>NW_024881330.1:2730385-12730385 GCF_018691265.1 Tyto alba | reverse complement strand
AAGTGTATGAATCAGTCAGCTATTGCAGCACAGCTGACATGTAAGAACTCAGCCATGTGTCTCAGCCCTCTGGGCTAACTATTGTCACAGTGTCCTTCTTCCTGCATTTGTCTCAGCTTGTTTATGACCCTGCATGATTGGGTCACATCAGATTTATTTTGTGCCTTCCATTAGCAGAGACCAGGTTCCCATTTCATTTTTGCTATGCAGTTTTCACTTTTCTGGGCTTCTGTGGTTTAGACTTTTCTCTCTCCATTCAGGGGGGTGGTTTGCTGAGCTGTGGAAGTATTTTTTATGTTTTTACTTAAACCACCCATTGCTGAGTCTTTCTATTCATATTCAGACATGTTTTTCTATTGCTCTCCATGCAAGTAATAAAGCCCTCTTCATAAGCAAGCAAACAAAAAAAAATTAGCTTAGCACTAAAAGCTGTTTAAAACAGATAAAGCTTAAAGCCTTTACATAAAAACTGGGGCTGACTTTTGCAGTCCTCATTGTACTCGGTGGAGCATTTTGTCATAACTTTGGACTATAGCAAAAGAACCTTGCAATAAAAGGCTGCCATAAATTGACCTTTTGTTGCAAATTCTGCCATTCAAGCATAAAACAGCAAGAAAGGCGACATAAGCTGCGGTAAAAGTAGGTCACTGTACAGCCACTGTTACCACGGCTGGTCCTGGCTGTGTGTTACTAACTGGGTTTCTTGGTTTAAGCAACGATACCCATGCAGGCGAGATGGTGAACTCACTACACAACTTCATACGGTGTAGAAAGTCCAGCATGGTTTTGGGGGTGTTTAAAAGCCTTGTTCCCAGGTAGGGCAGGACTGCTGTGGACCATCTGTAAAGCCACTTTCCTAGAAACTGGGCAGCCTGGTGGCAGGGACAGTGTTTCTGGAAAGAGCCTGGTGGCTGGCACTGCCACCCCTTAGGTGGGTCCTAGGACTGCAGAAGTGACACCAGGAGCTGGTGGGAAGCTCTGCTGGTAATAATACAGCTCTAGATGCAGCAACATTACTGCAGGTCTGTGTTGGGTGGCCTTGCTGAGCCTCTCTCCCCCCACTGTGCCCTCGTCCAGAGCTGGGACAATGCTACCTGTGTGGGCTCCTTATCACGGCAGTAGTCCTCTCCCGCCAGCCCAGGGAGTCTTCCCTTTCCCCAGCAAAGTGCTTGCTCTGTTGTGCTCTGGCAGGTACAAGGTAGAGGGAAACAGAAGGGGTCAAGAAATTACCTGCACTGGGGATCTCATCTCTTCCAGTCTTATCTTCTCAGTCTTCCTTGTGGTAAAAAGTTGCCCCGCCTGCTGAGCTATTAGTTTGCTTTCAGCTAGAGAGTAGAGGGAAAGAAAATTTTACCTCCTTCACAACTGTCTGAAATGTCATTGATTCTTTGGTGTTGGTCCCCTGAAACATTCAAATGGTTTCAACCTCTGCAGCTCCAGGACAATCCGAGCAAAAATAGCAGAGGTGGCTTAATTCACTCCGCCTCTTTCCAGGGATACACCCTATGGGTGATACCTGTTAGGGGATCCCTGCTTTTTTTTTCAGCATTGTCAACAGTTACTGAAGACAAAGTTGAATTCAAGCCTCCAAGAGTCAACAGGATCTTTCTCCATTAACTCCAGTGGGACAGCTACAGACATTACCTCAACAAAACACCGTGCTCCAGGAATATGCTTAAGTGCACAAAGCTCTAAAATGCCATTCTGAATAGGAGTGAACAAAGCTCAGGGCCAAATGTTTCCTTGACTCAGACCCTAACCAGCATAATACAGATAATAACTGAGTGAGTCATAGGAACTCCTCAAGAAAACAATTATAACATCCATGTTTCCCCTGACAGTTCAAGCTTATCTGACTCAGCTGCACTAACAGGCCCAAAATAAAAGTGAATTCAAGATCCAGGCTCCTCCTGGAGTTTGACTGCAGACCCTGGCAGGTGATGGAGTGCAAGAGTACTTCCCCAGAATAGGCAATCCCAGTGCCAGTTCTGCTTTGTCCTCAGCTTGAGGGTTCCCTGTTAAATCTTTTACTCAGCAACAGTAAGAAGGAGCCTTCATTTACTATCCTTGACATAAAATGACATGATGGACTGAAGAGGAGAAATAGTTTTCCATCGTATGTCCACTATAGATTTACACAGTGAAATAATGCGCAGCCTTTGATCTTGTTCTGCTTGTTTTCTACACCATCTTTGCAGCTGATTGGAAAATAAAATATAGAATGTGTAGATTTAAAGACATTCAAAGTAACAGATTAGCTAGACTTTATTATTTGTGCTGAATTATTTATTGCACAATAAATGACTTATCTGTTTTAGTAGACAATCCGTCCACCCATCCCCTTCCATGAGCTGTTGTTCAAAAGAGCTTAAACACTGTCAGAGGAGAAAAGAAGCAATGGAAGAAAGCAAGATGCTGATGCCTAGTCAACAGAAGAAGGAACAAAAAGTGGAAGTTGTTGGGCTTTTTAAAATTATAACACTGAATAGACATTAAGCAGGAAGGTTCTTCCCACTATTTGTCTGCCAGTTCTGAGTGGTCTCAAATGGAAGTGCGGTTCCCTATAATGAATAAACACAGGCTAGATAGAATGCATGGCCCAAGATCCCACAGAGTTAGAACACCAGAACTTGGTGAGGAACACTGTAAGGCAACACAAATCTGGACTGACTTGATTATCTGACATACAAGGTGTTGCATTTAATGTGCACTTCCTACTAGTTTTGAAGAACTTCCACCAGAATCCATTGACTACAATTCTAGGTATTATATGCTAAAAGGTCTGTGGCCTGGATTGCACAGAAGACCTAAATCTACACATAGACTGATTAAAAAAATGCTCGGCAGCCTGTTTTTTCTGAGAAGTTTATGCAGTCAATCTATCTGCGTGTTCACATGTATATATGTGTAGATGTGCCCACCCCACAAAATCATGGAACAGTTGAACTTGGAAGGCATCTTCGGGGACCATCTGGTCTAGTCCCTGGTCAAAGCAGGGGCAATTAGAACTGCTTGCTCAGGGCTGCATCCAGGCAGGTTTTTAGTATTTCTGAGGATGGAGACTCCACAACCTCACTGGGCAACCTGCTCAAGTGTTTGACCAATGGACAGTAAAAAAATGATTTCTTATGTTCACACAGAATTTCCTATTTTTCTGCTTATGCCCATTGCCTCTCTGGTGGTGTCACTGTGCACCACCACTGAAAAGTGTCTGGCCCATTTCACCTGCTCTCCCCCTTCCCTCCAATTAGGTATTTATACACATTGATATGGTCCCCTGCAGCCTCCTCTTCTCCAGGCTGAATAATTTCAGCTCTCTCAGCCTATGTTTGTACAACCCTTAATTATCTTTGTGGCCTTTTTGCTGGACTCATTCCAGTATGTCCATGTCTCTCTTGTACAGAGGAGCCCAGCACTGGACACAGCACTCCAGATCTGTCTCAGGTGGGCTGAGCAGAGGGGAAGGATCATCTCCCTTGACTTGCTGGCAATGCTTTGCCTAATGCAGCCCAGGAGGCTGTTGGCCACCTTTGCCACAAGGGCACATTGCTGGCTCATGTGTCACTCCTTCCAGTTTTTCATCATCTGTGAACAATCTGAGGGTACATTTGGCCCCATTATTCAGTTCACTAATTAAAAGATTATACAGTACTGGCCCCAATATCAACCCCACAGTGTACCTCAATGGTGACTGGCCTCCAGCTGGGTTTTGAGCTGCTGATCACAACCCTCTGATCCCAGCAGTTCAGACAGTTTTCAACTTATCTTGTCTGTACTTCAACATTTTGCCTTGAGGATGTTATGGGAGACAATGTTGAGAGGCCTGCTAAAGTCACAATATAAAACATCCACTGCTCTCCCCTCATCCACTGAGCCAGTCATGTCATTGTAGAAAGCTATTGGGTTGGTCAAGCGTGATTTGACTTTTGCAAATTCATGCTGACTACTCCCAATTACTTGGGATCATTTGCTCCATCACTTTCCCAGGGATCGTAGTGAGACTGACCAGCCTGTAGTTCCTTAGATTCTCCTTCTTGCCCATCTTGAAGACAACAGTAATGTTTATTTTCTACCAGGTCTCAGGAATTTCCCCCAGTTACCACAACCTTTTACAGGTAATTGAGAGTGGCCTCACAGTGACATTGGCCATCTCCCTCAGCACTCATGAGTGCAACCCATCAGGCTCCATGCCTTGTATCTGTCTAGTCTGGCTAAACGTTCCTTAAAATAATCCTCATCCATCAAGGGCAAGTCTTCCTTGCTCCAGACTTTCTCATTGGTTTCAGGAACCTGGGATTCCTTTATAAAATCTTACCAGTATAAAACAAGGGAAAGAAGGCACTAAGCACTTTGACCTTTTCCGTGTCCTTTGTCACCAGTTTCCCTGCCCCATTCTCATCATTACTGCAAACAAGGCTATCCCTGACTTTCATACTGCTGACCAGTTCTTACTTGTTGGTGTCAGGTAGAGCAGAGCACATCTTTTTGCTGGCTCCTCCACCACCTGTGTCAGGAAGTGGGTTATCATCAAGTCACTCCAGAAAGAGCCTTGATTGCTTGTCTCCTGCTGTATTGTCCTTCCAGCAGATATCAGGGTGGTTCAAGAACCAGGACCTGCAAACATGAGGCTTCTTCCAGTTGTCTGCTTCTTCCCAGGCAGGTGATCTGTAGCAGACACCCACCACTGCTGCTCACATTGGTCTGTCCTTTAATCTTGACCCATAAGCTCTCAGCAGGCTCATCACCTCTCCCTAGGCTAGGATACACACACTCCCACTGCTCTTTCACATGAAGCTCTGACACCCTCCTAACTTCCCAATCTTCTAGTTGATTACAGAGGAATATCTATCTCAAGACTAGTGAAGTTCCTACTACATATTTCATGGGAACATGTCTCTATGGGTGGGGGGATGGGTGGATGGATGGACACATGACAGGACAGTGGGATGCAGGAGCTACTCAACCCTTCTTTGACACTGGAAATCCAGTTATAGGAGCCAAATAAATGGGGATCCAAATAAAGGGGAAAATCAGACTACCTTATTTCTACTGTGTACAAAGCAGTTCTGTATTTTTTACAGACGCATTATGAGGCTTTGGGCCATCTGAAAAAAAAAAAATCTGAATGTTATTCTCAGAAGAAAGGAATAGCTACGTCATTGGACATCCCAAGAGAACCGAAGAAAAAAAGTGAGATGTTCCTTACACAGCAGGAGTCCAGATCACAAAGTTGTTATCCAGTCCTATCATTCCACAAGAATTTTAACTGAGCTACAACCCCTTAAAAATAATGTATGGACTTAAGGATTTTGTACTATCAGAGAAAATACAAAATATCATTCATTGAATCATAAACATTGGGGTTCCCATTTCTAAGTAACTCACGGACACTGGAAACTCCCACTAGTGTCAATCATTTTTGTAGTTTTGGCACCACACAAGGTAATACTGCTTATTTGTTCTTTAATGAAGGCCAGTAACATGCTTATACCAAGCTTATAGAGAAGAATTAAACAAAAAGCCCTAAAGCTCCAAATGTAAAGAAAAGCTCCCATTTGCAGTTCCAGAGTCCCTCATCTCTCAGATTTACACAGGAGGGAGAGGGAATGAGTCCAGTCACTGGATGAAGTTACAAACTCCCCTTCAAATCCTGAAGAATTATTCTGATGGCTGTTGTTGACAATATGTGTATTAATTTCCTGGTGTAAACAGCTATATGTTCTGTGAAAAAAAAAAAAAAATTGGATTTAAATCAGAGTTCCCACAGCTTGTTGCGAATACAAACTTCTTGGAATTGTTTTAAAGCTTATCATTATTTGCCTGCTTTCTAAATAAGCAGGAATGAGGAACAAAACCATCAGTTGTTACCTCAGGCAGGTATCTCCTCCAACAGGGCTACTCTAGTGCCAAAGGCCGACCCTCATTCAGGGTTGCTGCAGGTCAGATGCAGCAGGAGCCCTCGGCACCAGTGTCCTGCGGAGCAGAGCTCAGTGCTGCTCCCAGAGCAGCCAGAGCAGCCCTCACCCCGGGGAACGGTGGCACAGCTGGCCCTGTGCTAAGGAATTAGAAGCTTCCCTTTTGAAAGGGTTCTTTGTTTCCATAAATAATGGATAAAACTCTTAAAAGTGCAAATCTGCTTTCTCAAAAGTGACAGGAAGCCCTTGAGCTTGAGTCGCCAGCGCAGCTGCAGCTGAGTTACCTGATCACAGGTATCCGTAGGATTCAGCATGCCCAAATACTTTTGATAATCTGGGCCAAGACCTTAATTTCATCAATATGAAATGGAACAAGGACTCCAAAGTGCTATTTTTTTGAGTACTTAGCAGCTGTCCTAATATGGCATTGTGAAATACATCAGTAGGACCAAAGCACCCCTTGTAATTATACAGCTGAAGAACTCTATTTTTGTGTCTGTTCTTTGCTGGCTTTGAAAAGTTTACCCCAAATCTATAGGGATTTTTCTGCCTGTCCAAATTCCCAGCCATCTTGAGAAAGATCTACTGCCAGTTACACCCTGCAAATCACCTTTACAGTAACATATGTGGTGGCTACATGCATCTATTAGGCCAGAATGGCCCTTTCCCAGGAATCTGTATGAATTTGGGTTTTTGCATGGTTTTTTTTTGTATGAATTTATTTGTTTCACAGGGGCTGTCCTGCATAACTGTGCAGCTTCTCCCCTCTCCATTATTACGTGACCAGCGCTAAATATCATTCCAGGCAGAAATAAGAGAGTATCAGATGGAATCTGAAAAAGAGCCTTCTAGGCTCTTGTAAATTTGTCTTGTAAATGCAAATTGCTGTCCCAAAAGACTTTTATATTACCTGCAAGGGGATCACTCCAGGGTCAATATCAGGAGATTTCTGTCACCACAACTCATCCTCCTTAGAAGATCTTCTGCAGCTCTCAATCATTTGTAATGAATCAGTGCCACCACAGTCAAAGAACATCTTAAGCACAGATGTCCTTTCTTACTGCCAGCATGCAGGATGTTGGTTTATCGTGTGTTTCCATAAACCCAGTTTAGAGAAAGGATTTTTTTTCACATGCAAACAAACATTTCAAGTATTTAACTCATCTTCATTAGAATATTGCATTTTGTCCTCCAAAGAGTTTTTCTTAGTTGAAACCCTAGAGTCACCCAAAAGCAGTGAATATAAGAACAGAAGTTTTTTCTTAGTTATAAATACAAAACCAGATAATAATTTAAAAAAAAATCAGGAAAAAAACATGGAGCTGTTATTTTCATTCATTCGCATCTGCCCACGCTGCTTCCATATGAAAATGACAAGAGAGTAGAATTAAATTCAAAAGTGATATAAAAGAAATTTTATCTAAGTTGAACCATCTGTAGTAGACCTGAAGCTGACCTGTCCTTTGTGGGTTTTTTTGCTAAATCAAAAGTGTTATTTTTCTTGTTGCTGTGTCCGTGGGCCAGCAGAAGCCCATGGCAGCTGCATGCCATCCTTCCACAGTGACATGCTGGAGATCATTCTGCAGGAATGCCTTATGTTAGCATTACTGCAAACGACATGATGTGCTAGTACAGATGTCAGGTGAGAATTTCACAGTTATGTTAAAAATCAGTACAAAGCCTGTAGCTGGCCAGCATACCAGGAAACCTCTGCAGACTTAGGCAAGCCTGTTTGTTCCAGTTACGTCAGTCAAAATTGCCCTGGCTCAGGAAAAATAAAGCAACTACAAACAATTATTTTCAAATAACAAAACTCCTAACATGTAATTGAAGAAACTCTGAACTCTGCTTTATTCCCATATAAAAAAACATTCCATACATATCAGGAATTCTTCAGAATTCCCCTCCCTCCGTCTTGCCTTCTTGTAAAATTTACTTTTAATAACTGTCAGCTTCCTGAACCACAAAGCTCTCTCTTCTGTTTTGCTGTTATTCACTGGGGCAAAATACAATGCTAAGGCAAGAAGAGAACCCAGGTGTGTTTACCCTGGGTCAGGGCAAAAGGAATTTGCACTCCGGCAGGAGTGGAAACACAAGCAAGGGGTTAATGGGTTGTTTCCAGCTTTTGCCTGCTGCAGTGGGAGGTCTCCTAGAAGGGCTTCTGAAGGGCACCAACCCAAACTGCACCTCCACCTGCATCTCCTACGCCTACATGCTGCCCACCTCGATGGCTTATCTTGGAGGGAATGTGGTCCTCCTCTTCCTACTGTAAGAAGTCACAAACCTGCAGAGAGCAGAGGGGTAGCAGGCATCTTAAACACTGCAATTTTCCCCCCAGAGAAACCATCCCACTTCCCTCGCAATCTGAAACCTTATCCTTGCAATCAGGGAGTAAGCTCCAGGGAGAGGTTGCAATGCCTTTCATCCCATCCATGTCTCTGAAGAGGAAGCTTGGAAATAAGACAATCTAGTGCAGATGTGACAGTGCAGCTCCCTGTTGCTGCGGCGCTCTTCTGATGAGGCCAGCAGCCCACCTTGTGCCACACCTGGCAATTCCCTTACAGAAGAACATGATGGCACTGCGCAGAGGTGACGGGCCAGGTTTGAGGAAGCATTGAACTCACTGCAAAGGTAGGGAGATCTTAGGGAGAGATTTTTCAGTTGTTTAAATCCTGTTGATTTCCATGGCAATTAGGTGTTAGTTACCTTTCAAAAATCCCACCAAGCACTGCTGCTTCATACCCTGGCTTTCAGCTAGCAATGGACAGTGTCTATAAACCCACATTTTCTGTGTGTGTGGGAAGGGGGTTGAGGCAATTACTTTGCTGAGAAAGGACAGGGAGAAATGAAGCTTAAGTAACTGAAGCAAATAGAATTACAGTTTGAACCTATCATGTAGAACTCTCTATAAAATGTATAAAAATGCTGAGAATATAGCAGTCAGTTCAGCCAACTAGCTTTTTTTTTTTTTTTTTGGCAATAATTTATAGACTTTGCTATAAAACATCCAACATCTAACACCCAACAGAATTATTCCCCAGATATTCTCTCTATTTCTTCAACACATATACAGCGTGTCAGTGCAGTAAGAAGCTATTCCTGTTCCAGGATGATGAGAAGATACATCTTTGGTGCATACATAGTGTCATATTGACCTGCAGTATTGACTACAAACCCACATCCCATTATGCCAGGAGCTGCACAAAGCGTAGAAAGAACTGGAGAGCAACCAGGGAGGGAGGGCTCTTGCAAGAGCCGGGAGGGAAACAGAGCACACAGTGCTTTTACAATTGCTTTGCATTTAGATAGGGAGTGATCTCTTTCCAGTTCTGGGAGAGGAAAAAAAAAGCAGTTGTGAGACCTGCTTCACCTCCACTCTTTACAATACTGACTACCCTGCGGTAACTGTCTTTCTCCATAGAGAACTTTTCCATGTTAAGCACATTTCCATAAGTCAGTGTAAGCACATAAACACCTACCATGCATGCAAATCAGGTATTGTCCTCAGTCTTTAAGTGTGTGACCACCTAGAGCATTCATGCTAATTCCTGGTTACAAACATAATCTTAAATTAGGAACAAAATACTGTGAAGAAATGTCTGCATATGTAATAGAAAAAAATTTAAAACATGAGAAAGAGCTCTGTTTTCCAAAGTAAATCCAGCAGTTGGTCTTCAACTACAAACATGGTCCAATAATTTAGTACACCACTTTGAAGCTCATCACTTGACCTATGTAGACCATGTAGAAACTTATCTGAAACTGTCTTAGAATAAATGCTGGCATTTCTGACCACACTTTTAACACCCAATATCCCCACCAGGAGATGTTTTTGCATGTTATGGATATTCTTCCACATGGATTTGTTTGTTGGGAATGTCTATATAAAATTTTCTGCATATATTGCAGAGTACTATAAAACCAAAAGTCTGGACCCTGCCAAAGCAAACACCTGAAGAACGGCGTTCTTGGTGTATACATGGGAATAGTTAAGATGCTCTTCAAGAAAGTGGGAGCTCTGGGCTCGTACCCTCTCAGGTTACCATTAGGCTAAAGAGAAGAATCTTCCTCCTCTTCCCCAAATTGCACTGCTGCCCAAGTACATGAGACCTAGATTTGAGTGTATTTGACTTCCTATCCATGTCTCTGGGAATTAACAGGAGCACTGACCTGGGCTTCCAGGTGACTTCATGCCTCTATTTTCAACCACTGATTTTAACATTGATTAACATTGATTTTCAACTATTGATTTTAAAGTTCACTTAACTTTTGAGGGCACATGAACAGCCTGAATAAATAAAGACTCAAATTAAGTGTCTCTAGTCATGACTAGGTGAAATTTAAGTCTAGCGTAGTTCTATATATTCAATAGGAACAGCTTGAATGTTGATTGCTAAATGTTTGTAATCAATTCTTCACAAACATCAATGAGCGAATTGGTAGAAAATATTTAATCAAAATGTAAAAACACCCCCAAAAACCAAAGTGTAGAAACATGGAATCTACTCATGAACAACTTACAAGCAACAAAGTTATTCTGTAAAAAATTTGACAGGAGCCATGGCTTGAATTATGCCACAGGTGCCCTCAGGTACTCGATTTTTTTCCCAGCTAGAGCAAAATGCTCCCTGGTCCTTTAATACCAGAAGATAAGGGGGTGCTCTGTAGATAAAAGTGAGCTGTACCGTCATGAAAAATTATAGCCTGCAGGGGCAAGCAGAGCAATTCAAATGTTTTGTTTTGTTTTGTTTTTTTCCTGTCTCTCTGCAGGCTGGTGGGCTCAAAGGAGCCACTGAGCCGGAGCCACATGATTTGCCCTACCCTGAAAGAGAAAATGCAGAGGGCTTCTGCCCTCTGGAGAAGGTCCAGGCACTTCTTCCTGCTTCTCCCATGTCACTGGGAAGTCCTGTGCAATCCTTTTTTCCTGTCCCCTTTGTGAGGCAGGAAAGGAAACCCAAGTCTCAACCTCCTGACTATAAAATACGGACTGAGGCAGCCAGCGTGCCTGAGTGGGCGTATGCGTGACAGGAGAGGGCAGCTCAGAGATAGGGGAGGGGAGGACTGGGACAAAGGCAAGGTGAGTAGGCTGGCAGCAGCAAGGCTGGGCAGGCCCAGCTGCAGCAAGGGTATGAAGTTCAAAGAGGGTGATGCACACTGAGGTGCAGGTTTGGGCCTCCCATACACACTGCGTGGTGGCACCAGGGAAGAGAAAGGTCTCCTGAGATACAGCAGAGAGAGAAAAGCCAAGTCAGGAACACGGCCTGCGATCAAATACCTTCTAAAGGTTAGTGCTTTGACAAGAAGAGGATGATCTGGAAATGGTGGTGGTTGATGGGGAAGCAAGTGGACTCAAAATCTTTTTTTATACCTTGCTGTAAAAGCATCAGCAGCTAAACTACAGACTATGTCTCAGATTCCTCTTTCCAGGCATTATCATTTATAGACATTTAAAAAAGCCACCCTCAAGTTCCATCACATTATCTATTAGGCTATACAGAAGCACAGAGTGGGGGGTCCATCATTTCCCTGCCTGCACAAGGCTCATCTGTGATCAGAAGTATTAACTCAAACCGTCTAAATGATTGCTGACTCTCCAAACAACATTTCTCCTTCCATTAAAAGAGTTAAGCAGTCAAATGGCCAAACCCCTAAAGCCATTAATATAGAGGCAAGCTTTTCTGGGGGTGTCTTGGCCCTCAGAAGCTGTTTTGCTAAATTAGACATTAAAAAGAGAGAGAAACCTGGATAACTAAAGCTGCCCAGGCAACGGTGAGCTGGTCATCTCTCTCTCTGCCTCACATCTGTGCTGACCAGCAGCAGCACACCGCTGCCAGATGGACAACACGGGCCACTTCCACGGCCCCCACCCAGGATGCACGGGCCACGCGGCAGCATTACACTTTTAGTTCCCAAGCAGTAAGGCCACGGGTGGGTCTTTCCCACCTCATACCCCATGAACAAGGCAACTGCCGGCCTGTGCTGGTTTTCTTCTTCATTTCCTGCATTTTCAGCAGTTTGCAGAGTTAAAATGTATTCAGTTGCTTAACCAGGGCCATCATCTGGAACAAAATCAAGATTAAGAAATCTGCATTTTGTGTCTTTCTGAGCAGAGTGCCTTTAGGTATCTTGAGATAACACACTCATTTTTAGCTCTGTGTCAGCAACAATTTTGTCTCACCCCCTTCATTTTTTTTTGTTTGTTTTAATATGAAGTGCACTCAAACAGAACCCAAATCTTTCCAAAGCTAACAAGGAAAGGATTTTTTCCTCTGACTGAAGCGGAGTTAGTAAGGCGGTGATGAGGCACTGCATGCTGAGACCTGTACGATGCCGGCAATGAACATGTATTAAGATGAGAGGAGTCATTGTAAAACTCTGGGCAAAGGGGTTGGGCCCATCTCTCTACAGCCTGATGTATGCCTCATTATTTCAACAGCAGACAAACAGCAAGACCAGATTGTTTACAAGAGTGTGGAGGTAAATCTTGACAGTATTTTGTTTATTTTATTTAGTGATGACAGAACAGGTGATAATGAAAAGCAATTGAAGTATTTCTTCCCAGATTAGATGATTCATAACTCCTTGTTGATGCCGTTGTCACCAAACCAAAGGTTGTTGAGGATGGTGAGAGGAGGAAGAAGGAAGAAAAGAGAAGGCACGAAGAAAAATACAGTGCACTTGCAGCAATCTCTCTGCAATCCTGAGCCACACCTACATGAATTCCTTAATGCACACATACAGATGAGCAGGCATCCAACACACAGGTAGGAACAGGAGTAAAACGTTAAAGATAGTACAAAAACAAACAATGCCTACATGGAAAGCAGAAGATTAAGTGCAAGCAGTAGTCTAGACACTGGGTCACGCACTTATTTCTCACAATAAACCATCACTCGGTTTACCCCAAAATGAATAACCCTGAGTAAAGCTCAGAAAAGTCTTTGTCTGAGCACAGGGACCAAGAAAGACGTAAGGCAACATGTGCTACATCCTCACCTGCCTCAGTCAGCATAACTAGAACAAAGCTATTGCAGCTGTGCCAGTTTACACCAGCCTAAGCTATGACCTGTTTAAACATTTTTGGATGGAGTCCAGTGACAGAGTCTAGACATTGTTATTCAGAAATAACTTGATCTTCATCTTTTTCTTTTGTACAGAAAGGAAGAGGAAACGTATGTCACAAAGCAACATTTCATGCAGAACAGCAGGGAAAGACAGGATGGTAACCCAATTAAAGGCAGATCAGAAATCTTTCAAAGCCATTTATAAAGAAACACAAACTATTTCCATCCTCCGGTGACTGAATGAAAAGAGATTGCACGGAGCAAGGAATCAGGTGATCTGCTTTGCAAAATCTTCTTTGCCTCAGAGAACAAAATTCAAGCGCCCATTTCATCAGCCTTGTCCCTTCAGTTATTGTTGCAATCTCCTGCTTTTATCTTCCTCAGTTCCCGATCTGGCAGACCCAGCACCCAAGAAAACAAGTCTTGCTTCTGTCTGCTATCTCATGTTTGCAAGGAAAAATCCAAGGAGCTTGTGAGGTCTTCTGTGTTTAGCAGCTATGTGAAACAGCACTGGGTTTTTTTGCCCCTACTTGCTTACTAGAAAGACTGTCTAAAGCAAAATACCTTCTCTAATTCTAATATTTTGTATCCTTCTGGTCTTCATTGCTTCTAGGTCTCCTGGTCATAAAGTTTTATTTTTAGCTTACTTCTCTTTATGTAACTTCCATGGAAGAATACGGCACGCTCCTTCCCCATGAATATCTGCACTAAGAGCAGGGACACGAGGGATTCTTTGAAAGGAACATCTGTGAAGTCTTTGTGCTACAGCTTCCTGAAGGCCATGACATTCTGTCTCTTCCTTTGCTTCTACATCAGCTTCTTGTCTCTTCATATATAGCTTTTAAGTGTATTTTTAGATAGCTGAACAATTCAAACAGTTTGCCTGGAGCCAGCATTTAAACTTAGACCTATATTTTCAGAAAAATAGATTTAAAGTTAGAATGGTTATTTAGAAGTTTCAAAAAGGTCATTCTCCTGCTGACATTTTTACATATCTTATTTTTGTAGGCGCTTATATTTCAGATGAAAAAATGGTGTGTTATAAAGAAACATATGTTTCGAGAGAATGAAAAAGAGGTCACTAAATTCTATCACAAGATGGCAGACTTTTATTTATTTACTTATACTTCTCAGGCTAAGCTCAGTGCAACTGATTTAGTACAGCCCAGACTACGATTTGGAGAGATGCTAATGTCTGTTTGAGGTCCTAGTACTGTATCTCAAGCATCATGTACACATCATGACAAGCACTGGTTCAATAAAACCCCCTCAATTTGCTAGTTCCTTTTTATCAAAAACATTTTTGTAGATTGATGTGCCGGGGGTAACCAGTATGCTGCATTGCATGCTGTCTATTCCCCTGTAGCTGACCAAGACCAGCATAAACCTCTTCTTGGGAGCCTTCGTGAGTTGAACAAAAGCACGCTCATAGTCCACACACTAATCTCATCCAACAGGGCACAAGTTCTACTTGCAAGTGGGAAACCAGAGCCTTACAAGATACATGAAAATGAAAACCAAATGATCTCAGCAGCTATTAGCATGGCTACGACGGTTGGATATTCATGAGTAAAACTGTTAAAATGGAGTCCTGCGTCTCACAGGTGCATCCCATCTCAGATTACAGGATTCATTGGAAGAGAGCAATCGAGCTTGACACACAGATTAGTTCTCCTTTAAGAGAACTCCAGCTATCTCCACCACAGCTTGTCTTCCAGTTCCCGGGAATGAAAACTTCCTGACCTTTCTTGGGTATCTGTTGAGAAATTGTCTCCATCAGTCATACGAAGACACTACAGAGAGATGAAGGGTGGGGAGCGCCAACGGATTTTGCCTGGAGAAGAAAACAGGAGTTCCAAGGACCTAACCTCTTCCTTGCTGGACAAACCTGTCTTAGGTACCTAGCTGGCCTCTGGATGATCTGATGATACCAACCTCAGAAGCTGAAGACTTCCTTTCTCCCATAGATGCAGTCCATGATCAGCAGCAAGTTAGTGCTGGCCCTAGACACCATGACGTTACAGGAGTTTCATACGAACTGCTGGAAAGCCACGTGTGGCTCCAGGGTCACAACACAGTTGCTGCTGCCTTAGCCATATCTACTTACCACTGGGATTGCTGCTGTTACCGCCTGCCTACCTGCTCCCCTCTATTGCTGCTGCTTCACTAAGGCTCAGACTGCTAGTACAAAACAAAATAAACCCAAACATGGCAGCTCCTTGCTTCCTTCTGGCACCACTCCTGGTCTGACACATCCACCAGTCACCTCTTCACTTTATATTTGCTGTTTTTGCTGGTGTTTCATGTCCATCTCATGCCTCCCGTACAAATGATGCCAGCTGCCACCAAAACATCGGGGTCTTCAAAGACTGCCACAACTGCAGTCTTGACACTGGGATACTTCCCTTCCCCACACTGCTAGCAGCATGCCTTGTCCTGGCAATTACTTCGGATGTATTCTGTGATGTTGGATTAGAGGAGACTGAGCAGAGGAAGACCAGAACACCAGTGGGGTGACTTGACCTTGACAGTCAAGGAAAACAATATTTAGGTGACAAGACAGCAGATGGAAGGGTTCAGACAGAACGGGGCTCTGCAAAGAAAAGCAGTTGTGATGGGGCTGTACTGGAAGAACAATTTACTTCTTTTCAGCTTATCTCCAGGTTTTCTCTGTGGTAATATGTGCTTATCTACAGCACATGTAAAGCAATCCAAAGAAAGTTAGTGTTCTCGTGGCCTCAGAATGGAAATCCAAAACAATAGGATATCTTTGATATTTGCTCATCTGGGCTTCAGCTCTGCCTTAGCAAAACAAGGAACTATACTTATCTCCAGAAAGGTATGAAAATTAATTAAATAATATCCATGATAGTTCTGAGAACCACAGAAGAGCCTGTTAGGAAATTAACATTGGTGACTTTGGTGTACTGTTAAACAGAACCCACTGGAACATGGTCTGAAGCTGCACAGTGAAACTGTTAAAGCTGATCATTCAGCAGACATCATCCCTATTTTGGACTGAACAAAGCAAGCATCATATGGAAAATACAGCATGTAATCACACAATAAAAGCCTGTATCATAACACATAGAAAGTGTATAAAATAAGGTAACATGGCAAATTTAATTCTAATGCTTCTCTTCAGAATTGCTGCATTTGTAACTCAATTTTCTTCTAATACAGCTTCTTGGATGCAATACCGGTATATGCTAGCAAAATAGAAATTCAAACCAGACAGCTGGATGTCATTTTTTCCCCTCTAAGGAATGTCACGTTTGGAATGGCCCAGTGGGCAAAGGCGAATACATAATGGTTATTCAGAAAGCAATTAGATTCTGACCGCAGGGAAATGTTTTCTGAATGGATTGGGCTTTAATAGAATAGACCCACTAGTCTTTTTTGTTCCTCTATTTCTTATATAAAGAATCTTTTTTCCTTAGAGTTAAGATCTGGGTTAACGATGAACACATAATTATACTCTTCACACAGTTCTTCACTATGAACAGATATCTTAATAGTTACAACAGCTGCATTCTAAGATAGATATAAATAAAAAAGTGGCTAAAGATATTTTGAGGTAAATGACTTTATACGTCCCCTTAACTACAAGCACAGTTACGCTAGTGAATTTTTTGCATTTTCATGTACAGATACATGGAATCACAGAAGTAGTTAGCGTTTTGGGCTGATACAAACAACAAAAGGAAGTAGTAACCCAAGCCAGAATTAAAATGAATTTATTTGCCTTTGAGCAAATTCTTACGGTTTAGAAATCTCACATCTTCTTGTGCTGTTTCTTTTAGTTCTAAGACATGAGAAGTTATACCGTATTTTGGGAACAAATAAATAACAGGCCTAATTCTTCTCTCAACAACACAGGCAAATCTCAAAGCAAAGGCAAGAGGGTTCAGGTAGGTTATGTAAGCAACACTGCTACCAGATCTCATCAAAGGCTAATCAGCAGCAGAATAAAATAAGGCTGCTATAAATCAGTATTTGAAAGTATAAGAAAAGTTAAGTCTTTACAATATCTAATCTCATACCTCTGTAATGACAACCTGTAAATACCTACATTATCCGAATAACCAGCAATAGGCAAGATTAGGTAGTAACACAGCACAGACAGTACAGACACTGAAGGAGCGTGGAGGGAAAGGAATAAAGAAGTTTTTTCTTTGTTTTTCTTATAGACATACCAAGGACAGGATGACAGTTTGCTCCAAGTTAAAAGGTGCAAGGCAACACAGAAGAGAAACAGCTTTGCTGAGTAGCTACAGAGCAAAACATGCTCTTCTAGGTAGTGACGTCTCATCAGGGCAGCTATGGTTTTTTTCTTCATAAATTACTATTGCTGTTTTTGCACTATTCCCAGTAACACTCAGATGGTCCACTAGAACAGCACATTACTGCAACAGCTCTAAAAGCCCTGATACCTTACAGACTCTTTTTTTTTTTTTTTTTTTTTTTTTTTTAAGGGGGTTTGTCAGATCTCAGTTGTGGCAATTATGTACACCAGAGCTGCTTGACACAGGCTTGAACATACCAGCTGTTGCTGGTCTTTGGACAGAATCAATTTCAAGTGTCTCTAATTAACCAGGGAGATCAGGTGCTCTCATAAAAGATTGCAGTGTTGGCTCAGCTTCTTGGTGTATCAAAACCAGTCTTCTGTGTTTGGTAGTTGATCAACAGCTGAGGTGTGAGTGGAAATGCCTGAGGTTACATCATCTCCTTTTTTGATATTAGGTATAACATAAGGTGGATAAACCTCTTTTTTCTTCCCATTTTATTGTATTATTTCTTTTTTGTAAGTGGAGGAGGGGAAAAAAAGTCTTTGTAATTAAATACATTTCTATGTCTGAACAGCCAGAATACCTGTACAACTCAGTTTCAATATCTGTGATGATTTACAGGAGAAAAAAAAAAACAAAACAAAACCAAACAAACTTCCTTGATTTGGTAGCACTATCCATAACAGTATTTATTATGTAGTGAACAGAATCGAGATGTTAAGTAGAAGAAGGGGCTTTTGTGTTATTTGTGACATGCACATAGTGAATGAATTCTAATCATGAAGCTTGTTCCTAAGAATGATAAAACACCTGCTCGCGTAGGCACCAAAGTTAAAACGCATGAGTGATATCACGAGTTATCAAAGGATATGATCTTGCTCTTATGAAGTGTGTTTCACTGGTATGCTCAGATCATAAAGCACATTTAAATGGAAATCAATACTATGGGAAAACAATTAGGAAGCTGGTAGACAGAGAAGTGAAGGACACACTCTGCCAGCTAAGAGGTCAGTGGGAAGAAAATCCTTGTCTCTCCCTTCCCTGATCCATTTTCTGTCCCTTGCACTGTTGCAGACTACTGTCATTTAATGTTTTGTTTTTTTTTTTTTTAAGGTACAACATTATAGACACAAGTGCAAAAAGAGAAAAATAATCCTTGTGGACCATCCTTTCAAATTATTCTAATACTATAACGGAAGTTTGTCCACTGAAACCCAACATCTTCGACATTGCAAGTTCAGACTTTCAGGAACAATATGGGGGAACTATGTTTTATGTTCAAATAATGTGTGAAAGAAAATGTATACTGTAAACATTTTTACAGCCACTCTTCAGCATCTAACTGCCTTCAGAAAGAATCATCAGGATTATGTTCTGGCATTTTTGAAAGTGTATATATTGTTTTCTTCCACACAAGTAATTTTTAAGAAATGCTAGAAGAACACGGCAACTGTATTTTCATTTATTTTCTGCCTCTGTGTGAAACTGAATGTAATGGTTTACTGCCTCTTCCTCCTTTCTCCTTTAGGGATCATTTAATCAGAAGCTTATAGTCTCGTGGGTGAAACATGAAAAATCCCACAGAAATGCATTTGGTGTCCTGCCTTTTGCAGGCAGATCACAATAATATCAGTTGTGAGATGTGAGGGCAACTGATCTAGAACTGGAAATATCGAGTTTCTGAAATATTTTTTGACACATGCAATATCTGTATAATATAGATGTTGAAGTTTGCCTGGTTTATGGTCTTTCTTCTAAATCTCTCTGAGGCCATTGGGTTGGATTGGTGAAGGGCCATAAATGCCTTAAGTTAGATTTAGGTGGTGTTTGGGTACTAACTTCAAAATACACAAATCTCAAAAAATTCACTTAGCACTACAGACATATGAATTCTGTAGACATCTGAACTTCCACTCATGAATTTTCCCAGCAAATTAAAGTTCTGCTTTCTGGGCCTGCTCGGAAACACCAGTCAAGCTCTACACTCAGGTCATCTCCCTACATTGCCTGAAAGTCCTGATCCAGTTGCTGTGCTCACTTAATGAACACCTGTAACTGCAACTTCTGGTTGGAAACATGGCTAGCAGAAACCTTCCAGAGCTTACACAACTTGTCTTGTAGTTTAGATGCTCTAAGGGAAGGGCAGCAAGAGGTTGCTAGCAGACATGTAGAAGAAAGGGGCAAACTTTTCCCATCTCCTCAAAAGTACGTCAGTGTATTCCCATGAAGAATATTGTTGATAAAGAATTACTGTATATGGTCTTAAGGGTGTCTCTTTTTTTTTTTTTTTTTTTTTTTTTTTTTTAGCTTGGGTGCGAAATCTGTAATTTGTTGGGGTTTTTTGGTGTTTTTTTTTGTTTTTTTTTTTTTTTGTTTTAGAAAGAGCAGAGCAATATTTTCTTTTATCTTTTCTGGACACAATAAGGAGCATCAGTGATGTTACAAAACCTGTATAGAGTGTTTCTGAAATGTTCTCTGTGGTCATCCAAGATTCACAGAGCTTCTTATTAAACAGAGACAATAGCAGATAAGGCAATTTTATACCATTCATAGGATATAGCTATGCAGCAAAATTTTTTTGGAAAAAAATCCATCATACTGGATGCTACAGATGTAGACAGATTTTAAGAGAATATTGTTTTGAGAAGTACAAGAAGCTCCTAAGCCAGCGTCCTCTTCGTTACTATTCCAACCTCAGTCTCTGTTCTTCTTCCTTCTGTCCCAGGATATGAGTCAATGACGCTTAAATCATATCTGTATTGAAGATGGGGAAAATCTGCAACCACCACCAAGACCATTGTCTCATGATACGTAAATGCATTAGCTGAGTAACTACACCATCATCCTTGGTACAAACCCTGCTTATTTTTCCTGACTCTTCTTTCTCTAATCTTCTTGACTTTTACTGTATCTTATTCTTAGGTAAAATTTGAAATTTAATGGATTCTTTTTGTATACATACATTTCCAAGTTCAAAGCCAAAGTGCAAGTAAGTTCTTTGTAGATTGTAAGATTGTCTTACACCATTTTACATGTGGTAAAATATTAGATTAATTTATTATAAGAATATATTTCTACAAGAGTTAGTCTTGAAATCATGGCTCATTGACCAAAGGTCACAAATTAGCCATCAAATGTACTCTGTGGGCTTTAATTTCTGTGATAATCCTGGAAAATGTTTTACAGTTAATTTTAATGCACTCCTTGGATCAATTTTGAGCTGCAATTTGTCATGCATCATTAATTTACAAGTCTAACCATGACCTGATATTAATTATTATTTCACAACAGCCAAACATTTTTTAAAGCTATAGTGATATTCCTGTTCTTCATCTCTACTTGTAACCTGCTGAGTATTTGGTACTCAGTGCTTATTTCTTCTCATACATTGACTTTTTTAGTCTGTACTTACGAGGAAAAATACTACCATATAAAGTAAGCAATTATTATATTCACTCTTTAACCTTCTGTGTGGTATTTGACACCCAGAGAGATTTTCCCAGCTCTGGGAATTGTTGAGTCAATGTTGTCTCAGCTACAGACCAGCAACCATAGCTAATGTTTTCAAAGCTGTCAGAAGCTGCACTCTTAAATCCATTATTTATGCCCTTAGATAAAGGTGATCTGATTTTTAGAAACATAAAAAACCCAATAAATTCCTGACTGAAATAGATGATAATTATTTATTAGCATTCTTAATTAGCAAATAAAAACAGTAGTCTTTTTATACTCTCATGTATTTGTATCTAGTCATACATCCTTCACCAGGACCAGTTTGGCCCATTAAACAGCCTGTTACATTAGAAAAGCAGGTTTTAAGTTTGGGATTAGTATTTCACAGCAGTGGCCAAAGGGACACCATAATCCAGGTCATACCAATAAACAAATTGCAACCAGTATCTCAGAGAAGAGATGTCTAATAGTTTAGTAATGAATGTGAGTGGATAAAAGTACCCAAATGTAACATGGCTCTAAAAAATTTTCTTTACGTACTTAAAGAATTAGAGAAAGTTTTCATTCTAGAGCCAACCAATAGCTTTGTAAAGGCTGATAAACAAAAGGAAGAGGGGGAAGATTATTGTCAAAATGTTTGCCCTTAGAGAACTGCCTGGAGGACACAGTGGGAGAGGTGAAGACTCTGTCAGGTCTCACAGCTAAGAGGTGGAGGTTTTTTCCTTCACTGCAGTGACTCCTTGATCTTCCTGCCACCCTGGCCCTCCTTTCTGTTATCGCAGGACACTGAGGTGAAGGCTGCAAGTGCCACACTGATCTCCCAGCCCTGCAAGCACAGAGCCCTCAGCCACTGCTGATGTTGTAAGGGGAAGGGAGAGGAGAAGGAGGAAAGCTCCCTGAAGTCAGGTGGGTTAGTAGCAAGGAGAAGACATGGTCATCTTTACCCTGGATCCAAACAGCAGTTTGCAGGTGGTACCTTCACCCTGCCTTGGAATTAGGTCTCTGATTTAGCCTACCCCACCTATTTAAGCCGCCTGGGTTTGTGTTTCCTCTGCAGCAGTAATGCAGCCTGGCCAGTCTGGCTGACCTCAACTGGCAAGCCTACAGCTGAGAGTCTCATTATAGCTCATGGTGATATGCTGTACTTTTATATCAAGAGCTGAAATAACAAACTCGGTTCATGCAGCGGGCAGAGCTTTGGACTCATCTCTACTTGAGAGGCCTGGTTATTTATTAATTATATTTAAAGTTTTATAACAGCTTAAAAGGAATGTGAGCCGGAGGCAACACTTCCAGTGAAGCCTCCCTTGTGCAATGCTTGTGTAATTTTCTTTTAGCACTGGTTTGTGCAGCTATGAAAACTCCATCCTGTTCCCTTCTCTAATGCCTCCACTGGTCCTGGCAATTTCTTTGTCCTCTGACATAAGAGTGTTCTGACACACAGACCCCCAAAAGCACTACTTTGCTGTGAAATCCCAATACATGGGAGTTCAATGGGCAGACTAGTGCTGGGGAAGGCAGAAAAAAAAACTGTCCAATCACTTTCTAAGGAAAACCTTTAAGATTCCTGCCTTGTGATACCCGCTCGGTGAGATTGGAGAAAACGTTTTGCAAGCCACTTCTCCCTGAAATCCCACTCACAATAATAAGGCACCTGTGTGGTCGGTAGGCTGCAGGATCCAAGTTTCTGATGCAGAGCCTGCCAAGATTAGAGTATTAAAGGGTGGTGTAAATGAATGAGTTCACGTTAGTTAAGAATTGATGTATACCGGCTCGCTGAGTTGGGAAAGGCCTTCCTAAACATATGTATGATTAGCCACGGCCTTTTACTTGGTGCAAAGCAACCATTTACCTGGTAGGAGGCACTTCTGAAGTAGAAATTCTCTCGTGCGAATGGTTTGGACTTCAAAACGCTGCATGGAGCAGGAACAGAGGAAATTGATTTTGGCTGAGCTTATTTGGGGCATGGATAACTGAGGCTCGGACTCTGCCATAGGGCTGCTTGTAAAGGTACCTGGCGTTAATCACATCAGTAACCCTACTCGGGGTTTCCTCTGGCATGGCTGAAGGTGTCCTGGGAGCCTGCCCCAGTGCGGGGCAGCTGCTGGCTTGTTCCTACATGCTGAAGGCTCCTGTAGTAGCTCCTGCAAGGCACAATGAGAAGATTGGGTGTCAGTCTTTCATACCACAAAGCCTTTTTAAACAAACTTCACCTATTTAATCTGAGAGCAAGTTCTTGTTCTGAACAGATCTTCCGAGATCTGTATTGCCTTTGTGTTCTCTCTCTTTTTATAAATATTCCCTTTCTCATTTATACAAGCCAAGAGTTACTTCCAGACACTTAGTGCATATAAGCTAATGAAAACATCGCAGTTTTGCAAATCAGATTAGTAAAATTATGCCCATTTTGCAGCAGGGAGTACTGAGAAGTAAGTCAGATGAAGGTTCAAGGTCTCTGAGCAGCATTATTGGCATGGGCTCGTCTGGCCATTCTTGCCTACTCAGTTTGATACTTGCTGCTGTTTTGTGAGATGCTGGCCCCAAGGAAGGAGAGGCTGGGAGATAAGATGTGCTGCACCCTGTTAGGAAGTATACAGGGAGCCCCTAGAAATCATTTTACCCTCTGTCCTTCCCTACTGCTGAATTTAGCTTTGCAGGAGTGCAAGCAGGGAAAGGCAGGCCTAAGAAACCTGACATAAATTCAATGTATTGCAGATGAGCTGCGAGTTGTACTTTGATTAAATTAATTTGCATAGCCAGTATTAGCTATATCCTAATGTATTTAGAAATATGTTAATCAATTAAGAAGTGCTTAGAAAATGATATGCAAACGAAATAAAATAAGGCATAGGAAGGCATACTTAAGGGAGTGGTTCCTGAGAGGTTTCTTCAGCTTGCTGTCTGTGGATAAGATGCCATCCTGCTTCAGCAAGGCCTTATCAAGATAAGCCAGTGACTGCTTTGATTTTAGCAATAAAAGATATTATCTGTGTTTCTTTATTTCTTTTAAATTAACATGCAACTTTCTGTAGTAATGTTACAGGTTTCATAAACAAACCCAGCAAAGGTAACAAATGTTAATTGGGCCTACTAACCTCAATTTAATATGATAATCAACATCTTTTGTTTTTTCCCTTCCTATGTTGCTGACTGTGTCATTCCTGCCTTATTCCCCTGCTCAGTGCATTAACCCTTCAGTTACCCCGTTGATTTAATTTTCTCTAAGAAAAAACCGTCTTCCTGGGCCATTATGCATCCCTTCACATCTCTGGCCTTTGGTGCTATCCAAAAGAATAAAACTGGAACACCTTGTCCTAGAGTTCTCACTGTCTAACACTCTTACAAAAAAGAAGTGGATGAACAAACTGACTGTGGTGGCAATAAGGAAATAAAAAAGATGGCTGTGATCTGGAGTCCCAGACCAGTTTCGATCTCTTCCTGCCAGCTCCCCTCCGCAGATGTTCTCCTAGTAATGTCACTGAAAGTCTACTTCCTAACCAAGGTTCAAGCCTGCACATTATCCTCATCCTCTCTGATATATCTGTTGCCCTTGACACTACTATTAAATGCTTGTCCTTTGATACCTTGTCACATTGGACATCATGACTTTTTTATGTTCTTTTTCTCTCTAGCGTCTGTCCCCAAAGCTTTTCCTCCCACCTCAAAGTGTAGCCCCCTCAAAACTTCCTGATGCCTCTTCCCCTCCATCCTCAGTTTTCTGTCCTTGGGTGACCTCTTCTGCTGATGTGGATGTAATTATTACCTCTGTGCCAAATACCATTAAAATACTTATCTACTGCTGATCTTCCACATATCGGTTTCGCATCTCACCGTCTCTGTAGTGCTACATCCTGACAGACAGCTTGCTACCAAGCTCACTGAGATCCAGAAAAGGAACTCATTAAAAAACAAACCCAACAACACAGCTTTCCTTAGCTCTCTGGCCAGCAGCCAGTGTGTGTCAATTTTAATGTCTTTGATATTTAAATTTAGCTCTCTCTTACTGCTGATACTATTTAGCAGGTGTATTTACAATACTATTCCCAAAGCTATTCACCAGGCACCTCTCTGTTACACTCAAACCTTCCCAAGGATTCACTTCTGTGAATAAAATAATTTAGAGATGAGCAAACTATCAGTGCTGTCCTAATTGGCTAAAGGGATGATTTTCTTGTTTTCACTCTCTTTCTGCTCTTTGTGTGTTTGTATGCTGTATAAATCATCTTCCCTTCTAGCCAAGGACTGTCTTTAATTGTTCATGATGTATCTTCAGGTTTCTTGGAAAATGAATGCGTGTTTGTGCGGTTCTCTCATATAATTACGAGGAATAAATAAAAGTATTTTAGTAAAAGGACAGCATGACTATACAGCTGCAATACTGGAATGTGGTATCAGAGGCAGATGTATTATCTGCCTGAGAATGCTGTACTTCTAGATCCCAGATTTTACACTGGTTGTGCAGGGTAGGGCAGATTGGGCTAAAGCTTTTCACATGTTGAATGTCTTCGTTAAAGAAGAGAAAAAAACCTAAGTTATCTGACAGCTAGATTCAATAAGATTCTTTCCATTCTTTTGGCAGTTCTTTCAGGGAAAATTCAACACTTCAGAGTTGTGCAAGTATTACCTTTGTGTATTTCTTGACTTATGAATTTTTCTTCACTGAGGTTCCTAATTTCTCTTTTGGGAAGTATCTGAGAAATTATTACTCTTGGTTTATTATGACTCAATTCTGTACATTTTTAAGACATTACAGAATGTTGAAGTTACATAACTGGGATTCAAATGATTCTATGTAGTTTTAGGTGGTTTTGACCGAAATTATATGTGCTAATGGCTGTAATAAATAAATAAGTATTTTTTTAAAAAAAGAGAAAATTAGTGACGGTTACTTAGATGTTGACAAAACCTGAAGATGTTTATTGTGCATTGCTACCAACATCTATGTCATTACAGTACCCAGATACTTTGAATTTAGACAGAAACCTCACCAAGGTTCATTTTTTTGCCCCTCCTATTTCACCCGCAGGATTTGGTATGATGTATATGCTGATATGCAACTCGATACAGCCATGGCTGAAAGAGTCTGCCTTTTTTCTATAATAGCTCAGAAGTGAAGCATTCACCTAGACCTGGGTTTTCTTCCTTTTCTCTGATTTTTATCCCAGGACATTGGAAGTGGCTAGGTAAGTGCTATATCACCCAGCTATTCAGGGAAAAAGTTCTAAACTCTGTTTTCCATAAAATGCTTAAATACTAGCAAGTTGGGCACAACACCCACTTCTTGAATGCTCTAATGACCATATTGTAGTATCATACTCATTTGCTTTCCTTCTCCTGATATATATTCAGGTATGCCATACAAATCAGAATTTCCACAGGGGACCAGAATAGCCTGCAGCAGATGGGTGGAGTAACAGAAAAGAGAAGGGAGCTCTGGACTTAAACCTTCTCCAGAATAATGGTACCTGGATTTTGGTGACCCACATCCTGGGTGACTTACCCGGGCAGTCAAGTAATTACCCTGAGCATTTAGGTAAATGGTCAATGCCTGGATATCCTTTGAAAGGGCTAATGACCTTCATTCTGTCAAAGGAGTTCTTCCCAAGAGAACTACACCTCAGTATGTGCAGAATCAGAACCGCAAGTGCAAATGCTTAGAAAAGAGGAGTTACAGTAAAGTTCTAATTGATGAAGTCTTGTAACTAGATGATTAATCTTTCATGAATGACTGCAAGAAAGATCTTCCTTTTCCCTTGCCTCCTAGCCCTTTTTTGTTCATGGAAGCCTTATTACTAAGCTGTAGAGAAGACCTCCTCCTTTTAGCTCCTTATAAATGCTCAGCCAGAACTTTAGCAGGGGGTACTTAAAAATGCAAGTTACATGAATTTTATTTATTAAATTTGGCAGACATAAAAATCCATTGATTCTTCCAGCAACAGCTCAAGAATAGTATTTAGCCGTGAAGTTACCTATGACTTGTTCTGTATTGCATCTTTTTCGTACACAGTTTTTGTTCACAGTATAATCAAAAGCCTGTCAAATTTAGTGGGAACTGTGCTGTTGCTTCTGTTACTCAACTGGAGATTTTTTTCTCACTGTTCTTTAAAAGCTCTGCAGAAATACAAGCAGGAAAGTTTCAGCCTGGGAAGGCTGCTTGACATTAATTATTGAACATATATTAACATTCATAAGGGACCCAATTATCTGGGAAAGTCATAGTGATCTTATTTGCTGATTAGCAAAGAAAACACATGATATTTTTCTTAAGTTCACCTTGTGGACTAAAATTTGTGTCAGTGAGCACACGCAAGGTTAAGATGGAATAAGAGGATAATCACATTGGTGAGATAATAACTGCTGAAGTAAAAGAGATAGAAATGCAACTGAGTATGATTCTTACCTGCTGAAAAATCACGAGCCGTACAATAATTTAGTTTGGAAGGACCTCTGGAGGTAGGTTGGTCAAACTCCCCAATCAGAGCTGGGCCAAATGCAAAGTTACATTCGTCAGGGCCTGCAGGGGACACTGCAGTGTTAACAAAATATGAAAAGGGAAATGCTTGAGCAAAGGAGGTAGATACAATGAGGTATAAAAGGCGTATTTCAGGGTGGTTCTTTGGAGTTTCATCCGGGGAAAACAGTTTTTTGAAGTCATCAACTGTCCCGTTTGGTCAGGCAGTGTTAAAAATAAGAAAAATAAGAGGCTGAAACCTTATCTAAAGTGAGCGCTTCAATTCCGATCATAAGGGAAGGTCTCCCAGTTTCTGCTACAATAAACCTCAGACTAGCTAGAAAAATGCCAATGGTTCAGGACAGCCACGAATGTAGTAAGTAGCAGCCGGGCTTTATCTGACAATTTAATTGAATAGTCAGCATCTCCAAAACCTCCGGATCACTTACTGAAGGACCACTGCAGAAGTGGCTCACAGGAGACACCTGACTTGGGTCTCCGGGGATGAGAAGAGCTTCACAGCACAAATGTGTAGGAAGAGGGGCCAAGCTGTACCAATATCTTCCTGAGCCCTGGCGTGTGATGAGCAGCAGCCCTACATGCACAAACATCACCATATAATGAAGTGCAGTGCTTCCTGCTCACATGCACGCCTCCTGGCACATACTAACACTGCTCTCCATCACAGATATTAAAGCCAGAGAGTGTTAGTTCCCACTCCTGGGAAGGGTCACCACCTTGGGATTTTATCCAAGATGCATTCAACCTTGTTACAGCTCTGCCCACTGCTGTTTATCTGTCTCACGTTGAGGGTGAGAATCAAAGGCAAGTGAAGTCCTTGTGGGAGCTGACCTTCTTCAGTTGGTTCTGCCATCTTCAGACAATTTTCAGGTTGCTTCTATACAGCAAGAAAAGGCTGAGTCACTTGGTTGTTATGATGCAGAATCTTCCAGGAACTTTCAAAATTGGATTTTGGTTTCTACTATTTCCACACTGACAGTGTTACCATTTTTGCAGCTAAGACTGAGCTAATTTGACAGCTGGAATAAAAACTGATAAAGATTCTTATGGAACAACTTGGATTTTTTTCCCTATATCATCTGCAATTTTTTGAAAGCCCCAAAATTAAAAGGTTGGGAAGCTTACTAACTTACGTGAGACTTTCTGAATGCCTAATTTCTCCTTGTATTTACTTCTTATTTTTCTCCCACTTGTTTGCTTTCTGATTCGAACTACCCATGCCAGCACACTCTTACTGCCTGTGCATGTTTCATTATTCAGGTCTGATGTATGGTGATGAAATTGTTGGGATCTGCCAGCTACTCTATTGTCTCATAAAGTGCTGTAACACTTGCTTTAATTTTGCAGTGAAGGCTTAAAAGGACTGCCAGTCAGAAAAGCATTTAAAAGTCTGATTAAAAGGTTGTCTTTCCAGGGGCAGCTTTTGGATTTATGTAGGAACCACAAACTGAATTTTTTGTCCTTTCTGAAATGTTTACCAAAACATACGATGAGTATTTTTGTAATCTGACCTCTCCAACACAAGTTTTATCAAAAGACTGCTGTGAATACAAAAGGAAGGTTCTGGATAATATTAATTTGTGATTATAAAATTAATAATTTAGTATCAAATAGTGTCTTCTCCATGCTGTTTTGAATTTAATGAATCAGAAGTTCCAGACTACCTCCCTGAGAAGATCAGCTCGAATAGTCCCTCAGTCCAGATCTGTTTTCAATTGAAGACGAACATGCATAGCCAGAGCTAAGGAAGATAAATTCAGAAAGGTTTCAGCAGTTAGAAAAAATAGACAATGGGGTATGGTCTGTAAGTTATGAGCAGTAACAAGAGAAAGGCAGAGGAAAGACTTACTGGTGTGATCTCTAGAAGAAGCTGAAATATGGTCTTTCTGGGTCCAGACCCTGGGGTCACACACACCCACTTCTACAGGCGATGAAACTTCCTACCAATGTTTGCTGCTTCTGCCTACACAGAAACAGGATTTATGCACATTTTTTGCAAATAAACATGATTATACTAAGAACATATCTGATATGCATCAGCAGTTTTTATTCAAGTAGAAAAAAAAATCCTTTCAAGGCCTTGTAATTTGATGATCCACTTGAGCGAAAAGGGCAACACTAGTCAATAACATTTCAAATGCAAAACTCTTCAGTAGACCTTGAAATACTTTGAAGGGTTGACTTTTAGTTAGCATTTTACTCTGTGATGGTCACAAAGTAAACTAAAATATCAAATTACATTTCTGTTTTTTCTCAAATACTGAAGAACAATATGTGTGATTATTCACAATAATACAAGATTGAAAGGAGAATTGTTCAAACTGATCTTTAAAGAAGGCAAATCTGAACACAGCAGACAAGCAAAAGAAACTGAAAAGATTTGGGAAAGAAATGAGAATCAGCAGAAAGTCTGAAAATGGAGTAGAAATCTCAATCACGTTTGGTACTGCTACAGCAAAGGCAGGACTTTACATAACGGGAACTTCTACAGAGCTAATTGGGAATGCAAAAGAAAATTTTAGGGAAACAAATTTCTGAATTCTTGACATTTATGACTACTTGACACTTGCGAGATACCGAAAGAAATTTTTTTTTGAAGGCAAATACATACTTGTGTGTATACACGTATGGTTTATTTATAGACAGAAAAATTCAAACTGTGTGAAACTAATAAACGAAACATCCATTTACTTCAGAAAATAAAGACTGATACAAAGTTTTCATAGGTAACAATAAATCAGATTAAAACGATTTTCTTGCAGCTGCAGATTCACCTTTAGGTTTCTGACACATACACAGTGACAGATTAAATCTGGTTGGCTGAAATTGTTCTATCTCTGGCTGTCTGCCAAATCTTTAAGGCAGAGCTAATGCCACTGTGTTTTAAATTTAAACTCTGAAAGTGAACTAACCCCAAACACAACTTGCCTTATTACAGTAGCGTGAAAGCTGCGGTGGTCCAAAAGCTGCTTTATTTGCCATTTACTTATCCCACGGCAAGATGACACACATATGTGGGGTGAGCTGAATCTACCATCAATTTTAATCTGCCATCAGATTGTGTTCAAGCATTGAGTACAGTTCTGCTGCTGTCAGAGAAGTGGAAACTTCATCCAAGAAATGTCATTGGACAAGACAAACTTGAGAAAAAATGTTCAGTCTGATCTGTGAGGAAAAACATACGGAAAAAATGAGCCAGAGAAGCCGAAGTTTGTGGGTGAAATCAGTTCTGTAAAAGGTATTAATTAATCTTTAACTATTTAGCCCATCACGTGTAAATGGGAACAAGACATAGAGGAGCCAAGAAATACCCTTATTTGTATAGTTAACTTTTTCTTCATAGCACAGTAGCATGAATGTGGCCAAAAACATTTTGACCTTAGCTAATGACTTCTTTCAGAGCAGAACTGCCCCCTAATTCACACACTCCTTGCATGGCCTGCTTGTCATTGCAAACCCTTGCATGGTTTTGAATGTGAAATCAGGACTTCTCCAGGACCTTCTCTTTGGCTCTGGCTCCAAATAGCAGGAATGCCTGCTGGTGTCCCACACAGGGGAAGTTAATGGACAGACCTCACTTGACTCTAATGACCATGTTTTTATCTTTGTTACTCTCTCAGTAAAGTCCCAGCACTGTTTTCTCAGACCAGATCTTCCAGGAATATTTGCATTGCTAAAGACTATTTGTTAATTATAGACCAGGAATCCTCAAATGCCAGAACACGGTCTGTGTTCAGGCTGTGAGTAAAACAGCTGATTAAGGCCTGGCAAGACTGAGGAACAACCAAGACCACAGGGAGAGCTCAGCCAGCAGTGCAGCAGGCACTCTGCATAGGAGGATGGGTTGCTTGGGCAGCAGGGAGCATCCTGTGTCTGCTTCCCCAAGGAACAGGCTCTGTGATCCCTGCTTGTCCAGTCCTACTACTGCTGGCTCTCCTGTCAGAGCACCTGAGCCCCTCTCTCAGTCCCTTCTGATGCCTGTGTTAGGCCCTCTGGTAAACAGCAAAGGATAAGGCTCGTGTTGATGATCCCTATGTTTAGTAGAAGCACTTCAGCATTGGCACAGAAGCTGTTGTCCAGCAACACATTGCTTGATTTCACTCTTGAAGCATCCTAGTCACCAGCCAACAGGACTAGAGGCGTTGTGGGTAACAAAATATAAAAAAAAAAAATCAAAAATAAAATAGAATGTTTCAGTTGGTAGGGACCTACAACACGACATCCTTGGCTCTGAATTGGAGAGACATGGATTTGACAGATGGACCACTCAGTGGACAAGGAATTGGCTGGATGTTCGCACTCAAAGAGTTGCGGTCAACGGCTCAATGTCCAAGTGGAGGGCAGTGACAAGTGGCATTCCTCAGGGGTCAGTGTTGGGACTGGCACCACTTAACATCTTAGCTGGTGACATGGGCAGTGGGACTGAGTGCACCCTCAGCAAGTTTGCCAGTGACACCAAACTGTGTGGTTGACACACCGGAGGGAAGGGATGCCATCCCGAGGGACCCTGACAGGCTGGAGAGGTGGGTCTGTGCAAACCTCATGAAGCTCAACAAGGCCAAGTGCAAGGTCCTGCACATGGGTTGAGGCAATCCCATGCACAGATACAGACTGATTGGAGAATGGATTGAGATCAGCCCTGAGGAGAAGGACTTGCGGGTGTTGGATGACAAGAAGCTCAACATGACCTGGCAATGTGCGTTTGCAGCCCAGAAAGTCAAGTGTCTCCTGGGCTGCATCAAGAGAAGTGTGGCCAGCGGGTCAAGGGAGGCGATTCTCCTCCTCTACTCTGCTCTTGTGAGACTCCACCCGAGTACTGCATTCAGCTCTGGGGCCTCCAGTTCAAGAAAGACATGGACCTGTTGAAGCAGATCCATAGGAACGCCACAAAAATGGTCAGAGGGCTGGAGCACCTCTCTTATGAGGAAAGGCTGAGAGAGTTGGGGTGATTCAGCCTGGAGAACACTCTTGGGAGACCTTATTGCAGTCTTTCAATACTTAAAGGGGGCTTATAAGAAAGACGGAGAAAGTCTTTTTATGAGGGCTGTAGTGACAGGACAAGGGACAATAGTTTTAAACTAAAAGAGGGTAAATTCAAATTAGACATAAGGAAGAAAATTTTTATGATGAGGGTGGTGAGACGCTGGAACGGGTTTTCCAGAGAAGTTGTGGATGCCTCATCATTAGAAGTGTTCAAAGTCAGGCTGGATGGGGCTTTGAGTAACCTGATCCAATTAAAGATGTCCCTGCTCATGGCAGGGAGGTTGGACTACATGATCTTTAAGGTCCCTTCCAACCCAAACCACTCTATGATTCTATGATTCTTCATATCCAAGCCCAGACTGCAGCAATAAAGAGTAAATGGAAGACAGACGTTAGTCAAAGGGAACTACTATAGACAATAAAATGGAAGACGTCCCCTTTTTCTAGGCTCTTCTTTGCCCCTGTGATGCATTTGCTGCAGACTTGCCTTGTTTTTTCTTGTCTTCTTGCATTTACCATATGTTTGGGAGTTCTCTTTACAAGCTCAGCTCTGGTACTTGCTCACGGAAGCAGCTGTCCCTTCCTTTTCCCAATCATTCCACTGGTAGAGTCGTACTCATCTTCATTCCATTATGTCAGCTATCAAGAAGAAAAAAATTCATTTTTCTCTCTGAGAGGCAAAGCTGCATTTTGCTTTAAGGTTGCCAGCTAGCATTTTCAAATAGGATGCTGTGATGTTCACCTGCTACTCTGCTTCTACCATCAAATCTGACCTTTACAAGTGTTTCTGCTACACTCAGGTACTTAGGTTTTGTATTTGGGATTTTTCCTAATATTTAATATAATTAGTATCCCTTGGTATTTTATAGATGCTCACAGAGTATCTCAGGAGTTTGAGGAGAAATCCTTTCATTAACGCTACTTCCCTCTCACACTGGTAAACAGCTGATTTTGAAACCATGAGAGAACACAAATTCATAGAGTTAAGTTCTAGGAGGAGACACAGTCACTTAAACTGTCACATGTAATACAATCCATCTTGTGTCAACCAGCTACCTCTGTATTTAACCCAATTACTTGTGCTGAATAAAAGCATGGCTTGGGGTTGGCTAAAATATGTACAATGTGACACCTGATTTACAGACATAAAGAGGTGACTCTATCATCTCTCCTGGGAAATGGTGCCAGGCATTGATCACACTCAGCATTAAACATTTGGACCTTATTCCTCATTTGAATGACTCTGGAACAGTTGGCAGCCACTGCTGCTTGATTAAAGAATCCACTGGCACACAGGATTTTTTTTATCCCAAAGTGTTTCTCTGCTTTAATTCAGTCACTTCTCAGTCATTTATTTGACAAATTCAACACAATTAATTTCTTAAATATTCTGGTGAAATTTATTTTCTCCAGTCTAAAAAATCAGGTGTAGTGCTCTTTTGGCCATCTTTTTTTCCCTCAGGAACGCAAATTCCCACAGGCCATTCTGGTATCATTGTCAGCAATGCCATATACCTCAGTAAAATAATTTTAGTTTTCCTACTCACTCTGCTCATTTATACATCCAAAGATTACTATTTGACTACCTCTTGCTTACAGTACTATCATGGATATGCATGCTTAGTGATTTTCACAGTTGCTTCTTTCCACAACAGAGTCTCTCATTTCATATTGACTGAAGTGTCAAGAGAGCTTCTAAGACTTGTGACCCTAAAAATATATAAAGCATGAGATGAGCCTCCAAGTACCCATTAGTTTTTTAAAAAAATTCTGCATCAAGTAGTTAAAACTAAAAAGCAGAAAAAGCTACTGACACAGATTGAGAAGTCCCAATGTCACTGATATCAGGAATGAAAACTCCTTAACGCTGGGCTTAGCATTAATGAGCAGGCATTACTTTATTTGGCTGGAGACATGAGGGAATCATTCCATCTAACATGTCCACCATATGTTACAATAGCCAAAGCTTGTATCACTTTGTTACATACTGAAGCCAACATTAAACAGTCCTCTAAACAGACCTTGTTGCTACTGTCAGTTTGTAATTTTCCATGTCTTCCCTCTTCAATCCATATTAATAAAATTTCATAAAACTCATTATCATATTTACGTGTTTATTATACATGCAGATTAAGTCTCTGAGGGGCTTCCATGGGGGTCTCTGGTGGTCTTTGGAGAGGAGCCCTTCTTGAACTTTGTCTACTTTGGAACTGGCTTTTTTTGCTTTATGTCTGCACTTTCTTATCTCTTGCCTAGCTTCAGCTAGTTCATTATTTTTCAGAGGGCCTTAATCTTCAGGGACAAGGGCTCTTGATTAGTAGTCTCCCAATTTACGCACGGAGCCTCTCCATTTATGCATTTCCCAGGTGGTGTTTATCATGCTTGCCTAGCTGAAGGACCTCTGCAACAGATAATAATTTGCAGGTGTTCAACTGATTGCTTAAGTTATTGCTTATGCTACCCTCAACAGGTTTTTTTTTTTTTCTTCATCCATTTTCCAACACCAGTAAACAGAAATTATTGATTAAACTGCAGATAAGTTAAATTCCTCTACTGAGATCACCTCCCGTCTGGCTTTGGCCCTTTTATATTGCAAAGTAGCGCACCCAGGCAGCAGCGTGCCTGTGAACCAGACCCTGATACAGAGACAAAATACGGAAGTTTTGGCTTGTAATTTAGCAAAACTCCACAAGAGGGGGGTGCTAGCCAGAAGCAAAGCCTGCTCGGGAAACGTTAACGTCATCTGCCTGAGTTGGTCTGCAGAGGGTTTTGCAGCAAGGCCTAACCTAGATGACAGGGCTTCTGAGGGGCTCTTTGGAGATGGAAATGCAGCCCCAGTGTGGCTGCTGCTTAGACAGCCCTATCTCAGGTGGTTTTAAGATTCTAAAGTAGTTGAAATACTTTCTATATAAAACAGTTGATAATAAGATGCATTGAAGTAAACATTGAAAATATCCTACCAGTCACTTCAGCTTTTGAGAAAAACAAAGTCTGACTCTAGAAGGAAATACAGCAGCACCTAACAGAAGAATTTGTTCCCATGCCTTTATAAGAGAGGAAAAAAAAAAACAGGTATCCCTTTTTTACAGGGAATGCTAGAGTCAGAACTACAGATCATATTTAAAGCCAGCACTGTTCACATACAACTGTACTATACAGAGCAGTACTTCAATCCATATTTAACCCATTTTATTACCTTTTTGGCCCTAGATACTTTGTGTGGTTTTTTTCCAAACTTGAGAGTTTGAAACAGTAAAGTCTAAACCTTGAGTCCTGTTGATTTTCAATGCAGCTCCATTCTATTCTTCTCAATGCTGAATGCTTAGCAGAGAAGTACTTCTGTAACCAAGACACTGTGAGAGCTGTGTACCTGCAGAATAAAAAACTCAAACTTAGGGTCCTGTTGGGCTCATTTCTGGACAATCCAGTACATAGCAATTTCTCCAGCACTGATGGAAGTTGAAAGCAACCAGCATTCTTGAAAATCATCTCCGTTTTAGCTAAGAAAAATAAACTTGAGATTGTACCTTTAATGAAATGTGTATACTTTAAGGTAAATTCAGTGTGTTTATGTTTCCTGATATCTATGTTTCCCCTTGCCCTGGTTTCAGCAATACATTTGTACACATTATGCACTCCTTTCTCCTTTTGAAAGGTAGGTGATTGCTGGTTACCTCTCTGCTGTTGTCCTGGAGAATAAGCCAACCAGGAGCTGTTGTTGCTCTGACCTATTATAAGAGATTGCAGTGGGAAACGCAGCAGGAGCTGTAGCCTCAACTCCTGGTCAGCAGAAAAGGGACATGGGCTCTTGTCCCACTAGAGGTGACTTATCAGCTCATTACATGCAAGTAGAGTCCTGTAGGAGGCCACAAATGCTGTTAAAAGTACTTCCTACAAGGGTTTCCTGCAGGAATATTCATCTACACTTTGACAGCAGGGCTCCAGAGCGTCTAGAGTGTGACCACACTCTACCGTGGGTAGAGCACTCTTGGAGACACTGCTTATCGCTCCAATCCTTGCTGTGTACCTGCTAACCACTGTGGGTTTCTCCTCGCTCAGTAAATGAGTCAGGGAAGGGAGATTACCCAACTAGAGTGAGTCCTCTTGTCCTTCCACCAGTCCACAGTGTCTGTGTTTGTGGCTGGTTGTAGTGGGCAGCTAGGATACGGACAGCAGCTCTATGAAGCCTGGCTGTACAGAGGATGTCCATCACCTGTGCTGCACATCATTTGTGAGGGAACCAACCTCTCCCTAGAGGAAGAGGCAAGCTAGGAAGGACCATCAGAGAGCCTGATGCTCATCAGTCTTGACAGCTGAAAGACACTGTCATTCTTGAAAACCAGCCTGGTCTTATATGCAGAACAACAAATTTGGGAGCCAAGGACCTGCCCTAAGCTGGGGGAGACAGAATGCATGGGACATGGACTTGGCATTGACGAAAACATGTGGAAGAAGCTAGAGCAGAGGCAGAGCTAGAGTAGGACATTCAGCAGCCACCATTTAGAGCTGGTGAGGCAGAGAAGAAGCGTGGAGAGGCAGCAGTGTTGACAGCTGTCTGTTTATAATTGTAGCAGTAAAGCAGGCTTGGCCATGGTTGTGGGTGCTTGAATTTTCCCATCATAGAGAGACTACTTAGTGAGCTTCCTTTGAGGTACAGGTGACATGCCTCTGGTGGAGGAACAGCAAGTTAGAAGGCAGTGCAGACTTTCATCAAGGGGTTCCTATGTCGCTCATCCAATGCCAAGTTTGATGTAGCACAGCTGAGTGAATTTCAGTCACTCTTATCAACAAAATTGTTAAGGTGTGAAAAAATACATGAACTAAAGCTTTGCCAGATAAGAAAAATATAGAAAACAGAAGTGAAGCTGTTGAAATTGTAATATCAGCATAAAGATTAGAGGAGAATTCGGGTAAAAAGTCCTAAAAAAAGATCCTAATGAAAATCCTAAAAAACAGATCAGGATCAGAAGGCAGAAACTCAGCAACATTGTGGACGTCTCTGCTCCACAGAGCAAGGGATGTCAGGCCCTCCATACCTGACTGATGTTCTGAAAAGCAAAGAGCCACAGGGCACCTTACCTAGGGCAGTGAGCTCATTAGTTCTACTCCTGTGTTTGTTATGTATTTAGGCCAACAAACGTTTGGGGTTTGCTCTTCAGTGGTGTTAATCCTGCCTGAAGAGTTTTTGCTTAAAAAGTAAAAGTTACTTGAACAAAGTGGCCTCTGATACCTTCATCTAGTCAGGGTGAATCACTATAAAGATCAGTATCCTCAAGGAGGGGAAAAAAGAGATGAGAAGTGACACTGAATTAAGTTTGGACTTCAGAGGAAAAATATTCAGTTCTCTGATCCAAAAGAGTATTTTTCCTAGGAGTACTTTTTCCAGTTTTTAAAGATTAAGAAGCCATTGCACCTCCTAATTAAAAACAATAGTAGATGCAGAAAAGACTGAAAAGAAATAGGGAAGATGGATGTCAGGGCAAATACACATAACTGAGCGGAAGAATTTATCAACACCTTGAGATGATGAATTTTCAGAAGTTTTTATCACATGCTCCTACAGTCTAATGAGACAATCTCATTTACAAAACAACCAACCAACCAACCAAGCTGCTAAATGGAACTTGCCAGCTGTGTGGATTCTCTCCACCAAGTTTTGTAGGTCAGGCATCTTGCTGTAATGTGCCCCTCCAGAGCCTGTAATTACAGTAAAATTACAGAGGCTGTCTCCACTTTTACTGACATTTCCAACTCGTACTTTTCAGTCATAAACTTTAGCTACCCTTGACTGTTGGAGAATGGCTCAGAGACAAGGGTCCTGAGCCCACCGAGCAATTGTATGATCAGAGCCTGCTCTAGCTGCTGATGCTGGGCCCCACTAGAGTTTGCCTGCAGCTGCTCGCAGCTGCTGATACCTGAGGAATGTCAAGGACGCTTCAGCCCTGTGTACCGTGGTGTGTCGAAAACAGGTTAAGGGGAATTAGGAATAGTGGTCTGAGAAACCCAGTGTTATGATAACGGTGGTCTGAGAAACATTGTGTTACGGTACTGTTGTGTATCGAAAACAAGTCAAGAGGAATTAGAAATAGTAGCATGAGAAACTTAGTGTTATGAGAAGCTTGTGCTGTAAGCTAACTGCAAGTAGGTGGACCGTGAGAATACGACCCTTAGAGCTTAAGCCAATCAGCTAGTGACTAGTAGGCATAATTAGTAGAAAGATTATAAAAGGCTGTAATGAAAATCAATAAACTGAAGCACACTTTATCACTCATACTGAGTCGGCTACGTTCTTCCTCCTTGGCCTGGGTCCTTGGCTCGCCCAGCCCGGCACTTGACATTTATAGGTGTCAGATGATTTATATGTAAAACATTTTTATTTGCAAACATTACTTTCTGTTATGCAGTCCTGTGGAATTTAGTATGTGTCAATTAACCCTCTTGGGAAGTAAGTTAGCTCAGCAGTAGGAAAAGTTCACTCACAGCAAAGTCGATGTGGATTAATTCCTGCCTCAGAAGATTTTTTTTCATTATTTGCTAAGCTTGCTGTGCTGTTCCCGGCTGGTTGTCTGGTTTGTCCTTTCTATCTGCCCTCAAGAGCTCACCTGTTCTGAAACTCTAGTGCATGGACTGATTATAGTTGGTGTGTAATTTGCAATTCCACCTCATGGGAATTCACCAATATGAGCTGCTTTCCCATTTATAGAGCTTGTGCACCTCTTGGTTCAGCATTGCTCCACACTGAACTTGAAGACTTGCATGTCTTCTGGGTGAGTCTGAGCTCCAGATCTGTAGAAACAAACTGCTCACAGAGCAAACAATGGAGGGATATGGCCTCTGGGATCCATGATGGGTCTGCCATAAAGAGAAGGAACCGTTTGGATGGCATGTGGAGATAGACACTACAGAGCTTCATTTCTATTCAGTGCTGCATAACTGCACAAAAGGAATGACTTTTTAAATAAATGCCAAAGAACTAGAAAGAACCTAATAGCTAGTGGCTTTAATTCCCTAATTATGCATTAATAAGATACAAATTATTTTACAATCTTCCCACTGGCATAGAGAGAAAATATTGCTAAACATCCCTTTGAACACTTTATAAATACAGTATGTCATCAGGGTGAGCTTTCATGATGTGCTGCATAATATTTTAAACTTCTTAATGGAATTCCAATTCATGCCTTACATATATATTTGATAACGTTTTTGCCATTGCTCAGACATTAAGCTGTTTTTGACATTAAAAACATACTGAAAACATCTCTGCAGAGTTCTTCATTGTGATCAGTCTTGAAAGCATCCAACTGCATTGCACTGTTAGAAAAATTAAACCACCCAACTTCTCAATATAATAAAATCCCCACATGAAGGGTAACAGTTTTATATTCCTTCACATACTCACTGATATATACACAACGATTACAGCTTTTTATGCAAGTGGCCTCTTGCTTCAAAGCATCTCCAATTCTGAATAGCTGCACTTTCACATAACCATCCTCCTCATTTTTCAGGAACCCTACCACCTTCCTCTTCCAAACATTTACCAGGCTCTGCCCCTCATGATGATTAGTGAAACGTTAAGGATAGGTATTCTTCTTTTACCTTTTAGTCTACACACCAGCCTTTCCCCATCTATCTACCAGTGTGAGTAGATGACCATTAATTAGATGCACAGTGAGACCAGGCTCTACATCACATGTAGCATGTCCATGGGTGGTGAGGCTCGGTCTCACGCAGCACCTGCCGGTCAGTTGTGTGGCATGTAAGCAATAGGTCTGACAACCTGGATATTGGTCTTGATGCACGAGCTGCCAGAGTAGTTGTGACAATGAGCTAGGGGCATGTCTTGTGTTTTATAGGTCTACATCTTAGGGTGGCATACATGATACCTGCTTCTGCACAACCAGCAAAGTCTTCATCACGATTTATTTTTTATACCCTGGAGTTCAGCCAACTATTTCTGGTTATTCCAGCATCACATCACTGCCCTGCCAACTGCTGGTTGCCCAAGCCTAAAAACAGCATTTCACTGAGTGAAGCTGCTTCTGGAGGAGGGATAAGAGAGAAGTCTGCTCAACTCCAACCTCTTCTTGGGTGCCTTTATTTCCTGGTTGTGAAGTTGTTGTGGAATTTTAGAAATTCTTATTTCAGCCTGTTCATATTTGCCACTGTGAGATTTAAATCATTAAAAGATGTTTCATAGTAGTCATCTTGACAGTGCTTCACAAGTGAAGAAAGAAGCTTCTTATTCTAGAACAAAAATCCTTAACAAAGTTCAAGATTGCATATAAATACAAAACAGTAAAGAAACAATGTTGTTTTGTAAAGTTGGCAAATAAGTCCATAGCAAAAAATCAGTAGCTCTACCTATCTGCAGAGATACCTTTTTATTTACGCTAATATAAGAAATAAAAGATAGCTCTTACACTGAACAAAGAAATGCAAATATGTCAAGCTCTTCACCATATCCAGGGCAATGAGAGTAAATGAAGAGGTAGTGGGAAGCCACCCACTTTTGATGTTTTGGCTGGAAACATAGAAACATTCTAATGACATCTGAGCCTTGAAGAGATGCCTCTGTGAGTGCTGCACTCAAAACCAGAATTTGGTAATTGCTTCAATTCCCAGTGTTAACCACTCCAAAGAGAAGTATCAAGAAAAATGACTCACAAATTACATAATGCTGAAAGACATTCTGCATTTCATCAACAGAAGGTGATTTCTTGGGGTGGAAGGAGAACAAGCGTGCAGTTTTGTTGGTCACCTAATAAGATCTAATTACAGCCTGCAGCCCCACTCACTCCTTCCTGTACCAGCCATGTTTTACTGTCCTCTCCTCTGGCTCAGGCGCAGTGGCTGCAGGGTGACCTGGATCAGACAGCAAGTTGATGTTCAGTAGTGGGTTACACTTACATGTTGTCACAGAGTTGACACAAGTAACCTTACAGCTGTGTAAAGCAAGATCCAAAGGGTGTAAAGAGGGGTTTGGGGAAGTTGTCAGTGAAGCTTAAATTTTCCTCTGACCTTTTTCCCTTCTTCAAAATCCACTCTATTTTACTACTGCAAGGATCTCAGCTCCTTTTGCTCGTTTGCATGTCATTGGTTTTGCCCATTCTTTTACCAGTTCTGCCTGGAGTGGGGTCCTGATGTGTTTTGTAGCTTCATCACTTTTAATTATTATTATACTGTAATAGGGAGACATTTTCAATATTGTTGCACTGAGACAAGTACATAGCCCAAGAAAGGTCCCTCTCACAGACAAAAGGGAGGACCACAGGTGTGTGTCCCTGAGGAGCTCGATGACAAAAAAGGATTCTTTCTGTTTTATTGATTTTATCCAGCCATACAAATCATCCCAGGAGCAAATCTCCAAATTCCCCTTCCTGTCAGTAAGACTAGGGCACAGCAGGCTCTTTCTTACCTTCTCCGCCCGCCCCATTTCTCCCACTGGTTTTACCCTTCTGGCCCCAATTAGCAGCTGAGCGGCTGCCAGCCTGCCCCCGACCCTCTGGCTGTCCCGCAGCCGCGCCCTTACGCCTTTCCCTCAGAAACTGGTTTAAAACCTCCTCATGCCCCAGGACGGCGCCGTCCCTCAGGACTGACCAGCGCACGGACGAACACCGCCGCCTCCTCGTCCTTGGAGCAGTTCGCCCTCAGCGTTCTGCTGCCCGCAGCCGGGCAGGGAGCACGGAAGACCGCGATACCGGGCCGTGGCACTCCCTTCACCGCCCGCCGGCTCCCGCCCGCGCCCCTCAGCCTCCCCGCTGGTACCTGCGCCCCTCGCAGCGCGCATGCGCGGCCCACTTAGAGGGCGGGGGGGGGGGTAGAAAGCGCGGGAAGGGCGGGCCTGCCGTCGCCCCATCATCCCGTCACCACGGCAACCTCAGCACCGCCCTCCCTCTCGTCACATCGGCCTAGGTGCCCGGCGGGCGCAAGCCCCGCCTGCCTCCCGCTCGGATTGGCCACTGGGCCATAGCGCCATCTCGGCATAGCGTCGCCGATTGGCCAGGTGCCGCTGAGGCATGGGGCGCGCGGTACTTACAAGGAGGCGGAGGCGGTTGCTCGTTAGCATAGCCCCTCCCCCGATGGCCACCCCACCGCCCCCCGTCCTCCTCCCCCCCCCCCCCCCCCCCCCACGTTGCGCTCTCGGTGCGGCCCCCCCGGACCCTGGGACGCCGGGCGGGGGTTTGCCTGGCGGGTAAACTGGGTCGGGGGGAGGCGGAGGCGACGCCTCATCCCCCCTCCGCGTAGGCGGCTGCGGGGGGGGCCCCGCCGCCGAGCAGGTAGAGCATCAGCCGCGCCCCCTCCCCGAGGCGTCAGCCGTCCTTCGCCCAGGCGCGTCACGGGCGGCCGGGGCGGCCCCCGCGCAGCGCCGCCGCCTCCCGCACCGGGCGTAGGAGCTCCGGTCCCAGCGCGGCCGGCGGAGGCGCGGCCGTCCCGGCAGCCGGGGCGGGGCTGGGCGCGGCGGGGAGCGGGGCAGCGGGCGCGCTGCGGCTCCGCGGGCATCGCTGCTGGCGGGCGGCGGCGTGCCTCTGCGAGAGCAAAGCGCCTCTGCGGGGCTCGGTGATTTTAAAGAAGACTTTTTTTTTTTTTTTTTTTTTTTTTAAAAAAAACTAGGTATTTTTTGGCGTTTTTGAAAGCTCTCTCTGGGCTCCTCTGGCAGCCCAGCGAGGTGGGGGCTTGTTCCTCTACTGGGTTTTGTGGAGCAACTTGTTCTTTCATTGAGGTCTCCCATCAGAGAAGTCTTTGCGTTTCTATACATACATTTTTTTAATACCTTGCACAAAACCCCGTTTTGGGCAGCATCCGTCAACGGGAAAGCTTTGGAGGAAGCAACCAGGAACAGCGACCAGTCCCCTCACGATGTGGACCTTTCTGGGTATTGCCTCCTTCATCTATGTGTATAAAAAGTGCGGAGACCTCATGACTTACGCTAATAAGGAGGTGCTGCTCTCCGTGTTAGTGTTTTTCTCCCTTGGCTTGCTGCTGTCCTACAGATACCACTTCAGGGGGCCCAAGCAGCAGCAGCAGCAGAAGACCCACCTGGGGATGCTTTCTGATATTCTCTCAGCTTTACCACTTGTTGGCTTTTTCTGGGCCAAACCCACCCCAGGATCTCAACAAGTTGAACAACCCAAATCCAGAAAGGTAGGTTCAATTCAGACATGTCACCTGGGGTGCGATGGCCTTCTGCTGTTCCCTCTGCCCGGGTGAGGGAAAGGAGCTAAGAAGCGGTTGGAGGGAGTTTATCTTTAGATGCTAAATGTCTGATTTGCCATATATTATGTTAGTTTGGGATGGCAAACAAACAAACTTATTTAAGTGATTGATGAGGGGGTTTGTAGAGTCAAATCAGATGTGTTTGAAGAAAGATTTATAGTAAAGGTTTATTATACTAGCAGAAAAATATCTTCAGTTGCCAGTCTGTTGTAGAGATGAAGGACTGGAACGTCTCTGCTATGAGGAAGGGCTGAGAGAGGTGGGACTGTTTAGCCTGAAGAAGAGAAGGCTCAGGAGGATCTCATCGATGGGTGTAAATATATGAAAGGAGGGTGCAAAGGGCATGGAGCTAGGCTCTTTTCATCAATGCCTGGTGACAGGACAGGAGGCAATGGGCACAGACTGAAATACACGACGTTTGCTCTGAACATGAGGGAACACTTTTGCTGTGGGGGTGACTGAGCAGTGGAACACATTGCCCAGTGAGGTCGCAGAGTGTTCATCCTTGGAGGTATTCAAAACCCAGCTGGACAAGGTCCAGGCCAGTCTGTTCTCACCTTGCTTGGACAGGGGGCTTTGGACCAGATGACCTCCAGAGGTCCTTTCCAATGCCAGCCATTCTGTGGCTCTGTGATCAGCTTCCTAATATTTATGGATAAAACACATTTGTCTAGATGATGGAAGATAGAGTTATTTGGAAATTATTGCCAAACAATTGCTTGTACAATAGGTACAGGACCAGAGCTCAGGTAGTCAGTCTGTTCTGCTGAGCCCAGGATGAGACTTGCTGTGAGACAGTGGAGAGAGCTGTAGTTCCTGGCTGGAGCTTAGCTGGAGTCCTGCCATCTGAGACTACCCACTGGACATGCATATTCAGTACGTCTGTGGATCGGCACTGTTTGGCTTCTTTCCTGTGTACTTCTGGGCATTTTCAGCTGAGCACTGACCCCTTGAACAAAAGAACTTGGAACTGGTTTTGACTGCAAGTCAAAGGTTCTGGATTTTTATTTTGGTTTTTTTTTGATAAAGCCTGCCTTTACCACAATTTCTTGTATTACCTGAATTCAGATAGTTTTCCACTCTCCTGTTGCATTGTAGGTATAAACATGACACTATACCACTAGAAATTCTGATGTCAATGTTGTTCTGGGCATTTGTTTTACTGATGCAATCATATTTTTACCACTGTCAGCACTGCAGTGCTGAGGCAGAGTGAATTGGACTCTATTCTTCATTCTACCAGCTGGAGAAATGACTTGCAGGTTTGCTCTGGAGTTGCCCTCACAACATTTTTTTGCTTTGAAGAGATGCTGTTGGGAAGGTACTATAACATCGCTGGTCTTTGGGTACCAGTTTATATGTTAACTGATATGTAATCTGATGTATGTCAATTCTTAATAGTTTTTAAGTGTAGGTGAATGGTAATTTTGCCTATACTTTTGACTGACGAGTTTGCATTTCAGGACCACTTCTTTATAACGTTTCATAGGTAGCTGCTTCTGACACTTTTCCATGCTAAGTATTACTATAGGCTGTTATTTTGGTAGGTAGGTTCACTTACAGTAAAATTAGAGGAATGCATTTTCCAGTGAATCTGATAACTTTTTCATTGCAAAGTGCTAAGGCCTCTGTGTGGTAGTGGCTCACTGGTATCATGGCATTGGTGTGTTACTTTATAGACCAGGAATATGGGGCAGCCTTGGCTTACTGTGTTTTGTAGGAACTTGACTTTTGGTCTCTCTGACACTGTGTTAGTGGTTTGGTTTGATCATCAGGGCATTTTTATGCAAGTATCTTGATTTTGTTTGGGGAGGGTCGTTGTTTCTTCTTTTCTCTGCTTGTTGAGTTTTTGTTGCATTGTAGAGTACAACTGATTTCATTTTGGACAAAACTAAACTGGAAGATGCTTTCCAACTACCGGTGTGCTTTCAGTCCTCTGGGTCAAAGTAAAACTAATCCAAAGTCGGCCCTCTGAGAAGGTTATGGTACACATACATCGGCACATGTAACTTTGTTGGCTTTCTTTTCTAAAGGGTAAAAGAGAAGTAAACTTCTCAGATGTACATCTGACAGAGACTGTTCCAAATGCAACATTATCGCCCCAATACGATCCAGAAATTATCATTGTGGGATCAGGCGTCCTTGGGTCTTCCTTGGCTACGGTGCTCTCGAGGGATGGAAGAAAGGTGACTGTGATAGAAAGGGATCTGAAAGAACCTGACAGGATAGTTGGAGAACTGTTGCAACCTGGAGGTTTTAATGCACTTAAAGACTTGGGTCTTGAAGGTGAGTGCATTTCAAAATGTAAATATATCTATAACAGAACAGTTATTACACTCAATTATGTTTTCAGAAAAAGCATGCCTACTGGGAGAATGAAAAAATACATTATCTGTGCTTAATATTTGAACTAAAATTGCTTGTGTATTTCTAGTCTTCCATTTTGAATATATTCATCCTTCAGCATGTGTTTTGATTAAGGAAATGGACTCTATGTAAGCAAATATTTTTATAAATAATTAACCTCTCTTAAAGACTTTTTTAAACTCTTCTGTTGTCTTATATTTTGCAGATGCAGTAGAAGGTATTGATTCACAAATAGTAAATGGTTACGTAATTCATGACAGAGAGAGCAACTCGGAGGTTGAAATTCCTTATCCAACATCTGAGGATGGCCGCGTGGCGAGTGGAAGATCTTTCCATCATGGCCAGTTCATCATGGGTCTCCGAAGGGCAGCTATGGCAGAGCCCAAGTGAGTCACCTCATGAATGGCACAGTTGGAATACAGATATTCAGAAGCACCGTTCCCAGTACCTGTTGAGGTTCCTTAACTATTTCACTCTGTCCCCACACAGAGGGCTTCAATGAACAGGGCTGAGAGAAAGTAACAGCTATAATTACTCGTTCTGTTTCCTGTAGACATGTTAATGAGTTGCATATACATCATACATTACCCTTTGGGACAAGTTATTCTTTAAACTATGGGAATATAGGCTTTAAATATTAGTCAAGGTACTGGCCCACCGTGTGAGAGAACAGTTCAAGGGTAAAGGGCTGAGTCTCTTCTACTGATTCTTGGGTTTGGCACTTTACTAGAAGAAGCAAACTCTTCTCAATGAGCAATGTGTAGAACTTCTTTAGTCAAGAAACAAGTGGCAAATCTGGTGTTGTTTCTTAGAATCATAGAATGGTTTGGGTTGGAAGGGACTTTTAAAGGTCACGTAGTCCAACCCTCCTGCAATGAGCCGGGACATATATTTCTTGCACTGATGTTACTTGTGTTGCCAGAAATCAAGCTTCGTTTACATTTGCATGTTTTGTTTTTTTCTTATAACAAGTAGTCAAGAAAAATAACTAGAAAGGAGCACTAAATGGAAGTAGCTTTTTCCAGTTATTAACTTCTGGTTTTTGGAGTCTTGAAGACAGCTTCTCCTAATGAAATAAAAACTAGTGTTTGATATTTCCTCTTTGACTTACTTTATACAAGAGATGAGAAGGTAACTTTTATTGAAACAGAATAGATTCTAGGTGCTGGTTTCTGTGGGGTATTTTATTGTTTCGGCTTTTTTTTCCATTAAATAATGCTTACAAGGGAAACATGCCATTATAATTTTTTTTTTTTTACGTTACATGTCTTTATTCTGAACTGGAAAATTGCTTTCTCCTATAGTAACTGTTCTATCATGAATTATTAAAAGTGGCACTAAAAGGTAGCAGATCCATAGTACAGTTAAAATTAGTGGCAACCGCATTTATTAGCTATAAAAGCTAAAGCCTTCTTGTTGAGGCTTCAAGTTCAATGAAATTTGGGTACCTGTTCTCTCAACTTACGGGGAAAAGTCCAGTAGTTGTACACAGTCTTTGAGGCAGAAACTTATAAAAGATGTCTGTGACTTGAATTCAATTCTTTCCCCCTTTTGCACACTGTCCTTAATGTTCGTTTCTTGTATGTCTGTTTTCCATTTTAATTGTAGCTTTGAAAACCGCATGTTAAATTAAGTTGCGAGAGAGATCAAAAACTCTTAATAGTGCTATGAGGCTTTGTTTTTCATCTCAAAGTTTGTGAAAATGTAGAGGATAATTATTACTGATTAATATATCCTCTTTGTAAGTACTAGACAATATGAATTTATTTCAGATGAGTAAAATTAATTTTGCAGAGGAAAGAGGTAGGTCATCATCAGTTAATTATTTTTATAGTGGGTGAGAACCAGAAAATGAAGTGGGCATGTACTTAGATAACTGAAATGACAGCTATAAATTTAAAGCCAGTAGGATCTGCAGATCTGATTCACCTGCTATTAACCTGAGATGTTGCTGCACTCCCTTGGTGTTGAAGCTTCTCCCGGTGTGCTTACACATACAGCCAACCTGCCTGTTGCTTCTCAAATTAAGCCAGTCATGATCTGCTCTGAAACTTCTGTGCTAGCTGACATGTAGAAAAGACATGAATTCAATTGCTCATATTCCCTCTGAGAGTCTGAAATACCAAACTGTTGTATTCTCACATGGACATTTAGCTCATTTTTACAAGTGTCCATTTCGAGCTGCTAAGTCTGAACTGCTGGGATCAGGTTCAGACCCAACATGGGATATAAGTATACAGAGATCTAATTTGTGAACCCCAAATACCTCTGGTTGGGAGGTAGAAGTAAGAGATACTCATTTCTGACTCTGAACATGAGCACTAGCAGAACTTTAAAAGCATAAATAGCCAAAAAAAAAAAAAAAAAAAAAAGTGTATTCTGAAATCTTAGGTGTCTTTGTCCTAAAAAGGCTAGATTATTTTGGACTACTCTGAGAATTAGGTACCATACTTTTATCTAGTGTATGTGTTAAGTGTTGAAGTGCTACTTCAGAGCTTGCTTCTGAATTCTGCTTGGAATTATGTCTCACCTGTACTGCCAGCGTTTCCTACCATTTAGCAGGGATGACTCAGTCAGCTGCCTGATTTCTGACCATTATTAGGTGTCAGACTCCTCTCTGCATCTCTCACATGGCCATGGACCACCTGAAGCACAACTGGGGATTCTGCTAAGCGGTAGGGTGTTTAAGAACTACAGTTTTAGAATATTCTCAGGTATCAAACCAAATGGTAGTGTTGAACTGAAATTAATGACAAACACTTTTGATGTTTAATGTGGCTTCTGAAAGTGCTCAAGAACACATCTGTAAAATTTAATCAAACTGCTTGTGTTGGCAGAGACAAGATTAGTGAAAATCTGTTTTTCCTTCTGTGTCTAGTGCCTTGAAATGTTTACATCATTATTTTTCCATTCTGTTCTAACTCCTCTTTTATTTCAGTGCAAAATTCATTGAGGGAACTGTGTTACAATTGCTGGAGGAAGATGACTGTGTTGTGGGTGTTCAGTACAAGGACAAAGAAACTGGAGACACTAAGGTAAGACAGTTTTCTGTTACTATCTTTGTTAAAATATTGAGAAAATCGAGAATTGTTATATATATATATATATGTATATATATACAAAAATTTTTTAAAACTTCTGTTTTGGACCACTGGTGGAGAAATAATGCAATTCTCAAGAAAGCAAAAGCTTTAATAAAGGGAGATTACTTTCAAGTAGATACAATCCCGGCATATGGAAATTCTTCTTATAAATTTTTGTGCAGCTTCTGCTTTCTGTGTCTCTGGAGAATTCAATTCATTATTTATTTCAATATTCATATGTCTGGAGTTTAAAATCTTTTGAGAGGTACTGGTAGAAAAAACTATATTAAGAATTCTGCTTTGCCTGTGTGTAACGGTTTAAATTTCCACTTCCACCATTGACTGAGGTGTCTGAAAATAAGAAGATAGGTGCCTATTTGTAGAGATATCTCTGTCCAGTTATTTCTTGGATCACAGAAAGAGAGTTCTGACCTATTTTAATTGTGTCACAGATTTGATTAATGTTCGTTGCTTCAACTTATGCTAAACTGCTGGCTAAATGCTGTGAAATTGTGTGAACTTGTAATAAGAAGTTCAGGAAGGACCAGTCTAGGTAGAACCTATGTGATGAAGTTCTGGATATACTGCCTATTCTCTAGAAAAGCCAGATTTGTAATCTCCTCCTTTGTTGACTTTAAAATTCCTTTGCTGGTTAAAGTTACATAGCCAGTGTATTCAGATGTGCTCTGATGGGAAGACAGGAATCTCCTGCCTACCCTCTGCTGCCTTCCAGAGAAGACTGAGGAAGTTCCTGAGTAGTTGGAAGATCCTGCTCTGAGCATTACTAACAAAATCACTCATCTTTAGGTCATTTAGAAATGGAAACTGTTGTATAAAACCATATGTAAGAGAACCTTTTAAAAGTACTTGCCCAAGATGTAGGAGAGCTAGCTGATTTTAGACCCTCATCAGGCAACTTGATGGCGAAGTGCTGTTAGTAGGAAGCTGCAAGAGAGCTGAGTGAAAGCAACATCCTTGGCCCCTCTGGAGGTAGCCGGAGAAAGGGAGAGTCCCAAGTCCTGTTCATTGGTCTGTCCTACATGTAAAATGAATAAAAGTTGTATTAAGAAATTCACTCTAGTAGAATAAACCATTGAATCACATATGGGTGATGGAAAGATAGGGAGTTTGAGAGGGGATGGTTTATTTTTTTTGGTTTTGTTTTTTTTTGTGGTGGTAGTGTTTGGTGGGTTTTTTTGTGTGTTTGTTTTTGGTTGGTTGGTTTTTTTTTTCCTCCGATCCAATTGGCTTTATCATACAGCAATGCAGAAGGTTTATTTTTGGTTTGGTTTGTTTGGGTAGTGGAGGGGGATAATGCATATTTTGCTTTGAGATTTGTTTTTAAGCTTTACACATTTATGGATGTTGTTGTTGTCATTTTAAGTGTGAGTTACTTGACCAGCAGTAGGGTGACCAGTGTTTTAGCCTGCATCTTTTCTGAGAGCATGAATGGTGTTCTTAAGGTTTTGAGTTTCCTGTCAGTATAACAGGGATAAACATACTCATGCTTTACGCTGAATGCTGAAGTTCTGTGGCTGGAAAGAACTGTTTCATTTGCTGGCCTAGATACACTAAATTTCTAAAATCAAAGGGTAAGAAATATCCACTAAACATTTCTTCTTAACTGTGTTTCCCTACCTGTGACTTTTTACAACTGGGAAACAACTTAGGGAAAAAAAATAAAAAAACAAAAAAAAACAAAACCAACCAAACAAAAAAAAAAAAAACAACAACAACAAAAAAATCCTCTTTACATTCCCTAGCCTGCTTTCTTAAAGAAAGGAGGCCAATCTATGTTGTGTGTTTTTTCTGTTCTCTCCATCCCTGTTGTCCACCACATTACCGTTGATATTTTTATTGTCTTAAATGAGGTTCAAATTAGCCAGTATGCTAAAAGTCAACTTACAAAATTTATCTAAACCAGGCAACTGAATAAAGGTCTTAGTATGTTGACTGGAAAAATTGTGGCGTGGATGTTCAGATCATTAGACACCAGGGAACCCATGTGGGCAGGTGACTTTACTCTAATTGCAGGAATTATTAGAGCTTGCAGTCATCTAAAACAGGAATCCATAGGAAAGAGGTTTTGTTAGCTCTACTTAGGATCTCACTTCTATAAGCTTAACACCAGAAATTTGTATTATTTTACTCAGCTCTAATCTCATCTGATTTTTGTCTGACTTCTCTTGACATAGCAAAAGATGTAAGGATTGTGTGACACAAGTGACTGAGTTGATTTTTCAGTTTTCTCTCTGAGTTGAGAGGAAATCATTCACGTACTGGCTTGCCAGATACTTCCATCCAATAGTAAAATATTTTCCAGGAGTACAAATGAAGCACAGCATGCTTTTTTGCCTTGATGCTCCATATAAATCTGCAGTCATTTGCAGTTAAATCACTGAATATACTGGCACTGAGAAAGCTGTAAGTAGAAGGAAACATCTACCTCTAAATGATTTCCAGTATAATGATGTTGTTATATTACCATAACAGTAAAATGCTTAAAAATATATTTTAATGACTGGAATAATTTGCTCATGTTAGAGAACAACGTGTATGTTAAAGATTAGGAAATTGTGCATACATTCAGGCTGAACCAAATCAGTTTACTCAGATTTTATTTTATATTTTGTCTATATACGCTATTTGTTCTCATAGATCCTAAGTGTACTAGGAACTGCTCAGAGTTCACTGCTTGCTTTTTTAAAGAAGATCTTGGTATGTTTGCATTTCAGTTTGTTACACTTCAGTTTGTTTTTGTTTAGCTACTTATGCATGTGTCTTTAATTTAAAATTTCTTCTTCATTTTCTTTTTCCTCCTGAAGAGCATTGTAGGCTGAAGGGAGCAATTACTCTACTTTTGAGTGTTTTTTTTTTTTTTAATCCAAGTTCGTATACAGTCTCCATAACTATCTTACATGATCACATGTCTAAAAAAGCCTCCTGGAGTATATTGTTAGATCAACTTTTAGAGGAAATAGGGTTAAATATGAATATGAGGCAGGTAAAAAATACTAATTTCTTAATATATATTATAAATATGGCCTGTGGTCCTCTGACATGTTTGTTGTTTTGTAGAACATCTAATATGCAAAAGAAAATGAGAGCTTTGGAGTTGTTTCCCACTGTCCTGAAGCAAAATTGAAAATGTCATATCTTTTTTTATTTTTTCTTTATGCTGCAGGAACTTCATGCACCACTTACTGTTGTAGCTGATGGACTTTTCTCCAAGTTCAGAAAAAACTTGGTCTCCAGCAAAGTTACTGTTTCATCCCATTTTGTTGGTTGCATTTTGCAGGTAATTTTTATGTCATTTATTTTTTTATTTTTATTTACTATGTAAGCCAGTATGCTACCACTTGTTAATGTGGGTCTGAATTTCACTGAATATGTTGTTCATTGTCTTTTGTAACAGAATCAATTAGAACTATGCTTTCAGGTGTTTATCCAGCTGTTCTATCAGTTTCTGTGTCCCTTTGAGGAGTGCTTGGAAATTTTGGAAATGTTTTTAATTCTGAAATTATTAATGCATACTCCATCCCAGGTTTAGGATAGCTGAACTTGCTATCTGAGACTTAATGTATTTGGTATCATTACAGATCAGATTTTCAACTCTTAAAACATTTCCAAGTAACTCTGAGCCAGTTTTAGTTTTGGTTGTTTTTTTTTTTTAAAAGTGGATATTGTTGTTAAAAGTTAGAAAAGTTTTAAGAGTGGAGTATAGTGTTAATCTTAAACACGTAGTTGAACAAGGGAGGATTTAAAACCAACCTGGATTAGGATTCAACATGGCCAGTTTAAACTGAGCACTGGATTTACACAGCACTAATCTCTGGATTAGAAGTAGGCGCCAGTGTAAAGATGGAACCCAGTTTGTAAAATTATTTCCCTGGATATAGGCTCTTTGACTGGTTTGTGTTAAGATATCAGTAGCTAAGATGATGACACTTGTTTTTTCCCAATACTTACGGCACTTGTTCAGGGAGTGGAAATCTTGAGTTTTAGATCATCCTAGCAGCTGTGGGTCAAGCCACCTATGTTTTACACTCCAGAAGAATACCCAGCTGTGCCCCTGCCTGACGGTGGGATGCCTTTAACCAGGTACACACGTACCTTCAGGACCATAAACTTCAAGAGACAATGTGGGAATCTAGTTTGGTAGCTGGGTGGTTGGAGAACTTGGATATAAATCCTGGCTGGGTCTCGCCTTCCGTGGCTGCTGCGTTAACTATCGTATTAACATCAGAAATAATTAAGGGAAAGAAACTAAAACTACAGAACTTTCACTGGACTGGGAACACTGACTCGGAGGAACTTCAGCACTTTTTGGGTCCCTAACCCACTTACCACTGCCCAAGTGCCTCCTGTTTCTCTTATTTTGGAAATGTGTTTAAGCCCTAGTTAGATAGGACCCTGTGGTTCTTGCTCAGTTGCTATCTCCATGTAGTTTTATATAGACTACTGTATTTCTTTCCCTCCGACCACTTACCTTATGAAAAGAAACCAAAATGATCTTACCAAAAATGCTACAATGATTACATTACAGATTATCAATGGCATGTATTACATATTAGTGAGGTATTCAAATGAAATGTATAACAACATATTCTAGTAAATATTATAGTGTATTGCCAAAAGAATTGTAGCTACACTGAAGTTCAGCACTTCCTTTTTGAAAATGCTTCTCTTGTTCATTTAAAGAGAAAAATAACACAAACCTAATATGATACAGGATTTTATTTCAGAGTATTTCAGAAAATTATTTTGTATATCTGGAGTTTAATATTCTTTCATTAATCAGTCTCAATCTTTCTCCCCCTTCTTTTCTTTTTAAGGATGCACCACAGTTTAAAGCTAATTATGCTGAACTTGTTTTAGCTAAAACTAGTCCAGTTCTAATCTATCAGATTTCTTCAACTGAGACTCGGGTCCTTGTTGATATTCGAGGAGAAATGCCAAAAAACTTAAAAGAATACATGATTGAGAACATTTATCCGCAACTACCTGGTAAGTCTAGAAAAGATTTCCATCCATAATTGTCACAACTAAATGTGCCAAAAAAGGCACATTTCATTGAATCCATTGAACTGTGTGGGTTTTTTTCCACGTGTTCAGTTACTGTTTCAGTAACCATTCACCCTTCTTCAGTTGCCCAGCACATAGCAGTTTGTTCAGCTCACATCTGTGTGGTTAGCAATTCAGAAGGATTATATCTCTAAAAGGAGGTTAAAATGGGTTATGTGTAAGTTATTTTTAGACTCTAAGTATTGTAACTAAAATATTTGGTTATTGCAGATCACTTAAAGGAACCATTCTTAATAGCAGTTCAGTATGATCGTTTAAGGACTATGCCAGCCAGCTTCTTGCCTCCTTCAGCTGTAAACAAAAAAGGTGTGTATTATGAAATAAGAAGAGGGAAAAAGGCATTATAAACTTCTTCTGGGACTTACGGCTTTGTTGTCACAGATGTATATTTGTTGTTCAATACAACTGTCTCGTAATTCTTCTATGAAAAATAATATTTTGAAAAGGTGTACCTTGGGCATAGTTTAACTGGAATGTCTGTATTGACACCAAACTTCAAATCAGTGCCTGCTTTATTAAGTTTAAATCACTCAGTTGTTCAAGCTTATACAAGTATGGTCTCTTTAAGGAAATCTGGATTAAAAAAGGAAAGAAATTACCTAAGAAAGTGTGGGTTTGTGTTGACACACACATATGCATATATATAGGGAAAAAATATTTTGACCTTGATCTTCATTAAGCCTTTTTAAGCCTGTTAAAGACTTTTTTTTTTTTTTTTCCCCCGTTCTTTTTTCTTTTTTAACTTCTAGTTATTCATCTTATTTTCTGGTGGGAATGAATTCTTTGTAAGACTGACTTTTAAAAAAATAGATGGTTTGAGTTCTAAGATTACATATTGCTCATGCAGGATCCCATTGTTTTTTTTTCTTCTACGCAGGTGTTCTTCTTTTAGGAGATGCATATAATATAAGACACCCTTTAACTGGTGGAGGAATGAGTGTTGTTTTAAATGATGTTAAAATATGGAGAAGTTTGCTCCAGGATATTCCAGACCTTTATGAAGATTCTGATGTTCTTAAGGTGAAGCTTAATTTTGGACTTATTTTGGGCAGATTTTGCTGTGATGACACACTTTAAAGTTTTGTGCAATTCGGGGACATGTAAGTTATTAGTGAGGCACAGCAGTTTTCAAAGGTTTGGATAGATAAATCATACATTAGGCATTCACCAGTAAGCGGAGCTGTGATTTGCGAGTGCTGTGGCTGTGCAGCAAGAGGCAGATTCAAAACTGTGCTTACTGAGCTATCGTGTTTTGCTTAAAGAGAGTGGAGTCTAGTCAGCATGGTACTTAAATAATAATGAGCACGTGTGCTGAGATTTTCAAGATGCATCTCGATGTTCCACTAGCCTCTTGATTGCTGCATTAATCTCACAGTAGTAAGTTGGAAGACATTCTTCTTTCTCAGGAACCAGCACCAGAAGTGTTGATGTTAGGTTTATTTTTTCAGTGAGATTTAGAGCCAAAATTCTGATGAGTAGATAATCAGATTTCTTATTTATTTGTTTACTGCTTTTAATTGGGTTAGGCGTATTGTCTTGGCTAAATTACAGCTAGAATAATTACAGACTACACGTAAATGATTCAGAAAGTGTATTTGAAAATTGAGAAGCACTTAAAAGGACCTTAGATGTCAGGGCAATACAGGATTTACCAAATGCAGGTACGTACATCTCAGACTTTCAGTTATTTCCTACTTAGTCAACAGAGAGAACTAGGTGAGTGTTATCCTTCAAGTTTCTGACCTACCTCAGCTACCTACTGTAGGATGAGATGAAGCGCACCCTGGAACTACCTTCTTTTTCCTTCTTTTTCCCACCCCACCCCCACGCCCCTATATTTAGTCTAAGAGGAGCCTAAATCACTGGCTCAAGTTTCCAGAATTCCTTAGTGACCTGGCTTGGTATCTAGTGTGTCACTAAATCTGCTCTACATTTTCATGAGTATGATTCTTACCACTTCTTCGGGAATTTTTTGAATGCTCTTCTGTACTCACTGACAGAAATACTTTTTTTTTTTTTTTTTTTTTTCCCATTTTTTAGGCAAAAAGAACATTTTACTGGTCAAGAAAGAAATCTCATTCTTTTGTAGTGAATGTTCTTGCCCAGGCACTTTATGAACTCTTTGCTGCCACAGATGGTAAGTATATTTTAGAGATAACTTCTGACTAATTACAATTTAATAAATAAATATGCCTGGGGAGGGGTTCTGTATGTCTATAAGTGTATGTTCATGTGTTTGTATGTGTATATATATGTGTATATATGTATATTGATAATATATCAATCAAAGGATTTTAATGAATTAGCTTGTGTTCTCTGCCTAGTTGTGTAGTTCTAGTGTTACGTAAACTGAATTTTAGCAATGTGAAGGCATATCTGGAGTTAGTATTAAAAAATCAAAACTAAAGAGAAACCCCACAAAGAAAAAAAACCCAACTTGTTCTTGTGTCAGTTAATCGATAGAATATCTACATATTCTTAGGACTATCCTTTATTTAAATAAAACTAGCTCAAAATCCAGCTGAATTTAACAGAACAACAGCTACCAAAGTCCTGGATTTAATATCACTGTTGTGTATGCTGAAAAAATTTTCAGTATGTGTTAATTACATTTGTTGACTCATTTTAATTCATTTTGTAGATTCCTTGCATCAGCTAAAGAAAGCCTGTTTCCATTACTTCAGACTTGGTGGAGAGTGTGTCTCGGGTCCTGTTGGATTGCTATCTGTGTAAGTCCAGTGTGCTGGTAGTAGCTAATGTGAACAAGGTCAAGCATTGTGAGTCTCTGTGAGGATCTGCTTTGTTCCCAGTCAGCTCTGCATAGGGAGAATGGTCCACATGAGCCTGTATTTTTAGGATTATACTAAAGGTTGGAGCTTTGTTAGAAGCTATGTCTTTAAATGCTAACTCTGGGTTTTTTTTGTTGTAAGAAAAGCCACTAAAAGCTGCAGAGGAATTAATGTAGGTGTCATGGAAGTTTGAATGAGGTAGCGGGGTCCAGACTAGCAGAGGAGCAGGTGGAGATATTTCACGCTTGACAAGTTGAGAATAGTGAAGGATGAGGTCTCCCATAAAAGAGCATAAGGAACCGGGAAATGGGTAACAAGGTGTTGTGAATGACCCCTTAGAAACTAGTGAACTCCCAATAAATCATACTACTTTGAATATGTGAGAACGCATGTATTTATATTTTTCTCTTTTTGGAATGAGAGCTAAAACTGAGAGCCTGTTAAGGGGTTGATAAAGGCAGGGAGAGACTACCCAAAATTAAGAGGAAGCAGCAGTGTATGTTGGCTGTACTGTGGAAGGGAATAAAGGGTGTGTAGCAGCTCCAAGACAACCAAGTTTTGTATTTTTCAGTTGAGACAGCAGGACCAGAGCTGCCTAAATCAGAAAAGGGTATATAGTCTTGAGTGAAGATCCCTATTTGTAAAATAAAAATTTGACAGTGCTTTCTGATTCTGTTTATTTATGTGTTTTATCTATTTATTTTTAATACAGGTTATCTCCTAAACCAATGGTACTGATTGGCCACTTCTTTGCTGTGGCATTATATGCTGTTTATTTTTGCTTTAAGTCAGAGTCCTGGATCACCACACCTCGAGCATTTTTCAGTAGTGGAGCTATTCTCTACCGGAGTTGCTCTATAATATTTCCACTTATTTACTCTGAAATGAAGTATTTAGTCTATTAAAATCCAGGAGGAAATGACTGGAGGAAGAAAACATGAAAATTACAATGCCTTCAAAATCTTTGGACATGTACTATTTAATACTGTATTATGTTTTCTGCTCTTCAAAATGTGATTTCCTTGATAAGGATTTGACTTAATTTTGGTTTTGTGGTTATATACATATATATTATATGTAAATATTCTTTTATTTGCAATTAAAGTTCAAAAAGGAGTTAGCTGTTTACAAGGACCATAATTAAGTGTTGACATGTGGTAGATAATTGGTTTTATCAGAATTTCATTCCTTGCTTTATCCATTGCCGAGTGCACCACTAATATTAATAAACTTAAAAGTGAAAACTGTAAACCATATGCTGCTATTATCCTTCATGCTTTTTTCTGTTCAATAGTTTCATAGATTTTATTACTGTGAAATACTGTAACATTCTTGATTTGGGTTATTTCATTAGGATTTGCCTCTGTTCTTTTTCAGTTGCAGCTAAGATACTAGTCTACTGACACTTAAAAGGACACTGTGAAGGATTTCAGACCTTGCAGTGTCACCATGTCTTTAACTTCAGTCACTGTTGCAAGTGCCATCTTGCTCTTCTGAAATTATTTTTTACAGCAGACTTAATTTAAACAAGTAATAATCAAACCATAGTCATGCTGGCTACTGCATTGCACTCAGGTACTGAAAGCACATGTTTTTGCAAATTTCTTCCCATCTCAATTCCTTTTAAAACCTTAGTGGGTTTGTTTTGTTTTCCTTGGGGGGGGGGTGGGGGGGGTGGGGGTGGTGGGCAACTGAAGTTTAACACTGCCACAGGCTGAAGCACAGCAACAAACTGTATCCACTGAAACAAATTCAGTCCAGGCTATATCCAGTAGAAAGTAAAGTAATCTTTAATAATACTTCTAAAAATTCATGAGAAGTACCACAAAAGTGTCCTTTTAATACTTGGAGTATGTTTATTTGTTTGTTTTCTTGTAGAAATTACTGCATGCTATTACAGAGTTCATGTCTTTTACTGTTGGTCACTGTTCCTCTCAATGTTACCTTTATCAATATGCTTTCCTTCGTTATGGTGTATTTTCATTTTTGTTTATCTTTCTGATGATTGCTTTGTGTATCACTGTATGGCTCTACTATTTTGGCTTGCCTAAACAATCACACATCAGTGCAGCCAACAGTTTAGAGAGTACTAACAGATTACATTTTTCTGTACTGGTGAAATTTTGACTATATCTTGAAAATAACAGATTGCCGAAGCTGTATGTAAACATATATTTTATGTTGGACTGTGAAAAAAAATCTGCAGAGAGGCTTTTTAGTATTTTATTTGACAGATATTTCAAATGACCTGTTGTTTTCCAGAAGCAAAAGTATGTATATTTTTCTAACCATTATCACTTTTGATACCCTCTTGAAATTACACACATCATGAATATGTCTATGTTTAAACTTTAGGGTAAAGTACTAATATTTTCAAATATCATTATATATGGTAACTAAATGATGCCCCTTTAAGGGCACACAAAGTTTGCAGAATTTATACAACTGTTTTCAAAATTTGTGGCAATTTGAAAAATACTGATTAATTTTACATTTTCTATTTTTTTATATTATTTGCAGACAGTCTCTTTAAAGTCAAGGATAAACAGTCCTGAGCCAAATACGCATTCTCAGCTAACGTAAATAAAGAATTATGATACCTGTAGATTATTTTTTTTTTTGTTGTGTATCTCTGGTTAATGACTTTTGTTAGGTCCTGATTTGTCAAGAAATATCAGTGTGCTTAAATTTACATGTATGTTTAAGCACTTTTTCCTTTTTTTGGAACTCCGTGCCTGGTTACGTGTCTTGGTGATCTAGGTGGCAATCACTTGTTGGAAATTATAGCGGGGGAGAGAAAAATCTTATGTGCATGTGTAAGAAAGAGCCACCTAAAAATACAACTCCTGAAATGGTTACAGGCCTTGTCCTCGGGACAAGATGCAGGACTTTGAAGTATCAAACAAACTGGGGTCATTTGGACAGAGGGCAGCACAGGATGTGTGGGGGCTTCTAACTGAAGTTACTGATGAGTTAGTCTTGGGTAGAGTTTGACAGCATTGGCTGGGCTCCTGCTCCAGCTGCTCAGTGCCATGGAGCCGCGCTCTGCCCTGCTGAAGAAAAGTGTCAGGGCAGAATCTCAAACTGTGTTCTGTAATCCCTGGCTGCTGTGTTTTCCTAAGGGGCACTGAGGCTGCGGGTCAGAAGGTATGTCATGAAAGAAGCAGTTCTGGAGCCAAGTGAGAGTATGAAGAGTAAAGCTGGCAGTGAGTGGGCAATGTCCATAGGCAAAATGTCCAAAAATGGAATCTAGTAACAGCTAACGCTAGCCTGGTTTACATTTTCTACACCTATATGCAGCAAAGTGAAGCAAACCACCAGGAAAGGTGTCACAGGCATGATTCTGAGGGGAACACAACACACATACTTGATGCAACTTGTGAGTTCTCTATATATCTGCAAACAATAATGTAGTCTTCACAAATATTTCTTGTCAAACACAAGGACGCTTAGGATGTATTATTATCCATACAAATGTTTCTCATTGAGTACAAAGATAAGGTGCATCAGGGCAGCCTGCTCTTTAAACTTTCAACACTAATTAGTAAGGAATCTCTAATCAGGAGTTGCTGTCCTTGAAGAAGGAGGCTTGTTAAAATTGTTTACTGTGAATCAGTTTAATTAGCGATTAGAGTGTCCTTTGGAAGAGCTATTTTAACTCATTATAACAGTAAATAGAGCTCATTGTAATAGTAAAAATCACTCCCACTGCCTTGAAGTCACCTGCCTGAATAAAGACCCTCACCCCTTGAGCATGTGTAGAAAAATTAAAACCCACTGCAACTTTAAATTGAGATGAGGATGTTACTAACCAGTGAAGCATAGAAGTGATAAGTAACTAACCAATGGTCATTATAGTAATTATGTAATCATGCAGTTTGAAGTGTATAAATACTTAGAATTTCTTTTGTGTACTGTGCTAGCTTTGTGGAACTACCACCTAGCACCTGTCTTTGCGTATATGGAATAAACTGATATCTCGGCTGTGTGTGCAAGATTGGCTTTTGCACACTGGACAATGAACCCTGTTTGAGAGACAACATGAAGAAGTTACTTCTAAGGATTTGCACACTGCAAAATGTAATACCATCCCATGCCCTTAGCAATGCACCTAGGTAAGTGCAGTATGTGTTTGTGGGTAGCTCTGTGTTCCAGGACTGGTGCAGCTGCGGCTAACAGCAGAAGGAGCACGAGAAGCAGCTATGTAGTGGCGAGATCGTAGTTGGTGAGATGACGCAGGAGTATGAAAACTTGCTAGAGGTGGGGAGGAAGGAGGAAACTAGTTGCTTTCTCTGCTGGTCTGGTGGTCTGTTCATAGGTGGGGAGTTGGCTTATGCATGCAAGTATCACATTTCTCGCAGCTTGTTTGAGGAATTTGTATTAGGTAGGTTAAGTGTTCTTGGCCTTCTGTTTTGTGGAGTTTGGTTTGATTCGAACAAGTCCTTTACTGAAAAATATATGGGGCAATGACAGGTGGGGTTTTTTTATTACAGCTTTAAAATGCCTGCTAGTGTAGGCATGTGGTGTTGGATTTCATGTGAGGAGTGATACCTGTTTGGGCTGCGTGTGTGTTTAGTGCTGCCTCTAGCTCCAGTACAAGCAAGTAAATGGCAGAGTAGAGGTGGTAGTTTTCCTCCCACCTTCATTTTAATCACCTGGAATAAAGAGAAGGCATTTGATTAGTCCTGGATCAGCTGCTGGGTTTTGTAATTTGTAACTTGATTGTGCTTCTGATATAGTAGTAGTATAATGCGGTGTTAGAAATCTCAAACACAATTGCAGTTCTTCACTGGGGAAGTGTATGAATAGTGGCTTAAATAGTCTGTTCTGCAACTGGAGTACCTCATTTTCTGCAGATGTAAATGATTTGTTAATGATACCTGAATAGCTCTTAGAAAGCTTTACACTTAAAACTGTCACATTGATATCTGCAGTACAGTCAGAAAAAAAAAAAAAAACAACAACCAATAACAAGGAATACATGATATTCCTCATCTGTATTGCTCAAGCTCTGTTTCAGTTGCACAATGATTTGGTTTTGAAAACCACACTTGAGTTTGGTTGTAATGAAGCTCTTCCAAAGTACGTGCAACATCAGTGCTGGTACCAGGGTTTCCAAACAAATCTGAAAAGAGGGGATGGTTAAACCAGATTGTTCCTCCCTGATAATGCTGGTTTATTTGTTGTTTCTCCCTCGTGCTCATGCTGTATGCCTGATCTCTGCTTTCTCCCACTCAGTTTTCTGGTCCTTGTTCCACCTTCACAGCCAGAAGCATGCTGCAATATAGGGCTCAGTCGCTGCACTGCAGAAAGGTTAGATAGGAAAGGTGTGGGGAGCGTGTTGCCTCTACTGGTTTCCCATGTGGAAGCTGTGACCTGTGCTTCTTCAAAAGGCTGCTTGCATCTTCTAAAGCCTCCATGTTGGTATTTACTGTAATACTGTTGATGCACACTGATTGTTTTGTGTCAGTGGGGCAGTAATTTATGGTTGGCTCACAGTGCTTGTACATCTTGCTCCCTGGAACCAGCTTGTGTATGCTGGACAAAAGCAAAATCTGTCTAATCCAGAGTAAATATTGGCTGTTGCTAAATTATGTATCCTGAAATTCTGGCTTGCTCAGCATGACGTTACTACATGAAAAATGGTGTCAGCAGTTCCTAAATTGTTCCCTGTGGAGCTCCAAAGAGCTGCGCAAGCTCCTGTGCTGTGCATAGTGAACAGTGGCATGACACAGTTTGCTGAGATAAAGTTATTCAATGTACTGAAAATAAAAGCTGACAGGGTATTTTAAATAGTAACTGAAATCCACTGTTAATGTAAGCAAAGTAACATAAATAGGAAAAATAATCCTGATGGTGGAACCCATGGGTGAGTGTCCTGGAATCACCATGGCTGGCCCTCTCCAAGCTTCTACTCAGTTCGCAATGGCAGTCAAAAAGGTGAACAGGCTTTTGGAAATTGTTAGTGAAGAGCTAAGGCAAAAAACCTCACAATTCTGCATGAAACGAACCTTTGCACTAATTGATGTATGGCAGAGCAGGAGCTAGTAATGCTTTGTGCCAGAGTCAAGAGAAGCTGCATGATGAAGTGTGGGACCTTTGCTGGTATCATTTTTAGAAGGTAGAGATAGTGGAGAGCCATGGACAAAGGGGCTTCTGGTATCGCAGCCAGGTTTTAGATCTGTTCTTCAAGCATGGGTTATCAGGCCAGCCAAACGCAAATAGCAGAACCATAGGCCAAATACTGCAATACTCGTTAAGGCAGGAGGCACATACATAGTGAGCAATTCTGGAGAAGAACCTAGAAGACTTAGTGGGGTGTGTTTCATTCTCATATATGATTTTAAACAGTTCCACTAATGCTATTACAGTGGCTAATTTATTTTTCCATGGGAACGTTTGGGTTTTCTTCAGCTCCACACCTTGTTTACCCGTGGGTCACTCTTTTGCAACTGCTGCTTTTTCAGGATTCTTTGATGCAGCTATTTTTTTTTCAGATGCAGTTTCACATTTTTCAGGCAAGGGAGTCTTAATGCTGTCTTCCCAGGTGTGGTTTTTGATAGCCCTAATATAGGGGCTGAGACATACATGGTCCTGAAAATTTACATTGTCTAGTAAATGTATACAGAATTGTATGTACAAATATCAACTTCTTCTAACTGCTGTCTATATACTTATGGTAGTACCGTTGCTGTGAGTTTGACTTTATGGGTTCTTCTAGGCTACGAGACTGGAATCTCTAAGGGCAGGACAGGAAGGGGAAGCTTGCAGAGGGGAAAGGTCCATAGTTCCAGCTGTGGCTTGTTGGCATGAAGGCTTCATCTATACTGGGAGACACTCGAGGACCATGGCTGTCTGTCTGCCTTCACTGGTGGCGCTCTGTCCGTAATGGTCTTGGCACAGGCCAAGCCATGGAGCTTGGGAGGCTTGTGCTCTCCCATGCACCCCCTCAGTGTGATTTGGAGGGGAAGGGGATTAGCGTAGAGCAGGGATCATTGCTAACACTGGGTAGATCAGGCTGCCCTGTTTTGGGTGTTGTAGCTCAAATGGAATCTGTTGTATAGTCACTTCCCAGCTCCAACAGAAGCCGTCGTATAGCATTAATAGAAAAACTCATGAAAGCCTTAGACCACGAGAGCTGAAATTATGCTGAACTTACATACATGTGACTTAGTTATGTGAAGAGAGGCCTCAAGACTGATACTTCCTATGAAAAATAAGGTAGACAGCAGAAGCTGCATCCTAAAGATAAGAAAAGGAACAACCAGCCTAGAGACGCAGAAAAGATCCAATGAGGAGCAAGAAGACCCCAGACCCAAATATTACTATTGGTCCAAACCATCACATGAGGGAATGGGAACTGAGATTGCAGGGGTATAATTGCCCAGGGATTTCTTTGTTCAGAGTCACTCTCCAGAGGCACCTCACTCAAGCTGTTTTTCCTCTGTATCATTTGAAAAAATTACTTTTTAAAGATTTGATGCTTAAGCCTCTGCTATGGGGAACTTAGGGTAAAGAAATTTCTTTAATATTGGGTTTAGTGAGTCAGATGGGACCCTAGGCCACCACCTTTGGATCCTTTTGTCTCCAAACATCCAACTGCTGACAGTGGGTGAGTTCACCTGGGACCTTTGAAGTGAGAGGCACTGAAGGCTGAGTGTTAAAATTCCTTGAGCAGACTTAATGGAAATATAGAGGGGAGATTGTGGGATTTTCTTCTGCAGCTTCTGGTAGGTTGTGGCTTGATTGGCGTAAATCATAAAAGGGGTGTGTGGTCTGATCAGCATAAAATGCACGTAAGAGGGATCCTGATACTAAGAGAAACAAATGGAAAATGTACCTGGTATAGAAAGAGGGACGCCCTTGGCTGAGGTTTTACAGAATTGGGAGAAAATTTATGATACGGAATGATACGGAAAATTTATGAATGGAAAATGACATTTGGGCTATGCAATGATGAGAAACCTAGAGATACTTGAAAGAGAACCTCTACAACTCTTGGTGAGTGCACAAGGGACTAAATTAACTACATTGGCAAAAGCAGCTTGGTGGGGACATAATCAGCAGGTAACTTACTTAAATGGATTCTCAATATGCTCTTGGAGCATGTCATGCAATGGGTATACTATGGAGAGAACAAGGATTCCTTACCTCAATGGGGAAAAATATTTCCAATGGGACTGAAACCTGAAAGCTGTTGGAAGCTATTAATCTTCCAAGGGAAGTTTGCTGGACCAAAGGATCCAGCAAAATTGAAAGGAATAATGAATTAGCAAATAGAGCAACAAAAGCTGCTATCTGCCAACCTATATATGAGCACCTCCCTCTGCTGATGACTGGCCATCAGCAATAATCCAGCCCAAATATATCCAAAGGTTTCCCATCAGACTAGATGGGAAAGGTGGGAAGCTGTGCAAATTAAACTGAAATTTGTACTACTGAGGAGAAAATCCATTTTACGAAGAAAATATTTAATTACTTTGGCTAGGTGGTTTCATGATACTAAAAAAAAAAAAAAAAAAGATACATACATGAAGGAATGGCAGAAATTGTTAACCAAACTGAGAAAATACGGGCAGCCCTCCGGGAATACATTTAGCAGTAAAAAGGATTGTGAGTTACTGTCCTACGTGTTGGAAGTTTTCCGTGTAAAACCCGAACAGGAGGGTGGAGGACAACTGTGGGCATACTGTCCATTCCAAAGACTGTAAACTGATTGTATTGACATGGCTCCCATGAACAGACTTAAGCACATGTTGGTAATCATGAACTATCTCTTGGAATGAGTAGAAACTTTTTCCATAGGAAAGCTGATACTGCAGAAGTGGACAAACACTTCTGTGAGAAATCATTCCCGGATACATGAAATATAATGGAACCATAGAATCTAGTAAGGATTCTTGTTTTTCAGCAGGAATACTAAAAAACATTTATAAAAGTTTAAGAATACGGTGACAGGTGCATACTCTATATTGTCTGCAGTCTTCAGGACAGATGGAAAGAATGTATAGAACTCTTAAAATAAAATTGCTCAAACAGGTAGTCAGAAAGGTTTGAAATGGCCTGAAAGTTTAGGAATGGCTCTATGGGATATTAGAAATACCCTTTCCCAACCTCTATGGTTGTCACCAACAGAAATAGTGTTTGGCAGGCACTTAGCTGTACCTGGGACCTTTGTCCCTGCTAGGACCAGCCTCTTAGATGTAGATGGATGGTTGACCCAATACATTCTGTATGTACAGAAAAAGTTTGAGGATAACAGGAAATAGCTTTAATAGTACCAACTCACACCATGATATACAGCCCAGAGTTGAAGTTTTGATTAAAGTATTTTAATGAAAATGAAAATTAGAACCTAAACGAGAAGGGCCATATACTGTTTTACTGTGTTCTATATTTTTGCTGTTCAAGTTTTAGGAAGAGAAAATTGGATACAACATTCTCATGTAAAACAAATGGTGAGTAGCTGACGGATTCCTGAAAATCAACAAAGAATGAAGTGGGATATTTCACCATGTAAAATTGTGGAGAATGATCGCATTTTGAAAAAAAAATGAACTTTGTCTAAAATATTAAGCAGGAATACTTGATAAAAACAAAGGGAGGACTGCTATAGTAGCTCAGATGGAATCCGTTGTATAGTCACTTCCCAGCTCCAGTGGAAGCTGTTGTATAGCATTAATAGAAAAACTCATGAAAGTCTTAGGCCACAAGAGCTGAAATTACGCTGAACTTATGTACATGTAACTCAATTACATGAAGGGAGGCTGCAAGACTGATACCCCCTACGAAAAACAAGGTAGCCACAACTGTCAGCAGAAGCTTCATCCTCAAGGTAAGAAAGGGAACAGCCAGCCTAGAGGTGTAGAAAGGATCCAATGAGGACCAAGAACACTCCAGACCCAAATATTGCTATTGCTCCAAACTGTCACATGAAGGGAGAGGAACTTAGATTGTAGGGGTATAATTGCCCAGGGATTTCTCTGTTCAGTCACTCTCCAGAGGCACCTCACTCAAGCTGTTTTTCCTCTGTACTATCTGAATAAATTACTTCTTTAATATAGTTTGTCTGAGACTCTGTGATGGGAAACCTAGGGTGAAGGAGTTTCTTTAACGCTGGGTGTGAGCCATGCTGTGCCAGGTGGGTCCCGACATGGTTTATGAAATTGTGGAGTGAGTACTGAGATCCTGGACCTGAATGAATGAATATATGGGGCTTCCTTGGCACAGTACTGAGCCCAGCAACAACTGGTTCATATACTTTATGTGTGGGAGGTATGGCATAAACATATCTCTCACCTATATTTCAACATAAAGAAGAACCCTACTATTAAGGTTTTAGATTATGAAGCTTTATGACCTTCCTTATGACTAGACATACTTGCTGCCCCTGCATTTTCCATGACAGAAGAGTGGTCGTTTTATCAAATGCTTTGTCCTCGTGGCTGCTGGAGGAGACTCTTGCAGAAGAGGACACTGGTTGCAAGAAATTGGTTGCTATTTTGAGAGTGTGGTGAATGTGTTTTTATCTTGGCTAATTTTTACTTTGCTTCTTGAAATGTGGATTGAAAATGTGGGTTGAAATGCATTTTGTTGATGGTGATTGAATTTTGATTCACATCTCATTGCAGGTACATAAACCCGTCAAGCATTTGAAATGAGATACCATCATGCACAGGAAACTCTCTTGGGTGTTTCTGCTTCCATCTTCTCTTTAGTCTTTATTACCACCTCCACTGGTCAGAAGCTATCTGATTAACCTCAAGCCTTATACTGCATTTTCTAGTTGAATTTTCTCTTTCAAGTAAGAATCAAGAGGAGGCAGGAGAAACTTCTACCACAGGCTGCCTTGGGATGCCTGGGGTCACTTGTGCTCTCTGGTACCTTGCCCCACGTTGGAAAGCTTTTCTGACTAATGACTGTTGCCTATATTGTATTTTTCTCCGAGGTCTCTCTTTCTACTGCCATCACCAGACACGAGTCAGATCCAGTATCCAGGTTTTTAATTCCAGTTGCCTTTATCTCTGTCAAACATGAACTGTAAAGCATCACTGCCTTGGCTCAGGTTTGGCCATATGGTATCTCAGTAACCACAGGTAACTACACAGCAGTGGAAACTGGATGTTGACTTACCATTGTTTCCTCTGTACACAGAGTACTCTTGCTAATTGCTATAGAGTACACAGAGCTGCTCTGTCTCAATAATGTATTTGGTATCTGCATTTTTTATCTTGCTGAGATATCCTGCAGATCCTGTAATGCTATCTGGAAACAGCTAGTGCATATAGATGTTATTTACAAGCCCAGCTTGGGGCATTTAAATCAGAGGTCTCTTGTATTCATGTGTCTGATCACATCAACATCATCCGGCATCATTCTGCTCCACAAAGTGCCTACACAGTACCTGTCAGCTACTGTATTTGTCACATACCATCTTTATAGTCAGACAAAATAAAGCCTGTAACAGGAAGGCATTTCTACTCTCAGACTTCTTCATTACCAGTGATCACTGCCCGATGCTGCTAAGAAGACTCTTTTGATGCCCTGGAACAATACTCTGGGGAGCCGCACACCTTAAAAATATCCTTATAACCTGCTTTTAAGGATCAGCATACCTGTAGAAAGGATTATCTTGATTTTATTCAGTTATATTTGGACAAGTACGTGAAGGCGCTTACTTGCCAAATGCAAAATAGAGAAGAACACATCATTCAAAGGTTTAAAAGACACGAGCATGCAGAAGTGAGATTGTATCTGCATTAGCCTAGTGTATGACATCTTTAAAAGCCCTGTTTGATGCTTGAGGCTTTGAAATCCTTTATCCTCATAGAGCCATTGTAGCACCAGGGAGCACGGCTGGGGAGTCCTGCACTGGGGCATGTTTCTTTTATACCAGAAGAATCTTGATGGCAAGGATTGTCTTGGGTGGAGATGCATGTTACAGATACCTCCTCTTCCCAGGTCATTGTTTCAAATGCCTCATTAACATGCAGGCTAAATAAACACAAGCAGCCCTTGGGCAGGTCCAAGTGTGAGTCTTGTAGTAAGCTTCTCTCATGCCAGCTAATGAGCCTCCCTGGGCCTGGATATCAATTAGACAATGGATAATGGTGCTGGGAGACGACACTGTCTGCCACTATCGAACTTAGGAGTTGATGCATTACATTGGGTCTTTTTTTTCACTCTGGAATGTGAACTGAGAATTATATTTTAAACGTAGTGCTGATAATTTGCTCTTAATTCCCATCAGTGATAATGGGAAACAAATAGTTTTTGGTGGAACTGTCTGCAGGGTGAGCTATAGCTGCAGCAGCTCTGGTTTCTGGGCAGTGGTGGGACGTGACCCCTTGCAGGAAGGTTCCTGCCACTGCTGTCGGGTGTCGCAGGGATGAGGTTCACAGTGGTGTGGAGTGACCGTCACCCTCTGCGCAGAGCAGCGATTTCAGCAGCACAAAATAGCCAGCTTGTTCCCATGTCCCTGTTCCAGTGGGGTTTCTTGGGAGGTAAGAACTTATTTTTTCAATTCTTGCGTGATTTTTGCATTACAAAAATGTTACAGAGGGGGATTTTGAAGTTGGAGGACACTGTCTGATGTTACTTCATTTGTATATAACTGGATTTTCATTTTCTTATTTGTTGTTACTTGTTAAAAAGTACAAAATGTGAAAGCTAGAAGCCTTGTTTTCTGTGGATTTCTACTTATTTTGCTTATGGAAGGATGAGAAAATATCATGGGTATAACATATTGATGTCTCCTAGAATCATACTTTTATCATTATTCTAAATATTATTTTTTCTGGTTTTGTCTGAAGAGACAGAAGAGTTACAATTAAGCATCGTAATTAAAAATGGCATGAACTGCATTTTTACTTCTGTGGCATGCTATGTACTGGTCAGTTTGTACCTGCTTGAAATGAAAGCAAATCCCTGCACTGGTGGTTGATCCCCAAATAAAGCCCGAGATGGTAATTTCCAGGGAGGAATGCCAGTTAATTCTGGCATCGTGGATACGTTCCAAAGCAGATGAGTTCAGAGTCAGGTCTTCATTGACCGTTATTGAGACATTAGGTGTAATATAATGTTTTAAAGAAGAAAATCAGGGATATTTTGCCTGCTGAGGCATACTGTGATGAACTAGAGCACAGGAAAGACACCTGCTGATGTATATGGGCTACTTCAGCTGCAGAAACTAATTACAAGTATTTTCTCAGGTTTTTTTCTAGTCTGTCTGTGACCACTAGTTTTCCTTAATAATAAAATCATTATTGACTTTTCTGCTTGCTGAGTCACAGCAGTAATTTACACTGCCCTTGAACTGCCCCTTGTAATTTGCTTTTCCCCCAGGGTCCAGTGTAACTCTTAAATAGGACCTAAAACTTGAAGCTTAGTCATAAATAATGGCATTCATAACAAAATCCCTAAAGTGTTAGAGTTTTCTGTGTGTTTTAATTTATCTTAACCAACTTTAGGAAACTGTACTTCTGTGGTGGGGACAGGACATTTGCATTTATTTGGGGAAAGTTCAGAGTTTTCTAAAGGAAAACCTTAAAAATAAATTCAAATAAGGAAAAAACAGTTTGACACCAGTTTGTGTTCATCCTTGGTTGCTTTTTGCTTTCCTACCTGTTGAAGTAGGGGGTACGTGTTTTTAGTGTGGGTTAGACATTAGAGGTTTCAGGTTATTAATGCTGAGTGATACCTACTCCCCTCCTCCTCCATCTCACCCTATCTTTTTTTTTTTTTTTTTTTTTTTTCCTACAATCTTACCATTGTGTTACCTTTTTCTCCTGCTGTACATCTCTATTTGCTTATCTGGTGTCACAGGTGAATTATTAAAAGAAGTCATCATTATGGGGGTAACTAAAGAGATTTTATTATGATAAAATGGTAATCAGTTGATGACTGAATGAAAATCAAGTGGTAATAAAATAGTGATTAAGCAATAATTTAATGTTAGTTAAACAGTGATTTGATTTGAGGATGATTTAAATGATGATTTAGATGGTGATTAGACAGTGGTCAAACACTCTACTATTCACAATACTTCTAATAATAGCTGGACATATAAATATCACTAGCATGCAATATACCTTCGGGCCTAATGTAAAATATCACTTACCTCAATATAGATATCAGATGGGTACGGAGTCTCTCAACCTCGGGGTGTAACGTTGAGAGGTGGCCCTGCTCAGGGGGGAGATCGGGGAGATCACCATGCAGCCTGCTGCTCCGCAGGAGAGCTCAGTGGGCTCGGTGGGGCTGTGAATTTTTGGACTGGTAGTCAAACCCCTCTTTGATGTATGTGCAGGAGTGCAGCCGTAGCAGTTTTAATTATGTCTAGTCTCCGCTCGGGCTGATGATCTTAGCACCTGAAAAGATGCGACCTAGGCACAGTTCCTGAGATGTTGCGGCCTGGCACAGCTCTCAAGGTTTGCACAGCAGGGCTGATTTCAGTCAGGCGTCCTTGCCAAAGAAGCCTGAGGCAAAGTGCTGCTCCCTCCCCCACAGCGGGTGCATCCCTCACACCCGGAGGGAGGTGCGGAGGCCAGAAGGGCACTGGCTGCTGGCGGCAAAGCTTAGGCTGTACCTTGGCTGGCACGAACATGCTAAGGCTCTTGTGTGGGCAGGGAGAGTGGTGTTGGGCAAGCCTCTGCCTGCTGGAGAGGGAAGGGCTGTAATCCTAATAAATCCTGCTGGAGCAGAATGCAGGAGATAAAATCCTTCTCCACTGAAAGCCGTGTTACTGTGACACATGTTCGATTTTTGCAAGGGTTGAGTTGGGAACAGGTGAAATAACAACGCCTGGCAATGCCAAGCCCCACAGATCAGTACTCAGTCCTTCAGCAGAAGACGACCAGGTTGAGGAACATATTTAAACAATGTGGGAGCACAGAAGTCCATGGGAGCTGGTAGGATGCACCCCTGGGTGCCAGGAGAGCTGTCAGGTGTCAGCGTGAAGCCACTCTCAATTCTCTGTGAATGGTGGTGGTGAGCCTGGGACCTGGACAACAGCAAACATCACTCCTGTCTTCAGGAGTGGCAAGGAGGAGGATGAAGGAAGCTGCAGGGCAGCCCGCCTCACCACAATCCCTGGGAAGGTGATGGAGCAAATAGACCTGGAAACTGTTCCCAAAAATGAAAAGGCCAAGAAGGTGACTGGGAGCAGTCTGCATCAATTTACAAAGGGAAACCCAAGCTTAACCAGCTGGGTCAACAGCTGGGCCCAGGGGGTCATGATCAGCAGCACAATGTCCAGCCACTAGTGGTGTACCCCTGGGGTTAATACTGATGTCAGTGCTGTTTAATGTCTTAATTAATGACCAGTGGAAGCTCAGCATGTTTGCAGGTGAGGAGCAGCTGACACAGGAGAGGGTTGTGCTGCTGTACAGGGGGACCTGGGCAGGCTGGAGAAGTGGACCAACAGAAAGTTTATGAAGTTCAGCAAAGGGAAGTGTGAAGTCCAGCACCTGGGGAGGAATGACCGAGGCACTGGGACAGCTGCTGGAAAACAGCTTGGCAGAAAAGGCCCAGGGATCCTGGGGGACACTAGTTCACTCCTGCAGTGATGGCCACCAGCCTCCTGGGCCACATTAGGCAGAGTGTTGCCAGCAGTTGGAGGGTGGTGATCCTTCCCTCTGCTCAGCCCTGGTGAGACATGTCTGGGTGCTGTGTCCAGTGCTGGGGTCCCCAGAACAAGAGAGACATGGACGTACTGAAGGGCCATGAAGACGATTAATAGTTTGGTGCATCTGTCATACGAGAAGAGGCTGAGGAAGCTGGGATGGCGCAGCCTGGAGAAGAGAAGGCCCAGGGGGATCTTATTCATGTGGTCAAATATCCAATGGAGGGAGGGAGTAAATAAGACGAAGCCCAGTAACAGTAAGTGGTGCCCATTGACAGGACAAGAGACAATGGACACAAACTGAGACACAGGAAATTCCATCTGAACATAAGAAAAAACTTTTTTTCACTGTTCAGGTGGTCAAACACTTGGGCAGGTCACCCAGAGAAGTTGTGGAGTCTCCATCCCTGTAGATACTCAAAACCCGACTGGCCAGGGCCCTGAGCACCCTGTGCTGGCTGCCCTGCTCTAAGCAGAACGGTGGACTGGGCAGTCCCGACAGGAGACTTCTGACTTAATTGCAAACCAATAGAGACAAGAAGGGTTCAGCCCAGCACTGTAAAGGGTAGATGGGGATCAGCCAAACAGGAACCATCAGAGTTCAATCCTGTTTCTTTTTCTAGCAGTTTTTCTCCCGAGGCTTTCAATGTCTTACATGTAAAAGGACTGAGAAAAAGGAGTGTTGGCTGTGCCAATCTGCTTGCATTATTCTAGAATTTAATTTAGAAATATAATAAAAAACCAATAAAAATTAATGTTAATGTCAGGGACCTGAAGCAAGCTGAGTATGAGCACAGTGTTGTCCGCCCTTGGATTGCTACCATTGCACGAAGCCATTCAGCCTTCTGCTGCTCATCTGCCCTCATCAGAGCTGCCCATAAGGCTGCTAAGGAGCTTTAGCTTTCAGTACCTTACAAAGAGTACCCTGCTTCACTGGCTCCTGAGTGGCATCTGGTTGCTCAGGATGCCCTGGCTTTGAATTCCATCTGTAGATGCATCAACCACCAGGTGCCCAAATTTTTTGTGGGCCTACTTAGTGAGAGCTTTGTCATCAGGCAGCAGAGCATCAGGAGATGGGTATCAGGAAGTAGTTCCATGAATTTGACCTGATTGATCAGCTGTGGCATTGTGTTTCCCTGATACTCCAGGTGACATGAGCATCAGCATGTCAAATCCATCGGTATAAATTCAGATATTTCTGGGTTAAGAGCTTCCATAAATCCTGACCCCCACCATGGTTTCCTGTGTATTGTTCAGCTGTCCACTTACACTAACCCATGCATCTAATGCCTTATATACCACCCAGAAGACAGTATATAACTCAGAAGTGGTGATAGGGAGTCCCATCTATTATCAAGAGCATGGCCATTAGTTCTGAATACTGGCTGCTACCTCCACCTTGTTAAGTAAGATTTGCTTGGCAGATAATAGAATCAGAATGGTGTGGGCTGGAAGGGACCTTAAAGATCATCGAGTTCCAACCCCCCTGCCATGGGCAGGGACACCTTCCACCAGACCAGGTTGCTCAAGCCCCGTCCAACCTGGCCTTGAACCCTTCCAGGGAGGGGGCAGCCACAGCTTCTCTGGGCACCCTGTGCCAGTGTCTCACCACCCTCACAGTGAAGAAGTTCCTTGTATCTAATCTAAATCTGCCCTCTTTCAGTTCAAAGCCATTACTCCTTGTCCTATCAATTCATGCCCTTGTAAAAAGTCCCTCCCCATCTTTCCTGTAGGTCCCTTTAGGTAATGGAAGGCCACTCGTAGGTCTCCCTGGACCCTTCTCCAGGCTGAACAACCCCAACTCTCCCAGCCTTTCTTCATAGGAGAGGTGCTCCAGCCCCCTGGTTATCTTTATGGCCCTCTCTGGCCTCTCTCCAACAGGTCCATGTACTTCTTATGTTGGGGATGGCAGAGCTGGATGCAATATTGCAGGTGGGGTCTCATGAGCGTAATGTAGAGGGGGAGAATGCCCTCCCTCGACCTGCTGATCATGCTTCTCTTAATGCAGCCCAGGACGCAGTTGTCTTTCTGGGCTGTGAGCCCACATCACTGGCTCATAGTCAAGTTTTCCACCCACTACTACCCACAGGGCTGCTCTCAATCCACTCATCACCCAGCCTGTACTTGTGCTTGGGATTGCACCAACTCATAGGCAGGACCTTGCACTTGGCCTTGTTGAACTTTGTGAGGTTTGCACAGGCCCACCTCTCCAGCCTGTCCAGGTCCCTCTGGATGGCATCCCTGCCCTCCAGCGTGTCACCGCACCACACAGGTTGGTGTTGTCAGAAAACTTACTGAGGGTACACTCAGTCCCACCGTCCGTGTCACAGACAAAGATGTTAAACAGCACTGGTCCAAACCCCAATCGCTGAAGAACACTGCTCGTCACTGGTCTTCACTTGGATATCGAGCAGTTGACCACAACTATTTGAGTGCGACCATACAGCCAATTCCTTGTCCAACGAGTGGTTCATCCATCAAATCCATATCTCTCCAATTTAGAGACAAGGATGTCATGCAGGACAGTGTCAAAAGCTTTGCACAAGTCCAGGTAGATGACATCAGTTGCTCTTCCCTTCTCCAATGCTGTAACCCCCTCGTAGAAAGCCACCGAATTTGTCAGGTGCAATTTGCCCTTAGCAAAAGCGCTGTTGGTTTTCACCAATCACTTCCTTTTTTTCCATGTGCCTTAGCATAGTTTTCCAGGAGGATCCACTCCATGATGACAGGCAGCATCCTTCCACTGCCTTCACATATTTTGCTGGGGGGGAAGAGGCAGGGTGTGTGTGTGTGTCTGTGTGTGTGTGTGTCTGTCTGTGTGGCAGGGCTGCCTGAGCCCAGGCAGCGGGTAGCAGCCTTCCTTCACCTTTTAGCCTTGAACTTCAATGTGCAAGATCATCCTCTGAAATGAGAATATCCAGCTCAAAAGGTTTGCAAGGTTGCTTAGTCCCAGCACAACTGCAGGAGAGACAGTGTGCTGAGCTTGTTCAAAAGCTCTTTTTTCATCTTTCCCCCATACAAACTGGTTCCCCTTTGTCACTGCATTATACAAGGGCCTTAGAGTCTGTGCTTAGTGTGGGATAAACTGGTGCCAGCATCCCAGTAATCCTACAAAGCGCTGCACATCCACCTTGTTTTGGGGCTCAGCTGTATGACGTTTTGTTTGTGTCTGTAATCTGTCAGGCTCCTTGCCAGATGATGCCCCATAATTGCACTTCATGTGCTGGTCCTCATATTAATTTCCCAAGCACGCCCTCACACGGTGCCCATGACACCGCTCAGTGCCTCCCCAACGTGCTGCTGGGTAGGTCCGGTCAGCAGGATGTCATCAACCCAGGGCAGCAGGTGACACTCAGGGGACGGGCCGCACTCCTCCAAGGGCTGAGCCACAGCCCCGTGGTGATTCGTGGGGCTGTGCAGGTATCCCCAAGGCAGCAGCTGGTGCTGTTTGAAGGCTACAGGCTCCAAGCTGCTCAGGTACCAGTGGAATATATTCCCCCAGTAGGGAATGATCTGCTAACAGGTCGTGTCCTGTGGTGTGTTCAGGCACTGTCATACTCCTCACTTGATCCAAAAACTGTGGATACCTTGATAGTTGCAAGATTACAAAAATCTTCTTGATCCAACCCTTCCCTCCCATCTATTTATTCTTGTGGTAACAGAAATGATTGCGATGAATTAGGGCTGCTTCTGCACCAGTAACCAGCAAAGCCCTAACCTGTTATTTTCTATGCTGGCTCCAATGCAGTACAAATAGAGGGTGTGGACAGGCCTCTCTCTGGTATGACCCATTCACCAGCTGCAGTGGATGGGGACCACACCTTCTCTGTTCTTGTTTTCAGGAAGGAAGGTTGGGGCAGTCAGGGGCAGGTGAAGAAGATGTATCTTCACAGCAGAGGGTGACACAGACAGGACCAGTGTCCTGGGGCTTCGCATTTCCTTTGATCTTCCTTTCTTGAACAAGGAGTTGATGTGCCATCTAGCCCCTAGACCCTCTCTTTGTGCCATCAACACCCCCTTCCAAGTAACCTTTCCCTTCAGCTGGTACACTTCCCCCTCTTTTCCAGTCTCATAATCACCAAACCGTCCCAGTGGTAGAATAGCATCCTGCCCTGGCTTTCCTACAGCAGCTTCTAGCAAGAAGATTATGCCAGGTGTAAATGGGTCCATACCAAGACTGAAAGATATGCGAATTAACACCTTGCCACCAACATTATTCACGTTAGGCTTGTACTGGAAGAAATATCTGTTCCTTTAAAAGGCACAATGGGACTTTTTAGCTATAGATATTGAATTATTTTTATGTCTTCTACAGAGGAAAATTAACTTTTTGTAGTACAGAGGCCTCTTTTCACTATGGATTAATTCCCACTAATCGTTCCTGTAACAGGAAAATTGACACTTTGGAAACATCAGTCCTGGCAAACTATCCAACACCTTTATTTCCAATTTCATTGTTCATTTCCAATACAAAAGTCAAACTTCCACAAGTAGGTCTTCAGAAGAAAATTTTATACATAAACAATTACATACAGCATTTATAATGTGCAGTATAAAATGTACACTGTTTGCATGAGATACAAATTGTGTATGATGTCAAGATTTAAACAACTGTTAATTATATAGACTAGTTCTGATGGTTATATTTCATAGAGACAGTTGTAGGTACTGCCTTAGAGCACAGAAAATATACAGTTCTGAACTTCTCATCCTCAGTCCCCAACTCCTGTTTCAGATTCGGGGAAAGGCTTGGTCTTTCTTCATATTCATAGAACAGTTCTGAATTCATCAAAAATGAAGCTAGGCACATGTGCTTCAACAACCTGAAGTAAACAGGAAGGCATTTGATTAATTAACAATTTGTATGCTCTATTCATCCATTAACAAGCACATCTGATCTATGAATCAAGCACACAACACTGTTGACCTGAACCACCCTGGCTGTAGGATGTGCTCGGGAAAGGGACACCATGCCAGGCAGGTGGGGCAAGCCCTGGGCTGTGGGGAAGCGCCGGGACATAGGTACTGTGTCAGACTGGAGGAACGCCAACACCCTCTGCTGTTTCTCCACATGGCACCGGGCTGAAGCGGAAGCTGGCACAGGTACCAGATACATCAGCTGCAAGACTGACCCGGGGACTTCCTACTACATTGCACTGTGGGCTGGGAAGGAGAGAGGAACTGGAAGTATCTCTCACTTAGTTGTATTAGATGGGAAATGGCTTATTCAAGAATTACTGAGGTACAGCCTATGGCAAATGGGATTATGGCTTCTTTTTAATACCACATATAAATAATATATAATCTTCAAATGCAGTTAAAATGCATTTAACCCTAAACTAAAGTCTCTCTAAAAGCACAGACTTTCAGAAATTCCCTCGTGTGTGAAGTAAAGAAGTTCCCTGGGTAGCCATGCTTTGGCAGGAAGGGAAAGAAATCAAGGACTGGAGATGGTGTTTCACCAGAATTTAGACTTGCTAATTAGATTTTGCCCTGCATTTAGAATACAGCTAAGTTTATTATTACTTAACTCTGCACCATCTCAAAACTTTTATTTCTTCTCTTCCCAAAAGCCCCCAGCAATATATATGATCTCTGAAAATTAAATAAAACAGACTTCTTAAATCCGCACAAAGTTGAAATCCTTTCTGTATTTTGTATCCCCTCTGTATTTTGCAAAAAATAGTTTTTCCATAAGGATACCATGACTAGTGTAGGAATAGTTACACAAAGTACATGGGTAACACAATTTGTAGTTTGTACAGGATAAAGAATTAATTATGACCCATTCCTACCAGGTAACAGATTTTTCATCTGTACTTCCTTTTGGCAGCCTTTTACAGAATATCTGAAATGGGTCAATACTGCTTTTTGGGACAAACTTAACAAGTCCATTATTTTGGTTATTTGTTTACAGATGATGCCACACTCCAGAGTAGATATGCATGATCAAACTGATAGTACATAACCACAGCATAAACAAAGATTAGCTCATCTGAACAGGACTCCCTCTCAGTGCTACATATGGGAGACATGGAATTCTTTCTTACCTTTCTTGGTAACTTTGTGTAGCGAATGTAATCTTCCAGGAACATGAGGGCACCCACTACATCAGCAGGCATTTCTGGTATCTTCTGGCTAAAATTAAACCACCATGAAGATTATACTCTTACTAGCCAAACAGTTATTTGGATAAAGTAACATTAAAATGCCAGCCTCCAAATAACATTGTTTCTATTGGGTACCATGTGATTCCATTACAAAAAGAAATAATATTTGAATCTTATATTTAGTAAAATATATTGTTATTACTATGTCAAATATACTCTGCTAGGAGAACATACTGGAAAAGCAGTGATAATACCACTAAAGCCCTCTTCACATAAGTGATACTTAAGGAGAAAGTAAAACATGGATACCTTGTGCACTGTTCCATCATTGAACGAATAAACTGGCCAATCAGAGCCAGAAATTGTTCTGTGTATCTTGAGTGAAACTGTTTCAACAGGGTAAGAAGTCCCAGAACTAAAGGAAGCCAGTCAATTTGATCAGCTGGCCGTTTGCATACCACTCCTGCACAGGAAAAAAAACCCCAAAACAACACATATTTATAAATCAGAACATACTCTTTATATCAGAGGCAAACTTATTTAATATACTCGTGTGAGGTTTTTTTGCTGTGCCTCCCCTTCTGCTTGCCCACACATAAAAATTAAAAAGTAATGTAACAACTGCATTTCTTCCATAGCAAATGGCTTAATGATATTAACTAAGGCATAGGATTAAATGAGAAAGTCAGGTGTTTGGATTCTCTTTCCTACTCTGTTGTATTTGGTTTCAATATTATAACAAATCTGCCTGGACATGATGGACTAAAGTCAGAAACCGAGTATTTTCTATGCAGATAATTTTACTATCTTCTCTATAGATAATTCCACATAGGCTTTCATTAGATTTAGACAAACAACAACTTATACAATACCTAAATCTTTGTTGTACTGAAGTTTCGGAAACTGGGAAATGAGAAATAGGAAGTTGACAGTGGGAAAATATGGCAGACGTTTTGTTGTTATGTAGATCTGGGGGGGGGAAAAAAAAAAAAGATGAACACAGTTCTTTCACATATTCATTTTCTTCTCAGTTAATAATCAGTAAAATAGAAAAACCAAACTGTACCAAGCACTGGAATATAAGCCTGACCTTATTTAATGGATTGTGAATGCCAGCTGCTTCCAGATAAGCTGTGATTTCATATAAAAGAGTGTTGTCTTCTTTAGGATAAGGTAGTGATGGGTTCTGATAATGTGCTTCAATGTCAGCCAGTATTGCTCTAAAAGTAAAATAAACTGATTAAATACTTATTTAAATTATCCCCAAATAAACTTTACATGATGCCACATCTCATATTAATGTAAAAGCTTCAAAGACACAAACCCCATAAACGGTTACAAGCAAAAGTAAGCCACCTTTCTGGAATACCTTTTACAAACATATATGATTCAAAATTAGTACCGCACATTTTCACTGTTCTTACTTCTCATCCAAATATGACCTCAAATCCAGGTATAACCAAGTGCAATTAGAAGCTGCACTGTCTACTAGCGTCTTCATACAAATTACTTGCCAATTTATTTATTTTTAATGTTTTTATTTGGTCCAAATTCAAATACTCATCAACAAAAAAATGAATAGAGTCAGACTCCACACTTTGCCATAATTTAGATTTTAAGGATTGCCAAATTGATAACAATTATGTCACAGTGATACATGCAGCTCTTCAGCACATTCTGCTTCTTACTTATTGAGATTTTCCAAAGCAGCAGCCAAATGCTTGGAGTCAAATCTACAGGAATAATTTAATTCATTGGTAATCTGTTGTCTTAAAATCTGCATCTGACCAACCTGTTGAAACAAACAAAAATAAGGTGGATGTTATACTGAATGCAAGGAAGGAAGAGTAAAGTCAAACTAAGGAATAACTTAATGTGTAACAATTTACAGTTAAATCGATTACACAGACTCCTCATTACACCTAACAGTCTTTGTAGGGCTGCCCAAAGCAGGGACATACATAGTGGTTGGAGCTACTTCCTCATTTTGGTAACAGGGCACTGATTCATCATAGAATCACAGAAAGGTTTGGGTTGGAAGGGACCTTAAATATCATCTAGTTCCAGCCCCCCTGCCACGGGCAGGGACACCTCCCACCAGACCAGGTTGCTCCCAGCCCCGTCCAACCTGCCCTTGAACCCTTCCAGGGAGGGGGCAGCCACAGCTGCTCTGGGCAACCTGTGCCAGTGTCCCACCACCCTCACAGGAAAGCATTTCTTCCTAATATCTAATCTAAAACTACCCTCTTTCACTTTAAAACAATTACCCCATGTCCTATCAGTACAATCCCTGATAAAGTCCCTCCCCATCTTTCCTGTAGCCCCCTTTAAGCACTGGAAGGCCACTAGTAGGTCTCCCTGGAGCCTTCTCTTCTCCAGGCTGAACAACCCCAACTCTCTCAGCCTGTCCTCACAGCAGAGGTGCTCCAGCCCCCTGATCATCTTCGTGGCCTCCTCTGGACTCACTCCAGCAGGTCCATGTACTTATGTTGGGGACCCCAGAGCTGGACCCAGCACTGCAGGTGGGGTCTCCTGAGAGCGGATTAGAGGGGCAGAATCCCCTCCCTGGACCTGCTGGCCACGCTTCTCTTGATGCAGCCCAGGACACAGTTGGCTTTCTGGGCTGTGAGCGCACATTGCTGGCTCATAGTCAGTTTTCCATCCTCTGATACCCCCAAGTCCTTCTCTGCAGACTGCCTGCAGTCAGAACTGACAGAATCCAACTGTGCAGTGCAGCCAAAGGAGAGGAGTAGTCACAATGCCCAAGATTTACACAGTACATGGTAGCAAATAGAGGCAGTGTGAAAAGGGCACTAAAAAGGTAACAGGTATAAACCCCCCCTTACTTGCTTGTTTTTAATTTGTAATGGGAAATGCTTGTACTCTTTTCCCCACCTCTCCCTAGACCTTAGGGTCAGCAATGGCAGGCTTGTTGCAGTTAACCTTTCCCTTCCTTCCCTGACCCTTCCTCTTTTCTTAAGTAACATAGAGAACATTCAGAGCACACTGAAAAACACCGGTCACAAAATATCACTACAGAGACAAGATAGAGAGGCATGTTAATGGGCCAGCGTGTTTAAATCTTTGCCACAGTAGACTGTCTTCTATGTGAACAGTGCAAGTTCAGAAAATGTTACTGCTCTACACTTTAGCCTTAGGTACATTATGTTCACAAGGCACTGTGGGGAGTCTCAGAGCTCCTGATACTGAGCACTAACCCAGTCTTCTCAGATCAGATTTCTAGTGCTAAACTCCTTTTCTGGCAAACTATTACACATTTGTGGAGTGTGAGCTGTCATACAAACAAAGTTCAGGAGCTCTTGCAAATCCAAGCTTCCTTCACTTGTGATGATACAGAATTCCAGGTCAACATAATACACCATTGTAAAATAACCAGATTAAAGTATATAAACAGAGAGCCTAGAGTGAATTCTGTGTATCGCTAAGACACATAAACCTACCTTCATTATGGAGTCTAAATATGCTGTCCAGATCTTCTGAGTTTTTGCAATTGCTGCAGAATAAACCTTGCTTGAATTTGCTGAGAAAAGAAAAACGGTAGGGTATTAAAAAATAGAACAAGAGGAGAAACAAATGCAAGTGTACAAAGACAATAGCTTTCTTCCATCTTAACCAGTAAGTGCTTACCTATAATTCCTTTGAGAGGACTGACGGCATTCATAAGTGCTTTTAAGGTATCCTGTACTGTCCTATCACGCCATATATTTTTCTGAAACATACTGAGGAAATTCTAAATAAAACAAAGAAATAAGTAAGTAAAATCCACACACATATACCACCAACAATAAGCATAGTGTACAAGGGCCACATTTTTCAACAGCAGGGAAAGAATATTTCCACAAAGAGTTGAGTAATTCTGTAGCCAGACTTTGTGCTTTTCAGTCCTAGGATAATTAGCAGATCTCCCTCATCAATATGTAGTACCCACTGTAGACAACTATTCATTCAATTTTGAGGAAGAACTGTCTTCATCGATACTTATTTGCCTTAAAATCTTTAGCCAGGCTAGGACTGGATTCTTCTCAGAAAACAAAAAAACTTGGTTACAAATAAAGGTATTGAGGAAAAAGTCATTACATAGAATTGACACCTTATTTGTATCATGATAGACCCAAACAATCTAATTCTTTGTTGATATCTAGACAGAAAAATAGAAGTTGACCTGAGATCAACTTTTAAGTATACACAAGCGTACACCTTCAAAAGGCATTCCTTGCAAACCACTGTTTAATGTAACACATAACTTGTGTTACATAGCACCATTTATTCAAGAATACCAACTTTCATAATTATAACTAAAATTCTTTCCTTTGGGGTTGAATACACATTTTTCAAATGCTTTTGATTTCAATTTACCATTTCAAAAACTAACAAGTTTTTAAATTTCACTAGTAGTTATTCAACAATTAGAGCATCGTGACCCTGAGAAACCAAAGTTCAAAAATTACCTGAAGTTCCTTTACAATCATGAAACACAGCAGCCTGTCTAAACCATTGAGACCAAAGGTACCTAAAGTGTCTTGGATCTCTGAGAAGAGACGACTATTGGTTACTTCCTGATGAGTTTTGATATCATACCAGGTGTTCATTTGGTCAATGTAACACGTGATTCTGAAGAAAAATTAAAACAAACAAATGCTTCAGAACAAGATGCAAACTGTTCCTGCAATAATCTGAGCGATGAGTTATCTTATTAGTTACTCTTCTCTCTACAAGGGTTTTGTCACCATTCCCTGGTTTTTCTCCTCTCTACTTGTGTAACACACTACTTTCCTTCTTAGACTAAAATCACAGCTTTTCTAGACTAGTTTTTAAAATGTACAGGATGGACTGGGTAAATTTGGTTTTTTTAGATAAAGATGGTGATATGACAGCTACATAAAAACTATTTGTTGTATATTTTATTTGTATATGGTGGAGCCATTCAATGCGTGGTGTTAGCCTGTGACATGCAATACTTACTTTGGGTCTGTGATCCTCAGGATTTCTCTACAGAGCCGACCAATAAATGTTACAGACTCATCCACAGGTGTGAATTTTGGTATAGGAATATGCGTAGACTGGTATATGCTTTGCCAGTCTTGAATCTGAAAAATAAGTTTTAGAGTAATTTGCAGTGTTACCATTGCATATTTTTAATTGACTTAAACAAAAGGAATAAAATTTCTAAAAGTAGTACATTGTAAAACAATATTGTAAATGACACACAACAAACACTATAAGAACAGAATAAAGCAGAGAGAAGAATGAGTTTTATGACAAAGAGCAAGCAGAAGGTAAGCGTGGAGGTTGAGAGAACTACCCACGTTTCTGGTGGGAGTTCCATCTGCTCCTTTCTGCAGTAAGACCAGGCACCATTTTGTTAGCCGAATTTAAGATCTCTTCACTCCACCACTTGTGAAATATTACAAAAAGAGCTGGTAACGACTGCAATCTTTGTAAGCCTGCATTATGATGACTAACAATAGATATAAAGAGGACTACTATGATTCAGTAGTTATTTTCCATTTTCTTTGATAAAGAGAGGAGGGATATTGTTCACTGGTAAGAGATCCTGAAATATTTTGTTTGGGGTACTTTGATCTTATGTACAACTAATGCAGTGGGGATGCTGAAATCATTCAGAAAAAGCTGGGGGCAGGTGTTTTACACAGTAGTTAGCACACTTAGTTGAAGTCACAACAGTATGGAATGTGCACAAAAGGGTACACATGCTCCATCAGTCACAAGCTTTAACATCCAAATGTAAAGACATTTATCAACTTTTACTCATTCTTGTTTTTGACTAGCACCTTTGTTCTTAAGAAGTTATTGCACTCCTGTTCCACATTGTAGTTAATAATACGAGACACTTCTTCTTGCCAAATTTTTAAACCATATATGTTGACATAATCCTGGATATATTCAAATGATCGATGGAACCCATCCATTGTAGCGGCCATTTCTTTCAGTTTGGGCATCAGTTCGCTTGGCTACAGATGCAAAACCAAAAAACAAACAAACCAAAAACCGAAACTGTGAATATGTGGAATACAAAGAGAATGTATAAGGTTTCTAAATGCCTTTATACAATAAGCTCTAGAGGATTTCACTATGCTCCAGCCAGAACTGGAAAGCACTGAGAAATTTATCAAAGGTTGTTTAATTTCTGAAGTAATTCTTCTTACTAAATATTTTTTCCTCCTGCTTTTAATGTTTATTTTCAGCTTCCGTGACACTACTGATTGATCTGGGTGGGAGAATCAAGAATATGGACAGGATCAAAACAAGGAGTCACACTCCTTATTCTATCATTGCCTTTCTATGTTTACCTGGCTTATACATATGCGCTATCAGTCATCACAAAGACACAACTGTGAACTCAGAATTGACAGGACACTTGACAATAGAATAAAAATATGTTTGAGAATTCTATGTACTCTTGGCAGTTTATGAATTCATTTTAACATCAAAGAAAGCATTCTAAGTAACCTTTAAGAAGTTCAAAAAGCGTACTCTTTACAAAAAGGGAATCTGTATATGAAAGTATGAATTATTTTCTAGAAGGTAGTATAATAGAAGAGGTCCCAGCAAACCCAAGATATGTAAAAAAATAAAGTCAAATCAAGCTGTTACACACCTTAGCTCTAGGATTAAAGATAAGTCCCCTGTGAAGAGCTAGAGCTACCCGTTTTACTAGCTCTTTCCTTATTCCATCCTCTAGTAACTGTTTTGGGTCCACCTAAATAGAAGAAACATTTTTTTCTTAAAGTCATAAAGTTATAAAAAAAAACATAAAGGATTTCATTTGTACCAAGAAAGATATTAAGTACTTGTTCCTGGTCCTGAAAGAGGTATCTTAATGTAGGAAGAACAGTCTTTGCTAATGAAAGAAATAACTCTTCAGAAAAGCCTGCAGAGAATTTTTCCAGTGGGGAGTGTGGGGGGGAAGAGTTTCAATTAAGGCTGATGAATTTATTTACAGTGAGCACTGTGAGTTCTTAACAACCTTAAATAATACAATTCTTATCTGAATACCAAGTTGGGCATCACCGTTTGAAAATCTGTATGTAAACTTACTTTTTCTTGTCTTTTTATCTTTTCTCAAGGTCTTGCTTAATGTGACAAAATATCTGTGCTAAAGTACTAATTGACACTGAATGACTTTTTCCTACTGGAATAACAGAACATTACCTTGATGATACCAACTAAAGTAGTTTTCATCATGAGGATACCTTCAGTGAAGATTGAAATTGCGTGGGTTAGCTTGGCAACCTTTAATAGAAAGAGAAAATACAATTTTTTGAGGTGATTCAATAGATTCAAATAATTATGCTAAAAAGATATGCATCCTTCCCAGTGGTAGCTTCCTATTTTAGATTAAAGTAATTTGCACTGATCTACTTTAAATTCTGCATCTTTTTCTAGACTTACTTATAGTACAATAATAATCTTTCTTTTAATTAGGTCAATATAGGTATGTTACCAGTAGGAAAGAACAAGTAACCCTCAGAGGCTTTACAGAGATTATGGGAGGAAAGACTCAGCTGGCTGTATCATGCATGTGCAAAACATCATGGACAAAACTCTAAGTTGGTACCTTTGAGCAGGCTAGGGACACAGCTGGAAGTAGTTATTCCATAATAAAGCCTGCTGCCAGCAATGAGTCCACTTCAGTATTTCCACTTAATACAGTAGCACATTTACTTAGTTTTAAATTTTAGGTGAGCATCCTTAAACTTGGAGTTCAGACAAGCCAGTCTTTTGCCTTTAAGTCATTTATAACATAGAACAGAGACAACATAGTTCAGACTTACAGTACTATAGAAATCAAAAGCAAAAAAGCTTTTATGTGAGATGATTAGTTTCCCCTCTACCTCCTCAAGATAAAAGTGAAGCCAAGAATCCCTCTTCAAAAGAAGTAATACTGCCTCCATCTTCATCCCTGCCTGCCTGCACCCTCCCAAATAAACTGCCTTTACAAAGTTTAATGGGGGAGTCTAAACCTAGTATTTAGGTCTGAACATCAGCTTAATCCAAGATCACAGCCTGTTTGTATAAAACTCCTAACAAGCGATCACTCTGGCAAAAACCGCTGGAAAAAGCTGACATCTTAACTGATACTTGGAGAGCTAAAAGATACAGTCTGAGAGAAAGAGTTACTGGTCTACTTGGGTTTTTGCTCCTCATCTTCCTCTATTAAAAAAAGAACCAAATAATTTTAATGTTTGATCACTATTCCAGACTGACAACGGTGCAGAAAAAAAAAAACAAAAAAAACAAAAAAACAAAAAAACAAACATAAAAAAGCCAATGACCAATAACAGCTTTATCTGATCAAATCAACATTCCTCCATGCTGTCTTCACATTAGAGGGCAGCAAAAAGCTTAACCCTGCTGGCTTACTCAGTCTTCAACCTTCTCCTGGAATAAGCATTCCACATTTGGAGAGCTCCATTTCAGACTTGGGTTTTTAGTTCCCTCCTGCTCCCCCATCTAAATAACTCCAAAAATCTTTACCCTCATTTATAAATATATTTAGTTTTCCACCCTTTTTCTACAAGTTCAAAAGGTTAAACTTTTACAAACAGAAGAGCAAAAGTTACTCATCTGTCCTCAAGAAACCTAAGGTATGCTCATGATAACACTAGTCAATTTTAATTCTTACTCAGTTAACAAATCAAACTTCACTATTAATAGGTTAACAGCTCTATGGAGTTGTACCTACTTAAACTTAAAGTTGGCCATCTATAAGGTACGTTTTTTCAGAATTCCCTATTTTAACTGCACCTCGTATCGTGGTCCAAGCTGAGCATAATCTCGTAGCTTGTCCTTATCAAGGCGAGTAGGCACTTCAATAATATCATGAGTCTGAAGCTTTATAATTTTGAGTAGAGATGTAAACATGCTTTCTGGAATTATCTGTAGAACCTTTGTAGATGAGAGAAGAAACAAACATGGTCAGTATATTATATGTTCTCATTTAAAAAAAAAATCTTCAATTAAGGAAAAGTAATTAGAGAACAAGACAATTATGCCCCTTCAAATGCCTACCTTTCTTACATAGGAAACCAACTCGCCAGAATAATACTGTGATACACTGAGAAGATCAGGGCTGTTTGCTTGATTGATGCGGAGAAGTGGCAAATCAAGTGCAGAAGCAAGCTAGAAATAAAGTTAACATTTTAACTTCATACTTCTGTTTTTCTAATGTAAATGAAATGCTTCATGTCTCCTGCTCAGACTCCTAACCCACAGCTCCAAGCACTACAATCTTCCTAAAGAGCAGTGTTATAATATCAGGTTTCCCAACAGGAAAAAAAAAAAAAAAAAAAGGTGTTAAAAGTCAAAAAAGCCCAACAGTCAATAATGATGCTACATTCCCCTTATTAATTTTTTTTAAAATCTTACTAGTTGCGCGAGATATTTTTTCATTGTAATTTTACACTTCCCCCCCCATGCTATTTCCCATTCTTGTATCTACAGAAAATATTTTGATCTGATATCAGATCTTCGTCATGACAAAGGTCATAGACAACATCACTTCTGTAATTCCTTCAGCCTCCTCTGATACATATGCAGAGGATCCCATCTGTGCACCAATGTCTCCAGCAAATAACTGTAATGAGTAGAGGCTGGATGACGAGATTTATTTGCATAAGAGCAGCAATATAACTGATTGCATAAAAAACCATGCATAACTTGGCTTTATTTTTTTAAAAACTAACCTTGAGTTAATTTAATACAGTCTAAAAAATTTGGATACAGAATATGTTGGTAAAAGGAAGTTTGACTCTTTTGTGACTTCACAGCCTTAAGGCCTATTTAACAAATGCTTTGGTTGACCTGCAGTGTTCAAATACATTCCCTGTTGTTCATACTTACCTTTAGGAAAGTGGCTCTGAGTTTAGTTACCATAGATGGACTGACTCTTATGCTTTCCTGCATAATAGATGTAAAGCTGGGGTAGGAAACAAACAAAACCAATCAGCTTCTTCCCCTGAAACTCTTAGTTTCAACTCTTAAATCATATGTCACCAGCATCAGTGTAATCTAGAAATGGCACAGGAGATCACTAAGGAACTTCACTAAAGGATGATTTTGTCTGAATAGACATTGGCTAGAAAAAAACCTGTAAGATAAAGAGGTAGGTTGGGTAAAAGAAGAGGGCGTGAGGGAGTGTTGACAGCCAAGATAATGAAGTAGTAGCTCAGCAAAATCACACCACGGTAAAGGAGTTCTCTTACATCGGTCTTTCCTTGTTTGTTTTTGGTTGAAATCGGAACTCCAGTAATTTGGAGAACACTTAACTAGACTAAAGGGTGGAGACAGAACGTTATCAAAATTGTTGTTTAGAACAGGACAGACAGTAAAAACTTACAGTATCACTTAACCTGCAGCTAACAACATGACAAGGATGAATTAATGAGTTGATTAGGGTCAAATATACTCAACAACTCATAGAACAAGGCTTCAAGACTGTTTTTAAATTGGAAAGTTTATAGTATTAATAACATTTATGCATGTTATTTCTCACAAGTTCTGCAAATGATGACTGATTGAGAAGAAAAAGCTGCTGCTAAGATACCTGTCAATTAGTTGCCAAGCATAAGAAAGATCACCAACTATCTGCATGGTGATCAAGACCTCTTCTTTAATGTTGATAGTTCGGATCATCTGATGGAGAAATTTGCGGGTGTCAGCCAGGAACTGGCAAACTTGCAGGTTAGTTTCCAGCTGGTGAAACTCTTGGACCTATATTTAAAAAAAAAAAAACCAAAAAAAACAAACAAAGCCCATAAAACAACCCCTTTTTTTGCTCTTCATCTTTAAGGACAGCAATACAAAAAGAATCAGTAAACTGACACATTTCTTCAGGATGTTATTAGAGCAAGACACTCAACAGATCTTGGCCTACTTTAGACCTCTCTAGCTTCAAATGAATTTATTTTCAGAAATTCTAACAAAAAGAGTAATGTCAAATAATGTATAATACTGAATTCATTTATTTGAAAAACCCCACTAATGCTCAGCTACAAGTGGCAGGATTTTTTTTCATGCTATAACCCTTATTTTATAATCACAAGGCCTATAAGCAAGTCCTGCTGACTGTATATATAAAACTGCAAGGATTGACAGACTTAAACAGTTGTTAAAATGCAGATCTGTTTTGTAACTCATCTATGAGAAGTCAGTGCGTGTGTATCAAATGCTATTTTTCAAAAGAATGAGGTCATTTATCTCAAAATTTCTTTGCCATACCTCCTCCAGTGCCTGTATTAGCTGCACAGTTTTCCTGCCTGCTGCAGTGGAATCGTCATAGTTTAGAGACATTATTTGCTTGGAGATTTCTCTGAACCAAGCCTGAAGGTTCTCTATGTAAGAACAAGAAAAATGTAATCTTTGCATGTATGGTCATCAACAAAGACAGGGAACTTGCTAGTCAAAGCAAAAAAATAAATAATATTCACTGCTATAAATGTAGATTATTTTAAAAAGTCTTCATCTTACTCTTACATTTCTAGTCTTTCAATATGTAGACTTGTAAAGAGGCAAATGCCCAGATAAGTTTCCTATACAACATTAAAAAAAAAAACCCTGCCAACACAAATGGACATTACAAAATTTATATGAAGATTATAAAGCCCTTCAAATAATAAATTTGTGTTTTATGAATGGTTTTACATTGTTAATTGCCTTGGCATTTGTAATTTCAATGTTTTAGCTATAAGTCTGCTGACATGAAAAAGATAAAGGGAAATACTTCAGTAAGGTAATTCTGCTTTTAATTGGAAGCAAGTAAGAAAATTGCCTGTATTCTAAGTTTTGTTGTTTTGGACTGATCAGAAATGTTGCCCTTCCACTGACACTTTATACAGTGTTCCTGATCAAATGAGAGAGTGATTTACTATTCTTATTCTTACAGAAGTTCAAGAAAAAAAATAAAACAAACAAACAAAAAACAAACCAAGAAATGTTTCAAAAAAACAGAGCAAGAAATTTGGAAAGAAATACAGATCCAGCACTTTTAGGTCCCTGGAGAACTTGGAGAATCAGAACGGTACCACTTGGTGAAGAGAAGTAGTAAAAGAAGGTTTGAAAAAATGCCAACATGACAGAAATCCAGGTTGCAACTATGGAAAGAATGAGAGGAGAGGTTAAACCATCTCCATATTTAATGGGCATGATTTTTGCACTCTTGTACATAGAACACAGTAGCATGAACTCCATTATATGTGGAAAAGTGAACTGGTATTTCATAGTCCTACCTGGCATATCTAAATAAAGTGATAAAAAATATGTTGAAATAATATGGCCATCTAAATATTAGGTACCTAAATATGGCTTATGTATGGAATATATACAGAAAACCTAAACAAGACAGCATGTAAGATGTCTGTGGCAGCTGAAGGATGTGAAAATTTTTCCTATTATCAGTATTAGCAGCATGTATTTTCTTTTGGTAACAGCTTGGAAATAAAAAACAAAATTACTTTTTTTTTTTCCCCGCAGTTTAGTTTTCAATAATTACCATTTTTCTCCACTCTAGTAAGAGGTTTAACTCCTGAGAAGACATCAGCAAGCTCAGTCATTCTTTCAGATCCCTCTTTCTTATAGTTCTCCCACTTAGTTTGTTTTTCTGACAGCATCTGCTTGAACATCTGTTGAAAAATGAAGCATTTGATTTACAAAACTGGCAGGAAGGCATACTACAATAGATGAAATAAAATACTGAAAACAGATGGAACTGACTTACAGCGATTGCTATATAACTTAAAGATCTTGCCAGAGTATTAAATACAAAATTAAAAACATTAAGAAATGCAGCCAGTGTGATGGACATATGGTGATAGAAATTAACTGAATTTTAAAAAACAATATGATGCTGATATTATGATTTTTAGTCACTTATAAAAATATCCAGTAACTTTTTTAGCTTAGAGATCCTAGAAGACTCTGGTCTAATGTTGACTTACACTTCACATACTCATCTCAGCCTTATGGAGAGAAATCCAATTCAAAAAGTATGTATGAGAAGTTAAGCATATTCTTACATATTTTACCAGGTTAATATCAGAGCATTAATAGGGAATCTTTTAGAAATGGCAGAACTTAGGTGTAAGAGTTTTCTTAGCACCTTATCCTGTCTCTGTTTAAAAGAAAGCCTGAAAAAGAGAAGTATGGCAGGATAAAAACTTCTGCAGCTTCCTCAACAGATTTTGTTATACCTGTTATCAGGATGTTCCTGCAAAATTCTGAGTAAACATAAACAGGTTGGGTAAGAATGAAAACTGCCAATTACTGAAGACCGCAAAAGTCACTTCCAAGCAACAGTAGTTTGTAATCTTCTATAGAAAATGCACAATTAACAAATCAGAATAATATTTTTTTTATCTAAGTAGACTGTGTGGTAAACGTACCACTACTGTTTAAGTCTTCAGCTCTGTTCTGCCATTCAGGGGAAAATGCTGAAAAAGGCAGCAGCACATTACCTCTTTCAAAATGAATTCAAATTGAGCTGTGTCCAGAAGCAGCTGGAAAAGGATCCTGGGATTGTACCTTGAGTCTGTTAGGATTTGATCCTTTATCTGGCGGAGACGTTTGTTATTTGGATCACAAGCTAAAAATGGAAAGACAACATTTCTCCACTGTTACAGAAATTGGCCAAGCTTTTCAATCTTTGTAATTAGACTGTTTTTTTGATAGCTTGAAAGCAAAACCAGTTTGGTCCGATAGGTAAGTCCCCACTTGTCTCCATTTACATGGATCTCACTATCCTCGTAAACCCTTCCTTAGAACAGGAAATAATTAAGGTTTCTGTGGTGCTTCAGCCTTCTTAAAACTCTTCTGCTGGCTTCTGCAAACTAAACATGAATTTAGTACACCTGGCTGGGAAGCCCAGAGATCAACATTTCTGAAACTATTACAGAAAATGCGTGGAGGTGTAACAGAAGCCCTCTCACATACCAAGAAGCCCCAAACACAGTGCAAACATCCAAAAAAGAGAATGTCTAAATAGTTAAGTTTACAGACCCAGATTTATGTCAGAGATATTATTCATTAGTTTCAGTTGAATTTCAGTTCAACAGAATAAAACCCTTGGTCTTAAACTTTTAATTACTAAGATACTAAAAAGTTGGCTACTGCTTTCCTTTTGGTACTAGGTAAAACTTGCAGAATGATGCTTTAAGTGATAAGGCAGAAAAAAAGATAAAGTTCCCAGACTTTTTCTGCAGAGTATTATTCAACAGGATCATGACTTCTCATACTACTTTTTATATCTCTGTCTAGCTTACAAGAATTAAGAATAGGGATGTGTGCTGTTTCAGCTGAAGACTTTAGGAGACTGTTAGCAAAAGAACAGCTCATCAATCTATTGAAAACAGTAGGTGAAACTCTGCTGACTGCAACAGCAGCACATACTGAACTTCCTTTGGGATGTAACATGAAGCACCAGTACAGCAGGACTGACAGCTCTGTAATAAAAGTCTAGCATGAAGTCTTACCTGTGTCTGCAGTGTGAAGCATCAGCCAGCGGATAGCGACATTGCAGTCTCGCAGGCAATTCAGCAGCTTGGGAATATTGTCCAGCACCAGCTCTTCCCTTAGACAGCCCTCTTTGAGAAACTGCTGCACCTGAGTGTGCACTCGCTCAGTGACTGCAGCATATCTGCTTGCCTTAAAATATACAAAGCTTGAATCAATATAATCCTTGCCTCAAACAGAATGTATCAAGTACAATGTGACCGTGGCTTCCTGACAACTTAAAGGGCACACAGATCAAAAAAGTGCTATAAAAATTATTACCAGTCAGCAATATTATACACTGCAACTGCATGACAAAGGATGCAAACTAAATTTTAAAGCAAAGAGCTTACACAGGAAGTATAATGTTTCCAAAATGCAGACTTGTAAACTTCCTATATTTGCTTATGTACTCTGTAGAAATTATTCCTAAAAAACTGTACTAATATTTTATTGCCTAATGAGAAAGAACAAAAACAAAAATCTATTCCAGAATGGAAATACTTGTTATGAATGAAATGTCAGTTCCACTTAGCAAACTTCTTTCCTAAAGACTAAAGAAAAATTTCTGCTCGTATTCCCTAAGTTTACTAGACAATATATGGTACAGTTCTCCTAATTAGACACTTCTGCATGTTCTTTCCTGAGCACTGGGGTCAGATTCTAAGGAGGCATTTAGCTATTAGGCAAACAATCAACGAACCCAGTATTACTCACTGTTTTTCAGTCATGGAAGAAATGATTTCACATAAAAAGAACTAACTGCAGTATATCATACAGCATTCTGGTATCATTCTTTTAAATGAGATGCTTTTTGCAGATTATTGCTTATTTCATTTGGGAGGCCCCATTTAAAACTAAGTGCCACATTGTCAGCATAAATGTGTAACCTCTAAAACTGTTATCTATGAAAGACTAACACTATAGTCATCTTAAGACATCCCAATAGGGAATAATACGGCAATGAGTGCTAGCAGCTATTCAGTCAAGTCACAACACTGAAATTTTTAGGGGAAACAAACACAGCAAGAGGAAGTGAAACAAGTAGTGCTGTGAAGACCAGATTTTGAAATTCGGAAGTATCTTTAACTCAAAGTCATGCACAAAACTATGTACTCAAAGCATTGTACTTAAACATAATGCAAATAATTGTACGCAAGAAAAAAAGACTCACACATTACTGATGTCCTATAATATACCCAAGATGCCCACACAGCTTCAGTCTTGCTAAAGATACTTAACTCTGGCTTATGTACCTGCTCTTTGACATTTGAAAGATCCAGCGTGTAGTTGAGGGCAGTCTTAGCAGCTTTGTAGGGTTCCCATGCTTCTGCTAGATTTACAGTGATTCCCATGTAAATGCTAATAACCTAAGATTAGAAGCAGAAAACAAGAAGTTGCATTTATATTTTTATTATGAAAAAAGACATACTTTTCATTTAGCAATACAAGTAGAAAGCAATATGCTGCGAGTATGGATATGAGATAACTAAAGTTTTTGTGTATCTTTACTTTCTGCTCCATGATCTTTGGAAATCAAGGAGTAAGAAGGCTTTGAAACAAAAGGCACCTAGTTAATTAGAGGCTTATTTGTGAAAACAAGCTGACAGTTCCTTCAGTCACTATATCTATAATCCTTGGCCTCTGTTTTTTTCCCCATGAACTTATGACTTCTTTTTCATTTCTATGATGCCACACAGAAGACTGATGAAAGCAACCGGGGTAATGACTATGATAGCAGGGGAAAAATGATCCAAATGAATCCTACACTGAGAATGCTGAAATGACCAAATTGAAATGTATTGCATCTTCTATGGTGAACACAAACAGAAGGAAAGTATGATTCCATGCTGTGATTTTTAAGGAGCAAAGAGGAACTGATTTCAGACCCCTAGCCAAGTTTAAGTATTCTTAATTCTGTATGTAAAAATACAGAATTGTTGTTAACTTATAAGTGTTTGTAAGATACTTGATTAAAAATGGAAGCCTTGAGTTACTAACAGATGAAGATATACAGAGCTGTGGCATTATGAGCTTTGTCACACTATTGCTCCAATACTCTTCCATCCAGGAGTGATCACATCTAGGGGGACACTGTCAGCCTTTGAGCTCTTCTGACAGTGCCAAAAACAAAGCAAGTAATTGCAAATGGGACACTGGTCTGCTGATAGGAGAATCCCTCTCATATTGCTGAAGTGAAGCTCATTATTTCCTATAGATGACAGTTCCTCAAAAGGCTACACTTCAACTACTAACAATCATTTGGAACCAGTCTAAGAGTCAAATACTGTATACGATGCAGCTCACCCATCCATACCTGGTCACAAGATAGGTGTTGTCTTAAAATAGCAGTTTGTACTATGATGTCAAGTGAATAAAAACACTGGCATAATCAAAATTCACAATGTCAAGTTCTCATTTCTAAAATAAGCTTGCATTTTTTTCAGAAACTGATAGGTTCCAATGTCTTTAAAAATAGCCAGCTATTACAGTTTTTTCCTTCCCTCCTTTCTTCACTGTTCCACTCACGGTACAGAAGAATACAATCTGAAACCAATATAGATAACAAAGAAACTATAAATTAATTTGTGTAAGTCTGATTCCCTTTGATACAGGCTACCTGGGGACTCTATTGTTACATGTCAGTCTATTTCAGTAGCATTTTTTGCAGACTAGAGCTTCTGGATCGAAATCCTAAATCTCAATACTGAGATGTAGTAATTCCATTTTGATCACTGCATCTGAAAGGTCTATAGAAGTGCATAGAGTGACAGGTTTTCCTTCTAAGTTATTTGGACAATAGCATGGAATGAATTGTTAAACAAGTTTTCAAATAACATCAGTGTGGGGGGATTTGTTCAAGAGCAAGTCTGTCATCCAGTGTCCTTGACAAGCTGGTAGAACTCACTAGCAGAAACCACATAAAGTTTAATAATGATAAATACAAAGTCCTGTACTAGGGACAAAACCAAACCCTTGCAATGGCACAGTCTGGGAACTGACTGACTATGTAACAATTCTGTAGAAAAGGACCCGAGTGTCCTTCTGGACAAACTATGCCTGAATCAGACATGCAGCCTTATGATGACAAAGAGTAATCATACACTAGGCTATGTCAGTTAGACTGTAGTCAGCAGATTGAGGGAAGGGACTATTTCCATCTAGTCAGATGTGTCCAGATTTAGGCTCCCCAGTATGAGACAGACAAAGACAAACTGGAACAAATTGAATAGAAGGCCACTAAGACACTTATGAGCACCCACTATGTAAGTAGAGGTTATGGGACCTGGGTTTTCTTAAGCTGGAAGAAAGATGCCTACGGGATCTAACTGTGGTCTTCCACTACCTAAAGGGAAGTTATGAATAAGACAGAGACAGACCCATCTCAGAGGTGCACAGTGAAAAGACGAGAGGCAACAGTCACAAGCTACAAGGGAAATTCCAGTTGCAAAGAATGGAAAAACTCTTCACCCTGACAGTGATTAAGCACAGCCCACAGTGCTGTGGGCACAGTGGTTAAGCACAGGTGCCCACAGAGGCTGTAGATTCTTCATTTTAGATAATTTCAAAATTAACTGGACATGGCCTGAGCAGCCTGAGTTAACTTTGAAGTTAGCCCTGCTTTGAGGAGAAGGCTGGACTAGAAGATGCCTATAATACCTTCCAGTCTACATTTTTATATGATTCACTGTATCATGATGGTACTAGAGCATAGTTGATTTAAGCATTTACGACGATAACTGATACTTTCAAAGGATAGACTTCCATGCTTATCCAGAAGGTTTGACTCAGGCTGCTTCACTCTGAACAAAGTAAAATTTCCACAGAGAAGAATTTATTCTAGTTTTAGGACATTAATATTTTCTATAATGCATACTGTAAAAATAAGCTAAATTGTTTCTATAACATTAAACCCAGGGAATGGTTTTAAAACAGAATTAATTTTTACCCAATTATCTGGAAAGTATTTATCCACTATCTCTCTCATTTTTGCTTGTTGAGTGTGAAGAATAGAAGAGTCAAAATACAGTATCACATAGAGCATAGCAGCCTGAGTAGCCAGCGCAGTGCTGCGGTGTTCTGGTAATGGATATGCTGAAACCTAGGAAAAGGGAACAAAACAAAACTGAACATAATATAATATATCATAAACCACTTGCAAACATTATGAGGCACGTACAAGAATACAGTATATGGATACTGGGAGGCAAGAAGGATATGTGGGTAAGCTGGACATGCTTATACATGCAGCATATTTAGCAGATATATTTTACACAATATAAACGTTGACTGTGTAGATGCCTTCTAATTTTAACAGGATATAAGATTTTACTATGCTGTATATGAGTCAAAGGAGGGATGATCCAAAGAGCTTAAGATAAGTTGAAAGGAGCAGAGCTAGAAATAAGTATTTTATAACAACTTAGTATGTTTACTTCAGCTCAGATAGAAACAAATATTCATTTAACTGAAATAATAGGCAATTAGGATGCAGTTAATTTAATCATTCACTAATTCCATGTACCAGCATGATCAAAAAGAATAAAATTATCAGCTGAATTTTCATTAAAAAAAATACATAGAATAATACATTAAAATATCTCTATACTAACAAAAAAATTGTCTTTTTCAACATTTGAAAATGAAAACAGTCCTGTGCTATTATTTAGTAACAATCTAATTTGCTTTCATTTTGTTTGGTTATTTCATTAGGTTAAATTTTCAGACTAGTAAGAGAAATCAGAAGGCTTCTGCCCGCTTCCATCAAGAATAAGATGCAAGTATCAAAGGAGATAACACCTCAGACATAACATTATTTAGTAGAACAAGCTGTATTCTGTTGGGGCTGAGCTGAGTATTTCTACCCTACTTTTTGTACTACATTTGGGAAAAGTACATTGGTTATAATCGTGCTTTGTATAGTAACATCAATATTTCTCATTATCAACTGTAAGCACCACGAAATAGAAATAAAACTGTAATATTATTCTAATGCAAAGGCAATAAACCACCATTACATTAAAAAGAGGACAAGTAATTTTGATAAAGTATCAGCTGATTTAAGTAACATTTCTAGGTTAAGTACTTTACAAGAGCATATACTCATAAACGCTTCATAGCTTCCTCTCAGAGACATAAATTATGTCACAAAATGGGCTCTTCACAACTTGCTAGGTTATCATTTATCTGTTTCTAGAATTTTGCACAGGTGAAAAGGCATTTTTTCCTCTTTGAAGGTTATTATGTCTGTCCGTGATATGAAAGTCTTTTCAGTAAGGTCCCTACTTTTAAATTATTACTCCTGCCTAAGGATTTAAGCCTTCGTTTCTTGTAATCATTCATTAATCTTCAAATGCTACTTTTCTGGCATCTGTAAACTGTTTCAGTTATCCAGGATTCACTAAAAGTGTGCCAATAATTTCAGAAACAAGATTGCTTGTCCATGCTAAAGACAGAAGCCTGCTCAAAGGCAAATGATCTCTCAAGCCATATTAGAAGAGACTGTAAATGTAATAGCCATTACCCTTACTTGGCTTAAAGTTTTTGTTTTTTTCCCTTTATTAATACAACTGTCATAGTTATGAACTGAGATATTAGTGCTCCTTTTTAAACACACTGACCACTAAAGAACGATAAAGCTCTTTGCAGTAACTAAAAGAATGGGAATCTTTGAAGGAATTATGAGTTATTAAGAGTGATTTAAAGATATTAGACAAAAGATTTTTTTTTTTTGCTGCAAGGTTGGCCAAACACTGGAGCAGGTTGCCCACAGAGGTTCTGCAGCCTGCACCTCTGCAGATATTCAAAACCCAACTGGATTCAGTCCTGGGCAATCTGCTCCAGATGACCCTGTTTGAACCAGGGGGTTGGACTAGCTGATCTCAAGAGGTCTCTTCCAACCTCTGTGATTCTGTGGTTTATTTTTTTCTGGGCTTCATGGCTGAGTAACTAACCCGAGAAACCATTTTACAGTCATGTTTAGATACCTCTTTTATCTCACAGTAACTTACCTGGTTATAAATGTCATCTGACCGTAAGCGGCCAATAACCATGCTAATGAATGTTTCACTTATGGGTACCCTGCTGAAGTAACTCTCAGGGTAGTTTGGAGGTCTTTTAGCTCCAGGTTGGCTCGAGTATCCAGTACTTCGAAGCAATTTACAGATATCATCTAAATTGGAATCAGCAGAGGATCGGGCTGCACTGTTTTACAAAAGAAAGGAACAAAAATTGAGCTGTATGACCTAACCATGTGTTCCTCTCCCTCCCCTTGTAACCACACCTTTCTTCCAAGAAAATAATCAGATACTATGATTTGGGAGATTTTTAGTTGTTTACTCCAGGAATATAATGTTCACCACAGTATAGGAGGACACTGATAAATGTCCATACTGGAATCCCAGATATTCACAGAAAGCACAAACAGAAAAACGAACTTCACTCAGGAAAAGAAACAAGTAGCTTTATATTCAGAGGACGAGTTTTGTTCTGGGCTTTTTTGCTTCCCATTTCTGCATTCCACTCTCTCATTATATACCGAGAGGCATAAACATAGTCAAAGAAGCATAGCAACAGGATACCCCCTTTTTTATATGTTTGAAAGAATTTGCAGTGATACCCATTGAGACCCTAACTGTCATACAACGTGCTGTCAATCTACCTTGGAAAACTCATTATTGATTTGACTAATCAAGCACTGTAACTACAAGAAGTCTGACTTGCAATACATTTGTCATCTAGATACTCAGGACTTTTCACTGAGATCTGCTCACACATTTGGGAACCTATGGTACTTTCATAGCTGACACTTCTAGTGTTAAAGCTTTAGCTGAAAGTTTGTCAGTGGACTTCAAATTTCTGTTGTGAACAGCATGAAAAGTCTGTTGCTCCAGTTTTGCAACTAGACCTGCAAACACAGTTCTACCAACATTCAGAGTGTTCTGCTGAATTATCAGTCCATCTGTATGTAGTCAGTTGATTAAAAAGGTGCCAATATTTCCATTCATCTTAATTCAATAATCTGTTTAACTGAATATATTGCATTTTGCAACCTTTCAGCCTTGAGTGCTTCAGCATACCAATATACATTACCTGTATCTGTAGTAGGAAACCAACATTCTTTCTCTGACTTCTCCTTCAATCTTCTGGTCAATGACCAGTAGCATGACTCCATATAAATAGAGTGCTTCACACTGTTTAGAAAAAGAAAGAAGAAAGGAAATCACATAAAGACAAATCTGTAGTAACATTTAAAGAAACATGTACTGGCAAACCAACTCAGTGTCAACTACATAGTCAGTACAATACAAAAAATGGCAGGCTGTATATTTTTTGGCCTTTGTCCCTCTTAAAGTGAGTCGTAGCATTTCCATGCATTTGGTAAACTTAAATGTTTGTCTAGTTTGGCACTAAACTAGTTGGTTCATTTTTCTACTATTACAAAACCGTTCAACACTTACTAGAAGCTGTTTTCCATCTTCATTAAGGAGGACCGTTTCTAATGTTTGCTGAATGTAAATTCCTTCATTGAGGTCATCTAAATATCTAGCAATCATAACAAAGAGTTGGGTCATTGACTACTTTGCTCACAAATCATATGTCCTCAGAAAATTTTCACAGAAAGTCAACAGTCACATCAGAACATTTTGCTAGTACAAACAGCATGGAGTTTTTCAGACAAAGAAGAGATGCTCTACTGTGAAATCAGGGGCTGGAACCCGGAGCTAGAGTCAACCAGTTGGCAAAAGCCTCCTGCCATATCCCGATAGTCTATGTGAAAAACACAAGAGGATACTTTGTAACTTCATAACTTACAACTTACTTTGATACTTTGTAACTTACAACTAAAATCCTCTTAATCTTCTTAAGGATGGATAACAGCCTGAGAAGAGAGTACTCCGAAGGCTTCCACTCCAAAAATTAGGAAAACTGTCATATTTTGAAGTTATCTTAAAAATATCTCCTGGAAATACCATAAATGGATGTCAACTGCAATTTGGAATGTAGAGCTAGAAATAGAATATGTTCATCTCTTAACAGAAGATTTCTTCCTATACCAATAGGTAATGTTAAACATTTAATCTTTCAATTAATCCTTTCACATAAGATCAATAACAAACACAATTCTTATGCTTAAGATTCTCTGGAATATTTTCTGAGGAATATTTCATGAACGTTTCATACTGTTTATTACAGGCAAGAGTAGCAAACTTGAGAATATCCCAACGCCACTAAAAATTAAGTTCAGGAAAATAATGCTAATGAAAATTAAAGAAAAAAAATCTACCCGATACTCTGTATTGCAAGACCACAAAAACGTTAGTTTAATAATATGGAGTCTCCTTTTATTAAAAAAAAAAAAATCTTCAAGACAATCTCCAAGATAAAGAAGAAAAACTAGCTCTAGTTTACAATTGAGGAAATGAGGTAGAGAGATTAAATGTTTTCAAGTCATATATTAAGCTGGTAAGCAACAGTAGGAGTAAAAGTCAGTGCTCACTCCAGCAAGCCAGGTGCATATGAATATGCTTCAATAGCAAGTGTATTGGATCTCTAAGGAAAAAGCTTCTCTTTATTAAGACTAAACAGTAATTTAGTCTTTAAGAAAATCCACATGCATTTAAGATACCATACCTGTTTAAATCTACAATGTATTTATGTACACTCTGAAAAGCTAGATAAAATCTTGTCAAAATTTCAATATTGTTTTCACGAAATTCTTCATCTAAATCCAGTAACTCAGGTTTTGCTTCCAGTTTGCCTTCACATGACTCAGGCCCCTAAGAAAAGAAATTAATCTTCAGAGACAGTATTTGACTTTGACCTCTATATGACTTTCCTTCAGTAGGACACAGAACACGTACAACCACTGTGTGCACACCACCAGAATTAACATTTCTTACTGAAACAAAGATCTGTAGTTGTTGTGGTTTGAGCCTGGCCAGCAGCCAACCACCCCACAACCACTCACTCATCCTCCCCCCCAACCTAGGAATGGGAGAGAGAATTGGAGGGGTAATGGCAGACTCGCAGGTTGAGATAGAAACAGTTTAATAATGGTAATAAAATGAAAACAATGACAGCAATAGAAAATATAAACGGGCAATGCACAATGCAATTGCTCACCACCCGCTGACCAATACCCAGCCCGTTCCCAGCTAGTGATCCCAAAATACCAAGATCCTGCAATTGCAATCCCGGAAGCGAGAGAGAGAGAGATGGAGATGGAGAGAGAGAGAGATGCACGGGCAGGACATGGGAAGTTGGAGGGTCCTTGAAATCTCAGTAGCAGCTGAAAACATCAGTGTGCTATCAGCATTCTTCTCATACCAAACCCAATGCTGAATCCAAAACACAGCACTATTCTAGTTACCAAAAAGAAATATTAACTCTATTCCAGCCCAAACCAGGACAGTAGTTTTCAAAGCTACTTTATGACTGAACATTGATTCCATAAAAATGAGTTTTACACTTTGTTACAATCTGCAATGATTTAAAATATAATCTATCCTATTTAACCAATGGAAAAGAATAGTTAAGGCTTTGGGTAAAGTCCAGTGCATCTGAAGCCACTATGTGCTTTTCGTAGTGCTATCTCCCTGCTAGAATTTTTTTCTTTACACATTCGATCTGATTTCTCAGACAGAAATCATAACATTGAGGCCTCACAAAGTTTAGTACCTTCTCATACACTTAAACTGCTTGAAAGTATTAGACCTGCTTTTTTTTTTTTTTTTTTCCCAGACTTTGGATCTAACTCAGCACTAGTCCTCCAAATTAATGCAGAAACAATGTCATTAACAACCATGGGGGAAAAAGGATAGGGATGAAGAGCCTGACTTCCTCAATGCAGTGGTACAAACTTTTCTAGCCATTTACCACTGTCAACATTTCTCATAAGCACCATTTGGTCTTACCATCATGACCTAAATGAAAATACCGTTAATGTTTATTTGAAAACATTATTAACATTTAACTAAAAATACTATTAAAGTCATTCCACAAATGACTTATGACAGCATGAGATGATGGCTTAAAAGGATTTAGTCAACATATACTACATAAAAATAGCTTAAAATAGCTCATAGCAAAAATGACAGTTTTTGTGTGGTTTTAAAAATGCTCTTCTGCTTCCTTTTTTGTGAAAAATACCTACATAGAAGGATAAAAGCAGGACCCAAGTTGCTTAAGAAGTTCAAATGCACAAAGAAAACAGCCTGAATTTTCAAAATATCTTCTCATTTGGTAATTCTAATAAACATGAATACAGAAATGATGCATTTGCACTGAAAATATCTGTAAATTCACTAGTCTCTGCTTTGTAAGTATGTTATAGATTTTTGGGGCAATTACTCTGAAAAGCAGCAGCACTGTTGTGTTTCTTTGACATTAAAAAAAATCTTACAATTTCAAGGATAATCTTATTTCTCACCAATTATACCTCTCTGCTTTTAAATTTCTAAGAAACTTGTGTAATAAAAAAGACTTCAAACAAGCACTTAGATCTAAAGGTATCTGGGAAATCATTTGTGCTCAGGGTTTTCAGTGTCCAAGGCTCAGAGTTGGTGCTTGAAATTTACAACTCTTACAAAAAAAAATTTTTAAAATCCCCCATCCTAGCTTTACTATTAACACTTCTTATATCATATAATCTCTATAAAGTCTGATTAGATAGTCTCTGTAGTTCCTTCTTAATCATGCTGGAGAATGACAGAGGAAAACAGGTACAGCAAGAAGCTTAATTTTAAAAGGGAAATAAGGGCTTTTCATGGACACCACTCTGATTTATTTGTTTATTCAGCACATGTGAGAAGTCCAGTGAATGAACAATCACAGTACTGTCAAACAGGAAAGCAGAAAGCAGTTTTCATGGCTGCAAAGAATAAGCTACAGATAACCAAAGGAAGATGGGCATACTGCCCACAGTACTGCTTCAAAGGAAAACAACCAACTGCACAGGCTCAGAATATGCTGCTGAAAGTATAATTTAATGTACCTACAGGAAATTTTATTATTATTATTATTATTATTATTATTATTATTATTATTATTATTATACCCCAGAATCCAATACTCAAGTTTTATATGATCAGTATCCATCAAAGTCCACAGACCAGATGACTGATCAAACATTTTGAAAGTTGTAGCTGGGACTGCTCTTGAATGCACTTAAATCTGCTACCGGCTTCTTGCTCTCATACACCCAGCACAGGTACCAGTTATAGTCTCCCTAGGAGTCTAATCACAGAACCTTCCCTACACTGATTCTGCGCACTAAAATGAGCAAGATGAATTTGAGTATGATCTGAAGTATATAAAATATAAGACAGCACAGAAGCGGAATGTTAGCTCGCAAGCATATCCTGACTGCTATCTCAGTTTGGTGTGTTTTTGTTAAAAACTAAGCAAGTAAGAAGTCATGATAGTAAAATCTGAAGAGTGTTAGTAAGAAACACAATAGTCAGGAATGGCTGTTTCATAAGCTGACACAGGACAGCAATGTTTTATGGAGAAGTTTAACAATAAAAGAAAAAGATTTACCTTAAAATAACTGAAATCAAATATGATATCTCCATACTTCTGTTGATCAGCCTTGTCCTTTAGCCTGAAAACACCAGGAATAAATTCAGAAAGTCTTAGAAGTTCTGCGATGATGGCATTTCCACAGGAGACAATCCGAAGAATTGCCTGACCACAGAGATTGTTTTCAGCTAGAAAATCAACCATTGTGGAACTAGATGTGACGGAGCAGCAGAAGTCCTGCAGTTGGGTTCTGCTTGTTAAGTCTTTTAAGTTACGTGATGAAGGAAGTCAGATGAGAAAACTAGCTGTGCCATTAATAACCTGTAAAAATAAAACCACAGTCATTCAGAATGAGTCATATTCATATTTTTGATAGTTTAATCTATGTGGATTTTTAAGCATACTCTCAAATATTTCAGTTTATGAAATCTAAATTATCCACAGCTTTGTAAAGTGAAAAAAATGCACTCAATTAATCTTCAGCACATGCCCTGTTTGACTTGGTCACCTGTGTAACCAGGTAAGGAAAGCAGGGCCTTTTGTACTAGCATAGTTGAAGAGAACTATTGAAGAATGAAACGGTCGCATATACTGAAGCAGTTGAGACCACACAAGCAGATGGCAAGAAGGAAAGCAAAACCACGTTATGTGTTTATAATAACCACTTTAAAAATACACGCGAAGTGACCGTAATAGGCTTTAGCAACAAGGAAAACTTCTACAGCAAATGGGAACGATACAGCTGTGTTCCTTTATTTATTGCTGAAGGGTTTGCTTCCGTGCTGTGGTTGCATTTCCTGGCCAGTTTTATTTATTGACGTTTCCAGCAAGATAAAGAGCACAGCACTGCTATAAACAAGCTTTTATGTTTAGAAACATTTATGGGAAGTTACGAGTTGACTCTTCACCAACAACCTTCCAAACCACCAAGAGAAATTCAAGATGACAGCGCCTCCTCCGCCCCAAAACGCGAGCCAGGAGCCCAGCCTTCCCGGCGGGCGCGGCGCGGGGCAGCGCTGCCGCCAGCTCCTCCGCGGGGCCGGGGCGGGCCCCGCACCCTCAGCCGCCTCCGCCGCGGCCCCGGGCTCCCAGAGACAGCCCGTCCCTCTCCGCCGACGGGAATTCCACCGGGCCCTTGGCGCGCTCCCGCCACCGCTCTCCCTCACGGTTTTGAGCCCCGCCTCGGGCCAACCGCCCCCACCCCCCCCCCCAAACCTCCCCCCCCTCAGCGGCCTCCCCGCCTATGCCACCCCCGCCCGGCGGCGCTCACCCTCCCCCGCCGCTGACGCGGAGAGCGGCGGCAGCCGCGGGCAGGGACGGCGGCCGCCCCCGGGAAGCCGCGGCGAGGCGCGGGCAGCGGGCGGTGGCGAGGGAGGGAGGCAGGCGCGGCCGAGCCCTCCCATCACATGACGGCGCCGTCCTGCGGCGAGGCGCTGGGTGATGAGGCGGTTCCGCCGCCCGCTCGGACCGCCTACCCCGGGCTCGGCTTGCCCGCCGCCGCCTCACGGTGAGGGGGGGGGGGGGGGGGGGTCGGTGTGCGGGTTACCTCCGGGCTAGGAGCCTCCTCGGGCCCTCGGCGGCCGGGGGCGGGTGAGCAGCGGGCGCTGGCGAGGGCCGCCGCCGCCTTCCCCTCTGGCGGGGTGAGGGCAGCGCTCTCCTGGCCGGGGCAGCGGGGAGGGACCGCGGGGCCGCTGCCCTCCATGCGTGGCTGACAATTGCAGGGTGGGCCGGGCCGGCTGCCCCGGAGGGGGTAGGGGAGCGAGGAAGCGGCTCTGGCCGGGAGAGCGGCGCTGCCTGCCCCCGGGCTCTTCTCCCGGCCTTGGTGGCGGGGAGGTAACGTCTCCCCGCGGGAGGTGGTCCCGGAGCGTATCTAGGGGGTGGGCCCTCATCCTGGCATCGGTGAGCACTTGACACCTATAGATCTTGTGTTACAGAAATAGCGGTTTTTTTTTTTTTTTTTTTTCCCCCCCCCCTTATCTCTGCTTCATAGTATGTGACGTTGAAGCATAGAGAATTTAGATCATTTGCTCAAATCTTTAAAATAAGTGACAAAGTAGACACTGTAATTTAAGTTTGCTGCTTGGTAATCCTGTCTGGACCGTTTTATCACCTGTTGTTGAAAGAAAAAACCCTACCTCAGTAGTCTCACTGGGTCTCCTTTTCAACTCTGATTTTGCTGGTGGTATTTTCCTGAAGTGAGGCAGGTTGGGGGGTGGGAGTTGCAAATTTTAAGTGCTTCATTGAAGGCCTTCGTGGCAAAAAAAGAATGCCCTAAAAACTCTGCTCTGAAACCAATTCCAGTGAAGAATGTGGCTTTTCTTCTGAAGGCAGAATGGACAACTGCAGGCTAAAGCTGAAGAATTCACTTAGAAAATTCGAGTGAAATCTTTGCTTGAAACAATAAACAGTTTCTAAGAAAAATAATAAATTATTAAAAAAAGAAAAAAAAAGGAAAATTTATCCAGAAGTACTTAAACTACTTTCCAAAAGACAAATTGAGTTGAAACTACCAATGCAGTGGTATGAGTTAATACTGTAAACAGTAACTTCTGCTCCTGTGTTGTTTGTTCAGTGCTTCCACAAATGTCAAGATAATGAAGAAGCCTTTTTAACTTTTCACTGTTGTTTTTTTCAGATTCCTGACTTTCACAGTGTGTATCTGTGACATTTCCAAAAGAACAGCAGGCTTTCTCAGTGAGTGAGATTGACCAAGTTCAAGAAGGGAATTAGGTTCTCACTGTTAACATTGATACACTAAATCAGCCCCACAAGATAAAGCTGCTAACATGATTTTATGTGACTATTTAATAGTGTGGATTTGGATCACAGAGGTTCTATACTGACAATCTTGCTAAGATTACAAACAGGTGTTTAAAAAAAAAAAAAAAGTTAAATAATGTAACAGCTGAAAGCATTTGTTATCAAATCTTTAAGAGCATCCTTTTCCTTTACTTTCAAGGAGTTCTGTAAGGAACTTTTTCCTTGTCTTCTGTTGTCAGTTTGATAGCCTCTAAAGATAGCAGTTGCTGTCTTCTGGTGGGGAGAGCGTGAGCTGACATAACTGGAGCTGTTGTTGAAGGCTTCTGCCTCTTCTGTGGCAAGATGCACCTTTAGAAGGGGATAAAGAGGAAGGCAATTTATATGTAATTCAGAAGTTCAAGTTGTGAACTTGAACTGTTGTTAAAATGTTGTTGGAATCACATGAGCTAAAACTGGTGTCATAAAAGATAGTCTTGAGTGGCCCAGCGTGTTTTTTACATGGGGGAAAAAAAAAAAAAAGATACGAAAGAAAACATTAGGAGAGCAGAGAGTGTGACAGCAGGTATTTGGGTCTCACAGTCTGCATGATAGTTGTAAGGAATGTGGTTTAGGTTAGGGTAAGCACAAGATGTAGTTCTGAAATCCCACAAAAAGTAGTAGAGGGAGATACAGCCTTAGGTATGCAAAGCTTTGTCCTTTTTATTTTGATATTTTAAATATTTCTGTTGGATTATAGCTTGTCAAAGGCTATAGAACAACTTGTCCCCTTGTTATTTTGTGTACGATTCAGATAAAACTTCTAGTATACCCCAAATTTGGTTGTGGATTCCGTTTTCTACCTCCCCCAATGTGATCTTAGTGTAGTCCTTCAACATATCAATTTCAATTATTATTTACATTGACTAAGGCACTAAGGCAGTATTCCTGTCTTTCCAAGACTTTTGTGTTGGTGTTTTTTTTTTGTTTTTTTTTTTTTTTTTTTTTTTTTTGGGAACAACTGTATCTAAAGCTAAGCAGAATTTTTCGAATTTTTGAGAAGAAACCAACTGATGTGAACTGTGAATAGGCACAGTGTAAGCAAACCCACTTGAAGGTTGTATTAATGATGGACAATCAGTTAGTCCCCACAAGGCTGTAGGTTGTGGGTCTATATTGGAAAGGAAGACGGCAAAGGAGATAAATGTGATTCCTGTGCAACACTATTCTGTGCAAATAGAACATTGGTACTAAAAGTTTGTAGCATCTTTGGGGGAAGTAGGCAGCATTTGTAAGGTGGGGTTTTGTTTAAAAATGGTGCTAGATGTTTTGCTGTTAACTACATTCTTAGAAGAGTGGCCCTTTGTCAGATTATTTTTTTTTCAAGGGCCCACTGTTGATACAGGCTTGTAGTTGGTGAGGCTGAATTGGGTGTGAAAAGTCATATTTCTTTCTAGCCTAATGGATAATGTGCTTAGGAAACACAGACAAGTTTTTGGCCATGTGGGTTTCTTTGGATCTGAAACAGAGCAGTGATTTTCAAGCAAACATAATCATTGAGTTTGAACCTCATTGTGGTTCAGCAGTAGGAATGAGCATGTGAAAACTGAAAGTTGCTTTTTGTGGTGTAGTTTTGCTTATTATTGAATAGGAGGTGAATTGAAAACCTCTGGTGAATTGCAGTTCCACTGAAATTACTGACATCTTGGGAGCTAAGATTTCGTCCCTGCTCTCTGATGTTTCATTGGCTCTGTTGACACTGCTTTATGGTTAGCTGTCTGTACTTATGTTTTCTCTTCCAAATTCTTTGGGTGTAAACTGCATTCAAAATGTTGTATCTGTTGTTTCTAGAGTAACGATTTCAAGATGCCAGGCGGTGCAAGAATCTCATTCAACTCTGTGGTTTCCTCCCTTTCATCTTTGAAAAACTGCCAGTCTTACATAAATACTGGAATGGATATTGCTACTCATGTTGCCTTTGACCTTGTGGAAAGTTTCAGTAAGTATAATCTCTCTTGTATTGCATCCTGAATCTGACAGATGAGTCCTAGGCTTATGTATTTTGACTTAGTTATTGCCAGTATCTATCTTCATTACAGGAACTGTAGCTCTTCTGGCTAGACCAGGGTGTTTTCATTCCAATCACTTAATTGTCCTAAATGATAAATTAAGTGAAAATGTAAATACCAGGCAAACATTGCTCCAGCTTTTGTAACACCCCAGATTAATTGTGTTCTAGTGGTTGTTACCCTACAGCTTTGTAAAAACTTTGGCGTTACTGAATGAGATGGAGAAGGCTTCTTAAGTGGGTGAATAAAATTACTTTTCTTTCTAATACTGCTTCTTTGTGTGTGTTTTATTTGATGTGTAGGGCAAGATATATTAGAATAATGCTAATGATTTTGAGTACAAAGCTTGAGGCAGCTGTCACATGCAATTTTTTAAAATGCTGTCTCTGCTGAAAATCAGGGTCTTTTAGGGCCCTTCAGTTTGGACATTTGCTATGTCTCATTGCTATTTCACAATAACAGGTGCACTGTAAAGCTACTTTTCAAAGACAAACGTTAGGCAACCCATTTCTCCATCTTACATCTGTGGTAATGTTTTCACTAGGAAAAAATAAAAACTGTAAAGCTCCAAAACCCTAATAGTTTTAATTATGAGTGAAGAGTGGAGAACGAGAATCCTCTGAAACAAAATTTTGCTGTTCATTATAAATCTTGCACTCAACTAAGCCAAGGTTTATGTACAAGCAAGATGAATGCTCTTCTCTTTGTCTACTGTGATAGTTCTCTCTCCTTCGACCTTCTTATCCATACTGCTGTCAGAGACAATTGACATGTCATTTCTAGCTGGGTAGAGGAAATGGAAAGCTTGTCTGAACAGTCAGTTGGGGATTCCCTTTGAGGTAAAACTGGTATAGCCAGTTCTGTTTCCTCTCTGCTTTTGCAGTCACCATCTCTCCTACTTTGCCATAAGCAATACATGGAAATACACTGAATGTACTGAATTCTTTCAGTCCCGAGACCACAGAACGATCCACAGAAATTCGGTATTTGTACAAAGTTAAAAGCATTGATTAATTTCACTTTTCAGTAGAAGTTCCCGTTGCATTCCCATTTAGAGGGGTGAAAGGCAAATTAAGCTCCATTATGCAGGTCTGCAGCTGGAAGTCTGTGCATTATACTCCTAGAAAATGTTATTATCTTCCTCACTTGCTTCTGACACATTATTCTTTAATTTCAAGGTTGTAATTATTTTGTCCATTCAGTAACCGAAAGGACCATAATTAGCATTCTATCCTGAGAGGAGGATATTACTCTTGATGAAATACTATGGTCATTGTTACAGTTAAGTTGTGTCATGTAACAGGAAAACAGCTCATAGACCATAACACTAATTTTATTTTAGCGGGGGCAACTTTCCTGTAGAATCATAGTTACAGAATTACCAAGCATGACCTTTTACCATAGTCCATCCCATTGCTCTACAGAAAAGGTATTCTGGACTTGCATTTGTTCTTTATACCTTTTTGCTCTGGTGTTATGGTGTTAGCTTTTCACTTACAATAGTTGTCATCTTCACTCCTACACTTTTCTTTGCAGATATATGTATGTGTGTATATGGAACAAACAAATGAGAGAAGCTCCTCAATTTGATAAGGTTTGGTTTTCACTCCCCTGACTATTCCAGTTAGACTTCAAGTTCTCATGTTCCCTACACAATGCCATCAGGAAAGATACATGGTTTCTGTGGCATGACATACTTTCGGTAAACAAATACTTTCAGTGTTTTAGAATTAGCATCATGTGATCTACCATGCTTGACTTTTCAGCTCTTGCCTCCAACTCATAGGTGGTGATTTCTGTTTCTAGAATTATTACTTGTCTATCCTACTTTGCCTTTGTGTTCTGAGGCAAAATATTAATTTAATTTTGAGCCAGCATTAGCCAATATGTTTATTTCTTCATTCTTGTTCCTGTCCTATTTGCAATTTGTTTTAATTTTCTTTACAAAATTTAACTGTCCAGCTTCTGACAGGTTTCATTGCCCGGCATTGTAGAAGCAAAAAATTCTATTGTGACATTTTATTTTACAAGCACTATTTCTCTGAAGGTATTTTGTTCCTTTGGACTTTCATATTGGACAATGCTGTTTTTTGGGAATAGTACAAAAAATTTTCATAGCAGGTACGTGAGAGAAGTTACATTTATACCTGAAGATAAATAACTGAAAACGCAGACAAAGTCAGTGCAGTGAGTGATGTCTGTTTCCTCTCATAATTGCTACTCTCCACAAGCCCAATTCTGAAAACATTTACTGGTAAGCATATTTATTAAATAGTACACAGTAGTGTTTGATGGACTGGCTACTGTTTAATGCAGTATGGAGGGACTTCCTGTATACATATGTGATGCTAAGTTAGATCAAAAGATCGAACCGGATCACTTTTCCCTACTTTCTTAGGTATGGTAATGGGTTTGCTCTGGTGCTGTATTTTAGATGCCTTCTAGGCAGTGAACACCATAGTTGGTTTTTATTTTTTACTTTTTTTTAACAACTAAACAGTGATTTATGAAGGAACTTGTGTGTCATTTCTCTAACTTCAGGGCTCTAGTAAACCATCAATATAAATTAACAAACTGAAGTTTTTTTTGATGTATAAAGGGATTTTATGGTATGGCAATTTTGTGGGTGTTTCCCTGTTCAGTAAAAATCACTTCCTGCATATTAGCACTGTAGGGCTAGAAAAGGCTTTTTGCTTTCTGACGTGTTTATTGGAGGATGCTAAGAACGTTTCTAAAGAGTGTAAAAAGAGAATAGTTTGGTGTTTCAGCACTTTTGTATGCATGAAGCAGCCACGATTGTTCAGGTGGAGTGAAAATCAAAAACTCACTAGGGGGCAGAAGAAGATAGGAAGTGAGCAGTACTTCCATTTAAGTTAGGGAAAGTGCTGAAAAGAAACTGGCCTCTTTTACCTGTTCATTGATCTGGCCATGATTCCTGAGCAGCCTAAGTCCTTTCCAGTTAAACCATTCAGAGAACAAAGAACTCTTACACTGGTTATGGAAGCTATAAAATCCTCTCAGAATTATTTTAAGTTTAAGCTTTGTAAACAGGTGGTGGTAGTATTACATGGAATAAAGAGGGAATAAAACTACTTGTTTGATTGTGAAACCAGAGGGCTGCTGATAGGAAGAGGTGCCAGACTTGTGGGCAGGAATTGGCTCAGGATACTCCATGTTTTATAGTAACCTTTCTTCAGACATCTCAGATGCTTTGAAAACACTGGCTAAGCCTCTCAACTCTCTGAGAGGTAAATAATGGTTACAGGGATTACTTACTTCACTGCCACTGAAATTAAATTTTTGGGTGAATTGTGGTTGCTCTACAGAAACATTGTAACTGTATTATAATCCAAAAGAGAAAAATAAAATTTCCTTCAAGTGATTGAAACCACTGAGAAAACTTTATTAGAAAAGATAGAGGTTTTGGAATGTGACATCAGGGACATCAGATTAAATTGCTTACTCAAGAATAAATATCACAATAGATAGTTCACACCTTTATTTGACATAATGTTTGAAGTTTTCAGAACTAAATAAAACACTGGGTTTTCATTTCAACAGTAATTTCATATGGAGAGTGCCTTCTGTTGAAATCATTCCTTTTAGGAAGCTACCATCTACCTGCTGACTCACTTCAGTCCTGCTTAAATGGAATTTCTTTTTTCTGGATAAAGGTGGCATGGCTTTAAGCCAGTGCACATACTGATGCTGCCGTTGATTACTGTGCCTACTGTTCATTGCTGTGTTGCTGTAGTTAAATTTATTCTAAGAGCCCTATGTACATCTATTAATTAGATTCTGAAAAATGAACACTTTTACTCTTCATAAGTTAACTTACATGATGCCATTACTTTCTGGCAATAACAAGAGAGCCTTTTAGTTTGGATACAGTTCTCAGGTTTGCGTGGTTTTTTTTTTTTTTTCTCCTATGCATTAGTTGTGCTCAGAATTTCTTTTTAACTTGGTATTTTCCCCTATAGCTATTGACTTTCTGTTCTGTAAAGATAAAATAATCTCACTGGACACAGCTATCCAGAGGAGTATAAACGACTGTTAGAGAAACTGATGGGGGGAGGAAGGGTTCAATTAAATAATTAAACGTTGTAGTTCTGCAATAAATAGTGGTCAGAGAAATCTAGAAAAGTGAGGGAATCAGTTTCATGAATATAAGTTGCAATTCAGATGACTCTGAAGAGATAAATATTTATAGCCTCTCATCACATGGTCCCACATTTTGAAGTGTAGGACAGAATGTACTAATTAATCTAATTCTCCATGACCTTGAGTTCATTTCACTATTTTCTGCAAAATAATGATTCTAATAAAAACAATGCTATCCTATTTCATATTAATAGGGGAAAGATTTAATACCCAATATTTCTAGGCAGATTCACATTCATCTGTACTTATGCATATAGTTCTCTTGCAGTCCACAGTAGTAAATTGAAAATTATTCCTGTCCTTTTACGCTTTATTTAATGCTGCAAGATATTTTGGGAATCCTATTAAGAGATAATATGGAAGTATGGATTTTTTACTTGGAATTGTAAATAATAACAGACCTCACACAAAGCAGTCAGAAGGAAAATATTTCACAGTAGAATTAAAACAGTACGAAATATTTGTGAGGTGTCTAATGATATAAACACTCAGAATCTGTTCCCAGCTTTGTATTACCTCCCCTTTCTTTTGTGCCTTCTAGCATCTTGTTCACTGCTGCTGCACTCAGGAGATAAATCTTAAGCTAGCTTTAACCACAGTGATTCCCAAGTCTCTTTCCTCTAAGGAATCCACTGTTCACTGTGTGCCGTAAGGATGAGATAGTTAGACTACTGTAAAGTTCATTACCAAAATTGCACTTAACTAAGTCTTAATTTCATCAGCGATTCTATTGCTTAATCCACTAAAACATTTACATCCTTTGTTCTAGTCCTGTATAGATTTATGAAGAGAAATTACCAGTGTTAATTATTCAGGTCAGGCATTGCTCATTTATGAATATGTATGATCACTAAGAAAATAAGGCAGTTTCTGTTAACTTCTGTTAATTTAGGTGAAGAATAATTTTAATGCTTCTGATCCTGAAAACCTTTTATTTTTCAAATATCTTTGTTGATGTCCATGAAGTTAAATTGTCGATTAAGACCTCCCTGTCCATTGAGAATCTGCAGACTTTTAGCACTGAGCGTCTTCATGGTGTTGTGTTGTGAGCATGTGCTAGCAAAGAGACAGTTTTAAAAGATCCTGTAAGGGATTAAGGATCTGTATCTATAGGTGAAAACTAGTTTCACCAAATTTAATGTCAAAAGGAAATAGCCAGTTTAAAAGTAATGAGTCAAAAAGAAAGATAAGTTTTATGTCCATCTCAGTTTTTCTGCTGCTTTAGCCATTGTCTAAAGGACATACTTCCTAAATCTGTCTTTGAGTTTTAGTAGTGTGACTGAAAAAAGAATTCACTAAGTCAGAACTTGTTTGGCGAGGTCTTTCAATTGTAATGCTCCTAGTATTGAACTTTAAGCCCCATATTGACACCTCTACACACTGAGGAACAGCTGTTTGCACAGCTAATTTAACTTCTTTTAATTCCCGAACTGTCTTTACTTAAACTACTTAAAGTAGCTTTATAGAGTTGGAAAGCATTGCTGGACATCCATGTGGAATACTTGAAGGATGTCTTATTCTCTGTTTTTGAAATTAGTGTAACCTGCTATGTGTGTTGACTGATGTGCTGATAATGATATGAATATGCTGCCCCAGGATAGGTCTGCCATATCCAAGACAGGCATCCAGCTTTTGAACTTAGACCAGCTTTGCTCTAAGTTATTGGATGTGAATTCTGTCAACTTGCTGAGGATGGAAGTTTTGTCTGATTTTTTGGGAGAAAGCAGAAGAGCTTTCTCAAGAATATGGGACTGTGATGTACAGTGAGCTGTAGATACCGGAATGAAAAAGACTAACTCATGGTCATCTCCAGGCTTCCAGCCCAGCAGCTTGCTCTTTAGAGGGGCCATTGCTTTTGTCTGTGCTGGAGCCAAAGCTATGTGGGACTGGGAGGAATGTCTGATACAAATGGGAAATAATTGGGAGGACTGGAGAGCATGCTAACTACTGACAAGATGATAGGAATTTCTTAGCATAAAACTTCTGAAAAGCATTCTAAAGCATTAACAGATAGGGTTTTGTCAAATTAGCTGAACAGGTTTTCTAGTAGAGAGCAGGATGCTTCCTTGATGTCTGGGATTTTCTTCCAACTACACATCACATTCCCGCTGTGAAGTGTAGTCCATGGAGTTTAGAATAGCTGGGTGGGAAGCAGTTATTGTACCCCAATCTTATTTGGGGAGAGAATTAGCTGCTTTTCTTTTTCTTCAAAAACTTGCCCTAAAATATCATGGTCAGCTGCTACCTATGCCTGCTTGCCATCTGTATTACATAGCAGTCACTTTCCAGTAGCAATATTGGGGTCTGCATGAAAATTCCTCCTCTCTTTCTCCACGCTTTGAAGGATTTTTCTGCTCACCAGTATGTACAGGGCAGGCCCATGGGTCTTACAGAGTGTTACTGATACGATTCTTTGGCATGTACCCCAGACTGAGTTAGCCTTTTACAGCTCTGGCTTTTCCTGCTTGTTTGCTCGTTTCCTATTGCATAACCTGCGCTCTCTGCCAGCAGAGCTTACCTCAATTCCGGCTGCTTATCCCATTTGTCTGTTCCCCCTGTCCCAGAGCTGTCTCTGCAATTTTTATAATGTGTGCTACACTGCATCTCATGTGCAATGTTGTCCCTCTACTGTCTGCTTTCTCTTCTCCAGACTGATTGGGATCCACTTGTGTTATGATGCCTGTTAAATACAACCTAAACAGTAGTTGTTTATACAGGTTCTTTTTTCAATGTGGATTTAGCTCTGTGAGATTACCCATATCACTTTGGTTTCTCTCACTGCTGTCTTAAAATTGTGTTAAACAGGAATCACTAAACATTGCTGACCCTTGTTGACATAAGAAGGAGTGTAGAGAACAGAGACATGGTAGTTAGCCTAACTTTATGAAATTATTGGCAGCCTCTTAATAGATAGTAGGTTCATGAGTTTCTATGAAATAACCACTATTCCTACATGCAGTGGTTTTCTAAACACATTGCTCAGACTTGAACATCGTAAGTTCATTCATCACTGAGAGCAGGGGACCTTTCCATGGAAGTTTCTCTGTCACTGACCCAAAACTTCTCCTACTTGAAGTGGTGCCAACTCCTGTATGAAGATTGACTCTGTAGCTGTGTTTGAATATAAAATGGTTTGGTTATTTTTTTTCCCTAGTTTAATTTCCATTGAAAATTCAAATGTTGGATTTCAGCAGTATCATAACGCATAACATAACGTGAATTTTAACATTGACAAAGTTCTTGTGCACGAAATGACCCTGATATGATTGTTTTGGGATCCAGAAATAAACCTGCTGACACTCGTCCTTCTAAAATTCTCATGCTCTGTTAGTTTCCATGGTGTTAGAGATCATTGTGCTTCATGAAAGTAATCAAAACATAAGGTACTTGTCCTGAGAACAGGGTATAGTATATAGGCTAGAATGACACTTTGCAACTTGCTTGAGTAAGAGGTAGCATGAAGGTTCACTGACTGAGGAAATGAACAGGACTAGACTTATATTTGCTATTCTGTTCTTGACCAGGGAAGATAAACTGTATCGAGATGTGTTCTTGCACATCCTATCTTACTTTGCATGTGAACTGTGGTTTTGTTAGGTCACTCTTCACCTCATAGCGGCCTCATAATGGACAAAACTGTGGCCTGTGTTGTAGGGACCCTGCATGAGGAATCAGAACCTTTCTCTTGTGAGCCCATATATCTGTGAAGGTGTTCATTGAAAGCAAATAGCAAACATTTTTATATGCAGTGTAGGAATAGCGTTAGAATTGAGCCATCCATTACTTCTTTACGGACACGAGGGAACAATCTTACCTGGATTTGAAATACCCATGAGTGTGCCTCAGTGTCTCAGAATTTACTTTGTCTTTAGGTTATAGTAAATTCCAAGTAAGGGATGCAGGCTATTTTTTTTTTTCTTTTGGTCTTTATTCTTGTTGGAGAATGTAAGTGTAGAATGTCAAAATCTACCCTGGAGGTAAATGTCTTTTCACTGACACTTGCTGTACAAAAATGTTTTCTATCTATGAGAGAAGGTAGTGTAGAAAACGAAGAGGGACCAGTCATCCATGAAGTTCAGAAACCCTTCTGGGTTAGACTCTACCAGATGCTTCCTGTGAAGCTGCAAGAATTCCTTCAGATACCCAGCTGTTCGAAGAGGAAGTTTCTTTCTAACCCCAGGCATATATTTGCCAAAAGCTGTTTGTTAACTGCTCTGCTTTGTTGCTACACCAGTGTCTGTGGTACTAATTGGTGGCATGCACAAACTCAATGTAGGCACCAAAATTACATCTTTCTTCTTGGGAAGGTTCTTTTCCTGTTGCTTAAAGGAAACTTGTATTTTGGGGTATGTAAGATAAAATGTTTCAGATTCCCTTCCTCAATAATGCTAATTTTGCTTTCCTTCAATTCCCTCACTTAAGATTCATCCTTTTAGGAAATATGTTATTTTTTATCTAAGTATTTCTTCTTCAAGTAATTCTATTTTTTGAAATAAAAAGGACTGGTTGGGTTCTTGTGAAATGCTTTTCTGAAGACAAAATAATTACATTTTGTGTATTATACTCTTCAGTCAATACCAAGATTTTGAAAGGAGAGGACTGGATTAATTTTTTGTCCTACCTTTGTTCTTCAGTAATTACAGTGTAAAAATTACAACATTTATAGCCAGCACTGATGAGCCCATTGCTGGAATACACTGGTTGGTTCTGAAGGCTCTTCTTCAAAGAAGCTGCCTGAAAAATGAGAATTTGGAAATGTGCCTTGTTTCAAAATCTGGAAAAATACGACTTGTAATGAAAGATTTGTGTTCTTTTATATTTATCCAAAAACCACCCTGACCATAGTCTATAATCTTACAAAGTGGGAAGAAACAAGTATGTGGGGTTGTTATTTCCTAGCTGGAATTTTGACTGTAAAAAGAACACAGTGCAGTGAAGGGGAAAGTAGCTATATTAAGCAGCATGCTTTTGTTCTGCTGGCTCTTTTTTGCTTTGGGTATTCAGTAAGCTGCGTGCATCCAAGTATCTTTTTTCCTTAGCTTTTGCAGTTCTTGAAGGAAAGAGAAACCCATGAGGTGGCAGCAAAGGCTTTCCTGCAGCTCGTGCCATTACTCCTTCACCTGCTGTGGTCAGCTGCTGTGGCACTGCAGTAACTCTCTCCTTGAATGGATTTAGAGGTGTTGGGGCCACATCACCATACTATTGCATTTAGTAACACTAAAATATAAATGGAGGATTAAGATTGACAGTGGAGAAAGAGAATTCATATTATCAGATCATAGATTTTTAAGGCTGTTTGGGACCAGCACGATCTACTGGTTTGACTTCCTGTGTAATACAGATCATTGCAATTCATACAATTATTCTTGCATGAAGCTGGTATGTTGTGGTTGAACTACAGAGTATCATTCAGAGTGAAATCTAGACTTGATTTAAAGCTAACTTGCTGAATAACTGTCTTTAGTGCATTCTCATGGAAATGTACTGACAGCTTGCACCTGAACAGAAGGTCATACTCTGGACAGTCTCAGTTTTTGTCATAACTTTTGTGAGTGCTAAGATGAAAACTGCACATTTTTTATTTCTCAGGTTTCAGTAGGTATATTCACATAGTGTCTGATTTCATATACATACATACATGCATATATATGTGTGTATTTTTATACTTTTTTCCTATGTATTTTCCTAAGGAAGTGGATAGTTCTCTCCCCCAAAGGTTATTATGAGTTAGGGAGGTTTGCAGTCACCTGGTAGGTTACCTCATGTACCCATAGTCACTATAAATTTCTCTGTGTCCTAGACCTCATAAATTCTCAGCAGTTTTCAAAATAGATCATAAGTGGAATTTAAATGCTGTATAGACCTTTTTGCAGACCCTCTGCACACTAGTGATGTTAACCTTGAGAGAATGAGCGAGTTTACAGCTCTAAGTTATAGGCTTGAAACTGCTGGGTGAGGCTCTTTGGCCTCTACTATGCGTGAGATCAGAATAGATGATTCTAATGGTCTGTTCCAGCTTCAAAATACTATGAAGAACTGCAGAGGTCTTGTGTGGGCTCTTTTAGCACAAAGATAAATCAACCTCTTTGAGCATAAGCCAGAGAGGAATATTTTATCCGAGTAATTTACTGTATGAAAATATTCTCTGTAGTATATTAATCTGTCATTTTCTTATTGTCATATTTCTGCCACAGAAATGTGGCAATAAGAAAATACCGCTAACTCCTGTTTAAATGTAGAGGCATATAGTATATATATATAGAAAGTAGTGTGGGCTTTGAAGAACCCTCTCTGAAGGCTTTAATTTTTATCAATTTAAGTAGATCAGTATTCAGCTTTCAGTGATCTAATTGTGTGCCTAAATAACTAGGGAGGGAGGAGGAACCCACAAAAGTTGAAAAAAATCTGGGGTTGGCAGCATTCAGAGAGATTATGAATATAAAGCAATTGCATTTCTGTTCTTGATTCTTTCCATTAGGGAAAGATTTAGCTGCGTTAAAAGTAAGCATTGTGCTGACATGTTTTCAATATTTGGTCAAAACATGAAAGAAGCCCTTATGTAGACATGATCATTCTGAAACCTTCATCCTGATCCCTTACCAACAGACACAGGACCTTTTTTTTTTTTTCCTTTCTTTTCCTTTCTCTTCTTTGTTCTTCTCTTCAAGAATTCAAGAACTTGCAACTCTTTCTACCTTCCTTTTTTTTTTGATACTAAAATAACTTTGTTGTCAGTGCATGTAGAATTAATTATGATATGTTTTTAATACTTTCAGTTAAAAATAATTATAAAAAGAAAACTTAAAAATGCACTCTGACTGAAATCCAGATTTTATGACATGTTTCTATTTACACCAAAATTATATAGCACACGGACAGTCAAATAAAGAATTAAGATTATAATATGTACTGATTAAATTCCAAGAATTTAAATGGGAATGTTTGCTTTATCAGTCAAAGTCACTTGTGTGTTCCTTGTGATTGCTGACACTGAGACCTATGAAAAAGTTCATAATTTGGAGGGCAGGCAGAGGTTGGTTTTCTGAATTGTAGATTTAGAATATTTTTTATTATCTTTTTCATGACTTTTGTTGATTCCCTTCTCATTTAATATGAAAGAGATAAAACAAGTGAGATGCTCCAAGTCTGATTTTGCTGAGGCCTTGAGGCTAGGAACAACTGTGCTTTCAAACTGGCATTGCTCTGTGTGGCCTTGGGCAAGTCATTGAAGTTTCAGGCATCAGTTTCCCTTATATAAAAAGAGGTCTCAGGAGTGTTTTGAGAGGATGTATGAACATCTGAATATCTCAAACTCCTGTCTAGATGCTCAACTTGGGTTGTTGCTTGTGTTTTCTGTGCTTGTGGAAATTATGTTTCATGAGTCCAGAAATAATGTGAGCTGTCTGTTAATGGCAGTAGGTGGGTCAGTAAATAACACTATATGAAAAGAGAAAATATTACACTGGTTCAAAGAATGCACTACTAAAACTGCTATGGAAAGAAAATTTACAGTGAAACCCACATTCCAGCAAAAGGTCACCTGAAGTGACAGAGAATCCATCCTATCTCTAATAAACAGTTCAATCTCGTATTTTCTTTCATCATTAGCTCTGTTTCAGATTTCAGGCACTGGATCTTATGTTTCTGTCTTATAATCAAAGATCCTGGTATGTTCAGAAATCTTAAGGATGGTAGCAGTAGATCATGAGCAAGTCACCTTTAGCATCTCTTTAACTTCACAAGTTGAGCTGCTTTAGTCAGTCTTGATATAAGTCACACTTTCCAGACATTGGTCAATTTATGTTGCTCTTTCTTTGAAATACTGAAACAGTATATTGAAGAAAAATGCAATTAGCAGGATTTAGTCTCGTACTTGTTGGTCTGGAAAGAGCCCTTGCTCAAATTAAACTCTATGTGACATATAAAGATAGGGATGCACCTGCAAAGTTGTCAGCGTATGATCAGCCTGTTTAAAAAAAAAAAAAAAATTAGAACACCTCCTTAGACATTGAACAAGGGTCTGGCATTCATCGTGAGCATCATTTAGCACAACCTTCTGTGTAGGGCATACAGTAACAGCCAGGTAACCTGTCAGCACTCACATTGCTGCCCCGGCCACCCTTTCAGGCATTGTTTGCATTAGGTTAGTTCCCAAACTGTGCACTATGTAGCAGTTATTAATGACTGGTGAGCTTATGTCTTTTTTGTTATTGTTGTTTCAGTTTGTTTTTTGTTTGTTTTATTTTGTTTGTTTGTTTGTTTGTTTTTTGTGTTAATACACCTTTATGACAATAAAAGAAAACCAACAGCCATGAGTCTGTTAGGGCTGCTATTATATAAAAGGATGGGAGAAAGTAGGTGGTAGCCCCCAAAGACTGTGATCACCAGGAAGATGTCACTTGCTAATACAAAAAGAATCAAAAAGCAGACTAGCAAGTGCTCAGGGCAAAAAAGAGCAGGAATGGGGGAACTGGCTAAGGAGGAAGGGAAGGGAAGAGGACTAAGTAGTGAAGAAACGTGTAATGAAGGAGACAGAGAGGTAAGAAATAAGAAAGCCACAGCAAAAGGATTAAGCAGGACAGTACGCTGGTGGTGCTCTAGATGATGAAAGATATTTAAATGCCTTCCTAATGATGTTTCCCATGTAAGCAACTTCTGTAGTTTCCACAAAGGTGTTAACTTTTGCAAATGGGAAGAGTAGTCTGGCATATAAATTGAAGGAGGACTGGTTCATGTGGCTGAAAATGAGAAGAGATGTGTTCTTTCTGATTAGTCTCATGTTGTTCAGGATGTATGTGTGTGTGAAACTCCTTTTTTGACATTATCAACAAATGTTGGACAGAGTGCTCTGAAATATGCATGTGCTGCAGCACTCAGTAGAAGGTGACAATCTCAAACTGCTTCATAAATTACATATAATGAACTTTCTTATTAAAAAAGACTTAACAAAAGGAGCCAGCTGGCTTAAGGAGAAGGTGGCAGATGAAAAGAACACAATTCAAAGAAGTGTTCACACATTAAGGAAGTATTTTAACAGGCTTTCCCCAGACTGTAAGTGGGAATGGAATTATACATTGCATGTAAATGTCAAGTGACAATAATATCTTCTGAGTTAAATCAACCTTGCAAACGCTTTCCTATTTTTCTTAAGCATATGAATAAAGTTTAACTTGTGATTTCCTTACTAATCATCTTAGTAAGCAGTGGGTGAGTAGACTTTTTGCTGTATGGGTAGATTAATGTGACATTTTCACAAGACTTTTTTTTTTTTTTTAGTTTATTACTTGTGGGTGTGGATCTAATTCACAGCTGTTTTTTGAGTGAATTAGGTATGCTATCACTCATTCAAATTTTGTATTTCTTCAGTATTTTTAGATTAATCTTTTATCCATGCTTTGTTGGAGGTGTGTACTCTGTCCTGATGTCTCAAGGTAATCAAGACTTTTCCTCCACTGAACATACTTATTTTAGTGCGTAGATTTGGCCCAGTCACTTTTATAGAAAAGCAGATTTTAAATTGAGCAAAATTCAAAAGCATACCAGTATAAAGGGGAATTCTCTCAACTAGTACGTGTCAGCTACACAAATCTCAAGCATAGTCATATGGTTCTGAATTTAATTTATTTTAATAACACAATGTCTGAGCTATGTGATAGTTTACCCATTCTGTTTAAGTACTGCACAGGGGGAGCCTTCTAATTCTCCTATCTAGTTACAGAACATTTCCACACTTGCTTTCAATTTATATTCATGTTTTTTTCAAAACTACCCCCTTTAAATGCCGTGAGGCCCCCACAAAGCTACTTCTTTCCTACTATGGACAAAGATAACAGTGTTATCTAAGAAACATGCTTAGAGACCGTCATCTGTGGTGTACTGTAAGCCATCAAACAAATTCCTGTTTCCTCTCAAAATCATAAATATTTGTGCACATGTGAGAGTCCCAGGCAATACAGAATCACATTGCCCTTTTTTGCACAGAGATGTGCATTTTCCATATAACAAAGTAGCAACTTCTCATAGTAGAAGAAAATTTTGTATGAAGTTTGTGGGAAATTAAATTCCAGCAATGGAAAGATTTAGCTCTGTCACTTACCAGTATGCAAGCAACAGAATTAATGCCACATACCAGCGATTCATGCCAAAAAGGGGAGATCTGCCAATTCACAGAAGAAGTTTTATGCAAAGGAGGCCTGCTAGAGGCAGAATGAATTGCTGGTTTTCATTATGCTTGCAGTTTGTGTGCAGTCTTTGCCTTTGCCTTGCCTGTGTAAGAGGACTAGGTTGTGGGGTGTTTTTTTTTGTGTTGGTGGTTGGTTTTTTTTTTTGGTCATATTGAGGAATTGTGGGCCCTGAAAGCCCTACCTTTAGACTTTCTGCATGGTTAGCGCATCCAAGTACTGTATCACTAAGTGATCCGTGCTGAATTGGATGCTTTGTGTGAGGAGCATTGCTTGACCTTTGCTTGCATGAGACATTGGTTTTCTAGACTCCTTTAGTTTAACCTTGGTTGTGTTCACTGGAAAATATCCAAAGCATATGGAAGTATACATTTTCAACGAACAGTTAACTTTGGAGGTGATGCTCATATCTATTTCTACTAACCTTCCCATTTCTGATAATATAACAGATCAGTGTTTCTGATTTAAAACCCCAAAACTTTCTATTGTTAGCTGATATATTATGAATCTGATTTATCTTTTGTTTATTCCTCTATGTGTGTGGACCAGTGTCAGCTCTGTTGTAAGACACATCACTGCTCTGGTCACAGTGGTGTAGAATGTGGAGTTGCCTGCCAGCCAGATTTGTCTAAAAAGTTGACTATAAAACTGGATTGTTTTTCCACCCTGAGCAACTTGCTGCTGCAGCTGCAGTTGGCTAGCGCCCTGGCTAGTTAGCTGAAGTCCAGCCCTACTCTGTCTGGGGCTACCAATTAATTTCTCTAAATTCTGAAGTCAGTAGTGCCAATGGTTGTAGAAGCAGAAATATAAAATCTTAGAATGACAGACTGTGTGGGCTCAGAGGAAAAAAAAAGCTATGTTTGGAAGTGTCTAATCAAAATTTTTGACATTTAAAAACCAGACATATTTTGGCATTTTTCCTCCCCCAGCTGTTTCATTTTAGGTCAATAATGTTAACATTTGAGTGCTGGAGGAGTGTTCATTTGTGTCTGCATGAAGCTGTTGCTGTTGATTATGGAAACTTAGTTTGGATTCTTTTTTTTTTTTTTTTTTTTCGTTTGTTTGTTTGTTTTGTGTGTGAGAATGTAGCTATGACCACTGAACTGAGCCAAAATAAGCCAGTGCTGGATTGTCTTGAAGTGAAAGATTGTCTTGGTTTTACCTTCCTGTTTGATACATGTTCTACTGTTTTAACTTTTCTAGAGCTCATGAACACTGCAATCTGCTAATTGGACTTTGCTTGCGTTAGGAAGAACATCTCGCTCAGTTTTAGTGGGAGCAGTTTGTTGAGCACTTCATGCCCAAACACTAGTACTGACACCTGTGATGTACAGAGGGAGTATGCAGCGAGGGACCGAGAATGAGACTGCCTCTGTAGGGAAACGGCAGTCTCAGTCGCTTTGCGAAGTGACTCTCTCGTGCTTCTGTCCTGCGTCATGGCACTGTTTTCTGGCCAGGCCATTGGTGATGCACCACGTGACTCCTGTTTCTTGTGGTGCCACATGCAGGATGTCTAATCTGTGCAATTAGATTTCCAGATGGATATATCTGCACCAGACTCAGATATTATGGTAGTTTGAGCCCAGAATGCAGATAGTTGCATTTACTGAAACATTATATCTGGTTAAATAAGCTCTGATGAAGGCTTGTTAGCTTGGTCTCTGAGCTAGGCTCCCTCCAATTCTGGACAGAGAGGTAATGTTTCTGGGAATTTTTAAGGTCTTGGGTGAAAAGGGTTTATTTCCCTATCTATACTATTTTTTATTTACTGAAATGTCTTTCCAACATATTTCCTCTTTCCCCCAACATGGAGGAAATTCTAAGCAACTACTGCATTTAGTTTAATGAAGGTGCAATTTGAATGAGCTTCTCTGAGATGAGAAATATAATAGGTTCATTAACCCAAGCAAAGTTTTTTTGTGAAAAACCTAATGGTATTGTTTACTGCTGGATAATAACAATCATGCCTTTTGTTAGAGACAGACTTGTACTTCATACTAAAATATTTATTTTCCATCTGTCAATGCAATTTAAAATAGGAGAAGAATTGCTTATTGACAACAGAAAGCATTAACACAGTTGACTTGTAAACAAAAGAGGGGTGGATTATCTCTGTAGAAATCATAATATGCAGGTAAAGAGCTTGTGTAATACAGAAGAAATTGTGCTTCTTTAAAAAAATTCTAACAAGTTAGAAATGGATTTGGTGGAATCATAAAAAAAAAAAAAAAAATAAAATTATTTTGCTGGAACTCCTTTCCAGTGGAAACCATAGATAAAGCATCCTGTGAACCTTCTGTGCAAATTGTAAATGCCCATTAAAAGTCTTGAAATTAAATACTTCATTTGAAATAGCAGTTTTAGAAAGTGTTCCGAGGGATCAAAGAGTAGAAATTGCAACACCTTAACAAATATTGCACTGTTCCTTGTGGGGAAAAATATTTCAAGGAAATTTTTGCCCAAGTTCTAATGTTACCATATCAAGTTCTGAGAGGAGAGAGTGAATAGAAGGAGGACAGCATTAGACCGCTGTTTTTAAATATTACCAGCCCTCCCATCTCTTGTTCTGAGGAAGGCAAGGGCTGCAGCAGCTCTGGGCTCTGAACCATGCTCTATTGTGTGGACATGCCCATGCCTCCACAGGCAAGAAGGTTGTTAGTCATAGAAAATCCTTTCCTATTAAAATTATTAGTGAATGTTGTTTTCAGCCTTAATTTCATAATACATTGAAATACACTGAGAAGAGAGGGTTATAAATATAGTTAGGAAAATAGAGGGGGTTTTGTTATTTATTTGAGGAGAGATTGGTCAGATTTCTGTGTGAAGATAACGTATGCCTTGTACTTGCTTAGAAAATACAGGTGTGGTTCCTCTTAACTTTTTCTTGACAAACAAGTTGCCTTAAAGAAGTTATTTCCCCCCACTCCAACTCCACCCTGCTACAGTTTGGCAATCCCTCAGTTGTACTGGTACAACTGTTTGTATATCTGCATTTCAGAGTCAATTACTGGAATACCATGGGTTTGGGTTTTTTTGGTTTGGTTTGGTTGTGGAGGACAAAATGCTATTTTTAGCTTGGACTGTTTCATTAGTCCAATTTGTAGTATAACCCTGTGAAAAGTGGTATTATCCTAACTGACGAACAGCAGAGGAGGAATACAGAGGAACAGCAAAGATGAGTGCCTGGGGAAGTGACCTGTGAAACTCCGTTTGTTGCCAAAGAAAAGGCACATGAACCTCAGTCTTGGTGTTTTCTTGCTGCTTGGCCAGCAACATAACTTGTGTTTTTGTTCTTCTTGGGCCCGTGGATGTAGATAGTGTTGAGGAATGCTGATTTACTCATTTGCTGAACAGAGCACAGCCGTTCTGGATGGACATCACCATAATGCGGCAAAAGTGATACAGAATTATGAGAGGGGAGCTTGAGTGGCTTCTCAGAACTGTTGTACCTTATAAATGCTTTATCTTCCTTGCAGAGCTCCTGCTTACTTGTTACACTATCTATGTTAGCTTTAAATTGCTCTTTCTGCAAAATGAGGTATTAAGTAGGTGTTAATTGGTAAAATAAAGATTATTCTCTTTTTGTCTGAAGGAAGGGAAGTAGCCTGAGAACTGTATGGGCTTTAATATTTAGTGAAGCAAGCATCCATTTTATTTGGGGAATTGTGTACGTGCTACCTGACTTCATGTCTTGGTGCTGTATGTGTGGCATCAAATATAGAGGTTACAGTATCAAAAAATAAGTAGATATGATATTTACACTTTTTTCTCTTTCTGTTCCATAGCAAACTCTGTTTACTTGTATGAGAGATTAGTTAATGTCTTTTTACTATTTATATGCCTCAACCTAAAGTAAACTATCTCTGTGCTGAATAATATTTTACTTCAGATTTTACAGAGCAAAGCATGTTAGCACATGTTGGAGTGTTTTGCTAAATCAAACTCTCTGTGAGAACGCTGTTTACTTCATTAGGTATTACCATGGTGTCAATAGGTGTTTGGAGGGATTGCCCTTCTTTATGTTGCAGTCTGTTTGGATACTGTGGCAGAAATATCTGGTAAAATAGATCTTTGTTACTGCTCTCAAGTCTAAACTGGGATCATTATGACTTTTTAGCCTTCCCCTGGTAGTCCTGAATTAAAAAAAATACATTGTAAGGAAGTTGCTTTGAAAAGCACTGTTGGCCTAGTTCTGCCGGCAATGGAGTTTAAGGGAGTTTCATTTTGAGCAACAGTTTCATGATTACTTTATTATAGAATAATATTGTAAGTTATTTTCAAAAGTGGTTAGTAAGACTGGGTGCTTCAGCTTCTCTGTGCCCACTCCGAGATGACTCTGTTTTCAGAATGTGTTCAACACCCACTCTCTGGAAATGCTGGCCCCTTGAGAAGTTTCAGACTGGGCATTCAGCAACTGAGATGTTTCAGAGTGGGCATTCAGACCCTGCATGGTCTGTTTCTGATGAAATTCAGAATCTCTCTGAAATATAATGTACTTGGGTTTCATTTCCATGGGATTGGTAGAAGGCTCCTGGGTCAGTGAATCTTGTCTCTTCCCATTTCAGACTGTCATAGCCTACAGCGAAATTGTTTTCAACACAAGATGAGGGGTTTTTTGTCAGCAGTAGTCCGTAATCTAAAAGACATGCTTGGTTTATTTTACTTAAAAAAAAAAAAAAACAAAAAACAAAAAAAAAAAAACAGGGAAAAATGGATAATTGAAGATTTTTTCAGTTACTTGCTGAATAAAACAAATGTTTAAATCCAAAATAAAACCTCAGAAGGCTTCATTCAGGTAGAGTAAAATACTTGATGCAAATCCAAGTATTGTAGTTTGGTTTGCAATTTCTTAACAGAAGGTGAGTAGAAAATAAGATGAAACTTTAGAAATCATTCACAAGCAATAGCTCTGGAACAGGTGTGGGCACAGTCAACTAACTGTTCTTTTGGGCTGGTCTTTCCATTACAAGCTCTAGTAGACCTGTCTCCCACACTCCTCTCACTTTTATTCCTTCTACTCAGGTTTTTTCTTTGATAGAATATAGGAAACTCAGATTCAACATCCTTCCTTGCTTGAGAGGACTTGAACTGACTTTCAACCATTTATCAGAAGAATGGTTTAGAGATGAGGTTATTGAATATTGAGGAATATCATAGAATCACAGAATGGTTGAGGTTGGAAGGGGCCTCTGGAGGTCATCTTGTCCAACCCCTCCTGCTCAAGCAAGGCCACCTAGAGTAGGTTTCTCTTTCTCTTGTTTATGTAATTTCATTTGGTAAGACATACCTACTTTTCACTGGAGTGCTGGTATCTAGGTGAAGGCATTGGTATCTAGGTGAAGGTATTGGTCTGTAAAATCACTCATGCATGTTCATTCTCTAACTCCATGTATATGAAAGCTTTCTGTGTGAGAAGAATGGCTTCATTAGGGGACAGTGAGGGAAATCCAGCTTGAAATACTCTACAGTCCAGTTAAGGCATTTCCTGATAAGTTGGAGGTTTCTTTAGGTCTAGCTTCAGCAGTAGCTTCTGACTGTTACATGGAGAGAAATTATGCAATTACTGCCCGGAGTTCCCCTTTACTCCATGAGTTGCCATTCACTGTTATGGTTGTTGGCCCTCTAATGAGCAATCATTTTTCTTCTCTTATGAATTGCAGTGGTTAATTCCCTATCCAAAGGACTCCGTGGAGATTTTGGGGCATTCTACTTTAAAACATTTCTCTGGTTTTAATGTGAGGACACCTGCATTCAGGAGATGAAACTGGTTTTCTCTAGTATTCTGCTGTTCCTTTGTATTGCTTCTAATTTTGTTTAGTTTAGAATTTTCTATACTAACATTCTGTTCTTTTTGCAGCCTAATAGATAAAATATGTTACAGGTCAGGGAGAGTGGAAGTTTTCTGAGGGACTGTCCATGTATCTGCAGGAGAAAAAGTGAAGATGCACCCTCAGTGCTGCAGAAGCAATCAGTCTCCTATTTAAGTTCTTTTTGGTCTGTATAGTCTGGAATACTATGGTTCAAGTATATATAGACAGAGGAGGGTAATAAGACAGTGGTCTCCTACGTAGGTCTGTATCCTCTCACTACCAAGCATCTAGACAGCAGAGGGACATCTTGCTACTGTCTTCTCCAAGTGTTTTGTGAATCTGTTCTTAAAGAATGTAGGTTGGTTGGTAGTTTTTTCAAGATGTATTGTTCAACGTGAATTACTAACAGGTTTGAGTAGACCAAAACTGGGGGCACAGGGGTGTGTTTTAGCACTTTTGGTTTTGAAAATGAAGTACTTGCTAAAAACAACAACAAAAATGCTTAGCTGTATCCTGAATTGAAAATGTACATTCTCCTCCAGAAGATGGAACAAAATCAAGGAGTCGGGGAGCTTGTGTTCCACTGCTGTCAGCAGTAACTTGAAACCTGCTGGCAAAGTGTGTGTATTTTATCTGCTGCTGGTGCATATGAAGACAACTGTCTACTATTGCTGTTGCTATTGGCTCAAGTGACAGATACTTGTCTTATGTCTGTTTTAAAAGTCTGAAATCTACTGTCAAAATTTGTGGGCAATGATATGCCATTCCTCTTCTGCCTTGAATGACGGGAGAGCCTGATAGAAAAAAAAAGCATGTAGCCTTGAAATTCAAAGCAACCTAATACATAGTGCAAGAGGTAGAACTGACAATTTTCTGTTTTCTTTAAATTGAAAGTTTGACTTTTGTTAGCCAATACTATAAAGATATGAAAGTATGTTTATATTTATGTTAAGCCATGTTGTCTATGCTTAAGCGTTCATTTCAATTACTGTTATATTTGTAGTCTTAGAGCCTTCCTGTAATTTCATGGTATTCCAGACTATTTTGTGTTTGAGATAGTCTGTGGTGGAAGTGAATGCTTGTTTGAATTGCTGTGTATTGCCTGCAGGACAGCTGCAATACCCTAAATAAGCAAATACCGATGTTGTAACTTTTGCACAGAAAGAGCAGTAGTTGTGAAAAATCTTTAGAAATTTTGCTAACTTGTGGATGTATACAGGGAACTAAAGTAAATATCAACTCAGAAGGAAATGCAAGTTTTCGATAAATGGGTGGCATTTTAGATGAGTGTTAACATAGGAAGTATTAAAGCAGCGCTGACTTGACTCTATCCTGTTATTGCAACTTCTGTTTTAACACTGTGGGGTTCATGACATGTAACCCAGCCCTGATTGATTACAGTTTGAATCAGCAGTAAGGCACCTGAGGATGATCAGTTTGGCCTCTTCTTAGAAATAAGAAACTGAACTCTTGCTAGTCTCTTTATGTAGTTTTGTTCTTTAATAATTAGGGACACTTTTCAGAATAATATCCCTGTTTCCATTATAAAAAGAGATCATGAAGTCATGCAAGATGGAATTCATAATCATGAAGTGTACTTATTCAGCCAGCTAATTTTAACATGATGCACATGGGCCTTTGAAAATTAAAATTAGGACCTTGAACTGGACTTTCAGTGAGTAGTAGATGTAATACTGCAAAAAGTATAATCTCTGGGTGGTGAGGGTAAGGATTTGTGGAGAAATGCTTACTAAACTCAACATATTTAGCCTAGATAACAAGGAGACTTAACTGCAGTATGCAACTTTGAAGGTATTTTGTGGCAATAGCTAAAAGCATATGCAGAGAGTTTGGAATGCATTCCTTAGATATGAATTAGAAACAAGATTAGGATAAATTTTGATTAGATAACAGAAGGGCACTGATCCAGCACTCGCAAAGCATTTGATTTTGGTATTGAGCTAGGTTGTTAGCCTGCAGACTGCAAGGTTTGAGTACTTTGGAGAGTTAGCTGGCTTTGTAGCTGGAGTCTGGCCTGAGGATATTCAGCATATAATGTGGTCACAGTCTGCTGGAAGAGAGGCAGTGCCTTGTATCTCTTTACCATGAATCTCCACTGCCTTCCTCACAACTAAAATAAGCGTAGCAGTTGGGCTTGCAGAGTAGTTAATGGACAATGCGTTTTGAATCTTTCAAAAGCCTAATATAATTATTAAATTTTGATTCTTCTTCATATTATAGTGCTGTAAGCTAATGGGTTGATGGGATCTGGAAGAGTGAGTTGTGTGATGGTGAGGAGAGTTCTCTACTAAGATCAGACCAACTGCTGTGTTCAGATTAGTCTGTGGTGGAGTCTGTTGTAAGGAAACATTGAAGGTGCTGGCATCCCTGCCTTGGTGAGCTGTAAAACTTTATATCCCCATACAGTCACCCACAGTTTCTCATCATGTGCACCCAAGTTCTGCGCTGCATCTGCTCCTTACCAGGGAGGGGCAGAAGTGCTTTTAGCTCACTGGGGGAAGGGAAAGTGTGATGGGAGCACAGGAGCACAGCGGGTTATTGCAGTGTGTAATGTGGGATGATGAGAGTCTTTTAAAGTCAATTCGAATAGCCTGTAATGTAAGTTTTCATTTAAATCTTGTTTAGGAGATGGAGAGATGAGTGGCTGGGAACATGGGAGATTTCCTCTTAGCTCTCAGCACCTTGGACTATGGATTGAACTGAAAATGGACTCTAGTATGTGTCAAAGAGCAAAAACAGGGGATGGACAACAACTGACCTGTATACAGTGCTTCAGATCTATCTTTATGTCTGTAACGCCTTCAAGGGCAGGCTATGATTATGAGTTAATGATGCATTCAGTGATTTCCCAGTATATATAACGTACTTCATATGCATGAAAGAACAGCAACAGGGAAACAGCAGTGAACATCACTGGGACATAAAACAGGCCAGTGGATGGGTGGAACGGTCAGTACATGAAGAATGTAGGGCAGGATGTAGTTAACAGATAAAGCCCCTCTTGCCTGAGCTGCGTTCCACTTCTTTCTTGGAGCTTTATTTTAATGCATCTCTCAAATTGCAATGTTATTATTCTTTACGTAAAGCTTTTTTTAACTTTTAGGAAAGAAGGCATTAATAGAGCTCTCTTGGTATTCAACAATGCACTTTTCTTCCCCTAAAAGAAAAAGATTTAGGCCACTGTAGTTTCTTTGTCGTGGATATGATTCATTTTGGCCATGGGAGGAGAATGACAGTTACTTGCTACACAAACCTTTCCTGTGATTCATGGAGTGCCATTTGTGTCAGCCTTGAAGGAGGCACTTCATATGCTTCCTAGCAGGAAGGAAAAAGAGCATGATCATAGTTACCAGATAGGATATGGAAACTGGGTGGGAGGGAAGGGAAAGGGGAGAGGGAAATGCTGATTATTCAGAAGAAAGTTGCAGGAATGCCAAGATTCTGTCTGCAATATCCATTCATCTACTTAATGAAAAATGGATACATACCAAGCCTATATATAATTAAGGGAAACATCATGACTGTAATTGCCATGTTCACAAAATAGTATGGCTTATTATGTAACTTTTTGGTGTAAATATATTTTAGCGCTTTTCCTTCTGTCTCCTTGATCCATCACTGTTTCATATGGTATGAAGCTCCTATCCCTGAGTGATGTGTTTCAGCAACAGTTTCAGGTTTTGCTCTCAAGTTAAGACGGCCGTATAAATTGCTTTATGTTAGGTTTCTGCAGAGACAGATTTTTTGCTCTAACATAGTAGTATAGTTAGCAACTTAGGAAGTGCACTAGAAGACATTTTCCTCTCTTCACAAAAAAGTAATTTAAAAAGCTATACCACAATTTTCTTCCTAAAAATAACAGCACAGATTGGCTACTTAAACTGCTTGTAAAGAAGAATACTCCATTAAATGACAACCCCTAATGCTGCATATCAGACTTTGGGGCTCTTTCACGGATTCCAGCTGCTCCCAGCTGTTTTCTCTATACTTGCAAACTGCAGGGTAGGAATAAATGGGAGCAGAGGTAGAAACTTATGTTCTCTAATTTCTTAATTTCCTAAATGGGTTAGGGGCTCGTGGCTGGCTGTCCTGGTGCAGTTGGCGGTATTTGGTGTGGTACATGCACCTGTGTCAGGAGATACAGCTGTGGATGTTCAGCCCTGTAGCATTTAGAGAGTCCATATCCAGCTAAGCAGATGCACAGCAACATTAGAATGGGAAATCAGAGGTGTAGTTAAAGACGAAAGGAGTGAAATTAGGAGGAATGCAGAAGAGAATAAAAGTGGATGTGAATTACTAAGCACATGTCCTGTATTTATTGATTTTCACTGGCAATTAAAATTTTACTGCTTGATTCAGTCTTCCATTCTTTCCTGTGTTATAAAATGTTGGCTCTGTTTTGATTTTGCAGTAGCTATGTTTATTGGGGATAAGGGGTCTAATTATAGCTGTGAACTATACTGTACTGAGAGGGCATTTAAGTTTCTTCTGACTATTTCTGAGGCAATGTGATGAGTCATGAAATATAACTTTTGCAGAAAATATCCTGATTGCCTAATGACTAGGTGTTGGTAGATGAAATTACACACACTCTCTCTTGTTCTCATGAAACCAGGGAAGTATCTTTCTGAGTAAGCTGTTTGTTCAAGTTACCCAAGAAATGTCAAGGTTTACAGTTGCAAAATAGGAAAAAAGTGTATGTTTGAGGAGCTTGAAAACACCTGCTGTGCCTCACAGATGCTTTAGAAATTGACAGCATTAATACTTGTCTTCATATCTGTAAAGAAAAAATGCTGCCTGAAAATAATACAACTGATCATCCATGTACAAAATATTTTGTTTTGCAGATGATGTAGAGGATGTTAACAGTATGGAAAATGTCATGTTAGAATATGCTGCAATGGACAGAGAACTTAATCATTATATGAAAGCAGTTGAAGAAACGGTAAATCAGGTAAACTGCCACTTCTATTAAAGTTATGAAAACATCTCCTTATTTAAATATTATCTTTTCATAGATACAAATGTTACATTAAAACAACGTGTAGTTGGAAAGATAGGTCTTTGGTAGGTATAAAATACTAAAGTTGCCAGTACAACTATTAATTTTCCTTCCCAGCTCACATGCAGTGTGATAGGAGTTTCTAATTCCTCCCCACCACTATCTTGCACCGGTTGGAACATGGGGTGAATACCGCTTTGGGAATGACTGAGGACTGTGACGTTAAGATGCCGTGGTCTCAGATGATACGTCTCTCACGTATTGCAGAAGATGGAAGCTGCGTAATGAATGAGGCAGCTGATTTCAGGAACAAGTGGCTGTGGGGAGCTGAGGAAGCCTGGTTTCCATTGTCTTCCTGCCACATGAATTTGCTGGTCCTTAATAAAGGGTGAACTTGTTAACTGTTCGCTCGACTAGCTAGGGTCTCGTTTGCTACCTGACCAGCAATTTTTTTTTGCAAGAGCTGTCGCATTTCAGCACGTTCGGGGGGGCGCGTTGCACGCCGCTGCGGTTGCACCCCGGGTGCCGGGGTTACTGGGCTGAAACGCGCGCGGCGCGGGCCGCGGAAGCTCCTTTTCGTTAGCGAGCCGGGCCCGGCGGAGGGCGCCGCGGGTGTAAGGCAGCCGACCACGGGCTCCCGGTGCGCTTCTCCCTCGCTGCCCTTGGCGGAGCGCAGCCGAAGGAAGCCCCGCTCTGTCCCCGCTGCGCCCCGAGGGCCGGAGCGCGGCGCCGGGCGGGGCCGGGGCGCGGCGGCGGCGCTGGCCGCCAGGGGGCGCCGCGGTTGCGCTGCCCGCGGGCCGCGCTTTACGGCGGCCGGGCCGGGGCTGCGGCGGGTCCCGCCATCGCGCCCCCCCCCCCCCCACCTTGGCCGTTCCCGCTCCCCCACGGTCTCCTCTTTCCTCACGGTTATCGTCCTGTCAGCTCCTTTCGAGTCTCTGTCCCTGGCTCTTGGACTCCGCGTGATCCGTGTAAACCTCGTTACCCCGATCCCCGTGCGCAGCGGCTGCTTCTGCGCTCCCTCGGGCGGTCCCCGATCGCTCTTTTAAAACGGCTCCTGAGTTTTCTCTCCTCTGATCATCGCAGCCTGGCCATTAACAGCCATGATTCTGAAAGCGTAGGCTCCACGGCAGCGCCAGGCATTGAAAGAGTCAATTTCAGTGCAGTCTGTACTTGATCGCTTCGTTTCTGGGCCACATCATGCTCGGAGGACTCAACTTTCTAAGTAACCTATTTTAGTGTATGCAAATAGGCTTTTAAGGGTCGGGTTTGTATGGATTTCTCTAGAAAAGACAAAAGCACGTCCCTGATTTCCCTTCAGGATCTGAAATCTGTGTTTCAAAGCATGAATGTAGTAGAGCATTTAAATTAAACCTATCTTGCTATTATCTTGCTATTGTTTTTTCCTATTTTTAAAACAGAACCAGGAGAGTAAAGCAATGCATTTTCCACTAGTTGTATTCTGAGAGATGCCTAAATGGCTTTTATTTTGTAGAAAGGTCTTCCTTTAATAAATTTTTAAAGTCATCCTGAGTCAGATGCTTGATGAAGAATCTTCATTCAAATAATTAAATATTACATGTTTAAAGGGAGTTGAAAACTATGTCTCCATCAGCAAGTGTTGGACAGCATTAAATGCAGTCGCTGTTCCCCATGCAGTCTTTAAATATACATTTCAACTCAGATGTCACCATAATTGCAGACCTCTTAGTTTATATTTGTCAGATGATGGATCAGAACTTTTTCCTTTTTGGATTATTCATTATTTTTAAAGCTTTAAAACATAAACATGGTCCTCACATCATTAGAGATTAATAGTGTATAGGCAGACATGAATGAAACATAGCAGGTTTATATTTTGATTGTAAGATATTAACTAATTGATGTATTATTGTTATGATGGGAATTTCAAGTAATTTTCAATGATGAAACTTCTTTTATTATTCCTATGTATCAACAAAATACTTTATTCATCCTTAGGAATATAAGGAGTAAGCCCATGTCTTCACCAACAATGCACTCAAATCCTGTTTACTTCAGATGCATTCACTCATGATCTTTTAAGTTAAGCACAGGGTTTAGCTGCTTGACTGAAGTGAGGATATTTTTGTGGGTTTAGGTAGGGCAATAATTGTTAGGATTGGATTCGGCAGCATCTGTTGTGTGCATATCTATCTAAGTCCTGGAAGGGTTGGTTTTCATTTTTTTCCTAATGTGTCTCATTTATGTTGTGTCACATTCCTCCTTGCTTTGCCAAAACAGGCTTCTTCCCTGTTCATTCATTCCTAAGTTTTTTAAAATGCAACTCCAAGACATTTAACACATTTAAGAGTTTACGTGGATTATAAAGTCAGCAATGGTTAATCTATTAGCCTCTAGACACATTTCTCCTATCTGTGTTTCCTACCTTGCTCTAGAGAATTTTCTGTACTTTCCACAGCCAGCACCCTGAACAAACCTTTCTGAGTAAGAAAAATAATTGTATATAAGCTTCTGCAGTAGAACAGAGACACAATCAATCTGTTCTCTAAAAAATAATAGTGTTTTGTTTTGGAGGATAGCTACATGCCGTGCCTCTAGAACTGTACAGCACATCTGCAGTTACCTGTCAGAGACAGTTTAAAATCTGCTTCTGGGAAACAGATACTGTTGCTGAATTTAGGAGTGCACCTGGAAGTAGCTATAGAAAGGCTTGGGTTTAAAATAGCCTCCACTGCCTTGCTCCCTGGTTCCATCTGAATTCCTTACCTGAGGGATTTCTCTGGGGAGTTGCAGCAGGTCATTAATTTTCACAAGCAGACTGTTAACAGTATTTGTCTCAAGCTGCAAAACACATTTTATCTGATTATTTTGTGAGTTTGGATGTTGCCATTTTTTGTGGTTTGTAGTTTCTTCATACAGCAGTCAGTCTGAAAGTATGTTACAGTCCATGTTTCACCTTCTAACCACCTGCTTGTAGTGAAATGTCCAACTGGAAGTTAGCAAGATAAGCAGACAGCGGCAGTTAAAATTCCTGATTTATTATTTTATTATGTGTACCTTTAAATGACATTGACAAAAAGATTATATTGTACAACAAAAGTATGTAACGTAAATAACTATGAACTAGCATGAGATATAGTCACATGTTTTTCAAAGCCAGGTTTTTTGTTGATTTAGGCTGCAGAGGGTGGAATGCAGAAGGTGAAAAGTATCAGCATCCTCTTCAGGTTGAATCAGCAGCCTGTTGAGCAAGAAATGAGCAATTGAATCACAGTGTTTCCAACAATAGGCTGTGGGAAATCCTTTGTCTGTGGAAACTCCCAGTGCCACTGCATTTTCTTGTACCTGTGTAATGACTGGACTCTTACTGCTGCTTCTTTTTAAATTTTTAATGGGTATTTAAAAAATAGATTAGTCAATATTTGGGTCCTTTCCATGCAGAGTCTGGACAGCACTTTTGTTTTTAGTGTAACAACAAAAGGCTGATGGAGCTGGAGTATCTCTTATAGGCATCTTTATACTCTTGAAGTGGACCCAAGTGATTGGGACCCATGCTGACAGCCAGTTCAAGTGTCCCCTACTCCAGGAGAGCTCTCTAGTAGCCAGACTGCCAACATATTGTGCCTGCTCTCTCACTCCCACTCTGCTCCCTAGATTAGCAGGGGTGTTGGTGGTGGACTATGATCACTATCTCAGCTTTCCATGCATTTGGCTTGTTTGGGACTGTAAAAGCTGGGGTAAATTTTCTGAAGTTCCCATACTTCTCTAAATAAAATGAATCACAATATATTGTAAATTGATTTAGAGAACAAGGAAGACATAACTAACTTAGGTAATGTTGCATTACTTGTGCCTCTTTTCCTGCAGGGAAAGAGAATGTGGGGTATTTTGTTTATTCTGCAGGTGAGAGCCAAGTGTTGAATGTGTAGTGGCATCTCTGGCAGAGATTGCTTAGTACTTCCTCTTGTAAGTTACTGCTTTGCCAAACATCAATTTATCTTGCTTGACTTGTGTCTGCCTTTTGCTAAGACTGAGAACTGTGAGGGAGGATAAAATCTAAACCTGAGTGAGGTGTAAGAAAAGCAGGGGAGACATGTTTAAGAAAAATTTTAGGAGCCATGTTAAGGAAGGACTGAGAGTGGGAAGAGGCAGATGGAAAGTAAAGGACCATGGGCTTGGGAAGTCATGAGGTCATATAGACAGCTGGGGAATAGACTGGTTGAAAGAGTGCTAGGAAGAGGGTGGGGTTAGGCTGGAAGAAAAGTATGAAGAAATTAGAAGTTGTGTTGGTGTTTGGGTTTGATCCTTACTTCTGCTACAGATTTCCCATGTTGTTCTAAGTGAGTCATTTCTATCACTGTGCCAGTGGCTGCTGACATCTTTGTTTTCTGATTGTCCTGCATGGAAACTGATTCAAGCAATTACAACTGTAAATTAGATGAAAGATAATTATAGTTTGAACGTGGAAAGTGAAATTAAACGTGTTATTTGCTGGGTTTTATCTGTAAAACTACATACAACTGATGTATGCGTGTGTCTTGCATAGAGTTTGAAGTCTGGTTGCATTGTCATTCATGCCTGTGTGACTTCACACCTTGTCAAGTGTTCAGTCTTCCTTTGGCAAAGATGAGGAGTCTACCATGTTCCTTATACAGGAGTGGTTTTGCCTCTGCAGAATACACAGGAACTACTTTTACATTTGTTTTGTATTTTTGATAATAGTTCCCTTTAGTCTAGTAAACTCATTGAGCCAGGCTTAGGAGGGGGTGTTTGTTCACTTTTTCCGTGATTTAGAGCAGATTACTTAGCATTGGGGCCTGTTATCTTCAAGGCCAAGTGTGCAGGTTTTAATCCTACAGAGGAATAATTCCCTTCAGTGATGTAGATCATATTCTTTACAAGTTTGCAGCTTGTGTGTGATCTAAGGAGCACATGAAGGAAAGAAAAGAATCCTATTTAAAACTGCTGTACAGTAAAGTCCATGGGCTATGTTTGACTTGCAAACTATTTAGAAGAATTCCAGTTTCTTAACTTAACACTCATAATATAATCCTCTAGTGACCCGGACAGTCTTCCTTGGTCTCAGAAAAGTGTAAGGGACTTAAAGATAACATCTTTGTTACCCAGGCTCTGCTAGCATAGCTGTGTTGACCACGGGTCCTATTGGAGAGAGTTCTGCCAATACATCCAAGTCAATCTCTTTTGACAAAGCAAACTAAACCAACAAAACGCTTTTCTGTAGTGTTAGCTCCACCTTCAGTGTGAGTTTTGAAGGAATAGCAAGGTCAGCCAGGGGATTTGATTCCACCCAGCTCCCATCCTCCTTGGTGGCACAGCTATGGCAGCAGAACCAAGTGATGACAAAGTCCAGTCTGATGGTGTCATCAACGACCTCCGCTGCCTGTTAGAGACAGGGCTGTGCTTCAAAATCAGATTGTCACTTAATTTTCTGTAGGGCTAAGTAACAGGAAAACTCTGAATCCCATGGGAATTCATGTGTCTTAGTTGATTCAGGATTCTTTGCCGGTGACTGACACTGTGATATCTATTACAGTGTTGTCAGTGAAACATTTTTTGACATGGAACTTGATAGTTTCATGGAACAGCCAACCTTGTTTGGTGCTGATGCTTTCTTAATGAGCACTTTGCTATTCTTTTTCTTCTTGCTGCACTGTCATGACAGCATGTTTTAGGGCAAAATCCACTGATGATATCCATATCTGCAACTGTGACATTTACTGTTCTGGCTGAGTTCAGCATTTTCTTTGATAAGTGCAGTGCATCAGTGTTTCTTGATTCTGAAATCTTGTATGCAAACCATGAAAATTTTGAGACCTTCTTTTCATCAAAAAAGTCCTCTGCTACACAGAAATAGCTCAGGAAGATGTTTGTGAAGTCTCCTACCATGAAAATGGATTTAATGAAATTGATACATTTATTCTTGGGCTGGAAGGAAAAATAAAAGAGCTCTTGTAGTCTTCCACTGCATTATTCTGACAATGATTGTAGAAGCTAGTGAATCTATTTTGAAGATCACTTACAGTGTACTGAAGTGCATCATCATCAGCAATAAGTCAGTCCCCTGGTGAAAGACATTGTACCTGTGCAGTGTCATCTCTCCATCAAATAGTAAATAGATTTCTGAAAACTCGTTCTATCTTTAAAGTTTTTGTTAACAATGGGTGTCTTCTTGGCCAATATTTAGGTACCTTCAATGCTAACCGCAGTTGGTATTTACTTCTTGTTTACTTGCCTATCTACTAATGAAGCAACTTCAGACTGATAATTCATCCTACAGAATAAGCAAAATATGGACATTGGATCAAATGCTTATCATGACTCACGGTAGTAGAGGAAAATAATATGTGACTCTATAGTTACGCCTCTGCAAATATAGAATGCTATAGGTTTTACTAAAACTTTTACAGGCAAACTTAATTCTGGAATTTACTAGATACGGAGTTCTCAACATTTTAAAATTTTTCCATGCAATTTCTTTGATATAATTCATAATCAATAGTGTAATGCTTGCTCTGTCCTACTGCCATCGCCAAACTAATTCAAACAATATTACAATCTTGTAGGCATGTACTCCATTTCCTACAGAAACTGGGACAAATATGCATTTCAACACATTTCTAATATTTACTTTGTAATACTTACTTTACTTTTTGTGTCTGTCTCTGTATGTGTTGGGCTAAGCATTTGATGGAAGCCGCTTTTTTATTTTCCCAGAATTAGTAAGCTATGTGTATAGTTCACTACAGTAATATGTTAGAGTCCACATTTGATGACCTGCAATAAAAATATTTTTTTAGTGAGTGGTATATAAAGAAGTGGGAGTAGTGTTTTATTTTATGTGGGTTATATAGCACACCCTCAGTAGTGTGTCTGAGTGTCTCATAGCAAGCATAAAAACATGTCCTGCTTTTTGGAAACTAAACCCTGGAAACCTTGCATATGAACATAGGCTTATTTAACTTCACTGTGGTTACTAACATTTGTCAAGCTAAACATTTTCCTAAATATTTACAGTGTCAACACTGTAGTTGCTGAAATGGACCTTGGCTTGTGTGAGTAGGGCATCAGGGGCCACAGCTGGTTAGCAGAGTGAGGATTTGGGTGAAAAGAAATGTTCTGGACCTAGGACCTTCACATGGAACTGGGAACTCCATAGACAGGGTGGCAGCAGGGATAGTATTTAGAACAAATGTGCCAAAGAAATCCTCAGAACCCCATCGTAATTTGAAGACTGTGTTATGTTGGGCATCAGTTGCTGCCCAGTAGGTAGCAAACTAGTGTGGGATTAAGGAGGACTGGATACTATTTTCAGGTCTACTAGCAGCCTGTGTGGTTGACCTTGACAAATTGTTTCACTCTGTGCCTTGGGCTATGGTCCCATGTTCGTTAATACCGCTTTCCTGCAGTACCAAGTCACCTGGTAGCACAGCCTCATCAAATAAGCCAGATCACATGATACCGTGTTTATGCTGGCTGTGTGCCGGTTGCAGAAGGGCAGACGCTACCTGATGGAGCATAACTCTGCAAAATTAGAATTGGCAGAGTGGGTCGCACTTAATCAGTGCGTCATGCAGCTGTGGTGGTTTTGATCTTGTACTAGAGAGACTGAAACTGAATTTACTATCTAGTTCAACCACGGTCTTAGGCATGTGGACAGCACCCCATATGTCTGTCTGTAAAGAGATTTTTTTTTTTCTACCTGAAGATTTCAAAGCTATTTGAATTCAGCTTTTTAATGATTTTATTTTAATATTAGGGATTGTAATTGGCAGTAGGAACTGTTTCTGGAATTCCAGAAGGTCAGAACAGACAGCAACTGAAAGTCTCTGTGGTTTGTATTCCTGCTTTTCTAGGCAATGTCTACATTTCAGAGTCAACATGAGTTAACTGTCTGGCTTAGGTTAGCCTAGAGGAAGAAGATAAAATTCTGAAATGTAATGAAATTGGTAGTTGTTGAGGTAGATAGCCAGTGCAAATTGAAAGGCCATCTTCATCTCAAATCATGGCTTATTATTTTTTTTGTTGATGAAACTTCTTACTGAAAACAGTGGAGTTGTAGTTTCAGTTGATCAGTAGTGAAAACCATCTGATCTAGAAAGCTCCTGCTGACAGTCCAAGGATTTAAACGCTGGGGCCAGGAGGTGGTGGGGGAGCACTAAAGGCTGGATGATTCTCAGCAGCAGGGGTTTTGATTTGAATTTAATCTCTCCTCTTAATTGAACACACCCAAGTTGATCAGTGTCTTTGGGGAGGCAGTTCTGAAATGACTTCCATAAAATGTCTCTCTACAAATGTTCAGTGTTGTTTTAATTATTGTAATTGTTTCCAGAAATTGTATGTGTATGTTGGGTATTTTAATATTCCTCCCCCAAAAGTTTAAATGTTAGATCCCTCATTTAAAAACATTTACTCTTTCTCCTAGTGCGTTTTTTAAATGACCTTATCAATAAAAATATTCACTTACACAGATCTTCCCTCTGCAAAATTCTTAGCAGCTCTATAATGAATTGCAGATAAAATGTTGCTTGCAGCATTAACTAGATCACAGGGTTTTTTTGTGGCTGCTACTACCATGAATTAAAGAATTTCAGTTAAGAAGGAGTTAGTAGAAGTTGCTACTCTCATCCCTAGCTTCCTCATAAATTAAATTACTTGGGACTTATTCTCACTGAGATATCCAATACTGGGTGTAAGCAGAAGTGTGCATACAACCTGTTACATGTAGTTTTGAATGTACAAAATTCTTGTGACTTCATAATATAGATTGTTCTGAATGTTTTGACTTTTACAGAACTGCATATTTAGGGCCTTTGTTAAAATGGAAAGAACTGAAGATTTGTGGAGCATTTCTTTGTTTTATTTTTTTAATGTTGGGAGTTAAGAGCAGCTTTTTGATGTTTAGTTCATTATATTATATAATGGGTTTGTCATGATTTTTAACACATGCACTGAACCTGTTCCACAAATGTCAAATTTTATTTCTTTCTCACCTTTCACATTGCTCTTGTTGATGCGAGGTAGTGCTTTGATTTAAAAGAAGCAGCATGACTTCTTTGTGTTTGTGATTTGCTGCAGTATGTAACTACGTCTATTTTACTGCCTACTGAAATAAAAAAAAAGTCTGCTTAATAATACGTATGCATTTTATTATCTTTCCAACTTGAGGTAGAGGTTTCAAAAAAGACTTAAATCCTGCCAGAAATCAATACCAGATGTCACGGTATCTCCCAAATGTGGCCCCATTGTTGATAACCTACTGTGAGTTACAAACACTGTGCTTGATAATAAAGGTTGGCAATTTGGACTAATTTCTGGGCTCTCATCTTATTTAACTGAGCTAAGTGCATAGCCTGAGTAAGCTGATTTAACAAGCTGAAGTATTTCTTTTATCCTTAGACTTGTGTGTTAATGCTGGCAGTGAATGAAAAATATTTTAAAAGACTTAAGAAAATAAATGTGTACTACATCAGATACACTCAAAACTTCCTTGTAAAGCGTAAAGTTCCCATGTTAACATGTGCTCACACATGTTAAAGCCTGATAAATTCCACAAAAGAGAGAAATTAAAAGGTCAGTGATGTTGCTACTGTTAACTCTTCTGGCTCTTCTCAAATGTTGGTGCCTTAATGTATTGCCATTGCTTCTGTGTGAACAATTCACAGTGTTTATCCAGCTAGATACTCATCCTCCGTTCAAATCTGTTATGATGCTATTTTTTCCCCAGCAGTCTGTTGTGTGGGGAGAGGATAGGATAGTAAGGACTTGGATGCAATGCTGAGTTTACAAGGATTGCTGGGAAGATGGCAACTCTAATAGGGAGAACTTATGGGGTGTGGTTTTGCGGTGTGTGATAATTGTTGTAATGATGAAGTGTGGGCTGTAGATGAAGTGTTTCTCCATGGATATTTTTATGCTTAGTTGGAGATGATCAAGGGATACAGGTAAAGGCTGGGCTGCACTACAGACAGTTTGGTCCAGTTCAGTAAAACTGTCTATTGAAACAGGGCATTTCTGGACTTAGGTATTAACAACCTCACCGTATGCCCTTACTCCCTGCAAAACAACCCGACCTTCTCCCACTTCTGCCTGTTAAATTCCACTAACTACTGGAACCACAGCCCTCACCACCACCTCTTCTCCCTGGAGTCACATTGATTATGTTTAGTTTGGTGGGCAGCTCCTCTTCCTCTTTCCTTGCTTCCCCTTTTACAGCCTGTTTAGGCTTTAGAATCCCTTTGTCTTCTTTTGACCAAAACCAGAGTTGGCTGTTGCTAGTTGGTGGCATGCACTTGGAGAAGACTTACAGAAGAATTGCCTTTTCTCTTACCCACAGCAGTACATTGCATCTCTTGGCAGACAAAATCTGACAGAACAGTGGAGATCCTGTTGAACAATGTTTTAAGAGAATCTGGCCCATCAGCCAGATTTCTACGGAGCTGCCCCATCAGTTATAACTATGTATGTCTCTGCTAGCCCTCTATGAGCTAATTAGACCTGAGTATAGCTAGCCATCCTCCTTAATCTATCGGTCAGGTTTGCATATGCCTGGCCTCCTTAGTCAGTCAGGCTTATAAAGATACATCAGACAAATCCTATCAACCAGGTTTATATGCACAGCATAGGTAACTATAGCTGTAACGTGTATTACAGCTCACAGTGAGTTTACATTCAGCCATTTGAAAACCCCACAAAACTCAAACCCAAACTCCTTACATTAGTCCTTCCTTATACTACTTCTTTTCAGTACTTATTTGTCTGTTAAATTTTTTATAGGACAGTGTTTTATGGTAAGGAGAAAATCCAGCTAAAGCAAAAACCACCTACAGAGGATCACAGCTGTGGCTTTACTTCTGTTCAAGGAGAAACTGTCAGTTAATTCAGATAAGAGGTGACTGTAATAGCAGTGTGTACAGTCATGGATGGAACAGAAATGCTTGTTCACAATGTGTCACATAAAAACAAAGAGCCATTTAATGAAATTATCCAGCAGCAGGTTTTAAACCAACAAAAGGAAGTAACTTTTTACACAGAGAATAATTACATTGTGGAATTAATTGCCACAGGATGTTACAGAGACCAGAAGCATTAATGAGTTCAGAAAGCCACTGGACAAATTTATGGAACAAAAACTCACTGACAGCTATTTCATGTAAAGATTCAAAGAGTCCCTGTCTTGGGAAATAGGAAATCGCTAAACTGCAAGTTGCTAGAAGTAGGGAAAGTATATGGTGGGAAACAGGGGACGATCTTTCTATTTGGCACTTTTGTTATACTCCTACTCCAGCTTCAGCAACTGTTGAAGACGAGAATATGCTGGATAGATCTTTGGTCTGATGCAGTACTCACATCTTTATGCAGCAGAAAACAAACTACATAGAAAATAGAGAGTCCACAAACACTACTGCATCCTGAAATTTATGTGGGCTGGCTATGTAGCTTTAGATGAATAGCATTTATACTCTGTTTCAAATCTGTTTTGGAACATAGTTCTATCTGAAAACTACCTTTAGCCTCCATAATTTTAATATTTGGAAAGTCTTCAGGTTATCTAATAATTTATCTCTGTGTTCTCACTCATATAGTTGATGATTTGAAAAATAAGTAAATGAACAGCTCCTGCTCTGGGCATTGTTACATAATTGAAAAATTCTTAATCTCAAAACTCCCTTCAAATCTATATCGTATAAAACCACACAAACCATTTAGTAATTAGGTACTAGCAGATAAAATCCAGCTTGAAGTTAGCAGAGCTACACCCACTTGGACCAAAGAAGGGAGGAATCTTCAGCTAGATCCTTGTCTTGCAGACATTTTTCTCCCTTAATGCCCAAGAAAAACTTAATAACATCCTCTAAATAACAAATCTTGCTTGTAACATTGATGGGAGGAGGTGAACTACAGCTCTTGGTGAGTATCTGCTGGGACCCCTTCTTATAAATTTGATGAAATTCCAATTTAAGTACCTGCTCTCATCTCAACCACACCAAATGGGATGAAATGTTTTCCTGGATGGTTGGGTACTATACAATGTAGGTTTTTTACTTATTTTATTAGATCATAATCTGAAAGTTTTAAGATCAGTCCTTGAGATTCCTGGATCAGTGAACATAAAAATGCGTTTTATATCCCTATCTACAGTGTTATAAACTAGAAAGGTGGTCCAACTGGAATTATATATATTGTCAGCTAAATTGTGACTATGGGCTGCTTATTACAGGAGATACTGAAAAAGAGACAACAAAGCATGTCTTATTTTTTAAAAAAGAAAGCACTATGTTGATAGCACTGTCAGAAAAAAATTGTGATTTTACATGCACTTTCATGACTTGAGGAAAGCTTGGCTCCATCATTTTTATAACTCTTCTTCAAGTAGTTTTTGCCTCAGCTTCCTGTTTAGCAGACTAAAAAACCCAAATGCTTCAGCTTTTATCAACCATGAGCCCATGGCCCCACTCCAGACTCTTGTTTCTTCATGTACCTCTTGAATTCGGGACTCAGATACTGGATGCAGTATTTCAGCTATGGCCTAACCAATGCTTCATGTAGGGGGAGAGTTAACTTCCTTTGTCCTGCTGGCCACACGGCTCCTAATGTAGCCAGTATCCAGTTTGCCTTATTAGCAGTGAGAACATTTCCTCACATTTTGCCATAACCTCCTTGTCCTTTTCAGCAGAGCTGCTACAAAGCCAGTCAGTTCCGAGCATGCAGGGATGCATGAGATTACCCTGCCCCTAGAAAAGCTGCAGAATTTTTCTTGTTGAACTTGACATTTCTGGTCCTGAATTTCCTCAAGGTCCTTCTTGATTAAAGCTCTACTGCTTGATGTGTCAAATGCCACTAGGTTAGTATTGTCTAGAAGACTGCTGAGAGTGCAATGTGTTTTGTCATCCAGGCTTTTGGTGGGGATATTGAACATTTTCAGCCTTACTGTTCACCACTGTAATACTCTGCTTGGTACTGGCTACCAATCGGATATCAAACTAACATGTACTGTTAGTGTTACACTCTGAGCCCAGCTGGCCCAGTAATTTTCAATCTACATACCAGACCATTTGATTACATCCACCACTCTCCCCACATCTGCATTTCAGGTCAGTTCATCACATAAGGCAATCAGTTTGATCAAGCACGAACTGCCCTTTGTAAGTCCATGTTGATTGTTGCCGATTACCTTTTTGTTCTCTGCATGTTTGGAGGTGGATTCCAAAAGGATGTGGTATGTAATCTTTTCAAGAGCTGAGGTGAGGCTAACCGGCCTGTAGTTGTCTGAGTTCATTTTCTTGTGCCTTTTTTAAAGACAGACAGTGCTAGCCTTTTTCCAGTTTTCAGAGACCTGCCCCAATGATCCTGTTTTTTTTGGAGATGACAGTCAGGACTCTTGGATTCACATCAGCCAACTCTTTCAGCCCTTTCAGATTAATCTTGTCTGTCCTCATAGATCTGATTACATCCAGCTGCTCTAATTCATTCCTAACTTGTTGTCCCTAACCTATTCCTTGCCAAACCATCTTGGTACACCTGGAAATCTAGGAGTAATCTTTGTCTGTGAAGACTGAGGCAAAAATGTATTGAGTACTTCAGCCTTTTCCATCTGCACAATCACTAGGTTGTCTTCCGCATTCATTAGCATCCCCACATTTCATCTGAATTTACACAATTCACTCTTGCTGCTCTTCATATCCTTCACTTGTTTTAATTCTAAATGCGCTTTGGTTTTCCCAGTTTTGTTCTGAAGTGCCAAAGTAGTGTTTTTGTACTCCTTTTTTGCTTGCTGTATGCTGTCTGTTTGCATTACAGTTCATTAAGAAGCTCCTTGCTTAGTCAAGTGGATCTTCTACTAAAATTTTCAGTCTTCTTGTACAACAGGATTATTTGTTACAGAGCTCTCAATAAGCTTTCTATAAAAATTTACCGCCTATCCTAAGCACCTTTTGTATCAACTTCCCGGGAGATTCTGCTGAAGCATCTCCTGACTAAAGTCTACTTGCATAAAATCCTGAGTCCTAATTCTTCTGCTTACCTTCTCAATCTTCTTATGGATCCTGAATGGAATCAACTTATGATCACTGCTTCCAAGCTACTATCTGTGACCACATTTGCCACTTGTTCTTCCTTGCTTGTGCACATAGGTCACGTGGAGTATTACCTTTATTTGGTCTCTCTAGCATTTGCATTAAAAAGTTATCACCAATGCAGTCTAGAAATATCCTGGATTGCTTGCACAATGCCATGGTACCCACATGGTTGAAATCCCTAATGAGGACTAAGGCTGGTAATCAGGTTGCTTTTGGTAGTTGTTTGTAGACAGCCTTATCTACTTTGTCCACTTCGTGGGCAGGTGTTGTGTAACAGGCCCCACTGCCGCATGGTCAGCATTGCCTTTGCATTTGCTTTTGACTGTAAGATTCCTATCAGATATGTCTGTAGTTTCGCACTGGACCTCTGGATAGGCGAGGAGGTGCTTTGTAAGAAAATTCAACTGCCCTTCTTCATTGCTTGTTCTTCATGAACAGCCTCCAGGACACTGTTCCAGTCATGGATGTTACCCTATTTAATCTTTGTGATCCTGATCACATCAGAACTCTCTGACTGTGCATAGACTTCCAGTTCTTCTTGTTTGTTGGCCAAGCTCTGTGCATTAACATCCAGACAACTGAGGTAAGCCTCTGCATGCCCTCCCTCTAAGGAGAAGTATGTCACTTTCCCTTGTGGCCTTTTCTCACACATGCTCATATTTTCTTCTCCCTTCCCTTACCTCTGGGCCAAGTACCCATTCCTCAGTTTAAAGCCATCCTCACTAGAATAGCAAATCTCTTCACAGAGATGTTTTTCTCTTTGTCATGTGGATTCCATATCTTCGTAGCAGTCCACCTTCATTGTATGAGGCATTGTAATCAAATAAACCAAAATCTTGCTGGTGACAGCAGCTGTACAACCAGGCATCAGCTTGCTGGTTACACATGCTAGCCAGGCCTCTCCATTGACTAGAAGGATTGAAGAGAGCACCACTGAGATTTCTGCCTTCTCATGTTTGCTCTGAGCTCTCTGTTCCATTAAGCTGCTCAGGGTTTCCCTTGTCAGTGTTACTTCTGTCCCACAAGGGTTAGCTGTAAGAGGTAGAATTTGGAAAGCTGGTTGAATGTTGGCAATTTCTCTGCAACATCAGTGATCTAGGTTCTGGGCAAGCAACAGACTCACCTGGATAATTGAGATGGATTCTTATGTTTCACACAGGGGAGCATCATCAGCCAATAACACCAATGCTTCCTTTAGTACTGGTACTAATCCAAACAGTTGAGATACCCACTCAGAATTTTTCCCCCAAACACCCCCTACTGTTCCTGCAGCTGTTAGCTGGAGGAGGAGACATAGCTTTATTCCTGTTACTTGAAGTCACAGGCGTCACCTGCTGCCCTCAGCAAGTTTGTATCCTCTTCCTCATTTGGTCATACATTTCTTCTTAGAATCATAGAATAGAATCATAGAATCGTTTAGGTTGGAAAAGACCTTTAAGATAATTGAGTCCAACCGTAAACCTAACACTGCCAACTCCACCACTAAACCATGTCCCTAAGCACCACATCTACAAGTCTTAAATACCTCCAGGGATGGTGACTCAACCACTTCCCTGGGCAGTCTGTTTCAATTCTTGACAACCCTTTCAGTGAAGAAATTTTTCCTAATATCCAATCTAAGCCTCCCCTGGCACAACTTGAGGCCATTTCCTCTCATCCTATTACTTGCTACTTGGGAAAAGAGACCAACACCCATCTTGCCAGAACTTCCTTTCAGGTAGTAGTAGAGAGTGATAAGATCTCCCCTCGGCCTCCTTTTCTCCAGACTAAACAACCCCAATTCCCTCAGCTGCTCCTCATAAGATTTGCTCTCTAGAACCTTCACCAGCTTCATTGCCCTTCTTTGGACACACTCCAGCACCTCAATGTCTTTCTTGTAGCAAGGGGCCCAAAACTAAACGCAGTATTTGAGGTGTGGCCTCACCAGTGCTGAGCACAGGGGGACAATCACTTCCCTAGTCCTGCTGGCCACACTATTTCTGATACAAGCCTGAATGCTATTGGCCTTCTTGCCCCCCTGGGCACACTGCTGGCTCATATTCAGCCATATGTTGACCAACACCCACAGATCCTTTTCCGCCAGGCAGCTTTCCAGCCACTCTTCCCCAAGCCTGTAGTGTTGCATGGGATTGTTGTGACCCAAATGCAGGACCCATCACTTTGCTTTGTTGATTGTCCTGCAGTTGGACTCAGCCCATTGATCCAGCCTGTCCAGATCCCTCTGTAGAGCCTTCCAAGCCTCAAGAAGACCAAAGCTTCCACCTAACTTGGTATCATCTGCAAACCTACTGAGGGTGCACTGGATCCCCTCGTCCAGACCATTGATAAAGACATTAAACAGAACTGGCCCCGCTACTGAGCCCTGGGGAATGCCACCTGTGACCGGCCGCTGTCTGGATCTAACTATTCACCATCACTCTTTGGGCTTGGCCATCCAGCCAATTTTTTACCCAGCAAAGAGTACGCCCATCCAAGCCATAAGCAGCCAGTTTCTCCAGGAGAATGCTTTGGGAAACGGTGTCAAAGGCTTTAGTAAAGTCTGGGGAGACAACATCTACAGTCATTCCCTTATCCACTAAGTGGGTCACCTTGTCATAGAAGGAGATCAGGTTATCCAAGCAGGACCTGCCTTTCATAAACCCATGCTGACTGGGCTTGATCACCTGGTTGTCCTCTATGTGCCATGTGGTGGCACTCAGGATAATCTGCTTCATAACCTTCTCCGGCACTGAGGTCAGGCTGACAGACCTGTAGTTTCTTGCATCCTCCTTATGGCCCTTCTTGTAGATGGACATCACATTTTGTAACCTCCAGTCAGCTGGGACCTCCCCAGTTAGCCAGGATTGCTGATAAATGATGTAAAGAAGCTTGGTAAGCACTTCCACCTGCTCCCTCAGTACTCTTGGGTGGATCTCCCATCCAGCCCCACAGTCTTGTGTGTGTCTAAGTGGTGTAGCAGGTTGTTTACCATTTCCCCTTGCATCATGGGGGCTTCATTCTGCTCCCCATCTCTGTCTTTCAGCTCAGGTGGATGAGTACCCCAAGAACAAGACTGCGGCAAAGAAGGCCTTAAGTACCTCAGCCTTATTCTCAACCTTTGTTACTATATTTCCTCCTGCATCCAATAAAGGATGGAGGTTCTCCTTAGCTCTCCTTTAGTTGTTAATGTATTTAAATTAAGATTTTTTTTTGTGTTTTACCGCAGTAGCCAGATTCGGTTCTAGTTGGGCTTTGGCCCTTCAGATTTTCTTCTTGTATAACCTCATGACATCTTTGTAGTCCTTCTGAGTTGCCTGTCCTTTCTTTCAAAAGTCATAAACTCTCTTTTTTTTCCTGAGTTCCAGCCAAAGCTGTCTGTTCATCCAGGCTGGTCTTCTTCCCTGCTGGCTCATCTTTTAGCACATGGTAATGGCCTTCTCCTGCACCTTTAAGACTTCCTTCTGGAAGAACGTCCAGCCTTCCTGGACTCCTTTGCCTTTCAGGACAGCCTCCCAAGGGACTCTGTTAACCAGTCTCCTAAGCAGACCAGAGTCTGCCCTCTGGAAGTCCAAGGTAGCAGTTCCGCTGACTCCCCTCCCTCACTCCTCTGAGAATCAAAAATTATCATTTCGTGATCGTTAAGCCCAAGATGGCCTCCAAACATCACATCACCCACAAGCCCTTCTCTTTTCTCAAACAACAGGTCCAGCGGGGCACATTCCCTAGTTGGCTCACTCACCAGCCATGTCAGGAAGTTATCTTCCACATATTCCAGAAACCTCCTGGACTGTTTTTTTATCCTCTGTATTGTATTTCCAGCAGACATGTGGTAATTCTTACCGCAATGGGGCTTAAGCTTGTGTCTTGAAAAAGTATCTTCGAAGATCCTACTGGTGTCCTGTTCAGCACCCCTGGTGCAGTGAAGCCCGCTGAGCTCTCTTGGCAGCTCCTCCCTGAGCATAGCAATCAGAACGCGCCTCCCCAGCTCCCTGCCCCAGGGAGGAGCACTGGGCGTCTCATCAGTCCAAGCCCTGGATGGCAGAATGTACCCTCAGCGCTTCCTTGGAGGCGGAGGTTGCCAAAGTACCAGAAAAGCTGCACTGGTGGCCTGTGCTGTGTTATCACCATTTAGAAGCAGCTTCTGTTGGTGACACCTCTGGGATTTCTTTATGCTCTCTGCAACCCAACTGCCATATTAACTGCTTTACTTCCCGTTTTGTGTCGTGATGGCAGAGCTCCTTGTTGCTGGTATTCCCTAAGGGACACCATCTCATCTGTAGAGGAGTAAGAAGCTGATGCAAGTTAGCTCAGCCCCTAGTGAAACTCCCACCTGGCAGGGAGCTCCTCATGCTGCCTGTTAGTTAGTTTGTTCCTTGCCTTGTTTGCTTGACCTGTGATCACATTGCACATTGCTTCCTCTTGCACTGCTGTTCAAAACAGGAACTGGAAACTGGATGTGAGTTAGCCATGCTTTAGCCCTAGCAGTCCTAGTTTTGGGATAGGCAAATTAGGGTGATATATGCAGGATTTGGTTTTATGTCCTTTCCACAACAACCGTTCAGTAAAGTAAATACATGTTGTTATTTTCTTCTGTAAAGTATTTTTAGTAAATCGTCAGTGCCTGTTTTATTGAATGACTAATGCATTTTGGTATATCTGAATTACATCTATACTGAGTCATTTTGCTTTGTAATGACATATTTCAATGTTTAAATCTCTACAGAAATTAAATATTGTAAAAGACTTTAACCTTTTGTTCTGGGAGTTGGTTTGTGCCTGTGTTGTATCACCACAAACCTCTGCTATGGGGAAGAACTATAGGCTGAAAACCAACAGAATGCTGTTGTCACAAAAACATTTCTGGAAACCATAAATGAGCCAGTGTGTTTTTGCACAGCCAAAATTTTGTTTTTTTGAATCACATCTTCCCTTGCTTGCTGTGTAATGTTGTTGCATTTAACATTTCACAATACTGTTGTTGGACTCTTAATTTCTCCTAAGCCACTGTTCACCCAACATTTCTAAAATTTTCCCTCATCTCTTCTCAGACTGTAGTTACTTCACATTTTGAAACTAAGGCTTTGTTTATGGGCAAGGTTTTGCTAGTGACAGAACTAAAATAGTTAGATCAGTGAGTTTTTTATATTTTTTTCCTCTTTTTTTTTTTTTTTGTGGGATTTTCTTTTGTTTTATTTTGTTAAACACTTGTATAGGACATGTAAGCTGAAATGAAATAAAGGATCTGCAAGTTTTATACCAGGATAACTGTAAAATAAATGTAAACATTTGTTGCTTGTGTAGACCACTTGAACAGCCTTCCTTGAATTACTTTGTCATGTGTACTACTTCTTCAACTACTTCTTTCCTAGTCTGCGATCTTTCTTTTATCAGCTCATGATGCCCTTATAGTCCTTGAACAAATGCCTGTTATACCAGGCTGTCCTTATTTTGAAATACCTTACAAGCTTTCACTTGTGCTTCATTATCCTGGATTTGTAATCTCCTGATGTGTGGTTTATATTGCGTCTTTGCTTGTGTGCCAGATCCATCATTTACTTTGTGAGCTTTTTAAGGCAGAGAGCTGTTCATCACATCACGTGCTTTCTGAAGCCCACACCATATTTTTAGCATACAAAGAACAATCATCATTCATTGTGAAAGACCAATATCCCTTTATTATGCTATCTATGAATACTGTTTGAGGCTTCTTATTGCCTTCTCCAAGTAAGGAATCAAAACCAAGAACCACAGAAAAAGTTGGTTTTGTACTTGAAAAATTGGGTTGTATTGTGACAAAGGGTTTGAAAAAGACCCTCCCCAACAAACAGACAAACAAAACACCTAGCTTTCACCATTGAGCAAGAGAGCTGGTACTATATATGAGAAGAATGGGAGATATTTGTAGGGGTAATTCTGAAATGAATGTGACTTTCTGCTCTGTGAATATTTGTATGTAAAACACAGAGAATAGTATTTTCAAAGTGTCTACATGATTTAAGCACCTTGCAGAAATAAAATGAGAGACTGAATCCACAACTGAATGGTTAGGCAATAACCTGGGATGTGGGAGAGTCAGGTTCAAGTACTTGCTACAATTATCTTTTAATTAGTTATACAAAGTGGAACAACTTCAAACAGGAAAGATTGAGATGTCTTACCCCTGAATACCTGATAGCCTGTGGGCTAGGACAACTAGTATGGGATGAGCAGAGATTTGAAAACGGGTCACTCACCTTACTGATGACTGTTTTAACCACTGAGATATTAAATCTGATAGTATGTGGATTTCTCTCATCATTGTTTATGAGAAAGGATTTGCCTGTTTTAAGCAACTGACTCAAGGAAAGGGTTTGTGGTGGAGGCACCCATTGCCATTAGAGGAACAGGACTCCCTATCTCTTAGGCAATGTTTACTTAGATAACTGACTTTTGTGATTCCTGTTTTTTGACATTGGCTTTCTCCATCCATTTTATAAAAAGTCTGACTGTCTAATTTAGGGATGGGATGGATAGCTTTAGGTAGCAGGATCTCTAAAGCTTAAGTGCTACAGTTCGCATCTTTGCTACAACTTTGTGTATATCTAGTTCTCTGCCACAAAGTAGGGACTTAGAATTGTGCCCACAGACCAAACAGAAGAGTGCAAAAGCACTTTTAGCAGGGCTGACATATTTAATAGTAGATATAAAGACATTACATTTTCTTAAAATGTATTTACTGCTAAAGGAGGAAGCCATGCTAATATACTAATTACATCATCTTGAGAGACTCATAATTATCTCAGCAGGATTTCATGAGTCTGCATCCATTTGATTTGTCCTAATTCAGAGCCTTGTCATCCTCATCTGCAATCTCTTGCCCAGATGGAGCATGGCAATCGACACAAGCGTTCCTAATATGCAAATAGAGATCTGCAGTTCCACTTCAAAGCAGCAGCTTCTGAAGTAGGAGTTTTAATTATTCAATTTTGAGTTAGTGACTCTGCAAAAGAGGTTTTTTCTTCTGCCAGTGAGTTGGTTGTTCTTTTTTTTTTTCCAGTTTTATTACCCAACTTTGCAGTAGGCGTGTGTCATTCTCCCTCTCATGCGAACAATGAAATGGTTGACCAGTTAATGATCCATCTGATACTGATTGTAATCCATAACTTCCTTAGGGAGTTGCTTGTGTTCTTGTGTTCTTTTGCATGTAATATTTTATATAACAATATGAGATTCCTCATTGCTTGTCACAGTAATCTGTCAGGATCTCAAGAAACAAGACCAGGTATCAACTGCCCTATATCTTGTAGACATGATCTGTGTCTGCTGTCAAAACATAAGTCCCTTGGACAATCTAATGTGCTGGTGAGGTCGGTGGAGAAGAGAAACTCCTGAAACAAGAAATACCATATGACTGTATATTGCATGGCAGAAGACAAAAACAAAGGAGAGTGATCATGATGGCATTGGATAATAGTCTTCAGGAACTGGCCAAAATAGCAAGTGATCGCCTGAGAGGTAGCTGAAATTCCCTCTCATTATGAATAAATACAGAGTTGTGTCAAGTCAAATTTAAATATTTTGCTGTGACATGTACTCATAGAGAAAGTCCTTGTTGAACTGTGAGATGCAATTATAAGGTTTAGTTACTTACAGTGAGTTATACTGTTCCACTTTGCTGTATTTTCAGTTTATAATGAGGTGATTTAAGGATGTCACTGACAGTTGAGAAGAGTATGCAGCAGTAGCACTGTCAGGACAAAATATTCCTAGGTACCTGTGGGTGCACTTGGGAGAGAACGTACTACAATACTGCATGAAGAGATCAACACAATCTACCATTCCTGTGAGACTGCTGACCCGTGCGTGGAGGGGAGGCAGTCACTCACTCCATCTGCTCCCTAAATCCTTTGCCAGTGACTCAGGAGCTGGTGTTTGGTGAGAATGTAATATATAAAAGGAAGAATGGAGGCATCCCATAATTAGGGCTAGTAATAAGAGAGGAATCAGTTTAGCATGTGATATATAGTGAATGAGTCAGAGAAATGAAGGAAGAGCTAGTTTGATAGAGTTATGAGAAGGAAAGTGTGGTACTGAAAAATTGTGATGAATGGTAAGGAGCTTCAAAAGAAGCTAAAAAAGGGAAAGCAAAGTAATATGAGAAAGAGGAAGGACAAGTTCAAAACCAATACTAAATATTAGAGCTAGGACTGTAAATTCAGGAAGATGTAGGGAGAAGTTCAGATGGCAGGGGAGGTGTGATCAAGAGACTTGGCTGGCATAGGATTTATGCTAGCAGCCTGAAAGAATTTGGGGAGACAAGTTTAATAGCATTGCAGAAACTGTGGAACAAGAAAAAAATGCACCTATTGAGTTTGAAAATAACAGAAAGAAAATACTTGCATGCATAGAGTGATAAGTTTAGAAGAAAATTACTTTTTTATGCTTTTAAGTCTTACAGTAAATGACAGTTTCTAGTCATGGACAACATCAAATTTCTGGGATTGCCAGCCAGCATAATGGGAATGTTTTTAACAGTCAAAAAAGTACTGAGTTTTTTCAGTATTACAGCCAAACTCATACTGGTTTGACTTCCTGTGTGAGTAAGTTCTTATGGAGACAGACAAGATTTCTACTCAATAACCTTTTCTCGTCAGATGAGGCAATATTAAGAAAAGTGTATTTACATTTGAGGCTAAGCTTTTTAATGTATTTTGCTTTTACAAACAGTATTTCAACAAATATAAGTGAAGAGTACTCCATTTAGGAAATCTTCTGGTTTGTGCTCCTTTTTTTCCTATTGCCATGTAGACAGACTCTCAGGTAGAACCATCTCCTTCAGCCTTGGAACTGCAGTTGAGGACACATTTTTTCTCTGGTTCTTCTCAGCCTGCTGTCACATTTGGCAGACATGAGTAAACTACTACTGCTGTCACACACCAGTCTCATTTACAGAAATTGTTATTTTAACTACGAACTATTTAAAAACTTTTAAATTAAATTTGTATTTTAATTAATTCCAATAACATAAAAATCAAGGGCTTATGTATAATACTATATAATACACATATATTATATATACATATGTATAGTACTATGGAGGAGTCTATATGGGCCTGAGAGCTGGAATATGATTTAATTTTTAGTTTTAATTTTAAACCTGGATTGATAATTTATGTTTAGGTTCTTAAAAAGGCGTTGCATATAAATTACAAGAGAGTTACAAAACAAATGTCTCTGAATTTTTAAAAACTCTTCTTGTGTGCTTTCTATTCTACAGCCAGCTATCAAATTGCATCCAGCATCCACCTTACAGTTAGGTATTACTATTGCTAGTATTGTGTTTAATTACAGCTTATTATATTGTTCACAGTTTTCCAGGTTGCCTTTAATGTGGAGAATGTGAATCAAGCCGGTTTTGAGCTGTAATGTGGAAGTTAATATAATGACCTATAATAAAAAAGCTGTTCAGGTTTTGTCAAATTTCTCAGGACCCAGTTTTTCAAGGCTCTGTATAAAAAGGGATGCTCTGGAATGGGGAAGCTGGGATAAGTCGTTCAGGACACACAGCTGTAATAGGACAGAAACAGTCAGACAGTTGTGAAGGTGTTTGTGGGCATCATACTAAAGGAAGACGTTTTTAAACAAATATTTTGAAGAAGGATTTAAAGATATATTCTCAAATGTTTATGAGCAGCTTTCCGACAACAGGACCAGGAGAGAGAAAGTGCGGATTCATTTGTTTCAAAAATCAAAAAGGTAGAGTGACAGGGACTGGCATCATCAGTTATCTACTGGCAAAAACTAGTCTCTTGATGCTGTGATAGATAACAAGAAAGGTGTGGATGGACTTCAAGGATTTTGGAAAGTTGGTGGGAAGGATGTGTAGGGTAGTAATGTAGACGAGATTAATCCAGGCTGTTACACAGCACATGCTGTCTTTTCAAATTGGTGACTAGAGAGGAATGTATAAACAGCTTAATCTAGCATACAAGGAGCAAAGGCCCTTTGAATGCTAATTTTCTGTTACAGTTCTGTTTCTGAGGCATTGCTGAAACGGCATTAATAGCAAAAATGAGACCTATAGCAAAGATGAGGAAAAGAATTACAGTTGAAAATATCCTTTTCTGTCAGAGGATATACTGCCTGCAGGGAGCTTATAAAAACTAGGGAACTCTGATATCCTGGGACACCTATATAGCAAAAGGGGTATGTTAGCATTCCAGAGTGTCCTCTGCAACAGAAAAGAGTCACTTGTGTGTGTGCTATGAAAGCACACAGTGTTTGCCAAGACAAGGGAAGAGGTGCAAGCTGTCAGCCAGAACTGGTAAATCAAGAAGGATAAGAATGGAAGACAGACCTGGGATTTAGTGGCTGATAACTCTTGAAGGCTGTCCCAATAGGAAGCTGGGTAAGAAAACATCACTAATAATGAGTGAAGAATGTGATATACGGATAAGGGAGAGACTTGTCTCTAAAGCATTCACAGAAAAGTGCAAAATAAAAGGCAATTCCGACACAGAGCACAGACTGGGACTGTCATACTAGTGAGGTGTTTTTTACCCACTGCAGTGTAGGTAGGTGCTGCTAGTTTATAAGGAAATTGAGGGCCATACTGCAGTTACTTCTTATTTTTTTCCCCTTTTGCTTAGTGCGGCTCTGCACCATCACTGAATTCACTGTTGTGTGTTAGTCACTTTTTTAAAAGTGGAGCAGATCCTGATGCAAGTATTGCCATCTTGGTCTATATATTAATATAGCTATATTAATTTGGTGAGTCTAGCCTGTGTCAGCCAGCATATATGTTCTTCAACTAATGTAAATTCAAATAAAGCATGAGTCTGTACCTAAGAAATCTTATTGCTGCTTCCCAAAAGTGTAAAGGTTACATTTAGTCTTAATGAAAAATGACAATGTGACTCACATTGCTGTTTGAAGAGTATAAAGAAGAAATTCTGTCTGTGTTGAAGAACTTTTTGAGGACAAGAATTTAATCAGATGAATGAAAAAAAAAAATGAAAGGAGTAAAAATTGAAAAAGCCTGCTTGACTTTTACTGGAGGTATACCCAAAGAATATGGAAAACATCCCTCTGGAAAGTCTTCTGATTTTAACAATACATGCTGTGTGCAGGTTTCCAAAGGATAAGTCACACTTTGTATTTAAACAGGGATTAGCTTCACAGCTGGTTTAAATCAACAGTGTTTTGTAGGAGCTGTTGAAGATGACACTGAATTGTACTTGTTTTAGGATTTAGCCCTTTATTTCCACACTATGGAAAACATGGGTTTTAGTGATCTCAGTCAACCAAGCAGAGCCATACAAGAGTAAACAGGCTGTTAATCTGAAATCACTTTAGGGCCTTCTTCTGATCCCACTGAAATCAATGTCTAAATTCCCATCAGTTTGAGTGGGATATTAAAGAAAAAAAAATGCTCTAATATCCATGTTAATGTATTTTCTAAATATGTGAATTAATCAGCAGCTTGGTAAACTGGTTCAACAGCCTGATGCATTTGCTGAATCAACCTTGCTAAAACAGATGCACCATCTGCCTCACAGTTTTTAACATGCTGTTAAAACAAAGTAACATTTTTATAAGAATAGTTATTTTTTCTGTTACAAGCTTTAATCTGTGCTCCTGCACACACTTCATATACTGAAAAACTACAAAGAAACAAAATGAAGACAGATTTCTGTTTGGTTGAAATCATTAAGAAAATTCAGTCCAACCCTCACAGCAAATCATGGGCAGCTGGGCTGTCAGAAATGCTGAAGGGATTAAGGTGCTAAATATGCATTAACTTTCTTCACTTTGGTACCCAGGGGAAACCTCACCTCTAATGCTCACATTTATTGCTGTCTTTATGAGCCAGTTTTACACTATTGGTAGCAAGTAGTTTCAATAGTGATATTTCAATAAGATCCCCTGTTATTGCTTCTTTTTACCCCTTTTCACTTTGCAAAGCAATGCACAAGGGGTCTTGGTGAGAAATGAGATGTTCACAGTCTTGTCTGTACCACAGTGGGTGACTGAGGAAAGTACAAAGAGCTTTTTTTTTTTCTGTTAAAACACGTGCAGAGTAAAGCATTTTGCTTGAGGTGAAACTTCTGACAGATAGGAACCCCAAGAAATGCTGTTCAGGCTATAAACTTTGCATTTGCTCCCAGGCAATGTTGTTTCTTTACCTGGTGCTCACTTACTTTTGTCCCACTCTGTATATATGGTTCCTTTCTAAACAGGAGAAAGAAAACAAACGGTGGGCCAAAGTCCATTTCTAGCCTTACCAAAATGATTCTAATGTGCCATGACTTGTGAGGAGTTCGTTTGGATATACCCCATCATACATGGAAGCAGCATGTGCCCCTCTGTGCTTATTTTCTTTACAAAGGTTAAACATTTCCAGCTGCATTTAAAGCAGGGAAAAGAAACTGTTGAAGATACTAGCAATTTCATTACGGGGGACACCTTAGCTACAACCACCATATTGACATGCTGCTTTTTAACCATGGCAACCATGCCTCACCTTCAGACTGTTACTCTGGCAGAGTTTTGGAATATTTGAAACGTGCTGACAGTCATTTTCTGTTGTGCTGGCCGGGTTTAATAGGCAGTATGTGTCATAAGTATGGGTCAGCCCGTATAAATATGCCTCTCTTGGCATTTCACAATTGTCTGCAAACGTGTTGCTCAACCAGAGTCCCAGCCCTGCAGCCATGATGTATAGAGGTGTTGAATCTCCTGAATCAGATGTGGGCCCTTAGGCAATTCTGACTGCAGCAGAGCTGTGTTCTAACTAGTGCAGCTCCTGCTACTGAATGGTGATATCCTTTTTGACTGACCTTGCAGATGTTTCCAAGAGCTGTGTTTTATTTGTGCATCAACAAATGATCTGATATTTGCTAAGGGTTTGAATCCAGCCATTGAAGAATAATAAATGACTGTTTAGGTTGAGCTGAAATTTTGCAGCCTGATTCAGTTACAGTGGTGACTCACTTAGAGTTGGTTCTCACATGATTCACAAAGTGTATGGGTGACTCAACCCACAAATTTACTTAGCTCCCATGTTATTTTTCCTCTCAGTGAAAAAATTGGTTATAATAAATAATCACAGCAAACTTTGACTTACCCTGAGGTAAAATAAATGTGCATGTTGAAAGGCTGCATATTTGCAATAATAAATTATTTAGTGAGGTAAGGATGAAATAATAGGACATAGGAATCGTTAAACAAGAAAGAAATATGACATGCATTTTTGGCTGATTTTGTTGCATAACAAATATAAATAAAGGCAGAATGGTTATTTTTATCTGATGGAGATGCTCTGAGAGGCTGTTTTGACAGTATCTGTATTTATTGCTATAGCCAGCCAATTAATTCTTGGCATTTATTTTCTTAAATAAGTAGTTTTAGATATGTCCATGTCTGGGTCAGACATTTTAAAGTGATATCAATTCAGAAAGTGTGAGATATCTAGGTTCTGAAAACTGTGTCTTTGTAGGATGCCTTAGGCTAGTCACTCCAAGACTTGAAGTACCTGAAGTTGTCTGTCTGAAAAATCTTGGCTGAGTTCCTTTACAATATCAGATTCACAGAGGTAAGAAATTCTGTCCCAACAGGATCCATAAGATACTAAATTTTTCTTCAGAAGATGCAGCTGCTATTAGTGTTCCACAAGCATATGCACAGGCACATGGCTGCAGTGTAAATACAGTCTAAAAAACTATGAGCTTAGAGCAAGCTGGAGACATCAGTGTATCATTGTTTGGATTGTCCCAAAAGGATATAAATATCTAGGTAACTACATACCTCTGAGCTTCTTAGAACTGACTGACTAATCACCCTCCTTTTCATAAATGAAACAACAAAGAATCTGGAAAATTAAGAAATTCTGCCATGTCAGCAGACTTGGTTGTTAAAAAGGTCACTAGCAAGCAGAAATGTTTCTTTACCTCACAAATACCAAATGCCAATAATAACCATAAATTAAACTTTAAAAGTCCGTATTTTGTAAGGGTTAGATTACAGGGAACAAATAATGTGTGATTTGAAAGATTAAGGTAAGAGTTCTGAATTCTTTGGAAAGATAGCTCTTTTGCGGTTTGCGTCACTGGTTTGAGGGAACCTCATGGTTCAGGTATGGCAAGAAATTTCTGAGAAACAAAATGGATGGCACTGGCAAATGCCCAAAACCCAAGGGACATAAAGGGTAGCCCTGGGAAAGGGTATCTAGGAGCATCAACAGGATTAAAAATATGCATCTGAAGGATTTGTGTGCTAGAAAGAGAAGAAAAAAGCTAAAAAGTAACTGTGGAGTGTCACATGCTGAACCACTTCAACGCAAAGTCCAGTGGAGCAATTTTGTGGTAGGCAGAATGCCGCTCTTTTATCACAGTTTGCCAAGCAGCCACAAACTGTTTTAGGCCTCTTTGTAGAGAGTGAACCAAATGCACACATTAATTTGAACTTTCACTCAGCTAAAGGAGAAGGTAAAAGGATTGCTTAGTGCTCAAAGCACAGAACCGGGATTTATTTATTTTTGGTTCTGCCACAGTCTACTTGTGCAAATTTAGGCCAAGTTATTCATCTCTTCATGCCACCATCTCCTCATTTGTAAAATAGAGTTGATGGTACATATGTCACAGTGGGCATTTGAGGTTAATTTATTTAGTGTTTGTCAAGTGTTTCGGGATGTAATACTGGGAAGTACATAATACTAAATGCTGCAATGCTGCATGCAGAGTTATGCTAATTAATGCATTTTTAGACACTGCTCTCTTACTGTACGTAGACTAATACCACAGGCTGGTCCAATTTTAGTCTATGGTACCTTTGACCTCACTGGTTCTGGGATTGGTTTGGAACAGAACAGTTTATTTCCTGTTTGCTGGTTATGGTAATTGATGAAGTAAAAATTCTCCAGACTGCCCCTTAGAATACCCTGAGTTTGCTGTTAGCTTAGGCTGTGCAAGCTGGCCTTTCAAAAAGTCTGATTTTTGGAGGCATAATCTAACAGTTTATACATGTAATAGACACATTGTCAGTGAAAGAACCTACAAAAGGAAGGCTCATCCTTACAGACAGATATTGGCAGAAGTCAAAGACCTGTCATGTACTGGCTTATTTCATAAGCATTGCCCATCAAACACAATAACCTCTTTGCACATACCAGCTGTGACCAGGTGGTATGTTGTGATGCCATGAGCAAATGTATCTTTTGATAGGTAAACCACAGCTATGTTTTTCTAAGCAGTTATTTTTTTAGTGTTTCTAAGTGTGTTTTCCTATCAGCACTGCTGGTAGATCATGTATGGAGTATCATTAATTATCATGTATAACATGTTTGTTCTACCTCTTATTGCTGAGCTCCCTTGTAAACACCCATGTGGTTCTTTGCTTCTATGGGACTGTCACAGCAGATGCTTTTGCTTTTTCTATTGCTGTAAACAAGCTGTTGTGACTGATACTTCTTTTCACCATATGTCCAGAACACTCCCAGTTCATAGTTATATGTAATTTCCAGGATGCTTTGTAGGGTGTGTATGCCTCCACCCCATTTCAAAATCAATGTAACTCTCAATGGATTGACTAATGACTGCAAGGTGTTACTTAGCATGCTGGTTTTGGCTGACGGTGCTACTAAACGAACAGTTGTTTGCTTTACATGTGTTTCATGGTTCCCATGTGAAGTAACTTTTACTGACAAATTGAACATGCCAATGGCTTCAGGTTTGATAGTAAACATTTATCTGACATGCTGCTGAGACCAGAAAGAAGTATGACCCCAGCTTGTTGCCCTGAATATCGATAATTTGCCGTGTCCCATAGCCATTTCCTATGTTTGTATTGTCCTCATACATTTCGTTATGTTGATCTCATCATCACTACATCCATCATGGATCTGTAGAATAGGAGTGGGTGGTGAGAACTAAAGAAAACTCTAATGTACCTGGAAGGGTGTTGTGCTGATACAGTGTATAAGATGTTGCAATTCTGTCCCACCATGAGGAACTAGGACTGATGTCACATTTTCTTTCGTTTTCGTTTATGTTTTTGGGTTAGACCATTTTCAACCCTTTTCATGGAACAGGATATGCAGCACCAAAGAGCAATTGCTTGTGCCCAGAAAACGTATTTACGTGTTATTATAGTGGGTGGACATGCCTTATTATTCACCTGTGACATGTTGACCTTCCAGAAGGTCTACCTGGCATTTCAGTAATAGCATATGTGATGGTACAGTATGGAGTGCGGTCAGGAATGGTGTCCCTACTAATCATTTTAATGAAAGAAATAGTCTGGAGGTGAACAGAAACTGAATTTAAATTGTAAACATGAAAGAAGTTAAACTACAGGAAAGAGCATTATTTGAGCATATCTCTCATCTGACTCTTTAGTTTTCTGTATTAGATGGTTGTCTGATGGTATGTCATCTGTGCTGCATTGCTGGACTATCCTCACAATGTGATTTATTGCTTTTGGGAATATAGCTGGTGTGAAAGACCTTTTTTTTTTTCCTTGATAACTGGTGGAATTGTTCATGTTGCCTTTAGCAAATAGCATGCTAGCTCTTCCTTTGTTAGATATATGGCAGCAGGCTGTGTGATTATAGTTACGTAGCCAAGGGACAGTTCTGTATAATTGTCCTCTTGAGGTTAGTACATGCAGATTTCTGTAGCTCCACAGTGGCAGAGGCAAAGCTTATTTGTGTACATATAATGCAGCTTCTCAAACATCTGCTCTTTTTGCTAACATAACAGTATAAGTTACCATTCCTGCTCTTTTTCTGCTTGTATATGTAAAATCCCTTAATTCTGGAAGTTGGAGTTGAGAGAACCACTGTTTGAACTAACATTGGCTGTGCCCTTCTTTTCACCTCTCACTCTGAGGGCATGATTGAAGATGCTATGTTGGTGAATTTCTGTACTCAAATCTTCCATGAGTCAAGAAAGATAAAAAGAGCCAGATGTAACTATATCAATGTGTAACATAGTCCCTGTGGAGAGGAAAAGATTATTGACATTGTCTTTGCTACAGATGGATGTCTGTAATGAATGTCCACATAATTTCTTATACCCTTTGTGTGAGTATCAGCAACTTAGAAGCACTTCGGGGTTTTTTTAGTATACACAGCTGGATCTTCTTTATGGTGTCTGTCCATAGTGCTCTCATTTGTGATGAGTGCAGGTCTCAGTGATGGGTTGTTATTTGGGCTATGCTTGTGAGTGTGGTCGTTATTTTTATGTTAAGGACAGAATGTCTGCAAAAACAGCCTGATGGAGTAGTTGCAGAAAGGAGTGCTTGCATTACATCTCGTCCAAATCAAATCATTATTTTATAATGTGGTGGATTTAAAAGATATTTTGATTTAGTAATTGCTTTCTTGTGCTTACATACACCTGATGGCCAAGTTTCTTCTCCAATTGAGTACTGAACAGTATTGATTTTGGTTATGATAGACCTTCTTTTGCAGGAGTTTGCTGTGATGCTTACACAGGCAAATCGTTTGAGTGCATATGATTTCGCACAGTGCCCTGGGCACAGGATGTTCTGTTTTCCTTTGCTCCTTTTGTCAGGTTTCGTAGGATAAGGACTGTACACTACTGTTTGGCTTTATGCAGCAGTCTGAATCTCTGTGATGACATGCTGCTGTTCTTTCACAGTCACTGTGTTTCTTTGGTACCAAGGTATTCCTGAGTTTTCCCCATTCACACTTGGATATTGTGGTAGGTGATCTGTTATCTCCAGGTGCCTTTGAAAACTGCATGCTACCACCTGGCAGTGCATGTTTTTTTCTTATTTTCCTTCTTGCCACAACTTGCATCTATCTAACATAAATGTGCCAAACTGGCTTTACTCTTGGAAGAAATAATAGTTCTATGGATTGCTTTGCTTTGATTAAAAGTAAAGTAACATTTTCTTGGCTATGTATCATTTTATATATATGCAAAGTCCATTTTTACATGAACATTTATTATTTTTTTGGCTCCTGAAATAAAATATATTCCATAGGATTTCCAAGGTCTTTGTAATCTCTGGAACCTGTAAACAATTTGATGAAGTGGACAATTTTTTTTCTCAGTAAGCTCTTTTCCTGTCTTTCACAATTAATAGTACCAGGGTCTGGTGAGGGGCAGAATTTAATATGTGCAGTAGGGGAGAAGGCTCAGCAGAAATGGTGCTTACCTCCTTTTTGTTCAGATTGACATGTTTTGCTGTATGTTTGGGATAGAAATATTCTTTGTCTGGTTCAGAAAATGCTTACCACTAAGGATTTGACAGATATACACCTTCTTTAAGAGTCTGTGCTGTTGCTGATCATCCTTGCACAGCACAGTCTCCACCACCTGTAAGCTAGTTCTTATGAAGACCTGTCAAAGGTACAGTTCCCTAGAATTTACTGTTGGCTTGAGAAACAGAATGGAAAACTCTGTTGTTTTTTGGGGGCTCCCAAAATGTTTTTTAAATTCTTGGAATATCTCAATATTGCCTATGTGATGACTTCGCTTTTATTTCTAGTCATTTATTCTTCAGATCATGCCAGATGCAATTACTGTAAACAAGTACTTTTCAAGAAACTCTGTTTTTGCCTGCCTGTACAGCACAATGCTTCTTGTTCACACAGTACAAATAAATTGATGTGGTTTCCTTTAATGTTAGCTATCCGTACTGCTTTTGCTGGTGTTATCGCACTAATCATGCATGTAGATTATAAGCTTCTGTAAAGCTGATTCAAAAATGGTGGGAGAGTGGAGAGTTTTAGAAAACTGTTGAAAGGTTATTTCTGTTTTTCAGTCATCTTCTCACTTTTTGGACAGTGTTGTATTCTTTGGTTTCATTCATGTTCAGTGTTACGCTGGTTGGTGTTAACATGTTGACTTTTACCACTTATGAAAGTAAATTTGGCTGCAAGGTTCAGTTTTCCACGTTGTTGGTGTGAGAAATACCCTGTACACAGCAACTAGTTAAATGACACTCTGAAGTCAATGTCTACATTTCATAGTTACTTTTGCTGAAATAAATAATTACCTGGAGGTTATGGTTTCAGAGCAGGAAACTTAACTGTAGTCAAGAGAAACTGAGATTATGTTGAAGAAATTTTGCTTGACGTCTTTTGCTTTGTCTTAAAATCTGTCATAATTAATAGCATTCTGTTTCTTATTCCTTACAGATAAAACGAGAAAAAACAGAAAATATACCAGATTTAAAAAATTTAGTAAAAGAAAAATTTGCTGCACTGGAGAGCAAGAACAGTGACTCAGATTTGCAAAGCAATGAAAAATATATGTATTTTAAGGATCAACTTAAAGAGATGAGAAAACAATGTAAGTCTTATTTTTAAAAGAAATAGATTCTTTGAATGCTAAAAGGTAAGATGTGACTAACTGCCCTGAAATATAGAACTGCCAGTTATGGCTCAAAGTGAGATGAGTGTTCTTATTTAAAAACTTATTTAAACTGATATCTCTGTAGTAAAAAGCCAGTGTAATTACCTTGGTAGTGTTTAGACTCCACAGTTCCTGCCACGTTTGAGTACAAATATAATGAAGAAGTTGCTTCACATCTTTTTTTTTTTTTTTGTAAGGTGGGCTTTTTCATTTGAAGACTTTAATTTTTTTTCTTAATTGATAGGATCTTCTAATAAGGATTAGGTAAGCTGTTTCCATTTGTCACTTAAACAAATTGCTCCTGTTTCACAACTCAGAGTGTTGCAACTCTAAGAAGACCTTTGCTTTAATCGTAGAACTATATTGTTGGAAAATGCTTACTGTGTGTGTTCTCAGGTTTACAGCTTCTATGCACGCACCATATAACACTGCAACTTCTTAAATCTCTTTTTCTTAATTCTCATGATTTATCAAATGTTAAAATTTTAAGTTATTTGTGCTTGAATTACCAGAAAAGTTGAAGAGTGAGCAGTTCTAGTATTTATGCAACACAACAAAATTGTATGTTTTTATTGCCCTGCACATATAGCAGCCATTAGAGTATCACTCTGATTACTGTTGCTGGGAAAGTTCATGGGCTCTAGCATTATTTGTGCCGTTCTTCCCCAGTCATGATTATGTTTTGAAATTATATTATTCTGCTTGCTGTCCCTTGACCCCTGTACCTATTCCCTCCCACCCTACATTTTGATTTCAACATAAACTGGTATCTCAGGAACTTCAGGAGTCATAGATTAATGTTTTATACCATTGGAAAATTATATTCTGGATGCTGTCCTGTAGCTCTCCTTGAGTTTTGCTTTTTTGGAGCCCTATCCAAAACCCACTGAAACTAGTGGAAATAATTTTACCGCTGAATTCACTGGACTTCAGATTACTTCCCTATAGAGATTTATGAAGTGTGAGGACATGCTTGACAAAGTGAATTTTAGATCTGGTATCTTAAGACTCCCTAGGATTAGAGCTTGAGGGCTTAATAAATTTGCTTCCCATCTTTATGGTTTTTAAGATTTTGGATTTGAGTATTAGCATTGATCTCCGAGTTTAATGGAGCTCTTGGCACTACTCTAAGAATGAACATACCAAGTTGCAGACCACAAAACATTGTAATTTTCACTCTCAACATAACCATAAAATTATTACTGCCCCACCATTATGTTGTAATTCCTAATTTCCAGGTGTTTGTAACTGAGAAGATAAAATCTTGATAACTGACTTTGGATTTACTTTCTACCCTTCAATTGCCTGAGGAAGGGGTGTATACCCTAGTAATACATTCAGCTCCGGCTATGGGACTGAGTTCTAACTGGGAGACCTGTCGAAAAAAAATCAAATTAAATAAGCACAATAAGAGTTATTATTTACCAAAAAAAATCCAGCAGAAAAACAAATGAGGACATCATTCTGCTGCTATTGCCTGAAATCCAGATTTGTCTTATTAGCCACTTGAACTTTTGTTTTGGTTGTGCATAGAGGTCAGACTGTGCCCAAAATGAAATGCATGATAATGTTGGATGGATTGCTGTGTTCAGTACATGGACTATTGATCAGCTGGGTCAGCTTGGATTTTGTAGAATTCATTATGTTTTTGATGAGGTAAATCCATCACATTTGCTCCTATTACAGCATTTAATACAATTTAAAAGGTTGAATGGAAAATTGTTAATTAGCCTTCACAAACAAGTCTTGGATGCAAAATAATGAACATGTATTCAAATAAAGAGTCTGGTGTAGCCCACCTTCTATTGAAATAGACAACTAAATGCCACCTCATGTCTGCAGATAGAGAAAAGCTGGAAAATTCAAATTTAATTTTTTCAAAGCTAGCGCAATTCTGCTGCCTTAAACTTGCATCAGTGTTGTATCTTCTGCTTAAATAATCTGTTGATCCACCATAAAGTCACTTTCCTACTATACTTTCCTCTTCAATCAAAAGGCTCTTTTGCCAGGAAGGCTCCCAGAAATTCTGGATTAATAATGGGTGACTGAAGATCAGTGGAGTCTGTTTATATTCACATATGTAAATTTGCTTCTGTATGATACAGTGACCTGAACCAGTAAGACTGTCCAGTTTAATGTTTTACTGTAGTTATATGATCTTCTTGCCATTACTCTTATCCTCCCTCTCTCCTTTTGTGTGTTTTTCTCTCTCATACCTAGCCTTTAAAAATACCCGTGCAACTGAATATCACAAATTTATTCACAAGCTTAAAAATGACAGATACCCACATTCTTATAGGATCAGGGCCTCTGGTCTTGACATCTTTGTGAGAGGCTGAAGTGACATGTGTACTCCCTCTGGAACAAAAAGCCTTTTCTCATTGTTGGGCTCTAGGTAGTAAATTATTATGCTGAAATGTGTAATAGAGCACTGTCAATATTATCTAAAATATCACATATGCCACATAGAAAGTAGCGTTATTGTAAAGAAAGAGTGAGCTCAGAGGCTGGAATTGCCCCTCAGGGTTGCAATACCAGCTGAGCTGAAGTTTTCTAAAATCTGTAAAATACATCTACTACTTTTGATAAACTGTGATTTACCCTGTAGCACACTGTGTGTACATGTTTGGGTTTTTTCTTTTGTAAGGCGAACATTAAGGTCACCGTGTTAAATATTCAGCAACCATGCTTAAGTCAAGTCATCTGTGTATTCTTTAGATTCTCCCATAGGAGTTGTGATTTCAAAAGCATGAGTCCTAAAATACTGGTCCCATAATACAGCCTATTATAACGTGTCTGCAAATTTTGGGACACACTTTAAAACTACTTGATGTGTTGTATGTATTGATAACTTCATCATCAGCTACCTGGTTAATATTTTGTTTTCAATGATTAGTGTTACCAGGTTTGGCCACAACTTAGTGCATAACTTCTGGCCTGTTTCAAGCACACATATACTGTATGGTCCAATTTTTAGCTCTTTCCCGGGATTTGGTTTTACTGCTACATCAGATAAAATTAAGAAACTCCAGCCAAGTTTTTTCAGAGGGGCTTTCCTGGAGTTTTCTTTTGTCCTAGCTTTTTCCATCTCAAAGGAGCAGATGGGGTAGATCTAAAATGATTTGCCTTCCACGATGAGTTACCATTAATCATTACGTATCTTTTATGCAGAGTTTGACTTTTGTATTCTAGAATAGCTGAACAAGGAAGTGTTACATTCTTGCATTGTCTTGCTACTTAGAAATTAACTAGAATTTGAAGGAGAAAAATTTTCTCAACACAATTTTTAGGTACAGTGCAGAGTGTGAAGCAGTAATTTATAATCTTATTTTAACAGAAAATTAAGAAAGCTAATACATTCTCTCTCTTGATATTTGCTGCCACAATGATGAAGGAGATCTGCATGGCTGTTCCCTGCCACCTGGCAGGTGACATGCAGCGCAGTAGGCAGCTCTAATACCTGGGGAAGAGAACGGCGCTGCATCACCTTCAGATTGTCCTCTTCTCTAGGCAGTTCTTCGGGAAGGAGACCTCTTTAGCTCTGAACTTTACCAGCAGCTGAGGTGCAGAAATGAAATTGGGAAAGTGCATCTCTGTGGCAGTAAGGGTGATATCATGCTTCAGAACAGTTTCTATTCTGCTCATCTTTCAGACTGTTTGCAGGCATTTTCCTTCAATCTGTGAGCCTTTATTATGCAGCTACTTTATCTGGAATTTGTGCTAAAATGATGCAAAATCTTCACCTCTGATGATATGTGTCAAAACACTGTCAGACAGGTTTTATGTGAACAGCAAGTGATTTTTCTGAAGTCTGTTTTCAGAGCTATCTTACTTTCCTAAATTCCCTCTTCTTATTTTTAATGGAAAACATTTTCCTTTTTCTACTCAAACCTGCTTAGAATGTAATCAGTAGAAAAGAAGTGTTGATTAATTTTATTTTTTTTTAACCATTTATTGTAGCCAAAGATAGCTGCATTATCTTTTGCAAATAATTGAGCACTTGGAGGGATATTCACTAAAACTGGTAATATCAGATAATTCTAAATGATTGTATGTGTGGTTTGTATGGAGAATTTTTTGTGACCTTAACTCTACATGACTGATGCTCTCCTTGCACATAAGGGTCCTGAATCTGCTTAGTGATTTCCTTTTGATTAAGTGAAATACTTAGCAAGTTGCTTAAATTAAATTGCATGAGTAGATCCTTTGAAATGAGTGAGACTTCTGGCATGTTTCACTTCCTTATTGAAGTGTAACCACAGTACAGAACCTTGCAGGACTGAGCGCATAGGAACTAAGTCATAATTACTGCACGAATTGTAACTTTGCATTTTATATCTTCTGTAAATTTAAAATCCCACCTTCTGTTTAAAGTTGTATTACCAAGTCTTTTTATTTCCTGCCAGTATATATATATCAAAGGCATCTTCTGGCACAGAGTCTGAGAATTTTGCCTTCACAAAATGAAAGTAAGATCTGTCTCTAATCTCTATATATCAGTTTAAATTTTTGATACTCTGTGAAAAGAGCTAATCAGAAGGTATAAGCTCTACTCCTGTGACCCCGGCTGCCACTGCTGTATTTGCTGAAGGTTATTTAGTTTCACATTCGGTGCACAGATGACAGATTTCATAGCCCTTTTATAGTGGCTGATAACATGCACTTTGGAATCCTTGATAACTACGGTTTGTATGAACACCCAGCAGATGAATGCTTCAATAGTAATTTTGTAGAAAGTGTTAAGATTTGAGTGAATGACAGTATTGCTGGTTATGCCAAACAATTTAAGGAATTTGACAAATATAGGCATGATAATATTTTTTTGATAGAGAATACATAATTTTGAGACGCAATAGTAGTTTATGCAACTTTTTGTCATAGGAAACCAGTCATTTTAATGTAGTTTGGAAGGTAGCAACATTGCATTTGTAAAACTCTTCCTTGCCTTCTCCACTGAAGAAAAGAAGTCTTAGAGGCTTTGAAAGGAAAAAATATGTGTCATGATTTAACATTTTGGTAGGACAGATTTTTAGTTGTTATCAATAAGCAAATACTTTAAAAGGAGAAGATTTAAAATTTAATATTTAAAGTTCAAATAGATGCCATTATGCCCTGTTGATACACATATTTTAAGCCACGCATATGCTGAGAAATAATGATTTTAAAAAATGTTATTTTAGATGCAGTTTGGGGTAGAAAAAATGACACTGTGTAAGGAATTCTCTTTAAATTTGTAAAACAGTCTATCTGGAGATTTCAGGAAAGACTAAAGTCTTTGATTTGCTTTTGGTAGGATAAGAAAGCAAGCTGCAACAAGACAGTGTGTAGTATAATGCTTGACAAGTTTCATCCAATTAATCCTCACATCACACTGAGGTAGGCAAGTTAATTTTACTCCTCATCATATAACAGAGGTGAAACTTGAGTAAATAGTTGAAGTTACTTCTGCAAAGTCATATCACTGTTTTGCAGATCTGGGATTCTCTTCAGTTGTACCTAACTTCTTAGTTGGTCTATTCTCATCTCAATGCTTAGCTGTGTTGGCAGAGGATCAGCTGAAAAATAACAGTGTATTTTTCTTTGTATTTTTAATATGAAATAATAAAATCTCTTTACTGACTAATTATGGGAAAATAACTTCAGCACAAAAGTTGAAAATTCTAATTGAAAGTGGGATTGTTGTTATGACAGTTCAGTGGTATGTGTGGGATATGCACTTTTCACTTATGTAAAATTCCTTATAGACAGCCCTTTGACTAGTAAATGAAAGATGATCTAGCACTTAGGAAGGTCACTTGAAGTTTAGGATACCTTGGTTTAGTTCTTTGCTTTCTTACAGTCTTCTTGTATTAGATCAAGTCATTTAGGTTCAGAACAGAACACTGCGAATTAGGTGCCTAAATTCTCTGTGGGTCTGAACCTGGTACCTATATCTGAAATCCAGCCCTCTATATATTGTGTTTGTGGACTGTGCAAGGAGAGACTAATGAACATGGACTGGCTCATATCCATGCTGGTCTGAGCTAGTACTCTATGGAGTAAAGCAGCCATGTCCACTCTGCACTGCAAAACACTTAATTGTCCTGCTTCTCTTGTGGCAGTAAAACATCATGATTATTTTTTGTGATTTGTTTCAGTTCAAAGAACTGGAAATAATAACATAACTGTGTTTTAGTCTGCCAGAGTAATGTTTTCATGACATGACACTGTGGGAGCAAATTGCAGACCCCAATGAGTGACATGAATATGTTTAGAGGCCTATGTGTGAATACGTTCTGACTTTTGGGTAGGGTTAAAGGACTACCCTGAGAGAGAAACTTGGCTTGGTTTTGTCCTTTTGGGACTGTCCTGTCTGGATATTTTCTGGAATGAACTAGTTGGCTTGCTCACGAGTGAGCTAGCCCACTTGTAGTTTTGAAGGATTCAGAGATCAGGGCATGGGAATGAAATGGAGTGAGTTAAAGTGATGAAGATTATGTCTGACATACAAATCCTCTATTTCACAGAGTTATTGGAAAGAGAAACAAACTAGAGAAACAAACTAAATAAATGGTATGGTCAAATACTAATGCATTGGGAACTATACAGTACCTAAGATTAATATCCAAATTGCAAAATTACCATCACAGCTAGTGTCCTTGCAAGTCTGCAAAGAATGAGCAACTCTAGAATGAAACCAGAAGAACTTTTCTTTTGCAATCTGGGACAATTTTTCTCAGTTAGAAATTAGCTGTGTTTATAGGATGACAGGCAGAAGCTTGTATTAACAATAATTCTGTTAGTGGATTAATGAAGAACATCAGTTGCCAGTGGATCTGGTGAGGGTTTCTTTGATGAAATGATTGCCTATCTAATGTGATTGATCAAAATAAGTTTCTTGCTCTGGCATCTAGAGCTCTGATGTGGAGTTCATAGTTAATCAAGCTACCCTCTCAAACAGCCCTCTCCATTGTGAGTAGCCTGGAGTATAGGAGACCTGGGTTTCAGTCTCGGCGATCTAAAATCAGAACTTGGCTGACTCTTGGCCCACTAGGTGATTGACCTGTAGCTCTGGAATCAGTCTCCCTCTCTCTCTGTTCAGTGTGTATTTAACTATATATAAAAATGGAAACAACTGCAGAAGGAAATACAGAGACACTGACCCTTTAGCCCTACGGTAAAGGCATTCAGCTGAGGGAGGTATCTAAATCAGAAAGAGCATCAGATGTAGGTCTCTCCTGTTACAAGTATCTGTCCTTCCAATCAGTGAATACTTGAGGGTAAACTCTTTTTATCTCTTTCTCTCTCACCTGATCTATATATATATTTTTTAAAAGATCTACATTTTATTCCATTGCAAAAGTCTTTGCAAAATATAATTATTGCTTTTATATCAGCCTGGCTTTCAGATCAGCCCTGAGTATATAAAATCTCAAAAGGAAATGGAGTGTTACACAGAAATAATTTTTTATTATTATTATACGCTTAGGGACAGTACTTTGGGTAATTTATTGTTACTGTCATGGGATAATTATCTCTTAAATGAGAACATTGATGTCTACCATCATGGCATTTTTACTGTTTATAAGAACATACAGGTCAAGAAGGGAGCTTCTGGATGCCAATTCCATTCCCTTGATGTTGCATTCAATCACATTATCTAATAAAATGCTATCTTAAAATTTATTAATTTTTGCCCCTCTACTTCTATTGGGAAGGTGACGAAAAACCTTAGAACCGTACCCAGATGGTGAGAAATCTTCAGGCAAATCAAGTCCTTGACCAAGATTTTGTTCATTTGTTCTTGTGCCAGCACTACACGCTAGCTTAAATAGGTGTTCTTCCTCAGTGGTGTTTAGTTCAATTCAGTCAGTTCCTGTCTTTCTTGACTGTATGGTAATCCATTTGTGCAACATGGAAACTTATAAAATCTCATGTTTTGTGACCATATTTGAACTCGTCAGAAATGTTTTCCAAATTTCAGGTGAGTAAGAAGCATAGAGATAGATGCTAAAGCTTGCCTGTATCTGAAATTCTGAAAACTTCGATAGATGATTACACCCCATGGAAAATTTGCTTTCTGGTAATAAAACATGTGCAATTTCACTAAGAGTTTTCCTTCACTTCTTTTACGGTGTAATAATACATACTATTTTTCTTGTAAAAATCTGAGCTGTGAAAATGCAAGGACTGCCTCTGCCAGCTCAGTACAATTTTACTTACCATTATGCCTTTTGCATGCTATTCAGACAAATTTGAAAGATAAGGGGATGGAGAAATTCCATTTTTGTGCCATGAGCTTAATGCTTAAGCTTCAAATGTGATCACAGGAATACAGTCCAAGGAGAAGAAAACAAAGAAAGAGTAAAGGAAGAGCAACTCAGTGTTATGATTTTTCAGTTGAGAGGTTCTCATTTTGAAGATAGGATATTGAGGAGAAAGGAGGAAAATAAAGGTCAATGGAGCTTTAAACTTAGGGAACTTTTTACTTACTTTATTTATGCATTTATTCTGTTACTTGAGTATTTATCTTACTCCTGGAGGGACAGTAGGGTTTTTTTGTGGTTCCTATGTGCTCATTTTAATAATTTATATATGGGACTTTGTGCCATCAGTGTGCACAGGGATCAAAGGAAACGGTACTTCAGGTAGAGCTCTACTCCAAGTAATGCATTTGAATTGAGTGCCAGCACAGAAAGCATTTGAGGAAGAACAGGGAAGTAGATCTGAGATAATGCTGACTAAATAATAATCCATCAGTGCATATCACACTGCATGGTAACTTCAGAGTACTCCAGTCCAGAGAAAGGAAAACACTTGGTGTTTTTATGGTTCCTGAAACTATTTGCCATGTTGCTCTTTGGTGTGTCCTTCAGAAGAGCTGCAGGTTGAGCTAGATCTTGCTTTGGTAAGCATCTATGTAGCTTTTGAAATCAGTGGAATTTCCCTGCTCTATACTTGCAACATACAGTAACATGCAAACTAGTAATGTACAGCAAGATTAATAAACGTCCTCTAATTCCTTATCTGAAGTTCACGTGCATTGGCTGCTTACTGTAATTTTTGATATCCATATTGTTTAATTTCCCTCTTGAAAGCTGTAGGCACCAGTAGCCTCACAGTAAAGCATGATTTCTTTCCAACTTGAATTTTATGCCATTAAATGTACAGGAGATCTTCACATTACCCCAAACCTGTTAAATAAGTAGAGCTGAAATGGAGGAAGAAAGATAGAGAAGTGCTAAAGGACTGCAACACCCATCTTTTAGGTTTGTGAACCTAAGACTGGATGCCAGAGCCCAGAGTTAAAAGCCTTGGCTCCCACAAGGAGGGTTATGGCACATCTACGTGAACAGCTTTGTTCAGTAACAAATCTATTCTGACAGCATAGCATGCTGTACCCCTGTCTGTCAATCACAGAATTGCATAAGATGACTAAAAATGTGCCAACTATGAAGTAATGCAAAGGGAACGAATCAGGGCTTTTACTGTGAGGCTGAGCACACAAGCTTGTATGATATAGCTGGAGAAGAAGTGGACTGTAGCTCTAATCTGTGGATTTGGTAGTTGTGTGTGCTGTCTCTCAGGGGTACCCTAAGATACGTTGCTTTCAGTCATCATTAGCATGAAGTTGAAGTCAAACACCTTCATTGGCGTTTACACTTACTCTAAAACAGGCTTGGAGCATTCAAATGTTCTGTCACAACTGAGTAGTGGTTGAAGTTGTCATCTTTCAGCTGTTATTAGCTCTCATTTGAGACACAGCATCTGACTTTACAAGTGTGGATAGGTTTATCATGTCTTACCATCTCAAATATGGATGTAGATTTGTTGTGTTACCAGACTTGCAGTGAATGATCTCAGGATTAAAGGCAAGTTGCTTAACAGGCGTTCCAGCAGGCACCAAAAATACCTCATGAAGGAGAGAAGCAGTGGAGCAATGGTGAGAGTGCTTACATTCTCTATCATAGCATTGTGTCTACAGCACTTCCTGCCCAGGAAGTGATGCAAATAAATTCACAAATCAGCATCTAAATCTAAAAATCCCTTACAGGGAACATGTCACTTTTGGCTTCTCTCTAGATCCTTCAAATGCTCCTGACCAGATTGCTGGAGGCTGGAGAATAGTACCAGGAAAACATCACCGCATGCTTTCCCTGCCTCGTGCCCTCTGTAGGGCTTTGCTGTTATTCATCAACAGAGTCAGACTGTTGGGTGGGATGGACCTTAAGTCTGACATCGTACAGTTGCTTGTAGGCTTTTAAGCAACCCCTTGGCTGTAGGCTAGTCTGTAGAGGGCACTCTTAATCCCTTCAGTTGAAGCAAAATGTGCACTGTGTTAGTCTGGAAATGGAAGAGGATGAGGAAGGATCCACAGAGGATGCATGACTGTACTCCAGTAGTTAACTCACTCTGCAGGTAATGGGAAACTGGGTTCTCTACATCTCCATCACTCCCTTCTCTTCTTCCACTTGGATGGAGATATGCCTACTTTCAAGAGCCAAAGAGGTCACAGGACAAACAACATATTCCTTGTTACTCAGGCTGGGGCAGCTCTGAGCAAGCACAGAAGTCAGAACTTCAGATCCCTGGAGTATCTGGGAAGGGCTTACCAGAGTTAGCTGCCTTCAGGGTTAGGAGGCCAATGAACAGGATTTTTCATCATTTTTGACTTCAGTGTTTGTAGTTTGCTTCAGTTCTTTGGATCTGGCCCAGACTTCAGTATTGTCCCTCACACCCTATTTGAAAGTTTATGGGTCAATCCAAGAATTAATGAAATCAAAAGAAGTCTTTCCAGGAAGGCTGTTCATCAGGATTTATCTATAAACTTCCAGCATAAACTAAATGGCTAGTTTATAGTCAGATAGGAAAATAGGAAAAAAAGCCCTGCTTATTGCAGCATGGGAGAAAACTTAATGCAGAAAAGCTAAAGAGTTTTCTTTGGGGGAAAAAAAAGTAAAAGCTTCCTGACTGCTTTATCAGTCTCTACAGTAAAAGTAGTAATTACTGCAGTTTAAGACTAATAAATAAATCACTGTATTAAAATGCAAACAAAAAAGTTTAACAAGCAATCATATGCAATCATTTGGCAGCTCTGTTACAGGTGTGGGCAAAGTAAGCTATTCACGTAACCTTTGTGGCAGCATTGATTGCTTTGGGTTTTTTGTTTTTGTTTTTGTTTTTTTTTTTTTTTTTTCCCTACAATCCAGATTAAATTCTCCCTTCCTGTTCTCCAGCAGAGTTTTGTTACGCCATGTCAGATGTCTACATTAGTTGGGCTCATATTCCACAATTCCACAAATACCTGCTCACCTAAGAAAACACAGCTATGCAGATAGCTCCATTGAAATCATGCCTGCATATGGCTTTTGTCACATCACAGATATGTCATGGAAAGATATTTTCCAGTTCTGTCGTACTCTCTTTACCACTTCTCCCATTTTACCCAACTGCTCCCCAGCCTGAATCAGCATGCTTCCTTGTTTTTCTGCAGCTCCTTTCCCTTTTCACACGATGCCACAACCTCCTTCCTCCCTTCAGTGCTCCTCTTTGGCTTTCCTCCCTGCCAGCTCCTCCTTGACGTGTCACAGAACATCTTACCCATGATTGATGTGCTTAGTTTCACTAGTGAGGCCTTCATGTCAATTTTGTTTTGTCCTGAAAAAAAAAAAGGGTAATTTCATTATCATGATAAGCCGTTCGGTTCATTTACACTTGCTTTTGACTGCATAGTTGCTGATATGCCAGTATGCTTCCAGCTCAGTTGTGTACACAGCACAAGCCATAATTTAGAGGAAAGTAGTAGCTTTTGACCACTAACAGTACAGTTGATGGTGTGCTAGCTATTGCTTTACATTTTTGTTACAGTTGGAAAAACTAGTAGCTGAGTGAGTCATGAAACCCAATGTAGCAAAATTCAGTTGTAAATGAAAGAGGAACATTTCCATATTCTTAATTTGGCTTAATTCCTGTGCCTAATGGCTGTGTATATACCATAAACATTGTGAAGGAGCAACCATGGAAACACTTGTTTTCTTGCATTGCTAAATTTACTCTGGGTTGAATATTAACACAGCGCCTGGCATTACTTTAAAAGCAAAAATAGCTAAAGCGTGACTCACTATGAGTCATTTATTGCTAGTCCTGCTATACTGCCTAGAGCTTGACATTGAACAAGTTGGCAGCCTGCATTGCTACATTTTTTTCTAGGAACTTTGAACACATTTCATTCTTGTGAATTCTCTTGTGCAACAATATTAAACACAGCAATGTGTTTATTTTGCTTCCAAAGTCGAATGAATCAGAAAATGGTGAAACAAAGAGTATTTTTCTTGGAGATTCTGGAAGAGTTGGATTCTGAGAATTATTTTTTAGCTGCAATAACAAAACGATTGCATGGATGTTAAAAGTTAATTACATTTTTTCCAGATTATTTAAGATATACTTTAAAAATTTTAAAATATCTTATTTTTTTTCATTTATTTGCATTTTTGGGAAAGGCATACATGGAATCAGAAAGCTAAGCCTGTAGGTTGAGAACGCTTTCTCTTTGGTTGGCAAAGGTTTTATGATGGGAAGGCAGTCAACTCTTAAGGGGCAGACAAAATGAGGCAACTGTTTTCCTATTGGCCTCTGTATTTAAAAGGCACACCCTAAATATGGTGCTTGGTAACTGACAGGGAGTAGCTTGCTGGATGACTGTGGGAATGCCTATAAAAGATCAGCTGATTTCAGTCAGATGGGAAGGGGTAATGAGAGAGGGCTGAAACCAAAAGCAACTTGCTGAAGCAACCATGTGATCGTATCCTGAAATACACTGGCAGGGCCAAATATCACTCTTCAGTATGCTAAAATTCTGATACCAGCTAAATGTCATTTCTAACTAAAAACCATTTCTTAGAACAATAGATGATTAAATCATTTAATATTTTCCATATTTTTTTCTACTTTAAAAAGATATTACTTTGATAATTGAAGAAAAATCTTATCCTATCAGCATACATCCTTCCGCATGTATTTAAAGGAGGTACCATAAATCAAATTAAAATACTAATAATGTAAGTTCAAAACATCTACAAAGTAAAATCACAGATACCTAGGTATGGTTAAAAAGCTTGCTATATATCTCTTCCTTTAACTACAGATGGTGGAAATAGAGATTGTAGGTACCTTCATCTGTGCATTTAGTAATACATGCTGTTGCAAGATTTTTATAAGCTAAAGCATTTTCTCTATCTAATCTGTTAGAACACCAACTTCAAAAATTTCTCTTGAAGTGGTTTCCCTATTAAAAAATCTCATTATGATGACTCAAGAGAGAAATAAGAATGATTAATTAAGCTTAACAGTGGCATCCTGTGCATTGTCCTGATGTGCACTGTTCTACACTGTTTCAGCATGGATTTGTGGATAAAAGTAGACAACTGCACTGAAGAGACTTCTGTTTAAAACTTACAATTGTTCAGTAAACTTAACTAAAATAAGGTTAAAGTAATTTTTCTTTAAGTTTTCCTGACTAATAATCATACTAAAAAATGATACCATGCTATTTTCCTAAACCTAGAATAAAAAAATGATTGTGTTATATCAAACAGTATAAAGTGCGACACGGTTTTGATTTTCTTCTGTGTTACCTCTTTGACAGTGACCCCCAAATCACTGTTATTAAAATGGTTTCAGTAGTTGCTCATGGTATATGCTCTTTATCAATCTCTTCATAGCTGCTGAATAGCTGTACCTCAGCCACACGTCCAGACGTGTTATGCAGAATATAGACATGAGAATTTATGTTACAAGTAAGACTGTGCCTTTTAAAAGACAGCTCTGTGTAGGAGGTTTTTCTGCTCTGAGGATCATCAGAAAGATTGGAGCTGCCTAAGGCATGATATCTCTTGGGCATCTCTATTCACATCGTGTAAGTAATGCCTCTATTAAACTATAGCAAATTATTCCCCTCACATATGAGTATGTTTCTCTGTACACATTCACACATACTGACACAGAGAGTATGGGCAGGGCAGTGATGTGGAGTCTTTCTCTTTAGGACATAATCAGAAGAACATGTGCTGAGCTCTAGATTAAGCACACAGGAGCATGATAGTCTAGCACTGAATGTGAACTTCATTACAAAGTATTAACTGTTTTCCATAAATATATAAGAAATACTCTGTTGAACTGAAACCAACATCCTGTTACATGTGCATCCCGAAATGACAGATGAAAACTCTCAGTTCTCAAGTCACTTTCTGTTCCAGTTATGATTCCAAAATGATTTTAATATTTTCATGTGATAGAACAAACAGAACAGATTATGCAAAGCTGTAAATCATGCATGGTGCTGAAAGAATTCGTATCTACCTAACCACTACAGGCTGTGAGGATGTCCATCTTGTTGCATTCTTTTCCTGGGACTTGAACTGTGTCTGAGGTACAGTATAGGAACCAATATATCTGTGAGATGTCAATAGAAAAGTGATAGGAAATTTGCACTAGCAAATTGTATTCTGTGGATATTTTTAGTTTCAGCACTGCTTTCAACAGCAGAGTGGAGGCTTTTTTTCCCCACCCTTCAAATTGATTTTATCATGTGCATCTAACCTGAGGAACTCTTTTTCATATATAATGGATGGGATTCTTAGGGTGTAATTCCTTATTTCCCATGAGCTGTGAATAATATAGTTATTACTAAGCAAATTTGCCATTAAAAGTACTTGCATAGCATGAGCTACAGATGGCCAGAAAAAACTGTTCTTTTTCTATTACACTCCTTTTTATGTGACTGTGCCCTTATAGAACCAACCTTACTGACTAAGGTTGTCCTGTGAACCTTAATCTTAAAAATAGCCTTTTTGCTGCAGTTTGTCTGAGGTTGATTCACAAGCATAGTTATACAAGATCCAATAGCATCATTGGACTGTTAATCACCGTCATCTTTTGAGAAGAAGGGACTCTGTTAAATTGCTCATTTCTAAACAGCTGCCAAATTCTTCTCTTTTTCAAAAGCCTTTAGTCTAGCACATTTCATTGCTTCTGTTTTTTGTGAGTTTTGTTTGTTTGTTTGTTTGTTTGGGTTTTTTTGTTTGGTTTTTTGTTTTTTTTTTTTTTTTTTTTTTCTACACTAAAAATCTATGGCAAGCCTTCTAGATTTACGGTGGCAGGTGTTTTTGTGAAGTATTGGTGGACAAATTTGCCCTGAGATTAACTACAGATCAGAAACTGAAAATAGATGTTTGGGATTGAAAAGATCTTCCAACTCATGAGAGTCCTTAGTTTTAGGAGTCAAGTCAAAGGTTATGGGAGTGAAGAGACCTGCTTTTCACTAAGCAAGTTAGAAACTCCTACTTCAAGGCATAACCATCTTGTGTATTTCAGATCAGCTGTGCCAGCTGAGAAATTTAAGATACTGAAAGTTAACTTTCTGCATCAACATTGCACATTACAAAGTTAATTCCTAAATCCACATTTAGAAATCTAAATTTGGAGCTGTATTTTAGTTTATATATAAACTTGGAGTATCACTTTAGCTCCCTGATTGAGAAACTTGATTATCATCTTTGTTATGTTGCCCTCTGTATATCGGGCAGTCTGCAGCTCAGAATGAGTGTCTACAGACATGTGCAGACATATTGAGTTCCTGTGCCTGTGTTGTCTCTACATCTAGCCAGTTCACTGCCATGCAAATGTGGCTATACAAATTCTGAATCAGCACTAGTCTCCATCAATTCACCCAAGGGAATAGGTGAAGGAGCTCTGTTTACACCTACCTATGCAGATGTGCCCTGAGATTCTTCAAAATTCCAGAGAATTAAGATTGTAATTGGAACAGTGTGCTCATACTTCTGCTTATATAGATGTCTCTACATGTGGGTTAATTTGCTTTTACTGCTTGTTCCTCCTGAGCAGAGGTCAAACCTCTGCTTGAGACATCAGCATGATTAATATTACACTGGATATCTAGCACAGCATCATTATTGTATTTTTTTTTAAGCAGGTAAAAATAGGTAGCAAGAACTGAATGGCTTTTATTAGGCTGTGAACCTGTTGACATACCTTCTCTTTAAAGAAGAACACACAAAAAAAGGAGACATTCTGTATGTATGATATATGAAGCTTATTCCAAAATCGCTTGAATAGAGTTCTTTAAAGAAAAAGATCATGATGTTTGCAGTTCAGTTATTGTTTTAGACCTTAGTAAAATACTACAGAATGTGAATCAGTTGATGGTTATCTGTGATGAGCAGGTAAACAAAAGATTTATTTCCCAATGGGTTTTTCATATGATGGTGACAAACTCCATTGCACAACAATGGTCACATTCCAAAGCTGCAACCAGGTTCTGGAGGGCTTAATTTCACAACTGCTTACTGTGTCCTATTGCATTACAGTGACCTTTCAATAAAAAAGGGAGATTGCTAGTTTGTTGTTTTTTTTTTTTTTTTTTTTAACTTAAAAATTGAAGGAGGATATAGTGCAGTGCCCTACTTCTACATAGCAAATTTTGTCCTCGACGTTTTTAAACTATGTGCTCTAGTAAAATATTCAGAAGTTTTTGGTTTTTAATCTTATAATGTGTAGATCTACTTAACATTTGCATTTATGTTGGCAATACAGTTAACTGTAAAAAAAAAAGTAATTTCTGATATTGAGAGACTGACATTAAAAGTATGTTTTCTTGGTGTAGCAACTTGGATATCATCCTCCTGACATATCAACACAACAAAAGTATTTGTTGTTTAGTTTATATGTGGGGCTTTTTTTTCAAGGTGAACTCATGAAGACCTATTTCTAAAAATTATTTGGTTGAAAAAATAGCTTCAAAGCAAAAATAAAATCATGATAACATGATATAAGAAGGATATAAAAAGTCATCTAAATATTATTTAGTTGTTGGCTGTTACAATTTATTTTGTGCTCATGACATTCTGTACATAGTGACTTATTTTGGAGTTTGAATTTTAATAACATGAAGCACCCTGCTACAAGTACACTCTTAGTTCATAGTGTGAAAATTATGTCAAAATAACTTCAGTGGAAAGTTATGCCAAAGCTGATAAATGAGGACAGTATCCAACAACCTGAGAGAGCAAGCTGAAAAGGCCAGACCTGCAATCAAAAATAGTTTAATATGGGTTCTGGGAAGGCAAGGTTGAGAGAAGCCCAACAGACACTAGCCATAGCCAGAAAAGAGCAGCTAGTTAGATAATTTCTTACGAGAGCTGGGTCTTAGATCATTTGGGTCTGTGATGCGTGAACACCACATTTAGACCTGAGCAGGCATTAAGTGAATTGTGCATAGATTCTGAAGTCTGAGTAAATGCCTGTTCAAGATAACTGAATAGTAACTATTAGGCCCATTCCCAGCTACAGACTTGCCCATCATCCACATTATTTATGTTGGATGTGTGCTCAGGTGCAGACTTAGGTCTGACTCTGGGAGATGCTCTCAATGAGGAAAGCTTGAGGCTGCTGCCTGACCCCAAGCTGTCAATCATGTGGTCTGATCTGATCAGGTGCGAGTAGATTTGAGCACCTAACAACTGCAACTCACCAGCAGATCACAACCTCTGATGTTTGTAATCATAATTTGGATGCTTTGAGCCTGAGCTACAGCTGTGCTGGCAGCTGGCAGTGCAGTACCAGCCATAACACCTAGAATACTTTGCTTTCAAACAGCTGTTGACTTTACAGTACAGACAGAGGTCAGGAGTTACCCCTGAAATTCAGAGTTAAATTGAACGTGTAACACTAGCTTCAAAGTAGTCTGTGTTGTTAGTATCAATAGATGTCTTCAGAAGAGTCCATGGCTCTAATGAGATTCCTAGCAGAGAGAAAAGGTCACTTCCATATTGAAAGTCTCCCCCCACCCCGATTTCCACACCAGAAAGAAGCTTTCCGTGGTGCCAGTGAGTCTGAAAGCAGTGTAAGCAATTAGCAAGAAGAGCTTGAAAATTCCATTGCAAGAAGCAGGACTGCTCAGGAGTGGAGACGCTTGGGATTTTTCAGCCTGATTAGCTCCACTGTCAGAGAGGTGATGTATGCTAATTACAGCTCCTTAACCTCCTTAGAAGCAGTTGCATAAAAGCACAGAACGTCTCTGTGTTGAAATGTAAGGCACTGCAGCATTCCCTGGCTTCTCTGCATTGGTATTCTCAGACCATCTGTACAATCCATTGACTTGCCTGGATGATGCATAGAAAGGTGTGTCTGTGAGCCAACCTGTCAGTGGTTGCGGGTACAGGAATGGGAAAGTTTCTCATTAGGACGTGTGGCTGAGTAATATAACCCCTGATACTATCTCTTTGGGTCAGTCAACCTTCAAGAGTGGATCATGAAAACTACGGTGCAGTATTTAACCAGTGCTCTGTAGTGGAGGTCTGATCCAAGTATAAAGAATAAAGAATAGCTTTTTATGCAAAATGTAATTTCAGTTTTACCAGGTGATATTTTCTACTCTGGTGTGGTTTTTATGCTGTCTTCATTATAACAAGAAATAATGGCTTTTTGATCTATAATAGGCAATGTAATGAAATCTGATTGTTCAGTATTGCTTGGAGAGGGAAGGAGAGATCAACACGATATTCAAATTAACTCTTTGTGAATTTAGAAGTCTTGTCATAGATAATGATTGTCACATTTTTCCAGGAATTACAACGAAAGGATGTTCTTCAACTATTTTTCAACGTTTTTTCAATGTGGTTCATGGAACAGATTGTTTAAGACTTAAAATAGAAAAACAGTCTTCAGGCAAAAAAATGTTTTAAGATACTGTCTTTCAAATAAAAAACCAAAGACTTGAACAAAATTCTAACTTGAAATAATGCATTCTGTTCTGCTCTTTTTCTAGGTAGTTCTCTTTAAATTGATGGTGGTGTTGTAACACCAAAACATAATTCCCTTATAGAAATTAATTCATAAACAATAATTAAATAATAAGGGATGTTTCATATATGTAACACTAGAGTTTAATCTGGAAAAACTTGCATATTGCATGAACTAAGTCTTATGAGACGCTGCTGGAAGTATGTGCCACAGCAAGCAATTCACACCATCATAAAATATGCCTAGATTTTATTCAGGTAATCAGTATTGAGGCAAATGTCGTCCCTACTCCATACACATTTGGTTTTATGTTTGGTTTCAACATTATTTCAGGTGAAAATTAATGTTTAAGTGAAACCCGGTGACTATAAACATGGCAAAGAGATGTTAGTGCACTTTTTTTTTTTTTTTTTTTTTGAGAAATTGCATCTTCTGACTGTTTAGGCATTGCGTGTGGGGATCCTTTTCTAACCACTGAGAATATAATTTCCCCAGATCCTGTTGTAACCACTGACAGTCATCTTACTTCTGAGCTTTTCTTCAAGATCTGAACTGGAAGCTAGCTGACTGCTCTTTCTCCAAAATCTAGCAAAAGTACAGTATTCTGCTTAGGTTTCAGAGTAAATATACAAATGGCATGCTGTTCCTGGATGGGATGTATGAACTTTACATTCAGAAATAAATGTTTTAAGCACACATCAAATGAAATACCAATGTACTTGAAATGCTGTTAGAAACACATGTATTAAGTTTGAACATGATATCAACTAATTCAGTCCGTCGAGAAACACTGAAGAATGCAAAATACATGACCTAGGCCTGTACCCATGGCCACTGTGGGACTTGACCCAGCACCATTATTCTTCAAACTTGTGTTTATGGTCTTTTACAGTTACCAGCACGGTCAATTTAAACAGGAATTTTCCCCTTTTATTGTTTTTAAGATACTGTGTATATTTTACTTGCTGTGTATACATTCACTTCTGCATCTGTGCCCACTACCTCCTCCTGTCAGGTGCTATGCCAGCCGTGGGAGATTCACTGATTTGAGCCCTATCTCACACTCCTTCCTTGCAATGCCTGTATCCCACTTCTTTGCTTTACAACCCTGTGGTCTTTTCCTTTCTGGTCAGTGGCTGATGGATGTGTTCTGAAGTTTTGCTCTCATAGTGGCAGTGCTGTCTAGCCAGATCCCAGCTTGAGAAGATCTTCCTAGAAGATCCTTTCCTTGAGAAACAGCCTGGGACCAGAGCCCTCTGTAGATGTTCAGTCTGGTTTGTCCTTACCGAGGTTCTAGATATCCACTGCCCCTGTGGTGTCTCACCAGGTACAAGGAGGGTCATGCATCAGCACTAAGTTACACTGAGAGATCTCTCATGACCAGTCCTATAACCTTGCTCTTAAATCCTGCCTGCTTTTGAAATAAGAACAACAGGAGGTGTGCTCTGGGTAATTTCTGCTAATTCAGTTGATAATCCAGCAAGGCTTTTTAACTCTTCTGTATGAAGCCTACAGTAAAAGTTTTAAAAAAAAAAAAAAAAAAAAAAAAAAGCTTAAAAGTTAGGAAAATAAACCACAAAAAATGCCTTTGCTGCAATTTTTATTAATCTTGTATTCTTGAATTACTTCTGTAAACCAATTTTCCTGGAAATGGATTTTGTGTTAAATCTTCTTGCTCACCACCACTTAGGATTTTTTAAACTTGTTTTGATTAAGCCATATTCTGATGAGTATTAGCTGTTCAGAGATTGCATGGTGAGGCTGCCCAGCATGAGGCACATGTACTAGCATAGTTCCTTTTATTTCTCAAGGCCTTAGACATCCTTGCCAGTGCTTCACTGTAACTGTTTCCCTTTGTTTTCATTTCCTTCATTTCCATTATTTTCAAGAGTAGTCTTATTTTTCTACTTTCTGTTTTACTCAGTTATTTTTTGTCCTTGATCAGTATTTTTGTTTTGGGATGCTACAAACTCAGACACACAGCTGTGACACTGTGAATTTCCCCCAGATTTTGTCTTAAATACAGCAAATCTGCTGCTGTTAGTGTGTATTGTAAAGCTGTGGTTGTCTGTTCCTTGCTACAGGGTAATGATTGAAGCTGTATTTTGCAGCCACTCAGGGTATCCACCCATAATGTGAGCAAGTAGTCTGACTTTCTTTTTAAGAACTGGCTTATCCATACAGAATTTTGCAATACTGAAGCCTCAAGTTCAGTGAGCTGCTTTTCCTGTCCTAGTAGAAAAAGAAAATGGCTTATATTTCTAGCAAGAAGGGACAATGTAATTGTTTAAAAGACTGTATTTACAGAAAATGTCACGGAATGTGGAAAGTACTATTTTTCTCATCTTTATATTCAGTGGATATGTTGCAATGCTATAATAACTGTTTTTGCTAAACCTGAATTTCATTACTTTAATCCATGGTCCTTGCTCACATAATGGAGTGATTTATAAGAATGAACTGAAAATGAAATCTCAAGTTCTTCACTTCAGAATTGAAGGGCACAAATCTAGATACATTGAATAAGTTCTGAATCTACAGATTTAGAAGGTTTGAAGGAGGATTGTGTATGACCATTTTATTTCAACTGTTTAAAATAGCAATTACTAGAGTTGGTGAAAGCAGCAGTTCATGAAGGCAGTTCATGTATTTTGGTTTCCTGTCCTGAGAGAGACAGACATACTGTTTTGGAAGTAAGGACAGAAACCCTGGCTGGGATCATTATGTCTAAGCAAAAAAAAAAGTATATTGACTTCCTCATTTAGAAACATTCATGTATAGCCTTGAAGAAATAAGTTTTCAGTTCTTATAAATCACTCTCTTGGCGTTCACGCTTCCAATAAAGATGTCTTCATTTCACTGCAGATGATCTCAGTGCATGCTAAGAAGTACAAAGCAACTGTTCAATGCTAACAAGTTGAGGTTATACCCTTTCAAATAAGATAGCGTAACTGGAAATAGCAGTTGCCAGTCCATTGTAAATGAGAAGTAAAACCAGTTACCTTAAGCCACCGTGAAGGTGACTTGTAAAGAATGTTCTGACTGTGTGAGCAAAACCTAAACAAGCAGCATGTACCTTTCTGACCAGTTAGCCCTTTATGTTTGTCACCTATTATCTCACTACGTCCTTGACACCTGCCTTTGATCCTGGTCTCAATCTTCTAATTCTCCTTGGGCATCTTTATCCTTTCTCTCACGACACCTTACTGAGCATAGGAGAAACCTGTCCTCCTCCAAGTGTCTCTTCAAAACTGCTCTGCTATACTGTGTAGAGAGCTCTAATCTAATTATGGGTGGGCAGATGGCATGTTGTGATTGTTCTTCCTCATTGCCTGCAAATCCTGTGCATCCTATTATTTGTTACCCCGTCTTTGCTACCACCCCCAGACCAACCTACTTGTTTGTCTCCTCCACCTGGTTTGTCTTGCCTTTTAGGTTGCATGCTTCGGAGCAGAGATTGTCATTTTACCTACTATAATTCTACTCTTACCAGACTGGCATTCAGGTGCTACTGCAATATAGATATTATATAATTGTAATACCTCTGCAGAGATGGAACAAGTGTTTTATATAAAAAGAGCCTCATTCTCTTCCAAGATGCACCACATGCAAATATTTTGTGGGTTTAACTATGAGCAGAAGCACATACATCTAAATAGAGCTACTTTGGCAGACTCTCTCTGACAAGAGCCAGCATTCTATGAATGTAATTTAATCAATGAACTGTATTTAAACCACTGAAATTATTCAGTCTAAACAAATCCAGACTCTTTCATGACAAACGTTTAATCCTTCAAGATTGCATAACTGGGGGATTTAGGGATTAGTTCGCTTTGAAAATAGGTTGGGGAAAACATCTACATTTGGTTAAAAGCTAATCAGGCGAGGAAATAAGTAAAATAGTATAAAAGCTTTAGAAAAAGTCTTTTGCAAAATGAGTTTTATGTAATGGTACAAAGAATGTTTTCTGTTTATATAAGAGATGCAGAGCCTTGTGCCCCCCTTTGTTTACACTGCTAGAATTCAAGGGAAACTCCACTAAACAAGTGATGCGAGCGTGTGCAGAGTTAAGAGTTGTGTATTTTGCTTATCTTGTGTCCAGTGCTTTGGAATAACTTCATATAATTCTATAAAAACTTCAAAATTACTATTAATAGCAGTGATTCACAAGTATGGACACTATCAAAAGTTGCAGTGAAAACAGGGCTGTAATCCTAGAAGTGGGGTTATGAAAGAAAAGTTTAGGAATCATTGCAGGGGCGCTGTTGACCTAAATCTAATAATATCCCCAACCACTGAAGTCTGAATTCCTTCTTTCAACTACTATTCAACTTTTCTTCCTCACGCCACCTCTTTTCCTCTCTGAAACAGGCTGTCCGCTTGCTAGGGCTGTCTGGCATCATGGAATGGCTTGTATTGTCTGAGGTTACGCAGTTCTATCATCTGGGTTCATAACGATTTTCTTCTGTCAAGTTATTGGAGAAATAAATTCCAAAATGCCCTACAAGCTGGTGCTCAAAGTTTAATCAAGGTCCTTCTGATGCATAGAGAAAGAAATGCTGTCTCTGAGATGCACTGTGTAAGTCTGTGTAACTTTGTGCTTTTGAGTAAGAAACAAAAAGCACAGAAATATCTTCAAAACTGCAGCACAGCTCACAACACAAAATGTGCTCCCATGAACAGGGATTGCAGACTAAATTTTTTCACCTCATGAAATTTCTGTGTAATACACTGAATACTTTGCAGTTTAACATCAGCAAAGCTAAAATCCATCACAGCACTAGATCTTCATGGTTTTCTAGTCAAATGATCAGTTGAAGAACATTTAAAAAAAGAAAAGTTTATTGGCTACAGTAAGTATCTCCATCTCCAACATATCCTGGATTAAAATAAATGAATGTTCTCAACCACTGCGTAGGGTTTCTGCAAAATTAGCTGATATTGTAATTCCTGTGAATACAATTCTTGCAACTTTATCCTTTCTCTAACAAAACATACATTTGCCCTGAGTAAGGATTGTGGGGATTTAGGCTACTGACAGGGCCTATTATTTTTTATTTGTTCAAGGCTTTTCAGCTTTCTAAAATTTCATAGTTTCAAGGTTACATGAATGTAACTAACCAATTTGTCTCTTCCTTTAAACAGTTGTCCTTGGAACACATGTAGTGTTTTATTTTCTACCTGAAAAAGAGTTTTAGTAAGTGACAGTTTATATTGCAGGCATGTGATACTGAAATGGGAGTTTCGTTATAGGAACACTGAAAATCATGCTAAAGGTTAGCTTGAGTTGAGCATTCAAACCTAGGTAAATTAATAATGAAGCTTCTTACTAGGCTGTGAAAATGAGAGGAAAAAAAATACCCAGCAATGCATGAATCATTGTCTTGGGATCCAAAATTTAGCATTACAGTCACTTGTAGCACTGTGAAAATCTTTTCTTCTGTAGTTCTGTAGAACTGGTTTCCTCTTTGTTTTTTACTGTTTTAAAATCTTATTTTATAAGCTATTATTTTTTATACCGTGCCTTCTCAGTTACCTCATTCCTCTGTTAACCATCTGATCAGATGTTTTTATATGCATCTATTTTCTTGTCTTATTTAACACTATAGATTAGATTCCAATTCAGCTGAAAATCAGGAAGATAAATGACACAGGGTTTTGGTTCCCAGTTCTAGGCTCAGATCTGAACTGCCCAGGTGCCGTGAGGCTGTTGGGGGCCATAGGAGTGTCAAAAATCAGTGGAATGCAAAGGTGGCCTGTGCCCCTCGTCTCCTCTGTGAACCATGCAAGTGCCTCATAGAGGAATGGTGGTGTTTTGGCCTTTATTAGCTGAGCTGCAAAGTTTAAAAAACATTGTAGAGTCTGCACAGATCTAAGCTAGTTAGAAATCCATGTAACTTTTTTTAACTAAAGCTTATTTTAGAAACAGAATTGCTTTGAGTCGTAAATTCCATCTGATTTCTTTTGTCCTTTTGCTTGACAGATATGACAAAACCAGCCAAAAATAGGATTTTCATTTGTTGAGCTGATTAAAATAGAAAATTTCCTATGTATTGAAAACTGAAAATACTTGCTGGGAAAAAATGGACACGTTGTTATTCTGAAATGGTAGGTCGTGTCCTGGAGTTGACTTGAATGTGGCATTATTGTTTGTGTAACTGCTACGAAACTGGCAGGAATGGCACTTCAGCTTCACGAACCCTAACACAGCTCTAACACGACTTCTCTATGCAAGACCTACCTCCTGCTTCTCTGGCCTGCCATATTCCAAGTCTTGAACGTCTACAATCCCTTGTTAAAGCAGTCAGAGAAACTATGGTGGCAACAGAGCTTCTCCTGTGCAACGTGGCTTTGAGTTAGACTTTTGGGCTTCCTTTCCTTTTACTGCTGCAAAGTCTGGCAAGAGTAGGATCTTGTGGGCTTTGCAATGGCCAGATTCCTGAGTCTGCAGCAGGAAACTTGGGACATCTGGTACAATTAGACTGTTTTGTGTTTGAGGAAGTTCCTCTCCCCCTGAAACTCATCAGAAAATCAGAAGCATGCTGGTGACATGAAAAAAGGTGTATAAATCCACAGTGTTTTCTTGAAACATATGACATTGGTCAACTTTATGTTTTTCATTGTAGAATTTATGGCTAGCTTTAGTTGATAATCAGTTGCTCATGAATTTAAGATAGAAGCATATTTGGAGCCACATCTGTTTTGTGGGAATTTCTGCAGCATCCTGTGTTATCTGGAAGGAGTTACATGAAATTGCAGGGTATCAGAGAAACAGAGAACTGCCATTTAATACATATATCTGGAAGACATTCAATTTCTCCAATTGGGGATTTCATTTCAACATCTTACTCAGATGCTGAATTTAGAAAATTCCACTGAGAGGCTGAGATAGCCTATTCTCCAGTATCCATATTTGTCTTTATTTTCTCGAGCTCACCAGTCAAAACCAGTATTTTCTCAAGACCTTTTAGATTTAAATTAATGCCAAGTACTGAATTTAATCATGAATCCCCTGGTATAACTGTGTACATAAAAATGTAGATAATGTAAAATAGTTATTCGTCCAGGACAATTTTTGCAGAAGCCAGCTGTTGAGTCTATGGCATGATACAGACTAGACTCCCTTACAGGGGCATTCAGGGTTTGTTTCATTATGCAGTGGTATATGCTTTTGATGTTAACTTTCATATTCGGTTATTTATGACCCAAATTTTGGTTTCAGTTTTCAGTTACTGCAGAGTTCACTGCATCATCTAATGTGAACTAACATAAAAGAATAATACACTAGTGGGGGAAAATGAGACAACAATCTGGCCTTCTTGATACCTTACAGTCTAAAGACAAACAAATCAACACAAATGTGTTTGATACACAAAAGAAAATGTCTTATGCTAAAATCAACAACCTGAAGTGCAGTCTCCAAGCCAAGCTATAGCTATAACTGTTTCTCTGTTGACTTGAGGAGATACTTGTCTTTTATTATCCTCTGACAAACACGGGAACACAAGCACAATGACAGATCAGTCATAACTAAATGCTGTTCAAAACATAACAGTCGTTTTACAGTCAACTTCTTATATTTGTTGCGTCACAAAGATTTATTGAAGAGATAAAAGTGGTTATGGAAAACACTGTCCAGTAACTATGGCAACAGTTATTTGATCTCACAATAATTAGCTTAGCATTTGGTTGCACAATACTTTCACAATACCTCCTTGGTTAGTTCATTAAACAAAATTAGCTTTTGCTTGAACTTTCATCATTTGTTGTTTTAAGATTAGTCTAACTTCAAAAGAATTGAAAAAGATATTTTCAAGCTGTTATTGTACATGAATAATTTATTCTATAAGTGAATTTGTTACCGTCATTATGCAGTAACACTGAATATATTAGTTCTAGATGTATTTTATTGGTTTAACTGAAAATTACTTGATATATAGGTATAGGTGTAAACACAGTGCCAGTGTGGAAGATTTGTGAGTGCCTGTATGAACATAAATATATGCACACACATATTGTGGAGTTAAAAGGAAATTATGAAGGCTGCAAAGGCAAGCTTACAAAGTAAGTGTCTGAATTAAAATTATTTTATCCCCTCCTCCTTCACCGACACATGAGCAATCAGATAGCCTTTAAGTTACACAGTCACAGTTTACTTCTTCCTCTCAGTTCTGATTCAGTATTTTGTATTCTCTACCTTCTTGGCTATATGGTCAGTGCCTTTTTCTTACTGCTCTTACAGGTATTGCTTACAGTCTGTGAGTTATTAAATACCAAGACTTCATTTTGTTAAGAGATAAACATAGAGAGAGAACAAAAGGCCCATTCATTGTTTACTGCAGACTAGTCAAACCCTGTTCTTAATGCAGAGTTACTACTTCTGTTGTGCTTTTTTTTTTATGATACTCATTACAACAGTATCTGCAAGCATTAATGAATTTGTTTTTACATTACCCATATGAGAGGATTATTATTATTCCCACTTGACAGATGGGAAACTGAAATTCAGAGAGATTAACATAAATGTTTTTGGTAGCTTTTGAGAAGCCTAGGAGTTGGTTTATCTGAGTGTTTGTTATATGGCACACAGTTCCCACTGACTTCAGCATTTATGCAAAGCAGACTTCAGTCTTACATCAAGTTTCATAGGTCATCTCAAATCACTCCTTTTCTAAATTTAAAATAAAGAAACTCCCTTCCTAACTTCCCTTTCCCTTTCCCTACCAGTCTTCTATTCATTCCGTCACCCTCAGGCTGCTTTTCCCAATCTTCCTCTTTCCTCCCCAAGGCTTGTGTCTTATCCCATTTTGATCAGAAAGCATCTTCCTTCACTTAGTCCACTTAACTTAGGCAGGGGAATGATCATCTTCCTTTCTTCTTTCTGAACTCGTGCCCAGCCTAGATGAAATCTCAATATTACTAAGCCTAGAAGCCCAGAAGAGAATATGCAGATTTCAGCTTTTCAGAAAGTTATTGTTGGGTAAAATGGATAGATTCTTATAAGAAAGACAAACATTTATTCCCAACACAGAGATGATTTGAGTTTAACTTCAGGTCCCTGATTCAGCACAAAGGGACATTGGAGCAGTCCAAAGAACAAATTGTCAGAATTATGGAGGTAAAACTGCATCATTTTCCTTAGCTTTTTGATTTTGGTGCTCTAGTTGCACTTTTTTGACTGAAATTCAGTCAGTCAGTTTCAGTCCAAGTGGGTACCATTTAGCAAAATTATAAGACCTGTATTGCTCTATTACTAACGCTGTTATTTCTAATAAAACTGCTGAATATAATCTGTTTGTGTATATGTTTGAGAACAAAATATCACTAATTTAACTTATTTGATACTAGCTTTGTCAGATGGCTTTATATTGGGACATGAAAGAAATGTATAGATCTCTTTCTTTAGGAATTAATCTTCTTTGATTAAATTGCTACTATATTACTGCACTATATACAGTAGAGTGTTTTAGCTGCTTCTTCACAGATACAGCAGAAAAGTGGCAGAAAAACTTAAGTATCCAGAGGAGAGGCAAAGTCTTGGGGCTGATACAGAATATAGTTATACTTTGTGATGGCATGTTCTGGGGTTGATAGTTTTGTAGCACTTGCAAGAGTCTTTCAGAAGACTTTGGAAAGCTTACAGGACAGCATTTATCCATATTTTAACAGTAAATAATGTTATACTTAGTCCTGCCTCAGACAATTTGTTCATCTATGCAACTATTCCATCCAGATATTAGCACTGGAAGTATTGGCAGAACAGCAGAAATACTGGAGAATTCTTCATGATGCCCTCATACCTTAATAAAATATGTTCTAAACGGCAGAAATTATGTACATCTTGGTCATCGGGTCTGGTGAGGTCAGAAAGAGAAAGCAAGTTTCATCTGTAACAAATGACTTGTTTATCTGAAGGTACTGTAAACAGAAATCTTATCATGTAGCGATTCATAGCTTCTGAATTTGTGGGCTGAATTGCTGTCACGGGTTTTGTTTGTGCTGGATGAGAAAGATAATGAGATTAACAAGGTTTACTAGAAAAATGGTTTTCCACTTTTCTAATTGAAGCCAAACTGAAAAGAGATGCACATGTAGCTTTAAGGCAAATTCAGAGTAGTGACTGATATCTATAAGAACAGAAATCTTTTCCCATTTTTGGAAGCAGAAAAAGAGAAGATAGTGAAATTTTTGACAAGCAAAAGTCTAGACCCATCCCCAAAGGCAGCCTGATGAGCTAGTAAATCCAGTAGATAGTGTGGACTAAATACTAAGAGTATTAGGGGAAATTTAGGACACGTGGAATCTCTTAAACAGCTGCTTGTTTGTGGGAGGGCTGATCTATAGACCCTGGTCCTACTCATATTGGTGTAATCTGTCTATTGCTAATCCAGTAGTTACCAATTTCAAATGCAGTCTTCACACCGTGAAGGTGGTGGCCCTTAGGAAACAAGCCTAAGTGTCATGAAGATTAGTTTGCTTCTCTTACACTCTACAGTCTGACAGACGACAAACTGAAAACCATTGACCTACAGCCCATTAATGAATGGGGCCTTATCTTGCAAATCTTTTAAGACAAAGATGTTAATTTTAAAATAATTTTTAAATGGCATGGATACACAAAGCACCACAATAGTAGAGAGCATTATATTTCTTGTATTATAAATGGTACTAAACTACAGAGGGAACTTTCAGAATTTACACAGCATAACCAAATATATATATAAAAGACCATTCTATTTAAGATCAATTGTCCAAATGAGTATTTTGAGATTTGTAAAGGAAAGTTACATTCCGTACTTCCTAATTACCTAAGGTTTGGCTGTCAACTTCCCAGGTGTGCAGGCACCTACTGTTAAAAATATTTGCTATTGCAACAGCTCTAGCTGTAGAAGAATGCACTCAAAGTTGAGCTCTTTCTTAAAAAATGCTTTTGGTCATGATAGTGTTGGCCCAAAACATTTCAGGTAAAGAACTCATAACTATATGTAAGCATAGGAATTAAGGGTACTCAGCTCCCTTATGGAGTGTTTGGGTTTGAATCTTAATTTAAATGCTGCAGTTCTGACAAAAAAACAGCATCAGAGAAGAGATGCTGGAATTACTTGAGAAGGAATGGATTGGAAAGTGCAAAGGGGGAGTGGGAGTGGGAACCCCTTCTTTACATAAATTAGAACAGTCTGATTTGATGCAACTACGTCCGTATGGAGATTCACATTTACATGAGAGGCTGATTTCACAAGATAAGCAATCATGGTGTTTTGCATTTGGTACATGCTATTTTATCCTTTTAGCGATGTCAGAAGAAAGTATCTGGACAAAGGCACATTGTAGTTTGATCATTTCAGTTGGGTTTTCTGCTCTGGATATGGAAGTAACTCATGTGAAAGCTATCAAACAACAGTTTTTAATTCAAAAACTTATGTGAAGGGTCAGATTTTTTGAAACGTGTGCCCATTCTGGTTTCGCTTACCTTTTTTTAAATTGCATTTCAGAAATATTTTCCTTTTAAATGGCTCCTTTGGAGTTGCATGTTCAAAGAGTCAGTGTGGTCAGCAGCATGGGAGGAACAATAAGGGCACAAAATATTTTGTTGATGTTTTAATGATTTATTATTTGTTCTCAAAGATCAGTTTTCAAGCTAGATGTTAATTTGGGCATCTGGAAGATTTTAACTTCCTTTTCTTGAATTTTAAGGAAGTTTGTACTTATGTTGACTTCTCTTTCTAAGAAAAAAAAAAAATAGTACAAAGTTCACCAAAATATAGCCTTCCAGTAATTATTGTTTCTGTAGTCCCCAACCAAGTGTTTAATTCAACAAAATCTTTTTATCTAAGAGATGTAGTTACCCCTTGATGACTGTAGAAATTGTGAATGTAAGATATAGCTCAGGATGTGTCCTGAACATGTGATTCTGAAAGTTCTTCCAGGTTATGCACATAGTCTAGCTGGAGGAGACTGGGCATTTTTTTGGTGTGAACACTTGTTTAATAGTTAAACCCAAACACTAAAACCTATAATTTACATTGATGTAAATCATAAATAAATTTTTAAAAATAATAATCAGAATAAACTGCAAGTAATCAGTTACATTATTTAAAATGGGATTTTGCTTTCTTTTCCCTAGCCTCTAATTCATAAAAGAACTGTAAAGTCAAATCCACTCTTTGGAACTTTGAAAAGAAGAAAATGCCTTAAATGTGGTCTCTAATGTAAATAGCTCTTATGGACAAATTAACAGTGATAGGTCTCTACTCCAATCAGCTTACAGTGCAAATACTTTATGGAATGTGATGTGCAAAAGAAAATGCATGTTGTTTGTTAATTATGGGATATTCACTTTGGTCCATTTATATAGGATTAGTTATGGATTCAGTATTCACACAGTATAGTGTACATTTTCAGTCTCTTCTTACAGCACTGTGAATAAGCCTCTTAATTGAAGCAAAAGTGCTTAATTGAATTTTCTATAAGCTGGATCTTTCTTCTATTGTGTTTCATTTGATTGGGAACTCTTCTGGGAGAACATAAGCAAAAATTCTAGGTAAAGCACCTTGCACAGTTTGGGTGCTACTTGAATATAAATAAACCTGGAAAGTAGCAAATAATAAACTTGCTTATTCTCTTCCAGCTACACTGAGTGGTCAGAAAATATTTCAGCTCATAAAACATTGTTGTGAAAAATGTTCCCCATCTGTAATTGAACTCAATCTCTAGTGTAGACTGTGGTTGGCAAGATAATAGACTGTTCAACATCAAATACTCTGTGTTCTCTACACTTACTAGGCTTGTGAGTCTCACAGTTGTTAACAGAAATTGGAGCATAAGCATATTCCTGACATAAGCAGCAAAACTGAATGTCCATCTAGTGTGTAATCAAGGAAATATTTTTATTGCTCTATAAAATATGGAGTTTGATAGGTGAAACGACACTAAACCTACATGGCTCGCTGTGCCACTTTCCTAGGCTGTTGATACCCTTATGTAATTCCCTGTCTTGGTCTGTTAAGTCTCCTTTTACCTCTGTGCTTGGTGCCTCATGAAAGGGAGTGTGGACTTGAAGGGCTAAACAGAAGTGAGATACGCATTAAGTTCTGGAAGGGCATGCTGAACATCAAAAAAACAGTTCAGCAGTGCATGTTGCTTACTCTTGATTTCATCATCGCTTTTTCCTAAGCCTGCTTTTTTCTGTGGTGGAATTACATGTTTATTCAAGCTATTGCCAGCTGAAAATGGCTTCACATGATGCCAAGTGCATCTGTGAAATAATCTCGACAGCTGACTTGTCTGTTCCTAGAATCATGTTTCCTAAGCAGAAAGTGGTAGAATACTCAAACGGTCCAAAGCAGCCTCTCTCTTACTAACAGCTGCATATGAGGAAATGCGAAGAGCTCAGACTGCAAAAAGGCCATCCTGGTAGAGAAAGCGGAAAGTTTATTATTCTATTATTCAAAATGTAGATAAATGCAGTAACATGGAAGCTGCTGCAATCTTTAGCTACTAAGAGGAAAACTAAATAGAGATGTTGGGATCCTGCTACACGTTTGATGAATGTTTCAAGTATTACCCAAGAGGAAAAATGCTTGAAAGCCTGACAGTTAATTTCCTGAAGATGAATTACAGGAACTGTTAAACGGAGAGTTTTGCTTTTGACTTCAGTAATACCAAGATTTCATCCATTTAATAAAAAAAGAATAGAGAATAGTTTGACTTTGCCCGTCACTGGCATTTGGAAAGGTTGTGGGCCAAGTTTGGCTGTCCTCTGTGTTTTGTACTAGGTGCATTGGTTGTGCATTAATTTCTTCACTGTCAGATCCAGGTTGCCTCATCATCACACTTCTGCTGAATGTCTAAAAGAATGATTGTGGTTTATTGTTTCAGTGAATGAGGGACATTGCTGATATGTTGGAGACTATTCTTCTTGCTCTTTACTGCACTTCTGAGAAAGGGCTTAACAGGTACTGGCAGACTACTGTATGTCATCATCAACTGTTTTGAAATGCAGCAGCCCTTAAGGCCATATTCTGCCTCCCAGGTAGATTAATATGATGCCTTGTAGAGCCACCACTTCAGAATTTAGAAAGGAGACTCATCAGTATGCTGGTGAAATACAGACGTGTCTCTCTTTAGTCAGAAGAACCTGAAAGTTCAGCATGTCCCGTGAAGTAATGCTTGAATGATATTGCCAGCTGGCTGTGTTAAAGCCACCTTATTTTCAACCCTGGGAAAACTAAAGTGCTGCTGCTGAGTAAAGGTCATTGATATAAGGAGGTTTATTCTGCCTTTGTCTCCCTGTTTATCCAGGCTATGCGCTCACAAGTAACAAAGCCAAGCTAAAGATCTCAGAATCTCTTATAACCATGCCCTTTTCATAGAAAATCTTCTGTGTTGGATTGTTAGGCTGTATTTTTGCTCACTACCCAGTTTGTGCTGTCGGTGGTTTATTTTGCTTGTAATTGTATCAGAATAGCAGCATATACCTTATGCATCAGTGTTCACAGATGGGCTTTTCTGTTGCCTGTAATTCACTGATTCACCAACACATCTGCTCACCGGTTTACATTCTCCTTTACATTTATGACTTGGTTTTGGATTCTTTATACTAATTGTTACCAGAGCAACAGGTTAACCATAGAGTCACACCATTCCTTTTTAACAACGCGGGTTCTAGCAGTGTATCTGTTTCTTCTGAGCTCTTCCTACTGGTGTACGTTACTCTCAAATTAGTGTACCTAAAACATGAAACCTTCGTTAGCCTCGTTCGTGGAGGCATATGTACTCAATGCTGCCTGCCACTTAGGCAGTCTGTTGTGATGTCTTCTTAAATCATCAGCTTGGTCACAATTTTAGTGTATTGAGACAGTTAGCATGAAATAAATTCAACTGACAATTTAATCAAGAAATGAGAGTCATAAGTCCTGAAAAGGCCTAGAATAGGGGGTCTTTGGCACTGTCACAAGCTTGCTGTACTAATGTGTTTCTTTGAAAAATTGCTTGGGTGCTCTTTAATTTACAATCTTGCAGCCTTAAAATTCCAGCTGTTCAGCAGACTATTGAATACCATACACAGTGATTTCCACTGTATGTTACTGAACTTCTTAACACACACACACACACACATGCGCGCGTACGTTTTATTTTCTAGCAGGATGTGGAATTTCCAAACTCTCCAAAGTACGGCTTTTCAAAAACTTTTACCTTCATCGAACCTAAGACCCATTTTACAATGTCTATTAGAATAGATTGTAAGTTGAGCAAATGACAACTGCTCTCACCAATGTGAGAGTTCATACAGAGAAAACATTTTTCATACATAATGAGATAACTTGATGCAGCAAAAATGTCTCTCTTAGCTCACATCTGTATGACATCCTAGGATGCAACTGCACTGTAGATTCATAGTGAGGCAATATGAAATAGGTGCTAAAAATAAGCAAAATGTGACTCATTTTAATTCTGCCTTGAACCTCAGATCCTATACTGAAGTGTTGATCCAACTGAATTTGATCAGTATTTTCCAAATAATTATAATGCGTAGGACTTTATTTTTCTCTTAAAGTATCTATCAGTAATTATTTACTATAAATAGCTACAACAAGCAAGCTGTTGGAACACTTAATATGATTTTGATTACATGCCTGCTGGAAAGGAGAGTTTAAATAGGAACAGCAGGAAGTGGCAGTAAATCAAATTCATGAAACTTAATGACAACAATATTTTGGCAGAAAGTCTTTGATTCTGTTTCAAATGTAGAAATGTTTCCTCTTTCTATTAATTTTTGAAAGTAGGGGTAGGTTGCTATACCCTTGCTAGTTATCTTTTTCCCATGCTAGTAGAGCCACTACAGTTTTTGCTCTTCTGGAATCTTCCTAGCACAGCAGTGTATGTCAGAGAATCTGTGACTGCTGAGGCACTGGGACTGTTTATTTTAAAGAAAAGTACAGCTTTGGGACTGAAATGTATTTTTCTAGGTCTCTTTTTCTCCTGTCTATTTGTGTAACATTTCACATAGCCAGTATTGTCTTTAAATTCTTCTGTACTGTGGATGGATACTAATGGGGAATATGTGAGCTGCTTCTGAAGAAATGCTGTTTTGCAGCAATACCTATTTTGCGGATGGATACTGGAGACCCAGAAAAACAAGACTAGCTTCCACAAAAATATTTTTATGGCCTTAACTCTCAAGGATTTCGGTGGAAGTTAGACATCTCATTCTCTTTGTGGATCTCTTCTACAAGAGCTTCCAGAAAGTGTGTCAGAAGAGAGAATTGAATCCACTTCTTTTCTGTCACAGGCTAATAATTCTTCTTCCAAATCATCCTTTTTCAACCATATCTTTCCTTATTTTCCCTGTCAGTCTGTCTCTATACACACCTTAAAGCAGGACATATGCCTGAAGAGTATCTGCTGCACGGTATATTTGGCTACAAGGAGCCCTAGTAAAATGCCCGTTCACCCGGATGAAAGCTGTGCAGATGAATTTTATCCTTAATGAACAGAGACATAATTTTCAGAATTAGAGTGCCAGAACCCGTAGAGCTTTCAGAAAGCCTTTAAAGTATTTCTGTTCAGGTGGTGAACAAGTTAACATTGTTGAATTTCTAAGCATGAGAAGAATTTAAATAGAGTACTATTGAACTATGGAATTAGTCTGGTCTCCTGATTGTTGTGGATAATAAAGTCTTTATCAGATTTGGGAAAATTAAGTCCCTTTCTATGGCACATGAGAAGCCTTTTATTTTAAAAAAGCAATTAAATATGGACCAAGCAAGGATAAATTAAAGAACGGGAATAAGTAACACATTTTGTCATGAAGGAGAGTCAATCTGAGGTGACTTAGGGGTCTATTTAGAAGAAATGTTGTAACACAATAACTTATTTTACTGAGTAAATTTTTTTAAAAAAATACTATTTTAGACCATAGTAGAAAAACTGTGTGAACCGTGGTAAGCATTACCTTAGATTAATTTAAGCTAGCACAGATAAATTTAGGGGTAATGCCTACAGAAAAGAGAACTTCAAGTCTGCGTACTTGTAATTAGACTCAGAAGGACAGCTGGGAAGTGTCAGCCCAGGTCCCGCAGCCTGGCACAAGCACAGGGAGTGGGACGAGGTGCTTCTACTTGGCAGCCAGCAGTCTCCTCTTCCAAAGGACTTGGTACGGAAAATCAAGGCATTTCAGAAGGAGAAATTAAGTCATTTTCTATAGGAGATTTTCTCATAAGTCAGTATAAAGTACACTTCGGAACACAGACTCATCTCATAAGGTCAAGCAGATGTTACAGTCAGATGGCTTTGTTGTTCTGCACTTGTGTTCTTTAGAATAACTCTGTGGAGGAGACCTCTTGACTTTCCCAAGAACTGATCCCAGCAGTACACTGCCTTCCTTGTATAAAGCCTTCTTGAATGCAGGCTTTTCCTCCCAAGCTCTTTAGAAACAGAAATCATTTCAGCCTAAACCTCTCTGGGTAGATGTTGCCTTGTTTTGTTACTAATAAATGGACAAGAAGCGCCCAAAACAATGACTGCTTTCTTTTCTGGGTCCCCAAAATCAGGCCCATCACAGTACAGCAAGAGGAAAAGGATCATGTTAAAAATGAATAGAGAAAACTGAGAGATTACATACAAATTATGTATCCTCACCGTGAATGCCGTATTCATCTGCAAGGATCTTATCTTCAAAGAGAAGGCAGTTAAAGTAAAGTTCAGAGAGAGACAGGAAAAACTATTAAAGGCACAAAAAAAACTTTCTTGTATGAAGAAATCTAGACTGGAAATGAAATGACAGAAGAGAGGCCCTCAAAGTGATGAATCATGCCAAGAAAGCAAATTAGAGAGTACAATTTACTCCTTATTTCAGATAGAGATATGCTCTACAGTACTCAAGTAGGCTCTGTTTAAACCTGCAGAGTGAAGCACTCTCTTCATTTTAAATGCAGAAGCTTAGGGTAATTTAATATTAAAACCAGAAATTAAAGTATTTTGAATACCTCCTCAAATAAAACCAAAAAACTTTATAAGTAGCTTCCAGAAACCAATGTAGTTACATTAGGAAGCAAAAGATATTCTGAAAACTCAGAAGCCAAACCTCTATAGAAATTCAAAGACCAAATAGAAAGAAGGTGCATGAGAAGGGTTTTTTAGGGGTGGAATGATTTTAGTCCTGTGATGCTAAATAGCCAGCTATTCAGATGGAAAGAGTTTGTCATAAATATGTGAAATGGAGAGTCTTACAAACATTTCTAGTAAATACTCAAAAATGAACACAGGAATGATTCTGGGTTGAATTTGAAAAGATAGCTACCTTTTAAAAACTAGATCTCATTCAAAAAATATTGTTTGAGGACAGTGATAAAAGGGGATTACTCAAGACTGTAGTTAACATCAGAACTACTGAGAGAAAAAAAGCATTCTTCTATAGTGAATAGAGAAAAAGTATTTTCATCTATGGTGAATAAAGATGACCAATAATTCTGAACACAGTTAGCAAGGTATGAGTGCATGCTTTCATACATGTAGGGCTGAATTTAGTAACAGGGTAATGGTCACACCACGTTCAGTGATGACTTCTGCATTGCTCACAGAAAAGGAGGTAGAAAGTGTGCAGCTGGAACACGGTTGCAAAAGTGTTTGATGTCCACTCAGTACACAGAGTAACAGGTTCAGATGACGTGCTGAGTCACAAGTTTTACAGGAAATCGGCAAGGAAATAAATGAACCTTTAACTGACATTTGTAGCTGCTTGCTGCAATAAGAGAACGGTTGGAGGGTTACAAAGAGAGAAACAACATTGTACTTTTAAAAAATTAGATATAATTTATAAATTAAAAACAAGGGAAAATAATTCAATACCTTCATTTCTACTGTGAAATCTGCAAATACTGCATACATTTCTGCTGTAGAAATACTGAGAGCAATATCAATAGCATGTGTACTGCACTGTCCATATGTGTATTTGCATTTCCACTTTGTAGAAACTAAGGCAACCTACCTGTATTTTGCAGTCTGCATAGTTATTAGGCAAATCTTCAATATTGTTTGGAGGGTTTTCTTGAGTGATTCCTTTGTTGTTCCTATTGCATCTATTTTCAAGTTCCTCCCCACCCACCAATCTGTTCCTATGGATGTACTATTCATACTTATGTAGGCATTCATGATTTTCATAGGAATAAATTCTATTCATCTCAATTAAGATGCATATCCCATCAGACTGGGTGCTACACATGCTCATAATAAGAAATAATCCCTGCTCAGAATAGATTATAGTCTAGATGCCGAGCAGACGGTGAGAAATTCAGTACTATTTCTAATTTCTGTAAAGCAAAATCCCAAAGATTACATGTGATAATGCCCAGATCTTCTGAGTTCTGAACTATTCCTCTGCAACAAGACTGATCCCTGCTTTGGGGCACTCCTTGGGAGAAATGTTGACAGCCTCTATTAATTTTTTTTTTGTTCCTTTTTCTTTTTTTTTTTTTTATTATTATTACTTTGTAATGATTTGAGGAAGATTGGGTGATGAAAAGGAGTCTTGTTTGGTTTTGTAAGTAATTAGTATTTCACACTTGGCATCCTATTTTGAAGTAATGTCCTGAAAACAAAGTGGAAAATGGTGAATGGAAGGTCCAAATCTAAATTAACCAAGCAAAAGTATCCTATAAGAAGTTGTAAGGTGGAACACTAAGTGTCATAGTATTTTTCAATTGAAATGGACTCTCTAGATTGAAAAGTTCATACTAAAATAGAGAAGCAAAGCATAATCATGTGCTATTTACTCATTTTCAACAGAAGTTCCATTAAGCATACTTTATTTCATAAGTACTTGGAAGTGAGGTTTCACATCCTTTCTGAGTCTTTTGTAATATGAGCTGTCTTTGATATGCTTAAATATCCAGCAGTCCATTTTTCTAGCAGCAATTCTGTCATTTTACTGTAAAGAAAGTATTAGCACTAAAGAATATAGTTTAATGCAAAAAGATCATCTTCTATAGGGGTGCAATGGAGGGCATCTGTAAAATCTCCCCTGGGTGGCAACAGGGCAAGTTACTGCTCTTCTATTCTCTCTTGCACCATTGTCCATCACTACTGCCATTATGGGATTCCATGCACTGATGGGCTTTTTAGGATGAGAACCAGCAATTTTCCCCATTACTTGGTTATTTTCTTTCACTGCTACTGTATTTTTTTTCTTTTGAGTGTACATACAACTCCATTAAATATATTTAATGTATATGTTTAATTTATATATTGAGTATATTTTTGAGTTTCTTGGAAAGGCTGGAAACTGGAGAAGAACTGGTAGAATTAGTTACCTGTCAGCAGATTGAGTGAGAGCACCAAAGAGATGAATAAACATGCAGAAGTATCCCTCTTTACCTGGTATTGAATATCCTCACTCTAATCTAGTATTTGTCAGCATCTATACAGAAGATAGCTTCCTTGATATTCATGTATTAACAATAACAATAGTCATTATCATGCGTGCCATTGTGTCAAGACTGGTGGGCGTGCTGATAGCTTTACCAGCCTTAAGTACAAGATAACTGGCTTTTACTTATTTACAACTGCATATATACCTTGTTTGTAATCACTGGGTCTTGATGTGTTTTACCAACAAAGGCATCTCAAATGAGGAAATTCAGACACTGAAAGGGAAAGTGATTTCCTGAAGGTCACCCCACCAGTCAGTGCAGTGTCAGGAATACAGGCCAATGGCATGGAAAAGCCTAGGAGGAAATGGATCTTTCTGTAATTCTGGTTTTGATGGCTGTAGTGAATGAGACATTAAACCACACACTGAGTCATGATGACAGAATGAAATGTTAAAGACTGATCTATTTATTGCTCTGCAGCTATCTTGTGCTGTCAATAACACAGACCTCATGTATATTTTTTTTAAAGTATGAAACTGTATAATTAAAGGACTGTTTTGTAATGCATGTGACATCTTATCATCAGGAAAGAGTGATGTTTTTAAAATATTTTTTAAAAGTGGACATGTAACTCTTGATATGCTCCACTGTGATCTGTCAGAAAATGCAACCATATCAAAATTTGTAAAACAAATATAAAAAATTCATTTAGCTTCTGGTTCAAGTGTCAAATGTAATTGTTTTTTAAGAACAAAACCACAAATTATATGTATTAGAGATTCTTTAGCTTTCTCTCTTTTTATAACTTCCTGGAGAATTTGTAGACAAGTATTAATCTCCCAAATTTAGATTCTGCAAATAAAATGGTAAGATCAGTGAGTTTCTCTTTCATCGTGTTAAAGTAATCTAATGTTGCTGTGCTTTATTTTTTAAAAAGTCTCAGTGCAGGAAAGAGAGAGACAAAAAATATGTATTACAGGAAGAAAAAACCCAAAATTTTTTTTCTGAAAAGATAAATAAGAAATGTAAAATAAGGCTAAAACAAGTGGCATAAACTAAAATAAGGCAAAAAATAAGGCTAAAGTTAAATTATTGACTTACTAATAAAAAAAAAAAAAAAAAGCTTACATAGAAGCTTTTAATCTGAAAAAGCCAACACAAAACAAAACCTGAGAGGATAGTTGTGAAAAAACTGATGTATGAAGTTATGTCTAAAGCATTTAGAATATCAAAACTATTAAACAAACCTTAAGCTATCCTCGTAGGAGACGATAGCCTTGTCAAAGTTAGATAGCTCTTCCCATTCATCTATTCAAAATGATTGTGAAATATTTGTATGGTGATGGGAACAGAGGACTGGAGGACTCTCATGTAGTGAATACAGAGTAGCTATTATTAGGATTTATTTGATGTTTTACATCACTGAGTTTTAGATGAGTAGTCATTAAAATCACAGAAAGAAGAAGTTAATTGAGTTTGTAGTTCTCTTTGTAGTAACAAAATAGATTTCTCTTGCTGCCTGAGAGTTTTATGATACGTGGAAATACTGTTAACAAAGAAATTAAGTACTTTAGATAGTTATCTTGTTAACAGATATTCTTGATATGATATCACGCATTCTCTTTGGATTCCAAGACTTACAAAAATGTAACACAAAATATAAATAGAGGCAATAAAATGAATCATAATTTGGGAAGAGGTATACACAGAAAGTAGTCTGCGTTGCCTACTTGGGATGGATAATGTCTAAGTGAACATAAAGGGGCAACTAAGACTGGAAGAAGATTTATATGAATACTTTTTTGATTGCATGTTTTTAAAACGAAAGACCCAACACAAGTGGTGTCAAGGAGTAGTCTAGCAAGATGTTTCAGAAGAATATTGCACAATTCCAGCACTTAAAGGTGCAAGTATTTAATCACGCTTGCTGTTATGAAATATTTTATTATTCAAGTCAAAACTATAGATATGAATAAATATGAATGGAATTATATTTGGATGTGGCTAATCAACTTAGAAGATTTTTAGTTTGATAATAACTTGAATAAAAACATTTATTTACTTAGACATGAGGTCAAAAGGGTAAATTCTAAATGCATAGAAAAACCACAAATATATTTACATAGCTCAACATTTTAAATTTCCATGATTTTTTAATTTTGCTTTCAGTAAAATTCTCAGCCATATATGCTATAGTAAAAGTGTTATTTTCTTTTTAGGAATATTTTTTATTAAAGAGTATATAAGCAGCTCATAGAACTAGATTTGTCACAATTTTCATCAGGGTAGATCTGTTTTCTGGGTTTCTGATGAGAAAAAAAATGATCAATTCTGTAATGTTATGCCTGGTGTATTGTATTTTATATTTACAATTTTTCCTTCTCTTTTTTCAATACCCATTTCTTTTCATACTAATGCTAAAAATACCTGTCTGCATAATGTGGCTGTAGTGCCACATTATTGCCTCCTGACACCAGTTACATGTGCAGAGCGCAACCTGTTGGAAGCCTTGACTTTGCGGTTCATATGGTCATCAGAAACCAAAATAAAAACATATCCTTATGTCATAACGTTATACCTTGCAATTGGTACATCTTGTGCAATTCCTTCAGTGGGGATTTCCCTTTCTTTCCTGTAAACTGAAATCTTTCATGTAAGCAGTGTTTAGACATACTCTTTTGTAAAACTGATCTTATCAGAATTATACAGAGCTTCCCACTTTTCTACAGGGGTTAAGGAGTGCTTACCAAAAACGGTACTAGTATTTCAACTGGAAAAAGGAGATACTTTCAAAAAGAGGGTTTTTTTTTTAAAGTCTTAATATTTGATTTTTTTTTTTAAATGGAACAAAAGCTATTGTATTTCCATGAAGACAGTATACTGAGTAGCATATGTGGAGTTAGACAACTCCCTCTTAGGGATGTAAGGAATCCCTTGTTAGTTTATTATCCATTATTGCAACAGCTTATAAACAGGCTTGAGGATTTTGTAAGTTTTATTGATGTTGGAAAATGATTCATTGAAATGTCACAGAAATAGCCTTATAAAACTTCAGAAATATGTCTCATTGTTATGCCTTACTCCTCCCTTCTTTTCCACCTACCAACCTTCTGCTAGCCCACTAGCCCAGTTCATATGCATTGTCATGCCAGAACATGACAAAACTCTTACAAGACTTGCAAGATGAGAATTTTAGCACTTAAACTTATGAAATACAAGAACTGGAATTGTTTTTTATTTGGTTTTTGGTTTTGGTTTTGTTTTAATTGGTTTTGATTTAATGTCAGATATAGTAAGATTAGAATCGGTTGAAGAAAAAAATCCAACTTTTTATTCTGACTCAGAATGAAAACTAGCAATTTGACTTATTTTCATGCGGGGGGGAGGGTGGGGAGAGAGGAATGAACAGAATTGCCAGAAATATTTGAATAATTGTATTCCATTATAAGCAATAAAGCAGAATGGTGCAGCTGGTTTGTCCTCACCTCTTGAGAAGTTACCCCCAAACCTGCTGGGGGCAGGGGATCAAGAACTGTCAAGAAATTCTCTTTCAGTGTGTTACTACAGGCAATTTAATTCACATGGAACCATAAAGATTAAAAAGATAAAATCGTATTGAGCCTGCACGTTATCAGATGGTTTGGAACACCTGGGTATATGGCGTCCTCTGCCACTAAGGCAAAGAAATACTAGCAAAAGCAACTGTTTATGGTTCTGTTTTCTGACAAGCCACTAGAGAAAGATTTTCCCAGTGTTGAGGTTCTGGAATTTTAAGTTTAATTTCAGACTCGAGGTAAAAATGTTGTTTTTGCAGAAACTCTCCTATTGCAGCCTTGGATACTTTTCCCTGCTACCCTTTCGAGATTTTCCTAACATTCTTCAACCCAGCCCCTGCTTGTACCTGTCACTCCCACCTCTTCTCCTTCAACCCAGCTGCTACTATATTTTTTATTTTACCATCCTAATTCTTGCCCAGTTCATCCACCTTTTGCACTCCTGCCACTTATCTTACTTGTTACCCAAATCTACCTCCCTTCCCCTTCTCCTTTTCCTTGTTTCCTGTTTTCATTCACTCATAGTCTCTGCAGACTCAGATTCTAAGCTACAGAAGCGTTTCAGCATTTTTAGTCTCTCCACGTAAAGCAGTTTGTCACTCTCCTTGATCATTCTAATTGCCCTTTTCTGCACCTTTTTTAACTCCACTTTGTCACTGAGTTGCAAAAACCAACACTGCACATAGTGCCCTAAATGTAGGTGTACCAGTGTTTTATGTACAGGCAGGAAGGCACTCAGTGTCATGGTCTTAATGCCATGCATGGTGATGCCCAGCAGTTTCTTGGCTTCCTTGTCTTCTCCTGCACATTAAGCTGCTTCAGGACAGCTAGTGGCAACTCCAAGATCTCTTTCCTGGTTTGTAACTACAAGGTCTGAGTTCAGCACTGTGCAGGCATGGTTTAGCTTATATTTCCCTAGATTAATCACCTTACATTTATCTACACTGAAGCTCTTCTGTCACCTTTTTGACTACTTCTGTAAAGTCTGAATGCAGTCCCTCATTATCAGGGCAGCACTTGACTACCTGAAAGAGTTTAATAGTATCCTCACACTTGGAGATTCCACCACCTTCTAATTTCTCTGGATCACTAGTAAAAAAGTTGAATAAAATTGGTTCCAGCAGGGATCCCTAGAGGGGATCACTGATTGTACTGCTGACTCTTCTCCAATCTTCAGTACATAAAAGCATCTTTCCTTAGTCATGCAGAAACATAATTTCTTTAATAAACTTTGAAGTGAAAACTTTTACACCTCAGCTCCTGCTTGTGAAGAAATCCTTAGAAATTTTGACTCCTAAGTAATAATAATTTCGTAAGATATGCACAAAATTATGGGGTCTTTTGCTAAGCTTTTAACATCCCTGGTTTTGTGTGGGGATGACAAGTGTCAAATCCATGACGTGATGGTGTCCCTTTAATTGCTAAATATCTGATATTGGAGATTCCTGAAATCATCATTTGCAACATAATTTTTCTACTCTTTGTAATTCTTACTGTGTGTCTTTGCCTAGTGTAATCTCAGAACAGACTTGTACCATGTTTGCTGGATTTGGTATCAAAGCATACAGCAGCTGGAGTCAGGAAGCTGGCTCAGAAAATCTCTGAACCTTTAGAGTTTAACAGTACTATAGTTGCTGAAAATTACTATCATTCTGCCCATAATTTCTGTTAGTAAGTTCACATTATGAGTCTGCTGAGAAGTTATACAAGTAGTATGAAATTCTGAAAACATAATTTTAGAAGAAAGATAGCTAATTTACAGTGATAGTGTGAAGTTTAATTAATTCAAGTCAAGCATTGTTCTTGAAAATTATTCTGATCTAAGGGAGGTCCAGGAATCCTTACAAAGTCATATATTACTTGAGTAGTTTTAGAAGGGCAGTGAGTTTAGAGGGGCAGAGAGTTTTAGAGAATCTTTGTATCTACTGGAATTGTAGAAAAGTGGCCTTTCACAATCTGAGCAGGACAAATTAATTCACTTTTATTCCTGCACTTAAAATCCTTCTTCTTGTATCTACCAGGTAAAATACATAGTGAAACTTCCCCTCTCCCATTCTCTCACTTTGCCCACCCCAGAGCAAAATTCTCTGATATAATTTACAGTGGTAACTAGCCAAAGGAGCTAATCAGGGAGCTGTATAGAAAGTGAGACTTGTTTAAATCGTCAGCTCCTGTTTGTCCTCTTCTGGCAGGCCTCCACAAATGGCAAGGAAAGATTGCTCTATGGCCTTGCTGAGCTTTGCCAGAAACAATTGGCAGGATGCAGAGAGCAGATCCTCCAAGAGAAAATCATTAAGAGCAAACAATGCTAATTTGTGTTGCGAACAAAAATATTTAAAAGCTAGGAAGACGTTCAAACATTTTTAACTGTGCTTTTAGAAATATGGCAGGAATACTTAAATTACTTAGCAGCTTTTCCTTAAATTTTAGGAATGATCTTGAGCCCTCTGAGATCAGTAGTTTCTGTTAATCTGCTCTTGCACTGCAAAAATTCTTTATTCTAAAGATTTTGTTTTATTCTCAGCGACCCACGTCTGCAGAAGGAGGCCGTGTAAATAACTGCATTCATATGTGGATAAAGAATTACTTCTGTTGAAACATTTTGTATGAAGACAGGAAAATAATGTATGGCTAGATACTTTTGAATTTGTAGATAACTGATGTTCTAATCTGAATGACAGTTTTAACATAAGGTTTTATTCCATGCATGAGGTAACTATCCATATTGTTTCTTAGAAGAGATGCCGATTCATTGTTATGGCATTTACTGGCATAAATTGACCCATTGTTTAGACATGTGAGTAGGTGTCCTGATTTCTTAGAAACACTGAGGCCCAAGTGAAAGGAATTATGCATAATGAGCACCTTGAGAATCCGGACATTTTTGTTCAGGGGCCTAAAAATCAGCTTGTAAATAATATGTTAGACAAATGTCAAGGTGTTGATCTTTCTTCTATAGGTTTTCTATTTATACAGATGTTTTTCTTTTTCTTACAGATTTTCTACTTCTATGCTTTTCTTTATCTTCTGACTCCAATGAGATTATATTCTATATTTGCTTGTTGAATAGTATCTCTCATCTTTATTTCCGTTCTCCTATTAGTTCTGTCATCAGTTGAGAGAAAAAGTTGAAAGAGTCAGATCTTGGCTTTGTCAAAGTGAGTATGCATATGCTGTGATCACAAAAGGGGCAGAAGCAGTGTGTTAAACTGGGTTGTGCAAATACTGATAACAGAATTTTTAGCCCAGTTCGGGCTAATGTGCCCATGGAAAAGCAGGTTATCAAAGACAATGCTAATGGAGATGTGACTAGAGGCAGGTAGTGGAAGAAGTATAGGGGTTTGAGAGGAAACGTAAGGGGTTCTCTCTCTCCAGTGGTGTAAAACCAACAGTCACTAACTAGACTCCCAGTTCCAAGGAGCATAACAGATGCTTCTGTGACTTTCTTAGAAGTAAAGAGCCATAATTGGAAAGGCGTCCCTATCTTCTTATCACCAGGCTCCAGAATAGCCCCTTGGTATCATTGGTGGCCCTCTTCAAGATCAGGCAATGTGGCTTCTTTAATTTGTTTGGTGTTGGACTCTAGAGAGCTTAAATATTTTTTACTTTCTTATTCCTTCTTTCTTAGGCTATTGTGCAAATCTGTCTAAACAGTAGATTCTGGCCCAAGAATTGTATTTCAGTCCTTTATGTGTTGAGCTCAGTGTTGAGGTATGCAAAATGGAGAGAGATGAGTTGAGATACAGGAGCAAATTAAAAGAGGGAGGTTAGAAAAGGAAAGACACTTGTATGAACTGCAGATAGTAGTTGGAGCTATGTGAGTGGTTGGTGGTTGAGGTCATTCACTGATAAAAGTGTAGTGACAAAATAAATGATCTGAATTCTCTCTGACACAGAAATGTTAAATTAGCAGAGTTCTGTAAATACAATCTGTGAAAGGTTTTGGTTTTTTTTTTCAGGCTACCTCTAAAGGATCTATCATTGTTTGCATAGTAATGAAGCAGCCAAAAAGGAGACAGTGATTAAAGTTTTACATTAAATGGCTTATATGTTTTCATTATATAAAACACAGATAACCTGAAAAAGGAAAAGAACATTTTTTAATAAGTACGTTCCAGTATTTGTAGTTGCAGGAAGGAAAAAAGGATAATTGAATCAATTGGTCAACATGGTAAAAAATGTTCACTGTAGCTCAGCTCTTGAATAATTTCCACAATTAATCTCTAAGCAAGTGTAGTTTTGGATTATAAGCTTTTTTGTTATTGTTTTCCCCACCTCATTCTTTTTTTTTTTTTTTTTTTTTCATTATAATAAGCACATAAAATCTGCACTTTAAATGAGATTGCCATAGAATATACAATCTATGCTAACGGAGAGATGCCATAGACTCTATGAAGTCCATTAAGGATTTAGAACCTGAAAGAGGCAGACTAAAAAGAAAGAATGGTTAGGAATACATTCGTAGATTTAGATGGATGTTTCTTACAAGCATCAGAAGACCAAATCATGTAGCAGGATGCCTAATGCTGAGTTAGGCACCTAAACATTCTGTATGGTAAATGAAAACAGACCCTAAAGGATAGGATTTACAGCACATAACAAGCATAAGCAGCAGAATACTTAGAACACCTAAGTGATTGGGCCTGCTACATGGAGATGAAACAGTGTCTCTCCTGTAGGCACAGGAGCCCTGTTCAGGGGTGCAGCTAGTATGTTGTGCCATGTACTGTTCTGCCAGAAACACTTCCATGTCTCCAGTGAGCAATCCAAAAGCCTGAGCAGAGACAGTGCATTTGTTTATTTCGATGTAGACCCCTGTCTTCCTCTTCAAGAAGAGCAGGGGTGGCAGGAGGAGACCAAGGAAAAAGTAATATTTTTGCTTTTTAGTGGTTGGGACATGCAGCTAAGTGTTGGCACTGGTACTGCTCTCAAGATACTGAGGACTCCATTTTACATTAGGCAGTGTGTGAGTATATACTAGAAATAAGTCAGGGATCTAAGGGAGAAGCTCAAAACTTTCTCCCTCCCAGTTGAATGCCTTCTTCTTGGAGCTGCAAAATCATGCTCTGGATTTTTGGCTTTTGTTTTCAACCCATTGCTCCAGTGGCACAGTGGTCTGGCTTCAGCAGATGTCAGAGTGGCCCCCTACTTTTTCCTTAGTAGGGCTGCAAGCTGCCCAAGAATAACTGAACTTTTTTCCTGTCTTCTTCATTATTGAGAGAAATGGAAAGAGTGGTGCTATTGCTTTATCTTCCAGGCATATTTTGAAAGAAATAATATTGTTTCCTATTGTTTTGAAAGAAAGAGCTTTGAACTCCAGAGAAGCCTTAGAACTCTAAATCTCTTGTGGTAGGAGGCTTCTGCAGAATAAAGCACCAAACTGCAAAATATGAAAGATCTGAAGTGCTGTCATCAGCATGTGCTATGTGGTATCTTTAGCAGTTTCAACACTGGTGGTAGTTGTAGATCCCTTTGCTAGTTACTTGACTTCCTGAAGCACTATGTATGATTCTTCAGCACCTAACTTGGCGCTCTCTCTGCCAACGCAGTGGCTGGGCACCTTTGGTGGAATCACCCTTAAAAGAATCACCTTTAATTTTACATAGCAGGTACTCAAGCAAGGCATTAATAGAAAATTACATAAAACATCAAGACTGACAAAGACAGGCCATGATCTGAGTTGGTTTGTGTGCCCTTGTAGTATCAGCTTCTGAGGCAGAGCTAACTTTGGCCATAGGATTTAGATAGTTCTCAGTCTATACTGATAATTACTATGCATCTTCAGTTAGAAATTTGGACTATTACAACAAAGCCTTCCTGACCACCCTATACTAAAATTCATCAGTTCCCCAGCCCGGGTGTGCATGCTGAGGAAGGACCCACATTGCAATTTGTGACCCCAGAAGAAATTCACACCCTTGGAAAACTAGCAAATCCTTGTAAACTGCTGCATGGCAGACTGGTGTGCCATTGCAACAAATAGTAATTATAGGCATGCTTGAAGCAAGACTTTCATAAAACTGAATGAAAAGTATGATTCATTTCACAGGAAGACCCACCCACCCATTCAGCCATTGACATGTCTTTCGTCTTCTTTTGCTTCTTTTTTTTTAAGTTTCAAAGGGAAATAAAAGGTCTGAAATAGAAGACCTGCCTGAACATATTCCTCTTCTGTATTTAAATCAATTTGTACCATAATGTTTTGATTATAAGGTTTCCTACTTTCTCAAATGTGAATAATTCTCTGCATTTCCACCCATCTATTTGTGTACTAATCACAAGTATTGCTTAATGGATTAAATCTGATGTTGGCCTCTGATAAGGAAATTTTCATCATTTCAAATCATATTTGAGTATAAGTTGCTAATACTGGTTAAGTGCTCTACCTCAAAAAATTTTACATATAGCATTAGAGCTGTGCATTATCTCAAGACTGTTAATTCCTTTTGGAAAGAAATGCATGATGTTGTACTGCTAACTAAGATTTCAGTTAGAAACTTGTTTTTACAATATTATAATGCTCAACCCACTTTAAATGTTTAAGTATCCAATAACTAGATCTTTATGATGTTGCATATTAGAAAAGATGCCTATGGCTACCTATGCCAGACAAGTTTGCAGGATTAAAGCAAGAGTGCAGTGGGGTGGTGCTACTGCTACTGGTTTATACCAGTTTTAGTATGTTAGCGCTGCCTGGTTTCTGTACCTTTTTCAGGGTTTTAGATCAGTGTGAGCAGGATTCTAATTATGTTATTCCAACTAAAATGTCCCCTGCATCTTCAAAAGCATTTTTAAATTATTTGATATTTGTAATTGTATTTGATTTCTCATGCGTGGATACACTTTGTCTCAGTGCTACTTAAATTCCATATATTGCATGATCAACAGACTAAATTCTCAGGATGTTGTTCATGACAGCAGTGTATTTAAAGAGGGATTTCCATCCTTCAGTGAGCTTAGGAACAACAAGATGGCTGTTCAACATGATTAACAAGACTGCTGGTACTGCCCTTGTGGAGCTCATTTCAGGGTCAAGATAATAATACAGAGTCAAATTCCCTAGTTAAAAAAAAACAAAACAAAACCCCATTCCATTTGTGATTTTATCGGAAGAGGAGAAAGTATTTCATAAGGTCCTTAGAAATTCACACTTGTCAAAAATGAAAACAGAGTAAAATTACGTACATTGTAAGATCTATTGCTGGGTCAGTACGCAGACAGCAGAATGCATAACTTATATGGCAGCATATAATATTGTATGTGGTCAATACTGATATCTCATGTGCAGCCTAACTTTACCAAATCCAGCTGATCAAAACACCCAATTAGTCAGAGATGTATTCTTGTCTCTGGAGTGAGCTTTACTCTTGTGGAGACCTGATTAACATGCTTTGGAGACCTGTAATGAGGGAGAGCTTAATTATTCAGATTCATCAGCTTGCAAAGGTTTTGGATGATCCCACATAAGCCTGCTCAATCAGCATTCCAGAACATGTGCCACCTGCGTGTTTAACAGTGGTCGTGGTTTGTTTTAAGCATACACTTTAAGGTTAACCCTAAGATTTTCAGTAATGTTTTTCATTAACTGAAGAGATCCCCTCTTCTAGACAACTGATTTTTAATGCTTATTTGAGAAGCTTTGCTTTATATACTGAACAAATTATTAATTATGCATATAGTGCCATAAAAGCACTGTGTCTTTACTATATAAAGACGTGTTTCCTGACCAGAATGCTTGTGATCCAAGATAAGTGAGACAAGACAATGAGAAAGCCATACAAGAAAAGGAGGGTGTGGAGTGAAACAAGAAACAGATAAGATGGAAAAAAAGCATCTGACAGATAGGACTCTTGCAGGAGCAGGCTCTGGGAATGCTTTACCCGCAAGGACATTCCGACTGCTGCGGCACCAGCACCCAGCTGCGCACTGTGCGACCTGGTGGAGTCACCCACTTCCCCTCTGCTTGGGCAGTGCTGCCGACCTCGGTTGTCAGCTTTGCTTATTTTCCCCTAAGAGTCCCTTTGGTTTTTCTTGTCCCATTCCTACATGAAAAACACTCTCCAGAAGAAAACCCTGTAAAATAAATTTGCCTTCCCTCAAATCTGCCCTTTAATAACTTCCATGGTAGAAACACTAGTAATCCCTGAACCAGTGCTAAACCAAAGCTAATAATATGTTTTTACTGATTAAAAGAAACTAAAAATGTGCTGTAAGTAGAAACTGTATGCCCAGCTAATCTGTAGAAACAAACATGTTGCTTTTAAACCATCTCTCTCACTCCACCATCTGTTTATTTCACATACCTATTATGCTTTGTCTTTAGTGAAGTGTTTCCTGGATTTTCTAGATAAAGTTGTTTTTAAACTTACACAGCTTTGCAGCTGGACACATAAACTTGTAGCAGTGAAAAATATGAAGAAAAGTGGAAGGTGCTTTTGACGGAGAAGTAAGACTGTTCTGAGCCCAAGAGAAACATACCCCAAAGTAGGCAGCAAATTTGAAAATAACACCAAAGAGGTACAAAAAGACTGAAAGTTGGAAAGAGGAAAGAAAGCCATTTCTCTACTTTTGACAGAAATCTGGGAATATTGAACCCAGCATCTCCTCTTTTATGAAATCTCCATCCATCAGCATGAGCCAGAATTTCCATTTCTGTCCACTAAGTAACTTTCTGTCTGAGCAAACTGGGCAAAATTCTCACTGGCTTTTAACAGTGAGATTCCTAGTGTACAACAAAGAGAATTCAGAAGTCCCCTGTGGTCACAGACAGCATATCAGGGTCAGATAACTGAGGAAATGACCTACTCCATCTTTTGAAGAGCTCTTCCAATGCATCAACCTACATAGTCTATTATAGGAAAGTAGGCTAAAGCTTTTGATGGCAAAAATGTGAATAGAAATACTTACTTGACAAAATAATGCCGCATCTAGGTTTTAGCAAAGTGCATTGGGGTAAAAGAAGCTGCTACAGACACCTACTCTAGCTTTGGCTTGTTTTCCACCATTGTTATAATTTTCTATAGTTTGTTGTTCTTGAGATGGCTTCTGTAGTTCTCCAACAAACACTTGTCAGGGAAGATGCTTAGAGACCTATGGATGCTGCCAAAGCCGGGGAAAACATGGCAAATCTTGATGTTCCAGAAGAAACTTGTGGACTGCTGAAAACAGTGCATCTTAGGTGTTCCACAGGAACAGCAAGAGAGGTACTGAAGCAACCGCATATACATGCAAAGTAAATAGTTTGCTCTGCCACTGCATTAGCAAGGAAACCACTTCAAACAACTCTCTCTACCTAGGGAAAAATGTAGTAATAATAAGCAATAGCATAAGTCTCCACTCCTTGCCCCAGAGGTTGTCTACTAATCCTTATGAGTCTTTGCACTCTGAAGGCTTCCTTTTTCTATCCTCATTTGTCACTGGAAAAATATTTGTATGGGTCAGAGGCATATTGCAAGACAAAAAAAAAATATTATTAGAGAAAAAATGAACAGCTCTCCAGTGAATCCCTTTATATATGAGAAGTAAACAACAAATAATTTATCTTTCCCAAGGAAAACAGAAGCTTGGTAAAGAAGCTAGAAATCCCTACTGCTTATGAGTTGCTGGTAGGCCATTGTGCTGATGCTTCTGAAGGGAAACTGAATGCACTTATGAGGGTTTTCTTTTCTTTCATTTCAAAAGCATTCTCTGGTTTGAGATCTCCCCATAGCTAATTAAAACAGAACGCAGAGCAACATTAGTTATGCACCCGAGTGGGAGTCAGAAGATGCAGGTTCAGTTCCCAGCCCTGCCACCGACTTCCTGGGTGACCTTGGGTAAGCCTCTTGATGTAGATTTTCAAAAGACCTCTGGGCCAAATTTTCATATTGAAGTTTGATTTTCAAAGGAGCTCAATATCTAGTGATTTCCATGATGTTGATTATGGCCAGAATTTCAAGCGAGCTCAGCAACAAATTTGCTGAGCTCATTTGAAAATCGGGTTCTTAATCTTTTTCTGCCTCAGTTTCCCATCTCTGACAGTGCTGGTAAGATATTTTCCTTGTCTGTCCTGATTGTTTAGACTGTAGCTCTGCAATGCCAGAAATTGTCTTTTCATGAATGTGTATGGTGTCTTGTACAATCTTGTCTGATCTCTATTATGGTTTTTAGACATTACCGTAATGATTGTTACACCAGTGATCTCTTTTAGAAAAAAAGAAACTGTAATCAGAAGAAAGCTTAATTATTGTGTTGTTTCTTGGATCTGGGTGAAGATCTATACTAATTTCTTTAGTTTGCTTGGGAGAATGTCATCTGAGGAACATCAAGAGCTGTATTTAAAATCAGCGTATATATGTCAGATGACTTCTCTTGTTCAGTAGGGACAGTTAAGCTATCAGAGAAGCAGGTTAGATAAGTTTGTCATGATTTGATCTGGCAAGAAATACATTGACTGCCTCTTACTACCATGTTATCCTTTAGCTTCTTATAGTTGAATTGTTTAATAATTTGCTGAAGAATATTTTCAGGCGCTGAGTGGTGTGGATTTCCAGACACCTTCCTGCCCCTAACATGATGCTGTTTGTAGTTCCTACTGCACCAGCTCTGTTTGCACTTTTCCCACACTGCTTGCATGCTCTTGCAACATCTCAGAGCAACATAACATTCTCTGTTGGCAAAGGTATAGAGTGCTGCTTCGCTTCATAAATGCTGTTTGCTTCCCAGGACCCACTACAACCCATTCCTGAAATTCCAGATCAGCATTCTCAGTGATAATCGAGCTCCTGGTTTCAAGCTCTGTGCTGTACAAGCCAGAGGCCAAATGTAGTAACCCAGGAATGCATGATTGCAACGACTGTCACTTCCCAAGGAACTCTGCTTACTGCTAAATGACTGCCCTTTCCACATACCTGTGGGTGTCACTAACACGGTGACTCTTCCCTGTTAGGTCTGTCATGTATGGGTGGACATCACCTCAAGCAACTGAAAGTTTTGAAGCGATCATTTCCTATGTTTACAAAATCAGCATGCGACTCACTGCTGTTTTGCAGATTCCCCTGCACTCCCTGGCTAGAATTATTTATTATTCAAGTATGTGCCCTCTGAATAGCCCTTTTGATACTTTATGTGTTTTCCTTTACATGAAAGGGGATGCTGTGCCATGATCAGCCTTGCAATGAAAAAACTGGCAGGACACCTCTAGGATGTGTATGGTCACAGCAGTTTTTCAGTTAAGGCTGACTGTGTTTTGTCATGGGTAGAGCTTAACTGTGTCATTTGTCTGTGACTAGCATTTTCTATTGTTGCATTTTTTTTAAGGATGTAGTTCCTTTATGGTCTTTACTAAAAATGCTTTTCAGCTTCTTAATTTAACAAATAATTTCCTAAATTGTGTTACATGTTGTAGTATTGGCATGCACACCTTGTCAAGGTAGTGTTTGATACCGGAAAGCTGTAACTGCCAGTGCAAATAAAAGCTTGGAATGAGGGAACTACTATATAGTGGTTTTGGTTCAAGGGACCTTTAGAGATCATCTAGTCCAACACCCCCTGCCATGGGCAGGGACACCTTCCACTAGACCAGGCTGCTCAGAGCCCTGTCCAACACTTGCAGGGATGAGACATCCACAGCTTCTCTGTTCCAGTGTCTCACCACCCTCATAATAAAGAATGTCTTCCTCACACCCAATCTAAGTCTACCCTCTTTCAGTTTCAAACCATTTCTCCTTGTCCTTTCACTTCAAGCCCTGGTAAAAAGTCTCTCTCCCTCTTTTTTATGATCCCCCTTTATATATTGATTCTGTCCTTAAAGGTTTTCCATTCCTTCCAGTCACTGAATCCAGTTCCCACATATTTTTACTAACTGTAGCCAAATGTGTAGAAAAGGAGGAATCTTAATTACCTATACAAACCAGAGCGTCTCAGTAACAGTGACCAAACCTAAATTCTGGGTTGCAGTGCTGTGCTTGATTTGTGATGTGAAAGGAGCACTGACAAAAACAGGCTGTGCCTTATCTTCATTGTTTTGAAATGGTGATTCCTGTAGCTCTGTTGTATTCAGTTTTGTTTTCCTTCCTTAATTAGTGTAGTTTGATAGTTTCACTTGCAGTAAGATGTTTATTTCAAGATATAAAATCTTGGTCTTTCTCAGTGTACATATAGGGATTGTATATGTTTATGCAAAAGCTGATGTGCCAGCCAAAGAGTGCAAAGGAAATTAATAGTTCTTAAGAGGACAACTATAATGTTACTCCATCCTGGTAATAACTGTAGGATTGAAATAGTGAGCGTAACGTTAACTGCTCTGCTAGGAAGATGAAGACTGTGCAGAATGCCATGTGATTTAGCTATGTGCTCGTTACCCTTATTATGAAGCACAAGTGACACTACAAGTGCTGTCCCATCAATTCAACATTAGCTTCCCTTCCTCTGTTTGTCCTGCTTAGCTGTCCTTGTTTCTGCAGCTGTGTGCATCTGTGCTGAGGGTGTTGAAGTCCTTTCTCCGACCCACTTCATTACCCTATGAAACCTGATCAGGAGAGGAAAGTGTAGACATAGAGAGATCTTGAGGGTTTAAAAGACTGCCTTGTGCTTGACCTTAGTTAAGACCCTCACAGTCTTTCCAACACATTTGCCATAAAGCACAGTCATTTCCAGATTTATCTGCACCATGCAAAAATGTCAAGGTGAAGTCTGAAATGCACGTGTTGCTATATAAATTTCACCGATAGAATGGTAATGATTTTCTGATGCATGTAGCATTAATGAAGATGCACTCTGCCAGTTACACTCCTGGCAAATGAGAATCTGCAGAAAGAGATTTAAAATAAATATCGATTAGAGTTAAAATTAACTACTAATTACCATCAGAAGCAACTAGGCTGCTGCAGTTATAATCTGTGAGTATTTATAGCTGAAGGCTTTAGCATTAGATTTTTTTCTACTGACTGCCATTCAAGAAGCCTAATCTTACATCACAGGACAGGTTGAGAAAAATAACTGTTCAGCTGTTCCTAACTGATGGTAGCGTTATGTTTAGCTGCACAAGCCCCCCATGACATTGTTTTGGAGGATGCTGTATAAATTGGGATTAGCAGCATTTTTTATTTCTTTTAGGGAACAGTTTACTGAGGATTATTATAGTGAAGATCTGCTCAGTGTGCACAGCATCGTTTATGCAGAATGTCTTAGTATACACACATGCAGTATGCCACTCTGCCTTAACCTAAATGAAAATCTTGCAGTTTTATCATTGAGCAATGGCAGACTTGTAATTTCTTCTTTAAAAAAAAACACCTGTGATCTTAATTTCTTAACTTGTTTTGATATGATAGTAAATGTTAATTTTTTTAATTTTCTTAATCAGTTTAGCAAAGAAGCATTATTTTATAAATACAACTTACCAGAAAATGATTGTGTGTCCTTCAGTGCAAGTGTTAGTTTTCTCAGAATAAACCAGATATTGTGCAATTACTAGAAGATACTGGTTTCTGTATTGTATTTTTTGTTTTTAGCATGGAACTGATGCATTCGCTAAGAATGTATTTGGAAGCTGTTCATAGCCTTAGTTACTCAGGGAAGGCATTGTGGTCTAATGGGAAAGACAACGGTCTAGCACACAAAATGTGCTAGTGGCTCTGGATGTATTCCTGCCCTGTTCCTGTTTTGCACCAGTGAAACAGTTACGGTAGTAAAACTGACCTCTTTTAAAGTGCTTTATGTTCAAGAGAAGAAGGAATTTGGTGTTATTGCTTCCACAAATGATTCATTGCTTTAGGAAAATTCCTCATCTGAGGAGGTTATTGGGACTGTGGGCTGGTGACCAAAGGCAAGAGCAGAGCGGGAGCTGCAGCCCTGAGCAGGTGCCCAGCCAGTGCCCGGAGTAGTGACTGAGCAGGTGCTGGAGTAATGACCATGGCATGTAGAGAGCTGAGGCTCCTTGCCCATCCCAGAGGCCATTTCAGCAGAGGCATTTCAGGCAGTGCAACGCTGCAGAATTCAGAATAACTGGAATGGTAAAGTTTATATGTAGATTACTGAAGTTCGTTTCTATAAAAAAAGCTCAGGAAATGAACACAACTTCTCTATGCATCTTAATAATATAATTCCAGTAAGTTATGTGGATATATATAGTTCCTCATGGCACACTGAATTATAATTACTTGTTGTTATATATTTCTAAATGAAGTAAATTAATTTTTGAAGTAGTTCAGAGTTTTAGAAAGCACTCTGAAGGATTGAAGTGCATCACTAAGAACAGAATGGCAAATGTTGCTCTCTTCATTAATAACAATTTTGAAATAAAATATCTTGCCTAAAAGTTTCTTTCAAGTGTTTCAATGTTGGGCTTTAGGGGGTGGAGGAAAGAACATTTTTCCCCCCACCATTTCAGTTTCACTTTTTCTTCTTTGTACTCATGTCTTTATTCGAGAGTGATATAGTACTTCTGTCTTATCTTGGTAAAGAGAGGCAGATCTGTCTTTCCAGCTTCCTTTGGGTGAATGAGGCAGTGAAGCTGGTCCCCTGTACTACAAACCTGCTGATTCCCAAAGGTGAGAGAATGCTCTTGCCTGTGCTCTCTCTGCAGTTTCAGACAGCTGCTGAGTTGGTCCCATCCTCACCAATCACAAAATCAACAGGTTCTTGTTCAAGGATTATAGCTTCATGTCCTCTCACTATATACATCATAAATATTCCTACCCCATGCTCCAACATGTGACAAACTACATGTGTCTGTATTCACCACTCTCAACACCAGGGCTGGGGCATTATTTTGGTGACTTTTTAAAGGTGTTTTTCAACAGAGCTGTTTAGGAAAGAAATACAGTGAAGTCTTTGTCAAAAAGCCTTGTGAGGAGAACATGAAGAGACAGATTGAAATGATAATCAGAATTATAATCTTCCAGGGGTGTGATCATTTAGGCTAACTACGGCTTTTCTGCTGACTGGTCCCACAGCAGACCTGTTGGATGGACTGCTAAGAAGCTACGCTACCTGGTCCACTTCCCTGATCACTGCTTTTTTGTTTTTTTGTCCCTCTGTTACCGTGGAAGAGTTCTGGACAGGAGTGTTTTCTATCGGAAGCTTGTTCTATCAGAAGCTTGTTCCACCTTAAAATCTGTCACCAGTTCAGCTTTTCAGAAGTGAATGACTACAAGAATGCACAAATGACATACTGAAATGGGCAAAGTGACCTCCAGCCATGTAGTTTACAAGATACATGATGTTACTTTTTGTTCAGAGATGTCATAGACATGGTTTCTGCTTGTGAGCTAATATGTAGAGAACACTTGGCATGGATTGTTCTCTGAAAATTTGAATTAAATTTACAGAACAGACCATCCAAGGGTTGCTAGGAACTCATGCATAAACGGACATGGCTTCAAACTGCTGTCAATATCATCAGCTTTCCTCTCACTACTCCGGTCCGTCATCAACAGTGCCTTTCACAAGTCCACTGTGGAAGTGGATTAGGCTAAACAGCCAAAGGCACTCCTAGTGCAGAATAAGAGCGTCCACACAGTGTGTTAATGCCAAGCAGCTAATGCATTCTACATTCACACCCTCGCTTATTTTGCAACAGCTTCCCTGTGTAGGCAAGCCCTACATGTTCATGTCATTTGATGGTTAGCATTGCATCAGTGACATTCCAGATTCTGACCACAATGTTAGTAATGGAAAGTGGTTCATCTTCTAATGAAATGGTAGGCCTTTTTTTTTTTCCTAGTTGCATCTTTTGCAACTTTTTCTTTCATGTGTCTAGAGTGAATTTCTTCATTTTTAAAATGTGTGTGACATTCTTCTAATCTCTGATATATGAAATGGTGCTCTCTAAGCATGGAAATTGTCTTTATACAGTATACTGTGTGAAGCTGTGATTGTTCAGCCTCTTTTCTTCTGAAGAGTAGGAGAAAACCCAAGTAATAAAAACTTTCTTTACATATATTTGCAGTTTAGTAGCTTGCGTCTGCTATATTTTTTCCTCATAAAATATTCCAGTTTTTGCCTTGCTTTGCTCATACTGTGGCATCCCTAACACTTTTGCGCTACTGTTACATGCCTGGCATGCTTTCGTGTAGTCCTAGAGTTTCCTGATCATTTAAGTAGTGTGTTTATCAGTTAGGTGTATTTTCAGCAAATACCTTCGGTGTTTAACTTGCTTATTAAGTTTACATGCCATTGTGGGTGATGATAGTTAAGATGGAAGAATATGGGCTGCTTAGATTTTCCAGAAATAGTGGCTCTTCTGAGCTTACTGATGAGCCTTCATGGCATGGTTTTAGGTAATCTTCATCTCCCCCAGGAGCTTCTTCAGATCGAGTCCAGACTGCAGCGATGAGGAAACTGCTGTTTGAAATGTCATCCATAGACTTTGAAGTGTGGATTTCTCATGTTTGTTTGCAGTAACAGTGGGAGCAAGAAAGCTGCCTCTGTGTGTTCACTTACCAAACTTTCTGAGTTGCGTGGTTTATAATCAAAGATACCCTTTCTGTTCACATTTCCAGGGACACAGCTCCCACTGCACACCAGTCTGAATTTCCCCAAATCTAAAGGCAAAGATGATGTCTTACTTCTCACTTTGAATAGTGTATGAGTTGAAGGTTTCACAGAGCACCTCTGGAGTTTGGGGGTTTTTTTGTTGTTGTTTTTGTTTGTTTGTTTTGTGTTTTTTTTTCCTAGGTGGAATTTGTAGTCACATTTAATTTTTTAATACACGAAACAGGAAATTGTATCTAGTTTCAAGTGTCTTTCTGTCTCCTTCACTTACATTTCCGTAATGACTCTCCCATAACATTTCCATCAAATTAGAGTCTCTCTTCATTTTACAATCATTCTGGAAAACTGGTATCAACCAAGTCTACTCAGTAGTGAAAGGATAAAATGGGAACAGTATTTCCATTTGGAACAGTGTATTTTAAAAGGCCTTTAGCTTAGTGGGACAAAATACTGTAAAATATGCAAGTGCTGTGAATTTGATGGCTTTAAAGGAGTTTTTAGGGGGTTGTTGCTTAGTGCAGGATACTGTCCTTTACTTCCCCACTCTTATTATGTAAATGAACTAACAATTTGCTGATTCGTTCATCGAATTTGTCTTTCACACTCCAGAAAAATCAGGCTTATATTTACAAGACTGTAATTTTATTTTGGATTCACCAAATGAATGTGTATGCACTTCTTACACAAGTATGTGTAAAACAGGGCACATACAAGGGACTTGTCACTAAAATACCAGAAAATTGCTTGGCCTGGGCAGGAGCAAGTAAATTTGCAATTGCAATCTGGAGCAACATGTTAGAGGCCACCTTCCTTAGATCAACTTGTATATTGCAACACCAACAAGTAATCAAATTGTAATGTACTTTAATGCAAAGCCTAGTTTGGCTTGGTTGGCAAATTAAACTATCACATGCCTCTGGCGAAAGCAGAGAGCCTTTGAACTGTTTGACTGCAGCTGTATCTTGCACACCTTATTTTCCCTCTTAAAAATCAAATTAAACTGTAACCTGCAGCCTCTCTGGTAAGTTTCAAGGAAAATTAAACTGTTGCTAACGTTTCTAGCAAAGATAACTGTCTCTAATCAAGCTGAAAAGTCCAGGCCCAAATTCCCCTCTCCAAGTTTAGACAAATTCATTGGATGAAAACTCCAGGGCTTATTAAATACAAAGATACTACCTCTGACTCAGGAAGTCATTGGCCACAAATTGCTAGCAACTGGGAAAGTTTGCCAGGAAGATATTACTCTGTGCTTCCCCTCTTCTTTCACTCCTACAGCATATACTGTGGATCCATCCTGGGGGCAGGACACTGGACAGTTGTTCTGATCTGCTTCTCTGGATATGAAGTCTAACCCAAATTCAGAGCACTAAATGGGCATGCTGATCTACTCTTGAACATGGCCCGTGGTGGTCTCAGCAGTGGGTTTTGTGGAAAGCAGTGTTGGGGCTCACTCCCTCCTTTAGACTTCTCCTTGGACCTTCCTCCCCGCATGCTAGCAGTGCCCCAGACTCCTTCTGACTCTTAGAATACAACTCTTGGGTGTGATGATGTCCTTCACCTCCCCCACCTTTCATTATTTTCTGTGTTCTGCTGGCAGGAACACTTGGCATTTGACTTGCCCTCATAACATTCATGGTTTTTTTGGAGCGCTCAGAGATAGGATTTTTCCCAGCCTGGATGAGTTGCTGTTATTTCTGTAGAGTCAGCAGTACAATAGACCCTCTTGGGAGCCAAGACCTTGTCTGTCTAGTGGCTCAGGCTTACAAAGACTCAATCCTGCATGCTTAACGTTACCCTTTGATTTCCGGGATTAGTGTCTGACTGATGGCAGGTGAGAAGGCAGGATGGCACAGCACAATAGGAAATAAATCAGTGAAGTTTACGTTGCAACATGTACTCACTCAGGGCCAGGTTAGAGAAACAGGAATTGGGTAGAGGACGTTGGCACTGGAAGCAGTGAGCTGACAGCAATCTGTGTCATAGAAGTGACAATGACAATGGAGAGGATCTTTCCTCTAATGCTTTTTAATGTGTATACTCTCCATGCTTAATATAATTCACAATATATCAGTTAATGTCTCCGCACTATGGTTTTCTTATTTTTAAAAGTTGGCTTAACTCTCTATCGGCAGAGTAGGTAAAAACTGAGCTAAGGCTTATTAGTCACATTTTTATCAAGAGATGAAACTGATAGGGATATAAAGTGCTAACAGCTTTTAATTAAAATTGAATAAGTAAAAAATAGTTGGCAGTTACAAAATTCATTATGATGTGTTACCAAAAATAGATACCTTTATGAGAATGCAGTTTTATTACAACAGTGGGCACTAATTAGCTGTAAACATAATTTCTGAGGTAGCCAAATAGAAAATGTGTTACTGATACTCATAACAGATTTCAATTGGCTGGAACGGAAAACTACAAACTCTTAAGGCTCTTAAAATGTAATCTCTCAGACTACCAAAGCAGATGTATATACTACTGTTATTTAAGGCAACATCTGAATTTCAGGAACAATAACTTATTGTTTTCTGCATCTGGTTTTAATTTTCAAGGAAAACTCAATTTTACAAAAATGTAACCTGATTTAGCTGAAATATAGATGATCTGGTGCTTTTATTTCTTCTTTGTATGTATTAGTCAAACTTGCAAGTTAGATCCTACAAACTTTCATACATTTCATTTGGTAAAAAATTCCTCTGACCTTAATAAAAACATCTTCCAAGACGAGTTTACAGGTATAGATTTACAGCTTAGAGTGCCTTACTGACCATTTTGTGATGTATGTGTGTTTTGCATAATCACTGCAAAATTTACTGTAATTGAAAAAAATTATTTTTCTCTCTCCTCCTGTAATCTAGAACATCAAGCAATAACAACAAATCTGTGGGTGGTTTATCTGATTTATGCTAATTTGCTACTGACATGTTTGAGGCATCACTTGCATCATCCCAGTCTTGCATATTTATTATTAAAAATCTTAGCAGCTTATGAAAAGGAAATATTTAAAATAATTATTTATTTGTGCTGCGATAACCTCCTGAAATCAGGGCCCCGATCTGGTAGACTGTATAAAAAATCATTGTAAAAGAAGTGCAACCTGAAGTCTTCCTCGCAGCAACAGGACAATTTGAATTGGAAGATTAATATATCCCACTTACAAGGGTCTCAACTCATGGAATTTCATCCATTAAACATAAGGCATCTAAATCATCTCCAAAGCCAGTATGAGAAAGAGGTAAGCCCAGCCTGTGATTTAGCTCACATAATTTAGAGACTTGAGGCCCTCATGGGAGTCTCAAGCACCCAAGCTTGAGCTCATATTTTGAAACTTGGATGCTTCAACATAGTCTCCTAAATTCTTGCATTGGTACCTAAGTAAGCACACACAGAAGTGATGAGTGAAGTGGTGACTCCTTAGCAAAGTCAGAAGGTGCTGCATGAGGTGAACACTCTTGCAGAAGAGGCCACTTGAATTCTTAACGTGGAGTGCTGAGCTTTAAAAGTAAAATCACAGGCACAAGCTCCACATTTTAAAAATTTACCCACCTTCCTTGGCATCAACATAGTGATACCAAAAAAAAAAAAAAAAAAAAAAAATCATCCTTTGTAAATACTCATCTGTCCTAGATCTTGATAGTACTGCTGCATTCTAACTTCCTTGATCAACACGATGCATTAGTACACTGGAACTACATACCAAGTTCATGAGTACAACATAGAAAATGTGAGTTTCCAGATGTTTTCTGCAGAAAAGCTTAGAGCTGCAGTATGTCAAAATTTGCAGATGCACGAATTTAAGGAAATTCTGATTCCCTTGTTCTTTGTTGGCATTACTCACAGGAAGAAAATCCTGTGCATTTAAATAAAGCAGCCCATGCCAAAGCTGGCACCTACCAATATTTACAATATTGTTTGGCCTTGCTGCTGTCTCAGGGATTTCATGCTTTGCTTTGTATTTCAAATGATTCATTTAAAAAGCCCACTTTTTTTCCCCAAAATGTTGTATTTTCTTCAAAATACTATGCGTTTATGATAGAATAATCCTTATATATAAGCAATCTAAGAATAATATGTGACAGGTTTCCTTTTCTGAAACTGGTAATTGATGCAAATCTTTTTCTGATGTCTATACCATTGCAGTTTTGGTATTTACAGTTAAATTGTGCCACTTTTTCCTTCTGATTTGCAAGTGTTCAGTTTTGTTAGGGGGTCAGTATCTGATAAAGGTATGATAATATTCTTGGAGATTAAAGCCTTTAAATTATTACTGACATTGGACAGTTGAGCTCCTTTTCCCCTTGCATCTAACCCCTATTGATTGAATGAGGCCTTAGTAACAGAAACAGAAATACCCTTGATGCTTGCTTGAGTATTGCCTAAGTATTTGCAGGGGTACCTAGGTCAGAAATATTCATGAATGCTTGGAAAACCCCTGGTATATTGGAATGGAGAGAAGGGCAAGCTCTGTTAAGGAGGGAGGAAAAATACGCCAATAAAACCAGCATACCGAGAGGTGCGGTGGTGGAGCGATGGCTGCAATACCGATGCCAAGAGTACCTCAACCAGAGATGTGCTGGCTCACATGGCAGTGTGCTCGGTCTAGACTGGGTGTGAGAGATTGTGATTGCTCCAAGAGTAATGTCTGCTGTTATCATCCGGAAGGTGATGATATTATACAGTCATGCAGGACTGACCATAAGTTAGGAAACACTGGTCCTTAACAGATGTGGGCGACTGAATACCAGGGATGCAAAGATGGATGCAAAGATGGGCTCATAGTGTGCAATAGCAGCAAAGGGAACAAAGGCTGAGATTTTGTAGAAGGCAAATCATGAAGTAAACGAAACCCTCCATGCTGACTTGTGTTTCTCAGTGCCCCATTGGCAGTCAAAGCCAACAGAGGACATGGAAGGATTTTGTCCTCTCCAAACCCTGTTTTGCTACACTGCAAGCTAGCTTGTGCAGCTAGACAGAAAAATGTTCTGTTCAGCTTGGGACAGCTTGAGGACTACACCCCAGGGCACTGCTGCAAAAACATTGCAGAACTACCCCAAAGGAATGGAAAGTTATGGCAGATGTTGAGTTTTCTATTATTACCAGATAAGATTTAAAGATACACAAATGCATTCAACTAAAAGCCTAGATTCACAATAACAGAGCAAAGTCACAAAAAGATAACACAATATTTATACATTTATTATGGTTATATTTAATAATATACGTCCTCCTTAGCTGCTTCTGTGTCTCAGCTTTTGACTCTGGCTAATTAGTTTCTGCATGGAACCCTGGGCTGGCATGCCCCTGGGTACGCAGAGTTGCTTACACCTTTCCCTCTTCTTCTGGTAGAGTTGGGGACCTGCTTCTTCTCTAAATCAAGGTGGATTTCTTCTTGTTTGTCTGACCCTTATTCCCTGGTGTTGGGCCATCAGGTGTTTTCTGGGAGATTTCCATATTTTATTCTGCCCCTTCTCCTTAAGGTTACTTCACTAACGTTTCTGTTGTCCATCTCAAATAACACTTTCTTAGCTTTTGTTTTTCACTAATTACAGTCTTGTTAAAGTATAGCAACATCACTTTACAGATGATGCATTGTGATAAATAGTAAAAATTCCTTTTGAAGTATATACTGTGTATACAAGCTATATAGTAAGCCCATTTATGACACTGAAACACAAACTAGATTTTGTAGATTTGAATGCCAAATCTACAAAAGCTCTAACACATCCTTTGTTAGATTTTGGGGACTCATCTGCATGTTACAGGTTTTTGGTGAACTTGAACAGAGAATACCAAAGGCTTTGCATATATTCAGGTCAGCTTGCTTTCCTTTCCAGCCCTCCTTTCTAGCATTGGCTATAAATAGCTACACACACACACATACAAAAAGTGGTTACTATTTTCTAACAGAGACTATAGTATGGGATTTTTTTGCAGTATCTTGTTTGGGGAGTGGTACAGAAATGAGTTGTGGCATCTTACATATCACTGTGAGATAAAGCTTGGCAAATACTAGATTTTATTTGCTTATTTTAAGTATTGGCTATCTATATTAAATAGTAAATTAAAATTGCCTTGTTTCCCATTATAGTTTGTCATCGATCAGATAACGATGATGAGGCCATTGAACAAATCGATGAAGATATAGCCGTGACTCAGAGTCAGATGAACTTTATTTGTCCCATTACACAGGTATGCAATCACTGCTACTATAATCGATTGGGAAATAGTTATTTCATATTCTTCATTGGATTGTTTATTACAAATCTGCAATATTTGTTAAAAATCAGGCAGTATAGATTACAAGCATTATCAGAGAAAAGCAACATTGCTTGGGAAAAAAAAACAAGTAAGTAGGAATGCAGTATACTGTGCAGGACCTGACCCTGTAATTTGAGTGGAATACCATGTATAAATGGCAAACACACTTCCTGCTGTTTTACATAAAATCTCATCAGAAGCATTTTCATGAACATTATCAGTTCCTTTAAATCAGATCTTATTGATTACAGATGGAAATGAAGAGGCCAGTTCGAAACAAAGTCTGTGGACATACTTATGAAGAAGACGCCATTCTAAAAATTATCCAGACTCGAAAGCAGCAAAAGAAAAAAGTCCGGTAAGCTAATAAGAATGTGTGGAAAAGCTATTTGCTCTGCTGTGTAAGTGGAATTTTACTCCACTTGTTCTAGGAAATGTATTTGGATTGGCAAGGCTGCAGGAAGTAATACCTCAGTGTCTGCCCAAGTCACAGTCTCCTCATTAGTACTGTACACGTAAAGGAGCTTTTCTTTTTAATGAAAACAATGTGTAAGGAAATATTCAGGAAGTGTGTGTGGAAGTTACAGCTACTCGTGCTACCTGCACAACAGAAGCAAAGAGATATAGCCATGTACAACAAAGAGAAACTTCAGCTTTCTAAAATTTACTTGTTCATTTTGTTCCCACTGCTTATTTAGCAAGCCCTGAAGTTAATGAAAAAAAAAAAAGTGTCCTTTGTGCACCCTCTTTTTCATTTATATTCCAAAATATTAAATATTAAAATATGTATTAAAAATATTTAAAACACTTAAATTAGTTTTAAATTAGTGCTTGGCATTGGTGCAGAGGTGGGTCTGACTTGGAGCTGGGGGAGCTTCAAGAAGCTTCTCACAGGGGGCCAATGCTGTAGCCCCTTCCACTGCTACCAAAACCTCGCCACTCATGCAAACCCAACACAGTAAGAAATATTAAAGCACAACTTTTTAGGTAATAGAGAGTTTAAGAATTATCAGAAAGAGCTTTAAGAATGTGCAGACAGGATTGTGCAGTTCCCACTACGATGCAATTAAATAATTATTGCTTTATATCATTAAAGCAGCATGCCACTTTCCACACAGGACATATTATTTTTTTGAATGAAAAAATGTAACATTTTAATTTTTAAACCTGCAATTCTCCCTGGTAAGTTTTGAATTTAGGATGGGTTTGATTTAAAAAAAAAAAAAAAAAAAGGTGAAGAGAAGGGGCTCAAACACTTTTTAGAGCAAGTTTAGAGGACATATCATTTAGTCATTAATTTCACATTTGTTTTTACACCGTATATGCTTTGGTGTTGACCTCGTGGAAACTTACCAGTTGTGGACTTTTTAATAAATGTGCAGTTTGCACATTCTCAGGAAGGTCTGTCAGAGACTAGCAACCTGATTTCCCCCAAAATAATGCCACAGGCAGCTTACTTCCTCCATCCATTGCTCTTGCATTTCTCTTAGACTCCATATACTCCACCATGGGGATATAAAGGTGGAGTGGGACTTTTTATTCCACACTCCTTCCTGGCTACAGCAGAGCACTGCTATGAAATCAAGCATCAGGTGGGATACCCAGCCACTGCCTTAGTGTCAAGACAGCTTGAAGGACAAGATGGAAGTAGCTTTGCCTGTGTTATGAGGTCTAGGGAGAAAAAGTGGAGTGGGTGCAATATCCTGGGAGTCGCAACAAAACCAGCAACATGGATGGACAGAAACTTGGCTGGAAAAATCAACAGGAGTTCAGAAATAGCTCACAAATTGAAGAGAAGGAAGTGAGTGTTCAGGAGGATAGGGACAGGCTAGGAAGCTTGTGCTCAAGAGCCCAAAACCACTACAATAATAGCTTCTGCAATACAGAACTGAATTTAGGATGTTCATCTCTAAATTATTTCTCTCTGTTGTTAAATCCATCAGGAAAATGTCATGGTAGTAGAGATTGCTGTGTTGGATCAAAAGTTTCAGCACTGCTGAAATAGGGTCACATGATTGCATTTTATTTACCTTTTAAGAAGTTAAAGACTTAGAGAAATTCTAGAGTAAAAAAAATCATGCAAGCTGTATAACACCTAGCTTTAGAAGCTACCTTATATGCAAACTGAAGTTATCTGTGCCTTCTGAATGCTGGCAGTTCTTAATTTTGACCTTTTAGCTTACAAACTTTCCATTTTTACAGCAACTCCAGTATTCTAGAAAATCACACACAGAGTAATAACTCTGCTTCACTGTAACCAAGTTAAGAAAGACTGCTTGGTTTTTCTCTACCCAGTCTTACTGACCTGCTGTAATTTTAACCTTGCTCGTGAAAATGCAGTCAGTTTTGAAAAACCATAGTCTGCTGCGGTGGGAAGACAGGGCAGCTGATGCAACAAGTTCCCTATTTGAGTACCCTGTTCTCATGGAGTTGCTACTTGACTGGGCTCCTGCCAGCGCTGTTCAAGTGGAAGCAGGTGTCTTGGTAGTCGAGTCGTGGTTAGGGGGAGCCTCCCTATCCTGACTCTGAAATCAAAGCTGTTGCTCACTCTGGAGTTATAGAAGTGGCTGTTTCCTCACACGTACTTTCCCGTTTGAATCCACGGGATCCCTTCGGTGCACTTGGCAGGGCCCTGGCCGAATGTCAGCTCTTCAGCTGACGTACGCACAGCCACCGGTTCTATGCTGATAGACTTCCCATAGACTCCTCCAGGCAACTCTTACATGTCTTGGTTTGCTCAGTATTTTCCACTGCCTGGAAGGACATACTAATACTTTATGCTTACAGGAAATGTGGGAAGCTTTCTGAGCACTTGTTATTCATTAATCTGGCAAGCTATTGCTCTAATAAGGTGATAAATGGGAAAACTGAAGCACAGAGCAATTAAGTGACTTATCCATGACAAACACAGTAAGCTGCGGACAAATCTGGAGTAAAAATTATGAGTACTGAGTGTAAATAAGTTCCATGCCTCAGACAGAAGTTATTCCTAGTAAAGGAAAAATTCAGGAAAAGTGTTATTTCAGACTACGGGTACCATCTGTGCATGTATGGGCCACTGCCAAAGGAAAATGACCTTTGGACTCTGAATATCTTTTACCCTGCTGTCTTTATCTGGCTGTTTCAAGTAGTTGTAAGACATTTTGTATTTGATTATCATTCAGAGGCTGTTAATTTGACCCCATCTCTCCTTTCTGTGCTTTCTCACTTCATAAAAGGCCAGGTAAATTTTTACACCAACTAGATAGTCCACGGATTCACCAGTCAGCCTTTGCAAGTCTCATTCTCTTTTATCTATTTTCCTAGAAATTACTTTCTCTATTTATCTATCAGTGAAGATTATACTTCTCCACTGCAGATTAATAAGGTAGTTACCTGCAGTTTGCAGACAACTGCAAAGAGAGAAAGCAACACTGAAAGGTGTCTATGCAATGCTAATATCATTACTGATGAAGGCAGCTTGTGTACATGAAGCAAGAGAGTGATCTACAGGTGAGAGGCTCCGTCTCTTGCCATGTTCCTTCCTTCCTTCAGCTGTTGATTCCCACCAGTTTAGATAAATGGATTTACTTTTCCGCACAGAGAGCTGGTGAAGAGGAAAAGAGGTAATCAGGAACTGACAGAAAGAGTAAGTCCCAGATAAATACAATAAACTAGCAGATGTTATGTAAAAGCCTATATCTGACAAATACAATTCTTCCGATTTAATGGAGTCTCTCTTTTCTTTTTAAAAGATGCCCTAAAATTGGCTGTAGCCATGCTGATGTAAAAGGATCAGATCTTGTGCCAGATGAAGCACTTAAAAGAGCGATTGACAGTCAGAATAAACAAAGCTGGTCAACACTGGAGAAGTCAGCTGGATACGCTGCTGCCACAGAGAAAATTTGTTGTTAGAGGTCTTGTGAGATAAGCTGCTGATTGTAAGCAGGTTGTGTAACTGATTGTTATTTAAAGTGTTTCATTTATAGACAAAGTTGAAGGTCTCAGCTGTAACTGAAAGCATTTTTTAAACTGCCGAATATGAGGAATTCCAGTTTAACTTGTTTGTTGCTTTTTTTTTAACCTTCCTGAAATTCTAAAAGCTTGCATTTGATAAATAAAATGTGTTTTGCAGCATTTAACGTTCCTTGTCAGTGTGATGATTTTTTCAGCATAATAGAGATGCAGATTCTGCTGGCATGTAATAGTGAGTGCTTTGCTCCATACTGCAGATAGTTCTGTTACTGTCTCTGTAACTGCTGGGAATACTCAGAGCAGGGCACTCTGACCAAGCATTTACCCAAGTCATATACCCTGCTTGGGAGCATGTCCATGTTTTAATACAAACCTCAGGAAACCTTAATAGAGTTTAATTTGCAGGAAGTGCTACACATCTATACCTTGCGTGTGGACACACAAAATTACCATTCAGCTTTGAGGATCTTGGCCTTGTTCTTACTCAACACTCTGCCCTCACTTAGGCTTTTCTTTTGAGATTCAGAAGCTTTTATTTCAGGCTTTTTGTGGAGGGCTTTACCTTAATACTGTAGGTTAGGAGACTACAATTATTTACAAATGTATTCCAATAACCAATTTGTAGATAATACAAATATATTGTAACTATAGGCCTTGAATTGAAAAGCAGTTAATATCATTTTATATAAGCTTTGGATATCTATGCATTTAGGCACAGATCCAAAAAAGGACTTAAACTTTGTGACACTCCATATTTATTACCTAAATTGTTCGTAGCACATCTAGCAGATAAGGCATTATATGTGTGAATTAGAAATACTCATAGGTAAAAGGAGCTGCCTTGCTGGTCAGCTGACAATTATCTCCTGGCATGTGTGAAGCAGAAAATACAGGTTTCTTTGAGCTTTTGGATCCTTAGTGGGTCAGATGATATTTTCCTAGGTCATTTTTCTGAATTTATAATCTGACATTTAGTGTAAAATGTAGCTAAGGTACTTAAATGCTAAGCTTTTCACACTGAGTTACTGTTTGCTAACAGCTTTCCTCTTGTAGGCCATTATTAACCCCAATTGCACTTAAGAGTGCAAACCACTTCAAACTGAATTTGTTATTTTCTAATTGAAGAATATTAATCTGCAAGCTGATTTCATAGCTAAAAAAGGGAACTGAACCACTATTATTTGCACTGAGCTTCTGTGTTCAAAACATTTCATGGGAATTAGCTGGGTAATTTTCATAATGTGGTCTAACCCCAAAGGTCCATCTTTTTAAAACTCAACAGTGATCATGAGTGCTTCTGTCTATGGAAGCCCAACTGAAATAGGTGAAAGAGACTGGGGAGCAGTTGAGCAGCATGTACCTGTTTGTATTTTTATGTGTAAAAATCAGGCCCCTTTTAAGACATCTCAGGTCTCAAACCTATAGTTTTTAAGATGGGTCACCAATTTTCAGTTAAATACCAGAAGGAAGGATGTTAACTATAGCATTTATTTAAAAAAAAAAAAAAAAAAAAAAAAGCAGGGACAAATGTCCTAAACTGTGAATAGCTACTTGTTTCATCTTGAAGTTTGTGGTTAAATTTACTCCAGCACCGTTTATAATCAGAACACTCAGAAACAGAAACTTGCACTGGTTAAACAATCTCTGCAGTTTCTGACAGAGGTGCATTACCATTGTCCTCATGGATCTAATTCAATCCCTAGTGGTAATCAATCTCCCAAGTTTTCAGATGCAAAGTTGTACATACATTCTACATGGCCATGGTGCCGCACCTTAAATTTAGTTCATGTAGGTGTCTGGGTGCTTGAGTGTGACTTCCAATAACACGTAACATTATAAATGCTAAATTATACCCAGATTAATTCATACTGACAAACTGGCAGCAGCAGGTTTGGTTTGCTACCTGTGGTGTTTGTACCAGTATACCCTTAGATAGCTGCAGTTCCTGATATGGTCATAACCCTCATGTTCCAATGAGTAATGCTATAAAGGAGATTGCTGTCTTGGTTACACCTTGTTGTTGTACATTAGAGAGAGGGGCTTGACCCATCACAGTGCTGGTGGCTGTAGTGGAAGCTGCACTCAACCTGTCTCTGTGTTAGCTAATCCACAGGTAATAATGTGAATTGCCTGCTTAAGATGATGCAGCTGGGAGTTAAAAACAAACAAATCTGAAGCAACACTTTAAATGAAGAGAACAAACAGTCAAGCACTCACTTATTGTCACTCTAAATGGAAAGGTATTTTTGAATGTTCACATTCCTGCCTCAGAATACATGATCTTCCTTCTCTCCTTTGCTAGCCTGAGACAGGCAGCATCAGTGAATCAGAGGGCCTGAACAGCAAGTGCAAGCACAGCCTAAATTCTGAAATCCTTCTCAGTCTTCAGCTGAAAGAAGTAGACTGATTTTTGGCAAAACTTACCTGCTTAGCTAATAACAATCACATATGAGGTAAAGAGGCATGTGTATTGACACTGAAGTAGGTTTCTTCCTTTCATCATCACAGACACCTCTTTTCAAGTATGGCCACAGCCATATTATCCATAAAAAGACAAATATTCAAGCACTTATGTCAGGATTGTTGACAAGAGTACTTGAGTCTCATCAGAATCAGTGATGCTCCACATAGATTCAACTGCTAGAGAAAACTGCCTGTATTTACTCAAATCAACAAAGTTCTCCACAAAATGTTAGGCATTTATGAATTTAAAGTATATCATAACATCCAAGGAGTCCTAGTACGATGAGTGATTTTTTTTTTTCCTCTGAACCCAGAATTTGAGCCATTCTGTTGATTTTTCATGGCTGGTTCTCTCCTGTTGTTGGTTCTTACAAGTAATTTTCCTTCTGAAACTTAAAGATTATAGGCTTGGTCATCAGCATGAATTACAGTTGGCACCTTACTAGGTGGAAGGACAGACTAGCCCTGGCAATTGGGGAAGGCTTCTGTGCTTGTCAGCTGACCCGATGGAAGTTATAAACTGCTACTGATTCATTGGGGTGGCTGTAGTTACTGGCAGCTCTTTGCTCTTTCATTTGCAAAGTTTGGGGTTTGTTATGCAGTTGTGACCTCACTGTTTCCATGTGTCCCATGTCCCCCATAAACTCCACTCTGGATAGAAGCGACTTGAAAGAGTTAACGAATAAAAATAAGTGTCTGTGATGAATAAGCTGATCTGTATGATTCACAGAAGTGGAAACTCAACAGCAGTTAAACCTTCAAATCTTAATCTGTTTTGGCTATAAGATATCATATGTAAACAAGCATATGTTAACAGTTCACAGGGTAATTTGTGTCTCATTGTTTGACGTCAGAAATTTTGCAACAATTTTTAAGGAAAGAAACTCAGAGGTGAGGTGGTTTGTTTTTTTTTTTTTTTTTTTTTCCTTTTCCGTAAGGGGTGCTTTGCAAATGCAGCAAACCTCAATGTAGCTGAGAAGGGTCTGTCACTGAAACCTGGTGAGAATCTGCCTCTGCCAGAGAACAGAAGTTCCACATAGTATTTTGAGTGATTAAAGAAACGTCTGATCAAACATTAAAATAAAGAAAAGGCAAGAGAGATCCAAATGCAACAGCTTTCAGTGGTACCCCGAGGCACAAGCCATTAACACAGCTCTCTCACTTGAACAGATTCTCTCTGTGAAGCAGAATTCTCCATTTTACAACTAGAGACTCAAGTTTTCAAATCAGTGGAGCCATGACATGTAAAGATAAAAAATAATCAGGCAGGCATCTCATGGAAGATTTAGCACACTTGTGCTAAAAGGAGCGCACATTCCTCTGAATCAAGGACATATTCATCGTTACTGCTCCGAAGCTGTGATCTTATTCATTCTAGAAGAATCAGAAAGACTAGGCTAAGTCAGTGCTCCCTTGAGAAATACCCGGAGCAAAAGCAGGGGCTGCAGGAAGTGATACTGATGACTCAACAGCCAAGGCCAACACACTGCCTTATTTTAGACAATGTCTTCTTGGACATACTCATGTTTCCTCATGAGTGGCTGATGACAAAGGTCTTACCTACCTGTGGTCACAAGTACCTCATGACGTTTTTCTCAAGAATAGCTCTCGTATTGTGGGCAAAAATATCTTAAAATTCACTGTGCAACTTGATTGACTGCCACTGCCATTTCAAGTGAATGTTAATGTTCACCTTTCCTAAAAATCTCCACATATAGATCCGGAGGTACCGTGTGGTCCATTAACTGAACATTTTCATAATGGATAGTGCTCTGTTATACAGTGAAAAAGATGCACCTTGGAAAGGGGCTTCCTGGAGTGGAAAATGTTAGAATATCCCAAGGGCAGGTCTTCCTTTCTCTTCCTACAGCCAAACCCTGATGGCTCCTCACTACAAGTACAGACTAGTACTGACTGCAAATTCCAAGTCTTCCATAAATAATGATTTTTTTTCTGGTCATAAAGTATTTACTGTTAAGACATATTATTTGAAAGACACGATGTGGTCATAGCAATGCTCAGAGGAGAATCCTATGTGTAGGTGCCAGCAGATTCTAGGCTGCCTGCCAGTAACTATAAGAAGTAAAAACATTAGATTGATTGTTAAGCAAGTAAAATTCTGGGATGTGTGTACATTTTACAGTAGATACCCATATATGTGCTTAGCCTCTTGATGCATGAGTAATCTCAACGACTTAACAGGACTGCAGCAATGTACAGAAAACACAGTGTGTTTCACCATTTCAAAATGCTGCAGAAAATGCTGCAGTGGACTGAGAAGAGAGCCTGCCTCACTCACTTATTCTGATGTTAGTCCAGACCCGAAGACAGAGCTCGAAAGCACGCACATGAATTGAATTGCATGGGAAGCTTACCAAAGGAAGTGTTTGCTTGTAAACTCAGTATGAATAGGATCTTCTCTGACCGCAAGGGAAATGGAGAGACACTCATTCACTGTCCGCTTGTGCAATCAACTTCTGAAATAAAAACAGGATTTGAGGTTTAAAGCCTGAACCTTCACACATCTTTCAAGCAACAGAAGAAGCCTTCAGTGCTCTTTAGCCTGCAAAGAAACAAAGTCGGGAGGTGCTGCTGATGAGATTCCTTGGATTTGATAACAACTGACTTATCAAAGGGAATTATTTAGAGTTCCTAGCAACAGCAACCCTGAGAGCAGCTTCTGTGCGGGCTTGAGGGGAGACATCGGAACACCACTACCTTGCACTTCTTTTCATGTCACTACATGCTCATCATGTGTTTTATATCTTAACAGTGAATCTGCCACTGAGTTTCACGGTGTCTAAGGATGGTTGTGGGTTTATCACAGATGCCATTCATGCTATAAAAAACATTACTTTTAAGTTCTTTATCACCTGACCACACAACTACTTTTCGAGCCTGGTCTGTGCAGGGTGATTCTGTACGTTATTAGGTTATGGACAACCTGCTGGGTTTAAAATGCTGGCTTTCAATCTAGCAGTAGTTTAAGTTTCATTACATGGCTTGAGATAACTTGTGAAATAAAGATACTTATTTTTCATAATTTGCCTGATAGTTTAATATTAGCTGAAGTATTTGTGTGTCACACCTCTCTCATCTGATAACTAAAATAATGACTTTTAAATTTCTTCCCATAGCAAGCAGCCAGTTTATTTATAAGTGGCCTAATCTAATAGAGATTTACTTTGTGTATCCCATGAGACACATTATCAAAGTTACCAGACCTGTCCCAAGCACTTGGGAAGTGGGGAGATGGTTACACAATTCTCATTGCCTCTGGCTGTTCTAGTTACAAAGATGAAGGGTCAGAGAACTGGAGCAGCGGAGATAATTTTGCGAGCATCTAAGGAAAAGCAGCTGATCAGGTGAGTGTAGGCACTGGCTGAGGGTGAGACAGGAAGATGTTTAAATGCCACATAATAAAAATCCCCTTACACAAAATAACATGCCAGGAAAAGGGAACGATGATGCCTGACCCTCAGAAATTCTGGATTTTTAAATCTTCAGCTAGCAGATGCAATAGTGCTGCTTGCCTCTTTATAAAAAAAAAAAAAAAAAAACAACAAAAAACAAAAAACATGTGAAGAGCAACATTCAGCTTGCCTCAGCTCTGGCAAATCTGTGCTGGGCAAGACCCTTCCCTCTGCTGGGTCATGCCAGATCAGTGATACACATCCCACAGGATCTTGTTTCTGCTCCAGTCCCAGCTCCTTGTCTAGCAGCTGGGACTCCAGGAAGAGAGGAGACAACAAGCAGTTCTGCTTGCTTTGACCCTCCTTTTCCAAGGCAAGATCTACTTTTTGTAATGATTTTGTAATATCCTTTGACTGGGAGCTCCTCAGTCTTCCTTAGCAGTTGGAAGGTGCCTGTTGCACACTCTTGTCCTTTGCCAAGCACAAAGACTTCTGATCTGTACTCCCAAAGGCCATCCCTGCCCCACTTTGCTGGTACTGGGCTGCTGTCAAAGCATCCAAGGCTGAGTTTTTGTTTCCTTGTAGTCTGTTGGCTCACAGCAGTTCATTTTTCCAGCACTGAGGTAGCAAGACTCATCCACAAAGTCTATGTTTTATCCCAAAGTTTGGTCTGTAATTCTGCACTGATCTGTGCTCCGCAGTGATTTACAGTGCTCTCCATCAGAGATGCATAACACTGCCTTGGTTCATTTGGAAGGGCTATAAAGCCATTCAGTCTCAAATTCACTGCAGGCACAGCTGAGAATTGCCATGCTAGTATTCATCTCATGTATGCAAAGCGGGTAGCCCCAAAAAAATCTTTTTTGGGGGAGGAGCAGGTAGAATGATAAAGGTTTGTTCGGGGAATAGAAGGAAGACCCCCAATGGCTTCTGATTTCAGGAGGAGACTAACGCAGGATGCTTAAAAAGCTGTGGGGTGACCTACAGTGAACAAGAGACCGCTATGGCAAGTGTGGTAGTCCCATATTCTGCAAAAACTTCTACTACTGAAATTCTGAAGCAGTTCTGTTCTTTAAAAACCTGTCCCTGGAATTCCTCCTGTTTTCTGCGTAACCAACCAGTCTGGTTTGAACTGGCGGAGATGGGTAAGGAGGACAAGTTTCAACCCTCTGAGAAGCACCATGGCATGCAGGTCATCAGACACCATCCTTGGTATCCTTTTCTTTTTTTTTTTTTTTTTTCATTTCAGGGATCAGCCAGAATTAGAAAAAACAGAAATGCCAAAGTGGGAATCACTTCTCTGCTCTGCATTTTTGAATGAATTTGGTGGGAATGGAGAGGAGTCTGGGTGTGGAACTCTTCTTATGATCCATACCCAAAATGTAAGACTGAGAATAAGGTAGTGAGCTTTATTAATTGCTACTACATGTTTATTCATGACATTAATGCTTTGAGTACCTGAAAGCATGCCAGCAATTTTAAAGAAGCAATGAAGGTTTCCTGCTGTCAAGATCTGCCCCCATCTTGCAAAGACCTGACACCTAGGACATTTAAGCTTGGGTTTATCTCAGCCACATGTAGAGAATTGAAGTCTGGTCTATACAGTCACCTGGGAGAGGGCACCCACTGGCACTTCTGGGATAAATTGCCCAGGAGTTATCCTCTCCTGGCCTTTGGGGCCTGCACGCCCCGTTTCTGTGCTCTAGTTAGCAGGGACACACCCCCAGAGTGTGAAATCTGGGGAATCCCTGTGAGAAGAGGCTGCCCAGACATCAGGAGCTTGTGGCAGGACTGTGGGGTGCGATGCTGTGTGTACCTCTGTGCTCTGCTCTCCTCTCACATCCCAGATGGTTTTCTGGTGGGGACAGGATGACGAGGGGGGGCGTTTGCCCTTCTTAAGGACCAATGGGTGCCATGCCCCCTTTGGCTACCAGTAGCATGAACCAAGCACCTGTGCTGGTCCTGGTGGCATAGGGCCAGTATGAGGTGGCCAGCCATGGACCCTAAGAGGCTTTAAATGGGTGGGAGCCTGGGAAGGTGAAGGATACGGCTTCCTACGATTTGTGCAAATGGATCCCCAGTATGACCCTTCTCCTCGACAGGGAGAGTGAGCTGGCACAGGAGCTGAGAGAAGGGGATCTTCGGGAGGGTGAGGACCAAAGGCATGCACTCACCCCAGATGCACCACTTGGTTTTTTACACTGGCATCTTCGCTCCTGCTCACACTGCATCTCAGACTGAGCGCTCCTGGGGATGCTGTTACACGCTAATAATGCCTGTGAGTACATTTATGTGGGTCCATTGCTATTTTGATGTGTCTACACCCTTCGCCTGTCCCCAAAAGCACTGACACCCCCCCACACACCTTGTGCTATCTCAGATGTAGGAAGCAGCCCACACATGCAGCATCCTACCAGCTAAATTCACTCAGCAGAGGCATCCCAGTCATAAAACTTCCAAGAAGGTAAAAAAAAAGTAAAACAAAGGTCTGATGGATAGTTGTGCATGTTTCACCTATGAGAGGAATGAAATAAAATAGCATGCTTTGAGAGTTATGGTGAATCGTGCTGAAACAATCTGCAGACATTAATAGAATTGTATTTCTGGGGGGGAGAAAAAAAATGAAAAGGAAAATGCAGGCCCTGGGATATCCCTTTATGGCGTATGCATTTTATGTTTAAATGCATTAATGGGACTGCTATGCTATGAGTCATCCTGCACAAGAGTTTCATGTGTTTCTTAAAATACACTAGAAGTAGCTGAAGGCATGCACGGGTTCGCCGTGCAGTTATCTATCAGGAATCTGAGTGAATACCTGCTTGCATGGCACCACGGGCTTCAGAGCTGGGGGGGGCCCGTCCTGGGCCCTCTCTGCGGCTTGAATGGACCAGGTTTGGGGAAACTGAAACAGGATAGGAACTGATCGTACAGAGAAATAAAATGCAGGCTCTCTGTGTTATTAGGGAAGCCTCAACACTGAATTACAGAAAATTTGCATCTATGTAAGCAGAAAAGCTGGAGAGTTTCCTTCTGAAGCACTCTTGTCAAAACTACAGCTGTCTGCATGTTTTCCAGGGATGATTTGTTGTCTGGTTTTATTTATTTTTTCTTCCGTTTGCTAACAGTCCTGGCTTCAAATCTATTTACTCCTCCTTTAAACCCACACTTCTGAGCCCGGTGGTGGCTGCTGAGCTCACCTCTCTGTTCCTCACAGGTCACTTCAGCCGCTGGCTGCTGCTTGCTCCTGACGCTATTCCTTTTTCGGAGAGCAGATAGCTTTAACAGGAGAAGCACTTAATCCGAACTATTTCTGACAGTGTATATTAAGTCCATGCTTGTGAACAAACGGTGGTAAATACACAACAGCTTCATGATGCAAACATTGGGATGAATTATGGTTAATTAGTGATTAGTGAAAAGCAAGAATTGGGGCTGGGGAGAAGAGAAGCTCCCGGGAATGATGCTGGGCTAGCTTTCTCTCCACAGTTAGCCTGGCTTAACTTTTTTTGTTTCTACATCTCGCACGAGGCGATGCTGTCTCAAAAGCGCTACAGAGGCATTTGAAATTTCTGGCACCGTTTCCCAGCAGCACACACTGGTCATGGATAAACCTGCTGCTGCCGTTTCCAGGGCTGCCTTTGCAGAAGAGACGCTCATCCTTCGGTGCCAGAGATTTTATCGCTCAGCTTTGCTAGAAAACTCTCCCTGTCTCTATCTTTGTGCTCACAAGCGGGCGGTGGAGGCTTGAGGGTTTAGTGAGCGCGCTGGCTTTGCGGGGGGGCCAACCCTCCCAAGCAGTGGGGTGACCCCCCCCAAGGGCTGCCATCCCCAGGACCGTGACTCGGACATGCGGTGTCCTTACTCCGGCGCGGGTGGGGGGGTCCCCCGCCGCGCCCCCGGCCCCAGCGGGTCCGGCAGCCCCGGGGACGCGCCGCCCCGCCCGGCTGCGTGGCGCGGGAAGCAGCGGGCGGGGCGAAGCGGAGAGGATCAGGCGTGTCCGAGCCTCCCCACTCCCATTTCCCCGTGCGTCAGGGACCAGGAGGAGGAGACTCACTTTTTTTTTTTTTTTTTTTTTTTTTTTTTGGTGGTGGTGGTGTTTTTTTTTTTTTTTTTTTTTTTAAAAGCCTTCAACTACTTTAGCGCGGAGTCGGCAGCAGATGGTGGACGCAGCCCGAGGTTTCGGCGGGGAGAGCGAAGGGATGCGCCAAGCGCGTACCGCCCGCCTCTAGCTCCGCGCCCGCGCCCGCTCCCCTCCATGAGCCGCCCCGCGTCCCTGCTGCCGGCCGCCCGCTGCCGCAGCGCCCCGGCCAAGCGGCTCCAGCCTCTCCACGACGGCCCCGCCGAGGAAGCGCCGGCCGCCAAGTGCCCTCGCCTCGCCGACTGCGGCCCCCCGGATTGCCTCAGCGCCCCCGGCTCGCCGTGTGCCCCCGCTTCTCCCGCCGGCGGCGGGGCGGCGGGTCCCAGCCTCATCGCCTCGTACCTGCTGCTGCCGCTGGCCGAGCGGGAGCAGGTGTCGAGGGCGCTGAGCGTCAGCTCCGGCCGGGAGCTGCGCTGCAAGGTGAGCGCGGAGCTCCGCGGGCGCGGACGGGTGCGCTGGGGCGGGGGGGGGGGGGGGGGGGGGAACCGGCGTCCTCCCGGTGTGTCTCGGCGCCGCGTAACCACTCGACCCGCGGAGAGAATTTGCGAAACATCAGCCCGGGTTAGAAATGCCCAGCCGGCTGCCGGTGGGGATTTACAAGTGCTGGGAGTAAGCTGCGACAACTCCGGCTTACCTCGGAGTACCTTCCCCAACAGGCTCGGGGGATGGTGGTTTGGTTTTTTTCCTTCGGTTTTCTTTTTTTTTTTTTTTTTTTTTTTCCCCCCCTCCTTTCAACATAAAATGAACAGGAAGGGTCTCAGTAACCGCTTTGAGCGGCACTCCTGCCGTGCCCTGGCTCCCCTCCAGCTCCCTCGTCATTGTTTGGGGAGAGTCGCTACGCGAGCGGTGGCTTCCAACGCCCTTGAGAATGAATTTCGGTTTAATTTCCTCTTTACAGGTATTCCCCCTCAAACACTACCAGGACAAGATTCGGCCTTACATTCAGCTGCCGTCGCACAGAAACATCACCGGGGTTGTCGAAGTCATCCTTGGGGACACCAAGGCTTATGTATTCTTTGAAAAGGACTTTGGGGACATGCACTCCTATGTGAGGAGCTGCAAGAGGCTGAGGGAAGAGGAGGCTGCCCGACTGTTCAAGCAGATCGTCTCCGCTGTAGCTCACTGCCACCAGTCAGCCATCGTACTTGGTGACCTCAAGCTCAGGAAATTTGTCTTCTCTAATGAAGAAAGGTAAGCGGTTGTCACCAGCCAGCCGTGGGGTGAGTGGGGAGGGAGGAATGCCACCTCCAGAGACGCAAAAAGCGTCTCGGGGAGTGGAAACAGCCGTGTCAGCCAGGCATCACCTGTGAGCGATTTGAGTAGGTCCCTGTCACATGTGTGTGGTAGGTCACGGATCTAAGCGGTACGCACGCACTTGTAGTTAGATCTCAACTGATGAAAGGGAGGAAGCTCGCCGGGTGCTTCCTCTCATTCAGCAGAAGTTCAGCGAAACCGGCTGGTAGACAAAGGGGCGATAGTTCAGATGCTCGTTAATGCCAGAAGATGTCATGTGTGCCACTCATTCCGTGTAAAATGAATCAAAGACCAGGAGAAGGAGAGGAGGGAGGACGAGGCGTTGTGCCGGGGAGGGCGAGCGGCCCGGCTCGGGGAGCTGGAGGTGTGAGGAGCTGGAGCTCTGGTCCCTCCTCATGCCCAGCGGAGCTGCCCTGTGGCCACGGCCCAGCCACGGTGCTCGGGAAGGGTCTCCTTGCTGAAATCCCCTGCTGATCAGGGTTACAGTGCTAACGGAAGACCAGCTGTGTCTTTCAAGGCTTTTATCCCCCCCCAACGGCTGGTGGGGGTGCTTTCCGTGCTCCCTGTGCCTGTGGATATGGGCACGCACAAGAAGGAGGGTGAGACATGGTTAAATATTGCTTTGGGAATCCCTGCGCCGAAGAAAAGCACTTTGGTAAAACTTAGCCTAAAGCCTAGGTTTATAGAGAGGAGATCTAGAATCTAGTTGTTAAATTTAGATTAGGGAAATAATTCAGTATTTCCCTGGAGTGTTTGCTGCTCGTGTAGTGCTTCACCACATGTGGCAGAGCCAGAAATACATTTTTAATCAGCAAAACTGACTAACTGCTCATCCTGTGGAAAGCTAAAAAAAAAAAAAAAAGTAAAAGCTGTAATTCAGTTATGCTTAATCTGATGAAACTGGAGGTGATATTACTGAAGCAGAAGAAATTTTGGTGGTGTTTTTCTTTTTTTTTTTTTTTTTTTTTTTTTTTTCTGGGCTAACGCTTCTTCAGGATATCGTTTATAGATGTGATAAGAAAATTAACCAGCACTGCCCCTCTTAAACAGAAACAACCATATGTTGACATGCAAAGAAAGTAATTCCTTTGAAGGAAACTATTGCAGCTTTTCCCGCCCATAAGAAGATGAAACATTTGTTGAAATGTTACATTGCACACAGTCTCGCTCATTTGGAAATAACGCGTTGCACAGGCGAGTGTCATGTGCATCCCATTTGGCAAGAAGAGGGTTAAGCAATGGCAGGCGACTGGGGCTCTCCGGCACAGGTGCAGTTTCAGGGCTCCCGCAGCCAATCCCGGGCCCACGGTTCGCGTTGAGTCATATTTTCCGTTTGCAGAACCAATGGGTATTTGGCGAGGTCATGCTGAGGACAGGCTGCAGCCGGAGCAGCGACACCCCAGCGGGCTGCAGGGCAGCGCGGAGCCCTTCCAGCGCGCCCGATGGCTGCCTCGCTGATGTGAAGCTCCCCCTTCTCCCCAAAAGAGGAGGTCGGGGTGAACCCATCTCTGCCCGAGAGGGGTCGGGTGCCGTAGTGCTCTCCAGGAAGGCAAAAAGAAGAACAATTTTAAAATAACAGTTTAAAAATAAAATACAAGACTCGGGAGAGATGATGGTCCCCGCAGGCGTGGAAGGGAGCTGGACTTTGCCGTTTGCAAAATCACGCAGCTGGACGCTGTTTGCTCAAAGCCTGAACCGCAAATACCCCGTGTGCACGGGGTATTGTAGCCGATTAACCCCCTGCAGTTGCAGTGCAGCCTGTGTAGATAGAAGGTGACTTGCTGGTGTTCCTAGAGAGCCCTCTGTGTTGTTAAAATCCACAGTAGATAAAATAAGCAGGCGTTGCCGAGCGCCTGCCCGATGCACGTAGCTGTGCATCCATTACAGGGGTCCAGGAGTGCAGGCAACTTCTTTGCTGCAAATTAAAAAGTGTTTCCTCTCCTTTTCTTTATGCTGATGCAAGAAGAGGAGTGGGGACTGCCGGGGTGGGGGGCTCACCATGCTCACTTGTGCCTGGGTGTTGCTATTTCTGACCTGTGGCTTCCTCTCTTGCCCTCCCTAGGACCCAGCTGCGGCTGGAGAGCCTAGAAGACACACACATCATCAAAGGCGAAGACGACGCGCTCTCAGACAAGCACGGCTGCCCGGCGTACGTCAGCCCTGAGATCCTAAACACAACGGGGACTTACTCTGGAAAATCAGCCGACGTGTGGAGTTTGGGAGTGATGCTCTATACTCTGCTGGTGGGACGCTATCCCTTCCATGACTCGGACCCTAGCACTCTGTTTTCCAAAATCCGGCGCGGACAGTTCTGTATTCCTGACCACGTCTCCCCCAAAGCCCGATGCCTCATCCGCAGCCTTCTGCGGCGGGAGCCCTCTGAAAGACTCACTGCTCCGGAGATCTTGCTTCACCCTTGGTTCGAGGCAGTCTTGGAGCCTGGATATACAGACCAGGAGACGGGAGCTTCAGATCAGATTGTTCCAGAATACCACGGAGACAGTGACGATATTAGTTCCTTCTTCTGCTAACCCTGAAATCTCAAAAACCTCAGCGGTTCTCACCTCCGGCATCTTCGTAGGGTTTCATTTTTCCATGTTTGCAAACTGAACAGCATCTTAAAGTGCCAGTATGGTCAGAAAAGTGACCTTGTTTAGAATCAATACCAACCCATAGATCTCTGCTCCCTGAGCGTACTCAGAGTTTCATCCTCTTGTTCTGCTGGTAGGTCCGTCCCACCGGCCCTGGAGCGCCCGTGCAGCTGTGCGAGAGCTGCCTGACTGTTCTCCCGCCTCCTGCATCCTCCACCACATCTTGGCTGCAGAGTCTTCTGGCTGGCGAGGTGTGAGACAGAAAAGCAGCCCCGTCTGCTTTCCCACAGTGGCTACAGGGTTGCAGAGCCCTGGCCGTGATGCGTAGGGGGTGAGGGGCACGAGGTGTGCCTCTAACTGAGCAAATCTGACAGAAATGGCTAAAAGGGGGAATTGACTCAGTGTGCCACACTGGCCGGCTTGCAGAGTAGCTTTCTGACTGTAAGCGCACTTTAATGAGAGAAGGAGGTCTTCGCCCGCCACGGCCAGCTGCCTGCTCACTGCTGCTCCTCCAGCTGATCTTGCTTTCAGAGCCATGAAGCTCCTAGATCCACCCATAAGACAAATCACTGCTGTGGCTCTTTCCGAAGCAGAAACCAGTGGATCTCCCAGACAGATCCCCTCTGATTCCATTCGCTGACCGGGAAAGCATTTTAAATAGACTTAAGCCTCGTGTTACCATGGTGTAGCCTATATAACTTTATGCCCTCAGCGAGTTTGTCAAGTAGCAGGTCTCATTAGCTCCGAGTGCCAAAACATATCCGTTTACCAAACCGTAACACTATCAGCTGGGGCGCCTTCCCTTGGAAAACAATAAGGGGTATCTTGTACAGTACACGTAAACACGGTCGTGTTTTCCTACAGGCTCAACTCTTAAAAACACCACATCCCCTCCCCCCCCGAAAAAGTTAGTCTTAAGAGTAAAATCTCCATATGCCCTTAGTTGATTATTCAGGTATGTTGTTTGCCTCCAGCTACATTTTTTTATTCCCCTTAAATTTTTTTTTTTTTTTTTGCATGATTATTCATAGTCTTTCCAATGTGCGTGGATAATGAATATATCTAAATCATTAGCTTCCTGGGTTGGGGGTAAGTAAAGCTTAGTCCTGCTTAAAATTACTGCTTCGTTTGACATTTGTGTCCAGTGGCTTATGCAAAGAGATGTCCGTTCGCCGCCTTAGGCGAGAGCGTGGCTTCCGAGATGGCCGTGAGGTGGGTAATGTACATCCCTGACGCAGCACAGTTGGAGTGAAGTCATTTTAAGCGTTAACCCCCAGCAAGCTGCAGTCCCATCACGCATTGAGAGAATACCATGTATACCTCATGGACTGTGTACTTTGTACATACCTTACTGTTTGGGGTTTTGTTTTCTTGTTTTGTTGTACTTTGTTTGTCCTAATAAGAGATGTCGAAGAGCAATTTAATGTGAATTATTGTTGGCAATACTAACTTGACAGAATCATGAGCATTAAGAGCAGGGCACTGTAGCTCTCCGTTGCACTAAACCTCTCATGATTGCTTGACATTTGTATCTGTGATACAGTTTAACCCTTCTATGGAAAAAAACCAGTACATATGTATATATTGGTAGAAAACTCTGCCAGAAAAGCTAAAAACACTATGTCTAACTTGTAAATATGTATACGTATGTGGAAACCTGGATGATAAAGTCTGACTTGTAGAAAGTTTTAATAAACTTGGTTTCATAACATTTGTCCCCGCTTCCTGCGGTGTCTCAAGGGGAACACAGTTTGATTATGTTTGTTTTAATCTGAAAAAATGAGGTTTGGCATAAAAGAGGATCAGATCATCTAGGGTCCCTATACCTGCCCCATTGTGCCTGAGCCGCTGGGTTCTGAGCCCTGACTCCCCCAGCTCTGGCCAGGGGGAATCCCCACGGGGATGAGTGGGGACAGGGGATGCTCCTGCCATTTGGGGGGTGGAAAAGGTCTGACATGTCCCCAGAGCTATGTGAAACGGAGTATCCTGTTCATCTGATAAACAAGGGGGAGAGGAGTTACAGCTCTGCCTCTGAACTTTAAAAACCCTATTGCCTTTCAGCACGTGCATTCATTTCCATCTGCACCCCGCGAGTGGAAAATGCTGTTGGCACTGCAAGGCTGTCACCCTGCACCTGGCAGGTGCATGGCAAGGTGATGCTCCAGCCAGTGGAAAATCAGATCTCAGGTGTCTTAAAAGTGAGCAGCCAGAAGTAGGGGCAGTGGTCAAGAGTGCTGGTTTTAATGGGGAGCCGAGCCAGCGGGCATGGGCTTGACCCCACTGCTGGGAGGCAGCGCAGAGGCCACCCGGTGCTCCCGTTGAAGGGAAAGATTATTAGAGCTGCTTTTCTTTGTTGCAAGAAGAGAGGAGTATAAATAGCAGCAGTATCAAGGTTAGAGAATGTGCTTTCCTGAAAGAGATCAAGCCACCCTTGTAATCCACCCGGAGCAGTGAGATCATCGCTCACAAGTAGAGAGGAGGAGGAAGAGACTCTTGATTTTTATTTATACTTTGCCTCATGTTTAACTTTGTCCTTTTGCTTGAAATCTGTTCACCAGAGCAATTGCTTCCAGGCAGCTCTTTGAGCAGGAGAAACTTTTAAAAGGACTTTGCTTTTAGAATGGGAGTGGAAAGAGAAAAGGAGGGAATAGGGACCTGGTCAGGGATAAAGCAAAGTGCACGGACTTTAATTAGGCACCTTGACTCCCACTCTGAGAAACCCGCAATCTGTGCAGTAAGCATATTTTCTTAGCACTTGCTGAGTGAATGTCAGACACCAAAATATCTCAAGTTACTTTACTGATGTTATTCTTGCAAGACTTGTAAAAGTACATGCGCCACATATCCTGGCTGATTAAATTACCCCCTGCCCTACCATGCTTTCAGGCCTAGACACCAGCCCTGATGCATCCTTTTAGAACAACTGCAGGAGGTTTGTGCTTTGATGAACCCTTGAAAACTTTCAAAACACGTTTTGTTTTGTTTTGTTTTGTTTTGTTTTTTCCCCCTTGCAGTTAAGTCACCCTTAGTGGGTGAATGTGTAGGTCATCCTATGACTTTATTTCACATGAGCTATGCTGCAGAGCAATTAAAATAAATGCCAAATTGTAGTAACATCTGCAAAGGGCCTCTGTGTTGCTTTAGGGATTATAATGCAACATCCGTTTGTACAGCAGAATAAATTGCTATTGCTTCGTAACCCCATCGTTTGTATTATTGTATACAAAGTTTCAGTGCATGTTGAAAGAACCAGCATATTAAGTGATTAAACTTTGATGGTGGGTGTGAGAACTTTGATTTATGCAATGCATACAATTCTTTCTGAGAGAGTCATAATTTGTCTATTTTTAAATGGTCCTTTTGGATGAGGACTTTATGGATCTCTTATGTATTTCTCAGACCTGGTCACCATTTTCACCTTGAAGTTGCAAGATATTTCTGGCCTCTCTGAGAAGTGCTGGGAGCCTTCAGTCCTCCTCCATTTGCTGCTGAAAACACGAGAAGAGTCGAGTCTTCACAACATCCTGGGTTCCATCTTAAACCAGCATCAAACCAACTCCCAGTCAGGATGGATCTTACATCCGAAAGATACACTTTTATCAAGTCTTGATAGTTCAGCTGCATTTTAGGCATCAGTTCAATAATTTTCTTTTAAAGTATCACAGCAGAATTTATAAACCAGCTTCCGCTTAAAGTGCCAGGTAAAACAGCCAGCTCAGCAAACTCAGGTTTAAGGTCAACATCTCTTTGCCAAGCAGGTGATACTGCTGAGGTTATTTTCAGCTAATTAAGGATTTGTAGAGGTTCAGTGCCCTGATTTTAGAACACCTTCAAGCCAGTCAAAGGCACTTCTGCATCAGTGTATTATTTATGAAAGAAAATGGGGAAAAGAGCAATTTTTTACACAAATGTACAAGACAAGGATTCATTGCACTTGACTGGATAGCAAAGCTAGTGCGATGCTTTTCTCTAGCTCTGCTTTAGTGCACTGAGGGTAGGCCTGAGAGATAACTTGAAAAACACATTTTATTCAATCAGTGCAGAGTGCATTCTGTCAAGCAAATCTCTACCGATTATCTCTTTATACAGAAGTGGATTTTTTTTTTCCACTTTTTTTCATGCTATTGCATTCTGTCAGGGAAACCCCCCAACATTTAACATTATGGCACTGCACAGATTTAGCAGCACAAAGAAATATCCTATGCAAATGCTTCTTACAAATATATTTTCCTAGCAAGCATTGAGAATAATAGCTTGACACATAACCACGTCTGAATTAATCCCTTGCAAAAAATGTCTTTGTTAAATGCAACATCTCTCAGAACTATTGTTGGTAAAAGTACCGTGAAATTTGCAACAGTTCTTGCCATGATTCCTCCATAACTTGCAAAATCCTGTTCTCCAAGTGAAATCCAGAGTCCAGATTTCAGCCAGGATCAATTTTTGTTGCAGCGAAACTGCAAATCCTTCAGGATATGAGTTCACAGCAGGAACATTTTTTAATTTTTTTTTTATGAAGCCAGCTATTTAGAAAATGCCTTAAAGAAAACTCATTAGTTTTCATTGCCCTGTATGTATTTATTTACAGTATTTAACCAGCTAAACAAGCTAATGTGCAGCACTTCATTTCCTAATTTGGCTTTGAAGACAGAGCAGCCGAAGTATCAATTACATTCTGTCAAATGCAAACATTAACATAACTGTATGAAGCAATCATGTTTCTAACAACAGCAAGCACTGCCCAGCGGACCAAAATAAATAAAATTCATAGAGCAAGAGGTAACGCTTTTCTTTACAGCAGGATTAGGGCTGGCGAGCGCCCATGCGCTTTCCTCTCAAGGGACGTTTGTCTCGCAGGGCTGTGGAGGCAGCTCAAGCGCTGAAATGCAGGTGATTAATAAGGCACTTGCTCACCGAGGGCACGGTCTCATCACAGCGGGTGTGGATTTCTGCATGCAACTCCCACTGTTATTAATGGTTAATTAATGTGTAATTTGCAGAAAGAGATGAAACTGGGACCTTGGCGGTGTGTTGTGAGCCCACATGAGGGCTTATCATTCGAAGAAATATCAGGGTGACACGAAGGGTGGATGACAGAAAATAAGTGCAGCATGAATCAGCTGCCCTGTGTTTATCATACGGCGCTGTTGTGGGAAAACATTCACCTCCACCGACTACCGTCTCCTGCCAACAACAAAAGTCGAGTTTGATAAATTATTAGTGGAGATGTTCTCAGTGGCTTTGCTTAGATTTTACTCCTCTTGCGCAAATTGCAGATTAGGAAAGGATTAAGTAACAACAGTGTGGCTAAAGTATTACACATCGCACTGGCGATTAGCCAAAGAATGTAGCATGCAAAAACTGACATTGCCTAAGAAATCAAATATAGCTCTGGTCACCACAGAAAATGACTCTTCCTCACCACCTAAGGTAGTTGCTCAGTTTCTCCTGTGCCACTCAGTGTTTTGCACCAGCAAGTTGTTCATTACAGGGCTTCTTTTTCCTTTTCTTCTTTTTTTTTTTTTTTTTTTTTTTCTTTTCTTAACTTCCAGGTAGTGACAAAGTCATAAACATTTAGATGAATCACAGAAACCATAAATGTAATTGAGTGTAAAGCCATTGTTGGGCCTTGTGATAACATCCCCGTCAAGTCTTGACTTGTCAGATTTGTAGTCTTGCTGAGGTTCAAATACTGTGAGTTTTCTTTGCCGTGCTAGCAACCAGGGGCAAAGTATCAACATAATTTGGGGCAAAAGGTTGCACAAGGCTCTCACATCCAATGACAATGACTTTGCAGATGGCCAGTGGGACGCCTGGCATGAGTGTTTACCCTGGTGTGTAAAGGTGGCAGAATAAGGCTCACAAGTCAGGCAGCAGCCTGCATTGCAAAGCAGGGGACAACAGCCTTCATACCCCATGTGAAAGGGTAAAACCCACCCTGGGACTTGTGTGAAATTGTTGGCTGACCAGCATGGTGGTGAACCCTGCTCTTCCACACCCTCATGCCCATGCCCTAGCTGTCTGATGTCAGGGAAGACAGAATGCTGTCAGGACACTGTCAGTACACCAGGTCCACCCAGCCCCAGGAGAAGCACCGGCAGATGCCTACAGATGTACTTGGGAGCAGGGCAGGTGCCCATAGGGCTCCCCCTGTGATGTCCCCCACATCAGGGGACACAATACGTACAGGGGCCCTGCAGGAAAGATGGAGAGGGACTCTTCATCAGAGAGTGTAGGGATAGGACGAGGGGTAACAGTTTTAAACCGAAAGAGGGTAGATTTAGATTAAATGAAGAAATTCTTCACTGTAAGGGTGGTGAGACACTGGCACAGGTTGCCCAGAGAAGCTGTGGCTGCCCCCTCCCTGGAAGGGTTCAAGGCCAGGTTGGACGGGGCTTTGAGCAACCTGGTCTAGTGGAAGGTGTTCCAGCCCATGGCGGGGGGGTTGGAACTAGATGATCTTTAGGTCCCTTCCAACCCAAGCCATTCTATGATTCTGTGACACCATGGCCCACTGATGCCCACCTTGGTGTTTAGCCATCCTCCAAGGACCTTCCCATCAAAGAGTTGCTTGGCTTCCTTTGACCTTATCTGTACTTTGGGGTCTCAGAATCCTGTGGCACTGTATTCCAGAGCAGAGCTTGGCACTGCTCCATTAAATGACCTTGCTTGGAAAGGGGATATACTGCAAAACACAAAAATAAGACTGGAAACAGTGATGAAGACCAACTGGCCCAGTTTTGGAGGGAGTTTGTGCTGCCCTCACTCCCTATGGGGATTGGAGACGATGTAGAACCACTGTGCTCTGTGCAGGGCAGCATTTTTTGGAGGCAGCTGGGGTGATGGGGACTTGATCCCAGCAGACAGAAACGCTTAATCAGTGAACTCATGGGATTTTTTTTATCATGAGTCTTGTGATCCTTAATATGTAAGAGCCCTGTCTGCTGAAGTTAATGATCTCCAGGAGATTTCAAACTTTCATGGGAGGAAGAACGAGTAACTGTCCGGTCCTCCCTGTTGCAAAGAGGGATTTAAAAGGATGTGTCCTGTGAACTCTCTGGACTATTCCCCGCTTGTCACTGGTGTCCCAGCCAGATGCTCTGTGCTGCAAAGGCATGCTTGACTGGCTGCCTCATTACAGCAGGCAGAGCTTTGTCCTTTTATCTGAGCAGCTGGCAAAACAATAAATTGAAAAATAAGGCAAAGTCAGCAAATAGTTTTCTTTCCCCATGTGTGAGGTTAGAGGAACTACTACCCCTCCTCCAGAATGATTTCCTGACTTGGTAACATTTCTTTCAATCTCCTCTTCTTCTTTTTCTCCAGATGCATGGAGAAAAGCAGGATTTGTGGTTCAACTGGAGGGGGGAGAACCTTTTCATGCTATGTTGTGGCCCAGGCTCTTCATGTGTATGTGCCAACTGCAGTGAAAGCCCTGAAAAATCTCTCCAGCATGGGGCAAGGGTGGTCTTGTAGGGAGAGTGCTTTTGGCACATCAGGGTATGACTGGGATTCCAGCCATGAGGGACCCTCCTGCCTGCAGGCTCGTTGGCCAAGCCATGCTTGCTGGAGACAGCACCACCTTTAATAGCCACGGCCAGGAGATGGTCCACCCTGGGATGTCTTTCTGTGCTGGAGCAAAGATGTTGGAGTGGCATAGAGCTTCAGTCCCCGGCGCTGGGTATGGCGCGGGGCCGCTGGCAGGGCTTTGGCTGCCGGGCGCAGGCAGGGCTGCTCCCGTGGGGTGCTGGGGCCGAGCTGGTGACCCGGGGCTGGCCCGTGATGCACATCCTGCTCACGCATGTGGGCATGAGTCAGAGCCTGAGAGGAAGAGGCCTCGCCCAGCGGCAGGCAGAGCGGCGCAGGGAGCTCGGGCTGTGTGCTGATGGAGGTGGTTGCTTATTGCTGCTGACAGCCTCCCTCGGTGAAATGCTTGCACCAGCGGCGTGGGGAAGGGGGTTTGGAGCTAACCAGGTCTCCCACCGCATTGTCAGGGGTTCAATGCAAACGCTACAGGATGGGTTTGTAGAGGCGACTCAGAACTTGTCTTTCAGCATCTGTGTACCTTAGAGCTGAAAGAGTCGCAGGGGGGTCCCAGCACACACATCCCAAGACACTGCCCCTCTTCTACAATGTGAAGGCACAACAAGGTTAAGCAGATCCATGTCCATCCCACTCTACTCCGCTCTCGTGAGACCCTGTCTTGAGTACTGTGTCCAGCCCTGGGGCCCCCAACATAAGAAGGACATGGACCTGCTCAAGTGGGTCCAGAGGAGGCCACAAAGATGATCAGGGGGCTGCAGCACTTCCCATATGAGGACAGGATGAGAGAATTGGGGTTGTTCAGCCCGGAAAAGAGAGGCTTTGGGGACACCTTATAGCAGCCTTCCAGTGCTTAAAGGGAGCTACAGGAAAGATGGGGAGGGACTCTTTATCAGGGAGCTTTAAACTGAAGGAGGGTAGATTTAGATTAGATATAAGGAAGAAATTCTTTACTGTGAGGTTGGTGAGACCATGGAACAGTTTGCCCAGAGAAGCTGTGGCTGCCCCCTCCCTGGAAGGGTTCAAGGCCAGGTTGGACGGGGCTTTGAGCAACCCTGGTTTAACGAAAGGTGTCCCTGTCCGTGGCAGGGGGGTTGGAACCAGAAGATCTTTGAAGGTCCCTTTCAACCCAAACCATTCTATGATTCTGTGCTGGGCAGAGGCCTCTGGAAAAGCAATGCAGATTTTACCTCTTTTATTCCCATCAGCTTGACTTCAGTCTTACTATCTTCAGCACCTGTCAGCTGTTCTTTACCCAGGTGCTAATCTCACTTGGACACTGGGACAGCTGAACCACGGTACAGACTAGGCCCACCCCCCCGCCCGCCCTCGCCGCCTTGCCAGGAAACAAGTGTCCATATCTTTTGACCCCTGCAAATGATTGCATTTAATTATTTCTGGAAATGTTCCACTAGGGTCTTAGAGTGATTCTTCCAGAAATGAGGTTCATCTTTGCTAGGAAGCTGTTGCATGTCTCAAGCAAAGGTCAGGATGAATCATTTTGGAAAGTACTCCAGCTGCAGTGGACTTCCAGCACTGGGTGAGTGGGAGCATGTCCATGGTTTGGCACTTAAACACAAAGCCCTGAACATCCCCAGTGCTTCTCAGAGTCAATGGGATGACTTGCATAGAGTAACAAATGCCGGGTATGACTGTAGACAGTTCAAAAGCCAGCAGTAGATGGATCATGGTCTCACAGCTGTGGCTTTAAAAGGGTTATTGATTCATTTGGAAACAACTAGCAGGAGTGACTTTGTAACAGACAGGATTATTTAGTGTCACCGCATGCCAAGCATAGACAAAGTACAGTTCAGCACTCAGATTCTTCCAGTGACCATCACATAAAACACCCAACAGGATAATGCACCAATGAGATGGATAATGCGCTTTCCTTAGGTATGTTTGCAGCCAGCGAAGGACGTGTATCCCTCAAAAACAAAGGGAGAAATACTTCAGTTAAAGGCCTAATAGGGATGACTTAAGTTGGGAAGCAATCAACCAAAACAAAAAAAAATATGTGGATAATGATACAGCCATGATCCAGGCTGCTGCTGCAGTTCAAAGCAAGGGGAAATAAATCACTGTGTGTGTATGTGTAGAAAATGCATGCTCTGAAAACACAAGAACAGCTTCTCATTTTCATCTCATATCTGTTTGCTATGCTGGACAGCCTAAGGGAGCTGGAGTTTTCCTTTACGAGGCAGCTGAGGATGCTTCTGGTGACAAGAACACACAGTAAGATATCAATGGAGACATCTCATAGCTCAGTTGCTCCTCCTTTACTAGAGAAGTGTCAAAAAATACCAGGGAGTTACAGAGGCAAAGTCAACCGGGGATGGGAATGACCAGCACGTCGCTGAGTTGTCTGCTGTGAGCCCTTGTGGGTCCTACCCCATTGGTGTATGTTAGAAAGGCTTCACTCAAACCAGATGCCTCTGAGAAAGCAGAGAGCTGCAATTAAACCCTGGCAGCTCCACCGTGTCTTCTGCAGGGATGAGCCAGTTTCCGTGCATGGGGTTATTTGGTCCCACAGATTCCACATGCATAAAATCCCCAGCTGGATCGTAAGGATATATCCAGAGGTTTTGTTCTGACATGAACTATAATGCAACTACATTCAGGATATACTCAGGAGTCTTGCTCTGGCATAAATTACAATGCAACCACTGCAATCTGGAGCAAAGTCAGACTTGGCCTGCCCAGCAGCCCACTGCATTGCTGTCCTGCTTGCTGTGTGCTGGGTCAAACCTAGAGAACCTAACAGTTTTCACCCAGCTGAGCCTGAGGAGCAACCCAGAGAGAAATTCTCCAGTGGATGCAGCATTCCTGTGTAAATCAATGGGAACTGCAGAGTCTGGCCTGAAGTCAGGATTTCAGGATTTGACCCAATTTAACCTTGGCATAAATAGTTGCCCAACTTCTTTTTTTTTTTTTTTTTTTTTTTTTGTGAGGCTCAACAATTAACTTTCAAAACAGCTTTTTAAAAAAATAAAGTGTCTGGGGTTCAAAAGTGCTGTGCTAGCCAACAGTGTTTTCTTAAAGTTACTTCCACTATTATGGTATTTGTTGGCATCAGCACTTTGTGCAAAGTAAAGCGCTGCTCTGGGCTCTCCATCCAGGGCAGAGCTGTATGAACGCAGGGCAGAAGTTGTGACCCTTCCCATATTCAACACACAGGTGCAGTACTTCCTTTTACCGAATTAATCTGTCAGGTTGTTTTTTTTTTTTTTACCCCCTAGAGTGAAGTTCAGCCACGTGCAAAATGCAATGCAAGGACCGCTCATTTCTCAGAACTGATGAGGCCCAGTGTCGGAGTTTTATTGGAGAAGCTTTGTGGGGAGATCAAGGGGTGGGACAGGAAGATGGAAAGAAGGAGAATATGTTCACACCCTTGCAGAAGGGTGAGATTTACTTTGGGGACTCACACCCTCCCTGGCCTTTCTTGTTTCTATTCAAGGAAAGGGTACTGCTTCCCAGGCTGTTTTCAGGGATCTCTTTCAAAGAGCTGATGCAGATGTAAAGCTCTTTTTTTTCTGCTCACCTTCCACCCACAACAAAAGACATCATTTCAACCTTAAAGATTTTATTGTTTTAATTACTCTGCTGCATCTTGGAGTTTACTATGCCACTACTTGTTAATATATTTAATAGAGCACAGAGGATGCCAATACCATTGGAGCCTGCTGACATTTTGTTTCATCTCAGATCCTGAATTGTAACCCTGGACCGGGCCATCCCGTGGCTCCAGATCCAACCTGGGCAGCAGCTCCAAGGGATGGATGTCCTGCTGAAGCAGCAGCTACTGCCATGGGAAGGACAAGTTCAGCACTGAGAAGTCACTCGAAGCCCCGTTGTGCCCGTTAGGTAAAGCCAAATGTATTTTCAGGGAAAACTGGTTTTATTTCCCTTGGGGCAAATACATGCATCAGGTTTAGAATAAAATCGGCAGGAGGGCCAGTTGAAGGGTGTTAAGTGGGAGTGGTTTCTAATCTGTGTTTAAGTGCTTTACTTAGTTTTGCTTCAAAACTCTGTTCTGATTTTTAACACTTCCAACTATGAGACATCCCTCTGGGCTCTTCAGCTGTGGCTTCACTTGCAAAAGACCATGAAAATAAGAGAAAAATGGTGATTTTGGCAGTAAAACTACACCATGAAGGTTTAAGAGGCATGGGGACACCCTGCCTCAGCTCTCTAAGATGTTTTGGCACTGGGAGCATTGTGTTGTGTTGATGTGTGTGATGGCACAAGAGATGCTTGGGAACTCACTGGTGCTTTGAGTCAGAATGTGGCTTCAGTGCCCATCAGGCGTGGTCATGTCCTGGGTTGAGTGAGTGGTGGAGTTTTTTGGTGGCAGGGGAGGGGGCTATCAGGGCGGCCCCCTGTGAGAAGCTTCTCGAAGCTCCCCCAGCTCCACGTCAGCTCCACTTCTGTTTGGGAAATTGAGCCAATTGGCTGTGCCTCTGTGATAACGTATTTAAGAAGGGACGTGGTGATGGGCAGTCAGACTTGTGAGGAGGAGTTGCTGCAGCTGCATGAACACCGAGGTCAGTGGAGGAATGGAGGAAGAAAGGAGGGGGGAGGTGTGCCGGAGCAGAGACCCCCCTGTATCCTGTGGTGAGATGGCAGGGCGGCCCCCCCCGCCACCCATGAAGATCTACGGTGGAGCAGACATTGATTTATGGCCTGTGGCTCCTGCTTGCCTGATCAAGGTTCTGTGCCCGAAGAAGGCCGGGGTCTCATGGGAAAAGGTAGCCCGCTGCTGTAATTCAGCGCTGGGAGGATTGCAGCATGCGGGGGAGTCCCACGCCGGAGCAGCTCGGGAAGGGCTGCAGCCGTGGGAGGGAATCCAGTCGGAGAAAGTTAGTGACCCATAATGGAGCAGTGTGGGGAACACTGCGGCCCATGGGAGGAACTCATGTCGGAGAAAGTTTGTGGAGGACTGTCTCCTGTGAGAGGGGGACCACGATGGAGCAGGAGGAACAAGTTCCGGACACTCCCCTCACCGAAGATGAAGGAAGTGGCAGCACTGACTGCACCCCCCATTCCCTGCCCCTGCGCCACTGGGGGAGGAGGTAGAGATATCGGGAGCAGAACTGAGCCCGGGAAGAAGGGAGGGGTGGGGGGAAGGTGTTCTCAAGATGTGGCAATGCTTCTCACTGTCCTACTCTGTTATGTGTTGTTAGTGTCTGTAATAACTGTATGTTCTTTTTTTCCTTCCCCTAACGAGTCTGCCTTTTGCTCGTGATCATAAAGGGGAATTTTTCCCCATCCCAGTCCTATTTCGAACCCCAAGCCTGGCTCTCTGTCCCTTCTCATTGCCGGAGGGGAAGGGAGAGAGAGGTGCTGCATTGTGGTTGGCTGCCAACCAGGCCTAAACCACGACATCATCCCTTGTGCATTTAACATAGACCTGGGAAACTTTTGGCACATGAAGTGATTTTCCTTCCATGGCACTGGGGCCCTGGGCTGCCAGGGAACACAAATGAGGATGAGGGTAAAACTTGGAGCTGTGGCAGCAGAGAGAGGAAGAGTGTGGATGTGGTGGAGAGATCCAGGACCAGATCAATTGAGGGCGGGTATTTTGTGGGTGATATCAGGGTTTCTTGGGCTGCTGGTCATGTTTTATAATTGTGTGGGTGATGCCAGACCACTGGTTGCTTTGCTTCCACTGCCCCTTGCCTCAATAAGCGACTGCAGCTCAAATTCTGGGTTTATTCAGCTTGGGGAGGGAAGAAAAGGGCGGTGTGGGGCACATGTTTGGATGACTCTGAGGTTGCACCCAGCCTAATGAAATCCAAGTAGCACCCTTCGACACACTCGCTGGGCTTGCAAGCATGGGCAGAGAATGGGAGGGTTTAAGTAATAGTGAAAATCTCAGATTTGTGTAGGAACTTTTTACTTTTAGCCTTTTACTTTCTCCCCTCACCACTCCTCCTGCGACTCAACACCATTGTCGCATAGCAGCGTAACTCCAGGCACACAGCCGTCCTCCAGATATTATGACTGTCAGGGAAACAGATTGCTCACTCCATCTCATGCTTGGCTGAAAGGATTACAATATAGATTAGGATCAGGATTGCCTTCCTAATGTTCTCAGCCTCAAAACAGGTGTAAGGGGAAAACACGTGAGGGAAATATTTGCCAGTGGAGAATCTGTCCAGGAGGAATTGTTGGATAAATACTAACTGGCGATTGGGATCAGGCAGCTGCTGAGTTGGGCTTTTCCCAGTCGAAGGTAGTCTAAGAGCAGCGTTATGGGCTGCAGGCCTGTGCAAAGCAAAAATGCCATTGCATGCATGCGTGACAGTAATTTCCTGTGCACTCACATGCTGCATCCTGAAAGACTCTGGTAAAATGGTAATACAATAATGGAAAAAGAACTGAACACACTCCTATACCAGTGAAGCAGACAATGTATGATACCCACTCTCAGAGATGGGTTAAAGAACAGAGTGAAAAGCATGACTGCAGAGCGAGATCCCAAGGATTCATGGAAATACACAGCCTTTTGTTCAGGTAATCCTGCATATGTTGAGGTTGTTTGAGAACCACAAATGCAAAGGAAGAGCCACAGGTCCAAAGTCAATACATGTTACCAGGAGCCTGGCATCTTTGTTACAGAGTATTAACTCTAGCCTGCATGTGTGGTATATCAATTTCGATTCTTTCCTGTAAATACATCTGTGCTGGAAAGCTTAGACTGGATTCAGCATGTATTTCTCACCTGCTTTTTTCAGCTGGATAGACTTAAGCAAACTGAGATCATGTGACTTGCCAAAACCACCCAGTGAGTCATTGGCTCAGCCCAGATTAGATCTCAGGAGCTTTCTAGCTTTGATCTAGCCACAAGACCACATGGCTTCTTTCTATAGTCTTTGATGAAAGGCTACATAAACACACATAAGGGAGTTTACTAAATTTTTTTGGAGGTTCTGAAAAAAGTTTTGCCCCTGCGGCAAGCAAAATTGGAATGGGCTACAAACGGGTGCCATGCACGTATCTGCTGGAGTAAAAAAAGTAAGAGGGAGAAAAGTATATGTCTGAACAACCGAAAGAAAAACTCTGTGCAAATGACAACAGGATGCCCTGGATAATCATGCTGTGGATGTTGTACCTGCCATATGGGTCTTTCCACAGGAGCTGGTTACCTTATAAAGAGACATTGTTGCGTCATCCTTCAGAAAGTATAAACACATTAAGCAATGTTATTCTCTAAAACATCAACACATGAGCTACTTACAATGGACTAAAAAGTCATTGTTGCTTTGAGGATGTATTTGTCCCAAGTGATTCATAACAATCTGTGGCACTGAGACTATGAAGACTTCTAAAGGATGCCTCCACTTCCAGGCAAGTATCCACGGAAACAAGCCCACAAGTTTTCTTTGTTTGCCTTCTTTTACCTAGGATAACCTTTTAAGCTGCTTTGTAGACAGCCGGGCTTCCCGGCTGAAGCAGATGTCTATCCCCTCTGGATGCTAGGCTTTGCTTTCTGTACCTGCAGCGCTGCTGACCCCCACAATCCCTCCTGGAGGAAGGGCAGCGGTGCCCTTCGGCGGGGCCAGATGAAGGCGAGGACATCTCGGTGGCAGCAGCTCCTATAGTACAGTACTAATGTGGTTCCAGAGGTGGCTGCCAAGAATTGCTTGCCCATGCCTGCCTGCACCAGGAGACGCATGGAATGATGAAACCAAAGCTAGCGGAGTTCAGGGGCCGTGTCACCATGACCCAGGGATTTGGAGCAGGACCCAAGAGCAGCTCAGATACCCTTGTGCTCTCAGAATGAGTAGCTTGATCAGGCAAAGTCTGTCCTCTGGCAAGGGAAAGATTAATCATAACCACTGATGCCAGAAGATTGTTTAGGCCTCTAAATATTTTTTTTTTTTTCCCCCTTTCTTCACACATACCCCCTTCCCCACTCCCTGCTCCCCCCACCCCACCCCCCCGGCTGCTATAGCCTCCCTGTCCCTCCAAAATCAGCTCTGACATGTAGGGAAACATCCTGTGATATTTTGGATCCTGTGTAGCCCCCATGGCTGCCTGGAATTCAGCTCTCAGTTTTCAGAGAGACCCATGTCATTAGGATAAACCAGTGTGTGTATGTGTCTGTGTCAACACATAACAAAACACATTGTATGCACCCTGAGCTCAGGAACTAATACGTGCTCTGGCAGGAAGACAGCTGTACCAGCAAGAGCACAGGGTCACAAGCAAAGGCAATATTGTCTCCTGTGGGACTAATAAAGACAAAAGACAAAGAAACTGTTTACTGTACTATTGAGGGGGATGTTTGGGACACTGTACTGGGGAATGCAGCAGCTACTGTCACGCGGTTTTTAAGCACAGGTAAACATTCAACCTGAAAAGCATGAAGAAACTCAGCCCTAAATTATACATAGATGTTCTGGGCACCGAGGCAAGTGCACAACTGAAGCATGTTGGAGAAGATTGTCTGCTGTCCTCCTCTCACACTGATATTAGCTCATCCTACCTTCTTGATCTGAATTAGTTGAACAGGATCCACATTGGCTCATGCTTTCTGTTTAGATCAGTTGCAGAGGTGCACAGTCTGATGCCCTGGGAAGCCCAAGACGTCTGTGCTTCTGCACCAGGACTGGGCTCTGTACAGCTGCCAAGCTCTAAAAGCCTGCACAGTATTTGTGCCCAGTACCAGCAGGAAATGTCTTCCTTCTGGTACTGCAAGTAACAAGATGTGATTTATGGAGTGAAGTTTTACTTAATAAAACCGGAAATGAGATACTGACGGGTGGCTGTGAAATGACCACCTCACTGTGCAAGAGAACAGGGCGTTCAGTCCTCCAGTCACCTCTTCACAGCTCAGAGGAGGAAACCCCACCAGGATTTTAATTCATTGTTAGTTAGGTCACTTCATCCACCAACAGCAGTTTCCCAGAGTTTAAAAAAATAGGGGTTCATTTCTTAAACTTCAGACAGCTCTGGATAACTCAAAAGAGAGCCTCCTTCTGACAGAAATGGAAGGACTAATCATTCAATCTAAAAATTAGAAGTTGTTTTTGTACCGCAGATCATAATCAAATTAGATTTATCTCATGCAAGTAGATTAGAGCACTAATTATCAGCGTATGCATGCAGTATGTACACACACATTTGTGAATGTAAACACCCATATGTTTCTATATTCAGAAATACATACAAGGTTGATTCCAAAACCCAAGTGGAGGTTATTGCTGCCTTGTGTGGGGAGGAAGATCTCTGCATGTGTGGTGCTGGACAATCTCCACTTCACCAATGGTTTTTGATGCTTCAGACATCTGGGCTTGTCCATAAAGATGGTATCTTGGAAGTGGAGGATTTGGCAAAGCTCGCGGTAGTGCTGGAACAACAGTTAAGACATAGAGAAGTGTATGGCCTGGTAGGACTGGAAGAGATCGCATTGAAGATTGGGTTTCTGCCAATGAAACATCAGTAGCCATGGGGCGAGTTAAGCCCTTGTGACCTTGTGGTGCCCTTGCTGAAGTCAGCAGACCTGAAGAACATGTATCGTTGTCAGAAGCAGAAGCACAAACTAACAAACTTTGTCACTTCTTGGAGACACAGGCTGGTACATCACATTACTTCACTGTGACTGATGGAACTGAGACCTCTGCAGAGCAGCAGAGAGCACCATCCTGGAGACAAAGATCACTGACTTTTTTTAGTAATGACATGACTGAGGGCCTGCTCACCATATCGAGGGTGGGTTAAATGCACTCTCTCACTTTGGTGTCATTACAGCACATTGCCAAGTCTGTTCTTTGGTGTTCCCACTTCATACAAATTATTGTTAACAACACAACCATTTTTTTTGTGGTTCCCCTGTGTCTGAGTTTTCAGTGTTGCACTGTGCTTATATGTGTGTGCACGTGTGTGTGCATGCACGTGTTTAAAGCAGTTGCTAGCATAGTTGACTGGGAACAGAAATGTAAAATGTGAAATGTTAATGAAATGTGGAAATTATCCAAGGCTATTCTACTGGATGTTCAAAAATCCATGATATCATGGAGATGGAAAATGGATACACGGGGTAAGAAACAGCCTGGTTAAAAAGAGATGTAGAAAGAGTAATATAACGTGAAGAAATGATGTATAAAGCAGGAAAAAAATCAACCAGGAAATAGGATGACGATGATTATAAATTACAAATTAAAACAATGTGATTGTTAAGAGGAAACCAAAGGATTAATAGACTATCAACAGCAAGTGGAGTGAAAGAAATGCAGAAATATTAAAATAATCATCTCAGGAGCAATGCTGCCTCCTCTCTCAAACCCATCCCCATGGCAGTATAGATCAATTGCCAAATGCAGATGGTAAAATCATAAACAGTGGTGAAAAAAAAAAAAAAGGCAGAAATGTTCAATAGCTATTTCTGCTCTGCATTTGGAAAGGAGCGGGATATTTATCCCATATGATGTTGCGGATGGAGTACAGCATTTACCATCTGGAACAACGGAGGATGTGAGGCAGCATCTGCTAAAATTAAACATTTTTCACATCATCTGGCCTGGCTATCTTTGTGTCTTAAAGGAGCCAGCTAAAATGTTTGGTGAAGTTTTATATTTACAAATCTGGGGAAATTCCAAAGACATGGGAGACTGCCAGGGTAGCTCTGGGGCTTAATAGACATGAAGGGGACACTCTGGGGAGCAATAGGCTGGTTATCAGGACAGTATCCCTCAACACAATTGCCAAAAGTTAATTCAGGCCTCCAACAACAAGACATTAGAGGCTAAAAATAAAATCAATGCTAATCAGCAGGATTTTGTGGAAGGTAAGTCTTGACAAAGAAGCATGTCTTTTTCTTCAGACAAGATTAAAGATCTGGTTGACACAGTATTCTTGGCTTTCTCTATCACATGACAGGTTGATTAATGAGCTCACATTATACAGGATGAATAGGGCACACACTACCTGGATTAAAAGCTGGCTGAGTGACAGATGTAAAAAAGTAGTTATTAATGGGGAATTAATGGGGAAACAGTGGGCCAGGGATGTTCAAGGCAGTAAAATCCGCCACATGGATCTCAGTGTTTCTCTAGCTTCAGTCGGGGTAATTCACACATCTGCATCCTCCAGTTAAAGGGTTGGAAAGCCTAACATTGTACATTTGTCTTGGCAAGATCTTGTCTGTTTGCACAGCACTAGGACACATCTGAACAATTGCCTCCATTATCCACGTAGAAAAGCAAGGAGGTAACAGAGACAGGCTGCTATTTTAGGAAGCTATGAGAAACAGTGGATGCTGAGAAACCAGCCGCTTCCTTAGGGGCAGTTTGGGCGGGCGATATCAAATTTCTGGCCTGACAAACCCACCAAGACCATCAAGCAAATCAGTAGCAGAGTTGGGAAGAGAGCTCAGCAGTCGCTGGCTCCGGGCCTGACCCGTGATGACTCACTTATCTTACATATGTTGCATCTTTTCCATGCAGGGAGCTGGCCTTGACATCACCAGGGCCCAGAAGAACTTCTCCCGCTGGCCAGCAGTGACTGTTTGCTCTCTTCCCAGCACACGCATCAGCTTCCACCACCAAATAACTGGAGCAGCACTTAATTTAAAAAAAAAAAAAAAAACAAACACTGTCCTCCATTACTAAATGTTTGATAGAAGGTTAAAGAAACAAGTTCTTGTATGCTAATGCTCTTGTCAAGTATTAGCTCCTAATTTATCACTTCACTTGCTTTGTTGTCTCTCCTGACAAGTCGACTATTCACAGGAAATGTCAGCTTGCAGGGTACTGCACAGGCTGATGTGACTGTTAAACACAGTTGTAAGAAGCCAGGTAAGGTAAACTTTATTACATGCATGCATGTTTGCTTTCTACAGCTGGCAGAGCAAAGAGCTTGTGTCTCAAAGTTTGCCAGTACCCCTTCAGCAGCAGCTGGCACCTGGAATACTGCTGGGTGCTGGCTTTGAGGCTGCAAGTAGAGCCCTGTTCTGTCCTGAGAAGGCTGCAGAAGAAATGAGAAACTCCTTGGGGATGTGGTGCTTATGGCAGAGCTGCCCTACACCAGCCCTCCAAGTGCTACTCCCTACCAAGCTTGTGCATGGCAGAGAGAGAAGCAATAGCTGTTCTGAAGGTGAGGGCAAAATAGGCTTTATTAAAAAAAAACCAAACAAACAAAACATAACAGTGGGGAATGAGGTAAAATAACTGGCTTGCAAATATTTTACTATCTGTTGGAAACTAGAAACATTAATTTTATTTCCTCTGCAGTGCCTCTGCTTGACATAAGACATCTGCCAGCTATGACATCTCCCCTAGGATCAACAACTCAGAGAACAGGAATAACCAACAGCTGGACCCGTTTGGGCCTTTCATGAAAAAAAAAAAAAAACCTATGATAAATAAACAAAACACAGGACAGAAAGCGTCATACTGAGGATGCTCTGGCAAGAGCAGGCTGCAGTGCTCGGCTCCTGTGCCTGCCCCCCTGCACAGACCATTTCCCACCTCTGAGGAAGGCAGGTCGCTCCGAGGCTGGGGCGGTTACTGGTGGCACTGGGGACAGTGGCAGGAGCAGTGGCAGTGAAGGTGCAGCTAGAAAGCCCTTCTGGGTGCAGGGGTGCCCAGGGGCAGGCGAGCTGAATCTCAGCACTTGCCCCCATGGGAGAGGGCAGCCCTCAGAGGGCAGCCGGGAAGCCCTACCTGACTGCAGCCCTGTAACAATATGTCCTGTCATTTGATTTATCAGTAACGGTGCCCTCCATGCTGGAATTAGACAATCGCTGGGGAAAATCAGCACAAACTCTAACCCCTCCAGCAGTATGACTGCAACAAAAGCCAAGTATGCAGCTGGCACACCCCACTGCTGCCTCTGGAGGTCCCAGCACAGGACTGAACCCCCAGCCATCTCGTTATAGTGGCAAAGGCTAGATTTTTCTGGAGATCCCGGCATGCACCCACCCAGATTCCATCAGCAAATGCCAAGAGCACGGTCAGGGTAATAACCAAAAGAGATGTGGCATTGCTGGGAGAGTCTCCTGGGGACCCTCAGGGCTTGGGTGCAGCTGCAGCATCGTGACTGAGACTGTTCTGTGGGTCATCCGAGACACCTCTGTGGAGGTGGAGTGACTGGGCAAGGAGGCCTTGCTGGCAGCCTGCTGGGGACCAGGGCACTTGCTCAGGTGTCCCAATACCACTCACCCCCCCCCCCCCCCCCCACTCCCCAGTTTGTTCAGTCACCACACCCTTGGGTGAGGAAAGCTTTATTGTTCTTGCTTATCTTAAAATCACCTACAATGCCAGTGAATGTGACATGACACTGATACACAGTGTAAAAAAATAGCCAGGACTCATGTCTAAAGGGTGGAGGTGGAGACCCACACCACCCCCCACCCCCACCGCCCCCCACCGCTTCCTTATCTACTTACACCAGAATTAAGTGCAAGAAGTTGCCCTGGATACCACCAATGTGCACTGCCTTGCCCAATTGGTGGTGCAGGGGCTGCCATCCTTCCGTGGCTCTTATACCTCTGGGGCATCCTGGAAAGACCACCTGCCTTCCTGGTGGAACTGGGGTAGTTTCAGAACCCACCTGCCCCTGGACATCCACTAAGAGGACCTAGAAGCATTTAACTGTTTGCCCCAAAACTACTTGGTTTATTCCTTTTTTCAGGGGATGGGCTGATAGCTCTTGGTTGAATTAAGCCCCTCTTCACCTCCTCAGGGCTCAGCTCTGTTGCTGTTGGATGAACACTTACATACTGTCCTTCACAAACTGGTGGCCAATCCTCCTCCCTCCTCTCAGGTACCTGTTTGGGTGGGAATCACCCTTTCATGGAAGCAGTGCATGACAGCCCCTGGCACATTACTGTACCTGAAATTAAATTCAAACACAATCAGTGTGTGTCTCAGTGCTGGCTCCTGATTGAGATCATTCACTGTCAGAGTGGGTAGGCAGTCCTGACTCCGATATTTTTCCTCTAGGACAAGCTTAACACAAATTTCAAGAGCACCAGATTCATGAGAGAGTCTTGGATCAGCGACATTTCTCTGTCTCCATCTGGTGCACAGACACCCCAGTATGCTGCATGCTAAGACAAGTCCTGTCATATTTGTAAATAATACTAATTACTCTGAGCTCCTTCAGAAGCACTGGAATTAGAGGGAATAATGAGAAAACTCCAAAGCTGTCCTCCTGAGGTGCTGCAAGCCTGGGTTAATCAGATGGCATTACTGAGCACAGAAAACTCTGCAGCAGCAGTGGTGCTGCAAAGCCCTGAAGATGAAACACAGCTGTGCTGGCAGGGCAGAGCTGGCAGCCCCACCGGGGCTCAGGTCTTCCTAAAACTCCCCAGAAGTAGAAGAGGACATCAAAAGGCTCGGTTCTGAGCTCAGCTGAGGAGTTAAGATAAAAAGGCTTTTTCTAGTGAAGGAGCAGTGGGAAGTGGAGGGTCCCAGGGAGGCTGTGAGATGAGCTGCGCTGGGACCGACAGCAGCCCCAACATTGCAGGAATAGGAAGGGTCTCACACGGATGTGGGCTCCACAGCTGAGCTACGAGATCAGGAGTTTCTCAGAAGCAGTACATCAATGAAATCCTTTAATCAATAGGGAGGATGTAATCAGTGCCTTATGAGGCTATGAATAGGCCAGCAATGTCTAAGGCTGCAATGCAGGAGGCTCTGGTTCTGATATGACCAGGCTGTGCAGTTTTAACAGATTGTTTGGTGTTGCTTTTTTTGTTTATGATAGAGAGAAAAAAAAAATCAATAATCTTCAAAGGGCATGAAAAAGGGCAAAGACCTTCAATTTTTTTTTTTTTCATAAAATATGTATCTTGCAATATGAAAGTAAATGCAATGGTTATGGCAAAATATCATTCTCATTTATTCATGGGTCAGGCACAATTCAAGCTGATTTACATCCAAGCACCGAGATTAATTTAGATTTGTGCAGCTGCAAACTTGTCACTCACTGCCTCAGCCACATGCATGAACCATGGGCTCTCCCCAACACTAACACACGTCTTCAAGCCATGATCAGTTCCGTGGTGCTGCCCATAGCATGGAAATACCTGGGGGAGCTCCACATGTGAGTTTTGCAGGTAGTCTCACACTGGCCCAGTTGTTCTAATGTGGACATATCCAGACCACGGTGGCCAGGAGCTGCACAAGGAGCTTGGTGCATAGCAAGAGCACATCTACATTGTGAAAGAGGGTTCAGCGTGGGGCTGCCTGAGGTAGCTGAGACCCAGCTGGCACATGCATGGGGCACAGCAAGGGTCTGGCTACCTTCAGGTTGGAGAAGCCAGGCTGTATTTACATGGCTCTGCCTAAGAGCTCCCAAGCCTTGACTCTTGGCAGCTACAGCCTGATTTGTCTAGACTACATCTGGACTCGACCTGGCTCCTGGCCAGCTCGAATGAATCGCTCAACACCATGCTTCCCACACGTCCAAGGCTGGGATTAGCATGGGCAGAAAAAGCTCCCATCTATCTGCAACAGCCAATACAGTCAGGCCCAGAGGTGTTGATAATATATCCTAGATTTGCTGGAACACTTATCTCCCAAAACCTTTGGAGTAGATACATCTTGTTTTGTGTTTGCAGCTCGTGCAAGGGTCCCTGTCCTTGACTGGCATTCCTTGGCAATACTGCAACATAAATATTAGCAATATGCACTATAAATATATATTTTCTAGCAGCTGAGCCAAAACTGAATGAAGTCCGTAGAGAGGCATAGACAGACTTCTCTGGTTTTACAGTGGGACATTTATTTTTGTTCTGAATAAAAAAAATAATTACCATCTAACAAAAAGTTTTCAGGTCATAATTGACTCTCAGGCTATGTCCATATTAGTATATTAAGCAGCACACATTCCTGGGCCCTGATACACAATCATCCATGTTATTGAATAGTTAAAATGTTTCATTGTGCAGTGCTGGCTGGTGTTAACTAGCAGGCTTCCAAACAATTCCCAGGCACTGTTGTCTGGGAGTCAACACAGGCTATTCAGCTCTCAATGGACAGGTTGGATATGGCCACCCTCTTTTGATGGGTAAGGGAATTTAACTGTATGGACATGCTGTTCCATGCCAGTTGGCCTCAGGGCCAGAAATGGTCCCAAGCACATTTATTTTACTGGTATAGACGTAGCCTTTGGTTGTGACCACTTATTTAAGTGTGTGTAAACAGGTAATTAAGATTGCACAATTGTTGCTTGGATTAATTGTGTATGCCAGATCTTTAAAAAGAGGGTGGGTGCTTAGAACCCAATATGCACCTTTTTTTGTAAAAAAAAAAAGAAGCAGTAATTGTGCATAATAAACACATGAAAACCTGGCCCCAGGGGTCTGGGTAAGGCTGGCAGAATTCAATAGGAGTAGTTGACTCTGCTGTTTCCATAGTGGTTTGTGTCGGGTTTTTGTTTGTTTGTTTTATCTTTATTGCAGTTTCTGAAATTTGTGGCTTATTGTGGCTGGCCAGATGGATGTGAGAGTAAAGAAAATTGGCTACTCAACAGTTTTCAGAGAAAATTGCCAAGCTAGGAAGTGGAATCTTTGAGACTTCAGGAGTGAAAAAGAACAGGAATGGTTAAAAATAGATGCCTAAAGCTACTCGAGCATCATGATCTCTGGCTGCTGGAGACCTGGTCCACAGCATTAAAATCATGGCAGCAGGTGATTTAAAATGATTATTTAAATAGTGTTAATTAACACTATAATAAAAAACTTTTTTTTTTTTTCACTGAGGATCATAATAGGATTTTTTTCTATAAGCAAAATATGTCTTTTTTATATTTCTTCATCTCATTACATTACCTACTGTTCTTTAATTCACATTAGATTAATGGCAAGGAAGATGTCAAATGCAACTTGATCAGCCTGGTTGCTTGGGGACTTCATTCCTCAAACTCTTTCCTGCTGTGCTGGTCATTCAGCACAACCCCAGGACTAGGATAAATCCTGGATTACAGAGAGTTTCTGTCAGACTCATGACCCCTTTTGTAGCTGTAGACACTCCAGTTGGGCCTTTGAGCCCTTTTATTTGGAATCATAGTGTTAGTGTCAAATTTTTGAAAGTGTTCCTCAGTTCCAGTTGGCTCTAGTTTAAGTGTGCAGATACAGTTGAGGGTTTTCTGATTCAGTTTATCTGTTTGCTAAATGAATATAATGCTAAATAATTAATAATTTAAAAATATTATCCTGTGTATAGATAATTTTTTTCCCTCCTTGTAGGATTTCAGAATCTCTTGAAAATGTCGCAAATAGTTCCCAGAGGTCACTTTATCTCCTGCTGAAGTACAGCCAGCTTTGGAGTGATCTGTGGCAAATATTTAACATTCCAGAGCAACTATTTAGGCAAGGAAGTGGAAAGGAAAACCTTGTTCAACTGAAACTAGAGAGAGATTTCAGATAGGTGGGATGTAAGTACCTCAACTGTGATTTGATTAATTATGGCTACCTCCCTGAGGTAGTCATAAGCTTGGTCACCTTTTATAAACAGTCATAAGAGGAAAGGAACTATAGAAAGGGAATTTCAGAATCATCCTTTGCAAACATGAATGAGTTAAACACTATCTGATAAGAAGGCAGTGTTTTGGGTTTTATTTTCAAAACATCCCATGTGTAAATGAGTAATGCAACGTTCAACCTCTTGAGCAAGTGGCCATGTACATAACAAGCTGTTTACTCAAGATACTTCCATCAAACACAATCAGGTTGCCTAACTAAGTTTGCAAGCAAATGTTACAAGACCCCCCATTGCAACAGGTACTGGCTGGAAAGACCTCACACAAAAGTCTAAGAAAGGATTAAAGCTAAATGTGACATGGATAGATAGTGAACATTGACGTCCAGAAATGTTATCTCTGGGAAAACAGGGCTGGTGACAGGCAGGCTGCTGGAAAATAAAGCCTGGCAGGGAACGAGCAAATGTAATATTGGAGGGAAAACCTGCCAGTCAGGGGAAAGGTGAGGGAGGGGGAAGGTTTAGTGGGCGATTTTGCCCTTTTCTGGTACTGATTAGATCCTTCACAGCACAGAGCCTGGAGCGGTTTGATTTGATTTGACTACTCAAGGCAGTCTGGCCTGGAGATATACATGTTCTGCAAGAGCATGCACAATTTACTTTTAAAACTACATCTGATAAATGAGACCCATGATATAATGCACCAGTTTATCTGAAGAGAGTCATAAAGCAGAGCTGTAATCAGGAAAAGATTCATAGCAAAATGCCAGGATGTAGATATTTTATTCTAAAACAAATTACTCTCTAGTACTGGAAGTCTAAGATACCTGCGTATTAAAATACTTGGTCTTTCCAGGTTTTGGCACAGGAGTCATCAATTTCTGCTAGTCAGACGTTATTCTCCAAGAGCTGACATTGGAAGGTGGGCATTTTGAAAGTGTTATTCAAAATTATCCATACATTAGCAGGTCAACGTCCTCTGTCTTACACCAGTCAGGAGATTCAAATCATGGATCTGAGACTTGGAGCTGGGACAAAAGTCACACAGACCTGGCCAGTTCTGAGGCTCCAGTTTGAAGCTCTGACACACCTTCCTGGATCGTTTCCCTCTAGACTCTTCCATGAAGTAGGCATCCCTTGAGCAGCATTAAGATTGGCTATATGTTTAAAATGTGGAACAGAGGAGAAGGAAGAGGTGGAAGGATGGCCACTTTCCAAACCCTGGAAAACTCTGGACAAAGTATCAAACTGCAAGCCCAAGAGATGGGCAGCAGTCAACATGGCTTAAAAACAAGCCATGTAAAATGCATCTTCCCTTTTATAGTAGGGTAAAAGGTTTAGGTGATGGGGAAAAGGTAAGGGTTTTCCATCTTGATTTTTGTCTTGGTGTAGTTCCACATGGCAAGCAAATATGCTCTAGAATAAATCACTATGTAAGAGCTAGCAAAATGGTTTGTGACTGGAAACTATACTATTACTTAACTGTAAGTTACTCACCATATATATGGAAACCTGCAGCCTGTGGAGTTCTGTAAGGGTCTGTGCTGGGTCACCCTCTTCTATAACAACCTGAGTGATGACAAAGCTGCATGTATGCTAGAAGCCATGGTCGGAATTCAAAATGCTTGGGACAAGTTGCAGAAATGGGTTGAAAAAGGAAGAGTTCAGTGGTGCAGGTGCAAAATGTGACATGTGAGAATAAATAGAGTAACTGGACCAATTTGGGACAGGGAACAATTGTTTAGCTGGCAGTTCTCTTTCAAGAAGACTCTAGGGTTATAGTAATCACATGCTGAACATGAATCAGCTATGTCATGGGATTGCAAAAAAAGCAGACATTGTATTGGGTTCTGGTAAGAGTGCAGCTTGTGAGACAGATGAAGTCATCCTTCTGCTCTACTTCTCATTGGTGAGGACGTGGCTGGGGTATTATGTTGAGTCTGGGGCACTTAGTAAAGATGTGTGTCAGTTGAGGAAAGCCCAGAAGGGGGAAATAGTAATGATCAGAGATCTGCAAAGAGTTACTTTGCCATGCTGAGACTGAATAAATTGTGGTCAGCTTAGGGAAAAATGAAGGGGAACACAATGACATTTTCCAAATACAAAAAGAGTACTTAATGTTTTTAAATGTATAGTGCACTATAAGAGTATCCTAAATTTCATTAGAAAAGATTCAGATTAGTCACGGGGAAAAAAACCTAATGATCACAGATAATTAAATACTAGAATCAATAGTAGAGTTTGAAGGACAAGCTAGGCAAACATGACAGGAATTACATAGTTGCAGTTTATCATTTTTAAAGAATGTTGTTTTAAAACAAGAAGGATCATCTTTAGAGATCCTTCTCCTTCCGTTTACTTGGGGTGTTGGACAGCATATTTTAGGTAACTCGGTATCACAGCATCACATCATGGCTGAGTTTGGAAGGGGCCTCTAGAGATGGCCTAGCCTAAACCACTGCTCAAAGTGGGGGCAACTAGGGATAGTGGCTCAGTGCCATGTCTAGTCAGGTTTTTAATATCTCCAGGAATTTAGACTCTACAATGTTTCTGTGCAACTTGCTCTAGTGTTTGATTACCCTCATATTATTATTTTTTTTTTAAATTAATGGAATTTTCTGCATTTTAATTTTTGCCCACTGTCTCTTGTGATGTCACTGGGTGCCACTGAGAAGAGTTTGGTTCCATCTTCTTAATGCCTCCCATTAGGTATTTATTCACATGGATAACATGCCGCTGAGCCTTCTTCTACCTAGGCTGAACAGTCCCAGTTCTCTCAGCCTCTCATATGACAGATGCTCCAATCCCTTAATCAACCTCATGACCTTTCTCTGGATTCATTTCAGTATGGCTAGTGTGCCCAGTACTGGACACAGAACTCCAGATGTGTCTCACCACGGTTGAGCAGAGGGGTAGGATCAACTCCTGATGACGTTTCATCATCCAGGTCATCAATTAAGATCTTGGAGTATTGGCCCCAGTATCAACTCCTGGGGTAGACCACTAATGACTGGCGTCCAGGTGGGTTTGTGTCAGTGATCACAACCTTTTAAACCTGGCAATTTAGCCAGTTTTCAGTCCACCTCACTATCCCTTTATCTAGTCTGTACATCATCAGTTTCTTCTATGAGGATTTTATGGAAGACATTGTCAAGAGCCTTGCTAAAGTCAAGATAAACAAAATCCACTGCTCTCCCTTCATCCACCAAGCCAGACATCTCATAGTAAAAGTCTATTGTGTTGGTTAAGCACAGTTTTCCCTTCATAAATCCATGCTGAATACTTCTAGTCAGCTTCTTGCCCTTCACGCGTGGCAATGGTTTCCAGGATTATTTTCTCCATCACTTTCCCAGGGACTGAAGTAAGTTTCACTAGGTTGTAGTTCCCCAGTTCCACCTCCTCACCCTTGTTGAAGGTAATAGTGACATTTGCTTTCATCCAGTCCACAGGAACCTCCGCAGTTGTCATGACCTTTCAAAGATAACTGAAAATGACCTCACAATGACATTGGCCAGATCCCTCAGCATTTGTGGGTGCATTCCATGAGGTCCCATGGACTTGTGTATGTTTGCTCTAAATTCCCTAAATTAGTCCTCACCCACGAATGATAAGTCTTTCATGCTCCAGACTTTCCCTCTGATCTCAGGACCCTGGGATTCCTGAAGGCAGGTCTTACCAGTAAAGAGTGGGATGAACAGGACATTGAGTACCCTGGCCTTTCCCATGCTTTTCTCCGCAGGTCCCCTGCCCCATTCAGCACAGGGCCTACATTTTCCCTAGTCTTCCTTTTGCTGCTGATATACCTGCAGAAATGCTGAAGTCCAGGTTGTGATCCTACTTCATGCCCTGCTCCCTCCTTTTGGGATCCTGTACTCCACCACTTTATGGTCGCTGCAGTCAACAATGCTCCTGAACTTCATATCCCAGATTAGTCTTTCCTTGTTTGTAAGCATGAAGTCTGTCACTATATAAAGGTGTATCAGTGTGTGTGGAAGTGAGAAATTGCCATGTGGAGAAGTTCAGGAATGAAATTAATTTCTTGACTACAGTCTGAAAAAATAGAGAATTAGGGTGTGGATCTTCTTATTTTTGGCCCATCTGTCTATCCCACACACCTGACACTGCATCTGGACAGGTGCTACCTCTGAATTAATTCTGGCAGGAAAGCAGGCAGGGTTGGGCAGGTGTCTGCTTTAGACTTTTGAGCCCAGTCCACTATAGTCAATCTGACTCACTTTTCCCCAAATCTTCTATCTGTACTAGGCAAAGAGAATTATCAGAAAATTCTGCTGGGGCTGTGAGGGGAGGTAAGGTGTCTGTTGAAATGGTGAAGATGGGGATTGGAGAGGGAATGAGTAAAGAAAAAAAAGGCAAAAAGAAGGTAAAGAGAAAAAAAAGCAGGACAAGAAAACCTTCCCGTGTTTAGAACATTACCCTGGGATCCAGAAGGCTGATTTGAGTTGTACTTCCACCACTGACCTAGAATATACCTTTAGTTAAGTCCTGTCATTTGTTTGGATTGTTCTACTCCCTCCCTCCAGTTGCAGAAGTGCTGAGGGCAGGAGAGGGAAGAGGAAGGGTTTGGCCAAGGGAGATCTATCTGTGCCTCCACGCCGCTACGCCTGCACACGGTAGGCACGTGTCTCCCATCATGTGAGGTTTGCAGTTATGTGGCCATGTCTGCCTCAGCCAGATGTGTAAGCTTGTCTGCTGCAGGAGCTTTTCCTCATTCTTGTAATAAGGTTGTGACCTCAGGCCTCAGCAATCTTCTGGCTGAGCACTGGGTTTTCACTGCAGAAGGCCAGGTTTGGTCCATCTTCTCCATGTCTGGGATGGCCTGAGTTCAGTGCTGTGGTAGCCCTTCTTTTCCTGGTTTAGCAGAGAGAGAGGATGTTTGAGAGTCTGGAAATGAACGAGGTGAGTTGGAAGATATGGAGGTGACTTTGTCAGGGAAATACAATAGGTTGGTTTATTTTTCCTGTTTCCAGGGAAATATTTTCTTTTCTCCTAGGGCGGATAGGAGAGGTTATTCCTTTGCAGCAATAGGTGCACTTTACATGAACTTGTCTAGTGTTTGAGGCGCCTCCTCTGAGGTCTAGTCACAGGAATGAAAAAAAAAAAAAAAAAAAAGATAGAATTCCCTTGTTCTGCAAATAAAACATGCAAAATAAAACCTTAATGAGATGTAAGGGAGAGGGGGATGGGCAAAATGATCACCCTTCGTAGTCAAATGGCACATCCCCAAGAAGGGATATGGCTTACACGTGCACAAACAGGTGTTACCTTTTGCCCTTGGTAGAAGTGACTCAGCTGCAAATATCATCCGCAATTGATTGTTACCCCGGAAAAACAAATGATTCAAACTTTGTAGAAGGACATATGTAAGGCACTGGAGTCTGGCAACAGGAGATGAGAGATCAGCAGTCTGCTTACAGAAGAGGTCTTCCAAAAGACTACAACAGCCTTTGAAGCACACTATAAGGCAGAGAGTAACACTACAGGCAGGCAATAAGACCTGGATCTCCACAAAGTCAATGAAAGTATTGCCACTGGCTGACTTCCTGGGGAACAGGCTGGGAACTGTACTGCAGCCTCTAAACTGGGATTATATGCACTGTAGCAGTACTTACAGGCCTTGGCATGTGAATAAACAGCAGGAATAAGCTTCTATGCAGTGAGCAATGGAGAAATATTTACCTCCCTGAAAAGTCAATATTTTAGCACAAACACAATTGGGAGAGTTTATGAAGGTATTTTGTTTGTAAGCAAACTTCAAAGCTTTTTATGGGTTAGTTTTCTGGCTACTATTATTTACATTTTTAATGGCAAAACAGTTCCCAGAAGACTGAATGGGATGAGTTTATGGCTCCAGCAAACCGAGGGAGTGACACACAACACTTCAATGCCGGCTGTGCAGTGGGAGTGAGCGTGCTAGGATGCTGGGCCAAGCTGTTTCCCAAGTAGATGTTCAAAGTGATGTCCTCAGCCTGGGCTTCTGGCTTCTGCTAAGTGACGTGATGTACAAATACCCTGTAGATTAAAGAGAACTTTCCAGTGCTCCCCACTTCTGAAAACTCTGCAGATTGACTCCAAGTTTAGTTGGCTGTTTTTTTTTTTTTTTTTTTAATTGTGTCCAATTCGGTCCTTTGGTGTATTCCTCAAAGAGAATACATTTTGGTATCTCAAGAGCTGGTTTAAGATTCCCACTCCTTCTGTTAAACAAATGGAGGGACTTGAGAGGGGGTTGACCTTGGACTCAGACGGAATGAGGCCAGGCCACCCAACTCTAGCAGCGGAGTGTCCCTACAGCTGATACGGACATTATCCTAAGTTCTCCATAGCTGCTGAGTTTAGGTAGTAATTTAGCATTATTACCTCTTTCCATTGACAGTACAGGAAATTGAGGTGATCATTTTCCCAGTTTAGCAAAGTACCAAAAGCTGAGTGATGAAGTGGCTAACCTGATACTACTCGGTAAACCAAAGACTGAAGTCTTATCCCTCAGTCTCCTTTGTGTCTTACTGTGCAGACTCCCTGCTTAGCTCTGTAAAACTGCTTGGAGACAAACATTAAGCATCTCTCCCTCTGGCTTCCTTACCAAAAAGTCTCACTTCAATCTTGAAATGTTGTAAGAAAAAGTATCCAGGCGTGTACTTCGTACAAAGCCCTGTGGCTCTAGATAAATAGTTTAAATAAAAGATGAGGTGCAAAACTGAAAGGTCATGGAAGGATCATTAACCACACAGAACTGTAGAGTCTGCAGTTTTTATCCTACCTCACAAATTACTTTTTCCTGCTTTGATGACTTTAAGAATAAATGTGATATTAGTATGGCCTTCCTGAGCACCTCTGAACCATGCATTCCTGAGAAAAAATATTCTGTGATTTGCATCACTTTGCTACATTTGAAAAGAAGATCTATTTCTCATACATAGTGCTTCAGAGCTGCATCACTTAAAATTGTCCTGATAACTGCCTAAGCAAATCCCAGCTGTATAGCTGTTGCTGTTGCTATACCCTGCCCTGTGGATGGCTAACACGACAGAGAAGCCAGGGTTTCCTGGAGTATCTCAGTGGTTAGGATGCTGGCAGATGACTCAGGCACAGAGGGGTTTAATTTTGCTTCTATTCAGTGACCCTGCATAAATCATTTCCCACCCTCTGAAAGTGCTTTGAAAATGATGGCTGACAAGTGGTATATAAGAGCTTGGTGTTTTAGTAGGGCCTGGCAGTCATTTCAACACAGCCATTTTGTAATCAGAGAGACAATGGTTTATACTGGTGCCAATGTATTTCATTAAGGCCCTCCAGTACTATGTGGTTCCCAGTGGCACAGCTCACTGCTGTGCCATGAACACCTCAGCTCTCTTTCCCACTGTCCTGAGCTCTCCATGCCTGTGTTCCTTGGTGAGAGTGATGACTCTAGCTTTAAAGGAAAGCTAATATGGTTGGTGGGCAATCACAGTTTTTGGATCCATTGTCCAAAGGAAAATGTGCAGCATGGGAGGATGACAGGCAGTTAGAGAATGTGAATATGAAGACGGATTTCAGGAGAAATTTTTCTGACAATGAGATTTGAAGCAAGAAGCTCATGCAACAAGGACCCAAACCACATGGAAATTCCAGGCTTGTTTCTGAGTGTTGAATCAGTAGGAACCCTTCTTGGGACCAGAGTGGAAAGGAAGCACTCGACACTCAGAACTGTCCCTACATCTGGGGCAATGGATGTCTCAGTGAATGTCTGCTCCTTACTTAAGCTTCCCTGTGTGCAAAGAAAACCCAATATCTTGTATTTTCTACAGCTACTTCAGGTTTTGATTACTTCTGGATACTTTTGTCCTTTTTGATTGCCATGAACTAAGTGTCTATGACTGTGTTCTAGAAAAGAGAGTGCTCAACCAGGCCTTTACACTGAGAATCAGGTGGGGCACAAGTGAGATTTATACTTTCCTTTCTGTCATTTTGACTCACATGTGGGAACGATTTCATGTTGAACTGTCCAGAAGTTTCTTAATCTGTATCTCTCCCTGCCATCCTTCCTGTTCTTCTTGGTCTTCTCTTTTTCCTACTGCAATCTTGAGGCTTTTTTTTTTTAATTTTTATTTTTTTTTAAGATTTGTTCAGATGAGGGGGCTTGCTTACAGAAGTACAGTTGTGGGATAGAAAAACATGACTGTGGAATAGAAAATAATGGTTGTGCCTGTACAGCACCATTGCATTGAGTGCTGGCTGACTACAGAAAACACAGATCATTAACCAGCAACTGAAGGCTGCTCTCTGCTCTAGAAGAAAGGGCAGTTTTCCAGTAGAAAGCTGTCTATATGCAAATCACCACCTCTGTTGGCATTAGAGACCACATTAAATGGGTACAGGGGACATCTCTCTGTTTCAGTATCACGAGACACAGAGAGCTGAGCAAGAATAACGTTGACCTCCTACATCTTTTGTCTCTGTTCTGTGGAGAGTAAGCAAATACGCATTTTTCAGCTAGATTACATCAATGTCCTTAACTAACACTGCCTTGCATCACATTGCTAGAAAGGACAGGAAACACTAGAAAAGAGCTTTTTTTCCCATGTCCTACCTACTTCTTTCACACCTGACTGCTCTCTGTTGTTGCTCATTGTTTCAGACAGGTTCCTGAGATCCATGGGCTATGCTTTTTACACTGCTGCCTGATCATGCACTCTGAGAAGCTATGATCTAATCTTGTAAATTGTTCTGAAACACTGCTTGTGTAAAAGCTGCCCAGCCTGACGTGATGGCCCTAAGAATCTCTTTTCAGTGTTTGCATTTCAACTCAGTGATGTGCCCTGACCGTGTCTCTGTGTTTACATGCTCCTTTTCATAACACCTGGAGGTCTAACAGGTATCTAGAATTACAGGTAAAGGATATTCCAATGTGTTGAGCCTGTGTGCTTGATTGCTATGCTCTTGTTTTTCCATGAAACTGATTTGTCTCTTTGCATCCTCTACAATGTCACCCTGAAGATGTAAACTGTTGGCCCAGTGAGGTATAAGTTGTATTTAACCTATTGGTAAGCTAACACTGCTTGTACCTGTGTTGTACAACTTGAGCTTTGAAATCCCATTTCCATACCAGGCTGAAGAATTATGGAGAATCCTAGAGTGAGAAAGCGAAGAAATGATTTGGCAGCCTCAGCAGTGCTGAAGCACTGCAGAACTGCAATGAGATTCAAGCAGACATTAGATCACTGTCAACTACTGTGATAAGGGACCCAAATTTGGCTCACGTACCATATACTATTGTACAAGTTGGCCCAGGTACATCTACTCGTTTTTCAATTCCATTTTGCATGCCTGCCTTGCTGCGAAAGCGAAGTTGAGCAGTACTCCCTCAGGCTTGATTTCTATAAAGCAGTTTGTCATTTAGGTTTCCTTCACTGTGCATCACAAGCTTTATGGCAAGAACTTTCTGAAGGTCTTCATCTGGTACTCCTGCACATACAAATGATATCCTACCCTAGTCCCAGCAAATGGGCATTTTGAGAGAGTGCAGTCCAGAACCACTGATTTCCAGTGTGACAAATGCACAGAGCTCTATCAATTTCAGCTGGATTTCAGATGACTTGAAAAAAAAAGGAACAAATCCAGTCCAATCTGGAGTGCTGAGACTCAATTTTCACACCAGTTTAACACCATGTATATGTAACAGCACAGGTTTGGGTCAATATGGGATTAAACAGGAATCCACAGAGTTGTCATGACAAAAGTGTCCCTGCCCTGATGGCTTGAGCCTGTGTTCTAACCTGTGTGTTTCTCACATTATGGAGCTGCTCCTGCACCAAACAACACCCATGAGTTCAACAGGTCTAGAAACAGCTGTATTTTTTTCCCAGTATAGGAAAGAGGCTCATCATTTGGCCCTACAGGTTCTACTCTGAAAGTTTTTTAAGGCTATATGTGAACACTGAAATAAGCCCTTGTCCCTGTTCAGACCTCCAAGTCTCTTCTCTTTATGTAAGGTTGTGTGGTGGAAATGTAGGGCCTGAGCTAGGAAAATCCCCAAGGTATCAGAGACAAGGGCCCCATGTGTGAACCACAGCTCAGTGGGTGAGGTCTGGCAGGTTGCTTATGTGTGAAAGGGCTAAACCCCATGTGCTTATGTCTGCTCTGAGACATCCTTCAAGTGGTACTCATCAGGGTGCTGCTGAGCTGACATCTGCTAGGCTGTCAGTGCATCAAAAAGTGCATATCTGGGCCCAGATAGAAACAGAGAAAGAGTTGGACAGCACTGGTACAAAATGGCTGAAAAACCTTATGATCCTTCATACCTTCCAGCCATGCCTTAGCTGCTCAGTTTAAAAGTAAAGGAAAACATCAACTTGGTGAAATAGCAAAAAAAAAAAAAAAGTCTCTACAGATTTGTCTCCTTTTTTTCGTTGAGTTTGCACATTTCACTTCTACAGGGGGAATAACAGCTGCAATCTTTCCTCATCACAATTGCAAAGAAATGATCATCCCCTTTTGCTGCATTTCCTAACTCCCCCAGTTCCTCTTTCAGGTTTATGCCTTTTCTGTATGAAGTTCTCTTGGTAGCATGGAAATTAATTGAAATGAGTGTGACTAAGAGGGGAAGACCCAATAATGTCAGGATTTCAGTAGTAGCTCCTGAGTTGCGTAAGTACTATTTTTACAGCGATTGCAGACAATCTCATGAATCATTGCAAATGTACACAGCTAAACACATGCTGTTTCTTCCCAAAGGCTGGGCCTGAGTAGTTAAAGCTTGTACATCCACAGTGCATGGGTGCTAATAATAACCGCTGCATTTAGACAGCCCCATGAGCTGGTGTCACTCACAAACATGATGGGGCCTGATCTACTGAGGTGTAGCGAAACCACAGCACTCATTGAAACAAACCTCCTGCAAGCAATTACCAATTCATGTAGCCTCCTTGGACTTCCTGCAAAATACCTCACCCTCACAGACCATTAAAAATGTCCCTGCCAGGAGTCTAGAGGCAAAAACATGTCCAAATCCTCACCTGCTGTGTTGCTCCTTTCCTTCCTTTGTCTGTACATAATTTAAGTGTCTTCCCCTTGCCTTCAAGGCCAGCTGTAACCTTTAGAGGCCCCTATTTAAGGCAACTACTGTACTCCGCATGCCATTTGTCCAATTTTCCTGTGGAGGCATTTGAACTTTCTTCCGTCTTCATGTCTGGCTGTCTGTAACGGGAACTTCTTCCTGAACTGAGATTGGCTCATTGTTTAGTGTCCATCTGCAGAATTATCAGCCTAGGCTGTTTCTTTAGAAAGAATTAAAAAAGGAAAAGGGAGAGAAAAAGCTACTCTCTTTTCTACATGACCTTATTAAGTTCTTCTATAATCTGTATTGCTACTACCACTTGCTTCCCTTTGCTCTACAATCCTTTTTTCCTTCTTTCAGTCTGAGCAAGCTGGGAGTTTTACCTTGGTGTGCTTTTTCATTCACACTGACCTTGAGATGGCATATTTCATTTTGGGAGAGGCAATATTAATCAGTGCGACTGCGTGAGTATCTCTAATGTCTCATGAAGAAGGTTTCCTGTGCTTCCAGTCTCGGCTCCTCTTGAGCCTCTTGGCCCAGTGGCCGCATTACATTACCCTTACTTACCGCACTGTAGTCTCCGTGCTGTCTACACTGACAGGATGCATCATGGCAATTTGATGACTGCAGTGCATTACGGAGACAGACTCCAGCCAGGGAGTCTAGCTCATGCAGCAAGAAGCAGGCGTGAGGCTAGTAAATGATGGGACTGGGAAGCAGAAATGACACTAGCTGAGACAGACAGGTACGGAGACGGATGAGAGACTCACTTTCATGCAAAGGCTATGTTTGGTTCCTTCCATATTACTGTAAGGGTTGTGCAGGCATTAATGGGGTCAGGGAACCATAAAATACAGGGTCAGTAGAGGCTGTGTGTCCATTCCCCAGCTAAAAGGTGGGAATCAGTGAGTCAGTGGTAAGGGATGGAGGAATGTCATTCTTGCACCATTTATATGGCTGCCAGGCCGTAGCTCAGAAGATGAGATTGCTTGGAGTCAGTTTTACAACTTCGTTGTCCTCCTCCAGGCATTTGTGAAGCATAAGGGTGTATGCTCAGAACATTGCAGATTGAGAACGTGTTTCCATCGAGATGCATATTTACAGTTTGCTGTTGCTCTTAAACCGGATTGGTTTCCTGTTTTTCACCTGGAAGTTCTGGCTTTGGATGGCCAAGTGTGCTGCTCTTCTTTCACTGCCCGTTTGGCTTTGTACTGAAGAGCAGGAGAAGAACACACTCTGAAGATCCTTAAATCTAAAGGTTAAAGTAGGTTGCAAATTGCTTCTCCTAACCCTGTTATTAGGATTAACAGAGAGAGTTACCCATAAATCATGACAGTTTTTTTTATCTACAGAAGATGTATAGCTGCATTTATAGAGTTGAAGAGGTTGTGAAGTCACCGTAAGCATGCTTCCCCAGCCAGAAGCAAAAGATGCTTGAATGGAAATTGATGCAGGATATTTTATTACTAATAATACATCTATTTGTGAAAACACTGTACAGCAATGTTGTAAAATATTCTGCTTTTAAGAAGTACATGCATAGCCACAGGGAAAACAAAATATTTTTTATCTATGTATGAGGTAGAAATATGGTAACAACAGTGCAATAGAAATGTGCATATGTGTTTACTGTAGTTTGTAACTGTATTAGTCTCAAAGCATTGGACATACAGTGGATAAAACATGGGCTTCTGAGTTAGAGGGCTGGGGCTCTGGGACTATCTGGGCATTGATATGTGTTGATGCAGTGTCTGATAGGATATGTGCATTCAGTAAAATTTCTCCAGCTGTGAGCTTTCCACTCCCCTCTGACCATCTGCACATTTGCTTGAACTGTTTTCATTTCTGTAATTTTCAAGAAACCTCAAGATTTTAAATTCCATTAAAAGGGAAATGGTAAACCCTCTTTCCAATCATTTCCTCTGTGCCTTTCTGCCCCTGAAATCTGGGCAATACATTACATAAAGGCCACTGAAAAATAGGATGGAAAAGCACGAGAGTTGTTTCAGTGCTTTTAGAGATGAGTGTCTAAAATACCCAGTGAACAAGTTTGTTGAAATTGCTGCTCTAATGAATCCCCAAAATACTAAAGATGTTAAAGGTGTAGGGAATGATAGACCTTAACTGTAACATACATCAACATTCAGGGTGTATTCCTTCTTGGATCCCTGACAAATTAGCTATTTAGCTAGCCTTTATCTTAATCTTACCTAATACTAATTATAGCAGCCTGGGCCCTGTAGGGACCGGGGATTTGTGGTAGGAGCTACACAAGGACAAAATCATGGAAACCAAAGCCTTAGCAATATAATTAAAAGCAGTCTGCTCCTTTTCCTCCTCCAAAACAGCCCATTGGAGGCTCAGTCTGGGGAGGAGAGGTGGTCTGGCGGTGGCTGAGAGGGGCTGGCCCATGGACAGAGCTGGGCATTTCTGGTGGGAGGTGGGAGCCTGTGGACCCCGAGGGGGCCCTGTCACCTGGGAGGGCTTTATGCTGGAGCTGGGCCGGTTTGCTGGGATTAAAACATTAAAACCTTGAAAATGGTGTCAGGGGGTCACTGCAGAGCGGAGGCTGACAGTGTCCGTGCCCGGGGCAAGCAGGGTGCTGCCGCAGAGCGGGGCGGGCGCGGGTGGGGAGGGAGAGCCGTCTGGCACAGCGGGTGAATCACCCGTGCTCGCCCTTTGTTGTCCCGCCTGTGCACCGGCCAAGGCACTCAGCCATTTTCTCTGAGGTGATCCAGCGAGATGGCAGCACAAGGAAGGCAGGTCACCCGCCAGGAGCCGGAGACTTCTTTTCCTGCAGATGCTGGTCCCCATCCCACTCCCAAGGGCAGGTGGCCACTCGGCCCTGGTGACTGTGTCACCATCCCACACGTGCCACCGGCGCAGGGGCCTGTCAAGTCCTGTGGGCCAAGCGCTGCCCGCCATCCTGGCTCTCATCTCACGTCTGTGGCCTGTGGTGGCAGCAGTGTCTGATGGAGGGGATGGGACCACCCACACCACAGCCCCAAAGCTGAGAAAGGTGACCTCCACAGAGTCCCACTGCTGCCATCCAGCCTTTGGCCCGGCAACATGGTCAGCCCCACTCCCTCCAAGCCTTAGCTCTCAGTACGCCTCTCCTCCATTGCCTGCCCTTGGCTGCAGCGTCCTGGGGCTCCTGGAGGTGCCTGTTTAAACAGCTGGGGCTGCGGTCATGACCATCTGTCCCTGGAAATGTTTACCACTGTCCTTTCTCCCTGCAAATATGAGAAGAGTAATCCATACTGCAATCCAATCTGCTTCTCTCATTAAGATAGCTGCGCATCCCAGCGCATATTAATCACGCTGCCCGCAGCCATTCACCTAGGTGGCTGCTGTGTACACACAGAGGGCGAGCTGCTCTCCTCCCCATACCACTCGCACTGATGTCACACTGGGCTACTCCTGTATGCAGTGAAATGCCTGCCTTGTTCACCAAAGGACTCGCAGCATCTGATGAAAGCACCCAGAGATTTGCTGGCTATGTATGGCCCCTGTGTGATGCTCAAGGCAGGTTGCCAACAGCTTTGTCATGATCACGCTGTGTGGTTGTCTGAGGAAATTTAGCAAGAAAGCAGAGGTGCAAGGCTGAAAGCACTGGAGGACACATACAACCTTGTGAGGTGGAGGCCAGTACATTCCAATGCAGGTTGGGTGGGAGAATTTGACCTGTACCTTGCTCTATTTTTTTAACCCAAACTATAAACACTCAAAGATGTGAATATTTAATTTTTCTGCAGTGAGTGTGTCACAGACCAGATGCTCCCACTTGCTCACCATGATGCCTTTGGTGAGACATGTGGGCACCAGGGAGGTCTGTACATCATATTGCACAGAGTGATGGTTTTGCCCTAATACCTCTTGTTGACAAAAAAATGCTTCGGGGGATGTTGAGAAGAGAAACAGCTCAATTCTTTGCCTACATGGCTCACAGTTAAATTTTGCTTGATGGGGAAGCAAATTTTTCTTGCTGGATGAAATCTACCACTATGTCAAGGTGCAAGGGAGCATCTCACTATTCTGCTGAGCTGGCACCCAGGGTGAACGACCTGCTTGGTGAATATAAAAAGAGGCTTTCTAAAATGCTGCTTATTGAGCTGTGGGACAGAATTTATTTCTCTGAATTTAAGGTGAGTCGATGGTATTGAAGATGTCAGAGATAATGATACATGGTTAGAAGTTCACAAAGTGAGAAAGACCACGAGAGACACTCATTTAATTTAATGTGTTTAATTTGTGGTATGACAGTGTATTTCATTATCCACAGACATAGTCCACATAGGTTAGAAATCCCCTGGGGACAAGATAAATCAGGAGAGTGCTTGCTTAAATGTCATCTGTGGGGACAACTACAAAGTGAGGCAACTGGTAATTCCTGGGAAATGTAGCAAAAAGAAAAGTGTAATGTTCTCAGATTCTGAGTAGTTACTCGGTATCACTTCCCAACTGGTATCACTACTGTGAAGACAGCAAGGCACAAAGAGGGTTAGTGGAGCAAACTTCAGTGGACAACAACACTGAAATACCTTGAGTCAGTGCTGAAAAGTTAATTTGTTCTTCCTGATGTGCACTGCCAGGACTCTGCTGTGGTGTGCTCTATCATGCCACCTCCTACTTGAATGTGAAACAGTAGGTTTCAACAGGCAGATTCTTTCTTCATGGGACATTACTCCATTTCAGCGGCTTTATATTGCTATGTACTCTGGAATTTCTGAAATGTTCTGGGGGACAAGTGATGACTGCTTGGAGCTGATTATGGATGGGCAGGAAGAGAGCAGCCCTTTATGTTCAACTTTGCTTCTGGTACACTTCTGGGAGTGGGGAAGTAGCAGGATTGCCTTTTTCCTGAAGCGTCCTTACAAGCATCAGGCGGCAGGTTGCCTTCCCATGACACATACTAAGGCAGGTTACAACAGGGTTTGTTGGTTATGTCACACAGTGTGATGTGGTGTGGTAACACAGCATGACAGCAAGACGAAATGCAAGACCCTGTGTCAAAGAGTCTGCTTTCAAAACATAGCCTGATCCTTACCAGCCCACGGTGCAAGAAACTTTTCACCCAGATGTCACATGCTCTCTGGATGGTCTGCCCTCTGCTAGCATTGTATCTCTAGAGCTTATTTGCCACAGCTGAGCAGGAGCTGAGGCGAGATCAAAAAAGGCATACGGAGAAGACACTGTGTTTTTGTTACTTCTCCCTCCTCTCCTACACCTGTGTCACTTTAAGAATAATAGAAGTGCATTAACAGCTTTGAATATGTTGTTGAGTATTTCTGAACACTTGAATGATCCCAATATTATTGTTCCAAATTCACTGGATTTTGACAGAAAACACAGGTCAAAGTCTAATGCTTATGAAAAAATGCCCTTAAGTCCCCCAGGGAGTATAGCACAAGTTATTCTCCATGTGCTGCTCTGGTGATGGTCCTCAGCTCTGTCCTTGGAGGTATTTACTTCTGTGGGCAGGACCGTGGTGTTAATTATAATGCCCCAGGAAATAAGGTAATTGTGTAATATGTTAAGGAATAGTACCCCTCAACCCAATAACCACTTTCCATTTAATCTTGTTACTTTTTCCAGGCAGGATCCAGCACTTATGTTTGTGTCTGAAGTACAGAATATAATGATGCCTTGAATCTAATTGTCCTGCCTGACTACATGCATTTAATGGATATAATAGTTTATTTACCTGTTTCTAATGATCTCATTTGTAGTCAGCTCCATTGCTTGCAAGGGTGATGCACGGAGACAACAATATCAATATTGCTTCTACTAAACAAACACAGGTAGTGCAGAAAGGCGCTGGGCTGCTCTAAGTAGAAGTACACCTGGGGTCCTCATGATCTAAAAGGATGGAGATGGGCTTGAAAGGAGGCTTTAAATGTCTATTTGCCAACTTAGATCCTCAAAACATCTCTTTCATTTTTTGTTTCTGGGCATTGCCATTTCTGCCAGGAATGTCTCTCTTGCTTCACCACTTCTACATTTGCATCTCTGGATAGCTCTGTGGAGAAATCAGGCCACAGTTTGCTTCTTCATTACTAAGATTCACAAGGTAGGTATACTTCCTCCTGTCCTGATGTCTGACTCTGAAAACAGCATATGAAATTAAATCCCCTCATGTCTGGAGACGATGAGAGTGTTGGGGAGCACTTTGGGCATGTGCGAGGCCAAGGCTCAGATTCGCCTTTGGCTGGTGGTAGAGCACTGGGGTATGCATGCAACTCCATGTCAGCTGGGGCTTCGTGAATCATTATGAATGCCTCTGGATGGTGGGCTTCTGTTTTACATTAAAAAATATTATTTGGAGCAGGGACTGGAACGTGACTTTCCCAGATGGTATTGGGCTCTTAGTATACCAGCCACTTAATCACACTCATGATGAATTCCCAGAAAGACTTCAGCATTGAGGTCTCACCCCTAGAGAAGAGCAAGCCCAGACATTAAACGAACTAATCTACTACAAATTAGGTGGTACATAAAAGCTAGGAGACATCAGTTTTTCACCAACAAAGTTCTGGCCGTCCCTAACTTCTCTGCTTCTAGGCATGTCTGCTTTGTTTCTGCCTCTGCTTTGCTTTGAGTAGAGGACTGCCTACACCCCTGTATGATCCACAATCCCTCCTGCTCATATTTGTCACCTGGGGCCTGAGCCAAAAGGCATCCCAGAGCACGCATATGAAATCAGAACTTCCTCCTAAAAGCTGCATCCAGATATTCCTGTGGTTAAGACACTCAGCCAGAACGTGGGACGCATGACCTCCATCTCTGCCTACCAGAGGAAGCCTGAACCCCCATCGCCCACGTGGCTGTCCCAATCAGCATCCTAGAAGGTGGCTCAGGGTGGGACATTCTCCATCCCGCTGCTGCGTGCGGTCCCTGCAGAACGTGTCAGGAGAGAGCCCCACTCCGCAAGCAGCGGTCACGGCCCTGCCCGGGGGGCGGCCGCGGTTCCCGCACGGCTGTATCGCCCGAAACCTCCCGGCTCGGGGAGGCTGTGGCCCCAGGGCCCGGGCTGGGTACGGGTGCGGAGCGGGGCCGGGCACATGGGGGCAGTGCGGAGCTGGCTCCGCGGCGGAGCCGGCCCCGGGCCGGCCGGGCTCCGCGCCCGGCGGGGGGGGCTCCGCGCCCGGCGGGGGGAGGCTGCTCCTCCGGAGCCGGCCTTGCCACGCCGCTGCCTCAGGGCTGGAGGAGGTCATCTGGGAGGATGGACTCTGAGGGAAGCCAAAGTAAAAGTGGCGATGGCCAGGCTTTCTCCAGCCAACCCTTTAATAAGAAAGACTGGAATAAGAGGGTGGACCGAATTCCTGATGCACAGATTGGATTTGCTTCTTTTCTTCTTTGTAAGCATGCAGAGGACTATCAGATGTCTTTCAATTGCTCATCAAATGGAAAAGTACCCATGACTCCACGTTTCTAAAAGCCTCCTGAGAGCTGGCAAAGATGACTGAGGTGGTTAATTTTTCTTTACTAGAGCCACTTGTGGGTGGGAGCTCACGCTGTAGTTTTACTTAACTAGCTACAAGGACCTCCAAGCTGACTGAGCAAAGGCATCATAAGTTCTAAAGACAATTTCTCTGGGAAATGCAATGTGAAAGCGCTTGTGTAATGTGGGCTCTCAACTTTGAAAGCAGGTGACTCTGGGCTTTCTGTTATGGGGTTTGGCCTTTTCATGCTAAGCACTTGGGAGCCACAGCTGCCAGAGCAAAACTGGGACTTTTTGCTGCTGTTGGCTTTTCTGGGAAGATGTAGTCAGGACTATCTAAGCAGTCAGTCATGCTCTCTGTTGTCTGAAGAAAGAGATAAGTAAGATGATACATTTGCTGAAGAAGCAATTTCAGAATGTCTTGATAAAATGTCAGAGTGGTAGGGTGGTCTGATTCTTGGGTCAGGTTTTGGTTAGGGATATCAGGAAGTAGCCACTTCCAAATGCTTGTATAGAAGAAAGCTTATTTGGGAATACCCCATACCTCAACCTTGATGGGATGGAGGAATAGGGACTGGGTTTTTCTTGTTGGTTCTTTTTTTTTTTTTTTTTTTTTTTACACTAAACAGGGCTGAAAATACTAAAATTTAAATGTATTTAAAACCTCCTGGTTGGCCTATTGAGTGGAAAGAGCTCATATTCCAGTAAAACCGCCAAGTTCTTTAACCACCAGCGAACCTGAGAAAATAGCCAGTTAGCAAAATAACAGAAGGTGGGTTGATTTTTTTAAACAGGTCCTGTTTCTGCCTGTCATGCAAAAAAATGCAAACCAAAATAGAAAGCTTCTGTGACAGCATGCCTGAAATTAGATGTTATGGTATCAATTCCGTAAAATGTGGAAATATGAAGGGAAATGCAGAGCTAAACCAGAGTGCATTAATCCCAGTGGTGTCTATAGCGGGAGAATCCATCATACTCTGACCTTTTCAAATCCTGTGAGACAATTATCCCTCCCAAAAATTCCCCAAAATGCTCCGACCAACTCATTTCACAGTGGCCACTGAGCAGTTACCAGGTACCTCCTTGAGAAAGTAAGGGATTATGCTGTATTAAATCTGGCAAACAAAAGACACAGTCCTCCTGATTGCCTAATCCTCTCCATTTTACAATCTGAACTGGAAAAAAAAGAAATATGAAAACCAAAAGAAAATTCTCAACCATATATTTTAAAAAACATTGGGCGGGTTTCCTACCGACCGTAGCATTATCTGGTTATCAGTTTTGCAGTGGCTTGAATTTGACCTCCATGCAGAGAATTAGCTTCAAGCAGACATCACTTGAATGGGTGAATTTTAGTCTGTATAATTTTATTATTCTTCCGACTATCGCAATCAAGGACATTAGTGTAGAGGGCACGCTTTGAAGAGGTTATTACTGAGCACTCATCATTTGCTTAAATCCTCAGACCTTTTTCATGTAGCTATAGAGAGAACACTTTCATGAGCTTGGAGACTTTTTCTTCTGGCTGTTTTTCATTTCCAAGGAAACAAATAAGAATGACTTTGAAGAGCTGATTAGCCTATGAGCTAATTTATGGATTTTTCATAGTCTAGTTCTTTTGAGCCTCTTGCATGGAACTGATTTTGTTTGGAGTAAGACTGTAGAGTTTAGTCAAGATAGACAGGATTTTTAAAGGAGTTTAGCACTGGCTGCAGTGTTCTCCTCAGGTATTATGGGAGTTTTGCTGCTAATTTTAATGAAAACAACAGTGAGGGCTCTTGAAAATCTGATTTTTCCTGCTTGCTGAACCCTGTGTGTTCACATAGGAGATTTATTTAAAGCTCTTTTTATGAAAGAACAGACCATGTTCCATCAACAGTAAGCTGGTACTAAAATATTTGATGGCAAAATCTAGGTCAGGATATTCAGGGAAAATGGTTTTCACTGAGTAGGGGGGAGAGGGAAGGACTGTGCTGAGGCAATTGGGAAAAGTCCTGATGTCTTGATTTCTGCAGGTGAACGTAGGCAGAAATGCTCAAGGGCTGAAGTATTGGATGTGTCACAGTCTCTGCTCATTGTGGAACTTCACAGGATTTTCAGATTTACTGTTCTGGGGTATATTTGACTACACAGCATCTTTGGAAGATAGCTAGGACCCAGCCTCCTATAAAATGCATTTGGAGAAAGTTTGTTGGTGTTGTCTAGAAGATGACTAGTGAATATTGCACATACACTGGTGCACCATTACTCTGGCACATGGGGGCTTCAAATTCAAGGTCATTCCATTCCTCTTGACTCAAAAGTCTGAATTCAAGTACTGTAACAGTATGATTAGGTGGTTTTCTGTGTTTTTTATTATGATTATGATTATGTTTATTATGATTATTATTGTTGTTGTTGTTGCTCTTTTTTTTTTTTTTGTTTTTGTTTTAATGAGAAAAGGCAGGTTTGGGAGCTTCACCCCAGGAACAACTCCTGACTGACAGTCCTGGGAGCACATAGTTATGTCCTTCTGACATGGAATCAGACAGAAATGTCTTATTTAAAACATCTCACATTCAATTAATGTATGCTGAACATAGAGCTTCACCCATTAAAACCTTGCCTGTGTCCCTGGCAGGCTGCCTTGCATTTGAGAACTTACTGCTTCCATGTTCAGCAAGTGGACGTGGGATTGTCCAACAAAATTTTTGCCCACCCAAATAATTATGAGAGTCTGAACATTAGAGGGCATTTTAAACTCACCATTTTCCCTCTTCTCCCATGCTCTTTTCTTGTAGTATAGCAAAGAAGACAATGAAGGACCCATTAGAACAGAAAATCTGCACTGTTCTTTGTTCTTGATGTCCTGAGCCTTGTAATTTTATATTGAATGCCATGTGTAGAATATAGTCTTCTAGAAAACTATGTGTGTAGCTCAGAAGCTGTGAGGAAAACAGTCCTGATCCTACCACTGACACACTGGATGGCCTGAAATAATTTGGATCCCACTTTCTCATCTGCAGAATAGGGAAACTAATCTTGCAGGTCTGATGCAAGATGACCCTCTCCACTATTCTCTATTCAGATAAAGCACTGTGGTCTGGCTGGCAGCTTGCTGTCTTATTGCAGCCCCAGGGTACTTTTACCCTCTTTTTCTCATCCTGCATGCAGACAAGTCTTTGAGTCTCTGACACAGCAGCAGCTGTTGCCCCTTATTCTGGCGGCAGCACTTTGCCCTGCTGGAAATGAAATTAGCTTTTTCTTTTGGTTTGTCTGATCAGGCCCAGGAAGGGGAATCTGCGTGTGTTTGCCTGGCTAAAGGTAATGCAACAGCTCTGAAGTCTGTAATGCTGAGGACCTCAAAACATAAGAGAAAGGGGGAGAATAAGATGCACGATTTTTAAAAAGACCAAAATGTGGTGCAAAGGAAATATCCTTCATGGTTTTTAGTTTCCTTAATTATCCTGGTACATTGGAACCACAAACTATAATACGGAGAGTGAAGGAAAGTCAGCCAAACAGGTAAATTGATGTTATAAATCTGGGACAGGATATGTCTGATTATCCTTTGCAACTGAACTGATAGGGTTTGCTCTATTTACAGCTGAGCCGTTCTGTGATCTTACAGGAAATTGCTTCCTGTACATGCCATTCTTAATAGATTTTTAAATTCATGGCTGCTCTAGGAAAGTGGATTATAACACAACAGATTATGCATTTTTCCCCAGCTTTTAAGGACCAGCCTTAATGATGGTTATTGTTGATGAGGGCATTCGTGTAGGAGCCACCTTGAATAGCTTAGTGTTGAAAGCTTTAATTTTCCATTTAATAATAGTGAAACTAGTTAATACTAATTTTATAAAATCACTTCCTAAGCTTCTTAGAAAGCATGCAGTCATGGATTTAGTCTGTGCCATGGGGGAATGCCATCCATCATGAGGCTCAAAAAAACCTAGGGTTATTAGAGCTATGTGTAATATTTTACATCCCGCCTTGGATCCACTTTGTAAGGTCTCTGATTCATGGGCAATGATGACTTACCTGGAGATGGCTGCAGTGATTCCTGCTGCCGGCTGTCTGCCCCACCTCCCTCTCGGAAGTTTTTATTCGCGCTGTGAAGGTGGCTCAGCTGTTTGGGAGGCAGCTGTTGAACCAGCATGGTTCACAGCCCAGTAATATTGACAGAAAAACTGGCACCGGCTTTGACTCTCCTTAATACATGAAGCTGTAATTTACAGTGGTTCAACTACTGTCACACTAGAAGGTGAGCTGTCTCCAAGCAGGGGCAGGGCTCAGAGGTGAAGATGGGAACCCCTACAGCCATCTGCGGCCATCCCTATTCATCAGCCAGATACCCAGATCTGGGCTGGGGTTTGTAAACATGCACAGAAGTCCCTACATATATTCAACCAGATTTTTTCTCAGAACAACTTTCCACCTTGCCCACAAGACCCCACAGGGGTCTATGGTCTTGCTGCATCCCATAGGGATTTCCATGGGGAGGAGGTAGTTTTGCCTTTGAGACAAGGACCCCCATGAAACATGGTGGCCTCAGGACTGATGAAATATGCTTTCTCGCATGGGGCTGGTGCAGGACCAAAGCCCTACATGTGTGTTGCTGAAACCTGCTTTTGAGGCTTCTGTGGTAACTTCTTCAAAAGCAAGTGTCAGAGGGTAATATTGGGTTGGGGATTTCACAATTCACTCTTACCTAAGATGCACAGCCAAGAGGCAGAGTCAATACCATGTTATTTAACCAGCTTATGTGGGGCATACCAGCCTGTTACTGGTTCATGGGAAAACCTTCCCCTCCCATGGCCGTCTCGCTGTGGGTGCCAATAATCAACATCCAAGACTGCCTTGCTGCTGAAAATCACTCACATTTTTTCCCCATAAGTCACTCATGGGCTGATGATCTTTTGTGAACAGCTTGTGTTTTCCGCCTGCGTTTGGTCTCAACAGCAGGATAGCGCATTGCATTTGCCATCCAGTCAGACAATAACTCACAGATGCTTTTAGAAAAAAAGGGGAAAAAAAGAGAGGAATGAAGCCCAGTTTTGAGGGTTTCATCAGCTTCTGCTTTTCATTGGACATGTCCTTTTCCTTCCTTTTCAGGTGCCATTAAGGGAGATTTTTTGAGATGTGTAGCTGATGTCTTAATTGTGTCCTTCAGTGTAAGGACCAGAAATGGTTTATGTGGGAAGAGCAGGCCAAGCTCGTGCTCGGTTGTGGTAACCAGCCCTGTCAGCCTCAATTACTGCCCTCCCCAGGGCAAAGTCTGTCAGAGGGACATCATCCTCCTCCTATAGACTTGCAACCTGTCTGAGCCCTCCACTGTCTCTGAGAGGGGGCAGATCAAAGGAGGGAGGAGAGGTGAGGTTCAGGGGTGGGATGCCTAAGTCATGGGGGTAGGATGCCTAGGTCATTGGAATGGGCTGAGAGGGGATGTGCAAGTAGAGCGGGGTATCTGGAAGAATAAGAGAGAGGGGCTGGTTTCTGAGAGTGGTAGGGGCTGCTCCAGTGTCAAGGCTTGGAGCCAGAGGGTGTTGGGATGGACAGGCTACAGTGGGAGGTCTAAATCATGGTGACTGCAAGGTGACAACAGTGACACTGATGGAACAGAAGAAGCAGATGGTTTAGAGACTAAGGCACCCTGTCTCAGGATGTGTTTAAATTTCCTACGGGGCACTGCTGCTTCTTCCCACAGCCTTGGCTCTTCTTGGCTTCCAAGCAGGATGCACACAAAAGCCTACCAAGAAGTTCCCATCCTTTTATTTTTTTTTTTTTTTCTTTTCTGCAGGAAGCAGAGCAGTCCTAGTTGCATATTCAGTAGTAATTTACATGTTTTTGGTTAGTTACACAAGATATGTGGAGTTTCTCTTCCCCTAACTTGAATGTCTTGCACAACTAGTCAGCATAGTGTGAATTGTCAGTGTGAATTGTCAGCCCTACAATCAGGACTACTAACTGCAGTTTGCCCTGACAAAGGAGACAGCAGAAACACAGGGGGGTTGAGAACAGGCAGCAAATATAATTAAGCACGGACAGACTTCCCTCAGGAAGAAACTGAAAAGAATAGGACTACTTTGTTAGAGAGCAGATGACTAAGAGCTATACAAATTAATGAATGGGATAGAGAAAGTAGGGGGGGTGTTCCTGTTTACCCTCTTGAGCTATAAAAGAACAAGGCAACGTTCAATTAAAGGGGAAGCAAAAAGTATCAGGTGACAAAACCCACTTTGCTTAGGATGGGGTTGAGTTGCGTTTGAGGAGTCAGTCTCACCACAGAGCGTGGATGGAGCCTTGGGGACTGCACAGCTTGTAGGCACTTAAGCTGCTGAATGCCACAGTGTTGGTTTTTTTTTAAGGAAATATTTATTTACATGGAAAATGAGGGTAAAAATAAGAGATGGTATATGTCTGAAAGCATTAAGGGTTCTTTTTCTAACTGCTGGTTTCATGAATGCGGAGTAAAAATTTCCTTTGTGGACAAATATATAGTTTTTGAGCATCCTTCTCTACTGCAGTAGAGTATATTTTATTGGTTCCAGCAGTCGTCCTCTGCCACTATCTGACAGTTATATGGTTATTTAAGATGACGTTTTCCTTTGTGCTAATTTCCTGCTATTAGCCTCCTAGTATGGGATGTCTGATTATTGCCTCCCTTGCTCACAGCAGGTATAAGCATTTCCATTACAGGGACTGGAAGCAGAAGCTGTAAGAACACAATGAGAGGCTGAAAAACACTCAAGAGAAAGACTTTCTCCTCCACAAAGAGCTAGTAATAAAACAAGAGACAAAGGATGAAAAAAGGGGGAAAAATATCTAACTTTTTTTTAATATATCATATCATACTTAGAGTCAAATGTTGAAACTGGACCTATACTAAATACTTCAGATATATGAGAATGCTCTGTCCCATTGATCTAAAATGGTACCCAAAACTCATCTGAAACATTGGGTCACAGCAAGTAATTCACCTTAGATGCAGCAGATGATATCAAAGCTCTCTACTACCTGAATCAATTAGAGCTTGGATTCTTTGAGCTATTCTACAGTGTCTTGCACAAACATGATCTGATGCCTAAAGGCTCCAATTAGGAAAGGGAATACAAAATGAGCTGCTCACTTTATTGAGATGGTGTTCAACTACCATAGTAAATATGGGTGAGGTAGAAACAAACTGATTACTAACTACGTGGGAAGATAAAGGACTTGGCAGAACTGGACTAGTGCCCAAACCAGCCTCAGTAATGAGAGAGTATAGGTTTTCTTTGCTTGTGTAGTGGTCACATACTGACATATAATCACCACAGAAACTCACTCTGTGCTTGCAGGGCTCTAGGACAGTTCTTCTGGGACTAGAGGTCATGCCCCAAGTGGGTTACAAGTGGCGTCCTGACTCAACAGATACTAAACTGTTTGTATTAATATTTAGAGTCATGAGAATGTCAGAAACTGAGTTATAACAAGGAAGCATTTGAGAACTGCTGCGAGAAGAGCTTTGCCCTGTAAGATGTTGCATACCTAGCATACCTGTCCTAACAAAGTCAATGAACACATACCTGTGCACTGAGTTGGGCATGTGCTTAAGTGCTTTGCAGGGTCATTGCCAGCACACATAGCTGAGAGTCAAGTCTTGGGCAGTTTCTGGTGCTTCTCTCCCCCCACACTTTTAAAAGTCTTTGGATCTTTGGTTTCAGTGAAGAAAAACATTATTGAAAAAAGATCTAAATGAAAATACATCTTCCCATAAACATGAATAACCAATATCGAAATTTGCAGTGGTCTGGACATTTCAGAGAGTTTACAAGATTATAGAGCGGGTAATCAATCTGTAGCCTCAAACATCCTGACATTAGTAGGGGGGTGAAGAGCTAGCTGGGAATGTCAGGGATATATTCTCTCACTACACTTTCAGTAGTGTTATAATGAAAGTGATATTTGGCCTAAAGAAGCTAAAGACTACATTTTCAGAGTAGCTGCCTGAATTTTAAAATGTGATAAGTGGTTTGACTTCCAGAGACTCTGGTCCTAATGGTTGTATCTGGAATGTAGGGCACATTTTGTAATTTTTAGGGTTAGAAGGGTCAGGCAGATGATCTCATTTGACTATTTGAAATGGGCCATACCATTCAACTTAGTAATTCTTTCGGCTGAAGGAATTCTCTTTTCTGTAAGCAAGCGCAGTAGAGCTCAACAACACATGCTAGCTTTTCAGTTCCTTAATGCCTACAGTCCACAGGACTGATTCTCTTGTCAGTAAGATTAAAAACAAAGACGTAGTTCTTGCCTGATGTTTCTCTCCCCAATGCATACAGGCAATGCTCAGCTTTACTGCATTTTCTTCTAGTAACAAGATAACTCTTTAGTTTCCAGTCTAAGTCCTTCATGCAAACTCTTCCTACATTTTTACTTCTAGTGTCCTCTGTGACCAGCTCTCTGTGTCCTATCCCTACTGTAAAGCTCATGAAAAGCAAGACAATGCAACAGACTGGCAATCTTTGGACTTTGCCTCAAGTGAAATCAGAAGAAAGTACACTAGGAAATGGTTGTGAGAAACAAGTGAAATAGGATTATAAAGTTCAGTTGGAGTAGAAGACCACAAGGAAGATTTCTTCAGTCAATATTTGATGAGACGGTTACTTTTTTGGGGGGAAGGACAGAGGCTTCGTGCCTTATTTGCTTATTTTATGCCCTTCATCGGTAAATCATGCCACTTAATTAATCCTTCAAAAACACAAGTCCTTTTCTGTTCACTTGCACACCCATGTAAAACTGAGCAGTGACCTTATTCATTGATCTGACTACTACTGATTTGAAGTGTTGCTTCTATGTGTTTTGTATCATCGTTCCAAAATTGCTTTCATGATATTAACATTTTGGGTCCCCACAGTTTTCTAATAGATCTTCTACTTGGATTAGAACCCTTGCCATGATACTGTAAGGAGAATCTGCTGTGCTGACCAGAGGAAAAAATCCTACAAGATTGTGAGATTTACTCCTCCTGGTTGCAAAATTAGTGTCCCTTTGATGTTTTTTGTTATCTCATGTAGCATACCTGGAACATGGCTCAGAAATCCAACTAAGCGAAGACTTTAATATGTACCTGGGTTTAGATGCCAGCCCAGATTTTGTCAGTACAAAGAATGTTCACAAACAGATGTATATCCTAGGATTTTTTGGGATATATTTCTTGAATGCTTGAAATTCAAAGCATGTTTCCAATCTTCTGCTGTGTGCTTAAAAATTAAGATTTACCAGTAAAAGAATATTATGATATTTCATTAGCAAAATGTGTTGCAAGTCTTGTAATAAAAAGACCTCCATCAGTCTTGAAAAGCACTGAATATTTAGATTCACCTTGTGGTTATCTGCCTTGTCACCGCCCTGTTTATAGGTTGTGAGAATCCAGGTTTTGCCTAAGATTTGTTCCTTTTCCTCCGGTTGTACTCATTGCATTGCAGTACAGCTACTCCAGAAGGAGTCAAATGAAGGGAAATGTGTTTCTTTTTTTGTGGATACTTTAAGATTATTGTTATAATTTAAAATCTTTGTCCATTAGTAATATGAATCTCCCATTCAAATTTAACTTTTGAAAGCATCATCCACACAGTACGAAGTCAGGTATGATGATCTTCACCTCAGTTTGTTCAGACTGATAGCCCTGTGTGGAAGCACTTGAATTGAGCAGTATGAACACAAGCACCAGAATGGGAAAAAAGTCATGATGGCCTTGATTCCAACTTCAGGATTTAGTCTTGAGGATGTGCGACTATGCCATCATTGGTTGTGTGACACAGGGTATATGAACACGTGTCACAGGGAAGACGTACAAATCTGACCTTGTCAACACTGAGTCTTTTGTATTGAGCTAATGGGAAGAAGAAATTGGGGTGAAATTACTTCTGACTCCCCATATAATGAGCCTAAGGTGATTACAGAAAGCCCTAGTGTTTAACTTTTGGAAAGTGAAATGAAGGTGAAGGAAGCCCACCCATGGGGACTAGATGCTTGTCATGCAAACCTGACTCATAGATGTAGCAGGGTCAGCACTGTCACATTTGCTGAAAGCAAAGATGTTATATTGCATTCTGAGGATTTTGTTTATCTGGAATATTTCTCAGAGCTGTAGTAACTTATTGCAGCCTACAGTAACAAACTGCTGTTTTCTGAGGAAATCTGAGCTTGTGCAATTCACTTCTAACAGAAAGTGTATTCAAGGTTGAGACAGTGCAGACTTCCCATGCACCCAGAAAGCCTCTCTTGCAGGCCGCCAAGTGTTAAAAGATGCTTAACTTCTCTACTTTTCTGGGCATCTCTGTTAAATGGAATAATGAGGGCTTCACAAGATCATCTGTCTTGGCAGTATTCAGGCCTCCTTGAAATCCAGCTACTGCTGGCTGCATTCATACCAGAACTGGAAAATCAAGACATACAAACAAAATGGTAGGAATAATTTCCAGTCCCTTGATATTGCTCCAAAGCTGCAAGAAGTTCCAGCCTGAGGATCCTGTTTTAGTGTATCATTAGTAGTTGGTTTATTTAAATTCCCCTAGGTGGGCAGTTGCATCATTTAAGCATTAAAACTCACCAGTTTATATCAGGCTTCCTCTAAACTAAGTAAAAGAGTTCATGCTAATGAGAAGCAGTCTTTCTCTAGAAGAATTCAGACTAACAAGAGCGAGTGATGACAGAGCTGGGGGAGGGAAATGGAGTCCTATGGAGATGAAGGTCAGGCAGTAAATTGGTGTCAGAGTCAGGACCAGAACGAAGTTCCCAGTGTACCAGACCAGCCTACTCTCAGATTCTGTCAGCTGGTGAGCTAGAAAGAGGAGTTTGAAAGAGGATATCAAATGGAGAAAGGAGCATTTACCTGCTTCACTGACTTTACCAATAGAGGTTCTTGAGAGAAAAAACAAGCAAAGTATTCATTAACAGTAGTGGAAAAGGGAAAAATAAAGCATTTACAACCTTTTCAGCCTAGTGTTGAGAATGTTACAGTTTTAAAGCATGTGTAAGTAGAAAGTACAAGATGCCAACGCTTGTGTTCACCAGCAAGTTTCTCGCAAAATCAGCTGACTTTACAGTTTCTGATGGCAAGTGTTGCAACGGTCAGAGACTCTGTTTCATTTCTCTGTGAAATACCTCTGAGGCCCTTTGGGCTAACTCCTTATGTGATCACAGACATTGCATTGCCTAACTTTCAGGCACCCTGCTGTCTCGTGGCATCTCCAGCCCTGAGTTAGGCACTCAGACTTCCTTCCCATGCAAAGCTGGGGGAACATTAAATTTCAGGGTTCAGTTCTTGTTTGCCTGGTAAGAAACCTCAACAATTTGGCCCCTTAAATGGCGTGCCTTCCTCCAGGACAGTCCTGATATAGACTGTATGTGATGAAGACCTCTTCTGTTGTTAGAACTCGCTAGCACAATCTTTTCCCATTAAGAAGAGGGACATGCCTTCTCACTGGTAACAAGATATTCAGAGGTAGGTCTGTCACTTGGGAGACAAGACATCTGTTTTCTAGTTTTTCTACCTCTTGAGTTGTAGGAAAAAGGAATAAGTATAGATATCCCCCAATTCTAAAGGCAATCACCTAGGTATGGCTTAAAATGGGACGGTGATAAATATAAAATCACCTTCTCACCAATGGTCTTCTGTGTGAGGCCTGGCCATGAAGTTGTGCCCATGTGTAAAGTATACCTTGAATATACCTATTGGCTTGGGACCTTGGAAACAAGTGGGAGAATAACTAGGTTCAATCCTGCCCAGACAGGATTTGGGCATTAGTTAAGATACTATCAAAAATCTCGATAATGTCAGAAGCAAAAGGTTGCTTCTGGCATGAATTTGGTTACCTGTAGCTCTAGATGTCAGCTGAGCAGGGTTTTTGAAGATCTTAGTGATAGTAAGATGTCTTCTGAAGCCCTGCTAAAAGCGAGCCTTTTTTGAGTCACACCTTCCTTGTCCAGTCTTGCCATTATTTTAGTTCACCTTGCAAATAATAAATACAAGTCTCATTTGGTATTAGCAAACTCCGAAGGACAAAATGTTAATGTCCTAATCTGAACATAAATAATTCCTTCACTAAAGTTTAAAGGCTGTAGAATTTTTTTTCTACAACATTAGCTAAAGGCTAAAACTGTATTTCAAAGCCTGACTGGCTAATTATAACATGATGCTCTTTTAATGGAGAAAAGTAGTTCTGCACATGGCAGGACAACTGTTTTCTGTTCTGAGATTTATTTCTTTTCACAAAACAGAAATACACTGGACTGGATAAATGAGAAGTACCGTGAACTTTTTGTTTACTTCAGAAGTGTAATGTTATGGGAGAACCTTCTGACTGCAAAGATTTTGAGGGTTCAGGAAAATGCATGAGTCCTGTTTTCTTCCTTTTTGGGCAAGAAAGCTGACTTATGTGTAAAGAAGTATACTGTGTACTGCTGTCCTTCAAGGGAACAGGCAATTGTCTTTCCATTGCCCTCTGCTCTGCATGATCTTTTATAGCAGTGCAGAAAGGATGGACCATCATTTACTTGTGACAGCACAATACCCTACCTCTGTGGTGCACAGCTGTAAATGGTAGCACCTCGTCCAGAACAACGGCAGGCTGAGCAGTCCGTGTGGAGTGAGCTGGATTTGAAGAAACAAACCTTTACTCCATAAGGAGATATTAATAAAATGTAAGGTGCAATAAGGAAGGAGCTAGTAGAGGAATGCAATCTTTGAAGAAGTTAGTGACCCACCTACCCTACAGGTGAACAGTCCTGAAAAGCAGAGTGATGTTCCAGCCAAGCTGTTACCTCATATCCCTGCTATTGTAGGATAACATCAGTTTATGGTCCTCTAGTAGCTGAAAGCTGAGGGTGAATTCAAGAGGTTGGAAACTGGACAGAATCTCTGATGGATCAATAAGTATAGAAGAAATATCAAACTGCTGAGGTACAGTAGAGGGTGGCCAATATACTGTAGTCTGACCCTGTGGGGTAAAGTACCTGTCCTAGTAGGTGTGATGTTAGGTAAAATGAAGGAATAAAAGCACAACCTCTGTGACAAAACATACAGGAACACTGCTATCTAGGACTGAATAGTCCTGTCATTTAGGACTATTCGCTAATTAAGATTTACAGTATCCAGTAGAGGTACTCCTGAGGGGCAAAACTGCAACATCTGCTCTAGACTGGCCCTCTGCATCTGGGGTCATAGAGGTGCTGGAAACATTTTTCCTGCAAAGAGATAGTCCAGCACATTTTTCAAGTAAGAGAGTAAGACCTATCAAACTTCTGTTTCATTACTCAAGCCCTTCAGCTGATGGAAGCATTAGGATATTCTGGAGAGATTGCTGGTCACCATTTCATACATAGCTTCTTGCCCTATTAACACACCTTTTCCTTAACCACATGAACAAACTCTATACTTGTGGGAATAAATATGCAAATGCAATCTGTCCACAAGAAAGGTCTCATTCTATTTCTCCCTTTTTCAGGAAAAAGAAATCAAGAAAGCTTCTGCTTCTTACAATCATAACTCTGTAGCATTCAGCTTATTTGATACAGTTACTCTTGATTTACATTCATATGAATGAATAAAGAATCAGGCCTGATTGAGAAATACATATTACTACAACACCACGTTACAAGAGTCCTTAATTCCATTCCTAACCCTGGAATGCAAGGAGGACTCGAAGTTTGGCAAGGTTTGTAGCCAGATGCAGTGTACTTCTATGTTCACACCCTCCCTAATTATTACTCTTTAAAAAATAATAATAAAATCCAAATAACTTACACCTGGTAAAGCTGGAAAGGCAACGAAAAGCAGTGAAGAACCCAGAGGTTGTGGGAGTGTTATTATTATTATTATTATTACTATTATTATTATTATTATTTTTAATCAGACAAATACACACCTGTCTAAAAGTTCCTCAGACGTTGTCTGCTACGCTTTGGTATCCCCTGTTAATACACTGAGGTAATGTCCTTTGGTTGTGTTACTTAATTGAACAGATGATGGGGGGTGGAGGAAGCTTTGCAGGGAAACATGCTAGAGATAGAAGAGAAGAATTCCCACCCACGCAGTAGGCATGTACTGTAATAATGGAATAATTATGTGCAGTTTGTTTATAGCTGTCTTCCCCTAGCATCAATGCCTTGGGCTAGAAGTGAAGCAGGACGGGTCCTGCAATCAGTTTTCACAATCATGTTTTCGCCGTGATTTGTCTTTTATTCCCCATTAGAAAGCAGAGCATGTCTAGAGCAAATGCAGTGGTTTCAGCCCTTCAGGATGCTGCAAATTTGCTCAAATCTGGGGAGGAATGGGGTGTTCATGAGTGACTAGTTTGGATATGTCCCGTGACCTGCGGACCAAGAAATCTGTAATGATGGTTCTCACTCCACGCTCCCAATCTGCCCAGAGTTGCTCAGAGCTGGATCAGTCTTGGTCTGAGACATTTGCCAGCCTTTCAAATAATGAATGCTGGGCTGTGGATAAAAACCAAAGCCAGACGGCTTTGTGTGGTAGAGATGGCTAAGTAACTGTTACTGCAATGGGCTGTATGGTGGGGATTTGTTCTTGGTGGTTTTGAAGCAGGTTATAAATTCTTCTTGTGGATTCTTCCTGATGCTTGTCAATAAAATTAATCAAATCCTGGTTTTTGCTTTTCAGCATGCACTCTCAAAGTGTTGATGGTAAAATGCTGATGATTTTCCTTCTGCTCTCCCTCTAAATTTATTAGAGGATGTTGTTGGCTTCATGCAGCTGCCATTTTGGGTACAGGTCAGCTGCAGTCTGCCACGGATGTATACACAGCATTTCATTTCCATTGGCACTTAGGAAAACATTTCCAGACAAGTGGAGTTTCCACATGATGAACTTTATCTTTCTCTTGCAGAAGGCTGCATACCATGCCAGTGTAGTCAAGAAGAGAAATGGGAAGTATTCACAGATTAACTGCAGGGAGGTCAATAAACAGACGGTGGACTTGGAAACAACTGGAGAACTCCCAAGATAATTTTTAACATGATAGCCACACCTGCTGCATTGGATCTGTCACACAGGTTGTGAACTTTGGCAGCAAATGGCTTATTTCATATGCATTTGTGCAGCATGTGACATGATGAGGGACTTGATTTGAGGTTTAGTGAATATAGTTGTATCTTGGAAACTCAGAGCAACTTGAAGATATTAACTAATGAAATACCTCCAGCCCATTTATATGCAGAGTATTCAAGAATGTGTGCAGAACATGCTGGCTTTGGAAATGCCTTGGAAATTCAATAGAACTGTTATTTAAGGGATCAGAGAAATAATAATCATGAGCTGACAATCAACAATATACGAGGCAGCTGTTAACATCACCTAATGTGTGCAGCAGAAATATCCCTTTCCTGAGGATGTTACAAGCTGGAGTGCTATTTTAATCAGCTACAACTGTTGCGAGGAGTGTAGAAAAGCATGATTTTGTTATCAAAACTGTTCTAAACAAGCTGAAATGAAAAATCAGCTTTCCCACATTAAAAAAAATTGTCATAGATCTCATCTAAAAAACAGTTTTGGAATATCTGATTTCTAATTGTTTAGACAGTCCTGCTGCCAATGCCTTGGCTTCCGTAGGGAATTGTTGGGGAAGCAGGGCAATGGAAAGCCTCCAGGGTTGCAGGTAAATGCCAGCCACTGCTGTGGGCGTACTTGTTCCCTGGCATGCTGCTCAAGTCGAGTAGCAGGAATGAACCCAAGCAATAGGTACACCAACCGCCTTGACTCCCACTGGGGATTTTGATGGAATGAGTGCACTTTTGTGGGATAATGACCTCAACCAGTCCTTTCTGATGGGCAGCCTTTCTGCTGAAATGCAGTTGCTGTGTGTCATAGTTTTCTCCCTTGGATCTTATCATGGTAGGGCCATATGGTCATTAACAGTGGCCGCCTTCTCCTCCTATTCCCACAGCATATGTAGGAAGTTACCTAAAGCAAATGGGCGAATCAAGAATAAATAGCAAGATGTGGTGGGCTAACAGAGATTTAGGAACTAGCATTTCTCTGTTTGACTTACTATCAATGATTTACCATGGGGCCTTGGGTAAGTCACTACATATTTCTATGACTCAGTTTCTGCCTCTGAAACAACTGTCTGCTGATCTCACTGGGGTAGTTTTAAAGCTTAATTTACTTATATTTTATAACACTTTGAAGATGTGAACTACACCATACTATGGGAAACATCAGGAGTCATAAAAGAAAGAGTCAGTGTTGCAAAAGGAGGTATGATAATGAAGCCTAAAGTCAGAGAATTAATGCCTCAGTTCCTTGCTGAATCAAAGCCTAAGACTGCGAGTTCTTTGAAACAGACTCTCCTCAATTAGAGGCCTTCTCAGAGCTGAACATAATAGGGCTACGACATATCTGGGTCCTATGAGCCCTTCTGTAGTAAATGATTAGGAGCATAAGCTTGAAGATGGCACAAGCTGCAGGACTGCTACAGGTCCCTGTAGGGTCTATCTCTTTCTCTCACGGCTCTTAGGTTTTTTTATTATCTTCAAATCTCTGTACCTTACTGCTTGTTCCATTCTCCAGGTCATTAAAGCACTGTTCATGCTATAAATAAAGAAGATGAAATTACAGGGTACTTATACACATGCTAGCTAGGAAGCTGAATGGGCATGAAAGGGCTTCCTGGTTTCCTTCCAATTCAAAATGTTATTGAGTTACTATGTAATCAGATAAATGAGTTGTTAATCAAAGTGATGTCAGCTTGGGACATACTATAGAAAAATGATTCCGTTGTAATCAGAACTGTATAATTAAGCAATGAGGCATGACAGGGCTTGAATTATAGCACGATAATTTTCACCTCAGTGCTACTGATGAGGGCCGTGGCTCTCTGCCATCCAAGTACCCAACTATGTCTTGCTGTACAACAACCCCAGCACTGAAACATCTGAGGCAAACCGGAGTAAAAATTATTCTTTCATCTTCAACCCCCCCACCCTTATTCAGGGTTGAAGCATTTATGTGATCAGCTGGGTCAGGCTGAGCCCAGTGCATCTGGGAGCGACTTTGACTCTGTGTCTGTCTGCTATTAGAATATTTATGGCATGAATGCCTTTCGCTTAACATGAGTTTAACGTGACAGTGAGGTATGGGATCCTTCACAGAGCCAATGATTTGATACATAGCTACTATTAGTTAAACTTCAGCAAAATGCTTAATGTTACAGAAGAGAGCCACAAAAATGGCCCCTACCTAGTGATGCTGAGTTTCCTAAACTTAAGATCCCTTCTCTATGTCTGAAAAATTTAAATGAGGAATTAGACATTCAGAATTCTTTTTTTTTTTTTTTTTTTTTTTTTTGCCTACCACCATTGCGATAGAGAGAAAATTGGATAGACTTATGCGGAGAGCTCTGAGGAAGCCTCAGAGTAACATGGGCTTTGGCAACCTCTTCCATGAACAGGAGAGAAGGCATCTTGTGACTTAAAATGACTTTTTCAAATACCTACTTCATATGGAGCAGTGACCAAATCCTGCAGTCATAGCTTGGGCAAAACTCCCACTGAAAGCACTGGGTGTTTTTCTGAGTCAGCATCTGAAAGTTTGTTCCACAGACTCAGTTTGGAGGCGAAAATGCTGGGGCTGAAAAGTTCCTCTTTCTAACAGAGGGAAAAAATGTCACATAAGAAAAATAAAACCATGCCACCTAATTTTTCCTCATCAAGTGCCGGTTTTGCTGAGGGGGTGGGAAATATTATGCAATTTACCCTTTCCCTCAATCAACTCTCCCATCATATCACTGTCAGCCTTGTTCTGCACAGACATTGCTCACATTGCTGCTTTTGGAGTGGGATTTGTTGCTGAGATGATGCACCGCACCATCAGCTGCCCAGGCAGCACTTGCACTTCTGCAGTCTGCTTGTGGTCTGTGGTCCTTGGGGCTGAGAAAGAAAAATGTTTTACCCATATACAGCATTTTTGCACCTTCTCCAGAGCCTCTTCCAAAGTGTCCCCTGTGATGGCAATGTATGCAGCCTCATGGGCACCTTTGTCTTCTTGGAGGTGGTGCTGGGCCGGTCTGCCCCGGTGCTGGCAGGCACGGGCAGCCCAATGCAGCTGCCTCCTGCCGTGGGACAGAGAAGGGCAGAGCCGGGCTCCTGTGGCCACCCGGCACACCTGCATTGGGCAGTTTGGCTCAGGTCCTCTGTATGACAATATTTATGAACTCCAGTCAAGAACCAGTGAAGCACATCATTCTCCCACTGTTGCCTCTGTTGCAAAAGTGATGTGCTCTTGGCAATACTGTCAGGAAACTCTGTTCCTGAGGCTAAATGCATGCAAAGCAAAGCTTCCCTTCTGACAAACAAAATAAAAATATCCTGATCTTGGCTGCAGTAGCAAAAATGCTTCTGGCTTCTTAAAATTATGTCATTGAAAGAAGTGTCTCTGTGTCTGCTGGTGTACCTGTAAATCAGTTCAAGTGAACGGTCCTTTGAAACTCATTTCAGCTGATATATATGCTCTTGAGGATGAATGAACTTTTGAGCTGCTAATGCTGCCATCTCTCATAAGTCAAATCTCTTCTCCAGATACTTGAATCCCATGATGATAGTAAAAACTGGGAGTTTACAAGATACATCAGCATCAAATTTTTGAGAGCTTTCACCTTGGAAGGCAAGCAACGTCCTTGTGTTGAGTGCCTGTCAAATCGGTTCAGTTGTGATAGAGGAAGAGAGGCATTTTTTTTGCTCTCTGCTTTCATTGCTGGCAGAAGAAGCTGGCTTGAGAGATTCTCCCTTAACAAAAGAACCTCTTCAAAGAGGGCAGTCATGATACAAGCTTCTCTCTGGTTTATGATTATATCCATGTTTCTTTGAATGTGGCCGCCAGAGAAGTTTTAAACATGGCATGCTTAGAGTCCTTTCCCATAGTAAGGAAAGAAGCATATCTGGGTGGAAACCTGAAGCTTCTCTGGACTTACAGCCTGGGCAGGAACAACTTTTTCTGGGTAGGATGTTCCAAAAGCTTATGTGTCCCTGCTAGTTACTGTTCCTTATATCTGAAAACAAAAGGAACCAAGGAAACTGAGGGAGCCAGATTCATAATTGGTGCAAGAGAAGGATGTTTTCTTAACATAGTATCTGACACATGGGACTTCATGTGACATGATGCTCTTGAAACAAAAACTTTTTCAGGACTCTGAAAGCTTATGCATTTACCTACACTATTTGAATAGAAAAGTATTGACCTTCATAGGACAGGTTACATATCAGATATTAGGTAGGTAGGGTTAGCAGGAAAACCAGCATATATAGCTGACATTTTAATACATGCTTGGATTTGCACGGGACTGTCCTTCTACTGTCAGCCCATTGCTAAGTAGACAACTGACAACTTGGGTTTGGCTCTTGCACGGTGAGAAGTTTTGAAGGGTGATTCTTGTATCCTCATTAACTGTATGCTGTGTGCAGATGCACTGTGGTTCTGTTGTGTAGGGGTTTGACATGGGATGCCCAGGGCTGATGCAGGGTGAACAGTCCCCAGAGGAATTTATCGTCTTCCATCCAGATGGTCTTTTTTGTCCACTGCCACTTTGATTTTTCCATCCATGATTGACTGTTTTAGTTTGCTGCAAATATCAGGATTTGTCAGTAGGTCTGGAAAAAGACAAATGGTTCTTCTGCTGGAAAATGAGCATTTTGGCACCCATGGTACTCTCACAGCACAATTTGTGAGGCACTGAAATTGCTAGTAGAAGCCAACAGTAGGCAACATGGCTATTTAACCCGGGCCATGAACTGAAAGAGGAGTGTGTGTTTTATAGGGGAGGCAAGGAATGGCTCCGACACATCCACATATCATGGTGTAACCTAGAAGGTAGAGGGATCCTAAAATGTTAATCCTGAGTGGAAATCAGATCCAGAATTCTTGATCTGAAATTAATTCCTAGCAGGAAAGTATTCAGCTGATGACATGAATACAAGTCTTGACCTTCCATTTCTTCTTCCCCTAGACTGTCACTGGATGCAGGATCAGGCATAGACTCCTTTGTGTTTGTGCAAGGCATGCTGCTGTGACGGAGAAATGACTAGTGTGGCTTAGCTTTTCCATTCAGCTAAGATTACTAAATGACTGAGAACTTAATGTTCACAAAATTCATTTTTGTTAAAAAATTTAGCAGTGCCACCTACAGGAAAGTGCTGGGAAACTCTGCGACTGTCCTAGTAGCTGCAGGACGAATTGTTCTTCTTTCCCTCTGTAAAAGGAGATTTTGCTGTCAGTGTGGTGCTCCCCTGATGAGCAGGTTTCTCATTGACATCAAAGGGAGATCTGCACAGACAGATAATGCAGAATACCTGAGAACAGAACTTTGTCCATAAACCACTGTCTTTGATAGGCATTGCCTTTTGATTTTAAGAGCCTTCTTCCCCCTGCCCCCCAAAAAGCTTTCCCAAACACTATGCATTGCATGTGTAAGCTCTGGTCCAACTCCCAGTGGAAATAATGGCAGCTTTCCATTGAGTGTGATCCAGTCCTTAATGTCTTTCATGTATGCCAGTGAAAACTCTTTACATTGCATACTAGCACTCTTTAAAGGCTCTTGAGTAGATAGACAGATTAGATTATTTAGCACTATACAATGCAGCATAAGTGGTGCTGGTGAGTCATTAAATGGCATTCTCTCTGACTCAGTGCAGAGTCAATGCCTGAGCATGTTGCTATGGGGCTCTGTTGTTGGAGGTGCTCTTTTTCAGACAAGAAGTGAAAACCAAGATTTTGACCCACTATTCTTGCTACAAACCCCATTTGCCTGTGAGCCACTTGGTTGAACTTTGCAGAATTTTTCGCCCTAGAACAAGTTATCCTTAGTTTCCAATAGACAACTATTGTTCTCATTGCCAGGAGGGAGCAGGGTTTTGAGCTATCTGGAACAAAATGTTTCAAAACCAAGAATGGGTTATTGCAAATACACTGTGGGGTTTAAATCCTTAATATTGAAGGAAAACCTACATAATCACTTACTGAACATTAATATTTAGTGTTCTGGTTTTGTTTACCACTTCAATGACTGTTTTCAATTACTGTTCCCTGCATGAAACCACTTTACTCAGGCCTGCTGCATATGCAGGAGAACTGACTTAGAAGATGACTACTCTGTTTTGCAGTAATTTTCAAGGTTTCAGACTGTTTTTTTTTTGTTCCCTATCTTTAAGGTGCTGGGTGCCTGAAGTGGGAGTCTCTTGTTTAAGCCCCATCCGTCTTCTTGGCCAAAAGATTTCATTGCAGCTCTTTCTCAACTGTACAGGGAAAGGAGTTTCACCTGGCTCTTTCATCTCCTGGCCAGTGTCCTAACCACCAGGATGTAAATTACATGACTCTCTTGCAAAAAAAACTTTCTCAAAACCTGATGTCTTGACAAGAACACTTCAGTTTTGAAATCTCACTTTGTGGAAAACGTCCTGACCAGCTCTGGTGTGCAGCCAAGTTCGTTTAACAAATTACATAAGCAGCCCTGAGAAGTCCTCATGGCTCCTTCTGAGGAGAAGACCTGCCCAGACAAAATTCTCAAGGCACCTCTATTCTCTTGGTAATGCCCCAAATTCCCTTTTCAAGATGATAAGCAGTTCCCTATATCTCTTCTTGAAAATAAATCCACTGCAGGATAGGGAGCACTGAGTATTTGACAGGGAAGAGTAGGCCTTGTTTAAGAGGATGGTGGATGAACCTTAGGTATGATTCCTTCCACTCTCCTACATCCTTTTGCCAGGCTTGCTTCCAGCCTCTTAGAAGGTATTTTACATATAATAACTGAGATTAAAAGGAGTTATTATAGGTTTGGGCTATTGCAAGCAAGGTGATCCATTCCTCTTTGGTAAGGACTACTGAGACACAGAGGGCTCCTTAAAGGCACAACAACCAAGGTGAGATGGAGACCAGGGGGTGAGGCTAGGGAGCAGCAACAGGAGCAGCTCCTCGTTTGAATGTTCTTGTTTCACAGAATGGTATTCCTGGTTAGCCCAGTGACTGTCTTTGTCCCTCGTAACATTTGTGCCAGCCCAGTAAGATAAACCACCTAAGTTAGCTTATTTTATCTGTATTCCATTCTTCATATTGCAAATTCTTATGTGGTGCCAAAGAAAAACAGATACCGCTTTGCCCAAACATTAAAATAATGTTTCATCTGGGACAGTCATCTTAATCATCTTCCTGTACTGTGGTCTGTAACTCCAGTTAGTATCCATTAATGGTTAGAGATGAAATCCAGAACATTCAGAAACACAAACTTTTTATTAAGAATCCTTTAATCAAGACAGATTAAAGAAATGAGGGCAAAATGCTTGGTCACAAAGCTTAATTTAGAGAAACTATTTTTAAGGGGGAAAAGCTGTATTTGAGACTGTGCTCACTGATAGTTTTACATAAAATTCACTGTGGCTGGAGGAGCTATTTCCTCACTGCTTTGGTCTGTGAGCTCAGCTGTGTAGATGCTTTCTCAGAACCTAATTGTTTTCATATGAACTTGGAGGGGGGACACACAGAGCTATTGAAATTGTTTCAATTGCCTGGGGAAGCATTCAGAAGTTCCAAAGGAAAGTTTTATTGCAAGGTCACATAGCCAACACTTACCTCCTAAAAGTCCTCTTGCTTAAAGACCCTGTAGAATAGGCCGATTAATGCCGAGCAAAGCAAGGAGACTGACATTTTTTATCGCCACAGTTATGCCATGCAGGGAGTAGCTTGCTTTTATTATATAAAAGCACACTTAACACAGTACATTTTTCAGCCTAGTCAGAGATTTTTTTTAAACACCTATTAAGGGGCTGTTCCTGTAATAAAGAGTTGATAAATGAGAGAAGCTGGGAGGAAAGCAATATCCTGTGTTTCCAAGAGGCAGAGCTGATTTGGGATCAAGGGAATTAGAGAACGGAGCCTGCAACAGAGCCAGGAGCTCAATGCAGATGCCCAGTCTCAAGGTTAACTGCAGAGCTGCTCGTTGTCCTCAGTGCCTTTTCAGAGCTGTGACATTTGTGTTGTGGCTGCTAAATCACAAATACAGCTGGATGAATTTAGTACTGGAGAGACTCGAGTGTACTGAGTTGAATTCCTCTGGATTTATACCATGTTAGATGAGAACAGAGTTTCGCCTTGAATTTTGTGGTTTATGTGATATATGGCACATACTGCTAGTAATGACTAAAAATCCTCTGGTGCCTTCCTCTGAGTTATTTCTGATTTATACCCAAAGACATTAAACTTTCTTGAAATTTATATCCTGGTAAATCAAAACACTCTGGTGCATGTGATCAGGAAGGGAAGTCCATCACTTCTGTTCTGCAAGATCAGGCCTAAAATTGCTCAGTATTTTGGTGCAAATTTTCTCCCTCTCTAAGATGACTGTGAAATATTTGGGGAAGAAGACATAAAGATGCTGCAGAACAGATATGTGGTTACTAGACTGAAGATTGCTCACTGTTCATAAGGGGAGGAAAGTGAGTGAGTGTGAGATGACTCACATACATATCTCAAACAGATCAGGCTTAGCTGCTCTGAAAAGCAAACTGCAAATGATCCTTCCCTATGTGCAAATTCTACCCTCTGTCTGCAAACACCTGCTGGTGACTTCAGTGGGAGCCACATATTGGGAGGCAGGATTTATATCTCCAGACTTTATCATAGGGAGAGGTTGTTGCAGGAGCAGAAAAAAAGGACTGCGTCCTGTGTGAAAGCCCACACATCAATTCCTGTAATATCTAGGCTTCATTTTGGCTCAGTGTTTTTAATTTGCACTCTCCCAGATAGATGCAGACACTACTGAGGGACAGAAATATTTTCAGATGAATGAGAGAGTCATTAATCTAGGAAAAATGAAAATACAGCAGGGAAAGCATGTGTAGGAAGAACAGGGTCTGTTCAGTCCATTGCTGAGAAAGGGGAGGTCACATGTGAGTGTGTCCTGAGAATGTGCTGGTGATAAAAACACTGACGTTGTGTTGTGCCACTGTTCCTCATGCTCTTTCCTTGGGGAATATGTGTAACTGTACAAGCAATGCAATCAAAGCTCATGATGGCTACTGTGCCCTGAAACTTGGGACTTCCTAGGGCTGAGGAGCTGAAGAGCCATTCTGTCAAACTCTAGCTGCTGCAGGCTTGCCTCCACACATTGGGAATATACCTTCAAACCAGATATGTGGTGCAATTTCTTGCTGAATTAGGGTGCTGGGGACTCTCTTATCTCCAGTCACTCAGGCTACATCTCAGATTTAGCATCAGAAGGAAGGTGCAAATCTGGGAATACAGCCTAATCTTCCAGGGCAGAGGACAAAAGGGCTTTGTATGAAGACAACTTTGTTGCTTTTTAGGAGACACAATTACATTGGCCTAGCAGAAATGAAAAAGAGTTCTCACAGTTTTTTTCCACAATTGCTATGAGTAATGTTTCCAGTCGCTTGGTTTGTGTTGTGCATAATGAAATATAAATACTGCGTGGAATGCTTTGTCATAGAAAAATATTTATTAATAGCAGATTTGCAATCATCATCTTGTCTTTGATTTGAGCAGGTTTTTTCTTCTCATAAGGTTCTTTCAGGCTGCTGAGCTGTGACTGATGTGTGTTTATTTCAGTTGAGTCATCAGTATCATTAATATTATCTTATTTACCAGTGTTTGTCATTTTATAGTGTTTAACTGGTAGGGTGACTCACCTCACAGAGAAATGAGAACATGAATATAACAGGCTTTTTTCCTTCTTCCCCTTTGGCTTGGGATAGGAACAGAGAATGACCTTTGAGGCGCAGCCTGAGTCATGCAGTTATCGTATTTACCTCTGCTGTTGTGAGATTAATAATTACAAACATCCCTACACAAAAGGAAAAAAAGCTTTGAGCTTTTGTCTGCACTTTCGCTTGCCACTCCATAGCTCACGTGGAGGGAGATATTTTCAGCAGGCCGCTGGGAAAAAGAAGCTCTTGGTGCCTCTCTCCCTTGCACTGGAGCAAAAGGAGGCAGCAGAAAAGAGACTGAGGAGGAGCTGAGGAGGAAGGCTCTCTGGAAGAGCCATCCTGCTGGCCCTGCTTGAACTTAGTGAAATTTGCTTAGGGCACTATGAAACATTTACATTTGCTTTTCAGCTCAAGTGTGGGAACTGACTTAGCAGAACCTCAGCCAAACCTGCTTATTCACAACTAGAAACAACCTTTTCCTCTTCATATCTGCCTGATATTAATTACTGCAATGCACCACTTGCATTGCAGCAACCCACAGAGAAAACATGGGCCTTTTTCTAACAAGCATTGCAGAAACAACCTGAGAGTGCCATGAGTCTGTAACTCCTCATGAAAGAGGGACTAAAGAAGAGATCTAGAAAAGGACTTAAACATCCAAAAGTCAAGTGACAAGAGATATTAGAGCAGAATCCAGAGTCCTTGCTCTCTGTAATGTATAAGAAGGGTAGTAAAAAGGGACTTACTAAGGGAACACATAGCATCTCCTTCCTGGGGACGCTTTCCTCTTATACAGTCTTCTCATGGCTATGCTGTTCCTCTAGATGAGAAGTGAGGCAAAGAAAAGTTGACCCCAAAATGCTGGTGCATTAAGCAGGGAATTGCCCAGAGTCAATGTATTCAACATGTGCTGCCTACAGCTCATTAGTCAGAACGGCTGAGAACAGAGGTGGGTGGTAAATCCCAGCACCTCCCTGTAGCCCTGTGCCTACTTAGAAACCCTTGCCCCAAAATGAAGCAGGGGTAGCAGAGACAGGGATGAGTAAGGTTGGGAAATGCACATTCCTTCTAACTTTTGAGTGGAATCCTCATTTTCCTGTTCAGCGAATGACTTAGAGGGTACCATCTACCCCCTTGTACCAGCCCAGCAGCTATGGAGCAGCTGTTCTCCCCTGACCCTCAGGTCTTTCAAATCTGCAAATAATAATTCATTGAAGAATGCCCTAAATATGTCAATACAGGCTGCTGTATGGGCATGGCAGCCTTCTTTTCTTTTACAGACTTACCATCATGCAGAAAATAATGCTGGCTCAGAAAGGGTATAAAGCAGCAATGGTTTTATGCAAAACTGGCCCCAAACTGAAACCCAGCCTGTTCCTCACAGGCAAACTTACAAACTCTTGAGGTAGAACTGCATTGACATTAGTTTAATCCCAGCCAGCAGCTAAGCCCCACACAGCCACTTGCTCACTCGCCCGCAGCGGGAGAATCAGAAGAGTAAAAGTGAGAAATCTAGCAGGTTGAGATAAAGACAGTTTGATAGGTAAAGCAAAAGATGTACGTGCCATCAAAGCAAAACAAGGAATTCATTCTCCACTTCTCATCAGCAGGCAGGTGCTCAGCCATCTCCAGGACAGCAGGGCTCCATCATGTGTGACAGTTACTTGTGAAGACAAACACCATCACTCTGAACATCCTCCCCTTCTCCTCCCAGCTTTATATGCCGAGCATGACATCGTATGGTATGGAATATCCTTTTGGTCAGTTGGGGTCAGCTGTCCCAGCTGTGTCCCCTCCCAATTTCTTATGCACCTCTAGCCTACTCACTGGTGGGGTGGTATGAGAAGCAGAAAAGGCCCTGACTCTGTGCAAGCACTGCTCAGCAGTTACTATGACATCCCTGTATTATCAACACTGTTTCCAGCTCAAATCCCAAACATATCCCCATATCAGGTACTATGAAGAAAATTAACCCTACCCCAGCCAAAGCCAGCATGTGGATCTATACCTCTGTTTCAGAACAAGTGTTTGTGTTTCAATGTATAACCTTGTAGAGGAGGAACAGGGCTTTTCATTTCTGTTAGTAGATGAAATAATTCAGCTTTCAGCTTCCCACTTATTGGCTGAGAGTGTTAGTCATTAGACCATTGCTCTGGAATAAAAACATCAGGTGCTACAGCTTTCCCTGAGGGGCCTGGTGCTATCTGTGAATGAGCTCTGACTGAACACTTGGATTCTGGGTTTAGGTTTGAACAAGGCCTGAAATTGCTCAACTTCACAAAACCATGACATTTTGTCTGAAGGTGTTGGGTCATGACCTAAGATGCTCATGTGGCAACTGAGAAGAGATATTCATGTTCATAACTTTGAACTGAGCTTACAATTATTTCTCATGTGGGTGCTGGACCGAGAATAAAAGTAGTGTTTGATGGTATGCCCAAAACCATGAATATTTCCTGTGCCTTAGCTAAATGCTGTGACCCAAAAGACCTTTAAATAAGAGCTGTTTTCTAGAAGTAATCTATTGCAATTATATTTCATTGCAAACCTTTGTCCTGTAGATTGCTGCAACATGTAAATTCAGTGATTGGTTCCTGGATGCTGAGTTCATCTTATCAAACAGCCACACCCTGTTTCTCTGCTTTTCTGAGAAAGCTCTTGGATAAGAGGTTCTTTTTCATCAGTGCCTACCCGCTCCCTTATAAATCTATATTTTTATAGGGCTGACATCCTAAAAGAGTGTCTCTCTAATGTGCTTGTCAATGGACAGATAACTTGGCATGTTTAAGTAATCATAACCCTGATGTTACCAAATAGAATTTTTTTAATTCTGGAACAAAACTTCCTTTTTATCCCAGAAGATAGAGTTGTAGTTTCTCCCTTGCTTAATTCTACCATTCAGGCTCACCCAAGGGTTTGATAAGACAGAGCTTTGATGCACCATGATAATATTCTGCCCAGATACAACTAACTTTTACAGGTTTCTAAAAATCTTCAGCTGTGTTGAAGATACATAGAAAGAAGAAAGGATGGAAGAAAGTATTTGGTTTTATCTACTTATTTGGGGTGTTTCTCAAAACATGACTGTTGAAAACTTTCCCTATTACTCAGTGTTGCCTCACACAGGGACAGTAATTTTCTTTGAACATGTTATCAAAATTCATTCAAAGCTATGTGATAAACTGACTCATCTGTAACCACTTGGAGAACTTTTTATTTTCAACTGGTTTAAATCTGGTTGTATTTCAGAGCTGGATTAGGTTATTAAATAAAGACTTTGCTATGCTGATATGATGAGCTGACTAGCTGAGCATTACTACCCTTTTATTATCATGTGGGAAATAAATCACACACCTAGATTCAGAGGGCATGACTCACGGATTGCCTGTATGTGAGCAGAAGGCCAGCTCTGTTCTGGTGTCTTTGCCTAAAGACCTTCTGGCTGAGTGGTTGCAAGCACTTGGTGTGATGGGCCACAGGGGCAGGTATTTCTGACTACTCAAAGCCCTGCTGGAAGCTCTCACGGCAGGGAAAGCTGAGGAGAACTTGGGTTTTTCCTCATTCCTGTGCTGCCTGTGAAACAGGTTGATGCAGAGGATAGAGCACTGTCATCCTGGTTCCCCATGGGCTGCCATCTCAGAAAGTGGGAGAAACAAGCACGTTTGCTGAAATGCTGAGAGCCCACACCTTGGATGTTTAAAACGTTGGCTTTTCTTTTGCAACCAGAGAAGGATGCAACTGTGCTAAAAGCTTTTTACTGTGAATTGTTTTTAGCTCAAGACTAATATTTGCCAGGGTTAGCCTGAGTGTCTGTTTTCAAACCCTGTCTTCCCTCTGCATATGCCCACTCCCTCCTTCATTGCCTTTTACCTAGTGTATTCCACAACAGTTCCAGTAATCAATCATAGGGCCTAATTATCCTAATCTGCCTCCTTTTCTGACTTATTAAAGCCTAATTACTTTATAACAACATAGAGGCTGGAGGTAATTTGGAAACTTGAAGGAAAAAAAGCCAACAACAATTGAACTACAGTAATGAGGCTTCAGGAGAGCCTGAGTCCACAGCTGTGTTTACACTGCCAGATTTTAGGAAACCTGGATGCAGCTGCCCAAAGGGTGTAAGGAAAGGACAGGGGTGTTGCTCTGGGGCGAGTTAAACAACTTTGTTTTAAAGGATGCTACAGGCTTTCCCTGGTGCTTCTGTGTGCTGCCAGTGTGCCATGTGGTATAGCCACATGTATTGGTCTGTTAAAGGTGTGTGATAATGGTCCAATGTGGCTAGGGTGCTTAGGTCTTGGTTAAGCACCTCTAGTACCTGCTGAGGTTGGTGGATAGAAAAAATGGTGAAGGGAGCCTATTAGTTATGAATTAAGGTGTGGTAAGAGAGAACTACTGGGTGCTGTTTGCCATCATGCTAGAGGAAGGAATAGGGATGGAAAGGTGGTCTTTGCCTGATGGTAAAACTAAAGGATTCTAATAGCTGTTAACACAGTGATACTGCTAAGTTGATTTGAGAAATACTTGTTGGAGCTGGAGAGACCTGCAGTAGTGGTGTATAAGGGGAGAGTTAGACCACAGATTGAAATAGGGTGATAGGGATAAACTCCTTCCTATTCCACCAGCAGTTTGTCACCTGAACAATGGTGGGGCAAAAAAATACTCCTGGGTACAGGCTTGTCAAACGTGGATCTTGAGTGGTACAGTTTTCATTTAGCTTTTCAGGATCAGCAGGGTGTCCCACATAGTGCATGTTGTGTATCTGACTGCTTAAAGAGAAGTGGAAACCTTTGCATCTATAAATTATTTAGATTTCTGATGGTGCACATAGTAGTTGTATAAAGATCCCTGATGATTCCTTAGGAAGACGTGAAGATCTAGCAAACCTTGCCCATGAATATTGTGATCTGGCAGTTGTTTTGGGCTCTCACAGCTCATTTAAATATGAGGATTGCAGAATAGAGTTCAGCTGCATGGATAGTTTCGCTAAACTCTGCACTCAGCAGGGCATTGACCTTGTTTTTGTAACAGCTCTCAGTTTTTGCAACCCTGATGCTGTAAAATAAATAAAAATGAATAATGAAGAGACTCAAAGTGGTATGGGAAACATAAACAAAGCAAGCAGTAGCAATGTGTGTCTGACTCATCTCCTCTGTTATCATCCAGATGCTGTTACAGATTTCAGTTTCTCTTGCAGAATATCTCTGTTGCAGTAGACAAAGTTTAGGAGTTGGGAGTATTTTTTTTTTTCTCAGTGTCACTAACTTTACTCTCTTCAGAAACTGGTTCTGATATTTAAGGAATGTAGCGGCTGGAGTACCTGGGGTGACATCTCAAGAATACTGATGATGACAAGCTCTTGCTTTGGCAGTGCTCATTGATTTGGATGTCTCTGCTGTTTGTACCCAGCTCCTTTCATACCGTGTATACTTTGAAGCTGGGGAATTCTTCCAAAGAAAACAAGTGCTGTGTGACCTTTCTGCCCATATCACAAAGATGTATCTAATCTACTAAAACTTTCTAGGAATAACAAGGCTCTGCCAAAATGGTTGTGTTGGTATAAGACTTTCTGCATCAACAGCGCAATGGGATTTATGTGAGGTAGCTTCTTATTGACTCTCTGTAAAATGGAACCCAATGTAGAGAAAACCATACTGAATCCCCTTTAAAAAAGTCTTGCATCACTGTGCTGTAATAGAGGAATAAACTGAAATGCAGAACAGTGCTTCAGATCTTTTTCTTCTTCTTATAGAGCAAGTATAGACTCTCAAACTGTAAGATGTTTCTCCTTTTGTATTCCCACCCAACTCTTCTGATTGTTAAACTAACTTGAAAACAAGCCAGACAGCCTGCCCTTTCACATGTGTTAGGTAAAACCACAAACAAGTATGCCAAAACTTGCCTGGAACAAGTTCATTAACACAGCCTAACGAGACCTGACATACAACCAGAAAAACAGGAAAATATTTTAGCATTTGGGAATCTTTATTAGAAGAGCTTTCCTCTACTTTTTTTTTTTTTCTTTTTCTTCCCCCCCCCCCCCTTGGGGTTAACATCAGTAAAAGACATTATTTTTCAAAAGCACCAGATGAGGTGGGGAGATCAAGGACTGGTGCTGAAGGCACTGGTGCGTCTCAGCTGGCTCAGGATCTGCCACGCTCTCCCCGTCTGGGCAGCACGAGGGGCTCTTCCAGAGGGTGATTCAGAGCATCTAATTTAGCCTCCCCTGGAGAGCAGTTCAGAGGTGTTTGCCTCTTTGATGAGCGAATTAAAAGACTGAGGGCAAGGACTGGTTAATCTAAGGGGAATTCATACCACACACTGAGCTGCCAGAGGCGTTTCAATAATGGGACTTGAAGGCCTTGGCTCGTGATAACCGGACTCTGTTCACTTCTGACAAGGAGGTGAGCATCCCCAAATTGTTGATATCCCTAGTGTAGACCTGTGCCCTGTTGATTTAGAGCTGTTCTGGCAGGGGGACTGGGCTTTCTTCCAATAACTCTAGCTCAGAATATTTTCACATATATAAAGCATATCTTTCTATGGGCAGACTTGCTGTTTGCATGAAGAATGTAGTAAGTTCAGCGTCATACATCCTTGGCTCTGGCCCTTGGAGCGTTGCTGAGAATATTGCCTACTATAAAAGGGCTGGATCCACTTCTGGCTACAGATTAGAGGATGATTTCAGGTCAACACCTTTTTGGGCTTGTATAAATGTTTTCCTCTTCTGACTCATACAACAAGTAACTGTTTTTACGTACAGCTATCTTCTTTCCTTCTGAACATAATACTTTCCGTATTCAATGGTGGAACTGCAAGAACAGGCTTTGACTGAATTCTAGCTACTTATTTCTTTCCATACAGCAGCCCGAGCCAAAGACCGAATAGCGGGATCCCCAGGGCCTGCCTTTAGCCAGAGAAACTCGATATTAAGAATTCATGTAGCTCAGCCATACATCAATTTTTTGCAAACAGCAGGGGGAGCTCAGATTCTGCCTGAATCCCAATGAAGCAGAGAAAGTACAGTTTGCTGAAATTCTGTCTGTTTTAACCAGGGGAAAAAAACCCCACACTTGTAGGTTTTTTCTTACAAAATTGCATTTTTTCGCCCAGTAGGCCATAGGGAGAAAATTAGAGCATGCAGAACAGATAACACAGTAATTAACATGAACAGTTCTGAAATAGGAGCATTGCTGGAATGGTTCTTGTGAACTGGTAAATGTGTGTATTTAATATTTCTATTTTTATGGAAGAATGTCAAAAGCTGTTTTAATACCTGTTTCATGGAATCACTCCCCAAGAGGTACTGAACTTGGGAATGGCTGAAATCACTATTATTTAGGTGAAAAGTAATACTTTGGAATCATCTATCCTTGAACCCAGCTGTCCAGAGGTGACTTTGGCTTGAAGGTATTTAGTAGTATAAGGCTGCTTTGTTCTGTGAGAGCCCTGTAAGTACTAATTAATCCACACTGCATCCCCACACTTCTGTAGGTAAATGAGCACTATCAGGCTTTGTTTGGTGCCCGAGAAATCTAAACGCATGGATGGCAGTGACTGACGCAAGATCACACTGTCAGGACAGGATTGGGAGATTAGAATCTGGCTTCTTGGTGTTTCCCTCAGAAAGGCTGGAGCAGTTGTCAAGCTCTTTCATCCAGGATCCAAAATCCATTCATAATTGCTTCCCCACAACCCCCTGAGATCCCGCAGCCCGTCAGATCTCTGCACAGGCAGGTGGGGAGGCTTGGTGGGGGCTGGCAAAGGATGACAGGGGGATTGAACAGATTTTGGATGGGTGCAGTTTTGGGGAAGATAGGAAGCATGTTAATACTCCTCCCTGGATCTGCTCCAGCATGAAACCCTGTGGGAAAGTGATGATTTTGCTGTCCTTAATGCCACTGGATGTAACATAGGGGATACTCTTTTGTATCCCTGGTGCATAGGCTCTGATTGGGAAATTTTCAAGTGAACCGAGCGATCCCCAGTTCTGTAGGATTATGGCTGTTCAGGGCTCTGCAGGCAAGGTGAGTTTGCTGCCAGGCTTGTAGCAGTGAAACAAATAGTCCACAGAGCCAAGAAAATGAGAGAATAGTCCTTGATGTCAATCCCCAGTCATAATCTTCTCATTCTTTGTGATATTTTTTTTTGTGAAATATCTTTGTGATATTTCTTTGAGCAGCTATATCCTCATGAATGTCTTTGGTAACAGGCCATGCAGACTAACTACAGTATCCAATGCAAACAATACTGATGCAGTCTCCAAGGGGAGAAAATAAACTGACTAACCAGGAAATGCAGTGATAAAGCTAAAACTTTTTCTTTTACTATTACTATTCTTCATCTACTCAACCAATATGCTATTATCTATTAGTAGGAACTGTAATTTCTTAGACAATCTAACTATAGATTTTTAATTTTTTTTTTTTGTTACAGCTGGCCCAGCTTTTAACTTTTGAAAGGCAGCTTGGCATTCCAAGGAGTCCTCCCTTCATTTCAGAATTTATAATAAACCTATGGGTGAACAAAGAAATAGTAGTAGAAGCAGGGAAAAGATATGAGATGTCAATGACGAATCCAGTATTCCTTGTAAAAATCAGAGCCATTGATTATGCTGTCAGGAACTGAGGATACGGAAAATATAGCTAGATCAAGGACTTCAGCCTTTCAAGTGGATAGGAGATGAAAGCTAGCAGAAGCAAAAGTTTGCTCTAAGAGGCTGAACAGAGAAAGCCAAAGCTGGATGACAATCCACATGCCTGGATGATAAAATTTGATCAGCACTGAGATGGTCCAGAAAGAAGAAAGGTCAAAGGGGGATGAGCCCCATCTCTCCTCAAAGCAGGGGACAGTAAGAGCCAGCGTGCAAGTCTATGTGAAAAGTAGCTTGTGTGATAAGTGAGCATGAAGCATGTGCCTTTCCAACTCTCTGTAAGAAATGTGTCCTTACATGCATTGCCACATGCAACCTCCCTATCACATGTAATGAATGCCAGACTGCTGTCTGTGAATGGGTAATGGTGCTTCCCCACCACTTCAAAGTCTATGTATTTCACTATTTTTTTTTTTTCACTGTGATGTTGAAAGAGATGTTTTTTTCTCCTCTAAAAACCACAGCCACTGAAAAGTTAATGAAGGGTGCTGCTTTTGAAACTCCCAGGGGGCTGATCCTGCCTCTTCCAGCTTTGCTGTGACTTTTGCTTGGGAACCAAACACCGGACTGGATCCTTGCTGCTGATTAAGGCTCATAACCACAATCACAAGTGGCTGAGAAAAGTGTAATGGAAGAGTCAGCACCTGATGTTGTGCTGGCACAAGAAGACACCAGTCTCACCATAGGTTTGTGTGCTTCATTGCCCAGTGGAGCAGGCCACCAGAACTTGGGCAACCCCATTTTTGTGTTACATCTTGCTCATGGGCAACCCCAATTGGGAAACCCCATTCTTGGGTTGCATCTTGCCCATTTGCATAAGGCTGCTGACAAATATCTGTGCCAAAGCTGTGACACAGCAAAGTCTCACTGACTTAGCGGGGTCATACTGAGACAGCTGAAGAGGATGAAGGGGAGCGGGAAGCAGCTGGGAAAAGAGCCATGTTGGGTTGTGCTTTTATTTTTCATTTAATGGTGAGGGAGCTTTAGGCCTGCTGAGTCCTGTAGTAAGTATATTAAATACGAGAAACTGGATAAAAGAATGAGGAAAGGAGGAGTAGTCATTGACAAGGGGGTAAGAAAGGAGGATGAGTTGAAGAAAGGTCTCTTGTGCATGGTGGGAAAGGATGGCGAAGTGCTGTTGGCCTTGGGGAGGTGACAACCCTGCACAGAGCAGCCTGGTGTCATCACCCATGCCTGACTCCTCCAAGAGAAGAGGTTGCTGCCACCTCTTGCACCTCATTCTGGTTTCCTTGAGGTGCCGGCTGCCAAGCCGGTGTTGCTGGGAGGAGCAGGAGCCCTGGGGCCGCAGGGAACTTGTTGCCTCCCTTGTGCGTGTGTGGTCTCCCCTACATAAGCCTGGCCCTGAAGGCTTTTGTGGAAAAGGGCAGTCCCTGCTAGGACATGTTTCTGCTTCTTTATCAGTTGCTGTGGCTGTTTCTGGTTGCTTTATTATGAGCAGATGCTGTTTGCTCAACTTATTGACTGGAAATTGCATACAGCTGCACTGGGGAAAAGTGAGTCTGAATTATCTTACCTGCAAAGGCTATTTAAATGGAAAGCTTCAAACTCCCCTTCATCCTCCCAAAACACTATTTAATTTATAATTGAGACCCAAATTCAGAAAGCTTTTGAAACGTGCTTATAGATAGTGGTGAATCGAGATTTGGGCAAAGCTGATCCTCCCTTAGAGTTGCTTGGCAGTTACGTGCCTCACGTGTGCCAGACAGTATGGGATTATAGAGCAACTGATGCTACTGAGACTGCTGCTGTAAAAGAAGTAATGTACTCCTTTTCATTAACTTCTTCAAATGTGTCAGGTCTATTAACTATCCCCCTCAAGTTATATCACTATCATTGAAACAGCACTTTGAAAATACGTGACTGCAGAAAATGGTTCAATATTAATTTAGGAAAGAGCATACAGCTACAGTCACAGTGCGAACCTGATTCACTACTTTTTTAATAAACTCAACTATTTTGAGGTTGAAGTATTCAAGCAAAGGAGAGTTCAACTTATTCAGAAGAACATCGTTCCATATGATGTATCGGAAGACCTGGTTTATTGTTTGCATAAGTTAAAGATTTTAATGAAAAAAGTTAACTCATACTGTAGTTACCACATCAGCAGTATAATCACATCTGTTTTTGGTTTTTTTTTTTTTTTTTTGTTTTGTTTTTTTTTTTTTTTTTGTTTTTTTTTTTTGTTTGTTTTTTGTTTTTTTTTTTTTTTTTAATAATAAAAAAGTGGAACATTATTTTGGGGAGGCAGTGGAGGAGACACTGCCTAATTCTCCATATTTAATTCAAGGTTCTCTAAGACAAGAGGCCCAGGCAATCGCTGGAGAGCAATAAATTCCTCCATTCCTCCAGAGGTAAGTTCAGGGAATGTGAGTTTAGGTCTCTTTTCTGGAAGCACGAGGGCTCAGCCATGGGATGCACAGAGAGAGAGCAGGCTCTTGCAGCAGGAGTCTGATGTTAATCTGAAAATCCTCTGCTTTTTCATTAAATAGGCTTCTAAAAAAATTTTGAACCTACACATTTACATCATGTTTTTTAACATACAGTGTTCACACAAAGTGAAGCAATATGCTAGCAGTCTTTGGTTTTAATGGATCTGCTTAATGAGTTTGGTGCAGTTTAGCTCAGCACGTTCTGCTTAACAGAAGCAACAGTTACCTTAAGGCCAGTTACTTAATTGAAGCTATTTCACTTAAACAGGACGTTCCTGGCCATTGTAATAATAATTTCTATAAAGTAACGTTCATGTTGAAGTGCCCTCCTCATTCAAAGATGTGTAACCATGCCAAATTCTGCCCACCAAGTGGAAAAGCTGGAAACAGAACTTAAAAAGGTTGAACTACTTTTCCAAGAAAAATCTATTCTCTGTTCCAAAATCAGTTCTCAGCTCACATTTACATTCCAGGCAACAGGTTAATGCATCCCTGAAATGTCAAAGGACACAATGTTTCTAGTACTTGGAAGAAGAGAATTACCAATATTAATGGTAAATGGGAAACCTTTGTGTTTAAGCTGTGATGTGCTTAGATGTATATAGAAACAGCCTGAAGGGACCTGAGAAATAAAAAATAGCAGGAAAAGTTTAACATAAAGGCTTATGCAAAGAAGTTAAGGAAAGTATTAACTTTTTCTTCTTCCCTAGAGTAGACCCAGTTATTTAAAAGGAATTCTGACCTGTAATTGGTAAACAGATAAATCCTTTTCATCTTACTGTTTATGACAGGGAGAAGAAGGCTTGTTGGAGTAGCCTGGCAAAATTACAAGGATCCTGTTTCTTGGCCAGTGCCCACTATAGGACTCCCTTTCCCTTTCTCCTTACTGGGTGCATTAGACTGATATATTGCATGCACCAAAACAACTCCAGTAAGAACCATGGTAATGCTCTGCTCTGAATAGCTCATGGAAAATACCGGGATGGTTTATTGCTGAATATTTCACTAATGTGCCCATGCAGAGTAGTAAGTAAATACATTTAGTACATTAATCTCTTTCCTAGAAATTTATACTGTTTTACAGGATATGCTGGATTGTGGTCTACTGAAAGCATTTCAAAGAGTAACACAGACCCTGGCAAAATAAGCATAATTATAGCATATGTAGAGTTCTTGGTTTTCAAATGCCATGCATTTGGAAATATATCTATTTCAATAGATCATCATAGAGAAGAGGATTTGTAAAAGGTCACGATACAAAGCTACAGGAGTTTTCTAGGATAAGGAAAACTCTGCCTTTACTTATACCATAGCAACTCTATCAGCATCACCTAGAGTTTTGTGGGTGCAACAGTAACAACAACAAAAAAATTGTGAATAACTACATGGGCAGGCTGCAATGAAGAGGAAAACAAGACTTAGCAATTACAAACTTCCTTTCAATGTAATTGTGCTGTAAATGCAAGAGAAGAATCATGACATTTGGAACTTTTTGCCCCATGGACAATAAAATACAGTATCTTAAAACTAGATAAATTCAAACTGCTGTTTTGGAGAGGGAGAAAGAAATCAGGTCTAAACTGTTCAGAATTCTAGAAGAAAAAATGAGTACTGGGCTCCCTCTGAGGAATTCACATGCTGCGATTCCTCAGGTAGATGTTAAAGTGAGGTTCGTGATGGGAGAACAGAAACCATAAAACACCCTCCTTGGGGAAGTGGTAATGCCTGTTGGATCAAAGGCCTGATGGTCCGTCATCAGCACTGCATCTCCTGTGGCTCCTTCTGCCTGCTCCCTCCCCCAGCTCCATCCAGGTCAGCACTGGACCAAGAGTGGAGCTGTGAAGGCAGAGCTGCTACAGACTGCTTTTTGGAAGAAAAGGGAATAGGGGCTTTTGGCTATAGCATGTTCTGAACCTTGGGATTCTGCAGAAACAGGACTATCTCAGTGATCCTTCCCAGAACGAAGATGAGCACCTGTTTCATTCTCTGTTTTCTTGTTAGTTAATATAAGTATTTCAAGCACCATCCCTCTAGTTTATAATATTTACTACTACACACTGATATTCTAGGCATTTTAAAAAGTACTCAGAAATATTTGTAGATCATTTCAGCAAGAAACAAGAACATAAATTACTGGGAACATTTTTAATATGTCCGAGACCATTGGATTTCCAGCTGTTTTTCTGTTTCAGTACAATTCTCCTGTTACAACTGGAGACTGGGACAGAGTGACTTGTCACCTGGAGAATTCTGGTTTGACTGGACTGTGGGAGATGATTTTATGTGTCTTCATCCTACAGCACGCCAGCTAAAAGCTGCTGGATACTTGAGCTGTGTACGAACTGTGCACTGAAGAACTCTGTGCACCTTTTCCCAAGTGGAAGATGCATCATTCAAAGGGCAAAATTAGTGAGCCCGCCATCTCTCCAGGCCATATCATATTTTCTCACATCTCAGTATGTAATAAGCCATGAAGCTTGAGGCCAAAGGTTTCCAGCAGTAGTTAAGGATGGTTATCTCCCTAAACCTTGTGTCATTGAGGCTGTGATTCTACTTGCAGGAGCTGAAACATTCTAGGAAAAAAAGGCAATTAAAATAAATTCTATATTTTTTAAACAACTACCAAGCCATTAGAGATATTTTAGGAAACCATTGTAAAGGGAGGCTGAGCAACAGTAACATTCAAAAATGGGAGTTGGGAAGGCTTCTTTTTAACTTTAGCAAAACAAATTTAGCTATAAACAGTGCAGCAGGACATAGGAGCTCAACATCAGTAGCAGAAGAACACACAAGTATTATATGATTAATGGGGCACTTGTCAAACTTTCTTCACCTTGAGTGAAAAAGGTAAGACAACAGTATGTGTTTGTTTTTCAGCTCTGTGATCAGTACATGCATCCTTCCTGAAGCGACTGCCCAGCTCAAATCCTTGTGTTTCCATCTCTTTAGATCTGATGATTGCAATCATTGCACCACACATAATTTGAAATCCCTTGCCTTCAGATTTTTATTTTTAGGCTGACTGCATGGAGAAATGATCATGCTCTGAGTTGATTTCCATTTAAGGAATTTATCTGCAAGGAATGGATGGGTGTTACAGGAAGATTACATGGCAGATGAAGGAAGACATGCATTTCTGTTCTGATGCAAAGGTAGGTATAATAAATGCATCTCTGAAGCAGCTCACTCAGGAACAGGATTGGAGCATAACAAATGAGGAGAATGGACAGGTAGAACTTCATCCAGTATCAAGAGAGGAGCAGCATCACTTGGACAGGAGAGTGTCTGGAGTCTGGTAGGGCCATCAATCTTCTCCTTTGATGAAAGGAAGGTACAGTATATCTTGGTATGTAAGCACACATACATGTGCTTACTTTGGATAGAGCACAATCACCCAACAAGAATAGCAGAACTGAGCAACTGCTCTTCTTTCCATGCAAGGCCCATGTAGCTTGCAGTCATCTGCAGATTGTCGCCTTCAGCTTTCCTAATCTGTGCTGCAAAAAGTTCTTCTCCGAGCCAAGAAACACAGGCTTGAACCAGTTCAGAGTTTCTGTCAGCAGCGACAGCAGTCTGCGCTATCAGCGATGGGCAAGGAGCTGGAAAGAGGCCAGGGCTGTGGTGCTTTCAGCTCTGTTGCTGATTGCAATGTCTTGAGTGAGTTCACAGTTGGGCAAAATGCCTTTGCATCTGTGAATATGAGCTTTTTGCTGTTTTCTATTGCCAATATGTGTTGCTACATAAAAATACTGTGAATCTGGTGCTAACGGTCCTATCTGTTACTATAATGAATTATTGCCTTACACAAAGACCCAGGTAAGTTTATATGAAACAACCCCCAAACTCTAGGCTGATCTGTGTAGGAGGTACTAATGGGGGAGCAGAAGTCACAAGCAGCAAGAGAGCTGCTTGTGAGTAAAAGCCAAGTGCTGTCTCCTTGAATGGGCCCAGCTAAGCATCTTTTTTCTCCGTTGGTGTCACCAAAGATGGAGACCCTCAGCGTCTACAAGAACGTGTCCCAGAATAGACTGCAGTCGTTGATGTGAAATACTTTTATATTTCTCAATAAGGGTAATGTTATTGGTGGATCTGATCTTGTAAAACAGAGGAAGACACCAAACTGTCAGGCTGATCTTCGAATTCCACTTCAGATATTAACACTGACAGTGTAGTTAGGGAAATTGAATGCTAAATCTCCTTTCTGTTCTATATTGCAAGTAACAAGATCTTTGTGTTTTGTTTGGTTTTTGTTTTTTTTTTTTTGGGTGTGTTTGTTTGTTTGGTTGTTTTTTTTTCCTAAATCTATGATCTTCCTTTTAGGACACTGTCTGAAAACCTACCAGAATGATTTTACAGTCCCATCTGACCTAGGTTTATCACTATCAGTGCATATCCATAAATGCTTTGTTTTGCAGCAGCTATAAAATAAGCATAGGAATTTCACAAACTGAGGTTTGTGGGGAACACCCCTAATATAATGCCTGTATATTATGTAGCATTCTTATGTGTTGCAGAGCTGTGAATTTCACCTTTTCCATGAATTCTGCTTCTGTATCTTACAAGAGTGGTATCAGACCTCAAAATCTGTCACTTAAGTAGGTTACATCATTTAGAAAGATGCCATTAGAGACATCATTGTGACAAGAAGGAATTATCGACTTTCTCTGATAAACTACTCCCAAGATCTTCCCACTGATTTTTCCAATTAGGGTGATGATTTGAATATTTTCTTTTGTTCCATCGTAGTTAAAAATCCAGCCATTTCTGTTCAAGAATTAATTTTCCTTTTTTAGTACTGTTTTCTAAAAGAAACTGTTAGTTTTTCACTTCGTTCTTACACAGTTGCATACAAATTTGAAAACAGATTTGAAATAAACAGAAACATCAAAATAACTGGGAAAGAGACTGAGATCTTTCAAAATTTAATGACAGAGGAATCATTTTGAACTATAAGTCTTCCCAGTGTTTGGATTTTTTTCTCTTCAAGGTCCTTAAGTTCTTGAATGAGGAATGAAGAAAAAACACCAAGATTTGCTTTCATATTAATGTGTAGTCAAAGCTTTCTTAATGTAAATCTCAGAATAAATTAGTTCTGTGCTATGCTTTGACTCAATGTCTCAGTGTTCATCTGAAGAGTATGATAGTGACCTATAGGTTGTGAAACAGCATGGAAAATAGCTCTTAGAAGAGCACTGCTTACACCCTGATATATATTGCTTTTCCTTGACTTTATCTCTTCAGCTGATTTCTTCTTCCTTCTAACTTTAATCTGTTGCTCCAGTGGCTTTTCTTTTATACTGAATTAAATTCCTGAGACTTTTGAGTGTGGTGTGGATGGACACCTCAAGCTGAACTCCAGCAAGTGGTGCAGAGACTGAGAACTCCACAGATGGTGAAATCTGAATCTGACACTACCTAAGGAACCGTTTGCTTTGCGCTCGATTCCCACTGATGTCCAGAGGATGGTGCTACTTGTCTTGTTAAGAATTTCTTGTCTGAGTTAAAACTGCAGAAAATCTCTCTAGTATGGTGGCATTGTCTCCTCAGCATCATTAGTCAAAAACAGCAAGCACCTTCATTTCCTGAAATGAAAAGTAAATTACAGCAAATATTGACATGTGTCTGTTCTGATCAGTTAAAGAGGAGTTTTAGGGGTTTTGGTGGGAAATTTGCATTAGGAATAAAATTGAAATGGGAACATGCCACTGTAGTGGAAATTTTAATTCAATATAATTTTATCTTTCTTTCCCACAGGCCAGGATCATTATGAGAATGTGTTTCCTATAATACATTGCATTTCTTCTTGTGGCAAGCACAGTACCATCTCAGGGTAGCCTGTCCCAGATGCATCTTGTCTTGACCACAATGTGGTCTTAAAAGCTGCTACTTATAGTGTAGGATGGGGTGATGTGAAATTAGCTAATAACACATTATAGGAGTTTTAGGGAAAATACTTCTTTTTTCAGTGGAAATACGTTTCTTCCACAAAACCTTTATTTTGTTAAAAACTGAAATTTTAACAGCTTTGACAACTTGTTTATATTCCCCTTCACATTAGATGCAATCTGTGGAGCAAGGAAGATAGCAAGCCAGCTTTGTCATCCCCCTGAAGTCTACTGGCAAATGATGTCAAAGACAAAACTGGAAAATATAAGTTTCCTGCCTCTCTCTAAATTTGGGTCATCAGCTGTTGCTAAACCTAAACAAAATCCATGACTAAAAGCAGTTTGGACACATGAGGCTCTTAAACTTTTGGTGTTTGCAGGGGACAGCAGCTGCGGCCCAAATCCTTCTGTCTGCTCCGCCAGGCTTCTGAACGTGCTGCGTTTGGAAATTATGTAAAATGAAATGGATGGATATTTCAACACATCCACTGCCAGTGAGAAACTCTTCCTTGCCAGAAGCGCCTTTATCAGAGGCAGATTTTGGCCCATGGGTTTTATCTGAGCAGGATCTCTGGGGCTGCTGAGCTGTGTGGGGGGAGCAGGAGCATGGGGTGCCAGTGGCTTCCCCCTCCCTCCTGCCCAGCATGAAAGCCTCATGCTTCAGCAGCGGCATAACTTCAGACTTGGTAACCGACCTTAGGATCCTTTTGCTTTAACTGCTCTTAGTTGGAAATCTGATGACTGCATTTTGGATTCCTTCCTTTCAGTCTCATACTGTTTTCCTGGAAATCCGTAGGAACCACCAAGCTCTCCCTGAGGTGCAATGAGATCAGAGGTGAACTCAGTCACCATGTCCCTCAACTCTGTCCCTGCTTGTTTCCTGTACACATGTTTTTTCTCCAATTTCAGGAACATATGTAAATAATTAACTGACAAATTATACAAGCTTATCACACTATATCCCAACAGATGGAGAAACACCATTAAGCTGATTTGTTCAGGCAGCCACATGCTAGACGCAGACCCAGAAAAAACAAGGAAATGAGAAGTTACCACTCTTAACTGTATGTAACTGATCTCATGGCTGCTATTGCTGCATGTGACATTACAGACCTTTTACTGTAATCTTAACTCTGACCCACCCGGCCCTTTCACCGTGCTCTTTCCCCTATCAAATAGCTGTTGTGAAACTCTATTTCTACTGCAACAGCGTGATGCGGTCGCAGCATGTATCCGAATCATGCATAACATCACCCTAGCAATAGCACCAAGATGTGGGCATCTGTCCAGTCTTGCTCTCAGTAGCTATTTCAGAAGCACTGCTTCAAGCATGACTAGGGGTCATGGCTGGTCTGCTTGACTTCTTGGCCTGGTGAACTCACATACAAACCTTGCCCCCCAATAATAGTGGTAGGCATGAGACAAAAGTGTTTTAATGCCAGGAAATTCTCTAGCACTGTGTTACAGAGAAATGGTTATGTTAAATGTGGATGTCACTTAGATTAGGAAGAGATGCCAACTAGAATAGAAAAAAAATGTATTTAGTTCTTTCAAACCAACTTGCAAAGAGTAGCTCTTGCTAGAGCAGGAGAGATAGCGAAGCTGGGACTTTAATGAAAGCGAACCTGTTTGCTGTTGCATGTGATAAAGGCACTGGCCAGATGAGAAGTGTACGCTATACCAGGCACAGTTCTTATGGAGCATTAACATTTTTCTTCGTTTCATTTGCCAAGGGAAATAAGTGCATCCGTCAAATAATCTAGTCAATCACATGTAAATTTGAAACCTGTCTCTCTTGCTTGACAGTGAATAGAAGAATAATGCAACACTTAGAAATCAATAAATTCTTGCTTTTTAGCAAAAAGACACTATGATTCCTGAGCATTCACTATTTTTCTGTGGAAATTGTACCAAGACATCATAGCAGTATTGTACAGAGACACTCAATGGCTCTTCACTTGCTGACTTTGGTATCAGTTGCAAACTAGCCACAACAGATCACAGTTCAGGTGAATTTGCCATACCTCTTAGCATGGGCCGCAAAAGATATTTTGACTCTGTCACTGCAGCTAAGCTGCTCCAGCCTGTTTATGGGTACCCATAACACAAGTAAGCTCTGAGGGGAACCATGCCCTTTGCTTTCACCGTGGCCCTTGAGCCAGACCTGGGGATCTTCTTATAACTGACCAGTGCCACTGCTCTGCACTTGCATTGCATGCTGGAATGCTTATTTTGTATAATGAGCTTTGTATCTTTGTTTTGGGCGAAAAGCTGAATTTGTGAATACCTGTCTTACAGAGGAAATTTGTGCTTCTATACTTAGGAATTTTCTTTTTTGAATGTCTATTACTGGGATTGGCTTTTCCGCTAGCTGTTCCCTGCTGGAGTGGTCCTCGTAGCCACAGAAGGCAGCGATGCCCTGGCAGAGGAGATGATGGGGCTCTGAAGCACTTTCTGTGCATACACGTGGGCAGTGTGTGTGGTCTATGGCTGTTTTCTGACATGGGAAAGCTGCTTATCAAAGTCTTTGCTTGGCTCTGCACTACAGCTGCTAACTCGAAGTCAAGCTGGTGAGGGGCTTTTCACTGCCTTGGAGAGACCTTATCTATTCATAAACAGTCTTTCATTGGGATTTTGAAGCTCTCTACAATTTTAGCCTCTGGGCTACTCTCTTTTGGTCTCTACAGGCTTTTTCCTAAGGGGTTTCACCCTGACCACTTGTGAGAAATACTTGTGCACTATTTACTTATTTTCTTTCTCACTTTACTTTGAGGGCTATATAAATCTTAGGCAAGTATTGCCAGATAATTATCTGATCTCTCAATTCTAATTCACCCAAGATTTGCTGTTTCCAGTACCTGCTGCTACTTCCCTAATTCCACAGTTTTTATACTCATTTGACATACATTTGCTTACATCTCCTCCAGCCTACTTTTCTGATATGAAAGCCTCCCTACAGTAGTTTCTATTCCACTGCTGAAACTCTGCATTGGCATTCAAGGGCCATCTGGAGGGTTATTGAACTGGTCTTTGCCCCATCCTCTGCTGATGCCATTTCCCAGCTGTCTGAGTTTCACACCTCCATCCCAGCACGCAGCACTTCAGGTGCATCCCTCAAACTCACAAAATCCCTTCCCCCTCCCCCCCACCTCTGCCTTTGGAAATGGAAGTCTGGGGTTTTGTGTCTTACCTTTTCTCTGAGCCCTGTGCAACAGTGCAAATGCAATGCAAGCCTGTTGCAGCTCCCCTGAGCAGCCAGCCCTGCTTCCAGCCCCGGGGTGGAAACACCACTGATGTCCAGGTACATGTTTAATGCCAAATCAGGTGTGCATTTGGGCTTGGCCTATCTGGAGTGCAATAGCCTCAATTTAGCTTTACAAGGAAGGGCAGTGTTATTTGCTGGTAATTAGCATGCTAAGTGCCGTGCTGAAATGCCACTGGAATACCAGGTGTTGCTGGGCATTTTTGCTCTGCTTTTGTCTGTCAGGATGTTAATGAGGTGATGCACTGAGTCAGCCTGTGCTGGAGCGTGCTCAGCCTTCCTTCTCAGTGAGACTGGCCTTAGTGGCTGGCTTGTGCAATGCCTGTTTTTTTGCTGTTACTATTTGAGTTACTCTGTCATTACTCTGTTCAGCTGGGACAGTGACTTTATTGAGATGTATTTCGGGCAATAATTTCAATATAAATATTTATGGGTAGAAATTTCAACTACTATCTAGGAGCACAAATCCTGCTGAATGTCAGTGTGATTCATATTCCTACAAGATCATTGGGAAATACAGCTCCACACGTCAATAATGACAAAAAACTTGCTATCACCGTGGTTCGAGTAGATGGCAGGCTAATATGAGTTCCCTGTAAAAACACCTCTAGCCCCAGCGAGGGCTATATGCCTGTACGCTTGTATTTAACTGAGAATAAAGTAGACTTTTAAATTCTAAATTCTGAAGTTGCAAAATAACATTTAGGAAAAAAAAAAAAAGTATTATTATTCCTAGCTTTTATTCGGTATAAAACTCTACTGCTTTTGAGATTTTTCTAAAGCTTTCTTTTTAGTGCAAGATACTGCTATTTTTTAAGCCTTTAAGCTTTCTTTTCAAATGGTATCATGATTGCCATTCTAACTAAGGAGTATTTGCAAATGAAAAAAGAAGTATGAGCAATAGTTGCTCATAGTGTCTGCATCTACAGCAGAATGCTGGGAAAGAAGAGGAGAGAGAAAGGAGAAAGTATTTTTCCTGACTCACTGTTTAAATGTCCATTAATAGGATCATATTATAAAATTATAATTCTAACCTTTTCAAAGGGTTTCCATCATTGCAGATCTTGCAGCTGGTGCAATTACAGTATGGCATAAACATTTTGCTGGAGAGTTTGATTTAATTATAGGAAGAGTTTTTGTAAGGTCAGTGCTGTGGTACAGAACTTATGTTCTTCAGGCATTCACTCTAATTGCAGTTTTGTTTTTGATACTGGGCCTGACTGATCTTCTTGTCTTATATGAAGTCACTCCTGTGTTGTATCAGTGTTAAAGAGATAACTCACTGCTTAGAATACTGAATCTAGCATCTGGTTTTATCTCTCGGACAGCTGCGTGCTCGCATTTTGTTGTGTTTTTTTTGTTCTCCCAGTGGGTGAGACCTCCTGTATCTGGACATGAAAAGGGGATGCTGGGCTGGAGGTGGGAGTATCATGTTGTAGAGGTGTCACGTGTAGTAAGACTCAACTAGATGGCATATCCCATGTGTTGCCTCCCTCCTGCATTGTGACCCTGTGTACTCAGTGCAGTTGCTTGGTGGATCTGGGTCATCAGCTGAGTTTCATGTGAAGGGGCCATGATGCCAAAGAGAATCCATGGCACTGTCCTGTTCATGCATGAGGTACAGGCCAAACACCTGGCAGGAGTGAGCTCTGTGAATCTTGATGCCCAGTGGGTGAGATTTTGGCAGAACTCTGCAGGCCTGCAGGCATGATTTTGTGCTTTGAGTAACTCCTTTGTAAAATCATCCACTCCCCTGTTTGTGTTGGTTTTGATAAGCCCCTTCTAGATCTTAATGAAGACATTGCGTCAGACTGACCTCACAGCACTAGCTTTTCAGTTATCTTTCTCTTTGTAGGTGCTTCCTATGACAGAACTTGTTCTTTAGCCCAATCCAGGATAATTATTTCCAGAAAGAGTTTGAAGTGCACCAAAAATGCAAGAAGTAGAATGGGTTTGTAAGGAAAAAGTTGTGCTAGACAAACTTAATTTTCTTTTTTTTTTCCCTATATAATTAAGAATTTGATAGTGTTGGGAGCAGAACAGGCAGGATTGCTGATGTGTCAATATAGTACAGGTGTTCTAGAGACTAATGAAGAAGAGTGGGAGGGGAAGAAAGGGATCTGGAAGGTGTGGACTTTGTAAAGGGGAGGGACGGGACGGGACGGGACATAAAGTGGTGTATCTGCTTCATGTCATGTCTCTTCAACCATGTCCACTGTGCTTTGCAGTGCTAATGGAGGGATATAAACATCTCCCTTTGTATCTCATCTGTTCTGCTCTCCCCCAGCAGAAAAACCCTGTGAAAGCCATCTGGTTTCCCTATTATCAAGCATTTTGTAACTAGGTGTAACTTACTTCTTGCCAGTAAAGGACCATTCTCTGCAATGCTTTTCCTACTTGTTCCTGCACAGCAGGATATCTTGTTTTAAATGTTTCAATCACTTGGACTTCTGGCACTTCCCCCAGGAGACTATTCCAGTCTTGCTCTAAAGAAAGCAGCATTAGAATTTCTTTTCCACTAGTCATCAAAATTTTTCCTTCGCTAAGCCAGGGAACGGTGCTATAGGAGAGGGCTTGTAATGGCAGGGGAAGAAAAGGTGAAGTGTGGGGAGGAAAGTAAACAGTTGATAAATAACAAGAGCATGACGGAAGAGATATTGATAACTAGCTGGACACCTGAGACCCTGGTGAAATTAAACATTTAATCTTGGTCTCTTCCATCCTCTACTTTTCATAGCAGCAGGAAGGAAGATGTTCTTCCATTAAGAAAAGGAAATTAAAACTCTACTGATGTTCTTTTCTGGTGCTGAAAAACTCTGGTGTGACAGTAGAAAAAGGAAATGGGTTAATATCCAGGGCTGGAATTTATGAAGGTACCTAAAGAACTTCAGCTCTGAGCTTTCCCTAAAGCCCTGGAAGAGTGGAGTGACAAGGTACATAAACTCTTTTTCAAAATCCTCTCCTTAAAGAGCATATTAAAGCAGAGGTGGAAAGTATAAGGCAGATAGAGTGGTACAGATATTCCTGTAGTGATTAATCCTGAGGTTGGCAGAAGTAATAATCAATTATTTGTTCTGCAGCTTTGTCTATGACCTGCATGTTTATGCCAGGGCCCCACTGGGCAAACAGAGGGTAAAGAAAGTCTCAAGGAGCTTGCTTGAACGTTTTATTAATTTAATTAATTTTTGCCTGAAGAGTTGCTTTCCCTTAGGAATGAAGGCCTTAAGATATGGTTCAAAGAAGTGTGAGTAACTTAGCCAAGAAGTTGTTCCTGAAATTAATGACAGAGTTGGATTAAACCCTATGTACCATTTGGTAATAAGCCACTGACACTCAAATAAGTTTGCCCCATAGTAAAAACCTTTTACTTCCTAATGATTGAATTGGCTTTTTGGGTTTACCCCAAAGGGTAAACTTACCCCACAGTGCTATTCAGTACTGCATGCGTATGGCAGGCAGGAGAGAGAACCAAGCAGCTTCAATAAATAAGAAGTGCTATGGCCTTTTGTATAAAATGAAACTGTGGGTAGAGTTTGGGTCATAGATGCTGGTCCAGTCCTCCAAGTTTAGACATATCAGTGCAAAAGCTTAGCTTTCAGAGCAGTGGTGGTGATTGAATTGCAGGTCAGAACTGGAGGTTGATGCTGTTTCTATTCAGGGAGTATAGAAATCTTCAGAAATGTTTGAAAGATCAACCAGGAAAATGGCTTTTTGAAAACAATATTGGCTGGATTTAAAGTCCAGGTAATGCTGTTGCTTCATTCTGCTTTTGCTGGCATGCCCAGAACAGCTGTGTTTGATAGCTCCCCACGGGCAGAACAGCTTTGAAAGTCAAGTAGTATGGTTTTGTAGTGTCAGCTTTCCCTCCATGTCTCAAGGATGTGTCTGCTTTGGATGGGAATGTGGGAATATAAGAGCTACTGGGGGAGATGGGAACTATGGTTACAGACAGGAGAGGGGGAGGAGGATATGGGAGTGCTCTTGCATGTATCTGCTAACTTGTGGCACTGCTTTGGTGGATATTTCTCATCTTGAAGCAAAGCCCCTCTGCTAACTAATGAAAGGTGTGTCGGGGGTCAGTATAAATTTACACATTGCTCAGGAAAACCTTGTGGATGTCAAGATGACAGCATAACAAACCAACTAGCTAGAAAACAGACAACTAGGGTCATGGTCCCATGCACATGGCCCTGAAGCTATGGGTTCTTCACATGTATGAATTTCCCAGGGTGTGAGACTGTGAGTCAGGTCAGTCAAGAGGGCCCATGCTTGGCCATGACCCAAAACATGGGACTTTTGTCATGATACTTCTGCTAGGGAAGAGGAATGGACCTAGAGCTGGAGCTGGGCAGCTGTGGGTGGCAGGAACCTCACTGTGGTCAAGCATGGACATGTCAGTCCTCTTTCTTGATCTCACAGTCCAGATGTTGTTTCAATAGATTATAGGAGGACTCGATAGGCTATGTGCTGTCATTTGGGCCAAGGAGCAAGAACAAGACTCCATCCAGGCCTAACAAACACTTGAGAGAAGGCACATGTGTTGGAAAGGGGGATGAGCCTGGAGGTTGTTGTGAGTCTAACTTGTTAATAGATATATCATGTACAACCTAGTCAGGCTGCAGGCTCTGTCGCAGTGAAGGTTGCAGGCTCCTTCCCGGCTCCTGAGGGCTGACCGCCTGCATGGTCCAAAATCTACCTACTTTCTTACACTGCTCTGAAATTTGATAGGACTTGCAGAGGGCCAGCACAAGGATATTCTCCCATTTTAGAGTCCCTTAAGCAAGGAGATCCTGAGATACAGCCCTGTATTCCCCATCCTTGTCCATTCTTTTTCCATATCATTCTATGATTCTATGATATCCTTATTTCCCACCCCAAAAGACAAAGGGAACCAGCTCCACTTCGATTCTTTCCTCTTTATGTGCTTCAGAACAAGACCCTTGGCTTGAATGTCCAAGGCTATGACTCTGCATGTCCTGGAGGAAAATACTAAAGGATTTCTACCCTGTCCTTGTATGATCTGAGAGAAATCCTGCAGTCTGTCTATTCTAGCATTGCTGGTGTCAACTCAAAGCCAGCCCAGGGAAAAATCTAGGAGGGGGAAATAGGAATTTTGCTGTGCTTCTCCCTCACCAAGACTGTTTTTCATGTTTATTTGTTTGGATTACATTCTATGGGAAGTTCAGAAAACCTGAAAGCTGTTTTCAAAAAGAGGCTAAGGGTTTCTGACAGAGGCAGGGTCAAAATTTGGATGGAACAAGAAAGCAGGACAGTGGAGATGATTATAGTGAGGAAGATCTGGTTAGTCTCTTAGGTTCCTTTCTTTAGGTGTAAGCTACAGAGGTGGAGATGGGAAGAGGAGAAATGTCTGAAAAGGACCCTGGAGGCATTTGAACCCATTTCCTGCCCTCTCCTTGGGGTAAAATGAGATATGGAGCTTTCAGAAACTGCCTCCACCACCCTCCCTGCTTCTTTTTTTTGAAAAGGGATGCAGGGGTCTGGTCAGAGTTGTGTGAGACAAGGTTCGTCTCCATGTGTCCTGGGTTGAGTGAGTGGTGGGTTTTTTTTGTTTGGTGGCGGGGGAGGGGGCTATAGGGGCAGCCCTCTGTGAGAAGCTTCTTGAAGCTCCCCCAGCTCCAAGTCAGCTCCACCTCTGCAGCAAAACTGAGCCAATCAGCTGCACCTCTGCGATAACGTGTTTAAGAACGGATGTGGTGACGGGCAGAGGGACGTGTGAGGAAGAGTTGTGGCAGCCGCGTGGACGCCAAGGGCAGTGGAGAAATGGAGTAAGAAAGGAGGTGGGGGGGTGGGGTGGGAAGGTGTACTGGAGCAGAGACCCCCCTGTATCCTGTGGTGAGACAGCAGCGCGGCCCCCCCCATCACCCATGAAGATCTATGGTGGAGCAGACATTGATTTGTGCCCTGTATTTGTTTTTACCTGGATGAGCAAAGTGCTGTTCCCCAAAAAGGCCGGGGTCTTGTGGGAAAAAGTAGACCCCACTGCTGCAACTCAGCACTGGGAGGATTGCAGCATGCAGGGGTGCCCACGCCGGAGCAGCTCGGGAAGGGCTGCAGCCGTGGGAGAGAGACTCCTGTGGAGGACTGTCTTCTGGGAGAGGGGGACCACGATGGAGCAGGGGGAACAAGTTCCAGAAGCTTCCCCCCCTGAAGATGGAAGAAGCAGCAGCATTGACTGCACCCCCATTCCCTGCCCCTGCACCGTAGCGGGGAGGAGGTAGAGATATTGGGAGCAGAGCTGAGCCCGGGAAGGAGGGAGGGGTGGGGGGAAGGTGTTCTCAAGATGTGGCAATGCCTCTCACTGTCCTACTTTGTTACGTGGTTTTAGTATCTGTAATAAATGTATGGTTTTTGTTCTTCTCCTAACGAGTCTGCCTTTTGCTCATGACCATCTGTGGTGGTTGGCTGTTAACCCGGCTCAAACCACTACACCATGTGGTACCTGAGAAGGGAGATGGTGGGTAAACTCTCTCCTTTTCTCCATCATGTGGTGGGATGCGGGTGATGTTGGAGCCTTCCTGCCCCTTTGTCCCAAAGAAGGGTTGCCCTTTTGTGGGGACAGCTGATGGCAGCAGGCTTGCCAGGTACCTACAGGGCTCCCATCCTGACATGAGAGGTGGAGTGATGTAGCCTTAGACCGATCTTCTCTGGCTGTATTCCTCTTATGGGGCATTCTTCAATGGGCCACTTCTCATTCCCCACTGCAACTAAACTGTTAGCTGAAGAAGCTGTTAGCTGAGGGACAAAACCATTCTTCCCTAAATGGTCAGGTCACCTGGTCCCACCTCACAACTTTTTACAAAGCCAGTGCCACAAAAACTCCAACTTAGTCATCAGAAAACAGACCCCAAAGGGCCACACACTGGAGATCTCAATTTTACTGTTTTTATGTGACATCTCCATGTATCCCGATGTCACTGTGCTCTTGTATGAAGCAGCATGTGTTGTCACCTACTACAGAAATGATGGACTCCTGCTTTTTCTCCAGAGAATTCTCTTCCACCACAGATGGAAGCCGTTTATGAAGATCTACAATTTCTTTGTCTGGATAAATATGAGGCCACAGGATGTTCTTTCCCTTTCCTATTGTTAAATCCCTGCTCTGTACCTCTCTGCTATTAAACTGCCACAGGTGCCAGTATCTCTTAAAAGCTACCTCACTGTACATGGAGATTAGACAAATGGACATGACTGACTCAGATCTTCCTGGCTCTGACAACCTGGAACAGGCTGATGGGCAACCAGCGGGAAGGCTGGCAGACCAAATTGTCTAGGAACTCTTGAGTCATGGGGTTAGTCTTACAATTTCCTTTGGTGCTAACATTTGCCTTTCTAGTTGTCTTGTTTGTGCCCTAATTCTTGATGGTTTCAACCTTTACATGGGCAGGTGGGAACATCCATTGAGCCTTAATGGTGGAAGTCTTTTCTAATCCACTCTGTTTCCCATGGTATCCTGGTGAGTCAGACTTCTTTCAGGATAAAGCTGTGCTTGCAAAATTTTGCACATTGTTCCGTGCAGTGGGACAGACCCTCCCCCTGGATATCATACTTCGGTGTTTTACAGTGGTGCATCATTCTGCAGTGAACACCCGTGGGCTGAGTTGCACTATTAACAATGTCAGTGTTTGTTTTCCATCAGGCAGACCAAGTGCTAAGTTCAGAACCAGCCCTGCGTCAAAGAAGGCAAAGCATAGGGCCAAATGTTTATTTTCATTAGTGATTAGCTCAATTCTCTTTGCATTCCAGACAAACAGCATCCCTGCTGTTCTCTGACTCAAAGCAATATATCCCCTTAGCATGTGGGATGCCAAAATTAACCCCTGGGCAACAAAGCGACAAGAAACAAGGGTTGTTTGTTAAACAAAAATCTATTTATGCAGGATCAGACATCCAGACATGGCAAAATAAGTACCTGTATTTATCAGTGGTTGTGTAATTCTACAGTGAAGCTATAACAATGAACCTATAAAGATAAATGTATTTTTGGGTAAAGAAAAGGATCTGTCCTTGAAACAGATGATTTTGCAATCAGGACAGCAAGTAAAAGCAGAATTAGATCTTCAGCAGATAGAAGTCAGCATAATTCCCTTCAAAAGTTCTGGTTATGTCTGTACCCACTGTGAATCCAGCTCAGAGTGTTTTCAAATTTAAGCACTGTCCCAAATTGAAGAAAGTGATTCTTTAAGACCAAGCCTGACTTTCTTCATTTTCTGTATGTTGGAAATAATGAGGTAAGCTGCAATATATTTAGATATTGCCTCATATATGTATTCTTAAGCTGCAAGCTGAAAGGAGATTATTTTCATGTTTTTTTCTGTTAAAATGCTGGCACAACATCAGTAAGCAGTAGGACCAGCAGAATTGGCCCTCCCTGCCTTCATTATTGCCTCAAGCTGAAAAGTCCTGTTGTGTTACGTTTTATATGCTGCTTGGTAAGATCTTGAAGTGCAGTCGCTGAACACACTGTTAAGAAAGTTTCCCTCTCCCCTTGTTTTCTATTTCTCTGTGCCTTGTTCTGCTCATGAGGTCTGCTTTTTCAAATCTGACTGCCATTCTGGCTTTAAGGATTTCACATTTTTCTGGGAAAGAATCCATATTTCTGAATCCGCTTGTTGGCGTGTAATGTTTCCTGCCCATTACATTAGTCTAGGTGTCCTTTGAATGTTCAGAGATCCTTGAGGATTACAGGGATATAATCATAAGTATGAAGAGAAGTCATATCTTAGAAAAGGAACAGCAAATTTCATGTTGTCATAGAATAGTTTATACTGGAAGGGACCTTAAAGATCATCTAGTTCCAGCCCCCCTGCCATAGACAGGGACACCTTCCACTAGACCAGGTTGCTCAAAGCCCCGTTCAACCTGGCCTGGGACACTTCCAGGGAGGGGGCAGCCACAGAGATGAGACTGACTGGCCTGTAGTTCCTCAGGCCTTCCTTTTTTCCCTTTTTAAAAATGTGGGTTATATTTATCCTTTTCCAGTCAGTGGGAACTTCACCGAACAGCCACAACTTCTCAAATATGATAGATAGTGGCTTAGCCACTTCATCCACCTGTTCCCTCAGGACCTATGGATGAATCTCATCAGGTCCCATGGACCTGTGCACCTTCAGGTTCTTTAGATGGTCTTGAACCTCATCTTCTCCTACAGAAGGTGGTTCTTCCTTCTCCCAGTCCCTGCCTTTGCCTTTTGCATCTTGGGTGGTGTGGCTGGATCCCTTGCCTGTGAAGACTAAGGCAAAAAAGTTGTTGAATACCTCAGCCTTCTCCATATCCTGAGTGACCAAGTCTCTTTTTTCCTTCCAGAGAGGGTCCACATTTTCCCTAGTCTTCCTTTTATCACCGACATAAGTACAGAAGCTTTTCTTTTTGCCCTTGACATCCCTGTCCAGATTTCATTCTTTCAGGGCTTTGGCTTTCCTAACCTGATCCCTGGCTGCTCAGACAGTTTCTCTGTATTTCTTTCAGGCTACCTGTCCTTTCTTCCACCCTCTGTAGGCTTCTTTTTGGTGTTTTAATTTGTCCAGGAGCATCTTGTTCATCCATGCAAGCTTCCTGGCATTTTTACCCAACTTTCTTTTTTGTCAGGGTGCATCAGTCCTGAGCTTGGAGGAGGTGATCCTTGAATATCAACCACCTTTTCTAGGCCCCTCTTGCCTCCAGGGATTTATCCCATGGTACACTGCCAAGCATATCCCTGAAGAGGCCATAGTCTGCTCTCCTGAAATCCAGGGTAGTGAGCTTGCTGTGAGCTGTACTTGCTGCCCTAAGGATCTCGAACTCCACCATTTCATGGTCACTGCAGCCAAGGCTGCTCTTGGGCTTCACACTCTCCACCAGGCCCTCTTTGTTTGTGAGAATGAGATCCATTACAGCACCTCTCTTCATTGGCTCCTCTATCACTAGGAGAAGAGAGTTATCAACACATTCCAGGAAACCCCTAGATTGCTTATACACTGTAGTGTTGTCCCTTCAAGACATATCAGGATGGTTGAAGTCCCCCATGAGGACCAGGGCTTGTGAATGTGAGGCTGCTCCTATCTGTCTATAGAGGGTCTCATTTGCTTGGTCTTCCTGGTTGGGTGGCCTGTAGCAGACCCCCACTATAACATTTCTTTCCCTTTCCCTCCCATTAATCCTGAACCATAAACTCTCAGTCAGCTCCTCATCCACCCCCAGTCAGAGCTCCATGCACTCCAGCTGGTCATTGACATAGAAGGTGACCCCATCTTCTTGGTTTCCCTGCCTGCCCTTCCTAAAGAGCCTGAATCCTTCCACTCCAACAGTCCAGTCACAGGAGCCATCCCACCATGTCTCCATGATGCCAATAAGATCGTAGGCCTTCAGACATGCTCATGTCTCTAGCTCCTCTTGTTTATTCCCCATGCTACATGTGTTTCCATAGAGGCATTTGAGTTGGGCCCCCCGTTAAGCTGACTTTCTGGCTGGAATTCCTTTGTGCCACTCTTCAGGTGCTCTCCTGCTGACCTGTGATCCCTCTCCAGGCTCTGGCCACTATTGCTTTGTCCTGGTTGGGGCTGGACTAGAGTTCCCGTTGGTTGGGAGCGGGAGGAGCTGCAGCACCCTGAGACCCCAGGGGCTCCCCAGGGCCCAGTGCCCTCACCTGTGTGCGGGGGCGGGGGGGAGCACAGCTGGAGGGCTGGGCCCCGATTGGCCGATAGTCCATGTCACGTGACATTGTGCTCACTATATAAAGGCAGGAGAGGGCTAGGAGGGGCTGCTACTTGTTGGAGTGTGGCTGTGGGGCCTTTGTGTTTGGGATTGCTGGCCAGGAGCAGGCAGGTGTAGGTCGGTGAGCAGCTGTATTGTACATTACCTGTTGATACTGCTGTCGCTGTATTATTCTATTACTGTTATTAAACTGTTTTTATCTCAACCCGCGAGTCTCCCTTTGCCCCTCTGATTCCCTCCCCATTCCCAAGTGGGGGGAGGGTGGGTGAGCGACTGTGTGGCATTTAGCTGCTGAGTAGGCTCAAAACACGACATGCTTGCACTGACATCAAACTAGTAGGAGTGGGATAAATTGAGATTTCCCTCCACTGGCAGCTCTAGTTTAAAGCCTTCTTCACCAGCTTGGCAAGCCCGTGACTGAAGATGCTCTTCCTCTTCTCTGACAGATAGAGCCCATCAGCCCCCAATAAGCCAGGTTTCTCAAAGCGAGTCCTGTGGTCTAAGTAACTGAGCCCCTGGGCTGTTGCACTAGTCTCATAACCAATTGTTGATTTGCCAGTTTCAACTGGTCCTTTCGAACCCCTATTGTTTGTACATGTTGCTATTTTGTGCTGACAAATGGAAAGAAAGGGATGGCTTAAGTATACGTGACCTTGTCTTAATGGACTAAGTGACTACAAAAAGTACTTTTCATGTCTGTTTTCAATAAGTCTGTGATAAACATGTGACACGTGCATTGTTGTGTATATTTTTATTCTATGTCCTCCTGTAAGGCCTCTCCTTTAAGGCCTCTCTTTTGCCTACTTTTTCTTGGCCACAGACTCTCTACAGGGGAAATAAGGAAGGAAAGCCTGTTCAAGTCTGTCCCTCATGTCAGTACTGTCCCCTCTCCTCTTTCACTAATTGAACTTGAAATGGCTGGTGAGAAAATAATGAAGGTACTAGATTAGGGTGTCTCACACTTCAATGAGCTGCCTTGATCTGAAAGGGAATGAAAAGGCAGAGGGACTTGTGTTCGGAGGTGGTGAACCTAATACAGAAATATCATTTTACTGTTTTGCAGGTCACACCACAGAAAAGTCTAAAAAGTCAGTTGATCAAATGGATGAGTTTTCTTCATGGTGAAGGAACCTCTATACAAGAGTTTTTGAGAAGTATGTTGAGGGCCCCAGGGAAATACTCAGTAAATTAAATATAGACATTTCTATTCATTACTTGGGCTGACTTACACTGTCCAGTGCTTAGTGATGCGCAAACTTAGGACCTGCTGCTCTTGGTGCAGTATAGAGCAAGTTAAAATTTAAATTGCCCTTGTAAAGACCTTGAAATTATAATGCATAAGGAGCAAATATGTCTGTAGTTTTTGGAGCAAGAAGCTTTGCCATGAGGGAACAAAGGAGAATCAAGAACAGCTTTAACTTGTTAAAATGAATTGATGAGATATGCTGATGGGGTGAATGGTGAGAATTCATTTCAAAAGACAGAAGGTATGGTGGGACACAGGTTTTGAAAGTTGTAGAAACTCAGCAGGATGCAGTCTCTACTGCTAATTTGACACTTGTGGCAAGCAGGCTGTGGTTCTAGAAGTTAAGCATCTTCTCCTGTTGCAGAGGTGGGGAGATTATTTAGGAGGTGGAGACTGGAGGGAGATGTGCAGATAACATTGCACATAGTGACATAGCTAGCATTTATGAGCTCTTCACACTGGAGGAATCAGTTCTTCAATGATGTTCGGTGAGATTTTCAGCTCTTAGGGTTGCTGCAGATCTTAAAGCAGCTTGTGAAAGATAATTGCACAGTGTGAAGGGAATGAAGAAGTTTTGAGCAGGTAGAGAGACCAAAGTATACATCTCATGCACAATGGGGGGGAAAAATATTTCACCAGAAAAAGAAGGGTGACGTGTGAGAAATCTTTGTAGCTAGCTTGTGAGAACTGGAATAGGAAGAAGTTATGTGACCAGGGAGAGAAATTAGTCTGTGACAAGGCCTCTGAATGTGCCAAAGCAATAAAAAACTATAAAGATGAAAAGACAATAGTCACCACCTATATTAGAGAGACCAGAGTGCTGAGAACTCACAGAAGAGATATCTTTGCAGACATTTCTGCCTGAAGAGGAGCAATGGGGACCTTTGTAAGATAATAGACTGACATCTTATTCAAAGAGAGGAGTTTCTATAGATAGTTTCTGAATGTGAAAAAAACATTGCTCAGAGGGATGTGAACTGGAAAGCCAGGTAATTTGAATTTCATAGCTGGTGTTGCTATGCCCATGGTGTGAGCCTCTGGAGATTTTGGAACATGGGTTATCTGTGACTTGAGTGAATTATAAAAGGATGACATTTGAACTAGTTAGCAATACTGATACATGACCTCACAGTCTCCTTATTGTGATTAAGGAGAAGCTAATGAGTTTAGGTATCTGTTTGACTGGTTGCTAGTGTTTTTTCCACTGTAAATCATCTTGTTCTTTTATTACCTCTGTTGGTTTTGCCTGGTCACCTAGCTTTGTTTTGTTCCCCAAGGCTTCAGTACTGTTGTATGCATCATTTTCTGTCAGCAGCTGATTTTGCCACTAAGCAGATCCCAAAATTGAAAGCCATAACCCTTTGGGGAAGGGTCAGGAGTAGTAAGTCAGATACAAGATGTGTACTTAAAGACTATGTTAGTATGTGATAAAACTTCCCAACTAAGTTTTTTCTAAGAGGAAACAAAGGTGGGAAGCTAGAAACTGGCATTTCTCCCATGCTAAAAGAGTAGCTAACAAGTCACAGGTGGTTTCAGAAGGAGCATGGGAAGAATATGATTATGATGGGGTGTGGTGATAACTTGTGTGCACTTGCACATTTCACCTGCTTTTTTTCTCCCAGCAGTTCTTAAAATATTTTACATAGCTTGCTATTTTGTTCAGGTAGAGTGGAAATTGAGACTTACTAGAGTACAAAGTCCATTTTGCTTGCTTGACTGGGCTTTACCCTCCTGCTGTCCTTTTACTTCCAGCTTGGTCTAATACCCCTGAGGGATACTGGCCTTGCTGCAGTAATCCTTTCTCACTGCACAGACCTACTGATGTGACTCAGGAGGGTGTGCAGTGAAGATCATTGACTTCAGAGTGCTCCCATCAAATTGCAAACACTCCAAACTAGTGGTTTGTTTCTGCTCAGGAGAGAAAAAAGTGTTTTTCATGTGAGAAATGACCTGACAAATAAGGCCCTTATTAGAAGGCACTTGCTGCCTATTGGAGCTGGTCACCCGAGAAAGGGGGCTGTGCCTCTGCATTGGGCAGAAACTTTTCTAGTTGCTGTGTTGGATATTACAAGAGAGGAGGGAGGAGTCTCCTTTGGCTCCACATATGGTTATCCAGAAGAATGAAATAGAGGAAAGAAACTTTGTTTTGAATGAAAATGGATCCTTAGGGGCTTAATAGAGCAGAAGACTCAAAATACTTTTCTGCCAAGGAAAGTGCAAAAGCATGTTCAGAATCCCTGCACAGTCTCCTGGCTCGCTTATGTGTGTATCCTATAATCTTGCTCATAACTGTCCTGGGTTTGAGTAAATGGTGGCGTTTTTTGGTAGCAAGGAGGGGGTTATAGGTGCGGCCCCTTGTGAGAAGCTTCTCAAAGCTCTCCCAGCTCCACCTCTGAACCAAAACTGAGCCAATCAGCTGTGCCCCTGCAATACCATATTTAAGAAGGGACTGGTGATGAGCAGCTGGACTTGTGAGGAGGAGTTGTGGCAGCTGCATGAACACCAAGGTCAGTGGAGGAATGGAGTAAGAAAAGAGGGGAGAGGTGTGCCAGAGCAGAGACTCCCCTGTATCCTGTGGTGAGATGGCAGGGCGGCCCCCCCTGCCACCCATGAAGATCTACAGTGGAGCAGACACTGATTTACGGCCTGTGTTTTGCATGGCTGATCAAGGTGCTGTGCCCAAAGAAGGCCAGGGTCTTGTGGGAAAAAGCAGCCCCCTCTGTTGTAGTTTGGCAGTGGGAGGATTGCAGCATGCAAGGGTGTCCCATGCTGGAACAGCTTGGGAAGGGCTGCAGCCGTGGGAGGGACTCCGGTTGGAGAAAGTTGGTGACACAGGACAGAGCAGCATGGTGAATGCTGTGGCCTGTGGGAGGGACTGTCTCCTGTGAGACGGAGACCATGATGGAGCAGTGGGAAGATGTTCCAGAAGCTCCCCCCACCAGAGATGGAAGAAACGGCAGCACTGGCTGCACCACCCCCCATCCCCTGCCCCTGCACTGCTGGGGGGAGGAGGTAGAGATATTGGGAGCAGAGCTGAGCCCGGAAAGATGGGAGGGGTGGGGGGAAGGTGTTCTCAAGATGTGGTAATGCTTCTCACTGTCCTACTCTGTTAAGTGTTGTTAATGTCTGTAATAAATGTATGTTCTTTTTTTTCTTCCCCTAATGAGTCTGCCTTTTGCCTGTGATCATAATGGGTGATTTGCCCCTCTCGGTCCTATCTTGAATCCCAAACCTGTCTCATCTGCCCCTTCTCATTGCTGGAAGAGAAGGGATAGTGAGTGGCTGCATGGTGTTTGGCTTCTGAACAGGCTCAAACCACAACAATAACACTGACCCAATTTTGTCTTAAAATGTCTTGCTTGATGTTTTTGGGTGTGTAAGGAACTGAAGGAACTGATGCCTCAAACATTCCCTGACACATAAAACCTGAAGGAGAACTTGTGGCCTTTGTGATTAGTCTAAGGAATGCTGTGGCTTTGGAGTGTATCAAAGGATGCACAGCTCTACTTCTTTGCTGGTGTAGTGCCAAATTTCTTAGATAAGCTTCAAAGGAAACTATATGTTTTGTCGAAAAAGACTGATAAGCTAAAGGCTGGACAATTACCCAAGAAGAAAAAACCTGAGGAAGAAGTAAAGGTGGTAGGGGGGAGCATGACCACCTCATCTCTCATGGAAATAAGTTTGTATAATACCTGTCTCTCTTTGTTTAGTATGCTAATCAGGCAGGAGTTAAGATGAACTTAAAAGGTGACAGAAAACTTTGCTATGTGTGCACCCACCACCCAAGATTTTCAGACCTGAGACAACGCCGGAACCTGGGGTGGTGACCAGACTCCCCTCCCCTCCCCTTCTTTTTCTTCTGTTTCTTTTTTATAAATTTATTAATTAGAGACCACATTGCTTACTATCCTCTTCCAAGTTTCAGTTGTTTCTTCTACTGCAAATAAATCATTTTAACTGGTTGTTTGGTGTCATTTCACCTTAATTTATCCCAAGGGAATCACAGAACCTTTATGACTCCCTGGGCTCCCAGTCTGGATTGTAACAGAGTGGGGAAAGGAGGACATTGGCACTGTTACTCCTACCGGTTCTGTGCTTCCAGAGATATTGCATCCTCAGTCTGGTATGAAGGTGGAAGTGTGTAGAATTGCAGAGGACCCTGAAGGGGAGAGGCAGTTGAACCACAGATCCCAGTTTGGAGGGAAGGTTCCACATCCAGATGTGGTGAATGGATGGGAGGAGGGAAAAGGCTACATCCATGGCACCACCTCTCTGCATTGGATCTCTGTTGCCCATGCTCTGTACCCAAGCAGTGGATTGTCTGTGCCACAGAGGAAGAGTTTGCCTGGATCTTGCAGGCTATTCAACTGTCATGCAGCACTTCACCAATCCAGAAATGCTGCTTGTTTGTCTAACCCAGCTTCCAACACATCACCAAGATTAATAAACAAATCCTTCTCGATCCAATTCAGGTCTCTGCATCATATTTCTAGAACAGGAGTGCAGCCAGGGACACTCTACATTTAATGCTGATTTTAGCTGGGTTTTGTCATCACTAGCTGTGCAGGATTTGAGGTGAATTCTGCCAGAAGCTGTGCCTCTGCACCTGCTCCCCAGCACATGGCTTGGTAAGTCTCTTGGTTACTGTGTGCTGCTGCTGAAGGCAAGGAGTGAGTTTTTGGGCTGGCCTCCACCAGAACCCACGCATCTGAGCACTGAGGGTGTGTTGTAGAGAGGTTCTAACCACTCAGCTGCAACCAGCAGGACCAAGGGAACTGAGAAAGCCTGGTAAAACTGATCCTTTGTGTGGACCTTACTAGATTTACTAACTTATTTTAAAATTCCCAACAGATTTCCCACTATCTAGGGTGCTCCAGCCCACTCCATGACCATGAATTACAAAATGATGTTCTGCAGCTTTGAATTGCAACACCAGCTGAGTTAGGGTAACAACCCAGACACAACTTGAGCCCCGTAAAAGTGACTAAGATATGAAGCATCCACAGTTTCCACTGTTTGGTTTTGTGGCTGACTTGCACTTCTGAAAATAAGGCCATTTTTTGCTAAAAAAAAGTAATCAAACCTTCAGCAACTTTTAAAATATCTTCACATTAATCTCTTGGCACTCAATTTCTTCAGAAGATAATGAGGTTAGTATCCTGAAGGAGTTTTGTGATACTTCATAGTGGCAATGCTCTGAGATCCTTAAATGGAAAATGCTAGAGAAATGGCCAGCTGTATAATTTTTCTAGAAGAGAGAAAGAGGGGGGGAAATTGTAGTGTAAATCTACCTGGACAAGAGTGGGAAATAATCATTCAATGTGTAATGATTGAGCTGTCTGCAAGATACAGTGTAAAAATGCTTATTAGCAACACATTTCAAAAGAACTCTCATCTGAATTGCTTTGCAATATAACAAACTTGATAAGTTGTTAAAGAAATAAATAATATTTTGCACAGGCTTCTCTAATTATGCCTAACTGTAAGTTTTAACTGAGCAAGGATCTCCATCTGCTTCAACAATACAATTTATGATACAGTAGCTTGGCATCCTCTGAGTGCATCGCAACAGTGAAATGCAGTAGCTGATGTAAATATGTCCTAATTATGCACAGCAATGGGAATTCACAGATGGGTTACATCACCATCTACCAAAGCCCTGATACCTATAAATCCTTCTTGAAACGGTCTTGTATTACAATGGATTCTGGTAGTTTTGGGGATGGATTGTTAAGATTCCATTATCTAAATTGAGTTTCAGGCACGAGTGGGCTCCAGCTTGCTTTTATAGGAGGACGTATTGCAGATGATGGCATGAAGTACTGAACTGCACTGAAGAATACGGCTGCTACCCTATTGCTGTAAAAGCAATGTTTGCTTTGTGGTGATGGAAATAGGAATTTACACAGGTGCAATAGTGCTGTGCTTAGACAAAGAAGCCAGTTCAATGGGCCCATTTCTTTCTCCTGTAATAGGATGAAATACCAATGGGTTTTGTACTCAGTTGGTTGTCAGATATTCTTGAGATAATTAAGGGTGTGTTCAGAAGTTGGGTTATACCAGTGAGTCTGGGCAGCCAGTTCATCCTGTATTGAACTGGGAACAGTGGAAGTGGAATTCAGAAGGTTAACCCTTCTCAGTTAAACTGTTCTCAGCAACCTCAGCTTCAGAGACTGTCATCATTTAGTCTGACTAAATCTATCACTTGAGTAATTTTGCTGTAAAAGTATAGGTGAATGCAAAGCATTTAAATTGTTTAAAATCTAAAAATCTTAAAGGATTTGGAGAATCCTGGACATTAGAAGAGTTCATGGAAGGTCAGTGTTATTTTCCAGCAACAACACAGCAGTGACTGTGTACTGACTGTCTTGTTGCTTGTTTTTTAAAGAGATAGCCCTGTTGATTAAATAAAGAGAAGGCAAACTCCACTCCCCTGTGGGTGCCCCCTCCCCCCCTTATCTTTTGAAGAATAGTAAGGGAGTGACTTTAGGACTTCATTGATCTAGGAATATGGAAGAAAATCTTTAATAAACATAGCAAAAATAACCACCAATGGAGGATTTTTTTGTTCTTAAGTGCAGTCAGCAAGCTTTGGCATGATGATAGGACATAACAGCATTTGCAGTAGACTTGCCAGAGGATGTGTGGTCATCTATAAGTAAAACAACTGTATTAAAGGAGATCCTGCCTCTGGGTCATATGTGTTTGGGGCATTCTCTCTGAATTTGTCTCATCCCTATTTGAACTTGATTACAAACCATGGTATCCGGTGGCAATGAGTTGTATAATTTAATTATTGCTTTGTGTGTGTTTCTCAGGGGTGGACAACTTCTTTTATTTTATTCTCAGCTTATCACCTGGTAACTTCATTAGCTGATTTTAAATTTTGTGTGGTAAGAAACAGTGGGTAGTCATTCCTTGTTTCTCCTCCTCACACCAACTGTGATGGTATAGATGTGTATTCTTCTTTCTTCCCAGTTATTTCTTTCTTAAGTTGAGGAATTTGAGTGTAATTGATTTTTGCATGGAGCTACATATTGAGAGTAAATCAGATTTTATGGCTGCTGAGTGGAAACCATCAGGCCATTCACTTCATTTGGCCCCTCAAAATGGGGAGGAAATTCAGTGATGTAAACTACTGCTACCCCATGCGGAACTCAGGATATTTCAAAATGTGTTGTGTCTTTACAGCTTTTTAATTAAGGCAGCTTGTATTTTCAGGAATTAATTAGCCTGTTCACATGCCAGTGCAATGCTCTGACTCTCACCAAGGACAAATCTTCCCTGATCCGGCCTGGAACATGAACTGCACTAGCTTGTCTCCAAAAATTCCACTAGCAATAAGGGACTATTACAATATAAATAAGAAGGTCTATGTGGTCCTAATATATATTTCCCAGAGGTTCCTAAATTTCTCCTGTAGTATTCAGGGGATACATTATAATGTCTACATTTTGGTATCTTGGAAGCTACTGTTAAATGTAAGTAAATCAAGGATAAACATTGCATCTCAACGCCAGTCAGCAAATCAATAGCATAAGGAGGAAAAGGCCTATATTTTAGCTTGTGTCTTCAGTTCAGGGGGATCTGCTTCTGCTTCTCAGGTTTGTTATTTTCCTGAAATGAGAAGTGATAAGTTTAGTACTTATTTGTTGGATAGAAATGACTTTTGATTTACAACGTTGGCACAACAAGACCAGGAAGAAAATAGCAGCCATCTCTGAAGTCACTTCACTGAAACGTAGCAAGATAAAATGAGGCGACTCTTCCAGCATTACTGTTTTTTTCTTTTCACTTGACAGTCTCAGGTGTTTCTTTCTTCTTGAATTTCATGGGTGTTATTAAACAATAGCCCTCAATGGAGATCAGATGCTGTTACAGATGATCTGCTTGTGACCATTTAGCAAAATACTTTTGCTTGGCTTTTACTTGTTAAAGATACTAATTTTTCTCTCTCTTATCTACTGGAGGTGACATTCTAAACTTCTTCAAGTTTGATTATGAAATACAAAGTGTTTGATTTATGTTACCAAATGATCAAAGATTCACTCTATCTTAAAATATTCTGAGGAACTCAAGTGTGATGGGAGGCACCTGAAGTTAGCTCATGTTAAGAGTCTCACTTTGTCCTGGCTCTCCTTATATGGAAGGTCCCTATTTGACCTCTACTGCAGCTGAATTTCAACAATTCATTTGAATCACCTTCTGGTGGGATCTGCATTGACTAGATAAGGAGCCTAGGAAGACTAATCACCTCTCTTTAAATACCCAAACAAGTGTGAATACCCCCTGTCCCCAGTTGACTTCAGAGATGGGTAGATTTTTTCCCTGAACTGGCTGGTAATGAACACAAATTGGTCAGAGTCAGAGAATGCACAGCCCTGGAGGACATGGTAGACTTCTCAGGCTCCTGTGATGTTCTTTCAGTTAGGTTTGACCAATAAAAATGTGAGAAAGTTTTGTGAAACATAGATGGAGACCATTAGCCAGGCGTCATGGAGAACGGAAAATCATGCTCGGCATGATCTAGCACATGTGGGCTTCAGATTAAACCTTCTGCATTAGAGGCCACTTTCATACTAATAAATCATGCTTGGGTCTGTTTTTCAGTACTAATGGCCTGTATTCATGTTATTAAATGCCTTTGGTCTCCAAATAGAGTAGCCAATAGAGTAGCCACTTCCAAACTGTGTATTGGGAAAAGTCCTGGATCCATGTCAGCTCTTGAGCTGTGCCTGGAAATTGTTTGGAAGACTGATAGCTTGTTCTATCCAGACCACCCTGAGGACATGCCTCACAATTTAACACTGCTATGGTTGAGTCTTGATTCCTGGCATTAGTCCCAGACATGGCTTGGCTTACGTGTGTAGTCATACCCAAAAGGTCTGGTCCAGGCCTTGTTCATTGTCATCCACATGGGATTTCTTGCACTAGAGTTACCTTTCCATACTGTCTTGGGTTTGAGTGGGTGGGGGGTGTTTTTTTGGTAGCAAGGGAGGGGGCTACCGCTGTAGCCCCCTGTGAGAAGCTTCTCAAAGCTCTCCCAGCTCCAAGTCAGCTCCACCTCTAAACCAAAACTGAGCCAATCAGCTGTGCCCCTGCAATACCATATTTAAGAAGGGACTGGTGACGAGCAGCTGGACTTGTGAGGAGGAGTTGTGGCAGCTGCATGAACACCAAGGTCAGTGGAGGAACGGAATAAGAAAGGAGGGGAGAGGTGTGCCAGAGCAGAGACTCCCCTGTATCCTGTGGTGAGATGGCAGGGCGGCCCCCCCTGCCACCCATGAAGATCTACAGTGGAGCAGACACTGATTTATGGCCTGGGAGGGGCATCATATGTCTGACTAAGGTGACTGCGCCCAAAGAAGACCAGGATCTTGTAGGAAAAATCAGCCACCTCTGTTGTAGTTTGGCAGTGGGAGGATTGCAGCATGCGAGGGTGTCCCACGCTGGAGCAGCTTGGGAAGGGCTGCAGCCCATGGAAGGGACTCCAGCTGGAGAAATTTGGTGTCCCATGCCAGAGCACCATAGGAAATGCTGCAGCCCGTGGGAGGGACTCATGTTGGAGAGGGTTTGTCGTGGACTGTCTCCTGTGACGGGGACCATGATGTAGCAGTGGGAAGATGTTCCAGAAGCTTCCCCCACCGGAGATGGAAGAAACGGCAGCACTGACTGCACCCCCCCCCATCCCCTGCCCCTGCACTGTTGGGGGGAGGAGGTAGAGATGTCAGGAGCAGAGCTGGGCCTGGAAAGATGGGAGGGGTGGGGGGAAGGTGTTCTCAAGATGTGGTAATGCTTCTCACTGTCCTACTCTGTTAAGTGTTGTTGTTTGTGTCTGTAATAAATCTATATTCTTTTTTTTCCCTTAATGAGTCTGCCTTTTGCCCATGACCATAATGGGTGATTTTCCCCTCCTGGTCCTATCTCAAATCAGAAGTCTGACTTATGAAGTGAGCAGCTGTGTGGTGCTCAGTTGCCCTCTGAGCTCAAACCAGGACACATACTCAGCTGTTGGTATGGGAAAAAAAGGAAGAAAACCAAAAGGCTTTTGGTTCAATAGCCCTAGACTTTCACTGTTCTGGTGCTTCCACATCATATTTTGACTATGGCATATACCTATTCAGCTGGGGGAAAACATGTGAAGTGATCAAATTTATCTCTGGTCATTTAGTGGACTAATTTATGAATGTGCAAATTCAGGATCCTTCAAACATTAGTCATGGAATTAGATAAAACAATACAAATGTGGTTAGGGATTTGGCAGTTCAGTAAACCAAAAGGTCAGCTGCAAGTCTTGGGAACACAGTTTTACTCAAAGGTTTAGTTCAACTTTTCTTCTGGCATGTAGCTAAGGTGTTATAGTACTGGAATAAGAAGAATGATAAAAGCATGGGGTTCGTTCTTCCTTGTTTCCTTTCCTCTATATTCTGGTTTCCATAAGCCATCACTGTGGTGCCCCACAGAGATGATGGTCTTTTGTAATGTCAGTGGCAGATCTTTGCTGCTTTCTCTTCCACTTTTGGGAACAGCACCTCCTTAACATGAAATGTAACCCCTCACATTTGATTACAGCAGTGGTAGAAGTGTGTGATCAAACATTTACATGACTCTACCCTTTGGTTACATAAAAGAAAATGAATGTAATTTTCACCTACATACTTTTATCTTTTTATGAGTGGAACTACTTATAAGCCAAATAATCCAGAAGGCAAACTGCAACATATTAAGGTGAGAGAGAAAAAAGAAAAACAACCTCAATATTTTCAGAGTAATGTGTTAAATTTGAATACATTTAAAATTTAGTGATACATATAATTAGTGCTGGTTTCCCTGGTTACAGAGTCAAAGATACAGAAGCTGCAGCTCCGTTTCTTGTCACTGAAAACTCTACTTAAATCAGAAATGGAGTGGATCCAGGTGGCAAATATTCATATGCTGGAATTGGCATCACCCATCTTGTGTCCAATCTGTTAGTCACGTAAACTAAAATGAGTTAAGTTTTGTGGTTTTTAATTAATGTATTTGGTAAGTAAGAATGTAACTTGAATTTCCACTGAAGATAAAAGAGGAACCATTTTATGTCTCTAAAATGGCCCCTGTGAGAGAGAGCCTCTAGTCCTCAGATTTAGCACCGGTATATTTGGTTGTATCTTCATCTTTGGCTATATCATTGTCAAATGATTTGAAAGGACAAGCTACAGAAAGGTTCCTAGAGATTGGACCCTTTGGGCTATGGATAATTTAGGGTAGGGTCATTTCTCATTGGGGGATCCCTATTCTAGTTGTTACCTGTTTGTTGTTAATCTGTTGGGATCTACTTAATTTTAGGAATAAGTATTGTTTCATTGCCTGTGACTGTCCTAGAAAACATAACAGGACCATGACATGGGGCTGGGTACTGGTCCACAACCACCTACATTGTCTGGTTGTTTTTGTGCTCCCTGGATGTCTTGGGTGGCATCAAACAGCACTTTCTCAGGCACAGTTCAGGGAATATATTGGGAGACTATATGGGGTATGCTCACACACACTCTGACCTTGGGCAGCTTGTGTAGATGGGAAGGGAAGTCTTACTGGACACAACACAGATACTAGTTAAATGCTCACTGCTGGACAGCTTACCTGCTGTGAATTTCTCCCAACACACACACAGTGCTGTTCTGGCATTAAAAAAAGGCTATGAGATCAGGCGGATGTTTTTCAGACTATATGAGTACCCTGCTGTTTTCTGGTCATTTCTCTGCCTCCTCTGCTCTGCCCCCCTTCAACATATTTTTCCGTTTTCCGCTTTCCAGTACCCCATTCCAAATTCTTTGCCTCTGCACTTAATGTTTCCAAAATGTTCAAACTCTTCTGGCACAAATGGGAAGAGTCATTTTTATGCCCAGAACTCTTCCTTTTCACAGCTTGCAAATTTTTGTTAATCTATAGTCTGTTTGTCCTTTTTACCCTTCTCTTACTCTCTGTATTTGGAGCAACAAAGCTATGCAGTTCTGTGTTTTTATTTTCTGGGCCACCTTCAACGCATAGTCCCTTCCTGCTAGTTTTACTCTGCTGCTGTGTCTTAAGATGGCCCAGAGACAGAGATGGTTGCTTTCCTTGTGTTTGTAGTGCACCCAGCACAGTAGAGATTTGTTGGAGTCTGGAGTTTTGAACACTATGACGGCACCTATAAAACAAATGTATTCATTTTGATCTTCCAGCCATGTTCATTAGGTATATGAAAGGTGTATATGTGTGTTATTTATTTCAAGGAAGACATTGTCGATCTGAGCAAAAATGAAATTTCTTATACTGTGGGAAAGGGTACAGTTTCAGAATTTGTTACAAACTGCTGTAAAACTAGCGTCCTCTGAAATTTTGAATGGGGTGGAAGTTTTGTATGCATTTCATGCTGAATTGCTTGAGAGATTCTGTTTCAAATAAATACCTTTTTAACTATTACTTGAATGTTGCTACTGGATTTATTTTATAATACAAAGTTCTCAAGAAGAAAATTGAGTTAAATATAAGCATTTCAGTTTGACGTTTCACTGGATGATTTTACTTTGTCAAAATGAATTTTTTTTTTTGTTGAAATCAGCATTTCCCTATAGAAAGCTCAGGATTATAGAAAATGGTATCTTCCAGTACAGGAGTGTCTTGTGGAGAAATCTTTAACCGGTTGTGTTTGTGTTATGTTATAACTCCTACTCTTCTCTCCAGCACATCTCATTCATCCTTACTGCTCAGTGGGATAGGACAGTAACATATTATCGCCACCAAAACCATGGATGACAGCAATGAACTGTCTCAGAAATGTAGTTAGTTCCATCCCCTGCTATTAGCTAACAGCCAAGAATACAATTACCACCTTCATCCATGTGGTTTTTATTTTAAATTGGCTTGAGCATGAATTGCACCAAACGTCAAAACTTTACATCTGGCTGATCAGACACTTTCCTGAGCTGCACTTATGCAGTGAGCTTGAGGGCCTTTGACCAGCTAGAGGACCTCTGAGGTCCCCAGTTACTCTGCAGATCTGGTAGATGGATCTGCTGTTGACCAAAAAAAACCCTACTCCTGACATGTCACAAAGAATCCGAGGAGATGCAGAGAGAGCTTGTTGAACAGGAAATGCTTCAGACAAACCAGAATTTTTCAGCACAACTTAAAAAAGGTTCCTGTCACATCACAGTCTGTTCTAGTGTGGGACAGACACTTGTCACTCAGGATTTAGTTCTTCAGCTCATAATGGAAAGCAGATACTTAGAGTACTCACATAAAAAACCCCAAAGGAATAAGCAGTGACAACTGGCCACCAAGGAAAGGCAAGCACCCAACTTATGACATGAATGTGGGCTGTTTATTTATAACGTCTATTCATGCTTTGTACTTTAATGTTAGCATGAAAAAGAGAATCTACAGTCTTCAGGAAATATGATAAGATACACAAAGACCAAAATTTTTCTTACTTTCCATAATGGACAAAGGTTAAAGAAAAATATCTTTGAACTTGCATAATTTCAGGACTTTTTGCATAATTATTAAATAATTTAATACACAAATAACACTCATACACAAAGCTGATGTTGAAATTAAAAGTAAACCCTGATTTTCAGACTATTTAATTTTGTGATGAATGAGTTGTTAGTCCAGTCCCTTATTTTTGTCCTGTTTTCTTGCAGTTATTTAAATAAAATAAGCACAACATTTTACTGTAAGGACTGATAGCAATAGATTTGTTGAGATATATAGAATAAAATCACTGAAGTCTCATCAGGCTCAGTGTATCTTCCTTCACAAAACACATCTGATAAATGTATAGATAATACTTTAAAATCAAATGTATATTTGTATTCAGATGAACCGCTAATAACTAATAAGTTATTTTACCTTATAGAGACCTTCAGTAACTTTTTTTTAAAGAATACTACTCTCTTTGCAAGGAGCATCAGCTCATTTGGTGGAGACTGCTAGAAGAATGCTTTGGGGTCATGTCATTGCTGGAATTAATAGGTGTTTGAATTTCAGGAACAGGCTGAATTATAGTGCAAATGAGTATTCTTTAGAGGAGTCACTTTGAGTTTTTCCACAGAGAATTAACAATTTAGTGTAAAGTACAACAAAAGAACAACAACTAAAATATCTATATTTACTGTTTGTGTCTTAAGGGCAGTCAGAAGTTGTGGACTAGTGAACATTCACTTTACAATCTGGTTCCTTCAAAGATACAATCTTACTAAAATGTAGTCCTGTGTTTTCTTGAATTGCTGGTCAGAAATATGTTAGTGCTTGATGCGTTGCAGAAATTATTACAAGCATTGATTTAGTGCCCATCACCATGATAAATGAATTTCAGCTCAGGATGGAACATACAGGGGATCGGTAAGAGGTGAGCCTAAATATATTGCCTGTTATTTGCTCATGGCACAGGAAAAGGGGGCTAAATCCAGTAAAGGGGCATTGGACAGAAAATAATTTTTTACAGGCAATGGGTTTGTATCTCACTGTATTTCTCTGCGCCTGGCCCTTATTGTTGAGAAGGCTCTGTCATCAGCATATATTTAGTTAATGGTATTTTAGACTGGTGCTTTTTGACTTCAGAAAATTATACCAATATTGGAAGGCATGGCCAAATAGGGCTATTTGTCACATTTGTATTACACTGCCTTGTGAAAAATACTTGTAAATATGCCGAGAATAACACTTAAGGAGATATTTTCAAATGGTCCAAATATGAAATCTGAAAAATAATAGTGGATGCCTTAGAGGTCCATTGTGTAAACTTAAACATTTTTTGAAATAAGATCTCTTTATTTCTAGTAGAATGAGTTGTGTGTTGTTTGTTGTTTTGTTTTGTTTTGTTTTTTTTCCTCTAGCTATTATATTATAACTTTAAAAAATATATTCGGTCCTTTTTATTGAAATGTGCATATTTAGGTTATGTAGCAAAATATATAACAAAAATAGTAGATGCAAATCCAGTGCAGGAGACATTTTATAACTAATTATTATTTTTTAAATAGTGAAATCAAAATGATTAACTACATTTTTACTTCCCCTAGCATAAAATATGTTTCCTATGTCTGCAAAATCATGTACTTTTTTTTAAGCTTGTAAGTTTTAGCCCAAAGCAGGGCTTTTTTCACTTGATGAGTTTTAAAAATTAGGTTTATAATGGAAACCCTGTCACTTGCTTAACTACAGAGGCTCAGAAACCACTATAATTAGCCTAATGACAGCAGCAGATGAGAGGAGTCTGGCATTTCAGCATCTATCTAGGTATTTTGCATCAAGGCTTTCAGAGCAATGAACTAAAAGACATTTGTTGCAACTGGGTGCTAGTTTTCTATTTGAATGTGTTTTTTATTTTTGAAAAAAACTTTTCCTGATTCTTCACCACGGAATCCTAAACTACGTAGTTCAGATTCCTCCAGGGATTCAGACTTAACCCATTAAATGCAGTGGTGATCAAATGGTAGGATAATGATCTGTGGAGACAGGCTCACCCCGAACATCACAAGAGTAGTCTTTTTTGTTTCTGTCTTGGAGCAGCTGCTTTGGTCATGGCTTATACCTTCCTGCTCCAATTCCTGCTTCCCTTGGTCCAATTTTATTTTACTCATTGTAGGGAAAAATTTAAAGATCTTTTAAGTTGTTCCTATATGAAGGTTCCTTAAAAATAAATGAATAAATGTATAAAAATAGTGGATGATTTTTTTTTTTCTAGTGGAATTACTTCAGAATCAGCAGAAGTGAAAAATACAACTGGAATGTTGAAGTCTTCAATGAGGGAGCTGAAGATTCATTTCACAGCTAATCCCAGACACAAGTGCAGCTTTGCCTTTCTGCAATATTCCCTATAGCATGATCACAAGTAGATCCTCCAGCCTGAATGGTACTGCTGAAACAAATGTGTATCTGGAGGGATTCAGCATCCACAGGCAACAAGGGGCAGGAACCATGAGGACCTTAGTCTCAGCTGTTAACAATCAACACTTAGTAAAAGGCAAAGATGACTTTTTATTTTCTGTTCTGAGCTCCACCTATGCAATGTCATTGTTTTTTTTGTTTTTGTTTTTTTTTTTTTTTAATTGGCCCTGTTAAGCATGAGTTTGTGAGGAATTTAGTCTCACCTCCACTGGGTTTTCTAACATTTATGTGAGCAGTAAGGAAACATTATTTGTACCAGAGAATGTCTACTACCGGGACCAATATCCTGCAATTTGCTGGTAGCCCAGCTAACCCTTTTGGTGGTGATTTTTGGTTTCTTAATAACTGCAGGCAAGGAACTCACCACTTTGCACATTTTACAGATAAACTATATGGGAAGTGAACATGGAGAATCTGGAAAATGGAAAAGTAACAAAAGAAGGCCCAAAGCACTCTTGTATGCCTTGACATTTTAAATATGCATCTCTAAGAATGACAACAAACTGGGTGATGTTTTTAGAGGACTATATGGTCTCTTTCAAGATGCATTGGGCTTGGGCTGAAAAGAGAACCGAAACTTCTAGCATTATCTTCCAAAAGTTCTGGCAGGGTTGTCACTGGAAATATAATTTGAGACCATCCCCAAAGCATATGCTCATGCAGTCCTGCATGGGGTCTCCCATAGGCCAAACCCTCCTTTCAGTTTTGCACAAACTTGGATAAAATGGGACTGATGCCAGTCTCAAGCATAAAGATAACTTAAACTGAATTCATATGATCTAGGATTTATGCAAGCAAAGTGGAAAGAGAAACAAGCTCCCGCAGCATGGAATTTGGCCTTTGGTGAAATAATCTGTAAATAAGTCAGAAATTTCAGACTGAATGTGAAGGGTGGAATTGTGTTTTTCTCATTTGTAATTTGAAGATTTGCAGCAACACAAAGATGCTTTAAAAAAGATAAACTGACTCAAATCCTATGTGAAGGTCTGAAGTAATTAGTCCCTGTACCTGCTGCAGTGGAACCACAATGAGATTACCAATGTAGGCTGGCAATTAAGGCTCTTTTAACAGTGGGAACTCAACTTCACAGGAACTGCTAAGGTCCACAGGGAAAAAAAAATAACCAGCCGTTGTTCTTAAACTCAGCTAGTTCCTTGTAGCTTGAGGTCAGAAACAGGGAGAGCAGAGAGGGGATCTGGAAGTTTTCTCTAAAGAGGTGGGCAAGGTGACTTTGAATAAAAACACCATTGCTAACAGCAGTGATAGTGCCCTACTGGGAAGATGTAACCCCTACTTTTATTTTAGGAAGAAATGGAAACTGTTTTGGTTTTAAGGGACAAGGTGAGATGCATTGCTTCCTCAACTCACTCTCTTTCTGCATAGATACAGAAGGCAGAGGAGACACCCCCTACTTTGCTATAGATTAATAAAGAGGAGAAGATAAAATAAAGAGTTAGAACAGCAAATCATTGTCTCTAAAATCAGGACAGCTGCTTTTTTTGCTGTTTAGCCTGAAGGTGGAATGTGGGCTACAGCATTTGTTATTGTCTTCTGATGACAGAATGAACCGGGGCAAAATAAATGCCTTTTTGGGGTTTTTTAAGTGGATTGAAGACTCTACCAGATTTGTCACTGTAATGGTTCCAAGAATGCCTGGGGAGCTGCAGTTTGTCAACAAAGTAGCCAGTGAGTTATTTATTGCCAGGACTTTAGTAAAGCAAAAAAAAAATCCACCACACTGGAGGTTGCTTCCTCCCTCCAACATGTTCTATTTGTGCATGGAATACAGAGAACTATAGTTCAGTCTGTGACCTAGAAGTTTATGGGTTTGGTTCTGCCTCAGAGGAGGAAGGTTGGTCCAGTCATCAGGTGACTTGTCTAGAGTATGATGTTGTTTAACATTTTTTCCTCTCCCAAACTCTTGGTGTCGTACTAGAAAACTGAGCTACCCCAATGCCATGCAGTTGGATGGGCCTGGAAGGCCTTAATCTGAAAAGGTCATCCTCAAACCTTTAGCTTCTGTCTAACTTGATAGGCTCCACCCTTATGACTGATTAATCAGTCTGTCTATCTGTCTGTCTGTCTGTCTGTCTGTCTGTCTGTCTATCTATCTATCTATCTATCTATCTATCTATCTATCTATCTATCTATCTAATCTATCTATCCATCCATCCATCCAGTCATCCACCTAAAAGTTAGATGGATCTTATCCAGAAATGTCTTGGTCTTGTCAGAGCTGAAGAGTTCATTACGTATGCCCCATCTTAATGTCATGGGAAGCCATAAACTGTCTTTTTATTTCTCAGTGCTAGCTGGAGGACTTCACCCAGAAAATATATTCTCAGAAATTGCCCCTCACAGAACAGAGAGGATCATATAGTGGAGTTAACACCATTCCTGCTTTTGTTTGCTAGCAGAGAAGTCAGAACATTCTTATCTGGCAGGGTAACTCCCCAAAGGAATTAAAATCCACATTTCCCACAAGAGAGGACAGTGCCTAAACAATGCAGTTATTGGTAACAGATTGAGATGCCCAGAGGATGAATCTGGACAAGGCCAAGGTACAAGAACTAGGACAACATGAATTTTAATAGTTGGAGGTGCTTAACAGGAACTGAAATTTCTTGATTCCAGTCCCTGCTACAGAGGCTGTTCTCATATTTTATCCAGTGATCGTTTAATGCACTGTCCCTAGAGCAAGGATCTGAAGCCAGGTTCCCTCCAGAAATTAACAGCTCTGGCTGTGCTAAATACATGTTGTCTCTTGCTCTCTCTGAGTGGCCTAATGAATCATTTGTATATCTGCCATGCAAAGAAGAAGAGATTCTTCAGAGGAGGCAGAGGAACCAGGAAATGAACCCTGGTCTCCTGCTAGCTGAGCAAGTGGTCCTACATGATGGCTCATAGTAAAATAGTGACCACTTGCACCACCATTGATGGTAAGGTTTTAGGAAAAATAACTACTTCCATGAACAAGTGCTAGGCACCTACTGCCAGCTTTGGTGGGGTCTGAAGCATGAGAATGCTTGAGAATGAGACCTGAGGCATCTTGTACCTAGTGTTGTCTCTTAGGTACACTGAGTTGACTCTCTGCTCAGCATAAAGGGATTGTGCTTCTTTGTGGTAGTCCCTAACTCCCTCTGTAGCCTATGCTAGAAGTCTGAGCACCTCAGAGTGGTGCTTGGGGCAGTCCCTGAACTACAGGTATTATCTAGCAGGGCAGTAAGGCCTAAGTTGCTTATTTTAAAGTAAAAATTCATACACTTCCTCAGGTCTCTTCTTTGGAGCAAGACCTTAAGCCTTAACTTGCTGTTTAGAGCTCAGACCCTCCATTAAGGGGAATCGGAAAACACTTGTAGGCATGAACTGTGGTCAGCCATTATAGATCCCAGTGCAGTGGGTGATTACAGCCTGGAGTCCTTGGAGGCCTGTTGGCCCCAAAGAACCCATGCCTATATCTAGGGTTTAGTCTCCCTCCCAATCCTTGCTGAATTGCAATTTAAATATCTCTACAGTGAACTTGAAGGATTTCTGCTCTGAAATTCTGTTTAAAGCAGTTTTGTTGTTCACATTTTTTTTTTAGAGAGAGAAATAGGAATGTTGTCAGACAGTTAATTAGGCCTGCACCTGTTGCCCTTTCTTTTAGAGGCTGGGGTGTAGGCAAGGAGACATCAGGGTACGCAGCTGATATGACTTCTTCCCCAAGAGGGGAGGAGCAGAGATACAGCATTTTAAAAGATTTTTCTCAGTGGAGGGTGGAAGCAGAAGTCACTCTGCAGCTATGCTGCTAATTCCACACCCGTGAGAGAGAAAAGGAGAGGGAGGGGGAGTGGAAACTCTTTGGCAGCTTTGCACGCAGATTTAACAATTTCTGGATAAGCTTTTGCTTGAGGAGAGAGAAGCAGAGCTTGGATGTTCTGACACACAGAGCCATGTCCCCATCTGTTGTGCTAAGGGGGTAGTCATTGACTCACTTTAGGCTGTTTCTTGCCTCTGTTGAATTGGTAGCTGAGCTGTTGGAGAAAAGATCAACAAATTTAGTCCAGTGATTAAAAATATTCAAATGCTATAAAAATTCTGTTTCTAAATGAGTGCTGCAATGATTTTCATTAGCATTTAACAATCAAATGATGTCTAGGTGTAGACGAGTAAGTTATCTGAAGAAGCATATTCTGAATTAATAAATTGCTTTTCATTCTGAATGGGCTCGTAGTGTCAGATCTTTGGTCCATTCATTCTAACAGGTCACTTTTGGTTGGGAAATAAAGGAAAAAAACCTGGGAGGTGCAGGAGCTACAGGATCTCAGGAGAAATTTCTTCAGGTTAGAATCATAAATGGAGTTAGAAGCTTAAAAGACACTGAGTACCTAAGTTGAGTGCTTTGGAATTGTTGAAAACCTTAAAGGTCCTGCGGCTACAAATTAGTCTTTAACATCCTAAGACATCCACAGTCCCATGGTGGATATCCAGAACCTCCCAGCTATGGCTCCTTTGGGCTTTCTGATCATCTGTCCCCTTTGTTTCACTCCTCTGTGGTTCTCTGTAGCCTGATTTAGTAGTTGTTATTGGATTAATCTTTAACATCTAAAGCTACTGGGAACAAACAACCCATGATCTTTAGAGGGTGGACAGATAAATGTTTGGCTGTACAGGCCTGATGGGTTTTAAGAGACTCAGGTTTGAATCTGTGTTCTGAAACTCAACCCTGGGTCTTGCTGCTGTTGGTGGAGGAATGCTACTGAGGCTCTCATGATGAATCTCGCTTGCTGAAGCTATTTTACTTCTTGTAAAGAATTCATTATCCCTTGGAGCATGGTCTTGAATCATCCTTTCCCAGCCATTTACTTTTCCTTCTTCTCTGGCCCAGAGAATAATTTCCCGGTGAAGTGTAATACCTTCAGCAGAGCTTTAGAAATCCTTGCCTGAGAGTACTTAATAGACTAGTGATAAGAGACCCCTTTGGGTCCAATGTTTTGTTCCAATCTGGGCATAGAAAAGACTTGTTTACAAGTTTCTCATTGCTATAGTTCAGGGGTCTAAGCTATTAGGAAAAATGGAGTACGTCTTCTGTGGTACATGTTTCCAAAAAGTAGGTCTACTTTGAAGGTAACTGAGAGACTGGGCCTGTAGGAAAGTGTGGCAAGGCTGTTGTTTGGAGTATAAGCTTGAGTTAAATCTCTGAAAACTTCATGACATCAGAACTTAGGTGGTTTAGTCCATGGGTTCATGAGGCCTCTGAGGCATTTACTGCTAGGTAGGTCTGAAGATTTGAGTCCTGTGTTGTCAAAATGAAGGACAGGTCTAAAAAAGGGTGTTTCACATTCCTGATCTTCTTTGGATGTTGTGTTTATGAGTCTAAGGAATAAAAGTGCTTTTCTAATTGCTATATTCCTCAAATCATGAAAAGTCCCCTGCTACTTCAGATTATTTTATGCTCTTCTAAAAAGCTCTTGTCTTTTCTGATGCCAAAATGACAGAGATAAATGTAACAAATAAAATGGAAAGTCCTAAAGGAGTCTTGACCACCACAGACTGATGCTAAATGAGGGTGTGATCCCACTCCCTCCTGTGTTACTCAGTGTTTCCGTGCTGTTACTCCTGATTTATTACTGTATAAATAACAAGTGAACCAGACCTGCTGCAGGTCTCTTGACCTTCCCTGCAGAAAATCTTAGCAGTAGGTTTTTTTCAAATGTGCATAGAAAGGTAGAAATCCCAGATCTGGGGTTAAGGTGGCAGGTCACCTGCGCCATTGGTTCTGCAGTTGGATAGAGCAATATCTGTGTGGGTGGCAGTATTAAAGTTGTTATCTGCTGGTGGGAGAGAGTGAGATTTGAAGTGGAAAACCCTCCCCAAATACCTGACATCAGGTTCTGCTTATGTAATCCAAAGGTGCTACTTAAAAAAAAAAAAAACCCAAAGAATTATTTTCACATGAATTTTTGCAGAAGTGAACCCTTGGGATGTGAGCCTTCTGAGACAAGAATTCCTTCCTGCTTTGGTTCTTAGTTATTGTCCGGTGACAGTGTAATAAAAGTAACTACTGAGATGGCATTCTTTGGGCTCTTTGGCTGACATCTGTGGTTTATTGTCTTTTGGAAAAGGGTGGGAGATCAGATAGACTAACCACTATAAGTTCATTAGCTTGATGTTTATCGAGATCGAAAGAGTATAACCCATCAGCTAGGCAAAACTCTTTCTCAAATGTCTTGAAGAAGCACTGCAGATGGTGGTTGTCCCTGTGCATATATAAAGTTTAGCCAAGTTTCAATGTTGCTGGTATGCACACTCTGTTTGCTTATAGTTACTCATCCCTTCCCTTATTCTGCTTAGACTATTTGCTGTTGCTGGATTCTTTGTGCATGCTCAGATACTGGCAAACTCACAGGGCCTTTTGCAGCTTTTCATTTTTTTTTTTTTCTTTTTCACATGCAAAGCCAAGTTTATGTGCTTTTGTTAGGTCTTGCAATCTGTATAAAATAAATTAAATTGTTTAAGAAAGCCATTACCACTGGCTTCTTATCAAAGTATACCAAACATTTTTCACAACATGACTACTGTTTTATATACTAAATTCTTAATACAAAATAGCTTTGCTAGATAGCAGTAAAGCTTTCATTTTATTGCTTCTTTTTGATTTACTTCTGTACTCAGCAGGAAGAACATCTATTTCCATTTTAACTCGGCATACCACCAAACATTCTGGGGATATGGTTATGGAGTTGAACATAAATATGAATCTTTGACTAACAGTGCAAAGCTCTGGCTATTAAAGAGCTGGCTAAGCCCTGCTTCTGACATTGAGAGCAGCCACACCATGTGCAGATACTACAGAATTAGGCTTTGATTTTTCTTTTTAAAATCAGATCATCATCTTCGAAAGCTACAACTGAAATGTAGGGATAATGGTGAGAACTCAGAATTTCTGAAACTGGGTTGATTTTAGTCAGATAGTTTAAGTGTCAAGGAATAGAAAGGCAGCACTGGAAACTGAAAAGTTTTTCTCCGCTTACCTACCTGCAGGACATGTCTAAGATCCCTGCTTTTCTGCTTCCCTTTTCAAATATAAGAGCTGTCTATTTGAATAATGCATTTGGATTCTACTATGAAAATCAAGAAATGAGCACAAAAATATTTTTTCTTAATCAGACATGAAAACATGGCCTGTGATGTTTCTGGGAGGTGACTGTGAGTATGCACACTTCGCAGTTTCTTTCAGTCACTGCTATTTGCAGCTTCAGAGAATACCCTTGGGAAAAGGTAATTATTAAATTTTTTAGAATGGTTCCATAAGATACATGGATCGTCCTTCAGGCTAGCTTTCCAATGATCTGGGACACATGGTTTGAAATACAGTGTATTGCAAGTTACAGATGGATGGAGTAACTCATAATCTCATACTCTTCACTTAATTTAGAGTAGAAGGATGTCTCCCTGCTGTGACCCTGGACAGATGATCGGATTTCACTTCTTTTCAGTACAGTGTTAATATGTTCCCTTGGGAAATTTCTGTACAGCAGTGGGGGTCACATAGCCTTGGCACTCACCAGCATGCTCTGTTTGAGCCTTATATGCTGTGTTCACAGATTTTAAACTTTTGTTAACATATATCATCCAGAACACAGGATTTTAATATCGCCTTGTCATCTTCTTGCTCATGTGTTGTTTCATCTCTTCTCCTTACTCCTTCTATTTTTGTTTTTAAGCCTGAATCTGCCAGCCAGGACCATTGCTCTGAGCATAGACAAGCAACACTTTATCGAGTCTGACACTGTAACGGTTCTGCCAAGTCTCAAACTGGCCTGTAAAACTGAGTGCTATGTTCGAACTTATTAAAAAAAAGTGAGGTACATGAATGAGCCATTATCTGAGATAGAAGCAGCATTGATCTTTTATTTTTTTCCTGCTTTTATGTAGTTTGTCTTGTTTTATCTTCAAGGAAACTGGATCAGAATTTAACAACAAGAGCAACAACAACTCCTCCAGACTTTACTCTTCTCTCCAAAAAGGGTACTGGCTACCACCTTTAGTAATATTTAAAATCTTCCAGGAGTGTTCTTACTTTACAAGGCTTCTCTTCAGCCAAAGAAAAATGAGAGTTATCTGTGAATACTTCATGTTCTAAGTGTTTTTAACAAACTCTTTAAGAAATGTTGGTAAAGATTTCTAGTAATGGCTGTTGCTTTAAAGTCCCTGCACTCAAAATATTGGACCACATTTAAATTTTTAGTTCTATAAAGTAACAGGGTCACGTCAATATTTTTCAGTCCCTGTGAATTTATCTTCCATTCAAATTTAGTACAATATTGGTCAAGCTTGAGATACCACATAATCATCTTAGTGAAGGCTGGACCCTATTTTGTTGATGTACTTGAACTATATCAATGGGGCTATTCATGTCAGTGAAACAAGCAGTGTTTGGCCTGGTAATGAGATGAAGATCAATTACATATATGAGACTTGGCTCAGTAGAATTATCTTACTGTTTTATTTCTTTTTTTATTATTAATTCCTCATCATATTTAGTATCCTGAAACATTTGAAAAATGAACTGTAATATACTGGCCATAAAGGATAAATGGATAATGCTTTAATTATCTGGTGTCATAAAGCCAATTCTTCAATTACCATGTATGAACATCTTTGGTTCATTTCTAACAACTGTGAATCTTATCCAATAATCATATATTCTGGTTACTTGACAAGTTTATCCAGCATGTCCTATGACCTGATGGGTCTTGTGGCTAATCTAAGAGCAACGTTACAATAAATTAATGCATTTCCATACTTGAGAGTAATTTCTGATTATCTAGCATGACCCCTTGTGTTTCACAGGCCATGGGTTGTCAACCACTCACACCTGTTTAAAGCCTATCTTCTGTGACAGCCACTAAGCCTCCACTTGCTCAGTCTTCTGCTGAGGAACACAGGATGTGTTACCTAAACCTCGTGGCTGTGGTGGAGCTCCACTGCGGTCACTTTCAGTTCGCACTTGGTTATGCCGTAATCATGAAACAGAGTTCTGTGTTAATGTTGACACCTTTCTTTAAACACATTGGTAAGTAACAGTTTTTTTCATATTCTTTTTCATTTCATGAGGGTTTCAATCTGTTCATGAACTGGTGCAAAGCAGCTGTTGTTAGTACTTCACAGAAGTGAATGGCTTCACTTACAGACAAAAAAAAAAAAAAGGCAGAAAATCAGAATTTAGTCACAAGAGATTTTTCTGCTGATGGCTTCCTTATTTTTCCCTGCCTCAATTGCGTATAACACACAAAATCCAATTCAGAACAAGTGCTAGGTGGAACCTGAGGAGAGAATGGAGTTTAGCTTTCATCCTTGAACATTTATCTGTACTACTTCTAAAGGAGTATCACAGACAAGATAAGCATTTACTTAGAAATTTCAGGTCTCTGACTGAGCATCTGCTCAAACTGCGTCAGTTTGCAGGTGAGCAAGTATTTTACAATCAGGCAGGAACAAGTGTAAGCCAAAGCTCGTTCTAGCTGGGTTTACTCACTTAGGCTAGTGCCAGAGTATGGGGTGGTGGCATGGCCCACCCTTGGCAAAGTGGCCTGAAAAACAGGATGCACTGAGATGACCCAGACAACCCAGTCAGCTTATGAAGCCCAATTTAAAGCAAACAGCAGCTTCAACAGCTGCGGTGTCAGTAAAACTTCCTGATTCATAAAAGGCAAGTTTTTTGGGGGGCGTTAGGAAGAGGAACTGCCCTAAGCCACAGTAAGGAAGAGCCATTTTCTTTTTTTCTTAACAATTTATTTTACAACAGCTTCTCATCTGACACCGGGCATTCTGATTAGAGAGCATCTCATACCCAGTTTTAAAAGAATCTCCAGGTGGCCCATGGGAGGGGATTTAAATGACCACAATCAGCATGAGGATAGACATGTTTTACCCTCTGCTGTTTGTGTCACTTGGTCACTGATCTGGGCTGGCACTCCCTGAGAAATCATGGCCAGCTCCAAATGATCAAAGACATCTGGTGTGGTCATCTCCCCTCCCCTGGAGTCCCAGCACCCTGTGAACTTTATTTATTGCCAGAGTGTTATTTTGCTCAAGAAGGTGGATCCAAACAAATTCTAAGACTTGAAAGTTGTAAGAGTTAAGCAAAGGCAATGCCTAACTGAACAGTCATAGATTGGCTGGTAGTAAATTGACAGAGGAATTACTTTGTACACATGGTATTGCTGTATGTGTTTTTGCAGTTCAGGAAAACATCAGCAGAAGGAGGAGGCACAGGGTGTGAAACAGGGAATCACTCAGACTCCAGAGAAAAGCCACCATTTAGCGTGCCGGATGAAATTCCATGGTAAGTTTGCCACCAGCAGAATGGTATGGGATAACACACAGTATGTTGTCTTTGTCACTCAAGTGACAGCGCATGCTGGAGAAGCTACAACAAGGAGCATCTTATATATGGTGGAGCTTGCTCCAAGGAAATCCGATCTGGTGCTCATGATGAGCCACTGTGAAAGCTCCCAACTCTTTTCTTGCCTTGTCCTAGTTCAAACTGTAATTCCAGCTTCAGTGCAGAAGTGAGATGCAGCTGGGGCAGCTGCATCTGTAAAATAAACAAATCTTAACAGATGTCAGGGGAAAAAGAGAAAATTGCTATATGCTTTTTAGTTATCAGGCAGCTGAGCAATGATAGAGGGAGGTGTCTCTTCTTTCAAGGTGTTCAACACTCCTTGCTCCTGGTGTTCATCCCTTTATCTATGTGGAGGACAAGGCTTGCAGATTGTCTCTGTCTCTGCACCTGGGTTAGGCTGTTCATTTTTTTCTCCAGGAGTTCTAACGAGCTCGTTAATCTCTGCATCCCCCACTCCCATTCTCTGCAGAAAAATGTAGTTATTCCTCAGTTCTTTGGCTGAATCCCTTCCTTCTCTCCCAACATGGACACCAGAGATATTAATGAAAGCTACAGAGAAAAAACAATTAAAATTTCTCCCTTGAAATCCAGAAGATTGCAGCAAGTGTCAAGCAGTTTATAAAATTGTTTCAGGAAAAGAGATGCTTATTCTCCAAACTCAGTGTGTGTCCATGTAACCTTCAGCAAGCACTGCAGATGTGGGTCTGTCCTGTATTACTCAAATAGCAGTGCACATACCCAGCCTTGTTTCCTTTCCTTCCCTCCCTATCAGGGATTAATTCTCTTAGTCAGTATATGAATTATTTAGATCTTTTGCCAAGTCCTGCTCTGTCTGGTCTTCTTTTTTCCAGAAAATACTTTGTTATTGTTGCTATTTGTCTCCCATTGTTGTGGGAAAACTGAGAATGGATTGCTGCTCTGTTTCTTAAGCTTTTGGTTGGTTCATTAATTTGATAAGTTCAGGTATTAACTTGGGAGTGCTCAGAACTTCTAACCATGTATTTAATTCCTCTTGGACTGACCAAGACTAACCAGTAAATGTGATCAGGCAGTGTTTTTCTGGGGAGCCCCTTGTTGCAATGAGCACAGCATGTTTTTGAGGCTGGAACTATGTTGTTCTCATATTTATGGCTTTCATGCTGCTTGCAGAATGACACTCCTAGGGCTACTAATTTCTCTGGAAGAAGCTGTAATGGTGAGAAGTCTTTTCTCTGATTTAGTTCATACAATATTGCATGCCACTTCTAAGAGGAAAAAAGAAAAGACATGCATCACCTCCTCCTTTGGGAGTATTCACTTCCTCTGGTTTCCACATTTCCAGTTCACTTCTCATCTGCAGGACCACTGATGAGGACTGGCTTTTATGGGACAGAGGAAGGGGAGATCTGCAGAGCCTTCATAGTTAAATAACACACCATGAAAGACACTGCTGTCTTGCAATTTGTCCCAGAGCCTGGAAGAATTTTTTCACTGCTAGTAACAGATTTGGTTTTAGACTGTTTTAGTAGCTGAGCTTACAAAGTGGGATCTTTGCTTTATTATCTGAGTTTTCACCTCTGAGGTCTCACAAAAGATTCTCAACACAGTCGGATGCCATGGTTATACTGTAGACTAGTGAGGACTGTAAATGAAGTGGAGGAGTATTGCATTGTTAGTGGGAGTTTAATGTAATGGTAAATATTTGAACACATGATCTCTAAAGTTGCCTTTCTCTTGCTTTCAGTGTTCATTTGATTACAACTTAACTATACAGTAAACAAGTTTTCTGAGCAACAGTTTATATTAAAAAACAAGAAATATCTTCAGGCCAAGTATCCCTAGAACACAGCAAGAATAGTGTTACAAGTCAATTTTGATTTCTTCTGAAACACTTGGTCATCCTGTATCAAAGGAGGGGTTTGATCATGCTTGTGAGACCCACATGCAGAGAGAGGTCACATGCAGAGTCTTTGCTTTCCTTCAGGAATAGAGATCTCAGTTGTATTTCAGAACTCCTAGGATGGCTTTGCACGGTTTGAGGGATTTATGGACATAGTGTAAAAGCAAAGACTGGAGCTGACAGCTTCTTAACTTCCTCCCCATGTCTGTGAGGAGATCTGCTTCTTGATACTGAAGACCAAGGAAATGGAGCTTGCTGGGTTCTTATCTTCTACCCATCTGCATCTCTCAGGTGCTTGCATGCTTATTCCTAGAGGACTGGACTACTTCCAGTCATTCATGTGTATATTCTTACAAGCTTCACTTCTGTAGAGGTAGGTGCAATTGCATAACCCTCAGATGTAGGTCTCTGGAGACAGGAGAAGCTGATATGCACCACTAAAAAGGGAGAGGAAAAAGTCATGGCTGAACCTGGGGTTCCATTCACTCCTCTGTCTATTTCCACATGATGTGACTGATTTAAGGGGTGGAGTTACTGCAGCTATAAAGAGGAGAACCAAGAGCAAGTTCACTTAGGGGCTGGAGGGCTGAAGGGGCTGGAGAATGATGGATGGAATCACATGTAGTTTTCTGAATCTCCACATTGACTCAGTCATCACTGGTCTGTGGTTTTTGTGTTTTTTCTTTTTTTTTTTTTTTTTTTTTTTTTGTTTGTTTGTTTGTTTGTTTTGGTTTGGTTTGGTTTGGTTTGGTTTTTTTTGAGAACCCCACTGAAGTGAGTAACATTTCAGTTATCTTCATGTTTCCTAGAACTAAATTCATACAACACCATGTTTTTCCCAGCACAAACTAGGCTCTTGTAGCTCTAGAGCCTCCAGCCTGTCTGTAGCATCCTCTGTTATATGACTATATTGCACTACATATTTTTCCTTTTATCCTGTCTGAAAGCATAGTTTCATACCAAATCTCTGCCTGCAGAACATGACTTACTTGAGAGCACTGGTGCTTTAATCCTGATAATCAGTTCTATTCCTTCAAATACAGTGCCATGCCAAGACAATTTGTGATTTCTAATGACTCTAGCATCCTGTAAGTTAATTTCATCTTTTATGCTTTGAAGAATACTCAGAGGGAAAAAAGAGCATAAACAGCAAGGTTTGCTTTCACTCTCCGGCTTTCATCTGTTCTTCTTATAATCCGAAGTGGGATCAGATGTCAGAAATGTTTGGAAGGCAGAAAATTTTGTTGCTATGGAGTGATTTGGGTTATGTGACTTTTCCTTCTCTCCCGAGTCTAATGTTTGAGACAACTCAAGAAACAACTAATGAAAGTGACTGCATTGAACTTCAGGATAGAAAAGCCTTGTTGTGGATCATTTTGCATGTTGGCTAAATATTTTGGGGTTTTTTTGTCAGTTTTCTTACCTTTCCATTGCAAACCACTACTAATAAGGATTATTAACAGAAACACTTCCTAGATTTCAACCTTTAGAGGAAGGAAGGTGCTGACTTAACATTGCTCTGTAATTCAGGATTTGTGAGGCATCACCATCAGTAATATCCTACAAGTATTTACATGATGGGATGGGTGCAAGTAAACTGACATATTTACCTAAGAAACAGATTTGTTTCTAGTTAACTATAGCAGTGAACAGATGTACATCAGAGAAGGAGGTAGTGGGTAGATGGCTCTGTATAACACTGGAAATGTGCTTAGCTAATTGTGCAGCCACCTGTGGCTGTGCAGATGGCAATATCTGCGCTGCAGCTGTAATGTTCACCGAGGCCCCGCTATCGCCGGCAGAAGCAGCTGTGGCCTTTGGAGAGGGGAGGATGGGAACAGCTTCAGCTGGTCTCACTTCTGGATTCCAAGGTAGCAGTTGCTGTCCCCGTAAACTAGCTGTAATGCTTCACATTGTACTTCAAGGCTTGCAGTGTTTTTGTAGCTGTAACAGGCAGCAGCAAAGGAACAGCTGAAATATTTAAACCAGAAGAAGCTGCTGAACCCAAATGAACAGAACTGAGGCAGTACAGAGTAGTCAGCATCTGCTGTGACATGGGATGTTTTGAGTCCTTTGTTTCTTCTCCTATCTTATATATTCAAGTGAATTTGGAGATTTATCATATTTTATTTCAGAGGTAAAGAAAACCTGTATGCTTTTAGTTTGCAGGTTCCCTATTATATACTTTCAAAATGTTGGTAGTTTGTACCTTCTGCCAAAATGCAGTGTCATCTCTAGGCATGTGATTACAGCTGACTCCAAACTTACAGGCATTTTAGATTACTTGATTTGATCTAGAAATGTGATTTTTAGTTTCTCTTGAATTTAGTGGTGGAGTTTTTATTTTCAAGGGAAACAAAATTGGGTGATTAGGGCCTTAACTGAAGAATGCTTAAAATGTGCATCTCCTCCAAATCCCATGTTTGTCTCCCCAGCTTGTTCTCTGCTGTAAGTCTTCAGTTGCAATTCTGTGCTTGCTGTTTGTTTTGCAGGAAAGCCCAAGTGATACAAGCTGTGCAACCACAATAAGTTATCCTTGCTTGCAATACAGGGTAATGCTGAAATGCTGGATTTTCAGGAAGGTCTCTTGGATCCTAGGAATATGAGTTACAGGGCAACCCTAGGAAATACAGGACATGCAACAGGTTCTTCCCTCTTTTGTGCAAAATTTTTGTGAGAAATATTTGGCTGGTGTAAAAGTGCAGTTTAAAGTTTCTCCTCTTGGCTTTCTGCATAAGGGTTACTTCTAGGAAGTGTCTGTCATGTCCGTGTTGTTCTTGGGACCTTACAATGAGAAAATAGCAGAAAGGGCATCAAGATGTTTGGCAGTTGGAGCACATGCCATATGAGGAGAAGCTGAGGCGGCTGGTTTTGTTCACCCTGAAGAAGTGAAGGCTTTGGTGGGAGCTAACAGAAGTCCCTTGGTACCTAGAGGAGGTTATTGAGAAGTTGGAGCCAGGCTCTTTGTAGCAATGCATGGTGGGAAGATGAGGGACAACAGACATAACCTGAAACAGAAGAGGTTCACATTGGTTATAAAGGAGAATATTTTTCCTTATGAGGACAGTCAGCAGAGTAGATTGTCCAGAGATGTGCAGCCTCTGTGCTTGGTGGTTTTCAAGACCCAACTGGATAAAGCCCTGACAACCTAGTCTGATCTCAAAGCCCTAGTTTGAGCTAAAAGTTGGACTAGAGACCCTCTAAGGTCCCTGTCAGCCCGAATTATCTTATAATCATGTGATTCTATTATTTTTTCCCTGTCACGTTTTTTGTGTGAAGTATGAATTTTGAGGCAGAACCATTTTTAGGTCTTAGAACCAGTATCAGGGAAATGGGAAGTCACAGAAGAGCCACTGTGACTTCCTATTTTTCATCAGCAGTTTACACAGTCTGGAGAACATAGCCTTTTGATGCGTCCCCAGCCACAGTACAAATTACATAGATATTACTACTGATGATTCATGACAACGCAGGACAGGAAGAGAGTGCAGGAGTTTCTGACCATTGACCTCTGTTATTGCAGGCAGCCATGACATATCTTCCCTGGTTAGAAAAAATATCCTCATATTTTAAAATCAACTAATGTTTTACTACTGTTACCCCCATGGCAAGACTGTTCCAGAATCTCTACTTTCATTTGTTAGAAAACTTCTAATTTATAGCTTAAATTTATTCATGACCTGTTTATACCCTTTTGTCCTGCTGCCATCTTTCCCCTATGGTTTAAATAGCTCTTCTGGGACTTATTTTCTGGGTATGTCTATAGAAAGCAATCCTATCCATCTCAGCTTTCATCTGGGAAGTTAAACAAACCAAACTCTCCCAGAATTCTTTCATAAAACAGGCTACACGTTCCACTTGTCATCCTGCACTGTTTCAGTCTGAATTAGTTGACCTGAGACTGGATTATCAGTACAGTACATATTACTCTAAATGAGATCTTTCTAATGCCCTATATAATTTTCCCATCTCCATTGGAAATACTTCAGCTAATGTATCCTATGACTGCTTTTGCTTTTTTTTTGTGGCCACCATGGCTTCTTTGGTGGCACTTGCTTTTACAGCAACTTATAACTCATTGCGAATGCATTGTCCTGTGCATTATTTTTCTACCTTGTATGATAATTTAACATTTTAACCAGTTCTCAAGGTTGTCCAGTTGTCCTGCTGTCAGTGTCTTCCATCTTTGTGTTGTGAATGTCTCCTCTTTTCATCCTTTGTAACTGGTGGCATGGATCCATTGCTGAAGACCTATGCTTTTGTGAGATGCCTTCCTCCAGCCTCATAGTTCTCCTTTTCACTACAACTGTTTCAACTTTTCCTAAGTCTTTGCCTACAATGATGAGTTCCTGTGCTAATCTCTATCTCCATGAATTTAATTTTTAGTGCTTCACAGAAGTTGAGATTGGTGAAAGCTACTGCATTTTCTCTAAGAAATCAGTTATTGGAAATCTTAGGTTTCAATCTTAGGTTTCACTGGCAAAACATGCCATTTCTTAATCTTTGAAATCCTGGTGCTGCTGGAGTCAAGCCCAGCTGCTGCTGAATGATACACAGCACAACGTCAGAGCAGAAAGGCAAGAACAAAAAGTCCTGTGACCAATTAAAACCACGGAAGAGAATTCATCAGGTACCTTGCACTTAACTTGGCCTGTGTCCAAGATATACTGTGAATACCCCCTGTCTTTCCCATGTCATTAACAACCAGTCAAGGCATCTCAGTTTTGCATCCACTCATTTCACAGTCAACATGAAGGTGCCAGCCAATACACTGACTGATGGACATTGATTTGACATTGAGTGATAGATAACTTCTAGCTCTTTCTGCTAGTGAATCTTGTTAAATGGCATTCCTGCTTAATAGCAAGAATAGCAGCTCACAGGCAGACGTGCAGAAGAAATCTTCATTGGTAAGCTTTCCTCCTGAGACTCCTTTTCATAGGGCACCAGATGTGTAATTTATGTGTTGCTAATATTTTTTTTTAGACTGTAAGTAATCCCTGCATAGCACTTTCTGTGAAGGGATGGAACTAGGTACCATTAAAACATCATGGGTTGCAAGAAAATAATGATTCAGGGCTGGAGGTACCAGAACTTTGTGCTCTATCAATTTTCCTAAAGGATAACATAAGAAATCAGGCTTACAGCAAAATAAATTACTTCTCCCAGAGGCAATGGTGTCTATTCTGTGTGACACTTGCTCCTGCTGTAGCTTCACATTGGTCTCTGCCAAGTAATCCTGAAGTTTGCTTTGGTGGTCAGAGTTCATAGTGAAGTTAGTCAGCTGTACAAAGCAACGGTTCCAGGGACTTAATGGGAAAAGCTTCCATAGAACTTGAGATCTCAATTAATAGCTAATATACAAATTGACATGAGTGCAGCCCAGGAGTGCAGCGCAGACTGGGATCTACCTGTCTGGAGAGCAGCTCTGTGGAAAGGGACTTGGGGATCCTGGTGGACAACAAGCTCAACATGAGTGAACAGTGTGCTGCTGTGGCAAAGAAAGTCAACAGGATGCTGGGTTGCATCAACAAAGGTATCACCTGCAGAGATAAAGAAGTCATTATCCCACTCTACTGAGTGCTTGTCAGACCACACCTGCAATACTGTTTTCAGTTTTGGTCCGGCTATACAAAAAAGATGTGGACAGACGAGAGGGTCCAGAGGTGGGCCACAAAGATGATCAAAGGAGTGGGAAGCCTGCCATATGGGGAAAGGCTGAGAGTTGTGCTTGTTCAGTCTTGAGAAGAGAAGGCTTAGGGGAGACCTTATTACCACATTTCAGTATTTAAAGTGTGGTTACAAAGAAGATGGAGACCCCCTTTTTACAAGCAGTTACATGGAAAAGATGAGGGGTAATGGGTACAAGTTAATTCTGGAGAGATTCCAATGGGACGCAAGAGGAAAATTTTTCACAATGAGAACAATCAGCCACTGGAATAATCTCCCAGGGAAGTGGTGGATTCCCCAACACTGGACACTTTTAAGATTCAGCTGGACAGGGTGCTGGGCCATCTTGTCTAGACCATGCTTTTGCCAAGAAAGGTTGGGCCAGATGATCCTCGAGGTCCCTTTTAACCTGGTATTCTATGATTCTACGATTCTATGATAATATTGAGCTTATCAGGCTTCTCTGGTTAAGATCCTGACAGTGATTTCTGAGAAGCATTAGCAAAGTGAAACATTAGGGATGTCTTTAGCTCTAGTGACTCCCTTGATGTTTGATTTGCTTTTTGCCTGAATATTTCCTTCATCTGCCACAAATGCCTGCAGGTAAGTTGGATTCTCCTTTTAATTGAAAATCCCACTGGAGTTAGCCAGAAACTGTGCCAGTTTGAGACTACGTGCATATGCTTAATGCTGCTTTCAAAATTGCCGCAGGTATTTTTCCAGCAAAAGCCAACACCACTGAGACAAAAAATACACTTTTCTCAGCTTTTGTTATTGTTGAGAACAGAGAAATTTGGGCATTTTGGCTTTCAGCAAAAGAAGTGTTTTTTGATTCAAACCTGGACAATAAAAATGAAAAAAAAAAAAAATTCCTACAGAAGTTACATTTTCATTTAAAAAACAACAAAATTTCCACAGAAAGTGCAATAGCGACTCTGTACCCCCTTTATTTTCTAAAATAACTATCTGTTATGAATTTATGGAGGACATGGGGGAAGGAAGAGGAGGGCTGGGTAAAGGTTTTTGCTTTGGCTCTCTCCATGTACTGTGCCTATGCAGGCTGCATGATGCAGCTGTAGCCGTTTGACTCAGAGACAAATGCCATCATGCCTGGGACATTTGATAGCTCCTACAATGACATGAAGGTGGCAGAGATGCTGCATTGCCTGTCTCCTGGTACACGTTCAGGTGATGAGGTGGACTGGGTAGTGGGGAAAGTGGTGGTGGTGGGGCTGCGAGCTCCTGCAAGTCCTCAAGGTCTTGCCATTGAAGATGTGATTGATTCAGGACTTTACACTGGTGATTTCAGGGAAAAACACAGCCATGACAGAACTACTATGTGTGTTCTACCTACTGTTTCTAACAGGAATAGAACTGAAAACTGTGATGCTTTAAAATTTTGCTGTTTTATTTTTTCCCCCAGGAGCCACCTTCAACTAGAGTGTAATGAGCTCCCAGCAGCAGACACATGTAGGAGTAAAACACTCACACAGCCTGCTATGCCAATTAGTTTGAACAAGGTGACAATGAGGGCACTTTTTATCAAGATTTTCATGAAAACACTTCAGATACCTTTCCTTCCAGATTCTGAGATGAGATAATCAAATTGTGCAATGGAAAAATTTTCTGAGATTGTTACAAGGTTTGGTGTCCTCTTAGTTTTCTAGCCAGATAATGGGCTTTAGGCTTGTTAGTATCAAAACACTGGTCTTGGTGGATTGGTAAGAAAATGATTCTGTGCTTGAAGGGACAGAAAAAAAGATCCTCATTAAGAAGGAGTTTCTGTTGCATGGACCTAAATTTTGTTAGAGAGTGGTGATGCTGCCATTACTGTTTTAATATTAACCTGTCATTAACAGAAGAAACAAAAGAGTTCTATTTGCTCATTTTTGAAGAAAATAAACCAACTTTATTATTAGAAAAGCGATTACATAAACATTGTATATATGGTGTAGGGAGCTATTTAAGAACCGAAGTAGAAGACCTAGCCAGCAACAATAATGACTCCAAATGTCACCCTATATAAATATTTGAATCTGTTTATGTGAACATGCATGTGCTTGTGGGTGTGTGTGACAAAGAGAGAGAACTTTCCAAAATCAAAACTTTTGAATGTTGAGGAATCTCTAGGAGTTGGTTGTTCTTATGTGTAAGCAGCAAGTGTAAAATTCATTTCTACAGAGAAAGCCAGAACACTTGCTGTATGTACAACTCACATCCCATTTACATAGTCTGATGGCACATACATGGTAAATATTATTTTTTTTAGGCCCTATTTGCAGAGATAAGTCTCATTTTAGGTCCCAGTCTTGCACTTACCAAAGTTATACTTACATTAACAGGCAGTGTGGTTCAATAGAAGCAGATCTGTAGAATGAAACACTGGATGCCAAAGACCAGCTGTTCACTCTATATGTTCTTCAGGGTGCAGGGCCTATTTTGGACTAGATCCAGACTGTTTCAATGGACTGAATGTCCATAGGTTACTGGAGTGCTTTAGTTGTGTTCTTAAAGCACAACTTCCATTTTAGCTTAATTAGGAAACCAGTTTATATACTCTCTAATATATTTATGTTAGAGTGAAAGAAAAGAAACAGGACTGATCTGGAGGCTGAATGCATGAACTAGCTGCTGATTCAAATTAAAATGTTCACATGGACTCACACTTTGATATGTCTATTCATGTTCATTCAAGCTCCATGGAAATTCATTCCTAGGTCCTTGCAGGACTGAATGTCCACAAAAACAAGAGCTATCCTTTATAACGCCAGGTTTCTACTAATGACCATTTAGTTGTTTCTCACCCAGTAAATATGATGGCTCCATACTACATTACTAAAAGTTTCAGTAATAAAATGCTTTATGATTAGTAAAAGCAAAGGGCCCATTGCAATCACTCAGATAAAACATGAATGTAAATGTCCTATCTAATTAAGCTCATGATCTTGTTTACAATAAGACAAAAATAAAAATCTGTAAACAAGTAATTTGTGACCCGTAGAATAATGAAGCCTGATTTTGGAACAGATTTACATCACTCAGATGAGTGACTTGGTAACTGACTCATACTAACATTTGTTTGTAATCTTTGCATCTGTCTTTGAATTTTTTAAATCTCATCCCTTATGACCATCATTTCTAGGACTGTTTTCTTGTGGATGCACAGCTGATTGCATCTGATCATAGAAATTAGCTGAGAGGCTTAAGAGTTGTTGGTGTGAATTTGTGAATATTCCACCTGTTTCTCTTGCGCTGCCTTGTTTTTTAAAATTTTTAGGAACATAGTCACCAGTGAGGAGTCCATTATTTATCCAAGCATGGTTGAATTTGATCAGCAGGCTTTTAAATCTTCTGTGCTATAGGAAAGCTGGCTAAGCACAGTGTGCCTGCTTCTTCTCCTGGCTTTGCTTTATGATTAAACCATGGTGTTCACCTTCATTCATCTGCTTTTAACTTATACTGGCATGACTTCGACATTGAGCCTGTTGATCTACTTGACTTATATGAAGGGTCATATCTGAATAGGATGGTAGTCTTACAAGTGATTTTAATGTCAGAAGAAGCAGAATATAAGAGTGTTTGCTAAATGAAAGTTGAATAGATCTGAAGGATTTCTTCTTCAGATGAGGGTGAAACCATCTGAATAAATACTCTTTGTTATTCATTAAAGATAAATAAACCTCTCCAAATAATATTCTGTATTCAAACTCTGAAAGTAGTACACAGAGATTTCAGAACACTGATTATATTATAGATCACATAATCACAGAATGGTTGAGGTTGGAAGGGATGTCTGGAGGTCATCTGGTCTAACTCCTTCTGATCAAGCAGGACAACACAGACCTGGTTACTTATGACTATGTCCAGATGACTTTTGAATATCTCCAAGGAGGGAAACTCCACTGCCTTTCTGGGCAACCTGTTCCAGTGCTTGGTCACCCTCACAGTATAAAAGTGTTTGCTGATGTGCAGAGGGAAGCTCCCTTTTTCCCCCAGTAAGTGTCTGGGAGTTTTCCCATAACTGTGCATTGCAGGCACTTCCTTGCTTACATGCACGTGTTTGAGGTGACCCCACTTAAGACCTGTTTTGTTGATTTTTGTCTTCTCTTCTATTCACATCACCCCCGGCCCTTTACTTGTCAACCCTGTCCATCACTCTTGCAGAGGGCTGGAAACTCTCTCTTTCTCCAGTTATTTCTAGTTTAAAGCTGTTCTTATTAGGTCAGTCATCCTGCTGGCAAAGAGATCTATGCCCCACTTAATGAAGTGGATCCCATCTCTCCCAGTTGGATGATGGTCCTCAAACAGGATCCCATGGCAGTAGAAGCCAAATCCCTTTTGCCTACATCATCTCTGAAACCAGTTGTTGACACTCAGCATGAGTACCTCCTCCTCACACCCTTTCCCCTCACTGGCAAGATCAAGGAGAACACCACCAGGACACCATACCCCTGACTATCATCCCCACAGCTCTGTACTCATGTTTGACTATTTTTAGTGACTTTGTGGGAGAACAACAGGGGGTAATAGAGGATTGGACAAACTTTGGCAGTCTCTCCACAACATCTCAGATCCAGGCCTTGGCAAGCAGTGAATTTCTCTAGATGACAGGTCAGGTCAGCAGATGGGTCTTCTGTCCCCCACAACAGGGTTTCACCCACAATATCACTCACCACTTCCTCCTGGTGCTCCTGCACAGTTCTGGGTCAGCTGGCCCAGATGTTTTACTCGAAAGCACACCTGGCTCCTCCTCAGCTTTGAGGGATATGAACCTATTCCATAGTTGCAAGCCTTCAGCTGGTGGAGCAGAAGCCACGAGTCACCAGCAAGCCTTCACCCACCTCAGAGTTTGCACTTACTGTGCTGCTTAGGGACACACTACCTGTGTCTCCACTACAGTTGGGGTCAGGGGTTCCTGAAGCCACAAGGTCTCTGAGAAGATCCTGTCTACATCTCTCATAATTTCTGATACTAAGTCCTTCTCATAATTCCTCCATTTGGTGGCACAGTGCTGTATCAATAGCACACTGGGAAAGAAGACCATCTCTCACAACCTCAGGGAGAGGCACCAGAACTCCCTGCAGCCAGGGACTTCCAGGGCTGTGTCCAACAGCTGAAGCTCTGTCTGGGTTGACACCAGCATGTCAGGGACAGCTACTCCCACACCTGCTGGGGAATGTGCCCTGTGGCCTGTCACCACCATATCTGAGAAGATTTATACTGGTCTGAACTGTGAGGAGGGGCCTTTTTTTGTGCCCTATTCCAAAACAAAAAAACACAAATCAAAGACTATATTATATTTTCTTTTATAAACCAATAAGAAATTTGTAGGCTTTAATACATCTTGAATGTGTTTTGAAATAAAATAACTTGCATTCACTCACTTTACCTGGTTTATGCATGTATGGGCAGCATATACATTATTTTAAAAATTAATTTTCTCAGTTGTATGCAGGCAAGAAATCCAAAAGAAAATATAAATGAAACAAAATAAAATACAGGCAAAACATGTTAGAAATATAGTTGTTGATCTTGCTGATCAGCTGAAAACTCAAGCAAAGGTGAAGAGTGAAGAGAGAAAACAATTTGTTTTTACAAGCAGTTGTTTCCGTATTTACCTATTAGAGACCATAAAACCGTTTTCCCTCTTGTGTTAGCATGCAATGTACCTGGGTTCAGAGGATTAGTTCAGGACCTGTGTACCATAGTATTCAACTGCACAAGTGAGAATTTTCCAGCTCTTTCTGACTTGTGGTAATCCAGACTTGAGTGACTGGAAACCCTTTCACACAGAAATGCTCCTTATTCTTTAGTTGAACAGTACCAGTAAGACTCAGGGAGTATGTAGACTTTAGTAGTCCTTTGAACTTTCCTATACTTTGCCACTAAGATAATATGCGGGGTGGAACATCTGTTTTTCAGAGTGGTTATAGTTCTGTTGTGTGTCATGCTCATGAAGAGGCCATTTCATAACTCATGTTGACTAAAGCCTTTGTCCAAAGTCTGTCTTCCTTTGACCTCACTATTACAGAAAAGATAAAAATCCTGTCTGTGTTACTGACAGCCTTACTATTGAAATTTCAAATTCCTATTTAGATGTGCAGATGGGGACAATGGTTGACAGCTGCTCTACCATCTATTCCTCTCACTCTATCAGCTGTAGCCTGAGACCTAGAAATTACCAATCTGGAAACGAGATTTCCCTCTTGTTCTTGTTAGATCAGATAAAAGGCCTAAAAGTTGAAATCTAGCTGATACCGCTTTTAGAGTGCCCTTATAACCATGGGTTGGGAATAGATGAATCTTAGGGTAGGGAAAAATTCTCCAGAAGGTAACTCTGGCACGTTGCTAAAACTGAGACACACCTTGAGGGATGCTGATGGTATGTTAGAATTTCAAGTATTTGGAGTAACCCCTGGTCTGCAGAGTGCAGAGGCGGCCTAATCCTATCTATAGTTTCCACTTCTCTGGGGCTACAAAATTCATGCTTTTCCTCTGAGAGGTCTTCCACAAGAGCTACAGGGAAGCTCCAATGGGTGATGTTTTTTATTTCACTTGGCACGTGCCTTCCTTCTCCAGGTTAAAGGACACACAAGCTTGACTGCAGTTTCCACAGCACATCCAAGCGCACGTGGAGGCAAAGGCTTGTGCAGAAAGACGTGGGACTATAAGAGATGCAAGAGCAAGCCTAACTCTGGGTTTCTGTATGTAGGGAATTAAGAATTATCTGTTTGTACTGCATTTAGGATAATGGTGCCATGATCCTTGTTGGAAACTGTCAGTGCTACTAGGACATGAACAATGACTCTTCCATACATTTACATGCCTGTTATTTGGCAACAGATTCTTGTTCTTCATTTTGGTGGCAGCCATACCCACAGCTTCAGTTCATGATGACCTTTCAGTGTTCTTTCTCCCACTGGGGAAGATCCCTGATCCTATCAAAGCTGTTGATCTTCTCCAGTTACCAGTAACTACAATGAAAGTACAATAACTGAAATGAAATTAAGAATAATAACAAAATCAATGGACAACATTGGAGTCTTCTTTCTCTTTTCTTGTGCTGCACCATACATCAGCAATAATAACCATGGTTATAGTTAAGCAAGAAAAGAATTCTGGTAAATAATCTCTTCTAACTGTTTTTCTTTCTTTTCATAGGAATACCAGGCAAGATGATTGATTTATCACAAGTGCCCAAACATTGGACTGAAGCCAAGGGTTTGGCAATCAGGAAATGGATTTCCAGTTCTGCTATGGTAATTTTAATTTGTATTTTAAATGCAAAGGTGATTTGGTTTTGCTTTTCCTTTTAATTTGGTGGATTTCCCTTTCACCTTTCACAGTTGTAATTTACCTGACGGCTTTTTCCTTAACTTCACAGCTCACTGGGCCGGATAAATTGATGTGGTGGAATTAATGCCAAGTCATGTTAAAAAGGTTGCACTGGAGGGTGAAACCCTAGGAATTAGTTGTTGGGAAAAATGCTGCATCACGAAGAGATGAGTAGGAAAGTGATTTTAACAGAGAGAATGACTGTGTGTCCTCCTCTCCGGGATCCCTTTGGCTTAAAACTATGGTGCTCCAAGCAGCTGCATTCCTGCAATTAAACATTTCCTCACCATTTAATGGCACCTTCTGGTTGTATACCTTTGAGCATCATTTACAGATATTGCATGGTTTCAAAGCTATGAAACTCTGGGGGGGGAAATCATAATCACCTGCCTTGGGTGCATTTTCTGTAGAAAACAAGGGCCAGTGAGAATGGCCTTGTTCTTTTGCCAACAGTATCTTTGATAATGTTAGCCAGCTTTGACCAGTGAGAAATGAAGGGGGGAGAGTCTGCGTTAGAAGAGGTGTTTAGAAGGTGAAAAGAGAAGATTGTTGGGGTAAAAAAATGGAGCTGGAGCAACAGACAAGTGAATAGTTGAGACTTTGGACACATATGGTAACATTTAGATTGTGGGTAAATGATGAATCTCTGACCAAGGTATGAACATTTACCAGTAGCTTGGTGACGGAGAATGGGAGAGTTTCAGATTAAGTGGCAGTAGTGTAGCTTGCAAATGGACTGTAGAGATCCTAGGAAGTCTCCACTGCCAGCCCATGGTTGCAGATCCCTGCAGCTTGCCCAGGCCAGGCCCATTGCTAGTAGCATCCTTATGCCAAAGAAAGTAGGAGGGAGAGGAGGGGTTTTGAATACATGGTTTTAACCCAGGCCACCCTGGACAAGAGGTGAAACTTTTTTTTGAAGTATTAATTGGACACCAAAAAATTTTCAGAGAGGCAGTATACTAAATCAATAATAGACATGACAAACATAACTGTTCAGTCTCTAGTCTCACTTTTCCTTGGATTGGGACTGGCTCAATGTTTCTTGCTCTTGACACAGTGTCTTTCATCTAGTGTCCTTAGCAAAAAAACATGGGTCCCCCTTTTACCTCCTAGAAAGCTGATTGATGCTTCTTGCTGTATGCTCCTAAGGTTTGAAACCACCTGGAGGTAGGAAGTGGGGTGCTTGATACAAAGAGTTTATCCATTCCCTTTTGAATGTCTATAAAAAGCAAAACACATTTTCACTAGATCTCTTGGGTAGCTTTCTTATTTCCCTCTTACCCATTAATTTAGGCCAGGGAATACTCTAAAATTCTAATAAGTAAGTATACAATAGTTGTGCCAGGGTACAGATAATTTATAATTTGTCTAATATTATTATCTGTGACTGTTAATGAAGTACAGGCTCTATTCCAATGTGCTTCCCCTCACCTGCTATTCCATGAAGAGTTGTAAGCAAATGAAAACATGCAAATCATCATAGATCTGGTTATTGTTATTGATGTTTTCATGAAGGCTGTCCATCCACTGCTTGACCTTAGAAAGAAAAAAACCCAACATATTGGTTGAAGGATACCTGCTTTTTGAACAAATAAATTCTGGACATACTTAGTACAGAGTTTTGATCAATCTTCCCATATATTAGATAATTTCCATAGAAGGCAAAATCAGAATCCCTAAATAAATGCATTTTTGAAGTATTTATCCACTGCAAAGTATTTGCACAGGTACACACATACATGTGTGTGCACACACATGCTGCAAAAGCAGCTCATTGTATTAAGAAATGAATTAGTATTTCTAATTACTTCTAGTAGTTAATTACTTCTAATTATACATTGAGTAATAAATTGCTAATTCTAATTATGATGTGGGTACAGTCAAAGTAGTTAGAAATACAATTTGCATGGTTGTTTACATCACAAACATGTTTAAGTAAATGTGCTCCCTTAATTATATGGAACAGTCGATGTTAAATAACACGTTTTGCAGCTTCATCTGCAGTGTCATTTGTTTACCATTTATGGTGGTTGTGTTTCAGAGAACTGGGGAATAGTTACTGTGTGTCACTGGGGAATAGCTATTTTTATTTGAAGCCTACAAGCCCTGCTGAGTATCTATGACTTGACAGACATTTCTAGGAATGTGCACTGTGTTGTTAAACTTACATTACAGCTCTAGCTTCTCAGCCTAAGCAAATATGAAACACTTGGAGACACTGAAGAAATCCCTTTGACTTAATCAAAGTCTCATTTCCTAGTTCCCAGGCCCTCTGACATCTTACATCATCATGCTCTGATGCCAGGAGTAGGTACACTCACCTCAGCTAAATTTTTTCCTCAAATTCACATGAGCATCTATAATGACCTATATAATTTGTGTCCAGAAATACACCCATTAAGAACCTGCTGAAGGTAAGACTGCAGTCAGGAATTCCCAGCAAAACTTGTATTACCTTTCCAGATAATCTCTGTGGGTTTGGTGTGTCCCTCAGCTCTCCAAGACCTTCCAAACTTGGGTGTTACACATTGCAATCTGGGGATGATCTTAACTCCTACACCAAAGAGGTCATACATCAGAGAAGATCGACTATCCTTTGGGAGGAAGCATGTGTACACTTTTTTAACAAGGCTGTGAAAGCATAACCGGGACTTGAGCTCTTCCTCAGGCCTTCCTACTCTGTGTAAGTTCACAAGAGTTTGCTGGGACTTCAGAGTTGCAGGACTTTGCTTTTTCCTGTGTCATGCATGTTTATTTTCTCTTGTTCCCCATTTTCTATCTCAATTTATAATACTCGTTGATATTAGAATTGATTGTAGTGGGAAATAACTGTGTCCCAGCAGAGGTGGACAGCTTGCCATCAGAGCAAAAGAGGCAGAAAAAAATAAATTACAGATACTCAAAAAATATTGCTTGTCATTCACACGTCCTTGGAGAGGGAAAGGATACAGGAAATTTTGGACACAAGGAATACAATGTTGTTAAACATCATTTTAAAAAGTTTTATGTGGGACACCAATGGGATGGTAAAGTTAAAGAGCTGGAAAGTTCATTCACTGCCTACACACATGATAGATTTGGAGAGTGGGTTTTGTTATCTGAGGAATATTCTTGGCGCTGGTAGAAGCAGTCCCCAACTGACACAAGGGGTTTGTTGTTCTGGGTAGATTTTGTTTCAGTATAATAACTTGAAATAATTTTTGAGGTAGAGCATTGTGGCTGCTTTGGTGGGAAGGGAGCTTTAAAGTAGAAAACAGCACTGGAAGTGAGGATTGATAGAATGGACTGTAGACCCACGACTTCATGTGTCATGAAAGCTGGTGTGTGGTGAGGACTGTGAGAGGGCTGGCACTATCAAACATAGTGTTTAACAACTTTGGGGAGTGAAAGTAAAACTTTCATTTTAGAGGACACACCTCGGCAGTCAAAAAACATCAAAATCGGGTTTTTAAGCTTTGCTGTCCTTTCTTGCCTCTGAGAGGATCTGGTTTTGACTCACCTCAGGTTGGTGAGGATTCAGAACTTGATTTTCACTGAAAATGGTTACCATCTTAGAGCCAGACCCTGCAAGTAATGACAGAGAGCCTGCAGGATTGGGTCCTGTGTCGTACATAGCACTGTAACGGAGCTGGAAAGAACTGCATGATGTTAACAATCTGCCTTGCTAAATTACTGTTTTGTTCTGCCTTTTATGCCCTGTGGGACTCAAATTCTAATCAAGGTATTTGACTCTTTCTCAGGAAGCTGGGATGGAGAGTAAAGTAAGTGGTTATAAGATTGTGACTATTGTACTCCCAAGTGGGGAATGGAGAGCTGTAATTCTGCTAATTATCATAACTAATTAGCTGCATTCAGAAGTGAAAAATCAGAAGGGCTAGATCACTGCCTCCAACTGTTAATAATGGGTTATTGAATTGCAGTACATGAGACCAGAGGGACTGCTATTACCACCAGTGATGAGCCCTGGATGTCTTCCCAACACCATAAAATAATTCAGCCATGGATTTTCAGAGTGCTTTCACAGGGTGGAAGTACATGCCATTCCTGGAGTACAAAAAGATGATGTTCAACACCATGAACTCAGTCACCAGTCTTGGAACCCAAGCACTCATGTGCATGGAGATGATTCGCTGGGAGCCCCCTTGGACATGAGCTCTGTTGGCCCCAGGGGATAAAGACAAGCCATGCATGTGTCCCTGTCTCCTCAAGCCTGGCATCCTCTTGGAAGTGAGGACATGTTTCTGCAGGACAGAGCTGTGCTGTGTTGTGAGTTAGCAATGGGCAAACTGGAAGTGATCTTGGTGTGAAGCTGGGCCTGAGTTAATCAGCCCAGCTGATTAGCTTGGTTGGATCATTATGCTGCACTGGCTGTTATCACATCTGGTGCATGAGCTGTGCAGTAGCACTGTACAATGCCATGCAGGTATGTCCCTTAGGCCAAATTCTTAGAATCATTTTAAGTACCTCATGTTGTTGACCAGCATGAAATGAACGACTAAAAAGGGGAATTCAGGAGGTACAACAGTCATCAGGGCACAGCCCCACCTGCGTATTCACAGAAGTCTAACACAGTAGAAAGGCATGCAGGCTGTGTTCTGATAGAGTAACCAAACCACTTGGAATCAAGTGGCAATCTGATCTGAGACAATCCCATTTTGTCTTGAATAATTTCAGTATGTCTCCCCTTAAGATAAACTAAGACTTTATTAGCCCAGCTGTGAGCATTAATGTGGCCACTTTGGGAGAAATTCCAGTACAAGGAAAAAGTCTTTTAATGAGATCTATACAGCACAGCTGGAATTGATGGTGTAAGGGATCTGGGAATAGGAATTTCTGACTGGTGCACCCCGTTTTTGTCTGGGTTATTGTCAGGACCTCTAGAATTATATTGCTATATATGGGCCTCAGAAGGGTCCCGGAAGTCTGTTAAGATATCACAAATTTCACAATTCAGATGTAGCTTATCAAGCTGCATATTCCCACTGTTTACCTGTACAAGGACAAGAGCTTTCCACCATCACAGGGATGTAATTAATTGGGAGCAGACAGAGATTGGCAGCAGATTACAGCACTCTGAAAAGCCTTTTGGCAGAGCTTGGCCATAAGTCTGATTTCACATTAATTGTTTGATATCAGGTAGAATAGAGTATTATGCAACAGTTATTTAAAAAAATCCAAAAATGTGCTTTTTCAGTGCATTTGTAGTGCAATATTTGACTAATGTTGGTAAATTGATGAGGAATCACTGATTAATCAAAACAATATGGCTGTGAAAATAAACACTGGACACAGGTTTCATCTCTGGAATGCTAGCAAAAATGGGTAGTCATTGTAATTAAGTAAATGGACTTTCATAAATTATTATGTTGACCTGAGATTGTAATGAGGCACACTTAGATCCCTCACAGTACTCTCTCAAAATTTCTCACTGGATGGTGCGACTGCCCTCTCTGATGTAAAGATATACCCTGATTTATCTTTCTGACATGCTGATCCTTACTCTACCATTGCCTAGAATTGAATTATGGTGGTGCATAATTCCCAGTCTCATGGAGTGCTGCGATAGGGGCCATATGTGCAATTATACCTTTTACATAAGAGGACTGATTTAGAAGTGCCAGCTAGGCCTTTCATGCTATTTTCTTAATATTGAGCAGCTGTTGTTGGAGATACAGGGCTAGAGAACCAAAATAGTGAGCTTCAAACAGTCCAACACTCTGTGCCAGGAGAGCCCATGGTTGTCACTCCAGAGCGATCAGTTCTGTGCTTCAGGAACCATTCAGGCTCCACACTGCTAATCACTGGGCATCCCACAGCTTCTCAGTGCAGCACAGCAGGTCCTCCAAATGATATGTTTGAGCCAGAAGATGCTCCAGGATTTCACAGTACTGGAATTTTGTGGATTCAGTGTGATGTTTGAGTGCCTTCAGTCACACAATGAATGTATTGGTTGCCCAAGGCCTGGTCTAGGACAGCAGGTTTTTCTTGGAAAACGATGTGAAGGGAATAAAAGCAAAAAGGGGAGGGATTCTGAAGTCTGTGCTTGGATGTGTGTGGCAGTTACTGCTGCTACAGGCCTGTTACCACCACTGAATTGGGGGTCTCTTTCTTTCTTGCTGTGCTGAGCTATGCTTGTTCATTGTAATACCATGTTTATGTGGCACCTTTCGGCAGTGGCTTTCCAAAAAAAAAGATGCACAGATATCTTTGCTCTTGTTTTTGACACAAGAAAACACAGAAAAGGGCCAAATTCAACAATTACCATAAGTATGAGCATAACTTATATTTAGTGTCAAATATTTGAAATTACTAAGATCTAGCAATTTGCCAAAGTTTGCAAAAATACCACATAGGTCATGTTTGCTGTCCTTCATCTCGTGGATGCAGAGCTGGATGGGATATTTCTTCCATGGTACACAGGAAAGGTCACATTACCCCAATCTTTCTCCATCCTAACCAGCTGTGTATCACATTGTGATATGTGTTAAATAGTGTGGTGAGACCTATCTTGGACTTTGTAAGCAAGTATCCCTGCATGAAATGCAATCATGTGCTAGGAAGAGGGAAACCAGAGTGGTAGCTTTGACAGAGAGGGGAAGTAACAAAGAAGTGTCAAAGATTTGAGGATACCATTACTAAAACAAAAGAAAGAGCTTCTGTCTGTGCAGGAAAACAAAATCAGCCAATGACTGGGAGGAAGTTAAAAAAGTTGTGCTTTGGCTTGTGGTGTTTGTGCTAGTCCTAGGTAACCATCTGCTGATCTGTCAGTCCTGACAGGGCTTTTATTTTGTGTGTTTTATATTATTTTTTTTTTCTGTTCTTTTTAAATGAACTTTACTGAAAGAAACAAAATCATCTTCTTGTTTCAGAAGAAAAACATCTGAAAGATGATTTGGGCTGCACATGGGGAACATCCTTCAAAGGAGGCCTGGCTACCTGGCAGGAGCAGAGCTGCAGTACAATCCCTTGGCCTCCCTCTCTCCCTCTCTGTGACCGTGTGCCAGGTGCAAATTAAGGAGCCACTGACCAACAAGCTGGGTCTATTCTAGAATTTCCCCAGCTCCTGGCATGTTTTGGATCTTCTCTGTATGGACTAGCAAGCCTTTGTGTTGCTCTGACTTAATTCCTTCTGCATGAACTGTCATCCCTTCTTTTTAACAACATTTCTATCTTGCTGTTTGCTGTTGTGCAAGGATTTACTCAACCCTTTGCATTTGATGCGAACCATCCTACTGTTTGCTTTGGTTTATGTGAACACACCATCACATCACAAGTACGGAAAGACAGAAGTGAAGTAATGAGCCAGTTTTGAACCTAAAAAGCTGCATCCGATAAAAGTAATAAGGCAGAGGCAGAAAGGTTGGAGTTGAAAAACAACCTGCAAACAGGTCAGATAGTATAGATAGCTCAGGGGTAGCCTAGCACTGTCATGGGGTCATGAAACTGCCAGGTCCCTGAAGACAGAGAAGCATCAAATGCTGCCTCATCTCAGTGAAAGAACACTATCACTTTCTGAGCAATTTCTCCCTGGATGCAGTTAACTAGGTTGAAGTGCTTTTGTTGTATTTATTAGATCAATATGATTTTGTCAGGTATCTCTGTCTGTCACCACTCTGTGCCTTGGAAATACAGCTGTATTTCAACTGCCGTGGTGCTTCACAGGCTAACACCTGGGCATTAATCACACACAGGGAGCTAGTATGACAAAATAGAAGTCAATTTTGTCCAACCCGAAAAGAAAGAATGTGAGATGAAATAACCCAATTCGAAAGCACAACCCACACATTCCCTGATCGAGCTGTGAATAACAGTTCAAATGACTGAAACTGAAGTAATTATTAAAATGTAATTAGTTTACACTGTTGGCATGTTGTGTTTGTTTTTAGCACCTCTCTTGGCTTGAAGCATTTTCAATGCACCAGTCATACAAAGGCCTGAATTGTGATTAAGACATGGAGCCGATATTCTGGGAACTGGGGTTCAGTTCCTGGCTGTACGATAAAATTCCTGTGTGACTTTGCTTGTTGTTATCACTTCTCTGTGCCTCAGTTCCTTGTCAGTAGAATAGATACAAGATAGAAATGCATCCTTTGTCTGGCTGCTTGCTGTATTTAAACTGAAAGCCCTTTAGGTCGTGGATTGTTTTTTAATGTGTTTATACAGTGTAAGATAATGAGGACTTGATCTTGTTTGAACAACAAAATGTAAACTGGTAGACCACTATGTTGATATATCAATCCAGAGAGAATTTTTTCATGCTGCTCCTTCTATGATAGAGGAGGAATTTAAAAATATTTATTAACACTGATATTATGATGTGTAATATTCCCTAGAAGACAAAACATGTAACAAAAGAATAGGAGGAGGGTTTTGGATGCCTAGCAGATAATTTCTTAATGCTCTTTGTGAGGAAATAGTGCCTTGGAATAAAATAAAAAAAAACTAATTTTTTTTCCCACTGCGTTGAATATCTGCCAAGTCCTACATTAAGACCCAGAAATGGAGGAAAGCAGTTGACAACATCTCCCCTGAAAACTGTGATTGATGCATGCAGCTATTTTGACACAGATACTGCCTGCAATCTCTCTGGCTGTGGTTTGGGCTCTGTGAACTGGTCGTGCACACACAGTTCACCCGCAGGAATCACTTGGCAGCCGCTGAAGTCTTGACTCAGGGAAAGGGCTTACAGCACATGCTTCGGTGTTGGGGATTTCAATGGTGCTCTGAGCACAGGCCTAACGTTAGTGACAAGATTAAGCTTCCTTCCTGAATAAAGGCAGTTTTCCTATCCTGGGTTTAGCTTCCCTTTTAATGAAAGGCACAGCAGTGTTTTTCTGGTCCAGTCATGGCAAAAAACTTGCTCCAATCCCCGTACCTACATTATCAGCTCCAAGCCTAGCAGCATTCATATTAGTTAAGAAAACAGGGCTGGAGTGCCACTTTGAGCATAGACTCTGCATATGCCCAGTTTGCTTAATTATTAACACCCTCTCCAACATAATTTTGACTTCTTTCAGCTAGTGGCTCCCAGCACAGTTTGGGAAATAGGCCATCTTGGGAGGATTCCCAAAAAACAGTTGGGAGAAGGCTGCAATAGGTTTGGATCCCTGTCTGCTGTACAGTCTTATAGTTTTATCCTACCAGGGCTTTGCATCCTCAACACACTCCCATGCGCCCTCACACCACACTGGCATGTCCTCAGTTGCATGACACAAAAATGCTGTCCTGCATGTCAGCAGCACAGCCTTTGTGAAATTTCAGACACAAAAAAACCCCACAAGAGCACAAATGTTATATCTTAAGGCTTTGCATTTTAAGAAGGAATATCTACTCAAGTAACTCAAAACAATCTTTCACCATGTTTTTTTTAGTGGTATAAATACAGCGTACAGCCTGTATGACCACTTGATGTGAATTTCTCCAAACCAATAGGTTTCCAACCTTCCAGTTCTGCTTGTATCTTCTGGTGCTGAAGTGGTATGAAATCTGGTGGGAATTAGCAGACATCGGTTAATTTTATTGTAGATGGAACTACTTGAATATTTTAGAATTTTTTTTTTTTTTTTAATAAGCAAAATGGAGATGCTTGAATGAGAAATCTCATTTTTTGCTGTAGTATTTTTGACAAAGGCCAAATATAAAATCATTCTGCTTAATTACAGTTCTGTCCTGTTGGAAGAAAGTCAGTTTTATGAAATAGAATTTAATTTATTTCTAGAAAATTATGGTCATGGTATATTTTGTAACATAAATGTTTTATTTCAAGTTTCTCATGAAATTTAAATAAGATTTTAGTTGTCTCTTCTACTAAGCATTCCTCAGGTCATTTTACTTTGTTATGAATATTTACTCTGCTCTGTGCATATGAAGATACTTAAAGATACCTGCCTGTTTTTTAATATCTGAAACAAAACCTAATAATTCTTGCATCACTGAGAAACACTAATGATTGAACAGTGATGATGAATTAATGATATAGTAATAGTAGTAGTAATTTTAAAGTAATTTGATCTTTAGCCTAGCCATGAAAAAAATATAGTTATGTTAAAGAAATAAATGTTTGTTTCCCTCAAAGAACATAAAAATTATCTTCGCTGCTCAAAATATGCAGCTAACACACCAGTCCTGACTGAATCTGCAGAATTACATTTTATTGCAAGCCAGGATGCTAAGAGTTGAAGACAGAATACCAATAAAACCTCCGCAGTGTATAATGAGGGAGAGGGGGAATATGTGGTCTTTAGTGTCAGTTGGAGATCCACTAAGAAACATATTGGGGCAGGGGAATATGTACCTTAAAGAGGTGTCCTTCTTCTCATCATTTCCACTAGCTGGTATCCCTGTGTCAGGTCCTTGCATTTCCATACTGTAGGAGGACACTGTGGGGTGTGAAAAAAGTGGCCATGTGTCAGAGACTTCGATGTTGGGGGGCACTGAGTCCTTTACAGGTTTCACGCAAAGGCCTGATGGACTGCAATAATGCACGTGCCTCTTCCACATTCTTGTTTGAAATGCCCCTGGGGAATAAGACACCTACCCTTTCTCCCAAAGTGAGACATCAGTAAGCTTCAACTGAACTCCATAATTCAGGATCCAGGAATTTGCCAGAATTCAATGGGGAAGAAAAAGTGCCTTGAATATATATGAAAGTGGAGCAAGTGGCAAATTTCAGTCTGTTTTGCTGCAAAGACAAATGAGCCATTTAGACTGTATGATGCAGTGTCATCTACATCTTAATAGCAGTAATGCAATAGGAGACTATTAGGACTAATCTAATTTACCCTGTTTTTATTGAAATACCATATAATAATTTCACCTACCTATAGCTACAGCTTGCATATAAATGGCCTTGTTTTTAATGCAGTGCAGTGGGCACTCCAATAGAGTTTCTAATGAATAAAAATCTGCATGTTGGCATGATCTATAAATAAGAGGTACAGTCCAACAGCAGAACCCTGAAATAGCTAATAATTCTGGAGAGTAAACAGTTGCTGAAGGCCAGCATAAAACTAAATGCTTTTAAAGCCATAGTGAAGAATTCAAGTCACAAAATTCATATTCCACCTCCAAGGTTTAAAAGGGTTTTTTTTGGATGTGGGATTTTGAGCTGGCAAAACATGAAAGAAAAAAAAAAATCAGTTTAAAAAGATTGGTTTCAGCACCAGTTCTGGGCAGCCCTTTGAATTTGGAGATATTAAGTACGGTGCTTCATAAAGTACATCATCCCCATAATCAAGTCCATTTTCTTCCAGAGAGTAAAATATCATTCTAGCAGTGGACAAGCAGACAGTTCAAGAGTGGGAATCCTGGTCTGACAAGTGGCTGCAAGATAATCTTGGGATTCAAGGGGACATGTGATCCTGTTTCTCCTGTGCCTTTTCTCATAATATGCAGTTTTCCACAGACTCTAGAAGGAAATCTGTCACTTCTCAATTTCAGCTCTATGTCAAAGATAGGCCTTGAGGTCATTCATGAAATACACAAAAGGACACTGAGGAAAAAAAAAATCACACCCAGGCTCATATTGTATCAGGCCACTGATGGTTGTACTCCACTGTTGGTTCTACTTTCACCTCTTACAACATCATCTCACCGATGTTTCAACTCTAGCAGAAGAAAAGAGTCCCATTCTTCTGCTGCACTCCTTTCAGATGGAATTTAAACTTTCTAATTAGTGCTCACTTCAAAAACTGTGTTTCTTGAATTATTCATTGACCTGGTGATATGGGGCAAGGTTAACACAGCCTCAAGTATTTTCTAACTTTTGTTGGAGTTCTTCTAAAAATCATCAGAAAAATAGCTGTTCTACCCTGAAAACATAAAGGAGGGTAATAGCAAAAGCTTTTCTAAATTCAGATTTATGTAATATATCTAAAAGTTCAGGACACTCTGAAAGATGTTATTGTGGTAGAATCAGAGGTGTCTGCACTGCTCTTTTAAATGACACCAAGAGAGGGCAGATCTACCTAGCCTTGCTAAGAGTGGTCAGGTGGGACTGCGCCAGCCTCGTTTACAAAATTTCTGCCTTCTTTGGCTTGTTATGTGAAATCTTAATGATATTCACCCAGGGTTGTCAAAGGGACATATGGAAGTTAAAGTGTTAGTTGTGAGGATGAGGATCTTTTTTCCCCTCAATTTGCTTAAGGTTGCATGGGAGAATAGAGAAGAAATTGTGGAAAACTGTTCCACTACAAATGCCATTTTGTGATGCTTATGGGCCCTTAACATTAAATGACAGATGTCAGCTGGCTGTCAGACACTAGGGTGATGTGAGCTGCTGGATATTCTTCATGTATTTTCCATGGGTAAAAACTTCTCTAAAGTAGCTGCCTATTTTGTATTTATTGAAATGTGTTAATCAGTGTTTTTACTGAGCAGAAGTTCTTTGCCTTTATCTACTAGTGAGCCACAGGATGAGATGAAATGAATAAGACTGTATTTTCATTTTGCTGTGCTCCACTCTTATATGAATATTAGGTTGTTTTCCTAAACTTCAGCTTTGTGTGCAACTGATTGCTGCTGTTCTTGTAGCAAAATGGTATCTTTATGGAAAAATTATCTAAAGGTACTTTTAATGATCTCTGAACAGGGAGTCAGAATCACATAGATGGAAGTTATGAATATATGAAAAAAGAAGTAGCTGGAGATGAACTTCCCATGAGTCACTCAGAATTTGTGAATCTGTCATGACAGTGGCTGTGGAAGATGAAAGAAACAAGCTAAACCATACACTGAAGAACCATCTGTCTATTGAACAGTCCTATTGGCAAATGGGGAAACTGAGGCAAAGAACTTCAGTGGGGAAATTGTTGCCTTTTGGAGGCGTGGCGACCTGGTTCAGGAACGGCACGGTGACCAACCCCAGGCCGCTCGGGCCATCGGCTCACAGACACCAATGTGGCGGCTGGCAAATGGCATTTATTGTCATGTGGCACAACCTTATATAGCTTGGGTTTACAACATCACTTCTGTCTGCTTACATCACAAGCCAAACGCTATTGGCTATCTGGAGAGGGGTCCTACCTTTCCGTACAGCACAACATCTTCTGACCGCCAAGCCTTAACTACCTACAGGAAATACTTTAGTTAATAATTTTTTAAACACCTAGATACTGTGACATATCCTACAAATATAATGTCTGTATTTCCTCCTCGTGAGCTGTTCCAGGCCCAGGAAAATGGGCTAAAGAACACAAATAACTTGAGGACACATGGGAGATAGTGCAATCCCCCAGCCTCTGTTCCCTGGGGAGGGGTCTTTCACAATCCGTGAAGGGAGAAGACACTACACGACCCAGAAGGGAAAGAAGAAACCAGGGAGGTGGCTGAGCTGAGAAGTCAGATATGTCTCTCTCTGTGACCTTGAAGACCTTGTCTCTGTTCTAGACCCTTAGATGTAATCTCTCTATTGGCATGAGGGGCCAGGACTTTTCCCGCCCATGGGAAAAAGCACATATAAGACTATGTTGTAACATATCTGAGAACGGTTTATATCTTTGCTCTGCCTGCTTTGAAACAGGAAAGTTCTTAGTGTGGAAGCCAGATCCAGATAAGACACCTGTACTGAGACATCTACCTGTAGGTGTCCAGCATACTCAATAGAGACTGACCCTACAGTCAGCAGAAATTAGAAAATGATTTACCTTTAAGCTGCAGGGAATCAGGTGACGAATGGACATGGAAACTGCAAATAAACATTTTTTCTCTAATGGTTACCTTAAATCCTGGTGAAACAGAAGTGCTTGTGGCCTATCATAAGACACTAGCTCTGGCTCATCCTGGGTAGCAGTTAGATGGTTGACCTGGAGGGGGAGAGGGACAGAGGGAGAACTTGTCACCTGTAGTTATTAAAGTTCATTGGTCACGTGAATTAAGTGTTATGAATTATTGTAATCAGTGATGACCGTTTGTTAATCTTTGCTTTACTTTATGCTAGCATTGCAATAGTTTAAAAAGGACTAAGTGATTCTTCTAAAGCCCAGTTTAAGGAATAATCAGAGGAGGATTAGTTTCATTTAATATGGGACACAAAAAAATTCCAGCCATGGTGAATAACATCTAGCAGTTTAGTGAGTGAAGGAAATGTGAAGGAAGTTCTTGCATGCCACATTTCAGGAAACAATTATATCACTATAGCACATACTCTGAAGGTGAATTTTCCAGGAACACAAAGACTTTTTTTCTTCCACTAGATGATTATGAGAAGGGACAGGCTGCCTCAAGGATCTGTAATTTTTATAAGGTAACATTTTGTTATAATACTACATAATGAATAAAACACTGGGTTTACCTTGATGAATATAAATGAAAAGGCATAATTGATCCATGAGACTAAATGATTACATATGACAGTTCCCTACCTTTTACCCCTTCTCATTTTCACTACAGTTCTTCTGTATTACAGCATGCTAAATTGGGTTTCAGCAGTGGGCAAACTATGATTCATTCAACCTACAGTCTTCTGTGTCTCTCTGCCTTTTTTAGCTGAGAGGCTTATCAGCCTCACAATCAGTGTCTTTTATACCTCTGAGCTGAACCAGGTGAGATCTATTCTAAGTGACTGAGAGGGAATTTTATTAATCAAGATGTACTAAAGCTAGTGGTACAATCCATAAAGGGACAATTTTCTCTTCGATGACCACAGCTCCTACTGATCTCTCAGCATGGTTAGCCTTAAAAGGTTGAAAGGATTGTCTCTGTTAATGGGTTGGTATGAAGAAAAATAGACTATGAGTTAGTCTGTAAGGCATGGCATGTGCTTTGCTTCACTTGTGTTATAAAACTCCCTTTAAGCCAGGGGTACACACACTGAGTACTGAGATTTTATGACATTTTCCCAGGCTGCCCTCTCTGACTGCAGCAAACTCTCCCTGTCTGTCTGAGTCCGTTGGAGTCAAATGGTAAGAGAAAACCTAAGAAACAAGCTGTTGGAGAGCAGTTAAGTAGCACAGAAATTGTCACGAATACCAAGGCTCAAATCATCAAGATATTTCAGTTACCTGTTCCCCACACCATAGCACTCTGGGGCTTTTGAGACTGCAGAGTAAAAATTCCTATGTGGAAGATCCTGTACCTTTGATAGTTCCCTTGGAAACTGCAGGTCTAAATTTTGTATTGCAGGGATAATTCAGCACATGGAAGGACTGGGGCATTTCCTTGCATTACTGTTGTCTGTGTTGTAAGAACCACAGGTCTTGGACTTACGTCATTTCAAAACAGCTCAGAATATTTTTCACAGACATGCTCTTCCACAGCTAAAATTCAAACCAGTTGCCTGAATCTTCCTTGAAAGTCATTGACTGAAACTTCCTTGAAAATTATTGCCCTAAACTTTCTAAAACATAAATTATGATGTGCTTTTATCTCTATCCCTGGACTGGATTACATCTCCAAAAATCATTCCAAAAGCTTCTCTTTATGTTATTGCTATCACCTAAATAACTGTTCCTCTACTCAGGTCTGTTTGCAGATATCTCTCATGGGACAGTGATGAGGATGATCGGGCCACTAAAACAGTTAAAGAACCCAGTTCTGAGGTGTTTAATGGGTACATCCAATCCAGGACCACAAAGCCTTCTTTATCAGAATGAAAGATGTAAGATGAACAGACAGGTCTGTCAACAAAAACTTCATGGTCTCAGGTCATGTCTGTGCCATAGGCACTTAATGGCAAGTTCAGACACAGCCCCTCAGTGGCACCAGGGGGGCAGTGGGACAGTGGGATGGGGCTAATGCTGTACCTGCTGTGATATTTAATCCTTAACTGTAGGAAGAAATGAACCATCTTGAATCATTGCGAAAGGCCTTGATGAATCCAACCCTATGCTTAAATAGATCAGGGAGGTTACTTGTCAAATTCCCTGAGGGCCACTTCAGTATCTTCTGGTTCTTTTGTCTTTCTAAGATATATGGTTCATGCCTTGTGGCTTTTAGCAATGCTTTTGGTATGTGGCTCAGAGCTACAGGACAGTCTGATACCCCATCAGTACAGTTGGTATTACCCACTTGTTTATGGAAGACATTGAGCCCACCTTGTTACTCACTGTCGCTGACTCACCAAGCTTGTAAAAAATGAAGGTATAATGTCATTCCTCTTAGCACCAGCTATCAAGGCTAAGAGAGAAAGCATAGGGCAAGCAAGTCAACTGAAATCCACTTACCTGATGACAGAAGCAGACCTAAAGTAAAAGTAGAAGTAATAGATTTTTAGGCCCAGTGGCATCTGTCAGTGGCAGCGGTGAAATACCTGGACCTCTTGTCCTTGGAGATTTCAACACGCAAGACAGCATGCAAAACCACAGCTGGCTTAAGCTGCACAATTACCAGCATCCTGGATCTGTGTTTTGACCTGAGTGCCAGGACTAAGGGACAGCCCAGAGTCATCAACCTCATCTGCCTTGCTGTGCACAGTGTGCAGACCAATGCTAGTGATATTTTTGAACCTATAATGTCTGTCTAGGCTGTGTGACAGTGTTCATCCCCACTGCTTTATTCACAGCTGGAAGAATTCAGTATCTGTATGAGCCTGGAGAGTAACCTCTCCTGAAGATAATGCAATCCCTGTATTACCTTGTGACCCTGGAGGTCAGTTTTGCACATGCTATAAACTGCCATGGAGTTCCTGATTATTATTTATGTTAAAAATGCATGTAATTATTTCAATTTCAGTGAATATTTAAAGTGTTATATGAACACTAAAATATCTGATTTGATTTAAGAAGTGCTTTGGTGAAACAGAATAATAATCTATTTAGCTTGGTTTTGAAACCAAACCAAGATGTTTTCTGAGCAAAAGTGTCAGGAGAGTAAAGGACATGTATGAGAAGGTCATAAGTTTGGCTTATAGAGGGTCCAACTGTGAAATGTGAGTCTTGGCTGAAATTTGAAATTCCTCTATAGGGATGAAGTTTTCACAGTGGAAATGTTAAGAGGACCTCATTTTTACTAGTTATTTTGTTCATTAGAAACAGCTTGGTCAACAGAAACAGACTAGTCAGTATTTCTATTTTATACATCAGTTCCTCTTAGTTTCCATCAGCCTCACTAAAATCAAAGGGAATGTAACTTTTCTTGTTATTTGCTGTTAGAGTTAGAGGAAACTGATGTTGAATTACCTTTTGTTAATGTTTAAGTTAAATTTTAAAGCATATTTTGAACTCAACTTAGTCTGTCTCCATAGAAAGGTAAAGGGAATTTTTAATAAAATATTGTGTAACTCATGCTCTCATTCTGACTGCTCAGTCTTTCTCAGACTACAGGAATAATGTTGGGTATCATGACCTTAGGTTACACAAAGAGGCTTTCAAAATATGCTAGACAGCTAGGGGGAATAATGAATTTTTATCCAAGCAGTGACTTTCCCAAGGAAGAAAAAGAGGGAAGTGGCTAGTGGGGGAGAACAGGTCAAAGGAAACTTTTGCATCACTCTCAGCAGTGTGTGCATTATATCACACAAGGGTAAGCAGCTGCCTGACTCTGTAGGCTCTCCTTTCCATCCATATTATGAATGCATCTGGCCCTGTTTTTCTTTACATCCATAGCAAAGCAATTCAGTTGTAATTAATATTCAGTAACCTCCCTGCAGTGGAAGGACATTGTCCACCCTGTTCGGTGCCTAAATGTACAATGAACTGAATGCTTCAGACTGATCATGTCTCTGGCATGTTCAGAGACCTCTTTGCATTCTTGACATTTTCTGCCCCAAGACTGCCTGCAGACAGGGATTTCATGCATATTTACTGATGCAGTTGGAGTCATGGCTTTGAAGTTTGCACGCAATATTTTATGGCACAAAAGGTAGGTCCTGTTTATAGCTTAATCTCCTGCACATAATTGTGAAGTAGTAAGAATTGTTCCAGAGAAATAGAGTTGAAAGAAACAGATGTATGTGAAAAATCAATCCCTTTATTCACTCATAAAGATATCACGAGATGATTTCTGCTTGTATTGTTTTCTTGTATCACAGGCAGAGATTCTTTTAACATAGAGTGCAAAGAACTTCTTGTGATTAGTCAGCATTTGACTGTAATCAACTTGATAGAAACTCTTACAGGGTTCTCACATGGATGTGGAACTTACTCCGTGAATACTCTTTTCCAAGTCAATGGGACCACTTGTAGCATAAACATTTTCTCCTGTAAGAGATCAAAGTCTGGACCTACATTTCATCTCCTTTCATCTTCTGTTGTTTTTCATCATGACTTTTTTTTTTTTTTTTTTTTTTTTAATTCTTCTTGCTCCATGTGTTATGGTCTCTTATTTGTTTGGTGGAAAATATTCAAGTGTTTCAACTCAAGATATTATTTGCACAGACACCCGTGAGCTTAATTCTGTAGCAGCAGTGAACCTCACAGTGTATCTTGTCCCCAGTTCATTGCCTCATTTAGTGATACTTGATTAGCTTTCTTAATAGACTTCATGTGGTAAATTGTTTGACTTGACTTGCCTCAGGTTCTAATGGTGCTGTACTTTTATGGGGAACTCCTGATTATGTATCAAGGCTCTTAAATCTTTGTCCCTGAAAATGTCAGATCTCTCTATTTTAACTATCTGAGGAATTCTACAAAATAATTTACTCAACAGAGGGACTTTATAAAGCACACTGGTTTTCATAGTATGTATTTGGCATTCACTGCAATCCAAATTCTGTCCCTGGACTCTGAGGCTTTAACATTCCCAGTTTAGTGGGGAAAAAAATTGAATTCAGCCTTTAATCTTGTGCAAAAATGCACTGAGAATTCATATGTCTTCTATAATCCCTTAATATTAAATATGTACATGCTGGACCACTTGAACCAAAATGTAAGTGGAGGCATAGGTGGACACTAGAATTTTAGTGTTGGAAGTTGTGTTCGTTCTTGCTGTTGTTTTCTTCTTGCAATCATTAAAAGAAAAGAGAAAAGACTAGAAATTCTTGGTACTTTGATCTTGTTCAGGTCAAGGGTCTGTTTTCTAAAGGATGGGTAGAAGATGGACACATGGAACTGCAATATCTTCTGTCATTAATTATTTAAAAAATGTTTATGTTATATTGTCTCTTGGTCTAGTTGATTCAGCAGATTACTATATAAATTTGGTCTGCTGAAGCTCCTGTATCAACTGAACTCAACTCTTATGAAGTCTCCTTTTACAGGTCATTTACTCTGGCAAATTCTTATGTGGAAAACATCAGGCTGATCATCCATAAATCTCATGGAAAAAAATTATTGTGGCACACTGTTACATATTGAAAGAAAAAATCCTTGGAGTTTCTTATGCTTGCAGGACATAGAGTTCCATTGGTCCCTTGACAAACAGGATAAAAGCAATGAACTGATATAATAGAGAGTTTAATGAGTTTGGGTAATTTATATTATACTTTTAAACGCTTGTCTCAAGGGAGAAGTGAATCTGTGGAGGAGCATCTTGCCTTCGATACGAAATGGCCTGACATGGAGACAGAATACTTAAAGAATATTGGAGGGTAAAATGCTATCACCTATGAGATAGACTACCTGATGGTTCTGTGATGCTTCCTGTGATGTTGAAGCATCCTGAGGGAAGTTTTGAGCAGATGTCTGTGACCTGATGACTTCTGGATTTTGAGAACATGATGCTGTGAGTTTTCTGAATTCTCCCATGATGCTATTCTGGGATGCAAAATTGTGAGACTGCTTTCCCCTTAAAAGCCCAGGATAGCCTACCAGACTTGCATATCAAATCTTGTTTGTTCCCATGGACAGATCCCTGCAGAAGAAAAACCTTTCAGTATGTTTCCCCCTTCCAGTAACTGAAAGTGAGAAAGATGTAATTTAGTTCTAACAATACAAAAATGGAAATGGGCGACACAGATCAATTAATCCTCTTCAGCCTTTCATGAACCATCACAGCTCTGGAGCACACCTACAAATCCCTGCAAACCATAAGTGGATCAGCACACACTCTATGAACAACATGGAACATGTGCACACCTCCTCTGCGTATGTGTTTTTTAACACTGAACATGCACTAATGTGGGTAGGAATGTGTATCTTTTATGTGATGTGGAACATCCACCCCATCTGGAAGAGTAGATGCTGTCTTTATGTGGTTATATATACTGTTTAAAAAAAAAGAAAGTGTGGTTGTAAGGTTTATCCCTGGGCCACTGTTTGTCCATGCGGGCAGTCTCATTGCATAAGCTCTGTTCTGGACTGCTCCAAGTCTCTCTTCCTAAGATGAAACCTAAACCTGTGTGTCTTTCAGGGAATTGTTTACTCCAGGGACCAGTCCTGAAAGACAATAGTAAGGAATGGATCAGGTTTGGGTCCTTCCATCATAAAAACATCGCAGTGTTGTAGCAGGCTTGGCATCCTCAGTCAGCCCACTGTGCCCTCACAGCTGCCATGGGAGCTGCAATACATACTGTGCTTCATTTTCTATGACTCCTATGCAGGTGGTCTCACCACAGACTTCACAGTGCTTCAAATGTTTTGAACAAAGAAAACCCATGTTCAGGGCAGAGGAAACCTGTGGCCAAGAGCTGTGTGATATGGCCATGGCTGATTTCCTCTGCAAGGTCCTAGTTCTAAACAATGTAGACATAAGCAGATCCATACCTCTTGGCATCAGGATCACTCCCTGGCCCTCTTTTATTCAGCAGTATGGTACTGAAACATACTCATCTTAAGCAGAGAAAAAGGCAAGATCAATATACAGGGAAAACAGCCACTCAATCTGGTAATGTGTGTGGGGGTTGGCAAGGAGACGTGAGCATATCTCAGTGGACTGCAGTCAGCGGTAGCCTGCTTTGATGAGCATAACACCACTCTGAGTAGCCTAAGCAGAATGAAGGGGAGAGCTAAGAGTTGCTGGTGAAGCAGCTGATAGCTCCAGTGTGGACTCTAGACCTGACCCAGTAGGCAGTGGATGCTAAAAATAAATGACCCATTGACAATGAGCCTAAGACTGAAGAGAAATATTCTTGAGTGAGATCCATCCAAGCTTAGTGGATGAAGAAACACAGCCCTGTGCACCAGAGGCTGAACAGTGTGTGAGCACATGCCTGGTTCACATTAGGAGAGCTGTCATTCAGCAGCCCTGGTCCTGGCATGGTTAGTACTGCTTCTGTCTGGAAGAGGGCAAGGTGGTATCAGAGCCACTCTTAAGCTTAGAAAGCTTAAACCTGTAGGAACGAGAAGTGAAATGAGCTGCTAGGGTTTGACACCAAGTGGACCAATGGTTTAGTTTACTGAAATAAATCCAAACAGGATGATCACCCTCAGACTGTGAATGCAGTTGCCACCAGCCTTAGCCCCACTGCAATGGTCCTCTGGCTCAGCTCTGTGTGCTTACAAGTCTGGCACCTGTGGGGAAAATCTCAGCCATGTTCATTGTCATTGCTTTGACCTTTGCTTTTCATGTCACGTGTATCTTTAAACTTTACCACAGTTCTAACATGGGATGTATCTGGTTCAGAGTCCAGAGCAGGCATATACCAGGACTTCTCTCTGGAGAAATTTATTTTCATTCTCCCTTGGTGTGCTAGTCTATTAATATAAAACTATGAATTATTTTGGCTACAGGTATCTGGTCTACTCTTCATGACTGTAAAATCATAATAACAATCAACATGGAAAAGGAAGATATTTCAGATATTTCTTGAAGTTTGCTGATGTTCCTTTAATAGTTTTATATCTTTAATTCCCCACTGATCTTCAGAGCACCAACCAGTGCACATCAATAAAGACGGATTTAGTTGGCCCTTAGGCAAAATGTAACCTTTCTTTCACTGTGTTAGCAGCCATGTGTACATGTCAGGATCCAGTAGTATCCTTCTAAGATCCAGTAACTCAGCAGAGCTGTTACACAGATTAGTTAATAAAAAGGAATGAAAGCAGATTGTATTTGTCAAATGATTTATTGTCTACATGCACACTGGTTTGTCAGGCTGTGGTTGTTTGCTGTCAGGTCATTTTCTTACAACAGATGGTTATATGGAATGATATAATTAAATTATGATTAACTCTAATATTGCTTTAGTTTCCTCAGTATCTTCATATGCTATGATATAGAAATACATGCACAATTTTCCTTTCCGCCCCTTAGACCTAATGTTTTAAATTGAACAATAACAGAAACCATTGGGTGAAGATTTTTTCATGGAATAGTGAGCTGTCAAAATTGGTAGTGCTTCAGGCAGTGAAAAATTTGACTTAATAATGAACAGATAAAATGTGAATAATTTTTGTAGTCCTTTGGCCCAAGCATGCCCAAGTTTGCAATTAAAATTCCACTAAGGAAGTTCCTTAAATGCTGAGTGCTTGTATCCTGGTCTGGCTTCATAGCTCTCTAGCTCTTCCCCATCTCCAGTGATAAAAATGCTATTATCTCTTGCATAAATGGCTAACTAACTTGTAATGCTCTCTCTTGATGGCATGATGCTTATTTCCAAGTCTTACAGGCTTTCTGATGATGCCTGCTCAGCACAATTTAACGTATTGAACATGACAGCAGAAGAACATGTTGCATGATTTGATTGCTGTCTTTCTGTCAAAAGAACTGCAGGCTTATTCATGCCTTGCATATACACCACAGTTAACAAAATAGCTGCCTTGGTGTAAAAGATAATTATTGGTTCATTTTCTTGTTGTTATTTTTAGAGTAGCACTTTCTACTCCATGTTTTCCAATTGATTAATTTCCATTCTAATATATAGATACAGGACTCTCTATTTCTGCCAGTGTGGTAAACACAGTTCCATTAATAGAATTATTGTCTCCACTCTGCTTACTCAGAAACAGTGAGACAAATTACACCTGAGCATTCCCACCGACACTAATGACACTGCATGGCTGAAATGTGGTTAAGTGCTGCTATTAAAAATCCAGTTGCTGCTCTGATGAGTTTTCTGAAATGCTACTTTAAGATCAGATTAAGCTTTTGGCTATACTTCTGTATATTTGAGGTAACTCTACTGAAATCCATTGTGTTTATGGCTAACCTGAGATCTAGACATGTCATAGGCTGGTGAATTGACGTTTGACATCCAATTTTCCTCTCCCCTTGATTTAAGACTATTTAATGTATACATGTAATTCAAGAGTATGTATTTATGTATATTTAATGTATGTACATAATTCAAGTATGTAATTAATGAGAAACTCTGATAATGTACCTGGTACTTCAGTGGTTAGAGAACAGGGAGCTAGTGAAGAAAAAGCTATAGTTTGCTTTACTGTCTTCCATTCTTCTAAATGTACTAGAACATGATCTTTTAAAGTGAAGTGAAAAACTGCAGCAAAGCCCAGGCATTGAGAGCAAAATCCCCACTTATTTTGAAAGTGACAGCCACAGGCCAAATCATTCGTGGCATTATGATTGGAAGTAATGTCTATGAAGGCCAAGAGGTCCTTGGGAGGGTTCAAGACCCTAAGATGCTGGTCAAAGATCAGGCAAAACAGTTCTTTCAGCCAAGGAATTTGCTGTTACACCTGCTCACTAGGGTGTACATACTCTACACTATGAACAGTTTTACTACAGCAGACAAAGAGAGATTGAGAGTGGATGTATTGGGTTTGCAATACCAATAGAGTGGAAAAGACTAAATTATATCAAACCATCATGTTCAATATGAGAGGCAGCAGAGAGAGTAGACTGGTGTCCTTGTTTATGCCTGGGCTGCTTTACAAACACCCTGGCTGAAGAGCCATTCACAAGATGAAAATATTAAAGCTTTGCAGATTTTACAGGGAGTTCCTCTCTGGATGATGGGCAACCTGGGAGGAAGGCGATGGTGCTTGAGCATAAATTGGATTAATGGGCAGTGAAGGCTGGCCTTTTTGGCACTGCAGAGACAGGAGGTGACAGTTTGAGAGCAGAAGAATTAAATTAAGACAAGTTTAAATTAAATAACTGTTTAAAGCAGCAGCAGAGGAGCTTGCTCACTCACAGATGCCGGTAGATACACTGTGTCTCTCTCTCTTCCAGATTTTCTGAGCTACTATACAGCTCAGTACAGCAGTGCTTAGCATACTGTAACAAATAGTTATTTAAGGAAATGGTCCTGTTGCACCCACTAGATACCTGATTGCAGGTATAACCTGCAAGGCCCCAGGAATGTTGGGCATGAAAGGCAGCGTTTTCCTTCTCTCTGCCACCTTCTCCAGCTCCAGATGATAGGGCTTTTATGTTATCACAAGTGGTTCTCTATCCAAATCAGTCACATCTATATAGGATTCCCCCTGCCTTACCTCTCCACTTATGTTAACTCTTCCCAGCAATCTGCCAAGAAAATTACTGTAGTGAAGAGTTCAGACATTTTCCTCTTTCATATGGTTTCATAGTAGTGCTCTGGGGTGACTTGGTCTCAAGAGCTACTGGTGGCCTGTCAACCACAAGATTTCCTCAAAGCACATTTTCCAGATGTCTTTACTCCACAAGACAAGAACCAAAAAATGTCAGAGCTTTGAGAAGGCTATTGCAACCATTTTGAGACCTATGTTCCAGTCATCCAGCTCCACTATCTGTCTGCCATCCATTCTGCCCCTGTTGCTGCAGGTCCTCGGCATCTGCCAGATGGGTCAGTTCACCACACACCATGGTGCAGACGGGGAACCAAGGAACTGGTCGACAATGCATGGTGATGCTGGGAGATTTACAGAACAAAAACTGTGCCCTGTTTTCCAAGTGCAAAACCAGTGACCATTTTTCCTTCTCAGTCTTTTCAAAGCGCTTCCCCAGAGCTCTGGCCACAGCTTCTGCTCTGATCTCATGAATATGCACTGACTTACTCCCAGCCTTGCTCAGGGCAGTCTCTTCCAAACTCCAGACGGCCCTATATTTTAAGTAACCAGAAGTATGCCTGGAATATGTGTAGACACACTTACACTAACTGTCATCAACAAGAGGGTAGCTTAGACAGCACAGTCTGTACAAGTTGCCATCTGGGAACATGCTGACGAGGTTAGCCTGAGCTGAACTGAGCTAGATTAAATCCAGCCTGGGTATGCCTGCACATCCTGAACTCTTCTCTGATTTTCAAGTTAGCCAGAGCCATCTGTACTACCAAAGTAAAGCAATGGGGGCCATCAGAGCTGTCTTCAAGAGCTGGTTCAGTTCACATTCTTCAGGAGAATTGGTACAATGGGCTGTGTGTGGATTACATGAGCAAGATCGGTGTGTTTCAACACAACCATAAATTTCACTGTACAAGAGACTCACTGCACAGGGTGTGGGTGGTTGTAGCTGGTGTTAAACTGGGTTTCACTTAATCTGCCTCAAATAGGGGTTAATGGCAGGATAGAAAGGATTAGTCACACATGTACAACCTGAATGTTAGAGCTCCTAATTTGTCAAGGCTCTTCCTTCAGCCCCGAAACTGCAGCCGTATAGCATGGAGAATCTGAGAGACAATCTTATACTCTAAAAAATTGCCTATAGCACCTGTATAGTTTTCCTACCTAAAAGCTGTTTCTGGTGCTCTGTGTGATTACTGGCAGAGTGGACAAACGAGTTTATAGGAGAGTGCCAGGCAGATTAAATGGGCCTCCAGTGAATAATTTGTGTTTTGTTCTTCTGCCTCCATTTTGTTTGTCAGACTTTAAATGGTTAATATCATCCTTGCTGGAATAAAAATATTTGCAGCAAAAAAACTATGTTCTATCTAATCAGCCTCAATGAAAGCGCTTTCAGCAGTGACCCTCTTTCCAAACACAATGAAATTGCTCAGAGACCTTGTTATTTTCAAATGAACTCCTGTTTGTTTATTATTATTTTTAATGCAAACAATCCAAGTTTCTAGGGATAGTGTCGAAGGCAGCATGAAATGCTTTCATAAATAAAAATGAAATTTGTGAAATGCTTCCATAAATACACAAATAAAAGTGCTAATTAATGTAAAAATGTTATTCTCCTAAAAGGTTTGGAATAAAAGATGATCCTCACAAAAAAAAAGCTCATAAAAAAATCATTATTGCAGCTGTGCCTCATCTCTGGGCAAGACACTCCTCAACAAGAGCTAAAATTTAATCTCTGGCCCAGTTTATGAAAAGTCATTGGCATGTGCACATATCACTTTGGGATAGCATTACATTTATGTAAATTGCAGTGGAACAAAAGTTTCCATGAGAGGGGCTCATCCTATCTGATTCTATGTGTGTACATCACTAAGTGACCTAGTCACTGCTCCTTTTCTAGCCAGTAGAAAGAATATGTGAATTTAGGGAACAATTAATGTGACATATTCTGGATAGCTACTTCAAGATAAGAAGAACTAAGTGAAAGAGCCCTGGGTGACTACCTTATACCTAGACACAGGTAAAAGATGGTTACATTTGATCAGAAGTATCTCATCCCTTATGCCAGGCTCTTGTTGTCCTCCACTTACCACACTTATCACACAGTCCTCTTCAACAAGCACAAGGCAGCTCAGCCCTTTTCTCTTTAAGGGCTAATATTCCTCAGATTACCCTGTGTTTACTGTAGGGTACCACTGAGGAGAAACATATATACAGACAATTTATTGCAAAGCAACTTATTTACAGCTACCTTTGATCCTACAATAACTTGTTTGTGCATCATAACCCCAAATCTTGTCGGTCACACAAGGATATGTTTGTTCCCATTTGATTCAGTTGAGGCTTGGAGCATGGGTTTAATCATTCGCTGAATCTGTCAGAAGGGAAATGTGAATATGAATTTCTTGCATATGAAATATTTTCTGGATATGGCTTTCAATCCCCTTGGGTGTCTTGGGTGGATGGCACATGTGACTTGGGGAGGAAATTCATCTGAGAAGCTATGGCAGTGAGCAATGCTGATGCACATCTGAGCAAGTTGTGCTGGACTCCCCTTATGAGTAAATGAACAGCTAGCTGAAATTGCCAGTGGAGTCTAGATTATGATTCCTCTCATCCCAGAATAGATGTTTGCCTTTGGTCAGATAAATCTCATCCCGGCTTCACTGACTGCATTGATGATATTTCTGTTGAGTGTAATGGGAGCTGGTTAGCTCAGACACTGACATCTGCATTGGAGACAGTCAGATGTGAAGAACTTCATTCTAGCACTCAGTTAAGCAGTAAAAGCATGGTGGGGTGAATCTAGACAAGAATGTGAATTCGGGATGAATAATAGGAACTTCATTCACTGCCTGCCTCCCACCATGAGGTCTCCCCACACATAACTACTTCACATGTTCTCTGTGGTTTCTAGAGAAAGGTACTCTACATGCTGGAAGAAAAAGTGGGCACAATCTAAATTACAAATGAATCCGTTATTCCTAGGTAATTTTAAAAAATAATCCTCTTTTGAAGACATGGAAGTATGTCTTAGGGACATTTGTCAATTCCTGTGGGTGAGTGACACATATTTCATAAACTAACCCAGACAAGTTTGGAGGTTTTTTACATTATAAGCCATGTTTTATTCTTATATTTTCTTGTAATTATTGTAGGGTACTATACCTCCTTTTTCTCATGCAGACATATTTCCTGGTATACATATCATCAAAGACTTTTGACTAGAAATCTGGAGAAGAGCTAGAAGCATTATCAGACATGTTGAGAGTAGTTGATGCGGTACAGAGAGTACTGAGTTTTTTGAACCAGATGTTTCTTGAACTCTCTGATTATTGGTCCTGGTAAACACAGACAAGATGAGGTAAGTTGTTGACTGAAGCATAATTTCCAGAAAACAAGTCTCCAATTAATAGGGTCTTGAGAAACCACACTGCAACACAATGAAGAGATCTCCCATCTTGGCAGAAAATCAGTCCTATAATTTTCAAGAAAGTGTAGATATATATATATATATATATATATATACATGCACTTAAAATGACTCAAATAACAAAGGAGAATTTAGAAATGTTAAGAGTTTTGCTACTGCTATAGCCCCAAATGAGAAAAAGGGAGTATTGTTGGCCTCAAGAATGAGATTAAGTGTGTGTCTGAATCAGCTTCAGCAGAAATAAATAATCTTTTTCCTTACCAGACCAAGATTTAATACACGTAAATATTCTTTCTTTTTTTCTTCTTTGTTTTTTTTTTTTTTTTTTTTCAAAAGGAACAGAAGAAGATTTGCCTGACCTTCTGAAAGTCATTGATCCTCTACAATATTCTTACATTCATAATGACATTTTGCCCTAAGGGCATGAATATACCATGGGGACTCCTTTAAATTGTTTCAGGGACAGTTGGAGATGAAGAGTTATTTTCTCTAATTGGAGTAGTTTAAAATACAGCTGACCAGGCAAAAGATATCTCCTGTTTAAAACCATCCCAGAACTTATATTTCAATATGATCTGTGTCTAAGTGGTGTTGTCAGTAGATCGTAAAACCTCTTTTTAATTGAAAATGAGAATGCTGGGGTTTGATCAAAGTATCTGTACAGATCCAGCTAATGAGTGAACAGTTGCAAGTGAGATGCCGGTCCAATAAGAACAGAAGATGTTTCAAAAGTGGTGCTTCTAAAGTCTTGTTACCCAAACAAGTGTTTCTGTCAAACATCTTAGTTATAATGTCTAGCATGCAGCTATATGCTGTGGGAAATAAAGAAGACCCTGAAAGCAATTTACTGATGGTATACCATCCCTAATTTTTAATGGAGTCCTGGATATGTTAATTTTTATTTCCTCTGTTGAAAATCAGGTTATTCACTGGATTTTTTGCGAGCTTTTGCAACTCCTTGAAGGCAGTCTGTCAAGCTCAAAATCAGAAAGGACTTACTGGGGGATACTGGTAAACGTGTGAGAAACATGTGGAGCTATTGACCTGTTTTCAATGCAAATGATGATTCCTTACCTTTGACTGACACAACAGACTTCCTCATTAAATCTTCAATAGTTTCCAGTCCTCCTATATAACCCTGGCATGAAGGCACAGCTTTTAAATTCAAATACAAGGGTTCTGAACACAGACTCTATGAATGTGATATGGAGGCAGTAACATTGACATATTTTCGGTGTTACAGCTGCAAAAAAGATTTACAAAAAGTGCAGTAGGCATGGTTGAAAAGGTTTCTGGTAGGACACATCAGTCAAATTAGAAACATTCTGTAGGAAGGTGTTGATCTAGCTGTGATTTTCAGAGAAGAAACCTTTTGCCTCAAAATAGGTGGTATTTTACTGTGATTATCTTGTGCTGATTCTCGTTTGAACATCAACCTAAGAAGAACCTAAACATGTCTTCATCGTTTTTCTTTAATATAATATTTAGATTCAGCAAACCAAAACATTTTAACATGATCATTCCACTACAGAAAGAAATATGGGATGTCCATTTTGTGATATTATCTGAACTGCTGCCTTTATGAAAATCACTTTTGAAATACTGGCATTTTGATTGACAGTAATTGTTTCTTCATTCTACTCCAAAATGTAAGACTAAAGAGGAAGAACAGAGCTATGGAAGACTCACAAAAATGATGGCAAATCTCAATCGATGGTTTGTTTCACTGATTTGTTTTAGGTTGTTTCAGGAAACTTCTTCCACAGCTACAACCTCAGCATGAATGGGCAGCCATGCGCAGTTGACTGAATTCATACAATGAATGGGGGAGCTTCTAGAAGATTCTCAAAGGAGCTACCTCTGTCCCCACTACCAAAACTCCACCATACACAAACTCAACACAGGGAGGAAGGTCCTTCAATTAATTTAAAGGTGGTTAAAGGATAAGAAGAACAGAGTAATGGTTTTCAGGCTGGATGAGACTCAGCAGTGGGTCTTGCTGTGGCTCAGTGCTGGGACCAGTTTTATTCAATATCTCATCAATGACTCAAAAAGGAAAATGTGGTGAAATGTTGAAATGTGAGGATGGTATTAAAATCTTTCAGATAGCCAAAAGCTGCTTCAACAACAAGCAATTACATCAGGCCTTCAGAAAACAGAATGGTCAAAAAGGTGACAGATGAGTTTTGGTGTAGACAAACATAAGGTATTGCTAAGTAAAATAATCTAAAGAAAGCTTGCATAGTGCTGAACTCTAAAAAAATCACACAAGCAGAGGAAAAAGTAAATGCAGAACTGTTATCCCCCAAATCCTGCAACACTAGAACTAGAGAGCACTTGCTGAAACTAACAGGAGTTTGACTTAAAACAGGTTATAAAAAAGTGCAACTTCTGCGACTTGCTGTCACAGGAGGCTTTGGAGGCAAACTATACCAGAATATTAAAAAATGACAATTTATGGAGAACAGATCTAAAACAAATACTAAATGAAAGAGATGGAGACGAGCCCCTGACATGCTAGAAGAACCATTTTAAATGGTGAAGGAAACCATGGAGAAAAGCCAGGTTTTTGTCTTCTCCTCAAACAGTGCGTATTTCTGCCGGTGTCATAGACAGATCTGGTATTGACCTATACATGTATGATTGGCATTTCTTATATTATTAGTTTTCATAATGCAGTATTTTAAGGATTTACTAATCCCAAAAAGAAGAACAGTTCAAAATGTAGACAGGTGGATAAGGGAAAAGAGATTCTAAGTGCTCTTTAGACAGCAGAGGGGAAACCTTGAACTCTAAAAATGTAAAATGCCAATGAATACATTAAATATACTCATCTAATTACACATTGCCTATAAAATTTATCCACTAAGGCCCTAACTGAAGGATAGAAAATCTGTTATGTGATGCCTCTTCATGTTCTCTTTCTCTCTTTTATCTGGGTGTTAAGTTATGTAATTACTGACCACTTCAAAAGATAAACTTTCTGAATAATTCATACAACACAGCAACATGAGGCAAGGTTAGGGGAGCCTGTGGATATCTCTACATATCAAAAACCAGGCATAGAATTCTGATAAATAAAGGGATGACATTATATCTCAAAAAACACCAGAGGAAGATAAAATACCCAGATGGAAAAGGGAAAAAAATACAAACAACTGGCGTTGCACAGAAATCACTATTCTCTCAAGGATTTGGCACCATGATAATTGGTAAAAAAAAAAAAACAAAACAGGTACAATTATTTTCAGCTCACATAATTTTTAACTGGTTGACATGGCTAAATCCTTGACAGAATAATGAATTAAAGCCAAGACAATCTTTATCTGTCAGTTCGATTGCATACCCCTAACAAGAAAGTGATCCCACTGCCACAACTTTAGAAATACATCAAAAATTGTGCTCAAAGTAGAAGCTTCAGCTTTTTTGTTTTTGTTTTTGTTTTTTTCTCTTTCAAAATTTAAAGCAGTGCAAAATGCCAGGTGTATCTGCTGCTGCAGATCTGGTGCTTCTGATATCAAAATTCAGGGCGCTTAGCAACAACTGAATATTCTAGACACAGGACTGGGAGATGGGAAAGTCATTTGACTCTCTGTTTCCATATCAAATCATTCTGGTCTTAAAAGTCACCCAAAGCATTGACCTGACTTCTGCTGTAACCAATGGCACAACCTCACAATGGTATAAAATACAGATCTTAAATATTTTACATATGTAATACAGAAATAAAAAATATATCATCACAAATGACTCAAGAAGTATCAGAAAATACTTGGTCACAACTTTTATGTTTAATATTAAGAAATTATAATATTGATGACAAGGTAGAGGGTATGATTCTTTAATTTTAATTTTATATCAACACTTGAGAAGTACACCATTAGTAGACAGTGAACTGCTGAAGAAAATATTAAGGCAACTGAAATGTTTTAAAGCAGCAACACAGAGTCAGTATTTGGTTGCTTTGCCTTTAGTTTGTTGCTGTGTTCATGAACCCAAATGTCTGATGATCTTACAGAGTAGATGAATGGATTTTCTACCTTATCTAAATGATCAGAGAGAAACTTCCAGATTTATCCCCAAAAGGCATGTGCTTATGACACCCAGTACTGAGTACTGGAAACAGGAATGGAGCTACATGAACTTGATTAGGTTAAGGCATTTTAATTAGCAAGGAAATATCTAGCTGATTTTGAAGGGATATGGACTCAGAGACTCTGCAAACTGCTTACTATTTCTCAGTGATGGAGATGGGTGCCTACAGTAGAGAAAGAAAAAAAGGTCATCTGCTTCTGTTATGGGACTTATCACGTGAGAAGCTACATGGAAAATTAAGCTCTGCAAGACCTTCAGAGACATTGTGGGAAAGCAAAGAAGACATCATTGCTGTTATTTCTCCTTTAAAATTCTTCCATGATGCTCAGAAGCCTTGTACATGAAGGACTGGGTAAAAAGACACTGATTGACTTTTCTTTTGGTTTGTGCCATTTTCCTACGAAAATAGATTTGACTGTGGTGAACAAACACTAGTATGATAGCTATCAGTGAGCTATCAGTGATATAACCTAATAATTCTGTATTTGGTCAAAGTATGATATTTTAAAGAAAGAGGAATAAAGAAACACCAGCCAGAAACATGATCTCGTAGCGTAGTTTTAGACCCCGGATCTTTCATGACTTGAGAAATATCTGCTAGAAATGTTGGCTGTGAAGGAGCAGCTCATCAGATCTCAGTTCAGATTCTGACCTTTCTTCCTTTACGTCTCTTTAAAGGTATTGTTTAGAGCTTCTCTGGGGAAAAGACAATTGCTTTTTTAAGCTAAAAAGTCCTGGATTAAAGATGGGTCTCAGAGCCATGTCATTAGAAAGCTTATTACAGAATTTAACACTGATGTTAGCCTAAAATTACTTTCCTTCTTGTCACTAGAGAGCAAAAGATTAATCCCATGACAGGATTAGAGATGAAGAAAATGTTAATTATGCCAGTATTCCTGCAAGGTTGACAGATAAACTTTGGTCAGGTCTATCATAAATACTCTGAAGTGAGTGTTGTTCACAGGCTACTGTAAGATATCTTCAAAGATAAATGGAAAAACAAAGCAGTGTTATTGAGAGTTTTGTCTCATTTTCATGCTCTGATAAAACATGGACCTCCAGCTACAAATCTTCATTGATTTTAATTAGGTTTTACAGGTAACAGTCAGCTAAACTATTGCATCAGTATTGCATACCTGAGTAGTACATTATATTGCAGCTGGAGCTCAGATTTATCAGTGTCTATGTACAAAATATTAGCCTGGGGCAATAAAGTCAGACTATAATGGGAAACATGCAAGGAAAATAAAAGCTCTCTTCTGTCATGCCTTTAACCTGTCACTCATAGGAAAATGCCAGACTTCCCTCAGCTTCAAGTTGTTACAGTGAAAGTTCTGCCACATCCTTGGCAGGCTCTTTCAGTCCTTTCGGAAACAAAATAAGAACTAAAGAAGCTGCTGTTACAGGTTCTTTCTGTCAGAATTCAGATTTCTAGTGATGGTTTAAAGATTCTTTCCCACAGCTGATTCCCCTGGTTCTTTTTTTGATATTTCCTTTTTCTTCTCCTTCCTACATTGAATATCAGGGAGGACAGGCTTTGTTTTCCTTTTCTGCTGTACTCTTTCCTGCTTTGTTTGAGCTGAAGCATAATTTTTCTTGCCACAAGCAGAGTGAGGCAGGACCACGGATCCAGGTCAGTCCAAGCGGAGCTGACCCAGTGCAGAGATCAGCAGTTGGTAGGAAGAAGCTAAATGACATGTTTGTGTCTCTGTAATTCCCTTAACCATAACCTTGTTTTGACTGCATAAGCCTTTGCTGCTCTAGCTGTTCTTCAGGATGTTTTCCTCCTCCATCTATTCTCTTTTAGTTTTCCCTGTTTTGGGAGCTCCTGAGACACCACATATTGACTGCCAAACTGGCTGTTACAGTACCCAAGGAAATTCAGGCAGAGGTCAGGCATGACCATCCCATACAGCCTTGTCTTCCAGTCAGACTTTATAAAGCTGTCAGCACAGCAGGTGCTAGCATTTAATATCTTCTCTGGTACCTTCCCTTCCCCAGGAAAAGGGCAGCTCTTAAATGCAGGCTCATCACTCCTGTATCTGAACACAGGAAAAAATTGCCGTTAGGGCAGAGAAATTGACTCTGTTAGGGCAGAGCAGGATGGGTGATGGTAACAGAAACTGTAGAGACACATGGGTGGCATTTCTTCTGTGTGAAGGCCTACAAGATGTCATTCAGGGCTATTTGCTCCTTCTAGAATATAGAGAACTGTTTTGTAGCTATACAAACTACATTTAGTGGCAGTACTAGCTTACCAGGATTTTGCCCATGATTTTTTTTTTTTTTTTCCCCCCAATCCTCTAGTTGCTAGATTTCTTCATTGATGTTATTCAGATGTTTCCTTACCCATAATAGATATTTTTAATGTGTTAATTTGTAGTCATATGAGGCTTCAAGTAGGGACTCAGTGCAAGAAGTATCTATGAAATACTATCTGCTAGAGGGGTAGGGGATGTGCAGATGTTTTGATCTAATCTGTCTTGGACCACATACCAGAGAGTTCCTTCCCAGAGGTTATCCTGGATCTATGTGCAAATGTTTGGAACTACCTGCCTATCCCCCTTCTCATATCACTCTCCAGCCAATGTATACATCTTTAATAGACTCTGGGTTTGTCTGGGCATGGTACATCCCTCCACTATATCCCTTTAGGTTTGTTTATGGATGAAACTGAAAAGCACTGTCTCCCCAAAGACCCTGTAAGTGTCTATCTGGATTAAATTATGCTAACCTGATTAGATTTACTTATGCCAACTACAGCTTTTTTTATAGAGCTCTCAGGATGGTTTTATGAACCTCTGAAATTTTCAGGACAAGTATATGCAAATTAAAAAAAAGACCCCATGCTTTCCTTTATAACATATGGCAAATCTTAAGCCCACTGTGGTAAAACTGTTCTGTAGTTATCATTTAAATAAGATGCGGCCAACCATTTTGCCCCAGCAAGGTGAATGTCTATTTATCACTGGAAATAGAATATATTATGGGAATTACTCAGAAACAAAAAAAGCCTGTTGCATGCACTGAAGAGTGTGTTCATGACACATAATCCTTACGCAGCATCTTTTGCTAAAATCCATTAGCACACTCGATTCTGCACTGGCAAAGACTCTGGAGTAAGACTGAGCAGCCCCATCATTTAGGTTCTTAATCAAGGAAATAGAGTTTTGCTCAAGTTTCAAAAAAATGTTTATATATATTGACTGAAATAGCACTGTATTACCTAGAATAATTGTATTTCTTCATTTCATACCAGGGGAAAAACAGATCTTGGGATCAGTTAGTAGAAACCAGTGTTTACAAATTCAGTTGCTCATAATTTAGGAAGCAATTCACCTAATTCTAAAATAGACATCCCTTTTTTAACAGATGAATTGCACCCCAAGATCACTATAACAGAAGCCTGGATAACAGATAACAGCTATAAAGCAGGTGTCTAAACTTAGGTGAGCTGAATCTAATCCTTACTTTCATGTAATGTTTTCTTCCATGGACCATCAATACTCTCCTAAGAGAAAATATTGGGGAGAAGGTGGCAGGACCTACACATAAGGCATCTTTTTCTGTCTCTTATCTCCAGTAATGATTCAGAGTATAACTGTTTTTTTTTCCCCCATGATCTCCAGTTTCAGTATCACAGATGAAAGAAGCTGAAATGTAGATTGAATCCCTATGCCCCGTTACCATATCAATAGATACCCATGAGCAAGTGAGTACTATTGTGTATACTGCAGAGGAATAACAGAGGAATGAAGCCTTAAGAATGCTAAGGGGTGAGGGCAAAAAGAAAGACTTTTCTTGATGGAATTACATTTGGTATCTAAATAAGTTCTATTATTTGGTGCACTTGGCACCAGTATTGTCAAGACTTCTTCAGGTCAGTGTGTCCATATATGTATATTTAAATATCATACCATGAAATTGGTGACAGCAATATCTTAGTGGATAGCTTTCTATAAGGCAGTACTACTCAATAGTACAATATGCTTGCCATTATGATCAGAAAGTTTCGCGAACTAGATCAGCGAATCTTACCACATCTGATCTTCTTCTTTAAATGCTAATATTAATTCTAAATCATCTTTATTCTTCAACCAGGCATCCTTAAGAATGATCAAACCACAGGACTTCTTTTATTGAATTTGGATCAAAATCTAGAGGAAACTAGCTCTTTTCTTGCGTTTGCCTGACAGTAAGTTTAAGTCACACTCTTTAGCCATCAGAGACATTTGTCCACCTTCACTTTGTATGATGGAGGTTCAAACTACTTTTTTAATGTATTTGAACTTCTTTCAATTCCCTCGTTGATCATATTCCTCTCATGTACAATGTCACTCAAGCATTCATGACACTGACTGCTCCTACTACCTTGCACAACACTTTTTTTGATAATGCTTCTTTTCCTCCATACTATGTGTTTATTTTCCCAGTGACTCATATTTTATACTACACATAAAATATCTTCCCACACTGAATATATTGCTTGTCAAAAGCCATCATTTGCATCTCTACTTGAACATCCAACATACCTTTTGATGGCCTTTAATTTTAAAGGTCTGTGTAAAGTTTTGTGACAACTGAAATATAAACATATTTCATGTTGTTTTCCTGGTTGGTTAGGCCTTTCTTCCATATCCTGATAGGGTTTTCAACTGGTCTCAAGCCAGCAGCCTGTCTCCTGGAAGGAAATAGTAGACTAATTTAGAGTTCACTACCAAATAAATTAGCTGAATTTTATATTGAACAACAAACCTACATCAGTTATTAAATATCACTATTTAAATTCAGACATATTTTGGAAAGGTTTGAATGACTTCCAGTTCTTCTGTATGATTAAAGTCCCCCTCATTCCATTAAATACCTACTTCCATTTCTGTCATAGACACTGAGATTATAGTAGCTTTACCATGTATCACTCTTAAACACTTCCTTTAAAACTTTGCTTAGAAGGGATCCCTAGAAAGAGAAAATAGTCACCATGGAAGGAAATATATCTTACCTTTGAATGACTACATAATGCAATGTTTGCCAAGTACATGTAAATCAAAAGATTTTATGACAGCAAAGGTTTCTGCAATTCCTTACCAGGAGCTTGGTAGCTGTACCATATTTATGTTGATAGTCCTTGGCCTAAGAATCAAACTTGCATTGTGGCAGAAAAGACCCATATGTCCTAAGAATAATTTTATTTTCTGCCCTCTTTGGTTACAACAGTGATAACATCTTTTACATCCTAAGCCATCTGTGGGAGCTGCATCCTCTTTTGCTGGGTACCAGGATGCTCAGACCCCACCTACTTCCCAGACTTATTTTGTCTCTGTCATTCCCACTGGCTGCCAGACCCATTGGCCACACTAGCCTTACAGCTACAGATGTACCAGGGACTGTGGCCTTTTCAAGAGCTGCACAGCCACCCACCTAATATTGGCACTCCTATGTGAGCTAATGAAAACCTCAGAGGTTGTTTCCAGTCACGCTGCTTTGCAGGACTGAATGCATTGGACTGTGAGGAAAGTAATAGGAGAAAATTTCATATGAGCTTGCATCTCTTTTCATCATTCCTTTACAAACTGAAAGGGAGATTTAATGATTCTTTACATGAACAGCCATGTGAGGTCCTGAATTATACCAGCAGGCTAAGAAATGGATCTGAAAAATAATTATATTTCAACAGATGGCTTCTGATGTGTAATTATCAATATATGTAATGTGCCGTTTTTGTGCAAGACCTGTTTATCCGGCTCGTCCTAGCTGTTTATGTGTATCATGCATTTCCCAGGTGCCTGTAACTACTATGACTCAAAGGGCAGAGAACAATAAAAATGTCTATTTAAGAGCATAGCCACTCTAGACACTAATGGGCCTATGAGAGCCTTTGGCAGGCACATCTATCCAGCACTGAGAGCACCAAAACCGAGCATGGATGACAAGAATGGATTTAGCTGCCAGCTACATTTTACAAGGCCATTCATTCTTGCAAACACCTAAGACTCGTAACATGGTTTCCAGCTGTGCAAAGTAATTAATTATAATACAACACAAATAATAATCTGTCACTTCTCACTCACAGTAATTTTCACTTTCTAAAACCTGTGTGTGCCCAGTTTGTGTGGTTATTCCAAATGATGTTTAATATCCAACAGCGAGATTTAGATGAACAAACAAAACAAACAAACAGGCAGTTTAATTGAAGGGGTTGTAGATGCTGATGTGTCATGCAGAGTAAGAATTTCAAGACAGCCCATACCCAGCCTGCCTAATACAAATACTAAGGTGTGTCTGCAGAGGCTGCTTTACAGGCAGGGACAAGACAAGGGACCCCAGCCAGGTGGTGAGTGCTCCGTGGTATTGCAGAGAGAAATAACAAAAGTTATTTAGGCAAAGTGCTTCAAGGAAAACTCCTTTGATCCCTATGGCATTGAGTGAGTAGTTTTAGAGGTGCCCTCTAGTACCTGGTGCTGGCACAACACAAGACTTCATTGCAAGGGAAGGAGAAGTCCCTTTGTAGGGGAAGAGAGTCCTCAGGAAATGAAAAGCTCACCTCTATTAGCCATAGCCCATGGCTCTTGGTAAATATCTATTATTTATTAGTTATTATCTAGCTCAACATGACGTGGAAATGTGCATTGGCAGCCCAGAAAGTCAAATGTATCCTGAGCTGCATCAAAAGAAACATGGCCAGCAGGTCAAAGGAGGTGATGCTCCTGCTGTACTCTGCTTTGGTGAGACCCCCACCTGCAGTACTGCATTCTGCTCTGGGGCCCTCACCATAAGAAGGATATGGACCTGTTGGAGTGGGTCCAGAGGAGGGCCACAAAAATGATCAGAGGGCTGGAGCACTTCTCCTATGAAGAAAGGCTGAGAGAGTTGGGGTTGCTCAGTGTGGAGAAGAAAAGGCTCCAGGGAGACCTTATAGTGACCTTCCAGTGCCTAAAGGGACCTACAGGAGAGCTGGAGAGGGACATTTTACAAGGATATGTAGTGATAGGACAAGAAGTTGTGGCTTTACACTGAAAGATGGTAGATATTCTTCACTATGAGGATGGTGAGACACTGGACCAGGTTGCCCAGAGAAGCTGTGGCTGCCCCTACCTGAAAGCATTCAAAGCCAGGTTGAATGGGACTTTGAGCAACCTGATCTAAGGCAGGAGGGTTGGAACTAGATGATATTTAAGGTTCCTTCCAACCCAAACCATTCTATAATTCTATGATTCTATGATCTATCTGGTTTCTTTGTAAGGGCAGCAGGATTGAGAAACCCACAACTCACTGCAGTTCTATAGAAGGGGAAAAAACTAACAAAAATCTCAACTGCCTCCAAACCTGCAGGATGTGTTTGAGAAAGTTGTTGTGGTTTAGGCCTGATTGACAGCCAACCACAATGCAGCACCTCTCTCTCCCTTCCCCTCCGGCAATGAGAAGGGACAGAGAGCCAGGCTTGGGGTTCAAGATAGGACTGGGATGGGGGAAAATCCCCCTTTTATGATCACGAGCAAAAGGAAGACTCGTTAGGAGAAGAAAAAAAAGAACATACATTTATTACAGACACTAACAACACATAACAGAGTAAGACAGTGAGAAGCATTGCCACATCTTGAGAACACCTTCCCCCCACCCCTCCCTTCTTCCCGGGCTCAGCTCTGCTCCCGATATCTCTACCTCCTCCCCCAGTGGCGCTGGGGCAGGGAATGGGGGGTGCAGTCAGTGCTGCCACTTCCTTCATGTTCGGTGAGGGGAGTGTCCAAAACTTGTTACCCCCTGCTCCATCGTGGTCCCCCTCTCACAGGAGACAGTCCTCCACACACTTTCTCTGACTTGAATTCCTCCCATGGGCCGCAGCGTTCCCCACACTGCTCCGTCATGGGTCACTAAATTCCTCCGACTGGATTCTCTCCCATGGCTGCAGCCCTTCTCGAGCTGCTCCGGTGTGGGACTCCCCCGCGTGCTGCAATCCTCCCAGCACTGAATTACAGCAGTGGGGCTACCTTTTCCCATGAGACCCCGGCCTTCTTCGGGCACAGAACCTTGAACAGGCAAGCAGGAGCAACAGGCTGTAAATCAATGTCTGTTCCACCGTAGATCTTCATGGGTGGCAGAGAGGGGCTGCCCTGCCATCTCACCACAGGATACAGGAGGGTCTCTGCTCCGGAACACCTCCCCCCTCCTTTCTTCCTTCGTTCCTCCACTGACCTTGGTGTTCATGCAGCTGCAGCAACTCCTCCTCACAAGTCTGACTGCCCGTCACCACGTCCCTTCTTAAATACGTTATCGCAGAGGCGCAGCCGATTGGCTCAATTTCCCAAACAGAAGTGGAGCTGACGTGGAGCTGGTGGAGCTTCGAGAAGCTTCTCACAGGGGGCCGCCCCGATAGCCCCCTCCCCTGCCACCAAAAAACTCCACCACTCACTCAACCCAGGACATTCCACCCCTCGCCTCTGCGAATCACGTATTTAAGAATTAAGAGATCCAACATTCAGTACAGAAAACAGTATACAAATCAACATCAGAACAAAGAGTAGGCAAAACCAGACTGAAAGGAACTTCCCCACACCCATATACTGACAGACTACTGAGATACAATACAGAACATCCACCCATAGTCCCTTCACCACACCTGAAAAAAAAAAACTTCCCCACAATTACAACTACAGACATTACAGAGATCATTCCACTAATGGAGTTCAGTCTGTATTTTGCTCATTACCTCTCCCAATTAATATCCTTATCAAATCGCAACCCCCTGCCCCACGTTGGGCGCCAAAAACTGTTGTGGTTTAGGCCTGATTGACAGCCAACCACAGTGCAGCACCTCTCTCTCCCTTCCCCTCCGGCAATGAGAAGGGACAGAGAGCCAGGCTTGGGGTTCAAGATAGGACTGGGATGGGGGAAAATCCCCCTTTTATGATCACGTGTGGAGTGAATGTGACACAAAAGACAACTTAAAGCTGAGAAAAGACAACTAAAGGCAAGATTTATGACTACACTGAGAGAGGTCATACAGTTACAAGCCTCAGGCATTATGGTTCTGTGTAAAGAATATGGATCTGTCTGAGGAATATCATGAAAGTACAATAAAGCAAAGAAAAAGAAAAGAAACAAGCACCAAATTGATCATCAAACATTACAGTTCGGATCTGTGCTCACTTCACCATGGCTGAGCAACTCAGCATCTCACAGCAGGCTTATTGCCATGTTTTCTCCTTAAGGGAGCTGCAGCAAATTTGATTTCTGAAAGGTGTTTTTGCTCTGTTTTGTTTTAACAAACAGAAGAAGATTATATGTTTCACTGAGCCAGGATGCAGACTTTCTCTTTCTGATGAGGTCCCTACTGTTTTAGCTCTTCATTTCACACTGATATCTTACCCAACAGTTTCCGGGAGTCCTGCTGTGAATCTATAAGACCTTCTCTTTGGGCTCTTCCCTGTGTAATATTTGATATTATAAGTTTAGAAAAACTGAGATCAAACACCTCTTCCCGCAGTCAGCGGTGCATGTCCCTTGAACGCACACATGCTGTTGCAGGAAGTGTAGTCCTGAAGAGTTGCACCAAGCTTTGTAGCACAACTGAATTAAAAAGTCAGTGTGTCTGTAAAAAAAATGTGGGCAAAGTAAAAGATATTGTTCTGAATGACATGGTGATTAGGAGTTGATCCAGGAAGACAAGAAGGTCACGTTTGTGAAATAAGCTGTAGGCAAATGACAGTAAAATAGTTATTAGCAAAACTTTTGGGAAAGTTGGATTTAAAACTCAGGACTGCTGTTTTCTTTTCTCTCTGAGTAGGCCTTTACTGAGACTTTGTAAATAACGTAGTAACTTGCTATAGGTTGATGTCTTCACTGGAGGTTTCCCCAGGCAATTTCACATGAAGTGTCATCAGGAGTTTACCTGGATTCATTTCTTTAGAGTTCTTCATGTTTTCAGAGTAAACTTTGAATTTCTTTTTGACAAGAACCTTTGGAAATGACTGTATCTGTCCTTAGGACTGATTTTCACTTCCATAATACACAATGAACCACTTTCATTGACCATGACTTCTGGGAGTAGACAACACTTTGCAGTGGACAGAGGGATGGAGAGCACTGTTCCCATTCCAAGGAATATTTTGTTTCTCTCTGGTGTACTTCCTACTCTCTGAGTTTTGGCATCACAAGAGAATGTGATCCCCAGATTTGTCTCCATCTTGTTTTTTAATGAGACATATACACAGCTGCAGTAGGCTCATTTGCAGCTTTATTAAGGAATTCTCACTTTCCTGGTTTGTATTTGTCTTCTGGATGGGATGTGAACCTCATTTAATTAATTTTACACAGTTTAGACCCACTTTGCCCCTGTATATTTTAAATGTCAGAAAAACTATGCTATTGGTCACGTCCTTTAGTCTTACCACTGTACCTTATAACCTATGTATTTTTCCCCTTTCTTTTGACTCATCTGACATAATAATATGAATATATCCATTCCTTTAAAAAAAAATAAAATGTTGCTAGTACTTTGCAGATTAATTATCATTTTACCTTTGCTTCAGACATCAAACTCCTCTCCTGGATTTATGACAGGTTATCAGGAAACTGTGGATGCCAGAGCGTAGCGATGATAATGCAGCACATATGTTGAAGTGTGCACAAGGCACTGCCCTGCTCACACCTTTTCTTGTGTTCCCTTCTCTTGCTTCTTAACTGAGAATAAATCCTTTTCTATATCTTCAGGGTAAGTGGTGTCTTCTGATGCTACTCAGCACATTAATCCTGGGCTTTAGGATCCTGACACTGTATCGGAGGAAAAGCAGTAATCCTTGGTATAAACTTAATTCCTCTGGCACATTGTCAGAGTGGTGACCACTGGATGGGAGCTTGCAGAGCTGATTCATTCCCAGTTGCCTTTCCACAGCAGATGAGATGCAGATGAAACAACCTGGAGTACTGTTCCTTATTTACAGCACATCCCTTGCCTCTAGGGAACAGAACACACTCTGCAGGTCTTTTACCCTTACCACTATGCAAAACCAAATCTAGATGGGTGCTCCTATTGAACATGTATGTTCTCTGAAGCCAGACTTGGTACACTTCTGTGTGTTAATGTGCCAAATAAATTAGTGTGATGACTGATTTTTTTCTGTGTTTGCTAGAAATGTCAGCTTCCTATGCATATTGCTGTGAACACTAGTAGCAGTTTTAGTGTCCATGGAAATATTTCTGCATCACCCAAGCCTTTACCAGTGAACAGTGGCTGGCTCAAAGGATCTGTGCACATAAGATCATTGCAGGATCCCTCTGCTCTGCTCTGTGAATATTCCCTTTATTTTCCGAGCCTTCAGAGTTGGTAGCCATCAAAGACTTATGACAAACATGAAAAAATCATTTTAGTATATTTATATTCTCATTATCAATGAAAAAATGGGGAAAATCACACCATTGTCCTGGCTTCTTGTATTTATTTTCCCACATCATGCCACAGTTCTTCTGCCTTTTTCCCCCTATAGAAGTCAATTTGAGATATCAATATCAAGATAGGGTAGTGTAAGCTCACAGCCAGTTCAATTTTAGGTACTGCACTTGATCCTTGATGCGGGGTTATTAATTTCCAGAATATGACTGTCCCAGTAGAGCCCTGTCTGTCCACATCATGTCTCAGAAGGTGACAAGACACTTCAAAGTGTCTGGCACTGATCTGAGCTCTAGTGTCTGGGAGGAAGATTTCTTCTCATTCACCAACATTTTAGGTGCTAGTCTACTATATAAAACCTCAATAATGCTTAAATAGCTGGCCTTTTCTTAGCTGTGGCAGCAGACTCCTACAGATACCTAAATTACCACTTAGCTATGTAAAATTATGTAGTTCTGCTTTGTAGCTCAAGTCTCTCATTTATATTAAAATATAGCCTCATTTTTTCTGTAAACCCCAATTCTGAGACAGAGCGGGATGATATTTATTTCTCAGCAATGATAGAGAAAAGTGCTTCCCTCTGTTCCAACACCAATTTAACCTGGCCAGCACCTGGAGCATTGGCATGGTTATCTTAAAAAAGCTTTTCATAAAGCACAGCAATATGGAGAGAAGGTATTTTGATATGTGTTATTATTAGCCTGGATCATACTTTTCTGAATCATAAAGGAAAATAGAAACACAGCTGGCTAAGCATTGCTCTTTAAATGTCAGGACAGTGTGTGTGCATCGGTGTGTGTGTATATATTTATCAAGATTTAAATTTTAATTCTCTGTTGTTTTTTTCACAGTGTGGATTTCAGATAAGATTCTTTATTATATGTCCAATCCACTGTTAGTTGTCAAGAATTATTCCAGAACAACTAGCTGGGCACTTAACTGTTTTGGTTTCTCTGAAGTGTCTTTCTGGATTTTGCTCTTTGACTACCTCACATGTAAAATCAGCTAGTTATTTTATCTTGTGAACTCTAGTATCTGAAATATCCACTTGGGATTCACCCCTGAGTTTTGAGTGTTGATAAAAAACTCCTGTCTGTTTGAGTACTTGATGTGAAATTTTTGTCAGCTTCCCTAACAGCTTCAAATATATTATACCTTCCCGAATTTAAGTTAGAATGGATGATCATTTACTTTAGAGCTTTCATAAACTTCTGGTTGTGAAAGCTTCGGTCTTCTTATTCAACAGAGATTTTCAAGGATGGCCTTTTGAGATATGATGCTCTTGGTGGGGCTACTGAGGTCTCTTGTACAATGGGATTTTCAGGTCTGCAATATGGGTAAAGAACAAATGATGCAGATGAGCATACTCTGCAATACCAATGACCAGATGAAGGATTTTAGAGCAGTGCAGACTCTGTGTTCCCCACCATCTACCGTTACTAGTTGGTTATACTGTTAGATGAGCAGCTGGAAGTTTCTCATAGTTTTCCATGGAGGAAAAAAACTCCATTATCTTGTGCCAAAGAAAATTATTTTCCTTAAAGTACTTGATATCACTATTGGAAGAATACCTCCTTTGTTCTTAATCTGATGCTTTAGCAGCTTGAAACCCTTTTTCAGATGTCTCACAGAGATAGTCTTCTTACACAGAAGTGTAAATAGGCAGGTAGGTATTTTATGATGGAATTGTGTTATTGCTTCCATGTATCATAGAACTGAATCATATCACAGAATGATTTAGGTTGGAAGGGACCTTAAAGATCATCTAGTTCCAATCCCCCTGCCATGGTCAGGGACACCTCCCACTAGACCGGGTTGCTCAAAGACCCGTCCAACCTGGCCTTGAGCACTGCCATGGAGGGGGCAGCCACAGCTTCTTTGTGCAACTTGTTCCAGTATCTCACCGCCCTCATAGTAAAGAATTTCTTCCTTATATCTAATCTAAAACTACCCTTTTTCAGTTTAAAACTCTTACCCCTAGTCCTATCACTACACTCCCTGATAAAGAATCCCTTCTCATCTTTCCTGTAGGCCCCCTGTAAATACTGGAAGGATGCTATAAGGTCTCCCCAGAGCCTTCTCTTCAGGCTCATGTACCACCAAAGCAATTTTTTCTTCAGGTGTACAGGAAAGTCACTGAATCCTTTAGATTGAAAAGGATTTCCTGAGGTCACCTAGACCAACCTGTCAGCTCAGGCAGCATCAGCTAGAGGCAGGTTGCCCAGGACCGTGTACAAACGGGTTCTCAATATTGGTTTTCTTCAGATGGATACCACAACAAATGAAGAATTAAAACTAGAAACAACGAGTTAGACCAGAATCTAACTCCTTTCTCTTCTGTCAGACCTTCTACACTACAACACAAGAAAGAAAGAGAGAAGATCTCCTCCATGGATTCATTTAGATCAAGTAATTTTCATTGTTTTCTGACTTATATATTGCTGTTTACAAAAGTTATCTGTTTCAGCAGTGGAAGAAATTGATTTCTGTATAGAAGTTGGTGTGGATGTTTAAACTTGTCAAGTATTTCAAAATCCTTTGGGATGAAAGGTTCTATATAAATGTAAAATACTCTGTTATTATTTATTATTTCTTTACACATAGTAAGTGCTCCTGGGATGTTCTGTTTGTTGTAGTTGTGATGGTGTTATGTGACCTGGCATTGCATCTTGCCACAGCACACAAAGATTTATTTCAGAAGAAATTAGATTAATACCCATCCTTCAGCTTTCCACTCATACAGTGTTTTACATTAGGTGTATCTAAATGTTTCCATCCTTATTTTGTGAGGTGTGTGGAACTGATGTTCCCAAACTAATTTGTCTTCTGTGTTCTCCCTCAGTTTTGCTCAGTGTCATGCTGAAAAAATGGCTGGTAATTCCAAATATTAGACTTCCGCTGCATTTTGTCTGGGGATCCACACTGATGCATTAGTTCTTTGCAAAGAGAAGGAATAAAAGGAACAACAGACATTTTACCTGGGAGGAAGTAAACATGTTGGGATATCTTTGGGTTTTGTAATCCTTGGTGCACATTAAGCAGTCAGTCCTCATGCCCGAATGCATGTGCTTCAGAAGAAACCTCACCCATACTGGATTGTATTCTCATCCCACCTGTAGACTACTGCTATTCTCCTTACTTTCTGTGTGAGCAGATAAAGATCTTCCACTTGCTTAACTTTGCCTAACACCTGAGTAAAGCAGTCAATGGGATAAATTATGAACATGGGGTTTTTTGGTTGTTTTTTTTTGTTTGGTTGATTTTTTTTTTTTTTTTTTTTTTTTTTTTTTTTGTTATAAGCTTCCCCCCATCTTAAAGCAATTTTCAGTGTTTCATGTGCTGTTTTAAAAATATTTCCAGGACTACCCAACAGGCCTGTCTACCATCCCTTTCAGGAGATGTATCATCTCTGGAAGTCCACAGGATTAAATGGTTAGGCACTCTGCTGGGGCTTGCTCTGACAATGAAGTTTTGAGCCAGCATCCGTAGAAAGCAATGAGGTACTTGGCTTTCTCATCCTAATCCAGGGGCACTGAAGAAAAGTCATAAGAACACCAAGACATTTTAAGATATGGTCATAAGCAAGTTGCAAGGGTAGATTGTAGTCTTTTTGGTTGAAAACTATAATTTGATGATTCCTAAAACTACAGACAAAAGCCGTCTTCTGATTTTTCCTTCCTTCAATGAGCTTTACACTTCTGCTTAGTTTAAAAGTACTACAGTACTCAATTTTCTTTGAGATATTTCTCTTGTAATTTTCAGAGAAATCAGGTAAAGTAGAAAATCAGTTCTCTTCCAAGCAGTTAGAGATGTTCAGATTTTGCTGTCATATAAATACCAGGATAGAAATAGTTTTATATTTGGTGGACTGGTAACAAAAACACAATAATGCAGGAAGGGATTGAAGGCAAACAGTTACTATTTCACAGTGCATACATGAGGTTTGTGGCAGGCTTTTTATTACTTTTTCAAGTACTATTTTTATTCCAGTTTGAAGCTGAACTGTGAAGTTTAGGAAGAAATTGGTTGAAAAGATATGTTCTCCATTTGGGTGTTAGACCTACTGACATAGAAAAAAACCCCAAATCTATATTAGAGAGAAATAAATCTTTGAAGGAAAGGGTATTATGTATAGAGCATGTAAACATCTTTTGTAAAATTTCCAAAATAGAATTTTTTTGATAGATTCCTTTTAATAGGCTGCTGTTTGTGGAAATTGTCATAAGCTTTCTGCAGAAGTTTCTCCATCAGAAAATATTTTGCTGAATTCAGAACATTCTCTGATTATTTGTTGTTTTACAAGATTTGATTTCATAAATAATTTAAAGGAATCATTCTGAAATTACAAGACTGTGACTTTATTTCAGAAAGGAACACCACTTTTTTATTTTTAAAGTGTGATTTTAATTATAGTTATATTATTGTGCAAGCACAAAATTATTTGATTTGTTTAGATCTAGTTCAGAAAGCTCAGATTTCCAATAAAGCAGGAAATACCATTCATATACATGTCAGGAGCATCCTAACTGTTTTTGTCTTTAAGAAATGCCTTTAAGAAGGAGGAATATTTTTATCCACCAGCTATGACATTTAATTTGACAATATTAAATGCACTAATTTTACTTAAAAGTTAAATGTGAAAATATCACATTTAACACTGTATTTTGGATCATGCAGCAGTATTATCCATCTGTTTTGGAGCTCTTTAAAATATTTAAGGATGAATCTTCCCATCGGATGAAGGGCAGTAATGACAAATTATCTCAGTTTCAGGGTGAATATAGTCTTATTTCAGAAGAATTTAGGTTCAAAAATGCAGTTTTCAGTAGCTGAGTCCTGAGCAACTATATGAATGAAATTTCCTGAATCTGCATTTTCCAGACAAAGAAGATGCCTTTATTTCTTCTTGTGAAGAACGTCCTAGGGGCATTATTCAACTGAGGTGTTACCATTCCCATAGTGAATTTTTGTGACATATCACACAGGTGTCATCATTATGACAGGAGATTCTGTGTCTGTGATTTACATACTTATCTGATGGTCATGGTTCTGCTTAGAAAAAGCATGAAAATGAGGCCTGAAAATTGGAAATTGGGTACTGGTGTGTGGGAACACGATGCAACAAGCCCTATATATGCCATCTTTTAAGGGTTCTTATAGATCAGAAATGCCCGTAACACCCTTATTATCACTATTATCACTCATATCTATGCCTATAACACTCTTATTATCACTCATGATTAAACACACTCCAGTGGAGTTGTTTTACGTGGACTGATGGAAAGAATAAATAGAGTGACCAGAATAAGATGATTGTAGATCTGTGTAAGGACAAAATTTGCTCCTTATAGATAAGATAAGGGAAAAGGGTAATTGCTGAGTGCCATTCAGGAAAGGTGTTTCCTAGGATGGCAACAGTCTGGAATAGGCAGCTCAAGAGCTCTTTATGTCACACACATTATAAAAAATAAGCATGTGAGTCTGTGGCTCCTTTATGCTCTGAGAAATAACATGAAAATTGTGACTGAGAATGTATTGTGAGATTGAAAGAGTACTTAATGCTGGCCATTTACTAAATTTATACTTTTGAACATTTTTTTCCTTGTCATTCTCTTCACACACACTGGCGTAGGCTCTAAAACTCTGAACAGACATAATTATTTCAGGGCTAGAGCTATTTGTGAATACTGGGGAGAATCAATGTATATTTTGTAAAACTTAACTAAAAAGGAGCAGAGCGCTCTGTGGTGCCAGATCAGTCTGTCACAGTCCAATCTGAGCTTTCATTCAAGGGGAATCCTCCAACACTGGATGTAAACAACATCTGCCACTTTGCTATGATTACTACACAAAAATTCAGGTCAGTTACTCTGTAGCTGCTTGAGGCCACAGCTCTCCTGATTGCCAGACAATGAACTAGTTTAGGCTTATTAATGTGTTTATATTGATTGTTAAAGTCCTTCTGATTTGCCCTCTGTGCAAATTAGTCCAAGACCTGTGAAGCCTGATCTCATCGAGGGAAGGTCGCAACAAAAACACAATCCATCTACTCGTGAAAAGCTTGAAAAGTGTGGTGATCTGGATTTGCTTTTGTAAGGTATTATGTATACTAAATAATCTGGGGTCTTGTGGGTGAAAAGTACTCTGTCATCCTCCATCAGCTTCATGCTTTATAAAAAGGTTTGAGAACTAGAAAAAGCAGAACTGCATAGCCTTTTTATCTTGATTAAAAAATAGCCTCTCAGACTGAAACTCCAGCCCTTGATCCTCATCCTAAACCATCTATTTTTTCCACTTTTAAAATTTTATACTACCTTTCATAGTGGAAAATAATTGTATTGAAAAGTTGTAAGGAAATCCTCTTTAAAATGAAAGGGACACATAACCATCTATCTGTAATCACTGCTGAACAGATAATTACACATTCTTCTTATAAGTGTTTGGCTGCAGAAACATTTAAATTGAATTAACATTTTAAACAGTTTTATTCTGACTTTTATACTACAGATTGCTAAGGAACTTCAGTTAATACCATAATGGAGGATAGCTAAGCAAATTGCCTTAAAATCTAAATAGCTGATATCAATATTTATTAAAAACACACTGTTTATTCTGTCAGTGTAACAGGACTTCCAGTTCCTATTTACAGCTCAAAGCTAAATTCAAGATAAATAGCTTAGTAACCTTCAGTATGGCAAGAAATGTAAAAATCCACAAATTTCTTAATGACAAATCTTGATGGCAAGGCTGGAAACAAACACCAATGTAGGGGAGGATCCTGGTGCACTGAAGTGCTAGGAAAATATTTAAAACTGGAAAATCCAACTTTTTTCAAATGGACTATTCAGTCTACATGATGATACCCAAAAGTGTCACTTTCTCTGGGTCTTGGTGACCTGATAATTTGACTGTGTTCTTGTATTAAGATCTCAACCTAGAAGACCATTAATTTTCTGAAGCTGAATGATACTTGCCTTTTTTTTTGCCATTCGAAATTACTCTTAGGATCTGCTTAGTCTCTCTACTGTCAGCTTCAATGAGATCAACTTTGTTCCTGTTATGAAAGCCCAAATTAGAAATCTCAGTGCTCCCTGAGTCTGAAAACTCTAGTAGAGAAACATGCTAATAGAACGACTGAAAGACAGAACCTATTGGTTAAACGACACCTTCAGTTGTTTCCTTTACTTTCATGAATGTGATAATGCTGAAAATATACACTATAATAATTGTTTTTTATTGTTTGCTTTCCTGACAGTTTCACAAAGTAGAAAGTTTTCATTTATAGCACATTTATTAGCGAAGACTTGAAACTTTGTCCAACTGGTATAGAATTGGCTGTTCATCTTGTGTCTATAAAAATCAACGTGTCACCTTTTCTATGAAACCACATCTTATCATCAATGTGACACAAAATTTGAGATGCTCGCTCCCATTTAGAATGCTCTAATTCCCAAACTGCAGGAGCACATGCAAGCAGCATGGATATGGGGCATTGCAGAGTTCCTGTCTCAGGCGAAGAAGAGCAAAGACAGCGAGGCAAGACAGTGAAACTACTGACTGGTGCATCTGAGGTCTCAATCGGGCAAAGAAACAAAGTTGATGAAGTCTCCTGGGGTTTTGATCGCTGTTTTTCTGGAACTCAGCTATCAAGGTTTTGATGCAGAAAAACCTGCTACATTTCCCCATCGTTCTTTTCCTGGTATATGTTCATGTGTGTATAAAATGACATACAGATCAGTGCATGGGTGCAATGCTGTATTTGGAGTTAGGACTGTCACATGGCTGATACTGGATGACTGAGGAGGGACAGAAAATTGATATCTGCAGCTTTTTTTTAAAATTAAATCACTTTAGATTATTATGTTTATAGCCTTATTGGGTCTCCACAAAGCATCACAAAGACCAGATTAGGCGAGTATGAAAATAGTTTCTTGAAATTCCTTGTGCTCAGATTTGTTTTTAATGTTGCAAGATTGCAAATGTCTGGAGCTTTTAATTGTTAGTGGTGGACACAGATGATCTGGGGTAGCCTCTGGCATTGGAAGACCTATTTTCTTTCTGAAATTGCTCACAACTAAAATAGATTACAGAAAGGAAGCACTGTTACTCTAATTTTGCATAAGGGGAACTGAGACACATTGCAATTATATAATTTACCCAGGTAGCTCTGTGGTAGAGATAGGAATGTTAAAAGTCCCATAAGAATTTCATTAGTAGGTTAATTACACAGGTGTGTAAATACACACAAAAACCCCTTTCATTGGTTCATTAGTTGACTTGGGACTTCTTGAATTTTGAAAATTATTATTGCATGAACTACTGAAATGCAACTGTCTGTTTAAGAAGAAAACCTGGGTTTCAGGAACCCTCTGATTTTGAATTCCAGCCCTGATTTTCGACTCCTACTTGTTTCTTTTTTTCTTCCAGATCCTCACTTACACTTCTTATTTGCCTCACAGCAATTCTGGGGATGGGAGGAAGGGGAAATGTCATAGAAGTTACTCATGCTAATATGCTTTCTGCCATATGTTTAAGAAAAATCTCCTATGCAATGTTCTCTGTGGAGCACTCTTGAATACTTTGCAGTGGATTTTTAAAACACATATATGGTGCTAAAGTCAGTCTAGTCCTGCCAGCAAGTCTGGGGAAATAGGTAGTTTCTTCCTACAGGAATACATTTACAGTCTTTAAAGTTATATTCTATCTAGTGACACATCTCAATGCTGAGACCTTGGATATCTTTATTGCACATGGATGACTAGTGGCCCACAATGCAAAAGAGGATGACAGATATTCAGTTTATGAGACTGTTAAATCTTCTTCCTTGATTTTCCCTCCAGTAAACATGATGACAGAATTTCTAAGCAGTTTTCAATAGTTTCAAACTAAATCTCTTTTCAAGCACAACAACTGCTTGTCCAGTCACAGCATTTGTGGAGCATACCAGTACCTATGCTGGATTAGTTTGGAAGCTTTTCCAAAACTGGCAGTTTTTGTAAAAATCCTTTATAGTTATACTTCTAGTCAGTCTCTTCCTAACAAATGCAAAATAAGTCCTGAACATCTGTCAGTTTTACCTGTACTCTTGAGTGAAACATGACATTAATATTTGTATCTCTTGATACACAGCCAATTCCAGCCCCTTTCACAGTGAGTGTTAAATACAATATCCCCCCATCCATAGTCCATTCCAGTCAAAGTAAAGGGAGTAACAAAAAAAGTGGGAATGGGAAGGTAGGTTGAGTTTCATCATCATCATTCCTTCAGTGATATTAATCATATTTTGTATATCTGATAATTTCTATGCATTTCTTCACTGTATTATTATTATTAATAATATTTTATTGTTATAGTTATTATTATTATCTCTAACTCACAGTTTTATGTGTATCTAGTCTTAAATATGGGGTTTATAGATGTATGAACACAAAGGAAATGAGTTAATTTATTTGGCTGTTTCAGGTCCTATTTAACTGCTGTAATTTTGCCCTTATACCATTTTCCTAGTATGTACTGAGCCTTGGCTAGTAACTGCTGTCTGGACGTGACAGGAGTTACCAAGATAAAGTTTGAAGGAGTGACCCATAATGTCTTTTTTTTCATAATATGCAGTCCTTCTTCCTTCCAAAATCTGGTCTCTAACCCTAAGCTACATCCTACCATATGTCATTTCACAACAGCCAATCTGTCCTAAAATCATTTCAGGTCATCCCAACCTATGCTTACACTCCTCCATTCCTCCTTGTCTGGTCTATGCTCAAAGCAATTGTTCATACATATCTCAACCCTGTCCAGAGACATTCCTTGTTGCTATCATCCCATACCCCACCTTCTCATCACTCCATTTTCGCTGGAAGCTTTTTGGACTCGCCCGAATTTATTAAATAGGGATTATTATATCTATGGTCAGAAAAAAAAGTAAATTACCAAAAATTTTTAGACACAGTTTAATGACAAATCATTAAGGATATAATGAATCCTGATATTCATAAGAATCACTTATATTTAGATTTTTATTTCCTGGGGTCCACAGATTTTTTTCAAAAACAACTGTGTATGTTTAGCATTAGGCTACAGCTTCTGAAAGAGAAGAAATGAAGATATTTAAATATTAGAGTACCTAGGAAAGGAAAATGAGCACCTTTTTTTTTTTTTTTTTTTTTTTTTAAGATATTTATTTCTTGCAGAGAGCTAGGGAGGAGATCTGAGGATCTGAGGAATTTTGTAAACAGCAAGAATTAAAGTTATGGATGGTAATGCACTGAGGAGAAGGATCTGGGGTAGGATACTCCAGAATGGTCAATATTTAGAAATACATAGCATGACAAAATGAGTTCTAGGGGCAGCTGGAGTTAATTGCCTATTTTCCTTTCATATTCTCTGGACGTCTTTAATGCTTCAAAGTTTGTATATTTAAGGTTAAGAGAGGGAAGGGACAAATGTATAATTATGTCTTGTGCAGCATGAAAAATAAAACTATTGCTGAGGTTGGTTGTTGTGATGGAATCATGTAAGGTTATATGGAAACTTTCCAACCAGAGAGGATAACACAGCTTTAAGAAAAGAGTGGAAGAACGGTCTGGGTCTATTGGTGCATTCTAAGTAGACACAATAAAATTATTGATGGCATAGACTAATGGCCAAGCATTACTATTCCCTTTAGGAACAGGATTTTAGTGCAGTCTGGACATCACAAGATGGATGAAGGTTTGGTTATCTGTGGTGACCGTGTGTGTGGTACAATCCACAAAAAGTGACTGGAAAGAGCATTGACATTAATATTCCTTTATTTTGTTTGATTACTACAAGGTGACTGTGCAGCTTTTTAAATACTACAGTTTAGGGATTAAGAAGGGTTAATGTTTCACTAGGAAGGATTAGAGTTGGATTGGAGGAAATGTCAATAATCTTTTGTGGTAGTGCTGACTATTAGCCAGAATTTAAGATGAATATAGGTGTTAATGAGAACATGAATTGGGGGATGTCTGTTTTTTATGACAACTTCAGGGGTTCATGACATTTTTTTAACAGATAGTTTTCTGAATAAGAAAAGGAATTGGCTAAATGAATGATATAATATGGTCATACCTTATATAAGAAAAGTAATAAAATTTACTTATGTCTTTTTGAGATAATGGCTTATCTTTTGTTACTCCTAGTGGTGTCTGAGAAGCACAGTAAGGTTAGGGTTAGAGTTACAGGAATGAGGAAGATAAGTGCTATAATTATGGTTGTATATTGCAGACGGTGCTTTCATAAGAACCACTTCTTCATGATTGTATTTTCCTTTCAAGTTATGCCTCATGATGGCAAAATAGCTGTATCAAGGTTAGTGTTGATTTTTAAAAGTGAGAGTAGATCATTATTGGACTGACTTCAGATGTTCAAAATAAAATAATTTCAAATTGTTTAGCTAATAGATCATAATTATAATTTTAATTCTTATCAATGACTGAGAAATATGAAAATCTAGAGCTAAGATTAAGGTTAATATAAGGGGTTAGAAAATGAGGAAGAGATACAATTTTTGTGGTACTGTTTCTAGACTACAGAAATAAAACAAGTATATCAGCCAAATAAGTCACTACTGTTTCTCCAACTTGATGGTATGGCTGGAAAGTAAGCAGTGAACAGGGTTAGAATTAGGGCTATGGTTAGTATAAAATTAGCATGGAAATATCTAGAATTTGTATGGTGGACTGTAAGTAGAAGAAAAGAAAACCAGTTCTGCACTTACATGAGGCTTAGAATATTGTTATACCCTTTGGTTTCAGGGTCTGACAGTCAGCTTTTAAAAGTGTCACCTTTAACATTTAGCTTTTACCAGTGTTAGGGAGAGGTTTAAAGTTGAGAAAATAATGGAGGTGTAACTATCGTTTCATTGAGTGTAGACCACTAATGTAAAATGTGGGCTTGAATTCTATGAGTGAAAGCTATTTTTCTCTGTCTCGGGTCTGGTTACCATATCTGGGACTTCTATGAGCAGAGCCTGCATTACAATTAGATTTTTAGTCAGATTTATGGATGGTGTAGCTTTAGGGATTCCTTAGATGAGCAAATGAAAAGATACAGGATTTTTTGAAAGGGACCACAGTTTCTTCTTTCAGCCTCTGAGTCTGACAGAACAGAGTTGCAGAGCAGAATAGGGGAGATGAAAGAAAAGACTTGTATTTTTTATGGTACAGAAATGTAAAATTAATTTTAAGATGCTTGTACCAATCATTTCTACTTTTAATTTATGCATGATCATCAATTATGGTACTACTGAAACTCAAGCATAGGGTTAAAAAAGTGCAGGAAGAGGCTTATTTGTTATATTATTTTAATAAATTGACAAAATAAAATCAGTGCTGGTCAGTGACATGGTTATTTTTGTTATTTCTAGAAAATTTTGGCAACAGTGACTAGAACAATGTTGGATTAAAGGCTGGGATTAATGGTAAACACATGAAAGGAATACACAAGAACCAGTTTCCTCCATTTTCCTATCCACTCAGATCAGAAGAGTTGGGATGCTTTTATAGATCTGCTTATGAAGGACTAAGAGCTCACACAAGTTTAGGTGGGATTCTTGCTCTCTCACACACTTACTATGTCTTAATTGCAATTTAGTTATGTTTTCCCATACCTATCTACAGGCCTCTCTTAAAAAAATAACTGTAGCTCTTGATTCTCAAACTGAAGTTCATAGGACTGTCACAGGTTTACGAGGGTTCTGGAGCAAGCTGAAATTACAATAAATTCTTTAACTTGTCTTATAAACATCATTACTATTCCTGTAAATAACATTAGTATGTTCATTGACCCTACTGTTTTAAGGACAGCTGTTATACTAGCTTTGATAAAACACAGATAATCTCACTCAGAGAAATTGCATTTAGTATGGGATTCAATGTACATTAAGAGACTTATGTTTGGATATCTGAAAGGTGTAATTTAGTTAATGTGTGCATGCTCTCTGAACTTTTGCTATGGTCAGTGGAGATGCACTGAGTCTGGCTGGTGGAGTCCCACAGGTATTCATCTGGCCCACCAACATATATTTCATTAGTGAGCCAAATCACTCCAGAGGCAACATTAACTGGAATAACCAATGGTTTGATTCATTTTCTTAAAAATGGAAATTACCCATCATTTGAGATAAGGTAAGGCTTTTTACCTGGTCAGAGGTCAAGGGTCTCTCACAGACCCTGTGTTATATCTGCCTATTCCACCTGTAGGACTTGGCTATTCTTGAACATTAGAAATACCACCAGATGCCTGTATTTAGGGAGTTGACTTTCAGCTTAGCTCTGCAATGATTAGACAGGGAGACAGGACACTTAGTCCATACATAGGCAGCTACATACAGACACACATACACTCATCCCTACACAAAGGAGGAGAGTTGGTTGCATGGACAGAAGTGTGAAGCGCTGTTCTGGAGGTCATAATTTACCTGGCCTTCAGCTGCCATATTCTATAGGACCAGTTTCATCTCTCTCAGAAGTAGAAAGGTATATCAGTTACCTTATCACATCAGGAAAACCTCAAGACACTTGTGTATTAGGCAACTGAAGTATGACATAAGCATCAGAGTTTTTGGTGGTCATCTCTGAGATAAAGCTCTTAGGATTTTACTGCCTTTCACAGATGTTTCTCTATTCTAAGACAATTCCTGTGCTCATTCAGACTGATAGTACATTTTGGGTAATTTAAAGGTATAAAGACCATTACTTGGCTCTAATAATTACTCCCCCAAAATTATTGCACAACAGGAAAACTGGAATTGTTTACATTCTAAAGGACTCCAAACATATGATAGTATGAAAATACATAAGTAAGTCATCTATGCTGTCATACTTTTGGCTTGCTTTCAGTAAAACTTCCAAAGTTTCTCATCAGCTGGCAAAAGGATATATTTTGTGAGACAGATGCAAGCACCCCTGAAAAATCATCAAATCATAGAACAATTTTCATTGCAAAAGACCTTAAGGAGGTCATCTACTCCAGCCCTGTGTTCAAAGAAGGGCTAATTTCAAAAAAGCAAGGTGGAATTAAAACGTGGTGAGCAAGTTCAGAAACATGTAAAAGTACTCAGCAGGGACTATCAGGTATTTCTGCAGGACAGAAAAAGTCCAGTCCTTTCTCTTGGGTGGAGGTAATAGGACAGGTAGCAGAAGCAGATAGCTAAACAAGTAAAGGGCCCCTGTTTACAGAGACAGGTCCTGTCTCTTTGAAGTATTGGGAATTTTTAACAATGAATTAAATAGAAAAAGAGTTGACCCTTAGTTAAAGAGTGCTCTTTCAGGACTAAGCAGCTTGGGAGCTGTTGGGATATGTGAGGTTGCAATTGACAGCTCTGATTTTAGTGATATTTTTTAATAAAATACATGAGATTGTAATTTTTTTAGTATTCCCATGGCCTGAACTACCAGCAAAATATATGAGAATATTTTTAGTTGTATTTTTTCTTTTCCTGAACCAGAGGGTATTGATGTCTTCAGAAAGACAGAACAAAACAATTTATTTAGTGTTCTGGTATTATTCAGCATTTGCTTGAGCATCTTGATATAGAAAAAAAAGATTCACGTAAATATGACCTTCCAAAAGGTTGAGTAAAACATGTCCATCAAAATATGCACACATTTAAGGTTATTTTCAGAGATCATTTTTCTTTTAGCTGCCACCATGCTAGATTGTATGCATATGTGGAGAATTACAAGAATGTGTTGTGTTTCTCCTATGTAATGTCTATTTCTCTATCTCTCTGACAGACCAGGAATACAAGCAATAAGCAAACATCTTTTACTCCCTGCTTTTAATTCTGGCCACAAAGAAGGAAACAGAAACAGCTTAACAGAAGAGAAAAAAGATTCTTTCATTTTCTACTGACCTATTGTGTATCTGTTTTAAATACTTGCCTATAGGGAAATCACTGAAATTAAATATTTGAAAAGCAGTTGCTTGTGTATTATCCCTCTTTATCAAAATGTTAATTTGCTGTCCTAAACAAATATTTGCATTTTAATCTTTCACACAGTTAATACATCAAAAATCTTAATACCAGGTGGAGGTCAAAATTAATATTGGATTATCAAAGGATTAATCAGCAACTCAAGAAAAGATTTATCAGCATCCACATATAAACAAATAAATGCACATAATGTCATCCTTACTTTAATAGACCACAGAAGTCCAATTTTGAAGCAATACACTATTCCAAATAAACAGGAGTTCTATAGAGCTGTTTGCAATATCTGGTAAATGGTCATCGTCAGTACTGTGGTCTAACATTTATAAAGTTCTTCTGGATCTTCATTTGACATGGGTATAGTCAGGGCATAAGAAAACCTGGAAGCTCTAAAGAATCAAATCAATATGAGCTTATATTATTCAAGGACATGTGAGCTTTCAGATATGTGATGATAAGATATTTATATAAAATTTTAGCATGATATTGTCTGTGACTGCCATGCCAATTACAAGTCATTGAAATCCTACTAAGGAGAGTGAATTATAGTCCCGATAGACCGTAACCTAAAATTATGACCACTTGAGATCTGTTCAGTACTCAATTAAAGGTTTCTATCCCATTTTAATGGGACATAATTCTTTACTGCTGGCACCATATTGTGTTTTTTGCTGGCATTTTCTGTGAAGACTGAAGACACTGATAATTAAGCTATCTTCCCTGGGTTTAGGATAAAGTACCTTGCTGGAAGAAGTACAAAAACTTGGACTTCTGCTACCTGGTTTTATTTCTGAAGAAAGCAACACTTCACTGGACTGACACTGAAATAAGTTTAGATCAAACCATCTTTAGATTTTATTTTTTAAAGATAATAAAAAGTTTTACCCAAATGCAGAAGAGATTTTTCTAGCTTTCAGAGTGTCTTATGTTCTTTTGTGCTTTTTATTGTTCCTAAAACATAAATTTTGAAGTTATCCAGTATTTGAGCATGACATTGGTGTAGATTACCTCCTGAGGTCTATTTCAATGAAGGATGTGTACTACTGTTCCCTAAAAAAATCCTAGAATTCTGTACAGGACACATAAACAAGCCATGAGTTATATCAGAAGCAACATCTTTCTGTTGCAGTAACTGAAGACCAGTAGAGTCTAAAATGGCACTGAACACCTCTGTGTAGATACCTGAACTATGCACTTTATGATTTGCATTCTCCCTTAGTTGTTATACTTCTTTTGTAGTCAAAAAAACCTATGCAATTAAGCCAAAAAAGGGATTGTTGAGCTTTCCCTGCCAACCAGTTTTGGACCAACCATCTATCTTCTATTGCACTGTACAGAGATCTTGAACCCTTTTATAGGTTTTCATGACCTTTCAGCTTCAGAGTGTCCAAGTTATCAGAATAAAGACATTACCCAATGAATTTCAAAATATCTATTTTTTTTTTTTCCCCCACAGGAACTGAATTTCAACTCACTGTGAGCCCACCTTACTCTAAAGAAATAGGATAGCTTGCGATGTTACACTGCTTCAGTAACTTTGTCTGAGGTTGAATAATTCTGCAGGTCACACAGTAACAGCTGCTGTGGAAATCAAACAGAATCAGCCTTCTTCAGAAGTTAAACAAGGTTAGTGAATGTCCATGCCATGCAACAACACATTCATCCCGGTTCCAGCCTGCTCAGCCAAAATAACACAGTGCTTTGGAGCATGTTAATACAGCTGTGCTTCAGTGTATGCTAATAGCTTTTCCTCCTACTCTTCTCCTACCCATTCCCTTGGCACAGAGCAGCATCCGTAGGAGGATAAGGAGCAGAGGTGAAAAAACTTAAATGAGCCAAAGATAATGTGCTTCAGAGCTTCTGCTTCCTTTCAGATTTGCTGAAGGAAAGGAGAGCCATGGGAAAGAAATGCAAGCAGTAAAAATGGAATAGCAGAGGGTATGAGAGGAAATGGTCTTAAGGAAGCTGGAATCAGGGAGCTGTAAAGGGGATATACACCAGGTTGCAAAGGGGTGAAGTAGTCTGGAAAGAAAGTAGAAAAGGACCAGTGAGTGGTGCATGGTGATGTGAACCACGAACTCCAACACTGACTTCACTGGTCAGATTGGTGCATCTCCCTTGAAAGTCTCCTGCTAGCCATCACTTTGGCTCACTGATCAAATTTAATACAACAATACAAGGCAGCACATCATGAAATCAAAGCACAGGCCTGGAATCAGGGGACTTAGACTTTTAAGGCAAGATAAATGGTGGTACAGAGATACCCAAGCCACAAAAAAACAGTGTGCTGGTTTTGGCTTGGGTAGAGATTTTTTTCTTCATAGTAGCTGGTTATGTTTTGGATTTGTGCTGAAAATGGTGTTGATAATACAGAGATGCTTTCATTATTGCTGAGCAGTGCTTATACAGAGTCAAGGCCTTTTCTGTTTCTCATACCACTCCACCAACAAGTAGGCTGGGGATGCACAAGAAGTTGAGGGAGGGACACAGCTGGGACAGCTGACCCCAGATGACCAAAGGGATATTTCATACCATATGATGTCATGCTCAGCAATATAAAGCTGGGGGGAAGAAGGAAGTGGGGGACATTCAGAGTGATGGCTTGTCTTCCCAAGTAACAGTGTGATGGAGCCCTGCTGTCCTGGAGATGGCTGAGCACCTGTCTGCTGATGGGAAGTGGGGAATGAATTCCTTGTTTTGCTTTGTTGGCATGTGCAGCTTTTGCTTTATCTATTAAACTGCCTTTACCTCAACCCAGGAGTTTTCTCACTTCTATCCTTCTGATTCTCTTCCCTATCCCACTGTGGGGGAGTGAGTGAGCAGCTGTGTGGGACTTAGCTGCTGGCTAGGGTTAAACCATGACAACAGTAAAGCTATAAATTCCAGTCAGGATAACAGTTATTGCTTCTAAGATGGGCTAATTAGGTCAGGGCAAACTCCATACAAACCAAGGCATGATACTTCTGGTACATAATGAGACAATCTCTACACAGTACTTCTGCCACATGGAGTCTAAGATTGTCCCTCTTTTGGGAGTATAAAGCAGACTTATTGCCATGGGGTCAGGAGCATTTAAATGTAGATGTCAATGTGCAGGACTCTATGTGTGTTGCCAGTGCTCAAGCTTCCATTACAGACAGTGGACCGGTAGAGTGGGATGCAGCTTCTTAAACCCAGTCATCTCTGTCATTTGCAATGTCATGGCATATCTTACATTGATCTGTCAGTGCTTTAGAGGACTGAATGCTATGGCAGAAGATTTAAGAACTGTACCCCTTGGGGGAACTGCTGGAGGCCAGGTGACATATCCTGATGGCACTAGATGCTTATATTTAGACAACTGAATCAAGAATTCCTCCCATTGACTGATGCCACCAATGGAGCTGACTTGTAACCAGGTATCTGCTTTAGAGAGAGGTCTTCGGATTTTCCTGACTAGAATGATTTAAGGTTTGAATCAGTTGGCCACACATTGATTTCTGGTGCCGTTTGTGAGGTCTTAAAGATATTTGGCCAGAAGATTAATGCCATTTTTCTGGTCAGACATCTTTCTGGCCAGATTATTTTTCTTTCTGAGTATCTGTATGTGTAACAATTGTCTAAGGGTTATACCTGCTGAGGAAAGATAAGCATTATATAGGGTCAAACCAGCAGAGTCATGATTATATCTGACTCTTTTGATAAAGGTCATGACTAACTTTTAACAGAGGTTCAGCATGTAACCTGATGGAAAAGATAGCTCCCTTCTGTTTGGTTGTATTTATGTGAGTATAAATCTGTAGAAGAGTTTGATTTGGTCCTAGACCATGAAGTTCAAAGAGTCTCCTTTAATATGCTGAAAAGTAGGGATATATTTTTCTTCCCCCTTTCCAATCAGAGCCAAATTTCCAAGTATTCTAATTCAAAGCTTTCACATTTGATGAACTGCTTTAGCAGGGCAAAGAGATATCTGGGATGGTTTTGTTGCCATATATATTTAGAGATAAATCAACCTCAGATGTTACCCCTTAAGGGAAAAGGATTATTGGCACTAATTCTATTCATTTATCCAAAACAAGCTCAGTGGTGTAGATTCAACAGTCCCACCCCTTACCCTCTGCTTTGAAATATCTCCAAATTATTTTGCTTATCTTATTCCTTTCCTATGCATTTTGGTTTATATTGATATGGATGTTACAACCTGTGAAAAGCACTTCTGTACTGGTAGTCCTGTGACAGCTTTCCCTTCCTCTTGTACATTTCAGAGTTGATCTGGGTGGTCAGAAAGAGAAGAATTAAAGAAAAAAAGGTACGCTGCATTTATATGATGGCATTTCAAGGCAAAATATCTGAGTAATTAGCAGAGTAAAGATTGGGAAAAGAAGTTTCCTTCTGGTGTGCTCTCTGCAGCTTCATGATCCACACTCTTGTCCCCATTCTCTATACCTTTCTTTGCCCACCTTCCCATGAATGTGAGCTAGGACATCTCTTCCCTCTTTCCTTCATAGCTATTAGAAAACCTAATGTTTGGGCATACTCACAAAAGGTAGGAGATAAGGATTTGAATGTTTTGGGGATAAAGATGTGATTCAAAAAGAGATTTGCCCAAATGAGCGCTTCAGATTATCATACTAAAAATTGATGACGATATTACAGTTCCCCTCTTCCTTTCTTTATTCTGGTTACATTTTTCAGTGGAAGTGGCTGAAGTTACTGGTTTTCATACTGAGATCAAGTGGGGAGGTAGGAAGTCTCAGGGGATTTTCGCAAGGGGTGCTACAGATTGATGGGGGTGTGTGAACAGGCACTAAGAATTTCTGTGTTATCAGGATGCTGTGCAAGGTAGCAGAAGGTACTGATTTTCTGTCTTGGCGAAACAAGAATCCCAGGAAGCATCTTGGTGCTTTAGAGTTTCACCAGGATTTCCAGAGATAGATGCCCAAATGCCATCTAAGTTGGCCTCCAAGTGCCCGTGCTTTTATGTTTTGTTTACTTTTTGTCTATGGCCGCTTAATTTGGGTGATTTTTCCATCCTCTCATTTGAATATTTTTTAAAACCTACAGAAATTTTTGGTCATGCTTAGGTTAAATTCTTTCATCAACTTTTACAGATTGTCAAACAGGTTGAATGCTCAGTTTCAGAGTTTCATTAAACCTCAATAGCTTAAAGGTCCTAAGTAATTCAGATGCTTTTAAATGTCTTAGTATGTGTACCATTGCAGGCCATCTGTAATACTGATTTCTGGTGAGTCTTAATGACATAATATTAGGAAAAAAAAAAAAAGTCAGTCTCATTCTCAACTATCTGTGCTACAGGATCAATAAATAGAGGGTTTTTAAAATAAATCTGGGGTGTTAATCAAAGCTCTATACACATGCCCATCTGTCATGATCTGTGATAGTAAAACCCTTGCTGCTAACAGTATACAGAGAGATGCAATTACTTGTCTTAGAACTAGAAAGGTTAGCAAACACTACTGGATGCAAAAAGAAAATAAAAGGACAAGCCAGACATCCACATATTATTAATCTATGCAGATGACCTTCTGTTTACAATTAAAAATCTAATATTCAAAGCACTAAAATCACCCAGCCCTTCAGAATACGGAACAGCTTCACGTTACAAAATCTATCAGTCTAATCAGATGTCTATTTTCTGACATTATCCAAAAATTTACCAGGCCTTTGGAATTAGAATCAGAAAGGCAAACACAATTTATATTCCGATCAAACTGGCCTATATGACAAAATCAAAGACAAGATGAAACTGGCCATCTCAAGGCTCTGAGCCAAGCTAACACTGTGAAAACCAATAGTATTTGACAAATCCATTTTATTTTATTGTTATTTTTGCAGAGGAGGAAGGAGAGAGAAAGAGGGCAGTTAAGCACTGCCAGATGACAAAGATATAACCTACAGAAAATTATTCAGATGACATAGTAAAAATTTCATATTAAACCCTTCTGAAAAATCTACAGAAATAGATGAGTACCACACCTGAAACTGTCAGCCAAGATGCAGCAACACCTAAAGATAAAAGAGGCAGGGTTGGGATGTGAAAGTTATTAAACATCCCTGGTTTTGAGATCTGCAAGAACCAGCTACTAAGTCCTATTAAGGAAGAGGCAGATGCTTTATAAATCATCCTGTGATAGTGGAAAAAAGTAAAAAGACTGGAGGACATATAGCTGGCATGTTCTTATGGCGGTTGTAAAAGACTAGATTCAATAGTGTCCCTCCTGCCAAAGACAGTCCTATTGGGTGATCCACTTATCAGCTCTGCTACTTCACCAAGATTGTGTAGAAGGTGAGAGATTCCTGAACGGACCAAGCCAGACCTGAGGCCAGCAGCTGAATTGGTGTGATATGCAGTACAAATGAAACGGATATTTTACTGTGTATGAGAGAAGAAAAAAAAAAAAAAAAAAACAACATATGAAAGAAAAGAGATTTTGGACAGTTGAGACATTTCCTGAATAAGTGATCACATATTCTATTAAACAAATAGACTTTTCAGAATCAGTTTACTAATCCAAGCAAAACCTGAAGTCTCAAAAGTTTTAATCTGGATTTTTTTTTTTTTTTTTTTTTAGTTTAAGTAGTTTTAGTTCTTATTTTTTAAATTAAAACACCAAGATCCAAGCCTTGAGATCCAAGCCTTTTGTTTTATATATGTTTGAAATGACTGCGGCACAAGAAGTGTAAATAATAAAGAAATCCAAATCAAAAATTTGTTTGAGAAAATAACCATATTTATATATCGGTAAATATTTAAAACTGTAGCATGTACTCCCTAGACTTAAGGAATAAAATAATTTTTTTCACAATATATGGAGGTAATTTTTTTTCCTCCTTCAATTTATAGCAACTCCATTGACTTCAATAAATTGTTCTCACTTTGTACCAAAGTAAAAGAGCAAAATTTGACCCAGGGATTTCAACATTTCTTTTAAATCTAAATTTATAATAAAATACAAAAACTTCTTAACGATGAATTGTTTTGTTGCTAGGCAGTCAGGCCCTGATGGGCTGTTAAAGTTTGATTTACTCTGCTGATCCATGACCTCTTTCTCTGACAACTCATTTTTTATGATTATTTATTTATGTTAGAGAAGCACAAAGAGGCTTCTGAGGTGACCAGGGCTTTATTGTGTTATTAGGCACTATTCAAATATGCATAAAGAAAAATCTCCTTATTCTGAAGAGTTCATTGTTTATGTAACAGACACAGTTTTTTAGGGAGCTGAGTGAAATAGAGGACAGTTTTAACTCCATTGAACTGAATTTCCTGATCTGCCACCCACTGCCCTGTGCAGGAGGGATGCAGGTGCTCAGTAGCCATCCACCACACAACTACCTGTACCACAGAGACACAACGAGTTGGAGGGGACTGGAAAACAAAACTTTTATTTGATCTTACTGAGAAAGACAGGAATGGAGGGAAGGAGACTCTCATCTCTCCAATGTCCTCTACAGAAGTTATTGTGTGTACAGCAGAAATAGTTAAATTAGTTAAACCTGATGAATTTAGTTGACATAGGCTAAATAGTATGAAAGTTTCTGGGAGACAGGAAACAGACACCCGCAACCACACAAACTTAGTGTGAGGGAGATGATGCTAGCCTGAAAATATGTTGTCATGGATGTTCAACCCAGGAGTCTGTAATCATTGAGGTTCCTGCCTCGTGCACTTCCCAACCTGACAGCTACTTACTGCAGAGCTGCTTGTGAGTACAGGAGATCAGTCATGGGTAAAGAAAAAAAAAAAAAAAAAGAAAGAAAAATAGCTGTGCAATATTTATTTTGAAAACAGAACAAGCATGCAAGTATTGATTTCCCAAAATGGTACGAGACAAAAAGGTCATATTTTCAGTCCTTGAAACCTTGGTGCCTTGCTAAGGTTCTGTGAAGCTATTTCATCCAGGGTATCTGCGTTTCTTTAGCCAAACACCATTGCTTCATATCCCAGAGGGGCTGTGTTGTAAATGGCATATGAAAATTTATTGCTGAATTTCTGCCTGGCTCACAGGGCTCTGCAGGGAGTGCTGTGCGTGAAAATGGTCAGCCACTGCATGGGCTACACCGGTTGGTTGCAACACCACCGTGAGTTACAGACAGGGCAGAAAGGGAGCTCTCCATCCACCCCTGCTAAGCACAGATACAACTGTAACTTGAGGAAGGGAAGTATGACAGGCTAATTCAGTACAAAATTAGGTACAGCAAATCTCACTCTCTTCAGTACTCTGCTTTATTACACAATGTGTCTTGCTTTTAGACCAGCTTTTGAGGTGTTAAATAGCACTAGTTTAGCAGAGCAGAGGCCGGTGCATCCAGACCTGTTAAGACTTTTCTCTGCTTTCTCTTTTTTTGGCTCACCTTTCAAAGCAGATTTGCTGTTCACAACAGAGCATGACAATCCAAAACTGCACATGCACCTAGAAGTGTGAATCTCAGCTATAAGGCTTAGCTTTGCCTTGACTGATGCTCCACCTGAGACATTAAAAAATAAGAGTTTGCTCTTAATCTTACTTAAGATGACACAAATCAGGGATTATTCCACTGAGGTTAATGTAAATTTGTGGTAAAGCTGATCTGAGTGATAAATATCTAGTCCCTAAACTTGAACAAAACAAGTTGGGCTAGTAACTGAATATGTTATCACAAATGCTCTGAGCTACGTATGCTGGAAAAAAAACAGAATAAGCCCATGTTCTTCTTCTAAGAACCGTGATTTTCCCTCCTGGCTTTCTCCATTCTTTGGAGTGTTGTTTCCTATACCAGTTGGTTGCTCTTTCTCCTGCTCCATTCCCACCTTTATTCAGGCTGCAGTTTAGTTGTCTTGTGTGCAGATAATTGGTATTTTGGACTCAGGTTAGAGTTACATAAATATAAAATACTTGACCATACTCGGTTAGATGCTCAATTAACGTAACTCAGTTTGCACAATGCTGATTTATTCCTGCAGAGGTGTTAAACAGACACATGAAGGCTTATTACATCTCTCGTGCTTCTCCAAGAAAGCGTTTGCATTTTCCCCCCCTTCACTTTGACACTGCATGCTCATCTGCCAGCGAGTATGGCTGCTTTTCTCATCCAGGTAGGTCTCTGTTTGCAGGCAAAGGGACCAACTTAAGGCTAAATTTTCTGCAAGATTTTATCTGCCAGCTGTTTCTGTCTATCTGCTGTGTCTATCCCTCCTGCTTGCCAACTGCTCTTAGCAACCAGCTTTTTGATAGTCACAAGGTTCAAACTCAAAAGCTGCTCACAGCGTTGTGCAGTATCTCCATGTTTGTTTGTTTGTTTGTTTTTTTCCCCTCTTTGTATCCAAGCAAGCGTAGCAGATGCAAAGACCCTGGTATTGCCTCCACTCTGCCAGTTACATCGTGTGGCTCCTGTTGAATAATTGTGATCATGGGGACAGGTTTCTTATTTCTGTATTTTTACCTTCTAGATACATCCAGCAATTCCCTTCTCAAGTGGAACATTTCAAGACAGCGCAGCAAGATGTAACAAAGTCTGCAGAAAAGAATAGTCTGATAAAGATTAGATGAAAGGAGGTTTTGAGGTGGGGAAAAAGGTAATTAAGGTTTAAAGTACAATTACCTATGTGTAGAGGTATTAAGACTGGGCATTGCCTTCATCTCACATTCAAAACCTTTTAATATACACAGACACACTAACATACATTTCTCTGCCTTCTTTCTGAGCCAGGCAGCTCTATAAGCTGGAAGGACTGTTATAGGACACATTACAGTAAGGCATTGCACATTCTAATGGATCCACTGTGAGCTGACCTCATCAGCCTGGGCACATGAAAATATACCCTAGATGTTTCCTTCCAGTAGCCTAGGCTTGTGTCTGTCCCCCTTATTATTGAGTATCTTAATGCAGGAATTGTACATTCTTTTATCTCTTCCTCTCAAATGAAATCCACGTTTTCTCCACCTCTTTCATAGGCAAAAAGTGCTTCCACACCTTCCACGTGATCCCCACGAGCTCTCAAAGACTTGTGTTTGCATTCATTCCCACTCGTTTGATCATGAGAAAACGTTACCTATATGATTTTACCATCCTTTACTATCATGAATACCCCAGGTGATCATCACTGTGACATTCCTTATCTGAGGAAAGTAGGACTTGTAGACTTAAGTAGAAGGATAAGAATATGCAGTATTTGAGCCAAGGCTGGAAGTCACTGTTACACTGAGCCCTACACAGAGGAGGAGGAGGGACACATTATGTTTAACTTTTAAAAATACATGGGATTCTTAGGTCAACCTCTCTGTGTATCCCCATTCTGTGTATCACACAATCAATCACTAAAACTCTGTGAACTTTCAACAAAGTTGTAAACCTATACATCATGACATACAAAGGGGAAGAGAGAATAACTGTGACTGTGTTAAACATGAAGTTCTCTGGAGAGGATACTTCTAAAGTCACTTGCATCAGTGTGTGAGGATATAAACAACACCTTACAGCTGCATCTTTATAATTGCCTGTGAGTAAGGGTGTTGAAGACATGGGAGAAAATGGTCCTGTGTGCTTTTGATGTTCACTGTTTTTTTCATATTTGGAGTCAAGCATAATCTAACCCACTACTGAGGCACTGTGCTGCTGTCCCTGAAGATAATGGGGAAACACTTATAGCATGTTGGAGGAAGAGCATACCTATTATTTTTGATGGCCAAGCATGAAAATACTTTAGTGACACCACTCATCAGCAGTACAGGTAGTCCAGAAATATGGGTCTTAGTATAGTCTGAAGGTGCCTGAAGAATTTTTGTTTCAATCAAACACTACATCTTTCCCCATAAGCTGCCTGAATGTTGAATGGAAATTTTGTGGATAGGATGTTTATAATACCTGCATTGCATAAGCTTTGATGTCACTATTCCATTTTAAAATCCTTTGCTTCTCTGTTAGTACAAAGAGAGATAATTAAAAGACTTTTGACCAAAGCTTTCCTGACACATGACGTTAAAAGATTGCAGTCATTGCCTTTGCCAGTTATGGCATGAGAAGGACAAGGATTAGATCATTAATTAACACTTAGGCCTGTAAAAAAATCCATTTTGATCATACAACAGTACTTGAAGTGCTGACGTGCCATAATTGTTATTTCAGAAAGGTGAAGTAATGCAGAATATCTGTTCTATACTTTCATCTCTGGAGCTTCTCTTGAAAGGAAAGTGAAGAATGAGAGACTACAAAAATGTATGTTATATATATGACTTTATGAAGAACCTCAGAAAAGAAGAAAGTCAAGTGCGAAAGCCTGGTGATGTTTCTTTTATTCTCTTCCTGCATGAGTCATGCAAACCTCTGTTGTTTCTTTCTCCTCCATATATTGATTTATGGCCTGATGGTATTAATGATATTCAAGACTTCCTCCGATGATGCTTTAATGCTTGCATTCTTAAATCCGCTTTTTTTACCTCAACTTAAACAACTTGCTTTTTCCTCAACCACATTTTAAAATGTTAATTGATAAATTGCTAATGAAGATTCTGAAAGAAAAAAAAAAAAACAACATAAAAAGGGAGTAAAAAATATCTAATCCATTGTCTTCATATAGAACAAATAGGCTAACACTGCCGAAAACAACGATTGGGAGAAATTTAAAAAAAAAAGAGAAATAAAAATGGTGTAAATTTCTGATTAACAAACAACTTTTAGCTATTATTTTTCAGAAGGGAGGAAAAAACAAAGAATGACTGTTTTGAGCAACAGCTCTCGTGGTGGCAAAACAATGCTCCAGACGGTTATCTATCTGCTAACTCAAAGTAGGGTTAACTAGAGCAGATTACTCAAAGCTACACCCAGTTGGGTTGTAAGAATATACAGGGATGGAGATACTACTACCTCTCTGAACAAGCTGCTCCAGTATTTGACCATCTCACAGTAAAAAAGCTTTGTCTTGCTTTTAAGTGGAATTTCCTGTATTTGTATTAGAGTTTATGCCCACTGTCTCTTATCCTGCCAGTGGCCAAGACTGAGAAGAGTCTGGCTATGTCTTCCATACCGCCTCAGGTACTTATGCACATCGATGTGATCTCCTGATCCCTCTCTGCTCCAAGCTGAAGAGTCACAGCTCTCTTAGTCTTTCCTTGTATGTCAGATGCTCCAGGCCCTTAGTCATCCTTGTGGTCCTTTGCTGGACTAACTCTAGTATGTCCATGTTACTCTTATACGGGGAAGCCTAGCACTGGACCTGGACACAGCTCTGTGCCTGATCACCACAGTCTATCCAAATTTCTTACTAAACTCTATTCTTATTTCTCTATGATATTGCTTTATAGGTGCGTGTGGGGATATATGTATATGTTTGCTAGCGATCTTCAAGCCGGACTAGCCAACAAGTGGGATGAGATCACCACATGGAAAGACCCAGACTCTGAGTTGGTGACCAATAAAGGGGCCTTGGGTATAGACGTGGACCAAAAAGGAAGTGAAAGCCCATGATAATATTAAAGAGAGCTGTGATATGTGTTTGTCAATATGTTGAATCTCACTCAGATGAGTAGCAGGCTTAGATGAAAAACCTAGTTAAGGTGTAATGATCTGAAGACAACAGGAAAACTATTGCAAGAGATCATAAGGAAAATGATACGTAGTCAAAGGGCCCTTTAAAACAAATTTAAGAAATTTTGGCGAAATGTTTTGATTTCTGTTAGACTGCTTTTAGTTTGGAAAATAAGTCCTCCTATGAAGAAAAGTGCTAAAATTATGGTATGCTAATTACCAGTGTTCTTAAGCATTGATTTGGTAAACTGATTTACAGGTGCATGTGTTGTGCATATTCTGAATAAATTCAGGAATTCTAAGATGTTTTATGACCACTTAACTTTTTTTCAACAAGAAACTTCACCGCAAACTTTCATTCTGAGGTCCAAAAAGAACTGATCAACAACTCTTTTTTTTTTTTTTTTTTTCCCTTTTACCCTTTCATTTCCTCTTCCTAGCTCTGTAGTTGTTCATCTTTTAAGCTTTGCCAATACCTAGACTGACAATATAATACCAACACAAAACAATAAGACTGAAATAATCTAAAAAATGTTCTTGCCACATTATGTCTAACCAAAGCAAGAACATGAACTGTTGTTTGAGGACTAACTTCTGTAGTCCTTACAAGTTCTCATGGTACTAACACAGCAAGAGGTGAATCATCTCATCCAACTGTATGACTAAGAATTAAATTTTTTATCCAAGTTAGCTACTAGGCTACTTCAGGAGTTCAATGAGGAGAGACAAACATATCCAAAAGGTGACTGGCTTCACTTATCTCATTTTCCACCTCAGAAGGAAGTGGATTTCCTCTGTAGGTATCTGTCTCCATTAGTGAACTCACTCCAGTAAATAACTTATAAACAACTAAAATTCACCATGATGGAACCTCTTGTCAAACTCTGCATATTCATTCATGAGTGTGGGTCCACTTGCTTCAAACTTCTGTTGTTGCATCTGTTCATTTTACTGTCTGGTCATTCTTGTAGTTGGAAGGATATGTAGCTTAACTGATGTTAAAAATTGTAGGATTGGTTGACCAAGGATTCCCCCTGCACCTTGATTATATTCTACAGTATTGAAAACAAATTCAATTAATGACAGAAAAGGTGAATAGTCCTGTGTCAGTTTGCTCCCCCTGCCCCTTTTCTGTTTAAGCAATAGCCACCAGTGGCAGTCGTGATGGCTACATCTGGTTTAAGTTGCACTTTGGGGAGACAGATAACAACACAATAGCTAAGGGTCATAAATCTTGCTCAACAGCTGAGGGTTAGTTGAACATGTGTCAATGAAAGTATGGCTAGTATGCAAATATGACTATAAGTCAATCATCTTTCTCCATAAATAATGGAAAGCTCAGGGCCCATTGAGCTCTCTTACATGGCAGTGGGCCGCACAACAGGATATCCCCTTGAGCAGAGACACCTCTCAAGGTTACACCTTGAGGTTGAGAGAATCCTTATCATGTCAGATATTCGGTAAGTGAATTAGTAATACGTGCAATGAACCTCTGAAGTCTTAGTGAAGTGATATAAAAAGATTGACCATGCAAATATAATCTTTTAGACATACACTGTTCACCAAGTCTGGGACTAAGTCTGGATCCAGCTGCACCTAAACTCTCCTCTGAGAAGTTTAGAATGTAATGGGTTTTTTTCTGAACATGAGGACTCAACAGGAGGGTCTTCTTAACAGTTTTGTCTGACCCCATCCTCTATGTAGTAAATAATCAAGTGTATCTTGCCATTGACTCTTGTTAAACATTGCATTCACCATTGGACTTTCTTAACTCACTGTCTTCTATCAATGAAATATTGTTGATTCTCTCTTAAGAGTGAAGTGTATCATTCCATTTGTGACAAGTCTGAATGAATATCTGACCAGCAATTCAAGGGAGGTGATTCTCCCCCTCTACTCTGCTCTCATGATATCCCACCTGGAGTATTGCATTCGTCTCTGGGGCCCCCAGTGTAAGAAGGACCTGGACCTGTTGGAGGGAGTCTGGATGAGGGCCACAAAGATAATCAGAGGGCTGGAGCACATCTCCTATGAAGACAGGCTGAGAGAGTTGGGGTTGTTCAGCCTGGAGAAGGCAAGGCTCTGGGTAGATCTTACAGCTGCCTTCTAGTATCTAAAGGGGGCTTAAAGGAAAGATGGGGAGGGATTCTTTATAAGGGCATGTAGTCATAGGACAAGGGGTTGTGGTTTTAAACTGAAAGAGGGCAGATTTCAATTAGATATTAGGAAGAAATGCTTTCCTGTGAGGGTGGTGAGACACTGGCACAGGGTGCCCAGAGAAGCTGTGGCTGCCCCCTCCCTGGAAGGGTTCAAGGCCAGGTTGGACGGGGCTTTGAGCAACCTGATCTAGTGGAAGGTGTCCGGGCCAATGTCAGGCGGGTTGGAACTAGATGATCTTTAAGGTGCCTTCCAACCCAAACCATTCTATGATTGTATGATCTACTACCCTGAGGCAGTGACAGATTTTCTATAAATATGATGATTAAATCTTTTGCCTAATATATTCCCACAAAGGCATTGCTTGGACAATCTTGGCACAGTCTTGGTCCATGCTTTAAGAGAATACACATTTCTTCTGTCACTGTATCTGAAAATCCTACAGACAGTTATTGTTCTTGTTGCAGGATTTGTTGGTAATGGATGCTGACATTTGAAAAGAAAGAATCTAGTAAAAAAGAAGTTGCTGTTCTTACAATGATTAGGTCTATAAGCCTAAAATGTGTAAAGTTTAAATAAACGGGACTAATTTCAGACACATATCCTGCTGGAGAAAGAAATTCAGTTTCTAGTTCTTTCCCAGTAACATCAGTGCATGTATCTGTTCCACATAGTATAATGTGACAATTCAATCATTTGCAACACACTTCAAATGGAAAAATCCATAATGTTTTATTCACTGAAGAGTGGTATAGTTGAATTCTCTGTATCTTCATACATGCTTCCAGATATACTTTTCTGGAATTACCCCAAAAGAAGAAACAGGTACAGTACTGTGAAAGGGAATCAGGTATCCCACCCGATCCTTTCAGCAAATGTAGAAAGATTTTTTATGGGGCTTCAACAACTGAACAACAGTGATGTTCTGCTGACAGTAGCAGTGTGGATATCAGGCAATCTAAGTCTTGAGGAAGGTTGTGAGGTTATTCATAAATGATGGGAGAAATTCTGCCACCTCTCATCCAAACGCGGGATGCACGAGAAGTCTGTGGGAGTAGGCAGCAGCTGCAGCATGGGGGAGGTCCTCTGTATCTTGTCACACCTTTGTCTGTCATCCAACACAACTGTATGAGCCAAATGCATTGGATAGATTGGTTTTCTCCTTAACCTCACTGTCAGTGATCATGTTGAAGATTAAATCTGCACTGTAGAGAGTGACAGATGCAAGCAAGCTCTGCCTGTTCACTCAGCTCACCAAGGGCAGTGTGATCACATCAGTGCAATGCGAAACTCAGGTTAATATATGCTGATAAAAGGAAAAGATATATTAGCTTGGACTTGGCTTCAGGCTGACAGCCAGTTTTGGCTTGAGAGATGTCTTCTGTTGTAGTCTAGGAGGCAGAGCAGGCTCATGCCAGCTTGTAAAATATCATGTGGACACATCCCATGCTGTTTCTCTGTTGAGCTGGTGCAGCCACCAGTAGTATAGCCATTCCTGAGGGATTTGGAGTTGAAAGGGAGCAGACAGTGCTTGGCAGGCTGGAAGGTTGAGGTACTGGTTAATTAAATTCCTTGTAGGTTTTTCTTTCATGATCATGCTAAATCCAGGGATAAGTTGTCCTGGCAACAGCTTTGGCTACTGTTCTTCCCACCCTGGCTCTTATGCTTGTGATTAAAGGTGCCTGGGTATGTAAATCACCAGCTGAGGCTGGTGGATTTATTTATGTATTTCACAGAAAGTACTGCCCATATTAATTGATAATACAGTACACTTTCATTTGTGTTTGAATAATAAAACACTGTACTCTTCAGAGCTCAGTCTTTAGCCGACAACATATATTATTCATTGTTTCAAAACGTAATAAAGATACATACTTAATATCTGCTTTCCAATTAAACTTTATGAGTGGGGGTTGACTATGGTTATATTTTTTGGCTGTGCTGTTTAATTTTCTTCTAATGCCTCCCTGGGAATTCAAGAGGCAGCTTCAAGCATAAACATGTTGAGTGTTAAAATAGTGTAGTATATTTTATGGTCAAAATGTTATTACACAGATTTGTGGGGCTATCAGATGTGGTGACTGAAAGTAGACATTGAATCTTCTTCACTTAATTTCACCAGTAGGCTTCAGTGTTTGCAATTACAGATGAAGCCAATAGCACCAGAGATAAGTGGCCTGGTCTTTTTTTTGTTTGAGGAATGGTGTCAATTGGCTACTTGAAAACTGTGGATCCTTGGTACTCCTGAAGATCCAAGCAAATTATTATTATTATTATTATTATTATTATTATTATTATTATTATTATTATTATTATTATTATTATTATTATTATTATTATTTTATTATTATTTTATTATTATTTATTATTATTATTTATTATTATTTTATTATTGTTGTTGTTGTTTTTATTGTTATTGTTATTAATAATTATTATCATCATCATCATCGTTGTTGTTGTTGTTGCTCTTGTGTTGCTTCTGTTATCCATGTTTCATGTTTTCTAAAGAGTCCTAAGACATAAGTGAGATGCGCAACCATAGGTTTATGCCCCTTTCTTTAGTTTTCTCTGTTTATATGTTGGGTTCTTTATAAAAATTATAACTTTAGTCACAGGCACTTCTTATGGAAGGGGGTTACAATAACTGATTAAGATGTTTTGCCATTATAGACTTGTGCAGATGTTTTTACTCTCCATTTTATTCTTCCCATGGTTAGGCTCATGGCAGACAAGACGTGTGCATGTCTATGAATGTGTGGCTGAGACCTTGAAGACAGAGGTCATCCTCTGTATTGGAGAGGAAGTCCCCTCCTGCCAACAGACCAGTGGAGCAGGGCAGTAAGAACAGCAAACGACTGATTGTTTGGGCTGCTTGGGTTATTTAGAAAATACTTTAAGACCGCACGTGTCCATTTCTTTAGATGACACATATTCTTCTGTATACAATGACATGAGATGGAGCAGTGACTGTGTCCACAACTGATTTTTTTCCCCTGCCTGATGCCAGCAAGGACTTTATCTAGAATACAAGTTAGAGGCTGTAATGGGAGACTAGAAGGACAAATGTAAATACCATGTGCTGTAATGACTAAATAGTTCGTGAATAAGAAAAAAGGAGGAAGAATCAGTTTTGCAATGACAAAACTCAAATAAGGAAATTTATACTGGTCAGTACAGGCTTCTAAGTGTCAGTGTGTCAATCAGCATGCAACATGGCTCAAGGCAGATGACAGTGGTTGTAAAAAAGAGATAGTCAGATCTCCCAATGCTAAGTGTATTAACACACCCTGTCTGTGTAACTGGGTGTGTTGTGAAGATGCTTTCCTTTGGTTTGTAGGCAATGCAGATGGAAAAGTGCTGCTTCTAAGAATTGTCCTCCTAAGAATTGTTATTTAGTGCCTGAATCATTCCCTGGAGGGGTTTCTCTTTTTCCTGTGGCTACAAATGAAGTTTAAGGAAATTTGCATCAAATCTCAGCCAATGAAGTTATATCATGTATTATAGCTCCTTCAGTTCACCCAGGCAAAATGGAAAAAGAATAAGAGGAATGCAATTTGAACTACCCTTGTTATTTTCATATTTCTATCATGAAAACAGCAAAAAAACATTTCTGATGATGTAGCTGGTTGACTGAACTAGACATCTATGAGATGACATACCTGTGGCTGGCTGGCAGCCCAGACTGCAATGCAATTGAGTGTGTCTAAATGGAAATTTCCAGCAGGCTAAAGAGAAAAGATGCTCCTGCTAGGAATTTTGTGCCAAAAAAGGATGGGAAAATATTTTCAAGGAACAAGTAAATAGGGATGTGCACTTTCCAGAATGATAACAGAAAACGAGAATTGATAGTTGGATAGACTTCTGGCTATGGGAGGTCATGGACCTGCTGGCAGTGATGGGTATTGACATTGGTGTATGGAGATATAACCAAGAGAGCTCAGGAAGCTTGTGAAGGAGGGAAACCAAAGTAAAGAAAGAGTATTTTGGAAATAAGCAGCTCACTTGGTAAGAGGGTTAGATTTTTGTTGTTGTGGATCATTGATTCTCTTACTAAGGAGACAGGAGAATGATAAACTTTTGATCCTCAATATCAGAAAAGCAGACAGTTTTCTGTAGAAGGAGGCTGTTACCAGAGCAGGTTATTAATAACAAAATGGATTAAACTCAGAACTCAGCATAATAGCAAAAGATGTTGAGAATAAAATGAGTCAAAGCATGAAGAAACATAGAGAGATCTTTCATTAGCTTTATGTCAATAATTGGGAGTTGAAGTGAAAAATACTATGGATTTGAACCTATTTCTTTATAAGAATTTATTAACCATCTGGGTATTTATAAAGCCTGTTAGGAAGGTCTGTGTGTCTGAAAATTTACAAAAAACCCCACAGTGGTTCTGGTGAGTGGACTATGTAAAGGAGATAGGTACTCTTCCAAAGTTCATTTACGAGTTGCCAGACCAATCATGATTTGGCATTATCTGCAACAGCAGCCAAGCCAAACCAGAGTTTGGGATGACTAACCTCTCCTCTTACAGTGGAGAAAAGCTGCAATAACATGTAGGGTGGGAGACTACATGAGGTGTGTTCAAGTTCTTGTGATGAAAGAAACTTAAAGTTCTTTAGTTTTAGCATTTAAGCTTGGGGAACTCTAACTTAAACATAATTTTGAAAGATTAAGAGAAATAGATCTCAAACCTGAAAGATATGGTTCCTTAGGTACAAATGATTTTTACTTGATTACATTTGCAAGAAAAATAACAGAACTAAGATCAATGGACTAAAATAGATACTTGATGTTTTAAAACATTCCGCTTCACAGAAATGAAAACAATTAGGAGGTGAATCAGCTGGGGAAAAGACTATCAACAAACTGTTGAATTATAATTGAGAGCAGTTGCAGAACATTTCACTGGATGCTTCAGAAGCCACATTCTAATAGTGGGAACAGAAGGATTTGCCAGCTATAAAACCAAACCAAAACAGAAGTTTGAATAAGGGGGGACTTGAAAGGACTTTATAAAAACAGCATAAAGTAGTGGTGCACTGGTAGTCAAGAAAGATGGTACATATGAGTGCAAGCAGGTACCACACATTTCAGTGCAGCTATGAGTAGTGTATTTACCATAATGGTAAAGCAATAAGAGTAACCAGCAATAGGTACAATTTAGTAAGAGCTGTGATAAAGTTTATGCTGAAGAAATCTCTAGGATGAAGATTTCACTTGCTTTCTGATACAAATGCTTTAGTTCAGACAGGGTTAATTCAACAAAGTTATGGTTCTTTCATGTAGTTGATAAATTAAACATTGCAATGTTTTCTTTTGACTTCATAATTTATGGATTCAGTCTCAAAACTCTGCTCAGTAACTTCACAGGATAACTAAATTTTCCGTGTAATGTTATTAATAAAATATATACTACTCTTGCAAAAAAATTTTCTTAAATGAAACCTTCTGAAATGTTGCTGTTTGCCTCATGTGTCGTTGCCTTAGTGAAACAGCCATGATTTAATATGCCCACAGAGCGTTCAACATGGCACCCTTAATTCTCCTTCTTGACAATAAGCAAGCCACATGATGAGTAATTGAATTAACAGCTCTTAGAAACTGCTTTTCTTCTCTGTTACTTTTCCTCAGCAAAGATTCTTGAGGAATCAGACAAGTAGGTGGTCCGCAGAAGACTTTTAGAGGATATACAGTAGAAAAGGTCCAGATGGCAAGTGACAATAAGAAGGGAAGAAAAAGATGGCTGATGTGGGAATTGTGGAGAAGGAAGAACAAACAAGCTTATTCATCTTGTGTGTATATTCAGAGCTGTTCCTCTTGTTTTTTTTTTTTTTTTTTTTTCAAGGGATTGAAGACGTTGGAGGGCCTGATGCAGCATCATGGTCGGGTACCGAGTTAATAGTTCTTTACAGAAGAAAACAAGGAACCACAAATGCTATGTAGAAGAAGAAGATTTTTTCAGAGTGATTGGTTCTGTTTTCTGGAATATATGCATATATACTGCATTTGTGGACTTTGCCATCCAGCCAACTCTGAGCTTGATTCAGAATCCACTGTGGAAAATGTTTATATTGTAAGGTCTTTGGAGCAGAAATTTGTCTCTGGAAACAGAAAGTATCTGCAGAGTCTGTGATATCACGAGAAAATTGAATTTTTGGAGGCATTCACAAGACAGGATGAACATAAAAATTATCTCTTCTTATAAATACACTTTTATTTCAGCTACATCCTATGCACCCTGAATTCTTTGTGCCTCTCTCTTCACAGCAGTTTTTCTTGGTAAGGTTCTTAGGTGAGGTTATTGGCTGAGAAATTTAGTGCAAAAGTCAGTATCTAATACCTTGCTAAGACTTAAGCGGAAAACAAACTGAGGGGTGTTTCTTCTTCTCCAGGCTGTCAGAGAAAAATCATGCTGCTGTCTTGGAACTGCATCTTCTCTGTTTCTGTTGCATTTGTATTGCTTAAAAAGGTGGTTAAAAAGACAGAGAAAACCAGCCGGGCTCTAAGGGAAAGTCTCTTTGTTTGCAGCCTAGGCCAGTCTGGACAACCAAAGCTACAAGACGCCTTTTCCATCTTCAAGCCAGCTGTGCTGTCTGCAAGACCAGGAGAGGAGACATTACAGGGCTTTTTCACACACTTTCATATTTCTGTTGTGCAATGATAGCCCATCTCATATGCTGTATCCACAGGGACATGTGCTTCTTTTAGGGATGACGAGCCTCTGCAACATCCACCACCTTCCCTCTTCATCTGTTAAAATCAATCCTTCAGGGTTATTAGTTCAACTAATGACAACTGTTCAATAAAGTGACTACCAGTGAACTCTCAGTGTCTCAATAAAGATATCTGAAATAAAATTTAAGACTGGAAAGTGTAGTAGCTGGCATTGCGCTACTTGTGCAACCTTCTTTGTCCTCCTTCCCCTTTAATATTAAACACTTTCAGGCAGAGAAAAAGAAGAAATCTGTGAGCGTCCCTTGTAACCCATAGGGTAACTCCAGCTGCCTACCCTTGTGGCTATGGCTCTGTTGAAGGTAGCCATGATCCCCACCTGCTTGCTGGTGCCTGAAGGCATGAGATATATCTTGCCAATACAAATGGTGTCTGCTCCATGCACATTCCCTGGGATGAGGATGGATGGGTCACCTTCAGCCAAGGCAATTAATCCGGTTTGTGGTTCACTCCCCTTCTTCTCCAAAGGCCCTTTGGACATTACCTCCTGGCCCCTCAGGGGAGTAGATGAGTAAGTCTATCAGCAGCACCCTGAACTGGGATCCCAGGCCCTCTCTGCTCCCAGGAGCCTGGTCTGCCTCTCTCATGGGACAAGAGTGCTCCTCTGAAAAATGGTATCTGGGAACAGACTATAGGAATTACCCTCTAGTTAATAACACTAGTTATCTCTGATGGGCTGTAGATTGGTCATTTGTTAATCACCAGAAGAGAAGGTTCTGGAGAGAAACGTAAACTTCCCTAGTTCATTAAATTAAGGAAATATCTTATCAAATTAATTATAAGTGATGGTGTGACACCACCATCTTCCCCTCAGTCCAAAAGTCAGAGAAAGACAGATCATATGGTGGCATGCTGCCCACCTTTAACTCAATAGAATGGCTTCTGCCACAGGGGACTCTGTTACAAGTTATTCACAAAATTTACTTTTATATGCATGCCTTCATGATTCCATGGATATGTTTTCAAGCATGCTATTTGGTCACCATTTTCTCTTCATATAGGTGTTCCTGGCTTTCTTTTTTTCTTTTAACTTTGTACATTTGGGCATTAGGTCTTTAATGACCTTCTTCAGGAGGTTTCAGTTCTTATTTTATTAGTATTCTCAAATCCCAGATTTAATCTCTGAGATAGTTAATTTGATTTGCAAGCACAGTCATCCCTTTTGTTTTTCTCTTCAGCCAGATTCTTATGCTTTTCACTCTTCGTTCCCTCTGTGTAGTTATGTTCCCCCATGAGCTTTTTCTCAGGAGCTTATTGTTTCCACAAAATCACTGTGTGGATGAAATCTATCCCATCTGGATAGGCTTTTTGTACCTCAAAATGATATTTGCACAGCACAAAAGGAAGAGCTTCCTTCTTTTTTTTTTTTTCCTTGTATTAGTCCTCCAGTCATTTAGAGCAGTCTCTATTCTGTCCTCTCCAGCTTTTGCTCCATATGAGTAGCATGTAATACAGAGGTTACTTTTATAAAAGTCACCCTCACCCTTTGTCCTACAACTTAGTTACTCTAATTTCTTGTCTCACTGTAGTCTGGATCTGGTGACCTCAGGGTCCTGAAGTGTGGTGTGGGTTTTTTTTTCATGCTTCTTTCTAATATTATGACTTAGGAGATATAATAGAGGTATTTGGTTTACTGGACCTTACTTTCTTTTACTCCAAAGCCCCTTTGTATGGTCCTGACAGGCTCCTTGCGCCAAATTTCCACTGCAGACATGAACAAAACATTTTGTAACCAGAGTTCACTCAGTCAGGAACCTCAGTTCACTACTTGCAATATCTAGGACAAATAGTGGATCAAAATAAAAGGCAACAGTTAAGATAAGGATAAATAGCTAATAAAAGGAGCTCCTTTTAATGTAAAGCACAATTATTGCATAGAATGCACTACTATAATAATACTGTTATAGTTAAGCAATTAACCTATGTTAATATAGGAGGTTTTATGGACATTAGGCACGTGGGGATTTTTAAATGAGAAATAAAAAAGAGGGTGTGATCCTCAAGTGAACCTCACAGGCAGAGACACTGAATACCTTCTGTGTCCAAGTCCACTTCTTCCCACCAGGATCCAGCAATTACCATGTTTTCATCTAGCCCAGGTGGAAGGAGAAAGTGCTTGTCACCTACAGAAAACATCTTGAGAATTGCCAGGGTGACAGTCTCTGTGGACCTTAAGGCCAGGAAGAAAATTTCTGAAGTGAAGGGCTCTGAGCACTGGGGACAGATCCCTGTGGGGCTCTGGTCCCAGTGGGTGTCTGATCTGGCATTATCACTTTGATGTTCTTCCATGTCAAAAATACTAGCAAAGAAGATTTGAGATAGTACCTGTTCTTTCTGCCAGTGTCTGTTAAAGAGTGCTTGGGAAAATCCTCTAAATTTATAGGTCAGTATATCCTCCTAACCAGAGGGGAGGCTTCCTGATCTGGGCTTTATAGCTGAATCTTTATGTCTGATTTCTCATGGTAAATTCATTATTCTGGCATCGACATGTAAATGGATTTTTTTAAACTATGGAGTCTTTCTTATTCTTCAAAATAATTTCATTACTTTGAAATAATTTAATTAAAAGTCTCTACTGTAGCTTTAGGTGTCAAATCCCTCCATATTGTCCGTAGAGGCTCTTCTGCCACTATCCAAAGGCTCTGTATTGTCTTTCTACTGCCCTCAGACAGGTGCCTAATGCTTATTTAATCCAGGAAGAGAGTTGGTGAGTGAGTGCAGCAAAACCAGGGTAGAGTTGACAGTTATGGCCCCTATAACAGCCACAGAGGGAATGAGGCATATCTAACTGACTGATTGTTATACGTAAAAAAATCTTCAGCCATCATAGATTATTTGTCTGCAATTCCACTTTCATTTTTCACTAGTAATTGTTAGACTTATTTGGCATTCCATCTTCCAATTTGCTGTGGTAATGGACTCAAGGCTGACAAACAAAGTGATGAAATAGTGCTTATCTCAGTTTTATTTCTTTTCTGAATAAAACCCTGGTGGACAAAAATGCCTTGTACAGAAAACTGCTCTTAGTACCAATGCACTTCCTGATCATTCAGCATCTCAGCTGATCCTATGGCCCAAGTTTTTTTCTGTATTCCAGCAATATCAAATTTGCAAATTGTCTTACTATTTGGTTGCATGCATCGCTCACTGTGTTGAAAGAGGGTTTCCTACTCTTCCAAGGGTAGGAGATTGTTAGGTGTACTCACATCTGAAAATATGTGAGTCTCAAAGGTTCCCTGGCTGTTCATCTTTGTTTATTCATGCAAGATTTTGCTACCAGGACTCGAGATAGGATTGCCTGATATGCTAGGCCCTGTCAGTGTTTGCACTTGGCTTAAGTCAGGAGGCTCTCCATGTTACTGGATAAGGGTTGCACAGTTATTGTGGACGGCAGAGGAACAACACGCCGAGATGGGTTCAATGTGGGTGATAGAGCATCATATATCATGTGTCTTTATTGGTCCAGGCTACATATATTTATACAGACAACGATAATTATTATGCCTACTAGTCACTAGCTGATTGGCTTAAGCTCTAAAGGTCATATTTGCACGGTCCACCTACTTGCAGTTAGCTAACAGCACAAGCTTCTCATAAGACTAAATTTCTCATGCCACTATTTCTAATTCCTCTTAACCTGTTTTTGACACACCACGGTACACAAGGCCGAAGCGTCCTTGACATTCCTCATGTATCAGCAGCTGCGAGAAGCTGCAGGCAAACCCTAGTGAGGCCCAGCATCAGCAAGGCAGCATCAGCCCTTAGAACAGTCTCTGATCGTACAATTGCTCGGTGGACTCAGGACCCTTGTCTCTGAGCAATTCTCCCACAAGTTATGGTACTCAGCTGCAAAAAATAATAGTGGAGATCTTGTCTTTTCTGCTGCTTTATTGGGAGGAGGAGAAACTCTAATTCTGGCTAAAAGGTTGAGTAACATAGTCCAAATAAAGCAAGATTTTGTAATATCATATTTTCTGGGAAGGCTTCTGAACTGTTATCCGTCAGAAGCTTCCTCCAGAAGAGGCTTCCCTCGTAAAACTATGCTATGGAAACTATACTAAAGCATGTGGAAAATAAGGAGGTGATTGGTGAAACCCAACATGGCTTCACTAAGGGAAAATTATGCCTGAAAAATTTAGTGGCCTTTTACAACAGGGTTACAGCACTGATGAAGAAGGAAAGACCAACTGATATCATATATCTGGACTTGTGCAAAGCATTTGACACTGTCCCACATGACATCCTTGTCTCAGATTTGGAGAGGCATGGATTTGATGGATGGACCACTCAGTGGACAAGGAATTGGCTGGATGGTCACACCCAAAGAGTTGCAGTCAACATCTCAATGTCCAAGTGGAGGGCAGTGACAAGTGGTGTTCCTCAGGGGTCAGTGTTGGGACCGGTGCTGTTTAACTTCTTTTTTGGTGACATAGACAGTGGGATTAAGTGCACCCTCAGCAAGTTCGCTGACGACACCAAGCTGTGTGGTGTGGTTGACACGCTGGAGGGAAGGGATGCCATCCAGAGGGACCTGGACAGGCTGGAGAGGTGGGCCCATGCAGACCTCAGGAAGTTTAACAAGGACAAGTACAAGGTCGTGCACACGGGTTGGGGCAATTCCATGCACAAATACAGGCTGGGTGAAGAATGGATTTAGAGCAGCCCTGCAGAGAAAGACTTGGGAGTGTGGGTTGATAAGCAGCTCAACCTGACCCCGCAATGTACTTTTGCAGTGCAGGAAGCCAGCTGTGTCCTGGGCTGCATCAAGAGAAGTGTGACCAGCAGGTAAAGGGAGATGATTCTCCCCCTCTGCTCTGCTCTCATGAGACCCCACCTGCAGTACTGCATTCAGCTCTGGGGCCCCCAACATAAGAAGGGTGAGAGGAGGGCCATGTACTTATTCAGACTATGAAGAAAGGCTGAGAGAGTTGAGGTTGTTTAGCACAGAGAAGGGAAGGCTGCAGAGAGGCCTTCCAATTCCTAAAGGGGGTCTACAAGAAAGCTGGAGAGGGACTTTTTAAAAAGGCATGTAGTGACAGGAAAAAGGGTAGTGGCTTTAAACTGAAAGAGGGCAGATTTTGATTAGATAGTAAGAAATTCTTTACAGTGAGGGTGGTGGGACACTGGCACAGGTTGCCCAGAGCAGCTGTGGCTGCCCCCTCCCTGGAAGGGTTCAAGGCCAGGTTGGACGGGGCTTTGAGCAACCTGGTCTGGTGGGAGGTGTCCCTGCCCATGGCAGAGGGGGTGGAACTAGATGATCTTTGAGATCCTTTCCAATCCAGAACATTCTGTTATTCTGTGATTCTATGAAAAAAAAATTTCTGACAAAGTAGAGTGTGTATTCATTTAATTTTCTTGTAATTAAGCTGCCTTAAATTATAAATCATAGGTTTTATTCTTTTTATATCTGAAATGCCCATAGCTGGCTTCTATTCTGCCATAATCCTTCTACAGTCACTGAGCACTGAATAATGCTGCACATATGGTCTATATTGACTTAACCTGAGTTTCACTTTTGGACCAAGTGATTAGGTTAAAAGAAGCTGAATTCTTACAAACTTTCTATAAAAAGAGACGATCTAGCAGAAAAAATACCCTTCCAAACATTTTGATTTTGTTTCTGAATTCTGTTTCTGAGGGAGTTTTTTGTGGTTTTGAATTTTTGTGGATTCCTGACCAATGTTATATATCCTGTTTTGTGACTCATTTGCTATATGCAGATCTGCTGAGAACTGTGGATTGTGATAACACAGCCTCATCTTTGTGTCAAACAGAGAAACAGTGCTATTCTTTAATGAAATGGATTCCATGAGATGCAGGAAAAGAGTCACTTATTCTACTTTTCCATCCTTCCGCCTGTATCTCTCAGAAATATGCTTTAATTTGTTTTTATGTGGACCAGAAAAATTCAAGAATTACAATGAGTTCTACGAGACTGACACAACTTCAGAAAAGTTGGACGAGGTGACTGGAAAGAATTTGTAATGAAAGGATTGTTTACCCTTAATAGCTGAAGAGATTAACATTTTTCTGTAATACTGTGAATTCATGACTGATATGCCAGGGCTAGAAGTGTAATAGAAACATCTTCGTTCAGAGGATGACTGCATATTTTTTTACTGCTTCTGTTTGATTGCAAAGTTTTTGAAATGTTGAAAGTTAAAAATTGCACAATGTTCGGGCACAAAACCAACCGTAACCAGTTCAGAGAGGTTTCTAGAGTTTTTCATTTTTTGGAGGATTAGCATAGAACTTACTTCCAGCATTTACAGCTGCTTTAGCTCAATTTTAGTTGACACAATGTGTAAATTTACACCACACAGTCTCTGCACTGTTAAAATTTGAGACTTAATATGCTTATTTCTATCCAGACAGAAATATGCAGTGCAATTCCTTCTGCTTTTAATTAAATTATCATCTGGTGTCACCAACATGTATCAAATTTGCTTTAATGTCAAAGTGATTGACATTACATATTCTTAAAGTCTATTTTGTTTTTTCATTGTTACTTAAAACCATGTGTGATTATGTCTACTCATTAAGGTACCATTTCTCCTCATCTTCATTAAACATAGTCCAAAAACTCTCAAGAAAATCTCCTGCAAGTATACTTGGATAGCTTTACTTGGGCATCATCTATTGGCAACAACTCTGATGAGGCTGAAGGGAATATTGGCTACTTCAGGGCTGTAAATTCAGCCACTGCATTGCCAAAATTCAGAAATTCTCAGAGCTTTTAGACATCCATTGATAAAAGACTTCCTTATGACGGAAATTAAGTCTCTGCAGGCTCGCAGTCTCTTACCAATATAAAATCTTCATTGTAACTAACAGGGGGTTGTCTGCTTAAGGGTTGCTCTTAGTTTGACAGCTCAGGAAGGAAAAAGCTGAGATACACAGCAGCCTGCCCTGGTGTTTCTGATTAAACTCCACAACAGCACTTGCCCCAGGGTGGACCAAGAGCTGTAGGACTGAGGGCAGGGAGGCAAGAGGCTGAGTTCACCACTGGAGGCAAGTCCTGCTGCATCTGCACTGGAGGAAGTTCTGATCTAGTCGATGCTGGCTACCATTTGTTATGGAAAACTTACCACTTCTTGTGGAATGACAGAAGTGAACTGAGAGGGATGAATGGGGAATGTCCAGAAAAGGGATGTCTTGGTGCAGGAACAGTGGCCAAATTAAAAACACCCACAAAAATCTGGATGTGTGAAAAAAAGGTGGAAGTGGGGCAAAAGCCCATGGGAAGTATAAAATATAGGTACATTTAAAAGTTCAGAGAGGACATTTTTCCAGTTTGATGAATTCTACAAGAGGAAAATAAACATAATAATAATAGTAATATTATAGTAGATTGCAAAATACTTTGGCCACAATAAGTACTCAAAAATACCTGGTCAGCTGGTATGGACAAATGCTTGGAGAAAGAGGATGAAAGGAATTTTACTTAGTTATTTGCACCCCTATGCAAGTGTCTAGCACACTCCCCTTTTAATCAATCACCTTTTGTTCTCCCTGAACATAGAGCATTTGGGTTTGACAATCCAGTATTGGTGAGCTCTGCAGTTTTATTCTCAGTGATAGGTGTTTTCACTCCAGCTCCAAAGGCACTGTGCCTATTGGAAGCAAAATGCTGCTAGAGACTGGAGACAGACATTATACCAGCTGCTCCAGATGCTAAGAAAAAAAATAATTCTTCACTAACTTTTCAAATCAAAAACTGCAAGCCGATCATGCACATAGTTGTAGTTTTCCACTGCAAATCTATGACTGCTTTTCAATTTTATCCACACAGGGAACAAGTTTGGAGCTGTTGCAATCACTTGTTTTTATATTCATAATAGAAGACCCCAAATCTTTAAAAAGAAAGCATTAGTTTGGAAAGAAAACTATAGTCTGTTTCTTCTAGATTTAGGAATTTCTAGCACTTGCTATGTGCCTTTAATTAAGAGCAGTTAATCTCCACAAGCACTACTTCACCTAAAATGGAAAGTTTAATTAATGGTTGGAAAGGAGTTTAAGGGAAAATATAAGGGTCTAGCTTGGGACAGTCTACCTTGAATCACATCTAGTCTTTCTCAGCTATAGATCTAAACTCCCCCAGCTTGAATAAATTTTGATCAAGATTTTGAGTCTAGTGAAAGGGACATCTCTAATACCCTTAAAAGTCAGGATACAGTAGAAGCAATGTATCTGTTCTCATTTTTGGAAGAGAGTTCTTGGTTTTCTTAGGCTTTAACTGCAAGGCAATTTGTCTCAATTCAAGTTACTAATGGTCAAATTCCATTATTTCTCAATTCCTGAAAAATTCCAGGTGTTTACAACTCATGAGCAGGGTTCTCACAGACCCTGAGATTCTTAAAATAAAATGTTTCAATTTTCCATCTTGTTTCTGATCCCTTCAATTAAACTGGATCCATTACATTTTGCTGGGGTGCAGCTTGACAAAGCTAATTGCAATTTCCAAAAAGAGGAGACAAAAATGGGAGTGATGCAGAAAGATGAGGATTTTTTTTAAATTGTATCTCTTAGAGCATAAAAGAAAAGAGATCATTAGAAGTGGAAGGCCAAGAGGACATAATTTAGGTTCATCTTGCTTTCTTTTGGTGGAAAAATGAGGCCTTGTTCACCGTACTGAAAGAAAAAGACTTGGAGGGAAGTTGGTTTTTCATAATATGATTTTATGAAAAACCAAAGAATACAAAATGGCAAGAGATTTGTGGAATGAAAACTTACCAATCCTATTTCTGTCTTTCTGCAAGTTTTTTTCAATTGCAGGGAAGGAGTTTGCCTAATAAAGTTGGAACCAGTCCAAACAAAAGGGGTTACTTCTTGCTCATATCTAAGACCTATAATATTTTGGCTACTCATGCCTGGTAGAAATCAGGGGACAGCAAGCACATATCTTGCTATTACACATGCATAATTTACCTTACAACAGATAAAAATGGATGAAAGTAATCTTTATCTTCACATGGCAACAAAAACCCTTGCACCCACCCTGCCAATGCAATTTACAGAGTGATAATAAGATTTTGCTTCTTTGGGGAGGGAGGGGAGCCAACAAGGCAGAAATACTTGAGAGATTAAGTGATCCTCATTTCTAATCAGAAGAATTTAGACTCTCCAGACCTTATCATGGAGCCAGGTAGAGAATTTGACTCTATCTATGAAGAACGTTAAAAAAAGAGTATGAACTCAAAATGTGCACTGAGAAGTCCTAAGCCCATCTTTTTACTGTGTGGTACTGGGTGTAGCTTTTGACATATCAGAGATATCTTAGGGCTTCCCTAAATGCCGTTGCCTAATAATTGCTCTGGAATGGATGTTACAGCTAACGCTTGCCAGAGTACCAGTTATTGTGACTGTCTGATCTTGACTCCAGCTGTGGGGGGAGGAAGGAAAGTAGGTCAGCAAAAGACAGCTCAGATGTATATGACATATTCAAAAAGGTGAGAGGTCTGAGAGCACCCTTTGCACAGGTATTAGGACACCTGATATGATTTCTGTGGAATCACAGAATAATTTAGGTTGCAAAGGGATCTCTGCAGGTCCTCTAGCCTAACCTCCTGCTCAAAGGTGGACCAACTGAATCAGGCTGCTTGGTGGAAATCTGAGAGGTCATTTCCAAATGTAAAGGAAAAGGTAACAGTGCAACCTTAATTTTCCTGTCAAGATAAGGAGGTACACACTAACTGTTTTTCAAAATATCAGCTTTTCTTAGATTCCCTGGTTTTTATCAGGTCAAATGCACAAAGTGAACCCTACATTTAGGCACTCTCAGTTCTGGTTTGCTAAGAGTTTGCACACACAGAAAAATGGAAAATAAACACATGGAGGACTGGAGTCCTCAATTTTAGAAGCTTGCTTTCAGGTAGGCTTAAATTCCAGTTTTTGGGAAGGATGAGAAAGGTGCTGCTTATACTATTGAACCAGTTTATCCATATTATAATTGAATTCAAATAAATTACAAATACAGTGCTTAAAATCATTATCTCTTGTAGGAAGAGGTTCAGATGTAAGGACTGAAAGCCTGCCCTTGTAGGAAAAGGGGAAGCAATCTGGTGTAAACAAAGTAAGAGAGAGACAAACCTACAGGCTTTCAGTCATTACATCTGAATGGGTATTGAAATACAACACATGAAGCCTGTTTTATTCAATACAGGACATAAAAGATTTGTTACAGCTGTAAGTGCTTTGAATCCAAGCAATTCCTGCGATCACTCGTGTCTGCCTTACACCTAGCATTGACCTTTCCCCAGTCCCCTGTGCTTTATATGTCTGATATTAGCCACTGTGGAGTAAGATATCAATCTCTGTTTAACGGATACTGCTCACAAATTTTGTCTGTCTTCATGGTCAACATACAATGTCCTCCTGGCCCTGACTGCTCAGGAGCATGAGCTGCTGGAAGGCACATTCTCTCCGTGGCTGGATTCCCATTTACCACTTGGGTCTCCAGCAGCAGATGAGACCTGCCTGGAGGGAAGAACCTGGTGGCCTGCATGGTAGATGATGCTGTGTCCCGGCTAAGAACCAGCATGTTGACCTCCCGATCTGAATGATCCATGCATATTTTGTGTGAACTCCAAAACATCAGCTGATGCAATCCTGCATTTTTTTTTTTTTATGCTATATGAAAGTCACAGGCAGAATTACTACTTACCAAAAGTATTTGACTTTTTGTTTATTTTTCCTACAAGTTCATCATTTAACTTCCTTAGAAGAATCTATAAGTATTTTCTGGGAAACACACTGACTTAAACACACCTATTTCATATGCTTTTGCTTAGCATGCTCTGACAGAAATATAATTAAATTTCCTGAAAAAGATCCTTCCACCTGCATGCCTTGATTCAGAAATTCAAAGCCAGTGAGCAAATGTAATAGAAACAGTAGTCTTTATAGGGAGTTACACAATATATAGTAGATCTCTAATTTGTTTAGCAAGGAGGGTTATATTTTTCATTCTAGTGTCATCCTTGCTTTCTGCACTATACCTCCAATGCACAGGATGAATCATTTTACTCTGCAAATAATTGTGTGATGTTTTATCCTACAAAATATTCGTTCTCTCCATAAAGCAGAGTTGAGTCAAAAAGGAGCACAAGTCTCCTCTGATTCTTTAACATAAAGGAGGCACTACTTTGCACTCCATTTTCCCTCTGTGCTGAGGACCTTTCCACTGATGGTATGAGGAAGCATATGCATTCTGCTCCAATTATATTCATGAATGTATTTGGGAAATAGCTAAGACTGTGTTGCTCGATGGCAAAGCAGAGAGGGCAGACATCAAGACACCTGTAGGACATTCCTAGTGCTGTGTATGGGCCAGACCCTAAGACCCATGGATCAGGAAAGGTGATGGACAAAGTATTTGTTATCTGTTTCTTTATTCAGTGTCATGGTTTAAGCCCAGAGGTCAACTGAGTGCCACACCGCCACTTGCTCACTCTTCCCCACCCTCTCCCTGGTGGGATAGGGAAAAGAAAATACAACAAAAACCTTGGGGATTGAGACAAGGATGGGGGTGAGGGAGGGGTGGGTGGGGATAGTTGGCTCACCAGTTATGGTCATGGGCAAAAGACAGATTCAATTGGGGAAGGAAAAATAACATTGATCTAATTTGAACACCACCACCACAAACATGCTAATCAAACAGAGTAAGACAGTGAAGAAATACAACCACAACTTAAAACCACCATCCCCTCACCCCCCCCTTCTTTCTGGGCTCAGCTTTGCCCCTGATTTCTCTACCTCCTCCCCCCTCAGTGGTGCAGGGGGTCATGGGATGTGGACTGTGGTCAGTTCCTCACCTGTTGTCTCTGCTGTTCCTTCCTCCTGAGGGGGAGGCCTCCTCACACTCTTCCTCTCCTCCAGCGTGAGATCTCTTTCACAGGAGACAGTCCTCCATCAACTTGTACAACATGCGTCCTTCCCATGGGCTGCAGCTCTTCCTAAACTGCTCCAGACTAGGTCTCTGTGATGGGTTGCAGTCCTTCCAGCAACAGACTGCTCCAGAACAGGCTTCCCTCAGTCCTAGCCTTCTTCAGGTGCAGCCAGCTGCTCTGGTGTCAGGTCGTCCACAGGTTGCAGGTGGGCATCTGCTCCACCAATGACCTCCATAGGCTTCAGGGGAGTCTCTGCTCCAATGCGCTGCACCTCGCTGCACCTCACCTCACCTCACCTCACCTCACCTCACCTCACCTCACCTCACCTCACCTCACCTCACCTCACCTCACCTCACCTCCTCTCTTCAAATGACCTTGGTGTTTGCATAGGTATCACCCTCACACCTCCTACCCCTCTCAGGTTCCCCTTCTTAAATATGTTATTACAGAGGTGCAACCACCATCACTGATAGGCTCAGCCATGGCCACAGATGAGTCCTACTTGGAGATGGGGGAGCTTCTATCAGCTTTTCACAGGATCCACCTCTGTAGCCCCCTTCCCTGCTACCAAAACCCTGCCACACACAAACCCAATACACTCAGATGTTGGGGAAAACTGAAATTTTGGCTGGTGGGAAAAGATGTCCAGAGCTGGGCAAACTTGGAAAGGCAGAGGTGTGTGGTTGCCATAGGCATGCTGGTGCTCTTAGTGTATTTCTCTCCATTTCCATTTTTCTTTGCATATCTCTCTGTACTGTCTTTCTACATTGTCCTGGTTGGGGCTGGACTAGAGTTCCCGTTGGTCTAGCAGCGGGAGGAGCTGCAGCACCCTGAGACCCCAGGGGCTCCCCAGGGCCCAGTGCCCTCACCTGTGTGCGGGGGCGGGGGGAGCACAGCTGGAGGGCTGGGCCCTGATTGGCTGATATCCCATGTCATGTGACATTGTGCTCACTATAGAAAGGCAGGAGTGGGCCAGGAGGGGTTCTCACTTCTGGGGGTGTGGCTGTGGATCCTTTGTGTTTGGGATTGCTGGCTGGGAGCAGGTGGGTGTTGGTCTGCGGGTGGTGAGCAGCTGTATTGTACCTTACCCGTTGATACTGGTGTCACTGTATTATTCTGTTACTGTTATTCAACTGTTTTTATCTCAACCCGTGAGTCTCCCTTTGCCCCTCTGATTCCCTCCCTATTCCCAAGTGGGGGGAGGATGGGTGAGTGACTGTGTGGCATTTAGCTGCTGAGTAGGCTCAAAACACAACATACATAAACATCTATGTATGTCAGAGACCTCTTAAAGGTTAAATCAGTCTATGCTGTGTTTATTCCACTTGTCAGTACTACTTGAAATGTAAGGTTTTGCTTCCTCTGGCCCCTGAATAATTATCCCTCCAAATAACCCAGGGATCAAAGGGACTCATTGTATCTGAGCAAGCAGATAAATAGAAGTCTTCAACCAAAAAACTTCAAAACAATCAAGCACAACAATATAACCAAGGACTCCCCTGTAGGCAGGAAACCACCACACCCTCATATAAACTGTAAGGACTATTCACTTGTTCCTATTTTCACTTGCAACCTTTTCAAGGTCTCATTTAATTGCTGGAAAGCAAACAGAAGTTGTTTCAAAACATTAGATAAGGAATACCTAAATGAAATCTTATAAGCATAACAGAAAACCACTATTGGAGTCATTGTATAGGAATATTAAAACTAGATGTCTCTTAGGAGACTTTTGAAGAATGTGTAGCATGTGTGACAAGTGTGGTTCTTACTGTAATAACAACACTGTCAAGCTGGACTCAATGCAGTAATAGCGTTACTCTGTCCTTAAGTATCTCACATAAGCCTGCAAGACCATTTTTATTATTTTGCCATGCAACATTCTAATGAAATCAATGGCATAAGTATCCCATAATTTTCTGTAGGACTTTAGTCTTTGTTAAAAACATAGAACAAGGTTAATTACAGAGTGGTGAGTTTTTAAGAAGATGTTGTTTACCTTCACTTATGATGTCAAGGTCTGGGACTCTACTGGTCAATTAAATTGCATATTCAAATCTGTAGCACTTTCTTGATTGAATCATTAGAGCTTAAAAGTAGCTGTTTATTGTTTGCTTAGGTTTTTATTTCTTTTCTGAACTCCAGCAGATCCAAATTCCATACCCAGCTGCTCCCACACAAGAAATTGTTGATCCATTGGAGCTGTGGGCTGTGGATGTGGGAGACGGGGAAGAGCAGGGACTTCGCTCTCATTCTGTTGTGAGTCTGTACTGCCATTCAGTTACTCCACTTTACACCAAAGAAACCGAATGCAGAATGTGGTCCATGAACATCAGAATAAACTGGTATATTAATGATTCACCTTAAGCTAGTGTAAGTAACTAAGGTAATGAATGTCCCTTGCTCTGTTCAGGGTGACAGAAACCCTAGTTGGTAAATTTTTATATGTTATGTTTATATATGTTTGTATGTTTTTATATATACTCACTGTAGGTCACTCATATGATACATGTTAAACAGACAACTTACATGTTATTGCCTCTGCAGTCAGCCTCCCTCTCTATCTTGTAGCTGCAATTAGGGAAAACATCGGCTGTGATATGGTATTCATTTGGAAGGGAGGTCACTGCTGTACCCTTTCCACATTCATTTGCACAGCTGCCGAGGGCCAGTGACAACGTGGCCCACTGGTCACAGGCATTACCCAGCAGCAGAAGGCTTTATGCTATGAAGCGAAAAGTTTTTAATTATAAACCTTGTTGTGGGTTACCCCTGATAGGCAACTAAGCACCACACAGCCACTCACTCAATTCTCTCAAACCCAACTCCCAACAGGAAGGAGGAAGAGAAAAGGAAGAGATAAAGTGAGAAAACCTGTGAATAAAGACAAAAAAAAAAAAAACCAAAACAAACAAACAAACAAAAAACTTAGAGGGGAAATGAGAGAAGAAAGAAAGCAAAGCAAAACAAGTGATGAAAAGGCAATCATTCACCACCTCCCATGGGTAGCATGATGACCAGCCAGTTCCTGAGCAAAAGATGAGTAACCCCCCTAAGCCTTCTTACCTCTGTTTTCATTGTGGAGCATGACATATATATAACATGGAATATCTCTTTGGCCAGTTCAGGTCATTTCCCTGGAGGACTCTCCTCCCAGCCTTTTGTGCATCCACAATCTATTCACTGGGGGAGGAAGTAGGGTACGAAACAGCGAAGACCCTGATGCTGTGAAAACACTGTTCAACAATATGTAAAACGTCGGTGTGTTATAGGCATTGTTTTGGTCACAAATCTAAACCACAGCACCATATGAGCTGCTATGAAAAAATTTTACTCCATTCCAGTTAGACTCAGTACAACCCCCTGGTTTTGAAAATAAAAGGTTAATCCAGGACTACTGTTAGGAATTGTTATCAATAATTTCAACAGAATTTAGTACCTGCTCATTATTCTTTTCCATTCATATAGCTTCTCTGAGCTACAGGAAAGGATTTGAATAAAAGAAAAGGCAAAGTAACCCCTCATCCTCCTGGGACAAAATGTTCCTGCTGGTTTCCTACTGTTTTACTTCAAAGCAAGAGTTTCAGAAACAGCTACAGCACTATTATGAACCATAAGCATACCTAATGTTATTCAACACAAAGTGTGTCAGGGAAAAGTAATCCAGGAATATCAGTCACTGTTGTGCTGGGAGAGGGGAGTCAGGTGGCTGTTTGGTGCAGTACATCACTCTGAACAAGTTGCAGGGAGACTCAGAAGCACACATCATTCCTGAGTGTTTGCTGGCATGGGTAAACATGAGTCAGCACTGCTGCTGTTTGGTGCTCTTGGGTCATATTCCCCTGGAAATCTGGAGACTTTTGGGAGTGATGCTTGAGTTTGGAGTGGCACCTGTGTTTCCCATTACTTGCTGAAGCGAGCATGTATTTGCAGAATCTTATCTTGACTTTCACTGAAAACAAGGCTGCCTGATTTGGGAGCAGGTGGGTTCTGTGTTGGTCAGTTTTAAGTTGTGTGGGGTCTTCTTCGGTGAGCCATTTTCCAGGATCTTCACTTGAGCTCTTTCTGAAGGGTTTTAAAGGACAGAGGTAGGGTGAAGGAGGAATGTGAATATTTCCCAGAAAGAGTGTTTTGGATTTTATAAATGTGTGTCTGAGCATGTGTGTGTATATAAGATACATACTGTATGATGTGGATGATACTGCATAGTCAGTTGGGTGTCATGACTGGAAGATTTGTCCCCCTATGTTACTACGGTCCCAGGAACTGCTCATGGATCCATCTCAGAACTGAATGATTGTAGATTTGATGTGTTTTGGCACACGATCGATGCTTATAATCTCCCTTGCAGCTGCTCAGCTGTCTCAGGAGTTCACCATCCTCTTCAGACATGAGTAACCTTTTTGGTATAAGGCTGTCAATGGACACTATCCTTGGCTCAAAGCTGAGCACCTGCTTTAATCAGAGTTAAGGCTGAAACAGGGCCTTGCAAAGACATCTGAGAGTGCATCCTGTGGGAAGGGGGAATTTTCATAAGTCATGTGAAAATGTTTAGTTTTTCTTTTTATTATCAGTATATTGTGTTATGGGGGCTCTGCAATAAGCATTGACTGCGAGGCCAATACTTACCATGGACGTTGCATAAACTAACGACCCCTGATGAAGACATCACAGGCATTTCTCTGCATGGCATCCTTTAAACCTCATTCTTTTTGGTAACAATATTGACAGTTGAAAATAGTAACTATACCACAGAGAAGCCTGGGTTTTCGAGGGGATCCACAAAAGGAGCAAACCTGATTGAGGAAATTGAATTCCTCATACCTGTCAGGAGGCTGGACTAACTGCCTTTACACATGCCTGTGACCTCCCCCATTCTTCACAGGCTAAGAAACCCACATCTAAGGACACTCATCAAAAAAAGTCTCTTCAAGGATCTGCTTCTGTTAGCAAGGAGAGACATGGTATTTGCTTTTAAATGAAAATGTTTTTCCTTACATATACAGTAAGGTATTGCTATCTCTCTTTCTAAAGAGCATAGGCAACATTTATGGTACTTAAAAGAATTTCAGGATTAATAAACCCTTCAAGGACTATCATGGCAAGATCTCTGTTACGGTGTAGGTAGCATGTGAGGTGCCAGAAGCAGATGTGAAAGTTGCAGAGAAGAATTGATATTTAGTAAAGAAGGTTGAAAAAGACAGCTATGAGAATAAATGGAAAGAAATTTGTCTCAACAAATGTTTGCCAAGAGCAAAATTTTTTGGTGTGGACCAAAATTGCTGCTGACATTTTCCATAATGAGATTTCTTCTGATTTGCTCAAAGTCACCATCTGCACTCTGACTCATCCACTTTATTCCTAGACTGAGTGTATAAGACAGACCTCCACATCTGCAGGACCTTGGCATTCCTCTGCAAAATGCTTCTAGGAAGGGCTGGCGCAGATGGATACATACATATCTGGGGCTATCTACTTACCATTGCAACAGCAAATCCCTGACCAAGAAAAATCAGCTTTGTGTCCTGATCCTTCCCTCTGGCTTTTTTTTTTTTTTTTTTTTTTTTTTTTTTTTTAATAACATTAGGTGTAGTCTAAACTTTGTTCTGAATGCTTAAAACAGTGGTTATGTCTCATCTCTCTTTTTGGTTTTCTGACTGGATCTACAGGTGATGCAGGTTGGCATAGTTCTATTGAAATCAGAGGAACTATCCCAATTTACACCAAATGAAGTGGATCTCTGGCTTAAAATGCATATTTAGAATAAAATCGTCCTGTACAGAAAGTAGCTGTGGGTAATCAGCAAAGGATTGCAGCTAGAGATTTCAGAAGTGTATTTATGAGCCTTAGAGCCACATTTCTCGTCACCCGGAAAATAATATCTATCACTTGTTAATATAATTATCCTCTATTTAAGGAGAATTAGCAAATCACAGTGCATTAGAAACTGCTTCATTAGTGTTTTGTAAAGCTTAAAAAGGAAAAAACATTTGTAACATTTAGTAGTCCAAATTGTGTGTTGTATTTGTATTTTCAAAAGATTCTGTTACCTGTCCTTCTCTACAGACAATCATTGACCCATCAGTGTGAATAATTTGTTTTGCTCTGGAAAATTTCATCTGCTGCTAGGATTGACTAAGAGGAATTGTTGTTTCAGCAATAATCTCTATTGATGTGCTGTGTATTAAGCAATAAGTGGCTACTGAAATTGATTAATCGTTGAAGTGGAGAAGAGATTTTAAGGCAATTTCAAATTCTGTTCATTGCACTCACATTTTTTATTAAATTTTCTCTTGTTGTGGTGTTATGCTACAAGATGAATAGAACTTTTTTTTTATCAGACTTCTTGGTGTCATACATTACTTTCTAAATATTTGGGATGTTTGAAAATCCCTGATATAAGAAGCTCTATTTCCAAGACTTCACTGAGGAAGGAGAGAAGAATAACCTTGCCTTTTAAAACATATTTGTCTGTGGTTTCTTGTGTGACAGCAGACTATTTTTTTTTTTTTCCACTTTGCAATATATAGGACAAGGAGAATCGCCAGAGCAGGTCAGATCCAAGGTTGATGAAGGCCAGTCTTCTGCAGCTGGCAGCACCAGCTGCTTCAAAGGAGGAGACAAGAAATTTCACAGCTAGTGGCAATTTGAAAATTAACATTTGAGAAATTTTCTCCTAGCTTCCATGGGTGGAAAATTTATTTAAGCCTGAAGGCAGAAAGGTTTGCAGGTTTTCATCTTATTATTTATTTATTTAGGCTTTGTTACTATAATTCTAGCTATTCTTGATACATGTATAAAATCTTGGACCATTTTGATTCCTGTGAAGCTCTTGGCCTTGATGCTATATCATGCCAAAGAGAGGTGAATTGCAATTGATGTGAGACACTGTGTCCTTGTATCAGCATAAAATATGTCACCTTCCAATCTCAGCAAGTCTACTGTGTTTCTAACAGTTTGTGCTGTCAGTGCTTGGTTAGTTGCAAACTTTAGGCCACAGTGGTTTGTTGTTTGCTTGCTGTTACTCTTTTCCATTTTTACTTCTTGTGTCTTCAGAGTGCAAGTTTTTCAAAGAAGGCTCATCTTTATACAGCTTTTATACAGCACTCCATTCACTGTGGACATCAGCTATTTGCAAAAGGAAAATATGCATTAATGTCTAGTTTAGGTTACTTCTAGGGGAACTGAACACTATTCACATATTCTGGTCATTATTTGACTAAATTTGAGTTAGAACGACAAAAAAAACCATGAACAAATTTAGTATCTCTGCTCATGAAATGTGTTACCGTGTCACTTGCTAACAATGTATACCAAGGTACAAGGTCTTCTGAACTGCCAAAGACTTGAGTTATCTGAAGGAGTTGTGAGGCTGCGGTATTTTGATGGACATGTGTCCTGATTCAGGCCTTCGGTCCCCACATTTGCCAGGGTTTCTTATCTGTAATGATGAATGATCATGAAAATGATGGCGTTTTTGACTGTATGAAAGTGTTTTATGCTGACAGAGTCCTTACACTGAGTCTCCTGGAGCAGCTCCTGTTTGCACTATGTAAGGTGAGAATGGGGCACACAGAAGTGCTGCATTGGTTGGAGAACATGAGTTTCTTCCCTGCTTTCCCTATGGCCGATCTCTGAACTTGCTAAATTAAGGACTCTAAGGCTTTGAAGAACCACTTAACTTGACACCAATTTCTACTTTCACTCAAAGCCCTTCTGATGAATTTGACTTAAAAGCAATAGGCTTCATGTCAAGACAAAACTGAGTCTGTCTTTATGATCTCTTTGTAAGAGATTAGATAGGTTTGCAGCAGAGACGCATAGAAAAGCATGGTTTTCTTTTACTTTTGTTTAAATTCTGATCAGCAGGAGTGGAGTTGGAAAGACCTACTGAGTGAGAAGAAAAATGGCTATCTCAGCACTAAGTGAAGCATTTTACTGTTCTAATTTGCTAATTTTCTTTGTGAAGAGATACATTTTGACTATAGCATGGTTCTTTCCTAGAAAGGCATTTTACAGGGAGGCTAGAGTGGATGGAGCGAGCTATAGGTGATAAAGGCCAATCTCTAAATCTGATGGAAGCTTTAGTTTATATAATGTGGCCCTTACAAACTTAATGCTCAACTCTCTGTGCTTCTGAAAAGATGCCTGACCAGTACTACAGTTTGGTAATAAACCTGGATCTTAAAGCAGCTTCTTTTTATGCTGAGATTCCTTATAACCACTTCTACAGCACAGTTTATTGCTGTGTTTTTTGCTGCAGTCCTAATTGTCTGTCAGGTAAATGTGGCATGGGCACACATGTACAAAAAATATAATGTTTGTTTGTATGCGTGGAGGGGAGGGATACAGGTATATGTATAATCACACTTGTAAATTTGTGTGTGAGATTATAGAGTCCAAGCAGGACAACTATGTTCTAGCTGATCTTTAAAGCCAGCTCTCATGCTATATTAAAATTCAAGGTAAATCAATGCTAGCCTTTTCACTATATCTAATACTATGTGAGTCGAAGTAGGGGCATGGTCCTGTACAAATGAAGTAACTGAGTATAGTTTCATTCACTGTCAGTAACATGTCAGTGATTTATACCAGCTGAAATCAGACTGGGTGACACTGCTCACAGAAACACGGTATTTCTGGTTTTGGAAAGAGGTGGGGTTTTTGTGGTTGTGTCATAGTTGCCTGTTTTCAGCGTGCTACTTTGTCAAACAACACTCATTTTGGTGACGGTTTATCAAATCTTCATGGATTTCTGCTAATCAGTTTTTGTCAGAAAGTCACATTTCTTTTCAGCCCAGGAAAATAATTCAATTGGAAAGAAAATCATTTCATTGCCATAGTTTATCTGCATGATATTTATCAGCAGCACACAGCTGTGGCATCTCAGGAGATCTCAAATGCAGAACTTGTGATAAGAAGAAAATATGACAACTGATTTTTTTTGTTAGCTACCTTTAATTTTTTTTTTCTTATTCTTCTCATTCTTTGATGAGGGCAGTAACCTTTCTTTGCACATGCTTGTGGGCCTTTGTGCATGCTGAGATGGGTGGAGGTAGCTGTGCTAGAAGCACTTTCTCTTCAGGCAGAGACTTGAGAAAATCTTGGGCACTGGTCAGCACTTCAGCAAAATAGGAATTACAGGATGGCAGCGCAAAGAAGCATAGGTGGGGCCAACACTCACGAGGAAAGGGGAAATATATTTCTGGGTATCATGAACATTTTCAGCTTCTTGTATGATGACACAGTTCTGCTCTCTGAGTCTGCCCCTGGATGCTTGCAATTTCAGATGAATCAGGTGATAAGATTAGTAACATTAACTTTCACAGAAGAGTATCTTGTTCATAGTCTGACAGATCTTGCTAGGCCTGGAGGAACTAAAAAAAGGCAAATAGTGTTTTCAGGGAGGGGAAATGATGTAGAGGTATTGATTAGGAAAACTCCTATTTCTCAGGCCTATTTAATTTCTTTTTGTGCTCTGTCTTATACTGTTAAAGTCCTGTACAGTGCTTTATCAGTATCCTTGGCAGAGCTTTCTCATTTGTGGTTATCTGACTCGGCTTCATTTTTATGCCCATATCATTGGTTTATTGGATTGGACAGTTGACTACAAGCCATCCAGGGAGACTGTCAGCAGTAGAATATCACATTACTAAAGTGAACAGAAATTCAGCTTCTGTACATTTTGATGCTATCTGCTGAACTAAATAGAAACATCCTGAGATATTTTCCAGGAGGAGAAAATTTTTCACTCATAGAGTCATGCTATCAACAGGCAACTGGCCGTTGCTGAAATAATGCCCTCAGCATCATATAAACTCACATAAAACATGAGGTAAAGATGTGTGAAGCAACTGGAATATGGCATAGCTCAATCTAGTTTATACCCCAGGTCCCAATCTGACTCTGCTGATGGAAGCAAACATCAGTGTAACCGTAAAGGGAATATTATGGACAGATTTTGGGGGTCTTGGATTAACCACAGGCTAAAGGTGTACCTAACAACAATTAACCCCAAACTACATTCTAAACTCTCATCCCGTTTCAAATTCTCCATGGGACCTATACTCTAAAAGGTCATTATATCAAAACTAAAAATATTTTTATTCAGTCTTGGCTTTTGACTGCAAATCTGACCTGAAGAGCTGAAGCAGCCATCTCTAATTCAAAATCCTTGCTCAATTTGAATATTATTTATTGGTGCAAAATTTCCTAATTTCATGACTAGAGGAAAAACGTTCTCACTTTTTAAAGAGAGGAACACACCTTCTAACCGGAAAGCAACACAATATATTAAACTGACATTGATTTTGTAAACAGTATTGTCTTATTGTCTTCATATATTTAAACAATATCAGCCAAATTTTTATTGTGAGAATAATCTGGTACTGTACATGATGATAAATAACACCTCCTGAATGGAATAAGTGTAGGGGTGGGGAAATCAATAACAACTTCATTCCTTTGATTGATGCATGATACATTTATTGTATTGACAGAAACATGAAGAAGCAGGCTGCAGGGTGGTAAAAGGGTAGCCAGGTAGACCGATATTAGAATATATAACCAGAAATAATGGGATAAATTAAACAGAGAGACCCTCATAACATGAACATCTTGCAATACAAAATAGTCTTCCCTAGGATAGGAAAAAACAGTTAGCATATTAAATGAGTAATTTAAAATGATTGGAAAAAAATGTTGGAAAACATACTGTAGGGAACAATCCTGGAGACGGACTACTAGATACTGCTTTTCATTGTCTGTGATTATCTGCATTCATATTTTTTTTACTAATGTTTAAAATGTGGAAGTGAGGTAAATAGAGGTTGTGCCTTTCAGTTGCTCAGCTACACAGGCTGGAAAAATGAGGTTTGATTTCTGATGACGTTACTTACGTGAAGAACACTGACCTTTTCTTTAAAAAGGAAAACAAGAGACATTTATAAACTGAAAAGGTGAGGAGTTGCCAGCATGTGAGTTTTCACTCAGGTAGGAAGATCAAATATTGAATACCAGTGCTATGACAGGAAGACCCCTCAGACACCTCCAGCATTACTGTATGTTCAAACAAGGGTGAACAATTTTTTTCTTGTAGAAGTGCTTGGAGTTTCTGATCAATTTTGTGCAATATTTATTAAAATCTTGACTAAGGAGCTTGCTTAGTCACCTTTTTTATTGTCTTCTTTGGGTTTCTCTCTCCGTTAAATGTTATGCCTCTCTGGTGATGGGGAGTCATCTATGCATGCAAATAGAATAAATTACACTTCTGTCCACTTGATAGAGTCTGTTATGCTTCTAGAATGGTCTACATAGTGGGAATATATTTGATAATTGAGGATACTTCAAGTTTTTAGTAATTTAAATGCAAGAGGATGTTTCTGCTACTGAAATGAGTGGAATAACTTTAGATAGGACAGGTTCAGACCTTAAATAAGGAGAAAGAAACTTAATGCTTCTCCTTTCCCCCATCAATCTGTAGGAGATTTCAAATTGCTTTGCTGAATATTTCCTGTTTCCATTGACTCTTATGGATAAAGTCCAACAGAAAAAAATGGGAGTGAGGTATGACCCAAGTAGAATTCCCCTTATTCACCTGGAGGTCAGCATAGTTTTTCAATCCACTCAACAGCTGTTTTAAAATCTTTACCCTGTGGTTGTTCAGCATGTTGTCACACAATAAGGGGCAAAGTAGTCCAAGAATGCAGTAGGAGCTCTGGTCCGGAGGGTGAAATGGGCCCACAGGATCCCTGAGGACAGTGAGTTCTGCTGAGTAGCAACTCACTGCCACTTTGCACTTCATGGGAAAGAGTTCCAGGCTGTGTAGATTCAGGTTTGGTGACTCAGTGACTGATAATGACAATAAAATGTTTCCTCATTGATTTTGATTTTGGGACCTGATAAGCATTGTGTTAAACATAGTAGTCAGGTGCTTTTTCTTGCAAGTTAGACACTGTTGTAGTCAAAAGTCAAAATGAGCTTTTTTTTTTTTTTTCCTTTGAAAGACAAAGGAGCTTTAGTGTGCACGTGTATGTATATGTATGCATTTTTATATATACACATATACATAAAATTGATAGTCTGCATACATACACAAGGTTTAAGAAATAGAAGGCAGATGTCAGAGAGATCAAAGTTATTTAGACTAATTTTAAGCCTAAAAGCTTTAACAATGTCCTTTATCTCTGGATAAATAGGATGATTCAGATTTAATGCTTCCAACTATTCCTCTCTTTCTAAACCTGTGTGAATGATGGAGACTAATATTTTTCAGATTACTGAAGAGAGCTCCTGCTCAAACAAGGGTGTGATTATTTATGAGACAAGTAGGTAGTCAAGTAGATCCTGCTTCAGAGATGAAAAAAATGGGTTTGGGCCAGGCACTGCTCTGCTCCATGACCCTCCTGTCCACTAGCTTGCAAGGTCTTTGGAACCAAAGTTAATTCCTCCTGTGTATCAGAGACACTGGGGGGTCTCTCACCTGCTGGGCTGTCAACAGCATTAAGAAACCTCCCCCCAGATTGCATAGACTGAAATGTTGCTTAGACCTGTCAGTAGATTAAATTCCTCTTATGCTGTTAATGCTCTGGGGTTTTAGGGATGACCAAGTGCTGTTGACTTATCTGCCACCTATAAAGATGTGCATGTGACTGAGAGGTACCAGATGTGTGAGAAATCTGGGCAACATTGGGCTTCCTTATTCCCTTGTCCTCCTCTCAGCTCTCAGATAACACTGCCTGCAACTCTTCCCTCCCTTCCCAAAGCAAAACCCTAGGGTCAGTGTTCCTACGCCCCTACACCACACCACTCCCACCTCTGGTTTCCATGCCTACCCTATAAACCCTTATTTTGTTGGATGTACAGATGCAAGTCTGGCTAATTCTTACACAATACACTCTGAAACAGGCATGCAGCAAACAAGGGAGCTCTGACATGCTGCATGGGACAGGAGGCAAATTACTATTTATAAGTCTGTTTTATGGCTATGTATTTTGCTATTCAGAATCAGTTTGGCAGTGTTCAGATGGTATTGCTAAAACACACACAGCTCAGAAAAAATCCAGACATCTGGTTATGGGCATAATTCTTGTAAGCTGCATGCAATTTATCTCTTCATATGGTTTGATTTGGTCACTGCTGTTAGATCACAAAGGATCCTGAAGCATTTCAGATGTAAATGACCCTCCCCAAACTTGTTATTCTTGCAATGGAGAGTCTCCATTGCAATGCCACAAATCCAATTAGAAAGTAATCTTACCTGTCATTTAAGATGTACATTGGTTTTCTTTTAAAGCAATATGGGAAAAATACTCACATACAGCCAATCAAGCTGTATATAGGAAGCCACACCATTTTTTTTTTGTTTTATTTTCATATTTAGTTACAGGTGAGAGGAATTGTTTTATTTATGAACTTTATTTATACAGACTGCATCTTCAAGGGAGCATTAAGTGACCAACTAATAGTCCAAATTTTATTGAGAAGTATATCTGGACAATAGTTATATCTGATCATAAATGTGTTTTGACAGTTTAAGAACTAAGGGGCTAATCCTGCTTTAATAAAAAAAATGTAAAAACTCATAACAAGTACAGTTTTGCATAGACCTGCTTGAATAACATTATAATTTTACAACAGATACTTGGAAAGTGGGGATAGCTGATCTCTGTGGATAAAGCGTTATCATGCTACAAGTGAAGCTGAATATCCAGAGTCCTCAGTCAGTCTTTTCAATTTGAATGGGCTATAATCAGCCCAAAGAGGCTGTGAGGCTCAATGTGGGGATCAGATTGAAGGAGTGTTTTGAACAAAGCCCAACTCTTAGGATTAAAACAGACCAGAGATTTGGACTGTGCGCAGACTCTCTCCTGCATCTTAATTTTTAGTGTGGGCATTTGTCTATTATTTTGCTTCAATCACTCTTATTAAGCATCCTCAGGGTGAGTATCTTCCCATGGTGAACTACTGGTTTTCCAAGTCCTGATATACCTTGATATATGATTAGAGCCACAAAGGGAGGGGAAGCCTTCCCTTAACAAACCTGGTATCTTGTCTCAAGAAGGACAAGAGCAGCCACAACGCAAACGAAGACTAAACCAATCCTGCCTTATATTGTCCCAGTGCATCTTTGGCAACTGGTACCTGATAGGAGCTGTGCTGGGAGGCAGCTTCAACACGGTGCTGGGAGCAGACATGTAGGGTCAGGACTGGAGGTGGGGCAGAGGGGTGGTGGGGCTGCTGCTGTTTGGATCCTCTCACTTTCTCATTCCTTGGCTCAAAAACTTGAGACTGTCCACATTCAACACTGGGAGGACAGTTAGGGAAGCACTCCCTGGTTCCTTCAATTTATGTTGCATGTCAGTCCTATTATCTCAGTACATGTGTTGTTTTATAAAATTATCATGTTCTTTCCTTAAACCCAGTTGTAGTTTTTGACTCAGTTCCATCTGTAACAGCTGGTAAGGAAGTGATATCTTAATGTATTTCAATTAAATATTTTCATGGTTTAGCTTTTCATTGGGATTTCATTTTTTAAACTATGTTATTTTGAGTTTGAGTTGTTAAAAATAAGTTTAGCTTTTTCCATGAAAATGCATTTGTAGCAGAGGAAGGCATGAGGATAGTGTGTCTGTTTGCTAAAAAGCTGCTTTGCATCAGACCCCAGGTATATTACAGCAGTATGATGTGAGAACCCTGGAACAGTTTGAAAACTTGTTTATTTTTGTATGAAGCTGTTATCTTTCATAGCACAAAAAGTAAAGCAGCAGTCTTGGAAAGACTTTTGCCCTAGGTAAACATGAGAGGATTTTCTGTCAGCCTCTCGCTGACTGTGTACAGAGCAGTGGCTGTTACATCAGGTTTTGAGAGATGGTGCTAGATAAGTTTCTGAGATGAATGACCTTGACATAGTGGCTGAGATAGTGATGGATGAGGCTACACAGCCTAGGCTTGCTTTGCAGTGTCTGTTGCTATTGCAGGACTGCAACTGTTTTGCAAGGCTGGCTGTTGCGGGCTGCAAGGCAGAGCCTTTCTGGGCTGTTGAGCCACGTGGTGTATGTAAAACAAGAATTAAATAATATGAGCTCTCCTAATTACAAAAAAAAAAAGAGAATACAGGAGCTGTGGGTAAGCAGCTGAATTTCTTTTAGCAGGAGGGGTAATACATAGGGTTTTGCATGATAAAACTTATGTCTCTCTGCTTTTTCCAAGGCTATCCCTGTGATCACGATTGGTTTCTTCTTCCAGAACCAGTAGACAAACCTCCTCATACCTTGTTTTGTGAGACAGGGATGCACAGGGCCTGCAGGCTGTGTGGGTTGTGGGCTGTTTCACTGGCCCCATGGCAATGGGGAGGGTAGGTCACAGTCACTCTGTCACGCTGCACTGCAGCAGTGACCCCTCATGCAGGACATAGTTGAAGGGGCCAGATAGATTAGGTCAGCGTGTGGCATTTAGGGTCCTGGAGTGGGAGAGTGGTTTTCCCTGTTCCTCAGACCCAGGCACCACTGCTGAGGTAGGAGAGGTGGGACCTGGAAGTACAGGCATTTCTGCCCCTCACTGTCCAGAGGGCTCAGCTGGTCTGAAGAGTTTCTAGTGATCTCTTCTACACATGACATAAGCTGTCTGCTATGAGGTGGCCTTCCTACCCAGGGAAAAACAGCCCACAAACTCCACAGGCTGCTCTTCACCACAACCCAGTCCATACAACGCCTGCTGATGATTACTGATGCATCTCCAGCAATCTCATCCTGTAGGGTACTGTGTCCTCTGCTCCAAAGGGAGTCACAGGACTCACTATGTCACCGAGGAAGGTGCAATGATAAGAAACCTGGAGGATTTGTCCCATTTGGTGATGATCTGTCTATTCAGACAGTGACAAGACAGGTTGTGCTGGTCGGGCCTCCGGATGGAAAATGCAAGATCCAGCCTGCTAGACAAGCACAGCCACCATGTTCGAAAGGGAAGGTGATACATTCATCTTTTAAAGTGCCTAGAGTTAGGGTGTGGGCCAATTTTCGTCATTTTCATTTGAGTTTTTTTGCCTTTTCTTATTTCATTTTGAGCAAGGAAATAGCTCGTGATTCCCAGAGGCAGAAATTCTCCCACCTTGAAAATTTAACCTGAAACATTAAAGTAATCTTCTGATTTAGCCCCTCTAGACCTCAGGCACAAACGTTTTTTATTTTGTGCCCAGCTAATTAGCTTGCCGAGAGATGTTAATAGTTCAGCTAATAATTACTACACCTTTGCAACTGACCTTGAGGTAACTTTCATGCAGATACTTTAAAGATAAAAATAATTATCTCTGGATATTTTTTTTACTAGAACAAAATTACTTGTATATTTATATTCTTTCCCTTTCAGGTGATAAGTATGAACCAAAACACATGATAGTTAAGTAACTATTGACCATAGAGGAAAATTTTCATGCTTCACTATGGCTGATAAAAAATGTTGGGAAAATGGGGTTCATCATTTAGTGCAGATCTTTTTTGGGTTAAACTGCTCCTTTGGTTGTTGAGAACAAAGAACACACCATTTCATTCACACTTAATCCTCTTCTTCCTGAGCAGTGTTTAGCCAATAGTGTCCAGCGGGTTTGGGATGTACAGAGTTGGCAAAATAAAATACAATAATGAATTCTGTTACAAGTACAGAACTAGAGAAAAACACTTGGCCCAAACTGCTGTGTGGTTTTGCTCTTCATCATCGCTTTCTGCATTCAGAGCTGCACACACTTTTAATGACCTTCTGTGGCAGAAGGGATGGTGCAACCTTGGAACAACCCTCTTTTGCAGATGGGACATTGGGGCAGAGTCATTAAGTTGTTTCCCTAAACCTCATTGTGACCTGTTATGTGTGGATGGTGGAGCTGTGCACCAAATGAAAATCGTTTATGGAGAGTTCATGTCTCACCCCTCCCAGCAATCACAAGCAAAACACAGAAGTAAAAGACTTCTCTGTTCTGGGGATGAGGGACCTTCCTTCTGATCCCAGTGCTCTGGGGTTATTGCATGGATGTGATTTATGCAGTAATTAAATCTGCAGAATATAGCTAGGTGCCCAAATGCCTTTTAAAATGGTATTTAAAAGATGAGTCCTTGAGGCCTGACATTTGGAAGAACTGGCTCCCAACAGTAGCCATCGAGACCAATGGGACAATCAGTGTTTAAGCCACTGCATGGCCTTGAGCCAGAGTGCTCAGTGCCGTGTGGGAGCAAGCCCAGAATAGCCCCCTCACAATGTACAGCTATTTATTTCACGCTACTTTGTATGACTTTGAAGTAGGAAGATAGTGTGGGACAGTCTATCCTCTTGGTGAATAGCACCCTGAAAATTATTGCTGTAGGTAGGTACAGCGGGACCGACAAATGAAATGCTCTTTTCTCAGGCCAGACAGTGTGCCAGCTTGCTGATTATTTGCTGTATTTGATCTGGCATATATCTAGCGTGACTCATTCTCCGCAGCCCCAGGAAAACGTGCTTTCTATAAGCACTTTAGAGGCTCTGTTGCTCAGTGTTAGGAAACAGAAGGAAATTCCTTCTGAATGTGTTTCATCAAAATAGTGGGCTAGATTTTCTTAAGACATCGAGCCTGTTAAGAAATGGAGGAAAAATAGCATATCTGTATTACCGTGAGAAAAGAGTTTAGTTTCCAGGGAAAGGCTGAGAGATAGTGAAACCATGCTGTATTTATAAATGAAAGTTTCTCTAAATATGCCAGGGAGTAAATGATTTCATGATGGCTCATCAACACCCTGACTTGCTCCCCACCTTTTCCCTGAAAAGAAGTAAGTGGAAATTTTGCCTTTGCCTTTAAAACCAGAAGTAGATACTAGGGTGACTTTATTGCCTATATTCTGTTACTACCTACTTACTCATGCAGGACTTAGCATCCTGCAGTAGGAGCTGAGGTTGTGTGTGGACAGGCTCCCTGATCAAGTGTCAGACAGAATATGACACATCATAAAAATGGATCCACCTATACTGGGGGAACTGAGCTCCCAAACACCATTTGCATCTGGTCTTGATTGATCAGGGTTGGACAAGGTACCAGACCAAACACCTGAAAACCACACTGGCCTAATGAATGCTCCACATTATTCAAAACAGAGGTGGCTATATTCTAATGTTAAAAAAACTGCATTGTTTAATCTGACCTAGACAAATGGCTCTACTTTAGATTTGCAATGGAGTGTGGCAGAGTAGAATTATAGCTACCCTTTTACTTCTGTTTGGGGCGGTGCTGAGTGTTCAGATCTGTAAAAACATATGTCAACAAAGCCTCAGCTTGGAAATTTTTTTTGTCCATGTACCTGGGGAACAGGGAGGAGCTGCTGGAAATATTTGTGCCAAACTTACTTCCTAATTAGTCCTTTTTTTGTTTTCTGTTTTCAGGTGTTTTCATACCTGAATCAGTACAGGGATGGGACAACTCAGCAGGTTTAAATAGCCTGGGTTGCTGCAGCGGGGAGGGCTCTCTTCCACCACCCTCAGTATTTTCCCGTGCCATCACGTGCATATCCTCTGCCTCCTACCTCCCATTCACTCCAGTTCCTTCAACGAATTGCCCTTCCCAGTCTATCACAGAGGACCAGGCAGTTAGATTAAGCAGGCTTGATGGAAGATTTAGCAAGATGGCGGATTTAGCCAGATAGCAGATTTAGCAAGTCTCCCCTCTGCTGAACTCATTTGCAACTGGTTTCTTTTGTCTGGAGCCAAGGCCCCATGCAGGGCAACTTCTCCTGCTGCTAGTCACTTGCCTGCAGTTAATCTGACCTTTTCTTTCTCCAGTACTGGTAACACAAAAAATGATAGATTGGACAGAAAACCTCAATTTTTATTGAAGTTTTAGAAGTATCCCATAAAAATGGGACCAGGACAGTTTTGGGGAGCAAAGAGAAGAAGTGTGGGCAGCCAGGGGTCTGCTGCTGGTGCTGGGGTGTGGTGCCCACTCCTGCCCAGGACAGGTGGGCACGGCTTCCCCGGAGCTGCCCCTGCAGAGCTGATGGGGCATCTCATCACATGTACTCTTTGGCATGCCAAGCTGAGGAGCCAGGAAGGATTTTGGCTTAACTACCCAGCACACAAGCTGACCAGAAATAATTTTAGTATTCTGCAGGTTACATCTGAGTTGCTTTCTTCCTTCTTTGCGTGTTTTGTGCTGATCAGAGCTCCTTTGTCTTGGCAGGCAATTGCTATTCCTAATTTGTATAATAAAATCTATTGTCTCCTTGGACCAGAAGTTTTTCTTTGAACTACATAGATGCCGATTGTTATTGAAATGCATGACATTCATTTTGTGTGTTTGTTCTCAGGAAACTAAATGAGCAGATTTTTCATCTTGTTCCATGTGGTTTTGCCAAGCTAGCAGGCCACATTTTATCAACACTAGACCAGTAAGCATCCGCTCTTTTGAAAACTTTGAACAGAATTCCTGCTTTCTTCAATGTAAATATGGACAAAAAGAATCAGAAACTGGCCATCTACTCTTTATAATGTCTCCTTCTTCCTATATGGTGAGTGGCATCAAAGCAGTCCTGAGAGGGGGGCAGTGTGATTATACACATTTTTACAGGTGGGGAAACCGAGGCATGGCTTAGTGGTAAAGCTGGACTAGAGCTGAGATGCTGGGAATCCAAAAGCAGTGCTCTGTTTGTTATGCTACACAGCCTCCTTCACAGTGCTTGCATTAACAGTGCCTGTCAACCTCTTAAATGCTGCTGAGTTTATTCTTGCAACACATCAGTGAAGTACTGCTGCTTTGATTATGCAGATGGGAGACTGGAGCAAATACATGTGTATATGCCCTAGGATCAGGGGAAAGAGCTACATAAACACACACACACAGACAGAAGGAGAGAGACGCATATTGTAAGCTCTGATCCTCTGAGGAAAAAGAAAACTTGATTAATTTTAAACATTCACCTTCTTGCTCTGCTCAGTTGGGTCCAAAATGTTCCATCCTTAATATGCCTGTTATTGACTTGATGCCCTGGTCTTCAGTGAAACGTGTGGTTGCTCTTAATCAGGACTCCTAGAGAGAGACCACCAGCAGGCACAGCTCAAGGCTGAACATGAGCTTAGCAGCTCACGTCATGCACAGTTTTGCAGAGATGTGTCTCTGTTTCTCAGTGCTGATGGGGCTCTTTGCTGAGCGCAACAAGGTCCTACAATGTCTTGAATCCTGCTTGATAAAATGTCAGCTGTGCAATCGTGGTAGCCCTCCAAAATAGCCCTCATTTTGCACTGTGGCCAGCTGAGCAGATCTCTTTAGGAAGGACTGCTCCAGAGAGTGGAAACCGCAAGAAACCTGCAACGGAGAGTAAGTGTGGGAAAACCTTTGCTAGTATCATGTAGCTGGTCCAAAACTTTGTACCCCTTTATTCTCTCCCTAGGAAAAAGAGTTTGGAAATCACCACTGAGATACCCGCGTATCTCATGCACACTGAGCAGAAGGGTCTCCCCCTTAAAATGCTTGCTGGAGTAAGGTAAGGGCACAAGAAGCTATGGTTTTATATTTGTAAGGATCCAGTAATCTCAGGGCTTTAAAAAACTGATGTGGCAATGTGGTTGCTGCATGCTGAGGGAGAGAGTGAGAGAGCAAGCAGCTCTGCAGTCTGGCTTGTGAATTTGTTTCACTTCCCCAAGCATCCTCTCCCCTCATGCAGAACCTGATTATGAAAGGTTCCTGTGGCTGCAGTGAATTTCAGCCTATAAATATATTAATTTTTGTTTTGTGCCCTTTGCGCATCGTTGCAGTGTTTCAAATGTTGTCTCAGCATGTTGTTCATTACTGAATCACTGAGAACATATAGAAAGAAGTATGTGGGCTGCGAAACATTTTGTTTTTGTAATGCTTGGCTTGACTCTGTGCAGTATTTAACTTCCAGTCTACGTTTGAAGCATATAGGTTGTAATAATGTTTGACATGGGTGTCAAATCTGTTCGTCTAGCTAGAAAAAATCCTATTTCTCTTCTGCATTTGTCTTTATCAGTCCAAAACTATGGGAAGATTTCTGTCAAAAATGAAGGCAAGTTTTCTTTTTTCAGAAAAGAACAAAATAGCATATCAATTAATCTATTCTAAGGTCAAAACTACAAGAATAAATGCAGCGCTCTCATAATTTTGACAGCTGTGTTATCTTTCTTGTGGCTAAAAAGAATTTTCAGAGAATTTTACTCTATTCCTTTTACAGAATATGTCTGTATGTTGGAAATTATGCTACTAGTGGGATTTTTTAAAATATTGTAATCTTTGTTTTTCATGTTAATATATCAAACTACTTTTTTTTTTTTTAATAAAAAAGAGAAATAATGAGCGATTCAGGTATCAGAATTTGATTTTAAATCTTATTTTATATTTATTTTATTACATTTATAATCATATTGCTAACATGGCTGAAATCTTGCTATGTAAGTGTATAGGTTACAATATATCTCCATATTTATGCTAGGGACTTTGAATAAGAGAATGCTGTAACTGATTTTGGCAGCAAAAAAGAAGGTGGGAGATGGAAAATTATTTTCAAAAGGCTGGCCAGGAACTGTCCTTCAAGATGTCTTTATAAGGAAAAATATGCTTCTATATTTTGTGATTTACACTTTTCAAACTATCTTGGAAAGAAAAAATGCTCTCAAGATATGTAAAATAGAAATAAAGTTTTTCAAGCAACTCTAGTGTTTAGAGTCCTACCCCAAGATGCCAAATAATCACTATCTGCCTAATCTTTAAAATCTTCTCATATTTATGTGACTTCTGGTTATATTTTTCATATTTTCATGAGGCTCACCTAACCGACATGTAAGGCTCACAGGTTCACCAGCTGAACTGCCTGTCTGCAGGGAGAGCTACCCAGCACAGCTCCAGCTGAGCTCATAGAGAGAGAAAAGGAGACTTTGTCTTAGCTTTAATCTGGACTGAGCTCCCTGGAATGTCAAATTTGAGCTGGTTGCAAAAAGGAGATAAATTTTCATTTAAAAATTGGCAAAATTTGTCACCATTTTTCACACACTCCCCACCTCTACTGCACCCTTGCCCTCAAATTTCAGCAGTGGTAATGTGAACAGAGAAATTGCTGAGTAAATGTATTTAGAAACTCACTACAGATATAGTCCTGGCAGTTTCCTTTTAACAATCCATTGAAGGATGGATGTATACAGGAACTCCAAAAGACCCCAAACCAGCTCTTGTGTTTGTGAATAAGAGCGGATGCCAACAATCAGCTCCAGTGTTTAAGCTAATGCTGACCGTGGCCAGCTACAATTTAGACAGTTCTTCCTTTATACCTCCTAATGCTGGAGAGATTATAGCTTTCTTATGAAAAAAATAAATTCATTTTCTCAATTTAAAGCTACAGCACAATGCAAATATACAATAGGGTTGCAGAGGCTTTCAAACAACCAACTGGTGATACTAAGGTGACACACTTGCACAAGAACGTCTTTCATGAAAAACAAGTAAGTACAGTAGAACGTCTTTAGCACAGACCTGATTGCACACTGAAGATGTTACCACTGCTTTTAATGGGAAATGTTAGACTAAGGTTAAGAGGTTTTGAAAATGCTGTTCTAGCTATAGAGGTTGCTTCTCACCAAGCCTGTTTTACCAAGCTTCTTATTTGCTTATCACTGAGATGAAGGAGATCTCAAGTTGCCCATTATTGTGATACTCTGCCAAAGCCACTCTGAAGCTGTACAGACCCGAATGTATGAGAAGGATGTGAAATATCAGTGGGGACGGTCCAGATGCATTGTGATTTCTGAAATATGAGGCTTAGCAGAAGGAATAGAAGAGTTAAAACACCTGAACTCTTTTCCACTTGGTGGTAAATTGTAATGTGGTCTCTGATAGGACAGTTTGGCTTTTTTGGCTCTTTTCTGAAATCTTTGCATGTGAACTCAGCAAAAGAGAAGTCCTTACTGGGCTAATTACAATCTTCTGGGACACAGCCTATAATTCCTAATTAGTGTCAGAGGAATTGGTACATGAAAACTGAGGTCATAGGCTATTTCCAAGAGGTTTTTACATATCAAGGAAAATTAATTTTTCATTGACAAATGGAATGAATGCCAGCCCCTTGTAATCAAGGAGAGGTTTTTGACTGAAATGTCAAATATCCAAATACAGCAGATATAACTACAGCTGATTTGAAAGAACCCTCCTGTACAGGACTATACTGGGAAATCATGATAAAAAATGTGTATTCAGAATTTATTTTCTTTCTCAGTGATTCCGAAAATCAGCTGAGTTTAGTTCACAAATGCAGCAGTACAGGAGCTGAAGTTACTTACTCACCTGAAGTTACTTTCTTGGTTTGGGGTTTATAATATTAATCCCTGGAAAGCTCAATGTGCAATGCCAGAATTAATCTCAGTTCTGTCATCTGAATGACAAATTATGGCTCAGTGACACCTGTCCAGCTAATTTTTCTTCAGGAGATAAGCTCAGCTGGATCTGGCAGGACATCAGTGAGCAAATCAGTGGTAAATGGAAAAGAATGAACAGAAACACTCTTCTTTTTGTCTCTTGGAGCTGCAGTGGGTCTTAAGGGCTGAAAGCAGAGAAAAGCATCATATTCTTCTTTTATTTCTACAGTTTATAGAAGCAACCTTAAATGCAACTCTGGAGGTATCAAAATAGGATGATGCTATTTTTACAAAATTAATGTTCTGAAAGCAGCAACAGAAATTCAGATTATTTGTATTTATTTTATTTTTCTATAAATGGCAGACAATAAAGTTTGCCACAAGAACTTTGGGAGGGGAAAGCAGAAGTCAGATGTTGGGGTCTCTTTTTTGTGCAGTTTTAGGGTGCATCTACACTGAGGTACCTGGGTAGTAAGTATGAACTCCCTGATTCAGGATTAAATCAGCTGGTTCAAGTCCTAACTACAAGTTAGCTACATCTGTATGAAGAGTCACATGATTTAATTTACCTTGTGACCTTCCTTTGCAACCTGGCAGACTACAGGTTGCTGCTACCAATTTTTCTCAAGTCTCTTGCTAGGTCATATGATTTGGTTAACTTCATGTCTGCTCTGTGCTGTGCTTCTTGCCACTAAAGGGTCACATCCTCACTCTTCTGCTATGAGGTTTAGGGATCCACAGGAAGACAACATTGCTGATCCTCCCAGTCTCAAACTCAAGAAAAATATAGGAGGTATCACAAATCATGAGACTGTTTTTGGACAGGAGGAAACCTTAAAATACTAGATAATCAATTATTTTCTTCACTACTTTTTTTCAAACATAGAATCATAGAATGGTGCATGTTGGAAGGGACCTTAAAGATCATCTAGTTCCAAACCCCCTGCCGTGGGCAGGAGACACCTTCCACTAGACCAGGTTGCTCAAAACCCTGTCCAGCCTGACCTTGAACACTTCCAGGAAGGTGACATCCACAACCTCTTTGGGCAGCCTGTTCCAGTGTCTCACCACCCTCACAGTCAAGAGTTTCTAATATCTAATCAAAACCCACCCTCTTTCAGTTTAAAATTGTTACTCCTTGTCCTGTCACTACATGCCCTTGTAAAAAGTCCCTCTTCAGCTTTTTTGTAGGCCCCCTTTAGGAACTTGAAGACTGCTATAGGGTGTTCTCGGAGCCTTCTCTTCTCTAGGCTGAGCAAGCTGAATTCTCTCGACCTGTCTTCATATGGGAGGTGCTCCACCTCTCTGATCATCTTTGTGGTCCTCCTCTGGACCTCATTCTTATACTGGGGGCCCCAGACCTGAATGCAGTACTCCAGGTGGGTTCCCATGAGAACAGAGCAGAGGGGGAGAATTCCCTCACTCAACCTGCTGGTCATGCTTCTTTTGATGCTGCCCAGGACACAGCTGGATTTCTGGGCCATGAGTGCACATTGCTGGCTCATAGTGAGTTTTCCACCCACTAATATCCCCAAGTCCTTCTCTGCAGAGCTGCTCTCTATCCGCTCATCACCCAGCCTGCATTTGCTCTTGGGATTGCACCAACCCCTGTGCGGGACCTTGTAGTTCCCCTTGTTGAATTTAATGAGGTTTGCATGTGCCCACCTCTCAAGTTTGTCCATGTCCCTCTGGAGGGCATCTCTTCCCTCCAGCATATCAGCTGCACCACACAGCTTGGTGGTGTTGTTGGCAATCTTGCTGAGAGTGTACTCAATCTCAGTGTCAATGTCACAGACAAAAATGTTAAACAGTGCCGGTCCCAATACTGACCCCTGAGGAATGTGTGTTTGCATAGAGGCATTTAAGTTGGGCCCCCAGTTAAGCTGACTTTCTGGCTGGATTTCCTCTGTGCTGCTCTTCAGGTGCTTTCCTGCTGACCTGTGATCCCTCTCCAGGCTCTCGCCACTATTGCTCACACTGATATCAAACTGGTAGGAGTGGGATGGATTGAGGTTCCCCTACCCTGGCAACTTTAGTTTAAAGCCTTCTTCACCAGCTTGGCAAGCCCATGGCTGAAGATGCTCTTCCCCTTCTCTGACAGATGGACCCCAGCAGCCCCCAGGAGGCCAGGATTCTCAAAGAGAGTCCCATGTCTAAGTAGGCAAACCCCTGGCTGTGGGACCAGTCCTGTAACCAGTTGTTGATTTGCCAGTTTCAACTGGCCCTTTCAAACTCCCTCCCTAAATATCTATGGTTTATTCACGTCAGAGTATTCAGCTTTGCTCTACAGCCATGAGGATGCAAAAGTGATCCAAATGAGAGATAAGATTTACTCTTTATTCACTTGCTCCCATGAAGATGCATGTTTAAAGTTAAAACCTTTTCCTGCTAGGATTTTGTCCTATTATTTGTGGTCCATGGCAACAAGCTATCTAGCACTTCTGATTTAATTCATTAAGTTTCAAATAAAGCTCTCCAGAGACTTGCAGTGAAAGTGATCTTTTCCTCTTCCATTTTTCTTTTTGTCAACTTCCACATATGTGGTTTATATATTTTTTCTCATATCTGGTTGTGTTTTCCCCATTACAAAATTTCTTCCCCATATCTCAGATTTGGAAAATGATATAAGACTAATCAATAACTGAGGTTGGTGTGACCATTTTCTTTGGAATCCCTCATCATCTGAAGAATGATGACTTTTCCATGTTATTTCTTCAGTAGGCAGTGTTTTGAAAGCTTTGCTCAAAATAAACAACACATCTCTTAATTTTGAATAAAACCCTGGAACTACACAAATTCTGGATGAATCACGGTGTAATTTAAAGTGGAATTTTGTTCATCTGTGCCTGGTTTGAGCCTTCCAGACTTCTCTGCCTTTCTTGGACAGAAAGTTGTTGCTCTATTTATTCTGATATCAGCAGGGTTAGTTTTCTGGATAGGGTTGTGAGGAAGTGATTCACAATCCAGTCTATTGCCATTTTCAGCAAATCTCTCTCCCTTGCATTTTAACGTTTACACATAAATCACAGTGTATTTTTTTAAGTCCTTTTTTATACTGTCCTGCAGTCTTGTGCTTCTTTATGTAATTACAGTGCAAAGGACAAAGATTGTGAGTTTCCTTTCTCCTTTTCCCCCAACCCTACATCAAGGACACATTCAGTGACACAAGTAGATGGTAAATTCAAAACTACATAAAGAAATGTATCTTTTCATGCAGCTTGTAATTTAAGCTGGAACTCATAGCTTCACCATGGCAGAGGCCAGAAATACACAGATAGGTCACAGTAAGGATTGAAAGTATACAATGGTAATAAAAATATGGTGATATGCAATAATAAAAGCTACCATTTTGGAACACATTTAGCTTTTTTTTTTTTTTTTTTTCCCCTCTTAGACTTGAGCCAATCAAACACTACTAGAGATTAGAGGAGACCAGAGGTTGGAGGTGTATTAAAAACCATCTGCCAAGTCTGGAATGACTTCTGTCTTCTTCTGAAACATGGGTTACTCTTTCCTATCAGAAACTGAATTGATGAACTGAAGTGCAGTGATTTCTGTTTTCCTATTCTGATATGAAGAAAATAACTGCAGACATTTGTATGTTTGAGAAAATGTATGCTTATGGTCTCAGAAAATTTATTTTATTTATTTTTTTCTGATCTATAGGAATCTATCTCTGGAGTCCAAGCATTAATGTAGAGGGAAGATGGACACCATTATCATAAAAAAAAGCAAAGGAAGTAAGTTAGCTTAATGACATCACTGGCTGCTTAGTTATGCAAAGAAATTATCTTCTCCCCTTCACTGTTTGTAAAAATGAGCTTGCTACATTCAGATTTTAAGTAGTATATCCATAAATTTAAGTTTAATGCCCCTGTATAGAGGCTTTCCCAGATAATTCAAAAGCCTATCTCCTTGAAGTCATTGAGACTGTCATTCTGACGAGACAAATTTTATGTTCTATGTGTAATAGTAGAGCTGGATGATGTGAGGGCTCTCAAACTTTGGGAAGGTCTGTGTGCACATCTGATTCTGGCGTTTGATTCTTTTGCTCTTTATACACTGATATCAGAGGTTTAAATGCAGCAATGTTACTTACACCTTCTTCCTGTTCTGTTGAAACTAATACGGATCAATGTAATTCCTTCAACTTCAATAGAGTCACACTGGTTTATACTACCTGAACATTTTGCCCTTCTAAGGTGGAAGCCAAGGCAATTCCTTGAAAAACTGATCTGAGTGCTTATTTGCCTGAAGTTTCATCTCTAATTTAGTTATCCATTAATTCCACAAGGATCACAGCACCAAGATGACTCTTAAAGGTCTGAATTGCCCCATTCAGCTTGACCAAAATATCTGTCATGCACAAAGTTGCTGCCTTCCATTTCAGAGTGGGCAGCATTGCATCAGTGAAGTGATTTTCCTAGTTCTGTTGGAACCCTTTGAGATGCAAGACATTGGGGACACTACTGGTCTTGGAAAGGCATGGGAAAATGCATAGTATTTAGTATCTGGAGAGGGGAAAACATATTCAAACATAAATATTTGTTTCAGCACCCTGTTGCAAATGTTCAGCACAGTGCATGGGGATTTACTTGCTCAGCTCCCATCAAATATATATTAATGGAAGTTGTGTAGACAAATCCCTAAGCTTCTCCAGGAACAGCTCTTATGTATTTATTATTCCTCTTGAATTTCAATGCCCCTCAAAGATTAAGCAACCTCAGGTTTTATTTTATCAATACAAAAAGTTGAGGTAGACTGGGCAATGTCATTAGCCCTAGGACTGTCAATTGTTAGTGAGGTTAACAGATGTTTTCTCAAGATATTGGCCCCATAATTCCCCTTGACCTATGCATTTGATGAGTTTCCCATGAATGCAAAAAACCCTCCCAAATCCTGGCAGTGTTCTTTTTTTCTAACAGATGATCTTTGAAGGTATAGTTATCTTTCAGATTAAAAGGTTGCTCATAACAGCTGGTAGGTTAGGAACAGATTTTACACTACCTTAATATTGATTAAGTTCACGCTCTCCCTGTCCACTAGTTGCAGTGAAGAGACATCTGTGGGCTGACTGACTGCTATATTCCTTTATTGCTTCAGTACTATGCCAGAGATGAAAAAATATTTATTTTCATCATGTTCTCTTCCACTCACAATCTTTAAACTCAATTTTCATTTCCTTGTAAAGAATGTTTCCAGTTCACCCCTGCTTTCTGGAACTGCTGTGTAAAAATATATGGTCCAAGATGTGCTTAAAGACAAGCCAGATAATGCGAATGGTCTCTGTAACCTACTCATCTATGTACACTATATGTAAGTTGAAGAAGGATGCTAAAGAGAAGCTGTGTTTTAGACTCCTTTTAGTGTCTCTTCAGTTTAACCTACCAGGGACAGATTTCACCTGTTAAACCAAATCTGAATGGCATCACGTGACACTTTCACACTTACCTTGCAGCTCATTTTGCCAGCATTTAACAAATCCTTTCCCTCAGAGAGCAAGAGATACCATGTTACAGCAACAATCACTTGGAAGCAAAGCATTCTTTGTTTGTCAAAAGGTATGTCATATAGAGCACAATGGGTAAAAGCAATAAAGACCTATCTAATGATGAGTCTTTCATTCAAACTGTAGTTTTTCTCTCAGATAGTGGACTATCTCCGTAAGAGCATATAGTGCTCAGGATCAGACAACTTCAAGTTGCCTGGTCCCTCTCTAATCACATCTGCTTGACTTGACTGAAAACACTGTAACTTGTAGGTTACACCTACACTGCTAAGTGCATCTACTTCTGGGATTAAATCCTGGTTCCCAGGACAGGTGGTACAAATTGTTTCTGGCTGCATTGCTGTGAGTTTTAGGAGCAGACTAGTTGCATCCACCCTACACAGAACTTGGCCCTGGATCTCTTCTATGCACCTTGTGATTCCTCTGTGATTTTAAAATGCAGTTATATTTTCAGGTGGGATTATTCATTTCTGTGTTCAAAACTAATGACAAATGCCTGACTCCTGAAATACTAAAAAGCTTTTCTTAAAGACAAGTCCTACTGTAAAGGCAAGCTTTTAAGGTATTGGTTCCTCCTTCCCTTTTCACTGGTGTTAATTTTTATTTTTTTTCTTGCTTGGCATTTCTCCAGAAGTACCCATGCTTTCTGGGGTTTTATTTCACCTTCCTCTCTAAAGCAGTGGGACCTAGGAATAAGAAAAATAATAATTCAGGTGTACTGGGTATGCTTGAGTTTGTTGACACCTTTGTATGACACCGGACAAGGAAGGCTTCGTCAGCTTGAGTCTGGATGCAGCTTAAACATGTCAGCAAGGTGCTTTTCCCTCCTAACACTGTGGTCATGCAGAAAGGTATTTCCACACCCAAGCTGTTGTGTAGACCCATGTGAAATGACTTACCCCTTAGGAATCCACTTGCTCAAGAATTTCTGTACCATTTTGCGTTTTTCAGGCAAGACTTACAGTTGAGGATGCAGTGTGTTCTGTTGAATCATTACCACTAGCAAAGATACACAAGAAAGGAAGATCTTAGTGTAAGCTCTCAGATTTCAAGTAGAGTTTTCATAGAGAGTTGTACAATATTTATAGTCAATGTGTTTGATCTGGAAATCACTGAGAAACAGCAAACACAGAACGCTGTCATGACGTATTTTTTCAAAGCAAAGCCATACTCCCTAGTGTAAAATATGTTTAAAATTCTATTTATTAGTATTACTATTTACAAAATGAGAAATGTAGGAATATAGCAGGGTCTTTTCAAATCACCAGAAAACAAGAGCACACTGAAGCTTCCTATGCAGTAAAGAAGCAGTGTAGGGTTTTTCTTGGTTTCTTGCAAAGATATACATAACAAGAGTTTTATTTTCTTAGTTGTAATGTAAATCAGGACTAATTCTCCCTCTATCAGCAGTCGTGCCTGGCCATCATAGAATCATGGAAAGGTTTAGGTTGGAAGGGACCTTAAAGATCATCTAGTTCCAACATCTCTGCTATGGGCATCTTCCACTAGATCAGGTTGCCCATGTTTAAAAAAAGAAATGTTTAAAAAAGATGCCAGCCCTTTTGTACACTGTAGGAAATCTTAGAAAATTAATGGTCTTAGAAAAAATGTCAAGTGTAAAAATCTCCTTGTATAAATCTGTCCTGGTTGGGGCTGGACTAGAGTTCCCGTTGGTCTGGCAGCGGGAGGAGCTGCAGCACCCTGAGACCCCAGGGGCTCCCCAGGGCCCAGTGCCCTCACCTGTGCGCGGGGGCGGGGGGAGCACAGCTGGAGGGCTGGGCCCCGATTGGCCGATAGTCCATGTCACGTGACATTGTGCTCACTATATAAAGGCAGGAGTGGGCTCGGAGGGGCTGCCACTTCTGGGAGTGTGGCTGTGGGGTCTTTGTGTTTGGGATTGCTGGCCGGGAGCAGGTGGGTGTTGGTCAGTGAGCAGCTGTATTGTACATTACCTGTTGATACTGGTGTCAGTGTATTATTCTGTTACTGCTATTCAACTGTTTTTATCTCAACCCGTGAGTCTCCCTTTGCCCCTCTGATTCCCTCCCCATTCCCAAGTGGGGGGAGGATGGGTGAGTGACTGTGTGGCATTTAGCTGCTGAGTAGGCTCAAATGACAACAAAATCCTAATCACTAACAAAGAGATGCCAAATTTTTCCTACCTGCTCTAGCAGGTCAGAAGCTGGGAGGAAATGTACAGCTTGAAGAGTAATAGAGGGTCTCTACTATTTTTACAGTGGAAGATAAGTGAGCTTTCAGATAGCCTTGTATCTACTGACCTTCTCTTCCAATTTGAGTTAATTCATTAGTTTCATAAAAGCCTTTTGGCACTCTCTCAATAATTATTTTTTTCCACATAGTTGAATTCTGAATTAGTATTCAGCTGTCTGAAGAAACGAGAGTGTTATAAACACTCTTTCTAGTGGATGGAGCTGAAAATCACTTCTCCTGATGGCTGAAGTAGATCTGTGGAGAATTTTTTGTGATTCTTTTTTGGATTGTTTTATAGGACCTTTCCATGTTTTTATTTTCCCAAGTGTTCAATCATAGGCAAGATTAATACAACACCAGCACATGTACCATAGCTACAGTTTTGTTTTTTTTTTTTTTTTGTCTGCAAGAACTGGTGTGCCAAATGTTATGTATGTGGGGTTTTTTTGGTTCCCTAAAGACAAATTATTGATATCCTGATGCCCCTTGGTTTGCCTTTATTCATAAAACAGGATCTATGATGACTGATATTTCCATGCTTACACACCTCTAAGCTTTCCTGAATGACCAATTCTAGAGAAAGACATTTTTTATTTCACTTCTTTGCCATTTGTCTGAGAGATGACATATTTCAATCAGAGTTAGTGGTGTTCTGCATCTTTCGAGTGACAAATGTGTACTCCAGTCATTAGAAGTTGAAGTATAGCTATCCTCGTTTGCTACAAAACAACCAGATATTATGGCTGTGGCATCTAAATTATTTATTACTAGAATATCATTAAGGTTGCAAAGCTTCAGTGGAATCTGTTCAGTTTAGATATATGAAAACTTGGATATCTCTAAGCTCTATTATTTACATAAGGTTTTTACTGTCTGAACTAGCCTCAGTCTGTAACAGAGCACACTGCCTGGTAAGATCTTACTACCACTCTCCTGCATGTAGGTGTGTGAAACAGATGCAAGAACTAGAGATGCCTTCCTTAACTTCATGTTGCTAGGCTGGGAAAGGATGCTATGGAGTGGCTTGTTGCTGCAATAAGCAGTATTTGTGTGAAAAAAAAAAAAAAAATACCAAACCCAAACCTGACAGAAGAATCCTACTTTTGCCTAAGGTCCACAGGTCAGCTCTAGCTTCAGCCTGGTTTATTGTCTAAGGGCTATTCCCTACCTGATTTTGGACACCATTAGATGGTGATATTCTGAAATAGGTCTAAAACTGTCGAAGATAAAAATAAGATCATTTTGTCAGACTCCTATTCTTACTTCTGCCAAATTATGAAAGTTTTCAACACTATTCTTGAATTTGATTTATTCCAGAAGTATATTTGTAGTTGCTAGAGTATATACAAAGTAATTAATGATTCCTGCTGGAAATTACTGCCTCTTTCACTTTAGAACAGTAGTGCTTCAAATTAGAGTAAAACCCTCAGGGTTTGGCCTATGAATCATAATTTTTCCTTCCGTCTTCAAAAAGATGTTTTAGTTTCTTGGTTGTGTATCAGTGAAAAAAAGTTTGTGACTCTACCTGATTTTTGATCCTGCTCTGTAATATTATTTGTGTGTTCATATATATATGACTGCTTGCATGATTATAATTAATATGACATTGAATGTTAATGTTGTGGCTTGAATGGGAAGGTTGGTATAACCAACATGCACATATTATCCTAGTGATGCAACTTCAAAATCATGTGGTATTGGAAGCAGTTTGTGCCTGCCATCAAGCGGCTCTCAGTTCACGAGACTAGTACAGACATACTTGAAGCTGTCAGTCTTTTTCAGCCTTCACTGGAGCTAACTGAAGGGAACCATGTGAAGGTGGAGTACTGAAATGGTAAGAAAAAGTAAGAAAAGCCACTGGTCCAGGAACAGTGGCACTTGGCAATATGAAAGCAATAGTGAGAATGGGAGAGGGGTCCGTTACACTGGTCACTAATACAGAGGCTAAGAAATTGTTTGACAAATTGCATGTGTAGAAGGAAAAGAGGAGAAAACCAGCAGAAAACTAGAGAAACAGCTGTGACTATATCCCTGAGGAAAAACAACAAGATAAGGCTTTTAGAGAATGTAATGCACTGGAAAAGTACGTTTGGAAATTGTGAGTGAAAGAGTTATTTGCTGTCATTTGTTTCTGCCTATTCAGAGAAACTGAGCTTTGTTGATCACTTGCAAAGAAATAAGGTTACATCAAAGACTATAACCTGTTTCATACTAGACATTTCTTTTTCCTTAAATGGAAATATTCCTACAAGTTCCCATTTCCTTATTGACTGCTTTGGTCAAAGTGATAACAATATTTAATTCTTGAGGAAATGTACCAAAGTGACCTGGGAGAGACTGTTCTCCTTTGTTTTGATACCGCCTAGCAGCTTTGTGTGTGTTGGTAATTTACTGTAATGAGCACTACTACTACAATTGCTCAGTTGCGAGCTTTTGATAAATGAGGGTCGGGAGCTTGTGGGGATGTTTTAAAAGAGCAGTTCCTGCAGGTAACACTTTTCCATATTTCAAGCTTTTGTGGAATGTCTGAACTACTTGGCAATGAGCACAATGGATTTACAATAAGGCTTACCTTAAATCACTTCTTTTTACATAGATATCACTTCTAAGTAATCACATGCCTCTCATTTAATTGTACAGCTGTTCTCTAAAAGGAAAGCTATGCTATTTGATTTACTCCAGTGGCACTTAAACAATACTGATTAGGTTTTATTCCCAGTGCATTATATATGTACTAAGCAGGGCAAAGAAAAGTAGAGTTTTGTATTTTGTCTAATTATGAACCTACTCTAACAATATGAGTGGGTTCAAAAGGTCAACTTGAATGTGAATGTTACTGAGTATGTAAAGAAGACTTGAAGAATAAGTGATAAAGAGAAAACCCATGAAGATCTAATGAATATAGTTAATGGAGCATTCAGCACACTCTTCAGGAGGCAGCAGGAGCTCAATCCAGCTGACTATAGATGTCCAAGTACCAACTTAAGCAATATTTGTTAGGTCCATAGGGTTACCTCAAAAACCAAAACCATGTCAGATAGCTCTGGACACCTATGTTAAGCAATCAAGCTGAGCCTCAGCTGAACCACTGCATGTTCTATTAACAAGGACTTCAAGGACTTTTGTTCTTTATCAATAAACATTTTTTCCTATAAGAAAAAAAACCCCAAAACTATATAAAAAAAATAATTTTACTCTGGTGTCCATCTATGACCTCAAAAGAGAACAGGCCTCTCATAGGTCTCATGCCATATCTACCATCCTCTTGCAGGTACCTCAGGCAGCCTAAGCATATCCTGTAGTGCCTGGCCAACTGAATTGAATGTCAGCATAGATGTCTTAATTTGAGCTGCCTCTCACCTTAAGTATCTCAGCTCCAGCTCACTCAGTGGCAGATTAGGTGCCTGATGCCATCACTGACAAATGCCTATCACTGATTTCCTCTATCCTGGCATGCGGTTTGCACAGGAATGTTGGGGATGAGGGAAAAGAGGGGCAGTTCAGTGTACCTTGTGACGTTCCTGAAAGAAGGCAAAGAAGTGAGTGGTATCGGGTGAGGGTAGCAGATGCTCAAAATGGGGTCTCATTTAATTATACAGCTGTTCTCCGAAAATAAAGCTATGCTCTCTGATTTGCTGGGGTGGCACCTAAACAATACAGATCAGGGTTTATTCCCAGTGCATGGACTAAGCAGAGCAACATATTCTTATGATTCTGGTATACGTTGTTTTGTTTATTTTTGTTTGGTTGGTTTTGGTTTTGGTGGTTTTTTTTTTGTTGTTGTTTTTTTCAATTCTTTGAATTTTCAAGTAAGTTTACAGTGTTATGATGAGGACTGAAGAAACATATGCTAAGGCATGAGCCACTCCTATGATGACCATTACTGCTGAAAATTATGGACTTGACAATGTGGGGCCAAGGACAGGTCTAGATTCTCATATCAGCTGTGCTGGAAGCTTGTGTTGGTAGGTAAAACTGGCAGGAAAAGAAAGACAAGTAAACAGTAAGATTGCAAAGCTTCCTCATGAACCTTCCTCATAATTGTGTTGTAAATTTTTTCTACACTGATGATTTAAAACAAGCCTGATGAAGAGAAGCCACACTTTAAAAATTAAGGCAGTAAATAATGGTTGCATTACTGGAAGAGCAATAATATGGAGCGATAGCATACTATTTACCTCTTGCAGCCATTTAAAACAAAAGAAGCACAGTCCTAGAGAAAATAGGGGTGCAAAAAGTGACAGAAACAATTGCTATTACATCTGTCTGAAAAGCAACACAAGAATAAGAGGAAAACGTGCCATTTCAAACTACACTAAGAAATCTGGCTGAAACTAAGATGACTTTCTTGAGATCTATTACTGATGTAGAGACACCACTCTTTGAAGCTGATTTTTCCATTTGGTGTATTTATAGTTCAATCAAATATTCTTATTGATTTGAAGATGCAGTATTTTCCTTAAGAAAGGGATAATGAGAGAAGGTGTCTAGTAAACCCTCTAGAGATTTGAGCTGCCTGGATGCTGATTAAGGCTGACACTGTTGGAAAGATGACTGTGTTGCTCTGCCTGGCTGCCCACTGTGGCATGCCTTTAAAGATCAGGTTGTAGACCAATTAGTAAATTTTAATTGTGCTTATATCAATTTCAATTAGTCTATCAGATGCCAGAAATGCTAAGACAGCTTTTTTACTCTCATTCTAAAAATAAAATCAAATAATAAATGAATCAAAGAATGTCTCATGGAGTGTTGATATTTGCTTTAGTGTTTTGGAAAGGAGACAAAGCATCAGTCTTCCTGGTCATAGACAAAGAGATGAAATGAGACTTTACTAGAATGAAACTTTAATACAAGCTAATTTTCTTGCTCCCAGGTAATGATATGTTTTTTCTTTGTTGTTTTTTTTTTTTTTTTTTTTTTTTTAATTTCTTTACTTCCATTACAAATAAAATGATTGTAATTTTGTATGTGATTTAAGAACTTACATCTCATTTTCAAAAGCTAGCTTTGTCAAACTAGAGTGAAAGTAGCAATTACTTTCAGTGAAACTTTGCATCCAGGTGAGGCTGTCTTAAGCAAGGACATTCAGCATGTCTGCGATTCTGAAGTTTTTAGTCTAAGTCCCTACATGGTATTTGGAAGACTCCCCTGCCTCCAGTGCTTTGAGTCTGCATTCAGTGTCCTGCCAGCCTGATGCAGTCAGGCAGTCCCTGCATTTGACTGCGGTTCTCAGATTGTGATTATATGACTCTTTCTGGTTCAAACAGTTTATGCTGTAACATGGACACTACCAGAAAGTCAGTGGACAAAGTCTGTTTTTCTTTGGGAGAACAGGTGGGTGTGAAACTAAGGCAAGTTAACCTTGGTGCTGTAAAAAGACATTCCAGGATCAAATTCCGTCTTCTTTAACATCTTATTCCACCGGTTACTGATATACTTTATCCTATATTTGACATGTACCATTTATCATTGGAAATCCCATAGTGAATGATGTTGTTAATATCCTTCAGATAGAGAAAATCACACCTAGACTTGCTGAATACCATGCCCCTGTAGGTGAGGAATATTTAGTTTTCATTCTGCCCTAACTTCATGGACTCTCATGAAGCTAAGGCAGGAAAACTGCCCGTGATGCTCATTAATGGTGATCAAAGCAATTGAACTTGCTTTGAGATATTTGGGTTACATCTAGTGATAAAATGTTGCAGTTTTCTCTACCCAAACTCTGAAACATAAATCACAGCTTGAACCAAAGAAGTCCATGACATTACAAATGTACAAATCTCTCTCTGCCTCTGTGAAGAGAAAAAATGGGTAGCAGTTACAAATATTTTTTGCATACAAAACATTTGTTTATGCTGACACGGATTATTCTTCTCACTGATAAGTAGGTAAATAAATTAAAAAAATATATATTTTTCTGCCTGGAAAGATATTCAGTGGCAAAACACAGTAAATAAATTCACTTACATGGAGATATTTCTTAAGTGGTTAAGAAAACTAGACCCATAACTTGAAATGATGCACAGAGCCACCAGAGGGTGTTTTGAAGACTGGTCTGTACCTGAACTTAGTCATCGGTAAGAGATGTTTTAACTGTACTTTCAGATTGTTGCTTAAACTACTAAGAAGAAAGTCATTTGCTCAACTACTGATAAATCTCAGTTATGATAATTTAATTTTCAGAAGGTTTCTCTCTCGTAATTCAAAACATCAAGGGCCAAATCCTTTAAAAATCAAAGTTAGAAGCGTCAATGCAGAAACATCTCCAAGATCACAGCAACTGGAAGACACAAGCTTTCAGAGTCCCACACAGTCCTTGAGGAAAGCTGAAGATGATGGCCCCAGCCCCAGGCTGAAGCAGACATGTACTCAGCATAGCCCAGCCATGGATAAATAAAGCTGTTTTAAAAAGTAGGACTGTTTTAATTTATTTGAGGTTGCCAATAATAATTAGTTAAAAAGAAACATGACTATGAGCCAACAATGTACATTTGCCGCCCAGAAAACTAACTGTATTCTGGGCTGCATCAAAAGAAGTGTGACCAGCAGGTGAAGGGAGGGGATTCTCCCCCTCTACTCTGTTCTTGTGAGCCCCCACCTTCGGTGCTGTGTCCAGCTCTGGGGCCCCCAACATCAGAAGGACATGGACCTGTTGGAGCGTGTCCAAAGGAGGCCACGAAGATGATCAGGGGGCTGGAGCACCTCTGCTGTGAGGACAGGCTGAGAGAGTTGGGATTGCTCAGCCTGGAGACCTCTCTGGGGAGACCTTATAGCTGCCTTCCAGGACTTAAACGGACCTACAAGGAAGATGGGGAAGGACTCTATCAGGAAGTGTAGTGATAGGATGAGGGGTAATGGTTTTAAACTGAAAGAGGGCAGATTTGAATTAGATATAAGGAAGAAATTCTTCATTGTGAGGGTGGTGAGACTCTGGCACAGGTTGCCCAGAGAATCTGTGGCTGCCCCCTCCCTGGAAGGGTTCAAGGCCAGGTTGGACGGGGCTTTGAGCAACCTGGTCTAGTGGAAGGTGTCCCTGCTGATGGTGAGGGGGTTGGAACTAGATGATGTTTATGGGTTGAACCTTTCAACCCAAACCATTCTATGAAAACCCAGCATATGGAATTGTTGATGTCACACCCTTTTTCCAGTGTGCTGGGATAGAGTTAATTATCTTCAGTATGGGGCTATGTTTAGGATTTGTGATGAAAACAGTGTTGATAATACAGGGATGTTTTTGTTATTGCTAAGTAGTGCCTGCACAGAGTCAAGTCATTTTCTGCTCCTCATACCACCCCATAGTGAGTAGGCTGGGGATGCACAAGAAGCTGGGAGGGGACACGGCTGGGACAGCTGACCCCAACTGACCAAAAGGATATTGCATACCATATGATGTCATGCTCAGCGCATAAAGCTGGGGGAAGTAGAAGGAAGCAGGAGACATTCGGAATGATGGTGTTTGTCTTCCCAAGTAACTGTTATACATGATGGAGCCCTGTTGTCCTGGAGATGGCTGAACTCATGACTGCCAATGGGAAGTGGGGAATGAATCCCTTGTTTTGCTTTGTTGTCATGTGCAGCTTTTGCTTTACCTATTAAATGGTCTTTATCTCAAGCCAGGAGTTTTCTCATTTTTACTTTTCCGATTCTCTCCTCCATCCCCACCTTGAGGGTGAGTGAGTAAGCACCTGTGTGGGGCTTAGTTGACAACTGGGTTTAAGCCACAACACCCAGAAAGTATAAGTGATAGAAGAATAAGAAGGCCAATATGCCAGATACACCTCCTGAAAGCCTCACAGCTCTGGACTCTACTGAGCCAGAAATACTGCTGTGTAATTTGTTCTATATCTGTTGTTGAAATGGGTTTACTTAAATTTTTCATTTATCCATGTTTATTTGTTTTAAAGCCTGTGCTAAACCTTGCCCCTTACAGATCTGCACTACCAGTAAGGTGGTTTTACTGAGTATGGGCAGTATTTCACAAAATGGAATTTGTGAGATTCTAATAAAGTTTCATCAGCTTGAGAATTTAAATGTTTCAGGATGATGATAGTAATGTGTGAGGTAGGAGCCTGACATGGGAAAATAGTGAGGAACAAGGTTATGATTCCAGAAGGTATCATTAGAGAGGGGTCCAGTTTCCATACATCCTCTCATGGTCCATGTAAGCAGAATTATGTGAGGATGGAGTGAAGCCCAGACAGAGCTCCTACCAGCATGAGCTGGTTCTGGATACTTTCCCTCAGAGCAAGGGCAAATGTATTCAGGAGATGGCACCTCACAGAGAGGCAAGCTGCCATTTGGGCCAACAGCCTGGGAAATGGGCCAAGGACCACAGCTTGCTCAGAAAAGGGACACTTTAGCTAGTGGGTTACCAACAAACCACAGCACTGACAGCACCACAGCATCCGCTTTGACTGAGCATACCCTGGAGATCCTGGATTGCTACTGAGATCTGCAGATTTTGTTGAGCAAATAAACTTTTTTGGGGTTTCTGCCTAATCCACAGAACTAAAGCAACCTGGAAAAATAGTAGGTAGTGAGGATAAGTGAGTACTTCTCAGAGCCCTGCATGGGATACCTTTAGGGCTGTAATTTGAATGTCAGCTGTAGGTTAGCTTTTTAACAGCTAAGATTTTCAAGGAAATAAATTAAAGCTATGGCAAACTGGTCTGAGAGCTGGTTTTTTTTTTTTTTTTTTTTTCAGTCAGTGCTTACTGTCACTTTATTTATTTAGTCTTCTCTCTCCTTTCCACCTATCATTGAGTCAGGCTTAATAGGGCCTGAAAATAAGACATCAGAAAACACTGGTGGCAAATCTGATCTATGTGTGATTAGCCCTTGGCTACTTTGCCTCCAAATTGAAATATATAAACAACATATAGATGTTACATGAGTGTTTTGACCATAAATAGCTTCAGGTGCAGTAACATAAAACAAAGCTGGAAACCACCATTCATTCACAGACACATCTAACACCTTTGAAAAAATTCCCTGCATTTTGAAGTATATTACCGTGCAGTAGAAAAGAAAAAAGGCTTAAAGCAACATTTAGAATATCACTCTGAAAAGCAAATTATAAACATTTTACATGCTTTGAGCAAAAAGTGTTATTCCTGTATGACATTTTTCACCTAATTTCTTATTCATCTCACTGTGTTACATTAGTAGGAAAAATATCCCACCAAAATCACTTGAAGTCTAGAAGTCTAGTGATAAACTATTCAATTTAGCTAAAAAAGTAATTATTCTCATGACTTTTTCTTTAAAAAATATTTGTTTAGCATGGCTCTTGCTATTACATTGTTAGCACAAACATAATGAAATAATGAGCCTGTTAGTGGGCTCATTTTCACTTGCTTTTTTATGAGTATTTTTCACTTGCTTTTTATCATCTTTCTTAAAAAAAAAAAATTCATTGCTGAGGGTGAAATAGTATCATAAGGTTAATGAGTAAAGAAATAACACAAACCTGCTTTCATCACACTTAACAGCTCTAAATCACAAAACAGGCAAAGCAGATGCTTTGGAATGCAGCTGAGGAGTTGATCAGTAGAAGCAGATTATCTATTAATGAGAGGTTTTTAGTGTTGTACCCTGGTGTAAAAATCGCTAGACTCCATTCAGGCAGCCATCAGTTGCAAATACCATGTATATGAATCACTTGATTGATGTACAAAATTCAAAACAGATTTTCCCCCATGCCCTATGGGTTGTCATGCACTGATGCTCTCCTATCTGTTTATGTTAATGAAACAGGATTTTTCAGTAAGTAAATATGTGTAGTATTTAATTAAACTCACTGCTGGGCTCTGTGTGAAAAATGTAGCCCCATTATTCAGAAGTACTATTTGACAGCAATTCTTTGTTTTCATCCCAGTTCTCCTTCCTAGTTGCTTCAGACCCCCAACTAAAGAGGAGCTGGACTTGTCCCATGCCAAGATCTTGTGAGCACCTGGATGTTTTGCTGCGGAAAGACTGTCAACACAGACCTCATCCCCAAAGACCTTGCACCATTGCCCTCAAGCAGAAGGTGACTTTGACTTCAATAACAGCAGACACAAACCCTCCGGTTCCCATCTCTGACCTCAAAATTAGTAGGACTGCAAACAGGGATCTACTGGAGACTGGACTGCACTGACACTCCTCAAACTGCTCTGCTCCTGACCTGCTGTGGGGTCTACATGATGACTGGGGGAACTGTTTTTTCATGCACTTTGTTGCCCCATTTGGGGGATAAAGACTTCCTCTTCAAAGTGTTTTGAGACTGAATGATTAAAAATATTTTATAAAATTATGTATTATGAATAGACCAGATTTTTTTAAAATAAAATAAAAAAAACCCAAACAGCCTCCTGATTCCTACTTCAAGGCCCTACCTGTGGGCAAGACAATGCAGAAAGAGCTACGAAAAGAATAAAAATCAGGCTTAAGGTAGAAGTCTGTAAAAATATTTCCCTCAGCTCAAACAAAAATCTTATACCTTTTGTTAAAGAGGAGGCAAGATTATTATTAATGTTATTATTATTTCATCTCAATAGATTTTTCTGCCAAATTTTTTTTCTCATTGTCAAGATTATTTTCCTGAACATAAATAGAGCAGTTGCTGATACGCTCTGTAGCACTCACGGTAAGTCTTGGCATGATTTGTGGCTTTATTTATTGAAGAGCTAGTATTAACAGTTTACATTTATTAGTGGCTGCACACCCTTTACTGCAGCATGCATTTGCAATTTAATGCTGCCATGTATCAATGTTATTTGCATGTTTGGTATTTTATTAGCCACCAGCAGTGCTCATGTATTTTATTTAGATCATCCTATAATTTTTCCCAGCTGCTTTTGCGTCTGTACATGGGAAAGTCTCAGTGTACCAGTTCCTGTCCAAACATCTCCAAGAGTCCAGAAGCTGCAAAGGACATGTCCAGTTCTGATCAATCTTCCTCTTCCTACCTGATAAGATATTAAGGATCTTTCCTGGACTAATAGTGTTAGGAAGACTTTGCTGAATATGATCTTTTATCTTATGGTATAATTAATCAACTGAAAAAACAATTTAAAGGGAATGCTGGACTCTCCTTTGACTGTTTTGTCTGTTTTTTTCTGAGGTTCGATACAGAGGCTTAGAATCCAATTAAATGAAGTTATTTATATATTAATGAAGAGCTGCTCCTTCCACCATAGTCTCACTAACACATAAATAAATATTTGGGAAATCCTCATTGTTCATGGATACTTCTTTTTTTTTTTTTTTTTTTTTTTTTTAAAAAAAAAAAAAAAAAGGATTCTCGACATCAAACCAGATCAGGAATACACAGCACATGACCAAAGGAAACAGAAAAGCCACCTCCAGCCATGGCTATACCTATACTCTGTCAATATGTATGAGAACGATGGCTCTGTTTCCACAGACAGCAGACCTTTCCCCTAAATTAGTAAAGATGCTAACAACATGTCTTTCTCTCGTGCTGCAAAAGTTCTGCTTCCACAGAAATGGAGAAAAATATCTCCAAAGGATATATATTCTCTTTCTGAAAGTACAGTAAAAGCACCAAGCTTAAGATTAACATGAACTCAATTCACCTGTTGAGTTACTACCTTCCATCAGATCTGTGGGGACTTTAAAACCTGCTTAGAGATTGCTGAGTAGAGCTGATGAAAACATGCTGAATATTACTTTCAAAGTAGTCTTCAAATTAAATTCCACAAATTGCCTTTTGTTCTGTTTTTTTAATCACTTAGTGGTCTTGTTTATGAACCTTCTTCATGCAAATGGCTTATCAAAACATGGTTATTTATGAACAAACAAATCATCCAAACCTTCCAGTTATTTCATATAAAATGGAATATTTTTAACATACTGAATGCATTCTGTATTGCCAGGCCCTGAGTTGTCATGAGACTGGCTTACAAGTATTAAGGCTGTGGTGATATTTTGTTTGAAAGATCATACAGTTTGTGTTCATTTTATCTCGTTTCAGAGCTCTGTAGTATTCACATTTCTAAGCTTTACCTGCACCTGTGTGTATTGCATGCATATCAGAGAGACTCTCATAGCCCTCTGGCTCCCGAGAGATGAAACTCTAAAGGTACCAAAAATAGTGTGTTCTTAATGAGGAAATCATTAAATTTGGCAACTTCTGAAATCTCATGAGATCTATAGTAAAACCTCCACTGATTTTTTTACGTAGCCCAGATTTTGCCCCATGTGAAATCAAATATTTAATCAAATTCTGCATTACAGTAAAAAAAGATGGCTAAATGAGGACAGCTGTGAGTACATCTATAAAAGTTTTTGGTGCTGGATGTCCACAGTATGTATCTGAATCTGACATCTAGTTCTTAAAAATTCTTGTCTAACATTAAGTCATGAAATAGCTGAAACCTTGCACTTTTTTCTAACTCAGTCCTACATAGATTCACAGTCTAGATGATCTTCCACTAAGATTCTTGAATACAGGACCTGAACAGAGAGACAATAGGCTCATCTTCTAGTTTAGGCCTTAAATAAATTGTTACAGTAGAGGGACACTAAGTAGCCATGCAACCATTAAGCTTTTTAAAAGCCCTGGTTTAAATTCAGTCTTCACACATGATGTTCCTATGTTACAAATACGACAAAATTTCATCAGAGTGTCCCAGCTAGTTGAAGCATAATCGGGTGGCTGTCTCATAGTCTCTCATCTCAAAAGTGTTTCCTACTTAACAGCTAGTTAAAATATCATTGAACCTGGCACAGGAATGTGAACCACTGTGGGAATTATGCTGTTCCTAGGGAAGAAAAAAAAACATACCTAAGGTGATATTGGGCAAGAGTGATGGGATAAGTCCTTAACAAACACATCACTCTAAGAAACAGATTTTCCTGCTTTTTGTATGAACTTTTTGTCTAATGTTCCACACAGCTAACATAAATTTGCTTTGTCTTATGAGGAATAAAAAAGACTGACTTGTTGCAGAAAAACCTCAGTTTATTGAAAATGAATCAGAGTGGTATGTCCATTCCTCTAACAGGATCTTGCTCTTATGACAGTGAAAGAGCTTCAGCACAATCTTCCTCATCTTTGTCTGTAATGGGTATAGGGAAATTTGAGGCAGATATTAAAAATGCTGAGCCTTCCATGGGTGAAAGCAATACCATTGGAAAAAGGCAGTAATTCAGAACAAATTCCCCTATTTCTTACAAGTTGCCTTAAGTCAATACAGTAACTGAACATAATTTTCTGTGAGTGCAAGAGGAGAATCATGAATAAATTGAGTGCACCTTGATGGGCATATATATTACAGGAGTCTGGGTTTTTTTAACTTGTCAAAGTATTTAGGAAAATTAAATTAAATTAAAAAGCCCATAGATATGTCCTTTCCTGACAGGGTGTTGCCAGACAGAAGATGGGATCAAGTTTTACTTCTGTTCAGTATGTATTTATTGTAATTCTATATATACAAACATAAAAGCACATATACACACTCTGAAGTTCTGTGTGCTTAGGTTGGGCCTTGAAGAATTATTTTATGTCTAGGTGCTCTTTGATTTGAAGTAGCATGAGTCACACACACAAAAAAAAGGAACAGGCAACTTGTGTGCCTTTAATCTTTATGTTCATATTGGTAAGGAATGGTAAAAGGGTTATTTGTAAGAACTGCAGGTTTTGAAAGATGGAGAGAGAAAGGAGACTGGTTTAGACCATCAGAGAGGTTCCTGTGCAGTTCACTCTCTGCCTTGAAGAGTTTGCATCTGAAATAACAGAATAATGAAACACCACCTATAGCACTAAGCGGGAATTCAGGTCACAGATAGTGACATGGTCATAAGTGTCATAGATATCTACAGGACATGACTTTGGATCTTTGGCGTGCCTGTCTAGCATCTGCACCATGAAAATGATGAAGAGGAGGACTCCCATGCTCTGACTTCAAGAAGGAGGGACACGAGCTGGCCCAGGCCTGTTAAACGCTGCAGGCAACTAGAGAGGCTCCTGACATGTTACAGGACCATGCCTACAGGCAGGTGGAATGACACCACAAGATTAAACATCAAGGACTAAATTGTTTTACTTTTCTTTAACAGGAAGATAATGCAGTTGCTTTTGATCCTTAAGTTTTAAAGGCAGTTGTGAAGTTTTAAAAAGTGAATATGGGATGATGGCCTGCTGAATCACTTTATTTTGATTGAAAGAATCATACTCTTTAATTCACAACCCTCAGTGAATCATTCTCCTATACTTTCCATAAAAGGTGTAGCATAATGATCTTAATTTTTAGTCTTTCTTTGAGTGTTTTTTTTTTATCTGATAGAGAAGCCAGAGTTTTTTAAGAGCATCTTGAGAAAAATTATCTCTTTCAGACTGTCTGCATCAGAGGGCAGTCCCAAAGTTTGAAGGAAAAGACAGATGCTTTGACTGTTGCTTGTGGCTAAGGTGCAGCTTAGACTGTGCTACTGCCTGCATCTACCTTTACAGGGACCAGGTCATTAGGTTTATGAGTAAAGGCAAGATCTATGAGTGTGGATGTGTGCGCATCTGTGAGCAGGGGACCAGAACACCCAGAGAATAATTAATATCCTCCTCCACATAATAGGCAGCTGCTGAACATCCTCTTGTGTATTGTAGAAACTATATAAAAAGAAACATTCTCCACCTAGGTGTCTTGTGTACTGGCCTGTCCCCACCGTAATGTTGCAGCTATTACTGACCAAGAGAGTAGAAGTGTGAAGAAAACTAGGCCTGTGCTTTGACTCAAAATGGATAGAGAACAGCAGAATTGGAGAAATTTTCTGATAAACAAGTTTCTAATCATTCTGGTAAAAACAAAACTGTTTTGTTGGGAGAGATCAGAACTATTCAAGAAAAGTTTTCCACGTTCCAGATAGCTTAAATCTTTTTTTTTTTTTTTTTTTTTGTATGATGTTCCATTTTGAAGGATGCAAAAAGTTTCTTTCAAACTTTAAATTCATTGTAATAATTAAGCAACATTAACAATGAGCAGTCAAAGTGAAATCAAACATTGGAACTAAACCCAACCAAAATATTTTGGAACAAGTGGGCTTGTATTTGAAATTTTGATCTGTGTAGTAATTTGGTGAGATGAACATGTACAAAAAGAACTTAAAACCCAGGAAATGTGGTTTTAGTCCAACTGTATGAATGTGTTTCTGAATATTCTTTGCTTAGCTTTTATTTTTATTCTGGTGGATTCATTTGTTCTAAAACCATTCTGACTATAATGCAAACAGTATACAACTGGGATACATTTCTCATTGTCTCTATCTTGATGTTTAAAATTTTCAACTCTTCTAACGAGTTTTCTAGTCTCTTTCTTTATATTTAGTATGATCACAGCAACCAGGAAAGTGTCTGACAGTGTCAAACTCAGTTTTATCACAGGCTCTTTTTCACCACAGGCAGCTGGAATATATACGGTGCAGCTCCAGATTTCCCCAAACATTGCTCAGCTGCTTTCAATGATGCCAGACATTTTTTTGAGGCTGGACCATAGAAAGCCAAATGTTGGCTTGTGAGTGATGTTACCATAGGAGACAGTAGAAGTTATGGATCTTTTTTACTCAACCTACTTGTATTATAGGATGCTGAGAACCAAACTACAAGGGAATGACAAGGTAGGATATCTGTAACCAGCAGAAATACCTTTTCTGGGATGTTGGGCTGTAACTTCAATTCCTTTGATTCCCCACACAGAGATGAGCTCCATTAGGCCTGAATTTCATGAACTGGCTCTATTTCATTGGGAAACTTCTTATGGCCTACTTCCTTGCAAGGCTCACAAACAGGCTAAGATACATTTCAATTAATGTTGGGCATGTGGTGTAGATGTTTGCATTTGAGCTAATTACTAGGTAGCCTTTGTAATCAATACAGAGAAATGGGCGTCTCTAGTCCATGAGTCATCTTATCCCAAGATAAATACTTAAAATAGACTAATTGCACCTTGCAGATGCCTGTTTCTCCCCATTGACTGTAGAGAGAGTTTAGATGAAGTACATGAAGTGGGTATTGATGAAGTCTTACAGCACTGTGGTGAAGATATGTGTTTCTCCTGATCTGTCTTTAGCAGTACTCCAGATGAAGATTCATGTCTCACACCCCATGGTGCAGTGTGTGCAAAGGTCTTCACAAGTCTTCCAGCAGGAGTTATCACAGCATGGTATTTCCAGGATAGGATGTAGTACATTTCCCTGGACAGAGATGATGTCTCTACTGTGCAGGCAGACTAGGTTAGAAACCTAACCTGAATGCAGTATTATTAGTGCTTCAAATCTTAAGCCACTGATAGTAATATTTTTTTTTTTTTGTAAAACTTATTATCAGAAAAGTTGTTGTAGAAGTTTGAAGCCTAAGTTGGAGTTAAAAGGTTCACTTAATGTTGTGTTCTTAAAAGAAACCCATAAGATGTGTGGGTGAACACATGTAGACAAATACACACATTCTAAAGAAAAGAGTTTATTAAGCATAACTGCTTCTATAGCTGGACGAGAGCATGATGCCTCAGGCAATCTATAGTCATGGATTATATTATCTGAAGATACTTTTCCACTGAAGGTTCATTTGTTATAAGACCTAATATAAAATAATGAATATTTGTTTTAAGTGAAGTCAGGACCAGAACTTATCTCCCAGGGGATATATGTAATTTTTGTGATAACTAGGAAAGACTTTCTTCCCCTGGAGTTAACTGTACTGGATTTAATGTTGCATTAGTACGCTGAGCACCTAAACTGTGCTTGTCGGTAATTTAACTTCTCTTCAGCAGAGCACTAGAGTGTTTCTTTTCTTAAGCATGCACGTAGTTGCAGAGATTTATTTCAATGGAACTACTCAGGAAATCAAGATGAAAATAGTTTCTGCTTATTTCACAGATCTAATATTTCTGATTTTAGAGGAATAGGCTTTTATGAAAATTGGATTTTAAGACCACAATAATAATTTTTGGTTCTACCCATGGATCTCAAATTATTACATAAATATTACTACTAATGCAGTCAGTATTAGGAAAATATAGCTGCTCATCAAAATTAATTTTATGAGACCAAATTATGTCATTTATCTTTGGCTTAAACTTCCAAATGTATAGAAGGCCTCTTGCATGTTTAATATACTGCCTACCTCAAATTATTTTCATTATACTATTTGCTATACTGTAGCCACAAGATAGGAAAAGCTTTCAGGTTACAGTTTTTGCTCTAGTTCACTAATTCACCATGAATGCTCTAACACTCTAGAAAGGGGGTTGTTTTTATGCAGTTTAAAGAAGCTGGATCTCACACTACAGGTTTAGCACCTCTCACTTGGAGAAAGGCTTTGGATGGAAGTGTCCTGTAGTCCTGGTGCGTCTTCTATTGAAGAGAGCCAGTGGGGGGAAGGCAAACTTCTGCTTCCTCCTCCATTGCTGCTACTCAGGGCTTGGTACTGGGACTGAAAATTTTTAATGTCTCCATTAATGAGTGGGGTGATGAGACAGACAGCAGCCTAAACAAGTTGATGGGTGATACCAAACTGAGAGAGCAATCTACATCTGAAGCCAGTCCTTCTCAGAGCATGAGGTTGGCTCAGAGGACCTTCAGGGCTTCCAGCCAACCTGATTAATTCAATTACTCTTTTTTAAAAGTTCTGGTGACATTAATTTCAGCTTGACAGCAAAGGCCCTGGGGGACTGACTTTTATAATTTGTTCCCTCTCTGTATCCCCTAAAAACTAGTCAACAGCTTAAGTTAATTCTTTCTTCTTGTTCCATGGGCCCCACGGTCTTCACAGCACTTTCAACAGGACAGGTCTACCTACCTGTTCACACCTCATTCTACAGCTGGTGATTTTGGTCCCCCTGGTTTACATTTCCAAAGAGGAAGACAGGCTTTGAATCCAGATTGACTGAGCAGCTCAATGTGGGAACACTCCTGATGAACTGGCCCTGACAGAGCCCTAAGCAATGACAGTAAGATAGTGATGTAAACCGAGCTGGATAACTTGGTACGCTGGGACCATTGAGATAAAACATGTGTGATACCATCAAAGCCGGAATTATGTTTTTTGGAAGAGAGAGGTAACAGGCAGAGAGATCACCCTATCTGACTATAAAAGAGCTGTCCCACACATCTAAATGAAAGGTGACTAGTTGACGGGTGGAGGTTAGATTGCAATTTCAGATTTAATACCTAAGTTTTTCATTTGAAGGGGATGTGGGGGGAAGGAGGCAGGAGAGGGATTTGTCTCTGAAACCTGAAATTTCTTACCTTTGCTGCAAAAAATGCAATAAAATTCTAAATCCTAGGTTTGCCTAAAAGTCACTAGTGGTAAGGACTTAAAAAAAAAAAAAAAACCAAAAAACAAAAGAAAGACAAAACCTTCCAGTGACCTTTCTTTTGGTGCCATTTTGCTTCAGAGATAAAGGGTGATTAGCAGCCACCTGAAAAACATATGCAAGGAGGGTGGCATAAAGACTCTATTTAACACTGTTGTGAAGCAGCAGGGGAGAGAGCTGCAGCTGCAAATGAACCTGTTCTTTGCTCAAGTGAATGTTTTGGCACAAAGATCAATGCAGTAAAACCACAAATGAATTGCAGTTATGCTAATACAATATGGGAGGATTAGTGCAGAATTTTCTTGTTTAAAACTATGTTTTGGAGCCCAGCGTTTAAAAATGGACTGCTTAATAAGATGCCTGGATTCCATCTGGACACTGATATTAGCATCTTAGAGGAAGAAAGCAGACATTTATGCCTAGGTTCTCATTTCAATGTGGGGTTGTACCATTCTGTTAAGAGCTGCCTGATGACTGGATTCTCTATGCAGTGATGGCTGGAGCTAACTAACTTTTTACTGTGTCCAAGCCACTAATAAGAAGCAGCAGTGGTAAAATCCTCTTTTGTTAGCAACGTCCAGAGAACACTCCCCTGGTGTTGCTTCAGCTGAGATAGAGCTAAATGACAGGAGTTAAAACTAGTCAACAGAAAGTAAGTCTTGTTAAACAAATCTTATTGTCTTCTTTCAGAAGAATAATTTTTTCTGGTTAAGTTATTTGTGATTAGAGGGAATGTATTTAATGCTCCTACACAATATAAATGAGGTATATGTTAAAATGGATAAAATTCAAGTCCCAACAAATTAAAGAAGGCTGTCACTAGTGAATTTGGGGATATTGCTAGGGTTTAACATTGGGAATTGACAGCCTGTCTAAACTATTGAATATTTTTATGGATCATCTTAATACCATAAATATAAACTCAGCCATTGATTAACTGCAAAATACTAAATTGTGGTAGGATAATTATATGCAGAGATTGGGGTTACTTGTTCCATTCAAATAAAACATGCTTTAATATAATTAAATCTTAAAGTATGTACTTTGGACAGGCATTTGATAAAGAGTGGAAAAACATCTCTCCCAATGATGTGACTCAGAAAGTGTTAGGGGTCACAGTGAGTGAGCAATTCTACATCAGTTTCCAAGTATGTTCTGTAGCAATACCAGAAAAGACTAAATGTGATCTTCTAGTATATGAACAGGATAGAGGAGTATATGGAGGTGAATAATCTCTGCCTACAGCATTGGATGGATTGATACCAAAATATTTTTATATTCTGAGTGTCTGTATTATTTGAAGGATATCTAAAAGCTGGAATGTATGCAAAAAATACCTATTAAGCAGTGGCTCAAAGACCTGAAAAAAATTCCATGTGTAACAAGGTTGGAGGCTGGTTTGTTGAAAAGTGACTTGATCACAGTGTACACAGAGAAAATACCACAAGCTAAATGTCTGTTTAATGCCTCAATAGGAAGGATAACAGAACCTGATGTCTGAAGTTGAAAGGTGCACAATGAAGTGAAAATGAACAGTAGGGAACATGGGGTGCTGGGACATACTGTTGCAGTACTGAGAGTTTGTGTCTCAAAACTATTCAAAATTTTTCTCTATTCAAAAGTGGAATAGAGAACCTTCCTTTGAATATGAGACTAAAAGTGACTGGTATATTTAATGTAAGGATGCATGTTTGAGCAGAGGGTATAAAAGAGTGTACTAGAGCTTGAAGAACCTTATGTGGATATGAACTGGTCATAGGTAAGTGCAGGCTGAAGATTGGTGAAAAGTTTCTAATTATTATGGCAGTAAGGCCCTAAAATATCCTTTCATTAAGAGTAACAGGGATGCTCTGAGGAGGCTGTTCGGTTTATTAGGACAATTTTGTGATACAGTGGCCCACAATAATGGATGTTGGATTTCCTTAAACATTGAGGTTCTTTTCACTTGGATGTTCTAATGAAGGAGAACAGAAGAGGTCAGACTTGATGGAGCTTTTCATCTTTACACTCCGCAACTTAATAAGATGGAGTGTTTCTGGTGCACACACTTCCTGACAAAGACAACTGGCTATGCTACACTGTTCCATTAATTTTCATCAGGACAATACCCCTTTTTGTAGTGTTTCTTTTCTGTCCGTTTTGAAGACTAGACCATAAGAGGAGAGAGCACTTAAGACTCTGTACTTTGATACTCAGCATTATTAAAAGGAAGACAAATTATTGCAATTGTTCTGAAGTTTAAAAAAATCCTGATATGTAGTAAAAATACACAGTCAGAAAATATTGCAGATATCATGGCTACCAAAAAACTTTGACAAAGGTAAATGACTATAAATTTCTATGTTTTACCTGAATGATCCAAATCTCTAATATCAAATCGCAAGGTGGCATGAGGATAAACATTTTCACATGAATTCTAGTTTTTTGTTTTGATACAGATGAAATATCTACAGAATCTTCCCTCTTCCTCCATTTTGACGTTCCTATTTAAACTCCACTTTCAAATCAAACTCAGAGATTACTACAGATAATATTAGTTAACTATGCATTTTTCCCATCACTTAAACAGTTGGTCCAAATTTAAGCAAGTGCTTAATTTAATTAAATTCTTTCTTTGTAATTTTCAACAAAAGTTCTCTCAAAAAAAGAATCTGTCTGGTTTTGTCTGTGACACAAATTAAAATCTGCATCTTCTGTAAGACTTTAATGCTCTTTCTGCTACCTGGAGGTCTAGTTTAACAACACTGTCTTTTCAAATGTCAGGCTCAAAATATCCTTTAACTTACTAATGATGAGTGAATAGTGTTGGAGGTAAGCCATCAGTGTAGCAATAACCATAGGTTTGACTTAGCCAATTAACACAGTTCCATATTCAGCACCTCCACCCCCAAGAATATGGTGATCATTTATACTAGCCTGTGCTAGTATATGAGGCTGTCAGAATTTATTTCCTATATTTCAAGTCTGTAAATTTTTTGAAGAGCATTATACCACTAGAATCATCCCTAGAACTAAAATTATTTCACTGAAGTGTAGTCACAATAGGAAGATACCATTATGTGGTTTTGGAAACACAAGAGGATGTTTATGTTATCCTTCCGAGTGGACAGGGGGTTGTTAAAAAACTTTGGGTGGGATACATAGCTTGATGGACAGATTAGGCAAAACCAGATAATCATGAGGATATGACAATAAATACAGAACTCCTGTGAAAAACTGTGATGAACATTACAAACAGAAAATGTTTAAAATATATTTTCTACAGATTTAGAAAATCCACAGTTTGAGTGGATTTCTTGTTCATTTTACAGCATCTCAGCTTTAATTAGAATGAAGTTGATGACCTTTGTAAAGTCTTGATATTCTGCAAAATACAAACCTTCAAACAGAAGTGTAGAAAGAATAGTGAGAACTTCCCTTCCCCTTCTTTTTCTCAACACAGGTTCTAAAGCTCGTGTATCTAATTTAAACATTTATTTTACAACCAAAATGTTAATTGTCCCGTCCTTTTGCATGTTATAGGTAGACTTGTTATGCTGTTCCACAAAGACTTAAAAAGTTAGCAAAAAAAAAAAAAAAAAGCTGAACCTTTTGAATATTCAAAAATAGTTATAAAGGCTGGAGAGTGTACTGACAGTTTCTTGTGTTAGAAAATCCCTCAGGTTTTAATATGTCACAGCAACACTATGAGGACAGTATGGAGAAACATTTCTTTCATTTTGAAGTGGATACTTAGATCCACAAAGGTGTCAAGTTGGTGAATTCCAGCTGAAACTGGTTATATCTAAGAGTCTGAATATATTGGAAAGCTTGGAGCAGAAAGACTTGTGTACCAGAAGCCTGCAGAAGAATATAAGTACTCTACCTGTGTCTCCCAAGAGACACCTCACACCTAATTGATTTCTCTTTTACTTCTGCTAGTAGTAGTAGAAAATTGTGCTTAGTATGTTCAGTTTTCAAAATGCTTGCTTGACTAAAATTAATTAGATATCACATCATCCTCAGAATAACTTACTGTTCTGTGTTTATTAGCTAGTAAACTGAAAGGAGGGACTGAAATTACTTTGCCAAAGCTACACATCAAGTCAAGATTAGAACTTATATTTCCACATTCTCAATTTTCTGCTGTAACATTCTGATTATACTGTAGCCAGTAGTTTATCACCTTGCCAGTGCAGTATTGCTCCCCTAGGTCTCCTTCTTCCTAATAGTGGTTAACTTTCAGGCCTTGTTAAATGCTCACTGGAAATGTGGATGAGGGGGATTGGCCAAAACTGTTACTCTGACTTTTTTTACAGAGTTTATAAAGCTAACATAAATTTTTTATTCTGTGGATGCCTAGAGCTAGCCACCATTATACACCCAAATTAAGGTAGACCTGAATTCTTCAGAGTTGCTAAATACCTACTGTAAAGTACATAATGCTTAATTAAATCAACAGAAGAATTGTTGGTGAGCATCGATGAAAACCAAGAAACTTTTATTTAGCTGTCTGAAGGCAGGAACTTAAATCTAAAACTCATGACCTGACTTTTAAGTGACAAGACTTATTATCAAGTGAGGAAATAGCTTTATATAAAGTATGCTTCAGAGTACTGCTGGGAGATTTTCTTTTTCTAAAGAAGAATAGACAGATTTCCAATATGTAGTGTCATGTTCTTAAATCTAGTGAACTAAGAATAAATGTGAGGTTTTTTCCCTTGGATGAATTTAGTTTGTCCCTGGACTTAGGCAATTCAGGATGCCTGTTCTTATGAGAATAAGGAATATATCTGAGAAGAATTCTTCTAGACACAGTGATGCCATTTGTTAACACTTTCACCAGAAAACTGCTGTAATCTTTATCAGTTATGGGGACTGACTTTCGCTGTACTGGTCTGACCCTATCCTACTACAGCAGTTTAGTAGAAAGGAAACAAACAAATTAAGTTAATGGAAGTTCAAATACACAGTTATAGCCCCTATGTGTTAATGAAAAAGAAAGATAATGCTAAATGAAAAAACAAGGATTATTTGGGGACAAATGGAAGGGTTTTGCCCTGTATCTGCTTAGGACATCTAAGAACTAACAATTCAAAGCTTTAATGCAGAAACAGTGCTAGAATATTATAGTTGGTCTCGTAACTGTGGTGGGCCAACAAGGAAAGAATAAGCTCTCTTAAAGTCATTAAAGAAAATCCGAATAAAATTCTCACACACTTTAGGTCTGTGGAATGACAGCATTAAATGTCATTCCTCTGCCTCCCGCCATCAGGATGTCCAGTTAAAGACCTGACAGATTGACTTTCACATAAAATCAGATTAAGGATGTGCTTTATACTGTGTTCCAGTTTTTTTTCAAGAGGCAGTTAGGATAAAAAGAGATTTTTACGTGTGTTTATCTGTCCCAACCAGCCCTATTGTTGGCAAAAAAAAAAAAAAAAGTAAAAATTTAGTAAAAGTGTGGTCACATCCATCAGGCAATTAATCATGAAAAAAAATCAGAGCCGGCAGCCACAGACAACTTGCACAAAAGCTGCTGGTACAACTGGCACCAAGGGGGGACAGACACAGGACTTCAGACCTGGTTCCAAAAGTGGGTCACCAGCACCCAACCCAGGACTGAGATAGCTGTAGTGCAAAACACCAAAGGAGTGGGAGGAGGACAGACTTGCACCCACAAATCCAGTGTCAGGCTTTGCAGGAATGAAAAAGAGCTTATGCTGTCCTATTCTTTATTCTGTATTACTCTTCCCCTGTTTACAGGACTATATGAAGTCTTTGCATTGCTTAATCTTCCTCTGGGCTACATAAGGTCAGCTGTGCTTAAGAGAGATTAAAGCAGTGGTTAGACCTCTCCCCTGTGCCTCAGCACCCCATTCAGTGGTGCTGGCAGCCCGGCGACACGCCAGTGGCCCCTGTCAGCCCACGCCCCAGGGATTGCTCAGTGCGTGGAGGCAGTGGGAAGCGTGAGTGACAGCCCTGCTGACTGGTCTGAAACCAGGGACAGGGGCTTCCAGGCCAATTTCACAATGTCAGAATGGGATGTTGTCAAAGGCAATGAAGATCTGGGATAAAACATGCTCCATTTCACTATGACAAAAGTGAACAAAGCCAGCCCAGCAGAGCACACGGGATCACTTTGGTGCATTTACTGGTGTAGGTAACACCCATTCCATTAGTGCATCCTTGGCATAAGCCCAAGTAGGGGAGATGCTGTCCATCACAATCCAGCTTTTTTCATCACCCTCTTTCAAGCAGCATTGCAACTATAAAAACATCTGTATGTAGAGCATATAAAGCACCCATGTAATCATATTGACTTAGTGATCCTCTGCAGTGTGAATAGAATCAGTTGTGGGCACACAGCAACACATCCCCACTGCATGCAAAGTGAGACAGGAGATTGTGTTATGGGGCAGCAGATTGTGGCTTCCCCAAAGATACTTATTTCTGTTTTTCAAAGCTTCTTTCTGCCCAGGATGACGGTTAGCGAGCTCTTTGCACCCTCTATTACAGAATGGACTGATTTCTCACCATTATTGAGATACTGGACAAAAAAGAATATCTAATTAGCTAAAGATTCCTTCATCTGCACTGTGTTTTAAATAGTCTTGCACACATGGATTTTACCTGTTTTCTCAACTCTTGTTAATACAGTCTGATTAGATATGAAGGCAGCAAATTCGGTGATTAAATATCCCAGTATTTTAAATGAAATCACATCAGTGCATCCCTTTTAGACTTACTTACTGTCATACATAAATAGATGTGGCTGAATACTGCAGGCAAATGAACATCCAGACGATATTTTGCATCAAAGATTTCATTCTAAGGTGTCTGCTTATTCAATGAGGCACCAGAATTAGATATTTGACTTGTTGTGGCCTATCAAAATGTGTCAGGCTAAATTCTGAGCTAACCTAAATCAGTACAGTTCCATGCTAGCCATGGACCATGGACCAAAGCTGACGTCAACAAGTGGAAAATCTGTCCCACTGCTTTTTCAGGCCTTGCAATAAGTTGCCTATGAAAAAGCTCCTAGTCAAGAATTATTCACAGGAATTGGAAAATAAGTGTAAACATAAAATAAGGTGGACAGAATAAAAATCTCTCTGCATTCACTCAGTGAACATTATGCAGAATTCATAATTTCTAGGGGAAACTTGCTTTAGACAGAAGCGTCTGCCAAAGTATTATCTCTGCCAGGTAGCAATATCATTGCTGCAGTCCAGTGGCTGGATGGTCAGGGCATTCTTCTGGGTACTGGGAGATGTGGATTCAATTTCAAATACACTGAAGAGAACTGTTGGGGCTTACAGTGTTCCTTTTGGCTTCAAATGGATCCAGGTTTATTACTGACCCAGTAGCATCTCCCTGTGACACAGCCAGCTGGAGCAGGCAAAAGCTGGACAGGTTCCCACGTGCTCTCTGTATAACCCATGGGTTGGTTTCAACATGCTGGGTTAAAATGCTGATTTACAGAAAAAATGGGAAACTATTCTCTTTTACTGGGATGCTGGGGAATTTTACAAAAAAAAGCAGAATTGTCTCTTATTTTGTCAGGACATTTGGCCACTCTGCTTGCAGCAGGTGGCTCATAGGTTTTGGCCCCTTATGTGTTATTCAGAAGTGCCCAGCTCCTACTAAAATCTTGGTCATCTGTTCTTACCATTGGCTTCTTCTCTCCAACCTTCCCTTCAAGGCCATCATAGCATTATTTACAGATTATTACAATTCCAAAAAATCTAAGTCTACTTTTCTTAAAATTAGCTGTAACTACTTCAGTTAGTTTCTAATTTGCAAACTAACATCTCTTTCCTCTGTCTATCACAGCACTTAAGTGAATCAATGATTTCTGACTTCCAACACCACAAATATTCCATTTTTAAGAGAACCACATTTATTATGTCTATTTAAACACCGAGCACATATTTTTCTGAAGCCAATGGCACTTTCTTCTTATTGTGAATTCTAGCTTGCAGAGAAAAAATTAGAGGGACTGATCTCAAGCTTAGAAAATTCAACCACTGAGAAAACAAATTATTTCATGGAGGGCTATCTGATTTCTCAAGAAATAAGTGCTATATCTCTTTGTTCTACTTTTGTGTCCATGTCTAGTGCTCATGTCATTTGTAAGGTGAACTCTCTATTTCTTCTATACATGGCTAGGCTGCTTCTTTATTCCTTGTTTCTGATGTCTTATTACAAAGTGTCAGTTAAAATTCTCTTAAAAATCAGAAAATCATCCCATATGTAACCTTTCTTTATATTCAATAACAAAGACACCTGCCGCTTGACCTTGTCATCCAGACATTTGTCGCTATCAGCTTGGGATTCCAAAAATGTTTTCATTTTCTTTGAAGCACTGCCCTTCTCGCTTTTGCAGTGAACCAATGTCTTGAGAGGCCAGCATGGGCTACTGACACCTTCATAGTCACCACAGATCAAAATTTTAAATGTTTTTTGCAAATTAAATACTGAATCAAATGCTGCAGCTGTCTCATGAAATTTTACCTCCTTGGGAGAAAACTTACTGATCTTTCAAAAAGTGAAGAGCCAAATCCTGTTCTTGAGTAAATCAAGAGATCTATCATCTCAACAGGAGTTACTAGATGGAATTTTCTGGCCTGCATTATGCAGGAGGTCAGACCAGCATGGTCTAATAGGCTTCTTTTAACCTTAAAACTTCTGTCTCTATAAGCCATTTCAGTGGAATCACCTAAAATTATATCAGTTGAGGTTCTGACCATTTATTTCCTTTGTCCTTTTTTTCTGGGGCAGGAATGTTTTCTATGCCTGAAACTCCATTTAGTAACCTTATGTTTTTTCCTTCTTAGAGGAAAAAGGAAAGTTTTCCATACTCAGATACACTAGGTTTAATTATTCCCCAATTATCAGTATGTTTTTGAAAGGGGAAAGGAACAGATAAATGAAAAGGTCACAGATTTATGCTCTATTGGCTCACATTAATGCACACAGTGTGTCTAACACCTGGAAACTCTCATTGTATACTCAGTTTAGTATGTTACACACATTTTGTCTCACCATTTCTTTTATTCAGATTATCATTTAATTCTGTTCTCAGTTACAAAACTGTGTGATCTTGAAAAGGTTTATAATGGGAAACTTAGATTTATTTTTAACATGCTTATGTATTCCAGGTGCACTAAGAATTCTGAATCAAGCAGTGGCTAGACTAACACAGTTATTCACAAAATATTTGAAGATAAATTCTTCACTCTGTAGACCTCTAGAGACAAAAGCACTCAAATAATAAAAATAATGGAATAAAACTGAAGTCAACTTTTAAAAATAATATTTAAGATTAAAAAAAAGTTAATGCTACAGTTGTCCCCTAAACAAATAGCACAAATTCTATAAAGTCAGATATAAGTTGAATGTAAAAGAAATGGAAGTCATAGAAATACACATTTAAGGCATCCAGATAATCTTAATGTCTATCAGTGCAATAAGAAAAGTATGCATTAAAATCAATCTACTTTGGTTTTGGTCCCAACTTATATTAATTTGACTTAGCAGACCTATTAAGTGTTTTTTTCCCCCCCTTTTTTTTTTTTTTTCTTTTCATGATGTCACTCTAAAGCAGAATTAAAGTTATTTTGATATCTTACCTGTAAAAGGTCTAATTAACAATGTCTAACATTGTGGGGGGGTTTTATATCAGAGTAAAATAATGCATCAAGCCTAAAGAGCATATGAGAAGTCATTGAAAGAAGACAGTTGTATAAGGCAAAGAGAGAATGGGAATAAATACATGACACTGTGCACTGATCAACTTCCCCCTTGTCTTCCTTCCCCATCATAACAAAATCAAATGCCTTTGTGGATGCTGGACAGAGATAATCTAAATATCTTCATCACCACAAAGAAATTATGAAATTAATTCATAGTATATAAAGTATGCATAAAATTACTATTCAATTTAAATTTTTACTGCTTAAGTACTGACTATGGGGGTTGTGATTTAGATAGTTTGCAATTTCAGAATCAAAGTAAATAACTTAATTAAATATTACATTACAGCCTCTGAGGAACAGTATCTACATTTTAAGCAAAAAAAGGAAAAAATTTTGAACATATTAATGAGTAGATTCAAAGATTATGCCTTCACTAAAAGAAACAGTAAACACTGCCATGATAAGATAAATCTTTTTTATCTAGAAGCATTAAGAATAGGACATATTCATCCATTATATCTACATTTTTAATAACTCTTGGCATATTTTACCTTTGCTCATGCAGACACCTTGTCTTCTTGCTGTATTGTAAAATTCAAGGTATGTTTTTTAGCTAGTTGCCACCTGTTGAACACTAACACAAACCATTTATTTGGACTATATTGCAAAATATGCTGCAGTTCAGATCACAGATAAGTTAGAATTATGTTGAACAAATCACTTGTGCTTCCCTGGTTGCTTTTGCGTCAGTGATTCAAAAGCAATTTCCTCTTTTACTAGCTAAACAAAATTTTTGTCTCCAGGTGCAATCTTTCGTGTTTGGGCTAATAAATAATAAGTTTCTGGACTGTAATATTTTTTTTACCAGTTGGAGAGCTGATTCTTCTTTTTAAGTAAGTTTTGGAATTAAGTTGGTACCAAAACCATTATCTAATATAAATAAATTCTCTGAGTATATATTGCTGTTCAGGCTTCAGTGTTCTTATTAGAATGCATAGAGTTTCTTCCTTTCCAGGGGTAAAATAGAAATGTAAATATTTGCATCATAAATCTCAACACTGTAGATGCAAACTTATTTTTTCCTTAGGTGTAGAATGTCACATCTTATTCCTAGGCCTTATTTTAATACTTCGATTGCTTTGAGTATTTCAGCTTTGTGAGTTAAACCAACTGTGTTAGTTGTTTAATCGTAACAACAGCAACTACCCAAAAGAGGGAAGTTTAAACCATACTATATTTTTTTCCCCTTCATTCAGTTCCTAGTCTTTTCTTAACAAATACATCCCTTCTTGCCTGAAAACCTATTCTCCATGTCATCTGGTTTGAATATTGCAGGTGCTCTAAAAATAAATTAGGTGAAGGAGAAAGAAAACAACAACAACAACAACAAAAAAAAAAAAACCAAACCAAAACCCTCCCAAATCATTGATAACATAGTCAAGCATCTCTTGCTATTTTACCTCAGAGGTCCTTTTTAATTTTTAATAAGCTTACTGCTGTTCCTGGTCTTTCGAACTATAGTGCCATTAGCAAAGAAAAATGCCATTTGGCATGAAAGGAATGTAAGGAATAAGCAAACAAAGAAATAAAATGGCCTTTTATAAAATAACTGTAAGGCTTTCCAGCATAACACTGCAAAAGCAATTTTTCTGCTCCTTAAAGAACCTAAGTAAAAATTTTCTGTGTGTGCACTACACACTGAATTCTGAATGCATACAGATGTGCATTTTTCATGTATAACTCTTTATTTGCCAACTTGTCTCTGTGTTACAATACTAAGATGCTATTTAAATCTTGATAGGTAGCACTGAAAAAAAATCTCTCGTTTTAGTTACAACTCAACTGCAAACTTCTGTCATGAATAATGACCATGATATAGGGCTTCTCATTATGTGAATGAACAGTTTTGCTATTAATATTATAATGATTCACTTACAGATATTTCTTTGCATCCCTGATGATTCACTATAAAATCTGTAGACACAATTCTATAGTTTCAAAGATGGTTACTACCAAAATATGGGTGCATAATTCTGCATCCGAGCCAGGAATAAATCTTTTTAGGAACTGAGAAAGAAGAACATTTAGTCAACCCTGTTGTGACCAAGTATCTGACTATGATGTGCAAACGAAGAAGAAAAATCTTTTATTTACCCTAAAACACTTACAGTCTAAGGACAGCCCTCACAGCCTTCAACAACGTTCCTGTGGAAGGGAGAAACTTACTCCTGAGACATGAATAGCTTGATATAAAATGGGAATATATCATCTTCATCTGTTAATTCTAAGATATATAAACATGCTATCTAAGAACCATTATTTCATTTATCCTTACCATCATTTCAGTACAGGAATTACAGAACCTTTTATCTTGTTAAAGTAATTATTTTCCTTCTAAATACTCTGATTTATCTAATGTACTCTGTTGCCAGCAGTACTGAGGGACTTACCGTAGAGGATATTTAGACATGAGATACAACTTAAGTTAGGAACTTCAGCTCTGATACTGAAATAGCATTGGAAAGTCAACTTACCTATCAGTTTTCTCACACAACATCTGTCTTTAGAGAGTAAAATTTTTGGTTTATTAGTGTGTGAGGGTGATATGTGAAACTGGTAGGTTAATATTCCTATCTCAGTGCAACCTTTTTCTTAGGTGGGATCAAAAATATCCAGAATCATTCCACTTACTACCACTAAGAAATACAGTGAAAACTCTGTGTCAATAAATAGAGGTCAGTACTTTAACAGTGGTCTTGACATTACAGCAACAGCAACATTATAGCAACCCATAAACCAGGCATATCCAGAACCTCAAGACATCCTGAATTTCAAGAGTGACATCATATGCACTTGAGAGTCATTCGAATTTAAATGATGTTCAGTTTGATACGTTGTTTCCTCTTGGTCTGTGTCCATAAAGCTGGACTGCATCTGAGAGTACACAGTACGTGTCAGGGTAGTAACAAACTTTGATCCACCTAATAGATTTGTGAAAGGCTCTGGGTTTGCCAGCAAAAGTGCGAGCAGTTTTTCACTGGAAACCTTGAATTTGGACATCATGCTTGTGTCATCTATTTGGTCTGTTGTGTGGGTTTGGTACCCCCAATTTCCTCACAATTGATATCTTCCAGTGATCTGCAAATGTTACTTCACTTATGATCACTGACAGCATCTTGTTTGTCTGCAAAGCCTCCTGGGTTTGGGTACCAGTTTTCTTTTGTTGTTGTTGAAACATATTTTGCTCCCACCTCCCTCACACTGACTGTATAAAGAGGCACATCTGCTTTTGTTTATTATGCCATTCATGTCAGCTGTGTTTTGCTTTGCATTTTATTTCCTTGGCTACATCCCAGCCTTTGTGTTCACAAAAGGGAGTCGAACAGAACCTAACACGCATTGAGCCAATTACCACCCTGTCTTGGGGATTCAGTCGGCATTTCAGCCACAGTACATGGAGCACTGTATAATCCTGAGAAATGTCATCCATTCCTTCTCCAGGACAGAAGAAATTGCCAGTACAATGAGTAAGTGTTTTAGCAGACACCAGAATATTCTGAAGTAATTTTCTTGACTGACTTCTCACAATTCTTGTCATAAAGGGCAAAAGGATAAATTCCTATAAAAATTATTCAAGCCCCTTCAGCTGGGATCAGCTCAGTGCCTGTCCAAAGCAGGAATGTATTAACTTTACACTGGGGTAAGTTCCTGGTACACAGGAAACAAACATCAGTGCTACATCACTTGGGGTCACATTTGTCTGCTAAAATTGTTCACCACACAATGGTCTTCCAATTTCCTCAGAACACAGGTAAAAGATATTCTACACCATGATACCTTCAGCTGTCACTGCTGCTAGGCATGGTAAGCTTACAAGATCAAGCCTGGCTTGCACAGAGGTGGCTCTCTGCAGAGAAAATGGTGTCAGTGACCCAATACATGCTGCTCTTGGTGCCCACACACTATATCATGGTCAAACATTCACTCAAGCAAGAGAACATATTATCTGAGAGAAGGAAGAAAGGGAAGACCCCTAAAGTGACTTTAAAGTAATGCTGGACTCCTTCCCCATCATACTGCACCAGTGGCACCCACCCCATGATGTCTCCCTGGTGCATGACAAGGCTGGCCGTGATGGATCCTACCATCTAGGCACTGCACCCAAGCTCTGAAGCATCAGAGACAAGTTGTGTCACTACTACAGTGTACTCATCCAAAACCTGGTTCCAGGTAAATGAGGATGAGACTTGATTGGGTTTTAGAAAAATCATATTTCATGTACTGGTTTCTGCTGAAGGGAAGGGAAAGTGGTACTGTACACCCTACTGACCCTCTAGCAGAGAGGGCCAATGTCATCTTTCATGAACATGCTTGTGCGATGCTGTCAAGCCAAAGCGTGCTTGTGTTCAAATGGCCTAAATGCAGAAGTTAGAAATGTTAAGAAACTGATGGCAAACAGTGGAAGGAAAAATTAATCTGGTCACTTTTTATGTTGTAAGTGTATTTTATATGCATACTAAATAGACTACTAACTAAGAGGGGTTAGTAGCCTTTTACAGGTGTGAACATGTAAAATTATACCTGGAGCATAAAATACGGAAGGCTTTAAGCTCTGATTACAGCTCTAACCATCTGGATCTGTAGCAGTACAAAAAACCTGCTTTCTCATTTCACATCACCAGTTTATAGGAACCATATATGCATGCATTTGACATGTGGCTGCCTATACCTGTCTTTGAAAAGTGAAAGTGTCTTTTTCCAGCCATTGGTGACAACATGGCCAGGTAGTTGACTGGGTTATGTGTGCGCCTACAACACCTACACCACATTATTCAATTGTTCTAACAAAAAGAAAACATAGAGCTCGCACCAGGGATCTGATGGACTAACACAATAACTTCACATAAACCCATGTTATTTTAGATATCAGTTAGTTTGAATATCATAATTATTGTAAAAATAAAACAAAATCATCTTAAAATACTGTCCTGGGTTTGAGTGAGTTTTGGGGTTTTTTGTTAGCAGGGGAGGGAGCTATAGGGGTGGCCTCCTGTGAGAAGCTTCTTGAAGCTCCCCCAGCTCCAAGTCAGCTCCACCTCTGCACCAAAGCCAAGCCAATCAGCTGCGCCTCTGCGATAACATATTTAAGAAGGGACATGGTGAGGAGGAGTCGGACTTGTGAGGAGGAGTTTCAGCAGCTGTGTGAACGCCAAGGTCAGTGGAGGAACAGAGGAATAAAGGAGGGGGGAGGTGTGCTGGAGCAGAGACCCCCCCTGTATCCTGTGGTGAGACAGCAGGGTGTGTCCCCCCATCACCCATGAAGATCTGTGGTGGAGCAGACATTAATTTACAGCCTGTGAAGTGTTTCGCATGGATGATCAAGGTGTCTGTGCCTGAAGAAGGCCGGGGTCTTGTGGGAAAAGGTAGTCCGCGCTGTTGTAATTCAGCACTGGGAAGAGTGCAGCATTGCAGGGGTGTCCCATGTTGGAGCAGCTCGGGAAGCGCTTCAGCCCATGGGAGGGACTCCAGTCAGAGAAAGTTGGTGACCCATGATGGAGCAGTGTAAGGAAACACTGCAGCCCATGGGAGGGACTCGCGTCAGAGGGGGTTTGTAGACTAATGTCTCCTGTGAGAGGGGGACCATGATTGAGCAGGGGCGAGAAGTTCCAGAAGCTCCCCCCACCGAAGATGGAAGAAGTGGTAGCACTGACTGCACCCCCCATTCCCTACCCCCTGTGCTGCTGGGGAAAGAGATATCGGGAGCAGAGCTGAGTCTGGGAAGACGGGAGGGCGGGGGGGAAGGTGTTCTCAAGATATGACAATGCTTCTCACTGTCCTACTCTGTTAAGTGTTGTTAGTGTCTATAATAAATGTATGTTCTTTTATTCCTTCCCCTAACGAGTCTGCCTTTTGTCCGTGATCATAATGGGTGATTTTCCCCTCTCAGTTCTATCTTGAATCCCAAGCCTGGCTCATTTGTCCCTTCTCATTGCTGGGAGAGAGGGGATGAGTAAGCAGCTGCGTGGTGCTCAGTTGCCCTCAGAGCTAAAACCACAACAAATACTTAGTCAACATTCTTATAAATGTCTTTCTACCAAAACAGTTTGAAATTTTTGTGACTACAGTTATAAACACTGATGTGTCTTTAACAACAAGTGTCTGGACATCAAAGACATGGTAAGGCACAAACATAAAACATATACATATATACTCCAGAGATGCAATGGCTCACAGCTGGGGAACAACACCAAACAGGATTAGAAGGTTTCACGCAAATTTAAAGCAGTTCAGCTGTAGAGAAGAGAGGAAGAAATTCCTGCTGCACATCATGCTTCACTTCCAGACAGTGACTGTAATTATAATAATGAATAAGCCATAGGTAAATGCATAACATCTCCCCAGGTGCTTAGAAACTATCTTGGGCCAGGGATTTCTCATTAGAACCAAAAAATGCAGGTACAAGTAATAAAAATGATTTTATCAGAGGGAATGCTACTTCCTGTTAGGTACTTCGGCATCTCTACAACATTAATCCCAGCCCACTGACAGGGTCCACTCTACATTAAAATCAGCAGCTTGGCAATTAGAAAAAAAATGCTGTGTTGGCTTGCAAAGAAAATGTGATTTGTGAAGCTCTCAAGGTTTCAGTCCAGGAGTTTTGTTCTAAATGTGCTGCCTCCAACACTTTGAATCCTCAGATGAGAACAAAGTGCTCCTCTAATGTGGCATGTCATTTTGCATAGTGTTCTGTTGGGTCCATTGCTCTTATTATTGTCTTTCTAGGAATAATACCAGCATCTGCTTGAGATTTGGAAGATTAGCATTAACAGGATAGAAAAGAGGGCAGTTGTTTCATGATGGCATTTAAACAGATAACCTGTCTACTGGCTAATCCACATATTATCTACATATCCAGTCAGCATAAGGCAATTTGGTAAAGAGGTTTATGTGAGAAAAACCCTCCAAATCTAAGTGTGTCTGCTTATCATTCTCCCTGTCCTACAGACAGATAAAAAATATTGTTGTGTAATTTCACTAGCCATACTGACAGCTTTGTTTAGCCTCTTGCTGTAGAATAAAGTTTAGCACTAGAACTGCAGTGTCTACACTCATGTTTAATAAGTTCTGTAATAATAAATTCTCAGCCATGTGAGGCAGATAAAAAGGCCTTTCTGGTTAAGCATTCACACTTTGGGATACTTAGTTCTAATGACTCATAGAGGCTTATGAGATTCTCTTGTTGTGGTAGACAATAATTGTGATACCAGATTGTGATACCTGTGAAAGGCTCTCTAGGGAGTCAAGAGCTCAAGTATGATTAGTTTTAGTTGGGTTGGTAAATCTCTTGCTTATCACCTGTGCCAGGTGTGATCAAGTTCTCTAGGCAAAACACACCTTACTTGAGTAATGCTCAGATTTTGAGGTTGTGCTTTTTATGTTTGTTTGGTTTTTTTTTTTTTTTCTATTTGTCTTAACAAAATTATTTCAATAGAAAACTTTAAGCAACCATAGGGGGAAAATGTAACCCGGAGTGAAGTCAAACAGCGTAAACAAGATTATTTAGGGCAAAGTAAAAGTCAATAAAGAAATGGAACCATAGGAGTTTTCACTCAAGAGGAAAACTCTTAATTATACAGCAGATTTCCAGGAAAGGAGACTGGAAGCTACTATAATTTATCCGCATTCAGTGCTTCAGGTCCTGTACCAGCCTGACATTGCCATGCTTTGTATCTTTTCAGAATATAGAATTTCACCTGCAGAGAAAGCATGTAACCTGGATTGACTAAAGTGTGGGGTTGCACACAGAGATCACTCATTTCTTCTTAACTCCTTGCAGCATTTTTGCAAGAATTGTTGTGCTTCAAAAGCAGTGTACCTCTCTTAAAATACCCAGCCTTCTTCCTTTTTACTACTTAATCAAGGGGAAAGAATATACTAATGAGTAAGAATTGTGAGCCTAATGAGTAAGAATTGTGTTTTCCTTTCTGTAATAATTCGTTTACTTGCAGCATGTTATTCAGCTACTGCATGGCTTTGTACACAGGGCTCTTGGCATGGAAACCCCCTGGTAAACAAGGCAAACAAAACCAGGCTTCATGCTGTGTAGAAATCATCTTGTTTACGTTAGTACGCTTAGCAGATATTTTCTTTAAAGCATACCTATTGTTTAACAAGATTTAAAATTCTGTGCATTATGACATTCTCCTCTAGTTCCTTGTGCTTTTGTTAAATTTTAAGAAGTTGCTTGAATAATGCATGATATCATATGAAGCACAGAGTAAATTTGATAATCAATGAGTATGAAATTAGAGTTGAAAACAAGGTAAAAACATCTTTTCAGTCATGTACTCCATATCCCTGTCAGAAGGTGTTTTTTTCCCTGCAATCATCAGTTCTTTGTCCCGTTCCTTTTTCAATGTAGTAAGAACTGGATATTTCATCACTGCATTTGTGGGAATGAATTGTAATTTATTTTTCATACAAAATGTGCATTTTGACATGCTTTTTGTACAGTATTTAAATTAGATCTCTTTTGGGTATGCTTCCACAAATAATATTTCGTACAGCTTATTCTGCAGAAATGTGTCCACTATTCCATTGGCATTTAATATCTTCAAATGTAATCTGAATCTGTTATTTATGGTTTAGAAATCTGTGGGAGTTTTGCTTCTACACAGTAAGATGTGTTAAATAATTAAAACTTAAAATGTTTTTCAGAGAAGCCTTTTTGAATCACATCTGTTACTTCTTGTAGGAATTTTTCCTCGCAGATGTTATTTGTTTTGGTTTGTTTTTTTCTTTCTTGTTTCTTTTAGGGTGCTAATGACATTTTAATCATATTCCAGCTATTGTTAATAAAGCAAATCTTCATTATAAACTTGTCAAGTCACAGAAGGACAACTGTTACAAGAGACTGGATGTGACAGATGCTCTGCCCCCAACTTCTGGTAGAAGTCCCATCCCTGCCACCTGTCAACATCCTGTTTGCCCACCCTTCCTAGTCAGATGTCCCATTTGCCACCTCTCTTTCTTGTGGGGGTTGCCATTTTGTAAAACATCATACACCACATGTTCACAGACATCCATCTAATTGGCTGGCAGGACCAGCTGCCTCTTCTAGTTTACCTGAAAGTACGTCAAAACAGGAAGCTCCTGCCCACAATCTACATGGAAGACACCATTTTTGACACCGTCTTCCCCCACATGTTTTCATACTGCCCTGTGATTGCCTGGGTGACATTTTTTGAACTCATCATACACACATTATCTCAGAGTACCTTCTGATTGCCCATTTCTTTTAGATCAGGAAGTGCTTATGTATATACTTTTATGTATATTTATAAAAACACAGGCAACACCATCTGTGAAAATGGAAAATCAGAACAAAATGTTGTCTTCAGAAGAATATATGCATGAAGACAATAAAGAAAAGACCCAAAAAGATTACCAACAAAGACCACATGAACCAGACACAGGCAACACCATCTGTGAAAATGGAAAATCAGAACAAAATGCCGTCTTCAGAAGAATGTATATATGAAGACAATAAAGAAAAGCCTCAAAAAGATTACCAACAAAGACTACATGAATCAGAAGAACTGGAAAATAGGCCTGTGAATTGGAAACTCTATTTTGAGGCAATGTCCTGGATTAGGCTGGGATAGAGTTAACTTTCTTCCCAGTAGTTGGTATATTGTTGTGTTTTGGATTTAGTATAAGAATAATGTTGATAACACACAGATGTTTTTAGTTGTTGTTAAGTAATGTTTATACTAAGTCAAGGATTTCTCAGCTTCTCATGCCCTGCCAGCAAGAAGGCTGGAGGGGCACAAGAAGTTGTGAGGGGACACAGTCAGTACAGGTGACCCAAACTGGCCAAATAAATATTCTATACCATATGATGTCATGCCAAACATATAAACAGGAGGCAGTTAGCCAGGAGAGGTGGATCACTGCTCGGAGACTGGCTGAGCATCAGTCAGCAGGTGGTGATTAATTGCATTGTGCATCAGTTGTCTGTCTTTGGTTTTATTTCCCTCTTTTCATTATCTTCCTTTTCATTACAATTATTATAATTATCACTATTATTAAATTTTGGTTTTATTTCAATTATTAAACTGTTCTTATCTCGGCCCATGAGTTCTACTTGTTTTTGATTCTCCTCCCCATTCCACTGTGGGGAGGAGGGTAGGAGTGAGCGAGTGGCTGCATGGTGCGTATGGGGTTAGATCATGAGAAGTTTCTCACAAAGATGGCAGGTAGTAGGGGAGCTCCCTTTGCCACAGCTCTGGCAGAGCATACAACTACCTATAAGATGGCTATGGGGTGCAGGCTGGTGCTATATGAGTTTCCTTGCATTTATATTGATGACCTTACAGAAAGTTTCATGACCTCTGTATGAATGACCAAGGAGGCAGAAGGTAGAATTGTGCTGTGATCTGTTCATGTTCTTGTCCAAGCCTGTTGCAGACAAAGAAAGGAGAATAGGTGTGGAAGGAAAAGTGGAAGCGGTGTTTGAGGGATAAAAAAAGGTTGCAGAAGCCTGACTGGCAATCAACATCATTCATAATCTATGGTCATTCTCTGGGAAAGATGTCCCTGTTCTCTGCTGAGTGCCTCCCCACACTGCTGAGACACCACTTGCTCATACAGCCCCTGTCTACCCACAGCACAACCCTTCCCTGCGCTGGGTCCAGCCTGGTTGCCACAGACAGCCCCACACCATCCAAAGTCAGGCCCCTTCCCGGGGACAAAACTCTGATCGCAGACAGCTGGTCCTTGTCCTTCAGCCTCTGCCACAGGGGCATGGACCTGAGGTGGGCTCCTGTGGAAAGGCGAACGGGCAGAATGGACTGGGCGGTTATTTTCAAACCAGCCTGAGACCAGTGGCTTCAATTTCAGGCTTTGCTGCAGATTTCTTGTATGTCTTCTGGGTGTCCTTCTGGTTCCAATGACATCCCTGCAGGTTAGCTGAGGTCAGCCCTGATCAGTGTGCTCTTTTTTACCTGGGTATCCATTTGGAAAGCCTATTCCCCCAGCACACACACCACCTGTAAGTATTTCAATGAGGAAGAGCAGGTGTCTAATTCAGGCCTCTCTTTACCTCTGGGCCCAGGCGCCAGCACTTCTTTGTGAACTAAATATGCCGGTTTACTTGATATAGGCTGGCTCCTTGCACCTGGCAGAAGAAGAGTGTATGTCCCTTCTGCCATTCATTTTTTCCTGTTCTCTTATTTACAGGCCATCCAGCTTTCACACAGCACTTCGATATTTGCAGAGTGGACACTGGAGAGGCCTCCAGCCTTTGGTGGTGAAAGTTTCTGGAATTTTTGCCAGACCTCAGCATTCATGTCTGTAATTCTGCAGCAGTCTGGATCTGTCTGGATTGTTTTATTCCATGCTGCTGTAGTAAGCACCAGAGGCTGCAGGGGTTGCATATGCTACGATGTAGTGCAAACATGTTTTTGTGATGAACATGAGAAAAGTACTGAAATAAATAAACACCTTTTTCTGCTTCATTTTGAAGACAATCATCCCCTGCCCTTGTGACTGTCTTATCCGCACTCAACTAAACATTCTCTATATCAAGGAATATGTCATAACAATTTATTGAAAGTGTCTACCACATTGCAAATTTTAATCTTATCTGAGGTCTTTGGGTTCTACTGAAGTGGTGATTATATATTATTTGTAGATCCTGATCTCAGGAGATGAAATAGCTCAATAAACCAAACACGAATTTTCCCTCAGAAAGCTAGTAGGTGGGTTGTAGCTCTATATGTCAGACGAGGACAGCAAAGCTGCCAAGCGTGATGCAATTCTACCATGAAAAAAGGCATCCTGTATTTTAACTCTGCAGGTTAAAGTCGTGTTCAGTCCTATGGCTGTCAACCTATGGAAGCTGGAGGAGGGAAGGTTTAACACTGTTTAAGAGACACTGAAAACAGATAAAACTGCCATAGAAAAATCTGAGAAGAACTTTTGGACATTATTTCAATTTCCCCCCAAACGGATGAGATAAAAAATAGGCTTAATTCAGGGAGTTTAAGCAAAAGGGTAAAAGTAATTATTGGAACAAAAATTGTCATCAGTTCCAGCAGAACAGAGCATCTGCTCAAGATGGATATGAAATGGAGATTAAGAGATGATGAGGAAATCTGAAGAACAAATTATCAAATCAAGTGAGAAAATACAAAGTACTTTAAGGCTATGAAGACATTAGGAAAGTGAGTGAATCATTACAAGTCAAGGCTGTTACAGAGGAAATCAAGAGAAGACATGTTGGAATGATAAGGGAAAATGTCTTCTAACCTTGTTCATGGCTATTTTAAACATGAAGTGGTAGAGCTAAGTAACCTAATTAAACTCAGACAAAGTAATTGAACAAGACAGCACTAATCCACTGGTTTTGTAGGAAGCACAGGGCAGTCACTAAACTATTACCAATAACACTCATTAGTAATATCATCTTCTTGTGGGACTAAGTGTCCCAAGGTCAAGATCCTTCCTTACCCTCACAGTCTAGCTGTAGTTCAAGGATTAGTGTCAGAAGAATAATATCCTCTTTGAGTTAGGCAGAAGAAGGAACAATTTGGTACTGGCTTATATTTGAAGAGTGTTTTTATGAAAACTTTATTTCAGAATGAATAGGATTAAACATCATTCTGTATCTCAGCTATTTCCATATCCACCATTTTCTCCTTTAAGTACTTTTTCTACTCTAGAAGCTCTCACTACAATCATATAAAGCTATAGAAATGGCTCAATAGAAAACCCCGGATGATATACATTCTTTCATCCAGCTATTCTCCTTTTTGACTTGCCTATGAACCTGCATCAATTTTCCCTATTCTTGCCTCCTTCCCCTTCCCTGAGCAGCCACTTAAACAATAATCCTTTTCTAACTCTGTCTGTATAAAGAAAGGATACCTTTTTTTGCTTATTGTCCACGTAAAGAAAACCAAATGCAACACAACAGTGAAATGTAACAAAGATGCAACACTTTGTCTTGCAGTGACACATTTCTACCATTAAGAGATGCCTTTGGTAATCAGAGTACTAAGTTGTGCTCATCTCAGTCAAAATGACACCTCTGTTAATTAGCATATTTTGGACAGCTTTTTAAAATATGAGATTATGCACACTATGGCCACTGTGGAAACCAGAAAAATTAAATGTGTCCTTAGGCTGCTTTTTGACAATCCCCTTTCATCTGTGCTCCTCAATTACAAGGAGCAGGTCATGAGTTGGTAAAGTTTTTATTCCAGCCTGCCACCTCATGCCCTTCTGCCTCCCTGCTGCGTGGGCAAAAGCATGTTTGCATGTCCAGGATGTATAGGAACTCCTTCTGTGGGATCTGTGCATGTCTAACCACACTGACAAATGCTTTCATGGCACGTCTCCCCAGTGCAGGTTCCCATCTGCAAGTCCAGGAATTCCCGAGACAACTTCAATATCAATGGCAGAAAGACAATTTAGGACAGAGGAAAAAAATTCAGTGAAAACCACAGAGAGCTTTAAAATCTTTGTATAAATTTACCTGATGCTACAGTGTCTTTTTTTGTGGTGTTTTGTTTTGGTTTGGTTTGGTTTGTTTGTTTGTTTGTTTGGTTGGTTGGTTGTTTTTTTAATTGTGAATATTCACAGTTTAATTGGGAAGGTAAAAATATTACTGAAGATAATAACTGTAACGCCCATCATGCAGTTATGGGCACATCACTTTCTAAAAGTACTTTTGTGTGTCTGCATTAAATTGCAAAGAAGGTACCTAGCAGAATTAGGCTAGCCCTTATGTGTTTATTAACATAAGCTTGTTGCTAAAAATTACCTCCTGGTGAATAATAATGCAATACTATGAAATAAATTGAGAAGCTATTCAAATTTTTAATCTCCAAGGTGACTATGACATAAGATACCAGGTATTTTTGAAAAGTAAATGGAAGCTTTTTCAACCTGCAGGATCTCACTGAAAATGTTGAAATAAGTAGCGGGTGAAGGAGAATGGATGAGTATGTGTTTAAAATTGCAAACAAAAGACTCTTGCTGAAGGTCTTCACAAGAGACTGTTAAGAAACTTTGGTGGTCAGAGGTTACATCCTGCCATGGATTAAGAGTGGGTAAAAGATAGACAATGAAGCAAAAATAAATAACCAATTTTTCAGAAGAAAAAAAAAGGTTAATAGTTACTTGCCCCAGAGCTAAGCGTTAGGAACTACCAGTCTGTTATGAAATATGTGTTCAAATGACCTGAAGGAAGGATGAATTGGAGCATTAGTTGCACTGCAATTGCACAATTATTTTAGTTAATCAGAAGAAGATGGGAGAAACCTAGACATTTTCAAGACAAGAAACATCTTAGGTCAGAAAGGATTAATAGATAAACCATTAAATGGTGAATCAGGAGGAACTGGTTCTTGTGTATAACAGGAGAAAAATGGGTGAAAATATTTCAGTTAACATTTCCAATATGCATTTATGTTTTTTTCAGACTGTTTGCACAAATCTTATTGTTCTGAGGAAATTTGTTTAGAAATAGCATTTACTGCTAGGATTTAACTTCTGATGTAATTCAGGGACTTATGGAGATAAGCAAATAACATGGCTATCAAAGTGAATGGCTAGTCTGTAGGTATTCTGTCCCTCATTTGGATTTTGCTTTGTCTTTGTTTCACAAGATGAACAAGTCATCAGATGACTTTTTTTTGGTGTTTTTTTAAATTAGTATTTTGTGTTGTGTGTATAATGCTGGCTACAATGCTTTCTTGTAAGAAACTTTTCACAGTCTTGGTTTCATTATAGTACAAAGTTGATTTTTGAAAATATGGAAAGACTCAGTTTAGGAAATAGCAAATGTAGTCTTTGATGAGCAATTTCCAGCATTGTGTTTGTGTCTGAGTCCCGGGAGGCATCTAAAATCCTGCATTCATCTTTGGTCATCTACTTTCAAGAAATACTAATTTTTATAGCAAGAGTTTCAGAGGAGGTATTTAGCATGAATAACTGGTATAAGTTTGTATTGCTGCAGAACACAGATTTGAGGTTTAGTCTTCACCTGGATCATTCTCCAATTTGATTCATTGTATGACTACTTGAATGCATGCATACTGAAAAGGGAGGAGTGTTGTTTGCCTCTCTTAAAACCTGCCATAATTTCTACTGAATTGGAGCATAGTGAACCCACAGCCTTAGATCAGAAGAACTGGCTTGACTAGATCAGAAAAATAACTGAGGAGGGATATGAATGCTGTCTATAAATGCACAAAAAAGGCAAATGCCAGGAAGGAGAAAGACCTATTAAAACTACTGCTACAGGTAAGAGTTGTCATGAGAACTAATCATATCTGACCAAATTTAGATGAACAATTAAAAAATGGTTTCTGTCAGGCAGAACAATGGAGTTCCAGATTAGATTTTTGCAAGGGATAACAGAACGTTGTGTTTGCTCCATGGTTAGTGCAGATGTCCGGGATATTGCCTATTCTGTTTAAATTCTATGGTTGTATTGCACTTTGAGTTAGACAGTATCCTCTAGGAGAAGGGCATAATATATTCCCTGTGAGCACTTGCACACTCTCAGGTTTGGAAATCATGCTGGAGGTCAGAGATGAGCAAGCATGTGCTGAGGATGGGGCATGGAGGGAGCCTGCAACCTCAGCACAAACAGTGAGAATGCTCAGAAGACACTGCAGTAGGGAGCAAGCCCCAGACTGAACCTGGGAGGTAACAGACAGGACACTTTCCTGAGAACTCTTTTCTAGGATTTTCAAGATTCCCAGATACATGTCACTCAAAGAAAGATATAGGTAGCCTGGAAAAAAAGTTAAGGGAATACTTTTTCTAATATTTATATAGAAACCGTGAAACTTCCTACCACAAGTTAAAAGCTTTGCAACATTTTTTAAGGATTTGGTAATTTGGGTACTAATAGTATCTGCAACTTCAGAGACAAATAAGAGCTCATCTCTGGCAAATGTTCTGAGAAAAATGAAGCTACACTGGGATTTCAATAGATCTGAAGTGTCACCATATTCAAAACCTTATTTGGGAGTAAAGCCCAGTATAGGTTAAAAGTAGCTTGGGTCTTTGCAGAGCAGAGAGCCTGCTAGCAGAGATTGTTCACAAGCAGAAGTTTTCAAAAATGTTAAAAACCTACACATGGGAGAAAATAGCCCTACCTTTTGATTTTCAAGTGACCTAGTGACTTGAAGAAGTGACTTGAAGAAGCAACTTCTTCTCCTATCTTTATTCTTTTATTTTTTCTCCTCCTTTGCACTTCAGCCTCAACACTTAAACCCCTTCTCTCTTTGTCCTCCTAAAATGCAAAGGTTCTGCTCCTGACATGAGGTGTGTGTAGATGTACTGGTTTTGCCCACATCAAGCTTAAATGGCTGAAGACACTTGCCTTATCCTCCTCTAAGTATGAAATAATTTCTGTAGGAGTAGCTGTCAAAACACAGGCTCACTACTGAAGTGATTTCTCAGAGGTTTTTTTTCTCTTAATATAATTATTGAAAAGGAGATATGCAAGCATTCAAAAATTGCAAGATTCAGATATCTACTGTGGCTATTAGATAGCCTACAGGAAAGGAGGGATGGCCCCTTTCTGATCACAACTTGCTCAGAGCTTGTGCTCTCGTTAAGGACATATGCTCTCCTCTTAGCTGATGACCTTGCTTCTGGCCTGCTTTAGAAAGTTCTCAGGAGGCCTTTGGAGAATATTAAGTGTGGGTATTAAAATTAAGTGATAATATCTTCTCTCCTCTCAGAAAAAGAGATGCTCTCATTTCTCTGTTTATTGGCTTGATTTGTTAAAGTAGTAACAATTTGGTTTGACTTACTAAGAATAGAAGAGAAGCTTATAAAGAATCATTAGAGATGAAACTTTGAATTTCTGTTTAGGTAAAATTGGTAACCAGGAAGGGCTGAAGAATCTGAGAGTGTCAACACAGTGGAGGAATTATTCTGGCAAACATAAGTCTGTGTCCCCAATTCTTTTAGTTTGTTTATTTATTGCTGATATTCTTGTGCAGTATAGTAGTTTCATATCACTGCTGCCTAGTCATTTTTCTTTGGGAGTGTATGAATTAGAATGACTTTCACTGAACCATTTAAATGGGTGATTGATACAGAGTATTGTTAGGGGTCTGCATTGCAGTGGGATACTGTGAGCTTTATGATATGTTATGGTATGCAATAATAACATATGGGCTCTTTTTTCCCCAGCCTATTTGTTTTTAATGAAAATAATTAAAATACAGATGATACAGTTGAAGTTATATCCTACTTGGCAGGTGTAAGAGCCTTGTACTATCACTGAGATATTTGTAACTGATTACTTTAATGTACTGCACTAGAACTAGTACAGTAATTGTTCTGTTTTTATTTGTTTCATGTGGGACAACTAGTCACTTAACCAATCCATTACTTCTTACATGGATTGAGTATTTTGATGTGGCTTTTCCTTTTATCGGTCTCCTTGAGCTGATAAACAGGCTTGTTTTCAATAAAGAAAGGATTCCTGCTTTATAGTAGTGACTAATTCACTGCCTTTGGAGTTGACAGCAACTCCTTCATGCTCGGAAATGAGGTAGACAGAAAGCCCTAGGGCATCCTACAGCATTTCTACAACTGGACACATTGAAAGTTCTGCTTCCAAAAGATGGCATGTCATCTTATCCCATAAGAACCTTGTACACAGGAGGCTTTGGTGTCTTTTCAGAAGATGTCAAAAAAGAAATTGAATGATGCAAAAAAATCCAATTCTGAGAATTATTTATATAGGTAATGCCTGGAACACTCCCTAGCCTCTTAACCCTTTCCAGGCCCACTGCAAGTTTTTTGTGCACCTCTGCACTTATGGCCTCCTCTTTAGTTCTGTCTTCATTCACTTGTTCCAGGCTTTTGACAAAACTCCACTAAATGATTGTAGGTAGACAGCTGATAAGCAACAGATATTTCTTGTCCTCTGTTTTCCTTTCCTTATTTTTTTCTTCACTGTGTTTAATCTCAGTAAATATATCTCCTTTTCACAGTAAACCTATGGATAAGTAACCAACCTGGTGATGAGTTTGTCATCATGTTCCTCATTTCAGTCCAATTCTCAGTCATACTTCTGAGTCTGTGAAGAATTTTCTCATCTCTGTCCATACAGCAACAGCTTGTAACAGTAGTTTCTCATTTCCAATGGAAAGCTGTAGGTTCTCACCTGGAACATAATTATTCACTGATTAAGATAAGAAGACACCAGTCCCTGCCCTAAGGAATTCACAGTCTAAATTAGTGCTGGGGCTGGAGTTACTGGTGGTGAATGTTTGGGGCTAGAGAAGGAAGTTGAAATAATGGTAAATATCATGGAGACTAGCACACAGGTTTGTATTTCCCTATCTCTTGTCATCTGGAAATGTTCGTGACTGGAATAGCAGAAGAAATGACAGTTGATTGAGGGTGTAAGGGTTGGAATTCATGGACCTAAGGGAGATCTGTGTTTAGGCAGAATGTAAGGAAGCTTGGGAATGCTTGGGTGGCATCACTGGGGAAATTTTGATACACATCAGATCACAGGTATGCTTGAGCCTGTTTCTAATTCCTTTACTACATGAAAGTGGAACTCTGAATAACCTCCCTCTTCTTGTTGACACATACATCTGAGTGTTAAGGAAAAAAAAAAGGAATCCTGCTAATCTCTTAGACTTGATGATAAAATTGACTGTTATTCCTGTAAAGTGATTGTGTACTGTGGATAAAATATACCTCTGTCCTAAAGACAGGCATAGAGCCTGTGAACAGATGAAGTCCCAGAAAAGCTCTCAGGGTAGGGATTGTCAGCTAAAGGAGAGCCTAGGCCTCCTGCTGACTTTATGCATGGGGTAAATTTAAACATGTGCAAAAAATTGTAGTCTTTCATCCATTTCAGTTATATTGCCTTTCTGTTTGGCTGAGCACCTCTTGTTGTTTTTTAGTGTTTTTTTTGTTTGGTTGGGGTTTTTTATGTTTTTTTTTTATTGTTGTTGTTGTTGTTTGGCTGATTTTTTTTTTTTTTTAATATTGAAATTCATTTTTTTTTCTTTTCACATGCATATCATTTTGGTGTTTTCTAAACCAAGAAGTCCTAACCTTTCATTTAGGTCTTGGTGTTGGAAGTGTCTATGTCCATTTCTAAAGGGCTTATTTTTCTGTTGCATCTTTTGTCAAGGTAGAACGAACAAAACTGAATTCAGCCTACCTAGGAAGGCTGAAAAACTGAGGCATATACTATAACATTCCCTTGAAACACTTGCTGCTGACTGCTAGGAGATATAGAGTACCTTAGGTATGATCCAGTATGACAGTTGCTGTGTTCCTATAGGATTTTCAGATTTAATCATTTCTTTGCCTGTCTGTAGTCTTCAGGGATGTACTTCTAAGTGCCATTGAACAAACGAATACATACAAATGAGTTGACCCTCTCTTTCTCCTATTCATGGACCACTTTTGATTTCAACACATATAAAAGATTTATGGAACATCAGAGAGCCACACAGGTTAATTGTAGATAGCGTCTTCAACAGGTTTTTCATGAGCTTCTTGTTTTGTCAGTCTGTGAATGTCACCTGAATCACACCACCTTGATTCTACTCTGACTCAATGACTGTCAAGGGATTAACACAAATAAAAGGTGAAAATAATAAATAAATGCAGAAAATATAAACATGAAAAATCTTAACTGATGCAAATATCTGTGAATATCTTAGGGATGTAGGCACTAAGAGATGTATTTATTAGCTGACTGAATTTGAATAAAGATTTGCAAGCAACTGTTTTTCTTAGTGAATAGGTAGCTCATCCCTCTAGCCTTTTGATGAAAGAGGAGAAGCAGAGCAAAGGACCTCCTGAAGCAAGGTTTTGTGGCAGATGATTTTAGGAAGCTTTTAAGCAGCACATATTGGAATCACGCAGTAAGAGGAAGCCAAACATATGTGCTTTAGAACATACATCTCCGATCTGAAGGGAGTTGCTCTACACCATAAATCATATGCTGGCAGAAATCAAAATGAAAGCTAGAAACAATTTCAGAAGGAAAAGAATAGTCCTTCAGAAGTTAAACTTGTGTATCAATTGTTCAATACCCAGGTTTAAAACTACTTAATGAGTGATGACTCAGGTTTTTACCTGTGATGTACCTTAGGAAAACTGGAATCTTATTGAAGTAATTTCTATAATGGAAGAAAGATGGTGCTATTATAAAATGTGACAGATAACAATATCTTTGGGGTGGGGAGATGGAGAAAGAGACTGCAACCAAATTATTTGACTTTGCATAAGAAATTGCTGGCTCACATTGTGAATTCATAAATATAAAGTTGCAGGGGGGCTACCTCATTAAATCAGATAAAAGCAGTGAGGGGGAAAAAGGAAGAGCATTGAGAATCACTTTCCCTACTTCAAGCTCATGGGAAAAACAGAACCATGTGAGGTGGAACACATTCTGCATTCTAGTTTTTGCTTCCTTTATGTGTGTGTTAATAATTTAAATATTTTTTGAATGCATAAAGGCAAAATTTCAGTATTAGACAAAACTGGCAAATAATTTATTAAATGCAGAACAAATAATTGCCTTTAATTGAAGAGTCTTTCTGCATTCTGCAACAATAACCCAACTACTGAGGCTGATAATAAAATTACCTGACTTCTTTAAGCCAGTTCACTAGAATAATCTAATATTCTGATATTTACATTATTAATTTGCTTATTCTCACAGTTCATTTTGATCTAATTGACTGAAAACTACCTACTTAGTTCTTTTTTACCTTCCTTAACTATTGTACTGATCTGCATCACTGTTTTAATATATGTACATATATGCACACATTCAAGGACACGGCTGTATTCCCATCTCAATACACCTCTTACATCCCTGGTATAACTTGTCTTATTTTATAACATCGGATTGTAAGATCCTGCTTTACTGTGAATTACATTGTGTGACCCTAACTAACACTGGCAAATGGAACTCAGTGAGACGACTTGCATTCAGTGAGACTGCTTACCAACTTATTAACTCTAAGCATGTGCACAAATCATCACAAGACTTAGCAGCCTGAACAAAAAAACCAAAAAAACAAAAAACCCCATGAAAAAAAAACAAACACAAAAAAGAAGGGAAGAAGGTGGGAAAATGGTGACAGATGTTTGAACATCAATCATACATTTGCATAAATGATTTGTTGGAAGAAGGAGCTGATCACCACGCATGGTTATAGCAGTTGAAATTTGAAAAAAAAAAATGCAATTTTTTCCTAGCAGTAAAGTAAGGATTTTTAAATTTTTATTACTTTATTTTTCTTCCTCTTACAGATTTCATTGTGTTAGCAGCAGGTTTATTTTTGAAAGAACAGGTTGCACTTTGCAGGAGATGGAAGACCTCTCCACCATTGAGCACTGCATCAGTCCAGGCAGTAACAGTCCAAGCCTACCCTCGTCTCTGTTCAACCCTGAACTGGAGAGTTAACCTCTTAACATCTCCTTTCTGTATTCCAGTTTGTGGGTAGTTTTGTGCCTGACCTCTGTGTTGAGATTCTAAGAAGCATGCTCATTCCACAGATTTTGTTTCTGTTACTGCTTTTTATATGTGGTAGTTGCAGTGATAAATACCTGCAGATATGAGCTTACATCTACTAGCATCTCGGTTGAGGCCACCAAATCTGATTATCATTACAAGTCATTGGGTTGCTTCTTCATCAATACCATGGAGTTAAAACCTTAATTTTCCACTAAGGCAAGAGTGAGAGTCACAGTTCAGGTTGATTCTTTGCTGCATCTAGCACATAATGGGAAAAATGACAGATGTAAATGACAGAAAATTTAATGACTGAGGATAGATGATCTTTTAAAGCTTTCAACTATTAGTATGCTTTCAAAATTTCTATCTTGCTTCAGATAAATGATTCAGGTTTTTTTTTAGGTGCAGTCACAAGAGCAGGGCTGCTTTTGTGATGCTTGGTGACTTCCATGTAAAAGCTCAAGGAATTTCTGTGGACATGTATTTGTCCTGTGTTTGTTCTCTCTAGACTGATGTTTTTCCAACTGGGCAGTAGACGATATCAAAGGGAGCGCAGGCCCAATGTTATGTCAGGCTGACAGCCAGTCGTGTGATGCCAGCATTTCAGTGCCTGCGAGATGGATGGCAAATTGCTGACCCTTTTCTGAAATGGCACTGGCAATAGCAGGCGGACCAGATGTGGCTACATGTCTCTTTTAACAAAGCAGCAGGGCCTAAGGTGGATGGAGCCCAAAGGCACTGTTAGAGCCACCTTGTTCTTATTTCAATTTGCCATGAGGTTGGATGTCTTTCAGAAAAAGCTTCTTTCCAGACTAACAGCAGGTAGGCAACAGGCTGCAGAAACTGTAGTGGAGATAAAGAACAAAACAGAAACAATGTCATAGCGAGGCTGGTGTAGTGTCAGAATCTCAGCCAATTACTGGGTGGGGTTCAATGACATTCTTCAGGGAATGTTCTGAAAGATATGTAGATGTGTGCCTTCATTTCCTCCTAAGCAGGTTCCTGATGTGGCAGTGAGGGACTGTCAAAGTTACAGTAACTAGAGAAATGATGTATGAAATTCTTATTGAAGCTGGATGTTTCTGTAGTTGTATGGGTGCTGCTACTGGTGATGCTGTGGAAGTGAGATACAATACAGAAATTGGTCAACATGTGACAGAGACACGGACTCTCCAAAAATCAACATACAAGCCTGGCATCACAGTACTTGTCCAAATGTTTCTTTCTGTTATCCTCTTTCTCAGACCATATTTATTTTCTAGACACATTTAATTCTGCAGACTTTCCCAAAATTTATATTCCTCCAAATCATTCCTTATTTGATAATGACACTCTCTTGCCATCTTGGGACTTTTACTTACTGCTAGAAATATGAACTATGTATTATGTTGATTCATTTGTGGTTCAGAAACTGGAAGAATAGCTATAAAGATTAATACAGCGAATGGGAGAGTAATCTATGGTAGATATCTGTGGTGGTACAAAACCAGAGTCCAGTTTTTGCTCAGAAATACATAATTTGCTTATTTATTGTTTGTCTTCTGTTAATACTCAGCTAGTGGTTAACATATTAACACTTGTAAGCCAAATACAGTGATGTTAAAATATATAATTCCTTCTCCCTCCTTTAATATTATTTTCTTTTAAATAATGAGGTTCCAACTGATGCGTGATGGCTGATTCATATTTAAAATTTCAATACAAATAAAAATTAAAAAATAACTGAAGAAATAATTCCAAACTAAATTATACAATGCTATGTGAATCTTGGGCAAAGAAGTATCCAACATGCTTCAGAAATAATCACACTAACCATATAAATGACTGATGAGGGTTTGGATGTTGTTTCTAAACAGTGAACCAAAGTAGGCTCTGGGGCCCAGAAAAGTTTCCAAGCAGTTGAATATTCATAAGGAACTTGATTGTTCTGCTGAACAGATGTAGTGGTGTAGCTGTCTAAAAGCCAATGACTTTAGAGTCCATGCCACATGATGACGTTTACATTTTTGTGCCAGACTACACATACATGATTCCCTGAGGCTGTGACATCTGAGTGCAGATTTTGCTGAGTTTTAGAAAGGAAGTTCTGACTGTAGATTTGTTTTTCTTTTCCATCATGAATTTCAAAACTTGTCAGAGGCATGCAGTGTAAAATAAATTTACCATGAAGATGGCCAGGAATGCAAAGAAGGAGTCCTGTAGAAAACTCTATAATAAAGATTGGAGTGTAACAGTTATGCACAGGAGTCAGAAGAGCACATCAGGACTTCACCACAGCAACACAAGATAACTAAGATAACCATGTATGTAAATTAAGCCTTTTAATGATAAAACCACACATCTAAAAACAGACTCTTCTCAAAATGATGGTATGATATTTAGTGAAACACCCTTTTGGATTTGCCAGCCTGCGTGGAAAGGAAGAGACATTTGCTCATAGCAAAATCAAGACCTCTTCTCAACAAAACTGTTTTTTTTTCCTCCTGAGACAGAGATTACTGATGTATCCTAATGGACGTGTCACTTCCTCAGAACTGATAATAAACTAGCAGGTTTGTAGAACAACATATTTAGAGTAATATGTTAATAATATTCTGCTATAATCTCAGAATATTTGCACAGAATACCTTGTAGTGCACTAAGATGCAAATGAATATGAGTAAATGTTGAGAAGGCTACCCTTCAAACGTCCTATTGTTAATTTGGCAACTGTTCTAGATCAACTGGAATCATACACAACTAGATGAAGTTACCCTCTATGCACAAAAGGAGCAGATGACCTCAGTCCTGAACTAAGACCTAACTCCAGCCTCCTAAGATGCCAAAAGATTCTATGTGTATTCTGTTGGTCTGACTTTTTAACTACTACAGGTCTTTGGTATGGGAATATCCAGACTACCATCCCAATAAGTTTACTTTTTAAATGGAGACCAAATAAAGCAGGCAATAGAAGGGATAACCTTGTTGTGACTAGGCAGATATCTAGTCCACACCATCAGTAGCACTGGGATTTCCAAACTGCCTCAGCAGCAGATGTTATGCTGATTATTTTTCTACAGCTAAAGAACAATATATTTGAAGAGATTTTCTCTGTCTAATGGTGAATGAGAATTTTTTAATTATTGCAGTAAAACTTAAGGAGACATTAAAGCACACTATCTTAGACTGAGACTAACACTCTAAGTGTTTGAGTAATATAACATTTAATACTAACTTAGAGTCATGTTAAAGGATAAGTAGCCCAACTGAAGTGCATCTACACCAGTGCATGCAGCATGGGCAACAAATAGGAGGAGCTGGAAGCCATTGTGCTGTAGGAAAACTATGATATAGTTGCAATCACAGAAACATGCTGCAATCACTGACACAACTGGAGTGCTGCAATGGTTGGCTATAAATTCTTCAGGAGGGATAGGCAAGGAAGGAGAGGCAGTGGGGTAGCTCTGTATGTCAGGGAGTGTTTTGATTATCTAGAGCCTGATGATGGTGACAAAAGTGTTGAGTGTTTATGGGCAAGAATCAGGAGAAAAGCCAACAAGGCAGATATTGTGGTGGGAGTCTCTTACAGACCACCCAGCCAGGATGAAGAGGCACACAAAATATTCTATAAGCAGCTGGGAGAATTCTCGCAGTCGCTATCCCCAACTACCTGAAAGGAGGTTGTAGTGAGGTGGGTGTTAGTCTCTTTCCCCAAGTAACAAGTGATAGGATAGAAACAGCTTCAAGTCACTCCAGGGGAGGTTTAGATTGGATATGAGGAAATATTTCTTCATTGAAAGAGTTTTCAAGAATTGGAACAAGCTGATCAGGGAAGTGGTGGAGTCACCACCCCTGGAGGTATTTTAAGTATATGTAGATTTTATGCTTAGGGACATGGTTTAGCAGTGGACCTGGAAGTGCTAGGTTTATGGTTGGACTTGATGATCTTAAAGGTCCTTTCCAACCTAAATGATTCTATGATTCTACAACTAAGTAGTGTAAAATGGCTGAATGGCTGAGTAATCTTTTTTTTTTTTTTTTTTTTTTTTTTTTGTGAGTATTCTTCAACACTGAAAAAGAAACAGCAGACTAGAAAACACTAAGTATATTTATGTCACATAGAGGCAATTGTCTGGGAAAGATGATAAAAACTAAGTTCATTAAATTGAACAACAGTATTAAGACATTTTTGTGATAATGTTCATGGAGACTTTAAAGCTGTACTTGAAGAATGAAAATCTAATAAGAATGAGTCAGCATGGATTTGGGAAGAAGAAATTATGACAAACAATTCTGATTAGATTTTTAAATGGAATAATGAGTGGCTTACATAGAGGAAAACCTGGTAGACATTTTATAGATGGATTTTCAGGAAAGCTTTCAACAAGGTTTCACATGATGGATTACTGCATAAAGCTTTCTAAATATGGATTAGGTGATGAATGCTTAAGATGGCTAAGGAATTGCTTAGAAGATAAAAATGGAGGAATTAAAAGTGTGTTTTGTTCACCAAAGCTGTGATCTTTCATCGGAGTCCTTCTAGTGGCTATAGCAGAACTTATATATATCAGGATTGTCATGTTAAGCAGAGGCACACAGGACCTTCACTCATGGCGAGTGCCTTCATATTGATATTTTAGATGGTGCTGTAATACATGAGAGAATCATTTTTAAATAGCTGACATGAGCTGTTTTAATACCATGTGGTGGATTATCATTCAAGGGTCTCTGAAGCAGATCTGGACACACTGGTACTTCCACATGGTGCAAGGCAATGTTGTGCAGAAGTACCAGTGTGGACCTCCAGAGGGTCTCACAGCCCCAGTGTGACGTGACATAGGCTAGTGAGCTGCTGAGCTTGGTGGACAACTACAACAAAAGAGCTGTACTGTTTTGGGCTCTGGACTTACCTGATGGTCAGCTAATTTGTATGTTGTGTGTCCTCAGCATGTTGCATCACCTTTTGCAGAATTGCCTTACTGGGTGAGCTGAGTGTTCTCAGGGGGAGAATTTGCACGTTAACAGGACAGATCCATGTCAGATGTCTAATGATGGCATCTTTCAATAGAACAGCATTTTTTTTATCAGATTTGCCAAGAGAACATAGAGGAAGAGTAGCTTATGTCAGCAAATTAACTAATATGAAAGAAGCACGCATCTGAATCTGTTATAAATGGGCAATTCACATAGGGGTTGTAGGACTGTATTTTAAGAAATTTGTATTACTTTCCATTTAAAGTTTTGTCTAGCAGGCTGTATCTCTGCTTCTTCAATTAGATCTCTCTGGGAAGAGGTGTTCTACTTTGAGACTTGGTCTGGAATGCAGAAGAAAGATGAATATTTTAAAATACTATATCTAAAGCTCATCAGAATAGATCATCACCTTCTAATACAGCTAAGGGAACTAATTCATAGAGAACAGAAACAATTTGCCCCACAGGTCCACTGCAGAGTTGGGAGCAGAAGGAATGTCTTATAAAGCTTAGTACAATGTGCCATTCACTACTCTAATTACAAAATTATATTAGTTTAAGAATGATGAATGATATAGGCTTGAAAATGATAATAGAAGTATGCACATTTAGCACACAGCTCCAGCTTCAGAATGCAACTGAACTTGTGATAACTGGTGTGACTGATTTGCAAAAAGAATTTAAGTGATGGCACAGTGTATTTGAACTACCTAAGAACTGGTGCAAATTTTGAAGTTTTGAAGACATCTGAAAGAAACAAATTAAATTATCACTCTAATCTGTTCGATAGTTCCTACATAGACATAGAAAGAAACTATCTTTGCCTTTACGAACTTATATTTTGAAATGCTGCAAAATTCAAGTGAAATATGTGGGAGTGCCAAAATTCCTTTGGTTTTCCTTATGTAGTTCTGAGTATATTGTCATGCCATGGGACTTATACAGGCTTTTTGAAAAGAAGCTCGTTTTACCTAAAAGGTACTTCCTGGTTAATCTGCTTGTTTGTCTTGTTCAGTTACTTCTTTAAAGGTGTTGAATAGTTTGGGGACAGTTTTGATCTGAAAGCCTGTTTCAGTCTGTTAAAATACTTCACATTTAGGACAGATATTTTGGAAATCTGAAACCTAGCATTTCCTAAAATATAAAATAAGGATTAGTGGAAGTAGAGATGGGTGGGGATAGGCAGGTAGGCATCATAATAGTTCAGGAAGATTTAGGGAGAAACTTGTCCATAACATCAAAGTACACTAATTTAGATCCCAGGTAGTGGAGAATGGGAACAAATAAGGCTATTTGCAGAGAAAATAACCTGTGAAATATTGACCTAATACATAATAATGAAGTGTCACTTTATTTCCCTCTTGTACCAACTGTGGCAACACTGCACATAGAGAGTTCAATTTGCTGTTGTTTTTTTTGGTGAACAGAGTCACTTTGTTTGACTTAAAGAGAAAAGACTCAAGTCTGTAAATACAAAGCTCCAGATTTTACATCCTCATAGATGACTCTTCTGTTTAATATATAGATCCAAACCCCCACAAATATGTTCTAACATAAATCCTACTTTGACTTAGCCTGTACATCTTTTCAGGGATTGGTGATGATAGAAAGACATATTCCAGGTGCAAGAACAAGATTACACCAGCTTCATTCCAATGGTATCCAAACTGGTCATGAGTTTAGGAAAAATATTTTAACTGTAAGAATGGCCCAGTACTGGATGAGGTATCCAGAGAGATTGTGTAATTTTCATCCTTGGAGGTTTTCAAAACTAATCTGACCAAGTCCCTAAGAAACTTGATCTAACTTTCAAGGTAGTCCTGCTTTGATAAAGAGGTCTCCTCTAACATTAATCTTTCTGTGATTCTGTGAAACCTGGAGTTGTTTTTTGTTTGTTTTTTTTTTTTTTTTTAACATATCAAATTCTTTGGTTCGGTTAAGAAGAAAATGATAGTAAAAACATTTGTGGGGTAATTTTGACTGACAAATTTGCTCGAGCTTGTACATTTAAAAAAATTTAGGTATTTCTTGTTTGGGGGGGGGACAGTAGCCATCTTTAATTCTGTTTTAGTTTGCCGTTGAAGGGTTATGGTCAGTAAATAGTCAAACCTACCTTTTAAACCTTGGAGCTAACTGAATGTTTGCTCTGCATATGATAACTTTTAGTGGATTAATTGTAATGTCATTGCCTTGCAGTAGTGAAGCTCTGAGCTGAGGCATAGATAGTGCTACCTCCAGCAAAAACTGTTGATGCTGTGAATGTGAGAGTTGAATAATGAACTGGCAGTGAAAACATAATAGCCCATGGCCAATGGCATGTCTCCCACAATATGTTTCTCAACAATGGGTAAGGCTGTACATATTTCAATTTCTACTTTAAAATGCTCACTGCCTGATTTCCCATCTTTCTCCCCCAAAGTCTTCCCCAATAATCTCAAAGTCATTTTTGAATAATTACATCAATTTAAAGGAAATGATCACTGAACATCAAATAGCAAAAGCAAAGTTTTTCAAGTCAAATGGCAATAGAATTATCTATAAGACTCCAATGTTTGAATCCCCACAGACATGAACTTTAATAGAATCTCTTGCCAAATTGCAGTTGTGATGAAATTTTTAAATGATACTCAATTTTCACCAGCTAGCAATAAATATAGTGCAACACTGTATGTTGACCTTGCAAAGGCATCTGATAGAACAGATTGTAGTCAGCTGTAGGGATTTACTTGAAAACTGTAGCAAACTAGATGTGGAAGAGGCAATGTTATAGCATATACTCCCCTCACTAGATTTTGAACAGATTGAAAGGGAATACAGTCAACACCCAAATGCTTCTTTATTGTCACACATCTTAAAAGCCAAGGGTAAAACTTTGCATTTTTATTCCTGACTGTGTATATAAATATTATTATTCTGCATCATGTGTAATATGAAAACCTGTATGCATCAGTCATTTTGAAAGAATTGCTTTAATTTGGGACTGTGGCTGAAAGTGAACACAAAGTTTGTGTCATCCCCTAGCAATCACTTTTTCAACAATTTATTTTTTTCCAGCTTTGTGGAAATGCTTAGTGATAACTTTAAATTTTAAATTCATTGCCAACCAGCTGATAAGAAACATACCAAATATTGGATTTCACTATATAAATAAGTATATCCGGAAGAACAAAGATTCCGATGACTTTCACTTGTTGTACTACCTTGGTTATCAAATTTCCCACTAATCAAAACTTTCATTTCTGTCATGTCCCTAACAGCTTTACATATCATATTTATTTATCATACACCTCTGTTTATCAAAGTTCTGTTTATAACATCTCTCATGTGGAGGAATGATACTCTACATACACAAATGCAGCTGGTATTTGAGATTTTGACTTACAGTTCTATGTTTTTTAACCAAGATTTCAAGGATAAAGGAAAATTGCCATTGTCTGTGAACATGAGAACAAAATGCCTTTGCTTAGTTTGAAATTATGAGCAATGGTAGAATGTGTAATATGATGTGCTTAGAAATCCCATTTGGTGAGTGCTAGAGCTAAGAAACTAACAAAGGCATTTGATTGCCCACGTAGAATAGATGCTGAGTTTGGGAACAAAATGTGGGACTTGATTTTTAGAATGACTTAGTGTCATTGGTAGGATTATCTGAATCTTTGTCATCTTTGTCTCTTCCTTTTTTCTCTGTGAGATCTCGCAGTTTGTGATTTCATACATTTTAGGATGCTCTCCCTAGTCCTTGCCCAGTCTCAAATGTGGTTCACAGGAGAGTATCCACCATAGTTTCCAACAATTCAACTGGGTTTTAAGCCCTGTGGTTTTATGGGCAAACATCTAATAGGCCCTTCATAAAAAAAACAAAACAAAACAAAAAAAGAGTTTAGTTTTATCAACAGAAATAAGATAATTTAAGATAATTAAGGGAAAAGTATTTAAGAGCAAAAATTGGTACACAGGTTTGCCTTGCATTGGTTTACTTCAGGAGGCCAACTGAAGGCCACATTTTGTAAGCTTTTAATTCTTTGTGTCTCCAAAATCTATATGCCCTCCTGCAGCAGAGTGTGCCCTTTCAGTCTTCTCAGGATTTATGATTCTCCCTCTTCCTCTGCACTGTCACATCTGAACGTACAAACAAAGCCAGGGACTGAGTCATTCTTAGGAAAAACAGTCTCTCATCTGCCTGGGATCTCCACTCACTCCACACCACATGACTCCAGGCTCCATACAGTAGAGCTAAATCTATCATTTTGGCCAAAACCAGCTTTAGGTAGAGAAAGTAGATGAGTACGTACAGCAATGACATCAGAAAGTGGCAATGAGATGATACTGATGGTACTGATAAGCACGTTGAAAAGGAATTAATATAGAAAGAGTTAAAATTTTAGTTATTAAACAGCTCACCCATCTTTCGAAAGTCTGTATTGGATTAAAAGTGATCAACAACCATTCCTTAAGGGAGTGGTTTATTTTCTATCAGTTCTCTATACTGGGACTTACACTTTCAAATGAAAATTAGGTTCCTGAAGGTAGTGAAAATAAATGAGAAACAAATGCCTTGTTTCTTTGGCCCCTTTGAAAATGGGGCTGTAAATTCATTAAAATGAATTAAAATTAAGAAAAAACAAAAGACGTTTATAATTGATGCTTTAAATAAAGTTAAAGCATTTGCAACTATCTTCTTTGCTCAAAACTTGAAATTTCTAAATTAAAAGGGATAATCTAGAAAGCTGAATATAAGAAGTGTCTGACAGGTCTGATTGTTCTTTTTTGGAGTTGAAGGTTTACTCAGATTTCTCATTTCTCTTAGGTAAAATCTCCAGTTATAAACAAAAAGTGCCTGGTACCTGAAATGGCAGATGTCTCTAATGTCTGCAAACAAGCCCTGTTTACACCGTTTGGCACGCCTGGGTGTTGAACGTGAATTTGATAGTGAAGATGGCAAGAAGACCTTTTCAGGGGTTTTAGGGAGCTCTGACGTGAGAAGGAAGCTGCACGGCAGGGAGTGTGACACTGGTAACATGGGGACTGAGCCACAGTGCAGGAAGTTGGCAAGGACATCCCCACTCTTACACAAAGGACAGTGGGGTACTTAGTCCTGACGTATATCCAAGCCTCATTTTTTACATGGCCTCAGAAAGTTCCCTTCAGTAATGCAGTATTCCCAGAAAAATGGTCAGGGATTTGTCCCATTGCAGAGACGTACACTGACCATCAAGGGGTATCCCATCTGAGGAAAGAGCACTAGCTTCTACTTGTGTAACACATTTTTAGTAGAATTTCTGCAATGATAAATTATTTACATGATTACAACTGAAAGCAATAGCAGATGTCTTATTACTTTTATGCAGAGATGGATCTGAGTCAGTATTAAGTTTTAGTGATTCTTGATCACCCCTGAACACAAGCTTAAAAGGAGGATTCTAGTGAACAGACATTTATTGCTGCTTAGAAGAGATTCCTTAGGCAATTTCTACTAATCAGGAGTGTCTGCAGATGTTACTGTGAGCCAGTATTGAACCTTATTTTCATATACGATTTTGTGGAACTACAGTACCTGGAAGACTCATGTATATATATATATACACACAAACACACACGCATATATTATATATACATGTATTTATTTATATATACACACATATATATGTATACACACACACACATACATTACTGGAACTTGACATTGCCATAGCATAAAATATGGCATAATAATTTCAGCTGTGGGAATATCATTTAACAGTTTACTTCATTCTTTTAAACTCTTCTGGTCACTGTTTTTGATGTTTTAGTGAATATTACTCATTTTAGAAGGTGACTGTATATTTTTAATTGTCTTATTCCAGGTTTAAACTGGTAGCTGTTTTACCCTAAATTAGCCCATGAACATGCCTCTTCCAAATTTATTCTCAAAGGCAATTTTCCAGACATTTTCTTTCTTTGTTAAGAATGATCTATAATAATCAAAGCTTTTTCTCATTCTTAAAGGTGTACTAAATTCATCATCATTTCCTAAGACAAGAGAAATTTCTTTTCTTTGTCTAGCCTTTCTCTCGTTCAGGATAATTGCTGATCAAACTGAAATTTGAAGGAGCCTTCATCTGCAACAAAGTCTTTAGCTTTGTAGCAGTTCTCTTTTTTTGCTACTTTATTTTATCTTTTTCTGCTCATTCTAGATGATATAAAAGCATAGTAAACAAATTACAGCTTATAATGAACTTCTCTAGAATGATAATTATGTTTTATGAATAAGCAAAGCACTGATGGGTTGATTTGCTGCAGAGAAGAGGCTAGTAAAAATCAGAGAGTGAGAAGCTCTTGCTACTCTTTGATCTAACTTTTATGGTATGTGCATTCACTTAATGGGTCATTGAACTAAGAATCTGGATTTATTCTAAATCAGACACTACTTTATTTTACTCAGCCTTATACAACTATTCTATAAAATGCTACAGATAAACTAAGAAGAAGCAGGCAAGTGCAAAACACGGGAAAAAACAGCACCCAAAGAGTAGTGATCAGTTGTCATTTTCTAACTAATTATCCTGAGAACAACTACACTGATACCTTCCCAGAGACCAGTGCTATTTAGTATTTTCATAATAGTTTGACTGACAGAATTAAAAATGTGCTGTTGAAATTGCATAGGATCTGGAGCTGGTAAAGGAAATTAAGGACCAATTCAGAACTCAAACCAATCTTGAAAAACTGGAGGAATAGTCTCCAAAACAGGAGTAAATTCAACAGACTCAAGTCAAAGACATTGGACTTAGGCAGGCAGAATGAACTGAACAAATACAAAACAGGCAGCAACCTACTAGGTAGCAATTCATCAAATAAAGCCCCGGGGACAAAAAGGGGTAAATGAGGTGAATACATATGACGTCATGTTATTATAAACAAGGTGAGCACTACACTGAGATGTATAAGGAGAAGGGATAACAGCCTGCTGGAACTATGAAGTGATCTTTTTGCATTTTCCATGTTGGTAAGAATATCTATCTGGAGTAGTGTCTTCTGCTTTGGATACTGTGCCTCAAGAAGGTTATGGAGCAATTTAAAAGAATATAGCAATAAGAACAGGCAGAGATCTAGAAAACATGAGCTAAGAGAAAAGGATGAAATAAATGCAGAAGAATAACAGTGAGAAAATAGGGAATGGAAGTCTTAGAAAATGCAAGAATATCACAAAGGGAAAAAAGTATCCATTTCTCATGTCCAGGATGGGTGGGAAAGAAGTGTTGGCTTAAACTGTAAAAAATGGGAAAATCTTTCTAATAGTAAAAACAGGCAGTCATTGGGACAGGTGGAGAGAGAATCTTCACTATTGGAAATCTTTGCAGACGGTACAGGAAAACATCTGGCAGGGATGGGTGTGTACATACAGGTTATTCAGCTGTGGAGCAAGGGATGGCCCAGACTGCCTTCTGAGTCCTTTCTTGCCACAATTTCTTATGATTTTGTGAAAAGGAAGGAGCTGGAATAGATATGCCATTATGAGAAAGAAATGTGAAGTTGCTATGAGATCAAGGGCGTAATTTACTCAAGATTGCATGGTACAGGATTTTATGCAACTTCCCTTGGAAAATTGTATAAAATACAGCCACACAACTACTAGTATGTCTCAAGAGCTTTCCACTGGGATGACTGTCATGTGTTTTATGGACTTAGAGAAAAAACTGAGGGGATCAGAGACTGACTCTTGAGCTGACAGTGCCATCTGTGGAGCTGTGATAAACTGCTCTGAATGACCCAATCTAAAAGGAGACATGGACAGACCCAAGACTTTGCCAAGTTTTTCAGGGGAGAGAGACTACTTCACAGATGTGGCATCTATTAGTCAGGGAATTAATATTTTCTGAGTTCCTACCAAAACATGCATCACCTTGGATACTCATAGATTTCTCTTTCTATGCCAACTGAGCCTAAGTCACCTATTAAGCCTGAGTCTGGGTTGCTGTTAGCAGTGGGTTTGGTGGCTTTCTGTGACTGTTTTGTGCTAGGTTTTTTTCAGGAATGGATCTAAAATGTTTGCCAGCAGCTTACTTGTTTTCCCAAATGCTGAAGAATCTAGGTGACATGCTTGTTCTGGTCATGCTGGAGAGTCTGAGAAATCACATGTGAGTGAAGATCGAAGGGGAATGTATTTGTTACTGGTTAGAAGTGCAAAACCCTGGAGAACGCTTGCACTTAAATTGAAGGGCTTCTGTACAGCAAATGGAGATTAGCAGTTCTGCGTAATATGGTTTCAGTAGCCCTTTCCTTTGTGTGTTATTTCCTCATCCAACACAGATAACATAGTGTACAAAGGCTCTCATCAAACAAACCTTTCCAGATGATCATACCCAGAAGTGCCCCATCTGTTTCTGGACTTTATTTGTAACTGCTGCATTAGTTGAGCAATCCAGAAGCAGACAAAACATCTCAGATATTGCTGTGCTACATTCCACAGAAATGCAGTATTTTCCATGGCCACTGGAAGGGGCACTCTTGATCTCCCATTTATAAAACTCAGTCTTTAGGAGCTGGATTGGAAAACAACTTCTGTGGCACTAAATTGATCTGACCAGGGACTGTGCTCTGTGAGTTCAAGCAGCAAGGCAAGAGATTACCTCCGTATGCTCAAGCTTGCTCCCTTTATCCTCGAAACATGGTGCCCATGTCCAAATAGCCTACTGGAAACAATCCTTGGCATTTGGTATCCCCTGAGCTGTGACTGGGTGTCATCTGGGCAGTACTATTTGGCATGAGCCAAAACCATGCAAGAGGCTCTTCTAACAGTTAAAACAGAACAGATGATTGTGGATCATTGCCAGTGTCTGTGCCTCGGCCCTGTTTTATTTAATTGTAGCCTAAGAGAAGCTCTGCTAATAAAATGATTGTTAGGTACAATACAGTAGGTCTGATTAAAGTCAGATGGGAATTATTTTCAAGGGACTAGAGATGCTGCATGCATAGGTCAACATATGTGGCTTCCAGAAGACACAGCTGCTCTGTGAACCATATCATCAGATGTGGAATGACCAGACATAGAGTAATCACTTTTTGCTTTTGGTGAGAAGAAAATTTGCAGGTATATTTTCAGCCAAATCACATCTCTAACTGTGGTGGGTTGACCTTGGCTAGATGACAGGTGCCCACCAAAGCTTTGCTATCACTCCCCCTCCTCAACTGGACAGGGGGATTAAAAAATATAACAAAAGTCTTCTGGGTTGAGATAAGGACAGGGAGGTCACTCACCAGTTACCGTCACAGGCAAAACACTCAACTAGGGGAAATTAGTTTAATTTATTACTAATAAAACCAGAGTAGGATAATAAGAAATAAAAGCAAATCTTAAAACACCTTACCCCCACCCCTCCTTTCTTCCTGGGCTCAGCTTCACTCCTGATTTTCTCTACCTCTTCTCCCCAAGCTGTGCAGGGGAACAGAGAATGGGGGGTGTGATCAGTTCATCACAAGTTGTCTCTCTCTCTCCTTCCCTCTCAATGGGAGGACCCCTCACACTTGCCCTGCTCCGGCATGGGGTCCTTCCCATGGGATACAGTCCCTCACAAACTTCTCCAATGTGAGTCCTTCCCAGGAACTGCTTCAGCATGGGTCTCTTCCACGGCGTGCAGTCCTTCAAAACAGACTACTCCATCATAGATCCCCCATGGGCCACAAGTCCTTCCACCAAACCTGCTCCAGTGTGGGCTCCTCTCTCCAGCGGATCACAGGTCCTGCCAGGAGCCTGCTCTAGTGTGGGTTTCCCACAGGGTCACCGCCTCCTTCAAGCATCCACCTGCTCCGACATGGGGTCCTCCATGGACTTCAGGTGGATATCTGTTCCACCATTAACCTCCATGTGCTGCAGGGGCACAGCCTGCCCCACCATGGTCTTCCCCATGGGCTGCAGGGGCATCTCTGCTCTGATGCCTGGAGCACCTCATCCTTCTCCTTCTTCACTGGCCTTGGTGTCTGCAGAGTTGTTTCTCTCACATATTCTCACTCCTCTCTCTGGCTGAAATAGACATATTTTTTTTTTTTTTTATCCCATTCTTAAGTATGTTATCACAGAGGCACAACCACTGTTGCTGATGGGCTTGGCCTTGGCCAGCGGCAGGTCTGTCCTGGAGCCGGCTGGTTATTGGCTCTATCAGACATGGGGGAAGCTTCTAGCAGCTTCTCACAGAAGCCACCCCTGTAGCCCCCCTGCTACCAGAACCTTGCAACGCAAACCCAATACACTGACTGAGCTCTTGGTGTGGGTCTATAAGTCCCTGTATCTACACAGGACAGGCACCTGGACAGCATGACTGGGGCAAGTCTGGGATGATGCCTTCCAGTGGAAACACTGATTTTCATCAGTTTAAGGCAGTCATGACATATCAGTCTCAGAGAGCTGTATGCTGTTATCTCCCCTGAAGATCTACTTCTTGTCCTGGCTCCTGTAAGAGACCAGCCAGGTTGCATATATTATTTTTTTAAAATCTCTAAGCATGAAAGCCATGGGACTATTAGGCTGAATTAAGTTAGGTACATACTTGAATGCATGTCTAATTAAAACCACTTATTTTATTTGGAAACAATGTTAATATGTATATTTTATCTGTAATTGTAAAAATTAAAAGTGGAAATATCACAACCGGTGTTCTAATACCAATTTATGCTGTGTCTCAGTTTTGAAATTATTTTTGGATTTCTCTTTTAATGTATCAACTCCTAGGGTTGTTGAGGCTTTTTATTTGTTGGTAGAGGGCTTAGTAAACATGTGTGTCCATGTTATTGATTTTATTAAGTAATTACAAAAATGTAATATGCCACTAAAATAAAGGTTAGTCATCTAATTAAGGAGGAAAAAGCTTCAGTTCTCTCCTCCCAATCTGTAGTCGACTGTTGTGGTTGGAGCCTGGTCGGCAGCCAACCACCACGCAGCCACTCTCTCTCCCTTCTCTTCTGTCAATAAGAAGGGACAGAGAGCCATGCTTGGTGTTCAAGATAGGACTGGAATAGGGAAAAAAATCACCCTTTATGATCATGAGCAAAAGGCAGACTCGTTAGGGGAAGAAAAAAAGAACATACTTTTATTACAGACACTAAGAACACTTAACAGAGTAGGACAGAAAGAAGCATTGCCACATCTTGGGAACACCTTCCCCCCACCTGTCCCTCCTTCCCAGGCTCAGTTCTGCTCCCAATATCTCTACCTCCTCCTCCCAGTGGCGCAGGGGCAGGGAATGGGGGGTGCAGTCAGTGCTGCCACTGCTTCCATCTTCGGCGGGGGGAGCTTTCGGAACTTGTTCCCCCTGCTCCATTGTGGTCCCCCTCTCACAGGAGACAGTCCTCCACAAACTTTCTCCAACATGAATTCCTTCCACGAGCCACAGCGCTCCCCACACTGCTCCGTCGTGGGTCAACAACTTTCTCCAGCTGGAGTCCCTCCCATGGCTGCAGCCCTTCCCGAGCTGCTCCGGTGTGGGACACCCCCACATGCTGCAATCGTCCCACTGCTGAATTACAACAGCAGGGCTACCTTTTCCCATGAGACCCCGGCCTTCTTCGGGCACAGAACCTTGAACAGGCAAGCATAAGCCACAGGCCATAAATCAATGTCTGCTCCACTGTAGATCTACATGGGTGGCGGGGGGGGCCGCCCTGCCATCTCACCACAGGATACAGAGGGGTCTCTGCTCCGGCACACCTCCCCCCTCCTTTCTTTTTCCGTTCCTCCACTGACCTTGGTGTTCATGCAGCTGCTGCAACTCCTCCTCACAAGTCCCACTGCTCGTCACCACGTCCTTTCTTAAATACGTTATTGCAGAGGCGCAGCTGATTGGCTCGGCTTTGGTGCAGAGGTGGAGCTGATTTGGAGCTGGGGGAGCTTTGAAAAGCTTTTCACAGAGGACTGCCCCTATAGCCCCCTCCCCTGCTACCAAAAAACCCCACCACTCACTCAAACCCAGGACACTGACATGCTAGCTTTTTTCACTACATATTTACCCATACTACACTTTCTGTCTTAGGTAGGCATAGTAATCGAAACTACTAAAATCAACATATACGTTTTGTTGATTCTTTTGGCTGTGTGCATTTCTCAAAAATATCAGGTAAATATTTTGACATGTCACAAAACTCTTTCCTTTTACCCTGCTTTTAAATCAATGTCTGCTCTGAAGCCAATTTAGTCAATTAATTTTTATTGTCTTCCAGGGAATTTGGATTTTGTCCTGGAAGACAGAAAATACAATACGGTTCCTTTAAATAACAAGAAAAAAGATGTTATTTTGTGGTTTTGCATTTCTGTCAGGTCTAGTATACTAGTCTTCTTCACCTTTCAAGACTGTAGAACATGGCACGTGGGAAGAAGAAAAGGACAAATGTAGTATAAACATTTGTCAAAACAGTACAAAAAAATGTTAATAATGCTCATTAATATATTTTAAATAGAAGTAGCTAGATTTCTTTTTCCACAAGAAAGAAGCCTACTGCAGAATTCCAAATAGGTAAGTTCCCTGTAAAGTTCAGTAAATGTTATAGTGTTTAAACCCAAATGTAAAAACACAGAGAAGGAAGAATCTCTCTATTGTCAAAAAGTCACAAGGCAAACCAAAACTGATTTATTTTTTAATATTCACTTTGAAAAGATCTTAATGAAATTCCAGCTATTTTGATAAATTCATGGTCCCAGCAGGTCTGTCACCATAGCACACACAATATCTTCTGTAATTTCATAGTGATAACAGGATGTTTAGGTTTTCTGTAGACACGTCCTAATCACAAAACTTCACTGCCACTGGTACAGGTAGCTTGTGGTACAGAGGTACCCAGTGAGCAGCAGTGGGTCAGGGCTGTACAGAGGATCCAGATTCACCTGTACAAGAAGATGAACCTGTCTCTGAAGCATTAATAGTCTAATCTGACCATTATAAGGCCCAAGATGACCCTGGTGTCACTCTCAGTCTTGATGGACATGTCACCAAATGAATGCAGAGCTAAAAAATAATCCTGTTCCTCCGAGTCACAGATGAGGCAAGATTTCATTCAGCAGTATATTTTGCCATTTTCCTGGCTGAACATAGCAGTACTTTCAATTTCATTTTCAGGATTGGTGAACCTAAAAGTTTTTATGAGCACACAGATCTAGTGAGAAGTAGAGAGCTGAGGTGCCCTATAGCATAATAATATCATCCTGAGATGATGGGAGTATTTTATGACACGGGATGACAAGAGACACTAAATTGAAAACCATACATCTGACACTCCATTTTCCTTGGAGACTTGCAATTTGTACATGGTCTATCATCATGCACTGCTGAGAAATTTCTTGGTGTTGCTGACATATCATTGGAAGGTAGAGGCAAAATGCCATTCTTTAGTTTCACTGTTTTTACCCAGTTAGAATCATAGTTACTTTCTTTTCAGAAAGTAAGTAAAGGATCTTGTTCAGCCTCTTTCATATTTATATTAAACTGATAAATAATCAACCAAATGTTATTGCTGTAGCATGGTAAAACTTGCACTACATGATATGTTTTCAGTATTCCTCTGGTGGTCTGAGAAGAGAGAGTTTGTGGGTACCATCTGAGATGTGAGTTTAAGTACTGCTGAGCACATCTGGCAGGGGCCTTAGCAAACCATGACCCTACTTGCTGTCAAGATTTTAGGAAACATTGCAGAGAGGAAGTCTTCTGATGTATGCTTTCAAGATGATAAGTGGTTTGGGACACGCTCATGAAGATTTCTTCTCCACAGTGAAAGCTGACATAGGATTCTCCAGCACAAAAATGCCCTGGTTTCAAAACTGAGATGTGGGTAGGGAAGCTGATTGGAAATAGGGATTATCCAAACGTGTTGCTTCAAAAGAATGGTTGGGTCTCTCAGGAAGGAGACTGCTCATGCCCTCTGAAGATATCCAGCAGTGAAAGGGGTTCCAGGGATGACAATTGTGGTGGACAAGATGGTCATTGTGGGAAGCCTATACCTAGTGTAGAGGCTGTGGTGAGGGACAGAGATGAGCCAGCCACCTTCTATAGAGGGCAGAAGAACAGTCTTAGAGGCCTGGCACTTGATGAGGCAGTGAACTGCTGAAAGCAAGATCCTACAATGGGCTAGTGAAGGAGCAAGCTCAAACCTTGTTTATGTTGCACTGGATTTCATGGCTTTGAGTTTTCTTGACTTAAAAAAATATTTTTTTTCCTAGCTTTTATTATAATATACCTAGTAGTTTTTAGTTAGATGAAACCTATTAGGGAGAAAAAAGGGTGTGTTTGCATTTTAAAGCCTCCTCATCTCCTTTGGGATCTCAGTATAAGGGATCGGTTTAAGCCTGTTCACATCATTGCTGTGAGTGACTTGGACTCTTGTCACACACACGTATTGAACACAGACAAGAACTGACATCATGAGAAATTAAACACAGTGGGCAAAATGACAAAGGTCCCTGAAACCAAATGATGTACATGGGAAGTGGGGAGGGTAGAGGTGCTGCTGTGGAGGGGTGAAATGATAAGTTCATATACTAAAGCAATAAGCCAGTAAAAGTAATCTTTGTGGTAGCACCCTAAATTTCTTTGAGGTGGGAAAAAATTGCATCCATCAAGACCAGCGAAAAGTGGTGGACCAGACCAGAAGTAGTGAGCTTAAAGTGCATCTAGGTTAGAAAAAGGGATGTCTTCCTATTGGTCAGGACAGTGGAGCACTGGAAAAGATTTCCCAGGGAGGTTATGAGGTCTGTGTAACCCAGAACAGATTAGCAAAGCATCTGTTAGGAATAAAATAGATATATTTGATACTGATTAAGGATTGGGTAGAGCAGGGCAGACTATCTAAGCTCTTGCAGCTCTGATTTGTTGACTGCAGCACAGGAGGATAAGAACTTGGATGCAAAGACGATTCTGTGCAGATAGATAAGAATAGCTGAAATTTAGAGATTTTCTGCAGTACCAAATCTCAGTTATGACCGATGTGTTAATGATGCTGAGACTGGAATACCCCTTCTGAGCTCTAGGAACAATGAGATATTGGGAGTTTCTGGGTGCTGAGGGGTAGGGATGGGGGACCAAGGCTGGGGATTGTCTAAGTTTGAATTAGAGAAGAATTCAGACTGTAACCAACAGAATCAGAAAGGTAGGAGAAGATGGCAAGATGCAGCAATAGCTAGAGAGAGAAATGGAGAAATTCTGGGATTTTAAAATGGCAGATTTGGAAAAAGATGAAGCGAGGTAATCAGGGTGTTCGCAAAGGGAAAATACCAAGATCTGGGGGAATGGGCACAGGGGGATTCTTCACAGGGGGAGGATATAGAAGAGAGGCTATAGGGAAGTGAAGATAACCAAATTCTCTGACTTTAATAGGAGAAGAAGAAAGAAGGCAGGGTAAAGAAAGAAGGATGTAATCCCATGACTGCAGTTTCTGAAGATTGCCTTCTCCTGTCAGTCTTCAGTGGGACTGCTTGGAGTCTCTTATTGAAAAAAGCACATTATGATCTGACCTGCAAAAGGTTCTGTTAACTTAATGGACTGCTCAGGAAGGCAACTACAAAAATTATTTTTATCAGAAGTCGGAAAGTGCAGTTTTGTGTTTCAGAAGTGGTATAGGCTTCTGTAAAAGCAGGCCTAAAGCAGCTGCTTTTGATGTTGGCTACAGCTGTCAAGCCTGGATTTTAGACTGATGTTGTGATGCTACTGGAGGAACACTCAATCCGTTTCTGTAGAAGCCTTTTTACAGTCCTGTAAGGTCAAAGAAATCACGCTTGAACTTGCATGAAAATCCATCTTGCAGATCTGCCGTGGACTGTTAAGAGAATTTTTAAATCAAGCGTGTTCAAGCCCAGAATTTAAATATTGCTATAATTCTTTTGGATGTATCTCCAAAGGCTTTTGTTCTGGTTTGTTTTTTTTTCCCTAGTGAAATGAGGTTTTGATTTAAATGTTCCCCTCAGAGTATGTGCAACCAAACATTACCACCAAATGCACAGGGAGAAGAGACCAAGATAAACTTGTGAGACTCCTTTTGTACAAGGTAAATGAGTTTTCTGGATGCAAACCGTCACCCCCTAACTCCCCCAGCCCTACGGCCTGCTCTGCATGGGTGGAACCCTCTGTGCAGTGCTGTTGAAGTAAATGAGCTCTATGTGAGCACAAGGTTGTCTGAAGGACAAGGTCCTAATACTGAGGGAGTTAAAGCAGGTTTTTAAAATCCTTCTGGCACAATAAGCTGCTTTTGCAAAGCAGGGAAGTCTATTTGGGCTTTTGTTTTTGTTTTGTAAATGAGGGTTGTGAACTCCGTAATTCTCTCAGAAAATTGTTTATTACTGTGTGGAACTGGCTTCAGCTATGCACATGTGAAATCCCCTTTCTGACCATGCTTGGAGGAACCCCATGGCTTTTCTACCTCTACAAGCCTGGCTGAGGGTTCCACAGAAGCAGGTTAGATGCAGCAGGATAATATGCACCTTTCTCCCTGTTTAGTTTCCACAGATACTCCTAAGAGGCCCATATATTTTGTTGAGTACTCTCCACTTCTACTTATACTCTGCAATTCAATAGGAGTTACTGTAACAATCCTTCTCCGGGGGAACTTGGCCTTAACATCTTGTTAGGTTAAGTATGGATTTGCAAAGCAGATTGTTTTACACTCTTTGGATAATGACTGATGTTGGAAATACGGGAAGCAGAGTACACTGAAAATGGGAGGGAACTTCTTTTATGAAGTGTTTAGTTCTCCGATATGTACTTCAGTGTTCAAGGAGTGAAAACGTTTATTAGAAAAGAGATGAACTTTGGAGTGGAATGAAGCAGAGAATGTTTAGACATCTCTGGCTAAAATTTTCCCAGTTTATAACTCTGCTGAGAAGCTGTGTCAGTGAGTCGCAATTCCAGTGGTACACTCACACTGTGCAGCTCAGGGCTCATCAGTAGAACACTGGTTATGTTTACAACGCTGAATTGCAGAGTGAAAGAAAGTAACCTTGAACACTGAACCCCAACTGCTTTTTCACTCCTTGTCTCTGTTTTGGAGACTGCTTCATTTAACCATCTCCAAGGCAAAGGCTCCTCCAGGTTTGACTCTCTGCACCCCCAGGGGCATGGTGTACCCTTGGTGTCATGCTGCAATACACCAGTCTGGTGAACTACTATGGACTTCTCATATATGTAATTTAAAACACTTTTAATGGAAAAAGTTTACAATGTATTATCTCTGTCTTAGTGTCAGAGGTCCACCACACACTCAGAGGAGATTGAGGGCCAAATGCTATGCCCTGGGATGTGGCCACTGTACTCAGGAGAGGCTTTGCTTCAGCCTTCTTGAAGAAGTGAAGGTGCTGATCAGTCTTTAGAAACGAAACTTGTCTGGGACGTGCTTTTCCTTAACAATACAGGCATAGCTGTTAGTTTGGTCACAACACACTGCTGTAAGAGTCTAGTGCCTTTAACACTGGGATTGATCAGATTTGCCCAAGAAAGAGGACAAGCAGAGAAATTCAAGCCTGTGCATATCCTTATGTTCAAGTCATCATGGACAGGGCTACAGTGTCTCTTAGTATTTTGTTCCCTAACATTTCCTGTTATGAGACCGTGGTTTTAATTCTGGATAACTTTGCCAGATTATTCAAGAATATGTTTTACATGCCAGTATCCTGAAGATTTTAGCCAACATTGTTACACTGTGTTTCCCATTTTCTGAAAGTCTAGTGTAATTTTTATTGGAAAGATATTGTTCATATTTTCTTTGAAAAAGGGAAATTGGTTGTGTGTGTGGAGTGGAAAGAGTTGTGTTTTATTTATTTCAGTGAAATAACAATGTTTTAATATGGAATGGATATAAACAAAAAGTTTCTGGCTGCAAATCAGAGGATTTTTGACCATTATAGGAGTAAATTTCTGAAACAGCATTCAAACAGGGTCATAAGTTAAATTGTTTCATGTTTATAGAAAGAATTATTTAGACAAAGAATTAGAGTGCAATTAATTATATTCTTGCAGAGAACTATTATATGATTACTTGTAATGGGAGCCTTAATGAATTGGCTCAGGACAGCCTTTCTATTAGTTTATATTTTCTAGTCCTTTGTTCTGTGTTAGCACAGTTCACTTCTGTAGCTATACAAATTCATCCATTCTTGGGCCTTGACTGGTTTAATTATCCTAGTAGTATTCTAGTTCCCAAAACAAAAGGTTTTCTTTACTTCCAAAAAAGAGTAGACTTAACCAGAAAATTCTATTCTTCTCTTTTCTGGTCATTTCTGTTTAAACAGATGACAAAGAACCTTGGTTTTGCCTGTACATTTTTCTACAGTTTTAAATTAAAGCCACAACTTTGCATTCCATTGAGTGAACATCAGCAAACACTGTATGTTTTCTTTGCAGCTCTCATTTTGGAAAGATATTAACATCTTGTGGGACTGCTGCTTGAGAAATAGACTTCCAGCAAAATCATGATGCATTCTGTTTAATGAACTTCAAGGAACTCGGAATCACAGATCCAAACTGCTCTAAATAAAAAGAGAAACGTTAGCAAGTGTATCAATCAATTAAATGTCTTACATTTATGCAAACTAAAGAAAAATTGAAGGGTAAACCTTTCCCCACCTCGTCTGGTGGAGTACTGTATGGTAATTAAACTCTGTGTGGGTAACTCTTTTTAACTAGTCACCCGTTTTAAACAGAGTTTTGTTTCAGCATTCAGAAGATTAACTGGGAGAGATCAAAGAGGTCTGTTAGGGTCAGCTAAATGGCATTTCTCTTTGCTTGCCCTCGTGTCTGGCCTTTAGGCTTATCAGACTTGAGCAAGAAGGATCACGTCACCAGGAGCTCTGTAACACTGATGCACTAGTCCTGCTGTACGCTGTACCTTTATGCATTTGAAAGTTGATGCTGATACTGCCACTTCAAAGGCTCCATTTCGCTTCAGGGGATTCTATCTTTAAAGTTCTCAACATCAGTGGGAGGATTTTCACATCATGTCACATCCCACTTTTGAAGTTTCTTGTTAATAGGGGTCGCCTTTGAAGACTTCCCACTCCTGAGAGGTTCTTCTCCCAGTTCTTCTTGTTGCAGGGATGTCTCTCACAAGATCTTTTTAACAGCTGTCCTGAGGATTTTCTATCTTTAGGAACATCCCTTAAGAGCTTCTTATTGTTTAGGCCTGGGTCTTTAGAAGAGTTTTGATATCCTCTAACAAGTTCCTGTTTGTGGGCCAGATAATGCAGCCTCTACTTACCGTTGAGTTCACTGTAACTAACTCAACCAAAGTAAGATGAATGTGACATGGACAAAACTTTTCTTTATGAGCAGATTTCATCCTTCTCCCATTACTCAAGTCTATTTAAAGAAAAAAATATTATGTATCTGTTGTGGTTTAAGCCCAACTGGCAGCTAAGTACTACGTGGCCACTCGCTCACTCCTCCTCCTCCACTGGGATGGGGAGGAGAATCAGAGGGGAAAGGTAAAGCCTCATGGGTTGAGATAAGGACAGTTTAATAGAACAACACAAGGAGAGAAGGAGTAATAATAAGAATAATACTAATAAAATAATGTATAAAGCGAGTGATGGCCAATACAATTGCTCACCATCCAGAACCTGATGCTCAGCTCATTCCCAAGCTTCAATCCCTGCTCCCCCTGGCCAGCTCCCCCAGTTATATACTGAACATGATGTCGTATGGTATTGAATGTCCCCTTGGATAGTTCAGGTAAGCTGTCTTGGCTGTGCCTCCTCCCAGCTTCTTGTGAAAGTTTACTCTATCCTGGCCAAACCCAGGACAGTATCTATTACAAAACAGAAGACGCAGTGTTTGTTATAGATACCATTTTAATTAGTGATGGACAATTCAGTTTCTATGAAATCAAAAACTGAATCCTGCTTAAATCCTGCACCTTGTAGTAGGAAAGTCACATTAACTTTGTTTTCTTTTGATTCCTTTCCTCTCAATATTCACTTTCTTTTCCAGACTATAAAATACCACTCCTTTTAGTAATACAGGCCTTACTGAAAACAAAAAGTACGAGAAAACTTATCTGAAAGTCTCTTCTCATGAGATTCTGAAACCCCACAGGTCCTCATAAAGAAGTAAACTATTGAGCACTTGCAAGAAGCAGGTCTGAGCTTTTTGAGTTTATCATGACTTAGTCAGTATGAGTGTTGTCAGATGAATAATTACAGAATGTTAGTGCATGATTTGAGCATCTACTCTAATTCCTAGATACTTTTTATTTTTGGTGAATAAACTTTCAGAAAGTCTTTTTTTTTAAAAAATATAGAAATTTTTCCTGTGAAAATTTTGTATGTGCAAGAAAGAAGCATAGATTTTAAAAGTTTAAAAATATGTGCATTCCAATTTGTCTTAGGAATGTACTTTTAGAATTCCCATTGTCAAATGTCTTCCTTGTTGTTTGTTGTGTTTTTGTTTTTTTGTTGTTTTTTTTTTTTTTTTTTTTAAGTTGGTATGCCTGGCATTGTGACCTTGGAATATGTGTGAATGATGGAAGAGAAGCAACTGTGGAAAGCCACTAAGAGAAAAGATCTTACAGAAACATTATGCAAGTCAGGATGCAAAAAAAATGAAAATGCTTTTGGAAAGCTTAATGAAGAAGCAAATAATTGCATGAGCATGGGAATAAATGCAATCTAGTGTCCAGTGGGTTTGTATCTTGTGGCTGATTCACTTGTTAACTGAGAAAAAGGACAGCAGGTGCAATCTGAAGACCTTGAGGGACCTTAACTAAGACCTGGATCAATGATGGGCATTTCACTAGTAAGGTGGTCTAGGGAGAGAACTTATAGAAGCAGTGAAGAAAGGGAGGTTGTTTGAGATGTGTTTTGAAATACCTGAAAGAAGAGAGCAAAGAGCAATGTAACAGCCCTAGGAGTTGCAAAGCAAAGGTGTGTGGAGTTGCTTCAGAGAAAGGGCTCAGAGATAGTTAACTAGCAAAACCCTTGAAGCTAGGAAGGAATTTATCCCCTGACCCAGAAGAAAATGGAGACAACAGGCAAGAGGAAAAATTTAAAATAGTGAGGAAAGAAGGCCGTGTAAATGAGACAAGCTGTGGGCCACTTCACTTTCAGACGTGAAAGATCCTCCTTTGGAAACCCACATCTGAAAACTTTATGTGAAAATTTGTTTTAAAATTAAAATTACTCTAAATTTCTGCATTATTGACATGTCATAAAATGGATTATGTGTAATAACTGATATTATAAAATTAAAAGTACATGCATTTGAATAGGCTTTCATTTTAAAACACATTCAACTTTTTACAGAGAAAATTGTATGTGCTTATTGAAGAGAGAACAAAGCAAGATTATGTGCTACTACTAATACATCTACCGGCATGTCAAGAAGGTCTTTATTTTTTTCTTAAGATATTAAAAGTTCTGTAAAGGACTATTTTAGTTCAAGGTTTCAAGGCATTTCTTTTCAACAAACCTAAGATACTTTGAGTAAGAAAATATGAGGTGTTTACTTGGTAGTACAGTAGCAGCTGGTTGTAGTATCCTAGAAAAATTGTTCCTGGCAAAGAATGATATTAAAAACAAAACTCCTACTACTTTTTATACAAATTGGTTAAAAGTAGCATAGATATTTTTATTACTATATCATATTACATATTGAAATAATTAAGTGCTTAAAGAAGATAGATACTTGTTTTCACAAAACTTCAATGCTTTTCCCTGGAAAATTTTTTCTTTAAAACATTCTAGCATTGTCTAGTCATGTCCACTTTCCAAGGCTAAAAAAGTGCTTAGATTGTTTATAACGTGGTTGCTAATCTGACCAGTACTCATGCTGTCTCAAGCTTCTGATAGCCAGGCTTATGTTGAAGTATGAGTCTCCATTATAATTGAGTTTGTTTAATAACTCTCACTTAAATTCTCAAACAAAATTTTCTAGCTCTAATGTTTACATCATTAATGTTAACTTCTAACTAAAAATCAGTAAGATTGTTTTCTTGTCTCACTCTTTCTGAAATCAAGACTCTTCCAATCACAAATTACTCACATTCGTATTGTATGCAGTAAATGAAGTTTTCTGCTCATATGAGAGATTATTATCAAACATGACTTTGAATGAAATGTAGAACCATAAGAAGGCGTACTTAGTAGGAACTACCATCTTGAATAACATCAGAATCTTTTCTGAAAGAGAAGATAATTTGGAGAAGAAATAGCTAGTTGGAAAAAAATCCTCACCAAACAATAAAACCCAAGTATGGCTCCTGACAGTGTTATCTTAAGCAGTAAAATCTTCTTGTTTAAGGACCTATTAATCATAGTGCAAAACGCTGCCCAATTTACATAACTGAGCAACAGAATATAACATTTGGCTGAGGTAAAGTGAACATTAGTTAAGCAGCTCTTATAAGTGGCAATGAGCTTCTCTGTTCTCCCTGAAATTTTTCGTATGTACCCAGTAATTTCACACGGCCTTCGGGAAGTCTTGCAGGAATTAGCTGGCACTTGTCTCCTTGTTTCTCATCTCTGTCATGCCCTTAATAATGCATGTTGCAGGGGACACAGTTCACCTTTGCCAGACCCTGAAGACAAGCACTGAGAAGCTCTTCTCTCTTAGAGGTTGCAGGTTGCATCTGGCTGAAGCCTGATGTGTGGCTTTGATGATTTAAAGCCCAGGCTGCCGGGAGCAAGTTTGACAGTCCCGGGCCCTTAGAGGCTGGCCCCATTCCTTCCCAGGCGCTCCAGTGGATGTGAACATTTCCAGTATACTGACTGCACCTGGCACTGGGAGAGGAGCACAGTGATCTTTGCTCTCCTGCAGCCTACTTAGGTTTTATTTGCCTGTGTTTCATTTCAAACATGATTAAAAAATCCCATGACATTGTAATTGTTGCTATACATGCCACGGCCACCTGGCCTCTCATAGTGAAAGCAGAGGTAAAACCCCTGATCCTTGCACTCCGCAAGGACTGAGCCCCAGCCATTACACTGAATGGGAACACTGGGGCCTCTCTGTACACGTCAACTGGTAAAGCAAATGTTTTGCACAAATATTAGTTCATATTTGCCTGGTTTTGTTTTTTTTCTTCAATTAGGGCCATTCATCTTCGAAAACATCTTAGGTTGCATAGTAAAGTGTTTTCATTTCAGTTCCTTTGAAGACATTGCAATTAGTGTATCAAGTTACCTAATGAATAATTAGAAGCAAATAATGGCTCACAGTTATTGTTTCTTGCTGAGACAAACATCTCTGCATTGTTTACAGTTCATTGTTGTTTTGAAGGTTATCTCAGCAATCACAAAGATGAAAGATTGTTCTCTTTTGTTATAAAAAGAAAGGCTTAGATTTTGGATTACAGACAAAATGGCAGAAAAAAATGGTACTTTTTAGCGGAAAAAAGTAACAGGCTGCCAAATTGCTTTAAGTTAACACAAATTATTTGCTGTCCACCACCACCAGAATAAATGTTAGTGCAGGGACTGGGTCTTGAAGTTTTCATGCCAATTTCTGGCTAACCCTTTGAGACTGAGTTCATAAATTATCTTGAGCTTTGGCTATAGTTTTACAAGCATCAGTAGGAAACTACTGTAAAGACAGTAATTGTAGGTTACGAATTGTTCAGATAGAAAGATGGCTAATATTTATTCTAAAAACTAATCATGGGAAAGCTTCTGTGTTGGGGGAAAAAACAAAACAAAACTATTTCTCTTCACTGGCAGCTAGATTATTTTACTGTTTTAGAAAAGTAATATTGCAAATATTATAAATCATTATAAATCCTTGTGTTCCATATATGATTGCATGTAAAATCCAATATTTGGATTTTAGTTTTGCTTTAAAACGCACTGTCTAGCAAAAAGTTGTGTTCTGTCAGGATCAGGTAGTAATTTTTTGAATCACTGGTAATTTAGAGCTTAAAATTGATTATAAAAATGTCAGCAACAGAAGTTCTATCCCCAGAATTACAGTATTTGGGTCAAGGCCACAATATATCTTCCTTGTGCAGTTGTAGATACAAGAGATATTTTATTAGTCAACCATTTACTTAAGGAAAATTCTTTCTTACCACGTTTTTGTTTCACTCATTGAAAGAAATCTAGAGACAGATATGAATTACAGACTGCTGTGCTACATGGGTGGAGCATAATTTTAAAAGTTCCCTAAATCAAAATTCTGTGTAGGCATATGATAAACTTTCATCATGTAGGCTTCTGGATGCAGTAGTTTTATCACTACAAACAGCACAAATATTTTGCATATTCATTTATATTTTATTGCTCTTGTATCACCGATGTGACAGTTGCTTCCAGATGCTTTGGGGGTAAATGATGAAACAGATATTAAATGGGGTATACAGAAATATTCTTTTTCATTAAGATGTCCCAAGCAATTGGTAAGGGGAATGTGGAGAAAAACCCACAAAAGGGAGGAGCATATACAAACTACCAGGAATGCAGATGTTTGTACACATCTGGATTTGATTTCTGCCAAAATTGTCTTTACTGCTTAGTTGTTGCCCACAAGTGCTTTATTTTCTGTAAAAGGCAAAGAAAATAAAGTCCAAGTCCTGAAGAAAATTATAGTCTCACAGTAGCAAGAAAAAAAAAACAAAACAAAACACAACAAACAAGTATGAAAAGATGGACTAAAGAGATACAGCATGCCAGCTGGCTGAGGTGACACAAAACTGGTTCTATGATTATGGCATTGTGAATGTTTATCTTTAGTCAGACTGTAAATCAGAGAAAGATCTGTAAAGAAATACTAGGACAAATTTATCTTCCCCCATCCCTTTCATTTGTTCTCTTTCTGCTGCAACAATAAACCATGCCATCTAAGTATATTTCTGATACCTGCAATTAACATCTCAAGCTTTTTTAAGAGAAAAAAAAAAAAAAAAAAAAACAAACAAAAACAACAAAACAAAAAAAACCCAAACCCAATGTATTTTTTGCATGCCAAATCTCATGTAACCCAGAAAAACATCCTTGCATCTACATATAAAGAAAGTTAACTGTCCTGCCAACAGTCACTACCTGAGGGATCTGCTTTTGGGGTGGGTAATAACATCCTATGCAAAAATCATATCATGCATGTATGTATTAAAGCTACTCAACCATGAGCAGAATGAGCGCTGACTACCCCAGACAGGAAAGTGCATGATGGGTATTAATTAATATAGAGAGGGTCCATCATGTGTCTGTTCATTGCTGCGTGAAATATCATAAACATGGACATGGTGAGGAGGTCTTGCTGTCTCAGAGGCCGAGATGACTCTCTTAACAGACAGGGAACATATCTTTCATACTTGATGTTTTTCAGGTGGTGCAAGCAATGTACAAAGTAAGGTATTTTTTCAAGCCAATGTATTTTTTGTTTGTTTTTGACATGTGGAGCACATACAGCATTGCAGGCAGAGTCTCTGCAGATCTCTGCTGTTGCTACAGCGTGGAACTTCAAGCTGTGTGCTTGGTCTCTGTAATTCTTCCTTCACGCTCTGTTTCTGGTTAATAAATGAAGCACAGCATCATTTTCATTTTGCACTGGGTGGACCATGTGTCTCTCTGCAGCAGTCATAGAAGCAGCAGGGAGCAGGGGAGGGCATGGGGGACCCTCAGCTCTAGAAACACCCATCAGTTATGGGGCACACAACAGCCTTTCTGCTGGGATGCCAACAGCTTTCATGGCTACGTCTTTCTGTCCTGAAAGACCACGTTCTGGGTGATGCTGCAACAACCTGTCTGCCAGGTGCCACTCTGGCTCTGCTCAGGTGGGTACTCCTTCCAACACATATGTTGTTTCCTGGAAAGATGGGGAAAAGGAAGGCCCAGAGGGAAGGTTTTAAGAGGAACAACTTTCATTTCCACTGGTATATAAGAGAAATAATGAAGCTGTTATATTAGCATCTATCAGAAAGGGGAGAATATATATATTTGAGGGGAGTGTAAGGAAGAGTTTAAACATGCAATAACTCACCAGTTTGGAAGCCTGCCAGGGCTGGAGATTGCCTCTTGACTAGTTGCTGGTCTTCTATTATTATGCCTTCTCCCTCCAAATCCCTTCACAGTTTTGGCCTCTGTAAGATTTTGGGACAATAAGTTCTGCAGTTGAATTTTGAGTCATGCTAACATCAGTTTAAATTTGTTACCAGATACTTTCACCACACCTCCAAGTTTGCACCTTTCCCATACCACCCATGGTATTCTACTATTTCCCTTCCTGCCATTTCTTTCACCACCTTCCAAACAAATGTTCTGTGTGGAGGCTTTCTGATGCCCAAAATTATCCACATTGCCCTTCTTTGTATCTTTGCTGTCTGAAGACGTGTTTCAGGGCTGCATGCCATATCCAGGATGTGTCACACTGTGAATTTATGCAGGGATCCAAGGAGAGAACGTGTTCCCTGTGCTTTTCCTAATAATTCTAAATGTTTCATTTGCCTCTTTGACTGCTACAGGGAATTGAACTGACGTTTTTAAAAAAGGTCTGTCCTCAATGACTTTAAGATCTCTTTCCTGAGTATATAAAACAAAGGAAGTTTTAACAATAGAGAAAAGGACACAGCAATAATTTATTAAAAACACCACAACAGTGAGTCACCAGTATAAGCATACAAATAAGCTGAACACTTGTTCCCACAATATCTGCTTCTGCAGCTTTTTGCAATTTTGCCACAGAATACCTCCAGACCAAATGTTTTGTTATTTTTCTTTTTTTTTGTGAATGCTTTGATTTGCCTTTGGATTTCCACTGCCCTTGGTGAACAGCTTGTTCCCACCAGCTGATGAAACCACTGGGAGCAGTCTGTCTCATGCCTTTTGTCCAGTCCTGATGCATTGTTCCTCCCCTGGGTGAGCCCAAAGGCTGTCGCCCAGTCTACCACTGAAATCTTATCTCTCTGTGGGTAAATGAGGGTGGCAGAGGAAAGGGGGGAGAGTCACTATAGTAGTTGACTCTGCTTTCATGCTTCCTCCATATATATTTATTTGAAAGGCAGAATCTGCCACCAAGCTGCATTTCTGTTATCACTCTATATCTGAGACTTCCAGCTGTTACATCTCATGCAGTGAGCAGCAGCTCTGTTCTCCTCTGGTGATGAGTCTATGTGTCACTTCATTTGGATTGCCTCTCCCAGTGTCACCAGTATCTGGTGTCTTCAGCCTTCTCATCTGCTTACAGCATCTGTGCCTCTTACAAAGCTCATCTGGCATCAGAACCATGTGTCTACATAAATTGGTTTCACTCTCATCCCAGGTATGGAGCTTAAAGATCCTTGTACAGAGGTGTTACAACAGGCATTAGCTCCTCCCTAGATACCTCTTCCCTTTTGCCTCGGACTGTCCTATCCAACAATAAGTGAAAAAGGCTGATGGGTAAACTTCAAAATCATATTGACTGTGTCTGTGGGTCTGTGTTACCCAGCATGTTCCAAGCTCTGGGCCTGGAGCACTCAGATTGAGGATCTGCTAGTTAGCACCTGTATATTGAAATCAGGATGTGGGAAACCAGGGTTAAGGAAGAAGGGTCTGGTTCATACACAACTCTTGCCCTAATATGAAGATGAGATATGAGCAGTATGTAGATCTAGTCTCACCAAGTTCCTATCAAGTTCTCTTTTACTGTCTACTAATAGTATGATATTGTTTGATTTCTGTATCTGTATCATCAAAGTTTAAAAGGATTTTAACCAAAGCAGCCTTGCATCAGCATACATAGAGCCATCCATGCAAACAAACCAGTTTGTTCCTCCCTGACCTCTGGTTCCTCAGGTAGTAGAGCAGCTTTCCCCCATGAGCTTCAGCATCAATATGCTACTGTAAAATGAACCATATGAATAGTACATTGCCATAATTAATAACTGTTTCAACTCACTTTGAAAACATGCACTAGATCTCCCTCACAATTCTTCACAAGGTGTATGAAGGGAGAGGAACACATAACCTTCTTTTTAACAAATACCCTTGTTTCTAACACAACTATAAGCAGAGGTATCATTAGCAGCACTTAGCATTTTTGGTTTTAGCATTTTGTTTTCACAGCTGCATTATTAAATAAAGCCTGAACACAAACTCAAGGTGGACAACACTAGAGGAACACAGTTCAAGCCTGCAGGATTAAATCACACACTGTTTTTCTGTGACGTGCATAGGGAATCCCCACCTCAAAAGTCCCCAATAACCTTGATCCTGTCTGAACAGTTCTTAGAAGGTGAGAAACAAATGCTCAATCCTCCACAACAATGTGGGTACACGGGGAAGGTGCCATATATTGGATTGTGCTCCTGAGAACAGTCTGTTGTCATAAACGCTGGTCTTTGATTTACTGACACAAATATGGACTATTCCTTTGTGCTCTGAGAATGGAAACCAAAGAAAATACTGTCTGAGTAACATGACATACCAAAACCTGCTGTTTCTGTTGTCTTGGATGGTGCTACTCAGAGCTGAACCACTTGGTCTCCCTTTCCCCTTCTGTTAGTGGTACCACTTAAGTGAAGATGCTGCCTGCTGGATCTGAAGCTAATTTATGCCCTCACAGAGGAGGAAGTGTACTGCAGCGCACAGAGAGAAAACTCCAAAAAGCTGCCTGAAAGTAAAGGTTGATTTTTGATTAACCAAAGCATCCTCTGTCCTAAGCCCTACTAGAGACAAATGTGTCCATCCAACTAGCAGAACATGAGACCAAGGCATAGGACGCTGCTCAAGAACTCAGCAGTTTGGCTTTATTTAGATTAATACCCCCCACTGAAATCGATGGGAATAAGGTCTATAAATATCACTGAAGATCAGGGCCATTGAGGCAAGGTAATCTTAAGAAACCATCCAGTGAATCATTAAAACTGTTTTCTATTAGAATTAAGCTGTAACTAATGCTCCATTACGACAGCATACCAGAGCCCTTGGAGAACTTTTTAAGTACCCACTTATGGGAAGAGCTGCTTAATTCTAGTGTGCAGTGAGTATTTGGGCAGTTCTTGCCTTTGTTCCTGGACTCTCGAGTGTATCCTCTAGTCATTGTTTCTGTTCCCAGCTGTAAAGTGGGAGAAAGTGCCATACAGTAAGGCACTTGGGAATGCTCAGACACTGTGATGATTATGACAATGAAGAAGAGACATTTTAAGCATCTGGATAAATCAGAGCTAGATGCTACAGGAGGGCAATCATGGCATTCATGCCAGGTGGTATTTGTATAGCCACCCTTTCTTTTTCCCACTCCTTCAGGCTGGAAGTTTAGCTCAGGGATTTTTGTTGCCTCCTATTGACATTCTTTCCAGGTTTAGTGCCCTGTTTCTGAGGAATTATTTAAAATAAATTAGAATGTGATGCAAAAAATTTAACTTAAGGCTACTCAGTGTATATACAGATTTCTTTATTCTGGGTACAAATGAGTAGATCTTTCCAAAACACCTTGTATTTCCACTTACTGCTGGGAACTCTTGTTTAATTTATTAATTTCTGAGGATTAAGCAATGTTGGGGGCAGACACAAAGAGAGGGAGCATATAGATTTTCTACTGAACTGCTTGTCTGGGATTTCTGGGATATCTGGGATATCTGCTTACAGTATTAGCTATTCTGTGCAGAACAAAGAGAAATATTCATACAGGTCTGATATTCATATGCTATGACATCCTTACAGAGATATTAAAAATGGTCAAATCTTACACCCCAGAAGACAACTCACTTAGTTGATGCCCACCTCTTTCAGTGTACAACCTGATGTGTGAGTATCATGCCTTAAAGCAGAAAGACCATTGCAAGGTTTATGTATATACAGTGTGCCTGAATTCTGCCACTCTCCCACTGTCCTACTGGAGACCAGATTCACCATCTCTTCTACACAGTGTCCGTCCTCACAGTGCTCCTTGCCTGATCTTATCTGCTGTCTGCCTGAGGCTTGCAAAAGATGGGCTCAGGGAACCAAGCTGAAGGTTTCACACTGTCTCTCTTTATGCACTGAGGCCTTTTCTTCAGTGTGCTCCCGTATAAATTCGTGAATTTAAAACAAGTGTTGTGAGCCATGTTCCAGCCTGCATGCCTGGGCCTGCTGATACAGACTGCTATTTGGCTAGCAGCGCTAATCACTCAGGCTTCAGGAGTGGACAGAAAATATTTTCAGCCAGCAGGTTGAGCCATAAAATCTAAAACTCAGCAAGAGCTTCTTATAAATAGTATGAAACACAGTAGTGAAAATTAATCTTGTGTATCTGCGGGGGTTTTCAGGTTAGATCCTTTTTCAAGATAGAAAACAAAAGTCTATTTCTGCAGCAGTCATACAGGTTTTTCACTTTGACTTATCACTTGTAAGTGATTTCAGAGGAAAAAAATGAAAGGTTAAAAAAAAAAAAAAAAAGAAAAAAAAGAAAAAATCACTCTTGCCTTCTCTTCTTCCTCTTTGCTGCAGCCACAGTTAGATCATGGCAGCACAAAGAATCAATGTGGCATTTGGCACAACCAAGGTGACAAGGAATCTTGGCCAGGGCAAGTGGACAGCAAGGTGGTGGTGGATGTATTGGGTACATACTAAAGAAGATAAGCCACTGTTGAAGCAAATTTTTCTTCTGCCAGCAGCTCATCCAGTTTGGGGTTCCTGCCCATTCCTCCTTCCTTCTCAGAAAAGGTTGATACCCCCAATTCTGTGCTGAGTGCCAATGAGCTCTTTGTGTAGCTGCTGTCTAATCATGCCAGTGGAAACCTAAAGGGTGAGCAGGACAAGGATCTGACAATGATGGGGAAAGAGGAGCATCTTAAACCCAGAAAAATGAGTCACCCCCTTGATCATGAAAATGTTGATGGACAGTTTCTTTCCCATTCAGCAGCACTAGTTTTTGTTAATAGGAAGGACTAGCTAATGTATGAGTAATGACTTGCTTGTATGAGTAGGGAGTAATGTCAAGAGCTGTGACCTACTCACAAGGTGGGAATAAACATTGCGTTTCATAGCCTTTTCTGTAACACATTCAAAAGTGCAAAGACAGGGACATCAGGTGTGTAGGAAATTGGACAGCCATTAGATGGACACGCAATAACAGCACTCAGGAAATAGAGCTCAGCTTGGCAGCACTTCTCCAGGAACCTCCAAGAATCTCAACAGGATGGAGGCTTTTAGGGAGTGTCAGCAAAAGGGAGATTATGTCCCTCAAAAATAATTGGTGTTTATTTAATAGCTTCCAAGTGAATTTCAGATTCAGCTCCTTGCTATTATTAAACATGAAATAGGTGCTAATGCAAAGGAAGGAGGAAGCAGCTGTATGCACAGTTACTCTGCCAACATTTTCTAATATTTTGAAATCTTTTATACTAGGTGTCTAATTCTGACAGGGTCCAGAAGAGAAAGGGAAGGAGGGTGCAGAGAAAAAAGTATGTTTGTGTTGTCATTGGCTCTTCCATCAGCATCAGAAGTGGCTGAAGCGTGCATGTTACTCTACAAAAGAAAGAGGGATCAAAGAGTGAGGGAAACATTTGAAGGAAAATAAACCTGGCTAACAGTTCCACCCCCTTTCCTGTCCTTAGAGAATTTTGATTAGGCAGCCATCTGACAAGCCTGAAGGAAGGACCTCTGTTGTTCATCTCAGCCTTATGGATTTGTGCCAGGTTTCTGGTCACATTTATACTGACATGTCCCTAGCAGGATAGAAAAAAAAAAGTCCTATTTTTAGCAAACACAAAGATCTAGCATATGGCCTGCAGTCTATCATCCTGAGCCCTGGATGCTGCACTGCATTAAAGGAGCAGGGTTATTTGGGATCACTGCCCGGATGGGAAGACCTCCAAGGACAATCTCTGTGGTGTCCGTTTTTCAAGAGGTGGTGTTCTTTCTTCTGAGTCCACGCATCATCTTGCTTAATGACACTAAAATCTTCCATGTGAAGAAAAAGTCATGGTCCTCACTACTTTTGTTCGGGTTTCAAGTTTTACACCATCTGCAATGATTTTTCAAAATAGTGCCTCTGCCTCCTCAGATAATGGTACATTATGATCATACCTCCTGAAAAGCTGTTTATGCAGTGTGTGCATTGTTTTTTGAAAATCTGGTCACTCGCTTGATATCTTGTTGTGAATTCTTGGGCCAGTCTGACTCTGAAGGATATGAGATGTTTTAGAAAAAACAGTGTTGTGGACCATATAATGATCTGGTTTTATAAATGCTTTAACTATACCCACCCTTCTACTTTTGCCATTCTCTCCTACTTCTTGAATATGTTACCCAGAAAACAAGAGCACTTCAAATCCATTGGTTATTACTGCCATAAAATTGGATAAAATTTATCATGCAGAACCTAGGGAAAAGTCTATTTTGACCTAATTGCTCAGCTGCATGGATCTAGCAGAGCACATCCATGATGTGGATGTTAGGTAATGCCTGTAGATGGCATTGCTGTGGCCTGTTCAGGAGCTAAAGGGTGATGCTTAGATGGACTGAAGTGCTCAACTCTGATCTGGATGCCTTCTCCTTTGATCTGAATGTTTTTTTCTTAATAGACCCAGAAGTCAAGATTCACCAATCCACAGTTGTTGAATGTGACAATGTCTGGCATGTAGACTCAACCTCTAGTATAGTTATTTGAGTCCTCCTTCTTTAGATGTTGGGGAGATGCTGACACATATCAGGCCATCTTGTCTTAAAATTCACCTAGTCCAAAAATAGCCATTATATGAATTTTGCTCTGGAAGTGGCCACTGATTATGAAGATAGTCTGTCATGACTTGTTTGGGTTAAAACGTCTTCTACAAAGTTCTTTATGTTTTCAGTGCAAATGATAAGGTTAGATGAGGTAAATCTCATTTTCTTGCCATATCTGTCTTGCAAACTGAGTTTGGAGGCTTCTTGAGGTATTTATGAGCAAAAACTTCCCAAGCATTACCTAATTTGGAGAGAATGATTATGATAAATTTATATTAATAAATATTTGTTAAGAATTTCTGCCTTCCTAAGAGAAATGTGACAAATGAAGTAGAGTGGGTTTTTTCTCTTTCCTTTCATTCCCACATATCCTCCTCTTTCTATGTTAAGGAAAAAAACATCCTTGTTTCTTCCTGGTAGGTGCCTTTACAAACTTCTTTCAGCTGCACACTATGACATTCCCTAGCTACTGGGTAGGGTGAATTCACCTTAATAAAAATAACATAAAAGTTCACTTTTTCACAAGCTGCATGATGACACTTTTTTTTTTTTTTTTTTTTTCCCTGTATAGAAACTCTCACAGTGCCTGAGTTTCCTAAAAATTCTGGGGTTTTTTAGTTTTCATTAGAAGGGATTTTTTTTTATTTCTTTGAGAGCTCTTGGAAGTTTTCTGTTTACTTCTTCATTCGGTTCATGAACATGTGCAAACCTGTTCTGTCTACACCTTTCCTGCATAAACCTCACATAAATAGTTTGATCGGTTTAATCAGTGCTCCTTACCAGGTCTATTTCGACCCCTTGTGAAAGATTTCTGCCTTACCTGTGGCAGTAATCTCCCAACTAAAACTTCTAGCACTGTGTGTCAAAATAACCCTAAACCAATTTTTAATGCCCTTAGCATGCTGAGTTAGAAATTTATGGTGATTCAGGAGCTATTATTAAAGTAGCTGTGTCACGCCTGCAGCATAAATCAAGGGAAGGTCTGGAAGTAGAAAACTTAGAGCTCTCCCAAAATGAGCCATCCTCACTTTTAAGGCAGAGCTCCAGGCTTACACAGTGCCTACATATACACTGATAGTGACACACTGGCCTAAATCTGCCACCTGTATATACAGCAATTACTGTATACCCTGTATGCACTGCCAATACTGTAAAAACAGCTTCAGTTGACCCCAAAAGCTGTCCAGCCCCATCTAGGAAGTTCTGCTGAGCTGCAGTTTGCTCTTAAGTCTTCCCACCAGGCTTGTCTGTGCCTACGCTGTGTTTAGAACATCCTTGAAAGCTGTGGGCTGTAAGCAGTTTCCATCAGCAAACACCAAACCTACCTATCCTGTTCCTGATTTTCTTCCCTTCTGCACTCAACTTCTTGTCCCTGCTGCCGACTCTTAGAAACAAGCCCAAAAGAGGTACAAGACCAGTTCTGAGAAGGACTTAACACAAGGGATATTGTTGCAGTGTAAATATCTGTTATAAATAGGGAAGACATATTTAGCAGTTTTCTCTGGGTGAGGACAGTTCTCAAAGTTGATCTGAAACAGGTACACCTACCTTTGGTAGATCTACCTTTAAGACAATCTGCCTAGGTTATCAAACATTAACACATTAGCGCTGCTCTCAGAAAGGCTTCACTCCGCTTAACATCAGAGGTATATACTGAGAATTTATAATCAGAAAAATATAGCAAGTCTTAGAGATGGAGACACTCCTAAATATCTGAGTTAACCTTAAGTGAGATGCACCTAAATACAATAATTGATCCAATCAAAGCACCTTAAGGTGACCATATCTGCTCTGAGCTTTGTTGTTAAGGCCTCTGTAATCTGGAGCATTTTCAAACTTCTCCCTTGCAAACTCTGCACTCTTTCTTAGTTCCCCCACTGCTCTGATGCTTCCTTTCAGTAACATCAAATGCTGTTTTCTTCCTTCTTTTGTCTGACTCTTCAGCAAACTCTCATTATCCCTCCTTGCTTTTCCACAAACCTTGAAAGGCAACTGGGTGGCAAGTAGTTATTGTAGATGCCCATCATGGGGCCCATCGGTTCTGCCAGCTATTCCCATGCCCCTTTGATGTTATTGAAGTCTAATTCCTTGTGCAAGGGGGCTTCATTCCCCAGAGCACATTGTGCATCCCAGAGAGAACAAGCTCTGATTGTGCTGCTAGTCAAAGCACAGTGGAGATGCTGCTGGGGCTGATAATGGGAGATACAAAGGTGGCTGAGATCACAGGCTAAGGAGGGGAGGGAGAGAAAGACAGACAAACTGTATTGGAGTTCAGTGATTGAGAAGAATAGCCAGGCTCAATTGGAGGATGGTGAAGCAGAAAAGGAGTTTCCATAGAGGTGGTGGAAAAAAAAATGAAATGGCATTTTATCAGTTCAGTAAAGGGCTGGGATTTTTCTTTGAGCCTTGACAGATCTTCTGTTTTTTGAACTGGTTCATTGGTTTCTAGCCCAACATTTATGCTCAAGGCAAGCTACTGCTTGCAATGCTTTTGAGACAGAGTGAGCACGTTAAAAATACTGGCTTTTTAGGGTTACTAGATGACTTTGGTATGGGTAAAACAGTTAAGGATTTGTCTCTTTCTTTTTCTCTTTCTTCTTTCCCCTTCCTCCTCCTCCTTCTCTTTCTAAGGGTAACTAACTTCATATAGTTAGCTAAGAATCAAACAATGTTTTTTCCTGTTTTAGAAAATGTTTCCAGCTGGGGAAAGGCCTTTGAACACAGGCAAGACCACCAGTCCTTACAGGGACAGAGTGGAATAAGGGATTATTAAAAGGTTACTGATAAATTGAGGCACTTATATTTAGAAACAAAATGAGATGAGAAATTCCTTCAAAACTAGGTTTTAAAAAATAAATTCAGTGGTCATTTCCTAGCTTTTATTTGTAATGTATTCCATGCTCTGTATCCATTACATAAAGTATTCCTGTGTAATTGTATGCCATTAGCCGGGTGTACTGTGAATAGCTATGTTGACTTTCAGGTGCACTGAATTTATCCAACAGTAAGGATATGGCAACATACACCATATTCCACAATTAATAGATACCTGATCTGTAAAACTGGACTTCTGTTTTAAACCTCTGCTTTTTGGAGGTGACAGGGTTTGAGATTCTCTTCTTATCAGCATTTAATAGAATTGAGAATGAGGCAATTAGTTACAATTGGGCACATATAAAGAGGGTGAGAAAAGATGAGTGCAGGCCCTCTGATGAAATGTAACAAACTTGTTTCACTAGAATGATAGTGAGGCAGAGTTTAAAAGGTAGATGATAAAGAGTAACAACCCTCCAAAAAACCCAAGTTCTTTGAAGACTCAGGTTTTATTTTTAGTTCTTTCCTTAGCTGCTTCCATGATGCTCTAGAAATCACGCCACGTGTCTGCAGTTTCTAGGTCCTTGGGATGGCCTCCTTAGTCTGACTGTCTGCCCCTTAGGTCTGAATACATGCAGGAAGATACAAATGTCAATAGGGATCTCTAATAATGAAGTATGGTATAGACATCAATAGGAATAATAATCAATTTTGTTCCAGTTCTTACTTTATATTATATACTATATTCCTTTGCCTCCCTTCACAGGTTTTTCTTTGTAATATCACAGTGCCCTTGTTCTTTACTTCAACTCTGTGACTGGAAATCACCTACCACGTAAAGATATGGGACAGTATGAATAATAAATTCTGTAGATATGAAAGGATATGCTGAACAGATGGATGTACATTTTCTCTCTTTGCATATACTTTCCTTACACTATGTACTTCAGACTGATCAAATATTATAACAGAATTCATTGATACTTACCCCATAAAAGGAAAAGATATTACTGTTTGGAATATTATTCCTTTATCATATCCACTCGCTTTTAAAAATATATTTGAATTACATTATGAATTTTGGCATTCAATTTTACGGCATTTGCCAGATGACTAATCAGGTCAAAATGTCTTTATTGCAACTAATTTTTGCTGGAGTTATCTATAATGCCATGGCAGAACTGGTTTGTCACATAAATATCCATATTTGCATTTGCATTTGCATACAAGCATTTAAATTCTGCCATCTGGTACCTCCTGCAACAGAAAGTTAAGTCTGCTTATTTCTTAAAACACTGACCGATGTCCCCTTCAACATTAAACAGATTTGAAGTTGGACTTCTTGAGACCACAACTTCCTCTAAAATAATCAAAATTCAGTTTCTTTGAAACAACTCCTTTGGGATCTCTGCCACCTCTCTGTTGCCTTCCAGAGTAGTTTCTTTATTATGGGGTTGTTACCACGTATTTTTGGTTCTAAACAGTGATATATGGAAAAAGAAATGGCAGGCCCATTCGAAAAAAACAAAACAAAAAATGACTTTATAAAAGTATGCATATGTAAGAAAGTCACTGACCTTGATAATGCCTCTTTAAAGTTTTACCATGGTACTTTCTGTGTAGTGCTTTAATTTGTATCTGCACAGTGTCTGCTCTGACAGGTCAGCCCGTACGAGTTATGGCGACCCAAATTTGCAATTAGTATCCAGTCACTTAATTCTGGGAATGGCAGTAAATATTACCCATTAACTACAGGTGAATTAGTGGCATTATTGAACTAATGTGGACTGGGATTTCTGAGAGATACACAGTTGCACAGGAGTGGTGCCACTGATAAACACGTTTTCTTATCGCACTTTTCAGCAAAGCACAACTATCTGAATTCCTTGGGCTTGGCTTGTCAAGCAATTACATCACCAAACAGGTCTTTTCATGGCTTGGATATACCAAAACTTGGGGAAAAATGCTGATTATAAAAGAGTGACAATATGATATGTGATTGCAAAGTTCTTACAAGAGATATAATGCAAGAGATTGCCCTTGGTTTTGTCTACAGCAGTAACTACAAGCCAAGGGGGCTGCATGCCATGTTGCTTGAAGAGCTGTTATTGGACGAGAAATTCCAGCCTAATACCCTTGGATGTTGTTAAAGTGGTTATTTAACCCCAGAATAAAAAAGTAAATAAGTTGTGCATTATCTCAACATGGATTCATGTTTTGTGATACTTCCAGGTGCTGTTCTTTCTATCCCTTTCACTGGTAGATTGAAAGTCTCAAATGTATTCATGTTCGTGCATACAGGATGAAAGTTCTCTCTTCTAATTTTAACATTTAACCATAATCATAAAAGATCCCACAATACATGTTGCGATCAGGAGACTGCCAGCTGCCATGCCCAAACAGGATCCATCAGGACTAATTACATTTTGCTTACCCAAAACTGTCCATAAACCTTCTGATTAGAAGTTTTTCTATATTTCTCCTAAATTCTGATTGCACAGTGACAGCATCACTTCCATACGCCAACCAAATGTTCTTTAATGTTGTGTGAGTTATCACCCGCATATGCAGCTGTTAAGAAAGCACTTAGAAGCCTTATGGGAGGAAAAGCACTTAACATCACACACACAAACATGATTCCTGAGTGAAATTTGATGACAGAGTGAGGACAATAAGCAACTAGTTGGTTGTTAGAAGCTGTATCAATAAGGTTAATATTTCTCTGTATTATTACTATATCTGAGCCTTATTGTGGCAAGCAGCACACAAGCACGGTATAAAATCTGCTCTGAACCCTGTGTCTGTAGAAGCTAAAAGAATTCTTAATTGCTAGAGAGACTTGACTTTTGGATTTGGCCTTTTCTTCAATTCTTTTACAATAATAATATCCTATAACTTTTTGGCCCAAATATTGTTTGTATTCAAAGATGATCCTGTGTGTTGAGAATGGAAACAATAACAATAATCTGTGTCTCTGCCTTTCCTGTAGTGGCAAACAGGAAGTTCTTCTTTGCCCCTAGGTGAGACAAGTTGTTGTACATCAGAATCCAGAGAAAAATCCTGTCCTGGCAAAGACTTGATCTCATGTAGAGGGATTACCCACACAACAGGTCTGCTGCTGTCAAGAAGACCATTCAAAAAGACCACCTCCAAGGGTCAGTCTCATAAAGTGGTTTCTGCTGTTTGTAGCTTCTGAGCAGAAAATGAGATCAGTGAGAAAAAGACTGTTCAAATGAGGGAAAAAAATGCTCTGAATTAATACATGATTTCCTTTCTGAGGAGGAAATACACTCACAGAGAAAAATTACCCCCAGCTTCTCTTTCTCAAAAGTTTCCAGATTTTTGGGGAGCAAAAGCAGAAGAAGCAATAACTAGTAATGAATCAAGAACTATTAACAGAAACATAGAACCATAGAATACCAGGTTGGAAGGGACCTCAAGGATCATCCGGTCCAACCTTTCTTGACAAAAACATGGTCTATAAAGATGGTCCAGCAGCCTGTCCAGCTGAAACTTAAAAGTGTCCAATGTTGGGGAATCCACCACTTCCCTGGGGAGATTATTCCAGTGGCTGATTTTCTCAATGTGAAATATTTTCCTTTTGTATCCAATTGGAATCTCCCCAGGAGTAACTTGTACCCATTAGCCCTTGTCTTTTCCATGTGACTCCTTGTAAAAAGGGAGATTGATGTAGAAACCATGAACATATCAAACTCTCACACAGGCATCTGATTCTCAAGGATTCCTCCTGCTTCAAGCTTCCTGAAATAGGACTTTTTACAGTATCATAGCATGTTTTCATCTGGCCATGCCTTACATGTCAAACCAGAACTCTTACCCTTTTGCCCCTCTTTTCTCCCAAATGTCTTCCCCCAAATAGTGATCATGAGATCACAGATTTCCACCCTGAGGATCTCTGTAATTAACTGAGTCCAGGAAAGAATGTTTTGGTAAAAATTATTTTTACCGACAATATCCTTTTTTGTTAACAACATCACCTATGTTTAGGAATGTTATTAGCATTTTGAAGCTTTGTGGCTTTGTTTAGCACTGCATTGAAAAGCCTTTGGGCATGATTCAGAAATTATTTGAGGATATCCCTACAGCTCTGTGACCTCACAGACTCCATATCAGCAGGCTCATCAGTAATGCTTATTCATATGAATAAATGAGTGCAGGTCTATGTGCCTACAACTAGGACTCTGTTGAAGGATTCAGCTAAAGGCATGTTTCAGACTGACATAACTTCAGTAATGTTGATTGGCCAGCCTTGGCTATGCCTTTTCATGTTATTAATAAAGGTTAAGCTAGATATTAAAGACCGATTGAAAGAATATAGAAAACAAATGCAGAAAATGAGCCAGCTGGAAAGGTAAACTGGTAAATTTTGAATGAATTGTTGTTCTTCATTATGTGAGGTGTAATACTGGCCCCAAATATTAAATACTATAGCCTAAACTGCGTAATTTAAAGGACAAACATATGTCCAATTATCATTCAAACATTCAGACATGTCATCACATTGCAGCAAGTTTTCTTTTGTCATAATTCAGAAGAAAATTCTATTTGCAATAGAAAATTAATTTTCTTAATTATGATCTGATACAGACTTTATAATGATTTGTTAACATAAATTATCAAGAGGTGTTAAATTGTGAAAATTATTTATCATGTAATCATACTTTATAGAAAATACATGATCTTCTTATATCCTTTACCTCTGTGTCCCTCTAAAGTAATTTCATTTGTTGATTTATAGTGGCAGATGGAAGATACTCACTTTTGTTGTTTTACTGTCAGGTGCATCAATTCTTGCCTATTAACTCTTTGAATGAGATTCTAAGGGTTTTTTTTTTTTATTATTTATGCCTTGCCAGATCATTCCAGATCCTTACCACATTTAGTTCTTACCTATTTAAGGATTTAATCTACTGACAATTTTACCTGGCAGAATATTTCCCTTGCTTTTCTTCTGGTAGTCAATCTGTTAATTAAATATAATCCAAATATAATTAATGATTAAAGTTTTTATTTGAAAGGCAAAACCATTTAGTCTTAAGAAAAGCAACTATGCCAGCAATTCAGCAAAGTATTTGAGCAGGTATTTAAGTAATGAGATAGATAGCCTAAGAATGTGATGGAGTCCTCTTTAGTGAAGGCTTTTAAGATTGATGGTTGAATAACTGTGTGGGAATGATGGCATGGAAGTAACTGATTCAGGTTGAAGGGAGAGAGCTTAACTACATGATCATTTTGTCCAACTGACATTCTCTACCATCCACTTTTCTGTGTGAATAGACTCCAGTGCAGAAAAAAACAACTAGGCGGTGTCTCAAATAATTTGAACAAAGTCTGGCTCAGGAAAGCAAACTGAAAAAGTTTGCTCCAAGTAAATGAGTATTGTTTGATGTGATGCACCCAGTGTTGAATATGACCTCAAAAGAATGAACAACCTGAAAATATTAATCATGGAAGTGACATCAAAGGGTATTATGACTTTCTTGTATTCAGTTTATATTAGCGAAAACAAGGGAGAGGGTGTTTTTTAATCTTATGGGCAGTGTGTTTATTTGTTCACGAGTGCCTAGTCCTGATCAAATGGATGACACGAGGAAGAATGAGTGAAGGGTTCTTGTATAAAAGATTATAAATTACATGGATTCTAATTTAATAGCAGAATAATAGGAAGTTTTAATAAGAATTGATTCTTGTTTGTTTTAGGTGTTATCCAGACATAAGAGTAAGATATAGTCCTCAGGGACCCATCTGGAAAATAGTATGCACCACAATGGAATATTCATGGATCATGATAACATACAGTTATGTTTGCTAATTTTTTATACTGAAAGCAGTAAAGCTATTTAAAAACAAAAGTCACAGCTGATGAGTTTCAATCCTTAATTCAGTTTCTTTTAATTAAAAGCTCAATAGACAAAAGCCTACAGTAAGTTTATCTTCTGGACTAATGGAGCACAACATTTCATTTGTAACTGAGAGGACTGCAAAATAACAATAATTAAAAATTTAAAAGTTAAAAAATGAAACAAGTTTGTTTGAAAATATTTGCATTCAGTTCAATCCAAAGTGGTGAAGTATTTTGTATGTTCTCCATAGACCTTGAACTGAGTCCTTAATTAGTGCTTAAACCTAGCATTGATTTTGTTTCCACAGCTTGCAGCTCACTTTACACTGACTGAACTGATCATGAGAAGCTGAGTGGCAGAAATCAGTATGTCTTCTTCACCATTGAAGAGTATCAACCTAAACCTGCACAACCTTGACTGAGTGGAAATACGGACCAGTGAAGAATTTATAATCTCCCAGGCAGAGAACACTTTTGTCTGTTTCTGTTCTTGCTCTTATGAAGGAGTTACACAGCAGTAGGAATCCACCATCAAGAACGAAGGCCTATATCTATTAGTGACTGTCCAGACTACTAACACAAGAACTAATCAAAGCCTAATTGTAAAATCAGTGATTTCAGGCAGAACCAAGCTGAGGCTTACAAGGAAACTGGGGCCTTTTTGATTAACAGAGTATTTGTCTAGCTTCCATGCACTGTATAACATTTGTTGTCCTCATTATTTCCTTCGTCCCTGTTCCAAGTAGTAATACTAGCCTGTAATGTTATAAAGTTTAAAGTAAACTATTATAAATGTATAGGTATATAGTATTGTAAAGGGATTTTTTATCATTAATTCTCTCTCTCTTTATGCCTCTTTCCCATCCTGATTATTCCTTATGATGTGATAGTAGACCTCATAAAGGTCACAGGGCACAGAGTGTGGCAATTTTCACTGTAAAATCTAATGTTCCACAAGCTAATTTCAAGACTCATGAGCAATCTTCACAACATCTTGGTGATTTGTGTTAAAATCATTGTCTGTATTCAAAAGAAATATACAAATGTTGCTTTCAGTTACAGGTCAGAGAATGGATATGTGCAAGTATCCATTAAAACCATGATAGCTCAAAAATAATTGCAAACTTTACAAAACCAAGAGTTCAGGTTCCCAGCAGTTGGATGCCCTTGCTACTGCTGTGCTAACCATGGGGAGCAAACCAGCAGTAACAGAAAGGTGGGTCTGGATGACCATCACCTTGTCTCGGGAATAGCATTGATTTAGTTTCAACCATGAGCAGTTTCATCCTGTGCCATTTGCACACCTCTTGTGTGAAGGCCCCCAGAATTACATAGTGACTTCTGCACATAGCTCCAGGACTTCTTTTCTAGAGGTAGGATTCTAGTTTGGTCACTGTGAAAACTGCTTATGCAACTAGAGAAAGTAGGATTCATGGTATGACACTGTACCAGCTGCATCTACAATGCCTATGGTAGATTCCCAAATGTTATATTGGTAGGAATTGGGCAACTATTTTTGGATAATTTGTTTTTTCACAAAAAAAAAAAAAAAAAAAAAAAAAAAAAAATCCATTTTCTGGGTGATATAAACAGTTCACAAATATTTTTAGCTCAGGACTAGGATGAGGTGGGGAAGAGATGAAGAAGTGGAGAGTGTAGGTATGTACATTGACAGAAAGAGCTCCCAGGAAACTTTGTTCTCAATAAAGACTGCTTTTTCCCCTCCAACACAAGGGGAAATTGCATTGAATCATCACTAACAAAAGAGAGGAAGTAGGTTTTATCTGAACAGCTCATTTTTGCCTTATAGGATGTATGGAGAAAACTCATTTTATTACTTTTGTAATAAAAATTGCATGCAGATTTCATGGTACCATGCAGATGAGTTGGCTAATGATGGACATCGTATACCCATGGTATACACAATCATAGTCATAGAATCATGGAATCATTTAGGTTGGAAAAGACCTTTAAGATCCATAAACCTAACACTGCCAACTCCACCACTAAACCATGTCCCACATCTACATGTATTTTAAATACCTTCAGGGATGGTGACTCTACCACTTCCCTGGGCAACCTGTTCCAATGTCTGACAACCCTTTCGGTGAAGAAATCTTCCTGATATCCAATCTAAACCTTCCCCGGCACAGCTTTTCTCTTTTTCTTCTTTTGTGACCATTTTCTCTTGTTCTATCACTTGTTACTTGGAAAAAGAGACAGACACCCACCTCACTACAACCTCCTTTCAGGTAGTTGAAGAGAGTGATAAGGTCTCCCAGTTCCCTCAGCCGCTCCTCATAAGAGTTGTGCTCTAGACCCTTCACCAGCTTCGTTGCCCTTCTTCGGACACAATCCAGCACCTAAATGTGTTTTTGTAGTGAGGGGCCCAAAACTGAACACAATATTTGAGGTGCGGCCTCACCAGTACCAAGTACAAGGGGACAGTCACTTCCCCAGTCCTGCTGGCTACACTATTTCTGATAGAAGCCTGGGTGCTATTGGCTTTCTTGGCCACCTGGGCACACTGCCAGCTCGTATTCAGCCAGCTGTTGACCAACAACCCCAGGTCCTTTTCCACCAGGCAGATTTCCAGCCACTCTTCCCCAAGCCTGTAGTGTTGGATGGGGTTGTTGTGACCCAAGTGCAGGACCCACCATTTCACCTTGTTGAACTTCATACAATTGGCCTCAGCCCATTGACCCAGCCTGTCCCAATCCCTCTATAGAGCCTTTCTACCCTCAAGGAGAGCAACACTTCCGCCCAGTTTGGTGTCATCTGCAACCTTACTGAGGGTGCACTCGATTCTGTTGTCCAGATCATTAATAAATATATTAAGTGGAACTGGCCCCAGTACTGAGCCTTGAGGAATACCACTTGTGACCCCAAAGTCACAGTGGGTGCCATTTCCCTTCTTTTCTTAGGTGAAAACAACCCAGATAATTAAGAAAAGGGTCAGAATAAACCTCTAGGGAGAGAAGAGGGAAAACATAATTAAGTTTAGCTTTCTGTAGTAAGATCTGTTTTGGTCCTGTTTACAATTTAAAAAGTACATATTATAAACAGGATTTTGTGTCCTTCTGGTAGAAGACAAGATGCTTGCATCTAGGGCTGAGGAAGAAACCTGTTTAACATTTCAAACCCTGAACTGAATCTGTTCAGGATCTTCCTCCTCTACACCACTATCACCCAGTGATAATTTAATATCCCTCAGCAGACATTTTTCCTTGCTGCCTGTGCAGCCATTGATACTCAACTTGTTAATTATTTTACTATCATTAAACAGCAAAGTGAGGGAAAATGCCCCAAACCCCAAAATGAGCTGGTGCTGGTGAAAGCATGGTACCTGCTGCAGACACATTTGCTGGGATGTTTACCTGAGCATTCCAAGTCCCTCCATTCTTTCGTGCCTGACAGGCTTGTGAAACAGAAACCAGTTTGGTACAACACTCTCTGTGGTTTGATTGCCTCAGTAGCTTTTCAGGTAATACTGCCTCCCTCCGAGTTTTGAAAGATGAAAATATTAGTTACTCATTCATAATGTAAACAACCTGGTTTTATTTTATTCATTTCAAATTTGCCACCAAATCATTCTATTTCTGTTGTCTTTTAGTGATTTTTATTCTAGCAGAGGAAATAATTGGTAATCTGGCAGAGTTGAAGATGACTCACAAGAACCAATAATTGTTTTAATTTTGTTTTTTTCTCACCAACATAAATATTTTTACCCCTTTCAGAAATCTGCTTATTGGGACCACCTTCCCAATTGCTCAGTCAGTACTGAAGGTACATACAATACATTCCACATTATAGATAATAAAAAAAAAAAAAAAAAAGAATGCCTGTGACATTTAATTTACTTATTTTAGTGTCTGTGATGTAAAATTCACTGATGACATCCCAGGTGTCTTGCAGAGATAAGGTGATACTGTTTGCTCATATTCTGAAGGAAAATTTTGCTGTTTTCAATTCAAATATTTTTAGTGAATGCATTCATCAGGACAGATGCTTTCTATAGAGAAGCACAGCTGGAACTATGTGCTTGTGTGCTGGATAATTTATTTTACATTTTACAGGCCATAATTTAGGAGCAGAATGCTAATTTCAGTCTTAGTTTTCAGGGGATTGTAGGCTTGCAGGACACATGGTGTCCTTGACCAGCATTACACAGCCAGTGAGCAGATCACTGGGGCAGAAATGATTTTTTTAGGATTTCAGACTAAAAGGAAGGAGTTTTTTATCTCTCAGGTTTTCTTGAAAGAAAAACAACCCAGGATACCTCAACAACTTTTCTTTAAAGAACAAATTTAGATCCTTTTTTCAGACTATATCTTCCAAAGTTAACTAGTCAGACCAGAGAGCTTAATCACCTTCACTTTATTGTTAATTTAAAAGGTATTCCTGTGCTTTAAATGAATAGATCCTCCTCAGAAAGCCGTGCATCCTCCTGTAGAACTTGGTTCGTCATGAAATGAAGGAGCTCCTTCCTCTACTTCTGTCTGCAGACCTCAGCCCACAACCATGATGAAATGTGCTGCCTCAGAAGCTCTGCGGTGCTTCCTGCAAACTTTTGAGGTGTTACAGAAAGGTTAGGATGGATCTTTAACCACATAGGCACATGCTGTGTGTTGACCCTGAACTGGTCAGAGAAGCTAGCTGTACAGTGAAGAAAGACATGCAGGAGCTGAGGACTTGGTGGTACTCTCTCTAATCCATCCAGTTGAACATACAGGCATGAGTAGGGGACAGATGCATCCTATATTTAAATACATGGCCCCTTTGGAGGTTGCTTCTAGCAGGACCTTTGCTTTCTGGACCAGAAGGTGGTGATGTAAAGAGGAAGAGTGCCTAAGAAAATTGGGAAAGAATTTCCTCTGTTATACGCCTCTTAGTGACAAAAACTATAAATGAAGCTGATATTGCTATAGCTGCAAAGTGTCACCTAGATGTTGATAATTAGAAAAAGGTTAAAGGAGGAAGAAAAATAGTGATTCATTCTGCTGAACGGGTGCAAGAAGCATGGCGAATAAACAGGAGAATCTGGGATAATTAATTGTAAAGTACTAAACTAATTTGGCAAACCAGAAAGCTGGAGGCAAGTGCAAATAACTGGAAGTATAACATCGTCTGTAGATGGTTGGTGCCTTTTTCTGTAGTGGAATTGCCATTTCCAACACATTGCAAGCTTAACATTTCCCCCCAACCAACCGATATCCTTTCACCAAACCAGGTGCTCTAGAAGAGGTTTTGAACTGGAAATACATTTCAAGCATTTTTCTCTGAATACCTTGAGGCCCACTCAAATAAGAAGCTATTCCTAGTAGGCTGTTTTATGTATTCATGATTTTCCTTCTTTCAGAAAGAATTCTGAACCTTGCTTTGCTGGGTTTTATAGAACTTACAGAAATATCAGTGTTGATATTTGAATTATCTTCATTAGATTACAGGGTGAACAGGCTCCTGAGGTGAAGGAAAGCAACTCAGATCTTGCAGAGTGCTTGTCTTACATGTTCATAAACTCAGGCTGAACAGCGTTCAGAGGTTGCATTGATTTGCATTTAGAAAATAACCCTTTCGATGACAGATATTAGGGAATGGTATGCAAATTTTCAAAAACTGATCTTTAAGCACTTAAATCCAAAAACAGAGGTTAAGTATTTTAAGTTCTTACTGCTCCTACCCATTCATGTTAAATGAGAAGCCACTCCTGAAAATGTGCCTTATGCAACGTGTAGGTTCTGGAGTACCAAATAGTGCCAGAGAAAATCAAGTTATTATTTTCCCAGTGTGATAAAGGCTTGTTTTAGCAAGTCTTTCAGCTGTGAATCAGCTAATTTCTTTAAAAACCCGGGAGTGGTGTACGAAAGGTAGGCACTGCTTGTGGACTGAGTTCTTGAGCTAGCCTGCTAATGCTGCAATTCATGTGCATGCAGCATCAGTCTGGAATTTAGAAATAAAAAAGGCACTTATGTAAACTTGACATAACGAGCACTACTCTGTAACAGTCTGGAGCAGATAGCAGAAGAATAATGGTAATGGAGAAGTGAGTTTTCTTTAAGACAACTGATAAAAACACTCACTGAAAGCATATGTTCTTATCTGTCTCAGTCTCATCCCTGAAAAGGTATTTCCAGTTGATTCTGAGAGAAGTTTTAGATGCTATCTTTGTAAAGAAAATGCTAACTATTATTTTCTTTCTATATCTAAGCATTTTTGCAGCTCTGTGTCTTCCTTTGCTCTTTATCTTTGGCACTGAGTTGACAAGTAAGACACCAATCATATGTGATTGAAATATCTATCTCTATGCCTTATTACTGTGTCCTATCAATAAAACCATATTTTGTGAGGGAAATCAGTCATTCCTCCATTTTAGCTCTATATCAACAGCCAAAGCTTCCTTTTGATTTGCTTGTGTGACAGCTCTGTCCATAGTACAACATCCATCTGCAGCACACTTTTTAGTCTGGCAGATTAATAAGTTAATAAATGTCTAGATGAAATGAAGTCCAGAACTCATCTTGGGAATAGTTTTCTGAGTGTTTCAGCTTCAAAGAGCTTCAAGGTTGTCACACGATCTGATTGTTCACATCAAATAAATCTAATCAGTTACCATTGACCTTGCTTGCAATAATACATAATATCTCAGATACCAGTTTTACAAAAGTTTTAAAAAATCTGCCTTTGTTTTGGGCCCTCAAAATGAAACGATTTTTAGTGAGATAGTTTCCTTATGTGACAAGCATGTGAATCAGGATTGCTCTAAAATATTTACTCTTTTTAGAGTTTGGTCTATGTTAGGACTGGGGAAGAATCCGCTTTCCTTGTTAACATACCATGTAACTAGATCTGCCTCAATCATTGGTTGTCATTCAGCCAGAAAATAAAATTTCTGTAGTGTCATATAGAGTCTCCTGAAGGAGACATACAGTAACTTAAATACAGGCCTATAAATCTTTATAATCTCCTATCAAGACAGGCTGAGAGAGTTGGGGTTTTTCAGCTTGGTGAAGAGAAGGGTCTGGGAGGAACCTATAGTGGCCTTCCAGTACTTAAAGGGGGCTACAGGAAAGATGGAATGGATTTTTTACAAAGGCGTGTAGTGACAGCACAAAGGGCAATGGTTTTAAACTAAAAGAAGGTAGATTTAGATTAGATATAGAGAAGAAATTCTTCACTGTGAGTGTGGTGAGACACTGGCACAGGGTGCCCAGAGAAGCTGTGGCTGCCCCCTCCCTGGAAGGGTTCAAGGCCAGGTTGGACGGGGCTTTGAGCAACCTGGTCTAGTGGAAGGTGTCCCTGTCCATGGAAGGGAGGGTGGAACTAGATGATCTTTAAGGTCCCTTCCAACCCAAACCATTCTATGATTCTGTGATTTACCCTATGACTCTGTCATGGTTTAACCTCAGCCAGCAATTAAGAACCACACAACTGCTCGTTCACTCACACCACCCCCCTCACCCCCCAGTGGAATGGGGGAGAGAATCAGAAAAAAAAGTAAAACCCATAGGTTGAGATAAAGACAGTTTAACAGACTAGAAAAGGGAGAGAAATTAATACTATTAATAATAGAATATACAAAACGAGTGATACACAATGCAATTGCTCACTACCTGCTGATCAATGCCCAGCCAGTTCCGAAGCCACAGTGCCCCCGGCTATCTCCCCCCAGTTTATATACTGGGCTTGATATCATATGGTATGGAATATCCCTTTGGCTTGTTTGGGTCAGCTGTCTTGACTGTGTCCCTTCACAGCTTCTTCTGCACTCTCAGTCTCAGCTGGCAGGGCAGTATGGGAAGCTGAAAAGTCCTTGACTTAGTATAAACACTGCTCATTAAGAACTAAAACATCAGGTTGTTATCAACATAATTCTCATCCTAAATCCAAAACACAGGACTATACCAGCTACTACAAAGAAAATTAACTTTATTCCAGCTGAAACCAGGACAGACTTTTATTTTGTTTTGCTGAAGTCACTATTGTATTTTTAGGTCACTCAGAAGCACATTCTCTCAAATCCGTTGTTCATATGTTTTTCATTTGCATGCACAATAGCTAGATGAAATATCAAATTACTGTTTTTTATTTCACAGGGACTTCAATCCATGTGATTTTTCCAATGTGTAAATCATCCATTGTCAGAGCAAAACCAAAGCAACACCATGAAACAATTCATAACTTAGTTCAACTCAGTATTGTCCTAACCCAAATCCCATTCAAGGCCATGAAAAGATTTCCAGGGATTTGGGGGGCATTATGTATGCACCTAAGGGTTATGCAAAGTCTTTTACCATCATTTTACAATAAATGCAGAAGACTTGCCTGTGCTTCTTTCAAGAAAATTGTTTGTGCTGATGTTTAAACTGCAGTGGTGAGGGATGGAAGAGTGGCAGAGAGAGTTTTTAAGATAGAAAGATTTAATTTGCAACTTCAGAGCTGTCAGTAATGTCCTACTCTGTCAATTCAATTTTATATATGAAACTTTTCACTCAGCTCACTGAATAAAATTGTACCTCACAGTGGGATCTCCCTATAGACAAATGCTTGGAAACATTCATCTCTGCATTGGAAGGACTCACAGGAAAATAATACCTCTGATTACTCTACAGTCCCTGGGAGAGAATAGCAGAGCTACAGGTTGAACACAAGGCTGGGGCAGGAGGAGATGCCAAAAGAAAAGACCAACTCTTTAGTGACATAGTAACATCTAAAATTAAACTCAGGAAAAGTTTCAGGAGCATGCAAAGCAAATCACTCTCTCAAGCTGTCTCAACTTCTTGGGGGAGGACAAAACTAAGAAAAAGTTTCAAAAATGGAAACCCAGCTTTGTTAGAAAGGATATATTTATCATGAAGCTAGAATATCTGCAGCACCAATGGTCTAACTGTGTAGCCACTCAAGTGTTTCCACTCTTATCTGTGCAGAACACCCCTTTGTGATGGGTAAATTTGATCAACAAATGTAGTTGGTTTTGGTTTGGGTTACCTACAGAGGTGGTACTGTTTCTAGATGGAGAGATCAACTACCAGTTGTGTATGTGTCTTACCCCAGCACCTCTCTGCACTACATCTTCCCTCAGTAAAGGCAGGAAAACCTTCCCCAGGGAGCCTCGTATCCCTCAGAGGTGTAACCCGCTCAACTGACGCTACCCTTCTTCTCCTTCACAGAAGATATAGTAAACCTTTTGGGGTTGTAATTGGATGATTTAAGTTTGGAGCACACCAAATTTTGCTTTTCTGTCTGACTTAGCCTTCAGTGCCTCAGAACAACATGAGTTGCCACAGGATGGACATCTGAGCTGCTGGGGGCCTCCAGCATGCAGGGTGACTGTTCTTTGATCAGAGGAAATGCCCAGTAATCATAGTAACTGCTATTTGATTTTATGGGGTTTTGCACTGAAGCAAGGAATGTTTACTCAGCTCAGTTTGGAAAGCTTCAGTGATCACCATGAGATTTAATTTCTGTGTGCATGGAAGCGTAGCATGTGATGCATGTTTTAAAAAGTGTCATTCAGAGCAATGCCTCGTTTATCTGTGTTCTTTGTAATCAATTACACAAAATGTCCAAACAGAAGGTTTTGTTTCTCCATTTTTGAAAAATACTCAGAGTCACATAAAGGAAGTAATTTTGTAATTTTTATGATTTTAATGACATTCAAAACTTGGCATCACAGGCCTTCTTTCAAACTGGAATTTGCCTTTTTGTCACAAGAGAATCAGTAAGGTAATGCTGGAACCATTAATTCAAACACCTACAAAAGCCAAATGTTTATACCTCCTCAGCTTGCCACACTTGAAAGTTAAAAAGCATTATTGGACTCAGTGACTAAAGATTGGATATCTACAGTGGATGGTATCCATCTGGCCCAGGAGAAGCACATGCCCTCAACTACAGAGTTCACACATTTTTTAGTTAGCTTCCACTGCAGCATGGTGTACTCAATTGTCCGTGAGTGTGCTGATGAATCTCCAATACTGCACCGTAGGCTGCACTCCATGCCTGTCCCGATATCATGGAGGGATCTACATCTAGTCAGCATCAGTGCTAGTTCCAGCTGTTCCTTTTCTGACTACCATATGAACCTGCCTATGGAGTGACCATGCTGTGTAGTTTGCCTCTACAAGTGGCCCTGTGCCCTTTCCTAGCAGAATTCAAAAATGAAGATGTCTTCAGACTTCCAGGTTTAACAAATTTGATGTGGCTAGGTCACCAGATTGTATTGTGGGACTGCAGCAGTTTTGAATCAATTTTATGTGCTGGACTACAGCCTTAACTTTCAACAGAAATGGTTAAATTAATGAGTCTCATGTTACAATTGAAAAAGACTATGAGCTTCCTCAAGGTCAGCCATGGCAGCTTGGTTAATGAACTGGTAAGGCCATGACACTTCATTTGAAGAATTGCCTTAGTAATTTTTTTTTTTTTTTTTTAAGAAAAGTTTGAGTGTTCTTGGAGTAACTCAATTTTTTAAGCAAATACTCCTCCTAGACTATACCTGGGAAGCTTCAGTCTTATAAAATTGTTTGGGAAAGTTTGAACTGCTCTGCAGCTTGAACATACAAGGAAGATCCCCTTCCTGAGGTCTTGTATGTATATGTATATACTGTTCCACTGGTTTCAAATTGACCCCATGTAGTTGCAAGGATCTGAGTCACGGATATAATTCTACAACTGGAACTAAGGTTTGCACAGAATATTTCACTGCTCTTAAAAGATGTGTGTAGCATCTCCAGTTAGTTACTCATATTTTAGTTAAGTTAACCCCTACAATCACTAAGTGTAAGTTAGCATCAAAAGTATGTGATTAGTTATGTGGTGGATATTCCATAAACCATTATTCAGAAGATTTTTATAAGAAAGGATTTTTCTTTCTTCAGAATTCAACAGAAAGTCTTGTATTCATTCATACTTGAAATATTGAAAAGATGAATATCAAGAAGTGTGGAAGTGCTAGCTGAATAAACCTCCTGTTCTTTCCTTCCAGGGGCATGCACTTATTAAGGTACAAATCCCATGACTATTGTCTTTGCTACTTGTGCAAGAAAACACCCTGAAGTTCCTACCCTAGAGCCTAGCATTGAACACTATGGAAACCTCAGGGCCTTTCAGGTCAGATAGGTCATATGCAAAATCCATCTTGGAAATATGCTCCGCATACTGTAGCACTCCATGCTTCAGCAAATCTCACTGAAAGCACCTTTCAGCTCAGCTTAGCTGCCTCATGCAGAAGTTTTAATCACTGCACATGTTCTGTAGGTGGGATCATATCCACCTCAGACTCTTCACCAAATTCACTGCACAGTCATTCTGCCTGTTGAAGGAGTTTCAGTGAGAATTATCTTCTAGAGAAATCCAGACTCTATCAAAAAAGGTAAAAGAGCTAAGATACAATGAATTCTGAGATCCATATTGTGTCTTAGTAAGAAATAGGTCTGATCCACTTATTGCTTTCCCAGTACTGGTATGGTACAACCCACCTCCCTCTTGTCAAGTGATTTCTTGGGATAAGGAAGTGTGTTGCTGCTTGTGGGATTGCATTGTCCTCCAAACTAAGTGCTAGGTGGAGAGTGGTGTTTGGCTGATCACAGAATCACCGAGGTTGGAAGGGACTTCTGGAGCTCAAGTTCAGTCCAACTGCACAAGAGAGGGTCAAGTAGAACAGGATACCCAGGACCATGAGTGATGTCATTTTGCAGATGAATAAATTACATTCTTCTCTGGACAGTCCTTCTTTGTGGATTAGACAAGTCATGGTAGGATAAATTGGTTCAGACTTTCTTGAACCTTTTGTCTGACGGAGCCTGTCCAGAGTATATGACTCCTAACTTCTGCCTATGTATACCTTCCTTTCTCCTGAAGCATCCAAACCAAAATGGATATTAATATGAAGGCACTGGTGTCTCCTGTACCTCTTGATGTCTCCCTGAAGGCAGTGACGAGGGGTAGTGTAGGCCCCAAGTGCTGCAGGGCCTATGTATGGATGTTCTCGCCTGAGAAGAGACCTATGAAGTTTACTAGTGGCCTCTCTGCTGGTGACATCACGTATCTCCTCATAGACTTGACACATACATGACACTGCATCCAAGGACAATCTGCTCTCCTGTGGATTGCAGTGCTAGTAGAATTGCTCCTGCATTCATGTAAATCCAGCCGTTGCCACTGCTTATGTAGCTGGCAGGATGTGTAAAACCATGCAAAGAGGCAAGGTTGCAACAGATATGAGTCAGGACTCTGGTGCCCTCTGAGCCTCAGGCCATAGTCTTCTGCATACACACTGTCTCCTCAAGGAAGCATGGCAATGAGAAACATAATTTTTAGGGTCACAAGAGGTGACTTTTGGAGTGTGACACCAAGATGGGGTCTGTGAGCAGTGTGGTAGAGACAACTGTTCAAGACTATATAACTTACAGGGACACCCTTGTAGATGAGTGACTGAGAATAGGTAACTATGTCATAAGCAATATCCATATTGCAGATAGAGTTTGGGGTGTTCACTTAGATCACATTGGGAATCTACTTCCAGGGAACTACTTACTACATCCCAGTGTTTCCTGACATATATGTATACGCATATAGACAAGTAAATATATGTCTTAAGTATATATGTGTGTGTATATATATATGCATTTATGTATATTATATGCATTTATGATTAGGTGACTGAGGTCCTACACAAAAAGGGAAGATACTCCAATGTGACTTCATAAGCATGTTCTACAAGTGCTGACTTTCCCCTGTCTCCTTCCTTAGTTGCTTGCAGGGCCTCACTTGCAAAGACTACTGAAACATCAACACAGTGTATTACCTGTCTCAACCAACAAAGCCAGTGTACTTCTGAGTAACAGAATTGTTAACACAGAGCTAAATACTCAAATGAGATGGAAAGTAAATGACAATACTGTTTCTCAAATATATATCTCAGTTTCTTTAGGGTATCTATGCTCTCTGACAATTAAATATGCTACAAAGTGGACTAAAAATGCAGAATTTGTTAAGGGACAGGAAAGAAAATCTTTTCTTAAATTTTCATTTTCAAATTCCCACCCGTGCAGATATTTTTAGAGTAAGATATAGATATACCAGCTTGCTCTATAGTGTAGTTGCAATAAGGAAACTCAATATAGAAATAGAAGTATAAATTGGCTTCCGATTGCTGAACTGGACTTATTTAAATTTAATTTACATATGTTACATTAAGGTAAAAAATAGAATTGTATATTAACAATGGATTACTTTTGAGTCTAATTTTTCATAACTGTTAAAGGATTTAGCAGTAAAAATCCCCTTTGAGGAACTCAAGTGTTCCACAATAAGTGCTTATAGTTGGCTGACACCAATTCTACTTAATACCAGTAGGCAAATAAAGTAATCTGCTTTATTTCATGCTATCTAGTCTCTATTGTGCCCTTCTTTTAGGGCTCGTATTGCTTTCACAGTGCCATTAACTGTGACTAGTGTGCCACTCACTGTGCATAGCTATGTCTGCCAAACTGTCTGAGTGACATATCAGAAAGATATATGCAATGATGTCAACCACATTAATGAGGAAAGACAGCACAAACCCAAATTCTTTAGGAGGGTGGCACAGTTAACATTCTAGCCATCATTTTAGATCCTGAATAAGGTGAAATTTAAGTTAGATTTGATTTAAGTGGTAGCTAATGGGGTGGTTTTGTTTTTCTCACATGTTCTCACAAGCACCAAGTTAATCTCTGGGTGTTCAAGTCCTACTGATGTGAAAGTTTTTTAATTTTTTTGCTTTGGTAATCCACTGTTCATCAGTGAAAGGAAAGAGATCTGGTGAGCTCTTGAAGAACCTTCAGACATTTTCAGTACAAAAAATATGCGATGCCTGTGACCCCTGAGAAGTTCAGAGGGTAACAGAGAGGGAGAGAGTTATTACAGAATATTCAGACTCGAAGAAAAAAAGCTGTTTCCTCTGTGTTTTGATCACACCTTAATGCCACAACCCTTCCATCTTTCATCCAGGGCAATTGAAAATGTGGAGATACTCTCAGCCAGCCATCTTACAGTGATGATGAGTTTTCAGCTCATCTTTCCTCACTGTGTAGCAGGTGTGCCTATTGTTCTTTCCATTCTTTATTTTACTTACCTTCTTCCATTTCTTTACCAAGTTCTTTCCTTTCTGTGTCAGACTTAACTCCTAATTGTCTCTTCAGACTTTTCATATAGCCCTGAACTGCTTTTGACCTCCTAGCTCTGTATTCTATTTTTCTTGGTCCATGAATAACTGCTTTGTGCCATACCTGAATTTGTTTTCTGCTATGCTTCTTCCTATGTATCAAACCACTTCCCTTCCCATCTTACATTTTTTAAAATACTCCCTGAAAAAAATACCTGTCTCAAACCTCACGGGTGATAGGAAACTTCATGAGTAAAAATACCATCACTGATTTTTTTTTTTTTTTGTCACTGATAAATTACAAGGAAAAAGCTATGGCTTCAGTTATTGTTTTTGCAATAATAAGATCTCTGATATAGATATGGTATTTTCTTCAGTATCTTTCATCATCTCAGTCATTCCAGCAGCAGTTAAAAGTGACATGTTTTGTTTCTTTATGGTGATATCAGGAAGGAGTTTACTCTTCTTTCGTCCTGTTATCTTCACAGAGTGGTCTACTCTGTTGTGCTGATAGATCATCTTGGACTGATGCTAGCTGAAAAATCTGCACCATACTTCACCACATAATGTAGTCATACCCTATAATATCTATGAAGTTAAAGTCAGAGACAACACTGCAGGAGAGAAGGGTTCACATGGCTGTCAGCAGGGAAACTGGACTCGTTACAGAAGTGTAGCCTGAGGATATAACACTGGCATCTGAACACAGGTGCCCTGATAGTTAAACTTAGTGTTTTGATTTTTCTGCTTAACATTACACACACATACACACACACAAACTTTGGTTTTGTGGAGAATTGACCTTGCCTGACTGCCGAGTGCCCACCAAACTGCAAGTAGGATAGCAAGAAATAAAAACAAAACTAAAACCACCTTCCTCCCACATGCCTCTTCCTCCCAGGCTCAACTTCACTCATGACTCTTCTTCTTCCTCCCCCTGTGCAGTGGCAGGTGGATGGGGAATGGGCATTGCAGTCAGTCTTATTTGTTCTCTTCCTCTCCTTCTTCCCTGTGCAATTCCCCTGCTCCAGCGTGGGGTCCCTTCCGCAGGGTACAGTCCTTCATGAACTGCTCCAGTGTGGGTCCTTCCCACAGGCTGCTGCTCCGTAAGAACTGGTCCAGTGTGGATCCTTTCCATGGAGTAGAGTCCTTCAGGGATGGACTGCTCCAGTGTGGGTCCCCCACAGACCACAGTTCCTGACAGAAAACCTGCTCCAGCGTGGGCTCCAGCACGGACCACAGTTACTGATAGGAGTCTGCTCCAGCATGGGCTCTCCACAGGCTGCATCTTCCCTCAGGACATATCCGCCTGCTCTGGAATGGGATCCTCCCCGGGCTGCAGGTGGATATTTGCTCCACTGAAGACATCTATGGGCTGCAGAGGGATGACCTGCAACATCATGGTCTTCTCTATGGGCTGCAGGGGAATCTCTGCTCCAGTGCCTGGAGCACCTCCTCCTCTCCTTCTTCACTGACCTTGTCATCTGCAGGTCTGTTTCTCTCACATTTTCTCACTCCTCTCTCTCATCACTGCTCTGCAGCAGTTTTACCATTTCTTAAATTTGTTATGACAGAGGTGCTATCAATACTGCTGATGGGTTCAGCTTTGGTGGGTCTGTCTTGGAGCCAGCTGGATCTGGCTGTGTCTGACATGGGAGAAACTCTTGGTGTCTTCTCACAGAATCCATTCCTGCTACCAAAACCTTGCCATGTAAACCCAATACAGTTTTCAAGTTAGAGGGAAAGCAGGAAATGAAACGTTGTTAATGTAATTACTCTTTTGAAAATGTTGGCCCAGTGGTAGGTATTGGGTTTTGGAAAATCAGGCCCAAATTACTATACTGGTGTTTACCTTGAAGAGACTACAATTATTTAAATTGGTCATATACTTACATCTTCTGAAATCTATGATTTCTTTGATTTCAGAATGCTTCCTGTTTTACCAGCAGGCTGTGACCCTAAATTATTGTCACACTGATCCTTTTACTTCATTTGTTAACTATCCATTTACAACCAGTCCACACATCTTGAAGTAAAGCACAGAAAAACATGTTTATGCACATCTTTTCTTGTGGCTGTTTCTTCTGTTTTCCTTTCCTTAAGAACAAAGATCTTTAGTGGGTATGGAATGAAGATAAAAATTCTTCTTCAGCTCCCAATTAAGTCTTTCAGGAGAAAGTTTGGAAGTGAAGAAGGTGCTGTAGACCCCCCATTTCAGTTCTGATGAGTTCTACTAACCTGCTCCCTTTCCATCATCATAGGTTCAGCCAGGGGTGCTTGCTGAGAGCTGTCCAAGACCTTGGCTAATACCAAAACTGCCACTGTGTTTGGGCTTTCTGGGTGCACTGGAATAGATAATTTCTGGACCACAGTCACTGGAACCATAGAATTTCTTCAGCCTGCAAAGATGGCAGTATCCATCATCTGTATTTTTTTTTTTCTCTTTTTGTATTCTACAGAGCTATCTCAACAGTACAGAAAAGTTGAAGGAATGCTAGTAAGAAACTGCAGGCAAAGTGTCAACACCTTTCAGAATCTGGACGCTACTGTGGCAATGGTTTAATTCCATAGATGGATCAGAAAGTTTTGTGAAAAGCTGTTGTAAACACAGAGCTGGCACATGAAATTCTGCAGTGCTGATTTTTGCCCTTCTTGTTCATCCTAGAGAACAAAGGGATTAAGGCAAATTGCAGTGGTAGCCCTTCCTGAGATTTACCTTTCTTGGAATAGCCTGAAGGATTTTTCTTGTTATGTCTTTTTCCTTTGGAAAAAACAAAACAAAACAAATACAGAGCTGTTTGAATCAAAGGAGGAGTATATTAAAGAAGTGGTTTTAAACTGCTGAATCTGGTTCACATGTCAGTGTTAATGAGCTAAAGTGCTCTGAATATCACAAATGTGTGTCTTATGTTTATTTTGGTTAAGAAGAATTGATATTTTATAGTGTGGGATGGGAGAAGCAGTCTGCTACTACAGATCCTCATGTAATTCCCATTAAGTTGACAAGGCTTATACCATGCAGTTCAGTAAGAGTATGGACAATGTCTTACAGTGGATATTATGTCACTCTTTAGCAGATGGTGTAGTAATTTCATTTACTGAGAGTGTTACAATAAAGTACAAGTATTTAATCCTCCTTACACTATAGAGAGTTCATTACATATAAATCTGACACTAGCTTCTTGTTTTCCACTCTATGATGATAATAGTGCTACATTACCAGAATATTTGGTTTTTTTTTTTCCTATGACTTAAGTGAGAGATAAGTCCTATGCAGTACTAGAATTGAGTGTAAGTTTCAGCAACAAAATAAGTAGAACCAGACTAAATAAAGCAGTCTCAACAACATTATCTTTACTAAAAAAAAAAAAAAAAAAAAAAAAAAAAATTAAAGTAAAACAGTTGGTTGTGGGTTATGGCCAAGAGAGAAGATCAGTTCATCATTCTGATGACTAAATTATGGGAATACAAATACAGTTCCTTTTCAGTCAAAACTCCCCAGGGATCAGATTTGGAGGCTGTTCAAGTCAACCAAGCTCTACTGAAGTCAGTAGACTTGTTTCTATTTAAAGCAGAACCAACTTAGCTAGGATTCTGTTCCCATGCATATGAAGAGTGAATGGGAATGTCCAGACAGATCATTCATCACAATTTATGTAAAAAAATAATCTGTGTGAACTCCTTCTATGTGCTGGAAGAAGATTTTTATTTTTCAGTTCCTTCATCTTCTATAGCCCTTGTTACCAAAGGCTGAAAAGCAAGCCAACCACTCCGCTAATTGTCTTTTTCCATCTTGAGATACAAACTGGATGGACCTCTGCAGCGAAAAGAAAAGCCTGCTGCAATTTCAGAAGAAACTACTTGTTTGGGAGTTGTTAAAAATTCACAGTTGTCAGCTGAGGACACAGAATAGGCCCTCTGATACACACCATGCTGCAGGTCAGAGTATTCACAAATCTGTGATGAATTTGCTCAGTTCAGAAAATCAGGCTGTGACACCTGAGGAATTCATATCCATGACACTCAGTTAATTCAAATAGAGGTGGGTATCTAACTTCCACAGGTTTATTTTGTAAGGGGAGGATTCAGGACTCTCTACCTTCACTGAACAAATTATGAGGAAATCTTGGTAGTAAATGTACATGAAATGAGAAAAATATGCACTTTTTCCGAAGTATGTCAGGAAGCTTAGTTACTCCTTTGTTTGTCATTTTCAAATAAGGTTCTTTAAAATATGGCCTGTATTTTCAGATAGTTAGCAACTGGTTTTTTTTGGAAGATCTGATTTTCTGATAGCTAAATTAAACAATTGGGAAGCAGAATGAGAGTGATTAACAAAGTAAAGCAGATACTATCAGCATCTCTTATAACCTATTCTACAGCATTAATTAAGAAAAAAGCTGTAGATTGTTTTCCTGAGAAGGGAAGTGCTGTTTCATTTCTCATGTGCACCCACCATCCATGAGAGTTACAAAAGCTCCATGTGTAACAAGGCTCACTGCGCAGCGGTTTCTTTGTAATTCAAACACTCAGGAAAACTGTTCCTGAATGCCAATCTAACCTATTGGGTAAACAATAAAGAACAGCCTAAAATAAGAAGGAAAGCAAGAAGAATGTTATTATTATAGAATCATGTAAAACAGAAGGGTTCTGCCTTTATCAACACCTGATGTCATTATTTTTCATAAAGTTTTTTGAAAAAGAGTTACCATAGTCCCTGCTAAGGGGAGAATGGGGAATAAGCTCTGTATGGTTATGGTAATTACACCTCAACCAGACAGCTCTGGGCAGAGAGCAGCTCTCTGTTGTTTAGTTAGGAGGAAGAAGGACCACTTCAACTCATCTCTTGATTTTGGCAGTGGTTTCCTGATGCTTTTTTTGACAAAGTACACTACTTTTTAAGGACTGTTTCTTCAGCCATCAGTTCCTATGAAAGTGTAGTGGGTTATCACAGCAGTGCATGCAGGAAAATTCTGCTACCATTTTGTGTGTATCCAGAGAGCTCCTCATCTCTGCTACAAGGGCAATTGTGATAATACCCTGAACTTGTCCCTCCAACACTGGGAGGGTCCCCTTCTCAGCTGATCTACCATATATCTTCCGCTGAAAACTAATTCGTTCATTGGGCTTGTGTTAAAGATAAATTACTGAAGATCCAGTCTTTCTGATGATCGCGCTCCTTTCAGAGTCCAGTGCTCCCCACCTAAGCCCTAGTCCACTTTTCTTTCATTTTCCTCTGGAGGCTCCTCTTAAAGCAGTGTCTGTGAATGCAACACACCCTCTCATCTCAGTTGCTCACTGGAAAACACTTCTATATTTTCTGTAGCTCCTTTCTTCAAGATGCAGTAGAGAAACATGACAGCCAAGCACTTAAAACTAGTCCTTTGTTGCCAAGTGCATTTGTTGTAAACCTGCACTGTGTGTTAGCTTGTGGTAAATTCACTTCTCTAGCTCTGGAGGTCACAAGGCAGCTTCAGCAGCACTCAGAAACAGTTTGCATATATAACAGAGGGAGGGGAAGAAGTCGCATTTAAAGTAACTGTGAAATAGTCAAAGCCATTAAAGTAAAACTGAGATGTATTTAAGAAGGTTACACGTCAGTGCAAAATGTCTGTGATATATATTGTCTTCTCTGCTGTGTCTTCAGTCGTTTAGGATTGACTAAAAAAGATACATCTTAAGGGAGATTTTTCTCTGTTATATATGCAAACTTCAATTCAAATTAATTCTAATCATAATTTATGATATAAACCAGTGTTTTTTATGGAAAATAGGAGGATGGTTTAATTTAGGGCAAGAGTAATCAAATGGATCTGCTTGAATTTGTTTTAGAAAGTATAGTAGTTAGAAATTGGGTTAGATAATGTAGAAAATGTTGACAATATGCTTAATTTTTGAAGTGTATTATTTACTAAACAAACAAAAGCAGCACTAAAGGACAGTTTATTTCAGGGAACCTGACCATAAATGTTTAATGATGAAACAGAGGTTTTATCTTTCTTTTCCCATCTCATCTGAAATTAATGTTCTAAGTGATATGGTTGTGACTGCAATCCTGGCAGTGTCAGGAACAAGTCTCTACTTTCTGTGTCAAGTTTCAAACAATGTATCTGTGGCATATTAGGGAAAAGAAGGAGTTACACAATACCAAAACATTTTTTTTAAAGCAAAATGCTGTTTCCCTGCTTGTCACCCGCTAAGCAGATTGCAGGGTAGAGACTCCTCTTCTATTCAAGCTTCTTTAAGACAAATTTTTTAGGGGTCAGAACCTAACTAAAGCACCTCAGATCACTCCACAGGCCAATTTACTTTTCCCAGTCCAACTCTATTTCTCCTACTTCAAAGGAAATCAGATTGAATGGTTGCTCTATAGCACATTACATCTTGGATGTTCGAAAGGGAAGGGATTTACAGAGATGTCCTGTCCTGCAGGTAGATATCAGATGCTATATTCATCACCAATGACTGCACCAGATAAAGTGTGGTATATCAATTGAAAATGGATATTAATAAAAGTCAGTGGATGAATGGTGTGTAATGTCACCCACAGCATCATAATCAAACGTTATAGGATTTAAGGGGGATGACAAGAAATCCTTCTTGATTTGATGTGGAGCTGATGGTCTACTATTTCTGTTGGTTTGTCTCCTGTCTGTGTGGGCTTTTTTTCTGGATTACATGATTTATTGGATTCAGCATCAGATCCTGGGAGCTCTATTTTCTAGGCATAGGCACACAAGAATACCAGATTTCCTGCAGATCCTTGTAAGCATGAGATCATTCAATGTATCAGTGGAGTTTATTTGCTGGTGTTCCACCACTGCTATTCGCTAGATAATCACTATCTTCTATATTTAGCTTACTCAGCACTGCTGCTGCTGCTACAAAGTTGACTTAAATGGCTAGCACTTGTGATGAAAAACTCAGTTCCCCATCTGTCTGCTGGAACAGGATTTCATTTTTTGTTTGCTGGACACAAAATGTACTGTGAAAAAATACATGATCTGTTTTATCTTCTGTAGGTTCTTATCTTGGCCTTGACACTGCCATATCTGAGTGCATTCCATTGCTGCCTTAAGCAAGGGGCTAATCTAAATCCTCCCTGAGGCTTAGTCATCCTCGTAATTTATATGCAGCACAGTACTTTGTTTCAGGAAAAGCACAGCTAAATTTGCATGTTAGGAGCATGTGTATGGTGTGCTTTTACATTGTACTGGTGCTTTGACTAATGAGTGTTTTGCTTTTCCTTCAAAGCCCTTTCTGTGTCACAGAGTGTAATGCACAGGGCAGGCTAGCAGGATGAGGAAGGCCAGTGCAAATCCACAGTAAATAATGTTTTCCCTGTAAAAAACACCTTTATTTCAGGAGCATACAAAGCATTTCACACACCAAATACACAGCAGCCACATGGGCAACATATCACTAAAAGCACACAAAAGCAACTGGGCAGTTGCTATCAGTTAAGAAATAGGGACAAACCCTTGCTTTTTGAGTGTATTTTAGGGCAGCAAAGGCCCCACATTAATCTCCCCCAGGGGTGAGCTGCTGCAGAGCAAAGCAGGAGGATCAGGCCATTAAGATGATTGCAGAGGCATTTCCCAGGTGCTTCAGGGTGTGGATCCATGAGGCAGTTCTCTCCTGGTGAATTTTAGGAGAACTTGTCTTCAAATTGAGGTAGGAGGTGAGAGAGGAAAAGAGAGCTATAAAGCTATAATGGAGAACTCTTCATGGATTGCTGCCATAGCCACATCCTGGATGCAGAATGAGAGGTTACTAGCATGAACAACCATGTATGAGCCTAAATTAGCTCTTACAGAAGTGGGGTGGCCTCCAAACAAAAGTTTGTGGAGAGTTGAGCAATACTACAGCCAAAATGGGAATGAAGGGAAAAAACAGGTCAAGCAAACCTAGTAATTTTGACAGTCTTTAGGGTCAAGTTTAAATGCTTTATTTATTCCAAAGGAAATTTTCATTTTCAGACTATTAAACCTGCTTTTGATCTCCATGCCTTTTTTTTTTTTTTTTAAACTTTAGATTACCCAAATGAAAAAGAACGTTTCAAAACAAAATCTCACAATGTTTGAATTTGAAAAGCATTGAAACAAAGCGCATCATCTTTTCAGAAATTGAATAGTTCATTTTGAAAATGATGAAGTGAGTATACTTCTAAGAAGCAGTTTCTGACTACATCTGCTGTGAGAGTCAGTGTATGGGACAGAAAATCTGTTTAACAATGCTGGTAGAAGTGCATGTGTCTTTAATCTCCTTTCTTTTGGCATGATTAGTATTGCTACACTAATGTGCTGTGTCTTGGGCAGCTGTCTAGCATCTCTGATGGTTCTGAGTCGAGAAATAATGTCTTTTCCAGATGTCGCATTTGGAGATAAATGAGCTTAGAAGGAAGATCTTTGTGAGACGATGGTGTCAGACAAGACTACTTCATGGAAACTCTTAAAATATATGCTACACACACACACACACACACACAAATCTATATTAAAAAAAATAAAAATAAAACCAACAGAAGCTTTCAAGGGTATACATCCAAGCATTAAGAAATGCTAGATTTTAATTTTATTTTGGAAACATCAATTCACTCCCTTGTAAAAATAATCAAATCTTTACTAATGTATTTTAGACTTGTTCCACAGAATTTAAGCTCCACGGGACAGGCATGCTCTGTTAATGATCAGCTCGTCAATATTTTGTATGATCCCCCACACTCAGTGGGTAACCTTTTTTGCATTATTTTTTGCTGCTTAGAAATAACTCAGAGGCAAGAAGTCTGACAGAGGACCAAATTCCAGCTGATCAGTACAATGTGAGCCTCTGTATAAGACAACAGGTTCCCACTGATTCTGTGACAGCTGCTTAAAGATACATTTCCCTGCTCCCCAGCTCTTGATGAGCATGAGTCAGACCTCAGTCTGGGGACAGAATTAGTAATTCATCTCTGTATCAGTGTAGTATCTGAATACTGCACAAACATTAATTACTCCGATCATTAATTTCTACAAAATACATGCAATGTGAAGACAGATTGTTACCCCAGATTTACAGATACAATAAAATTTTGAATAAAATTTCCTCTGATTTCATTAAATAGCATTAATTGTTCTACCTTACCATTTGCTCCATGCAAGACCCCTGAAGGAGCTGGGTTTCATAACTCAATTAGGGTGTCTTCATGGATGCTGACACCTCCCACCTCTCTTTTACATATCCCTCTTCCTCTGGCTCTTCTTCCCCATTCATTTTATTTGCCTTCTGCACTTCATTCTCTACGTAGGGATCTCTCTGATTTCCCAAACCCTGTGCCCAGTTTGTCTTAGACTTTTCTGAAGACCACATTGTCTGGGTTTACATCTCTCCCCTTCTGCTCCCCGCTATACTAGACATATTAAAAAATTTCTTAAAAATTCTAGTTTTGTTTTGTTTTGTTTTATTTTTTTCCTAAATCCTTGTCAAAGTGTCTGCAGCCTCTTTACATGTCCTGCTGGTTCACTACTTACTTTTGTTTGTACATCTCTTGACTCCCTATATATTTCGTCTCACTCCAGTATCTATCCACCTTTGCCCACTTCCACTGCCTTCTTCCAGCCCACTCTGCATTTGCCTCACTGAGAAGCAATTGCAACTTCAAGCCTTCTGTCCTCACAAACCTCTGATTGCAGACCAAATCATTTCTATGGCTCCATTTTGTCTTTCTTGTGCCAGGAGCTCATGGTGCGGCCTGGAATTATCCTAGCAAAAAGCCATTGCAGGTAGTATCCTAAATCCCTGATTTTGCAGTCTACTCCAGCCATGGTGAGGAGGGGTGAGATAATGCTCAGAATGACACAGAGCAGTTCCAGGCTCAATCCCTGTCCCAGTCAGTGCTAGGGCTGCCATTAGTGGCCTCTTCTCCAAGAAACAAAGTCAGAGACTAGAACAGATGAAACCAAAATATAGTGGACATGGCATAAAATCTATAAATCCCTTTATATCAGTGTTGTGTGCACTAGTGCTTTCCACGGGGTGAAGGAAATACTGCCCTTCTCTTCAAGAAGGGAAATGCAACCAGTCTTTGCTTCTTGAATGGCAAAAAGAGCCAGGCAGAAGGTGGAAAACCCTAGACTGCACGAGTCTGTATTTGCCAATGGCCATTTTCAGTACAGGTACTAGTCCTTCGTTTAACTCATCACTTCATTTAGCATAATTGTGTGAGCCAGTTATTACATGACTGTGTACATACTTGTTTAACAGAAAAAAAAATATCAGAAACTAAAGTCCTGAAAGAAGAGAGAAATAGCAATGTAGTGCAGAGCAGAATAGTCTTGGTAGCAAAGACTAATACTTATTGTAACGTAACAGTGTCCCGGAGAAAGGAGGGATGAGGTGGGAGGTGGTTCCATGTATACCTGTCAACAGCTTTCAGAGGATAAGAGAAAAAAGTGGAAAACATTTTTTTGTTTTTGTTGAAGATCTTGTAAGGCAAATTCTGGATAGCAGTTTTGTCATCAAGGCTGGAGATGAGTTTATAAAGATGTTTATGTGGAGGAAATAGAAGTTAACCCTTCCTGAGAAAGCAGTACAGAGGACTCCTGAGAAGGATGGTCATTGCTAAGAGAATAAAAATGTACTGGACGACTGCTGCTGTGATAGAAAGGAAATAGGAATGACAAATCATTTTCTCTAGTGTATCTGCAAGTGGTGTTTTGTTCTGACTTGGACAGAATCTTTTCTCATGAATATTTGGGTTACATGCTTTTATTTCTCTTTGGTTTGCACTGTGCAAATATTTGTCTTTATAATTCTGCATACACAAGCAGTGTTTTTAAAAAACGATGTGTGGTAAAAATTGAGTGATTCAAAGTTAAAGAGGACAGCTTATCTGTCTGCTTGGAAATGCAGGATATAGTCCTGAAAACACTTTCATTCTTGCTTGACACTTGTGAGTCATCCTTGAATAACTTGCCCAGGGTCACCCAATAACAGTGCTGCCAGACTATAAGGAATTTTTTCATGTGTATTTGTAGGACCCTCTCTGTCTAGAATTAGTTGAATTCCAGAGGAAATAACTTTGTAAAAAGCATGCAGGAAAATATTCACAGTGAGAGATTTACTGTACGTCTTTAGCCTTTTTTCCTCAGGGCAAATTTCTGTTTATGTAGGGATAAGGCAGTAGCAGTCATGGTAGTAGTTGTGTAGTAAATGGCCAGAAGCAGACTGCTACTGCTGTAACTCTGCCTGAGCTTTAAATGCACTTGAAATATTTAGAATTTTTCATAAATTTTATTTGATCATCTGTTCAAACACCAGCAGCACATAGTATCCAATCTATGATTTATTTTCTGCTTTTTATTAAATCACGGATCTTTCTGTGAGCATGGGTTTCCTCATACAGAAACATACAGTGGTTTGAATTTGTAGATGATCTAAGATACATGGGAGTGGAATAATGGAAGTCCTATTTTCTCATGAAGCAAATGATGGAAATTGCTATACCTGAGCAAAATGCAGCCTGAATCACTAGTCAACTTTCAAATCTTGCAGGCTAGTTTTAATTAGGAAGATGAATCAACTCAAGAAGTAATGTAAATTCCTAGTGTAATCTTGTTTGGAAAAAAACCCCTGTAGAAATAGCATGAAATTTAATTTCTCACAAATCCTCAGGCCTGTCTTTCCAGGGAGTTCTTGGCTTAAGAAACACTGACCTGTTTCTCATTTCAGTTATGGTACTGTGGCTTTCCTTCTCTGGTGCACACATCCTACAAATCAGTATCCTAACCCATGCACTTGCAGCCAGGAAAATTGCTGTGGTTAGGTCTTCTCAAGCTGTGCCTGCAGTTAAATGTGTCAGGGAGCAGATTCTTTGCCTGTGCCTGTTTCACTTCAGGAAAGGATTTAATTGCTTGAGTCTGAAAGATGTGCATGGCAATTACATCAATTCCACTAAGGTCTCTGTTTGTCTTTGGGTCAGCACCCTCAATAGCAGCTGTTAAAATCTTTCCGCATAACTATATGGCAAGAAACAAATTTCAGTGACTGAATGAAGATAAATAGCCTGATCCATCTGAACTTCTGGAGTCAGCAAACCAGGACTGGGGAAACCATCATACTGTCACGTTTCTGGTAGTTACATCTGCTTAGGACAAAAAAAAGTACCATAAGGACAACCCTTCACATTTTAACACTTCAGCTTCAGAACCTGGTAAACATTAAGAAAACAGAGGCAAAGTGAATAAAAAACTGCAAATGGTAAAAAAACCTAAATGCATAGTCCAATGCTCGCTTCTAAAAGCATTGTCAAGATTTAAAGAACAGTTATCCTTCTTCAACTTATGAACATCATTCTCTTGCTTCCTCTCGTCCCATCAGCTGAGATACTATATTAACTCTGTAATGCTGTGAAGGTTTAATTGAACATCTTTTATTTTGCACCATTATCCTCACAGCATCACTCAGGCTGTGAAATGGTGATGAAGTGTGTCTCTCCATGAGATCCTCTCTGTTGGATTAGAAAATGTGGCCAAATATAACTAAGTGCTCATACGGTATGAATTCATGCTGTTGGCCCAAATTTGTGCAAGTGGATGCAATTGTGTTAATTTTTTTCAGCATATTTTAGGCCACATCAGATTTGTTTCTCTGCACCATTCCCAGTCATATCTGTACCTGTCTGTACAAGGCTGCATTCTGTGTTATGTTAGCTTCCACAGCTGGTATGGTTGCATGGCAATGACTGATTCAGATCCAATCTGTATTGCTGGCTGACGTATCAGGACACAGCTCTGGTAATAATTGTCATTATCAAAGTATTAGCTTTCATTTACAGACCAGGAAATAAATGGTACAGAGAATGAAGACCTGTGCTTTGTGCTTCTGTGCCTGAAGAGCACTGGAGAGAATTCAAGAACTCCCCCCGCCGGGTATTCTCTAGTTATAATGCTTGGAAACTAGGAATGTGGATATGAGCAAATATTCTGATAAGTGTAATCAAGATGACTTCCTAGCCAGTTCGGGCCATGATGAATAAATAGCCATCAGTCAATGAACTGTGAGTTAAGGACACTGATCCCAGTTCATGGGTTTAAGTGGTATTTCCTCATTCAATTGTAAATAGAAGTCATTCACTTTACCTGTATACCTAAGGATGTTCACTCGTGTTGGCCCAGCACAGGAGATGTTCACTCGTGTTGGCCCAGCACAGAAGAAACAGATTAAGGTACTTTAGAATAATTGTGCTGGCCAATGGAGACCCAGCTCCCTTACAAAAATAATTTTATATTTCCATCTAGAAAAGTTCCCCATTAAAATGTTTGCTGTTTTTCTTTGAGAGCACGGATTCATAGTCACATTTTCTCCTCTCTTCCTGACTGAGATATGTGACATTTCAGTCACTCAGCTTCTTTGACAGAGGTACAAACTGACATTTCACATGCCTTGCTGCAATCTCTCCCTCTGTCTTTTGCAGGAGAGAGGAACTAGCCAACTTTGTGATGCTTATGCTGCCACACAGCTCCTTTGATTCAACAGAATTGACTAGACACCGAATGTATCACATTATGGGGACTGTTTGTCACCAAGAAAAGCCTCTGTTTGATTGACAGTTTCTTTAGTAATATGATTGAATGTTTGACAGGGAGATACTGAGCTGCCAACTTTGAGTCTCAAATATTTAGTGGGTTGTAGCCCCATTATTTTAGGGGGAGTGAGGCTAGAGGATTACCATGTATTTCTGTTGTCACTAATGACCATAAAAAGGTTTTGGGGGTTAGTATTCAGGACAGGACTTGTGACTTCCATTTTCTTCTTTCCTATTCAACTTGGGAGATATAAAGGCACCCAAATACCTAACCTTTTTGCAACTTGCAGACTACTGATCTCCAGTTGTGTATTCATGTGCGGAAAATCAAGAGAAAATGCTGCCAGAGTTGTGGAGGTTTAAAGACACAAAGGAGTCCATATTTGTAGTGAAAAATAACATATATTAGAGCTGTTAATTTCATTTGAACACACAGACTAGCTTTGGGGAACAGTGTAGATTTGGGCTATAGACTCCCTTCAGGAGAGGAAATTTATATCTGTAAGAATAAACATCACAGAAGTGAGTGCTTCGGCCAGGATAGTGCCTACACATATCAGTGAGATATATTACAGAGAGTAATTTAACATTATTTCTGTTTTTTTTTCAGGCATTTAAACTCCTTCTTTCTAGACCGGAGATGGCAAAGGGATCTTTCCTTCAACATCAGAGTGTAAGGGCACTCAGAGAGCATGTGGGATTCCCAAACCTAAGTCCCTGCTTTATCTAAAGTATTAGCACATAATCTACTCCGTTGTGAATACCTTAACAATTCAGCTCTTTGGAAATTATGCAATGGGCCTTTTATCAGTTTCTTCTTTGTATGCTTTTCCACTTTACATAAGGTGGTGAAGCCCACATTGTGAAGAAGGTTTGCTATACTTACCAGTCAATGTCCAGACTACCAGATGATAGATTTTTTTCTTCTTCTTCTCTTTTGATTTAGGAAACACCCTCAAATGGAGGTGTCTGATATTTCTAGTTCTTCTGATCAATCCTGGCTGTAATCACTGCAATATCTGTAAACTAGCCCACCAGAGATTTGATCTAATAATGGTATGGATATTCCATTACTTCACATATTTGAACTAAAGACATATTTTTTAATAAGTAGATAACACTTGAAGTATTGTATGTACACCACCACCAGAAAACATAACAAGTTATTGGGTAAGAAGTGCAATTGGCTAAAGCCCTATTTAAATTTTTTTTCTGTTCTCATGCAAGACAGTTCTTTTCATTCTTGATGCCTGTAGCTGTCCCAGAGCATCCATGAGCTGGGCATGAAAAGTGAGGAAGGCAAATGAACTTACACTCAGTTCCCCTTGTAGCTTTTTGTCATCAGAAGGACTGGGCAGATTTGAGCATTTTTTGCCCCTCTTTAATGAGAAAGAAAACATTGTGAAGTCAGGAGGGTTGAGAACTTGTGGAATTCTGGTTGCCTTCAGGGAATTTAATGTACAAATAACATAGATTTTATTCAGAGTTTTCCTAATTTAGGACTACATTTTGGAGTGGAATGTTAAGCACGGAGTTATGCTTACAGAACTGGAGGCAAATTGGAGTCTTGATGGAAAGGGATGAGAATGGCTAATACAGTTTGAAAACTGCTTACTCAGAAATTAATATATTTTTTCTTGCCTCTTCCCTGCTGCTGTTGCCAAATCCCAGAAAGGTACTTTTTAACAATAAGGACTGCAATGCATTTCATATACGTTAACAGGATCCCAGGGGCTAGTGAGATGTTGCTGTGCTCCAAGTAATAAGGTACATACTGGGATGAAAAGGAGATGTAATTATTTAAGAAAACAGTCCAGTAGCTGGAAAATTCATCTGTCATCTAGCCCATAACTGAACCCTATCCCCTAGATGAGGAAAAGTTGCATATTTCTTTTGACTTCAGTGGAATACTTCTGCTTTATTTTAGCTGTTGATTTGGTCTTTTACCCAAAGAACTAGGCTGTAAGTCAGTCAGTAGAAATGAGTATCTAATGGGATGAAGAGTATGGCAAGTTGATTGGGACAAGTTTTACCAAATACACATAGAATGAAAATGGTCTTTTTACTAAGTTAAGCACCAATGATGCATGGAACTTGTGGCAGCTCTTAGGAATAGAGCTGTAAATCTCATTCTCTCTGAGTTTCAAGAAATACAATATCTGATCAATAAAATGACAAAACACTGATTATTTGTAGTGGAAAATTGCCTCCCTGGCTACTAAAATTGTGGAGCAAAGGTTGTTTCCAATTTGAGAAGGCGCTTTATTATATGTGTAGCCCAAAGAAACAGATCAATCTCCTATCCCTAAAGTCAAGGAGCCTCATCTGGCCCAGAAACAGAGAGACATAAAACTAAGTCTGTCTTCACAAGACCTGCATTTATTTAGCCACAATAAGATGTATTCCTTAAAGCTTGATAATAATTTGCCTGCTTCGGGGTAGGAGACAATCAGTTAAGTTTTACATGTAGGCAGAATAATTTTATTCAATGCACAAATTCGTCTAATGATTTCCCATTAAAAAAAAAAAAAATAATAAAGGCAAAAAATAAAGTACTTACAGGTGACTTAAATATGGTTCTGTTATTTTGATGGTGATGATGATGGTAATGTTGATGATGGTATAATTCTTGAAGTTTATTTACCCAGTTTCAAAGCGGAAATTGGATCTAGGATCATTCAAAGCTGCATCAAATGGAGAGGCTCTAAAATAAAAAGTGCTTCCTGACACAGTTCTAATAAACTTCCCTTTCCTGTATCTCCTACCCTCCATGTATAACATTCTCCCCGTAGGTTCCTAATGATGATTTAATCTTCTTCTCTCTTGCTTCATTGGAGCCAGTAGCTAAAATTCTATTTAGATTGATTGTTCTTCACTTGTTATTAACAAGTGGCAAATTAATGGAGATGAACAAAAATGAAAGAGAAGATTCAAATTTAGCTTCCTCTTCACCACAGGGTCTTGATTTCAAACAGTTTATTCCTAATTTGAGGACAATGATGGTGAATCGATAACATTCTGGGTGTGTTAGGATTCAGTGTGAAAGCTGATAAAGTATTTTATGACCTTTTTGGTTCAGATTTAATTATCCCCCAAAACAGCTCTTTACTCTTCTCTGCTGATGGTCCCCCTGGTCCCTTTCCCCTTCACTTGGAAAACTTCACAGACGCTGGCTAGATTGCAATGAATAGTACTATAATTATTCCTTATATGTCAGTTGTAGCTTTTACAGTTATTTCATAACTGGTTCTCCAGACAATTTCTCTGCTGTTCTCAGACTGGACATATGAGTTCATACAAAATTCTGATTTTTTTTTTTTTTTTTCCTCCAGGGTGGTAAAAATTTCCTGTAGTAGTTTTCTGGCAGAGGGCAGGGACTTGAGGGAGTTCTGTTGCCAACTCTATTATTGATGCAATGGGATGAAGCCAAGAAACCTGCATCTCTCTGTACTTCTCTATGGGGTAGGAGAAACCTCACATGGGCTGTGGGATCTGGCCCCAGGGTGGTCTTCCAGACCTAGTGTGCTTCCACAGGAACCTGGGGAAATCTCCCTGTCTTTTGCTCCTGGCAAGAGCAACACCTTTTATCAGCATCCTCCAAGCAATGTCCAGTAATATGTACAGATATTGAAACATATCTTTTGGTTTTATAGTATCTGCAAACAAAATTGTGCTGAAACTAAACACTGCCATCCACACTACTGCTGGGTAGGACTGAGAGTGTCAACCACATACAACAGAGACCTAGGAACATGGCCTAGGTACTGCTGAAGACCATTTAGGTGACTGAGGACTGACTACGAGAATCTAAAATATCAAATAAAGAATGGGTTGGTTTTCCAAATACCTCTATAATAATAGTTGTTATTATATTTTTGCTGTAACCAAAATACTGGGTTCTTTGGACCATATTTTAAAATGTGACCCCTGTCCAGAGCAGTACAATTTCAATTTTTTTGACAGCATACTTAGAAACAAAGCTCAGTGAAGAGCTGCAGGTTTTTGGTCACATATTGTTCACGAAAGGAGTACTGCAGTTTTGTACATGAGGAGTTAGTAAAGTACTGCACCTTCCAAGGTGGTGGTGTGCTTCAAATGGGATGGATTTCAGCCTCTCATTAGGATTTCATATTGCCTTTCAGCAGTAATTTCCCCATTGTTCCAGCCACTTCTTTAAGTCCTTGATTTCTATGGGGAAATAATGTTTGTGAATACTTTTGCAATACCCATTCCATTTCTAAGTCAGCCTCTCATGCTAACTGCTGGCATTCAGGTGCTAGCAAAGAGGTTTTAATAAGAGTTAACAGCTCTTCAAAGAAAACTTTTTCAGATCTAGTAAAAGAATATAGAAGTGATCATTACAGAAGCAGTTCACTTCTGTCCTAGCTCACTTTAAATATAAACATGTGATTTACAAGGTCTTCTTATGGTGGCTATAATCATGACATGGAACCTGTTACAATACTTGTAAATCTATGAAAGATTTCCAGCGTGATTGATCATTTCCATAGTCTTTCTAATGCAGCTCCCATTAAATCCATGAGGATCAAGACCATGGCAGAAAACATTAGATGAGGATGACAAGATATAATTCAAGTGGAAAGCAAACATTGATATCTGGTGCATAGCAAGCAAAGATGAATGCACAGCAAGTGAACTGTTGGAGAATGACAAAAAAAAATGGGAAACCTACTTTTCAATCACTGTTGCTGGAGAAAGATACTGAGATAGAATCTTCAAGCCAAAAATATTCTCAGATATCTTGCAGGAGTGATTCAGTTGAATGTTACTCCCAATATCACTTTTCCACCTCTCACAGCTGTGAGATTATAATGGATATTATGGATACTCTTTATCTGGAAGGTAAGAAAATTAAAATGTTTATTGATAGAATGGAATTAACAGTAATAGTTGAAACTCAAGCTGACTGCAAGGAATTTATTAAATACCCAAGAGACTGGCTGTGCTATAAAAGACAGATGCAATTCAGTGCTGATAGATATAAGATAAAGCACATGCGAATACCCACCTATACCATGATGGGCTCTAAATTAGCTATTGCCATAAAGAAGGAGTCAGTTTTTATAGTTCTGTGATGGGTAACATGCAAGCAGAAAATTACAAATTGTTGGGAAAAGAATAGAGAATAAAGCAAGAAAATTCATAATGTCACTGTGTTGTACACCCCTATCTGGGACTGTGTCTGCTCCTACCTCAAAATCAGCAGAGTAGAACCGAAAAAAAAGGGTCAAAGAAAAATTACAGCTATTGTGAGAAGTAGGGGTGATTTTTATCTGAGGAGAGACCAAATACTCCAGAGGCCCTTAGACTGAAAAAGAAAAACCTGAAGAGTTATATATTTAGTCTTTTTAACATTGGGAATGTAGAAGAGACACTGAGATGAGAATGATCATTCATAACTAATCATATCAGAAGTGCTAAATGACATCCAAAAAAATTATAAGCTTGTTTTATAGAATAAACATAGTACATATAAGACGAAGGATCACTCTGTATTTGAACTTATCTTAAGGTATTTCTAAGTGTCTGCTCCTGGCTATTGCCAAAGAAAAGGTGGGTGAGGGAGCTGGATCTTACGTTAGAGACAGTAGTAGGCTAGTCTCATATCCTTTTGTTGCTTGCATCCATGCTCTTCAAGTATGTAAATCTCTCAGTATATCCAGGGGTGTTTAACGTACAGTCTTAGGGCACTTCAGCACTTACATTTCTTTAAGGCTTTTGGTTACCTCATAAATATAGTAGCAGGTCCTCACTAGTCTCCAAACATAATGCACAATCCTTCTCAGCTGGTTTAGCTTGATTTATTGGAAAAACACATAACGCCATATGAGATTGCCGCTCACACATTGTGTGATGCACCTGGCTAGGAGCAATGCCAGATATATGTCTCAGCAGACTTCGTGTTAAAATTCGGTGGAAGAATGAAGAATTAGATGTATCAAATTCACTCTAATGTACATTATTCTGCAATAAAAAACTAAGAGGTCTTATGTACCATGGAATAATATGTATACTATATCATTTTTCCTGTGAAAGGTGCTGGAGTCATTACATGTATTACATATAATGTGTATATGTATTATAAAGTATATGTATTATATAGCTCTTTGTCTTGAACTCTGAAAATACTGGTTTACATTCTTTGGAAATACCATTGTTCAGCTTCATTATTACTTTTCTTTTTCTCTCTCTTTTTTTTTTTAATCCTGACTTGTTTCTGCTCTGTGGTTAGTCTCTGTAATGCGCTTGACATGACACTTTAAGAATAGATGTCTGAACTAGATAAATATGCTATAATTGAGTATTAATGAAAAAATGTACATGGGCTTTATGACAGACTTGTTAAGGAAACTGCAACAAGCTTGGTATCTTGATATCAGATTCCTAATGCTTAATTAATTTTCCTTTTCTTAACATGAGACTAAACTGTATGTATGATCAGTTCAGTTCTTCTGTCAACATTAATATGAACTATATGCACACAGCAGTAGGTATATCATATGCTCTAACTTATTTGAAACAATGAGCATATTGTGCTGGGAGCAGAGGTAACCTTTGCATGGGTCCTTCTGCGGGCAGAGCTGCACCCGCTGCCTCATTGGCTTTAGCAGAAGGGCAATTTCAAAAGCTCAGTGAAGCTGTGCCTCCCTCCAGCACAGCTGTTTGCAGAGGCATTCTCCATCACTATCTTTCTCATTGTTCCCCAAGAACAGCACCCACTTTGCATGAGCCTGTACGAAAGAGCTTACCAAGGCCATGTTCTCATAGGATACACATTTTGGAGGCAATGCCTGTGAAGGACCTGCACTCTCCCATCCTCCCCTCTCCTGTGCCTGCTTATTTGTGTCCCTGATTCCTGTCTCAGCTGAGCTAGCTCAAGTGCTTTGGGAGCTGTCCTGAAAGCCAGGTAACCAAAGCAGCTCAGTTTAGAATAAATCTCTTCCAGTTTTTAATTCTGTAAAACATTTAACATAGCGTGCAAGGCGTTGTCCCAGCACAGCTGAGGGTCCAGCCAGCTGAGGAGCAAGGGAAAGGCATGTATGGCTGGGGGTAGTAAGGGGAAAAGACAGGAAAACTTTTAAAGCTGATCTACAGCTAAAACTAATATCTGACTGCATTACACTTGGTTGTTGCAGGAGTGAGCCAGCAACAAATTACTGTTCTCTGAATCAAGGGAGAGTCACAAAGATAATTATATTTCAAAGAAGTAATTATTTCTCGAGCTTCTCTTATAACAGCATGATTTGGCTGCTGCCACTTGCACAGGGCTCTGTTGGAGCAGTGGCTGTCCCTCGCATTTCACAGTGTCCCACATGTATGTAGAAACTGAGGTGTGGGGCTGTTTTTTCTGTGGGACCCCCTTGGAAGATTTGGTGTGGGGCCAGGCAGGGCGTCACAGTGGTGCTGCCTGTGTTGCCCATGCCTGTGCCAGTGGCTGAGAGGACAAGCTGCCTCTGATCCTGTCACTTAGGCGTGGGCCAGGATAAGCTCCTATATGTTACCCACTGTGGCTGCTCAGGACAAGGTCCTCCACATCACCCCAGGATGGCAAACCTCTCCTAGACATATACCCCACTCTCCATCTCAGACCTAGTCTTTCCTCCCCATTCTCTCCATCCCTGTTTCCTTTCTCTATTTCTTCTCTGCTCCCCTCCTTTCCTGTGAGACCTGGGACGTGATTGTCCTACCTGGTGCAGCACTGGTAAAACCTCAGCCAGAGCACCGCATCCTGTGTCAGGTGAGAGTCCAAGGAAAGAAACAAGGTTGATGAGAGATTAGAAAACGAGCCACAAAGAAAAAAATGGGGTTGTTCTGCCTAAGAAAGAGAAAGATGTAGATGAAACATGACATCGCTCTTCAAATATATGAAAGGATGCTGCAAGAAGGTGTCAATAACCTGTTCCCAATGTCCATGGTCAAAAGGCTTGCCCTGCAGCCAGCATTGTAAGCACTTTGCCATAGAGGACAAGAAAGTCCTGAGACACATCTTGGATGAGAAGGAGGGAGGCACCCGGTGTGTCTTCTCTTATTTGAAATTTTAAGGAACAGATTTGACCACAGCTGCTGTTCTGCCCCACTGCACAGGTGGTAGGCTCTCTACCCCTTCCTGCCTCTCAGGCTGCCATCACAGGAAAGGAAGAGGGCGGCAGGAGACCCTGCTCCAGCGCGGGCCCTTCCCCGGGCCGCAGTCCTTCAGGGACAACCTGCTCCCGCCTGGGCTCTCCACGGCCGCAGCTCCTGCAGGAAATATCCCCCCGCTGCGCTGTGGCGTGGGGCCCTCCCCGGGCTGCAGGGTGGGTCTCTGCTCCAGCGGGGTCTCTCCAGGGCTGCAGGGGATCCCTGCTCCGGGCCTGCAGCCCCTCCTGCCCTCCTCCTCCTCCGGCCTCGGGGTCCCTCTGCTGCTGCTCCCTCCTTGGCTTCTTCCTCCTCCTCTGCCTGGGCCACCTTTGACCCTCACAGATGCCACTCTGTAGACCCACTGCCAGCACCTGAGTATGGACATCTCATAAGAAAAAGTAGCATTGTTCCTGCCTTGGTCAGGGGCCTGGATGGACAGCTCGATTTCTTGTGGTCCTGTGGACAAATGGGATCCTGATGGGAAACATGGATGTCTGTGCCCCTGAGGGTTGGGAGCGGAGTGGGTGGGCTCCAGACAAGCACAAGGTGAGACAGGGGCCTCTGTCCCATGAACAGGTGCAGGGGTGAGGAGGAGGCGGCTAAGGTGCAAATCCTTCCTTAGGTCCTTGAGATGCTAATGTCCTGGAGCACCTTCATCCTCATGTCTCCACCATTAGAGGTTAGCCTTACAGCCTCAGGTAACAGATCTTACACGGGAGGAGGATTTTGAATAAGAGTTGGTCAGTTATTTGGTGTCTGCCTCAGTACCACACACACTTCATTTAAACCCAGATTAACAGTCATATTGTGGGGGTTTAGTTCCATTTATTCACCCTCCTCCTCCCTCTCTGCATGGGAGTTTAAACTAGGCATTGCCTGGCCTGCCTCTAAAGGCCAAATTTAATGATGAGGGAGAAATCACCCTGACAAAATGTATACACAGCTCCCCACACTAAATCACACAGACTAAATCACACATTCTGTCAGCCATGTTCAGGATGAAAGGTAATTTACTTCATGAACACTACCCTTGATTTAAATAGAGGGGTATGTCAGCTATTTTTAATTTACGAGCCCCCCACACTGCTGCTGGTGGCCACTGTTTTTACTCTATTGTTACGATGCATTAAGAATACATTAAAGTTTCCCAGCACATCCTGTAACATAAACTCTCTGTGTCTGTAGTGTTTGTAACTTTGACAGCCATCATTTGTGTGGAGTCTGAAACTTGACATTTTTTGTCTTTTCATCAGACTGAATTTCAGCAAATTTATGTTTGTGACTAGGAGTTTGTAATCTCCACTTACTTTTGCAAGATACAGTGATGGCATAAACAGCATTTACAACAGTCTAACCACAATATTAATGTAACCATATTCTGTATTTAAGAAAGCTAGAAGTTGAGTTCCCATCTCAGACAGGTATAGGGTTTTTCTTTGCTGTTTCAGCTGCGTTTGTATAATGGTGTCCTCAGCAAATATTTGCTTGTTAAGGACTGCATCTCAATTAACCTGAATGGTTTTCAAATTAAAACAGAAAAAGAAGTGCATGAAAAGGCAACCTATAAGCAATCCAGAGTGAATTGCTGCAATTCATTGCCAGCTTGAAACTGTGAGATGGTCCAAAGGTAAATCACTGCATTCTAAAACCAATCAAAAATGATCCACAACTTTTTCACTTCTTGCCAAATTTGAAAATAAAACAACCTAGGTCCTGCATACACAGGAGTGGGTTGTACTACAACCACATAACATTTTCAGCTATTTAAAGAAAAAGCATTGCTGCATGATTTTGTCTTTATGCTCATAGCTTTCCATATCTTGAATCAAGGGCTGAGTCTCTTTAGAGACTCTCTTTATGGTAACTCAGCCTATCCTGACCCAGCATGTTCCCTCATCAAAGCAGCAGAAACTCCTCCTGCCAGGGCTTTTACGTGGCTGCCTGACTACAGCACTAGGTAAAATTCACTCCAGCAGATCAGACCACGGTTCCTCTTGTGAGATGAGTCTGCCCAGTGGAAGCTGACACTCAGGAGAAAGGTGGAAAGGGAATCACCAGACAAAGTGAACTAGTTTAATCCCCACAGGACAACCTCACACCTAGGAAGATCTCATCTTCACCCCTAACCTCTAACAAGAAACACCCTTTAACCATAAACCAGAGTTTCTTCTTAGAGCTTTGCTGTGTTCTTAGCTCTCATCATATGCTCTGACAAGCAGTCCCATGTCTGTATAAAAGCCGCAAGAGAAGGGCATGCAGAACCACCAGGTCAGGGCAGCCCTTACTGAAGAGGAACCCCAGAGGAGCAGCTGGCTCAGTAGCTCTGTTCCAATAAGCAAAGTGTGATCAAAACATGCAAGAAACTGCTGTCTGTCTTTTTTTTCAGACTGAAGATGGGCAGAATAATAGTTCTCTAATGTAACTGTTACACAACTTATTATTGTTAAATTAGAAAAAAAAAGGCACCTCAAAATCAGAGATGTAAAACTATGATTCTGTAGCAACCAGAACTGCACTAAACATGTCAGAACATCTCAAAAGAAAATCTTTAATCTAAAAATCTTCTTATCTAGAAGACTATAAATCTAAGATTTTGCACATTAGCTGTGGCTGGGTTTCACATTGCCTGATATTACATGAATTGCAGGAAGCCTGTTTTCAAAGCCTGGCTTTATATCCAAGCTTTGCAGATGAGTCAGGAAGGAGTGCCTGCATCCTAAACTTTGGAGAACTGGACCAGAATCAAACATGAAACAAAATGTACATACTATATTCAACACACAGCACGCAACCCTGCATGTATGCAGTGGAGACCTCTTAGGTGGAGTCAAACTGGAATTTCCTGACTTTGTTAAGAAGTAAACACTAACCCATGGCACTTCATTAATAACTTCTATGCTTTCAAGAACAAATGGTCACAAAGTGAGAAATAGCTTTTCCCTAATGATGAGACAGCTTTTCTTGAGCTGTAGCAGTACATTTGCTCCACAGGTCTTTCTGGGTCATAGAATCCTGTGGACTAAAGAATTCCAGACTATCAATTGGATAAAATTCTACCGTCATTCTCTGAGATCCTAAGGAACAAAATTGGTTTTGATGTCAAGACGCTGCTCTTTATTGTTATTCCATGACTTCCTCCTTTACTTTCCCAAAAGACTAACAGATTCTTGTGTTGAACAGAAGCTACATTATATGACTGCTTTAAAAGTGCTTTGCACTGCAGTCCACTCCATGTTTGCTCCATTTGTGCAGAGTTAAGACAAAGGAGACAGTTAGGTGGCATGAGCAGGAAATGAGACAGTAAGAAATACAAAAAATTCCAGAAGTCCTTGAGGAAACAATGGGGAAGATATTAATTAATATTAATTAAGGAATACCTATTTGTCTGGCTGCAGTCAGGTTAGCAAATAAACCCCAAACCTTGATGTTCCTATCTAGACAGGAGAAAGGAGGAAGTGTAAGTGGCTGTGGCTTGAGATGAATGTCTGATAGTGAAAGAAACATAGGTACCATTGGGTGGGATGTGACATTCAAAAGAGTGAAGAGTGAGAGAATTTACCTAAGACAATGAGCTAATGTGCACTAGGCATATACACTTTTTGCTGCTAGGATTTTTCCTTTTTTTTTTTTTTTTTTTTAATATATATTTAAAAGAGTAGGCAATTACTTTGTTTGGAAGTGAATTTTTAGCCTCACTCTCTGCCACTGTTCAGACACTCTTGAGAAGAAGCATTTGGTAGTGATGGGAGCTGAAGAACCAATTATGCTCCCAGAGCTGGAACTGTCTGCTGGGTGGCACTGAGGGTATTTGAACCTTGGGATTGCAACTGAGCACGGACATAGCGATGAATGAGGCTGGTTTTGACACAAGAGAAATGTACTTCAGTCATCATGAATACTAATCCTCAATGCTGGTCCTGAAGACCCTCCAACCGTACTTCTTGCTTTGTAATTATCATGCTCTACTTTATGTTTAATTTCTGTCCTCAACAGCTTTCTGTCTAGGATTAAGTGGAAGAAAGGAAGTGCCCTCCAATGGGGTTTAGTGCATAATCCTAAACTGCATAACTAGGAACCAATGTTTAGGAATCATAGACAAAACATCTAGACCTTTCTAGGTGATCAACTATGGGCACAAGAGAAACTTGAGTCATTGAAGAGCAATTTGTGTTCTAGAATTGCTATTTCCCCTGCACTCACTTTGCTGATTTCAGCAAAGTTTTCAGACACAAAGGATTAATGTATCTATCTATGTTTCTGCACAAAAAGAAAATAACTTCAAGTCAAATCTGATATTTTCTGGAACTGATCACACTGGAAATCTCTGGCCTCAGAGCAGTACAGATAGTTCCTTTCCCAACCAGTGAGGCATCTGTTTGATATTGTTTCCAGGTCTGGGCAAATGACTTCCTGGGTTTTGTGTCTTTTATGAGATTTTCCATCTGTATTTCTACCCATGAAATATATTCTTAAAGACAAAAGAAACTGTGGGCACAACTACACGTCCACCTATGTGCAATACATAGTGACATGTAGCCACTTCTAATTTTGATTGAAACTCACTACATTGAAAAACACTTAGAAGGCACTGCCAAACAAGACAGAGGGGAACACCAATGCTGCTTCGACTAAGCTTTTTTATGTTTAGTTTTCTTCCTCTCCATGTTGCACATCACTAACATTTCGAGCAGCAGTTGAAGAATTATTAGATTCTCCCTCCCACTTTGCTTCCCCCTCTCATCTTCTTGCTTTTGATTCTCTCTAGAATTGGAAATCTTGTTCACCCTGAAAAGCATAACTTCTTTCTATCAGTGTCTAAGGCCCACAAACTCAGAGCACTCTACCTTCTTGCTGAAATAACCCCTCTGTTACTGTTGGTGAGTGAGGCGTTGTGGCAGCCAGGCTCTGGAAAGCCACTGCAGGGAGTGGATTCTTCCCTTTCTTAACATCGCAAACTGGGGAGACACTTCACTGATTTTGCTGAAGTAAGAGAAAAATCGAGCACCACATTCACTATTCAGCACAGATCATCCACTGTCTATTATGAGCTGAAAATACCATTATAGAAGCATTAAGATGGCATAGCTACTAGTAATGAGGAACCGTGTATCTCTATTATATTGGTTTTTAGATAACAAGGTGTAGTGAATGCAAAAGGCCTCACCCAGGCTGCCAAAAATAAAAAAAAAAAAAAAAAAAAAGAAAAGAGAAAGAGAAAAAAAAGAAACCCCTTCCCTGAGTAGTTATTTTTCTTCCTGAAGGCTGTTAATGAAAAGGGGAAAAAAATAACACTTGAAATGAAAGACATCAAGGATCTGCTTGTCTTCGCGCACATTCACTGTGTGCTGAAGCCTGTAACAATGAAGGGAAATGATAGCAGAGAGCAGCATTGCCCTCCCTCAGACTGAGAAACTTTCACTGCAAAAGCATTTTAAAAGAATAACCCAGAGTACAGTAATTAAAGCTGATTCGGCTTCTCAAAAGACTGCTTCAAGCTTTTGTGCTGAACCTTCACAAATTCCACAGGGCTTTATTATTAATTGTGCTTCCCCCCACACACTTCTCTCTTTGGGATGTTTCTGCTGTCACAGGTTCAGTATTTCTCACAGGCTTTCTGTACATAACTGAGACTTGTCAGGAGAGGGAAATGTTTTTCCAAGCATTTTTTCCCCTTTGTCCTGCCTCTCTTGTGCTTTGTTCCCTTGGTAATTTTTTGTTTGCTTGATTTTTAATTTTATTCTACATTTTCTTTCAAAGAGTCTCTAGTGGAAAGGAATTACATGGGGGCTGGATGCCTTTCTTTCACCACTCTGAGATCGTATGTCAAACCCACCTGAGATCACTGCTGCTGAATCTCTGAACAACAGATCTCTCACAGGAGCTGGTAGATTCACTCCAAGGCAGGCGGCCATAAATGCAGCTGTGGATGCAACACAAACATCTGGCTTTGGATCCAGATTCCTACAGACATCAGGAGAGATAGATATAGATTTTAAAAGTTGCTGCTGGGCAAAGGAATCTGAGTTGGGAAGCAATCTATGCTAGATAAGGAATCAACCCTTCAGCTTGGAATTTCTCTTACAGCCATTTCTCTTATATTTTTCTGTGTTGTTTTGTGTTTGTTTGTTTTGGCTTGGTTTGGTTTTTAACTTGGAGAAGTAAAAGGCTAATTTTGGTACAAATTGAAATGCAGCTGTCTAGCCTGGAATAAAAGTGAAAGGCACTACTTTACTGTAGTAAAAGGGTGTATAACATAAATGGTAATGACCTACTGACTTTTGAAGGATACCCTGAAGTTTCCAAACACACTGTTTCTACTTTTCAGATAGAAGTCCACTGCTAATATTTTTTGCTTCTTCCTGGGATCACTTATAATAGCTTAAAATCATGGAAAAGAAACAGATTCCAATTTGACTGGGACATTTCCTTCTTTGACACATGACATTAATTGCTTAACGATAAGCAGCAGATCACTTTGCAGGGCAAGCAATTCTGCCACAGCACTTCATGAATTTCAGCAAAACAAACAGGATAGGTTAAAAAGAAGGAGACCTGACTGTGGAGTGCAGTCCTTTCCCTCCGGGGAAGAATTGTTTAAACTAAAAGAAACAGAAATTCCCTTTGCCATCAGATATATTGATTCATCCATCTAACTGACCTGACTAGTACCTGACCCTGCTGCAGGAGGAGGCTTCCATTCATGGGTAAAAAATTAACTTGTATTATCATCACCTGCTTGTCTTTGTTGAGAAAACCAATGGTTCTTTATATTCTATGGATTTATTCAGCGAAATGTAGGTGTGCACGTATAGACATCCGCTTGTGACCTAGTCATCTGTCCTTCATTATGGCCAATAAGAAGACATTTCTCCTGCACTTTTCTTTGTTTTAATCTAAACATCAAGGAAAGTTACACTATATAATGCCCTAGAAGTGCCTGTTTGTTTCCATTAACTCCTCAGAGACATAGAGTGACCAGCCTAGGTAGATAAAAAAATAAATGTCACTCTGTATCTTCAAGAGGTGAAGGAGGGAGGATTTGAGAAACCATGGGCCAGTTAGCCTCACATTGATCCGTGTGAAGGTGATGGAACAAATAACTCCGGAAACCATTTCCAAACCTATTAATGACAGGAAGGTTACTGGCAGTAGTCAGCATGGAGTTATGAAGGGGAAATCAAGCCTGACCAGCCTGCTAGCCATCTGTGATGACACTAACTCCCATAACATCCTCATAGATAAACTGATGAAGTATGGACCAAGTAACAGGGCAGTAAGGATGACAGAGACACACTCTTCTCAGTTGTGCTCACTGAAAGGACAACAAGCAAAAAGCACAAACTGTTATGCAGGAAATTCCTTTTAAACACAAGCAAAAATTTTTGTACTATAATGGTGGTCAAACACTGGAACTGGTTGCCCAGAGGGACTGATGAGCTTCAATCCTTAGAGATACTCCAAACCTGACTGGACACAGTCCTGGGCAATTTGTTCTAGTTGACTCTAGTTTAAGCAGGGAGATTGGACTAGATGATTTCGGTGCACTGACCTTGGCTGTCTGCTAGATGCCCACCCAGTCACTCTCTCACCCCCCCTCATCAACAGGACAGGGAGACAAAATAAGAAGAAAAGCTCACGGGTAGAAATAAAGACAGGGAGATCACTTACCAGTTACTGTCATAGGCAAAACAGGCTTGACGGGGAGAAAATTAAATTAATTTTTTGTAAATTAAAATAGATTTTTGTAGTAAGAAACATAGACAAAACCTAAAACGCCTTCACCTAAACCCACCTTCTGCTGCTGCTCCCTCCTTGGCTTCTTCCTCCTCCTCTGCCTGGGCCGCCTTTGGCCCTTGCTGAAACCTGTTTTCCCCCCGGCGCCCCCAGCTTGGCTGAGGGGCTCAGCTGTGTCCTGCGCTGGGGCCGTTGGAGCCGCCTGGGACCGGCTGGGACCGGCTGGGACCGGCTGTGTCCGGCCCGGGGCAGCCCCGGCCTCTCCCCCCAGAGCCCTCCCGGCAGCCCCCTGACAGCGCCTGGGCACATAAACGCAACCATCTCTGGAGATCCCTTCCAAACTCAACTATTCCATGATTCAGTGTTTTTGTGGTATGGCAGCTGATGCTGCATGTGGAGGTGCCAAGTTCTTGGCTGCTCCCTTATGGTTTACTTATTGAGCAACAGTGTTGTCCTCCCCTCCTTCCTGCAGAACCCACAGGTTCCAGCAGATACACCTATGACCAGCTCACTGCAAGTAGCTTGCAAATTCTCAAGTTCTCAAATTCTACTCTTGAAATGTAAATCATTTTCTTTTGCTTGAACCAGAGGTAAATTTATTTTCTCTCTAGTTTAAAGCAAATCCCTCAATACAATTTTCATCTTCAAAGCAGAAAATGAGGAAACTATTACCACGTGTGATTTGAGCCCAGAGGGCAACTGAGCACCACGCAGCCGTTCACTCACCCCTTCCCCTCTCAGGAATGGGAAGGAGAAAATGAAGCAAAATGGTTCAGGAATCCAGATATGGACAGGAAGGGGTGTTCACCTATTACAGTCATGGGCAAAAGACAGACTCTTCAGGGAAATAAAAAAAGAACACATCAACTTTAATTCAAATGCTAACAAAGACAACATTAACAGACAAGGTGGGACAGTGAGAAGCACCATGACATCCAAAAACACCTTCCCCCCACCCCGCCCTTCTTCCCAGAGTCAGCTCTGCTCCTGATCTCTCTACCTCCTCCCCCAGAAGCACAGAGAGCAGGGGATGGAGGTTACAGTCAGCTTGCCTCTCCTTCCTTCTCATCAGGTGGGGTGAACGCTGCACATTTCTCCCCTGTTGCTGGGGGCTCCCCTCTCACTGGAGACAGTCCTCCATGAACCTTCTCCACAGGGATTCCTCCCCACGGGCCGCAGCCATTCCCAAGCTGCTCCGGTGTGGGTCACCCCCTTGTTTTGCAGTCCTCCCAGCACCAAACCACAACAGCAGGGCCTGCTTCTCCCCTCAGAGTCCCAGCTTATTTAAGTGCAGACTCCTGTCCTCATGTGGGCTCCTCTACAGGGTTCGGGTCAGCCTCTACTCCATCAGAGACCTCCATGGGTGGCAGGGAGGGTGGTCAGAGACAGAGGTCTCTGCTCTGGCGCACCTCCCCACCTTCCTTCCCCTTCCTTCTACTGACCTGGGTGTTTGCATAGGTGTCTTTCCTGTAATTCCTTCTCACAGGTCCCCAACCCTCTCCCAGGTTCCCCTTCTTAAATATGTTCTCACAGATGTGCAGCCATTGTCACTAATTGGCTTGGCCCTGGCCAGAGGTGGGGCTGACTTGGAGCTGGGGGAGCTTTGAGAAGCTTCTCACAGGGGTCAGAGCTGTACCCCCTCCCCTGCTACCAAAAACCCCAACACAGAAACCCAGCACACCACTGTACAGCTCTTTCTTGCTCTTTATTTTCTATTGTTTGAAAAAAATATTTTAATTTTTTTTTTTCCCAGTATAAACTAGTAAAATAATACATGTTAATGTCAATGCAGAAATGACATTATTTTTTCTTCCAGACAGCTTGTTTTTCATTCACTAACTTACCAACAATTGATCCAAATGAAAGTTTAAGTTGTAAGAGTAATGTGGTATGTTTTAAAAATCCAAAGATATCAAACACATTACAATGTTGTTTGTTTGTTTGTTTGTTTATACAAACCCAACAAGCTACCAGAGGACAGCCAAACTCTGGGAATAGACTTCTGAATCTTTCTCCAAGTTATTTGTTTCAGCTCCACTGTAGTGGATTCAAAACAATGCTCTTGTTGACTGCAAGCTCTGCACCCAGGACTGTTTTAAAACAAAGAGTAACAAAGTGGGTGGAAATGCCTTGGGTCCTTCCTGGAGGTGAATACATGCAATATAATTTGGTTCCTTTATAAATTTATATTGACTTCTGAAGTATCAGGTTAAGATTGTGAGATCTGGAGTGTTTATCAGTCTAAGAGTTGTTGGCCAGGAAGATGAAGGCACATTAGCATCACATAGATGTGACTGGGTTTGTGCATAGCATCATTGACAGTATGTCTAAGAGAGCATAAAGGTCAGAGATAAAGCTGAGTATCTGTGGGGCTAAACAGAGTTTGTTCATGCCTGAAGTTAATATACAATTTTCTCACTTTTCTCTAGAAGAGACCACTGAGCAGGAGAATGTAAATAGTTTTTAATTTACCAAAGTTTTTTTTTTTCTTCTCAAGGCCCAGAGGAAAAGCAGACTCCTATAAAATTAAAGGAACTTGAAGAGTTTCTTCTGTTTCCTGGTGCCATCTCTAGAGAATCTGCCCTCATCTCTCACATAGCCTGCCTCATTTTGAGACCTGGGGCTTCTGGATGCTCAGAAAAGCACATCAAGAAAATATTCTCATTGTGCCTGGGTATAAAATAGCATCCTGTGTTCTCAGTAACAGACCTGGCTACATGGATCAGCCTCTGCAACCTCTAGGCTTCAGTACTGAGAGTCACAACAGTAATGAAACACTGCCTGCTAGAGCTTCAACTGGTACAGACTGCAGGATCCCATCTAGCTTTGTCTCATGGGTCATTTAATCTTCACAAATTTCTGCCCCTTTCTCAGCTTCTCGGTAGCTGTGGGGTCCATTTCAGTGTCTCCAGAGCAGAGTTTGTGCCTGGCATTCCAGCAGGACTTGTTGCTTCTGAGCAGTCACTTAGGCTAAAACAGAAATGAATTACAAAGTGACAAGATAGCTCTAGACACACCAGTGAACTAGAAATAAGTGGAAAGGTCAGTAAAATATTCTTCTGCTGAATCAGAATGTCTGTTATTAAAGAATACATGGAAATGGAGCAATAGTTAATGCTTTGCCATTGCACAATATATTCTACTGAATTCCTTATCTCATTAGCACACTGAATAGGCATTTGAGGTAGGGATGCATCCAAAGGCCCATTCTCAGCAAAAATAAAGGAAAAGTACAAACAAAAATGTCCCAAAATACAAAGACACAAAAGTTTCTTAAAAAAATCCTTTTATTTATCTTTTTTTAACTTCAGATCATAATCTTTAGGAGCAACATTTTGCAAATTTCTTCTGCCCTAGAAGCATTATTAATGGAGCACTGAAATGTTCTTTTGAGCACACACCAGGTGCTAGACTTTTAAAATCAGATCATTTCAATTACTACTGCATTTTCCCCTTTTTCTTACTACAACATGGACATCATTTGAACAGACAATATTTTATGAACTGACCCACTTAGAGACAATTCCATGCAATGTTTGAAGCTGGTATTCTGACCTGGCACATACTTGCAAGTGTTGGTGTCTATTCTAATAACTCTCTACATCTACTGAAATCACTTTGCAATAGAAATGGGCAAGAAAGGAAAGCCTGAATGTGATAAAACGGCTCTGTAAGCACAATACATATCTCAGTATGCTGTGTTCCACCCCTTAACACAAAAGTTAAGGGCTGTCAAAAGAATTGGGAACAACAAGGCTGGAATGGTTTATTAGGAAAATTTCCCTAATTAGATGACGACTAGACCAGGACTTGGGTTTACTCTCCTTTCCTTGGCAGATCTTAAGTCTTCCTGGAGACACCCCTTATTTGTGTCCCACTTTCCCATCTGGAACATGGGCATCACAGAACAGTCCTACCCTCTGGAGCAATGACTACAAAGTTTTCAAAATGGTGGTAATTACAGGATTGAGAAAATACCTATAACAATTAGGAAGGGGTTGGGGAGAGAGGTGTAGCAGGTATATTGTATTTCTTCTTCAGGTGCTTGCAACCTTGCAGGAAGCAAGAGATTTTTCTAAGAAATCTTTAGCTGCCCTACTGGAAGCACAACTGCTCCAATGTTTGTCTGAGAGTGACATTTGGGGTAGCTGCTGTCAGAAGCTCTGCTAGTTGCTTAGACAGCACTTGAGATACGAAAGATGCCCAAGCACTGAATCATGCTATAATTATAACAAGCTGCTGAGCTGTTCCAGAAAACATCTCAGTTTCAAACCATCAGTTTTTACATATTTGGAGTAAATTTTACTCTAACGAGCTTGTTCGTCTAACAGGCTGGAAAATCTAGTCGAAACTGCCAATTTGTACACATTTGCTGCTAATAGGCTTCTCGAACACTGTGGAGCTTTCTATAGCTATGTAGCCATTCATGTTGCCTTATAGTCACTCTCTGGAGATGGACATTAGACCTATCACAGCCAGCCTCAAAATTATGGTTAGTGTTATGGGTTGTAGTGGCTAGAAAAATTATCTGTATCCAAAACTGCATTGTGCTAGGGCTGTTCAAAAACAGCCAGAAAGTTGTCCTCTCTCCCAGAAAGCAACACTTTATGTACAGAATGAAAAGTCACCATCTGATGTGTATCTGACAGCATACATGAGGTGAACTAATAGAGTCAGAGCCAGATTCTGATGGATGAGTGTCACCAGTGAAAGGGCAGTATGGGCACAGGCTCCAAGCATTCCTAGGAAAGTGTGAATCTCTTTGCATTCTCTACATTTAGTGTGTGGTTATGTCTGTAAATGAAATCTGCTTGGTATGGCCAGATCTGATCTCTGGCTTTCTCTGATCTCTGGCTATAAGGTGGCTGCACAGCCATTTGAGTTTCCCAAGATGGGTCTGGGTGGGATAGGAAAAATGTTTCCTCAAACTCATGACAGAATGTTACAAGTCAGAAAAAACGTATTTCTTTTTTTCCTTTACACAAGACAAGTTCCTCATTTGCTGATAGAATAGAACAATTCTCTCAGTGGTTTGACGCTTCCTGACTCTCACTTTGTGGAATTAAATAGGATGAAGTTTTCATTCAAACTATTCCACTTTATACAAGGAACAACTCTGCAGTTTTTGGCAGTTTCTATTCCAAGCCATTGGGGTCTCAGGAACTGATGGCAACTATCACTGTAAAATACTGCCCTTGTTCTGCTGCAGATAGGAAGCAGAAACAAAGAATGTTGCTCCATTTTGCCTTCTGGAAGGGTTGTTTACCTAGTTGTGCCTTTCCAATGGCAGGAAAAAAACAGGAGGAGGAGAATCAAATCATCTTCACTCTGGTAGTCTTTCACTAGAAGTCTAAGGTTTAACAACATTAGAAGGTTAACCCAAAGTCAGCAACAAGTTTATCAGTATGTAGTGATTTATTGAACATGGGCTCAATTTGATGACCCCAGAAATTATTACCTTAGGATCTATTTTTGGTAGTTTGGTTAAACTTGCTTAAGTATGTCAAGAATGTAAATTAATAAATCTAGTGTTCCAGAGGAGACGCTCTAGTACTATATCATTTTTTAGCACAGTACCAAAAGTGCTTGTAATCTATCCATAAAGTCAGTCAAAGCAAAATGCAAGACCTTCAATTGCTTCTTTGTAGTATATTTCTCTAAATTGTTTTTTTTTTTTTTTTTTTATTTGTAACATCAATTTTTTTCAGGGTTTGTTAACCAAGTATGGTCAAAAAACAAAAGTTAGATCTTAAAATCCCTTAGATGGATTAAAAATAATGACAATTTAAAAGGTATATTCTTTTAGCTGCTCTTTGAACTGTTAAAATTTAAGATTTTGATCCTTTTGGTTTCAGTATTCAATTTTTCCCACTGCAAGCAAGAACTATCATTCTCAAGAATTCACAGGACTCCAGGAGATGGAGCTTCTGTTACCGAGCACCAAATAAGGTGAGAATATAAACAGTGTCAGGACAGCCGTAGGCAAATATTTCTGCCAGTGCAGGATTCATGCCTCTGTAACCTGAGAACTGGAGACAAGAAATTTCTGGTGTCCTATGATGCATAAAAAGAGACTTTCACAAGATTCTGACCATTGAAAGGAAGTAATCCGCATATTTGGAAGTGGTTTTACTCATCTTCATAACCACTGTTTGCTTTATTTCTGTTTGAATATGACCGTATATAGTGAAGACCTGTACCTTATGTTGTATCCCTGTCTTTCTAATGTATTTGAGGAGATTTATAAATTGCATTTGAGTGAATCCTTGCTGATATTAGGCCTTAGCTCTAAAGAGGTGCTGAGAAGTAGCTTAGAGTCTTATATTTATTAGGATGCTGGTTTTGTCCCTTAGAATTATGCATTAGGACATGTAGTTTTAATACAAACTTGGGAGAAAATTCCCATGTTGCTTCAAAACTGCTAAAGTGCAATCTCATGTAGCTGCAAGGACTGCTTGTCCACAATCTGACAGCTCTGCTTTACAGATTGCTTTGGACTTGTCCATTTTCTCTCCTGCTTAACATTGTTGCTCCACTGACAGCCACTCTGGCGTGCAGCTCCCATCGTTCTGTCACCTCTCTAGTCAGACAGCAAGCCTCAGCATCAGTCTGCACTGAAAGACTGATAATGTGGCATTTAATTTTAACTCTGTAGGGAATACTAAGTAAGGTGTTGCCTTTCAGTGTCATCTTGATTGCTCTCTGAGACATTTCTGATAGAAAGAAAAGGGTTTTGATCCCCCTTTAGGATCTTACAAGTTCAGATAGAATCCTGCAGCCTGGACTAAGACATGGATCTCCTCCTAGGCTCTGCCATAAGCAATCATAGAATCATATAATAATTTAAATTTAGGCTGGAAATATCCTTTAAGATCATAGAGTCCAACCATTAACCTAACACTGACAAGTCCACCACAAAACCCTGTCCCTAAGCACCACATCTACACATCTTTTAAATACCTCAGGGATGGTGACTCAACCACTTCCCTGGGCAGCCTGTTCCAATGCTTGAAACCCTTTTGGTGAAGAACTTTTTCCTGATATCCAATCTAAACCTCCCCTGGCACAACTTGAGACCATTTGTTCTTGTCCCATCTCTTGTTACCTGGGGAAGAGTCCAGCACCCACCTCGCTACAACCTCCTTTCAGATAGTTGTGGAGAGTGATAAAGTCTCCCTTGAGCCTCATTTTCTTCTGACTAAACAGCTCCAGTTCCCTCAGCTGTTCCTCATAAAACATATGCTCTAGAAGATGAGATTTCAGCCTTCCTTCTCCTAGTTTTAAATGTCTTCAGGGAAACTGTCAAAATGATTTTCCCACCACCCAAAACAGCTGTTTTGAAAGCTGTGTGTTTCAACTGGGGTATTTATTCTGTATTTTCTCCATGGTGGTTCTATCTCTAGAGATTGATTTGGTATTTGACAACTGAGATGGTGAGCTACACAGTGTGAAAATACAGGGGCATTATTGGGGCAGGCTACCTGGAGCCTTACTCCTCTCTACCACTGTCCCATGCAATGTGTTTTTCCTTGCCTATGCAGTCACTTGTCCCTGCATCCCAGCCCTTCATTAATAGAATAACTGCAGTTGATTATCAGCAGAACTACAGGGTGTGTTTGTGTGTGTGTCTGTGATGTGACACACACACACTCCCCTATTGGCTTGCCCTTAAAGAAAATCCTTAGTTTCAGTCTCAACTCTGAAACTGATGTTTTCTAGTTCCCTATTAAGATCCCTTTACTTCATTTGGATTGAATAAAATACCATAAAACTATTAAATACCAGAAAATACTGTGGGACTAGTGTGACAGTTAATTTGTACTTCCAAAACTCCTCATAGAAATTTTGCAAATTTTCTTCATGGAATTTTTTTTTGAAATTGCTATCAGAGAAAGCTAGGCATGTAAGGTAAGGAATAAAATTGTCATAAAAGAGAAACATCTTTCTCCTTTGAATTCTACCTTCAAATCTCTTTTAAACTCTACCAGCAATTCAATCCCAAAGGTTAAGCAGTTTCTGTACTACGCTGCTGTCTGTAACAGTGACCATCACAGTGCCACAGAAACATGGGTTTCTGTCCCTGTCTATAACTTCCATAGTTTTTGCCAGTGAATTTAAGCTGTTTAGGGCACTTGCTACCTCCTCTGGTGTGCTGATCTTGCTAGAGGAATTTATTTTTTTCTGACAAAATCAATACAACCAGATATTTTATAGCTACTTTTGCTACAAGGACATGGGGCAACAGGAAAGGAGACTGCAGAAGTCTCTGAGGGAAGCTTTTGGGAGGTCCAGGGAAGCTGGCGTCAGTACAAGTGATGCAAGAAACGTAGCTGCAATTCTTTCATTATTCTCCTCTTGGAGAGGAAGCAGTCTCCTACTCATTAGCCCTAGAAGTAACCATCTAATTTACATTACAAATTATAACTTTCTTCCTATTTTAATTCCTTGTTTCAACAGACTGTTGTTTAGAAATATTTCTTGCTACTGCATTCTGAGAGGGCTTAATTTGGAAGTTTTTACATATATGTATTTTTTGCCTGTACCAGATTCCCATTACAGACAAATATAGTGTCCTGTGAAGTCATCCAAAAAGCAATCCTTTTGATAAAGCATTTTGTAGTGTGTACTTATAAATACAGTTGGTTTAATTGTCTCTCTAACTGTTGTGACAGTCAGAATATTTTTACAGAACAGTGGAAAAACACCTTTCACCCTCTTCCTTTAAACTACCTGAACAGTTCTAGTGAGAAAAGTAAAAGTTTGGAAACCTGGGACTTTCAGAGAAGTTTTTGAACCAGAGAGCTTTTTAGAGGGTTAATGTATGTTTAAAAGAGAATTAGATATAGCTGGAGGGATCTGCTGGGCATAGTAGTCAGTGGGGGATAATTCTTGCCAATTCCCAATTCTGGTCATCAGCTCACTGGAGGTTTGCGCCCATAGAAGAGCCATTTCTTACTTCAATCCCTGGAATAGTTATGGAATAAATCCTCCTGGAAGCTATCACAAGTCAAATGAAGCATGTGAATAGGAAAAAACAGCATGGATTCACCAAGCGCAAATCATGCATGACAAACCTGGTCACCTCCTATGACAAAGTAACCTGCTCGGTTGATGTGGGGCAAGTGGTGGACATTGTCTACCTGGGTTTCCCCAAGCCTTTTGATACAGTTCCCCACAGCCTTCTGTTGTGTTATAGTCTAGATAAGGGGTCTGTGCAGTGGGTGGGGAACTGGCTGACAGGCTGCACCCAGAGGGTGGGGGGAAATAGCAACAACTTGTCACAAGTGGCGTCCCACTTGATATTGGGCCCAACACTGTTTAATATCTTCATAAGTGATCTGGATGATGGGATCAAGTGCACCCTGATGAAGTTTGTTGAAGTTTGTTGGGTACAAGTTAATCCTGGGGAGATTCTGACTGGACATAAGAGGAAAATTTTTCACAGTGAAAACAATTAGCCATTGGAATAATCTCCCCAGGGAAGTGGTGGATTCTGCAACACTGGACACTTTTAAAATTCAGCTGGACAGGGTGCTGGGCCATCTTGTCTAGACTGTGATTTTGCCAGAAGGGTTGGACCAGATGATCCTTGAGGTCCCTTCTAATATGGTATTCTATGATTCTGAGATATCCTGGTTTAGTCTGGTTCAAAAGAACTAGCAATAAACAGGGCCAAAAGATGTCCCTGTGCTAGAATGAGGCACTATGTCTTGCTCCTTGGAGGGTCTTTCAAGGAGCTTTGAAGCAGTATGGGGAAAAGTGGGTTGAGTTTAAAGCTTTTGTTTGTTGGCTTGTTATGTGTTTTCCAAAGAGAATGATTTTCCTTTAAATAAACAGCATTTTGCTTAGATAAGCTGAATTTTCACAGGTTAAGCCCTGTTCTTCTCCCTGAGGAGAGGTGGTTTACCAGGGCTGGAAGTAAACCCCAAAATAGCAATAAATTGTGAGGCCTGAAGTCACAGGATTAATAGTGGGGGGGAAATATGACTTCTTAGGAATAATTCAGAAAAGGGTCTGCAAACCCTGCATTCTGCATGGGCTCTCAAAGGGCCCAGGAACTGCCCTCCTGCCCTTTGTGACAGACACAGCAGAGCTCTGGATGTAGCTCCAGCACCACCCTTGGCTTCAGTGGAGCCAGCTCTGCTCACGGGAATCAAATTTCACAAAATGATGCCTTAAATTTGAAAGAAGATTATTACAGTCTTTATTCAAGCAGAAGATCTGAACATAAGCTGAACTGTAATGGCACAGTTAGTTCATGAACTTCAATGAACTGTATATACTTCAGCTTTACCTACAGGTTTTATGTGAGGGAAATGTCAATTCACCAAGCATTTTTATTTTCACAATGTCATTCCGTTTTCCAGTTCAGTGAAAAGAAAGCACCCTGACTTAACAGAGACTTCCCCTGAACAAGCAATGCACAAAAGCAACGTAAGGCTATACAGTGCATGGAAAATTATTATTCTTCCATCTTGTACCTTGGCTTTCTCTTTTAAACGATGATTGATGTGGTTTTGATTGAAGTTCAGTGGATTGATATCAAAGACAGCAGCTCAAAAGATCAGAGAGAAATTATGACTGTGTATTAGTGGCTGGTTATTATTTAAAAACAAAGCCTAAAACATATTGGTCTTCATCAGACACACTCTCTTGGGTATTCTTTTATGATTGTTCCATTTTCTGAGTCTCACAAAACAATTTAAAGTTAAGCATAGCAGAGCTTGTTCTGCTTAAGATATCAAGGGAATTTACATAATGACTAATTTAAAAGCAAATGTACAAATTAACTAAATTCACACGTAAAGGAATATGCTTCAAAAGTTAGCACATTTTTTGCTGGCTGGGATTCAGTGGATAATTAAAAAACCTTAACCCTCTTGCTGATCATCAGTCCAGAAAACGTGTAAGTGGGTTTATAGAATAAAAAGTGAAGGCCCTGTTCTCGGTGTCCTGTCTAGACAATGAGCTGACCTTATTTAAACTGGTGCACTGGGGGACATCTCCTGGGACTTGAAATCTATGAAAGTGAAGGGGCTAATTGCTTGCGATCAAATCAGAGATGTCTGAATTATAGTGTGCAATATAAAAGGTGTTCAAAGTTTGTATGTGCTTTGGGAATATTTTCAGAGAAAATAAAACTGCAGAACCTAGTTAGGAAGACCTTAAACGGTTATTGGCAATTGCTGCCTCTGTTGCTCAAGCCTGCCTGTTCTTGTGCTTTGCTAAAGAAAATCTTTGCACAGTTATGTTGTGAGCCATATTGGTGAACTAAGCCAGTTGAAAGCTAGAACTTTTTTTTCTTGGATTGTTTTCCAGACAGATAGTTTCTCAATCTGAGGCACTGTTGGACCACCAAAAGGTCTCACCTGGGCACAGCCTGAGGAATGATGTTAGGACAGAAAGAAACACCACAGAAGTTGAAGTGTAACTGCCCTTTTACTGACCAGTGAATACATCATTCATGTAATCCCATGCCAAGAAATAAGTTTATTTAGAAATTTGATGTCTTATTGACTTTCAAGCTGACAGGTAACAATTACAATAAATAAACTGTGGTAGGGTTAATACCTCCCTTCTCTCCAGCCCAAATGTAAAGACCAAGATTCTCAGCATAGTGCCAGGAAAAGAGGAGAGACTTCAAAAAATTCAGTGAAAGTTACCTTATACTTCAATAGTTACCTAATTAACCTGCTTAATTTGATGAAACTAAAACCATGATTAAATTGACTGTCATCGAATTATACTCTTTTCACTAATATTTTTATAATACTTATTACTTGCATGGATTAGCTAATTTACTCTAATTATGGTCTTTTTTTAAAAACTGTGATTGTGGGAACACGTATCAAACATTCTTTTTATGCTTTTTTTACTGTATCTTTCAATCTATGTTTCAAAATCAGCTGTAGATTATGATTGCAAAGAAAATTAAGTGTTTATTACAAGGATTTGGACTTCTTATAATTATTCTCTGCTGGGTTTTGAGGTACAGTTAACCCTCTTCATGAAAGCACAAGTATTATGATGATCTATAGTATTATTGTGAAGATTAAATATCAATAGGGGAAGTAATAATCAAAAGCTTGACTTGAGGAAGGTCTGGATGTTTTGACTCAGCAAAAAGTTGCAGCACACAATTTAAAAATAGCATACATTTTAATATTCTGAAAAGTAATTTATTGCACAAAGCGAACACTAAAACAGTGTGTTTATATATATGTATATGAAAGTACCCTGTTTATATCTGAAGTCTTGTACCTATTTCAGATTAAGTCTTGAGAAATTCTGCATGATTGTAAGTATTTAGTAAGTATTTCCTGACATAACATTATTCTCTATGGGTTAAACAGTAACAGAAAAATTCTGACAACAGGAATGTTTTGATTTTAGGCTACTAAACCCCGCTATTGTTGCATAAACTCCATTAGTGTGGGATTGTGGATGAATTTAAATTTGTGAAGAATTGTTTGTTCTAGACTTTTGAGTTTTAAATTCTTTTGGAAATGTATCATCTGAATTGGCATCTTCAATAATATTCTTTCTTTAAAATCACTTATTTGAAAGCCTGATCTTAGAGTCACAGAATCATAAAATTTTTCAGGTTGGAAATTTTCTTTAAGATCAAGTTCAACCATTAACCTAGCACTGCCAAGTCCACCACTAAACCATGTCCTTAAGCACCACATCTACACATCTTTTAAATACCTCCAGGGATGGTGACTCAACCACTTCCCTGGGCAGCCTGTTCCAATGCCTGACTCTACTTCTCAGAGGGTGGGCATTAATCTTAATGCCTTTTGCTTATGAAGGAAGAAATATCCCATGTAAGAAAAATTTTTATTACAGCCATATAAGTAGAATAAGGCAGCAACATGGAGGCGCAAGATAAACACCAGATAAAGTTTTGGGCCCCTCACTACAAGAAAGATACTGAGGTGCTGGATCGTGTCCAAAGAAAGGCAATAAAACTGGTGAAGGGTCTAGAGCACAAATTTTATGATGAACATCTGAGGAGACTGGGGCTGTTTAACCTGTAGAAAAGGAAGCCAAAGGGAGACCTTATCGCTCTCTACAACTACCTGAAAGGAGGTTGTAGCGAGGTGGGTGTTGATCTCTTCTCCCAGGTAACAAGAGATGGGACAAGAACTGTTGGAGAATGGCTCAGAGACAAGGGTCCTGAGCCCACCGAGCAATTGTATGATCAGAGCCTGCTCTAGCTGCTGATGCTGGGCCTCACTAGGGTTTGCCTGCAGCTTCTCGCAGCTGCTGATACAGGAGGAATGTCAAGGACGCTTCAGCCCTGTGTACCGTGGTGTGTCGAAAACAGGTTAAGGGGAATTAGGAATAGTGGTCTGAGAAACCCAGTGTTATGGTAACGGTGGTCTGAGAAACATTGTGTTACGGTACTGTTGTGTATCGAAAACAAGTCAACAGGAATCAGAAATAGTAGCATGAGAAACTTAGTGTTATGAGAAGCTTGTGCTGTAAGCTAACTGCAAGTAGGTGGACCGTGCGAATACGACCTTTAGAGCTTAAGCCAATCAGATAGTGACTAGTAGGCATAATAATTATCATTGTCTGTATAAATATATGTACCCTGGACCAATAAACACACACGTTGATTGATGCTCTATCACCCACACTGAACCCGTCTCCGCGTGTCGTTCATCCGCGGCTCCGCAAAGAACAAATGGTCTCGAGTTGTGCCAGGGGAGGTTTAGATTGGATATCAGGAAAAATTTCTTCACTGAAAGGGTTTCAAGCATTGGAACAGGCTGTCCAGGGAAGTGGTTGAGTCACCATCCCTGGAGGTATTTAAAAGATGTGTAGTTGTGGTGCTTAGGGACATGGTTTAGTAGTGGACTTGGCAGTGTTAGGTTAAGAGGTGGACTTCATGTCCTGAAAGGTCTTTTCCAACCTAAATGTTTCCATGATTCTATGATTTACAGTGTAGCTGGATCCTTCCAGTGACTGAAGTCCTTGGGGGGTCTTGAAGCATGACTTGAAACATCCAGCTGAGTTGTTTAAATTTGAAAGCTTTTTTCCCTTTATTGTGTGAGCAGTCAGGGAAGGAAGAGGAGCTCTTGCTTTTCCAGGATTATTTAGACACGTAAATTGAGCTCTTTGCTGAATTGCCCTCTCTCTCCATGGACCACATAGGGAGCCTCATGAGACCTATGTCCTGCCTTAGGCATCTAACATCAGATGACTACAAATTGGATCTGTATGCTATCATGATTACAGTTTTTTTTTCTTCTCCAGCTTTATTTATAGCTTTAATCATTTCAGTTGTTGTTTGTGTAGTTTCTATGACCTCTTTTTTTGATAGCAAGATGCAGTTTTAGGTTTTTTACCTTGGCCATTTAGGCTAGTTTTCTTATTCTAATAATAATTCACATCAGAGACCTTTCACACACAGTTTCCCATCTGCTTTAAAAGCTGCTCTCAACCACATCCTACAAGGTCCCTATAAGTAGGAAGGGAACCCATAAAACCAACACTGAGAAGATATCACTGAAATTATCTACATACGAGATGGAAAGTGTTGTCTGTTATATGAAAACACTATGAAGCTACAGTTTCACTGAAGTCCTGCCAACTTAGAAAACATCAGTGGAGTGAGAAGTGGATTTAAGTTGAGATTGCTGAGAAAGTGAAGTCATAGTTAAGATAAACTGGGGGAGTAGAATTAAGATGTCTTTGCTTATAAAAATGCTTATAAAAATACTGACTGGAAAGTGAGGACATCCCAATTCTCGTTTGATGGCTGGTCAGCAACTTGTCTACAGACAGAATTTTATATGATGCCTCATTTGCGGAAGCTATCCCCAACTTCTTGTCTGCTTGACTTTTCAAACATGTATAAAATAAATCCTCACAGGTTTCTTAGCACAGTGGAAAATTATTTAGTTTTATACACTAGCCATTTTTAATTAATTTTGTCCATATGTTTTAGTTACTGTTTTCTGGACATATGCCTGTATTTAGTTGTTTTGTTGTGTTTTGTTTTGTTTTGTTTTTTGTTTTGTTTTGTTTTTATGTTAAGCAGGCAAGTTGCATACAGTGAAGCTAAGCTGGTGTCATATATTAAGTGCAGCTCCTGAAATTAGTGACTATTAATATAGCCCATTGTCAGAAAACCCAAAGAGGATCAAATGCCTAAACTGCTTGACATCAAAAAGGTGTTTGTAACTAGAGTTATCAACTGATCTGTTATTTTATCAGCGATTGTCCTTTCCAGAACAAACTACCTTCTACCTTTATGCTAGCTATTTCCCTGGTAAATGAAACAAGAATGTTGTTCTTCAGTCATTTTACTATATTTTAGAAACAGGAGCAGATTTGATCTGTTAAAAGCAATGTGTGATTCATATCAGTACATTCTGGATAGGATGCATTCAAATCTTTTTAAGGTCCAGCCAATGCCAATTGGTGTCTTTTTTTCACAGTAAGGCCTTACATCCTTTACATTTTTGCTTTCTCTAAAGTATGCTTGCAACACATATTTTAAAAGTACCCACATCTTCCAGTACATTTGAAACAAAAATGAAAATCTATTATTTTTACATACATTTGATTAAAAATTGAAGACATTTAAATGGCTGCATAAAGTAGATTTCTGCTGGAATAGAAAGCAAGAAAAAAAACCCTCTTAGATGCTGCAGAAAATTTTTACATTCTTACAGTTTGTACTTTGTCTTTCATTTTTCTGTTATTTTTAGCAAGTGTTCTCTGGCATATAGTTTCTAATTCAGTAATTACTAGAAGCACATTTCTGTTCATATAAATCTTTAACTTTAAAAGTTAACCACCATATTCTGATCACTGCTAACTTTGCAGGCAGCATAGTCCCTACACCAGATCTTGTCCTTTAACTCAACAAGACCAACCCAAAATTCATAATATTTTAGAAACCATTAATTTATTACATTAAAATGCCACATCTTGACTTTTCTTGTAGCTTTAAAGATCTTCTCTACTGAAATGAGAGTTAGAAATGAAATCTACAGTGTGAGTGACCTGCTCTGTTTCTTCAGCTTTAAATCTGTTGATTGTAATGACTACAGTAGATTTTTAACTCCCCCCAAATTTATAGAATTAGTGTTTCAATATGAGTGACTGAAGGTTTTTATTTTCTTCTTATTAATTTTATTCTTTACTAAGTATCATTGCCAACATGATATATTTTGTAACAGGCACTAGTTCCATGATGTGATCTGAAAAATCTGTGAATTTGTGATGGTGATAGGATACCTTTTAACAGCCAGATCTGTTTGCAGATCCCTTGAGGTATCTTTTTATGCCCCCAAATCCTGGCATTGTTCAAGAGAGAGGGTAATTTTCAAATAGTGTTCTGTTTCAAAGATGTATTTTAAAACTGCCAAAACAATATTTAATATTTCAGTATTTTGATTTTGTTAAATGAGAATTTTTCTCCTTTTTTTTTTTTAGTCAAAACAATATAGCTAGTGTTTTATTGTTTCAATATAATGAGGGTGAAGTTGAAACAAGACATGATTGATTGAGGCTGGTTGTCAACCTTTTTAAAAATTTTAATTGCTAAAGTTCCATGATCTCGAATTTTATTATCAATATGTGATGGGAAAAAATATCAGGATCTCAATAATTAATTACAAAATGGGAAAATCAGCTAACCCGTCAGACTGTTGAGCTGACAAGATTAGAAGCTAGAAAAAGTCGGCCAGGTGGGGGTTGTTGATTAAATATACTTAATCTATGATAGGAGAATAAATGTGTAATGTTATCGTGACATTTTTATACACTCAGTTTTAAAAGAGAACTGTAGTTTAATGAGATCTTGATTTAAACAACAAGCAATGAATTCCTCCTCCCCTTCCTAAATTTACAGGAGCTAAATAAAACCAGAGCTTTTCTTTGAACATTTTAAAGATTTTACTACTCATGGACTGCCTGGATGCTTCTTTTATTAATATTTTATCCTGCTTCTTCCCTTGAATTACTCTTTTTGGTAGCAATTCTTTAATTAAAGGAAGCTGAGAGGTAGAATTGTTCTTCACATCTTCAATTGAAATAACACTGCTTTTGGTGCTGTCAACTTGACACTGGATAGTTTACTCTCGAGGTTTAATTTATGTCAGTTATAATGACCATCCTGTGCGTATAACACTTATAAATGTTAAGCAGAAAATAAGTGCTATGATTTTTCAAACACAGGTGTGTATAGTTTGCAGAGTCTTTAATATCAGAGAGTTAAACAGCTATTAATATTGTGCGATAACAGCCACCTATTCGACTCAGGTTGCAACATGCTATCCTCACTAACTCCTGTATGTCCTTCTTGCATGAGAGTAAAATGAAGGGAACATAAATATATCTGACAAAGTCATCAGGGATTAGAAAACAGAATCCAGCAATAAATATGGTAATTAGGCAATTTGAGACTTAAAGCACAGGGTTCTTTGAAAATGCAATTTCAGGACTGAGAACCAGCACTGAAATTTTTACCATTAAGGAGAATTATGATAGAACTGAAACTTTTTAATGACATTTAAACATTTTTTATTGGGAATTTAATAACTTTTCTGCTCATGCTAGGGAAATTTTAATGATGAAGCTATGTATAGAGAGTTTTTTGTGCACACCAGTCCTTCCTACTTCATCTGATCTCCAGCAGCTGAATTTGGACTCCTCCAACATTCTTCTTTCTATTGCAGTATGTCGATGGGGGACTACTTACTTAGCAATGAGAATGTGGAGTTTCTTGATTAAAAGTAACTTTGGACAGATAGTACTATAACTAATTTCATGGATTTGATAACTTTAAATAAGTTTTGCTATATTACAGTATTATGTTCCTCATTAATATCTACATACATTTTTGTGGTTGGTGTTTTCCATTATGATAACACATTAATAAAGCTAATAATTTGAGGTTTTGTAAGTAGGTATTTCCTATTAAGGAAGGTATGATGACTTTTTAAAACAGAGGTTGGATAACCAAAGATGCGTAGTCTAAATGCATGATAACAGCAAAAGTTTCTTTTCTTCCAAGACATTTTTCCACCATGTCACTGTATTCCTTCCTGCTCTCCAGTCTGCCGTCAGCTGCAGAACTGCTCCTCAGCCTGTGGGGAAATCTCTTGGTCTTTCAAGCAATGTCAAAACTCAAATAGGAAACCTGTGCATGGCACCTTTGGGGAATGTATGATGGTAACTGGGTCTTGGTGATGAACCATAAATTCTCTGGCACACTTGTGGGGACCATACCAAGTATAATTGCAGACTTATACCCTTTCAATACTCCAGAGTATGAAGGGGCGGCAAAGCTTTTTTCACAGTATGTGCAGCAGCATTATGTTTAATAAGAACCTATTACAGATGGCTAATAAAAACATAACTAAGCCAGCCTCACTGTAACTTGCAAAATTATTCAAACTGGACTTGAAAGCTGAGGCAGAGGGAGGCCTGGTGGGTAATGATCTGTGCTGTGCATCAGATGCATTTCCCTTGGGTTTAGTTAAACATAATGCAAGGTGCTCCAGCCTGGGACACACTTGCACTCAGTTTGTCAGGACAACTATAATCCCACGACACCACCTTGTCTTGCAGAAATGTCTGTCTCACACTCTATGTGCAGGTGTTATGGTGCAAAATGTAGATATGTGCAGGTGTGGTGTGCTGTGATGCTTTTGAAACTGTGCAACTAAATTTGAATGCTCTGAACTGCTTCCTAGACCCTAAATCTGTACACAGAAAATATACACATACTCAGAGAAATAGTCCAGGATGTTTTGAAGCCTTTCACCAGGAGCAGGGTATTCAATATATCTGTTTCTCTGAAATATCTTTTCCTCCCATCTGGTTTCAGTACAGGAGACGGATGGAGAAAAATATGTGCTGGTAACAGTTAATGAATACTTTGTGTATGCCTCAGAGAACAGACCCTCTTGATTTTTAATACTCTTCTGTGCCACTTCATCTCCCCAGACTGATCAGTATCTCTCAGACAAGGCTTTGTCATCGGATTGCGGCCAAAGCATATTTTGGCGTACACAATACTAACAATCTGCTACTCTGTGGATAAATAAACATTTGCATCACTGTGTGTTTAAAAACTAATCCTGAAAGGCATTAGCTTGTATTTGCAAATGTCCTCACTGCCAGGCTGGGTATTCCTGATGTCCTCAAGACAGTTATACACTGAGCTCCCTTTCCTGGCATTTCACAGCATGCATGATATCTGTCTGAGTTCTCTGTGATATTCTCCCTTCTTCTGTATTTCTTTTTTTTTTTTTTTCATATAAAAAATCCAAAACTGAACGATGTCTGTGTAATTCAGCTATCTTTGCTGTCACTGCTTTTGTGCAAAGTCAACATCAAGTTAATAATGACCTCAGCTGGACAGCAAATCTCCAGTCCATCTGATATTTTTTGGTTAGTCTTTTACATTACAGTGCAACGCAAAGCAGGTGAAACAATACAGTGATGAGAGAAAGATTTTTGTTATGTATATTTCTGTTGCACCATTACAATTTTCAAAGGGGCAAACCAGGCTTTTCCATTTAAAGGGATCATTAACCTTGATGCCTCAGAACCTTAAAAACCCTAAATAAACCTATATCCACTTCCACCCTGAGCTGATGCATGACTATTCCCTTGAAATCATGGTGCCTTGTTTTGATATTTATAGGTAAATGTTTTACATTAAGGATAATGAACCCAGAAAGGAGGGAAGCAACATCAATCCCAGAGCACATTCGGCTTCCTGGAATAAAACCTTATAAGCTGGTAGCATTGTGAACTTGTGTTGTTTTTTGTCCCTCAATTTTAGCAGCACCGCAGTTTGGATTGCCATATCCTACTGTCTCTGTGGGACTGTAGATTCATAAATCAGTGAATGAATTATATCCATCCATTTGTTTAGTTTTATTGTCTGTGGCAGATATGATAAGGAAAATAACTTTGTGTAATAAGGAATCTGTGATTGATGCTGTGTAAATTGGAAATCACGTAAGTCATGACTGGTCCTGTGTGTGTAACCAAGCCTAGTTTGGTGTAAAGAATTCATACAAATGCACCTGATTTATGGATTTCTGCAGCCCAGAACCACATTTTATGACTGTTTCCTTGTTCTCAGTGCTTCCTAACCACTTTGCCCATTTCTCTGAGGCTGCTGGTTCCTACCTACCCTCTGACCACACATCTGCAGCAGCTTTCTGGCTGTAGGTGAGTGCAGGAGCTGCTGCAGGACCCAAGCACACATGTCCCCAGTCAAGCATCTCTTGCTCCAGCTATCCTGTGGAGCTGGATCCAAGTGTAAATGCCCTTCCTGTGAGTGGCTGCATTTTCTCTGTGTTTTTCAGAGGGTTCTTTAGTGGCTTTGTGGTACAGCAGAAATTGTCACAACTGGTCCCTTGAGAGGCCCTGCAGCCCGGGGAGGGCCCCACGCCACAGCGCAGCGGGGGGATATTTCCTGCAGGAGCTGCGGCCGTGGAGAGCCCAGGCGGGAGCAGGTTGTCCCTGAAGGACTGCGGCCCGGGGAAGGGCCCGCGCTGGAGTTCTCTTCCCTGCTGCATGCCACAGATTCCTTTTGTGTGTCGAGTGCCTTGAGAGTAATCAGTGGTGACCAGTTATTGTAGAGACCATGATATCTCCAGTGGGCACCCCTGGTAGCGTTTGGGACAGCTGTTTCTCTTCCTGATCACTCAACACAAATATCACACTAATGAAATGGGGAAAAAAAAAAAAAAAAGTATTTTAGGGAAAGGTGTGAGATTTGGGAAAAGTCTCAGGGATATTTTGAAGTTTTTAGTTTCTAGTTGTAACATTTTTGTTCTACTTAATACTACTTAATTACCTAATAACAATCTTTCCATCACAGAGTCCAACTGACCTGGGGCAATAGCTAAAAATGCACAGAAGTCTGAAACCGAGGTCAGGAGTTTGGCCATTATACATTAAGAAAGGTAAATGCATGCATTGTGGACATTTGGACTGGATTGTTTACATAGTTTTGACTTCCTGAATGGGATTTAATGTGAAGACAGGGTGAGATGTTCCTATTTGACCCCTGCACACTGGACCTGAAAGGAGGTTGTAATGAAGTGGGCGTTGGTCTCCTCTCACAAGTAACAAGCAATAGGATGAGAGGAAACAGCCTCAAGTTGCAACACGGGAGGTTTGGATTGGATATCAGGAAAAATTTCTTCACTGAAACAGACTTCCCAGGGAAGTGGTTGAGTCACCATCCCTGGAGGCATTTAAGAAATATGTAGATATGGTGCTTAGGTACATGGTTTAGTGGTGGACTTGGCAGTGTCACGTTAATGGTTGGATTCAATGGTCTTAAGGGTCTTTTCCAACCTAAATGATTCTGTGATTCTGTTCTATGGTTCTATGATTCTATGGCATTGTGTGATGACTTTGCTATTGAGGGCTATCTCAGTGCTGGAAAGCCAAACCTTGAACTCTAATACCCAAGCTCTAAAGAAATGAAAAAAATTATGTGCTAATACAATGTATTTTACAGTGGTTCTTGGAATATGGGAGCTTGGAAGCATGGTAGCCTGCCTGGAGGCCGGCATCTTTTTTGGTTCATACAATATAATTAATCCTGTGCATTTTGCTTGGTCTCCAGCCATTACTCTAGCTGTTTATCATGAGGAGAATAACACTGCAGCTTTTGACCAAGCCCAGATCATCCAACATTTTATAGGCTAAGACCAACACCTCAGTATCTAACTGGAAGGTAAATGGCAAGCAGTGATGACTGTGGATTTGTAATCTTACTGCGTCCCTTGTGAACCACTACATTTAATAATCAAGCTGCATTCTGCCTTTGCTCCAGTGCCTAAGCAGTCCCAGAGCAGGGCCCTGCATGGAGCATATTTCAGCAACCTCACTAATTTAGTTAAATCAGTGGAGGAGCTGGTCAGTAAAAAAGAAAAAATATCAACAACATGCACAATACATATTGCTGTATATGATTTGGATGTTAAGGATGGGATTAGAATTTACAACTAAGACTCTTCAATACATTTGCATATATTATGTAAATATCCTTGAAAATATATTGACAGATATTAAACGTGAACTCTGTAATTTGTGGTACAATCTCTTATACCGGGGGAGTTTCTATAGGGAAGCTACTTAAGTTTAGCTTGAAAATGTGCATGGTAAATGTTTATATAATTAGCCAGACACACAAACTGTAAGGCTAATTATTTTAATTGATTAATTTCAGTTGTGTAGACCAATTCTTAGAGTAATTACTTGACAATCTGAATTGATTAGTTTAGTTATTTTTGAAGACATTATTAAAGCACCATTCCTCAGGGGGTCTTCGTTTCCAAGAGAAATACATATCATATATAACTAACGTCCCGGGCACTGTCACAGTGCACACTGTTCAGGGAGAAAGCACTGCCAGCCCAGGGAGGCTTTCTCACCAGCCAGTGTTAAAGGTGTTCAGCCAAGGAAGAAAACAGCTGCTCCTGCAGTGAGGAATTCTCAAACACCCAAGTGCCCGTCTTGTCCTGGAAATGGCTGAGCAAAGAGCAGGAGCTGCTGCTGCGCTGGTATGTGTACAGAGGATATAGTAGCAAGGAAGGCAAAAGCTGTGTTTTCTGTTCAGAAGCAGCCTGAGCTGCATAACTTTACTTAAAATGTAAGGTTGCAGGGAGGTTCACCAAGGAAGCAATACTTTTCCCAGCAAAGTCAACAAGAAAATATTCCAACTATTTCAGTGGTGGTAACTTTGACTGAAATTTTGGGGTCTTGGCTGCATACCTTTATAAAATAAGGCTGTCTATCTGCTCCATCAGTATCTGTGTGTGTGCATATATGCTAACTAAAACGTCCAGAGGCAGGATACTAAAGTTTCTGGTTTGTATCTTCTTTGGTCATATTAGTTCCAAGTTTTTGTATGTGTTTAAGTGAATTGTTCTAAAAACATAGAGCTCAAAAACCAGTGCTATGCAGGAAGGTACATACTTTGTTCACAGTGGCTTTATTGTTCATGAGATTGGCTCATAGATTAGAAATTGCGAACCTGTTAATTTAATTCACTCCACCACAACCTTACTACCAAATGCAGCACTCTTGTCCCAAATGCAAAGGCCTTACAAAAAGGAAATTTACATTAGGAAATATATTTATTTCTTTTTTGATTCTCTGAAGTAATAGAACAATTTTCGCTGAAAACCAGGGAGAAAAAAATCAATCATCTGAAGCAAGAAGCAAGCATGAAATGCTTTAGCCCAAGTGGATAAAATGAGATATAAGCAACTGAAAACAGAGACTTATCATGGAAAACATTAAGCAACCTTATCTCTCAGTGTTGCTAGCAGCTCCATCTGTTATACACAGTAAAAATACTGAAACCAGAAAAGCAAACACAGCAACAATCAACTTTATTTATTGAAATAAAGATGCATAAAACAACAGTCCTATATCAAAATGTCCTAGAGGAAGAAAACCAATCTCACCAGGAAGGTTTCCAGGTACTGAAAGAACTATGAAGGGAAATTGCTGGAGGCAAAGAGCTGCTGTTTTGTAGGTAGTGATACACCCTGAGATACAGAAGGTAGAAAGATTTCTAACATAACAGAGACTTTCTATAAAATATTCCAGCTTGTATTTTCTATGGCAGTATTATGGCAGACCCTGATGATTACATTCTCTTTCCTTGAAATGAGCTGTTCTGGAAGTATACTGGTCAAAGTGATTTGCCCTTTCCCTCGGAGATTATAAAGTGGGAATCTATTTTGATGGTTAATCATTAAATAGAGTCCTTTACATTTTCAGGAACAGAATGTTTCCTAAAAGGAATGGTGACTGAAATTAAATGCTAGGTATTCAAGCAACCTTAGCTTGCAAATAAGCTGACAGTTATGCAAGCAATGGCACATGTGAATCAGGTACTGTCTGAATAAGCAACTGGACCCATTTTGTTTGCAAATAGTGAACCGGCACCGATGGCACCTTAGGAGAGAGACCATTGCTTCTATGCAGGGTGTTATCATCCCAAGTTTTCTGCTGTACTTGTTGTAGATGACATTTTTCTGTTCTATATATTGCTAGACAACTTACCAAAATTGGACCACTTATGATGTCAATAATTATACGAAAGTATAATTTTTTGTTTTCCTGGAAAGAAGGAGTACACAACCTAGGTGAACAGACTGATTCAGCTCCCTTCTCCAGCATTGTTGAAATGAAGCTGCAGAAACTGTAATAGGTATTGATACTTCCATTTGCAGCATCTATTGCGGATTCCCTAAATCAAGGATTTAAATCAAATCAAAACTTTGCCCAAAGCAAAAATCAGTCCTACAGAGACAAATACAACATTGCATTTGATTCAGGAAACTGCCCATCTTCTGATCAAACACAAAAAACATCTTCTTCCTGCTAACATGTTCCTTAACACCCAGACATTATCAGTGTTTTTATAAAATACTGTACATAGTTATGCTAAATTTTATACCCATCTGCTTTGCTGAAGCACATTTTGTGGGGTTTTTGTTTTGTTTGTTTGTTTGGGTGCTTTTGTGGAAAAAAGATGCGTACCCAAATAAATGTATGTGACTTAAATGTTTGCAGGACTAGTGCTTGAACGACAATGTTTGTATCCTTGTACGGAAAGTTTTTACAAAGATCCCCTAAATCACGTGAATTCCAGTATAACACAACAGAATATGCCAAATTACTTAGCTTCATCACCAAGTGCGGCTGGTGTGTGTGGATATGTATGTGTTTGTGTGCATAGGAAGCAAGTTCTATTAAATTAAAAACAGGAAATACCAAGGGTTGAGGCTCTGCTCCACTGAACAGCTGACTAACCCTGATAACCCTGGGGATGACTAATAAATTTCAGTGTAGAATCCAGGTGCAATCTTGCAATCAAGTATGAGCTCCCCTCACCTCTGGGATGTGTCTCTGAAGACACTTGGGGCTTCCTCTAGTCTTCTGGCACTGGTCCGTGGTCATCATGCAAAGGGCTCAAATACCGTGTTGCAAATGAGCTCCAACCTGATTTCCCTGTAATGTGATCACAGCTTGATGAGGCTCTGAAGCTACTTTGATGCTCATAAACAAAACAGCATCCTGGCACAGGGCTGTGCTCTGTCCTGCAGCCACCCATACTGTTAAATGATTAGCATGCTCCTTATCATGGTTTTGGCCCATACCAATTACTGGTCGCCCACAGATTGCTCTGGCATGGTTTGGGGCCAATACAGAGCAGCTGTTGTGGGCTTGAACATCTTGTGCTGGGGCCAGGGGCTTGGAGTGGGGGAATTAGCCGCATGGATATAAACTCTGTAATACCACGTACTCTACTTACTAGGGCCAGAGGACGGTCCCTAGCCTGTTTAATTTGATGATCTGGAAGATGCGAGGCCAGCTTTTTTACATGCAGGTTCTGCATAACAAAGCTTTGAAAGTTTAAAACCCACTGTAAACAAGAAAGTTGGGGTTTTGCCTCCATAACATTACCCCTCCTCACCAGCATTAATAAATCCAGATGAACTCTTACTTTCCTCCCCATTAACACTTGGGCTGCACTCACTCCTGTAATAATTGAAGGAACTGTTCTGTGTTTTGGAATGACCACAGCTAATGAACTAGCTTTGTTGCCAGGTTTTCATTAATAATTTTCAGCTTTAGGGAAGTACTGGACATGTGAATATGCCACGTTGCTCAAAAGTTTTTATGCTCATAGGCTGCTTGTGTCAAGTACTGTGTGGTTGGTCTCCAGAAACAAAAATCTGTCTGAGCCTGCACAGGTCATGGAGGTTGTTGAAACCATCATCTTTTCTCCCCATTTCAAATGTGAAAGCACATTTTTCTCATGTCTGTCTGTTATGCCTGAGCTCTACAGATAACCCTGCTGCCCTGGTTTTAAGAGTTCAGTTTATTTGCTTGATCTTTTTTTTCGTTTTCTTTTCCCAGTTATCATTGATGTCTGGTCACCATAAAAGAGTGAACCAAAGTTTTCCTGTGAGATTGGTTCTCCATGTAAATCTTCCAGGAATTCATTTGATTAAATGATTTACATAATTTCCTGCACTCACCTATGTATAACCCACTCCACTTCCACGGGGATTGGTTTAAACTCACCTGTGCATCCGTATCAGAGAGTAATATTCCTTCAGATGTTGCTGAACCTGTGGTGATAATTTCGTATCAGTAACTTTGCTGTGATGAGAGTGAGCAGGAAGATATGTGATGCTTGTGACTTTGCCCCCTTGTTGAACCTGTAGTGAGGTGCCTGAGGGGAAACACCTCCAGTGCAAAGTGCACAGGATCCTGTCTGCCTGTGATGAGGATAGGCTCAACCCCAGTAATATTTTAATGAATCTTCCCTGTTTCACTGGAAAATGTCAGGTTCTTATGATACCCCAGCGGTATGAACCCCACTTAGCATTTGCACAGGCAACCTCCCTCACCCCAGTTATCACATCCACCAAACTACATTTTCAGAATTTTTAGCATTTATCTTCCATTTCCAGGAAATCTTCAATTTGAGGACTGCAGTGTTTATCAGATTTATGGACTTGTACCTTTGTAATTCTCACAGAGGTGGATGATATTGAGTTGCTCTGCTCATGAACTCTCCAGGCTTGGTGCATGGAAAAGGTCTGCAAAGGATTTCTTCCTTTTCCACTGGGTTTAACTTTGATTTATTGAGGATGCCATTAAAAGATACAGTATGATTTTGGCTTTTCTGTTGTGATGGGATGAACACCAACACATTCACATAACTTTCACCTGAGTAGGAACAAACCTGTCTCTATAGGTGCCTGGTTCAGTTTGGTGCTGCTGATATGAATGTTTACTAGTGAGAGAAACTGCACCTCCTTTAGAGCCTCCATTAGAACTGATTAGTTCTGCCACTCCTTTGTTGGATGTGATTGTTTTTATGTACAATATAGGGTACACTGACCCCTCTGTCTTTCCGCCTCACAAAAAAAAAAAAAAAAATTACTATTTTCCTCTGAGGGGGACACTACCCTCAGGGCAGATGCTAGTTGGCATCTACCAGCTACAGTCTTGCTCTTGACATTGATGGGATACTTGTAGATCATTCACATCTACCAGTTCATATAAAACAAACTCTTGCTCTAAAAACAGAAGAACCTGGGGCAGGACTCTTGATATTCAGAACCGGGTTTATGTTTTGCTTTATTGAGTCAGTTTGTGTGCCCCTGAATTCTGGCTGCTGCTTCTGTCATTGCTAATCCAACATCTTTTGGTCAAGTTCTGTTTTCCTCTGTCACATAAAGCCTTTGAAGACTTTCATCACAAATACTGTATGGCTGCACTGAAGCATGGTCTCCAGGACATTTCTAAATACTTGTTCATTTTTCTTTTTAGCTGTGGTACTAATCTCCTGTTTAACTTCCTGAATCTATTACAAAATTTGAAGATGTGTACAATACTGTCTAGCTTTGAGCATGAAATACTCTGCTGAGATCTTTTACAGGTCTTGTAGAACTATGGTTCCTAGTTTCTGAGATGGCAACAAGGTACTTCATAGGGCGTTAACTTTTACTGCCACAGATAATGAGGAAAATTGCTTTCTGTTTATCTTCATCTACAATCTTATTTGTGAGAAAATAGTGGCTCAACCTTTGTAACCTTCTGAACTTCTGTATGCTTTCAGACAGCTGCTATGTTTCACTGTCTTTCTTTTTTCTAATCAACCTGTTCATGAAGTGTTATCTTCTGTTCCCAAACAGAATTTCATTCCTCAAATTACTGGGACTGAATGCCAAATAGATAATATTTAACCTCTGACCGTATGAATAACAGAGTATTTATCTATCACTGGTCAAAGTGAATGCTGGATATGCAACGTGAGGATTTCTTTTGAACAATGGATCTAGTTTGGAGAATGTGAAATATCTGTTATTTTCTTTTTACTGTGAACTTCTGCTTGGCCTTACAGTAAGACAGTTAACTTCACAAACTGAATAATGGAAATACCAGTAAAAATTAAAAAAATAAGGCATTGCTGCTCATATACAGAATTTATAGTAGGCCATAGTTAAGCTGATCTTTTTTAGTACCCAGATTTTGTTAATGTGTTTTGCCACTCTGTCTGTTTAAACAGTTATACTTAAAACATTAACAAATGCTGCACCATGTTATTGTGGCTTGTGTACATCATAGTATATCAGAGACCAGATGCTCTACAGATGCAAATCAAGAGAGATTTAGTGGCATCTACAGAGCAGTATTGGTTTATTAATCAATATATCAACCAGAGATCTGTCACTTTATATGCAGAGGTACATTCATACATAAAAGAACTATAGATCACCCTACATATCTTATATATCTGTGGTCACTGAGTTATCAAGTTCTTACACTTGGAAAGGAGAGTTGATAGATGAGGTATGATGAGTGTCCATGTGATTATGTGGAACAGTGCTTTTATTTTACAGTTAACAAATTCAACCAAGACCTTGCTCCACAAAAAGTTCAACCCTGACAAGGCATGTATATAATATAATATAACATAATACAATATGGAATTATATAATATAATCATATTGTATAATACAATATTATATTATATTAATTATATTATATTTTATATTATATTATATTTTATATTATATATTAGTTATATTTATTATATGTGTGTGTGCATGCATGTGTGTGGGGGGGGGGTGCATGCATGCAAATGTGTCTTTAGCTTGATGGTGTGCCTACATATGCATGTGTGCTATGCAATATATACATAATATCAATTACAGTATCAGCTTCCCATACAGCATAACCGGGAACATGAACAGGAGCAGGAAAATGTGTGAAAACAGCTGTCTGCAAAGACTCTCTTGCCTCTCCTGACTGCAAGTTGCCAGTGTTTCCTAGAGACTGCACAAGCTTACAAGGTTGTGCATTATTAAAGAGGATGGTACATAAATCCCTCATGAGGATTCAACGTGAATGTGCTCTTTAAAGAGAGAGGTTGATGCTGCCTATACTTGAATGTGTTAAAGAACTGCGCATGTGTTGAAATCTGGCACTTTTCTGTGCCAACACAGTACATGCACTGAGCACTCATTCAATGCCTCAAAAACATCTGTGGTAAGATACCTCATTCAATTTAATCCTTCACCTTGCCAGGATTTCAGCAATGCATTCCATGTCAAATACAGTATGCCCTTCACCTTCTTTCCTGAAACCACTGTTCAGCTCTATCAAGTACTTCCCTGACCAAATTTACTGAAGGGTAACAGCTATAATGTAGAATACATGACAAAAAATACTGTAAGAATCCTGATCATCCACACAAAGCAAATAGGGACTTGGTCTGTTAGGAGTCTTTAGCATTTGCCATATGCAAGGATATTCATGGTACCCTCCCCAGGCGGTGTATGGAGGTGGAGGAGGTGAGATTGGGGCACCAAATTTAAAGACGCCCGTCAAAGCACATTCACCACAGCCTGATACACACACAGCTATAGCTTAGCAGCACTCTTTCATGGTTTTGTTTAACATGCTGCTGGGAAAAATGCGTAGCCATTTTGAGTCTGCCAGAACCCAAACTTTACCTTTAGGGCTGAGAAGTTTCTTGACTTACAGGAACTGTTTGCTGCTAGTGTCATTGCTTGTCATGTGTGGGTGCAGTTATAAAGGTGTTTTCTGCCTGGCAGTTACCAAGACAGTGGTTCTGCTGACTAATCAGTGAGTTTCTGAAATTGGTTTTTTTTGTACTTTTTCTGCTTGGAGATTAAGCCGAGCAGAATGACAGCCCTTGATCTGCTCTCTGTTCAACACGAGGGAGGCAAATTAACACGGATGTGGGTGGAAGAATCAAGAACAGAAGTCTAAATCAGGAGGAAATGCAAGTTTTGAGATGGGCTGATAACAAGTGATACAGCTGGTTACAAGCAGTTAGGGAACAAGGATGAAGTAGCCATTTAACATTGGTTGGCTAGCACCTACATTTTTTTATTTTGGCTTGTTATGACCACCCATGGCTTCTGCTTTTCTACGACATCTCAGAACAGACATCCAGTTTACTAGCTCCACTACCAGATTCGATGTCTTAAAGCCACTGCGCACCACTGAATGTCATAATCATGTTTATGTGCTGGTCTAAACAACTCCATGCACCTTAGAAACTGATTTACCTGCAGAAGGAGAAGAAAAAAAGTTCATCAACACTGAAAAGGTGCTTATGGGCTACAGGAATAAATTAATATCAATAGAGTGCAAGTGGATCAAGTATGGACAAACTGAAATACTCCAGCAATGAAACATTAATAAAGTCCAGCAATGAAACATTAATAAAGATGGAGGGAAATGCATGAAACCAGCTTTGTGGAGTGAGGGAGTTAAGAGAGAAGTAACTCACTAGTGACACAGAGATAAGCCACTTAGGCTGTCAGCTCATGATGTATTCATCAAACCATCTCAGCTTAGATATGCTCAGTAAACCTCTACCTTCTTAGAGCTTTTACCATCTATACAGTCTGTTTTGGCTGTTTTTTCAGCTCCTCCTAATTTCAGAGGAGTCAGAGAGAAGAATCTGCTCCCGTCTGTGATCTGATTGTTTATTTTGTAGCTAGAGGTCACCTTTATACCTGAACAGCATTCTTATCAAGCTAAATGCTCTTTTTTTCTCAGGCATCAAACCTTCGGCATGATAAGACAAACTGAGTTGAAAGTTCATATTAAGGATAATGACATAATGAGCAGCAGACAATCAGGAAAAATATGTAGTAGCTATTTTTTTCCCATGACTGGAAGCCCATTTTGTTTATGGTCACTGGAAGTAACCAGCACCACTCAGTGGTAACAGTAGTGATGGCTCTTCAAATATCCAAGTACAGCTACTAGAATGTAAATCTATGTATGCACACCAGGGTGAACATTGTTATGGTATAGCAGATACAGGTTTACCTTGCAGTAAAACAAAGAAAATATATACTTAATTAATAACCTAGAGCTGACTCCTTCTGTTGGAGTGTACTGAAAGGAAGAGGAGAACTGCAACTACAATTAGTGGAAATAGTATCTATCCACACTCTGATATTTACTCCTTGTTCTCTAGGTGACTCTGAATGGAGGATTGGATGTAATCTCTGAGGCCCAGCAGTCACCTTCATATGAAAGGATGAGGAGGTTGATTTTGGCCAGTGCTGCTGTGACTTGCTTCTATTCTGGTTTTCTGTTAAAGTCACCCAGTGACAGCAAATGCAGTCAGAGCTCTTTAAAAATCACTGGCTGCCGCATGAAAACTAGGGACTGTGCTCAGGATGTGCAGCTGACACTTCAGGGGTATGTGTGTCACCTAAAATTTGGTGCTCTCTTTTAGCCAATCTGCTTTGGATTTTTAATTACAGCTTGAGAGGCAGACAGCAATCACTCAATGCAATATTAACCTCTCTTATTGGGATAAAATCTTGTGCAACTACAGAGCTTTTTACTCAAGAATCTCAGACATCGTCAGGAGTTCCCTTAAAATTTCTGAGTTGCAGTAGGTATCTGGATAAGTATTTGCAGTAAGATAAGCCCAGCATTGTTGATGTTCCCAATATTTCTTATGCAGGGAAGAACTGCAAACACAGAGTTTACCTGTTTATCTCTGGTCGCATTTGGTAATCTTGAAAGATCATGGAACTCACCGATAACAGTCACACTATGATAACCATAATGTTACCACAAAGTAAAATGTTTTGTGTTTATCTGGTAAAGATGGAGTAGCTCCAGCCCAAGCTTCTCTGTAACTAGCATTCAGTAGGATACACATTTACTTTCTGTCGTAACTCTTGCAGTGACCTCCAAATAGGCATCAAAATATTGTTCTTCTGCATGTGGGAGGCCAAGCCTTCTTCCCTGAGCACTGAGCAGGGTGCATGTGGCTCAGTAACGTTCATGCATTTTACATTGGTAGCGGCAGAGTTTTTCTTCCCCACTGTGCTCAGAACAGAGCTGAAAAGCAGCCACCTCTGGGTTGGAGAGGACTGATGTGCCAGGGCAAAGCCCAGACTGGAGGAAGAGATCTGTCTGGTCTAAGGGCATTGCAGAAGAAAACCCCATGCAAAATGGTCCCACGGGGGCATGTAGGGAGACCCAAATGCTGATCAAGGGAGGCTCTGACCGGTCCCTGAATTGGTCTGTGGGGGTCCAAGGTCTTGGGAGCTGTGCTGATTTACATGAGGTGAAGATGTGACTAGGTATCTTCCAGGTATGATATTTAGTTTGCTGAACCACGTATTAACACTGTAACTACCAGCTTCTATTTAAAGCCCTATAAATATTATTCTGATATGCTTTATTCTCAAAGCCTTACTCTGATATGAAATAAATCAATGTAAGTCAGAAGAAACTTCTTTATACAACACTGTTGTGAAAACAGTGAAAGAGCAGAATCATAGTTTGCCCTGTCAAACTTCCATGTAAGTGTGGCCAGGGGTCCTAGTTTCAGAGTGCAGCTTGCTGGGGACTGTTAGCACATGAGCACATGCTTGCATACAAATGTAAATGTGTGTGTAACCTACATACTCACAGAGACATACGTGTGTATACACATTTAATCTTTACTTGTGTGTGTGTGTTTTTGTGTGTCTGTGTATACATATATATTTATAGAGAGAGAACGAAAGAGATTGAGTGCATATGAGAAAACAATTCAGTTGTAAGATCTGAAATGCCCCCTGGATATGCTCACCTCTCTTTACTAAGTACAGAGGAAACCTAGGGAGACTGAAAAAATGCTATTTTTAGTAATAAATTTCCTAGATTGTGCTGCTAATACCATTGTAACTTATTACACTGAAAGGTATTTAGAATTTAATTAACTTGGCTTTTAATCCTGATTGTTTGCTTTGTTCTTTTTTCCACTGTAAGCAACGAAAATGAACTGTGTATTTTCACCCTTATTACCAATCAGTGTCCAACCACTTTCACTTTTACATTCTCAGACACGTAGGTAGCGCTGCGGTCTGAGAATACAGACATTCCTCCTGAAGTCAACAACTCCTTCTGTTAGCAGAAAGAAATGAATAAATAAAAATTCAGGGAACCTTTTTCTTTGTAAACCAATATATTTTACACTATCTTTGTTGATCACAATTCAAGCTATTCCAGTTCAATTCTGCCTTTAAAACTTATTGCTTGAGATATCCCTGGACTTAATCTGGGGGAGATGCTAGCCTGAGGTCCACGCAGAACACTTTGTAACTTCTCCACGAAAACGTTTCTCGTGATGGTGGCTCAGTGCTGCAAGTCTGAGTCAAACAAGTGAATTCGTAACACCCAAATCCCCTTTCAACTCCAGCCAGTCCAGAGTAGTTTTTGCATACTTCAGCAAACTCCAAATGTGGAAGAAGATGGCTTGTCTTTTCACAACAGGCACAATCACCCTGGGAACACAATGGGGCACCTTCTAAATGCTCTTTCTTCTTCACCAATTGTGAACATTTTCTTCTCGTAATTTAAACCTTGCATTTGAGATGACTGCTTCTTCAAGAAGGAGGAACATTTTCCCAATTCTGTCAATGGGTGTTATTTGATACAGGAAGATTGTATTGATATAACATTGCCTAAACCAATGGCAGTGTCTACTTGTTGATAAAGCTATCGCAGTAGTACATCTCCCTAAAAGAACAGGAAAAGCATAATTGCATTTAGTGACTAATTAGCACATGAAAATAAGAGGGTTTAGTTGCCCCCTTTGCCTGGTCCCTGAAGCAAGGCAGAACCTCTCAGGGCTACCTACAGCCACAGGAGTTAAGTGCAAGAGGCTGAAGAGAGCACTTACCTCTCTGCTCCTTATTCATAGCACTTAGCTTGTCATTCGTAGGACCTGGTGCATTTCTGAAAATACTTATTGCTGAGCATTTCAGTTCTGTTGAGTTTTAGCCAGGTAAACTGTGTTGCATTTCATAACTGTTAATGCTCAATTGAGACATCCCAGTTTCTCCCAAATCTGAGTGTTGGAATTGCTTCTTGATCTCATATCAACACATAAGTGATTTCTATGTATGAATGGCACAATGCTGTTCATGTTATCCCTGGTGACACTTCCGTGCAGCCACTGGCCTGCCATGGAGGACAGGGCTGACACTTTCTCAAACCAAAATTTTATTTCTGTGTATATTTCTGCCTCTTATTTACTCCCCATTCCACTTTCCAATTTGCAGATGATCTTTCTGTAAGGAACTGGAAAGAAGAAAATCTCAACTTCAAGTTTGCATTGGATTTAGTTCACATAACCGTAGAATCTTTGACACAAAGAGGTTAAATAGTGAGTAATGCTATCAATAAATAATTGTATCTTCCAAGAGCCCTTTCCCTGTAGCAATAGCTTCCATTTGGCCTCTATTAGAACATACCACCCTTGTTTGGCTATGCTGTATTTTTGATTCCCCATCAGAGATACTGAAGTGTACTTTAGTGTTTGAGCAGAAATCTCAGTATTATTTGAAAAATACTCTGCTTGTTAACTAAACAGCTTGTACTAGTTATCACAGAGTCTAAAAGGGTATCAGACTTTTGAAAATTTATCTAAGGCAAAAACGGCTGCTTGAGATCAATGTTCAGATCACAAACTTCATTCATTTTGCTTTTACTTACCAGGGATGACTTATATTCTCTATCTCCATTTCTTTGCATGCACCTCAGTAGGATGGCTTATTTGCAGGCAAAAGAGAATAAAGACCAATGAATAGCAAATTAAATTCTTGTAATTCAGTTTCATCATCCTTTCCTCAAATTTGCAAAACATTTTTGTTAACACAGTGCTTTCAAATCTACAACATATATTTCAGTCCATTTGTAGGTGGGTTTCTTTATTAAATCACAAAACCCTAACTGCAGTATCCTATAATAACAGTCCTAAGATTGGCAGGGAAATTACTGTCATTTCCCTCCTTGAAAAAACAGGCAAAACCATCCACAAATTCAAAACACATTTCTGTGAAAATACCAAAACTCCTTTTTTTTTCATTCAAGAGCTCTATTTCCCATTCTATCATTACACATCGCGTATTGACATTACAGTTGTTTTTCAGGAGCCACATAATATCATAGTTTAAAAATATGAACCACAAGTTTTGTATAAATTTATGAAATTCTCTCTAGAATAGCATTTCATAACACAATGTGATCAATTGCCCTATTTTCATATTTCAAAACAACATTCCAGTCTGACAAAACATTAGCCTGTATGAAATATATAGGACATCAGCAGAGCTGCCAGGCTGCTGGGACCATGCTTCCTCAGTCTGCTTCCTTACACTTTAAATGTTAACATTGCTTTAACCTTCATGCTTCTGCGAAAGTGCACGAGGGATTTGAAACCTCTCACACCCTCCACAACAACATCATGTCAACACACTGAAGTCTTTGCTTTTCTGGTTACCAAGCTAATGGAAGAGGAAAGAGGGAGTGAAGGGTGGGCGAATGAGCACTCTGCTCAGATTTAGACAACAGGGAAGAGGGAAATGCCTTAACCTTGGGAAGAGTTAATCCTGCCTAGCCTAGCCTAGCCCAGCTGGCTGCATCAGGGTGACTTCCCTTGCAGGACTGAAAAGTTTGACACCATTGTTTGCTTAGGGTTGTGTCCAAAAGCACAGTCACACCCAGTCAAGAGCTGCAAGCACCGACAGCCTTCCCTCGGTGCCGGCTCTCTGTGCAGCCCCCAGGAACCAACAAGGAGCTTATCACTTAATCATTAATTTACAGACTTCTGAATTAGGAGCATTTTTGTAAGGTGTAGGCTTACAAAGGAGCAGGAAATTCTGCAGTGTCAAAGAGTGTTCTTTCAAGTGCACTTCCCTCTCTGACAGGCTTACGAATTTCCCATCAGGTTGGTGCTTACTTAGCTCTGAAATTTGTTTTGCTGTAACGAAGTGGAAAAATTAAATTTGCCTAAAACAAAGTGCTTCCAGGTCTATCCACATTTTTAAGACCTTGATACTGTAAAGCCATGACTCCAATATAACTTTTGCACTTTATGTGCACGTTTCAGTGTTTGCAGAGCCGAATTCTGTGGCCTGTTTTTCAAAGGCATGCTGTGGAGACAAAGGTTGAAACGCAAATCACTTCACAGCAGTCTGTAAGTCTGCCTCTCTCTTCAGAAGTTGTAAATGTGTCTAAGCAAAAAGCAACAGTTCTCCTATCTGTAAATAATGGGATTGGGTGAAATAGCTCAAATACTTGAAAAAATCCTTGTTTAAAACAGAAAAGGATATTCTGGATCTGGGCACCAGCCTGGAATACTTTGAGGCTGGATTAGTATGCAGGAAGTAAAGAAATAAAAGGGCGAAGCATGGCTTAAAAATGTCATTGCATAAACATGCATGCATATTCTCTCAGGCCCTGCCTGGTGGGCTCAGTAATGCAGCAGGCAATGATAATGATACAATTTCATAGCTCCACTAATCCCAGGGGATGCACAAAATGCTTGACAAACTGATGTTCTGTATAAGCAATAGGCTGGGCCTTTCCTTCTCATCTGTAGAGAAGTGGAAGAGATTACTGTACAAATATAGCAGAATCTGTCTGGTAAATTCAGAAGCAAATAGAAGCATAATATATTCCATTCAATGAGCACATTAGAATTTGTATTAATGAAAAAATTCAGACAGCTTTACATTTAATTAACAGACAAACTTGAATTGTTCCACTTTGTTTTGGGGGGAAGCAGAGTGGTGTAGTAGGAAACAGAATTCACCTAGAAGACAAATAGGCCATTTGTGTACATAAATTCCTGATTCAGAAGAGAATACAGAGGTCTCTGATCTCTTTAGATGGGAGAGAGAGAAAAACCCAGCCCTGGCAAACTTCATTTATGAACCTTGTTGTCAAGCTCTACTTTCCCCTACCATCATCTTTGCTTTTTGCAGTTTGCTTCTGATTTCATGAGTGTGATCCTAGATTAATAAATGACAACGTGTTAGAATCATGCAAAAATTTCCTGAGTTAGGGGTCACCATGTCTGAGTGATGGATTTTTATTTGGGTGGAAAGTTGAGGTCTAGCAAACTAGGCATTGTTTCTGGTTGAAGCCTCTAAAGACGGACTGGCTTTGAGGGATCCTCGTTTAGGTGATGGGATTCATTCTGAGAGAAGTCTGTATTTTTTCATAGATAGGGAACCTTGTCAGGCCAAGCATATCATTTGCCTGCTTAACATTAAGCTCACAAAGTACTCTCCTGCAATGAAAATAACCAAATTCAGTTACCTTCTTGGATTGTATTAAAAAAAGCTTAATTTTTAGTGAAATGTAAAGTTACATGTTACCAGGCCAAAAGTAGCATGCACCAGCTTAACACATTGAGATATATCAGCTGCTTAACAACAAGAACAAAAGATTATTCAGTAGGCCATCAAAAGCTTGCAGAAAACTTCTTTCAACCTCTTACCATATCTGGAACAAAGAAGTCTAAAAGGCCAAGAAAGGACATCTTGTGCTTTGAAGATCCTGACACAGACAACACAGCTGCTTTGTAATGTTATCATCTGTTGCTTCCCTGTGGCATATTTCTGCAAGTATCTTCAAGAGGTGTTTATAATATCAATATCTAATGAGAAAAAAAACCTCTTAAAGTGTTTCTTCATGGTCACCTTAACTACAGTCTATTCCAGGAATATGAAGCAGCAGCTAACAAGCATCTCTATTTCATCCAGGAAGGGTGCAGGAGTGGGATGCTGGCACAGATCCCCATGCCCAAGGAGTGGCATCTGTGTGGAGGAACCCGCAAGACTGTGAGGCTGAGAGTGCCCAGTTCAGCAGTGAGCAAGGTAAGTGCTTGTGCTGGGTGGTGATTCCCCATCTAGCCTTCTCCCAAAAGCAGAGCTGGAACCTCAGGCAGAGCACACATACAACACCAGCTCCAGTCATCAAAGCAGCTTAGCCCCATACCTCTAAGAAATTAAGCTAAAAATAGTCATCATGGGAACACCTATGACAGTTGCAATGTCATGGATTATTCAAGGTCTATCAGATGGCAAAGGGACAGATGCTGTGGGCATCTGCAGCTTTCACAGAGTGTTCATCAATGTTATGAATTTATATATCTCCTGCAGGTTCTGCTACCAATTGTATTCCCGGTCAAATGGGTCAGACAAGGAAGTACATTCATTAAAATAATGGCAGTTTCCTAGACTTCAGAAACTTCAGTTCCAGAGGAAATGTCTTATATTGATTTGACGTGGTTCAAGAAGGTGGCAGGGAGAGGACTAGAAGCTTTGTAGCAACACCAGCTTGACACAGAAGAGGGGCTGTGTGCTGTGGATTCAAGACTCTTATGGGTGAAAGAGCCTTACAGAACAGCAAAGAAATATTCTTGGTCTTCATGTAGAAGTTGTTAAAGGTGTATAGAGTGAGACATTCTGATAATCTCTTTATTATTTGAAGAACCATTTTTTTTTTATGCTTTTATTCTAGCAACAATGCTACTGTTCCAATAGCTCTGTCAGAGCTACTGAGCTGTGAATTAACCCTGCTGTTGCCCCGAGAGAAGAAGATGGAAGCTGCTGAGCTAAAGTAAAGCCTGTGGATAGACCTTTTCAAGCTGCAGAAACCATCAGTTCAGGGGAGAGGAAGTGACTGAAAAAGGAGGCTAAGGGAGACCGAATAATGATTCCCTGAGGAAAACTACTGGTCAGAGAAATTATCAATTAAGAAAAGCCATAATTGAAAGGAGAGCAGAGGTTTTATTTTAATTCCTCCGTGTCTGGGAGCACTTTGGATGGGAGCTAAGGGAATACTTTTCCTTTCCAAGCAGATCCCTAGAAAGATCAAACCCATGATGTCCCTAGGACGTTGGGGTCACTTGGTGGCCAGGGCCACTTTCCTGCCCCAGCTCTTCATTCCTCATTATAGCACATTATTGAACAACTGAAACATCATATATATTCCATTCATTGTGGAGAGCTATGTTCTATAAATGCGACTGCATGGGATATTTAGTTTCTAATGCAGGCTGTGAAAGGATGTGCCTTTTTACCATGGTCAGGGAGGAGATGACAGGCTCATCAGAGACTTCAAAAACCCTCAGCCTTTCAGTTAGCAAGAAGCCCAGTGCTCTCATGTACCCAATTTGTTATAAGGGGAATGCCATGCAATATTGCTCAGAGTAGTTATAAGGCATTAGTTCCATCTGATTTGAAAAAAAGTCACTCATTTCTCTGCTGCAGTTCACAAATGATCAGATACACACAAAATGTCCCCAATCAACTGTCAGTGGACAGTCATCTTTTCATTTCATTGGGCTTTAGATTTACCTTGTTAGAGGCCAGGCCAGTTAAGAGAGTAATGTACTTTAAAACACAACCTGATTATTAGTGACTATTTTCCTTCACTGAAATCAGCAGAGAAGTTTACTTAATTCTTTGTCATTTAATCAAAGTAGTAAAGCATTTCAGCAATCTATAAATCTGGCCATACTGAGTTACAAAATTGGGAAAATTCACAATAGTGTAATTTTTCTTTGCAACTCTGTTATCTCAGTGAAAGATATTTAAGCAAAACTGTCACAAAACACACCGCTGTACAAAGATGTATAAATTGACCCGTGTTCCTCTTAGGAATTCTTGCCATAAGTTTTGCAGCAGAGGGGAAGGGCAGAGCAGAATCATGTTGAAAAGCATTGGCCTTCGTGGTTAAAAAATCACTGCTCCTTTTTAAAAACCCATCTTGTGTCTTTACTAGGCTGTACCATGAGACACTTACAAGCTGTGTTATATTAAAATGTTTAATTAGAAATATGAGTTATGCCTTGCATGGTAACAGGAAACCACCATAAAATATCAAATAATGTATACTCTGATAGTCTCAGACTATCAGAGCAGTCATGCATAAGTTCAAATCCCTTTTCAGTGGGACGTTGATTAAATTCTTTGATGAATCTAGGCCCATGCATTCAGCAGCTTCTTCCCTTTCTCAGCATGGGTCTAGTTATGTGAAGCCAGAAATGGCCTTTGTATGTCTAGACTTTGGGAGCACATTCAGTTGGAATCTAGCCTTGCACCTAGGGTTAGACCTCTGCAGTAATTCAACTCTGCTTGTTCCGGCTCTGAACAAAGACAAACAGGGCTACGGAGTTATGTTACTCACTACAAGTTGAGGAATCAGCTTTCCATGTGGCACTATCCTCCCACCCCCTTTCCCACAGGAATTGTGCAATGTAAGTTAAGCTTGTGCCTTTGCCATTATCTTGCTCTAGTGGCTCAGTTCCAACACGCGGCCATGTACCAACTCATTATTTATATCCTGCTAGCATCTTATTTAGTACCTCAGCTTCCATCACAAATGTATTGGGATAACTGCTTTTTCCTGGATAAGAGACTCATTATAATTGCAGCTTCTCTGCAGGGGTCAGCACCTCCTCCCCATGAATATGATAAGGTGCTCCAAGTGCCACCTCACCTGCAAATGGTGTTTTTCCCTGCAGAGTCACTTCGCACAGGCTACAAGCTGCTATTGAATTTCTTCAGTAATATTTTAATAACTTAATTTAAGATTTAATGGCTTTCTTTCCTGTGCTTTGTAGTATAATTAATTCATGTGATGGGGACTCGTTAGACTTGGGGATATGAGATGCATCTGGGCATGCAAGGGCTGTAAACACGTAAACCTGCATTAGGGCCTACTGAAGGTGGGCAAATGCAAAACTGTGCATAGAAAGAATAAACTATTTTATCCTTATGGGTAATCAGAAAATACTTTCTTAATAGTTGGATATGTCTTTTAAATATATCTGTAGTTTGTAATAATAATGGTAAAACCAACAACAGCCTGGTCTGCTGACATTCAAGGTCACTAAGTCCTAGACTTCCTGGGCCTAGAAGATCTGGCCCATCACCTCCAAACATCATCTTGCATGCATCTGTGCATGCCCAGGAGCTGTGGGCACTTCTGCCTCTTGAAAACATAGCTCAAACGGATACTACAGACACCCTTTGAGCCTGACATTGACCAGTCCACCATGAGACTTGGTGTCCTTGGCTTACTCAGAGCAGTGGTGCTGTACATAACTCATGGCAGGGATAAGGCCTGTTGCTGTAATTGAAAATCCTGAATTGCTGAAAGCTGAAGCTTTGGTGTCCCACTCCTCCAGAGAACACAGTAACTGGAAGACTGCAAGCTATTTGAAGGTGGAGGTTTTTTGTTCTTTGCTGGTTAGTGCTCTTCTGCTTTGATATGATGGGTCAAATATTCACTGATCCAGAGAATACAAATAGCTCTGGCCCTAAGCACTGGTTAGAGTGTTTCCTCAAATTCTGTGTTCAAGACCATGCTCTGGATTAGGCAGAGCAGGGGTTTGAAACCACTTTCCAGGCAAACACTTGAGCTGCCCACTTCTGTGCCAATCTGGATGTGGGTATCTCATTTCTTCAGTTTGCAGCAAGGGCTAAAGAACCCAGCTCCAGGAGACAGGTTGCAGCACAGAACACTGTGGCTAGGTGTGCACACCAGTCTGCCCCACAACAGCACGTGTCCCTCTTCTGCACATCCCTTTCACAGAAGCATTGCTCTCTTGAGGACCTGAGGAACAAGAAAGAGCACAGAAAACAGAAAGAGGAAAAAACCACAGCGTCAAAGGTGTTTCCATAGAGTAACACCTTTGGGACTCAAGGATATGCTCCTGTGTATTCAGTGCTGAGGTTCCCAGCACAGCACCTTTTCCCCACTGGACATGACCAACAGCTCTAGTGAAAGCGTTGTAAAGAAGAGTGCTGCCAGCTGCCTTCTACGGGAGCTGGGTGAGTTGTGTACGGGGACCTATTCTCCACAGACACGATTTACATAAGCACGGCACGTATTTCTCTGTGTGCTGTCAGGGTGCCATGATCTTCCTCTCTGGAGGCTCATCTTTCTATGTGCAATTTCTGTGGTGAGCCAGGTACACTTGTGTACCTGTTTTGCTCAATTAAACCTTTTCCAGGGATGTGAGTCATCTATTTCATGGTCCAGAACATCCTCATTTCATTTCTTCTGCCCTCTGGTGATTGACTTGATTAATACTATGTAAACACCTTGAGATCTCATTTCACTACCTACTGTACAGAAAGAGCAGAGCTTGTTCCAGACTGCTTGTTCTTAATGGGACAAGATGGAAGAAGCTCAGGAGTGAGGAAAAGTTAGAGAAAAACCCAGACCTTTATATGATCCTCAGTTAACTTGTTTGTTAATAGTCCCAGTTAATTTCCACAGATGAACTTGTTATGAGCAACAAATTACGGTTCTGGCACAGGCACTGACCACAGTCCTTAGTGACCCTGACTGAGACAAATGAGTGTCACTGACTCTTTGACATGAGTTTCTAGCAACCTCCAAACCCTTACAAGCTCTGCCAGCTCTTCCTGATCAAAGGGAGCGTTGAGTTCTTCATTTCCATCTGACTCCTGATCAGGAGGGTCAGGCACCCTTTCAGCAGGTGTCAGGGAGAGGCCTTAGGCCTGGCATACAGCTAGCAGCACGTGGCCAACAGATGCAGCAGTTTGCACACAAGGGGCCAGAAACTCTCCTGAGAACAACATACAGATACTCAGCAAAGGCCGTGACATGCCACAGGGCATGGTCCCCCACACCCACTGCAGCAACTGTCCCTGCAATGTCAGGAAATCTCTCAGCCCAGGCTCCTGAGTGTGCAGGCTGTCCGTGCCCCGGCACTGTCAGGGGGCTGCAGGGCGGCCGGTCCCAGCTGAGCCCCTCAGCCAAGCTGGGGGCGCCGGGGGGAAAACAGGTTTCAGCAAGGGCCAAAGGCGGCCCAGGCAGAGGAGGAGGAAGAAGCCAAGGAGGGAGCAGCAGCAGAGGGACCCCGAGGCCGGAGGAGGAGGAGGGCAGGAGGGGCTGCAGGCCCGGAGCAGGGATCCCCTGCAGCCCTGGAGAGACCCCGCTGGAGCAGAGACCCACCCTGCAGCCCGGGGAGGGCCCCACGCCACAGCGCAGCGGGGGGATATTTCCTGCAGGAGCTGCGGCCGTGGAGAGCCCAGGCGGGAGCAGGTTGTCCCTGAAGGACTGCGGCCCGGGGAAGGGCCCGCGCTGGAGCAGGGAGCCGGGGAGGGAGGGAGGAGCGGCCCAGAGGGGCTGGGATGGGCTGGCCGCGACCCCCGGCCCAGCCCCTGAGTCGCTCAGCGTCAGGGGAAGGTGGAGGGGAAAGCGTTGGTTTAATTTCTGTCTTTCTTTATCACCATTCAGATCTATTTTATTTGACAATTAATTTAATTGTCCTTATGTCAAGTCTGTTTTGCCCATGTCAGTAATTGGTGAGTGATCTCCCTGTGTTTATCTCAACCCATGAGCTTTTCCACCTTGTTTTCTTCCTCAGTAGGAGTGAGAGAATGACTGGGGAGTTTGGGCCTTTAGCCAAGGTTGACTCACCATGGGAAGGATGCAGCTCCAAAGGTCTCAGGCTGCAGGGAGTTCCTGGAGCTTCTTGCTGGGGCTAGGGTTGGTGATCTCCTTGTCTGCAGGTGTGTGCTGGTGAAGGCTCCGTATCACCAGGTAAAGGAGCTGCAGCAGGAGTTCAGCAGGCTGTCCAGCATGAGAGACGATGAAGAGGAATTTGACTGGATCCTCTCTGATACCTTGATAGAAGAGGAGCCTGACCCTCCAGCTGTATTGAAGGAGGGACAGGCAGATACTGTGCTTATTGGATTGGAAAATAGAGACTCCAAAGATGGCGAAGGCTGGAAACTTGTCACTTTTGGAAACGGGAGGAAGGCTCCTGCTTTTCCTGAAGACTTGCAATTACAGAATAGGTTTAGTGCCCTGGTGGCAGATGAGTGGCTGGGAGCTCTGTGCGATGAAGCACCTGAGCTAGGTAAGCCTGAACCTTACGGCAGCACCAGGAGGGAGCAGTGAGTGACAGCAGGGGTGACTCCCTGCTGTTGGGGACACAGGATCCCATCTGCCAACCTGATCTGCTGTCTGGGGAGGTCTGCTGCTCACTAGGGGCTCAGATCTGGGACACAGAGAGGCTACTGAGGCTTGTCTATCACTCAGACTATTGCTCCCTCCTGCTTTTCAACATGGACACCAATGACATGGCTGGGGAAGATCTGGAGCATATCACAAATGACTACATGACTCTTGTGACCAAAAGCATGGGTGGCCTGGTGGTTTTCTCCTTGATCCTCCTGGTGAGAGGAAAGGGCTTGAGATGGACTGAATGGAGCCTGCTGGTTGTGCAGTTGGTGTCGGCAAAAGGGATATTTGGCTTCTGTGACTGTGGGACCCTCTTTGAAGTTCAAGGACTTCTGGGAGGCATGGGATCCACCTGACCAAGTGGGGAAAAACATCTTTGCCAACAGGTGGTCAACCTGTTGAGGAGAGCTTTAGCTCAGGAATGTTGAGGGGGGAGATCAAGACCCACACTGAAGTGAGAAATGGCAAACTGGGTGGTTAAGCAAAGGGCGCAGACTGATGTGGGTGAGAGAGACATTAAAAACTGCAGAAGTGAGCTGAAGGGGGGTCTCCCAAAGTGTACATACAGCAATAAAGAAGTTTCGCAGGGCCACTCTGTAGGGCAAGCTCTCTGGGAAATCAGCATGCTGAGGGCCTCTCTGCAGTGCCTCTGCATTAATGCATGCGGTTTGGAGATTACAGGCATTGGAGGTTTGCATGAAGTTGCAGGGTTGTGATCTCACAGGGATTACAGAAATGTAGGCAGATAACTCACAACTGGAAGGCTGCAATGGATGGATACAGGCTCTGTAGGAAGGACAGATGGGATGGCGAGGAGGTGAATTTGTTTACACAAAAGCAGCAGGACTATATGGAGCTTTGCCTGGGGATGGGTTATAAGCCTGCCAAGAGCTTATGGGTCAGGGTTAGCAGGCAGGCCAATGTGGGCAACATTGTGGTGGGTGGCTGCTACATGCTGTCTGACTGGGAAGAAGTAGATCAGACCTTCTTCAGTGGACAAGTGGAGGGAGCCTTATAACTGGAGGTCCTGATCCTCATGGGGGACCCGAACCACCCCAGTATGTGCTGGAGGGGCAACACAGCAGGGTACAAGCAATCCAGGAGGTTTATGGAGCATATTGATTAGCAACTTCCTGACACAGGATCAAGGAACCAATGAGGGAAGATGCTCTCCAGAGCACACTTACAGGGAAATACTCTTTGGGGATGGGAAGCTCGGGGCAGCCTTGGCTGCAGTTATCACAGGATAGCGCAGTTCACAATTTTCAGAGCCGGGAACAAAGCAAATAGCAGGATCACAACCTGGATTTCAGGAAAGCTGACTTTGGCCTGCTCAGGGACCTGCTTTGAAGAATCCCATGGACACAGTCCTAGAGAGGAGGTCCCCATAACAGCTGGTTGATGTTCATCAATCACCTCCTCCAAGCTCCAGAATAGTCCATCCCTATGTGCAAGAAGTCAAGCAAAGGTGCCATGGATCATCAAGGAGTTTTTGACAAAATTCAAACACAAAAAAAAAGCATCTGAGAGGTGGAAGGTTGCTTGAAGAGGTCATTGGTCTCCCTCGTTGGAGTTATTAAAAATCTGACTGGACGCAGCCCTGAGCAACCTGCTCTAGTTGCCCATGCTTTGAGCAAAGGGGTAGATTAGATGATCTCCAGAGGTCACTCGAACCCTTAGGGATTTTTTGTGATTCTGTGAATCTGCTCTTCCCTACCCCCTCCTTCTAATGCTCGGGTGCCGTACTCTTGGCTGACAGGAACTGTCTCCTGCCGCAGTGCAGAGCTCTTAAGAATAAAGTGCAAGGCAACCACTCTTGCAAATTAAAACTTCGGCTGTCTTCTTTTATAAAGACAAAGGAGGTGTTAGTGGTGGGCAGCCTTCCTTTATGCAGTATCGTAAAGATGTGAGCATAGTTTCAGGATGGAGGAAGACTGAAAATTTATTTCTTCTTCTGCTTGGGGATGATAAGGACACAACTTCCCTATCACTTCCAGATTTCTGTGGGGTGAAAACTTTCAAGAATGCTCTGCTGGAAGTGGTCCACAGTGCAGAAAATAGTGAACTGAAGAAAAAAACCTCTCTGAAGAATTCCAGTGGCTTAGAGCAACCAGACAGGAGTGCAGAGACCTCAACACAGTCCATGTCCCTGTAAATGCATTTTACATTCATCTACTTCTGGCTCCAGTGCATTCTCAAATAAAAGGGCTGTGCAAACGTCCTTTTAAAGAAACTCCTCTTTGGTATCTGAGGACAGATACACCCTGGGAGCAGTCACTGGCACGTGAGACAGGATCCTGCTTGCTGGATCTCCCTCCCTACAGGCACAGGCTGTGATAGAAGTCACAAGCTGCTTTATGTACTTGTAGAAACTTCTGGGTGAGAAAAAGCCCCAGAACTTCAAGATTCTGGAAACACTATAGTAAATAAATAAATAAATAAAGCTTCAGAGTTTAGTGGCCTCCAGTTCTAGGTGGCAGCTGAGCAGGGGTTTTCAGGGATTGACTCAGTCACCCAACTCATATTTTTGGTTCTTCGTGTTCTTTTTCAGATCTAGTATCAGACACCTGAAAATTCAGGCACTCCTGCAGTCACATAGGACACAGCTGGGTGCCTCATACATCTTGTTTGAAGGCACCTAAGTCCATGCCAAAGCTAGAAATATTATGGTGGAATCCCACCTGTGGCCCTGAGCCTTAAAAGCTGCTATCTCTGTTATAAAAATTTGTCTCACTCTGTCACACCTGCGAGAAGGCTGTCAAGCACAGCTGAAACCCACAGAAGAGCCACGATCTCCACCAATACTTTCAGCAGAAGTCTCATCTTGTTACAGCTAAATTTCTTCAGGATGGTTTCACTCAAAGTGTACTTGCTGGAGCTGACTCCGTGCTTTTGTGTAAGATACAAATAGTTCTTTTCGTTCGGGATCTCGGGGAGAAGTACAGCTTGTGGTATCAATGTTTTTGTCATTGTGGATGTGCACACAGTGGATGGCTTTGACTAATTAAGAACCATTACCCTATTGGTATAACATCTTACTACAATGAACAACCCTCATCACCTTCAGTCAGACACATCCCTGTGTCTGGTGTGAGCAGAACATAGATCCCACTCCATCCCTGGAGCTTCCACAAGACAAAACATCACACAAACTGAACAGTTGTACAGATTTTCCAAAAACTCCCTGTGAGTTCTGGTGTTCTCTCATTTCTCCCTCTCACAGACGCTGCATCTGTTCCTTTAGCAGTTGCTGGCAGACGAGACAAACCCGGGTGCCAACTAATACTATATGATCTTCTGCTGAATTCATTTTCCACTTTCAAAATTAAATTATGGGCCAGATCCTCATCGGATTTAATACAGCTATTGCCTGTTAAGCAGCTGATGGTCTGGCCTTGTACAGAGATTACTCTTCCTCTCTTTGGAGCAAGAACATAACCAAAGAGTTAGATTTTGATCTGACATGTGAAGTCAGTGAAAACATTGATTGTTTTGTGCCTGATGCATCCAGCATAAGAAATCTCTAGTTTTCCCAAAAGCTGGGGAAAAACACACCACTCAAAAAAACAAAGAAAAGAAATAATGGTTGTAAAAGATACTATAAATCTTTTATTTCTTTTTAGTTACTATGCAATGCCCTTCATTTTGAAGGAAATGGTACAATCAATGATCTGTACTTCTTTCTCAGGAAAAGAAGATATTTGCACTAACAATTCAACATTTACCGACAAAAGACAGCTTACAGAAAACACTTATTGTGGAAAAAAAAAAATAAAATCGTATTTTGTGATTACACATGTTATTGTGGATTAATCCATGAAGTGTTACCATGTCAGGAATTTCAAGTGTGCATTTAAAGAAAGCTTCTAATTCAATATTAATGCGAAAGAATCATCTAAACCACCAGTGTTTGAAGTCACCCTGATTTCTTCCTATCCACAGTTTTTAAAAAAAAAAAAAAATCTAACCTGAAAGTCTAAGCCCATTATACAATACACCTGGCCTTATCACTGCACATTGATTTATTAGAGTAGTTAACACATACTCAATTAACAGTAGATTTCTTACAAATAGAAACTTCTGTTGGAAACAACGTATTTCCAACCTCCACTTAGTTACTAGTCTCTGATTTGTCATACAAAATTAAATTTTGTTTTCAAAAAATATTTGTTCCTACGTGGCTGTTAGAATTATGGTTGGTGCCATTAATTGTCAGAAAAGCACATGTGGGAAACCACTCAACAACACAGTTCACACACCCAAGGACAGACCTCTGGTAAAACTCAACCAAAGGAGAAGAGAAAAAGAAAACCACCATTACATTCAAAATCTGAAATATATTCATCACATAATATTAGCTATTTTAGTATCAAGATTAGGATATTGACTATAAATGAACAAAACTTAAGAAGTTTGCCTAGGGTTGCATTTATATAAAACAACTGAAAGTTTACTTCCATAGTCTAGGGTCGTTCAGTCTGAAGAATATATTTTTCAAAGTAAGGAAATTCAGGTTTTGAATTAGTTTTTGGGTATTTTCCCTGCCTACTGTGACAGCCAGGTGAACCCTAGAGAGATGCTGTGATCAACTTTTTGCATTCATACAGAATCAGGGATAACTTGAAATAGTCTTCACTTTATGCTCCTTTTTCACTGCCATGGAAGGTATCTAAATTGTATCTTTAAAGTTATTTAATCAAGGGATAATTGTAGGTTTTACTATAAAGCCTTTTCCAAGACATTATTTGCATCAAACACACCAATACTCTGGGGAAATAAGACTGCTCATCTACGTTTCCTAGCTGAAGCCACATTTACACATCTGGGGCCCAGTCTTGCCAGCCTTAACATGTGCATAATGATATTCACGGCAGTCATCCTATCAGTAGCGGTAGGTATGCCCAAATGAGTAAATTCATATAGGTGATTAAGTGTTTGCACAATCAGAGGGCTTTTAAAACAAATGATATTAAGTTTAAATGTTAAAAACGCAAGGGAAGGTTCAAGCATGACAAGACAGACAAAGATACCAGAGAACACGCTGCAGCACGATCATCAGCTTAATTTGCAACTGCTGTGTAATACACCTCTCACCAAATCAGTGCAGCTTCTGGATTTCCAGGGGGGAAACTGAGGCCACAGTTTGGGCTGGATTCCACGAGCCTTGTTTGGACAAGAGGCCCTTTGAGAAACAGCTTTCACAGCCTTACTTGTTCTTCCCCGGTGATTATGCAACCTCAGATCCTCCACGCTCCCACCAGGGACCTCAGATTGAAATTCCAGGCCCTTATTCACAAACAAATGTAAATATACACTTAATTTCAAGCACGTGAATAGTCTTACTGATTTTCAAGTGGCTCAAGGTAGCATCTACTCACAACTTCAACTTCAGTACAGGTTTAGGACCTTGCTGAACCCAAAGTTCTGCACAAGGATCACACCTGAACTTCTGTATGTTAAAGAAGCAGCTGCAGAGAAGAGCACTTTTATCTATTATCTTCCTCTCTTTTGTGATCTGCACAAAAGTCTTGAAGTAGATACACACAAGAAGTCTGTTTTCCTGGGAGATCTTTTTCTTTAAAAATCAAACTCTAGAAATCCCAGCCTAGTCTGCAGACACCAACAGTAAAGTACAGCAAAGACAAGAAACTAAGCAGTTGTGATGTGCTTCTACAGCAACTCTTGTTCTCACATCCAGCTTGTTATGGGTCCATGGCTTTAAAACCAGACTGCTTAGAAATGTTTGCAGTGGTGTTTAGTAGCACCTATTAAATAACACTGCCCAATCAACAGGTAGGGAAAAAGGACCTGCCTGTTAAAGTTTCAACAGTTGCATCTTTATCTGCTGGAATAATAAACCCCTGTATGGAGGTGACCCTCTTCCACAATAAATAAAAAACATTTCAGGCTTACCTTCCTCTTCTACTTCTACAGATAATGGAATGTTAGGAGACAGAATAAATCCCCAAACATAGCTTGCAGAGAAATGTGAAGATTCCAAATATCTATGTTTTAAATACCGAACACCTCTAGCCCAGGTGTCAGAGGAGCACGTAGGTTTTATAGCACAGCAGAACGCATGCCAGACTCTGCTTCACTGCGAGGCAAGCTCCCCCTTTCACTCTCCATCCTAGCAAGGCAGTGCAAGCTCTTGGATTCTTTGCTAAGGCCATATGCTTGTGTGGGAATTTATCCCTAAAGGCATGACACCAGTACAGAGAAGCACCAAGATCAGCACAAGACACTATTTCAGTTGGTCAAAGCAGCTTTGCTCTCCATTCCCAAGCAGATTTGGTCCTTCTTTTATTAAACAAAAAGTGAAACAAAAGAACGGAAAAAAAAGCCAGACTATGCAGGGTAACTCAGAATGAGAGAAATGGCTAAGTGTCATAGTTTTGATCTTCAGACACAGGGGAAAAATATTTTCACAACCAGTTTACTGTTTAGTACCCTGTAGATACATAATATTTGACATTTATAGCAGTTTCTATACTTTATGACCTAGAATATACTTTAGATCACTAATGAAAAATAAACCCATTCAGAGGACTGGAAAATAATGTGCATAACAACTTACTTTCAAATGCAAGGTTATGAAGGGATTTTTTTTTTTTAATCTTTCAAAAATATCTGTAAGAAAATATTATTTTACATACCTATATTACACAGTGAAATAAACTTTGTTATGTACAAGGTTTCAGTACGAAAGAAACCACAGCCAGACATTTACTCATGGTCTAGATAATCTCAGTTGTCTTTTATCAGTCAGTACAACAGAGACTCTCCTTCCCTCTTTTTCAGACTATTTCCATGATCACTTCAGCTTCTAGTAGTTACTAGTAGCTGTAAAAAACCTGTGTGCCGACATCCACATATTAACTATCTATTAGTTAGATATTGGTAGTTAATGCTTTCAAAGCAAGGTTGCACATCTGCTTGGCAACCACAGTAACTTGAGTATAACTCAATTGCATATTGGAGGAAAAAAGAAACAGTGCAGACACCTGAGCTATAGCATTCTACGGGAGCTTGGTGTTAAACTCTCCTTTGGATTTGGGTATCACAGCCCAAAAGGAAAGCATGGGAGTCATTAAGGAAACAGTATATCACGTATTTGCATAACCCTATAAGTTATTTTTCCTCCTAACGTGAGGATGAAGTAGTCTTTCACAGATTTTTCCTAGTTTGTGTATTTTAGGCTGAAAACACAACACCACAATCTATTTGGATCATATTGGTAAAGTTGCTTCATATGGTCTTAACTAATAAGAAGCTGGTATCTACCTATTCTTAAATGACAAACTTTGCTCCCGTCTCAGAGGCAGAAAGGACACAGAGTACTTTGCTATTTGTGGTATAACTGTAAACAACTGTGGGGAAGACTGTATTAAGTATGCTTCAAGTTTACATCACACTGTTACTTTCCATTATTTAAGTGAACTCAAGCTTATCTTCAAGTTCACCTCATCACTATTGTGCTTTAAGGGGAAGGAATTTTGCATTAGAAACTGCCTCCAGATCAGTGTTTGCTCACACGCTTCAGATCCCAGGACAAAGATCTGACAGTGCTGCCTGCGTGGGAGACCAGTTCCAGAGCTGAAAAGAAGTTCAGGGAATATTCAAGGCAAGCAGCACCACACTCCCCCTCCCCTCCTTGTTTAATGAGGGACTTGCACAACTTTGGAGGCATGTCCTTTTCTCTAATGCTATAGCTCAGCTGCATACCATAAAAATTAGCAAAAAATGAAACATGAAATTCCTAATGAAGAGATTGCTTTGCAGTAAGGAAGGAAAAAAGAAACACCCAAAACTCCCTGCCCCCGATACCTCCCAGCCCCTGCTTCCTCCCATCACTTCCCATCCCAGCTGTGTTTACTGTGGTGCAGAACCTGTGACATAGGGCCAGGAGCACCCAGCCAAGAGGCCACCCTCTCGAGGGACAGTTTACTCAAGACATACTCTTACACATGAGCAAACTGTTTCTACTGCCTTGATGCGTACCACAGATGTAATCGGGAGCTCTGCCATTTGCTTTAGGGGAAACCAGGCAGCCTGTAAGGAGCGCTGGTGTAGGTTGCTATCTGCCTGTAAGAGTCCCAGCACATACCAATGCGCAGACTCCTTAATCAGGGTTGCAAACTTCCTTCTTCCCTGGGACCTGTCAGCAATAAATACATATTCTATCCTCAAAGCCACACACTGATGGCAAAAGAGGAGGTCCCCAGCCCATCTGCAAGCACCTGTCAACTAAGAAGGCACCAGGCACATTTGACCCATTTCATTAAAATCAGTAGTTTCTCCCTTACACCTCCCAGGGGGCTGGCTACAAGTCCATGAAGCCTTGCACTAGGCAAGCAAGCAGCTTGTTGCAATACCGACAGGAGCCACAACTGAAGAGAAACAGGGGAGGAGAAGGGAAAACAATACCCTCATGCTTCTCAGCTAACCAAACTAATCACAAGCTCAAGAGCTACGTGGCCATGCCCTGAAAGTTTTTGGCTCCTCCTTAATAGTGTTAAATACTCTTAACTTCTGCTGATAAGTAGATGTGAAAGGCATTTAGCATCTTGTAGGATCAGGCCTAGAGGCAGACAGTTGAGGGAAAGTATGCACAGAGGGCAGAGAGGAAGGGAAAGAAGTGGGAGTGGAGAGGGGTAGAGTTGCCCTGAGTTTTATCCTCTACAAATAAGTCAGTGGTTTTATCATCAAGCACTGAAGGAGTTAAGCACTAAAGCACAGATACTTAATCAGCTTTCCCCCTTCCTTTCACATGTGATTGGAATGAAGCTGCACTGAAGCAGCCCAAAGGGCTTATAACAGCTCAATTTCGCAGCCTTCCATTTTAATCCCCATCACCCAGGCTAAGCAGCACAGTGGTGCTGAGGCTGCTACTCCACAGCAGTCCGAGCACCTGGATGATGACGATGGTGGTCTTCCTCCTCTTCTTCTTCCTCTTCTGCAGCCTGCAGGTGGCTGGAAAGCTCCTGGATCACAGCAGCCCTACCAATCTGGTCATTTCTCCTCTTCTCCATAATCAGATCCTCCAGGCTCTGAAATTCCAGCGTGTGGCTGCGCTTGTCACCCAGCCGGATCTGCAATCGGTAGGGCTGCTTGCCTATGCGCAGCTCCCCGCCGATTTTAAACTCCCGCTTGCCGTACCGGCACCAGGCAGCGAAACACTCAGAGTTTCTCCAGCTCAGGTCCCGGTCCTTGCAGCCCACCTGCTCCAGGGCGTTGCGCACCACCACGGCCGGGCTGAGGGGTTTGTAGCGGTACAGCTGGTTGGCGATGCGGCCCCGTCTGCCCTGGCTGGCGTCAGTGAGGAAGCTGTTCACCACTTCCAGCCTATGCAGGTGCACAACTTGAAAATCCCCGACGTAGACCACCCAGTGCGGATACTGGGCCTGGCACACGAACTCCACCAGGTCACCTGGTTTGCACCTATTCAGCAGGTTCTCCGGGGTGTAGGTGCTCAGATGCCCCCCACCTCCATCATCACCCTCCTCCGGCAGCGTGTCCTCCTCAGAAAAGCTCTTCTGGTAAATACACTCGTCCCGGTAATAGACCGAGCACTCCACCTCATGCAGCTGGGGATCGTAGGGTTGCAGAGCAGGATGCTCACCCCCCAGGTCGTGCACCGAATCCTGCTGCTGTTCCAGCTCATCATCATCATTTGAAAAGATGTAGGAGACCCCGATCCTGGGCCCTTCATCTCTGTCCATACCTGTCGGGTCAGCTGTGGGAACTTCCTTGTAGTTGAGATGGGTCAACTTCTCCACCTGGTTCCCCATACCCGCTGCAACGACAGACACACAGCGGAGCCATGAAGGTGGGCACGGGCCGAGCAGCTCCCCGAGAAGCCGCGGGGTGACACAGCGCGGCTCCCCCCTCTCCGCTCCACATGCGCCCCACCTCTCCGCGCTGCAGCCGCGGAGCCCCCGAGGGCTGCCGGAGCCCCTCGGGGCGGGGGGTGCGCACCCGCCTCTACCTGCACGGAGGTGAGACGAAGCGGCACCACCACCTGTTAGGCGGCAGCGAGGAGGAGGAGGAGGAGGAGGAGGAGGAAGGCGCAGGAGCCGCCGGGGGAGCGGGAAGGTCGGCATGGACCCAGCCACCTGTTAGAGGGGAGGCTGCAAACGCCGGGGACGGGCTGGGGGTCCGAGTTGGGGACGGCTGAGTTGCGGCCGCCGCACACACATCCCACCCCCCCCCCCCCGCGCCCCGAGAGCCGCACAGGCGTACCTACCCGCCGAGCCGAGCCGGGCTGACGGCCAGGTGCGCCTCCCCCCCCCGCCCCGCACCCTCCCCCGGCACCGGGCGGCTGCAAACTTACCCGGCGGGGAAGGTGCGCGGCGCCGGGAGCGGCTCTAGGGCGAGCGGGCGGCGGCGCGGCGGCTGGGGCTGGGGCTGGGCGCGCAGCGCGGCTGGATCATGGCCCCGGCCCGGCGCGGCTCCGCGCTCCCCGCGCAGCAGCTGCGCCCCTGCGCTGCGCCGCGCTGCCGGCACTGGGGCTGGGCAACCTGCGCCGGGGAGGCACGGCCAAGGGGAGGGAGGCTGGATCCGTCTGCGGACGCCCTGGCGAGGGCTCAGCCCCCAGCATTTAAAGAGGCAGCTCTTTTTTTTTTTTTTTTTTTTTTTTTTTTTTTCCCTCCTCCTCTCCTTTCCTCCCCCTCCACCCACCTTCCTTCTCCCCTCCTCCCCGCACCTTTTTCCTCTCTCCTACATGCCAAGCGCTTTCCTCCCCACCGAGGCTGATTCGCAAGTGGAGGTCGCGCTGCAAGGGCTCTCCGCGCCGCCGCTCCGAAGCTCTTCGCGGCGTTTTGGCAGCGGGAGCGGGCGTGCAACACACTCGCGCACGAACTCGCACACACGCGCACGCGGCCCCTTTAAGGGAACGGCGCCATGAGGCCGCCCAACCCGCCAGTTTGGTCAGGGGGGAGTAACGGGGAGCCGGAGTTTGCCCGGGACAGCACCGAGAGACGATGCAAAGCCGCGGTGCGGGGCCGTGGGAATCCCGCCGCTGCACCCCCCACCCCCCCTGCCCCGGGGGCGCGGAGGCGCGCGCAGCTGCCCGCGGCGGGAAGCGGCCGCCCCGCGGCCCCTCTCCGCGCAGCCCCGCGGAGGCAGCGGGAGGTGCCTCCTCGGGGCCGCAAATAACAGGGAAGTTGTAAAGCGAACAAAATGAAAGAGCCCGGCGCTCCTGGGCTGACTCGGTGCCTTCGAGTCCTCCCTGAGCAGAGCGTGTAATTAGTTTTATTAATTTATTCTCTTTCTGACTCCAAAAGATCGCTCTCTTCTTTTTCAATAAGGAAGATTATGATTCTTTCCCCCTGGAAAAGCGTTATCAGAACTGGTGGGAATATTTTTCTTTCTGCGTTTCGGAGAGCGCAAAACAATATTCTGCTTTTTCATTAATGCCTAGTTAGTCTACTAGGTGGGTTTATTATTCGTACTATTTTAACATGTACTGGTGAATTCATGCTGTTAAAATAGACTACAGAGATAATTTATGGGAGCTAGGAGTAATGTCTTTAATTTTGTCTCATGTATTCCCTTTGTCTGTTGTCTTGTAATTTATAAGCCCAACTGCATGCCGCTGGTTTGAGGATTCACTGAACAGCAGCGAATGAAGGAACAAATGTAGTGTTACCGGGGTGCTGCCCACGGACTCGGAGAATACCGTTTCCGTCAGATTATCCGCCTCTGTGGTTTCAAATACAGACCTGCCCTTTGGGGTGGGGAGAATTGCTGCCCCTGGGGCTGGGGAGATGCGCCCTCTGCTCCTCTTGCAATGGTGGGGCAGTCACAAGCAATTGCAGCAGATGTCAGGCAGCCAGATCAGGACCTTTTTGTTTTCAATTCATCTGGTGACTACGTCCACGGGAGCATTTTAGAGAACTGAAAAGCACATCAGGGGTGTGCTTTTGAAAGGAATCTCCCAAACACCCACCCCCAACACACACACGAGCTTCACTTTGCATCCCAGTGTGGTTTCAAACAATGCACACACATTCTTTTCACGTTCAGTGAAACGATGTACTCCAGTCACAGGATTGGACCAACACTAGTTGAGTAACCTCCAAAATGTCGTTTTTCAGCAATGCCTGTTTCACTCTACAGTTCCTCCCCTCTATAGCTGCCTTTGGACAAAAGAGGGCCCTACTTCATAGTCAGAGCTTTGTGAAATTGCTTCAGTAATTAAGGATAGGCATGTGTAAAGGTGAGAGTATCCTAAAAGGAGGAGCCATACTGAACATAGAAGTGACTTTTTCATGTTCTCTCATTTATATTGGAAGCTGTGTCTCGGCACCATACCTTCCTATCTTTGGAGCAGTTTTATTTCTTAGCTAAAGTGGTTTGGCAGCCCTGTGTTGAAAACCAGGTTTCCTTTTGAATCTGCTGCAATGTGTGGAAAGAGTTGGGTCTGTGCAGGAGTAGAAACTCAGTATTACCCAAAGGAGTCACTCTTGTGTGCATGCACATCCACACATATTTGCAGCTCTCTATCTTGTTCTCTCATTTCTTCCTGTCTGCTTTAGCTCGCTCTAGTTCTTAATTTTCTGCACCTTGTCAGCTGCTTTGATCTCTTTGATCTCTCTGACTTTCCTTTCAATGACTGATCCTCAGAAGCCACATTCTGATCAATCTGCTGCTTTTTAGGATCACAAACCATTGGTGAGTATTTTTGTGTCATAGAACATGCACATAATGGAATACTGCATCTGCAGATAAGGCACTGGGTGGAAAATCCACAAAGGACTTACCGTGCCTATAAATCACCTGGGCTGGTGCCTAAAATTATGACGCTTAAAACTTCTGCTTGCTTAACCTCTAAGCCTCAGAGCAGCTGAACTCCACAGGCACTCAGGATGGGGGCTGGTGGCAATGACATGCTATCTCAGTGACCATGCTATTAGAGAGAGCATTGACCTCTTGTGTAGCTTTTGAAATAAAGGACTTTGGTGCTTATCTGCCAAAGATAATCCAGTCTGTGGATATAGAGTGGAGGAAGGAATGGTTGCATAGTTGCTGAGCTGGGGGCCCAAACTGCAGCAAAGCAGAGTTGAAGACAAACCTCTGTCCTTGCTATTGGAGGCTCCTCAATTAGGTGACTCCTTACTCAGTGTGCTGGCATCTGTTATCCAATTTTGAGATATTCAGCTCTGTGCACATATCACAGAGGGAATGCTGTGGATACCACAGTTACAGCTGTGCTTGAACACGCAGAGAATTCAACAGTGATGCCCACACTGTTAAATAAACTAACTCCCTGCGGTGACTCCTAGGTCGCAATCACTTGCTTATCCAGATTGCATAAGTATTTCTTCCTTGTAGATTCTTTTTTGGAGTGAAAACTCCACTCCAGACAAAACCCAGGTGTGGTTGTGGGGCTGGTCCACTCCAGGCAACTCCCCCTTCTGAGTGTCTGAAGAGACTGCAAGGAAGCAAGGGTGAATCTCCATGAGGTCTGGCTCCTGTTCTACCCACCCCTCCAACACTTTCCCAGCTGAGTCTGCACATCCATATGCTCGCAATCTCCTGTTGGGTGCTGCAACATGTGTCTACAGTTTCATGTCATAAAAATACCATTTTAGTGGGTTGCAGCATGGCTCGTAGGATATTTGAGATGCTTGAAACTTTGATTGCCCATAACACACACTCTAAATAGTAAATTCCCTTCTAAGGCTGTGTTGGGTTTGTGTGTGGCACAGTTTTGGTATCAGGGGAGGGGGCTCCAGAGGTGGCTCCTGTGAGAAGCTGCTTGAAGGTCCCCTGGCTCCAAGCTGGACCTGCCTCTGGCCAAGGCCAAGGCAATAAGCGATGGTGGTTGCACCTCTGTGATAACATATTTAAGAAGGGGAACCTGGGAAGAGGAGGAGGTGTGAAGGAAATACCTATGCAGACAGATCAGTTGAAGAGAGGAGGTGGAGAAGGGGGAGGTGTGCAGGAGCAGAGACTCCCCTGCAGCCCATGGGGAGAGGGCAGGCTGTCCTGCAGCCCGTGGAGGTCACCGGTAGAGCAGATGCCCACTTGCAGCCCATGGAGGACCCCACAGAGCAGGTGACTGCGCCCAAAGAAGGCCAGGACTCTGAGGGAAGCTGATGCTGGAGCAGTCTGTTACTGGGAGGACTGCAGCCCATCGGAAGGACCTATGTTGGAGCAGTTTGTGAAGAGCTTCAGCCTGTGGGAAGGACTCATGTTGGAGCAGTTCATGGAGGACTGCCTCCTGTGAGAGGGACCCCATGCTGGAGAAGGGGAAGAATGTGAGGAGTCCTCCCCTGAGGAAGAAGGAGTGGCAGGAACAGTGTGTGGTGAACTGACTTCAGCCTCCATCTCCTGCCCCCTGCACCGCTGTGGGGGAGGAGGTAGAGAAATCAGGAGCAAAGCTGAGCCAAGGAAGAAGGGAGGGGTGGGGGGGAAGGTCTTTTCAATCTGTGTTAGTATTTTTCACTGTCCTACTCTGAGTGGTAAATTAGTGGTGATGGTGTTCAAATTAAATTGATATTCTTTTTCTTCCCCAATCTAATCTCTCTTTTGCCCATGACCATAATGAGTAAGTCATCCCTCCCTGTCCTTGTTTCAATCCAGAGCCTTTTGTTTTATTTCCTCATCATCATCCCTGAGGGGGAAGGAGAGGTTCTCAGTTGCCCTCTGAGCTTAAACCACAACAAAGGCTGAAAAACCTGCCATGATGCAGGGCTTTCTGGAAACTCAAAGCTGCATGGCTATATGGTCCATTGATGTATACAGAACACAGAGGGGACTGTAGCTATTGGCTTAGAAACTGTGGGCTATATATGGAGCAGATAAATTTATTAGTCTATCTAACTATGTAGCTGATATGATCCAGGGACCTTTATATTGCTAGTTCTCATTGCTTTAAACTTAAGCTCTCTATTTTAGAGAATTAGGTGTCAAAGTTATTTTGTTTCTCTAATGTTGTTCCAATGCTATGTTATTTTTAAGAGATATCTCTTACAGAGATAAATGTGATGATGATTTGAAATCACAATTCGTCCTTAGTTGGATGTGAAATGCTGTGTTCCCACTGATATTGTTATTAAAAGATATCTGGTATGAGAAGAAATAATTGTTCCTGTTATATGTTCATAATTTTTCTTAGAGAGAAGTACTTCTAAGTAAGACAAGGTTTAGTATGATGTTCTGTAAGCATGTTGTGTTTCACAGGTATTCAAGCAGCTGATGGCTATGACACCCTTGAATTATTTAATAGTTTCCATTTCTTTTTTCAGTAGAGTTTTATGAGAACTGAGATAAACCATGCTCCATTTGGCATGTAAGCACTCTACTGCATCATAGACCTAGCAAACTAGAGTGCTTAAACACTGTGGTAGGATTAGGGGCATCAGAGGAATAAACCACTTCCTAGTGAAGTCCATGTAAATTCTTCCATGGAGTTTGGTAGAAGTCAGTTACACCCTTAATTGAGGGAGGTGTGTGACCTGAGAGCTCCTTGGTGGCTGGTGTCCCTCCATGACAGCCATAGCTCAGTCCATCAAGGAAATTTGGAATCAGAATTGTAACATCTCATTTGTTGCCTCTGTCCTCCAGTGAAGCTGCATCCCTGAGTCAGGCACCAAGTTCTTGTAAAGCCAGGAATACCACCTGAAATTATATTCATCAAACCTGGCATGCCTGAGATAGCCGGTGAGGAGTAGGACATAGAGGTATCGTCCTGACAGCTGTTGGAAAATGGCGCTTCCTTTCATTCATGTTACACAGCCTAATACCCTCCCAAGGTTAAGTGCTTTAAGGAGGTTGGCTATTTCTCACATACAGGAGGAAACGGTGCCACATGATTTAATAAAAAGCATTAATATTTCAGATTGCTTCCTTGGGGTATGAAAGACCAGGGCTGAAGTCTCTCATCTCACTAAAGGAACTTGAACCAGTATCTCCCAGGAGAGTACTGAAAGCCACCAGACTGTAGGCTATTTTTGAGCAAGTCGTGCTCTCTCTGTCCCACTGAAGCTGTTCAGCTTTGTATGGGCTCATTAAATAGCCATTCAGTCAGTCAGGGAAAAAAAAAAGAAAGAATGACAACGGCTCTTAAATCAGATGCAGGAAGGGGATGGGAGTGCTCTGAGGTCCTCTCTAATGAATATTCAGATGTCTCACAATCATGCAATATCTTAATCAGGAGTCATTCAGACAGACCCACCAGAAAGATCTGAAAGTTTTGCTTTTAACTTGTGCTCATGGATCAGTTTTGTTCCTGTCTTCTCAGAATGATGTTGGGCCTCTGGGTCTCACATATTCTGCATGGCTGATGGAACTCAGATGCTATTAGATATCAGCTCCTCGTGGTTTCTGTTGTGTTGGAGCTATACTGATACCTGTGTTGGACCAGGCCTCATGAAGTGACCTAGGAAAGGGCACAACTAGTTTGTGACTTGTGTTTGGGCTTACGTGTGAAATAAGCATGGAGCTGTCATTACTCACTGGCTTGGCTTATGTCTCCAGGAGAAATACTGGGAATTCAGATAACCAGAAAATTTATGCACATCAAAGTGTTGACAAATATAATGAGAATCCTAGTATTTCTAAAACTGGAGATTCTTGATATTTGACATAACATGAGAGATATAATGATCCCCTAGTGTCAGGAAGGTTTCATCTGTATTTAGCCTATAAACCTTTGCTGACACCAACGAGAGATTGACATCTATGTGTTTCTAAACAACCTTTGGTGTTCCATGTAGTGTAGCATGGCCCACCATATATTTAAGACCTGTAAGTGAGATGAACTGCAGGTCAGAGAAAGACCCAAGTATTGACAACAGAGGAGGGAAATTCTAAGTGCCACGTTTATCGCATCAGCAAAATCTGTTTTTTCTAAAACTCTCACTGGAAGTTTATGGCTCTGTTAATTACTTTCAACATTGTAATTTGTGACTAAATGTGATCTGTGGCAAAATAAGTTTCTGAAATTGCCAAAGCCACAGAGTTTTTGACTGAGGCATCCAAGTTGTATCTCAGAAAAAGCTCTTCCACTGTGAAATTTTAATTGGAGCATTCCAACAAATGAAAATGAAGTAATTCGTATGTCAGTAGAGGCCTGAATTCTTAGGAATTGCTATCAAACTGACTTGGGCAGCAGGCAAAGCTTAATTAAAATGCAGTCCATTTTTTTTCCAGAAAATAGCAACTGTATTTCAAACATAACAAGGAAGGAGGTACAGCACATGCATTTTTCCAGCATGAGAACTACCAGTCCTGTATATCTCTCATCTCTCTCTCATGCTGAGCTTCTCCCCCAGAAGCTCCTCCTTTAATGTGTCTTTTAGCATGTCACTGGACTGCTGGCTGCCTTGGTAGTACAGCGTGTCCTTTCATATGCAGCCAGGAAAAGATGGGACTGCTGCATTCAGTGGAGAAACTTATGATTATTGCTCCTGGTGTGCAATACCTAAGCAGAAGCCATTAGTCAAGGGAAGAAATCTTTTCTTTGCTCATTGCCATCATGCTAATAAAGCATTTAAGTGTTAACAGTAATGTGAGGTAAACACATCGCTCCTTCCAGCAAATCTGTGATGTGAATACAGTTTACCCAGGGAGGTTGTTGATGTCTCCTCCCTGGAAGTGTTCAAGGCCAGGTTGGACAGGGCTTTGAGCGACCTGGTCTGGTGGGAGGTGTCCACTGCCTGTGGCAGGGGGGTTGGAACTAGATGATCTTTAAGGTCCCTTCCAACCCAAACCATTTTATGATTCTATGATTCTGTGTTTCTGTGATTCTGTGATTCTATGTTTCTGTGATTCTATGATGATGTGCTCATGCCTCCATTTTAAATGAGGAAGAATAGAGGAACCACTGAGCAAAGTGGATCCTTCTGTGATGCCAGTGGTGTTTGTGCCAGAATATGAGGCTGATCATGTCAGAACACATGGCCATCCACAAAGTGGTAACACAGATGGGGATCTGTGGGGTCTGCTGTCTTTATCCCATCTTCGGATGCTTGCTGATTTGACCCAGAAGCACTGGCCACAGCTGCTCCCCACAACCATCTCTGCAGGTCCTTGTCAGGGTAGAGGAGCAGGAATCAGGTGGGTAATCCACCTTGTCATTCACCCATTAGATCAGGAAACGGTTTAATACTTTTCTTCCCCAGCCAGTGGAAAGCAACAGAGATACAAAGCCTCAAACTATTTCCAGAGGTGATTAAGGCTTTCGACTGGACCTTTTCCAAATCCAACAGAGCAGGACTCATCCCCTTGCTGGTCTCAATTGCTGAGGCTGCAGTGCTGCAGGGGGAGTGGCTGGGGGGTTTGTACACCCACCTGCACTGGGGAAGGCCTTGGGCTAACCTGGCTCAGGGTGTGTGGGTGGAGGGTGGAAAGGGAACAATGCACAGCTTGCCCTCCACGGGAGGCTCTCACGAGCCTTGTGTCACATTTATCTCCCACAGCCCTCACCACAGAGGGATGCACAGAGTGGATCTGCATCCACCCCAGGTGTGTTATGAGTATGCCTATGGGATGGGGATTTGCAGAGCAAGACAAGGAGGGAACGGGCAGCTGAAAGATCTGCTCTGGGGCATTATCATTGAGGCAGGGCTCGGGGAAGCTTGTGGGCTGGAGGTTGCATCAGGTTGGGGCAGCTCTGCACACCTCCCCCCCCAGCAGACCGAAGCACAGGCAAAGTTGCGTGAGAGCAGTATGACACCCGTGAGAGCACAGAGGGTGCTTTAGCAACAAATTTGGACTTCTAAGGAAGTTAAATGGGAGGATCTGTGCTTTCAGGCTTCTAGTCTCCATTTGTGAATAGAAGCTACTCCTACCTGTTGCACTGAAGTGCTGCAAAGATAAATAAACCCATTAAGGTCCTGAGGTGCTCAGAGTGCCTGCTAACAAGGCCTATGGAGACAGAGAGGAAAATTGATAGGTAGGTGCTGCGTTTTTCCATGCAATAAGAGTGTCTGAATTTGAATCAGCCTGCTGATGTCCACAGTGCTCAGGGAGGTCCTTGACTCCTTACCCGGGTCTGCATCTGGAAATGACATGCGGCAAACTACCTGCAGCGTGCATGCCAAACACCTTCCACAGAGGTGATTTTCAGTTGGCTTCAAGCATTCCTCTCCTGGTACTCACTAATGATGCTGCTGAGACCTCAGAGGCTGCAGGGGACCTGCAGAGCTTAGGCAGGCTGAAGTCACTCCCGTGGATTCGTTCATTACTGCCTGCAACCAAGAACTATTTTCTACCTTGGTTAAACACATGCCTTGAGACAACCTGCTCAGCTTTGTAGACAAATAGCAGGTACAGTGGCTCCTGTGTTAAACAATTGCTGACCCTTTGCAGAAGGCACATGAGCATGAGGAAATGCCACTGTGCTCTTTTCACAAGAAAGCATCAATATTATCCTTTTCTTCCTTGTATCCTTTCTGTTAGTGCCTGTGGGAAGAGAGAGCAAGGAGCAGATGGTTATTCCTTCAGACCTGTGAACTAGTTAGATGAAAATCATATTCCTAGTAGAACCTACTGTCAAGGAAGCTTCTGGCCTGCTGGCTGGCAGTGCTGGGTTGGATTTATAAAGTGCTCTCTGGATAATGATATGTGTGCTCATAATAATGACTTTAATACCTGTTAGAACTGACAGCTGTATGCGTTTGCCTTTCTGGAGACAGATGTTTTCCTGCCTGCTTATGTGGGTTGATTCCAACTGGGGAAAGAGGACAGCGTGAGCAATGTGCTGTTCATTGCTATTTCATTCTCTCTTTTTTTTTTTTTTTTGTTTTTACTTTTCTTCTCTCCCCTCTTTCCTTCCCTGGGCTGTCTTCGAGGCAGGACTCTGATCACATCAGCTGCTGCAGGGAAGCCCCTTGGACATTCCAGTTCATCTTCCTCCACCGACTGTCAGAGCACAGGAGGGAGGCTCAGGGCAGGGCTCTGAACTTATCTCAACTCAGCAGCACTCAGAGCAGTTTGATGATGCTTTCCATCCTCACATGTGCTGGGTTTGTGTGTGTGGTGGGAGTTTTTGGTGGCGGGGGAGGGGACTAAAGCAGTGGCCCCCCGTGAAAAGCTTGTTGAAGCTCCCCCGGCTCCAAGTCAGACCCGGCTCTGGCCAAGGCCACACCAATTAGCAATGGTGGCTGCACCTCTGTGATAACATATTTAAGAAGGGGAACCTGGGGGGAGGAGTTGGAGTTGTAAGGAGGAGTTGTGAGGAAGACACCTCTGCAAACACTGAGGTCAGTGGAAGAAAGGAGGAGGAGGAGGAGGAGGAGCAGGGGAGGTGCACCAGAGCAGACACCCCCCTGCAGACTGTGGTAAGAGGGCAGGCTGCCCCCCTGCAGCCCATGGAGGTCACCAGTGGAGCAGATGCCCAACTGCAGCCTGTGGAGGACCCCATGCTGGAGCAGGCGTCTGAACCTAAAGAAGGCTGGAGCGCTGAGGGAAGCCCACACTGGGGCAGTTTCTCACTGGGACGACTGCAGCTCACAGCAGGGACCCATGCTGGAGCAGTTTGGGAAGAGCTACAGCCCGTGGGAAAGATTAATGTCAGAGAAAGTTCATGGAGGACTGTCTCCTGTGAGAGGAACCCGACACTGGAGCAGGGGAGGAGTGTGAGGAGTCCTCCCCTGAGGAGGAAGGAGCAGCAGAGACAACGGGTGATGAACAGACTGCAACCCCCAGCCCCAGCCCCCCTGCACTGCTGAGGGGGAGGGGGTAGAGAAATCAGGGGTAAAGCTGAGCCCAGGAAGAAGGGTGGCGTGGGGGGAAGGAGTGCGTGAGCATCTGCGTGGTGAGCAGCTGCCCTCTGGGCACAAACCATGACACATGTGGTACCAGATGTAGGCTGGGCTTGTTGTTCATGTTTACAGGCAGTGCTTAATTTCAGACAGTCCCTGTATATGTTAAAGTTGTCGACCCCACACCAAATCCTTTTTCTTGTCTCTTTCTGTGCAGCATGGTGTTCTCTTGGTCTAAGTGTTTTATGGTTCCACATGAAGGAGATAACAGCATGAGCAAAGCTGTGGTAAAGATAAATCACCTGTAGGGGAAAATATGAACACTCCATTTTTCAGAAAGCAGCAAGGCCACCATGCCAAGTGACCAAAACACTTACTGTAGTAAGTGTCTGCAACAATCAGCTTCTATCTCCACTGCTTCAAATTCAAAGCGATTTCAATGCAAAACCATTTTGCAGTGCACCTTTTGTATTAGAATGAGTAGTATAAAGGCACTCCTCTAACGAAGATGCAGATTCCCATTTTTTACCTGAAATGCCCTTCATTTGTTGTTACAAACTAAATCCAATTTGTAGCTAAATTGAGGGAAAAACTCCAAGTGACTTTAAGGAGAGATGAATGAAGTTGTGTGCATAGTGCTCTTCTAGGGATGCACTGATTCAATGGTCTCATTCTACTGAGCATTCTCTGTTTTTAGCATTTACAGTCTACTGATCCTAAGAGTATCTGATCAAAAGCAGGACAGTGTTATTCTGCTGGTATAGATTAGAAGATCAGGCAAAACAGTTCCTACAGTCTGTCCCATTTCTTTTTTCAAAGGTTCAACATTAAAATCCAGGTTAAAGTAATGTCTTCAGGATAAGATGTCGTGAACTGTAGCTTGGTTACAACAGGACAAATGAGAAATTAGTCTGATTCTGGATCCTCTAAAGAAGTGCCTCCGTGACTGTGTCACACAGAACAGTTTTGTGTGTTAATGAAACTCAGGAAGAATCGCAATTCTTGTGAACCACCACTCATCACTTTCTTTTTTTTTTTTAAATTATCCGTGAGGAACTCTGAACAATTTGTGGCCTTAGAGTCTTGGTTGCACCTTCTTTTGTAAGTGTAGAAGGGAAACATTGGCAGTTCTAGGCTTCCAGTGCAGATGAATTAAAGCCATGTAATAGCCATATTTCAAGCATGTATTTCCAAGGCCAACTGAATCCTGCTGTATTAATAAGAGTGTAGCCAGCAGGTCCAGTGAACTGATCTTTTCCCTCTGTTCAGCACTTGTGAGATTGCATTGGGAGTGCTGTTTTAGCTTTGGGATCCCCAGTGCAAAGATAGTGACAGAGCCAACAGACAAAAATTGGAATGTGGAAAATTCCATTTTAAATATTAACATGATTTTTTTTTTTTTTTTTTTTTTTTTTTTTTTTACCAAGACAGTGATCAAATACTGGAACCAGTTGCCCAGAGGTGCTGTGTAATCTCCACCTTTGGCAGTGTTAAAGATTGGACTGGATACATCCCAGAGCAACCTGATCTAAGTAGACCTGCTTTGCACAGAGGTTTGGATCAGATGACCTCTGCATGTCTCTTTCAGTCTTAATTATGATGCTATGATTCTCATGGAAAACAGTAGATCTGCTTATTAATAATGCCTACTAGATCCAGTGTATCCAATTTACAGTTTATTTCAACTCCATCCTTGAGTCTGATTCAGTAAGAACTAGATAAAATCTTCTGCTCAGTTTGAAACTCCATGAACAGATAAAACCCTTTGAGGGCTCTCTGTGCCTAAATACGTAAGTTCTGATTTTCCTGGACTTCAAAGGCAGAAACACTTCTACCTGAAACATCTCTGTCTATGGATGCCTGAGAAAATAACTTTTCTTATCCTTGCAGATATACTGGGTCATCCGAACAGATGATGAATCACAGAAGTGCTTCCCTGATTCTACCCCAGCTGCATGTACTTTGTAGGACTGTGCGTGTGCTCTATTCATGGTGAGTAGCAGCCTCTTAGTTACTTTGTGGGGGTACCCAGGGGATTCTGTCACTGCCCCATGATAGCACTGAGAGGCCTGAGCTGTGATGCTCTTCTTCCAGTCAAGGGTTTCATGTATTCCTTTCTCCATTAGAAATTCAGACATTAGTTGGGCTGAAGTCTGACACCCAGGCTCAACACAGTACTAAAATGACTGCAACATCAGGTCTTATGAAAGATATGCACTACAAATCCCAAATAAATGCATACCTTAAGGCCAGAGGTTGCCTCTATTCTTTACTGATATAAACAGGATTGTGAGAAGGTGCTACTCTTGTGAGCAAGGCTGTGAGAGCTTGGCTCTCAAGGAATGCCGTCTCTTTGGTATTCAGCGCTTGTGAAGAAGGGCAACCAGGTGGCATCTTCCCTGATGGAATGAGGTCACTGAGTGCCATGCATGTCTGGGGTCTTCGAGCTTTCTTGAATCTGCCTTATGCATTCCACAAAAGAGTCTTTGAAAAGTTGATTGCTTAGGTTTTAACTTTTCCAGAAAGATTTCTCTGTTAAAACCTTCTGGTTGGAAATACCAAACTCTGTTGTTGCTAAGATTAAGGTATTTGTTTCTTAGAAATGGCTTATAAGCAGAGTCCAGCATGTGGATTATTGCCCCTTCTTTAGCCAAGTGGAGCGAAGGTCCTTCAAGTAAATTGTGCTACCAGTAGGATCAATTTTGCATGTGATTTTAATAATGGCTTTGGAGAAGGAGGGCTCAGATCTAAATTTTTATATTTGTAACTCTTATGGAAAAAAAACAAAAAACCAAACCAGTATGTGCCACTAACATATTAGGGTTTTAGGCTGTTTTAACTGCAGATAGCAAAAACAAGTACTGTGTTTCAGTAAAAATTTAGAATGTGATTTATTTTTGCATACTAATGAAAAAATGCACATGATCAGATTTGTGGGTTTTCATTTCCTGAAACAAGAATTTCTTCCCACTTCATTTCTAGGTTATTTTCCCCCCCCCAAGGTTAATGTCATAAGCAAAATAAAATCTGACTAATTAACTCAGCCTTGGGAAGACCTATCAGGAAACAGAAGATTTTTTGCTGTTGCTAGACAATGACCTTAACTGTGACCTGGAAAGATATGCTTGTAGTTTGTGAATGAAGTCAGTAACCGTGCTGTGGTACTTCTGGCCTTATTATGAAATACACATCACAGATTGTGTCTAATTGCACATGGTGGTTTTATGATATCTATAGCTACTGAGCCAAGACTCAGATGTCAGATATCAGCATTCTCACTATAGTTAAATTCTGCTGCCATGTAATAGGTTCTGTTTATCTCTCCTTCAGCTTCCAAATTGCAGTGTCTTGGGTCAGTGCCCTAAATTCATTTTTTGTAAATTCCTGACCAAAGTTATTAGCTCTCCCCTTTAAAAACCAGGATGAATTAGTGCTGCATTATCCCTCATTCTGGGAAGCGTGGCCCCAGCTTTTATCATGATCACTGGGCTGTCTTATGCTAGGTTTCAGCAGAAGGAGATTGGTGGAATTACTTCAGTAGGGGTGTCCAGCCCTTTTGCTGAAATGAAGAGAGGAGTCTTCTTCTGGTGTTCACAGAGGTTACGGGATTACTTTATCTCTTTGGAAACCTGGCAGAAGGTAGAACCATGACTATGGAGAACAGATCCATCCTCATTTCCCCCAGCCTCAAATACATGCCCATGTCTTGAGCTCAAGATGCACTTACAAACAAAATGTGCAATAAATAATGGATATTCATGTTCCCAAAAGTTCAAGGGTGATGCCTCAGGCAGCATCGCCATTAGCGTACTGACCTTAGTCCTTTTGGCCAGTCCTCTCTGTGCCTACCAGATTCCGAACACCGTGATCTGTTTCTGTAGTGTAAAAGGGCTCTTGTGGTGCCTGTGCCTGGATGGAGCTTACTGTAACGGCCTCTGTCTATCCCTCTCCCCTCAGATTTTCTCAGATCAAGCACGATGCCAACAAATTAGCAGTATTTTTGCAAGGTCTTTCCACCAGTGACACCAGAATAAGATACTGCTGAGAGCAATTGCATGATGCTCTGTCCCACGTCTGTCTTTCAGACAGTCACCACTGCCTACGGCCACTTTCTGTCTTTAGCATATATGTTGTCAGCTGGCAGGAAAAGAGCTAAAGTGCTGGGCTCCTTGCTGTACTTTGTCTTCATGAAGCCCTGTACTGCTTCCAGTTTCATAACAGTTTTTGCAGTGTGTTTTGTTCCTCTCATGCACTTGGTACTGGCAGTAAAATGTATGTTGTTCTCAGTGTTTAGCATCAAGTCTTACATATGGAAGTGATTTATGAACAAGATTACGGGCTGGAGGCCTGTGGAAACTGGACTCAAAGGTCCCATAATTCTTTGGAAAATCCCAACCATGGTAAATTTTGCCTCCCAGCGGCTGTCCACTATTGATAGCCTTATTCAAATTTTATATTCAGATTGTAAACAATGACCCATTTCTCAACTTTATATTTATACAGGTGCAGCTAATTCAAGTCTTGGTCATCATACTCACCTCTGTTCTTTCCCCTCTTTCCCCTCTTCCTTTTCCCTCAGAGTCTTGGTTTCTTTTGTTTTATGCAAAAAAGATAACATCTCTTCTCAAAAACTTTTCCTGTACAAAGTACTGCCATAAGAAGTCATCATCACTAAGATACTCACCTGGAAACATGGAAATCTCAATGCCTAGAACATTCTGATGTGACAGATGAAATAGATAGGTACTTGGGACAGTTGCACTATACTATTGAATCTCCATGTCATTTATAGCTTGTGCTGCTGCTCAGTGGCTGAGAGAAAAAGGTGGTGTAGTTCTTCTGGGACATTTTTAATTATTGGACATATGGCAAGGGAAAGTAATAATTAGTACACATGCCCAGTGTAAGATATCCAGCCATTGGGTATTTCTTTCAAGGGAGTACTATGGGCTGCATTAAGAAATGTGCTCAGTGGGGTAGTGTGGCTGTTTTTGAGCCTGACAGCAAGGAACGAAGTGGTATTTCTGTCTGTCTAACTGCCAGTGTTACCCCCTGTCTTCTCCTATCTTATTAGCTCCACACCAGAGCTTGCTGGCCCATGAACAGTGGCGATGCAATTGGTTGCTAGACAGCCCACCCGCTGAGCAGGAGGTCCTTAAACTCCCCTGGGAGACAACAAAGGTCTCAGAAACAGTCAGCTGGAGGAACAAAGAAACTGAGAAACTTGAGATGTGTCTCCCATGACCCCATGAAGCTTAGAGAAGTGCCTGGCTAAATTGCTCTTTACCTTTATTGTTTTATATCCTTTTTTATCTGCCTGTCAGGGCATTGTCTCTTTCCCTGAGAAAGTGAAGAGCAGCAGGCACTGAACAAAATCAAAGCCGCTGATGATCATCTCAGTGGTTGCAGTAAAGTTGGCTGGTGGGGAGGGAGGTATGGAGACTTCTGACTAACATAAGCTGTTATCTAGAAGCTGAAATACAATACCTGAGAAGTGATCAAGGGTAAAATTTACCCCTAACTGTGCCAGCCCCATTTTAGACTGGAATACTTCGATTTCAAATCAGGCATCACAGACTATCCATAAGTATTTTGGAACCAGCAAATTTAGGAGGCTACTATGATATAAATAAAAATATTGTGAGGGTGCTGAAGCAAAACAGATTAACAGAACTCCTACTGACTTCAGCAGAAACAAGTTTGGGCCTTGAGTTATTTGGCTCATAACTCTTCAGTAAGATTGAAAGAAGAAGGGTCTGGGATTTTTTTGATCAAAGATTTTATTAATGTCCAGCCAGGGTACTGTTTAATCTTTAAAACAAATACCAGCACTCAGAACACATCAATTGTGTGGATTCTGAGCTTTGTGTTACACTTATTCTTGGACAGGCAAATTACAATGAGAATAATCATTGTCAGAATACTAATGTGATGTAAACTAATGTAGAGATATTTATTCAATGGAATGCAATTACCAGTAATACTCTATTTTCTGAACAGTGTGACTGTAATCCAATTTAGGCTGTTTAACCCCTGGTGATTTGTTTCCGTTTGTATTGTGATAGGCTGAAAACAGGCAGGATTGCTGGGGGCAGCAAAAGGGAGAGTAAAGGGAAATAGCACCACATGTAATCTGAGATCTTAATGACTTTACTAAATCTACATAACCACAGGGCTGTTCATCATGGTTGTGCTGCTAATTGAATTTTAAAATAAGGGTAGATCCTACACTCACTTTCTCCCAACAGCATTTCATTTTCTGGTGGATGCTTAGTCACCAGTTTAAAAATATCCTTTATGGCTTTAACCTAAAGTTACATTAGGACTTTGGATTTGGTACAAGACAGGATTCTCAGGTTCATGGTAGTAAGTGACAAAGAGGATGTACAAGGTGACTTTCATGACCAGATTCTCTTGCAGAAGTGTTCTTGACTGGTGGAGTTGCAGCAGGATCCCATGGGTAGAGGACAGCTTCTCTCCTTCAGGGAGAGGGGGATCATGGGAAGGGCAGAGCATGAGGACCTTGCTGCAGGCAATTTCTGAAGAACAAAATCCTTCAGTTAGATACTGGTACATTCATTAGCACAGATGAGTCCCCCTGAAACTAGCACAGTTTCTGTGCTTCTGAAACTAGCACAGGATATGTTGTCAGCACAGATAGAATTCTTGAGATCTGGTCTTTAAATAAAAGAAGTGCTAAGGTAATCTAGTTTTAAGTGCGGGGAGATATTTTGTTAGCACATGAAAATAAGTGGGGAAGGCCTCAGTGTCCATGTGATGCAGAGTTTGCTAATGGTGATGGCAAGTCTGACACTGAGCTGATTGCAAGCACACACAGACTGGATACTGAAGGGTGGAACTGGACCCAGTAAGGGGAACTGGGGGTCTGGAATATTCTGCGTCCCTCCAAACACCATGAAAAAGTGTTGAGGAATGAGGATAACCATCACTCGCAGGAGGATGGGCCTTTTTCCCAGAAATCTAGGCACAGCTCTGATGGCTGTTCAGGTGGGAAGAGCCGAGGGAATAGCTATTCAGACCTTTTGTTAGTACCACATCACACTGCCCCCCTACCCCCCACCCCCTCCAGTGAAATTAGGCCCTTTACTAACAAAACCCAAAAAGGGCCAGAGGTGCAAGTTTTCATCATGTGGTAGGTCAGTATGGAATGGGCTAGGACATGCACACTGCCAACCCTGCCTATCTGCACAGGACAGGGCTCTGGGTGAGTTTTCAGCTCTGCCTCTCTGGTCAGCATATCTGAATATCTCAGTGGAGGACAGCAAATAAAGTGGGAGGAATGAGATAGTATTGAGGTTTTGCTAATGGTTTTGGACATGCGTTTCTTGAAGATCTGGTAATAAGATATATCGACATTTGATTGCATGGTTGGTTCTGTACAGAAGGATGTGTTCACCCCGTGGCAGGCTTAGGAAGGCTGGGATCCCGTATATCCCCTGGAGTTACCTTAGCAAATGAGTTATGCTTTACATCCCCTGTGCCTGGCCCCTGCCAGAGAGATGATGCCAGTTCTTGAAGGCTCACTGATATAACCACCCATAGCTGTGGAAGCCCTAGCTTCCTAGCAACTGATTTGAGAATTCAGTATTATTAATGATGTGTATTGCAGCAGAGATGAGAGGCCCCAGCTTTATCATGGTTAGCACAGTGTAAATACAGCATAAGAAAACTATGGATGGCCAAAGGAATGCATGACTAAGACCATAGCTATCCAAAAGAAATTTCCCAAAGACAGGAAACCTTCAAGCAGAAATATTGCATAACTTCTTCCAGACTACAAAACACAGAAAACCTGTTATTTCAAGAGAAATGAGCCCTGGATGGGAACCTGAGTAAGATTTCTAGCTTTAGGGCATTTGCACTTTGATTCAGGCTTTTTTGTCAGGTAAGCACCTATCTTGGGGAAAAGATACCAGTGAGGACTTGCCCACATATGCTGTTGGTATGTCTGTGGTCTTGCAATGGTAAGAGGGGAGCAGCAATACAGTGAAAAGAGCAGGTAAGAATAGCACAGTTAGGACAGACTGGTCCTAACTCCCAGGGATTCTACATGCAAGAGAATTTCCAGATCAAACCCTTAGTATTCCAAACAGCCATTTAGCCATAAGAACTTAAGCTGTGAGTGAAAAGCACACAGTACAGCTATTATTCTTTCAAGTCCCAGTTGAGCTGTTTGCTTTTTCACTTTTAATTTTTAATATAATTTGTCTTGTGAGTTTGCATGAGGTGTCCCTCCACAGTCATTTACCACAAGTGCTGCGGGGGCTCCTGACAATGCAATGAGGGCACACCACATCAGTGATCTAAGGAAGAAGGCAGTTGTGTTTCTTACAACAGTCCTTACTTAGGCCCGATTGGATTTAAATTACATGCCGCTAGGGGCTTTGTACAAGACATCTGTAATAGCACAAACACCTGCAGAGCAGAGTTTCCGGATGACAAATTTTCTCTCTCTGGAATAGCTCTTTCTCTCATCTAAGCGGGATTCTCTTCACTGACTTGCACAGTCCACATTGTTTACAGTGGTATAAATGAAAGGAGAATCAGAGCCTTTCTTTCCTTTGCTGGGAAAAAGTTATCCAGCGTGTGGCTGCAAAGCTAACCTGGCTACACACTGCCCAGTCACCTCTGCTTCAGGGTGACATTCCCACTAAGCAGTCTGCTCGGCTTTGAACAAATTGAAGCAGCTGGCCCCTGTGAAAAGCCAGGCCTTCTTTGCCACTTCTTATACCACCAAGCTTTGAAAGGCCAATGTTTTACAGTGAAGCTGGGTGTTGGTTTCTATTCAATACATGTGAACTTTGAAATGAATCATGGTTTCATCTGAGCCACTTTCCACTGATGCTAGACCTTCATCATTCCTACAGATCAATGGTATGGATTTCACTTTGTGAAGATTCAATGCACAGATTTTGAGGTAATGTTTTTGCCTATGAGAGAAAGGCCAGGATCAAGACTGTGGGAAGAGTTAGCTCCCCAAGTGCAGACTGATCCTTACTGGGCTCAGATTTCTTCTTCTCTTGACGTGCTTTTATCCTACTCCAGCCAAGAAAGTGTTGTTCCTGACTTAGGACTTAATACACAAGAACGTTGACTTAATTTGATTTCTACCTCCTGTTCCACTCATTCTGACATGAACTTTGATCCTGACCTTTGGCTGTAGAACAGAGATAGATGAAACCTATGATCTAGCCTCTTTCATACATTCATGTGTCAGTTATCTGACTACAAGGGTTTTTCCTTGTGTAGCAACAATCTTTAGCCTGTATGTCTTGAGACTACATCCTGTAGTGGTTGGCACTGCTTTATTCATTGCTGCAGCTATGTAATTTTTTTTTTTTGTCAGCTGGAGCCCTTGACTATGATTGCCATTAAATGAACAGGAACAGATTACTGCATGCAAGGGAAGAGGGTCTTCAGGATTTGATGAGGTAGGATTTATTTTTTTTATAGTTTTACACAGGAAAGGGGAGTCCAGCAGGATTTGTTTCCCAGTAACTCCCTGTCATTATCCAGCCTGCACTTACCATTTTGGAAAGTCCCTAGAATGATACTGAGGAGACTTTCCATGCACAAACATGTATAATAGCTTCCCAGTAGTGTCATCTGGGTATGGTATAGTCAATGGTAGACTGTGGTTGATTAAGACATTTGATTCAGAACAGGCCTACAGTACACCTAGACATTTTGTCTAGCCATCTTAAGCATTTGATTTGTTGTTGTCATTACCCAAAGCACATAATGATTCTCTTTCTACTTATCCTCCCTTCTTTATTTATTTGCTATATCCATGTGTCGTTGGTCATTGCAGTGCATGACTGGACACTCTTTAGAGTCCTTTCTGGACAGTTCAAAAAGCTGAACTGTAGAAGAAAACAGCTTCAAATGTTTTTCAGCCTGAAACCTTACTGTAATTTCCAGTGATTAATTCCTATTTTTAGAAGTGAACATGGAGGCTAAAATACTAATTTGAGGGGATGGTAGGAGCCAAAGAGCCACATTTGGCACTCAGTCAGATCTCAAAGTTTTGCAGTCCAAGCAAATTTTGCAGCTGGGCAAGCCAAGTGCTCTGCAGAGGCTTAAATGGGAGTGTGTGACTAAGAGAGCCTATAAAGAAAGAGGTTACTAGGCAGAAGGGAAAAGAAAAAGAAATGTTAGTAACATTTCAGATTGTCCATGCAGAAATTTGGTAAGGTGGAAGAAGAGATGAGATTTTTGTATACTGTTCACCCCTATCATGGTCTAAAAGGTGCTCCAGGCTGTATGAGGGGCTCCCTTCATCTGCACCCAATATCCTTGTCCCAAGCACAGTTCCTCCCCATCCTTTCCCTTGTTACTGATGGGTGTAGCGATGCAGAAATAGCTGCAGGGGAAGTGTTTTTCACTCATTTAGTGGCAGAGTTGAACATGGAAGAATCCCATACTTTTGCACCAAAAGGGCTAAAGAAGTTCTCTCCACCTCCCCTTCCTTCAGAAGAAGCAGCAGGTGAGGAAAGTTGAGGAGGGATGTAACATTGAAGAACTACTGAGAATTTGTGCGTGTCTATGCCTTGATACATGCTTGTTTTCTGGACATGTGGCCATTAGCTTTGGATCTTTGCTGCTTTAGCACTGGAGCACTTTTCATTGACCTTCCCTCTAAGGCTTCATTCATAAATCGCTTATGGAGTGTGAATAAGCCATGGGGATGCTTTAATAAATGGTTTCTCACATAAAGTTTTATTCCCCGATATTGATTAGCTTATTAGTAAATCCCTAATGGCATTACTAAAGGAGGTCATTATCTTTATCCCTGTTTTATATCTGCAGAAACTGAATCATAGAAAGGGAAAGTCACCCACTAAGTAAGATTTGTGGATGCAAACTCCTGAGTCAAGGCAAATACTTTATTCAGTAGGTCACAGGACTGATAGGTACTTTAAATAAATGGTTAATCAACTGGTGTAAACAGAATGTAATAGAACTGATATTTTCTTGGAAAACATTTAAAACCATCTAAAATAATTACTTGTTTCTGAATGGTTGTCAACATTTAATAGCACTAACTGTTCATAGAGGCCATCTTAATATACACATAGCAAATTGCTGTAGTGTTCATCTTTAGGAATCTGCATAGTTTGTGTACCAGCAGAATTTGTGCCATCGTCTTCTAAATGGCTAAAAATAAACCAGCATGCCATTTGTTAAGTTCTTCATTCAGAGATATCCTTTTTATTCAGTTTATTCCTGGTCATTTTGAAAATCATGCTAGTACACTTGATTGTTTTCTTTAACAGTCTGTTACTGGCCATAGAGAAATCTGCTGCTGTCTCAATATATGGGACAACAAAACATAAAGTGGAGTTAAATCAAAATAGATGTCACAAAGGCCACTGCAATGATTGCGTTGTACAAAGCAGTATGCAATTCAGTGAAATATTTTTGCTGTGCCTTTTTCTGACAGCAACCAGGGTGGATTTCCAATATATACAGATTCCCCTTGAAATGAAAAACTATACCATGCCCAGCTAGCTACAGGGGACCTAAATACTCCTTAAGGTGGGGAGAGAAGTTTAGACAGTGCTTCATGTCATCAATGTATGATGATTGTCCTGGGTTGAGTGAATGGTGGAGTTTTTTTGGTGGCAGGGGAGGGGGCTATCGGGGCGGCGCCCTGTGAGAAGCTTCTCAAAGCTCCCCCAGCTCAAAGTCAGCTCCACTTCTGTTTGGGAAATTGAGCCAATCGGCTGCGCCTCTGCGATAACGTATTTAAGAAGGGACGTGGTGACGGGCAGTCGGACTTGTATGGAGGAGTTGCTGCAGCTGCATGAACACCAAGGTCAGTGGAGGAACGGAGGAAGAAAGGAGGGGGGAGGTGTGCCGGAGAAGACACCCCCCTGTATCCTGTGGTGAGACGTCAGGGCGGCCCCCCCTGCCACCCATGAAGATCTACGGTGGAGCAGACATTGATTTGTGGCCTGTTGCTCCTGCTTGCCTGATCAAGGTTCTGTGCCCGAAGGCGGCCGGGGTCTCATGGGAAAAGGTAGCCCGCTGCTGTAATTCAGTGCTGGGAGGATTGCAGCATGCGGGGGTGTCCCACGCCGGAGCAGCTCGGGAAGGGCTGCAGCCGTGGGAGGTAATCCAGTCGGAGGAAGTTAGTGACCCATGATGGAGCAGTGTGGGGAACGCTGCGGCCCATGGGAGGAATTCATGTCGGAGAAAGTTTGTGGAGGACTGTCTGCTGTGAGAGGGGGAACCACGATGGAGCAGGAGGAACAAGTTCCGGACACTCCCCTCACCGAAGATGAAGGAAGTGGCAGCGCTCACTGCACCCCCCATTCCCTGCCCCTGCGCCACTGGGGGAGGAGGTAGAGATATCGGGAGCAGAGCTGAGCCAGGGAAGAAGGGAGGGGTGGGGGGAAGGTGTTCTCAAGATGTGGCAATGCTTCTCACTGTCCTACTCTATTATGTGTTGTTAGTGTCTGTAATAAATGTATGTTCTTTTTTTTTCTTCCCCTAACGAGTCTGCCTTTTGCTCGTGATCATAAAGGGGAATTTTTCCCCATCCCAGTCCTATTTCGAACCCCAAGTCTGGCTCTCTGTCCCTTCTCATTGCCGGAGGGGAAGGGAGAGAGAGCTGCTGCATTGTGGTTGGCTGCCAACCAGGCCTAAACCACGACAATGATGCTGAGACTACTGCTCCTCCAAGTTGGCTCACGGCTCTAGGAATACACAGTACAGTAAATTCAGTACAGTAAAATTAGTGTAAATTCATTATGTTACTAAACAACTCCTCAACTCCCTGTGTAATGAATGGTGGGGAAAATAGATGCTTAACCATGTGATTTATGACATCTAATATGCTGAGCACTGGGTCCTCCAAGCGGCAAACCAAGAAAGGAATGTTTGAGATTGTCATCTGGACTTGTCTGCCCTGGCATTCAATCTGAAACATCTCTTAAGTTAAGGTCATATATTTGGAGACTCTCAAAATACTTCTGCCCCGATTTGCTTGCTAACTAGTGGTTAGAGCACCCACTCAGGAGGTGGGATTCAGAGGAGTTCTTCACCTGAGGAGGTTTGACTCTGTGGCTTCTGCACTCCATGAAATCTTGAACACCAGGGTGTGATAGAGTCTGAGAGATCTGTGGAATGAGTAAAGGTTCTCTTTCCTCATCAACAAGTCACAGGGTACCCAGGGATTCATTGCTGCAATGAAAAGGCAAGTGCAGAGAGGGCAACCTTCATAGCAGCCTGTGCCAAAGCTCCTGCCTGATTCCTGAAGCCCTGCTTGTTGCTCCTAGTTCTTTTTTTCCTGGTTACTGTTTTTATTCTTTCAATCCAGGCTCTCTAATGAGGAATGTGTAAAGAGTTGTGGGAGTAGTATAGATTCCTCAGGATGTCCCTTGTCAGCTGAATATGCAAAAAAAACTCACACACCATCCGTGTTACTCAGGGGAGCTGGTTAAGGTAGGATGGTGTGTATGAAATAGGCATAGTTAATGCCTGTGAAGTTTAATACATCTGAGGACAATTCAGACTCGAAGCTTCCTGCTCCAGTGCTGTAGAAGCCTGCAAGACCCTCTAGGGGAATTCTTATCCCCCTTCATCCAAACACTGCTTTTAAATTGATCCTTACAGTTGAAGATTTGCATGTGTGGATAGCTGACCACCCCCTGCAACACTGAACAAAGAAGTGCAAGGCAAATACCAGCCTTCAGGGTGTGACATGAAGAGTTTGATGTGCTGGTAAGGAAGCCACACATTTCCATAATTACTTAACATTCCATGCCCGGGAATGAGGTGCAGGGGTTTAATTAGGCTTATAAACTAGGAGAGCGGGGGGACCTTTGGGAGAATCTTGTAGACAAGCAGAAAAGCATGTGACCTCATTTGAATTTTACTATTAGGTTTCCTGGAGAGATCTCAAAAGCATCCTCCAATCACCACCTGAAATTTTGTTTAGGTTTCATGTTTGCAAACACTGGGCATCTCTATTAGATTCTGAAGCTGCTGCACATGCTTTAAACCATCAGACTGGTGATTATGACAAGCAAATAGATCCCCTGTCCTCCTTTTTTTTGTTACGACTAATGACTCTCCTGACTCTTGTGGCAAACAATCTCCCATTCTTCCATTAGAGCCTTGTGGTGCTGCTGTTTGGAGCTGAAATGGTTGAGACTGGCACTGCTGGACAGAGGACTATTCTTGTGGGAGGGTTCCTAGTCTCCAGAAGGCTGCAATAGGAGCCTGACCTGTGTCTACAATCTGCAGCTCCTTTGGCTGCAGTGGGCTTTTGCACAAGTCCTTGCTGTTTCTTTCCCATTCATAACTCAGTGTATTCTTCTTCTCCTCCCCCACCAATTTCCTTCCCAAGTCATCGCTATGTTTCTAGTACTGCACATTGCAGTCCTGCAGCATTTTGATTGGGGTAGGGGAGATTTCCCCAGACTACACTGAGACCTAAGTGCACTAGTCTGTGGCTATCAGCTTTCACAAGGCTTTGCTGGAGAAGGAAAGGGAAAAGGTAGGGTCAGGCCACAACATGAAAGCCAGCACCAATCCATCTCCTGCCTCAGTCCTTTCTCCAGCTGATGCAAACCCACTGCTGCTCATGGGGGTCTTTCCCCTGGCCATAACAACGACTGGTTTCACATCAGCAGCAGCTCTGGAGCACTGCAGGAGGGAAGGGAGGGAGATTACTCATTCCTGTGTCCAGCTGCAGCATATGTCACAAAAGATGTGTAAAACGAGTCTGATTTGAGTTCCCCAATCCCTCCTGCCTCTCAGGTATGGTCTGGTTTTGCACACTAAAGAAAGACTTGCTTTCAAAGGGAGCAGATCCCTTGTGTCAAGGAAGGAGCAAATAATAACCTTTACATCAATCCAGATAGAAGTCATGCTTGGAATAACTCACTCGGAGGGTTATACTGAGTTTCATTATTACCATGGTATCTGTTTCTTGTGACAACGACATCAAGAAATTCACCTTCTGCCTTTTGGGCACCGCTGTGATCCTAAGTAGCAACCTTCACCATGGATTGCATGCAACCCCCATGGAGCAGAAACGTCATGCTCACCGCACGCTGCCGTATTTCCATTATATGTGTGTAAGTGAGATCAAACCTGGGGGGATTTCTTCCTGGCGCTCCAGACACACAACCACATAACAGAATACAAATGCGAGAGCCGGGTTTGACGCACGCACGAGTTCAGCTCTCAGCCCCAGGGACGAGCAACAGGCGGGCAAACCTTGAAGGACAGGATAGCTCATTAACTCAGTGCTTTAACTAATAGTGGTCGGGGTGCTGGTGGTGTGTGTCCCAGTAGTGTGTATTTGTGTGTGCATGTGGTTTGACAATGGGTGTAAAACAGCACTTGCTTCTTTGCTCCTCAGGCAGCAGCTCTGTGGAAAAGCATCAAGGAGGGCATAGGAAAGAGGTTATTTTTTTTTATTCTCCTTGGAGATTTTTGACTGATTATAAAAGCTATTTTTGCTAGGAAGGCAACAAGAAAAATAATCCAGCCATACGTGGCATGGATAAAAGCACGCTTGACTCTTCCGATAAGTACAATAGCATTTAATATCTTTGCTGCTTGGCCCAATATTGTATCACAGGCATCACCAGTGTTGTGCTTCCCAGCATGCCCTAGCACTCCTTCAAGCGAGCGTTAGCTATAGCAGAAAGTCCAAGAAAAGGCTTGCTCCCTTGAGGATCGAGAAGAAAGCAACAGCGAAGAAAGGTACAGTAGCTATTAATATTAATGTTAAAGGAAGAGGGGGGAGAGAGGACATAGGAGCAGTGAAAAAACAGCTACTTACGGCTTTGATGTGTTCATTTCCACAGGACCAATAGCAGCATGGAGAATACGGAAAGCAGATAAAGAGGAAAATGAGGTGGAGGTGAGCAGAAGGCAGCTCAGAAAATTGCACAAGCTGTGGGGAGTTTTTCGTCTAGACACTTGCTCACAGCAAAGGGAGGGACTGCCATCTGCATCTCCTCCAAAAAAAGGAAGGGAGAAAAGGGACAGAGCTGTGACAAAAAAAGAAATCCACGTGCATGCCTCTCATTTTGGCTGTGGTATGGCTGATCCATGCTGAATGCCTGCTGTGGGAGGGGAGAGAAATCTAATGGAGGTATTGTTGTGTCTAAGGAGGCACAACATTAGGGAGCGTGTGAATCCTCATGCGTAGCTCTGTCCTACTGACACAGTAGGAAAGAGGGGGGAGGGAACTATTTTTGTCCTGTTGAGGCTGCTGAAGAGTAAAAATGGAAGTAATTAAAGGCCTATTCTAGTCTCACTTAAATCTCTGATTCTTCAGGCCAGAGTTATTTTCATTACATCACTTTAATGGCGTTGTATTGATATTTAGACTGGGTTGGGTTTTATTTTTTTTTCTTTAACCTGAATTTAGGAAATGAGCCAGCACTTTCTGTGGCAATGCACTCACTTTGCTGAAATTTTGCCTGCAAAAGGTTGTTCAGGTCCCAGGAGGAATTTTGCTAAATCCCAAGCAGCCCCAGCCTAGTCAGTGTTTGGGCAGCTGGGTTACTGCCTTATGTTGTGGAAAGGGCAGGCTTGAGTCCTAGTGTTAGACGGTTCAAAGCTAGACTGGAAATAAGAATGACAACTCCTGCACGTTAGATAAGGCGATTGCTTGATAAATAATGACTGTAGAGTCTTATTGTTCCCTATTTTTTCACTGAAAAAAAAATAAAAAATTTCAGTGGCTAAGAACAAGAATAAAATCCAGAGCAAGAGCAGGAAAGGTTTCCTGTAGCAGCATGACCATTTGCTGCCCATCTTGTCCTTGGTGAAGGCTGCCATGGCTGTAAGCAGTGGCAGGAATGGCCTTCTCTTGCTGCCACATTCATCCCCAATGAAACTCATCTCATCTCAGCATCACTTTTAATCTTTTTGCTCTCAGGGCCCCCTGTACAGCCACTGCAGGTTTATGTGGTGTCATGGGAGGTCTGTTCTCGTCCCTGAGCCTGCAAGCGTGTCTGCATCTCTGCAGATCGCATGTGTACAACATGGGACGTAGCTCACATCTGCATCCTTGCGTGGCCTCCCAAGGGTGCAGGGTGTTGTCAGGAAGAGACTGGGCTCTTCCCCAGCACAGATATCTGTCCTGTGCAGGCTGCCTGGATCTCACCACAAATCCTGCAGGGTGGTTGATATAATGAACAAACAATTTGATGCTTGGTTTTCCAAAAAAAAAAAGCAAAATCACTTTTGCCAGCCTCCTGTATTTGACCTCAAATGTTTTTTCAAGAACTTTCAGTTTGTATAAGCAAAAACATAAAGTCCTCTGTTGTCAAAGTCAAGGAGGACCCTCAACCCCATGTCCATTAGCTCTGAGTAGTCACAGAAAACAGAGCACGGCAGCAGTTTGGCATGGGAGGACTGCCATGGGAAGGTCCCTCACCTCCTTTGCAAATGGGGGTGAGCATCACAGAAACTGGCAGCCTGTCCAAAACCTCTCAGTCCTCTCTGGAATAACCATTGAGGATCATTCCCCTGCAGACTAGTGATCCCAAGGAGGGAAAAGATGCATTTAACCAGCCCCAGTGAGAGGTACTGATTCTGCTCCTACGCTCTCAGGGACACTGAAAATGCCTGTAGTAGTTGTGCCCTGGTAAGGTTACCACATGCTTGTTTAGTGATGGGGAAAAAACATCTCCCTGTCTTCCCAGAAACAAGCAATAAAGATCAGAAAGGAGTGAACCATTAGAGCAGTGGCTCAGGTCAACAGAGACAGAACTGTTCGGGCAGTGAGGCATAATGAGGGGGAGGATAATTTCCTGGTGTGTAAGGGGGGAAATCAGGTGAGGTACTTTGAACTCCCGCCTACATATTTTCACCTGTAAGTGGTATTAACTGGTTATATTAATTTGCTATGACTGACCAAATACAACAGATATATTTTAGATATTAGATCATTCTTGTTACTCCATCCTGTATTTTCTACAAATCCTGTTTCAATTCCTGAAAGCTATTTTTTCCAACTGGACACAGGAAAACTTCTAAATTCCCCCAGCTCTGAGCAGAGCAAGATAATTACAGACAATGTCTCTTATGGGCAATTCGCCCCTTGATTCATCTCAGCAGGGAGGTAGATTATGTTACATCTCTGCATCCCTTCTGAGCCTATTTTCTACAATTGATACAATTCCTGTAACCCCTCCAGGAATACCAATCACTATCATGTAAGCTCATCAGACTTGGTTTCTTACTACTGCCCCTCACTATTGTCTCACATGTCCATAGCTGTGTTGGAAATAAATGACCTTGCTCTTCTCTCACAGCCGCAGTCTACCAACCCCATCTAATTGATCTTCATAAGCACTTGGCCAGCAAACAATGACACCACATTCCCATGGCTGGGCATGTTCAGGTTCTCTTTTCTCCCTGTATGTTGTTCGAGAGCACAGATGCGGCACGGTGTGGTGAGCGTGCGTGTTGGTGGGAGCTTTCCTGGGCCATGGATGCCCCTCAGGCTCCCAGTGGCAGCAGAAGGGCAAGCAGGGCTGATTGCTGTCTCTCACCAGTCGCTCATTCCGATGGATTAAGTCTGATTATTCCCTGTTTTGGCTCATGGAGTTACTTGTCTGTTCTCCTAAGCATGGGTATTTACAATAAGCTAATCAAGACTTTGAAGAAAGAGGGCAGCAGGGGCACTTCTAGTTGGGGGAACTGCTTGAGTCAGTTTATTAATAATGAGTAGTTAGTGTCCATTACCCACTGACGAGGGGACATGAAGTATTCACTGTGGGCTTGCTGCTTGCAACGGCTTGCCCTTTCCATAGGACCAGACTTGGCAAGGTGTTTAACCTAAAGCAGGTGCGTAATCATGTGTGTCTCTTTGTAGGCTGGGATGAATGATGGAGGCAAATGCTGAAATACTTTTCTGAATCAGAGATACAGCTACATTTGAGATTGTCTTTAAAATTCACCTCTGGCTACGTTCAGCTGAAGGGCTGATACAAAATGGTCTAGTTTTCATTGCTTTGCATTAAAAACAATGCCTCTGTCCTGCCACCAGAAAAGTAAGACACAATACACACTCATCTCTTTTTTGTGAAAAGTCATTTTAGATCCCTGAATGTGCAAACGCCAGCACCTCGTTAGCATCAAAAAACAATTAACATAACTGATGAGTGACGGGAAATCTAAATAGGGTCAGATCTAACAGCCCCAGAGTCAAGAATGTAAGCTATACAGTTGCACATTTTTCTGTAAGATGACTCAGTTTGTTCTCTTTCCATTGTAATCAAAAGTGAATTACAATCTTGAAAGGTTCTATCTCTCCCATATAACTGAAGAAAGCTAATTAAAAACAAAAGCCACAGATGTAATCATTGCTTAATGCTGTAAGCATAACATGACCTAATGCTATTATGAGTTCTGAACAAATTTCAATTAGAACTCCAGCTGGTAAACAGATAAATGTGATAATGGCATTTTAATACTACATAATCACTTGTTAGCAAAAGTAATTTTTATTTCAGCCATTCATAAGTATCAAAAATGATTTTAGATTTAAATATGTTTTTCAGTACGATTAGAGGGCAAAACCCATTTGAATTAGTAGCAGTTGAGAAGATCCTCCTCAGGGGCATGACCTATTTTTTTAAGTTAATCAATTTTTTTAAACAATCACCATCACTTTGTAGCTTGCTAGTGATTCACACCATTACCAGATCAGAAAAGTAATTCAAACATGTACTTCGTACTGTGCACTGGGAGGAATCACTGCTAAGTTACACTGGCCTTTTGTTGCTCAAAGTATTTTGTTATTTCTTGTCTCACTGAGCTCTAAGGAATGTGAAAAGTTACGGCCCATGACAAGTCAACAGGATTTCAGAATATGTGTAAAAGCTGGGGATGCAAAACTGTAAGCTTTTTGCATCAACTGTTCATGTAGTTTTGAGAAGAGGATAGCCACGAATCTGACTGGATCCTTGTGATAAGTAAGGGTGATGCATGGCCAGGGTGCTAGCATGGCTTTGGACAGTCAGGACCAGTTCCCTGCTCTGCCAGATTCCCAATAAAAGGTGAATAAAATACTCAACTTACTTGTGCCTCACTTTCTCTGAAAAAAGTATCAGGATAGTGACTTGAAGTGGCTCTCCTGGAAACCAGGAGTGCACAAGGAAACCACAGCCAAACTCCTGCCTTTTTCTTGAGAAGCAAAGGTGAAAGCAGCAGCTATGGAAGGATGCTCTCTCCTGCCAGGCTGACATCACAGTTCTCTGCTGCAACTAGTGCTCAGGGCCAGCATTTGATTTCAAGGCAGGTGTGGAGTAGCTGCCTGGTAGGATGGTGACAGCTTATTCACCTAATCAGCATACAACTCCTCTCTCCTGTGATTTAAAACACGGATAAAATAAATTCCATCACTGGAGAAGCATAGTGGCCTGACAGCACCGAGGGAGGAAATCCATTCCAAAATTAAGACAGTGAGGGAAGTTGCAATGCAAGGCTCTCCCAGTTGTGCCACTAACCAGCCTTAACCTTGTCCTCATGGGACCACCTCTAATGTGGGGAGCACTTGGTATCCACCGCTTGGCCTCTGTGCTGAGGGGACCAATCTGCCATTCTGATGAAGATGATGTGCATGATGTGGACACCTATATTTCATTTGACTTCATTTGCATGCAGCAGTCCTCCTGAGTTCAGAGTTATTTGATGGCAGAGACAACAGAAGCTGTCACTACCCTGAAATAAAATTATTCCTATCCCTCTGTGGCAAGATTTTTTTTTTCCTTCCTCCTTTAATTATTCCTTTTTTAATATTTATTACATACTCTGTAGGGTTATTTTTAGTCTGGAAAGAGCAAGGGTTAAGCTTCTGTTTTTTAAACAAGAGAATACATGTTGAAATAAATCACTTTTTTTCATCAGCAACAACAATAACACACACAAAAAAGAAAGAAATCCAATATGACAACATACTATTCTTAGTTAAAAGGGCAATCACTCTTGAGACTGAAAGCTCTCCTGACTAGCTGCTTTGGCTTCTCTGTTATTTACTCATATCACAGCAGCAACTAGAGGTTTGAAACAAAATACAAGATTGCATGTGATAAGCCTTGTATGACACAGTAGGAACTTGCTGTCTGTGTAGGTGAGAGAACAGTCCGGGAAGTAGAATGTCATTCTGTCCATGTGAGAGGCAAATGTGTAGAGTGACAAAATGACTTGGTTACAGAGGAGGTAGCAGATGAAGCTTGTGATGAGGTCAGGACTGAAATGATGCTCTCAGACCGTTTGTATAGCTATGAGTTCTTCCTTCCTCCTGTAAGTTTATGTGAACCTTCCAACACCTGGGTTATCACTCTGATGCCCACCTTACTCCCCCTTATTATGGGGCACGTGGCATAGGCCCAACAGTAAGATGCTGTTCTTTAACTTGAGATTTCTAATATATAAGTGTTTACCTTTGAGGAAGATATCTGGGCTTCATGGGGAACCAGTCAATACCATCTATAATACCTAGGGCATGATTCATCTGACCTAAATGTGGGAGTCTACTTTAGAATAAACTGACTGATGCCTTATGGCTGTATTGACCAGATCTCCAGTGTCTGTAACAGGAAGGCAGCCAACAGAGACAACCTAATTTAAAGAGATTAATATCGTCCCATTCACACTGTGCACAGTGATGCCTTTGCAAAAGCTGTCCTGTCTTGACAAACACTGGTGTGTATGCCTGGTACACTTTAGGAAGTTGGGCAACCATGGTGCTGGGATCCTAAGTGGATGCAGGTAACTGAATAGACTGTAATAAAGTTAGTTAATGGGAGACATATTTTGCCAGAGCCAACACACAGGTTGGCAAATTGGCAAAACAGCCTTTAGGCTGCTACAGTCTGAGTCACATAAGTCTTCTTCTGTATATATAGGTGTATTTTTTATTGTCTGCATATGAAAATGGGCTTGGCTGTCTTTGAGCATGACATAGCAAAGCAGGCTGTCTAGACAACCAGAAGCAATTCAACACAGCTTGAGGGTGAATGGCAAATGGAGGATATTTGTAATTTTGACCATCTGGCCTGTTTGTGCCAAACTTGCCTTGCTTCAGGTAAAATAAGGTCCATCTCTGCTCAATGTCCATGTGACTGCAGTGTTTTGAAAGCCTGAAGGAAATGTTTACGATGAGTCATGATACTGCCCACAGCTGCCTCATGTCCCCTCAGACAAAGAGAGGCAGCCCAATGGCCTCAGTCATGACAGTTGGATCTGGTCTTTGATGCTGCCCAGAGCACAGGACTGGCAAGTGTCATTCATGGAGGACTTGGAGAGCAAAGTAGCTCCAGCACAGCTGTTCGACCAGTAATTTAAATAGGCTCCTATAGCAGTTTCTTTCTTCATCTCTGAGTTTAATTCTTCTCTTGCTTATCCTCATTTTACTTCTCTGGTGAAGCCTACTGAGTTACTGAGTTTCATTCATGTGAATTATATCACACATTCCTGGAGGCAGGTAATTTCTTAAGCTCTCTTCTCCACTTTGCTCTCCACACAAGATTTCACTGATACCTGACCATATCAGATATCACGTCAGATAGAATACAACCAGCAGTTCCTTCCTTCAGTAACTCTCACTCTATCTAACACTTAACTGCTTTGTTTACTGTCACCGTCCCAACCTATTGCCCGTTTTCCTATTCTCATTCTCCTTCACACTCCTCCTCCTCTCTGTGACAACTTTTTTTTTGTAAAATATACTCCTGTTTTAGTTTTAATTTATCAAACCCCATTGCTTTCAACCCTACACATGTTAAATGCAGTATTTACAGTTAACCTTTGGGGATCCCAGACCCTTCCTAATCCCTTGCTTCAACTCTGCTGGCACTGACCTAACCAAAGTGACTAATGATCCACCAGCACTCCACCCTCATCTGTCTTTGACACCATTAGCCATATCTTCTATGACTCAATTCTCTCATAGTTTTTTCCCCATCTGTAACTCTTTCTTCTCCCTATTTCTCACTTATTCCCCAAAGTGGTAATTCTGTTCTAGAAAGGAAATATTTGTGTCCCTCCTCCTGCCCTATTCATTTATCATAAAGGATCTCATATAACTCAGCCGCAGCAGCTGTATTTAACCTCATAAACATTGCTGTGCTGTGAATATATTCTAGAATTTGTATTTTTTGTGCTTCTTCAAACAGTTTTAATGCTTCATAAACACCCTGGGTACCTGTGTACTCAGTGACCATAAATCACAGACAGGAAAACTCAGCACACTCCCACATTCATTGAAGCCATCTTATTACAGATCAGCTTCCTTTGTTCAGTATTTATTAGGGTTTTTTTGCCTATCTTCACACTGGTTTCTGCAAACCCTAATTAACTGTACTTCCTTTAAACACTGTTTCTTTGCCAGGGTATTCAGACAGCCCTAAAAATACCATATTAATTTATTAATTGATATTGTTGAAAAGCTGACTTTTTAATGGTCAGAATCCTTCCTCCAACTCATCCTTCCAATCTGTCCTGGTTTCACCTGTGATAGAGTTCATTTTCTTCCTAGAAGCTGGTATAGTGCTGTGTTTTGGGCTTAGGTTAAGAATAATATTGATAACACACTGATGGTTTAGTAGTTGCTGAGCAGTGCTTACACTAAGGCAAACTCTTTTCAGATTCTCACGCTGCCCTGACCCTGAGGAGGCTGGGGGTGCACAAGAAGCTGGGAGGGGACACTTCTGGGACATCTGACTCCAACCGCCAAAGGGGTATTCCATACCATATGGTGTCATGTTGAACAAAAAGCTGGGGGGAGTTGGCCAGGGGGTGGAGGCCACTGCTTGGGAGCTGACTGGACATTGGTCAGTGGGTGGTGAGCAAATGCATTGTGCATCACTTGTTTTGTATATTATTTTATTATTGTTATTATTTTCCCTTCCTTTCTGTCCTATTAAACTGTCTTTATCTCAACCCACGAGTTTTACCTTTTTTCCGATTCCCTCCCCCATCCCACTGAGGGTGGGGAGTGAGTGAACGGCTGTGTGGTGTTTAACTGCCCGCTGAGTTAAACCACAATACAATCTTTCAACAAGACTGTTTTTGTACTCTGGCAAATGGAATAGCTGTATTAGTATTCCTGTTGTTAAATTGCTCTTACATCAACTGATTCACACATCAAATGTGGAGGTAGGCAATTAATACCATCCCAGTCTTTATCAAGGAGGAAAGAAAGGGCAGTATTCATAGAGCAGTGGGCAATTCCCTTAGGTTAGTCTCCCCAAGCTCTCTGTACAGAGAGAAGCTCCTCCAAAGGGCAACATTAGAAGAGCCTGCTGAGATGAGCCTACTAAGATGAGTCAGATAATTCAGCTGGCTAAATTAGACTCTTCAAATGAGTCAGTGGTAACACTCCTAATGGCTTCAGAGGATGTATATTCCAGCAATTAGCCACAATGTGTAACTGTAGTTCTATATAATTAGCTATACAAATTGCAGCAATATACAATAGGTTGCTATATCTTAAATAAGCAATGAATAAGTACAGTGTGACTGGAGCTCAAGGTTATTCTTGTCTTCATTTACCTCACTACAAGAAGCCTCCAGGGCTTTGATTTCCAAAGGGAGACACAGTTTGTCTTCATTAAGCCTGTTATAACCAAATGATGATTCTTTGGGTCTGGCTTAATATTCAACTTAGGCAGCTCTTTTCTGTCTGCTTTATATGTTTCTTAATTCTTGAATCCTGCTTTGTGCCATGACATTTCTAGTTTTCTCCCTACACCTCACTTTTATTCTATCCTAAAATCATACAAAGATATAATTCCAAAGGACCTCCAGAGGCCAAAGCAAGGTGGCATCAATGTTAGATCAGGTCCCTCGAGGCCTTTCTGTTGTCTTGCTTTGCATATCTCCAATATGGAGACTGCACAGCCTCTCTTTGTCTCTGTTATAATGTTTGACCACCCTCACTATGAAGAATTTTTCCCTTATAGCTAATTTGTATTTCTAATTTCCATTTGCTGTACCTTGTATCTGTCAGCTATTAGTCAGGTTTCATTTTTTTTAAAAAGTCTCTTTAGGTAGTTGAAAATATTAACCTGATTCCCCTTAACCTTCTTTTCTTGCAGCTAAACAAACTCAGCTTCTGGAGCTTCATCTTGTACATCATATGCTTTGGTCCCTAACCGTATCAGTGGGTCTCTGATGAACTTGCTTTATCTTGCTGATAACTTTCTTGCACTGGGAAGCCCAAAACTGCTCACAGTAGTTGTGATATGCACTCTTCACAAGTGCAAAATAGAGAGGGAAATCAGCTTGCACAAACTGTTAACTGTGTTCTTGCTAATGCAGCCCATTGTGCAGATGGCATTTGTCACTCTAAGGCTGGTTGGCAGGCTCATGTTCAACTCCTTGTCTGTTAGCACCCCAGGTCCTTTTCTGCAGGGGTGATTCCTAGTCAGCCTAGTGTTGTCTGAAATTATTCCAACCCACATACAGAATTTTGCAGATGTCTTTTTTTCCAGGAAAAATTTACAAACCTTGTTCTCAAGGTATATCTGACATAGACAGGTTCCGAGTCTGCAGGTCAGATCCATCACTAATGGCTGTTGGCAGGGTTCTGTTGAAGCAAATGGAACCAACAACATTTATATAATGGAAGATCTTGATCTTGCTTTCTTTTTAATGCTGACTATTCTTTCTCTGGATGTTCTCCTTAACAGTATAAACATCCAATCCTCATTTCTATTCTTACTGTGCCTTTAGGTTCAGTATTAACTTGTGGTAATGATTTATTTTGCCTCTTTTTTAATCTAAATGAGAGGCCTGATTCATCTTGCATTCTTCTTTAACAGGATCTTTATTTCCCTCTGCATGTTGTAAATACGCTGATAAATGTGTTAATTGAAATGACTGTCAGATGTACTAAAAATGACTCATTTCAGGAGTCCTACCTTGAAAGTATATTCATAGTGAAGTCTAAAGCATGAAGCTTTGCATGTTAGACTGTTTTTTACACTATAAAGAAACAGCAATTAATAATTTGCAAAAAAAGAACACATGCATATCAATGCATACTCACAAGGAAATAGTTCTAGGTAGATTCATTATAATGGTGGACAGAGTGGGCAGTTTTGTCGGTCAACTGAGTTCTAATCAATCTGTCTGATGCCTTTCACAATATCATTTCATTAGAGGCTCAGAATAATCATTCACTCATCTGCTCTTCAGCTGCTGGGTTTGATTTGTCTTCTTTTACTTTGGGAACTAATGTGCATCCCAAAAGATCTGGTCTTTTTGAACATTTGCTATTTATTGCTTATGTGCTGAGAATATGTATTGCCTTTATTTTATAGACATTAGAGGGTGAGATCCAGTGGGGGAATTCTGTAGAGTACGGTATGTAAAATAGTTAAGTTCTTGTAGGGTTGAATTGGTTAGAATATTCACTGAGTTATCAACCATCTTCCCTTCATGAACCAGATTAATTGACATGCTGCAGAAGCCACTAGGCAATTTTTATTACAACTCTTCAGACTGTATTCCACATTTATTTAGACCTCAGTTTTCAATGAACTTAAAGGTAATTTGAATGAAGAAGTGGCTAGCACAAGAATCTGCCTTTCACTTTTGACAGCCTATGTCCATCTAGAGAAAACAGTGTAGAATGAGAGGGGAGATGTAAGCAGAGGTGAGGAAAGTTCCCACTGATACAGAGGAAACAATAAAAGGAGCAGAACGATAGAAAAAGCAGCTCCCAGTAAGGAACAAGGAAACCCTTGGGCCAGTGTGTCCAATATTCCTGTTATTACATGTTGGTTCCTGTCCTTTAATAATTTTTTTTCTTACTCTAAATCTTTTGAAATGTCATTCTAGAATCTTGTCCACCTTGCTAATGATGTTTAAATTTCCCTCTATTTATGTGCTACATTTATACACATCCAGTTTATATTTATTTCATGTGGGTGTTTCTCATGACTGAGAGACTGAAGCTCCCTCTAAACTGAGGGCTTATTCAGGATCCTCCACACTCTGGTTCACTGTGTCTCAGATCAGGGCAGCTGTCTGAGGAGCCATAACTCAGGCTCTTTGTGAGTCCGTGGAAAAAAAAGACCTTTCTCCATTTACATCAGGCCAAAAACTAGACCATGAACCCCATGTTGAACATGTCTGATGGAGAAGGAGGAAGAGGAAGCCTCTGAACCTTCATTTTGCCTATTGCATACTGGCTAGAACCCATGTGGGAAGGAAGAAAGTCTTGGACCAACTGGACCTTTATCTGCCTGAGAGAGCTGCTGGAGCTCTTACATTCTAGGGATACTTTTCCACCAACCATGATCTATAATCTTGATGGGACTATACTTCTCTCTGCAGAAGATGGGCCACAGTGCAAAAAACAAATGCATGATTTGTGATGACAGAGGGATCCTGATTCTGTAGCCCATTCAATGGGGCTCTGGGAGAACAGTGTTGGGTTCTAGGACCTATTTGCAGTACTTTTGTGTGTATTTCATGTAATGACTTTTTTGATTGAACAGCACATGCTGTGTCTGAAGCAGGCACTATTGATGATTTCAAGGTGGTTGCTCATCAGCTAAAGCAAGGAATGATCCCCACCCATGGAATTGTGAAAGGGTGGATTCATCAATCCTGGAAGACATAAGAGTGCCATTTCTACCATCTCTCATGGAAAAATGTCTAGGATTTGTGTTTCTACCTCATCAGTCAGTTGTGTAACCCCAGGCTCTACTGAAGGAGGTGCATCCCTCCTGTGCTCTCAGCTCTACTCAGTGAAATTTGAACTCTCCTAGTGGATTAGTCTTTCAGAGGCTTTTGGTGGCTCTGTCCACTTCTGGACTGCACCTGAGAAACTTAACTCTCCACAATGAAATGACAGTGGCAGTTAGCTACTGACAAGGACTGTTAGCAGTCCCAGTACCTCAGACTGTTTCTTAGGTACTTTTTATTCTTCAGTGGTATTTTCTGTTTGGCAGACTTAGTAGGAACAACAATACTCTCTCCACTATTTTTTTCTCTTCTAGTAAGTCAAGTTCCCTTGGTAACGTTAAGGAGTCCTTTTCTGTGCCCATCGCAGTTTGAATTCAGCATTCCTGAATGTGGTTGACTAGACTTACACACTGCATCCCACATAAATTTCAGCAGAGCCCCACATTAATACTTTATTATCTCTCCTGATATAACCAGCATCTACTACAGCCTCCCCTGTCACTTAAATCTCAGGTGAAAAATGTGCTTGTACAAGCAGCTAAACCAAGTCATTTTAGATTATACAGCTAGATGGTAGCCAACAGATCATAAAGGTTTTCACTAACCTTGGCAATGCTGCACACCTCTTGAGTTATTTGTCTGATACATTACTTACAGAAATACTCAAAACCGAGTTTCAGAGTTTTGCTATTTGCAGCACCCAGTTTTCCTTGCCTCAGCCATTTTCCCTGGATTGTGAGGGAATTCTTTTACTTCCATCCCTTTCCAGTTTTTCTGAAGGGGTGATACAAGTTGTCATTTTGTTTTGTACCTACATGATTTTCTTGTTTTATAAGGGCCATTGGTGATGCTCAGCAACTGATGTCCAAAACATTACTCAGTCACTTGTATCCCTGCTGTGAGGAGATATACATTAGGTTGTTCTCTACCCCATTTCAAGGTCATCTGCTGGTTTTAAGATGTGTAGATGTGAAACAATGGTACATATAAGATAAATTATTAAAATTCTGTACCAAAAAAAATTTATATTACCCTAAGTATGACCTAAGAATCATATTCACACTCATAAATGTCATAAATTTGGGGCATAGCATCCTGGGGCAAGAGGGCTAGCAATAACCCTGGTTATTGAACTCATGATATGAGAAGTTTTGGTTACCAAACTGATACCAGATGGTTAGCCGTTCTTTGGAGTTTGTTCTTTGGTTCGAGCACCTCTTATTTTTTGGTAAGTCTTCTGTATTGTATACAACAGTGAAAACACAGTAAGTAGCACTTGAGCATTTATCAAATGATTTAGAATAGCTTGCAGCCAAACCAACTGATATGACGTAATTTCATCTTGGGAAGCAAAGCAAGGGTATAAATCCTGCAGTGTAATCCCAGTTGCAACAACCAATGGTGGCCTTTAAGATTCCTGCTTCAAGCAGAGTCAATACTTTAATTTTGCCTAAAATTAAATCTTGAAGTTAATGCAACTACCTATACACTGAGCTGGAAACTGTCAAGTTATTTTCTCACTTACTCAAATGTTGATAGAAACTTTAGTCAGTGTTTTCCCTTAGTAGTACCATTTTGGTGCAGCTTCCAGCAAATTGAAACAGAAAAGGTAACAAGGGAAGTTTTCATGGTAGATCTTTTTTTTTTTCCTTTCCTTTTCAGTTTCAGACTGTAATATATATTCTTTAGTAGGCTTTGTTGATAAAATACAGCTGAATTTTTCAGAGATCTCAACTCTCACTACTGAGTCCAGAGGCTCCAAATAAATCAACACATTGGCTTTAAAATTCTACCTAAAAGGATTATTGTGGGAGCTGTTAAGGCATTGAGCACTTTTGAACATCTGACCCCTGAACAGTGGCTTAAAGACAGTTGAGCTCTTTTGAAAAATTCATTCATACCTGAAGACTCTTGGAGGTCTGGCTTCTCCACTTTCCAGTGTCTTCTTTATCCAAAGACAGGACCCTGTTACTGAGGCTGAGACCTGCAAACTCCTGAGAATTGATGTGAGAGGCTAAAACATGTTAAGTGATTGCTTGCCAGAAGGCTAACTGCAGGAATGATATATAAAATGAAATCCTTGTAAAAAATCTATGATGCTGCTGAATTCCCTTGCTGGAGGAATAGCAAGGGTTACATGGAACAGATTGAAATCTGGCAGGAAAGGAAGGGATTATGGCATGCAGTGAACGACAGCAGGGAGACAGCCATGTCAAAAGTTCGTGTGCAATATGTGATATCAATAATTTACGAGGCACTTCCATTCCATTCTCTTTATCAACAAAGCTACATGCTGTTTGGAGGGTTTGCCTAATTCACTGGTTTTGCTACACCACAAAGAGATGAAATATCCTTACATATAATACAATGTTATTTCATGTACATGTGTCTTTACCATGTCTCCAGTGCAATGCAACAGGATATATTAGCTGTATTCAGCTGTGCCAGGTATAATTCTCTGTCATCAGCATATCTGTGACTGTCATCATTGCTGTGATCTCTTCAGACTTTGTCTTTTTTCATCTGCCCACCCTTATGCATCAAGTGATAGGAGAATAAATCTCTTTGAATATGTGTGTTTGTGTGTGTCTGTGTCAGAGCTTGCTTTGGGGGATCCTTAGGAATGTAAAGGAGTTGCATTAATTGCCTAAGGCACTGGAGAAGCAACCCAATTTGATAAGTCTCCTAGAGACAGTTTTCTGTGAAAGGGCCTGGTATGCAGGTTTGCACTGCTTAATTCCCTATGGCACAGAGGTATGAGGAAGAATAGATTATATTTCCTACCTTTCCTCTGAGTACAGTACTTGCATGGTGCAAAAGACGAGATATTGATGGTCCAAAGTCAAGGCTCTCCTAAGACCATCTCTTTGAAAACCTTATCAGTGCTCTTTCTGGGTTGAATAACTGAAGAGCAGAAATTTGTATCTAGCTATGAACTGGGAGAATAAAATGGTAAATCGCCAACTTGAGCAACTGTGACATGTTTAGATACATTTATTTTGAAATAGAAACTTGATGGATAGTCTCATTCATTCTAATCTGTATAGACTGCCACAGCATTGGCTATTATAGGCAGTTTTAATTAGGAGGAGAATCTGGGGCTAGGGATATTGAATGCAGTTCTGTGTATTTACAAGCATGTACTAACCCTTTTATCCCTGAGTATGGGGACAATCAATCAGAGATGGTTTCAAGTCCCAGTTCAGTGCCCCCAGCCCAACCCCTGTGTTCTGGGACCTTCTGCCCTCTTCCCACCCTAGTCAGATTATTCTAGCTGGTTTACTCAGTTTATTCAGTTTTCCTTATTATATTCCTGTGCTGTGCTCTCCTACACGCACTCACACACAGAGACACACACCCACACACCTTTCCCATAATAATAGTCACTGAAACCTGTCTGCTCAGAGGACCGAAACTTTGTGTTGGGTGGATATGTGTGCTTTACTCTCCTACCTTTGTATCTGAAAAGAAGGAGGGTCATAATATCTGTTAGGCTCTAAAAAGTTCTACCTGACCTAAAGTGATTTAACCTGCAAACCTTGACAGGGAAGAAAACCTCCTTCTGCTCCCTCCTTCATTCCCCTGATTGTGCAGCTACCTTGTACGTGAGACAGCTATCCCTTCTTTAATTAATTATTTTCTCACTGCAATTACAACCTGACGGGCTGACCCTTGGATAGTCTCAGGGAAGGGGCCACCTCTATGAGAAGCCAGTAAGAGGGATGAATCGTGCATTTGTTCAGGTATTAGAGGATTTGGGATTAGTTTCCAGAGCTGTCCCAAACCCTTCTCGTTACTCTGTATAGACATGCCTGGTGTGGCCCTTCAAGGGCTCTTCAAAGAGAGAGGTAGCTGCCTGCGTATGTCTGAGGCTCTGGACGTAGGTCTACTTCTCTGTGGATTAAAAGGGGGGTGATACTGTTTTTTCCAGAGCTGTTGCAAGATAGCAGTGTGTAAAAAGAGAAAGACATGAAAAGACTGTGAGGAGAGGATCTCTGTGTTTCATAGGAGTGGGAAGAGTAGATGTGCAGGATTAAATAGAAAATACCAATTTCCCAGGAAAATAATATTCTGCCCCTGCGTACAGCCATATTATGGCATCTCTGATCTTGCCTTCTTCTGCCATACATACCATATCATTATCTGACCACTTGTTTCCTATCGAAGGATGACCTTGGAAGAGTAAAAAGAAAGAGGAAACTAACATAAAGAAAAATCAGGGAGGTTTTCTGGCCAGCAGGATAAAAAAATACACATATAATAATCCTCTCCAGTCCTGATGATACAATCTGTGAAGTGATTTAGCCTGGCGCTTCTCTGCTTGCTGCCATGGAGCTACTGTAGCTGAGACCACATGGGGCCTGGCCTTTTGCTCCCAGCATCTGCTGGTGTGACACAGACTGACAGGGAGGACAAAAAGAACATTCAGGCAAACGTTCAACACCTTACTTCATTCTCACTGGCACGGAGGTCCTGGCTAATTCATGAGGAGTTTTAGGAAAGTCAGGAGGAGTGGGGTCCCTATTGTCTATAGAGCTGTTTAAGACACTGGGCTTTGATTTCTGGTTAAGATTCTTGTTTTAATAGTAAGTCCAAAGTAACTGTGTGTAACTGAGACCTGGCCTTCTGGATCTCTGTCTCTGAAACCAATCAGCACCATTTTTGCAGCAGTTTGTTATTTGTAAGGAGCCACAGGAACATAAGGATAAGCAGAGCATGTCATCCCTGGGTGCATGCAACCCATTCATGTCTCCAGCAGTGGCCCAGCACAGATGCATAGGGAGATATGTAAGACAAAGCAAATAACATTTTTTTCTTCCCCAGGACACGCTCTCGACTTCCATGTGACTTAAAGTATAAATTCTGATTTGGGTTTCGTTATTCCATTTGTTTACCTCTCCAAGAAGTTTCCAACTGAAGAGCACCTTTTTTGACATTCCAGAGGCAAGGCTTACAAATATGACATATCTGGCAGGCTTGTCTTCCCTGCTTAGTGACCTAAAACTCCCTGTGACATTTGCCACTTTGCCATCATTGCTTTTTTAGCTTTTTTTCTTATGCAGCGTTAATTATTGTTTCCCCAAACAAAAAACAGTCTCAGAGATCTCTGTCTAGGTGGCTGCATTTCACATTGAGAAAACTGACTCATATGGTGCCAGAGTAAGGATAAATTCCTGTGATAGTGACTAATCATATTACCTAGTGCATATTGCAATCCAACCCTGTTAGACTAAACCTTGAGCTATTCATAGTCATGCCCTCTAATGGAGCCTCTAGCTGTTGCAGGCATCCTGACCTAAGGAGGTCATTAATTAATATCTACATTTCTGCATGTGTATAAATATGCATAAAATCTAGTAATTCTGAAATGAAAATCCAGTGTCTTTCACCAGCATATATTTGCACTTACTTAATGTTAGATAGAAAGATACACAGTACAGAGACCTTTTAAACACGCATATATACTGCAGATTAGGTTTAATCCATTACAGTTTGTCTAGAATTGATTTTTTTTTCCCCATGTACTTGATTCACTAATAGTTTTTCTACATATAATTGTAGGCATTGCTGATGTGAATGTTTTGAGTACAGGAAGTTCATGTTGTTTTATGAAAACTAGTTTGGTGGAAACAATAGATACCATTCTTCAGCTTGGACTATCACCAATAATTATCTCCTGGCTGCTATGCAAATATCTCATGTCCTGATTTCCACACTTATTCATTTAACACATAAGCTCATTACAATTTAGGTGTTTATTTAAAGCCACTGCAAATATCTGAAAACAAGTTGCTCATAAGCTTTATAAATGAGAAGTTTGTCTCACTGGAAAATTCCACTTTTCCTTGCAGACATGGTCTACAATCCACAGCTATTTTTTCCTTTGTGTATTCGGAAAGGACTCCAAAGCCAGGCACAAGGCCAGATTTTGATCCCAGTCTCTTTATTGGTTTCAACTGAATAACTTCAGATTTCAGCTGGTTCTCTGGCAAACTGAGCCTGTCCTTTCACTGAAGTGTCATCCCAGTGCTTAGCTGCTAAGGTGAAAAGCACGAGGAAATAACCTTTGTTTGCATTTGACACCTGACTTGTTACCTCACTTTGTCAAGAAAACTAAAATCAAGAAGAATGGCACGTATCCCCCCTCTATTTCCAGTCACTGCTGAGCATAAAGGCGTATTCAAAACTCATCACACAATGTGTTTTTAGAGGTTTGTGAAGTGTACCCCTCACAAATTGCTTGTGGGTTCAGAAAACAGAGGGTTGTGTAAGGGCTGCGGTGTCTTGGTACAACACCCAAGGCTTGACCCCAGTCAGTCACATGAAGTTAGTGGTGGTCTGTTTTGCAGATCACCTTTCTGGCCAAGCGCTGCCTTCATTTACAGTCATACAGCCTCAATGAGTTTTCACGCATGTGACTAAAGCCAAAACTTGGGCTGCAAGCAATGCAGCAATGGTGCCTGTGCTATGGTTTGGGGCAAATCATGATCAGTTTTTCAGGAAAGCTGATCACAATACTCCAGTTGGATCTTCTCGGTGCTTGGAACAGGTCCATGGGAGGTGATTTGCAAAGCTGTTTGACATAACATCACGCAGAGCTGACAGCTTTTCTAACAAAGACTCAGTAAACAAAAAAAGAAAGAAAAAAGCAGTTCACACATTCTTATGTCTTTTCTCCCTCTTGTCCCCTCCTCCATCTGGAAGTACCTAAACACAAGAGTCACAACAAGGGCAACGTCCCCTTTACATTGCAGACCTGGGCACTCAGGTGTATCCAACCATTTGTCTAAGCTGCTGAAACCATAACAAGGACAGGAATGTGGGGGGAGGAAACTAGCCTGTAGGCTCCTCCAAAAACCCTCCTCTGGTCACTACTGACAGGCAGACCTGCCTTTTTGTTTATCCTGTACTCCTTTTCTGGATCAAACAGTGAAGAAATGTTAGCTGGAGCCCCTGGAACAAACTCTGTTTCTGGCACCTTCCCAGTTTTTATCTTTCAGGAATGGCAAAGGTCTTGCACAGAGATTTCTTTGAATCAGTTTAAGACCAGAGCCTGAGTTTTGGGATATAGCCTGGGTCCTGATGAGAAAGCCATTGTAGGTGTTGCTTTGGCTACCATACCAAAACGAGGTCAGTCTGTTATTTCCTATGGGTGATATACTTCAAGATTTTCAAAGTCAAGGTGGCAGATAAATGAGAACTAATTCATGTTTTAAAGGGTTTGTGATAATCTTAAACCATAATAATCCTCAGATTCTTGATTGTCTCTATGCTTTCCTAACCAGCTTGGAGAATTCAGCCATGATTGTCCTTTCTTGCCACACTGCAGTCAGGCTTGTAGGGCTGGAGCATCAGGCAGGGGCTGTCACTGGCGATGTCCCTCCTGGACACCTCCACAATCTGGAGATGCCAGCTATAGATATGGCTCTCTTCAGTTAGGATTCATACAGACACAGAGAGCACTGAAAGGTGCTTTCTTCCAGTACTAGGAGCTGGTTTGGGGTGCAGCCCTTTTGTGAGCTGAACAGTACCACAGCTGCCTCAAGCTTATTCATCTCTCTAAATCTAAATACAGAGATTGTTACCATTCAGTTTTCACTGCTCAGCATGAAGCAGAACTACCCCTCGGTGTCTTTGGCAACTCTAGGTGTATGACCGTGCCCCAGAGATTATCTGCCTAAATGTTAAATATATCAGAGGAACTTGCAGCCCAGGGAAAGTGGTAGCCCTTTATCCATGATGCCAGAAGATGCTGAAGTGAACACACAATGCAGCATCATTTGGTTTACAACAGCCCTTCTGGAAGCACAATGATCTGTTGCAGAGTGACTGTCTCTGGTCTGGAGTGGATCAGCACAAAGAAAGGTTAAGGCAGCACTGTTAGGTAATTGGCTGGTGTCACATAAATTGAAGCTTAGAAAGCCAGGAGAAGAAAAATAAAACCAGACCAGAACACACAGCAAGTGAGCTCCTCTAAGAATGCATGAAATAAATACTTAGCATTCTTGCAACCCTAATAAACCTAAGCAAGATTAATTACTATGTCTTACTTTAAAAATTTTCCCTGCTAAATGTCTATTTTTCTTCTGACAGATTCCCTCTAGATATACCTATATAGCTGAGGCAGGTGGGTTTCAAAGCGAAAAGGCTTTTTCTAACACAAAAATTTCGAACACAGCCAAATAAAAAAAAAAAAGAGCCTGTATTTTAGCTCCAAACATCTCCTTCCTGATTGATTTTGAGCCCCACTAAACACATTCATGTGAAGGAAAACAAATACCAGTCTCTATTTAATCCATGGCAGCAAACCAGCTGAACTGGTTCTCACTACAAGCTCTGGACACCAAACGGGGCCTTTCCCGGAAGGCTCTTCCAGAACTTTGGAGGTGTCAGTGTGGTCAGTTTAGCAGTAAACCCACAGATCAACAAAATGATAGGGGTTTGATTCCTTCCCTGACAGGACTTCCTGCATTGGTAAGTCTAGCTGGTAAATGGGCTTCAGAGGAAAAAGCTATCTGCACCCACCAGTGCCCAGTGGTCCTGTCCTTGTTCAGTGCTGACACAAAAGTATATGTATGTGCATGTAGAATTAGTACAGATTGAGCAAAACAAAGAGGCAAATTAATGCTTAATAAAGAGCCTTTCCTGGGCAACTGATATTAGATGAGCTTTAAGGAATTAATAAATTCCTTATTTCCAGTCCTGTGATTAGCCCACTCCTCTATCTATGCAACAGTCATCTCCAACCTGTAGAATTCAAACTAACAGTAATATTAAAGAAAACATTGTGGGAAGTGAAGTCCTTTAATTGGTATTACAAATATACTCAGAAAAAATGATGCAAGGAGATTTTTTTCTCAGACAGTGCACAATTAGCCTGAGGAACTCATTTCCATAAGATATAAACTTTAAAGTGTATCATGAAATTCAGAAACAGATTGTTTGTACAGAAGACAGTAATATCCATTATTAATGGCACACAGTTGCTTTAGAAGGGCTAAAACCTAATCTTCATGCAAGTCATACATTTTTTCCCCAAATATTGACAGCTAGGAACCTTCCTTCTGGGCAAATCTCTTGCTCCTTCCCTCTGAAACTGATGGTGCTGGCTGCAGCTTTTGCTAGGATACTCGGTTAAGTGGACTGCAGGGATAGGATTGCTCTCATCTAATTTTATCCCTGTAGTAACTGGTATCCAGTCTAAACTGACATTCTGGTTGTCCTGTTCAGTCAGCACACAGACACAGGTTCCTCCAGACAGTGACTCACCCAACTTCTCCTATACAGCAGGTTGGCATGAACCATCCCTTGGTGCCTCCATATCTCTCCTGATAAGAGAGGGAAATTGGAGGTGGGAGATAACTCCAGATTACCACATCTACAGGTGGGTGTCTCCACATGCATTACATGTTGGAGCTTCCACTGCAGGCAGAGGAGATCTAGTCATTGATTCACACCCCCAAGCAGGAAGGACTGTGCAGGTAGTGACAGGATTGCCTTCCTTTTCTCTTCATCTTGGGCCACCCATCAGTTTTGTAGGCATGCCAGGAGTAACTGAGAGGACATTTCTAGGCAGAGTAGACTTCTTCACAAAGGCTCTCCTCCTTTCACTGAGCTTGCTGAAGCTTTCAAATGTTAAGCAAAAAGTAGCTCACCAGCTGGCAAGTCTGGGTTCTAGTGGCTGGTTAGAAATGACCGCTTCGGAGCAACTGCAGACTGGCCCTTGCTCGGGGCCAGTTTCATCAGTGTCACAGCACCGGTGGGCAGAGCAGTCTAATAACCATCAGTGGCTGTGAGAATTAAAAATCTGCACTGAAGGGCTTGCTCTCAGTTATGGTTTTGATAAACATTTTCTTCCTAACCCAGATACAAAGTCAAACTAGCAACAACTTGAAAGGATAACAACTATCAGAACTAATAAATGCTAATCTATCATGGAAGAGATAGCAACCAATTGAGCTGACAGGCAGAGAGAGAAACAAAGTCAGGCTACAGCACATTGAGAATCTATACAATTATAAATCATAAAATATGAAACAGCTCACTGTGGAATAAGGATACAGCCACAGTAACAATTCTAATAAATATTTGAAACAATGCTTTGATTTGGTTAGTGTTATAAAATCTGACTACAACTCAACTCCTTACATTTTCTCACAAAAAATAAAAAAAATCCTTACCTGAATCTTCTGTTACTAATCAGAAAGGCTTCCTTCTAGACAATCAGTTTATTTAAGGAATTGGCAGACAGTTGGCTGCGTGTATGTGTCACAATTTTAAAACTGTCAGAGCTGCACTTATTCTTATTCACTAATCATACCCATGTACCTACAAGCTACATTTTTAAATGGTATGGATGAATAATCTTTTTGCTCTTGTAGAGGGTTTTTTATGGCTCTTCTAAGCTGTGCATCTATTTTCACTTGACTTTAAAGCAATCGATATGCTGGCACAAAGGCTTTGGGATAATTCATAGCAACAATCTGTAGCAACTTACAGAATGATTTGGTTCCTTTAAATTGTTCTGATAAAAAAAAAAAAAAAAATACTAGAAGATTCCAAATGCCTAGAGTTACGAAAAAAAGAAGAAAGAAAAAGAAGAAAAAGAAAGTAAAAAGGAAAGAAAAAATTTCATATGTTATAATATTCTCAGGAGAGAAATCCTGTTCTCCTTAATAAGGATGTAAATCAGGTATGACCCTTCAGTTTTCATGGAGGCCTTCCAAATTTGCTTCAGGGTCGCAAGATGAGAATTTAGCCCCAGAAGTAAACCCTGCTCAATGGCATGGATTTCAAAGGCACAGGGAAGTAAGTATGAATTCTTAGGTCTGTTTCTCCACTCACAAGAAAAGGTAAAGAGAGGCACAAACTCCTGCATTTGGCTTTTGTTGGTGATTCATTGTACTGAGCCTTTCAGGAGCTGCCTTGGCAAAGAGAAGCAGCTCCCGTTGGTGATGACTCTGAGCAGGGAATCTCTGCACAAACACTGGAAATGGAGCCACAGCAGAGCACTCCCCAGCCTGATATTAGTGGGACACCTGGCACTTGGTATTTCCATATATGGGAGATTATTGCACTAAACCCACTGGCATCTGCCTCATAGATGAGGATTAAACAAGACACGTTGCTTTTGCTATTACCTCACCCATTGCAAGGCATAAATTAGTTGGTTGATGGATTTCGTTGACTAACATGAACTGTAAAGAAGCAAAACATTGCATCTGTGTTGGCTGGGTAACAATGGCTCTCTGTAGAGGCTCTGTTCTTGCCAACATCTCCAACAGTCATGACACGGTCATTTTGCAGCATGCACCAAAAGGAGGCAGGCATGCTTCCAGGCTTTCTGAAGTTTTATCAGGGTAAGCAAGTACTGGGCAGCACAGTGGTGTCCCTTACACTGAGTGCAGTGAGGGATTTAAATCAATCCTGCTAAATACACAGTCAACTAGTGTGAGGGAAAGGCTCTATTACATCTGTAGCACATCAGACCTTTCTTAAGTGAGCTCTCAGTGCATGGCCAGACATTGCAAGAGGTCCAAGCAGTGAAGAGGGCTGATTTTCTTTCTTCTGTGTATGAATGGATACCTCCAAGCTGCCTGATCTCCTCCCCTTCTGCATCTTCTCAGCTTGTCCTGCAGAAGAGGTGGAGCTGAGAAGGGAGAATGTGGGTCAGAGATTTGGCATTTACACACCATCCTTCACCATGTGCATCAAAGATAATTCTGGCTCTCTGGAGGTACATGGTAAACAGTATCCCTACAAATGTGAAAGCAAGTGTTTGAGGTTTTTTAACCACTGAGGAAGTTGAGGATTTTAGTGCAACTGGTCTTGGATTTCAGCACATTCCTTATTGAAACATATGTTCAAGAGCACTGGCTGTCCTGTGATCTCAGAGAAAATTTGTACTGTCAAACACTGCCATTCATTGTGCTTATGGTCCACACAATTTATCAGATACCACAACAGTAGTTGAAAGCAGATAATACAGATTTGCTTTTGCTTATTTGTGATTTTTATCATTTATTACTGATATTGGCAGGTCTGAGATAAAGCTCAACTGGGCTGTACTCTGGAGGAAGAAACCTGACATTTTCTATGGGGATGATAGCAAGGGGAAATAATGAGAAAAACAGAGGTTGATCTGTGTCTGCTGGAGCTGAGCTGAGAGAAGATGAGTTGGTGATTCACTCTATTCAGTGGAAGCACTTTAGGACTGAAATAAGGTGCTGGTAGGTCCCAGACTGATGTGTAAAATCATACTGCATATTAGTCTTAAGAAACAAGGAGATATAAATTGGAAGACATAAAGTTTTGGAAGGGGGAGGCAATATACCTTTTACTGATAGCGAGATGGACTGCTGTATAGAGTCCCTCTTACAAGATCTGCAGGTGCTGAACTGTGGAGCTTAATGTCGGCTTAGCAAGAAACCAAGCCGGCTTCCTCCCCATAAGGAGCAAGAAATATAGGACAGATAAAGGTGCAGATGAAATCATGACTATCTCAGGGGCCTGGAATGAGGATAGCAAGAAAGCGGTGTCCCACCTGTCTGGGAAGTAGAGGAGTTATTGCACAGGGAGAAGCTTTCCTGGGCACAGCAGTTACATCAAACTTTGCAGATTGATTATGTCATATTGTTGGACAGTGAGAACAACTGGTGTGGGACATTTCACATCCATGCTGCTGATGTCTTGGTCCCTAAGTCTCTGAAACTGTATAGTTCCATATGTAAAACCTGCCAGGAATGGTCCCTGGCTGGTGTTAACTGCTGAGCTGCACCTAGGAATGGTTTGGGAAGGTGTTAGTTGCCCCAGATCTGAATCAGGCCAGAAGCTACTGTAATCATTTAACAACACAGACAACTCCATTGCAGGCTGGGAATATTCCCTGTATTGCTTATTTTTCAAATAAAGTAATGATTCCTGAGGCTACCCTTGGTTTGACATAACCAACCTCAAAGTGGATCCTTAGTCCTATACAGTCTCACTCTTACTATCTGTGCGTTGCTGCTGCTGCTCTTAAAAAAAACCCAGACCCAACAACTAAAATGGACACAGAAGCAAAACATCCCCCCATTTGATCATGGTAGTTAATAAAGCTGTGAAAGTAATTTATTCTTAAGAACATGCATTAGAAATATAATCTCTTTTTGGACTAGTCAGCTGTCCACTAACTGGTCATGATTTCTAGAAAAATCAATCTGTTAGTCACAGGCACCTGAAAATAGTTTGCATACAATAAAGTTTAGCATGGAGGATTTGTCAGCTGGTTTGTACACACAGTTCATTATTCCCTGTATTGTGTGACTAGCCACTTCTAACATGTGATACAATTCCTTCTCTTTATTTACACAGAAAAACTATAAACAGGAGAAAACCAAATGGATACATATTTACATACATACATATATTTTAATAACGTTAAATAACTAACACTAATTCTGCAACTGTTCATTTTTGCGAATCCCCAGGTATCTTTGAATAGACATCTGAATAATTAACAGTGATGACTCACAGCACATGGTCATGAGCTTGGCCTTCTATTTATAACATTTCTAAATTCATCTTCTTCTTAATAAGAACTGAAAAAAATCACTGTATTAGGCATCCCTTTGGATAAACTCATACATGTAGTAGCGCTTTTCTTCATTGTCGCTGCTCTCAGTCCATGCAAAAGTCATAGGAAGAAAAATGTAATATCAAGACTCCAAATTTTTCAGGATCAACAAAGGTAGTTAGCCACTAATATGTTCAATGAAATTAATGAGGTGTGTGGCTAAATTCCCTAGTAAGCTTTGAGACTAATCAAATGAGATATTTTTAATCTGTACACAATTGCGTGACTAATTCTGATAGACCAGATGAGATCCTCAACACAGAGATTTTTGTTCCACATTCCCTCCCATTTCTTACACTTGTCTAACCTTTCTGTGCTGTGCCTCAGCATTCAGTTCATGTGCTAAGTAATGTGTTTTCTTATATCAGATTCTGCGGTCTTGTATCACTTTATCTCAATTTTAGGGGCAATCAATTGAAGTTATAGAGAGATATAAAGCCTCTGCATCACCCCGCTATCAGATCCACTTTGCTGTTTATCAATTAAAGGTCAGACACAGGTTAGTGAGAAAAAAACTCTCTGAAATGCTCGTCTGATAGCATTATTACAGCTTGTTCTTTGGCATGGAGCTAGCAATATGTCAGCTGCGTAGCACAGTGTATAGAAATGCAAGAGAAATGATAGGTTTCGATGCTAAGAAGTAAACTGTGGAGCTAAAATAGGAATAGATAATTATGCATTTCCAATGTTTTGGGGACAAATCTTTTGTTAAAAAAAGGGAATTCTGATACCACTGCTTCCACTGATTTTGCTAAAAGGGGCAGACAAAGATTTGTGTGGGAGTATAGAGATATTTGGCTTTGCTGGTGTTGTCAGTGCTCTGCTAGATGAAAGCAGCTGGAAAAGCCCCCATTGTTGAAAAATTTGCCATGGGACTCATTTGAAAATCTCATTTGATCTACAGGGAAGCCAGGGCCATCTGTACGAAGCACAGATCCTCTGCTGCAGAGTATCAGCAACTCCAGCCTCATCCCTGTCAGCAATGCTGCCACCAAGTTGTCCTGGCCAAAATTCCCTTGGGAGAGGGAACCTAGACCATGAACACGGAATGAGAGGCTGTGTCACTTTTTCCTTGTAAACTCCATTAGACTGGTCATGTTGGTGAATGCTGGACTTAAGCCCACACCATCGCCTTAAGCTTTGAGCACAGCTTTCAGAGCCAGTCCCGATGATCATCCCTCACCACAGAGCTGCAACTACCAAAGGTGCCCAGGATTGGCTTGATGACAGCCCTTTAAAGCACCTGTTCCAGGACTGATCATGACAAACTCCTGTCCCTCTTCTTCATACACTGCCTCCTCAGCCTTCTCAAAGCACCCTAAGAGGTGGGGGGAGTCATGATTTACCTTTATGAGCGCTGTGTTAGTATGTCCCTGTCACATTAAACACATCTCAGTGCTTTACAGCTCTGCCTTCAGAGATGTTAACAGCTATTTCTCCTGGTACTGTCACAGCTGTAACGATAAGCCTGGCACGGGGTTGGACACTGCAGTTTCGAGGTGTAGTAGCTGCTGTTAATGATCTACTGTGCATTGGAGTGTTGCAGCTTTGGTACTCCAGGCTTTCTTTTGTCCCTCATCCTCAAATAAATAAACTACATGATTCTTGTGTTTTATTGCAGATTCTCTTTTGCTGTATCAGATGTGATTGCAGCTTGGTCTAAGAGATGGCTCCTGTTTGTGCTCAGGGGTATCAAATCCCTGCTAGGAGATATGGGCAGTGCCGGGACTGTGGGCAACAGAACAAATTCCTCATGCTGTCTCAGTCCATACTGTTACCAGGTCAAATGAATGGAAACCCTGGCCCATGACTCACTCTCTGTTATCTGCACCACAGACACAGAGTATGAGTGGATTTCTTCACCGGAGGGCTCAAGTTGAAGAAATAAAGACCTTAGAAACAACAGGTAACAGAAGCATCTCAGGTCATGGGTCATGATGGGGAATGCCAGCACCAGAAAATGCTGCCTCTGTTCCTCCCTTGTGCCTGACTAGGGGTCTGTACTGTACCTGGATTATTGAACTGACTGGTGCAAGAAAAAACATGTTTTCCCAAAGTTATGCTATCTGGGAACTCACTAAACCAGAATTGCTGCTGAATCCTCCTCCTTATCATGAAACTGCTGTCTCAGGTTACCTAGCCATTTTGCCAGCCTAGTGTGTAGTTAATTTGAAGACCGAGCAACAACACACTGCAGTGATATTTCCAGCAGGGATAATAGAGATAGCATATACAGGCCCTTCACTGTTTACCTTGGGAGCTGGGGGAGGTATTTGCTGATGATACCTGTCTGGTTATGTGTACTTAGTTGCTAAACCTGAGCTCCATCTTTCATGACTATGCAGGATGTGATATGTTCAGGTAGGCCCTATCTGGCAGATGTGTTGCCATGCAGTCAGCATGCTTAGCTTTTTGGAAGGAAGAGGATCTGGGGTCCTTCTGTCATTAGTGGATCTGGGCAAAGACCTTTCTTTCTGGTGACCCAAAACATTACAGTCTTTCCCTAAACAGGCTGGTGGCAAGCTGCAGAAGGGTTAAAAAGCCAGTAGGAAAACCTGTGAGGACCCAATTATGGCAAGCTATTGGCAGACAATAAAATGACTCTAAGGAAATTCCTATTTCCCTAATGTAGTTGAGGAAGAGCACTTGGATTTGTGGCACTTGGAATCAGGTAAATACTTATAAAAGGGAGGAAATGGAAAAAGAATGATGCTCAGGGAAGAAGCATCTGACAAGTAAGTTGGGGAATGTTAGTGTAGGTAGTTTGCTGTGTTAAAGGATGCCAGCTGTGTAAATTGGGATTTAGTTCTGCCAATCCAGGCAAAGATGATGTCTCACTGTTAGCTTGTTTTATGTTTTTTATAGAAGCAAATCAGTAAACACAGCCGTACGCATGGGGAAATATTTTATTCCAGATGAAAAAAAGTCACAATGTACACAGATGTACCTCAGCCCTGTCTGAATCTTGATGCCTTCTATGTTAAATACTGATACTGCTTTGAAAATAACCACCTAGATTCCTAGAGTAATTCACTTTGGAAATAATAGAACAATATAACGGTGATCTATCAAAATTACTCTAAAAGTCTAAAGTACTAAATGGAAAACATTATCCTTTCTTCAAGACTTTTGAACCACCCCTACAATTCTGCAGCAGGGAGATAATTTCCTATTAGATATTACAGATGAGACTGTTAAGTTCCATCACGTTACCATAACGGCATCTTAGAGTGAATTATTCCAAACTGTTCTCAGAATTATTCTTAAGGCAAAGGTTCATGACAAGAGAAAGAACCTAGCATTTTATTTTAACTCTTCTGAAACCATTTTTAATTCCTGCTGCTTTTAGTAGTTAATCACCTAAAAGCCTTTGCTAGAAACCTGTCTTATGCTGTGCCGTGTCTATTCATAATGCTTGGCATAGTTTTCAGAGCTGGCTGGTGGGATGACTGTCATGGCAAGGTCCTGCTTTGCCTTTTGTATAGGCACAAACGAGGATTAAATCTGTTGCACTGAATGACTTTGGTATACCAGTTTAAAACCAAGAGCTGACTGGAATGCCATGAAGTCATCTGTATGTTGATTCCCTAGCAGATACTATCATTGGCGAGTGTCTGTCCATTATTCCCCTTACTGTACTGATAAGGATAGGTAGGCAGGTATTGTATAGAACTAAGTCTTGTCATTTATCAGCAAAATTGCTGGTCTTCTGGTGAGGGGCTAATAGAACATGTTGGAATTTTTGAAGACAATTTCAAATATTTACAACAGACAATATGAATATCTCAGTAAAGGATACTGAAAAAATCTTCTCTATAAGGGACCAGTTATGAAAACACCACTTCAGAATTGTCCAGAATAAAATTCCTCCTCCCAAACAGCCAATTCTGATAGATCTACCCCTCTAAAAAAATACCTCCCAGTGTTTCTCAGCAGAACAAAAGATCAGATATGGAAAAAGATTTATCAGGACATCCAGCCCATCTTCCTGATAATAGAACATTGTTTTCCTAAAGTGTATTTTTTCTAGTGCTTTGACTAGTTTTAGAAGACCTAAGTGATGGATGATGTTTTTATCATTAACCTTGGGAAACGATTCCAGAGCGTAACAAATCTCAGTGTCAGGCTTCTTGACATTAGTGCCTCTGCTTTGTCAGTAATTTCATAGGTTTATACTTGTTGCTTTTTCCCCAAAGCATAGGCTCCTGCTGAGTTTAAGAACAGGATTAAATACTGCAGATAGATCTTGACTATCCATCCTCATGTATGTGGATTGCTTCTCCTGCAAAGCAGTATCTTGGAAATCTGAGAGTATTTCTTTACCACAGTGAGCTAGGGGAGATTCCAGTCTGACCCTGTTATGAAAATTATTGCTGTGCCAGCTGAGTTGCAGAAAATGACCTTGTCCATGATCCCAGTGCATTGTAATGGGAAATAAAACTCAGGAGAAAGCTTAACTTCTGCAGCCACAGGGGTGAACCAACTTGGCATTGCAAGTGATGGGGAACACACACACTGATAGAGATCAGCTCCCAGCTGCCAAGGTGGGAACATTTTACAACATGGCAATCATAATGTCTGACTGTCCTTTGCCTTTTTTCCATTGATTTAAGCATTTGCTTATCTTCTAAGAGCACTCTTCATTCCAAGGGATTTGGATACTCTATGGTAGAAGAGCCAGTTGCCCATGGTCAGAAAAGATGAATGCAGCCTGGAAAGAGACAGAAAAGGACTGTGGAAATAGAGAGCCCAGTGTACTCTGCAGGCACCAGAAAGGCTGGCAGGATACAGTTTCTGTCCATACATGCAGCATGAAGACAAGCATCAGGAAGAAGATAGGTGCTGCTTGACCTTCAGGACAACACTGGCATGAAAACAACCGTCAAAGGCTGATTATGAAAAAATGAATGTTGGAAAATAAAAGTGTTCTCTTCATATGGGGAGTGGACAAAAAAATGGTTTTAAGAGTCAATTCAGCTAATCTCTGAAAGGGATTTCCTGATCTGTGAGAAATGGGAAGGAACGCGCTGTTTAGCTAGTTAAGTTACTTAAAGGACCAAAATTTCTAAGTTAGCTTCTGTTATAGTAACCCAAATAGAACAAAACAAAGATCCACACTCCCCTCCTTCACTGTTCCACAGATGAACTCACATTAGTAAGCACAAACTTCCATTTCACTAAATCCATTTGATACAAAATTATTTCCCTGTTGCTCAGAGGCCAATACAACCCTTTTCACAGTACACAGGCTTCATTTAACATATCATTTGCAGCAAGGTTTGATTTTTGTAAAGTAGAACAGAGTTTCAGGTGGATTGTCACAACTGGAAAAAAAAAAAAAAAAGCAACACTCCTGCTGTGCTTATAATGTGTGCAGAAGACATCAATGAAAATTTTAACTCCTGAAGAAAACCAAAATCAATGTTTTGGACCCACCAGCTCATTTTATATTAAGTTTGCTTTGTGGTCCTTGAATTTCCTATTTGCATTTACATTTGTAGCTTGTAAGTAAGGTAGCCCATAAGCAAGGGGAGGAGCTCCCCATAGTATCTCTTGTTATAACATTATTTGTATCTAAGACTTGGAATTCAGACAGATGTTAAGATGATGTCTCTGCACAGGGAAAGGACAAGCAGGTTCTTAGCTCTCCCTGAGGTCTTCCTACCCAGGGAACTGGACTCCCACTGCCCTAGGAACCATGCTCCTGCTTACTGCTGTCACTTCAAGCATTGCTTTATGGTGCAGAAGAGAGTGATATGCATAGGTACACTGTAGTGGAAAAACTATACTCTTCCACCAGAGGAAAAAGAAGTTTAACTTTGGCCTGTATCTACTGATAATAGTGACTTGTGAGAAGAAAGATGTGGTAAAATTATCTTCCTTTCACCTCAGATGAAGAGTCAAACCTAAATCGATTTTGCCTAGGGTGAATTTAACAAACAGAAAAGGCAGAGGGGGAAATATTGTGCTCAGTTAAGATGTCTTAGTTGACTAAACATAAGCATCTGTGCTATTTGAAATGCCCCTTGGTGTCTAAAACATCCTCCAGGGCCTGACCAATATAATACAGGATATACAAGGCACCTGTGTTTTTCAGAAGTGAGTTGAAAGGTGAAAGGAATGCCCTAGGGCATCTCAAATGGCAAATATCTATATTTAGTTAACCAAATCCCATCAACATTGTCCTAGTGTGTATCATTCAAGGCACCATTACAGTAGCAAATGTGAGATGGGAGGCGTATATTACTCCCAAAGACCAAAGGGAAATGTAGCTGTGTCTTATGTTAGAGAAACCCCAAATATATATGTTCCAGTTAATCTGACGCCAGTTCTCTCCTCATGTATAATGTGGTTCAGTATAAGTGCTCTGTCCATCCTCAGAGATATGTAAAATTTGGCTGGACAAGGCCCTGAATAACCTGATCAAACATGAAAGATAGCCCCGCCTTGAGCAGAGTGTATGGCCTCCTGAGGCACCTCCTACCCTGAATTTTTCTGTGCTACCATGATTCTTCTAAAATGGGAAGGAGATGGAGAGGAGAATGGTGTTGAAAAGGGGAGAAGCTTTATCTTGGGGTAATGCTCACATGCTATCTGCCAGGCTGTTTGACATACAGATAGTAGCTTCTGAGAGCTACTGCTGGATCTGTCTTTACTTAATATTAGATAGAAATTAGTGATGAAAATCAATTCTTCTGACTGACAGAATCTTTAAAAATGCTCATATAGACATAAGAATTACAGCACAAGGTCTGACAAAGGATTAGATAAAAGATAGGAAACACAAGAGAGGAATAAATGATTATTTGTCATAGTAGAGGGAGGTGACCAGCATATATCTACAAGGAGATGTTCTGTGGTCCATTCTGCTCAACATATTTATCAGTGATCTGGGAAAGAAGGGCAAATAAAGTTAAGAAGATGGAAAAAAGTCCAGGTCTGAAGAACTGCAAAAGAGATTGCCCTGACAACAAAATGGCAGATGAAATTCAGTGTGAGTAAATAATACACATGGATAAAAAATGGTCCTGAGCTTTCTGTATGAAATGATAAACTGATATGACTTTATCACTGAGGAACAAGATCTCTGGGTATAATAGATAGTATCTTTGAAAAATTGTCTCAGTGATCAACACACTTTGAAAAACAAATTTAATACAAGGAGTTTTTTAATGAACAGAGTAGATGAGTATGTGTCATGGTTTAACCCTAACCAGCAACTAAGTCCCGCACAGCCCAGCCCAGCCCAGTGGAATGGGGGAGAGAATTGGAAGAGTAAAAGTGAGAAAACTTGTGGGTTGAGATAAAGAGCGTTTAACAGATAAAGCAAAGACATGCACACCAGCAAAACAAAACAAGAAATGAATTCCCCACTCCCCATCAGCAGGCAGGTGCTCAGCCATCTCCAGGACAGCAGGGCTATATCACATGAAATAGTTACTTGGAAAGACAAACACCACCACTCTGAACCTCTCCCACTTCCTTCTTCTTCCAGTTTTATATGCTGAGCATGATGTCACATGGTACGGAATATTCCTTTGGTCAGCTGCCCTGGCTGTGCCCCCTCCCAACTTCTTGTGCACCCCCAGCCTACTCACTGTTGGGGTGGGGTGAGAAGCAGAAATGTGTGCAAGCATTGCTCAGTAGTAATTAAAACACCCCTCTATTATCAGCACTGTTTTCAGCACAAATCCAAAACATAGCCCCATACTAGCTACTATGAACAAAATTAACTCAACCTCAGCCAAAACCATCACAGTGTGTCTCTATATAAATACCACATCCTGGTGTACAGTTTTGCTCCCTATGTCTCAAAGAGGATATAATAAGACTGGGAAATGGTTAAGAGAAAGGCAACAAGGATAATAAAGGTATGGAACAACTCTGCAAGGAACAATTAATCGGATTAGGAGACCTCAGGGACTATTGAAGGGATATATGATAGAGGTCCATAAAACCATGAGTAGCCAGAAGTGGGCACATAGATAATTATTATTCCCTGTCTCTTTCAAGAAAAGGATTAGTGGGCATCAAATGAAGGTAGGAAATGACAAGTTCAGAGTGTATGGAAAGAGATGGCTCTTCAGGTTTTGTGTGGTTGAGCTGTGGAGCACCATACCACTGGTTATTGTGGGTGCCTTGTGGATTGAAGATCCAGCTAGCAGATTATGTGGATTCAGAACAAAACAGGATGAGATTATAGACGAAAAATCTTTTGAGGGCAACTGAAGGTAACAGTGTGACTGCTGTCTCACAAAGATTTTGTCCTGCTAACTGTTGACTGATAATAACTTGTTCAGGGAGTGTGGTCTTGAAGCCTATACAAATGTTTCTCATCAAGCACAAGGACCACTAATCACTGGCTCCACTGTGTAAACCTGATACTTAGTGGCTTCATTGTGTAAGCTTGATTAGATCCAGGCCTTGCTAACAACTTCCTCTTGAAGAAGAGTTAAAAGATTGATAAAGAGATTAGCATCCTCCCCAGTTGACACCATAGGCCGGATGGTTGCCTGAGAAGCATGAAGTCATCAAAAATCTGTGATAACTGTGGGAACTTGCCCCGCCACCTGTAAAGAGCATGTGTGCTAATTTACACAGCAAGTGAGGCGAATTCAAATATAGCTAACCAATAGCAGATGGAATGGTAATTATGGACCAATGTGTGTAAACTTAGATAGGCTTTTACTAATCATGTAATAGGATAAATAGGCTGTAGTTCCTTTGTGTAGTGTGCTAGCTTTGTGGAATTACCATATAGCACCCATCTTTGTGCAACTATGGATTAAACTGATATCTCAGCTCTGTGTGTGCGATTGGCTTTTGCACACTGGGTAACAAACCCTGTTTAAGGGACAACAGGAGGTAGCATTATATGTCTGCCCCACCATGTTTAAAACTCTTCCCTAAGAATCCTCCTGGCCACTTGCAAAGGTAAGAAACCGCTGGGGGTGATCTGACTCAGTACAGTGACTCCTGTTTTCTCATGTTCTGTTATTACTGGAGTCCTACTCCAGTAATGCTTTGCAAAATGTATTGTAAAGATGTCCACAGTGAAGGTGTCCATAGTAAAGATGGTAAAGTTTGTGTCTTCTCGTTCACCAAATTTCCTTAAAGAGCAAAACATGAATAATTTAAGAAATCACTAGCAGAGCTTCTGTATTAAACTCATCTATATTAAATTACTAAGTAGTCTAGAGTAAAACTCTCAGTCCAACTCAGTCCAGGACAGAGCACAGCTGCAATTCCCTAGGGGCAAGGCAAGAAACAGACTGTCAGTTAATCTTGACAGTCAGAATAGAGCACAGCACATTTGGTAGATAGAGTCGTTATCCCTTATTACTTAAAGGAGGGCACTTTGTATAATAAAGGAGTAGTTAATTGCAGTGCAGCTCTGTTTTCTGACACATATAATCATTGTTAATTTGTCAAATTAGAAAAGACAGACTATTTTATGCAAGGTATCTTGAAGTCTTCCCTGTTTACCACCACATGCCTTTATTCTTTCTTTATTTTTTTTATATATGTTGTGATAGATCTCAGCTATCTGATACCTATCACAGCAAAACCTCGCTGTGCTTGTGAGAGTCGATGTGCTCCGCTGTGACTGACCTAATATGTCCTGCTCCTCCCCAGGGGACATCACAGGCTCCAGGGATGAAAACTGGCATTGAATGCTACTATGATTTTTGAGCTTTACAGACGAGACACAATTCTCTCTAGACAGAAAGCCTTATTCTTGGTGTGGTTTCCTCAGCTGAAAACATCTGCAAGCCTTGGGGCCAAGTATGCCTACCATTGAAGATAAATCATCAGCTAATGAATACTCAGTAGGGCTACTCTGAACCCAACTTGAAGACAACAAAAGTCATACATGGGGATGGAAGACGTTTGGTGAAGGTACCTCACACATTTAAGTTTCTTCTTGGTGTATTGTAGATTGACTTTGAACTTCTGAGCTTCTTCATGGAAGAAAAGCTTTTTTCTGCCTAAGGAGATCCCAGGACGCTCTCAGTGGAGGCTTGAAACAATGGTTAAGACAATCTTGTGAGCTTCTTCAATTCAACTCTTGGACAATAACACTAGGCTACATGAGTCTTTGAGGTATCTTACAAGACTATTTTATGCAATTCAAGGATTTTCCAGATCAACTTATTCAATGTATATTTTAAAATGGAATCTGACACAAATCTGCTTCTATGTCTCTTCAACACTGACTATAGACTCATGGATTCTTTCTTTCAAATCATTTTAGTTTTATGTGTTTTCAATTAAAATGTTATAAAACATTTACAGCTTCTTGCTGCAAAGCACCGAGGACGTTTACATTATAAAAGACACTATCCATAGTGAGTCTGTGGTGCTCACTGCTGTATTTCTTGCAGTCTTGCCTGCAGTTCTGTATATTTGCCAGCTGTTATCAACACAGTCCTTGGATTTCATTGAATGTTCCCATATGAATGCCTTTTGGAGCTGAACCTCTGAGTTTGAACTGTTAACAAGGTGATATAGAGGCTAGAGATGATCTGTATTCCTAAATACAATGAGGTGATCAACAGTTTGGTGACAAAGGATTTTAAATAAAGGCATGGGGCACAGGCCAGTGCTTGGTTTGCCACAGTATTTCCATATAGCCGTATGAATTTGCATCTTAGCTCCCAACAGGTGTTCTGCTTCAGAGGGGTTTCATGGGGAAGGGCATGTCAGTACCAGGGGGCTGGCTCCAGTGAAACAGGGATCAGATGAGGACTCTGGGTAGCAGTGCCAGCTGATCAGTACATGAGTAAAGGGTAATGCAAAAAAATGGACACCATAATATATGTGGCATTTCCTGTCTCTCTATACTGCTTGCCTATTTCTTTTTTCAAATCAGTTAAGTCCAGATCCTAAGAAATATTTAGGCAATAAATTGATAGGAACTTTGACAAGCTAGATTTTAGGTCCCAGTTTTGAAACCTCAACACCTAAATACTGCTGGTCTGACCATTCACTGGAGATAAATAACAACAGAGGTCCTTTCTCACTGAAAACTAAATTTATGACCATTCTGGGTTCCCACTCAACTCTTCTCTGACATACACTCACCATGAGTTTCATCCAAGAGGCATCTATAAAGCTTAATTTGCACATAGCAAAGTTCTGTGAAGCTGCAGCTACAAACACTGATTCTCTTGAAAGTGCTTTTGTTACTTCTAGCTGTCATTTTCCTGCCAAACCCACACCCTGAACTATCCCATCTAATTATACTCACTGGCCATCTTTCCCCTTTTTATTGGCAATATTTTTCTTGTTAATTGTGCATGCTTGGTTTTAAAGAATGGTGTCTGCCTTTCCTTATGTGGCTCTGTAAGGAATATTTCTGCATCCTGGGTAGTTTCTCTGACATGTTTATGCCTTGCTGGTTACTGTAAAAACTGCAAGACATATTATGTACTACAGAAAACCAGGCTGGCACTTTGCAGTTTTAACATTGTGCCGTATTGTATAGTTAAAATAAATGTACCTGATATCAGCTTTATTACTCCTATTAGATGGTCTAATGGCTTGATGTGCAGGAGTTCTTCCAGCAGGATGTTAAAGGGAAAGCACCAACTGCTCAGCTCAGCCCCCACACTCAGTAGCATCCAGGGAGCAATAAGGGACTCTGCAGAACAGCACATGATGCTCAGATGGGGCTGTGTTAGGGCTCTGAAGTCAATCTATTGCCTCCAGGTACTACATTTAACATGTGACAGAGTGTCAAAAAGAGGTTAGCACAGCAGAAAAAAGAGGGAAGGTCCACAGATGCTGTTTGTAGTCTCTGTCCATTTCTACTTTTCATTAAAAATATTACATCTTGGATGCTGTAAAGGATTCCCTCTGAGTGATGCCATAGCAGTCACACAGGACAGGTTTATTCAACACTGATGAAACTTTGTTCAATAAATATGCCTGTGCAGTTTGAAACATGATGCAATCATTCCTGACTGACAGCTGTATAAAGGAATTAATATGGCAATCCAGAGCTTAGTACAGTTTGGGGTCTTGTGAGCTTCTGCCACTCATTTATCCTGACAGTGCCTGGATGGGAGTATCTCCAGCTGATTGAGCCACCTTGGGGTAGTTTCACAGGCTCAGTGGTGTTTAGGATGCAGTTCACCTCTGTGCATGCCTACACTTTATGTTTGGTTAGATGAATCACATCGAAATATCTGTTGACTGTACTAACTAAATCTCCATTGACCATCCACAGACCAGATACCACCTGAGACAGTCACTTGTATTGGAGACACCAAATGCTAGGCCAGGTGAGTTCCACACATCATGTGGAATTTGCATATATTCACTAAAGATTCACTTTTATCTAGTTATCCTTGACTTTCTTTGACTTTCATTTTAATTGAAGTGAATACACTGGAATCACCTCTCTTTGGTCAGAGGAACTCTGCTTTGCCTGTCTCCTTGGTGGAAAGTGGTACAGAGGCCTATTATCAGCACTGAGGAATATACTGAGGGAGGGTGAGAGAGGGTGTTAACTGTTTAGCCCAAGAAGATCTCAGATGAGTTGCAGTCAGAGTAGTTTGTATGGATGCACCTCAGAATTTCTCATAAGAACTACTTCTCAACAGAGATGCTAAAGATTTGAGGAAAATGCTCAAGGCTACATGGCAGCATAAAGCACACTGGGGATCAACTAGTCATTTTTAGCTGATGTATTTTTTTTGCTCATTCTGGGTCTAGAGGGAACAGGAAACCTCCTGTTAGCCATGCGAAAAGCGTCATGAATACTCATCCACGTGTGCACATCTGCACTTCCAGGTCTGGGATACTTCCTATAGCAGAAGGAAAGAGAGAGTTGCCATGATGTTAGTCCAAGGTAAGGTCTGACCTATAAGCAGTAATTTATATTTCTAAGATCTCTGGAGGTGCCCAGCAAAGAGGTACCAAAACTGAAAAGAAAAGATGATCTTTGACTATATGGAGCAGTGTTTCTGAGCCTAGGTTCTGCTAAGTGTTATTATAAAGAACTAATTTTGTTAATTCTACCACCTTACCCAGATTTTAAACAGAACTTGTGCTCAGTTGAGTTGTTTTAGCCACTGTAACTCACTGGCCCAGGAGAGCTCAGATCAGATGCTACATTTGATGTGCAGTGAAATTGTTCTTTTCGCTCAATTTCCCAGCTGGGTTGCCTCCAGCAAAAAGGGTCAAGTGATTTGAGTAAATTGTCCTTGGCTCATTCAGGATCAAAGCACAGGTTTTTCCTGGTTCCACTTCTTTCCCCCGCCGACATTGTTAAGAATCACTGAGCCTTTGGTATTCAGCTCCCAGTAAGTGCAAGAGTCAGTGACAACTGAAAGCAGCAAAATACACCCCAAGAGATATACTTAGGGCAGATAGCAACAGAGCAATTGAGGGCCAAGAAAAGATTAGAGGTAGAGAAGGGGGTGCTTCAGTCTACCCAAGATGAAGAAGCACGGAGAGGCAGCAGATGTAATGTGTGATTCCTGGATGGGCATGCTACTGGAGGAGAGGGTATTTGTCTGTGGTGCCAGGGAAAGCGTGGAAGGAAGGGACATGATGGTTGGTGCTAAGTAGGTAAGGAACCCTGAGACCTCTGTTTTGATTAACACTGTCTCAATTTATGTTTATGAAGGATAATAAACAGAGGAGTGGGTGTCTCATCCTATCTTAACTTGTTTCATTGTATAATTCCAGGTAAGACATTGCTCTGTCATTTGCAGAAAAGCCAAGAGAATCTCTCTATGTCTCTGAAGTAATCATTGTCAATAAGGCACTATGGGACTGTCAGAAGAGGATTTGTTGCAGGTAGTACCCCTACTGATGTCATCTACCTGGATTTGTGCAAAGCATTTGGCACTGTCGCACATGACATACTTGTCTCTAAATTGGAGATATATATATTTGATCGATGGACAGTTTGGTGGCTGAGGAATTGGTTGGGTGGTTGCATTCAGAGGGTAGTGATCAATGGCTCAATGTCCAAGTGGAGACCAGTGACAAGTGGTGTTCCTCAGGGGGGCTGTATTAGGATCAGTACTGTTTAGTATCTTCATCAGTGACATAGACATTGGGATTGAGTTCACCCTCAGCAAGTTTACAGATGACACCAAGCAGAATGGTGTAGTTGACATGCCTGTAGGATGGGATGCCATCCAGAGGGACCTGAACAAGCTTGAGAAGTGGACCCATGTGAACCTCATGAAGTTCAGCAACATCAAGAACAAGGTCCTGCACCTGTGTTGGGGCAATCCTTGGTACCAGTACAGGCTGGGGGATGAAGGGATTGACAGCAGCCTATAGAGAAGGACCTGGAGGTATTGTTGGATGAGAAGCTCAACATGACTCAGCAATGTATGTTTGCAGCCCAGAAAACCAACTGCATCCTGGGCTGCATCAAAAGAAGTGTTATTAGCAGGTTGAAGGAGGTGATTCTTCCCTTTTATTCCACTCTTGTGAGATCCCACCCGGAGTACTGCATCCAGTTCTGGAGTCCTCAGTAGAAGAAAGACATGGACCTACTTGAAGAGGTCCAGAGGAGGCCACAAAGATCATCAGAGGGATGGAACACCTCTTTTCTGAGGACAGGCTGAAAAAATTGGGGTTATTCAACCTGGAGAAGAGAAGGCTCTGGGGAAAACTTATTGTGGCCTTTCAGCACTTAAAAGGGGGCTTATAAGAAAGATGGGGACAAACTTTAGCAGGGCCTGTTGTGATAGGACAAGGGATAATGGTTTAAAACTAAAAGATGGTACATTTATGCTAGATACAAGGAATAATTTTTTTATGAGAATGGTGAAACACTGGAACAGGTTGCCCAGGGAGGCTGCAGATGCCCTCTCCCTGGACATGTTCCAGGCCAGGTTGGATGAGGCTTTGAGCAACCTGATCTAGTTGAAGATGTCCCTGATCATTACAGGGAAGTTGGACTAGATGACCTTTCAAGGTCCCTTCCAACTCAAACTATTCTATGATTATGTGATTCTAAGACTTTGATTCAAAATCTGATCCAAAGCAGAGAAGATCCCAGATCTCACTAAGAGCTCTAATTCATTACTTTCCAGCTTCAGGACAGAAAATCCTGCATCTCAACCTTCCAGAGAGGACCAATTCACTGTTTTCTGAAAACACTAGTGGAAGTGGACCTAAAGTCAGGACAGTTGGAGGAAGTAGACATCCAGCTCCTTTGTATTGTGAGGACTTGGGTGGATCCACAAATGTTCAGCAGCAAAAAAGGCAGATGTCTGGGGAATTTCAGTTCTTCCTAAGTGAGCAGCAGCTGCACAGGGACTTCAAGTATCTAATAAATATTTGAAATAGATGGATGTGGGTTAATGTGGTCTCTAGTTCCAAAGATTTTGAGAAGGCATGCTGAGACTTGCCTACACCAAAAGAGAGCTGTGGTACCAAACACACTACACTTCCAAAGCACAGAAGGATTTTCCAGTCAAAAGGTAAAATGTTATTAGAGTGGCCTGTCTGAACTGTCAGAGCCTGTTTGCTTTGGGTCTAGAAAATATCCATGAATACAATATTTCATGAAATTTCTTATATTTCCTGTATGTAGTCACTTCCTTTGCAAAAAGAGCCCTCTTTCTGTGTTGGTGTGTGTTTCTCTGTTCCTTGACAAAACATAAAAGTAGAAAGGCCCATGACTATGCAAGGAAAAAAATCATTAAAATAGTTTTGACTCTAAAAGTTCAGGGTGAGTTTGCAGTGAAAGTTTGTGAGTGGGAAATGATGCATTTCTCATTAAGTCCAAACCAGTTCTCCTGTCCCTGTTGATGATCTGCCCTTGTTTCAAACCAATTAAACTAGAGCTAATCTCTCTGTTGGTTTGAGACATACTGTCTTTGTTACATATAGCTCCTTTTGTGCACAAAGTTGTAATGGATTTTTTTGTAACCTACATCCATATTGGAGAATAATCATCTTTGTGCAAACACAGAATATCTGGTTCCTGAACCAGACAACTCTGAACTTGATTCAGGGCCAAATGAGGGAAAACTGAAAGGCTCCCATTGACTTCACTGCATATCAGATCAGGCTGTCACTGTCTACACTCAGTCAAGGACATATAGTAGCTAATTTAAGGCCTATATTGTGAATGGGCTGAAAAGCACAATGACAGTGCAGTGCATATTCTTTTTAGCACCTGCCTGTGGTGAAGAGTGGCTGAAAAGCTTTATGGAGGAAGATTTTTAGGGAGAAATGCAGAAGAATGAGCATTCAACATCTCCTGGCTCTGAAGTAGTTCTCAGAAGTGGTTATTTTCTGGGAAGTGGATACAATACTGAAGAATTATTGAAAGCAAAACAGTTTGGGAGATGAATCAGATGAACAAACAAATTAAATTCTCTGTGCATAACTCCAAATACTTCTGCATTTGGATGTACCTGCTGAGAGATACATCTGTTGTTAGAAAAATTATAGGCTATTTTTGACTGGAAATCCACACAACCCCATAAGCAAAACAGTTAAGCAATGAGTATAAATTCTGAGGTAAAGTGGACTTAGAGGTCTCACTCTACAAGCATCCTTGTAAATGTTCTGTGCTGTAAATTTCCAGCTCCTTTAACCAGGTATTCAGTTCCTGGGAGTCAGACCTGAGCATTGAACTCATGGTGATACATCACCACCATGTGGTCATTGCCAGGAAAATAAACTGCCATTGAAAAGTTGGAAGAAACTTGAGGTGATGTTTCAAAACTGGTGAGATGTGTAGTTTTTGTAGTAATAGATGATCTTACAGTGCTTGGCCACCAACACTGCTATAATGTGAACATGCCACAGAAAATCTGTGATTTGTCCAAGCTCTTGTTCTGAGTCTGAAGTAAAACCAGGCACAGGAGCCACTCATGCACCATCAGATGAAGCAGTACTTCAGCATTTTAACCTGTCTGGATGTGCCTGTTGTAAGTTCTGGTATGTCTGACATGAGACAAATACTGAGAATGGTGTAAAAGATTGTCCCTGCTGCTGGAAATAGCATGGGGTATTTTTCTCAAGGCAGAAATTATGTTCTTTGGAAAGCATTCTTTCATACATGCTTTAGAGGGAAGTGCTGCAGAGTATAGCAAGGGGTGACACTGTTTTGTTCTGGCTTTCCTGTACAGTCTCTAATTCATTTTGAGGAGTTTTCTGGGGAAGGGAGGTTCCAGTGGGGTATCTCTGAGAGTTCAGGGATGTTGCCCCTTTCATTAGGACTGGGTGCAAATCAGAACCTTAAAACGTCCTTTTCTGATATAACATTGGGGTCACTGTGCAGAAGGCAGAGCACTCTGTTTCTTTGTGTTTGTATAACAGGATGAATCTCATTCTTTATTCTGCTTTTGCCTTACTATTGATTTCATCCCTAGAGAGATGTGTGGGACTTTCCAGAAGGGAAAGAGTCTTTTTAGAAACTTTCTGTGACATTCATTTATGCCACTTCTCTCGTGATTATTAACTGCAGAGGGACCAAGCTCCTCTGGTCTTTGAGGGACTGCTCTGTTTGAGCCTTCATTGTCTGTGTAAAGTGAAGGCTGTAGGCTCCTTGTTTTATTCTTCCCCTTCTTCTCACAAACCCAACCTCTTCTTTATTGGGAGTAATAACGAATGCCCGAGTGTGAGTCTTGGTAAAATATTTCAGTAAGACACTTGTATATGATTGATCCAGATGTGGCTGCAAAGCAAATGAAGACAGCTGTTATTTATGTTGTTTATCTTACGTTGTTTATGTTATGTATGTCTTATACATGTTGTATAAGCACTTCCAAGCAGATACCCTGAAGGAAAAGCACTTTGACATGCAGCAGGGCCATGCAGGGATTTTTACCTCCTGGAATACTAACCACTTTGTGCAGGTGTATAACAGCAAAGAAGAGATAAGTAACCATGCTCCAGGAATATATTCAACCATACCAAGAAATGCCTCTGTCTAAATTATTTATCTGGCCTTTTAATAGCTCATTGCTGCAGAACATATTTTCCTCTCATCTTTATCAGTCTAATCCTGGAAGGTGCTGAAGCACTTGGTTTTCACATGCCTGAGGGTGTGAAGCCATAACGAAGCTTTTCTCTGCTCTAATATCTTATGATCTCGTTCTCTCTGCAGCAGTGGTACAATGTAATAAAAGTGCTTAGACATGGACAGAAAGCTCTTTGAAGGGCAAGATCACCTCAGTCGTATCTTCCTGTAAGTAAACCTCTTAGGCGGATGATCCTTCATGACACCAAGAACTTCAGTGTGGCTTCTCTTTCCAATTCTCTGAATTGTAATTTTTGGTTCCTGCAGATGCCAGATGTTAATTTGAGATGTAAATTACATGGGACAGGAACTAAAGCACTGATTTTGTGTATGGTCTCTCCACAGCCTTCAGTTGGGACAGAGGTTAAATGTAAATCCCATGGAAGTGTACCAAGAGTCAGACTATCCAAATTTAATCTATTTTTCTGAGATACTTTCCAGCCTGTATATTGAATTTTTTGGAAGTTATGGATGTGATAAACCTGCTGTGCAGTAGTTGGCTTTTACAGTGGTTGTGATAGTTAGGAGCAGGGTGTTTGGGTCAGGGTTACCAAACAGGGTCCATATCCTCTACAACAGGCACTCTGGAAAAAAATGGGGAAGAAGGAGGGGTACTGGTCAAGAAATCAGGAATTAAGTCCGGGTGTAGTAGTCCGGTATAAAAATTCTAGAGTAGAAGTAGAGGCATTTTGTATCTGGCACCTTTTGTGACGCTACAGGGATTCTGCATTCATTTAAATTGTCAAGTTTTTTAAAAGAGTGTTAAATGAGACAAGGTAATAAGGAACCACAAACGCTGTTCAAAGGTTGAAGAATGATGCTTTTCTTGACAGACCTGAAAAGCTCTATTTACTTAGTTTTTCCAAAAAGAGATTGAGTACTGGCAGAGAATCCTTCTAAAGGGCTCAGTCATGGGACACCTTAACTGATGCAGAGGCAAGGAAGGGAGTGATGTTGCACTTCATAGAGCTTTCTGTCCATGGCTCTGCACATGTACTAGCTAGTATCACAGCAAAAGATACAATTAGAGTGTGTGATCAACTCTCAGGGGAGAAAAACACTGGGTTTAGAAGGTTCTTGTAGAAAAAGGCATAGCAAGAACTCATGGTTGAATGCAAAACCAATATGAATTCAAATGATAATTAGACAAGTGCTTTTAATAATGCGGGAGATTTGCCACTGGAATGAGCTGAAGAGAACAGTAGATCTGCCAAAACTTGATACCCTCAAATCCAGACTGATTATCTTTCTGGGAGACAGGTAGAAGCTGAAGAGAAGTCACTAGACAGAATTCAGACAGCTGGGAAGAAAAAGCAGTGTTTGGATGCCAGATGAGAAGGAATGAGATCTCCTAGCTTTAAACTGTATTAATTCTTGAATATTTTAGGAAAGGGCTTCCACAGACCATTTTGAACAATGCCAAGCCTTTATATTATTGGTAACTGCAAAAAAGACACCACATGTGCATCTGCTTTTCCTCTGTCTTATGATTTTCAGGGAAATAGTTAAATACCTAATTAAGCCACAGGGGATGTTTACCTTCGTTACTGCTTCAGCCACAGGTCAGTCTCTCACATGCTCCTTCTCTCATGTTCAGCAGTGCTGAAGCAGACAATGCTGGAAGATCTGGAAGATCTGCAGAGATAGAGGTCCCTAAATCAAACTTCTGGCTACCTTTCCTTTTCCTTGCCTCCATGAACAACTCTTCCTCCTCCCAGCTTGCATCCATGGGTGATAGGAAATCCCTGAAGTCAAGGTTTATCATGCTTCTGTAGATCCTTCAGGCATAGACTCAGCTCATCTTTAACAAAAAATCCTATGGAAATTAAGTTCAACACTTAATGTGGGGTGAGGAATGTGGCAAAAAGGATCACTTTCTTTTTTAAACCTGTGGCTTAAAAGCATTTTGTGCCCCTACTTCTTGTGCTATGAAAACCAGCAGATAGTCTCTCTCAACTATTCTCTCCACATCTTTCATGATTCTGTGAATCTTTGACTATTTATTTGTTTCTTGTATGGAAACTGTTCTATGCTGTTGATGATCTCCAGCATGTTTCTCTACATGCTTTTCACTTCTACTGTCTGTTGTTAAGCTGTGATTACCAGAGACACAGACAACTCTAGACACAGAAAAAACATTTGAACATAATGTCATAATGATGTTTTATCTACTCTTTCTTCAGTGATTTAAATTGCCTTTTCCAGAGTCACTGAATGAACAATCACTACAAGATCACTTTTCTGAGTGGTAAAATCTGATTTAGAGGCTATCACTGTATCTAGATAGAGTGGTGTTTGTTTTTGTCTATGTTCATTGCTTTGGATTTATCTAAGCTGAACTACATTTATTATGTTATCACACAGCCACTTAGCATCTTATGATCCTTCTACAGCAATTCCAAGTCTTATTTTTTAACACAACACCATGTGAACAAAAGGCATCCTGTTTGCAGTTAGCTTCTATTCAACCAGGACACAGAAAGTGCACAGAAACTTGCAGATACCTGCATTGCTCTGTATGCATGTACCTTATAAAAGCTTTCAATATACCCCAATGGTTAGAGAATTGTTGGAGACAACACCACCAGTGTGGTGTGGGAGTTCATCAGCAGAAGGAACAGCCCAAATTTATGTAAATAATTCTATTTCTCTCTAATTTTTTATTTTTTCCCAGGCAACCTGGCTTGATCAGTGGGCAGTCGTTGTGCCTCTGAGGTTAACATCCATGATCTGACTCCAGAAAGTGAATGGTTGAGTTATTACAGGGAAGTCTGAACTGCTCACTGCACTCCACTAAATTCTTAATCTTTAAGAAATACACTCTGTAGTTCATCAAATTCACCTGCACGAGAGGCATGCACTGGTTCTGCACTGCCCAGTGTTTATTTTGGTCACTGCAGATTAAACATGCATGTTCTCACCATGGCACTTTTCTGGAAGCATAGGCTGCAACTCAGACAGGGCAAACAGACATCATTCCTGGTGTGACAGAGCTGACAGGGTAGCCACGTTCTCACAGTGCACATAAAGCTTAGGAGGTTCTCAATTATTTGATTTCACAATCTGCTTCAGCCTCTACAAAGCCAAGATAAGTGGAAATATAAATTAGCCAGTGGGAGAGAAGTCCTATCAGTCAAGTAAGCCAACTAAATTAATGCTGGAAAATAGGACTATGTCAGTTGAACCGAGCTTGTTAGCAATGGCAATGACCATTTTGGAGTTAAAGTGTCCATCAGATCATTTTGATAAAAAGCATCATTGCCATTAGAGGGCACCAAATCACTTTAAAATCTGCTTTCTTCCTATGAGTCTAGGATTTGTATCCAGCCTATGCACAGCCTGATCCCTGAACTGTCTAGCCACAACTCAAATGATTTTGCAGTTATACTTGTTGTGTCTCAGTGCCCTCCACTAGATTGCTACCGTTTTGGCCCCAAATCCCACCAGTGTAGCTGGCAAGTTTTCCTAACTGTCAGATTTCAGAATGGAAGACGTGCAGCTGCCTGCCTGCCAGGAGGAACACAGAGAAAATCTTATTTACATACATTTCTTCCTCTGTCAGGCATGTAGCCTTTGGGGATAGAAGTTACACTGTGCAAACAGCAATAAACTTGTGAGGTTTGAAGGGCATGACAGGGAATGTCACCTATTAAAAGATAAATAGGCTGAAAAATATAGGAGCGGATGGAGTACAGCTGTTAGGACACTGCTTTATTGCTGTTATCCTTAGAGTTACCCTTCTCAGCTACTACTCACATTTGCTATTATTTGTCTGTGTTTTACTTTGGCCACCTTACCCTTGGGTGCATTTTCCTATTTCTATTGTTTTGCTTACCTTACGCCTTTTAATTTCTTCCTGAATAAAAATCAGCTTCAGTTGGGATGGGGCTGCAGGGGACTGCTAAGGGAAGAGGTAGTCTCCCATGAAAATTTTTCCCTATGGGCTATGGCTGAGAATCTAGGGCTAAGATTCAGTTAAAGCCTTGAGTTATGATTAGGGTTAGGACAGAGACAAAGCCTAGAGTTGCAGTTGGGGTTGGGCTGCAGAGGAGCTACTGAAGGATGCTCAGTTTATTAAGCATCTTCTGACAAGTGATACATAGGCTTCTGTTAATATTTGATAGAAAAAGAATGGATGCTTCAGTCTTTAGGGAAAGTGGAACAAGGCCAAGCAATTAATTAGTCTGCTGGGAACCCGGAGTAGCTCTGCTAGAATTAAATGAGTTGCTGTGGCTGTGATTTACTTTATTTCACGGCCTTTTAATTCTGTTAAGTTTGGCAAGGTTATCCCAGATCTATACCAGTGTGAAAGGTCCTATGATTCTGCTCTGAGAGCAAAATCTTGTGCAGCTAAGCATAAGGAGAGCAGTGTGTTTTATTATGGAACTGAGTTGTACAACCTCTAAATTTTGTCACCTGCCGTGAATCTTCTTTGTAAGTTCTTAAATATTTGAATAAAGAGATATATCTGAAACATTTCTGGCTGGCTGTAAGGATCAAAGTGTGATATTGCCATTAGTATTCTTTGAAGGGAAGAAACTCATCACAGTGTTTGGGAACTTTTTCCCTTGCTTCCCTTCTTGTGCGTATGTGAGATAAAGCAGTACCAACTTCTTTAAAAAGGGAGAAGAAAGAGAACCAGCACTTGCTTGAGCATCTTTGAGAAACTCCAAAGAACTTAGGTTAACCCCAGCTAAATTTGTAGTGCTGAAAAATATCTCTTTGGGGAAGGACCAGCTTTCCTCTTAAATCTGCAACCAACAATGTGTAGAGGAGACAAGAGAAAAATATGGGCTACAATAGTGTTGGGACTGAATTAAATGTACCTGAGTGCAATGAATGATAGAAATTTACTTTCTAGCTTTTAATAACAAGAATCCAAATGACAAGCTTCACCCTTGAGTATAACAAAACTTTTATCTAGAAAGTGTCCTTTCTTTAGTGTTTTAGTGAAAGTGAGATCCTAAGGTGGGATTTATATCTGCTAATTTTAGCCATCTACAGTGCATAATGTGTGTGGGTGAGGTGTCTAAACTCCTGTGAATTTCAGTGGAGATCTAGTCAATAAAGTCAATTGCATTTAGGATGTGATTCACTGGACCAGATGTGAGAGTGTATTTTACTATGAAAATATACCCTAAATTACATCTAGTAACTCGCCACTGACTAAAAGCTGTTTAGGCAATGAACCTAAATGTAGATGCTTACACTGTAAATACTCGCATCCAGTCTGATGAAGCCTGCTTTTAACATCTCTGAAGCTGCTTATTTGGAAGAAATGCCAAACCATCAATGCTAGAAAATGTTTTCAGTAGTTTTTATACATCAGTTTTAAAACAGAGTGTAAATAATAGTGTCAGAAACATTGCTGAGAAAGGTCATTACTACGGATACTGTGGCTGAAAGTTAGATGTTTCAAAAATGTAGTCTAAATTCAGGTGCATGGACAGCATTCAAATCAAAGCCAGACAGAGTTCCACTTTTATGGGTCTGATAAGCTCTGAGATCTGAGTATTAACTATAGCTATAATGTTCTTTGTAACTGAAAGAAAAATAATAATAAAAAAAAAAGAGACCTCTTGAGCAAAGAGTTTGACCTAGTAGATCTTGTCTTTGAGTGTGACATCTTCATTCTCTTTCTTCACACTTATCAAAAAATTATGTCTTTGGGGGTTCTACACTGCTGAAAGGTGGGTTAATTCAGCTGTCTAAACATCTTCCAAGGCTCAAAGTAGCCACCTAACCATTTCTGTGAATTACACCAAATACCTTTCAAGACTAAGAAGTGGGAATTAAAGTGTTGGCATATTGAAAGTCACATAACATGTGAGGTGTCAAGCTCTGTGACTTCAAACTCTTTGTCCAATAAATTGCAATGTTATATTCAGTAAAAAAAAAAAAAAAAAAAAAAAAAAAGCACAATGCTGGTTAACTCCTAATACTCCTAATACCATTGAAAGATGGAAAAGCAACCTGGCTGCATGATCCTTGTGCTCACAAAAAGGGTTCATTCGTAGGTAGAGCTTATCTTTTCTCAAGGGTAGACAAAGTTCTACAAGCGGTCGCTTGCTTAACTTGACAAGCAGGCTAAGTTTTCTGTTTTGCTGTGTTTTTAACCTTCTGACTTTTCCAATAATTTTCACTACCCACGCAGATACTGGTAATGGACATGGCAGTTGGTTTCAGATAGTAAGATTATATCTATCGATTAGTATCTTGAAACATTCCTTTTGAAGAAAATAAGATGATCTCTTTTATGGTAGCTCAGGTTTCCTTATTCCTGGGAGGATGATAGATGCATGTTTTGTGATTCTGTGGATTCTACTTTGAGAAAAAATATGCTGAATATAAAAAAGCAGAACTGGATAGTTTTGTAATGTCCCATCTCACATCTTGTACTTCTTGTAGGCTAAGGAAAAGATATCTGTTGTCTTGTTCTTGTGCAGATGCAGATAAAATTTCATTTGACCAACTGACATCGATGGATTGGATTACTTTAGGGCTAGAAATCTCAGAACATGGCCTCTAGAGTTTATTCCTACACAAATTACTTTGGTGATAAGATAGAACAAAGGTTAAGATGTGGATGGTAGAAAGTGGAAGCCAGTTCAAGGAGCCTAATATAAAAATGTAGGCTCAAAACCAGCTTCTAAAATTTGAGAGAATATGGTGGGGCATATTGGGACCTATTTTGTAGAAATGCTGAGTACCTGCAACTTTTATTGGCACTATAGAAATTAATGTCTCGAGCTGTGTAACCAAAATCAGGCACTGTGTAAATAAATTGTTGAAAATCTCCTTATCACCAATTCACCATACTAAAACTTATATACCACTTCCTGCTCCAGGATGGTATGTTCTGGCTTCACAAATCAGTGGTTTTGAACTGGGATGATACCATGGTAGAGAGTCAAACCCTATAAACTAGTGACTCCCGACCCAATCCCCATTAAGATGAGGAAGAGCACCACACTCAGTTTGCAGGAATGCTTCCTAAGATCTTGCTGCCTGCTAGAGAGCCCCCAGAGTTAATATAATCTTGGAAAGGTGCTTCTTCCTCTTCTGACCTACTCTTTCCTGACTCATGCTATCTATATAAATGCTCTTGGTTATTCCTTTGATCTCTGGAGAACAGGCAAGGAGCTGAATTATTTACAGTCCTCCTGCTTATAGAGTCAATGCAGGCCTGGCAGAGGACTGCCTTTTTGTTATCCAGCAACTCTGCAATCATGCTGAGCTCAAGACAAGGAAAGGTGAAAGACAAATAAATGTATTTCTTCACCACATCCCACATAGACAACATAATTTCAGAAGTGATAAAAAAATGACAGCAATCAAACAAAACAGCTCTCACTTCTGGTCTCTAGATATTAAAACACAAAAAGCTTCCTGCGTTTTGTCTCTTTTTATCCAGTTGTCTCATTGCGATTTTCCTGACAGAGGGTAAGGAGAAATTTAAAACACTATTAAAATTGATTCTTTAGGGCAATGCACTTCTCCACTGTGCTTATGTACATTTGTTCAGCTCACCTCTGACAGACCATTAGCTTGTGCTGTGACCCAGTGGGAGGCTAAACTGCTGGGCACTGGAAGTGGCCAGCCCCTCCAGGACATCCTGCAGGCAGGCTCCTTGGGAAAGGCACTCCATTCTCCTGGTTTGCCCAGTGCCTGCATACACATGCATATTCATGACTGGCTATTCTTTCAGGCAAAAGAGAAAATTTCTTTAGAAAATTGCAGCAGCAGTACAGGGCTGTGCTTTCAAGTATTTTGTCTTTCCCAAAAGAAAATAGCTGATGCCATGAAAAGTTTTGTGCAATCGTAAATGTGCTCAACTGTGCTATAATGTTTCATGGAGGGGGAATTTTCTTTCCCAGCCCAGCTGCTGAGTAGTTTATGCCTCCAGGCTCCATGAGGAATTGATAAATAGGACCAGGCATCATACTAGTTTTTGTTATTTTTTACCCCATTTGCAATAATCTGGGACACAGAAATTCCCCCATGTGATAGTATTCTCCCTTTCCTCCAGTCTGAAATCACGTGTGTAGACACATGTACACACAAACACACACTTTTGTAACTCATATCCTTCAAGACATTTTTATGTAGAACTATGTGGGAGGAAAACCTCCACACCTAACTTCACACAACAATCTAATCGATCGTTTTTAAAGGGCATTGCTGTCAGTTTGGGAGTAGTGCTGACTATAAGAATGTAACACTATATAAATGAACATGCACCTGTTTATGTTTCCATTTTCTGCTTATACATACACTTAATGTGGCTTTTTGTTTTCAGCAGCAAAATGCTTCACTCAGTAAAAAGGGAACTGCTAATATGGAAGTGGGGCGATTTGGGATTTCTTCCTTTTGACCAAGACATCCCAGGAGACAAGGGGAACATTTCAGAACTTACATTTGCCCTGAAATATTCAGGTTGTCTAGTCTGATGTTCAGCCATGGACAATGGAAAGCAAAACCTTCTTGCATTATAATCAAGTGTAAAACTTCTGTAATAGGTAAATAATTAGGCACTTACATGCAAGTAAGTAAAGATAATTTTCCTAGATTCAGCTGAATTGTATTTCTTGGTCTTGAGGATAAAACTAGTTAAGTTTCCGAGAGTGTCTTCAACAATGTTTCCTATGAATCGTTCATTTTTTTTTTTTTTTTCTGTAGGGATGATGTTCTACTTCAAGACCAAGACTAATCCTCACTCCTATCTGTTCCCTTGATTTTTGTCATAGTTGTACCTGGTGTCCTTGAGTTGCTCATTGTCTCTGGGACAGACAGATTGATGAAATCTATTTTTAGTGTTGTTCTTTGAGTTTCTATGTTCCTCTCATTCATGGGTGACAAGGCTGAGTGAATCAAAATGTTTATCTTTACCCTTTCTGTATTTTTCCTCATTTGTCATGTTTATCTCGCTGTCCCTTAGAGGCTGCAAGAAGGTGCTGTACCACAGAGCCCAGGAACTGCATCTGCTTCCTCACTTTCTGCCATCACCCAGTGCATCCTTACCACTGGAACGGGCCACAGAAGCTTCTCCTTTCTTTTTGGCCTGTTTTGTGGAAAACACTGTTTTGCACTGATACTGATTTTGAAATGTCAGCTGATATGGGTGATCTCTTATCTGCTTCTCTGTGCTTTGCCCCAGGAGTTGACCTCTCCATGCACTGTAAGAACACAGCTCATAACTTTGCAAGGTCTCCAACAGGCTGCTTCTCATTCCTTCACACATGGCTTGTGGGGTCTGAGAAAGCTGCTTCATAGACTTTTGCTTTAGACCATCAAAATCTCTTTTTTCCATAATTAGAATGACCTTGGAACTCAAAGACACATTCCAGAGAATGCTCCTGATGTTGAGGAACTTGTCTCTAATGAGAGGAAGGAATTTGTCATTGCCTAACTAGAGTCTCTTTTGCAAGTTGAGACTTACTGCTCTGAGATGGTATGTTCTAAGCCTTTCACATTCCCCTACTTATTTTCACACCTAAGAACAAGACAGTAGCAACTGTCTCTTGCCCCCAATATTTCCATCTGCATCAGGAGAGTGATTGTATATGGGAAGGCTTTAAAATGACCAGAGAGACCTGCCAGATTATGTCTTGATCCTGACTCTATATGCAATTGAGTCATATTTTTCCACATGATCTCGTGCTGATCAAGGCAGTTGTATTATAGAACCAAGCTTTATGAAATAAGTCTAAGGAAGGAAACAGTTAGAGCTGAGGAGTATGTTCTTTAACTGATTTGTAACATCTTGAACTCACACATTTATAATGGCATCAGCTATTACTATCACTTACCAGAGAACAAGCACACTGAATTATTTCATAATACAAATGGGTCCCTTGCTAAGTCTGCATCTGTTACTCACTGTCATTGGGAATATGCTTTTTGACCTGAGCTGCATGTGTCATTACAGCAGCAACAAGAGGCCAGAGGCTCTGCCACCTGCAGATCCCTTTACACTGAGCCCTTGTAGGAAAGATCCCAGTCCACTTCTCTCATCTGTATTGAACACATGATGCTCCTTGCAAAGGCTGATAGGAAGCAGGAATGAAGGACTCAGCCAGGAGATGGCCATGGCTGTACCCACTCTGTGTCCAGGGTGCATTGGCATGGCTGGCTCCAGACTGAGGCAGTGTGAGAGCTTCTGCTTTCCTCATCTGGTTACTCTGCTTGACCAGACTGCTTTTGAAACAGTATGTACATGAGGTAAATATGAATTTAGATTGTGCTATGGAACAAGCTTAGGTGACGTCTTCATACCTTCAGTGCCAGTGCTGGTGCTTCATTATCTGTCAACACAAAAGCTTTCCTGAAGCAAGGTTTGTCTGTGACTACTCAATGTTGCAGAGAGTTTCTAGGGTATATCTGCAGGAGGAATATAAATGCCTCCCTGAACAAATAGAAATGACAAATTTGGGTTAAAAAAAAAAACCAAACCAAACTGTTTTCAAGTAAAGTGTAGAAGTGTATCTGTCTGGTGGCTGAAAAACATAACCACTTTCTTGCTGTTGCAAGATGACAGGGGAAACAGCTCCATCAAGGCCTCTTCAGGCATCTGGAAGAAAAGATGTTGAGAGATAAGTTCAAATGTATAGGGAAGAGATTACTATTCTGAAGATCTGCAAGGATGGATTTTGGCTGGATCATACTTCTATAAACATAGAAGCTGAAATTGAACAAATCCCTTATCTTTCAGTTGTTGGGGACAGCCCCATGAAAAGGCTGTAATCTACAACTAGTGAGACTAGCAGGAGCTTTGCTCAGGTCCTTGGACGACTTGCTTTGTGCCTAATGTTACTGCAAATAAGAGCACAGACATCTGTGCTGGCGGTCCTCTGAAGACAAGGGTTATCCATGGACCAGAAGTGGTTGCACTTCAGTGGAAGTTTTGGTAAGTATAAGCACACATTGTTAGAGTGCCACAGAGTAAAAATCATGCAAGTGTCTAATACTTTAGTTATTCTGTTTTTCCATAGGGTATTGTTACCATCTAGTCTCTAGGTCAAAAGCTTTAGGTGTTTGTTTGTTTGTTTGTTTTCTTTTTTAGGATTACAATTAAAAAATCAAATAGTCTTTGCATGACACTTCTTGTTTGGGAAGGCCATCATACTACAGGACTTGTATATTCCATCACTGGCATAAAATGACTGTCAGCTTGGTAGTAATTAGATAAAAAAGAGAATTGGATATCTATCATTTCATACCACTGTGAAACTATCAAATGTTCTGAAGACTACTGTACCAAAACTGCCTAATCCAACCTTTCATATAATCAGCAGAAAAAAATGTTATTGGATTCTCTTGGACACAGTCCATAATTAATTTTTCTTAATTTCTGCATTTCTCCTGCCACAAGAAAAAAATACTTTTCTGCTCTTTCAAGTACTTGTGGGACAGGAATTTTCAGTAATTTGATTATTTCTTCCCTGTAGTCCCAAACCACTCACCAGAAATGGCCCTTTACTACTTTTCTCAGAGCCAAAAGTTTTGAATTAGGTCAGATAAACGTCAGTTATGCATCAAGTTCACGTGATTAAGTAATATTCCCAAGGCCCTGTGATAAGCAGTTCCTATACAGTCCTGTTCTAGAGTGGTATGGATACATACACTGTACGATTAGTGGCTGTCATAGGAACAAATCATATTTAGATACTCTTCAAGAGCACACTACTTGTTTTTCAGCATTATGATCTTTTCTGTGGTTTTGCCATTTTTTCATCTTCTGAGGAATACTTAAAGCAATTTTAGGTCCATGCTAACCAAAGGTTGCCATCTTTGACTTTTTCTATCTTTGCTGCCTTGTGTGTTCCCGAGAACTCTTCTAATGTTAAAAGACGGCAATGGCATGAAAAATACTCATCGTCCTCTGATCATAGTAATTTTCAGGATAACTGTGATTTTCAGATCCATAGATCCATTCTCCCACTATCTAATGATTTTAATTGTCTTTTTTTTTTTTTTTTTTTTTTTTTTTTTTTTTTTTCTTTATGGAGAGGCTTTTAATTAACTGGTGCTTTTATATGGCTGTGTGGGTATCAGTAAGGTTTGAAGACTGATAGGAATGAATCCACATAATGAAACAGCCAGCACTAAGGCCCTAATGTCCATACTATTCAAATTTCAGGGTTATTCTACTCTGAACTACCTCTAGTCTGGTCTTTCAGAGCCCTTTGTGGTGCAGTGAAATGAGGTATGATACTAAAGCACACTTTCCTTTTCAGTTTCATCTGACAGGAATCTGGTTCATGGTCTCCAAGACAGATTCATGATGGGAACCAAAGCACAGTAAGTGGCGATAATGGGAGATTTGTTTCAAAAGTATACTCTTGTTCCAAACCAAAGCCCTTTTGTAGATACATCCTAAGTGATCCACAGATAGGGTTTGGATGGGATGAATGAGGCATCAGACAATATACAGCTAACGCCCAGGATGGAGCACTGTCTCAAACAGCCTGCATTACTGGAGGGAAAAGACATAAATTTTAACTCCAATGATGCATTCTGAGAAGCCACAAGTCTTCCTACGTATTCACAATTAATTCCCTGGTGAACCAAAGATGTTCATCTGTTTCCTTCTCCATTGAAAATGCAGTCCACCTTAATTTTCCTCTCTCAAACATTCTGCTAGAAAACAGTGGAAAATGCATGGTTACAAAAAGAAGCTCTGCTGGGAGGTGCATGTGTTGCATTTTCAACTAGGTCATCAAATGTCTTACAGTGGAGGGGTCTGATGCATGGTTGGACAATGTGGTTCATAAGAATGAAGAGTTTCATAGAGGGAGTCTATTCTGAAATAGTAACTGACACATACAGCAGCTGCACTCTGCTTTTCAGTAATTTTTTTCCACCATTTTAATGAATGTTTTATGTTATCTTTTCTTGCTGCCTGATTGTCCCAGCTCTTGTTACTGAACACAAGGGCCGCCTTTCACAACCTGTATCACTCCAGACTGACATAATATGCTTATAAATCTGGAAATTCCAAGGCACATATACACTTCACGGTAACTCCCAGGCAACTAAGTCCTCTTGGAGTTAGTAATTTTACTGTATTTCATTCCACAAAGGAAACCCTACCCCCAAAGGAAGCAGTAAGCTTTGGCCACCCCTATAGCTGATAACAATCCAAGACTTTCATCATATTTTTTTGACCCATTCTTGGCTTTCAGGAATAACAACAGCTGCTGAAAGCAATACAATTTTTAGTTGTGCTTCTTTACCTTCCCCCTAGCAAGCATCCTTATGAGAGACTGAGAGATTAAATAGCCTTAAGGTAAATCAATCTCCAACAGCTGTTGCCTCCAGCATTCTTGACTGTCAGTGACTTCATTCAAAACATGAGAGTGATCTTTCAACATGTTCACAAGTGGAAAAACGTGTCAACTGGGAAATATTCCTCCCCCCAACCCCATCTTCACAAATATACATGGATGGTTGAATAGTTCCTCAAAAATCCCAGTGGTTCCACGACATTTCTTTCTTTATCTCCTTGGTTTTGTTTGTTAATCTTTTCCTTAATGTAAAGATAGCTCTAAAAAGGTTGAGCATGAGTTATGTTTTGTCAGCCTGAATTTCTCCTTTGAGGGCCGTTTGTTTGGATATGTAAATCAGTTTTCATAATGCAAGAGGCTGGAGCAGAACTGACTTGATGAGGACTGAAACCAGGAATGTGGACTGAAAACCAAATACAAAACTGGAGACCACCACAGGCAGTCCCCGTTTCTCATTAGTGTAAGCAGATTTTACTTTGATAGTTGCCCTGTAACACCACTGTTCCTGAGCACTTGAGACATAGGTGGCACAAGCCCCTTCTTTCCCTAAACATGACCTTCCACCACTGCTAGCTGGCACCATGTCTACTCACCACCATGTTCAAGACCAAGGCTCATGGCTGTGGGAATAAATACCTTCATCCCATGGTCCAACCCTGTTCCCCTCACACTGAGGTGGCATCATCACAGCTGCTCCCACACTGGCAGTGGGGACAGGAGGAGTCATGGAGGCAATGCACCAAGTAGGTAGAATGGGGCGGTTTCTTAGCAAGGATGGAAGGTTTGCATATATTTGATTCCCTAGTCCACTCTGAAACAGTGATGTCTGGGGAATGTACTCATTTTTTTTTTGCTCCTCTAATCACTCTAGTACCCACGTTAGCAGCTGTGTACTTTGTGTGTACCTGAAGCTGCCCATTTATAGCTTAACCAAACTCCATCTTAAGTTTATTCCCATTTTTCATACATAGGAGTCTGTTAAACAAACTTACTTGATAACAGAAACTTGATTCTGCTTTCTAACTAAATATATCTAGGCACATTTTGCATGCATTTGTTGTTATGATAAACATTAACTTTTAGCTTAGGTGGCTTTTGTGCATCCCTGATTTTTGGTACTGGCTTTTGTGCATCCCTGATTTTTGGTGCTGGCTTTTATGCACCCCTGATTTTTGGTGCATCAAAGATCACTCTTGCTTTTCCTTGTCACCTTCTGACAACCCGTTTTCAATAGATCTGCTATAGTAAGCTAGATCTGCAGGCTGGGACTGAGTTGGACTTTCATGGGAGGTGAATTTCTGGCCCAAGAAATTGTTTCTTTGAACTTGAACTGCAACACCAAACTTCAATTTAAATTGACAATCTGAGAACTAATTCCTATTTTAAACTTGCCAATTCCATCTATGTGGGAAATAGTGAAAGCACTCTTAGAGCAACTTACAGTGGACATGTTTCACTTCCTGAAGATTTTGAATTGACAGGAAGATTCTTACTCAGTTATGGTTTTGCTTCTTCCCTTCTGTTATGGTGAAAGTCACCTTGTTTGAAATGCTCACTTAGGCAATTGTTTTTACTAAAATACAATATTGGATGCATATTCCCTTCTGAATTCAAGAGAAAATAAAGGAGCTTTGGCTATGTTTCACTTGTCCAGACACATAACTTGCCATTGATATTCTGTGCTTGAAATCCTGACCTCACATCCGTTGGCAGTGAAACACTGATTAGCTTCAATAGAGTCAATATTTCATACTGCAGGTTTAACAGATGTGAACACTGTAAGGTAATTATCTCTCTTATAAAAATGACCAGTCTCTTTCACTAGAATCATAACTCAGTTAAAGATTTGGAGGATGATCATCTATTCTAAAGCATTTTTTATATCTATGCCTTTAAGTGGCTTGAAAAGCAGACTGGAGCATTTCTTCCATTTTGGAGTCAGGGAACTGCCGTGGCCAGTTTGGGGGAGACTGTGTCAACTAGTCCTTCCATAATGTTTGACCAAACTAAATTTTCAGTGTGCAAAGTTTTTTGTCACCTTGGAAGTGTTTGGTGTGGTTCTGCTGGTATTACTGGTTTAGCATATCACACAGAAACCTGGTGCAGTCTTTGGCAGCTGTATAAAGTGTGCTGAACCAGAGTGGATCTGTGCTCTCCTGGCTGAAGATTACCAGGCTCTCATGCTTATTATGCTGTTGCACAGGAGTGAGACTTGCATTCTGGACAGAACTCAAATTTGTGAGCTGGGGAATTTCTCTTGAAATCACCTTTATTTTCTACTACAGTGTGATGCTGAGGTGAAAAAAATTACAAGCTGATCAATGAGAGTCCTGCACTGTATTGACTATCTTTTATTAGGAGATTTGAGGTCTTCTGAAACATTAATAAGGAAGGGTCAGCTGTGATAATTTACACTTCCAGTTCACAAAACTGTCCAAGCATCTCCTATAAAGTACACTGAAGGCTGAATATGAATTGCTCAATAATTGACCTCTTAACTGTAAAAAAAAAAAAAAAAAAAAAAGGAAGTGCAAACTTTTATGAATAGGTATCTTATGCCATGGAGCATAAGAATGATATTGACTAAATGATGGAGGAGAAGGAAAGGACAATTTTGTGCATTGATGTAATATGACTGCACTGAAATTTTGCAGCAATCAGTATTTATTATGCTGATTCCCCTGCAGCCTGATTCCCCTGCAGCCTGATTCCCCTGCAGCCAAACTACTGTCATGATTGACCATAAGATACCTATTGGATGGAATCACAATTACTGAATAAAGTAGAGAGCTGAATTGACTGTCTTGAGGTCATGCTGCTGATCAGTGGATGTCAGAGTTATTTATAAGGAGCACAAAGAACTGCTCATTATGTTCTCACTAGCACAAAAAGCTCCAAAGGGACTTACAGCTTGAAAGTTTTACTCTCTTCATTTTGTTAAGCCAAGGGCTTGAAAATTTCATCCCTGGGATATACATTTACCTTTCATTATTACGGTGGGAACAGGAATAGACATTTACAAAATTTAGAAAATATGTGTAAGGGCTTCTCACACTGGGGATTTTAATTTTTGTATTTGACACAAATTAAAAAGCAAGGGGGAAGTCTTTGTGGAAAAGAGATATCTTACCTCCATGGTTCAAATGAAATGTCCGCAGTATATCAGCAAACAGTGCTCTTCTCAAGTACTTTCATGAATGTCAAGGTGACAATGTCTTTCACCCAATTAATCCCAGAACTCCCATTTGACTGTGCTCCCTCCCAAAAGACCTTAGGCCAGCAGGCCAGATTTCTTCTAGTAATTAGCCTTTAACCCTCCCAGTCTTTGCTTTTTCAATTGCCACTGACTCTGTGTCAGACAAGTTTTATGCTTCTCTTAAAGCCTATTTCACAATGGCTCTGGCTTGACCTTTGGAGTATGTGCCTTTATAAGGAAATTGTTTGAGAGACATTTTAACTACTATTTAAGAAAGTAAGTGCTGGGACTCCCCTAGAAAGGTAACGTAATGTTTGTGTATATCTCCAGATGCAATTTTGTCCTCCTGACTATTTTTTATTTTGTTCTTTATGAAGTACAGAAAACTATAAATCTGCTAACAATTTTTAGAATCAGTCTGTACATATTAGAAGCAAATAGCAGTCATTTTGAAAGTTCAGAGATAGCATAATGCTCTAACTTCAACACCAGTCACTACTGTGCCTGCATTGTAAATTAACTTGTGTATATGGAGAACATTCTTCTATATTTAACAGAATCAGAACAATTCGGCTATGTATCCTGCACAGTCCATCAGTAATGGTTTCCTTCAGTTATCAATGGACAACAGCAGAAGTGGACCTGTGGAGATGCATTACCTTTCCAAAGGCTGTGGTCAGAAGCTTAATGAAGTCCCAGATGACCATCAGTTTCAATGTTGGGTAAAAACCTTCACTCAGAAATCCTGGTGGTATTTAGGTCTCCTGGATCCAGAAGCAGCCTTTCAGGAAGAGAATTAGTCTGGCATTTCAACCCTAAAGAAACCCAGTTTGAAGCAATTCCAGAATGATAAGCTAACTTTTAAATTTGTATTTCATCTGGCAGGGTCTTTTCCAGCTGCAGATGCAGTTCTGAAGGTTGCTGAATGTAGAGGTGGATTCAGATTCCCAGGATGATAGGAACTGCAAACTCCATCATGCCTGAATTCAGCTGCCACAGAAATCCCAAGTGATATGGGGGCTCTTGTAGGAAGGATCCTGGACCTCCTGGTCTGCTATCAGATGCCCTCTCCACAAGGGCTGGTTGTATACCTAAAGGCAATTGTGCCAAGCACAGAAGATGAGGACCCAGGCACACATTGAGTGTATACTTGCATGTGTCCCAATGTCTTGATGTACGGTCCTATAGGTTGCTTCAGAGCTGGTCCTGAAATCACTACAGCAAGGAAACAGTGTGTTTTGGGGTCACTAATACACTACAGTGGGGACGAAGCTACTGCATAAATTAAGACTTTGAAGACCCCGTTGTGCGGAGATGGATAGATCATCCAGTCCTAAAGTTTATAGCCAGGTACACTTCTACCCTTGAAGTACCTCCCTAGAGCAGGGAGGATAATTTAGGAGGAATAATGGAGAAGGACCAATGAGTGTCATGCTAAATTGAGCTACAGGCCGAGTCTTCTCAGATAGAAGGTACAGAAGAACCCTAATTCATAGTATAGGAAAATTTAGTTTGGAGATGCCATCTGCAGGTCATCTAGACTAATCTCCTGCTTAAATCAGGGTCAGCTACGAGGTCAGGTTGAATTGCTCAGGGCTTAATTCAGCCTGTTCTTGAAAACCTCCAGGAAGAGGCACAGCAAGCATGACTTTGCTGGGCAACCTGCTCCCCTTCTTTACTGTTCTTATAATGGAAGAGTTTTTTGTTATACCTTGTCTGGACTTCTCTTGTTTCAGCTTATCCCTGTTGTCTCTTGTGCTTCCACCATGAACCACTGTAAAGAGTCTAGCTCTGTCTTATCAATGACCTTCCTATAAGAACTGGAAAGTTGATGGTAGATACTCCCAATGCCTCCTTTTCCCCAGGCTGAACAAGCATCTTCTCACAGGTCAGGAACTCCAGCTTGTGACCATCTTAATTCATTTAAAAGTTTCCGTGTTCTGATTCATGGTGGTGTCCTGGCTGCAGGACATGATCTTCTTCATGCAAAGTCATCTATTTTCCTCAATCCAGCAGAACTGTATTAGTAACTGTAGGTGACTGAATAGAGGGTATTTTTCCCAGACAATTCATAACCTCAAGTAGATTTCAATTGCATTCTGACGTGACAGAGATTTTGGTCCTGAAAAATCAGAGTTGATCTCCAAAGGGGAGACATAACTAAAGAAAAAGTCATGTACAAAGCAGCTGTTGCAACTGTGCATTTGTCCATGTCTTTAGGTTGCAGGCAACCATTAGCCATTAGTCATTAAGCAAATTGGTTGGCACTTAGTTATTTTGTTCTGAAAGGCTGGTGTGCTTAACTTAACAATACAATAACAATAAAAAAATAAAACCAGTTCTTGCTAACTATTACTATCACTCACAGAAAGATTCAGAATGATCTGCACAGTCCTGGAAATTAATTCACTCCCTGAAGCGTTTGAAGTGGAGCTGGGAAAAATCTATACTGTGTTTTGTGAAGGAACTGATGAAATTAAACTACTGAAAAATGGTGGTAAGCAAGAAGTAAATTAAGTTCCATAGCTGCTGATAAGTCTTTATCTTTAGCATAAGTCTTTTTGATAACTTCAAAGACCACACATTTTCTTAGCTTAGTGTTTGCTTTTAATAACTCAAGTTTCAAAGTAACAATAAAATCATATATTCCACTATTTTTAATTATTTTTTTCTTTTAAGTCCAGTGAAAAATGTGCATAAGTAACATTTCATTTGTTTAGAAGTATATTTGTTGTTCTTGAGTTTCATTTGTCTTCATTAATACAATTTCAGGCTTTTGCAGAGTGTCATTAGACACACTTTTTTTCCCCTAATAGGCAAGTTCTTCCAAGTTTGGTGGTGTGTATCTGATAAAATGCATGAAATTCACTTGACCTGGATAAATCTATTTTTGCACAACTTAATTTGTAAAAATTATCCAAATTTCAAATACATATTCCTGAATATTTAGAGTGAAGATGAAGCTATTATATTTTTGGAAAGCTCACTTTCTTTTTTTTTTTTTTTCTTTTTTTATCTGAGTGCCATATTTCTACTCCTACTGTGGGGCGGGCAAAGGAAGGAGAATAAATGAGGCAGTGTCTCAAATTGAAAATCTCTCTCATAAATAAGTTTCTCTCTATTCTTTGTTTCACTAGTAATGGAATTTAGTGGAATTATTTACAAGGTGCCTAGTTCACCTCAATGTAACCACAGATATTATTTAGACAGTGGCATAATTGTGAATAGCATTTTCAGAGAAGTAAAGGTCGCTGTCTCTAACAAAGAGCTTCTCACCTAAATTAAGATGTGAAAAAGGAAGTTATCAGCCTTTAGCCATTCCATAAGTGACTAGAAAGTGAAGCCATATGTATAGACATCCTCACAATACCTGCCTCTGGTTTTAAAGGAAAAACTGGGAGAAGGAAATACATTTTGGAGAAGGAAAAATGCATGGCAAATTGAAGTCACTGGGCAGTGGAGATGCTAAGGCACAGGTATGGCACGGTGAGGCAAAGTCAATTTAGCCTGTTGACAACTGGTAGACTCTGTTTCATTGCAGTGTAGATAAGCCTGAACTGGTGAGCCCTGCTGCTAACTCAGGGCAAGCCAGCTTTCCTCACTTCTGAGCTGGGTGCTAGAAGCCTATGCTAAACCCCAGTTTGCCACAGCTCCACTGCTGTGGGTAAGCAAGCTGGTCTGTTTTCCCAGAGCCTCTTATGCGCAGCAGTTCAGAAAACACTGTATGCCAATCTTTTTCTCTTTAACTGGCACATCTTTCCAAAGACTATTCAGAGCAACATCACTTCCAGGAAGTTTATTTTCTTTCCTGAGTAATTGTTAATGCCTAGAATGGCATAATGGTCCTTTAAAGTTATTAGCTTATGAATCCATACAATCAGGATTTTGAGGCCAAAATCTTTCCTGATTCACAAACAACACAGTCTCATTAAAACCAATGATTTTCCATGGGGAATCTATCAGGATAAGTATTGGCCTTGAGTTCTTATATTAAGTAGAAAGCAGTGGCTAAAACAATGTCTCTTGGCAGAGTCCAGCAGTCCATTAAAGAGACAGACAATTAGCAAATGATTAGTATTCATGAACAACAAGAAGAAGCCAAAAATTCTTTTTCTAACAGGATACAATGACCTTATTGGGGTAGATTTTTTGCTGGACTGACAGTTCCAGAAGTCAGGCTGATTGTGCTGGGGGCCATTTCCTGTTGACTTGCCAGTGACAAATCCTTCACAGGAGATGACTGTGCCTTCACTTATGGCAGCAAGAGGCATGCAAGGGCTGAGTGCTGTGACAGTGGGCATAGGAAGTTGACCAGTACCCAAATACTCTTCCATTGCGTGGCCTCTAGGGTGTGTTCTTCTGTTGAAGTGTCTTCTTTTGTGACTGGATGGCTTTGTTTATATATTAATTAAAAGGCTCCTTATATAATATAAAGTGCAGACTAGACCTTAGAGGGGACTTAGGCATTGCAATGTTTGGCAAAGTGATTAGTGCATAAGTCTAGGTAGTGACTTATGGACTACAGAGCTTGCTCCATGGAATGGTCTATGCATTTCACATTGGATACCCCACTGACATAAAAAGCATGAATAATTCCTAAAAGAAAAGACTGGAACTGAGGACTCCGCTGGCAAGCGAGTGACCTCACAAGACTGTGGAGCCAGACTTATTTCTGCTTCCTTTACCTTACCCAAGAGCCTTGAAATCTCTTACATGCCGTGGGACAGCTTCAACAGGAAGCATGAATAATATGTCAGTTCCAAAACAACCTCTAGCCTGAAGGCTAGAGGGATCTGTTATCCTTCAGAAAAACTAAGCCATAAAAACTAGGATGAGGAGCACTTCTTCCCTGGTGAGATTTTGTCTTGAAGCAGAGGCCAAGAACAGCTGCAACCAAGGTCATTCTGGACTCCAGGATTTCATCAACACAAGTCCATGAAGGAAAGCCACGTCATGAACCCAGGCACTGGGACTTAAATCTAAACACTGGTCCTATGTATTAGATGCAGCTACTATCTATCCTAGTAGGTGCAGCTACTCTACACTATCTTACGTTTAGATGCAGCTACTCTGTTCTGGAGCTTGTGAGAGTTGGCATGAGGCATCTTATGTGCCTTTTGGCCTCAACAATACTGAGACCCTGCAATATTTAGTTATAAGTACATCTGATTTTGATGCTGAAGATGGACTGTCTGACTAGAACACTGAAAGCTTTCTATTGGCTGTCAAAAGAACCTAATGAGTCAGCTGAGACCAGAGAGCTAAGTTTTAGGTGAATAAAGTCAGATGAGATAAGCTCCCATTGATTATTGTGGAGGCTGATTTGGTATCATGAGATGATTGGTGGGCAGCAGCCACAGTCCCACAGCAGCCACAGTGCTGTCAGCTTTGTGTTCAATCACAGATTAAAACTCTGGCAGGAACTGATAGCCTGCCATGGATCACTCTAATTTACTCTAAAAGATCTCCCTGGAGGCACACTCCTTGCACAGTGTTCACTAACAGAAGCACTTGGCCACTCAGATGTGAGACAACAGTGCAGTAATCTTTAGCAATGCACAAATCTTCAGCAACTATTGGAGAGCAGTTGGATCTGGGCAGCCAGAAGAAAGATGTACAGGATATAAATAGCTAATTAATAAATCTGAATAACATTATGCAAATGACAGGCTAACACAAACACATAGCAGTGAAAGTCAGAACATTTACACATGGCTCCTCCCTGAAGTCACTTGAGCTTCCCCAGGAAGTTAAAAGCAAAGAAACTACTCTGTTTAGTAGCTCAATTGCTTTGAAAGGGCATCATGACTGAATCAATTTCTTTGAAGTCCCACAGATAAACCAGAAGAAAGAGGCACTTTGAGGATGCTGCAAGCACATGCCCAGAGATCATTAACTTGAAGAGAGCAGGCTTGGCTTGCTGTTGCATTGCCTTCCTTCCCTGGGTTGGTAGCTGAAAGACATGCCAGTGGAAAAAAGCGGCATGGAAGAGAGCAGAAAATATTACAGAAAATATAATAGAAAATATAATAGAAAATATTACTTCCACACCTGGAAATCTACATCCAGCAGTAGCAAGGCATGGCAAAAGGAGATGGGAAGAGACAGAGGTAGGTTTCAAGAATTATCAAAGGCGTGGAAAATAATCCACACAGAGGAACGGAGAGACAGATTCACAAAGGATATCATCCAGCATCTTTCTATAGACTTCGAAGGAGCATGTACAGACCCTTGAAGAAAGGAGGATGTCAGAATAACATATATGCAAAAAGTATGTAGAATGAAATGAAAATGGGTAATCCTTCTTACCACTATTATTAGTCAAGAGTAGCCACAGTTTTTCAGTGGCATGGAATGATTGATTCTGCAGCTGTGAGAAGAACATTTTCCTAAGTTAAACTGAATGCTACAGGGAGAGTGACAGCATCATGTGACATCACCGACCCTACCAAAATTGAAATAAATATATACATAAATAGACTTTTTTTTTTTTTTTTAATCCTGTGTGCTTGAAATTGTGCACCTGAATTCATGCGCAGGCATTTACACTAGCTAGAGTTTTTAACATCCACGTTCAAAAATACTGGTCTAAAAATAACTTGATAGGAGATGATTGGCAAATCTGCTAGAGAAGACAAGAGTTGTCCTTGAGATATTGAACTGGCACGTTTTAGGTTAAGGAGGAATTTATTTAGGGACAGAATTGGCTACATGTGTGTCTGTATTCCCTAACACCTATAGTACAGCCTGTCATCACTGCGTTCTGTTAGTAGCTTGCTACTAGCTCATTACCTCTTACTCAGTGCTCTGTTACCAGCACCGCCTTGTTGCCTTGCTAGCTGGCTGGGGCATGTGGAGTCATCCCAAGTCACACACCAGCTGTCTGAGCCTCAGGGTATTCAAGTATTAAGCAGAGAATAGGAAGCGCTTGAAGTTTACTGATAAGAAGCACTATATAAATGCAAGGTATTAGCAAAAAGATGGAGTCTGTCAAAACATTGACTGGTGCCAGACCTAGATCAGCTGTTATTGGGTTGTGCAAAAACTGAGTGTTTCCAGAAGCAAGGGGAACGTAACAGACTTGAGGATAAGCTTCCCTTTGCTATTCAGTGACCTTACCCAGAAATTGAAAGGGATTCTGAAACATCTATTCTATTCTTTATACAAAGTATTCATATCCTTCCTAATTACTGATCTATTCCCACAAGCATCTTAACTTCCTTTTCTTAATAACCTTTTAGATAAGTTCTTAATACAGCAAATAGACACTCAAACAATAACTGCTGTCACTTTGTGCTAGGTGCAGTATAAAAATAGAACAGGAGGCAAACCTTTCTTGGAAGAGATCAAGATCTAAACAGGTTAAAATAAACTGTGGAGGGGGAAACACTGGGGAGGAGAATGAAGTGACTTGACTAATTACAAAATCAGTCAGTGGCTGAGAAAGGAAAAGGATGTGCAGATTCCTACCCTTGGGTATGAAGTATAGTTTATCATTAACTTGCTTTGTTTCTGTTACTCATTCTGATGAACATATTTTCCCTTCTTTCCCCAGAACAAGTATACCTACCCAACGTGCCAACAATTCCAATTTCCACCTGAGAGGAAAAGACTGACTCTTCCTTCTTCCCCCTCAGGTTGTGCTGTGCAGCTGTGATACTGGATCTTTAATCATAGTGACAAGCAGAGAGACTCTATGCAAATGTAAGCAAATAGTGTTTGACATTTATATGAAGATGATAAAGACAAACATTGGGGGCTGTTTTGAGGGCGGAGAATGTTTATACTGTTAGTACAAGAGAACATGGAGATTTAACCAAGCAGTACTCCCAAGTCTGAGCTGACATGAATTCAAAGATGGAGTGACCTTGCAGGCTAAGTGGATGCTCCACAGGCTGTTAAATACAATAAAACTGAAAAGCAGCATCTAGTTTGATATCACTCTATGCAGAATACATATATCTTTGTTCTCGTTCTTCCACAATCTTTTCTAACAGATCTTTTGCATTATGTTAAAACTCATATTGGTATTTTTGTTTGTCAGTTCCCCCCATGTGAATTTAAAGAGAGGCAGAAAGGAGTTATGAATAGTTACTACTTGGAAACTTCAGGACATCCATGGCTTGATCTAAATTCTATCAAAACATATTTCTGTTGACTTCAGCAGGGACTACCTTATCCTATTTATACAGCATCTAACACAGTTGTAGACAAATCTCAGAGGAAATATGTGGGCACTCCTGTAATACAATAGCAACAATAAAATAATAATAGCCTCTATGAATTAAATATATTTAACTGTACTAGCTGCATGAGTATGGGCTGTCTAGCTGCTTTTTTTCTGTGGATGCTGCTGATTGCTGCATTTCTATTTCTAGCTTGATTTTAGGGAAGAGAACATAAACATTAAAATAATGTTTGCACAAGTCTTCTTGATGCACCATGATTAAATGCCCCTCTATTGCCAGATTAAAGCCCTTTCTGCTTCAATCTTTCTTCAGAGATAGTTGCAATATATAGCCCTGAATTTGTAATACTGTTCTCCAACTGGTGAAGAGTGGAGGAGATATGAGACTCACAGCAAGATCCTCTTAGTTTTGTGAAGCCTGCAGGACATTCTGGGTCTTGTATGTACAAAAGTAAGTCTAAGATAACTCAGTTCAGTGAAATGACTTTATTACAGTTTGTAGTGATTGACTAGAATTTGTCTAGATTGTTTTATTTCTGTTATCACAGTTAAGAGAGGAGTTCAGTCATGAATCCTGCATTGTCTTCTTTATGTTGAGAGATTTACCTGTTCTTCTCCATCTTACTTTATTAAACTCTCTTTCTCAGCAGCTAATGTATAATTTCCTGCAGAGGTGGATGTATTACCTGGGAAATAATAGGATTCTGTCAGTTATTGGATGTTCAGATCCTAGTTGTGTTGCAGAGTCCTATCAGAAAGTATTTGCTTTTTCTCAGGGGATTGGTAGAACAATCAAGTGGCTGGAAAAATTTTGTCCCTTTTTGGCAAAGCCAGTGAAACAAGCTATGGCTGGACATTCATCTGAGGATATTGTTGTCCTCCATATTTTATGTAAACAAGTGAGGATTTATCATCACAGAGTCACAAGCTGTGAACTAACCTAGATGATCAGTGGGAAACTTTTGTGCTGTTTCTAACCATTTATCATGCAAGTTTCCCTTCCTGTTGGTCTTTTATATCTTCTTTCTGAATGCCCTACGCAATTATGGATGAAAAATAACTTCCGTGGAAATGATCATAGTGTAACATACACAACAAATCTTATTTATTTATTTATTTTTTAAAAATCCACCTATTCCCATAAGATGGACTTTTAAAAGGCCTTATCACTCACTGCCTGGGACATATGTCAGCACAATCAATGGGTGAGCATTCCTCTTGCATTTAAGTGTTTCATCTCCTCCTTACTGTTCCGGTGCCCACTGATCAATAAATGCAGGTGTGTTCCTGAATGCACACCATGTTATTTCTTCAATAAGCCCACGTGTTATGCACCTATGGGAATTTGCCACCAGCTTCAAGCAAGAGATAGGCCTGGTGTTTATTGGAGAAGACAGATGAGAAAAAAGACAAATATAACTCCAGACCTCCCTGCCCAGCCTTTCTCTAACTCATCTGTGACAAAATATAGGTCCTCCACTTTGATTCTTTGACTTTAACACCTAAGCAGAATTGTGTGCATTTCAGACATCTATGGTTTATCACCCAAGGAACTGCTATTCATTCGGTACCAAAGTCCTGCTAGCTGTGGTGTATAAGCTAGCTCACAAAATCCATTCTGACCAATCAGATGAAATCCCTCATTATATGCAGAGTTGGTAACTAGGAAAATGAATCTGTAAAAATATAATGAATGTGCTATGTGACTTAGCAAATATTATGGAATCTGGTTTTATGATGTATGTTGAAAGTATTGAGTTGACTGCATTGATTGTACAGAAGAAAGAGAGACGGTGAACCAAGCTAGAAGGCAACTCAGTGGTTTAGATAAACACCCTAACATGCACTTGGGGGCAATAATAGGACAATGACTCATGGCCCAAAGTTAATGCCAAGGCTGTGAGTTAATAGATTGAAGGATCATAAAGCAACTAAAGATATAAAAGCAGGCATCCACTCTAAGGTAGCACTTTTCTTATAGAAATCTACTTCTAGAAAGCAATTCAGCCCATCCTGGATAAGGCAGGTGAAATCAATCACCGTCTAGATATTCCTCACTTTCTCTTTAAAATAGTAGGAGCCTTGACAATTAGCTTTGATTAGACAACCATATTTAAGGTATTAGATCTCATGAAGAAGGATGATCAAAAAATACTGAATGGTATTTGAAGAATATTCAGTATGAAAAAAAGACAGTGACCTATTCAACCACAACGTATGTAAATTCAAGAAAACTAACAATTACAACTAAAGGTCCACTAAATATGCCTTTTTGCTGTGGCTGTGTGACTAAAGGATATTCTTTCAAGGTTACAGCTTAGAGATGCTTCGTTACATCAGTGACCCAGAAGAGCTTTGCAGTGTCTCTAAAGTAGATGTTAGAATCTATTACAGTAGATAACTTAGGGAAACTTTAGTTCACAAATCAATGCCCCAATAAAATCAAAGAACTCCTTTCCTAGTAGTTATAGTTTATTGTATCAAGGCCCATCTTAATGTAGTTTTAGTTGCTGTGTCATTGATCCAATTGATTGGAATGACTTCTCTTGAGCTTTTAATATATGCTAGATCTTTGTGGAGGAGAGGCATTCAGCCTGAGCACTGGAATATACAGTAAAGAGTAATTCTAGTTAGTCAGGAAAGCGATTTATTTGGTGTTTTTTACCTCTGATTTGAATGACTGTGAGATCCTTTATGATATCACATGCATGGATTAAAACCAATTGTAGCTTCACTGAAGATGGAAGCACTATCAGTTGTTGGACTAAATATAAATAAGGTCAGAAGAAAATATTGAGTCATATGTGCAAAAAGATTCTATTTACCGTGACTTTCCTTACACAGGGATCCATACATCACAGACCCTAATTGTTCTACCCTGCTCTGATGGACCAGAGCAGCTGCAAAATAAACTTATCCAGTTCCCCAAAGCAGGAAGGGAACTTGCAGTGGTGTTGGTTTTAACTTGCATTGTCATCTAACTTCTATCAGAAACAAGACTGGAACTAGGAGATGGAAAAGTGACCTACGGCTGTTTTGCCCTTGTATCTCTCAGTTTCATCTTGGATGTGGGTTGTGGCTGGAGCGGCAGGAAAATGTAGTATGCTGTTTATAACAAACCTGTTCTTCACTGTATTATTTTAGACATTTTAACCGTGGATTAGTCAGTGAAAGCAAAATCCTTAGGGCTTTGGGGTGCTCTGGATTTAATTGACTTACTGTAGTCATGTATACCTGCAGAACTCCAGAAGCAGATGAAAGCTCTAGGAAAGATCTCACAAATGCTTTTATTTCCATCAGTCCACAGCTGAAGAAAAATGCTAGATGCCTATAGGTATGAATAGTTTCTTGTATTACTCCTAAGAGAAGCAATTATTTGAAATGTTATTTGAACAGTTTAGAGCTGGATGTGTGGAAGTGAGTATAGCCTAGCTTGGATTTACATATGAACCATAGAGACTAGGCAACTGTCATGATATGACTCATCTCACCTGATTTAAGTCATCTGCAAGTTAAATATATAGTTTGTTAGTCATCTAGACTCCCTGCAGACCTTCTGAGATAGGTAGCTATGGCTGGTGACAAGAAAACCTCTCTGGAGGTGTCTGTTTTCTCTGCACTGATGACAGAGAGAGATTAGGCATCTGGATTTTACCCTTCATACAAAAGTGAATGATTGAATTTAGTAAAGAGATGCTCCCACAACCTGATAGAAGCATATTGCATTTAATATCATTTGTTTCCTGTTCCAGGGTGGAAGAGGATGGGATGAGGCCCAAGAAATGTGTTTAGGCATGAGGATATAAAAAATCTTCAGGCAAATTGCAGATAAATTTCAAGCATAGGCAAACTAGAATATTGGAAACCCCTAAATTTCTTACCGCTTTGTTGTTTAGATAATGAAAACTTTTAAAGTCTACATCTTTTTAGATTTTTAATTTAGTAGTTCAATTGGCCAAATTCCCTGCAGCAATTTGAGGGGCCAGACCTAAGTTAGGGAAAATGTTTCAAAAAGTTTGCTTACTATGCCTTAACTTTTGGTCTGTAAAACTTTAATTAATAACTTAGCAATTCTTTCTTCTCAATAGCAGCAGAAGATTGTAAAGCAAAAGCTATATCCTCTAGGGATGATCCACTGCTGACAGGGGTAAATTTGTTTCAGGCAGCAAACAAAAATGAAATTAAATCAACTGCATGTGTTAATTACTTGGCTAGGTCCATCAATGTCCTGAGAACAGTGAGAGAAATGATGGTGCGAAATAGATAACAGATTCTTCTTTTATATAATTAATAATCTGTGGGGAAAAAATAGAAAAACATACGAAGAACATTTTCTTCATAGAAACTTTTTCATTAAGTCTTTCCAGCACTTACAAAAATACTGAGGGGGTGACACAGGACAGACAGCATCTGTTCAGGCCCCTACCCCTCATAGAAAGCCGAGCAGAAGGGTACGAAAATTACAGAATAGCTTGAACAATGGGCTTGTCACTGAAATACATCAGCCATTACTGACTGACAATCAGAAACTTGTACTTAGTAGACATCTTTATGCTCTAGAATGTTCCCTATTTTGGTTCTCATGCCTTTGTGATACCAGGTTATCAGGGACAATAGGGCTCAAAAAGTATAGTTCTGAAATCCTGCAAGATATGACTTCATGACATAATTTTCCTGGGGGGAAAAAAGAAGTAGAGAAAACCTTGGGCGGCTTATTTGGCTGTCTTTCTGAAGCCAGATCAGCTGCCAGACTTTTGTTGTTGCCTGACTAATATTTCAGCAAGAATTATATTTATTGTAAATATATGAAATGGATGAAGGCAGTGACTCTTGGACTAAATCAGATCAGAAAAAAGGAAAGTCTTGTCATTCACATAGCTCTGAAATAGTTCACACAAGACAGTTGTTAGCAGTATTTTTTTGATTATACAATTTTTAATTTTTTTTTTCTTCATGAAAGAAATCCAAGGGGCAATGCAGCCAGGATGACAATAGACATAATGTACACATTCATGGAATAATGTTATGAAAAAAGAAAACTACACAGTTCTGGAAAGGCAATTGTTGGACCTTTTCCTTTACAGATTTTGGAGGGCCAGCAAAGAAAAACATTGAAAATTTACATTAGTGAAGGCCGGAATTTCTTTTGTCCTTTAGTGCTGGTCATCAATGAACTTGACTTTCATGTTTATTATGTGGTTTTATCTGAACAGTAAACTCACAGAAGATAGAGTATAAGCTTTTCAGTGCAGAGATTGACTTTGCTTTATATAGGACCTACCAAATCATCCATTTTTGGACCTTTTTAGAAATTACTGTAACAGCAATAATAGTATTAACATAACATGTGCCAACTTGCTTTCCCCAAATCATGGCATTTTTAGAAGTTCTAGACAAGTTTAAAACAAATTCTGGCAGATCTTTTAATTTATTTCAGATTTTGGCCCTTTAGGGTTTATTCTGTTCATATTTTCCATCTTTTTGTGATAATTTCAAGAGCAATAGATTTTCTTTCACTTTATTTTATGAATGACATCTACAATTCTTACCCTGTTCACAAGACTTTAGGATCTATGGTATTAAGCAAAATGCCAATATATCATCATGAAATTGCAAACACTGGTAATTATGTGTTGGGAAAGAAGAAGAAGATGAGGAGTCCACCTTCAAATTATTATATATAAATGTATATTGCAAAGAGGAAGTATTAACTGCTTCTAAATACCAAGACGAGTTGAATGCTGTGAGTTTGTATCAGCCTTAAAGGCAAGATCCACTCACTACTGTATATAACATTTAATCAAGTACAAATGGGTTCGTGCTATTCCTTCTTCCTAGCTCTCTGTCTCTTTACTTTATGCCTTGGGGATACTTCCCTTCCTCTGCAAGAATATTAAAATAAATGTATATTCTCAGATTTCAGAGAGCAGTAATTACAGAATAGAGAGATCAAATTTCCACAGCTTGTAATTTTCATTACTTCATCCCTTGCTTAGTGATGTGAACAGACAAGCTCCAAAAAACAGCTGAAGCCTAGTGTGGAGGGCTGATTTTACCATGAGAAGATGAGGGGGGATTAAGTGGGCTGGAAAGTACTTCAAAATGGATTCAAATGCACAGAAAACACAGGGAGAAGCAGAGGGAGAGACACAGCAGAGGGAGGTGATTTTTGACATAAACCCAGAGAATTAACTTCTCTTTTGATCACCAGGCCCATCAGCACCTCAGTTAAACTGATTGGAGGAAAAAATATTGGTGGTGAGACAGCCCCGTCTCTTTGCCCTTTTGAGGTGGTGTAGGATGTCCTGTTCTCCTGTTCCCAAATGTGACGGTGTTATTCCTCAGAGAGAAAGCTAATAGAATTGACATCAGCAGATTTTTAGATAAATGCATTTGAAAATGAGCAGAAATTAAAAGACAATCATTGCTCATCTGTAAGATTCTGAAATCCCACAGTCCTCACTCTTACTTTTGAATTCAGCAGGGTTAGAGGTTTCCATACATTTCTGTGTGGTCTTCCCCAGGGATTAGATGGGATTAGATGGTGAGGAGACATTTAAGGCCTTGTTTTCCTCATTTCTGTCAACACTGTCTGTGAAGAGAAATGATCCCACCAGATCTCTGCTTGCTCTTAGGCATTCCCCACTTTCTCCCTGAAATTCCTGCTCTTCTCAGAAAGGGAGGACAGCACACACATAATTGCTGCAGGAGGATGATTTTAATTTAGAGTCTGTGAACATGGTCTTCCTGTAGCCTCAATCTTCCCCACTCATTTAGGAGTCCTAAAGAACAAGGGGCCGTGCTGCATTTAAACCCCCAGAGATGTTGAGCAGGGCAGTAGTTTTGAGGGGTTTCATCAAAAAAAGGACAAACTATAACTCAACCTGACTGAAAATTATCCATATGAATTTGTTTTGCATTCTGAAGTGCCTGTGAGTCCTCAGTCCTAGACCTCAACACCCCTCATCACCAGGCACTGACAAGCAAAAGAAAATGCAGAACAAAAAGACTATCTCAGACTGCAGCCCAATGAGTCCTCCAAAGCAGTGAAACCCGGTGTTTGGACAACTGAGTCCTTCAGAGGAGGCAGTCAAGGTTCCTTCCTCACAAATGCTTTGAAAAATAAGGCACAATTTCCTGCAGTGCAGAGCATTCCTCCCACAAAGGGATACACGATACCGATCTGGAATTTGGAATAAGTACAGTTTGCCTTCAGCAAATTCCACTCCATGAAACACCAGTGGGCCCCACAGTACAACTGATGGCCCTAAATGTCCTTTTCCCTCACTCCCCTCAATGGAGGCTTCCTTCCCTTCATGATGCATTGGGTTTGTTACTTGGTGAGTTGGCTGGTCTGGGTGAGACACACTGTGTTTTTCTGCCTGATCTACGCGCACACCCAGATTTGCAGGATAGGATCGGCCAGCATATCATCTGGAGTTTGCAGTTATGGTTTGTCACTCTCTCCAGGGTCAGTCTTGCTCTGAAAAGTGTTCAGAGTTCACAGAGGGGGCCATCAGCTCTGGTGGGGGTGCGTTTTGCAGTGGAGTGGGGTATTGTGGCAAACAGGGAGGGGTTCCTGAGCTGGGAAACCCCAGGAGACCCTCCAACAGCCTGCAGCTCTTACAAGAGAGAGCAACTGGCAAAGTATGGCCAGGCCAAAAGCAATGGCAGCCACCCCCCACCCCCCCACTCCCACAACAGACAGCCCAAGGGAATGCCACCCACCTGGAAGGCAAACAGGGCGTGGGACATCAGCCAGGGCATGGCATGGTGGTTGGTCCCACAGCTGGCACTGGAATGTGCACAGGGAGGACGGCTCTTCCAAGGAGGGACATTCTACTCATTCCACTACCCCAGTGGAGAGTCTTGAAGTCCATATAACCCAGCAAACGGGCACTGTTCTGTGCCCTCTGCCCAGGCCCAGGGCACTCATCTGACCTGACCCCCAAGGCAGGATGATGGGCACTCATCTGAGAGCAAAGGCAGCAGCTCCGGTGGGGGGGTATGCACCATCTACCCCAGCGGAGACCCGGTGCCTCTGCCTAGATGGAGCTACTGAAGGGAGAGGCCCCAGTGCAGACCCTAGGCTTCAGAAAATGCCCAGATCTTTCTCCTGGGGCAAGGACAGGCAACAGAGCTTCCTGCAAAAGCTTAGCTGAGGTCGAAGACATCCTGCGGCAGGCAGCTGAGCTGCAGGAGGTGGTGAGAAGGTTGCATCGCATCAGAGAGGCTGAGGAGGAGTTAGAGAGATGGTTCCAAGTACCTGCAGCAGGCAGCTGAGCTGCAGGAGGTGGTGAGAAGGTTGCATAGCATCAGAGAGGCTGAGGAGGAGTTAGAGAGATGGTTCCAAGTACAGTTTGCAGTAGACCCACAGCCAAACAGCCAAAACCTCCCCCAGAAGCACACACAGAAGGGAGAGCGCCCAGTAATGCAGGAGAATGGAAGCTTGAAATGGCAAGGACCAGCAGAAGGAAGAGACTTCCCCCAAATCCAGGACCAGTTTGTGGAGTATCAAGAAGGATTACAGAGCCCTGGGAACATTGATAAGAGACTCTGGAGTGCAGGTATCTTTTTCATCAATCCTCCCGGTCAAAGGGAAGGGATTTGAAAGGTCCGGTCAAATCTGGCAAATCAACAATTGGCTATGGGGCTGGTGCCACCGCCCAGGGTTTGTCTGCTTAGGCCACAGGACTCTCTTTGAGAAACCTGGCCCACTGAGGGCTGATGGGCTCCATCTGTCAGAGAAGGGGAAGAGAATCTTCAGTCATGGGCTTGCCAAGCTGGTGAAGAAGGCTTTAAACTAAAGTTGCCAGGGGAGAGGATCATCAATTCATCCCACTCCTCCCAGTTTGATGTCAGTGTCAGTAGTAGTGGCCAGAGCCTGGAGAGGGATCACAGGTCAGCAGGAGAGCACCTGAAAAGCAGCACAAAGGAATTCCAGCCAGAAAATCAGCTTAACGGGGGCCCAACTCAAATGCCTCTATGCAAGTGCATGTAACATAGGGAATAAACAAGACACGCACATGTCTGCAAAGCTAAAATCTTATTGACATCATGGAGATGTGGTGGGATGGCTCCTATGACTAGGCTGTTGGAATGGGAGGGTACAGGCTCTTTAGGAAAGACAGGAAGAGGAGACAAGGAAGAGGTGTTGTCCTTTATGTTAATGATGAACTGGAGTGCATGGGGCTCTTCTTGGTGATGAATGAGAAGAAGACTGAGAGTCTGTGGTTCGGGATTAAAGGGAGGGCAGGGATAGGTGCCATTAAAGTGGGAGTCTGCTATGAGCCACCTGACCAGGAAGACTGAGTAGAATAGACCCTCTATGGACACATAAGAGTAGCCTCACTTTCACAAGCCCTGGTCCTCATGGGGGATGTCAACCACCCCAATATCTGTTGGAGGGACAACACAGTAGGGCCATCAGTGATCCATGAGGTTCCTGGAATATGCTGATGATAACTTCCTTCTTCAAGTGATAGAAGAGCCAATGAAGAGAGGTGCTATGCTGGACCTTGTTCTCACCAATGAGGAGGGGCTGATGGGGAATGTGAAGCTCAAGGGCAGCCTTGACTGCAGTGACCATAAAATGGTGGAGTTCAGGATCCTTAGGGCAGCGAGGAGGGATCACAGCAAGCTCACTACCCTGGAATTCAAGAAAGCAGATTTTGTCCGCTTCAGGGATCTACTTGACAGAGTACTATGGGATAATGCCCTGCAGGGAAGAGGGGCCCAAGAAAACTGGTTAATATTCAAGGATCACCTCCTCCAAGTTCAGGAGGGATGTATCCCGTAGAACAGGAAGTCAGGTAGAAACACCGGGAGGCCTACATGGATGAAAAAGGACCTCCTGGACAAACTCAACACAAAAAGGAAGCCTACAGAGGGTGGAAGCCAGGAGAGGTGGCCTGGGAAGATTACAGAGAAATTGTCCGAGCAGCCAGGGATCAGTTTAGGAAAGCCAAAGCCCTGATAGAATGAAATCTGCCCAGGGATGTCAAAGGCAATAAGAAAAGCTTCTATAGCTATGTCGGTGAAGAAAGAAAGACTAGGGAGAATGTGGGCCCTCTCCAGAAGGAAATGAGACACCTAGTTACCCAGGACATGGAAAAGGCTGAGGTACTCAATGACTTTTTTGCCTCCGTCTTCACCGACAACTGCTAGAGCCACACCTCCCAAGTCACAGAAGGCAAAGGTGGGGATGAGGAGAATGAATAACCACCCACTGTAGAAGTAGTTCAGGTCTGAGACCATATGAAGAACCTGAAGGTACACAACTCCATGGGACCTGATGAGATGCATCCATGGGTCCTGAGGGAACTGGCGGACGAAGTGGCTAAGCCACTATCCATCACATTTGAGAAGTCATAGCAGTCTGGTGAAGTTCCCACTGATGGGAAAAGGGTAAACATAATACCCATTTTTATAAAGGGAAAAAAGAAGACCTGAGGAACTACAGGCCAGTCAGTCTCACCTCTGTGCCCAGTAAGATCATGGAGTGGCTCCTCCTGAAAACTGTGCTAGGGCACAGAGAAAATAAGGAGGTGATAGGTGACAGCCAACATGGTTTCACTGAAGGCAAATAGTGCCTGACAAATTTGGTAGCCTTCTATGATGGGGTTACAACATTGGTGGGTAAGGGAAGAGCAACTGACATTATCTACCTGGACTTGTGTAAACCTTTTGTCACTCTCACACATGACATCCTTGTCTCTAAATTGGAGAGATGTGGACTTGACTGATGGGCCACTGGGTGGATAAGGAATTGGCTGGATGGTCACATTGAAAGAGTCATGGTCAACAGCTCAATGTTCAAATGGGGACAAGTGATTAGTGGTATTTCTCAGGGGTTGATACTGGGACCAGTCCTGTTTAACATCTTTGTCAGTGTCATGGACAGTGGGATTGAATGCACCCTTAGCAAGTTTAATGACAGCAACAAGCTGTGTGGTGGGGTTGACACACCAGAGGGAAGGGATGTCATCCAGAGGGACCTTGACAGGCTTGAGAAGTGGGCTTATTGCAAACCTCATGAAGTTCCACAAGGCCAAGTGAAAAGTCCTGCACATGAGTTGAGACAATGATAAGCACAAATATAAGCTTGGAGATGAGTGGATTGAGAGCAGCCCTGTGGAGAAGGACTTGGAGGTGTTGGTTGACAAGCTCAACATGAGCCAGGAATGTGCTCTTGCAGACCAGAAAGCCAACTGTATCCTGGGCTGCATGAAAAGCAGCGTGACCAGCAGGTCAAAGGAGATGATTCTCCCCCTCTGCTCTTGCGAGACCCCACCTGCAGTACTGTGTTCAGCTCTGAGGCCTCCAACATGACGACATGGACCTATTGGAGCCAGTCTAGAGAAGGACCACGAAGATGATCAGGGGGCTGGAACACCTCTCCTATGAGGGCGGGCTGAGACATTTGGAGCTGTTCAGCCTGGAGAAGAGAAGGCTCACAGGAGACCCTAAAACAGACTTTGATTCCTAAAGAGGGCCTACAAGAAACCTGGAGAGGGATGTTTTAGAAAGGCATGTATTGATAGCACAAGGGGTGATGGCTTTAAACTGAAAGAAGGTAGATTTAGACTAGATACAAGGAAGAAATTCTTTACTATGAGGGTGGTGAGGCACTGGCACAGGTTGCCCTGAGAGGTGGTGGATTCCCCCTCCCTAGAAGCGTTCAAGGCCAGGTTGGATGGGGCTTTGAGCGACCTGGTTTAGAGGAAGGTTTCCCTGCCTTCGGCAGGGAGGTTAGAAGTAGATGATCTTTAAGGTCCCTTCTAATCCAAAACATTCTGTGATTCTATAAAAAAACCCCATTGCTTTATATATTTTTCACAGATATTTCCTGAGCTCAGTTACCTGAACTTCGCATTTCCTTTGACGTCTTGGCCCAGGAATGAATGTTTTCATATATACGTACAGTTACAGGTAAAATAAACATCCACTGTGTCATGCAGGACTGTCAGGCCTCTTGTGATAGACATGCAAAATCTGTTTGACCATTTCCTCATACTTGCAGATAAGGCAACATGTTACATCTTCCTAGCAAGGCAATATGGCATTTCCACCTATGTAATGCTCTGTTGGACAGCAAGTTGGATCATGAAGTTGGAGATAGCTCAAGGTACTGAACTGGATGTCTGCCACTCTGAAGGTCCTTGTCCTTAAGATCCCTGTTGTAGGACACCATCTGATACATCTCTGCGAGCTCCCACATAAGACGATATAGCACACACATCCCAGACACTGTGTGTCTCAGGATATGGTTTAGTTCCTGACCCGAGAAATCCAATAGTCAAGCTAGCATTGCTTGCAGTGCAGTTACCTGGTGACCTGGATTCAGGAAGAAACCTGTTTGAAAATAACAGATTGACACACCTAAGGGTCAGACTGCAGATAAGGAAGCATAAAGCGCTGGACTGAGTGGTGGAGGGTAGGATGGTGCAGGAATACCTGAGATGGTATCACCAACTCCAGTGCTGGGATGTATGTGATACTGTGGTATCACATACATCATACATACAGGCTCGTCCTGTGTAGTGACCTCCATTCTGTATGAGACACATAAACAGGTGGGAGTGTTTGTGGATGAATGTTCAAGGCTGTGATTTCTCAGGTATTTTATTTAAATGCATCAGCTTGCCTGGGGTGTGACCTCCACAGCTGCTAAATTCTCACTGATGTTGGGGGATCAGCACCTTCGAAAAGGTGAGATGAAGGTGAGTACCACAGGTGGCAGCACTTTAAAATCTTTAAAAATTCTTAAAATTCTTTAACTATCAAGTCTTTGTCCATCCTTGCCAAACAGAGAGGGAGGAGGAAAAAGAAACAGAAAAGGGATATACCCAGGAGAGGCATGCTCCCCTTTCCCTTCTGTGAACCCCTTTGCCGGAGGGAAGCTGGGGGGGAGGGTTAGTTGCTGACAAAGGGGATCGGCTCAGCGACTAGAGCTGCAGAGCTGGGAGGCAGAGGGGCCCGGTAAGCCGGGGGGGCACCGGACCCCAACACCGCCCGCTCGGGATGTTGCGGCGGGGCGTGCGGGGGGACATTTCCCCGCAGCCCCCGCCGGCTGATCTGTTCTTCTCTCTCCCCACCCCGGAGCATCCTCCGTCCCCTGAGAGGAGCGGCGGGGGGTGGCAGAGGGGGCTCCGGGGGCGGCGGGACCTCCGTGTGCCCGGGGCCGGCTGTGCCCCCCCCGCCGCCGCTGCCGCTGGATGGCAGCATGTCCCCGCCGAGGGACCCGCCGGCCGCAGCCGGGCCACCCGCCCTCCTCCGCCCTACCAACAGCCAAGCAGGCGGGAAGGAGGGGGAACGAACAAAAAAGGCAAAAGTTAGTGTTTCCCTTTGCCAAAGTCCTTCTTAAAAGCAGAATGAAAAGATAATGAATTGCTCCAGATATTATTATTATTATTGTTATTATTATTTGTGGGTTTTATTATTGTTGTTATTGTTATTATTATTATTAAAGTATCCAGTGTTAAATGTCATGAAACAAAAGAGCCAATGCATGTACCAGATTTTTGGATGCTACCTTCCCAAAGCACCAGCTTGGGTCTCCTGTGGATGCTGCCCCATCGCTCACAGCCCCTGACCTTGCATTGGCAGGGGGAACCCTGACACACAGACACCTCTGCTGTGGTAAGCTGATGTGAGAAAGGATGGCTTTTCTCCTAAACTGTGCTATGGTGCTGAGAGCCAGGGTTTCTCCTAAAGAAATGCGCCCTGCTTGTAAAAAAACAGCAGGCCCAAGTCTGCATTTTACACTTGGGGCAAGAAGGAAGGAAGAGGACACACAGGCCTTTCTATAACCTTTCCTCTTCCCCTTGCCCTTAGGCAGCCTGGGGCTGTCCAGATCTTAGAGCAGCTTTGAGAAGAGATTAGACAGAGCACTCTGGGCTGCAGCTGCAGCTTCCTCCACCCCCCATCTGCCTCCAGGCTTTCCCAGTCAAAGTGGGGCTAGGAGCAAAACTGCCCAACATCAACTGTCCTGGGTCACTCTGCACCCCTCAAAGGAGCACTGTGCTAGTCAGGAACTGCACTGGGAAACATTTGCTGTCCCTTCGTCCCCTTCTGATACCTGTCACTGGCACTTTTTGATCAGCAGTGACCAGAACTCAACCTACCATCACGGACCACATAGCAAACCTGTTTTGCTGCAGGGAGGTAGCAGCAGCCAGAAGGACTTGGATATATTTGTCCTGCCTCTGCCCTTTAGATAGGCATTGAGAGGGTCAGCATATTCTTCCTGGCCCATGCCCTTGGCATAGCCATCTTACGAGCTGTTTCTGCCCCCTCAACCAGGTCACCTTATGTTGCCAAAGCTTCAGAAAGGGGCTTTAGTGCAGTTTGAAAGGCAATCCAAATTATCATGTAATTACCATTTGTGCTTATAACAACATGAAGGAATGCACTCCTTTGCCCCTGGGCAATAGTCCAGCTTGACCCTTGCTTCCTCATCTGCTGCCACCCTCCAGTCGATCAGAAGTAGCTGCCAAAAGCAGGATCACACAGGAGCCATCCGAAATTCCCCCCTGAACTCTGAGGGCTTGGGGGATGTGTCTTACAGTAGCTGCTTAGATCCAAGGGCATTAAACTTAATTAACTGCAGTTTCAGAGGGCAGAAGCTGGAGGGATGGGAGCTATAGATCATTCTGTTCTCTGCTGTGTTGATACCTCCCCATGGTCAGATCATCTGACCTATATGGTTCCCTTTTTACTTCTTGTACAGACAGATGACTTGTGACAGTGTTGAATGAGGAAATGACCACATGAATTTCTATGCCTTGCATCATTCAGGTCAGGTCTGATGGTCAGAGCCACCCCTCTGGCCTTAAATCTGCGCAGTGATTTGGGATGTGAGGCTCAGTCAAAGGAGCTCTGAGGCCCTTGCACACCTTTGCTTCATCCGTAAGGCTTCTATATCATGCTAGGAGAGGTAGTGCTGACAAAATTGACCAAATATTGACCTGAGTGAAATAGGATTAGTAACAGCACACATGGAAAAAGCCATCATCCAGCCGTCATGCTAGCCGTCATCTCCAGCAACCAAACACAGACCTCGCCTTTGACGCACAAGGCAGTGCTATCTGTTGTCAAATCACAGGGAAAGGCTCACTGCTGAGTGAGTGACTACTCAGAGTGGGAAAAAAGAAATAAATCACTGCAGCACATGCACTTGAGGAGAGGGGCCCCATCGTCGAGATCGAACAGACCAGATAATCCACAAACTGGACTAACTGGGTCCTGAAGGAGGAGGAAGGTAGTGGAAGAGAGGGGCTGTGCTGTAAATACAGGAGGTGCAGATGGAGATGCCAGGAGGCAGCAGTATCTGGGGGAGGAAGATTTGGCTGTGTGAGTATCACACTTGGCACACGAGTCTTGGCAGTTCTTGAAGGGGAGATGAATGCTGCCTATGTATGACATATCTGAGGACAGTGCTTGGCTCCAGTGAAAATCTTCCGGGGTGTGGTTCAAACACTCTTCTGTAAAACTGCAAGAGCACTCAAAAATGCTTCATCTGGGTGCTCTGCAGTTTCTTCTGCCTCTGAAATACCAGAAGTAGCCTCAAGGGATAGTGAAAACTGAAAGGAAAATGTTTCAGATTTTAAAAAAATACCAGCTGCAATTTGGAGTGGCAGCTAAAATCTTACTACTGCACACACCCGGCGGTGTAAGGTGCCTGCATGCTCATTATATAAAGCAGCTATAAAATCATGGAAGAGTGAACAGATGAACAGAGGGAGCATGTTAGACTCCGGGACTGCAAGCTCCAACACGTTCCCAGCCCAGTGAGGCAGTTTGCTGAACAAGGGATATTCAAAGTTTCAGTCTTCTCAGCACCCTCCTTGCAGTTGTTTCAAATGAAAGACTTGTCACAAGTTTTAAGCCGTGAGACATTTTCTATTTGTGGAGGCTCCCTCTCCCTCTTTCCTGACCTGGCGTGGCCTTATAAAGTGACAGGCTCAGCATTAAGTGGACCATTTCTATTCTGTGGCTCTGCCTCACTCATGCCAACTGAGTGGGTTGCATTAAAAATAGCTCTACAAGAAAGGTATAACAGATAACATTTGATATCTGCATCCCCAAATTTCCTTGCCATCAAAATTTCTATAATTTTGCTTAAAAGAGGTTGCTAAAGTCTCACATCTTTGTTATTCTGTCCTTAGGGGGTGACTAACTGGAAATCAGATCTGAGAGTTGTCTCAAGCCTGTATTATAACAGTAGGTAAGTTAAGAATCATTAAAAGAAAGAATCTGGGAGGGAGAAAAATTGGTCTGGGTGTTTCTCTATGACTTTTAATGTCAACTATCAACTTCTGACTTGAGCTGTTATGCTGTACTGCTTCAAACCAAGCATATTAGAGAGACTGCTTATATTGACATTGTCACCCAACTTTAATTCCTCTGTCACACTCACTAACTCCAAAGCTCACCATCCCACAGCAGTGAGTCTTCCAAGAACGTGTGGCTGTTACTTCATTCTGGGCACAGTTCAGATTTCTGAGTGAGACTCTTTACTTGTCTAAGTGATAATCAACTAATTTCTGAAGCATTTAAATTTTGGTTATAACCTGTAATTGCTTATCTCTTGAAAGTAAAGTAATTTCCTTATGTACAAAGGCAGTTTTTCAGGTCAAAATTGAGGTACGTATAGAGTTTTAGATGCTTCCACATGGACAACAGCTGAGCAGAGTGTGTGAACTGTAATCTGTGAGTTGGATCTCTAGGTGGGATCCAGGCGTATGCATCCTTCGGTGGTTGTGAGGCAGGCTATTTGCCATTCCTGAAGGCAAAGGTTTGAGCATTACTGCATGCAGCGTTGAGGATGAGAGCAAGAGCTGAGTAGCGATTCCTGTGTCTTCAGTTAATTTTTTTTCTGTCTCTCTGTACTGCTTATGATAGTTTGCAAGAGGAAGATTTTTTGACGTTTCCACTGATGTCAGCTGAGCAAGGGGATAAATGGTGATTTAGAATGGAAATCAGGAAAAAATCCAGCCCTAGCTTTTTCTTTTTTTTTTTTTTTTTTGGTCCTATATGGAAAAGAAATAAAAAACAAATTACTGGCGTCAAAAATAACTACATCCTCTTGGAACCTCATCACAGCATACTGAGTTAAATTCCTCCAGGTATAATACATTAAAGTACATACTGATTTGCTTATCAAAACAAAGAATGCGTTTGCACACACCAGGGGTGCGATTGCTGAGTGGTGAAGGTGTCTTGCTGTGGAATGGAAACTGAGTTTGAGTCTTGCAGCAGACTTGTGCCAAAGGCCACCCTCTTCTCTCCAGCTGTTCCTGGTCTGGCAGAGTACAAAAGTTCAAACAAGCCAGATGATGTGCTAACCACATAGTTCCCCTGACTCTTCCTCTTGGTGTACATTAACATTTCTAGCCTGCACTGTATACAGGTTTAAGACCTTTGTCATGGAGGCTGAGCTAACATGAATAAAATAGCCTTGAAATTCCCAGAGCTATAGTTTCCCTGTTTCCTGCAGTGTGAAGTCAGTTCTGCTTGCGCATGGCACACATTGATCTCAAGTCCTTGCTCTTCCTTGACACAGACTGGTTCTGTAGTCACATATCTCCTCTTTTTTATTTTCTCTGCTTCTGCTGTTGTGCCTGGCCCTGGTAAAACATAGAGTAAGTAAGCATAGGGCTGTGAACAGCTATTTGAGGAGAAATCACTGGAAGTTTAAAGCAGAGAAACCTGTGCTCCCTAAACTGCTGGATTTCTGTATGTGTGGCACCTGCAACACAGACCATTCAATTCCCTATAATGTGTGGGATGACACTGCTCCAACTTACCCTTTTCCAGGTAATGGAATTTTACAGGGTGAAACGCTGGTCTTCTCTGTAATGATTCCTTGTGCACAGGCCTGGACCATTTCTACTTGCCATATACTACAGAGCTCTCCAATATTTTGTTCTGTTCTCAGATAATCCAAGGAGTTGGTATTATAATAGTCCCCACTTTCTACTTCACCACTGACCTAGATTGGTAATTACAACACTACTGAGTCTCTCTTGGGTTTGGCAATGGATGTCATGTGCTTAAGTGATGAGTAGCCCCAGCTGTTGTGTTTCACTTTATTTATTTAATGTGAACTCATGTGAATTCAATAACATCTAATCTACGGAGCGCTGAATGAATCATGCAGAACAGTTTGTAAAAATCCTGGATATAGCTTCAGAGTACGCAAGCTATTTTCCTGGAAGAAGTTGCGTAGAATTTCATTAGCTGCATGAATCTGGTAGGAAGCTCTTCATGTATGATGTATTGTTTCTCTGGGATTTTTAATGTGTTGTGAAAGTCTGCTGATGCAATGCTTGTCCTTTAATTTGACATTATAAAAAAATAGAGTTATTTTTATCCTGAATGGTTTTATTTGGAAAATATTATCAGCAACTTATTATTCTTGTTTGGCATCTTCCAATGATTTTATGTTGCTAAACATTTCTGTGAATATACTCTGACATCAGAGCTTATATATTCAGCCTTTGCAAGATGAGTTACAGATGCTATGAGAGGATCCTTTAGAGGGGAGAGGTCGCTTATGGAAAAATATCTCATCTTCCACATGAGTTTGCCTTAATAGAGACCATAGAGTACTCACAGAGAGAAAATTAACCAGGATAATTCAAAGCTTTTTATGGTTCAGGACAGGACATGATGTATTGGACAGTGGTCCATTTCCTACACTGTGCTGTAGATGTTCAACTGTGAACACCCACAGTAAATGTAATTTTGTTTGTTTTTCTTGACGATTCAGAGTTCAGCGCTGTTCTTCCTTTTAATTATTCTATAGCTCTGATTCTTAAATTTTTTTTTTTTTTTTTTTTTTCATAAAACCATCTCTCACAGAGATACCCCTTTTCTAAAAAGTGGGAAGACAACTGAAGGTCTTAAATGTCTGCTTGTCAAACCTTTCCTTGAAAAGCCTCTTTTGGTTTCAATACTTCCTAATGGTCAGAGCTCAAGTAGCCAAGACCCTTTTTTTCATCTCCATCAAAGTTTCAGATAACCATAGGTTGCCTTTGAAATGGGAGCACTGGCACAACTATCCTTTCCCCTGCGCTCCCTCCTTGGGACCAGCAACAAGTCCAAGCTGCCTGTTAGCAAAGCAGGGTGTAAAGAACCAGTGTAGAGTGACAAAGTTTGTGTTGGGTCATGGTGTGGGTCATCCTATCTGTATTGCTTCAGATATTTGAACTACAGAAACCCAGGCTGAAGCAGTAGCCAGGACTGTGTTGCTATTTTTGGGAAGCACTGTGCTGGAAATCATTTCTCCCACTGACCCAGCAGCATCTAAGACAGCTGTTTTAAAAGCCATCCTTCAAACTTTCACTAAGAAGCTCAGTAGGAAGTGCCAGACTGCACATATTTCTACTAATATTGTCCCAGAGAAACAACAGAAAAATGGCTGTAGATTTCACAAGGCAGGTACTCTGCCAGGGACATGTATACACCACAAGGCAGGGACTGAGGGAGCACAGTCCCACTCATTGTAAGAGAAGACTGGGTTCATGACCGCCTGAGGAACCTGAATATACGTGAGTCTACAGGTCCTGATGAGATGCATCCCAGGGTCCTGAGGGATTTGGCTGATGTATCTGCCAAGCCACTGTCTCTGATATTTGAAAAGTCATGGCAGTCAGATGAAATCCCTGGTGACTGGAAACAGTGAAATATTGCACCCATTTTTAAAAAGGATAGAAAGGAGGACTCTGGAAACTACCAACCTGTCAGCCTTACCACTATGCCTGGGAAGATCACGGAACAGATCCTCCTAGAAGCTATGCTAAGGCACAGGGAGGACAGGAAGGACCCAGCAATGTATGTTTGCAGTCCCAAAAAAACAACTAACCAACTATATACTGGGCTGCATCAAAAGAAGTGTTACTAGCAGGTGGAGGGAGGTGATTCTTCCCCGCTATACCACTCCTGTGAGACCCCACCTGCATTACCGTATTCAACTCTGGGGCCCCCAGTATAAGTACGACATAGACCTGTTGGAGTCAGTCTAGAGAAGGACCATGAAGATGATCAGGGGGCTGAAACACCTATCTTATGAAGACAGGACAGTTGTTCAACCTGGCTTTGGGGAGACCTAATTGCAGCTTTAAAGGCTTATAGGAAAGATGGGAACAGGCTTTTTAACAGGGTCTGTTGCAGTAGCACAAGGGGTAATGGTTTTAAACTGAAAGAGGGTAGATTTAGACTAGATATAATGAAGAAATTTTTTACAATGAGAGTGGTGAGACACTGGAACAGGTTGACCAGAGAGGTGGTAGATGCCCCCTGCCTGAAAATATTCAAGGCCAGGTTGAACAGGGCTCTGAACAACCTGATCTAGTTGAAAATGTTCCTGCTTTTTGCAGAGAAGCTGGACTAGATGACCTTTCAAGGTCCCTTCCAACCCAAACATTTCTATGATCCTCTCGTTTTTTAAGAGGACTTTGAGGGACTGGTAGTCTTGTAATCAACATTGAAGCTATAAACCAGTTTCTCCTTTGGCTACACAACACTATGTACATGCTTCAACATTTGGTTGTGCAGATTCTGCCATTAAAAAAAAAAAAAAAAAAAAAAAGTCATTTTTAGAAGTATTAGGGAAGAAATCAATTCTTACCTAAGTAAAAAGGGGTGTTTTCTCAATATCAGTACTTTTCAAATAGCCAAGAAACATAGGCAGAATAGTCAGGATCAAAATTTGTCTGCAAGGTACCAGACTGGAAAGTTGGCACGTTAGTGCTAGTTCCTATCTCAGCTTTCAAACAGTTTGTCATAAATGTTTAATTTAGTTTTTTCTTCAATTACATTCTTGCATGGATAGACAAGGAAAAAATGTCAGACTTGCAATATTTTTTAACATGCTAATTTCCATGGGATAAAATTCTTGCAGGAAGCCTATCTGGAACAAGTATCTTCACTAAATAACTAAACTGATGGGGTTTTAAAAAATTAATGATTTCATGAACGTATTTTTCTGAGGGTGGTTTTTGATATTTTGTTGAGATGTCTAATATTTTGGATTTTTTCCTTCCAAATATCCTAGGTTTAAAAGCAGAGAAATATAAAAATTTTAAATAACATTTCAGAATATTTTGCAGATATTATGTCTTTACCTTTTAGACATGCTTTGTCTTTGTTGATGAGGAAATAAAAGACACCAAAAAAAGTAAATGGCTACTCAGGAATGGGAAGTCAATAACTTATTATGATACAGAATACCAGCCATGCTTCAAGTTCAATACCTCTCTCTATACCAGACTCCTCTAGAAAATGTAGAGACTCTCATGGATTTTGAATATCTAACACCTCTTCCAAAAGACCTCTCCAAACCCTTCTTTCCAAGGAAGGATTTGGGACTGTAATGATTTATATTTTCCAAGTGCACATCTGTAACTTATTCTGCTTATCCAACTCTGTGACCCGGACAGCAGCCTGTTCTGTAGCAGTGGAGGGCTTGTCCCATTTGATGCTTTTTGGTTCAGTCAACCACAAGGACAGACTGACAATTCACAGAAACACCTGGAGGAGTAATGACTTTACATTTCACCTCCAGCTATTCTTTTGCAGTGAAGCACAGAAATCTCCTCCTATATTCTGGTTTCTCAAAAGCAAACAGCCCACCTCTCGCCTTTGCCAATATCTACTTGCTATGCAGTATAGACAGACTGAACTGCTGTCGCTTCCGTTCAAGTAGTCCCCAATCATCGCCACTTCACTGTACAGAAACAAAATCACCCTTGATCCAAGAACATCATCCTACGTGGTAAGAGGCCTTGGGGAACAATAGAAATTATGACAGTCAGAATCTGAAGGACTTTGAAAATACATATCTGTCCTTCAGCTAAACTCTTATCACCTTTTTTTGCCAAGTCTCATGTCCTCTTTAATACATCTTTGAACCCAGATGACCAAGGATATTGCATAGTTTTCTTGTTTCATTCTCTCTAAACCCTTGAATTTAACAGAATGAGATATGAATGAAATGGAAGAACTCAGACCCTGCAGACTTCAGCTATGTTTCTCCCTGGTGTTCTGGGAATATCTTCCACGTGTTATAATACTTCTGCCCAATGATAGGTTTGATTCCATCTTCTACTCAAAGTAACACAACTCGCTTTCAAAGGACAGCAATTTAGCTATATAAACCTGATTCAGTGTGCATAGAAACGGAAACTTTTAGTCTGAAGGATCTGGGGATAGAACTACATCCTACAACACGGTAAACAAGTGCAGAATCTGGACCTTCTTGTGATTACTCCTTTGAAGAACTCTGTTCAACTTAAATTTTGGACATAGAACAAAGGAAGTCATGATTTAATATTTTTTTTCATAAACGTATTCTGTGTTCAGGAGAGGAGTACAGAGAGAAAAGAATTCTCATTTAGTACACCACAGGCTTCATTATACATATTTCAGTGAATAAAACAATGACCACTATAGAAATCAATGAGGTAATGACCACTGCAAAAAAAGTACACTAACCTTAGATCTCAGTTTTTCTGTAATTTGAGCCAACTCACTTTGCTTCACAGGCAAGTTACATTAAAATGTGTATGGTCAGCTCCCATTACTCAGCTAACGAATTATAATCTTTAATCAATGAACCAACAAATCAGGTTTTTTCATGCATTATTTTTTTTCCCTTTTCTCAATCCATTGACATAGCCAGCATGCAGTCAGAAAAAGCCAGGCATGGAAAAAAGAGAGATTGAATTAACTTCTCAGCTGAGGGTTTTTTCTTGCGCAAGGTTGAGGTGCATAAACAAGGTAGATAATCACAGTTTCCATGCTCCTGGAACAATACTGAACTTAAATCTCTAATGCATGTAACTTTTCCTAGCAATGCATTCCATTTGTACATCACGCAACAGATCAGACTTTGGATCTAGCCTGACTGCTGGCTCTCTGGTTACACAATAAGCAAATTTTTTTTACCTTGGTCTATATACATATTTCCACTGATGTGAAGCAGCAAGTTATGATAAAATCAGGGAGAAAAAGTTCTTCTGATATGGTCTAGTTCAATTAGAAGACATGGGCTTGTTGCAGTCATTCCTGTGTGAAATTTTATGGTGTATGTGATCCAAGAGTTCACAGTCTATAATGATCCTTCCTAGGCTTAAAAGTTTGTGAATCTCTCTTCTACTCATTCACTCAGCCCTTACAGGAATGTCTTAATTTCTTACTGTATGTAGCAGTCAATAAATGGATGGAATTCCATCTTTCTATCTCAAAACGTAAATTTATGTATATATATATATCATGTACGATTTATGCACAAAAGTCACACTCTAGATAAAATAAAGCAAAGTGTAGACATCGATCATTTTTTTCAAGCAATTGTTTATAAATTGAGTAAGCTGTCTGCCTTTTTATACTTTTCAGTCTGTTCTCATTACAGACATGGCATAAGGCTTTGTAGTAAATTTGGAATTTGCTGAGTGAGAAAATGAAGATTTATACAAAGCTAAATTGAACAAATGGTGAATAATTGATTTAACTGACCTGACAGCTCACACTGTGATTGTAAATAATACATAACTTGGTGCTATACTGATAATTTAGTATTCTGTGCTTCTAGATTCCTTTTGGTAAGTTACTATAAGGAACAAATGATCTTTGACCACCCTAAAAAAGCAAAAATATGCTTACCAAGCATATTTCGTACCCCAGTTGTAGATTGCAATTGTCTAATACCATGCTGATAAAGCATTTTCTTAAGGAGTCTCTGCCATTTTGTCTTTTGTGTCTAAAATCTTGTTGAAGAGATAACATCAATATAACTATTTCATACCATTCTTCTAGCAACCAGCTCCCAGAGTCAGGTAGTCTCTGTGTAAATTTATCCAGCACCACTGTGGTGAACAGAATCACAGTGACTTGTAACAGCAAATGCTTGTGCCTATTCTGCACTTCCTTTTCTTTCAACATATACGTTTGAACTCAGTCAAATGCATAAGCACAAGCTATTGTTAAACTGGTTCTTGAAGTGTATATACAGCCCTAAGTGGATATATATGTCTGATAGCTTCATTGCATTGCAGCTACTATAATAACTTATATAATAAGGCTGTGAAAGACAACCAATAGGATCTGGCAACCTTCCACCTCGCAGGAGTGAAACTGGTTACAGAAAAGCACAGAGCAGTGGAGAGTTTTGCTGGCTTTGTACTAGGATCTGTCCTCTCACCATTGAAATCCATCCATGCAGAGAAGACAAACAGCATCTCTTTAAGACAGCAGGAAACATAAGGAATTAAGATACAGTGATTGTGAATCACATATGAAAATACAAACCACTGTCAGTGACCAGCTGAAAGGCCTGAGGGCTGTGTGCTGTCCATGGATCCAAAAGAAAAGTTCTCCATAAAGCCAGTGGGAAGCACATACTTTTCCAAGAATGGACTACAGATCTCGCTCTTGGAGAGAGGGCTCATATGTGTTACTGCTTTGCTGAAACTTTTCTAACAACCTTATCTGTGGAAAGACACTGTTAATACGTTGTGACCGTGAGCTGAAGCACACATACACCTATGAAATGTGAAATTGTAATTCCCAGTGCAATTTTAACCCAAATTGCTGTACTTTTTTCATTTTATTACTATATCATTTTTACATCTTAAGGTTTCTGTGCAGTGTGTCTGAGTTATGAGAGCTGCAGAAAATTTCTGGGCTTGATTCCAGCTGCTTTCTCTGAAAGCAGAAGATACCTTTCTCCTCTCTGCCAGATGATGTTTATGTAACAGTCTGCCTACTGTCCCTAATGCTCATTCTATCCTCTGACCTCTCAAATTTATCCAATCCTAGCATGTAACAGTCCCAAAGCAGACTGCACCTCTGACATATGCCTAGGTAAGAAGCCTGGCACTAGGTGCAGCAGAGGAGTGTGGCTTTGAGGAATGGTCCCCATGAACAGGGAGATGTTGCCTGACTGCAGCCCAGTGCTACAGCATCTCTCCCGCTTGTCCCCAGGCAAATCAGGATCCGACAGATGAACCACAGAGCATGAGGGAGGCTGCAGTGTGGTGTCATATTGCATGAACTCTAGTCTGAAGAGCAGGTGGAGGGAGTTCAGTGCTCAAGACATCCCTTGGTCCCTCTGGTTTTTTTTTGAATCCTATCTTGTCAGATTTTTTCTTACCTATTCCACCCTGGATGAGGTTTTCCTTTAAACTCCCTGAGAGATGAAGAAGAAAATTAAGGCTTTCAGAGTTAGTCAATATCTAGACTCAGTGACATCAATGTGATGCTGGTAGAAGATGGAGCTGCCAAAATTAGAATAACTAGGGTTACGATGAAACAGATCACTGCAAGATCTTTGATTAAAGGGGGCGAAGCCTGTCAGGCTGGACCCACAAAACAATGGGTGAGGAAGAGAAGAAAGGCAGTGAGACTCTCACAGATGGGAGAACTGTCGTTGTCTGTCCTCCCTGCATGCACCCCGCAGACACCCAGCTGCAGAGCTCTGAAAACCCTCTGCTGAGCCAGACCTTCCCCCTCTGGCAACAGGTTCTCAAGGGAAAGTCCATCAGAAATTTGTATCTTTTTTGCCTTTCATTTTATCATGGTCTAGGTCAAGTAGATTGGGCAACAGACATGACAAGGCCAGCTGACTTTGCAATGATGCATTTTTCATGCTGATTTCATGCAAAGATTAGCAAAATATTCTGGGTTTGTTGCAACAGCCTTTTATTTTATGTACATACCTGACATTCTCCAGTACACCCCCTCGTAAAAAGATTCCTGCTCTTCTCACAATAAAATAGCATTGTCTTGTTATCCCATATCCTTCCTTGTATCAGATTTCATGCCAGATTTTTATGCTTGCTTCTGCAAAGGCAGTTCTTAACATGGTAGGTCCCTTCCTTCACAGTACCATGAACAGTAGTAGCTGCTGGTAGACTACAGTGTGAGTTGCATGGGTCTAATACAGAATAAGATCAATGCTGCTTGTTTCTTTAGGATTAGGTTTTGCTTTTATCTTGTAGGTGTTTATGTTTCCTGATTCCCTGTTTGCAGGTGGGTGAGAATGAACAAAGTCCAGATCCTCTGGGCTCTGACCCCAGAGGAATGACTGCTTCCCCTTTATTTAGACAGTTTGAAGCAACACAATATTCTCTTCCTTCCCCAACACTGAGGATGGTGTGTGGTACTCTAACTAAACAGATGTTTTATCTAAAAGCTTTTGAACCTTACAAGTGAATCCCAAATGCATTTTCTACCTCAACTAACAAAAGGAGCTACAACATAAAGAAAGTCCTGAAGTGGGGAATGCACCACTTTGATAGTGCTCAGAGGATGACAGGGAAAAGGATCCAACACTATTTTAAGATCACAAAAGAGAATCTGGAGAAGTTTTCTGGTCAGCTTGGAACAAGGAAACAAGGACTTAAGAGGACTAAAAAAGTCTTTTTGCACTTTTAAAAATCCTTCCAGCAAAAGACCAACTCACCTACTGCCTTTTTTCTCTTCACACAGAGAAACTGAGGCAACACACAGGCAGCAGAAAAAAGCCCTGGTGTAGACAAGCACTCCCACACACATACATTGATGGTAGCAGCACCCACACTGAAAGTCTATTTCCAAGGTCAAAAATTATATTCCCTCCCTTTGTTGTGGGTGGGGAGATGCTTGACATGCAGACCTAGCCAAAATCCCCTTTCAGGTGCCTCTGTCCTTCATATTTCCCAGGGACATTTGTCTCTTTTTTCAGTCTAGTTATGTTACCTGGTTGTCTAGTTGACTTACCTGGTTTGGGCTGGGACACAACCATGTTTCTGTTTTCCACCATACAGTATGTTTGGGACAAGGTGATGGTCTGCCTACTCCAGGACAAGTATATAGCCCCCACAAATCTAGACAGTTTTGTCCACCCTTCTTCACTGAATCACATCACTTGCATGGAGGCTATCAGTCTTCTCTCTCAAAGCTCTGAGGCATGTTTCATCCAGTCTCTTCCTCTGGAGCCAGCTGCCTTCAACCTATTTACTAATTTATGTGCAGAGACAGGTTCCTCTCCCTCTTTGTTTGGAGGGAAGTCTCCTTGTCTCATTCTTATTCTGGGGTCATCTCTGCTTTGAGAGCTGATCTTTGTGTTGGGAAGGGAAGCAGAGAAGTACTCTTCTACTCATGGTGTAATTCCCCATAATTTGGGGACCATTCTGCTTCACTGCATCTAGAATGCTTTCCTTCCTCACAACGTTTCCCTGAATTCCCAGACATTTATATATTTCTTCCAGGCCTCTCAACGGATGAGAATTTCTTCTGTCTTGGCAGGGTGAGATTTCTTCCCAGAACTCTATTTTTCACTTGTAAAGAGATGGTTTATGATTTAATAAAATTTAATATTTATACAGCCTCCTAGAGGTATCTGGTGATTTGGCAACATAAAAAGGCAATCCCTGGTCTTAAATGTTTACACTATGTTTTTAGATGACACTGTAAGAGATAAAAAAAGTCCAAGGCCAGCCAAGGCACAATCTGAAATATGAAAGTACAAGAACATGGAAATGTTGGATGTTCAAGGCATATGCCTTCTTGGTTTTATTCTTCTTTGTAATATACATTTGTGTTTTATAAAAAGATATTTTAATATGCATACATCACTTAGGAGAATAACTGAACATAAGAAATGAGTCACCAAAGTGAAGTAAAGTTAGTATCAAACTTTCAGAGGTTCTAGCACAACAGAGAAAGTAATTCCTTTAGAAAGAAAAATCCAGATTACTTAAAAAGTAGAAATGTTTCCACAGATCATTAAATCTTTTTAAAAATGGTAAACTTAAAAAAAAAAAATACTTTTGAATGCTTTTTATTTGCACCAAGCTTTCTGAAGCAGTGTTACTTTCACAGCTTTACTGAAAAAGACTGAAGTGCAATACCCATTTTTTCGCTCTGTAAATAGGAGTGGTGATTCCAGGGTTTACATGTTAATCCAGCCTTCAGGCTGGAAGGAAAAAAATAAAGTTTATGGGACTATCAGTAGCATTCTTGAAATGCTGAACACAACATTGTGTGAAAGGAGGAAGTGTATGTTACATATAAGTGAGTGAATGAAAAAGTAAAACTTAGTCAAGGGGGAGTCTGAGTTAATTGGGGGTAAGTAGTCAAGTAAAACAAGGCAAGTAAAACTAATGGCAGCTGCAGAAGGCTTAGTAAAATAATTAGTTCTGTAGTGAACAAGGGGCAAGGATGGGACAAATTTAGATGAGCTGCAGAATTCCTGGGGTTCATCTGGAAATCATGTCAGAAGGTATTTAGAGTGCACAGCCAGAACAGAGTGGTGAAGAATTCTCCGTATTTTAAAATTTAAAATAAATAAGGTATTCAGAGACTTATGGTTTAGCATTGAAAATGTAATACAAATTGTGTAGAAAATATTTCCTGAAGGAGAAATCAGGGGTCATTAAAAGGTTACTTTTAACTAATGCTGCTTGATTGGTTGTTAGTGTTCAGCTGCCTCTGAAGTGACAATACGTTAGGGTGACCGTTGCCCTCTTCCAGCAATTATTGGTGCTCTGGCAATTGCACTCAGTTTTAATCAATTAGAGTCCTGAATGGTGCTTTTCTTGGTTTCAAACAAAAGAGCCAACTGTTGGACCAGAGATGTCCACTTCTTTTTGGCAGCTTCCTGTTTTCTTTCGGAAACTTTTTGAAGACGTTGTCAGGTTCAGGAATGATCATGATGAATCCCTTCTCCGTTAATATGGCACTCATTATGTGATCCACATTCCAGCAGAAATCCATATAGTTAACAGAAAACAAGAAGACAAGAGCCGCCATCCTGGAGCAGAGTGAAGGTACGTCTAGTATCTGGTTCGAAATCTCCACCAAGCTGTGGGAATGGCTGTATTAGAGTAAAGTTTAAGATTCTCATAGCTGGGAGGTAAGGGATAATATTTAGCCTTTTCTCCTCTCTCCTACGTCCATAGATTTGATTTATATCTGTAATATTTAGATTTTGGTTTAAACTTTGAAAAATGAGGTTGAACAACTAGGATGAATCAGTTAACAATATTTATATGTCTGGATATTCTTGTTATCTGTATGAATCTTGTAATCTGTATGAATAAATCATATCATAACCCCATATATTCATCTCTGGCAGGAGTTCTCCTGTTCACGTACATGTGTTATTAATGATGCATAAGCTATCTCAAAGACACTACAAATTCTAGCTCAACAGCTGAATGACCCCATGGAAAACATCTAAGAGTAGCCCTGGATGGATGTGGTAGTGCTGCACCATTACCCGTGTCAAGTGGTGAGCCAGGAGACTCCTTATCAGAGGCAAATGCTCTGTAACAGTAGTTTCAGGATACAGTTTTCACCAACACGATCAGCTTGAAGTATCCTTATTTTCCTTCCATGTATTCCTGCTCCATATTTTAGCACAACATCTCAGCTACGATAACTCAGCAGCTTGTGTAGTTGTCTCATGAAGTGGCTCTGGGAACTGCTGCAGCTCTCAGGACCAGGCTTGGAAAAGCTGGATTACTTCCCTGGTCCAGTTCACAACACAGCCAAGCAAACAGTTCTTCCTGGACAACTAACTGAAACTAGATGGCTAACTTCTCTGCTGCTGTTGTTTCATGATATGAATGTCCTATTGCTTCCCTCCACTCACCCATCCGTATCCATCTATTATTATATTTACAGTGGGAGAGGGCCCCCTTTTTTCCATGTCCATAGCAATTCGAGGACCACAGGGTTTGGTCTCTGCTTGAAACTCCTTCCATTCTTAAATTAACAGTGGTAGCTGAAAGACTTACTCCAAAGCTTCTTGGAGGGCCATGTGTTATAAACCCAAATCCTTCCATAAAAGTGTGTTGGTTTTGTTTTTGTTTTTTGTTTGTTTGTTTGTTTGTTTGTTTGTTTTTTGTGTTTTTTTTTGTTTGTTTTTTTTTTTTTTTTTTACATTTATTAAGCTAAATACTGTTTTCTGTGTAAATCTCTAAGTGAAAATATATGTGCATATTTTTTCATATGAAACCCCAGTACTTTTATATAGACCTATACCTAGATGTACAGTATATGATCATAGATTAGACATACAGGAAACAGGGCTCAAAAAATGACAATTCAGGGTAAAAGCACCAGGATTGTAGATCTGGATGAATGTTTTCTGCCAGTGTTTTTATTTGATTACAAATTTTAAGGGGATGTTTTGTTGTTGTTAAAGATTAGTTTTGGGATTGCAGAACATTTCAAAAATCTTTGAAAGACTAATTTTAATTCAATAACAAGGAAAACCTTTTCATCATGTTTCCTTACATTCAAAGACTTCTGGTGGACTTCTCCCATCAAGATGAAATAGGTGCAAAACAGGTGAAAAAAAAGGAAAGTTCTGAAAACTCAAAAAGACAAATATTTACCAATAACATGGAGTTTGCTTCTGAGATTTTGTCTGGAATATATTAATATACAAGAAAAGAGAAGAAGAGAGCAACAAAGAAGTTGGGTATGTTTTTTACCAGTTCAAGGATATATTCAGATGAGAAGTGTATGGGATGACAGTTGTAATTAAACAGTTTGCTGCAGCTCTGTGGGAGCACAGTTTCACAACCACTCTCTTTTACTCCAGACACACACCAAGTTCAGGTTCTCATCCCTCTATTTCTTCTGCTGGCACAAGTGTGTTTGTGGGGGTGCAGAGTCAGACAAAGTGACCTGAGTGTAAACTATTCTGGCAAAGAAAGATGTGGTAGGAACTGGAGGAAAGAGATGAGGAATGCCATGAGAGAGGATTTTTAAAGAGGATCCTTCCCTCAAGGACCAGCCGGTGTTTTGGATGGCTGTATGTGACTGTGAGACTGCTATGAGTGGCCCAAGTGAGAGTTTTCTTCCTGTCCCAAGACAGCTTAAGCTCCTCTGCTAATAAGTGGCTGCTCATTAAACCACAGTGACTCAAACATTGTGACTGTCTACAGCTGAATTCAAGACCAAAAACATCGTTTCTGGGAGTTTTGTAGGAGAAACCATGTGTCCAAATTTTATGGTGCTGTGGAGTCTATATAAGCTTATGAGCTTGGATTTAAGATTTAGTAAAACTATAGTTGCTTTAGCACACATTTAATGGATGAGTAGCTCACAAGACAGCGTATATTACGGATAAAAATCAGAGAATAGGGAATTCACTTACCAGAAATAAAAAAAGCCTGTTCTTCTTCCTGTCCTCCAGCATACCTTTCCCACCAGTCTCCCTTGCCACTGGAGGACCACACTCCTGGGATGCAGCTCTTTTTTTTTTTTCCCTCTGAAGTATTCACTGAAATTAATTTAGTGATATAAAATTCAGTGGTACCCACCTCACAGGTTTATAGCATTGCTGTATTTAGAAAGCTGGTGGTTTTAAAAAAATAATAATAATTAAACTTCAGAGGATTAAAAACAACCTTTGACAGAGACAATCTCCAGTCCCTAAGTGTGAAAGGTTTGGTAGGTAGCTGCCAGAACATTCAACTTTGTGCACTGAATAGTTAAGATGCAGTGATCAGTGTTTCAAGAAAAGGAAACCTTTAATTAACAAATGAGTCATTAGAGAGCTTTCTGTTGACACCTGGCACCAGCAGGAACACCTGAGAGTGACCTGGACACTGTTTCTTCAAGGTGAACTGTGAAGTGGTAAAGAGATTTTTTTTGGTACTTTACAACACACAAGAAGGTCTTGGTACCTGCGATGTCATAACTTGTTCTTCAAAAAAAGTCTTCTGGGGAAAGCAGAACAAAGGAATGTCTAATTGAAAAATAATTTAAAAAAAACCAACATCCAAAAACCTGGTTAATTTTTGCAAGAGGAGAGGGGGATGCAATTTAAGATAAAGATGATCATGATACATCAGTATTGTTGGGATATCAGTACACTTCTTAAGTTACCAGTAAAATCTGGGAACCTCCTCCCGAAGAGCATACAATCAAAATGCAGAATGGCATGTCCACAATACTAATTAATGTTGCATTATAGGATTAGATCTGGACAGCGCGACAGGTTGCACCAAAGACTCAACATCCACACAGTCCACATTTTGGGGGTTACTTTAGACTATCAAGAGTCTGTGGACCATATCACATTACGTAAGCTGTAGGTAAATTTTCCTTAGCCTTTGGTTCAAGGACAGTTTCATATCCCATGCTTAAGGCTAGAAGGCACACTCAAACACAGAAAAGTCACTCAATTAAGAATTTAATGCCAGTGTTTGTTTTCCAGTCAAGAGATCTGTGTCTAAAGAGTCCATAAAACAATGAAAAGAAAACAAAACAAAAAAGTATTTTGATAAATAATATACCATTCAGTAGGATAAAAGAGGGAAGCCTTTTAAGGATTATCTGAGAGGTTTCTCTCTGCTGCATAATAAGAGTTATCCCTAGAGGACAGGGAAATCCTCTAATCTTCATACAATATCTCATCAGGCTTACCTTTTCTCCACAGATGTTCTATTTTTATCCCACAAAAAAACACTGGGTCAGATCGTGAATCAATCACTGCAAATGAGCAGTGATCCAAGATTCAGTCTACTGCACTTGTGCATGAAGGAGGTTTTACCTTCCAGCTCATGGTGACATGTAACTGCTTTAACAATGCTTACTTATTTAAAACCCGATTCTCTTTTCAACTTTGATAGCATAAATCTAAAATGGAATTACTCTACATTTATAGCCCTCCTCCTGGGTGGTGAATTTGTTTCACTGTGATTGTGTGAAGAATATGTCACATGTTTCTTCAACTCTCTTTTTCCATCCTAGATAACATACACAGAAACAGTGTAATAATTTCAGTGGAGCTTTTCTGATTTATACTGTCATGATGAGTGGAAGCGCCTCTGTCTGCGAGCATGAGCACTCCACATGTGGTAAACTCTGCCTGTCTAGGACGAATAGTGTGAATTGTGAGACCCTCTCTCACACATGCTAAAGGCTTAGCTTGACTGTTTAACATTTAATCATAAGTTTTAATAAACTTTTTTTTTTCCCCTGTGGCAATCTAGAATATTGCAGAGTGAATCAGGAGCTATGAGGAAAACATCAAACAGCAAATCCGTGGGAGAGAGGCTGAGTCCGAGTCAATTACTGAAGCTGTGATGATGTGACCATGCTGCATAGCTCAGTTTTAAGAGTTAGAGTAGAATAGGTCTGAGTTAGAGTAGAATAGGTCTCCCTTGCCATACACCCATGCTGTGAAAACCTTAGAGGGCATTTTCCTTTGCATATTTGTTGGCTTTTGAGGACTTTGGATCAAGCCTGTGTGCCACAGTTTACCATGTCCTGGGGAAAAAAATAGAGAAAAACAGTATTAGTTTCACTACATTGGTTGACAGTCACCTTTGCAAGACCTAGTCTCTCAAAAATCGGTGAGAAGCTGATGGCGTGACCTGCTGGTGAACTGCAGTGAGGGAGAAAGGAGCAAATATTCCAAGGAGATGAAGCAAGACATGCACTTACATCTGATCTGAAATAACTGCTGTACAAAGGAAAAGTGAATGTAGCCAGCATAACCAAGCTGGTATTTTGTGACCTTCTGTTTGCAGAGTTCAATATATCTTAATTTCTTTCTTGCTGGAGGCTTCTAAGTTGGAGGAGGAGGAGTTAGCAGGGGTGAAGCAGGAGAGAGTAAATTTCCTTTCTAAAAAATATTCTTCTTCCGCTGGAAGCAGTGTATTGTTTCTTGAAATGGACAAAGTTATTTTCTAACTTCCCTGTATCCTGTCACCTGGCCCTTCCTTCCTCTGCTTGATACTGCAGTAAAATACACAAACATATGACCTATGCATTATTTGCATCATGGCAGGATTTATATTCTGATCAAGGGTGGTGATTTATACTTGTCGGATTTTCTACAGACCACATTCCAGATGTGGAATGAATTTTACTGGCATTTATTAGTCACTAGAGGTGGCTGAGGATGGCTTCCTTTATACTCCTGACATTTATGCTCTGGTGTAGCTTCCCTTTTCCTTTCAGTGATGTTTTTCCTTTAAAAAGAGTAAAAACAAAAGGAAAACAAAAGGAAAATAAGTCCATTCTATAGCAGCGCAAACATAATGGGACAGATAATGTTTATGGAGAAGGACATTTGGGACAGAAATCCCATTCTTCTAATAAGGAAAGAAAAGGAAAAAAAAAAAAAAAAAACAAAACAAAACAAACTGATTACCTTTACACCTTTATTAACAAGCTGTTGTTGATGCTTCCAAGATTTTTATCACCTTTACAAATGTGGTGGTGTCAGCATTGACTTTCTAAGCTTGTCTGTTCTGACAACTGAGCTTTAAGTCAATATGATAATAGTGAATCCTTAACTATTCTCCTACAAATTAAGAGCTAGGTGAAAATTCGAACTTAAAGGAAAGGTGTGAAATGCATCTTCTGAAAGGACAAGAAGGTACAGCTTGATGGGTATTTTTTACACATAGTATATCAAAAGGTTGATTTTATGTCCAGAGCAAAAGAAACTTAGACTTGAGACACTCCATAAGCTGCATGAAGCAAGGACCAGGTTCAGATTGACTGTTATGGGGAATGCAAGTAACATAAGTTCAAGAGACCAATAATATGAAATGTAACTTGCATGTGGGTTTCTTGAGGCTCATGGGAAGCAAAAAAGAGCTGCTCCCTTCATTGTGAGTGTGGTCACTGTGTGGTTTTAGCCTGTGGTCTGAAAGGGTGTAAAAACTGATGGGTGCCACATATGGCCCAAAATTTACAGAGCAACAGAAGGAGTGATCATGGAGACAGTGTGTGGGAGAATGGGGAAGAACAGAGGGAGGAAATTCTTTTGGTAAAATCAAACAGATTTAGTAGATAGAGATGGGATTACAAAGCCAACTTGTGTTACATGGCGTTTAGTCCACCCACTGCTATTCCTCCCAATTTGAAATTTGATTCCCACATTGCAGCAACTGTTGAAGTCCTGCCTGAGAACTCCTGTTTTGTTCAAACCTGGCATGCCAAAGGCTAAGAGTGGTCTGTCATTGGGTTGAACACTGTGTCTGGGTTTGGTAGGGAAGGTCTGATGAAAGTTTTACTTTCAAACTGAAATCAAACTGTATAATTCTGATATAAATTGAGTGTTTGCTGACAGCCAGTAGATGCTTGACTTTCTGCTTGATCCTTCTGTGCCCGTATTGCCTTTCTTATACTGCAGATGAGCTGCCACAAGCCTAATTCCCAGTGAAATGGGTAAGAGGTTTTCCATGGACACTGATGGGGGTTTGGGTCTGGCTCTCGTGCCACTGACAGAGCTCATAAATGGCAACCACAGGAGACTGGTAGACCTATCTTATGGTATGTCTTCTTTAAGAATGTACCATCAGATTAGGTGGGGTAAACCCTGTGTAAGCAGAAAACAACTCACTGAAGTTTTTCAGGGGTGAACTCAGTGTGAGAGCACAGCATAAGTATAAACAAATAAGTAAGTGAAGAAGTGGCTGAAGCAGATAAGAAGAACAGCTCAGAGAATTATTTATAAGACATAAGAAAGCAGAGAGTGTACGTGACAGGTTTAACTCTGATGGACCTATTAGCTACAGGCAGTACTGAGTTTAAAGAGTCCAAAATCCCTGTGACAGTTGAGATCAATAGGAATCTGTTCTCTTTGGTATTTATTAGATGAAGATTAGGTTAATGGATTAACTTGTCAGATGGATTTGATAGTTGGTTCATATAGTAAATATTAGCCCTTAAAGGAAAATATTAGTTGACTTTTTTGACCATGACCTAGCACATTAAAATAGGACAGGTCTTTGCCCTGTGTTGCTTTTGAGAAAAACAAATTGTGTAAGTGGGTTTGGGAGTCTGATGCATATGTTTGTGGTGTGGATGAGATTATTTTCCATGGCCAATAACCAAAACAATAACAATAAGCAAAAAACACCCAAAGAAGCTGACACTAATTTACCTTTACAGGTACGGACTCAAAAAAAAGCATGTTTCCACATGGGGATTGATGCACTGATCTGTCAAGACCAGTGTAAATCCTTGTTATCATTTCAACAGATGCTAGATCAAACCTTAGCTTCTCAGACACTGTGTTTTGGCTCAGCTAGAGAAGTTGCTTTTCCCATTACAGTCTGTGGGTCAGAATCAGGGTCAGTGTCAGGTGCTTGGCAAAGCAGATATCTGACTGCTGAGTGCAAAAATGCTTACAGTGCTGGTGCTATCAGGACACAGGATAAGCAGACTGGGGATATGGGAGGAGCTGGGATACCTGTGGAAGGGGAATAAAAAGCAACACTGCTGCCTCCACTCATCTTATCACCTCAGCTGTATCCCCTGCTGCAGCCCGGCATGCCTGATCAGCTTCTTCTCTATCACACCTGCTGCCTGAGGCTGGAACATCCACCTCTCACCTCTCGCTGATGGGGCAGCAGAATTCTGTTCTGTCTCTGAAAAGCCTTGATCAGGCCTGGGTTGGAAGCTGCTGTGATAAAATCAAGGCAGGACAGTGATGTTTATCTGACAGTGCTTCTCATCCTTCATTTAAAATAAAAAGCCAGTGGTGTGCAGTCAGTGATGAATTATTTTTCAGTTTCTGGACTAACAACCCATGTCACAAGTTTTGAGAATCCCAGTTCCATTAACAGTTGGGTCAAGGTGCTGCGCGTTTTAGTCTCCTATGTTTTATGTATTAGCTCTATCACAGTCTGCAATGCTACAGTTGTATTTATAGCCATCTATATGCTTGGTGTGTTTTCCATATTTTCCTCCCACTGTGTGCTGTGATAGTCAAGATAATGCTGTCTTTACAAAACACACTCTTGAAATGCTGAGATCTTAAGTCCCAAAAATGAGCAGTCTCTAGTAGGGATTGACCAGGCCCTATGCTTTTGATGTGAAAATTACAGCAATCTGAATGTTCTTAATCTACCTCCAGAGGACATTTTGAAGGCAGGAAGAGTAGCAACTGTCCAGTCTCCCTAGGAAATGGTTGGGAGCTGTCAGTCAGAGCCTGGGGAGAATTTAAGGTCCAAAAGTGAATCCACATGAGGCAGTGTCTGCCTATGGCACGCCACAGCAATAATGTCCTTCCTGCTGTCGTGAAGCATGTTGAGGCTCCTGAGCTGGGTCTACCATCAGAAGGCTGGCTGGGGGTTGTGATGAATCCCAAAACACAAGAGGAAGCAAACTAACAAAGTCTGCTGGGTCTTGCAGCTCTCTGCAACACTTCAACATTGTCCCATTTGCCCAGGAGATATGATCTTCTGTGTGATAGTCTCAGAACTCCCACTTTCCTCAGCTTTCCAAACTCTCGTGGCCGTGTCTGAGCCCTTTGTTATTGTATTGGGTTGTGTCGTGGTTTGAGCCTGGCCAGCAGCCAACCACCCCGCAGCTGTTCACTCACTCTCGTCCCCAACCTGGGAATGGGGGAGGGAATTGGAGGGGTAAAGGGAGACTCACAGGTTGAGATAGAAACAGTCTAATAATGATAATAAAATGAAAACAATGACATCAATAGAAAATATAAACGGGCAATGCACAATGCAATTGCTCACCACCCGCTGACCAATACTCAGCTCGTTCCCTGCTAGTGATCCCAAAATACCAAGATCCTGCAATTGCAATCCCGGAAGCGAGAGAGAGAGAGAGAGACCCCCCCAGCTTCCCAACCACCCCTCCTCTATATAGTGAGCATGATGTTACATGATATGGAATATTTCATTGGCCAATTTGAGTCTGGTGCTCTAGCTGTGCTCCCTCCCTGCTTTTTGTGCACTTGCGCATGGGCAGGACATGGGGAGTTGGAGAGTCCTTGAAATCTCAGTAGCAGCTGAAAACACCAGTGTGCTATCAGCATTCTTCTCATACCAAACCCAATGCTGAATCCAAAACACAGCACTATTCTAGTTACCAAAAAGGAACATTAACTCTATTCCAGCCCAAACCAGGACAGGTTAGTGTGGCAAGGATTTGGTAGTGGTGGAGCTACAGGGGTGGCTTCTGTGAGAAGCTGCTAGAAGCTTCCCCCATGTCCGATAGAGCCAATGCCAGCCATCTCTAAGACAGACCCACTGCTGGCCAAGGATGAGCCCATCAGCAATGGTGGTAGCGCCTCTGTGATAATGTATTTAAGAAGGGGGGGGGGGGGGGGGGGGGGGGGGGGTGTTCGGGGAAATGCACACCAGAAGCAGCCAGAAGAGGGGAGTGAGAATATGTGAGAGAAGCAACCCTGCAGACACTGAGGTCAGTGAGGAAGGAGGGAGAGCAGGTGCTCCAGGCACTGGAGCAGAGATTCCCCTGCAGCCCATGGTGAAGACCATGGTGAGGCAGGCTGTCCCCTGCAGCCCATGCAGGTCCACAGTGGAGCAGATTCCCACCTGCAGCCTGTGGGGGTCCCCACGCTGGAACAGGTGGATGTCCATGACCCCGCAGGAAGCCCATGCTGGGGATGACTCCTGGGAGGAACTGTGGCCCATGGAGAGGAGCCCATACTGGAGCAGGTTTGCTGACAGGAACTGTGGCCTTTGGGGACCCACACTGGAGCAGTCCATTCCTGAAGGACTGCATCCCATGGAAGGGACACACACTGGAGCTGTTCATGAGAAACTGCAGGCCCTAGAAAGGACTCACATTGGAGAAGTTCATGGAGACCTGTCTCACATGGGAAGAACCCCATGCTGGATCAAGGGAAGAGTGTGAGGAGTCCTCTCTGTGAGGAGGAAGGAGCAGCAGAGACAGTGTGTGATGAACTGACTGTAACACCCATTCCTTGTGCTCCTGTGCTGCTGGGGGGAAGGAGGTAGAGAAATTGGGAGTGAAGTTGAGCCTGGGAAGAAGGGAGAGGGGAGAGAAGGTGTTTTAAGATTTCGGTTTATTTCTCATTATCCTACTTCTATTTGATTGGTAATAAATTAAACTAATTTCCCTAAGTCAAGTCTGTTTTGTCCATGACAGTAGTTGTTGAGTGATCTCACTGTCCTTATCTCAACTCACAAACCTTTTGTTGTATTTTCTCTCCCCTGTCCAGTTGAGGATGATGAGTGGTAGAGCGGTTAACCAGGGCTAACTGACCACAGCTTTTTGGAGACCTTAGTATGTAGATCACAATGTTGTGAAGGATCTTCACACTTGTACTACGTCAAGAGCATTTTTGAAGGAAAAAGGCTTGGGGAAACCAGTGAGGGTTTTATTGTATTCAAAAAGAAAATAACAATAACCGAGGCTGTGATTTGTAAAGAATGGTATCACTAGCACAAAAAATGAGACAGGAGACTGAGCTCTCATGATTACAGACTCACTGCCTGAGTAATCCTTTCTATATCTCCTGCAGAACATGGCAAAGGATGTATCTTTGACACACTTGTTTGAATGGTTTATCACCTGCATCTCCAAGAACAGGCTGGAAGGACCTCAGTCTGCAAGGAGCTGTGCAAACACGTAGGCACCCCTGTACCAGGAGATTACGACGGTACTAGTGTGTATGAGCAGACAAGCAAGGCAGTGTTTTACTCACTTGGGTTGCCCTTGGAGTCAGCTGGCTTGTGGCATACCTTAAGTCAACTTTGTACTGCATGCTGCATTTCTTATTCTCATCAGAGGCTGCGGAGGTGTAAAACACAGCCCTGCCTGCTTTTGCTAGACTTTCCCAGGCTTCCTTCACAAAGATAAGTGGGGCCCTTGGGGTATTAGCAGAAGTAGGTAGAGTGTATTTCTCCTGTGGCATATACAGTCAGAAACCAGCCGGCATCTGTCCTGGAGGTGAGTTAGGAAAGGATTGTGACAGAGGAAGATGCAGAGGCATGACCCAGAAGAGATGACTAATAAAAAATGACTTAAGAGCTCTTCTCCAAGGATCAAAGGTTAAGTCTAGGTCAACTGTAATAACTGTATTGCTTCACCAGTCAGGACATGTGCAGCCTCATAGAGGAACATCTAAAGCATGTTCTCAAATGGCATTGAAGTGGCTGCCGTTTGCAAAAGATTTGGGTCCCTCCACGTTTAGTAGGTATATTTTTACACCAGCCCGAAGCTTCTCAGTAACAGGGTCACAGAATGATTTCTTCTCTCAAAATCTTTTCTCTGGGTAAAGCCCAGATTATCTGGTTCTCTGTAAGCACCCCATTTCAGCAGCATGCCTTTCAAAACATGGTAAGAGAAATGGGGAAATGTTCCCACTCCCATGGTTCAGACTATTATTTCTGCTAAATAGAAGCTAAGCAGTGTTTATTTACTTATCCTAAAAATGGATAAAGGGGTGCAGAAACAACAATATAGAGGGAGAATAGATGAATAAAGAAAGTAGGAGTCTGTCTGTCTGCGTTACATAGAGTAGTGCTGTGGAGAGATACCCAAGCCAATGCAACATAAGCTACCCAAAGAATCAGAAGTAGGGCAATATCTTATACAGCAAGGTTTTAAACACTAAGATCCAATTCAACTCCCAGGCATCCTTTGTTCTCTGCTTCAAAACTTGGCAATGGTGCTGCATGTTTCAGTTTCACACACTAGTTTGGGAAGTGCTGATTCAATGAGATGTTATTCCTGCCAGTGCCTGAGCTTGCTGCCTCACTGTAAATGGGAGTTTAGTCACAGCATTTTGCCTGACACATACCTGCCCACCCCATTGTCATTATCAGTTAAGTATTTCCGTCTCACACAGGGGCACACAGTAAAAAAATTTTACAAAGGCTAAAAAGATTTACTCATCATCAGCAGTTCAGTTAAGCCTACATAGTTGACTGCTCAGAAGAAATAAGATTCTTAATTGGATAGTTTTCTATTTGAAAAAGCAGTATGGTTTAATGTGGAGCTTCTAATAAAACAACTGTCCAGAAGCATCAGTGGGCAGCACAGGGGGGTGGCTAACAAGTCACTACAAAACCCTTCTGTCTTACAGCTGCTTACCATTATCTTTTTAAGGACACACTTTTATTCCTGTTTAACACTGATTAGCACTATTAGATACTGCTCATTTGCACATTAATAAGAGAATATGTTTCCTTTTGGTCTGGCTGTATGATAACCATGTGCATTTTCAAGGTGAGCTATCTACTAGGCTACTTCCAGCGTTTGACAAAGAGGATGGGTTAATAGCTAGATGGAGCTGTAGTATGGACAATTCTTCTGAGTTCTGCTTTGCACACTTATTTCTTATGCCCATTTACCTTTCAGCAACCTTTTATTCAGAAATTGTTCCAGCCATCGTTGTGTAGTGTGTGCTAAATGCTAAGTGCAGGGCAAAGGAGAGACACAGGTTGTTCTTACACAGAGTATGAGGGGAAAGGTCATAGGTTCTGTTATTCCCTATGACACTAACTTGGCCTGGGAACCTCACTGGGAGCAATTCTATTTCATTATGAAACTGATAATTAAAATATCTCTTAATTTTAAGTCTCTTCACAGAACTACCAGTTAAGAATTTTCAGTACTTTATGTGGGCAATTTTTGCTTCAATTTACTCCAGTAGAACAGTATTTGGTCAGTGCCAAGTGATTCTGATAATACCTCTATAAATATCTGTGAAGGGAGTCAAAAATTTTTGGCAATTTCATCACTGTATGTGGCATTTGTGGGATTATTCCAGATTTTAAAGTGAATGAAAACTTCTCTTTAGACATTACAATGAATGGTGAAGAGAACTGAGACCATTTCTCTTTTTTCCTGGTTAGTTTGGGAACAAGCAGATATTTAGATCTTTATTTGCTATTTGAATTTATTCAAAAATAATATTTTACTGTGCAAGTGAATGCCAGACCAAAGACTGTACAATAACTGCATATGGCACATGCTAACCACAGACACTGATAATCAGAAGTCAATATGGATATTGTTTTTCCTGGCTCCTGGAACTACATATAATTTTATTTTTTTGATGTGAGAAATTATCTACTCATGGAGGAGGAAGAGGAAACGTGTGTAAGAAATAACCAAGTCTAAAATAAATGAAGACATGTAAGCCCTGTTCTTTATTCTTTTACAAAAGGAAATAGAGAATCTAGAGATGAACTCTGTGTCTAGTTAATCTGCATCAGTCCCAGAAGTCCTCCTGCCTGGAAGAAGAATGGCAGGAGAAAAGCTAAAGCACTTGAACCACATTATTTATTGGTGACCAAATTTTATGTACTTATATCTTTTATAACAGCTTTTTCCCATAATTGCCTCTGCATGTCTAAGTGCAGTACTGTTTATGATGCCTTTTATCTTGTATAACTGTCATCCCATTTGTGGGTGAAAACACTGAAATTTCAGTTTTGGAAATTTCATTTTCCTGGCCAGTATCAGGTTTGGTATATTAATAACTCCCAAACAAGTATGCTATAGCTCACGAGAGCTTCCTGCACTCCCTGAGTTGTCTTAAATGTGCCTGCCATGTGCTAGGTATTTTCTACATGTGATTGAGTTTAGGCTTGCAATTTGTAAGTGGTTAATGGACCTAGCTGCCTTTCTGCTTGATCAATGACATACTGTCTTGCTCACTGCTTCTTGTGTCTGATCTCATGTTGACATTTTTCTACTGCATGAGACTCAGTAATGTCTTAGAAATCAAACATCAGGTGACTGAATGACCTGAGGGTCATGGCCACCACCTCAGGTCCTATTTGCAGAACACTGCCTGTGGTCTTGGGTGTCCTCTGAGTGGAGCAAGAGAATCTGATTATATATTTCTGCTGTCTGGAGGGACTTGAGGGCTTTAAGATCCTGAGATCTTCCTGGAAACTTCCCTGCATTCTGGTAAGCTTCCTGCTACGAACAATATCCAAAAGGATTAATTAGTTTATTTCTTTTTCCAGTCCTACAACCCTAAAATGAGGTTATAGGGAACTAGCATGAATGGTGGCAGCATTGGGCTGAAAGGAGATTACCTGGTATGTATAGATACCCAAGGTGGGATCTACTGTACCCAGGCCACTCCTGATACATGGGCATCTGGCCTGTTTTTAAGGACCTCCAGTACAGAGGTGTCACAACATCCTCAGACAGTTCCTGTGCTTTACTATTATCATAATTAGAAAATGTTTCCTAATGCCTGGTATAAATCTTCCTTGCTACAAGCTGAACTCTTGTCCTGCCCACTATAATCAGAATGTCCTGTGTTTGAGTGAGTTGTGGGGTTTTTTGTTAGCAGGGGAGGGGGCTATAGGGGTGGCCCCTTTGAGAAGCTTCTTGAAGCTCCCCCCAGCTCCAAGTTGGCTCCACCTCTGCACCAAATCCAAGCCAATCAGCTGCGCCTCTGTGATAACGTATTTAAGAAGAGACGTGGTGAGGAGGAGTCGGACTTGTGAGGAGGAGTTGCGGCAGCTGCGTGGACACCAAGGTCAGTGGAGGAATGGAGGAAGAAAGGAGGGGAGAGGTGTGCCAGAGCAGACACCCCCCCTGTATCCTGTGATGAGATGGCAGGGCGCCCCCCCCTGCCACCCATGAAGACCTACGGTGGAGCAGACACTGATTTATGGCCTGTGAGGGGTTTTGCATGGATGACCAAGGTGACTGTGCCTGAAGAAGGCCAGGATCTTGTGGGAAAAAACAGCCACTGCTGTTGTAGTTTGGTGCTGGGAGGATTGCAACATGTGGGGGTGTCCCACGCCAAAGCAGCTCGGGAAGGGCTGCAGCCTGTGGGAGGGACTTCAGTTGGATAAAGTTGGTGACACATGCCAGAGTAATGAGGGAAACGCTGCGGCCAGTGGGAGGGACTCTCATTGGACAGGGTTTGTGGAGGACTGTCTCCTGTGAGAGGGGGACCATGATGGAGCAGGGGGAAGAAGTTCCAGAAGATCCTCGCACCAAAGATGGAATAAGCAGCTGCACTGACTGCACCCTCCATTCCCTGTCCCCTGCACTGCTGGGGGGAGGAGGTAGAAATATCGGGAGCAAAGGTGAGCCTGGGAAGAAGGCAGGGGTGGGGGGAAGGTGTTCTCAAGATGTGGCAATGCTTCTTACTATCCTACTCTGTTAAGTGTTGTTGTTAGTGTCTATAATAAATCTATGCTCTTTTTTTCTTTCCCTAACAAGTCTGCCTTTTGCCTGTGACCATAATGGGTGAATTGCCCCTCCCAGTCCTATCTCGAATCCCAAGTCTGGCTTATTTTTCCCTTCTCATTGCTGGGAGAGAAGGGAGGAGTGAATGGCTGTGTGGTGCTCAGTTTCCCTCTGAGCTCAAACCATGACACTACTTCAGTCGTTACTTTCTTACTTCCATTCCCACAATGCAATTCTGTCCTTTAATTCTGATGTAAAGGTGGATTGTGACTATGTTTACAGGAGTGGAACAGATGTGTTTACAAGTATTCCTCAAATCTTTACTATTTCTTGGCATTAGGGACCAAGGCCATAATATCTAGTGCTACTGTGTTCAAAGTGCAGTTGTCTTCCCATGTACCTGGATCAGATCAGAAGAGACTTTTAAGGTTAATGCAGGCATAGATAATACAGGTGCAATAGCAAACATCTAGTTAGGTAATGCCAAATAGATAGAAAGTAATTTTACTTTGACTGGTTGTGTACATTTAGCATCTGATCAAAAGTTTACTGAAGGTAATGAGAACATGTGTACTTAGTTGCTTAAGACTGGGCCAACAAATCTTTCAGGACTTACTCGCACTTTTAAGCCTTCATCAAACCAAACCTGCCTCTTGGAGCAGCAAATTCTGAGTATGTCGAATACCTTAACATGAGTTCAAGCTCTTTTTCATGCAGCCTGGACTTGAATAGTTTTGAACCATTACAGATCCATCTGCAGGCAGGTACTTCAGTCTTGACACTTCCTAGCCTATCATGGAGGCTGTGGAAGGGATCCATCTCTCCTAGTATTAGGTGACAACAGTGTAATTCCTACATCTGAGCTACTTATCATAGAATCACAGAATGGTTTAGGTTGAAAGGGACATTCAAAGATCATCTAGCCCAACCTGTTTCCCATGGGCAGGAGCATCTTTCACTAGATCAGGTTTTTCAAAGCTCTGTCCAATGTGACTTTGAACACTTCCAGGGATAAGGCATACCCAACTTCTCTGAGAAACCTGTTCCACTGTCTCATCGCCCTCACTGTAAAAATTTTCTTCCTTATATCCAGTCAAAACCTACCCTCTTTTAGTTTAAAACCATTACCTTTTGTCCTGTCACTACATACCCTGGTAAAAGGTCTCTCTGTTTTTCTTGTAAGGCCCCTTTATATGTTGAAAGGCTGCAATAAAGTCTTGCTAAAGACCTTCCCTTCTCTGGGCTGAACAACCCCAACTCTCCCAGCCTTTCTTCATAAGAGAGGTGCTCCAGCCCTCTGATCACTTTTGTGGGTCTCCTCTGGACCCAATCCAACAGGTCTATGCATTTCTTGTACTAGAGACTGAAGATGGATGCAGTATTGTGGGTGGGGTCCCTCAAGAGCAGAGTAGAGGGGCAGAAGCACCTCCCTCACCCTGCTGGACACATTTCTTTTGATGCAGCCCAGGATACAGTTGGCTTTCTGGGCTGCAGGTGCACATGGATGGCTCATATATAATTTTTCATCCATCAATACCTCCAAGACCTCTTCAGGGCAGCTCTCAATCCATTCATGACCCTTCCTGGACTCATGCTGAGGATTTCCCTGACCCAGGTGAAGGACCTTGCACTTGGCTTTGTTGAGCTTTACAAGGTTTGCACAGACCCACTTGTCAAGCCTATCCACGTCCCTCTGGATGGCATCCTTCCCCTCAAGCCTATCAAGTGTACTTGCTAGCCTTTTATCAGGGGCTGTGTCAAAACAGTCAATCAAGTTCATGTGACCGAACATAGTCATCTCCTTGAGCTGCACTGCATGCAGTCTGTGTTAGTTGCATTGACTAATCCTCTGTTCCCTGTGAAAACAGCCCAAGGTCATTTGTGCAGATGTAGATGCCTTCACTTGAGACAACACAACTTGAAGTCACAAGTATTCAATGCCATGCCAGAGCCAACAGTATTGATAGAAAGTGTGTGAGTGGTAAGGTTTGCTATGTTTTCACTTGCTCTTGACTCACTTGATAGCACAGGCACAGATGGAGACTCTTTCCCTCCATTTCAAAGGGCTCTGCATAGGTTCTAGTTCACAAAATTCAGTTTGCAGAAAGACTGTCTTTAAGCAAAAAAAAAAATGCTTTGTGGAATAACTTACAGTACAAGTGTGCCTCAGAGTCCCAGTTAAAATCTGAGAATTTATGTGCAGGTTTGAGGGCTTTGTTTTGCAGAAAGGCAAAATTCATTAGCAGCCTGACTCATAGGTTCTTTTGAGTGGTTTCTACATTGTAAATTTATCCAGAATTAGTTTGGTAAAATTCATCTACAAAACAAGAAGTCTCATGATTGCTTACATGTATGTTGCAAACTGTGATTGAGAATGAAGTGGAAATATTTCATGTGGTAGGTCCCTCCTTGTCATCTCAATTTATTTTGACAATGATGTGAGAATGAAGACCTTAAGTTTCTGTGCAGGTATTTGTGCAGCTGTGTTTGAATCAGACATCAGCTTTCTTTCAGCAACACAATGACTATGTGTTTGCAACCATTCAGTAAGTCATGGATGTTTTCTGGAAGAGTGAGCTGGATAATATCTGGTGCTTGTTTAAATGAAAATTTTGTTGCTGCTGTATATTTCTTTTCCACAATGAGGGATTTTCTCTACTTATCTGTGAACTGGTAGTTTGGGTCCAGTACATTGAGACTCACTGCTTTTCTCCACTGTGTTTCAAAGCTCATTTTTTGCAGCACACTAAAACTGCTACAGAAGCTTCTACACCATGAGGCAGAGTTTGCCACCCATGTATAGGGGAAAATCCCAAAGTCTAGAAATGCAGATGAAAAATTTTCAGCAAGGAGTTAAATAGAGCCAAGCAGAAAATCATTGTGCTTTCTGCTTTATTGCATGCAGAGGCTAGACACACTATCATTTTGTTAATGCCACTATTTAGATAGAGCTTGCTGGATGTACTTGAAGCATTAAGTATCTTGATTCACAGATATTTTCTAAGTGAGGCTATTTCTGTGACTTTGAATTGAACTTGAAATTGGAAGTGTCAAATGAAGTATTTTGCTGTTTTCTATCTATCTGTCTGCAATTTATCTATATGAAACCTGATCTGATCATCTAAGGACCCTAACTGGGTCAAATGAAATATTTTATCACCAGGAATCACTTGAGAAGACTTTCCAGAGGAGTAAAAGGCTTTTATGATGGACTGACCTCCTTGTGCTTGTGGATGAGATATTTTTACTGCAATGAATCTGCAGTATTAGGGTGTATGTCTGTCTTCTCTTTGTCCATCTAGCCCTGTGGGTTTCTGCTTGGAAAGCTCCTCATTGCACCTGTGATCTTATTTTGGCCCTGTCCATCAGTTCCAAACTACTCCAGACTATGAAACAGAGTAGGATATGATCCCTTGACCAGTTCACAGTGTACTGCTGCCCTTTTTGGTTCTGTCAAGAAGAGGGCAGATGTGGCTCCAAGGCTCCAAAGTCCTTCCTGGCTCAGTACTGAGAAATCCCAGAAGGTGCTGCAAGTTGTCCCTCATCTCATGATTCCCTTGCTCTTACTTAGCTCATATTTTGGCCTGACATTCAAAACTGATTTTATCAATTTTTCTTCAACTGTCTCAACTCAAACTCCACTTTCTAGCTCCCTTGTTCCCCTGTCTCTTCTAAACCAGCTTGCACAGGAAAAGTTTGGTCATGATTTCCAGCTGGAGATGGTGGTGTTATCATACTGCATCTCCTCTGTCAGTGAGTGGGCACAAGGGAGGTCACAGTCTCTTGTCATTAACTTAGGAGCCAGACATGTATTTACTGTCTGCTCCCACATTGCCTCCTGAGCATGACACCCCGATACAGTCAAGTCCTGTGGAAAGGGAGAAGGCGGGGTAGATTGGTATCTAAACATCTGAATTTTGTTCATTCTCTTTTTTCTCCGAAAGAACAATTTTAAAGTTCTGAGGGGAGTCAGCCACTCCTCTTTGCTCTTTCTTCATGTCTGCGCTCTGGCAAATTGTGAACAGATTAAAATGATAGTCCCCATCACATGGTCACTTTGGAATTAGGTTGGTTACTTCAATCCCATCCCTAGCACTGGAAAAGGGCCTCAGTCATGATTTCAGGTGAGAGGGGAACAGCTTCGAACCTGCCTTCATGATGCTGAGCTCAATGAAAACAACATTAAACCACAAGACAGAGTAAGGTTCAAGTTGCTCCTCAGATGGAAACTCTGGAGAGACAGTAAACACAAAGCCTGCCACTGCCAGGGATTTGTTTGTTTGTGTTTTTCCTTAACAAAGCTGTTCTTCAGAATGCAGCCCTGCACTCTCCATCATGCAATGGTAGCCTTAACCATAGTCCCTGTTATGATAAAAACAGTGCTCGGTAAGGGGCAGGATGTGGAAGTCACCCATAACTTCTACTTAGTATTTTTAAACACTAATAAATAGATGCTTTTCAGGGGAAATGGAGTGTGAACAAGCACCATGGCAGCCCTCTTTGGCAATGGTGGGTAGGTATTTCTGGCTCCCAGGTCTTGTGTGTTTCCCACAATGCATCTTGCATATTTAAGAGACCAGGTCTGTCAAGTTATTGGTAAGTTCCTGCCTCCTGTTGAACTTCCCAGCTCTATGAAATTTTCACCTCTCTAAAAGGCAGCTGCTGGGATCCAGGACATGCTTTCATGGCAGCAATTCAAACTTCCCATTAGGTATGAGAGCCAGGGGCTTCTTCTGAGGTTAATGAGGTCCCTCAAAATAGTTTTCCCCACTTCTAACATCAGGAAAGATCAATATTTTTTTTTAACCCTTACCCCAGATCTCTATACTAGAGAATACAGAAGTTAATTTTGTTCCTAAGATTCCTGTGTGTCACACCCTCATTATGACATCTTCTCTAGGAGCATTCCTGTGCATGAGAAAGAAAAGTGAATCTGAAGTGACTTTACTTGGTCTAATTCTGGTCAAAATTTCTGCCAGCAGTTACTCTCATGCATAGCCATTGCTCATAGGCAGACGTGAAACTAGAGTTAAGGTTTATCTTCTCCTGTCAAAAGGGTTCAAAACATCAGAATCAAAAAACTGTGGGTAAGAGTAACACAGTGTGTGCTGGTGAGTTTGCTTAACTCACAACTCAACATCAGAAAACTTTTCTATGCCACCTATGCCTATAAACACCTTTCCTAAACGATCCCAGTGATTAATACAGTGAATAACATGTCAGTCGTAGCTGGAGCTGTTGCAGTGTAATATAGTCACTGGAAGGGATATCATCTCAGATGATGATCTTAGGGGATATTTCTCAACTCAGCTTTCCAGAGGGGTGGGCTTACACCAGCTTCCTGCCTTGTGCACTCCTACCAGAGCACCCAGCTGCCTGTGTGTAAAAGGATGCTCACTCTCCCTTCGGGAAGTAAGCCTCTAGCACAAGGCTGCAATGCCAGCTCCTCGGTATGTTAAATACATGGTGGCTGGAATTTCACAGATTTTCTGTCATTTTTGACAGTCTGACTCTGAACAATGGCTGTTATGAATGCTGAATTCTAAAACAGGGTTGTTCTTTCATTCCAACTGTATTGTCTTAGGAAGTTTGAAAGACATGCTTTGTACTTTTAGTAGGAAAAGTCAACACTCATAATGTGGAGATACTATGTCCCTTCTCTGAAATAAATACTGGAAACAGGAAGCCAGGTGGAATCTGATCTTCACCAGTGCTTGGAAGCTGGGTATGTTGTGCCCATGGAAAGAGGACTGTTAGATACATCAATGGGCTAGCACACACATAGAAATATACTATGATACAAAATGTTCAAGACTGACCAGTCTCCTTTGGAGGTGATATTTTTCCAAGATGTTATTTTCAGGTTGCACAAAGGAGCAGGAATCTCACATGTAATGTGGAAAAACCTTCCTCTTTAAAAATCAGCCTCATGATGCTGCTTGTCATGTGAAAGTTTCAGCTGAATGCTAATGAGGAAAACCTGTTTTCAGTTAAGCCAACGTAAACTCAGAGAAATTTAAGCGGGATTGGTGAAGTCACTTCAGATTTGCACCATAGCATAAGTTTGATTGGAACATTTGCTTTCATGTAACTTTTGCGGCTTTATTCCATTCATTATATAGGACCATAATTTATGGAGGTTCCACATGCACATGCAAGTTAAGGCAATTTGGTTTCTTTTATTAAGCTATGAGTCTGTTTTATAATCAAAGTAAATCAGGCTCATTTGCACACCAAAAAATCTTGGTGTGGATTTCAGTCTGTGGGAGTGGAGACAAAGTATCTCTCTTGCTGACTCTAGCCAAACTATGCATTTAGCTTACCCTGTCAATTTTTATGGTGACTCAGTGCAATTCATTTACTCTAGTGAGATATGCAAATACTAATTTTTGAGAGCGGTATTTGAATTTAATTCTTGCCAGTTCACATACAAATTAATATGAAGGACTTCAATACTGTTACACTGGAGTTTAGCCATGATCATTAAGAAGCGAATATGGATTGACACAGAGGAGAGCAGAAGCCACAAAGTAGATCATATCATGAAGCTGTAGATTTCCACACTAGCTTTGTCCTGGATGCTTCTCAGCACACTGACTAGCTGACTGTCCCAGAGAAAAAGCACCAAGTGAATATGTCTCTATCAGTACCAGTTGGCCTCCTTCCCCCAAAGTCTGACTACTGACATGTATGACAAGAAGCCTGAAGTCTTATCTCATCTCTGACCCTTTAAATGCTGCATTGACAAAAGTCATAAACCCCTGTTCTTTTGAGTCTGCTGCCTGAGACAAAACACAATAACTCTGAGATAGTTGCAGACTCATTGTGGTTCTGTCCAAATAACTTTGTTTCACTACAGCAACGACGGAGTTATTCCTTGAAAGATGGATTCTGTGCTAGGAATAGTAGGAACTCCATTGCTGAGGAGATGGGCCCATCTGACTTTTAGCTGAAGGGAGATAGCCTGTATCCTTATAACTCCTCTGAACACAGGGGAAAAGTAGAAAGTAGGCCCTTCTTGCCATGTGCTGCCTTCAGTTTACCTGACCGTTCCCACTGCACCCAGACCTGCACCATGTATCTCCCAGATCGGAAGGAATGGAGCAATCCTGTTTCTCCCCTGAGCAGCAGAGTGAAGGACTCCAAGATCTGAAGGGCTTGGTTAGAGTTAGGTGATCCATGTCAGCAGAACTGAGAATGTATTTGTGAGTATAGCGTAGAAAAAAATCTCAGAGGTGTCTGAAATCTCTTTTCAGTGACACATTACACATTATCCTAGATAAAGTTTTAAGAATTGGCAGGCTCTCTGTAGACCTGATGTCAGATTGCTATCACATCAAGGATGTTCATATAGAGGTGTTGTACTTTTTTCCAGGCTCTGAGGTCTACAGTACCTTTCCTCTTTATCAGAAACTTTAACCCCTGCTGGTCTCTGGGTCCTCCATAAGGGACGAATCTTTGGCACGGAGGCCTCTCTGGGTCTGTTCGTCCCACTGCTGTGTGGCAAAATGGGTTTTCATTCCTTTCTCCTTTGTGATTAGTAAGATGGAGCCTTCATTATAGAAAATCTCCTCCCATTTCATAGGATAACAAGGATATGTTAAATGACAACCGTATTGAAATGTAAGAGGCAGCACAGAGTTTTTTATTAGTGAGGCTTTTTCACTCCTTGGGTACTCTCCTGAGTGGGGTCAACATCTGCCATTGCTGCTAAAAAAGTGGTTTACTAATGGAAAGGCATCTTTATTCACTCAAAGATAGCAGTGTCTATCAAAACAATGAATATGTGAACAGATAAAAATGAGACACCATAAATAAAACATGCACCATCTTATTTCAGCTTGACACAGGTCAGCCTAAAAGAGTTGACTGTTCTTGGAAAGCCTTCACAAAACATTTCAACATTAAACAGCTGTAGCTTCAATTCCTAAATACCTTTGTTTATCTGGGCCAACATCCAGAACTCATACAAAATAATTATCTACCAGCACACAGACTGTTTTCATGCAACCCTTAGACATACACATAGCCATATCAGATCCTTATTACTCCTCATAGAACTGTCCTGTAGAGATTACTGTTGCCTTTGAACAAAGTTAATGAATGCTTGATCTAATGGCAACTCCATTCTTGAGCTAGGATTTTTCGGATAAGATACCCTGTTTTATTACTGTGAAACAGGTCAGGAGAAGATATTTACAAATTCTGAAAACTTGACATTACCCCACTGACTTTTTCCTTTAGAATATTTTTAAGTGGATGATGGAATGATGTAACCGAGAGTATGTTGCATTATTTGCTGCTTCCAGATACTCCTGCTACATTGGTTCTAATGTGTCTATATAATAACAATAGTCCATACTGAGTAGCTCGTTCTCCTTTCCAAATCTTTGTGATTAGTATCCTGAAGGAGAAGAATTATGTACTGGGAACCTTGCATTTTTAACCTTGCTTTTTTAGCTTACTATTTTGAAAAACTGAGGACTTTTCAATGCCTGCTGAATAAGGTGTTCTCCATTCCTAGCACTCTACCTTGCATGTTGCTCCTGTGTTTTTTTCTGTAGCTATGCTGCATTTCAGGGATGACCTGTGAAGTGCTTATAGCAAAGGTATAGCTGTGTACACAGCACACAGGGATCTGGAAACCATCCTGAAAGGTATAGAAAGACAGTGCAACACAATGTGTCTACCACTGGAGTAAGATCTAGGAGACCTGGCTTCTATTCTTGGCTCTGCTACAGACCTTCTCTGTGACTTTAGGTGGAGAAATCACTTATCAACCTCTGTCTATTCAATTTAGGCTGTAGATTGGTTTAAGAACTCTGATACTAAGCACCTTACTTAAAATTATGTGTCGCCTTTTCAGATGGGTCCTTTGTACATGGCATCACTAATAAAAATCTCTTAAGGTTCCATAAACATAATGATTGCTCATTCCCTGAATGTAATACACCTTTATCATCATAATCATTATTACTGTAGAATTTTAGACTTAGATTTTCTTTAGACATATTGTTCCATTTTCAATTCTTTTTACTCATGAAAAGTTCCCTTTTGAAAACTGCCAATTATTACCAGTAAGGCACCAACTGCCCTGGGTGAAGAAGATATGCTATCTGAAACTATCATCACTACTGAATTCCCCACCAAATAAATGCAATAGCTACACTGTTGATGCAACAAACCTAATGTAAATATGAAATGAGAAATAAAACCAACTGCAGCACACTGTGTAGTAAAGACGAGTGTCAATATAACTTTGGAATATTAGAAATTTCTGTTAAGGGAAAGAGCATGGCTAAGTCCTTCCATGCACTTCATTTCACACACATACAAATGGCATGCTGGGCAGAAGAAAGACATATGTGAATCATGTGAGAAAAATTTTAGAAGCCCAGCTAATTGGCAAGACAATTAAAACAGAGGAAAAACAGGTCAGAACTAGTCTGAGCTAATATTTGTTCAAACCATCCACAGGCAGGTTTAAGAAGAGAATAAGCTACCTTCAGGGCAAGGGTAGGATGGATTTAGGTGTGCTCAGAATGCATGTCATTCTCTGTAAAAGAAAACACTAATAGGGTTATTGCTAATAATGAGCCAAATCCTTGGCCTGGATTTCAAGGCACACATGAATACTCAGGGATGGGGAGAGCCTTTGAATTTCATTTCTCACTTTCTCTTCTGTGAGAGCTGTGGAGGTTCCTACAGATGTTTCATTCAGCTGGATAAATATTAATACCATGGAGATACTCCATCTCAGGCATAAGATTTTCAAGATACAGCCTCAGTGTACAATGAGGTAGAGCTACAGACTGATGTTAGGATGGAATTTGTGACCATCTCGTCTGGGTCCTACTTAGTGACTAGGCAATCTAGCCCATTTCCTGACATGATATTCACTGAGTCAAGTAACAAGGCAACATATTGAGATGTCTGTTGAAATCATATTTGAGTAGGATTTGCAGGACTTGATCCAGTAACAATGTAACGCATCCCACAAAATGGACATAGTACAAAGCTTACATTGATATTGACATTTTTATTCTGTTACAATTTCCTCCCATTTTGAAAGCTTCAAAAAGTTTGCACTGATTTTGTGGAAACTGGAATCAGAACAAGATTTGTGTCAAAACCACATAACATTTGTGGTATTTTGTTTTTGAGAAAAAAAAAACCCTCATGGAATGTAGTTTTAAGAGTAAGCCTGAATTTTTCAGAGCTCATTCAAAATGTAAATTAAGAAGCAAATGTCCAAGGATCCAGCTCATAAGTTACTTATTCAGGTTTTACTCAGGTAGAATCCTATTGCTGTAATTTCAGTCACACTGCACTTACACGAGGGTAGACCAGAATGAGGTAAAGGCATAGGAATGAAAACTGGAGGTATTCTTGAGTTCTCAGCATAATCTGTCCCAGTTAATTATATGCCAAAGATGCATCAAATGAATCTTAGTAATATTGCATTACAAAACCTCTTTTTTCTAAAAAGGAAACTTGCTGATTTATCATGCTGAGATATAGTCTGTATAGATCACAAAAATGAGAATACTTCCCTTAACAGTAGTATTTACCAACCTTTACCAACAGTACGAAGAATAAATCTCTCCAAATCCAGTTATTTTCCTATTTAGATGAAGTTGAAATCAACCAAGAGACCCAAGCTTTCTGTGTCACATGAGTACTTGGGAAAAGCATTTACTGCACACTCTACACAGAAGACATAGAAATCATTAATTTTACAACATAAAACCATAAATAACAATTGTAGAAATCATCTTAAATTATGTGGTATGGTGAAAAGCAATTTAATATACTCCAAATTGATTCTTGTGATTATTTTAAGTGATGACAATCTTTAGTTCTCTTTCTTGCTACCTTTTGTGGCTTTTGAATGTAAGTCATCTGATTATGATGCTATGGCAGAAGGGAAGAGATAGATAGACACATAAAGGACACATTTTTGCACTGGATTACAAAGTCTTAATCGTTGAGAAGGTACAGAATATTATTCCCATAAATTTCCATACATACTCAAGATTTACTTATTCCTAATATAACAAATGCTAGAGACAGGGCACTTCAACCAGCTTAGTCCATCAAACCAAGCCATGATATATGTAGGGGGTAGACTTTTTAATTTAAGTCTTGTATGGACAAATCTTGATGATATCTAGTGAAGATTATTTTTCCTAGCAAAATGAACACTATGACAAGATGAGATAGGTGGTTATAAGTATACATTGGGGATCAACATAAGGATTGTGAATAACTATTTATGCAAAAAGATGTACTGGTATCAGAATAAAATCATGTTATCCTTAAACACATTAAGACTGGAAATAAGAAAATGGTTTCTAAACTTCAGTGTAGTAAGATTCTAGAACTGACTTTTAATAGGAGTGGTCAATTAAATCCACTGTGAATAGTGTTGTATCATTTTGTAAACATCCACTCAAGTATGATTGCAGTTGAAGAACCAAAAGGTGTCCTTCCAGTCCTTATTCTAGCAGAATTTTGGTTCAGTACTTCCATACAACTACTTGGAAAAAAGACTTTGAAAATGTGGATGGGGATGTAAATCTCTATATGAAGACGACAGGTGTCAATTTTGAATATTTGGGGCTGTCATGGTTTAACCCTAGCCGGCAAATAAGCATGACACAGCTGGTCACTCCTTCCACCTCCGTGGGATGGGGTAGCAAATTGGAATAATAAAAATGAGAAAACCCATGGATTATGGTAGAGACAATTTAATAAATAAAGGAAAAGCCACACGTGCCAGCAAAACAAAACAAGGAATTCATTCCCCACTTCCCATCGGAAGGCAGATGCTCAGCCATCTCTAGGACAGCAGGGCTCCATCATGTGTAATTGTTACTTGGGAGGACAAATGTTACCGCTCTGAATGTCCCCCCTCTTCTTTCTTCTCTCCCTGGTTTTATATGCTGAGCATGACATCATATGATATGGAATATCCCTTTGGTCAGTTGGGGTCAGCTGTCCCAGCTGTGTCCCCCTCCCAACTTCTTGTGCACCCCCAGCCTACTCACTGGTGGGAGGGGGCTAAGAAGCAGAAAAGGCCTTGACTCTGTGTAAGCACTGCTCAGAAGTAATTAAAACACCCCTCTATGATCAGCACTGTTTCCAGCACAAATCCAAAACATAGCCCCATACTAGCTACTATGAAGAAAATGAACTCTATCCCAGCCAAAATCAGTACAGTGTTTTTTTCACTGAAGTAGATTTAAAGGTCTTAGTAGGGAGAACCATAGACTTGCAAGAAAGTAGTTGTACTGTAAACTAGTTGTGATTTTATTTTATAAAAGCTTATACAATTACCTTCTTTATAACCTTGTTGCAAATTTAATTCTGAGTTCTTTATTAGAAAGTACTGAATGTTACTGAACATTAAAAAAGAATAGGTTCTCATAAATATCAGATTTGAAAACAAAACTCATTCACTTGACTGGAACCGAGCAAAGTCACAAAGTTTTACATCTGCATTCGGACACTAGACAGTGTTTTGGGTCACTGATGACCAAAGGTTTTATTGGACCCAAAATTTTGATTTGTTATGCAAACACCTATAACATTAAAGTCAGTGAAGCTCATGTTGATGACAGGCTAGTCTAAATCTGAGATGAGAGGCTGATTTAACTTGCACTCTATCTTAAATGCAAAGTAATGTAGTTTGAAAAGACTGGAGAGTTGAATGGTGTTTTGTTTTCTATTAGAAAATCCCAGTTTCTAGAACTGATGGACCTACAGACAAAGGTAACACTGAAAAATGTTTCTATATGAAAGCATTTAAGAAAAATGTGGTAGTTGTTTTCTTTTTTTTTTTTTTCAAAATTTCCAAGTGTCATTGACAGAAAGAGGCTTTTCCAGTGGGAAACATTAGAAAAGATTTATATTCCAGTCATGGTTTAGAATAATAATGAAAAAAAAAAAATTTTTTTAGAGTACAAAAACATCTATTTCTTGCCCAGCTCAGTGGAAATTTTTTTTTTTTTTCTTAAATATCAGTTCATTTCTATTTGGAATTTAAATGAGATTCAAGTTCAAATCAATAGAGATACAGAGGTTTTTTTAATTTTTTTAGAAAATAAAAATTATTCGGCAATTCTGCCTTTAAATCTGCCTTTTCTGAGATGTTACTAGATGACACATTTAAGTTCAGTGAATTGTCCTGGGATGATATCAGAAGGGGTTGCATGTGAAAATGCAGTCTGTAGTTCAGAGAGTGTGAACAGCTGATGATGATAAAGACTGACATTTCAACAGTATTTATGTCCTCTGTGTGTGTAGGAGAGAAAAAGGAGAGTATTAATAAGGGGTCAGGTTATTCCCTGTACAGGAAAAACCTGCTTAAAGGACAAGAAATTCCCATGGGCTTCCATTCACAATGGTTTCTTCATAGTTATCTCACTGTGGGCAACAGGTTTTGCTGCTCTATTGAAATTCCTATGGGTTCAACCTGTTAAAGCAAGAGATGTGTACTCAACTCCCAATTTCCTTTCAATACCTTTTCTTGCTCAGCTATCTTCCCCTGCTGGCAACATAGCTCTTACAAAGGCTGTGTCCTTATAGGCTGCCTTTTTGACTATGCAGCATTTTCAGATCCTTTCCTACATGTATCCAGACATACCAACTGTGTCCTAAGGATTTATGCTGCTAGTTATGATCAAGTGGGAATTTTTCAGCTGGTCAATCAGAAGTCTGGGTCTCTAACCAGAAATTGCTAGATAGGGAATAGGAATTCAACCAACAGAATGCAATTTAATCTGGATTGTCTGTATTTTGTCCTGAGCATACTGACAAAAATTAAATCCAAGGAATGGAGGAGTAAGCGAGTTTGGTAGATATGCTTTTTAACCCTGGTTTCCTAAAGAAGCAAGGTTCGTGAGATCTTCTTTTTGTCTTACAGGCCCCACCATTTCTCCCAGATTTGTCAGCAAGTTAACAGTCTGAGGTGTTATGACCCTACAGGATTAATAGAAATGGGAGAATGTGGGGCCATATAGAAGAGAGTCTGTTGACATGACATCTAAGCAAAATGCTGCAACATTAACTCCTCTGCCAAAAATTGCAGTCTGAATTCACACTGCCAAGAACCCCTGAGGATCATGACCATGACACAAACTCATAGTAAGTCCAACCTGATTTGTTTCAGTGGTCACAGACTTAACTGCACGCTTACAAAAAACTTACACACAAGACCCAGATTAGTAGGTTTTCCACAGCCCTTGGTGTACATCTCAGCCCTTTACCAACAGGGCCAAAGGAAAGTTTTGCCACTAAGTTCAACAGAAGCCTTGTGAGATGGAGGTTATAGTAACACACAATTGTATTATAAACACCTTGAGCATGTGAAAATAGTAAATCAGACATATTTTGAATAATCTGATGTGATTTGCAGTTGTGCTGCAGAAAGATTTTCAGCCTAGGAATGAGGCAGTAGATGCACACATGTTATTTGTGTGGGCAAGGAAAAGTTTATATTTTTTAAAACCTTGCTTATTTTCACATTCCACTCCTTAACTGGCTTTCTCTTTGCTCGGTTGTTAACCTACAGGACCAGCTATTAGCAAATGGTAAATTAAAGACAATACCAACAAAAGGTCAGGAGTATATTCTCCCAGAGCTATTTCATATCCAATCCAGAGACTTCCTCTTGCTCCATTTACTCGAAGGAATTAAGAGCAAGTAAAGGTAGGGTTGTGTGCAACTGATAACATCAAGAACACACCTGAAAATAAAGTAGTGAATAAGCGGTTTTGGCCTGATTGCCCTCAGTCTGATGGGTATTGACCTGTTTAATCTGAAGAAAACCTGAACAGAACCATTCCAAGCTAAGGAAGAACAACATTAAGGAAATGCTAAGTTACTTATTGCTATTATTTTTGTGAGGCAAATTGGAACGAGCAGAGCAAAAACATAGAGTAGAAGTATCCAACAGTAGTTTCAGGTTGTCCTCTGTTGCTTTTTGTTAATCAGTGACAGTGGTTTGCTTCCTTCTGGTTAGTGCACTGTATTGTTTGTATACTATAAACAGACTGCAAATCACACTTTGTTGTATTGCGTGTAAATCTGGACGGCCCCCAACAAGACTGAGAAATAATCCTGCTAATTCTAAGTAATTGCTTAAAAAACCACAATCTAATCTTTCTTCTTTTTAAGATGGTTTCCATTCTGTTAAACCAGTAAATTTTGATGTAAATGAATGAACATAAGGATCTAATATGCATGTTTCATCACCTTCTTTATCTGTTTTTTAGAAGATAGAAATATATTGAGGGGAACACCATTTCAAATGTTCTTAATGGCCATTCTGAGACATATGACCCTGACCAAATCTGAGTTCTGGTTGATTTCATAGGGAAGGTACAATCTTACAGTCACAGTGCTATATGTGGACAGTGGAGTCAAAGGATAATTTGAAGTATTGTGAGTAAACCCCCAGTGTAAACTAGTCTGTAAGAGGTTTTAGTTTTAAAGAAAACTAAAAACTGTAATGTTAACAGGTAGTGCACAGCCAACATTTTTTCTTTTCACACTCAATTTCAGTAAGTGACAGACAGGTAACTGTTATAAATAACTGTAACATGAGAATATCCATTGAATTAGTATGTAAGATGTGAAGAGGCACAATTTTCCAGTGTCAGAAACCTACATTGTTGTCATTCCTCAGTTCAGAAGTGCATACAAAGAAAGGGCAAATTAGGTTTGACATTGCATTCAAACTGCAAACCTTTTTTGACTTTCCCTTAGTAATGTATTCTTTTCCAGTATGTGCATTAGTCCCTGCTTTAAAAGACTATTAGACTGTCTCCATGTGCTGAAAAGGTCCCTTTACTTTCTAATATTTTGACTGTGCTATTTTTTTAGATGAAAACATGCAAACAACACAGATGATTACATTTTATCTGGTGATCATCTAATGTTACAGTCCAAGCTGAAGGCAGCTGATACCAGTCTGTAACACATGCTGCTCAAACTTAATTTATCAGTCTGATAGGCAAAACAGGCTTTATTTTGCATACAAACAAGTGAAGACTATAAGAACAACAAATAGAAAATGTTAATGAGTGTAGAAATGTCAAATATTCATCAGGAAAGGTCTTTGTGTACTTTAAGTACAAAGAGTTCCCCAACTAGTACTTTTTTCTTGTCTGATGGAAGGAGGGAAAGGAACGCAAGTGTACATTATAAAGAAAAGAGTAAACAAAACTTTTATGGCTTAAGTGGTGTAAGTAAGAAGGCAGCTAGTAAAACATCCTGACTTTCAGATGCTTAGGAAGATTATTGCCAGAATAAATATCCTTAATGTATGAAACAATCCTAACTCTTTTAAAGTCTCTATCTCTTCGTATTTTGAATTTATCCACATGTTGAACTGATTTTTTTGTGTGTTTTGCACAATCCAACTTTCATCAAACAGCCTGTTGTAACTTATAAATTAAAAATGCTTTCACAAAAGTATTAATTAAAAACTCTTTGTGCAGGACATGTTGCTTCTTTGTTTAGATTTTATTTTACCAAAGATTTTTCTATTGAGACTACAGCAGATCCTCTCCTTAAAGTTTCTCTTCATCAAGTGAATACACTGTCTGCTTCAGGCAACTGAAACAGTACATAGAGTCTAGAAGGCAAAAAATTATTGTAATTTAATCAGCCACAATGATGGAGGTAAGGCTGGTTTCATCCACTGGGTACATGTCACCCTATATGTCAGATTTTGAATGATATCATACTCTCCAGTGAGAAAAAGACAGTGTGGAAAAAAAAAGGGTTTGTGAAAAGAGTGGGGATATCTTAGCTAGAAAATCCAGTGAGGATTGTTATAGACAGAGACATCAGCACTGCTTCAGCAAGTCTTTGAGCTGCAGATCTCTAAATGCTGGAACAAGTACAGGGAACTGTTTCTGGTGGGTTTATGTTTTTTATATTCTTTCTGAGTTATATGTCACTGCCCACTGGCAGAGCCAGGACAAGGGGCTGGGCAGACCCTTGGGCTGAATTGTGTTGGTTGTTCTTATGGTTTTAAGAATAAAGTGAAAGAATTCCCAGAAAGTCAGTGCTGCTGCAGGTGAAGACTTCGCTGTATGATTGATATTCTCCCCACTTTCATACTGAGAATACGTTTTGTGAGTCCTACATAATGACAGAAAAAAAGTTTAGAAATGGGAATCTGCTGAAGCCAAACAGCTCAGTATCACGAGAGCTTTTCTACCAAAGATGTTCAGGGATGTGAGGATGAAGTGATTCTATATTTCCACCTCTAAAATATTCCAGAACAGAGAACTGCTGCCACTGGGTTTCCCATTTGGCTGTGTCTCCCTTATAGTCTGATGTCTCCTCTGTCTTTCTACCACTTGCTTGAGGCTATTTCTTCCTCTCCAACTTTCTTGGTGTTCCTTTTTCCTTGCAGATGCTGCACTTCCAGGAAGCGCACTTACTTCTTTCCCATTTTTGTGAAGAATGGAGAAAATGTTTGATCCTTTCTCCTGCTTCAGTCTCCACATAACCTGGATGGTGTCAGCCTGGAGACTGAAATGGCAGCTTGGCTCCACAGACCAGGATTTCCAGAGAATCTGAGTCCAGCCACCTGCATCCAAAAAAGCCAAGGTGGCCTGGCTGAGACTGTGATGTTAGACCGTAGCTCTAACAACCCTTCCATCTGAATGGTGCCTGAACAAAATTTAAACAGAAAACATGACCAAGTAAAGTGAATTGCAGCAAAGAAATAGTTAAAATATTTAGTCATCCTGATTTTACAAAGTATTTGTCTCTTACTATAGCAGCTTTAAGCATTTTCATGTTGGCATTTCCTGTGAAAATTGTTACCATTTGCTGCAGTCATCTTGTTTGTTATGAATTCTGGGGTTTTCCCCTAATATGTACACAGTTTGATTATAGCTCCATTGGGGGAGTCTGAGAGCCCATGGGTTAAAAGTTGTAATTAAATACTCAAAATTTCAATAATCACATGTAATTTTATTAGGTGTCCCTCTCAATCCAATTTCTGCTCTGCAAGAGGGAATCTCACTTATTCTGTGCATATGCAATTATGTATAAGAATTATTTATGGTATCTTCCACCGAGATTTAATGCTTCACCTTTCCCCCAAAAATAAAAATACAAGAAACTCCCAACAGAACATCTCTGCCTAACATGTTAATCACTAGTGAGAACCAAAGTTTGTTCAGAAATATTAAAAAACATTTCAGTCCATCACAAACCAAAGCTCTGTGCATGTCATCAGTGCTAGCTAGAGATGATTTCCCATTCATTCCACACATAACAGGGAAAAAAGTGTTAATTCTTCATCTCTTTGCACTAATTGCCAGGTATGGGGAATGGATCTGTTGGTGTGTCAATTTCTTAATGTAATTTAATTTTTACTTTTGCCTTTGCAATTCTGCTCTCTCTTAGAGGCCCTGATAGCCAAAGAGAATACTGGGGTTACTATATATTTAGAATGAAATATATTATTAAAATATCCTGTGACATTATTTTTTAGAGGCTGATGGTCAATTCCTAAACATATTTATTGGGATCCTTATAAAGTTTTGGTACTGAAAAGCTTAGCAAAATTACTCCTTAGCACCTCTAGTATTGTCCTGGTCCCACAATACCCTTCACTTGCTTCCACTCTTTGTGCATGCTAACTGTCCTATTTAAATCAAAAGAATTTGCCTGGGTAACCCATTTGAGCTGCTCATCTTCCTCTGGTTCCTGTTCATGGAAAATCTAGAATGTTGCAGCCATCAGTTTGAGAGCCTGGTCCTTTAGTATTGAGGCTGTAGAAACCCACACCATAGGCTCTCCAAAGCTTCTGTTCCAGTGAGATGATATTGATGAGCTCTTTTTTTTCCTCCAGAAAGAAATTATGTTTAAAAAAGACATCCTCTAAAGTCCACTTTCATATGAAAATTACTATTTTTCTGTTTTCTGGCTTGAAACAGTTGGTTGAAATGCTCACTTTTCTTCAAAGAAAAAAATCACATTTTTCACAAAACTGGATTTTTTTTCCTAATTTTCTTTGGTTTCTTTGCTTGTTAAGAAATTTCTGTCTGCTGTTTGCATATGGATCTTCAGTGTGAACTATCATGATTTAAACTCCAATGAGATCTCATTTTGCTAAGACCCAAGTATAATGGTGAGTTTGATGTCATCAAAACAAGTCATCTGGGCAAAGTCTGAATTTACATTAATTGCCTGTGAATTAAAAGCATTACAGACCTTTCTATGTATAACTCACCACTAATGCAACTGTACGCATGTCTGGTTAATCCTCATGACTATCTGTTGGTGTGTAAGAAGTAAATGAATAGGTCAATTCAAAGTCCTGAATTTGTTGTTCAAAAGTTTTCTTGAGCCATTTTCAATCCCATTTAAAAGGAGATGGATATTAGGCTGGAATTTTTCCAGCTCCAATAGAAATAATGCTGTGAGCATGTCTGGCAGTAGATCCTTCAGAAATTTCAAATATTATTTAGGAAAACCAGCATTTTTTCTTTTTATTAAGCATGATATGCTATTTTTACCCTCTAAGTATACTGGCAACTTGCAATTAAAACTCCTTATCCTAAGAATCTTGATGCTATAGGCTTCAAAATGACTGAGTTAATTTAGAAACAATTATATAAATCTATAGAAACTCTTTTTCCCTTGGGAAAAATGTGATCTGTTTGGAGTAGCCAAATTGTCTATCTCTATAAAGTGAGGTCTAATTATGTGCGTGGGTGAAGTTATAATAACATATTTTTTAAAATATGTGATTGTTTTTGTTCATACAATTCTTATTACAATAAAATGGTCAGATAATGGAGTGAGAAATACCATGACAGGAAATTTCCTACCCATAGTTAACATTTGGCTTTGGATACAAACTGTCCAAGGCTATATTCTGTTGGATGGCTTGGCACTTTTTTGATAATACCACATATGTAGATTAACTCTCACAAAACAAAACCTCTTGAATGAAACATATTAAATATCTTTATCCCTATTGGTAAACAAGATTTAATCTTTCAGAGTGGAATCTCTCTAGAACTCTCTGACCTTTGCATCTCCTATAACACTTAAGAGCAACAATTAATCATGACAACAAAAAATAATTACTTTCCAGATGAGTATTCCACTGTGATCCCATAATTCAGAGTATTTCTCATGAAACATTTACCCGCAATCTTAATTTTTCCAGATCAGACTGCATTACGTTGTATCTGTTTCATGAAGCTCTTACTGTTTATCAATCCAATGTGGTTGAGAATTTCCCTGACATGAATAGGACTATCTGTGTGCTTAATCATGTGTGTGAGTATTTGCAGAATGAGACACATAATTGTTTCAGTGTGTTTTGAATTTATAGTTGATGCTGACAGGACACCTACTGCCTGTAATCAGTACTTGTTACTGGAAATTTAAATTAAACAAAATGTCACCTATTTTACAAATAATATTATCTGTCTTAAAACTCATAAAATAAAACCCAGCTTTCAGTTCTACAAGAAAGTTATCATTTTCCCCATTTACATTTGTTATCCAGACTCCCTACCAGGCAAAGAAGACACACTGAGTTGCCATGTTTCAGGGCTGCATAAAAGTGGGCTATATCTATTTAATATGTCTCCCAGTGTGCCCGATTTGCTTTTCTAGGCAGATCTAATGTTTAACATCTCATTGTTAATTTATAATAAAAGGATATTTTTACTCCTTTATCTTTTGATAGATTTAACACTGTGTCCTTCATAATTTAGTACTCTATAACCCTGCTGCTGAACCATTTGTGGATTCTGCAGTTTAATCGCAATATACTATCAAGAACACTATAATGAATCCAGCTGATGTACTGAAAATAGTAAGTCTTATGACAATGATTGCATGTAAAGAAAACACATTTCAGTTGTTGCCATTTCTCTTGTTGAAGTTAGCATATTCTCTTCCAAGGTTATTTGATTTTTAGCAGATAATGTACAGTCCAGTTAATTGCCCATATTAAATATACTAATTTCTTGGTTAGAAAGAGTGAGCTTTCATCATAATGCATTCATACTGTAAATGAGACAGAAAATGAACTCAGCAACAATTACCTTGTCCCTTCTGCAGTTGTCCCAAGTTGTTCCTTTAACATTTCTACATGGACAATACTGATCTTGGCCCATGTTTTTTATTGTTAGACCTTGACCTGAAATAAGGATAAAGACATTTCAGATTTGTATGGGATTTGTTCTTATTTTTGTAAGAATGTGTATTGCTCTGATCCGCATTTTCTCTTGGTCAAACAAAACAGACATTCACATGCTACGTATAGCTGAGCCTGAATTTCTTAATTCAATAGTGACCTTAAGATATTTGCAATTAGATTTAGTATTCTGGTCCTGTTATAGGATGACTTTCTAGTTCTACAAACAGGACTATGGCTTGTTGAATATCTTTAAAAAATAATTCTATGTTCTTTCTATTCAGGGTGCTTTTTGGTGCAATCACTATCTTCCCTTGCACAAAGAGCACCAGGAATATTAGATACTAAATGTTCTCATTTAACAAAAAGCAAGTAGGAACACGTAAAACGGATACTTAAAGTTGTCCTAAATTCACCTTAGCCTCACCTAGAATTTCCTCCGTGGTGGATGGAACCCCATAACCAGCATGAACACTGCTCCTGATTGGCTCCTCTTGGCTTTGTCTACACCATAATTACAAACCAAATTACGATGCACTCGCTTCACATGTTCTTTTTTTTCTTGTGTGTAAGAGACCAGATCATATTAATATCATGACCAAAGGACCTATTCCACAACTGCAACTATTTAAAGCTGTCATATGGTTCCCTAATGAGTTATGAAATTATTTTGATCTGATTTACATAGGCAAAACACAACTTGTGCTTGTTAGTATAACTACACCCTGGCCAAATTAAAATTATTTGTAAATGTGGTAGATGGTAAGGTTTAGCAAAACAGGTGAGCTTTTCTCCAGTCAGGCACCTGGAAAGTGTCATTCAAGAGCAAGTGGAAGACTTTAAAGGGGCAAGTAGTTTTATTCCTGCCCAAACCATCTAGAAAGATTTGTGACTGTAAGAGTTAGAAAATCATATGTTTAAGATAAGATATGCATTTTTCATACAAATATTTTGAAAACAAATAAGTATCTAATTAAAAGTAGACATATTAAAGCAAGACTGTAAGATCATTGAAAATATATCAAGTTTTAGTGCATCTTATTCTAGATACATATGTTTTGTGATTATTCTATTTTATTAATTCCCAATGAACTTTCTTTGATTGAACCAGCATTTAAAACAGCAAATAGAACAAGGGACAAAGCTAAACACTGGACCAGTCCTGCAGGACAGAACCATCCTATTTGCTTTTGCCTCAAATCAGAGCACAACTTTGACATTTGCAAAACTTTTGCATCTATATTTTTTAAAAATTTTTATTGGCAACACCAGGTTTTTTTTGTTGTGATATGTTGGGTGAGATGAAATGTTCTAATGGTCATAAAATTTAAATGATTTCCTTGTATTTACTGAACATTAAATACTTTTATTTCAGGTATTATGTTCACCACTGTCTTTTCCCATAGTGGTAACATGTCTTGAAGAAGCTAGTACTTGAGAAGCTTAAGTTTGTATTCTTCTTCAAAATCTGAATAACCACGCATGAGTCAGAGGAAATCCACAGTGAGTTGTGGGAAACACAGTGCTCTTGGGAACCCAGGTAATAGTATTAAAAGGGGACCGAGATTACACCTCACATAAATCATTTTGCCAATAAGGAAATGAAGGGTAATGATTTATTTTCCTAATACTGAATAAAACATTTGTCTTATTAAAAAAAAAAAATTCTGATTTAAGTTCAATAATTTACTGAAAACATTTTACTGCAGGGAAAACTTACTAGGTATATTTTAATTTTACTAGATGGGGGTCAAAATACTGAGGTTTCAAGAGGAAATTGTCCTATTTTATAGAAACCAGTAGATCATTTTCATCAAGAATCCCCTTTTCTTTGTAATACCAAAGAATCTGGACTCTGTGTCCTCTAGCTTCAGGCTTTCAACCACATTTCCTCTTCCTCAGACTTTAACTACACCTTTGGAATAGTTTGCACCCAGCAAAGCAAATGCTATGCACACTAGAGGCATGTTGTGCTTTGTGCAGAGAAGCATCTGGAGCAAGAGATAAACCTGTGTTGCAACACAAGGTTGTCCTGAGGCAACAGACTCCACTGCTTGACAAACTCCTTTTTCATTCTTGTTAAGGTACTGCTTTCCAATCCTTAGCTTTCATCGCATTTGGTGTACCATGGATTTGAGTTTCTTTGTATATGATATGGGGAGGAGACTTTTTATAAAGGAACAATAACATCAAGAACCATCAGGCATAATCATGCCTGTGTAATTCCTGCACAGCAGCAAGCTTAGTGATTCACTCTGTCTCCTGCCAAATGCTTTGAATCAATGTGAAGCAAGCAGGAACAGTAATCTTGTCCTAGTTTTGTCCTAGAACATTCCTCTTGCTGTCAGTGCTCCCCAGCAATGTCTTTTGAAATCTCAGGTTAGCAGAGACAGCACAAGCCACAGCAGCTCACGCATGCTCCAGGCTGCGGGGGCATTGGAACAGTCATGATCCTTGTTCTGGGTACCTTTTGCACAACTTTGCAAGTACCTGTTTCATGTCTGCACATCTTGTATGAATTGTTTAACAGACAGTTATGGGACCAAAGCAGAAATGAAGAAACTTCCAGCATTGCCACAGCTAACAGAAATGGAGTGAATGAAACATACCTCTGTGCTATTGAATCTGTCTAAGAGTCTTTTTGCATAAGAATTCTGACCAAAGAGCTGCTGCAGGTATAATCTCATAACCCAGCTCTAGTATCAGCCTCAGAGGAGTGCAGGACCACACTGACATCCTTTTGAAATTATAAGGATGGTCTCCTCCCCTGCTGTTTTACTCACCCACTGTGCTCCCCACGGCTGTTGTTCCCTTACCAGTCATTTATCATCTCATTCCTTGGTTAAGCTAGAGCTCCTGCTACCCCCTCAGTGGTAACACCTTTCTTCCTCAGAGATCCACTTCTTCCCTGTCACTCCCAGCCCCGAGTCACAGCTCCCTCAGGAAGAAAGTGGGAATCAGTTCTATGCACAGACCAGGCAGGCACACATCAGGCAGGCAACTATCACCTGCAGGGATGGATAAGTTTTTTAACTCAGGAGGCTAAACACTCTCATCATCACATCCTGCACCTTCCACACAAGGAAAGATGGTAGTTTTAGCATTGCATCAACATAATTCATAACTAATTTATCTTTAGGGAAAATTATGTCTCTCCCCTTCATTCTAGAGAATGGGGAAAAAGGTACCTGTTGTGCATTTCACAATTGCCGTGAAGCTTTTAAGTTCACTTAAGATAAAGTGAAGCAGGCAACATTTCTTCATGATGGGGCCTCTTTTCATTTCACTCAGCATTGTGAAACACTTCAGAAGCATATAAACATCTTAAAACAGGGGTGAGGATGCAGGACAGAACAAGGCAGAGCACATCAGCATATTTGATAGCATTTAATAGCACCTACAAGGTCACTGCAGTAGGGATACAAAGCATGATGTAACCATGGTTTGTGGTAAGGAAAGATAAGAAAAGGCAGGAGGAAACCAACCCTTGACATCTGGTAATAGAAGATGCAGGGCTTCCCTTTGCTCATGATACACAATCAGAAAATCAGTTGTTGAGAATAGCAGTGAGTCCAAGCCTCTTCTCAAGCAGGGTGACCTAGAGCTGGTTGCCCAGGACCATGTCCAGCTGGGTTTTGAATATCTCCAGAGGTGGAGACTCTACAACCTCTCTGGGAAACCTGTGCCACTGTTTGAGCACCCTCACATTGAAAGAATGTTTCTTATATTTAAGCATAATTTCCTATTTTTCAGTTTGTGTCCATTGCTTTTTGCCTGTCACTGGACCCCAGTGAGAAGAGCCTGGCTCCCTTGTCTTCACTCCCTCCCACCAGGTATTTATCCACATAGAGAAGATCCCCCTGGAGCCTTCTCTTCTCCAGGCTAAACAGACCCAACTCTGTCAGAGTCTCTTTGCATGAAAGATGCCCCAAGCAGGGCAGAAGGCTGGCTTGGCTGATCAGGGATCTTCTTCTAGAACTTAGGCAGAAAAGGAAAGTGTATGGACATTGGAAGCAAGGACAGGAGGACTCAAGAAGACTACAGGGATGCTGTTTGCCACTATAGGGAGAAAATTCATGTGGGCAAAGCTCAATTAGAGCTCAAGCTGGCCAACACTGTGAGGGATAGCAAAAAGGAATTTTTAAAATATTTTACCAGCAAAAGAAGGACCAGAGATAATATTGGTCTATTACGTGATGAGATTGGTCAGCTCACAAATAGGGACATAGACAAAGTGGAGATGTTTAATGCCTTCTCTTCCTCTCCCTTTAGCACCAATGATGGGACCTGGGAACCCTGGATCCCAGTGTCGGAAGACCATGCCTGAGAGAATTATAAACTTCCCACTGACTTTGAACTTCTTCAAGACTTGCTGCTCCAGCTGGATATGAATATCTATGGGATATGATGGAATTCATCCCAGGGTACTGAAAGAGCTGGCCGATGACATCACAGGACCTCTCTCCATTATTTTTCAACTGTCTTGGAAGTCTAGAGAGGTCCCAGTCAACTGGAACCTGGCAAATGTTGTCCCAATTTTTAAGAAGGGTAAGAAGGAAGAGCCTGGTAATTATAGGCCTGTCAGTCTCACTTCAGTGCCTGGTAAAATAATGGAGAAAGTTTTCCTGGGAGTTACTGGAAAACACTTGAGAGACAACTTAGTCATTGGTCATAGCCAGCACAGGTTTATGAAGGGAAAGTCCTGCTTAACCAACTTAATTTCTTGTTATGACAAGGTCATCCATCTAGTTGATCAAGGGAAGCCAGGAGATGTGGTGGTTTTCAATTTCAGCAAAGATTTTGATACTAGCTCTCACAGTATCCTTCTGGACAAAATGTCCAACACACAACTAGGCAAGTCCATAGTACTATGGGTGATAAATTGGCTGATGGGTTGGGCTCAAAGAGTTATAGTAAATGGGATTACATCAGGTTGGCGGCCAGTCACCAGGGAAGTTCCCCTAGGCTCAATTTTAGGGCCAGTGCTCTTCAATGTTTTTATAAGTTATCTGGAGATGGAATAGAATATACATTAAATTTGCCAACAATACTAAACTAGGAGAAGCGGTGGACTCCCTTGAGCATAGAGAGGCCTTACAGGGAGATCTGTATAGAGAGCTGGGCAATCACCAACCATATGAAATTTAACAAAAACAGGAGTTGCATTCTCCATTTGGAACTGGGTAATCCTGGTTATGCATACAAACTGGGGGACAAGAGGATGGAGAGGAGCCCAACAGAAAGTGATCTGTGGGTTTGGGTCAATGGCAAGTTGAGTATGAGCCAACAGTGTGCCCTGAAAGCCAAGAAAGCCAACCGTGCCCTGGGGTGCATAACTAGTGCTGGGGTGCATAGCTAGCCAGTTGAGGAAGGTGACTGTGCAACTCTACACTGCACTGTTGTGGCCCCACCTCAAGTATTGTGTGCAGTTCTGGTCACTTTGATGTAAGAAGCACATCAAACTATTAGAGTGTGTCCAGAGCAGGGTGACCAAGATGGTGAAAGATCTTAAGGGCAAGATGTAAGAGGAGAGGAAGAAGTCACTTGGTTTGTTCAGCTTGAAGAAGAGAAGACTGAGGCATGACCTCATCACTTCTTTGAGGGGGGAGCGGAGGGGAGGTGCTAATCTCCTCTCCCTGGTGACCAGCGGTAGGACATGAGGAAATGGAATGAAGATGCAGAGCCTGAGACATTAGAAAAAGGTTCTTCACTGAGAAGGTGGTTGGTCACTGGAACAGGCTCTCCAGGTAAGTGGTCACAGCACCAAGTATATCAGAGTTCAGGGAGTGTCTGGACAACGTTCTTAGTCATGTGGTTTAGTTTTAGGTAATCCTGTGAGGAGCAGTGAGTTGGACTTGATGATTCTCATAGGTCCCTTCCAACTTGAGATAGTCTATGATTCTACAAATCATCCTTGTGATCTCCAGTATGTCCATGTTTCTCTTGTACTGGGGAGCCCAGCTCCCAGCACCCAGATATGCCTCACCAGGCCAGAGCAGAGGGGAAGGATCTACTCCCTTGACCTTCTGCCAATACAGGTGCCTAATGCAGCCCAGAAGTACAGGCACTGAGCAGTGCTTTTGAGCTCTGTTTTGATTCACAGTCAGAGAAAAATGTGAGTATATTTAAATGAAAAGGTCATTGCATTTTGAGTTTTTTGTGCCTTCTGCCCACTCTTTTTATTGCCAAATACCTGTGAACTGGAACAGAGTGTCAAGGTTTGCATCACTTAATCTCAAGTCTTCATACAAATACATCATTACAAACCTGTCTTCATAAAGAGCTTTTTCAGAGCTGGTGCAGCACTTTGGGTTTGGAATTTGCCACATGGCAGCTACAGTGCACTTACACTCTGTCTAGATGCTCTTAGTGCACAGGAAGTATGAGGTAACTTACTCCCCTTCCAAACTGGCTTGTAGATGTTCACACTACCCTTCAGCCCATTAGCTTCTCCAGGAGACGAGGCCTGGAGTGAAAATGCACCATACCACACTCAGCTGAACAGTGTGAAAGCTCAGTTGGTAGCAGGTACCCCACAGCAAATGTAAACTGTGAGGTAGAACCTGCCTCTGATGAGACATCTTGCTAAAAGCAACATGTTTTGCCCAGAAGGTCTGTCAGTCTGATACACAGGGTGTCTGACACTTAATATTCACATCATATCCCACAGAAAGATCAACACAGAGACTTTCAGGGTTGATAACGAAAAGCCCCTCTAGTAATTAAGCTCCATGAACCTTTTGAAAACAGTTTCAAGTCTTCTGGGATTCTTTAATTCTCACATGCGTCACCAAAGTGCAGGTTCAGTATTCCCACAGAAAGCAGCCATCTCTCTGACTTACGGACTTCCCCACCCTTGGAACAGAGACATTGACATGTTCTGCTCCAGGCACTGAAAAGCTCAGCACTGCTCTCTTTTTTTTCTTTTTTTTTTTTCTTTTCCCCTAAAGAAAGTGTTTCCTGTCAAATTAATGTTCCCAATTACAAGTGGATCTAATCCCTGGTGATTACCTACCTACCCTAATTGACTGTCTTTTTCCAACCAAGGGAGGGTGTTTGAACAGACAAACAAAAGAAGGCTCTGATTTGCTGAGACAGGGAGAAAACACTTACCTTCAGAAAATATGAGCTTTCTCCCATCCAATTACTACCCTTCCTCCTTTGAGCAATTAAAACTGTCTGGAAAAGTTTATGGGTTCCAGAAAATTTAGTCACATACAGAGGTTGCTGGTCCATCTGATCTCTGTGGAGTTGGTACTGGGATACAACTCAGAGTTTTATGAAGTGCATTGGGAATTAAAGCATTTCAGAAAAATGCTACTTAATTCCAAGGCAATGTCCTTCCCTTACTATCTAATTCCTAATTTCAAGCTATTGCGTGATAGTTTTTTGACTGATAGAGACATAGGCTTTAACATTTCCAAAATAACGCTTTCTATATAATATCATCCCATATTACTTTCAGAGGTGCTTTGCAAGGAAAAAACCAGGTACCTACTAATCACAATAAGATTTTAACTAACTAATGTGTAAGTTATTTGCATCTATCTTATCTACTAGTCACAGCAAATATGTCAAATCAGGGAGTTCAAGATATGTAAAATAACAGGGAATTTCTGCCTGTTTGGGGTTTTACCTGTTGATATAACATTATAGAAACAAATGAAGGATTATTCTTCAAATGTCCTTTGAAGTATCAGAGGCAAATAGGAAGAGCTGTGTCTCCTAAGGAGTGAAAAATGAGTGTGCAAATTCTCCTCTGCTCAATTACAGCAGCACACAAACTGGGAACTCCCCCATCACCTTCAGTACCACCGAACACCATCCTTCCTCCCTCTAGAAAACTTATAAACATCACAGTTCAGATGCAAATCTGGAGGGAGCTGATAGTTCTCTACTGACTTGAAGTAAAATGTCCTGATCTACACTATAAGATTTTCTATATACTGCAAAAGGAGAGAATGTAAGAGGCATGTGAAAAGGTTTCTGAACAGCCCCAGCAAACTGAGCAAAGCCCTTCACCAGCCTCACACTTGCCAGCAGTCAATCCAAGGAGATATTTAGGTGCTGTCAATATACTGTAGCGGCCAAGAAGAGTGACAGGGACCTTAACATATTGTTTTTTGTTAGCACAGGAGTGTTACATGAGGGCCTGATGGCAGAAGCTACCCACACTGACTACTTGTTGGAGAGTGATTTATCAGCCATGTTTAAGTGGAAAGGTAAATTGGAGAGGAAAGGATTTAAGTGTGAAAATTATTCTTAACCTTGTCTTATATGGGAAAGCAAAGTGGGAAAAACATGGCTAAGAAATTATAAGGTAGCATTAGAGTTCTTAAATCATTAAAATACCTCCCAGAACATGGTTTTCCATGCTTAATTCAATGAGTAAAAGGAAGAGGAAGTGGTGTAGGAAGAATACTATGCAGCCAGCAAGTACCTTGCATGTGTTTCTGACACAAGTCTGCATTTCAGTAGCCCGTGTTGTCTCTCAGTATCATCTATGCACATACCACATTTACCAGAACCAAGCAAAAGGGGAACTTATTAGTCTAACCAATCTGAAATAAATATGTAGATGCAGACATATTTGTAACAAGCACACATCCATTTGTATGTCAAATCTCCACTGGATGCTGTTCCTTGAAATAAAATATCCTTGATTCTAAAATGGGCATTCATCTAAATCCTCTTAAAACCAGAATGAAAAACATCTCCAGCCAGAATAAAATGGAAGAGTGCCCTGTTCAATTTACTGTTATATTTATGTTAAATACACTTCATATATTTTTTTACAATTATATTTTTGAGAGTCTTTTACATTCATTTTTTAGTGGAAAACCAGTATACACAGAGATGGTGTCTTGCAATCACCACAAAAGCCCGTATCACCCCCTGAATGTTTTGGTGAAAATAATTTTTAATCCTAACTGATTACTGATTACAAGCAGTGTCTAATATTCTTTCTGATACTTTTTTTTTTTTTTTTTTTTTTTATGAGGTTCATTTGTTAAAGCATAAAATTGGTTAGGATTACAAATAAATTGCCCTGACAGCTAGAGGTCAGCATTTCTCTCACAATTAAAAGACAATTTGTCTACAGTGAAGGAAGATGCCAGGCCAATAATTAGTATGTTTCAGCTATAGAGGACCAATAATTCTACAAAAGCACTCCTGGTAAGACAGAAAGCTGAATCAATCCCTTGAAGAGTTTGGGGAAAGAGTGATACATAGCCTTTGATCTGAAAGCATCTTCATGGTCAGTGGTGGTGCATCCCATTGCTGTATATGGGAAGGGGACAGGATGGACCAGCACCCCAGACAAGATTTAGGGGTTCCACTGACATCACAGGGTAGCTCCCCCCCTATACTACCCGGTCCTCTGAGGTGGGTGGGGTAAATCCTGCACTAACCATCAGTGGTATTTCATGAAGACATTGGTGCTGTCAGAAGCTGCAGGCACTCATTTATATTAGTCCTTTTCTATCCAAGGCACTTCTACATGCATATGCAAAGGGCACGCATCAGAGATTATCCCTGTCACCACTGTAACACACATCTAAGAGGAATATGAAGGTCCAGCTGATGCCCACTCACAATCATCAGGCTGGGAAAGTGGTTAAAAGCCTCACAGACTAGGTCCTCAAGTCATGCACAGCCTAGCTATGATCTTCATGGGCTAGATCAGGTGGTCCTGAGATGTCCTTCATTCTCAGGACACAGCAGCTTCATCTGTCACACAGGAACCCGGGCAGAGCCCAAACCACTGAGCTGATTAGGTTGGGCTCTGTATTAGCATTTCCGCACTCATGGGGAGGTGCAAGTGTGGTGGAAGAGAAGGAGGAAGGGAAAATCAGGGGGATAGCAGTGGATAGCTGGTGGGAAGGCAAAGAGGCAGTTGTGGGAGCCAGGAGAGCAGTGACTTAGCAGAGGTTAGCCTGAATGCAATTTCAACCTTGGTTTGAGCTTCCTCACTCATGGAAGTGAGTTCACACCTCAGACTATTTCCTTACTATTACTATTACTATTACTATTACTATTACTATTACTATTACTATTACTATTACTATTACTATTACTATTACTATTACTATTACTATTACTATTACTATTACTATTAATTACTATTACTATTACTATTAATTGTTATTATTAATTGTTATTATTATTGTTGCTATTATTTTTATTATACGTGTCATCATCTTAGCAATACAACCCAGTTCATTTTCACGCACTCGTGTTACAACTGAAATTATCAGCGATCTTCTGTAGGAGATGTGGGTTACATGCAAAATAAACACACACGGTATTGTCTTCAATATTTGTTAAATAAGCTCCAAATGACAAAAAATAGAGCCAATTTTAATTAACGTGCTGCACAATGCAAGTTTAGGTTACAACAGTGAGGGCCGAAAAGCTCTCAGTTTTCTCAAATTAAATGTCATCAGGTTTTAATTCCACTGAAGTGAGGAACATCTTAACAACTACATAAGGCTGAATATTTCTCCCAGGATTTATTTAGTATTAATAATAGTCATTCTGAAACTTTGTTATCCATATAATTGCCCAACTCCTGTGTGAAAATTACAGCTAAGTTATTAACCTGCCTCCAGTCCAAGCAGCAGGGAGAGGAGATCACTGAGTGATCATATCATCAGTCCATTACACAAGAAAATCTGGATGTATGTTAAGCTAGTGATATTTTAGCAGAATAAACTAAAACATATTGGGATAACCCCCATGGGACAGCATTATATTTATTTCAGCATGTTTTTTTTAAGAACCCTAAACACTTTATAAGATTTTTTTTTTGCCTTCCCAATTTTCAAACACATGGAGTATTGATATTAGGTTCCAGCCACCTTGAGAAGCAATTTCAAAGAAGCCCCTGACATGATTTGTGCTCCTGTGGTCAGTTGTTCTATTTTCTCACAGAAGGTCATTGCTAAGACAAATGCCTGACAGAAATCTGCTGTCTTTCATCATTAGATTTTTCTGAGTTGATGGATTCCTACCCAGGGAAGCTTTACACTAGCTGCACCGAGAGGCAAAAAGACTCTACTCTGAATTTGTACTATTTGCTCTCCCACTCAATGCTTTCCAAACTGCATTTCAGATGGGGAGACTGATCTTCAGTATAGTGGGTTATCTGATGCTTCCTTTTCAATGGAAAGGTCTAATGCAGGATAGGATTTGCATTTTTAGATGAATTTTTACCTCCTCCTGGCTGAAACATTATTGACAAACTCGGGATAAATTGAGGTTAAGCCATCTCTTAAATCCATCGTTGGGGTAAAAAGAATATTTCCTTATTTGTGAAGGTACTGAGGGGGTGGTGGAAAGCCACAGAAATCCAGTACTGACAGTACAGTCATGTTGATTTACAACTTCTAAGGACTTTGCTGCTTCCTACATGGAAATGCTGAGCAGCTTTTTTTTTTTTTTAGGTGATGCAAGTTTTTAATTATTGTATTAACATTGTCAACTGTCAAACCACTTTGAAATAATTTAATATTCCCAGTCTCCTTACAACCTGTTTATTGATATTCATGAAGTGAATCCCCTCTTGAGATGTCTAGACTGAATGTCAATATGGTTTATAGATGAAGACATGGTTTATAGATGGAAGTTATTAATAATTGAATCCTGAAATTGTTTAATTTTACTTCAATAAAAGGCCAGGCAGGACAGGAACCAATATGTCCTTTTACCAAATTGATGCACAAGTGAGTACAGCCAAATAGAATCATTTTAACCATCAATGATGAAAAAAAAAAAAAAAAAAGTGATTGGCTTTGGAAGCATATTTTAATAAATAAAATTATTTTGTTGAAATTATTTTCCTGGGTGAAATTCCTTCTTGTCATATATGACATGAGTAGAGATACCTGTTTATAATGTCTACATGCAGAAGACATAACTTAGAGAAGATATATTTTAGCCTTCAATCTCTCCTTGAAAGTCATACCAGAAAGGACTAAGGAAAAATACATTCCCAAGAATTATCATGAGAATAATATTTAAGCTCTATGCAGGAACTGTAGGACAAATATTGTTTCTCCTGTATTATTCATAACATCACAATAGCTGGTCATAACACTCCCTTCTGCTCTTATGAAATATGTTTATCCAATAATCTAATCAGGATGAGTAAAGGTCTGGGAACATCTTGAGGGAGAAGATTAGTAGCCTTTTGAATACAAGAAAAAAAATATTTTATGGACAAACACATGACAAACCCAAACATAGAGGAAGAAATATTATCCAATCTGTAAATAATGATAATTTTACTGGAAATGTTGGGGTCCCCAAGGTGCCAGCAAGCCTACAGGGAGACCACTTGGTCAGTGCCTCACTTGTCCATTATCTCTATAAAATTTTCTACCATTGGGGACTTATTGTTTAAATATCCATAGTCTGATCCTATGCCCAGCAGGGCCAGTAAGCACGACTGTATTTCTTATTAATTTAAGTGAATATTTTATCTCAATCCTGAAGAAATGACCTATTTGTATCTTTCTCAATTACATTGGAACCCCTGATAAACCCAGTATTTATTGTTTATTAACACTTTAGGTTTTTCCAACCTTTTTTATTTTTACTATGAATAGATTCGTCATACTTGATTGCTTTCATAAAAGGAACTGAGTGTAAGTGTGGGTGCACATGTGGTAGGAAGGAAACGTCATTGTAGGTTTCCTGGTCTATGCAGGATCTCAGTTATCATCATGATCTTTTTGGAAAAGGTGTATATTAAATCCTCATAGATATTCCACATCGGTTCTGTGGCAGTGTAAAACAACTTAGAAGTTAATTTCAACATAACATCTGATCAGTCTGAGTATGAACAAAGCTGAAAGATAATTTTAACTGACACTACCTAATTAGGCAAGCAGACTTCCTACAGCGTCCTCAGACACTTCCTTTCCATCAGCTCTGACCTCAACGAGTTGGGCCCTGGTATCTCTGGCCCAGGGCAGATCATGATATCCAGATCCTCATCTTGGCTGGGACTCCTAGGATGTCTTGTAAAGCAAGTAGAGGTCTGTCTCGCTGTATAAAGTGTCATTGCAACAACTTAACTGTTTTGCCTGAGGTGAACTATTTTTTTGACTTCCATAAGTGTAAAAAATACCCTTCAATACCCTTTCTCAAATAGGAATCCCTGCTACTACCAATATAAATCAATATCAAACAATGTGAAGCACTGTATAATTTACCTACATGTTTATATTTTAGCAGGGAAAAAAGTCTGTTTTAATCTTTCTGCTGTGTTCAGATGGGTGGCTTAAGGGGAAATGTGTATGAGAAGAAACAATTATATTCCTATATCCATGTGTAAGACAGAACTATGGAAGTGACAATTCTTTAATTTGATTGTTGAGCCTAATCTTTTCATGTCAGCAGACAAATATATGATATGCCCTAACATTCCTGCACTGCTGATCCAGAAATGTCACTGTTTATATAGTATAATGAATCCTGAGACTTGCTCCACTGAGGGGCTTTTCCTCCATCCACTAGATCCACCACTGCCCTTTTAGTTCCAGTCCCAAAATATGAGCATATTTTACCACAGTGTCAAAAGTCATGTCAATTAGACAGCATGAAAGAAACAGAAAGAACTCAACCTTGACAATTCATGATGGCCTGTGTTCATTTGAATTATAAGTAAGACTTTTGTTCTACAGTAAGAGTTACATCTTCTAATCTCTACAGACAATTATACAATAGATAGCCCTGACTCAGATTTCAGATGTTATAATGTAGATAATTACTCATGGCATGAAATAAAGAAATGGAAAGCATGGTATTTTTATATGATTATAGGATAACCATATGTCAGCACATAGAATCACCTCCCTGAGTCAAGTTTGTACTTCTGAATAAATTCATTCTGCTCAGAAACTGGGAAGGACATTAAAAGATTGTTACAGTAATTTTTGTTTCCAGTTAATTTATATTCCCAGCTCTCTCTATTTCTATTCCTCATTCCTGATCCTTTACTGGACAGTGTTCTTGTGCCTATAGTGTGATGTGGATCAAGAAATTGATCTACTTCAAAAAAAAAAACAAACTGCTGTTGCTTTTAGTTCAGATCACCTGAACAATGTATACATCGTAAGATCACAAACAAGCAGAGGGAAGTGTGGTGCCCAGACATCAGCTGGTATTTCAACAAAAATCACAGTATCATGGATCTCACAGACTAAAAAGACCAATATTATAGAATCATGGGATAGTTTTGGTTGGAAGGGACCTTTAAAGGTCATATAGTCCAACCCACTGCCATGGGCAGGGACACCTTCCACTAGACCAATATTAAAGCTGGAACTGTTGATAGATCATGATCCAAGCCAAGTTAAAGCCCCTGGAAATCTGTATATCAGTTTCAACAGGTTTTTAACAAGGCCTACAATAAGTGAAGTGAATCTGTGTGCTCTGGTCTGTTAACAAAGCATACATTGTTTATTTTATATAACACATAGTAGTTTCTTCATCCACAAAATATTTAAAGCAAGCACAGCAACATGGAATATCATGAGAGCTTGAAGTAAATTAAGGTTATTTTGCCTAGGGGTCTCTTTAAATTGTGACCATCTGTTGTCCTGATGAAACAGGTGTTGAGCATTTGCAACTCCACTGAAATACAGGGGTCTTGGTGGAGTTTTGCACTCACTGAAAATCCTCTCACTCTTTTCAGTCCACAATTAGCTATGGGCCAGTGTGTGCTGCCAGTAGATGAACCAGCCCAATGAAATCTCATAAAGATAATCAGTTTCTTTACAGATCTGAAAACATTCACATTTTTGGAAGTGATTATTATTTAATCCTTTATATTTGGAGTTTATCTACCGAAGAAGTAAATGCAGCAAAATACTATTTCTTTGAGCTACAAGCATGATAATTAACAGTAAGAAGTGTTGGAAAGAATTACTATTTTGTCAGTCTAACTTTACAGACCAAATATATTCAGGCAATTAATTTTAATATGTTCCAAATTTCATTCACTGTGGCATACAAATGGAAATGAAATAACACTTAACTGAAAACAAGGAATAGTTCCTCAGCTAGAGTTAAGTGACATTACGCTTTTTAATTTCTGTTGTTCTTTGTTAATTCATGTAAACTAAAGATCTGTCACACAATGTAGATTTGACCAAGATATTCAGAAAAACAGGATTAAATCTATCGGGATACTTTAAGCCAGTAGATGCAAGTTTCAGGCAAAAGCTACCTTTTTCTGACATAGCTATATTTCCCTGGGATGCAAATTCCCCAGGCTCATGTCTACTAGCTAAAAAGTGTTGCCACAAGTAAATGATAGCGAATAGAATTGTTACATGGGGCAAACAATCTGCTGAAATGGTTGATAGGTTTAGGAAACTCACTCCAAACCACTAGAAAATTGTTACAATAATTTCTGCAGAATTTATAGTTCCATTGTAGCCAGTTTTTCTTTATACTATCCACATTATTGATTCAGCTGTTCTAGTAATTGTAAGGGATGATGTTATAATAATGTCATTTTGGCAAGATGTAGTACTATTTAACTAATACATTATTTTCTAAAAAGATTCCTTTTAGAAACCATATGTTCTTACTATATGATTTACTCCTTTCTCCCTAGCCTTTGAATACAAACAGAAACAGAAATGGCAGGAGGTAGCAAAGCTTGTCATATAATCCCTTTTCTCTTAACCTTTATTCAGGATGATGCCTTCAACTCATGAAAAGTCTACTTTGGAGCAATGTGAAATGTTTGTTAGGAAATGCAAAGCAAAGTAAAATTCAGATGTTTGCAGCTTTTCCTACAGATGAGGTATCCAGCCCATGTTTTGTCAAAAGGTTTGAGTCTTTTGATTAAACCTGAGACTAGTTATAAGTGATTTTGAGCCAATTTATTGTTTTGTATCAAAAGAAAATATAAACCCCAGGATTTCACATGCTTCCATCTACAGATTGACCAAAATCTGAACTGTGAATTTCATGTTCTTGCTTCTAAGACAGAAAATGCCAGAGCTGAACCCTGGAGTGAAAGGGACTGTGATGAGCAGAAGGGCTGCAGGCAGAGGGCTGTAGCTATTCTTGCACACACTCCACCATTCTCTCTGAAGGAAACTGTCCAGATTCCTGATTTGCATCCATGCCACAAATGAAAAAATAAACCCAAGAGGCTTCCCAGAGCCTAGAAGCTTGGAGCAGTCTGCAAATTTGCCCAATCTTTCCATTTTTTTTTTTTTTTTTTTTTTTTTTTTTTTTTCCCTTCCCATAGAGACTGCAAACAAACCAGTAGTGCCAATTACAACATATCTCTGTGATATGGGTACTTCATCACTTTGTCCTGGACAAAGCCCATGAGCTCATTTAAGATATATAATGAATAGTTGTCATATAGCTTTATGTTTATTACTAAACTGGGAGATTTTAGGATTAACTAAGCTAAAAAAAACTGCTTAAGCTTCAAGGCTTTCAAACATGCTGCCATTTCAGTCCTAGAGCTGGCCTGCAGTAAACTGCATTGGCCTTTCAGAAAAAAATATAAGGTGTGTGAGGGACATTTTAAAGGATCTCCCAGGAAGCCAGTCTCTGTGGATGGTGAGAATGGCAGCTGCAGGTACAGGAAACGTGCAGTAAAAAGCCATCTTGGTTTTAGAAGCAAGGAGCCACCACATCTTATTGCATAGCATCTGCATTTGGCAGGTGATTAGCAGTATGAGCAACAAAGACAGATGGGTGACTAGCAGATGAGCAAAATAAAAAAAAAAAAGTTTTATTTGTAAGCTTTTCATTCCCATTGATCTCGATTCTTACTTTAGAGTACTAGGAAGTACTGGAAAGTAAGAATCCAGATAAGTGCAAATGACAAGCTTTAGAATACTGGAAAGAATAATCCAGTCTGTATAGAGGACTGTCTAGGGAGAATAAAATAGAAAATAAAAATTTAATTTCATTACCTCATGGGAGGAAAAGAATAAGAAGTGAATGTAACTTTGTAGCTAGACATAATAACAGATAGTACAACAGCTGTAGAATCTGAAGGGGAAGGACAAATCATCCCAAATGATCAGGTGAGAGCAGTTTAAGAACTTATCACTTCCTCAGCTGGATTTTACCAAACCTCCGAACTGAAACATGATCATTGACTGTGTGAGAAGTCCTTTTCACTCAACATGAAGTACAGCAGGGGAGCTCAAAGGATCCTTCACAACACTTTTGAACACTACATCTCAATATGTTTTACAAAGGACTTGAAAGGGTGCCGTGCAGTTCTGGAAAAAGATATCCTCATTAGAGATGAGATTGATGAGGGACACAATAGCTGCATATAGCAGAGAGAGATGAGAGAAACTGATCTTACTCTATAAACATGCCTGAAGATGACAAGGGAAGCAGATGTATCCAGAAAATAAATAAAACCATGTCAGGCACTTAGGGTGGTGGAGAACCCTGCTGCAGTCATAAGGTCAACCACAGAGGAAAACTGGCCTGGGTGGGAGTGCAAGTAATAGGGTCCAACAGCACAAGTGTGGAAAACAGAATAAATGGGGAAAGAAAAACACCCCAACTTGTACCAGCAGTTAAAAAAACTTGGGAAATGGTACCACATAATATCTTAACATGATGGCTAAGAAAGACAGAAGCTAAAATACTCATGATGGTTTCTAGTCAGAGGGCAGCTACAACGTGATGTGGTAACCTACATACACTGATGAAAAGGATGCCAGTATTTGTCATTGACAGCTAAACTGTTGGATCAACAACCAGTTCAATTTGCATCTGAATTTGGGCTTGGATCATTAATCCCAAGCCCAAGCCCAAGCCCAAGAGTCAGTGCAGCATCAGTGACAAGCATCCATTTTAGAGAAGATGCTCCATAAAACTATTTTCAGACCAATGACAACCAAATGTGGGATGTTATAGTTGAGAGCTCATGATGCACACACTCAAATGCATCAGGGATATACAAATGGGGCATCTGGCATCACACATGTACCATCTCTTGACCAGAAGACACAGAATTAACACTATGGGTTTTGTTCTAAGAGTTCAACAATAATTAAAAGGCAACGGAGTTTGGAGGCACACTGAAATTAGAGTGAGCCCTACGCTACCCCACTAGATTACCAAAATTCAGAATTCAACTTTAAAAAAGGGATTAGAAGGTCTGCAAAGATATGAAGAAATGTTGGACCTTCTTAGAGTAGTTCAAATTAAGGCAAGGGCCTAATATTGGGTGTATCAACAGATAATGTGGGGAGCTGCACTGTTTAATAGCAAACTGGTAAGAAATTAGTTCCCACTACTGATGACTGAGGGCAGATTTATTAATTGTAACTCCAAAACCACTGTTTTGCATGCTGAACTAAATGAGCCATCCAGTTACGAGGCCAACATTCTCCATAGATCTGTTGGTCTAAAACTTAAAAGCATCAGCCTGCTTAGAAAGGTGTTTATATATAAACTGAGCCTCACCCTAGAGAGAATGCCAGGCATCTGGCAGATGCTGGTGAGAATGTTAATGATAGCTTATATCCCAGTAATATTCCAAATGAAAGTGAAGACTGTCATAGTACGTAACTTCCTATATGAGGTGGCACATGGGTGTCATGGTTATGGTTAAAGCAACCCAGCAGTAATTTCAGCAAAAGGAAGAGCAGCTGTCATAAAAAATAAACACACCACAGTAAAAATCAAGCTTGATATGATCTAAAGTATGTGTTCTGCTGGCCAGGAATAAACCCCCTTAATGAGGACATAAATGAAATAGAACAGGCTGTACAAAAGTTTACTGTGCTTAACCACCAAAAGCCACCTGAAATCCCAGACAGCTCTCGGAAAATGCTGAACAGACCTGTTCACTTCTTGTGAAGAGACTGACATGAACATGGAAGATAATCATCCCAGTTTTTGGAGGTGGGGTAGCTAACATGTTTATGCATGGACAATAATCAGAAAACTGAAAACACATAGGTAGACTATCATAAAAATAGTTAACAATGGAACCAAAACTTGAAGTGCCTACTTAGAGAATAACAGACCTGAATCTTTTTTGTCATGCAGGAACGCTATCTGCAGGCAAAAGGCAAACCTAGATCAGCTCTTATATCAAACAACAGATTCAGAAAAGCTGTAGAAATTAAACCAAAGGCAATTTCAAAGAGCTGTCAAACAGCCTGTAGTTGTGGACAGACAGGCCCAAGGCCTGACTGAGAAGCACATAAGAGCTGCTGCTTCCAGGTTGCTCTCTGATGGAGCGTCAGCCCAAGCCAGACCCATGAGCAAAGCACAAGAGCAACGAGATGTCACCCAGGACAGAAGTAAATTACCACCAGTACCCACAATGCAAGTTCTTTCAAAGATGAGTACATTTACTGCTTGAGGACAGTAGCTATCACAAAAACTCATGTCCCTGGGTGAAATATGTAGCAGTCACCTCTGGCTTCTGACCAGATGACATCAGAAGTAACACATGTTGGATGAAGTAAAGGCTTTGAAGACCTTCATCCCAGCTAATTTTAAAAGTTGGATGGAGGCACTGAAGCAGCAGTGGTTCTGCACAGATACCCTTTGAGGTCAGTGTATTTGGTGCCTGCAGATAGCTGAGATGGATCTAGCTGAAGGAGGCTTGTGTGTTGCACACAGATGAAAATCCAGCACTTCCTACCTAGTTCTCTTAACAAGGAGCCAGATTAATTTTAGAAACATGCATCCTCTCATGTTAATGAATGTGGTACCTGAAACAAAGACCATTACTCTTGCCACTGACTTCAAAGGGCTTAGATCAAGCATCGAATGAAACAGCACTTATGGAAAAAATGATTGAAATTCAATGCCACAGCCACTCTGAAGCAATCCTCTGTGCTCCTCCTCCTAAATTTTACCATTTTGGTTGAACTGTATCAAAGCCCTTCAAGTATTTGTGGTACAGTCTCTATCTTGCCAGTCTATGTCCTGACATTACATTAAAATGAACAGTGCTGTATGAAAATACCAGTGCTGCATGCATGTGCTGCAGCATTGTTTAGACAAAATATTTGTACTTTCTGAAAATGCTGTACTGTAATGTTTGACTTGGCTTTCCTTGATGTAGAAATGTTAGAAAAAACAGTATTCATTGTCATCAGATTTTTAAAAAAAATGAATTATTATGCTGAAGAATTTTTTTTTTCCAAAGAGATAATATCCCACAGTGCTGACAGGCTTTTTTCTCTAATGATATATGAATTGGAGCTAACAGGGGGAGACAGTAACTGCAGGGCCTTTGATTAATCTATTTTCTTTGGTCCTCTCTTTAAAATGATAGATTGGTCCATGAGGACAGTTTGCCATAGATATTTGCAACAGAAGTGTGAGCTCCAAACAAAATAAGGAACTAAGGTTTGTTTAATATATTGTAGACATCTGGTCCATTTTCACTAGGAAATTAACATAGACTTATAATCCGATTATTGTTGTATGGGAAAGGCTTAAAGAACAGTCCAGGTGTATCTCATGGCACAGGGGTTGAAAAGAAAAAAAATTCTTGTAGCATAATTTAAGAGAAGAATGTATTTTAACACTAAATTTAACTTTAATGATCCAAACCTATTCAGATGCACAAAAGAAAATAATCAAAGGAAAAAAGTATTGCTTTCAAGTAGTAACGTGCTCATGATAAGTCTTTCATAACATCTCAGTTGCATTACTTTTGTCTGTTTAGAGTCAATGAGCTGCCTCACTTTGTAAAAGTAAAGACAAGCAATAGAACAAACTGTACTGGATAGACAACAGCTGTACAATCTCTGCCTGTGATGGTGCCATACTTTATTGTGATAAAGTTAAACCAGACTCTACTGAGGACAAAATATAACAATTTCCATGTCTAACTCAGATCTGCCAAATAGCATTCTGCAAAAAGCTAGTTTATAAATCTCTTTGCTAAATAACCTTATTTTTAAAATTACAAAATGTCTTTAGAAAATTATTGTAGGACCCATGCCAATACTTGGTGAATGTAGTTCATTAGAATGGACTCAACAGTATGTTGAAATGTTGTGTGTCTCTAACCCTTCTCCAGTGGCACAGACTTCAGTATATAACATGATGTAAGGTGTATTAAGTACTTCTGTGCACTGACATGTTAGCAAACGTACACACTGACTAAGTGAAGGGATACAGAGAATGAGACATTGACCTGAATCAACTTAAATATCATGAAAGAAATATATAGCCTGATTTTTAAGGTGTGCTGCACAAATAAATCCAACAGAAAGACAGAATAGCCTGCACACAAAAAAAGAGGATTTTTGATTATTTGTTGCAAAATGTATGGACGCAGCCTTCTGTGATGGCAGGAATGAATTATCACTCAACCAGTAGCTTTAATTTAGCAAGACAGAGGTGCTGTGGCAGTGTTAATGGAGGGACAAACATTTTAAGACCTTGAATATAAGTTAATTAAGATGTTATTGAATTAAAATCTAGCCACTGAGGTGGAGAGCCATATTTCCTTATGTTAAACACCTGGGTGTTTATGTTAGAAGATTCCCTGTTCTGTAAAAGGAGAAATAGACACCTCCGAGAGAAGTTCAGATGGTCAGTAGCTCTTTGTCATCCCTGGCTACCCAGGAAATATCTGAATAGAGCACTTTAATTTACATAAACTGAAGCTGGACTGATGGGTTTGACTCTCCCTTTCTTGTGATCCATTTGACACTGATAGAGGTGTGGGATTATAAGGAATTACTACTTACCCTTTTTTACATGTGGTATAAATATGGTATGTATCTACAGACCCAAACCCACTGTGTCATTTGTTGTAGCAGTTCTGGAAAAAGTGATGAAATAAAATGTCTCATCACATTACTTTTTTTTTAAACCATTCACAAATTGTTTTGGTCAATCTGAACTTGCATTTTAAAGTAGATATAATAATTGGTTATAAAAGATATTAAATACCAATGACAATGGCATTGTAACATTTATTTTGTTGGGACAATATATATTTACACTGAATCTTTAGATTGAGGAGCCCCTTTTATGGCCCAATTTGGTCCATGACACATAGAGGGTTGTAAAAGTAAATATCTTTTCTACTGTTTTGGAGCTACAGACCTGAGTAGAGAAAGGGATATAACTGCAGAGGACAACTATGTCTAAAGGAGATTTTGTTTACAATAGAATAGTTTATCTCTGGTGTGTTTCCTTTTATTTTTTATAACCCTTATCTTTATACTCTATTCTCTTTCTGTTTTACTTACAAGTGTGTTGGGACATTTAGATGACAGAAAATCACACCACCTTGAAATGAAGCCATTTAAGTGGTGACATCCATAGCATTTCACTATTGCCCTTTGAAAGTTAATGTGGCTAGTCTGAGTCAGCAAGGCTTTCTTTATACTGTGGAGAAGTAGTAGTACTGCAGAGAAACTTCCAAGGGAAAAGTCATCCCACCTATTTTAGACACCTCTTCTGAGAACTTTGCCAAATCAGGTCCAAAAGGGGAGGCAACAAAAGAGACTGACTTGCTTGCTATTACTTTTTGAATGGACTCTGTCTTCCTATGACTGATATAGTAAAAAAAAAAAAAAAAAAAATTAGAAGCAATGGAAGAAGGAAAAGATATGGTAGCAGTATAAATTCTGCTTGAAGGTAAGATATGTGTTGTAATGTGCACTGAATTTTTCATTGAATTAATTTGCATGAATATTGCACAGGGAAATGTGTATGTCCTATGTCTTTAAATGTAGATGTTTGCCAGAATGTTATTTGCATATTCACAAATTATGTATTCCTATTATATCATGTATTGAAAAACAGAAATAAATGTAGTTGCTACAATGGAGGAGGGTCATTTTAATCTTTAATTAAAAGTTAAATAGAAGTGTTCTTTGATGATGTCAATCTCTACTTCATTAAGGATCAGATCATACCCTAATCCAGTAGCTACGGCAGACTAGGATTTACTGACTAATTAAATAAAAACTGTCTGTATTGATATAAGAGAATAGTCATGCATCTCTAATTAAAGTTGTAACAAATTGGTTTTTAGTCATTTAATGCATTCAACAGCAACCCAAATTTCATTTATTTTACAAAAATCCAATTTTAATCTGCCTTACTGAAAGAAGCCAAAAAATGGGCTTTTTTACACCCACATATGCACAGACACATTGTATGAAATCTGTTTTGACAGCTTCCTATAATATTTAACCAACGACGACAGGCAAGCTAAAGAATCAATAACTAAACCTTTGGTGCATGTTGCAATCACAAGCAATTATTTACATGTCATGTTGAGTCATTTGGTTGGTGAAGTATTGTTCAGATCCATCATCTAAACAGACAACTGTATATATGTGATTTCAATTGGCTCCTTGGTCCCTTGGGACTTTAGTTGAATTATTCTGATGTGAATATTCATGAGGTTTGATGGTAGTGTTTACCACTTCATTATGGCAAAGATTTAAGAGCTACAGTTCTTGGAAGGGAGTAGCCATGACATTTGGGAAACAAATAGCTTAGGCTACGCCACCTGCATATCTCATATGTGGAGATATTGCAGCTGCGTCAAGATGGCTCTGTGCATCTGTGCACAGTGGGGTGATGGGATTTGCATGGAAAAAGCAATGCTTTGTAGTGGTATCCAAAAGCCAATGGCTGTAGGGAATCCCAGAGACTACTAGGTCTGCCTGTTGGGTGGCGACCTAGGGCAAGTCACATAACACACGATTTCAAAGCTCACCAGTCTGTGCCTTGTGCCGGGCTGATGTAACGTGGGCCCCTGAGGCTGGCGCTGACTGCCCTAGCTGCTTAGTGCTATCAGCTCTCATTCAGCTGCACTTCTCACTTTTTGGCACTTTTCAACATAATGTATCTGTAACTGAGCAAATAAAAGCTGAGGCATGGAAAATCTCCAGGTACCTTTGAAATATCTGGATGTCTAGTTCTACTGATCATGAAATGGTCAAAGTAATTCTTGACTCATTTATCTAACCCACAGCTACAGTGTCATTATGTATACAGTGCAGAGAACTTTGAGTTTGGAATCCAGTAATACACAGTAATAGTATTTATGCTTTTTCACGAGTGCAACAGTTATTTTAGAGGCCTTCCATGAGGCACAGAGATAATAAGTTCCAAGAATGAAAGAACTAAGTGCTCAGCACCTGTTCTGTGATTTAAACTGGATTAAAGTCTGAACTTCTGATATAGTAAATATTTGCATTATTATATTGTGACTATATCTTGTGGAAGCAGAATGATGGTGCAATAATAGCTTACAAGTGTTATTAGTTTGATTTTTGCAGTACCCATATTGAGAGATCCAAAAGCGTCTTTGAAGTTTAGGAACTCACATCTCAAATGGTGTTTTGGCTTTGCCAGTTTACTGACTGTCAATGGGACATAGATTGCTAATTCATTTAGCTACTTCTGAGAAACTGTGCTTGTATTAACTCCTAAGTGAACTGTGGTATACAGTAGGAAAAAGTTGTATAGCACTGGTGATGTTGGATGCCACATGCACTGTACTGGTGTTGAAGGATAAGTTCTTGAGCTGGCTTGAAAATTTGATGTGTCTCACTCTGAGTTTCCCAAACTTGAGGATCTCAGTCTCATCAGACATTTTGGAAAATCTTGGCTAGATGTACTTTTTCTAACTGTGGTACCAATATCTTGGTAGTACGTGAGATTCTTCAAAACAGGAAGAGACATTATCTAAGTTGCTGATGACCCTGTTCAATGGATGCACATGGACTAGAGATGGGAGTTAGCATTGTTGCTACAGTGGCCTTCAATGACACATAAACCAGCTCCTACCAGTGCAAACCTGTCTTAGCATGTCTCCTTTCCTTTTTTAAATGGGATCTTCTGAACACTTAAAAAAACAAACCAACAAAACAAACAAAAAGCCCCAGCAAGTGTCTAGGCTCACAAAGGCAGAAAAAGAGGTCTCTAAACAGCATAGTGTTTCAAGGAGCAGTGGCTCTTTCATGCAGGTTAAATCAGAAAAAATACACCAAAACCCTCTCCTAACAGTCAATATTCTACAGGATCCACTTGTCTGCAAACTAAAAGATCAGGAAACTCAAGTGAAGAGCCTCACCCATTGAAAGGCTATGAATAATAAAAGAGATCATTCATTGTTATCAAATATAATTACAGGCATCAAACACCCTGGAGCTGAAAGACCATTTATTTAACATGCAGAATAAGAAGATGTAGCTGTGTGATGCACTGCTCTTCAACATTTTAACACAAAGCTTCAGAGGGAAAAATAAACCATATTATATGTGTATGGATTTTATATAGCACTGTATACTCAAGAAAAAATTGCCATCTTATTTTTGTGTAATTTTAATTCATTTCAATGAGTAACTTATCTATCCATCCATCCATTTTATGTCTGCAACTTCAAGCCCAGGAACTGAAATATTCTGCAACTCATTTTTAAGGATTCCTTGTGTACTCAGTGAATGAATCACACAAGAACCTGGACTGGGTTTTGTGTTTCTTAATCTGGAAGTTAAACTGCATCTACAGCCCAATACCTGGGGCAAAGTAATCACTGGATTTAACTGAAAGATTGCTACTGAAAAGTTTGAAGCAGATCTTCTGTATCGAAGGAGTATCTCCAGAGCCAGAGAAAAGCACCAACACAGATGGAAAACACATGGTTCAAAGGGTGTGTCTATTTCTGTCAAATATTTTATCTGACAGGTTCAGTCTCAGGTCTTGGCATCCTCATCTTGTGTATCTATATTATTATAATAAACTAACATGTTCCCTCCAGAATAAATCTCTGGTGTGTAAAGTTAATCCCAGCACTACTCTTCAGAGGTGGGGAGGACAAGAATTGGCAAGGTGTGGCCCCTTCTAACTTGCAAAAATCTCCAACCTCCCCTTACAGGGGATAGCATATAGGTATTCCTATTTCTTGCACCACTTATGCCACCTTTTGGGCCTATTCTTCCCTTGACAATGTGTTCATGATTGAAGTGTGCTCACATCGTGCCCCTGGCCTTGGGGGCAAGCAGGGGAAGGACAGACTCAGATGCAAATGCATGAGATCCCCTTGGCAAGGCATATGTTATCCAGGCCTCATTAAACTGCCAGACCTTTTTCCTGTGTTTCCGTTCTCATTGTCACTGTTCCCCAAGATATAGATACACAAAAAACTTGACAAGTAATACAGAAAGGCAGAAAACACACATGACAGCTTAATGGCTTTGAGGAAAAAAATTCAAACGTGCCAGTGTTTATTTTTGCAGAAGCACATCAGCATGTCTTTAAATGACATAACAGGTTTCATTTGTTAGCACCTTTGATTAAAGATCTCCCATGATTTATAAACCAACAGAAGTCTTATTGAGCACTAAAGAAAATAATAACTATTATTATTATTATTATTGACATTATTATTATTATGTATTTATACTGCAGTCACTCCTAAGAGCCCTAGAAAAGGAGTAACATCTATACAACAAAAAAAAAAAAAAAAAAAAAAAAACAAAAAAACTTTAATAGCAAAAGTCTGTCACAAATAGCTTAAAAATGAAGTAATTCACTACACTATTTATGCCAGATGCCACCCTTATACACATATCTAAATATATATATAAAAAACTATATATGTGAACGTTCCTCCATTAGTGAGAGTGAGAGCAGAACAAATTTTATTTCTAAATATCAGGATAAGATATATGCCACAATTATCTTGTTTGCATGAAGTATATCTGCATTGTTATTACCATTTACTACTTCCAAAGCTAGAACTTCAAGATAAACTAAAGGCTACATGTGGGACACACAGAATTATATGGTATCTAGCTATTAATTTCATATGAATTTTATGAAGTGTTGCAGAAAACCATCATCAGTTCCTTTAGAAGTTTTTGGTATTAACAATCATTAAAGTTAAAATAAAATCTGACCTTTTTTAGAAAAGAGTTCATACAATATTAACATGAATAATAATATTTTTTTCATTTTGGGTTATACAGTCAATTTTTCCCAACACCTCTTTGTAGCATCTGGCAGATGTCACTGTGCAGTATTTTTATTTCACCAGTTTTATTTATTCTGCTTCCTATGGGCTTTTAGGAACCGCAGCAAGCAGGGGTGATGCAATGACTATGACAACTACATCAATCTAGGCAAAGAATGGTATAAGAAGTTGAAAGAGAAAGGATATTTTTAGGGGATCTGAAAAGCCTGAAACCACTGCTAAGCATTCTGTATAAAGGAATTCCATAAATGTAGTAACTGAGGAACTAAAAATTTGGCCTTCACCAGCAAAGCTCATGGTAGCTCAGAGTAAGATGGATGAAATAGCCAATAAATAAGGAAATGAGAATTTTAGGTTGTGATATTCTCCAACCAATTTAAAACTAGTGAACAGATTAGTATATTCCAATTCCTTGGGATCTTAAACATATTTGTCCTGAGTTAGAGTTTAGTAACTCTGTGGGTAAACTGAGAGACAGATATTCAAGGATAATAAAATATAGAAAGACAGGTCCTTTGCTGACAACATCGCTTCTGACTCCAGCAGACTCACTCTGACTTGCACAGGCTGAGGGTTTGGCCCAAACAATGTAACTTTTGACTTAAGAGATGTTAAGTCAACAATCAAAATATCCAAAGAGAAAAGCAAACAGAGAAGGAGAGGTGGTGTGAGAAAAGCAGAAAGCAGTGAATGTGAAGAGGTTCCTGCAGAAGACAAAGGAGAGGTGAATACAGCAACAGAAACAGATGTTTGAGTAAAACAATTAGAAAATGGTTAGATAACTAGAAACAGGACTGGGTTTTGTAACCCCACCTGCTGTGATAGACTATATCCCTGGCCATGCCTTCTCTCTTCATCTCCTGTTTGAATCATTCTACATTCCAGAAAAGACGGATGAAGTCCCAAGCCAGAATCATCTCAAATGCACACAGAAATATTTCAATACCAGGCAGAATTATTCAATACAAACCGTGCTTCCTAGCCCATAATTGTGCAATTGCACCAATGCAGGAAACAACCTGGATGAGAGAGTCCAAAATGCATCTATTTCACTAAGTTTTAAAGGTGGAAAAAGCCTAAAAACAAGTAAGTCAGGTGTTTGTCTAAAGATACAGGGTAGAAGGTAAACTGGCTGAGTAAAATTAGAGGTGAAACCCTAACCCATGATGTAGACATTAGGATCTCTGAAAGAGAAATTAGAACAGTGAAGCAATATCTGAGGTAAGCCAGGACTGTAACAGAGTGGGAAGGAACTGCTATGGGAAGTCACTCTACAGAATCTATGGCCTGTGTAACAGGAGTCTGTGGAAGTTGATGAATTGCCACTTCACAGCTGCTGAGAAAGAGGAAATCTGGAGTCTAGCATCAGAAAAGATATTGACCTGAATCTCAATGTCTGTGATAGTTACATATTTGAAAGAATAAGACCAAGAGTGGGGGCAGATCCATTATTAGATGTATTGGGTTGTAGTTAAAGAACAGGGCCGTGGCTTCCAAGGCTTCCAAGGCATCAACATTAAAAACAATCATACTCCTGATGATTCCTAGAAAATCTGCTAGGTTTATGCTTAGGCAACACAAGCATTTCCATAGAGTCTATGGGGAAAAAAAACAGTCCTCTGAGCGTGAAACAAAGGCAAACACACAAGGGGATCCTGAGATGGAAAACTCAGAGACTTCGCATCTATCTTTCTTACACCACAGGTGGTTCAAGGCTCATTCTGTATTGCAGTTGGAAAAACAATTAATTAATTATTTTAGCATGGTGAGGTTTTTTTTTTTGTGTTTGGTTTTTTTGTTTGTTTGTTTTTGTTTTGTTTTTGTTTTGTTTTGGTTTTTAAATAATCCTTTTCATTTTTATGTATGTGCACTTCCAGTGAAAAGTTTGATATAACATCTTTTTACTCTAGAGGATCAGTGGAAATCATTCTGCTCTACTAGTGCTAACAACATTTACCTGGGGAAGATTGAACCTTGGTTAGATAAAGACATGTGATGTGTAATAACAGGAGCCCACAATGGGATCTGCTTCCCAGGTTAGGAGCTAACAGATATGTTGTGTGCTCCCTCCAGCTTGCATGATACTCTTCCCATGAGAACCAAGTTTTGGAAGAGGGAAGACAAGTTTGCAAAAACTCTATCAGCCTTTCCTCACAAGAGAGGTGCTCCAGACCCCTGATCATCTTTGTGACCCTTCTCTGGACTCACTCCAACAGGTCCATGTCCTTCTTATGTTGGGAGCTCCAAAGCTGAATGCAGTCCTCCAGATGGGGTCACACAAGACCAGAGTAGAGGAGGAGAATCACCTCCCCTGACCTGCTGGTCACATTTCTCTTGATGCAGCCCAGAATATGGTTGGCTTTCTGGGATGCAAGTGAACACTGCTGGCTCATAGTCTGTTTTCCATCCACCAACACCCCCAAGTCCTTCTCTGCAGGACTGCTCTCAATCCACTCATCACCCAGCCTCTACTTGTGCTTATCATTATCTCAACCCATGTGCAGGACCTTGCAGGGCCACCTCTCAAGCCTGTCAAGGTCCCTCTGGATGACATCCCTTCCCTCCAGTGTGTCAACCTTATCACACAGCTTGGTGTCATTGGCAAACTGGCTGAGGGTGCACTCAGTCCCACTGTCCATGTCACAGACAAAGATGCTAAACAGCACCGATCCCAATACGGACCCCTGAGGAATGCCATTCATCACTGGTCTCCACTTGGACATCAAGCTGTTGACTGCAACTCTTTCAGTGTGACCATCCAGCCAATTCCTTATCCACCCAGTGGCCCATCAGTCAAGTCCACATCTCTCCAATTTAGAGACAAGGATGTCGTGTGTGAGAGTGACAAAAGGTTTACACAAGTCCAGGTAGATAATGTCAGTTGCTCTTCCCTTACCCACCAATGTTGTAACCCCATCATAGAAGGCTACCAAATTTGTCAGGCACTATTTGCCTTCAGTGAAACCATGTTGGCTGTCACCTATCACCTCCTTATTTTCTCTGTGCCCTAGCACAGTTTTCAGGAGGAGCCACTCCATGATCTTACTGGGCACAGAGGTGAGACTGACTGGCCTGTAGTTCCTCAGGTCTTCTTTTTTCCCTTTATAAAAATGGGTATTATGTTTACCCTTTTCCCATCAGTAGGAACTTCACCAGACTGCTATGACTTCTCAAATGTGATGGATAGTGGCTTAGCCACTTCATCCGTCAGTTCCCTCAGGACACATGGATGCATCTCATCAGGTCCCATGGAGTTGTGTACCTTCAGGTTCTTCATATGGTCTCAAACCTGAACTTCTTCTACAGTGGGTGGTTATTCATTCTCCTCATCCCCACCTTTGCCTTCTGTGACTTGGGAGGTGTGGCTCTAGCAGTTGTCGGTGAAGACGGAGGCAAAAAAGTCATTGAGTACCTCAGCCTTTTCCATGTCCTGGGTAACTAGGTGTCTCATTTCCTTCTGGAGAGGGCCCACATTCTCCCTAGTCTTTCTTTCTTCACCGACATAGCTATAGAAGCTTTTCTTATTGCCTTTGACATCCCTGGGCAGATTTCATTCTATCAGGGCTTTGGCTTTCCTAAACTGATCCCTGGCTGCTCGGACAATTTCTCTGTAATCTTCCCAGGCCACCTCTCCTGGCTTCCACCCTCTGTAGGCTTCCTTTTTGTGTTGAGTTTGTCCAGGAGGTCCTTTTTCATCCATGTAGGCCTCCTGGTGTTTCTACCTGACTTCCTGTTCTACGGGATACATCCCTCCTGAACTTGGAGGAGGTGATCCTTGAATATTAACCAGTTTTCTTGGGCCCCTCTTCCCTGCAGGGCATTATCCCATAGTACTCTGTCAAGTAGATCCCTGAAGCGGACAAAATCTGCTTTCTTGAATTCCAGGGTAGTGAGCTTGCTGTGAGCCCTCCTCGCTGCCCTAAGGATCCTGAACTCCACCATTTTATGGTCACTGCAGTCAAGGCTGCCCTTGAGCTTCACATTCCCCATCAGCCCCTCCTCATTGGTGAGAACAAGGTCCAGCATAGCACCTCTCCTCATTGAATCCTCTACCACTTGAAGAAGGAAAGTTTTCCCAGATTCTGTTGTGTAGACAAAACCTCCAGCAGTTACTGGCTTGGGCATATAAGCATTGTGACATTGCACGTGTTCCCTAGGTGGATTTCTTCTTATCTACCCTATACTTTTAAGGTGGCCATATGAAAACTTCTAATGTAAATACTTTAGGCACACACACACACATCCCCCCACGCATACCTGCAAATATCTTTCATGCCATTTTTCCATGAATATTTCTGTGAATGAAACCTCACTGCAGCAAATATTCACAAAAAGTAAACAGAACTGCTTATAGTTGTTGTCTGAGTGAACTCTGATGCTAAAGCAAACTTTAACTAGCACCGTTCATCTCTTTACTCCAAGGTCCTCTGAGTCTATAGGAGTTTTGTTCATACATGGACTATTGAATTTTGCCCATAACCCTCCGTCCAGGAATTCCTGATTAATCTGAAACTCTAAAACAAATTATTTTAGCTGTGGCATATGCTTATTTCATTAAAATTTCCAAAGAGGTCACTTTGCAGAAAAAGAAAAAGAGCTTTAAAAAGGTACTGCCTGAAAGGTTAAAATTTACATAAGTCTAGCATTATTATCATTATTAATACTTACACATACCTCTCACAAGCCTCAAGGTGCTTCATAGAATTAAATTATGTCCATTTTCAAGGAAGTGGGAAAAGTCCTGTCACCTACATGATTTGAAATGAGATTTTTTAAATCCCTTAGAAACATTCAGATGGAAACATTTTTGCTCTACTGAAGGCACAGAGAAGAACTCATAATTTTTATCAACTGCCAGCTTTCCTGCCTGTGCTTGGGAGAGGCCCAAGCTACTTGTACTCATCCCTGCTTCCTTTTTATTATGCTCCCCTCAGAGATGAGGTTCCAGCTAAGCTGATTTGGGTGAGAACATTCATGGTCCAAGGTCTGGTGTCCTACCTTTTGGGAGCTGGTCAAACAGATGGATTTTCTGAAGGTGGTCTGCAACACTCAATCTCTGTTGGTATCTGATAGGCACACTCTGACCCCTTAGTTTTCCCCGTCTTCTCATTATTTTTTTTTCCACTAATCTCATTTTGAAAGTGTGGTTAGAGACAGATTTTCTTCTTCTTTGTTTTCATGGTTGGATTTTTACAAACATGATTTCTTAGTGTCTGAATTCTGAATTTGGTTGGATTTTTAATCTAGTGTAATGCTGTTAAAATAGATCAGGTTAAAAGAGATCACCAATAGGATCATTCTCTGAAAAAAGGTGGAATAAAAACTGGGTGAAAACAGACGGGTCTGGCTTCTTTGAATAAATAAATACCTTAAATGCAATGTTGAAAGCTAGCCTTGGTATCGCATAGACCTATCAGTTGAGCTGAACTCTCTGTGGAATGAGCAAACAAGTTTAACTGAATTGTAGTCCATGCAAATCATTTTACATATCTTTGAACTTAACTCCCCTTTATTCCTTACCCTAGTTTCCAAGGAATTTTCTTTCTCTCCTTAATTATTTGCTTTTGTTTAGTTTTATTCCATATCATGGCATGATCTCTGCTGTAGGAGGGGCAAGTTCCACATCAGGCAGCTGTTCCAACCAAAAAAAAACCCAGATAAACAACCTCTAATCTGGAGACATATGAAAGTTCTCCAGACAAGGTCTGCTCCCTGCTTGGGGTTCATTTTGCTTTCTGGTTCTCATATACAGAGGCCTGCTTGGGAAAATCAGACAGACTGTGTCTGCTTTGAATTTATCAGGCGAACACACACAGAAAACAAGAGTGTTTAGACTCCAGGCTGCTGGTGAATGCTCAGAATTCCCCACTGTCCCAATGACTGTAGAGCTAGTTGGCACATCTTCAATAAAAAATTACATCAGTGATGCTCTGGAAACTCAATCGAGTCTTAGGAATGACAAGAAAATAAGCAAATCCTCAGTGAAAGCTTTGGCAAAAATTCTCTACTTTATTTCAATTGTAATAGCAAGCCTGATCTCTAATTTCTATTTTATTTTTAGTGACAAATGAATTACTGGTACAGCTCCTCATAATCTGTTTCTTTCCATTTCTCAGACTCTTTTGGGGAGTGGTATAATTTTAGACTATAAAAATATAAGCCATCTGGTTTATATATAATTGAGCCACTCATACACACATTTTTTAGATATAAAGCTATGCCTTAGAACTAAAGAAAGGCTGTGAGAAGTTATGCATTGTTGACAGTCATTTTGACTCCACTTCATTGCCTCTCTAGGCATGCCTCCCAACTGACCATGGTGTAGACTCACTAGATAATGTCACTCTGGGTAGGAGGTGACACAGAGGCAGAAGGGACATCCACGCTGTGCATGGAAATTACTATGGTGTCAAGACAAGCACTTAAAGAAGTCCTTTTTTGGCTACTAGCCAGTGTATGAGATTAAGCATTTGAACAGAACTACTAATTTTATTGTGCCCTAAGTTCTCCAAAGCAGAGGGGAAGGTAGTACTGTCCTGATTTTCTATCCCATCAATTCATTGTCAGTAAACTGGACAGTATGACCAACTGGTCAGTAAATCCAGTATTCAGGGTTGGTAAGAATTGTGATATACGGAATGAAAAGGGACACTTGGAAGAGCCAACAACCCATTTTTCTTCCTGCTTTCCCCTATTTGCATAGCTCAATGCAAAGGTCCTTCCTGCTTGTTGGTGACAATGCAGATATATGGGCTTGGATTTACATCTCTGGCTCAGCATCCCCATAAAATGCAGTGGGAGCTATTTAGTGAGTAAGGTGTCCATTCCCTACATTTTTTTCCCTGCACACCTGGAAGGGGGTGATCCTCATCAGGTGCTTTTCCTCAGCAGACACCCTAATGATGTTATTTGCTGTGTTACTGTCAGTAGCAAGGGACAAAGCTGTGAAGTTTGGATCTAGCTCCCAATTTGATCCCAAAGACCATAGAAAGCACGCAATCAAGGCAGGAACAAACATCACAGTCAAAACAGTGAGCAAATGTGCTGAGTGTTAGTAGTTAATGAAATACAGTTGGCTGCCACTGCCATTGGGCAAACGCAGATTGGAGGCTTTCAGCACAGCAATACTATATTTGCTCTAAATGGCTTCACAGCGATAATTGAAACACAATATGCAATTAAAGCATATTTACTGCATCCACTTGAAACTTGTGAAATCAATGAGGAACACATTCATTCAGTAAACCTATCTCACTGTTTGCACTGCTAGCTTGGCTGGAAGAGACACAGACAGGCAAATTTCTCTGAAGAAAACATCTCCACCACTGAAAAATGTAGATTCCATCATCCTAAAATGCCTACTAATGCAATCACCAGGACAGGATCAAATGAAATATCAAACACTGACTTCACACAGATTTATACATCTGCTACCAATCTGTTGTCCATTTATGCCACGTTTATGGCCCAAGGGAGCAATTTCTGTGTGTAGGCTTTACTTGCAAGACTACTGCTTGGGAGAATGACACTCTAAGGGTGCACATTGCTTGTCAGAGGATTTTTTATTTTATACTCTTCTCAGACACAATCTAATTCAAGGCTCTGGAAAGATAGCTACTGACATTAACCTGCATTAGATCAAAACCTAGACGACTGTTTTGGGTTTGTGTGTGACGAGTTTTTGGTAGCAGGGGAGGGGTTACAGAGGTGGATCCTGTGAGAAGCTTTCAGAAGGTCCCCCAGCTCCAAGTTGGACTCACCTCTGGCCAAGGCTGAGCCAATTAACAACGGTGTCTATGCCTCTGTGATAATGTATTTAAGAACGGGAACCTGAGAGGAGGAAGTGTGAAGGAAATATCTATGCAAATAGTGAAGTCAGTTGAAGAAAGGATGGGGAGGAGGGGGAGGTAAGCTGGATCTAAGACTCCCCTGCAGCCCATGATGAGAGGGCAGGCTGTCCCCCTGCAACCCATGAAGGTCACTGGTGTAGCAGATGCCCACCTGCAGCCAATGGAGAACCCCATGCCAAAGCAAGTGTCTGCACCTGAAGAAGGCTGGGAGTCTGAGGGACTCTGAGGGAAGCTTGTGTTGGAGCAGTCTGTTGCTGGGAGGACTGCATCCCATGTGAGGGACCCACATTGGAGAAGTTTGTGAAGAGCTGCGAGGCCATGTGAAGAGCTCACATCAGAGGAAGTTTGTGGAAGACTGTCTCCTGTGAGAGGGACCCCAAGCTAGAGCAGGGGAAGAGTGTGAGGAGTCCTCTCCTGAGGACTAAAGAGCAGCAGAAACAATGTGTGGTGAACTGACCACAACCTCCCATCCCCTGCTCCCCTGTGCCACTGTGGGGGAGGAAGTAGAGAAATCAAGAGCAAAGCTGAGCCTGGGAAGAAGGGAAGGGAGGGTGGCAGATGTTTTCAAGATGTGTTTGTATTTTTCATTGTCCTACTCTGTTTGAGTGGTAAATTAGCAGTGGTGGTGGTCAAATTAAATTGATGTTCTTTTTCTTCCCCAATCTAGTCTGTCTTATCCATTATCATAATGGGTGAGTGATCCCTCCTTGTCCTTGCCTTTATTCCCAAGTCTTATGTATTTTGACTTCCAGTCAGTGATCATGCACTTCATCTTAATAGCTGGAATGTATATAGAAAGATGACTTGGAGTGCTCGCATTTGCTGAGAATATACACAACGTGCTTTCTGTGGACATTTGCGACAGATCTCTGAAAATTATAGACATGCATTTTTCGCCTAATTAGGAACAGGTACACTTGCCACTTTGTCAAGTATCAATAATCAATAAGAGAGACACTTGAAAAAAGTTAGAGCTACTCACTGCTCCAGAGATATATGAAGCCTGAAACAGAGGAACTTCTTTGTTAGGACAATGATCTCTGTTCTGCCTCTCTTCAGCACTGTTTCTCAGGAGCCTGGAAAGAGATCTTTGTGGAATAACAGAACCTGGGGACTTCTTGCCTCGATGTCCATCCCCTGTACTTCCCTGGCCCGTCACTACAAATGGTAGGAGCTGAGGTGAGAAGGCATCACAGAACATTTAATGTGCAACACCACCACATGCCTGACAGGCAGGGATGTTTAAAACTCATCCCTGGTGATAGATTCCCAAATGTTAGATTCTTGGATGATGGATTTTTTTATTCCACCTTTTCCCATCATTGTCCACAGTCAATTAGAGACTGAATAATGACTTAAATCAACCACAGAACAAGCCAATATGGCAAGAAGTCCTGTTCCTTATCATGTTACATGGTGACACAAAATAACAGGGGAAGGTCACCTCCACACTGCTGGCCAACGTAAAGAGATGCAGAGACACATACATAAGTTCCACAGTCTTAGGCACAATTTCAATTATGCATCACTGAGCATAGCCCCATCAGTTGCTAAGTAAAATCAACAACATATAAAACACTTACCTAAACCTATTTCTCCTTCAAATCTTGCACAAAATTCATCCCACTGCAATACTAGACTAAGCACTAACAATGAATATCATTAATTAAATTGTCTTTTAATGGCTCAGGAGGTGAATTCTGTAAAAAGGAGAAAAGGGACAGAAACTGGGAATTAGACAATAAAAGGAGGATTGATTTCAGCTCATTTTAATCATGTGAAAAAGAGCATCTGGTCTAAGCTCATAATTTGTGTTTCTATCAGGCCTTTTCAAACCGAAGAGAGAAGTAGATGCTTACAGAAGATAAAGTTAGATTACCTTAAGTGAGAAGTGATTTTGAAAGACTTAAATATGACAAGGACAGATTATAAGAACCATACAGAGAGCAAGGAAATGTAGTCTTTCCCCTTACAGAAACTCAAATGCAAACAGAATATCTTCTCAAGGCTCTTGCCTTCCACAGGGTCTTGTTTGCCAGAATTTGAAGATGACTCCAGAAGTTGCAGATACTACACACAGTTCATGAAAAGCTGGAACTAATAAAATGCCCTTCTTTAATCTAAAGAAACAGTTCACCTAGACACTTGACCCTGGAAGCCAGGAGCATCTGTAAGCAGAACTAAAAAATGAGTGTAATCTGGCAGAGCAGAAGCCACAGCACTGTACCATGGTCCAGGAACAGAAAGATCCTTTGGAATTTGAGCATCATGCAGTTTGGACTCATACATTTGCCTCTGACTTACTTGCCCAAGCTTCACATATGTTCACCAAGAGATCATTTGTTCAGACTCTCATATCAAATCAGTGTGATGCTATTAAAAATCTGTGAATTCCTGCCAGGACTTGAGTGCATTTTTTAAATCACCTCTGAAGTCTTTTGAACACAAGAATTTCACTGACATCTTAACCTGTAGTTAATTTATTAAATGATGAGCTGAGAAACATTACAGAATGTGAAATGAACAGTTTAACTAATAGGGAAGAGTTTAGACTATATCATATGAATTAACAGACCATTAAAAATGCATAGGTATGTGATGATTTCAGTACTAATATGATTTTTATTTGAAAATTGTGATTCTCTGGCTGTCTGAGAAAAGAGATTATAAGAAGTCTTTATGACCAGTGCATCTTCCTCTCCGCATATCAACTGCTTCCATTACAACTGATACAGGGAGCGTGAACACACTCTTTAAACCCATCTTTCATTAGCACATCTCACCGTGTAGTTGCTTATTGATAAATACAGCAACCTGATGGGACCTGTGAAACCACTAAGAGGAGAGATGTTTGGCAAAACCGCCAAGAACGTAATAAGAGCAGGAAATTTAAAAGATAGCTAAGACACAGTGAGGGAATGACCAGGAGTGTATTGATGCTGCTGTGAGTCTGAAATAGAGCATTTTCATTGCTTGTCGGAAATAATCTGTTGTTTGTTTGGACCCCTTATGCCTTTGCATAAGACCTTTCGAAGAGGTAAATAAAAAGCTTGCCTGCTTACTTTAAGAGGTCTGATAGCTGGGAGGCAGAAAAAAAGTCAAAAGCTTTTATGTGGTCCAGTCAGTATAGGTGGCAACATGTCTCCATCCTTGGTTAATGGTAGGGTCAAGAAAAAATGTCTCTCATAGGTTTGTTTTTGTTTTTGTTTTTGTTTTTGTTTTTTTAATAGTTTTAGCCTTCCTTTTGTGATGTGGAATGAGACTGTTGAAAATATTTTGCAAAAGAAAGAGTTCAAGAGAAAGAATTAATGGAAGAGAAGCATCCCAAGCAGTAGGATCCTTGGGATAATCAAGATCCTCCTTAAATAGGAAACCTGGGTTCAAGCCCTGACACAAATTGACATCTGCCTAACTAACAGGGATGGAATTCTGTCTTCTACCTTCATCTCATCCATACCTGAAATTTCATCGTGGACCTAAAAACTCCTATAAATGACACTTATTCCCAGTCTAAAACTCCTCTGTAAATCAGTATGCCATTACAAAGCAATGTTTTTCAATGTAAAAGAGAAGTTTGGAGAAACAAATGGGCAGGGGATTATTTTGAAAGGGTCTTTCCAAGATTCCCCAGAGTTCATTTTCCCAACTGGATTGGATGGCTCCTCTGATCTCATCAGAGATGTGCTGAATAACAAAACTCTCCTCAGGTTACCCTACTGAAAGAGGAATGCCTAGAGGTAGAAATGGAGCATTAGGACTTGCAGTTCCTTTCCCAGTTTGGGATGAACTTCTGGCTGCATCTTTATCTCTACCACATCTGGATTCACCTTTCCAGAACTTCCTTACCTTGTCTGCATGTCATAAGACTTCATTCTTCAGAGTTTATAGTGCAGGCTCCTTTGTCCTATGGAAAAGTGAAGCATTATATATTGTGACTTTGTTTTTCAGTGGAAAATAGTTTGGCAGACATCTCTTCAAGGACAGCAACAATGTCTGTGTTAAGTTACCATTCTTTATCTTTAACTTGTCCTGTCAGTTTTCTGGCAGACCATAATAAATCTAAAACATTTGGAGTTGCACAAATTATTTTCCAGACTGTCCTGTTGCAGTTCAGGGCTGGAGTACAGTATGTAAACAGATGTGATTTGGAACTAGAGTTGTAGCGTCAGACGAGCAACCTGAGCTTTGACATTCAAAAATATGCTATAAGCACATGCTATGCAATTTTGTCCTTAATCTGTGTAAGAGCCAAGGCGATAGCGTACTGGTCTGGAAGATACTGCCCAAGTGAATAAAAGGACCCTTATTTACTTCATCTGACAAATGTGCCTTGTGCAATTACTTTCCTCTCCAAATAAAGATGTTTAATCAAATGTTCTACAGGTTTGTTTCAGAAGATTATTTTCCACCTTCAAATGAGCAAGATTACCATAAATAAAATAGGAATCTGATGTAATGAGAAACAATGATTCACTTTCCCAATGGAAGGAGATTATAAAGAGGAAGTAAAGATTATTTTTTCCTTCATAAATTGATACAAAACAGATTACTGTCTCTAGGAAGGACTGTGAATTTTAGGTAAAAGCAGACATTGAGTTAGTTGCTTGTTATTTCTTCTATTGTCTCTGCCGAGTAAGTTGTTAGCTAGTAGTAACTCATTCCTATTGAATATAAAAAGATAATGTATTGAAGACTGGTGATTTTCAGATTTAAGCACTGGCTATCCTCCCATTTTGTAGCATGCCAAAAAAAAAAAAAAAAAAAAAAAAAAAGAGAGGATGCATACAGTTGCATTTTTTTGGCTTAAAAACAAAACTTTGGGAAAAAAAATCACATTCCCAGGTTGTATATTCTCTGCTAATTTCCTGGGAATTTTTTAAAAAAAGGTAGTTCAGTTCAGCTTAAAACAAAAGCAGTTGTCTGAGTGAGTAGCCATCAACGATTTCTCATTTCAAATCAACTAGAAGGGAACAATTGAAATTGAGCATGGAGCTGAAGAGCTAAGCTGCCTCTGAGACAGGATGCAAGTTTCCCTATGAAAATCAAGAGCAAACAGCCCTGTGGTACTTTGTCTAAGATCTGCTCAGCAACTTTTTTCTGCTATCATCCCCTGTCCACTGCTTCAGAAAGAAATCCTGCAAGAAACTGATAGAGGTTATGAAGGCATGATGCTGAGAAAGAGTTTATATGAGATAAAAAGTGAGTTTCTGGAGGCTTTTGGTTTGTCTGGATAGATATGCAACTGGGTGACCCTCACTGAAAGTTAATTAAGTTCTGTGGGAAATAATCAGTACAGAAAAGATATTGGATGATTATATAGGTTGGATGTAAATCCATGCACTCCACAGCTACACCTAGGACCATTCTTAAGCACCAATCCCTCCTGGTATTGGAGAGTCTGTGTCCATACTGTTACATTCCCTTCCTTGCCAGTATATGGTGGCTATATGCAAACAGCCTGTTGGGAATGACCCCTGTGCTAATATCCAAACTGTGTGTAAGAAAGACTTGTTTGGGAGTTGACAGTTTTGGGGCAAATCATGCCAGGGGCCATTCTAACAACTTAACAGTAACAACAATAAAGTTCTAATGGTCAGAAAACACCCTTGGTCACTGAATTTAAGGTAGGACTATATGCCATGAAAATCAGATTATTCTGTGCTTTTCAAAACCATAAATCCATACTGAAGTCTTCACCCTAACCCCATGATTTCTGTGGGACATTTTTCTGCACCCACTCACCTGTAGCTTTTGAAAGCTGCTCTGAGCATGCTCCAGTATTCTGGAACAAGTCAGTAGCTACAACAAGATAAGAAATAAAAATAGTGGGAAGCAAATAGAAAGCAGGGCATGGTGCCAGTATAGCACAGCAAGATTCATGGGATTTTTCTTCAGTAGGGCTTCAGTCTGTTTCACAAGTCAAAAACAGTGAACACCTCATGACTTATCCTCATAAAGAGACTGGGGAATGGGATCCTCAACCTAGTGAAAAATCAGCCTCTTTTTTTCTCTTAATTTTTCATGCTGCAAGTGACTATTAGCTATAGTGATGCACCTGAATGCTGTCTAATGCTGCCACTCCAGTCCACTTCCAGCACAGTTTACAATAATAATCTACAGTATATACCAGATGTCATAACAGAAGTATCCATCAAAATACTAAAACACACATACAGCAACAAAATACTTTTGAAATATTTCTACCAACATTCAAAACAATTTGGAGCACTTCATGCGCTTAAGGAAAGTTATGGAAGTCTTCCTCAATGTCCTTTATGTTTTCCTAGTCTTTTTTTTTTCCTTTAGTTGACAGAGTTCATCTATGTTTTTATAAACTCAGTGCTATTTTAGGAATGAAGTTTCACAGACTTAATAACTTAGTAATGAGGTTTCTATAAAAGCCTGTAGCTTTCTCCTTACAAAGAAAAAAAATACATGGAGAAAGCAAATGGACTATAAAAAATATGCACTCTAGGAACAACTATTTCTAGGATTAGTCCTTTTCCTAACAGCTTGGGGTCAAGGTAGGAAAACAAATACATGTCTAGAAGACAACTATTCGCTACACACTGTCACAACTTGGCTAATATTGGCAGATCTGTATCAGAGTTAATAGAAATGGAAAAGCTGACCTATACCACCAACTTTGATGAGTGAGCTTATTTCATAATAAAACCTGAAAATATTTATAATCTTGGAATAGTGTTTAATTATTTATGTGTATATATTAGGGTTTCCTTGTCTTGTTTTCTGAAGTAATGCAGGAACTGTGTCTCCTATTGAATATTGGCACTTCTAACATATCTAGAACAGAAATCCCTACATATATGTGCACATGAATGTGTATATGACATATATAATACACAAAATTATGGATATAGGAAGAGATTTAACATTTTGACCCCTATTTGTAATGTGAAAAAAGGTCCATGTAAGACCCTGAGAGACAACTGCAATCAATTTTGTGTTGGTTACAATGTTGTAAGTAACACTGTTACTCTCCTGTAGGTGATTACTGTTTGGGAATTTTCATCCTGTGAAAAGCCCCAACAGTAAAGGCAAGCTAAAATGAACCAGTTGTTTCTTTGCTCCATGGTCTGCTGATGCCCTGTAGAGGCATTTCAGCAGAGGACAACTATGTTGAGGTTGATGCAATCCATAGAGTTTATTGCCACATTTCGTGAGACTTGCTGGTTATGTTTCCCAGAAATGGTAGTTCTGAACAAAGTTATTTTGCATGTGAGCTACAAGGACTTGATTATAACAAAGCAGTAGTGTGCTGAGGTGTGTGCCTCTGCGTCTTTCCAGGTAAGTGTATATAAATATACATGTATATTCAAATATATATAAAACTCTTAACATACTGAATTACTCTTCTGAATGATGCTATTTATACAGTAAATATTTACATTGACCTGTCTAATCATATTTTATTAGGATGGAACTTAGGCAGATCAGTTAGTCCCTCCACAAGATTTGAATAGGGATCAAGTAATCTTTGAGAGATGTTTCTCATATATGATCTTAAATATCTATAAAGGTAGAGAATCTGCAGTCATTCTTACAATAATTGCCATAGCCTGAAGTCATAAAAATCTTATTCCTGAATGTGTAAGAATCTCACAGCATACCATTCAAATTTTTTCTTCCAGAGTGCATTGACTTTGCATTTGCTAAAGCACAGAAATTCTTTGGCTATCATAATGACCACTCACTAATTTTTATAACATCCCTATAAAGCTCTTTGGTGTTGGCTAGTCACACAACTAGGTAAATACTTGTATAACCTTCCAGATTTGCTGCTTCACTGATCACTACAGGATTTTTCTTTCAAATTTGCGATATACCTCACAAATATAATGAGTGTAACATAGACATTTAGGCTATCTAGTGCTTAACTTTATGCTCTACTGGAAAAATAAATCATTACTCTTTGTTACCAACTTTTCTGACAGTTCCAAATTCATGAAAGAGCCTGACATCTCATGCATGACCATTTCAATTCTTTAAAAAGTCTCCTGCAAAGATTCTTCTGAGACCTTTAGAAAGTCTGATAAATTGTAACTACCACTGCTCCTTTATTCACTTTTTAGCTGATATATTCCAAAGATGTACCTGCCACTATTTCCTTTTATAGAAACTTCTTAATCTATATCATATGAAGTTCATGCAGGTTCTTGAAGTCTAATTTTTCATTTTTGTCTCAACCACTTCTTTTTCCAGTTATTTTTTTGATAAACTTTTAAAAATAGTGACCTTTGAAGGAGCATAAATAGCTTCAACTTGTATTTTGCTTTCTTACAAAAACCTATATATGAAAACAAGTGAAAATGTTGTTCTTTTCTTTGAACACATCTGCTTCATTTTATGTTACATATCTTGTCTGGGTAACAAAGATCATAAACTTGTCTACACAGCATTTCATTAAATATTCAAGAACAGAAGAACAAATAATAAAGACCTGTTCCAGTGTTTACTAATTCACATCAAAGTATTCATGCTTAATTCAGATACCTGACCAATGACTGGGAAAAGGGAGCTATGTGAAACAGCCACATGCCCATCTTAGCACTAAGAGCTCAGAAATCACCATCCATTGCTTAAACAAGACATATCATAGACAAATGAAAAGAAAGAAAGAAAATCTCCTAAACACAAGACTTTTTAAAGGGAAAAATGCGAAAACAGTGACTTGTAGGCCTCCTGATAATGAAGTGAAATTTTCCTCTTTACAGGCCACCTCCAGCATTCCTCTTGTGTGGGCAGGGTACAGATGTTTTACCCAGAGTTTGGAGCTGCAGTCTAGCACTGAGAGAGATATGCAAAACATCTCAGGCCTTTGGAAGTTCACTTGGTCCTACTCACATAGTAAATCACTGGCTTTTGCATGTCAGAAGAATTGCCTGACAGCCGGTGTTTCTCCCCTCCAGGCTTCTGCTGGAATTCTGCTTGCTTATGAGAACATGCACTTAAAAAAAAAAAAAAAAAAATACAAGCAACCAACCAACCAACCAAAAAAAACACACACAAAAAAACACCTTTCTCTGTTTTTTGGCACCTAAAGCCTTATTTTAATTTCTGGGTGCAGCTTTTTCTCTGAACGTATTGAAAAATACCAGTGTGCTACCCATCTGTTCCAATGCAGTGTCTTCAGGGCTGAGTGTTGTAGAGGAAATGTTATCATTAACTTGGCTTAAAAACCCTGGTTCACTTACAAAAACAGCAAGTGGGGAAATTCATTGTATTCTACTCACAGTGCAGGTTATTACTTCTCATTTTAATAAAAAGGGCTTGAGGATGAAATCCTCACTGAAGCCTGAGGAATCTGAGCGATCCAAAACAAATCTGAGAAACCTCTCCTTCCATTTTGATTCAGACTTATCTTCAGTGCAGGATCTGAGGAACCCCAAAAGCCACAGACAGACCTGGTTTTTATAGAGTGACTATATGCACACAAGTTAACTGAGGAGCCCTTGGCAGGTTTGTGGACTTCAGAGAGCTAAAATATAACCAAGTGTGAGCTCTAAAACTGGTAAGCTCCAAACCGAATCAGTACGACGCAAGTTCCTTAGAACAATTCATGATACGGCTAATACAGAGAAAGGTCAATTCATGGTAAATAGGCCCAGTGAAACTCAACTGGTTTAGCTCACTTATCTCATTGGAAGCCCACTGGAATATTAAGCTCCTGCTTTTTCTACAGGCATGGCATCCATGCTGGGTTTGGGGTCTGCAAATCCTACCCTGTTACTTTTACAGCCCCATAAGAACTTGTGCAGCCTAAGTGAGACATATGACATTGCCCTGGGCTCCTCCTGGCTGCTGGTGAATCACTTCACAGTGTAGAGCTGTCTGCACAGGGAATCACAGGATTGGGACAGGGCTCTCTGCACCACCCAGACAAGGCACTCAGATCCACCAGGGACCCTGACATGGGTGATTAGCCCAAAAGCATTCACAGTGGCTCCTCCAGCTCAAACAGCTCAAGACAAGACTCCAACATCCTACAACCAGTCAAGGGACCACAAGTTTCAGTGTGTTCCTGCAATGTCTCAGCTGATTTTAAAATCTGTTAAATAAGAAAGTCTAACTGATCCTAGGAAATGAGCCTCATCTCCTACTTAAAAAAAAAAAAGAAAAAGACAGAACTTCCCCCGAAATACTGTCAATCACTGCCTTTGCGATTTGGGAAACTCTTTCTCAACCACATATCTATAGGGAGTTGTGATAATATTTTGTAAACTTTTGCAAGAGTTTTAGTAAAGAAATTACATTTACAATTTTGTAAATACATGTATGTGTTTAACTATGTGCACGCATATGTGTATATGCACACATAGGTCACATTTGTAAGTGTGTATGGGTGTGTGCATGTGTTGGTGGGTAGGTGTTTATGGATGTGGTTGCACATCTTTCTACCAGTCAGTTCAATCCAATGTAACAAAACCAGAGTCATTTCAAAGACATTATATTTCCACAAGTGTTATCAAAATCAGAAACTGGATGGAGCAAAAACAGACTATGTCTACATCTACAGTAGTGAATTAAACATGCCTCATACTGTTCTCTGCTTCTGAAGCCAATTGGCACAGAACAAGCTGTTTCCATATTATTAAACTTTCTTACTCTCGCAAAAGAGGTGACCATGTCCAAGTATCCTTTTTGATGGACCATGGGTTTTTCTAATTCCTAAGCAGTTCCTGGGAATTTTTTAAAAGAGTGCTAGTTTTCTCTGGTCAAAACTATGCCAGCCAATATTCTCACAATTTAAGAGCATAGTTAGTCAAGTTACAGTGCTTGGGAACATTCCTTAGTATTGTTTAATTTATTAGTGCAGATGTAGTTTACATGTGCACCCAACTGAGAAGCAGGCTGTTCTCTTAATTCAGGCTCTGTTAGACAACAGATTATGCCCAGAAGAGAGATGTTGTGAATGCCCCAGCAGCAGGGAACAGCTAAGATCCAAGCTCAGACTTTGCTAGATGTCGGAGGAGACAACTAGGCGGCAAAAATCAGCAGGAAACTGGGCTGTATTAGTTCCACTGCTCACAGCCTTGCTTGTTCCTTCATGTAACCAGTCACTGCATTTGCTTCAGGGAAGGCGTGCAATCAAAGTTGAGAGAGGTTGTCAGATGGGCTTTGAGAAGCGCTCATGCTGAAATAGCTTGTGATTTCCCAGGGATAACAGAATCCCCTTCTTTGTGCAGAGGCTGCCTGGAAGTTGGCAGCACAGACATCTGGCTCATTTGGATGCCATAGTTTTTTGTTTTTTTTTTTTTCAATGACTGCTACAGACAGTACTACAGAATACCTGAAAGTGCATGTTCCTGGAGCACTATGCACAAGAGTGTCAGCAAAGTTGACAAACATGTATCTACAGAAAAAGCTAAATGAAGAAAAGTTGAATGAAGGGTTGAGAAAATAGCAGGTTGGCAAGGATGTCACAAAAGGGACAATAACCTATGACTTCTCAGGGAATGAGGACACCCCTGTTGTCGCATCGGTCCCAAGAGCACTCCATCTCCTTGTAATTCTCCAGCCCTTGCTGCATGTGGGAGCTGCTGTTCACACAGAGGGAATATCTGTGCAAAAAAATCTGTATCCTACAAACACCAACACAGACTTGCCAGACTGATATACTTGCAGGTCAAAATAGGGAAAAAATTAAGAAAAATCTTAAGTTATCATCTAAATAACATCATGAGAACCTTGAAGTGGAGTGCATCTAGACCTAAGTGCTTCCAGGAGCAGAACACTGGGAAGAGATGAGTCAAAATACACAGTTATTTGTAAGGCAGTGGTGGTGAGAGGCCAAAACAAGTCCCCATCCGTAGTCCAAGAATGTATTGGACAACAAAGGAAAGGCCCCATGCTGAAGAGCTTGAGGGCTAAATAAACAGCTCTTGCAGTGGTTTGAAGGGAGATGTGTGACAGCCAAAATTATATGGCAAGTCACTGACAAAGCCAAAACTTTGGTTTCCTGACTGTCCATCTAAAGACTAACCCACTTGTTCAGGATGTCTATCAAATGGACAGAGCTAGACATAGAGGCAGAGAGATAGAAGCAAATATGAGTGTATATACAAAGGGATTATTGCTGTACATGAGCTGGACACTGAATTTACTGCTATTTGGGCTAATGGAAAACTTTCTGAAGGAAGAGATTTCCATGGGAAAATGATGCACAAGATCAGAAATTTCAGGAAAACATCAACTTATTTCAAATATGATAGCAGATCATAAAAATGCAGTGTTTCAACTTTTTAACCTCCTTTTCTGTCATAAGTTTTAGCTTTTAGGATGGTAGTAATAAATCTGAACAGTCAGAACACTGCAGTGAAATAGTTTCAGAACATTTAATGTTGTGAAAAGTTCCCGAAACACTCTCTACCTGAGTCAGGACAAAAGTGAACTGAGGCTCCAGGGATGTCTTGGGATTTTTTTCATTAATCAACTCTAGTACAACATGGGAAATGTACAGCCAGGGTGCACCAATAAACTAACCGATCAAATGAGCTGCACAATGATATGTAGCCATACCACTTGCAAACAAGGCTATACATGTACATGCCAACACAATTACTTTGCTTGGATTTGCCAGGAGAACATGGAATGTAAAGTAGTCTGTAAATAGCTAATAAATCTTGCTCCGAGTGTTTTATGTGTTTCTACCTTAGTCAGGAAGGAACTTGGGTTCTTTTAAAACCTGAAGTTAATGCAACTAGCTCAAATGTGGTGTTTTAGTGGAAGAGAGAATGGAAAGGCTTTTGATTGTTCTGTCATTCCCTAGAGGGGGTCTTATCTCCAAATAAACCTTTTTGAGACTTTCAACCTTGCTGAACCAAGAAAAACAAATACATCCAGAAACTTAGGCGGACTCTTTCCTGTTTAGTACAGCAACACTCCCAAAAAGTAACATGAAAAAACGGCCCGTGGAAGATGATTGAAACAATGGGTCCTACAGCTCCAACCTCTAACTCTGTATACTAGGCAAGCTAGAGATAAACCATCCGTACACTTATAGTGAACCACTTGATATAAAGACTAATTGTTATTTTTAACAGAAAAAGAGACTACAATTAGACTGTACATTCTTCAAGGTTTGGGGCAAATCTGGGGATAAAACTTCCTTCCCTACCTTCATCCTTATTGCCTGCAAAATAGTTCCTGGGTTTTCACTGAGACTTGTAGCACTGAGTACAGCTATGTCATAAATCTAGTGACTGTGCTGTCTGCTCAGAACAGTTTGCTCAGCTCTGGGTCTAATTCTGTGTTGCAATGTGCAGCACAGTCAAAAATTGCCACAGTGGTTTATAGGGAAGCTCTGCTAATATTGAAGGGCTTTTTTTTCATTTCCTTGTGAGGGGAAAATATGACTTTGCTAAAAGAATGATTCCACTGTGCAGTCTTAAAGGCTGAATTGACTGTAATATGTAGTTGACTTCAGAAGCCTAAACAGTTGGTGTTTCATCTTTCTGCCAGGACATTCGTCTTCTCCAAAAACAGTATTAGTCTCTGTTTGAATGTGTGCACAGCTGTAATGTTTGTAGAGACTGAGTGAAGTATCGTGTATTAAACATTTGTAATTGTTTTTCACTGGATTGTGACCTGAATTTAGTAACATCTGACTGATTGCTACTACCAACAGGATATTCCAATGAGTGAAAGGAAGATCCTGTGTCAGTGCATTTGCTAGAGTTACACCAGTTGGGTTTCTCTTTTGTTTAATATGTTCAGAAGTCTGCAAAGAAGTCATCTGCAATGGGGAGAGTGTCAGAGCTTATCAGAGAGATAAGAAAGCTGCCTAAGTTTCCTGGACCTCTTTGTACTTGGCAACACTTCTTAAGTAATTATGGCATGCGCTGGCAGAATTGGAATGGTAAAGGCAACTGAGTCTTCAAATCTGTCTTGTTGGATACTGTGTGGTCCACACATTTCCTATTTCCCTGGCACAGCTGACCCTGCAGTCAGGATCTAGATATAATGTAAAGTGAAATTCCTGTGTTATTTTTATCTCTGCTCCTTTTCTACAAGGTGACTTGTCTTTGTTAGAGAATCTAAGACTCATTCTTAATTTCTGATGAGCTGAGAAGAACTGGAATGTAATAGCCATTAATTAGTCTTTTTCTTCAAAGTGCTAACAATCAACTCCATTGGCCGTTTCTCTACCACAATGACCTCAGAGAAATGTTATATGACAGGGAGTACAAAGAATTTATGTTTGATCTTCACCTGAGGACTTTGGAAAATACTTTAGGAAAGACATATGGTGTGGCTGTTTGCAATAGCAAGAGACTGGACTTATAGCCCAAAGGGCGCTGACCTGTTTCATATTCCTAAAAAAGCAAGAGCAGATCTGCCCCAGTTGGAAACCTTCTGTGGTAGCAAAACTAATGTCTTCCTACAAGGCCTCCAGCCATGTGAGGGCAAAACAATTGCAACAGGACTGTGTGAAAGTGAAGGACCTTTTAATGAACTCTTGTTTTTGGACTGTGCACGAGGCTTGATTCACATCCATGTATTTAAAAAGTTCACCACATTTGTTAGCAAAGAAATGAAATGTACATCTGTGCTCTACTTAATTGTAAAGCCAAGAGCTTTTGAAAGGGACAAAGTTGCAACAATTTACTATTTTGTCAGACTGGTGAATTAACAGTGCAGACTAAAAGATTATGAGGAAAATAAATGGATCCTCCAAAATATAAAGATTTCATAGGTGTGATTACTTCAATTCTACCCAGAAGTCTTTGACAGGTTAAAAACCATCTGAAAATAAACAAAGTGTTTTCCACCCTGAAATATTTTGTCCTACTTGAGTTTCTTTTCTTACTGTTTTCAGAGCAGTCACTATACCAAAAATACGGTGAAACACACCACACTTTTCTTGACATTTACTTCCTTCATGTGTTTGTTTGAAGTATTCTTACGGCATTGCTCTTCCTTCTTCCAGCTGATGAACATTTACTGAGCAAACAAAGAAATACCTTGCTCAAAGTGCATTCACATTAGAAAGCAACATAGTCAATCAGTCAGATGGCAAGTTCAGAAATAAGCACTAGCCACAAGACAAGGTGATATGGCATTAGATACCTCAGCATTTTAGTTTATAGCAGCAATGTACTTTCAAAATTAATCTTCCAATTGTTTCAGGTTGCTGCACTTTGGTTTAACATTGCAGAGTGGTCTCAGAACACATGATCTGCATTTCTTTTGGCCAAAACAAAATCAGAAGATTCAGTCTGCAAGTGTATCTCATGTTCTTTAATTGCACATGGTTGTCCAACCAACAGGGCAAGAAAAGGATTGGTTTGATATAAGATCTGTAAAATATATGTATGAATACAGGCTTCAGGAAGTCAGCATCCAGTGTTTCTCTCTACAGATCTGCTGAATCTAGTCTGAATTTGCACTGATCCTGTTAAAGTCTCTTTGAAATCAAAGGAAAGAAATAGGAACTTCTAGGACATGAGTCAACTGAACCTGATTTTTTTTGTCATGAATGTCATGTCATTTGTAAATTAATTATGCTACAGAAGCACTCATTTCTCTCCACTGAATCTAGACATCAGGGTCACAGGTAGCTATTCTTGGTCAGATGAAATTCACTTTAGATGGTGTGGAAATCTTCATGAACTAAGAGAATTGTATAGGCTTAAAGCCTGATAATTTATTTATCAAATACCTGCTTAAATTCACTTGACTGATCCTCTCAGTGACTAGTTTTATTTATGTGCTCTGCCTGCTGTGCCCCACACAACAGTCATTTGTCACTCAACTTACTGAGATATTTGGCTACCTAGCCCTCTTTCTATTGTCTTGTAACCCTCTCATATGATGCCTTGTCCATGATAGCAGATCAATTTAGACTTATGTCAATGATAGCAATGACTTAAAATACACTGATGACTTCTTTGAAGTTTTCCAAAGTCTTAAGAGCAAAACTAGTCTTTGTTTTGGAAGACATGCTATTCCTTCTTGGAACACTCAGTGGGAACATTCTGAGGGGGGTGTACTAGTCTTCCATACCACAATTAAAATATGTATAACACTATATTGTCCTACTGGCACATTTATACTTTTTGCAGTTTTGATCCTTGTCTCCTCTAGGAGAACCTGTCCTCCTTTTCATCAAAGCCTGTTCTCCTCTCACCCTCTCATCATCCATTTATTCCACTACTGTTGCCCTTCACCAGTCAGATGGTGTCACTGTTGAGCAACGTAAGGTTTCTCTCCCTTTTGAGAGAGAAGCGCACTGATAACCAAAGTGATTTGCTCATGACACAGGAAGTAAAAGACTAAAACCTGTTGTCTCATCTCTGTGTTGGTAGTGCCAGAGCACTTATCCCACTGATATGGCCTGCTTCTTTTTCAGCTGTGATTGATACTGAGAAATTAGATCCATCTCAATCAAGTACTGGAGAATACCTGTTAGTAGCTCAGGAACTGACTTGACTGTAGGCCAGAGCTACAGGAGAGCACTTCTACGGTTGATGTCAAATGTGTGCCTTTCTCTGTAGACCGAGACAAAATGGCCCATCACCATGACTACCACAAAAGAATCACTGAAAGGTGTGTTTTGAAAATTATTTTAGATGAATTATCACATTTCAGAGTCAGATGTACAGTTCTATGCACCGCAGTATGGGCAGAAGTAACTCTCCCAGGCTCACCGTGTCAAACCTCTACTAGGAGCTCTGCCTTCCACAGATGCACTTTAGAGTTGTCTTTTAAGCACAGGTGAGCCCAGGAAAGAACTCTGTTCACTGAGATAATAGTGACAAATTAATGAAACAGGGTACCGAGAACAGACAGGGGATTGCTACATCCTCTTACTTGGCATCTCAAACTCTCATCTCCCTGGCTATAGACAGTTCCCTTCTAGGCAAAATGTCTGGCCAACATCATTGCCTTCTATCATAGCACTGAACATAAAGCGCCTTAATGGTCTCTAATCACTTTCTGTATGGTACTAAACCTCACTTCTCACTGCTGACTTCCATTGTAGGCCTCCATTTTGAGTACCTTTTTGACTGAAAGTGATATATAACAGCAACATCAAAATCTGCCTGTCAAAGCTGCATATTTCCAGTTATTGCCTTATTGTGTCAAATCTAATTTGGACCAGAGTTTCAGGGTAAGAACTGCATATTTTATGTTTAAATCCAAGAAAACATACCTTTGAACCCAGGGAGTTGTACTGCAGATCTGATAAAAACGTACATCATGACAATCCCTAATTAAAGAGTGAAATGTCTCATTCTCTTTAATTAGCCTAAGAGGTTTCTACATGCCTATGCAATCTGCACTGGCCCTCCACATTGACAGTATAGTTACAGCAAAAGCAGTTCATAGTCGTCACCATTTGACACAGCGACCTACAAGGGCTCAATGAAGAATGAGTCAAAACATGGACATCCCCGTGCCAAGAATAGAAGCCTTCTTCAACCTGAAGGAGTACAGCCAGATAGATTTGGTCTCAACAGTTTATGGGGTGAAAGCCAAACTGTTTCACAGGTTAAGTTCAGGTGAAGGAGAAGAAGTGAGAAAGGAAGAGAGAGACTGATATTAAGCAACAGGCCAGTGCTTAGATTGCTCACTCCAGCTGGAGAAGACCACAGTTCACATCCCTTCTTCAAATCAAGCTAAGCAGACACCTCGATCGTTGTGCTGTCATAGCTGAATGCCCCAATGAATGTTTATGCATAGTCTTGGTAGACTCATGAATATTTTGGGGAAAGTGTGTTTTTTTTTCCTTTTTCCTACCTTCAGTGCAGAATTAAAACTGCTTTCGAAGCCTTGTCCTTTTTGTTTGTTTGTTTGTTTAGGGGTTTTGTTTGTTGGTTTGGTTTGGTTTGGTTTTAGGGTATTTATATGGGTGTGGGTGTGGGTTTTTTTATTGTTGTTATTTTTTTTGCTTTTTCCTCTCTATTTTGTGAAGGAGAATTCTTGGGTTTGGGCCAAGCCCACCTCCAGTTAACTCCAGTTAACACCATAGACCGTGTGACTTGCGATGGACTGGAACTGATTGCATCTCACAGAAAGCAACACTGCACAGACACACTAGTTTGCTGTTGCTTACAGGATCCAGAGGGCTGGTCCTCTGTGTATTAAAGGCCATTTCTTTCTCAAACTTCCCTTTCCTCTCTGCTGAGTGAAACAGCACTGTCCTTGAAGGAAGTGAAGCTTCAGATTACTACTTAGTAGCATCTGATCCCTGCCTAAAAAAACACTGTTATATATTTTCTTGTGGCATTACTACTGCTGAGGCCTCTAATTAGCTGCACCCTGGACTGTTTTGTTGGTTATTCTACTATAATGGGCCTTAGCTGAGGCCACAGGTCTACTGAAACCAGCATTATACAAACAGATTACAAATTACATGTTCTCTGTCCTGAACAGTGACTTGCCAAAGGTCACACAAGAAATTACAGGCAAAGGACAGAACTCAAATCTCCTGTATCCTCAGTCCAGTACATTAACCAAAAGACCTTCTCTGTCTCACGGTAATTCCTATGGCTCAGTGATAGCTTTTCCAAAACATTAGATGCAATAAATTATATGTGAGATAGAAAATATGCATTAGCAAGGAACAGAGCTAGAAGTACAACTGAATGTGTTGGTAGAGAGGTTGTTTTTTGTTTTTGCTGACACAGATGAAATGCAAAATAGGAGAAATCTGGTTAGCCCAAGATGTCACCTGATACACTGAGAGAAGCAGATCAATAAAAAGCTTTATGTTAGACTTTGCATGCCAAGACAGTAGCTATGAAAAGACAATGGTGTATCACGAGAAAAATAAACACATGATTAAATGGATGACTAGAAAAAAAAAAAAAAAAGCTGCATGAAGGTTATTGGATAACTGTGGAGGCTTTTACTGAGAGATAGAAAAGAAATATTCATGTTCCAAAGAAAAATAATTTGGAGACATTTTTACTGGAGAAAAATAGTAAGTTTTCAAATAAAAACCCTCCTTTCTGCCCAGAGAAAGAATCAGCTTTATGTTCTCAGGCAGAAACAGACAAGAATAAAATATTTAGATCAATGAAATCTTCATCAGCCAAAAGGTTAACAAAGATGATATTCTTTTAAATTCACCTCTGGGACTTGTACAGATGAGAGACAGTAAATTCTAGACTATATCAATGGAGTTTGCATACATGCTTCTTCGGACTGAAAGGGGTTTCTTCCTCCTCTGAGAAAAGTGTGAATCGCACACATGAGATACTGAAACATCAATCCCATGAACAGTCAAGGGCAGGATTAACAGAGCTATTGTAGAAAGGGTACTTATTGACAAAACTGGCTTGAAAACCATGGAGAGGATAGAGAAAGTGGCACCTTTCAATCAGCGATCCAAATTAGAGAAGAGTTTGAGCCAGTATTTTCAAAGAAAAATTTACGATCGTCCCACTATAATCTCCCATACAATGATAACTACAGTATTTTGTCCCAGCCTCCATTCAGAGCACATTTTTTCTCTCAACACCACTCAGAGATGGAGAAGTGATAGTATTCCTGTTCAGTAGATGAGGAAACTGAGACAGAGAGAGACTACATGAGCTGTGCAAAGTCACACAGGAAGTCTAGGGCCAGGCCAGGAATAGCAGTTGGACTACAGGACTCCTGAGCCTCCATCCAGAGGTTAAAACCAGGGATGTTATTTAACTGACATTAATTTTTAGGATTACAAGAGCAGATCTCCCAGTTGTCCACCAGCCTCAAAGTACAAATCTTCCAGTATTGAGTCACGTGATGAGGCATGGACTCATGGCACATAGGGTCATGTACTGTGAAGAAAAAGGGGTGAGAAGTTGCCATCCCAAAATCTTTCTAATATCCCAGTCCTCAAATGGTACAGAGAACACCACCACAAATCTTGGAGATGAAGCTTGATGTCTGTGTCTTCAGCAGCACCTGGCAGGTGGGTCTTACACAGAAGAGGTGTTTCCATGTCCCACTGTTGAGTGCATAGCTGCTGCAGTGATGGTGCTGAGGAGGGGGGCAGCTCAGTGAACCTCATATATAAGTTATGAGATTTGTCTGTTCCCCACAGTAGGAGACCTGTAAACCACATAAATGCTTAGGAGTACAGATCTAGTTAGAAAGAATAAAGGCTTGCCAGGAACCTGTCATGGTTTCCCATCACATCTTCATTTCAGAAAGCAGTGAACAAAACACAATTTTGATTCTTAAAGAGGATTCTTCCAGAAATAAAGCATATAGTTTTGTTACAGGAATGACAGGTTCTCAGATGAGATTTGCAACTTACATCAGGCCTAACAGAGAGGTGCATGAAATCTTGAATTACTCTTGAAAATTTTCTTATCCTCTGTTGGTGATAGTAATAGAAGGCAGAAACCCAGGCAGCAGCATACCTGACTAGCAAGGGATATCAGTGTATGCTAACATCTTATTGGCACTGTCAAATGTACATTTACAGCTGGGATCCAAAGCATTCACCAGCACTTCACCAGACAGCCCATGTTTTTATACTGTGCAGTGCATGGAATCCTTTCAGCTGTGCAGACAACTATGGGGACAGGCTGTGTGGACCCCAAGTTGCTGTGGTGTATGACACCAAACATTATCCTCCCTCTGTCAACCTCATTCACTGTCTGCCTTATCAGGGAAACAGGAAACACTGCACTGACATCTGTACTGACACAGATATGGTTATGTTTGCAATTTTAAGGCTGAGCTGGTGTGTTCCCAGTAGCATCACGTAGTCCCTTTTTATTCCTTAGGGAAATGAAGGCCATAAGGGAATGCATGAACCAATACTAAAGAGATGTGAGCATAAACCAACAAGGACTAATCAGAAGGGAACAGACCAAGCTGAATGCTGTTCCAGAATCTCACTCTGTTGAGCATTTCCTTGTTTGCGCTGCTGCTCCCTTCCTCTACAGAGGCCCATCTTGCATTGTCTCTTTCAAAAGCCTGACCTGGGGAAACTGTTTTATTACTCTTCTTGAGGCTGGATTATAAATTTGCATCAGTTCCTTAGGATAAGAGGATACAGGTCTCTTGGATATCTGCCTGAGCTACCTATATACTGGTTCCAAGCACCAATGGCAGTAATTTAGTGGGTGCTGCACCATCTTTTTCCTTTAGTCTATGCTCCAAAACAAGGGAGGGAGGAAAGGAAGGAGTGACAGTCAGAATCCTGGCTCCAGTGGTATCCTGTGCCTTGTCAAGGTCAGAAGGGCACTGGTCCCTCCCAAGTTGAGGGAAAAAGATACACAGCTTCACAGAACTGCTGTTGGAAATGTCACTTCGTGCTCAAAGGCATGAATGAACCTGCAGAACAACACCCTTCCCTTCTGCAACATGCCTATGGTCTTCCGTCAGTTCCTACCAGCAGCCCCTTATTCTTCCTCCCATTTCATTGAGCACGAATGACAGAACACAGTGTTTCCCCCCCAACATCAGGGCTGCCACTGGTGATGCTCAAAACTATTGATTTCAACAACTCTTCAGAGCTCTTCAGCCAGCAAAGAGTTTTACTTATTTCACAAGGTGGCAAGACCACAAAAAAAACAAAGAGGAAAATGGGTTTCCATGTAATTGTGGAAGGAATGGGGAATGCAGAATTTGAAAAGCAAAATTACAGCCCAAGGCTGTTACAAGCATTGTTATGCAAATCGGCATGAAGGCAGCTAGGATTTCTCCTCCTATTTCCTAGCAATGCCCACAGGCACCAATTTTTAATTAGAAATTATCTGAAATGTTCAACATGCCCATACGTGCACTGAAACACCTGTGAGAGTCCCCATTCTTCCACTGGGTGTGACAATACACAGACCAGTGCCACATTCCAACATGGAGATACTCAGTGAAAAGTCTTACTGTGGTGAGAGAGAGAAGGGTTTGGAGGAGTACAAGTCGCTTGCCAAGGAAGTGTTGGATGACACATGAAGATTGGATTTGTTCTCTGAAGGACACACTCCTTGCATATGTTAAGATTGAAATACATTTTTTGTTCAAGAAAGCAACAGTGACATAAATGCCTTTAAAAAGCTTCAAGAAGTTTGTTCAGAAAAATGGTTAAAGTTCGTCCTCATCCATTTTGTGTATGTATTGTCCAGGCTGAAGGCAGCATGATCAGTTGTCCTGCTCCTTGTAGCTCCTGCTGCACTGAAGATCACCTCTTGTGATTCCTCTCACTGAAAAAATAAATATTCCAAGATTTTATATCCACCAGCATTTTCATCCCTATCATGTGCTGGAGCATTTAAGGCATGCTGAAACTTCATGATGCAGACAAATATAGCAAAGCTCTAAGCATCTATATGCTGTCAACATAACGTTTAATACTAGAAGAGTATTTCACCTAAAAAACTACCAGGTGAACTCACTCTCCACCTGACATTAAACTTGGCACTTCAAAACATAGTTCTTTCTTGTTCATACTCACAGGAGCCCTGGGCCCATCCTGAAGACATGACAGAAGAATTGTACCCACAGGCAAAGAACTGATGCTTCATCTCTTTTTTTCCTACAAAATTCTTCCATCTGGAATTTTTTCTGGAACTGAGCATGCACTAGTACTGCTGTACTTTGTAAAGGGATTTCCACATGAATATCCCATGTGCTTCTATAGCAGGGGAAAATTACAGCTGTCATGCACAGATACTTTAGCCAGCTTCAGCTGTGGATAACACATTCATCCCCTAATACAGGAAAATAAACAGGTGGCATGTACAGGATTCAGAGTCAGCCTCTTGGTAGGAAAACATAAATTGCATAAGGCTGAAATCATCCTGTATTCACGGTGAGTTGTGCCTGACTTGCACTGGCAGGAATGCATTGTATGTGGTGTAAAATAGGTGATTAGGGAAAATAGAAAGGGCGGAAGCTGACTACAAATTTGGATCAAGGTAAAGGTTTCTGTATGACATTCTCAATTCCAATGCTGTTTCTAGATACCTAAGAAATTACTTGGACCTCGTTATTATGATTTTTATCTTCATTGCATCTGTCTAGGGCAAACAGTATTCAGTTTCCTCTCCCAGAAAACAAATAACTGTATTAGACGCGTAGTAAGTGACCTGAGTAGAGGAACATAAAATATCTGTGGGTCTAGGCTTCCTGCAGCTACTTGTGCTGTCCTTCCCCCTATTCCTTGCTTCCTCCACAAGCAGAGCCAGAGCTGCAGCCTGAGCTGTCCCTACAAAACATCACAGACGTCTTTGCAGACTCAGCTGCACAGTGATACTGCTAGGGTGGCACGGAAGGTGACATGCAGTGTGCTATCTGCCACACTAAGAAGCAGCAGCTTCTAGTGCAGCACGGTGGTGCTCGGCAGGATGAAGACTTGGCTGCATGCAGAGAGGCAGCCTTGTCTGTCAGCTCCTTCTCTGACTGCACTGATAAACTCAGCCAATTACACTAATGGAAAAATTGCATTGAAGTTCTGTCAGTGCTTTTGCTTTCCTGTGCTTTGCACCCCTTCATTTCAAAAATAAATGCTTAGAGGTCACCCTAGCCTGATTAAATCACAGGAATATACAGTGTCTGTTTTCAAAATTCTGTGGCTACTAATTAATTTATGTCATCAAACAATTATTTTCTACCTCATTAGCCCATGAAATGTGAAGATTGTGTCAGCACTTTTGCTGGCAGTCTTGCACTCATCAGTTTGTAACCTTGGCCAAAAAAAAAGAGAGAGAGAGGGAGAGAGTGCTATTTGACAACTTTCACTGTGTGTTTGAAACAACAAGTGCTGCAAACTGGAGTTATTTTCACATTCCCTTTGATGCTATGTGACTTAAATGCCATGACATGGAAATTTCTCTCAATCATGATTTGATGACTAATATATCATGAAAGGGAAGAGTGGGGAAGTGGAGCAAAGAATAGTGAGGAGGACTGTTCTAGTACACACATACCACAACAGAGCGTCATCATGTGCTCCTGCTGACCTTATTTCTCAGCCTGAACAGCAGAACTCACACAAGGTATTTGGGTCAGGTGATGAAGGTTTCACTTCTCAGATTATATTACAAGAATCTGAAACGGGTCTTCACATGGAAAACTGTGGGACATCACAGTCAGGGTAGCAAGTAGAAGTGGAAAGGAAGGTAAATTTGTGCTACCTGGCCCAACAAGGCCCTGCCAACAACCACATACTTCTAAGGAAGTTTCCCATGGTAAGTATATATAAAAATAGCAAACTGTCTTGGTGATCTGTTAAATGTTCATGAGTAGGAGTCATAAGTCCTTTGTCCTTGACTCTGTGCTTTCAATATGTCAGTTGCTCACCTGATTTATTTTTTCACATTTTCTTCCACGGTTTGGGTTTTTTTTTCAGTAAATCTGTGTTAAGATTAATGTTTCTTAACATTTTAATTTTGAAGAAGCATTGTTCAGCAGTATCATTGGCCTTTTAGTCAGTGCAGTGCAGAATTTTGCATGGAAAATAGTTTAATTAGAAAACATTGTTGTTAAAAAAACATCTGTGAGGGACATCTGTTTGTCAGGCAAATTGAAACATTTAGGCCAGGGCACAAATTTCCTTCTTGCTGGTGCACTTGAGATCAATTGTTTGAGTCTGAGTTCCCACCTCCCCCATTCAGGACGATCATTCTTGCTGGACTGAATCTTTGCTCAGGAGCTCTCAGTCATGGAAGATAAAGCCTACCCAAGGAAGGAAAACTAAAGTACAATGCACACAAACTACTTTTCTTATTGATGAGACCAAATGATACTTCTGTTTACTCAGGTTGTAAACAGGAATTTGACTTGTTCTTAACTACCTCTTAATGGTCATGACTAGTGGCTAAGAATTCCAGTAAAAGTAGTGATTTGAGGGGGAAGAAGGTCATGAGTTCAAGGTAGCAGACGAGGCCCCAGGAGAACTGCTTTTGCCACAATCTGGGAAATCCTGACAGATTTACTTTCACTTTACTTATAACCTATGCCCCTCAAAAATAAAAAAGGAGAGTAGCCAAATAATGTAATTAAATGCCTAAGGTCAGTGATATGAACACTCTTCACTTTGACATTAAAAGACACTGGAACTTTTTCAGTCAAATTAAATTTCTTCCAAATACTCATTGAAGATAAAACACTACAGAAGGGTTTCCAGTGCATAAGGCCATTATTAAAGCTCAGGACATGGTGGCTATGCTTGTTCTGATCTGATAGAGAAAAAAAACTTTTTCCAATGTTTTTTGGGACTTTTCCATTCCATAAAAGTTCTCCCAGCTTTTTGTCCTAAAGACAGTGTCAAATAAATATGGGTTTTGAGGCTTGATAACTGGCACAGAATAGAATGGACAGTGTCAAAAAAATAATTCAGAATTTGAAATATCAATTTTTTTAATTATCTACACAGGAAAATTCCCCAGTTTAGTAGCTTAAAATCTAGAGAGATGTGAAACTCAGCAGTTTCAGTTCACAGAATGTAACGAAAACATTCTGAGATTTTGATTTGCATGGGGTCACATTTAGAAAGCTTACCTAGAGTTTCATATTCAAAGAAATTAGACATTCAGGTATCAAAACCAGAGTAAAGCATTGGTTCCATTTAACCCAGTGGTAGCTTTGAAACTCATTGCTTGGCTAAAATTTGCTGAAACTGGTAAATTTACATTGTGAATTTCCCTGCCAGTCTGTTGATGTTACTTCTGAAATGTCAGATGATCCACCTCATAGAGAAGTCCAATAGACTTTAACTATAGTTAAATTAATAGTTAAACCATGAAATAAAACAGTCCCTGGTAAAAATTACATAAAATCTAAGGGACTGTAATAGAGAATTATAAGATGTCTCTACATTTTATGAGTTTGCTCATTAAGCTCCACAGCAGAGATAAACTTCTCTATTAAATTCTATTGTAGGACTTTAAAGAAAATTTGTATTATTATATCACACCAGTGGTTGGATGTTCATGGCAAGATCAGGACACACTGTGCTAAGTACTGTATAAGTACATATTATACAGTCCAATGTCTGAAAGTTAGACTTAACAAAAAAAATCCCACCCTACTGAAAACATTTGAACTGAAATTTTTACTCAACTATACAATGCTCATATTTGTCTTTAGCACAGAAATTATTGAAAGCTATATTTTTATTTAAAACCATGTACTTATTAAAAAGTACCTGTGCATGGGATTTTTTAAGCAGTTCTATTTTCTTGCAACCTTCTGCCCTCTCAGGTCAATGTAAATATCCAACAGAATGTCACAAAAGCTTTTACAGGAGCAAAATTCACCTTGGGGCTGACAGTATGCCTAAGCAATATAACTCCAAAGAATATTTTTTGTGGCATGATAAAAACACTTGAAAATATGGAGTTAACAAATCAATATCTCTTTGACAACAATACAGTGTCACTTCTCTTCTACCGCAGATGTTTCCTTCTTCTGGAAAAACAGTCCATTTTCTTAAGCAGTGGTATGATTTTAGGAGTCTGTGGGTGCTATATTAAAAGTCTACAGGTTGGATTTTCTCTTTCTTCAATAAATATTTTTTTCCAGTAAATAGGTAAAATTTCTCAGAGTCCTCAAATTGTAATGGTAAACTGATTAGTCTTGGCAGGGATTGATGTCTTCAGCACTGGAAAATCAGCTAACATGACAAGGAGATCCCCTTGTTTTAAATTATGAAAAACAAGAGAGTTAATGAGGTTAGTGTCCCTGCCCTCATGTCCCATGCTTCCCCGCCCCCAACTAATTTAGTAAAAACAGTGGTAAATAATAAAAGAAGTTCTATTTTCTACCAGCAGAATTTGAACCCACTTCAATTATCCTCTCTGTGTATATTTTCTGATGCTTCTTCTGAGCTTTGTACTTCATGAACCACAGAAGTGCATACGCATTTTTTCCTGTCATTGAGACATAAATATAAGCTTTTACATTATTTGAGTGATCAGACTTCTAATAGCCTAATTCTCCTCTTTCTTGCACCAGATCTATCACACTATTATTTTTCAGCTACTGTTGAGCTTTACCAGACTAGCTAGCATGAAAATCAGGCCTAAAGATCTCATGTGAATCAGCCTACATAAATTATGCTGTTTATAGCTATTCTTACTTCCGACACGCATCTGAAGGCATGTGATGTGGTTTGGGGTGAGGAGATAAGTACACAGCATGATGTCCCTCTTGGAGGAGTATTATATTAAGTTTATTAGCAATAAAACAATTTTTCCCCTTCAGCTGTGAATTTACCAAAAGGTATTCCAACCCATGAGAATTGTTTCAAGGCTGGTTCTACACAGAAACAAAGCTGAATTAAACAACTGTTCTCAATGAACCGGGGCTGGAGGTGGAAAATGTTTCTCTGTGTCTTCCTGCTGTACATGTAATGGGATTTGCTGTGTCAGGTTGGTCTGTGGGAGATTGCATGACAACAGCAGTGATGAGTGCTTGCTCTGATTCTGAGGCCACCACCCACTTAATGCACCAAGATAAACAAGATCTCACCAGATGCAGATGTTCACTTTAGAGATACAACCTTCATGGGTGTAAAGCAGCATAGCTCTTCTTCTTTCAGTAAAGCTGTGGCACTTCACTTGAGAGCCAGTTTGAGACTGGAGATGCATGGTTCAAGGGGAAGGAGGCCAGACCACAACCTCCTTTTCCCATTCTCCTCCCTCCATCACTTGCTCATGAGACATGTTTGCGCAGAGTGACCTGGGATGGTGCAGCTCTGGACCCCAGCCCCTCAGTCCTGCTGTGACCCAGTTACACCTCATGCTGTACACACTTATAGGAAGGTGGCATTTTCACCTGAATTTCAACAAATCTGGCAGTGTGCAGTAGATGTCAGCACTGAGACATGTCCCTTTTTGGGGAAGAAATAACCCTTATCCTAAATCTAAACTCTATTTATTTTCCCAAGTCTAACTTGGGGCTTAATTGGGTGACATGGGAATTATGGTGGCCTTCTACACAGGCTAGACCCCAGATTTGGTGAAGACAGAGGCAGGGCTCTTTGGTGACTACTGTCTACCTGTAGAGAATGCTTTGTAATTATGATAGCACGTGCCCAGGCAGGTTCTTAACAAAATGAAATTGAATATCAGAAAATAACCAAAAAAACTAAAGCAAGATGGCTCAGTTAAACACTGAAATCTGGACAAAACCCACAAAAATTCCAGCATCCTTCCTCTTGTAGTTTCCTGTAATGAACAAAAGACACAAAGACATCAGAAGCTAAAAGTTCAGTAAGGTTGAAACTGGACCAAAACCAGTACCAACAGAGACAGTGAAGGCCAGACCCAGTTCATGTACTAGGTTGTGTACAGAGGGGTTATATACTGGAAAATCAGCTGGATAATCCTAGGTAGTATTTCAGTATATCTATATCTATTATGGTTCTTTCAAAAGAATTATAATCTCATTAAAGTGGAAAATACTAAAATTAAATCTTCCAGCACATTTTCCTGAGCAACAGGAAAAATTAAGCACTGATTACCGTCCACATTTTATCTGCCCACTTACCCGCAGTAAGTGATCTTTGTAAAAGAGCAGGTAGAACATCATTAGAGATTTTAAACTTTTTATTTTATGGTGGTGAAGGACAGGTGAGCAGACATTGCTTATGAAAAAGTTTAATGCCTGTTGTTCAAGGCATGTGCAGAGGTTACATAAATAGGCTATAACATGAACAGAAATGCTCTCCACTGCACATGCAAAGCTCAGTGATGTGGTACCAGATGTGAGCTATGGGGAGACTGAGTAGGGATGTCACCCTGCTGTGGCATTTGCATTTCTGTGCTTACTTGAGTGGTTGGATGCAGGATGTTGTTCGAACTGCTTAGTTGGATATGTTGTATAGATAAACCTATAGATGCAGTTGGTGCTACTGGGATTCAACAGGTGCTCTCATCTTTCAAATATTATGTCCTGTTTTGCAGTCACTGCAGCCAGACTTCCACCAGAAAGTTTTGGAACCTTTGTTCTGCTGACAATGAAGGAAATGTTCATTCTTAAATGGTATCTAGTGTTTTGTCTCCAGTGTCTTTGTAGAAGGGAACTTCATTAGCAGAACGGATACAGTATTGCACCAGACAGGGACCAGAACTACAGAGTTTATCTAACCCATGCAAATGGGTGTTCTTTAATAAGTTTTCCTGCTCTGCAGTGAGACACATGAGACTTAAAAATCTTTCACACATAGGTAAAATAGTAAATCACACCACAGCATTTCAGTGGTGAGAATATCTGCCTATTATTTGGAAATTCAAGGTTCAGGGTCTTATTCTACCCAGTTCAACAGCAGGAACTTAAGTTTCACTCTTATCCACTGCAGGTGAGGGCTCTAACCACTGAATAATTTCTCCAGTGCAACAAATGTTTTTTTAAATAAAGTTAGAAAAGTCCTGAAAGGAGGTCTGAGAAAGATGCATCTCAGAAAAGCCTCATGGTTTGAGTACCCATCTAAGACAGAAAAAAACCCAAGTTTATGTTCTGTTTTGAAGTGGGTAGAACAGGAAGTTGGACTGCAGGTTTAAGGGTACGTGTTGTTTCCCAATGAAAGTTATAGAAAAGTTTCAGCCACAATGAATCATCATGTTCTACAGGGAAAGAAAAAAAAAAAAAAGGGATAAAATGCCCCACCACTTCCTTGGAAGGTTTCCAGTCAATTCTAACATGTGCCCAATCCACATAGTCTGATGAATACCGTGGGCATGTTTCCATTGACCTCAAAATGATTTTTCATCAGGATCAGATTAATCAAATATGCTTATTGCAAGAGGATAACATAGGAGGAGGGAGATAGTGAAAAAACTGTTGATTGCTAAAATGAGAGGGAACAAGAAATGTGGTCAGTCACTCAGACCACGTTTGAGTCAGGAAATCTGCACTGGGTATAGATAAAATTGAGATCACTGGACTCCAGAGCACATTACTCTAAAATTTCCAAAGATACAGGAGGTAACATTCTGAAAAGGGTTTAACTTTGAGTCATCATGTTCCAGCTCTTGGAAAGCAGCGAAGAGTAGATGATGAGGAGTAAAACAAACAGTTTCTTTGACTCAAAACTATCCCGTCCTTCTCTCACAGTGAAGGCATGTATGACTAACAACATAAAAGAGATGACGGTTTAATAAGTAACAAGGAAGAGATCAGGAACATTTAAAAATCTAACCTTTCACACAGATTGGGCATAACAGTGGAAAAGCTCAGTGCACTTCATTCATCAAAGTTGATAGCAAAATAAATACTCAGAACGGACTCTTCCAACAAAAGCATTTCCTTTTTATTCACCATGGGCAAGGGCATTACAGAGGAATCTTTTCAGCCTTATCCTTCATATTTGTGGTCAAAGCAGCTTTTGCCATCTGTGTTACCGGATGGAGGATGAAGTTTACTGAGTCATCTTTATGGCTCTTGAGACCATGAGAGTTTAGAGAGCCTAACCACTGGGGTCTCCAAATCAGGTAGTAAAAGGTGGTTTATTCATTGAGAAAAATCAAACAAAAAGTCAGATATGAGTAGCAGGTCATCCATGAAAGGTCTGAGACATTGATCCTAAAGAAAGGCTGAGAAAGGAGACTTTCTGAAATCTTGGGAACACTTCAGGGTTAGCTTGCAAGGCTTAGCCTCGCTGTTGCCAAAAACACTGATTCTTTGAAGGTAAAATGCTTTGAGAAAGCATTTCCAGAAATATTTGCATTGTTTTCATATCAGTTCATGTCAGTTTCATACCAGTTCTCAGGCTTCAAGCTTTCCAGCTTTGCAAAGCAGGGGATCCCTAAGCTCCATTCATTACAAAAATGTTGTTGTCACCCAGGGCAGGAACTGGAAGGGTCAAGAGCCATTCAGGCTTTCACAGATAACTAAGAAAGGGTGACATTTTCCAAAGTACTTACAAGTCAGGTACTTATAAATACTTCACAAGTGAAGACAAAACTTGTGTTATTAAAAAAGAACTGGGTGCAGCCAGCTGAAGATCAGTATAACTGACTTTTATTTAAATCATTGCATGATATAATTAAAATTACTTGTCTTCAGTTGTGCTTACACTACAAACACTGATCATAAAAAGTGAAAAATACACTTTGGTTTAATAAAAAATAGAAAGCTTTATGAAAATTCCATCAAGGATTCTAATTTATACTTGTCTGTTGCTGATGCCCCAGGGGTCTAAAGTATTAGAAGACCAAAGCATCAAAGAGTTTCAAGAGAGAACTAATGAGAAAGCGACACCAGGAGTGCACCAATCCCATGTTACTGATGTAGAGAAACAAGCAACAGAGTTTAAGGGACCAGCATCAGTTCACACAAGAAGCTTGTGATAGAACAGAAAACTCTACCCATTTCCTGAGTCAGAGACTTGTGTCTCACTCACAAGACGAACATACTGCCCTATAGATACTTTCCCCTTATTTCCTGAGGCTTGATTATGTTTAAGTGGACACAATTACATTTTTTTCTGTTCTGTTTTTTCAGATGCTCTCTATGAAACATGTGTTAGAGGAAGGGTCATATTGCCTGATGAAGTCAATAGCAGAATTTCAGGTGATTTTGGTGATGCTCTATCATACAATTAATACTACCAAGCAAATCCTTTTCCACAATGTACGGAGAAAACATTTATCCCCTTCACCTTAATTTCCCACTCTATATCCTGAGAGAAAGCAGCATTTCATTATAGAGCACACTCATATTCTAGGAGAAAAATATTAGACATTGATCATGCATTTGAATTTGGGATTATTATTCCTATGGATTTGTTGCCATTAGACTTGGGTAGGGAAATATTTGAATGGACTGGTTGATATTACATTGAAATGTGGGGAAGTTCTGGCTGAAATAAACTGAGGACTCATGGGGTACTGACTGCTGTTGAAGTAGAGCCGTGTCTTTGCTCTGGGTCTCTCCTAGGAGGAGTAAAGAGAGTTGAAAAGGACATAACCCCCACAGAAGGAAGGATAACAAACTTGTGTCTTCTCATCCCCTCCTTTCAAAATATGTGTAGTATGTTTTATGCAACCTTAAAAGTAACTTCTATGTAGCTAAACTTAGCTATCCTAGCCTCAACAGGATAGTAAACAGATTAATCAGAAGAAATAAACTACTGCCCTGGTGTGAATACATGTGCATGTGGAGGGTGGGGCTTGGCACTGTGTGTGTTCAGAGGACTGGATTCTTCCTAGGTGTCCTCTAGCCAACAGGACAGGGGAGCTTCATCCTGACAGAGCTGCAGGGTGCTCCAAGCAACCCTTGGGGGCTGCTAGTCTCCTCCACTGATGGTCAAAGGTATGTACATTGACTTGTAAGAGGAAATGTCCCCATTACCTAAAGTTTGGTTTTATGAACCACCCCACCACAGCATAAAACTGATTTGCAAAAGGGAGAGGTGGTTCAGAGATTTTGTGATGGAATAACAGCCACAACATTATGGCCTGTATAAATAGCACTTCAATGCTTTTCATCTTCAGGCAGGAGGAAAGTGATTTTAATCTCTGAAAAACTCTTGAACACAAAACTCACCATATGGAGTCACAAATAAGAGGGCTTGCATACAAACGGCTCATTCTGTTTGCACAAATTCTGGAAAGCCAGGTTAATTTAGACTGAATTTGCCACTTTGCAAGCAGCTAATATAAGGAATGCAAAGCAGGCTGAAACAACAGTTCTTGCCCAGTTGTGAGCTGTTGAATGGCTCTCACCAGTGGATTGACAGAAACCCACAACTCGGTGTGTGTGTATAGGGAAGTCACTCCACAAAATCCTCCATGTTTTGGATTTGTTTTGTTCTGTAGCAACCCTTACTGAGAGCATCGTTTCCCTCTCTACCACACAATCATGCAAATACCCACACCTGTAAGCTAGGCAACGGATGCCAAAAACTCCTTTACTGGACATGTTCCAGCAAAAGAATTAAAACCTTATAAAGAAAAAAAAAAATGGTTTTGCTCTTTCCCACACTCAACTCCTGATTGCTGAGGAAGGCAGGAGATAGATAACTTTGACCTATACTGCTGTTGCTGCCAGTTTCCTTGACACATTAGTTTGTGTTTGCTCTGCCTTTGTTTCAGTGATGTGTTGTGTAACATGAGCAAGCAGAAAGCCAACTATGCACCAGCAGGAAGGCTTGGAGTACTCTGATTTTTTGGCACGGTGTGATGTATTGTGAACTGGGTTTTAAGTATCTGACAGTTAGTCCTTGGAATTGGCAGCCAAACACTGGAGACCAGTACCCTGAATAACCTAACTCACAGAATATAGCTGGGACCAAACTGTGACTTCATTCATCCCCTGTGCACATATGCTCGGTGCAGTGAGCATTCAGGACTCACTTGAGTGCATGTCCTGTACTGAAAGGCAGCACCACACTCTGCCCTTAACATATGCTGCAGTGCTAAGACAGGCATCTCCACACAGAAAGACCTTGTGCCACATCGACATTAGAAATAATTGACAGATGAGAAGGACTTAATTGTATCTTCACCCTGCTCCACAAACACACCACCACCCCTAGTTTATGTAACCTGGGCACTGAAAGCTAAGCTCTCCAGTGCTGGAAATACTCAAGTTAAAAAACCCAAAAGAAAAAAACTAAGGAAAAAAATCTGAAACCTCTTGAATTTGTTGGTCAATCACATGTGTCAGTGATAGTACCCCAGAGTTGTAATATTGTTTTTTTTCTGACCAGCAATCTGCAGCTTTGCTCCTGTATGTTAACTTTACCTCCACTGTGACCCCACTGCTTTGGGCTCAGCCTTATCCTCAGTTACAGACTGAAAGGCTGTGAGGAAGGAAAAGCTTATGACCCCATTTCCTACATGGGGAAAGAATATATTTAAGGGTATTTACCAGCCTAAACAAACCAGGCTAGCAGACAGCTGTGAAAAATCTCACTGTGTGTTTCTCTGCATCCTTAGAAGTCAAGATGTCAGTTCCCCACAGATAACAGGGACAAGTAGGATTTCTTACTTTCCAGGAACCTTGTGAGGAGCTCAGAGGTTGTGGTAACAGGGCATCTTAGATGACAGATTAACCTATTGCTGCTGGTAGGAAGAGCACAGGGCAGCTCTGAGCCATAGGGTTTTATCATCAGCTGATTTACTACCTTTCTATTAATGCAGTTCTGCTGAGGTTCATGCCATGACTCAACCAACCAGCTGTGAAACAGAGCTCAGCTCCATAGGATTTTACCAGCTACCTTTCTGCTGAATCGGGGATAACAGGCAGTGCATTTTGGGAGATGTTACAGGGTATGCATTTTCCTTCCTGAACACAAGACTGATGAGTTGAAAGACTCAGATGTGTTGTTTTACATGGTATGTGAAGACAAGGGCTCCTGAAGTCAAAAGCTGGAAGTGCTTTCCAAATGAGGGCTCAATACCTGCTGCAAGATTCGCGAAGAGAACTCTTCTCATCAGATAGTTGGTTCTGGACTATGGCATCCTCTATGCAACCAGAAGAGCTCGTGCAGCTGTAGCTCTCGCCTGGTCGAGTGCCCAAAAGCACGCTTGCTATCCTGGACATGGTGCGCTCAGGCACAGCAGCTCACCCAGCTCAGGATGACTGCATACACCATTCCCTTCCTAACTGAAAGGCCAGTCTGTGTTTATACAACTGCAGCCTTTCTGCACTAACAGAGATAGCTTAGTTCAAGCAACTGCAAAATTTGGTCTTTTAAGTTCATTTCATCTGTCCAAATACATGTTGCAACATACTCGTGATTAGTAGAGCTTTAGTCATCAGATCATAACTGAAAATGGAGCTGAATGGAGCCCAACAGTATCTTGCCTGATGTGCTCAGTGCAGGCTCTGTTTTTTGGGGAAGTTTTGCAACTTTATTTAACATGGAGAAGCTCTGCCAGTTTCTGCAGGAACTCTTGATGATCTCTGCTTGTCACTGGCAGAGCCCTGTGTAACTGCATTAGTCTGGTTTGCTTTTCAATTGGCTGTCAGTCTTCAACCCTCAGAACCCTTGAAAGAATTGATTGAAAGCCTCACAGTCAAACAATATCAATCTGGAACCAAGGAGGAGATATTTTTATTCAAAACTCACAGAAATAGAGATCAGAATGGAGAAAAAAAAAAATCCAGCACCACAAGTTAAAGGTAATTGAAAAGGATGTTAAACTTTGATAGATATAGTCAAGTAACAGGATCTGTCGTTGCAATTTTCTATGTTTCTTTCCTGACAGAATGCAGAAGAATGAACTCATGTATTACAAATGCATATGGAATGGTGCATGCAGTAACTAATTTTGTATTTCTTAAGATAAAAGAAACTTCCCAAGATAAATGTTATTTATATAAAACTATTTAAAAACTTGAAAGGATATAATAAAGTCTTTATTAATAGTTAACAATGGACAGACTTAAGGCAAAAACTTGCATCCATTTCCCCCTCACTGCTGTAGTCTGACAGTCTTTACTGTTGTTACACAACCACTTTATGAGGAAGAAAAGGACTATTCCTCATATTATTCATGCACAGAAGGAGAAGTGACTCCCTTTCAGAGAAGGTGAAGCTGTATGCTATAGATCTTGCTCTTCTCTCTCCCAAAACCATCTCCTTTCCTTTTGACAGATCTGATGATCATCAGACCCTTTTCTGATCCAATTCAGCTCACAAAACCAGCAGAGAACTAACCCAGAAAAAGTGTGAATACTTTTCTGCTGGTTTTGCAAATTGAACTGGGTCAACCAAACGTCAGCTGAGCACGAAAGCATATAAAGAAAGGAGAAAAACCCCATGTGCAGAAAGTGGTGTTAAGAAAAAAGGGAATGGGTCTTCCATTTTTTGGCAGCAGTGGGCTGCTGGACCAGCTCAGCTGTAACAAGTCAATAACTTCACTCAGAGACCATAACAGAGTGTACTGAACCTGGTTCATGCCCTCAACATACAGCAATCCTACATTTCATATTAGTTATGGCCAGGGCTTAACTCCTCATGGTCTGAGAAGGATGTTTTATGGTCTGAGCTCACAGGCTTTGACTGGTAGCTGGAGGATTCATAGCCGCTATTCCTTCGTGTGTGGGGGAAGATGTGTGCACGAGAGAAGATCCTACACAGTCCTGAGCAAAAAGGAAGTATGCATTTCTGAGAAGAACAAGGAAAGTCAGTCAAACACTAAATGTTACTCAGCAGTTACTTACTGTCATTGGCCATTTTATACCATGAAGAAAAAGGAGGTCTTTTAAAAACCTCGAGCTCCTTCATTAAGGTGTTAGAGTGGCAATACTCTGAGGATGTGATTACCTGAAACATGGGAGATGTATAACTTTTTTTTTTTTTTTCATGGAGCATTATTCCAGTGAGGCACATTATTGTGTGACCCTCAGAACAAGTTCTGTTGGCACAAGTGACATGTTGGCAAACAAGAAGCCAGCAGACAGCCTCTTAATCTGTCCTTTCCAAAATAGCCAACATATTAAATAATGACACACAAAGAAAATCACACAGAAAACCAAACACATCCCAAAGTCAAGCAAAGCTAAAAGGACACTGAATTTCACAATCCCACTGTTTAACATAATAAAATTTAGGGAAATCCTATCAAATTGTTTAAGTACTCTTAAAATATTACAAACCAGAAGGAAAAAAAGCAAATATAACCCATTGTTATCCAACCAAATCGCCTTTAAAAAACCTAATCAAGGGAATGCAATTTTTCTGCCCAAAACTGCACAGTGAAGGTGTTGTTTCAGTTTTCCTCACTTTAGCAGGCTTAATATTCTGTAGCCTGGTTTTGTAGCCTTCTGTGTTGCTCCTGTAGCACAACAGAACTTGGTAACAACTTCACATGCACCATGTTATTACATTTATTAGCCCTTTCAATTTAGCCACAGTGGCTTTTAAAAGAGAAACTTGCTTGCTTTCTTTACTGCTTTCTGTTTCCTCCTAGTTTCTGCATCAAAATAGCTGTACATTGCAGCTTCAAGATTGCTGGTGTTCTGCCCTTTCAGACTTCCTTTTACTGTTCTGCAATGCTGTGCACAGTTCCCCCAAAGCTCCTGCATCGCTGTGGGTTTTGAGTGCATGGTCTTTGGTACTGGTTTATCAGCACTCGGAGAAGCTGGGGAGGAAGAAGGAGTGGCAGGAGGATACCAGGTTCAAAACTCTCTTGCATTACCAGGGTCAAAGAACTTCCCAGCTTACACCTGCCCTAAACAGAGCTGGACATGGCAGCCAGAGTCCTTCTCCATCAAACTAGACATTGCTAGAATGCACACTACAATGATACAGATGCACAGATACAGGTTGTATGCAAACTATGGTATCTCACACCCCTTTCAGGGACTCATCTAATTTACTGAAACAAAACTTTACTTCCTTGCTGTCTGCAAACAGTCTCAGAGGAGGGATAGCCAACGTCTGTCTTTGAAACCTTTTGGATCCAGTCCCACATCTGTAGTTTTACTAGAGTCCACTTTATTACTGTGTAACAGCTACTTGCTTGGATGAATATCAAAAGCTTTATTTTCTCTTTCACCCACTGGGAGAAACCTAGGCAATATGTTCCATTAATATCTATTAATTTTAATCTTGACTTGAATCATGGGGGTTGAGTGTCATCTCACATGGAGTCCTATAAACCAGGAGCAACTTCAACAAGGCTCATGGGGTTTCATTACATGGCCAAGTGTTTTTCCTTCTAACACAGTAGGGCAATGAAAGTCCTTTAAGGACATCCTTTAAGCAGATGATCCCCTGTTGAACATCTTAAAAGGAGACAATACTCAGCCATATGTAGATGGATTTTTACACCTTTTCTTTTGTACCTATGGAGTCAGGCAAAACAGTCATAATGAGACATAGTATTTCCCTGCACTTCTCTGGCTATGTATTTGTTAAATAAAAATGACCAAGAAACATTCTGTCATTGTGTGACCAAGCAGCACAGAATGGCCACAGCAGTACTATACAGCACTTTGCCCTGCGTAGCCCTAAAATGTAAATATAATTTTGGACTTTTTTTTTTTTTTCTCCCAGCTCACAGTACATGAACTAATGTAACATTTCATGACATGAAACTAAGAACCTGTGTTACCTTCCTTCAGTAAAACATGCAGGTTTGCAGGTGCAAAGTCAACTGTGTACAGGAGTGTATAGGGGGCCAGATTCAGGGCAGTCTTGTCTGTGCTGTCTATTAGAAAATTTGGAGCATGTACTATCCCCCAGGCATTGCCTGAGATAGTGCTATTTGGCACATTTCCAAATCATGCTACACACCATGCTAGCATTTAAACATTACTGATCAACTGTCCCATGCTGTCCCTTCCCTAACCATTTTTTATTCACTAGCAACACAGGTCCACTTGATTTTACAGAGGCGTTGAGCTAGTAATGGAGCACAACTTAACCATATGTATTTTATTTTCTGACTGCAGGACAACTGGTAAAGAGCTTCAAGAGTCACAGAGGAAAGATGCCCTATATGGAGAAAAAGACATAAGTGTACCTTCTTCATCAGTCTTTGACAAGCTATGTCTCAAATACATGTCAAATGCTAAACTGAGTGAAAAGATGCTTTCTTTTTCTCTGGATTTCTTTTTCCTAATGATAAATATTAGCTACACTTCATCAAGTGCTTATAGTACTGTTCAGAATTAAAACCACAATAGAAGCTGAAGTACTTAATGTGCTAATATAAATGTCCCTATTTTTTGCAGTCTGTGTTCCCCTCCTGTGAATAATATTAGCTAGAAGAGGGTGAACATTTTAGGCCTTATTATGATGGTAGTCAGGTGCAGCATCACTGTGCCTTGCTTACAAGTGACAGCGGCCAAATAGGGAAGAGAAACAGAACAAAAGGCAAAATTAGATCATAAACATAACCTAAAAAATTCTAAGACAGGAAATAAAAAAAATGTGCTAAGGTATTTGATTTGTTTGAAAGATGTAGAAATGTTCCACACCATCTATTAAAATATGCCTCTTCCTCCCCTTTCTTCCCACCATTCTGAAGGTACGGCAGCCACCCAGTCTGATAACAAAGCAATTTAGACAGAAGTAACCTTTATGAGCCCTATGACTGCAACCTCCCAACGCGAGCACTTCACAGGCACTGAATTAATCATTTCCCATAGATGAGAGACAAGAAGTCAGTTCAGATGGATGATCTGAGCAGGACCAAAGTCATATCAGCCTGAGAAGCAAAAGTAGCAGTATATCACATGTCAAATTGCTTCTGAAAGTTTTGTAGGTGTTAAAGGGGAGATTTTCTGCTGTCTTTTCATACTGGCTCTTGTGTGACATTTTAAAGATGGACTCAAAGCTGTAATCCCTTTGTCGGAGCACCAGGACATGTTACAGAAGAAAGAGCTGTCTGGTACCTACCAGTTCCATCCACCAGACTCCTGGGCTAGATTCAGCCATCAGTCCATTTAGTGTCTTACATCTGTTTCCCACAGTATCTTTAGTAAGTGGTTCTCCCTTCTTACCAAATATCTCTGTCCCAAGAACTCAGATCACTACAGAGCTTCATCAATGTTGCAGGACAACAGAGAGGGAAATAACAGACTTTCTGAGTCTTTTCCATATTTATATGGAAAATATATAAGGCTTTATTTTTATTTCTATTCAGATAAAGTACATTTTATTTTTATTTCTGGAAAAAAATATCTTTTCCATATTTGGAGAAAGAGTACTGATCCCATCACCTGATTTGGGAAGCAAACATTGCATTGGACTTTCTATCACATATTGGTTCATCCTTTTAGCAATTAACTGCATGGAACATGACCCCATGGAGCTTGCTGGGTCCTATTATCTCCTGAGAGGATCTTGGGAAGGAGCCATCTCTTCAGCCATTGCTCAGGACTCTTAGCACCATCCATTGTCATGGTTGAATGAGAAATATCCCTATCTCCTTTTGTCCCTTTGGACATAGGTATGAGACAAGTTAAAAGCTAGTGCTCTTCACACACTATGAATTTTATGCTGATTGCACAAGGAAGGACGCAAAGGCCTTTCATAACCCAAGGTAGACCCTTGCTAAGACACCGTGGCTTTGATTCCTTACATTCCAGTCTAATTTCAGAATACATAATAGTGATCCCAAGAGGGACTCCAGCTTTGAGCATCTCCTTTCTGCTCCTACTTCATTCTTTTTATGCGATATGTATTTTGAAAATTCCTGTGTTTGTCCTGAGCAGCCAGAGTTTCTTTGCCAGCAGGTAGTCTAATGTGATATATTTTTTTATGTCACCACTGAATTTAATCCAGTATATCTGACCACTGTGTTAATTACTTGGTCCTCTTTCTCACCTTCACACAAATTCATTCCACTAATTATGAAAGGGTCATTTCCCTAATTATACCATTTTACACCTGTTGCCCACACCACACCTCCAGAGTTTAGCAATTAGTATAAACTAGAGAGTACAGATGAATCACCAACAGGTTCAATAGCTGCCTGATGTTCTTCATTTGACTTGCAAGAGAGGGTTTTTTTGCTCATACCACACTATCAGACCTGCAAACTGCTCTTCAGCACAAACACTGGTCCACACAATACTCAGTTTCTCTGTCAGACCGCGGGCAGCAGAATCTCATTCGTGTAGGCTGTCCCCGTTTTCACCTTGGGTTTCATGCTGCACTAGAATAGAAAAGATGAGTCAGAAAGGTTAAGGGTTAAACTGTTAAAAACAAAAGAGGAGAGAATTCATTCAGAAAATTGTGGTTTGTAATGGGTGAGAGGAAGTACTGTAGAATTTCTTATAATGTCACAATGGCCAGCTCATCAAAGGAAACCCCTCCTAGAGGCTTGCACAATGATTCTTCCTGAAGTCTGAATGGCTGCCAAGCCATGACCATGCAGTTAAAGGAGTGCAACAAAGAACCTCAAATCAAGAGCATATTTCCATCTTCCTGTCCAGATAACTCCAAATCTTTTTTTATTATTATTATTATTCCCCTTGTATTAATTATTTTATAACAACATAAGCTTTCTTACTGATTTTCCTTTTTTGCATTATTCCTCTGGCTTTCTTATAAGCTGGAATGAGAGCTTCTCTGCATGTAAGCAAAACCATGGTTTTCACGAGACATGCTGAGCCAATGTAATCACTCACTGATTTGGAAAGAGGGGTCCTGCAACAGATGCCCCATTCTCCCAGCTTGGTTGCATGCTCTTACTGCTTACTTTGAGGCTGGCACTCACCAGATCCCCGCTTCGTGATTTCATTAACTCAGTAGTCAGCTCAAAAATATCACAGCATAAAACCCAGCAGCTTTCTGCTGAGTCAGCCCACAGAGTTATAGCACTGAACATCAGAGCCAACATAGGACTGGGGTAAGACCATGAATCTGGAGGCCAGAGAGGGATGGCCACAAAATCTGTCCCTTTTGGTTGTCAGAAACCAGTAATTTGGCTCAGCTCTTTAGGAAACCACAGCTTCAGCATGTCTGCGATATATGCTTATCCTAGATTACAGTCAGCACACTGTTTACATACATACATACAGTGAAAGGCTGACTTTGTAGACTCAGAGATGGGACTTTCCTGAGATTTCTATCATGGTAGAATTTGTGGAATAATCATTTAAAATTGTTTCTTCAGACCACTCATTTCTTCCCTTTCAACTTCCCCTTAAAACCATTTTCTACCACAGAGCTCACAAAAAAAAGCCAGTGTTGATCTCTCTTGACTGTAATTTGCCCTAAATGACCAAAGAGTTGCCCAGTATTTCCTGATTTAACCCATGTTGGCTCCTCATTGTGTTTTTTTACTACTGTAAACTCTTTGGAGTAAGAATGGTTGATTCCAACTGATATGCTTGGTGTCCCATGGTTTATTACTTTGACATGAAAATTCAAGTCCCAGAAGGGAAGTTACATGGCAAAGTGTCCTCTCCACACCCTTTCTCCAAAGCTTGTGTTAGCCTAGGCATAGGTTTTCCTCACCTTGTTGTTTAAATATGTTCAGATATTAAGTTGTCATAGCCTCTTTTATTTCATCTATTCCAAGACTTCACTCTTCTGACCATGAAACTGTCTCAACATCCAGTGTGCCTAGTGTTCAGCATTATTTTCTGTTGCTGAATTTATGCCCATCACTTCTTGTCCTGTCTTCCACAGACATGGAAAATATAATTTTTTTCCTCCTTGTAGCAGTCTCTACATAACAGAAGACTGTTACATTTCACCTTGGTTTTCTCTTCTTTAGGGTTAAAGCCCCAGTTGTCTCAAACTTCTCTTGCAAGTTCATGTTTTCCAGGTCTTTGACTGTGAACAATGAATTTTTTTCACAGCTTTTCTCTGGAAGCTTGTCAATTAGTCTACCCCTTTCTGAGTGTACTGTCAAGATGAACACAGCACTTCTGCAGTTATCTGAAGGTTCAATAGATAGAATCTATCATTAGTAGATCCTAATGAGAAATATGAACCTTATCTTTCCTTTTTTTCCCCAAAACCAGGATATTGTCATCTCATGTGTGGTTGAGGATGCAGCCTAGTTCCAAGATAATTTTTGCAGAATTGCTGCCTGATTAGTTAATCCCCTCAATGTATGCACATATTTCTATACGCATGCAGTAGACTGTTCCTGAGGAATGACTCCAAAGTGTAAAACTCAGTACTTCTCCATTTTAAATAGGTCCATGTTTACTTTGGCAAGATCTTTTTGAATTTTATTCTTGTTCTCCATCACACCTGTAGCTTCTTCTAGCTACTGTGATTAGAGATTTATTAACTATATTTTATTGTAGAAGATATACATGCCAACAGTACAAGATGGAGAATAGCCCCTTGTAGACCACACTTAGTAGAGTCTTCCATTTAGAAATTAATCACAAATAACTGTTTTCTGAAAACAGTTTTCCAGATACTTCTGCTTACACCTTATTGTAGTTCTATCTTGAACTATCTATATAGTATCTATCTAATTTTTTTTGTCCTCTTTCATTTACAGAAAAGGCATATGAGTCAGAATAAAAAACCTTACTAGAAAATTAGAATGCTTACTGCTTTACCCTTATTTCTAAAGTGCCCTACTCTGAGATGGAAGAAATTAAAAAAGTTTTGATAAAGTTTTGTTCAGTTCTATTTCCCTTTTAGTTCCTGCAAGATACAGCACAGTTAATTCCCAAAGGGAAGTACGTGTCCCCAAATTGCTTGAAAGATGTATAGCAATATCAATACACTCAATGAGTGCTTTTCATGAGACTGTTTCACACACTTCAGGAGCATATCCAAATAAAGTAGAAAGCCATATAACTTGTATGCTGACAATACTCCCAGGCTTTTCCATGACTCATCCTAAAGTGAAGTTATTGGACAGCTCTTTGCTGAGTTATTTTTAGCTTTTATCAACTCATGCAATTTCTTCCTGCAAGCTGAGCAAATTTCCACAAAGTCTCCTCAGAGCAGAGGTTGCAAATATAAAGAAAAAAAAAAAAAAAAAAAAAAAGGAAGTGTCAAAGATAATGTAGCAGATCCTCTTTAGCAACAGAGAATCGTGTGGGGATGTCAAGAGATGGCATGTGTTATATGTTACCCCTAACAGTTTTAGGGGTGACAGCTCAGTTGCTGAGCTGTTTTGTTGTGGTTTGTTTTTTTTTTTGTTTTTTTTTTTTAATTTACAATGGCAATCAGTGGAATTTGAGTGATAGTTCAATGGCAGGCAACAGTCCAAATTAATACATTGGAGTCTGGTCTTTATATAAAAAAAAATAAAAATACAATCATGATTAGATTCTGAGTATCCTTTGCAATAGAATAAATTTCACTGTATTCACTGATTTGAACTACGATGATTGACATGCAAATATTCTTGCATGCTTTCAAGGATCAGATTCTCAGGAAGTAACATAGAACAATGATTGAAATAGTGCAAGTTCTTTTCTAGGGCTTGACATAGATTTCTTTCACAGCATTGGATAAATACCTTTGTCTCTTAGGTTTCCCAACGGTGACGCAGATACTCCTTTTTTTGCATTTTCAGGCTATTTCACTCCTAAGATTTTTTGAAGTGGGGATTACATCTCTCTGTAAGAATAGAAGAGTTCAGTTAGAAGGGACCTACAATGATCATCTAGTTCAATTGCCTGACCACTTTAGGGCTGACCAAAAGTTAAAGCATGTTATTAAGGATATTGTCCAAATGGCTTTTAAACACTGACAGGCTTGGGGCATCGACCACCTCTCTAGAAAACCTTTTCCAATGTTTGACCACCCTCCTGGTAAAGAAATGCTTCCTAATGTCAAGTCCGAACCTTCCCTGACACAGCTTTGGTCCATTCCCATGCATCCTATCACTGGATCCCAGGGTGTAGTGCGTTGACCTTGGCTAGACACCAGGTGCCCACCAAAGCCTCTCTATAACTCCCCCTTCTCAGCTGGACAGGGGAGATAAAATACAGCAAAATGTTCTTGGGTTGAGATAAGGACAGGCCACTCATCAATTATCATTGCAGGTAAAACAGACTTGATTTGGGAAAATTAATTTAATTTATTACCAATTATATCAGTGTAGTAAAATGAGTAATAAAACCAAATCTTGAAACAACTTCTCCCTCCTCTTCCTTCTTCCCAGGCTCAACTTCACCCCCGATTTTCTCTACCTCCCTCTCCCTAACCTGTTCAGGGGCATGGGGAATGGGGGTTACGGTCAGTTCATCACACACTGTCTCTGCTGCGCCTTCCTCCTCACAAGGAGGACTCCTCACACTCTTCTCCTGTTCCAGCATGGGGTCCCTCCCATGGGAGACAGTCATCCACAAACTTCTCTGATGTGTGCCTTTCCCACAGGCTGTAGTTCTTCAAGAATTGCTCCAGTGAGTTATTTCCATGTGTCCTTTCCATGGGGTGCAGTCCTTCAGGAACAAACTGCTCCAGTGTGGGTCCCCCATGGGGTCACAAGTCCTGTCAGTAAACCTGCTCCAACCTGGACTCCCTTCTCCACAGATTCACAGCTCCTGCCAGGAGTCTTCTCCAGCATGTCTTGGAGCTGGCTGGCATTGTCTGTCTCAGACATGGAGGAAGCTTCTAACAGCTTCTCACAGAAGCCACCCCTGTAGTCCCCCACTACCAAAACCCTGCCATGCAAACCCAATACACAAGAAGAAGAGTTCAGCACCTCCTTCTGCCCTTCCCCTCCTCAGGAATCTGTAAAGAGCAAGGATTTCACCCCTCAGCCTCCTTTTCTCCAAACTAGACAAACACAGAGTCCTTAGCAGCTCCTCATAGGACATGCCTTCTTGCCCTGTCACCAGCTTTGTTGCCCTCCTCTGGATGCATTCAAGGAGCTTCACATCCTTCTTAAATTGTGGGGCCCAGAACTGCAAACAATATTCAAGGTGAGGCTGCACCAATGCTGAATACAGCGGGATAATCACCATTTTCGTCCGGCTGGTTATGCCGTGTTTGATGCACCCCAGGGTGTGGTTTGCCCTCTTGGCTACCAGGGCACGTTTCTGCCGACTGGCACCCCCAGATCCCTTTCTGCAGGGCTGCTCGCCAGCCATTCCCTTCCCAGTGTATACTTGTGCCCAGCGTTGCTCCATCCTAGGTGCAGAGTCTGCCATTTGGTCTTGTTAAATTTCAAGCCATTATGTATGCCATTTGTTCATATACCTATCACAGAAGGGTCATACTGTTCATCATTTCTATAGTATAAATGTTCAACAGCAGTCTAGGCACACCTCAGATTTGGGAGGGCCAAGGACTGAATGAAGGTGAGATCTGCAGCCACACAGATGGCTGCTGGCGGTGCAGGGGAGCAAGGTGTACCCACAGGATGTGGAAAGAGGAACAGTGTCTGTCTTACTGATGAGCCTCACAGTAGCTGCAAGTCATGCTGTAAGGTCAGCTCTAAGTGCCTCTTGTGAAACAAACCCCTTCTGCTTAAGCTGTACATTTGTGGAGGTGTGCACTGAGGCAAGGTCTTTGCAGTGTGCCTATGGATGATGTGGATAGTAAATACAAGTCCAAGTAAAAAGCACACTATAACAAAAACTAGATCCCATGCTCATCTTCTCAGAGTTTAGTTGTGGAAGGGAAGCAGGAAGTGGTGCTGGTGTTATTGATGCAAAAGTGTGAACCTATACTTATTTACTTGCCAGAGTTTCTCGGTTAAAGGTTTCTCAGCGGTCCCACAGTTTCAACCTTTTAGCTTCAGGACTCTGTTGCATTACCCACAAACCCAAACTGATTTAAGTACAAGCCATGAACTTCATCACCCAACACCTTCTCTCTGAACTTCTCATCTTGTTAAGAGGGATCATCCTTAGATTCACATCAGGTCTGCTTTACCCACTTGTTGCCAGCTCATGAGTTAGGTCATTGTTTGATGAACTAACCATGGATAATTAGTAAACCACTTCCCTATGTACAGAAACCCTAGGATATAAGGAAAACTGAGGTGATGTCTCCAGTGTTTGCTCCATACAGGTAGAATAAATTCAAACCAGGTCACATCAAATTGCCTTGGAGCATGGCTAATTGCCTGGTGCAGCACACAAAGATGATTTGGAGGTGTCTTCTCTGTTTGCTTCTGGTTCTCTAATCCATAACTTTTCCTTGCAAGCCCAGCAGACAGTGTCTGGGGAAGGAGACTGAGCTGGACATATGCTAAAAGAAAGTCCCAATACTCTCAAAACAGCAATCCTCAAACCATGTTAGTACCCAACATTAGTGTCACACTTAATATTTGGAAATCTGATTGTTCTGTAACTGGCTGCTAAGCACTGAAAAATTAGGATTTTACACAGATGATAGAGTCTTTTGAAAAGTGCTTTTCATTAATTTACTCTGACTAAACTTGGTCTGACACTGGGAAACAGGAATTGAAAGAAAAATAAGCATATGGATCAATATTTGCTTACACAGTCTAACCAACTACTGGGTATCTGAGAGGTTCATTTTTCTGTCTTATAAGTTAATTAACTCAGAGGAGAAAAAAGTAGCTGGATTCATTACACCAGTCATGCTCCTGCTGACAGCAATACATGTTTTATATTGGACAGGAACAATATCTGGGTCTAAAAACTTTCCCTGTAAAGTCAGAAACTGCCTTTTACCTGTTCTTTGGCAATGTAGTTCAGAGTGCATGGTGTCTTCATTTACAATTCTAGAGAGCCATAAAGACTATCATGTAAACCTCTATCATTAGTATGTGGTTTAGGGATGATTTTGAAAAGTGCTGGACATTGTCTTGCTTTCAATACCAGAAGCTAATAGAGATTCTCCTGGATAGTGTAACTGTATGCTACCGTTCAACATAATTTGGGGAGGTTGGTTTTCTTGTTTTGTTTTTTAATGAAGATACTCACTGGTGTTCCTGCCCTTAAAAAGTGACCCATAGACCTGAGCTCTAGGTGGTTACAGTACAGGGTACATGGTTATGAACAGATGAAGGAGATCCTTGCTCAGATAAGCAGTTGTGCATGTGGAAGCAACAGAACTACTTGAGTGCTTAACACTTTGTATTTGCTTAGGTGAAACAAGCACCTGCATGACTTTAGCTCATGGATTGTTCCACTTACTGCGGCAATACTACCTAATATGTTGATAAAAGCCATTCTAGAAACTCTTCCTTTGCATTGATTTGATTCTTGACTGCTTTGATGTTAATGTAGATATGTGGAAAGATGTGAAGATACGTATTAACTACTGTTTGTGTTTTCTCTGGCTTTTGCAAGAGACAGTAATTACTAGGATAAGCTGACAGGTTTAGGTGTTCAGAGACTCCTGACCAGCCCAGTCTGGCGATGGGATTTAAGGTGAGTGGCAGCATGCTCCTGATCACGCTTGGAGTTTAAATTGATTCCCACCCAATCAGAGTGTTCTCACAGCAAGTTAACCTTGACTAAAGTGAAATTGATCCAGTATGGGTTGTTAGATGTGGGATAAATCTAACTGCCAAATAGTAGGATTTCCAACAGTAACGCAGTTGATTATAACTTGGAAAGCTCGTTCTTGGTGTCACTAAGAAGTCATAGTCTTCTATTTACTTAGTACATAGTACTGGGATCTAAGGCAACCTGTAGAAGAAATTAAAAGAAATCCAAGGACAAGTAGAGGTCAAGGGAACATTTCTATGAGAAATAAAGAATCAACTCCTGTACTTAATCTCTTACTTTCATGTATATGACTAAAACACCCCAGTAATATGAAAAACGGTGTTCGGTGTGATATATAGCTGAATAGTATCTTTAATCAGTAGAAGCTAAACTTAAATAAATTTTAGTTCATGGATTATTGCTGGACCATGTAAGTTGAAAAGATAGGTTTTCTGCTGCCAAGATTTATGACTCATCCAAAGTCAGCAGAATAGATAAATTGATATATGCCTTATCTACAACAGAGAAGGTGATTGGGATGAATTCCCAAACAGGTGGTTATGTGAATGATGTAAAAGCCAAGATGTATGTACACACTGAAGGTAGAGCATGTTGGTTCTGGCTCAGATTCAGCAAGGCCCCTCCCACAAGTAAAAATAAGTTACTATGAAACAGATACAGTGATGGGAAAATAGAATAATTACCTGGAATTCAGCCCAATTAGTTTCTGTACGTTCTGATATTCTACGTGTACCAGGAACGTAATGGAAGTGACACACGTGATAACCTTTTATCTCAGCCTCAATCAGCTGGGGACCGTGCACACAAATAAGGAGCGGAAAAGGGTGAAGCAAGAACATTTTTATTGTCTTTTTTAGATCAACCACAGAAGTCTGTAGGTTTCAAACCTCATGGTTTTTCGAACAACACGATATTCTCATTAATTCTTTTCTTTTTCCATTTGAGAATAGAAACACCCTGTTAGTTTCAAAAGGTAAATGTATTCATTTGCATTGTTCAAGCAGCATGTACTACTATTTTCAGTACATTTTCATAGAAAAAAGAAACTAACAATGAAAAGAAAAAAAATCCTTTCCCATCATAGGCTAATTTATTAATATTTTGCTTAAATAGTATCAAAACAAGAGAATCCGTTATGAACAGATTCTGAAATGACATATATCACATTCAGTTTAAGCAATTTATACTAAAGTTTTTTTGCATGTAATTACATTCATATATCACTTAACTTCAGTGCTGATACAAGAGGGTTAGGGTGAGGCTGCAAACCCTAGCATTTCTCACCACCAGGGAGAAATCATAAATTTGAATTTGTGAAAACAAATTAACAAATGCATTCCTAGATGGAGCTGGGTATTGTTGGACCAACAGGAATGAATGGAGAATGAATCAAAAGGGAGAGCCTTGATCTGTGTCATTTCTTGTAATGGCTAATTCTTGTGAAGAGTTTCTTGCTTACTTAGGTCACTCTGTCATTTGTATTGCACAACCTGAGCTTTCACAGGATGCCAAGGAACAGACTTCCCCTCAGACTTTGGCAACCCTTCAAGGTCAAAATGTAGTTTTCCTCTCCAAATAGAAATTTGTTGGTAACAACTCATTGTCCATTGAAGGGATATTACCCAATTTGTCCTGTCAATGGGACATGCTGCCTCTACATGAGGCAGCAGGTCCCAGCCTTGGCCAGGGTTGCAGAACTACACAGCAGGCAGAACCCGAAACTTTCTCCCTGTTTTTGTGATGTCCCTACTGCAAACACCTAGCTTGTTGTGAAAGACCTTCCTGCACGCCCTCCATTGTATCCATCTGTCTGTGCTTCCAGCTTTTCAGAGGAACACAGCCCTGGATCATGGTCTCAGATGGGTCAGGAAGCTACGACACAGAGGCAAACCAGTGCAATTCAGCACTCCTTATGGCCTCTCCAAGAAAGGCAGTGTATTTACTACACCTTCATTTGCTGCATACATGTCATGACTCGCCATGTCACCCTTCCACGTTCCTAAGTGGAAAGCTTCTACAGCTCATATCACAACACAACTTTCTGGATCCTCCTCATCTTCCACTGCAGCTGCACCAACATGGCCCAGTTAAGCCCGGGAATGCACCCCACAACACCTCTTGCTGAAGTGAGTGCAATTTGAGGCCTCTTGCTGGTCTGCAATATCTTCCTTGTAATTCACCAGGATAGAGGATTTTCGCTGTTAAATTATCAGGTGTTAATGGCACAGAAAGACCAGGACAAGGAAAGGCAGAACTGTTGCTATATTTAAATGCAAATTATTACAATTTAAATGCATTTTCTTTGCAGGACATTGCATTGCTTCTTGCTGTGTTTTATGGGAAACAATTTAAAGTAAAACTGAAAATGAAGATTCTAGCAATTGCAGAAAAAAGATATACAGGGAAGCTGGTTATATCTGAATAGTACAAATGTACTCAATCTTCTATAAGTTGTAAACGACAGGGTCATAGTGCTTATTTTTTGTTGCAGTTAAGATTTTTAGGATTAGGCCTATCAATATTTATTCATGTTTAGCAGATAGCAAACATCCGGTCAGTCCTGGCAAATGCTGTCCACTGAAAGGCAATTTCATTATCCTTTAATCACAGAACAAATAAATGTTCAGTTTCTAATAGGAAGGTGAAAGTACAACAGGGGGAGAGTCAGTAACAAGTGTGGCTAATGTCATCATAATTCATCTATTGCAAAAGATATATGAAGTTCTTAAAGATCCCAATTAATTCCTGTCAATGTTAGGGACAAAATTTCTGCTCCTTCCATAGAGTCAGACTGAGCTTTTACCAGAATTGAGTACTGGATGTTCTTTCATAGAACAGGCAAAAACATCTATAGAAACCAAGGGAGATTATTCTGCAAAAATCAATTTCTAGGTGAGGTTCCTCTTTCAGATAACTTGTCCTAGTGTTGTTCAATGGGGCTAAATTGCTGAGAAGTAATTTTGATGTTTTCAGTGACATTTCTCTGGAAGTCTGTGTAGGAGATACCCTGAAAGTGTCTTGCACTTTTTTGTCTACTGTCAGAGCTGCTCAGGACAGACTGTATCTCTGTAGGGACCAATATCCAGTGCTAAAGGACTCTGACCTAATCAAATTCTCTAAATATGACTACATATTTAAAAATAGCAGAGCTAATCAACATCTATATCGTGTGGAGCCTCCTGAGTATGAGACAGATTTGACAGAGTAAACTGAAGAAAGATTTGAGGGGTGCTCTGCGGGCATAACAGTATGTACAATTGTTTCTTTTTACATATCTTCATAGCATTTGAGTGTTTGCCAGTGAATTTATCCTCACAGCACCCTGGGATGTGGCAAAGAGCCCCTGGGAGGGCTGGGGAAAGGGAAGAAGTTTAACAACCTGGCCAGTGGAGCTTCAGGGTTGCGCAGCCCAGCAGCAGATGCTGCTCACACCCCTCTGCATTCTGGTAGTGCTCCAGCCACCTTGTCATCCGGACTCACAGTCCTTTCATAACTCACCCCCATCACAGACAAACACGATGTAAGTTCTCCTTGTCCGAAATATTTACAGACAGATGATTTCATGTAAATTACAGCAAAAATTATAAGGGAATTTCTAGGAAAACCTTTCTGGCCCAGAGACATAAGCATACATTGGAGTGAGGCTAGTCTGACTTCGGGGGTTTAGAGAGGCTTAATATGGGAGAATTTCATAAATAGTAGTATATAAAGTACAGACCACTAATAAAAAAAAAAAAAATATATCATTAGTTCATTTTGGGGATTTCCCAATACTCTGTCTTATATACACTGGATGCTACTCAGGGCAGACACTACTTAGAGTCTGTTACATGGATTGTATTTAGTAGAAAAACTAATGAAAAAGAAAATTCATGTCTTCACTTACTGTTCTGACTATCAAAAATATTCAGGGAGGACATAATAATATGAGAGCTGATATTAGACTGAGGAAAAAATGCAGCATATTTTATATATTTGTTTTCAACTCAGGATGATTTTGACCACAGGAAAGTATTTTTCTATGATAGATGAACTGCATTGTCACTCATGCTAATATACTACCGTTTAAAGATTTTTTTTCAGTATTAATTTTAACACTGTTAATGTTTACTTAGCAGGACATTAATAACACCAGGCTATTTATCATATAGGAAATGCCTAATGAAATTTGCTTCATCTGTCAGTGGATGTTTATGTTTCAAGGCTGCACTGGATTGTTTATGCAGGATTTAGGGGAGAATGGTAATGTTTTGTTAGTGACTAATAATAATAGGGAAGCTAAATGGCAATTACTAGGGATTTTTATTATTATTATTATTATTATTATTATTTATATTATATTAGGACTCCCTTGCGCTTCAGATCAATGCTTGAAACGGCTCAACTGTTGCTGAAAGACTTAAGAATAAGAGACAAAATAGTTATATAGTGATAGGGACACAGGACTGGGAGTAAGAATTGTCCAGCTCTGCAAATAAGCTGACTCACTTCCTACTGCTCTTATGGTGAACCCTCCTGCAAGTAGCCCTTTTGCTCTGACACAGGTCTTTCAAATGAATGGAGTTTATATGATTTCTGTATATTCTTATATTAAACAGTTAATCCAGGACCAAACTACATTTCTTAGTTTGATGTTTTTAGAAATACTCTATTCATTCTTAGTGAGTTTTCACCCAATGACTGCTTCAAAATGGATGCAAATATCATAATTTTTAAGCATAATATGTATAGCTTCTGGGGAGTTTTGCAGATCTCTGTCACCTAAGAACAGGACTCCATGGTTTGAACACCAGTGGATTTGAAGGATTTCCTTTTGAAAAGCACAAATGCCTTTGCAATTTATAAAACAAGTCAGACATTTGAAAATGATATTTTCCTTCTTCCTTTACAAGCCTGAGTTCATTATTTGAGGTTTTCCTTCCTTTCTTGCAAAAAGCTCAAAGTGGTACATCCTTGTTGCAAGGACATGTGAGAGCTGCCAGATTGCATCACAACAGGGACAGGCTTGAGTGCGGAAGCAAGATTCCCGCAAGAGCTGGGGAGATGCACTGGTCTTTGGCAGTCCTTCGCCAACCCCCTCCTTCATGAACAAGGACGAGTATTAATGTCTTCTACCGACAAAGTGCATAGATGGTCAGGATGCATGGATGTGTGTGGAATTTGGCACAGCATGCCACTGCCCAATGTCCAGTGATCTACTCTTTTTTCTTTTTATATGGTAAAAAATTTTGCCAATTGAAATCACCAGAAAGTGAGTCACTCTGTCTATGTTAATTTCATGGAAAGGAAAATGTATTGCTATAGCAAAATATTTCCCTTTATTTGTTACTTCTGAAGAATGAAATGCAAATTCCAAGCACAGATCCCTTTCCCAGAAATCCCTGGGAGTACAGAATATCATTCAGAAATTCCAAATCCAACCTCTGCTGAACCCCTGCAACTATTTTCAAAGTCAATAGGAGTCATGGGTGCACAAGGAACTGAGTGCCCCATCAACACACTGCAATTTTGACCATTATTAAATGTAAATCTCTCTAGCATCAATATTTATTCCTGCTAAATATAAAGAATGTTTAGGCTTATGAGTCACAAGTTCTTTTCCAGTTAGTGCTTGCTCTACCACTTCCACCCTTGAATGGAACTAGAGATTTATACACGATATCAGCACACAAAGTCAACTGTTAGGAAGAGGCAATCACAGAAGGATAACTATGGAGATAACAACGTGAATCAGTCAGATCCAGCTCAGTCCACTGTTGTCATTTATCTGCTGTTGGTATTGCAGTAGGCTTGAGTGATAAATCACAAAGAGCATGAATAAGTACAGCAGGATTTGCTTGCAATTTGTTCCATGTAATCCCGAGGTTGCCATGGGAAACAGGAAGCATTTTTCGGGTGCTCCCACAGCATTAAACTGTTGCCACTTTATTAACAAGTAGCAGCAGGATGTGTCTTGTTCAGCAGCAGGCCAGCAAACTGACCAGCAAAAACGCTGAGGGTGGATAGGCAGTTTTTTACTTTCACTTCTGTCTTTGGATGCAACTCAGGGTCCTGCTAAAGAGGGCAGTCTACTGTTTGCTGTAAGGCAGTTGGTTTAGTCTGGTTTCCAGTGGATGCAAGATCTGCATAATAAAAACCCACATTGCAATGTGCCACAGCATTCCTAAGGCTGTAAAGGTGTTATGGAGACAGTTGAGGGGAATCTGGACTCCAATAGCCGGTTTGTATTCTTCACATATGTTATTTAGTGAGAGATTGCACAGAGAAAAAAGAATGCTTTAAGTCTGATAGTGGCACAGATCAGTGGCTGCCAGCCCAAAGCGAAGGTCTGCTGTGCTAAAAGGTCTTCATTTCAGAAAGGATGGTCCCTGGAGGCAATGTGGTAGTTCTCCTGGTTTTCAGGATGAATAGACCATCACAGTTTTTCTATAACTCTGTGGTCACTTCACCAAGGTGCAAGATGCTGAGAGCTTCTCCTTGATGGTGAAGATATCTCATTTACAGAAGGCACCACTGTATTCTTCTGGGATAATAAAGTGACAAATCACTGGTTGTAAAGGTAGCAGGTAAAACAGGAGCAGGTAGCAGGAGATATTGGCTGTCTTTACTGAAGAACTGAGAAACAGAGTTGAAGAACTCCATGAAGGAAACAAAACAAGCACACTCTTAGATAGCTTAAGAAACCTGTCTTTTTATCTCAAAAAGCAAGCCTTGTAAGGGCATTGTAAAATACAAGTGGAAAGGTACAGTTCCCCAAGCCAAAGAGACAGAAATAGAAGCCCTACAGCTATCATGTATCTCTTACTTCCTAGCATGGTCTCCAAAGGTAAGAATAAATGCTCACAAGCAGGAAATCTCATATTGCTATTGTCTTTATACAAACAAAGGCATCACTTTCCCAAGTCAAGATAATATGCCTTGAGGAAATAAGGTATCTTCTCTTACGTTATAATCCTCTTCCTTTTCTATACTCCTCCCTGACTTGCTAGATATTTTTTTTGCCCGACGTTTTGTTTTGAGGTGCAATGTATTCTCACATGTTCGCTACTCATAAAACAGGGTATACCTGTCCCAAAGGAATGGTCTTACCTGGGTATACCAATACATGGAAAATGCTACTGCAGACAACTGATTAACTACATTTATTGCACAGCCCTGAGTATGTTGCTCTATAATGAATAAATGCAGAACCCTACTTTTCAAAATACAACAGTTCTGAATGGTCTTTCCACATGACTACAAGGAGATCATATACTAACCATATCCTTCACCTACAGAACAGAAACAGAGAGCAATATAGGAAAGACAAGGAATACCTGGTATTTATTTTTGAGTATCTATCAGTCCTGGAATTAAGCAGAACAGACCTTGATTTTTACCTGGATATTTTAAATCAATTAAGCTTCTTTTGGTGAAAAGACTTAATGAATGTAAACAAATTTAGAGCTAATTAACATGTCAAAGGCAACATCAGAACAATAGCAGAACAGCAGCCCACTGGAGATAACACAACTACTTAGAGCACACAGATATAAAATTAAATGAAAAGTTTTGTCCTTTCCATCCTATTTCTTATTCACACCTATGTGCCAACAGGCACTGCATTGCCTTCTCCCAGTTGGTATACTCCCAAGTAACAGCACCAAGATCCCAAATTCTAATTCTGCTTATAATCACAGTCACAGCAGCTCTGGATTTCAGGAAGATCCCTGATGATCAGACACTGTGGACCACAGCTGAGTACTTTCTAACAAACCCTAACAAAGCCAAACAAATATTTAAGGAAAGAAATCTCAGTGAGGAGAGGGAAAATTCACAAAGCTCTTTAAGATTGTCCAATCCTTTTGTTTTAGAAACCTCTCAGAACTTCCCCACAGAGAAACTGACTTCTAGATAGAGATTCTTTTTCTCTGAGAAAAGACTTGTTTTTCAGAGTTCTCCTTGATTTAGCCTGTGGACAAAACCTAAAAAAACACTATCCCACTTAAAGATGGAGAAATCATTCTGGAGTTGCATGAGAGTGTTACAAAGCTGGGAAAAAAACTGATGCTGAATCCCTTGTGCTAAACATCCCATTGCATTCAGCATCCACTGCAGTTCCCTTGCTCTATCTGTGCACTTAATTCCCACTGAGATGTATGAGTCTGAGATGCACATGGAAAAAAACTAACATTTCTTCTTTGTGCACCAGATTAGAGGGTTTTTTCTCATCAGCAGAGAGGTTGTTTCTTCCACTTTACTAACAATAGAGTTCTGACTGATGCAACTGTGTGGGAACACACAGGGGCACAAAATCATCCTGTATGGTGATTTTAAGTCAGTGAGGCCAAGAATAAATATTTAGAAAGTGCTGACTTAGAAAGTTTTTTGGCATTTCATTTTTGGTTTGAGGAAGAAACTAAACTGGCACTGAAGGCAGTAGCAAGTTTAGTCAGTTAAAGGCACTGCGAGGAGAGTTTACTTTTCCAGAGTCCATTAGAAATCTCATGCAGATGAGACCACAAGAAATGAAGAGTCTTCAGAAATTATTCCTCTAAATAATCAATGTGGTATAACTGAACTGAATGGAAGGACAAAGTGAAACCAGCTGAGTTCAGGTGCATGACTACCCGTGAGGCTGCAAGAGGACTATTGCACAGCCTCCTGGGTCAGTCCAGAGAAACTCTTCCCATGTTCAAACAGGAAATGAAAAGAAGAGGGACAAACTGTCCTCTCAATGTGTCCCTCTCTCTCTGTCCACTGGAGAGGGAGCCTGCAGGACCAGCTTAGATTAGTTGCTTTGGTTTACATTTTACTCTTTATTATAATTAAGATTGATCTGACATATTCCTTTTTTTTCCTTCTCTGTATCAGGGACAAAATCTATTTTTCTCTCCTGACAGGATATGCAGAAATTTCAATGGGTCCATTATAGAGAGTTCTGTCTTTTTTTTTTTTTTTTTTTTTTAAATCAAGAAATAAATTACCTAACAGTGACTAGTCCTGCTTCACAGTTTTCCACCAATTCCATAAATTGCATCAAAGTTTCATCATTTCCTAATTCAGGTTTCTCAGAAACATTACTCATCATTGAAGAATGTTCTGGTCATTAAAGAGGCTAAGAGATAATATTTTCTTACATTTTTGTGGCTATTTTCTCTTTTGAAGAGAAAATATTATGGGAGAGGAAGCTTCCCTGCTGATTGCAGTTGTTCAGTTTTCCTGTCTTTCTCCACTTCTTGCTTCTACAATTTTTCCAATTCAAAAAGTAAAACAGGTTGCTTTACAAAAAAATGCTTGAAGGTGCAAAAATATTTTACTAATAAATACCACTGGAAAACCTAAAGGGATAAACTGTGCTTTGTCCTTCCTATACTCAAAGTCAAATAAAGAGGCAGGAGTGTGATGGGGGTTGTGAGTAACGCTCTGAGGTCCTTCCATGAGTTTTGAAAGAACATACTATCATCTGAGCCACTGCTGACCCCAGAAAGAAGGAGAAGTTACAGGAGGAAATGATCTGCACTGGCCTGCAGCAGCCGGGCAGCAGGCAAGAACGCTGTTACGCAGATTATTTATCTGAGCAAGCTGTGGAGCTCACCCATTATTAGGTTTTTCTTTCTTCTCCAACTTACATTGCTAGTCTTTTCCTCAATAATTCTTTCCCCCCTTTTAAAAGGAATTTAATTTATTATCAGAGGATTCATAACAGCAGAAAAATCTCCCCTCAAGCTTTCCCTCCCTCCCTTCATGCCAAGTTCTTAGCCTTGTTTCTTTTTCTCCTGCTTCTTTCACTGGCTCTTCTCCCATGCCTTGCAGCCAGCACCTTTGAAGAAGTATTCAGCCTCCTCCACCTCACTGGTTCTCCTGGCTGCTCCTCCTAATGCCTAATGGTGTCCTCACTCCGAGATCTGCTCTCCTTCAGTGAATGCTGGTTGTCCTCATGTACCCCCATTACCCTGGGCCTCCATTCAGTCATCTCCTTCCAGTTGCAATGTTTTTGCAATGTTTTCTCCATATGAGGAATGTAAGCTCAGTTGGTGTGAGCAGATGTCACCGAACCTGGACGGAAGGCAGCGTGAGATAGAGTATGGACACTAGCTGTGCAGCTCTCTTCTTATGAACATCAGTGAGTTTGTCCAGCTCTAGGCCTGCTGCAACCCTCCCATCAGAATCACTGTTGTTCAATGTGTGACACTGAGACTCAGTAATGCTGTTGGCCAAGCTCACCATATTGCCTTCTAGGACTCCTGAAAGCCCTTTCCTGCCTTATCAGAAATGCCTTTTGCAATCTCCCACACCATGTCTCCACCTCATGTGGGCCCCACTCACCCCTTCATTGACATCCAGGTTTCACATATGTGTCCTTACTTACTTCACTGTCTCCTGCTCTCCATAATGCCCACTTTCACACCACGTGGCAGGGTTTTTTAATGTGTTCCCTATGCTATACCTGATCTAGACAGGCATGGTAGGACTCTTGTCCCCTCTCCCACTTGTCTTCTACTCCCACTTCCATATATCTGCTCATTTTCTGTCGCATATTCCCCTTACAGCCTCTGGATCTGACTTCAAATCTCCTCCAGCCAGACTTTCCCTCATGCAGCACAGCTATGCCAACTGTCTGCTCCTCGTTCCCTTCTCTGTCACTCCCTGTGTGACCTTGGATATCCTTCTCCTTTGTCTCTAGGACCCTCTATTTCTAATCCCAACCTGCCATCACTCTCCTACACACAGCTACAGCTTCTCCACTCCCTCTTTGAATCACTTTTTTTTTATTTTCTTAGGAGTGCAGGATGCAGACACAGTTCCCTGGCAGTTCATAACATGGTTAGCGCTAGCATGGGCAAGCAGCTTCAGAAAGGGGAAGAAAAAAGTTTATTCAACTCACAGCAGCAGGAAAGCTGGGACCTTGATTTTTCTCTGAATTAGGCTTTTCCAGGGTTCTGATTTGTACACATTTTGACAAAGTTGTTTCTATTGATGTTAAAGAATCTGTTGAGATTTTGGAATGGAAAACTACTGTGCTAAAGTCAGACAAAACTCTCTGAATTATCTATTTTTTATGCTGTGTCCTAGGCACCTGAGTGGAAAGCAAAAGAGCAGTTGGCACCTGAATGGTTGCTTAGGTGGAAAATATGAGTCTACTCTTCAATCCTAAAAGAGAGAACCCATAAAAAGACCCACCTTAGTCTTCAAGTGCATTCAGAAGCCCTGGCACCAGCTTTGTCACTGTGCATGACCAGAAGGTGCCCTCCCACCTTAGTCCCTGTGGGCAATTCCATTGCTAAAACATTATGGCACCAGGAACCTCAGTAGCATCACTCAGCAGTTGCCTTCACCTTCATTCAGGAACAAAGGAAGAAGAGAAGGTATCATGCTCCCCTGTTGCATGATGGCTTCTTCTTTGTTTTCCAAAGTTAATGCCATTTGCATGCATCCCTGGGGTTTTTAGCCTGGGACTCCATGGAGCACCCATATACATTTTTTCAGGTTTCTCAGGTGCCACAGCTACATGACAAGTTCTAAATCCTTAAGATTAGGCATGTCAACACTACTAGTGCCAAATGGTAAAAAGTCAAGATTAAGGGCTCATTCAATAGAATAACTGTCTGAAAAACTCAAGCACTTCCGAGATCTCCAGGTGTATTTGCTTCACATTTTCAACTGAGATCTTTTTTCAAAAACACTTTTCCTGGAGCTGAGACTCTACAACACACTTGTAACTTTATTTATGATAGAAGTTATTTACCTAAAAGTTTCTCTTTGAAAGGACAAAATTAGTCCAGAAAGGACCTCAAGTGTCAGAACAGTATTCCTGTTTTAGGTAAAGATCACCTTTCTCCAGGTTGTAAGCCTGAAATTTTTCACCCAAGCTGAGGTATGTGCATCAAAGATGTCTACATCTAAGCTGATCCCTCCTTAGGATCTAATCTGTGTGGCAAATAAAGTCTAGAGAACAACAGGTCCATCCAGACCGCCGTGTCTGGCTTAGGATGCAGTGGATCACTGTCAGAATCCACTGACTGTACTTACTGAATTTACACAGATCAGAATGAGAATTAAAACAAACAAATAAACAAACAAACAAACAAACAAAACAACAACCAGGTGCAGATACCTACCTTATAGTATTTAAAGCTAAGGAAAACAAATCCCACTCCAGCTGTTTGGGTGCATGTGAACTACCTGTCTCATGCCATCACAGCTGATGGAGCACTGACTGGTACAGTTTAGGATACAGTTTGTCTGGCCAGATGTAGGCACCTACGTTGTGATGACATGGATCACACACTAACCTCCAATGACCAACCATTTCTCCATTGCTCTAAAGGATGGACTGGTCTGATGTCAAAGCCAGCACTGTTTCCAAAATCTCTAGTTGTTGTTAAGGGTCTTCACATTCTCCCTATCCTATTTAAGTGACCACTGTTCTTTTACCTCAGACTTTAGGTAGCTTGTGACTTTCCTCTTTCAATTAAAGCCCACCAGTCCATTCCCAATCCATTATGGATACAGGAAACAGAATATATTGTACCTCCCTGCAGCAGCCTTTTTCGTATTTGAAAACAGTATAATCAAAATGATAAATTGGTAGAATTTGTGCTATCTTAAAAATTCGTGACTTAAATGTATGTGTCTTTATTTAATATAAAACTGCTAGATCTGGCATGAAAGCACTTTTTTTTTTTTTTTGGTTCTGTGGATATTTCAATTCTAATATAAAAAAAATAACAAATAGAATAAAAAGTAATATTTTTTGTTTGAAAACTATGGGAAAATATTTCTAGCTTCAAGATATTATACAGTGTGTGCAGAATCACATTATTTGAAAAAAAAAAAAATGTAAACCCCCCTATAATTCTGTACTAAAAAGATTTTATAAGAAAATTACGAACAACTTAACAGTCTGTCCAATGACATTTCTAACAAAAGAGCCAGTACTATAAACTTGTCATTGGTAACAGCTTCTGTTCCTTCTAGTGTCTTCCTGATTGAGCCGTTCTTGAGCCCTGTACCTTAGATTCCTCTAACTGCTGTGACTGTGCTGTGACTTGCTGTGTCTTTGTGTCCCTCACTGAAACTACAAAGTAAGGAAGAATTGCTCCCTACATGAGACTTTGCCAGCTTGTTCAAACAGAAATTGCTTAGCCCAGGAAAATTTAAACTAGTGAAAGTAATGCTTTTAGACCTCTGCACATATTCTTTTTTTAAACCTGCTTGATAAATTATGTCTGCATCTCTCTTATCTGAGCAATCTAGTCAAATTATGCAGTAAAATTGCAACAAGATCACTTGCAAAGGATAATTGATCAGAATGCTGCTTTGTTTTTTTACAGTACTGTAGCCATCCTGCTTTCATTTTTCTAGTCTTTTAGTTTGAGACCTGCGGGGCATTGTTTTTTATGGGAACCACTGTATCACATCTCTGGTGGTGGGTTGATCTTGGCTGCAGGCCAGGTGCCCACCAGGCCACTCTATCACTCTCCTTCTCAGCAGGATGGCAGGGGGACAAAATAATATGGAAAAAAAAAAAAAATCATGGGTCAAAATAAAGGCAATTTAATAAAACAAAAGCAAAGGCTGTGTGTGGAAGGAAAGGAAAACAAAGGATTCATTCTCTACTTCCCATCAGCAGGCAATGTTCAGCTACTTCCTGGGATGTAGGGCTTCAGTACATGTAGCGATTGCTCCGGAAGACAAACATCATAATAACAAATACCCCCCTGCTCATCCTTTTTCCTAGCTTTTATTGCTGAGCAGACGTCATATGGTATAGAATATCCCTTCAGTTAACTGTCCTGGCTGTGTGCCCTCCCAAGCTCTTGCCCACCCCCAGATTACTGGTGAGGAGGGGATGTTGAGGAGACAGCCTTGGTGCTGTGCCAGCACTGCTCAGGAGTAGCCAACACACTGGTGTGTTAGCAACACCTTTCTAGCCAATGCAGAGCACAGCACTGTGAGAGCTGCTACAGGGACAATTATTTCCATCCCAGCCAGACCAAATACAATCTCTACCCTTTATTCCATACCATTTATGTCATGCTCACATCCCACATAATTTAATAAATATATCCATCCATCCATCCATCCATCCATCCACCCATCCATCCATCCTAACCATCCCATTGTGCTTAGTTCTCATACTGAAATCTCTTTTTACCAAAACTTAGAACTTAAAGTACATGCTTAAACTATCTTTATACCCAACATACAGATTTATACATTCTCATTAACTACTATCCCCTGTCTCTTAATAGACAGATATTACTCACATTCCTTGGGCTTCCACCACTTCTCCAGATGTTCATAAGAACAGGCTATCACTTAAGCCTCATCTGTCAAGATGGGTGCTTAGGACAGGAGAAGCATTGTGTTCATTGTTGGGCACCAACAGTGGCTTGGTTTGGGTCATTGCTGAATTTATTTGGTTCTTTGCAAAACTCACTCTTCATGAGTTCGGGTCATTCCTACTACATTACTTCCTGCTACATTATATCACAGATCATTTTTCTGCAAGGTTAAATCTTGAGGCACACACTGCATTTCCAACCAAGTAAACCCAGGTTCTTGAGTGAAGACAGTCCCACAACTGGGTTTGCTTTTTTCTCATGGGTGGACAATTCCACACCACTTCCCAATGAGCATTACAGGAACATTATCTCCTCTCACAGTATGTAGCGGTTTTTGTTGGGCCAGGACCAGGACGGTTAGCAGATTCTCTGGTGTTAACCAGCCAAGTGGCTTCTGCTAAATTTGTATCCCAGTGCTTCCATGCTTCATTTCCAAATGATCTCAACATAGTTTTTAAGAGTCCATTATTTCTCTCAATCTTTCAAGACGCTTGTGGGTGACAGGGGATGTGATCATAAAATCATAGAATGGTTTGAGTTGGAAGGGATTTTAAAGATCATCTAGTTCCAAACCCCCTGCCATGGACAGGGACACCTTCCACTAGATCAGGTTGCTCAAAGCCCCATCACTAGCCTTGAACCCTTCCAGGGAGGGGGCAGCCACAGCTTCTCTGGGCAACCTGTTCCAGTGCCTCATCACCCTCACAGTAAAGAATTTCCTCTTTATAACTAATCTAAAACTAACCTACTTCAGTCTAAAACCATTACCCCTCACTCTATCACTACACTCCCTGATAAAGAGTCCCTCCCCATCCTTCCTGTAGGCCCCCTTTAAGTACTGGAAGGCTTTTATAAGGTCACCCTGGAGCCTTCTCTTCTCTAGGCTAAGCAACCCCAACTCTCTCAGCCTGCCCTCACTGGGGAGGTGCTCTAGCACCCTGATCATCTTCATAGCCTCTTCTGGACCTACTCAAGTGTGTCCATGCCTTTCTTCTGCTGGGTGGCCTAGAAGTAGATACAGTGCTCCAGGTGGTGTCTCACAAGAATGGAGTAAAAGTAGGAGAATCACCGCCCTCAACCTGCTGGTCACGTTTCCCTTGATGCAGCCCAGGATACAGATGGCTTTCTGGGTTGCAAGCACACATTGCTGACTCATAGTCAGTTTTCCATTCACCAACACCCCCAAGTCCTTCTCCGCAGGGCTGCTCTCAATCCACTCATCTCCAAGCTTGTATTTGTGCTTGGGTTTGCCCTGACCCATGTGCAGGACCTTATACCTGGTCTTTTTGAACTTCACAAGGTTTTCACCATCCCATCTCTCAGGCCTGACAAAGTCCCTCTAGATGGCATCCCTTCCCTCCAGTGTGTCGACTGTGCCACACAGCTTGGTGTCATTGGCAAACTGGCTGAGGGAGCACTCAGTCCCACTGTCCATGTCACAAAGATGTTAAGCAGTGCCAGTCCCAACACTGACCCCTGAGGAATGCCACTCATCACTGGTTTCTACTTGGACATCAAGCTGTTGACTGCAACTCTTTGAGTGTGACCATCCAACTAAATCCTTATGCAGCAAGTGGTCCATCTTTCAAGTCCATGTCTCTCCAATTTAGAGATGAAGATGTCATGTGGGACAAGTGTCAAAAGCTTTGCACATGTCTGGGTAGATAACATCAGTTGCTCTTCCATTCTCCACTAATGTTGTAACCCTGTTGTAGGGGGCCACCAAATTTGTCAGGCATGATTTCTCCTTAGTGAAACTATGTTGACTGTCACCAATCATCTAATTTTCTATGTGTTTTAGCATAGTTTTCAGGAGGAGCCACTCCATGATCTTACTGGGCACAGAGGTGAGACTGACTGGCCTGTAGTTCCCCAGGCCTTCCTTTTTTCCCTTTTTAAAAATGGGGTTTACGTTTTCCCTTTTCCAAACAGCAGGAACTTCACCAGACTGCCACAACGTCTCAAATGTGATGGATAGTGGCTTAGACACTTCATCCACCAGTTCCTTCAGGACCCGTGGATGCATCTCATCAGGTCTGCAGACTTGTGCACCTTCAGGTTCCTTAGATGGTTTCAAACCTGATGCTCTCCTACAATGGGCTGTTCTTTATTCTCCCAGTCCCTCCCTTTGCCTTCTGCATCTTGGACGATGTGTGTGGAGCACTTGCCGATGAAGACTGAGACAAAAATATCATTGAGTACCACAACCTTCTCCATGTCCCAGGTTACCAAGTCTCAGATTTCCTTCCATAGAGGGCCCACATTTTCCCTAGTCTTCATTTTCTCACTGATGTACCCACTCAATGCCATGTTTCTTTGCCCAGTTTATGAGGTTATTTGGGAAATGAGTCTTATCTTCTGATTCAGTTCTTTCTGGGACACCATGTCAACAAAAAATTTGCCTTTCAAGGCCTAAGATGGTGTTTTGTGCAGTGGCATGGTTTACAGGATATGTCTGTAGCCCACCAGTTGTTGCTTACACCATGGTGAGTATGTAATGCTTTCCTTGGCGTGTTCATGGCAGTGGTGCAATATAATCAATTTGCCATATCAGAAACCCACGTACCACCCTCTGTTTCAGGGAGATTTTACTGTGTGGCTCACTTGATTGCAGCACATGTTTCACACTCATGAGTGACCTGTGTGATGGCCTACATGATCAAGTCTACCCCTTGATCATGAGCCCATCTGTATGTTGCATCTCTCCCTAGGTGTCCCAATGTTTCATGGGCCCATCAAGCTACAGATAGTTCACCCTTACTCTCCCAGTCCAGGTCCACCTGATCTACCTCAATTTTGACAGCCTTCACTACCTGTTCATTGTTTCTATATTCTACAGTGGCATGTTTTTTGGGCATGTGAACATCTATATGACGTACCTTTAGAACAATGTTTTCTACCTGGGCAACAGTGTCCTGTCACTATGCAGCAGCCCAGATAGATTTACTCCTGTGCTGCCAACAGGTCTTCTTCCACTGCTGTAGTCACTCCCATAGGGCATTAGCCACCACACAGGAGTCAGTATAGAGATAAAGTACTGGCCACTTTTCACATTCAGCAATCTCTAGGGATATCTGGATGGCTTTCACTTCTGCAAACTGACTTGACTCACCTTCTCCTTCAGTGGTTTCAATGACTTGTCATGTGGGACTCCACACAGCATCTTTCTACTTCTGATGGTTTCTTATCACACAAGATCCATCAATAAACAGAGCATAATTCCTGTTATCTCCTGATATCTCATTATATGGTTGTGCCTCTTGGGCATGAGCCACCTCCTCAGGCAATGCTCCAAAATCTCTGCCTTCTGACCAGTCCATGGTCTCTTCCAGGATTCCTGGGTGACTCGGTTTCCCCAGCCGAGCTCATGGCATGATCAACACTACCCACTTACTCCATGTAACACTGGTTGTGTGATGTATAGGAGGGATGTTTCCTTTGAACATCCAGTGTAGCATGGTCAATCACAGTTTCAAGAGGAGATATGCTGCTGTACTGACAAATTCTGAAGTGGCTTGAACCCCCTCATATGCTGATAGTACCTCTTTTTCAGCTGGAGTGTAGTGGGCTTCTAATCCTCGATACCCCCATCTCCAAAACTCTAGTGGTCAGCCTCGGGTTTCTCCTAATGTTTTCTTCCAGAGGCTCCAAATAAGACCGTGCTCCCCAGATGCAGTATATTTTGTACATCTGGTTGTGTCTAGACAGGCTCAAGAGCTACTGCTTAAGCTATTTCCTGTTTGATACACTCAAAGGCTTGCTGTTGCTCAAGACCCCACTCAAAATATTTCTTCTTTCAGGTTCCTTGATGGAGAGGTCTTACAAACTGACTACAGCCTGGAATATGCATTCTCTAGAATCCCACGAGAACTAGGAAACCTTGTGTTTCTTCCTTGTTAGCTGGTGGAGATGTAGTTGCTATCTTTTTGACCACATCCATAGGGAAATGATGGTGTCCCTACTGCCATTTTCTTCCCAAGAACTGAATCTCCTGTGCAGGTCCCTTGACCTTGATTTTTTTCAGTGAAACCAGCTTTCAGAAGAATTTGAATTACTTCTTTTCCCTTCTCAAACACTACTTCTGCCTTGTTGTCCCACACAATGATGTCATCAATGTATTGTAGATGGTCAGGAGCATCATCCTTTTCTGGTGCAGTTTGGATTAGTCCATTACAAATGGAAGAGCTGTGATTCCAACCCTGGGGCACTTGATTCCAGATGTATTGGCACATGAAAGCAAACCGTGGCCTGCACTCTGCTGCCAAAGGAATTGAAAAAAAAGAAAACACATTGGCAATGTCAGTTGTAGCATACCACTTGTCTGCCTTTGACTCCAGGTCACATTGGAGCTCTAACATATCTGGTACAGCAACATTCAGTGGTGACATCACTTTGTTCAGGCCATGATAGTCTACTGTTAACCTCCACCCTCTATCAGACTTTTGCACCAGCTGTATGAGACTACTAAAAGGTGAGTGAGTCTTGCTGATCACTCTTTGGCTCTCCAGTTGATGAAACAGCTCATGGATGGGAGCCAGTGAGTCTCTGTGCAATATTGCTGCCAGTCCACTGTCCTGGTAACAATTGGCACCTGCTGTTCTTCAACTTGCAGCAATCCCACAACAAAGGGATCTTCCAAGAGGTCAAGCAGGGTAGATAGCCATTTTATCTTCTCTGTGTTCATAGTAGCTACACCAAAAGTCCATTGATACCCTTTTGTGTCCTTTAAGTACCATCTCCTGGGGTAGTCTTTGTCAAGGATACAAGATGCCTCTTGGGCTGGTCACAGGGGAGTGATTTTCCCACTTGTTCCCTGTTAAGCTGACCTCAGCCTTCAATACAGACAATTCTTGGCATCCCCCTGTCACTCCAGAGACCCAGATGGGTTCTGTACCCCTATACCCTGATGACACCAGCATACACTGTGCAGCAGTGTCTACAAAAGCCTTATACTTCTCTGGGTCTGATGTACCAGGCCATTGAATCCACACAGTCCAGTATAACTGGTCATCCCTTTCCTCCTTCTGGCCAAAGGAAGGGAGTGTCTATTCCTGTTCATGGTCAGAGTATTCACTGTCTGACCCTTACAATTCCAGATGAGAAGTCCCCACAACAGGATCAAGGGAGATGATCTCAGTCCTTCTATGTCTGGGAGATTGCTGCTTGCCTTCCTGTGTCTCTCCATCAACCAAACTGACAGACTTCTTGGGTGGCCCTCTCTTAACAGCTGTCTTCCTGCTCAGTTTGCGTACATGGGCTTCCAGCTTAAAGGTGGGTTCACCACCCCACTTCTTCATGTCGTCCACCTGGTCATCCAGGAAGAACCAGAGTGCACCATGTGGCATGCACCTGGGGCTCCCTTTCCCTCTGATCAGGTCAGGAGAGGACTGATTTTTTGGGGCAACCCTGACAGCCAAGGTGCTGGCCCACGGGGATGAGAAGGCACAGATATTTTCTTCAAAGTTTTGGAGCCAAGGAGACACTCCACAGTTGGTGTATCCATATCTGGGCAATATATTTCTGACAAGCTGTTAGAGTGCAACACTGGGGCACTTTGAATCACCTTCCTCCACACAGCCTGTGGGCACAAGACATCCTCTGGATCTTTGAAGACCTCATCATTGTCTAGATCACTGTAGATGACTTCCAACACTGCTAATTCTCTCAGGTACTGGATGCCTTCAGCTGCGGTAGTCTACTTTCCTGGGGAGTTCACAAGATCTTCCTTGAATGGATATCTTGCCCTCACACTTGAGAGAAGCCATCTCCGGAGATTGCAAATTGCTACCTCTTTTCCAATTCATCTCTCAATTCTCCAGTTTCTAGCAAGGGATCCTAGCTGTTGGGCTTCCTTACCTTCCAATTGTTGACTCTCAGTCCTGTTATTCCAGAACCAGAGTAGCCAGGCAGCAATCTGCTCACCTGGTTGGTGGCTGTAATCTTTCTGCATGTCTCAAAGTTCTGATGAGGTCAAGGACCAGGTAGTTTCTGCTTCCTGTCTGAATTCTCTGACTCTTTCCTCCAATTTCTTTGTCAAAGGACTGGTTTCTTGATCAAACCTTTTTTCTTCCTCTTCCCTTACTAATTGATGAAATGGACCCATTGTTTTCCTTGTCCACTGTTTCTTTTTTACCACTGGGGCAATTGCTGTAGTAGTTGTTTGGGTCCCTGCATCAACCGCAGTCCTCTGAGAGTACTGAAGTGTGGTTCAGTAGGCACAGGCCAGGCCCCAGTATAGTGCTAGAAGCTGCTGGTTTTCATTGGGGTAGGCAAGACACCCTTCTATCAGGTGGAGTATCAGTTTGACAGGGTTGCTTGCCTGTTTGGATGTAAAGTCCTAGGATAAGAGAGGTGATAACCGCCCTAAGAACCTGCCCACACCCTCTCACCCAGGAACCAGCTGCCTCGGGACACATATCAATAATGCCTCAACCAAAAGTTGTCTTCTCTTACACCAACTTGACACCAGATTCCACAAACCTCATAATATGTTAACAGTGTTAATTAGTATTATTAAACAACTCACATTAGGGTGAACAAGGACCTCAGGGACCTGCATAATAAAACCATCTACAGCAATACCACATAGGAAGAGGGAGATGTATTCCCCCATCCTCTCCACAAGATAGCTTCCCCAGCACAGCAAGGCCAACAGTGCCACGGCATAGCACATAGGCACTGTTTCTACTAGCATGTACCCAATTTCATCAAAATAAAGAGATAAGTGGTGCAGCCAACAAGCTCTGTGGCTTGCACATGAGCTTGCCACTAACTACTATAGCTATAGCACGCTAAATACAAAACTGCCATTGTCTTGAGCCCCACATCGGATGTCAAAAAGGACTATGGTGTGTTGATCATGTCTGGAGGCCAGGTGCCCACCAAGCTGTTGAATCACTCCCTTCGTCAGCAGGATGGGGAGGGACAAAATAAGATGGAAAAAAAAAAATCATGGGTCAAAATAAAGGCAGTTTAATAAAGCAAAAGCAAAGGCCATGCACAGAAGCAAAGGAAAACAAAAGATGTGTTCCCTATTCCCTATCAGCAGGTGATGTCCAGCCACTTCCTGTGATGTAGGGCTTCAGTACATGTAGTGATTGCTTAGAAAACAAATATTGTAATAACAAATTCCCCCCATGCTTATCCTTTCTCTTAGATTTTATTACTGAGCAGATGTCATATGGCATGGAATATCCCTTCAGTCAGCTGTGTCAGCTGTCCTGGCTGTGTGCCCTCCCAAGCTCTTGCCCACCCTCAGCCTACTGGTGAGGAGGGGATGTTGAGGGGACAGCCTTGGTGCTGTGCCAGCACTGCTCAGGAGTAGCCAACACACTGGTGTGTTAGCAACACCTTTCTAGCCACCAATGCAGAGCACAGCACTGTGAGAGCTGCTACAGGGAAAATTAACTCCATCTCAGCCAGTCCCAATAGATCTATATTTAGGAAAACATTTACATACATGCCTAATTTTTAAAACTGCAAGTATTCTCCTTTAAATTAATAGACTTGCTTCTATAATTAAAGTTAAGCATCTGCTTAAATATTTCTTGGCCTGGGTCTGTAATCCGTAACACAGATGGACTAACAGTGGTAGCGAGTTTCAAGATGTCATAATGACAAAAAAGCCTCTATTATATCGTTAATCTATCTAGATATTTATATGGCATCCATCTCTATAAAAATTGCAGTACCTATCTAAATTAGCCAAGAGTGAGGTCATATTATTCTATGGAATCTAGCCTAATTACTAACTCTTCATTACTGGGCTTCCAGGGCAGTTAGCTGAGCCACCCTGAATAATTGCATGAACACATTGCATCCACTGAAAAAACATAGCAGAGCCCACTGCTGCTGGATGCTTAAAACAATCTCACTGGCTTTGCACTGAAGGAAGAGGAGACTTTGTCAAAGGCACGTTTGCTACTCAGCTAAGGACAGCTTCCAGCCAAAGAACAACAATAGAGACTTGGGGACAAGAGATCCTTAAACCACTCCAGACACAAAGAGGCTGTGTCATTCAAACCTACATGCCACATGCCTCCAAAGCAATGAACACACTTCCTGAAAAGTTCCCCCTTTTCCCACCCCCAAGGTCTGTTGACTATAAATTAGCCCATAGATCGTTAGTTAGCTGGCTTCACATTCATAACACAACAAATATTTCCCCTCCAGCGTCAAGTCATTCAGGCTCCACAGGGGATAATTCCTGAAGTAAAGCAGTGATCTTCAAGACAGAAGTTGCTTTCCATTCCACAAAGGAGAAGGGTTTGTTAATCATGCAACTATTTAAAAGTCACTCCCAAGATGTGCACCTGAGCTCAGAGTCTATAATTTATAATCTACCCACCCACACACGTACACTGCAATCTGATTGCTGTTCCCACAGAAAATAAACGTGCTGAAACACAAGACTCAGCTCTGTTCCAAGCAGTGATAAAACATTTAAAGGAAAGATACAGGATGGTTTCATAAAATCTCCAGGTAGGATAGGGCAGGGGCAAATGTACCCTTCACCTGCTGCAGACGGTTAACGTGTAAAAGTACAGATGTGAAGGAGAGAGTTTCCTTTGGTGTCATCTCACCTTCTTTACAAATCAGGCCTTGATATCATGGAAGCATAGATTCCAATGCCAAAAGACTACCAGTGGTTTAAAAAATATCTTAATGAAAGGATTGAGGGCTACTCAAAAAACCCTTAAAAATTAACTCCTCAACATATAATTTTCCCATCAGATAATACCTCTAAAATCAAACATATCTACAGGGAGGGTAACTAACAACAAGCCAATAGACAAGATTTTGATAGAAATTTCTAACAGGAAACTCAAAATAACATTGCCTTTGGAATTAATCTTAATGCCCACATCCAGTTGAATGATTGAAGAACTTTGTAGCGGCCATAGATCTTGGTCATTTATATTCATGTTCTTCTACATAAGCTTGTTTGGCATTGAACCACACCTTCCAGGAGGCACAAGTCCATTGCCTTGGAAGAGTGCAGTACAACATTTAACAGCCAGTTATATAAAGTGCAGCTAGTTCAACTTTTTACCTCTGTTTAGAATGAAGACAAGAGCTGATATACTTGCAATTTTCAAAAAGCAGTTATTCCATTTTTTCAAATAATTTCAAACAAGACACTGTGATCTTCTTGCTGGCATTCTGGTGGGTGTCCTCACCAAAATAACCGTGAACTTGAGTGTCCTCTAGTACAGTAGGTAGCTATAAAGGCTCCTGGCACTAGAGTACCCAAGCACATTATAAATTACGGAGTTATCCTTCCAACATTGCTATGAGGCTTTATTACCCCCCATTTTGCAAACAGAGAATTAAATTTCAAAGTCACTTGCCCAAGGCAACACATGAATTTTGTACTGGTGCCAGGACTGAGCCCACATTTATTGAGTCCTCATCCAAACCCTCTTTTCTCTTGTACCCTCTTACGTTATACACAAAAGCAATTTTTGTGCCTCAATATTTTCTGTTGGCCTGGTTCTAACGTGTTCTCACACATGCAATCTTAAAATTTGTCAGAGTGAACTCCTACTCTGGGATGAGAGATAGTGCTTCTATACAAGGGGACCAGGATTTAATTTGTAGTCTTGCTCTCTCCTTGGTTGTCGGCAAGCACAACCCCTGCAGAAAAAAGGAGTGCTCTGTGTTGCACAACCTACAGTGATTGCTCTGGATGATTAAGAAGTAGTATTAATACATTCCATGGATGAACTATCCAATCTTCCTTAGCCTAAGGGATAGAAACTAAAATCCTGGGCCTAGCTAGAGAATTCAAGAGAGTTGAAGAGTATCCCTGAAGAAAAAATAATAGCACTGACTTGCATTTATTTGGCCTTACTTTGAGTACACTGACCAAATATGCGAAAACATACCAAATGCCATGTAAGCAGGAAAAATAAGCAAATCTCACCCAAAGAACCTTGCATACATGTTTTCAGGTTGTTTAAGTTCATATCTCCCAAGTTTTGCTCTGAATTTATTGCACTCAAAGATGCATGTGAACACCTACCCAGAACTGTTATATTTTACTTAGTTCAAGACCAAATATTCTGGTTTTCCTACTATACCATAACTATGGCTAGATTTCTTCAAAATTTACTCCAGATTTCAGGCAAGACTTTTAACTGACCCAGAACAAGGTTGAGATTTGTCATTCTAGGCACAATCAGAAACATGAGGTACAAGAACCTACAGGTCTCCAAGGTGACATCTCGGTCCTCACACTGCTGAGGGGCTTTTAAGCATCTAATGCACAAAACAGTAAAATACTTATGTCAACATTTTAAAACACAATGATAAGTTAGGTATTCAAGTCCCCTTAAACTGAATATGCCCAACTTAATCATAAACTGCTGTTTTAGCAAATATGTAGTAACTTGATACTAAAATTTTAAAGCAAGATTCCATAGTTCTCACTTTTGGAGGGAGGGGGAGGGGGTGGGCATAATGCAGATCAGATATGTTTGAGAGCAAAACAGCCTGGAAATGTTTGCAGTGATATCTAGCCTTTATCTTCTACATACTCACCAGTCTCATTCCCACTATCCTCATCACTGGATACCTTAAAAAAGCCATGCATATTGTGGCTTCCAAAGCCATGACCCTTCTTGTCTCATCTGCATATTAGGTATTTCCTAAATTCCAAATTTACTATCAGCTTCTAGCCTAATGAGATATAACTTTTTTTTTCATTAATATGAAGCTGTGAAAGGTAAGAAATTCCTTATTATTTCTTGTTTTTTTTTTTTTTTTCCACCAGGACATCCAGATATCCTGGTACAAATATCTTGATACCTCTTGGCTGATGTTCAGATCAGATTTTCTGCTCTGGGCTTCAGCATGGCCCATTACAGTGATGGAAACTATCTGTTAAACTAGGGTGTAGAATGAGTAATCTTCAGTATTTGAGGATGCTTTTGTCCTTGAACACTATTCAGTTTCAGGTTCTCTCTCCAGTAGTTGCAAATCACCCTTAGGAAAAATAAGCAGTTAGAATTAAACTTTGCACACACTTTGAACTGCTATAGAAACTGGGAAGTGTTCCTTTAGCCCAACATTAGACAGAGTCTGCAGGGCACAGCCTACTCCATAATGCTTAGGTCATGTAGGGATATTCCTTTGTATACCTATTAATTAAGGTGTCATGTATTAATTAGGCACAGTGCCACTAAAAAGCTATGATAAGCAGTGCATCTTATATGCTAATAATATGGCCGTCTCTTACATAAGTGAATCATCCCTATTTCCCAAATCAGCAATTACGCTCTGCCCTGTGGGTAAATGACTTTCATATAAATTATTCCCAGAACTACTTCAGAGAACGTCTGAGACAGCACTGAAGCATCACTAATTTATCTTTCCACACCTATGTTGGAGCCCTTTTGGACAATAATTCTTACTCATGTCCCCACGACAGGTGTGAGGTCCTACTCCAGCCTTTGAATTGTCTTTGGGATCATGGCCCTATCATGGCTCCCTCTCGGCAGTCTGAAACCACTGCTTTTGATAGTGGCTTTGTACCTGCACCCAAAGGGCAGTGTTCTGTTCTCAGAGCAACCTCCCTGTTTTCAGAAAGACTACCCAGGAAGCGGCACAACTTAAGATGAACTTGAGTACCTATCCCTTTCAAAGCTGAGTTTTCTGAGGAGATGAAGTAACAAGCTGTGATGATAAAAAACCCCAACTTCTAAGAAAGGTACATAGTAAAGAAAACCACATCCGAGTGAGAGAAAAATGTCTAAAATATAAAAAGGTGAAATACAAAAGCCTCTTACAAATTTAGAGAGGTTAAATTGTCAAGTCCTGTCAGATATTTCAAGGAGTAAAAGTGGCACCTGTAACTACATCAGGCAGGCAGGACAACAAGCATCCTCCTGTTCCAGGCTGCAGGTACCAGCTGAGTGACAAGTTCTCAGCTCCTCTGAAAATGAAGGCACTCACTGAGGCAGACAGATGAGGCTGTCTCAGTTCTGGAAGTTTCGCCCTGGTTTTTATTTTTTTCCCTGAGGGATTAATGAAATGACAATGAAGTGTGCTGGTTTTGTCTGGGATAGAGTTCATTTTCTTCATAGTAACTAGTATGGGGCTATGTTCTGGATTTGTGCTGAAAACAGTGTTGATAATACAGGGGTGTTTTCGTCATTGGTGAGCAGTGCTTACACATAGTCAAGGCCTTTTCTGCTTCTCACCCCACCCCACTAGAGAGTAGGCTGGGGGTGAACAAGAAGTTGGGGTTGGGGGGGGGACTCCACAGGTGAGACAGCTGACTCCAACTGACCAAAGGGATATCGCATACCATATGATGTCACGCTCAGCACATAAAGCTGGAGGGAGAAGAAGGAAGTGGGGGATGTTCAGAGTGATGACATTTATCTTCCCAAGTAATCATTTCACATGATGGAGCCCTGCTATCCTGGAGATGGCTGAGTACCTGCCTGCCAATGGGAAGTGGGGAATTAATTCCTTATTTTTTTTTGCTTTCATGCATAGCTTTTGCTTTACCTATTAAACTGTCTTTATCTCAACCTACAGTTTTCTCACTTTTACCCTTCTGATTCTTTTCCCCATCCCCACCTGGGGGGGAGGGGAGTGACTGGGTGAGTGAGTGGCTGTGTGGGGCTTAGTTGGCAGCTGGGGTTAAACCATGACATAAGGTAAAAAGTTTCAATGTTTCAGCTACTGTGCTGCTATTCTATACTGTTCCCAAGTCCAGGTGAGGTGAGTTACTCTTTTCTCAGGAGACACAAGTTCTTTTGTGTTACCTGATGTTATTTATCATCAGCATCTCCAGAGGATTGGAATTAATTCAACTCTCCTTTCACTGCAAGGCACCTGTAGACATCTACAGCATGAGCACGTGGGACTTGAGGCACTTTGGCAAGCCTATATGGAAAAAACTAGGCATCTCTGTACTATGAGGTACTATAGAGGTTAAAAAAAAAAAAATTACATGTATCACTCTGGAGGATTTGGGCACCTAAGACTGCCTCAACTGGAACTTGAGCAAGCAAGTAACTTTTCAGGTCCCATCCAAAATGATTTACCTGAGATTGCACAGGAGAGGTGCAAAAATGAACTCTAAGCTTCTCAAACTGCAGTGAAAGCCCTTGCCACTAACCTATCCTTTCCTCATTTATAGCTAACTTAATCTCACTAGCTGGACTCCACTCAGCTAGGATCTACAGTGATGTAAATTTCTGCAATAAGGCCACTTGAGAAGCTGCACCCAGTACGTTTTCACTCTGCTCACTAATACATCAAAGCAGAGACAGAAGATACAAAGATCATTATTAGCATTGACCTAACCTGTTTTGCCTAACAAGCATCTATAGCAAAGCAATGTGGTCTAAGATGCTAAAGAAATAGCTGCATTCCTCTAAAGCCAAATTCAGTGTGGTGTGCAGGCATCTATTGATTTCTATCAGATTTGTATCAGACCTCCATACTGAATGGTTAAGTGCTGCTGGGCAGGGTGAGCGGTCAAAGAAAAGATGTACTTCTAACTGCATTTTGACAAAACAGGGAAAACAGGCTTTGCAAAGTACAGAATTGTTTTGCTGTTACTGGGATGCTTTCTAAGCTATCCTGTTCCCTCTGTGTTTTAATTCCTTTGTTACAAAAACCACAAACACCTTATGGGCCAGGAAATCCAATATCTCTGCAAGTAATTATCTTTATACACAATGGACACAGAAAGCATTGTCACCACTTGAGAAGCGCATATGGCTAAAAGATTTACATGTAGAAGATATTCTTGGGCCAACAGTGCAGGGTGAAGTAGGCTAATGAAAGAGATGAAAGAGAGAATGAGGTAGATGCTTTTATAAACAACATATTTTTTGGTCTAATTTTTTGTTTTGTCATTGAATTAGAATTTTAGTAACTTAACCAGATTAACAGATCAGCTGGATCCAACCAAGTTAACAAAGGGCAGTAAGGCAGAGCAAAAATAGAAACCAGTAGTCCTGCTCGCTCCATCTGTGAGTGATTAGTCAGACTCTCAATGCTTCTGTAACATTTTCCCACACCTTAACTCTCAAAACACTTTTTAAAGAAAAGCCATGGAACACTGTTACATGAGAGGAAAGAAGATAAATCATGCCAAAGATCAGTGTCAGAGTAAACTATGATTCAGTATTCATGGGCCTTAACTGTTCCTGACTGTGCCTCTTCATAATAGCAAAAAAGAAGCATTTAATTTCTAAGACCATAAAAAGAAGAGAAGAAAAATACATGCTAATTAGTAAATAATCCAAATCCAGTTTTTGCTTCTGTGACTACTGTTAGATATTACCTTAATGCTTGAAATAAGAGAGCTCTCCAATAACAAATTGCCATTCAAGAGGAGCAAGTGTTCTGCATCTCTGTTCAGATTGTTCTTTAGCAGCATGTACATTCCTTAAACCTGAATGGCCTTCTGGTCTTCTGAAGCATAAACTGGGTACTTCATGGATGATTGTAAGGACATAAAACCTGTCCCTATATACCCTTCTGCTAAGAACATGTAGGAGACATACCTACAACCAGACATTTACATATGTATCGGTCTGCAAATGGTTCATGGAACTAGAGGCTCGAATTTAGAGTCCTTTTTATAAAATGGACCCCCCTGAAGGGAGATGGTGGAGATTTGACCAAGGAAAAGCATTACTGGTAGAAAGATAACAGAACCCAAATGTTAGTGAAAAACCTACAGGTTAAAACACAGCTCTGAAAGTGAAGGCTTTGCTCTCCTACAAAGCTGGAGTTTCCAAGGTACATATGTGGGTAGACAGCTTTGGTGCATGTTCTCTCCAGATTTGGGACCTTAGAGCTTTCAAACTGCCGGCAGCCTGGCAGCCTTGGGAGACCACATTCTTATGGGACAACTGAGGTTTTGGGTGCCACCACTACTAAAGCAAAACAGACGTCCTGACAAGTTGAACTTTGTTCAGAGACTGAGAGCATCCTGCAAGACGAGACCACTCTTCAGGACTAATGGGAAACTAAGGGCATAGAAGCCCTGAAAGGCATGAATAAATCAGGAAGTTCAGCTTATATGTGCTTTTTTTTTTTTTTTTTTTTTTTTCCTACTAAATTGTTTTAATTCTTTAAAACAGAGCATGACAAATGTCATTTTGTTTTTTGGCTTTCTAGTCCATAAGAAATGCATAACTTATATTTTTGTTTTGAAATAGCAAGGGTTTTTCTCATCCTCAACCCTAATTTGTGCTCAGGGCTATGTTATGCTAAGAGGCTATTAACTGAGTGGATAGACTCAGCCACATCTTTTTTTTTTTTTTTTCCCCTGATAAGCTAAGCAAACATGAAGTCACCACAAGGGCTTGAAAACTGCAGCATGACAATGGAGTGGCAAGTGGTTGAAGTACAGAAAACTTTTAAGAAAACAAGGCCAAGAGCGTAAGCTTCAGTGCTAGTACCAGCTTTCATCTTTGAACAATATTCCTTACCTAGATCTAAACACTGACACCATTTCTAATGCAAGGAACACCTGAGCCAAAAATCCCTGAGAGCAGATAGGAGGGATTGCTGCATACTTACCCTGTTCCTACTCTCTTCTGTAGCCTATACTCTTTCTTTTTGCTCCTATCCAAACTCTGAGACAGGATGCTGGGCTGGAGAGCCCTTTGGGATGACCCTGTACAGCTGCTTTGGTGCCCTTCTATTTATGCTACATTTCAGAGGAAGTAATTTTCTCCTATTCCCGAACATTGTCAACAAACAGCAAACGCCTCCAAAGCCATTTTTGACAGAGTCAACCTTAGCACTTGAATTCAAGGATTAGTCACACGCTGCTGGAGTGAAAACAAAGAAAATGTAAACAGCTAATGCCTTTGCCAGAAGTATGCAAGAGTCTGTGTGGGAAAGGATGTGATATAAGAGCTTGTGTGATCATACATTCTTTTATTAAAATAAAACCTTTCACAACAATTCCTAACATGATTATTTTTTTTTCAAGTATCACCATTCATTAAACAAATCTTGCCTGTGCAATTATCAAATATGTAGGGCTTGTGATATCAGGTAGAACCCTCTATGGGTGTATTTCAAATTGTCATTGTTTAATTATTAACTGACTCCATCATGTTTTCTTTCTATATGTGTTCTTTATTTCAGGAATACATCCTGCAATATTAAATGAAAAGATAAGCCCAGTCAAGAATCTGAGGAATAATATGAAAGTCATCTTATGTATATTTTCTCAGCTTCCTTTCCTCAGCTATCCTACATTATCGCCACAGCCAGGATAGAGAAAGGAAAGAAAATTTGCTATGGAGAATTACACCGGGCTCTGGGGCAGAAGATACCCCTTCACTCACCTCCTTCTCCACCCTGCCTTAGTGATGTCACAAGTATGAAACAAAAAATGTTATGCCATGAAAGTTTAAAGAAAACATCACCTTGGAAATGACAGCTACCATAGATATGGTCAAAGTTTATTATAATTTGCAGGGTTTTTTTCAGGCAGTTGTTTATTTGTCCCAACCTATAGTTCAGGTGACCTCTTCATAAAATACAGAAGTCTGATAAACAGAAAAGTCAAAGAATGGTTACATAAGTATAAAAAAGGGTTTGTCTTGACACTGCTAAATCAGACTGCTTTGGCTCAGAATAGGGTGAAGAAACAAGGACACGTGGGCACTGTTCACAAAACTAACTGCATCTCCATGGTAAGGTAGCCCATTGCAGAAGACACATGTTCACTCTGCTCAGAGTTTGCCTAAATCAAAGGCTTTTTCTTTCTCACAAGAGGTGCTGACAGAGAAGTTTACCACTCTTTCTGAAGTGGTACTCTTTTATGTTTAAAAAGTCACTAGAATAGCTACTGGAACCCACCAGTACTCTTTTCCAGCTGAGTCCCCTTATGGCAGGCTATGATTTTGTCTTGAATCTAAGTGTAAAAGTACTTTACTGTAAATGAATACTTAGAGGTTGAAATAAAAATGAAGGTCCTTCAATAGGAGTGGATGATAAAGCACTAGCCCAGAATACCTGCAGACCATCAGTGTTCACTCACAAAATGAGGTATCAGATTTAAAATCTCTCCCTCATTTGAGGTAAAAAGGATATTTAAACCTCTCAGAAATATCTTAAGTGAGAGTTTTAAAGAAAAAAGTGTGAGTTTTTTGTTAGCTTCCTTATCAGAATAATTGTTCCAGAAAAAGCAAAATATTTCTTCAGTTACAACTTTGTTTTATAAAAGGTTAAAAAGAACAGTTTCAGGTGGACCTAGACTTCTGGCATGTTCTTGGCATGAAATTTCCTGGGAGACAACTAAGCCAAGAAACCCCATAAGGAGTATTTTTTCCCTTTCTCTATACTTCCTGTCCCCACAATCCAATATACACAGGGGGCTCCCACGTAGCCCAGACTGCCTCCGAAGCAGACAACTTGCAGATCACGCACTTGGGCTCTGGAACTGAAAGAGATCTCAAGATGAATGAAGAATGGCTCCATCCCATCACAAGGAAACTTTCTAGGTGAGGGAGACTTGCTGCCTAAAGAAACAAACTTGTGCTTAATAGTAGATACAATCTGCACTTACCTAGCTTAGCAACTAAGATTTCTAGATGTGGAAGAAAGGCAGCTGAGCAGTTTCAGTTCCACAGACCAATACCTCCTCATCAGTGAGATAGAATGCTTTTTCTTTTGTCTTGAAAATATTTTTTCCAGTCAATCTTCCTCCTTTTTCAAAAAATTCAAATCATTCCTCACATACCTAAAGCAGCAATGCACTGAATGTTCCCCTCAGTCCTTTCTGCCTTATCAAGTTTCCGATTCCTAATTAAATATATAAATTCTAAAAGTACATTTTAACCACTGCCAATTGATTCCCTTCAGAACAAAAAAGCCTCCCTCTAGAGCAAGTTACCTGAAATCACTTGACTCAACAAGCTATACTAACTTCCTCTTGCCTAACCCAACCTTTTAGTGCTTGGCAACACTCCAGCGCTTCTGATTAAGGGAAAAGATGCTGAAGGGCCAGATCTTTGAAGGTGCTGAGCACCCACAGCACATGATTATTTCAGCTGATGCTGCAGATGCCAGGCCCCTGTATCATCCTGCCCCATGACATTCAATTCACTTTCTCTCGGTGTGACAGGATATCACTTTCACTTGTTTTTATTTTATTTTCTTGGACTATCAAAGTTAAATTCCACAGAACAGTGATGTTTATCTCATTCTGAGCTGAGCTGCAGAACCATATTTGCATTTGAAACATCAAGTACTTCTACACCCACTTCTCTAAACAAAACCACTACAGGGTTTTGAGTTTGCATCTGTACTTTCCATTGCTGCTTTGATTTATTCCAGCTAAAAGGAAAAATGAAAACTGGAGACATTTATTTCAAGTGCTGGACTGTTTCTCCAAACGAGTGATTCAGACCTTGGCTCTGCCATTCATTCCTTGTGCAGTTCTCAGACATAAGCAATGCATCTGTGAATGAATATGATGTGGTTTCTTTTCTCCTGTTCTTTCATCCTTTCTCTTGACTAGTTGGACAATAAGGTCTTCATGAGGTCCTCAGATGAAGTCTACAGGATCTAATGCTATAAGCTTATATCTTTTTACAAAATTAGAGATTTTAGTGTTCAAAATGTTGTGTGTAATCCCTATGGAGACTTGCTATAGAAATACCAACCCGAAGGCCCTGGCCAAGCAAAGCTGTCATTGGGCAGTCTGTCACGTTGCTATCATAGATCTCGGGCAGACCACCTCTACTAGGAGAACAAATAGCATGTGCAGAAGGGCTAAACAGAAGGAACCTGATTATCAAGAGTGAAAGAGACCGAGTGTCCCTGTATGTCTTACTGCTCACTGCTGGTTGATCATCTCCCCCATGGTGGGAGAAGCAGAAGCTCTGAAGACTAAGACAGTAAATGGTTATGTCATAAACTACTCTTCTCCTATATGTTTTATAGAAAGTCCATGACAGGATTTAGTTTTCACGTTACAAACAGGATGGAAAAAAAAAAAATGAAGAAGCTGAAAAAGCAAATAATAATTCTTTAGAAATCACTGGGAGAGCCTCACTGAAAGCCACAGGGTCGGAAGGAAACACTGAACTTTTGTGTCTTCCTGTGCTTCAAAGTCATTTTCTTTCCATTTGGCTTTAGAGAACGTCATTTTAGCTGGCTCTGTGGCTCTTGCATCAAGACAAATGGTGTGCCTTTCACAGTAACTCTGCACTGATACACACCTGAAAGCTAGAGGGGAGGAAACGGGGAGTGGAAATGAAGCTTTAACTCAGAACAAAATCAAATGAGGATTTTTTTAACATATTCATTTTTTTTCCCTTTTCTTATTGATGACAGGGGCTGAGGGGAAAAAAGGAATTGGATTAATTGATTTTCAGAAGAAACAACAAATAAGCAGATGAATTTAGCAGCGCTATCCATGGGAGCACACGTACCTGGGAGAAAAAAATATTCCATTTCATTGCTGCATACTTCTCCTACAACATAATCTTTTTCTATGGCATAATAACAAGTCATGGATAATAATTTTCAGATAAAAGTCAACAAATAGGAACAATGTCAATATTTATGCAACATTTGACAACACTCTCAGTACCATAAAATCTGAAGTACAGCAGTATTCTGTGTAAGAAGTGCTGGTGTGTTTATTTAGAAGTGACAATTTAAATGCCAATCATTTCATAGTTTAATTTAAGGAATGTCATCAGTACAAGATCATAAGGGTCTGGAGATGCCTGCTCATTTTGTACATTCTAAAGCCCACTGGAATTGATATAGGGAAATTCATGGTTTGATCGGGCTAACTACAGATTTCTTTTGTCCTGGGTAAATATGTGTTTTTCAAACTAGAAGAACTTGGCAGAGGTTTTCAATGTGTGTCTCAAACCTCTCTGTCTATATGGCTTATAATTTGGAAGTTCCTGAAGCTCTTCTTCCCCATACATTGCTGAGAGATTTCTACTTGTCCACCTACCTTGTAAGAGTAAATGGGGTGTCTTCTACAAAATAAAAAAAAAAAAACAAAACAAAAAAAGTAACTAGTCGGTAATCTGCTACAAACTACTTCAGAATACAAAAAAGAAGAAATATTCGGTGCTTAACTTTATTTAAGTAAGAAAATCCAGAAACCCTGGGTGTCGTTTATGTATTTTTTGCACCCTAAGTGCCATCGAGGCTACATGCAGTGTTAGCGTAAGTCAGGAGATGGCGATATTGTAGATGGTCTTAGGGTTCCTCACCTGAAGTTAGATTTAGGTGGTGGTGGTGCCGGAAATGGTCCTCTGTAAACTGTGGTGCAGGTCTTCCAGATGCTAACCCTCAGGCTGTCTATATCCTTCCTGGTCCAAGAGTATTTGCAGCTAAATTGCTGCGTTCAGGGTGCATTGCTGAAAGCAAAGAAAACCTACTTTGCTGCAAACTATCAAGTATGGGAAGATGGATGCAATTCCTTATGTACTGGGACTCTGCTCCAGGGTTGACTTTTTTGGAGGTAAGGATAAAAGAACATATGTCAAGTTGCTACCTGAGAGAACTGAGAAACCTCTGAGATGCTTAGGTTGATAGAGAGAAAAAGGTTAAAAATGGACATTGACTCTTTTTTATGTGCTGCAATATCTTTCAGGAATTCCATGAGGTTGGGTTACTCTGCATCCATCCTTGTTAAAGAGACAGGAGAAGGGGGAGATGGACCCCAGCCCATCTCTCCCTAGCTGGTTATGAGGTTACAGACGTGGCTCTAGGTCTCAAACCAACAACCCATCTCAATTGCCAGCCTATTCCAAGACTGTAGGAAGAATTTAAGTGGCCAAAAAACTAATTCTGCATCACAACAGAGATCTGGATGGGGACTTGTTGCTTATCTCCCTCAGAAAAGGCACTCCTGGGCACATGTAGGGGTTTCACCTAGGAGCTGAGGAACTCTCAGGCTAAACTTGCAGATCTCTACAAGGTTAGGCAACTACATTGTTGTTTGCAGCTTCATGGGTTTCATGTAGCCAATTTGGGCTGGGTTTAAACTGACTCAGTCCTATATGTGGTCACTAGAGATTTAGGGGAGAAAGAATATATTATATTCCTCACCGCATACAGAGTGTTTGAGCAGTCACAGATAATGCATGTGTAGACTCCCAGACATTCACGAATGTCAGTGCAATAACAAAATGCTGGTTAACTCACACCAATTTACACTTCCATTTCTACGTGACTGAGGTTTGTGCTAAGATTTTGGGATTGCTTGATCTTCAGACTCAAAGTGAAACCTGTGTGTGAACCAGCCTGGTTCATAACTAACTGAAGAGAAAATTCATGCAGCATCCTGGCAAGGAAATCTGCCAGGTTTCACACTCCCCTCTCTCTAGCACAAAAAGAAACACAGTGAAAATGTTTATAAAAGGGAAATTATCAGATTACCAGACAGAAAGGTGTTCTTCAAACCCTAGTTCATGAACCTTTTGACAAACATCCTCAGAGGTGTAAGTCTGAAGTACAAGAAAAATCAGTACATTTTTTCATTATTCCTGTCATCGTCTTGACAAATTTCCTGACAGCTTGGAAGATCCCTCCACTTTTGTCTGGCCCAAGGACTCTCACCCTGGGGATTACAAGCAGTTGGCACATGAGTCTCATCACCCTGCCTCCTTTTAAGAATCATCTCCGCAGTATAAATCCTGCAGTAGCAGGTGGGAACATTTTCGATTAGCTCATCCACCAGAGAAATCACACGCTTAGACCCTGAAGGTCTATCTTATAAATAGAGGGCTCAATGCAGCCAGAAAAATTATACAAGACAGGAAGGAGTACCAAACTGACTGAAACCAGTAGTGCGATGAAGGCACTTTTACTGATTCCTTTCCTTTCCAACCCAGTACCCTCTAAGAATCTGGTCGTTCTCTGACTCTCCAATTCTTACAATATACATGAGATGTACTGTGCTCAAATACTTCTCTCTAAGGGTGGCTATTTCTGGAACAGAATCATATTAACATCAGCTGAATTACATGCCCCAGGGTGGTCCATCCTGTGCTTCTACCTCAGTGGTGGGAGTGCATGTGTCCAGCAGAGCAGCAAGGACAGTAGTCAGCTACTATAACCCTTTACTTGTCTCCATGTGAACACGCTGCTCTTGTGAGTTGAGATGCTGGGGGAATAAGTATTTATAAAAAATGTTGTAATGGTGAGATTCCACAGGATACAGGGTCCATGTAAGTACCATAAATATACTGCAAATATACTGTGCAAAACAAAGGAAGTTTTAGGTACTGCTGCATCCAGCCTAGCACAGGGAATCAAAGTTTGTTTAGCCCTCAGTGCTCTACAGCATCTTGTAAGATCAGGAAATTTTTGTAATTTTTTGTGTGTGTGCATGAGGTTTCTGGAAATACCACAAAGCCAAATCTTGTCATGATCTTTCATTCACTTCTACTTCCAGGCCCAGCCAAAAGGAGGAAGTTTAGAGGAGCAGAAAAGCATACAAACCAAATGCAACTGAGCGTTTGTGTGTCTATTAAAAGACTTTTTGGGGCACCAGCATGGAGAAAATGGTTGAGGCAAGGTTTTGATTTCACCCTTGCTGGCTCCCAGGCCCCTAATTACAGCTGAGCTCTTTGTAGGTAAATAACATTTAAGTGGAACTATTTCGGACCGCTGGGGTCCTGCACTCTGCTGTGCAGTGCCCTTTCATTAGAAATTAGCCGACCTGATGCTGAATAAACACATTGTGTGTTTTGCAAGAGCTCTGATGTGGTCTCTGTTAATTACTCTCTTTAACCTATTGCAATCATGTGCTGCTTAGCCCCACATACCACAGGACTGTTTGGGAAGGGGAAGATTATGGGGGATGCACATAGAAGTTCTTAAAGGGAGAGACAGAATAAAGACATGCTACAAAGTCTGTTTGAACTGGTGTCAGTTACAGTAATGAGTGGGTAGGAATAATAATAAATACATAGCACTTCAGGAACACTTCACATTCTCTAAGTGCTGTGCCAACATCAAGCAATTAATTATATGATCAGGACCTTCCTTCTCAGCAACTGTCTTGACTCTACCAAAGAGACCAGCCTGGCTTACTCATTTGCTAGCTTTTCTGCACTGCCCTTGGCAGTGGTTTGTACTTGGAACCTCTCCCTCTCCCCTTCACCCTCAAATTACACTCCCATTCATGACAATCTATTCAAAAGGTGCTTAGATGCATGCTTAATGCTTAATTACTGAGCTTTCCTCAGAGGTGCCTAAGGGCTTTCATCATTGGAACAATAAACTTAAGAGTCCACCCTCTTCCTCTTCCTCAGGTCCCTGTTCTAGACTTCCATCTTCTAGCAGATTTGCAGGGAAGCAGTCAGCAGTCACCAATGCAGTGAATCCTCACTGATCCAAGGATAGCTGTGCATCAATAATCACTGCCCTATTTTCATTACCAGCCAGTTTAATACACTTCTCACTTAGCTTTAAGTTAGGTTTAAAATCATGAAATTTGTTCTGTCTTATCAGCTTCACTGAAGCATGTCAATGATCTCAACCTCTGAAAGCTGGACTACTTTGACCCATACTCTGGTGGGAAAAGTAGGCGGAAACCTGTGGGTTTTTTACATTAGTTATAGTAGACCAGTAGAACAACTCTCTTGTTTAGTACTGGAGCTGTCTGTCTTCACTGGGTGTCTCCAGTAATGCAATTATGGAGTAATTACAGCAACACCAACTCCTCTCATCTAAACAGGCCCCAACTTCAGATATGCTCATTCAAGCACTCAGTAGCCTTTCCATATCTCAATTCCCACATTGATAAAGGAGGAAGCATTACTATTAACAGTATTAATTATTAATATAACTATTAACATGTGCAAAGCCGTAAGGTTTCCAGATGAAAGGTGCTGCGTAATTGTAAGATGTTCTCCACACAGCCATGGGCTGTTACCAACCAACTCAAATCAAAAAAGGTTATCAAATACACACACTTAAAGAATTGGGCTGATCAAGTAAACCATTGCCATGGGATAACAGTCTTCCACTGCTACAAAAATGCTGAAGCATTAATCTCCAATAAGTATCAAAAAGGATCTGAGGCTTTTCTCTTCAAAGAGGGAGGCATTCACCTTGTCACAATGTTTGAGGGCTGTGACACTGTTATGCCAAATCACCTGCCAAAACTGAATAATTTCTCTGCAAAGCAGAGTTGCAGTTACTATCTGGCTACTGTAGAACTCCTTCCCATCAGACAGCCTGTGGAAATTCTGACAGTTTCAAATTCATTTTTTCTTTAATATTTCAGTCTTGGTACAGCCCTACAGTCTATATCTGCTGGGCGGCAAGTTGCTTTGAATCAGTCTAAATTATAAATAGATGTATGTAGCGTCTCCTTTGTGGGAACTCTCTTGGCGTGCAGAGAGGTATGTCCCAAGTGGCCTTCCAGCCCTGTTTTCAGGGATACCAAGAGGCAGCCCAGATTCAACCTCACAGTTATATTGTAGGTCCTTTATAGTCAGTGGACTATAGACACGCATTTCCACAGGGCAAGTTATCTCAAACCTATGATGACTTTTCCTCTGTAGGTACTTAAATTTCCTGGGCTGTCTTCACATACTGTGCTAGGATCCTCAAGTGCCTAGACCCAAACCACGTAAGTTTAGGTGCTTAAAGAAAGCATATCGGTTATGTGCTCACAACAGAGTAGGATAAATCTAACACCCACTTCCCCAAGCCGTAGTATGTACAGCCAGACTGTGGCAAAGAAAACTTGCAGGAGACACCACCAGGGTTTTCTTGTCAGCAAGAGCAACATCAGGATCCACTATGACACTGCTTTGCAGCTGGCACAAGCCTGTTGTGACATAATGACTACAATTGATATTAGGTAAAAACCTGCTCTCTAGTCTTTCCACCACATTACTACTACTCTCGCTCACTCTCCTCAGCAAGACAAAGGAGAAAATAGGATGGAAAAGCTCCTGGGTCAAGCTACAGACAGGGAAATAATTATCAACTACTGTCATGGGCAAAACAGACTCATTTTGAGGAAAATGGAATTATTGTCAATTAAAGTAGATCTGAATGGTGATAAAGACAGAAATTAAACCAACGCTTTCCCCTCCACCTTCCCCTGACGCTGAGCGACTCAGGGGCTGGGCCGGGGGTCGCGGCCAGCCCATCCCAGCCCCTCTGGGCCGCTCCTCCCTCCCCCCCCGGCTCCCTGCTCCAGCGCGGGCCCTTCCCCGGGCCGCAGTCCTTCAGGGACAACCTGCTCCCGCCTGGGCTCTCCACGGCCGCAGCTCCTGCAGGAAATATCCCCCCGCTGCGCTGTGGCGTGGGGCCCTCCCCGGGCTGCAGGGTGGGTCTCTGCTCCAGCGGGGTCTCTCCAGGGCTGCAGGGGATCCCTGCTCCGGGCCTGCAGCCCCTCCTGCCCTCCTCCTCCTCCGGCCTCGGGGTCCCTCTGCTGCTGCTCCCTCCTTGGCTTCTTCCTCCTCCTCTGCCTGGGCCGCCTTTGGCCCTTGCTGAAACCTGTTTTCCCCCCGGCGCCCCCAGCTTGGCTGAGGGGCTCAGCTGGGACCGGCCGCCCTGCAGCCCCCTGACAGTGCCGGGGCACGGGATAGACTCAGTGCCTTCATTGCTGACACACAAGTAAACTTACACAGCCGTCCTCATCTAGAGCTCTGGAGTTAGCTTAGAAATGAAGAACCTGTGAACAGTGGTCCTTTAGGATGGGATCAACTATTCCTGAAAATCTCCAGAGCACTTCGTTGTAATGTTCAGAAAAGCTTCTCATGTCCCATAACTCAGGAGAGGCAAATTTCTACCTGATCCCAGGTCCCTCTAAGCATAGCATGGTCTTTGTGTAGTCAGACTTGGCCAGATAATGTGACACTGAGGCTGGAAAGTCCATCATGGCTCATTCTGTGTAAGCTTGATCTTGAGACTGTTCTCCATCTCAGAATTTAGCTACATCCTAAAAGTCAGGTGAAATGCTTCCATAAATGGCCACCTTGTCTAAGCAGCTGCAGACATGCACAGTGTCCTTTGCATAGCACATTTAAGCCATTTCACCTTGGTGTCTGTCCACTCTCTGTTCTTACTACAGATTATTGAAAAACAGCTCTCAGACTTCTGGAAGGAAGTGATGGCTTTGCAAAAAGATTGAAACACTCAGGTTGGGCTTTGTATTCTGTAACAAATGGCTTGCACTAACCTTATAAGTAGGATTTGAAGGCTGCATGCATGCATTTCTGCTTTTCAGACTGGTGGAGCTAATTGATTGCCCACAGCTCTAGCCTAGAAAACCAGACAGCTGGAACCATCAAGGACTCTTCTGCCTAAATGAATTAAGTAAATGAATTAAGCAATCAGACACAAAGGAGAGGATGTGCAGCAATTGCCTATCATTTGAAATGCAAGGCACAAGTAATTGATTGTGCAGTTATCATGCCACACAACATACATATACATCCCCTGCTCTTGTTTATATCTTTGCAATGTGGGAAAAAAAATAATTGCAAGACACAGATAATAATTTGTCTTCCCCTGTGTAGTAGCAACATCAATAGTCATTATTCTAAACTCTTCCTTCAAAATATGCTGGGCACTTCAACAAAAAAGCAATTCCTTGCCTGAAGGGCTCACAGTCTGTGCTGGATTCTGCCCCAGTGGAATAACACATAGCTTCATCATTGGGGTTTAATGTAGGCAAAGCAATCAGATAAAAAAAAAAAAAAAGTGAAAACAAGACAAGCAAAAAGAATACTTAGTTATTCTCTGCATGCTACCTGGTTGTTTTTATAGGCTATGTCTTAAATATATTGATGCTGGCAGGTGAGGAAGCACAGCAAAGCAAAAAGAAGGTGACAATTATGGTTGTGACAATTTGGCCATTGGGATTTGATGACTGGCATTATTGACAGCGGAGACTGCAAGGGTCCCTGTGGAAAGAGACGATGGAATACACTGAATAAATAAGACATGCTGAGAAAAAGTTATGAGGCTATGTATCTTGGTTTACACACAAGAGCATCCAACCCAGCTCTCCTTAGAAGCTTTCCACAATCTTTATGGAAGCTAGATGGAGACAAGGATATTTGTGCATAGGTCAAGTTCTTTCTCATATATAATTTTTATTTAAAAGTGGGCTTTTTTAGTGGAAAGCAGTAGCTTAAGTTTCCAGCAAACAGAAACAGAATTCTCTGAATACACAGAAATGTGTAGGTTCAGAATAAAAGAGAGATAAATAGGGAGTGAAATTATGTCGGTTTGCACATAAAGCCATCATTTTGTAAGGGCAGCAGGCCCTTAGTCAGATGCCATAAAATTGTATAGTCTTACTCTTACATTACCTCAGATGAAAATAATTAAGAAAGACTGAATAAACTTCCAAACAGCTCTGGCAGATCACCTCTTTGTGAATGCAATCTTTGGATTTTCGTTTCTCCTCTCCAAACATCATTTCATCCACATCGCCATAAGTTCTGCAGTAATGTCTAAAGCCCAGTGTAAAACTGGAGCTCATTTCTGAGACACAAGACAATCTTCAACACCCAAAACTTAAAACATGAGTAGAAGAGTTGGACAAAAAGTAAGAAGAAAAGGAGTATTGTTATTTCATATGTATGGGACTCCTAGTCCCAGACAATGATATATATTCATGGCCAATAGATCAATTTATGATAAAGGTAGGGACTGAACACTTCTCAGGAGAACTCTTCCATTTCAGTTATACTATTTTTTTTCTTCTACCCACCTGCATTGTGAATTGCTCAATGTGTTGACACACAGCCACTGAAAATAACAAGGGGAAATGACCTGGCCATTATGGCAGAGAACTTAGATGCAAGTTGGTGTGTATATTGGGAAAAAACAGGACAGTAAGTTTTTTCAGGACAGAATGCATTTGTGCTCTGCAGGCCTTGTCTAGACAGGTGGGATGGGAGGGATTTCATGGGAGCATTTTGATTTTAGATAGAAAACATCCAAGTCCTTATGTGAAGGTTGAGAACTTCAACTCAAAGACTTCAGGAGCCTCGGGCTTAGGGTTTGGTTATGGATTTCCTTCATTTGCATTTTCTTAAACTCTTTGATATTTGGCCAAATTTAAACAAGAACTCAAACATACTTTGCCTTGCTAAGATTTCTAATGTACCTATGTATGTGTGTTCACATATAGCTGTGTGATTTGTTATCTCAGAGATGCAAATGCCTGCAGGATGGGGAGGTCTCTGCCATGACTGATGATCCAGCATGGTTTGCCATCCACCACTGAGAGACAGTCTGGCATGAGAATGGAGCTGTGCTTGCTTTCCATAGTGCAAGAAGGAACTGCCTTGACAGCAGGCTGAAGCAGAAAGGAGAATCTTGTATTTCTCGAGATGAGGAGAGAAACTGAGTTTTCAAGACCATTTTGAGAGGTAAAATTGTGCCCACTTTGCCAGAAATCAGAGGTAAATCATTGCAATGTCCTGTCTCCCATAAAAACACACATGCTGATAACACAGGGTGGCCTCCAGCCAGTTCAGCCAGCACAGTTGGAACCTTTGTTTTTAGGGTTCGGTCAAAAGTGGAGTAAATATTTGCAAGAGAACATTTTCCTAACAGGGACACACTCAAAAGTACATTTGCTGGAAAAGAGCTCTGGCACCATCCTTTTTTATTGTACAGTCCTGCAAACCCAGGGCAGGCAGGGACAGAGAAATAAATCAAGTGCTCTGAACCTGCATGTTCAGCCTTTATAGCAAACCCATGTAAGAGTGGTTCAAATGGGAGAGTGCTGATAAGGTGACCTGACTTCATAGAATTTTGAAGAGCAGTCCTTTGAACTTTGAAAGCCTCATTTGTAAAAGATAAGATTTACCGCCCTAAAAAAGACAGGAAAGAGCTGACAAACTGTTGTCACCTGGGGAAGCCTTCCTGATAATTTTCCTTTCCAGTTCCAAGAACAGAGTATTTTAGAAACACAAGTGGACAATAACCTTTTTGCTGAGTCTATTTGACTTTGATTCCAATCAAGTTGACATTTTAGGCTTTACTTAAGTAACTTTGATGTACTTTTAAAGATTAGGTCCTGATAGCAAAAGAACCTGTACACTTCAGAAGTCTTGTCTTTGTTCAGATGCTTAAAGAAAAGGGAAAAAACAACTGCATACTTTTGAAATAAGCTTTATCATTTGCTAGATACATGAATCATTACTACTTTGTCAGTATTCATATTTTACTTGCAGCTCCTGTGAAGATCAGAACCCTCTGTGTTTCATCTGACCTAACTTGAGACATTTAATTGAGAAGTCTAATTTAGGACAAAAGTCACTTGGGGCTTCTCCTATAATCAATGAGACACTCTGTAGGGTGCTTCAGACATTTGTAAGCCAGTTGCCCTCTGAAAGTGGTTCTCTGCTTTGCCTATACATAAATATCTTAGACACCTGAAGTGTTGAAAGATAAGTAATCTAGGCCTTCCTTCTCATAGAAGGGAGTACAGTAAAAAAACAAGGGATAAAAAGAGAAGACAGAAATTGTTAAATACCCTCCCTACACAAAGAGTATGAGGTACAGAACTTAGATGATCTGGCCAAGGCCAGAGAGCTGGAGACAGGTCCAGGTATTGATCACAATATTTTGAAAATAGCATCTTAATTATGAAAAAAGCTTACACCTCTGGCAGTGGCCTCAAGGTTTTCTCTAATATAAATAAAGACACTAGAACTGGAAAATGCTTCAAAAAAATAAGTATTAATTCAAATTATTTATTTCCTCTTTCATAAAAATATTGAAAATTATAGACACTTTTCCTGTGAAAGTTCTCATTAATATTTTTTCCTTCCATAGGATATCAAATATATTATCACACAAAAGCTAGTGTAGCTATGCTGAATTCTGTTTCTCATCTGCTGTTTATAATAGATTTGACCATAAACACAAAGGATCAAGAATCCAAAAATGAATCATGGCTCTAGAATGGAACTGGAGTTGTGTGGCATATTCCTGCCCTAAAACATGTCAAAAAGTAAACATTTTCAAATTTTCCATAATTATTAACTTCCTTTAAAAATTATGTCAATTTCATTTACTGAAATTTTGAATTAAAAATTTTTCGTGTTGCAAATGACAAAGATATTTCATTCAGACAATGACAATTTGGGATATATAAATATTTTTTCTCTAACTGTTGTAGATTCCTTAGAACAACTCAAACTCGTGAAGTTTTACTTTTGATTTTTTTTTCCTTTTCCAGGGGACAGATACACACAAATAGAAGAATGATTACAACAGATCAGAGCAAAGTTCCGTCTGATTTAATATGCAGTTTCTGAGAGTATCTATTTTTCATTAAAAAATTCCAGCTGTATTGAACAAGAGAACTGAACAGCCAGAGACACAGTTGGCACAAATAGCCTGTGTACAGCAAAAGGATTGAAATATTCATGTATAAAATATGCAGCAAACAGTTCCAAAGTTGTAAACAAATACACAGCAAATAGAGTTAGAATTAAACTAATTAAATAAATTATTTGCTGTAAATACTTTGGCTGGTTCTTAAGGATGTAATTTCTGCTTCAATGAAGAGAAAGAAAGTTTCTGAACTATATTTATTCAGCAGAATCCAATTCAGCATTTGACAGGAAGAGTTTGAAATTGTATCATAAAAGGAAGGAGAAGCTCACAAGTCAGCAAAAAAAATGAAAATTTGTTGCATGATCAGTGGACTATGGAACGGATTATTCTGGAGCACCTTATGTAGCTTTGGTGTCCACACTTTAAAAAACATATATATAAAGAATATCTATCGAGGGTAAAGAGAAGCAACAGCAAAATTATGTCAAAATTACAGAAAATGTACTGCTGCGAGACACTGAAAGAGCTGTGCTTGCTTAGCTACTTCCTCAAACAGAAAATGAGCAATGAAAGACCTGACAGTGAAAAGTTTAACCACTGGGAGACACTCCTAAGGGAAAAGATAGATTATCTCTTTCTTGATTTTTTTCTAGTCAATGTATACATTAGTGAAACACAAAGTAGTTAATTCAGTACAGAGTTGTGCAATATGGGAAGCCAAGCCAGATGTTGTAGATATTTGTGAGGAAGAGATTGTTTGTTTGCTCAATAAAAATCGAGTCTAAACAGGCTTCTCCTTACTGATCAAGAAATTTGGGTACCCAGCAGTCAGTGTGCCTAAAAGGCTGTCAGAAAGAGGATTTTATGTGGACAAGCCCACTGGTTTTGCATGACAGAGGGCTTGTTACAGACTTATGCCCCAGAGAGTTCACTGTCCTGCTGTACTGGAGTTCTTCTACTTCTAAACATGCTTCAGACATAGGTGAATTTGCAGTAAACAGGCAGCTGATCACAGGGAACTTTGTTCTGTGTTGACATCAGAAATACTCTTTGTGCCTGTGACCTAGAGAGCAAAGAACCCCAAAAGTGGCAAAACTGCCAGATTACTCCACCAGAGTCCCATTAGAAAAGGCCATGAACACACAGACTGTTCACGTCTCCAATGATCTGTTTGTCATTGAAAAGCCAAACATATGGATTGCCGAAATAAACACTGTCCTTTAAAAACAAAAACAAAGTCAAACCAGGCTACATGGTCCTCCTCAAAACTACTCTGGAAAAGCGTCCAGTTCTTTACTAGCTTTAGTGCTTTTTACCCATCCACTGCTCAGAAAGCACTTACACCTCTCTGAGAGGACTTGCCTTTCCCACCTCATGTAAGAAGCGGTCAGGACCAGGCTGACAGGGATCTTAGATAACTGTTATTTCAAACACACCCGTGGAAACAATTACATGTTGGGAAGGAAAGTAATTAAAAATCATTGTCCACTAGGAGGAGGAAAGAAGAGAAGAGAAAGGAGAAAAAGGAGAGAAGAGAAATTCACTTTCCAGCTCCAATTCACATTCAGGCATTTAGTACAAAGAAGAACATGAGCAACTGAAGTCACTCTAGGGTCACGTTAACTGAGGCTTAATCACGTGCTGTGAATGACTGCCAGATTGTGATCTTCAAGAGAGATCTTCAGGGAATACTTTGTGAGTTTTCTGGGGATCAGACAAAAATTCCCTAGCTTATGACCATCTGAGGACACCCTTCTTCAAATCTCTATTCAGATAGCTCCTTGGGTTTTCACCTTCTAGGTTTAATTGACAACAGAACAGCTGTCCTGAGGAACTGAATTTTGGACTTGTGCATTAAAAGTGAGAGTTAGGAGGCAGCTGATCTTTGTAGAGCTCCAACATTATCTATTGCATACTTTGTTAAAATATGCAATAAATAACACTGCAGTAAAGAGCTTCAGCCTTTCGTACTAATCACAGAATCATATAATGGTTTGGATTGGAAGGGACCTTAAAGATCATCTAGTCCCAACCCACCTGTCATTGGCAGGAACACCTTCCACTAGGTAAAGTTGATCATTCACTATCATCTTATTGAATGATCCTCACATTCCATCACTTCACGATTAAAGCTAACAATCAATTCTCTTAGATTTCCTAATCTCTTTGAATTTTTATTTTGCTCAACTAGAATTGTTCACGATGGTTCACCTCCAATACAAAACTGCCTTGATGTCTTTTTTCTCCATTTTTGCTTTCAGTATCCTTTTTATCCCCTCTTTTTTATACTTCTCTGTAAAATATCCTTCCATAATTGACCTTCTAGATGTCAAAAGCAATTTAAAAAGCAACTACAGCTGAAGCTAATATGTTAAAATTATTTTTCTTGCTGTAGGAGTACACTGATAACATTCTTTTCCTGTACATGTTCACCTCAACTAGTAGGAAGTTATGCCTCAGCTGTCACATATATGAAATCATAATGAAGTCACCTTTCAAAGAACAAGTAGAGCTGAACAAAAAAGTTTTCTATTCTATGTGAAACCTCAAAGTTCTAATACTTGTGGTTATCCAAAATAAAGAATAAAAAAATTTAAAATTGTCAATATATGTTGCAAAAAAAAAGGTGATATTTAAAGTATTAATGTTGAAATGTCATGATACTTCTTTTTGGATGTGTCCCACCACCTCTGACTGCAAAATGATAGCATAGTGCAACTTCGCCCTCTTTTGTGATCTGGTCCATTTTCTTGCCACAGTCATAGGATCCCATGTTAGCAAAACATCAGGTGGACAGAAGACAGGATCCTACAATATAATCAAATACTTATCTTTTCCTGTCCTACCTCTGTTTCTTTCTTCCATTTTCTCTGTGTGTTCAACCCAAAACTTCAAATTCTTCAGGGCACTGTCTGTTTTATAACTGACTTGTATGCTGTTTAAAAAAAAACAGAACAAAGTTGACTATAAATAAAATAATGCCTTACATAGCTAAATAAACTATGGAAATCATTCTGTTGAAAACAATTCCTACAGCCTTTCTTTCCTGGAGCAAAGTAGTGAAGGCTCTAAAGCAGCCTTTTCTACCCAAATGCCAGCATAGTATATCAATGTTACATAACTTATCTGCTCTGCCAACTTCCCCTACTAAGGTATTCCTTTTTAAGGAAGAGGAAGTTTTATTTAACATTTACATTAATTTCACTTAAATTTCATAAGTATCAAGGTAGCAATGGTCCTGTAGTTAGTTCACTGCGGCATGAAGCTTCCCTGAACCTCAACGTGTAGGTTGCAGATGACATTGGATCTCTGAAGCTACCTGCTACCTTTGTAAAGGACAATAACAGCTCTCCATCTCTGTTAACTTCAAAATCCATCATTTACAGAAGAAATAGTCATTTTATTCTCCTGTTCAGTAGGCAAAGAAAACACCAGCTCAGGTTTCTTTTGAAAAGAACTGTAACTTCTCTCACCTAAAGTGGGCCATCTGTAATGTGGGTGTCTACATCTGAGTAAGTTACCTAAACTCTTTTCATAGACGTTAGAAATAAACTGACAACTACAGAGTGCGAGATGCATCTTTTTCAGACATCCATCTAAATCACCTACTAAAGCTTGGTTTTTCTCACTGGTTGTGAAGGGAATTAATAAGGCTAGTTCAAAAAGACTCTACTGGAAATTTTTGCAGTGAGACAATGCAGAACTGCTCAAAACAAGGTTTTCCAACTTTAATAAGAAAATGTTAAGCCATAAATAGTAAAAATTAAATTCTGAATCCATGTTGGATTCAGAACATGTTGAGTTGTCTTTTACTGATGGGACTGTAGATTTTAGTTATTTCTGAGTTACAACAACATCCACAAAATGAGAACCAAGTCTTAGATTCCCTTACTGTATGCATTAGTTATTGGCAGATTTCATTAGGTTGGCCACTGAAGAGATTAAAGTTGACTGCAGAAGCCAAACCCTAGCAGGGTTTGCTGAGAATTCACTAGTAAATTTAGAAAAGAAATAAAAATAAATCACAGAAGAAGATAAACTACTCAGGATGATTTGAATAAATTAAATACTTGGAGCTCTCAATCTCCTTAGTGTTTTGTAAATGAAGTCACTCTGATTTATGGCTCTGAAAATACATCAAGCCTGAAGTTTACATTTTGAAAAATTCCATATTTAAATTATTCTAAAAAATAAAAATTTGCATTCCTTTCAAACATAGTTTAAGACATGTGAGTTAAAAAATAGGAGCCATAATATTGGGAGGCACAAGATTACTGTGTTTCTATGTAGGAAAATACTGATTACAATTAGACAAAAATATCCATGAAGCCTGCTAAGTGGTTCCCTCTCTATACTCTGCGTGTTGTTAATGTCATGATCTTCTGGAAAAATCTCCTGTTGGAGACCTTCTTCCTCACTTCAAAAAAGAAACAAAGTACAGGGGATAACTATTAAGTTGGTCAATCTTACAAAGAGGACATTGCTTAACCTCAGTCATTTACTTCCAAGATGATGGTTATATTGTCAGTGAAGGTACTTTTCATCTTAAAGTCACCCTGAACTCCCACTTTTTCAGGATGAGGCATGCAAGTATCTCTTGAAGAACAAACCAAATGAGAATCAAGTTTAGATAAGAAGCTTTGGGTTTGATGATGCAAAATTTCCCCTCCCAAATCAAGAGGTGCTTAAAACTCAATGGGCAATGGTCATTAACACCACTTCCAAAGGAAATAACTATGTACATACATTGCAGTTCCTTACCAATAGCACACCTGTACATCAGGCTTCAGGCTTTATAGTTAATATGCATAAATAAAGCCAGCACTGCATCACTAAGAGGCAGTATAGTCCACTAGAGACCTGAGTTTTAGCCTAGGCTGTCCCACTGATCTGCCGTCCTGACTGAGTCACATCATCCCTCATTTTCCTGCTCTTTGTTTCTTCAGACTGTGAAAGCTATGGCAGGAAAGGACCAAGAAACCTGCTGGGAGAGCTCACCCATGTTTTGGGTTGCTGATAGCCATGTACTTTCCTTGGGAATGGTCAAGGAGTAGTCTATAAGATGAAAAAGTTGTTCTGGTAAGCGCAGTCTTCTCTCTGGCCATTCTGGGATGCTGCAGCCGCTACCTGACATGTGACAGGGACACCTCTGGGCATGGGAGGGGGACAGGCTATGGGGCATGGCCAGGAAAGCCACTAGAAGTCAGGTGGCCAGCCTGGTTTGTGCTCTGTCTTATTCTGTGTCTCTTACCTGGACTCCTGTGGTGCAAATAGGTGGTAGTTTATGAACAAAGGATCTGACAAATGCTGGACCCTCCCTGTAGGAAGTCAGGAAGCTTGAACTGATTCCTGTGTTATACATGGCCCAGACATACCTGTACCTCCAATTACATGTGTGTAGTGCCTAAGATGAATTCTGTACTCGTTCAGTCATGTAAATCATACTGATTTCCAGGTAACAATACTTACACATAAACAAATTTGTGCTGAAGGATTATACTGGAAAGAAGGATATCCCTGAAGATAGATGCAAAAGTTCAGTACTTGCCTCTCTAAAAGTAAATGTCAGACAAAGAACAGATTATTTAGGCTAAGCACAAATGGTTAATTTAGTTCCAAGGAGCCAGTAGTCCAACATATCTTCAGTAGAATTAATAAGGAAAATGGAAAAAATTCCATTTCCTCTTTCACAGGAAATCCCAGCATATCAAAAATAATACTATGCTCTTAATATAAAGGAGATGCAGTTTCAAGACCTGCAAAATCAATTAAAAAAAGGGTTTTTTTCTTTTGTCTGAAACACTTTCTTGAAAACACCACCAAAACACATAGAAGAAATAAAACCTTTTAATTTATAACACCTGTAATGCTAATATATATATGTTAAATATAATATTCTGTGCAGTTACATGCTTATTTTAAGAGAAACATGTAAACATAATTTAATAACTTTTAGAACCTCTAAGTTTAGCATAATCACATTGAAGGAAATTGTTTTGGAAGTACTGAAGTAAAATGAAAAAGTAGAAATTACTCTTATCACTTGTTTCTAATTCTTCTCTTATCAAAATCAACATGCTCTCATGACTTTTTGTCTTTTTTTTTTTTTTTTTCTGAAGAGTCGACTGTTATATTGAGAACATTTTGTTCAGCTCTGGACTTGAAACCTTCTTTTCTTGGCTGGCAATTTTTTCCTAGAAGCACCAAATCCCTTTTGACTGACTTTTCTATACAGATAAGCCACTGGACAAACATTAACTAATTCTTTTTGCATAACTTTTGTTCCATCACAAGTGTTGGAAAGGCAAACGACACTTTTTCTTCAGCACAATGAGTCTGGCAGGACATCATTATCCTGGACAGGAGTGTCAAGCCAACTTGTACCACCGCAAAGCAAATTCAGTCAACGCATTCCACTAAACTGACTAGAGAAATTCTGTGCAGCTGCACTGATCTGACAGTATTAGCTCATTTAATCTTTTTCTATAGTTGCCTGCAACATCAACAGAAAAGGAGAGAGGTCAGTTTGGATGTACAGGGAGAAACAAAGCTCAAATGCAATCTGTGACTGTTGAAAGAGATTGTTCTTCGGTTACTTGAAAAAAAAACCCAAAAACATTTAAACCTCTGGATTACAAGATTTGCACTGTTTGATAAATACATGCAACAGCTTCATCAGGGATAAATTTTTATTTCCTCTCACTTAATACTCAATAAAAACGTTACACACAAACACATATGTATGTGCCCATGCTCTATTTTGTACATTTTGAAAGCATGGGTGTGTATGGCTAACAGGCCACACAGAGGTTTCTGAGGGGGTTGTTTCTTCCTAAATGTCTCTTTCTTTTTTGTTTTTAATTCCTTCTCTTTTAGATCATGGTTACAGAAGGAGTAGATGGGGACAAATGATTTAAAAAAGGAGAATCTTTGTTTACTGACCAGAACAATTTCATTTTCTTTATAGCCTCAGCTGACTTCTGAATTAAAAATGCTTCCCTTAAGGTTTCAACAGAAAAATTGGGTAGGATGGTTTTAAAATAGGGTTAAGTCCGTCCAAGTGATGGTCTGTGGCATACTTGGTCTGTGCCCATGACTAGGGTGCTACCTAGCCTTAGTGCTACCCAGCGCTAGCCCACAGACTAGCTCAGTGCATTGCCACTGACTGCGTCCGTAGCCAACACAATGTGTCTGCAAAGGGCAAAAGCTGGACAGCCCTGAAATGAACAGATGCGACTTTGCAAGTCATGTAAAATGACAAGAAAAACCCTCATAAGGAAGAAAGGCACAACATTGGCTTTTATGAGAACACAATCAACTCCCAAATAACCTTAGAAGAGATCCAGTGCATAAACCATATACTACTGCTAAATATTATGGAGAACTGACAGCTCCTTTATTGGGAAGGTTTAGAGTCAGGTCTGGTAATGGAACTGTGCTCTTATTATGGAGGCTCATAATGTTCTAACACTGTCCCTAAACCTGGAAAAGATCAATTACTGTGCCCTTCATATAGTTTTATTTCATTAATAACCACAGATGCTAAAATCTTGGCCCAGATAATAGCAGATATATTAACTAAAGCATTCCCACACCTACCAGCTTTCAGACCAAGTAGGATTTGTATGTGGGAGTTGAACTGAAGAGACTCTTTAACCTTCTGTATTACAAGAAGCATATGAGAAAGTCAGATTTAACAGGACAGATGGAAAAAAAAAAAAAAAAAAAAAAAAGCATTTAACTATGTGTAACTATTTGCCGTGGCTTTCCTGATCGCAGCATTAAAAAATTAAACTTTGAAAGACAATTTATTGCCTAAATTAAAACTCTTTATGCCTTCCTGCTAAGTAATGCTTAAAGGATGTAATTCCTTCTCCTCATTCAATGCAGACTGAGAAAATGAAGCAAAGTTGTCATGCAGTACAGTTTGATTGGATGATCGTTTTTTTAACATGTATGGGTCTGGCATAAAATAAATAAAAGCAGTAGCATGAAGAGACTCAAAAGGGTTTGATGCACTCTGGATTTGAATTCCTTGAGAAAACATTGCTGGAATTTATGAATGAGAAATTGTAGGGGCAGCCTGGCTGTAGGACTTGAAGTATTAGGTAGTCTATTTAGCTGCATGTGTTAATATCTTTCTGTTCTCCATAAGGTGTTCTTGGAAAAACAAAAGGAAAAATTTCAGGACATAAAGATGTGTATTATTATGTGTAACACAGGAGTATCTATGGAATCAAGATCAGTGTCTAACCAAGTCTAACAATTCTTTATGGTATACACTGAGACAGTCCCTGCTGCAATGAGTTCACTTTCTAACTAGAGAAGACAGTTGTTGGAAAAGGAGCAGACAATAAAGGGACTTAGTTACTCAAAAACTTCAACCCATCAGCATCAAAGCTGAAGATAAAACCCAAGTCGTAAGTCTCAAGCCAAGTCTGCAATAACACCTAGGTACACACAGGTTCATGCCCACATTCTGAGCATCAATGGGGCATCACTACTTCATCCCCTAGTTTTCTTCCAAATATGTAGATCTGTCACAATCAGTTTTTACAGGTATGCAAAGTCACTGCATGCTGCAAGCAGGGATATTGAGAGGAGTGACTGGTACATCCAAGGGTTGGGGTGGCATTCAGAGGGACCTCAACAGACTGGAGCAATGGGCCGACAGGAACCTCAGGAAGTTTAAGAAAGGGAAGTGCAAAGTCCTGCACCTGGGGAAGAGACATCTCATGCATCAATAAGCTTTTGATAAGTTGCATAAAGAAAACACTTAATTTTAATGGAAAAGCAAGAAACAAATGCTCAATCTGAACAAAATTCACTCTGGGTGCAAAGGATGGTGTTAACAGGTGTGGTAAGTGGTAGTATGGTAGTTGGAGTTATTCCAACATCTCTTTGAGTATATCATGTTCTTGCAGAGGTGCAGCCACCATCTCTAACTTGTTTGACCCTGACCAGAGGTGGATCCAGCTTGGAGCCAGGGAAGATTTGAGAAGCTTCTTACATGGGGCCACCACTCCTCCGCTACCAAAAACACCACCACACAAAGCCAGCACAGATTATTTTCCTAAAATATCAAGTATTACAATTAGAAGTTTCAGATAATATTTAATTCTCACATTAGTAATTGAAAAAAAATTTGCAAAAACATTTCATTTTTATTAAATTCCAGTTAGAACTGAAAAGGAATGTATTATTTTATACCTCAAATAGATTTTTAAATGTTTAATGATAGTGATTTGATTTAAAAAAATGCTAGAAGTGGAAATCCAAATGAAATGTTTGAACCCAAATTTTTTTTTACTTAAATATTTTTCTTAAAACTTTAGCAACAAAAGAAATAAATGGAAGTAGCAAAAAAAAAAAAAAAAAAAAAAAAAAAGAAAGAAAGAAAGACGTAGCAGCACTTAATTCAAAATAGAAACAACTTTGAGCTCTGCCTACATACTCTTTGATTTTATTGAGTTTGAAAGAAATGTACAGTACATACAATGCAGAGTTAGTGTCTGGAAGATCCTAATTGCAGAGGAAGACAGAGACCCTGACTATGGTTCATGGCCTGTCCAGCTGGGGATCAAACCCTGAGCACTGCCAAACCTCTAACCATTTTGGGTACAGACAAATTACTAGAGAAACAAACTCTGAAGCTGTTTACTCAGTGTGCTTAGGCTGCACAACCCCAACTGGGAGCACATCTGTCAAGGACTTGTGAGAACTGTCAACTCCATTTGCCCCCCGTGGGTGCACCTACACAGGCACCATAGTATGGATTTGGCTGTAATCTCAAGTTCTGACTCTTCTCCTTCTCTGTTTGTATATAAGCACACACTCCATGTGGATGCAAGCCAAGGTCTAGAGTGCAGTAGGTTAAGAACCAAGAGGAAGAGTCCGGCAGGACTGAGCAGACTGGACAGCCATGCACCAGCAGACAGCTTCTCCTCAGCTCTTCTCAACTGCCACAGTGAGGGCTCTGAGCCTGAGCTGTAGGGTCAGTAGCAGTAACTGGGAAGACTGGCCAAGAGTGAATTTCACCTTTGTATGCACCATTTTCTCTTATTCTGCAAAATAAATGTGGTCTTGTTGATACAAATCACAAGTGCAAGGACAAAAAGGTAATCACAAACATTTAGTGTGGATTTACCAAAGGCAGATCATGCTTGACTGACGTGATTGCCTCTAGTGATGAAATGTTTTCTTATTTTGATGAGGAGAGAGTACTGGATAAAGTATACTTGATTTCACTAAGTCTTCTGGCCCATCCCCATAGTCCTCTCATCTGGAATCTGAGGATTTATGGTCCACTAGATGTCATGAAAGCTGCCTGGACTGTCAAACTCAAAAGCTAAAGATCAATGTCTTAACAACCACCTTTTGGCCAGTAACAAACAGTATCAATGATCTGGATAATAAGTCTGAATGAATCCTCAGCAATTTTGAAGATGCTAGGAAATTAGGAGTGGACGACACACTGAAAGGCAAAGCATCACACAAGATGGTGCTTGATGAACCTGAAGATAAGGCTAACAAAAAATATTATGAATATCAACAAAGAAAAGTGTCATGTTCTACATTCGTCTGGGACAACCCCAAGCATCAGGCTGCCTGGGAAAAGCCTGGTGAAAAGGACAAGTAGACACAAGACTGAATATGAGCCAAGAGGAAGCTCTCCATGCAAATAAGGCAAACCACACACTGGGCAACACTAGGAGGAGCGTGTCCAGCAGATCAAATTATAGTCCTTCCCCACACACCCGGAATACTGTGTCACAGTGTGGATGCCTCCCATACCAAGTTCAAGAGAGATGTGCAGAAACTGGAGCTGAGCCAGCAAAGAGCTACCAAAATGGTCCAGGAGATAGACGACATAGCATACAAGAAGCTAAGAGAACTGGCTTTGTTTTATCTGATGAGGAGGATACCATGAAGTGAATAGGCATACCATATAATAATTTGAAAGGTGCCAAAGAGGTAATGAAGACAATGTAGCCAAACTCTTCTCAATAGTGGCAGATAGTATAATGATGAGCAAAGGTCACAAGATGTGTCTGGGGAGGTTCAGATCAGACATAAGGAAAAGTTTTACTAGCAGAGTATCACTGGAGCAGGTACCCAGAGATGCTGCAAAATCACCATCTTTAGGGATTTTCATGACTTGACTAGACAAGGCTATAGCTGACAGCAGGTGTTTGCAATAGTCCTGTATGAGAGGGAGGCTGGTCCCAATTAACTCCAATCAGTTTCTCTGTGATTCTGTAAATCCTGTCATAAAGTCTAATTAAATTCTTTCTGTAATAATTACTAGTAAAAAGCCCCCACTGATTGGTGTCTTTACATTGCTATTTATCGAAAATGTAATTACCATATTTGTTTAGCATTCTTTTATCTAATTATCATTTCAGCTATTTATTTGGCTGTTCTGCATACTTCCAGTTCAGTTTATAAGTGTATATGACTATATTTAGCAAAGGCTGTGACTGTATTAACAGCCTCATCCACTTAACATGGTTATCTTTCACATGAGGCAAAACATCATGGTCCTGATCATTCATTGTCACTGAAGATATTTCTGTTCAAATTTCTTATGATATTTCACATGGTTAATGTATGAGCCTTCTTCTTTCATCATAAACTGTCATGCAAAGCTATTGTTTTCATATGTATTACAAATCACACATAGGTGCCCCCATCTGAACATAAATCTCATTAGCAAGGGTCAAAACAAGCTACAGAAGTATAAAGTGGGAAAAGAAATAGGCAAAGAAACAAAATGACACATATAGCCATCTGCTGATATTTTCAGATGTTTGTTGATTTCCAACAGAGAGCTCCCTCTCCATAAGACCATGTAACCACTGATGATGATGATGATGTGAAGTAACTGCTATACTTCTCCCCTGAGCTGGCTTTCCATCAGCAGAGGATGAGGTTTTGTGTAGAATCTGTTACAAGCATAAAACAGTCTGGGATTCTCTGGGATGCAAAGAGTAAAACTTATTATAAAGTTTGAGGCATTGACTTGAGTACTGAACCACTTATTATCGACCTGATTCAGATCTAAAGAATCTCTCCAACAAAGGAGGCTCTTCTGCCAGTGAAGCACAATTTGAGACTCATAGCTTGTATACACAGAGAAAATTACCAGTGTAATTATGCCAGTGTAATTATACTAGCTTAGCTACGCCAATAAAATTCTCCCTCTACGGACAGTGCTGTCCCAGTATAAAAATATTTATTTTCTATGGAGCTCATCTCAATATAATTTAAATCAGGACATTTATCTTGAGATAAGGAGGGCATGGGAAGTTTAACTGGCAGGATATAGTGGGGCAACTATACCAGTATAGTTAACCATTTCCATATAGGCATCTTTCAGTTGTTCACAGGAGTGTGAGATTGTGTCTTCTTGATGAAAGCTCTGAGTTTAAGTGTTTTCACATTGCTTCATCTACTGAAGTCAGAATAAATAATTATAAAAGAGAATCAGCTCAGTAATAGGATCTGATAAGCATATATCTCTGCTCAGCAAATTGCTGTGCTTGCCTCATTAGGATTAACCACCCTTCAGACAAAGAAGCCAAGTCACAGCTTCTAAGAATGCAGTGCCAGATGGAAGTTCCTGTTCAAAAAATGTCTCAGAAGATGTCTTGGCATCTGTTATAGAAGAATGTTATGGGTAAAACCTTAAGAACCACCCCTAAAAGAGGGGCAAACAGATGCAGGTGAAGCTTTTGTGGGGGTCTCACAAAGAAATTCTGGAAGTTCATCATTTTTAGCTGTGCTGTTGCATTTCAGAAGTATGTGTTATACAGACCTATAGCCTGATGAAAATCTCTTTACTTGGATCTTGGTGAGAAAAGCCTTCAGAGTCTTGCTGTTAAAGCTTTGTTGGCTCAACTCTTCCCTGTGGTTAGTCACAGAGACTCACAGCTCTTTAAGATCAATCATGTTAAGAATTTTATTAGGAACTGAGAAACACTCCTGCAATGGGTGAAACAAATCAGCAGGAAGGACTCTACCACAGGTCTTTCCCTTACTGCTTTTACAGAAGCAGCTCCAATACAAGACTGAAGTTCTCAGAACATCCACCATTCCCTGATTTCTGTACTACCCTAACTGGAACAGTTTTGGGCAGGGCCTTGTGAGAAATGTCAACTCCATTTACACACTGTGGGTGCACCTACGCAGGCAGCATAATGTGGATTTGAGTCTAATCTCATGTTCTGGCTCCTCTGGTTAGTACACACGCAGGTATGGATTTAGACCATGGTCTAGAGTGCAGTAGAGCAAGAGCCAAGATGAAGAGCCCAGCGGGACTGAGCAGAGTGGGCAGCCATACACCAGGAGGTCCCTTCTCCTCAGCTCTTCTCAGGTGTCCTGGTGAGGACTCTGAGCCTGAGAAGCAGCAGGGCTAGCATCCAGCAAATCATCAGGGAAAGGAGCAGCCCATGGGATTGAGCATATTTAAATCTACTCTTAGGTTAATCCTCTGTGTAAAACACAGCCTATGAGAAATGGAAGAATGAAAAACAAGGCACTGACTGTGCCACCAAAAACTATCTCCGACTTTTGTGAAGTTTTATGCTTGGTCTCCAAACAGTATGTTTAATGGACCTTGCTCAAAGGCCTGGCTTACTAAGAAGGAAACACTCAAATTTACTGGTCTGAATTTAAGAAAATGGTATCACACTTTCTTCAGCATTAGCAATGTAGGGCCTGATCCACAGAAGTGACCAGCTGCTTCCCAGAAATGCCCATGGAAGGCAGCCCAGCTCTCAGGACACGATAAATTCCTGACCAAATGAGGCATCCTACTCGCTTTTGTAATTCATGATCCAAGACTCCTGTGTTCAGGATTGCTCAGCCACTAGATGTCTCTGCTTACTACAGGGCAAAGCAGAGGAGATGAACTTCAGGACAAATCCAAAGAAAAAGCAGAAGAATGAGCAGCATGGAAGCCTCCCTATTTGTGTGTTAGACCTCTGCCTGGGTGATGTAGCAATGGAATAATTTTCATTTGGTGACTGTGTAGTTGTGAGCATAGCTCAAAGAACGTGCTCCATGCATGTCCTGGCTTCAGTTATTCAGCTGGAATTTGGGAATATCTGCAGAAAAAGTGGGAAGAAAAATCCTTTTTTTTAAATCTCTGGAGAGGCAAATCTGCACTCCAGGTTCTCCAAAAGGAACTTTTCTAAACCAGCCAGCTTCATCTTCCCAGCAGCCTGTCCCAGAGTGGAAGGAAATTCTACAGCAAAGGCTCTTATCCACTCTTTCCGTTGGATGGGTCATAAAAGGACAGCAAAAGTTCTCTCAGATCCTTTCCCTGTGTTAGTTCTGCCATGTGTAATCACATACACTGTTATTTTCTAAGAAGATTCTTGTGTTCAGGACTTGTATTTAGCTCATCAGCACTTTGGGGCATGTAGGGTCAAGAGCCATAAAAATAGATTGTGCAAATCTGATGGGGTCTGCAACAAATGCCAGCCTGTGACCTGACTGCAGAGGTAGAAATCAATAGATGAGGAATGTATTTGAGTGGCTGCAAGAATCTTTTATCTTTTTCTTGACAAACAACCTCTTTGGATTGTGAGAGCCAGGCCTGTGCCACCACACAAGTGCCAGGGACCCTGCATCCAAGCACACACAAAAAAACCACTTTTTTTTTCCCCTGAAACACAAACATTGTATTACAGACCCAGCTCCACAAGTTGTTAACATCAGAGCTAGGCTGACAAGCTGTGATAATGCAGAGACTGAACAGTTACAGAACCCAGACACAACTGTGAATGTCAGCTTGAAAATGCTCTTTCAAAGGACTTATTTTTTGGAAGATGAGAGAAAGACAGCTATGTCAAACTGGGCACCCATGGAAGGAAAGCTACATAAATCACACTTTTGACAAACTTCCCCATGAGGTCTCTACCTTATTCCCATTTTACTCTCCTAATCCCAGTTTGCTTGTAAGCAAACAAGGCAGCACACAATGGGCCTAATCTGGAAATGACAACACACTGCATCTGCAAACAGAAGTTCTCTAATGGTATCAGGACCACCACACTATTTCACAGACATCTTTACATGTGTCAGTGAGGGAATTAAAGTGTCAAATAAAAAGCTGGTACATTAAAGGAGATTTCCAATAGTATATCTTATTACTCATCACTGACTCAGCTTGATAATGTAAAGTCAATGAGAGAAGTTGCCAGCATTCCTTTGTGTTATAATCATTAAAGAGCAACCGCCAGTGTTCCCACACTTTCAACTTTTGCAAAATTGTTGCTCTTTGCCCTTTACCACATCTGTGTTTGCATAACCAAGTGGTGTACAGCTTGTCAACACCTCTTTATGCCTTACCTTCCTCCCTCCAGGGTTTTGTTTATGTGTCATCAGAGCAAATCCACATCTGAGGATTAGAACCTCCTTTTCCATAGTATACAAAAGGGATCGATAATTACCATATTAATTCTCGAGCATGAGCTCTGAAGGAATAAAAAAGGCCTGTACAATCAAATCCAATTTTAGGAGAAACAATTCAGCTAATTACCTCACACCCTGGACTGCAGGGGTTTCTTTCTGGTTATGTTCAGTGTCAAGTAAAACTACCCAGTATGTAGGCAGGCAGGAAAAAGACACCAGTGCTTAACCTCTGGCCAGGGTCACTGCAAGTCCAACACTGGTTCCCTCACCATTATTAACACATGTGTTGCAGTGCCCATGGGCTCAAGTCACAGGGTGTAGAAATGTGCCACCTCTGCTAGCCAGAGAATTTGGGCCATGGCTGTATTTGGTGGAATTTGGATGTCTAGGAACATGTTCAGTCACCTCCTTCACACCCAAGTACCTGTACTCTCCTCTCCCATTGGCAGCTATCAACAGCTTCCTGCCCTGTGCCTTGCTTATATGCACTGAATCACTTCTCACCAACTAGGTGCAGGGATTGCAATGAATTTAGGCCATATGTGAAAACAATGTCTAGGTCCAAAGTGATGACCTCGTCTGGTATTCAGGACTGCATGATATTGGAGGTAATGAAAAATCTATTCAGCTTCTTGTGCTCAAAGTTCCTGAGGTGCTTCAACCTTTTCTGCTATGAGCGCTGAGGAGAAGCTCTAATAGGCGTCTAAATTGTTGCAGCTCAGAGGCAGACAATGAGGCTCTGACATGCTACCTCAGAGAGGCCGAATTTATTAGATGTACTCAAACTGCCTAATACTGACAGCATTAAAACAACACTCACTCTTCTGACTCCTGCATACATCAGGACATTTAAAGACCTGACTCTGATGCCTGTCCAGACACATACCTTTGCTTGCTGTTTCCCAGAAGTTAGCCAGATGTCCACTCAGTGTCTTTCAGAAATGAATCACACCTATAAATATTCAATAAATTCACTATATTGGCAATGAAGAGCAATATGCTCCTCTGTTGAGCACCTAAATTTTCCACTGCCTGTGTGGGGAATCCTGGTTGCCCAGCTTAGGTGGCATGAATCACCCTGGTTGATGGATCAGGTACCTGATAACTTTATCATACCTAAAATTGATGTCTATGGTACAGCAGTTTGAACATGGATTTTATCCCTCATTCAAATTGCATCAGTTTGTTCAAGCACTGGAAGTTCTGTATTCAGTTCTTGGTAAGTAAACACATGAAAGTTGGTATGGTTTCCTTGAACCTCAGTCTGAATTACCTTTTTGGGAAAACTTTCCTCAGCAGCTCAACTACAGCTACTGTTCAGCTGTACTACCTACTTCAACAGCAAGCAGACATTTTCGGGTCTTGATTTCTAAATGCTATTCCGCCTCCTCTCTAAATTTCCTTTTTTGATGTTACATAGGATATTTGCATAAAATTGAGGAACTAAGCCAAATACTTCTCTTACCACTTCAAAGCTACTGACCTCCATGGAGCTGGACTGGTGTAAACGAGGGAAGAATCTGACGCAACAGGGTAGTTCAGTATAATTATATACCCATTGTCTGATACCACCAGAAGCCAACTAGCTGCAGTTGTGTCTGACCAAGCCCAAGGTAAGCTTGGACTCAGCACCATACTAACACTGTCAGAGCATCTTCTGGAACACAGCTGATTCATGCCCTGCTGGCTAGAAGCATAGCCAGAACTTGCTTTCATCTGTCCACAGCAGACTCTCTATACTATTTCCTAAAGATGGAGTTTAGACAAGATTTTAATACAAAGGAAGTCACAGTGTGTTTCTTACACTTTTGCATCCAAGCTGCAGGAAATCCTCCTTGCTGTTTGAGCTGTGCTGTTACAGAAGGTTGTAGTCAGGCTGGGAGGTAAACTAAATGCAGGAAATAGTTACAAATCTAAACTGGCAGTTTTGTTCTGTAAATCAGGATAACCCCTCTATTCAGTAATCAGAAGAACAGGCAAGAGGCTGAAGCAGTTGTGTTTCTCCACATTCCTTAAAACAGGTCATCCTGGTTGATGTCTCAAGGTTGTCACACAAGCAGCATTTGGAGTTTTTGAAACAGGAGAGGCTGGTTTGAATATCTCTTGTTTTAGTAAATGCCCAGATCACTGTACTGTATGTGAACTGTGGAATATGGGCTGAGTGTGAAGTGCTGTATACTTCAAGTGTTTTTCCAGAAAAAGGTAAATTGGATGCTAAAACCCTTCAGCCTTCCAACAGCGACAGGGTTTTGTATAACTGTACCATTTGGTGTACAACATTCTTTTGACTGTATTACTTGATGCCCTCAACAATCAGTCATTAATTTCCATCTGTGAGTATAGTTCAGACTGATCTTAATTAATCTGATTCATACTATAATAATGCTCAGTTCATCAAGGTATTTCAATATGCATAATAATACTAATAATAGATCTGGACTTAGATTTGAAATAGATCTGATTTTATGATACAGACTGCATAGTAGAAGACCAAATAAGTCAGCCTTGACAAAAAATAAAATCCAGATTTCGAAATCACATGTTCTTGAGTAGTAGGTTTGGGGATAAGGGTGTTACTGATTCACATTCTGATACAACATCTGCATTTATTTTCAATTAAATTGAGACAAGACAACTTCTGTGAATGAGCAAATGGATCAAGCCTACAAAGTTTGATTCTATATGTTTGTTTTTTGTTTTGTTTTGGTTTTTTTTTTTTTTTTTAAGATACAATAGACATTGTTGACTCCAGAATCTTCTCATGGACTGTGAGCCTGGAAACTCAGTACTGTGGTCATTATGGGTCCACTGCTCACTTGCATCTGAGATCACTTGGATTGATCTCTGTTTGAAGCTTTAGATCAGAGATATTTTTGGCCAATAACTATTCACCACAGTTAGGCATCAGATAATGGTCTGGCTCTTGACAACACTGTATTGTGAACGTGTTCAAACTTTAAAAATAAACTGCAGTTAGGATAAAACCATATTCCATGACAGTTAATAGATGTTAAATTACTGCAATTTGCTGTTTTGATGTTAGTTTAATGGCTGTTTCTAACAAATAGATTAACTTATTAATTAACTGCAAATAAATAATTTTATTTTTCCATAGCTTCTTTATATTCTACCAGGTTGCCTATATCCTGTTATTTGAGGACGTGGACTTGATGTGCCATAGCATGATATAATTCATACTGACACTATCAAATATGCTACAGCAAAATATGAAGCTGGGGAAAGGAGAGTTCACACCATAATGACATGTAATTATTTCAGATAGAAAACTGCTGCAGGCAGTCTTATATACTTTCATTAACCATAAGCATGCATACCATGCATTGCCTGCTCAGGCAATGAGGTTTTCTTGAGCAAAGACAAGCATTCTAGTGGCTGGAGGAGTGGATTGTTTGGTTTTGAGTTCTCCACTTACACTTGACCCTGTGCAACACTTTTGCATTCACTCTGATAACTGTGAAGTAGTGACAGAGAATTACTAAGCCATCCTTTCAGCAAGCATTAGCAGACTTGACTCACTAGTATCAATATTGCCTGGTTTTGGAACATAACAACAACAGGGTTGTCAGTGAGCAGCAAGGGGACTGCTCCACAAGGTAGGATGACCTAGAAGCTGAGGGTGACTTTGGCACAGATTTTGCTCCTACGTCATCTAAACACAGCAGGCAGAACCAAGTGCTGGCAACAAGGGCTTATTAACAGTCCCCCACAAGGCAAAAACCAAACAAGGTTCAGAGTCTAAGCAGAAACCAAGACAGGAACAAAAGGAAATGTGTCTGCAAAGTATGCCCAGGGTCCATCTAGGTATATCTATGGTGTAGTTCTGGTAAGTACTAGGGGCCCAGACACAAACTTAGATAGAGCTCTAGGCTCAGTGGGCAGATGTGATAGCTGGAAGTCCCAGGTGAAGCTTGGTTAATTAAGGCATTTTAGTGTAATTAAGGCTCTAACATGGAGTTCCTGGATCACCAGATGTGATCACTGTTATCATAATGAGCCACACTCAGAAAGTCTTTTTGCAAACTCCAGCTTGAAATGTTAAGTTTTTGCTCTTGCTGCTCGTAATGAGAAACTGTCTTAAAGTGTCAAAGTTAGGCATCTTCTTTGCCAAGCTGAATTCCTACCTGTTGTCAGCTGATGGCCATTCATTCTCATGCCAAAAATTGCCTTTAGTTGAAATGTCTCTTTTTAAAAATTTCTGTTATTCTCACTCCTGATTTGTTTTGTGGTTATTTTTGTTTTTTTATTGAAAACAATTGTATCAGTACTTTCTTGTCACTACTCAAAATAGCTTATCTGCTATATGGTATCCGCTTTTTTACAGCCACATCATAGCAGTGATACCTAGTTAGCTTATGACTGACTAGTGTACACTACTCTTTCTGGTTTCTATCCTTTTCCATAGATGTGACCATAATTTATGGTGGTAATTCTTGTGATTATTTGCTAAGCATGTGACCTTATACCTCATATAGTTGTGCACACATCTGTTTCTATTAGCTCTCTCATCAAAATTCTTCATTGCCTCCCATATTCTGATCCTCTGCTGTATTGATGATGCCTCTCAGCTTTGTGTCAACAGCTAATTTCATTTGCACACTCTTCTTGTTTATGTAAAAGTCACTAATGTAAAACTTGGCGATGTGTGTCAAGAGCAATCCCTGATGTTTTGTATTAGTACCCTCTTCTCATAGAGTCAGTTGATAAATTCAAAGAAGAATTCAGGTTGGAAGAGACCTCTAGAGGTCCATTAGTGTCTTGTTCAAAGCAGCACTAATTTCAAAGTTGGATCAGGTTTCTCAGCTTATTAAATCCCTTTTCAACATGTCCACAGTTGTTTCATATTTGCCTAATTTCTTGTGAATCCTGACACTTTTAAAATTCCTTTTTGTCATCCTTTCTATATTAAGAATTGTTCTCATTCAGCACTATATTTAGAAGTTTACTCAAGTCCAATAGCTCTGTACCACTTTATTTCTCTGGAAGTGAAATATTTTTATTTATTTCCATTTTTGCTACTAATCCTGAATACCTAAAATGGGGCTTTGGCCTGTCCAGTGCTATGGAGGTTTCTTTCATATTCCTATTTTCTCTAGAGATTTTGAGAATTCATGAAATGGAAAGAATGGGCCTTTGAGGTCTTAGACTACTATAGTTTCTTCCCTTGATAAAATCATATGACATAAAATTTTAATTCATATTCCTATCTTAATTATTATTCTCTCTTTTTCCTACAAATCCTACAGTCATGCAATCTGTAATGAAAGTTCCTACTGCCACACCAGAGACCAGCTTTTCCATTCTTGAGATTCTTTGTAAGTCAGCTGGAACCTACCAGGAACTTAACACCCACATACAACAGTCTTATCCAAATACACCATTTCTCAAACTTCCCTGAAGTTTGATATTTTGGCAGAATATCATGTACATACAGAGTCATTTGGGAGAAAATATCCATGCTCAAAAAAAAAAAAAAAAAAGATACTTTCTGACCATTATCAGAGTCAGTGGATAATGAGGTTTCTAGCTTGGACTGTGCTTCCTGCTAACCACTGAGACATTTGCCATCTCTTCACTAGCAAAAACCACCACAGCTAGATTAATCTTATGTCTATCAGAAGCCAGCAAAAGATGCCACTAAATGTGGGCCAAACTGTAATTGCTGTGCAGAGCTAGTGACAGTTCAGACAGCTTGAAAGAACAGCAGTGAGACCAGAAGACTTTCATCTTTATGTCACTGATGCAACTAAATGTAGAATAGATCAGTGATGATCAAAGTCTTCTGAAAGTGCCTAATAACAAACTGGTGGTGCAAGATGCACTGCTTTGCTCCAAGTTAGAAGGGCAAAGTTACAGTGGCAGAACTTGGTCAGACATAATCCTCCTTGGTGACATCAGGTGTAGGGGTTTTAAGATAAAGATCATAAACTACGTGCGAAGTAGGAATAATAATATATATTAAATGGTATGAGAACAAAGCTTTCTCCTCTTAGATGTGTATCCCAAATTTTTAAGAAATGTGAGTTTGAACTTGACACCAAATGTAGATTTTACAGATCATTCATGAAACTCATACTTGTCAGTACTACCCCTATTGATGCTAGCGTCCTGCTTTTGGGGGTCTGATGTTAGCCTTTTAGATTTCTATTTTTCTAACAGCTGCACAGTGGACCACCACTATATTACAAATTTAGAAGAATCTGAGAACCAAGAGGAACAGGAATTTTGATTGTCATAGGGCTGGGGCAGAGCAGAAATATCTCCCAGCATAGCAGTAGGAAGTGAACTCGTCCCTACTTGCTAAATTGTCTGCTTGCTTAATGCCAAAACCAGGGAAACAGACAAAGCTCTACAACAATGACAGCAAGTAATATGGAAAAACTACTACAAGTACAGTAAAAACTAATGCAAATTGGATGCAATCTCAGAAATTAAAGCAATGGACTGTTTGGTCAGACAGTAGTTTTGCCTGCATAGCAAGCACCCTGGAAATACAATTAACTTACTGTTTTCTACAAGTACAGCTAGTACACAGCTAGATACACCTATGTAGAAGCAGGCACAAAGTGGGATCTATGAATCCATATGGCCATCAGGCAGGAGTGAAAGATTATCGAACACTGAGGCTTAGGGTAAGAAAACAGGTGCAATATCAAACTATGTCAGACATTTCTTCAATGGATATTTTGTTCTAAATCAAGGCATACTGCCAACTAATAAGGTAAGCACAATATAGTTCAGTTAGGAAAGAAGTGGGTTAAACCAGCTGTTCATTTACTTTCTCTGCATCAGGAGCAGGAACTCAGCGAGTTCCTTGAACTCAGCATTCTCTTTTCCATCAGCTTTATATACATGCCTTCACAATCTCCTGTTACATTTCTTGTTTTTTCCCCTGCATACTGCAGGCAATAACTATGAAACTCTTTAATTTAACAATATGTTCTTTGTCCTGCAACTGTTCCTGTTTTGCAACCACATAGATTATATGTATGGGCCTGTAGGAATAGTCAAACAGTTAATAAGGGTAGGGTTTGGCATGCTTTCACTATGTACAAATTCTACAATCAAGTCCTGACAGGAAAGCACTGTATCTCCTGTGGTTCCCAGTCCTGACTAAAATATGCAAAATATCACTACTGGGAATGATACCTATTTCCCAGAGAGCTGTAATACCAGTTTTTTCTTATCAATGCATCATTGAAAGGTATTTTGTTTATAGTTTATGCCAATTATTTTCCCAGGCATATTAGGTTTTCAAAAGCAACCCATGGTTCATTGTACCTGTCAAAGGTACAGAGGTGTTATTTCAAATTGCATTACACCCTAATACAGTATGAATGAAAAAACTAGAGAGACCTGTACCAAATAACTATATTAACCCCTGACGTTAAATATCCACATGTATAATTCCTTGGTTCTTCTATTTTCACCATATGCCCCTTTACTTGGGTGTAGTGTACATCCTTCAAGAAGGCAGACATGCACTATGCAAAGTGCACCGCAGCACAGATACCACAGCCAGGATGAGATGAGCAAGGGTTTACTCTGCAAAGCAACTGTACAAACTCAGTTACTGATCCTGCCAATGAGATGGGAACCAGAGTGAAATCCAACATGTTCCTCTGGAGATACGTCAAGATCAGCAGGAATACAAGGAGGGGAACACAGTAAACAAAAACCACGTTATTTGTGTCTAATAAAATAAACAGTCATCAGTGTGAACATGTACAGAGCCTAGATCTGGAAGCTAAGGAAGTAATATCTTTGCATAATCCCTTTTTAGACAAGAAAGGTATTTAAAACCCTTCATGTGGTCTTGGGCCTTGAACCTGAAGACTTACTGAAGCAGAATCTGAAGACAGAATTAAAATGTGAATTTTCTCCTCTTTAAAAACTGCCTTTTAGACGTAGAACCTCAAAAGACTTGGAATATTTGCTCTGACCTCAGAAGACTTTAAAAAGATGGTTACTTACTTAAACCACTGGAATGCACAGGAGCAAGTCGTCTCATGAGGTTCACGGCCAGCACAGAAGCTTAAGGTAAGAAAACCCAGTCAAATATTTTAGACCTTGACAAGGTAGAAATATAAGTTTTAAAGAGATGTGAGAAAATCTACTGCTTGGCTATGCTTTTGCTCATATGTTAAATGGGAACCCAGTTCCAAATTTACATCCTCTGCTAAGGTCCATCCAATCTGCTAACCAGGGTAAGATGTGGACTTTCAAAGGGAGAAAGTGCTCTCCTGTGATACAGTGGCCTCTAATCCTGGCAGAGCTTGGAGGAACACTCTCACTGATTTTCTCCATTATCATTCAGATAGATTTACCTTTATTGAAGAACATTAAATTTCCTGGTCAGTTTTCCATACATATAGGACTATGCACCCTGAAAATCATAAGCACCAAAGAGCACAGAATAATTCACTCTTCATTCTGCTTTTGAAATAATTTTCTAAAATAAACACTTTAAGGAGAGGCAGTGAGAAAATATGAGCAGTCTAAAGGAAACAGAGAAAAACCTAACACATGGGTTGAAATAGGTGGGAGCAAGAGAGAGACACCTCACCACATAACTCATGAGCCACCAGAAATGATGGTACAATGCTGGTCTGCCCTCCAGACAAGGAGAAGGAGCAAAACTCTCTTCTTTATAGCAGCAATTGGAGAGCCAAGCTCTCCCACTTTCCTTTCGCTTTAGGGACAAGTCCTGCTCACCATAAAAGTCTTCTCCAGGAGCTTACCAAATCAGCACAGCCTTGGCAGTTTTGCTGTTGGCGGGAGGAAGAAGACAATTCAGGGTAAGCTGTATGCTGTATTCAACAGGTTCTCTGCCCTCAGAAATGCAAAAGGGTGGACAGGAGTAACCACCTCACCTCTCTCCCTGTGATTTGAGTGTGTGTAACTGGTATGGGACTTGCGCAGAGGTCATGTAGCTCCTGAATCTTTGCCACTTGTAGGGAGGGCAAGTCTCCACCCCTGTGCTAAGCCCTTTCCCCTTTGGGCTTGGCAAAGACTATGTATTTCTCTCATAACAAGTCTCTGAGAACTCAGAAAAGCAGCATCTATGTGCAGTGCCATATCTCCCAACTTCCCTAGACCTGTTGCCTAATTAAACCTTCTTCACTCCTATGCCCCAGGTTGTCTAGGGTCATTAAGCCAGAACTACCTGTTGTTCATGCCAAAAATGCATGCATCCATCTTCTTCCTGCTCTTTCTTTAGATTCTTTCATGCCAGGGGACACGGACAGTAGCAGAAAGTTACACCTCCTGGCTAATCCAGTGTTCTAGTCAATATGGGCTATTGTTCTGGCTCAGCGGTATTTAAAGAGTTAATTTTCCTCTCACCAGACCTTATTTTCGTCTGGCTAGATCTGTTACACAGATGAGTATATTTGCCCAAAGCAAATATACAGGTAGATATTTTTACTCTTCTGTTCTTTGAAACTCACAGCCATCACTGGAGAAGAGTGGTCCCTGCAGAACAGTTACTTGCCCTGCTGTGCACAAGGAATGTATCAATACTCAGAATCAGGATAGCACACATCCATGACTTCTTTAAAAACAATGTCTCAAGGGTATTTGTATGCATTTACTTTGGTTCCTTAAAGGTTCAAGTCATAGGAAGTATGCAGGCACTGCCCTTAGTGATTTCTGTCTAGAATACAAGTCAAAAGGACCTAACAAAATTACAAATATAAACAATAGGCCTTATCTGCTTATACCATTTGGCTGTCTTCCAAGTGCTTAGACTTAATATTCCAAACAGTCAGGAATATTGTTATCTGTAAAGTGCCATGGACATTTATGGTGCTATATAAATGCATATTATTAATTAATAACTACAATAGTTAGTGCCAGTATTTTAAACATTTACATGAGCAGCCACATCAACAACAGCACATGTCGTTTTTTTTAAGCGGTATTTAAGTAATACAATCAGCAACAGTGGTGGACCTCAACCAAAGGCCTCTTTGGACATGTCACAGTCTGGGGGAAAACTTCCCCTCTCCCCACATCTCTCCCCACTCTGCACCCCTTCAACCACCAGGCTTTGAGCCATTGCTGGTCCTATTGCTCAAAAGCTGAGCACCACTCACAGGTCACAAGAGCCTGGATATCAGGTGTGCTTAGCCCCAAGATCTGACTCGGTGCCAGCAGCCACAGTTCCTCCTTGAAGCAAGTTATGATCAACGGCATATGCACTGATCCAAAACCCATTTAAGCAAACTGTTGTTTATTTAGTACTAGGACCAAAACATTTAGAGAAAAAAGGGTTTCAGAACAAGTAGTGGGCTACACATGTCTATCCTGCTTAACAATCTTTCTGTAACCCCAAGGGAACTGCAAAGCAGACCTCATATCTCTAGAAACCTGCTCTTCATCCAACCAATATTCCTCACAGGACTCAATTTCCTAAGAGGGCATTTACTTTGAGCCATATGCTTAGACTCTCATCCTTAGCATTCAGAGCAAAATCTGCAGGTGTATCAGTGATAATCAACAATTCATTGTATCATTGTGTTAATGCATTAATGGAATTTGATCCTGACTGGTGGAGTCAGTGGTGAAATGCTGAATTCATGTGAATATGTTATTGACTGGCTACAGAACTGTAGTCTGAAAAATATTGCACACAGCTACAGAGCACAAATTCATCTGTTAGATTTCAGACTATTTGCTTTTCCTACCACTCACCTTCACTTGAGCTGTACTGTGAAACTTAGTTCCCACCATCACCTCTCTATCTTCTTTGATTTTATAAACTGACTAGCAACAAATCATCCACCAAGTTCTCACCCTATACAAAGTCCTAGATAAGAGATCCTACACTAAGCAAGACAATGAGGAAGACCATGCTGAGATGTCTTCCTTGCATACTGAGGTACAAAACTATATATCTTAGTTAAGTGCCTCCCCTTTACCCAGAGACACCCAACACAGGTCCCTTCTGAGTACTGATTCATGATTTTTCCAGACTACTCATCTTGCTCACACCACGGATTTCCTTACCACACACAGAAAAGCCAGCCCCTCACTGAACAGTGCTTCTTCACAGATAGCTGTTTCAAACTCTGCAACAGCCCACCAGGGAGGCCCTCACAGTAAAACAGAGAGTTTAACAAAGCATCAGAGACTTAACTGCTATCAAGAAATTTGGCCACAGGATCAATAAAAAGTGGAGGAGAAAGAGGGAAATTTGGAGAGTTCAGAGGAATGTAATGAAGAGGGGAAAAGACTGCTGAGAGAAGCAGAGAGCTCCCACGTAGAACTAGGCTGCAACATTTTGGCACAGCCTTTGCTTGATGACTGTACCAACCCTGCAGCATCTCCCTACAGCATGGGGAGACTATGCAAACCCTTTTCTTCCTTTCCCACTGAGCTCTGTGGCCTTTTCAATGTCCCTGGTTCCTCTATACTTCCTCCTTGACACCACTCCTCTTGGATGGTTTGTTTGTCCCTTGCGCCCGAGGCCCCAAATTCTCAGCATCTTAGTAATGACTTCATGCACTTTGGATCAGGCCCTTGACAGGCACTACCTGTTTAAGCAGGGAAGAAATGGGAGGGAAAGTAAGAGATATATAATGAATCACAATGAACTCTCAGGATTTTGATTGTGTAAATAAGAGGAGTGTTTAGTCAGAGTGCGTAAAGTTATGATACCATGGCAAATTGAAGAGAACGGATATATCTTTGCTTAATCCCAGTGTAACCTAGATTTATTCTGGAACAAAATGTCTCCCTAGCATTGTCAGCTTGAGGTAGTATTTGTAAAGTCATGAAGTGTCATGCAGATTGCATGCTGGAGTTGCATAAGATAACTTTCATGGAGTCAGCTTTTTCTGAGGCGTAATACATTTATGTCAGATTAATTTGAGCTAGATGAAAGGTAGATTTTTAAGAGCTCCTGCCTCCTGTAATGGTAAGTGTTAACACCTAGCAGACTGATCATTAATAAGATATAATTATATATAATAATGGGGTTATATAAATACTGCAAATAAAATGCTGGGGAAACCCAGAGCAATGGCAATCAAGAGTCGCAGAGACAGAGGACTGATGTAGACAAGCAGATACTGATAAGCGTAGTGCAGTACATAGAAAAGATCTTTGGGCAGAAGGACATCCATTTTTAGGTAAGCATGTAACGTTTAATTTTGAGATTCCCTGCAGACATTACTGTTTTTTTTCTTCTACCTAAATATTGGGTTTGTTTTGTATAACACAATTTGTGGGAAAACAGTAGAAAGTAGGCAAGATTTTGACAGCAAATCTTCACAAGAAGAACCACGAGAAAATAAAAAGCCATTTCTTCCAGGAGGAAACAAATAAAAATAAGAAACTCAAGTGGTGAGAAAAGGTACTAAGTTCCTTACATACCATGCAACGTGTGTCAGATTGAGCTACACAGTGTAACCACAAGGCAGAGTGGCTTAAGGAGTGGTTTTACCAGGATCTCTTAGGGTGTGTTTAGATGGCATAATGTGATTCCAGCACATTTCTCAGATGCCTGGGCATATTTATCCTGGCCACTCTATGCTAATCATTTATGTATTTACTATGGGCCCTCAGCCCAGACTATAGATATGGCAACTCCAGCATACAGTTCCCTTGAAAGCAGACAAGATTCTTTTAAAATAATATTGATATGGATGATGCTTAACTCTAACTGTAGTCAGCAAAATATTCTAGAGACTAGTCAGCAAATATTCTTGAGGCTGCATTCAGAAAATAACAAAATTCCCATTGGGTTAGTATTCAAAACTCAACCTATGCTTTAGAAATAAGGCAAAGAAAACAAAGGAAATGAAGAAAGTAAACAACCAACTAGGAAAGAAGACAGGAGAAAAAAAAAAAAAAAAAGAAAAAGAAAAATAGTAGAAAGAGAAGAAAAAATGAAAAAAAATAATCTTCAGGTGGAAAAAAAGAAGTGTTCTAGTCTTTCTGGCTCTGGTATTAATAATTTCAGTGTCAATCTCAAATGCATAGATGTTTTGGGTGTTTATTGATGTTTCTGTCAACCAGAAGCCTCCAGTTTTGTCTATACTGCTCTGAAAAGGGAGTGAAATGCTCTTTTGGAGGTTCCCAAAAATGCCTCACTTTCAGGCTCATTATCACAGTAACTCAGGATTCCATCCTTTTTAATGACCAGGCTCTTGTGTAGTTTACCCAGATACCTCAGAGATATTGTACCTCAAAGATAAAACCTGGAGGATTTGCACCCAGAGATATCTCTCACAAAATTAGATATGGAGCAGCACTGAGGTGACCGAGAGGAGCAAGAACAAATTGAGTAGGAAAAGGGGGTCAGAGACAGGACTACTGCCCAGTGTGGGGTCAGAAAGAGGGATACTGTCAGGTACAGAGCCAGTTCTGTGTAAACTTATTACTTACATACCTATAATGTATGCTGCTGCTGACTTAAAGAAGGGCTTTGGGTTTGACTGCTTTTATTTAGCTATTACAGATGGCCCAACATTCTACATGTGGAAATATGATCATTCTTCAATTTCTTTTGTGGGCAATGTTGTACTAAGTACTCTCAGATTGATGGTTTGAGGAGATTAGATGCATCTGTAGACATGTGTAAAGCTCTGTACACCCTTTCTACCCCTTCTTTACCGGGACAGTCATGTCGGTAGTAGACTGACTGGCTATGAACTACCTCTTGATTTCTCCCAAGTAAATATGTTATTCGTACAATGTACTACACATGTTTTTGTTAGCTTACACTATCCCAGAATTTCTATCATGTCTAGAGTCTTTGTCTGTGAACTTCCTCCACTCCTCTACCTCAAATCAAAATGTCATCTTGAGATAAATGTTTACACTCCATATACAGAGAAAATTATGTCTTGGTTTCTGGTAATATATTTCGATATGCAAACAGTGTCCCAAAGACATGTTGTCTTCCAGAAGCATAAATATGTGCTCTTTTCTTCCAACTCTCTCTGATGGAATATTCACTTAGAAAAATACCTGTTATCACATAAATAAGCACATTTCTCTTTACTGGCAATAGAAGATGTTTCCATCTTACATGCCTGTACACAGGTAGAGAATTTTAGCTTTAATTTCTACCATTGATGTTCTTTTACTGTTTCTACTGCTTAAAGCAGCTTTATGGCAAACTCCCTGACACTTGTACCCCTGTGGAGAGCTTTTCCATCCCCTGAAATATGTCTTAGGCATGTCCTGAAGGATTTTATTCCTCCCTTCTTCCAAGAAAACACCTTCTTCAGGAAACTAAGAACTTGATGTACTTCTAACTGGTACTTGTTTTCACACTACTGTTAAAATAAAGTGTTGCAATTTACAGGTTATTATTTTTCCTACACATGAAATGCAAATATATCCTGCAATAAAGATAAACACTTACTTTTCACCACAACGCCTCCTGTTCTAATGCCAGTCTTTTCAGCAACATCACAGCTCAGGTACTAATGTCTAGTGTAAAGCTAATAAATGGACTGCCTTAGGTAGACAGCCCTGGTGTCTTCTGCTACAGTGAAGTCTGTGAGGAATGCCTGGGGCTAGTATCCTCTGAGTCAAAGTTCACATGCCTTCCTGCCCCTGAACTCTTTAGAGATATTTTGCCTTCTCTATCAGGTCCAGGCTACAAAATCACCATCTGGTCACTACAGAAGTCATTGTGGGCTCAGATTTAATTTGGCTGGCAAATTCAAAACAGCCTTGTTGGGTTAATTCTGAGTCTCATTAGTCTCTGTCAAAGTTTTATTTTGAGTTCAGTGTGGCCTGTTCTCTCACGAGGAGTTCCACTGAAGTTTCCCCCCAAACAGCTCTTCAACATTAGATCAAAGTCGCAATCTGTTTTACAGTTAAACTTTCCTTTGTCAGTCAAATACTAAAAACTCTTTTCCACTGAGTTCCATCCAGTGTTGGTTTTTGAATTCTACACACTTTAAGTTTTTGTACTGCAATTTCATACATACTCTCCTCCACTTGAATTAACTGAAAACAGTTAAATGTAACAAGGATACCCAGGCCTGAACTGTGAGAAAAAAAGATTTGGTTTTGATTGACTCCCTTTCCTTTGATCCTTTACTTGGAAATAGAGAGCTAAGTATCATCTAAACCTCTCAATATTTCCAAAGAGTTTCCATTTCAGTGACAAGATTCTCAATTTTGCCATTAGGATTATTGCTTCCAATATGTTTGTCTTCCTTGTAGCATTTGATGTCCAGCCATTTTTGCTTCTTCTTTCTGACCCAGTTCAAATTTCTCTGAGCTTCTCCCTCTGACTCCCAGTGTATGGGACCACAAAACACTTTAAAGGTACAATTCGCAACCTAATAACAATCACTTAAACCTGACAGCCTGGGTATGAAGTTTGCTCATTAATATTCACTAATCCCACACCAGCTTATGTCAAGAGAATATCTAGAGAACAAGGGTTAACATCTACAATATCACACTGTGATTAATGCATTTGGGACTTAATTTTTTTTTTTTTTTTAACACCTGAATTGTTACAGGGTAAAAGAGGTGACCTTTGTGCAGCAGCCTTCAGAAGTAATAATGAGGGTGGCTGTCAATGAGATAAAAATAGTTTCAGACAACTTTTGTATATCCATACGGAAGACAATGTGGGTGAACAAACAGATTAAACATCATAGTCTTGCACAGGTCACAAGCAGAAGCACTGTTGCTTTATCACAACACAACAGAAGGGAAGAAGAGGCCTTAGGAGTAACTGATCCAAAACTGCTTTGGGCAATGCATTTGGAGCCAAAGTTACATGATGTCCCATTTGTGAACGGTGGTATTTTTCTATGTTTGTTTAAACAAATAATTGCTAAATTTGAGCCCTGACAGAGAACAGCATGTGAAAGAACCCTCCCAAACCCAGCTCCAAAGGGTGGGCCAGATTTTAATCTATGACCATATCCCCAACAGTCAGTGATGTTCATGTAACACACTCCCTTCTAGTCTCTGTTTGATGTTTTCCAAGGTGCTCATAGCACTTGGATCCTTTCTGGAACCACAGGGTGTTTACTGTACCAACCACGGGAATACATTTTGTTATGAATTTCCCTGCCCATTTATAGAAAATATGTATACTGTCTGTTCTTGTAGCGTTAACAGGCTTCCTTAATAAATTAAAAAATAAATGTAGAAAAACAAAGCATTATCCTTCAATGACTTAATAAGATTTTGCATCACCATCACCATTATTATTATTATTATTAAAGTATCCCAGCAACAGAATAATAAAATTACACTGATGTGAGCAATTCACACACCTTTGATTAAGGATGTGTCAGCACTTTCCCGCATGAATCCTTCTTTTTGGTGGAATGAGAAGGAGTGGGAAAGAGATAAAAATCACCTGCTGTAATTCTTTGTGGGTTGCTCCCTGGCAGATGATGTTTTAACAGAGGAGCCGCTTCTTTATTAATGCAGCTTTACAGAATACATTAGCCTGAAACATTTATGATCCTGATTTTTTAGGACTGTCTTTGCATTTAATTTGCAGGTCCCAGTGACTGCCTGATGGATCAGTTAGTTTGCTAACTGCTCGTCTGAGGGCATGTTTACTGATGTTTTGTGTGAAGTCGTGGAAACCAGCAAGCTTTAGAGGTGTGACCAGGGTTCACACACAGCCTTGTTCACTCATATGCATCCAAACCCAGGACAGAATAAATCCTTCAGAGCCAAGTCTGCCAGTTAAAAATACTGATGTTCTAATGCATGTATAACAGAAGCCTGTGTAGGTAGAAGTTAAAGTCTGGAGTAAGTCCTGAGTTACACCATCCGTCTTCAGGTGCCTGCCTTATCTCCTCTGATGTCTAAGAAGTAGGTAGTTGGCCCTAGTAGAATAGCTCAGACACCCAGACTTCCTAAAACAAGCAAGAACGAGATCAGACACCTCCTGAGGGCAATTCAGGGCTCCTAGTGCTAAGCCAGGAGCTTTCTTGATCTCGGCTAGGAAATTGTTCCAGTGAGGACAAGAGGAGGCAGACAAAAACTTCATCCTTCTGTGGCCTTAACCCAGGCCATGCAGTGAAAGCTTCTGAGCAGCAAGGCCTCTTCTGAGACTAGCGCCCTTGAAAACCAAAACAATAACAAAATAACTTGAAGAGGGGACTCCATCCACTTTTTGCACAGTAATCTAATGGTTAAAGTACTCTTCTGGGAATGGAGGGTCCCAGGCCCTCCTCAGTCTGAAGACGTTCAAGCCTTCATCTCCCACCTCTTCAAGACATGGACTAACCACCAGCCCTCAAAACAGGACACATGCTGACTTCTTTCACATCTCTTGTCCACAGTGGCCCAGCTGGCACATCCAAAATGGTAACACGAAAAGAGTAAGCAAGGAAGCATGTGACCCTGCAGCCATGTGGGTAAAGTATGTTATTGGGAAAAGGAAAACATGATTTGGGGTCATTATGTTCTGGCTCACCTATATAGTTTCTACTAGATAGTCTGTCAATAAAACCCATGAGTAATCTGGGATGAGTCAGAGCTAGCCTTGTTGATTGACAAACCCAGTTTACTGCTCATGGAATAAGATATATTGCAAGGCGAGTAAGGGTATCAGTGACTTGTCTATTAGCATTTAGTATTTATATTAACTCCTAGTGGTAACAGACAAAAAGCCTGTGTCTATGCCAGTAAATTAAACAGTCTCATGGAGCATTGCAGGACACCAAAAGTCCATCATCTCTACCAGTTAACTGTGGAACGGCTCATAGCACATTTCTGGCCTGTGACAAGTAACACATTCCTAAACAATTTCAATGGAGTTAACAGTGCCCACTGCCCACTCCCAACCTGGATGCATCCATCCTCTCTTTTAGAGAGAAAAAGAGTTTAATAACAGGGGATCCATGCCAGTGAAGGGCTATAGGCATGTTTTTAGTGCTAGAGGTGTTTCCAGCAGGAGTTTCAGTGTGCAAGGTGCTGTACAAACAATGAAGAGATTGTCTCTGAAGAGAAAGATACTTTGTCCTAAAGTCTCTATTTCAGCTATGTTCTGGTACTTCTTAACTTACAGATGGTGCTTCAAAATAAATTCCACATGCTGAATATCAGTAATTTTTTTGTGCCTATGAAACTGTTGTGCAGTGGTGAGAGCTGATGAAAAAGAGACCAATGTAATGTGTCAGTTCAAAAGGAAAAGGGTGAAAATTCCAGATAAACAGAGATTGCCTCAGAAAAACACGATTCCAGAGGCTGCCCCACATGCAATGCCACCAGTAAGGATGGGCAGCTTAAAACCACAGTCTGAATTACTCTTCTGTACCGAGCAGTGTGATTATTACATATGCAACAGAGCTTGTGGGCAACACAGTGGAATCCTGGAAGTATTTTAAGCAGTGGTTTTCACAATTTATGGCTGTGACAGATAGGGAGCTAATGAACAACACAGGGAAAGGGACCTTGTTAACTCTTTCATAGATCCTTATCCAAGACCTTTTTGGCAGAGAGAGGAGTCTTTTCCCTAAGTCTTTGTGTAGATTTGAGGTGAACAAAGTTCTCAGAGATAACAACAACAAAAATTACTTATTTTTAACTTGTATATAGGAAGGAAAACATTGACACATATTTAAAGTCCAAGAGTGGAGTCTCAGTAAGCAACAGCAGCCAATAGTTTCAAAAATCAGCTGGGTACCTACACTCCTACTTTGGCAACTAAATACACATCCTGATTTTCAAGAGGGGTCCTACTGGCTTATAGGGGCAAACTCTGATTTATGGAGCAGATGACTTGGTCCATCACAGCTTCCTACAGGGCTCTGGGGATCTCAAGGAATCCCAGAGCTCAGAAACTGTGGGCAGAAACACTCAGCTTGTAAGTGATAAAGCACAATACAATTCGTCCTAAAGGAGGTCATTGAGGCATTGGACATAAATAATTAGGTATACAAGTGGAAGTAGAGAGGAGAAGAAGGAGCACCGGGCTTGGGAACTGTCCAGGAAGGCTGCATGAGCTGTGAAAGGACTGCAAAACTCTAAGAGCCACAGTGCTGGATTAACTGACCAAAAATTAGAGATGTCTCAAATACAGTTTCTCATATGTAGCCTGCTACATGTTACATTTCAACAGATATCACCATACATAACTGTTGTATTCCTCCAAACTGCATAAAATGTAAAGCAGAAAGCACACAACACAGGTGTTTTTCACATTAGCTTGTAATTTTAGTCTCGCTCTAGTAACTAACAAACAGGTCAACCTCTCACTTAAAACATCCATTAATAGCACCAATGTATTATTTTCATCTGAAAATCAACAGCTTCCAGCAACAGACATTGGTCTGCTCTATTTAATATCATATAATAAATATAATAAAGCATATTAAAAGTTCATGGATTTTAAACTGCCTTTCTGCATGTGGCAGACTGTGCCCAGGATGCCTCCCTAAATGAAAAAGATTAATGTCCTGAAGCATATGACAGACTCACTTCCCATGCCGGGAAGATGCAATCTTCACTCAAAGAGGAAAAGGATTTTGTTTCCTTTGTTATTGTTCCAAGTGACATAGTAACATCTACCTCAGTGCAGACAGTAATTGTGACTGATATGTATCAAGATAAAGAACATTAAACAACAGGATTTGACACAGCACATAGAGAACACAGTCGTTTTGTTAAGATCTGGGTGGTTACCAAAAATGCATACAATAATTTAGGGTCAGGATTCTTGTCTGGCTGTATGTCCTTCCAGATAACTGTGTTACAGAACAGTTAGTTGCACCCAGAACTATGAAGACTGTGGATTTTTTAATTCAAAAGCTGAACTTAAATATTTTGCACAGTTGTCTCATTATTAGCCCAAATAATATTTGCCTGTGTAATTGCTTAATAAAGTCAAATAACTAAATATCACTGGGAGGAGGGGTGTTGTACAACTAAGATGTCTTGTTCTACCTGAAACAAAACTTTTTACTTCATTTTACTAATATTGTACTTACATTTTATTTCATGTTTTTCATTTTCCATTTTTTTCCAATTTACTGATTTTAATTACTTTTAAACTGAAAAATTCAAAGGTTTCAGTTTTCTCTAAATCTCTCTTTTCTTATTCAGCTGAAACTTCTACAGATTTAATTTTAATTTGAAAATAATTTCTGTAGCTCTACAGCAAACTATATTTGTTCCAGACAGATCCACAAGCCATCCCATGCAGCCCTATCCATGGCCCAAAGGCTCTGGGTGTGGCATAGCCTCACAGGGCATGAGATAACTGGAAGGTGGGTAGGATTTAGAGCAGCTCGTAGCTCCCTGTTGCTGCCTAGACCATGAAGAAAGAACCCCCATGTACCATCATGTCATGCTGCCGCCATCAGACTTTCTCTCCCCACATCTAGGGCAGCTGGCCAGACTCATCCTCATTGTGGTGTTTGGGCAAATTCCCCTTTCTGAGGAAAAAGCGTGATGATACACGTTTATTCCCTCTCCTGGCAGTCCCTGTTATAAATGCTTACATTTCACAATGAGTTCTGAATTATCTCCTAAAATTTTACATGGCATCTCTCATCTGCCACTGATGTCAGCGTGGCATATGTTTACCACGGGAACCTGAAGAACACCCTACAAGGGGCAAATCAGCTTATTTCACTTTTAATGTCAAACCTGCAGCAGTGCGAGTTCTGCAGGTGGCAGACAGACAAAACAGCTGCTGATCCATCTCCTGCAGTCTTGGATGCAGCTCCCCAAGCTTCACCCGGACCTGATCACCTGGGGCATTCCAAAGAGGATCCAAATCTCCCAAGGCTTTCATTGCAGTCCATCGTTCAGCCCACCTACTGCCTGAAACTCCCTGGGGAATTAGGAGGCAAGCCCAGACCTTCCTGTGCTTCTTCCTTCTGTCAGTCTTCCTGAACCAGTAGAGAAATATTGCTAAAATTCTCAAATATATATTTATGCTTAGCTACAACATTTTTACCCCAGTTGTCACAAGCCTGAAGCAGGCTGCAAAGAGGACTTCAGTAATCTCTACATAGAAATAACATCCTTTGAAATGAAAACATAAAAAACCCCCTAGGTAGCAATTTTGGTATTTTGCAGCCATTTCAGTCACCTGTTCTGCATTAATTTTTTATGTCAACTAGCTAGAAGTAGATAGTCCTGACAGACAGTGATGGTTCCTGAGACAAACTGGTCCCTCAAGTATTTCATGCATTGGTCTGTGATTCTGTCTGACTTCTGGTACATTCAAAAGACTTAAATGAATGAGGAAAAAGCTGGCTTGAAATTTGCTTTTAACCTATTTTCTTGAAACAATTTTTTTCAAGGGCAAGGACAGGCCCCTTTGTTTTGTGTTTATGCAGCACCTGTTTCAGTGGTGCTACACACATGAAATAGCTCCACTTACTAATGGCTTCATTTACTATTTAAGCTTGTTAAAGTCATCATCTTTCAGTGAATTTAACATATCTTGATACAAACTACACTGTTCTATTATCGTTTACTACTCCACCCATGCAATAATAGTATATCATCTCATATAAATAGGACTTTGTCAACTAAAGGCTGCCAACATTTTAATGCAGAAATAGGGGATTAACCACATGAGGGAGAAAACAAGGTTTAAAGCAGCAAAAGATCATTATAGATAATTTTAGGAGTGCCAGAAGTGAAGAACATCATAATATTAGTAGGTAGAGACACTCACACTTTCATGTTATACAGTCACTCATGTAGAAACAAAGAATATGTACCTAAATATAGTAAATAATCTTTGAGTAAGTTCCCAGTCCTAAAAGCTAACAAACACCTCCAGCTCCTTACATTCACAAGTTACATGTGTTTCTATTCCTCACCAGAACTGACATGTTACTTTCAAAATCATGAAGAAAAAGGAAGAAAGTAATGCAACAAAATTCTAGACTTCATGCTTTGAAATATTTGTAAATTTTAGATTTCAAAGACACAAGAGTCTATCTGCAATCACCTGAACAGATCCAATGCATACCATGGGTCTTCTCTGGACTAATTCCTGCTTGGAGTCCAGTCGTGGAAGTAGAGCTGCTCACAGTTGTTTTAAAATATCTTCTCCATTATTTGCAAATCCCTTAAAGGTTTCCAGGAGTCTTCCCCTAGGTAGAAATTCAGACCTACTGTTAGATCAGCTTTTATGCAACATTTTTGAAGCAGCCCATGCATTTGCAGCAGTCCTCCAAACACAGGCTAAAAACCTGGATCATATCTCCTACTTTAATTAAAAGCTTCCTAATGATGACAGCAATCTTAGGAAGCTCTCCTCTTGTTGAATTACCACCACTCTTAAAAATTTGTCCGTTCTTTTCAGTCCAAATTTGGCTAGCTCTAACATTTAGGCTTCAAATCCCATTAATCATTTGCATGCTGGATTGAAAAGCCCTATTTTCAAATAACTGCTCCCCATGTTGGTCACCATAGTACATATGTGATCAAATCATACTGTAACTTTCCATGTATGAACAAATGAAGTGTTGAAGACATAAAATGTGCTCAATATCCACTGATCACCCATTGTTAAAAGAGATTTTCAAAAAACCCGAACACAAATCCATCAATACCTTCACCAAGTCCTGTGCTCCATTGCTTGGTAATTTGCCAAGAATGTGTTAACATACCTGCTCCCATATGAGCAATAACTCCTGTGATGGGAGTGTTTGAAATGTCCTGACAGGAAAGCTTGAACTGCGGCCAAAGGAAGCTTTCACTTCCAAAAGACTGGGATTTGTGAGCTCCTGTGGTGGATTTAGTCACACATGGTAAGCCGTTCAGACTTGTCACCCATCAGATAATGAAAGCAAATGAGGAGTTCCAATCAGTGCTGGGGCCAATCACCAACATTTGGAGAAGCATCTGAACTCCCCCCAAATTTCTGATGGGATTGAAGGCAGGGGGTAGGTCCACAACAAGGATGTTGATTGGAAACCCATTTTTAAATTGGATCTCATTTTTTGAAGCTACCAGGAAATGCAAATAGTCATAAAGCAAAGCAACTTGATTTGTATTATGGTCAACATTTGCATAACACAGTTACGCATGTCTGTGTATATGGGTGTATAGCAAGCACATCTAATAGTCTGTAATTATGCCCTGGAAAATACACACACCAAGGAATTTCCAAATAGTCTGACCTGGCAGAAAATGCAATCCCAGGAAATCTGCAGCAGTTTGCTGAGACGATCCCAACGTTCACTGGGGCTATATGTCTAAGAACTGGGTCAGTCAGATAAATCAGATGGGACTCTGCATTTTCCCTGACTGAACATGTGTGCAGTAACCTCCTGGCACAAATACAAATTTTAAATTTGGTTTCCTCAGATATGTACACATGCAACATTGACATTGGCTTTCAAAAACATCTCTGCCAGTAAAAATCAGCTGCTAAAATATTCCTGGAAAGTAAGTACAAAGTGAGACAATCCTTAAACAAAAAGAAATTGATTAAAAAACCTTGACCTGGTATTGCCCATCTTTACATAAAACACTAAGATGATCTCCCAAATAATTCAAAATTTTATTTGGTCTCTTGAAGTTTTCTCAGATTTTCAATGTGAAAAGAAAAACTGATTCTCTACTCATATGTGTCTATATTATTTCTTAAAAGCATGCTAATACTTATGTGATAAAGATGTAGCAAAATATTGTGCCCCTGAGGTGGCTCCTCTGTAAATGCCTATCACTATTGACTTCCGTTCTGCTTTTGCACAAGTCCTTGGGTCATACATGAATTTAAAAATGTAAAGAATTGGTCATTTTCTGCTGAGATTGAACAAAGATCTCAATTAGAATAAGGAAAGCAATATTACCCTTGAATCTGTGTTTTTTGATTTTTCATTCTGTTTTAGAGCTTTGATGTAGAATAATTCCCGGACCCGTTCTGCTCCCTAAGTTGCCTCCACACTGCTGTCTTTCCCTCATGCTTTCCAGACAGCCAGGTTTTACTTACATCAGGACATTTTGTGATTTCTCGAGTCTTCTTCAGTTTCACAGGATTTTTTCTGGATTTGCTGGCATTTTTTTTCCTGATCCTTTATTTATGATGCTTGATCCCAGATACAAGTGAATTTGATGTAATGCAATAGATAGACATTTTATGGATCCCTCTACTTTTGAGAATAAGTGGCTATTTTGAATTACATATTTCACCCTGGAAATTATAGATATTACTATATCTCTAAGGTAGGTAAAGCCAGTGACCCGGTAAACCCAGGTAGAGGAAACAAGGAACTCGTGCTACTCTTGGAAGTGCATCAGTGTTGCAGCAGATGTTTGTCAATGTGGAACTATGGAGAGAAAGGTGACACACACACATAAACCATCCCACAGTTAGTGACCTGCATGATGTAGGAGGGAGAGCTCAGCTCCCTGAAGGATGGGATGTTAAGCAGGGGGCTGGAGACCAGTGATTTGATCCAGGGCAGCAGCTGTCTTCATTATCTGTGGGCTCCTCCTTTCCTGTAACTGGCTCCAAGGCAGCTGCAACTTCCACATGCCAAACTGATTGATAAGAGAAGACCCCATCTCCCTTTCCACCATACAAATGGGTTTAAGCAATTTGCAGCATGCCATCAGCTAATGAGGAGAGAATAACTGCTTTGAAACATTAAATGAAAATATTACAGCTGACTTTATAACATCTGAGTTTTGAGGAGAAAAAAGCCAAATGTAATAATTATTGGTGTATTACCCTTGTCTTGGAAACATCACATTTCTGTTCACCAGAAATTGTCTCTCTCTGTCTTATTCTCTTCCAGGACAGACAGACTACAAAACATTTTTTCCAATCCTCTACACATTAGAGACAGACATACAGATTTTTCCAGATTGTCCTCACAAGGACTACTAGAACCCCATTCTTTTGCAGTTTAATTCTGTTACCTGTACTATTACTCTACTTTTTGTTCTGCCCCAGCTTTTCAGTGCTGTCACACTTCTGTATGAGTCTGCAAAATCTTCCCGTCTGATGAAGACTGAGCTACTTATATTATTTTTATGTTTAAACTCTTTCAATTTGCACAGAACAGTGGTTGTGGAAATAAGCATCCTTTTGTTTAATGAGTTGACATTAGGCCTTCATATATTTAGAAGTTATGTGTTTAAAGATAATGAAAGAGGAGTGTATCTTGATAGACTATCTTGACTTCTTTAGAGATAGGGGATTCTGAAAGATTAATTTGATACAAAGTATAACATTCATTACATAATGAACTGCACCTTTTCAGACTTTGGCTTGGCAAAGTTGGAGGAATTTATTTGTTTTCACTTGTAATCTTTATTATATGTCCAAGACATCTAGCACTGAATGCCAGTTCATTCCCATGACAGCCACATGGCAATAGTTAAACATACTAGAAAATACACAGAAATACATACACAAATACACAGGAAATAAATGGAGTAACAGTTGTTTATACTGCTAATGTAGTCTCTTACTTCATGATGTGATGAAGTGACATGCTGCTTCACTCATTGTGTTTCTCTCCTTGTGGAGTTAATTGTTTTTACTATGGGTCTTGTGTATCAACAATACCTTTAGCTGATTAACATGTAAACCAAATAGCATTTATTGTTGTTATTGAAAAGTGTATTTTTTTGATACTAGATACCTTCCATCCAAGCTCAGGTAAGCTTCAGCATGAGGAGGAATTCCCAGAATGGAGTTCACAGAACCAGATGAAAATACACAAAAAACTTTGGCTTGCCTGGTACACTCAGCACACAGCCAGAAATAGAAGCAGCCATTTGCAAAGAAGTTAGTCCATTGCCTGGAAAGGTTTGTTAGCACACTTCAAGTCTGCATGAAGCTCTGATTCACCTTCATTAGCTTGTGCCCAGAGGGGAACTCAGCACTGTTGAGCTGTAATGGTGTTATCCATGTAGGGATATATGTCTACATTGCACAAAGGTGTGACTTGCTAGACTAGAAATCACAGGCTATGACAGGCCAAACTCTCAGGTTATATCTCATTCTAATCAAAAGTATGATGGAAGTGCATGCAGACATACCCAACTGAGCTTTCAACACTTTTATCTGCCTTCAGAATAAGATCCAGCCCAAGTTCTGATATTTGGAGAGACCTTCCCTCCAAAGTCTCAAAAGCAAGACTTTTCCTGTAAAACTTACAGTGGGAGGTGCAATACCTCTTTCCTGGAAAGTCTCCAACCAGAATTTGCAGACTCAAAAGATTAAAGATCACAGATAGGCTCATAGATGCAAATATGAACCTCTCAAAAATATGAAGCTGCTCCTATTAAGTTCAGACTCACCTCTAGCTCAGATGAAAGCTTCACCTTAGGGTGTTTATCCAAATTAAGTTCCAGTGACAGTTATTCAATGTCATAAGAATTTTGCATTTACCTTTTATATTAAAAAATGAGAAAATATCCTTTTTGCATATACCTTTTATGTTAGAAAAGATCTTCCAGATAACACTACTAACCATTGCAGCACCAGTTCAAGGCCCAGCTGAGAGCCTATATATAAACACAGCAGAGCTGTAGTCTTTTGAAAATAAATGACAATGTAAACAGACAAGGCAAACATAATTGTGGGAGGAGAGTATTTGCAAAGATGTGACCTGCAGGGCTATCTTGGACAAGTTGGGAACAGAGACAGTAAGACTCTAAGAACAAAATCCATTGAAGTCAGAGAGGTTTACCAGAGTTCAGTAAAGTCAGGATTTCAGCCCAAATGGGTCTAAAAGATGGATTGTCCAGTATTTACTCCACTCTTTCAAAGCTGAGTGTAACATTTTTAGAATTTGTTTTTCATGCCTGAATAGTCAAAGCCAAAAGAGAAGATATTTCAGAAGGTGACACTAAAAGAGACAGAAAACCAGTTGGTGTATATTAGTGGGTGCAAGTATTTCTGTTGATTTCTACTTTGTTACCCACAACTATACCTTCCAAGAATCTCAGTTAGCAAGAACATAACACCAGCAACTCAGTGTTCAGCATTGCCACCTTCAAATGATAACTCTTTCAGCTCCAAGATCATTTAAGGGCCTTTTGTCTTGCTACTTGTATTTGAAGTTTTGAGATTGATTTGAGCTACATTTTCAAGATCTTGTCTCTGTCCATGAGGGTAGAATCCACCAAAAAACCTGAAACAGTATTTAGAACATATGAGATTCTTACCTCCTGCAGAATTTCAACATCCTGGCCTCAAGGAGAAAATTGAAGTGTCACAAAGTGGAGAAATGGAGAATGCATTGGTGAGGCAGAGGACAGGAAAGCAATAATAGCAGTGGAGGCTTCTGCATTGACTAGAAATAGTGCAGGAAGATCACAGGTTTGCTTTTGGCACCAGGAGCTATTCAGAAGTTCTCACCATGAAGAATGATGTCCTAAGGCTGAATCAGCTGCCCATGTAAGCAATCAAATCCTTCTGCCCAAACACCTTCCCTGGTCCTCCTTCTTTGTTTATACACTTCAATTGGTTCAAGTTTTCCAAGAAAACTGGAAACAACTTCACATAACATTTACAGATTTTTGCTTATCCTGATTTCTCAGAGAAACAAGGTTTAGATTAACTTTTTGAATGCATTTTGTCCAGCTTCACCCAAATCTGATAGTAGGGTAGAGCTCTTAATGGAAACATCTTTTTACAAGAGGCCTGTATAAAACATGTATTGATGTTGCATGTAACCTGGAAAGCCACTTTTTCAGCCCACTAATATCAGAGGGACATGGCATTTATTTCAACTTGTTTCTTAAAGAAGAAGTGTTGACTGTTCAGTCACCCATGCAGGTCTGGACCATCTGCAACATCTGCTGTCTATTCCAGGTCAAGCAAGAAGAATGAAGTATCATTGCTCAACCAGAAGGATACTTCATTGGTCTGCTGCTCATAGTACTATTTACTTAAATCACTGGTTCCAAAAATCTCTGGTGTTAGGCTCCATGTTTCATTTTAATGGTAGAGCATGTTCTTTCCCAACTATAGATTATACTTCTCCCTTGTAACTTCTGTTTTAGAGCTACTGTCTTCCATGTGTTACAGTCAGCAGATGCTGAAATGTCCAGCTATGGGGGTCACAGTTTTTCCCATAACTGAGTTTACTTGAAGAATGAAAGAGAAAAATTAACATCTTTATGAGCCTTCTGAGACCTAAGATACATATACAATAAAAAAGATCATTACATAGTAACAAAAGTGGAATATTTGTCTATTCAGAGATCACTGTATTCTACAGGGCAGGAATTTCACTCAGGATCAGGTGCCCCAGGCTGTGTGGTTGCTGTGTAAAAAGCAACTCCACACCTTATGAAAGCATGTAACCCTGTATGACAAATGGGAAATTATTACACAATAATTATATGCCCTTGCAAGACCTGATTGCTCGTATCTATCATTCCAAAATATATCTTCCAAGATTGCTATCAGGTGTCTCACAATGTAGCAGTCTCTCAACTTGTGTCTTCCTTTTAAAACCTACAATGTGATGATTTTCACTGGCCCTCCTCCATAAGCTCTCTTTGAAAGATCTCAAAGCACCTGCAGAAGAAAAGCAGAGTGCCTGCAAGCTGACTGTGAACAGATGCAAAGATGACCACAGCTGACGTTTCAGAGAGATACCTCCATACCTTCTCTTTCCTCTGTAACACTGAAATAATACTTCTGTTCGAGTTTTCTTAGCAAGCTCTGTCCTTCAAGACAAATAATATATTTTATTACATTGCATTTTTAGTACCTAGCACAATAATATTCTAAACTCAATCATACATATAGTCCTTATTGTGCTATGGCTAAGGAATAGTAACAACCTCACTGCCATTTGGAGCTGCACCTTTTTATGTCAAAGGGGTTCATCATCACTAGCCGATTAAAATGGGTTGCTACTAATCAGAGGCAATGAAGTTGTTGAGGGAGATGTGCAGACATGGGGAGAGAAAGTGATTATCATTAGCCATCTTTTATGATATCAGAACAGTCTCCTTCTCTGAGCCAGGTTAACTCCCACTTTCTCACTGATGCACTGGAGGGTATTTTTCTGAAGGATTCAGCCATATGGCTTTCATTCATTACAACTCTTCCTCCTTGAGTGAGCACTTCTCTTACCACTGATATATCTAGACAAGACATGCAGAAGCAACCAGCACAGTTTCCCCATGCACAATCTATTTCAAAATACCTGAAAGTATTTTGAATTCTTTTTAATTTCATGGGGTAATTTTGTTTTGTTTTGGATCTTTTTAAAGATCTTGCAAAGGTCAAGAAAGGAGTGACATTTAGAGTCTTACCATTATTACTTCCTAGCATTTTATTAGAGAGATCTTTTAAGAAACATGCACTGCAGCTCAAATGATCTAACTAGGATCAGGTCCCTGTTGTGCTAGATACCATATACCCAGAGAAAAATACAGTCCCCATCCTTAAAAAAAAAAACAAAAAAAAACAAAAACAAAAACAAAAACAAAAACAAAAACAACAAAAAAAAAAAAAAAACATGAGAGGGAAGAGGCTTTGCACAGCAAGGAGTATTTTATAGTTAGGCAGTACCTCAGAGGCCCAATCCAAACCAAATCCAGGTTCTGAACACAACAGAGCTGTTTCAGTTCTCCCCATGTCCAATGAGACAGCTTTTCTCATACCAAAACCAACTTAATGCCACTTTTTGGTGGCAAAGCAGGCAACAGCTGGGTTCCAACAAAGTGCCAGGCTGGCAGCACTGGGGATACTGTGTTTTCTGGAGGGCTTGTGGGCAGACCGCTCTCTTTTTCAGATTGTTATTTTGATAAAGAGCATAAAATTTCTTATCCATTACATCTGTACTTCTTGGTTTTGGTAGCTAACAACACATAGCCCAATTATTTCATACATAAGGATCTGAGGCTGCCCATACACTATGTATTTAATGGAGTAGGTGTTACATTTAACAGAGTCACATGTGACCTTTAAGTTCCTATTTACATGGTGCCTACATTATTCATTTTTTTTGCAATCTATATCAAATCTTATGTTAAAAGAGCATGATGGTTGGAAGCAATAAAATCTCACCAAAGAGATCAAGTTAGCAGTAAATAAGAAGCCAAGACAGGACCTGAAGACAGTGATTAATTTTGGCAATGTAATGAAATGGCACTGAATTAAAGGAGCCTGTAAACACATTCTGAGATTTTTTCAGCCTCCCTGCCTTGTGATTTTTTTTCTAATTTGGAAGAATATTTTCTAAATGCTGAGGTATATCCTGCCAGTGTTAGTGTCCTCTTGGCTATTGTTATCAGAGGTCTGATAGCTTTTATTTTTATTGTTATTTATCAGATATTACCATCCAATGAGTATTGAAAACACAAATGGACAAATCCTCACTGAAATCAGGTAAGCTTTAATAAAGTCAGAAGAGCTCTGCTGATTTGTATCAGCTGATAAACAAAGACAATGAGTTCACATGTACTTCAAATCATCAAGAATCTGTGGCAGCCCCTTCCAAACAGTTGCCTGGTCCAGCTACATTCACATCACAATGTGTTGTGATGCTATTTTCCTCATGCACAACAAGTTGCTTTATAGAATACAGACAAATCTTCCACATCCCCCCTTCAAGCACTGAGTTGCATGAAAGATCAAAAACATGTTAAGCTTTAAAAAAACCCCACATTTCTCTTGTATAGGGTAAGAGTCCACTCTTACATCAGGTTAGGGTGTGTAAGGACACCAAAAGTAAATCCAGAACAGCATAATAAATCTTTCACTGCACCCCATGCTGTACCAGGCAGTACCACTTTATTTTTAACGTTTTTAGACAAGGCAAAACTCTAATAATAGATGCTACAATTGCTGGAATGTGAACTCCCTGTACAACCTCTACCATCATGCCCTGTCTTCAAGCTTTCAACCAGCTCAGCCATGATGACTTTAAAACCCTTCTGTCCCACTAGGCAGATAGATTGACTTATTACTCCTACGAATTGTACACATGGGTTAGCATATGTGAAAACATGCCCCTGGCACTATTAATTCATCTGCCCTCCACGCTCCACTCCTGCTTCACCCACTCACTTTTCAGATTAAAAGTGCTTTGGGGGAAGGGAAAAGATTGTCTCCCAGAGGCAGATTGATAGGGGAAGGAGCCAAAGGATGCTACAGCCCCACCCCAGACTGCCTGGGGGAGGGACCGTGTCTATTCTAGCCTTGCAGCTGAAAACTACTCCCACCTTCCTAATCTAACCTTTCTGTTTTAAACGTCTGTATGACCTATTCTAATGATAGAGATCTGGCATCAGAATCTTAACACTTATAATTACTTTTTTTTTTTTTTGGTAGAATATTTGGTAGCCAGAAATAATTACAGTGATAGTTCTGAAAATATTTATAGTTCTAGCTATAGCCTATGCTGTCACAGTGGATTTTTTATGACACTTCCTTAGCCAAGCCAAAGACTTGTGAGAGTATTATGGCCCTTGACCAAGCAGACATCATCTTGGATTTGTGGTTTTGTTTGTTGAGAGTCATCCCTTACAATAGAAAGGAGATACAATGACTACAGCAGCGATGATGATGATTTTTGGTAAAACAGTGGTCATTACATAGGTTTTACTGCTGAAAGAAAAACACCTTTAAAATCTCTGAAAGATCTCCCATTTATTTTCAGTAGCTGGGACTCTTCAAGATGAAGCATGGACATTTGTGTCTGAATCTTTCATCATCAGAGCTGTGCTATCACACCTGAGACCCTCCTCACAAACAGTCATCAGGAGGATCATGCTTTGCCAGCCAGCCAGGGAAAATGCCCACAGAGAACATTAAAACAGTCAGACCACATCAGACATCTTGTCAGCAACAACTGGCACCTAAGACGCTCCACAAATTCTTCCACACGCTGGTAACTTATTCTCCTCATAAACCTTGGTCTCCCTGTAAGCGTTTTGGTGCACCAGTGAAAACATTCCAACAGTCTTTGGTAGAGCCAGCATGCACAGGACTGCTGTGAAATGTATGCCACATAACAGAAAACTCCAGTAACTCTTCTTGCCTCCTAATTCCATACAAGCTTGAAATTCAGACATGGTTTGCCAATGGTTACAATAAAATTATCCCAGATTTTGAAAGCATTTCTACCTACTACCTACCACTGTCAGTTCTGTTTGTGCTGGAATTTCCCTAGGTTTGGATTTTTATTCAGTTGAGTGAAATTTGGAGCTTTTGATTCAGTTTGGCACCATAAAAATGAGTATTTGAGTTAAATAAACTCCCCAAGGTGCAAATTCAAAATCAAGTTAACATGACATAATAAGTTTTCAAGTGTCACCTGAACCACAGTAACTGCCCACATATTCAATCACAGCCTTGGGCAAAGGTGCAGCGACTTATTAAAACAAAGGAACTTGAACTGCATAGTCTGAGCTCACAGTAAACCTTCAGAGGAAAACAACAGTGTGAGATGAATATCAGTGCAAACCCCTGAGTGATTAGTCAGTAGAGGTACACATGATTTTAAGAGAAATCTCATTCCCTTCAGCCTTTTCCATTATTATTATTTTTCCCATAGGAGGATTATATTAGGGTGGACTGGAAAATGGGATATAGAACCACAAACATTTTATTTTTACCATCAGAATTAATATTACTTTATAGCTGTCCATATCTATTCATACTACTGTGTAGACTATACATAAACAAGCAAAAAAAAAAAGCCACAGTCCTTCCTCTGAATCACTTACAGTTTAACTTGAAGAACAGCAAACAACCCGAATCTGGACTTTTTCTGGCAAGCACTGTGGAAAGTTGTAACAGAAAAAGGAAGGGAAAAATAGAAAGCATTAACAAAGCTGCCATAATCCAGTGCCACCCTCCCCTCTGTATTTGAGACCCTCCTGATCAAGTCAGACCAGATGCAGACAATCACAGCACAGAGATGACTCTCTGGAAGGTTTGGAGTGGGATATTTAGATGCAGGCTGATGGGTAGGTGAGGGTAGGGAGTCTGTGTTACCACATCTTGGTTACTCAGAACATCTGCTTTGACACTGGAGGCTATCGTGTCCTGTGGTATGCAAAGGATAAAAATGAAAGGGTGCCTGTAACTGCTGCCATTGGAGTTTGGGAAATAATTTAGAAATAAAGGGATTTAATTCATCATGTCTACTTCATTATTTTTTAACACACTTCCTCTCCTCCTCTGACTTGCAATGAATTAGAGCAGCAACCAGGAGCAACTCCTGGGCCCAAAACCTAGAAGAACTGGTCCCTGAACAAACAAGGCTCCTTCCCATAAAGTTTGCAACCAAAAGGGAAGTTTTAGTCATATTCAGACTGAAACATAGAAAGGTTAACATGCCCAACCATTCAATGACTTGTCTCGTAGAAACTCAGGACAAATCCAGGTCCAGACTCAGTCTTGAAAGAGTCTTCCTCGGTGCTGTTCTCCACAGATGCAGGCCCAGTGTTCAAGGAAATCTGGTGTCCACATGGCCTCTTACCTCAACAGTTCCTTAGCTACTCATATCTACCTTTTCTTACTATCTGAAATAGATGGATAAATCAATCTAATCTGTCTACTGCATTTTTAATGCAGCCATTACCAAAGGGTTTATTCTAGGCAATATGCCTTGTCTATCTATGTGCCATTATCTGATCTAACGTCCAAAGAGAAAAAGTTTTATGAGTCTGAATATAACCAAGACCAAGCACACTGTGGTTTCACTCAACTCACTCTTTTCCTCTGGAATGTATTTGCGGTGACATTTCCCTTCTGATTATCATTGTCAGTGAAAGCCCTCTTATTTAAACAACAGTTTTAGAAAAGATTGGAGTATAATTATTGAAGGTTACCTCAGGACTATATACAGGCTGCAAAAGGTGTCATGCCTTTTGCATTATTCCATGTGCACCAAGCTTCCTATGTTGACTATGGGAACTCAGTCCTTGCATCCTTGGAAGTAGAGGAAGGGAAGATAACTTGCCTCAACAGGTCAGAGACTTCTGATTTGGATAAGTTGTCAAGTCTTCAGAGGGATGTAGAAGGAAAGTCCTTTGTCTGTCCAGATGGTCCTGGGATATGACACAACTTGCATAATTACAAGTAGTCATTCATAAAACTTTCCATTGTTGGCCTTGCACCCACTCCAATTGTCAGGCTTCTTTATTGTTCTAAAATCTGTAAATCCAGGGAGGCCTCTTTTCTCCTTATCAAGCACATAAACCACTTCCGCTTCCTGCTTTTGAGACCTACAGCAAAACCGAATGAATTAATCTAGATAGAGCAGATGGGATGGTATATGAAGTGTTCCTCCATCAAAGAGGGTGTGGAAACCGAGACTGAAGTTAGTATTATATACACAGACAACTCTTTGGGGGTCTCCAGTACGTTGCCTGCCTGAGGACAGCTGTATTAAGCTCTCTAATGCCTAAGTGACAACTGGGACATGTTTACACAAAATCACAGTATTAACCAAATAAGCCCTCTGCCTCCTCCTCTTCCTCCTGTAACAAGAGAAGCCTGAGCTGGTTCCAATTTCTCCTTGAATTCATAACAGAAACAAAGCAGTTCTGAGGCTGAAATTTCTAGTAGTTGTGTGACTCTTCTGCTGGCAAATCATTCCGTAATAAGAGACCAGGGATCATGCTTAGCCTAGCAGGGATTTCTTCTTACATATTCAATTTCTTTCTCAGGACTTGCAATACTTCCCTCAATCCAGACCTAATATTGAAACAGTCTTTATACTTATTACACACCAATCTTAGATTTTTTTGAGTGGTTGTCAATTTATCTGAGATGGAAGTGCAAGGCACTTGCACCTTAAGCCACTTACCATGGTAATGTTCTAAACAGAGGTGTTCTCACCCCGAGCTTCTGAAAACTTTCTGCTTAGGCTTTAGCCCTTAGTCTGAGGTTCATCAGCTTTTTTGTCAGATATAAAATCATGGAAGAAAGCTTTCTATGTGATTGTTTTCCATGGCATTCAAAAATTCTGCAGACGCCACATGAAAACCCCTGGAAAATAGCTGATTATACAGTCAAATTAACTGATGTAAAGGCCCCTTCTGACTTTAAATTCTGTATTTGTCAAAAAATGTCAACTGTAAGTTAAATATCATGACAGAACTGTTCAGGTGAAGGCTAAAAGTGAGCTTATAGGTCATCAGGGTAGACAAGTCAGGGGTTTATATAAATTAACCCCAGTTTCAAATCCAGACCAGAAGGTGGCCAACTGCATGGCCTGAGAGAGAACACCTCAGGTAATGTGCTGGCCCATCACTCTTTCTGTCTAAGAGTGATTTTAACGCAAAAAGTAGTCATCCAGCGTGAACACTGAGTAAAATAAGCAAGTTGTAGAGCAGTATTTATGGTTAACAGAAATATACAAACACATAAGAAAGCAGTTCCAGACTAAAGAATGGAAGGAAACACACATATAGAGTTTATGCCCTGTTACTTTGAGTTGAGCTGTGTTTAAAACAACTGGTGACACTATTCATCATCAGGAAGAAGCAGGAGATGGTCTAATGGAGGAAATTAATGTCCATAAGGCAAAGGCCAGTGATTTCCTTTTGCTTAAGCACAGCTGAGAAAATATAATGATAATCTTATCTTTCATGCAAGCAAACAGCTCGGAGAGTGGCCACCTCTTTCTTCAGAAACCAGCTGCCCATGGAAGCTATATGTCTGTCTGTAGATTTTCTATGGACTGTTTCATCACCACATTTAAGCATTTCCCTGTGTAAATGAAGGATGCTTGAGTCAAGAATAATACTGACATTATCACAAACAGTGACAAAACTATGTTTTTCAACTAAAGAAATTAAACCTGTATGGAAACAGCTATATTATTTTGATTTGTAGGAATTAGAAGAGATTGCAGTTCTGTGTGATGCTATTCTTAAATCTCATGATAGGCAGGTTTACCCCACTGAGAAAAGGGCAGGTTTTCTTGAATGAGTCTCACACACAAAGGATAAAGATGCCAAAATAAGTCCTGCCAGAAGCAACCACAACTGTCACAGGAGTACAAGAGGCATATAGCTGTTGCTATTAAGGCTCAGTTTCGCCTAAAGATTTTAGGTACAGGAAGATAATCTTTGAAGAAAACATCTCTCTTGGAAACAAACTGTCAAAACAAAGATAGCCATGAAAATAAAATTGCCTTTGACTGTGCTAATTTGCAAATACTGGTAAATAGAAATCTACTTGCAGGAAAGGGAGGTGACAAAAGAAGTACATGGAAAACCTTTCATGTGAAAAGAGATTGAAATGAACACGTGCATGAGAAAGGAAAAGAACAAAGAGCACTCAACTAAATTAAAAGGTAGAATATGCAAAACTGCTCAGGGAACTACCTCTTTTCATACCATGTGCAATCAAGCCGTGGGATCCAAGCTTGCAGGTGTTCCTTCAGACCCAAAACTCAAAGGCCCAACTTGATTGGACATTTATATGAGTAACAGTAATAACTGGAATTACATAATATTGAAGAGTAGCAAATTTTGGAAAGACTATTAAATGTCTTATTTTGGCTTCTTCTTTACAAGCAGAGAAGTTCTTCATGCCTTCATTTGTCTGACACAGGTTGAGAATGCAGATTATTTCACATGGGTCTACTAAAAGAGTTTTTCATAGCTTCCTTGAGTATAAAACATTTGGGGCTGATCATTACCTCTGTGCAAATATTTTTTGGTTCACTAGCACTTCTGAAGCCATAACAGAAGTAATATTTTTTTTTCAAACTGTCTTCTAATCCAAACTTATTCTGGTACCAAGCAGCTTTTGTTAATAAAATTTAAGAACATCTCACAATGAGAAATCATTGTAATTCAGGAGAAATAAAAGCTGTTTGAAAATACAATGCAAAAATGTTATTAAAAATTCACATTTTCTTAGTTCGTGACCTTCCTCAAACCAAAGAAATGGAGGGAGACTGGAGAACAGTTTGGCACTTTCCATCTCATGGGTTTTTTTCCGGGCTTCTTGCTAGCTGGAAAAAAGATCTATCAAAACCTTGCATCTGGTCCCAGATGTGAACACAAGCATCTCAGTCCATCTGTAAGGAAACTCAGAAGAGCTATATGAGCTTAAATTCTGAAAAAAATGCACAAATTGGGAACAGCACAGATCTCTGCCTTGTGCCTGTACCAGGGGCAAAAACCAAGTCATCTACTGACCAACCAACTGGGTAATTTCGTCATCCAGTCTCCTACCAGCACTTATGTGTTCAAGAACTAACTTTCCCATGCCAAATACAACCTCTCCAGACTGACTTGGAGATGACATCTGGAATGTCAAAGTTCAGCTTATTGGGAACCTGTAATTTCAGAAGCAGTTGGTTTGTTGCCTGGTTGCTTGTTTGTTTGGTTGATTTTTTAACTGAGATCATTGCACTGCTCTAGGAAAACCACTCCGTAAAACAGGGATTTGGACTGTGTAAAGTTAGGGCACACTTTTTTACCTAGCATCTTCCGTGCCCAGTGATATTCACCATATCTCAAGCTTAGCCCATTAAAATCATAAGGAAGAACACAAAAGAATACCTCTAGTGCTACAACTTTCTTTCTCATTGTTTCAAATTTTATTAGTGCAGAAGAGAGAATAGTTTCTCAATGCCTAAAACATTAAGCAGCACCCTGTAACCTTGAGCCTATGCACCAAACTGCCTTCACAATTCATTTGCTTTAAGGTCCAGTGCTCATTTACAAGTACCTTTTAACCAGTTCATTTAGTATCAAAGACATACAACAAAACTAACACGCCTGTTAGTGCTGGTTGAATTGTACCAGTTTTTCTGATCCTTATTGCCTAAACTGAAGAAAAATTAGTAGCATTCCACTGTAGTTACTCTGCTTCATTTCTTACCCTGAGTTAGTACTAAGTTTTGGCATCCAGTAGAATAACATCTAACAGTATCCACAAAAAATAGCAGCTATGAATTACACTATACAAAATAAACAAAAAGTGATTGTTTCCTTTAATGAGATATTACTATATATATATATATTTATATGCACATATATATAAACACAGGTTCACACACATTTGCATAGCAGTCTTCTTTCACCAAAAAAATTAACCATTTCCTTTTAGATGCTAAACAAAAAGTAGGTCAAACTGGTTGGCTACTACCTGTCAGACATGCAAGGACTGGTTCCCACTGATGTTCCTCAATTAAAACTGCACATGGTCAGTTCTTCGGTTATAAATGAGTCTTTCTGCATTTCCACAGGCCAGCTCTCTTTGCTGCCCCAACTGAATATATGCAGCACGTAAGCATGTTGCCACCAGCAGTAGAAAGGACTTTTTTCCTCTGTTTTATTTAGCCAATAAACTCTTTGCCCTTCCAATTCCCTCCCCATTCCCAAGTTTGGGGAGGGTGGGTGAGCGACTGTGTGGCATTTAGCTGCTGAGTAGGCTCAAACCACAACACTTCTTCATACATACAGTAGCTAAGCACATCCCTGAGGTGACCAAGGCCCCTCAGCAGTGCTGCAGTGCCAACAGGGGAGCCAAGAGGTGAGCCGAGGGGAACTGCACAGACATGGTATGTGCTGGGCTAGCAAAGACTGATGCCAGCAGGACCTTTCCTTGCCATTTAGCTTCCCATTTTGGCCACATGTCCTTTGAGGTATGCAGGAATGGTTTTGCATGAGATCAGGAACATTTGAGGCATCTGATGAATAATAACAACAACTTTGTAATTTCAAAAGACTTGTAACTTCAAGCTTTTTTTCCTCAGATTTGTTTTCTTTCTTAAAAAGCAGATATGTAAGATTAGTCCTAGGTCTAGTCTCTCTATATTATTCAAAAAGACATACCTCTGATGATTGCTCCTAGGTAATCATTATAATTCTTTGAACTTTAAATGCCTTGGCTCAACCCAGTAATAAAATTAAATTCAACATGTGTCACCAGAATGTACCTTTAAAAATAAAAAACAGGGTTGAAGATTTAATGTACTCTTTACAGTAATGAACACTAATGGCTTTAGAGATTTAACTATTACTTCTGGAAACCTTAAGAACATAGAAGCAGCATCCTCTGAGCAAGAAAGAAAAAGGCAGCTATCATTATCTTTTTGGAATTGCACCTGAAAATCTACAAGATTTTGGTTTTCAACAGGCAAAGAGGTTTTTTGGAAATTGCTGGTCTCATGTCAGAGAACATAATTTTGGAAACAGCTGGAGATCTTCAAGATATGAAAGTCCCAACTGCTCATGACCCCATGTAGCCAGAATTGCCACCCCATAGCAGAGGCACCAGAAGGTGCAGGGTGAATGTCACCCTCAGCCAGCAGAATCAGCTGATCCCCCCCAGCAGAAGTTCCTCTGAACGACCAAGTACTCACCAAAGCAAGGCGTGCTTTTGAATGGGGTATGGATGCAGAGAGCAGCAGTCAACTCCAGCCACACCAGCTACAGGCCCATGGGGACACTGCACTAAACCCTCCATCACTCATGCATTTCTGAAAAGGTTGTCCTAATAGCTCCTAGAAAATGGATTAAGGTGCTTCTTGATAGCATTGCTTCCCCCATTTCAAAACTGGCCCTGAGGCATGCATTACAGTTAATTATGGATGTGTGATGTGTTTGCTTTTTTACAAAAAGCAGTTGTGCAACCAAACTTCTGCTTTGTTATTTGGAAGAAGCATTTGGCTGCTGTCACCAGATTACAGCTAATTTGTGCATAGTGAGAGCAGTAAAAGTGTGATACAGAAGAAGTTTATGATGGAATTAATGTGGTGGAAAAGTGTGATGCACAATGGAAGCTGTTTCTTTTGTAGCCTTGTACAGAAGCCAGTGTATAAATTCAGCTGCTAATATCACCTGATTTTAAATACGGCACACATGCTTTGTCCTTTTCTACTTGTTTATTTTCTTTGGTCACATAAAATACATGTCATTAAGACCACAAATGCTCTTGGTGATGTCAGTTAAAGCATTGGTGTGCCATTGCTTCTAAATCTGTCTGTCTTTCATTAACTTTCAGACATACTGGACCAATATGAAGGCCAGCTCCTAAAGCCCTATCTGATCTCCTCACAGATAAGGAGTGTCCTGGTTTCAGCTGGGATAGAGTTAATTTTTCTTCTTAGTAGATAGAATAGTGTTGAATCCTGTTTTGGATTCAGAATGTGATTTGGTATGAGAAGAATGTTGATAATACACTGATATTTTCAGTTGTTGCTAAGAGATCAAGGACTTTCCAACTCCCCATGTCCTGCCCATTCACATGTGTACAAGAAAGTGGGGGAGAGCACCGGACCCAAATTGGCCAATGAAATATTCCATATCATGTAATGTCATGCTCAGTATATAAAGGAGGAACAGCCAGGAAGGGGGGGTTTCCTCTCTCACTTTCAAGATTTTGATTGTGGGATCTTGGTGTTTGGGGTTTGCTAGCTGGGAATGGGATGGGTATCAGTCAGCAGGTTATGAGCCATCACATTGTGCATTACCTGTTTATACCTTCTATCATTGTTATTGCTTTATTCGGTTTCAATTATCAAACTGTTTTTATCCCAACCTATGAGTCTCCCATTGCCCCTTCAATTCTCTCCCCCACTCCCCAGGAAGAGGAGAGTGAACAAGAGGCTGCATGGTGTTTGGCTGCCAGCTGGATTTAAACCACAACAAGGAGATGGGAATATCTTGCCAGATGGACTGGACACCACTCCCAGTAGCAAAGCTAAATGCAGTATTAAGATCAATGTACAAAGAATACAGTGTACAATGGACAAAGAGGGAGCCTGACCCAATGAGATGCTTTATCAGGAGATGTGCTCATAATGATTTCCAGATAATACATTTATTGGCAGCTATTTCTGTAAGGCTTAATCTGAAAGACATCATAGAAAGATTTGTAGTACAAGAGAGGAAGAGAAAAATCAAACTAACCAAAATAGAAATGGTGTTTTTCAAGAATGTGAAGACCCTTTGTGACATCTGGATGCTTTAAACCAAAAAGATCTGTGTCTACCTCATGGGACTTGTGGCCATGCCTGTTTAACCTGATTCTTAGATTCACAGGTTGACTCAGTTATCTCTGGTGGCAGCTAAAAGGTAAACAAACCCATCTGATTGCACAGTGTAGCTGATGGAGGCTTGCATTCATGGATCTGGCCGGTAAGGCTGTGATGAACAGCTGGATGGTTGCCCTACTCTCACCATTTCTGCAGGGGACATGTGATGTTGCAGCTTGTTGTTAATACAGTACTCCTGTAATGAGTGGCAGGCATAGCAGTCATGAATGGTCATTCCTTACCCATCACTCTTAAAATACATATTTTTCTTTAAAGACTGATATAAACTATTTAGGCAGCATTAGGCATATTTATTTTATATAACTTGTTTGGGGGGGGGTGCATTGAAGTAAGACATACTCTAATTTGAACCTATTTTCTGTAAGAACTTGTGTTATATTTTTACCTGTTTTCTCCATCAGTTAGACTTGAGGTGAGGAAAAATTCCAAACTCTGTTACTAAATTTCTCTGTTACAGAGCTAAGTTCAATGTTCAGCTCAGCTATGTCTGAACTGTGTGATCAACAAAGGCAGCATTCAGGTCCTCTGGTATTTAAAGGGTATTTCATCTGTCAATGAAGGAAGAAAGGGAAAAAGAAATAATATCTTAATTTTTAAAAAGCTGTCTCCCTTCACTCCACCTGATTCATCACCTTGGTGTACTATGCTTAATAATGATACAATTTTCTTTAGAAAGCAGCATTATTATTTTTTTTTGCCAAAACGCAGTGACTTATTTTTATTACACAAGCTTCAGCTGCCCATTTTAAACATCTCTGCAGAGAGCAGATATCTGTTATAATTCACCATAACACCACGTAATTCCTATTCAGAAAATGTGATTTATAGCTAAAAGACCTGACAGCTTGCTGGACTAGGAAGAAGCCAAACTAAACTCAGCAGAGGTTGTGCAAATTGTTAACTTACGGGACCATATGTGTCCCAGGGACCACTTTCTCCTCTATTTCACCCTTTTTAGTTATTGCTTTTTTGTTGTGACTGGCCCTTTTTCTTACTGTAAGCCCTTTAAAGCAGGGATCAAGTCTTCCTGGTAGTTAACACAGTGCCTGACCCATCAACACCCAGCCTCCCCTTGAGTCTATTCAGTGCTATCAAAATCATGGAGCTGTAATACCACCCCCTGCCATGCAAGCAGTGTATGTTATTACAGGCTTTCAAAATGCTTTAAAAAGGAACAAATGATGTTACTGATGGGAGGAATGGGCCGCAGAAAAATGCCACAGACTGCCCAGTAGGTTAGTGATAGAGCTGGGCTTACACTGCTTTTCTAATCTGCAATAGCCATTGAGCCCTATCTGCCTCCTGTAAGAAGATAAAGGCAGCGATTCATGCTGAAGACACTGAGAGTGAAAGAATCACTCCCTAGAAAGTCCACAGGCACTAAGGTGATTTTTTTCAGAGGCTGCCACTTATGACTGCTTTTGCTAGAGGTACTGAATAAGGTCATGTTTTCCACTCCCACAAGTAGCTCTGAATCATCACAAGCATCAAAACACACCGAGTAACATTAAAAAAAAAACCTTCAAAGCCTACATTTACATGTATTGCACTCACTGAACTGTGCTCACATATCTGTACATTGACCAACCTCTTTTTTCCTGCAGTAGGCAAGAGTGCAAAGGACCATATAGCAGAGAAGGGCAGATCAGAGTCAAGTCCAACAGAGCAGTGCTCCAGCAGATGCTTTGAGTGCAGTGAAAGGGGAAATTCTTTACAAAACTGGGATAATTTACCAGACCATTATTTTAACAGAATACCAAAGCATCTATTCCAAAAATATTGACCTGTCCTGTCTCAGTGATCTGGAACAATATATCTCCAGTCTTTTTTTAGGAATTTGTAGCATGGAGGTAGTTCTTTGTCCTGCTCTGAAGTTTTCAATCAGACTCATAATTCCCCATTTCTGAACAAAAACAAAACAGAAAGTGTTTTAATGGACCTAGGAGGAAACTTGCAAAATTCCTCTGAGAAAATTTCAAAATACTTGGTTTTTAGTCCTGTCTGAAATGAAACAAACCCTGTAGATCACTACTGAAAAAATACCCTTTCTCAGCCATAGTACTGAGCATAACACACATCACTCCTGTTACACAGGAGTCACTTCACACTGGACATGAATTCACACTTTGGCTTTCTACATCTCTTTCAGCCATCAGCAGAATTACAGCCACATGCCCACACAACACCAGTCAGCTGTTCAGAAGGGGAAAAAATACAGGTGCTTAACAGAAGAAATAAAATTGATGGACTATTAGAAGCCAGTCATAATTGCTTTGGATTAACACCTCTGCTTTCTCCCTAATTACCATTAGTGATTGCACTTGGTCCCAACCCCAGTCCTGCAGGGTGGTGCTTCCAGCAAGATGCCAGATTTTCCTCTTCTATAATGCTGGAAAACTGGGATACAGGCCATCTTTGGTGCTGTCCAATTGAGCAGAAACAAAGCTTTCATGCTTTGACTGGATCACAACAGCCAGACAGTGGCTTTTTTTTATCTTGTATGGTATCTTTTTATCCTGGCAAATTAGCTTACATGCAATAGAGAATAATATTATCAGGAGATCATTCAATTTTTGCTACTATAGGGTGTGGAAATCACATGCTGTGTTAAAAGCTGCATAGTGAAAATGATTGTCAAAATTATTTTAAACAGTTTAAGCTATTGCTGATCAGTCATTCTCTCTGAATTGGATAAAGCTTCAGTAACTGTCTAAAAGAGCAAAAGACTTCAAAATCCTCCATCTTTTCCTTGAGTAACTTAAATGAAATCTGAGCTGGAAGATAAGGATGTTACAAAAAGACACCTCTTCGTATAAGCAGAAAAGACTTGAATGGGTTAAGCCATATCTGGCTGAGTCCCAACAGACATAAAAATCACCTGTGCCTGCTCTGAAATAAATCAGTGTCCTTTTCTGCTGCTGCCGTTGTCTGGAAATAATGCAAATGCAATGGGCCTGCAGTGACATTGTGCCGCACTCGAAGGATACACATAATAAATTGTCCCCTAATACTGTTAAAGAGACATTTTCGTCTTACTCAGTAGCTTTTGAGGTTGAACTGTGCTACTTACTAGTTGAGGACTGTGATGTGGTGTCATGTCATTCTGCTCTATTATTCATTTAGCCTCTTATTGCTTATATGCACATTTGGTTCTTGAGTCTCAAAATGAGTTTTGCTGCTTATGTTCAATGATAACATGTTTGCTGGCATGCAGGAAAGAATCAGGGAGTTTTCTTTCCACTTTGTTGCTGTTGTTTTAATCATTTCTCTTCAATAGCAGCTGGAACAGATCGTAGATTCATAAGATTTGGTTCTACTGCATTCATCACTGGGAAAAATGCATGGCTGTGTTAAAGGAGGACAGAAAGAATTTGTCTGCCCAGCGGGAAGCTATTGCTGTTCCATAATTGTTTGCTAAAAGGAAGCTGGAATAAAAATGGAGGTAAATGGGTATCTGTGCCAATCCAATCCATCAAAATGAGTTTAACTGACTGGGGAGTCACAGTTTAGGAGCTGGATGTGAAAGCTAGAAAACCCAAGATGAAAGGAAATAATTAACTACTTACTTAAAATACTTTAAACCTTAAAAAATATATCTGATTGCATCAGCTTCGTGCACACACAAAAAATTAGTAGAACTACCAGCAAGGCATTTCCTAATATCCAGGGAATAAAATCAAGTAAGCACAATCAAATAAGGGCAGTGATATGTAAGAGTTTAAACTGCAGAGCATAGTTGTATTTGGTTTTGTTGGTTGTTCTTTTTTTATTATTATTATTTAAACATCATTAAATTCCCAAAATGCCCCATCCTGTCCTAAAATTGCCCTCTATCTTATACCAACTCAAGTAGGTAAATATTTGTGTACCCCTACAGATAAGCAGCTCAAGGAACCGATCCTGCTAGAAAATTAGACAGTAAAAGAAAAAAAAAAAAAAAAAAGAAGACAGGAAAAAATGAACAAAAACCCCCAAATTACTTTACTCTGGGCTGGCTGCCCAATTCTCGTCATGCTTTTGCCAGAAGAGGATGGCATGGGGCTGAGCACAAGTGCCTGTGCAGAGCAGATCCCTTAGTATTGCAACTCATTGCCCACTCAGCTCTTGGTATCCAGGATATTTTAAATGAATAAAAAGCCTGTCTTGGCACCTTTCTGCCTCATTTTCATGTGTGAACACAACAGACAAAACAGAGACAATGAAAACCACTGAACCAGAGTAGCAGAAGGGATTTGGCTTCAGGCGCCAGTGCTGTAAAAGTTGTAAGCAATATGGTTAAACCTATTAGTCATCTTCTGTACGTAAGTGTTTCACAGGATGGGGAGCGATAGCTGAGTAAGGGCTAATGCAATGCATCAATGTTCCTCAGATGTAGCTACATTTTGGGCTGAGATTACTAGATCACAAAAGTAGAGGAAACGCATGGCAATCACTTAGCCTGACCATTTTATACACCACAGACCGTAGGACCGTCTTAGCTAATTCCTGCTTCAAGCTCCTGAGCTAGGATTGAATAGTAGTTTTTCAGTCGGTGGCCCATGGACCTTAGAGAATTGTATCCATAGAAAATACAAAACTTGCCATCAGAAAAGGGGTTTAAATACACTGTACAAGGGTGTATCATTCCCTTTGGGAAATCCTCAGGAGTCTACATACCAAAGACATCCTGAGAACACTTACTAGAGCACAAGTCTTTCAAAACATCTCCCAGTATTGACCTGAAATTTTGCAGTTCTACATCAAGGAGTCACTTAATGTTACCTTGTTTCTAATTGCCATATTTCTAGTCCAATTATACCTTGCTTCAACTGCCAGCCATTCGATCCGCTATAACTCTGTCTGCCAAACTGAAGAACTCTCTATAATCATGTTTCTGCTCTCCAAGTAGGTACTCACAGGCCAGCGAAATCACCCTTGAAGCCCTCAATAATCTAATCAGACTGTGCTCCTTGAGACTTTCACAATAAGGCATGTTTCATGGCTCTCCAAAGCTTCTCAGTTCTCTTCTCTGAACACTTGCTAATTTCTTAGTCATTCCTGAAATACAGAACTGGACACAGCATTGCAGTGGATGCTTCATCATTCAAGTAGAGAGGTAGCAGATGTTCTCAGCTTCACGCTGAAACATTGATATTCATATTTACAAGTCTGTATTAGCATTTCAGCTAAAGTGTCTGTAGTTTATGTTCAGTTGATGATCTGATATGACCCATAAGTCTTTCCAATACCTACACTTTCCCAGGACAGTCCTCATGATGCAGAAATTGCCTACAGTCTTTGCTCTTCATTGTATGACATCATATCTGGTTGTTCAGACTTACTGGAAGTTATGCTCTTTGCTTCCACCCTTATTACGAAGCCATTCCCATTAAGAAACCATTCTGCCTTTAAGTTATATTTATAGAAGCTGTACAAAAGTTAAAGCTTCACATGTGCAACCTCTCCAGATATCTCCAGAACCATTCACTTCATGCTCTCGTCAATATTACAAACACTTAACACATCCCCAGTATTTCTGAAAACAATTCATATGTTATATTTATTAAAAGTAGACAACAGGTACTGATGTACTGTGGGTAGGCCTGATGTCATTTTACAGGAAGAATCTCCTTATATTTAAATGTGTTCTTGTCTTCAGAACTCCAACCAACCTTGATTTCACCAATAAAATCTGGTAAATAAGAAAAGGACCAATCTTATAAATGGTTACCTGGGGTAAAAAAAAATAATCTTTTTGCTTCTACCTTTCAAGGATATTCACATTTACAAAATTATCAGACTTCAGAAATTCTTTTACTTCCCACATGTCTTTTACCTGTATGCCCCTGAGAGGCAAGACAAGAAAGACAAAGAGAAACCCTAACTCTGTCCTTTGAGATTTTCCCTATATAAAGGAAACAACAGTAATAACAAGCTGGCTTGTGTCTCCCAAGGTCCACAAAGATTCATCCTGTGTCTCAGGGCAGGATCTTTTGATAACATTTTATTTTCATTTTGAGAGTACATGGGCCACACACTTCACAGGCCTGTGAAAACATCTTGCTTATGTACTGCAATTCTGCAATGTGTGATCCTTGCTCACTTGTTCTCAGAATAAACTGGTTATTTCTGTACCTTTCCCAAGCCTTAGCCTTCTACAGGACTGTTTGTCTTCACATAAGACTAGAGGAGGATTAGTGTTGTCACATACAGAAAAGAATTAAGCTCAGAAGAGCATTTTCCTGGTCAGTTTGAAATTTAGTCTCCAGATATTTTGACCACAAGCCATTGCAAATATTTTTTTGCAGTGCTCTGCTGCTTGGGATTTCTTTTTGTTCTCTGAAAATTTCAGAAGTGTTTTTATTCTTTGTATCTTTCTGTGTTGTGCAAAATTACCAGGGAGATTAAAATTCCTTCAGTGAATTCAGTTTCTAAGTCACACAAATACTTCTTAACATCCTTTGCCATGAAGTTGTTTTCAGAAGATGATAAATTAAAGAGTAGATTAAACAAGGAGCTGAATCTTCAGTACTTTTGGCAACTCTCAACACAAGCCCTTGAAATAAAGAAGCTTCTTTAGCATTAAAACTATTATCAACATGAGCACTAAGAAATTTATATCCAAAATCACAATGAAAACATAGAAGCCTCAAACTGAAGTATGTGAAATGAACACATATTTTTCTCCCTCTAGATGTTCCCATCGAGAGTCCTTCCAGACAGCATGGTGTTTGATCCTCCACCTGGATATATGCAGGCAGATCCCGTTGCTAACAGGGAGCCCTATGGCGAATCTGTGGCTTTCTCTGTGCAGGATTGTCTCTGTCCACTTGAAGCCTTTTCCATGACTGAGATTTCCATGAGTTTGAAACCTGTCCTGTGACTTAGATTGTATTTCACAGAGATGTTCCGTCTACAAACTCCAAAGAGTAAACAGATTAAGAACTTCAGCAAATGAGGAACAAAATGTTAAGTGTGAACCAACAGGCGACAAGGATCACAACCGTGTATTTCTCCAGCCTTGGACCCACAAATGACAGGCAATCTCTCACCTGTGGGCCATATACAGCCCACAACATCATTTCACATAGTTTGCAGGCACCTTATCTCTTTCTGCATTAATATGGGGTAGTAGTATGGTGCAGACAAAAATCAGTCAGGCACATTTTCAAGGGCTGGTTTAGCCCCCTAATGAAATATTCACAGAATCATAGAATGGTTTGGGTTGAAAGGGACCTTAAAAATCGTCTAGTTACAGTCCCCACATCTCTGTTAATTCCCTACTTTGTGATAGCCCTCTAACATTTCAGGCTAATTAGTAGCCCTTTCTATATGGAACCATCACATGAAATATAATCACCAAATAATAGTGCCAAGGAACACTTTGGCCAGCTGGATAAATAATAGATCTTGTTGGACTTTATTGTTTTTAAACATACAAGCTTACAATACAATTGTTAGTTGAATTTCTGGCTTTACACCTTTCTGAGGAAAACCAGCAAGGAACCAGTATTTCAGGCTGCAAACCCATGGAGACAGAGCCTGAGGAGACACTATCAAGAAGCAAGCATACCACAGTCACACAATCACAGACACAACAGAGCTGAGGAGTGATTTTTGATCTTCAGTCCAAGCTGATCCATGGCCAAGAACCTTCTACTTTTCTAGAGGAGGTGATGAGTCTCCCCTCAATACAATAAAGCACCCTCATAATCCACCCTCATAATCCACCCTCATATCACAACCTCTTGGAAAAGACAACACTCCACCCTCATTGCTCTTGCTTTAATCCACACTCTTTGAAAACCCAACATTTTCACTACTGTAGTTTCTTGTTCATGGTACCACTTATCTTTTCAGCCTTCATTTCACCAGAGTAAGGTCCACACCACTTTCTAGCACTGAGCCCACACTCAGAGTCAAGGTCAGATTAAGTCACTGATATATACAACAACATCCACATGTATGTACAGAAAGCCTGAGAGAGTTTCCCAAAAGGGGTGAAATACTGCAGTTTATCCCAAATGGTCTTAAATCCTGGACTCACTTCTCTGGAAGTCCAGACAACATAACTTCCCAGAAGACTTGTACTTTGACCAATTATCTCCTAATTTTACTAAATAATCACTCTCTCTGGGAAATAAGACATTTCTGCTGCTTTCTCCCAAAAGCAAGCTTCTCCATATAAAAGAAAACTCATCAGGAAAATTACCTTGCTTTATCACTGTTTCTGCAGATTTCTGGAAGGAAATAGAAGCAGACAAGGAGCCATGGGCTAAAAGATTGCTGTGGAAAACGTACCTTTTCCTGATGCTTTGCTAAATTTGTTGTTGACCCTAAGGCCAAAGCTTTGAACCAGAAAATCACTGAGGTCACTGAAACACATGTATCATCTTCATAGTCCCTGTTCCAAATCAGTGGCAGCATCTGGACTCACCAAAACCATGTTTTGTCCTCAGAATCATTAATTTTTTAAAATCAGTTTTCCAAACTCTAAAAGATATATTTTCAAAACACTTAAAAAAAAAAAAATTGACTCAGAGAGAATGTGGAAAATGCTCAGTTGAGCAGCATCAGGACAGCATATATTAATCTGAAAAACTGCATCAAACCGAATAGAAGACATGTTCAGAAAAACAAAACAAATCAAGCAAAACCCCTAAGCTCTGAGCAAACTGGACTTTGTAGCAAATATTCAAGAATTTTTCCTGAGATGTCACTACTTTTTACATCTTTCTACTCAAGAAGCCTTTTGCACAAGTCAGAACCAGGCTAAGAATTCTGTTTAGCTGAGATTTACACACTTGCTGAAATGATTAGTTTAAGCATTGCCTAAGATCTTGAGTACTTTTGTAAAACCCAGTCATCAGCTGTCTTTAAGGTGAGCTCAGACTAGAAACACAAAGTCCAAGACTGCATTCACAGATCTGGAATCGGTTCACTCTTGAACATGGAAAGACCCATTAGACTGAGTTTTAGCACTGTCCTAACTTCATTATTTCTGAAATCAATGGGAGCATCATAGATAGCTTTAAAATGTTGCTGGTTGTTGTCATCACTAGAAGCCTTCAGTAATACATTCAAGGGATAACTCTACAGCCTTTTACAAGCAGATATAAGCTTACTCTGCCAAAGGTCCAAGATGACTCTTGGTTGTATTAACTCAGCTCAGAGTCAGTATATGCAGACTCTCAGACGACTTAGCTCAGTTTCAGAAACGTGATGACTAGAGCTACAGGGGTTCCAGTTTGCTAACAGTATAGTCAGAGCAAGCTTACACTTGCCTGGAAATACTACAGGGACTGCTTCAAGACAGGATACAGTTACACCTGAAAATCTATGCAGTTACACCTGCAAGCCTTGGATAACTTTATTCCCTCTCTCCCAAAACATAGCTATAGTGGCAGAAATGCAATTCTGATTTGTCACAGTAAAGGCATTGATTAACTTACAAGTGATGTTAGAAGACCTCATGAATCAGGTATTAGTCCTGCAAAATGCACGTGTTTATGCATCATGAGTGTTCCCAGCAATTCTAACAGCAATTACAGTATGTTTGCAGAACATCTGTACTTCAGAATTCAGGAGAAAAAGGGTTTGTCATAATGCCATGTGCAGCCATTTCTTACCTTTTTGTTGTTGTTGTTGTTGTTGCTGTCTCCAGTAATCTATATGAAAGATGATAAAATATTTTTATCATAAGCGAACACAGAAAATCAAATCAACCATTTTACTAAGACAATAATAAAAGAACAAAACTTAAAGACCAAGAACACATAAGGCTGAATTTCACCAAAAAGCAATTAATGTTCTGGTTTAAAAATAAAAATACATCCATATTAAAAATTTAGGAGTAAGTGTGTCTAAGCAGGATTAAAGGCAAAAAAAAAAAAAAAAAAAAAAAAAAATTAGTAGACAGCTATTTTTTTGTAAAAAATAACATGAACTCTAACTCATTTTAATATGTTCTTGGTCCCAACTAGGCTCAGTTTCTTTCATCAACATTTCAGCCTGAACCCAATACCTGCATGTGAGCCCTTGGTTGAGGTCAAATACCTATATTACACTGCCCTTCAAGCAATATTGAATCGGTAAAGTATCTTTTCAGCTACAGTTATATTAGATATAGCTATTGACTTCCTTCTTTTTTATTGCACTATAAAACATGCTGTAGTGAAAATAAAGGTTTACTTTGCAACAGAGAATTCACAGACATCTATTACTGCTGACTCTTCAAATCCTTGGACATGTGTCTTGCTGCCTGTGTTGATTGAGATATTCTGAAAACCAATTAACTGTCCTTCAACCAGCTTCTGACTGGCATAATTAGTGCAGTATGTTTCATGTATCTGTGTACAGTAGATGCTGAGATATTTGTCTGTGTCCCTTTGTGTATAACTAAACTATTAATAAAAGGTTAGGTTTCTTTCTTTCCTGTTTTCAGAAAACAGGCAGAAAGCTGCCATCCTCACAGAGGCTTCAGGAGTTGGCTGCCTCCTTTTGATTTTAAAGATAATAGTGTCTCATCTTGATTCATCCCGCTCTAACAACTGAAGATCCAAGTGTTCTTTTGCCAAATACTGAGGTAGCTTTGAGACTGATGTAGCATCAAGAACAAGTAATTATATTCACTTTTATAAGCCTCAGGTAGAAGGTTTGACAAAATAAATGTTCTATGATCCCCAAGAAAATAATCAGTGTCAAAAACAGGTCCAGATTTTAAAATTCCACCTTCTTCCTAAAGTGCTCTACAAAAGAAATCATCTAAGATTATTTAGGAGTGATATTTTTCAGACACCTGAAAGATACCTACACCAAAGAAAGATCCCTTTTATACTCAGCTGTCTCATCTCTGGTTTCTACATCCCAATACTGTGACGCAAACTCCCCTGAGAAAATTTCTGGTCAAATTAAAAAAAAAAAAAAAAAAAATCACAATTAATAAAACCCAGCACTACTACCAAGAGGATATGTAAAGAAGATGTTCTGTAGTATTTAGCCTCTGAAAACATTCAAACACAGGCAGGTCAGACAAGCCTATATTTTCTCCATGGGCATTTTTCTTGCCTGGGTGCTGCAGATCCATCTGGGATCTCAGATTGCTGTGAAAATAGAGATTTATAGTATTTGTGTACCTCAATCACAAATAGCTTTCATTGACTACCTATCATGGAGGAACCTACAGGCCTGGTGACTGAGATTTATCACAAAAGCATATATTGATGATTCCTGTCAGGAAAGGAAGAATCAGATCTGCTTTTCTGCTGAGTGATACCTGGTGAGGTCTATCCACAAAACACAAAGAGCCTTCCAGTACTCTTGTTGTCTCCTAGAGTCACTGAAGAGCCAGGAACTTTTATTATTAGGCCAGAGATCCAGACCTAATTGCAGGACACCCCCTAATAACAGCCAAGGAAACAACATAGGAAGTGGGAAAGCTGAAACATGCTCCCAGTGTATCCATAGACAGAGGAACAGAAGGTAATGTAACCATTTTAGATATAAGTATTCATTAACAGATGGGCCTCCCTGGTCTCCAGCAAAGTCAGAGTGAGAATTGGTCTAGAGGACACTGGTGTAAAGGTGTCCAAGTTGTACAGGGGATTAAATCTTTGCACACTGCTAGCATTTTACTGAAGAGTTCTCCTTCATTTAAAAGCAGGACAAGGAGATGTTGGGAACTAGGGTATGGTCTCATCCTTTGTGGTAAATCTAACAATCATGAAGTATCACTGAAATGAGGTCTCTGAAAACTGCTGCCTTTTGCTTACAGGACAGGTGCAGAAGGTTGAGTAGCAATAAGGGCTCCTGGGTCACCTCTCTAGTGGCAGCACACCTTACACTCTGTCCACATTTATGAAGATAGTAATTGGAAATGAACCAAAAAGCAGAGCCAGACTGGTATTGTACAAACATCACAGTCAAGCAATCCCCAAGAGCTTGCAGTCTAAACAGACAACACAGATGCAAGAGCAGGGATAAGACACACAAACAGAGCAAATGCCATAACAACAGCAAATGGCTGCTATTAGTTCCACAGTTAGGTCTTAAGCTTATTTTATTTTTATTCCTTTCTATGAGCATGGGAGGATGTCCAAAGCACTAATTGAAAAGGAAAGGAGGAGGGTAAGATAGAGGAGGGCTTGGAAGTTTCATGCTGGAATAACTAACTAAGGCTGTAGCTATCCCTTCATGATAAGGCCAAGCTCATCAGGAATCACAGAAAACATCACTGCAGTTCACAACAGCCCCAAGAGCTGCAGTGACACAGTCTGGGCAAAGAGGGAGAAGAGTGGGACATTTGAACTAAGAGCTAAAGGCATGTCTGGGTCCAAATCTCAACTCTTCCACAGAATTTGTGCGTGAATCATGCAGGTTCGCCCATTTCCCTTTCTGTCCTTTGGACCATCTGTTTGAAGCCACTTCTCCTCCATATGTATGTGTATGCTGGTACACACAACAACTCTTCCACTACTGCAAAAATTATATCATTTAACTATATAACAAGTGTTAATTTACAGTAAAGTATCATAGTTAAACCAGAAAGGGTAAGTCATCTTTCAAATACTGTCAGTCATGTATTGAAGTGGCTGGGAACAGACAGCATCCTTGCCCTGGTGAGAGCCAGGTATGAAAGATACTACTGTGTACTTCCTAGAAATCCCTCCATCCTTACAGTGGTCCATGCTCCCAGATGCAAACACTTGCCTGCTGGATTGTGCTACAGAGAGGAAATGTTTGTGTGAGATGGGAATCAGTACTATGAAACAGCCTGAAACTAAACTGCCATTTGTGTTTTGACAAGGCTTTGAGAACCAAATTGTATGGGGAAATTATAGGCTGGTGAAACAAAAACAGTGAGGAGAGAGAGGGAGAATTATGATCCTTCCACAGCTACGTTTGCCATTTGAGTCTGTCACAATTTGCATCTACATTTGCATTTTAATTGTTCTGTGAAAACGTTTGCATTGGAACAAATCCAGAAGGAGCACACATGAAACATGCATCCACACATGGATACAGGTCTTGGGTGGAGGCATAATCTTCTCCAATGGAAAGAGCTTGCTGTAGGCAGAGTCTCTGGAGATGAAACTGTCTCCTTCTCCACTCAGATGAGCCAAGAGGGCCCCTGCAGTAGGAACTTCAGATGAACACTCACGTGCTCAGGAAACCAAACAACTTGCATATATCAAAGATATCTAAACAGGGATTTAGGGCGTCTAATTCAGGTATCCATCTTAAAGTACATATTTCCAGCTGAACCACAGAAACACCAAAAAGCGCCAGTGTAGATCAGCAACCTCTCCTGCCAAGCACTATGTTAACAGGAGTCAGGTCTTGCCACAAACAGTTTACAAGACAGGCAAAGGAAATAATCACCATCCTGGTTTTTTGGCATGAAATTGAGGCCCAAGGTCAAACAGAAGACCTGAAAATTGAATTAAGATCATTCATTAAAAATAAATACCAGGCCAAAACTTAAATCATGGCACTCTCCTTCATTGAACATCAACTCACTAATTATCAGTTCAAATTCATGCTCAGTTTTCATTCCTTGACAAAAGAAGCTGAATTCAATACAGTGTACATGGAAGATTTATCACACCAGAGGCTGAAAGTGAAAACCCTGTCTCCTTTCTCTCAGCATCTTCATAAGAGCACATTCCTTTGCCACTGTACCAAGCACCATCCTCTCCACAAGAAGGGCATTTATTATTTATTGTCAGTAACCATATGAACCAGTATGATTAAAAGAAGCTTTTGCAAAAGTAAGTGCTTTGGGACATGCAGCCTTTTTGCAGTGTTCAGTTCTGGGTTGTGGTACTTCAGGGACGGTTACGCTATGGGGACAGCATTCTAGAGATTGGTTTTGCCTCACAAGCCAGACCACAGAGGCAGTAAGTCAACCTGGATTCACTCTGTTCAACAGAAATTACATCTAGCCTGAGTATGGGAGGATTGAGACCAATGGAAGATAATGATTTTTGCTTCAGCAAAAGAGTGTTGACTTGCAGTTTGCTTAGTGGGTATGAATTTAATTGCTGTCAAACACAAAGGGATGTTTTACTAAGTCATAAACAGATAAGAAACTCTGACTTGCAGGCTCCTAATTCTCACATTGCAAAACAGTTTAAGGGGGGTCCTTGAACAAAAAAAAAAAAAAAAGAGGATCCCCTGGTCCTTAGGTATTCTTATCCACCAAGAGTATCTTTGATGTGGGTAAGCAGTAATTCCTGGAACTATGTTACTTCACTCAGTAATCTAGATCTGTAAAATGATCCCAATCAAGAGAAAAAGTCTTTAAAAAAAATAATAAATTCATTAAAAAAAAAAAAAAAAGTCAAAGAAGGGTAGTTTTGCTTTTTAATTCAGATTCCTTACTGAAGTGGGTGAGAAGTACTCAGACAAATGGTTAAACCTGCAAAACCAAATCAGAGACAAACTTCACAAAGAACAGGGTGGGAAGGCCCAGTAGGGAGATAGCTTCATTTGGCTCAGCACTTTTCAGAGTACTTCATCTGATCATGCCCTTAGCAAAGAAGTGGGAGGGGGTTTTTTAAAATGCCTGTGGGACCTACTTGGGAGCTTGTATTCTTAGCATACTTGAAAAACACTTGGATCTTTAAAATACCACCCAGCCAGACTGAAAAATAAGAATCAAGTAATTGTGGACAGAGAACAGTACCACCCCCATTAACAAGGCGATTACATTCCCTTAGGAAGAGAAAGAAAAAATGGGGCAGGGAGAGTGAAATTTGTGACAGTCAGTTCTTATAACTCAGGACTGCATCATCAAACAGAAGGAACTGCAAAAATTATACACCTAGCATCAAGTCAGTTCTGCTCCTTCATGTATCTCTAAATAAGGTATCTCTTTCTAGCCCCGTTAATTAGCACCGATCAGTTAGCAGAAAAACGTGTGTGTTTCTATTGCATATACCTCACCTCCACAGCAGGAGGTAAAGGGTTAAATGATATAGGACACAGTTTCCTTTTTTATATGATAACTAAGAGCTGCAATATAATTGCCTGATTTGCTCTATTTCATTAAGGCTCCTTTTCCTTCTACTTCAAAAGGTTAATGCCACTCATATTTCCTTTTTTTATTGTCTGGCTTCACATAATGCCATGGGACAAGACAAAATAAGCAGTTGCCTCAACAAACTATAATTCATCCCAGCAGAACAACGACTGGCTGTAACTCAGTCTATTTTTAAATCCAACATGTAATGAAAATCACTAAAAATAATACATTTCCCAGAGCCAAGACAATAGACCTAAAATGTGTAATAATTAGTGCTCTGGCCCAAGTGCTTCAGGCTCTAAACTGTTTTATGACTGTGAGATGTTCTTAGCAATCAGCCCAGTTCATTGGTACCCACTTAACATCTTTATTATTAACATGTGTTTCTCGTGCCATCTATGTTTAACCACAAGCTAAAGGCACCACAAGCCCTCTTAGCAAAAACCTGTGCCTCCCAATTTGCTCCCTGCCAGTTCAGGACACTCAGAGGTAACGTAAATTAATTCATTGTCTAAAAAGAGAAAGTCTGGCAAAAAAAAAGGCAGGGAAACTGTCTTGGCATGGTTTGATACATAACCATATTTATGTACCAAAGAAAACAGGGTGTAGATCAAAAACATCTAAAAAACATCCACCCTGGCCAGCTGCTTCCCCTCACCAATATGAAGTGGCACACAGCGATCGATCTCTACTGTCTCTCTTTTACAGTAACATTCAGTGATCTTCAGCAAGACCCTCGGCGCTGCATGAGTTCAAAGTGTGTGTTATGTTGCAATAAATACACAAAAAACATGCTGAATGATTCCTGACAGCCTGCCAAAAAACCTGCTACTGCAGCAATGTTTTTTCAAAATCTGCATATGCTTTTTCTTTTAATTTCTGGCTCACACAATAATCTGGTATCTGCCAAATTTTTTAGTACCCACAGTTTTGCATCTTCAGAAATGGCTCTTTGGGGCTGAATGTATCATTTGGAATCAAATATGCTCTAAAATAAAACAGACATTTTTCCTAGGGCATTTAAAGTGAGTTTCAATCCTACTGCAATCAGCTGGGTCTGAAATTCATTCAGACCTTTGCTTTGATGGGCAAACAGGATGATTTCTTTTTCAACCTCTTAGCTTAATTGAGTTAGCATGAAAGGATTGAAAATCCCTGACATAGACTTAAAACTCAGCTAGTTAAAATGCTTCATCACTCTAGCCTGGCTATTCTTTACAGCCCAGTAATGCCTAGAGTCACTGGCCCAAGCCTGTCTGTACTCAAAGCTGTACAAAAACAGAGGGGAAGGTCTTGCTTCAGCCTAGAGAATCTTGAAGACACATTTCAGTTCCATTGAAAAAAATACAGTTTGATATTTCAGGATTACTTTTGCCTGTCAGGATCTGACTGGGGGCTGGGAGCCCCCATAACATTTTGGGTTCCATGAACCTCTGAGCAGTGCACAGCACCAAACCAAGGCTAAGCACTTCCCTCTAACACTACCACTGCTACTGTAAAATTAACACAGGCATTCTCCACCTCCTTTCACTCAGATAGAACTCTCATTAGCTTGTGTGATGAGTTTACATGAGTCAAGAGCTTTGAGAATCCACATCAACAATCTAAATGCATTTGTTTAGGATGAGAGTGAGAAGAGCAGCACAACTGCTTACAAGATAGGTGAGTCTTTATGCATGTAAAGGACCACTGATATGGAGCCTTGCCTGTGTGAGAGCAAATCCATTAAGAGAATAAACTACATATAGAAAAATAAGAACAGGACAGAAATCAATGAAGTGTCCTTTCGGTGCAACATGAACGATATTCATTTCAGCTCACTATTTTATGCCTTACACCACAGCGTGTTTTATCAGTCTGATAACTGGCATGGACACCATGATTGCTGCTACACCATGAGGGCATTTTGAACTGGTTAGCTTTAGTCCTCACATCCCTCACTCCTCCCCAGTGAGGAAGCAAACGCAACTATTACTTCCTCAAAATACAACCACCCACCTGCTCAGGCAGACAGATATGAGGCTCAAGAGCTCAAAGGCTCTTAAATGCTGGGCTCCCAACTATTAACACAGTGAAAGTCAAGAATTTTAATCTTTATGAGGATCTGGGCTTGTACAATGCACCCAGTGTGTTTCTGCAGCAGGTTAGGACACTGAACCTGTCTCTGCTGAGCCCCAGCTAGCCCTCCAGCTACAACCAGCCACCTATTTTGAAGTTTGTATTTGTACAGAGACGTCTATGCAGTTTAAGAGTCATTTGTATCCAGATTATTCTGGATACAGAATAATCTCTGGAGCTTCATACAGGTGAAATAAACTTTCTGCCTTATCTGAGCTTGACTACAGCTGTTGGGCTTTAATATCCAATATTTAGTCACCAGCTGAATTCACAACTGTATCCAACATACTGGCACCAAACCCTGACATTAAGGCTCTGGCCATGTTCAAACCTCTTAACCACCACATTGAAACTCTGTCATGTCAACACTTAGAGGCCGTTGATCAAGCCTGCAAGTCCAGAGACAAAGATGAAGACTGAGACAATTTCCTTTCTCCTCACAGCATGTTCTCTGCTGCATCCATGTGAGTTGGGAAACATGAGGAATCAGCTCATGCCAATCTCAGCTCTCCTAGTCTTTATCTCTTCCCACCTGCATCCTGCCTCCTGCCTGTCCTCAGACCCAGCTGTGGAAACAGAGACCAGGCTTAATTCCTAGAAAAGTGACCAGCTGCTGATCTGTGAAGTACAACATGGGTGTCCCTGCCACATCTTTGCTCATCCAACAGAGAGGACAGGCAGCTCAGGTGGCTCTGGTTGGGTAAGGATTGCCTTCATGGTGAACAGGAGTAGGTCAGCATGCCCTCAATATACAACAAAAAGCTCTGAGGGCCTTGCTGAACAGTGAGGGTAAAAAGAACCCAAGGAGGATACGGTAAAGTGCTGAGCAGCTGGTCATTAAAGGAGCACAGATTGCCTTGAACACTCAGCAAGGTAGGTCCCAGGGAAGAAATAGAGGCTGTTACTGACATGAAGTGAATGAACTGAAAATATTCAAGCAATTCTAGACACTGTTAACCCAAAATGACATTGAAAATGTTGCTCTCTTCCCAAAATTCATCTACTGGCATCTTGACCAGAAATACAACTATTCTTGGTCTACCTGTGCATAAGCTTTCTAGAAAAATTAAAAAGGCTTATAGTAAATATTGTTTCTGTGATAAGGCCAAACTGAATTTGTATTTCAGCAGATGTAGTATCAAGCAATACAGTATCTAGGTCTTCTGCTTGAGCTGGACCTTTGGGATTGTCATGAGAGCTTTACTGGGTTATGACTTGTGGGCTGAAATTAAAAATTATAGGTCTCTATTTTTCCAAATGTAAGTAGAGCTACTCAAGCTCACAATAAAAGGGTTTTTCACATTTAAATCAGATTTACAGTCATTAAGACTTTGTACTTTGTGTTGTCCCTACAGCAAACCTCAGCTTGACAAAAAAGGATTTTTAAATCAGTGAGTGCCAAGCCAATGATTTCCTCTCTGTGGAGCTGCATAAACAAGATGTGTGAAATGATGAAGCAGAGTTTGAGTACCTTGAGACTGTCTGAGTATTGCTAATTGATTGTTTTTAACCTTTCAAGCTTTTATGTTTGTCCAGTGATAAATAGTTTCTTTTCAATATTTTTGTCTTTTACATCAAAATGCCAAGTAAACATTGTTTTCTGATAGAATACATTTAGAGGTGAACATAGATTATTCTGCTTTTTTGTTATTTGCCTTTGATGATCTCTAGTCATAAGAAAATAATCCTCTCTACACGTGAATCTCAGACCTGGCTTTTCTCCTGTGAACAGAAAGAACTTGTTTGTAGTTTGGTTAAACAGTTAATTCAGCTCTGAAAAAGAAAAAGCAAAGAAGAACAAGGTGAAAAAGGAAAAAGAAGCGGTAAACACAACTCCCCCCTTCTGACATCCTATAACTAACATTTCAACAGCAATGAAAAACAGAAGTGATGCAATTTTTAGGAAATCCGTCCGGGAAGCTGAAAAACAAGACTGATTTCCTGTATGACCTTGGCCAGTTATTTAGGGCCAGGTTCGGGCCACCAACCAGAAGGGCCTAAAATCAGTCATCATGAATCCTATGACGTTCAAGCAGTTCGGGCCACCTGTTGTGTACCAAAGACTTCCAAAATGAGGGATGGAGAGAAGCAGTCACACCACCTAGGTTAAGCAGCTGTAACCACAGTGGGGAGCAACAGGGCAGTGCACCCACCTCGGGTGTTGTGATTTCTCCTAGCTATTCTAGGCAGGAACTGTGGTGTAACAATGAGAATGTGACACCTTCTTTCCTTCAACACAAACAAAATACCTTTTCCTATCTCAATTAGGCATTATAAAGATTAACATTCTGGTGTTTTTGTGCCTGGGTGTCAGTGACAAAGGTAAGGTAAATACTTTGGAGGCATGGGCTGTAAGTTGAGGTAGTATCTTTCGTTAGAGTGAATGCTAGAGATAAGTACCTGAGCAGATAGCAAGCCACTGGGACCACAAAGATCCCAGATCTGCCAGTATTCAGCTTGCTTTCATTCTAAGGGATGGAATTGCAGAGCCCGGTGGATGGCAAGGAAGTTGCAAACAAAAGAAAATTTATATTTTGTCTCACAATATCCATCTTATGGTCCCTGTTCCTTGTGAGAACAGCCAGCATTGGACGCTTAAAAATTTTGTTTAGAATGCCAACAGAATGTAGGATTGTCACCTTTGACAGATAAAAAGGCACTTTGTGCTTTTAGTTTTCCTGTTTGAATTGTTTCTTAACCTCAGCAGCTATAGGAAAGGCAACAAGAGGAGAGGAGTCTACTCCATTAGCTCCAACCCTGCACCTCTCCACAGAGTTCACAGTGTGGTGCTGGATCACACTGCTTGTTAGCTGGGTCATTTGTTTATTAATAATTGCACATACTTTAAGTCCTAGGCTGCTTGTTAGCTGTGTGCAGCAGCAATAAAGAGTTCCACTCTGCACTAAATCAGCTCTATTACTCTATTTAAATGGTATTTTTGATGTTATAGAGCCAGAGTGATTGTCCACATAATCAGATTTCTCTCAAGACCTTCACCATGCTTTCCCAATTATTTGTCAGAAGAGAACTGCTCAGCCAGCTTTCTTTTCATGGCCACTGAGGACCAGCAGCATATTTGGGATAAAACACACCCACTGACTGAGGGGATTTGCTTCATTTTATCTGGCGTGTCCCTTTCCCACAAAGGCTATAATAACCATGGCTGTCTCCTTGAAAGTGTGATACTGGCTGGTGTGTCCAGTGGAAATATTAGCCAGGGAAAAGCCCTAGGAGAATCTTAACCCACTCTTCCTCTGACCCAGCAGTGCTGGCTGGTACCTTCAAGCTCCATGTCTCACAGTGGGGAGCAGCTGTCTTCCCCCATCAGCCGCACTATTCCTGTTCCTGACCCTGATGTTTCTGAGCATCTGCCTGCATGCACTTCACTCCTCGTGATTTTTCTGTGATAGCAGCTTGCTCTTAAGCTTTCATCTGAAACCTTGTGCCTCTCTCAGGGTCAGGATGATTTCGGCATCATGCATGATTTTTTCTGGCTGGAAAGCCTGAGATGCCGGACATCAATCAAACACCCTCTTATGCCAGGCACTGTAACAGGAACTGAGTCCTTGCCCTGATGAGGAGTCTGTCTGAATGCACAAGATAGGTGGAGAAATAAACATAGCAAAGTAAAATCAGCATTCCCAGCTTTCACAGCAAGGCAACGGGTAAGCCAACAACAGACTCCGTCTCCTTCTCAGACTAATGCCTGATCCCTGGACATGCCAACAACAGCTCATAATCTAACATGGGGAAACTGCTTTGGATTCTGAATTAGTCCTGTAAGAATGACTTAACAAGCACTACAGAACCAACAAAAGACATTCTTAGGGAGGCATTTGTTTACTTTAATTGAGAAAACAGTTTAATTACATTTTCCTCACACATCAGATAAATATCATTTTTCTCTGTCCTGTTCTGTATCTTGTGAATGATTCTTAGATGTGGTTTCCCCAAAGTCATTCCTTAAATGGGAATGAATAACCACAGCCAGAGTATTTTTGCTCATGTACTAAAGGTCAAACTAAAGGCAAAAATAAAATTTAAATTATAATGTCATTTTGTGCTACCTCTAAATTCAACCAATTGGTATAATCTCAACACCCACAAATGTGACCATTTTCCTCTTCAGTCAGTTAAAGCAGATGTCTTCATCTGCTTTGCTTGTAAGCACAAAATCAGAGGGACTTCGGCTGTGTCGTACGCCATGGCTCCTGAAACCTGCAACCTCTCCCATCCTGAGCTGTGGAGCATGGTACTGTAAGTCCCTCAGGATATATCACTGATCAGAAAGATCAAATTGTACATAGTAGAACAAAGTGAAGGAGGTGTAATTCACTTCAAGAGCAGCACTGGCTTCCCCAACTTCCTCCCTTTGTGCTTCATTGAGCCTTGGGGAAAAAGGAATTAGGAAGCAAGTAGAGCAATTGCTGAGAGATAAAAGCATCAAGGCCAAAAATTAGAGAAAGATTCAGACCTATGTAGATGCCGAGCTTTTCTCCCTCATTGAATCGACCCCTTCAGGATCACTTATAAGGACAGGAAATCTCTGTTTGCATTTTCCACTTCATAGCACCAAAAGGGAGAGGGACACTGTCTGGTTGCAATGAGATACACTCAGCACTGCACAGCAATCTCAGATCCTGTGCATGAGCAGTAAGGCTGGTACAACAGCATGTGCAGATGAACTAGAGGAAATTTCCCTCATGGGGCAGCTTCAGCACCCAGCAATTTAATTTGCCCTCTTTACCTACCTGATTCAAGGAAGAAGGAGTAACCCTTGACCAAACATCCCCTTCCCCTACCTACGTGGATTTGGATTCAGTCTTCTGGCAATAATACAGGTTAAGTAGCAGCTCTCCAATGAAGCAGAATCCACAGAAAAGGCTCTATTAGTGCCAGCTTTTCTGGAAGCTAGCTTTTGATAATTCCCATAACCTAAAAATTTAAATGATGAATTACTTCTTTTAGATCAGCCTCATGTTCAATGGTGCTAGTTGGCTATGGAAAGAAGAGACAGCTGTTTTTTGTCTCTCTTTCCAGTACAAATTGACTCCTAGCCTGGCATTGAGAAACTTGGGCTGAGATTTTTAAGCATCAGATCTGTTCTTAGTGACTGGAAAGCTAGAAACAAACAAACAAGCCAACACAAATACAGTAACATCATTTAAAGAGTACATGTAAAATCATTGGAAACAAACCATTTTTATCAACCGTTAAGTTGCAAGACTCAGAGAAGACCTTCTGACCTCTTCTACTTTTTTATGTTATAATAATACTCTAAGATTATAAATAACGTGCAGTAATGATTTGGGGATGTTTACTACATTCAGAAAGGTGGGGAAAAAAATAATATCTCAACAAAAAAGATGCACAATAATCCTGACTTAATTGTTTATGAAAGTTTTTGTCACTTTAGCTGCTCCAAAGTATACTCCAAGGTATATGTTTGTCTTTAGCTAAGACAGTTTTGTATGGAGAGTTAAGTTGTAGAACCAAAATGCAACACAGATAGTCTGGGACACAAAACCCCTTTTCATGTTTCTTGAACTAATTTACTGCCAGAGGAAATCAACTGGAACTTAATATGTTCTGAAACTAAGAAGAACAATCTTGGAATAACCACCCACTCAATACAGAAGAGATCTGAGGAAGAGTTTGTATACCTGGAAGTTTATCTGAGATGTGATTTCCCAAATATATCAGTTGGTGTAATAAGGACAGGGCTTCCTCTTACAGACTTCCTCTCGTATACCTGGCCCATCGTAACTGAAGCCGCCATTTCTATTGCAATAAGGGAAATAGCTCTGATCATTAGAAATGACGTTTCACATTTTGAATGCTGAGTAGAGGTTTTAGCCAGCAACAGTCATACTTTTCTTTGGGACCCTTTCAAATTTGTATTCTTTCATTTTAAACAAATTTATTCTTCCTATCAGCTGCTTGCTATTCAAAGACAGTTTAAGGCAGGACACTCCAAGACAGGTCAGAATCTGAACTTTTACAGTGACATTTAAATCCTAACCATAAAATTATTTCCATTTCTCAGATGCTCTCAATAATTCAACTCACATTTCTCTCAGTACCTATTGTATCATTGCATTATTTAAAATACAAATGGTTCTTCATTTTTTGAATCAGTAGCCCAGCAACATACATCGCTTCTCTGATGAAATGAGAAATTTTTGGCACCACGCTCTGACAGCCGGCACACAGTAATCTATCATGAAAGCTGCAGAAAAAAGAACTCTGCCCAAAAAGCATGGGTGCATAGCCATCATCTTGTGTCAGTAAAACAAGTCAGTTTTACTACATGTGATAGTATTGAGTCCCTACAATATCCCTTAGCCTTCAGGCAGAAATGTCAACATTTTACTGTTCTGAAATTTCCCATCACTATGTCATTTAAACACAAGGAAAAATATTGGTGCTAGGGAAAAATGGACCTACATACAAAATAAGGCACGATGCATGAAAAAATATTGACTAGTCATACACCTCAAAGGTTTCAAAATTATTTGTTTCAATGAAATAAAGATCCCTTCCTTTCAAGACAGCCCAATGAAGACTTCAGCTCAATATGCAGTTACAGGAAAAAAAAAAAAAAAAAAAAAGAGATTTAAAAAAACATTGACTATACATTGCAAGCATGTGGGACAGCATAAAGAGTAGTGCAAGACACACGATGCATAATAAACCAATTGCATAGATGTTCCTGGAACAAGGTATGCAGTGTTTGTTACAGCACTTCAAAAGGGAATTCAGGAACTGTAGGGATCAAAGGAGGATACCAAAATACAGATTTGATAAAGACAGGGATTGCTTATCTTTAGGAGGGTAAATCAGAGGGGGACATGAAAAAAGTATAGAGTAATTAATAGTCTAGAGAAAGTAGACCAAGAGTTTCAGGTTTTTTCCCAGGGCTACTTTTGAGCTAGAACATCTCATAAAGGTGGCCCAATATCTGCTCCAGCCTTGAAATGAGCCATGACCCTCTAGTTCATCTGCTGTTTGCCTATAAGTACATGGGTATATATCCATCTACTTCAGAAATTAAAGACAATTCAAAGACAGAAGATATCCTTTAATGACTAAGAAGACTCAAAATGATAAAAAACAGTACAGAATTAATCTTGGAGTATATAAGAACCTCTGCTTCAAGCCAACCTCTATTTTCAAGGCATCAGCATGAAGAATGAAGTGATGGAAGAGCCTCTGTGACCTGTAACCTTGGTAGATACTGTGCATGAACATCACTCCTTTCTCCATTATCCTGCCAAAGCGCAGAACTGCAAGGTGCAGTGCCATGGCTGCTGAGGTGTGTGTTGTTTCCCTCCTTGCTCAGGAGCATCCTTCCTCAGAGCTGGGTATTCAATCACACAGGTGAGCATGAGTTCACCTCTCCAGGAACTGACTTCATGGTTCAAAAAAAAAACCCCAATGCCTCTCAGCTGGAGAAAGCCTCTGGAAGTTTCCCTTTTGATTGAGCAGAAAATAAGGGTTCCTCAGTGGACAATGCAGAGCAAAAGCCTAACCCCAGAGCTTTTAATTGTTCCTGAAGGAGGTTTGCTATTAACTACAGAGGTATTGTAAGGACATTGACTTGGGAGGCTGGATGCTAAGAAGGTAATGAGAATCTGCTTGCTGTCTAAACTCTAAAATCATGCTTAGATTAATTACTTTTAAAATAGATTTCTTAAAACCTTCATACCAAGTTCTAGTCACCTTTGTACCTGAAACTGGGAATTTCAATCTGCAAGTTGATAACAACTTTAAAAGCACAACAAATATTACACTTTGAAAAAAGAAGTCAGGACAATGATTAACAAGATTAATCCCACCAGCATGAAACTAAACAGACAACAGCATGCTGTAAAGCCCTGAAACTTCTTGAGCATAAATTAATGAACTAAAAAATAAATTTCCATTAATTATTTTCTCATTTACAAGTGTATACGTCAGAAGTAACTCAAATCAAGCCAGCAGAGTAATTCAGGAATTGAACATGCAGAGATCAGACCACAGAGCAAAACAATGTATAGAGAATTAAATGGAAAACTATCATAATGACAAAGTCACAAAACTAAAAGTGGACATGTGATGGATAAATATTTTGCACGTATTTTTAGTGAGTAAATACTAACAGAGGAGTACCGCTTACAGAAATACAGACTTATGTCCTATCACAAAAGACCTTACAGATTCGTATGTATTTGATGGATTTCCCCCATATCATGTACATTCATTTATTCTTTCTCTGTTAAAAATCTCCAATAAACAATATCCCCCTGACTTGATGTGAACAACACAAAGGGAGCATATTGCCACAGATGACAGTGAGACAGAATTGATCTAGACAGATTTATTCCCAGGTTTAGTAAGAAATTCACAATTACTGCAGAAAAAAAGGAGAGAAAAATTACTTTTGCTTGGGGAAGTTCATGTCTACCGCACTATCCCTTGCTTCTTAATCACTTGCTGCAGTGAAGCAACAATCAATACAGTGTAAAAGAGATCACAGAGAACCAGAACCAGGTCTCACTAAAATCAGTGGTGGAAAAAAAAGCTTTCCCCAGGGGAAGTTCTCTGAGAGCCACAGCACAGGACCTGCAGCCCAAGAGCTGAGACCAAGGTGACTTTCAGCCACAGTTGTACTCTCCAATTAGGGCTGCTTCAGAGGGCTCAGACTGGTCCTTAAGGAATGTACCCCGGTTAGGTCAAGATCCTTAGGCCACTGCAGAAGCATAGCGCTGCAAGTCTTGCTTTAGCTTTGCCTTATTGCACTGTTTCCCTCACTGTTCTCCCTGCACCAGGTTCCACAGAGAGCGATCAGAAGGCAACCATGAGGTGTCCTTCCATGGTTCTTCTATAGCAGGGCAGAGAAAAGACCAAATATGAGGAGTCTGAGGGTCCGTGCTGCTGGGTGTCAGACCCAGACTAGCAGAGATGGAGCAAAGACAGGAGGCTTCACTCTCTTCAGAGACAGTAGAGTGTTATAGGCAGAAAGAGGACTGATGAAGGACCACAGCATTACTCCAGAGGACCTTTGGTCATTTTTTCTTTGCCATGAGATCTCTGTATAACCTAGCGACAGTCAGTTTATTCCCTTGTGCCTCACTTCTACAGAAAGTGTACTGCTACATCATTGTCCTCAGGGAGTGGAGGGGTGGGAGACAGGTTGATCACTAGCTGTCTTAGACTGTGATCTCCTAGGATTGCAGTATGAGAAGAATCTCAGGTTTCTATACAAATTGTAAGTCAGACCTACTGGAAATTTTGTTTTGATTATTTTATTGAAAGAAAAAAAGAAATAAGTTTTTTCCTAATTTTTTTTCACTAGACCAAACTAAAATATGTACTCTGGCTTCTCTCCAAGGCTGATTACAAACATGGGTCTTCAATATAATTCAAAAATGAAATAATTACAAGGCTTAGAGGTGAAGAAAGGATTCTTAATGTTCCACACCCAGCTTTGCTCTTGATCCCTCACTCACCTCAGGTAATAAATGAAAATCAGCTTAAACTCCATCTAAGTTTCACATCTAGAGGCATCAAGTCAGTAGAAGTGTTCTTGTAAAATCAGACTAAAGGTCCATCTAATCCAGTATTGTACTTCAAACCATGGTCAGGTGCCCAGGTGAAGGGTTTAAGAACCAATCAAGCATGTAAATGGTATTTTGCTCTATATAGCACTGACTCTAACAGTCTGCAGCTCATGAACTTGCTCAGCAATAGAAATATCTTTGCATGTAATGATCCTCAGTGCATCATTCTTTCATAAATGTATCTAATAATTTTTTAAGCTTATGTAAACATTTGGCTCCCACAACCTCTTCTGCCATTAGGCTTTATAGATGCTGCTTAAACAGAAGCCAATTCATAGTTTTGACCACCCCCATTGCCCTGTCTCTGCTTGCTTGTTAGTTCCATTGTATCATTTTAGTGATGGCAATACCAGAAATGCACTTTGTTCTCATGAGGCTCCATACACCACACAGAATATTTCATTCTCTGTTCTTGTAAAAATTTGTAGCATACAGCTTTGGTTTCTTATGAACATTTAGCTGACATTTTCATAGACTTCTTGGTGTTTTTAATCCCAAATTCTTGGTTATAACCCCAAGATCTTATTCCTGATGAGCAATGTCTACTCCATCGTTTGTTCTTCATATGTTTTTCTCTATGTGTGTTCTGTTTGTTCTTTCTTCTCCAGTATCCTGAGAGTTTCCCTAAATTCTTTACAATAAGCTTTCATTTTACAAATTTTAATAATTTAGTATCATCAGTAAACTTTGTCACCTTACTATTTACATGCTCTCCTAAATCAACTATGAAAATACTGAACTGTTCATGCCGACCATGAATGTCTATGGGACACCAGTGGGGCTTTCCACCATTGACAAAACTGACAGCTTAATCCTACCCTTTTTTCTTGTGCCTTATAACCACTCTTTTATCTATGCAAGGACCTTTCCTTTTATCCCGTGGCAGCTCACTTGCTTTAAAAGTCTTTGATGAAAAACCTTGTCAAGGGCCTTCTAGAAACCCAAATATTGCCTGGATCTCCCTTGTCTACTTGGTTATTGACTCATTCAAAGGATAGATTTATGATGCACAACTCTATAAATGCCACAGGGACTCTTCCCCAATATATCATATTTACCCACATGTCTGCTAATGTTACACTTTATTATAGTTTCTATCATCTTGCCTAATGTGGATGTTTGATTTACTCGTCTGTAGTTCCCCAGATTTTCCCTCATATCTTCCTCTTTCTATTCCACTGACACCAAAATAGTTTTATGCCTAAGATTCAACTATTAACCAGTTACAAGGTGTCAGACAGAATCATAGAATCATAGAGTATTTCAAGTTGGAAGTGGCCTATAAGGATCATCAAGTCCAGCTCCCTGCTCCTTACAGAACTTAGAGCAGATCAGATATAGCCACTTATTTCAGGTACCAAATTTGATCCTAGGTTTGAAAATTTTCTAAAACCTCAAAATTCTATTGAAAGCAAGGAGTATCTAATGAATAAAGTTATTCCTCACATTGAACTAATTTCATTTCATTGATCTCAGTAAGACAAAGACCAAGGCATTTTTTGAAGAAAATCATTAAGTTTCTTAAAAACAAAACAAAAAAAAAAAAAAAAAAAAAAAAACAGAAAACCAAAACAGCATGGAAGCAAACATCTTTTTTCTTTCACTGATTCTAATGTTATTCCCAATGAAATCAACAGAGAAATCACCAGCAGTCACACTGGTGAAGAATCAGTCCCTAGCTGCCAGCACAAGGAAATGCTCGCTGCAGGAGGAGCCCCTGAATCAAGAGGCTATGTAGGAACACGTACAGGACAAATTTGGTTCCTGAAGTCAGTGCCTGCTTTCAATCTAAATAAAAATGTCTCTGTCTTGAGATCAGTTACCAACAACACTTGCAGCTGTCTCACCTTCTCTGCCTAAACAACTGGGGTGGTTTAGGATATTCTTGCTCTTCAGATGTTTGTCACTGCCCTGTACAGCGTTATGGAAATGTGTGCCCATGCACCTCTGCCACTGCTGCCTAACACCCAGCAGTTTAATACAAACCCACATTTTCAGTCTGCTAATCTCATACAAGAGACCATGAGCTGGAGCAGTTGGAGCATGGTAGGCTTTCTCTTGCTAGCAAGGGGGCAATGACATCTGGAGAAGGTGCAGATGTTTGGGAGAGTATAATAGCTTCTTAAACCAGCTACAGCAAGCTTTTCCAGGTTATCTTGCAGATGGCCTCAGTGATGAAAAATTCAGTCCTCCTTGGCTTTGCTACTGAAATAAAGATCATGGTGCCTGTCATAATGGTGCATAAACTGCACAGTTGGATCAGGGAAAGGTCATCATAGTATTGCATGTGCTACACCTCTTAGGAAGGTAACAGCAGCTGCAGGACAGTAAAAGCTGACAGGTTTGGGAGAAGCAGGACAAAGAATCATCTTTATGATGAACTCCATGCCCTGTGCTTGGCCCTGGTTTTGAAAGGGGTGACACTGCTCTACCCACACTATAAAGTCAGAAAAGTAATTTCACTCCACATCTACTCTGAGATGATTTTTATGTATTATTCACTGTGCTATTGCTACTTAGTTTTACTAAAAACTCCACTGATGGATACCCAGGGAAAGAAGCACGTAAAGAAACAGCTTTGCCTTCTAGCAGCATTTCAACATCCTTTATAAACCAACAAAGCTCAGCATAAACCAAGTATTTTTACACTTGATTTTCAGTCTCTCTTTACACTGCAGAAACAGAATTGTTACAACAACTCTACAAGCTGAGACCTGTAGAACCAATAGATCAGCAGAAATGTAAACCATTTTTTTCACAACAATGTCTTTGTTGGATTTTTTTGTGATGAAATAGCAGTCTGAAAATTTTCAGGAAAGTTCTGTTCTTCAAAAAAAGGGGGTGAGGGGTTATTTCTAAATGGGACTTATGGAACAATTGAGAATTATGGAAACTATTTTCTAAGTGGATCTGCTTAGAGGTACTGATGAGAAGAGAACTACAAATCTGATGCCAGCTCACCCTATTGAAAATCAGACTGGGAGTGTATGTCTACAAGATTGTCTCCTAGTGTGCTTAATGCATTTTTCTGCTTTCTGCTAAGACAGACAGCATACTAAACAGATCCGAAGCGTTCTTCACTGCAACACTGGAGCATTCTTTTTAATGGAGGGTATAATCTCATTACAAGCTCTGGTAATCATCTAGATTACAATCTTAATTGCCAAAGTAGGTAAAATAGATAAAACATATTTCATCTGTTCCCTCCTCCTCCCTTCTTTCTTTTTAAAGGTTCAGCAAAAGAAAAGTGTTTTTTTTTTTTTCTCTCTCATAAGCTTTTAAGCACCAGAAAGGTTTCTTTGTCTTTGTTATCCTCCACACAGATTCTCCACAAGATTACATTTCAAATTTCAGATTTATGATTATAAAGCCAGATTCCCATGACAACCTTCCATTAGGCACTGAGAGCTCTCAGCATCTCACAGGAGGTGTTCAACACCTTGTAAGATTCACTTCCCATTACACTGAGTCCTGGAGCACATCTCTTGGTAGTTCAAAAGGTACAGTCTCCTGAATGGAAGTCTCATTAACTCCATCACCCCCCTCAGCCCATAGTAACCTGCACCATAGGCTATCTCCATTTGCAAAGAGCTGTATAAACACCCCTAAATCAGACTCACATCATTCTGGGAAGGGACATAATGTCTTCTTGCTAAAATTAGTTCATATATGAGGAAACGGAGGCAGCAAGATGAGAAAACCTTAAGATGGGAGCACAAGGAACTCTTGGTGTCCTGGAAGTCATCTACTGCCATAACCCTACTGATGCCCTTGAAAAGTTGTGCATTTAAACAAACATCTCAGGTCTTTATCTCACTGCAGCTGAGCTTCCAGCTGTGACTAGAACTGCAGCTGTGCCTCATCAGCACTGAAATTAAGTGTTCACACAGAAAAAGGAGCTGCTGAGAAAATATAGGTTCATGAACCTATCAAACACCAGGAGGAAAGGGTTTCTCTCCAGCCATGCACTGTGGTTCTGCACAGTTTCTTCACGATGGTTCCACTCAAGCAGCTCAAATCCCAGAGTAAATTACACCACTGATGATGTTCAGCACCAAAATCTGGTTTCCAAAATAGGCTTCTGGGAGACATTTTGTATCTTGGTGATAGAGTTGCCCACTTCTGAGCTACTCCGTCACAAGAAAGGCCACCTAATAAGTTTTCTAAATCCTGCCATCACACTGCTAAAAACCATGCTTCAAATGGCACCAGCCCAGAACACGGTGTGCAAAGGATCTGGAAAGTACTTAACTTTTGCACACAGAGGAAAATTGACCATTTGAAGCATTCCAACTGAAGAGGTGCTCAGACTGAGCGAGCTTGCTGTGACATTTATTCCAGAGAAAAAAGACACCAAGGTCAGCCACAATAAGTTCTCCACTTCCTTAACTTCCCTTGAGAAAATGGATTAGTTCTGTTTTCCAAACAAGAGGTCCGGCCACGACCAGTGTAGAGACACAGATCTGGGAAAATAGCTTCTTTGTTGAGTCACTTTCCCTAGCAACACTGAGCTCCTGAAGCATCCTGCCCAGGAAAATCGAGGCATAGGGTAACCCTTCTCTCCATTACAAAGAAGCAGAATGTGAAAAGTTTGTAGTTCTCTACTTCACCCTTACAATAAAAGACAAGTGACTCAGCTCCATTCTCAGATCAGTCCAACCAGTGAATGCCACCAGCCACGCTGAATATGACCTTGCCCCAGATGTCCTAATCCAGAATTTCATACAAAATCTGAACTCTTCATGTTCACATGTGTGCTCCTTCTGGATTCATGAGTATATTAATTGAAATGCTGATGTCAGCATAGCTAAGAGATCAGAGCAAACTTGATACACTTAAATGCTGCTCACCAAAATTTAGGTGATGTATGAGATCCATTTACAGCTTTTTCACTTGTTTCTTCTTGCTGCAGCTAAACCTGGGATTTGCACATGTAAATGACAAGCTATTCTGCTGGGAAAGTATATCTTAAGACTTATGTTTTAAAATTAAAAGGAATGAAAAAAAAAAAAAAAAAGTGAAATGCCTTTCAGCAGCCAGGAACAATATCTCCCTTTGCAATTAAAATTTAAATAAGAGTGCTGCTAAAATGTATTTATGAAAGGGAACACATTGATTTTCATTGGCTCAAACACCAACATAGAAAAGTATTTAAATTCTGAATAATGAATTGTATCTCACAGTTATAGTTTGCATCACAACTTTGACAATACTCCTGCACAACTTCAAAAGCATACGTTGTGGCTATAACCGAAGGGGAAAGATACATATATATGTTTTTCATAGACAATAATTCCATTACATTTCCAAACTAGCAGTGGCAAGAGTTACAGAACCAGAGATTTGGATGATTCTCATTTTCCTTTTAAGCCACTACATGCATAAGCCACTTTCTCTGTGGACACTGATTGCTCACACTCTCTCATTTAACAACAGGACAAGAAGGTTTATATGTTTTACAAGGCTGGACTTAAAACAAAATTCTTTTGCCAGACTACAGCTAGACCAAATTTCAGTAAATTATTTCCATTTGTAATTTTTCTTTTTCACACTATGCTGGTTAGCCTGTCCTTCATGCGGCATGTAGAGCTCACAAGAAGGTACTGGCTTCACAGTGCTGGAGGCTTTACAAGCACGTTGTGAGTGATAGCTCTGTTGCTCTAAAGCACTTTCAGTCTAATGACTGAGAAGTCTATGCAGATCTGCTGTACTATCTGCCACTTCTCTTTTTCCAGATAATTGTTTACTATTTCCAATGTGATTTCTTATTCTCAAGGACTTGACATAGCTGAGTTCCCCAAGGTTTATCTGAGAACTTTCCACATGAAGGTCAGTATTTTCTTACCTTGGAGTCCTCCAGCTAAATATGGAAAATGTGCCTTCGGATGAAATATTATCCACACCTATGTAGTAAGTTGTTCCTAATGGTCCATTCCATCTTTGAGCATATATTGCTACAGTTCACTTTCAGTCTAAGACTGTATATCTATGCCTGTAAGTGACAGTCCCATGAACAGAGGACTAAATTTTCTCACACCAGCAAGGACTGCAGAATTCCAGCTGCAGGTTTTCAGGAGACCACACTTTGCTCCTGTGCCAAGAAGCCTGTACAGAATGTATTCCCCACTTAAGAATCACCTGGAAAGGTCCAAGACTTGCTTTTCTCCTCTGCTTGAAGCACTGACATTAGATTTACCTTCATACTGTGCCCACAGACTGCCTGGTATTGCTGTTCTGCATCCAAGCTGGATGGATGCTGAGCACAGTGCACTCCTTCAAGAGTCTGATCTTGGAGCTGTGGATTTCAAGAATATGTAAAGTTGGAACTGGGCTTTATGAGGTGACTCACTAAACTTCACAAGCTTTATGAAAAGTCTAGAGCAAGAACAGATCTTATAGTAGAGACTGTGCCACCTATACATTAAAAAAAAAAAAAAAAAAAAAAAAGAAAAAGAAAAAAAGAAAAAGGCATTTCTACACTTTTAAATAATTACAAGTCACCAGTCACTTATTTTATCTCACTAGGAAGGGATTAAGAGAAAGCTGGAATTCATTTATCGTGTATAACACAGAAAACCTGCACTTCCACCCAGGTACATATACATACACACGTGTGCACCCATGAGTGAAGGGGGGGTTAACAATTCAACAGGAGATCTGCTTCATTTATCATTCTGACATGATCCTCCTGAATTCAGATGCAACGCAAACAGGACTTAGTGGGGAGCAGCTTCTAATAAAATGCCCGGATTAGTTTGTCAGTCAGAAGCTACAAATCTCAGTCAGCACTAAAGATCAGTTCCTGCCAAAAGGGGTTTTTTTCATACAGTAAATTCCAAAGAGATACAGCAGTCCTAAATAGATCTATTGCTTTCTAAGAATATAGTGCAGTGTGCCTGCTAGGCAACTTGCCTGGAAATTCTTTTCTAATGAAGTACTGGAAGAGACAATTTCATTTGCTCTGCTCCCAGTTCCTTGAGTAGCAATAGCTCCAGTGCACTGCTTCAGTTACCCATAGGAAGGCATCGTGTATCTAGCAATCACTGTCTTAATCTGAAGGAAACATTAAGTATAAGGGACAAATTCTGCCAACCATAATCTACCATAAACCACTGAAGGTAGTCTTGTTAAAGACCAAATTACACGATTATTTGTGATTTAATTCAAACCCTACAGATATCGGTGGGAAACAATGAGGAAAGGTGCTATGCTGGACCTTGTTCTCACCAACAAGGAGTGGCTGGTGGGAAGTGTGAAGCTCAGGAGCAGCCTTGGCTTCAGTGACCAAGAAATGGTGGAGTTCAATATCCTTAGGGCAGTGAGGAGGGCTCACAGCAAGCTCACTACCCTGAAGTTCAAGAGAGCAGACTGTGGACACTTCAGAGATCTGCTTGTCAGACTACCATGGGATAAAGCCATGGAGGGAAGAGGGGCCCAAGAAAGCTGGTTAGTATTCAAGGATCACCTCCTCCAAGCTCAGGAGAGCTGCATCCTGAAAAAGAAGAAGTCAGGTAAAAACACCAGGAGGCCTGCATGGATGAACAAGTAGCTCCTGGACAAGCTCAAACACAAAAAGGAAGCCTACAGAGGGTGGAAGCAAGGACAGGTAGCCTGAGATGAATACAGAGAAACTGTCTAAGCAGCCAGGGATCAGTTTAGGAAAGCCAAAGCTCTGATAGAATGAAGTCTGGCCAGGGATGTCAAGGGCAACAATAAAAGTTTCTATAGCTATGTTGGTGATGAAGGAAAGACTATGGAAAATGTGGACCCTCTCCAGAAAGAAATGAGACACCTAGTTACCCAGGATATAGAAAAGCCTGAGGTACTCAATGACTTTTTTGTCTCAGTTTTCACCGGCAAGTACTCCAGCTACACCGCCCAAGATGCAGGAGGCAAAGCCAGGGACTGGGATAATAAAGAACTGCCCACTGTAGGAGAAGATCAAGTTTGAGACCATCTAAGAAATCTGAAGGTGCACAAGTCCATGGGACCTGATGAGATGTATTCACGGGTCTGGAGGAAACTGGTGGATGAAACAGCTAAGCCACTATCCATCACATTTGAGAAGCTGTGGCAGTCCAGTGAAGTTCCCACTGATTGGAAAAGGGGAAACATAACCTCCATTTTTAAAAAGGGAAAAAAGGAAGACCTGGGGAACTACAGGCCAGTCAGTCTCACCTCTGTGCCCAGTAAGATCATGGAGCGGATCCTACTGGAAACTATGCTAGAGCACGTGGAAAATAAGGAGATGATTGGTGACAGCCAACATGGCTTCACTAAGGGCAAATCGTACCTGACAAATTTGGTGGCCTTTTACAACATGGCTGCAACATTTGTGGAGAATAGAAGAGCAACTGACATCATCTTCCTGGACTTGTGCAAAGCTTTTGACACTGTCCTGCATGACATCCTTGTCTCTAAATTGGAGAGATGTGGACTTGACTGATGGGCCACTGGGTGGATAAGGAATTGGTTGGATGGTCACACTCCAAGAGTTGCAGTCAATAGCTCGATGTCCAAGTGGAGAGCAATGATGAGTAGCATTCTTCAGAGGTTAGTATGAGAGTGGTGCTTTTTAGCATGTTTGTCAGTGACATGGACAGTGGGATTGACCTCAGCAAGTTTGTCAATGACATCAAGCTGCGTGGTGCAGTCAACACTCCAGAGGGAAGGGATGCCATCCAGAGGGACCTTAACAGGCTTGAAAGGTGGGTTCATGCAAACATCATGAATTTCAACAAGGCCAAGTGCAAGGTCCTGCACATAGAACAGAGCAATCGCAAGCACAAATACAGGCTGGACAATGAGTGGATTGAGAGCAGGAGAAGGACCTGGGGGTATAGTGGATGGAAAACCGACCATGAGCCAGCAATGTGCTCTTGCAGCCCTAAAAGGCAACCATATCCTGGCCTGGATCAAGAGAAGTGTGGCCAGCAGGTCAAGGAAGGTGATTCTCCCTCTCTACTCCATTCATTTGAAACCCCACCTGCAGTACTGTCTTCAGCTCTTGGGCCCCAAACATAAGAAGGACATGGACCTACTTGAGACAATCCAGAGGAGGCCACGAAGATGATCAGGGGGCTGAAGCACCTTCCTTATGAGGATAGGCTGAGAGAGTTGGGATTGTTCAGCCTAGAGAAAAGAAGGCTCCAGGGAGACCTTATAGGAGCCTACCAGTACTTAAAGGGGGCTACAGGAAAGATGGGGAGGAACTCTTTATCTGGGAGTGTAGAGATAGGATGAGCGGTAATGGTTTTCATCTGAAAGAGGGTAGATTTAAGTTAGATACAAGGAAGAAATTCTTTACTGTGAGGGTGGTAATGCGCTGGAACAGGTTTCCCAGGGAAGCTGTGGCTGCCCGCTCCCTGGAAGTGTTCAAGGTCAGGTTGGACAGGGCTTTGAGCAACCTGGTCTAGTGCAAGTTGTTTGTGTCCATGGCAAGGGGTTTGGAACTAGGCGATCTTTAAGGTCCTTTCCAATCCACACCATTCTATGATTTTATCATTTTATGAAACACTTACTAGCACTGATAGACTTTAAAGTCACCTGCAATGTGGAAAGGAAAAGCTATTGACCACCTTGTGCTCTTATGCAGAGAAATTCAGGAAGGAGAGCACATACATCTAGAGATGTTTGTGTTAATTCCCTGAGTTTTTTTCCCAAACCACAAGGGCCAAAATCAGAAACAAAACTTTCCTGGCACGTCACTCCACACAGTAACGCTACTCAAAGTTGCATGTGAGAGACTCTCAGCAAGACCTCCTGTGGATTGGCTTGGAACCTTTAAACCCCAGTCTCAGATCTATACCCCCAGTTATACAAAACCCCTGAGTCAGGCGGTTCTGTACAACAGGAGAATTAGTGGTTCTTCATCATGGATGTTGGGAAATTAAATCCTATCATGCTTCGTCATGTCTCTCCATAGCTGAACTGAGTTCCAAGGACTCACACTTCTCATCAGCTTCCTCCTTTATAGTAGCAGAATACAGGAAGAGGTTGGTGACATCTGAAAGCTGCCAAATTCAAGTCTTAATTTCAGAGGCAACCATTATAACAGTTATAGATTTTCAAAGAGAGGTAGCCAACAGAAGTACCACACATTGGATGATCCTAGGAGGGAGAAATTAGGGTCTCTGGAAAAGCACCAATTGCTCATATGTAATATTGTCTGATACATGTACAGTGCTTTGAGGAAAAAATATCACAAGAAGGGGTTACTGTCACACCTCATTCTTACCCTGCTGCCAAGACAGCTTCTTACCGGGATTGCAGAGTCACTTGAAGAGACTGAGAAACAAAAAATAAAAGTGTGTGTCCAACTTAGGCTTCAGCAGCTTTCACACCACCCCTCTCACAAAGTTTTCTCCCTTACACTTAACCCTAGTAGGATACACCCAGGACAACAGTTCTTAGTTTGTTGAGTGGAAAATCACAAGGAAGACGAAAGCACAGATTGCAAAACCAATTCCCACAGCCCAAAGCATCTGAGAAAAGCTCCCTGGAATGCCTGCTTAGGAATTCCCCTTCCACTCCTGGGTGGCATGGTGCCAGGTAGTGCTGGAAGCTACAGCTTTCTCATCAGCCAGGAGAAGGGGCTTCAAATTCCACTCAAACAGACCCTGTCGCCCACAGGCAGACAGGTAAAAAGTAGAGCTATGCTCACAGTTTCTAAATTTATTCCAGGGAATTGCCTGGGTACTTTTGTTCTTTATCTTGAGCTACAGCCAGGACAGCTCAGAGTCCTTGCCATGACCTTTTTCCTCCAAATAAAGTTTGCGTAGTGGTGACGACTAATGGGAGGGAAGAACTGTAATTCCACTGTGGTACCTCACAAAGACTAAAGACATACCAGCTGACAAGTGACAATAATTCATGCAGAACATCCAGGCTGGATACTTCCCAGATTATACTTTTGTGATTCCAGTGCTAAAACCATCTTCAGATTGTGCATTATCCTGACTTGGTGGAATGTCCAGCCAACTCATAGTAATGCAATCTTGGGGAATTATGCAATGCTGTTTTAAGTTCAATACTCAGTGCCAGAAAGTAACGCCCCATAATATGTTAAACATACCACAAGAAATGTAAAAATACTGTTCTCACTTCAAGGAGGGCTGAGCCCCACAGACTTCTGAGGATCAAAGCCACAGCTATCAATTACAAGAATTGGTCTACAATAGCAAGCAAAGAGTTTTACTTATTCTCCACTGCTGGCATCAGTGCTGCTCAGCTGGCAGGAGGATCATGGCACTGGTACAGGTCCAGGGGAGCAGACTTGCAGTGAAGACTCTGATTAAAAGAGCAGGCTTTTTCATTTTTAGTGTTGCCAATCATCAGCTACCATGTCATGAGATGTTGATCTTTTTGTGTGCAGCCCACAGCCATGCCAGCTCCAAGTGGTATATCTTGTCTGGTGGAGAACATCAGGAAAAAGCATCAGCTTACTCTCCATTTCTCTATCCCTTTTTTGTTGTTTGTTTTTTGTTGTTTCGGATTCTTTTTTTGTTTTTTTTTGATTCACAGAAAATTCCTCACAAAGTTTGCAGGAACTCAAGAAGCATGAGCCAGGCAGGATCAGACGGCTGGCTGTTGAGTTCATAAGGAGGTAGTAAGAAAGCGGTGCTACAAAGAGGAGAATGGGCTTGTGGTTAAAGTGTTGGCCTGAGAATACAGACACCTGGATCCAGCTCCTCCATAGATTTCCTCAGTGACTTCAGGCAAGTCCAGTGGGATAAGCTGACCCATAAAAATGCAAACCCACGCTTGTTCTGCCCATGCCTGGCTTGGACTCTTCTTATGCCTCTCAGCTGGGCTTATTCACTCAGCTGATGTGTGGTGCCCATTCAGCCACCACCCTTTGAACTGAAGCTGCTGCATGTCTGTGCATGAAGCAAAATTTTCTTGCACCTGCCTACACCCAGGTGGTTAGTCATAACCTCCATCTCCATGTCTTCTCAATGTCTCCACAAGACTACCGTTTGCCCTTCCTTTCTCTGTTTTGCCATAAGACAGACAGCTGGGAAGATGGATAACTTTTCAGCACATACCTATCTCTTTGGGGCCCTGGTATTAGAGTGTACGGTATCCCTAATATGAAATTATATTTGCTTGAGAGAGTCTGTCAGAAGCAGCTCATCTGGTTACCTTTCCAAAACCAGGGTGGGATTTTTTTTTCATTAGCCCCAGAAGTTGAGTCCAGCCTGGAATCTCTCTAGCCTTTTTAACTCCGTAACCTTTCACAGCAGCTTGTTCCATTGCCTAATTGTTTGAGTAGCTGAAACACATCACCCACATATGTAGCCGGAATTTTCCTTTCTGCAGCTTAAATCAGTTTCTGCTGCTTCTTTCCTCTCTGACTAATGAGAATAACTGGCCCCTGTTCCCTTTATCACATAATTTCATGTATTTGCAGACAGCTATTATGTCTTCCTTCAGTCTTCTGTGCAGACTGAACATGCCTGTCTCTCAGCTGCTTCTTATAAGTCTGTTTTTCTAACTCTTCTATAATTTTTGTTATTCTCCTTTGAGCTTTCTCCAATTTGTCAGTGTCTTTTCTTAAAGAGCAGTGTCCAAAACTGAATTCACTACGCCAGCTGAGGCTTTCACCAGTGGCAAGTGGAGCAGAAAAGCGACCCTGCTTGTTTTACACATGACATGCTCCTTATTTAAACAGTCCAGAATAATGCATTGGAAAACATCAATGGGATAAATATGAGAACATATGGATGGGGGACAGCTAAGAAGAAAAGAAGTGTCTATGTGACTTCAAAAGATGTAAATGCCAAAAAAAGAGGATTGTTTAGGTGGGCTTGAGAGGAAGGAGGAGGCTAAGAATAATGGGATGAAATTAAATCGTAGGCTGGATATCAGGAAAACTATGGTAACAGTTCAGACTGTGGAAAACTCTCTCCCTGGGGAAGTGGTGCAGACTCCATAAGTTGAGTCATTAAGAACTAGACTAGACAAAGCAATGCAAACGGTATAGTAAGATGACTTAATATATTATTGGGAGAGGGGCTAGATGGGCTGATAAACTTGGCATTTCTAAATTTCTTGTCCTACAGCACTCTCAAATAACAAAACTAACTTATTCTCATGCTAATATTCACTTTTTGTCCCCACCAACACATTCACATGTTCTCCATTTGACCCATATGTGACAGCAAAGCTAATTTAGAAAGACTCTGAGAATTTCTGGAAAAGTTTGGGGGAATTTAACATTTCTTCTGTCTCTGTATCCATGAGCCCCATGTATAAAGGGGATTTGCCAGGTTCCAATCCCAGACAACTAAACACTAACAGATCTCACATGGTACAAATGGAGAAAGCTAACACATCCAGCAGACAGTATTAACCATGCCTAAAACTGTCAAAACTCTACCACCACCACTAGCACCACAATCTGCCAATGCAAGGGGTCACATTGATGCAGCAACACAAATGGCTGACAGCCAGTGGCAGTAATCAGGGCAAATCCCCAGTCTAGACAAAGCTTTAGTTATCATGAGCAAAAGTCTCCAATCTATGGGTCTAGTTTTCCTTTCAAGTAACACAATTTTAATACTGGTGGAACTCCACAAACTTCAACAGAATTACTCCTGACTCATGATCCCATGGGCACAGGCAGGATCAGGTCCCTACAAAATTTCCCTTGGCTGAGAAGGGCAAACCTAAGTGATATTTCTTTAATTGCCTGATGATCAGAGGACAATAAAAAGTCAAACAAATTCTAAATATGACCTTTACTGGTTTGTCTCTGGAGGTCACAAGTATAAGGTCCAGTGGTTTAGGGAAGACCAGAGTTAGAAGGTCATGTGTCCACCACTGGATGCTCAGCATCTCTTTTTTTTGCTGTCAGAGATGCTTAGCTCTAGCCCTGTTAGCTACACTAGACAGTCTCAGGCACAGACATTTCACCAAACCCATAAAAATGGATAGAATAAATGTCAATTTCAGGTGAAGAAATGCAAGTTGAAAGGGAGAAAGAAATTGCTCCATTCTACATCTTAGAAAATGACAGCTATTTACAGCTGCTCTACATGGTCAAACAGCTGAATCATTCCAAGCAGAAGTCTAGCACCTACATTCACTTTTTTTAAAAATTTAATTTTATGTTAATTTTTAATATTATTATATCCAAGTGTCTGATGCCATAGGAACTTTCAGATCAGGTCTTTTACAACAGGATGGACCAATTGTGAAAGTCAGAGCTTTTACAAAATAATGATCCCTACTCCAGAGAGTCTACAGTCAAGGACTAGCAGGCTAGTAAAAGGAAACCAGAGAACTATGTTAGACAGTAAGATGAGGAGCATTATTGCAACATGTGGAGAGATTTTCCATCATCAGATGTTTCATAGCTGCTAGAGCAAAGGAGAGACTGAGGGGTGTGAACAAAACATGACCTTGAAGAGCTCTGAAAAGCCAGCCTGAGGTTAAACAACAAATTAGCACTCAGAGAAGAGAGGTCTGGTGTGTTTAGCTTGTTAGTTGGTAAGTGATGGAACCACTGGCTTACACTGCCAAGAAATGACTATTACACTAGTGAGATTCTAGTAATTTAGTTGGTGCTGTTGCGTAACAGACCAAGATGCTTAAATTCATCAAAAGTCTCCTGTCTGGCAGGAAATTGTCATCTTGTAATAGCTGACCAGTTCAGTAGCAGGAGTCCTGAATGCATTCGCTGCATCTAGCAGCTACACATACCACTGGCAGAGCTCTCTAGGAAGGAGATGCCTGTCTTTCCCGTTTTCTCTGTCATACTACTAGGCATTATTATTGGCAAGGTGTGGAGACCTAACAGTGAGAGGAAAGCCAGGAAGAGAGAAATGTAGGTTATTGCAAGGACCAAATGAACATTCTGCAACCATCTGCTGAGCCACCACTGAAGAATGTCAGCACCAAACCACCAGAGTCAAGTGGAGGAAGCACTGACATTGAGAAGTGATTTGTACCTTCTACATCAGAAATGAATCCCAAGGTTCACAAAACACACTAGCCAGAGGACCCCTAGGCTCATGTCTAGATATTCTAAAACTTCTGCACTAGTGGCTATTCATTGGCATTGGCATGGACTTGGAACATGCAGACTCTTCCAGCATCATAGGAGAAAGATAGAAGTTGATCTAGAAAGAAGAAGTTTTAGGGGTGGTTTTATTTTACTGTGTGTGTGTCCCCTATACAATATGTCATTCTGCCAGTCTCTGTTTGAAAGTCAAATATACCTTAAACACTCTGGGATGTCTTCAAAAGTCAGGATAAAAGTGCAGCATTTTATTCTTTGGTATAAGTACTCACAATGACACTTTCCAAAGTATAAAGCATCTCATTTGCCATTGCCCTTTTTACCCTGCAAGAAGTGTTTTTCTTTTCATTATGACATCCTCCTTGTAAGGAATGAAGCATTCCACAGAAACATGAATTGCCCAAGTGTAGCAATAAAGTAGTAACACATTTATTGTTTATTAAGAGGCTTGCACAGGTTCACAGATCACAGTAAAAAAGCTAACTTCAGACTTCAGTCCTTTGTACTCACTGCTTGTAGTTTATCATAGACTTGGGAAGTGTTTTGAACTTGAACAGCTTCTGACTTTTGAATTAAACACAAACAATTTGGAATTTCCTCCACTTGCAAAAGTTGGAACTTGATGACATCAGGTGCCATTCCAGGCCTTTATTTTTAGTCTAAAAGCCTCCACTCTCACTCTTAGCTAAGCAAAATTTTTAGAGCTGGTCTCTGGACAACTAGGAAGTCTTACATCTCATAATGATCTTTTACACCAACAGCTGTGCAAAGCATAGAGTACAGATGAAGCAAAAAGTGCTTCTCTTAACTGCACATTCCACGAAACACTAAGAATCTTTCATATCTATGCACCGAAGCAGGTAATCCTGTAACTTGTGCTGTAAATACTCATGGTCTAAAAAAAGAAAGGGCCTTGATTTGCAGTCTTTTTCATGATTCAAGGAGAGGACAATTGGACATTCCCTGACCCCAACCCTCAAAACACAAATAAAAGTACACAGAGCATTTCAAACTTCAAGTATTCATTATTCAAAGTGTGCAGCAAATTACCATTGGTGGGTTTTTCACGTCTAGCAAATGTTTCATCTGTGCATTCACTGTCAACATGCTGCCATCACCATACTTCAGCTTCCTTTGTTTAGAAGGCCTTTGGCTCAATGGGGAGTTTTGCAGTCACCAATGCATTGCAAAATCCTTGTCTTTTCTTGATATCAGATTGAGGGATCTTTATTAGTCCTTTATTCCATTTGAAACCATAACAAGCAAAACTGTTTAACACACATTGACAAGTTATTATGTCTGCCTAAAAGATTTCAACTGAAATTCAACAACAGAAGTATTTGTGCATTTGAATTCTATTGCCATTAATACTAGCTGATCAAGTGAAAACAAATGGGATACATCAAGCGTATCAGTAGGTAGAGAAAGCAGCAATGCAAATTAATGTTGAGCAGTTTTATCAAAATAGAAAATCAGTTTTGCTGCAATCAAGGCAAACAATGCATTTTGCAGCATAACTAGGATCTATGAAGTTTGTCAGAGCTCCTGCCCTGAACCTCCACAGAAATTATATTCATAAGGTTTCAAAGTGATTTAGTCAAGATTTTTGTTGAAATTTGTTACCTGCTTATTAATAAATGAGGACCAAAAGTCTTGCCCGAAGTGGTGGCAGTGGCAGTGGTTCTTCCAGCCGCTGCTGGAAGTGCTGCCTGCCCTCTCAAACTCCCAGTCCCTATCAGGGCTTGGGGCTGCTCTTGCACCTCTGCTTGCTGCCTTCACCTGCGTACAGGGGAATGGCAGTCAGGGAGATGGCCCGCAGGAATTTCTGATATTCATTTGTTCTTGCGCACATAGGTAACACTGGCATATAGGGACTTTATGTGTTTCTCTGTTGAGGTCAGGGCCTTCTGGATTTAGACTTTCAAGCCTTTCACCCCTACAACTATTGTTGGAAACTTACTTTTCAGCAGCTAATATATTTAGGAAATTACTATTCACATAGTGACTGACTGTACCTATTTAAAATTTACAAAGATTATTTACAATATACATTTTTAAACCCTTAGCCGGCTTGCCAAGTAAGGAACATCATTGAGAGGCAAATAATCAGGTGTTGGTGTACAGAAAACATGTTCCTAATACCATATCTTTAACATCCTGAAGTCTCAAGCATATTAGTCTCAGTTTCAAAGAGCACTGAGGTCTGCTATCCTTAAACTTAGTGACCTGTGGTATAAATCTTCCAGACCATACACCCCCTGATCAGTATAGATCTCTCCTGAAAGCCAGGTGGAAATCCGACAGGAATCAAGAGATACAGGTAATGAATAAACAGCTCATTATAATTTAACACTTGTTTATTCAATGGCGTGTCATATGCAACTTGAAAAGCATTAGAAATTAAGGCAATTCTACTCCTCCATAAGATATCCAGAAGGAAAATTGTGCTAGTAGAATGACTATGCTTATGCCTCTGTGGTATAAGCCAGTAAGTTTGCTGGTGCAAATCCTTATTGAGAAAGACCTAAGGATTTCTCCACAGATTCCTGAGGTCTGTGGCCTGGAAAAAGGGTTCTGGTCTGCCAGACCAGGAGATTTAATATGTGGAAAGATAGCATGTCTGGCTATAAATCCTGGACGCAGGACTCACCCCAAGCCACAGTGTGACCTACCCCACCCTCTCTCCGACGGCCAGCATTGACTTGGCCTTTCTTACTCATCCTTCCCTTCACCTCCTTTTCACTTTGGCACCTCATCTGACAGTCCCAATTCCCCATGTACATGCACACGGCCATGACTTGTCTTCCCTTCCCCATCCCTGCTCCATCAGGTAAATTCATTAGCAATTAAGCAGTTGATCCTGGAATGTAAAACACCAGCTTTAAACATAAGCCTGACAGTAGTGAAAGGGCAAGTTTGGGCTCCTTCGATCCCTGCAGTATTTCCATTATCACTGAAGCCCTGTAAGCACTGGCAGGTCCCTGTACCCACTGGGAGGGCTCAGTGCAGGATAATCCTGGAGATCTGTGAAGGTTGGTGGGTCATCATCCCAAGCAGGAGGGCTCTGACCACTCCTTAGGGAGCTGCAGTCACCCTCCAGTTTGAGGAGAGCTTTGAGCATAACAGCATTAATAATAGCTTTAACTAAAGCACAGATGGACCCACCCAGTGAGATGCAGTGGGTGTGCCACAGTGGCATTCCTCAGCTGTGTTTCTAGGGAAGGAGGCCCTCAGAGGGATTCTGGGATGGTGGCAAAGAACAAAGACGCTACCTTCTCCTGGGCAGATAAGGTTTCTCTACCTCTTTATGCCCTGGGAAAAGGAGGGGAGGGAGGCAGAAAGCCACCTTGTTCAGCTGTAGGGTCAGAGAGAGAAGGGACAGCAGGTACAATTACTCTGTCCACCTACCTCAAGTGGCAGACAAGGTCCCTCATCTGCTCCTGGAAAAGTCTTTTCTCCCCATACCTTGGCCTCCCGCAGCCCCTGCACAGAGTATTACCTCTCAGCTCTGCATTCCAGAGCCCCTGCCCTGTGCTGCAATGACTCCCCATCAGAAAACCTCACCTTGCTGCCCAGCAGCTACAGCCTCAACTCCTCAACCCACATGGTCCATGTTCACTGTCTGGGCAGCCATATGGTCTTCTCTTATGGAAAAACCCCAGTCACCTTCCTCTCACACCAGCAGTGATACCATGTTACTTTCCCGGGAAGAGGCAGCTGCAGAGCTGCTGTGGTTTCTGTGTCACCACATGGATGGGCTGCAGAGATAAATGTCCTTGGTTTGTCCCAGTGTGCCATGCTGCACAGTCAGTTCTTCCTCCAAACCACCGAGATTTCTAGTAGATAGAGTCTGCAAATAGGTCTCTGCTACTGACCTGGCTCTCATAACTTCAGAAAACATGGGAAATCACCTTTCTATCTCCAATTCACAATAAGACCTTATCTTAGCATACTGGCTACTTGAAGAGTAAGCGCTGGGTCACAAAAGACAAAGAAGAAAACAAATTTCATTATCCCACTTGACCGACAAAAGCTGCAGTGCTCTACAATCTGGGAAGGTGCTTATTATGGTGTCTGGATGCTGCAGTATCCCTGCACTTTCAGGTCATTCATACCTCCTTCTGCTCCATGCCACACATCCATAAGCTCACCAACTTCTTGCTCATGCAGTACACACTCCCATACAACACACAACATCCCATGGCAGCCCCCTCTGCTGCAGCACACAGCCAGGACCCTTCCAAGCTGGTCTCTGGCCTGCTTTCTTTTCAGTTTCACCTTATGGCTGGGAAAGAAATTCAGTGGAAACTCTGCTTGGGGTCTCTGCATTCTCAATTTGTCAAGTATTTTTCATTTTCAGGTCTTTGAAGGGCTCCCAAGGCAATTATACAGACCTCTCACTCTGTTTCCAATCTGTCTTCTGCATCAGAGGAATTTGCCTTTAAAATAGGCTTAGTAACTGCCAGCTTTCCTGCATTCCTTTATCCCTAGATTATTTTCCTCAGAGACCTTACTTACCAGTTCCTCAAGTTTGCTGAAGTCTACCTTTTTGGAGTCATTATCCATATTTAGCTGGTCTGGCTTTTTGCCTTAGAATAATGAACTTTATCATTTCGTGCTTGCTTTCATCCAAATTACCACCCAACCTTTAGATTGTCAGACTGTTCTCTATTAGCCAGAAAAGAATTTAAAGTAGCTGCTCCTCCGCCCATTTCCTCCCACTTTCTGAAACAGCATCATCTTCATCACATCCAAGAACACAACAGACCATCTATACCTAGCTATGTAACTTTTGGTGGAGGTATCAAAGCAATTATCATGTCTTACTACTGAAAAGAGCTGTCCTACTGATATGTCTTCCTGTTTAGAAAAAGATACCTGTCTCAGTGAGCTGATCAGTATCAGGTTCATAGCCTGGGATAATCGCCCCTGTTTTCTGTCCTTTACCAAAATTTTTCAACTAGTCTCTCTCCTGTTCCTTCCTGAACACCAGCGCTTGGTACCAAGTGCCTCCCTTCTCCTCCCTTGTACCTCCTGGACAAATGACATCCTTCCATACCATTCCTCAAGTCCCATGGTGTGCCCCACTAGACTGCCATTAAGGCTTACAGATCTGACACTATGTGTTATTGCTTTATTATTTCTTTTTAGGATTAGAATGGATAAAAGTTTAGTAGTCCTAAATGATACAAAGTGTATTTAGTAAGACACGAAGGGATGTAGGATGGGTTCACTCTCCAAATAACTGCATGTGGGATAAATGGAAGACACACAAACAAAAAAAAAAAAAAAAATCTTAGGTTTGGCATGCAGGCTTCTGAACAGCTGGAAATCCTGTATTGCAACAGATAGACAAAGCTGCTATATAATTTCTTGGACAGATCCCCACATACAGGCTTCATCCTCAGTTAAACACCAACTGATTTAACAGCAGTATGACTGTGGAATCCCCTTGTATATTAGAGGGAAAGAGTAGGTTAAAGGGCAGTAGCTCCTCATTGACTATATGAGGAAAATCTCATTTTTTCATAACACATTTTTTCCCATGAAAGGGAAGAATGAAAGCCAACAGATGCTTTCTTCATGAAAACTCTATTTCCTTAGTGTTTCTCTTCAGAAGTCAAGCATGCAATTCCTTCTGGCCAGACAGACACTTCATGTGCAGTATAAATCTACTGCATCTCTTGGAAGAGGGTTTGGAAGCCTTAGTAGCAGGGAAAATATCTACAGCAGTTCCCACTAGATCAAATTCACTCCTGTTCTCCACTTCAGTAGATTAAGGTGATCCACACAGCCTGTACCTTCTACAGGTTTTCTAGATGCAATTGCTTTCATGGATGTTTATGGATGCTCACTTTTGCTGTGAACATTTTTGCCCATGTGTCTTTAGATGTATTTAATCTTCCTCTCCTGTGCTCCACCCCAGAAATGGCTGCATTGAGCAGAGTGCTGTTTGTAGTTATGTGTGAAGTACTTGATCTCTTAGGATAAAAAGTGCAATTTGAATGCAAAGCACTGTGAAGGCTTCCCACTTCTAATGGTTTTGCTTTCCCACGATGGAAAATATCTAGGATGTTCATTTCCATTTTTTCTTTGTTTCCACTTTTGTGGTGCATACCAAACTGAGGAATGTATGTCATCTGAGTGAGGGGAAGCACTGTGAACCTCAACGCAGGCTCCAATTTGCCAGATATCTCTTAGTCTGAATGATGGTGCCAACCAAATTCTCAATTCTGAATAAATCTGACCTTAGAGTGCATCACAGTTGGCATCCAAACTTTGTAGTGTGTAGGGATAGAAGGAATATCAACAAGTTAACTACTCCAGTTCCTTACCCTAATGTAGAAAATGACCCTCTCTCTGACTATTCCTATCTGTTCTTACCCATCAGTAGTCTTAACTGGGATCTTAGAACATTAGTAGATGATAACCAAGATAACCAAGTTCTTATGGGCAGTGCTCTGTCTTTCGCAAATACTGCTTGAATTTTCTACAGATATTTTGTGCTTTGGGATGCCTTACCAAACACCCGCCACAGCCAGACAAATCACTCAGTGCAGGAGACCCACAGCATCTCGGGGATGCCACTGCAGCCCTCAGGGAGACTTCCTCATCGCAGCAGACACCACTGTCATTTGGAAAGCAGCGGCTGCTTCTCAGATACCCAGCAATTGAAACAACCTGTGTGAAATGGGTCTGTTACTGCTGGGGGAGACCAACACAATCTCACTGTGCAGCCCCAGATCATTTTGATCTGCCAGCAGAGGCACACACGCCAGCACCTTGCCAAGCATGGCCGTGCTCATCACCCCACCACCCCGGTGCCCACGCAGGGCTCACCCCAGCTCCCTCTGCCCAGCAGCTCCCTTAGCAGCCGGGTGTTGGATTCTGTCTCAGATTGCTTGGCATGTAATGATCTTTAATCACAACCAGTCAAAGATGCTCTCAGATTATTTCATTTGCCTGCCCACAGTTCCACAGTAAAATACATATGTTATCATTGTTGTTTTCTCATTTTGTTCCATTGCAAGAGTCTTGGATGGGGCCGGGTGCTCTGGGCTTTGATGTGTGTTTTTTTAAACTGCATGAGAACTATATTTAGTTTCAGTTCACTTGCAGTGTCAGGCTTCCCTATCGTGGCCCTCTGCCTTTACCTTGGCAGTGTTACAAGATCCAATTATGGCTTAAAAATCTGGCTGCAGAGAAACAAAACCGCTGGCCTTTTATTCATTACTAAACAAGGACCTTCTGTTGTCCACAACACGTGCCTGACGTGAAACCTTTTAGGGGGCCCTTGAAGAGGCAGTTTTGCTGCTGCCCTGCCTTCACAATCTCTTGAAGTCCTCAAAGTCTTAAAGACTTTCCTGCTTCTACAGAACCAGGAAGCCTTTAGTGTAAGAGCAGAGCTGAGTCCCCCTTTGCTGATCTCTTCTTTCACTTCCAGTCTGACCTGTCAGACAGAAATCCTACTTTACTTTAAAAAAAAAAGGGTGGAAGTGGGAATACTTGTTTGAAGCATAACCTATTACAGAGTCATCCACTTACTCTATCTGCTGAATTGTACTACTCTGTCTTAAAGCCAACATAATGAATCAGTATTTCTAAGGAAATATGAAGGGATTTTTTTTTTTTTCCTTTTTCTTGGTTTTCCAGTACCATTTACAGTAGCTTTTTATGTTACCTTGGTTAACAGTCAACTTCTGGCCAACACGTATCAGATTCATCTGCAAAGCAAAACGTTTTCTTTTCTGACAGTGGATGTGAAGAATATGTTTGCTTTAAAGTGACTGTCTCGTTAATATGTTTAATTGAATTATACACCCCATAAAGAAATATTGTCTCATTATTAATATATACTAAGGCAATATCCAAGAAAAACTTCTGGAGGAAATAATACAGTGAAAAGCCAACTCTGTCTGCACTTTATGTCTCTTTTTTTAAGCAATGCTTTATGTTTCCTTGAACATAAAGGAGATATTGTCAGCCCAAAAATTTAAGAGTTTGACTGTACAGATCAAAAGAAAAAGAAGGAAATTTGTGCTGCTTTCTCCTTGGAAATAAATGTGTTTGGAGTATTTTAAGCTGTAATCATGTTGGTCTGATTGAATTCCACTGCCAATGGCTTGCAATAAAACTTTTGTCATTCACTTGACGCATAATAGTTGTGGAAGAAACTCCCACGTGAAACTGGCCTCTAATGAAATCACAAAGTCACCCATCAGGAGCCTTGTTTAGGGCCAAGAGCATGTCAAGCTGCCGATGCCATCTTCCCCAAGGTGGCCATCCCTTGTGTAATCCCCACTGAGCAGAGGACAGAGCAGTACTCTCTTGTCACTGCACAGTCGGAGCATATGGGGACACTAGGGATATCAGGATATTCCCCCAACTCACCCAGGCCTGACTTACATGTAGAAATTGATGGCCCTTAATGTGAATGCTCAGATTGGTTGATGAGAGCTTTATGCTGATTTAGCTTAATTTGGGAACAAAGTCAATTAACCTGAATCAATGTTAGCTACTAAAGGGGTTGCACTGATTTAACTAAATTAATTTAGAAACCAATTTAGTTAAAATGGATCAATTTGTGTATGTAGACAAACCTCCATTTAGCACACACTCTCTCACTGACTTCATTTGAAAGACTAAAATCTCTTGCAGATAACCCTTCTACACTTGCATAAGGCTCTGCATCTTAAAGACTAGAGTGGTCAGTTGTGCATGCACATGTGGACATATATATGCATGCACACTCACATACACTATTTCTCACACAGCCTTTCTGCAGTCAAAATTTTCAAAATCTTGACTAAAGCCCTGCAAAGTTGACTCACCCCAAGCCCTCGACATTATAAATAAATATATCTAAGTTCATGTTTATGTTCATGAACACTGAGTGTTTTTATTTGGTTCACACTTCACATGTAAGACATATGCAGAAAATCTGTTTTCCCTTCTTCTTCTACCTCTTCTCCTCCATCATAGCTGAAGCAACATGCAGACTGTACTGGGCCCATGGATGCTGTGTTCCTTTGATTGCTCTCCCCTCTAATGGAGGATACCCCAGCATGCACGGGGCAGGATCAGGGCCTCAGCACTCTCAGGTCCTTAGGACAGGAGCCACGGAATTTCAGACAAGGAGGAGCCAAGGGCGAATGTGCTTAGATTAGTCCTTGTCGCTGCTGCTCACCCATTTGAGGTGGGATCAGGACCTACTCACCATCTCCTCCCAGGCTGTGGTCAGAGGTGGGGTTGGGAACAGTGCTGCACTCCCCCCCTCATCAGATGGGGCTGGTGGGGAAGAGGAGGAGCAGACATCCTTCTGCAACCCCTAGTAGCATTTCAGGCAGGTAATGGAACAGATTTGAAGGCTGACAAGTTCAAGCAAGAACATTTCCATTGGCCTGAAAATACATGAAGTCCAAATCTCTTTATTGGCCATTCATGGGAAAGCAGCAGATCTCAAGTCTCCTTCAGATGGATGAGTTTGTTCCTCCCTGACATGCTGATGCCAAATACACAGGGCATTGTGGAGCCCAGCTGACTACACTGTGAAGCCCCAGCAGTTTCATAAGGCAGAAAACTACTCTGGTGACAGTGACCAATGCATCTCCCCTTCCTCCTCCTCAAAAAAAACTAACTTATCTCAACACTGTCCATGAGATCTTTCCCTAAGATATCATAAAATGAGTTCTAATCAAATAAATTTAAGTATAAATCCCAGCCTTTCTTTTAGCTTCATGTTTTATTGCACGAGGCTACTAAAAAGTAACACTGGAAACATGGCCCCAGATCTCTTTATTCTGCTGAAGAAGCCTGGTCAAGCATCCCCTCATCACCCGCAGCTGCCTCCCGTGCCGCACCCACGTGCTTTGATATGTCTGGGTGCTGATAAAATTGCAGTTAGCAGGAGCAATATCCTTGTCCCCTTCTATGTGATTTCGGCTTCCCAAGGATTAAAGTGTTTTCTCTGAAGGAACCTCAGTACATATCGCAACACCAAAGCTCGGCAAGGACAGAAACTTCCTTTGTTGTGCAAAGTTATGACAGGAAATAACACTGGGTTGGACTGATAAGCTTTTCACATTCACCTGCTGCGTATCAAATGTTTGGGAAAGGTGTGTAGCAGGACATTCGAAGTCAGCTATTCACTGCCACAGCTTTATAGCAGCTTTGTAGATGGCAGGGTTCTGGGTGCAAATAAATTTATATCTCTTTCACAAAGAAAGTTTGAAAAGCGTATTGATAATGCCTTGGTAAAATGACTGCCTGACTGGCATTAGTATTAAAACTACTTCCATTACTGCCAAAAATAAGCCTACAACAAAGCAAATACCACTTTATTTTAAATACCACAGCGGCCCGGTGTTGAAATATTTTTGCAGCTTGCCAGACACCAGTGCTTGTGATCAGATCCTCTTGGATCACAGAGGTTTCTAAGCTGCCCATCAGTATTTACATAGTGTGAGCGTCTGTTGTATTTCTCATGGGATTAAATATAATCAAAATTCATGTTACCCTTTGCAAGCTAGCATCAGAGGAAGGCATGCATATTTCAGCTAATTAATTAACAGGAGGATGGATGTGTTAACGTGAGCCTCTCGAGACTCAGGTTAATAACCCACTAAGGGTCGTATTTGCAAGCTGCAAAGCTTCTGTGGCTATACAGTGAGCCATAAATTATGGGTAAGGCCGTTTTCTTTTCCAGTCCTGACTATATAGATACAGGGAGTTGTTATGGCTCTGCTTCCACAGAAGGGTGAGGATTGCCTTTTTTCATTGTTTTGCTCCTAACTCTTTCTATATAACATTAAAATCCTCTGAACGGCACTGGTCATGGTGTAAGGAAACACAAGGGTCTCTTTTTCACCCACCCAGAGGAGGTATGGAACCTGTGTAGCCTTCATTATCTAATTCTTCCCTGGTGTTTTTAAGTCAGGACTGAAATTAATTTGCAAACATCTTGCCAGCCATGCCTATGTCACTGCAAAGAAACAACAAAATGATATGCTGTGGAGAGACATTTGTTTTGCAGAGGCCTGTTGCCAGCTGAAGACTGTCCCTGATAGAGGTCACCTTCCCACTTCTGCTGCAGTGAGTCAATGAGCATCTTAACCTGCAACGACAGAGACAGCCTTTCGCTTGATGAAGGGCTCTCCCAACATCTCCTATGAGCTAAGCTGTGGAAGTTGCAACAAGCCAAGCTGGTGGCACCCACCTGTGGCCTCCCTAGACCCACTTCACAGCTGGGCACACTGAAGGTAAAGCCAAAAATTACATTCAGCTACAAAATTCAGATGAGAAGGTGAGACCCCCTGCACCACCTTTCCATGTGCCCTGTTCTGTAGAGTGTGTCACTGGAGAGAAGCTGGTGAAATCCAAGCATAAGATCAGAGCAGACACCCCTCTGCTTTTCTATACACAGCCCCTAGCATGAATCCTTGAAAAAGACAAGCCTTTCCACAGAAAGCAAGGAGCTTGCACATCCGTTTTAACACATTTTTAATTACAAAAGTGGCACAAAATAAATCCTGACAGGGCTACATAAAGCTGGCAGAGGTGAGGAGCTGGGTCTCCCTTATCAGCATGCTCAGGGGATGTCTGCCAGACATTGTGTGCACAGGTCCTCCACAGAACGACGGACCCCCACACAAGTGCAGAGGGCAAAAGGAGGCCAGGGCAGCTCGGTGAGGGATGTCAGGACCTTTTTAGGAAATCTGGCTCAGCAGCTGTCTTCAAGGAAGAGAAAAGCTGGGAAACAGAAAAAAGCAGAAAATTTTGGATGGAGACTGCTCTGCTGCTGGACTCTCACTGCTCCCCTCTCCAAAAACAGCACAGAAGGCACAGAGCCAAGCCATGAGCTTGATCCACATCCCTCTCTGGGCTGTCAGGTTTGGAGTTAACAGATTCACTGGCAGCTTTGTCCTGCAGTGGGGTTGGCAGGGTCAAGCATGTACCCTGCCAGGCTGGCTCATAGGCAATGATCTCGGGCAGGGATCAGCAAAATGCCATCTCCTTCATAACAGGGCTGAAGGGATCTCACAGAGACAGACAGCTCCATGCCATATGGACAGCCTTGTCACCATCTCCTACTGCAGAGATCCTCCAGACTTACACACACCTTGGTTGTGTGGGAGATAGGGTATTCGGGTGTCAAGTTTCTCAGGATTCTTGCTCCTCCAGCCCAGGTCCCTCCACCAGAAGGCCTTTATTATTTCTGGATGTTGCAAATCCATAGTGTAACCTCTCCAGTGACAACACAGGGGGAGGGAACAGTCTCTAATAAAACAGGAAGCTCCAACATATCTGAGGTGTTCGTTTCAATTAGGGATGAGCTCCATTACTCCTCATGTTTTATAGCTACAGTTGCTCTCAGCTGCTATGAAGGATGTGACTATATGGGAGATGACTGAAAAGTCTGATGGAAAAAGTGAGTGAAATTGCACATCACATTCATCAATGAAGTGCCCAGGGTCAGGGTTTATTTGAACAGATCACTGGCTACAACCAAGAGGCTTATGGATCTTGCCCTGAGGAACAGAGCAAGTAAAAACACCACTGAACAAATCTTCCCCACAGCATTTAATACCTTCTTAGTCCTGTTTGGAGTTGGTGAGTTAATGGCCTAATCACTTGTAACAAAATGGGGCAGCTTAAGCACCAGGGAGAGTGGGAAATCCTACTGTTTATCACTGTTGAGCTGGCATTTATCTGTATAAATAGGAGCAGGCTAGGTTACAAAGACATGCCTGAGTTGAAAATCAAGGGAAATCAGAGCATTTGTCATCTCATTTACCCACACTTTTGAGCTAGAACAACAAAGGTATTTATCTGCCCCTCAGTGGCACATGGGTGCACATCTGCCCTAACAGGGGTGTTGTGCAGGTCACAGACCAGCTCTCCACTCTCCTGCAGGAGTCTAGGGAGCTTGAAGATGCAGGGCATAGGTAAGCAAACAAATCCAAATACTGCAATTAAATCCTATGCTTACTGTTCCTCCCTTTCACGCTCATCACCATTTGCAGGGCAGTTCGTATCTGCAGTTCAGTGTGTCAGCTGCCTGCCAAGGCACTTTGACCTGGCTTGGGGAGAAGACCCAGGCAGGGATCAGCAGTTACTGCATTTCCTCGTCCCATCAGGATCCTGACAGACCCTCAAAGAAACACACAGTGTTGAAGCATCCCTCCAACCCAATATGCTCAAGAGCTTTCACCAAACACATCCTTCACATACTTCAAAATGAAGATGATGTTTCCAGCTGCAGCCTAAACAAGCCACAAACTCCTGACTAGTGTGTCAACAGGCTGCACTTAGAGACCTCTATCTCACTGAACACTTCTAATAAGGAACTGGATATCAACCAGACTTAGTGGGAAGGTTGTCAACTCATCATCACCCCTGTCCTGAAGTTACCAACCCTCCAGATCTAGCAGTGCAACTATACAAGAGTTGCTCCCTACAGCTTCTAGGATTGCCTCATCTGCTCACATCTGTAGCCATGTGCTGTCAGCAAATGATTGTGCTCCTTTCCCTTTCTCTCTGCCTCAACTGCACAGTCCAGTCCTGGACTCCACCAGTACTGATGCTCGCCTAACCCCTTTGGAGAGCTGATTCAGCTCATTCACTTTAGCAGAAAGTTCATGCATGGATGTAACAAGCAACTGAGTCTAGTACAAAAGAAACAACAGAAGTGTCTGGCCACGCGAGTAGCAAAAGTGGGGCTGTCTTCAATTGGTGGCAGTGAATTGGTGCAATCCACCCCACCAACCCACTGGTGTAGGCCAGCTTTAACCTACCACTTCCAAAAACATCTGGTTCAGAAAATCAATCAAAATATCAATACATACATAAATAAATGAAGTTGTTTACATTATTAAGTCCGCATCATTTGTGGGGGAGGGAAGCTCAGGATAAGAAGGGACGACATAAGCAGTTATTTCAGGAGGTATGTGGATGGGAGCACCCAGAGCAGTAAGAACGATCATGACAAGCAGACGGCGACAATAACCTCTCACCCTGGCTCAATTCTATCTGGAATAACATGTCTGATCACAGCCTGAGACCACAAAGGAAGACCTAGAGGTATGAGTTTACTTACGCCACACATCAGCCATCATGCCCAGCCACACTCTGCTGCAGCACAGGTCTGAGAAACCCTTCTAACCATGCTGCATCTGTGGTTTTGCAGACTTGAATTTGTAATTGCAGGGTCGGCATTCACTCTTTGAAAGCTGGCTTGTTGTATCTGATTTCAAGCAGTGCCCTGCCTAACAGTCATGAGCAAGGTGTCAGCTAAAGCTATGCAATGAGGTGATTATTATAGCTACAGAGCAAGAGGTGTTGCAAGGAAAAGACCTTGGCAGCCCAGATGGAGGACTACAGAAACAGGCATGGGTATACACATGCTGCAAATAGTTACACTTACTACTAACATCCCAGCTTCACTGAACTGCTGCTGAAGTGGCAGAGGCTTTGCAAGCGAGTCAGACCTTTGTGAGCCTGTCATGTTTACAAGTTGGCACAGAAAATACACTTCACTTTCCACTACGTTTTTCCACATGATGCAGAAGAATCTCAGATTTCCACTGTCAACTGATTAAAGGAGGATATAGAGGACAGTCCCCGTTTCATTTGCCTATCAGTTAATTAACAAACAGGAGTTCAGTGCTCTTGACAAAGATTTTTTTTTTTGGTTTCTTCCCTTTGATTGGCCTCTCAAAAACAGGTCTTGAAGATATATTTCTTACCCTGAAAAATATGAGAAAGTACAGTCACTGTTGCCCTCCATCACAGAGCAGCTGTTTGCATGGGACTGGGAAAAGAAGGGCAACCTCTGCCTTCCTTGAATTTTCAGCCACATGGATGTTAAAGAAGGCAAAAAAAGCAAACTTCCACCTCTTTCATAGTCAACTATGAAAAGTAAGCACCATCTTAATGGCAATTACAGCTCTAATGGTACAAGGTCCCAAGCGCTTTCAGAAAGAACCGTGTGTGATTCAGTGGCTCTGGTGAAACTCCAGGCACATAATTTCTGTCTGCCCCTCCATTATCTTAGTGCCATCATCTTGATAAGAGACTCAGAGTTATCTTAAAGTGACTCAGTGCAGTGTGCAAATGCAGTTTCCTTCCAACCTGGAAACAAAATATTTCTGTGACTAATGTCTGGGTTTTATTTATAAATATAAATATATATATATATACACACACATATATGTATGCCACCACCCTTTAGATGGATGCATGTAAGTCCTGCTGCCTGGATGGGCCCCTGCTGTAGTTAATGGAATTCCATGGAATCGTGAAAGCCTTCCTGCACAGATTGGATTCCTTGACAAGGGCCTAAATGCAGCATAAACTCTGTGTAGATATAGGTCTCACCATTTGTAAAGAACCCCAAGCTGTCTGAAAGGGCAATGCATCATACTAGCTACTCAGTCTAATTTTGTTTTTTCTCTCCAGCAGCGTACTTTCACTAATGTCACTGGAGTTAAATCACTGTAAATAAGGTCAGAATATGCTTTAATTTTTTTTTTACCTAGTTGAAGCTGATCAACAGGTTTAGGTGTCCATCTCTGACCTTAATGGCAGTGCTTATGCTTCTAAAATATGCAAGAGGTACCCAATTACACATCTGTATGCATGCCATGAAATACAAGCTTAGTTATTATGAAGGTAACCTCTACAGGTTTTGTGCCCCAGAGTCCTCTGAAGCTATGTAAGGCACAACCAAGAGTCAGTTACCACACTGAATAGCTAATGCAATATAAGCTGAAAATTGATAGAGGACAGATTCAGCAGATACAGAAAACACCAAGAGACAATTAAACAAATAGTAGTCTGAGGGACAGGAGACCTCACTCGCCAGCTGCTTAACGCTAACATGATGCACAAGCCCAAAAAACTAATGTCTTCAGAGGGATAACTGTCCCATCCTACACAAGGTTTGTACATCCATATGTAGTAAGTCAAACAACATAGGAGAAATGTTGCTTAATGGCAGGTGCCACCTGCTAAATCAGAGAAAATCCAGGTGGACATGGCCAAAGCTCCAAGAACTACAGCTGCACAAACAGTTGGCCAGGTGGAGCCTGCAAGATCTCTGCAAATCGCAGGAAGATTATGCAACCCTGCTGCAAATGTTTTGGAAACAGTGTTCATTCTTTTTTCTGTTCACTCAGCAGGGATTACAGGCACAGTAACTTCATCTATCATTTTCACAAGGAGATAAGGGCAAGGAAGGTGTAGGGCAGATAAAGCATCTCTCCTTTCCCCACCCTCCCACTTCCTCCAGTGCAAACATAAAAGCCACACAACGCATCTCACGTGAGCACCTCTTATCTAGTTAACACAAGGTAGGAGATGTATAATTAGTTTATTGCTTCCTGCAGCTGTACCACCCGAAGCTCTGATCTATCTCATCAAATATCATAAATGGCTGTAAAGATGGACAGAAGTGGTCCTGCCCAGCAGAAAAGGACCTTTAGAGAACATGGAACCAGCATGGGGGGTCCCTGCAGTCAGAGGCATTTAGCTGCCACCTTCCAGAGTCCACAAGATCCAACATCCAACAAAGACATAAGCAGACTGCCTGTTACAAAAATATTTTGGTGAGTTTAGCCCGTACCTCACAGACAAAGATATGGAACTTATTCACTTTACATTTATTCAAGGAACTTTTTGCAGAAACACATCTCAGGCTTCTAACTATCTTCACCTGGCCTGATAAATATTTGTTTGTTTGCACTGCATAGAGCAAATAGAGAGACATGAAATGTACATTAGTACCCTAACTTTACCTAATTTTCAATCACTTAATTAAGCCATTCCTAAATTCACTATATAGTCAAAGAAGAGAAGGTCTCTAGAGAGAGATGCTGCTAATCAAAGTTTCCCACCTGGCTCTGTGCCCTTATATAATTTGAATAAAATACATCTTCCCTGGTCTCTTAGAGGGGAAGGTGCTCTGCCTTGGAGAAGGTGACTCTGTACATCTCAAATTTCCGATTTGTGAGTCTATCAATGGTAGAAAAGGCCACTGAAACCCATGATATTGTTACATGCAATACAAGTGTAAATTATTATAAATGCAAAGTCTGGTTAGGTCTCTAATTGTTTATCAAAAAACCTCTAAATCTTCCACAGTTATGATAAAAAGCATGTGGTGAACAGCATTTTCTAAAAAAATGAGCTATGTTCTCTTGAACAGTACTTTGTTTATACATAATTTGGTTGATTCCCTCACCCATTCCCAGAGGCTCTTCTTTGAGGGTGTTTGAGGAACCCGCAGTGTATGAGCTGCTGACAATATTTACTGAGAGTCTGTTAGCAATCAAGTAACCTATATGTCTGCTTCTCATTATTAAATATTCCAAACTTTTATTGAGATTATTAGAACCTATTTAATGGCTCATTGAACTTAGAAACCATACAATTTTCCTATTAGTCATTTCCATCTAAATATTTATGATAGCAGTTCATACGAGAAATAACAAAAGACATAAAAAATTAGGAAAAGGGAGGCATTTCCTCAGCTGCCTAGGAGCAAGATCTCCGTAACTCCAGCATAAACCAGTGGTGCAACTTAAAGGAAGCTGAGAGACACAAAGTGAATCTGTTGATGATGAAAGGAGAACCTGGCCATGTCTTTAAGGGAGTCTGCATAAATTTGGATACTAGGCTCCTTTCCATGATTAAAGAGAATATTTATAACCACTCATTTAATTTCTTTTGGATGTGGTAAGGAGTCTTTCAGTCAAATCACTACGTGGTATAAACAGATTTATCTATTTCTAACTAGAATATATGCCAAAATTCCAACACATTTTCCATCAACATAATAAATTCCCATCAGCATACTAGAAGCACAGCTGTGGAGGAGGAAAAAAAATCATTATGGTTTCTTTTTTGGATGAGATATTGATGGAAGACCCCTGAAAAGGAAGGCTTATTTTGAGGAAGACATAGTCATGAGAGCTTGGGAACAAATTGATGCAACATGTACCTTCAGATGATCTAAAGCCTCCGTATTTTTAGATAGCATGGAGTCTGAACTATCAACAGAGCAGAAATGCAGAGGGCAGTACTGTTCTGTTTATCTGATTATGAGAAAGGACAGTCCTGCTGCCAGAATTCTTCAATTCAGGTTATTTGGGCAAAATTCTCTGAATCGGTCAAAAAGTGCAAGCAAAATCAGTACAAGGCAACACCCACAAATGAACAAGAAGACACAGGCTGTCAGGTCAGATGCTCACCATCTTGCTTCTGCTTTATGTGTGTTCCATAAAAACAGATATGTTTCAGTCCGGTTGCATTAAAGTGGCACTGAGACTGAGTTAAAATGCCTTGTCACTAGACAGGAATTATTGGCCAAGGCTAATACTATGATGCACAGTTTCCAAACAGGATCTGGCTTGCACCCAGCTGGCTTTCAGTACTGGGAAAAAGGACGTGAAAACTTTCTGACCAATCCACAAAGAAACACTGAAGTTCAAGGGCATAATCTTCAAAATAGCTGTCTTATTGTACAAACACCTCTAGTTTTCAGCTTAAAGTTGTGTCGGCTTTTAATGTTCTGCTTGAGGGCTCTGTAGGAGTGTTGTACAATACCAAGAAGAGCAAAACTTGGTATCTAGCTCATTCCTCAACCTGATCAGAAATGTCAAAAGCCAGCTATTTTTCATTCTGGAAAAGAGAGAAGGTGATAGAAGTGTGCACAACCTGCCACTGTCAGAAAGGTGAATCAACAACACCAAATGATGGGAGGTTCAATATTTTCTGGCTTTTCCTTTGCTCTGAGGATAAAAGACTTGAGCAGAATAGAGAGTAATTTCACCCAGACTGCTGTAAAAGCTGATGTGGGACTGGTTATGTGCAATATACATAAGTATGACTGGGAATCTAAAAATAAGAGTGACGAATCACTAGGCCTGGGAATTCTCCACTGACATAGCTGTTATGATGCTGAAGAAGAGCATGGCTCCAGCTAAATTAGGTCATGAGATATTAGCACCTTTCTCTTTATGTTCCCTTTTCATAAGGAAATAAAATAACACAGGACCTACAGATAATAAGATTACAAAGCCAGTAATTCAAAAGACATATAATGGAAGAACTGAAGTCATATAAGTGCCTCCTCATACCGTACACATATATACACGTAAGGGACACTCCTTTTCCAGGAAGTTTAATCTCCAAAATGAGTTCCGAGGAAGACTGCCATGGCAATGAAAAGAATAACAAACCTCCAACTGTCTTCTCCTCCCTTCTGATCAAATTTGCTGCTCCCAGAGTAAAATCAATGGAAAATGCACCTGTTTTCATGCAAAACAAAGCAGCCTTAATGGGACCTATTCTAAGCCAAAGTGCCAAACCTTTCAGAAAAATGGCAGGATAAGAGCTCTCATTTACTTCTGCTGACTCTCACTAAGGTGGGAATGTGTAGAGATGCCTGGTAGCAGGCAGTGGGATAAGGGACTCTAGTGACACATGCGCACTTGTCTCTGAGTGCCTCAGGTGAGTAAGATATTGGTCATGAGGAAACTTGGTCTTTTCAGACAGGAACCTCAGGCAGGGGAGTGTGGACTAGTGGCCAGGCTAATGTATAATGTATTCCTTGACCTACACTCTCCATTAATATTGCCAGCTAAAGGACATCAGTAATTAGTTGCCTACAAAACCCAAAATGATTGGCTGCATACACGAGCAGTTGAAGAAAGAAATTCATGCCACTTCCTGACTTGACACCAGCTGTCTGATATCACAGCATGACACTCTACGGTGCATGATGGTAGCTCAGCTGAGCCAGCACCACCCCAGCTATTGTCCCTGCCGGCAAAGCTCCCATGGTCTGCACTGTGGGAGAGCAGGGGCTTCAGGCTTGACTGTGGAACGTGGTCCATGCTCAAAAGGAAGCATATAGATCCTGCACTGACCTCAGAAGAAAGACTGTAATGTCAGAAAACAAAGTCCCTCTCTTGGGAACAGACTCTTCTCTTTTACACCCAAAAAATCTCAATTATGCTATCAGGATGACACCATACTGACTCAGGATAGGGCCTGTTTCCATAAGGTTACACTCTGTCTCTGAATGTGTTGCCTAATTACCCTTCTTCTCAATCAACTCAGTAATGAAGAATATGTCATCACCTACTTTCTTTTTAAAATACAACAAAGATGAAGTAAGAACATGATCTTCCCATTTTTGTCTATGACAAACAACCAGCTTGAATGATAAACTACAGTATAAATAAAAGCAGGGAACCATAAGCAGCATACCAAATAACTACAAAAGAGTATTGGTTTTCAGGCTATCCCTTTATCAGATAGTAAATTAGATATAAGAGCCATTTAGTTGAAAGATAATAAGGTTTATGCAGCTAATAAGTCAATCTTGTAAGGAATATTGCTGACTTCATTGTCTGTGTTAAGCCAATCTCTACTTGTTAAACCTCTGACCCTCCCCTGGGTCTCATTCTGTAACCTGTGAAGAATGACTGGACTTTAAAGTAACTCCTCCTCTCTGGCAGATTTTGAACATAGAGGGAGGTAGCATAACAAAATACAAGAACATAAGAACAGCCACACTGTCAGACCAAAAGTCCACCAGGTCCTCAATCCTGCTCCTGGCAGGGACTAATAATAAGTAGAAGGAAAAAGAGAGAACAAGGTGAACACATGGACATACTTTCTCAGAGTACTCCTTCAGCCTGGAGATTTTTATCTCAGAAATTTCCAGACTAAAAATCACATACTGTTCAGAACTGGACTGCCTCAGCATTTCTGGTCTTCATGTCTTCATCATGATGACACTACCCTGCCATGTTCCAGGCTCTCTCTGATCATTCCTGTATATATATATGACAAGACAACAGAAAATGGACCACCTATGTAGACAAGAGATTAGAGATGAGAAGATAACCAGGTTCACTGGGAGATGTGGGAGGAGAGCCACATCTCCTGACTCTCAGTCCCATGACAGCACAGTCCTTCCCAGTGTCCTCACGCTCTCCATGTTTTTTGCAGGAGCTTGTCAGTCAACACTTGAGCTTCCCTTAATTTTCTCTTCTCAAGCCTCTCTGTTACTTGACACCTTCAAGACAAACACGATAAATCTTTACTAACGTTTACAGTGAGCAGTGCTCATTCCCTGTACATTTCCACTGAAATCTAGACAAAGTGTTATCGATGTTGATGGAATTTCCCCTTCTGCTATGTGAGTGCAGCAACAGATGGAGCCCAGCATTTCTACAAGAGATTGATTTCTCCACACCTAGCTTTCATTGTTTTCTGGGGGTAGAAAGAGAAGAGGAAAACTCCACACCTGTCACAAGAGAGGCAAGACCCAGAGACAAGTTGCAGCACTCCTGTATGAACCAAAGTTGCCAGTGCCGCAGCAGAGAAACAAGGGACAGCAGACGACAGAAGTGCCTGAAGCCCTTCAAATACCTCATTCCACGACATACACCTGTGTAGGGTTGTACATGTGTGTGTCCAAAATCAGAACAGTAACTACTGCTAAAACTCTTGCATTTTTGTCTGTATCACAGCTTGACGTGCCAGCCATGGTTCTTTCAGCCACTCTCCATCTCTGATGGGTTTGGAAACTGTACATCATACCACAGCAGTATTCCTTTGTAAGTCTGATCAAACAGCACTCTGATTTCAAATGTGTCTAGGCTTTTAAATATCAACTTTGAGAGTTTGGGAACTATATATTACAACTGAAAATCAGAAAACACCTTCTCTGACCTGTTTTCCAGTCCTTTCTCCTGAAGGAAATGACAGATTTTTCCAGGCATCTTACGGTTACACAGATTAGAAATGCAATTGTCAGTGCAAATTCTGCTATTTTCATCACTCACTTTTTTTTTTATTTTGTAGTACATGCTATAAAGACCTCAGTGTAAATATATATGCATATATATAAAAATAAGAATTATTAAATTTAATTTGATGGTATAACACAGCATCATATGAGACAAAACTCTGAAAAACATGGGAAATGTAAACATGCGTCAGTGATAGTCATTGTGTAATGTTACATTGTACAGCAGAGAACACTGTTTTTATCTCTGTTAGATTCAGTTTCCTTGCTGCCATTGAGGAAAATTTGCTTAATAGTATATGTTAAGTCCCCAGCCTTTTAAATTACTGCTTTCATCTGCAGAAGAAGGAGAACAGGAGGCAGATCAATGTATTTCAGCATAGTGTTTAAGTGAGAGGCATGTATATGAGTTCTTCAGGATGTAATTTTTAGTAGTGTCAAAACTGCCAGAAAGATAAAGGAACTTAAAGGAAAAAATATATACATCTGCAAATGTGTTCCATCTTTCCATCTGACAAGCACTGGAATTAAAAAGAAATACAAGAAAGCAAAATACAAGAGGAGGTTCACCCATCCATACCTACCTCTTCAAAAAACTGACCATGTGAGAAAAAAATATCATACACAAGAGACAGCTTCTCCCTCTGAGCAGGCTAGCTATGATGAGACGAGCCACAGTGCCACTCGCCTCGGTGCACAAGTCTGCCCAGAGCCCTCTCGCATGGGTCTCTGTTGGTAAAACAGGACCTTGCAGCACATTCTGCACCCTGGAACGTCATTATGTTGTTACTAACACTTATTTGTATTGGAGTAGCTTCACAAAGGTCTCCCTTTCCAGGTCAAGGACCTCATTGTGCTTGGCACAGTAGAGAAAGGAAATCTGTCCCCAGAGAGCCGAGGCTTTAAACAGAAAGTACTAGCAGTAGTGATAACCCAAATAGAAATTCCAGAGATATTTCATTTCTTCATGTCATCAAATCACTTGACTATGAGTAGGACAGAATTGTGGAAAAAAAAATGCTCAGAGATATACTATACTTAATTTATTACATAATTAAAAGTCTGTGTGTCAGCTATCCTTAGATGTGGGTCTTCCAGCAACCACTAAAAACAGGAGTCCACTGTAAAAGCAAATATGTTAGCACCTAAAGGCTGTAATCTACACTAATACAATCACTTAAATCAGTAGCATTTTCCATTTAATTGTGTTGGTTTAGATTTATTTTTTGGAGCTAAATTGGCCATGAATGATGAAGATATTGTAATTTGATTTCATACCTGATGTAATTGGGCCAACAGGGCATAATTTTGTATGTCACTGTAAAAAAAAAAAACTGCAGAGAAGAAAGCATAGGAGGGGACTGGGATTTTTAAGCTTGAGTGGATGCTGAGCTGAGAAGTACATGTCTATATTGATCCTAGAGCTCAATAGAGGTTCATTTCCAGTGTGACGTTTCATGCACACCACTAATACAAGCTCCTTAGTACTGACTGGATAAAATCTATTCAAACACATTAACTTCATGAGTGTTTTTATTAAAGCTAAGGCATGGACAAACTGAAAGGTTAACTCTGTCCTCTGGGCAAAAGGGGACAGGGAATAGCATCATCTAATCATGCCACAACTCCTGGGGATCAGGCAGTTCAGCTGCTTGAGAAAATGTAACATCTCTACTGAATATTCAGAGGTTTAAAGGGACACACATAAAGACGTAGTGTGTGCAGTATTTTATATTGAAATACTATTATATCCAGCTCAAATAGAGCTGGATTATTTGTAAATTCTCCTTTTCTCTACAATTTCCTCACCTGTGTGATCTCTGACTTGTGGTATCCATGCCATTAAGCTTACCAAAGTGAACAAAATCATACCATGGTAGTAGGAGATTCCAACTGGACTGCATCTATCATTACCAAAACCAGGGGTTTTTTTAGGATTTCTAATGTGTCACTGGCACGCTGAGAGCCAACAGCTCAGATTTTAAATGAGGTACTGATGAAGTCTTCATCGCTCTTATTCCTTTGTCTAAAAGCTGAAACACATCCAATGGCTCCGAATATGGTTCTTTTCTCTTTCATCAAAAAACACGATGGCCGCAGTGCAGTTTCTCAGAGCCGGTTCTCCCCTCCCATGGAAATCCTCACCTGCTTTGTCAAGTTCACTCCACAAGTGTAACCTCAACTCCACAGCCTTAGCAGCAGCCAACACCAGTAAGCAAGGACACTTATATCCTGTAAGTCCCATCCAGCATTTTACTTTCCTTCCTTCCTTGCCCATACATCCCTTTTCCAGACATCAGAAAAGGCCCTTCATGACAGAATGTGCTAAATCGCAAGTCACTCACCATGCACCTTCTGCAACAATTTGTTTCAGAAAACGAACAGACTTAGCATTAGTAGAACTGCATTTTAAAGCCAGGTACCTCACATTAGACATCTGAATAGATGGGTTCATTCTCAGGCTTTCTGAGCACCAATTTCCCATTGGCAGGTTATATTTTTGCAGTATATTATTCACAGAGTAGATGTCCCTGATAAGATGTGGTCCTCAATAAACAACAAAGACAAAGGAGCATAAATTACATATAAATCTCTTACCAATCTCTTTTAGATAGCTAACCACAAACATGCATCTTTAAAACTAAATTTCTATTTTCTCCTCTTCTTGAGGGTGAAGTCTGGCTGCATTTTTAATTCTTTTTTTTTCCAGCAAAATTTTATAATTCTATAAACTTTCATTGTCTTTGACGTGGTATGAGTTTGGGATACTTGGCCTTCCTTTCCAGTCATGGGTTACAGCAGTTAAACTAAAGACTAACAAAATTTAGCAAATTCTCTTCACTAAAAATCCCAGATATGACTTTGAATAAAAGAGTAGTTTGCACAAAAGTTCTTAAAAGGACTCGAATTTAGGCCATTGGGATTACAATATTTATTGAAGAACTAGACACACTCTCAGTATAAACTTGCTTTTACCCCTGGAAACATCAAAATCCAGACCTTCTTCAGTATCTACAAGACCATAGTGTTTCCAATACTTTAAAACAGAGATTTGAGTAAGAATACTCTGGGCACTGAGAGAGTGACTTTTGAGGTCTCAAGATCTTCAAGCTGTGCACAATCCACTAAAGGATATGGAATTACCAAGAAAGGATAATGGTACTGCCCTTTTTGTTGAGATCTGCTGATGAAAAGCACTAGATAAGAGATCTATGCCCACACTCAAATCAGCCAGCCTCATGTAGAATCTGTTTATTTTTATAGTGAAGTATATTATACTGCCAAAAGGACACTTCATCATCTATAATAAATATTCATCTACATGTATCATGCACTTGAGTTGCATGAACGATGAGATCAGAGTACAGAAATGAATGTGAAACTTGTAAGATAAATGTCACCTTTCAATGTTGTTGTTGTGGATAAATTGCAGATGGATATAAACAAAGTCAATTATTTCATGCAAGTGTTCCTTGACTGAACATAAGCTGTTCCTTATGCCTAGACTAAAATCCTAAACCTCATCATTTAACTTTCATCAGAGAAGGGCAAGAAACAGTATGATGTTCCACTAACTGAGGATAATTATGTACACATAAACTTCATATATATTTTCCCAGAAACAAAGGTCACATACTATGGTGCAGAACAAATCCTCACCTGTGCTTACTAAATAGCTTCACTGACTACAAAAGATAGATTTTGGTTAATACTAGCAGAGAATGTAACATATAAATTGAATTGCCACATGTAGTTCTCACTCAGTGATGACTGAGGCGTAGCAAAATATGATTTCTGTGACGGAGAGCTAGTAAAAAGGGAAAACAAATTTAAAGGAATTGTTAACTTTGCTGATTTTTTGACTATAGAGAGTTTGAATTTGCTAGTTTTTGCATATATGAACATATGTTTTGTTTTGTGTTTTTTTTTTTTTTTTACTGTTATCCTTAAAATTCTTAGGGAGGGAAGTATTTTTCCTGGAACAGTCTTCTATTTGGTTTTAAACCATACAACTAGTCCATGAATATGCAACACCTGCTTTTCATGAGCAAGGTGAAGAACAGTAGACACAAGAACTGTGATTTGCAATATGCCCAGAGAGGTGAAGTTAAACAGTTGAGGAGGTTCTGTTTCCTATGCTCTGTCATCTGCAAATAAAACCAAACAGAAGGAAATTGGCTTGAAGAAGTAGTTTTAAGATTCAATAACATGTGAGTGTTAATTCTGAAAATGTGTTTTATGTTAATAGGAAGCCACAAATGGTGGTGCTATGGCATTGTCACCTGCATTATAAGACACTGAGTTTAAAAGTTATATATAACAATTCCAGTCATAATTTGGATTTTTTTCTTCCAACTAGAAGTTTGGTGTCATTTTAACATTAAAACCCAAACAGCATCTGAAGGCCCAGTCATATGAGTGAATGTAATCATGTTGTGGCTGTTTAGCAAGTTAACTGTGACTGCCCTCCTGCCCAAGCATAGATAACCACTTATACATCACACTTGGTCCACAAAACCCCGGTCATGAGGCTTTACACATTAATTCATCTCAGGTAAGGCAGCTCAATTTACTTCATCTCACAGCTAAGGCAGCACAAAAACAGGGCATGGTCACTTGTTCAATGAGCTTCACCTCCACACTTGTCCATACACCCAAATATTTCTCTCTCACTCTGTGTCTAATGGCACAACCCAAAAATCCACCAAAGCCAACTTGCATGAACAAGGGTTTGGGCTTTAAATTTTCCTTCTTTCTAAGTATGCAAGGACCCTGTTCTGCCAACACTTACTGACTCCAGCAGTAAATGCATTGCATGTGTTGCCTTCAGGGCTGCAGCTTACCACTCCATGAATAAGAGTTTGTGAGATCTGATGTTAGATTTTCTGACTGGTGCCTCCGCACCAAGAGCTGGCCAGCTTCGCCTGCAGATTTACTGAATTGTGGGTTAATGAAATATAGGAGAATAAACAGAGATGCTGTTTTCTTGAAAGCCTCTACATCTGAAATTTGGCAGCCTGCAGTACATTATAACACCAACCACAGGGTCATAATGTCTAAATACATCGTATATAGAAAATAGTTACTGAAAAGTAAGTGTAGTCAGCATTTGTAATAAATAATAGCTAATAAATAGTGAAAGCATTACATTCTAGGATGTATGATTCTATGTCTTCCATTATTTAGTAATTTATTATATGAAATCCATTGACCTTTCCAAGCTTTCCTTTTTCCCTTTCTTTTTTGGTGAAGCAGGAGTGTTAATTATGCTTTAGCTTTTTTTATTGAGCAACATTAGCATACAAATAGGCCATCAATAACCAATTACAGTCTCCATCTCAGAAAGAACTACAATATCCAGTGTGGCTACTCACACATATACACAAGCCCTCTTAAAAAAAGACAGAGCAACTCACAATTGAATAAAACAGGAATGCACAGGAAAAACAGACGATGATAGATGGATAAATATCAGGCTGGTTCTCAGGCAGGGAATTCAAAAAGGTCCTTCTTATTCATCGGCCAAATATAAGTCTATCAAAAAAACCCTAGTTTTTACCAGACAGCCCTGCCAATGACTCTAGAGATTAAAAGTCCGTTCAGATCTCATGCTGGTAACATTTATGAATTTTACTCAAGTGCAAACTGTCAGTTGTGTCAAATGGCACTGACTTATGTCTTAAGCAACATTTGACTTATTGCCAGTGAAACACTAAATCTGCTTGCTTCTTTTTTATAGTGAGGGACCTATATGGGAGAAAGGGTTATGTGTTGCATTTATCACTCTAAGAGTAGGTTTGTGCTAAAGATGAATAATAAAACAATCGCTACAATATCTTTTTATGTAAGTACAATACATTGCTGCTGTGCCTTTCATCTAAGACCTGGTTTAAACCTGAACCTGCAATCATTTAACTAAAGATGTTATTTTAAACTTTTTTAGTTGAACCAATTTCACTTTATATTGATGGTCTAAAATTGATTTCAAATGCAAATAGAGAGTAAATTAATTTTAAAGTGTCCACACAAAGTATTTCCACACGTTTACCTAGTATTTAATTCCACTTAATCTCTAAAATCAGTTATGTCTAAACATATGGTCAATCAGCCAATGCAGTTATAGAAGTCACTATTATCTCAGCTGAGATGCAGTAAATAATCAGATGCTGATTCATACACCATTGTGAAAAATGTAAATAGCTTACTTTAAAACCATCTTTGGTTGAAGGATGACCTTTTACACCACCATGCCTTGATCCATTGCAAGCTTCTTGTCTGAAGCGGTTTGTGAATATTCTGTTTGGGGAGTACATGCTCTATGACAAAGTATTGAGTAAACAACTTGAATTAATGAAGTCAAAACCTACTGAAGAAAAAGCTGTTTACAGTTTTCATGCAAGTTATCCTGACCTCCTGCCCTACGGTTTTTTCCATCAAAGTGATAAATAAATCTTTGAAAACTACATAACACTGATTGTCTAGAGGGTCTTCTTTTGTTTAGGGCTTCAGCAGACAAGTTGTGCCAAATTCTGCCTCATCAGCTGTGGAGTTGATCCTCTTGGCTGCCCACCTTGCCTGCCAGCATCAGATACCATCTCCAACAAAGCCACAGAACCACACAGTCATCCACTCAGCAGGCACCACAGTTTGCAACCTATCATTTCAGCTTAACCAAACACAAAGACAGATTAAGTTGTGAATTTCATCATCCAGTGTGGCAATGCTCACTTCACTTTTCCTTTTCCCCTGTGAAGGTGTTATCTTCTCAGTTGCCCAGGATGATTCAAAGGAACTCATTAACGACAGCTTCCCTTTAATGCAATTAAACAATCCCCCTTTCCTCCAGGTTTCCTCCAGTGCAGGTAAGATATGAGCTGTTAAAGTCCTAGCTGCTGTCAGATAATTTCCCTGGTTTTAAAATACAATGTGACATGCCTAGAAAGTGACAAATACGTTTTAACTCCACTATTCTCTTCATTTCTAGTATAATCTCAATTTTATCCTCTGGCATTTTAGTGCTTTACCACTGAAACTATGCATAACATTTCCTGACATATTTTTCTGGTGTTGTTAGTACCTGGGTTTATGACATTGCCAAGGACCTTACAGAAGAATTTTTCCATACCCTAATCCCAGCACTGCAAAAGAGCATGGAAAAGGCTCGAGGGCAGCTGTTCAAAGAAACAGGTTTTAGGGTGTAGTCCCACGAGATGGGGTGAGCCAACCTAACAACTCACTATCAACACCAAGGTGTTAACACTGTGGTTCTCTCCATCTTCTCTCTCCTCCCTATGCCACTTGCCCTCCCCTCTACTCTTATCTTGGGCTGGCTCTGATGTCCTTTGAGCCATTCCTTTTCACCAATTCACTTCACTAACCCAGGCACAAACTATGCTGTGGTATGGAAGGGAAATATCAGATAGCAGTTTCTTCAGGCTTAATGAGCTGGAAGAACTCACAGAAAGGAGACACAAGGACTCAAGTCAGTGAGAGGGAGGAATGAGGCTGTATAACCAAGAGGAGTGGAGTGATGCCCACTCTTCATGGAAATCACAAGTCACTTGAAACCAAACCTTAATCCAATTTCATCTAACACTGGAAGACATTTCCAGTCATTCTCAAAGAGTTTGTTGACCCGTTCACAGGATCCTTGCTCTTCTGATCGAGTATCCAAGTGGTACTGTCCAGAGAGTGCTGCAGACAGGATAATCTGGTATTGCAAAGGAACATTTCATACACAGACTTCCCCTCCAGTTATCTTCACGCTTTCAGAAAACACCTAGAAAATAAGGCTGTAAAAGGACAAAATGGTCTCAAAATCTCTATAGTGAGAGGCAGCAACAAGGAATTGTTCTTTCATGTACTATTCCATTAGATAATTAAAAATGTGCTAACAGATTGTTTCTCTATAATTAAAAGCACAAGACTATTTTTATGAGAAGGATGAGGACTTTTTGAGACCATTTCTCCAACACCTTATTTTGGATTTCTGAAAACTAAATGTGTTGGAATCTGAAATGTGAAATTTTGCTTTTAAATTTTGCTATTTTGTCCATTTAAAAATAAATATAGTTCTTTTAATATTCCATTTAAAATAAAAAACATAATCAAAATTTGAATTTTTCTGAAAAAAAAAAATCTTAAGAATTCTAACTTGACAGGATATCTTTTTCTAGAAAATGTGAGCTCTCCCTGTAATTAGAGAGAATTTAACACTGTCTTTATAACACTGCACAAGCCTATGCCAAAGCAAAGCTTTTGAAGGTAATTATATTACAACTCATTTTCAAGATATTTCAAATCAGCAGCCCTGCCCAAAGACATCCATTCCAATTGTTCTCTGATTTAAGGATTGCTGAAAGTTCACACTTAATCATAAACACAAACTGTAGAACTGCAGCTGTTATTAAAATGGAGATAAGATAAATCTTAATTAACTCATTGTACATCTGTAAACAAATAAACTAATCATATCTCCCTGAATTGCAAGGGGCAGCTTTGCATCAACCTGAGAAGATTTTTTTTTTAATTTCTTACTGATTACAAATTACAGTAATAGAAATTGTGCAGTATGAAAACAATAGATTTTTAACAGCTCTTTAATGTTTATCTCCATGATTCATATTGAGAAAGAGGGCAGTGAATGCATATTCTTATGCCTGTCTTCCTAAAACTAGGACATAAGTTGTTCTAGTAAGTGACAACTCATTTAGCTACAGTGCACTGTGTGGCAAATCCATCACTGAAGCAACTCCGCTAACTTCTTTAATGTTGCTGCCATTTCTCTGAGAAATAAAATGGGTAACTTGAGATCACAGTGCTGATGCTGTCTTGGCTTTGCTGATGACCACTTTCGGATATCTTCAACATGCATCATTATTTTGTTGCAATTTGGAAATTCTGACATGATCTACACCAGCAGTTCAAAATCTTCCTAGTCTTCAATAAATCTCTACATATTACACCTCCGTAAATACACAATTCCACATCAATATTACTGGCAGGCTATCCTAGGGTTATTTCAATTTTTATGCCTCTTATTGCTAAGTCAGTAGGGGGAAAAAATCTTCTTTTAATTTACTTTTAAGTTGATTAAAACTTATAAGTTTCCTGTTGTCTCAGCAACTCGACTAAAGTCACCAATTCATTTTACACAAGCCACTGAAAAAAACAGCTGATGATGTGAATTTCTAGGTCTCTTTTGCTTTGGCTGCATTCAGTTCACCAAGTTAAGGCAAGAGGTTATGACCTGTTATTGCTCATTCTCATAAAAGTGAATAACTGGAAGTGTGGATTTTATCTGCTTAATCCAATGATATTTCTGAAATGACTAATGGCTACTCACCAAACAAAAAATGATACCACCAGATCGTTTTTGACAGTATTATCTTCGATGAAGGAAAAAATGTAGCCATTTCTAGAAGCAACAGAATTTCATTCAGTCTAGAAGTGTTTTCAGTGTGATGAAGCTAAACTGCTTTGGGAGAAGAGGTCAGACAATACTCTTGAAAATAGTATTGAGTGAAAAATGATGTTTAAAAGAATTAATTTCAGTTTCAGGTTTCCTAATAAATGTTAATTTCCTTAAAAATAAAACTGTAAACAATAAATATTCATTTGGATTTGTTTGATTTGATTTGGTTCGATTTTGTTTGGTTTAGTATTGAGAGGGGAATAGAGAAGACCTTCAATGAAAACTTAACATTTCAACAGAACTTTTACAGTTTTTATTTCACAAAAAATTTCAAACTGTAAAACTTATCATTCTTAATGGTATGTCTTTGAATTTGCAGTAAAAGTCTACACAAAGGTATTCTGATATTCCTTAGAATATCAAAATATTGATATAAATAGAGTTTCCCAGGAAAGGTAAAAGTAGTAACCAAATGTTAACTGAAATATTGAAGGGAAATTAAACAGCAGAGAATATTTATATTTCTTAAAATATGAGGTTCTAATCTTACATGGATAATTTCACTTAGAATTTTTTAATTGCTGAAATGACTGGCTGAGGTATACTTTTGGCTTTGTAACTCACTGGGTGTTTAATGACAGCAAGGAAAGAAAAGCTGCCAAGCTATCCAGTGAGATGAAGTTGAAAGTATTTGTCTTTATTATATGCTTAATTAAAATCTTTACAAATTATATAAAATAGCCAATTGATTCAAGAAATTAACAAAATGTTAACATGATGGGGGGATATATTAGTAAGAAATTTTTACTAATGTGAAAATCAGCCACCTGTATTTGTCATATACATGCGCAGGGGGAAACTATTCCTAGATTAATTTTTAAAAAGTTACTACAGTAATCCTAGGGATAATATTAGCCTACTGTATGTAAACCAAGAAAAATAATCCTGAACTGAATGTCTCTCCCTCTTTTCTACTAGCAAAATAGATACTACAATAAAACAGAGATGAGGAAAAAAAATCAAGTATTAAATAGAACCAAAGGAAATATACTGAAAAAAAAAAAAAAAAAAAAAAGAAAGAAAAAAGAAAAAAAAATCTAAATTATATATTTTTAAGAGCTATTTGGATGAAAGACTTGAGATAAAGCTACTTATTCCTTCTCAGTTTCTCCCCCTCTTTCCTGTTTGGCTTCACTATAAAGCAGTAAGCACCATCTGCCTTTGGATTTTTCTGCTGCTTTGCCCATGGTGCTTCTTCTATGAAATTTCCCCTGGGCCAGAATTCGCTGAGCAATCTTATCTTCCCAGAAGTCAGTGTTTTTAGGAGGCATTCAGCATCTCAAAATCTCAAATTCCTATCATAGTTTTTTTGCCTGTTGAGGTGTGTCTGGGTCCCACTGACTCACCCTCCTCTCAGAGCGCTATGCAGAGGACCTTAGCCATTCTGTATTTGACATCAAGGACAAGCACCTCCAGAGCTTGGGTTTGCACCCACCATTCATCACCTTTCTCTTTTCCTCCTTTCTTCTTCTAAACGAGATAGGTAGGGTTGGTTTTCACAGGTTTTTCCTCACTGTAAGAAGGGGAATTTCTTTTACGGGGTCCTCACAAATCACTGCCCTCAGCCCCTGGGTGAGACACAGACATGGAGTTGAGCCTCTGAGGCCAATGTTGCCCATCAGACCAAATCCTCTCCCACCACAGGCTGTCACCTCTCTCCTCCCACAGTGACGACACGCTCCCGACATCCTTCTGCAGCAGATCTAGGGAACCTGAAGCTACAAGATGAGACATTTGCCTTGGTGATCAGATTAAAAACAGTGCCCTGGTCGTCTGAACTGTGATCTGAGCTCTCCCAGGAGCCACAAGCACCCAACATCAGACACGGGGTGGGCAGAAGGGAAATGTACCATTGGAGGCACAAGGAGCAGGACTGCTCTTTTTAGAAGAATGTGGGTGCGTTGGTAGTGTCTAATTTGACATTGTACTGTAGGTGATGTGTCCTCTGCAAAATATTTCCTGGGAGACAGCATATCCCAGAAATTCTTTGTAAACTATCATATAACTGAAGATTTTCCTTCTATATTAACTAAAATAGAGCATTCTCATAGTAAAACAAGCTAGAGCTACCCTTCCCACAGGGTAGCATAGACCCCCCTCAGTCCTGGAATAATTGTTATAGGAGTGTCTGTGTTGCCTTTATCTAATATATGAATTAACTCAAATGATCTGGCAATCAGTTAATTTGGGAAGAAAAATTCTCATCTGCACATGCCTTCAGCAAAGATCAGGTTTCTTTTTTTTGTCTGATCTCTCTCTCTCCACTCTTTAAACTCCTCCATGTGAAAGTGTATCACCCTTTAGCTGTTCCCCAGCACATAGCCTGCTGCTGGCATAAAACCCGTGAAACTCCAACCCATAACAACATCAAGAAACAATTGTTTCTCCTGATATCACAAGAATTCTGTTCAGCTTTGGGGGTGGGTGGCTCAATCTTCATAGCAGATCATCCAGGCCAATGAACAATTCACTTTCGGAGCAACAGATTAAGAAATCATAGAGGGATGCAAAATGCCACCCAAACACCTCTGAGGAATTATTTTTATATTGTGGAGATTTATTTGTAATATTGTTAAAGAGATTACTGTTTACAAGTAGACTTGTAGCTTTAAAATGTTTCTAACTCATATGTATTAGAGGCTTCCTCACATGCACACCACCATTATCTCTTGGGTTTAATACATTATCAACTGTGGAAAACCATGAGGATACTTAAAACATCAAACAAGCTATTAATTTTGTGATTATGGAAATGAGTAGATTGCGGTTTGTTTCCTAGAACAGCTTCTCCAGGGGGAACCGAACACAATGCTTGGAAAACCTTGTTTAAAAAATAAATAAAAAAAAAGCAAACCCACAAATTGCTATTCACTGAGTGACCAAAGTAAAAAATCCCTAAATATCACCCCAGTCATCTAAATATGTACAGAACAAGCAAAAATATTTTTAAAATCCAGACCAAAAAAAAAAAAAAGAAAAGTTACTCTGGAGGTGGAATTCACTTAAACTGATATATATCTAGCAAAGTACGTGTCTGTATCTGGGCAGGTCACCTGAAGATGTCTTTACAGTCAGCAGAGAATTAGACAAAAAAAATAATGAAGATGGTGACACAAATAATCTCATTAGTTTCCTACATTCTTAATTGCATCTTACCAGTTCTATTAACTGTGTTGTCCAGATCTCCTTTGGCCATAATAGATGTTCATGATGAGGAGATGTAAAAATGATGGACCTCACCCTAATCTGCAAGGTATTCTCAGCTCTCCAACACCAGAGGACCTTCACTGTGGTCCATATGTAATAAAGTTCATTTTCACGTTTCTATTTAATCTGAATCTTTCACACATTGGAAACCTGTATTGAAATCATTAGTTGAGGCCCTTTGAATTCATGTGCAGCCATTTGAAAGCCAGTGTGTAAAAATCTGTAAATATTATCCATGTTAGAGGTCACACTGGCTATAATGACTAAGTAAGATTTATGTGCTTGAAAATTCTTTATTAAAACGTGATGTGGGGGTACATGATACATATTAACATGCCAGCTTGACCACTACCAATCTAACTGCTCATAAATCATCTCTTCAAAAATGAACCAGAAGAGCACAGGAAGAATTTATTTGCAGATAACTGATGGCTCAGCATATACAAACTCCACATTAACAGAGTATGAGTATATTTAAGATATTATTTGCCTATATCCCATAGTTGAGTCATAAGACAGCTGAAGAAAACAAAAACAATCAAAGAAAAAAAAACAAAACAAAACAAAAAAAAACAACTACCCTTGTGATGCTATGTGAATATCATACGGATGATTGGCCAGAAACCTTCCTGTTGTTTCTATGTGGCCTAATCAATGTGACAGTCAGACAAACAGGTACACAACTCGTCCAACTGCCCCTAACAAAAGGGCAGCTGCAGGTTATAGAGGCAACGGCCACTCCACATAGATCTGCCCACGTGCCAGCCCCAAAGTCCACAGAGAACCCAAAATGGGAATGACCAGGCTGCTGAGTTATTTGCACATGGATTAACCTCCTCACCTTTGCAACACCTCTTACTTTTGTTTTGAGTACAAACTTTGCCTCCCTTCTGAAGGCATACGTTGTGCCTTTCCTTATCAGCATGATGTTAGTGGCCCTCATGAGCAACTCCCTCGACAGTGCACACTAAGCGTTTCATAAAAGAGCAATAAATCACTGTGCTGCGGAATGGTCACCACACACTTTTGCCCATACTTACCAGAAGCAGAGGTGTAGGAAGTTCAGAAACATGAATAAGAATGAAATTCAGAAGCTGGATCTCCGGAACTTGCTACCTGGTTCAAATCATGGCTTTCCACAGACTTCCTATGCCCGTTTGGGTGTGTGGCCAAACCTCTTTGTGCCTTATCCTCCTCTCCCCACCAGCAAAGCAAGGAGAGCAGCACTTCCCTGTCTAAGGCTAAATACATCAAAGATTATGATGTATCCACATATTTTGGCAATAAAGTTCTATCAGTATCTCAGGTAGATAAAATCTCCTGCAAACAAAATACTGGATTCTTTTAAAAGAATAATTTTTTCAGTTCAATCGAGCTAAAAGAACAATATGCATTATACAAACAGGTTTTCTGATTTAATTACCAAGGTTTCAAAGTCTCCTGCTATACTTAACACTCAGGGTTATAGAACTTGTTGCCAAGCAATTACCCCTTAAATTTGCTTTAATCCATGCCGATCATTTCCCAGAGTTGATCATTACTGCAGACTTTAATTGCTTTTGTTGGCTTGTATGTTGCTGGAGTTCAAACAGAACAGATTAACAGGAGGCTGCCAGCCACGAAACTCTCTGAAAAAAAGGCGGGAAGCTGAATTAAGAACCTCACAGTGTAGTTTATTTCAAGGACTTCCCAGAAATTGTGGTTCACACCTATCTTAACCTAAGAAAAGGTCTGCCAGAGTTAGATCCTGATCTTGCTGCTATCAGTTTTATAGTGGTACTGGCCATCTGTGTCATTTGGAGTTGCAGGTATGAAAGTTGGTACAGAATTGGAAAAACAATAACTGAATCACAGAAGAAAGAAGGATAAGAACATTATCTCCAGATAGAGCAGTATGCAAGACAACCGAGATACCAAGTGCATGCAAATCACAAGCCCATGTCAATAGAAGAGACAGTCCCACAGTGTCACTTGTCATGTGGTTTGGGTTTGCAGGTCATTAGGAGAGAAGGACACTTTCATTCCTACCCCGAATACACAGACCTATTCCCATCCCTTCAGATCATGTCATTTATCTTAAGGAAGCTGCCAGGTGCAGCAGGAAGCTGGATTGTATCCATGATAAAAGCAATCTTTTCCTTCAATAATATGGTTTATCTATTAAGTGAAACTGGTTTTAGAAGAGGCTTAGTATGTTTGCAACATCCCTCCTGGTAGTGAGGTTAATGCACCCAATATGGCTGATACTGTGGAACATTTGTCAGGAGCATCTTCATTTAAACACCAGATATATTTACAGCCATTCAGCACTTTCCCATCTAACCAAAACTCATCCATTGCTCTGTTTTTCAGTTTGTTTCCCACATTAACATTAAAACCACTTCTACATTTCCCTACTCTTAACAGATTCAGGCTAATATAAAAGAGAGGGAAGTTTTGTCCACACAGTACATTTTTCTTCCCTCCCACACCATCATTATCTCTTCTCCTTTGTAGCTCAGTAACACCTAGAAGCTTTGGCAGTGCACCAGGGGTTTCACCAACGCTCAACATTGCACAGGTACATGGCAGTCTCAGGCTCTAATCAGGTTGGTATCACAAAACCGCAGCAAAGGAGTGACAGTGTATATACATGCAATATGCTTGGGAATGAGCAAAATTCAGGAAGAAAAAAGGGAAGGAAACCAAATATCACATACAAATATGATGAGGGATAGCTGGATCTACAATAATTTAGTGGTGGTACACCGTCATGATAGAGTGACAAGATTATGTTTACATAGTTTACATGGGAGGAACTCGCTCGTAACTGCTACAGCCACCAAATGATTATCAGTTATATTGTATGTTTGCACACAGATGTGCCATGACAAGAACAGAATTTATAGGAAGGGAAAGAGAAAGAGCTAGCTTCGTGGGAAATTGATGCTACTATGCCCACTCAGCATAATGGGAGCCTGAAAGAGTCTTAATCTTCGGGACTCATGAAGAAGACTTTCTTACAACTCCCAGTAGAGCTACCCACCACGATCTCAGGATAAAGGCCTGGATCGAGAGCCACGTTATTACAGTCCCTGTGAAAGCAAAAAGCTGTATTCTGCAAGCAGAGAGGCTACAAGAGCCAATGCTCCAAAGTCCTTCTCTTTCCTCCTTCCTTGTCTACCTAAAGAGATATTCATTATCAATGAGAACAAATATGTATGTTCAACAAGGAGGTGCAATTGGGCTATGATACTCTCCAGAGCAATAGACAACATTCAGCATGCAGCTGCTACCTTGAAAATTATTTAAACTGAATAAAATGGGAAATGAAAAATAAGGTTTTGTACAATTCCGTTGTTCTCTGGAAACAAAAACAAAACAAAACAAAACAAAAAAACAACAAGAGACTGTGGTAAATAGGAAACTTGAGAAATACAAAGAAATCAGAGTATCAGAGTAGAGATCATCAACTTCAAGACAGAATGTTTTGACCAAGAAACTGATGATGCAGAGATGGAAGACACAGTTCAGCCTGCTTGGCACAAGACTATCATACAAGGAGAACAGGAGCACCTTGAATAATAGAGATGGGCTGGAATGCAAAAGCACTAAATGTAAAGTCCGACATCTGGGCATTTACACCACTAATACTTATCATGAATAGGGGCTTGGGAAAGAGAGACAGAAGGAATCATGCATACAATCAACAGAGCGCCATATGCTACCACTATGTTACAAATGTGAAAAAGGAGAATGCAATCCTAAACTGTTATGGGATGTGATATTTCAAGAAAAAATGAAGTGGGATTAAAAACACTACACAGAAGTGTGAGAATAGAGTGAACAGTTCCGACGGCACATTTTCAAAACACATTAAAATGGGAATGGATAGGAAGAAAACTTTCTAGAATAATCCAGGAGAAATAAAATCTTGTCAAATGAGAAATCATTTTATTGTTCAGTCCAGCAAAATGGTTTGTCAGGAATACGACTTTTTTTCTCTATAACTGTAGGGTCTGAACTAGGGAGTGAAAAAAAGATATCTAAGCTGAAGGACTTTGTTGACTCAAGAGGGAATCAAGTACACACCACCATGAATACAGTCAGCTTGGAAACTGGAAAGAAAGTTCTATGTCTATGTCCATATTTAAGGACAGGGACAGAGACATGATATATTTTCCTTTTCTTCAAACTGTATCAGCATGAACACCAGCAATCTTGAGAGCTGATTTCTGAGGCATCTTCACCCTATGGCTGGCTCTCACTGCTGCCCATGACACAAGCTGTGGGTGAAGCTCTTTCCATATCTGAGGCATCTACAGGAGCCCTCTCCAGGGTGGATTCTTTACTTCCTCTCCCACAGCTGAGAACATGTACAGGTTCACTTTTTTTATGTGACTGATAATTTTCACTAAACTTAGAAGAACCTAGTTATGTTTAGGGGTTTGTTCTCTTCCACTAAATGTGACCAGAATCAATAAGCAGGTTTAAAATGTACCAGTATAAGACGTATGGACATACTTAAACAGTGCATTGTAACATAAGTTTTTTTTTCTTTGAAAACTAGGTTAAAAATCCTGTGCTAAAATCTAGAAAATAATTTAAAGCACACAAGAGTGTTTACGTTTGTTTTCAAGACTTGGGATACAAAAAGCCTTCCTACCACTCTGTGGACTCCTCAGCTAGCTGATGGATACAGGAGTAATTCCTGCACTCACAGAAGCAGCAAGGTTTGGATTCATCCCATCTCATGCAAGCTGAAGACTCCCTCTATACTCAGTGGAAACAAAAAAAAAATCAGAATTGCCTCCTCGTGATGCGTTCATCTCTATGTTGTGACAGAAAAAGCCCAGAGTGATTATGGTCCTTGTAACTTCAAGTGCTGACTCTGACTGGAGCTCTCTGTTCATCCCACCACGGCATTTCCTCTGGCACAAATTGTTCTGGAAGAGCTGCAAAAGCCTCTGAGCAAAAACTTGATCCAGGGCCCTTAATCGCTGCAGAGAACGAATGCTGGCTCTCTGCAATGGAGGGGGATGGTGAACAGGTTTGTGTTTCAGAAACTCTAAACACAGGTGGCAACTATATCATTTATGCTGATGATACCAGTTTGCCTCCTTTACAGCTCTGACATAAGGAAAACATTTATTGCTCACTTTTCAGTGATTTGCCATTTTTACTGTGCCAAAGCAAGGTTTTATAAGTGTTCTCTGTCTTTGCACATTAAATCCAGGGTGTGTAAGGCAAAAAGAATGTGGGGCTGGTGGAAAAAAATGCATAGGATTTCTTAAGGAAATTTTTCATTGTGTGGCAGAGACAAGAGAACCAAAGGGTCTTTTATCTGTAAAAGCACAGAATTTGAGAAACAAATTTTAAGCAGAAAAGTCTAATGTTTTTTCTACTTCCTTTGGCCTCAGGAAATAGAGAATCACTTTAAAGCTGAATTGTGAGAGAACACTTGAATTTCTTTTCCCATTTCAATTCAAATGGATGCCCATTCTTAGATATTTCAAACGAAAGTAACACTTTTGAGCAGCACTCAATCAAAGAAATCAAGGGTTGACTCAAAGAGGAAGGTTAATCCAGTAGTTAGGGTATTAGCACAGAATTTAGAAAACCTATTGTGGAACTGGGAGTTGAATACAAGCCTCCTATATGACCTTAAAATACATTATTTTTCTTTGCCTTACCTTTGCTTTCCACATATATTTGAGGTGTTTCCATACAACAGCAAAAGCAGGCACTGGACAGAGAAACGGATTAAATGAAGCAAACTTCAAAACCAACTGCAAAACCAACTCAACTGTGTTGAGGAAAAAAAAAATTAAGTGGATTTTTCAAGTTTCAGATCCTGTTACAAATATTTTGCACCAGTCTTTGAACTAGTCCTTGTCTTGCACATTAAAAACATTTTGGGGGCTAGTCATTACCTGATGGGAGAAGGTAGATGAGGCCCTCTTCAGTAAGGACAGTTTCTTGGAGAAAAAGAATGTAAGGGTATTGAGAGTAAAAAAACAATCCAAGGTGCATTGTCAGATTTCATCTCTGTCAGGTTTGAAGTTGAAGTCTCCAAGAAAACATCTGGTGCATATTCAAAGACCTATGAAATTCTGTACCATCAAAGCCTACTGAATCAACTTTGCCACCTTTACATTTCACAAATACGCATTAATACAACAAATGTCATATTTCACTACATATGCTTGTAACCTTCTCTAGCTAGAAATTTGTGATTAGGTTCTAGCTGATACACGTGTCCTCTTTCCTTCCTCAAATTGGTGCTACCTAGATGTTAGCTACAAAAGCCCCTTCCAGAAACACTGAAAGTCCTTCGTACTTTTAGTCATATGTTCCAGTACGACTGAGATGTTTGAAATGTTAGTCATAAAAGAACTATCCCTCCAGAAAAAGTATCATTATCCTACACTGCACAAAGCACATGTCAAATTGCCCTTAACTTTCAGTCATTTAAGGCTTTTAATTTCTGTATGTAATTGTAAAAATAAAAGCTTTGCTCCCACCTCAAGCTTTGTTAATCACATGGTTAAAAATCAGACAAACAAACATAATCAACAAACCCAGCTCAGCCTGGTCATGGTTACCATCTACACCCAGTAACTGAACACATTTCTTTCTTTCCACAGGATACCAGAATGGCAATTTAAAAAAAGATGTAATAAGTGGTGTTTCTTTGTCTTAATCTTGCTTTATTTTAGTAATCTATTGTTTATTTCTCCTTGCCCTGGCAAATCAGGAAGCCAAAGGATATATATTTATTTACATTAACTGTAAATATCTCAGAAAAAGCTTCTTTCTCCCTTAATATACCTTTAGTAAATATATTTTTCCATCAACAACTTCTGCTTTGGCCTTTATTTGTGGCACAACCCTCTGATATGATGTAATACTCTTCATTTGCACGTTCATTTCCAATCCCAGCTGATGCAACGGTAATGATGTTTTAGGAAGACAGACAGGTGGATACTTAAATTTGAGCTCATATTCTAATTTCTTGCTATCAATAACCCATAATCCTGCCCCTTTCCCTGATTTTGATACTTACTGCCATATCACAGCTAAATGCAGGGTCTGACCATAAAACCTCATCTGCCCAGATGGATTGCTGCACCTCTCTGGAGCCTGGAACCTTGGTTTGACTCCTTGTTGGTGTGAAGATTTGTTTACAGTCATCCAAAAGCCAGATTATGGCAGATATGGGTGAACTCTGCAAGGTATTCTGTTCAACAGTAAAACCTCAGGCATGTGCACAGAGACAAGCAAGTTCACCAATACTCTGAAACAGCGAGGACCCACCAGGAAATTAATTTCCCAAAATAATATTGTGTCAGATCTGTGGATTGCACTGATGACACCAATTCTTTCATCATTGGGTATTAAGATTTCTTTTTCTTTCCTTTAATCTTTGAAGATACAACTTTCCACCTGATAAAAATCAGCAAAGTATGTTGATAAGCACATAATCAGCTAGACCTTTAGATTAGGTTAGATTTGATTTAACATTATTAATTATTCTTCTTTCCAATGAGTAATTCAGACATGTGATTGCCTACCCAGGCCATAGCAGAACATCCACACATATTGTGTAACCTGCAACTGTGCTAACCTGAAGGATTCCTCACAGTATAAGGGTCCAGATGATAGAAAACTTGATGAACTATATAGGAATTTCTTCGATAGCTACAGTCATCTGTAGACCAACATCTGGAAAACATGTCCAGTTTAAAAGATATGACATACAAGAACCAAAGCAGAAGAAGAAAGATTATATATTTTCAGCACATTTTAACATCGGTAGCTTTCATCCCTTCTGGGCAATAAAACAGTTGAGATTTAACTGTGAGAGCAGGGCAGAGGAGGAACCAAAAGGTGACCATAAGAAGACAGATTCCCAGCTAATATAAAGAGCTCCATCAAAGCAAAAAGACAAGGAAATGTGGTCACAGGAACTACAAAGATTTACGCCAACCAAGGGTGCAGACAAGAGAGTCTTATAAGCACACCAAGAACACCAAATATTTCTTCATCAATTTAAAGCCAGAAAGGCCCATTAAAAGATTAAGCCTAGCTCTTGTATGACATACTTAATCAAACCACATACTGCACCCATGGGCTGAGTGTAGGAGTTTAGGTTTGACTAAAGCTCATCTTGCAGAAATGCATACAGTCCTGAATTGAAAATGTCAAGAAATGGAAGATCCACTCCTTCCCTTCAGGACTCTGCCCCAGATATTTTTAAAAAGCAACCAGCAATCCAAACAAAACCCACTATAAAACAAAACAACAAAAAAAAAAAGCTGTCTCAGTGAAAAAACTTGGATTCAGCTGCCAGCTCTTTTTTTTGATTATTCCTTTCTTTGCTAGACTAAGCAGAGTTCAACACCCCATATTTTCTTTCTTGGAACTATTTCTGTTTCACAGCCAAATTATCCCTGTATCTTTCTTGTTAAATTAGGCAGACGAGTATCCTTAGGTTTCTCTTTGTTGTTTCTGCTTAAAAGAAAGGAATTTCCTAACTAGACAGAAATTACAGCTAACGATTACAGTTTGCCCCAAAAAAGGAGTAAATTAAATAAGATAATCAGTAACAATTACAAATATTTTTAAGGCAAAAAGTGGCAAGGAAAAGAGAAAACAAATTCTGATCAACCCTGACATACAATGAGGAGTTTCCTTGTGGTCTGTGACTCAACAATTAGATGTCCCAATGTGCTGTTGGGGTAGGGCACTGGTCCGTCAAACAAAAGGGACCAAGCAGCAACGCAAATTGAGCAGAAGCCTATGGGTTTGTTGCATTCATTGTGTGTACATGTTTCCTACATGCTTACTACTTGAAGAACAACAATGATTTTCTGAATGATGACAATAATTGAATGATGCTAGAGGGAAGACTCCAAAGATGAAGCTCCTATGAAAAAAATCACTCAACGTCTTATTTAAACAATCACAGGTTGAACCCTAGTTATTAATGTCAGTGGTCCCCATACAAAGAAGCAAGATTGGAGTAGACAACAGAGGCCAAGTTATTGATGGGTATTTATTTACATACAGATCAGATCTAACTATTTGGTTCTCCCACACTAGTGGCCAAATTGCAGTAACCCATCAGAGCCACACATGACTTTAGAAAGCAAACATGGCAAGACCACATCTTCAGCTGCTGTAAATTAAATTCAGTCAATTACCATGTTAATCTCAAACACAAATGAGATGGCTGGAGCAGTTACTGCTCACAGAGGTTGCCAGCCATGCCACTGGGGCAGCCCAATAAAATGCCCCAAAACCACTGCAGTTTACAGAAAGGCATGTGAAAGTAAACCTTGGTTTGGGGTTTCAGCCATAGTATTTCAAGATCATTTTCACGAGCACTTCAGAAGCATGATGACCACCAGGAGAGAAATGAGGAGGACAGCTAGAAGCAATAACTACCTCGGTCACCTCAGTTCAATCTGCTTGTGTTCATGAGTGACCTTCCCCCTTTAGTGACAAGCATAAATACCTTCAATTACATTTTCAGTTGAACAGCAGGTGCTTAAGAGTAATTGTTTTACCTTTATTTATCTATTATTTTAGTTAACTGAATGCTGAACTTGCAACCCTAGTTCATCTACTGAATGATGCAACTTTTTGGCTTATTATAAGCAAAACACTGTAGTGTTATAACCAGTATTTATTACTTATTTCCAAAAAATCCCTTAATTTATTAAAACAAGCACAAGCAGATGGTCCTTTTTAGCCCTACTAATTATCAATGTTTCATATGCTTCAACGGATTACCCACCAGAAAAAAAATCATTAAGGAATGCAGTGATAGCTGAAGGATCATTTCTAGATTTACTTAATCAACACACAGGAACATGGAGACACTCCCCTTTTCATTAACCTAGCAGCCAGCTTGGAGATGGCACAGGGAGTTTCACAACACTTCCTTTCTGCACAGATGAAAGGCTGCAGATTATTCAGTAGTGAAGGTGAGCCAGGGGAAGACAGGAACATCCAGGATGACAAGGCTGTCCACACCCATTAGCAACATTTAACCAGAGGACTAAGCCACAAGCAAATATGTGCCAGCTACCTCTGTAAAACTATTTATTTTAGATGGTTCAAGGACAGTTCTGCAAAGACTGCAGAGGAGAATTTTTTGAAAGCCCACATGAAGAGCCACCACCAACAGTCTGGCACTTCAATAGACGTGTTGATGGGGTCGATCCAAGTATCTTCAGATGGAATTGCGTCAAGAGCCTGCACACTCAAGGAAAAGATTCTGGAGGCATTTGAGGACATTGAATTTTTCTATGTCTCTGGTGCTGTGCAAGACATTAGTGGCACTATATGCTTTACTTGGCAAAAAAAAAAAAAACAAAAACAAAAACATTAATTTAATGGCAGTAATGAATATACAGTCAAAAATGCCCTCGCTCCACCACACACACGTCTCTCACTCCCTTGTGCTAACCAACAGAATGACAAGCAGGAATATATGCTCTTCCTTTCTCCCCCATCCATCTTTTTCTCCTCTCAAGACTGCAGGTACTTATTCTGGCAGCTCTGAAGCAGTCAGCTTCACAGACATACTTGGCTCATCCTACAGGTGGTTAACCAAGACATCAATAAACTACTCAGCAGAGGACTCCAGAGATTTACCTCCTCTGAGTTCTCCCCTGTGGCTGGATTCCAGCAATGTGAAGCTGGCTTCTGATTCTGGGTCCGCTAGGAGATGGCTGGAGCCCCGGACCCCAGTCTCTGGTTCCCTGCAGGCTGCACACAGAGACTTTGGCTCTGGGGCCCCAGAACATGTTGCCTCCTTCTCGTTTGCTTTGGCCGCTCTCGGACAGCTGGCCTGAATCTTCTCTTGTTGCTGTTGCAATAATGGTTTAAGGAGTGCGGCGTCAACGCAGGCCAGGAGACCTGGAGGGCTCTGGTTGGAATAATAAGGGATTTGTTCAGCCAACAACAGGCAGCAGGTTTGACTCTATTCCAGGTCCAGGGCCATGCTAGAAAAGGTCTAAGGTTTTGACTCAAGGGCTACAGCTGGCAATTCAAAACCTCCTCGTGTAGATGCACTTTTTATGGGCCAAAACAAGCCTTATAAAAGAAGTTTCTGCCAGGTGCCCAAGAAGAACAAACAGAGTGCTTTTGTGGGGGGATAATGGCATGCTCACAACAGCTTATATAAGTCTCAAAGTGTTGCCTAAGATCCCAGAGCCCTACCTGGTGTTGGGTACACCAGCAGAAGCTCCTCAGGTGGACCTGGCCACCAGCCAACCCGAAAGGAGTGAGGCAGGATCTGTGCAGCAGTGGGGTCAGTGTCACATCACATAACCAGGGGAGCCCCAACCCTCTTGGTTGCATGTTGGTGTCAATCCAGCCCCTTTAATCAATGCAATTTTCCCTTTGGAGACCAATGAACAAGGATGGCTGATACATCAGAACAGAGTACACTGAACTAACTGTGGGGGTTAGACCTATGCCTCCACCCTCCTGTAAGCATGACTACTAACTCCCAGAGGTAGAGGAACTCTCTCCTCTCCCTGCTAGCTTGTTCCCCATCCTTCCAGGTGTCCCTCTCCTGCCAGCTTGGGAACTCCTTAGACCAATCCAGAGGTCACTACAGTGAACTAAAGCAACACAAAATTACCCATAATTTTTTGCTGGGCAGCTCAGGACAGGGAGTTAAATCAGCTCTCAGGTGAGCCTGCCTCCTAGAAAGTCATGAAGAGTTCCAGTAGCTGGAGTGAAAATGTGATAAACTTGACCTTGAAACAAGATGCAGTTTCCTGGGGGTAAGGATGATTAAACACTGGAACAGATTGCCAAGTGAGAGGAGGATTCACTTTGCTTAGATCCTTTACAACAAGATTAGATCTCTTTATCAAACCTATGACTTAATCCCATTTCTGGGGAGAAGTTCTACAGTCTAAGTAAGCCAGAGGGGAGAGGTGGGTGAAGTTTTCTAATCACTGCCTCTTTCTTGACCTGGAGTCCATCTGTCACTGAACATACCATAACTAATGACAGTTATGGTGCAATGAGAACAGAAATATTTATTTCTTCCTCCATCACATCCTGCTTCAAAAAACTGAGGTGAGGAGAATGCTGGAGAACTTCTGGATTTCTGTTTTTTCTAACCCTGTCTGTGAGATATTACAAGTCAGATAGATAGTTTAACAAGCAGCATTGGAAGAGTGTGTCTTCCACCACGTCTATGGATGTGAGGTCACCCTTGAATGCACATACTCTCTGGTTTCCAAGCACTGCATCTCCTAATCCTGATACAAGTGGTAATTTTTCCCAGTAAACTACACTGACCCCTGAGGTCCCACAGCAAGAATGAGGTCAGGTCACCTTGCTGCCAGTGTCTGGGATGAGGCAAGAGGTGAGCAAGTGAGAGACTCTCCCAGATAATACATGAGACTTAACAAGTCTGAATGTAGCCAAGTAGGTTTTGGACCTTCCAGGGATTCTCTTCAGGCAAGTTTATTTCCATCAAAGGTGACACAGCTAATCTGTTCTCCCCTGTACCTCTCAGGAAAGAGAAGCAGAAACAGAACCTGGCCTACAGAGTAGTTCATGTCATGGCTGACAGCACGTTGCAGCTGCGTTTGGCCTCTCTGTCCTATTCCTGGGCTTCATACCCTTCTTTGTCAAAAGCACATCAGCTCATCCTTCAAACAAGATAAAAAATGAAGGACAAAAGAAGCAAATTATAAATTTCTTAGCCAGGGATCCCTTCAAGAGTTATCCTCTTTCAGCCACTGTAAAATATTTTGGAACTCTAATACTTGTAAGATATCAGACCAATAGACATTTGTATTTCTGGTGTTGTCACAGCATCCATACTGGCACTAATCTTGCTATATACTGTTCACAGATTTTAAGGTCAGATGTTTAGAATCATCCAGGCAGTATAACACAAACCATTGAATTTCAGCCAGAAATTCCCCCACATCAATTCCGTACATTCAGTTCAGCAGATTGCTTGGGCAACACCTTTCAGCTCAGTGAGATCTTTGATTTGTATACAGATGGCTCCTTTCTATTTCCTTTGAAAACAATGTCTAAGATTAGAGGAAAACAGGAGACAACAACAAAACCAGCTCCCTCAACACAGCTCCCTCCCCACCCCAGAAAGTTAGCAAGGAATTCTGAGTAATTTGCACCAGAGGCACTCGCATTTTATGCAAACTGCCATAAAGTGGAAAATACTAGGTGACAGCTCCATACTGGAGATGTTGCAGCCCTCAGTGGCCTTATATAAAAAGCCATAATACACATAAAAGTCTAATGTGCCTTCAAAATTACCTCATCTTTTATTTAGAGGTTATTTCACCCTTGTCTTCCTTTATCGCTCTTTATATGAGTGAAGTGGGGAAGCTGGACAAAATTGAGGCAATTTAGGTTACTAAGTGGAACTAGAGTTTATGGTCAAAGTCAGGTTCTGCAGGAAGAATTTCCCGTCACCACCCTCATAGCCAACCCACCTCTGCTTTGCAGTCAGCTTTATTTAGGTGTTTCTTTCCAGCTCCCACCCCCTGCCTGGTGATAAGGCTGTCTACTAAAAGAGGAAAATACAAACAGAAATCTACAGAGGGCAGCTGTATGAAGGATAAAAATAGCAGTGGGGCTTTTTGTAGTGGAGTCCTTTGTACCATTAGAGTGAAAGTTCTGGCAGCATTTCTATTTCATGGGGTTGGTATCTCCAAGCGGGAGCAACACACATACATGCCTGTCTCCCCAAAAAAAAAGACTAGGCTGAGTTTTGGGCATGTCAGCAACATGAGTTAGAAATCAACTTGAAGTACACTAAGACAACACTCAGGAAAACAGTGGAAAACCCCTCCTGGATCACAAGGTGATGGAGGACACAAGTGAGAAGTTGGTTCTGCTGCTCCCAGTTCCAACCTGCTTGGCAGTCTGAACTCACACTTCTTTCCCCTATCTTTTTGTTGTCTCCCCTCCACCCCTTACCTATTTTGAGGCTATTTGGAGCAGGCTGTCTATCTGTGCAGCACCTGGAAGACTGATTATGATCTCTAGGTTCTACTGTAACATAAATAGTGAGACTGCAGTTGGCTCCAAGGCCTGCATATCTCACCAGCTTCTAACAACTTAAAAGTTCCTACATGAAAAAAAAAAAAAAAAAAAAAAAAAAAGAGCTATGAATTTTTAAATTAGCAATAGCAGCAGATCCACAGCTAATATTTTCCCATTTAAAATAGAAATAGTGCTGAAGAGCAAGAAGCAGTCATTGAGGAAAAAAATGCCAATATTATTTGTTCTTCCTCTCCAGAATATTCTTTATACTCATGGATATTTCTCCTATGCTTGCTGGTATAAATTATCCTTAAACCTGTGGGGATTAAGACAACATTTGCATAGAGATTGATTGTCTCCTAACAGTCTGCTGTAGTCTTCCAGTGAAGCTGCTAACGCTGGGTATCTTCCAAGAGTAGATCCCAGACTCTTGTCTGCAATTCTCACTCTGTTCCAGCATTTCTATTGTATTCTGTTCCTCTGAAGGCCTTTTCCAGCAACTGTTATAACGTAATCTGCCAGTGATATCATTAATGCACCCCCCTCACCTGGCCAGATTTGGAAAACTTTCGGCAAACTGCTGAGCAAGCAGGTTTTGCTGGCTCCTGTCTCTTAAACTGCCAAAAAAAAAAAAAAAACCCACAACAAAAAAACCCTCCAGATCCACATATCCACATATCCAACCTCTGACTTTCAGGAGAACTGAATTATGCAGTGAATTCAAATTCTGAAATTTCAGTTCAGATGTAATTCACATGTAAACCTGTGGCTTTCAGGTTTACAATACACATAAGTGACACCAAATAAAATGTTTTCTGAAGCTGACTGAGAAATTAATTAGTCCCTTCAGATAGATACTCTTCTGTTTGTTTTAGAGGATGACACAGACATAGCTTAACTCAGTAGCTAATCAATAATTTAATTTTGATCCCTAACTAAATGAATCTTGATAAATATCAGACACTGTTAAATTGGGTTTAATTAGTGTTTATGCATGTTAAGGCCTCTGATTCACAAACTGTGGCAACTCCACACTGAAGCAACCTAACCTCATCTTTCTGCTAGAAGCTACTGCCCTGTGCCCATTTCAGGGGCAGCAGATGGTCCTCGGACATGCAGGGCTTGGGTGCCCTCATCCTAACGGGAAGTAATCTCATAAACCTTATCATGATGCCTGTGTTCAAAGGCAGCAATGTTGGTGATGTGGAGGGCGAGAAAGGGACATCAAAGAGGGAGCCGGGGAGGGGCCCAGCTTTGAATTTCCAACTGTGGGTAAGAGGTGGTTCAGGAACAGCTGATGAGAGTGATGAGCAGCACAGAAAGACGTCAGCATGGGGAGAGATGGAAGAGATTGCATCTGTTTCCTTTGGAGACTATGCAAACAAGGAGTGACTTAGTGGAAGCATGTAGAAGAAGTAATGGTTTAGAGAAGTTATGGCTATCTATCATGTCTCCCAACACACAAGAGCTCCTAGCAAATCAGAGGAAACTGAAATTCAGCAGATGGATATTTTAAGGGTAAAAAACGCTGCAGATCCCATTACCATAATCGGTCAGCATCAGAACAACACCAGAAAAAAGAAGGACAACCACAAGGACATCTCTCAGTTGGCCTTATGGAGAAGACTACCCTGCTCTGGGGAGAAGGAAGGCTTAGTTCCCTGAGCACAAGCCATGCCATGACTCTCACCCTCTGGGCTGGAGCAGGCCCTGGCCTGCCTTTTGTGCCAGCACAGACAAGGCCAATCAGGTGGAGAAATTAGCCAGAATCCAAAAGGTGTGAGATCCTTATCAGGACTCAGCATTGTACTCAACAGGGAGGAAAACACAAAGGCAGAAGCCAACCACGTGTTGGTGGAGATTACAAAGAAACACACTCTAGGGACATATTATTTCTGACACTTGCCTAGTCCTCCTCCAGGAGCCACTGATATTGAGGTTTGGAGAACCACTGGGATAACACTGTGGTTCTCAGGCTTTAGCACTCCAAAACTGAAGCTAACAACCACCACCTCCCAATGTAAATGATCACAATCCCCCCAGCTAACTAGCTCTGTCACATTACGACTTTCCTAGATATAGCACACACATACATAGTACATACTGGACTGGTGTGGGAAAAACCACATCACATGGACAAAGGAAAATATGCTCCTAAATGTGCAGTTTTGCCACTGTAACCACATTGGCCCTTAGGATCTCTGCCTGGAAAGCTACTGTGCTGGAAGTCCATGCTTCCTCATGCTCTGATATAATGAGTGTATGCATTTACCTATCATACTTCATTTTAAATAAATATCAATATTTTTCCCCTGGGCTCCTTTCTTGTTTTGTCAAGAGCAAAGATTATATCAGAGCCAACATTATGATGCAAAATTAGAGGGATGTAAATGCATTAGTAGGGTGGCATCACCTGAAGAGATGTGATGGCTGCTCAAATTAGCTCAAACATCTTTCTCCCTGAAGTCTGACCCTAGGTGTAAATCGAAGATGCCTGACGGAACATAGAAAGAAATATTATCCTGTTGACCCAGTTTTCATAGAGAGCAGTGTGTATAATTATTTTGGCCACTTGCAGTTGATAAACCATTCCCATGTGAGGTTAAAAATTATCCAGGCATTTACTGGTGACGCAGCAGTATGCTAGAAACCTGCACGGCAAACCTGCTGAGCCACAGCTATGCTGGAGGGAGGTGTGGTGAGGCATGATCTGGGACTGAGATAGTTCTGCTGGCAGATGTCTTCAGCACAGAGAAAGCTCTACCAGCTTCTCCTTAGGTGGTTTATTTTGTTCAGAAAAGGTAAAATAAGTGATATTATAAATACCTTCTTTTGTGATAAAGTAGGAGCTGCACAAGGACTGTGTATACAGTGCTCCAGCCTGCAGGAGTATCAGCAGTTTTCAGCAGTAAATAAAGCACTCTTGGAACTACTGCATTGCTGCAGGAAAACCACTCCCCATGGGAAAATTTATAGTATTAACAGTGCAATTTTGTCTTTAAATAGCATCAGTGCAAAGGATTTCTGCCAGAAAAGCTGTGACACAGAGTGCCCCTTCTTCAGGCCCCGGCAGATGCCGTTGTGCCTGCAGAAGTCCACAACAGAGGCTAGGAGGAATTTGCTGAGATAGCATCCTCCGTGTCTGTGCCGATGACACCACTACTGTACATTACCAGGCTATGATCATCTGCGCCGGAGATTGCAGTGCTGAGCTCCAGCAGTTGAGGTTTGCACAGCACGTTTTCTCCACAGATGAGGCTGGTGCTCCTGAGCAGCAGGGCAGCATAGGTTAGGCATCCAGCTGTGAACACGACCTCCAGATGTTCAGTGGGTTCTGCAGCCCTGGGAAAAAGGTTTCTGCAAATTCTGCAAATGCTGCTCTTCACAAATCACTGCCTTGTCACCCCCTTTTGTCATCCCTCACACATGGTGTCTCTTCCCTAATTTCTCAAATATTCACTTTATTTCCTCACAGCTTAAAAATGGCTAGAAGAAGAGAATTTATATATCTACATAATTTTGGTTTTATGCAGAATGCAGAGCCTTTTCAGACCACCCAACTGGGATGTGAGAGACAAGGATTTGTATGTTTATATTTTTCACAACTAAAACATATTTATTTTTTGTATTATTTGATATGTTTCAGAGCCTCAGTGAATCCTTAGAAATAAATAATGATAAAGCTGTTACTAATTCTTTTAAAATTAAGCGACCTACTTGGGAAAGCATTTTCTCTGTAACTTAAGGCAAGAGTACAAATGGATATAATTATATAGGCATAACTTTCTATTCTGTCTTGGTTTCATTTATGTCATTTGGGAAGGGATTTAAGATCAGCCAAAGCATTCCAATTTCTACTGGGAAGAAAAGGTGAGATTCTTAAGATAACGACAGTTATACTACACAGTCTAATACATTGATATTAATGGTAATGGTATAGTGCACTCTATAAAAAAATATATAATTCCTGTATCTTCCATTATAGTTTATATCCTGATTTCATGCAAAATTGGAGTAAGCTATTAATAGCAGCTGTCTTCTTAAAGATTTACTCTAGATTAAAAGATCTTCTTCTGCTCTTAGTGAGCAAACTGCAAATACTACTCTAATACAAACACAACTGAAATGTAAACCAGCTCATTACATCTCAGGTCTGTGCTAAGTAATGAGCATGCTACGTTAAACACATTAGCACAGACAAGTTTTCCTTTAACAAGATTTCCTCAAGACTAGCCAGCTAATGAACGGTGTTTAATCATGGTACTGAACCATTTTGCAGAAATTATTCCAATTTGCACTCAGGTACAGAAAGTACACATTGGACATAAGTACAATGTGTACCCACAGTGTGATGGCTCTGTGTGGTCCATATCCCTGTGAGATATCATGTTTATAACATGTCTTAGTCATATCTATGAGGAAAACGCAAATCACTCTCCCTGTGACACAAGCTAGTGACAACAGAGGCATAAGAACATTTCTGCCCAGCAAGGCACACACAACACAGGTCCTCTGCTGAGAAAAAAACACTTTCCCTGCCCCTGAAGCTAAGCAGAAATTATCATACTGCTGCCCTTGTTTGTTCAATTCCAGTTTGCTGTGGAGGCCAGGCCCAAATACAACCTGGAGTGAATCCTCCATGATGGCTAAAGCCGTGCCATGGGGCTCTGATGGCTGCACTGCTGGAACCCTTGTGCCTTGGTGGCACTCAGATGCCACCCAGTGCCAGCTTGGCGTTGACAGACACCCATCACCAGCTTGGTGTTGACAGTCACCAGGTCTGAAGTGCTGTGGGTGGGAGAGGCGGGTCTCAGCTCTTCCTTTGCTTCTGCTTTCATCCTGCAGAGATTGTGCTTTTCACAGCTCAGTTATTAAGGCAGATGGTTGCCTGAAGAGCCCAAGGCAAATGGACAGATGGGCTCTCCTCCTCTCAAAACTACCAGCAAGAGCTTGCTGACCTTGCCTGTTTTCTTGGCTGGCACCTGTCTAAAAAACTTTACCTTAGCTTCTATTCCTGCTTCTACTTGGAGAAAACTAGGACCGATGCAAATTTTAGTTTTCCTCATCTGCCTGCAGAGACCCAGCACCAGGTCGGGGCTTGCCACTTAGAGATGAAACTGAGCTAGTCCTAAATTCAATGGTGCTTCACCTCCTGAACTCACAATGCTCCCCTGCTGCACTTGTTCCAGATCTGATCAGGCAAAGAAACTTTCAGCACTTCACCTCTATATACACCAAGTAGTACATCACCTTTGTTCATATTAATAATTACATGCATTTATGATACCATAAATGCTTAGAAGAGCCTTCAGGATCATTGTGGCTTGAGACAAGGGAAGAAGAGATAGTAGAAAATACAAAGGAAAAAATGGATATGGGAGCATGCTGACCTCAGAACAAATTTAAACTAGTGTTGGTACAAGCTCTCAGATAGGAATAACTCTGATCCATCACCTGGTCACCAGCTGCATCTGATGTTGTTTCCATGGTGGTAGGCATGAGAAACCATGGAAGAAAGAAAAAATAAACATAACACAATCAATGCTTCAAAATGCTGAGAAATTTCAACCCTCACCCTCCAAAGCCAAGAAGGGAGCACCTGTATGGAAAGACAATATGCAGAACCTCAGGGAGAGCCAGATGACTTCTGGCAGTCCCTTCTGACCTAAATTTCCTGTGATTTAACTCATGAAAGTAGGACAGGGAGGAAAAAATCCCAAAACATCCTTCATGGTGAGAGCTAAAAAAATCAGTTTGGTCCATTTGCAACCTATACAATCCCTTCTCCAACCTCTGCAACACACTTTCACATATTGATGCTGTGGGAGCCACAGCCAGAGCAAGAAGACAGACACTTAGTAGGACATTGACATCTGTGCATTTGGACCAGAAAGTATTGCAACAATCTGAAAATTGCACCAGAGTCTCTGAAAAGAAACTTGTAGAAAATTACTGAATATGACAAGCCAGTCTCAAAGGCTCGTGAGCTTTAGCAAACCCCTGTTTTGAAATAGATATTTGTGACAGAATTCCAAGTCCAACCTATACAATCCCTTCTCCAACCTCTGCAACACACTTTCACATATTGATGCTGTGGGAGCCACAGCCAGAGCAAGAAGACAGGCACTTAGTAGGACACTGACATCTTTGCATTTGGACCAGAAAGTATTGCAACAATCTGAAAATTGCACCAGAGTCTCTGAAAAGAAGCTTGTAGAAAATTACTGAATATGACAAGCCAGTCTCAAAGGCTTGTGAGCTTTAGCAAACCCCTGTTTTGAAATAGAAATTTGTGACAGAATTCCAAGTCAACAGCTTTACTGTAAACAATGCACACCGAAGTTGGTCTGCTTTCCTTCCCTCTTTTACAGTAATGTTGCCTCATGTTCTTTCCCAAAAGATCTGTTCTTTGCACTGCTTTGTTGTCCTACAACCTTCCACTCAAAGAAGTCAAAACAACAAAAAAGCAAGGAATATTGCATCCATTAGAAACAGGAGTGAAGGAGACAGGCAACCCCATGGAGAATAAGGGCCAAGCAACACATTTTGGTGTCATGAAGCTGATGTTATGATTTCTCGGTAGCAACAGGGCAGACCTGCTGAACTGAAGAGAAAAACTGCTGGGTTTTAGGTCACAGAGCTCCTGACTTACAGCTGAGCAAAAATGCCTCACCTACTTGCTGAAGTCAATCCCACTTCACTCCAGCTACAGGAATCACACAAGTGGCCCATTACCAAGTGAAAGCTCTTCTCCAACTGCCTGTTTGGTCTCCATATCAGGAGATTGTAGGTGAAGATGGAATGCAGCCTTGCCTACAGGGCTTGCTCTAAAAAAGCTTTTGCTCAAGGAGTGGAAATCCAGCACAGAGATTGGGAGTTTAAGAATGCCTCTTTAGCTCCCCATCAAGAGTGGGATCAGCAGGTGGGACCCACAATGACATCACTGTCCATGCAGAGCTTACAAGCACCCTCAGGCATGCCTCTGAGATGCCAGCTACCCACACTTCCATCTTATTCCCAGTAGACTCTGCCTAAGGCAATGAGGGGCACAAAAGTTTGCCCTCAGGAAGAATATCAAACCATTCCCATGTCCCAAATTTTTCCTTTCCCACGCCCCTTTGGACACTGATATAGCCCAGAGTCTTTCACCCTGCGACCTATTTTTATCTTCCTTCTAGAGGAAGAAGCATTTACACTAGTCCAGACCCTCCAGCTCACTCCTGTGCCGGCTGCTGACCTCTATTTTACACGTCACCTCCAAAGCTTTCATTTGGCAGGCAGTCTGGAAAATGCCAGCGTGCTACATTAACCTGCATTTCTCTCTTCATTCACCATTCTTAATCAGTGTTTGGGAATGTATTAGCATGGGGCTAAGCCACAGAGTTTGCATCTGGGCTTTTCTCATGTTTGGAGGAGCTGAGCTAGCACCAGAGCCTGGTGAAAAGTCACCCCTTCCACACGTAGCACCTAAAAGCCAGTGTACAGCAGCGACTTTCCATCACAGAATTCCCTCTTCTGCTTGAATATACAGTCTTTTTGATTTTTTTTTTTCTCCCTGCTTTCCCAGCTCTAAACCACCAAAGAGTCATCTGGTCCAGATACTGAAGCTGTTCAGAAACTACCAGCATTTCTAGCTCAGCCAAAGTCTTTGCCTTTAGGCAATGATGTAACAAAAAGGAAGCAGGAATAGTGGATGAATTAAGCAACATTAAATCTTTCTGTAGCCACTTTAGGACTGAATATATGAGCTAGTTATTACTGAGTTTCATGTGTATGTGTGATATATAAGTTTGCAGCAAGGTAGTTACTCTGATACCACAGGCTCTGATATAGCTTCAAGGTCAAAGAGAAGTGGCAAAGGAGACAAGGGGACCTCCTCTGCTATTCCTCAGTTGGCCCATCTCACCAGCCAGGTGCTAGGAGGCAAGCTGAGGTCTGAACTTCCAATGTGTCTGCTTCCATGGTGCAGTCTCTCCTATACATTGCTGTGCTTGGGAGACAGATATGTTCATTAACATATGTGATTATGAAGGTGTAAAGGGGTCCTGATGTTCATGAGGCAGTTGTAAGGGACACTGAGAAATCCATCCTCACCACTGCCCTCTCCCAGGGTTTTGTGTGGCCACTAACACACACTCACACACACACCAACAACATAGGGAAACCTCTAAGTAACAGTCAGCATTGCCAAGTGAACAACCCTACTAAGGATAACTACCAGAGACAGCAATGTGCCAGGGACAAAAGTTACTCAAACTACCAGCACACACCTGGAGATGACAACCCCTCTTCTTCCCTCAGATCTTTCCCCTAGGTTTTCAGCAGTGGTAGGTATACACAGCACCTTTTGCATAAAGCAGTAATGCAGTGATGCACTGACATATCTGAGGCATCTCAGAGCTTCCCACCTTATGGTACAGGCTCTGCTCCACCAATTGCTGATCTTGGAAGAGGCTGTAAAACCTGTATGGGCAAAGTGAGGTAAGTGAATTTTGTCCAAGCTCTGAGCTGCCATGGGACTCCAGGTACTGAGGTCTGATGGTTTAAAGCTGTTCAGTATCTGTCTTGATCATAATATTGCAGGTATGTAACACACCTATACTCCTTGTGCTGTATCATTTTAATTGAGTGACCTACAAACGGGTTCTTCAATTTTCCAAGTACAGAAAATCTAAGGGCAGTTGGGAATCTTCATCACACAAAATAACCTAAGACATTTCTCATTTTTGGACACCTGAAGAACCTCATCTATTCAGTGATTAGCAAATAGTAGCTTCTGGGACTCTGAAGGAGGTGTATAACAATTCTCACATTACCAGCAGTGCAGGAGAGAATGACCGAGCATGTAGATGTAAGGATGGTATTGCATCTTCCAATTAGAAATATCATGACTAAATTCCACAGCACACACACACAGCCCTTGGCTTCATATACATAATGTCATCAGGGATCATCCTCTTTTTGTTTTGAGGGAAAAAATAACAAGGAAAGCTGAGAAAAAAAATAAGCTGAAGACAGAGATACCTTCTGGTTAAATATCATAGCACTAACAATGTAATAGCTGTAGATATTAGCACATCGTAGGGGCTGGCATACATACTTACCTAAACTTCTCATCACATGTGTAGGTAGAACATGATATTCTGAAGCATTCAGTAGTCTCAGCTCTTAACTCATATAATTTTTATGGTGGTCCATTAAAAAAAAAAAAAAAAAAAAAAAAAAAAAAAAAAAGAGAGAGAGAAAACCCCAAAGAATGCACAATCCCTGGTAAGGAGCAGAGCTAGATGGTCCTAAAGTGACATATTTTTATTTATTTCTGTTCTCAGCAAAAGCGAGATCCATCTCTCATCACCCATTCCCATGACACTCACAGGTGTGTACATCTACACTAGAACTAGACTGGAGCTATATTGGTACAAGAGGGTTATCCTAGATCCTTTAGGTGCTATGGTTTGGATCTGCATATAAGTCTTAGTGGAAGTGAATAGGAAGCAGAGGTGTTCCCTGCTTCCCAAACACACAGGCTGTGATAGGTTAGAGAAAATCTGGGGCTTCCTAGATTCCATTGCTCTACTGCTGTATGTTGGACCACGTACTTTGGTCCTCTAAACCTCGCTCCTCCCTCACTGCTGCACATCTCACAAGCCCTTTCAGAGCTAAGGCAGGCAGCAGGATCAGTGAAACATACTTGGCCCTACAGGATGGGGTCTGAGCATGGTGAAGTGTCTTTGCAATACAAATGATAACAGTAACAATAATGGTTGTAGCTCACTCAGGATCTCTTCTTTCCTTTATAAGTCTGGGTATAAATAATGCTCTTATCTTCTAAGAAATACCTGTGGCATCTCTGACTAGGTGATAAGTAGAAAGAAGAGAGACACTCTTAACTGCTGATCAAGAGGGAGAAGAGTGATTAGCATCCTCTGGGGAACACCTTGTTGATGATGGCTGCTTTGCATTGTTGAGGCTGTAAGAAGCACCTACATTCCTCCTCCACAGAGCTCTCAGTTGCTGATGAAGTCAGTTCTGCTTTAATCCCTCAGCACACTCCTTGCCAGGCTGATTTCTGATCAAAGCTTTTCTTGCCTCTGCAGTCAGAATTGCAACCCTATGTAACCCTCCCTAGTTTGAGAAAGGGACAGAGTCTGAACATCATTAGGAGGAAGGACTGGGTTTAGGCAACACCAAGAATCTTCTGAAGTAAGAAAATAAAAAACACCCTGCAGAGGGACTAATTAGTAGCAAGGCTGAATCAATTTTTGGAGTTGTCACATTGAGGGTTGTGGCCCTAGTTCCTTGAGAGCTGGGTTTGATATGCTGGGCCTCAGCAATCCCCTGGAATTGCCCATCAGTGTGCAGTGCACAGCCACTTCTGGAGATTTAGCCCAGTTTCTGCCATGCACAAACTTAACCAAGGCAAGAAGAAAAGGGCCCAGTGAAACAGCATTGCTCCTACAAGGTGAAAGCCTGAACTAACACACAAGCTTTCTGAAGCTCAGACTTAATCCTGAGGAGTGGAACAATGCAGAAATGTGGGTACAATTCACTGCATTGATTTTCATTGTAAGTACCAACAGATCCAAGCTCTCTTTGTCCTCACCACCCTCAGCAGTGGAAGGAAATGGCATTCATGTGGCTCTGCCCCCACTCTGGGATTCTGTATTGACAGACTGGCTCTGCAGCCAGACACAAGATGGTTAACCTGAGTAATGCTGCAATGCACCCAAATCTTCTTGCTGAGGCCTCCTCAGCCTGGGTAACAAAACACAGATCTAAGTACATGTGCATTTAGGTTCTTTCTGCACAGCAGGATCAAACTGTGCTTTAAACACCTCAGAAAACATCTGTGACAGAAAGTCCCTCCACCACAGACATGCTTGGTCTCCCAGCAAAGTTGGTCTGGTTGGACAAAATGAAAAAAATGCCAAGCAGATCAAAAATACATGTATAGCTAGTAACAACCTACATTTGGATAGTGTAGGAAGAAAATACAATCTCACACTTTTGATTACAACCCACCTCTTAAATTAGGCAACCCTAGCCCACAGCAATGATGTCCTTTCTCCTCTTTTTACACTTTTATCTCCCCATATTATTGCACATATGAAACATCCATTTTCAAGCATGGTATTTTCCTTTCTAATAAAATGCAGCAGGAGGTTCCACAGGTTAATTATAAATTGGTTTATAAAGCATTTACCAAGAAGTGTTTTAAATCCATTTCCCTTAATTTCATTTGATGCAGCATATGTCTTTCAGTGCAAAGGGGAGTTGCAGCTTTATTGCCACTATCTGCCAGATGAACATGTTCATCATCAACAGTGCAGGGAGTGATAAGTCCCTTATCTGATACAGAGAGACAAAACACTCCCTCTTTCTTATCAACAAATTGAGTTATCAGCCAAGTGAAGTAGTTTTTAGGTAGCCTTTCTGACTGCATTTTGCTTTTAAATCCATATTGGCAGCAAATGTTCATAGATGTATTTGCCTCTCATGCCTATTTCAAAATGCAGCAGCAGGCACAGATAAGAATACCTCATCTCCCCAAGCCGTCTGGTCTGAGTGCTGTTAAACAGTTCTGAATTTTCTCTGATTGCTGGTAAACTAAACTACACCAAAAGTTACAAAATGATGCTAAAACAGTCGTGCAAAGACCTTAGAGGAACACAGAGACTGTAACACTGCACAACCAAAGCCTGCTGACATGACCATCATTGATGGCTTAGGCCACACTTGTCATTGCTACCCCTTACTTCTGGGTGCCTGACTTGAGACAATTAGGACCCAGAAACCTTGGAAAATACAAGCCCTGATCCTGCCAAGGTAACACTTTTGCTATACCTGGCTGTGTATGCACAAATCCATTCAGAATTAACTGCACAGCATAGTAAAGCTAGACAAAAGTTAGTATTATCGGCTCCATGACATTATTAGGAAACTGTAACACCCAAATGCATGAAAAGGTTTTAGCTGTGAAGAAATAGAAACCATCTGATGCTTTTTTACAACTCATTTTGATGGTATGTTCCCCACTGGCATGCTCTGTGCTGTAAGCAGCTACTCTGAAATGCTACCCCTGAGGAAAGTCTCAGCATCACACTAACTTGAGCAGAGGACAGATGGGTTCAGTTGTTGGTATGTATTTCTCAGTGCTGGAGTTGGTATCATTTTGGTTGAGTGTGGCTGGAAAATTAACTTAATTGGGATAGCACTTGAAAGGATTTATCCCTGACTGCAGGGGCCAACTGTGCTCATTCCCATCTCACCAAAATAATTTTTAAATGTGACTTTTCTCTTCCATAAACCAGCCCAAGAAGACATGACTTGATAGCAGAAACTCATGGAGGACAGACACCTTAAATCAGAAATGTTTCTTGTAAATACCTACAAACTCCCTGCTACAAGCTCATCTTCCCTCCCATAAAGACATGATCAAACAGGAACTCCAAAATTAATGTAAAGGTTGATGACAAGAACATCATCATTTCACCTGCTGAGCAAGACAGGCAAAACCTGCGAGTGCTCTGGAGCTTGCTCAGCACAGAGCCAGACAAGGGAGCTCAGACAATCTTCACCAGCAGCTTGAACCAGGGCTCTGGACTTTCCATTGGTTCAGAAGAAGATTGCATACATCCTTCCACCTCCACAAAAAAATCAAATACAACCACTCACGAGCTGCAACAAGGTCAGTAACACCTCCAATCTTCAGTGTGTTCCAAAGCCCATACTTATCTACTTTTTTAGAGAGTCTTCCTCTACGGTGCTACTTTCTTTCCCAGAAAGTTTTCCTGTGGCTGAACATGTTAATTTGGTAGCAATCAGATGCCTCATCTTTAAAGCAGCTATTTTGCAACCAGCTGCATTATTCCTGGAAGGGTTGTATACTCTCACCTGTTTGTAGACAGGACAGGATTGTTGGATATTAATTCTCGAAGAGACAAGAGATAATTATAATAATGGCCCAGCTGACAATAGTTTCAATAGTTTCCAGCCTTGCTGTCAGCTGACACATTCCTTCCTTCAGATAATATCTGATACACTGCACAGGACATGTCATAAGAATTACAGCGATCTCCGTGCTCCTCTGCTCTCATCCCAAACCTGCAATGAAGTTGCTACAGGAGGGGTTGTTTATTTTTCTTGAACATTAATAAGAAACCTGCTTAATAACTTCTAATCCTTCCCTCCCTCCCAGCTGTGCCGGTGCTCTGGAGCTCCTCCTCATCCCTGATGGCGTTAATGCTGAGCAGAGGAGGATGTTCTGCTCTTGCAGATTCAATATGGAAGTGGCTCTGTGTGCATGGGTAGGCAGAAAGACTCATTCCTGATGCCTCACACATGATACTCAGCCCTCTGCAGGGTGCAGAACAGGGAGCATCATTCAGAAACTCTCGACCACAGACACTGAAGGGCTGGAGCAAGGCAATAGGAGAGGCTCTGATTCCATCTTAGCTCTAAAGATCAAGGCTTTTAAAATTAAAGAAAGTCTTGACAGTGTTGGTACCTGAAAGGATCATTAAGTAGTTGCAAATGGCCTTAATACTTTAAAGAGGACTTAATCAAGCAGAGCTGGGATGTCTTGACAATCTGATAATTGCAGCATAAAATTCAGAGAATGTGGAGGCCCAGGGGATACATGACCGGCCTTTTGGGGCTGATTGTTCTGAAACAGCCCTTATTTTTCTTTTGAAGAGAAATTTAAATTACCCAGACTTTCAAAAATAACTGTTTATCTTTCACAAGAGCCTTGAAGATCTTCTCATTTATCATGCATTTAAATCAGTGCAGTTTTCCTGCAATTCACTCTTAATCCACAGCTGGACAAAACTCTCTTCTATTAAGGATGCCAAAACTACTGGTGTTAGCTCAGTCCCTCACAGTTATCCATGTCAAAAGGTGTTAATTTGTGTAGGAAGGGCTGATCCCACCTCCACTCATATTTTTAGGATTGCTTCAGTAGGATTTAGATTAGTTTACAGGTAGTGTATTTAAACAACAAAAATAGCTAGCATAACATTACTGTAGTACAGCTGTGCTACTACAGGAGTCCAAATCTCATTTGATTTGGGTTGAAGACTTGTGTTTGCAGGACAAGGCAGAGGAGAAGTTTAGCCTCTGTCACAATTCTCTTAATGACAAAATTTACTTTTCTGGGATTTCACTGCGTTTCTCTGAAGGACATGATACTCACTGCAGTGCTGGGGGAGTGATTTAATATCAGCATAACACTTTTTTTCCTTGTCTTTCTCCCCATTCAGTTTTCTTCTTTTTCCTTCTATGCATTGCTCTTTTTCTGTTGGGAATAAATGGTCTGAATTTTTCTATAGTGTGGATGGTAGGCTGGCAGATTATGAGAAGCATGGTACAGAGGAAGAAGCTGCCATGTTTGCTGCAAGCACTCTTGGTCACATAGATGAGAGCATACAGGAAAGAAAAATAAATAAATTACTCCAGATGCCGCTTTGACTGACCCCGTGACATCACTGCCTGAAGGTTGACATCCACAAGGTGAGGATGCACAGCCTCGGCTTCCAACAGCAGACGAGAGCTTAGTATTTGATATGTACTACATCTGATTTAAAAAAAGTGCCTTTTTTGTTTGTTTGTTTGTTTGTTTTGTGATAGTGTTGTGATCTTCACATTCACATTTACTGATGACACATCACGCACAAACCCCACCACTCTCTTCTGCATTCTTTGTCATCATTCTAAAGACTTGTAGGGCTAACAATGATGGAAACTGCAGCAGTGCCCGTCCTTCTTCATCTTCAACAGGAGGTGTATTTTGATCTCTGTTTTTCACAACGGTACACAGACAAGGACAATGGCCCTCCCAGCCATCTGCATTTCTCCTTCTCACTGGTGAAGTCCATTGAGAAGGTACTTGTTAGTGCAGCATATGAGTCTTTCTGAGCCTGTCAGAGAGGGATAGGAAGGCAGTGTTAATTCAGCCAATGCTGTGCAGCTTGCAGAAACACTGTCGGCTTCTGCCTACACACATCTCACCTCCTATTGTTAATGAAATTACAGCTGATGAAAGAGATGAAAAAGTAACACATTTCTTTTCTGTTTTTTATAGTAATAAGGGAAATCTGATTCTTCCTGCCCCTGTACTATGAGTCTGTTTTTTGGACTGGGTCCTTTGGGCGACTGGGGCAGCTGTGGGGACATCATTCCCTGCACGGGTGCTATCAAATACACATAGGTGCACTAAACCTAATTTAACTGTTCTGAGTGTAAAGGCCACATTTGTTTGGGTAAATCTCTCTCATACAAGGAGTGATTACTTTCCAGGACTAACTAATATCTAGTTAGTGCTTTCCCATTTCTCACTGGTGGAAGACGAGCAACCTGTAAAGCTATGGAGAGGTCAAGTGAAAATTTCAGCAGAAATTTCTGAAGATAGCTATGAATTCATGGTGACCCTACAACTATTAGACATCTTGTTGTCCACAGAAAAAAAATAAATTGCAGATGTGTCCTGAAAATAAAACACGCAGTAGGCGTCATAGGCACACAGAACATTACGAGCTGTCTCAGGGGTTTCCAGACACAGAGAGGTGTGAGAGCTTTTTCCACCATCTCCACTTCTGTCTCAGGTTTTGCTTTCGTTTCTGCTTCTCACAGGTTCCCACTCTGCCATCACACATAAATTCCACCCAGACTCCCAGCTCAGCCCCCTCCCATTTCCTATTTATCACTAAACCCCCCATGTCAAAACAATCATGTTGATTCTGCTGTCTCCTTAATGTTATACTTGTGTATTTATTCTTTCTATATAACAGCTATTTTGTCAAAATGGCCTTTTTACTGGAGATTTATACCTACTGATTTCATACCTTGCCTGTGTTCTTTTATAGCTGGGGCTGGACATAAGAAATCAGAGCAAAATGTCTTTCTCCATCCATGTTAAAACTGCCACATGAGATCTGTGCTGGTACACCTCAGAGTTGGCTCCCCAAGAAAAAGCAAACTTAGAGTCTTCATGAGACCTGAAGAAATCCTATAGAATATTTTAAAGACCGTTTCCTCTGAAGGCTGTATTGTTTCAATAGCAAATTTCTTCCAATCCTCCCTTCCTGTTTTTCCATTCATGTGAACACGGGGTATTTTAAGAGTCCATCTGCTCATGTTACTTATTCCTCACTTCAAGTCATAATCCTCTGTGATACTACAGTTAATTGCTCTGCCTATGATTATATCGCAATTATGAATGGGATTATGAATTTCAACCCTATCTGTACTGGCGTAATTTCAAAATATTTCTACTGTTACCAGCTATGCCTGAACTTCAACAGCTTTTACAATTTTGAGGACATTTATTGTGTATCTGGCTGTTCTGATGCTGCTCTTAAATAGATAGAAGTGCCCACACCATATTTTACACTAACTGTAGCTAGATTAATTTGGATCTTGCACCTTTCTGGCTGAATTGAGACCTGCCTTTAGTCATGTTATTTCCATTCACAGCCCCAAGGTCTACGATAGACAGAGGGTGATGCTATTTAAAAATATCAGGATGTATTTTAAGCCATTTCTGAGCAATGGTAAATCCGATTCTGAAAATGTCAGTAGGTGAAGCGTCTACATCATAACTATACAACGGCTCTTGTTTTGTCACTCTTTCTGAGTAAAACTGTCCCTCCTTTACCAACAGGACATGGGACAGCAGAAAACAGTCCAAATTTTGCTTGCAGCCTGTTGCTCCATGAGGAAATTGATGTTTGGAAATACTCTTCTTGGTGAAGCGCTGCTCAGCAGAAACGGTCAACAAAAAATATAAAAAATAAAAATAAAAATGAAAACAATAAAATAATAATTATTATTATCATAATAAAAAAATGGAGGCAAAGGAGTGTATTTTTGGGGGAGGGGGTGATGCAGCCCGGGGGGTGTCGGGGAGCCGCAGGTGCCCGGGCGGGGGCTGCGCGCTGCTTCCCGCGGGCGCGGAGCGGCCGGGAGAGGGCGCGATGGCCCCACGGTAGCGGCGGCGGCCGTGGGAAAGCGCGGCCGTCCCCCGCGCCGGCGGGCGCCTCACCGCGGGTGGGGAGGGGGGGGGTCCTCCCGCCTTGGGGGGGCGGCCCCGCGCGCCGAATCACACCCCCCACCCCGGGTTTGTGCTCGCTGTGTGCTTAGAAAAGAAAAGCAGGGGAGGGGAATAAATAAATATACATATAGGAATAAGAAAATCCCCGCGGGGTGCCCGAGCTGGGGACGGGATAGCCGCTTGGAAGCGTTTGGGGGGGGGGGGGGGGGGGTGGGAGAAGTGTGCACAGCGGAGTGTCCCCCCATCTCTAGTGGGTGCGGAGCTCGTCGTGGCGGGGGGAAGGGGGAGGTTGCGCGGGGCGCAGCTCGGCGGGGGCTGGCGGCGGAGGAACCGCAGGTGCGTAAACTGCGCCCGCCCGGGCGGTGGGAGGGAGTCGGGGGTGTCCGTGCGGGTCGCCGGCAGCTAACGGTTCGGCGGGGCCGCGGGACCCGCCTGCCCGCCACGATGGGGGGGGGGGGGGGGGGGGGGCGCCCCGTCGTGGGTCGGCAGCCGCTGCGGCTCCGCGCCCCTCGAGGGTGGCCGAAAGGAGCGGGGGGTGGGGGGTGGTCACCCCGGGGCGTGGAGAGGAGGGAAGGGGCCGCAGGTGGGGGTCAGAGTGGGGGCGGCACAAGCCGGGGCGGGGGCACACCCGGGGCTGGTGAAAGAGAGCGTGGCTGCAAGGTGACCCCCGTGGGGCTCTGCCTCCGCCCCGCCCCGCAGCCTCCTTCTCCCGGTTTAATCCTCAACAGGCGCCGGCAGAGGCGGGATAATCGAGCGGCGACCGGGGCGGGGGGTGCCCGAGTCATACACGCTCCTTTGTGCCGGCAGCCAGCGCCTCCCCCCCCCCCACCCCCGGAGGCCGGCTCGCCCTCGGTGCGCGCCGAAGCCTCTTTGAGGTGGGGAGAGGAGGGTAAAGCCCCTTCCCCGGCCGCCGCCATCGGGGGGCATCGCGCTCTCCCTGCCGGGAAGCCAGCGGGAGGAGGGGAACGGCGAAGAGCTGCCTTTTAATCCCTACTCGTATTTTTTTTTTTTTTTTTTTTTTTTACTATGTTTACTTCCGACCTCTCCTTGCGCAGCTCGTAGTAAAAAGCCAGTTAAAAAAAAAAAAAAAAAAAAAGTAAAATAAATAAAAAGGACCGCGGAGCGCTGCATCGCCTCCCCCCCGGCGCGCTTCCCTCCCGCCCTGCAGGGAGAAAACCGCCGCCGCGGATCTCTCCGCAGCCGGGTGGCGGGAATAGGCGGGGGGGGGGGGGGGGGGTTTGTGTGTGGAAGCGCGGAGTGGCGCGCCCGCCCCCTCGCGGCGCGCCCTCCCCGCGGCGGGAGCGCGGAGCCTGCGCGGCTGCCAGCAGCGGGCGGCGGCGCGCCCGGCGGGAGCGCGCCCAAGGGCCCCGCGGTGCTGCCCCCGCCCCCGCGGCACCTCCCGCCCGCCCCTCGCCGGCGCTTTAAAGGAGGAAAAGCAACTAAACTTCTATTGTACCGGACAGAGCGCGCCGCGCCGCCTTGGACCCTACAATCTGCTGCACGCCGGGAAGGCGGCTTCTCTCCGCGGCTCCGTGGGGTTTTTTTAAACCGTGGTGGAAGAGAGCTACATTTTCCCGGCGTTTTGCCTTTTTTTTTTTTTTTTTCCCACCGTCCTTTCCGGCGGTTCTTTTTTTTTATTTTATTTTATATATATATATATATTTTTTTTTTTTTTTCCCCTTGTTCTGTTGTTCCCCGCACCGCCCGCAATAATTGCCTCGCTACGTCTCGCAGCTGGCGCGTTGGAGAAGCCGGTGAGTTGCGGGGTTCTGCTGTGCCCATCACTCGATCCCCCGCGGTTGTGGCGTTTGGACTGACACGGGCTGGTGACACCCAGGCTGCCGGCGGGGCTGAGCTCCGCGACGTGGATACCGACGGTCCCTCCTGAGGGACGCTCGCCTCTGTCGGGGCACCGCCGTTCCCCATCATTTTTCTTGAGCTCGGATTTTAATTTTACATTTTTTTTTTTTTTTCCTTTGGCGGGGGGTGTGTGTGGGGGGGGAAGCATTTGCTTCTCCCGCGTATGCGCGGGCAGGTTATGGTTATTTCACATATGGCTTATATGCATATATATATGCGTATATATATGTATATATGACAAGATTTGGCAAAGTTTGCCAGGGTCCCTGCCCGTCCCCGCGCCCTGCCAGCACGCCTAGGTGGGTGGCTGGGGAGCAGCCCGGCTCTCGGCTGGAAGCTCCCGGGAGCTCGCCGCCCCTTCCCGCCCGGCTCCCGGGACGCGGGAGGCGGGATGGGGATGGCGCTGCGGCCCCGGGAGGGAAGGGGCTTCGTGCCGGAGCGGTGCCCCGTGGGAGGGGGGCGGCGGGTGGGGAGCCGAGCCGAGCCGAGCGGCGCAGGGCGGCCGAGCCGCGGGAGCCCCTCCGGAGGGGCCGCCGGCCGCGGGGAGGGTGGTCCAGGAGTCGGCGGCAGCCGGTCCCTCGGTAGATCAGGTCTCGCCGCCCGCGTGTCCTGTCGAGCTTGGAAGGGGGGGGTGGGTGACGGGAGGTCGTGTATTTAATTTTTTTTTTTTTCTTAATTATTATAATATTTTTTTTTTAATTACGAAACGCGACTGTGCGTTTCCCCGCCGGCACGGCGCGGGGAGCCGGGAGGCAGCGCTGCGCGGCGGGGGGGCCCGGTGGCCCCGCCGAGGCCGGGGGGGAACAGATCCCCGCGGCGGAGCGCGGCTCACCCGACACCCCCCCCCCCCCCTTTTTTCCCCCCCTACCGCCCTCAGGCACCAGCCGCCGCGATGCCGCTCAGCGCCGGCTTCCCCAGCAAGAACTACGACTACGACTACGACTCGGTGCAGCCCTACTTCTACTTCGAGGAGGAGGAGGAGAACTTCTACCTGGCGGCGCAGCAGCGGGGCAGCGAGCTGCAGCCCCCCGCCCCGTCCGAGGACATCTGGAAGAAGTTTGAACTGCTGCCCACGCCGCCCCTCTCCCCCAGCCGCCGCTCCAGCCTGGCCGCCGCCTCCTGCTTCCCCTCCACCGCCGACCAGCTGGAGATAGTGACCGAGCTCCTCGGGGGGGACATGGTCAACCAGAGCTTCATCTGCGACCCGGACGACGAGTCCTTCGTCAAGTCCATCATCATCCAGGATTGCATGTGGAGCGGCTTCTCCGCCGCCGCCAAGCTGGAGAAGGTGGTCTCGGAGAAGCTGGCCTCCTACCAGGCGGCCCGCCGGGAGGGGGGCCCCGCCGCCGCCCGCCCCGGCCCGCCGCCCGCCGCCCCGCCACCGCCCGGCCTCGCCGCCTCCCCCGCCGCCTCGGCCGGCCTCTACCTGCACGACCTGGGCGCCGCCGCCGCCGATTGCATCGACCCCTCGGTGGTCTTCCCCTACCCGCTCAGCGAGCGGGCCCCGCGGGCCGGGCCGCCCGGCGCCAGCCCCGCGTCCCTGCTGGGCGACGACACGCCGCCCACGACCAGCAGCGACTCGGGTGAGTGGGGCCCACGCGTGCTCCGGGGACACACACACACACACACACACACACCACGACACGGGCGTGGAAGTCCGCGGTGCGCCGAGTGCACCCAGCAGCCCCCCCGCCCGCCTCCCTCCTCACCCCCTTTCTCCCCCGGCCCTCCCCGCATGGGCTCTTTTAAATGCCACGTTAGCGAGGCACGGAGAGACTCCCGACGAATTTATTTCCTGGAAAACTAGCCCAGTTTTCCCTCCAGGGGTGGAGGGAGGAAAGGGGGGAGGGGAGGAAGAAACTTTCATAACGGGGGCAGAGGCGGTCTCCAGCGCGGTGTCCCGGTGCTGCCGGTGCCACCCGTGGGCTGGGAAGGAGTTAACTCCCGCCCGAGAGCCGCGGGGGGAATGTGCAGCCAGGGAGGCGCTAGTGAAAGTGACTGCAGAGGAGTGAATGGGGCTGGGAAAGTTTTAGAAATGCTTCCTTAGGTATTTGACAGCGTGTTCTGCTCCCTCATAAATTTGGTTTGAGAGTGAGTTTCTACTCAAGGCGCTACAGCCCTTTTTTTTTTTTTTTTTTTTTTTTTTCCCTCCCCTCCCCTCCCTTGGATTTTCCACAAATTAGCAGATCAAGAGAGATTCAGAAAATGTCTCTGAATACACATGTGTGTTAAGTAAGATTTCTTTTGAGGCGTGGCCAAAGCCTTCTAAATCCTTAATTAAGGGCAGCTTGAGTCTGGGAGCTTTATTGTGCTGTACTGCTGACAACCGAGGTTAAACTTCCCTGCTATCTTTCATGCGCTCATCGGAATTACGCAAGCTCTTTGCAACTTTTGAAATCAGGGAGCTGGGGTTTGGAGAGCTGTCCGTGTGTCCTATTGCACTTGAAGCATTGCTTCCTTAAAGGAAAGGCTGTTGGGGAAAGCAGGGTCCAGCGGTATCAAACGGATTTAAGAAGGGTTTGTCAATGGGTTCCTCGTTGTGCAGCTCAGAGTAGCCTTCCCTTATAAATACAGTGGTCTTGAGAGTATTTGCACAACTTATGAATATTTTTTTTTTTCCCCTTGCAGAAGAAGAACAAGAAGAAGATGAGGAAATAGATGTCGTTACATTAGCTGAAGCGAACGAATCCGAATCCAGCACAGAGTCCAGCACAGACACATCAGAAGAGCACAGTAAGCCCCACCACAGCCCGCTGGTTCTCAAGCGGTGTCACGTCAACATCCATCAGCACAATTATGCTGCTCCTCCCTCCACCAAGGTTGAATACCCAGCTGCGAAAAGGCTAAAGTTGGACAGTGGCAGAGTTCTCAAACAGATCAGCAACAACCGAAAATGCTCGAGTCCCCGCACGTCAGATTCAGAAGAGAACGACAAGAGGCGAACGCACAATGTCTTGGAGCGCCAGAGGAGGAACGAGCTGAAGTTGAGTTTCTTTGCCTTGCGTGACCAGATACCTGAGGTGGCCAACAACGAAAAGGCGCCCAAGGTTGTCATCCTGAAAAAAGCAACAGAGTACGTTCTCTCCATCCAGTCGGACGAACACAGACTGATCGCAGAGAAAGAGCAGTTGCGGCGGAGGAGAGAACAGTTGAAACACAAACTCGAGCAGCTAAGGAACTCTTGTGCGTAGGAACTCTTGGGCATTGCTTAGAATAACCCAAACTAGACTGAAACTATGATAAAATATTAATGTTTCTGATATCATTCATGAACTACACCAGTCCATTGAGTATGGAACTATTGCAACTGCATGCTGTGCGATTTAACTTGAGACTACACAACCTTGGCTGAATCTCCCAAGGGTTTGGCCAGAACCTCAAAACTGCCTCATAATTGATACTTTGGGCATAAGGGATGATGGGACATTCTTCATGCTTGGGGATGAACTCAACTTTTTTTCTTTTAAAATTTTGTATTTAAGGCATTTTTTCATATGAGGATCCAAAAAAAAAAAGTTGTCCCCAGATTGCTGTATATATTTACACATCTTATTGCCATGTAAATACCTTTAATAAAGCCTTTATAGAAAAATGTGCAACATTAATACGCAACAGTTGTGGCAACTGGATTTATACTTGTCTTGAACTTCTGTGCCATAACATTTCACAATTTTGTTTTTTATTTAAATACATTTTTCTTTTTAAAATGATTTTTATTTTGTTTTTAGATAAATAAATATTTGCCCAAAATATAATTAGCTAAATCCTGTGTGAAGACTTTGCTTTGTCTCCCACGGTTGTTGTTAGATGCTTATTTCCATGATATCCCTCTCCTTGTCATGGCAGTGACCTGACAAAAGTCAAAGGAGAGTTAGGTGAGAGGAAATGATGATAGGTCTATAGCTTAGTAGAGAGCTGAGTTTCTTCCTTCTGTTAATTCGAGTAGATAAAATTGTTGGTCTAATGTACTTTGTTGGTTCAACCAGTGTTGCAGCAGTGCCTCCATGAAGGTGGTTGTAGCAATGTCTGTCTTGGCCATGGCCATCTGCCTTCTGAAAGTAAAGTTGAGGTGTTGTATTTTTGCACCAGTCACCCCAGCATATGGGCTTTTCATTCCTTGCAAAGACTTATAATTGCATTTTCAGGGCATGACCTTCATTCTGCGCTAGGGACCCAGCTACATATTTTGAGGGCTGCTTTGTAGTAGGCTCACCTTAATTGCTTCCTGTTTCATTTTGAACTGAAGTTAAATAGATAAGAAAACAAACTGAGATGGTGAGAGTTGAAGTGATTAAAACAACAGCATGGTTTCCATTTTTAGCCAATCTTCCTGGTCAAACACCTTTAACGCTTTATTCATGTGAATAGTTACTTGGGATTTCAAGGAATACAAAGTTCAAGGATGCACAAAGGAAAAGAAGAGCTATTTCTCCCGTGGAGAATATGCTCAGACAGTTTTCTAACATTTGCCAGACATATTAAATCATATTTACATTCAGGAATTGTCTCATGATCAGCTTTGGATAAGCCATAAAGTACCTGAGATTAGATCTGTTATTTTTCTCCCCTTCTTTCACCCACTTAGCTTCACTTTGGTCACAACTTCAGCAAGAAATCAGTGAGCCCTTTGATGTGGGGGAAGAAGGTGCTTTTCAAAAAGTTGAACCTTGTACTTTTTGATTTTCATAATTCCCGTTAAATACATATTTGCTTGGCTTGTAACCATTCAAGGAGCAGTGCTGCCAGATAACACCAGTGGCAGTAACCAAACTGGGACTGAGGGCTCAGGTTTTCTATTGCTTTTGAGTTCAGAGTGGGAAGAAGAAGAGTTGAGTGTGGGTTTATATAGGATGGGGGGAGGTAGCATTTTATAGGCGGGGTAGATGCCAAAAGTCTCTGCCCTGCAAAGCCCAGGGTAACCGTCCCAACAGTTTTGCACATGGGGCTTCCAAAAGAGGGTAGGTGTCCAAATCCCATTTGATTGAGTGCTTTAAGTTCTAGGCTGAAGGTTTCTTGGGGAAAAAAACAAAAAGCATTCTGTTAGAAAAGCAAGAGAAAGCAAGGCTTTATTCTTTGTCTGCACCGCCCCCTTGTAACTGGGTTTATAAAAGTGGTCTGCAGTTGCTTTTTCCAGTATGTGATTCAGATATTCACTTATGAAGAAAAAGAATGATGTGAAATGAAACTGTCAATTGTATCTGAACTGTAAATCAGGATATCTTCCAGCTCTGAACAACAGAAAACTTCTACCTTTTATTAGACAGGATAACTTATTTTAAAAGAACGTGAATTTCACTTGCCTTTTGGCTTGTACCCTGTTTTAGATATTGCTTTGGAACAGAAGCAAGCTGTTCAAGCATCTCTAACTGCATCCTCATCCCCTGAAACAAACCAAGAGGTATAGATCCATCCACAAACTATGAAAAATATCTGTCACCCTTGGGTCCTAGTTTCATGTGTTAGCAAAACCCCCTCATCTCTTCCCGTTAAATGAGGTTAGACCACACTGATTAAAAAACCTCTCCTTATTTGTCATCTTCTTAAATCATTTGGAGAATAGCTTTGAGTTTTGTCTTCTCTGTGCAGAAGGTCCATCCTCAGTCTTTTGATGAATAGGCTACTAGCAGTTATTTAGTTTCTTACTATTCTCTTTTAATTGAGTGTCTGTTCCACTTACCACTTACCTATTGGAAGAGCACACCAGATCATGAACATGGTCCCAAATTGCCACTTTAAAGAGTATGATATTATGAGATGACACTTCATATTTATGACATTTATTACTCTGTTGAAGGATGGCAAAGTACCTAGATATTGTAGTAAAAAATAAATAAATTTAAAATAGCCTACGGGTGTAGGGGTAAGAAAACTCCTGGTTATTAAACTGCTGCTACAATAAAGAAGGTGTCTTCCACTTTCCAACTCAGCATGAGAGGTTAGGATGTTCAGAAGACACAGACATCCCACAGGAGTTTCTAGGCTGGATTCAGTTAGTAACACATTGTATATGGGTAGGAAAGTGTTGGGTTTTGCTGCTGTTTTGGAGCAATAAATGAGAAAAGCTTATAAAAGAAGCCTCTGAGCCTTGAAATAAAATGCAGTAAGTATTTACAGTGCTTGCCAAACAGCTGTACCAAAACACTACTTGAAGTACAAGAAGCATTTTTAACTTCCATCTCTCTACTCATTTAGTTTCACAAATCTTAAGTTACTTCTCTTCCAGAAAAAAATTATGAAAAATATGGCATCAAAGGAAACTAGAAACAAACCATCATGGTGAAAATAAAATTGCTTTTATCATATAAACTCACTGTTTTCACTTAATAATACTGATTTCTAGGGTTCCAGCTTAATTTTTTTTCTTGTGTATAAATGACTTCAATGTATCGATACAGAATGAACTGGGGGAGCATTGGGATGTACAAAAGCACACGTGTCTACTTAATTCAGCTCCCATTGGAGCCTGTGGAAATTCTGTGTTTCTTCCAGGGAAACAGATTCATGACAGTGGAGGACGCACTTGAAAATTTCATCACTGCCTACAAAGAAATCAGTTTACTTGCCCCTGCCAGAACCACTCTTGCTCCTATAGCACTTTGTAACCATTTCAAGCAGTTGAGAGATGACAAACATTTCATCAGAGTTGTATTAAAAGGAGAATTTCAGGTAAGTGGAATAGAATTATTGTAAACTGGAAAGAAGCCAGGCCACTTCAGTTAAAATCTGAATTTATTCAAAAGGGAAGGTAGAGGTGGTTGTTTCATCTTCTGAGATGAGCCATCCTCTAAATACGCTGGATTCCTTTTAACTTTTTTTTTTTTTTTTATTGATCTGTGTTAGAGTCATCTGCCAAAGAATTATCAGAAGAATAAACAATAGGGGTTCCTAACACAGGCAGACAGCTTGGGAAGAGACTCAGGATTTACTTCCCAGCTTGCGGGTTTGTTATTTTCTCATTTTAAAAAGACATCTATGGGGGCTTCTGAAAAAAGGCTCTGCTGACTGAAAACTAACCCCTGGTTTCCCCTTGACGTTTCCTCACAGATGAGGCCTAAATCTGACTAGAAAAAAAAAAAAAAAAAAAATCAAGAAATGAGATAGATGAGCCACAGAAGCCGGATTTCATTTCCAGTAAAAAATGTCTGATGTTCAGCAAGTTTTGCCTACCTTCCTGCCATTTACTTATCTCATGTATAGCTGTTGCATCAGTGGGCACAGGCAACAGAGAAAATGTTATCCCAGATTCAGACTAACAGCCAGGAAGGCAAAGGTTTGTTTTTGTTTTTTTTTTTTTTTCCTAATTCTGATATTCATTTTCTACAGAGATCTTGAATGAGGGAAGGGTGCAAGCATTTGGAGCATCTTGCTGATGGCAGTGGGCTCAGTGGTGTGAGTGAGGCACATCATGGAAGAGCTGCAGTTACTGTGCATCCAGGTGGGAACAGGGGTGGGTGACACACTGGTCAGGCAGTGACAATACCACCTCTTAATCGGTTCTGGACTATATGACAGGTTTTTTTTTCACATCTCTACAGAAGCCCAGTGCCTTGTCTCTAAGTGTGTCCAGACTCCATCTTCCTAGGAAATGAGGTAAGTCAGTTTTTCTGATAATGAGGAGTACGACCTTTGGTGTTGAGTATCAGTGCATATGAAAAGGTTTTATCTGCCACTTGCCAAAACTGCTTAATATTTGTAGTTAGTGAGCAAACCTTGCCTGAAGTTACCACCAATGCACGGGAGCCTGAGCTACGAGGCACATCTGCATGGTCGTACTTGAAGCCGTGAGACACAAGGGAGAGGTCGTTGGCTGAGAGCAGAGCTGCAGGACTCTGGCTGACTTTGATGGCAAATTATGTTATTTCCACAAGTTCTGTTTCCAATTTCCATCTTGGTATATGAATTGTGGACCTATTCCTTGTTCTGCACAAGTCTAGGAGAAAGCAGCTAGGTAGGTTAGTTCCTGATATTATGTATTATGGTGATTACATTTTGTTGCTAAATTCACCCTTCCTGTATGTCTCTGTACAGATCTTGCCATGGCTACTGTTCCATTGAATACATTTCCATTCAAGGCCAAACCTTCCTTGCAAAAATGTGTAAATTCCATCGTGAGTTTCTATGTCCCAATTATGTGGAATTATGTTTTCCCTATAGGATCAAAAAGAAAAAAAAAAAAAAAAAAAAGAAGAAATAAAGGATTAGGCGCTATGAATGAAGAGGTTTTAAAATATAAGCTCCAAAAATGGAGCAATCTCACTGGGTAACAGCGAGTTCCAAGTAGAGAAATTAACACTGCTTGGAACTAATTAGCCTCATTAACTACTTTCATGCTAATTTATCCATGATGAAAAAGGACAGAAATAGCAGGAAGAAAAAAAAAAAAATACAGGAGTTGTGCTTTATATACAACTACTATGGGTAGGCAACCCCCCACAAAATTCTTGAGGCTAAATTGCGAGCATGCGTGATCAAATACAGCGCTCTGCCCCTGCAGCCACGTCCCTTCGGTCAGCCCCTGGATCGCTGCAGGTCCCTGTTGCATGGCAGCGCTCCCGTTCCCCAGCACATTTTACCTCCAAGTGCCACGCGTGTGCACGGGGCTGCTCGTAGGCATGCAGCTGCTGCAGCGAGAGCTTCCTTCCACTCTTTTTCCTCCCATCAATCTGCTCGGTGACGACAGCAGAACCAAACAAAGCCTCTCAGTGCAGGTACTTGCTGTGATCTAGTGCCCGGCTGAGTGTCTGACAAAGCTCTTTTTGGCTTGTGACCAAGGCCGTGCAGTGCTATGGATGAATTAGGGGAAAAGGGATCAACTCCGCAACTGTGTAGATACAGCAAACATGAACTAAACGTTTGCACGCTCCCCTGAGGTACAAAATTATCCCCGCTCTCCCTCCCCTGCAGAAAAGTGGTGTCTGCAACACCAGGTGGGCTCCTACCCCAGCACTGGACAGACCCCACAGCGATCAGCTTCTAGATTTATTCAGTCCAAATGATGTATTTTATTTAGGTTTATTCAGTCTGGTATGGTCAATGCTGTTTCCTAGAATTCTTCATGTTTTCATTTGACTGCACTACAGTCACTCCTTAAATAATTTGGTTTTATTCATGTCATATGTCTCCCAGGAAAGAAAACCTGCTCTGTAATAACTGCTACCAGAACAAGGTTTTTAAATAAGTGTGCTTTTGGGAAGACGGTTTTGGAGTATCTAAAACCAAGTAAAAATCTAGAAAATATAGTGAGGATGCTGGATCAGACAGCAAAGATGACCTTTCCAACCCCATTTTCTGTCAGGGTTTTTTCACTCTTCCACACTTCGCTAATTTACTTTTAGGCTACATGTTAAAATTAGGAACAGAGGAGTAACCTGAATCTAAATGAAAAGGATGTAACAAGGTATTTTGCAAGGGTTAAGCTACAATCCATGTTCCATGAACATACAAATTTCAAAGACAAATCAAATGTGATCTGTTACTTTCTGATGAACCTGAACAAAGATACTTCTGCCTTGGACTGCGCTGGGTTTTCAATGGTAAGCAGCATTACTTTATAACATCTGCAACTTAGTTTTCAAATATTAGACTTTTTATATTGCATAAATGTTATGGAAAAGAAATGAAAAAGGAGATTTATTTTTTTTTACCTTTATCAACCAAGTATTTTTCAGAGACAGAGATTTTACAAAAAAAAATCCATCAGACTCTAATAGCTCACCATATATTGGCTGCAGACATTGTGACTTGCAATGAATCTAGAGAAGAAAAGACATGTTATTTTGATAAATTGTACTGTTTTATAATATTAATTTGATCTGCAAAATTCCTCTCATCTGGGGTAAAACAGATTTTTCTTTGGGCACAAGTAAAATCTTATTATGTGTTCTCATTATCGTTCATCATTATGGTAAAGAGTAAGATAATATTGTATTGTGCCTAGACTTCTACACTTTGAGGGAATGTAAAAGGCTATATGAATATTTTATGAAGTGATTGCAAAATAAAATTGACATCCAAGTGATTTTACTATGTAACATATTATTCCCTCCCTGTAAAATTGGATTCTTACTGAAAAACACTTTCTTCCTTTTGCATTTGTGAAAGAGAAAAAAAAATAGTCTCCCGTCCTTATGAAACAATACAGCATCTTTCCCATGTTTTACAAGGGCAAAAGTATTCACCAGCATCTGTGCTTTTATTCAAAATTTAATTTTTGGCTCTTGATTAAAATTAATCCACCCCTTTCCCATTCATTTCAGCATGCTGCCTTAAAACCGAGACCCAAGTGTGACACCCAAACCAGTGAACACAAACTGCAAAAGCATTAACAGGGCTCCAGAGGCCAAAATAATCACCAAATATTTATGACCTGCTTAGCAGCTGGAGCAAAATATCTGGGCAGTGAGGTGACTGCCACAGAGCTTTGTGCAGCTGCACCGTGTTGCCTGGCCATGGGGGTTCCCCCCTCCCTCTAACTCATTTTCAAACTATTTTTTCTTGAAATAAGTGGCCAAATTCCCATTAATGTCATGAATTCCTGTTTGGGAATGCTACATGCCAGAAGATTTTAAGCTCAGTTGATGTTTCCATGAGGTTCCTCTGTAAATGTGCCTGTTGCTGGCCCTCGGGGAGCTTGCTCAGAGGAACAGTAAATCCCACTGAAGATTCCTGGCTCCTGGAACAGACACACCGTGTCTACATGATGTAAAATGCTGATCTGGTGTGAACTCACTTTGTCCTGCCAGATGTTATGGCAAATCTGGTATCCTACCACAGCCGCTCTAAACTCATCATGAATACCCCATAACGTGCAGATCAGTGATGACATTATACGGATCATATTGATCTTGCTGAATGCTCCAGACACACATGGTTTCAATTTTGTGACTGTGAGGCCACCACAACTGATTTATCCTCTAATTTAATTTGTTCTGTGTAAACTAGCTTTCAGTTCATACCTTCCTTTGTCTTGGTGTGCATTGGGAGCAAAATCCCGGCCTCTTCACGAAGCACCACACAAACCACAAAACACTTACTGACTCCAGTAGGGCCAGGATTGCAACCTTAATTTTGCAATCTTTCTTTAATCTTCTCTTAATTAATTTAATTCTGATATCATTATCTAGATTACCCCATTCATTTAGCATCACAGCCTCTATCTCTTCATTCTCACTGGAAGGCTTTAGTAACTTTGCAAATGTTGCAGCTCTATCTCCCATTCCTACCTTTTGATCTTTACTAACAACCTTGCTTTAATGTCTGCTGAGCTCAGCCTTTTATCAGGCAAAGTGCTCCACCCTCCCTGGTACAGGGGGCACTGCTCTGATCAAGGTAGGCATGAGGAGCTGAATTTCTACCGTCTGTCTCTCGAGGTGATCCTGCTGGCCTGTCGTGGCTCTCCAGCCAGTTTTAAAACCAGTTCAGCCAAATCCAATTTAAAACTGAACGGCAGACAGGATTTCATAAAGTTTTGAAGCCCATTCCAGTTTTAACTAATTTCAGGACCTGCACTGTCTCTGCCAGGGGTTTTCTTCTCATAACTGCTCCGAGTGGACAATTCTGGTGTGGGTGGGAAAACACAGTAACCCACAGCTTGCAGCGGACATTTTATGTTGAAAGTTATATAATCCATTCTGTGCTGTTGTTCCATTTACTTTTATTTATGAAACAAGCTCAGCTGATGCCTTATTTTTTTTGCCTAGTCACACAAGAAAAAATCATGCTGCTGCCATATGTATAGTTAATCTTAATGGCACCACCTAAGTACAGAGAAGTTCTCCCCTCCTCTCCTTGGCCTCAGTGTGGCTGTGGCTCAGGTGGGATGAAGCCAGGACCCAGCGAAGAGGACAGGCATTGTAGCCAGGTCAGGGCAAGAGAAGCCTTTCTGCAGGGTGCAGACTGGCAGGATTTATACAAGGACACCCACCCGCCACCCCCAGTCCATCCTGTGTCACTGGAATAAAACCACTTATTCTGGTATAATCTCTTCTTAGGTGGAAAAAGCTCATATTAGCATGTCTATGCCCATACTACATCACTAATTCACTGGATTTTTAAAAACGTGTAAATCTTGAGATAATGAGCTCATGAAAAAGTTGAGGCAAATCAGGCTGTGGAGTTACCCAGTAATTTCCACTGTGCCATACATGATCCAGCCCTTTGGTCCCCACAGTAAACTGTTGGTGATTTATCTCTATACTGAGCTACCTCCTGCTGACAGTGGACCATGGTGAAATAGCTGGCATGCTGGATATCCTCATGCTCTTCATCACAGACTTACAGACGTGTTGAGCTTGGAAGGGACCTCTGGATGTCATCTGGTCCACCCCCCCTGCTCAACAGAGCCACCTTGAGCAGGCTGCCCAGGACCATGACCTTTTGACTATGACCATGGCTTCTGATTATCCCCAAGGATGGGGGTCCCACAACTTCCCTGAGCAAACTGCCAGTGCTCATTGAGCAACAACCTGGTCATGACAGCTTTGCAGGGTAGGTCTTGTTGTTACACATGATTTAATACAGAGTATGTCAATTTTCAGTTGTGCTGAGCGGGTCCCATAGCTTCCAACCATAGTTGGGGATGCTTATTGCTTTTAAAAATCAGGCAAAAAAACCTGCTGCAGCTTTCCTCTCCTGAAGCAGTAACAATTTTTGGATGAAAAGATATCACAGACAGGATAAATCTGGGGTACATACAGGTACAAGTGCACTGCCTGCCCTCTGCCATTTTTTTTCCTGGGTAACTTTAAACTCTAATGCACTCTGGCTTTCCAGCAAGGCACATTTGCAGAAGCTCTCAGATGTCAGTGGATGCAAAGCTCAGCTGAAACTGAGCACAAATGGAAAATCCTGTCCTTCGGCCTCTCCTGGCACATCAAGGATTTGCTCTGACCTCTTTAAAACTTAGCATCTCTGTCCTCATTTTCTCACTTCCATTCACTTGTGTCTATCGGGATGATTTGGCTATAAGACAAACAAGATCGGCATGGCTTCACTGTCATGGGCTGGGAAAAAAAAAAAAAAAAAAACAAACAACCAAAAAAACAACAAACCACCCCTAAATCCTGAGGTCAGAGACTGGCAGGAAGACGAGTAACAGCACACAGCATCTGTGTGGTGCTGGTTGTCTGGAGCGATAGTCTATTTATGTGATGCTTTTCATACAGTGCATGCTTTCTCTACCCATCATTGCTGAGGTGAAGCTATGCAGCAGGACAACAAAACAAGCTGCTCTGCCTAGTAGTGGAAAGGTCTTTTCCCAGTACATACTACAGTTTGCTTAGATGGGTGGCTAAAAATGGTGTGTTGATTTTAACGAAGATTGATAGTCAACATGACTATGCCACCTGCCTCACTTCTCTGCTGGACGCTCAGCAGAGAGCCTGGCAAACCTTAAACAATGGGATAGCCTGTTGATTTGGGGCTTAAAAGCTATCTGTGTAAGAACACGCTGAGAATATGTGCTGAGAGCTTCTGCTGAAGGGGCTAATTCACAGTCTAGTCAAGTAGCTTCATAACCATGTCTATCATGAAAATTTGTTATCAGCATACTGTTTGAATCACAGATCAATGCACACCGATTTTGGCAAATCTAATTAGATTTGATGGGGAAGAACATGTTTGCATTTTTTAGGCTCTGTAGTTCCCATCTCTTTACGTGTAATTTCATTTTTGATTTGTTTAACAGTGATTAAGGGTTGTGAATCATGATACTGCGGAGATGTTAGCCATGGTTATCCCACTCACTTAGCCAACCCTGTCTGTCACCCAATGCTGAGAATGGAAGACTGGGAATCAAGACTCCAGTGCCTTCCAGTTACACCAGCCAGAAGTCAATGTGCGCTCCCTGTATGGCCACAGGCAAGATATTTTACATAGTTGCACATCAGTTTATGAATCTGTGAACTTGGATATAGCATATATATGCATATTGGGGCATTATAGGACTTCATTGATCACTCCTACTTCTAAACTCTTCCCATTTCTTCTGCTTCCATGGCACAATACAAAATTATCATTGTGTGAGATGTGGAAGGGGCACAGCCTGGTGCTTATTTACCTTTCTGAATACCGTGGCTCCTCTGATTTCAATTATTGCCTGTAACATGCAATTGCTTAAATCTCTTCTTGGTCAGGGCTTAAATGGGACTCTGGGACTAAACCAGTGAGCTGGTGAGCAGCTTATGACAGATGTCCACACCAGATACTTCTCCCTTCCCCCCTTAGGTGTTTTCTACATTGTCTGTGGAGTTTATTTAGTGGTTGTTAACCAGTCTGCCTATATTCATATACCCATCCCAGGGGGAATCCTGTGCCTTGTAGTGTAGGAGCAGCAGCATCGTGGCTATGAAATGGGCTTTCAACTCCCAGGACAGTGTCCTGCTCCAGTGCACACCTTTACCTTTGACACGGGGAGTGGGAAGAAGGGGGCCAGCGCAGGACAAAGGCTGAGATGGCTCATTGCACCCAGGGTGCAGCCACTGTCTGGTCAGCAGAGATGCAAAGGAGGGTGTTAAACCAGGTCTTCCACTTCTTACGGAGGTGTTGGATCTCTATATGAAATGTGGGCAGTGGTGCCACTGTCACCATATGTGCTAAAAAAAGCACAAGTCTCCCAACTCCCTCTGAGGAAGATCCCAGCCCTGCAGCCACAAACCAGCTTGCTTGAGCCCCCCACAGCTGTGCCCACGCAGCGAGTGTGGGCCAAGTCCATAAACAAGCATTTGGGGAAGGTTAAACTTTAAACGTGACTGTGTGGACAGCAACTGGGCTTGAGAGGAGAGGAACAGCAGGGCCAGCGCGGGTTTCATGCTGTGTCTAATTCCCATCCTGCTGCTGGAGGAGCACCATGCATTGCCCCCGAGCACAAGTCGCAGCGTGGCTGTGTCAACATGCCTGTCGTGACACTTCATGGGCTGCCAGTGTCACTCTCCCTTGAAAATCACTCACATGAAAGCTGTATATTTGTTATAGATGGAGAGATTAGCGTAAAGGCTAAAAAAAGAAAGTAAACAAAACGGGAAGGACCCTGGGGATACAGCAGTGTTGTATGCCAGCTTGGCTGGTCCAACCTGTTTATAATGTCTAACACAATCACAGGTGCCAAAGAATAACCGACAAGTTAAACAGTTTCCTCTTTGCGATTTAGCAACGGGATCTTTGTGTGAGGAGGGCAGGGCCCCTGCTGTTTTCCCAGGAGCCCAGTGCTTCAGAAACAGGGAAGCAAACATGATGCTCTTCTCTGGAGGCTGGTGGCGTTTTACTTGCTTTGTGTGTCTTCTGCTGCTGTTGAGACATACAGTCCTCATGTGGGCACTGCTGGGTTCACAGGGCTCTCCTGGTCTCCTACTGTCTTCACAAGCCCAGGGAACTCAAATCCATGTGCCCCAGACCTCTGCATGCCCATAGCTGGGTATCTCCAGCCAATTCTCAAGCTGAGCATCTCCTGGCAGAAGACCCTTCTGTGCATCACGCTCAGTGTAGAACATCTCCCTAAAGCTGTGGCATTGGCTTCGGTGGGTTTGCACTGTCTCTTGTGACCAGACTTACAACCCTTACCTCTCATCTGATGCTGCCTTCATGTCCTGGGTTTTCTATCCCTTCTGACAGCACCACTTTCTACTTCCTCTCCCAGGCTTGCAACTTCTGTTGTGATCTTTCACCCTTCACACAAAACAAACAAATGACTCCTTCTCCCCAGGGACTTGATCAGTCTCTTTCTCAGGGGCTTCCTTGGGAAATCTGCCTGGGACCTGAATGGTGCTGCCTCCCTCTCTCTTGAATTCTCTCTTCTTTTGCTCACAACATTTGTTTTTTCACTACTGATGCTAAACCTCCAGCTCACAGTTTTGTTAACTCTCCCCCAAATTCAAGCATACTCATCTCTGGATCTACTTTCCACCCTGTCAGTCCAACACACATTTAAAAATGCAGACATTTGGTTTCATTTTATTCCACAGCTTTCTTGTTTCTTAAATCACATTCAAGCTAGTCATCTCAAACGGAATTTTTGCACCTCTCTGCCCTACTTGTTCAGTTTGAACACTCAGAAAGGCATCACTTTAAAATGTCATATTTCTTTTCCTTTTTTTATTACACAATCTCGAGGAATGTATGGAGCATCTGAGTCACATGTTCCCACAGTTGGGCCGTCAGTGACAAGTATGTTATTTCTGTGCTTCATATCAACCCTGCATATCCTCTTTCTCTGCTCTGGAGTCACAACTAAGCAATCTTGAATGACAGCCTTAAGAAATATCTCACTCCTTGGAACATGCTCCCAATTATTTGCCAAATATCTTCCCTAGTCTTACAGAGAAAGATGCACGGTGCAGTTCTGGGGTCCTAGCAAAATTGAACCCATCTTTATTAACGTAGATGTGTTACAAAATGGATCATTTCTATTTTCTTTACCCGTTATCTCTCTCTGTGCTCAATATAGCCATCACAAAATTCACCAGCCTACATTTATGGATAATCTGTATGAAGAAAAGGACAGGTGGAAATCTAGTGACATAGTTATATTGGAAAAAAATTACATAAATTCTGGGGAGTGGAACTGACATTGATGATGGTGTAGTCTGCTCCCACAACTCTGGATGGGGATATTCCTTATACATCTGAGTAGTCACCATACTACACGTCTCCCCTCTCTTTATTCTTCATCTTACATAGAGCACTTAGAGCACAAGGAAGGCAGTGGAAGCCTTTCCAGCAGCTTCAGAAAGTTTCCAGTCTTTGCTTCTGCTCTATTATTGCCTCCAGCTCCTGTTTCTTAGAGTTTGTCCCTACCAAAATTACAGGTGAGTCACTGTCACCTTCAGATAGATCACTGTTTGGGGACAGACATGCCTTTTCTTTAGATTAATGCAAGTACTTAACTTAAAAGACTAGGGACTAGAAATAAATTATGTAAAGTACCATTGCTTTGTAGCATTATTTTAGCACAGAATTAACTTGATATTGGTAAATACAGCAGGGAGGTATGCGTAAGGGTGAGGAGAAAAGCCAGTTGTGTCAAATCATAACACCTGCTGCAGAACAAATGGGTGTACACTGGCTTTGAATACATTCCGGATGGAAATTAGGTGGTTTCTAACCTTCAGAGAAGAAAAGTTCACAGATAATATCCAGGAAGGTGAAGTGAGGACAAGACACTGATGATCAACTTGATGCCTTTATGGGCAGGCTGATGTGAAATTATGGTTTCTAGTAGGAGAGGAGGAGATGCAATGACCCAGCCCTTTCCTCTGAGCGTCTGAGATGGCTTGGTTTTTTGGACAATTCCAGAATTAACCTGGAACAAGCTTAATCCCTGGATGAAGGAAGGTATAATTAATGCTACGATTACGCATTCTCAGCTGGTTTTTCTGCTGTGCTTCTCTCTGACCCATGTTCGGGGCGGGAGGGGGGGGTTTTGGTGGTTTACCCGTCTCTGCTGCACCTACCTGCCCTGGGTGAGGACACTTCGCTTCCCAGCTGCCTATGGTCACCAGCTGGAGGCTGTCCCCTCCGCGCTGTGCTAACCGCAGGGAGCACGGCACAGCTCGTGTTGGCTCCACGGGTGTTTCACCTACCTTGGCCAGAGCTTTGTCTGGCACAGGTTAAGGAGCGCTCATGTGATCCCTGCAGCCGGCAGAGCTGGTGGGGCCATAGACAAGAGAAGCAGTAGCAGAGTGCTGGAGGGCAGAAGCCTTCAGCTGGCACAGCCTTGCTGCAGCCTGACCCCTGATCTTTGCCTCAGATCTTCTTTTGGCCTCGGAAGAGCACGCTGCGTCATTTGGCCTTGACTTTGCTGTGTTTAACTTGCAGGGGTGAACTCAGAGCAATGCAATTGCCTCATGTAAGTGTGCTAAGCTGTCATAAAGATGTTTACACACAAGTGCTTTATTGACATGGACTGAGTATATTCAGGTAGTAATACTAGAACATTTTTAGAGTACAACCACTAGAAAGGCTGCGGGGCCGAGTGATATGAACACACGACATATTCCACAAGCTTGTGGAAAGAGGATCTTTGTGTTACCTCCTGCAGTGAGTGACCCTGGGTGTGATGGAAATGGTGGGTCCCTCTGTGACTGCTGATGCTCCAGCCTCAGGGGTGACCTGCCACCCCCCCTGGAAAGAGGTACAGTATAAAGGATGGTTTGTGCATTTTTATGGGGCCTGGAGCCTGACTTCCAAATCCTGGGGCTGCCTCGTGGTGGATGGGAGCAGCACGTCCTTCTGCCACAGGTTGCAGAGGCCCTGGACGAGCTCGTGTGACTGTGGTCTGACTTCTCTGTGTGTAAACAGGCTGGCAAACACTTTCGCTCTTTTTTTCATGTTGTTTTCCTGACTTTGTCATGCTGGGAGTTTTACATGGAGATACCTATCTGCCATCACAGCCCAAAGAGCTGTGTTCACGGCCATGCTGCTGGTACTGGTAACACATAGGTAAGTCTGTGACGTTGGGAAAAATAGTATTAATTTGAGCTGATGTTTAATAGCAGATTCTGTGTGTGTTTTGCCAAGGAAGGAAAGAGTCCTAGGGAGAAAGGAATGAAAAGTCAATTTTCAGGGATATTTCATACATATTTCTCTCCTTCTCTGGCAGCTGGGAGCTGTGAAGGAGCCATCAGGGCCCCATTTAAGGGCAATACCCATGTGAAGCCAGAGAAATAGCTTTACGCCACCACTCCTCCCAAATTCTGAAGCAGGAATGGGCTTGGAGAAAACAGTAGTATATCAGGCTGCTTCAGCACTCGGTCTCTTTTCAGCTGACAAAAGGATCCTTTGGTCTCACGGGTAACTGTAGATTTTGGTCTTTCTTCCAAGTTCACGGACCTCAAGAGGTCTTTTATTTAGGATGTGGTCCCCAACTAGATGTAGGAGTATGGCCCAAAGTGATCTCCTCCACCCCTCTCTGGCTGCAGCAGGTTGCTGAAGGGTATGGCACAAAGATCTTCAATCTGTCTGATCAGGAGGGCTCTCGTCTCCCTTTCGGTGAGCAGGCAAAGCCTCTTTGTCCAACCCAGTGTTGTATCTTGCTTAAACTACAGCACCACAGAATTGCAGTTTGGATAAAGCCACATTTTATACCATAATTTTGTACCTTTTACACTGGCATTTGCTTCTTCTGTACTGACTGGGATGTTCTTGCAGATCAGCTTTTTACTGCAATATTCAAAGCATTGTAGGGGAGTTGGAAACATATTTACTAATTAAATAAAACAGCATGTGCTATCGACTTTTTCAATGCTGCTTTGCAAATCTCACTGTGCTGGATACAGCCTTACGTGGCAAAGGCAGCTCCCAGACTGGGTACACAACCCATGCTGGTGCTCGCAGGTACTCTCGGGCTGTACAGACCATGTCATTGCAAAGGTGCTGGCACAGCAGGATTTTAGGTTCCCTCCTGGAGAGAAGCAAAAATAGTATGGGGAAAAAAATGACGTCGCACTGAAGCTTCTGCTTCATTTCAGTTCCAGCCTGGAATTGAGGAGGATACATTTCATTTTTTTCTTAAGTTTTTTTGTTTTGTTGTTTTGTTTTTTTTTTTTTGTTTTGTTTTTTAAGAGGAAAATAAAGCTTGTTTTGCCCATATGCTGGAGATTTGCTTTTTGTTTACTGTTTCACCGGTCTGCAGCATGTTCTGTATTTTTGATGTTGTTTTTTTTTCCAGAACTTAAGACGACTGCAAAGCTACTTTCTCTACTTGTGTGTGGGATGCTCGCATCCTTCCGTCCTGTGATTATTTGGAGACATCCAGGGTATGTCAGCACTTGAGCTCGGGGAAAACGGGAAATTCTTTTATATCTGCGATTCCTGTTTGCAAGCAAACTGGCGGGGTCCGGGAGAGCCGGGACCGGAGGCACCTTTCCAGGTGAAGCGCCGCAGGAGCCGAGCAGCGCGGGCTCCCGGGCTCCCCACTCGCTCTGCCGGGAGCGGATCCCGTTCTTCCCCGGCGCTCGCCGGGCCGGGCGGGCGAACCCGCGCGGGACGGGGTCCCGCAGCCTCCCCGCGCACGCTGCGCCGGCTGCCTGCGCACCCCGCGGAGCGCCACCGCCGCCCGCGCGGTTTTGTTTATTTATTTATCTGTTTATTTATTTATTTCTAAGTGATGATGATGATTTGATCTGATGTGCTTTTTTGCTTTGAAATCTCCGGGCCGTGCGGGGCCGGGTGGCTCCGCGGGGCCGGAGCGCGGGGGCGGGCGCTGCGCGCCGCGCGCTGCCCCGGGCTGCGGCCGCCGGCGGCGGCGGCGGGGGGCGGTGACGTCACAGAGCCGCTCGCCAGCACAACGTTCCATTGAGGCGAGCGCGTGCTCCGGCGAGCACATGGGCAGCGGGGCCCGCGCCGCTCCGCGCCCCTGCGCGCGCCTCCGCGCCCTGCCGCCGGCCCGCTTCCCGGGGCAGGGGGGGCGCGGTGAGTACCGGGGCTGCAGTTAACGGCGGTGGGTGAGGGGAGGTTGTTTGCATGTTTGTGGGGTTTTAAAATTTTATTTATTTATTATTATTTATTATTTTCCTCCTCCCCCCCCCCTTTTTTTTTTTTTTTTTTTTTTTTTCTTCACCTCTTGCTTTATTATTTGTGTCTCCCCGGTGGGGCTGGCAGGTCGGAGTTTACAGCTTAGGCGCGGGGGCTCGTGCAGCTGGGGGGGAGGGGGATGGGAGAGGAGGGGGGGGGGAATTGCATTTAATTTTATTTATTTATTTATTTATTTATTTATTTATTTATTTATTTGTAAAGCGCTGGCTCGGCGGTGGGCTAAAAATAGCAATCGCAAGCCGAAATCCGTGCGGATGGGGAGGCGAAGGGCTCGGGATGCCTCCCAACGTAAATAAATGGCCGCGATAAGAGCCGGCGATGTTTGGGGTCCGGGTTTGCTCCGAAATGACACGGCGGGGTGTGCCCTCGGCCCTCGGCGGCTCCTCCGCGGCCGGCGGAGGAGGGGGGGGGGGGGGGGGGGAAGGAAATGGTTGCCCCCCCTATTCCTCCCTTGGCTCGGGGGGGATCTCGGGCAGGGGGTGATGATGGAGTCCCCGCGGCTCGGGGCGGTGGTGGTTGGCAGCTCCCTCTGCAACTGCGCGGAAAATGCGCGCTGTGCGTTGGCCGGGGCGCGGAGGTGCATGCGGAGCCGGCCTGCTGCTGCTTGCTCCTGCCTGCATGCGTTTGCGGGGTGAATTAAGCTTTTAATCTGCAGATCTGAACTGTTTTGCTCGGGTGGCCGTTAATATGGGCAATCTAGTTTTAAGCTGGGTAGCGTGAGGGCCTGAGGAGTAAAAATGGAAGATTCTTCGGAGGCTCCAAAGAGCATTTTTACAAAGGGTTTTTTAGGCCATCTTTTCCTTAAAATACTGTGGAGTTTTCAAGTGCAACTTTAATAGGCCTCATTTTATATTTACATGTATAATATTGAAATGTTTTCATTGACAGGGTGCTTTGGAACTTTGGTCTTGATCTATTAGACTGTTGGTTGCTGCATCTTAAAATATTGTGCAGCGAAATCCCAGCAGAACTGATAATTGTATCTGGAAGATGCTGGAGGCCTTCAGTGAGATCTTTTTTATCTCATCTGTGTTGACAAGTTTAGACATGTTTGCCTGTCCACGTATTTGGTCAGCCACAGTGAGTTGTGAACCCCACACTAGTTCCTTTTTCCTAAGATGTTAAAATATATATTATTTAAGTCAATGATTTTGCACAAAAGAACTTTTCTGGGGGTATATTAGAATATATTAGCTATTGCTAAATACTAAAAGCACAGTCTATCACGTACATGTTATGTCTGTATGAAATGGGAGTATTTATTTCTTCATCGAGCAGAAATATAATCTCGCTAATTTCAGTTTGTGCCAGCTGGTCTGGATTATTGTAAGATCACTAATATATGTTGTAAAATATGAGGACATTAAAAAAAAAATCTAGCTCTGAGGTGTTGACATCACTGTAGAGAAATAAGGATACAGTCTGTTATTTAGTTGTGTCTCATAAACATCCAGTTTCCTTTCTATTGTGATTTTAAAAATTATTTAATAAATATGTGGATTTTCCAAGCACGTGGACCAGTCAGATGCTCTTTTGTGCTAGGTGCTGCATATCTCTGATAAATGCCAGTTTATGCCCCAGGGAGTTTCAAGTGATCTTAATATACATTGCATCATTTTAGAAATTCAGCTCTAACTTTTTTTTTTTTTCTTCTCTCTTTTCTGTCTCATAGCATTAAGTTGTGAGTCTGGCTTACAGCTGGCTTAGCATTGTTATAATTCCGATTGATCTGACTGGGCCTTTGTGTATTTTAAGTTATATTAAGGTAATCAGTTGTACAGGTGCAGTTTGTCAGCCAATGGGAATGCCTCTATACCTGTTAGGAGTGAAATATACTGTCCATCTATATGTCTAGCATCCCTGGGAGAGGGGCTGTGCCAGGCTGACTGCACGGGGACAGCGAGAGCAGTGACATCTCTGCCTTGGCAAGGCCTGAAGGATTTTGCACCCTGATGTCCACACGTCAGAGCAATTCTGCAATAGTGAAAATAAGGAAGGGCTTAGGCCTGCCGCTGTTGAAAGGCCCATCTGTTGCAGGAATGAACTGTGTGTTTGAATCAGTTTGTAAAATGGAATATTGGCTCCCTGGGTGAATGTGCATGCTTGGAGTATAACTTCGGTGGGAGCTAACGGCTTTCAGAGACGATGGTGAGTTCTGTCTCCTGACGTGCAGTGTGTTTGTTCAGCTCTGCAGCCACGGTGCTCTCTCGTTGCCCCTGCTGAACCAAAGTGTATGTTTTGGTTTAATTAAGGACTTCATCTGCAAAATTTGAAGCTTATGCTTAATTCTTTGTAATATTTGAACCATATCTTCCTGTTTTTAATCAGAATGCTTTACAAAGACAGCTTGTGCTTCCTGGCTGTATGTATTTCACTAACTTTTATATGAGGAATTACTGTCAGAGGAAGCAACCCATAGTGCCGATGTGGAGCAAGGCTAGGGAAAAAAATTGTATATCTATATACTTTTAAGGTATTGGTGCATCTTGTGTTCATTTGCCACTTTTCAGATGAGGATGTTCAGTGGGTTATTACAGCATCAATATTTTTCTACAGTCCTGTTTCTTCAGGCTTTTTGTGCTGGTGCAGCTCTACTATGAATTGCAAGATAGGGCTTGCAAGTATGACATCTTAATAAAATAAAATGTATGTATTTTTTTCCCTATCAGTCTATGCAAACAATAGCAGCGTCAGGCCAGGGGAAATGCTGTTTTTTGTGACCTGGGAGGTGTTTCTGCTGCCTGCAGGAATACTGGGAGTTTGTCTTTTGATCCCAGTACATGAATTTAGCAAAGGCTGGTGTCAGGTCCTCATGGTGCGGTGCACTGCAGCTGTGTATCCATCAGTTAAGCAATGGCAGTAGGTCTGTCAGAGCCTCGATGGAGCCTGTGTGCTCATTTTCTCAGAGCGTTACTGCTGGAGAGGCCGAGGTGGTGGGCGCGTTGCCCCGACCCCTCGCTACTGGTCAAGAGGACGGCGGCGTGGTCGGAGGTCCTGCTTTGTGAGCCAGGTAGGGTGCAGAGCTGCAAAGTGAACTAACCGAGAGGAAGATGCATACCTGCTCAGGAAGCTTTTGTCTGTTTGCAGCAAGGTGATACAGATCTTATTTTGAAGTGTTATTTTCTGTCTCCTCGCTGACTGATAGCTTTAGTACTGAACACCTGCATAGTTCCTGGTGAGATTTATGAAGAGTGAGGAGGAAATAAAGACATAATCCATCTCTCGGACCCATTAGCACTGCGTATAGGGCACATTTTCCCTCATCACAGCTGCATCTGTTCCTGAGCTGGTTCATTGTCCTATGTAGCAAAGTACTTAGTGTCCTGGCAAGCAGTGCTGCTGTATGTCTGCACATGGTTTATTTATACCTGGAGATGCAGTGCCTGCCATTTGCTTTCTTTGTTGGTACAGTTCAGTGGAAGACAGCATTTTTTGGAGTTACCAGTATTGTGATAAAGTAGCATTCCTGAGTCTTTCCTCAGTTCTCTGTCTGGCAAGTGCCAGAGGTTGTTTAGGATGGGGCTTGCTGGTGGTGCTTTTTTCCCTTGCTGCTCCAAGGTTGACAGATGAGAAGCAGCGAGATGGTTACCTGGTGTGTGAACTCTGCTCAGCCGAAGACAGCAGTCTGCAGGGTGGCACACACACGGGGACTGGCTGGGCGTACGGAGTGGTCTGCATGGTTTGCAAGCATCCAGATCTGTACAATCTAAATGCCTGTTAATGCATCCTGGGTGGTATCATTCTTCATGTGAATTCAAGGTATAGATGTGAATATCAATGTGGATCTGTATCCTGCAAATCAGGGGCTGGGTGAGTATCACCCAGGGTTTCCAGTCAGGTTTGTCCCACTGATTCTGATGCCTCTGCTGTCACATCTTTACTGCTATCGATACTTTCTATTTGTCAGCAGATACTGTGGTTGCATCCCCCATCTCCTTGAAGGAAAAATGATTCGTGAATTGCTGCTGGCATAGTACATCAGGCAGTACCAGGCTCTCCAATGCAGCAGTGACAGGCAGAGTTAGAACCAGCACCTGGTAGATAATTCAAATTAGAAATTATGGCACAGGTCTTTAATGGTGAGGGTGATTAGGCACTGGAACAAATTGTCAGGAGAAGGGGCAGATTCTCTCAGTCATATCTGCCTTAAAACCTGAGTCGGAAAAAGCAGTAGAAATTTTGTGTAGGAATTATTGGGTAGGTTCCTGCAAATCAGGTCATTAGAAAGTCCCTTGATGGAAGAGGGGAGGTTTGACCATCCTCCCCCACTATGATGTTGGGTTGTGTGGGTGCTGGGAGCTGACCTGCGCTGCTGGAGAGTGGGCTGGGTTGAGATGGGGCGTGCAGAGCCCACAGCCGTGGAAGGACTTTGTGTTTGTGTGGGAGAGTGTCATTGCCTTGAGATGTTTTGGAAGACAGCATTTTGCCATCTCTTTTGCATGCCTCGTTCAGGAATACCCAGTGCCAAAACATGTGTGTGGCCAAGGGCTACAGGATTTTGAGTAAATCCTGTAGCTCCTAAGAGGAGAGGGTGCCATCACCAGGGTTCTCACCTACAAGCTCAGGGCTTGTGCAGGCCTGGGACCCAGTTCTTCTCCAGGGGGTATGGATGAATGGCAGAGAAATCTAAAGGAAGCCTCAGAAGGCTCTCCCGGTTTTGGGGAGAGGAGGTGCCTCCCGCAAGAGCAACACCCAGAGCTGTAGGCTGCTTCCTTAGGGGCAGGTGGGGAGCAGAGGTGGATGGGAGAGGCAAGACCACATCCCATCACGTAGTTTATTAAGCAGCTTGTGGAGGCCTCAGCGCAATGCGGGTTGCATTGCACCCAGCCTCTGAATCAGGGTGCAGGGATTTTAAGTTGGAAAACTCCGGTCCAGTCCTCCTAACCACCCACCATTTTGTCTTCCCTCCATCCAGCCGGTACGCTCCAGTCCACTTCTCTCTGTCTTTCCCTGACTACCCCTTCCGTGCTGCCCAGTTTCCCGGGATAACTGCAGGTTGGATGCCTGGTCTGCACTTCAACTTCACTGGTGGAGCTGAGCTGGTTAAGGGGAATGTTGTGCTGCTAACACCTTTGGTGTGGATGCAGCATCCCGATTCCTTGCGCTGGTAGAAGCTGTAAGTTCTTCTGCATCAGGGGAATTTTGCAAGGCAGCAGGTTCAGAATCATCCAGAATCAGGTATGGGCCAGCCCCTTTGCTGCCCACTTACGTACTGCTTCCCTTTGGTCTCAGGCCATTTTGTGCCTTTCCTGAAGTTCTAACAGCTAGATTGCTTGCCTCGCTTTTTTTCCTTCCAGTCAGGAGAACTAAAACTTTTCACTGGTGCTTCAGGGGCAGCATCCTGGGAGGTCCTGTATAAATCTCAGCTGGGGTTGGGAAGCTATTGCCAGTAACTTAGAAAGCAGAAGAAAATTCCAATTTAGAAGTATTTTTTGTTAAAACAAACAAACAAACAAACAAACAACACCGAAAACAACCGCCTGTGACTCTTGATCAACACTTTGTATTTTGAGGCCTAGATTTGATCCTACTGCAGCCATCTCTTCTTGAAAATGTCAGCTGAGCAAAATCCCAGCCAAAATAAAATGCATTGCATTGCCTTGCATGCTTCTCTGCCGAGGTCGGGAGTGAGCCCTGAATGCACAAGTGGAAGGGGCTTGCAGGCTGTGTGAGGAACGAGCAGTGCAAGAGGCCGGAGTGTTACCGCCTGTGTAGGTTTAGGAAAGGTGGCTTTTCCTGGCCAGCTTTCAGCCAGGTGCTGTGTCCTTGCGACTTAGTGACAGATCGGGTACGGCTGTCCGCAGCAGTGGTGTGGCACTGACGTATATGTGATGTGTGTGCTGGTTTACATGGTGGAAACAGCAGCCGTGGGCTCATGCCTGAGCGTGTGGAATGTGGAGCAATGGCCAAAGCCCAGGCTGTGCTCAAACCCTTTAGGTTGCATCTCCTTTGCATGGAAAAAGGTCTAGCATGGCTCTCTCTTTGCTAATATTAAAGTTTGGTAACATTATTATTATTATCATCTTTATAATTATTATTATTATTATATTAGCTGTGTTTCAGGCATAAAGTTTATTATACATTAATGTAGTCATGCTATAGCAGTCTCTAGACATGATGTACCAAAACCCCTTTATGCTTCAGCTGATGTTGTAAATAGGTAGTCACACCTATCAGTGCAATGACCTGTTATTTAGCATGCAGAGCAAAAAGCTGCCATACATACATGCTTTTGGAAATATTTAGTAACGTTTCCAGCCCTGTTTAAATAATAGTGGGTTATTTATTTTTTTTCCTTTTTCATAAGAGTAGGAAAGTGTGAAATACACTTTCCCAGAAATGATCATGCAGGGAGCAAAGGCCAAGAGCTTTGTGTGGCAGCACAGGCAGTTGTGATGCTGCTCAGGGGTTGTAGGCAATCATGTTTGCTATGTGAATTGCTGGATCATTTGATTTACAGATATCTCACATCTGGCTCTAGTTCTTCTGAGTTTGCTTTTAGGGGTGGGGTGGGCAAAGCTTTAGATTTTTCTTAAATGTTAAAAAGGCTGCTATTAGGTTATATAAAAATACTAGCAATAAAGTACCTGTGTTTGATGTTACAGAGGAAAATAATCAGCCTTGTTTACAAACTGGGAGGTTGGACTGGAGACCCCAGAGGGTTCTTCCCACCAGCACTTCTCTGTTTCTGTGGTAACTGGAGAAAAATTGAAAAGCTGAGCTTCACAAGTCTCTGTTTGTGGAACAAGATGGAAGGAAGCCCAGCTTTCATGAATGCACAAGATGACTAAATAAATGTGATTAAAATGAGGAGGTTCAGAGCGGAAGGAAGATGCTGCTCTATACCGTCCAAGATGCTGAAGCAGCTTAGGGAGTTTGTCTTGAAATGTGTTCTTCATTTTGGGTAGTTAGTATTAAGACCCACCAGTCTTGCCTGTTACGAGTGGCTTGGAGAGATGACAGAGTTCCCAGTGCTCTGATGTTGATAGGATCTGGGGCCTCTGTTTTTGTCAAGCCATTTCTTCTCCTTCCCCTTCCACTCTTCTATTTTCTTCTCTCATCTGTGAACGTGTCAGGGCATGATGCCTTTTGTATGGTTGTTCAGAGCGTAGAACAGTAGAGCCCTGATGTCAGGTGGATCCTCAGAACTTCACATAAATGGTTGAGATTCTGTACTTTTGCTTGACATGGTTGGAAATGGCAGTGGTGACTTCTGTAGGCTGCCATCTATGAAGGGCAGGTCTGGTGGCTGCAGCCAACACAACTAAACAGGAAAAAAGCTTTTGAAAACTTCTCACCAGGTAGCTGTATGTTGCAAGTGCAAGTGTTGAAGATCTGGAAATAAGACGTTAGCTCCTAGACTAGTATGACAGGTAAAAATGAATACTGGCTTTTCATCTTCCATAGCACAGTTGATGGCTATTCTTCATATGGAGGAGGAAAAGGAGAAGGGAAGTTTGAAGTAATTTTATAATTTTAATTTTAAAGTTAAGTGTATCAGATACAGTTTACAGGTTACTAAGTGGAAACTTGGGTATAACTCAATTTGAGACAGGTTGTAGCCTGTACACCACTGTTGGTACCTGGTGTTCCTGTCTTCCTTTTAAATCTTGATGGCCTAAGAGACGTTTAGCAAAGACCTTGTTTTGCAGGTTTTTTAGTAAATCTTAGTGAGTATTTTTCTTGGGTACTTTTGTGAGACAAAGTACAATAATAGGATTTCAGTTCAGTACATCCCTCTGTTAACTAACTGTTAACACAGCCTCATTGAGCAAGGCAGTGTGGGAGGGGAATATGTAGAAAGGATTAAAAAACCTGCAGTCATTTGTGCTGATCCACCATGACTGGGAGAGCTTACAGTTGGTCTTGCTAATACATTTCATCTCTTTCTAATAATATTAGGAGTGCTAATATTCATAGTGACAAACACCTGTGTCTTGTTCTGCTTATAAAAATCTGGATGCTGAGCAGGTAAAAATGCTGTTGTCTCCACTGTGACAGCAGGAAGACAGTTACAGCTCATGAAGGTACGAGATACCATCAGGGATGGGGCTGGTGTGTGGGATCCCGGGGGCTATGCTATTTTGAAAGTCTTGAAGTCTGGGCTAGATCTGTTTAAGGCCTCCCTGAGTCATGACAAAGCCTGTAGGCCCATTAAATACTGCTTATAACATTAATATTTCGTTTGAAGATATTAAGGGATTTCAATGCCCATTAGAAGCTGGCAAGCGTTAAGGCTTGCAGCTGTGGCTTCACTGGAGAGCAGAGTGGGTCTGCCCAGAGAGGCTCCTGACCTCCCTCCACAGCAACAGGCCATGATGGCTCCAGAAGAAGGAGCGTGAAGTCATGTCTGAGCCCTTTGGGGTGGCTGGTACCATAGGAGAAGCAATGAGATTGCCCACTCCCACCAGTCTTCACACTTGGAGCCCTACACTGCCTTGTAGTAGGTGACCTGGCTGGTCAACCCAGGCTCAGGTGACCACAGCACGAAGATGATCCATACCTCTGTTTAACCTTTTTGCACTCAACTGCTTCCAGGGAGCTGACTTCTTGGACACTGTTGACTCATTGGTGAGGAACAGCTCTCTGAGCTCCAGCAATGCAGAAAAGCATGTGTAAGGGGCTGAAGAGTTTGCCACTGCCACGCTGGCTCTGTTGGTTGATATTTGTCCACAGCTGGCCAGTTGAGTTGGTAGGTTTGGAGTGCTCTTGAATTTCTCCTGGTGATCTTCTCTAGCTCTTCTTCTGGTGTTTGTCATCTCTGTCTGATTAGGAGGTGCAGCCCCATCTTCCTGGGAAGAGTCTTGGTCTTGGCATTGGCATTCATTGTGTCTTGGCTTGACATCAGCGGCGACATACCTGTGTAGGGAGCCTGAAAGTGAAGGAAGCTCCAACCAGTCCAGAAAGCTGCAGCCCATCTCCACTGCTGCATAGGCAGCTTGCGATCTCCTTTAGTGCTGACTTCTGCTGGAAATACCGATAAAGTTTTGAGGTATTTTGTTCTCTTTTTAGGATGCTCCCTGTATTGCCTCAGGTAGCAGAAAGACTGCTTAAGGCTTTGTGCCAAAGATGGTATGAGCTTTCTGCGAGGAAATGAAGCCCTGCTCTCTGAGGGTCCAGTTTCACATGGCCTGGGCAACCTCAGGAGATAAGGACTACCACAAACTTCATCATATTCTCCTCCAAGTGCAAGGTATGTTCAACAGAAGGTCCTTTTTCTAAATACATAGCAATATTTTGTGTAATGTTTAAAGACAGTTAAGGAACACACAAGCTAAACGAGACCCTTCACTGCTGGGTTGGAGGAAAGAGGAGAAATGACATGTATCAGATGTTAGTTTATCACTTAATAGAGTACTTGAAAGATAATCTGGTGATGACTACAGTGTTTAAACTGAGCACTGAGGAAAGTACTTTTGAGTGCAATTGCAGTTACCTGAAGTGATTTGAGCCTTTTCAAAATATAAGAAAAAGTTAGGAAACAGCAGGACTGATGTATGTGCCCAGACATCTTTAACTCTGCTCTCCCTTTACTTTCTTCACCCCTTTCAAACTAGGGTTAATTACCAGGAATTTTCTGTGGACACAAGACTGTCTTGTAGCACCCAGTTGTATTAACAGGTCAGAGCAAGCTGTTTTATCTATCAGATGTGTTAAGTATTTTTTTTTTTTTTTTAAATTGTGTTGCCTCCTTTATCACCTTGTGGACGGGTTCATAGATACCAAGGTAATTCATGTATGACTCTTGGTTCCCATCTGTTTTGTATATTCCAAAATGTGATATTTAAACCAGCAGTCAGAAGAGGAATTATGAAGTCAAGATCATGATGGACATTGTGGCCACAGTAGTTAAGAGGTTGTTCTCTGTGTGGTTTGATGGATGTGGTCGTTCTGATGTGGATTACTACTTACTACTGGTTGTTTCAGTATTGGGGGATCTTTACACCATCTCCATTAGTGGTTTAAGTGGGATTTCGGAGAACAGGGAATGAGTGTGTCTTTGCTCGTCCTCTGTTGTGGTTGACCCCTTTCTGGCTTCCTGTCTAAAGCAGGACTGTTAGATGTGCCCATCCAGGATTGCCATGTATGGTGAGATGATGGTATCTCCTTTGGCATGTCTTTTGTTCCACTCTGGTCAGCCTATTTGCTTGTACTTTATATCTTGGTTTTACCCTAGGTCATTTGGTCTCTGGGACAGAGACTGGTCTTTCTATTCTATTTTTATATAACGTCCAGCACAGACATATTCAGTATCTCAAGCTTTTGGTGGTGCTATATGTAATGTCAATAACTAATAGCACTGATATTCCTCCTGGGGATCTATGTCTATCTCTGCATGCAATGGAGTCGTGATGGCTGTAAATGTGCTGCTGTAGTGTGAATTTTCTTACATGACTTCTGTGTTATTTTAGCTCTGAATAGCAGTAAATGTGGGAGCCAGCTCAGTACAAGAGGTGTCGAGAAAGAATCCCTGTGCAGGTGAAAACTGTCTGTGCTGACCTGTCAGAGCCGGTGGCTGGTGATGAAGTCTTTGCTTTTATCCAGGGCAGGGTAGATAAAGCATGGCACAGATTTTCTACTTGAGCATGTATGTATATATCTATATCCAGGTAACTTCTATATGTATTTTATATATATATATACGAACATGTGTGTGAAAGCATCATTGCCTGTTTAGCTCTAACTTTGCTTCCTCCTCCTAGTTTCCCTCTGCTTCTCTTTTTCTGTTCCACTTTATGTTTGAGTTTTATGCCTGTGGTGTTTTTCACAGGCATATTTCCCTTTTTTCTTTACCTTCTTTCCCCTTTCCTATTTTGGCTTTTCATTCTTTACCTTCTCGTCCATGTGTTTCTGCTCCAAGTTGGTTTATAATTTCTCTTGTGTGTGGCTCCTCCTTTCTCTCACCAGGATAGGTTGACCAACCACCCTATTAGTGTCTCTGTACACCTCAAGAGTTTGTGACCCAAGGAGTGGCCACAGCTGTGCTCTTTATTTCTTGAAAAAAAGGAATAAGGGAGTCAGAGCTGCTCTCATTTCCCTTCTCTCTAAATGAGGCTTGGCCTGACAGTTTTGGCTTCCCTTGCCTGCTCTGGATTGCAGCTGGTGTGGCCAAGTAGATGTTTTTCAGATGTGATGGTTAAGTATAAAATTGGGGTGAATGGCCACAGTGCTGCTGTCCTGCATCCTGGTCTCGGTGGTGCTCCTTGACGGTTGCAGTCTGTACTCCAAGCCCAGGCTCTGCATTCCTGCCCTTACCTGTCTTACCTTTCTGCTGCTAATTTTAATAGCCTTCTGGCTTGCTGCAAGCCCAAGGCTTTTCTACCTGTTTTCAGCCCTGTTTCTGCCCTCCAGAGGGATGTGGCCCCAGTTTATGGTGGTGCTGCGAGGGCTGCCATGCTCTAATGGCAGAGGGCTTTGGGGTGGGTGAGCAGTGGAGCAGATTTGTGCATCCAGTGGTAGTGGCTCGGTTTGAGCAATTCCCATCCCCGTAAGAAAATGCTGTCTGGGGAGAGCAGGTGGGCAGCACTGGGAGCAGGGGGGATTTTAAATGGAGTTGGAGGCACATCTTGCACAGTGTTTCCTGCTTCTCTGCAAGCAGCGAGCGCTGCAAAGTGCAGCATCTTTTAGGGGTTGACTTGTAGACAATAAAGGAGAATGTTTCAACTGCTTCTGATTATAGAGGCGGAGGGATCTGAAATTTGGAAACGCTTTGATGCTGGTGATCTGAAGAACACAGTATCACTTGACAGCAGACATTTTATTCTTGGCTGCATCAGCCTTGCAGCAATCGAGTTGGTTGGGCGGCTTTGCTTGCACAGCTGTGTTGTTTTTGTTTTGTTTTGTTTTGTTTTTTTTTTTTCCCAAAAAATCCCAGGACTCAGCACTGCATTTCCTGTGCTGGAAAGCTGACGCTTCCCAACCCCAGTTTGTGGCGTTGGTTTCTTCGATGGGTGGCAATTCCTGAACGTGCCCAGCCTGCGCTCCGCTGAGGTCAGGTCGGGTGAGCTCTGCCGAGCACAGTTTAGGCAAGCGGATCTGCAGAGGGGGCTTTCCTTCAGATAGGTGGAAGGTTGTTGTGTTTTTTTTGTTGTTTTGTTTTTTGTTTTTGTTATGTTATTTCTTAGAAAGATGTAACATGAGCAGAAAATTTTAAAGGATATCATCAAGGTGAATAAACAGAAACCAAACTCCAGACCTTCTCCTTTGTGTGGCTGATGATACACGTGAAGCTTCATACATGAAATGTGAACACTCAGTGTCGTGTTTCGTTCAGAATGACTCTTAATTTTTTTTCCCCTTCTTTTTTTTTCCCCTCTGCAATGCAGACTGCTTTCACATCTGGTGTGAGTGTTGGGTGACATCCACCCTCTCCCTTCAGACCCGCTTAGACGAGGGGCTATTTCAGGCAATGTTCATAACTTGATCTTGCTGATGACCCTTGCACCCCAGGATCACTTAGTGCCAATTGTTAGGGTGCTTTGCTATTTTCAAGACACTTGGGCCTGATCCTATTTCCCTTGCACACCCAAATGGGATTTTTTTGCCCTGGTTTAGTTTGGCTCAGGAATGGGCTGTTTTTCTACTCACTACTTTGGTGCTGTCAGTCCACCGCACACACAGTGATAGTGAACTTCTGTAGTACCTGCAGCCTTTGGGATGGCACATGGAATGACACTGGTTGGCTTGAGGGATGCAGAGGACCTTGTCTTGGGAAGGATAAGGAGCTTTGGTCATGGCTCAGGTAGCCTGGCAAACAGCTGGGAAAAACTGTATTTAAAAGCCAGGTCTCCTTAGTGCAGAGCTGTCACCGAGCAGGTTGTCCTGGGTTCTGTGGTGAGGCTTATGCTGCTGCTGGCCCTACGATTTTGGGTTGAAGTATGGTAGACTTGTACCAGCGCAGACACTTGTGTTTTTGTTAGCCGGCATCCTGTCTCTGGTCAAAGCCAGATGTTTCAAAAAAAAGTGGGTGAAAGTGAAAGACATGGCTACAAAGTATCCAGATGGTGTGAGCAATTTTCTACCAAAACATTTCAAGCTCATGTTGGCTTGTGACCAAGTCATGCCTGCTGACTAGAGAGCTTGGTGATGAGTTTAGGTGACAGATTTCAGCTAATTTACAGCATCTAAACAAATACACCTTTTTTTCTTGTTCAGCCCCCTCTGCCCCCTGGTATTGAAGTGTGTGGCCTTTGATACTTAAATGTGTTTCTTAAGCAGCTAAAAAGTTTTTCTAAGTGAAATATGTTTCTATGCTGCAGTTGAGAGATAAATATATCTAGTGAATTAAAAGATGGCCATAGTATGTGTTATGTTGCCTTACCCAGTTTTTTTTCTTCTTTTAATGGTGATTCTCTGCTAACTCAAAATGGAAAACCTCCTGAAAGATGTTATTTTTCCCACTGAAAGAAATTACACACCAGAATGCCATTCATTGCCTTACGCTGCAACCAGTAGAGGATTAAACCCCCCCCACGCCTCTTCTTCAGCCAAGTGCCATGTGTTTGAAAAGTAGGCATGTTTGCAGCTGAGCCAGCTCTAATAATAATAATAATAATAATTTGGGTTGAGAAGCGCAGAGCAGCCTGTGATTAGCAAAATAATTATTGCACGTTGTATAAATTGAGAGGTGGGTTTTTAGCATGGTGAGAGGAGCTCTTGCTGCAGCTGCCTGGGGAGGCAATCGGCTCATGTCACCTTGTTGACGTTCTCCATGTAAAACTGAGTGCAAGAGCTGCACAGAGCAAAACATACTTATAAAATGATGATTGCTTTTGGGTTTTTCCAGTAAATCTGCTGATGAAAGAGCAGCCAGAAAACTTGTAAATAAGAGTTTTACACTGTGCTCTGCTCCCCAGGGTAATTTTTTTTTTTGAGTTTGGATGCCATTGTTGGATATGTTCTCTCTGCTTGCCGGGAGACCAAACTTCAACTAACTGTTAACTCTAGGACCTAAGAAATGGGCTAGGAAACCTTCCAAAACTTCTCCTTCGCAGGTCCCGGTTCAGATGCGGGTCAGTGGGGTTGAGGGAGATGTCTGTATTATATGATGCTGCTCTGACATGTATAAAGCCAAGTTTGTAAGCTCACAGCTGATGGCTCGTTGCCTTAAAATCTGCCCTGCTGCATAACAGCAAGCAGGGCATTTTAGGCGTGCTTTCCCCTCCGTGCTTGGTCAGCAAGGGCAGGGTTTGCGCAGGGCAGGTTGTGAGGTGGCACCACGCACACGGGTGCCCTTGGCTGTCATGGGCTTCGGGGCAGAGCTCACCCTGGGGATGTGCACAGGCAGGCCTGGGATGAGGGGGCTGTTGGAACTGATCCAGCCCCAAAAACTGAGCAGAGCTTTGGAACTGCTTCCTAAGGATAGTGCTGGGATGAGCATCCCCAGATCTGGGGCGTGGTCTTGCTTCCACCTGGGCTTTTGCTGGCCTACCTCCCCTCTCCATTTTTTCAGTATTTATATGCAGATAAGTTATTTTACCAATATAAGTAAATATGTAAAACAAATAGGTTTAAGCTAAAATGAAGATAGGGTACTCTGAGGGGTTTACATCAGTCTAACTGAAGTCTACTAGACTGTAGATCTCTTCCAGACTGCCTTAAATATTTTCAGAGGGCTCGTACAAATCAGGGGCCCTGATTTTCCCCCATGACGCTTGCTACTGTAATAGACAAATAATAATAATTAAAAAAAAAAGCCTTAATTAGGCTTGTTTTACTTGAGGCAAACAGGTGGAGAGCATTCTTTGATCCTTTCCAACCTTTTATTTTTTGTGATTTCATGTTATTCTTTCCTGCTGACAATAATCAGCAGGATGTGTGTTTTTATGAATGTATGTGCATGTATGTGCATGTATGGATACACATACCACGCATTCACACACGCATACCTGTTCTTTTTTCTTTATTATAAGGCACATGTATTCTTTTCCCTGTGTCAAAGACAACTGGTATTGCCTCCATACAACTAAACAGGCTGTTGAGTTAATACCACCATGTAAAGTTCAGGAACACTTTTCTAACAAGAGGATATTCTGGTCCTCTTGATAATCAGCCCTGCATTGTAATTTAATTTTGAGTCACATGTTTGAACCTTTGTTCCAGTGGAAAAGATTTTTATGGGCAGACCAAATTGGCATTAAATCATGTTTTTGTTTTTTTTTTTTTTTTTTTAGCAGAATTGCTTAAAATAGTACAGACTCTGAATCGGAAGAGTGACTCTGAGAGAAAAGAGAAAAATTGAAACAATACAAATCATGGTTTGATGGTACAAACTGTTTGACCCACTCCAGACCCTGATAGAAATCTGGCAGAGGCAGCAGGCTGGGTTTCCTTGCTGTAGGACACTGCATGCTTGTGAATGCTCTGCACAGTTGGGTTTCCATCTTCCCTGCTGGTGATCACCCTCCTTGATTTTAGGGATGCCAGAAAATTACTTCGGAAGTCAAAACTATGCCAGTTTTATGCAGATTTATCCCTCTCCTTTCCCCTGTTTGCAGGGAAAAGGCTTTCCTGGAAAATGTACCAGCATTTTTGAGACACGGTGTCCCCATGATTTTGGGTTTTGACCTCTTTCTCTTTTCCCTTCTCCCATACTGCAAGTAGGACACCCCCAAACAGGCCTTTTATTTTCAGAGGCTGGGATTGCCATGGCGGCAGTGATGCTTGGAGTTATGATTTCATCATGACAGAGCATCATGTCAAGACAGCCCATCCCTTGGGGCTCGTGTGCCAGTGAGGTGGGTGGTGTCCCAGAGGAGTCAGTGCCCAGGTTAGGGTGAGCTGAGAAACCTCTCCAGATTTTCTGGTGCTGTAGAGGATGCTCCTGGATGCACGGTGGGTTTTGCCCGCAGCAATGAAGCTCAAAGCCCTTAAATCTCCATTTGCTCTTCATGCCTGAGAAATCCAGCAGTGAAAGGCAGCATGCCTTCTTTTCTCCTTTTCATCCCGATGTTGGTTTTAAGCACTGGTCTAGCAGCTGGGTACCCCTCAGATGTGGCATCACCCTTGTGCCTGCTGTGCTGTAGGTGATGCTGCCTCTGGAGCATCCCCTTCCTTATCCTCATGGGTCCTTGGTGGGGGACCTTCTCCTGGCAGGCGGGCAGGGCTCTCCTCTTAATGGGCCCTGGGTATCTCCGTGTGTACCTCTGCTTGTACACACTTCGCCCAAGTAAACAAGAACTGCACTTTCATTGCTACTTTATTGCACAGGAATGGCAGCTGAGGTGTAAAGAGCTTTTACACCACACAGGGTCTGCGCACGCTCAGATTTCCATTCCTTGGTCTCGGATACTTCCTTTGTTCTCCTGACTCTTAAACTGAAGCATCTTTTCAAAATTAAAAAATGACAGCAATCTTAGTCTTTTCCTTAAAACAGTCCCTGCGCAGGAAGGAATGGTAAGGTTAGCATCTGGAGCTGACGTATTTATTATTGATGATGCCTTTAAATGATTAAACAAATTTCCCTTGCATTATTTAGGGGAATTATGTTATTCATCATTAGTGGAAACATGTCTGGGGAAATGTGTGATTCACACTCATAAATGTCTTCTCTCCTCCTTTTGTTATTTGCTGCCTGTCTTCTCCCAGCTCTTGCTTGTTCTTTTGGAGTCAGTGTTTGTCCTTCTGTCAATACCTCCTGCTGCCTTCCCCCTCGGTGTAGGTGACCCGTGGCTGTGTAAGGGGTCTTTCTCTTCTAGTCAGGTAGATTAACTTGCAGTGTCATCAGTACTTATATAAGGGACATGATAATCTGGGTAAGGAAGTAAGGTTTAGAAATAATTAAGTACATTTGAGAGCTCTTTCTAACAAATGTTATTCGGATCTGATAATTTGTTTGTGACAAGGTAGGCTTCCCTCTGCACCAGTTAATTTTACTTGGTCCTTAAATCATTAAAGCACTTTTTTTTTTTTTTTTTTCCCCCACACAGCGGAAGCACTGTTTACAGGGTGCGGTTTTAAACATAACAATGCGTCTTTTGGCTTACCTGCTGCCCTACAGAACATCAGCACACGTCGGTGGAGCTTGGATTGACCTCCGTATAGCAAATTCAGTCTTTGAAGTTGGTTATCTTAAATCATCAATCTAAAAGCTATTTTTTAAAGAGGGTATTTAGATGGACTGCTAATTGTTGATATTCATTATATTGGCTGAAACTATATATCTGCCTTGTGCAGAATCTGGCCCTGGGAGGTGAAGTGGGCAGGAAGAGCAAGAGGTGCCTTCATGCTAGGTCAGGAGATACAAACCTCAGCTTCAGAGGGGTGTGTGGGAAGGATGAAAGCTGCATTTTGAGGCAGTAGTTTCCTCTAGAGCATGCAGAACAGAAATAGCCTTAAGTGAAAAAAAAAATCTAGATAAGAGATTTCCTTCCCTTCATTCTTCTTCCTGCCTTTACTGTTGCTTGTTTCTGGCTTCCAGACTCAAATCCCTCCTGTAGGAGCCTGGAAGAGGGTTAATGCTTTTGTAACTTCTCCCCATACAGCTCTGTAAGGGAAAACAATTTCTTTGCTACTTCTTCATGGTGGTTTGTTGATGCCTGCTTGTCCAGCCTCTCGTGCTGGAGAAGGTGAGGTGCTTCTCACCTGACGACATCTCAGGCTTGCTTGAGTGTCCTTACATGGTCTTTCTGGGAAGAGTTGGGGTGGCATGAGCAGGGACCTCACAGATGCCTGGCAGCCTGGGAACATAGTGATTTTGGGAGTGAACATGGAGGAAGGTCTCTTGGATATTTCTGTACTCTGTGTTTTGCAGCCCTCATCCTTTGGGCAAGCTGTTGAACCCCAGTTCACTTGTTTATGCAGGGCACTGTGGTGATACTGGGGGAAAGGAGGCCCTACTCCTGGCTTTCGCTGCCAATCGGTTCAAGTCCAAGAACATAAGGATTTATTGTTTTTTCTTATTCTACCTAATCTCTCTACAGAGGCTCTGTTTAATGTCTTACCCTTGTTTGAAATGTGGAATTTATCTGCTGCTATTATTATCCCAATGCAAATGGGCCACGAGACTGTTTGTTTCAGCCTCTCCTGGATGACTTTGTGTGTGGGATCCTGGCTGCGTGATGGGGCTGCCCAGGCCATGTTCTTTGCAAAATAATGTTTTCCCCCTTACTCTACAGCAGCCTGTACTGCAGGTGCAGCTCCTTTTCCTCTAAAAGCTGCCAGTGGGGTGGCAGGCTGTGCGGGATGCTTCTGGAGGGCTCATTCCCTGCAGCGAGGTATCCTTGTGCATTGCTGATGACAAAGGTGCAAAGGAGGCAGAGGATGGTCTCCCTTGCTAGAAACCCCATACAGCCCCACCATCCTGCTTCTGGATTCTTTCCCACCAAACTCTAAACCATCCTGGGAGCTAAACTGGGTCCTTTTCAGCTACTTGCCGCTGCTGCGTGGGATGCTTCTTGTCACTGGCAAATGACTGCCACCTCTCTGAGGGTGCACCCCCCCCCCATCCCGGTGTTTTCCGGAAGCATTTTGCAGCCAGCCATCCGTTGCTCTGTGGATAACATCCCATTTACCCCCCCTTTAGGGCTGCGCCTGCGCTCACGGCTGGTCACGCGGCTCCCACGGGGCCCTGCTGGCTTTGCTGGCGCTGAGCATCCGCGCGGGCGCGTGGTCTCGGCATGCAGCGCTTGCCCCCTCCGGCCCCTGCTTCAGCGGGGAAAGAGGGAAAAAAACCAAAACAAAACAAAAAAAACAACGCAACTCTGAATTCTTCACTGCTGACTGTAAAGGGCAGTTATTTAGTGGGATTTTGGGCAGAGGGAGCCCAAAGTGGTGAGGCTGCTCTGAATTTGAGCTGTGAGACAGCACCAGATGAATCATGGGGGGGAGGAAAAAAATTATGTCTGAGTCATAATCCCTAATATTACAGAGCGGATTTGCTTTCTTTTTTTTTTTTTTTTCCTGTGTTCCTGCATGCTGACTAATGTGCAGAGAAGCAGCGACAGTCCTTTCTCTGCTGTTTCATCCATGAAGAATGTAGCCCTGTCTCGCTCCTCTTCATCTCCACAGCTTACCCAAGCATGGCACACCCTCTCACCTCCCAGCCAAGCCCGAGCCCTGCAAACCCCCCACTGCTCAGCCAGGCTCTGCTCCACCTCCTCAAAACCCCCCAAATGCCAGTGGCTACAGGGTGGGCGCCGGCACTTTCCCAAAAATGTGCCATGGGAGGACCACGGGCTGGCAGCTGTTTGTGTCCCTGTGGCTCTGCCACCACTGGTGGGGGGTTGTGGTGGTGTCCTTAAAGTACCCCTGTTTTGCAACTGGCACCTGCACTTTGAGCAGCTCAAAATGATTTATGAAGGGGGTTTAATATGGTGGCAGCCACCCAGCACCCACAGCTTGGCGATATAAATATGCTGAAGTGAACTAGCTGTCATCTCCCTGGAGATGTTCCTACAGCTACCTGAGCCTAAGACCCTAAGGAACCTGTAATCTATATATTTTTAGCGAGCATCTGATTTTTGGCATTTTATTCTCAGTTAGCTCTCATTGTACTTTTAGATTCAGACTTCACAGTGATTCCTGCTTTGTTAAATTCCTTTTGATTAGATCTGCCTCCACAAAAGAGGTGCGTAATACCAATACTCATTTAATAAAATATATCTGCCCCTAGCCCTTTGCTTGCACCGCAGTAGGGCCAGGGATGGAGTAACAAACCGAATTCCTGGGACTGGTCCTGTTTGCAGAGGCAGGAGTGGGCAGCGGATGTCCCCAGAGATGTGGCCAAGAGACCACGGTGGCTGCAGGAGGTTAAGTTGTGGGTGGCAGAGCTGGTTCCCCCAGAAAGGGCAGCTTCTGCCTTGGGAGCCAAGTTTTGGCGGTCTTATTATTCTAACTGATTAGATTAATTTCCTGGATGAAGTAACTAAGTGATACTAATTATATTACCAATATGAGCTACTATTTTAGGCTCTGTATGTGTTTTAAAATATTTTTGAGTATTTCCTTTGCTTGAAGCATGCAGAATTGAAAACTTAATGCATGGATGCACAACTGTACTTGCACACACACCAGAAAGAGGTGTGGGTGATTTAAATTTCAGTGAGCAAGGTGTTTCATTGGGATATGAGACTATTCTTTTTGTCTTAGAGCATCCTTAATTAATTTTTCATTATTACAGGTATTGGTGATAGGATAAATGTTCCTTCCCAGAGAAAAGACTGGGTAGCATCCTGGTCCAGGAATGGCAGCTTGGAATTCCTGGTGCTAGATCTGAGTTTCACTGCCTCTTGGGTTTCCTACACCTAAGACCACTTGGATAGAGTGACAATCCACGCTATTATAGGATGTTTTGGTTTGAGGTTTTTTTTCCCCCCCTTGTGTAGGGCTGTTTTTCAGTTCCCTGATGACATTTGCTACCACTCTGTAGGAGCAGAGGAGGCGATGTTTTGTGTGTGTGGGGGCAATGCATGTTTGGCCAATGCAGATGTGGCCTATGGCAGGTGATGTTATCCACTCGCCCAATACTGTGTACAGCTCTTCTCCTGAAACTGAAACTGGCTCCCCGAAAAAGATAAGCTTCTTCAGGAAAGAAAAGGCTTTTTTTTCTGATTTTCCTTCCCTGCTGCCTCCATAGAGCTATTTTGAAATCTATTGCATTTCATTGGCATAACTACACAGGTTAAGGCTGTGGGTGTAATCTGAATTTTCTTTTCATTTTCTTTTCATCGTTTTATCAGCTCCTGGCACATCTTAAGTATGGATCAAGCCAAAGCAAATGTGAGATGCCTTGGTTTCTTGTCTGTGGAAAGGAGCTCATATGCCTTTGGGTGTGAGGATGGGGAATTTGCAAGTCTCTGGATATGGATTATTTTTTTTCTTCCCCTGTGTGAGATTTAAGGGGGAAAAGAAGTATTTGGATAGTCAAGTGAAATTTGTATTTTTTTAAATACTAAAGTATTTGCCTGTATGCAAAATCTTCACTGATTTGATATTTGATTCTTTTATTTTTTTAAGCCCTTTTACCTATAGCAATGAAGATGTTGGAGTAAGCACTCTTACTCTGTTTTGCTGATCTGGAATGCAGACAGACCTTTTCCCATTCAAATCCAGCACCTTAACATGGGATCACTCCCCCAGCCTGCCTGATTGCTGCCCTCAGTCGCTGTCTCAGCCAGTTTGCTTGGGCCAGCCTCGCCTGCTGAAGTGATGTGACCTGTGATGCTGTGATGATAGCAGTCCCTGGCACACAAGCAGGTGTGGGGGGGTGGTTATGTTTTAAATAAATATCCATCCAGCTGAACCTGGCCAAGGGTCTGAAATGAGAGGTGGATTCCTTTTGCAAACATCTGCTCCTCTTATACAAAATCTAAACAAAATGGAGATACTAGTTAAATTCATGCACTCGTGGCATGTAGAAGCGGCTAAAGACAAGTGCATCAAAGCAGGTGACACAATCCCAGCAGCTTTACTGGGGAGGGAATGCATTAGCACTGTGAGGCTTTGATAGAATGAGGGCGAACATGTATAAGATGACAACGCTTCCTCTTTGCTTTATATTTGCATAATTCCCTGTGCTTTCACAGGGCTCCTTGCTTGCAAATAGGTGTCCAAATGTTAAGTAATCCTCAGCAGCTTGGGGGTTGTCGGTGGCTGTAGTTTCTTGTCTTGAAGGGTGGGGAGGCTTGGTGCTAGATGAGGTTTTGCTGAAGGTGGAGCTCCTCCAAGAGACTGGCACCCGGCTGCCAGCACCTGGGACAACCAAGCTGTGCACAGCAAGACCTGTCTAAGCTCAGGCTTGTTATATTCCAGAGTAAACTTGGGTGCTACCTTATTCTGGATTAAAAGCAAAACTTGTTATTCATGAGCAGCTGTGTCTGGAGCATTTTAGGGGGTGTAGCCTGTGGTTTATTGTGCTAGAGTGGCTTTGAATTTGTCCTCAGCTGGTTGCCCCCAAGCTTTATGGAAGCTGGAGAACCTGTGCTCAGGTTTTTCCCTGTGTCCTCAGTGCCGATGAGATGTATTTCAGTTTAGGCAAAACCTGTGTTGCAGCCGTGCATGTATACAGTCAGGCATACCTGTTTGCTTGGCTGAGAGTTTGAGGGCAAACCCAGGGTCCCAAGTTCCCTGTGCACTGTGGAGCCCGTGGGACCAGTCAGCAGAGACCTCCCAGCCTCGTAGGGAGGTGAGGTTGTCCTGGCTGGTACAAATGGTTTCATGAAAACCTTACAGCTCCCGAGTCAAACCTTACGTTAGAAGGCAGTGGAATACAAGAAATGAATCCATTCGCGTATCCTGGTAGTTGTATCGGAGCCACTGGGGATGTCCAGAAGGAAATGGTGTCACGTGTTGGCAAGGCAGCAGCCGTGTTTACTGGCTTAACTGAGATTTGGTCATTGAAAATCTGCAGCTGAAAGGCTAAACTATGAATCTTGGACTTGAAAGTAATTTTTATCTAAACATATGGATCTGAAATCTGGAAACCTATCAAAGGTACAGGCAAAGGATCTGAGTGCCTTTGAAAACAAATGGCTTAGAAGAACACTGAGCAGTAATCCAAAGACATCCCCAAAAAAGTGATGGAAATATTTGAGGGATAAGACACCAAAATGTCTGCTGTAGCAGGAGGGCTGCTGGGCAGTGGGATGGAGACACACTAGGAAGTGGTAGGGACAACCCCTCTCTTAAAACACAGTCAGATAGAGAAGATTATATGGGATGTATTGTAGCATGCACATGAAGAGCTTTCAGTGGTAGACAAGGGGGGTGGAGCCTTGCTTGTTGTTTAAGTGCTGGCCAAGGGTAACAAAAATCAGGCAGAGAAAACTCAGTTAAAAGCTTTGAGAGTTCTTGTCCTTCTAGGAGTGGGGCAATCTCTGTCATGGTGTGGTTTTGTTCTTGATGGTAGTTTGGGCTTGATGTGTAATTCATGTTGGTGATACATAGCACAATGCTGAGAAGTGGTTCCCTGTGATGTGGAAGCAGATTCCTTCTGTCCTTGTTGCTGCACTTGTAAAATGGGATAAATAATACTTCTTTTCTCTGCAGTAGTCTTTTAAACGCTTGGGTTTCCAAAGCATCCTGTTACATGGCTAGAATGAGTTCCCATTAGAGGGGATAGTAGTGAGAGTTGTGGTATCTAGGTGTTAGAGGATAAGCAACAGCAGTTAAGAAATGCTGCTAATGAGAGGAGGAACACAAGAGTGTGTAATGCTGCTGGGATCACGAAGGCCTCTTCCTTACGCTTACGAGCAGCCAAGGGGTATAATCCCATTAATAAATTTACCAAGCTGCATCTTAAGACTGACTGGGCTGCCTGCTCTGTGAGTGCTGGAAGGCGTCCAGAGCTGGGCATGGCTAGGGACCTGCTTGCTGCAGCCTGAAGTCGTTCGTAGCCAACTGATACTCATTTGTTCTTGTGCCAGTGTTGTCCTTTAGCTTAAATCACTCTTTCTGTGATGCAGACAGCAGTCTCATATCATCTGAGCCATGCAGGTCCAACGCAGGCAGCTCGCTCTGTCCTCTCATCTAAGAGGGGCTCCTCATTCCCCTCCTGCTCCTGACAGCTTGATCCTCTATCGAGCTCTGTTCAAACACATCCTTCTTTGAACAGAAGCTCCCGGGTGGGACATAGCATCTTGAAAGCAGGGTATCCTGCTGTGACTGGTGTAGCCTTACATCTTCTTTAGATCTACCAGAAATATTTTGCTCTCTGGCATTCTCTAGAGTCGCATTGCTCTTGAAACCCTGCTGCACTGCTGTCCCCAGTTCACCTACACTCACCTGCAGAGAGAGGTGAGATTTCTAGTGGGACCAGCCTCCACTAAAATGAACCTTCACCCAACTCTGGCACCAAGCCCTAAGGTTGATGTTGCTCTGGAAATGTACAGTACTTAGAAGGAGCAACAATAGAAACTGTTTTTTTTTCATGACTGGGTCTTCTTTACCAGGATCATTTGGCAATATGGGGTATAAAAAGTACATGTAATATGATGGCTTATTTATTTTTGGTAATAATTGTGGCAGTGATGACTGAGAAGATACAGTTATAATTCTGTAATGATTTTGTTCATAATAGACTTTCTACTGCTAAGATTAAAATTCTATTTGCAATTTTCTGCAGACTGCGTACTCCAGTTCTTTGTTTAAACTATTTGCATATTTTTAAGTGTGGGTCATGGGAGCTGAAGTGAAACACCAAAGCTTTTAGGCAGTGCCACAGCTCATCTGGCTTTCAGTAGGTCCTCCTCTGTGCTGTGGGATTATTGCAACTCCAGCTACTCACGAAATTCAGTCAGGACAAGCCCCTGCTGTAGATGGACAGAGATGCTTTTTGCAGCAGTGCAGCCTGAAGTAGATGTGAACTCTGCGATAAATAAGGGCTTTATCTCTGGGAGAGGTTTATGTGTCCAGTTGTACTTGGTAGTGGTTGTAATTTGAGGTCCATCTCCCTGGCTGGCCCTTAGTAATGAAGAGTCAGTGCAGAACAGATGCTGACAGGGCCCTTGCTTTCCATGCTTTGTTTCATTTGTGTGGAAAGGAAGGGTAAGGAAAAAAAAAAAAAAAAAGAGAAAAGACTGCAAAAACAAAAGGACAATTTCTGCTACAGCTGTTTGAAACAATAAATGAACCACGTTGTGATATCATGGGTGCTTAGTTTATTTTTCTCCTCAATTCCTCACCCAGCTTTTATTATTTCTCAGTCTTGGCAGTGGGAACGGCCATTCACGAGACCTGGAGCCTTGCCTTGGTGACTCCTGAAACCAGACATACCCCTGTTTACTAGAGTGCAGAATCTGTTCATGCTCGCCACTTCCCAGCGTGCTGGGTGTCTCTACCTTTATGAAGGGTTATCGGTACAAGATGGTCATGGGAACTCATTGCTGTGGAGACCGTACCTGAGCTACCAGATTGAAGAGTTGAGGTCTGGATGGCACATAATCACAGTGACATAGTACACAGGGTTTTGACTTGCAGGAGCTTCAGATGGGGTGGGTGAAGCACTTTGCAGACCCACACCACTTCTTCTGGAGTTTGTTTGTCTGGAGACCACCACGTGAAGCAGCTCAAGCATCATCAGGCCTTGTAACCCATCACATTAGTCACCTGAAACGGGTTGCTGCTGATGCTCTGTGCTCTTCTGGAGGAGGAGTGAGGTGGGCAGTGGTGGGTAACAAATGCCTGTGCTGTCCTTACTTCAACTGGTGTGGGCCAGGGAGTCAGCACCGTCCTCTACTGCCAGACATGAAGTAACATCCTGGTGAGATACAGAATAGGTCTGCTGGGCAAAAACATGAGAAGAAAGCTATCAGAGATTAAAAATACACATCTGTATGTATCTACATGGAAGCACATAGTTGGTTTAAGCAGCGACCCTGTGGTTAAATGGACCTCTAGGCATTGTGGCGGGTGATCTCCCAGTGATGCAACCTCCGTGGTAGATGATGTCATCTCTGTCAGCTGTCTGTTCTTCCCGGAGGCTGCCACGGAGGCTGCCACGCTTGCCGTGGCTGGCATAAGGGAATCCATGTCAGCTCCTCAGCTGCTACTAATTGCAGCTGAGGTAGCAGCTGAGGAATTAGTTTAAACTGTTGATTTAATTAAGCTGGAGAATGCAGCAAGTTGCTTGTGTGTGCTAGGGATGTGTCCTGGCAGGAGCATCCTCTCACACGTGGGTCTGCTTTCCAAAATGTCTGAGGTTGGAGAAGGGGATGCTGCATAAGAGTGGTGGTTGGCTTTGATCCTATCTGGTGATTCCTGTGTCACTATGTTTAAAAACTACCCCTTTCACTGGAAGGCTCATCACATGGTCTCTGGAGGGTTCACATTCTTCAGAGTTATTCCTGGTTCCTTTAGATATGCAGAGCTGTGATCTTTAGGTATTATGGCCTAATGTGCCTCAGGCCATCCTAATGAATACGACTTCATTAGTGCAATTGAACCACTTAAAATAACATACAGTAAACTACTACAGGCTTCTGGGTTGTTCATGTCCATGGGGCTGCTTGAGGGCTTGGATTTAGAAAACAATTTCACAGAGTTCTCTTTCTGGGGGTGGACACAGAGGAGGAGGATGAGGAGAGCGGCAGGAAGTGGTTGATGTTAAGGCAGTTGAGGATCACAAGATCTCTCACCCCCTGGTGTCCCACAAGTGGAGCTATTTACCACTTCGTTACACTATGTTAGGGTCAGAAGAGAACAGACTCCCACCAATCCCTCCCAGTCCCATGTGTGTTCTTCGGTGGCTTTATGCTGTTGTGAATGCTTGTGAGAAGACAGGAAGCCCTCACATTGATGCAGATCTCTGCTAATGGAATTGTTCTGGTTCAAGGAAAATCAACAATTTTCCCTTGGTTTTGGGTTCTGACTAGTGGTGGTGCTGGTACATGAACCGCATGGGGAACCATGTGGCAGCTGTGTGTGTTCCCAAACCTGGCTGAGGGGTGGTCAGACCTCCTCAAAACAATTTAAAATGTGCTCATAGTTGATGCAGATACTCTTGCTTGCAGCAAGATGTTTGCATCCAACTTAAGTAGCCAGGTGGACCAAGGTTGTCAGTTGTGAGAAAATGTAGTTCTGGGAGGGTGAATTCTTACACATTGATTTAGCTTGCGTCACTGAGAATAACAGCTAAACTAGGCTTTGTCAACTCAAGGCCAGAACTTTGGTGCAGCTGTGGAAAGGTCAGGCTGGCTTTGGCCGTGGATATCTGCACAATGCATTTCCTGGAGGTAGGTGGTGGGAAAGCCCACATCTGTGAAACGAACACTGCTTTCCTTGGAAAAGTGCTTACTGAGATAGCGGTGATGGACAAGTCTCTCTTGATAAATGTGACTTCACAGATCGTGTTTTCAGCCTCATGGAAAAAAAAGGTATCTAATGCATTGAGTTATTTAAAGTACAGGTCTGGAGGTTTTAAGGTAATGCATTCTAAAAATAAACATTAAAAATGATTCTTGAGCTTGGGCCAGGTTATTTCAAGATCAAAATCAAGGCCAAGGCAATCCACTGTAGGTTTCCAGGTCATTTTTATGGGCTTTGTAATCTGCTCTGCTTTTGAGGTAGGAAAAAAATGGTAATATCTACCAAGATCTTTCCACTTTCTTCCTGAAAACATGTTCCTAAGGATTCCTGACTCTTATGCCAGTCTTATGTTTACAGCCCTGTTGCTGTATTGCATCAGCCTCCTTTTCTTTGATGTATCAGTTTACCCATCAGGGGAAAAAAAAAAATCTAGTTTTGGTACTTTTTGTATAATTAAGACTCTAGAAACAATTTTTTGGTATGGTGATGTGTGTATAGTGACAGCGTGTGGATGACTTTAAGGGGGTATAGAAAGACTAAAATGGTGGCTAGCAAAATAAACAAATAAGTAAAAAATTCCCATCAGTGTGAACCCAGATAGGCAGACCAAAATTGTAGCAAATAAACCACTAACATAACTTCTTGGGTTTTCTGATGTCTCGCTGGCTGGCTCTAGCACTTCTGATAGCTCGGGAGTCCATCCTGCTGGATGGATGGCAGGGCTGAAGTGAGCACATCAGCCGGAGCCAGCTGGGCGCTGGGGAGGACATGATGGGGAACGAAGCCGAGTTATGACCAGACCTGAAGAGCCTAGTCCAGCACAGGAGACAGAGTATTTTGATGGAACCAACATCAGATTTTGATCTAAACATCGTCTTGATGGCAGCTTCTGGCATCTTCCTCTGGGGCTGATGCATTTCTAATATGTTTTCCCTCTCTGAGTCTCCCAGATCCCTGTTGCTGACTTTCAGGTCCTGAGTTTGTTGTGCTTTGCTGCCAGGCTGGAGAGCCAGGGGGGTTGAAGCTGGAAAAGCCACCAGGCTTTTCGACATGCCGGTGATGTTCTTGCTGCACTGTTGCCTGGTGGACCTTTTCGGGAAGGGAGTGTCAGTCCTCTGCATGAAGCTGCTGGGGCTTTTGCTTGCATCATGGTGAGGGGGAAGCCTCTGCAGAGGGATGGATGGGGGCTGAGCCCCTGCAGGAGCCACTGGGGGTGGGAATAAGCTCCCCTTTCCTGGGACAGCCTGTTCTGATCCCCCTGGCTCTGGGGATAGCTTTGGGCATGGGGTCCCCCCCTTCCCCAACCTTAGCTTGCTGTGTCCTATGAGGACATAACTCTGATCCTGGGACCTGTTGGAGCAAGCAGCTGTGATGGGGCTTGTTTTTCCAAGATAATCTTTTATCGGGAAAGCAGCTCAGCAGATGTAGGTGAAAGGTGATGCCAGCACGCTGCCGGCTGGAGTCAGCCACTGCTTTCCTGGCTGCGTCCTCGGCTTTTTATAGCCTTGCTGCATCATGCTGCAGCTGCCACCCACCTCCCAGCAGCTCCTGGAACATGGGGCAGCACTGGAACCATGTGCACCATGTCAGCTGGGTGTCATCTTCTTGAGAAACACCTCATCAAATTTAATCTCCTATAATAAATACTTTTTTTTTTTATTTACATTTTTTATGCTGTTTCCTAGCCCTGAATCATGAAATTCAGTTGTTAGTATGCCACTTACAATGATATTCTTGATTTGTTTAAGTGTCCCCTCCTTCCTTCTGTTTTTCTTTAACCTTGGGAGCTTCCTTTGTCAAATATATCCTGCAGTCTCATTATGTATTTTGTGTATCAGCTTTGCATTTGCTATCTTAAGTAAATGGGGAAGGCGGTCTGGAAAGGACAGTGACTTCTGCTCCAGCATCATCATCCCCAAGAGAGAGGAGTTCAGCCTAGGAAGGAGATTGGCAAAAAGGGTGTCTTGATGAGCAGTCTTCAGAAGGAAGTTATTTCAGTTATTTCAGCCAAATAGCCCTGAGGACATATGGATTGAGGCTAACATTGCTTCACATAAGGAAAGATAGTATCACCTGCAGTAATCACCCTCCATCCTTTATGATAAAGGATGGGCATCTACATGAAAACAGATCTTCTGTTCCCCCACCCTCTCCCTGGAGCAAATTATGACCGTGAGAGAGAACTCCTGACTCCATTGAAATTAATCCAGAGGCTGAAGTGGGACTGTTTGCTCCTGGCAAGGGTAAGTCAGATGCTTAAGAAAGGCTGATCTTCTTAAGCAGCTCTTGGGAAGGAGAGGAGCAGAGGCAGCAGCTTTGCGTCAGGCACAACTCTGGTGCTTCAGGCTGGTGGTCACAGATGGATGTGCACTTGGTGTTAATGTATTTGCACAGTAGGTAAGAGACATCCCTGACTTCAGGTGTGGGTTTGGTAGACATGCTGGTTGGCCTTTCTCCCACCAAGAAGCCCCTGTGGAGGTCTCTGCTGAGCCTGGGAGCCCTGGAAGCAGTGGATGGTCAGTGCTGCAGGAGCTGCACAGGCTCCAGGTGTTTTCCCTCCCCATCCAGTGAGCTTAAATTGATGTTTAAACATCTTCATTCAACCCTACCTTTTATGCCACCACCTTTCCCTAAAGCAGATCAAAGAGCACTCACCTGCATCGCTGTCTTGGCATGGCAGCAGAGGCAGTGCTTCCAGCAGAGGGGTCACCTCAAAGAGCAAAGGGGCAGCAATGCCTAACCCTAAGGTGTGTTGACAGCACAAACCCTGCACCTTCCAGGGCAGCATCTTCCCTGCAAAAGAAGAGGGACCTTTAGGAATGGAAACATTCAAGGTCAGGTTGGATGGGGCTCTGAGCACCCTGATCTAGTTGAAGATGTCCCAGCTTATTGCAGAGGGGTTGGACTAGGTGACCTTTAAAGGCCTTCTCCAGCCCAAACCGTTCTATCATTCTGTGCCTGTAAGTTCTGCTGACACTCAGTGAGCAGGCCTTGTATGTAAATACAGTATTTAACTGCATTCACATACAGCAAGCTAGGAATTCCTTTGATGCCTTTAGATGCTAACGTAGTGATAAAATAATTGAATTTTTCCTTATTTTTCCTCTTATTTTTCTGCAGCATGCAAGGTCTTCAGAAAGACCGGTCATTAAGCATTTAGGAGCCTGGAGATGACCAAAATAAAAATATTGGTAGCAATAAATAAGTGAGAAGAGGTGCAATACACTGTCAGTCTTGGAATAAAAACTAAAAAATACCCTCTTTGGGTTGCAGGAAGGTTAGTGTGCTTTGTGTGCATATTCAAGCATCAAAATGATGGGGATGCCAATGTTGGGATGTCATCCACCCACCCAGCTGAGCTGGAGCCTGACTGCTGCCCTGTTTGTGCGTGGTGCAGGGATGGTGGGAGTCAGTTCCAGGGGTGAGGAGCAAACAGCTAGTTCCCTGCAGCTCCCTGCCATTGTTAGGCTGTATATTTATTTCACAAACACAGAGAGTGTAATACAGAAGCCAGATGTGTTTTCAGGGGTCTTGATTTTTTTATTTGTTTTTTCCTTTTAACGATGTGGCTGCACAAGTGATGGAGCCAACATAGGTGAAAGCAGAGTGATGGGAATGGAGACTTGATAAGACTGACTGGGTTTTGGTGAGGAGGATTAAAACTGCAGTGCGCGGTAGGTAGTGCTCTGCAAGTACAAGACTGAGCAAAACATCTGTTCACAAATGCCTAGGATGGAGCATGTAGAGATAGAGCCCAGTCCTTGATGGGAATCTTTGTATCAGCGTAAAAGGGATTTGCTCTTGGATATCAGTGGAAAAATGAGTCCTGGGCTGTAACTTCATAGTGTAACCATATGATGCAATAAATAAAACTTTTCCATGCTGGGCTTAGTTAAACCAATGCAGCATCTATGTTTGGATGAAGCCTAATTTTTTTTCCACCTCAAGAAGGCCCTGAGCTCTTGCCCATTGACTTCACTAAGCTGCACATTAAAGCTGCCTGTAACAGCAGGCAGTCATTTATTTGGATTTGCCAGCTGAAATGAGTCAAATTATTCCGTGGGCTTCGGTTTAATGGCAAACACTTTCTGTTATTATTTATGGAATATTGAACATGTGCCCTTATTAAGTGGGAGCTTTAAAAAAGTAACAGGAAGACAGATCTTAATCTTCCAGAATGTCTCTGTGCTGCTATTCCCAGAGATGTTTGGAAATCTTCACCTCGGTTGCCTTTGTGGAGTTGTGTGCCAGCCTCGGAGCATGTGGGGCTTCTCCTGGGCTCCGCAGGGATGCTTGGACCTCAAGCCAAGTGTGACAGTGCTCAGGGAAAGTCATTACCACTGAGCTCCCGTCCGGTTCTTGGAGAAGGAGGCAGCCACTGAGAATTTGGCTTTAAAAGGAGCCAAATATTAAGCTTAAAACATGTCAGCTGTGCAAGGGGTGATTTATGCTAGTTAAAAACCGGCTTTTTCTTTCTTGGCCCTTACCCCTCACTGCCTCTTAACAAGCTTTGGGCTGCTTTGCTTTACCTGCAAAAAGCACTCCCAGCAAGAGCAACATGTGGTTTTCTTTAGGTTGATGAGTTGGGCTGGTCCAGAGGGGCATGGAGAGGAGCAGCAGGCTCAGAAATGTTCCCCTTGGCCTTGTTGGACCGGGAAGTCTATTTGATGTTTGTGGGGTTGGAGTGGCATTGGTCCAGTACTGCTTCAGTATCAGTGATCAGACTTTGCCAACACTGGGATCTTCTGCTGGCTCTTTGTCCCACTGGTGCCTTCAGAGGACCAACCCCACCATCCCAACTATGGTGGCTGGCACATCTCTACCTTCTTGAAATTGAAGCTGTGGCAGTATGGATGGTTTAACAGGGAGAATTGCAAATCCAGTTTAATAGAGGGACTTCATGAGGATGCGGTGGTGGAGGGTTGATGAAAGCAAATGTTAACTGCAAAGGAGATGCCTCGAGTTGGTTGATTTTATCTTTGAAAATGAAGGTGCTGGTGCCTTCTGGGTATTTTTATTAGCATCTAATTAATCTCTCTGTTAGCCACTTTTATAATTTTAGCACAACTCTTTTGCTCCTGGAGTGGTGTAGTCTTATGAGAATTTCAGCATTTGTTTTACTATAAAGCATGTTTTTAGCCTTTACGGTGACAGCCTAGATCCTGAAGGCTTAAAGAATAGATCTAAGATAAGGAACGAAAAATGTAATGAGCAGGATTATTTTTGTAGCTGGCTTAGTAAATTTTTCCCTTTTTTTGTAAGCTGGTAACTAATGCTATTGATTTAAAATCATAAAAAAAAAGGTAGCAAAAATAGTCTGAAAACTTCAGACTGAGTCCCATTCTGGGAAGCCAGGGTGGTTCGTGGTGACCAAGCTGGGAACCTGCAGTTCATTTGGGCCAAGGCAAGAAGCGAATTTGCAGTGAAGTTTCCCTATTTCCTAGGAATCCCGCAGTGGTGCCCGGAGAGGGAGCCTGGCTTCGGGATGCAGCTAAGCAGATCTGGAGATGGAACAGCAACTTCATTTCATGCCTGTGAGAGCTCTTGCAGGTCTTTGGGGCTAGACACAGGCCAGTGGGAGAGCTAATACTTTCCTTGCTGTCACATGTGAAATGGTGCCCACTTGGGTGTGAACAGTAGGATGGAAACCTGCGTGAACACCGGTTTCGAGTGGAGGGGCAAATACCAAATGTCTTTTTTGTAAGGAATTAAAAGAATTAAGAAAATATGTGAACTAACTAGGCTCTCAATCAGGCTTACGTGGAGCTTCTCTCTGGCAGACGGGACTATAATCACCACATGGTTCATGTGCCCTTGTTATATGCTTCCCTGGGTATACACAAAACTCCAAAGTGGTTGCATCCCCACCAGGTATAACAAGTTTCTTTTGGAAGAGAAGACAGCTGGTAGGGAGGGCTCTCCCCTAGCAGCTGTCATGAAGGCCTCAATCATGGTTGTCCTAAAATGTGCTTTCCCCTGTGTGCATGTAAGGTCAAAATGAGTTGGAAGAACAGAAGACAAGGTGGAGATGAAGTGTGAGGTTGTACATGCCAGAGTCCTAGAGGATAAGGACTAACGTACCACAAAGTATTGCAGTCCTTGTTCCCACTCTGCCTGGGGCGGGCACTGCTTCCCTGGATGGGTTTTCAGAGGGGTGTTGCAAAAATCATGTTCTGACTCTCACTCCTCCTAAAACTAAATGTGATGGGATGTGTTGTGCAAGGCAGCCTCACATGGCTTTTCCACTGCCTCCATCCCGCAGCACCATACAACCCACAACGGGTTATGTGCCCTCCTGCGTCTCAAGGCCTATGTGAAGCAGAGAAGATGAGATAGATGTAGCTTAAATTGGTGTGGCTCTGCTTCTGGCAGGGTGGCAACCCATATCTGCCTCCTTCCTGGCTGGTGCAGAGGGGAAGGAGGGCCCCAGTAAGTGTGAAATATCTCATCTGCTGAAAAGAGAGCTGAAGGATCTGTAGTTGCTCTTGCAGCAGTAGTTGCTGTACCATGTTGGGCTGGTGACACTGGTCCTCCCTGGTCTGACTGGTGTGCTTCACTTAACAAAACTGTCAGGAAGGGCCCTTGTTCCACCCAGGTGCAGAACCGCCTTTCATTTTGATGCATGGATCTTGACTTTTCTTTTGGTAGTTGAAGTTGATGAGTAGAGGTTAATGTTTTAAATGAGAGCCTATTTACAAAATGCAAGGAAAGGAGCAAAACAGAATTCCATTTCCTTCCGCACTTGAAGGTGCACACCTTATCTCTGCAAGCTTAGCCTGGGGGCCAGCATTTCTGTAAAACAGCTTTGAAGCCAGAATCCACAGTCTGGGGAGAGCAGAAAGCATGAAGTGCTGTCCCTTGCTCTTCAGCCCTCTGCAGCAGATATGCAAGTCTGATTTTCTCCTCACGCACATCCCATGCCAGCAATGTTTCGGAACTAAGGTCAGCCTTGGGTACCTCACACCACTGCCCTGTGCTGCTCTGTGGTGGGATCAGGCAGCTGGAGGGAGAGCACAGTGGTTACAGCTCCTCTGGTCTCACCTGCACCTAGCTAAAGTTATAATTGCAAGACAGGGACAGTTTGTGCTGGGGTCTTGCACAGATGTTCTGAAACGAAAGAAGGGGGGGGGAAAAAAAAAAAAAAGGCCAGCTTTTTTCTGATAAGTCAGCTCATTATTGAGTGGCACACGCTCTTGGAGCATCACTGAGCCATCAGGGGGGTGTTTCTCCTACCCAAGGAGGCTGACTGCATCTCAGAGGGTAGCTGTTGTCAAAGCTGGAAGTGGTTCAGGGCTGAAATTGTCATTCTTGATAGGCTTGGTTTTTCTGTGACCTTTCAATTTTTCCAGGTGAGACAACTCTTGAGAATGACACTCTTTAATTGTAAGACATCTTTTTCAAAGAGAAGGATGTATGGAATGCTCTTTTCCATATTAGAGATGATTTTGATAGCAAGTAATAAAATGATTTTTCTTGTAGTTTCATGTACTAACTTGGAGAACATTCCTGTCTTGAATACTATAAAAGGCTAGATAATATTTACCTTACAGATTGTTCCTTTTGTCTTTTCTATGGAACAGCCTTCCATTTATTAGGAGAGTGTCTCCCTTCACTCCTCATTATGGAACATTTTAAAGTTAGTTATACTAGCTATGTCATCTGGTGCAGGTGGAGCATAAGGTTATTAAAGCTTACTTTGAAAATGGTCCAAGGTGACTATCCTGGTTTCAGCTGGGATAGAGTTAATTTTCTTCCTAGTAGCTGGTACAGTGCTGTGTTTTGGATTTAGGATGAGAATAATGTTGATAACACACTGATGTTTTAATTGTTGCTGAGCAGTGTTTATCCTAAGTCAAGGACATTTCAGGTTCCCATGCTCTGCCAGCAGTGGGTGCAGAAGCTGGGAGGGGGCATGGCCAGGAGAGCTGACCCGAACTAGCCAGGGGGCTATTCCACACCGTGGGGCGTCATGCTCAGTATATAAACTGGGGGGAGTTGGCCAGGAGGGGCTGATCACTGCTCAGGGACTGGCTGGGCACCGGTCCGTGAGTCGTGAGCAGTTGCATCTCTTGTCTTTCATTTCTTTCTTTTTGTTATTTCCCTTTTCATTACAATTCTTATTACTGTTATTGTTGCTATTATTATTATATTTTATTTTTTTTCAATTATTAAATGGTTCTTATCTCAACCCATGAGTTTTACTTTTTCTTTCCCAATTCTCTTCTCCATTCCACTGGGGCGGGGGGGGGGAGACAAGAGCGAGCAGCTGTGTGGTGCTTAGTTGCTGGCTGGGGTTAAACCACGGCAGTGATATTAGGTGCTTAAAATGTCAGTTTGTGGGACATTTGCTTAAAATCTTGCTTTTTATCTTCAAAAAGAGTTAGAAGAACAGGGTTCATTATAAGGCATCTCATCAGTGTTCTAAATAATAGCATCCCTGTTTGTGATCCTCATTTGGAATAATTTTGTGAAGACAAAATAGCATAGTCATGACTTGCATTTTGTGTGAGAACTTGAGCTGTAGAAATACAACCCCTTGGTGTCTTGGGTGTTGGTTTAGGTTGGTTGGCAGATCCGTACTGAGTGTGGGTGAAGAGTCACATTCTTGGTGAAGAGAGAGGATGCAGGGAAGAAGAATTTGTATGATGATACCTTCAATGGAATACCTGAGCTTCATTTTAAAAAGTGCACTTTCTTGTGGAATTATTACAAGAGTCAGTAGTTCTTGGAAGTGTTTTTTATGTTCCACTTTATGCATTATCAAACAAATCATCTTTGGGCGGAGTGTTCCCAATCTACAGGGTAGTCTTTCCATGCTTGTCTTTCCTTCAAGCATCTTTTGGTTGGAGTTCACAGGAAGGAGTTAACTTTGAGGATGAAAAATGGTAGGGTGGGACATGATAAATGGTTCTTGCCTTCACCTTGTTTTCATAAAATACTCTGTAATACAAACAGTGGGTTGTACTACAGAGGCTATCTCAGACTGATGCAAGTTTACCAGCTCTTTCGGGTTAATGAACAAACTGTAATGGTCCCCTGATTTGCACTGCTAATTGGGTGTGCATGTGTCTTCACCTGGTCACAGGCTGGTGGAGCATCTGTGAAGTGCCCTCCCCTCATTAATCATGTCCCAGCTGTAGCTGCTTTTTCTAATCTAAGAGCAAAAGTCCCAGCTCTAGAGACTGCCTGGGATGGGCTGTTGGCCAAGTTTGTGAAGCCCTCAAAAGCTGTCACGTTACTCCAAGAACTTGATGTTGCTGAGTGAGGAAGAAAAGGAGCATCAGCCTTTACATTTATTGGGGGGGAATTTGTTTTTAGGGTTTTGTTTATTTCTCTGTTTTAAGGATGTAAATATTATAGACAGGTGGTAGAAGAGACTGTTACTGGTGTCCTTGCATGACTCCATAAAGTAAACAAGTTCATGTTTCCTCACTGATACAAAACACAAGTCCTTTTGACCTGAAAACCCCTGATTTTGCCACTCTCACTACTATGCCAGGTTTAGTCTATAGCTCTTTTAAAATGACATACCTGAGAACAGAGAGGTAACAGCCAAGGAGAGGTTTTGGAGATGACTTGAGCTGATTCACCATCTGGATGTTATTGCAGGGGACAGTCTGGGCTTGATTCTGTCCTCTTTGTTCCATTGGTGTTGGTGCTGAGCCTGCTTTGGCTTACTAAACTAGGAGAAAACTATTCCTTGTGGTAACTGGGATACCCACTACAGTGAACTGCTGCCTTTCAGCAAATACACCTTCAACAATAAGCTTAAAACAAGTTGGAGAATTTATAGAAAAATAAAAAGTTGGGGTTTTTTCTTACTTTTTTTTCTTCTGCTGCTGGGTAGCATTAACTTTGGTAAGAAGACTCTGCAACTGGAAATGTTGTTCTGCATGGGGATGTAATTAAACAATTTTGGGATGTTCACCTTACGTTTAGGAGGGGATTTTGGTGTTGGCAAACTGAGCACACTCTGCCTGTGGTGCCTGGTGGATGGAGCAATGGAGGTGAATGCCCCTGGTTGCATTCTTGCCCATAATAAAGTTACTGCTGGAGCTTACTACAGGAGATCATGAGGTTTAACAGGTCCCTTACTGCACTTAACTCACATAGCTGGGTTGTAATGAACATGTTGAAGTGGAAAAACAGCTCTTTCCTTAAAACAAAAAACACAGGCACAGAAAACACCCTTTGTTTTTTAAAATGAGCCATTGCACTTGGGACTCTTTAAGGGTCAAAATTTAACAGGTGGAACTCCTTATTTTTCTCTCTTTCCCCCCATATTTCTTAACTAATTATCAACCAGTCTCTTAACTTTTTTCATGTGGCTATTAATCATTTGGGGGCTCTCCATAGCAGGACATGCTCTGCTTGCTCCTGTTTCCCTTCAGCTCTTGTTGACTTGTTCTTGCTGCTCTTGGGAGAGGAACCATGGGCTCAGAGTGCTGCTGTCCATGTTGAGGCTGATGCCTTATTTGCTCGGAGCTGGACGCATGCTCAGCACACCGTATTTGCTCGTGTGGGTGATTGAGCCCTTGTTGTGTGAGTAATGGAGTTATTCCTCATCAAGGGATGGGGCGGATGAATGTGTTTATAAGTGTTGGCCCATTACTTGCAAAATCTGTGTTCTTCAGGGCTTTGCTGCCAACCAACTGCATGACCTTCAGTAAGTTATTTAGGGCAAGACCTAAACTGTTGGTGTTAGGTAATATTCGTAGTCAATCTGTAAGTAAAACCCTCCAATTTGAGGGGGAAGCAGAAGGCTGCTGAGAGCCTAGAGTTCAGTGAGCTTGGAGGTAGGGTCTTCACAGCAGGCAGAGTGCTTAGCCTTAATAAGCTGGTGCATTTTAAAGGTAGAGTCCAAGGAACTGGAAAGCTGACTTTCAGGCATCTGTCCTGGGCACAAGAATTTGAACTTCATCTGCATCCCAAATTGGGAAGTGCTGAGACAGTATCTTTTCCTTAAATCCAAGGATGGAAGGTGCTGAAGGCTCTACATACAATGAAGGAAGATGCTTAAAATGAGCATTAATCATCTGCCATTGGCTTGTCAGATGTTCCAACCCTTTTAACCTGTCTAGAAAAGCCCATGTGTGTATGTAAAAACACATGTGCACTGAGCTCTTCCATAGCCCTTTGGTCCTGCTGCCATCCAGCTGGGCTTGAAGGCAGATGATGGGAGTGATGAGAGTGGTGTGGTGTATGTGAGGTAGAGGGAGAAGTAAAAGGAAGAAAACAAGAAAATTATGTTTTTGCTCATTGGACAGTGAGGACCATCGGGCTTTTCTCCCAGGAGAAGTGAGCAAAGTATATATTGACACATCGGTGGTGGAGCCGGGACAAAAAGCCCTGTTGCTGCTCCAGGCATAGCACGATGAAGGGCTGGGTCTATGGGCAAGTCTCATTTCTCTGGTGACAGAGATTTATCTCTGTTTGCATGCTCGTATTTTACAGGTAATTGGTTTATAGAGAAAACCATTAGCTCAAGGATTTTAGGCAGGTGTTCTTGCAGTAGAAAAATAGGTTTTACAGGCATTTTGAGTGTCATATAGTCATCCACGTGGCTGAGGTTTGCCATGTAATTGGTGGGATGGGAGTTATTTTGGGTGTTTTAAGCCCTTTTCCAAAATGTTTTCCTCAGCTCAGTGGTTTGGGTCAGACCTTCTCCAGGTTTGGTTCATTTAACAAGGGGCAGGTTAGGGAATATTTAATTTCCTAACTCTCCCCATCACTGGAAAGAAACTAGAAGCAAGGGCAAGGCAATTCAGATTTCTTTTTCCATGAATTAGCAGACTTCAACTGCAACTCCATCTGCAAGCCTGTCTACAGACTTTCAGTTGCCTTGTACTGATGTGTGTGCTGGGTTTTTTAGTTACCAACCCAAGACACTGGATTTTCATGGGTTACAGTGTTGCCCAGTCCTGTTGATGGCATCGTGACCCAGGTTAGCTTGGGTTGCAGTAAGGCTTCATCTTTATTGTAGAGAAGGCAATGTTTATTGTTTTCCCTAGGGAGGAAGAAATTTTAATTCAAAGCAGGTTTTGTACTCAAGGTGATTTAAATGTGATCAAAGTCAGTGGAATTTTATTTAAAATAAACACATCATTCTCATAATCAACCCTTTAAAGAGAGCATTTGGGGAAGAAATGATGGGCTTTTGTACATTTAATTCACTTGATTTTTTGTTTTTAATATCTGATGATGTTTCTGCTGTTTGAAGGTTGATAGGACTTTATTGACACAATTAGTGAAACAAATGTTTATCACACCTTTGATTTAACACTCTGCTGTTTGATCTATTTGCTTGCACTTTCATTACTCCTTTGCTTGGTTACATTACACAATGATATCACCTTCCTGTCCTGCTGCAGCTAAAACAAATCAAAAAAAAAAAAACCCTTTTGGCTCTCAGTTGCTCCCTTCTGTTTTTATTACAGATGAACTAGAAAGCAATGTCAGGCAAAGAGTTATTTGAGTTTCCTTTCAGTGCTTATTAGATATTATTTCCAGGCCTGGCAATCACTTGTGTTTGTGCGACAGTTTTCGTATCTTAGAATAACAAACAAAAATCCCAGCAACTATTCCCAGCACAATTAGTAAGATCAGATTAAAAAAAGCTCAACAAAACAGAAACCAAAAAGAAAAACCCCAGACTATGATGTTTTTATGTACATCAGATACTAGAATCATTATGACTAATTCCCTGGGTATTTGGAGCCATTTTTCTGGGGTGTGTTTATTTTCTCTGAACGTAGAGGTGGGAAGTGTGTCTCTGCCAGGTAGGTGGTCAAAGAGGGTTGTTGTAGTCAAGAGCTGTGTGTTTCTGAGATGTCAGGGGTAGGATCCCACTGATGGATTGGGCCAGACCTCAGGGCAGACTCCTGATGGTGTGATGCTCCTGGCCATAATGTATGGACTTTTTCCTCCAAAATCAGGAGGGCAGGTGGTCCTGTTGACTTGCTGCTTTGCAGCACTTTCCATTCTTCTCTTCCCTGGTGAAGAAAACACCTTATTAAGCTTAGAAAGGGTGGAAAAAAAAGAGAGAGGAAGAAAACTATTTCTTCCCCTGCCGAAAAAGAAAAAAAAAAAAAAAAAAAAAAAAGGAAGAGGGTTTTGGAAGGATCTGTTGATTAGTTGAGAACTTTTTTTCAGTTGCTGGCCTGTTGTCCTCCTCTCACATCACCTGGCACCTGTGAGGCATCTGGAGGTGGTGACCCCATGATATGCCTATGCTTAGTGCAAAAATAAATCAAAAGATACAAGTTTATATGGGAATAAACCTCATCCAATGTGGTAAGAGATGTCGTTAACGGTCTGTCCCTTTTCTCTTTCTGAAGGTCCCAGCCCCATGCTTCCCGCCTGTCCGGAGTAACATTTGGAGGAGCCTGGCAGCATGGTCCTTTTGGTAGCTCCCAAGGATTTTTAGGATCATGGGATGTATGGACCTCCAGAACCCTCTGGAGAATGTTGGCTATGGATAAAAGCATCTGGAAGTTCCTACTGCCTTTTTACCCTGTTCTTTTCTGGGTTACCTCACGTCATTTGGGAAGGAAGCCTCTCTGTCCTGAGGATTATAGCAAACTGGTCACTTACTGGAATACCTACCTTTGCGTCTTGTCAAGATGGAGACATTGCTTTACCCAGCAGAAGGATACTTTTTCTTCTCCCTGAGCTTTTCCAGTGCAGCAGTGCTCATGTCCAGCAGGTATGTAGATGTTTTTCTCATTCCCTAGCCAGTTTGCTTTCCTGATCTTTAAGAGTTCAGTCATTTTGTTTACTTACTAGCTTCTGCTAAAGGTAAGACCTTCCAAAGTCCTTGGTGCCATGCTCTGAAGGTGGCTTTTCCTTGTTAGGACACAGACCCAATGTGGGATGTAGGTTTGTGTGGAGTTGTGGGGTCAGCTTCTCTTGAAGATTTTGATGCCCAGCCTGAGCCTTGCATCTGAGGAGGGGGATGGAGGTGCACATATCTGCTCCTTCTTATTCCTCTTCCTCCTGGATTGCCCCAGAATCTCGGGCAGCTGCCCGCTGTGTTTGTAAGCCACAACTGGCACTAGCTGTGTGCAGATCAGCTTATCGGGCTTCGTCGTTTGGTTTCAAAGGAGATGACATGAGTGTTTAATTCATCTTTCATCCTGTTAGTTTAACAGTATTTCTGCTGAAGAATGTCATTTTGAGACTGATACATCCTATATAAAAGGAGATGGCTTTAAATTTTAAAATTAAAACTATTCCTATTCAGTATAGACATGGGGTTTGAGTTGAATCTCCTCACGTGTTTTGGCAAACAGATCACTCCTTCTACATTGTAGAGAAAAAGTTAGCTCTTTTAATTTATTTATTTTTACTATACAAAGAGGAGGTAGCAAAGGCAAATGGCTGAAAATGCTTTGCTACGTTAAAATGCTTTGAGATATGAAAAGTTTCACCTTCCTGCTTTGTAAGCATGATTTCACATCAGATTAAAGGAAGGAAATGGGGGGTAGAGCGCATGTGTGTGGAAACAAAATTGGTCACCTCGCTCTTGAATTTGACTGCGGCCTGTAGGCCAAATAGAGATGGTAGACAAAGACTGAGGATAAAAATGTTTTTTGCTTTACCTAGCAGGGAAGTCAAGCACTTGCTGTGCCTGTAGAAGAAGCTAGAGTTAACCACATGCATTTGAATATGGTAGGTAAAAATCAGCATCGTGTCAGGTTGGTGGGGATGGTTGGTGGTCAACCCCTATGCAACATGATCACATGTCAAGACAAGACCTTCTCCAAGAGGACTACCTGGAGGCTCAGCCCAGCAGTGCCTGCAACATCCCACCCCTCAGGGAGGATAGAAACCTCCTGTGTTGCTTGCATGGGCTTTGTGCTCTGCTGCAGAGGCATCCATCCCCTGGGCCCGGCACTTCCCCCCACTGAACTGTGCTCCTGCTTTGCTCTCTTGGCATGTTACATTCCAGCTCAGCTGTCTTAGAAAATTAACTGAAAAATTATTATATTTCTTCTGCATGATGCCTCTTCTGCACATCTGAAGGCTTTCTCCAACAGCCAAGAGAGAGAAGGGCAGTTAGGAAATCTGTATTCTGCAGCTGACTCCTCCAGTGACTCCATCTGTACCTTTGGTGAAATCACCAAATATTTTTATTTGTTTGCTTAGGTCCACGCGTGAAAGATGATAACATTACATATAGGGGTGTTCACATTTTTTTTTCTCCCCTAGCTTTTTGTCCTTCAGTACACAGAAACAGTTTACTAAACCCAAATAAGCACTGCTGAGATTCACCTGGTCTCACCAAGCCAAGTTCCACTCCTATTTAGATCTGCTGCAAAATGCTGGTTAACAACTCCGGTTTGGTACGTTGCTGCATGCTGAGCAGCAGAGCTGGCATCACCCACTGAGATGTCCCTGGCTGGGCTTTCTGATAGCTTGGGCATCCCAGGATCCCACTGTCCTCCCAACCCTACTGGGTCTTCTGCTGGTGGAGCCAGAGGGAAAGCGTGGCCGGTCTGTGCAGGATCTGGCCCTGGGTGAGCAGAGCTCTGGGTACCATTATAGAGCAGCCCCAGTGAGGGCTTTGCTCAGAGCCTCCGGATCCTGTGCACCAAATTAAGAAACTACAAAAAATCTGGATTTGGCTGTGTCTTTGGCTTGGGTCTCAGCCCTTCATTCGGAGCGAAGAGTTTTCTTTACTTAACCTGAATTAACTTTCATGGGTGGGCAAGCCCTGCTATGTGGGTTGATCAGAAAAGTTGTTCAGCCCATTTTTCTCTCTCAGGAATACAGAACACAGCTTTCTCATCACCGAAATTCCTGGTGTTTTATTAACGAGCTCCTAACAACTTCTAAGGCACCTAAGAAAGAAGGATCCCTCTAGTGTGAACTTTTTATCTACAATTAAAGCAAACTCCATTGAGATCTAATGTCCTTTTTTTGGGGGGGAGGGAGGGGAAGCTGTTTGATAAAGAAGTTGCAAATCAGATCTCCTACTTGTTCCTGTAAGATGTGAACAGGTCCTTTGTCAGCAGTGCACTGCAGTGGAATGAGCTTTATCTTTTGTATGTGACTAGGAGCTTGGGCTTTCCTCCTTGCAGGCAAAGAGGAATCTAATTAGAGCCCTGAACACTAATAGAAGACTTGGAGTGTATGTGCAAAATGTGTTTGTTGGTGTCCTCCTAGCCCTTGTTGCTCAACCTTTTAGGAAGAACATCTCTATAATTGATGCGAGGGAGTTCCTGGCTTTCCTCTTGCTTAGAGAGCCAGAAGAGGTGTGATCACTGCTTGTACACAGATCTCTTCATGGATCTTGAGTATGAGAATAGGTGTTGGCTACAGTTCTGGAGTACTAGCAGTGGTCAAGGTCACCCCAGAAAATGGAGTATCAGTTGCTCTGTTCCACTTTGCTTCTGCAGAGTTCCTGTTTGGAGATCAAACAAAACCTAGAGCAGCCCCAGCAGTGCTTGCTCTCTGCGTTGCGTGGGTCTGTGCTGACACCAAGCAAGAAAAGCCGTGGTAGATGTACCCTGAACCTTGTGTTCTGCATCACTCCTTGCAAAGGGGGGGTCACACAAGGTCTTGCAGGCACCTGAGAGCCTTCCGGTACCTGGGGGGTGCTGAGAATTAGATCTTGGTGAAGAACGGTGTTTCGGTTGCAAATTTACAGCTGTCTTTTTACGGGGAAGCAAAATCATCTTGGGTTTTGTTCAGAGCCCGTCTCATCCTGTACAGACGTGGGGCAGCTTCAAAGGGAGTTTAATTTACGGGCTTTCCCCTCGGTCAGTGCAAGCATCTGGGCTGGGGGGCTGCCAGGTGCACCCCTGGGTGCTGGTTAAAAGAAGAACTCCACCAGCATTTAAAATGTTTACTGGTAAAATAGTAAAGCCTTTCAGTCAGGGTGCAGAGTGTTGGGTCAGAATGTCCTTTAGGGGGTAGGGTCTAGGGGTAGATGCATGATATTAATTAAAAAAAAATAAATACAGAAAGCCTCAGTTTGGCTACTTGTGAGGGTAATGTATTTGGGTGTGTGTTTCAAAAGCACATAGCTGATTATAAAAATCGTGGATGGACCAAGTCGGTATTAACAATGGTTGGATGACAGTGAAAAGCAGTCCTGGCACATTGCAGGGATGTTCTTGTCATGACTAACCCCTCTCACTCTCACCCGAGAGGAATTTTTTAGTGCCCAGCACAGACAAGCACTGAAATTGCAGGTTTGCAGAAGTTTTCAAATCTCTCCCCAGCTGGCAGCAAATAAAGGAATTGCAAGTATTTATTGGTTTAAGGGAAAAAAAAAATAACCTCAAAGCTATAAAATAAATTTGACAATGAAGCTTTTTTGAGGGAGTCTTACTTTCTTTATGGTTTTGTGAGTCAAATGTATTGAAGTCTGGCAAAGGAAGAGGATTTAATCTACAGATGCTGTCCCTTGCTTGATGGTTTCCTGCTTCTAAAATTACTCCCAGTTCTCTGGAATTGGGGATGAAACTAGTTTCAGCTTTCAGTTTGTGGGCAACCTATGTTACCACTTCAGCAGGCTAAATTTGCAAGGACTGGGGGCAGCAAATGCAAGTAAGTGCTTTTAAAGCTTTTTATCTCGGCTGCCAAAAGTCCATTTGCCACTTTTAAAATATTTACAGCTGAATCTTTGGATTCGCTTCTTCCTCTGCTTGGGGAAAATGCTGAAGCTGCTGATGCTGAAATTTTACTTCGATCTTTCTTTCCCTGTATTGCTGTGGTGGCATTTGGAGGAGAGCATGTCCAGATCAAGGGATGCTGATGGAGCTGTGCTTGTCCTGCTGCTGTTGACCCCGGGACTGTGACTTGGGGGACATTGGCTTTTGCTCGTTGGGCCGCAGCACAACCCAAGCAAATTAACTGTGGATCTCAGTCCTTATGTTATGCTAAAACCTTCAACCCCTTTAGCATCATGCATTTTCACTCCTTAGGCTCTGGCCCTTTCTTGGGGCGCTTGCTAACAGCATCTTGGTGTGTGCCATTCGTGCCCAAACTTTGTGTCCTTATTGCAGGGCATCTAACTGGGGATACACAAGGCTATATTTCTATTTCTATAAGTAAATAAATATCCATATATTTTTAAAGGTTTAGTATGTGTCGAATGGTCCTTTTGTCACTTCAGGATGTTGCTTGGTGTTTTATATTGACTAAAGCATCATAGTCATTACTTTCAGAATAAAGATCTTTCTTAATGTGTGATCTTTGTTTTTTTCATGAGCACTTGCAACTTCAGGTGCTGATTAACTATTCACAGTAAATACTTGACTATCTGCTGACTTACTGTGCTGCTTCAGGTTGCAAAGAAGCAGTGAACTATCACAAGACATATCATTGCTAAAGCCAGCAAAGCAAGAGTATTTGCTTGGCTCCCGAATCCTGTGCATTTCTTTGAGGGACTCTGCAGAGCTGAAGGTGTTGACAGGCTGTTTTCTTGGCCTTCCATCTGCTGAGCAGCATTATGTGGATTAATATTGAGGAACTCATAGTGAAATTTGTCTCATGCCATGAAAATGTAAAGCCTCCAAAGCTGGCTGACATCCCAAGTCTGCAAGAGGCCCTTGGAGGGGCCGTTGGTGAAGGTGGCAGGATTTGCAGCGTCCCAAAGCCGTGAATGGGACGTGATCTGAAGAGTTTGTAATTAAGTTTTAATCATCTCTAAGCTGGTCTGGTTACTGATTTCAGGCAGCAGGCAAAAATTGCCAGGCAGCAATGGCTGCCATGGGGCCAGCCTGCCATCAAGGGGGGACAGTCTTCTGGTCCTGCGGTGTGAAGTCCAGTTCAGAAACACAGAATACTGTTTTGGTCAAGTTTTTATGCTAAAGGGGTTTCTTGAGCTGGAAGTGAATCTCACACCCATCGTCCTGGTTTTTCCCTCACAATGTTTTGGGGATCCTATGGTTTCGCTGGCTCTGCTTCTGCAGGAAGCCATTGTTGCACCATCTCCCTTTTACATTTGCAGTGTCAAAGCCAGAAGGTCAAATTAGAGACTTGAGGCTCCAGCAGCAAAAAGAGGATCTGAGCATGTGCTCTGCTGCTGTGCTATGAAAAAACTATAGTTTTTTAATGTAGGTTTTTATATAAGTTTATGTCGGTTTTTATATAGATTTTTTTTTTATATAGGTTATCATAGACAAGTTGGAGGATGAGGCATAGATGCATCCTGGCCCTGGTGCCTCTGGAAGGTGGACCCCTGCCCACCGTCCAGGTGAGAGGTCTGGCTCCAGCCTGGGCTCAACACCCCGGTTTGCCTGGCCAAAGGGGAGTGCTGGGGGACATTCACCGGGGCACTGAGTGATGCCGGGACCCCTGTGCTGCCCCAGCTCCCTGAGGGCTACAGGGATTTTACTGCCTTTCAGCTTGGCCACCTCCGCAGCATGGATGTGCCCTCCTGCCAGCTGATGGCATCCTTGTGGCCCACCCTCCCTGCTGGCAGCATCACTTGGTTTTCATTAAGCTGTTTGCAAGGAGCAGCTCTTTCTGCTAGGGTCCCTCTGCAGTTTTATTCAGGGCTGCATTTACATCAGCATGAAGTGGTTTTCATTTGACCTCTGCCCTGCATAAAAATTAAATACTGAGGTATTAGGAAGAGAAGTAATCTCCCAGATAAACATTTTTTCCCCTGCTCTTCTGTAATTCACGGGGGAGCTGGCTTACCCTGGTTGTGGATGACTAAGGAGGAAATTCTTTTTTGGTTAGGATAACGCTGAAAGTTCACTGGATTTTTTTTTTTTTTTTTTTTATCATGGGTTTATCACTTCCTCCCTTCGAATTCCTAACTTTTACTGCGCAAGGCAGGAAAAAAAACAAGGGTGACCACAAGTTATGGAATTTGCTTTCTGTGGAAAAGATGCTGAACAGCTAAATAGTGCTCTCAGGTTTGCCATGGTTTGCTTGGGGGATTTGCGCCATATCCAGTTATATAACAAGGCTGGGTAATATTCTAGCAGCTACCATTTTTCAAATGTGTTTTTTTAAATACTGGAGTTAATTCATGCTCAGATCTCTTGAATATAGGTGAGTGTAAGCCTGCTCATGATGCAGATGGGGAGGAGGATTGAATTTTTTGCAGGTTTCTAAGAGGCAGCAGGGTCAAAATCAAGTTGATGTGTAAAGAGTTTCTGGTTCATCTTGTTAATCTCCATACCTCCTTTTTTTTATAGAGGGGATCTGGATACATGTCTCTAGAGAACATAGATGGAGTTTGGCCAGAGACACCCTGCCTTTCACTTAAACACGTATTTATTCTCGCAGTGTTTGCTTCCCGGTGGTATTATGGTGATTGCACTGATGATCCTCCTGCAAAGGCTTGACAGTGCTGCTGAAAAGCTTTGACACTACAAAGCATTGTTTACTTGTGAAAGTATTATTATATTTTGGATATCTATTATTCATCTCATGCTAAAAGTGACATTATATCATCAAATTGCTCTTAGAGCTGTGAGGAAAAGCTGTTTTTTGTCACTGGCTCCCTGTGACAGTGCTGGGAAGTGCTTTACCCTTTGTATCTTTGTAGTCCCCTTTTATGAATTGTGAATGACAGCAAGAAAGTACAAAAGAGTGCAGAGAAGCTGGTTTTGATGTTCATAAAAGGCTTTGATAAAAGATGCAGCACATAGACTTGATATTATTTTCTATTTTTAACTTCTTAAGAGCATAAAGCGCTCAGATCCAATATTTATGTAGAAGGGGAAAGAGGGGGGGGCTGTATTTCTTTTTTTTTTTTTTTCTTTATTTTTCTTTTTCAGGACCAGGTGAAATAAAATAGAAGAGTCTCTATTCCATGCCCTAGTAAAGTTTTGCTTTCTTCCATGAAGCAATTATGTCTGTCTTCCATGAAGCATCGTTCAAGTCAACCCCCATGGCATTAACGGTGTGGATGATGCTGGAGGAGACCAGCAGTTTTGAAGGCTCCTTGGTCATAGGGTTGTGTCTTCAACTTCCCAGTTACGGCAGACTCCAGTGAACCCACCAGCTATGGTGATGTACGTGGCAAGGCATGCACTTCCAGTAACAGGTCTCTCCCCCAAAACCCAAAGAAATAAACCATGAGAAAGCCAGAGCAGCTCCTCTCCTTTCTCTAAAAGTCAGATCACAGTAGAGGTATCTCTGTAATGAGTAGCTTTGCTTGCTCCATAGAGATGAGAGGCTATGTGCGGGCTGGGTAATTTGGGTTTTACTGATGAAACTGTCATTATTTCCAGCCTCCATGTTGCAGTCTCCTCTTTAATCTCATCTGCAAGCACAGCTTGCTTGCGGTGGGCCTGTGTACTCGTGCATATTCATGTGCACGTATGTATGAGCACATCCATAAGACTTCATCAGGTGCTTTCCTGTGTGCCTGTGCATAGGCACGCCCAGATAGAAAATGGGTGTGAGGAGGAGTGTGGGTAGTGCATGCACACCTGGCATTGTCATGGCCGTTTGCATGATTGCGTCCCTCATCCATGCAAGGGCCTTCATGCTGGATATCGAGACTTCTAATGATGACAACGTGCAAACCTGACCTTGAGATCCACCTCTAGACAAAAGTAATTCTCTTGCTTGACACTGCATTTTCTATTTTATTGGGACAAAATGCCTTGAAACACCATGTGCAGGGGACAACGGGTCCTATTATCCCCTGGAGAACCCCAGGACAGAGCAACATTACTGAGTCCTACCTTGCTACAGTGCTGATAAAGAGTTTATCTTGATGGGATGAGTACAGTGATAGTTGTCAGTGGGGGTTTTGAGTTCTTCAGCAACATACACTCATCCAAGGGGCCGTTCAAATCAGATGCTGGGTCTGAAGTAGCTGGACTTGGTCAAAGACATCCCAACCTCTCATCCAGAAGGTGAATAAGCACCTTCTGCTCAGTTCCTCACACAGGAGCTTTTATGTGAAATCATAAAAACTAAGCGAATTACCAGCCTTGGGTGGTCATCAGAAGGTGCTAAGAAGTGTTTGCTTGGGTGGTGGCTCCCTGTCTCTGCTGTTCCTCTGGGAGCTTGCAAAGCTGGATGCTGAGCATCTACAGGATGAGATGCTCCTTTGGGATGTGTTGGCATAGCACTATGCCTGCTTGATAGCCTTGTCTCTCGTGCACCTTCATGGTGGTGAGTCCTCAGTAAAATCCCAAATGGAAGGCTCCAGGATTGTTTAACTGGGCCCACACGTGAAATCACCATGTCTGAAACACAGTCTCAATTTTTCCCTTGGTCCACCTGTGAAATTGTGTCATACCACATGCAAGAAGGTGCTGTCCTCCTCTGCTGCATGACTTGCTGGACTTGGTTGGCTTATCGCAGAATTGTCTTCAACTTCTGACAGGTTCTTCAGTTAGCCAAAAAATGTGGGTATCCTCAGTTACTCTGTAAGGTATGGAGGACTTTGTTGTGCCATTGGAGCGGACACTATGGTAAATTGGAAAAGCTGTTGCTGAATCCAGGAGAGACAGAAGGGACAGGTCAGGGTAGGACTCGTTGAGCTGTAGTGACACCATGCCGTGCCCCACGAGCACGAGCTTGGACACTTGGAAGTGTTTGCATCCTGCCTTGGTGCATGCTCTACAGCAGCTCAGGTGCTTCAGTTGCATTTCCAGAAGCAATCCAGCCACCTCGTTGCAAGCTGAGTAGGAGTGGGCTCTGGAGCACACTGGGGGCTCCCCAAAAGCTGGGACTCTGTGACATTGAGCAGAGCTGTGCCAGAGCATCTGAGGAAACATGGACTTTGGCTGGTGGGAGCTGTCGTTCCTCTTCTTTTGAAAGAAGCTGAGAAAGGTGCCCCAAATCAACCCCCAGAGAAAGTATCCAGATGAAAGATCTGGTAAGCATCAGGGTCCCCTCTGCTGTGTTTTCAGGCTCTTATGTAATCAGCTGTCATTCCAGGATCTGGGCATATTGGATCTCAGTGAGTACAGATTGAAACTTAAACAAATAGTGACCCTTCTATAAATATTTAGCTCACACTGTTTAGAAGCTGCTGGGAGCAGGAGACAAAATAAAGTTTATGACTGTCTAAAGAAGCTATCAGAGGATGGCAGTCGGTCACCAGATTGGCTGGCTGCATGGGTTTTGAACAGCTAAACCTCCTCTTTCTTTTTTTCCTGAAGAAAAGGATGTATTTCAGCATCCTTTGCAGAGACATGAGGTTGCACTCTGAGAGTGTTTGCATGGCTGCATTGGGGATTCAAATCAATGCAAAGGTCTTCTTCAGTTTGACTGGTTGAGCTGGGTGCGCAAGAGGAGCCTTGGTATGGAGCAAATGGATGATGTTCCCTGGCCCTACTCATCTTTCTTTGCAATTTTGGACTGATCATCTGAAGTATGTACATCTGCATGGAAGAGGGAGATGTGTCTCCTGTGTGTGTGCTTTTATCTGGCCACCTTGATACCAGGACAGCAGCTTGAGCCCAGGCTGGCTGCTGACAAAGTAGCTGGGTCCCTGGTGGGGCTTGTGTAGACAGCACTAAATCTTGGGCTGTCACATTGTTCCTACTCTTGCAAAAGCCTTGATAGTGAGGAAGACCTATCCCTGTCAGCCTTTTTTGCGTCTTGATTATGAAGATAATATCCTTTCTTTACAAGAGTTCTTGCAAGAATGGGAAAGAATGAAATATGCTGATAAGAAATGGTATCAGTAGCTGAGATGGGCAGAGGCATGCATTCTTTGAATAAGCAGGGAACTTCACTGTGCACAAAAGTGGAATTATTGATTAAAAAGAAGAAAAAAGATCAATCATTGATTATTTTCTTTCTCCTCTTGCTTTTCTAATACAAAGTACTTGCAGTTGGACTAGATGATGGCTGTAGGTCCCTTCCAACTGAATTATCCTATTTTATCCTGTCCTATCCTACTATACGACAACAAACCCGAAATATTTGGCATGCCCAGTGAGATGCTTTGCAACTGCTTGCACCACTCCTGCCCCTGGTTGCAGTGTCCTGGGGCTTTCTGTAGCAGGATGCCTGGCATGCCTTGTCCCTGTGGTGGACTGCCTTGCCTGGAAGAATAATGGCAGAGAAACAAATGTAGGGGAAGGACGGGTAAGAAAAGGGTAAATTCCTTATTTGCCAGCTTGTTGAAACCACTTTTGGGGTTTGAGAGAAAATGTCAGTATTTGAGTTGGAGGTGGTAGCAAGCTTGATGGTTTTTCTCTTTCAATACTTTCTTTTAGTGCCCTTCCTAATTTAAAAGGAGGGGTTTAAATTATTAATGTTTTACCTCCGAAGCAATGGATTCCAAAGCCTTTGGCAAATCTCTGCTAAATCATCTAACATATAAAAGAGCCTCATGCTTTTTTTCAACTCCGTCTTTGACAGAAGCCCTTCCTTGTGTCCATGAGAAGCACTAAATCTGCAGAGGTGGACAAAGCTTGATTTATGTAGAGGGTAATTTTCTCCAATGGTGTTTGTCCAGAAAGCATAAAGATGATAATGATTTTTATTTTTTGGCATAGCCTTTGCAGATCTTGGTGTTTCTGCCTGTTGCTGAAGCAACACCCTGCCACGAGTGAGTGCCAGTGCTTGGTCCAGGATGCTTGGGTGCTGCCTGTGAGGGATGGGTGCCCTTGCCTGGTCATTTTGGCCCCAATCCCTGGAGCTTCCTGGAGGTGAGAGGGCGCTGAGGCTTCAGACACTGGTCCTCACCAAAGCTGTAGTTAGAGCTCAAGCCTTGTGTTAGATTTACAGCACTTTTGCCCGCTAAACCTCTGCATTCACTTTGGGTATTTGTCCTGATTTTGTACCAAATTTCCTTCTTGCTACTTGAACTGAAGAATAAAGTATTGTAACTTTGGCTCGGGGCAGCTGTCCAAGGGATATATTGGGATACACTTGGTCTTTGAAAAGAAGGACTTCAGTCTCCAGCCTTTTCAGTCCCTCTGGCTCCTGCAAGTTTTCCTTCCAAATGGTTACTTCAAACCTCAGAGAAGTTTGTGTTTTTTTCAGAGCTATGATTAATGCCGTTTTTACGCTTCGTTACAAAATGCCGCACAATGAATGAGACCAGCAGGGTAGTGGTTTATGGGTGGGAGGAAAGAAAAAAAAAATCATCAAACAAATGCTTTCAGATGCTGTTTTGGAAGAGTGATGTGTGTGTGTGTGTGTTATATAATCTCCTGTAAACTCTGGGGTTGCATTCCTATTAAAAGGAAGGGGGGAAAAAGGCTTAAACCTCATCTATGGAAAGAATGTCAGAAATAGTAGAGAAGTTGAATAATTACAGTCTTTTTTGCACCAGGTCAGTGAAAGCTAATTTGATGTGCAGAACTGCGGTGTAGTACTTATTTGCAATTACAGAATCACAGGATGGTTGAAGCTGGAAGGGACCTCTGCAGGTCATTTGGTCCAACCTCCCAGCCCAAGCAGGGCTACTTACAGCCAGTTGCCCAGGACCACGTCCAGATGGCTTTGGAATATCTCCATGGATGGAGACTCCACAATCTCCCTGGGCAAAGTGTGCCAATGCTCGGTCACCCTAACAGTAAAATTAGCCATTGTGCACAGTGTTTCAGTGAGTTGATCAAAGGTTCCTGCTCACTCTTGGTGCAAGCTTGGAAAGGTTTGGGGGTGGGTGGGTGTAGTTTTGGGTCGGAGTTGGCTTGAGTGCGTGGGGGATGTGGGTCTGCAGCTGAATGCTGTGGCTTGGGCTCAGCAATGCTTGGTTGAGGCTTAAGGGACAGTTGGGCTTGGCACAAGGTACCAAAAAAGGTCCCCTCACCTGTGTGCAAGGAGGCTTGCTGCATGATGGCAGGGTGTCTGAGGTCTTGTGGTCCCTCTGGTTTGGTTTTGAGGCTGCGCCTTTAGCTGAGCCTACATCTGTCTCTGCTGACTTTTTCTTCCCTTCCCTTGACACCATGTACCTATTCCCAGTCAGCGAGTCACTTTGCCACAGGAATCTGGGAGTCTTTTATCAGCATAAAATTAGGCTAATTACACATCTGGAAGTGATCGGTATCAGTGAAACTGCAGCATCAAGTGCTCCCTCTGAAAGCCCTGTCTTGGTGGCAGACTTGGGGAAAAGAGACTGAGGGGTTTACTGTGGCTGCGTGCCCATTTTGGGGACACAGAGGCTGCTATTGCACATGGGAGGTCAATTAAACCCCAGTGAGGACATTGGGGTCAGCACAGATTTGCTTCCTGGTGGCTTTGTGTGCATCCCTCACACATGGAAAACAACAGCAAAGCCTAAGACTATGCCCAGGATCTGGTTCCTCTGCTTGATCTCTAGTGTTTCCTCCTGTCCTCCCTCCATAGAAAACAGTAGCCCTTGTTTGTTGTCCTGGGTGCATTTTTTTCTCTTTAAGCCACTTTCTTTTTGTGCCATTTCAGTTGATGATAAGTGATAGGAATGGCAGGAATGAGTTGATGGCTCCCAATGAATGCTCCTGCTGTCCCCAGACATGTCCCATCAGCATGTTCAGCCCTCATGCCAGTGACAGGGGTGTTTTCTCATTAAAAATAGACCACAGACAATGCCACTTCCCGAGGACTGTGATTTATCCTTTAATAACAAGTGGTTACTCATTTCCTTCGGAAAACTTTCTGGAAGTGTTATTTTGCTTTCTCCCCTTGCTTCCTTTTTTTTAAAATTTCCTTCAAAGCCCTGCATTGCCTTTCAGAGCCACTGTGTCTGTTAAGTGCAGTGTTGCCTTTTCAATTGGAAATCATATTTATGATTTAAGGATCATGAAAAATCAAGTCTTAACCCTTTGGGCATGAGCTTTTCTTTGTAAGTTCCTGCAGCCCTGAAGTCCTAGCTCAGCCAAGGAAAATAGCAACAGAAAGACAGCTGGGTAAGTGAGACTTGAAGAAAAATGGTGGTGCTGATCCTGAATGTGGAATGGGTGATCTGCTTAATCTGACTTTAAAGAAAACTCTAAATAACTGCAAAACTTATGTCATCTGAGCTGCCAGCTCTTACCTGTTGTACCTCCTGGTACAGCAAGTTCTCCTGGAGGATGGAGAGCACGCAGAACTATTAGGCAAACTCATAACAAGTCTGGTATTTTAGTGACTTTACCAAATAAAGTGCTGAAAGCTGTTGAGTAGTTCTTGAGGAAATCCTGACAGCTTGATAAACAAACTCGGGAAATGTGCTGAAGATGAAATCATCATAAGTGGGTACTTCAGAAGCTGAAATAAATGGTTCGCTGTTGGTTCAGGAAGGCGTTTTGAGGGTCAGTAGCAGATTGGATGGCAGACTGCAGAGGATACGGAAGATGAAATACAACAAAAGACATGGCAGGTACTTTAGGTGATAGCATCTTCTCTTACAGTTGTCTTAATGAGCTGCAGGGGTGGTTTGAAGATGAGATGAATAAATTCAGTAAAGACAAGTGCAAAAAAAATGCTCTTGGAAATTGGATGCACATACCCAAAATAAGCAGCAACAGGTTAACTGCAAAAAGGGATCCAGGAGCTGCAGTGAGTCATGAGGTGATTGTGAATCAATAGTTGGATGCCGTTACAAGAAAGGCAGATCTTGAATAGCCCACAGAAAAATTGAAAAGGTAATAGTTCAATCTTGGTTGTCATATAAAACCTTGCTTGAAATACAGCATCCAGACTCAGCTTTTCTATTTTTAATATGAAGGCGAGTGGCTTGGGAAGATGAAGCTTCTCTTTGGCAAACTTCACTAAGGAGGAATAGCTGGAAAATTTGCATATGCTAAACCTAGGAGGAAAAAAAAAAAAAACAAAAACAATCCAAACCCTCAGGTGTCAGGCCATGGTTTGATGGGATGCTGTCTTCAGCGGTAATTTTGGAGCCAGGTATCTCTGTTCTCCTGGTGTTGGCTGTACAGTGGCTCATCATGTGGTCAGTTGTGTAGCCACACCTTATGTGTCCACACTGTGAGGTGGGACAAGGAACTTCTGGTAGTATAGAAAAAGCTGAAAAGTGTCCCCAAAATTATTTCAAAATATGGCTATGCAGTTTTGTCTGGACAACAGATGGTGTGCAGGAGAAAGGAGGGAGGGCTGGAAGAGGAGAGATGGTTGAGCACCTGGTAGAGTTGAGACTTGAAGGGAACGTAGCAGATTTGAGACATCCAGGAAGGTGGTGCAGCACCTGATGTCTCTCCATGTCTGAGGGCAGGAGCAGAAGAAAATTGTTTATAGTGAAGTGCTTCTTTGAATGCTGTCTTCCAGTGCATCACCTGAATTGTGCCTGGTAGCAGCAGGGTAGGCTGGCATTTCTCAAAGCATCGGTTCCAGCTCCTGGTGGTGGTGGTGAAGAAGAATGAGTAATGCTGGAGCTGACCCAAAAAATGTTAGAAACCGCTTTGTTATCAGCACAGCAGCCCTTCCTGGATGGTGGGGTGACCGGTGCTCGTCGCTGGGAATTGCAGCCGAGTCCTGATTCCTTCTTGGCAGAGGTGCTCCGGTGTTGCCTTGGAGAGTGGCATGAAGACAAACAAGCCAAGAGAAGGTTCAGGGCTGGATGGCTGTTTGTGTCCCTTCTGGCCCAGCATTTCTGCAGTCCTTACATCCAGATTTTGGCATAGCATCTGCCCCTGACAGTCCTGCTGAGGCCGAGTGTCCCAATACCTCCTGATGTTCTGAATCCAATTTTCCGACATTACTGCATTGCACTTGGTTTTTTGGATCCTGGGAGTAGTTTGGTTGACCACAAATTGGTCACTCTGTGCTGTGATGCAAGCTGATGATTTCCTTCCCTGCGGATACTTAACCAAATACCCCTGCAACTGCTGTCTGACGGTGATGTTACTCGGCTGGTGTTTGCAGCCGGTGGGAATGTTCTGGAGCCATGCAAGTCTAGATGATTCAAGCTGATACTTATGCATATGATTAAATGATAAATGCCTGGTCTGTTCTGTCTTACCAGCTGTACCCTCTAGGGAAAAGAGGGGTTTTACTGCAAGAAGAAAGGATATTCTAGTATTGGTTGGTTGATAATTAGAACGCATAGCATCAAAGCTGAAACAGCGTGTGCTAGGTTTTAAAATCACAGGAGGATATAAAAGTGCCTTGAAGAGGAAGATCATAGATAAGCAGACTTACTGGGTACGCCTGGTCTTTTACTGTAGGCTGTAGAGCTTTCCCCAATGGTTTGCAGGGTTCCCTTGCCTTGCTGCATCTCTGCACAGTGCAGAGCATAGCATCTGTGCCTGCTGTCTTGGAGGATGTAGATGTGAGCCTTTCTAGGAAGATCTAGGCTTCAGTTCTATCTTAGTTGATGCTAAAATTCCCCTGGAAAAAAAAAAAAATACAAATGCTTGATATGCTTGCTTGTGATGTGTGACGTGCTGGTGCTGAATCTGACTTGTGTTGATCTAGGTTGGTTAAAAAATAAAAGAAGCATGGTAATTTGAATTAAAAAGGGTACAGAGAAAGTGAAGAAAAGAACAAGCAATTTGCTATTTATTGCCTTTTTAAGGCAAACAGTCTGGGGCTTACACTGGGAAGAAGTCAAATCTTCAGTCAGTTCCTACACATCAAATAATATCAAAGGGAGTGACCCCCAAATGCTGGATGGCAAACTTGTGGCAGGGCTGCTGATTGTGGAGCTTCAGAGCTCTTCAGTACAGTCAGTCAAGTTGTTGTGGCATCTCAGGAACATGTCTTTGGGCACGTGGAAAAACCCATCTTCTACAAAACGCAGTGTGTCATTTGGCCAATGCTGAAGGTCTGTATTTTCTTGAATGCTCAGAAGGGGAAGGGTGAGCCTCGAGCACTGGGGGTGAGCTTTTTTTTTTTTTTTTTTTTTTTCCCCATGGCTCCTTCCAAGTTTGTAATTCTGGAGCATGCAGAATAATGTCTCTGGGCTTGCTCTGTCTTTTGCTTGGTTCTATTCTGCTCGTTTTCATTTGACTGCTTGCTTCCCCAGCCGTCTGATGGATTTTGGACTAGGGTTGCCTTCTGCACCTTTTCCCAACTGTTACCTTCCTTACTTGCTCTGTTACTTACCAAAAATGAGAGTGAAGGAGAATAAGCACCCAGAGGATGCCAAGCCCAGCTCCAAGGTGGCAGTGGGGGGCTGGAGGGGAGCACGTTGGCCTTGAGATGAGGAGCAGGCTCACTGCTTGCAGAGCTGTTGTGGGGAGCCTGTATCCCACTGATCACTCTTTTCACGTGCAAGCATGCTGTTTGCCAGCATCACCCTTGCCCTGCATTTTCCAGGTGTTTCTGTGCGCAATAACACATGTGTCATACTAAAAAAAATAAAATAAAGTGAGACTAGCAGGAGCTGTGAGGCTTCTGAGTTGGGTCGCTGCCTCTGCCCAGCCAGCTTGTGAAGAAGAAACTCCTCCTGCAGAGCTGCAGCATCCGAGTCCTCCGGCAAACAGGGATGGCTGTGTGCTGCTGGTCGGGGCAGCACCAGCGCCGGTTCTGCGCTGAACCTTGCTCTGCCCAGTGCACCGTCGCGGCTGTGAGTCCTGCTCCCAGTGCTCACATGGGAACCTTGCTTCCGAATGTTTCTGGAGGATGGGATTGTGATGCCCTGGCACACCACTGTGCTTGTATTACTGAGTCTGTGGGGGTAGTCTTGGTGACTGAAATTTCTGGCCACACGCGTCCCTTTTGCTCAGCTCTTGCAAGCGTTCGGGTTCTCGCTGGCTCCTCTAACCTGTTGGTGCATTTTGGCTTCTCTCTGGTGCTCCCTGTGTTCTGGCTCTCTCCTTCTGTGGATTTGCACTCCAAAGTCATTATTTTCAGCATGTTTTAGCAGGGCTCCCGCTGGCACACGTGGTCTTCCTCTCTCTGCTTGGGCTTGAAAAGCCGCATGGAAGAACCTACTGATGCTTGGTCCAGGAGAGACCCCCTGTCTGCAACTGTCCTACCCACCCGTGTCTAGCAGGCAGTGGAATGTGTTAGAGGAGAGGAGCTGGGTGTGAGCAGGTCTCCGAGTTTCCCTCTCATCGCCCTCAGCCTGCACTGCAGATGGAGTAGAGCCATTACGGTTTCACTGCTGGCCAGCCCTGGGCCGATGGCAGCGGGGCGGGGGGGGCACATGAGCCTGAGGATGTGCCTGTTCTTGGAACCTCCATGGCTGAGGAGCTCTTGAACTCCTTGGGGGAAACTGGTGGTCCAAGCAGCGTTTTGTGCTTCAATACAGGTGAAAGAAGGGGGTCTCATATTAATCTATAAAAGTTTTCATTTGGGGAATGTGGAGGTGGATGAGGCTGGTGGTGGTCCAAGCTACATGTTTCACAGACCCCGTCGACAGGTACAAGGTAGGTTTCCCCTTATCCAGGCAGAAAAGCTGTCCCTCTGGGGGCAGCATTGATCCTGCTTCACCATCATTTGTCTCGCCTCTTGCCTGCTTGCTCCAGAAATCGCTCCTGGAGGCTGGCCTGGAAGCATAGCGATGGCAGGAAGAATAAGATGCAGGACCCCAGAGTGGGATTCATCTTATACCTGCGAGGAGATGTTTAATGTTGTTGTTCTTCCCTCAATGCATTTGTCCCAGGGCTGTTGGTGCTACAGGGTGTGCTGAGCAGGTGGGTACCAAACAGCATTTGTACATCCATCCTCTGATCCATTCTTCTGTGAAAGCACCTCTCAGGTGGGTTCAGTGCCTCTCCTGGGCAGTACCCACGTGGGGCATCCCCACTGTGGGGAGCTCTGTGTCATCCTCTGGGGATGGATGCTTGTGCATGCAGGTCTACCGTGGTTTTGCTTTCACCAGCTCATCTCCCAGAGTGCTTGCCTGGGGCAAGGCATCGGTGTGCCGAAAGCGGGGAGCCTCTGCCAGCAACCACCCAACAGTGACAGGCCAGGCACTGCTCTCCACCCCAGCTCTCTTTCCCCATTGCTCTTCCCCAATTTTCCTCCTGCCTCCCTCCAGCTTCATAGCTGGGGGCTGCCAGTGACCGTCCCTGCGGTGAAGCCTTGCCCCGGCACCTTCCTTCACACTTCCACCCTCTGGCTGCCAGCTTGCTCTAATCGACTTTGGCTCCTGTCCCAGGAACAGCCTCTCAACACACACAAACCAACAAGGCTAAAATAACACTTTAAAATTGTTAAATAAATAGCAATCGGGCTCTGCTTAAATGGGAAATGCAGCTTAATTTGTTAAAGGTTTTTTTGTCCTGTCTCGGACGGGAGATTTGGCTGGGCGTGTGTGTGTGAAGCGTTTCTTGTAGCTTGTAATCTGCATGTTGTGGTCCCAAGTGGGCAGAGAAGGGTTATGTGACTCTGAGTTACTAAACACTTACAGTAAAAGTGTAGTCATCCTGAACCTCATCCAAAGAGCTTTAGGGGTTTTCTTTTTTTTTGGTTCTTTTTTATTTTTTTACTTTTTTCCCCTCCGTCGCAGCAGGATGCTGCTGCGTCACTTGCATTCTTCATCCCAGCCGCCTTGTTGGGAAGGCAGAAATCTTGCGAGCCCGGCGGTAACTCTTTCCAGGCTGCCAGCAGCTGTCCAGGCAGCTACGTTCTACTCCATTCCCTCTCCAAGATCTTTGTGCAAGGTGCAAGTGTGTCCCCTCTCCCTCAAAAAAGGAGCAGCTGCCCTTCAGGCAGAGGTGCCCCTCTTCCTGGAACATGAAAAAAAAAAATTTCTCTCTTGCACCTTTTCAGATCTCGAGCAAAAATAGAACAGCAGTTACTATCGTGTGAGAGAGTGAGGATGGGAAGCTCTGGATCAGCATTTAGAAAATGCCCAGGGAAGATGGCTACTGGTAGAGGCTCTGCTGAGTGGGAGCAGGGATTGACTTGGGTACCTAAATGTGTAAGTCAGGGTGAGAAATGCATTTCTAAGGAAGGACATGGGGAACTGGCTGCTTCACAGCACACACCTCCCTCCTAGGGCTCATCCTGCAGGAGCCTGGAGAGGTGGCTCTGAGGCTGGTTGTCTTGTGTGCCTTGGTGCTGCCCATGTGTAGAATACATTAACATGTCTTTCCTAGGGAGTTCCAAAGGTATCCCAAGGCTCGGTCTGTTGGAAGGCAAGATTCTTCCAGGATTGTGCTGGCAATCAACTCTTTAAAGCACCGAAAGGCCCCCCACTACATTATTTTGAATTAGCAACCTGGTCTAGTGGAAGGTGTCCCTGCCTGTGGCAGGGGGATTGGAGCTAGATGATCTTTAAGGTCTATGCCAACCCAAACCATTCTCTGATTCCATGATTCTATGATTTTTAGCAAGTACAGAAGTTGCTATGGCTGCTGGGGCCGCAGTTGTTGCTGCCAGCAGCGGGGTCTGTGCCGCGGAGGTCTGGGCAGGGGTGTGAGCAGTGAAGCGTCTGCACCCTGCAGAGCTGCACACCCGGGGTCGGGTTCTGCTGCTCTTTGCAAGTAAAGAAAGCAGTAACAGCAAGTGGGTTTCTTTATAGGTCATTAATTGTGAAGTCAGCTCTCCCCTGGCTTTCAGAGGGACTGTTCCTGATGAGGAGTGCTTTCCATGCCAGCTCCGTGGAATTGCCAAGAAGTGAGCTGTGAACCCACCAGGTACCAGGGTATCTGCACTGTCTGTGCAGGGTCGTAGGGATCCAGCTTTTTGTTTTTTTTTTCTGGGTTACACCTTCCCCCTTGCCCTCTCTCACCCATTATGGGGGTGCATGGACTGCATCTGGGCTCACCTTCCTCCGTCGCTCCTCGCTACAGCACCATGTGTTTGCACTACACTGGGACCTGCTGTTTTTTCAGGCTCCTCTCCTCTCCTGTTTTTTTTTTCTGTTTTTTTTTTTTTTTTTTTTTTTTTCCTTACACATGTATTATCCCAATCCACTGTTTTGAACAGTAGAAACTTGTCTGTGTTTTGGGACACAGTTCTTTCTTATTAAGTAGCTCAATGGGGAAAAAATAACCTTTACTCCTTGTGGTAGGCATTGCATGAGTCAAAATTTTGCATTTCCTTCTTCAGATCCCCAAAGCCGTTCATGTAAGGATGAGTTGTGGGTCAGAGAGGGGCTTTGCTCTTCTGCCACACTAGCTACGAGGGCTGTCTGGCTGAATTCATGATGAGAGCAGAATAAAACTGCAGTCATGGCCTGAGCAGAGATACCCAAAATTAACATGAAAAGAAAAGGAGGGAGTTGTCTGAATACAACCTGCAAGCCTTTAATTCTTTGTGACAGTGATACCCTCGGTCTGGTTATCTTGAGCATCAGTGTTACTGCAGTGATGGAAGCATCTGATTCTGTATGGGAAGAGAAAGGTTTGATAGAAGGTATAATAATCTCTCTTAGATCTTTTAATTTTCCCCTTTTCATCCCTAACTAAGTTCAGAATTTCCTCCACTTTGAATGGGTCTTTTTATGTCCGCTTGCCTTTCAGGTTGGGTAGAATCATGTTTCTTCAATATATAAAATGAATCTGGCAGCTTGGTGTTGTACTTCAGCCTCCCAAAGAGACAAGCAAGCATAAAGCAAGAAGATTCACTACGTACTAAAATACTCCACTTATTAAAAAAAAATACAGTAAAATCCTCTGTGAGCATCCTGTTTCAACTCTGCAATAAAACTCACCAGTCAGTAAATGGTGGATCTCCTGTTCCCATGGAGAAAGGCAGTTGCAGACTTAAGAGGTTGCTGTGGGAAAGGGGAAAAAAAAATAATCAAAAAGATCCACTCTTGGTCTTGCAAACAAAGGTTGCCTTGGATTGCGGTCACATGTTGCAGTTCAGCTGATCTCGCTCATGCCAAAAGGGGAAAGATTCCTAGTACTTTCCTGAAGCCCACTGAACTGGTTTAGAGAATTAATTAGAAAAAAATTATTCACCTTTTTTTTTTTTTCTTCTTTTTCCTAGCTAGTTTTCTCTTAGATCCGATTGTCCTGCATTGACTCACCAGGTCAGGGGAGCCAGGGGAAGCTGGGACAGGACCACCTCCTTGATGATATATGGCCATTGTGTGAATTTAACTGTAATTTTAAATTGCACAATTGACAAATGTCTTATAGTTTTTCCGTGTTGAAGCTGAGGGTGTCTCTCAGGTACCCAAATCTGGGATGCCGCCAAGCTTTGTAAATCATACCCAGTGGCCGAGTTGCATCAGGAATATCGGGGCAGAAGCACCTGAAAGAACATTTAAGGTTTAATTGCAACCCCCAGGCACATCAAATGAGATGATGTTGGTGGAAACCTCTCTCTGCATGTGTATATTCAGCAAATACTGTTGGCCAGGTGAAGCTCTTTCCCTTGGGTACACCCCTCTGTCTGTGCTGGGGGAAGATGATCAGGAGACCCTCTAATGGCTGGACATCATGTGAAATGACACAAAATCCACTGCTTTGTCTTGGTTGGTATTTAGGTAGGTATGTACATTACATGCATTATACATGGCTTTTTGGGGCAAAGCCAGCGGAACAGGTTTAGCTTTCCTCCTGGGTGGTTTTCTCAGGGCTTAGGTCTTACTTCTGATCTTTATAAAGTGTGTGAGGTCCCTGGGTTTCAGAGGGTATTTTCTCTGAGTGGTACAGTCTCAGCAGAGCCAGGTATTGAAATGCTTTCCAGGATTTTGTCACCTTGCCTGTGTGTGTTCTGGGTCTGGCTGGGTCCAAATTGCTGCTGAGCTCACGGTTGCCAGAGGCACCACTGCCCAGGTCAAGCTATGATGTTGCCTCTGCAGTAACCCATGTATCTTTAGTTATTGGGGGGAAAAAGTCAAATACTCATAAGACCCCCAGATCTGTTCATTTTGAATGGGCTGGTGGTTATTTTGCCTTTTTTTTAAAAAAAAACAAAACAAAACTGGACGATTATGGATTAGGGCTGCTGAATTAAAAACGAGGAGTGAAATTCAAAATTTTTAAAAAATTTTACGGTAAAAAAGCCTATCTCTGTTTCTTGGGTGAGGCAGAATTAAATACTTGCTACTTCCCAAGTTTCCTGTGCTCCCTTGTGGTATCACACGCTTTGTTTGCAGCTTTCCATGCCAGAGATGAAAAGTTTTGGTGTGTGCTCCCTTCGGGGCAATGTGGATTTCCCCTCAAAAACGTCGGTTCTAGCAACCGGTTTTATAAATGCCTAAAAAATGAGGCTTGTATCTTATCTCTTGGGAGATCATTGATGGATCCATTTCTCAGAAAGCTATTTTATTCAGTCCTTTAATGCCATGCCACTCCCTGCATTCAGATGCCTGGAGTCTTTTATCACGGCTCCTCATTGCTTAGCCAAGTTGGGCATATTTAGTTCTTTTAATCTTTCCTCCTAGCTCAACTGTCTTTAATCATCCCTCTTGATGTCAGAGCGTTTGATGCCCACTTTTACGGAAAACAAGCCTAGTTTTTTTGTTGGTGTGCAAGTGAATCTCTTGGGAAAGGTCCCAGGAGACCAGCCATAGCTCCGCAGCTGGTTGCCCAGGCTCATGCCTGGATTCCTCAAAAGCTCCCTCGAATGTCTTGGTGTGGGTGCCAGGGAAGATTTCTGGCTTACCTTGTACAGCATCGGACTTGGCGCCCTCTGGGATTAATTAATGTGTTTATGTGTTGGGTGTGGGCAGCAACACTCCCCCCAAGAATTTTCATTGGTTGGGTTTCCCGGGGCAGATTTCTCTGAGCATCTGCAGGAGGGTGCAGGTGCTGATAGTGTTTATTGAAAACGGGCCCAGAAAGGTTACCGTAACCTGTGTTTCCTTCCTGTACCCGCCAGCAATGAGAGAGAGAGGTTTAATTTGCTTCTACAATCTCAAAAGCAAAGCCTGTTGGTAATCAGATGTTTTTTAGGTGCCTGTGCTGCAGATCGGGATAGTGTTTCTAGGTGCTGCCAGGGATGTTGTCGCCTTCTTGCTGCAGGTATTAATGTTGTCTTTGCTGAGTAGTTTATCTATTTTGTACCCAAAAATAGTCACTCACAGCTTCTTAAATCAGTTTGAATGTAAGGATTGCTGCTAGCTGTTACCAAGCTGAGCACTGCATCCTTTTGGGGCAGGGTCTTCAGACTTGGCTATCTGAAGTTGAGTGCCTCCTTTCCTGCATGGAGATGTCCTGAATTCCCCCCACATACCTCCTGGAAAGCTATTTTTTTCAGGGGGAGCTGTTTCAGAAAGCCTGACTCAATGAATTTCTTAAAATAGCCAAGCTCAGATGCTGACTTGAAGGGGTTAAGGCACCGGATCCCCAGGTTTGCTGGGTCTGGGCTATTGCTTTGCAGCTTGGGGTGGCATCCCTGACATGGACTTTGAATTACAGAGCACTTGGCAGGGAGTTAAAGGAGGCCAAAGCTTGCCTGTTCCTCCCCCACCTCCTGTTCTGAGGGAATGCTTCTCATACTCTCCCAAATTTAGCAGTGCAAATGTGTCTGGGTTAAGTAGGATGAAGCAATTCTGATAGTAATAAAGGTCCCCTTAGCCTGCTCTGCCTCAATCTCAGGCTGCCAGAGCCAGCTCTGTGATCCATGGCTGTGTGATATGTGGCTGCCCTGAGAAGGGGTCCTGTGGCCTGAGAGGAAAGAGAGGATGGGGACCTAGATGGTGGGAGAAAACAAACTGCTGGGACCACCACCCAGCATGGCACTGGGGACCTGAGCAACAGCCTGATGTCCAGTTGTCTGTCCCATGCAACTCTCAGGCTGTAACATGGGGTCTCGGCAAGGGATGGAGGTTACCACGAGATAAAGCCCACATCCTGTCTGTGATGCTGCTGGGATGCTCTGGGTCATGGATCAGGGGTCCACTGCATTCACCCCTTTCCTTACAGCTCTTGGCCAGCCCTGGGCAAACACCACAAGAAGGGCATTTCTTCATCATCCCAGGCTCCCTGACACTCCTGGCTGTGTTTCCTCCCATTGCTCTTTAGGAGCGTTTGGGGGATTGCTTTAGAGCTGACAGTGAACATCACAGGAGGACCTTGTCATGCTCGCTTTGGTGCCCTGTTGCTGGGTCATCATGGGACAGGCTGTAGGGTTCCATCCCTGTTGCTGGTCTGATTGCTGCCACAGAATAACGTGCTGCTGCCTCTTCTGCTCAAGGCAGGGGCTCATGTTCCCTCCTCAGTGTATATATATCTATTTAAATAGATAATAAGTATATATTAAAAAAATAGATGTATAAGCTGCAAATTATATATAATTGCTTTCAAGTGCAGCCTTATTTTGAAGAACTGACGAAATTAAGGTTTCTGGTTGGAGGGAGGGGACAAGGTTGGCCTTGCTGACATTTCTTTTGTTGTAATGTCATATAGGTCTCAGTTGACTGCGAAAAGGAGAAAGAAATAGCGTGTGGAAGGGAGGTCAGATCCTGCCAGGGTTCCCTGGGAAATGAGGTGAGTGGTGACAATTTTCAGCACTCATAAGCTTGGAGAAACAAGTCTTCCTAGGCTTCCCTGCACCTTTTGGGTGAGACCTCGTCTGCTGAAGTTCCAGACTTCATTTTTGTTAGATTTCCCTGTGTTTTGCCTCTTCAGGGCTGATGGGATGATTTTAGACTGCTGATGTGCTTGGGGATCTCAGAAGGGCTGGAGATTTACCTTGAATATATTGAGGTCTGTGCATCACACAGACTTTGTTTCTGGCTGTATTTGGGCTTCACAGCAGGGGACTTAGCTCCTCTAGGTTTAGAGACCTCTGCTGAAATTACCTGCTACTGAACCAGTCTGTCCCCCCCAGCCTCCTTTTACAGTTGCTGGAAGAAAATGGATATATTTAGGAAGCGCCTGTACCCAACCTGCTGTAGGCATCTGCATGGGATGAATCATTCCCTACAATACCTGCTTGTCCTCACTGTCAGCTCATCTGGGATGGCGTGTTTGGATGTAGGGTCTGCAAGGCATGTGTAATGTCTGCATCCTGTGTAGGAGGACTGGAGTTCATGGTGCTTGCTTGGGCCTTGGGGTGTCCAAACCCACTGCATGAAAGCTCTCCTATGCCACCCTTAAATTTTCTTCGAGGTTTGGACACAGCTTAAATCTGTGAGCCACTTGTCAACTGAGAGCAACTGCTCTCAGCATTTATACTCCCTGACTGGCAGCATAAGTACGTTCCTGAAGGATAGGGTATGATTGTCAAGGAGGTTTCAGTCCAACTGAGCCATCTCACACTGGCTGTTGCAGTCCCAGTGGGGACCAGCAAGACGCCTCCAGCCCCAGGAGATGACTCCAGCCCTGGGAGCCACTGCACTGAAACCCGATGAAGCTGCTGGTGCTGCCCGTGAACCTCCTGGGAACCAGCCCTGGAGCCGCTCCGGCCCGTGGCTTTGTGAGTAGTGCGGCTTGTGGCTTTTCAGTCGTGGGAAGGTTTGAAGTGATGCTTACCCTGTCCCTATGGGAGCCTGACACCTATAGCAGGAGCATCCACATCCCTGTAACAGCTACAGTGCAGCAGCCTGCAGGTGTGGTAACGTGAAGAGCTGAGGCCTGTGCTCTGTTGGTTAGCATCTCCCTCGAGAGCTGTTGTGCACTTCACTGCATCTCTTGTGCAGGGGGAATTCCCCCCCCCAGATATCTGTCTGCCTTTGCTGGGCCACTGCCTCCACTTCACCTCCTTTTTTTTTTTTTTGATGGACAGGGACGTTTTTCTGCATGTGTTTGCAGAGTGCTCAGCCTGTGCTGGCTAGTCTGTATTGCAGTGTGGATAAATATAGAGTAGAAAAGGTTAAATGTAGATGCACAAGCTGCTGTACCTAAGCAGATGCAACTCTGGAAGATTTTGGTATGCGTTTGTTTCTGCTGATGCCCTTAATGTGTTCTTAGAGGTGCAGCCTTTTGAGAAAGAGGGATTGATGTTGATGGTCCATCGTCAAGATTGTCACCTTAAATCAAGGAACAAATAGAATTTGCTGTGGTACATCTTTCTTGTTTAGTTTTAGGTTGGAAAAGTGAATGTGTGTTTTTCTATATATAGTTTCTTTTGCAATTTACAGTTGGCTTTTCGGTGTTACTAGCCATTGAAGTATTTTCACTGCAGCCCTGGAGAGAGGAAACACTCCTTTTTGGAGTGTGGGAAACACTGTCATAGTGAAATTATGTGGGCACTGCCCTTTGCCTGAGCCCTGGCCATGTCCATGTGGGGGACACATACATCTGCTTTCTGTCTGTCTACCTTGAAGACCAGATGTTGCAGGGACTCCTTGGTTCCCTTTGGGTTCAATGCTTGCTTCTGCCGCTGGTCTCTGCTCTCAGGTTGTGCCTCGATTCTCTGTCCAGAGGATAGGAATAAAATAGGTCTTTGAAGTTGTGAGAATTCCGTTAAAGACGAGTGATGTAACAAGAGATCCTACTGTTGTGTCTAAGCAAAGGTGATGCTTTCTGCAATGTCAGTGGTTCCCAGTGAAGAGCCTCATTTTTACATGGCTGCTCTCTGTCTTTTCTGCAATAATGTTCACTCCAGCTGGCTTCCCTTCTACATGCCTCCTTCTTTGGAAGTGTGTTTGTGCCTGGCTAACACCTCAGACATCAGTGAGAGTGTTTGGGGCTTAGAGATATGGATCCACCGAGCCCATGACCTAGTGAGAGGCTCTCCTCTTTCCTTGAGTTTGGTTTGCTGGGATGCTTTGAGGTGCTGAGAAATGGTAAGTGGGAGAATGTGCTCATCTCCATCTTGACCAAGATAAAATGAGCAGCCTGCTTGAAGTGAGGAGAGTTTTGCAAGTCTCAGTGACAGCAGCTAAGTATTCAGAAGGGGTGTGAATTGGGGCTGGGTGGAGTAGGAGGTTTTTTATCTGATTCCCGGAAGCTAAAAGCAGGTGTTAGTCAACCCCGAGTTTACCCTAAAGGCAGAGAATAAGGATGCAAATGACCTGTGAAACATAAAAGGAACCATCTGAATGCCCCTTAAATTTACCTCCACCCTGGGTAATTTGCATGACGTGACTGAAAGTTGATCAGCTCTGAGAACAGGCAATTGGGTCCAGTGTGACAAGATAACGCTGTCAAGCCTAAGGACCTTGCAAAGAGGGAAAAACAGGGTAAAGCTCAGAGGCAGGCCAGGAGATACAAAACACAAAAGGGTGGGCTGTGGCAGTGCTGCTCTGGGTGGGGTGCGGGGTGCTCAGGCGTGGGCAGCATTTTCATCAGCAATCAATTGCTAACAGAGGCTGGTTGGCACTTGTGAGGTCCCTGCAAGGAGGCTTCCTCCAAGTTTTGAAGTAGTTCAGCTAAGTCGACGCTGATCCCCAGTATAGTAGTGTGTGGAGCAGCTTAAAACCTTCTTTGATGAATGCAGTTATGAGGAGGGTTGGGTGAGCAGATCTTGCTGAGCTGCTGCCCATTAGACTGTTGCAAGTATGCCATTAGACTGGTTAGCTTAAACCTACCTGGAAGGCCTTTTAGGCTGTGCTTTGCCTTATGTTTGATGCAGTAGCAGTACATGAATCCAACCAGTTGCTGCAGCTCAAGGAGTAACTAGTTAAGTGATGACATCCCTTAGCTTGAAACTGCTGTGGATTTAGGACTTTTGGCCAGCCTGGCAATGCTGAGCGCAGCGGGGATCAATGCTGAGCTGCTGCTCTTCCCGTCCTGCTGCAGATCAGTTTTATACCCAAGCTGGGCTTACACCCAACCAAGGCTTTTAATTAAGTTAATTTTTTTGTTGTGATTTGGACCTGAATATGTGTTCTGTCAGGTGCTGTCAGCTCAGCTGTGGCTGCAGATGGCTGGTCCCCCCTCATCTCTCGCCTGTGCTCTCCTGCGGTGCAACCTGTCCCTCTCCATTTCATTGATAGTTTCACTAATTTTCCCAGTGTTATTGAGTACTTCCTTAGCTCCCTCCACCCAAAGCCAAGATGCTGACTCTTTCACTGCAAGGGTTAAATGCTTATTTATTTTGTGGGCTGCTCCCTCCCCCTTTCTGATTTCACTTGATATATGCAGGATGTGATGATAAAAATCCGTTTGAGCTGTCTCCTATATCAGGCATTTTTACTTCTTTAAAGTAGCTTCATGGTGTGATGAGTGTGTGCGTGGGTGTCTGGATGGGGAGGTGGGGAGGGAGCAGCAGGCTGGGCAGTCCCACGCTCTCCGTAGGCTCCATCTGTGCTGGTTTTGTCTGGAATAGAGTTAATTTTCATCATAGTAGTTACTAAGGGGCTCTGTTTTGGATTTGTGCTGAAAACAGTGTTGATAATTCAGGGATGTTTTCATTATTGCTGAGCAGTGCTTATACAGTGTCAAGGCCTTTTCTGCTCCTCACTCCACCCCACCAGCGAGTAGGCTAGGGGTGCACAAGAAGTTCAGGGATGGGACACAGCCAGGACAGCTGACCCCAACTGACCAAAGGAATATTCCATACCATATGACATTATGCTCAGCATATAAAGCTGTGGAAAGAAGAAAGGGGCACACACATTCAGAGTGGTGACGTTTGTCTTCCCAAGTACCCGTTCCATGTGATGGAGCCCTGCTGTCCTGGAGATGGCTGAGCACCTGCCTGATGATGGGAAGTGGGGAATGAATTCCTTGTTTTGTTTTGCTGGCATACGCAGCTTTTGCTTTACTTGTTGAACTGTCTTTATCTCAACCCATGAATTTTCTCACTTTTACCCTTCCGACTCTCACCTCTGTCCCACCGCGGAGGGAGCGAGCGAGTAGCTGTGTGGGGCTAAGATGCCAGCTGGGGTTAAACCATGACACAATCCTTGCCCATGTGGGCACCCAGATGTTTGATCAAAGGTTTCGAGGCGTTGCATCCTCTCAGAGCTGTTGCTATAAATCTGGAAAAAATAAATAGTGACACTGTTCATTCTGGTCTTCTCTCAGCTCCTTGCATTTTCCTCTTCAGGATTCAGCTGCTTCTTATCAGTGTCTCCCAGCATCATCTGGGCCAGCCGGCAACTTGCCACGTTCGGTGGTTACACATGTGCATGCCTAGAGAGAGGACAGCATTGGTACAGATTAGTACAATCTCCTTTTCATGGTGTGTATGGCTGTGTGTGTCTCATGTGTTCATGAGGAGGATCCAGTAGCAGACTGTGTATATTTAGTTGAACCGGGTGTTTTCTGGTCTTTTTTTTTTTTTTTTTTTTCTTCCCAGTTTTTGCATCAGTGAGTTCAGTTCTGCTGCTTCCTATTAAAGTTAATGGTGTCTATGGATGGTTAAATCACATACATATGAAAAGTTGCTCTCCGAGGTGGTTTGTATCATCTGTATGTTTTTCTTGAGTGTCTTCACCCCCCCCCCCCCCCCCCCCCCATGCCTTTGCCTTCCTCACCATACACAGAACTGCCCTGACCTTGACTGTGTTTTTGGGAAGCTTGAGGGCATAACAAAGGGATTTGAGGGACATCATCCAGATGAGGTCTGTGGTGGGGACCTGGGGGCAGCGAAGCTGCGGAGGAAACAGGGAAGTCCTGGGGGAGCAGCTGGGCCATTGGTGTATCTGACAACACAGCAGGACCCAAGGGAGAGCCCCCAAAATGCTGACCAGGATGGACTGCAGGAGGTCTCGAGTGCCACCAGCACTGGAGGAGGACAGCCAGCACCTCCAGAGATGTAAATGTCTCCAGGTGACCCCTTTCAACACTGCATCACCTTGCTCATAGGAAAGCTTTCCACATGTTCTATGTGGCCACTATTTGTGGATGTTGCCCTTTGTTACATAGTCTGTCTTGGCTACGATGGAGTGGATGTTGAAGGGCTTGGGAGGACGCGGGGAGAGGTCTCCTCTGGGCCACTTGAGGGCAACAAGTAGTGGCACTGGTGGGCAGCGAATGGATCTGCACCATGTCCTGCAGCAGTGTCTCCTCTGGGGAGGTGATGTCCCTGTGCAGATGTTTTTCCTTAATAAATTTGACCCTTTTGTAGAAAACTCTGTTCATTCTCTGAGTTATGAAGTTGTGTATTGAAAAACAATATGGAGTAAAGGGGGCTGAGGTCAAGAAGGATTAATAAACCTGAGATGTATTCTGCTAACATCCAAGTGGTCTGGGGATAATGTTTCTTAACCATAACTTGGAGAAGGTGGCACACAGGCAGGAGCTGAGAGGCTTGAGGGGTCCACGTTGACAGGGCTGGTGGATGTATGGTGCCAATGCACCTTCATGGAAGGGGGGGGATTAAATATCAGACAGGAAAACACATGAGCTAAACTGCCAAACAGCTGCATGTGCTGGGTTTGCATTTTTAAAATTTTATTCAAGTGTGTTTGCCTGAACTTATCAACTGTATTCCCAAAACAAGAGGACCTGAGAGGTCTTTAACAGCAATAGATGGAGCTCAGGTGTGGAGGAAAGTGTTGTCCGTGTGAGAGAGGGGTTTATTGCTTCAAGCAGGCATGTTGGGGGGCTGCTGACTTGGAATGAGGTGGGTGGTGCTTTTCCATCCTGTCGTTCCTCATGGTCACGACAGGGAGAGCTGATGTTCCTGCAAACTGGCCATGCATAGTGACATGCCAGGAATACCTCCTTACTGGGTTGCATCCTTCTGTGGGAAGGCATCAGATATACATTGTGATGGGGGATTAACTCATTAGACCTTACTGTATAGATAATGCTTTACAAATTATCTTTTCCTGGGAAGATTTCCTGTCCGGGCATAGTCCCAAAGAGCATAAAGTGGATGGTTCTGGCTATTTTATGTTACTCCCAAGTGCCTTGGTGTTTTGAATAAACAGCTGAAGCTGCAACCCTTTCTCTGTGCTGTTGCCTGTGATGGTGCTGCTGGTGCAGGCAGGGCTGCTGGAGAGTTGAGCAGAACCAGATTGCGGTGAGGCAAAATGGGCATTCCTCCTGTCCAGCTGCTGGGATGTCATGTACCACGTAGGTTATCCAGTAGGAGATGTCTTTGGCAATGGGGGGAAAATGGATTGTCTTGCCAAATTGAATTTTCATATTTCTGTAATAGTTGTGCTAAAAAAAAAAAAATAATCTCGAGGCATCTTGGAATTAATTTTTTCTGAGAGCATAAATGAAGGCTTTTAAAGCATTTTCATTTTCCAAAAGTGGGAACAGCCCCACCTTGAGTGTGAGGCACCCTAGTCCTGGTGTTGCCACTTACTTCCCATATGACCTTGGATAGGTCACACAGATGGACCAAAAATGTCCAAAAATGTGGCTTGGCAGCCAAAATGCTGGCCCACTTGGCGATGTTGCACTGGCATGACTGTGCCAGCTGGAGATGGTATTTGGTGGATTTTACTGCTACTGAATGAATGGCTGTGGTTAGGAGTCAGGTGAGGCTGGGTGTGAAATCTAAAAAAACCTGTTTTCCAGTGTAAGCTCCACTTATATTCAGGAGGAAGGGGGGGGACAAGTGATGCTTTGGAGCAGCATGTTCCTCCATGAACCATGGAATGTTTCCAAACAGTTGGCTTACATTAGATACCTAACTCCTAGACAGCTGAGGTTACAGAGAGAGCAGTGCCACCTTTTAATTTCTTGGTGTCTGTTTCTTGTATGTAAAAGGAGTTTAATATTAAGTCCTTGTTTCCCTGAAACAGGATAAATATAAAATTTGGAGCTGCAGCCTGGCTGCAGCAGCATATGGGTGATTGTGTTTTGGATAACCGGTTGATCTTGGCCATGGGCAGCACCTTTGAAACTGCTAGCATGCCAGGAGTTAATGAACATGCTTGGGTTTCTCCTGATGAACCGATGCGTTAAGGCAATTTTACTGCCGCATGCCACCACAGACCTTTTTATTTAAGATGTTCTTTTCATGAAGCTTCAAATAGCACCCACGTCAGACTGAAATCAAAATCTCCAGGAGAGATTAGGACAATTTCACTTGAGGTTTCTGTTGTGGTCGCTCACAGGAGAAAAAAAAGGAGGGTAAGATAACCAAGGTCATCACCTCACTTCAGGCTGCCAGTAATGCTCCTCCGAGGGAGAGAGGGATTGAGTTACCCTGCACCTGTAATTCATCCCTTGTGCCCACAACCAAATAATCTGGCTAAACGGCAGCAAAAAGGATGGGAAAGTTAGGAAAACTTTTTGCTGTAAGATGAGCTGGGCAAATGATGCTCAGAGCCGTGTTGGTGTCTCAGGCACAGATTTCTCTTCGGAAAGCGCTCAGGAGGGATTTTACCCAAGGTTTTACAATAAGAGTCCTGATGCTCATAAAGTGTGGGGTGGAGCATGCCTCTTCAGATGCACCATGCTTACCCCTGTCTTGGTGGTAGGTTTTAATTTTTGAGTGCAGTGATTCTGATTATGTTTTGCACTTATTATTGCTCAATGTAAGTATTTCCTTTATTTGAATTTGATTAATTATTATTCAATACTGTAGTAGGCTTTATTACAGATTAGTACTACCTTGTATTTATTGGTCTCACCTTTTTAGAGGAGTTGTTAAATGCTTCCCAGACCTGGGATGCTCATGTGCCCCCTTTGATGTCCTTGGGCACATTATTCAATTGTGATAAATACTCTCTGGCTCATTTTCATTAATTTTCAGTCTCATTTTGCACTCTAAGTTGATTTTTATGAAGTCTGAGCTAACTACAGTATTACTCTATTCTAATTTATATGCATTTGGCAGTGTTCACTTTTTTGCCTTATCTGGGTTAAGTCTCAAGGATAGCATCCTGGCATTCCCTGCCAGCGTTACTTTTGGTCTAGTTAGTGTTGGACTAGCCTTCAAGCAATGGATTTTGAAAAGTTATTTCTCAGTTCTGATGATTTTTGCAATGTCAGGGCTTCATGATTTTAAGACAATTGCATTTCAGCAGCAGGCTATCTTAGACAGCATGCTGGTGTGCTCGGTGATGCCAAGGAAATAATTTGCTGCAATGCCCTAATGCATGCAATCCTTGGTTTTCCTGGGATATCTCCCATGGACCTTCTGGCTGATTTTTCTCTCGTGAGATCTGACTTGATCATCATCTGTTGTGGTATGTAGGTCTCCAAGCCAAGAATATCACTATTTTTGAAATGTGATCATTACTGTTCGAAATAGTGTTTTTTTCCATGATCTTAAAAGATTTTGCCACTTCATTAATAAACTAATTTTATCCTTGCTTTGGCATCTGTACTCCTTGGTGTTATTTTGGTGTACACTTATATATATCTTATATATAGTTCTGTGAGTGTGTGTTATTGTATGTGATTTATATGCAGCCTGTCTTGCCTGCACTGTCACGAGGAAGTAATTCTCACTTTCGTGGTGGGCTCTTGAGTGGGCTGTGTTGGGTTTGACCAGTCCATCGCCGGACCTTTCTGCGATCTCTACCAGTTCACTTTGCTTCATTCCCAAATAAGACCATTGGTCCATCTGGGCAAGAGAAGACATGAGCCATCCAGCACTGTTTCAGTTGCCTGTAGGTGAGAGGTGAATGGGCTTGTAGCTGCTAGGTGGAAGCCCCCAGATCTCTGAGTTACACATGCTCATTGGCTGCTTGTGTGCAAACGGACATGGGAGCACAGATGTGGTCAAAGCACATATGGGAAAAATGGCTTTAAAAATGGAGATAAAACTGCCCTAAAGAGGAGGAGAAACATGCTGGACCATGACTAGGGTGTCACAGGCATGGATTAAGGCTGGAGACAGCAGCTGGGGCAGAGATGGAACGTGTGGTGGTGGGTGGAGATCAGTGGGAGGAACTCTGCACTGAATGGCAAATGAAAGGAAAATTCTGATTTGGATATGGAGATCATTAATTGGGGCAAGCTGGTTTCCCCATTGTTTCTTACATACCTTACTTCGCTACTTTTCTTTCTTTGCTTTCCTAATGTGTCTGCTTGGGTCATGTGCATGGGCTTAATAACTAGGTAGAAGGATTCTGACAGTGCCAACATGCTTTTGGGGCAGAAATGGAGCCAAAGGTAACCACAGGGTCAAGTCATGGAGGACGAACGGAGCCTCATGGTCAACTCCAACCTGAAGGAACCTGTGGGGCACAATGCCCACTTAATGCACCCATCTTTTGGTCCTGCTTGAAAGAGGACGTTCTCATTGCATGGACATTCATGGCCTTTTTTATGACGGTATGTGTTTAAGGCCTCTGCACAGTCATGGTGGTATCCACCAAGGAGATGATCATGATGGTATCTACCAAGAAGGAGACCTGGTCTGTTGTGACTTTGTCAGTTTTACATATTTGCCTAATGAAAATCACAGTGCAGCTGAATTGTGACAGGTTTTGTTGTAAGCAAGTAAGGGTTTCCAAGAACCTCTAGAGTTTCTAGACTGATGACCTGAAAACAGGTGCATAAAATGTGTGAGGTGTTCAGCGGGGAGGATGGCTTGTTCTTTTGAGGCAGTTGGGTTTTTACTAGGAGGAGGATGTGAGGCTGAAATTTTTGCAGGTAGATGCACTGTGTACCTTCACTGCCAGTTTGGAGGCTGTCAGCTGAGGTAGGCATTGCACCAGAGCAGGATATTACCACCTCCAACAAGGGTCTTGGTGGGTTTGGTATGACAAGGCAGACTGTAAACTAGATTTTAGCTTGATTTTACATGAGGTTGCTGGGCTGAAGGAAGAGGCAGCTCTTGGTATAAAGAGCACTGCAGCTTCCCACCAAGAGGGCTGTGACTGATCAGCACTGGTGATTCTCCATCCTCTCTGCTGGGGTTGTTACTGGTGGTGGGATCAAAAATACCATTTTCCTTCAAATGAGGAAACCTTACAGTGTGATAGAGTCCACAAAGGTGTTAAAATTCTGAGCCTGAGTTTTGTCACTAAATGTCACCATCAGTCATTGAGAGCTCTGAAGATGGAAAGGTTTCAGCAGTGTGAGGTTACCGAAGGAGGGAAGACATTCAACATGATTAACTTAATATTCACTCAAGCCATAAGGAGTTTACGATGGGTCGGTGATTATATGGGCGTGAGCAATTGGTATGAAATTGGTATGGGTCGTATCAGCAAAAAGGAGATTTTCCCAGGTTGGTCCTTATGTTTTCCAAGTGAGGCAGGTTGAATGTTGTTGTAGCTGACTCTGCAGGAAGGCTCTGGCTGACACTGTGGCGACAAGACTAAGAATTATGTATTATTCCCTTCACAGACAAAGCTAGAACAAGAAAAATGTCTGTGTCAACCTGGCCTTTGAAATACAAATGAGTAAGACCAACCTCACTTGTAAATGTCATGGTGTGCTTTGTGTGCTCGCTTCATAATGTAGTTGCTTTTCTTTCCCGCTTAATGCATTTTCAGGCTTTTGCTTCAAGTGATGCTTTGACAAAAGGGAAAGGAGAAGAGAAGAGAGTCACCGTGCCGCATGTGGAGCCCCACAGGGCTGTTTCCCAACCGGAGAGCTGCACTGACCCTGGGTCAACTTGAAATCATTGGCACAGGCATTGTGCTGCTGTGAAAGCCCAGCCAATGATGGAATTACCTGCAGCCTCATTTTTTTCTGCTGTCAAATCTGGGGGAACGGTGCACGAAGTGGCACTGCACTGAGCAACTCTTTGACTTGACAGCTCTGGCTTTTTCTATATGCTGTAAGTCTCACTTAGGGTCTTTTTGTGTCCGTCTGTCAGGTAGTATGTGCTTACTTGCTAAAACCCATTCCTCCTGTAATGAGGATGAGTTATCCTGTCTGTATGGGACCACCAGTGAGCAGCCGTGCCTAACCAGTTGGGCAAGCTTGCTGCAAGCCAAAGTGCTGGACTTCCTGAATTGCCTTTGGGGTCAGCTCTTTGCTGCCTTTTGTATGATGCAGTTTTGGGGTTTACACTAACCCATGCAGCTTCTTTGTGGACTTCTTCCCCTCAAAACTGAATCATGAGGCATATACAGAGCCAAGACTGGAATAGGATACACTGCTTCTGCAGAGAAGCCGGTTATGGAAACTAATTGTTTTGTGTTATTTCGGGTTATACCACGATGGGCTGGCTGGTTTTGATGATGTTTCTGTTCTGTCTGTGATTAACCTGATGGTGACAGTAAAGCAAAAAATAACATTAAAAGTGAATAGAAACCTCATAATGATATTTCGGATGCCAGAGGATGCTCATTCTTAAAACGTAATTGTTTTAAACTAATTTGATGATTAGTTCAAGCCAGCTTTACATACTCCTGTCTGAGTAATGAACATTTCTGTGGAGTTAATCAGAAAGAACTGCAGTTTCTTTTACCATGAGCAAAAATAACTCTCAGACTTAGGACAATGTGTAACAGCAATGACTGGATCTGTTGACTTAGCCAGAAATATGCAGCCAGTTACAAGAAAAAAAAAAAAAAAGAATAATCATCTGGAAATATCTCACAGGCCTCTGAATCAGTGCTGAAAATCACTCTGAGCTTTACTTGAGGTTGGTAAATTAAGTTGTTGAGAGGAATAGTGGGAGTGCAGCAGTGCAGGAGATGCTCTCTGTGTACAGGTGGACCAGAGAAATTCTCATCCTCCTCATCTATTTCTCTGCCCATCTGCAAGGGCTGATCATCCCAGGCTGAACTTAACCCCATACCTTTTTGCTTCAGTCTGAGAGAAGAGAAGCTTGTGGTGAAAAAGTAGAGTCCTGGACCAAATTTTTTGGCTGATGAATTTTGCTAGGTCAAAGCTATTTTCTGAGCATGATAGAGCCTAGAGAAGGCTCATCCATCCCAGCTCAGATGCCACAGGGTTGCAGTTCAGATGCCCATAGGCAGCGCTGCATGGTGGGTAAATGAAGTGACCTGTCTGGCACAGAGGCGCTTGGGTACCCCGGTGAAGGGCTTCCCAGGATGTCTCATCCAACCTGCATTATCCAGCATTTGAGGTCTGGGAGATGGACTGTGTTTTCCCCAAATCCATTCCTGTCTGATGGCAGGCAGGGTCTGGGAGCTGGGATGCACTTCCCCTTCTCTGCCATTCTCAAGGGGAGCACTGTGCCCCGCCTTCATCCCAAACCAGGGCTGTTTCTTCAAGAGGATGCATCTCTCATCCAAACCATGTGGGTTTGGCAGGATCTTGGGATACTATATTGTGTGGAGGGGGCAGCCATCATATGCACCCTTTCTGACTGGTTAATATTCTAGCTTGCAGAGGATTTTTTCTCCCTTCTTATGTTTTCAGCATTTTAGTTAAAAACATAAACAGCCTGGTGTTGTGTAACAAGCTGCTGGGGCTTTTGCTCATCCCCAAAATGCTCAACCGAGGAGAATACATGCAGGAGTTGCTGTTTCAGCCCTGTGCCTGAGTGCCTCCCCGTGCATTACTGTAATTTTAAAAAATGTTGTGGGAGCCTTCCCAGACTGAAATGGGCTTCACCTTCCCCAGATGAGCTCAGCTTTTTTTACAACACTCTGAGCTCAGCTTTTTTTACAGCACTCCACTTATATGGGTTGATGTCTTTCCAAGAGCCTGGAGTCGGGATAGAGACCCACAGCCAGAGCATCTGCCAGAGCTCCCTGGACGAAGCACCGAGCCTGCTGCTCCCTGTGCAGGAGTCTGCCAGGCAGTTTGCCCATAAACTGCTGGTATTTAGTATTGTAAAACAGGGGTTTATAAAAAGTTTTAGTGATGGCAGGGCCATGCTAGTTTGCTTGGTCACGTTCATAAAATAAATAGGGTTGTCATTAGAAGGAAGGTGCTGAAATAATCCTTGTAGCCACTTGCAAACTGCCTGTGTGACTGGTGAAGATTTACTGTCCCCTCTCTTAATTTCTCTGTTTCCTGTCCATCTCTGTTGATAATTTTCAGTCTTAGTGCTTCATGTTTCTTTAACTTTTTGTTCATTTAACAACTTCCAAGGCATGCTGTTAACTTTATTGAGTTTAAATGCTTTTGCCTTTGCTGTGTTGAGCTGTGCATCCCAGTTGTATCTTTGATGTTACCTCAGGTTTCCCCGTGTCTTCCCACAGGCTGCTTTTGATTTCAAAGATATATTTGTTGGAAAAAGGAAGATTTCTACCTAAACAGCCATCATCACATCTCTGACGCTTTCAAGTGTGACTCCTGTTGAGTATCTGTCTTGTTATATCTTAGCAGTTAAAGACTGAATAATGAAGCAGCAATTCAGATTTAAGCTATTTTTATTGCACCTGTGTGACTTTGCATGCATGTTACTTTTGCATTTGGATGTCCAGTGGACTGGTTGGTGGTGGTTGCGGGCACTTTTGGGCATGCACACGAGCTCATGGCATCACTGCCTGTTGCAGGTGGTGCAGCGGCGAGCATTGAAGTGGCAGCCCCTTGGGCTATCAGCAGCAGTGGCTAGGGGACTTGGGGAAGCTCTGAAGGGGAAATGTGTGCTTTATCTGTCTGAGGCCCCTCCTTTGGAAACGGGGAATAGGTCCAAATCTACCACTTGCTGCACCTTACCTCCCTGTGATATCTCTCCTCTCTTCTCCTCCCAGATTGCTTTCCATTTCCCAGTCCTGCAGCTGACACGGTCTGGGTAGGAGCATCGTGGGCTTCTGTGCAACATGTTAGCCTTGTGCTACCATGCTGACTTCCTTCAGTGATATCCCGAGGGATGACAATAGCAATGGATACCCCCTCTCAGCTAGCAATACCCTCTCTCTGCCCAACCCTTCACTGAGTGTGCTGCCCACTCTGCATGGAGGCAGTCAGTGGAGTCCTTTGAAACCCAGGCATCAGCTCATGAAGGTGGAACCTCTTTTGGATGAGAATCTGCACATGAAGGTTGGTTGAGGTGAGGTCCAAAGCTCTTCTGGATCATCATATTTGGAAAGCATTCCTGCTCTGTGGAAGGTGCAGGGAGTCACAGCTTGAAGGTTGATGCTGTAGGCAAGGTCAACAAGTATTGAGTGGGTGGTGTGCAGGGACTGCCAGTGGTGCAGGCGCAGGCTTCCCAGCCAAGGTGTCACCCTGACGGTGGTTGGGGTGAGTTGCCTCCAGCATCTCCTCCGTTACATGTAGGGGCTTGGTGGCTCACCATGTGCTGCTATATGAAATGTTTGGGGCTGTGCTGGTGAGAGGGTCTCCAGAGATGCCACATGTGCATCGCTGGGTTCAGGGAGGAACTGTGCTTTTTCAGGTGGGTGAAGCAGTAAACAGGCCAACTGTGACCCCACTGAAATAATTTCCACAGAAAAGTCTTATTAAAAAGTCAAACATTGAATTGTTTTGAGATCTTGCAGCTACTCCTGCCTGGGGATGAGCCTCTGGCAGTTTGCAGTGCCTACAGGAAGGGGAGCCAGGGAGAGAAGGAGTTCGGATGGGTTCACTGCGAGCTGGGATCAAAGAGTTATCCTTGGGAAAGGTGGTTATAAAGCCATTTGGTGAAAGAGCAAGAGGAGGGAGTGGACTAGGTGGGTGCGTTGGTTCACAAAACTTTTTATTTCTTAGATAGTAGATGCTTCGTACTATTAGCATCTAAATGGCTCCAGCTGGTCTTTGGTGTCAGCATCTTGTTGAAAAGCAAAGAGTAAAAGAGGTGTGGGGATTTCTTTTATTTTTTGGTTGCTGAATGTATTTCTCTGCAAAGTTGAGTTAACAGTGAGATTGTACATGGCTTATTTTGGGAGCACCGTTTCTTTGAAACACAAGGCATTTATAATTTTTACTGGGTTTGTTTCTTTTTTTTAGCTCTGTTCTTTCTTAACACTCAGACTTGGTTTATGCAGAAAACAATAAAAAGTGAGAAAACTGTAACCTAATTTCTTTCACACCTGCTGTTCTGCAGTGCTCCAGATTGTAAACCAACAGCAGCAGCTACTGTCTTGTCTTGTTCCTTCTCCATGTGAACCTGCTCTCAGGCAGCAAAACTGGGTGCTGTGCTGTTTTCCACTTCTGTGCTCTTCTCAGGTGCTGGTTTCGTGATGGTTACAACCTGTTGATGGCACCATGGGGGTGAGCCAGCAGCATGTCTTTGATCCAGATCAGCCCTGGGCATTCAGTTGCCTCTCCGTGGGATTGGGTTGAACTTGCCCCATGAAGGTTATGTTGGCTTGCTGTGCTTGGGCTGGCTTCACACCGGCTGCAGAGGGACAGATGATACCAGATTGGATGCAAAATTACTGGGGCACATGAATGATACCTGATGTGGCTTTACCTGGCACTATTTTTGAGCAGACATGGATGGGCTGAGCATCACCACCTCGTGCCACCTTGCAGGGGTCCTGCAATGGCAGCGGGGGGCTGCAGAGCCTGTGCCAGAATCCTGCTGAACTGTAGCCTTAGGTCTTGTGTCAGCAACAGATGACATTATTATACATAAATTACACAGGTTTGTTCGTTTGTTTGTTTAAAGTTACTGGATTTTACTGTGTCATTTATCAAGGTATTATCATCCCAGATCAGATCATTAACCCAATGAATCTGCCCACTGCCTGATTTGCCCCTGTGGTACTCAGTTTATCTGCCTTCCCCCAACTCTGCAACACCCCCATGCTGTGATGAGGGTCTTGGATACCTTTCCCCTTTATCCCTGTGTTTTAATTCCTGCCACGCTTACACCTTTTGTAGGATTCTGCCATCTTCACTTCATTTTATGATGGTTTGGAAACTTCTTTGTTTGTTTGCTTTTTTCACTGCTTGTTTTTTTGCAAGTCTCATGTTCTACAGTGCTTCCTTCTGTGTTTGAAGCATCCTCTACATACTCATAATATCTTGGAGGGAAACCACAGTATAGAGGACCACCAAAACTTGCCTAAAAGAATGAGAGACCTGGTGATCTTTTCCACCATAAATCTTCCAGAATCTGCAATGTCTGAATTCATGTGGTTTGTGGGACAAAGATATTCAGGGAGCAGGAGCTGCACGTAGGGACATGCTAGGCCACAGGGTCCTGGTGCTGTAGGTTGGTGTATGCAGCTTTGCTTCCCACACAGTGCTGATGCTCTCCCACCAGTGAATTGTCCTCCCTCTGCCACCCAGGGCCACCAGCGTCCCATGGGCAGGAGGAACCGGCACAGCCCCTGCCACTTCTCCTGCTGTTGGGCACCTACCATTTGCTTCCAGCCCCTCTGTCTTTCCCCTTAATCTTGGCTCCTTGGCTGCACTGCCACGGCACAGAGCTGTGTGCCAGCCCCTACCCTGACTCTGCCATGCTGAAACATCTCTACTGCCTCGTCCAGGGCTGTGAATTTCTGGGTGCTCATTTGGGGTCATTTCCGATAGCCTGGTGAAATCTTTCCACCAAAGTCATCACTTCTGACTTGGTTTTTGCATCCCCACATGACCTTTTGAGGTTGCATCCACATGATTTATAAGATTAAAAAGTTTTGTGTTTTTTTTTTTTTTCTTTCTCTTCAAAAGGTCCAGTGCTTTAAGAGTCCTGAAAGTGCCGAGGTGTAGAAGGTCATTGATTTTTTCCTCTAAACTATCTTCAAACTAGTCCAAGCCCTCCATAGATAAACACAGCATAGGGTATAATATTATCTCAACAGAAGGGAAAAGTCTAGTTATACCATCAGCTCCTTTTATTTCAGTATATGGTTGTCTTGTCACGCACGTATGTCTAGAAATACACTTCTCATGTGTTTACTGAGGCGTTCAAGCTAAACGTGACTGAGCCTGGTGGCTGCTTGGATGGTTCATCGGGCACTTCCAGGTGCCATCTGTACACAAGGACTCTGACAATGCAGCAAATGGCTGTTTTCCCACCTTTAATGGACACACGTTATTGGAGGTACCTTTTGATGATCACTCAGGATCTTAAAGCCTTTCTTTGTACAATCACATTTTTCTTTGTATTGGCTAAATTTCAACTCACTTTCTTCCCTGTAAACAATTTTCTTTTTGTTGAATAAACTGTTCCTCATAAATGATAGCAATGAGGCCACCACTGTTGTGGGGGTTTTGTTTGGTTGTGTTGGGTTTTTAGCAGCTGTTTCCACCCAAGGATGGATTTCCCTTCATTATGCACCTTCTAACTGGTTTTCCAAACATTTCTCACCTTATGGGTTCCTAAACATTTTTTTTTTTTTGATGGAGGTGTGGGGTCCTTTCAAGGAAATGTAAGTCTACTGACAATAGAGTTGTGTTTCTTGTATTGTTTTCCACAGACCCCTGCAATATGGTACATGGTTCCCCAAGGACCAAATGGCTTGAAAGCCACCATTTAAACAGGGCAGACTAGTACATTTGTTCACTTAAATCTGTTCTTTCTAATGGTTACAAGTTATGGTTATTAGGAATTTTCTGGGTTGTTGATGATTTATAACCCTTCCATTCTCATGTAACTGTTGTGGAGGACAAAATCAAAGAAAGGTCTGGATGGCGTTTGCCTGGAGCACCCACTTTGGGCATATGAGCTTTGGCAGAGTGCTGTTCTACTGTGGCTCCATGGCTTTTGTCTTCAGCTGGATTGAGTCCCAGTTGGCTTTGGGCACAAGCAGAGCAAGCCCAGGTCTGTCTGCACATGTCTAGGTAGACACATCCTACTTGGATATTGTGAAATGCCTGCTCATCAGAGCCTCAGAGGGACCTTCTTGCCTTTGGCTGTACCTGTGAACTCTGTAGCACTGGATGTACAAAATAGTCAAAGTGAGCCTGAAAACACCTGTAACGTGAAATTGTGAAGTTATATAAACCAAAAAGAGTTGTTTGTGTTTAATCAAGCAGAATCTTGCTGTTTCTCAGAGAACAGTGTTTTCAGCCTTGCAGTCCTTGGAGAAACCATGATCAAAACCGCTGGTAGCTAACCTACAAGACAGGTGATTGCAAGATGACAGGCACAAGCTCTTGCCCAAGATACATTTTCATGCACATATGTGCAAAATACCTGGTGTGACCCATGGGAAATGCTTCATATCAGGAGAGACAGAATGTGTCTCCTGCAGTGCCGATGCCATGGGGTCCCTCCGCATGGAATCTGCAGAGATGTGGCTCAGCCCCAGCAAGAAGCACTAAAAGAAATAGGAGAGCTCTTGCTTTATGTCTAAGGTTTATAAAGTCTGTGGTTTCTGCCTGGCTTCTCTCATTACAGTGTCAGTTCAGGCCAAGTTCAACTAAAGGATGAGTGAGAAAGGGGGAGAAAAACCCAAGCCTGCTGTGTGTGCATCTTCTTTTTGTGCTGCAGTGCACAGGTCTCATGTGGCTATTGGATTTTCATCAGTCAGCGAGCTGGCGGCGCCGTGCTGCACGGGGCTGCCGGCACCTGGGGCGGAGCGGGACAGGCTCAGCCCTGCCTGCGGCATGGCCAGCCCTCGAGCCTGCTGGAAGAACTCACCTTGCAAGCCTCTTCTGGACAGCAGAGGGAAAGTCACCTCTGCATGGGCTTGGCTTTATTTTTTAGAATGCCTTTCATTCTGCTAGTAGCATCCACAGAGCTGTGAAAAGCTGTAATTCTGTGTCAGTGCTGCCTGGGGTGTGAGCTGTGTGATACTCATGCGTTGTGATCCTGGCTGGTTAGGTGTCTGCTTGATTTGATAGCAGAGATGGCAGTATATGTGGGGGCCAGAGCTCTCTAAGGTCTTCCTCAGGGCTACCCCTGCTCCGGGGGTGGAATGACAGCAGGGGCTGCTTGCTGGTGGTCACCTTTGGATGGCAGAAGTGGAGGGATGGCAAAGATTTAGAGATCTGGACCAGCTCAGCTCGTCCACAGGAACATTGATGAGGACTGACTGAGACAGTTGGAGCTGTTCAGCCTGGAGAAGAGAAGGTTCCAGGGAGACCTTATTGCAGCCTTTTGTTACTTAAAGGGGGCTTATAAGAAAGATGGGGACAGACTTTTTAGTAAGGCTTATTGCAGTAGGACAAGGGGTAATGGTTTTAAACTAGAAGAGGGTAGATTCAGACTAGCTATAAGGATGAATTTTTTTGTGATGAGGATGGTGAAATACTGGAACATATTGCCCAGAGAGGTGGCAGATAGCCCATCCTTGGAAACATTCAAGGTCAGATTGGACAGGGCTTTGAGCAACCTGTTGAGTACCTCCCTGATCACTGCAGCGGTTTGGAGTAGATGACCTTTACAGGTCCCTTCCAGGCCAGACCATTCTGTGATTCTATGATTCTATGATTTTCAGTTTAGTAGAAAGAACGTCATAGAAGTGCAGTCATGTTTGAGTAGTCGGCATGGAGCTTGTGCTTGCAAAAAGGGTAACGCTGTGTTCTTCAGCACGTAAAAAAAATTGTTATGGGATGCCTTCAGTGCTACCAAGAGTGGTGTGTCAAGAGATGCTAGTAGTAACTAATGGGAACGCTTTGTGTTGTGATTTGTTTGGGAACAAATAGGATGTTGTTGTAACTAGATGCAACAACAGGGCACCTGGGTCTCTGTGCAGTGTGAAATGTCCTCGGGTAAGTTATGGCTTCCTGGCAACATTATGCAAGTGGACTTCTTGGCCATGTTGTCTACGGCAAACCCAGGGATCATGCCTAGTGCAAGTGGATATCTTGACCTTGATGGGTGTTTAAATTGTGACACCAAGAGCACTAACCGTGCCCCAGAGCCTATCGTTCTTCATACAAATGTTGAAGCAAAGGCTGTCCATCCCCCAAGGAGCTTACAGTCTGGATCAATGACAGAAGGTTGTGGTTGGATACATGCAGATGGGGGAATAAAATAAAAATGCCAGGACACTATTGATCATCTTGACAGATGTGTCTCAGAACACCAGCAGCCTCACAGTTATTGAGTTTTCTTGTAAATGTCACAGCAAAGGAGAGTTTTGATGAAGTCGATGCGGTGGTTTGGCAGACATTAGAGAGGAATTCCTACCAGACAAGAAAGGGGCAGGAAGGGAGAAAATATCATTCAATGTCAAAGACATTTTTCACTGACTGGCCCAGGAGACAAGCCTTCTAAGTAGAAGTCAACATTTTAAGAGTCAACAGCAGATAGTGGGTACTGTAAGGCATGGGATAAGCCTTGAAAGTTAGAGGGGTCTTGTGTGATGAGTTAGGGAAAGGGGGAGCCTGGAGAAGGTGAAGTGTGATAGGAAACATCACCTGTGTGGTGGCATACTCTTTGATCAGGTTTCTCAGGCAAGGGTAGTTGTGTTGGCTGTGATACGGGAAAGTAAGAGCTTCAATGACAGCGGCAGATTTGGATGCTGGATGAAAGAATGTCTAAAAGATGTCCTGAGACTTAATTTTGAACATAAAGAAATTAGTCTGGAGTAAAGAGGAGAGTCTGCGCAAAGGAGGGCTGGATGTGTGCGTGTGTCTGGAGGTGGTAAAGAGGAGGTAGAGGATAGGACTATGACTGGAGCCACAGGGCACATGGGGAGGGAAGCCTGAAGTTGAACTGGAGGCTGATGAAGAGGTGGGAAGGGAGAGATGAGAGATGGTTCTGTCAGAGGCAGGTTTAAGGAGCCAAGGCCAAGCACAGGGATGTGTGGATTCTGGCCTTTGGCTAAGGAGCTACTAAATTTTTCAGTAAAGTTATGAATAAATAATATTACTGCTTCCAGACCCAGACAGGATCTTCTGTTGGTAAACTGGTTGTCCTGGGTTGAGAGACAACTGGTACAGATAGTGAAAAGCTTGGGGTGTAGCATCATCGTGAGGTCCATCAAACACAGCATAACCTCAAAAGAGGTGATTATCCCTCTGTATTCAGTGTTGGTGTGGCCTCACCTTGAAGACTGTGGGTAGTTCTGGGCCACACCATTTAGGAAGGATGTGAAGGTCCTTGAATGCATCCAGAGGAAGGTAACAAAGCTGGTGACAGGGCTGGAAGGCATGTCCTGTGAGGAGCTGCTATGGTCTCTGGGTTTGTATAGTTTGGAGAGAAGGAGGCTGAGGAGGGACCTCATTGCTCTTTACAGCTTCCTGAGGAGGGGAAGGGGAGAGGGAGGTGCTGAGCTCTTCTCCCTGGGATTCAGTGATAGGATGGTGGGAGTGGTTCAGAGCTGCACCAGAGGAGGTTTAGACTGGACATTGGGAAACATTTCTTTACTGAGAGGGTGATCAAACACTAGAACAGGCTACCTAGAGAGGTGGACAATGCCCCAAGCCTGTCAGTGTTCAAAAGGCATTTGGACAATGCCCTTAATAACATGCTTTAACTTTTGGTCAGCCCTGAATTGGTCAGGCAGTTGGACTAGATGATCACTGTAGGTCCTTTACAGCTGGAATAGTCTAGTCTAGTCTACTCTGTCATCAGAAGTGGCTCTGTATGTGTGCTTTGGTCAGGGACCCATGCTACACCACTGCCCAGAAAGGTGTCTGCCTGGCTCTGAGCTCTTTCTATCCCATCTCCACACACTCGTGGTGGGGATGCTGTTCCCATAAAACAGGCATGTGCTGACGTCTCCACCTGGTTACACAAGCTGGCTCTGGAAAACCTCAGCTCCTAGATTACAAACATAGCAGGGCTCTGTCTGCCGAGGTGTAAGGTTACAAAACACACACTTGCACGCTTGCATGGCTTAACCAAAACCACCTCATTTTTAGCAGTTTGTGAGGGTTTATTCATTACACTGTGGCAGAGGAATGCAGGAATGTGAGCAGCGTTAAACCTATTCATCTGGCGGGGAGACATCTCCTCTCCCCTGCTCCAGCCTGCTCGGCTTTAATGATAATTGCACCTCTTGAGTTGTTGAGCTGGCTCTCTGCCACAGTGGCCCTCCCCACACAGATGTGTGTGGCACAGTGCTGAGAAGGAAGGCTGGTGCTGGGAAGGAGCTTAGGTTGATGCTTTGGAGCAGGGCTGTCCTTCCCGCTGGGACGTGCCCCACACCTTGCCCTGCATCCCGCCCCGCACCCCGCTCCACTCACACCTCTTCCCAGGCTCCTCTGCCGTGGGCAGCTGCCTCCTTCCAAAAAGGCTTTTGTGCTCCCCCTGGTACTAGCTCTGCCAGAGAGGGAAAACCTGCCAGTGCCTCCTGCCCAGAAAGCCCTCAGCCCTGCAAATGGCCTCAGCTGAGGCTTGGATGGCTCCTACCTCCTTCCCAAAGAGCCTGTCCTGCAAGTCCTGGGCCACCCTGCCTGTATAGCACTGCCCCAGCACCAGCATGGGCAGTGAGAATTGTGGATGCTCTTTTGCTCTTGAGTCAGGTCAGGGAGGAGGTGGACAGTCACTTTTTAACTCTTGTGTATCCTGCTGGGGGATTTATTTTGCTGTTGTTGTTGTTTTTATTATTGTTGTTTTTATTGTTGTTGTTGTTGTTGTTGTTGTTGTTATTATTATTATTATTATTATTATTATTATTACTATTATTATTATTTCTTTAGTGCCACTGATTAACCATCCTCAGATGCATTTAACAATATCCTGGCATTTAAAAATCAACTATTGATCTTAAAAGCCGTGTCACTTCAAAAGTGGGAAATAAAAAAGAACAGGGAAGAAGGCAGCAGTAGTTTTTGTTGGCTTGTTAAGAATTTGAAAGATGCAATAAAATCGGATTTTAGGTTTATTCGCACTGCCTGTTCCCAGGGGAGGAATACAGTGCTCTGCATGACCCGGCTGCTTCCGGCAGCTGCTGTTATAGCCACTCTCAGCTGTGCTGCTGGAGTTGCACAGAAACGTGCCTGGGAAGTTGGGGAAACTGGTAATGCTGGGTCTGTAATGTAAGGACGAGTATTATGTATTAGCTGTGGTTGCACAGGCTGGGTGATTGAGGAGTTTGCTGTCAGAATTGAGTGGCATGGGTACAATAGCACTGTCGACCTCATAGAAGCTGGTACAGTTGAATTTGAGCCACAGATACATAGAAGGTTTTATTGAAGGTAGTGTTAAGGTCTGTATTTAAAGGATACTGTTTTTAAGAGTCTTTAATGAGAATGGAAGCAGCCTATTTCAGTCAATTAGCTGAGAACCAGCATTATCTGGGGACCTCAAGGTTTCTCATGCTGCACAGCACTGAAGGGGAGACAGCCTGTGCCTAAAAGAAGTTAAAATTAGTTGTGCTTCAACAGCTGGAATGTATTTGAACAGTCTATCGACTGCACTTATACTGTGAAATTTTAGTTAAACCCTCTTTCCCAGCAGGATGGGGTGATGGAGAGTTGAGCGGTAAAGAGGTTTGTGTGGCAGCCCCATGGTTGGGATGCTCAGGTAGTGCTGTGGTACCCAACGTCTGGATTTTAGGCCAAGCCACTAAGCTGCTTCGTGCCCATAGTCCATAGCGATACAGCAAGAGCTAAGGCAGAGGTCGTCTTCTATGCTCTGTATCAGGCTCATTTTTGATCACAGGTATCACAGGTAGATAATTCCTGTCCAGTTTCCTCTTGGTCAAGTTGGTGGACTTCTCTGGAGATGCGACCTTTGGACACATCATCCTTAGTCACTGTGATGATAATCCTTTAATTGTTCATCTGTATGGTAATTTAAGAGGTTATGAGAAGGCCAAATGAATTAATATGAGGAAGGTGAAAGGATGGGCTGGACAAGATGGAGCCACTACAGCAAATGGCTCCGACAATCAAGCACCATCACAGCTTTGTGTCTGCTGCTGCTGGATAGATCCAGCTTTGCAACCTGTGGGCAACCCTAAGGTCCTGTTTGCTTTAACAGGGACTCCGTATGGTGAGGTCCACTCCACACCACATATCTCCTGTTCCCCTGAATTGACTTCTCCTTGTTACTCTGATGCATAGTTGTTTAAACCGGACCTTGGACACTGACAGTTTGGGATTGGACAGTGGTAACAGAACAGAACTCCTCAGGTTTTTTTGGTGGTTTTTGCTTGCAAAGATCTTCAGGCATCAATCTTCATGGATGGGGGATACCGAGGCATGCCTGCCACTTCTTCTGACAGGCCTTGCTCTCTGTAGAAAGTTTGCATTCCTAAGCTTTAAAAATAGCTCAATTCTGATAGGGGAGGGAAAAAAAAGAAACAAGTGATGTATTTCAGACTATCTGCTTAGCAGGGACAGTGGCCACTGCTTTCCACCCCGTGCGACAGTGGGGCATGCCCCTCCCTGGGAATTACGGTGCTGCCACGTAACTGCTCCGCTCGCCTGCCGGTAACTCATACCCTGCGGCAGGGCAGCGTGGTGGGATGGATAGACTTGTGCTAAACCAGTCCTGCCCTCTCCTCTCCCAGCGGGTTGTTGGGCAACATTGGATGGGTTGCTCAACCTTTACGAATTGCAGTTTCTCCATCAAGATGATGATGCCAACAGCTCTTAAGTAGTCTTCTAAGTTTTTTTGAAATCTATGGAAGGAAATTAAAAGAGATAGGAGGAGGGGTGGGGGAAGGGATGCAAGTGTCAGGAATTTAATTGGGAAATCTTTTTCATCGTATCATCTTTGTATTTATTCTGATCCTGTTGCTACCGTTGGCTTTGTAGAGCAAGATCAAGACTGCGGTTAATGCAAGGCCCTGAACCTTGCTGTTGCTGCTGGGTGATGCTTGACATCATTACTGTGCTAACAGCAGCGGCAAGGCTGATAAAAAATATTCATGTCTCCTGGAACATAACCTCTTCAGGATGAAGAGGTCTTGGCACTGCGCTCTGCCCAGATTTAGCTGCAGATAATGGAGTTCTTCCTACCGACATCATAGGACGATGCATGGTCATATGACATGGTCCTTTCATAGCGTCCTTGCTGGGCCAGCCCTCCTCCACACGATTTCTTGTCCGGCGGTGGGTGGTCGGCTGCCATTTTGGCACTCGGGCTGTGCCAGCCATGCATTGCCCAGTCAGGCACGGCACAACTGGCAACTCCGCACTTGCTCAGCGGCTGTTGCATCCCTCTCCCGGGATCTCAGACTGATCTCAGCCCCGCGTGTACGCACACGCAGGGGAGTGGGGCGAGCGCCGGCAATCCTCCCTCCTCCTCCCTGTTGCTGGGGCTGGCTGGCAAGCCGGCATCAAAGCAAAATTTCCAACCCGTGTCTCTTTTCTTGGAGGCTCCCTGGCTCCGGCGTTGGCTCTCAGTGACGTTGAAGCCTTCCTGGGAATGGGCGCGACTCCTGCATAGCTCCTGGGTCGACTCTCATTAGGAAGGGCGTATGCTTCGGAGAGGATGAGCTGTGCCTCTCATTTTGTTTTGCCGCGTAGCAGCTGGGCTCCAAAGCCAGGACGCAGAGCTGGGTTTCTTCCCCAGGGCTTGTTCTCACCGGCGCTTGCCCTGGCTGTCAGCCCTGGGTGGCGCGGAGCGGTGATTAACGCTGGCACCGCAGCCGTGCTCTGGATGGCCAAGCCCGTCCTGTGAACACTGGGCTGTTCCGCTGGACCCCTGGGTGAGTGCCCCATCAGAACTGCTCTGTGGTTGGGTGTGGGGGTCTCACCCCCTGCCCTGAGTTTCCCTGTGCACTCTGTGGTGGTGAAAGACATCTGCAGGGCAGAAGTCACGGCCCCCAGTCCTGGTACTGCTGTCCTCCAGGGTCCTCCCAGAGCTGATGGCCCTGGGATAGCTCAGAAACCCAAACTGGGTACTTTGCTAGGAAAAGATGGGTAGCAATGACTGTCAGAGACAAGGAGTGAATTGGTCTGCCCTCTCCAAACCAGGTGGAAAGAGCCAGGCTTCAGAAACTCCCTGGGAATGGTTCCCAGATTGGCAGCGCTCAACGTCAGTGAGGTTAATTGGTGAAACGCCACAGTCCGGACCCCACGTCTTCCCACTGACCGTGTCATCATCATTTATGCTTTGGGTCCATCAGAGTGCAGCAATTGGAGCAGCTTGGGTGCTTTAGGAGGTAGGGTGTGTGCGTTGCTCGCTTGTCTCCTTTGAGGAGGAACAGGTTGCCCAGAGAGGATGTAGATGCCCCATCTCTGGAAACATTCAAGATCAAGTTGGGTGGGGCTCTGAGAAACCTGATCTAGTTGAATATCTCCCTGCTCATTGCAGGCGTTTGGACTAGATGACCTTTACAGGTCCCTTCCAGCCCAAACCATTCTATGATTCCATAAGGACAACCCCCAGCCTAGCTAACTCAGAGGGGCAAGTGGGGTGCACGTTATCCCTCTGGCCTTGGCATGGAGCGGCAGAAGCTGCAGGAGCTGTGGACAGAGGCTGACCCAGCACGTGGTGGCGTGGACAGCAAAAGAATGGTTGTGTGCATGGAGGGGAGATCTGAGCACTCATGTCACTCAATTACAACGTGCTCCCAAAATGGTTGACTCGGGGCCTTTTAAAAGCCATTACTAATTAATGCAGACCGAGCCTGTGCCTGTTCTTCTTTAGTGGGATGCACTGCTCTCAAAGTCTGCTGCAGAGGCAAAACATGGTTTTTTTTTTTGCATCTTCCCACAAGATGTGCCTCTCTGGGCACCAAAGGACATCTGCATTTTTTGGGACATAGAGTGAATACTTACAACAAATAATAAGAAATACATGTGTCTGTCCCATGTAAGTATATACAAGGCTATACAAGATAACTGCACTTGAAGAGATCAGCATCTTGCTACTCCTTAACTGCTTGTTGGTCTGGGAAACTGATGAAGTCTTCATGTACTTCGATGGTGTTTTAGCTCGTTCCTGCATTGTCCCCAGTATATACCAAGCTTCAGACATGGGTTTCACTCTTTAGCACCTAGTCAGAAATAGCTTGCCTTGGGTTTGTAGCCGATATTTCTAGCCGGTTCCTCCGGTGCTGTGGGATCATACGGTAAGCCAGTCAGCTGAGAAATGGGATCACTTACCCAAGTTCAGTCCAGTTTTTGGATAGCATGCATAAATACAGTGAGTCACTAAAAATAAAAGGCCGTGGCCATGTTCGGTGGCTCATCGAGCAGCATTACCATGAAATCCGGGCATCTTTCTGCACTGCTGCACTCGAAACCATTTCAGGCTGCTGACAGTGAAGGATGTTGCTGAACCCACTCGCAAGGGGGAATCCATCCAGCTGACGTGACTCTCTTTCTCTCCCTTGGGTTGTTATTCTGTAGATTCAGTTCCCTAATCCAGCTCATGGTCTTGCATGGCAAACCAGCATGTGCTGGCATGGCTGAGAGGGAGGAACAAATGGAAACAATACCGTGGGTTGGCCCTGGTGCCAAAAAGCTTGTGGGGGAGTCACAGGTGTAATCACATTGAAACCTAGGGAGTTGCAGCTGAACCAGGAACCTCCTGGGGCTTTCTGCCTCTTCACTCTGCCCCACTCCCTGGGGCCGTTCTGTTGATGATAATAAATGAGAAAGTCTCCGCACCCAAGTACCTGCACCCTCAGTTTGTTCCTTTGCACTCTTGCATTTAGAGTTAACAGCACAAAGTGGTGGAGATTGGGAGAGTTTTCAATATTACTTTTCATATCCTCATCTTTTCCCTTATTTTCATCCCATCCTGATATTCTCTATCAGCATCAGTCCGGAGCAAGACCACCCCCGGTGTATGTGAGGTTGGGAGGAGCTGTGCCAAGTGCCAGGCTCAAGGCTGGATGCCCACACTGACCTTTTTTGTCCTTCTTGTCCCAGACTAGCCAAGATCTCCCTCCCAGCAGCCATGTTTCTGTACAGATTGTGCGAAGCTGGGTTTTGAACCTTTCACTGGCTGTTTTCTCACCAACAGGTTGCTTGTCAGCATCCTCATTGCAACGTGGAGATGGAGACACTGGTGTCCCTGCTCATGTCAGGGAGTTGGACTAGATGACCTTTAAAGGTCCCTTCCAACCCAAACGGTTCTATGATTCTATGATCCTCAATACTGTGGTCTAGCAGGTGATTATTTCTAACCAACCCAAGGGAGCCCCTTTTGGAAAAGGAGACAGGGGGCACATCCTTCCCCTCCACACCCTTCTTCCAGCACCTGGCATATCTGAGATGCACCATATCCCCCTGCGCAGTATGCAGTAACGCCAAACCTTCTATTTTCTTTGATCCAGGACTTTTATCAGAGCAGCATGATGCTCCTGTGCTAGCCAAATAGCTTTGATTCTGCTGTGCAACGTGTTATGCATGTGTCCAGGTTGACAGGGGTTATAAACACACATTTCCTTGCAAAGTTCCCCTTGCAGAAGTTGAGAGTTAATAAAACCAAAGCTCACTATTGCAGTTTGTTTTTTGTTTTTTTTTTTAATTTTTCCTAGTGGCCCATGTGTTTTTAGCACTTGTTACTGGATGCAAGGGGATGATGCATCCGTCTGTACCTGCTGTGTCTTTTGCTAGCTCACAGCTCTCACCTCGTGTACAAGATGCTAGCAACAGTGAGGTTGCAAAAAGGTGTTTTCCTGTAAATCCTAGAGATGAATCGTTCTAATGGGATGTGACTTGCTGCAAACTTGTGGCCAGAGGAAGACGGATGGTTTTGAGCAGGAGTGTTGTGACCTGAAACTTAAGCCTGTGGCTGGGTCACTGCCCTTCTTTCAAGTTGTTTTCACTGGGCTGGAAGCTTTCTTGTTACGCATGGAGTTGCATCCAGGGAGCATCTGAAAGGTCACTTAACCCTTTGCCATGCAGTGAAAGCGGAAAGGAATGATAATACAATAAATCCAGAGCAAGCCAACCATCTCCTAAAAAAGACCCTGCAAAGCTGAAAAAACCCACAGAGGATGCTGGGTTTATATTGACTGCTCAGCAAACAGCCTGCGTCTGGGTTGGGATTGCACCAAAGGTTTATGCAGTAATTCAGTGCCATTTGGGATCTAATGCAGGCAACAGTGCTTTTCTCCCCTCCCCTCCCCTCTTCTCCTCTCCTCTCTAATGCATTTGACCAAATTACAGTGCAAATCCATGGCTGTATAAATACCAAGCAGGGAAAGAAAAAAACCCAGCAGAAACCACAGGCATTGTTTAGGTGGTTCTTTGATGTAGTTCACCCATGAATATAAACTCTGTGAGCCTTGTGGGATGGTTTTGTGCTAAAAGGGGCTTGAGACTGGTTTGTTGGGTGCTTTATGAAAACACTTCACAGACTTTTCCTTTCCCATCCTTTCTCTCTTAATGCATGTGCCTTGCAGAAAAGGTGCTTGTACTCTCGGCTCCCAAGATTAAGTCCCTTTTTTCTGCACAAATACTGTGTGGGATCTTCAATTTGTACATATGTTGAATACCTTGAAGGAGATAAGTCCAGGTTCAGGCTTTGCAGGACCCATTTTCTACATTAGCAGCTTGGCTTTCGCTAGGCTGGTTGGGAATGATGTGTCGCTCGGGGCAGATCCTGCAGCTGGTGTTGGAGTCAGGAGTGGGACCACTCTGGCAGCGCTGGGTCTGTGGCAAGGAAGGAAAGGACAAGGTGATTTGGCAGCTGGGCTGTTTATTTGTTTGGGTGTGCATATGGAGAACTAGTTCGTGATGCTCGGGAATAAATTTGGCCTGATACTTAAGTATCAGCTCCCAGGAAATTGCCGTCAGAGTAATTAGCGTGCACTGACTTATTTGTACAGTGATAACAGCAGGAAAGTATTGAAGCAGGAAAAACAAACACATTATTCATCCGAACCTTCAATCCACAGCCTTTACCTGACAGTTCAGTATTTGCGATACGCAAGTCTATTTTTAGGCTTCCAAGTCAGGCGGGCTCTTTTTCCTTTGTTTGTTTTGCATTTTGTTTTTTATTTTGCTGACATCAATTGGAAATGAATCTATGCTTAGAGATAAACAAACACATTTTTAAAATAAACCTTTTGAATACCAGAGAGTGTTTTCAGTGGAAATGCTGAAGCGTCAATACGAGGCTCTCGAAAGTTGTATCCTTGCAAGTGGGATGAAGATTCTGTGGCAGGAAGAGGTTGCTGTGCGAATGCAACTCTGAATACTGGAATGAGATCTCTGTTTCTATCAGAAGTATTTGGTGTAACCATGAGCATCTTTAGCCCAGGTTTCCCTGCTTGGTGGTGACTGCTGCTTAGCCAGCCAGGTTAGAATTGCCTTTCAAGATAGAAGCACCAAGGAGAAGGTTTAGTAACTTGGGTAATAATTACTATTAATGAGAGGCTGTGGGAGAATGGCACGGGGTCACAGGAGTTTGTGGTCATGAGGCATCTAAGGAGGATGTTTGGGGAAGGTCATCCTTATATGTGTGAGTATATGAAAGAGCTGGTAGAGAGCAGGAGATGTTTGGAAACTGGGAAAAAAAGTGGGTGTGGAGAAACTGGTGGATTCACCTTGAAATGGAAACAATGGGGATGAAAGTGTTTCCCCTTCCTTTCCATTCCTCTCCTTCTTACAGTGGTGTCACCCCCAGCCACCCACAGCAGTGATTCCCTTCCAGGCACTTGTGCTAAATCCTTTGAAAGCTTCTCTTCTCTTTTGGCTGTTAGAAATAAATAAAAAGGGTGGGGGCAAAAGACAGGCTGTCTGCAGGGGAAGAGAGATGAAGGGCCCCAGGGTTTCTCCTGGAGATGGATTTTGTGAACAGCTTAGGAAATCACCAGGCAAAACACCTCCCACAGCTAGAAGCTATATCACAGGCACCCCTAGCCACAAATGCAATGCAGATAAATCAGAGTTAAAGTGCCTTTTTTAAATACCAAAGGCTTTTAAGTATTCAAGTCAGCCATCAAAAAGGTGAGTTACCATTTCCATATCGTGAGATCTTTGCATGGAGCCTGCATGCCTCCCTGGAAGGTGGGGCTTAGTCAAACACTGGCAATACAGCTCAAATCAAAGGGAAATGAATGAAACTTGTGACCTTCCTTATGCAAGATTCAGCCTGGGTGACCCAATGGTCCTTAAAGTCTTAGGAAGTAATTTCCATGCTCTACAGCCCCAAAAGTTCATCCCCATCCCTAGCTCCCCCGTATTTTCCAGCCACCACATGCAGCTGGAGGAGGCTGGATTTTGACTACAGCCTTCAGGTTTCTTAGGGAGTGATATCAGCTTCTTGATTTTTGTGCCACAAGTTAGTTCACTCTCTTAATCCTATTGCTGTCACAGTGAGGCTGCAGATTTTAAGCTCTGAAGGAAGAAGAGATAGGTGTGACGGAAGGTATTGCAAATGCACAACCATGAACTAACACTATGATGATGAAAACTTCGTACAAACCAGCCAGGAGCTGGGATTAGCTTTCTGTTTGCAGGAAGGTCTGGACCAGGGCATTTACATCCTTAGAGTTTTCAGCTCTCTAAGAGAGGATGCAGTGAGGGACCATGTCCTGGGATACACTTCTGAGGCATAGAGGAACCTGCAGATGTGAAAATCACAGAGTTGAGAAGCACAAAAGGAACCTGGAAGCCTAAATACGATTAACATCAATAGGCATTTCAGAGCATCTGAGTTGAGATCTTCATTCCTTTAGCTCAAGTGCCTTTAGTCCACGGACATGGACCTTCTTATGCTCATCTGGCCTGTGTAAGCAGGGAAATTAAGGTGTGACAATAATAGAAGCAAAGCAAAGTCATCAGCAAGGTATAAAAAGACAACATATTTTAAAAGTGTGTGTGTGCATAATATGCATATGCATGTGTATATGAAGCTAAATATTTAAGACTACTTTTCCATATCCATGACTTTTAAATACTTTTTATGACTTATAAACACTTCCCAGTGTATAAAATTTAGATAGTCTCTCCCCTGTTTAGAAAGAAAGGCAAAATTTTGATGTTTATATTTTCACATGACTCCAGAAGCTACAGGTTCTGAGAAGTGCACCAAATCTTGGGGGACTATATCCTGAGAGATAGCGTGGATCTGGATGAAGTTGCATGGTGTTATTTGGTGAGGTTCATGTTGAAAGAAAGAAAGAAACCCAAGACAAGAAACCCAAGACAGCACAGCCCTCTCCACCAGCAGAGCTGGTGAAGCTCTATGTGCTATGTGTCATGCTAAGCAACTTTTAAGTAGAACTGTGTCCTCTCTTTGGGAGAGGGTAGGTTCTTTTTGTTATCCAAAATAGTTGTGGGGTGGGGGATCAGGTCAGTGCGGTCATCTGCATCGTTCAGATCCCAAACTGGCCTCCCACCAGCCTTATCATAACATTGATGGGCATTGTGGTAGTTTGCCTTTTGATGATGATGATGATATGCTGCTGCTGGAGACAATTTTGGTAGGCCTTCATCTCCCTCCCCACCCCCTCTGCCATATAGGTTAATTAGCCCTCCCACTTCCACCTTTTCTTCCCCACCCTCTTCCTAAGCCATTAAGGCCAAGCATGGTCAGAAGTAAATCTCCTTATTAAAATATTTAGTCTTTCTAATGCTAGATGCCAGAGAAACAGTTCTGTAATCCTGTGGGCTTCACAGCATTTGAACTGAGCGACTTCAAAACACATGTATTAATGTAATGTAAAACTAGCTTGGAGGAGCATGGATCAGCAGAAATTAATGGGTTTTATTTAACAGCTGCTTTTACAAATGCACCCAGCTCTGATTCATATCTCAGTCATCACAGACACTGCTCCTGGGACTTGTTCTGCTGACCCCCTGACTTAGGGGCATCAGAGATGCCAATCTGGGATCCCCCAAACTATCCCTTTGCCATCTCTGAGTTTTAGGGAGCTGCAGGTTTGCTGGCAGGATATGGTTCTGCTAACCAGATTTTGAGCAATGGGCAGTCAGCCGTATTGGCTGTGCTCTTCTATATGATCCTCCTGAACATCGTCTCTAGCCCAGAGGCGTGATTTGATATTTATCCTCGTGCCCTGTGTGTGAGAGAGCAAACCATTAGCAGATGGGACACTGAGGTACAGGCTAATCAAATTGCTACTTTCATAAGCTTGACCACAGGGAAGTAGAGAAAAAGGCTTCTGGTCCAGTATGTTGTATATGAGGTCGCAGTGCCAGTCTGCATGCTTTGCAGCTCTGGGCTAGATCACAACCGTGTCTGGGAAAACACATTATCTACATCTAAAGCAGAGAAGCCCAGTAACCCTTATGTAACTTGTCCAGAAAAACTACCAATAACCGGTGAAATCTCAAAAGCAGAAATTAAGGAATGGTGTCAAAACACATCTGATTTCCACTGGTTTTAACTGCTGTTTTAACAAGTTCAGATGATCACCCTGCTCTAATAAATGACCATCCTATTGCCGACTGTGGCTTGACACCTGCAGAGGTGTCCCTGGCTTGTTCCTGCCACCCGGGATGGAAGGATGCTCCGTGACAGGGATTTCTGGTGTAAGCATCTGGGGAAAGTGATTCCTTTCTCAATTTTGTTTCCATTTCTACATCCATTGCTAAATCTGGCTACCAAAAGTCTGCAGTCAGCTCTGCCAGAAAGCTAATTGAAGGTACATCCCTTCAGTCGATGGCTAGCACTGGAGAGCTGTGATTGTCCCATCTTCTCAGCTGCTGGGGAGGTAATACATGTACTGGGAAGTCATTTGAGAAGAATCTTTCTGCCTGTGAAAAAGAATCTAAATCCCCTTCTCTCAGCATTAAAAAAACAAAACCAGGACAAAACAAGAAAGTTTTATGTGCCTTTCATAGAGTCACAGACCAGCCCAGGTTGGAAGGGACCATGAAGAATCATCTGGTCCAACCTTTCGTGGGAAAGGGAGCCTACATGAGATTATCTAGCACCTTGTCCAGTTGCATCTTGAAAACCTCCAGTGATGGGGACTCTACCACGTCCTTGGGAAGATTGTTCCAGTGAATTATTATTCTCACTGTAAAAAACTTACATCATGTTTTGTTTCTGCCCCATTGTGTAATTTTTTGACTTGCTTTTGTCTGGTTGTGATTCTTTCACTGTTCCTTACCTGGAAAAAAGAATCAATGTGTGTTTCTTGGTTTAACAGCATCTGTCTTTGCTTCTAATGGTAAGGATCTAGCACTTTTGCCGCTCTTTGTCAAAATCCACATCTTGGTAGTGATGGGGTGCAGAGGACATGTGGATGGGGCAGGAATCTCTGGGGCTAGAGAGGCCCAACCACCAATAATTGGGCCTCTTGTTCTTTGTACCTCAATGATTTCTAGGTTTTAATGTCATGGTGCTTGGTTAGTCTTCTCTGCTATGTAACAGACTTTCCTTGAATTAGTTTCCACTCTGGGTTCAGCAGTTTTGGATGGACCCAGAAGTGTATTTTTGGGGGAGCAAGAGAGTCAAGGTGGAATCGCATCTTATTTTCAAAGTTGCCAGCGTTGGATCATTGGTCATGCCAGTTGGAGGACTTTCCCTTCTCTTAATTACTTGCAGTGTTGTAAAATGGTATCTTTGTTTCTGGTTTATTTTCTGTCGAGATTCAACTTTCAACCTTTGGTCTTGTTAAGCCTTTGTCTGGTAGACTGAAGAGCACTCTTCCTGACAGGTACTTACAGGCTGCAAGGTACCTTTTAACTTTCTCTTTGATTGACTTCCCTGAGCTCCTTGGTACAAGCCTGGTTTTGTTCTTGTGGCTGTCCTCTGAACTCTCTCCAGTTTTTCCAAAATTATTCTTGAAGTGTGGATACAAGTATTAAACCTCATACTCCCATTGACTGTGCCAAGCCAAGGCCCAAAGATAACAAGGCCTCTCTGCTAGTACGTGACATCCCTCATTTGTTCATCCAAGCGTTGTGGACCTGCCTTGCGAGCTCACATTGGGCTAATTATGCCTCTTACCTCAGCCAGTCCTGTAGGTCTCATATGTTTGAAAAGGTTCCATGTAGCCATTTCTTTAATATACCAACCATCTCATTAGTCTTTTTGATGTATTTTTTTTCTTGGTTTGCATTCTGAAAGGAGTTTTACTCCAACCTTTCTCACTGTACCAGCCATATGTCAAAAACCTTTATATAGCTGAGAGCTGCTAGGAACGTATTTTACAGAGCTGGGGGAAAGAAAGTGATTCAGAAGAGAGAAATTACATTGAGATGTGTCTCCAGTGTGTGGTGGGACAGGACTGACTGCATGCCACTGGGCTCCACAGTCCTGCAATTTTTTTTTTTACCTCTTCAGTTCTTGATGGATCGCTTTCTCCCATGGAGATTAACTGTGGAGATGGTAACCTGCAAACCCTGTGCCAGCCAAACCTGTCATTTTTAGCTACAGAATGTAGCACCAAGCTCCTTGCTTGGGACTCATGGGTTGGCTGCCTGCATTGAGGATTTGGGTCACTGCTAGCATATTTCTAGATATTAGACACAGAGGGCTGACTGTATTTCCAATTGGGGTGCTTTTATTATCATTTTTATGTTGTTTCTTACTTATAATGACTCAGAGGAAACAAAGGTGTTGATCTGATGGGGAACCTAGAAAGCCTTTTGGTAATTATATCCAGATGTTTCCTTAGCACACCTGCTTAAGCCACTGTTGAAGTCTGTGCCTTCAGCAGCCCTGCTGGTGCATTTTACTGCCTGCTGCTATGTGTGATGCTAATTTATTAGTAATTCAGGAATGGAGGAGGGGGAAATTTCGACAGCAGCAGAAGCAGGGACAACCAGCTTCTGAGGAAGTGTGGGAGAGGAAGGCAATCCAGACTGTAACCCAAATTATTCTTGCTTTTACTATTCAGGTAGGGTGTTTGGAGGTAGTCTGTTATGTAATTGTTTCAAGTACTGTGCCCCAGGTTTGCCAGGTTCAGGTCACTGTGCCTGTGCTGTTGCAACTCAGCCATGTGGGCAAGACATTAGTCCATCGGAACATTGACTTCTGCTGAGAACAGGGCAAGCTCCGCTTGTGCAGTGTCCAGTGTATGAAAAGACACTCCTGCCTGTCCTCTTATTTATGGGAAGCTGTTCCTCACTCTGGTTGTATCTGTGTTTAGCACTTCAACACTGCCTTGCAATCCCCGTGCCAGGATTGTCAGCATGTGGTGTTCTTCCCAGGGAGGGTCAGCTCCGGGACAGCTCAGCTGCCTCGTGCCAGGGCTTCGGGTGGCCAGGATGCTACTGGAAGCTGTGCTTTTAATGTCACTGTGTCAGCGTCGTGCCCTGCCCAGGGGAATATTGCTGGCAGCCTGAGGATAATGCTCTGTAATTCCAGATCCCCTGAGCCATGCAGTCTCTTTCTAGGCTGCACATTGCAAGCCCTCAATTTACAGTCACAGCCATTCCGATACGTACCCGGCCCTAGTGTACACTGAAGTCCCTCACACCACAGAGTTCTTTCTTCCTCTTCCTCAGTGACTTCTGCTGGTGGCTAATTTTCAGTGTCACAGATAGCATGTGTTCAGAGCAGACCAGTTTATGGTGCTTATTGGAAAGCACTGATGTGGACACCTGGTCTTGAAAGGTGCTTGGCAGCCTCAAGGTCTTTGGAAAAAAAAAAAAAAAAAAATCTCATCACTCAAAATTAGGGCTAGTGTGTCACCTCCTTCCAGGCATGGTGAGGTGACATTGGAGGTTGTGCAGGTTAAAACAGGGGAAGAGGGTGGAAGCACGTGGTTCGGTTGTGGCAAAGCACTTGAATGGGGAGGAGACGTTGATGCAGTAGGAGTGTGTGAGATGGATGGCCCAAAGGCGCAGATCTCATCCGATTCATTTTTCTTCCTCTCTAATGCATAACACAGCATCATGACCTGACCAAGAACGGGCCATCAATGTGTATGGTTACATGACAGGCAGCAGGCCTGGCTCGGTAATTCCTGGGATGGAGGTGGTTACAATGAATAGCATGGTACAATCCAAGATGAGCTTGCAGTAGTGGCTTGGTATGTGTGTGTGAGAGCCCCTAGAGAGCCAGGCCCCCAGAACAGCACAACAGGTCTTGGAGCAAGAGAGTCAGTGTGGCATGTAAATGCTTGACACGTAAATACAGAAAGCAGCAAGAGGTGGTCAGAGAGACCCATCTCTGGAGTTGTGGGTGGTATTGCCATCCTCATGGCTTGGGTCCTCTTTCCAATTCCCATGTTCCTAGCTGTGCTTCCCCTGCTGCCAGTGAGTGCCAGAGCCATTTGCTTCACCACGCCGGTTATGATCTTGTTTCCTCTGGCCATGAGGTGACCCACCCCTCTCAGCTTCCCTAGCACAAATGTATTTGAGCTTTGGTGGCTTTGTACCTCCTCTGCCACATTCTGTGCCCAAGGGACGGGTTTCTTCATCAGTATAGAGCAGGCCTCCCTCTTCTCCTGACAGCCTGTCACTTCACTGTGGGTCTCTCTAACTAAGAACATTAAATCTGGGTAACCCAAACATCCATTGATAAAAGACATCTTTTATGATGCTACCTTACAAGTTATTCCCAGCTACCTCTTAAACCTGAACTAGTTTTTGTGTCACCTACCCTTGCAGTCTTGGTTACTGGGTTGGAGTTTGCAGATTGTTCCTAATGAGATGGGGCTGCCAGTTCCTTCTTCTGCAGCTTTTGCCATCCAAAGAAGCCTTGTAGATACCTCCATCATGTTGATTCTCCATCTTTTTCAAATGTCCCCTGAAAGCAGATGAAGGCCTGTTATTTATTTCTCAGGACCATTACGCTGAACCACTTGTGTCTGGTCAGTGTCCATGGGAGGAGCTCCTGGACATTCTGAAAATCTTAATTTCCCGATAAAATACCTAGATGCAGTGTTTCTGTTTTTCTCTGTACACAAAAACCTGCTATTTTTGACAAAACGTAGAATTTAATGTAGATCTGATTTTTGGAGTTTTCTCTGTATCCTCATTGGACCAGAGTTTTGTAGCCAGTGCAGCAATGTCTGCATTAGTATTAATCAACATGCAATCTGGTCATTTTGCTACTCTATGTGAATCTGTAGTTGATCACTGAAATTGTTTTAGGATAGAACTTACATGTATAACTAACTGTATTGCACTTTTCACTAAAATCCATTTAATTTTATTAAGGTAGCTCAGTGTTTCTTTTGTCAACATTTGAGCTGACTGGGAATTTTTCACTAATGCCACCACGTTGAAGTTGAATGCACCCTCAGGAGAGAGTCAACTTCAATAAATCCTCCTTTTTAGGAAAAGTATAGTAAAATTTTGAAGAGGTTTGGCTACTGACAATATATATAAACTTTCCAATTGTGTTTATATTTTGATTTGTATTTGAAATGATTCTTTGCTTCTAACGGAAGGTACAATGAAAAGTGTAAAAGTTTATGGCACCTAAGGGAAATTTTCCAACTGTTGAAACAAAGTATTTCAAATCAAAATTATTTTGAATTTGACCAGCTTCAAAATTTCAAGAGTTTTATCTTTTTTTTTCCCCCCACTCATTTAGAATGGGGAAAAAAAATAATCAAGGTCTTGAAACACTCCAGAGATGATAGAATTAGGTTGTTTCAGCTTTCTTTGACATCCCTTGTTCATCTATATTTGAGTAGTGCCTTCTGTTGGGTGAGTTTGCAGGCAAGAACAAAGTGTTCTTGCATCAGTACTGCAAGGTCATGGTATCCCTTGAAGAGTGAACCAGACATTACTCGATTTTAATACTAACAGAAATAATATATAAAATCTGAAATTTTGTCAATCTGTCCTGATCCAGATATTAAAATTGTGTTTTCTTTATAGATGCATCCATTGTCTGGATGATGAAGCTTGACGGACTGTGATTTGGCTTGGATTACAGTATTTCAGAAGACTTTCTGAACTCGCTAAGCAACCCTCGAGTGCTCAACAGGAGAAAAGCCTGGAGTATAGCTCTCGTGTTAGAGATGGATTTTGCCTAGGATGAGGGTGCACAAGGGAAGATACAGGATGCTACAAGCCAGCTTCCTGACCTCCAGAGTGGGGCTGAAGCTTCATAAAAAGGTAACAAAAAAAAAAAACCCAAACTAACCAGCCAAACATTTTCCTTCCTTCCCATCTCATTCCTGTATCCATCAGACAAGAAGTGGGATGTGTCCAGGCATTGATTTTTGATTGAGTAGTTTCTCCCACTGCCCCCAACATCCTTCCTGTTCCCTTGCCCACTTCCCTGTGTCCTGTGTCACCCTTACCTGTCTCTACAGAGTCCATTGCAGAGGCCAGCAGACACTTGAGCAGGCTTCATATAAAAAACGATCAGCAAATCTCTACAGTCTTACTTGTCCACACTGAGACTTAATTTCTCAAGCATCTCTGCTCGCACACACACATTAAATATATAATTTTTGGAGGAACCTTTGTGCCTTTACTTTGCGTCAGAGGAACTTGCTGCTTTATTATTGGAAGCGAGAATGATAAGTCCCTCACACTCATCTGTGTTATTTGCAGCACCAGATCCAGAGCACAGCAGTGATGAAATACAAAGAGAGCCGACATAAATGGGCTTATCACATTGCCTCATCCAAAGCCACAAGAGGAGAAAGGCGGGAGCTGTAAAAAATAGAGCAAAATTACCTGGTTTCAATTTACCACCCCTGGAGAATTTAAAAACATTGGTTGCAGAAAAGAAGGTTGAAGCTTGATTAATTTTTTAGTTTCTCTTCTTCCACAAATGTTTTTCCCCATAAACATTGCTTGTTGTGCCCTGGGCTCCAGAGCACTGGAAGCATTCCTCAGAGAAGAAAGCTGGCCAGGATGATGGAGGGGTCTCTTCAGCTTGGTCTGTTCAAGTGATACATCTCAACAGGCAAGAGGGACATGTAGCTTTCCTTTGCTGTACTTTGCGCAGTCCAGCTGGTTTGTGTGAAGACTGTGTGGTGGTGAGGATGGAAAGGCTTCATCAGACTTTTCCTCTGAGGTTGCTATGTGTGATGTTGCCATGAAGGCTGTGCCACTGTGTGCATGTAGACCTGTATCATCACGTTAACATTCCCTAATAAATTTATCAATGATGAAAAATGCTGAATTGGACTCCATTGAGATTAAAATCCCCTCGTTTTTTGCAGATCAGAGGTTTCCTCTCTCCCCCTCACTCCCATGTCTCAGCACTGAACTGGAAGGACCATCTTTTAGTATTAGCAGGAACTTTTTAATCTTTATGACTCATTCAGTCTCTGGTTTAACTGCTGATATTTCCAGTGAGAATGCCAATGACATGGGTAGATCTGGTGATGGGAAGATAACACTGGCCAGGAAGCAACATTGATTTCACATCAGTGAAGAGACTATCTGTGACCAAGTGTGTAGCTACTACATTTCTACAGTGGGTTTGAATCAGAGAGAGGAAGGACACTTTTCATGGTCTAGGTCTGGCCCAGTTCCTTGGAAGCACCAAATGGAAATATTTGCAGGTTAACTGTGAGTTTCTGTTTCAGAGTGAATATTCGGATGTTAATGTTCAGTTTGAAAGTGAAATTCTCCTATTCAAAGGTGATGGTGGGGAGTTTGTGATACATGTTGAACAGCAGCTGTGCCGTTGAAGATGAGAGGGAATAGAAGTGGCTGTACAGAGTGACACCATCTAGTTTGATATCTCCCTTGATGATAACCAAGAGAGGAAGGAGTATGAGAAAGAGCTCTCTAGGGGTGAGCCTTCCCCAGCAGATCCTTTCAGCAACCAGTGGTTAAATGTGCTAAGTGCTTCTTGGCAGTGTCCTTGAGTTGTCCCCATGGATCAGGTGCTCCTGTTGAGCTCAGGTTAGGGAGCTCATTACTCTGAGCAACCCAAGCTGTGCAATATCTGGCCCAATATCACGTTTATATGGATTAGCCCAGGTCAACTAAATCAGAGGTGCTAAGTTGGACTTGACAGGGGAATGTTGTCGCAGCACTGAGTGGACCAATGGTCCTTCTCTAACGACTAGGACTTATCGCAGGAGACTGGAGTTCAGCCTTTGGTCCTGTGTGATTCTGTCACTTAACCCCCCTGCTTTCTTCCCTGAAAAGCATCTACTACTACTTCATATAGAACAGTGGTCATATCTGGGGTGTAAGTTCATGTGTAACAAGTAGGATTTAACAAGAGGAATGGACATGAGAAAATCCTGCACAACCCTGTCTTCACTAGTCATGTAGTAAGTACTGTTGTCTCCTTGGTGGCTTGATGCTCGGAGGAGAGAGATACAAACCTTTGTATCTTGCAGGAGCCTCTTCCAGGTCTCCGAAAAAGAATAGAGTATAATTTGGCACTTATTATTTCATTGCATCAGCTTTTCTGAGTCTGGGAGTGCTCTTAGCACAAGCAAATAAATTACCCATCTCATTTTGCTGCGTGCTCTGCAGCCAGCCATATGTTTGAGCCTGATAGAGATTCTTATCTTGCGGGCTAAAATTACTCAATGGAGGATGACATTTCTTATCAAGGGCTTTGCTGAATCAGAGAGTGGCCCTGGCACCCAGCTCTGAGACACCACTCCTCTTTGTCCAGCCTCCCAGCCTGGCGATAAATGGATTTGTGTTTGTGGGTCAGAGGCGCTTGCGTCAAGGTTGTGTTGCAAATTGAGGCTCTGAGGGTTGTCTGTGTGCCCAGGAGGATGCAGGATTGAGGAGGGGAAGCAAGGGTGTTCGTTTAACTGAAACGGAGGGGCCTACAGCTGTGCAAACACATCTTTGCTTGGAAGGTCCTTGTATGCATGGCTGATAACTTCAGGCTTCACAGCCTGTAGGAGCCAGGGACCCTCTTTTCCCACTACATGTGAAGGCTTTGTTTAAAATCAGGCGGTGTGAGTATCCACCCCCCTCTACCAGCAGCCCTAGCTTTTCTCCAGACTTACTCACAGCTTGCATAAAGCTTCATCTCTCCATCCTCCCACCTCTTTAATGGACGGGTTATTTTCCTTTCTTGAGTGCTTTGAAGTTTTTTTCTGGTAGCTGCTGATGGTTCAAGGTGTTCTCTGGGTGTTAAGCAGGTAGGAGAGAGCCAGGGAGAAAAAATTGTTCTTCCTTATCCCACACAGCATCTGCTCTTTGCCTCTTTGCAGTGCAGAACTGACAGCATGGGGTATTCAGCAATGCATCCAGGCAAAGCTCTTGATGGAGAGTGGAGGGACCTGTTGGTGGATTGTCCTTTCCTCTAGCTTGAACTCTGTCCAGAAAAGCAGGTTTGTCCCTAGGAGGCCTTCTGGGCAGAAAGCAAGATCAGCCACCCACCTATCCACCCGGGCATGGTCGAACTCTCTGTAAGAGGTTCCTGGAAAAGGCAGCTCTGAATTAGCATCTTTGTTTTCTCCTCACAGGAGTGTGTCTTTGCCAGGTAAATACTCTCTTACAGTGTTGTACTAAGGACAAAGCAGGGCCATTGGCTCAAAATAAATCTGGTAAAATGCCCTTTTCTACATGTAAGGATTGAGAGAGAGTGTCTGCATGTGCACCATAGGTTTCTTCTGCTTAGCCGTCACACATGAGTTTTTCAGGCTTTCTGTGACTATAGCAAGTTACTTCACACACCCCTTAGCTATAAATAACTTTAAGCTGGCCCTTGGCAGCCACTTAATGCACAGCAGGAGGTCGAGTCCCAGAAGTCCAGCCAAAGACAAACTTTAGGTCAGTATCAGATTGATAACCACGCCAAGTATGGTGAGGACATTGCAACTGAAGGTCCCACCATGAGCACGGTCACCAGCTCAGCCCTCATGTGCTCTCAGGAGCATGGGGCAGATCTTGGAATGATGCTGCCCAGCACTGGTGAGAGGACCACTTCATTTTGAAGAGCCAAACCACTGGCACCACTTTCTGCAGTGCTTCGTGAGATGCCTGGAGATAACAGCCCTCTGTAGTGTGGTGGAGGGCCAAGACCATGCTGTGGGCAACTCCTCAGGGAGGCTCTTCTGTCATTGGCAGCATCTGTCGTCTCTGTCAGCCTGTGAGAAATTCTGGGCTGGAGCTGATAGGTGTAGCATCCCCAGAGAGCCCCGTCTGTGGGGCAGAGCAGTAGGGGTCAGAGAGCAGGACAGGGCTGCTCTCCTTGCAGGTGGAACCATCCCCAGCGATGTGCAGCCATGCTTCTTCTCCTGAAACCATGTCTACAGCCTGATTTTGAAGTTTTTCCATGTCCTTCCTCCTGCTTTCTGTAGTGCAGCCCAGCACCCATCATAGCTCACAGCACTGGGGGCCACAGGCACCTCTGGGTGCTGTCACATGTGAGCTTGGTCACCTTCCCTTTGTACTTTCTCTCTTCACCATTTTCCTCCCCAGATAGCACTGCATCACCTCGGCCTTGCCGCAGTGACCTCGGGCTGGCCCATCAGCCCCTGGCCCTGCACCACCACCGCTCCCCAAACTCCAGTGCCCTAAAGTCATGCTGGGATAGAAGTCTCCAGAGTGGTGGATGACCAGACAGCCCTCACACTTCACTCCCTGGCCAGGTCTGCATGAGTTTGCATCACAGTCAGGTTCTTCCCGTTACCTAGCTCCTGCTCAAGTATCTGTTTATTGCTGGTTTGCCTTTGGGTGCAGCGCTGTCCCATCCTGTGGAAATAGGTGGTTGCCTCAGGGCAGAGATTGGGATCAGTCATAGGGAAGCTCCGTGCTTGGTGGCCAGCTGGGGCGACCAACTGGCATAGCCAGGTCCACTCCTAGCTGAGTCAGCCAGGCTTGTCCTGCTGAGGTCCCGCTCTTCATCCTATTGCAGGATCATGTTGGATTTGTTAAAAGAAGAGGAGAGAGGTTTCCCTCTAACTGCCAACCATGTTCTCTGTCTATCCATCATCTTAGGCATCAGGTCTCACTGTGGCTTCTGGATTGTTGCAGATAATGTTGGCTGAGTTGGACTCAGGCCACATACTCACGGTGTGCACCCCACATACCCACAGTGTGCACCCTATATACTCACAGCATGCACCCTGCATACCCATGGCAAGCATCCTGCATACCCACAGCATGCACCCTTTATATCCATGACATGCAACCCATACACCCATGTCATCATGGCATGTTTCTCACATACCCACAGCATGCACCCACTGTATCCATAGCATGCACATCTCAAGCATATCAAGATTACGTGCCAGGTATCAGTGCTTGAGGTGATGAGGGGAGCTCACATCTTTGCTTTCAGTTCCCAGACTGAGTTTGCAGTTGGAAAAAAAAAAACCAAACCTCTCTTTTTATTTGTCAGCTGAGGTAATTTTTCTCTAGAAGCCACCAGAGCACAGTCAACCTGTAACCCGAAGTGCTCTGTCTAGAAACCACTTTTTGGGTTAGGCTTGCACGCTCATAGGGGGAAGGTTGAAGTGATTCTAGCGCACGACCAGGATGTTGTCAGTGCCCAGTTTTGGTCCTGCTCTGGTTCAGTCTTGGGTGATGTTGTGGTAGAGACCAGTGGAGCAACCTGTTAGGGCTGTAGGTTGACTGTGGCTGGTAGCCATCCTATGTGTATCTCTGGGAGTGTGGGAATGCCGACTGGAAGGACTGAATTACCAAATATTCCCAAATACTTGAATCCCCAAATCTGTTTAACAGAGCTGCTGCCAGCCAGGTAGGAGTCATGGAGTCTAGAAGAACCTCCAAAACATCTGCTCTGTGTTCAGGGCTTCCAGTACCAGCATAAGCTCATGCACGCGAAGCAGGACAAGCCAGCAGATATGCTTTGCACCATGGGGAAGAAGAGGATGATCTCAGTCCCTCTCATTTTGAGCAGGTCAGAAAATGTCTGTTAGAAGGGGAATCTTCAGTAAAAATTACCTGGGAACCTCTTCCCTGTATCTTTGGTGTCTTGAAAACATGGAGACTGTTTTCAAAGGTGCTATGGACCAGTGCTGTGTCCTGCCCCTGTGCTTGCTCGGCCAAAGTCTCAGTGCCAGCTTTTCCCCATCCAATTTCTGTCTTCACATGCAAACTGTGCTTGATCATCTTCCCACCTGATTTGTTACAGTGACAAACAGCTTATTTAGTTAATTGCCATCTAGCTTTAATTAAGATTCTTGATGCCTTTTTATTGCAAAGAAAAAAAGGTTTAATCTTGATTGCTTCAGAGTAGGAGAGCGTGCAACCAGCTGCCCTTGACTTTGGCAATGATTTAAGTGCACGCGTAAATGCTTTCTTGATCTGAACTAAAATTACAGTAAATCTTGATGACTTGCAGTGTGAGTCTTTCATCTGCATGAAGCTCTGTGTAAGCGAAGGATGCATTGACAACTCTAGGAGCCAACAGAAAGAATGTGCAAATTCTGGCAAGGAGGTGAATTACTGTGGAGTTCAAAGCATGACACGCTGCTTTGTGTACTCTATCTCAGTTGTCAAGAGGGAGGTAGCTCTTAAAATGTGATGCGAGATATGGGAACGGGGTTGTTTTGTTCTTTCTGAACTCTGTCAAGTGTTCAAGAGGGTGGGTGCTGCCCCATCCCACGAACTCCAGCTGGCTGACCATCACGGGATTCAGAATGAAGCTGCACTGGAATCATTCATTTCCTTTGGTGCTGCAGGAGTAATTTCACAAAGCAGTTGGTCTGTAGCTCAGGAAATATTTTTCTGCTGACTGCATCCCTAGCTAGTGATTGCCCTCCCTCTCTGGGAGGCAACAGCAGGAAGAGTGAAGTTCTAGCTGAAGGTCCTCAGTTTTCAAAATTAGTCTGATTATTTTTTCTTTTTTTTTTTTTTCCCAAATACTAGATCTCTGGATTATTCTTTAAGGTATCTTTCACTGGGCTTTGCAGAATGATTCATTTCTTTTGAAAATCTTGAAAAGGGAAGTGTCCTAGTGATGCTGCACAACTCCAGAGGACTGCATGGGATGCAGGCAGGTGGTAATGCCAGGAGGAAGTGTTTAGAGGTCAGAACAAATGCAATTTATGCAAAGATTTCATTAAGAAATTTGGCCTGGTGGGGGCATTGAGCAGCAAAACACCTTCCCAATGAGAGACAGAGCATCACTACTTTGCTCATGTGACACAGGGTAGGATCCAGCTTTGTTCCCCAGGGGATGGACTGGTGCATCTTTTCCATCTCTAATGTCTCCGCTTCCTCATATCTGATGTAAATAATTTATAAGGATCGAAACATGATAATGGGGCCGTCTGTGCAGGAGGAAGTCTAAAGCCTGAGGCTGGGCAGCGTGCAGGGGACCTGGTACCTAATGCTGTGCCTGTTCTTCATGGGCAGTATGCCAGGTGAGCAAGTGCTGGATTGGTGCCTGAGCCTTACTAAAGTCACTTCACCTGGTCATTTTGTTCTTTCCATCCTTTTCTTCATGTCTCCTTTTTTCCACTTTTATTTTCCTTCTCCTTTTTTTATTTCCTCATCCCTTTTTTTTTCGCTTTGTTTTTCCCTTTTCTCCACTGTTTGCCACTATGATCTGCATGCAAAAATTTGGCAGCTCTTTTTGCCAGGCAGTAGGAGTTTTTATCTGCAATTGAGCTGCAGGTATTTTGGCCACATAAGATCTAAACAGGGGGTCTGTCATATCTGTACCAGTCTGGCTTGAACTTGGGGATGAAAAATCACCTGTCGATATAGAAGGGAAGTCTACAGAAAGCTGCACTGGCAGCGGGATGAGAGATGGCTTGAGGTGGCAGTAAGTAGCAAGATTTTTCTCAGAGTTTGAATCCAAAGTATATTAGTAGACAGTGAATGTAAAACCCATCTGGAGGCAATGGGGCATGGTCTAGTGTGAATTCCTGCAGTGCAGCTGCAGCAGAGTTTAACTGCCAGGTCCCAGGACAGTTGCACGGGTGCTTTCAGCTTTCCAGAAAGAAGCACAAAGTAGAGCCAAATCTTTCTAGTTGTGCTGCTCCCTCTCTTTACAGACTTGCTCCTCACCTGGAACTCCAGAGACTGGGGGACAACAATGCAGAGTCCTTTGCCATTCAGAAGGTTAGCAAGCACAGCAGCCAGAGGCGCTCATCAGAGAGATAAAATAGAGTCCAATCTCCAGGCGTGGGCTCACCTCCAGGAGATCTGCCTTTATCTACCCCAGTGTCCTGATGGAACCCCTCTAACGACAGCCTGAGAGACTTGGGGTTGTTCAGCCTGGAGGAGAGAAGGCTCTAGGAAGACCGTGTTGCAGCCTTCCAGTATTTAAAGGGAGCATATAAGAAAGATGTAGGGAGACTTTTTACCAGGGCCTGTAGTGGCAGGACAAAAGGCAGTGGTTTTAAACTGAAAGCAGATGGGTTTAGGCTGGACATAAGGAAGAAACTTTGCAATGAGGGTGGTGAAACACTGGACCATGTGGCCTAGAGAAGTTGTGGATGACTCATCACTGGAAGTGTTCAAAGTCAGGTTGGACGGGGCTTTGAACAGCCTGACCTAGTGGAAGGTGTCCCTGACCGTGGCACAGGGGTTGGACTAGATGATCTTTGAAGGTCCCTTCCGACCCAAACCATTCTGTAACTCTGATTCTTCAAATCCTGCAAGTTGTGATCCCCTATTGCAACTGATCCATTTGCATAAACTGAGATGGAAGAAACATAGCAGTTTCAGTCCATTCAGCATCAGAAACGTGCTTACACGAAGAAACCACCAGCAGCTGCTGCAACTCAGAGGTGGCAGGTTCAGCAGAAGATGGAAGAGTGGATGAGCCCAGAGCCTGAGCATCCCTCCACCTGCACAGGTGAGCTGGGTCAAAGTACTGTAAAAGACCATGGACAAATGTCTGTGAACCTACAGAAATATTCTCTTGAAATATCACTCCACTCTGCCCTGGGGAAAACAGGTCAGCCCACCAAATGGGACCGGAGTCCAACGTAATTACATTGAAAAGTGGCATTTGCTGGCTTACCTCTCCATGGGCTTTCTCTTGACATCTCTTGCTCTGGTTGTTGAGAGCTCATTTAAATAGGCGATGGCTCATCCCTGTGCCTGGGTAGCTGGTCTTTCAGTCTTCTGGTGTCACTCATGGAAATAAGTTGTAAATATATGTATTTTTAAACTCAGGGCTTTCATTACATCGAATGCAACACCATGGTCTCTTTTTTGTGCTGTGTCAAATTCATCCTTCAAACAACACGCATAATCTTTCAGCACCACTTCAAAATATTGCAACAATATTATTGGAGACTCAAGTATTATAGTTATTTATAAGAGCAGGATGCTCGGGGCTTCCTAGGACTCTACGGTATTTTTATTTTTTTTTGTCTTCTCTTTGAGACTTGTGTAAACCACTCTTTATTTTCATCAAAGCATCTGTTTTAGCATCATGATTACTTTGTCTTTTAGGTTGAAAGGGGCCTCAGAGCATTTTAACCTCCTGCTTCCCCTGCCTTATAATCTCCCCAGGGTTTGCCAGGCTGCTTCCCAACATGAATGGGAGGCTGGAAGGGGAGGAGGGAAAGGAGGAGGGGATTTGCTTCCGATGAAGTCAGCCTAACTCCATCCTTCAGCGGGTGAACCGGGAAGGACCTGCAGCATCTGCCGCTCATGATGCTGCCAACGGTGGATTAGGCAGCGCAGCCCTGGGCTGGGAAGCTGGCAGTGACTGTGCTCCCCTGCTGATGACCCTCCCATGGGAAGCTGTTCCCCAACAGGAAGATGGATGAAGTTGTTAAATATTTCCCAATGCCTTGCTAAAGTTTTCCTTTTCTTAATTTAATTTCACTTAGTTTATGAGTTAAGTGATTATTAAAAAAAAAGGAAAAAAAAATCACTTCTTTTGAGTTTATCTGTTTTTTTCACTTTGAAGCATCTTGTTCTACCTTTAAGTAGATAAAAATCCTTTGGTCCATCAGAGGTTCATTGGACATCGGCTTTGGAGAGCACTTTCATCTCAACAAATTGCTTTATCCCAACATAAAGGGATATTTTAGAACAATTCAGATCATAGGTTTGAAAAGGTTCCATCTGCTTGAAAAAGATGAAAGAAGCGTGCACCAGACACGTCCCTTCTTTCTTCTTCCCAAGGTCACAACTTGGTGCCGCTTTCTTTTTGCATTCCTGTTGGTGGTTTGCAGAGTACCACCCCTGAGTCCCCATCCACAGCAAAGACCTGCTGTGCTGTGCAGTCCCCATGCATCTGCCAAGGTCCTGGGCTTCAGCAGTCCTACTGCTGAATTACTGTGATGAGCAAAGTACAGAAGAGAGGGGTCATCCCCCTTTCCACTGCAGAGTCCTATGTGAGATCAAACATCTTCCCCGAATGCAAGGAGGATTACTGCACAGTAAAGCTGGAGCTTGAATCTCTGCTGACCAAGGATGTCCCAGCACCTCAGCCTTGAGGAGGGGTCTTCTGCCGGGACCTCTGGAACTCGGTGAGGAACTTGGGCTGCCTTGGGCCACCATTGGCTCTTGAAGCAGCTTTGAGTTTCTCTGAGTGCCTGCTACTGAGTATGGCAAAGGACTTTATGTCCACTAGAAAACATGGTGGGCAGCAGAAGCCTTGAGTAATTTGGTACCATGAAAGTGGTGAGGGAGGGAAACATGGAGGAGGAAGGAGGCTGTTCCTACCTGTGTCTCTTCCTTCCCCCTCCATCCCTCCATCCTTCTTCTTCCTGCTCAGTGCTCTGCCTCCAGAACTCAGCCTCCTCTTTGGGGGGTCCCACCACCCCTCCTGGTTAGGAAGCCAGTTGTTCAGCTGATGGATGTTGACTTTTTGAAGCCCTGCTGGTTGTTTTTATTTGCTCATTTTAGAGATTAAGCATGGGAACATTTGCAGCCTGTGATGACGGTAGCTGACAGTTACATCTAACATATTTAAATTTTTGTTATCTTCCTGCAGCTATTTTCACAATACTCATATGGAAGGTCTGCTTATCTCACTCCTGCCATGGTAGAAAATGCTAAAGAAAACATCCCTGTTTGTTTGTATTGAAAATGGTATGGTTTGTGGTTTTTATGGCTTTCATGTTTTTTTGCTGGTTTGTTTTTTTTTTTTTATCATCTTGAACTCTTGAGCAGAAAGTAACAAAACATTCAAGGACAGAGTCTTATCATCAGTGCAAAGGTAGGATGGCTACTGTCATTTACTGTGGGATTGCACTGTCTCACTTTCAGACTCAGGCTCTCTCTTTTTTAAATGAATAGATGGAGCCCTCTGCAAATGCTGGAACACAGTAATTTTCCACTCCCTTTTCTTACTTGTTAAGGTATGTTGCATTATAGTCATTAGGAGGAAGGTCTCCTATAACACAGCAGTTGCATCACCATTAAAGACAATTTTTTAAATTCCTCTGTACCAACAACTGCATCAGAGGAATAGATGTAGAGGCGTTATTTGGCATCCTGGAGCAATCCCAGGATTGCATCCACACAACTGCAGCTTGTACAGGTGGACCAGAGGTTGCACACATCTACCCTGCACGTAGTCATCAATGCTGTGAAGTTTCAAAACTAGCCTGGAAGCTGAAGAGATGAAAGCCTGAGCAGTACACTGGTGCCTTGGTACCGCCGCACGGCCAGTCAGGGTCTGAGTCCTGGAGCTTCTCTGCGACATCGGGGGTTTGGGAGAGGAGCTGTGCATTGCCATGTCCTTTCCTTCTTCTGGGGGCTGTTGTGGTCTCCTGCTGCCAGGCCAGTGTTCACGAGGTGTCCTCCAGCACACTGGGCCTGTGTGGCATTTATCCAGCCTGAAAGCGTGGTCAGGGGCTTGTTTGTTTTTGTAATTAGTTTGACTGAGAGGCTGGAGTTTGGGGGAAGAGCAGGCTTGATTTCTAATGCCTGTTCTCAGGCACTGGGCTGAGACGGTGCTTGTCTGGTGAGGAGAGAGGGTTTTATAGTGTCTGGTCATTAGCTAGATGCAAATCATAAGATTTCTAAATTGGCTAAAGTTTGAATAGAGTGAGTCAGTTGTTTCCCCCTTCACCATGGTCTTCCTGCCTGCAGATCCGTGCTGGGCACGAGCCAGGGAGCTGAGGGCTTTGCTTGCTGCTCTGCTTCAGCAGCTCCGGGTCAGCTGGAAACCATTTCCAAAGCCTGTGTTCCTTTGACCACGGATTAGTGTGCTCAGCTATTTAAGGTAAATGTTACAGCTTCCCGGGAGCTGACATCTGAGTTGCCACATAAATGATGTGAAATTATTGTCAGAGAGCCAGTCCGGCTGACACGGGAGTGTTTTCCACCTATGTGGAGATACAGGAGAGGACCTCTTGGTGCTCCTGGATGTTGAGGAACTCAGCCTCACAGCCTTTCTGAGAAGTGATTTTTCTGCCTGCTTTGTAAACCGTGAAAACAAAGCACGCAGATGAAGAGATTTACCCGAGATCGTGTAGGATGTTGCCACGATCAAGATCAGAATCTTCATCTTCCGTGTCCCAGTTTTGCGCTCCATCTATTAATACACTGACGCTATTTTTAGCCCTCTTAAGTAGCTACATTGTTTGTAATTAGCTTCACTAATAACCGCTCTTCCATAAGCTGCAGGTCCCACCAGCGGAACAGCATGCTCTTCCAAGCAAAGCTAAATACAAGGGCAGCTAATAAAAGGCATCCGTATTTTGAGTTGGCTGTTGTTGAGCAGACACGTGTCCTTTTACCTCTTGTGATCAGACAGCTGCCTAAATGCAGCTCCTGTACCTTGGTTAAAGACGAGGTGTTACTATTCAGGGTTTCCGGGGCGTTACCTTGTTGACCTTTGAAGAAAGTGAAGAACCACGGTCTCTCTCTACCGTATGCTGAGTCAAGGCTGCAGCTTTCGAAGAGAGATAGCATCTCTCATTACCTAGAGACGGAAATTTAATTAATGGCTGCAAACATCTTAGATGACAGCTATATTTACACCCTGGTGTATAACGAGAATTAGTAGTTACAGGACTGGGAGGTGCATTTCGAGCAGCTGGACAAATCTGAGTGACCAAACCAGATGGAAATCTAGAAGTAGCTTGACTGTAGAGGAGGTGAAGCTGAGCTGCAGTTCTCTTACATGCCATGGGTGGCTTCAGTTTTGCTCCATAAAAAACACAAACTTCACCAGTTCCAGAGTAAAGGTGCTATTTAAGCAGACAAATCAGTGGCTATAGAGGAACAGACTATTTTCACACATTTTTCTTAAGTCTAGAAACTTCCAAGCCTAAATTAGGGGACCAAAAAATGTTCTTCAGCTTGTAGAAAACAAGGAGCTGGATGACCTCATTGCCATGTCACCTTATTGCATGCTCGCTATGTGACTTGCACCAACGATGTGTAGAACAGAAGTTGTAGGGGCAGCCAAACGAGCTCACCTTTTAGAAAATGCCCATGTCAGAGGGGTTATCAACTCCAAAGCCGTGACCTCCTGAGAGAGCACTTCTCAGCTGCCTCCAGATCTGCAAGATCTGTGTGAACGTCACCATGTTTTGCATGCAATATTTTTTTTTCTGTCCCTTTTTGATATAAATATATCAAGATAGTTATCTTTCACTGTGCATACACAGGCAATACAAGCTGGTTCACTGAACATAGGCACAAGCCATGTATGCTTAAACCAGTGGTCCTTATTCAGACAAAGCCCCTGTTGATTTTTCCTTGCTCCTGTAAATTCCAGAGCCTCGATCTGAAGCTGACAGTGCACATTTGTTTGCCTTTGTACTGTAATACAGATGGACAATCCTTGTAATATGACTACATTTATTTACCGATAGAAATGTGTAGACCTGTGATAGGTTGCTACATAGATAATTATTGATTTTTATTTTTTTTTTTCACCTGCAAAACTGTCTAGGCTAAATGCTGTATTAGACGAAGTTTTCAATTGATTTGGGTCTGAAGGCCTCTCTTCTTTTTTTTTCACCCAAAATTATTTATAGCCAGCAAAATGGTCTTTTCTTTTGCAGGCATCTTCTAATCTGTGTCTAATTTTGTATCACACGTGTTGCAAAAGCACTGAAAGGGCTAGATTTGATCTGCGGCCAGTTCAATTCCTACCCAGTGCTTTATTTGCATCTTGACAGTAAGATGTGGTGTTCTTTCCCCCTCTTCCCCTGTATACTGATTTCCTGTGAAATGTATATTTAAACATTTAAAAGGCATATTCAATTTTGATAATACAGCTCAAAAAAAGGAAAAAAAAAAAAAAAAAGCCCCACAAACCAGAGTGAAAGACTCTACTAGAAAGGTCTCAGAGCAGCAGATGTGCACCTAGAAAATCAAGGGAGTTTTCCTAGAGGACAGGTCACCCTCCCGAGACAGGCTATTGACTGGGTCCAGTTCTTGTGTCCTCCAGATAAATTCAAATAGGAAGAGGTAGATGGGAAAGTCTGGGAGGGGAGAGCCTGGAGCAACACAGCTTGCCCAGCCCACTCTAGGTATATCAGGGAGGTGATGACCTGTTGAAGCTGAAGGACACTGTGGATTCAGGAGCAAATGAATCTTACCTGGCATGACTGTGCTTAGGCTGGAAATGAGAAAGAAGTTTTTAATCATTTCAGAAGAGAGGTCTTGGAGAAGCTTTTTAATAAGAGTAGTGGGAGTGAGGTTTTTGGTTGGTTTCTGGGCAGGATTATGTGTTTGCCTGAGGTAGGTGCAGATGGAGTTCGTGCTCCAGGGAGGCCCTTCTCAAACCTATATAAAAAAAAAAAAAAATAAATAAAGGGAAGAAAATGTATATAATGAAAATGAGTTTGAGGATTCAGGTGAGAATAAGTTGGCCTAGTTTTATTTCTAAATGGCTGTCCCCATACAGAACCTGTGCTCAAATGAAGGAATCAGTTTTATTCTGAGGTTGATGGTTAGTGCTGAGAGTGACTGTCCAAGGCCATGGTTACATGGCCCTTTTCATCCAGTGTGAGTGTGCCGATGCCAAAGGAGCTAGTCTCACTGACTGTCCTCTCCCAGGTTGGTTTCCAGCCCATCCCTAGTGTTCCTGCTAGGGTTCATGTGACCTTGCAGTGACCTAGGTTGAAACACTGACTTGAACAAAACTTAACCCAGAAGAAAAAAAACACGGTCAAGTTTGTTCTTGATGGGGTAAATTCCTGCAAAAATCCTTACAAGAGCCTTCATTCCTGGGGCAGGCAGGGAAAATAGAGATAGCACTGAGCAGTGCTGGGGGGTGTAGTGTGAAACTGCCCCAGCAGTGGGGTCCCCAGTACAAGAAGGACATAGACCTGTTTTAGCAGGTCCAGAGCAGGGCCACGAAAATGATTAGAGGTCTGGAACACCTCTTCTATGAGGACAGGCTGAGAGAGTTGGGGTTTTTCAGACTGGAGAAGAGAAGGCTCCAGGGAGACCTTATTGTGGCCTTTCAGTATATAAAGGAAGCTTATAAGAAGGATGGAGAGAGACTTTTTATCAAGGCTTGTAGTGACAGGACAAGAGGTAATGGTTTTAAACTGGAAAAGCGTAGATTTAGTTTGGACATGAGGAAGAAATTTTTTATGATGAGGGTGGTGACACACTGGACCATGTTGCCTATTGAAGCTGTGGATGTCTCATCACTGAAGCATTCAAGATCAGGTTGGATGGAGCTTTGTACAACCTGATCTACTGGAAAGTGTCCCTGATCATGGCAGGGGGGTTTGGCCAAGATGATCTCTGAAGGTCCCTTCTAACCCAAACCATTCTGTGATTCTACGAAATGCTGTCCTAGCCATGACAGAGCTTTTGTTTTCCAGTCCCTCCCAGGTAGGAGGAGATGGAGGTGGCCATCTCGGACTTCACACTTGGAGTATGGAGGTCTCAGGGTTTGGTGGGTCTGAGTTGGTCCCCATGGCTGTGCCCTCGCTTCTGCTGCCTGCTTGCAGGCATGCCTACAGAAGCATGGTGCCCACCCTTGAAGTTCTTTTCCCCACCAAGCCTTCCAGCTGGGCTGCAAGGATAGCAGATGGGCTCCACTCTGCTGGTGGGAGCCTTCATAGCAGCCTGTGTGAAACACTTTGGTGGCTCTGAGATGTCGGGGCAGGGTGATTCATACACAGGGTTTTCTCTTCCTTTGTGGGGTGTGAAGCTGGGGAGGTGTTTGGAGTTTTCTCCTCTCTCCACCCCCACTCCCCAGCTACCCCTCCGAAATCTCCATTAGACACCCATGCGATGACTCAGTGCTCTTGGGAGACCCTTGGGGTATTTCCCCCGCCTCCTCAACAGTGATTCTCTGGTGAGAAAGTCCTCTAAGGCTTGGCCTTGGCTCCTGTGGCTCACCAGAGCCCACCAAGGCACAGGCAGCCAGCGAACGCAAAGGTCACCTGTGACTGTGTGCAAAAGAGCAAGCGCAGTCGTTCAGGGTTGCTTTCATCAGATTTGAAATTAGGTGTCTTTGCCTTTTTGCTTCATTAACTGCACCATTAAATTATTTGCAATTTAGTTGCTGAGCTTTAGCAAAAACAGGGTTAGGTGAGAAAGCATCACCTGTGTTCAGGATCATTTCTCACCTGGTGCCTGGGTGGGTTGGGGTTTCCCTGCTGTTTGGGATTTTATAGACACTGACCCCAGGCAGCTCTTTCCCAAGTGCTGTGTCCCTCCTTAGATCCACACTCACTGCCAATCTCTGCTTGTGGCAAGGAAGTGTTGAGCACAACCTTCAAACTGCCATATCTTCTGTAAATTTGAGTCCCAATCCCAAAAGCTGTGTCATATACCACCTCTGCCATAGGTGTTTGCTGCAGCATTCACCAGCGGGAAGGGTCATGTTATGGTTTGTTTAGTGGTACATCACTCATACTCCATATAGACCCTTATAGTTGTCTTATGTGTTTCACCTGATGACCCTCTGCCACTTTGGGTGCTGTCTTGCTGCCCAGGTATCGCCCTCTTCCTTTTACTTCTTTGATAACATGTTTGATAGGGTTTTTTTCCCCCCCTCTTGTTTTCTGTACAGATTTTTCTGGAAAGTATGATCACCGGGAGCAGCTTACTCACCATTAGATAAGTATTACAGATGACTCATGCTAGAGTATTGATAGCTGTGCAGCTGAGATTAATATGTTGTTTTATAACAGCTGTAGCATGATGTCAAGAGCCAGGAACCTTAATTCCACCATCCTTGCTTTTCCACAAATGTGCTTTGGGTCTCTGTCACCTTGTTCCCCTTGGTTTGTCCATCTAGAGGGTTCACATGAGGTGTTTTGCTTCCCTTGATGGGATACAGGGTATGGGGCAGCTCATGTCATTTCAAGCCATACTTCAAGATGTCGCCTTGAAATGAAAGCCAGTGTTGAAAGGCTGCAGCTTTGTAGCTATTCTCCAGGACAACATGTAATTTTTCCCTATCTAACAGATGCCATTAGTGGCTTTCCTCGATTCTTTGTGGTTTTTGTTTTTTTGTTTTTTTTTTTTTCTTTCCAGAGCCATTACCCACCTTCTCCAGCAGGACAAACCAGAAGGTGGAGGAACAGGTAAGGCAACTGCTGTTGCAGCATGTTAATTTTGAGTCATTAAGGGCGAAATAATGGCTACAGTAAAGTAAAAAAAAAAAAAAAAAAAAAGTTGACTCAACAGCAGTGAGTTGTACCCAATGTGCTCAGCTCCATGAAAGCACCTGGAAAAACTACATTTGAGAACAAATTTGCAGGCTGCCCAAGAGCATGCGCCCAAACCTCCCTCTGCTTCCAAAACCACTGACATTAAGGCTGTGTGAGCAATAGACGATGAGATTTAAGAAGTGATGAGCAAGAGGGAGGAACCTGTCCTTGGGGGAGATGCAGAAGGAGCTGAGTTGTGAAGGTGGGGGGTATGTATGGGAAAGCAGGAGCTGCTGGGGTGGTGTTAACCCGAGCAAGCTGGCAGGGGCTGAGGTGGCTTTAGCTGGAGGTGGGTAAATAGCTTGGAGGGGTGCAGAGGCTATACAGGAATGAGGGAAATTTGGAGTCAAAAGGAGGCATTTTGAGAAGGAGCACTGCAATGAGGGATGTGCCAGCAATGGCAGTGTGCATGTCTCTGCCCGATATTCCTCTGTGTGGTGTCACCGGGGATGTCTGATGCCCTGCCTGGACCACACACTTGGGCATTGTCTGTGGTTCACACCAGGGCTTAAACTGCTAAAGACTTTTGGCTTCCACAGAGGTGCTGGACTATGATGCTAAATAGCTGCAGCATGAGCAGCACGTCCCTTTTGCCAGCGCCAGCCTGGGGCAGGAGCTTCCAGCAGGGCAGTGGAGCCAGGGTAGGTGCTGCACTCAATTTCTCAGCGAACGTGAACTAGAGCCCCATTGCATTAATACAGAAGGGAAATCTGACTTGAGGATCTGTGCTTGTGTCCTGATTGCAGGGTTTGGGTCTCTGCATTTGCTATGAGGCTGGTGTGACACTGGTCCAGGTTGCCCAGAGAAGCTGTGAATGCCCCCATCATTGGAAGTGTTCAAGGCCAGGTTGGATGGCTTTGAGCAACTTGGTCTAGTGGAAGATGACCCTGCCCGTGGCAGGGGGGTTGGACTAGATGATCTTTGAAGGTCCCTTCCAACCCAAACCATTCTGTGGTTCTACGATTTTGTTGCTTTGCTATGTTTATTGCAAGAACTGATGTGGGATCCACTTTGCGAGGTATTTTGTGCTGAGGTCTCTGTAGGAGCTTCTGTTCCATAGGCTGTTGTGCCACTGTGCAGTGAAGAGCTGCGTCCTGCCTGTGCTATAAAAATAAATTACGTTGTAGCTGGCTCCAGGAGCTGTTGTAGCAGAAGCCTCTGTGTGATGGTTTAGAACGTAGGCTTAATTAGATCCTTGCATAGTAAAGTAGAAAGTGCCTTTAAGGCCTTCTCGCTTTAGGCTCTGTATCAGGTATTTCATTCAACTGATGTCAGGACTAAATTGTTCTGAGTGATAATCTGGCATTGCTCTCTGGGGAAGGGATGGGGGTTTGGCTCTCGAGGATCATGTAGTTTCAGCCAGTGAATGTGAGGGTAGGGGCATCAGGAATTTTACAAGCAGGTTCTTCCACTTTGGGCAAGTCTTCTTACAATGACATGCCTAAAAAACCCCCCAAAACTCCAATGAATGTTCTTAACCATTGTTCGATGGAAATACTTTTAAGGTAGAGAAATGAAAACACCAGCCCTTGCTTTGCTCACCTTGCATCTCTGGGGTCAGGATTGCAGCTCAGAGGCAGGATCTGGTGCTTCCCCGTGGGTGGCCTCAGCCATACATACGTATTCAAATTGAGCACCCAGGCGTGTCGCCTTGCTGAGGCGTGGGGCTGAGAGATGTGTGGGGGCTTTCCAGCCCCACAGCCCATTATTAGTAAGAGAGTTCACGCATGGTGTGTCTCTTGGTTCATGCTGTGAACTGAGGTGGACTCTAAAAGCTGCTACTGAGCCTGGTAAATAATACTGCAAAAAGTTTCCGAGAAGCACAATAACTTCCCTAAATATATGTATTTTATGTCTAAAGATGCTCACGTGTGCATTTGTGCTGAAAGTTTGCTGAGCCCAGCAGGGGATGGGTACTCCTGCATTTGGGAGGCTCAGTCAGGTAGCAGATAAGGATAAGGAGGTGGTTGCTGGGGTTTTGCTTCTCTCTGGAAAGCTGGATTTTGGGGCATGTTTGTGGATTTGGTGTGTAGGTAGAACAATTTAGAGTGATGTGAGTGGCCTGCATGATAACTTCAGCATTGCACCTGCTGAGCAACTAGATCGGGGATTACAGATCCCAGGGCACATGAAGTCTAAATAGGTTTTTTAATCACACAGGTCATTTTAAAAGAGATAATTAAGTTTCTGAGTTACTCAGCAATGCCTACAAATGTTCCTGTGCATGGCTCATGAAGCACTTGCAGTCTCTAACTTCTGCCAGAGGTAAATGCACTATTAGGAGGAAATTAGCTGCCCATGCAGCATTTTCTGTCTTGGAGTCTCAGGGTGTTTTACTGAGATGTGTTAATACAGTTGCGCTGAATGTACTACCCAAATCTGCACGCTCTGATAAACATTCTCAGGTGAAATGAATCCCAATAGAGCCGTTTGAGATGTTGAAGCTCCCAGTTCCCACCTGCCCTTTTGCCAAAAGCTGCTACCCACGGAGGCAGGGCTATGGGATGGGCTGCGTGTGCATCTGCACCTTATGCATTGTTTCATATCAGCAGAAAACCATCTTTGCTTATTGGGAGAGCTGGAGCACAAGGTGGGGAAGCCAAAATGTGGCATATCTGTTCTACCTCCCCTTGCTAGAGGGATAGGGGATTAACCATTGGAAGCACACTGGGGTGGGAATAATGACATTTCGGATGCTGAAGTTAGGCTTTGAGAGCAGTTTTGCCCTCTGGAAGTCTCTGCTTCTCTCCATTTGTGACTAGTTGGTGAGGTGGGAGTCATCGCATGGCACCCCCCTGTGTAGGTCAGCAGTGCAGCATTTGGTTTCTGCTGTAGTCAGTGTAGACCTAGTCAGTGTTGTCGATGGGGTTTAAGGTACAATGTATCTGATGAATAAAGTGAATTGCACCTTCATCTTCCCTGACTGTGTGGCACACTCTTCACTGACTGTAAAAGCAGCCTATGCCGACTTACTCAGATGCAGACACCAATGCTGCAAACATATGTTTTGATCAGATGTGGCATGCCCCTAGTCTGCTCACTTAGACTAAATACATATAAGAGAGATAAGATGAATCCTACACCTACACTGTAGCAATACTCATGCCCAAGGCTATGGTGGGCTGTTGGGGGTGGGATTTTTAAAGCAAGTTTTCTGAACTCTTCTTACAGCAAGACTTAATTTCCATCTATTTCTGATGAAGAAGGTTGTCAGATAAAGGCCAGCTTGGAGAATGGAAAACTCTTCTGGGTCATCAGCAATTTGGCAGTGGCTGTGTCACCCACAGGCTCTGCACCCACTGCATCTGTGGTATGTGAAGGCGATGGGAAGGCAAGGGTAGGACTTCAGGGCATGGCACAAGCACCATTTGAGAGCTTTTCAGGAATAATGTTGCTTGAGGCAGTACAAGGAAGGCAGGAGGTAAATACAATCCTCTTTCCCAAAGATTTCATTAGTTTTGTGGCAAAGGTTACTTTGGGTCTTGGCTCAATCATTCCATAATTTCAGATTTCACCATATCTGGGCAAATTGTGCTGGACAAGTATCACAGGATGCTTTGATGAAACCGTAGTGGTCTATCATGCATAGGCTAATCGGTGGCCATCTAAGCAGCAGCCATCTGAAGCGTATTTTATACAGTGTCAGTTTTGTGTGATGACTTCAGGGGAAAACCTTGCAACTGATGAGGAGCCAACAGAATATTTGACACCAATCAAAGGAGAGTGACAGGCTCAAAGTCTGCCCTGACATCTCACCCCTGCACATGTCATTCTCTAGGCACTAAGCCAGTTGTGAGAACCCCATTGTCACTTCTGCTTCCTCTGCTTATGGTAGCTGTGCTGGTATCAACATGGCATAAAAATGCTTGCTACCTACCATCAGTGCCTATGGAAGAGGCCTTGTGAACTTTGGGACACTCATCGCAATGAAGGAGCGCGTTGAAAGGGTGTTGTGAGGTTTCATCTTGTCTGATCAATTCAGTGTGTTTTCACCAAGGGCAAGGTCACCAGCTAACTCCTCTGCTCACGTTTCTCATTCCCTCCTGGAGGAGCTGGGTTTGCCAAACGAGACATCGCAGCATCAGGCTCTGATAGAAACATCCACGTGTGAATGGGAGGGAAGCATCAGTCTCTGCAGTGCCTCCATCTTGGTAGTGACAGTGAACAGGGAGGAGTTTCTGTCAGCTGCTAGGATTGTGGGCGCTGTTTTGGAGAGGGATGTTTGGTGGCTTTGTTTGTGTGGACGTTTGTAAAGGTTTCTGGGACCTTCTGGGCTGTGATCCTGTGAAGAAAAGCTGAAAGAGTTGGCGTTGTTCAGCTTGGAGAAGAGAAGGCTCCAGGGAGACTTTAGTGCAGCCTTTCATTATATAAAAGAGGGATTATAAGAAAGATGGAGAGAGACTTTTTCCAGGGCCTGTAGTGACAGGACAAGGGGCAACAGTTTTAAACTGAAAGAGAATAGGTTTAGACTGGACACGAGGAGAAAATTTTTAATGAGGGTGGTGAGACAATAGAACAGGTTGCCCAGAAAAGTTGTGGATGTCCCATCACTGGAAATGTTCAAGGTCAGGTTGGACGGAGCTTTGAACAACCTGATCTGGTGGAAGGTGTCCCTGCCTATGTCATGGAGATTGGACTAGATGATCTTTGAAGGTCCTTCCAACCCAAACCATTCTGTGATTGTATGACTTTCATTTTTCATTGGGGTCGCTTTTTGATGGAGGGAGGAGGGAGAGCGAAAGCAGCAGTGCCAGCTGCGGGACTTCCTTTTGTGTTAGCATCCCTGTAATCCCTTCCTGGGAAGCCAGGGCCCTTCAGGTGCTGGGCCATTGTCACCATTGTATTCTGATGGTAATTCTGTGTATGTAATGATTGTGGCACAACAAAACTGGGGGGGTCCCACAGGATGCCACTTAACACTGTTAGCTTGAAATAAGAGGGGAAGTCCTCCTTTGCTTGGGCTCTGCTCACCCATATCAATTTCTTCACACTTCAAGGGCTGATGATGTGGAGGAAGGTGGGTGCTGGCATCAGGGGGGTCAGAATTGGGAAAAATAATCAAATTAAGTCTTCCTGCTGCAGCAAAAGCATTGCCATAGGGTCATGATTGTGGAAGAGGTGGGGGCATGTTTCATCCTGCAACTGACTGCCGGGCCCCACACCAATCTCTAAAAAATAGCTCTTTCTTCCCATTTTTGCCAGCATTATCTCCATCCTCCACACACAGCAGCCTGCCCTAGGAGGCAGCATGGTATTTATTTGGATTTATTTGGATGAGGATGCCTTGGGGCTATTTTTGCCTTTGCTATAACATGTCATTGAGCCTGCTTCTTGCCAGGAACACCAGTGAGGATGGGGAGTAGGGCCTGCCAGGCTGAACACCAAACTGCGGGCAGTGTTTGGCAGGGGGAGACACAGGAGAGACGAGGTGGGCTGTTGGGCATGTGGGCTGCAAATGGCCCTTCATCCTCCTGGGGCATAGTGAGGACCTGTCCTTAGAGAACACGTGTGAACACCTGTGAAATTGCACGGGTCGTTTGTTATCTCTGGGAGTCAAATGCACTAGTCTGGATGCTTGGGACTGGAGAGATTTGGGGTTTCTTTTTCATTACCTCTTGTTGTGCCTAGGGTTGAGGGCTGCAAAAGGAGAAAGCAACTAAAGTTGGGCACAAAATCCAACCACTTGTTTTCCTGGGCTGGCTGCTGCCTCTGGAGGTCCACAGGCCATGAGAGCAAGGGGAGCATTGGCTGATGGGCACTTGGCAAGTAGTCTTGTGCCAGTGCATGGGGATGGTTGTACCAGTGAGCTCTGGCCACATCCCTTTCTGGGTTTCAGCACGCTCTCTTCCTTTTAGATGGTCTCTGGTGCAGGTGTAGAGGGGCTGGCTGTGCCATCTGCACGAGTTACGGTGGCAGCAGCCTTCCACCCTGCAAGGGGAATTTTCCCTGGCTGCCACAGAAGCTAAGCAGTTAGCTGGTAAAGCCCAGCCCTGGTATTGCAACAGATCTGTATCTGTATCATGAATAAGGAGAAGGGGAAGCACCTGGAGACACATCTGCACCAGACCATGTCGCACAACTGTTCCAAGTGGGCAGCAACTCCAGCCAGTAGGTCCTCACAGTGCCAGTGTCCTACTTATATGGACTCACCAGCCTTGCTGCCTGTCCCAGGCAGTGCAGGCAAGGTCAACCTGGGCAGGAAGATGGTGCTTGCTTGGTTGTGTCTTAAAGCCTTGATCACTGCCTGATTTATATACCCCAGCCTCCCCCAGCTTCACGTTTTTCTTTGCATTTGGAGTTGTAGCCTGAAAACTCTCAAGCTAAACCCTGTGCCCTAACGGCTGTTCATCTGAAAGTGTGGAGCCAGCTCACAACAGCTGCTAAAATAGAAGAACTGAAGTGGAGAATGAAAAGTGAGACAGTGATTAAGACCTGATTTCCTGTTGCAGCCCCCTCAGGGCTCTTGCCAGTGATGGAGACGTTGGTGACATTGACAGCAGTGGTGTGAAATGTCCCAGCCATTGACCTCAGGCTGGCTGAATCACTCACAGGCTGTCCTGTGCTGCTTAGTTATCTGAGTACTTTGTAGACATTGGTGAGCATGCTAGGCTGGGATTGGGAAGACTATGATGATGATCCCTTTTTAGGAAGGGGAGAAGGGTAGGGAGCCCATGCAGAGTGGTCCTGGCTGATGTGGGGTTGGAAACAGCTGTGGTGAGACTCAGGCCAGCCCTGGGGCAGGCTGGTGTTTGTTTCGTTTTGGCATCTAGAATTGCTGAAAGAGTGCACAGGATTTGGGAACACTGGAGACATTGGTCCTATAGATTTTCCTATCTCTGCCAATAACTTGCTTTAGTCACACCATCTATGAGCAAGAGGAAGACACAAGGGAGAGAAATTGCTGATGAAGGGATGGTGAAGCTTCCAAGCTGGTGCTGTTTGCACCAAGGGCATGTTCAACCGTCCTGCTGTTTTACTTCTTGTGTAGGTAGATGTCATAAAAGAGCAAATGCATGAGAATTAGTTTATCTTCTTTGGCTTGCTTGCAAGGAGAAGAGAGCTGAGAGCAAAGGAGATGCTGAGCTGATGGCTCTTCCTCCAAGGACACTTTCACATATATACACTTAACATGCAGTGCGTGTTTGTTAGTGCCAGGGGCATCTTCTGGTTTCGTTCTCACCTTGGAAGTGCAAATTGCTGCTCTCCTGTGTGTGCTCCAACAGCTCCTAGGTGCACACTGTAGAGGTTTGAACCTGATGTGTTTCAGCATTCAGGATCACATCATTGTAAACTGTATCCTTTCTGATAGCTCATGAAGCAATGACATACAACATGGATATGGGCCTTTCCTACATCACCTCATCCTTTGGAGAAAGCCAATTGCAAAACTCACTGCAAAGAGGCCAGAAACCCATCAGCTGTAACATTTGCTCTGTGCTTAGTGGTGACCCATCTGATGTCTCAGCAAAAGAGCAGTTGAACAAGCCCCTTGTTGCCAGAGGTGTTGGCAAGTAGAAGGAAGGAGAATAGAGAAAAGGTTGTTGTCTAGGTGCAGAGCACCTGCAATCAGCTGCCTGTCCCTGTTTGCAATAGTTGCCCTTAGCAACTTCCCCTCTCCATGCCCTCCATCACAGTTGTAGCCATGTGGCTTGGTGGGGGCAGCACTTGGCCTGCTGTGCCAGGGGCTCACAGTAGGAAGCTGGGGTCTCTGCCATGGTCCCACCACAGACATGTGACCCAGCAAGAAGGACCCTGGGCACATCCCTTGCTGGGTCATCTCACAAGGAGCTGCCACATACACCAGAAGGTGGTTATTGCAGCCCTTTAGCAGGGTGAGGAGAAGCAAGCAAGCCAAAATCCACAAGCCCACCTCCAGAATAGTGGTCTGCCTCCAGATTTGGGCTGCCTAAGGGGGTGCAGGAAAAATGTCCATCTCTTGTGAACTTTTGTACCCCTCAGCAAACTATCAGCTGTTTCTTTCTGAGTTTGAAAGTCACATGAGTTCCCATCAACTCCAGTGCTAAACCCATCATATTCTCTCACTACCTTTTGCTGTGCAAAGGACAGTTACCACTTAATTTGGCGTTGCGAGGGACCACTGCTTGGAACTCAGTGCCACATGGCATTTGGTCTTTTTGGCCTCTCAGCTCTTAGGATCATCACCATCTCCTCCAAGGCTGCCTCTTCCTCTGCATCCATGCATCACGCATCTGGGACAGGCTTTTGTAGTATGGAAGGTACATAAAAACCCTGCTCATATTTGACCAGTGTTAAGGAAATGTAAATAAAAATATAAATGCATTTTTAACAGAGCAGGTCAGCACATGGGAGAGGCTCTGGCAGTGGTGGTGTCAGGGAAGATGTGCTGATTCACAGCTGCCAAGGTAATTGCCCTGAATTGGTATCCTCTACTCCCATTTCTTTCCTCTGATCTGGGAGTATTTCTCTGCTGGTGTGCAACCTGGGGCACGCATGGCCTGTGTGCGAAAGGCAAGGAAGGAGACAGAGGGGAGAGATGGCCCCAAGCCTGGCATAACATTGCACATCATCATTAATGTGCAAGGAAGGGGAGCTTGCTTGCAGATAAATGACTTTCTATGCTCACAAAGAGACTCATGTAACATCCACTGCCATGGGGAAAAGGGATACTTTACACTCTCCCAGAGCCTTTCATCTGAGAGGAGTTCAAAGTGCTTTTTAGACTACTTTCATATTGCTGAGAAAGGGATGAGCAATAGGTTTTACATGAAACATCCTTCCATGCCAGGAGTGCAGCACCTACCACTGCAGCTGCAACTCTTCAAATGCACCCACTCCTGCTGGCGAGCAAAGCATCACTACAGCATGACATCATTTTAGCAGTCTGGAGGAAGAGCTGCCCGAGATTGTTTTGAGTATTTTGAGGGAGGGTGGGTTAGATGAGAGGAGATAGCTCAGATATGGGAAGGTAAACAACTGTTTTCTGAGCAGGGAGGCCAAGGATGGCTTTGAGGTCATAGAACAGACTGCAGATGAATTTGCTGTGCAATGTTCCGTCATCCAGATATAACACTCTTCTCCCTTTGCCAGAGAGATCTTTCGTTATCAAGCTAAGGAGGAAAAAGCACTTGGCTGGAGGAAACAATATATCCTTGGTCTGGTGGCACCTGGCATATTCCCTAGTCCTGGTTCCCCAGCCCAGCAAGGCTACAGAAGACCTGAAGGATATGGAGAAGACAACAAATTTGCTCCAAAGATCAGAGGTGTGTTCTGGATGATCCAAGTGCCTTTAGTTAAACTCCCACAGCCAGGAATGGCAGTTTTGCTGACTTATGCAAGTCACAGCACAGAAAGGCAGCAGGCTGTGCCACTGTCCTGCCTTCCAGGTGGTGGTTTCAGGGTGGGGAGGACATGGCAGAAGCGGAAGAGCTGGTGGAAGAGGAAGGGTCTGCCACAGTGAAGGGAAATGAGAGGTTGGACAGGGTGGTCGCAGTGTCCATGTCGGGCTGTGTAAGAGGGCAGGTGTGGGCAGCTCGCTGGTGTGTCCCCATGTCACCAAAGATGTTGTCCAAATGACAGCTCCATATCCTCCAGTGTTTTTCAAGAGGTCTGTGGCCATCTACTAGCACGTCTTGGATGGCTTGTCCAGTGTGAGCCCATGTTCATGACCACATCCATCAAGTAGCACTGGTGTATGATGGAGCTTGGGAGCTGCATGGGGGAGCAGCCAGAGGAGACCCTGGCTGGAGTGATCCATCTCTGGTGGCTTCCCCACTGCTTTCTGGCTTTGCCCAGTCTGATGGTGGAAGATGGTGCTCACACCTTGTGGTGTGTTTAGTACAGCCTAGGTGCTGCAGGCCATGCTTTGATGTGCCTTACTTGGCCAACCATGCCAGCTTGGCTTGCTTGCCAAGCCCATGTTCAGTGTGGCGAGTGTCAGCAATGGAGCCAGAGGATCGCCGAGGTGTATTAGACTCTGTTTGCAAAGTCTGCGAGAAGATGGAAAAGGTCCTTTCATCTGGGAGGAGGAAAGGGGCATAAGGGGTGATGCCACCTGGGTTTGTGGCGTTCCCTCAAGGAAAACAAAGCATCTCTGTGATGGCAGGAGAGCAGCAGGGAAATAGCTGAGAGATGAAAACCATCTCACCCCTTAGCAACCCTCTCCTGCATCTCTCTGTTCACGTGTCTCTTTGCCACCAACAGTAGAGAATAAAAAGGGGGAAAAAAAAAAAAAAAAAAGCAGTGAGATGGGTTTTGAATGGATGCCAGGCTTGATTTAATTAGATGTATTGAATTCGTTAACATCTGAACAACGTGGCTGCCGCACGGCACAAATGACGAGCTGCAAGCGGTGACGGCAGCTCAGAACCGACCTGCCAAAAGGTTCAGCTAAGCAGAAGGATTGACCTACTTCCATCAGCTCTGCAGGGAGCAGAGGCGAACAGCCTCCACTCTCTGTTGCCGTGCTCCCTGGAGGGCTGTGCATCCCTCTGTGCAGAGGAGAGCCTTCGTCCCGGGCTGAGGGACTGCCAGAGAGCCCTGCATCACCCCTGGACTCCAACACAAGCCCAAGGCTAGGTAAATGGCTGCCTGCCCATGGGAGGCAGCTCGCTTGGAGCAAGGGCTCTTGCTTTGTGTGCTGACTGCTGTCTTCTGTCTGACACTGATTTTCTGCTTCTCCTACCTATTGCACCCTTAAAAAAATACTCTGGTATTCTCTGATAATGGGCCTAAATGCTGTTGCAGCTGATAAGGGTGATAAAATCACTCATGCACACTGCCATGGCAACCTACAGCAATTGCTCTTTGCTCTCAGTGTGTCTCTGCTCTTTGGCGTTAGCGCAGATGTGTGGTTTTGCCTGAGACTTGCCTGGGAATTACTCAAATCTGGAAGGTTTTACTTTGGTCATGAGCTCTGCCATGGATGTGGAGCCACTGGGCAGCTCCTGGCCTTGCCAGCCACACCTTGGAGCAGGGCGTGCTTCTCCTTGCACCTTGCTTCGAGCCCTGGCAGTGCCGATTGCATCTCAAAAGAATTGTCAGCCCCAGGGAGAAGGCTTCTGAAAAAGAAATTAATTTCCAAATGAATTTCCTAACAGTTATCAAGAGGAATGCTGGGTGTCTGCTCCCAGCCCCACCATCATGCACATGTGTGTAGAACCTGCCAGGAGCCAGCGTCCTCCCTGCAGACAGTGACCACAGGGTCCCTGTGAGGCCGGTGTGGTACCTTCTGGCCAGATAACCTCCTTTCTGGCCAGGTAACCTCCCAGCTGGAGAAGTTCAACAACTGAGCTGTATCATGATGTTCTGCTTCCCATACCAGCCACGAGCTGAGCTCCTCATTCATTTGGCAGTCTTCTCCATTGCCCATTAGTGTTAATGCAAAAAATGTCCTGTGGAATTGTGTCTGTCAGGTGGTGAAGACAGAAGGTGGATTTCTTGAGCCACCAGCCTGGCAGTGGTGCTCTTGTGGTAGGGAATATTTGCCAAGACCTTTGGAGCTAGAAGACACCAACAAAGACGCTTGTGAAGTACACAAGTATCGAAGTGCTGCGTGAAACCATGGTCTAGGTTGTGTTGAAGATCACCATGTGACTGAACAACACGCTGACATGGGAAGGAAGCTTAGACATGCCATCAGTCTCCCCTGGTTATTATCAGTGTTAACCCCAGGTGTGTAATACCAGGCCTACCACACAGATCCTAGTGGCAGTCACCCAGCATGGTGGGGAACTTGCTGTTTCGGTGGGGAAATGAGGCAAAGCAGCATTGAGGAACTTGCCCGAGGTCACACAGTGGAGACGACAAGGACATTGTTTCCCACCACTGAAGCTCTGGACTTTTTCTCTTCCTGCCTTGAGTGTGGTTTCTTCTCCTGACCCCACAGCACCCCTTAGCCAGAGCAGAGAAGGGTCACTTGAGTGGAGAAATGAAAGAAGAGATGTTATTTCACTGAGCAATGTTAGGAAATTATATGAGAAGAAGAAACAGAGGACAGATGGAAGGAACCTAGCTGTCTGCTTCTGCAGAGATGTCTCTTTGTAGTGTTGAGGCTGCTTTCAGGATTCATGAGTCAGCTTTCAAGTTGGTTGTTGATAGTTAGGATGTTTTCATTTTGACTTCATCTGTTGACAAGGTGGTAAGAGCCCTGCAAGGACGTATCTCTCCATCAGGTATGACTAATTGTATTGGGACAGCGCGTGTGCGATAACACTCCTGTTTTTCTCTAGAACAGCTCCATTACAGACCGCCTGGTAGCTGAGCCTCGGCGAGTGTTTTTGTGAGAGTTTTGCTGATTGTGCAGCCCAGATAACCTGTGAGCGAGCAAACATGGAAAGCATCAAATATTGAGCTCAAAAACCAGAAGCGGACTTGTTTCGCTGCTTGTCTGAACTGAGCTTTTAACCACATGTTTTCAGTGCTTTTCAGGAAACTCATCTTGTCTGAGACATGTCATCTGGCAATGAAGTGCTCCGAATTAGGGACAGCCATCAGGAACTCTGCAAAGACCAGGGCTCATGGTTAGGCATTGGTGTCTTTGCAGCTCAGTGTTATGCTTTGCTTTTCCCATCTTCTCCTTGGAAAGCAAAAATTGGTCCATGCGAAACAGATGCATTTTTAAACATGAGCCAACGGTATGATTTCTTGCACTCAAAAAACAATCTCTCCAAAAAAGCTAACGCATGGCAGAAGCTGGTAAACACTTTCTTTAGATGTTCCCTGCTGCTGATCCTGTTTCTGCAGGAACCCAAGAGTTTTGGTGCAGCCTACAGGCTTGATTTAAACTTCTTGTAGTGAAACTGGTTGCTCCCCTGCTCCTCAGGGTAACAGTTGTATGTATGCATGAAAGCCACACATATATCCCTGAAGAAGTTCATCAGCATAGACGAGCCTCTGACCTCACTATATCAGCTCAGTGGTCAACAGCCTTATGCAGAAAGAGCTTTGGTGTGCAACTCTTCCATTTCGCAAAGTTTAATCTTTGTACGGATTGCAACAGAAAGCTCTCTAAAAGAGGCTACACAGGTTTAAAGCCATGCTTGCCCTTGATGGAAATCATTGCTTGCTCCTTAAGGAGGTTTGTAGTCATTTGAAAGCTGCAGTAAAAGCACGTGAGTAGGCAGTCTGTCCAACGTATGGAGGTAGCAGAGATCTTCTTGACCCCTCCTCTGCCCCTTTTCCCAAGGAAGGACGCATATTTTCCTGCCTGCAGCAAGGCACACCTTCTGGTTTCGGAGTGTAAGAGTTTAGGACTTTCTAGGTGAGTGTCAGAGGAATTAGTCAGTAGTAGTCAGAAGGGTGATGCACCAGGAGGTAGTTGGTCAGTGCTGACCTTCTGAGGGTTTTGACTTCTCACGGTAAACTCACCAAAGGACCATTTCAGGTTTTTTCTCCTCTTCTTGCTATGTTGGCTTTGTTGTTGGAGGACAGGAGTTATCTAAGAAGCAATGGACACCTGAATGGAGGGGCAGGGCTCAGGTTGTGAACTTGGCAGCTGAGGACATCAAGGAGGAGACTGCAATCCTGAAAGTGTGAGAAAGCTTTGGATACCGAGAGAGGGTGTGTGGCATCATGGCCTTATGACCATGATCTGTCCAGGGTGAACTCGGCACGGATGCGACATCCCTTGCAGGGGCTCTTCCATTTGTCTGCAGCTCTTCAAAGTAAGGATGTTGTCCCATGGACAGGAGTGACCTGTCAGCATTGAGGGTGGTTCCCCTCACTCCTGCTGGATGTACCGCAGCGGGAAGAGGAGGCATGCTGGCTGCCAGTTCAGCTCTAAAAACGATGTCTGTGAAAAGTCCGTCCTTGTCTGGACTCCAAGGGGCTGCTGTGCACAAGGCCTTCACACAGTTTCCTTAACAGGCTCCTTTTCACTTTTTTCCAGAGACTTGCACTGTGCTTCGTTTCAGAGGGATCCAGTGAATTAACATATTGTTGCTGCTGCCTGGGTAATTGCATGCCCAGGGTCTGCTCTGCTCCGACACAGTCTTCCCAGCTTCCCAGACAGAAAGCATCCTTCTCCTCTGGCAAACAAGGCTGCAAAGTATTGCCCTGAAACCTTACTCAGAGGATAGAGGAATGGGAGGGTGGAAAGAGGAGGGGGAGGTTGTTTCTGAAGACATATCTTGCTTCAAGACCTCACTTATCAATGAGGAGGAGGATATGGGGTTTTTAATCTTTATTTCTGTACCAAAGTACTAATTTTGACTGAAGCTGTGGTTTCTCTTGCTGATTTGTACAGACCTTGGTGTGGGTGCAGTTACAGAAATTTAGGCCAGCACAAGTCATTACAGGGGCTCAGAAACTGCTTGAAATTAGCCATACGGGGTCACAGAGGAGTTTCAGTAGAAGTTGAAACTGAGTGGTCTGATACCCTCTTCTGTACTGAAAATAAAAAACTATGAATAGGTAGGTATAAGAATACTTATTGGTCTCACTTCCAAGTACAAAAAAACCCACATGTGGATAAACCCTTCGTGCCTTCTAAGGTCCTGTGAGACTAGACCACATCTCAAAACACATTGGCAAGTGTATCTTCAAAGCTGGACAGGTTTCTTAGTGCTGATGCAGGTTTGCATTTTTAAAAGATATTATTTGGTCAGAACTGACTTCTGGTGGAGAGCTGACATCCGTTAATCTTTGGTCTCCAAAAAGAAATGTGGTTATGTGCAGCATGAGGAGGGCAGCTTTACCACCTAGCACATCTTAGCTGTCAAGCAAAGGCATGAAGAGGGCAGGAAGCATCAAGACTCTGGGATAGAGGGGAGGAGGTTGGTTCATGTCTCTGACACTGACCTCGGGAGTGACCTGGGGCAAGGAGATGAACCTCTCTTCTCCCACCTCCTTCTCTCCTGCCCAGCCGGTGCATGTGACAGTCACCTCATGGTTTGTATGGATTCTTCTGAGAATCCAGAGCTCAGCAGTGCTGTCTGTAAGGTTCCTTTTCATCTTCTCAGCTGTGACATTTCCTATCTCAGCCACATAAGTTATTCTGACTGGAAGCAAGACATTGCTCCAATACCCTTTCCGACACAAGGGATGGAGAGGCAGGGGAGGCCGTGCTGGCAGTGTAGCTTGCTCGTCCTGCGCCAGAGCATTGCAGCGTGCAGAGCAGAGGGATGCTTTCTTGAGGCATCTCCTTCCTGTAGAATAGAGGCTGCAGGCTTGGTCAGTACAGAGAGACTTTATAGTCAGTGCTATACATGGGGCTTAGGAAATCCTGCTTGTTCTGTAAATGTGTGTGTGTATAGGGGAGGGAGGAGGTGTGACTGCCCTCCAAGACTGCCCTTGTCTGTATTGTAAATGGGACATGGACAGAGAATCCCTGGATACTGATGCCAAAAATGAGATGGACAGTTGCATATGGGTCACTGTGGGACTGCATGCAGAAGTGGGGTTTGTCATGTCCCAAGGGGAACATAATATACAGTGCCTAGGGCTACCTTCTGGGCCTTCACTGTCTTGGGATGTGGTTGTTTCTCTCTTTCACTTGGGGGATATCACAGTACCCAAGCACTGAGTGATTCCCACCCTTACCTCTGAAGCCTCTGCCCTGATGGCAGTTAGAAGATGGCATTACAGATAAGTAAGAGAGTGGTAAGTATAACGCTACACCTCTTTGTGTTTTTTTGTAGGACTGTAGGGTAGTTCAGGCTGAAAGGGACCTCAAGTGGGCTAGCTGTGAGATCAGACCAGGTTGCTCATGACTTCATTCTATCAAGTCTTGAAAACTTCTGAGGATGAGAGTGCATAGTCAGCTCCACAGCTTGACTGTCATCACATGAAAAATAGTTTTTCCTAACATCCAGTCTGAACCCTTATTGTTCATTATTGTTTCAAATATTGTTTCAAAATAATGCATGTCTTCTCTCATCCTTCTGCCAGCCACCACTGTGGAGAACCTAGCTCTGTGCTGCCACTAACCTGCCCACAGGTGCTGGGGGCTGCTGCCACTGAATCCCTCAGAGCCACCTCTTCCCTGGCTGAACAAGCCCAGCTCCCTCAGCCTCTTCTCTCCAGGCAAGTCCACCAGTCCCTGGCCATCTTGTTGCTCCTCCACTGCACTTGCTCTAGTTTGTCAATGTGTTTTTTGTACAAGGGAGCCCAAAATGAGATGCAATATCTGGATTTGCTCTAATGAGTGCTGAGTTCTCTTGCCTGTGCTCCTGCTCCTGCAGACCAGGATGCTGTTGGTCTTTGCTGCAGTATCTTTCCTAAGGTCCCAGTTGGCCTGTGGTCCCGATGACTGCCAGCCCAGCCCTCGAGCAGTGGCAGAGCTGCTCACCTGGGACACTGGGCTGTGCCTAGGTGGCCTCTTAAATAGGACTTATCACAGTGCTTGGAAAGCCTGAGTGTTTCTCAGCAGCCTGCAGGAAAGAGGAGCATGGAGGAGCCCTGTGGTGATAAAGACCTCTTCTCATTGTTAATGGTGTGGGCTCCCATGGGGAGAGAGGCAGAGCCCAGACAGATATGGTGGTGAACTGAGTTCTTCAGAAAAATGCAAAGAGGTGTATTGTTACAATTACCACCATCTCACTTACTCATCTGCAAAGCAAGTTTTCACTTGCTGCTGTGCTTCCCGCGGGGCTGTGAGTGTTGATGGCCACGGAGAGCTGAGGTCCTGCAATACCAGTGCAAAGGGTTGTTGAACAAATAACACTTGCTATGCTCACTGCTGGGGACGAAGAACAATTCCTGATAGCCATGTGTAGAGGAATTGTATGTATATATGTATGTATACCATATTGAAACAAAATGCCACAGTTTAATTTTGTGCTGCCAACAGTTAGCGTGTGAGTTTCAAACCAGCAACCTATATTCTTTAAAGTCCAAGAGCCTTGGGAAAAGATCCATTTTTTTGTCCTGTACTAATTTGAAAAATACTGGTTTTTTTTTTAGTGCAGCATGGTAGAAATAAAAGACAAAAAGGAGAAAGAAAAGACAGAAAGACCCATACAATCATTTTGAAGGTTTTGTGCTTTTCCGTTCATGTTCTTTTCAGGAAATGAGACTGACTATATATGGGATAGGAATGAAACCACATATCACAAGCCACTGTTGAGTTCATGAAGTGACCACATTGAAAGAGTAGTGAAAAATACGTTCTTACTAGCACCTTCCTAGCCTGTAGGAATCCTGGCAGTGGTTCACAATTGTAGTAGGGTGAAGATTTGCATTTTCAAGTTGGTGGTTTTCCTTTTTACTATTCCATTTCCTACAAGCTAATTCGGTGCTGTGTTAATTGTGAATCTGGAATGCAAATCAAATCACCTGCTTGTTTTTCTTTCATTTTCAGATTTTCTAACTATGGAAGCTCTCCTGAGGAGCTGCATCATGCGCTGCTGCCCCAGGATGGGATGCAGAGCTGGGAATGAGGATGAACTGCAGTGTGCTGCTGCGAGTTGCTTTCGTGAGGAGAGAGGCTTTCTGGCATGTCATATGGTGCCAAAAGCCATTCTACCCTTGACAGCAAAAATCTTTATCCTTCTTGTGAGTTTTTCCAGGACAGCTGATATTTCCTGTTAGAGATGCTTTGCATGCAAATCAAGGTGGTACAACAGAAAAAAAGTCCTGAAAGCAATCACACTAATAAACTCATATCACCAGGGAATTCCTGCTTATTTTTTCTTTTCTTTTTTTTCAGTTCTTTCCAAGATACTTCTTTGTCTGCTCTTTCTTACAGTCTTTAATGTTTCTTCTGCCAGACCTTTTGCTTGTGAACTACACTGCTTCTTGCATTTTGCAGGGCTCCATGTCAGTTTGCATGAATAAAAGGCAGCAAGTGCTGGAAAGTGGGGTTAACAGTCCCTGTGTTTCAGCTTTGCCCACCGTTGCTCTGGAGCTTTCTGGTGTTCAAGCTAGACATGAACCTCACACTACAGATTGCCATGTGCCTGTAGTGATGATCTGCCTGGGAAGGCGAGCCCAGAAACCTTCAGATAGCTCAGGAAAGGAAAGAAGAGAGCTAGAAAACAGAGAAGCCGGCAAAAGTTTGCCCAGTAACTTAAACAGGATCAGGACTTGACCCTCCTGAGGCACCTCAAGAGGTGTCGTGCTCAGCACTGCACTAATGAATTGACATGAGTTGGTCACCTCCTCAGTCCAGCAAAGCAAACTTGCATCTGCCCAGGCTGTGCCCTGTAGGTATTACTGTATGTGCAAGGGACTGAGCAAAGCCTTGCTCACACCAGGCTCCCACCCTGCTGCCAGCAGCAGCATCACACTGATGCTACCACAAGTTGTGAGGGTGAAGGAAAGACTCACAGAAGCAATTCAAGAGGGCATGTCAGAGCAGGAGAAAGTGGCACAACTGCATGGACTGGAGAATATTCCCGTGTGTGTCCAGAGATACCCACTTCAGCGTGGGTCTTGTTGAATTACACTGTGGTTGCTCTGGCCTTTGTGTGGGTAACAGTGATAATCGTTGCTTGTGGTGTTGGGTTTTTTTATTTGTTTTTTCTTAAATGTAAAATTAACAGTCAAATTGGTGTTGGTAGGGCAGCAAGCCTGGTGTGGCTTTTATCTACCAGAACCTGGGGACAAAGGAGGAGAGGAAAATGGCTTGACCACTTTGACGGCCGTGCGCATAACGGTCCCGGATTTCAAAGCAAAGGACACAACAGTCAGCTACCCAAACCTGCCTGGACTTCGACTGATAAGTCACATTTCAAAGCAAAAGGCAATCCTGAAGGGGCTCTGTTGAGTGACTGAAGCCTCCAATGCTGAGTTTTCTTTAAAAGGGGATTTTATAAGGAGTAATATGAACAGAAATGGCTCTTTTGTGGTTTTACACATTCCAGGCATGCCAGGACTGTTCGTGTCAAGGATGGGCAGTCTCTGGGGTTTTGGTTTCTTCTTTTTTTTTTTTCTTTTTTTTTTCAAAATGTTTGCCACAAACTAGCAGCTGAAATGGTGAAAAATAAATGAGAGTTGCAAAATCATTACAGTAGCAGTAACGGAAACTGTGAGGCTTATACTTAAACTGTCTGTGGGGTTTCACCCTGTCGTCTAAGCTGCTGAAGTTGGGATCACTACTTTTGTCCGCTATGACTGCTTCAGGCTGGATGATTTGAAAGCAGAGTTTTAACTATTGGTTAACCAGAACTTCAAATAATGCTACTTTAGGCTTTTTTCAGAAGCAAAACCTTTTCAGCTGAACCACTGTTAAGTATGAATCACTTTAGTGTCAGTGCAGTTATGTGGACATACAGCATCTTTATGATATGACAGTAGTTTTTGCAGATTTATGGCTACAGAAATGAGATAGAGCTACTCCCGCTTCAGGTGCACTTATTTTGGTTTCAGTTAGGCTGCACCAGTTTGGATTGCACTTGTACACTTCAACACAGGCTTTTAATCAATGTAAGAGCTTCCGTGCACAAAATGACAGTGCTTTAAACCTTAAAGAGGAGCACTTTAATTGTGCCTTAAAACAGTCTGAAGCTTCACAGGCAGTAAAGCACTCCACCGTTTGTGTAGACCTGGCCTGTTAGATGGGTGTCTAATTCATGAGCCTACCAGCGCTGCTGTTCTAGACATGTGTGCTGCTCCTGTTGCTGGAGTCCCATGTGCTGTGCAAGTAGCAGGAGCTCACAGGTGGCTGAGAAGGCCACAGCCAGAGGTGTTACTGCCATCACCTTACTAGCTTGGGTGCCACAAGGAATATGGTTATAACAGTGTGTAATTAAGTGTGGACCTCGAACTCCCCTGAGACACCCTACACAAATACTCAGCACCTTTATCAGCAGCACCACGCTGACCGCAGTCAGCTCAGCACCTCTACGAGCTGGAGCTGCACCTTTACCTGCTCTGCAGATGAGACTAATCCCTCCATGGGTGGAGCAGAAAACTGAACCAGGCTCATCCTGGCAGCAGCTGAGCCATGGGGCTATAGAAACCTGCCCTGAAAATTTGCTTTCCATCTGGGTTTGGCCATAGCACGAGTGCAGGTAGAGGGTGAGATGCAGAGGGTGAGAAAGCATCTCTTTGAAAGTGGCAATAAAAGATACTGCTGGAATGAACCTTCTGGCTTGATTTTATTAAACATGAATATGGCTATCTAGTGATGAACAAGAATGGGAGTGGTTTTAGGATGTGGTGCCTGAAGCTCCTTCTCACTCTCCAACACAGGCTGATATTTCAGAGAAATTGCAAGGCCATCACCCCGGCTATTGTAGGTCTGTGGGTGGAGGAACTTCAGCCACCAGAGTTGTCATCAAATGCTGCACTTGCAAGACACAAGGAAGGAAGATCTTGTGTTAATCACTGCTCAATGTAAATATTTTTTGCCTGAGAGGAGTCTGGTCTTGTAGCCTCTGGGCTGCTTGCCATTTTGGGTCTGTTTCCTTAAAAAAAAAAAAGGTTTTCTTCACCCTGTCAGTGCTTCCAACCACAGAAGTTTGGAAACAAAAAGTTGGAAGGTGTAGTCGGCAGCGAGCTGTCTTTTTACTGGGCAGGGGGTGGTTTTGAACTAGATTTTGCTCTGGCTACTGAAGGTCTCTGCTGTGGAAATATTTATTGCTGTGAAACTGTAGCTGACTTTACAAGTGGCAGAAAAAACCTACCTTTGTAACCAAGTAAATGTGTTTTCCTTACAAGTCACACAGATAGGTGTATGTTTGGAAAATTTTTGGTTTGAACGAAAATAACCTTTCCCCTGTGTCATCTAGAGTGGGAATACAAATGGACACTGAGTTGTATTTTAATGTAGTTTTCATCCATTTGACCACAGCAGAAGGTTACATTAGGGTGCTCTACCGTTCTTCTTTTGGTGTATCTTTGCTTAATGTTTTGGGCTTCAGAGCCTCCATTTTCCCTCTCTGATGGTTTGAGAGTTCTGATAGAGAGGGCAAAATCACATAAAAATTTTCGTGTCCTTGGGAAGGCTATGGCAAGTTATGCAGTGGTGAAGAGATGCTGACAACCTGTAGAAGAGCCAGTTTTTGACAGCATGGGAAGTGGTTAGCGCCTCATTTGACATGTTCACATCAAAGCTGGACAGTAGGCTGATTGAGCTGCTCTATTTGAACCACAGATTACTAGGCTTTAGGCAGAAATCACTGGATGAAATTCTGTGGTCTTTTATTAGGCAGGAGGTCAGACAAAATAATTTAGCTGGTTTCTTTCAGCTTTTACAATTTATGAATCACATAGTCAGGGTTGGTTTTGTTTTTTTTTTTTTTGTTTTTTTTGAGTTTCCATGAAAAGTTTGCCTTTAAAAGTTCGTCTTGGTAGCATGCAGACAACAAAACCCATCTGTTCTCTCATCCTTTCATCATACTGTGTTGCTTTCGAACTGTCCTAGAAGGATGAAATTTGGCTTATTATTTAAATTTCAGTGTGGGTGGCAAAAGTAACTCTACCTTTATTATTATGGGCCTCCCATGACCGCAGGAATGCATGATGCCTAATGCCAGCCCTGATTTAACAAACATCTGAGTACTGGGTCATCACCACAGCCTAGCCAACGACTGTCTCTTCTCTGTTCCCCATGGGAATTGTGCACCATGGGATCCTGCAACAAGGCAAAGATGTGAGGAAAGCTCATAAGGCAGCATATATGCTCTTAGTGGCCAGATACTCCATCTGCAAGCTACCAAACCTGGGGCTGCAGGAACTGGCAAGAAAGAGACATCTTAGTTGCCTGTCTATGTAAGAGTCTCTGAACTCCAGTCCTACATAGCACCTTGTGAAAACAGGGAAATTTGGGAAAGCCCAGAGCAACACAAAGACCAGAGAAAATAAGAGGAAAGTCATGTGGCATAAACATAATGAAAATAAAAATAATGTGAAATAATGTTGCTTTCTTTCCCAGTGTACAACTGGAATGAAAATGCAGGCATGAGCAGAGCCATTGCTAACTGCAGCTCTTTCCTACCTGCCAAATGTGATTTGTAACATGGTGCCACACAGCACTCTGAGGTTTCAGCAGTTCAGTGGACATCCCTGGTTGTATGCCACAGGCTTGTCCTGTCTTTCTGGCAGCTTGGAACCCCTTTCCTTTCTAAGAAGGATCTCCAACACCCTTCCTGTCCTACAGCAAGACTTCTATCCAGACCTCAACAGGGACTTCAGTCAGGATTTTCAGACTAGTCTAAAGTGATAAGCTAATGTTCGTTTTGTAATGAGGCCCTGGTATGTGTGGTGAGACAGTTTGGTGCACCCAAGGCTGCTTTCTGTCACTTTGACAAATGGCATGGGACAACCTATATCCATGGGGCATAAACTCTGCAGCTTTCCATGCTGAGGGACTGCAACGAGCTGGTTATTGGGAATGGTCCATGTTGGCTCCTAGTCTTCATTCAGGAAGCTGCTAGCTGTCATGAGCCAAGAGGGTGTGAAGGAGCAGTGTAACAGCAGAGGTGATTTGAGTACCAATGTCTGGGAATATTCCCTTGCACTGTTTAGCAGTAAGGATGTAATCAGCCCCTCTGGGCTAGTATCTGATTAAATAGTACCAATGCAAAAAAACCCTCATTTATGGCAGTTGCATGTGTTGTGGTGTAGTTGGGAACAAATAATTCATGTTCTGACTAAAGCTCGAGTGAAACTATCTGTGGAGCCCAGTATCAGGGAGGGAATTAAGGGGTCATGTGTAATTGTGTGAAAGTGAGCTCTCAGGGGAACAGAAAGGATCTCTGCAACGCTGGAAAGCAAGTAGAAGCAGGGAGGTGACTTTGGCCCTTTAAAGGAGGACACTGGCTGGTGTCTGCACTTGAAAAAAAGGATGGGGGAATGCCTGAAAGAATTCAGAGGAGAGTCACGAATGGCTTGGGATTACCAAATCAGAACTCCAGGCTTAAGGAGCTCAGTTTATTTGGCTAATTGGGATGAAGGCTGGCAAAAGGGTGACTTGATTGCCACATCTAGTGGAAGAAATCTTTGATCAGCAGTTTTGGGGTGCAGAAGGAACCATGGGAAGTTTTAGGCCTTTTTCCAGATTTTAGAGGAAATCATGATGTCTGTCTGGGGTTGCATATTTAATCTAAACTATTAGGCTTATTATGTAGAGGACTTGGGTGAAAGGGACTGATCTGCAGTGTACTGAAGGCGGATGAATCATTTGGGTCTTTCTGCCTTTTTGCTCAGCTCTGATGCTCCCCAGCACCTTCCTCTGTCAATCCCTGGGGGAGGGCAGTTCTCCTGCAATGCTGGGTATAGTTTAAACTATCAGGTCAAAATGCTTTGGAGCTATCTTGTCTTAAGGCAGGCATCTAAAATAGGTGGGCTTCCCTCTGGTAATGACTGTTGTCCTCCAGTGACCTTAGGGGAGGCCAGACAGCTGGTTGAGACATGGACTCCTGCTCTTTGGATGTCTGAAGCTGCACAAGATGAACCTCCCTCTCACCACCTGCATGAGTGAGAAGGAGCTACTAGAACAAAGCACCTAATGAAGAGCTGTCTAACACCATTCGAGATGAAAATAATTCAGAAACTTTAATCAGCTCTCAGAAGCTGAGTGGTCCCTGGAGGTCCTGTGCCAAGCCTGGCCCACTTGTTAAGCCCCAGCGATGTGGCATCGGGTGCTCCTCCACCTGCCTTTGGAGGAATGCAAGGACAGCGGTCTAAAAAGAGACAAGGAAGCACAGAGGAAGGCAATGAGTGGTGAGACTTCATTAGGAACAAGTTAGGGTGTTTCGATCATTATTAAATGCAAACCCACCTTCTGCAACATTTCTTTTTTTTTTTTTTGAGCTGCTCAGAAAGGCGGGAGGTGTCTGGAGAGATTTGTTTTCAACCTGATCAGATGATTTCCCAAATCCCTCCCTGCACCCCTGCCTGCTGTGTCCCTGACTCTCCAGCTGTGCCATGTTCAGAAAGCAGCTGTGAGCCTTTGTCCTCAGGGCTGAGCTCCAGCACCGTAACTGGCCTGGTAGCAAGGGGCTGCTCCCATCCCAGGCTGTAGCCTGCTTTGCAGTGATGGAGGAAGGGCTCTTCCCACCGACAAGTAGCAGCATGACTCTTTTGCCAAATGTCCCTGTTTGCTGGCAGGACTGCCTGCAGCGGAGGCTCGTGATCAGCCCACGCTCCCATCCCTAAGCTCACTAAAGGAGATGTGACCAATTTGCCATGGCTTCAGATTGGGGCATCTAAGTGGACAAAGCAACAGTGGGTAAAAATCAAATCCAAAATCTCTGGACTTTGAGAAGATAGCAGTGGACTGTTTGCAGCAAACTGTAATCCACATCCCCTTCCAGGAAGATGTTGCTGAGAAGATGATTCCCACATGCTCCTCAGAAGGGCTGCTGAACTGCCAGACGGGCGCCCAGCTTTCACCCTCCTGTGCATACCCGTCCCACAAGCTGCAGCTGGGCCACCATCAGCCCTCGCCAGGAGGATGCATGGTGCTGGCACCCGCTGGTGTGCTGAGGCCTGACTGGATTGCCCCAGCACAGCCGTGCTCCTGGGCTTTCAGACAACACTCCAGCAAAGTGAGACCACATCGCCTCCTCCCTGTGCACAACACACCTTGATTTTCTGATATTTTTCCTTATTTTTCTTTTGGCCGACTGACTAACTGGAGTACAAACCTCTTTCACCTACTTGTCATTCATTCACTGATGGGTGGCTGAAGGTTTCACATTTGGTTTTTAAGTGATAGGGTGATGATGTGATTATAAACCTAACATTCATGGAGTATTTTTGAGCCATCTGAAAAGTGTGAGTCATTATGGAAAAGGTGAGAATGGTGGGATAAATTCTTTAAATCCCTGAATTTCATTCTCAGTTTTGAATTAATCAGATGTGTTTCATGGCACTGAGAAAGCTGGGATTTTTCCCCTTTGCTTGCTGTAGTGCTGTTTTGTTTTGGTTCAGTTTATTTTTATCAAAATGTTTACTCACATATGAAAATTTCCATATATTAAATGTTTCTGATAAACAAGTTGATAGCAAAAGGAATGTGAGGGTGAAGCCAAGCATTGGGTTTTGGTTATCTGCAATTTTTTCCTTTCTATTTAAATTTCAGCAAAATGGCAAGCGTTTCATTTTGACCCACTTTCAAATCACATTAGCAAATGAATACGGAATGGGAGGTGTGATCATGTGAACTTCAAAAATGCAGCAGGTCAGGACAGGAGAGACTAGCAGCAGTCTGGCTCTGACAGTATGCCCAGACTTGGGTGTTTTAGTGTATCTTACCATTTTTTTTTTTTTTGTGTGTTAGCAGTAGCAGATTTCCAGTGAATGGAAGGGGATGAGGAAAAAGGAACCACAAGCTCTCCTCTCCCCATTTTCCTTGGCTTCCTTTCAGATGACAGCAGCATGCATTAAACAGTGACCGTGGCTGATTCAAGCACTTTGTTTTTATGTAGTGCCCATCAATGCAGGTAAGTGCAGACAGACAGATGGGTGCTTGCTCTGGGCCCTGAGCTCTGGAGCCTTCCATTAGTGCCATGGCTGAGCTCAAACAGCCTTGCTCAGAGGAAGGGTACATCAACTCCAGTTAGCAGCATGGGAGCAAAGTTGCAATACTCCCAGGGCCAAGCGAGCTTTCCAACAGCTCTCTTGGCCCGTGGGAAGATGGACCTTTGGCTGTGGTTCATCCAAGATTTTGCTAAACTGCTCTTCCCTACAGCAGCTCTGCCTTTCTGCTTTCAGGGAAGTCATGCCAGCAGCTGCAGCTGGGTTTGGAAAAGTCAGCCCGCAGTTACTGTCTACCTGAAGAAGCATCAGGAGAACCATGTTTTATTTACCTAAGGAAACCAGTGCTTCTCCATTGACCTTGATGGATTTGGATTGATTTTTGCCAGTCAAGAAGCTGACCCTTCCTTCTGTCAAAGCCCATTTCCTGCACACAGAGACTGCGTGGTTCGTGTTTGGTTCAGGAGGGCTTAGTGTCCTTTCTTCATCATTATCAAAAAAGTTCACTTTCTGGTGACCTTGGCATTCCCGATTTTGGTCTTACAGCAGAAGCAGCAGCACTTTTTCTTCCATGAGTCCTTAATATTTTTGGCACTTGTCAGGTGCAGGAAAGGGTGATCTTTGTGTTGTAGCTTCTGAGACCTTCCTCACAGGCATCCTCAGTCAGTGCCTAGAAAAGCTGCAACATGAGCTTGTTATCTATGAAAAAGGAAGGATTTTTGACTGGTTAATATGTGGGAATATTCCAGTCTCTGCCTGTTTCTGCTTTTCTCACTGTGTGATTGAGACACTGTCTCTGTCTTTGTCCTTATTCTCATTTTAGTGGTAATAGGTAATAGGCCAACTGGGTAGCTACAGAAAAGGTGTTGGGGGCAGCAGACTCAAGAGGCATGTAGGATGCTGGTACAGCTCCCCAGTGTCTGGAGTGATGCTGCTGGGAGTGCCCAGCCTGGGGTGAGCGTGGCAGTGACTCTGTCAGCCTGGTTCTCTCCTGCCTGCCTGGGACCCTCTAGACACAGGGTACTGAGATGCTACCAAAACATAATGTTGTCTCAACCAGGTCAACAAAGAAAATGGCACTCTCTGCTTATAACTGGAGGGAGTTATGGCTCTGCTTTGCTTTTTCAGAGCTGCCTAGAGTTTATGCACAACGCCATATCCAAAGCCTTGGCTCCCTCTTTCCAGTGCCTGACCACCAGGTGACAAGCAGAGGTACAAAATCCCTGTCCCCAACCATCTGCAAAGAGAGAAGAGGTACCCGGGGACCAGCCCTGGCATCACTCCCTGAAGCTGGTGAAAATATTACTGCTTCCAGCTGTCTTGCCTGTCCCCTGCCTGTCCAGTCTGATTTAGTAGCCTCTGCAGCAGATTGGGACTGGGAATCAAAGGAATAAAGCACAGTTTGGGGTCTGTGAACGGTTGTGTAAACCTGGGGCAGGGAGATGGGACCAAGGAGTGATAATGTGCTAAGCCACTGCAGGTGCTGGATCAGCAGAGGGTGAACCATCCCCTCTCTGCCCACACCAACAGCAGGCTCCCGTGGAGCCATGCATTTCAAATGGTGGAGACCTGGGGGAGATTTGCTTCTGTCTTTTGGCACCTCCTATTTCCCTGGTTGGCAGCCGTCGTTGGATTTGTTTGCCTCATGCCAAACCTATTCATAGATGCCTAATCTTCTGCAGCCAACCAGGTTGGTGTCGTGGACTTCCCTCCAGGAGCCAGATATGTCAGTACCGTTATACATGTGGCTTTTGAGTGACTTGTGCAAGGCCAGGCACCAAGCCTGTGGCTGAGCAGGTGTTGAAATCCAGCTCTCCCAAGCTTTGGATTGGCAGCCTTTCCACCAGGAAATCCTTCGTTTAACTTTCCACCACAGCGGATGGAGTTGCATTGATGTAGGAGGGAAGTCTCCATGCACTTGTGTATCTCTTCCAGTCCTTCACCTCCCCACACCTCTCCCTGGAGGGATCTACTCTCAAGGAAAAGAAATACTACTCTGGTGTCCAGGAGAGAGCAGAAAGGGAGATGCATTGCCTCTGGCACCATGCACCAGAGAAAAGAACGGGACAGTTTTGGGCAAGGTTCAAGGCAGGTCGTGCAAGTTTACAAACTACTCCCGCAGGGCCCCATTGCCAGCTCTCATATGTGAGAGCCTGTCAGGTGTAGCAGCAGGTTTCTGTGCCACCCCTCACTTCTCTCTCCTTCAAAGCAGGAACAAGCTGCCCTGGAACAGGATGACCTTTGGCATATATATTTTTTTTTTTTTCCCAAGCCAGGGGCACTTGAGTGAAAACCAAGGAAAGCTAAAACAACCTTAACGTTTTGTCAGCTTTCCTTGTGACAGTGACAGGGCTGTTCTGCTCTTGGTGTTAAATGAGGAATCAATGTTACCGTGGGAGCAAACTGCCAAACAGGTGGTGATCACACACATATTAACCTGAACCAGCACAGGAGGCACTGCGTCCCCCTGCGGACCCACAGAGGGGAGATCTCATCACCCTTTGTTTGTGCTCAGAGTACGGCTGTCCAGAGGATGGTGCCCAAATAGATAAGGCTCTGGGCACAGATGTCTGATTTGATTATTCCTTTCCTTTTGCTACAAACCATATGGCAGTATGGGCAGCACAGATAGCTGGCAATCAAAATTCCTGGGCTCCCTCCCTGACTTTGCCATTCACTCCTTTAATTTTCAAAGCGGTTTTCGTGCATCAGCAAAACTTTCCGCCTTGAACCTCTCCACCCCCTTAAAACAAGAGCTTTCCCTCACTACTGGAGGTACTTTTGAAAATAGTAACCACATCTTGCTTTGTTATCATGAAATTATATGCACTTAATGCTTGTAAACTACTTTGGCACCAACAGATAAAAGGCACTACAGACAGGTTGCTAATCAGTTTGATTAAGTAAAGTGCCTGAAGTTTGCCACTGCTGCTGGAGAATTGCAGGCTGATCCATCTATAACCCGGAGGAATAAGATGAATTACATACGATAAGGATTGTTTGGTTTCTGGTCTGTCAACCAGTGAATAAAATGACTCTGTGTTTATATGCCAGGTCACAGAGAAAAGTTTCTTGCGATTGGAAATGATTAGGCACACTGATTAATGTTTCCAGTGCTCTTTGATCTAGAGCTGCCAGTTGGAATGAGTCTTGCGGCACAGACATCCCGACTGCCTTGTAGCAAAAGTGCAGGCGGTAGAAAATTGACTGAAAAAATAAGGGTGTGGAAGGGAAGGCTCTGCTGTAAGATATGTTCTTTTTCCAATGGGGACTCCAGGGTTGCATTCTTTGAACCATCCTCTTATTCCTGGAAGTCAGGGCGGTTTGTAACTTGCATTGTGTTTGTCAGGTTTATTCATTTTAAAGAAAATGTTCAGGAAGATTGCCAAGTCTTCTAAACTTCCAGTACTGATAAGGACCTCAGGGTCTGCTAAGTTAAGAAGAAAGCATCACAGGTTCAAGAAAAGCATTAAAATGTAGCGCTTTCTGAGTAGTCTGCAGCTCTTGAGTAACTGTTGATGTTTCTCTCAGTCAGGAGGTGCCATCTCCTGCATACCTCCTTGTGATAGATGTTCCTTCTTTGGGTCATAGGATTTCCCATTTTTAACTCTCAATTAGGATATCCCCTTTTATCATAAGTGAGATATCTGAGATAGTTTCCTAATACAAGATATGGGAAGATTTGCTAGGATAAGAGGAAGAATCCCCACCACTTCCTATCGTTCTCACATCACCACACTGTCTTCACTATTTTGTGTCTACATTATACTTGAGACATTATGGTTGAAGCTTGTACCAGCTGGGAGGCCACGAACATGACTGTGTTGCCCACTACATATTTTTTATAACCAGGACTGCAGTGTTTCTCATCCTCACTGTTACGCCTGTCATCCCCACTTAGTCTTTCTGGGGTCATGTCCTCTTTTGTGCGAAGTTGTGTATATCAGGATGAGATTTCTAATAAAAATCAAAGTGCTGTGGTCCCAGAGTAACCAATTAACAGGTGGTGAATGGGCATTCAGGATCTGGAAAATTTAAGGTGAAGACCTGGGTGTACCAAGGAGCTGAATTGCAGATGCCTACATGCAAGGACATTAAGATATTCCCAAATCACTATCTGCTTGCTGTTTTAGGAAAGCCTCCAGATCTATAGCAGTTTATCTCAAAATGCTTCTTCTTCAAATCCAGGTGGTTCAGCAGTTACAGCTGCTTTTGTTTAGGGAAAAGAGGAGTCAGGAGCTTGGGCTACCCCATCCTCAGACAGCCCAAGGTCTTCCCTACTGCTCATGGCCACCTCTGCTTGCACAGAAAGGAGCAGAGCACTGAGCGAGCACTGTGTGTCCTGGCCATCCTACAGTTATCTTTGCTTGTGTTTGTGCTGAAGACTCCTGATTTTATGAAAAATGGGAAAACTTTTGACATATTGGAAGTGTTCAGGAGCAGAGAAACCAGTGGATGGAAAATGGTGCCCAGTGAATCCCACTGGAAGTATAGGTCGGTGTAAGGAGGAAATTGCAATACCATTTTTACCAAACTTGGCTGTTTCTTTGGGTGTGCCTGCTTTTCTCATGTTTTACCAAGCACAAGAGCTTGCAGAGACCAGCACTGAGCAGTTCCTCTTTAACATGGGAGGCCCATGACCCATCTCCCACTCGAGTCGATCACCTCCCCAGATACTTGCCCACTACCATTTCATGACAGGATCTGTGCCTTCCCTGCACTCACAGCGCTGGAACCACAGCTGGTCCCCATTCAAAGCCTCTGATCTCTGATAGTGCATGAACTCATCCCCAAGCTGGGCAGGCAGCTTTAGAGTTTCTCTCCTCTGCTCAGCTGTTTTCACACAATGAATTGAAATCTCATCATCTTTCAGTTCTCTGACATGTTTGGTTCCTTTCAGCCAGTGTATTCAGCAGAGGGAGGATGGACAGACAGTAATCTCCTGGACCTTGTTATATGGGAAACCAGTATAAATACGAGCATAGATCAGTTTCCTGCCTATGTGAAATTATGTTTCATGCCCGTTCTCAAGCCTGCATTGTCTTCATGTGCATGGCCTGAAACAGCTAATATCCGTTTAATTGCAGATCATTTTCACAAAAACAGGTGCCTACTCTGCCTATTCTCTAATTTACAAGTGGCTCCATGGTGGCTGCTTGGCTGCTGCCTGCCCCGCTACTAATGTGCCTGCTTTCCTCCCCAGCTTGCATGGCTGCCCTGGTATGTTGCTGGGACAAGGAGAAGTGACACAAGGTCTCCTGGAAGCCTGCGGATGAGGCCAAGCAAAACACAGCTCGTCATCACCCCAAGTACCTCAAGGACTGATGCACCAAGTGGGTTCCCATTGTCTCAGACACTTCATTGTGCTTAATAGAGAAGGAGGTGTCTGTATTGCTCTCACAGCGAGCTAGGAGCTGGGGCTTGGAAAGGGAGGAGTTTGGGATTAGATATGTCTCCAGCTCCTCAGGGTAGGAATCACTGCTTATCTGAAGCAATTTTGGAGAAGTATGTCTATCTGGAGCAATTTTGGAGAGGTGTTTCAGGTGCGGCTTCCATGATGGAGGCAATTTCACGATGGCGGAAGCCACTCCAAAAGTGTGTCATGGCACTCGGTGTCCCCGGTGCCTCCCCCGGTGCACACTGCCTGTGCTGCTCCAGCTTGCTGCCACCCCACTTGCTGCTTCACCTGCCCGTGGCCTCCTGCTGAGGCCGGCTCTCCTTTCCTCCTGCCTCACATGCAGGACAGGATTATCATGTCCATCTTGGTATGGATCCTAGCAGGGAAATGGTGGGTGGGATGGTGAGTTTAAAGGTGCCCAGTCAAAAATTACACAGCTCAATCGTTTGCCTTGTTATAGCTACCATGGTTAACCCTCTGGTTTCGGGCCCTGGAGTAGGTTATCTGTGAGGCTCTATTCAACTCTTGGGCTCATAGCTCAAGCCGTGACAAGGACTTTGGCTGCAGCCAGTTTTGTTTTTACCACTAATGGTCACCTTTTTTTCCTTGCTTTCATGGGAGGCTAGGCCATGCGCCCACTCGGAGGCTAGGCCATGCATGCCAGCTCATGTCCAGGAGGTGGAAGGGCAGGGCTTGCGCTTTGGGCTGGCACATGATGTGGAGCGTGAAACAAGTCAGTAGTCAGGGGAAGCACAGCCAGCAAGAAGCATGAAACTCACTGCCCCTCTGGGCAGGGTTAGACTGGGCAGAAACCTGGCAGAGAGGATGTCTGCCAGGTGTCCAGGTTAGGGTGCAATCCAGGACATTAGAAGTCTGGATATGTGGGAGCTGGAGCTGCTGTCTGAGCTAGCAAGAGATCTTTAACTCTTTGTATCTCAGATACTCACAAAAAACAAATACTGTTGCATCCTTACTGCTTTCTGCTCCAAACTGAAAAGCTCGGGACAGTTTTCCCCTGACATAAATATATATCAAACTATATTAAGAAATAGAAAGGTAACACAGGAGCACAGACAAGTCTAGGTTGGAAGGGACTTCCCAAGACCACCTTTCCATGGAAAACAGGGCCTTAGATTAGGTTATTCAAGGCCCAGCCAAACCAAGTCTAGTATTTCTAATGAGGAAGATTCCACTCTCTTCAGGCAACTAATCCTAGTCTTTAGTTGGTCTCACAGGAAATAATTTTTTTTAATATTCAAGTAGAACTTCCTTTGAAGGCATTTGTGCTTATTGCTTCTTCTCCTGTCATAGTGCATCCTCGTGAAGAGATGCGTCTTTTCCACAGCTACCTTTTAGTTATTGGAAGGCAGTGATTTGATTTCCCCAACTTAAGCCCTCCCTATTCAAGCCTGAGCAAGCACAATTCATTCCATTGTGAAGTTCTCCATCCCTCTAAACTTGCTGGTCCCCTCTGGACCATCTCCAGTCTTTCAACATCTCTCTTGAGCTGGGGAGAGAAAAACTGGACAGTGTGTTCCAGATGTGGCTTAACAGATGCGGAGCAGAGTAGGATAATCTCATCCCTTTACCTATAAGCAATAGTCTTACTAATTCATCCCAGGATGCTGTTGGCCTTCACTGCTGCTAGGATACATGGCTGGCTCTTGTTCAGTTTGCTGTCTGCCAAGACACCCTGTGCCTTTTCAACAGAGCAACCACCCAGCTGGTGCTACTGCTTGGGATTATTCCATCCCAGATTCAGGATTTGACGTTTATCTCTGCTGAACCTCATGTTAAACATCATTGTTGTTGGCCAAATCTCAACAGCCTGTTGAGATCTCTCTATATGCTGGCTTTCCTTCCAGCACATCTACCTCTTCTCCCAGTTTAGGTTCATCCTGAAATTTGGTGACAATGCATTCAATCCTACCTTCCAGATCATCTATAAAGCCGAATTGCATTGACTCCAGAAGAAATTAATTTGTGCCCAGCTGCCAGCATGACTTTGAGCTTTTAACCACCACCCTCTGATCTCAACAGTTTAGCTAGTTTCTGAACCATTTTGTGTTTCATCTGTCCAGTTCATATCTTAATGCCTTGTCAAAAAGGATTTTGAGGGAGTCTGTGTCAAACACCTTGCTAAAGTCAAAGTAGATGATATCCACATTTCCCTCATCCATTAAGTTGTTTGGTCAAGCATGATTGAGCCTTCAGTCAGGGGTAGCCCTGTTGGCTTTTCACAGTCAGCTTCTTGTCATTGGTGTGCCTGGAAATAGCTTTTTTAGGGACCTGGATCTTCCTTTTTTGACTTTTTCTGTAGGTGGACATTGTATTTGTTCTTCACCAGTCTTCAGACTGGAAAACCTCTCTCCACACAAAGCTGTTTACTCTTTGTTTTTCACTTCCTCTGCATGGGGGAATAATGTAGTTGATGCCAAACAGATCACTTAAAGCACTGTGGAGGACAACATGTAAAGAACAGAAGGTCCTTGTGTATAATGATACCAGTCCAAATGAGTTAAACAGGACAAATTCTGGGATGGAAATGACATGGTTCATGGTTCTTTTAGAGGTCAATTATTAGCTGAAAGGTCTGTGTAATTTTGCACAGACCAGTGTAGTAATTAAGTGGCCTAGTTTTGGACTGATGTTGATATCAATAATTATATATATTAATATGTGTTTAGTCAATGCAATTAGTCAGCATGATTACACTGGCTGTACAGCAACATACACTCTCAGACCTGTATGTTTCTTTCATGTTACAAAACAAGCTACAGATCTTTAGCCCAGACTTTCCAGTCTTTAAATATTAGGAGTTATCCAATGATACCATAGTAGTTGCATTGGAACCTGCTATTTTTACATTTTAATAACCACCATGTTGACTAAGACTAGGAAATATGTTCTCTCTACTGCCAAAGGATGAGTTTTTCTGCTCCAGCTCAACAAGTGACCATGTCCTTCATTTATCAGCTGTTAGTGGCTCACAGTCTGGCTTCTGAGAAGAGCAAGAGGTGAACAGCAAAGGCTGAATGGGAAATTATAGAAAGACCAGAGAGGATCATGCGAGGCATCTGAACTATACTGTCCTCCTAGGCAGTGATTTGCCAATGCACAGATGCACATGGGTGTCCTTCTTCCACAACTATGAATTCAAATTTTAAGGTGTAATTGTAATTACAACTGTAATTGTAAGGCGATTGACATGACATTGCTTAACACTGTTATTAATATTCACAGAGCAGGTAGCTATGTGCTGTGTTAGGCTTCTTATATCTTTAGTAATAAAACATATCCTCAAGCCTTCTGTCTAGGAGGATGGAAACCTGACATCAACCCAGGCTCTGCTAATGCAAACCCCAAGTTATTTCAAGCTCGTAAGAAGGAAAGTGTGCTTTTTATCTCCCCTTTTCTCGTATTTTTCTTCTTTTTTCATTAGAATTACCCATTTCTGGTCTAGCTGGAAATGGTCAATAGAAAACAAGATGCCACTGAAACATATAATTGCTGTACCTGTGGTCAGTATTACATGTGTATATTTTAATAATCAGCTGAGTTTAAATAAATATGCAGAACTCCTGGTTTTGGCCAAGCAAAATGCGACAGCTGTTTGTGCTGGTGTTACCCTCGTGCTGAGAGCTGCCTGCTGACTTTGCAGAGGTGGAACTGTTTGGGGTGTCGTTTGCCTGAAACACTTTATCATGGCTCCCCACAAGCCCTCCCTCCGTCTGGCTGCTTACAGGTTTTCAATGAAAGGCCCTGTTCACGCATGCAGCAACTTGAATTATCTCTAAATAAACTAGTATGTGTGGAGAGTAATTCATGAGCACTTCCAGCACAATGATAAATGGCAGGCAGGGCCAGCACATACAAGGTGGCCCCTCAGGGATATGTCTCCATCAGGTTGTGCAAAGATACTGTAGAAGGGTGTGGAAACATGAGCATAAAATAAGAGCTTTGTCTTTTGGTGCTTTAGAGACCAGGCTGTAAGTGACAGACATGCACTATTTGATCTGTCATCTCTTGTCTAATATTGTATCTCCAGGACTTGACAGATACTTAGGGTTTTACCCCCAATTCCTCCCCATGTGATTACCAAGCTTCTTCCTAAAAAAAAACAACAGTCATCTTAGCCCTTAAATACACCTTAAACAGTCAGTTCTGATAAATAATAACAATAAACTTTAAGAATTTATGTACTGTCCTGCTATTTTCCAGCCCTTGCTAACATGATTCTTGAACTGCAGTTGAGCTTTGGCTTAGCAGAAGCCATTGTTCTGCAATGACCAAGAGAGAGAATAAAAGCCCACAAAAACAAGAACCGTAGGAGGTTGTGGCCAGGTTTATCCCAACAGGTTAAACAGGGGCAAGGCATAGTCCTGAGCACTGGTGTATACCTGTCCATGCTGTAAGCTGTTAGCACGGCTCCTGCCCACACCAGCTAGAGCTTCTCCAGACAACGCCTGGGCACTGTCTGGGGACTCACACTGGCCATGGGCCATCCCCAGTAATAATTTGGCTGCAGGCACCTTGTTCTGAGGAGGTGAAAGGGCTTAGCTGTTTGGATACAAGCTGCTGGGCAGTTGGCGCCAGTGCCAAGGAACAGTCCCTAGCTTGTCTTATTTACATGTATGGACAAGATGAAGGCTTTGGGATACAGGAGCCTCAGTGGTGAGGTATAACATACGTGAATTTTGCAATTCTGGATGCAATTTTGAAATACATATTTCTGTTGAACTTTCAGGTACTGCTCTCAGATTCTGTCTCTCTTGAAAACCCTGCACTTGCTGATTATCTATTATTGCTCCCACATGGCAAGGGAGGGAAGAAACCCTTCATCTTGAGAGAGCAGACATAAAATAATGTGAAAGAAATGTGAAATGACTGGGGAGGGATTTTGTTGTGGTCTACAGAGAAACTGTAGGAGATTCATAGCTTGCTACTGATACAGTTAAAAAGCATGCTGTATCTCCCTATTTCTGAGAAGAGGGAGAAGAAACAGAAGAAAAGAGTTCAAAACCATAGAAATACTAAGCAGAAATGATAGATAATCTGATGTACAGTCTTACTTGTCACATAATACTGTCTAGACTTTGTCTGTACACATCTGTACCAGTGTCTACTGTTTTTATTAGGCATAAACTTATAGTAAAAGACATCTGCTTCAGTTAGACTGGTCATATTTGTAGTTCCTGTTGAAAAAAATGACTCTTTTTCTGCCCTTAAAATCCAAGCTGAAATTGATACAAATAAATAAGTAGTCTTGCCTCTAAGAAATGATGTTCCTGGGGAAAAACCTATATTGTGATCTGAATTAGTGCTGCAAAGCTCATCCTGTATAAACCATTAGTCCTGGAATCCAGCACAGCTGAATTATAGATGAAATGTATTTTGGTCCATTATGTCAATGTGTTGCTTGTAGTGGGAAACCCAAAACTGGACACAGTTCACCAGATGAAATCTCACAAACGTCTGATAAATGGGAATTATGACTTCTTTCAACTTACACAATTACCTTGTCATAGAAAGTAGACTGGCTTGTCAGCCAGTAGATCAACAGCACACTGCTTGTCTCCACTGACCCATCATAGGTTACCTTCAGAGGAGTTAACATGTCTTTGGCTAAGGCACTAAGGCTAGAAATGTGTCTGACTTGAAAAGTAGGTAGGCCTGGGTCCTCTTTGGATATGTTGCTGTATTTGCACGACCTGTTAAAATGGAGCTCCATGAGCATAGGATGCATGGACAAGAGCAAGCATGTGACAAGATCTGAAGGTAGCAGGGATTTGTCTGGTATCTCAGAGGCCTTAGGGTGTAGGATGGTCCTTTCTCAGTCCTGAATGTTCTTTTTACATGGTTCTGTATCCGTCCAGTCTTCTGTATCTTCTACTTTTTAACAAAACTAGCTCTGAAGAAAGGCGCATGAGATTGACTGAGGCATCTCACCATAGCTGAACTGCTCTATCTAGTGGAGTTGCACAAGGGTTTACAGCATGTTTATGCTAAAGTAAAGAATCATGTGAATAAATTAGTAGTTTTAAAGTGATGAAAACAAACACTTCAGGATTAATTGAGGGAATGGGGAAAAAATTCCCCCTCTCCTTGTCCTGCATCCTCTCACATCCCATCCTTTGACTATGGGGAACCTTGATCAACATGACAACTTCCATAATGGTTTTTAAAAAATGCATATGGGATTAGCTGCCAGCTTTCAGAGGAGGGATATGCAGTAACCACTTGAAATATCTAACTTCTGGGCTCTGCCCTCATCTCTACAGAAGTTTTGAACAAATTGTTTGATTTTGCTATGCCAACCAGTTGATCTGTAATACCATACTATTTATTCGACATCTTTGAGTGTTGTGTGGCCTACTGAAGGGCTTTTCATGTTGGAGACTTAACGTAGGCTTTAGTGTTTTTTTTTTTTTTTAGTGTTCAAAATGAAAGAGAGTGTCTTTATTTTTCTTCTTTCTCTCTTTATGGACAGACATTTAATACTTCTAAAAATTTACTCCCTTTATCATGTCTTAATTCAGGCATCTAAAACCATGGCCCATTTTTAATTTAGGCCAAACACCCCTGCCATGGCATGACACAGTTTTCTCTTGGTTGGGCACTGTTGTGGTTTGAGCCTACTCTGCAGCTAAATGCCACACAGTTGCACACCCACCCTCCCCCCACTTGGGAATGGGGAGGGAATCAGAGGGGCAAAGGGAGACTCACGGGTTGAGACAAAAACAGTTTAATAATAGTAACAGAATAATACACTGACACCAGTATCAACAGGTAATGTACAATACAGCTGCTCACTGACCAACACCCACCTGCTCCCAGCCAGCAATCCCAAACACAAAGGCCCCACAGCAACACTCGCAGAAGTGGCAGCCCCTCCCAGCCCACTCCTGCCTTTATATAGTGAGCACAATGTCACATGACATGGACTATCGGCCAATCCGGGCCCAGCCCTCCAGCTGTGCTCCCCCCGCCCCCGCGCACAGGTGAGGGCACTGGGGCCTGGGGAGCCCCTGGGGTCTCAGGGTGCTGCAGCTCCTCCCGCTGCCAGACCAACGGGAGCTCTAGGCCAGCCCCAACCAGGACAGGCACACAGTCTAACTTGGCACAGGTGAGTACGGAGGTGAGAGTTATAAAAAGATGGGATGTTACATATCTTGGCTGCAATGATATAAGAAAGTTTTGTCCTGTGTACATCAGTTGTAGCATGCTCATATGCTCCTCCCAGACAGTGGGTCTTGCTCTTTATGAAAGGCCTGTGTAAGCATGAAACACTGGAAATAAAAAAAAAAAAAAAAAAAAAAAAAAACCAAAAAACAGCTGAGGGCAATTCTGCAGTTATCATGGATTTTTATTTCAGGAGCGATGTGACTGCTGGGGTCAGTAATAATACACAATGTGGGCCTGCTTTTCATATATGCTAATAAACAAGTGTTGGACTATTTATGTGGAAAGAGGAATATTTATGATGCACATCAAAAAATGTTATTAGGTAGGCTGAAACACAGAATGATGCCATGTCCTGCTTACCATCTTCTAAGGACACCTGCCAACATTTTAGTCATTTGCCAACAATCTCATTTGCTCCATCCTTTTCAGTAATACACTTCTGCTACACATCTTAAAAGAGTTTAGAGATGAAGTAAAGCTGGTTCTTCCCACCGGACTTCAGTGCAGATGAGAATGAGAATCAGGTAAAAGGCTTATGAAAACAACTATTTTTAGCTTAGCCCTGATAGCACAACAGCTCCGTTGTTCCGTTCTGATATTCAGTCAGTGTGACTCATCTGTAGAGGACTTTCTGGCCCATTTTCTTTAAAAATGTGCTCTATCCAGAGAACTGACTGGGTCTTTCTAAAATTGGAAACACTGAAAAATAACGTCTTGCTCATTTGTTGGGTGTTGTTTGACCTTTCCTGCAACACCTCATCTCAAACAGTGGAATATGTACTGATTTATGCAGCAAGGTGTTTTCAACCAAAAGAGTGTTTTTATGGACATTTTTTCCCTTCTGAAGAAGGGAATAATGGAGATGACAGATTTCAAGGCTCCCATGGAGAATGAGGTCAGGTGTCCTCAGAGACTAATTGAGTAGGTGATGGCTGTTTCAGAATAGGAAGATTTGGCAAGACTGGAAAAAGCCACTCTGAACCTCACCCTGGCCTCTGGTCATACCTAGATAACCTCTGGTTTTGGAGGATTTTCCAGATCTTTGGGACTCCCAAAGCATGAAGACTGCTGCCAGGCTTTGAAGGTGCTGCAACATAGAAATGTGTCACTCAGTGGAGGGGCTGGAGACATTTCCTTCTTGAATCCCCCCATTATCTTGGATCCAGGAATGACACTTTTCCCCAAAATGGGGAAAAATGGAAAAGGTTTTCTTCAGTCACTCAAGTACCAGAAAGAAACATATGTTTGAGAGCAAGGATTAGGGAGAACTCAGACTTGTCATCCTCCTAGTAAGGAAACGTCCTTTCCTTTTCACTTGTGTATTTTCCCTGAAGATATAATCTTAGGCCAAAGTTGAACAAGATAAGCGCTCACTTTGTGTAAAGCTGTGAATAATCTCTCTCTCAAGGGCTTTAAGTATCAGGTTGAATTAGGATTTTAGAAAAGTACATGAAAGATCCCTTTGGCAAGACGAGTTTCCATGCATGGAATCTGGAAGTGGTCTGAAGTGGACATCAGTGACCTACTTTATTAGCTGTACATGAAATCTGGCTCTACCGAAACCAGTGGCAAAACTGCCATTGATTTAAATAGATCTGAATTTAATCCCCAGTATGTTTATTTGCATTACTTTTTTTCCTATTACTTTCACTATATAGGCATGGAGGACTTGTGTGTTGAAAATATTGATATGATCTAGACACCCTTACCATTATGGCAAGGGTACAACAGATGCCACTGTGGGAAGACACATTTAGAGTTTTGCTTGGCACTTTGAAATGCTTTTCATTTTTTCCTACATGCCTTGCTTCAGCTTTCCAGGTTAAACCTGTGCATGAATGACAGCTCTTATTATTTTGAGTGTTTGGTGTTTTTCTTCGTTATTTAGATACTGAATTTGCAAAACATTCCTTTTAGCAGGGCAATTCGTTCTCAACTGGATCTTAATGAGACCAGTCCTCTTTTTCCTGGGAAAGTATGCACCTCTGGTAAGAGAAGCCCACCTTTCACAAACCACAGCTAAAACTTCTTTTTTCAGTGTAACACAAAGCACACAACTGCTTGCAAATGTCAGTTTTTCTTAGCATGAAGCAAATATGCATTTTGTAGATGTAGGACACAGACGTATTTTGATGTGGGACTTGAACAGGGCTTCAGTATAGGGATAGCTCATCTTTAATTTATAGTTACATGCAATTGAGCCATTCCAGGAAAAGACTTTTTGTGGTTCTTGGGCCAGGGAAGAAGAAGGATAAAAACCTTCTACCCTAAACAGAAACAGTTACAACAGGCAGTACAGACCTATGTTCCCTAAATGAAAACTTAGTGTAAAGGACTTGCAATGTATTTCAGGATTAAAATCATCGAGACATTGATGCTAAAACTCTTTCAGGTCTCACCTATTTTTTCTCTGGGAAAAACAGAAACACCCCTGTTTGTTTGCTACCTCTGTTGTCACAAGCAAGTTAAATAAAATTCAGTTGGCAGCTGGTCACAAGTGGCATTCCCCAGGGCTCAGTATTGGGCCCAGTTATGCTTAGTATCTTTATCAATGATCTGGATGAGGTGATCGAGTGTACCCTCAGTAAGTTTGTAGACAACACCAAGTTGGGCAGGAGTGCTGATCTGCTTAAAGGTAGGAAGGCTCTACAGGGAGGATCTGGACAGGATGGATCAGTTGGCTGAGGCTAATTGTATGAGATTCAACAAGGCAAAGTGCCATATCCTGTACTTGGGTCACAACAACACCAGGCAACGCTACAGGCTTGAGACAGAGTGGCTGGAAAGCTTCCTGGTGGAAAAGGACCTGGGGGTGTTGGTTGACAGCCAGCTGAATATGAGCCAGCAGTGTGCCCAGGTGGCCAAGAAAGCCAATGGCACCTAAGCTTCTATCAGAAATAGTCCCCCTGTACTCTGCGCTGGTGAGGCCACACCTCAAATACTGTGTTCAGTTTTGGGCCCCTTGCTACAAGAAAGACAATGAGGTGCTGGAGCATGTCCAAAGAAGGACAACGAAGCTGGTGAAGGGTCTGGAGAACAAGTCTTATGAGGAGTGGCTGAGGGAACTGAGGTTGTTTAGCCTGGAGAAAAGGAAGCTCAGGGGAGACCTTATCGCCCCCTACAACTACCTGAAAGGAGGCTGTAGTGAGGTGGGTGTTGGCCTCTTTTCCCAAGCAACAAGTGATAAATTAAAAGCAAATGGCCCCAGGTTGCACTAGGGGAGGTTTAGAGTGGATATTATGAAAAATTTCTCCACTGAAAGTTTTGTCAGACCCTGGAACAGGCTGCCTAGGGAAGTGGTTGAGTCACCATCCCTGGAGGTATTTAAAAGATGTGTAGATGTGGTGCTTAAGGACATGATTTAGTGGTGGGCTTGGTAGCGTTAGGTTAATGGTTGAACTTGATGATTTTAAAGGTCTTTTCCAATTTAAACAATTCTATGATTCTGTGATCTTAAGATGTAATCACGTTTTAATCCGATTATGACACCCACTGCAGGAAATTCTCTGGCCTCTCTTGTGCCTAGGTTTGACTTAGTTGATCAAAATGGCATTTCTGGCCTGAAAGTTCATCAATCATTGGAGCCCAATGGAAAGCTTATGGTAGTGTGGTATGTTTATAGAGGGACTTACAGACTTTCAGGAGTCAAAAGCATTTTATAAACAGCAATTGATTCATGCTTTCATTCCACACAAATGCAACCACCACCAAGGATAAGGTCTGTCTTGTTTTTTGCATGGGATAGCAATGAGGAAGGTGTAGGTAGGCAGCATGTAATTATAAAAACATGGCATTTTATCAGAATTTTGTGTTCACTCTTGTAAAAGAGCTATGGGATTTTTTAAGGTTCTGTGTGAGTTGTGCTCTAGAGCACAAGCAGTAATGTCACCCTTGGATTGTATTGGGGTTATTGCTTCTGGGGGAATTTGTTGCTGGATTATCATTACCTTGGCCTGGAATATCTCAGTGCTCTTTGGTCAGCATTTGAGTGAGAGAAATTTCATTGTACTTTTTGTTTGGTACTGCAGGTAACTGTGTTCTGCAAATACAGCTGCGTGTCTGGCAGTGTGCTGCCTGTGTGCCTACCTCTTGTTCAGACCAGCTGGCTGGTCTCCTTGCTGAAGGCTGTTACCTCAAACAGCAGAGTTGTTCTGCAGTGTGGTATATTCAGCCTTTACTGATGCTCACCACAGCTTCTCCTGAAAGGAAAATGGATACTTGACTAATCTGTCAGAAACTGGCTTGTCCTAAATCATAGGAACAAAGAAAAGCTTGTAAGGAAACTGCTGCCCTATCTTTATCAGCCAGACTTTCCTTATTTCCATTACATGTAGCCTTGTTTATGTCTCTGACACTTGGGGACTACTCAAATTCTGCTCCTCTTCTTTTTCTTCAGACCAAGTGGCTTTGTTTCTGAGCCAAAACCCATTCAGTCTGGGGGGGAGTCTTTCTAATGCTGTTGTCTGGCTTTGGATCGTCTCCCTCACTTGCACCCCTTTCAGAAATCAGAAGGCACACGTTTAACTTATTCTAAGAAAGCTGATCTCAGGAAGGCAGAAATCAAATAACTTCAGTGTAGCACCTGAATGCTCTGCTTGAAACAGATCTGTCAGAGGGTTGCTCATCCCAAAGAAAGAGATAACAAAGGAAGGATTTTTCTCCAGGATATAGTATGATTTCTAATATTTTCTATTAAATAGAAAAACATAGAGGACAAAACAATCTTTTTTATGTGGCTTGCTTTCTCTTCCCCGCAGACAAATTCCACTGGACCAACTTCTTACATATTTACTTAAGCCATCTTTACTGTAATAAAAGATCTATGAAACCAGACAGTTTTCACCATTTAATATATGCTAACGTGGCAAAATGGGCCAAGATTTGGAATCAGTACTGGTAAATATCTGTGGGAACTAAGGAAATGGGCTTCAAATCTTACCCCAGAATCAGCAATGATTGATTTTTTTTTTTTAATTATTAATATCCTTATCACTGAGGAGGTGTATTTTATGGAAATTGAAGTTTTCCTTATTTCTGGCCTACTGGCTGGAGGTCTAAATTAAAAGAGCAGCTGATCTTTAGAAATCCCAAAGGGGTGGAAGAGCACAAGGACAGAGGTTCCTTGATGGCTTCATGGCAGAACAGGAAAGCATAGGAGGACCCTGGAGGGACTGAGGAGCAAGGTCCATGGTGCCTCCTCTGTGTCAGGGCTTATGTATGGATTGCATGTGCCTTAGTGCCCTGACTTTGGAGCAAAGCATCACTGCAGAACTGAAGAGGACAGCTTGTGAGAGCTCCTGGCCAAGGGTGGCTGGCAAAAGTGGCAGCTACCATTGTTCACTCCAGGTAGCTAGGTTCAGCTGTTGAGGGAGCACCTGAGCTGGAAACAGGGATAGCTAAAACTTCAGCTGTTGATCCCAGCAGTACCTTGGTGCCAGATGGGTTATGCATGAAGTTCTGATCTGAGGATCAGATACTGATTCTTGAGAGCCCTGGACGCTCAGGAGTGCCACTGGAAGAGGGAAAGCTGGGAAAGCTGGGAAAGCTGCAAACTCGACTTCTGCTTGGACTGAAAAAATGTCAATAAAGACAACTACGTAGGGTCATGGCAAGTTTGAGGGGTAGCAGGTAGTGTGATAGGGAGTGTGGCTGTATATTGTTTCCCTCCTTTCCGTAAAGAAATGGTTTCATGTCTTTAATTCAGTACTTGCTTTAATGAATATTGCTTGTGCCAGAGAAAATCTCAGCTGTGCTCCTAGGTGTCTGGGCTGGGATTGGTGCTGATTTTCCTGCTGTTCTTCAGCAGGGGCCTTTGAAGACTAAACCTGGCCCCTTCAATGCTTGCAGAGGGGTTATGTGAGCTGTCTGGCTCCCGAAGGCCCTGATTGGAGCCTCCAGATGCTACAGAAATGCTTATGTATAATAAGAACAAGGACTTCTTTTCATCTCCCTGTGCTGACTGAGATGTTAGCTTTCGGCGATGGCATCTGTGTCTGCCTGGAGAGCACTGGATCTAACACAGGGGAGTGATGGGGAATCTGTAACAAAGCTGTGGATGCTGCTGTCCTTTTCCATAGAAAATCTGAAACCTAATAAAAATGTTTGTTTATTTATTGTTTTGCCTTGGCTCACTCTCTTAGCTCTTACTATATTGCAGCTACAGAGGTATTAATTAAGAATATTGGATGTGGTCAACTTTGTGCACACTAAGGATGTTATAAAAACAACAGCTACTGTAAAAACCTTTAAATAGTTCTGTCAGTCTCCTAAAAAAGAGGAAACTTGCTGTTTTCTAACCAGTATTTTCCTATCATGGAATAGCATTGGGGGATTTTAGAGGATGACAAATTGACTATGAGTCAGTGGGGCAACATGGTGCTAAAGGAATATGCTCTGCTGGGATGCAGGCAGTCTGGGGGGTATTTCAAAAACCAATTAAAAAGTACTCAGACACTCAATTTTCTGCTTTCCTCAGCAGTGGCTGGACCACGGGGTTCAGTCTGGGGCTTCATGTTATAGAGGAGGAAAAGTGGCAGTCTGTAGAGGAGACCACAGCCGTTGTGGAAAATGAGAATCAGTATTTTTGCAGAGGAGGGGCACTGACCCGATGGGGAGGGAAGTGATCAAGGTTAGCTCATGACACACAGAAATACTTTGACTCTGCACCAAGGCATCTGATTGTCAGAGGTGTTCTGTCGCCAAGGTGCAGCTTTGTATGGGATTAGAACTGCAAAAATACATTGAATACATGAGACCGTATCAATGAGAAAATGGAGACCCAGCTGCTTGGTTCTGGTTGTTATTTTGCTTTTGCATCTGATTCAGGTTGCAAGAGGACTGATAGCAATTCCCACACAGCCAAATGTAGTCAGAAAAGCATCCTGGGTGGTTTAAGCCCAAACTCCTTGGGAAAGAGTTAATCTGGAGGGTGCATTTTTATTGACTTGACTGGCAAACTACTGATCTGACAAGAAGCCTGTGCTAGTGCTGAAAGCTCACAAAAGTATTTCAGAAGCATATTAATTCATGTCTCATATCTCTGCTAGTGCCTCAGCAGAACTGGTTGCTCTACAATAAATCTTTCAACATTTGAGCCCAGCTGCCTCTGCCCTTTTCTAACAATGAAGATGAGGGTCAATTCTTCTCATTAGTCAATAAGAGCTGAATTTAAAAATAACATGCTGATGTTGCTGCACGGAAGTGTTTAAGTTGGATTAAATATGAGGGAAAAATAAATCGGGGAAGAGCAAGCTACAAAGGGAATTGCAGATTCACTTTCCAGTCTGAAAGATTTTTAGGGCAGGGACTGTCAATTATTTTGTTTGTACAACAATCTCAACTTAAATGGGGCCTCTAGCTGCTTCCACAACATAAATTATTGATGCTGTTAGGATCCACAAAAGACATGTGCCTAGCTTTAAGCACAGGGGTAATAAAACTGAAGGCTAGAGGAATCCTTTAGCTGAAAGCTAAATATGTACTTATGTTCTTTAGGCTTCTTGTGGCTGCTTTAGATGCTTATGAACCTCACATGATCTTGAAATAACAAAGCTGGTTGTGCTATGACAGAGGATAAAGGTCTGAATAGACACACTTGGAGGTTCCAGAGGATTCTCATGACCTCTCAGAGAAACTCAGCCCTGTTGACTTCACAGGATACCAGTTGAAACAGATAGTCCTTATCCAAAGTGACAGCAGGTACATAATCCTAATAAAAGAAACATGGACCCGTTGCACATCATCCTGTCATTGCGTTACCTTGCCTGACAAAGGAAGGCAGCACGCCATGATATGAAAAGATCTGAGGTGACATGACACCCAACAAGGCATCCTGGTTGATGGAAAGGGAGTTGGGAGGTGGGGAGCATGGGAAGGGAGCAGGGCTGGAGCCACTTGGAGAGGTAGCTCAATGCTTGCTGGTTGCTTTGTGTTGGGTGGTCCATGTCTGCACTCCCAGCAGCAGATGGTAGTTTGTGAGGTGCCAAACTGAGCTTCGACTAAGCAGGAATTAAAAAAAAAAAAAAAAACAAAAAAACAACCCCCCCAAAAAACAGGAAAAGAAAAGAAAGAATAAAAGGTTAATAATCCTCAGGCACTGAGGCCTTTTTCTCTTACTATTCTTCATCCCAGTCTTCAAACAACCTGCGCTACAGCAGATTGCAGGCTCTTACAGATTTGCCAGCCCTTGCCTTTTGGAAAAAGCCTTCCTTTGTTTTTGGCTCAGTTTACACTCCTTTTCAGCCATCTCTCCCTCGCTCAGAGGTGGGAGTTTGCAATGTATTATGCATGATGTTATTTAAACCTCTATGTTGACCGTGGTTTCTATGGGGCTTTTTTTTGTTGTTGTTTCTTTTAATGTATCACCTGCTTTTGGGAGCAGATACTGCTGGCTTGGCTGTCTTCGCTGCTCAGGCAAAAGGGCAGAAGGAGCTACAGGACAGGAGCCTTAAGCCCTGCAGATACAATGCCACCATGATCAGCAAAACCTACCTGATTACACCTAACTTTGTCCTGCCTGGGGCCTCTGTGCTCTCTGGATCCTTCAAGGTCTCTCTGTTCTCCCCTTCACACATTTGCCCTTTCCTGAGGGATGAGTTGCAGGTAGCCTGTGGGAGACAGTGCCTGTGCTTCCAGCCAGAGAAGCACCCTTGGGAGGAAGAGCATGCATTGAAGGCATCCAGCTGCTAGAACAGAGCTCTGGATTTTCCCTTTCCTTTACTCTTCCTGGGCAAAAGGAGACAAGCCATGTAATTCCTCTGGTTCAGATGTTTATCTGCCCACTTAAAGTACAGAGCTGAGGAGCAAGTCTCCATTTCTTACAATGGAGTTGTCACCATGCGCCTTTTTCTTTCAGGAACAAGGTGATGCAAAAAGCCTTTGGGGGAGATGTATAGCAGGAGCCCATGAGAGGTCTGCCTCTGATGAGGCTCCTGCACCCAGATCCCAGGGAGTTGGGCTCCTGCACCCAGATCCCAGGGAGTTGGGCTCTGACTGCTGCAAGAAATGCTCTACTCACCCCAGTGCCTCCTATTCTCCCTCAGCAGGAGATGATTCCTTTAAAAAAAGTGACATTGTGCCTCTGTGAGAAGCAACATCTCCAAGTTTTGACAAGAATTCAGAAGGAGGTTTGGCTCTGCAGAAAGGCGGTCATGGGGTATCCCGTGCAAGGTGGCAGCTTCTGCTCCTTGGGCCTGGAAAAGGATCCTTGGCTGAGTCTGGTGAAGCCCATCTTGAACTCTGCTCGTTCAGGAGACCCTGCTGAGCACAGATGGGTCAGAGACCACCCATAGTTCTGAGACTCCCAACTCTTTGAGTACTGTCACCTGAAGAAATTTCCTTTCTTCCAGCTCCTGGCTATTTCCTCAAAGCCTTTCCATTCAGGAAGAGTCTTTTTCTGGGGGTAGGTGTACATACATTCTCCATGGATCTGCCATCAGAGCTGTGCTCACAAGGCACTATGCTATGGGGAACATAAAACTGATACTTCAACAGAAACTGAAAGAAGAAATAAAGGTGAAGGGAGTTACCCAGATCAGGAAGCCCTAGATGATCAAATGACACTTTTGTTCATTTGCTGAACTGTGTGTACAGGTGTATGATTTAGTTATGTTGAATCAACCCGACCTAGGGTAGAGACACTACCACCTAGGGTACAGATATGCCCTTTAAATGAGGAAGAATTTGCATCTGTACGAGTCTGTGTGCTCCTCAGAAAGCTGTTAGAGATCTTGGGGACATGCTTGCAAAAGGCAGTGCTGCTACATCTTCACAGCTTCTCCATCCCCAAGCTCCTTGTGTTGCAGCCACACTGCCTGGTGGCACTGGATATTGTCTCCCAAATACAGAAAGCCTCCATGCTGTGATGTGCTGAGCTGTAGAACCATCACCCACCACTTGTCATGATGCTGTATAAAACTTGCCAGGTTTCAACCCTGGAAACCAGGTTTGGTTCATCAATCTTTGAAAATCTTTTGGCAAATCACTGGTTGAGTGACTTCTTGACTGCACCAGGCTGACTCCTGAGCTTACAGGAGTCACTTAATTCAAGATGGAGAACCAATGAAATTTGAGGTACAGACTGCAGGTTTTCTTCTGATTTTGGGGGGAACAATTTCTTGCTTCCCTAGGACATATATGGGGTCCAACTCTCCTTTTATGATGTCGTTGTGGCCCAGGCAAGGGTTAACATCTGAAAGCCACCCGCCCCACTGCCCACCCTGCAACAGGCTTAGCTTGCCCTTCCATTGTTTGGACTAAACCTTCCCAGATTTACTTACTTCCTTTTGATGTCTGGCAATGTTTGTTTATTAGCGCCAGTGGCCTGTGTTAACTCTGAGTAAGTCTTTGACTAAATCCCATTCTCTGCCTTTCCTCCTCCCTTCACGGGCTTGTGAGCTGATAAACTTCAGCACTGGCTTTCAAACCTAGTGAGGTTAAACATGAACTTCTTTCACACCTGCCTGCTTTCCCAGCTAATGGATTCTGGTGGCTGCTGAGAGAGGAGTCCTTTTATGGCAAAGAGAAGGCTTCAAAGATTGATTTCATTTCTGGTTCGTATGTTCAAGAAGTGGATTTTTAACTCTTGAAATGGAAAGGATTATTTTAGTGAATTCCCTGCTGTCCTGAGGTCATCTGCTTAACCACAGCAGAGAAATACTAACAGGACAGGTATTAGCCAGTAAGTCACATAGTTTTATATATAGTCCACCAAGCACTATTTTATTGTTCCATTTTTTCCACAGTGCTTAAGTACCATTTTGGGACTCAGAGTTTAGTCTGCTTCAATCTGAAGTATGAATCAAGAGAAAGAAGATGAGAGCTGTTTGGGAAATGATAAGTACTTCCTATGGAAACATTCGTAACTGTTCTGTTTTTCCTTTAATCATGGGAAAGTTCCATTAAAAGAACAAAGTCTACCAAAAAAAAAAATTCCCATTTTTTTTCACATGTTTATTATTTAAAAAATTTTATTTTGCTATGTGTCTATCTCAGGGGAGAAGTTATTAAAAAATCTCCTACAACTATTTGTGCCTTTCCATTTTTAAGACACAAAAAATCCTGACTAGATTTTACTTGTGTTATTTAATTACAGATGTAAGCCCTACTCTCAAATTCCATACAGGTTATGCGATCTATGTTAATATGATTATAAAATAAGACTACATCATAATAATTTTAAAGTAAAGAATCTTTGGATTTTTATTTTGTCTTCTAAAATGCTCTTCATCAGCAATGATTTATTCTTGAGTCATCAGCATCTGAGAGTCCTAAACCATCTTGTGGTTGCTTAAATATTCTCTTTACAGGATTTACAAACCCATTGATTTTTAAAATTATGTTTCCAGGGTATATAGGTGTTCCATCTGGGGCAGTAACTCTGTGGTGGCAGTCTGCACTTTTCTATTCAGTAAAAGTGTCTTTGCCAAAAAGAACTCACATTCAAACAAGAGGTGATTGACAGGTGGCAAAGAGGAAGGATTATAGAATATGAATTGCAGAGTCAATCCAGACTTCACTGAAAGGCTTTAAAAGCCTAGGGAAAGTTTATGGTCATCCAGAATTGAATTTATCATGACAGTCAGACGATGTAACAACATCCCTCCTTTTAATCTCCACTACAGTATTTCTTCTTGAACTATGACATTTGGGGGAAAGGCTTTTACCTCATTTTGGGAATAATTCTTTGGGCAGTGCCCTTTGATGTCTCTTGGTGCAGTGATGAAAAGACAGCCACTGAAAGTTTCTGGGATGGTTTAAGAAATTTTCACCCAGACCCTCTCTAACCCTGGCAGAATAGTGCAGGGGTGTAGATGCCTGCCTTTCTGACCCTCTGTTTCATAGTCCACATTCCCTTCTTCATCCCAGCTCCACAGTAGCTTCTTTACAAGTGTCTCATGCCAGCTTGAAGCAGGAGATGCATCGTGTGGTTCTGCCAGGAAAAGTCCCCAACAGGATCCACAGGGATCCTTGTGTTCCTGACTTCCACCTATCTCCACAAGCATCTGGGACCTGGTTACCAAGCCTGCAAACCAAACTCCTCAGGACATTTAGGCATTGTGAAGGAGAGTAGACTGCTATTTAACTTTAAATATCAAAACCTGACACCGTCTGCCTGCAAGCAGATATTTCTATCTATTCAGAAACATTTTAGTTTTAAGAGGTCTCTGGTTTACACTGTCATGACTTTATCCAGCCCTTTCTGCAGCCAGCCTAACTATCTCAGCCTATCTGAGAAGTGCACAGAAATATTCTGCAGAAGCCTGGAAACAGCTCACTGCTTACTGTGAGCCTGGGGGCACTGTTTTCCAATAGGCCAATATTTCTTAGATTGTTATGATAACTGGTGACAAAAAACCTGTTTACATGGAAAACAGTATTGATGTAGCTAATGTAGTTGCAAATCCCAAGTGCATTTCAGCACAAATCTGCATATAGACACAGTACTTTGTAAATGAACACCCTATTTCCATAGCAGGCTTCAGAACAGGCTCAGCTTTGCCTTGTCTTTAACTGGAGTTGTGAGTCACAGAAAGGTTTTGGTTCTCATTTTTGCATGGACAAACCCCAGGCTCTTGTATGTTCCAAATATCTTCCTTTAAACATTTATTTGCTTGTTGCGGTGCTGGACTGCTTGTGCCCTTTGCCTGAGCAGTCAGCCAGTTCCCTTTGAAGATGTTTACTAATTAAATCAGAACAAAGATGAAATGAATGTTAAGCACCTTCAAACACTTGTTGCATGCTTCAGTCCTATGACTGTACTTCACAAGGTGCCGTAAAATCTACACATTTCAGAATACACCACATAGCGATTCCTTTAATGGATTCTCTTTCTTTAAACAGATTAAGGAAAGAAAAAAAAAAATCTGGCTTGTTTCATAGTCTGTTTTTCACATCTGAAACTTTTACAGTAGGAAAGGTGCACAGTCTGTTGGATCTGGCAGATCACCAAGACCCAGCATGGCAGATCCCAGCTCCAGCTATGGCTTTAGGAAACTTACTGGCTCTGCTCCTTTTCCTTATCTGCCAAGTGTAGGCTAGTACCTAGAGACATGAGTGTGAACCAAAACCCCAGCTATAAGCACTGCCAGCTTCAGGGGTACCCAAATTCTGTACAACCTTACTTTTAGGATCTGGGGTAAAGTTGCTTTCTCACTCGTTTGGGTGTGACGCACTCGTGCTGATCTCAATAGCTGGAGATCTTTTTAATTAAAGAACAATGATAAAAAGCCACATAAAATGGGTTGCATCAAAGCATCATCATACTGCAAATGCTAATTATTATAATTATATAAGATTGCTCACGTTTATTTTCTAGGTGGGAAGGCACACCAGCTGACTGGGTTTCAACATGTGGCTTTTTCAGCAAAATTTTAACGAGTCATATGTCTTGCTTAGGAGTTGTAGTCCCTTGCAAGCTGTGTAGCTACAGTCAGTGTCTCACCTAATGCAAACCTCTCATTCAATGCATGAAAATGGACACAAGGGACTTTCTTTGAGCAAGTTCCAATCTTAGATAACAGCACAGAATTTCTTTGGTCTTCCTGTCTCAGGGACACTTGAGACTCTCCATGTTCCAGACTGACAAATGCTACTTTTTCTGAGGATATAATGGACGTGCTGCTAGTGCAGACAGTGTCCTAGAAGCCTGCTGGTATTTTTGCAGCATGTTGTGTAATCATCTCTGTTTAGCCATTCCCCTGGGATTATGTCAAGATTTCAGGGTTTGGTCCCTCCCCAAGGAATAATAGGTCCATCATGATCTGGTTCTGCTGTTAGCTCCATGCAGGAGCTGGGGTATGATGGGCAATAGCTGCAGCCTCCTTTTCCGCACCAGGTGACTGGTGAGGAGGCTTTCTGGGACAGCAAATCTGGAGCCATAACAGGTACTGTTTGGTTGCTCCAGATAAATTACCCAGGAGAGCTTTGTCAGAAAACTGGGAACACATACAGCCCTAGGAGCACTGCTCTGGTGTAATGGCCAAGCTGGACAGAAGGAGCCACAATGAGCTGGAAATGGTCAGGAGACACAAGAAGGCACAAGCTGCTCAGGGTACAGGAAGAACTACTTCTTGATTTGACTGCTCTTTCAAAGTCTGCAGCCAACATTTTTTTTCAAACTGACAAAATTATGTTAATCTGTACTTTTTGTGAACTAATGAGCAGCCCCAACACAGACCTTAAAATGTCAAGGCAGCAGTTCTCATCTTTATATAAACATACTTTGGGAGAGGGCTAAAAACATCTTGTTAGGTCCAAACAAATTAACTAAAACAATTTTAAATAATTCCCAATTAAAAATAATTAAAGACTCTTAAAAATCCTGTCTAAAGATGTGTTTTCTGAATAAAAATCTGCAAATTAAATGGTTCCAGAGTGAGGGAGTGTCATTTTTTTAAACTAAAGCAATTCAGTGGGATAGATAGAAACCTGTAAAAAATGAGTTGCCAGCATTTTTTGCTGGTTAAAAAAAAACACCCCCAAACCTCATTTGTTTGAAATTTGTATTTATCTTTTCTTCTGAGGCTGGTGAATGTATGGGAATGGAGATGTTCAAGACAACTAGATTAACATCAGTTGAGTGTTAAAGCTCTGGAGTAAATATCTATATGATCATAAGATGAATTTGGTTGGAAGAGACCTCAGGAGGTCTCTGGGACACACTCTTGCTCAAAGCAGGGGCCAGTCCAAAATTTGGCTGCTCATGGATTTATCCAGTTAGCCTCCTAGAATGGAAACTAACTGTACCCTATTCTTTCTAGGTGGATAGTATTTTAGATACAACACGAGAACCCGTGAGGTGCCAAGAGCAATTTTTTCCACCTGGAAGTGCCAAGAGAGGGCTATGGAGTTGCCCTACTCCTATTCTCTGCCCTCATGGGGCAGGGCCTCACATCCTACTGTATGTAAAGGTCTATCTAACTGGGGAGAAGTAAAGTCAGTGGTTTTGCTTAATTTTTCTGTTCAACATCTGTTTTTCCTGGGACAAAACCAATATCACATGGTTTGCTCAGATCCAGATACAGCATAATGTTTCAGATCACCCAAAGCTAAGGGCAGTGATTTCAGAGGGGAAACTGAGGCAATGAACCTGTCTGATGAGAAAGAGAGATAAAAACCATTCTGGGCATAGAGCACTAGCAATGTCTGCTACCTTGCTGTTAAGGTGTTTCCTTTTCAGCACTGGAAATGAAGGCACACATCTAATTTTCCATAGGCTTACCTATTGTCTCCAGGACTCAAAGCTGTGCAGTGAAATTCCTTTCATCTTTTAAGCAGCAGATTTTACTATGATTAAAGATGCGTTTTCTTTTTTTGCCTATTGAAGGGAAAGCTGAACACATATTTCCATTCTTTATTTTCCATGCTACTGCTTTAATACAACTTCCTCTTAATAAAGGCAAACGAAGAGAAAACCACTACTGAAAAGCTCAGATATTTCCATGAGTAGCAAAGACAAGGAAGTTTCATTTCCTATAGATTTGTATCTTGAGGTTGAATTTTTGTGTGGTCTCTCTGGTGTCTAATGATAGATGAATCATGGGATGATTTAGGCAGGAAGAGTCCTCTTGAGATGTCTAATCCAACATCATGGTCAGAGTAGAACTAACTCTGGAGTTAGATCAAGTTCTTCAGGGTCTTGTTCAGCCACATTTGGAAATCTCCAGGGTTGGTCAGGGCCTACCCTCTCAGGGGTCTTGTTCTAGCACTGAATTGCTCTGACAGTGAAACTATTTTCTTTTGCTGAATAGCCCCTATTGCAAATTGCAGTTATTTCATCTTGTCTTTTCACTGTGCATCTCTCAGAACAGACTGGCTCAATTTTCCCTATTTTCCTTCCATCAGGCAGTATAAAACAGCAACTTGATCCCTCTGCCCTTAGCTTTCTCCTCTTGAGACAAAGCCAGCTGTCCCAGACTCTCCTTGCACATTATGAGCTTCAGTGCCCTCACCATCTTAGTGTTCTTTGTTTGGATGCCTTCCAGTTTAACTACCTTTTATAAAGGGGTGGTGGTCCCAAAACTAGACACAATATAGATTTTTTTTTATGTGATTTTTCTTCTTCTTCATCCTCTTATTTGCATAACTGTTGTGTTTCTGAGTCTTCCACCTCTCTACTAATATATTTATATTTAAACTGATAATGGGTTTTAAAGTTATTCCTGGGAAGGGAGCATACAGGTACACCCAATCTTACACAGTTTGATTACATAGGCCTCATATTCTTGGAAAAGAAGTCTAAAAGATAATACCAGCAATGATAACGTCTGGCATGGAAAGAGAGAGGAAAACCTGGTGAGCACTGGACAGATATCCCTCCACATCAGCTGTGTCTGTAGAAGAGGTTATTTTTTCTGATGTATTTGTCATGATTTCCTGCTGGTCAGGTCTTTTCAAGGACCATATTTCTGGCATAGGAAAGGGGGTGAATGTTATATGAACAAAACTCCTCTTTTGCCTATGTAGCTTAGTGGAATATTCTGTGTGGGTAAAAAGCACAGCCATTTGGAAATCAGTTTAGGCTGGGTACTCTTGCCAGCTCAGTTATGTATGTCTGTCACATATTGCAGCCTCACACACCCATGACTGATGCTTTCCAGTATGTGTTGTAGACATGGCCTAAACAGAACTAGTATAAATAATTTTTACGCTAGCATAGCTTTATTGAATCTTGGGGGGTCAATGTTTCTGCTTTACCTATATGATTACAGCTAAACTGGCAAACCTTCCAGAAGAGTCATTCCTGTTTGATTGCAACTCATTTTCAGTTTCTCAGAGGTTATTGTGGACATAGAAAACATCCAACAAATGGATTGTTCCCACAGAAGCGACAAATTCAAGTTGAATCACCCTTGAGTACAGCTAAGTTTTCAGACAACGACAGAGCACTATGCTTGTGTTATATTAGTTTTGCATATTTATAAGCTAGTGAGTGTTACACATTTGACATGGCAAGTCATTGCTCAGCTTCCAAGGTCTCTTTCTAAGACAAACAAGAAAATCCACAGAATATCCTTTTTAGAGGAATCTGGATGCTGAAGTTGGAAACATACATTTCAAGTGGCTGAAGGCAGGGCCTTTTCTCTTTTAAATTACTGGGTTTGTTTTTATTTTCTTTAAACAAGCTTATTTGTCTCTTTCCTATGCCTTTTCATGTCTTGTCTACATTATATAACTTCTGTTCTTCCATCCTCTGGTCTTCATCCAATAGTTAACATTTGAAGGAGTATCCTAACATGGCAACAGATAGTGAAGTTGGCCCTTTAAAACATCTTCAGATAATAAAATTGTCTTGCATCAGGTTGTGGATTTTATTTCCTATAGGCCATGCAGAAATTAGCATGAACTCTTCATATTTTGTAATGCTCCATGCATATTTATTTCCATGTTTTCCTTGAAAGTTAGGAGATAGAGCCCTTTAAGGAAGACATCCTCTTTTCCTATGTATGGTCTGATACAAAGCACAAAGCTTCTTTCTTTACCAGACTTTTCTTCTTTCTTGTGTCGTCTCACAGACAATCTTCTGCTAAGCAACTGAGTCATCTGGTTCCTCTCTACCTCCCAAACTTCCTTTGGTGCTGAGAACTCTTACTTCACAAGTTCAAGTCTGTTTTTCTACTTGGGGACTTTTCCACTTTTCAGCCCTTCCTTCTTTTGAACTGTCTGTATTTTGGGTGTCTTTTCCTATTCATGAACTCGCTTTTATTGCCTACCCTTCAGGAAGAGCCCTGTCATAAAGAAATGACTCCTCCTTTGTTTTCTGTAGCTTCTGGACAGAAGACAACATGTACTGAAGGCCCTGACAGCCAATGGGTTTACCCTATATTGAGCATTTCAGAGAATTTTAGAAACATTTAACAAACCACCACAGTGAGATGTCCCAAGCTGTCTTATGAAGTTGTTTTGTATGCATCTATTTACACATTCATAAACACTAATAGTACACAGTGTTCAGTGTCAAACTGAACATCGGCAACCAAATGATGAAATCTAGAAGATTTCAGTGGTAGCAAAGCAGCTATTAGTTTCTCTCTGGTCATTCCTCCCAGCAAGGAGGAAGTACTGTTGATTAACTTTTTATTTATTAAGGTTGACTCTCCAAAACTTTAGAATAAATTGCTATACTAGAGCTCTAAGGGTTTTCACTGTCAGTTGTTAACTAGGGGCAAAACTGGAGCCAGGACTGAGACAGTAATTGCAATGGCTCAGATCAGAACTTGTCTGTCCACCAGCAGGACTGATGCATCATCTGAGGTTGGATTAGCATTTTAGCATCACCTCATATCACATATAAAACTAATGCTGTAGAATATTACAGTGCCTGCACTGTATGTTCATGTTTGGCCACCTTCACATCAACTTACTGGAAAAAGAATTAAAAGCTAAGGCTGTATCTTCATTGGTCAGAAAAGGAGTTTTTCTGAAGCAGAAATGAAATTTACAGCGAGATCCCACGAGGTCCCATAGGAAGCAAGGTTTAGGCCAGTCACAGTTTTAAGTACAGCTATGCCATGCAATTGAGAACACCTATTGTGTTAGCACTGTATTACCCTGTTGTTAGCTTTCAGGAGATGACTAATGTGCTTTAATTAATCCCTGTGTGAAAAACATACTTTGTAGGAAACACAGTCAAGACCAAAACTGCGAGCAAGTTATTGGGAGCTGTAGCATTGTGACTTGCTTTACACCAGGGATATGTCATCTGCATAAAGAGGCCAAACCAGACTGTTCTCTTTGGTCAAAACTGGTTTATTGAAAGAGATAATAAATTGACCTTAGCTCAAGAAAAAACATCTTCATAAGTGGAAAAAGACCATGGAAAATTACATTTAACCAGGAATACATGATGGATTACACAGAATGACAATGAATAGCAGTAATGCCACAGTGTGACAAAGGTACAGTGACTTCAGATATACTGTTCTGTATAATCTAGACATGATTTCGGGATGCAGTGTAGGTACCGTCATGATTTTTGTCCTCTTTTTTTTTTTTTTTTTTTTTTCTTTTTAAGTTTTGGTAATAAAGTTAAATCCTGACTTAAATCAGAACATTGGTAGTGATGGCAGACACACACTGTCACTTTCAGCCAGAAAGACCTCAAATCCTTTTGTAGACAGATATTCAAAGGTCATTTGTCTACAGCTGAAAACCAGCCCTCTCTGGAATAAAAATGAAGCTGAAAGTAGAAATGTGTAGAAATACCAAGCCAGGAAGTGAAGACTTCCCCTTCCAACTGAAGGGTAGAGGGACGGTTAAGTGATTAAAATATTAGCCAGAATACTGACATAACAGACCTGCCTTTTCCAGTGTCCTGTATTACAGACATAAGCACTGTATGCAATTCAAAATATCTGATCCAAGTCAGCAGTGAGTGAAATCTCCCTCTTAGAGTTGAGTATTTGGTTGATTTTACTTTGAATATTTTGGTACAATGGGATGACAGTGATACACTGGCTTTATGACCAGCCCCTGGTCCAGGCTGACCAAATGGAAAGGCTGAGGGTGAAAATTGTCTCTATGAGGCCTAAAATGCCACGGGTGTAATGATTATGTACTTGCATGGGGATCTTTATCCTGAGTATGCTGGTCACACATCTTGTACCTGTCCCACAGTCACTTAGGGAGGTAGAACACATCCCTCTTTCAACACACTGGATTTGAAAGGAAGACTGAAGTGAAAGCAGGAATACTGAATGTGTGTGATTGTCAGGGAATTGCTTGACCATAGTGATGGTAGTGAAACCAAAGGAGTCTTCCTGGGTCTGATTCTTAGCTAACTGTTGAAAGGCCACCATGCTGAATGAAACTGCCTTGGGCTTGCTGGAGTTTGTCCCTACATTAATGCTTTATTTTAGTCTTGGGGGAATGGGCTGTCATGAGTTTCAGTCAAAATAAAACCTGAGATTAAGTGTGGGGTGGGGAATTTCAGTTTGTGCAAAACTATTTATGGATGGATTTGAAAGCGTATTAGAAAAGCAACTGGGATTCCATGACATAGGTAGTGGTTTAAGAGCAGAGATAGTTCCAGAGTGAGCTCCAAGGCAGGGGCAACAAACCCTCAGTGCAGTTAAAACCAACACCCAGATTCCTCTGAAATGTTCAGATCAAATCTGTGCTGGAAGATGTTGCCAAGTAGGGTATTTGTCACAGATCTCTCCTACTGGGAACACAGTTTATCCTGGTGAATCTCTGCTTTGGACGGTGATTTAACCCTCTCCTTTCTGTCTTCTGATCATTAACAAAATAAATTCTGCTAACAAGAACACCATTTTAATGGAGCATCTTTCATTCTGCTGGAGTTAGCACAGCTATGTCAATCCATATCCAGCAAAGTTGTGCTAGACAAAATCAGTGGTTTTAGCCTGGTATCAGATAACATCCCCTCATCCTCTTTACTTTCTAGGGTGCAGAAGCCTCCTAGTTGTAAAGTCAGATGTGTGATTTCAGATTAAATCAGGGGCTGGTTCCAGAATTTGCTCTCTGAAATGCACATGTTTTGCTGCTGCAAGAGGAGGAGGAGGGTTTACTGCATGCACTGTGAAATGGCTTCTCCCGGTTCTGAAAACAAGGGCAGACCTGAGCAGGATGCAGAAGATCCTGGGTGTGTGTGTTTTTCACTGATAGGGCCTGGAGACTACACTCTTGGGTCACTTTTATGCTAAATAGTAGGAAGCAGTAATGCAAATACCTTCATATTGTAATCCTTATCCAGCAGGTTTCAACCCTGACTTTTGTTGGGAGAGGGACTTTTTTTGGTCTTTTATTAGAAGTCATGCTTGGTCATTGCTTGACCTCCCCACTAAGATTAGTTAGGAGCTAATGAGAAGTTTAAGCTAGTGGAAATCTTTGCAGAGCCTCCAGTGGGTTTTGCACTCTAACTGAATTTATTCCTGGTAATTGGTAATTGATGGGCAGCTCTGTGGATGACAGTTTGATGTTTTAGGGATGGGACCAATGTGCTTAGGCAGAGCCTAACAGCTGCTCCAGAAGACCAATCCGAGTAAGCCCATTTATGTAAAACACCCAGTACCAAAAGGATGGTTGCAGTCACTTGTAACTTTGACCATATTTTCCTATTTTTAGTCACTGCAGCCTGTTCCAGTTAAGTGCAAAACCTCTGCTCCTCAGAGGACATCATTGTGGGTGAACAGGAAGGCTGTGTCATATTACAATAGAAAAGTAGTGCTTTTGCTCTACTGGAGTGACAGGAGATGGATGGGTATTTCAGGAGGAACAGAGGTCCATATCCTCAGAGATATTTAGGTACTTGATTCCTATTGATTTTCTCATGATCCAAGTAGCATGTAAATACCTGGAACAATCTGGCCAGAGATAAGATGATTTCTTTATGAAGCTGTACTGAATGTTAAGCATAGCAATGACTCAAATGCTGAAAGGAAAGCTGGAGAGCAGGAAAACCACGTGATTATTTGGGGCCATGAGAAAAAGTCTGAAGGACAGCCAAGCAAGAACTGCTCTGTAAGATCTGAAGGCATGCTGTGCTGGCAGTTCATCGATGAAGGTTGCTCATTATTTGCTTATTTTGAACATGTTGTTTGCTGAAGGCTAAAGCCTGTCAGATCTTAGGGAGGCTCTTTTTCAAGAGCTTTTGTTGCTTCAGCAAACAGGTCATGAGTCCAACCCACCCACTCCACAAACAAACATTTCTCCAAATTATCAGGGGAATGGAGTTCATTTGATAGAGATGTCAGTTTTGTAGAGACAGATTACTTAGGGTGTGGGGGTTTTATTGTGCGTGTCCAAGTCTTTGCCCTCCACTCCTCAACTTTCTCCTCATGCATCCTGTATAACGACTCTGTGTGTGTGTAGATTTCGTTCCTTTTGAAACTGCTTACCTTTCTAATTATACTCACTAAGTATTCAGTACTTCAGTTGGCTGTGTTCCCAGAACAAAGGCTATAGCTGAATACAAATAACCAAATTAAAATAATGTTGGCTTATAATCAGAGGAAGGCCCTGTATTGCTTAGGAAGTTTGAGATATCACTAAGCAGAAAGGTAATTCTACCTGCTCACATGTAAATTGGATGCCTGTCTGCTTTCCAAACCAGTCTCCATACTTGCATATCTACAACATCACTTCTCCTGGTAAGCTTTATAGTAGACTAAAGGGAGATGACGACAATGATTAAGGCAGTATACTGGGACAAGGAGGAACTGTAAAGGGGTAACAGTATTTTTCAGAGACAAGAATAACTCAGAATGCCTGAGCTTGAGTAGAGGTGCTTGAATGGTTGAAATGAAAGTAGGGCAGGAATTACTTATAGATAGTATCCAAAAAATATTTTAGTGGAAACCTACAGCAGAAATACTGTCTTAATCTTGCTGTTCAAGAAACCAGTTTAGTTCTGAGAAAGAACTGGGAAGAAGAATAGGTGAGAGCAGTTTTTGGAGGGAGTTGAATAGATTGATATTCCAAGAGAAGGGAACACAGAACTGACATGCAGAAAGAAGAGAGCTCATCTTTCTGCACTGATGATTAATTCAGAAGAAAAAAAAAAAAGACAAAAAAAGACTGGAAGACATATCTCATTGTTGTCTAAATCCATCCAAATTGTGAATAGCCACTAATTAGAAACTACTTTTGTCCAGTTTTTAGCCCTTGAGTTTGTTTTTGTTAGGATTTTGTTTTTTTGGGGGGGCATTTAGTTTTGTTTGTTTAATTTTTTTTTTTTTTTATATGTAGCTGGTGGAATTCAGACCTGAAGTGCAAAAACATCAACATGTTTCTTTTCTTATGGGAGCAATTCTGATGAAACTATCCTGGAATTAAGTTATCCTAGAATATTATTATTAACTGAATGTTTTTGTTTCTGATTTTTTGTGCTTTTTTTTTTTTTCCTAGTGACTTTCAATTTCCAGTCTTTACTTCTGTGTTAATGTTTTCTATTTATTAATTCTTTTCCGTGGTGCGTTATATGTCTTTCTGCATGGAGTAGCCTAGGAGGGCTACCAACATAACTTGGATTTGAAAGGATCCTTTAATGCATTAAGTGTTCAACATCTGGGAAGTTCTTCGTACCCCATTGGTACAGATCCCGGTAGAAGGGATTTGACAGGGAGACAAAAAAGAAGGTGTCAGGGATGTTTCAGGCCTCTGGGGCACAGTTTTGAAGGTGCTGAATTCTTGCTTTGATTTTATAACGACCAAGTTTCCTGCCAGGGCCTGAAGCAATAAAAGAGCAACAACAAATGCTGTGGAAGCAGCTCAAAAGACCTCAGAAGAAATATCTATCAGCCAGTGGTCCCTCAGGCTTGTACTCTTCCCTCCATCCTTACTATTCTCCAGCTCTGGGGCTGTGAGGGTCAGCAGGGTGGTTTGGGCTTTGTACACGCTGAGAAACCCCTCTGGGGAGATGTGATCGGCTTCCTTTTCCCTTTCAGTTCCTAGATCGGATCAGCTGGTGGAGGTAAGGGAAGTCCTTGGGCTGTGAAGGATAACACTGAGTTCCCAGAGTCCTCAGGGCTGGCGTGAAGTGTATCTTCAAAACATGTGTGAGACCCAGTCTCCTGCTGTCATGGCACAGCTCTGCCACAGCCGTCAGGACAGCATCAAAGCACCTTTGAGTCATCTGCTATCAGGATTTGTCAGAGATGGTTTAGGTATTCCTGATCCTCCCAGGGACTGAGCCGGATGGTGTCTTGAAGTCTTTGCCAATGCTGTATTTCAGTAGTTATCATTAACAACAGGATCCTGCTCTGAGAAATGCTAGTCTGTGCTCCAGCAAGCTGGAATGGGGGAAGAGAAACTGCAAAGCAGACGTCAATTTTTATTAAGCAAACTGCAGATGCACCAAGTCTAACCTTGTCTTTTCTGAGCTGCTCATTTTATCGTTCACTAGTGTGAAACATGCTATATCACTCTTCCTGTAGCATATGATTATTTTTTTTCCCCTTTGGCTTGGGGTTCTGTTTGTGAAACAAAAAAAAAGAGAAAAAATATTTTTGGAATAAAAATAGTTTTAGCGAAAAAGGAAGGTTACGCATGAATAAAAAAGAAAGCTGCACCTTTCCAGATAAGTTATGCATGAATACAACATTCAGAGTGGCAGTTTTCTTCTTGAATATGTGGTAAGCTTGTGTGAATAACAGAATGTCAGCTTTTACAGGTAGATTTCACAATTTCTTCTGTGATCCAGATGCAATGGGTTTGTCTCATTTAAAGCTCATCTTTGGCCTCTAGGAAGAAACTGTGTTCTAAGGTTGAGGGGAAAATAGCACCTAATAGCTGTTCCATTTGGCTGCTCTGTTTTTGGAGGCAAAGCCTCCACCACACTCTGAGCATGACACTGGTTATGCTATCCAAGCAGAAGTCCACCAGGTTAAAAGGGAAAATAACTTTACCATGTTCTTCGCTCCTTACACATTTCTTCCACGTGACAGGAACTGTCAATATCCACTTTTATCTATTTTTATAAGTACTTTGGAAGTAGAAGAGTTTAGGGAGATTTTTTTGTGGGTGGTGTTTGTTTTTTTTTTTTTGCAGTTTTTGTTTGTTTGTTTGTTTGTTTGTTTGTTTGTTTGTTTGTTTGTTTGTTTGTTTGTTTTAGAGGGATAAAAAGGTAGAGAAGTGGCAAACCAAACTCCTTTTATAGAGCATTTAGTTCACAGATTCTTTTAGATCAATCTTTCTTTGGTAATGGAACTATTTGTTCTGATCCAGCATCATTATTTAGTCTTCAGTGATAACAGATCTAGCCCATAATGAGCTCTGTTGATCCAGAGAAAAGGAAAGTACAAAAGCAGAGCAACTTAATTGTGAACAGCTCTTCAGTTAAGTAGGCAATGACATTAAGAAGTCAGTGGTTAGCAGCTGAAGACAGAAAAATTACACCTCATTTCTAGTGTGATTTATCTACACACTCAGAATAAATGAGTTTAACAATTGTAACAAATTTAAGGATGATTTGGACTTTTGGATTCTTGGGCTGGAATTTATGTCACCCAGCTTTGGGTGCCTACAATGCATTTACATCTACTTCTTGGAACTCTGTGTCTTGTTTACTTTTGATGATGACCCAGTCAGCAGAGTAAATGAAGTTTAGGGTGTGATTCACCCAACCAAAGGCAGGCACTTAATTTAGGATGAAGCAAATGAAGCTCCAAAGCTCCATTTGCTATATTGACCATATCCCCACTGACTGTAAAAGGACCACCAGGCAACATTGCAGACACCAACATGCAGGTGAATTATTTCTGTCTCTGAAGGCTTTGAACTCAGCCTAAATTACATGCTTCAGACCAGCCAGCAATGAAGATCTTGATGCAAAATGAGACTTTAGTTGACTGTTTTGCAGGAAGTCAGAGGGGATGATCACCAGCCCCTTCTGACCATAGAATCTGTGAATCACCAGTGAGTAATTTCTCCAACTACTGTTGAAAAATCTGCTGATTGTTTTGGGGCTTTCACTATGATTTCCCCCATCCCCAACCATTCATCTCTAACCTGGCCAGGATATCAAATGAGAGCCCATGGAGAGGCTGCTCTGCTTGTTTTGTTTTTTGGCCTACTACAGGGAAAGGTGAGATACTGAAGTGTGTAAGCATCTTCCAGTTCATGCTGCTTATTTCAGACTGATGTCAGCAGAGATATGGAGCATCACTGAAATTAGTAATGTTTTGAGCAAGTTTAGAGGCCTGCCCAGGCAGAATGGCTCACAACATTAGGGTCTATTTTTATATATTGCACTCAATAAAGATCTTCTTGGTCTTGCTTGCCCCAATTTATCATTTGTTTCTTCAAGGCTGTTTATGTCCAATTTCATGTCTGTCATCCTACTTGTTCCATGCCACCCCTCCAGCTGGGATGCAGTAGTGCCAGTTGGCATCAGGAGTATTTGCCTTCATTCATCACCCATCTTCCCTCCCCGTCTTTTTTATAAGAAAGATGGAGAAAGACATTTTACTAGGGACTGTAGTGAGAGAACAAGGGGTAAGAGTTTTCAGCTAAAAGAGGGTAGATTTAGATGGGACATAACAAAGAAATTCTTTACTGTAAGAGCGGTGAGACACTGGCACAGGTTGCCCAGAGCAGCTGTGGCTGCCCCCTCCCTGGAAGGGTTCAAGGCCAGGTTGGACGGGGCTTTGAGCAACCTGGTCTGGTGGAAGGTGTCTCTGCCCATGACAGAGGGGTTGAACTAGATGATCTTTAAAGGTCCCTTCCAGCCCAAACTATTCTGTGATTCTATGACAATATGGCTCTGCTAAAGTTTCCATTACATTGAAGAAACTTTCTGGGTTTTCTTCTTGACTCTTAATTTTGTTTAATGAGAGATTAGAATACCTTGTGCCTTGCTTTTCTTCCCCCTTAATGCTGAAGTCAAGGTCATCACTGTGTCCTACTTTCATTGCTCTCTCCTGACTCATTAGTTTATTGCCAATTTTTCCTTAGAAGTTTGCCATTCTTGTCAATGCTGGCAACAATCCCATAGCTACAATCAAATCTCTAGCAGTTTCGATTTCTTGTTCATCTGTTCATGTCTCTTTTCTGACCTTTGCACCTCATGGGAAATGTACATTTGTTTCCCTGTTGTCTTTCTGTGAACACTGCAGCAAAATAATCTCCTTTAATTTTAGTTTCACCTGGGACTTTTAAATGTTTTCTTTATTCTGCTAATAAATTGTGTCACATCCTGGGAGGATTTAAACCTATCTCCTTTGCTGAACTCTTAGGTTCTCCCAGACTGTTGTCTTCAAATGAATTTTACTGGTCTTTCATTTAGCATTTTAAGAAGTTTGATGTCCTCTGAGTCATTTTGGTTCATTCCCTGTGACCTACTGTCTTTATTTTTCACATCTCTTTCTATCTTCACTTTCCTGTTCATTAAGTCAACTTGCCTCCCATCCACTTGCTGCTGCTATCTCATTTCTTTTTCTCCCAGTGTTAAAGGTCACAGTGATTAGTGGTATTCAGTGGTTTTGTTTCAACACAGTTACTATGGGCCACATGAACCAAGAACATGCAAAAATGAAGTGCTCACACCAACACTTTTCTTCCAGTTGCAATGCACTAAGATGGCTCTCGTTGGCCCAGCACTCACTCAGGTGCCTGTATTTTTGCCTGCTTGCCTCAATCTAGCTAAATACTCAATGCTTTCATTGTTCATTCACCGTTTGTCTCAGTGCTGAACTGTGAATTGATGCAAATGTTTCTTCAGGGAGCTCCACTTCTGACAAGGTCTGAGCCATATGAACCCCAGTTGCCCCACATAGGCTGGGGGCAGGCATCTCCTGGAAGATTCCTATGTGGGATACCTATTGCAAGGTGGGTCCTTTGACAAGAATTCTGCCTTTTAATTCCCCTTTTCTTTGTCCATTGGTAAACAAAGGATGCACTAATCTTCCATCCACTTGGAAGCCTTTGTTTGCCAAAGGATGTTTTACTGCAGAAGAGTCAAAACTCTTAGATTATGTTGTTCTGTAGCCAGTGAGTATTCCTGAGAAGGAGCAGCAAAATTTGCTGCCATTTGAAATATGCAAAGACTGCCTGTAATATATTTATGAAAAATAATAAGCTACCTACAAATGGAACCACACCTGTTTCCTACAACCAGAGGAGAAAGTGGATTAAACCCTTGCCTCATTTTTCCACAGCCCTTACAGAACACTGAGCACCGTTTACAGTTGGGAGCCTGATTATTGTTATGCTTCCTTAGCTCAGGGAAAAACAGCTTTTCCTGGTGTAGATTATATTTGCATTTATATTTATTCATTTGCATACAGAGTTTTATGCCCTACTCTTGAAAGGTAAAGAGATTCCAGCTCTTTTAAAGGCAATAACAGTTCATTTTATGCCCTGTTCTCCATAACAATAATTGCTATAACTCTGAAACTCCCCTGGCATTTTAAGGGCAATAAAGAAAGGGGCGGAGTAGAAAAGAGGAGAAAATTCTCTTATTAATTGGTGAGACTTCAGGGTTCGGTTCTACGGTGCTTTAGTCTTGCAAGTAATCTCATTATCCTTGGTGGGACTGATTGTACAGAGGCAGGAGGATCATGCCCCAGAAGTCCAGCCTTTAATCAAATCTACCTGTTTAAAAGGAACACATGGCTGTCTTTTAGTGGGAGCCTTTAGCTCTGAAACAAGGATGTAAATTAGCCAAAATGCCTCAGAGGGAGGAAAACTCCATCTGCCAGGTTTTCCCTTTGCTCTTGCTGAAATTAATCCACTGATTGTGTGTGTGTGTGTGTGTGTGTGTGTAGGAGATGTTTCTTTGCTATTTTTCCTTTTGATAAGGATTCAGATCCTCATTTACAGAAATAACATAGTCTTTGTCAATGTGTCTGAGAAAAACACATATAAAGGGTTGTGTTGTATGGATGGGGTAAAAAGCCATATAAATCTTTAGTCAGGAAGGGGTGAGAATTTAATAAAAGTAACAGGCATTTGCCTCTCTCAAGTATTGCAGAAACAGAACAGCTCCATAGAGGGAAATGGGAAAGTCTGAAAGTCAGGCAAGACTTGTAGGAGAGGAAAGAGTCAGCAGCAGTGTTGCTTGGCTTAAAAAAGAGATGAAGGTGAATGGATATAATAAAGGTATACAAAATATTGGATTGTAACGAGAAAGTAAAAAATGGGCTTCATTATAACATTTCTCCTGATGATGAAAAAAAAATTCTGAAAAAACATAGAAGATCACAGTTAAAGCAGATTACTACAGTGTTTATTTTTCTTAACATAATCATAACTTCCTATCACATAGATATTATTAAAGCAAAAAAAAAAATAAAATGCATAGAAGACTTAAAACAAACTAGTTGAATGCTAGTAAGTGTACTAAAATCCCCTAAATGTGAGTTAGAAAATCAAGTCTTTGAGATAATGTCTTCCATTCAGAGTGTGGTTTAGCTCAAATTCCAGATTTGTGGCATAATAGGAATAAAAATCATTGTGTTCTGGGTCATTATGTTTTGCATAAATGTGAACAAATGTTACCACATCATCTGTAGCTATCAGATGGGGTAAAAAAAGGAAAGAAAGATCAGCTTTCCCACACTAAGAAATGAAATGCCAGGTGAAGAACAGAAAATATCTCAGAAAATATAACAGAAGAAATGTTCTGTTTGTGTCAGAAGAATTTAAAATAAGGCCCCAAAACAGTCTTGGTCTTTTTCTTTTTTTTTTTTTTTTTTTTTATTTTCTGTAAGAACAGTCACAAACTCAAGTGGAAAATGAATGAGTCACATCAGAACAACAGCTTGGCTCTTCTTCCACTGTCTCCAACCCCTGCCTGACACCCCACTAGGCATCTGAAGTTCTTTCCAGCTTCTTCCACCTCCCTGGTGGCCTTCAGGAGCAACTTGAGGGAAGGGAGGATCATCTCACCTGAGGTAGATGACCTTCCAACGTTTATTTTTTACTGCTGTGGGTAAAGTAACAAACTACACAGACAGGCATTGATCATCCTGTGGAGCATTCCTCCCCTTGCAGAAATCTTGAGCCTTTTAAATACATTTTGATATTCAGGTGCTAAAGTACTGCCATTGTTATCCTATTGGTACAGTCAATGTCAGGAATGGAAATGCACGTGTCCTGGTACAGGACTGGTCCCGCAGTCAGTAGAGGCCAAGAACATGGGGAGGTTCTACTTGGCCTTTTGGATATCCATTTATACCAAGTGAAGATCTGACCTCCGTTTTCAGGAAGAGCATCAAGCTTGTTTACAAAATAATTGACTTGGCTTCCATCCCAAGCTAAGCATCTTTTTCTTTTGGCTTTGGCCAAGCTGGGTTGCTGTTATGGTTAGCCCGGGCTTGTACAATAAACATTTGGCAACTGGCAATGTGGTGTTGCTCAGCATGAACTTTTTGTGCCGCAGCTGGTTACACAAGACCTAGTGCTGGGCCAGTTGAATAGCTGCTGGTGTGGGACAGTATTGGTGAAAGTGTGGTGAGTCGGGGTAGCCACACCAGCTAGGCTGAGTCATGCCACAGAGACTTGCCTCACTCCATACCGGCACTGTCTGGACCCTTTTCAGCTGTGGCATCCAATGGAAATCTGTCCCACAGTCCCCACAAGTGGGTACCAGAGGGTTTGGAGAGGCTTAAATGTGCCAGTGGAACAAAGCGAGCTGTGAACAGTGTGTCTGATGGAGGCTGGAGGAGAAGCTGCACGGTGTCATGGATGTTCCCTCTGCCCAAGGCTGTGGTGTGTAGCTGCTGCTTGTCCTTCAACACTGAACAATGTGATGTCATCCACACTCATGTTCAGATTAAACTGCAGCACTTCTAAGACAGTATTTACATTTAAAAAAAAAAAAAAAAAACAACACTTTTTTTTTTTTTTTACAGCACAGAGACGTTCAAATTGCTCTTTGTATGCTGAGTGTCTGTGTGTGAATGAATTAAATACATGCTGCAAGGAACAAAATTGTACTTAACATGACACTGTTCAGTATATAGGAACAGCCTCCCACAGCCCAGTGAGGGACTGGGCTTCTCACTCAGCCTGTACAGATACAACTTTCTGGGCAGAGCTAGATGTAGGTTTTGAACAGATTTCTTTATTAAAAATTGATGCAGTCTCACTACAGCAATGACTTAATTTAGATGCAAATATGTAAGGAAACTTATAGGGACCAGACGAGTATCTGTCAGGAATGAGCAGGGTGCAGATAACTTTGTATTGAGCAGGACAATGAACTAGGACCTCCTAAGACTCCTTCTAATTCTGTTTTCAGTGGTAATGAGAACCTGTAAGTTGATAGCAGTTTTCCCAGGCAGAGCATGTGGACACAATCCCTAGGAGCTTGGGGGCAGATTTTTGGTAACAATGAAGGTGATGCTTACGATGGTGCAGGTCTGACATGCAGATGAACTCAAAAGTCTCTGAAAGACCTAATATCTCAATTTTGCCAGGCTAAAATCTGAAAGCTTCTCTGTCATTAGCTGCTACATCGCTCCCCTCCCTGATCACCCATCCACTCGGACTTTCACTTCCTCGCTCTGATTTGGTTATGCCCGTGATGTTGAAACACTCCTCTCTGTGTATCTCCTGCTGTTACTATTGGTTCCTTATTTGCTTTCTGAAATCTCTTACATTTGTTTACAGATGAAACCCTCTGAACTTCCCCTAAGTCACCACCTCTGCCCATTTTCATGCAGAGACCTCTTTCATAATTTTACTTTTTCCATTAATTTTAAAGATTTATATTCTTTTTCTTTTTGGCTTCTTTTCATGCTATTTCCCTTTACTCTCTGGAGTTTTCCAGAGTATAGCTCATATACTTTTCCTTTCTTTCCATTTTCCTGGGGCTTCCTACTACAGAAGTGGTTGCCTTTCTTTTCTCCCAGTCAATTTGATGTTTTTTTTTGTTCACACATAACTGTTTCTTCCCCCTGAAGCTCATGTGGGCTGCACAAATGCAATTTGTTTCACCAGTCCATAAAAGAAAGTCTCCCCAGAATAAAATCTTTCCTAGCTGCACTCATTTTCCTACTAGCTCTCAAAGGCTTCAATCTTCTATACTTTTCACAGGAAGTTTAGATTTGAGATTGTATTCTTTTAGCTAACTAATCTTGCTCTGTGCAAGATAGCCAACAGGTTGATATTTATAGGACTTGCTTGGCACATGGAAGACCTGAGATCCAGGCCCTGACTGGGATCAACAAGGGACTTGAACTTTGGTCATCTTTGTCTATCATGGAGGCCCCGCTCACAAGATTATTGACCTTTCTGAGTTAGGTGGCTCTCAGAGGTCTGAGAAAACCTTCTAGAGGTCACAGGTTTTCCCTGGTGTGAAAAGGGAGAAATATCAAAAGTGGAAGTGGTTCAGGAAAACCATTTCCCACAGAGCTGCCACAAGGATCATATCCTCTGATTTGTACAAGTTGTCACAATGTGGGGACTGGGCTGATTTGCTGTTAATTTCAACCTTCTTGTGGACTTCAGGATGACTTACAAAGTAGTAACTTGAGGCTTTTCCCTGATTTGCTCCCCTTGGTCCTGAGCATGGACACCAAACATTGCTGAGCACTTCTCCCTCTTGTTCATTCCTTAGAACAACATTGGGTCTTTCCTGCTCCTGTGGCATTAGTCCAACTTCCAAGTTTGCCTTGGTATGGAGGGTCACCACTGTTTTCACCCTGTCTTTTTATAACAAACAGTATTTGTTTCTCCATGTTGTAAACTCAAGGCAGAATCTCCACCTTTTATTGCTATTACTTCTCTAGATGAACATTTCCTTCCCCTTCGTCAGTTTATGCAATAGGGTAAAATTGCTGTTAGGCTTGACAAGGCATCTTTTGATGGACACATACAGGCAATTGCACTAGTCTAATCTCCTGAAAATAAAATAAATAAATAAAATAAAGAAGCACCCTGTTTTTCATCAGTCACCAGAAGTGAATCTGTGTTTTAGTGGGAAATATTGAAAGTACAGGACTTCTTATTTTCAGTTAAAACAAATCACCCTGTTCTTCCTCTTTATTTACAGGTGAAACCATAATTTTTTCTGCCAAAAAAATCCACCAAATACTATTTTGTCTTTAAATAGCTTTCTTGAGCTTTAGGGGTTTTTTCCCCTTTTCCCCCCTCATCTGTATAGCTGTAATATCCCAGTTTTGCATTTGTTTTGCACAGGAATAAGGAAAGACAACTTGAATTTATGTGCTAATTTTTAAAAGGTGTAAAATGAAGTACAAGATGCAAATGACAGTAGAACTGGCTTATACATTCAAGGCCTGATTACTCCAGTTACAGGCTACTGTGTTCTGGTTCGTATCCTTAAATTTTTGCATAAGTGCTTTCTCTGTTACTGGAACTGGAACTGGAAGGATGATCAGACTCTGTCTGTATTAACTTAAAAATCTGATAAACTTCACTGGTGTTATTAACCTACAATCAGAATTGTCCATTTGACATTAAGACAAACTAATTCTCACACAAAACTCTGAATTCATTTAAAAATACACTAATAGTTAGCTAATTTTACATTTTGTTTTCTTCTCTTGGTTGTTTTACTTTTATTTTTGTGACCAGGAAACTTCAGGCGTTTGCCTGTGGGTAAACAGCTAAGTTGTATAAGATCAAAACAAGCAGTATTAATTGCAATGAAAGTATAAGCAGACCTTCTGTGTCTCATGCATTCAAAGTGAGATTGCTTCATCCCGCACTTCAGATTCCTCCTTTGCTCTGGCTGTATCACCCACTGGCGAACAAAAATTGAATATGTTTCTTCCAGCAGTGTGCCACAAGAGACGGATTTGGTCCAGAGTGGAGGGAGGAGGTATGGAGTACTTGACCATTGCCACCAGGACTGGTGGTGCCTGACCATTGGGAGGATATCCAAGCCACCATGTCAGGAATCTGGTTGCCCACATTTTTCCTTCTTGTTCTCTGGTTTTCAGGCTCTTTCAGTTTCTTGCAAGTAACTCTCTCTGCTTTACTTTTCTCCTCCGTGGCAGGGTAAGGGTGTCTTGTTTGCTTGCAAGGAGATGCTGCAAGGTTTCAGGAGCTGATGTCTCCAAAGACTTTTTCTTCATTGGAAAGCTGTTGGCATTTGCAGTGCAGTTTCATCACAGAGCTGACGTGAGCAAAAAGGTTTCCAGTGACATCTGCTGCTTAGACTTCGAGGCATTTGCAAAGGTGAAGCAAGCATAATATTAACTGACTAGAAAGCAAATACTTTCTCTTTAAAGTTCTTGTTAAATGCAAACTGCAGTGGAAGAGGAATGGAAAACATCAATCCAGATCATTTACTGTTACCCCTAAGGAGCAGATTCATTGTCTGTTTTCAAAGGATTACTGTACAGCTATTAAAGAGCATTCTTGGCTTCTTGTGGAGGAGGGGAATGTACTCCTGTTTCCATTAACTATTAATAATTGCTGGCATATTTAATGAGTTCAGAAAATAATCAGTTCATTCACAATAATCTCTTCTGCCTTCAGATTCTCTAGGAAAAAAACCCAACAGACAACAAAATAGAGCCACTAAATTTCAAGATGACTAATGAGACTTACATAGTATAAAATGGCAGGATGAACACAGAATGTCTATGAAGGATGTTGTTGCTTAGATAGCTTCAGAAATTCAGGACAGTTTATTTCAATAGAAAAAAAAAAAAAAAAAAAAGGTAGAGACAGCCATAAAATAACCCAGCTACTGAAATGTCATTACTTTAACTTAGTTTTGAGCATGTAAATAAAGGAAAAGAATGAGGAATTAGGTATTCAGAAAGAGCAGGTTCCCATAAAGGCTAATTAAAGTCAGTGGCAAGAATTGGGAGGCTGGTCCCAAAGCAGAATCCATGCAGAGTGAGGAGGGAATTGCCTTGTGAATGTATTTAGTCTGCAGCCATTTCAGGTGCAGCTTTTGTGCTATGTCTTCACAGTGCCTAGTAAAATAAGGTCCTGGCTTGTGACTGAGAATCCTAATACTGATCCCTAACAGCAGCCACCATTGTTAACATGTCAGCAAGAATGATAAGAGATATCAGATGTTTGGGGGCAGTGTGAAAGGCAACTATATTTCTGCTCTTTTATTTGCAAAAATGGGTTCTGGTAGTTACACATCCACCGAGGATTGTTTTGCTCCTTAGAAATAGAACAGGAAGGACAAACAATAGGAAAATATTTTATGAAGTGTGACAGCAGATGGTCTATTAAATATGACTCACTGTGTGGTTTGTTGGCAAACTCTTACTAATGACCTTGTGACTCGGCAGCCACTTCGGCAGAGGTTATAGACTTGACAGTCCATCTCTGCCTAGCAAAGGTGAGCCTCAGACTAGCAAGCATCATGCTGTTCTGAGACTTGTGATGCCAAAAATGTGTTATCTGAGTCAAGGAAACTGAATTACGTGAATTATTAAAATTCATATCAGAGTTGAGTGTTGTGGACTATGTGGATGCTGGAATTATTTCTGTCCACAACCACTTCATCAGTCTTTTAAGTTATCAAACAGAGGGACCCCTTCTAAAGGTGGAGGTATTAAATAAGGATGTCTTACTCACATGTTAGGTAGGGGCAAGAGGGGGAAGGATTAGATGTGGCAGGAAGGTGATAAATGCAATGAAAATGCCAGAGCCATTTACAAATCTACAAATAGATCCATGTTTTATTTGTCCTTTAAAAATCAGCTGAGAAGACCGCTGCACAATGCATGGTAGGGAAGGACTTTGCTGTTGAAAGGGAATGTACAGGCTGATATAATGCTTCTTATTTATTTTTAATGTCTGTGTCACAGATGAAAATTTGATCATCAAGTCTTCATGAAGCCCAAAGATCACCAGTTTTAGAATGGCTGTAGATTCACACCATGGGCACAAGAGGCTGTCAGGGGAAAATGACCTATAACTCTGATGTCAGAGCTCTCCTTTAGTGTTTATATTACAGAGCATCTAAATCATGCATTACAGCCTTTCTGACTGTACTGCCTGCTGAAGCAAACAGCCAGAGACATAGTCCTGTAGCTGCCTGTGATGTTTACAGTTCCAGGTGCATTTAATTTTAACAGCTGCATTGACTTGCATAGAGAAACACTTACACCTCTTGCCAGTGCTTTAGAGGCTACATGATCTTGTGGAATAATGAAATTACTATTCTGTTATTACTTCAGACTTTATTTAGGAAGATATAGGAGGCATGAAATAGCTTGTATTTGACATATATTTGGGGTATTACGGGAATCCAAAACTTTTCCTTTCTGTGGGGTGGGGAAGTTGTGTCTCTGACTAGACTGCTCCGGAGGCCACCAGAGCTGAGCAGAGGAAGGGGTGTGTCCTCTCTCCCGAATGTCACTAATATATCTCATTATGTTATTACGGGAAGCACGAGTTTGCTGGAGAAACCCTCTTCAGAGGATAAGTATAAAGCAGTTGACAGTGAGGGCAAACCTGAGGGCATATCTCTGTTGAAGGTGCCACACTGAGAAATTTGGTGACAGGGCAGGGAGTAAGAGAGGTTGGGAGGAAGAGCACCTCTGGTTTCCCAGTTCTTTGACGGAGAGGGGAGCTTTCCTGACCTCCACAGTCACAATCTGAAGACCTCCAACAAAAAGGGGAACAAATCTCATGATTTTCCTCTTCAGAACTTACTCCTGTAGAGAGCTCAAGGGGAGTTTGAAATATTCTTTATAATACCTGTAGGACTTCAGGATTCAGATACCTCACTTTGACCAATATTTGTGAAGACTGAATGGTTTAGTGAAACTCACACACCTGTGTTTTCCAGATCCCTGCACCAGATGGATGATTTGATTCACTGCAACAAATCAGAGCAACTTCAGTTCAGTGACCCTCATGGCATTGGTTGCAGCAGCAGGGTATGGGCTTGTTCTGGGCACATTTCCAGTGCATTCCTGGAGCTAGGGATTATTTGGGATGGTGTAATAATGGATATTCTCCTGCCACTGGGAATTCTCAGCAAAGGTTGCCTCACAGTAGTTGCAAAAACACAGCAGAGAATTTGGCCTATAATGTTCTTGTGTCTTATCCCTGCTCATAGCTATGAAACCCAGAAGAACATGGAGAGGCAGAAGGAAGCAGTCATCTCTCCTCTGACAAGAAGGACCGGTGGGCCCTCATGCAATAAACCTGCACTACCTATTTTCCTAGAGCTTTGTTAGCCACTCTTGCAAAAGCCAAATGAACAGTATCTTAAGAGAAGCATCAGAGTCCTCAGCCTCCCGACCTTCCTGAGGCCAGTGAAATTTCCTGCTTTTCCTGACGCAGGAGGATTGCCTATATAAACTTCACCCTGTGACTTCAGCCATGTAATCTGTATTCAGAAGGAGATGCTGCCTTTTGCCCTCTGGCTGCCTTTGTCTGCCTGTTATCTGTGCAACTGGTGCAGAGCACCGTGGCAAGGGAAGTGCAGCAGACACAGCTGGAGGTGATGTTAAGGGGAGGGGGGGGGTGGAAAAGCATCACAAGTGGAAGGCAAGAGTGAAACTGTAACTGAGACTGTGTAAGATGCTGTGAAAATACAGTGTCCCCTCAGTGGAGCATGCACGGAAAGCGCAAAAAATTTTCTTCCCTATGTCTCGTGCTGCGGTGTATCTCTGCAGGTTTCAATCCATTTCCATATGATGATTCCTCTTATTGTGCCAAGAGGTGAAGATCCCCATGTAGAAGTTAAATCCTAGAGGAAATGGGCTTATTTTCCTTTATTTTCTTCTATCAACTCCACAGAAACCTTCAGTCCTTGTAGGACACCAACTTTCCCAAGATTACAAACCAATCACCAATGTATGTGATGCAGGAAGGCAGTCTGCACTGCAAGTTCCCTCTGTCACACCTCTAAAACAGATTTTGAGCATCACTCACCAATAAGGCCCAAATGAGTCTCTCCCAGTCCCAATAGAAACTGCATTGATCAATGAGAGCTCTCATGCTCTCCGTTCCCTTTACTTGTGGACAGATACATGTTGGCCAGGGGAAAAAACCTTCCTTAATTGGGGGTGGATAGGCATAAATGGACATTTTTCCTCTGTGCCAGGAGTGGAGGAGGGCCTGGCAGCAGTGTATCAGTACGAGCAGCTCCCAAACTTTTTATGGCCAAGTGTCTAGAGCAAATTAGCCATGTTTTCATCCCTTCCTGTGTCCACACTTTCCTCTCAGCCAGTCGGTGATGCTGACACTGAGCCAAAAAGCTACCTGAACCTATCTGTCCTGTAGCATTTTCTCCAGAGATCCTTATGTGTGAAGACCCTGGAGCTGCCAGAGCTCCAGAAAGCCTTGTTCATGGGTGTAATCCATGTCTTCTGTTTGTAAGGTACTCATATCTCACCAGGCTCCTGGCAACAACAGCTCCATTATGTCCCATTACCACTAAAAAAGTTTTTTTCTGGGGTGGCAACAATTCCCAGGAGACGATATCAATACAGGATTAGGTTCTTACAGAGGAGGTTTTGACCTGTTTGGGTAAGAAGAGTCAAAAGGACAACATCAAATCATCATGTAGGTCTGCTAAAATTTCAGGAATATTTCTCTTGTGAAAATTAGGTTAGTGCAAGGAGACAGATTTGTTCAGTATTTGCCTTCTGCAAATTTTCATCCCAGACAGCTGCAATCATGTAAAAGAATGAATAAGAGGAATGAAGGGCAGGATTTTCAGTAAATTCCTGATTTTTTGAAGATTTCCTTTGGACAAAGAATAGTTACTACCATCCATTACAAGGGTATTTGGATGTGATCAGGTAGAAGCAAATAATATTGAACAAATGCAGGCAAAATAGCTTTAAGATGCAATGAGTGTTCTGACTCAAAAAGAATGATTTCACAGGGGAAAAATCCAAACTAAAACTGCAAGAACAATGCTAATTAGAGATGTGTCAGGTGCTTGGCTCTGGATTACAGTTATGCTAGTGTGTGCATTTCAAGGACAAATAACAGGCAGGAACTGGGGTAGGAGATGTTGAAATCTCCCCATCATTTTTTTTTTCCTTGAATTGACTCAGTGAAGTCCTTGGGAGTGGAGGCTGGAGAATGAACTATGCTGAAGGGTCACCAGCCCCAGTTAATATACTATCCACAGCTGGTTTCATTACTGGCTAAATTGTTGGAAATGCAATCCAGAATGAGAGGGAAAAGTGAACTCTGTGGTGAAAAACTGGAAGATCATTTTTTAACTCTTACAAACAGCTATACTTCCCAGCTTCAGACAGGACTGAAAGCAGTGATACTGTGAGAAAAGACTGCTTCTGGCTACACATCCTACCTCATGTCAGACTGACAGAAAATTTAGCAAGAAATGTTGAGCTTCACAACTATACACAGATCTACTCCCCAGGGTCCCTGGTGACTAATTAGTGCTCTCCTTGTCATGAGCAGTGATCTTTTCAAAGTCCAGCTTGCTTTCTCTGTTAAAACTAAAAGGCTTTTGCAAGCAAGGGCATTAGTTGCAGGTGAAAGCTTCTTTTTAATGAAATTGGGACCAAGTTTCTCCCTGAGATTATGATCAGCCCTTTTGTCTTTTTTTTTTTTTTCTTTTAATTTCTCACAGATGTTCCTTCTTGTGTCTCATCATACTGATACCACTTCAACATTTGCTCCCTGGGTTAGCTTGCACATTGTAAGAACCCTCTCTCATCACTTTCATTATATATGAGATAATCCTACAAGTTACCAGCTCTGCTGTTTATATAGCGGCATTTGGAAACCTTTTCCTATATACCATGTCTGTGAGAGACAAATCTCAGCTGATGTTGCCTGTCTATCCTAGAAGAAATTCCTTCTGCTCAGAAGACTAATCTGCTACTGATCATGCTTGGGAAACACCCCTGAGGGTTTGCTAGGTACCATTTTTACTGTTTTGTCTTGTCTGCTTGCCCAGCATTCAGCCATTTGCTTTCTTATTGCTTTAATGTTGCCTATTGCTGTGGTTTGTGCTTAGTATTTGACTGTACCTTAATGTTAGCATAAAAAGCATTGGTAAATTGAGATATTTAAAAACAATGAATGGTGTGCATATGCACATATATCTATGTATCTGAATATCAGTCACCTGATGTGACAGGATTAATAACTGAAAAAGTGTTTTTTCTAACTGAGCTGCTTTTTTCAGACCCTATAACTGTGACTTGCAGTGGTGCTTCATGTACTGATCCTCCCAGCCTCCTCCTTCTGCTTTCTACCTCTCTGCCCTGCACCTTACGTGTGCAAGGAGGAGCTTGTCCTCAATGGGGAGAAGTGGGGAGATACCCAGGCCATGAGAGGAATCTCTGATGGGGCACCCTAAGTCCTGTCCTAACACCTTGATTCTGGGTTTTTGTCCCCCTTTTCTCCTGACCTAGCACTGTCATTGTCAATGACTGTGAGTGAGTGCAAACCTCTCAACGAAACTTGTCTCACACAGGCAAATTCAGGTCTGCACTGGTGACCCCACTGCTTGCTTCTGCTGTCAATTTTGGTCTTGCAGGGGATAAGAAAATACTCACATGCAAAGTTGTAAACTGCTTGCAGATCACCTGCCAATTCTGATGAATAAACAGAATATTCTGCTTATGGCACATCCTTTCAAGAGTGGAATATTTAGCAGATGAACTAAGGCACTGAAGCGTTGAGTACCATTAGCCACACTTGCCAAAAGAAAGAAAGAAAAATAAAAAGATGTAGTAAGGCAAAAATCCCCTGGTTTGGAAAATATTTCCTGACCACCTTACCTCAGCCACATACTAGAGAATCTAATCCTGTTAAAATTCCTCCCAAGTCCTATCCTCATAAGAGCATTTAACTTTATATACCTTTTACGAACAACTCTCCAACAAACTATACTACCTGCATAAGCATCAGTTTTGGGTTTTTTACTATATGATTTTTTTATAGAAGGCTCTTTGTATACTGATGGCATTACAGAGTTGATGAGTAATTTGATTTACATGAAATAAAATGGGGAAAATTGCATGAGTAAGAAGAGCTAATGAAGCATTGAAGAAAGAAAATGTTACTATGTTGTCAAAAAAAAAAAAAAAAAAACAACAAAAAGCCTCTGTAGGCTGACAAGAAACTAGACAAGTAGACTCTCTGAGTAATAAATTTACGAGCAGTGTAAGACATTTTTAGTTTTGATAACATCTTTACTGGGAATGGTCTGAACCAAACTTATGTTTGAAAATCTTAAGATCGGGGGTGTATGGTTAAATAGGAACTTGCAAATGTTTCTCTGTTGATTTCATGGATTGACTGAAAATCCTGAGCCTAATAAGTGTTAGCATTTTTGTCCAGCAGTAGTTTTAAATGTTCCTTTTTTTAACTTTTTCTTTCGCTTAGTGGAAGCTTAAGGCTCATAGGGGGCAATTTCACTTATTCAAGTAGTGAGATGTTAACTGCTCAGGCATATTTGTCTTGTTCACAGGAAGCAGTGGAGAGTGGGAAATCTACGGACCTTGGATTAATTTCCCTGGAGTTCAATGATAGTCTTGGGGGTTTTTATTCACCTTTGCTTCTCCAAAATTCAGCCTGTAGATCTTGGTGCCTACAGTTTCTTACTTAAGACATATCGGCACAAAGTCTCTGAAAAGCCTGGTGTGAATCATGCCCAAAAAACTAAATAAACAAAAAAAATTTTAAATTATTTGCTTAAAAAATCACAAGTTCTGGTGTCAAAAAAAGCAGTCTGTAGAATAAAAAACAATCCCTCTGTGTTTTATAACCTTAAGGGGAAACATTCCATGGTTGGATCTATTAGCTTGTACTAATGCCCAAGGGCTACGATCCAAAAGTGAAATTTATTCTGCCTGATCTGAGACTGCAGGTGTGGTTTGTGTCTCAGTCCCAAGGTGGAGGCACCTGTACACCTAGCAGAGCTGCGTTTCTCCCAGATAGTGCATTCATCTGCATGTGTGTCTCTTGCATCCTAAATGAATGTGTTGTGTGGTATCAGCAAGTATTTCCAAGATGCCCATCCCTGCAGCATGTGTGTGTCAGGCTTGCAAGTGGGTGCCCTTGGATTTGCCTCCTGTTTGGCCAAATTTTTGATTTTTGACCCCTGTGAGACTGCCAAAGGGTACGATAGCTCAGACAGCAGGGATTAGCAATGGGCACCTGGGTGGTGTTTCTGGGATTCAGCTTCTTGGCAGCCCTAGCAATGGCTTTAGGAACCACCCTCACAGATTCGCATCCTTGCCTCTGGAGCATCGTTTTCTCCTTTATGACTCACTGGCTGTGCTGTATTACCTTGCTGGGGCCGTCAGGCAGCATAGGTCAGGGAGGCTTGCCTGTCTGTCCCAGGTGACTTGTTCTTTCTCCTGTACCTGCCAGCCTGTCCCAGACTGTCTGAGGAGTAGAGGCCACCAGCTGCAGTGTCCCCTGGGTCCCTCCTAAGTGCCCAGCAGCCAGACCCTGCCTTGTGCCTATTGCCTGCATTTCACTAAGGCCATACTGAAAAAAGAAAGAAATATTACACAAAGCGATTAAGGCCCCAAAGTCATCAGCACAAGAGGGATGACCCCCAGTTCTTGTTTTGTTGCATTGGAATCTCTATGATTTATGCTTTATGTCACTGACAGCACATCTCCATATAAAATGAAGAAAGTTGGTTCAGAAATATTCGGGTACACATAGAGCATTGTTATTTCCAATTCTTTTTCCTGTTGCTGAGTTTATAAGCCGTTTTATCTGATCAGATCATTTATTCCTTTGGACTGGTGAGCAAGAAACTTAGCAGGATTCATATTACTGCAGATTTGCATTAATATATTCCCATCATTGATTCATATATCCTTTTCTTATTGACTTGTAAGGGAAGTTCTGAACTTGTCCTCCCTGTTGAAAATAATTTTCTTTCTCTTACTTCTATCACTGACATTATCTGGTGCTTTCTATATGATGTTTTCATCCTTCTCTGTGTTGATAATGCTGGATATTTTAAACTTCTCATCAGCAAATTCCATTTACAGCAAGCATTTTTTTTGTGGCAATGCTATTAATGAAATCCTTGTGATGTGATGATGTGATTAATGTCATATCAGTCCTGAGACCAATCCTTGAGGAACTCCAAAAATACTCTCTGCAGCCCAACAGTTCCCCTTTGTGCACAGGCCATTGTCATCTCTTCATTAGTCAGTTCCTTCTCTTCAATTTTGGATAATGTCTCTCGTTTTGGATCTGTATTGTCACCACATCCCAGACATTGGAACATGTCACAGCCAAAGTGTGATGAGGACAGCTGGTTTCTGAGGCACACCCATATGTCTTTAATACTTTCTGGAGACTCCCTGGTAGCAAGCTCTGCATGCATTTCAGACATGAGTAGCTAATTGCCTAAATCTCAAGCCTTGCTTCCTATCCTAACATTAATAGTCTGGGAATGTGCCAGAGATCTTCATCCTGGTCAGTTTTAATTGAGCTTACACTGAATAGCACTATCCCCAGCTGGTATGTCACTCTTGACACTGGTTGTTATGGGCTGCTCGGTGGTCCCCATTGAAGCAACATCCATTTAATTTATCTTTTTAGACTTACTCACCAGCTGGCACCTTGTCCACCTCTTTTGGTTTCTGAAGAAATTTCTCCTTTGTTTTCATCCTCCAAGAATGATCCTATACCAAATATTGCCAGTTAAGCTGAGATTAAGATATTCATATGAAGTCAGTAAAGAGCTGGTCTATTTAAAACTCAGGTCTTCCCCAAAGATGAAAGAGTTGCACTAAATCCGCTAGAAATGTTGGTGTGAATTGACTTCATCTGTTTTTTTACATGTAACTTTTTCTAAACTGAACCCATTAAGTGGCTGAGCTTGATGCCGAATTGTTGTCTGATTGAAAAACTTGTCAATACTAAAATTTATACCAGGAGAGGTTCTGGCAGTATAAACTTCTGTGACCTAATTCTTAACCAAAGTAAAATGATATAGCTCTTGATTTCAGTGAAGCTGTGTTAATTCATACCAGCTGAAATTTTAGCTCATAATTTGGTTTTCTTTTCTTTCTTCCCCCACCTTAAAATTTCTGGTAAGTCCTCTCCCTGAAATGTCACATGGATCTGGTAGGCCACAAGATTTTATATTGGTTCACTGAGATATATATGACTCGGAGAAAGGTTAGTCAAATATTTGTCAGAGGAATGTTGTATTTCTTATGCAGAGTAACAGATTGGCATCATAGAGCCTTCTCCTCTCCCCCCCCCCCCCCCCATATCACTGGAAGTGTGACACCAGGCCCAATTGTCAGTAAAAGCAGTATGCAAGGAAGATGTAGCCACTTCATGAAAGCCTGTTCAGAAATATAAGGAAAACCAGAAAAAGTTCCCGTGGAGGAAATGGAAAGCAAGATATAGTGGTTTGTGTGATAAAAAAATCTACACATCAGAAGTGTCAATGAATTTAGGATGAGTTAAGCACTGATCAACTTTATTTTAGTGACATTCTGAGTGGGACACATCCACTCTCATCATAGGGGGCTTGAAGCCAAACCATTAAATTTACCCCAGCCAAGATTATGACCAGATACAGATCAATAAAATAAAATAAATTAAGTTCTATGAGAAAAATGACAGGCACAGTTGGGGTGGAGGGACAGAGAAAGAACATGTGGGTGTGTGAATTTCTAAACCTACCATATACTTCCTCCTATGATTGTTTTCCATACCAGTGGCAACTTTTATGTAAGTTATAACTTTTATGGTGGTAAAAATTGTTTTAAATACATTCACACCAGCACAAGCTTCAAACTAAAAATGTTATGTTTTGATTTCTCCACTTCTATTTCTATTTCTTTTTTGTTGTATTTTGATACTTAGAAGCTCTGTCAGTCTGTCTTCCTCAAGCTTGCTTTCCCTTGATTCCACTTAAAGCTAATTTGATTTTATTAATGAAAACCAGCTCCACCCCCGAAATAGTGTCTCTGATTTTAACTGTAGTTGTAGTTTTAAGAAAACTTTCAGCACTCATGGAACATTTTGTTTTGAGATAGTAAGTGTTATGACACCCTGTTCCCTTTAAATTAGTATTGAAAAATGAATCTGATCTTGGGTGTTTTTCAGTTGAAAATCTTTGTTAGCAACACAGGCAGTGGGATTGAGTGCGCTCTCAGTAAATTTGCTGACAACACCAAGCTGTGTGGTGCAGTTGATACACTGGAGGGAAGGGGTGCCATCCAGAGGGACCTGGACAGGCTTGAGAAGTGGGCCCACGCGAACTTCATTAGGGTCAATAAGGCCAAGTGAAGGGTAAGGGAAATCCCAAGCACAAATAGAGGCTGGGCGATGAGTAGATTGAGAGCAGCCCTGTGGAGAAGGACTTGGGGGTGCTGGTTGACAAGAAGCTCAACATGACCTGGCAAGCAAGAGAAATATGGCCAAAAGGTCAAGGGAGGAGATTGTCTTGCTCTACTGCACTCTGGTGAGACCGCACCTGGAGCACTGAGTCCAACTCTGGGGTCCTCAGCACAAGACAGGCAGAGACTTGCTCAAGCATGTCCAGAGAAGGCCATGAAGATGATCGGGGGCTGGAGCACCTCCCTTATGAGGATAGGCTGAAAGAGTTGGGGTTGCTCAGCCTAGAGAAAAGAAGGCTCTGGGGACACATTGTAGCTGCCTTCCAGTACTTAAAAGGAGCATAGAGGAAAGCCATAGAGATAATTTTTACAAGACGATGTAGTGATAGGACAGGGAGTAATGGCTTTAAACTTAGAGGGTAGATTTAGATTAGATTTTCACTGTGAGGCTGTTGAGACACTGACACAGGTTCCCCAGAGAAGCTGTGGATGCCTCATCCTTATAAGTGTTCAAGGCCAGGTTGGATGAGACTTTGAACAACCTGGTCTAGTGGAAGGTGTCCCTGCCCATGGCAGGGTGGTTGGAAGTAGATGATCTTTAAGGCCCCTTCCAACACAAAGCATTCTATGTCTAATTCTAGGAGATAATTGATACCTGATGAGAAAATGCAGCCAAATTGAGGGAGTCATCAACAGGTTAATGAAAATTATCATAATATGCTGTTTTAGTCTTCTTTGTACAAATTAATCATTTAATTATGAGACAGGGTTCGTGTTTTTCATATACAATGCATTCAACAATCACATCAGAGCTTCTAGGTGCTACAGAAACATTAATGGTGTTCATGGGAATGGAGGCTTCTGTTTTCCATAACTATATTTATGACAAAATATTCAGTGCTGGGCACTTGCTCTGTCAAAACAGTACTGGCAAATAGGAAGGACTTCAAGGAGAATGTGAGGCCAAGTTAAAGAAGAAAAACCCAAAATATCCTGAGTGCAGGGAACTAGCACGATCAGATAAGTCATATGAGGTTTCTGTAGCTGGAGGCACCTGAGAAACTGCCTTTTACTTCTTCAACTACTGTTTGTGTGTAGCTTCATGGATGGGAAGAAGCCTTTGATACTTGTGCAGAACAGAAATCCATGTATCCATCATATTCAGGTGAGTTTGAATTCACATCTTAAGTTTTTCATCAAGACTTCTTTCCCTTTGCAGTCTTGTAAACAGCAAAGATTTGAAATATTATCTATAATATGATGAAGTGAAACTAGTGTATATGAAACCCCCAAATTTGAAGGAAAGATTATTGGAATTATCTAAAAGGTGAATGTAGCAACATAATAATATGGAAAGAATAACAGGGCAAACACCAAGGAACTTTTCCTGAGACGAAGATCTATTATTAGACTAGTGCAAACTCCCAAAAGATCTGGTATAGCCCCCACAGCAAGAGACTTTTAAAATGAGATTGGACAAAACACTCAGAAACACACTGTGGAAAATGTATCTTCTTTGATGGACTGGATGACCTTGCTGGTTCTTTGTTCTGTTTGCCTTAATCTTTGAACAATAGTGCAGTGAACCAGTCACTGCTTTTCAATCACACTTCTGAGGATACAGAAATCCAAGAGTGTCTGCTAGCTTTATGGTTCTTATCCCTAGTCTGTTAAGCAGGGCTTATACTGAACAATAGACATTTCTCAGCCATTGCAGTGCCAGGTATTGATGAACATCCCGTTGAAATTCAGGACTGGTTCCCCCTCTTGAATGCATTAATGACCCATAATTTTCTTACAGATGAAGGGAAAAGTCACCCAACATATGTGTGTTATTCAGAGACCCACAAAGGTGATGCTCTTTTCCTTTATGGTCTGGTATATTCTAACCTTAGCAGAAAACATTATCTGAAACACATGGGAACCCAAGCAAAATGGCATGTAGCACCTGAATATTGCAGGCATTAAATAATTGGAGGAAATTTTGCCTCTTATAACCTCCACTGCATAAAAACCAAGCATTTTAAGTAAACTGGTCATTCAAACTCCCTCAGTAGTCATAAGAAAGAGTTATCTTCAGAGGGTCACTCATACTGCCCATACTGGGTGTTGCCTTCTATCTCCACTGAGTAGAAAACTGCCTTAGATTAGATGTTTGTCTCCACAGATAGCAATGATTACAATTATGTCATATTGAAAATACTCCACAATTTTTTCATCTTTTCTTGTACTTCTTTGAGCTAAAGCTAAAATTATCATTCTATGTTTTCTGTCCTATCTTGATCAGATTCCTACCTATGCATGAATGAAGTCCATGGATATAAGCTTATGCACAAAGAGATGCTACAGCCCCATTCAAATTTATGTATATAAAGGATACGCATGTATATGCAAGCAGCAAGCATGTTATTTATGTGATGGCATGGGGCAGGGTCTGAAGAAGAAACTGCTGCAGCACTTTTCTGTTTAATATAAAGAAAGTATAATACTCTACTGGGGTTCCAGCAGTCTGACCTCCAGCCACCCTTCAGTGAATAAGAAGAGCCAATTGGCAGTGGTCCCCCAGGGAGCATTATCATCTGTTCTTGGTGCAATCCTACATTATCAATTCCATGCCGTTTGCAGACCCCCAAAGGCTGCAGGTCTGAATCCCAGTGTATGCCCAGTATGTGCATCTTTTATGCCACCTGAATTAAGCATAAGAAACAGAGTGCTTTTGAGAATATGCTTTATAATATTCTTTCATAGAAAATTTCAGAAAGACAAGATAGTCAGCCTCTATATCTCATCTATGCCAAATCCCCTGACTCAAGGAACAATGGTAGCCATTCAGCATCTAATCTATGCTCCACAGTTGATGCAGGAGTTGCTACAACTCTTTACACCTGGTACCTTGTGTATCCCGCAGATATTCAGTCACCTTAAATCCCCAACCGTGTCCTTGGGTGGTGAGATCCTGTGCTTTAAGAAGGAAATTTGAAATGGTCTATCACAAATTATGTTGTTCAAAGGTTCAGCCTGGAGAAGGGGGAAAGTGTGCTTGTAAACTATACAGTCAAGCTGTCAACAAGGGCATTGAGATCCTCTTTGTAAAGCTTAGCAACAGATGACTATGGATGGGTAAATGGCAGCTGTTGGCAGTTCTTCTGCATTGGACAGCAGTGATTTCTGCAGCCGCTGAAATTTTATCTCACCTCTACATGGAGATTTCAGTTTCTGTATATATGTGTGGCCATTGGTTTGATACAGTGCGTGTGGGAGTGGAATACAGCCAATTCACCATTACCCATGGGTGGATTTTGTCCATAAACTGTGCAGTACATGATGAGATATCCAGCCTTGAACCACCCAAGTTATCATTTATTAGTGCAGGCAGAAGTTCCAAGTACGTGTGTCCATGCTGCTCTCAGAACCAGTACTGGTCTCAAAATAGTATAATTATACTTAGGACTTACGTGGCACTGAATACAAGCTGATAAGCCTCATTGGTTTAAATTAGCTCTTGAGGTCCCTCTTCATCCCTTGTTCCTAAGTGGCAGAAGTATGTGGAAACCATTGTGTATCAATCAGAGGCTTTATGTATACCTTGCTGAACATGAAGGTGATTCTGCAAGGCCATCATGGGTGTCTTTGTCCATCATCCCCAATGCTTGCTTCTCAGAGAGCAGCTTGTTTTGGTTCAGTGCTTCATGTTGTGCCTCCACTGAAGGTGTTCTTTTGCAACATATTGCATTGGAAACCTCCAAAATGTGTAAGGATTGTGGCACTCAAACCATTCCTGCCAGCACTATTATGCAGGGTTTTCTTTTCCCAGGATATCCTTGTTGTATCTTTACTCTACCAATTTATCATAATTCTCCTAAATGCTACATTACTGAATGTGTTGTAGGACAGGAAGGGATGTACAACTAAAGCACTTCCATTTAAACTATACCTCCCATACACGGCCAAATCTCTGCAGGGTCCTTACCGTCGTCTGATCTCTTAGCCTTAAGATGTATTCTGCAGTTAAGGAGTGCAGGCCTGAAAGGGGTCTCTTGTGTGCAGATAATTACATTATATAATGCCTTTTATGAACTGATTAAACTCAATCTTAAAAGTAGTTAATGTGTTTTATGCCCAAATGTTCTTACCTGAAACTTTTTATGGTAAACTACTGTCCTTATGTTTAGAGGTGCTGCGGTCTTTCATCAAAATGAATTTACACTCATTCGTTCTTGGAAATACAAGCATATTTTGCACTGGACATTGTGCAAGCCAGTAGGTCCACAGGGACCTTTCTTGAACAGCCTCTGGTGTTGAGGTTGCAGGGATACAACTTTTTTTCTGTTGAGCAAGCAGAAGGAAATCTACAGCTGAGCTCAGCTCTTTGAAAAAGAAAAAACAACAGCTCTTTTTAAAAATTATTAATATTTTTTCATGAAATGAAGGCACAGTGACCTTAACTACCCAAGAAAGTAGATGAGTAAGGTGGTGTCATTTTCAGGTAGACAGTTTTCAGAATGGAAATGGCCTTCAAGGGACTTTCCCAAGACCAGACAGCAGCTTGTAGCAAAGTTGGAAATATAACTCAGACTTTGAGCGATTTGCTGCAGTGAGAAATAGTCTCTATCAGTCATCTGTCTATGTCTCTGGCTTTTTCATTATTTTTCTGTTTATTTATTCTGATCACTTAAGTATCTGAACACCTTGAAAATTATCAGGAAAATTAAGCATGTCCTGTGGGATGTTTTTTCCTTGGGAACCTTTGCTGAACACTGAGTGAGATCCTGACTGTTATTGTCAGTTGGGTCCTTCACTGATGGCAATGGATACTATGTCAAAGTTTCAGTGATTCAGATTTCAGTATCTGTGTGCTTCATAAATTTCACTGAAATGAGACACACGAGGTCACACAGGGATGTCACGTTTCAAGGTATTAAGGCAAAAGTGTGTGTGGATGTTGTACTGCAAAACTCTGCTCAGTCATGGGGGAACCAAGCATAATGCAAAATTTGTAATAAGGGAATAATGATGGTGGCAGCTACTAAATTTCCTCCAGATGAAATGTACATGATTGGAAGACCATGAATAAAAACTGGCGGAGGATGTAGATTTACTTTCTCAGTCTTCTTTTGGGCTTGGAGTTATGGTAGCCTGATTTGCCCCAGACATGAAGCATTTTGACTCTGATGGGATAGCAAGAGCAACAACATTGTTCATCTGCTGAATGAGGAAGGAAGGAGGTGAAGGGATGGGAGATGCTGTAGAGGAAACTGAGGCAATAGTGTGACCACAAGATCAGCTGCACCTGTCTGATCTGCTTTGGAGGTCTGCTTCCATCACAGTGGGGATGCATCGATGCGATCTGGTTCCCAGGACACAAGGAAATCCTCAGACTGCTCAGTTCTTTAGATAAACTGATCCACCAATGATTAGAAGTTTTCATATCACATGTTCATAAAACATCCAGGTAGGAGAAAGTCTAGATGTGAACATTAGGAAACAGAGCTGGATTCAAAACATTGCTTCTGAAATTGCAAAGGGTACCAATAAAATAAGATAGGTGAATGTAGCACATTTGTCAGTAGCTTTAAAACAATCACAAGCTAGATGCTGACATTTTAAGGCTAAGAGTGAAAATGATTTACAGAAGCAAGGTTTGGATATAAATGACTGAAGAGCATGTCTCCCATTTCACTGTGAATGGAGGCTAGTTAGTGGTCTCTACTTCCTTTATTTAATTTCACTTCAAATAATCCCAACATGGAGCTTTTTTCCATGGCTTCATTTTTTTTTTTTTTTTTTTTCATTGGCCATACGGTTACCAATCGCAGTAACAAATCCTATTTTACTAAATGATAGGCAATTTATTTTTCTTCTTTGGAATTCTCCCTTTTATCATTTCTCCTACACACTTCTATTTGCCAGAATTTCATCTGTTCATTAATACATAGACTGGATCCTGAAATATTATAATCAGGTTTAGCTTCAGTGATTTCAGGGAAGGCACACCCATAGATTCCCCCTCACAAGCTAGCCTTTATATGTGAGAAATGGGCCATTCTTTTAAGATAGAAAGGGCCATTGTCCTGTCTTTGAAATATCTCCTGTTTGGTACTCAGTGGAGATAAATTTGACTCTTTCCTTAAATTACTTTTCACTCTGAACTGATGTGACATTTATCTCTGCTAGAGTGTTGACTATATGAAAAGCTGAAGCTTGTTTAAAGAATGCTGCCAAACAAGAAAGATTGTAATCCATCTAATTACTGAGCTAGGATGTGCCAGTGCTGCAAACTTCAATTACCAACATTAAAGCATCAATTGAAAGCTTCAGCTGATTCCCAGAGAGTCAGACACTTCCAGACATTTCATGCATTATACAGATGTTTTGCTGCTCCTTCAGTCACTAATGGTTCACTGTTTTGAACATTTGGGACTTCTGTAACATGAGAAGTAAGTTCCAGATGTAGAGGGTTTCAAGTGATTTCTGCCTCTTTAAACCACATCTTGTCAATTGTTCCCTCAGTAGGAACTGATGACCTCATGCTGGATGCCTTTTATTTTTCCCAAGTGTTATAAGATAAATTTGCCCACAGGGTTACTTACAATTCCTAGGAATCCACATTTCCATGGATATCAAAGGCACAGTAGTACAGCGTGGTCCCTGGGACAGAATTCTGCCTGCACACAGCTCTCTTTGTAACCTCAGCTGCTAATTCTTTGTATGTCAGTATTGCTGTCCACAGTTCCAAAATAGCAAAAATGACCCCATGTTTTGAGCAAAGCTCTGGAAATGTTGTGGGCAACACCTTCTGTGATAAGCTCGCCCTTGTTTCACTTTGTCACAACTGTTAATAACTCAGTTTGATTGATTTCCTTCTGGAAATTTGCTCTTAAATCAGAGTTGGGTCAAAATCAAGAGAAAAAGTCCTCCCGGAGTCTAACCTGTAAAAAAGCCCTGGACTTTAATAGTTGAGCATTGAAGGAAGCTTCATAAGTAAAAGTCAATTTGAATCAAAGAGTCAAATAATTTTATTTTGGAGACATTGAGACAAAACAGTTCTATTTCCAAAAATGTCTCTTTTCAGATGCAAATCATCTACGAGAGGTCGTGGAAGTCATTGCTTCTGTGTCACTTACGTTGCTTATATTTGCCAAGGGCAAAATTTGCACCTGTGCAGAACAGCCAGCTCTAGAGTTAAATCAGCATTTATGGGCCACTCCCAGTGACTTTGGGACTGCTGACTTCTACCCAGCTCTCGAGAGAATATCCCACAGGAAGATTGCACTGCCTGGAAAAGTGATGTAGCTGCAGGCTGAAGCCCTCAGTCTAAAATGTGTGGATCTTTTATTCTTAATATTTCCTCCTTTAAGAAAAAAATTTACCTTCACAGCCAATTATCAGCTATGTTCTGTATCTGTGCAGTTAATTCCCTCTCTTGATCTAATCTTTAAATGTAGGTACTTTTACTATTTAGACCTGTGAATTTGATGTTCACTCTCAAATTATTACTGCTTTTTGAACAAAAGAAAAGCTCAGAAGGAGATTTTTCCAGCAGGGTTCCCTAAATTAATAGCAGTGTTTCTGGGGACATACTAAAAGGAACATGCAAATTTATATTTACTAGGGGCTGGGAGGTGGGAGAATGTGGACACAATTATCACATATTTCTCTCTTCTAGTGCATCTTCTCATCCCTCCTAACTACTGTTAAGACAGATTTGGAAAATAAAGGGAAAATACAACCTCCTTTGAGGAGATATTTCAAGTATAGAGGCTTCATGTCATGGACAGCTTTTACTTCTTGGGAAATGGGACAAAGCAACAAGAAATGCTAAAACATGCAAGGCTGTCTTGAAGGAATTGCCTGTTGGTCTTTTACACAAAGTGATTTCATGAGGTGTCCACACGAGACCAATTAGAAGAAACTGCAAGAGTGGGTACCCTGGTATCCTTCAAGTAGTGGAAAAAAGCATTTTAATAGCATAAGGGTACAGGCAGAGATATATTGCAGGAATGTCTTTCAGAAATCCTTTTTGCAAGGTTTGCTACACCGAAAAGGAAACTCAAACTCTCTCTATCCCTTGGAAGTTTGATGAAACTGATCATGTGAATTTCCCTGAAACTATCTTGTCATATTAATGGAAGTATGAAACTCAGTGACGTCAGAAATATTGTGTATATTTAACTGTATTCCATAGATATTGACATGACACACAAGGCATGACCATACATTTTCATTCAAATGTTCAATTTATGTTAGGTGACAATATAAAAATGAGAAATGGTAGAGAACAAGTGTGTCCAACAGCTCTGTAAAAGGTCTATTAATATCTAAATAAAAATGGCAGTCAATTCTGGCAAAGTAAAGGTTGGTAGCAAATGGGGTTATGGCAAAAAAGAAACAAATGGAAACTATTACCTAGTAAATACGTCAGTCCTTGTTTTAAAGACAGGTGCTAACAGAATTACCTCAAGAAGAAATGGTTGAAAAAAGGTAATGCCTTTTAAACACAAAAATGTTAAAAGCAGCTCTAGAGTTAAGATCCAGCTATCCCATGGTTTTCCGTCTCTGACATTGATTTGCTGTGAATGTTTAAATATGAAATACAAAAATGAATCAAGCCTCCAGTTTCACTTCCCCCAGCATCTCCTTCCAGCAACTTCTGGTAAAGGAGATAGATATTTATCTTTCATAGTCACTAATGGATTTTCATTCAATACATTTGTCTAATTGCTTTTTTAATTCATCTAAACTCCTGGCACCTACAACATCCTCTAGCAATGGCTTCCATTTGTTTAGGTATGTATTGTGCGAAATTGTTCTTCCTTTTGATTTAAATCCTCTACCTGATAATTCATTGTTTGCCTTCTAGTTCTGGTTTTAGGGGAGAGAATGAATAATCATTCCCTAATCTTCTGCTGATTGCCACTAAAGGTTTGATACACTGGCCTAATCATATAGAGAACTAAAAATATTCAGTCAACCTTGAGACCTATATATGGGAAGAAATTTACTGATTGTTTTAATTCATCCTTCTGCCAATGTATGAATGTAAGAGATCCCTTATCAGACTCTGAAACAATAACTACAGGGTTTTGTATACTCAGCCACTTGTGACAATAATGAAGACACATATCTTATGAAGCTTTCCAGAAATTCTTCTTATTGTTGAAATGCACGCAGAAGCACTGCAATGGCTATAGGGCTCGAAACTTGAAATAATGCTAAACAGCACGGTAGGGTCTTTCCATCAGTCACGGTGGTGAACTCCACACTTGGTGTGGCCATGATGCTCCTCCATGTGCTACAAAGATCAGGTCTTAAAATCCACTGGGTTTATTGTGTCTAACCCAAGAGAATCCAAACTCCATGGATCTCTCTAGTAAGACAGAATTTAGTATGTGTGCTTCAGGAAACTCTGTGTTTTTCTGCTCTACCATGTTGACATCTGTGAGTTAGCTTGAGCAAGACTAGTTCACACACTCTAAGTCACGTAGGTATTGCAACAAAGATCTTTGTGTAGAATAATTGCATGGGTATTTATTCTGCTTAGGCCAGTGTGAATCCTGAAATTAATTCCATGCTCTCTATCTGTGTGACGAATAATGATTGCAGCTGAGACATACCTTTTGAATAATCTAGGAACCATGTTTTTACTTATGGAAGAGAAAATGTAAGCATTGGCAAGAGAAAAAAAGGCCTGTGGAGGAAGAAGGTGGTGGTTCTTGTGGATGTGTTGGACAAATGCTAAATTGTTAAGTTCCTAGATAAACATTATCTGAAAGGGCCTATTGGTACTGCAGAAAATGATGCAAGCTCTATGTGTCTCGAAACTTTTAATCTATAGGACATTCCAAGGTAACAAACTGTGTAAGGACTGGAGGCAAAGTAAATATTGGTCTGATTGAATTGAAACTAGAGGTGATCCAGGGAACAGAGGAGAATGTAATAGTACTGAGAAAAGTGATCTGCTTGCATAATCAGGTGACCCCCTATCTCTAGTCAGCTGCAGACATACAGACCCAGTCAAACTTTGTTAACCAGAAAGATTCAATCTCCTTTCCAAAAGTAGTTTCTGTCTTCTAACAAAAAGGGGATGTTGAAAATACAAGCTGTGAACACTGGAACAGTCAGTCTTGAGACAATAAAATACTTTCAGGTGTGAAACATTTATCTGAGTTATTCTTTTAATTTATAGAAATCCCATTCTGAGTATCCTCGGATAGGTACAATTCAATAAACTAATCTCAGAAGCCAGTCTATATGCCCCATGTTGAGGCACCTTATAAGGATGTGGATGGGTGAGGCTCCATATCTTCTATGGATTTATTAAAGGACCCATTGTTTTCCTGGAGCTAGGAGTATCCTGAGGATCACAGGATTTTTTTCCCTCCTATACCTGGTCTTCAGGTCAACATATCTGCTACAAAGAACAATATGCATTAGGTTCCTATTCACAGCTGAGGCCCTGCTTCTGCCTGTGATCTCAGGTTTGCTAGTATCTGACTTCGCTGGAGAAGAAAGGATAGTGAATGTTCATAAATCACTCATAATGGGCAAAATTACTATTTTCAGCAGCATTGGTTTGTAACACATGGGAAAGACCTCAGTATTTTATTTGTTTCTAAAACTCTTAAATAGTTGCCACTATTTCTGTGTACTTCCTAACTTTATCAGAAGATAATTTCCCTTGGCTGTGGAATTAACTTCCTGCACAGAATGGGGGGGATGGCTTTCTCAGAGATTCCTAGCTGGTAGAAACTTTATGAGTCTATTGCTCTGTAAAAGGTTCTTCTGCTTAAGTATAAAAGCAAGGATAATGAGAAATTGTTGTCTCTTAGACTATGCGGTGGTTTGTGTAAGTGGGTTTACTCATTTTGCTCTGTCAGTTTAAGACTTGTGTGTCTCCCCTAAAGGCTGTGATCTGTTTGCATGGGGTTCACAGCAGTACATGTACACTTCTGTAAAATGGTGTACACTGCTTTAAGACTACTTCAGAGATACTATTAACAATGAAAGTTTTTTTAAAAAAAAACCCTAACCAAAAAAACCCACCTTACTGCAAGTCATTAAGAAAATCAACTCATTGAGTAAAAAATAAAATAAAAAAAAATATCTTTGGAAAAGGAAACAGCCAATATAACTGCAAACTACTGGTCTGAGCACTCATTTTTCATTCTTACAACCACAGAATATACAAGTAAAAAAATCCCCTATCTCAGAGATTAAAGGGAACTCAGACTGACATCTTATTTAAATGAAGTCTCTCAAATCGTTTAAGGCTGAAAATCACACCTGTGCTGAGAGCCAAGCACAGAGATGAGGGGCCAGGTCTGATAACAGGCATAGGGCTCTGCAATTCACTAGTTTTAGGTTCTGGAACAGAATTTATAATAGTTCAGCCATTTACCTCTCAGGATGCGTTGGGTACCCTTTGAACATGTCCTGTGGACCAGACCCCAAGGATGGGGACAGCCCTGACCCTGTAGTCCATGAGTTAAGCCTGGGACAGGGCTGGGTGTGTGCAGAAAGGCAAACGCATGTGTGTCCACAGACCTTTCAAAGAAACTGAAAGAAAGGATGGTGCAGGGCTGCTGTTCTCAGTTGGGCATTTTGACACTGAAGTCCAGCTTCAGTGCCATGTTAGATTCCTAAATCCTGAACTGCTTCTAGGCGGTCAGTGGTCATTCAAGGCTGACACTGAAACCATTAAAAATTCTACAGGGTCTGAACTTCTGTCCTTAGCTGTCCTTCAGGGGGGTTGCTCATGGTGTATTTTGGTGACTAAATTGTAAATCAGTCTGGTCCTGGCCCTCCATCCAGAGCTGAGCAACTCCCTGCTTACAGTAATAAACACTGACCACAGAGGACTGAAATCTGCTGGCTTGTACACCCCTACAAGTCAGGAGAAACCTCATTAGCTTCATCTGGGGCTGCTCCTGATTTGCATTGGTTTAACTGAATAACAGACTTTGGCTGGAAATGGACACGAGCAACAAATCAGCCCCAACACAACACAGTGTGAGATGGAGGAAGGCTTAGGAAGGTCTTTTTTTGTGCTAAAGCACAATATAAAAGTCCCTCCTGCTGCAGTCCAGGAGTCACAGTGCATAATTTCTTTCATCCTTTGGTGCTATTATTGCTGTTTTGAACTAGGAGAGATAATCAGGCCTAGGATGTTGTTTCCTGAAGCTATTTGTCCTAAACCACCCTTTGCTGCCTGTGTGTACTGGAAGCTGATGCTACACTGAAGCGCAGCTGGAAGCAAGAAGCAGCATGTTCTTCCACTGGTATCAAGTCTTGCTCATTTCAGGCAGTTTGTCATCCGTTCTCAGCCACCAACTATTAATTTCCAACACTCTCCCTGCATCAGATAGCCAGAAAGACTGTGTCCTGAAGATAATGCTCAGCTGTCCCTTGCTGATGGAGGAATGTGACCAAGAAACATTTCTCTCTCGGCTCAACCAGCCTTGAACTGCTGGTGATGAATTCAGTCCTTTGCCAATACTGTATGAAACTTCATTTCTTACAACCACTGCAATTTACATAATGCAATATCCATATGGTGATTGTTTTATTTATGTTTCCCTTACTTCAAGGCAGAGGAAACCAGCAGCTGGAGCTTCGAGATAGACACCCACCAGTTACTGGGCTGTGTTGTTCATGGGGGTGATAAGCTTTTATCACCCACTGGGAGTTAGGATCTTGTCTAAGTGATAGCATCCATCCCTTGAAAACAGAACAGAGCTCTCGCTGTTTGCCAGTCTGAAAGGAAAAAGTTTATAACCCCAGACTTTACAGTGACTGTGAGCTAAAACATGACATAGCTTGATTGTCTTAATTTCTTGACTCATTCTGTTTCAAGTCACAATATGAGCATTTGCTTCCTTTGCGACAAAAGAGCTTAATTGTGTTTGCCTTACCCCCTTGTCTGTATTTTCCACTGGAAGTCTTAAAAAAATCTCCCCCTCCTATGTGACTTTGATTCTGCTAATCCCTACCCACCTTTTGAATCAATTAAAGGGCAGTTTATGGTCTGCAGAGAGAAAAAGTGTAAATGAGAAGCAATTCCTTTTGCCATCATGTATGTAACTGGAGGATGTCTCAAACACAAAACAGGAAAAAGGGTGACTACAATGGCTTGTTTCTTTTGCTCTTTGAATTTCATACCAAAGCAGACAGAGGGTAACTGTTGATGTTTTGTTTTTGTAATTAAAATAACATGGTAACATTGGCTATACTGTGGCGGGATATCATCTGTATGGAAAGTTCTACAGTTAAAAAGAAACCAGGAAATTTCTGAAAGGTTTATTTGTAATTAATCTACAGGATTATCTTCTTGTGTTGTTTCTGCATGTGGATTCCCAGGAATTTCAACCTTATCCACAGAAAGGGAAATTTAGCCCGTTTCTTATGTTAGCCAAATAATTTTATAAGAAAATGTAAATCTACATGGTCTGGTTTTACCATCCTATTACTCTAATTTTGCACACTTGTGATTCTATCTGCTGAAGAAATGACTTTATACTGGCTATGAAGCTAGGGAAGCTGTATAAAGCACGATGATGCAAATTCACAGGGGAGGCAGTTGCCATTCGCTTCAGTGGCTCTTGTTTTCTAAGTCTCGAAAATCACTGTCTGAAAATAGTGAGGCTTAGGCTGCAATAGTAAATGTGACCCCAGCTGGACCTGAGCCACAGAAGGAGCAAAAGGGCTCTGATGCAAGGAAGGGTAATCCTTAGCCATGCTTCAATCTTCAGCCATTGTCTTTGCAGGCACACACATTGCTTTTTGGGGGGCAGATTGTCTGCTTTGGTATAGTTTCTGTTTTATTTTGTGTGGCTTCTCCCCTAGAAGGGTAACTTCTATAGGTAAAAGTGCCAGCTGTGCAACAACTGTGACACAGTAAGCCCTGTTGTGGCTTAAATTGTATAGACTTGTCTCTGTAGTCAGACTGTTTCACAGGCATCCTACAGCCTTAGGTCCTTACAGTAGTGTTATACCATTATTGGATATTACTGTCTAAACTCTAGTGATGTCTTTACATGTTTAGATGTCTCAGACTGATGTCTTCACAACATAGAAGGCTTGACCACAATGAGAAAGAGAAACTTTTACCTCACCCCCAAGGTCAATTCCAACACTTGGTAATTGAATTTTGAGGGAATTACTTCTGTTGGATAATTTCTTGAGGGATGCATCTTTCTTTTAATATTCTGCATCAGATTTTAATTATAATATTAGTAACATTGAATGTAAGGGATTTAAGTTGGGTTTTTTTTAACAGTTTTTAAGTGTATTTGTTTGAGTTTCTGAATCACCACTATACTTAGGGAATAGAGCTAAATTTGATCGAATATTCAGATGGCTCTGTGGTCTAGAATTTCAAGTATGTTTCATGATGTAAATTGCCTTTAGAAGGCTATTTATTTCTGTACATTTTTGGTCTGAATTAAAGTATTCCTGGGAATTCCTCACTCCCACATAAATTTTTCCAAGGAAATGCCTGTGACATATCAAAGGAGACATTTGTGTTTCCAGAGCACAGCAGGAAGGGAAGCATAATGCTTTTTTCCAACTTGATTCTGAGGGTGGGTTGTTCATAAATGCTTATCACTGGAATAGCTTCACTCCCACTTAACGAATGGCTTAAGGGCTTTTCAGGGCTCCAGTACAGAGTGCCTGTTACATGCCACAGTGACTCCTCTAAGTTGGTTAATTTTTACTACTTTTGCTATTACAACATTTTTAACAGTTGAGGTGAAGAGGAAGAGTGGGATAGGAAGGAAGTGGTGTGGAGTCTTGACTCCTATTTGTGATCTATTATGACTTAATTTATAATTTGCCAAACTAGACAAGGGCCATATTGAGACAATGTTTGGGGTTTCCTATTTGTTAGCGGTACAGAAAAAGTCAGTAGGATAGAGTAAACCCTGTATTTTTACGATGTTTGAACGATGACTCTCAGATTTCATCTGTGAAAAAGGGGGAATAGTCTTTCCTTAATGTTTTGAAGTCTTGTGATGGTAAATCCATGGGTATGGAGGTGATGAAGGAGCTCCGGATGCTTACACTTCATTTGGACCATCAGGCTTTGTGCCTGTAGCAAGCACTGAGTGGCCAGCTAGCCCGTTGGTGGTGCACCAAAGTAAGCCCTGCTTTGAATTTGGTTTTGAAGGTCCCTTTGACCTCTGATATCCTCCTTGGGAGGAGGAATGCAAGGAGCAGAAGCAGCAATGGCAGAGTCGAGGAGGACAGGCGGGTCTGACAGGCAGCACTACTCAGCACAGCGGAGGTGATGAATTCAAGGAGGAAGGTGAGACAATAATGCCCCCTCTCTGCAAAGCGGGGTGACCTCCGAGGGTGAGTCATGCCTCCCGCCACCTCCCAGAGCGTTATCTGTTTCTGATGTGACCAAATGCTGAAGTGAAAGAAATGTCCTTCCACGACAATGAAAGGAGAATGAACAATGACAAAAGCTAAAGTGTAGCACAGGAAATGTGAGTGAAAAAGCTCCCCCCACACCACAGCCATACCCAAGCAGCGAAGAGATGACTATCGGCACACACTCGTCCACCCAGAAATGGCAGCAAAACCTCAGCAAGAGATGTGGGGATTCAGCTGTGGGGGCCAAGTATCAGCTGTGCACACCTACTTTGAAACCTGCAGATTCTGGCAAAGGAGCTTTCTCTGACATAAAACCCAGAGAAATTCCTCTGCAAAGGTTTGCATTTAATTGTGTTGAATAACGAGCTGGAGAGCAGGCAGTCCTGCAGAGATGGGTACCTTGCACTGCTCAGGCACGCAGAATGTATGCACAGAAAAGGCACTTCACCTTAAATACAAGATCAATTTACCTAGGGTCAGGTTCATACCCACATTTCATGTTGACCTTTATGAATTTATCTTGAGGTAAAACTGAAATGCTTCGACTGAGCTGTGTTTTTACATCATGATGCTTTGTCTGCATTTCACTAAAGAAAAGCAGAAATTATTAGCCACAGAGATAAGAAGATAAGCCAAACATTGTTCTCAACAAAAGAAGAAGCAAAGAAGTGAGAGTGTCAAAGATATGTTTTGTTTAGAGAAAGTTTTTAAATTTCCCTCACACTGATCTGAAGAAATGACAAGAAGGGGGGGAACATTATTCTTGATGAGCAAACATAATTGAAAGATATTTTTGGTGGTAGTGATTGTAAGAAACAGGGGTAAATGTCTTCTGCATAGAAATAGTCACACATGGTTTTGGCTGCCTTTAATTGTGGTACATATGCAGTGGGTTCGGACACACTTTATTTCTCAAAGGTCACAAATAATGTCTTTTTCAGTGGATCATCATTATACAATCAATTACTGTTTTTTTTTTAATATTTTTTAAGATTACCCAGTCATACTATGGGATTTGAGATTTTGTACTTCAGAGGTTCATAAAAATGCTGAAAGGCTGCAACCTCTGGATGTTTCCCATCTCACCTCCCACTTGAAGCAGGACAATCACCAGCACTAAATGAGATCAAGAGTATTTGCAAGGTTTTTTTGAAAAGTAAATAAATTCTTACAGTTTTTCAGAGTACTGGAAGTAGCTTCTGTCCCTGAGGTCAAACAATTCTTGAGCTGAGACAGATCCAAGATTTTCCCCAAGTCAATATTGTCACACATCTATTGAACGATGGCAAAATCTGGAGCCCTCTGAGGCAGTAATTTTTGTGGAGCAAATATTGGTCACAGAAATTACTCTTTCAGTCTTGGTGTAATTTGCATGAAGTAATGCTAGTCATCAGTAAACAGGAAGGTAATTTTGGCAGCAACCCTGTCCTGCCCCTGAAGTAGCTGTCCTGCTTCCCCATCTCCTCCCAGTATCACAGTCTCAGTGTTGAACTCAGCTTTCCCTATCTGCAGCATCTTGTTTGAGCTGCTAGCATTGACTTGCACACCTCCTAATCCCCAGTCCCACAGATCCGTGTGGCCTTCTCTGGGCACCAGATGTTCATTTGTACAACTGCTGTGGAGCCTGTAAAGTTTTGCAGTCAGATGAAATAGCTCCCATACCTTAAAGGAGGTTGAGTTCGGCCCGTGTCTGACAGCTGTGAAAGACTCGGACTCCATTTGGGTCTCGCACACATCTATCACCGTTGTCTGATATTGGACTTCAGTCTTTTCTCCCTTTTGGACTTGCCTGTATGGAATTAATGTTATGTTCATCTTCAGTTGCACCAAGTGAGAAAAGTATATACCTGCATCAAGAACATAAGAGGAGATGCCCCCTCATCACTAAAATGTATAGTGATGGGGTGAGGCAAGAAAGTGGTCTTCATAGGAAATTGTTTTCCCTATTTGTTAAACATGAAAATCAGATTTTTTTCAAAAGTGATGGGGAAGGAGTGGGCAGTAATGTAACTGTAGGTAGAGAAGGGCCAGATTTGGGCTTATTTCAGGAGAGAACCAGGGGTGTAAACTATGAGTGTTTTGTTTTTGTAGAATTTATCAGTTAGGATATGGTTTGCAAATCCCAACTCTAAACTTAGCTTCTCCAAATCAAGAGAATTTCAAGCATCTGTGTTGGACCTATCTTTAGAAAAATGAAAAGGAGAAATTCCAGAAATTTCTGGCATTTCCAATACAAGGCCAATGTTTTGCATGATCTGAGGAGGTATGTTTCGGTTCTTGTTAGCACTGAGAACCCTAACCAAGAAAAACAAAAGAAACTTTTATCTTAGAAAATAATAAAATTATCTTGTAAAGTTTCAGGTGAACAGAATAAACAATAGAAACACGAGGTCAGGATGAGCAAGGGAATGTGCTCCCTTGCTTTCTCATGCTCATCTGAAACACATTTCCAACCTTTCTGAGGCTCATCCTTGCTGAGGAAAGAAAAATACACATCTATTTAGGCTGCTATTACTCTGGTTGGGAAACTGGAGAAGCCACAGATGCTATTTTTACAAGTTTGATTCCTTCAGGGGAGAGATATCTTAGGGTTGAGAGGGAGGTAATGTGATCTTTTTCTATTTTTATAAAGGGCCTGGGGATGCACCAGGAAGCTGCAGATCTGTGCAGTTGAAAGTCTCCAGCTCCTCTTTTGAGATACTAAGGGAGGTACAGTTAGAAAAGCATGGCCTAATTAAGGATATCTAATATGGTTTCAGGAAGGGAAGGGCATGCCTCATTAACTGGCTGGAATTCTTTGAGGATATTGCTGCTGAGGGAAACCAAAAAAGAGGCAACTCACTGTGAGCATTGTGTACCTCAGTGGTCTAGGGGAGAATAAAACACAGTTAGGAGAGTCTGGGGTTGATACAGACATTATGAAGTGGGTAAAAATATAATATGAAATTAGCTGCTATTTAAGCCTGCAGGGAGTAGAACTATTTCTTAGTTCTTGAAATCCTGGGTGCATTCTTGCCTTTAATTTTATCTTTTTTAAAAAAATATATATATTATTCTTATTGATATAATTGTCTTTTGTGATTCAGCTGACTTGAAATCTGCAGTGTTTCCAAATGATATTGCACTAAATTTGGAGGACAATGAGGAAAATTGCAATTAGATACAGAGAGAGTTAAATGCTTTTTAAAGTTTCTAGCATGGCAGATGTCATATCCAATAAAGGTCAGATAAATGTAGCATCATGATAATAAGCCAAAGACCCTAGAATCGGAAGAGGGAAAAAGTGGGATGAATGAAGGGTTTCTCTGTATGTTGACAGCTTTAATGTGGGATTTGTGGGAGATGTAGTTTCCCCAGATCTTTGAAGAAACAGAGTCTAAAATGCTTCAAGTTATCCTCAGGGAATAGGAATGATTCAAAAAGAAAAATCGTACACATTTTGACTAGGGAAAAACAGTTTCACATGAATCTGCTCAGTGCAGCAGGAGTGGGGCTTGCAGATGAGGCAGAGCAACAGTTCTTGGTGGAGGGAGAGTCTGGTTGGGCTGTGGGACTGGTTTTGATGGGGATATGGAGGCAAAGAAGTCTTTCAAGCTCCTCTCACCCTGGGAATGTCATGGGGCCAGCCTGGCCACTCACCTGTCTGCCTGGACAAACCAAGGGCTGCAGGACCAGCTGAGTGCAGTGCTGGCTGCTTGTAATCCCTCGGAACCCTGCTGCATTCCCATCTGCTGGAAGGAAGGGTGTTGTCCTCATAAGCTCTTCAACCACCTGGAGGTTCCTTCAGAGCTGGGGAAACTGCATGTTTTTGACCCAACTGCGCTCTTTAGAACTTGCAAAAGATCAGTCCCCTTGATTGTCCGCATAACCAGTCTTTCCATGTTGATTTCTTGGAAAAGCCAGGTACTTCCTTGTGGTTGCAAGAGACAACTGGACCCTGAGATTTCATATGAGGGGGTTGAGAGACAGCCCTGTGACTCAGAGGAGGTTTTGTTCCCTTCTGAGTAGAGAGACCTCTATTAGAAGAAGGAAAGCAGGTGTTAGAGGGGAAGGAAATGGGGAAATCCTTGTGTTCTTTTAATACCTATGAAATTTTAAGAGCTTTGAAAGAGTCGCACCTATGTTTCTCTGTTAATGATGTCCCTTTGTAATTTGAAATGAGACCTGACACATCACTCTTCAACTAGATGAAAGAGGATGGACACTTAGAAGTGGAGGGGTGGGGAGAGGGGAGTGTGGTGAAAACCTGCCTGTGAAGAAAGCAGCAGGCGTGAGGAGCATAGACCTGCTGTGTGCAGGTTACTCACAGAAGAGAGCTGAGTCAAATGTACCTTGAGCATTGTCCCTTCTCCTCAAACCCACAGGGGCTGTGCCCAGCCAGGGTCCAGGCCATCCCTGGGAGCTGCCCCTTCCCCTCAAGACCTGATAAGAGTCTCTTTCTGCTCTGCTACTCCCCCAAACCATCTGCCAGCATGGGTGTAGAAGAACCACTCTTTTTTTTCCCTTGCCTGAGGAAAAGACAGCATGAGTGTTACGGCTCACAAAAGGTGCCGGGCTGGTGTTCCCGTGTTTAGCTGCAGGCTGTTTACAGCAGACGCACTGTAAGGGAGATGCTTCCAAGATATTTCCTGAGTATTTGTCCTTGTTTTCTGATTTGTGTTGTGAGAAGGGCTCTTTTTCAAGGACTAGCCTCTCCCCATGATTCTAAGGGCTGTACAAGCACTGAAAACAAAGAGATCCTCCTCCTACGGAGCCTCTGATGTGGGATAAAGATAGAAGCAAGCAGCCAGCAACGTTAGTGAGAGAGGGGAGGGAGACGAGCAGGGGGAAGCCAAGAGACAGCGCTGGTCACAGTGACAGACCACGTTTGGGGTTGACTACTCTGCTATCAAGCACATTTTTAAAGTCTTGCAGTGCCAAAACATTTACCTCCAGGATAAGTAGCATAATTTAGTTTCCAGAGGTTATTCGGTTCTTGATCTCTGGCTTAATATAGTCAGAGACGATATTACCCACAATGACTCTTTGGTGAGAAACGCATCTGGCTTTAAGGAACTGGAATATTCAATTCATTTTGCCTAAGTCGCTAGCTAACCTTCAGCAGGGAGAAATTAAGGAAAACTTTGTGTGAGGCGAGTTTTGAGGTGGATGAGCTGAATTGTGTGAAGTGTATCAATGTCCCCTGAGCAGTGTCCTTCTAGCACCAAATTGCCCATGGGGAAAATCCCAACTTATAATTGACTGAGGCCAATTTGAGCTAGTCAGTAACCAGCAAAAGGCTTCAGATACTATTATCTGTTTTTAATAGGACTTGGACTAGGACTCCAAGGTGTTATTTGGCTGGGTGCTGTATAAATACTAGCAAAGAAATAGTATTCTGTAGGTCTATAACCCAGAAAATAAAGACAAACAGAAATTCTGGCTCAACTATAGTCAAAAAGAGTTTTACTACTCACCTAAGAAGTGTGAGAATTTAATCAAAATATACAGAAATTATAAAATACATACAATAGGCTATTCAGTGCCTCAGAGGAAGCAAAAGGAGGCAGAGAAACAATAGACTTCCTAGACTGATTTGATTGACTATGTTTTCAGACTGTTGTACCAAAGAAAGGCATTCAGGAAATATACATGCACATGCATTTGTATTATAAAATACCATACATCTACAAACAAACAAACAGACAAGGTGTTGCACATCCATTCTCCCACCTGCATGTGGGATGTTTTCTGGTCTCATGGCACAGGGGTCTTTGCACACCAAAATGCATAGGAAATACATGCCCATCTGGGTTAAAATCCCAGAGTCCTAGGCTGGGTTCAACAGTCGCCAAGAACTTCAGTGCAGAACTTGTCCTGGTGAGTGAGCTTTATCCCTGGGATCTTCCCACGATGTTGGCAGGTCATTTTCCAAGTGTGCAGCCTCCCAGCACCCAGCCGTGGTCATGCAGCTCCTCGGCGCTGGAGCAGCATTCTCTATTTGTACAGCACCTGACACAATAAGCTGCCAGTCAGATTTGCAGGGTGCTGTGTGATCTCGTGATATTAATAATATAATGATAGCATTATAACTGGACCATTCAACTCTGTAGTTTGTTCTTCTATAAATGATTTATAAGTTTTATGCATTTTATATGCCTCTCATTAAAAATGCATTGAAAAGTACTATCAAAATACCATTTTGCGAGGCTCAGGCTCTCTTTATTCTTGTTACAGCCATCTGCCATTAAGCTTTAATAACTTACTGATTATAATTTATTAATTTATCACCTGTTCTTTATACAGTTGGATAAAATAATTGTCAACCAATGTGAAATGGCCTCCTATTGTGTTATTAATCCCCAAAGCAATTAGAAAACCCACTGATTGCACAAGCCATTGAAAATGGGCAGTAACTCATGTTAGAAACAATCTGCAGTGCTCACATCATCACACTTAGTGCGTGATTGGTAATAAGGTTCCTGTCGCCAGTGAGAATTTGAAAGGGGCAGTTTAACTAGGGAGGTTTTTATTTTTGTTTATTTATTTTATAATAACCAGGGCTGACAATAGCTGTGTAGGTTCCAGCTTGTCTTATGGATTCTGTGGACACAGTCTGAGAAAGGCAACACCAACTTCATATCCTATCATACTGTTTCTCAAACCTCCCTTGGAGAGATTTCTGTCCCCGATAACATGCCCAAGAATGAAGGGTAATTTAGGGATAGCTATAAATGCCAAATCGTTTAAGCGATTGACTTCAGTCAGCTTGGGATGAAGATGTCAGACTTCAGTATCTCTCCTTTGATTTTTATCTGCCAGGGTTTCAATATCGGTTAGTTGTGGGCTTTCTGATATGGATATTTACAGTATGTGAAAAGGGATAGAGCCAACAGTATGTTGAATCCAACAGCTGTCATTTAGCAAAGCTGTTTGTTTACTTTGCCAGTGTGAAGGAGATATGCAGGCCACCCCAGATGTGAAGAAGTTCCTTATCTTCTGCCTTATTTGCAGTGCAGACTTCCAGCTACTCATGTTACAATACCTCTGACACTAAAAAGTCACATTCCAGTAATGCTGTTCCTGATGCAGATTTAACTGCTTTTTCTGGTGAAAATAAAGAAAAAAAGAAAAAGATGTCACTGACATCAGAGAGCAGAGCCACACTACTGAGGAAAGCAGATGTAAATGTTTCTTTGTCCTAAATGAAGCTGCCTGGCCTGTCTTGTGTACGTGCTCACTCAGGGACCATGCTGGTGGGTCAGGCACAGTGGAGGCATAGAGCTGCCAATTACAGTGATGTTTTGTTCCAAATCGCTTGAAGTGGTCTGGGCGAACTTTTGCTTAAACAAGATGATTGCATAGATCTAAAAACTGTCAACATTTTGCTTTGAACAAGGCTCTGGGCAGGCTTAGGAAGAGATTTTTCATCTCTCTTCTGTCTTCAGAAATACATACCGTGCAGTAAATAGGTTTGTCCATTAGTGCAAAGCAGTGACTTGAGAGTACAAGAAACTCTCAAGTCTTCCACTAATATCGTGCTTCCTCTGCACAATGGTAGGATAGTTGAATTATTCCTCTTCCACCCAACACTTCTGCCATCTTTGCAGTTCCATTCCAGGGTTAGTAGCTTCTCCACAGTTAAAGTTGGAGAAACTGCTTTGACATAAAAACCCAGAAAAACTGATGTTGAACTGAGCATATTGGGAGATTTGTACTTCCTCCTTCTACAGGGAACCCAAAGCAGAAGTAAAGAGGTCATTGTTGATATTCTTATACTATTTCTGGCTTTTCTGGAAGTAAAAATCAGAAGAAATCTCATGCAAATATTTGTCCTTGTGAGACATCCAAGCCAAATGTGCAGATCTAAGGGTTTTAGATAAAGCAGATATAAGTACGGTGAGTTCTTTTTCTCTAATCTTGAGAAACTTTCTTATACACGAGACTACTCTGCACTCTTAAGCTAATGAGTGACTACAACCTTTTCATCTTAGCTCGTAGCAGAATGCTTGCCCTCTGTCATGACCCACAGCCAACTGATCATATTTTCCCCAGATTTGTATCTCATGGTTCTTCTCAAATCAGGCTCTCAGTTACATCTGGGGAGCTCCTGAATATGGAAGCCCATTATGGTATGCTGTCTGACACAGGCTAGCAGGTAGATAATTTTTCAAACAGTAGATTGACAACTGTTAATGTTTGTGTTTTTACTGTAGACAGGAGGTCTCCAATTAAGGTTAATCTTGCAGTGTTAATTGGGTCACAATACATATACTCTTTCTTGAATACAAGAGCATCACAGAAGGAAATCCACATTCAAAACAAGACTAGGGTCAGTTATCCATGTAAACCTCCCTGGCTTCTGCTGTCTGCAAAGCTGATGGTCTATATAATACACTAGAAAAATAACTTCACAGCTGAAGAACTGTGTCACAAAAACTGATTCATGAAGGGGTACCAATGGCCTTTCCCCTCTGCAAAATCACCATCTAAGGATCTGTTATACTTTTACTCATGACTAAGTTTCAGTCTGGGAGCAACTGACTCCTTTAAAAGGACCACTATCAATCATACAGGAAGATTTTGTTGCAAAAATCTGGCTGAATTTCATGTGAGTCTAAACTCAAGTTAGGAAACCTTTGCCATATTCTATACTAATTATTTCCACAGAGGGATTGCATGTATCCATGTGCATTTCTGAACCCATCAAAGTAGTATCCCATAATTCTTTTTACTGCATTAAATGCTGTTGCTCTGGCTACATCTACCTTGATGAATGTATCCACTAGTGGTTGCATCCACACTAGTTAGGCTGGCTTCCTGGACAGCAGAGTAAATCTGTCTTTACCACGCTTGTCCCTGTGTCTTCTGCAGGTCCTTCTTCCAATAAGATATAGCTGTCATTTTGGGTCCATTCTTTTCAGTTCAAAGTGTGAGCTGTGCTGCAGTCCTCCTGCTTGTTGTTTTCATAGAATGAAACTGAAATTCTACATTTTGGTCTTGTATGCATGACATGAGAAGGCTGGAGTTCTTGAGTTTGTAAAGCCTGCAGGGAAGATTCTGGAGGACTCTACAGTTCAGAAGAAAACAAGCCTGTTGTATTCTTGTCTATACTGTCTGCCGGGAGATATTTCCAGAGTAGAATAAGACAAACCACTGATTTTTTTTTTCAAAGGAGTTACCTAGTATTTTCCAAAAATAGCATGGGGGTGAATTAATCTTTATGCAATATGGAGGATGAGTGAATCAAGAGGCGAGATGGGGAGTGAGATGATGATGTACACATACCCCAATTTATGTGAGTGTATGTAAATTGAGGTAATTTTATGGGCACAGAGAGGTGTGGGAAAACACTGGGGAAATCAGCGTTTAAATGCTGAGACTGCATCTTCACCACTGAGGGTGCCAGCCCTTGTGAAAACATCTTCAATTGGTAATCTATCTCTGAATGGAAAACACACCCCCGGATTTGGGTTTTCTCTATGAACCAGAAGGAGGAAGAGACAACAGCCTCACCTGAGTTAATTTTGAAATTAAGACATAACCTCTGACACACAAGATCATTTACCCTTTTATGTGGGAAACCCTATTATTAGAGCTTGACTGAAATGTTTAAGAGAATAACAAAAATGACATCTACCTTCAGCTTTCAGATATTGAGTACTAGAGTTTGGTGTTGACTTCTCATCCTTGTTTAGACTCTCCTTCATAGGGAAAGTTTTGTAAGGGTAACCAATTTCTTTAACAAAACTGAGCTGCAGTGTGGATGATGAGAACAATGAACATCCTCCAGAGATCCTCAGCAAAACACCCTGGAGCCATTTGCATCAATTAGCTCCACCACCAGTATGTGGCTGCCTGTAGGCCAGGCTGTTGCCTATTATCTCTTGAAGTGAAGATAATTTTTGATCGTGAAAGTTGGAGGCTTTTTCTTAAGAGAATGAGTTCACCCAAGGGTGTTCGAGTTAAAGGTTCCTTGGTAGTCTCTTAACTGGATAGGTCAATTTATAAGAAAGTGCTTTAAAAAAAAAAAAATAATTTTCACTTAGCTCGTTGAATTTTACTTAATGTGCTTCAGTTCATTATTAGGACTTCCAGGCTCTGATGAGCACATGTGGTGTCACATTCCCAGGATGTGGTCCAAGGCAGTATCACAGTAGGGTAACTGCCATTAAATGCTGTCAGTGGTCCAGTTCTGACTTGAAAAGAGCATCGCTGACACCTCTTACTACAGTTTTTTGGCTTTCTTCCAAGGTTTCCTCCCTAACAGATGCTGAAATCCCAGAAGAAAACAGAGATTAATATAACAAAACAAATGCACAGCATAGCTAATATGTAATTAAAGTTTCTTAGAGCTGGCAGTATCACAGAGAATCAAAAAAAGGAGGAAGGTTTATTGGATCTCTAACCTCAGAAGGTTTTTCTAATGCACCTATCACAACATTTCATCATGACTAATTTTTAATGAGTGAAAGAGGGGAGGACATCCTGCTGTCAGTTAACCAGAGTATAAATCTGGAGTAATTCTGCTGTGTCCAGTGAGACAATACAGTTTGCTGTGATGGTAGCAAAAGGCAAGTTTGCAGCCAGGCTACTGATTTCATGAGAGCATCATCAAGAGAAACAGAAGAAAAAAAAAAAAGAGAGAGAATATCATTAAAGGATTGAAAGACCTTTTTAAAGTATAGTTCCTGGGGGAAGGTCTTATTATGTTTGTACAGCACCTGGCACAACAGAGGCCTCCTGAATTCAGTTTCTGGAAGCTGCAGACATAACCAAGAGAATGACAGCACCAAGTACAGAGGCTTAAAATAAAAATTTGTGACAGGTGTATTAGGAGCAGTGTTTGGGGAGGAAGAGGATTGGGGTTGGTGGACTCTGACAAAATTCCATCACGGTGAGTCACATTTTAATTGAAAAAGAATAAAAGAAAGCAAGGGTGGGGAAAAGACACTGGTGAAAATCAGAGGTCACCTGCCGTTATGATAACTTAACTGAAGTTTTGGAAATGAATCATCACAGCAAGCAGTGGAAGGTTTCACCTCAGGCAGTGACAGGAAATGCAGGGCTCTAGCTGTGTGCAGAGCATTTCAGGCTCTTGATCAGCTTTTATTGATTGGGAAAGTACAGCTGTGCTCAGAAAGTCTTAGCTTTTCTCTCATTTTCAGTTCGACAGAGAGGAAAATCACAAGCAGCCATTTTCAGCTTCTCTTTCTCGGAAGCAATGGGGTAAGTGGGAGGGGAGTTCACAGGAGGAAGACATAAAACTCACCATTTTACTCACATGTCTAATGAAATCACATGCTGTCAGGGGTCCAAACAAAAAAAAAAAAATACAAAAAACCCACAACCCACACCCCTGCTTGAAAGAAGAGATGCAAACAGCTGCCCAAGAAAAGGCCCTATTGAAAGATCCTTCAGAAAGACTCTTTTCTGTTTGTTAACATGCAGCTACTTAGGACATACCTCTCTGGGCATCAAATTTCCTGGGATGGGAAATGATCTTGTCCAGAAATTAACTTAGTGTCAGTATTTGTGAGGGGTTTCCAAACTTCTGCTGCCAGGTGTGGGTGATACTGCCTGTGGCATGTCCTTGTTCTGGACTGGGCTGCAGTGCATGTCAAATAGGTCATATCCCACCAGTAATAAACTAACTTTGGTAAGCCATGGTCATACGCTTCTGGATGTGTTTGCTCTTGGGGTGTGAAGGGAATGTATTAAGACCAAGCCAGCTTATCTACTTCGTGTGGTACAACTCTGTGGTGGCCTCAGCAGCCCAGGAATGGATTAATCATAAACATCTTAATGCCTCTGGATTTAGCTGCAAATGTCTTCTATATCAAGACTAATATGTCTTGGGAATTGATTTTAATTACAAATAAGTAAACGCTTTGTTGTGTCTCTACTGGTTCAGGTGTTCAGGTGTCTCTGTACTGTTGTTCATGTCATGCTGTGGACGTGACAAAGAATGGCAGGCTCTTTTTGAAACCATTCCAACCATTAGATATCAAATCATGTGAGCCAGGAACTAGCCACAAAGACCCTTGACATCTTTGAGGTCTCTTTATGGACCTTCACTTTGGCCTGACTTAGCTTTGGTTTTGTTCTTCTGCAGGTGTGGCCCATTTGAACATTGTCTCCCAAAGAAGCGATGGGTGACTGAACGACAATCAAGTGACAGTGCACAGAAAGAGGTCCTTTCCCTCTTCCTGGAAAGGGCCAGATATTACACGGTGCTTAAACACATGCTTAGATCTGTAAATATGAGCCTGTGCATGTGAAGCCCTAATGAATTAGTGCGTGGTACACTCTTATATCATGTGAGCTTTACCAGTATTTCATACAAGAGACACACTGAACCTGTAATATGTGTGTGGTGACCTGTGTACTTGATTTATGGGTATGCTGATCATTTCAAAGAGGAGCTGAACTCTGGGAAAGTCAAATAAGGTTACAGGCTGTGATACAAATACAAAAATTTGTGAGATACAAATAGTTTTAAAGGAAGGTAAAACTCTGCACGTATGAGCGATGCCAGGCAAGAACTGAGGAGACACACAGGGAGAAACTTACCCACAGAGTTTTGTATGGAATAAAGATTTTGAAAAGTGTGAGAATAGGTACAAGTCAGACACTGCAACGTATTTTCTTGTTTCCTTATTTTGTGTTTAAAAATACTTATGAAATTATATGCAAAACAAGAATTAACAAATTCCCACCTCAAAAGAAGAGGCCAAAACAAAACCAGAACCCCCTCACCTCCTGTCACCCTTAAAATCCCCCAGCATTTGCACAGTCTGACGCATGTGAGATGAAGCATTGAAAAGCTAGGAAACTCCAAAAGCTACAGTCTCTCACAACAATTTTCATGGTTGTAGGAGAGATTTGTCATATTTTCCTTGTGAAAGATAACGCAGAAAATCTGATTATTATTATTAATTTGTGTTATAAAATATGAAGATTATGAAATACAGCAGAGTGATTATGAAGTGTAAAATGTAGCCTTTCTAATTTGAAAAATATTTTATACCCACTTTACCCATCAATGACTTCCCTAGGTCCAAAACCCTGCAAAACAATGCCCAAATAATTATAAAACCCCTTGATAATTTTATTAACTGCACAATTTATCATAATTCTGTGTTTCCTGTGCAAGCAGCACACTTGTGGGGAAATTTGTACCTGTACCAAAAGTCTATTCCCAAGAGAGTCTCATGGCTCCTAGTATCAAGAAAGCTGCCTGTAGATGTGTGAGACTGAAAGTTTGCTTTGATCTCTGGAGCTTAGCCTTGGGCATGACCAAAACAAAGTGCGGATGGTCCTGTGATGCCTTTCTGCTTCAGGGAAGCAAGTGGTGGTGTGCAAGCTGGAGCTAGTGGTAGGATGTCAGAGAAGGGGTTTATATGGTATAGAGGCACTAGTAGGGAGTCCACACATTTAGGAAGAAAATCTCTGAGCATGTGGTATGGCTCTCTTTTAACCATACAAGGCATCTGGCATTTCTGGGAAAGTGAAAAAAAAAACATTGCCAGGAGTTGGTAGACTTTTAGTACATAAAGTATGCAAACTACTGCATTTCACATGAGTTCTCAGATTATTTTGAGGCCACCCAAACCTTGTAGATGAACACCTTAGTTAGTATTGGGGTAAATTTTAAGTGTGTGAATGTTGAATAAGGACTTGTAATGATGACAACAGAAAGCACTGAATCACTGAGGGTGCTTGTGTGATCCTCATCACCTGTGTACCCAAGCACCCTGGAGCATCGCTTCTTCCTCCTCACACACCTCAGTGGGAAGGGGAACAATAATATTTCTGAGGTCTTTAAGTATAGATGCTTCATGATGCAGAGCCTGTGACCCAGGAGGGACCAGAATTTACATCTCCAAAATCCTATGTTAGTGTCCTGCTGAATCAACCTCCTTCCTGCTGTCAGTCTTGATGACAATGCTGTTACAAACTTCTGTAATGCAACAGGAACATCAGACTAGGTCTACCTTGTCAGAGTTGATCAGTAAGATGAGCAATAGCTGACCTGGATGTGTGTGACTCTGTGCGTGTGTGACAGGGTCTGATATGAAGACTTCAGAAATATATGAACTCTTACTCTCTGTAAGCCGTCAGGCTTGCAAGTGCTTTGTTTGGAATTTGGAGTTTTAATTGTTTCCTGTAGATATTCTTATATTATAAATTATACAAGATTTCTAGATTTACTAGTATGAATATTAAGGAACCGGTTTTAAAATTATGGATTTATTATAATTATTTTTTATTGATATCTTTCTGAAAGCTGGGGGCTATTTTATAAGTAAAATAACTAATAACACCAGCATTGTTCATTTCACTACAAAATTAAATTTAGATAGTTCGTGCATAATAAATAATGTTATGATTTTAAAATGTTTCATTACATTACGTTAATATGTCTTAATAGGCATGGATTATGTCACACACAGTTGTTAACTTTATTGTTAATCAGATCTTTCTCATTAACACACTGTGGTTAAAAACGAAGTGCCCTAAAACTGACTATGTAATGTTAAGTGTAATTTCTGAAACTACCATATTATGCTATTCTAAGTACCTTGGAATTGCTTATTTAGTGGAATATTCAGATGATAAAATAATTCCTTTAATTTCTACCATTAACTTCATAAAATGCTTTAAGGATAAACACAGGCACACTGTCCTTTCAGTGTACCAACTTCAGAAGGTTGAAGTTATTAGATGTTTGAGAGATCCTGATCAGCAAATGCCAAATCTAAACTTGTCACAACTGTACTTATAATAGCTGAACTCTCCACCTCCTCGTGAGTGGCCTGTCTTGTCACACTTATTCTACCTGACCTACTTTCCAGCTCCACACCTAAAGATGTTAAAAAAAATTTCTGCATCTCCTGAATGGGGACAGAAATAGTTTTCATAGTGCTGAATCCACACAAATCCAGTCCATGGCTGGGGACCTCTGCCTCCTGCTTCCCACAAAAGGGGTTTTCCTTCTGGAGCCCTGGACTGTTTCCACCTGGATCAGCCACTGGCTAAGAATTTTTGTGATGAAGTGGAGGTGCAAGGACCTCATGGCACGTCACTGAACTGGAGTCATGGCTTGAGAGTAAAAAAATTAGGAAAGTATACTGTGTCACAGGTATTGCTGTACTGTTTATATTTGCAGAGGGCTCTGGAGTGCAGAGCTACACATAAGCTGCCAACAAGAAGGGTCAGGGCATGGTATAAAGCTCAGTCACACCATCATCCCTGGATAGCTCTTCTGGACAGTTTTCTGGCATGGTTTGGGGGCAGCCTGGGCTGATGGCTCAGCAGCTGGCAGCCTGACCGGGGAGGAAAGGGGCAGTCTAGCTGTCTGGGCATCAGCCATCCCATCCAGGGACAGGCTCTGGCCTTTTTTACTTAGTACAGACATAGCCACAGAGACTTGGCATCAGGATACTTAATGATAGCGGCATCCTGTGCATTTATTTATGTGTCTGACTATGACAATGATAAATACGGTTTTAAAACCACTAACAAATTGCCTTGTGCTTCCCTTATTCATGGCTTGAATATATGTCCAGGCAAGTAATTGTACCCAATTGTACCCAATGGCACTGGCCCCAAGTGCCCCATCTCCTACAAGTAATCTGTTTTATCATAGCAGATAGGTTGGCTGCATCCAAACTGCCTGTGGGAATGGTCTTTGGTCCATACAAGCTTCTAAATTGTGCCTGGGGATTTTTATTAGAGAATACTACCTGGCACAGACTCAAACTGTGCTAGGGACCATCAACAGTGGTGATGATCAAGCTCTCTTGCCTGGGAATGACCCTGGCATTATTTAATTTATTGGAATAGTTGTTGCCTGAAAATTTCCTGGTGAGTTCTTGGTGCTACATAATTAATAATATCACACTAAGGAACAAATTGTAGTGCTCAAGGGAGGAAGGAAAAGATCATAATTTCTGGTTTGTATGTCGATAAACTGAGTCTTCAGAACTTGGTGGGAGTTATGCCTATAAGCAGTCAAGATTATAAATATTTATTGAGATTTACACCATAAAATGTCTATAATGTAGACAGGATTTTTGGACTGGATACAATATTATCTTCTCCCACTGGAGGTGCAGTTTGCAGGTTTCAAAGTGTGCTTTTGTTTGACCCAAAGAAATAAGCTTTGTCAGAAGGGAAGATTGGGGTGGAGGAAAGGTGTTCATGCTGATGTGGAACATGGGGATGGTAGCAAAGAATTGCACTGCTAGTTAGCATGGAGAACTCCAGGTCTTATGTGTAGACTCTACCTACATGTCAGCACTGCTGTCAGGTTCTCATTTTCCCCGGCAAAATCTTGTCATCTCTCCATTTCTTTAGTATTCTTATTGAATAAATGTTATAATGCTCTTAAGGTCTGAAGATACAACTGTGACACGAAGGATAGACAGGGACCTTAGCCGTGTTCTAAACACAGTGGACTGTTTCACCAGCAAATACATGGCTAATAGACAGCTTTTCATCCTCAGTGGAATTGCTTAAGTTTTAGAAGCTTCAATAATTGTTTTATTTTTTGCACATGCGTAATTCTGCCAAATGAAACAACTACCCTGTGTGGGAACTGGTTTCTAATGTCAACCTTTTACTGGAAAACCAGGAGGGAGGACTCTGTAGCAGCAGCCAGGTCCTCTGTTTCTTCTCCTGCTCTGCTGAACCAGCACTTTGTAATGAGTCTATTGTCAAAGGACAAATGCTTCTTTTTGATCATACCATGGCAATTCTGTGTTTTTTAGAGCAGAGCCACAAATGTGAGAATTAGTGGGGAGGGAACATGGTCCTCCAGCAACAAGATTCCAGTACCATCTACTGGTAGGAGAAACATGGATTTAGCCGGGACCTCCCGCCTCAAATCTTCATTCTGTCTGTGTGAGGCAGTTAATTACCCATGTCAGTCAGAGACACTCTGCTAACACCAATCATATCTTAACAAATGAGCTCCTCATACCTTTCATAAATATTTTATCTATCAGATTCAGCAAGAGTGGCCCAGTTTTCAGTAAGGGAACACTTGGTTCAGACATCAAGGTCCTATATGACTAATGGCATAAGCATGGTGAGCTTATGTCTCAAATCAGCCTGAGGGTCTGGGAAAGGGCAAGTAGTTTTGCAACACAAACATTTGGGGCAATATGACTCCCTTCTGCCTGATGCAAAACTCAAAAAATTCATTACATGACTGAACGTTCTTTGGCCATGGAGTTGAGAATGCAGGCAGCTCCTCAAGGGGTCAGTTCCCAAAATATTGCTGGACTTTTGGTTGTCTGTAGAGCATTTGATAATGTAAGTTCATCTTATGGACCGTGATTCTGCAAAGCACATCTTTAATTTTACACTTTTGCTCTCATTCCGTTGAATTCAACATTTGCAGACTTTATTGTTGAGTTGAGGTCATGTTTCTGGATCTCTTCCTGACCTTAGCTTCAGAAGTCATTCTGGCTTAGTCTACAGTGCAGCTGTGGGTATCTGCAGAGACACTCAAGCTGTCTTTAATAGGGCTAGCAGAGACACAGGCAGGAATTAGCATGTTTCAGCATAAGCTTCAGCATCGATACATGAACTAATTGCTAAAATTAGTTCAAACTTTCTGTGTGTGTTACAGTCATGTTTCTGACAGATCTAACTGATAAAGCACGTTATCCTCTTAGCTGTTTTCTGAACTGATATTTATCAAAATCCTTTTTGAAAATGCATATTGTCATTGTACCTTATATTCCAGCAAAGTTATCAGTAATGCTGCTAGTATTACTAAAATACTTTCCAAGTTCTACTTTATATTGTGTATTGTTAATGAAGATGGAGACAAATCTAGGCCACTTAAATGCACATTCTTTGGTAAGGTTCAGCTTTCTGAAATGGTATAAAAGATCTTCAGATGACTGTAGAAGTATTGTTTGCCTATTTAGCACAAAATATGTTACAAGATAAATACCCTTCATTATTCTTCATTTCAACCTTCAGAGATGGAGATTTTAACAGTTTGTAATCATACAATGAAAAGCAAGATCTCTAATAACATGTTTTAGAATTTTTTTTTAACATTTTCTTCTAAAGGAAACACAAATATTATTTTTATTTAAGATCCCTATAGCATCCAATTATATGTGCTGCATGAACTACACCTATAGGCTAGGTACCCTATTAGCATTTGGTACATTTCATGTAGCTGGTAAAAATAGTACTTACTTTATTACAGTGTTGTAGAGTTGTCAAACATTAACTTTACAAGTTTAATGAAAAACAAATCCTAAAGATAGGGATAACTTACAAGGACTATTGATGATAAAACTTCCTCAGTCTCCATTTTAACACTGTTTCAGTCTTTAAATATTAATAAACTACAGGTTGCTTACTATTATTATTGGAATTAAATGAGCTTTGTTATATTAAAATAAACCACTAAACATTAATTTCACTGTTGTGCTTACACCTTAATTCTCTGATGTCTGATATAGAGTCTGAAACTTTTAGCTATAACTCAAACCTTCAGGTTTTTCTCTATATGGTGAAAAGCCTTCATGGATTCTCACATAATTCAGCATCCTGTTCATAGGTCTGATGACTGCATTGATAGATTTAGATGTGCCAATGGGGATTTGGGGTGCAGTTTTATGTTCAGTTTAATCTGATGTAACCTACTTTCCCCTCTCTGCCCCCATTCATATATTCCTGCCCCTCCCTCACGTAGTGCCTGCAGTACATGTCAATGTGCGGTGGGTTGACATGGAAACTAACCACACAGAAGAAAAAAAAAAAAAAAGATCTGTTTTCTGCTGGTTTAGCAAACAGATCTGATTCTTCAAGGTGATTGCGAGGGGTAGTTGTGGGTGGGAATAGGGTTAGACCCTGGCATCTTCTTTTGGTGGCTGCCTGCTGTGACATTACAGTAAGTGTAATGCAATGTTCTGTCTCTGTGTATTTAACTTTTTTATCATCTCTGACCCACAAATTTGCTGCTTCATTTGCTACCTACCACAGGATGCAAAACACAAAGGATGACAAAAAGGTCCAAAAACCTAGAAGTAAAGCTGAAATACTAAATTAAAGGAATCAAGCATGCTCTCTTTCCCATACATATCTGTGGTAGAAGCTGCAAGAAATCCCACCCCCTTTGAAACAACGGTGATAAGGAGAAGTTGCTAGAGGAAGAAATGAGATCTAAAATCTTAAAATCTACACACAAATTACTCTTTCCATTGGTTGGAATCCAAGGTTATTTCTCACAGACAGGAGACCCAATATGGGGCCATGACCAGCCTTTCCACTACTTTTAGTCAATGTTAGTGTAGTAAATGTATGCTAGACACATGCAGCTCTGATACATACAAATATATAGATAATAGGTGTTTTTTAATCAAGACAAGGACTGGTGAGAGACAAGTGTCCTACAGTTGTTAAGGATTTTAAAGGTAGAAGGTTTGAAAAAACTTCTTTCCTATTTTCTTTATTAATTTTGAAGGCGAGTGAAATGCATGTTCAAACTGCCTGAAAACTTTATAGGAAAAAAACCCAAACAATTCATAGCTGTTAAAACCATCATCTGGTAAAGAAATCATTAACTCAAGAGGCTGAAAAGATAACAAATATCTGCTGAGATTCATTAACTAGGAATTTTTATTGACTACTGCATAGCTTGGATTGTTTTTAAATGGTCTCACTATTGAAGAGGACATCCATCTACTCCCAGATATCTGTTCAACGGCAAGAGTGTCACAATGTATTCAGAGCCCCCTGGCTATACTTCCAGAGATTTTTCTGTGAAAAAAAGGTCTAGGTTTTGTCCCAGAAGTATTGGGACACAGACCTGGATAAAATAATACTTAGGTCCTCAAAATTATTTAAGTAACTCGTTCTCATGGACTTTAATTTACCTGCATGCTCTCTGCTCTCCTACATGTCTACCTTTGAAAGAGGCTCATCTTCCAGAAATCCTTTACAATTTACTGCTTTCTGGAAGTGAAGGCCTTTTCAGTCATCTCCTCTTAATGAACTGAAATTAGTAGTTACAAACCTTTAGGCCCATACTAGTGACTGTTTCTTAATCCTTCCTTCAGGTCTGTTCCAGTTGCAATACATTTTTGTGAACTGCTTGCTTTATTTAATTTGCCTCTTAGTTCCCATTTGCTGAGTTATTTCATCAAACGTGCTGCTGAAAAGCACCAGAAATGTGAGATTCTTTGAGAAAAATCAAAGTTCATGTTTCTTTTATGTGCCTTGCTGAGGAGAAGGCATTGGGTTTTTTGTTTGTTTTCTTTTTTTTCTCTTTTTTTGCTTTCCCTTCACTGTGTTTGGTTTTCCATTCAAAGATAGCCCAAAGAACATTTGCATATAAATTAAACCCTCAACAGAGGAAAAAAAGGTATTTTCCTCCCACTTTCTGAATAGAAAACTAGGAGAAATGTCCACTGTAGTGTATGCCATTTCATACACTATGTCAATGGGCAGTTGTAAAGATTTCCACTAAGATTTGTAGGACACCCCCCCCCCTACTGTTACTTTCTGCCTAACTCATGACATCAAACCTGACACTTTTGAGTTACAGCCACCAAAAGAAACATTCCTGTGGGGAAATACACATATGAAACCCACTTAAAAAAATAAACTTGGCAGCAATCAATTACCTATAAGATCAGCTCTGCAAAGCTTAACTTGTGGGAGTAACTTTTTACATGGTACTTTGTATCACCCAAATGCTTTAAAAATGGTAACTCAGACATCCTCATATTTTTCAGAAACTTAGGCAAGGCAGTGGTATTATCTGTCCAAAGCCAGAGAAAGTCAATAACGGAGGCAGAGTTTGACCCTGGTGTTCCCAGTACTTGAGTCTGGGTTCTCCTTTGGACTCATCAAATGCACAGAAGCTTACAATGTGGGACTCCTTGCTTCCTCCAGGTCTTCATGGGCTCCTCAGGAAGAAACACAGGAAAAATGGTCAGCTGCAATTAGATATTCACTTCACAGACTTTGACCAAAGAGACTTCTGCAAAAACCAGTGTAGTCTCTTCTCTGGCTGCTGAATGATAGTGGGGAGACCAGGCTTCCAGAAAATACAGTCCCAGAACACATAATTCATGCAGACAGTCCAAGGTGGTTTCTAGACCTTACAGAGTCTGACACCAGAGCACCACAGATGCAGTGAAATGGAGCTGCGTGCCACCAGGTTGTGGAGCCGTTGCTCATCCCACCACTGTGCTCTTGGGAGTCTGGAAAATCGGATCATCTCAGCTTATGCTGGGGCACTGACACTGCCAGGTTCTCAGAAGTCAGCAGCTGCTGTTCTTCAACTCTGAAAGTCTGGAATTAGTCAGGCCTTCAAAGATCATAGAATTTCAATATGAAGAAGTGCTAGGAGCTGCAATAGATAGTGGAGAATATTTGAACATTTGCTTATTTCTGTGTTTCCTCCTTTTTTTCCACACACACAACCCCACCCCCCAACCCCCACCCCCCTTTCTGTGCCCCAAAGAAATATTTTAGATTTTGACTTCTCTTCTGAAATGGAATATTGTAATTGATTCCCTTAAATTTTGAGATTTCCCCAGATTTTGATTAGGTCTTAGCACATTGTAACTGTACCACTGGACTCTGACTAGCTAAGTTACTATCATTTCTGCTCTTACTGCTGATTTATTCATATGCATTTGGAAACAGTCCCAGAGGACAGTCCAGGGAGAGACCTCTGATGTTTATCACTGAAGTGAAGATGAGGGCAAGCTACTGCTTTAATGAGTTTCCACAGAGTTTCCATGTTGTCACTAAGCACAGAGGTGAGATGCCAACATCCTTCCAGCTGCAGCAGTTGATGGCTGTAAATAACTGGTTTAACTCATGAATGCCCCCTGTCTGTTTGTCATTAACCCTTTGCCAAAGACAGCCTTCAACAAGGACTGCTGGTGGAGTGATCTACAGGAAAGATGCTGTCTAGTTTGTACTATGTTACTAAAAAAAGTCCAAGTACTTGGTTTGAAACAGGCCTGCTGCTGGTCCTGAACTGAAGGAGGGTAGAGGGAGAACCAACATGTTCTGCTGCAGTGGTGGAATTGAGGGATGGTCACCTGCACCTCTTAAGCAAGGGCAACCAGCAGAGACAGATCCAGATGAAGGACTATTTGTTGTTGCACACAGCATGTGTGGATGGGGGAGATCACTGGAGGTCTTGGCTACCTTGAATTTCTTGCCGCTGTGCAGGACAGTGGACTTAAGACACAAGAAATCTGTTGAGATTGGGAAACAGTGTGGACATAAACCTCATACTTCACTGCCTGCACAGCAAAATTTGCATTTAAAATTATGCTTGTCTATTTACATCCATAGAACTCCCTATACGAATGCAGGATAAGGCCTCAAACACACTCCAGACCTTTGTCATGGTGGTTGGGAATATGATGACAAATATGATGAAAAACTCAGGTGATGCCTGCCTGATTTTGCTTGGCTGGTGAGAAAGGCTAGACAGCAAAAGTGAAGTTTTCCTGCTCTGAGCTATGTTCTCAAAGAAGTTGTAAATAATTGCCTTCTTCCAGATGTAGCTGAGTGGGTTGAAGAAGTTGCCCTGCCCATTAGGAGGTTACGGATCCTGAAGCAGAGCACCCCATGTCCAATTTTCTCTGCTCCACATTCCAGCCCACTGCAGAAGCGACTGTTGGTGATTTTTCCTGAAGAGAATTAGGCAGTATATGTGAGTACACAAAGCTGCCAGGATAGTTGCTGGCCAGGAACATTTTGTGTAAAAGCAATGACATTTTAACTGTATCTTATGGTGTTGCAGCTGTTTAGTGAGCCACAGATCCCACCTCAGCCTAAAACGTTTTGTAATACCTGTTATACCACCAATATCAGCTACTCTCCTTCACTGTAAAACCAGCAGCAGAAGAATCACACCAACAACCCTTCTGCTAGCTGATGAGTGGGTTTTGTCAGCATAATTCACACCAGTGCAGATTAGTTTTAGCAGCACAATTTTGTTCAGGAACGTGATGTTTTCACACATCTAATCAGGTAGCCATACTTGATGACTTTTGTAGCCCAGGTTGGGCCCAAAGCATACGATAATTTGCCCTAGGCTATAAAAATGTAGTTTGAATTGCCTTTTTGAGAGCAATACTATTTTCACTAAAGCCTCCCCCACCCCCCAAACCTTCCTGCTCATAGTAATGTGAGTAAAAGACACGTGTAGTCTGATTTCTTACACTTGTGCATACTGAGAGTATCACCTTTGGGGCTATTGACAAGCATGAGGGGGATGTTCTTTGTAAAGTGGTTATTTTTGCAGTACAGACCCAAACATTTCCTGTATTGCTCTTATTGAACAAATCGCTCTCAGCTTTGAGGGTAACACTTGCCTGTGACAGGGTGGGGGCTGCCAGAGGGGGAAGCAGGGCAGTGGTGGAACTCGCTGCTTCCTGAGGCTAGCGAGGTGCCAGGGGAGGGGATGCCATCGCACTTTCTTGCTGCAGCAGCCGCCTACACATGGACACTTTCACCTGAGAGTAGATCCAGGACCCAGCAAAGCCACGAGCAGCCAGGGCATTTCAACCTCTGGAGATGTGGGCAGAGACTCCTCGGGGTGAAAAGTAGCACATTACACTTCAAACTCCTATATTTGAAGCTTTGTCGAGTACTTGATGCTTATCAGGTTTTCACTGCAGCATGGGGTGTCAGCCACTTCTGGAGACACTTTAAAGTGGTATCACCAGTATCTGATCTTCTCACTCTCTCAAGATCTGGCCAAGATCATTTTTGCTTTCACTGCAGGGGTGAAAGAACTCGAGAGTGTCAAGGGTCTCTTCTTCACCTTATCAATCCCTCCCACTCCCTCTTAAAATGTGTTTGCAAACTTTTTTTTTGTGAGCAGCCATTTGGAGTGGGGAAATCCTGGTTCAAGGACTTCTTCAGTTTCTGCTCATCCAATTGAGACATATGCTTAAAACTCTGACTTACCCTAATTCTCTGCCACTTTCACTCATTGAGGATAGGACTCACTAAATTTGATTTGTGCTCTTACACAGTGCCCATCCCTGTTGTATCTGAGCTTTCTCTCACTTCCTCCTCTTCTAAGATTCCACTTCATTAGTGTTCACAGGCAACTGTGACTCGTATCCCTAATCAGACATAAAATGGGAGAAGAGCTATTTATAAAACTTCATTTCTATGTGTCATGTGGATACTTCTGTGTTGCAAATCTCCACAAAGCGGTTGATTACCAGTGTCGCTGTTTGAAATTCAAACCTCTGCTCTTTTCAGAAGGTCTGACAGAATTTGACACAAAATGATTACTTAGCTATGGATTATTATTTTTTTTTTTTTTTTTTTTTTTTGTAACTAGCCCTAACCCACAGAATTTAATAAAATATTGAGAACTGATTTCACAAGAAGGTTCCAGCACCTGAAAATGGGAGGAGGAAACTTCCTTTAGTAGCTCGTATAGGATTTAGATAATTTCTGGATTAGCATGTTAAATTTGATTTAGGTCCTGATTCAGCAGAGCATTTTAGTACTGCTTACTTTGCTGAAATGAACAGGGATGGATCTGAACACAGACTTAGAGGTCATTACATGTTGGTGGATGAGATTTTTAAAGGTATTTAAATGTTTAACTCACTAAGTACATCTAAAAATCTGTCTTTAAATACCTTGCTGAATTAGGGCCTTAATTCCCATTAAATTCTCTATGGGCTGGATCCTCCAGTTTGCCAAGTTCATTTGTTCCCTTTAGACTTCCTCCTGAGGTTTCCCTTGATCAGCTAATGTGTGTCGAAATACACCTTGTTCTGTCTGCAGTTGGCATTTAAAATACATTCATTAAACACGTTGGCTAATGCGTTATTAAAGAAACACCTTTTATCCGTCTCTAATCATATTCTTGGTACATCTCTCATGATGCAATAGATGCTGGGTACATTTCAAAGGTCTGTAATTGTGTCTCACAGCATCGTGATGTAACAGGCTTCTCAAGTATCATCCTTACATGTGTGAGACAGGGCTGAGTTGGTTTATGGGATGAGAGAATATATGATATGTTGGCACTGGGTGGAGGAAGAGGTTGGTGGTAATGTTGCTGGAAGGTCATGTTTGGTTATGGTCCAGTGCTCTTTCCAGAGCAGCCATCCCAGTGCTGGGTACATTGTGTAGAACAGGTTGACCAGATACTTGTGTCCCATGGGCTTACAAGGCTGTCAGAGCCTGAGACACAGATGTAAGGGAGTGAAGGGAGCACGGGGAGGGCAGTGGTCTCTGCACAGTGACTGAAGCAGCAGCTCCACGCTGGGATGGCACACACCACCAGAAGGTCTGGTGATCCTGGTCCAAAATGGAGCGAGGTGCTGTCGGGCCTGGGTGACACGAGAGAGCAGAAGCATCACCCCACAGTGCCAGCGGCGTGTCACAGCCTCCATATCCTGCCCCACACCCCACCCCAGCCTCCCGAAATCTCTGCCTGACAGTCTCACCCCTCAGTGCCTATTCCTTATTGCTGAGCTTCGGGAGGAATGTGAGTGCTTCATTGACCACGGGGTTGAATTTCACCCGGATTAAATCCCTTTGAAAACCTAAACTGGCTTGCTGATGAGTTACACAGAAATGCTTCCTGTCTACTGCATTACCATCTCTGGGTTTCACCCTTTCTGAAACACAAAGCAGTCATGGAGGGATTTCAGACCTTGTGGTAGATGGTAGTGAAAGAAACATTATCTTCCTATAACACAGGAACAGCTCAGTTCATTTAAAGTCAGGTTTGGCTGAAGGAATCTTCATCAGCATTAGCCTCATGCTAAAACCTAGCATAAATATGATTGAACATTTTTGAAACTAGAGAAAAACAAATTTGTGAGAGAAATTTTCATTAGTGCCACAACTGCACAGAATCTACCACTTCTCCACATCTGTGCCATTTATCAGTATTTAATACAAATACATACATTGGAGCAAAAGGGAAGAAGAGAACCCCACAGGACATGACTTCCAATTAGAGGGGGGTCACATCTCCTGCTGTGATTTACTATTGGAAAAACATGCAAAAGATGATTGAACATTACACTCTCATCTCCCCTGCTGCTGGCAGCATTACGAGGAGGGCTGATCTAGACCCCCTGGGGAGATGGGGAGAAGGGATCAGGCAATTACATGCAGCGCCACATAATAACAGTGATTCATAACCTCACGACACTAAACTCACTGGGCCAGATCTTTAGCTAGTGCCCGCTGGTGTAGCTTCATTGACTTCAGGAGGGAGATGCTGATTTACGTCAGCTGCAGATCTGGCCCATTTACTTTTTCTCTTTAAGAAAGCCATAAACGATACAGAGGGAGAGCAAGATGTGCAGCTCTCTGCACAGCAGCCTGATGGGTTTCTGCAGAGGAATGTTAAATATCTGAGAGATACTGACCACTTCTGATAAAAAAGATCAAGTTATATTGCCCCTTGTGCCTCCAGAAGGTGGCTTAAACTGTGAAATTTGCTATTTTGGACTTGTGATATCCAAAGAAGCTGGAGTGATCTTAGTTATAGTGAAGCTCTACAGAGCTGTCAAGGGCAAATAACTTTCTGTACAGCTTTAGGAACAGGTTCTTGCTACGAAAATCATCATCTGGAGGTGCAGACATCCTTAATATTAGAGAAAGTTTCCTTTGTTTGATCATTTTCTTATCCTGATTTGCCTTGGTTTGAGTTGGTTTAAGGGAAGAGAGCATAGTACAGCCTAGGGATTAGGGGTCCTCATGTCTCAGTCCAGCTTCAGCAGTGATTTGTGGTGTGACCTTGAGCAATAGCCTCCATGGTCCTGTGTGTCTGACTCTCTTCCTCGACTCTCAAGAAGATTTTCTTTCTTTTCTGTGATTGCCTGGGAATATTCCAGCTTCCTAGGAAGAACAGGCAGCCCCTCTCTGATGAGACCCAGGCCAGACACAGGCTGTCCCTCCCTTCAGGCTGAGACCACACACAATTCACCCCAACTCTGGGGTAGAAGAGTTAAAAGGAAGGTCTTGGCAATTCTGGGGTACAGGGGTCTGGGATGGGCTGGAGTCTGTACAGCTGTGCCAGGAATATGGCTGCTGTAGGAAGAAGGCAGCTTGTGATGGGAGCACCAGGTCCCTGGGACCCACAGACTTTACTCCCTCTGTTTGGCACAGGCTGAAGTGAGGAATTTTTAATGGTAGGGTATGAAAATGTTAGCAGATTGTATGTACCTCGTGCCTGCTTTCACTAGCTGAACCATCCAGTAATGTAATTATATGTGTGGCTTACATCTAATTTATGCATGCCTATCTGTTGCATACCACGCAGCCCAGTGCAGGAGGGTGGGCTGGCCCTGGGAAAGGGTGCTGGGAAGCCGTGCTGATCTGCTCCAATCCACACATGACTGCCAGGGCCTGGATTCATGAGTGGAGATTGCATTCAAGGACACAATAGTTTCTTCCCTTTGACCAGGCTTGATGTGGTTGCAGGAATACATAACCAACATGTCTGCTTAATCCTTTTTCTTTTTATGTGGCTTCCTGTTCTAGTCCCTCTGTCTGTATTACAATGTTGTAAGCTCCTCGAGGCAGGGACCACGGCTTTATATGCCTTTACTAAATGCTAATACACTCATCACATTGCTGTCTAGTGAGCAAGATTGCCATAGCGTGAGCTAGCTTCAAAACTCATTTCTGAGCTCTGTCTCACTTTCTCAAAGACTCAGGAGGTGCTGGGGTTGTAATTTAGGTGCCTGCATTGGTGAATTGGAGTGAATTGTGCTGATCTGATCTGTACTGCAATAGCATCTGAAGGTGAAAAACCAGGAAGAACAAAACTTGGTATTGTCAACTCTGCTCTTACAAATAATTTTTTAATCCTTAATAAAACCTCTACCCGTTTAGAAATCTCGATACTTTAAAATAACTAATGTTGAGCTGTTTCAGTTGCTCCCCTGCATTCATGCTTTTAAGCATTATTTTATTTTCTTTGCTACCCTCTATGCTGAAATCTCCTGACTATGAAATTTTAGGCTTTGTTTTAATGAAGAATGAGATTATCTAGAATCACATGACTACGGGAGTGATCAAGGAAAAAGAATACACAACACCATGAAAAAAGCCCCATGCTTGTCACATTAGCATTTGCTGCTTCTAGAGAAGTCCTAAGGAAGAGCTAGACCCAGTCTAGAGATGGAGCCTAGGAAATGATGGTTCCAGTATTTTTATTAGCATCATATACCGGGTGCCTCAAAATTAACCTTCTTAAAGCTGTTTTGCAGCATGGAATTGCTATTATTTCCATTTCACAGCTAGGGAACTGGGACACAGGCACAATTAACAACTTGCCTGAAGTGTCTCAGGCAGTCCACAAAAGAGAAAGAAAAAAAATACATGTCTAAATCCTAGGTCAGAATCCTCATTGGTGGGCTGTTCCTTCTTGCTGGTGAAATGAGTTGGAGAAGATTAGTAACACCGGGTTAGCCTCTGCACACTGAGTTAGGGTTCAGTGTAAGGAAGCAGTCAAGTGTGTGGCTGTCTATCTGGAGGGTATTTGCACTAATAAAACTGCTGAGTCTGGAAAGTTGAGCATTTTCCCGTGTGATTGCTGCTGTTTCATTTTCTGGTCGTGGTGGGAACAGCCTTTCTGGTTCTTAATGGAATTAGTAAAACATCCAAACATTTCATAACTTTAATGGTTGTAGAAGTGGGAGAAACTCCAGCTGGTAGGAATAGAGATGGCTCCTGGTTTTCCAAGTCAGTTTGCCCTTTTTTAATGAGCTGGTTTCTTTTAGTTTGGTAACCTGCTGTCTTCTCTCTGTTTAAATCTGGACAGAAGAAAATGAGAGGGCAGATATGTAGAGGTACAAAGTCATCACCTTAAGAAGCATCCAAGAAATTAGTAGAGACAAGGCAAATTGCAACTTCTCGGTCTCCTGGGGCAGGGCTCTGCTCACTATTGACCTGTGCAGAATATTCCCTTTGTGCTTTGCTGTAGTCAGTAAAGACACTGAGTCCCTCAGCGGAGCTGAGGCTTGTTCCTGCCTCCTTATCTCCTCCTGTTGTATCTTCCCTTGTTCTTGCTTGGCCACTCACTCACAGACCTGCAGCCTGAATAAAGGATAGCCTCCCCTGCAACTTGTTTATGGAGGAGAATACCCCTTTCTATACACACTTCCCTTTGAACAAAACACTTCATTTTAAAATTACCTGGTACATGCACACAGCAAGCCTCCTTTCCTACAGGATGATCACCCAGATGAACATGTGCCTGAGTTTTTCTCTCCCGGCTTTGAACGTATGTTAAATATACCTATTATGAAACATGTATCCACTGCATTTGTGTCTGTGCACACAGATTGGATGAGTATCTTTCTATTTGTTTGGATCATGGACAATTCAAATTTTATATTTTTGTAAAAATACATTTCATATGTACTTTTTTTGTAGCCAATAAATAAATAGCTAATGAATCCATGGGCTAAAAAAATATGAGAAGTTGTAGCAAATAGACGTTGATCAGGAATTTAGGAATGCTGTACTGTTAGAGCCCACACTGAGTCATCTTCATCCTGTTTGGCAAATCACATGGACAACTGAAATAAGATGCTCCAAATCACCTGGGAATGAAGTATATTCCCCAATGCATCCACCTCCCATCCTCATGGGTCCTTCACATTCTGTCTGCAAGCAGCCTGTCTGACAAAGCCTATATTTTGGCCTCACAAAATCCTGTGTGGGGACACTTTGATCCTGACTGAGGCAATGCTTGCAGGCACCCACTGTGGGAGACAGGCAAGTCTGGTCTCAGGGTCAGCATTCAGCCACCCTTAGCAGACCAGTGTAAACATAGCCATTAAGTTTTTTTCATTTGTGAAACAGGAATAAACCACTTCTCTCTCAAAAGGATCGTGACACTTTTTTGATAAGTGTTTACTTGTCCTTGGTGTATCTTGCTCTGCAAATAGCTCCACGGAATATTTTTGGAAGGGGAGAGAATTTCTGTACAGTATAACAGAGTGTGATGATGGGTAGCACAAATGGACTCTGAGTATTTGCAAAGTGCCTTGGGATCCTGTGATAAAAGGCGAGATGCAAGTGCAAAATATTATTATTCTAATGACACCCGGCTCTTGCTGAGCTGTGCCTTGTGGAAGTATGTGAACTTTGGAGCATGCTCTGATAAATGTGAACCATGACAGCTCTCAGGAGATGCAGGGGATGCTGGCAACAGCTTAATCAGTTATGACAGCAATGGTAAGATCTGTCCAGATAAGAGCACTTCAAAAACTACAAAGCCTCAGGCTTCTCTGTCTAGGTTTTTGCAAGAGTGGGACAATGAAGGAAATGGATTGATTGGGGTCCCTTGAAATGCAGTAATACTAGCATCAGTTGGATTAAATGCAAGACAAGCCAGATATGTTTTGTCATCTAAAGATGCAAGATGGTACAGGAGGCAGTACTGTGAGTTTTACAGTTATGTCTGACTGTGAATGGGCTATATATGATGCTTCTTTGGGAGAAGGGTAGGTTATCTCAAATATGTTATTGTAAAATAAGACAGGGATGAAAGAAAACAAAAGGAAAATATCACACAGAAAGATCTATTGGGGAATGAGTAACTCCACAGAAACATCGGATCAAAGGAGGACATTTTCTGTTAGGAATAAAATTATCCTCTTCCTTTCCAAGTCAGATGGACGCATTTGAGGAACAGATAGGCAAGATAAAGCCTCTCAGCCAGAGTGATTTTATCTCGCTCTCAAGTGTGTGTGCATGTGTGAATCTCAAATAAACACAACAGCAGAACACAGTTATGTGAGCACAATGAAGTATGTGAGCGTATGTGTGTTTTTGCAAAAGAAATGAGCGAACTAAAACAGGAGAGGCTTGAAATTGCCGAGTCAGCAAATAGGAATAAATACATGACTATTGAAACAATATTTCCTAAATATTGTTATCAGAATCAAGTCACAGACTAGTTACTCAGTTGAATGGGGTATTCAGATATGTGAATATTTCAGAGTATATTAAGCTGATCAGCTCACTTGGAAGCCACCAGTCCTTTTAAAGGCCTTCACAAGTAGCTGCTCAGAGCTGCCCAGACCTTGCACAGAGCTTCTTATTTCACACTGGCAGAAGTGGCTGTGTGCAGGGACATGTCCTACACAATGGCTTAGGTGCACAAGGATGAGTCAAACCACCAGGACCCCCTTGCACCCAGGGCCCAACCCTATTTTCTGTAACTGCTCCTGATAGCCACCATCCCTCCCTGCTGCCAGTTCATGTCCTGGTCTGGTTCTTAGTGATAGGAAATGCAAATGCAGGAATGATCCTGAACCACCCAGTATGTTGCCACTATTTGTCCAGTGGCCTGGCTGTGCCACTTATGTCTTCAGTGATTCATGGCAGCTTTTTTGCATCACAGTGATTCACTCTCTGCTGGTGCCACCTGTGGCACTGCTCCATCACTGCCTGACGTACCAGCGATGGAGACAGGAGTCAAGCATGCAGGTCTCATGCCTGGCATGTGAAGCCTGGCAGGTCTTACGCAGCCCAGTGACAAGAGCAAGATCTGTAAACTAACCTGTAGCTACAATTAAGTAAGCAAACAGGGCTGGGCTTGTTCAGGAAACAATGTACTCTGACTCTTGAGACATATTTGCCAAAACACTTCCATCTGCTCTGACTGTTCCAGGGTTAATGCCTTGTCTGAACTGAGAGGATCACAGCAGACCTGTGGTTTTGACAGGCCTGCATACATTGCAGGAGAGTTCAGGCAACAAAGGCATGCTAATTGCCTGCTACTGTACCATGCTGTGGTGGATTAAGCATGAATTAGCAGTGCAGTCCTGGTTTCAAATGCTGCTTTGGAGGTTAGTAGCAGGCCATTTTACAGCTCTTCCTCCCTGTGTTAAGTGGGAGTCTAGGGAGCAAACTTTTGGGTTTGACTCTTATTGTGCAACCTTGGTGATGTTAAGTTTCCATTTTCTTGGGAAAATGGGGGTCAATAACATTTACTCACTTCAACAAAACACCTTTAGGTCAGCCCATGAGAGACGCTGGGGGGGCGAGACTGTCATGCACTGCTGTAGGCTTGTAGCCCACTGCTCACTCCATGAAATCTAAGCCACAGCAAGTGAACGCAGCATCAAATGTGATTTCTTTGCTATTCTTTAAAGCACTGCCAGCCTTCCTTCATATGTTGTTTGCAGTGACCTTCTGTGCTTTGTTCATGTCCCAGCTTAGATAGGGCTGGTTTTATTACTGAACAGGGCCCCTGATATGAACACAAGCACCTAGAATGGTGATGATGTTTGGTAGGAGATCAGAGTACACCATCGTAGTCCCTGATCCATGTACAATAAAGGAACATAAGTCAAAGTGTTAGACAGATGGCCAACTGTGAGTGCCTGACTTTGATGTTGAAACTCCTTCTCCCTCTTTATTGCATAGAGAGGCACAGTCTGGCAGTTCTAAATACTAGGCAATGAATCACCTACTTAATGATTGTACTAGGCAGCCAGAACACAGTCCACAGCCTTTTGGGGTCTGTCCAGCATCTACTTGCCTGTCAGTAAGCACACATTTAGAAATAATAATTGACCCCTGATTCATAGGGTCAGTACTTTTACGTACCTACATTTTTATGATGAAAAGGGAAAAGTGTTTCCTTCATGGGGTTTAATTTACAAAGGGGAGGGTTGGACAATTGTTGGCCTGACATTATGGGAATAAGAAGGGTGTAATTTAAAAAAATTAACAATCCTGAAAGATTTTTTCCTTTTTTTTTTTCTTTGTCTTTTTTTTTTTTTTTTTTTTTTTTTTTTTTTTTTTTTTCCCCCAACCATGCCATTTTGCAGCTGGGTAGTCACTTTAAGAGAGTGAATTTGTCACCAGTGTGAGAGAGATTTTCATTGTTTACCCAAAGGCCAGCTGCCACCCAGCTGATTAGTGTAAAAGAGCAACTAGATTTTCACTTCCACCATGAGTAGAGACCTGTCCTGAGGATCCAAGTGAAGCATCTTTTCCAAACTCAGCTCAGTCATTAATGAAGTGCAGATACCACTATTGCATGTGGTTTATCACCATTTAAGATGGCTAGGGATTATCTCCATAGACATGTCTCCACAGAAAATCCCAGGATCTCTTTCCTTACCATCTATTAAATCATGGAATCTTCTCTTTGTCTTAGCATAACTGTTTATTTCCTAGTTTGGGATCTGGCATCATGACTTCCTAGAGGATTCTTAAATGAACTTCTGCCATCGTAACCTGAGCTGCACTCCCCATTCCTTGTCTCCAACGTGAAGAATTTAGTAATCACCAAGTCTTGCTCCTTCCCACCTCCTTCCACAGCTGTCAGAGGTGTTACACAGACTGAAGGCTCTTCTTCCTCTGCAATCATGCTCTCCTACACAGGGCTAAAAATGCAGTTAGATGAAGCTGTTTGCAGCTCCTGTCTGGCCCTTGTGCCAAATTTTCCTTCCCATTGATTCCATGGAGTGGGGAACAAGAAGGTAGCTGTGCTACTTGGTTTGCCAACTTTGCTCTTGCCCACTGGTGGCCACACTCACTGTCTAAATGCTGAACTGAAGGGGTGTTACTATGTCCTTTCCCCCTTCTGACTCATTTCTATCGTTCATTACGTGGTCTGTCTCTCACAGCCATAATTACAGGCCTGACTTTGTACATGTCTCTGTTAGCTAGATGGTTTTGGGAAGATCACTAGTTTTGGGTTCTCTGGGGAGGTATGCTGTTGTGGACATTGATTTATTAACTCTCATTGCAAAAATGACTGAGCCAAACTATCATCTCGGTGCTTACAAATCTGGTTGTAAAGATGTTGTAGCCTCCAGAAGAAGCATGGACACCCCATTCTTGCTCAGCAGTTTTGCAACATGCTTTCTACCTTTTTTTTGCCCCCAGTTTTCCACTATTTCCACAAAAAGAAATAGTTCCACAAAGAACAAAAGGACTGCAGGAGGGTCAGCAAGTTCTAATGAGCATTTTGAAGCCTGTTTTGAAGCTCATCTTTCCTTTATCAGCATAAAAAAGGTATCTGTATCAGCATAAAAAATGTATCTATATCAGCCCAAAATGATTTGAAACACCAGGTCTGACGTCCCAGAGCTGCAGTTGTAATGAAAGGTGAACTGAGGAAGAAATTTGGTCTGGTTCAGGTAGGTCTATGAGGTGAAAGGTGGCCTTGTTTAAGAGCACTCAGTTCATTCACAGACACAACCTGTTGATATTTTTTTTTCTTCTTTTTTCCTTGGTGAGAACTTTGAAAGTTACTTTCTTTCACTGAAATTATTCATAGGCTTTTAGATATGGAGCTTTCATGAACAAGAAAGTTGGGTTTTTTTTTGTCCAGCCAGTGGTATGCTAAGTTTTTCCATAAGAAAGAATTGACAAAGAGAGTTGATAAACCCCAGAAATTTTTGAGGGGAATTTTTACTTTGTTAAAAAAATAAATCTCTCTTTCTTTGCTGAAGACAAGACCCACAAAAAGCAGAGAACAGCTCGACTGCAGGTTCCTAGGAAACAAAAAAATACCTTTATCCTGTCATTGTCTACCAGGGAATCCAACTTCTTTCAGCAGGCTGAGATTTATGAAGAACATCAGAGTTAGTAACCCACAAAGAGCACACAGGAGGACTAGCTTTAATGTACCTGCAGAGGCAAGGATTGAACTTTGCTTTTATGATTAATCTAAAAAACAGCACTTCTGGTGGCTCTGTACCCTTCTGACACAATCTAGCCACATTTGTTTAGATCTGACTCAGATGTGTGACTATCTGCCACGAAATCATTGGCACCAGTTTTGCAGCACAAAGCATGACCTACAGCTTCTAATTTTTTCTGGGCAAGATTCAGATCCAGAGCAGTTTAGCTTCTTGAAAACTGACAAAGTTGAAGCTTAAAACGATCTATCTGTTGACTTCAGGGAATAAAATCTAAACAACTCATCACAAAGTCCATCCTGTGAGAGAAAGGGTCAGGAGTACACAGTAGATTCACAGTCTTGTCTCTCAGTGCAAAGTAATAAGCAAGTAAGTTTAGGATCAGCATAGGTTCAAGAAAAGGATTGTCCTCACCGGTATAGAAATAATTCCATATATAAACAAGCACTAAGTAAGCTGTTTCTCTTTCCTCAATAAGTCTGTTAATTATTAGTATTTGTTTGAGTCTAAGCTATGTTAACACCATGAAGGGGAAATCCCTAATATGTGACAGAATTATGCTGTGATATTCCAGAGAGCAAGTGAAGTTTTACTGTTTGACAGTGGGATGTTCACTCATGGGGATCCCAGCAGAGCTGGTTAATTTTGTTTCACCCATTGAAGTCACCACTGCAAAGGTTTTCAGTGACAGAGGAGGTCACTCCCTCTCTTCTCATGTTAATATTTGACTACATCACAGTCTATGAGTCACCTATTAATTGATTAGTTGCAAACTGCTGAAATGTCAGGTTTTTATATGTGAGTGTAGAGAAAACAGGGAAACGTATTCAGGTCAGGTCTTAAGGTTGTTCAGAGATCTACAGTGGTAGACAATGTCTAGGGGAATTCTGTATGCTGTGCGTTGTGATAATTATCAGTCTTAGAAAAATGCTGGTTAACATTTGAAATTCCTGGAGTCATGTTGTTTTCTACCGCAATAAAATGATATGTTCTCTTGCAGCTGTGCAATTTGGTTTTGATAAAGATGAATACACATTTCTAATGAACCTTATCTACATTGTATATTTTTAGCTCATTAGAAGATGAATCTGAATTGTGAGGGAGACTAGGGGATAAATTTAATTGTGCTGATGCCATAGGATAAATCTTAATAATATGTAGCATCTGGCATACAAGCAATAACCAAAATTTCTTCAAACAGATAATACAAGAAATTGATTTACATATGGAATAAATCAAACTGGTTATTCAAGCTAAATTGGTTGAAGTCTAACGGTCAAGTGAAAGAGATAGAAATAGACACTAGAAGGATACATTAAGGTGAAATATCCAAAAATGTAAAAATATTGGAAGAAACTATGAACTAATTCACTTACACAAAAATGTAAAGGAGAGATTTTTAACAGTGTTGGCAGGACCTGAAAAGAGTCAGATGCCAGATGAGAGGAAAAGGTGGGACAGTGAGGGTCTGTCACCCTCAGAATGACAGATGATGGGGTAAATCTGAGGAGAGTTTTTCACCTAAGGATAATGATTTGGAGTTCAGTCAAGAAAAGGTAACCACGTTTGGATATGCTTTTGAACTTGTGCCCTCTCTGTATTTTTAGCCGGTACAGAACAACAATTTTAATGTACTGAGTCTTGAGCGAGTGATTTGAAGCTCAACTCTCCTGAAAGCAGCTCCATCTCTGTGATGGATAAATATAATTTCACTAAGTCAGGGTTGTTTTTTAGGAGGTCTCTGCAAGGCTGGTGAGCCAGAAAGATTTTCCATATGTGGATAATCGAAGAAAGCCTAGGGAGCAGTTCAAATGGGTTGGTAGAAGGTCGCTAAGAAAAGTGAGCTTACTCTTTACAGACTCTCATTTGCTATACAAGGATTTGCTCTTTGATCAAACAGCGTCTTTTAAGTCAGCATATCAAAAAAGGTTGAACACACAGGTGGAGAGACAAGAACTTGTCTGAACCACACAAGTTTTTAAAGGGAGAGGAAGGTCTATGCCATGACAAGGTTGTGCTTTCTTTTTTTTTTTTTTTTCACAGGGACCTGTTGATACACACTCTCCTCAATTACTGTGAGCAGTTGTTGTTCCAACAGCTGGATGAAATGATCCCTTCCATACAAGGTGTTTGCATTGCTGTATAAACAAAGCCCCAAACCCCCTTTATTTAAGAAAGGTGTCTGTGGGAATATCCTCCCTTGTTGAGAATGACTGGATAAAACAACCTGTGCATGGACAGAAAATACCTACCCAGACCTAGTACTGGTGGCACTGAGGTCAGTAGGAATTTTGTTAACTTGGTAGGACACTCGGGTTTTGTGATGGCTCTCTTTCATTGGGACAGGCAGAGCACAGTGGGACTGAGGTATTCTGGTAATGTGCCACATTGTTTTCATCAAGTGACTTGCATCATTCTAGGAATGGAGATGTTTAGTGAAGGGTGGAGTGCCTCAGATAAATAAGCAACTGAAACTTGGGATGTTCATCCACCCCTTATCTGAACTAGCCAGCTCTCTTTGTTGTGCAAAATGGGACTGGAAAGCTTGCAAGTATAAACTTCCTTCTGACATTTGAATTCTCTGCTTCTACTTCAGCTGCAAGTGCAAAATCCGCTTCACACCAGTGCCTACTTTTCTGCTTTTTAGTTAGGCCCTTTTCTTCACCTCCTTTTCTCCATGTGCCAACAGCTACAGGACACAGGCAACAGCTGCAGATGCTGATGGAACCAAATCCCTTCACATCCCCAGCACCTTACCTTATACCTCTGAGTGGGGTCACTGGCTCATATGTCAATTACAGCAAATTTAAACAAGATTGCCTTCATGGAAACAAAGAATCTTATCTACATGCAGAGTCTTTATTATTAAGATGCTGATGTAATTGAAGCAGAATCAGTTCAGCTCTGTCCAGGAACTGCTGCACAATTATGAGACACCATTTTTGTGTACTTCATATTTCTACAAATATTTTCTTTCCAATAAACTTAGATGTGGAATTTCTAGTAAGCAAGATATGAAGTTCAGCATAAGCTATTACAAATTTTTTAGTCTAATCTCTGTTTTGATCTATAGGTATCAGCTATAAAACTGACCTTAAAAGACAGGCCTGGATATGCAATCCTATTCTGAAGTATGAAAGTTAAGGTTTTTACATATCTAGATAGTTGATTTATGGGATTAAACTGTTCTCAGAGGATTAAATGACCTAAACTAAGGCAAGAAATGTAAGTCCAGTTAAGACATTTAAAAATATGGCCCTGGAAAATGTCTGGATGAAATTTATTTGCAGAATAAATTTCCACCATTTGCTGAAGGGTCACTAGTATCACTTTTTCACTGAAAAGTCAACTGCCTGTACAAATGTATTCATCTTTAGTGACTGAAAACAGAACTTTCTTAGCAAGTGTATTGTTGACAAAAATCCTATGCTAGGATGAAAACTTTTTGTCTGCTAGATTTTGCACTTTCTGATGAAGAGTCATGCTTTTTCACAGAAGGCTGACTCCTTTTATAAAAATAGGGGGTTTTATCTGAAAACATTTTTGTTTTAAAAAGATTTCACGCATCCAAGGTCAAGATCTGCTCTAAGATCTAATCCTTCCTGTGTTCATGCTTGACTGTTTGCAGCAACATACTTCTGGGTTTTAGAAAGTAGCATAAACTGCATAGCTGCTTTTTATGGCTGTTTGTAGGGGGGTTTACTTAGCTCTCTACACTATCAAGTGACTCAAAAATCACCATATGTCAGATTAGATCAGATCAAAAATTACAGCCAGGAAACCACTGATAGATTTTATGGAGTTCCATGAAAGTTTACATAATTGTTATTGCTTGTCATTGGATTTAGCAGCTGCAGAAAGATCCTGGTCTCCAATAAACAGAAATAATTGATTAATAAACTGTATCTGTGGCCACCATAGTTTATTTGATGCACTGAAATCTGCATACCCGGGTATGGAGTCCCGCTGCTGAAGATACAATTTACATATTAATTCAGTTTAAAGCCCACATTTGGTCTGATAAATTGTGGTGAATCATTTGAAGACCCAAAATTGATGAGGCCACATGCATATGCTGATAGGATTAATATTTCAGGGTAAAGTCAATTAAATCTGTGCCAAAATTCCCTTTCATTTTTATATGACATGGGGGTGGAAGGGATGGGAAGGTTCACTGCATCCAGTCCCTCTGCTCAAATAGTATCACAAATTTCCATGGCTTACTTGATGGGATCTCATGATAAAAACCCACAGCTTTTCTTACGTTTTCAAAAACTTCTTCCTCTGATGGTTAGAAAATCGCTGTTCTCTATTAAATGTCTTCACAGACAGCTTGCTCTGATTGTTGTGCCAACGATAGTTCTGTAGCTTAAATAGCTCTTCCATGGTGTTTATCAGTATGGGATATTTAGGTACAGCAACCATATTCTATGTTAGTTCTTGTCCTGTGAAGCTAAACTAAACTTGTACATCTCATCTCCTCTCATAAAACAGGTTTTCCATGACCCTGGTCAGTTCAGTAGTCTTCCTCTGCACTTTTTTCTCTGTGAATTCAGCCTTCTTGAAAAGTGAAGACCAGAGTCACACTCAGTGAGTTCTCACAGGGCTACGTACAACAAGTTACCATTGCCCTCGTCTGACATGCTCCTTTAAACACAGATTATTAAGATGCCCATGTCATTTCCAAGAGCTAATTTTGGGGATGGATGCATCTGAGAGGCAGGCAGCCCCACCAAGAGGAGGGCTCCGCCTCTTCCTCCACAGGCAGGGCCTGGGATTACTTCAGTGCATGTCTTTATTTTATGACTTTTTAGAAGTGAGAGGCAGGATCTTGAAGGTCATGACCCTGGGGGAAAAGAGCGCCCTATCTCCTGCCCGTGACTGGCCCAGGGTGGTGGTATTTGCAAAATCCAGTTTTTATGGGGTTTTTGTGACATGATGGAGGGCAGACAGGGTGGTGTATACATCATGGTGGTGCCGTGCTGTTGTGGTCTCTGTACACCCAGCGAAGAGTGGGACTCTGAAATAAATCACCTGGGCTCCAGCAAAGTTGATATAACAATTTATAACATCTAACATTGTGGCCTCTGAGCTGGAGAAATAACATATTTTCCTGGTGTCTTAGGGAGTCTGTCTATCTTATGCTGCTGTTGGTACAGGAGGAGACGGCTGCAGAGAGAGTGGGGCTGTCAGCAGAACTGCCATGGTTTTGGGGCAGTTTTTTCCTAGAATTTTCATGGACTTTATGCATAAAGTTGAACTGTAGTGTAAATTTCGAAATATATTTTTAAAAAAAATTTATTTATTTTCTCCTTTTTTTTTTTTTTTTTTTTTTTTTTTTTTTTTTTGTTCCCCCTCCTTTCTCCTTGCTGCAGCTATCTGTATTGGACAGTGAACAAGACAGTCGTTGGACTATTTGTCTTGCTATCTTGGTTTGCCATGTCCAGGCTGGCTCAGGACAGTCATGGTCGGACTGGTGGTTGTACACCTCTTACAACCCACCAGTCTCTAGTTACCTTGCTGAATCTGTATGTCCTTTGGACTCCCTCACTCCCAGGTCCAGCTGACAATGTATAAAGATAGGAAAATATGATCTCAATTCAACTAAGCAGTACAGCGTGTTGCAACCTTTTGAAGAAAGCCTTTTATGTAGCACCAAAAAAAGCTATGCAGTTATAATGAAATTCTCTGATGTACCCTTCATATCTCAACAGTTTCTGAATTTTACAAAGATATCAATATTAAAAAAAAAATAATCTTCAAAGATATCTCCTTACAGCAATTTTGGTACATTTAAGACGCGCAGTAAAACATTCACTATGACCCATGAAGTACACAGTTTAGATATATATATCTACTATATATGTACTTCATCTATATACATGCCTGTGAGAGTACGTATTACATTGGTAATTGAAATACACTTTTCCTCCATATAAATTTTAAAGGAAATAAAACAATTATTCAAAAGCTCATTTTAAAATACATCTGTAAGTATATAAATATATATAATTAAAATGTATTTATATATATATTCTTCACTGGAAGGATTCTCCACAGACAGTGGAGATAGTTGGTGTAAACTGATGCTCAGAAATCCCTTTTAACAACATGCTGAATCACTGCAGAGTTAGACAGGACATCCAGTTATTTAGTGTGCTGTGTTTGGGCCCATTCTTTTACTCCCTTATTCTGCTAAGATTTCCAGTTATAAGAGATGGCCATTCTGTAAATATAAAAATTGAGCAATGGATAATTTTATTTTTTAGAAACAGAAGATCTGCTAAAAAAATTGTTCAGAATAGAGCTTTTTAACAACTTGAGTCAAATTTATGGAATAATTTAATTGAGAAAAAGCAACGAAGAATTTCCTTTAAATATTGCAACATTTCTTTTTAGTAGTTATCTATTGCAAAACATTTTGACTTTTCAGTTGAATGTGGCCTTTCAGCTTAGAAGTTAACCCTGAAAAGAACTCTGAAAGTGGGAAAATTATGTCAAAAAAAGAATTCAGTTTAAGTAAAGTTTTTCTGATTAATATGAAGTAATTTTTTTCAAAGAGGTTTTTTGTTTTATTGATTTTTTTTTTTCCTTTTGGATTGGTTGAAATAAGAATGATTTTAGCCGCTGATGTGGAAAAGGAAAAAAAATGCCCAGGTTTAGTGATTACTACTTCCTTGAGTAAAAATCTGGAAAAAGAAGTTTCAAAATTTTCCTTATATTATTAAATGTAACATAGTCTCATGTTTCTCCAAAACAGTTTAGCAGATGTACAAAAATATTCAAGCAGTTCTTGTGAAAAATTCAAATTATGAGTCCAATAAAACATAGATTTGTGTTTTACATGTACATTAATCTGTACCTTCATGGTATCCCTAAATAGGTATGTGATGATGCTGAATCTGTGGATATGCGTTATTTTATTTTTGCATGGAGGGAATTTATGCCTTAAACCCTTAGTTTGGATGTAATTTTTCCAAACATTTACAAATGGAGGGATTTTTTATTTTCTTCGGTTGTTTCATGATTGCTTCTGATGTCTTCTGAATGTTTCTGGAGTGGTAGGCCTCATTAGTCCATAAGACTCCTTGTGATGGGGTCCTATTCAAATGAAATTGAGGCGGTTTCATCTACCTTGGTTGTTTCTGCTGTCTGGTGGCTTGATGAAATATGTGCAGAATGCTAACCGTTGCCCCAGTGCTTCCATGGTCTGGCATTCAGACTTGGTGATAAGATTCCTCTCACTGAGAACATGCTGTGGGTGTGCACCAAGCCTCAAACCCCATCTGTTCACACTTTGTGGAGGGGGTAACATAAAAAAAAGACAAGCCATAAAATAGCTGGTTGGCATTGATGATGGGGGCGGTCCAGGTATGATCACACCGAGTGTTCACACTGCACTGAGATGTTGGTAACAGAGTCTGGTCTGTGTGTGAATGTACAGGGAATATAGGACTCAAAGGTCATTCATTTGTCCATTGCAAGGCCCCACTGTTCTCTCCTTGTCCTGATGTGAACTTCTGATTATTGTGTCGCATGCTTTGAAGCTTATTAACTTCTTCAATCATTCTGTGTCCATGTGCATGCAAGTATGCGTGTGTGAGCACTGTTCCTGCAGCCAGGCTGGCTCAGACATTCTGTACCAGCATGAGAAAGACATGGAGGTAGAGACCATGTGTTTGAGAACATGTAGGTTTGTGCAAGTCTCACAGACTGGGCAGGGGAAGATATTTAAATTACTCCTATAACACAACACCTTAGCTGAAACAGAGGAAGGAAAGACTTCCATATTCACACCTGAATATTTTTGCCTTGGGAGCTCTCTCATCTCCTAATCCTTCAGTGATGGGAGGGGATGCAGCTCCTGTACCCGGTGCAAGAGTTGAGGTTTCCTTGCTGCCCCCTCCAGCCCAGGCACCAGCTGGAGGAGCACAATGTGGGTACAGGCACATCTCATCCAGCAGCCTCTTCCCCTGCCACCAATTACTCCATCCCACTGGGGCTGTCCCAGTGTCTCTTGTAGATATAAGAACAACCTGGTTTTATCTTATAGCCCTATGTGAAGATCATCTTTCTGTGCAATCTCCAAAGCAATACAAGGGCAGCCTGTGACTCTGGGGAAAGCCTTGCTCCCTGTCATCCTCTTGCTCTGCCTACATAGGAGAGCTTTAGCATAATGTCAGCTAATGCTGCCCACAAACTGCACTGGCTGAGATGCACCAGCTGGGACCCTGAAGGAGCAGCACAAGCCTTCATTCCTCTTTCCACTCACCTTTCCTGTAAAGTTTTTGCTTGTGAGATCAGAAACTCAGTGACATTGGCAGAGAGGGAACTGGAAAAAAGGTTTAGTTGGAAGATATGACTCAAAGGCACTTTTCAGAGCTCAGATGCTTTCCCCTGGGAATTACACAGTGAGCAGTACTAAAATCAGTGTGTCAAGGTGTCACCAAGCATGCACTGGAACAAACTTTATGCGGCGCAATGAGAGTGCTTTAGTCAAGGCTCTGAGTTTAAAGAAATGTTCCAATTCAGTCAACGTCCCTTCATTTAGCCTACTGCCTGACATTCCATTCAGCATGAAGCCTATTTCATTCCTTTTGCTGCTACTGTTCTCTTTACTGTTTCCCTCTCCATGAGCATCTATCACGGAGCCATTCTCATCCTTTGTCTCCAATAGCTAATGCGTGCCTGTCACCAGAGCAGTCTTTGACGATGCTTCGTCAATCACCCAGAAGGAAATGATTATTGAGTGGGTGGCAATCAACTTTTTACTTCTCCCTGGAGCTGAAGTGTAACAGTGCTTTCCAGCATTAGGCAGAAGCCTCCTGGAAGGTATTTTTTGTGCTACGTCTCCTCATGTGGAAGGTTGGTGTACTGGTGCCGAGTCATAGGGCTTGAGGGACATAACTGAAATTTCTTGTTAAGTTTTGCTTTTAACTTAGTGCCAGGGAAAAGTAGAAGAGAGAGCTGGTGCTAGGGGCCAACATCTTCTGGCTGACAGGTCCTGCTTTCTAAGTCAGAGCTGCTACAGAGATCAGGGGAGAAATGTCCTGCTCATGGCAAAGGTTTCTACCACCTCTCCCCACCTTTACAAACACAAACCTAGACTGAGACAGACTGTGGAAACATGTTAGCTAACATGACTGGAGGAAGGAAGCTCAAATACAGATATTCAGTGGGAAAGAAATCATTTGGATTAAACCTGAGTTTGTAATACATACTGGTATAACCCCTGCCCCAGCATTTGCCAGAAAAATATGAATTTTCAGTCTGAAAGAAGAGAAAGACAAAGCATTAAGAAGAGGCAAATCCTCTGTGTTTTCTTACAGAAGCAGACAACAGCCTTCTTGTCCTGATCCTCAGTGCCATTTATGTAGCTATTTCCTTTAATTCCCATTAGCACTAGCAGATAATTGCACTTGAAGAGGTAGAATTTAACCAGCAAGACTCTGAAGGACTCAAGAAGCTTCAGGGCTGGTAGGCGCAAGACACCCTCAATACCTATGTCTGAAGATAGACCTAGAGTTGTTCTATCTGCAAATGTTTCATGCATTTGGCCAGCTGGCTCTCAACAGGGCTAGTTTGGTGGACTGGTGTGACTGCCAAGCACCTCTACCTGGAGACATCCAAACGGACTTCACGTGGATCCAGTCTAGAAGAAGTAGAGTACACATGTATATGAGAAGTAGTCAAACTGGGTTTGTATATATAAGAATATCTAACACAATTTCAAAGCAGTGAAGTGGTAGTCCCTGTGCATTCATAGTATCTGGATGGTTTTTTCTTCCTGCTCTACTATTTTCAAATATTTATAGCAGCACTTCTAACTCCCATCTTTAACCACTGGATACAAGCGTATGCAATATTTCAGGGTTTAAAATATCCTGTGCACTAGCATATCAGTTTGCTGGAACTTTTGGAACATATTTGTCCCTCTTTTCAAAGGGACCCTGGAATGTGTTTCAGAGGGGAGGAAAAGCAAAGGTAGGGATAGGTATGTGCTAATCCTAGTGACATCTTCAGATATAGGACTGTTTGTACTGACAGCAACAAAGATTGTGTAACTCTGGGCTGCAAACACGCAACACTTCATATCTGCATGTGCATTCACTTTTGAAGTGCTTCACAGACATGTTTTAATAACCTTGTGAGTTTTCTAACTGATGTGTAATCAAGCTCTGACTTCAGCTGATATTGTGTGGTATATGAGATGATGCACACCTCACTCTTTAAGTCATTAGAACCAGATTCACTGAAGTTTTTCTGCATCAGAGTCCTGTGATTTGTGAACAGCCCTGGCAAACCAGGACGACGGATGAGGGCACAGCTCTCAGCAGCACCACCTCCCTCTGGGTGACCTCTTGCAGCTCATTGTGAGGGTCTTGAGGCAAAGTGTGACAGTTTACTTCAAAATGACACATTAGAAACCGTGGTGTTTTGGACACGGATTGATGAGCAGCTGTGGTGTCCCAGCTGTCTGGACAGTGAGGACATGTGGCTGTGTCACCTCAGCAGCTGGATGGCATGAAGCCATTCCTACTTGTTAGTCAGAGCTTGAGGTCCTTCAGAACAGCAGGTTCTCCGTAGGCTTGATAGTCAGTCTTGTCCTATGGCCTAACTACAAAAATCCTCAGCTTTGGTGTCTGCATATAACAGTTTATTTTTTCCCAATTGTGTTTGTGCTTTTCATGATAGCTTTGATTTGTGCTCTCTTTTTTGGCTGGCTGGCTAAGTGTACCGGGCTGTGTGTGGGTGTTACTTTTGAAATTAGTACTGGTCCTAGCGAGAGAATGGCAAATAACCCAAAATGACTGATTTGTCTGATAAAACTCCTCATTTTCTGTTCTCAAATTGTCCGTGAATAGAGTGCAAAATTCTCTAATGTGGCCATTAGAAAAAGTAATTTCCATATTTCTTTTGGAAAGTAACTCTTGATCTGCATGGGATCATTCAAATTTTCGTTTGTATTAGATATGATTTGTGCAGTAACATGTGTAGCTTACCAGCATATATAACTAACTTAAATAATCAAAACATTTGAATTCCAAGTACTACAGCTAATTTCAGCCTGAGCAACCAGTGCAGTGTTAGTTGTGTGGATGGCTGCTTGAACTGAAGAAAGAAACTGTGGCAGAGAAATGAATCCTTAGGTAATCATCCCTCAGTGTCTTCTCCACCCCTGAGCAAGGAAGGACCTGACACCCTTAGCTTAGGTTATGTAGCCTTATTAGCAGCAAGCAGCAGCAATCTTTGTTTTTGTGCCACACACATGAATGGAGCTCAGCATAAGAGTGGAAGAAATCAAGAGCTGGTTAATTGGTTCTTGTTGGAAGAGGAAATGATGTCCTTCTCCATGCTTCTCCTGGACAAAGGCTGCAGTAGGAGACCTCAAACACAACACATATTAAAAACCCTTAATATTTTTTTCCAGGAATCAGATGAGCAAAAGGATTTAGTTCCCTCTATAAGGAGAGGTCAGTGTCTGTAGCAGCCAAGCTTGTGTTTGTGGCCAGGGACCATGACAGTTTACTCGATTTACTAGACTAAGGTTCACATCACCACTTCTGAAATTTTTCTTCTCTCTCCCTGAGTTCCTGTGGGAACATTTCTGGAATTTACTGAGTTTTGTGCATCTCCCCATGGCTATATATAATCACACCTCAAAATACTGCAAAATAGTCAAGTTACAAGTGCGAGTAAAATGTCAGGATTCCCAATTTCCTCTTCCTTAATTTTTAAATGCTGGCATTTTTTTTTTCCCCTAATGAGAAATAAATAGCGTCACAAAGGCATTCTGTATCAAAAGGCCTTTCACTCTGCCTTGGCTTTTAGACGGCTTCCGATGCAGATCTACTATAGATATCTCCTTTTGGCTACTATTGGAAGCTCCCTGCAGCGTGCAATAAACATTCACTTCATATCACACATCTCACCCTGACAAGCAAATCCTTTGCATATCAATGTGGCCCTGTGAAGGGATTTTGCTTTTTTACATTCCTTCCACTCCCAGCTGTTAATTTGCACTGACTAGATAGCAGGGGGTCCACTCTGCCCCAGAGACATGCTTGTGACTTCCACCGACTTTAATAGGATTTGCGTGAACATATACAGAGTAAGTCCCTCAGCAGAATTCAGACGAGCTGGCTGAAAATTTCAAAGTCATCAAGGAGTTTTAAACACACAATTTCTCTTACCTTTAATGAGAATGAAGTGTTCAAATATCAGGTAATCATTAAAAACCACAGAGTTCATAATAACTAACTAGGTCTAGTTTTATTGTCTCTTACATGAAGCAAACCTACTGTCTGTAATCACCCTGCAGAAGAAAAAAATAAAAGGGGGCTGGAGTTAGCCTTTCACTCACAGAGATTTTATTTGAAGTGAGTTACAAGACTTTCATAGGTTCAGTTACTGCAAGTGTGAATTACTTCTACAAACATTTTGACAGACCTGCAGAGGACTAAAAACACCTTTCCCTGCCACCACTGTTTGTAGAAAATGATTTATGGGTGCTACTGATAACTACTATTCCAGATTAAAACTGAACTACTTTATGTTAATAGTGTAGGAAAGTACTAAACCGTTCAGGAAAACTGTAAATGAAAATACTAAGTATATGTATGGCATTCTGTGTCTTATTTTCTTTATCCACTTGAGACATAATCAGCAATTACTAAATCTGAAGAGCTTTACCAAGTTATTTAAATACATAGTGAAACTGTCAAAGGCATCTAAACAGTTAGATGTTCAGTTCCCACAACTTTCACAGAACATATGTGCCAAAAATATGTACAAGGAGTAGATTGGGATTTGAGAGTATTTTAGACCCTAATTCATTTCAGAAAGAGGAAAGCACTTATGTGTTCTTTAAAAGTCAATTTTTCAGAGATACTACTTGGTATCTTTGGTGCCTCAATTCTAGTTTGGCTGTCGTTCTAGAACAGCACGCTGCTTCTGATGGAGCTGATACATGCAGGCAGTGCAAAAGAGCATTATTAACTCTTTTTTAAATATTAACCAAGTCTTCACTTTTCCAATTAAAATCTACCAAATTAAGCAAATTGCATGGGGTATTGGAAATAAAAAAAAAATCCTTCACTTAATTATTTAGCCAATATTTACTGGGTAGGAGTGTATTATTAACACAGCAAAGGAGGCTATTAATTACTATGCACAGTATTTCTAATAAAAAAAATTGGCATCTACTATTTCTAGAAAAGAAAAATTGTCACTAATAATTCATCCTAAATTGTAAATGTGGCATAATAAACTGGATGTGTCATTTCTCTGTTCTGTACTGACACATGCTACATGAAGTAGCTGAGATTTTTTCGGGGCTGTGTCAAAAGGCTTTTTGTTGGTGACCTTTAATCAACTAGTATCCAATTATGCAGAAATCTAATGGTGTATTTGTTTATTTGTAATGTATTTTTCACCAGAATTCTCTGCTTTGGCACCACCTCCTTTTCACTTTAATTGTGATAACAGAGACAGCAAAAATAGAAATGAAAAACATCTACCTGAGTGTTATTTCCTCTACTATATGAGAAAGTTTTAATATGTCATTTGTTGCATAAAGACTCTACATGTGTAATCTATTTATTGAGAGAGAGGAAGTGAGAGGAAAGATATTCTGAGGTAAAGACATTTGAACTGGTGTTGTTAAAGTCAGACTTCAATTTTCTGCTTGATTTTAGATGCCCCATGTGAACTCTGGTTAATCATCCATGACCTATGTCCCTGAAATCCACAGTGTGTCATGAAGGGAAAGATGGATAAAAATTACATTTTGAAATCTTTTGGACTATCCATCTATTTGTTGTTAGGTTCATCTCTACCTAAATTACTTCTGAAAGATGTTTGTCAAATTAATTTTTTAAAGTTGGATTTCTTGCTGCAATTAAAATCCATATATTTTATCCTAGCCTTAAAATATAAGAAGAGTTTATTCCTTTGGTCTCTCAGGTACTTCAGGACTGTTTTCTTGTCTCCTCTGAGATTTCCCCTAGTCCAAGACAATCCCAGTTCTTTTCTCCTGTACCACATTTTTCTCTATATTGTATTCTTGTCAGTCCTTCTGGAAGCTGGACACAGTACTGCAGGTCTGAGCAGAGCAGGAGGGCTGTTTCACATGTCTTACAGGTGTAATTTTTTTTTTTTATGCACCAGTGTTATATTTGTCTTTTTAACAACAACATAACATTGTTGACTCATGTTCAGTTTGTGATTCACCATAATTCCCAAGATGCTTTCTTTGTTTCTCCAGCAGTTCTTTATCCTGTATTTGAACAAATTGTTATTCTCATCTATGAGAATATATTCCACTTGTTCTTATCGAATTGGGCTTTGTTTTTCCAGGTCACCTCTTTAATTTGTCACAGCTTTTCTGATTCTTGTTCTATCCACCAGTGTGTTTACAGACTGCCTGCCTGAGTTTGATTTTATCTGTAAACGTAACAAACACACACTTATCCCTTCTTCCTCATCATTCATGAAAATATTGAACATTACCAGACCCAGTACAGACCTCTGTGATTCCCACCTGAAACAATCCTACCATTTTGACACCAAATCATTGATAAATTTATCTTAAAATGTAGATTTCCAGCCAGCTTTGCATACCTTTTCTCTACAGTTTAATTTGGACCATGTTTTCTCATCTTTCTGAGAGCATTATGTGCGATGGTGTCAAAAGCCTCACTAAAGTCAAGATGCATGACATTTTATTTTCATCCTCTACCCACAAGGCTTGTTACCCTGTTGTAGGGTGGAATTAGATTGGTTTGACATGATTTGTTCTTGACAAATCCATGTTAGTTGCTACTCCTCTGCTCATTACTGCCTAGGTGCTTACAAATAAATTATTTGTTCCAGTATTTTTCCAGGAATCAAGTGAGACTGTCAGACTGATAATTCCCTGGCCTATCCTTTACTCCTTCATACAGATAGGTGGTCTGCTGGCTTTCTTCAGTCTTCTGACCCTACTCATCTTGCATGAGTTCTTTAAGAGATTTACTAATGCCTGTGAGATTGTTTATGCCTGTTCTTTAAGTATCTTGGGATAAATGTCCTAATGCCCCACTGAACTGGAAACATCTACCTTGTATAAGTATGCTCTCATCTGATCTTCCCCTGTTGTAGCCTGAGTTATTCCCCCGTCATTGTATCAACCGTCTAGTCATAGTTGACCTTTCCAGTGAAGGCTGAAATAGAAAAGGCACTAAACATTTCACTTTTCTGGGTCTCATCTGGCAGGAATTTGTTCTCTCCATTTAGCAGTGAACCACTGTTTTTCCTTGGAGTTCTTTTTACTGCAAATGTGCTTACAGAAAGCTTTTTGCTTCCTTTGCTAATTTCCTCTCTTTTTGTACCTTCGCCTTTCTGAATTTTACCCCACATATTTATGCTATTCATTCGTACTTGTCTTTAGTATTTCAATGTAGTTTTCACTTCCTGTACATTTTATTTAGCTCCAGGTCATTGAAGAGCTCATGGTTTAGCCAAATTGTTTTCTGATTACACTTCCTATCCTTCCTTCATGTTGGCATGGCTTCTGATTGTACTCTCACTGTCATTTCTTTAAAGAATTGCCAACTATTCTGGACTCTTTTGTCACTTCAACTTGTTTCCGAGGAGATCTCACCCACCAATTTACAGTGTTTATTGAAGTCTACCCTCTTGAAATACATTGCTTTTAGTTTTCTGTTTCCCCTCCTTCCTTTGCTAAAGATAGTGAATTAAGTCATTTCATGATAATTACTACTCAAGTTTCCCTGTCCATAAACTGGAATAACATCTGTTTGTCTCTGCAGAATATAAAAGCTTCTAAGGAAAAAAAACTTCCTTCTTTTTTTTTTTTTTTTTTTTTTTTTTTTAATTTATTTACAAAATATAGCAAAATGCATGAGTATTCTAGTGTTATCTGATTCCTCTAAAGATGCCCTTGTTCCAGGTTTCCCTAGGGGCCAGGAGTACCTTTCCCTTCCTACAGTACCAAGTCTCTATCTTTGACAGATAGCATCGATAGCTCTCTGCTCTACCATTCTCCTGTAATATCTCAGCATCTTCTTTATTGTCAGCTTCCTTATTGACTGCTGTTAAACAGGTTGAAGAGCACAGGTGGTTGTACTGGCAAATGCATCCATATAGCAAAGTACTGGCAGTGACAGGAGAAATAGTCATATTGTAATATTTTATCTATATTGTGGGGCCTGATACCAAATTAGAACAAGACCTAAGTGCACAGAAATGCCTGTGTGGATTTCCCCTAAATTTGTGCTTTAGATGTCCTGTGAAGGAATGTGGATTTGCAGGACAGAAAGCAGCTGTGGCACAGTCCAGCCAGCACCTCAGCATGGACATTCAGGGGACCATGTAGGGCCTACACCTACTCCAGAGATCAGACACAGCATCAAATTATCTCTGCTGTTCAGAGAGGTGCTAACCCTGCCATGCTGTCTACAAGAATGTAAAGAATTTCCAGATACAGATATCTGTTTGCAACCCTTCAATTAACTCCAACTGGAAAGAGCAATAAATGTAGGTCACTTGGTCATCCACTCTGTATTCATCTAAGTATTGTCTGGGAGTGGAGAAGAGTCAGGAATTACCTGCCGTGTCACTCTTTTGAAGTCTTCCTGTGCAAGGCTCTTCTCTTGCACTAAAATAAACACAATTGCACACGTGTATAAATAGTAACAGGAGTGGTTAGTGGTTAATTCGGGCAATATGTATTGTCTCTGAGTACTGGTGCAGTGAGAAAATGGGCTTGAGATGATGGCCAGAGAAAATGGTCAGTCAGACCTGCAATCTTGTACTTAATTGCTTGTTTGACTGAGTGATGTTGGCACTGTATCATGAGTGGCAGCTGCTGAATCCAGCTAGATGTGACACATTTTCAGCTAACTAGAGTTTGCTGGAAATTATCTGACAAATTAGATTTCTACTGGGAAATGTCAAGTTCTCAATATCCATTTACTAGGGTAAACATTTAAAAACCACCAAGTTTATTAGAGAAAGTGTTTCAAGTTAGGGAAAATATTTCAGGAGCTAAAGAAAAGCAAGTAGAAGACAAAGGCTGAAGGGTGACCATCCCTAGAAAAGACATTAGCTCAGTAGATATTCTTCAGGGGTATAGATGACTGGGACTGAGATTTCAAATCCTAGCTACTCTGAAGTGAGTCTTTCTGCCTTTCCACTTAAAACTATATCCCTTTGTGTAAAGAAACAACATATTAGATCGAAGATCCGAACCTGGATTTTACTTATTCATGGTTGTGCTTGAGCCCCTGGAGTATAGAGGTAATTTACTACTGAAACATGTGGTTTCCTTTTCTCCTCTGTGCCAACTGTTTGTTATCATCCCTGTGCTGGAGGATCACACATCCGCTGATCCATGAAAGGAAGGGAATGAGTCAATGCAAAGTCATAAAACTGACTTAATTATTGCAATTGTAGTATTACAATTATTAGTTGAATTAATTCTTACACCTTCGACAGAGAAGATTGAACAAGACTCATCCAGAAGTGTTTTATAATGATGGAAAACAGAGATAAAATTCTTGTTTCTGCTCATAGTATTGTCTGAGGATGGTTCCTCTGGATTTCTGTATAGTACTCTTAAAAGGTCTTCAGTTCATGTGAAGTAAAATTATGGAGAGAGAAAGTAAAATTATGGAGAGAGACAAAGAGAAGGAATTGAAATCACTAACTTTTCTGCAGGAGAGGAAAACTAATTCTGGCCATGCTCTACAACCATCCTCCTGAGAAATGCATAAAGGAATTGATACTTGTAAACAGAGAAAGATGAAAATGAACCCAGCTTTTATCATCTGAATGTAGTACTGTGTCAGATACCAGGATCAGGAGATTTCTATTTCCAAGATTGCAGGAGCATTAGTCTGTGGATTAGAGCTAAAATACTTTGTGGTATAGTGAGACAGACACTATATATATATGAATAGATTTTGCTGCCTTGCTCCAGAAGACATCTTGAGTATTACACAAATGCAATGTGACTCCAATACAAATGTTTTCTATTTAGCAACTACTACTGAGGGATCATAGGAAAAACACTGCTGTGCTCCTGGTGGGGTCTGATTCAAGTTTATGATGTCATTCATTCATTAAATACAATCTGAGGTATTTTGTGCAGCCACTGTGTGTCAGAAGACAACATGATGACTTCTCCTGACAGCATGCACTATCAAGAATTCATTTTTCCCCCATAATTTCTATAAGCAATGGAGTAGCAACATAAAAAGTGTGATTTGGTAATGATGATTCTCAGAATAAATCTTAAACATGTAAATTTTACTCTTGTCTTGTACCTATTGTTATTCCATCATCTGGATGGTCTAAATCATGTACATTCCGAAACCATCCAGTGCTGAGGCTTCCTTTATTGCATGGATTGTGTCAGTGAAGACTCTGATGACTTTCACTTTTTCGATGATTTTGAAAGTTTAACACTAACAAGGTAGTGGCAGTTGTCTTGCACAATTCTTAAGATGAAAGTGTATGCCGTTACATGCTGTAAAATGGAACAGATTCTGATATTCTACTATTGGGAACTGAGATGAGAAAACAGCAGAGATATCTCTGAAATTATTTCCAGGTTATGAGCTCTGGTTGCCTTCTGATTTGAAAAACAAAATAAAATCAACATTGTCTGCATAGGTAACTCCTAAACAAATTCCAAATGGATTGAAAAAATCCAGAGGGATTTTTTTAGGTTCTGGTTTATTAAAAATGTATAGTATCAATTATGACATTAAAAAAACTTAGAAAAAAAAATTGTTTTCAAGTATCATGAAGCTTGTTCATATTAAAAACTTTTTCCTCTTCTTCAAACTAAACATCAAACTTTTATGTGATTTCTTGCGGTATTTCAGTTGTTCTGGAAATAATTTTCTAAATTGAAGTAATGCCACAAATATATATTTCTCTAATGGTCATTATTTACACACAGTCTCATCCTTGAAGTTGCTGCCTGAATTTTTTTTTCATGTGTGTTTAAATATTCTTGGAACATGTAAGTTCTAAGAATAAATCTCCAAATATTTTACACTTGAAATAAGCAACTTTAAGTGCATCAGTAAAACTACAGAATCATATAAACTACATGATTTTCCCTTAGCCACTATATTATTTACTTGTTCAACCCTCTTCAGTAGCTGGCTAGTTTATGTTGCTAGAGAGCATGTAGATGGAAACAAGAAGATAGGTAGTAAATTATTTTTGTGAGGATGGTTTAAAGCATTTCTGAAATATGCTCTGTTGCTGCTCCAGATCATTTTCTATCCTTGCAATGAAAATAATGCTAAAGGGACTTTCAAGATTCCTATGGCTCCTTTCACAACTTCAGTTTTTTTCACCAAGACCCCTCTACTGACTTGGCATTCTTTGCATCCTACATTTGGCTCTTGATTTTTTTTTTTTGTTTTAACAGATGTTATAAGACATATTTTTTCTCTGTTTTTAATGTGTAATCATCTTGTGAGATGAATCTGAAATGAAATATCACACCCAATCCTCTTAATCTGAATGATGAATAATTTGAGACTGAGGATTGAATTTTAGTAGAAAGTTGCAATAGAAATAATAGAAAGTCACCTCACAGTTATGGGCTGTAACTGCAGTCATGTGTCACAGGAACAGTTTTCTACATCAGGGTAGAGTTAAAAAAATTGATATTTCCTGAAAAGAAGAGCTAATAAATTCTCCATGAACAAAAGATCTTCAAATGTCCTATGACTTGTTGAGATCATCACTAGAAATTTAGTGAATCTCTTACTGCATTTTTAACATGTTTTCACCACTGGCAACTCCAAATGCTCAACAGATGTCACAGATTCTAGTGACAGCCACACACACATAATATTCCCTCTTTTCCCTCTTGTGAATATGATATCACTTTAACCACTCTCAGGGGCTGAGGAAAATTTGTACCTCACTAACTATAGCCATCCCAACACTGCAGGTGTATTATATCATCATATTATTAGCTCCACACGAACCACTGAGAGGATATAAATCTGTTCTATGAATATCAAATGGGCTTCAAATGAAGCATATGTTTATGCAGTGTAAATGACTTGTATTTACAGATGCATCTCATGCAATTATGTGTGTCAAGCTGGTGAAATGTGGCTTATATTGGAAGTCTTGATGACGTAACCAAGATGAGGTCAGAAAAATGCATGCAGTTTATATGCCACTGGAGGCCTCCTACACAAGTGCAAACAGGTGGGAGTTATTTTTATTACAGTTTTTATCAGCCTTGGGTGGAGTAAACATGCTAGATTTTAAATAACCTGGTGATCTATGCACTGTGAGCTTGATTGTGAGTATTGCTAGTCATTTCAGTGGAAGAGCTAAGTAAATTAATGCATACTCTGGGGTGGGATTCATCTAAGTGAATATGTGTTTTGAGAATACAGGCATCTACAACTAAACAGCTCACCTCAGTCTCCTTTTGTAGCCAGAGGAGAGTCAGAGTCAGCCAGTGTAGTACTGCATTCATTTTAGCCAAAAGTGGACGTTTCTGTTCAGTGTGAAGTATTTCTACCAAACACCGTTGTCTCTATTGGTTAGGTTTCTGTTGACTAAAACTGGCACCTAGACAGCTGTCTCAGATACAGATGTTTACCCTGTAGGGACCTTGAGATAGACATCCCAGGCCTTGGGTAAACATGACTGAATCTAGATTAAGGTTAATTTTCTTTGTTGAATAGAACTTAATTCGGCCCACTGTGAATTCATTTTTAACTAGCTATGGGTGAACTTGGCCACTCACTGGTACCTAAGAGACTTAACAAGTTTTGAAAAGAAAAATGCCTCAGGGGGACAGATGAATCCAGGGGTAATAGAATGAACTGTATTCAGATAAAGAGTTGTCATGGGTCCATTTCATGGTTATGGGCAAGTGTCTGGTTTTGGTGTTTCTAGTAAACTGGCATATCATCTGAATGGGTGTGTGTGGATTGCTGACCCTTATTTAGGCCTTTTGAAGGAAGTCACCTTCACTTTGATGGATAGAGCAAAACAGCAATGACCAATGATACTACCTGAACACTTGCTGCAGGCTACTACAAGAGTTACTGATGGCAGTTGTCTATTAATTACAGCTGTCACCAAGGGTTTTGTTGTCAAAAATGGCAATAGTGAAGCAAACTGCTTTTGTGGGCTTGGGTTCTGGGATGCTGAATTTTTTCAATAAGCTACTCGACTGGCTGTTGTTGTGTGCTCTGTTGATACTCTGGCACTGGGAGAGAATGCCATTTAAAGAGCAGAGTCAGCTCTGGATTCCCTTCTTTTTGTTGACTAAGCAGTGTCAAACTATAGAGCACTTGCATGAGATTGAGACTATTGCCTGCCTAGTTCACTACTTAACCATGGGTGCAGGGAAAAAGTTGAATATAGCGTTGATGAGAAAGCAGTAGAGGATTTTGGTGGTTTTCCTATGGAGCTGTAACACAGGTGTGTTTTCATGGTGTATATTAGTGGGTTAAGCAACTCTTGTGAGAGGCTTGGGATAAACAAGAAGTGAGGAACCTACTTATTAACCATGCTCACAGTGACATAAATGGGGGAGAGGAAAGGCAAAGTATGCATAAATGAATATCATTTCAGCATTGAGATCAGAGTGCTAAGCATCTGGGTTATGGATGCAGATTCATATCAGATTGTTCAGGGAAGATACACTTGAATATGGTAGAAACAAGGCCTGATTACTTGTCTTGGAGGATGGTGAGATGCAAGAGTTAATGCCCACTATTTCTTACAAACTGTCATTCTTTTACTGCTGTAGCAAGTGTCAGCTATACCCAACTTTAGTTCAGCACTGAGTTGTACTTTCCTTCAGAGCACAAGTCTGTGTTTTCATCTGGCTTCACAGAGCTGCTTCTCTCTTTACTAAAATGAATGGAAAGGTCTAGACAGGAGACATGAGCTTGGTTCTGCCATCCCTGACTGCCCTGCAAAGTGGTTGGGTCAGCATGTCTCAAGAGTTACATTACACCTGGCTTATCACATCACAGAGTGGCAAAGGGATTGCTAAGGGTTACATCTCTTCTCTCTGATCTGCTCCAGAGTAGATCTTATTGCCATATTATGGACTAACCCAACATAAGCCGTCAGTGAGGCAGCATTTATTACTATAAGGTGGATACTACCTCAGTGCAGGCAGACGTCTGTGCACTACTTTGACTGTCAGACTAAGTTGACATCAGTGGTTACCTGGTCAGAGCTCCTTTCACTGAAAAAGATTTTCCCTAAGCACAGATGAAGCTGTAATTGAGTCCTCATGCCCCCGTCTTCAGAAGCTGCCCTAGTTTAGGATATGAGCCTCAGGCTGTCTCAAACCTCTGCCGAGACTGCTTAACCCAGAGTCCAAACAAGAGCCATCAGATGGGAACTGTGTTCAGTAACCTGGCTTGCATCTGAACCTGAAATCTAGGAGTGAAAGGCTTCATTCCAGCAACATCCAGTCCTTCAGTGTTGTTCACATTCACTTATACCAGGGAGGAGATGGATGTTTAGACACCGGAATAAAAATTCCTGTGTTTCTCTTCACTCTCCTGGATTTTTTCCCCTGTTTGCATAACTTTCTTGTTTAGAATAATGAATGTGTCTGAAGCAAGTTTCTCAGTGGATGGTTTATCTAGTTATTAATGATGTAGAGCACTTCAGGACCCTTAGGACCTCTGCAATGTTGCTTTAATAAACATCTTTCAAAATGATGAGGCCACTGGCCCTTTCTGTGCTTTTATGGTACAATGATCTTAAAGCAGCATGGTGCGTTTTATTTATTAGCCAGCCCATTGATCACACAGGTATCAGTTGGCTTCAGGGAAATTTTTAATTAGAGATATTTAAGGTTGAGAGAAAGTGCTTCTGTGACAGACAATGAGAGCAAGCAGAAGCAGGAGGCAGGCTATCTTTGTGACTCTGAGATTAATACAGGATTTAAATAAAATATTCATGAAAGAAAATTGAAGTTATAGCCAAATCCAAACGTTAAACCTCCTTTAAAACTCAGATATAAAGTCTTTGAAGATTCATTCTTCTTTGTATTCATTAGTGGGGAATGAATCTGATGAACATGAGAGAAAAGGGAATTTGTTTCCTATTGTAATAATTTAGCAACATTTTTAAATGTTTCTACTAAATCTTCTTGAACCACAATTTAATGTCATCGATAAAATCCATATCCTTATTTGAAATGGCTCACAAGTCACTGGGACAAGTACAAAGAAAAGATTAGGGGTGGAACTTGGGACATCCCTGGCAGCACACTGACATGTGTATGAGACAGAAAGAAAAGATCATGTGGAGGGCAACTGCATCCTTCTGGCAGTGTCGGACTGGTGGTTGCTAATACTTAAAGCCTATATTGTCACATGAAAAATGAATGGTACTAGCTGTTCAAACATCTCCCTTGTTAGATAATTAATCAGGTGTACTTTGTTTTGATATAGCACCTCTCTGGCATGCTCACAGGCATCTCCTGAAATAGCCCTGTAAAATGGATTGTTAAAAAAGGGGAAAAAAAAAAGAAAAGCTAAACAAGCCCTGTAGCAAATATTGCATGTGACTGTCTGCACAACTAGCAAAATGGAACATTAAATTCTCCTACTTGCACAGAGCAAAATTTTTGGTCTTGGATGCCTGAATTTAACAATTTAAATGTGTAAGGAAGTTATTTTCTTCCAAGTTGTTGAGCAGTTCAGCTCCATTTCTCTGTTCTCCTTACCCTTCTTGTATGCCACAGCTGTTCTTCCTAAACACAGAGCATCCAAAAGTACTTTAGTCTTTTGATGCTACAAACTTCAGAGGTTTCACTGGAGAAGTTCTGGGTCCCTAGTATGGAAAGGAAAGCTGCAAACTGGTTACTTCTTACAATGTAGTGACCTGAGCTTTTTGTCAAGGAAGGAACATGGGTGATGCTGTCTCTAACATGAGTCAAACTATTCCTGACTGGAGATAGAAAAAAATCATGAGTCTCCAAAGCTGTCATGAGTAGGTATGTGACAGGGTGAAGCCAAGAAAGCACCAGAAGGGTCCTACCTACAATGGCACTGGGATAAAGAAAAAGAGTGGGCTCATATCCCCTTCCTGCTGGTTTGTAGAGGAACAAGACTGTTCTCACTAGTTGTGTTACGCAGTGATGGTCTTGTTGGGAAACTGTGTTCTGTATGATTGCCAACTTTCTCCACTTTGAGAGAATCTGTATGAAATTTCTGAATAAGAAAAAAATCTCCTGGGATTTCTTTTTATCAGAAAGAGCCATCTAAACACATGGAGGGAGCTCACAGAGGCTTATAAATCACTTAAATCCCTTAAATCCCTTAAAGTATAGGCAAAATTGTTTACATGCACAGAACCACATTATGGCAACCCAGGGTTCCAGTCAAGTCCACAGCTGGTTCTTTCCTATTCAAGCCCAAGTATTTCTTGTGCACTCTACTTTGCCTTGTGTGTAAGTGGGACTAGTCTTCTTCCCTTAGCCTTTGAGACTTTTTTTCCCATTTTATTTTGTCTGCAGACAATCAAGGATCTTCCTTAGTGGGAAGAGGTTTCAGTCTTTACCTTCCCTCTACCTTCTATGTGCACACACATAGAAACACAAAGTGTTTTGGTATTATTGCTGCTCACAAGATCAACAAGTTGCAGAATTAAAAGCAGACATTCACACCTCCCAGGATTATAATTTTAGGGGCTCCTGATTTTGGCAGGCATCAATTTTTCAATTACAACTCAATTAATTTTGTGAGTATAATGGCTACAAATAAAATGATTGAGAGTATTCATTTAAAAACAAACAAAGAAAAAAAAGGCTGAGATTATGAATCCATTCCTTGAGACCAGGAGTCATGTTTGATGTGCTGTGGCTTTAGTTAAATTGCCTTTGAATGGGATGAGCATGGTGTGTACTGTCGTGCAAGAACATAGGCTGAGAGTCTTTCTATATGACCAAGAAAATACAGGTGATAACGCATTTTCCCAAAGTTTTGTGAACTATTTATAATTCTCTTAGCTCTCTTGAAGAAACAAGACTAGCATGTGGATTTGCTATTTAAAATCTCTTCACTAATACCATTTTTTATGGAATAATCTGTTAAATTTGGTAACAAGCCCATCTGAAATGTCATGTCTATCACTGCAGAGTTCTAATTAACACTAAGGCTTATTAGCCTAATTTGACTTAGAATTTGAATAAGGGCAAATCTATTCATAGGGCTATATGCAACCTATGTCTCTAGTAGCTTTTAAATATGAATTTTCCAGCTTAACCAGAAGAAAAATCCATCACTCCTCCATGTGCAACTTAAGATTCATCCATTTTTGTTACTAAATCCTTGTTAAAAAGATTTTAAATTAGGGATTTTTCATTATTCAGAGACAAACTAAGGAGTTGGGAAGAAGATACCATTGGAAGAGAATAGAAGTAAGGCCCAAGTCAGTATCACAGGGCCAAATGAAAATGTTATTAAATTACTGATGGCTCAGTTTTCCCCTAAAGAACAGCCCTCCTCTCCCACTCCTGCAATAGGTGATATTCAGAAATCACTTTCTCCTCTATTGGAATGAATGTGTCACACTGAAACATATTTCCCCCTGCTCTAATTTCTCACAGGCCATTTGGCAATCCATCTTTTCAGGCCATTTTGTGCAGGTGTATGATTATATTTGAAATTCCTGCACCCATTAATCACTTCTCTGTGACCTGCTTTACTCTGTACTTACTAAGCTCCTTCCTTCAGTTCTGGACTGCCAATGCTGTGTAAATTGTTTACTTTTCTGGTGCAGCACTTTCTCAGCATTTTGGCAAGCTTCAACAAAATGTTCTCAATTGACTTTTGGCCAACAAATGCAATAGACTTTTCTTACATGGAATTTGATGCCTACATATGTTTTAGCTTGTTCACTGTTTTAGGCAGCTCTTTTAACTCTGTTATCACCTGGTCTCACCTTGACTCTGTTGTGACTGTAGAGTGGTAACAATTGTCACACAGGCCTAAACACTCTTTCCAGCTCCTGCATTTTTTTGCTTTCCACCATATATGTTTTGGCTCAGAGAAGGCTCATTTAACTCTTGTATTGCTTGCAGTCAGACAGAGAAGATATTGCTTTCATGGAAGAATGAGAAAATAAGTGCAGACCAGAGATGGGAAAAACAGCAGAAGAAATAGAATTTCCACTACATTTTGTAGAAACAATAAAATAGATCTGATGCTTTAAATATTTGCATTCCAGCCTTGTGTGAAGTTATGCTGGAAATACATTGAGCAGGAATATATTTGGCATAAACACTTACTGTCTGTAGGCAGAAGAAAGATGGGAAAAGGGAGAAAAGGAAATAAAATTAGATTTTTCTTGCTCAGCTTAAGTTGTTTATGAACTATAATCACTGGAGAGTGGAAAGACAGCAGCCAGTGGACCCCATCTATCTTATACACTTATCTTATGCAGGGAAGAGCAGAGGGTGTTTAGCACTCTCAACTGATTACAAATGAAGTTTTTATACTTAACTTTGACTAGACAATGAACTTTTAAATAGCTCAAAAAAGACAATGACTTTTTTAAATGGCTGCAGTGAAGTTGGAAAAGCCCTGCCTGAAAGTGCCCAGTTTGAAATCACATGACAAGTCCATGTCCAAGCTAAAAGCGAAGCCCACGTTTCCTGAGCTGTAGGGCAATGTATGGTCCATCCTGCCACTGTTGACCTGAGCTGTTCGAGCTTGTCCAACTGTGATGGAGCTAGACAAATCCTACTGTCATGAAAACCTGCTGTCATTTCCATTTCCCACCATTGCCAGAAATGCCTAAAAATCAGCCCATCGTGTTTGTTTCATGTTCTGATCTATATTTAGACCATTGTTAACTTATTGTATTTGTGTGTTGTATGGTTTTTGGCTCTTCTGCTTTGCAACTCAGCCAGAATAAACCTAAAAATATTTTAAAAACTTGAAGCCCAAAACCCATTGTGCAAATATTTAGGAATGTTACACAAGGCTTAGTCCTGTTCAGGAGAAAAGGACTTCAAGGATCTTATTATGGATAGCGTGTTTACTATTGTTATTCTGTTCTTGTTGCTCATCTATTCTGCTGGAGCATAAGAAACATTTTTCACTCTGTGTGCTGGTAGATATCTGAATGCTTCATCTTCACACAGCAGAATATAACTGGGTCACTTGAGGACAGGGAGTGGGTGGTGCCTGACAGTTTTTATAAACAAATCAAAATACCTCTGCTATCCCCAGTGCCTAGTTAGCTGTATGCTTTCCAAGTTCTCGGTGCTGAAAGCATAGAAAGTTAGATCCTCTCCTGGTGAAGAAGCAGAGGTACGTGTAAGTTTGATGTATTTCATCTGACTTCCTAATGGTCTAACTCTTAAAACTCCCTCACCCTCATTCTATCACTGTGCAAGGAAGTGAAAAATAAATATAACTTCTATCTTTAGAAGACAGCAGCTAATCTATGAGACCACAAATGACAGAGATGTTTCCAGACTGCTTCTGCCTACACCTCTTTTTGAAGCCTTGATATTTAAATTGCATCCATTTAAGTTCCCCTGTGCATTAATGAAGTAGGTGTTAGCAGGCCTATGGGAGATCGACTGGTGATACAGAGGTTCAGGTCAGAAGAAGGGAATGTAATTTTCATAACTTTCACACCAGTTCTGAATTTGGCACCTTGTGATTTTTATCAGATGTTGATGATAGCTTATCCCATTGAAAGACAGCTTATCCCATTCTCTTTGAGAGAAGAATTTTTGTCCAGCTGTGTCTTAGTAGGAGTATTAGTGTCAATCACAGTGTCTTGTACACTTTCCATATCTCATAGACCTACTTGAATTGCACATGCTGGTATATGGCTATTTACTTATTTTCTTCTTATCTTTCTACTGTTATGAATGCTTCTTTATATGTTCTAGTGACAGGTACATTTCATTACTGTGATTTTTTTCAGTGGTTGGAGTTCCTTAATTTAACTCACTTAAGTTCTTTAGCAGTATTCTTGTAGGATGTTTCCATTGAACATTTATCAAAGCACATACCAGCAGCTGCAGATATACAACAAATTGATATAATTGTTCTCAGTGCTACTAATGAAGAACTTGACTTATTTGATTCCCTAAGTATTTAATTGAATAAGATCTTGTTGCCTATAAAATTGGATTTAGTGATAGAAAATCAAGGTCAGAAGAGGCATTTTGGGAAGATTTTCTGTAATTTTTTTTTTTTTTTTTTTTTTTTTTTTTTTTTTGTGATTTGTAAAGGGCATTTTTAAAGGACATGAAGACAATAAACATAGGATCATAGAATCATATAATACCAGGTTGGAAGGGACCTCAGGGATCATCTGGTCCAACCTTTCTGGCAAAAGCACCATCTAGACAAGATGGTCCAGCAGCCTGTCCAACTGAAACTCAAAAGTGTCCAATGTTAGGGAATCCACCACTTCCTTGGGGAGATTATTCCAGTAGATGATTGTTCTCATTGTGAAAAATTTTCCTCGTGTCCAATTGGAATCTCCCCAGGAGTAACTTGTAGACATTTCCATGTGACTCCTTGTTAAAAGGGAGTCTCCACCTACTTTGTAGCCACCCTTTAAATACTGGAACATGGTACTAAGGTCTCCCCTAAGTCTTCTCTTCTCAAGGCTGAACAAACCAAAGCCTTTTAGCCTTTCCCCATATGGCAGGTTTCCAAGTCCCTCAATCATCTTTGTGGCCCGCCACTGGATCTTCTCCAGCTTGTCCTCATCTTTTTTGTATAGCGGGAACCAAAACTGAACACAGTATTCCAGGTGTGGCCTGACAAGTGCTGAGTGGGATAATGACTTCCTTATCTCTGTTGGTGATGCCCTTGTTGATGCAATCCAGCACCCTGTTGGCTTGATTTGCTGCTGCAAAAAATGTTTTGCATGTTTAAAAAACACTTAAATCCATTTTCTGTATGAAAGGGCCATCATCATTTTGAAAACTTGTTAGATGTGGCCTCAGGAGTAGTGGCAGGAGTTCCTGTGATAAGTATTTTCCCAAAGGCACCATGAGCTTTAGAGACCAGTTTATTCACTGATGTAAGAAATGACCCATGCTCATGAGTTAGTCAAGTGAGAGAGCTGTTAAAGAGCCACTAACGTTTCCTCCACTTCAGAAACAGCACAACTGCTCTCAAACTTCCATTTTCCCCCCACAGAAGTCCTGTTTTTAAAAACAAACACAATTTTCTTCATAGTATCAGATATCTTATTTGTTTCTTCCCTACCACACCCCACCCCAGTTCTTAAACTATTTGTCCCACCTACTTCATTTTAGCAGGCCCACTAACCATCTGTGGGCTCTTGAAGCATCAACTCTTAATGAACGGGACTGTAGCAACTAAACCAGATGTTTTTTAATCACTCTGAAGACAAGGAGGGAAATTTTCATTTCTATTCACTGCAGGAATAGTAAGTAGTAGGAGAGAAAAGAAGAAAACATCTGATTTTCTATGCCCCTATGATGGCTCTTATTGGGACTATATAGTTGGAGTAACTTAGGGCAACTATTCTAAGCTCTCATTTATGTTAGAGAGAACTGCAGGTCCACACTGCATTGGAACAGCAGAGAAGCCCTATGGTCTCCTGGTGTCTATCCAGTTCCCCTGCTTTAAGTAGTTCCTAAGAGAAAATTTACCTTTCTTGTCCTTCAGAGCTTTTCCCACTCAGGAAGATGACTGTGTGTACAGCTGAAAAGGAAAGTAATACTATAAAAAGCTTTGAAAGCAGGGAAGGAAAAATGTCAGTAAGCCAAGTGTTATTTGGAACCAGTGAAGTACGTTCAGTTTCTTTATGTGTGTACACAGGGGTTGGAGACACAGAAAACCATTCCCACTGCGCGCCCCTCCACCCCACCTCAGCATCTTTTTGTGCTGAATTCAGTGACAATTTTTTTCTTCAAAGCTTTCAGGATTTGAACCCTGTTTAACACTTCTCTGATGAGCAATTCTGCTGATCAACAGTTGATGTCTAGTCAACAAATTGTGCCTGTGATTTTGCAGTAGGATAACATTGTAGATAAGACACACCTACTGGGCACTTTCAAGTTATAATATTGTGTTAGTCATTGCTTTTATGTATGTTTATACACAATATCTGCCCGAAGGTATACATTGATTTCCAGCCATCAAGAACACATTTAAAATTGTCTGAGTGTTTAACCTTTGTTCACAGAAAGTATATTTTAACTTTTTTTTTCCATTAAGAATTATTAGCTCTGAAGAGTTTGATATGGCTATAATCATCATCATGATTATTGACTTAAACTAAATTTCTACTAGTGATTTTATTCCTTGTATAAAGTTGAGTTATACTTGTAATTTACCTTTTGTCTTTTAATAGGTGTATTCCCTTAACATGTATTGATTTAAGTGGATTCAACTGTATTTCAGGTAAAGATCTTCTGACAACTAAAAATAAAAATCTAATGTAGTGTTACTTCACTTGTATCTAGTAATTTTTTGAGTTTCTATAGTTAAAATAAAATAATACTAATAATAAAAAAAAAAAGAAAACTAACAAAAAAACCCAAAGAGGATAGAGACTAAGATTCACATTGCAGTATTAAATGCTTAAATCCAGGACAACAATTCTGACAGCCTCCTCTCCAGTATGAGATAACTTCTGAAGCACCTAAAATCAATCAGTTCTTCCATTTTTTTCTCTTAGTTCCCCAGTTGCCAAAACTCAAGTTCATTCACAGCATCATGGGCTGAAACAGCTAAGTGCCTGGTTTCTTCCTGCACTCATCTGTCAATTCAGAGATGTACATGGTGAAACTCAGACTCCCTCCCAATCCCTGGAGGTCGGGAACCCATCAGGGTGCTCCAACAACAGCCGTCACCCACCTGCAGCCACAGCATGAAACCTGGCAGCTACGTGCCCCTTTGCTGAGAAACACTGTGGGATGGAGGGGAAGGGATGCTGTTGTCTTCTGTCCTTTGCATATTTTCCTCATGGGAAATCCATCCAGGTTGTGGCAGATGGTGTGAGTGTGATCACCTTGCCAGGGTTCAAATTGGCTATATTGACTCGCCAAGCGAATACTGGAATAAGGCCATTTTGTATCCCTCCTGTTAGAGCTCTGCAAAAAAAGATGAGGTTACAGAAGGGAAACCCATTGATAAAGGAGCCCTGAGTCCTGATCCCTGATTTTCCCTGCATTTTATCCCAAGTTTATTAACTTTCTAATTGCAGTTGGAATTATTCCAGTGCCCAGTTTTAGGGCTGCCTATCTGAGATGTAGGCTCAGTTTTAAACCCTTCCTCTGGTTGATTTGATTAATCTGAAGTTTTCTGCCCCTGTCCTAATCACCAGGATAAATGGACATTTCTTGTTCATTTTTGGAAGAGAAACACTCATATATTTTATATAAAGCTGAGCAGACTCAACTGCCAAGGTAGTGAGAACACAATCTCAATAATATGTAAATGAGGAAGGCAGCTTCAAATCTCTACCATTTGACCCAAAAGAACTGATGCCTGGGAATGGTTAAAATTGTCCCTTCTTTATGTCATCACAGAATCAGAGAATGGTTTGGATTGGGAGGGACCTTAAAGATCATCTCGTTCCAACCCTCCTGCCATGGGCGGGGACACCTTCCACTAGACCAGGTTGCTCAAAGCCCCATCCAACCTGGCCTTGAACCCTTCCCCAGGGTGGGGGAAGCCACAATTAATTTGGGCAGCCTGTTATGGGACAGCCCTAGCTACTGGGGCTGATGTCTTAGCTTTTGTCAGGATGTGGGTTTGCCTCCAAATCCAGGCCTTTGTCTCCAGAATTTTTTTGGTGTTTATTCATTCAAAAATTACCTATGAGTTTAGGTATCTTTTATTTACCACTGCACATCGGGGAGGATTTTATAGACTGCAGAGACCACCTCACTTGGAACAATCTCATGGAATTTAATTGGTTTAAAGCAAAACATTTTACTGTTGTAGAAGAAAATTTTTGTCCAGATTACTCGAGACCTATTTATTAAAGACCTTCTTATAGTTTTTCAGACTACCAGCTGCATTCAGCGGCACTGAGATCATAGTTTTCACCTGAAAATCTTGGATATACAGGTGAAGCAGACAACTTCAGTTCCCATTGTACCAGATCAAGCTTTCTCTACAGTCAGACATGAAGTCACTAGTAGAGTTAGGAAGAAATCATGTTTTTCCTGACTCCTTGTCCTGAGCTTTGGCTTTGCATTTCCTCTTCATGTTTGTATTCTCCAGGCCCTCGTAACTCTCAAATACAGATAGTATCAATTTTATTTTTCATGAGATGAAAGAAAGCTAGAGCTTAAAAACATGTATAAGTTGTTTTACACCCATGATGGAACAAGGCAATCAATTATTTCCTTCTTCAAAACAACTCTGCCCATGTTCAGCCATGGATTGTTGATGTATTTTAGAAGCTGTGTGGCAGCATGAACGAATGGTATGATTCATGCCCCATGACTGCACCTCAAGATTGATTCAAATGGCTATTATCATGTTTCAGAATGTGGTGGCGGTAAACACAAGGAAGATATGCTATGTCTAAGAGCCTCCCATGTCAAAATACAAATCAACTTTGATTGATACGTACTGACTCATGGCCATGTAGAAGAGATGTGAGATTTGTCAACTAGGATTACAGCGGTGTAATTATTTACACTCCCAAAACGTTCAGAATGATAGAGTGTTTATGTGAAGTATAATGTTAATGGAACTACTAGAAAATCAATACCAGGATTGGGACTGGATGCCATTTAATTTATTTTTTTTCTGGTTATACACTGTAGTAGAGGTTTTTTTTATCTTGCATATTTATACAACTCTATTTTTTGTCAAGTTCATTGCAATAATTGCAATGACACAGGTAATTACAGATAACACCATGCATTCATTTCTGTTCTTCATAAATACCTATCCTCATCTCTGAAAATTCTGTCTATTTGTTAATTTGACATCATTCTGTCTTCAGCACATTTTAATGTACTGGGCCAAACACTGTTGTGATCTGTATATTTCTGTTGAAACTTTTAGTGTCCCAACTGTCTATTGCTAAGAGCTCTTACACTGTTTGTCTCTGGGAGCCCAAATCTCTTTGTGGGGCTGGTAGTGTTAAGATCATTATAAATAATGTCATATTGCCCTACAGATACAAAACAGACTGTAGAATTTGGTCCATGGTTAAAATACCGTATCGACCACTTCTTTAAATACATCCTTGTACCATATCTCTTCATGTCCATGGTAGGAGAATTTGTCCACTAACCTCTAAACTCATCAAGGTTGGAGTCCTCTTATTTGTCTGGCACACCTGATTGATTATTAAGATCCTACAAAAAAAAAACAACAGCACTCTATAAATCAGCCTGAATAATAATAACAACAATTATAGTAATTATTGATACTTGAACATTTATTTGTGTTCCTCTCAGTCACACTGACAGGATTTTGATGCATAAATTTCTTCTCACTGTAACAAGATTACATAGTTCAGAATGCAAAGATGCTGTTTCATTTATTCAAAAGAAGTCTTCCTTAGGTAGAACCCTGTAATGATATAGATCATGTTATACTAGGGATTTTATGGAAATACTCAACACTGATCTGATAAAGATTGCTATGGAGATTATAGATAAATGCTATTATGTATACAAACACTCCCTTGGGAACTGCTGTGATACTGCCTACAAAAGCTGAGATCACGTGTTCATGAAGAAGTTGCACAGGATAAACAGTGTGTGTTTCTATTCTTCACACATAACAAAACATAGATAGCATATAACCAAGGAGAAAATTTTGGAAAATTTTTCATGTTAATTTAAATGGTAGAAACTGGAAAATTTAAGCATACTCTATAGAGTCTTTGGAACAGAGAATGTATTTTTGTTTTGTATCTGTAGGGCAATATGGCACTTCAGATGGCTGGTGTCTCTGTTTCTACAGCGTTAGTGAAACATGAATAAGACGTAAACCATAGTAGTGAAGGTGCTGATCCAGCAAACAGTTAATTCCCATGACCATCTATTGAATTCAGAGATAGTAATCATGTAAGCATGCATGCAAGGATATTTGTGTTGGTAAGTTCTAGGCTCAAATGGCTCCTGTTTAAGTTTTCACAGGGAGCCAGGAAAAACAAACACATATTGCCTGGTATTTAGTCCAGTCCTTTAAAGGGAAGTGACCTCTCTTATCCCAGGATGGACTAGTTAGTCTGTCTTTTTATATCTAGATCATTCATGCCAGAGCCTTTTTTCCTCATCTTCAATTTCTAACAGTTCTGTATTTTGATGCTGTTTTAAGGCAGCCAAAAAATAAACAGAAGCATCAAATTTGAATGAAAGCTGTGTTTATACTGGAGGACTTTTAAAGCCCTGTAATGTAGACTTTTGCTATGAAGTTATCATGAAACTCTTAAGAAAGAATTACTGATGGAAAATTGGACTGAGCAGATGAGTTCTGAAGTCTGCATGGGTTTCAAGCTGCAACAAGTTCAGATTTGACCTCAGGTACATACAAAGCCTTTCCAAATGATGTACACTGCTTTTGGAAGAAATATATGATGCTGTAATAGACTGTTAACTTTCTATTCCCCTCCTCACCCTTTGGGACACTTAGTGCATAGTTTCTACTTACAAAATTAACTCCCAACATATCTGTATTCTACATCCTTCTAAACAGTTACTCAGAAAGGTGCTCACGCATGCACTCATACACACTTATATGAGAATTCTTAAACCATTCTGTAAGGGCAGTCTTCAAAGCCACTGCTCTTGAAATCCTGACTGTTCCCAAAACTAGGTTAAAGACATTAGAAATTTCATCACCTGTTTTTAATTTCTATTTTCAATTAGTGACATGCTTTATAGTGTAAAGAACATAGCACTGAAAAAAAATGGAGCTTTTTCATACTATTTTTTTTCCTGAAGGGTGTGTAACTGCTAGAAAAAATTGCATCTAGATCATAAAACAGTCTCTTTCATATCTCTCACAATGAAGAATGTCTCTTACTGTGGTTCCAGCATTTACTATACTCAACATAAGGCACTGTTGTGGGCAGATATATGTGGTAGACTGCAGGCAGAGGCAGATTAATTTTGCCTGTGCTCTGGGTAGAGCAACCAGAAGCTGGATGAACAAAATTACCTCAGTGTTGAACCTGACCTATTTTGTTTTCCTGAACGATGGATTTCATTAAATAAATCCCAGTGTTGGGATAACCAGGTTTAGATGGCTTCTGGTTGGCTCAGAATGTGGGCATACCTTTTGTGTGTCTCTTGGGTAATACACTCTGCAGACATATCTACAGATTACATGTTGAATCATTTTTTATCATTGAATTAAGTACCATGAATCTATAGCTATAAAATTATTTGTAGTAAGAAAATTAAAATAAAATATTTCCTTCTGGACAATGTTTTCACACTCTCTTTCACTGTGACCTGCTTGCACAGCATGTTCCACACTTGTGGTTCAGTAGGTTGAAATGAGGGGAAAACAGACAATAGAAACTGTTTAGAATAAAGTCCCTGCTTTTGAGCTTCTATTCTAAGATGAGGCTGAATTATTACTTTTGCCTCATTGGAGAAAAGCATGATATGAAATGGCATGAGTCATCTTCTGGGCCTAACTGAGCACAACACTGAGTATAATTATATATATATGTATATATATATATTTATATATATATATACACACATGTATAACCTTAGGGTACTGACCTTAATCACAGAGGAAGTGTGAGTACAAACCTGGATGTTCTGAGCATCTCTGCAGTCTCTTGCTTACAAGACAGTCCTTTGTGCCTTTCCAGCCTGCTCACTGCAAAAGGTATAAAAGAAGAATCTTGTCTGCACAGGATATATGGCTGGGAGAAAATGCACTCTGTCTCTTCCTGCCCACCCAAATCCTTTTGGGAAGTACCCACATAGTGTAAGTGGAGCTCTCTTCCAGTCATCTATTTAGATTGGAAGGCCGCTTGTTTTTTTTGGAAGATGATCACTTATGAAGTCCCCCTGCAGAACACTGTTGAGAACTATGCCATGGAAATTATTGATATAATCACGTTCAACCATTTTCTAGAGCCCTAATGGGGGAGGGCATAAGGACTCTTCATTCTGACATTTAGAATTAATGCCAGGAAAGGAAAGTTTCCCCTCCAGAGAAATGTCGAGAAGCCAATGTTACATACTTACAGTCACAGTAAATGTATAGGACCTGAAGAGCTAAAAGAGTAGTTTAATCAAAAGCTCATTGAATGCAGTGGGAAACTTCCCACCGGCTTCAGAGTTGAAATATTGAACATATTTCTTGTCTGAAACAATGGAAGGAATTAATGATTAGAGAAGGGTTTGCAGTCTCTGCACAGAAATGTAATGGAAGCTGCTTCCCCTGGTCTTTTGATACTCAATTTATCCATTTTTATTTGGGAGATCAATCACCAGAATTCCTATACAACTCTCTTCTTCAAAGGATTTTAAAAATGTGTCCCTTAATAAATCTGGCTCCTTATGTCATTGGCCTAATGGCCACCAATTTCATCCCAACCTGATTTCCCATTCCTGTTCATTATTTAATGCACACTGATAGACCCAAGAAGGGCCAGAGAACTGAAGCTCAACACGGTTTGGCTTCTGCCCATCTGCTTTATATGGTGCATCCTGTGGTGGTTGGTAGCAGAACAAGATCCAGAGGCTATTGTTAAATAAAGCAGGTCAAAATTTGTTCTCTGGCCCTAAGGGCAAGTGGCACAATATCCACGTGGCTAAACCCCTCTTCCCACCATTCCAGATAATGTAATAACTGTTAATCCACATGGACAACACTGTGTAGTATTTAAGTCCATGGTGTGGATGTGTTTGGGTTACTAGCGTAGCCAGAGCTGCAGATGAGTGGAGGAACACCAGGACTGCCATCTCCACTGGAAGTGGATTTGCACTGTGGCCTTAATGTAAGTCCATGAACATGCACACCACAAGGAGCTGACAGCGCTGTGACAGCATGTTTGTTTAGAATTATCTTAATTGATGCTGAAACTATTCATTGCTTCCTGTTTATACAACCTCCAATGAAGTCAAAAGATCAAACGCAAAAACCTAGCCTGGCAATTTTCAAAAACTGTCAGAGAACATAACAGAAATTACTTAGATGAATGTGCTTTCAACTCCCATGAAATGTAAATGTGTGTGTAACACATCAGTCTGCCAGCCTCTATGGAAAGCTGTCTATGGATGCTTTTTGTTCTATGAAAATGTGAATTTCTTTTGCAATGTCATGAAGCCTGGGAATCTCAAACAGTAATCAAAATATAAATCATAGTTTTTGAGTTTCTTTCATTCCTGTATCTTGTATTTGGACTTTGAGTTTGGGTTGTCTTCTCTTAATGACTGTAGTGGGGGTCTGAAAAAGCTCGTTGACCCATTTTGGTGTCATGAAAGATGTTTAAGAAATGTATGTCCCATAAAGCCTTATCTAGTTAATTGTGAATTTAATGAGATTAATAAAAATTAATAGAAGTTTTCCCCAGGATTATATTATAATTATTATGGGTTTTTTTGTATTTTGGTAGTGTTTGGTGGTTTAGCACCTTGGTACTGGAACATGTGTATTGTGTGGTTTCTTACCTTGAGAACTGGCTCTGTTTTTCCAGGGGGGCAGAGAGTTCAGCCCATGGACTTAACAGAAAACTCAGCTACCTTGACATGTAGACATGAGGTATTTTAAAGCATGTTTGGTGTTTGAGAGGTCAAGAAACTGCTTATGGGGATGTAACTTTCCTCTACATAACCTTTATAAACTTTCAAGAGCAGGAAGATTTCTGCTGTTGTTTTAATAAAAAAATAATAAAATTTGCAAGTCCAGATGAATATTTTAATGATCTTCCCCAGGCTGGCCTTCCAGTCAGGCATCAGTGTGCCTCCTATTTAGTATGGGTGATGTGAGGACTCCAACCTACCAGTGCTTTTTCCCCAACTTTATTACAAGCATGAAGCTTATCTAGCCCACGAGCAGTTGGGCTCCATGTATCTACCAGTAATCAAATTATTTGTGACACATAATAGTTTTGTTTGCCAACTGTGACATTTTTCCAGAAAAGCATACTATTGTCAGGTCTAGTGTTGGAACATGAGGAATTATAATCAGCATAGTGTAACATGTCTGGCTGTAGCCTCTTTCCACAAGGATTAATATTACTTTATCAATGCTGAACTAGATTCAAAGACCATTTTTTCAGTGGTTTCTTCTTCTTTAGATAACTTTACATTTGTAATTTCATAGCCCCATGCTTTGTGTTCTCTTCCTGGAAAATGGCAACAACAAATTTGTAATTTTTTCATCAGCTGCATCTCCATTTCTGGAATGGGAAATTGCCTCATTACAATGGGATTTCAAATTGTGGCTTCTAGAAGGAAGAGAACTGTTGTGAACATGTTTATATTTACCATGCAAGGAAGACTTCTGCTTTGGAGGAAGGAAGCTGCCTGAGTGCAGTAAGGGCAGGGTGCTCCCTGGGGGCCATGGGGTCTCCTGCGGGGGACTGGCAGAACAGAGGCCTCAGAGCCAGGCCCCACCCCACCGCCCCTAGTCAGGGAGTAGGGCAGGCAAGGGGCCAGCCAGGGGCAGCCCCAGGCGTTGGGCATCCTCATGGGATTGGAGATAGGCTGAGGTCATGTCAGAACATCAGACTGCAGGTGTGGGTCAGGATCAAGTCCATCGAGGGGAACCAGGGTCAGACACATCCCAGGATGGCTGGGCAGGTCCATGGGGACAAGGCAGTGAATGGACAGAAGATAAAAGACCAGTGTTTCTACTGTGAAAAAAGGCCACTAACATTTCATGAATGAACCAGGAACATTGATCTGGTCATGGTCTAATGAATCAATGACATATTTAAATATTCTTGGAAGTCTCCTACCCAGTTGTCAACCTAGATGGGATTATAGCACTGAGCAATGACCTCTACTTTCAGTGCTGCCTAAAGGCAGGAGAGACTCCAGCAGATTGGAACAAGGGCTGACCACAATTATAGGTGGTGTACAATGGAAATATATACAAGCCCAACTGCTTCTCAAAGTTAAAGCTCAGGCAGATAAAATACTGCATTCCTTTTCTTCCAATTAGTATGAGAAAGATGCATTCTTGGCGATTTCTCCTTTATGTTAATTTGAGAAATAAGAGTTAATTTAACTACAGTTAATTTCATGCCCTCTATAATGTACCCAATTATATTGTCCTAATTATTTCAAGCCCTCATGAGCCTTGCTTGAGTGCCTTTTTTGGAAGAGGATATTAAATAACGATTATCCTCCTCATTAATACAATGCACAATAAAGAGAAAACAAATAAGACATGGATGAAAGGCATAAATATAATTTATATTTTTTACTCACTTACCCCCTGGTCTTTCCATGACAGCAGTAACATTAGTCATGAAGATGAGGAGGCTGGGAAATTTTTTGTCTTGACTTATCATTTCAGTGTTTTCTGGTTAATGTGTAAGGGTGTGGGCATCCTAGAAGCTGGGCTTTTCTGAGAGATCAACTATTATTAATCTATAGCACGAGGTTAGAGCTGCAGAAATTGAGACTTGTATTAGTTCTAATTTGTCCTTATTTTACTAATTTAGACAATGAAGCATAAAAGATTGAGTCATAGTAAAGAATAAAGTAGGAGTGTCACATTCATCTCTTGTGCATGAAGACTAAGATGTAGCAGAATTAGTGCTAGCTCATCCATATGAAGGTAGACAGGATTTGGAGACAGTGTTGGAGACAGTGTATGAGGCAGATGTGTCTTCCCATACTCTCCATACCAGAGTATTGTTTGATTCATCAGTTTGCAGGTCTATTGGCCAGTTCTATTCATGTCACTATATATCAAGAGCTCACAGAATTGACCTCTGCTTCCTGCTTTCTTGTTTGTGCATCCAAATCTTAGACAGATGCTTAAATCTCTATCTTGCTCTATGAGCCATGTTGTTGAGACTCAACACTCATGTGGTAGGTGAGCTCATAATGAAGGAGAAGCAGCAATGTTGGGATACAAAGAGCAGCACACCCAGTTAAGATGTCAGTCTTCAGCTACCATATGATGAAGCAACGTCATGGCCTTCCCCATTCTGTGAGAGATCCCTCTACAACACTGGAAAACAAAACACTTGAGAGCTGGAGGTGAGGGTAACAAGCACTGTGATCAGAATAGATGCTTTAGTCTGAAGACTGTTGCACCAATGGTAGAACAGTCCCCCGTGAACTCAGATAAAGGATTAATATAAAGGATAACATAATCATAGAATCATAGAATCATAGAATTGTTTGTGTTGGAAGGGATCTTTAAAGATCACCTAGTCCGATTCCCTTGCCATGGGCAGGACATCTTTCACTAGAGCAGGATGCTTAAAGCCCCCTCCAACCTGGCCTTGAACACTTCAAGGGAGGGGGCAGCCACAGCTTCTCCGGGCAACTTATGCCAATGTCTCACCACTCTCATCATAAAAATTTTCTTCCTTACGTACAATCTAAATCTACCCTCTCAGTTTAAAACTGTTGCACCTTGTCTTGTCACTACAGGTAAAAAAGTTGGATAAAAATTCTGATAAAAAAATCTGTCCCCATCTTTATTTTAATCCCCCTTTATGTACTGAGAGGCCACTATAAGGTCTCCCTGGAACATTCTCTTCTCCAGGCTGAAAAACCCCAACACTCTCAGCCTGTGTTCATAGAATAGGTGCTCCAGCCCCCTGATTATTTTTGTGGCTCTCATTTGGAACCCCCTCCAACAGGTTCTTTTTTGTCTTGTACTGGGGACCTCAGAGCTGGATGCACTAGTCCAGGTGTGGTCTCATGAGAGCAGAGTAGAGGGGAAGAATCACCTCCCTTAAGCTGCTGGCCGTGCTGCTTTTTATGAAGCTCAGTATACGGTTGGCTTTCTGGGCTATAAGCACACATTTCTGGCTCATGTCAATTTTTCATCCACCATTATTCCCAATTTCTTGTCTTCAGGTCTGAATACATAGAATATAAGGGTCTAGACAGGTCAAGAGATAGTGTCAACTCATATCCTTTTCATTTATGTAAACATTGTGAAGTGCAGAAGTGTATATGCTGTATATGGAGTAATCCCAGAGACGATATCTTCATTTTGTTGTATCAAGATCAGCAGAAATGTAAAGGAAATTAACCACTGCCTGTGTTGTCTGTAAATCTCAAGTGACTGGATAACAATGTGTTATTTTGAGTTGGAAAGTGTAGCTGGCCATTGGTAGTCTCCTCCTTCCCACCTGTTCTGAATATTTCTTAACTGGGAAGATGAATAATGAATCAGCCGTTTCAGGCTGTTTCAGACTCTACCTCGTCTGGAAGAGAAACTGCAAGACTCATCAAGCATAGGGTAATAAAAACATGTGCAGACAGAAATACCCTGAGTCTATATAAGCTGATGTTGCTTCTGCCATTTGGCTCATGTAAAGATTCTTTAAATCCTCTTACAGTAAAACTCTGTAGGGGAGTATGCTGTTGGACTGATAAAAGCGTGCCTGTCTCTTTCGTAACAAGCAGCAAAGCAGTGTTGATGAGTCACCTTTGGTGTGAGCTCACTCTTTTTTTCATTACTGAGCAGCAGGTGTCACAAGCCTTTTCTGATGCAACTGCTTGTAAGTGCTCTGCTGTCACCCACTGTGTCACTTGGCATCATGAACAGAGCCAGCTGATGATATGAAGGAGAGAGGGTCAGCATCTGATAGCAAAGTACAAACAAATTCAGAAAAATATTACCTCATTGAAGAGAAAAAGGGGGTATGAGCACAGCCCAAATAAAAAGTGAAGAGGGTACAGAAAACAAAAGGAGAACGGGAAAAGTCTGCTGCAGCAACACTACTTTCTTTACCCTGGGCAGAGTTTTCAGCAGGTTTTACGTCAGCCAAGCACATTCTGTACAGCTAAGCAAAGGCAGAGACAAAAATAAACTACCCTACCAGGTGAATATTTGTACAAGCTCTTGGATGAAATGTGCTTGGAAGCAACCTGGAGCTGGGCTCAGACCCAAATTAGGCTATGATTCCATGTGCAGATATTCAGTGTGATACAGTGGCTCCAGCCATTCTTCAGCAGATCAATGCATTTTTCCTCTGCTGGCTCAAAATTCTGACAATCAATACAGTCTGGGTAAGCCTGGTGGATCAGTATCCACCTAAGTGCATCTATCCCAGACTTTTCAGGGGTATGTTCATTCCAAGTGTTTGAAAAAATTGTAGTTTTTGCCTCTTCTATTTTGGCTGTCCTTGTTAAATATAGTCTAGATGCTCATGGAAACCATGTACTTTTTCCAGTTCAGTGGCTTCAGTGGGAGAAATGCCTTGGTAATGAATAGTAAATGACTGATAAGGCACCAAAAAATTTGGCCCAACATGAACACTATGTGATTTTATGAAAGTTTTCTCCTTCTGCAAAGTTATTCAATCAGGGAACTCATCTTTTATTAGGGCAGAATTTGGGGGCAATTCATCTTCCTACCTAGCAGCATTTGCTGAAGAAAATTTAAAACAGAAAGATTATAAATAGGAGAGAAAGTAAGCTATGAGCCTTTACACCTGAAATTGAAATACTGATTTCCTAATTTTTTTTTGTCTCATATAAAAATATGCATGCATATGCACATATAGTCCAGTGGTTCAAGTTCTTGATCTGTGTAGGACATAGATCAATTTGCTTTTTCATCAGAGACTACTTTTTGTAGCCTGGTAAGTACTAGGTTCAGTAACCATCTTGTCTGCCCAGTGTAGTATCATTAAGCAAATACTGCAGCTCACTACGTATCTTACAGGGAGATTATGTGCTTAGAGTGGGATTCAAAGAAGGTTGTATGCTAATCAGGGAGCTGCAGTGTGTAGCTGAGAGATAACCAGGAGATAAATGCAGGGCTCGGGTGGGCAGGGACAAGATGCGTGTTTCCAGAGTCGTCACTCCAGATCCAGAGCTGGAACACTACCCCCAAAGGTACATGCTTTCAATTGATTTTTTGAGAAGACAGCAAGTCTCACTTGTTTCCTCTGAAATGGTGACCAAGTTCTTATTGTCACTTCACAACCTTCCTTCCCTACCACGCTCAGTGCAGTAGTCAGTGCCTGAAGGACTCACCCAGGATGTAAGTGGTCCAGGTTCAAGTCCCTCCTCTGACTAGGGAAATGGTGTTAATTATCACCAGTTACCAAGCTGGATTTGGGTTATTCTCCAGAGCTCTTGTTGAAGCTGTGCAGCTTTAGCAGAAGACTCAAGAATTTCTGGGTCAAAAATGCACACAAGTAAGGATGTCTATAGTGTCCCTGGAAAGGGGAGACTTGGGTATTTGTCACTGTAGGTTTAATAGATTTTCCTTGAAACAGTCACTGGGTATAGCACACATCCTCTGCTGATGGGGCCAGATAGTAGCTTAGGTAGAGTCTGACTTCTTTTAGTTGTCCTTGGAGACAAAAAAAAAAAAAAAAAGGAATGAACACTTGCTAGACTACAGGCTCTTATTTATATATTCACTGGCATTACTTTTTAACTTTAATTTTCTGTTCTGGAAATTAGCTTGCTAAGTCTGAAGAGGAGAGAAACTCTACAAGCTCTTCCACAAGCTGTCTCAAACTGACAGTTCTTCACAGAAATTTTGTTGGACATGTCTAATTTTCAAAGTACTTCATAACTTTTTTCTTAGTTAAGAGATTTTGGGGACCAAAAAGGGTTGTAGGATTCCTGTGTCTAATCTAGACAAACAGATCTTCTCTCTTCTCCAAAAACTCAGTCAGGTGTTCCATCAGTACCAAACACCAGAATGTTTATGATCTACCAGCATCATTCTTCCCTATCCATTTGTTGCTTCTTCTCAAACTGAGACATCAGTCCTGTACATGGACATTTGTCAAAGAGATCTGCCTATGGCACTCCAAAAGTCTGCTGTCCCCGGGCAGACTGCTGCTGTGGAACACAAGTGAAGTTTATGAGCCTTTGTGTCTGTTGTTGACTCGCTTGCTCTACCCATTTCTTTTCTGCTGGATTTCACCTCTTTGAAGCAGGAGAAGATGCTGATCGTGGAAAAGAAGTATTTCACCGAGGTATTCCCCCATCACCTTTAACAACTCCAGTTCACTTCTGACAGAAAAAATGTCATAACCAGCTGTTTGCCTCAGGGCCAGCATACAAAGCCAGGCCAAAATCTGCAAAGTGATATGACAGTGTAAATTACCATGTGAACTGCTCTCTACCCTTCATCCAGCTCAAGGAGTATTTATTTCCTGATAAGCCTGTGTTCATCCTTGCAGGGGTATCAACTCCATCAAACTGCTCCTGAAAGACAGTTTAAAATGACAGCAGTTCTAGTAAAAAGTGGGACTAATATAAATGCTTTGTGAAAATACGATTGGTTTAGTGTCGCCTGGAGAGATTCTCTGCCTGTATTACTGTATTTTGAATAATTTTGAATATCACTGCAAAACTTGTCTTAAGCAGCACTCTTTTCCTGTTATTCTTGCTTACATCTGTTCACTGTAGTAATGGATATTTTTTGGCTGTAAGCAGTTATGAAGCATGACACTTGGCGAATAGATGTCTGTGTGTGCAATAACTATTGTTTTCTGAAGACTCATTTGGCCCTTGTCTCCTCTGGGTGAGACAAAAATATAAATATATCACTATAAACTGCTCACCAGCCTTTCATTGTTACTACTACCTTTTTGACTGACATTGCTTGTGTTTGAGCTCTGCTCTGAACTGAACTCTTTTGGGAAATTTAAAGGATTTGATTTTAAGCTTCAAATTTATTGTATATATGTTTGCTGAATGACAAGTTGTGCTTCTGCTATTTAGTCAATAGCATATCTGTCCTTTGTAAGTAGCATGCTGTTTATAAGTGATACAATTATTTCCACTAACTGCTCAGAATCCGACTGATCACTCTCACAGCCATAAATGAATCTGTTTGACAACCTGTTCTCCACACAGTAGGTAGTCTTCCACCCGCCAGCTAATTTATCATTGCATCTGCCTTGCTCTGCCAAGGGATATGTTCTAGTGCATTTATTCTGTTTCTAAAAGCTTGTGACTAGCCATTATCTTTGGAGGAAATATATGTAAAAGAACAAAAAAATTGTGATGTATCTTTCTGTCTTTGTAAAACTCTTGCTTGCAGCATCTCAAAGAGATCTCCTCCATTAGTTGTTTTCATTATCTTTTACAGGCTATACCTCCCAGTAATTTCAGAGACCCCCAGCAGCTCAGCTGGTTGGCCCAGGCTAGATGAAAATGTTTCTCAGCATTGGTGAGAAGTGCTTAATTGATATTAACATGGATGGAAGTGGTCTGCTCAGCCATAGGACAGATGTCATTTGGTACACTTTCCTTCCCTCTAATGGTAGTGCTCATGCAACCTGAAAGGACCATCTGCAGATCTTTGAGATTAGTGCAGGCCTGTTTATTGTTTGGCTTTTCTGTTGGTTTCCTATCTGTCTGGATCTGGTGTGCTAATTGCCTTGAATGTCAATCTTTCCTAGATATCCCAGCAAGCAGCAAATTTTTTAACATGCATTTATTCCTAATTCAAAATAAGTCTAAGAACTTGCTGAACTGAGCAGCCACCACAATGGAAAAACCTTCATCATGCAGACTGACTGAGACAAACTCTTCTGCTATGCTGCTAAGCAGTGTTTCTGTGGTCTGAACTCTTCAACAGTTTGCATTTTTTTTTGCCAGAACTCAGGGTTCAAGCTCAAGACCCTTCCTGACACATCTCCTTCTCCCAGTTCAAGCCAAATCTATGTGTTTGAATCACAGAAAGACAGCAGTTCATAGATGATGGAAAAGGGTCAAAATAGTAGGTATCACCTCCAAGTCAAGGCTATCTTTTTGTTCCCCTGTAAAATCTGAGTCTTTACTCTTCAGTAATAGGATTTTCTGTGTTTTGGCCTTGTCTTGTCACGTACATAGGAGGATTAACGCTGCCAGAGAGAAATTGAAGATGCCACTCAGAAGAATGGGCAGGGCAGTAACTTATCAATAACAGTATCATCCTTTCACCTAACAGACTCTAACACAGAGACATGTCTTGTTTCTATTAATATTTCATAGAACCAGCTGGTACTACTAGATACAGCCAGTCCCAATGAACTTCATTTTAGCTTTTTTATTAGCTTATAAAGGTGATAGAGTTGATGGATACCATTTAATGGAACGTTTTCCACCCTACACCCCCCTCCCTTCCCACCCTGAAAAGTCTGACATTCATAAATTGAGGAGGTCAGTAATTTGCATCCAGCTGAGTGGCTGTCTGGCTTTAATGAGATGATTTGTAATCATAAGCACTGCACTGCGGTGGTGTCTGGTACAGGGGAAAGAGGAGCACGTATACATACTCCAGCTGAGATGAGGGAGAGGTGATGAGAAGGAGGGAAAGCACATGGATCAGAAAAAGGAAGCGAGGCTAGAATGACATAAGGAGCTCCATTAGATGTAATACAATAATGCTGGCCTGGTTAGCATAGGAGCCAGAGGCTGGCTGATGCAAGCCAGTGAAACTCCTGTTACATAGGTCAGGCAGGCAGCTTGCAGGATTGCTCTTATCCAGAGCTCTTTAGAATAGCTGAAAATAGCAGGTTCAGTTTTGCCAGCTTTAAGCTCTCAGTGCCCTTGTTGCACAGCTCTGTCATTCCTCTCCCACTCCTTATATAACAAAAAAACTTCCAGAGCAGGAAGGCGCTTCAGGGGCTAAAGAGTTTATATGTTGCATAGTTGGCACATTCCCCATCAGCTATATTTTCAGCCTGTTTTCATAAAAAAGTGGATCACACTCCATCTCTGTGTGTATTCTTCCTCTATCTGATGCATTTTTAACCCACAGGCTCTTTTCATTTCAGTCACACAAAGCAGTAGCAAATTCCTGCAAGTCTCAGGCAGGCAGGTAGGAGAGAGACAGAGACTATTAATCCCTTCACTAGGGGAAAGACTCGGAAGAGAATTCTTCTGGGAGAAAGAGATTTTTAATTCCCTGGCTTTGATAAAAGCTTCACTTGGCATCTGTTTCAGATCAGACAACCACGAATTTCACCACAGGCACAAATCCATAGGAAGCCAGGCTGTGCTAGCTCTCCTGCACACACAACTACTTTCTCTGGCTAACTGTGAGAATTTTGCACCTCCCAAAGACTATCTTTCCCTTGTCTCCAGGGTTTCTCTCCTCTGTAGTAGTAATTCTCTAAGACTGTCACGCGATATTTTTTCATTAGGAGTCCCAGCTGTGGAGGACTATGTTTCTTTAACTGTGTCTCCAGCTGTCTTGAATTATACTGCAGCAGCCCAGCTGAACCAGTGTAGTTTTTTTATACAGCTGCAATGGAGTAGTTTGCATCAGCTTTAAGGTTGTTATTTTTTAATTCATTACCTACTTTATCTTATAAAAAATAAAAAGACAGGTGTACAAACTGATCTGTTCTGCTACAAACACCTTCCCAAGGAGAAGACACTGAGGTTGAGGCAGGGGGGTTCTGGTTTGTCTTAACTCGTGGTGTCTCTGTGCAGTTTTTGATGTGCAATAATGTTGTTCAGCCCAAAGCCCATTTACAAGGGGTGGGATCTCCAGGACAGCCTGCAGTCAGGTCACTTTGTGAGGAAACAGCCATACTATCACAGGGCCCTCTCCCTTCCTTTGCCAGTTCATATCTGGTGATGTTCAGCCCTAGTTCACCTCACCTTTCTCAGTCATGACCTCACATCCCCTTCCTCATCTGCCCCTGGAGCATGAACATCCTTCCTTCCAGGCAACAAAGAGCTTTTCTCTCCCCCTCTCCTAGCTCCTCCTGTAAAACATACATGCTTCAGGTACTTCCTTCCCTGCAGATGTTTGTAACTGCAACATAATCCTTTCCTCCTCTTCCCTGGGGAGACACGTTACCTCTATGTTAAGTAACAGAGATTTAAGTTACAAGGTTGTGTGGGTGGCCTTCAGAAACTGTGCCAGTAAGATGTTTCTCAACCAGATTTTTAGTTCCAACAGAAAAAGAAGAAGCAACACAACTCTACCCAACAAGCAACAACAATAGCCTACCTTCCTTTGGGACAGATGGTGACTTCAGTCACCCTAGGGGAAAAGCTTCCTCTGGGTAAGATGAATGTCCCTATAGATGGATCTTTTTGAGAAGACACCTATCCAGGAAATAGGTCCCCCAACTTCTCTACATTTTTCAGGCTGTAGTCGTATCTAACTCACTCCACCAGCACATCTGTGAGCTGACAGTATCTCCCATAGCTTTTTCACAGAGAGATCTACTGCTTTGCCAGGTCCTTAAAAAGTACCCATCTACTGTGCTATTTACACAGTGTATCATCTGTCAGATAGGAACTAGTTGGATATAGTCTCAATGATAAGAACATAAATAAACTGTAGATTGAACAGCAGGTTGTGAGGAGGGAAATTCATTTTTACTGTTCCTCTAATGTACACTGTCTCCTCTTTGTCTAGGGAGTATTCCACAGACGATCACCTCTTGGCCAGCAGTGTACTTTAGTGTAGCCATTCAAGCTGAGAAAAACCTTGAAAGATTCATTGGTGCTGTTTTATTATTTTCCCAATCATGTTTCCTTGACTTGACTTGTCCTGTCCCTTTGATCAATAACAGACGTCACCCAGCATGAGACATGTTTTGGATTGATTTAGAGTTCTTGTTAGTACCAACTTCTAAATCACTTTGCTGAGCTTCCTCTCTTTGATGTTGGCACTGGATACAGTTTTAGGCTGGGATTCTAAAAGGAATACAACAACTGAAGAGTCCAGAACATGTAAAGCTCTTCAGTGCCTGTTGAAAATCACAAGCAAGGGTGCAAGAATTTTACTTGCATTCAGTTATGATTTTCTAGCACTTTAAGGTGCATGTAGCTGCTTTACAGCATTTTCAGAGATGCCTTTCAGAAGTTGTGTGCTTAGGCAAATTTGGAAATCCTATTAGAAGCCATTCAGCACCTTTATGTACCTAAAGTCCTTTAAAACCTGACTCAGCATACTGTGATACTCTTCACTGTGTGTGAGAGCAAAGATACAAAGAGTGGGCTCTCAGTGAATGACTGATGCTGTATGAATGTGTGGAATACAAGCCAAATCCCAAATGCAGAGGCTCATATGTTACAGTCATATAACCCAGCCACTTGTTTCTTCAGCAGTTTTCACAGCAAAGCTGTAATTTCCTAGTTCAAGAGTTTTTATCACATCCTTATCCTTGATACATACTCTGGGAGGAGGAAGGGTTCACGAGGCAAATAGAAGTGTGATTCAGAAACTACATCAAGTCAAGGAATGAAAATGCTCCCAGCAGTGGCCTCTGTCTATTTGGATATGCGGAATGGATAGTTGGAGTTCCTCACATAATTTAGGTTACATTACCATTTTCTAAGAAAAATCCATAGTCTGGATTCAGTTTGCATAAATAAGAGCTTCAAAACCAAAGTCTAAAATGTCTCATTCCATTCTTGCCAACTTCCAGCTGAAGGATATTTCTGATCATGAATTGTAATGGTGGAAAATATTGGCTGGTTCAATAGGAGCAAGAGTGAGAGACAGACAGACATATAGACCATTTCTGAGGAGATATATCCTGTCTCCTATGACAATCATCTTTCTTATTAAAATTATCCCAGTATATACGTTTACTATTCAAGCATGAAGTGCTCATTACAAGTCTCTACATAAATAATGTACACTTAAAATGGTTCCCTGTACCATAAATATTGACCTTGATTAATAATTGACTAAGGGATTATATGTCTGCTCCCTTCAAACACCACTGACTGAGGGTCTTTCCTCTTCCCACCAGGTTTCTTTCACTCCTGTAATTTTTAGAGAAGATATTACACTGATACCATCAGTGTAATGATGACACAAATTTGGACTGATCCTGTATTCTACAGATTCAAAGAGGAAGAAAAATTGAATGATAAGAAAATGGTGCCTGGCAGAGTTAAGGATTGTAATGTCAACTGCAATCATGACTCCTGAATAGCTTGTGCCTCTGCAGGCCTTTACTCTACAGTCCTTAGGCTGGGCATGCAGGAAAAATGACTCATACTTCATACACCAACATACCTTATATATCTACAATGAGTTGCCCATAGAGATTTGCCTTGGCCTTGTACATTGGATGAAAACTGCATGATAAGATAAAATGTGCGTATCTGTGGTATTTGGGTACCAAAGGGCAGTGAGGAAAGGCTTTGATTGCAAGAGCATGAAAAGATTTCATCAGGATGTTTTGTCCTCTAAGCTGTGATAGGACTTTCCTCTTTTGGACATTCTGCAAATATGTAAGTGCCACTAAAAATGCTGTGGTTGATCCTGTAGTTTCCAACTTTTATTTTTCCTCTGTTGATATAGTTATAACCACTCCATGTGGGAGCTGAGAAAACTGTGTATCTTTTACTCTCAGCCTTCACAATACCTAGCTCAATGGCTCCTTGCTTTGAAAGAGAGATATGGATGATGTTGTCTAAAAAACAACATCTATTTAGGGAGACATGAGTTAGGAGATGGTGACCAAAATGTGTAGCATTGTTTGTGAGTCCTTGAGGACCAATAAAAATAATAGAACTGCAACTGTAAATAGCTTATTACAAACATCCAATTTCTATGCTTGGAATTCAGGACTCTGTCTAGACCATAAAATTAATCCTCATTGTCTGCTGGACCTTGGAAGCAGTGCTCCTCTGCCAAAGGTCACTCAGTTCTCAGTGGTGGCATCAGTGCTGCTCTGTGCATAAACATTTGCTGTGCTTGGTTACCAGTTGGGATTGTATGAAGGACATTGGAAAGAAGGTGTGAAGTGCCACAGCTCTTTCATAGTTAAGAATTTCACCCCAAGGAAAGGCATATAAAAAGACCTAGGTACTAAAGTTCATATATCCTGGGATGGTTAATAGAAGGAGAATAAGAAAAAAGCTTTTCCTTGGGCTAATATTTGAAGTTATTGGTGAAGGAAAGATGAGAGTTTGTCGTCATAGCTAAGCTCAGATGTGGTAAAATATACTCGATGTTCAATAACTACTGGTTTTAATTTCTTCTGTGCCAAGAATGATAATGCATACAATATTCTTCAAGGATTTTTGATTTTTAATTATTATATATTAATCAAGAGTATTTAGAAATGCTTAAAGGAGCCAAGTTGATCTGGGGTTTTTTTGCACAGGTTTACACTGATAAAAAACTGCTGTAAGTCAGTTTGCATCATTATTTTAATTTTCTTTTCAAGAGTGTTCCTTCTTCTGGACCATGAATCTCACAACCTATAATCTGCTTTATGATCTCTGGTGGTGGTGTCCTGAACTGTAAGAGAAATGAACCAATATTCTCCTCTTACCTCTCTTATTGATTATCATGTAACTGTATAATCAAACTCTTAATTTAAAGTTGTACTGGAAACAATGTTTAACATGGTTCTGTGGACCATTTCTGGGTCTTTCACATTAGCAAGTATAAAACATAGTCCCTAAGGAAATAAAAGGGATGTAGATACATCCTGAATTGAACTCCTGTGTCACTACCACCACAATCTAGTGATAAGACATTTTGCTTCCCAGTGTTGTCTGTTACAGTTTGTCTTAGGTAGAGGAACAAAAAACAAAAACAACAACAACAACAACAAAAAAAACACCAACATGCAGGAACTCAGATCTGGAACTGGATCTTTAATCTGTTACTGGAACAGATTAAAGAGAGGTATAAATTTGACAATGCCTAACTGCACAGCTGTTATACTCTGCTTTTACAGCAGAGATGAGATGTCTTGTCTCATCCCCCCATCCCTTAAAAGTACAAAACCAGCCAAAGTCTCTCTTGAAATTCAGTGGAAAGGAGCACTTCAAAGGTGGCCTCATGGCCTTCAGAGATGAGACTGAAGGTTCAGAGATGCCTGATGCTGCTCTAACACAAGCCCACTTAATGAAGGGCACTTCACCTTAAAGCTGCTGGGAGCCTGTGCCTCGGGCTGTGCCAAAATGGGCTGGTATTAATACAATTACCACTTCCTGGTAGATAACAAAAGAAGGGAAACATCTACACAGATCTGTTGTGAAGCCCAAGTGTTAGCATGCTGCCTCAGGGCTGGTGATGCCAGTAAATTTGGCAGCAACACAGAAGGTACATGGATTTTTTCATATTCAGCTTAACCCACGCTATCAGCATAACACCAAATGGGAAATGGATGAAAAACCCAAAGATGCTCTCATTAGTTAATTATTTGAACTACATTTTACAACAGCAGTCAGTGTCCCCTATTGCTTGACAGACCCAGTAAACAATGACCAGTTGTCCCTGTACAAGGGACCAGGTGCAGCCCCATACTGGTTGGTACCATACAAAACCACACACCAAGTGTATCTGCTCAGGCAAGTAAGCAGACCTCTTCTGACACCCCTAGGCTCCAAGTCAGAAAGGAGGGCTGCCCATGAAGGCCTCATGTTATAACAGGGGCCTAAAAAGTCCATCTGAGCTGCAGTTGGTACCTGCAGGCAGCACTGCCCACTTTGCAGGGCTGTGAGTGAGAAGGCAGAGTTGAATTCTGCTCCTACTCTCACCAAAGTGGGCAATGGAGAAAAGTTCCTTTTTCTCATCCTCACTCTTCTCCCTCCCTCTCCCTTGGTCTGTGAACTGAGGAAGGCCTGTCTCATCCTGCTTGTATGTGCAGTGCCCTGTAAAATATGGTCCTGATCTCATCTGTGGTTTCCAGGCTTTATTATAGGACATAGAAACAATGGGAGTTTTATTACTCTAAGAGTATCATTTCTGTCTGAATGCTCCCTCAGCATGGTGTTCTGACTCCAGGCCTGCCGAAAGAGGCTTGCACAGTAATTAAAAGACTGTTAATATTGCTAATGCTGTTCAGAGCATAATTCCACATCAAAACACTGCTGGGATTTTGGGGCTGTTTAAACGTCCAAGTTTTATCCCACTTCAAATTCAGCTTCTGAGCCTCCCCTCCACAGTGGATCAAACCAAGGGCCTGAATCCAACCATACTCTGAATGAAGCTCCAGATTGCATAGCTTCAAGTCATCTTCCTATGTACGAAATTGCATGTTGTACTGCTTTGTATAACAGAAGTCTTTGGTGAAGTGTTGTTGCGCTATATCATGCAGAAATGCAATAAAATGAACTTTCCCGGTTGGTTTATAATCTATGTTTCATACAGCCCCAACAATTCATACCCTGGAGAAAAAACTGCTAAGTCCTACTTCCCAGCTGAAGTTTATCCCAAGTAGAGCTGAGAAAGACATTCACACCACAACCCAAAATATAGCTCTCACCAAAGACCTCCATCACATTTCCACAAACTAGAGTACTACTTTTTCTGCTTTTCTTCTCTTTCAGAGGCAGGAAATACAACCTGCAGCTCTCAAAGTCAAGTTAAAATTGTTTTGCCCACTTGGGGCAGATTTAAAAAGAAAGAAATGTTAATCATGACAGTGAGGATCTGATTTTCATAAAAGCTCAGTTCCTATTTTGGCACAGAGCTAACTGGCTAAAAGTCATAAGAACTGTGTACACTGAGTACTGGTCTCTTTCAAAATCTGTCTCAGTGAGAGCTGTTAGATGGTGAACACTTGTGAAAATCTTTCCTCGCATCAGAAATGTTAGCAAAAAGTTTTGTACCTGGTGCTTAGTTCTGGTGAGGTTCTGAATATGGCCATTCATCATGAAAATCAGAGGTTTTCTCAGTGGAAAACTGAGATTGGAGTCTATGGTTTGAATCAGGTATAGTAAAGTCTTTGGAGTTTTTTAACATCACTGCTCTAACAGGTAGGATACTGGCTGTTTCTCTCCTCAATTCTCTCAACCCAGATTCTTTTTAAGACAGGAGAAACATTTCTTGGCACACTGTTTAGCTTTGATGAGCCTGGAAGAGTTGACTGTGTTGCACTTTCACTCTATTAATTCTGTCAAGCTAATATGAGAATGAACTTAAATTTGCTGGTAAACATGTACATAGGGCACACAGAAAACAGCTCTACCAAGGTACAAGTATGTAATTTGTAATGAGTGTCATGGCTAGGCCTACTGTGAATGTCCTCTCCATCTCATAAACAAAGAGTAAAAGCTGTCTTTTGCATGTGGAAGCTGGCATGGCATTTGTGGCAGCATGAGGTTGTTCCCAAAGACTGATGTGAAAAGCAGTTTATCTGCACTATGGTCAATGTATCATCCTTCTCACAGTTTTTGAGCCATTTTTTGAGAATGATGAATTGTAGTCATCACCACATTCAATTAATTTTACTCAGCTGGTTCTTATAGTGCATTTGTACCAAATGTCCTCTAACAGCTGATAAATCATCCCTGAGTGGCTGCAGAGGCAGCAGCAGTGACATACACGGGACTGACGACAGGAATGTGTCACACTATGTCTCTCACCCCCTCTTTCCAGAAAGATTTTTGTGACCTTTGGTGGCATTTGCAAGAAGCCTTTCTATCCTGATGTTCCATGGCTCTATTGATCTCTGTGTAGGATTAATCTTAGACAAACAGGCCATATAATTTATGTAAACTCTGCAGGTAATTAAATTCCTTCCAGCAAAGGTCAGGGCAGAATATTTAAGATTTCATTTGAATAGAAATTACAGTTAGAAATGAAGGAAAAAAAGAGGGAAAGGAAGAAATTCAGAGCTTGTCATATCAATTATTATGGTGTAAGTAAGAAGACTCAAGTTATTTGTTAAAGGCTAAGTTCCAGTCTTCATCATTTGCACACACAGTTTGGAAATGTTTGTCTTTAACAACGCACAAATAACTTTAAGAAATATTCAAATAGTTCTAACTGGTAATGAATGAAAACATTATCTTTTTCAGAGACACCTGAGACTCTCCTTCCTAAATGATCAAGCCCTAAATGCTCAAGCATGTCTTTGTAACTGGCCATGATTATAGTAGTCACTTTTCCTTCGCCAAGATTTCAAGGCTAATGGAGAGCACCATTTTTCTGTTTCCCTTTCATTTTCACAAATCTTTGGATTTCAGTGTTCAAGTTTGTCTTCTACAAAAAAATTCAATTTTGGGGGGGCAAGCCCAGATGTTCATATGAATGCATGGCTTCTGAGGAAGGATGTTGAACAACACAAACTACCTTATGATAAAATTTTATGCTATGAATAATGTCTTTTTTTGCTTTATATGCCCCAAACTATCGGAATGTGGTGCTGTGTTTTGGAAAAGCTTGCATATGTTCTACTACTTATCTGATGAAATGGTCTCTGTCTGAATACAACAGAGGACTGTCACAAGGCTGAGTGAGGACCCAGGCTGGGGACAGAGATATTCAGTGATGGGTGAAATCTTTGGACCAACCCAATCTACAGAGATGGTTTGAGTGAGTGTCACAGTCACCTTCCCCTCAATCTGAGAGTAGTATACAATCACAGAGATGGCTGGGATATAAAATAGCTCTCAGTTACAAAACAGTGTAAGTTGTAGAGGTAGGATTTTTTACAGAAACTCTTTTATTGTCTTTTTCCTCTGTCTTTCATTGAATGGCCTTTACAAGGATGTTGTGAAATGGGGTAGTGGTTTGCCATCATTGTGAAATTCAATCATGGTCTCATCTTAATGTCAAGACATTGCTCTACCTCCCTTCTTGCAACGAGGACCTCACCAAAGTCTGGTTTGGTTCACCATCTCCAGAAGCTCTCTGTCTCTTTCACCTCACTTTCCAGTGCATTCATCACCTCTTTGTATGGTATTTTCTTCACCCCAAAACGTTTCTCCCCCAATACCTCCTGCCATAATGATTGTCAACTCTCCACCAAATCTGCAAACTTAACTGACTGCCTTGAAACAACACCTCATGTTCAAACTTTGTTTGCAGTAAGAAGGACAAAACATATTTGGGATTTAAAATCACAGAAAGAAAAATTCAGATTGTAAAGGACCTCAGGAAGTCTCTAATCCAACCTCTTGTTTTGAGCAGGAACAGCTATGATATCAGACAGGGTTGCTCAGGGCTTTATTCAGTTGGATCCTGAAAACACTGATGCACAGAGACCACACAACTTCTCTTAGAAACCTGCTCCACTGGTTTAGTGTCATCAGGGCAAAGGTTTTTCATATAATAACCAGTCTGAACATCTCTTGCTTTGGTTTGGGCCTATTGCCTCTCATCCCCCCCACCAGGCACCATGGTGAAGACCCTGTCTCTGTCTTGTGGGTAACCTCCTTGCAGGCACTGGCAGACTGCTTTACCAGGTTCTCTGCTCCAGGTGGAACCCTCCCTGGTCCCTCAGCCTCACCTCACAAGGCAAGTGCTCTGATCTTTTTTGAAAATGGATGCAAACCCTTAATTCTGTTGCCCCTGACCTCCATGGCCTTTCAGAGAAGATAGAAAGAGGAGCCCTTGTAAGGAAATCAGCCAGTTTTCTCACTACTTTGGATGAGACCCATCTGATCTCATGGTCCAAGTATGGGTCAAGTTCTCAGGAATAATCCTTAACTTGATCCTCATCCTCTGCACATATCTATTCTCCTTGAACCCCCCCATTAAACAGAGGCCAGTGAAAACTGATGCAAAGAAGGTGTTGAGTGCCTCAGCCCTATTGGTGTTTGCTGTTTTAAAGTTATCTGCCTCATTTGAATGGGAGTTTGGTTCCCGGATACTGTAAACATGTGAGCACCAGTGGTGAAAACTGTGACCACAACTACCATCACTTTGAGGCACTTAAACACTGTTTGTGACAATCCATATAACTCTGCAACCACGCGGTCCTTTCAAACAACAAAATTGCCAATAGAGGACATGGTCTGTGATAGAAAGTATTTCAACTGCAGTAGCATAAACTGACATTTACACTGATGTGAGTCAGAGCTGACCTAGGCCCTTTACAAGGATATGCTTATGTCAGACAGACTTTCCTTCCAAATTCTTGTTGCATAAAAGAGTTCCAGAAAAGAGGCCTCTATTGATCTCTCTTAATAAGTGAACAGAGAACTATGGGCTTGTCTGGGTGATGGTTGGGTGAAATGCAGTAGCTGGCATGTCAGAAGCTAGAAAAGACAGCCATGGAGGTGACTTCTGACCTTAAAATCTTGGAGCCAAAACATTTAGTGAATGAATAAGATTATATTGCAATAAATTGTTTGAGGAAATTATTGTGTAAAGGTAAAAACATTTGCCCCATTCAGCAAGTGGTGACCACTAGGAATTCAAAAGCAAAGAGCACCTACAGCTGCATCTTAAATGCCAGCCACCCAACTGCTGAGTGCATGCCCAGTTGCTCTGATATAGCTGTAGCATCTGCTGTTGCTGCAGATCTGCTCCTGTCACAGTAACATCTGCTTTGACAGCTTTGCAGCAGCATCTTCCGTCTTGTAGCTAGCTGCCTTTGCTTCAATTAGAGTCCCATCTGCTTCTGCACTGGCTGTGTCTGTTTCTGATATGATTACAATCACATCTGCTCCACCATTGACTGCTGCTTTCATTATGGTTATAATATCATACACCCTTGTGCTTTCTGCTGCTGTTACAACTATAATGACACTAACATCTGACTTGGCTTTTGACACAGTTGCTTAAAACATGTACTTACTTGAGCACACAGGTGTAGCTGGGCTGATGTGAACTAAAGGTCCTCTCATGTAGGATTCATAGCCTGAATCTATTCCCTGGAGGAATGTGCCTGTTTCTTTTCAAAATGGAAGTGGACTGAGTCCTTCTTTCTGAAACCACAGCTGACATGCAGTAGCAAGTGTCCACATTGCTCTCTGGATGCAATGGCAGCACTGAAAATGAGTAACAGCAGGATAAGGATTCAGCAGATTTTGGCTGTGGGTTTGAAATTACCTCTCATACAGAAGATTACTTCAAAAACAATAAAGAGGTGGCTGTATGTGGGGAATTTTCTCTTCTACAAGCTCTGTATACACTGCTTAAAAATTGACCAGATGAGTAGGGAAAGGGATGGACCATGCATAAGCAGTGAAGAAGAAATCTGAGCTGGAGTGTTTGCCATCATCAGCTAAGGCTCCCATAAGTAGTACTGTAGATATTTAAATAGGACAATAACTTCAGGATTAAAAAGAAAAGAGAAAGAAATAGCACTGTAACTCTGCTCTGAAGGACTATTGTTGCAGGATATGGAGGAACATTAGCTGGTGAAATCCTATTGTTCCTTATTTGACTTGTTCACAGGTTTTCCTAGTAAATCTCTGCCATACAGCAAAACTCCCCTGCTTACTCACAGAAGTACAGAAACAAATTGAACTGTCCCATTTTCTTGTACATAATCATACTTACAGGCCAAAACCTCAGCCCCTCATACATGTGACCCTCAGGCCTGTCTTCAATGATGTATGCAATACACCCAGTATTCTTTATTACAAGCTTCAGCCCAAAAAAGCCATATAGCCATGTTGGCATGCTCTGCTTGAGCAATAAGTCACTCTGAGCCAATGAACCCTGTTAAGAGGATCAGCTCTTCAGCTCAAGCACAGCACTTGCAAATATAATGATTTGGATTCAGGCTCATGGGTTTATGGCTTCTAACGTGTCATATAGTTTAAACAAATCTATACAGGTCTGTCTTCTCATTAGTATAATACCCCAGCATATCATCATCTCCTTCCCTCTCCCTTTTTCTCCTTCTTTCTCCTTCTCCTTCTCCTTCTCCTTCTCCTTCTCCTTCTCCTTCTCCTTCTCCTTCTCCTTCTCCTTCTCCTTCTCCTTCTCCTTCTCCTTCTCCTTCTCCTTCTCCTTCTCCTTCTCCTTCTTTCTCTTCTCCTTCTCCTTCTCCTTCTCCTTCTCCTTCTCCTTCTCCTTCTCCTTCTCCTTCTCCTTCTCCTTCTCCTTCTCCTTCTCCTTCTCCTTCTCCTTCTCCTTCTCCTTCTCCTTCTCCTTCTCCTTCTCCTTCTCCTTCTCCTTCTCCTTCTCCTTCTCCTTCTCCTTCTCCTTCTCCTTCTCCTTCTCCTTCTCCTTCTCTTTCTCCTTCTCCTTCTCCTTCTCCTTCTCCTTCCCCTTCCCCTTCCCCTTCCCCTTCCCCTTCCCCTTCCCCTTCCCCTTCCCCTTCCCCTTCCCTTCCCCTTCCCCTTCCCCTTCCCCTTCTCCTTCCCCTTCTCCTTCTCCTTCTCCTTCTCCTTCTCCTTCTCCTTCTCCTTCTCCTTCTCCTTCTCCTTCTCCTTCTCCTTCTCCTTCTCCTTCTCTTTCTCCTCCTCCTTCTCCTCCTCCTTCTCCTTTTCCTTCTTCTCCTTCTCCCTCCCCTCCCTCTCTCTTTAATTTTTGTAGTTATATTCCCAACTCCCCATAGATATTTTCTTATAGCGCACTACACTGTTACATTCACTGCAGCATCCATTGATGCAGGAAGTTTGGGATGTTACAGTCTGACACTGATGGGTCAAGCAGCCTCACATTTGTTGAGCTGAATGCACTTCAGTAGTCTCCTCGAACACAGCAGGCTCCAACTGGATGCTTACATTTCAATAAGTGTGTAACATTTGCAGAATCAATGAGTCCAAATCTGCCATTGAAATGATCTGCAAAAGCAGCTGGTCTTATGCCTGTCTAGTCAAACTAAACCAAACCTCTGAACCTTTTGAGGTTCACCCATCACTAATAATTAATGTCTGACTTTGATAAAGCTGACATTTGGCTTATAAAGGCAGGCTAATAAGCTCTGAGAAAGCTTAGAAACTCTATTGAGTAATGTATTGCATTACAAATATTAAAAATTACTGTCAAAATTAACATAATCTACTGCTAGGCACGCTAATATATTAATCTGATTGGAAGCATGACCTCTTTTTGCTAACTTTCCGAGTGACCCTGGTAAAACTGTGACATTTCTAGATATGTTACAGATAACTTTTTTTTTTTTAACAGATCTGTAAAAATATAAGATAATGTAGATATCAAAAATACTGTATTTTCAGGGCTTTAAAAATTTCTGTTACAGGCTTTTCTACTACATTGTCGTCATTTGAGCCCGAACCAGGACATACATGAATATCCATTGTATTTAATGAGTAGCTCAATGTTTTACGTGCTTTAGGCAACTGTTTTTTTCTGGGCTTTTTTCTCTGGCTTTCCATTTTTGAGGCAGATGTTATCTTTATGGTTAAAGAGGTTTGGGCCTCCCTCTGTGATATTTAAAGGGACCCAAATCCTACTAATTTTAATTTCAGTGGTTGCAACTAGCAAGTATTGGGAGTTGCTGACCTTGAGTTGACATGTATGAAAGGACAAAGTATGACGGGGACTTTGTCCCATCGTTCAGAGTCTTTGTTGGCCAGTGGCTGTAATGCACATCTGAATATTTTAGATGTTCCTTTTCCTTCCCCTGCTTTGTGGATAGACATCATCTGCAGGACACTGATGCAGTAGAGGGTAGCATACCAGTCACGTACACAAGAGGAAGAAAAAGAAGAAGAGGAAGGAAATAATATGAAATAAAATGTAGGAAGCAATGTGCTTTCTGATGTCTTCGTGTTCTCCTGACTCAGGGTGAAAGGTTTGCTTGCAATTCTCACCCTACTTGGGAACACAGAATTAAAGCTAAATATAATATTAATGATAAACTTTAGCCCTCACCATTGGCTAAAGCATTTTTCAGATTTTGATGCTCCCCCTTTAATGAGGAGTTGTTTCTTTCTGTCCCTTTCAACCTTTTGTCTTCTGTGAGCATGGGATCCCATCTTTCTTTGAATTAGAGTTCTTCAGCAAGCATGTGGTGATCATTGCCCTCTTCACTAAAGATCCTGGGTGTCTCACTATGCCTTACAAAGCCCAATTTCTCTTTTTTCCATCTTCTGGAATGGCTGTTGAAGGGTGTAGGTGTAGTGTGTCCCAGTTCCTCCTGATCAGGCAGCAATTAACATACCAAGAACCATGGCACTCAGATCCTAAAGAATATGTGGGAAATCTGTAAAAATATGGACGAAGGACTAGAGCAAGTAGAGAGGGTAATGAAGAATGGTAAAGTCACAGAAGAATGGAGTTCTTAAGCTTCTTCTGAATATACACTGATTTCATCCAATGGTATTGGGTCAAAAAAAAAATGGGGAGAATTTTTAAATGCCAGAATATTTTGTTTTGACAATCTCATCACACACACACACAAAATTTAGCAGGAAAAAAGTCTGTTCAGCCTGAAACGCATTTTTTCCAATGCTTTTTTTTTCCCCAGATGAGCTACTGAAGAGGAAAAAAAGTAATTTTCTTCCTGTAGGTCTAGGCTACTCAGAGCTGCGGGGAGTTGAAGGTGTGCATCTCCTTTTTGATGTCCTAGATATTGGCAGAATTGAATTCCCCAAACATGCTGGGCTGACTTAGTGGCCATCTGTCTGAATTGACTGTGTTGTCCCTGGCTCAAATGACCACCCAGCCTGAACTCTGCAAGGGGGGGCTGCCAAGTTGTGGTTAGTCTCTTCCCCAAATAACTCTAAAGTGTGGCTTGCTATGTGCTTTAAGTAAAATTATGCTACTGTTCTGTTCTCTGCTTGATTAAAATGTATCTTTCAGCATTTAAGGGTGGGCAGTGACTTTCTGGGATTAGAAAAGGAAGTGAACTGGCTGGAAAGCAGCAAGGAAAGATGTTGTTTACGAGTAGTGGGAGGGCAGAGTAGCATGTGTTGATGAAGTCTGAGGTTTGGCCACGTTACTCAACTCCAGTTAAAGATCTGCTAAATTCACTTTGAGTCCTATTTTATTTCTTAATTTTCTTTCTTAATAGTACACACAGGGACACGTTTACCAGAAGAGTGATTCATCCTCTGTGGTATTCTAGATAAATTTCAGGAGAGCAGGGCTCCCTTGGGCTGACAGTGTGACCATTTGCCCCAGGACAAATGCCCTCACAGCCTGTCAAGCTGGCTGAACACAGACTTCTTAAGATTTGGACTTTTTCAACATGTAAGATTTCACTTGGCATAACAACTTTCCTCCCATAATAAATGTTTTCAACAGCTTTGAATGTCCTTGATTTCTCATGATTTCAGCAGGGTGCCGCTCTCCCTGGGCTCCAGCTGCTGCCAGAAAAGCTATGTGCAGGGATGCTTGTCAAGGAGAGACTTCATCATCCAGAGGAAGTGCAGGTATTATAAACTCACCAGTACAGTCACTACGTAACAGGTCTGTGTGAAACATGAGAGAGTACTGTCGTGTGCCACTTCACTAATTTACAGAAATGGAAAACTTGGCTGTTTTGAAGACATGAGGGTTGAGGTGGCTATCAACTTAATCAAAAGAGACATTCTCTCTCTTTCTGTTTCAAAAAGAAAGTAGACTATAAAACAAACCTATTTTAAGCCTTTTAATAAGCAATTGTTTGAAGCAGTCAAAACACTGGCTTCCTGAAGAAGCCAATAACTGTTTTAACATGTTTTTTATAAGTATGTGTGTGCATGGCTTGGAATATGAAAAGAAACTGTTTATAACCTCCACAGTCATTGGAGTGAACTGTAACATCCCTCACAAGTAGAGGTCAAGATTTCTGAGTTTTGGCCCAGGCTTTGATAAAGACTTGTTTTCTGACAGTAGAAAATTATGTCATTCTCTTTCCTCTTTGTTATCAGATGAGTAGGGTAACACTCTCAGATGCATTGGGATCTAATAAATTTTTCTAAAGCATCTTAAGATCCTTGGATGGAAAACAGTTTCTATATATACTGAGTCTATAATTTTCAAAGTTTTGTGTCTGTATAGTTTTCTGGATCAATATATTTGCAATTTAACAGAAATAAAATCAAGAACACTCCAGCTGAAAAGAAAAAAATCTGGGTTTGAGCTTGAACTAGTTTTACTCTTGCTTTTTATTTGATCCTCACTAATACTGTGCATATCTACTGCTTTTTCTTCTGAATGCTGAGAAATTCCCCAGCTGATATCAATGGTCATTGAATGAAAAACTGAAATATCATATTTTTGATGTAAATCAGTTGTTTTCTTCTGTTTTAAAAACAGATTATTTTGATGACAGTGGCTTCTGTTGTATTTATTTCCTCCACTGATCTCATCAGGGTGCCAGATGGACCATCCACACAGGGCCTGAACCAGCTGGGTCCAATATTAATGAGGAAAGGGATGTGCTAATTGTAGCAAGTGGTTCAGAAATCAGTGCTTCAAAGCCAGTTCATCCAGACCAGACTGATCTTCCCTGTGCAGAGTTTTTCGCATGAGATTTCATCATCTTTTGAACAGAATGTCTACATGGAGACACAGAAATTTTACTGAAGAAGTTATTTTTGCCTTTAGCCAGGGGCACAGTGACCTGCCATCTTCATCTTACGGGTGGCAGACTGAATGACTAATCAGGACTATTTTATCAACTGCTGGTTTGAGTTTATTTTATTTTATAGCAATAAGGTGAATTAGCTCTGGACTAGAGCATGGGGATTTTCAATTATTTGCTGTGAGCCAGCCCCCTTCAGCTCTGACTTGTCTCTTTTACCTATCTAATGAAAATATCTCCCTGATAAAAGTCTGTTTTGATGTAAGTTGCAGGGGTTGCATTGACATTCTTGGTCTTTTATGTTTTCAATTTGATACTGCTTATTTTGCTTTTTTTTTTTTTTTTTTTCTTTTTTATATATCTGAGAAGTGTGGTGATGCTCATATGAACTTTTACTCAGGCATAGAGTGGATGCTGATGGTTCTCAGATGTGCAGTATATTTATCCTCTCTAACACTCCAGTAGACCACTCACTAACTTCTTGTTTTAGGGAAAATATCTTTGGCACTAATAAGGTCCTAGGAAGGACTATGATGCAAAATCCTTCTGTTTTAAGGGACAAAGTCACCCAGATGTTAATGGCTGCTGTCAGCAACACTTTCTGTAGCTCAGGGAAGTGAGGTTTCTGTGAAGAAGGTCTCCGGTATCCTGGGACTCTCCTTTAGCAGTTCCTGCAACAAAGACAAGGTGATCATTGCTGACGGGCACTGATGGGATCTGAAAAGGGGAACCACTTCTGAGCAGCTTCCAGTCTTTGTTCAAGAGTTAACCAAGGGTTTTCTTCATGGACATGTCTTCACAGATAAGGAAGTAATGGATCAAATATTTCTAAGACTAGAATGCAAGTGCACTTAAAATCTTTTCGAATCTCTTTCAAATGTATCAATAATTTTGTTAACTCTCTGGTGTTTATCAGAAATAGGAAACAAAATCATAGTTTCAAAGCGTGCTTATTTCATATGTGATTGTTTTATTTCATCAGGTATGTGAATTTTGGTTATCCTATTCACAAATTAAAACACTAAATGAAGGATATTGTAATCTCAGCTGAGTTTTTAAGGTAGCATCACATGTTATTTGGACAGTGAAGTTTTCTGAGGTTTCTTAAAATCCACAGCTATGATTATCCTCAGGAAGAGTCCTTTCCTTTTCATTTATAGTAGTGCTCAAAATATTCTTTCTACAATCTAGGTTTACTGACTGTGTCAATTCACTGGATGTGTTCGTTTGCTTTGATTTGCCTCTATAATGCACACTCACTCTAAATATTAGTTAGGAATAAAATACTTGTTGAGTGATTTTATATTTTATGTTAGAAACTTACAGTTGGGGGGGTAACAGTATCCTAGTTCACAACGGTCATCTCTATCACTGTCATCACTTGCCCTCTGGAATTTAAGTCTCTGTTTTATACGTCTATGTTCAGGATCTTTATTTTTATATATAGCCTTTCACGCATCCTAGCCAGCATTATTTTTATACAAATAGAGATCAGTTCACATTACATATCCTCTTCCACTCATCTCTGGACTGAGATACTTAGAACATTATCAATATTACATTTCACATCTAATCATCAGCTAGTTGGAACTGGGAGAAGAAAATGTTTATTTCCATTACGTCATGCCATTCCTACTTCACTGGTCAAAATCTCAGTTATAACTGTGATAAAATTAGTTCAAAGCATTAGAACTTCAACTACCTATGCTCAGGAGTTATCAAGTATTGAGAAAGGAATCAAACCTGACAAGGTCTTCCATTGAAAGTCAGGCACATGTTGGGAACTCGTATCTGTCTCCTGGAGTTTTCAACTTTGAGATTGCTGTTGTAGGCAGGAGCTGAGATTTATCAAAGAATTTGAGAGGGAAGCAACTGCATCTAAGATTCTGCAATCTCTGCAGCAGAGCATGTTTTTTCTTTCATTCACATCTGTGATGAAATTTCCATGAAACACATCATAATTAATGACTGTAAATCTAGAAGAGATCCTGATCTTACTCCAAAGTTCAGTGTAACTAATATTTGTGGTCAAGGCTGACTGGGAAAAGGTGACGTGAGAAAGATGTACTTAAAATACAGGATCTTTCCTATGCAATGTCTTCCTAGCTCTTCCACAGCTTTCAGGATCAAGCACATTATGCCTCACATAGCAGATTTGCATCTGCAAAAGGTCATTTTCTGTCATGTAACTGTGCTCATATACAATGAGGCCATTTCAACCTTGTTCCTTCAGTTTGTACTGTGATCAATATCACAGTCTAGACCAGGATGACTGCAGAATCTGATTGCAGCTTAATTTCCCATAAGAGTAGCTAGACCTGCTGAAACAGCTTGAATATGCAGCACTGAATAAGTAGGCTGAGCGACAAATGTCCTCATGCCATATTGGGAAGTCCAATTAACACAGCAAAGTGCATCTTGCTGTGTTATTTTTCTTCCCATTGCATTTTGAAAGGATTAAGCTCTGGGACAGTCATTGCCAAGTGAAGAAAAATAACATTGGTGTACGACACTGAATAATTCTAAGGAAACTATAGAAGTGCATGTGTGTTTTTAATTTTTTGGTTTATATAAGGTTTGCCTTAAATACTTGAAGATAAACTCTCAGTATGTTAAATACTTAGTGACCACTAAGGACTTTATCCTAATTCTTCATTAGATTTAACTGGGGCAGTGGAAAGAATTACCTTCTCTACCAATCTTGATACACCCACTGTCAGATGACTCTGTCCTTACAGTGTGGTTGGAGGTGTATCTGATCTACAAAGTTTACAGCCTGCAGGCAAAGAGCACTGATGAGAACAGCAAGCTCATTATTAGTTGTGACTGGATGCACTGACTAATGAGGATGGGTAGTTTCATTTCGGGTGGCATCTGCTTTCCCTTATGCCATCATTGTCCCTTTCTGAGTCGCTTGTGAGCTGTCTCCTGAAAGGCTTCACTTTAAGGCTCAGCTTAGGACAAGTCTGAATCAACACCAGTTAACTTTAAAATGCTGGGTTTTAATTTGTGGTGATTTAAAAATGCTTCCTGGTTAGGTCTGTCCCTGTTGCACAAGTGCCAACTCTGGTAGAGAATCAGAAGGGAAAACTTGGGACGAGCAATTGCACCCACTGTAAAAGTACAAGACACTGGTATATCTGAATCAGTATCTTTAGGTTTCTAGAGACAGCTTTTTTTCTGTTTTGCCAGATGAAGTGACCTTGTCTCTGCAGAGATGCTGCGCTGAGGTTTTTTGGATGAAGGGTAGGTATCAGAAGGCTCTTTTCCCTGGACAAGCAGCCTAGGAGGGAAGACGAGGAGAGAAGTGTGCCAGGGGATGTGCTTAGATGACTCACCTCAGTTAGGTAGTGCTTAAGCTCCCATCAGAAACAGATACAAACCAAACTAGTGTCAGGATGCATTTACCCAGCAGATTAGGCTGCACAGCTTATTCCACCATGGGGACCCTTGGTTGAACTTATTTCTAGATCTCTATTTTCTCTTCTTATGCCAGCTACATCCATTGAAGGTAATGAGGAGGAACCTGTATATTACTTTATTTTTTATGCTGAGATTTAAATTATTCAGCTATGGAGGTGTCAGTGAAATCAAGAACAAATAAAGGGAATGGATGTGAGGAAGGGAAGGAAGTACTGAAGACAAAGGGCTTGCTTAGGTACCTCCAAATCAGGGATCACTCATACAACGGGCCATTAAAAATTAGCTGAGTCGAGTGTATTGGTTTTAATTTGTATTCCCATAACATACTCTGCTAAGGAGGGTATACGCAGCAAATGCATATTAATGATGCTACATATTTGCATATTATAGATCCATAACACCAAGGGTGTAGTAAAAATCTTTATGAAAAGTGGTGACTATGCAGCAGTCAATTTTCTCTATATCTCCACCATTATAATGTTGGGGGTTTTTTGCACACACACAGATGCACACGCGCACACATACGCACAAAATCCCTACAACTGATAGCTATACTACATTAAGGGACTAATGACCTGCAAAATTCCATTTATAAAAGATGAAGAAAAGTTAGATTTATATAGAGAATCATCAAATTATATCCTCCTCTCACCAGTCCTTTGTTCCTTTTTACTAAAATCTTTTAAACCAACAACGTGCCAAATGTATTGTTTTTAAAAATATACATTTAATCCACCTCAGATTTAGTGCCAGGAGAAGATTATCCTGAATTTTATTTTGAGAATAGTTTGTACAACTGAGATACAAATTCCTGCAACTCATCTGTTTACACTGAAAACTAGCCCCATCTGGGCTAGCTATGCATTGTTTGTGATCCTTAAATGAGTAAGAGAAGTTTTAGTGCTTACATCAACTTGTTTGAACAGGTATGGACCTTCATGTCAGAATGAGACCAGCAGTACTGTATGCAAATAGGTCTCTGTTGGTCTAAATGGATAGTTAAAACCTCCTTTACTGCGGATAACACTTTGGAAAATATGTGCCAAATTATCCTCCCATCAGTGCAACCTACTGTTCACGAATATTGTTACTGGTTCAAGTGGACTTAGAAACGTGGTAAAGCAGAGGAATAACCTGACTGGTTTTACCAAGAAATGAGCAAAATTCTTGGGTACCATGTATCAGTCTTGGTAAAGGAAGGTTCCTGATATAAGAGATAAGATTGCAGCCCAGATTCCTCCTGGCTTTGTTTCTGCCTCTAGGGAAATTGGTCTATATGCCACTGAAAACATTAAAAGTTCTGTGCAAAGGCCAAAGGCCAGGGACAGGCAAAGAGTTCCATTCCCTTTTGCGTGAGTTTTTGTGCAATGAGAAGCAGAAGGATCACTTGTAGTTGATTCATGCTAGAGCTGAAGCAGAAGTAATTGGAAAAGGGGACTGCAATCTCATGGCACAAGAGGTTGATTTTGGGAGGTGTGGCTGATTGCAAGGGGCTCAGAGGGCCCCACACAGTTCTCCATTAGCCAGCTTTTTGTATGGACATTCATGGAATAAAAATTAATTGATGTCTGGGTCAATATGTGGCCTGGACATGAAATGTTTGTTAACTCACTCCATCCCATCATCTTCCCTAAAAAGCATGCCACCACTGATAGACCAGAATGAAACGAAGGAGCAGATGTCCGGTCCTGTGATGCCAGTTGATCCTTCTCTCACTGTAGCTTCCTGAGCGGTTCCTGCCCTCACTTCTTCCACAGTACAGTAGTTACATCACAAGTACACTGCTTGCCGCGATGTACTCTGCTGCATTCAGAGTAAAAAGTCCAATCTGTCTTCCTTTGATGTTGACAGGTCTTGCCATTGACTACAGTGTGAACTGGAGCATATCCTAATTTATAGAAACCAAATGATCTTTACAAACCCAAAAGGGCTAAAGTAATGTAAAATCATCTTTGGTCCTACTCAATAGCTTTATACTCCCAGTGACACTTTCTTTAAGGACTGCAAAACAGAGGTTTGGGAAAGCAATTTTTCATTCTGCAGACACTGTCTGACTTTAGGAGTGAGATTTATATTTTCAGTTTATGCATAAATCTTCATCTTTTGTTTTTTCAGGGATAACAAAAGTAGAACACTAAAGGGTGAAGGCAGGTGAGGGTCTAAATTTTAGGTATATATGTCTCCCTTACTCTCTGTTTTTAATATCTACAGAACTATTGTTTCATTTCAGATTTATTTTTAGTCTGAAAAACAAAGAAATCACCAAATTATTGCCCTTAGATCTTCAATGGTGAAAGACAAGGAATGGTGAAGTACCTGTGTTGTGTCCTTCTGTCTTTTCTACTTACCTGCCTGGTGAGAAGGAGATCAAAATGCAGAATAATTGTCATTTGACGGGGGCGAGGAGAGACATATCACCTATCTCCTGTCTGCCTGCAAGCAGTTGTCCATGGCTATCCATTCCTTGGGGTACCTGCAGTTATATTTGATACGCTATAGAGATGCCAGGGCCTAGCCACTGGATCAGTGAATTATGTACATCTATCTGACTTAACCTTTGTATAAGGTTTATGTGAGGGGTAATGTTTAAAGGTTAGGGCAGTGGTCATAAAGTCATCCCAAAATATATGGCCTTCTGGTTGGGTGATGAGAGGACTGCAGTAGCAAACTTCACCTAGGTTTAAATTTCATTATGGCTCTATTATTGTTTTCATCCAAACCAAATTTCTGTTGATGTAGTCCAGCTGATTTTGTGAGTGAAATTAATTGGGACAGAATAGACTTAAATATTACAAATGTCTAAAAAAGAAATGGGGGAAATGGGTAGAGTTTTTCAGGGAAATTAGGTGGATGTAACATGTACTAGCTTTCCTAACAGGCACATGCTTACATCCTGACTCAGTTTTACTCAGTCCCAAAGGGAAACTTGATGAACAAGAAGTGGAAGCAAAAAGAGAAGAGTCAAGACCTCACTATTTTTTCCTTAGTCTGTTGAAGGACCAGTTGCCCCATCCTAGTCCCTTTAGACCAAAAGGGAGTTTTACCATTGACGTTAATGGGAACAGGATCTGGACCAATAACTGGCTATTTTGGAGCTGCTTCTGTCGCCCTTATTGCATTGTTTCTGAGAGTACAGAACATCCTTGCCTTCTGTTTTTCACTTAATATTTCCTTAGAATACTTAGGCGGAGAGTGACTGTAAATGCTTAACCTTTGTCAATGGCAGACGTTCAACAGAGTTTGGCTGCCTCCTTCTATTTCCTTGTGGACACTGATTTAAGAGTCCATCCAAAACATTTGTTCAGAAGGATATGAGTAACATGAGAATCTGTCACTGTGTAAACATAGTGACCAAAAACTATTTGGCAGCATTTTGAATTTGCTGGCTAATAATTAGGTATTTACATTTGCTTTAACAGCACCAGTTGTGATGATCTAATGTCGTTCAGTATTTATACGGATAGGTCATCAGATTTTTTTCATTTTACAATGATTCAGCATAATCATGTGAGAGATAAAGAACATTTAAAGAAAAGTAGTTATTTCAATAATTATTATAAAATTTCAGTCAGGACCACATTATGATTGACATGTTGAGCTCACACGAGAAGAACAACGCCTGCATTTACTGGAAACATTGCAGTAAGGATGAGTGAAGTCATTGAAAACAAATTGTTGTTCCCTTCTTAAATAGGCTTGGGCTGGAATAGGGTCCTCTGGGTTGCAACCAGATTTAGCCTTCACAGCCAGTTTGTTCCACAGAAACTGAGTAAATTCACTTGGGAAAAAAATCTGCAAAAACTTGCATGAGAATTTTTGGGGAGGGGAGTAATACATGGATCTAACACAGACAAAAATATATTAAAATCCATAAACAATTTGCTGTTTGGGCAGTTTCAGAAGAGCACATTCATTTATTGACACTTTTATCATTGCAGCAGGTATAATGTTATACTGATCCAACTGTGTCAAAAGTTATGTGAACAACACGTATATCAGTCTCTAATTCAAATACACATTATTCACTATCATGAGAACTACAAAGACTGTGAAGCCTTAATGATACAGATCCAAGTACACGTTGATAAGCTTGAAGGGCATATGATTTGTATTAACTTGTGTACCTTCTACTGACATTGTTTTCAGAGCATCATAAAGGAGTAGGAGAATATTGTGCAATAGCCAGTATGAACAAATCTGCTTTTGTTTCTTCTGCTACTAAGGACAAGACCTTTTCCTGCCCACTTGAGGAAGCAAGAACAGCATTACCTTGTTTGACTGTTTACAATAAGCAGAAAAATTCACGTTTCCCTGCACACATGCCTCAGAACACCCCAACAGATCCTACGAGATAAGGGAAGTCAAATCATGTGCTCTAAGAACCACAAGGGCAATAGACTTCTCTATGAGCTTTCCAAATCTAACAATGGAAAAGGTAATTCAGTGAACAGAACCAAAACCATGGATAGTACTACTGCTGCTTAGTACCTTTAGTTCTTCACATTTTTTATCCTTTATTTAGTACTTTGGTAAGCTGCGGAATACATTTCTGTGCAATATACTTTCAGCTTAGCCAGGTTAGATCTCATCCTGGTACTTCCACTTCCTGTGCGATACATTTCTTCTTCTAAATCTTTCATTTCACACTGATAAGCACTCTAGCTAGAAAGTTGCAAGTTACTATGATAAAATTATAGAAATTAGGAGTCATCAAATCCGTCCTTCTGCTTTAAGGGAGGAGAAAGCAAATAGATGACAGGGGACAAGATGAGAAGATAGCAATACTATGTTATACATGTGTATCTGTATCATCCAAATAACTGCATCTGGGAGCAGTATATTTTTTTGACAATTCACTCTGCAAAATTGAAATCTGTTGTAAGATTTTTTTTCTATGACTTTATTTTCTCTACTCTGTGATCCTTGACTTTCATGCATCACCAAGGTTGCAGCTACAGCTTCTGTTGCTACTTACAATATGTGGACACTTCCACATCTAGGAAATAATGTCAAGTCTCTGTAGTGGGGGCTTCTCAATATTTCTAAAATTAACAGAAGTGGAATTTTATTTCTGTGGGGAAATTTGGTAGGGGCAAAGTGAGGAGAGGAAGAGAGGAGACTCGCATCCTAGTATGAGATATTTTTTTCCTTGAAATTTCTCTCTCCCTCTATTTAGGTTGATCTGGTAAATCATTCAGTAAGAATGAGTCTTCTTTGCCAATGTCACCTTTTCATTATTTCATTATAATACGGGCAATTAAAGACTGCTTTAAAAAGGAAAATATTCTCAAGATCTTGTCCTGCAGTGCTCTGGAGATGTGATTAACTTGCCAGAGATATAGAAAGCTCCAAACTCATTCAAAGCCAGAGCCTTGAGACTAGCTGGTAGATTTCAGATGTTTTCCAAGACAGGAATGAAACAGAAGCATCTGGATAGTCTGCAATCGCACTGCAGTGGCAATGGGCTGTCATTTCTGAAGGTTAGACATACCTTTCATCATGACTTCAGATGTGCATCCCAAAGAGGTCACTTTATCTATTTCTCCTCCTTTTCAATTCCCACCCAGAGCCATGAGTGCTCTTACCCTTCCACCCACAGGCTCTGTTTCTCCCTGGCAACGTAGACAAACAGGACCAGAACTTGCACCATGCTAGTTAACCTGGTTAGAGAAAGCTGGGTTCTGCTCATGTGAGCATGTCCACCAATAGATCAGATGGGGTAATAATTTCCAGTTCAGATGCAGTGATGAACAGCTGTGGGGAGTAAACTTCTCATTTGGAACAGCTGAAGCTGCAAGAGGATGTGTGACTACATCCTGAGACAGCCAGGCTAAGTAACAGAAGTAACTGATATGTGTTTATACAATTTCCAGGCACTTAAATGAAAAGATTATCCTAAAACCTGCCTCAGTCACCACTAAAATACTAGAGCATCCTGCCATCTGTTCCCCAATTAGAAAACTAACATGTCTAATTAACATCTCCTTATTTTCTTGTCTCAGATACTCACAAAAAGAGGGAAAGAAGTCTGAGAATCTGATTGCAGAGGAGTGCTAAATACACTGATACAAATACCAAATGACTACCTACTAAAAATATATGTAAAGCTTAAAATTTCACAACACCTAATTACAATGCCAAAAAGAATAGCTCTAATAATTCCTAATTGGCAAAAAAATAAAAGATAAATCCAGAGGAGTCTTCTTTCAAAAAAACCTGAGAAACAAAAAAACCCCAAAACCAGCAAGAGTTGAAAAAATACATCTGTAAAAGGTGAAGGATCCTCCTTATATTCTGTTATGAATTTATTTAAAGCTTCTAATGAAAATACCTTGAACAATAATAACATTTGATAAACCATTACTTCACTTAAATTCTTAGTATTTGTGGGTTTTTTTCATATTACAGACCATGTGTGTAATTTTGAAAAAGGGCAGTAGGTTACTATGTATCCAGATCTGTACTGAAGATCTAACTCCCAAACATTTCTTTAACTCCCTCTACCACTATATGTGGAGTACATTGTTATAAGCCAGCTGGTAATACCAGCTTGATGCATCCCATTAGAGAGGCTTGGTTTTCAGCTGCCAATAATTCAAGTAATCTTTAACAATTTGGCATTTAATATTCCCTGTAATGTGCTTGCTTCAAATATATTTTTTCCCTAAGCAGACTGGGTCATCTAGTTTAATGAATTAAGTTAGGAAATAAAAAATACCAGACAGAAGTGGTTTGGTTTGGTTTCGTTGAAGTTAAAAAAAAAAAAAAAAAAAAAAAAAAAAAAAAAGATGGTGGAGAACTTATATCTCAAAACTTCTAATGCTTCATGGTTTGAAGTAGGGTTTTGAATTTTAGAAGCTTCTAGGGCTTGTTTCATGGACAGTCTTTGTCTGTGCCCACAAAGGCAGCTTACATTTGTCCTTCAGTGAATTTTTTCACATGTCTTTGGCAGGGGCATCTTAGATTTTCTTAACTGTAAATCCTCTAAGAGTTTTGTTTTTACTGATGATGCTGTCTCTCAGCCTGACTTGACAAGATACTTCTAATGAAAATCTTGGGACCTTGATCCTTCACTGAGGAGAGGTGGGCGAGTCTAACAAGGTGAGGAACTGAGACTAAACAGACATGAGAAGAAGTCTGGGAGAAAAATACAAAAAGATTTCCCCTTCAGAAAAGTGCACTTGCTGGATTAGTTTCCCTGACAGATCCCAAATTAGAACCCCAGGTTTCCTGAGTTTGCTGTGAGCAAATCTCTACAAAACCCTCTGAAAAAATGTCCACTTATCCTTCTGATCTGTTCACAGAGAGGATGACAACTTGTTACTACTATGATCAGTTTCCCCTTTAAGCCTGGTAGCAGAGTTAGGTCTCAAGTTTCCAACCCTGCAATGATTTGTGTGGGTGTTAGCATTGCTCTATGCAAGTGAAAGTCTATCCTTTTTCCCCGTTTGATGATTTAAAAGGTTGGAAAATTACATTCTTAAGAAATATATTAAAAGAATATAGATGTAATTTCAAGGCAATTATTAAAAACTCAGATTTAAGGTTGTCTTGGTGATTTTAATTCAACCCTGTTATGCATATTGATACAAAAATTAAAGAAGACTTTATACCCCATTTTTTTCATGCCAAAAATTGTGTCTCATTCATTACTTAAAATGAATGTTCTCAGGATTATGTAGCAAAAGAAGGATCCTTACAAGAAATACAGACCAAAGGAATGAGGCGTGGAATGAAGAGGAGACATACAAAATATTAACCACCTGTTATATGAAGATGTTTCAAGAAACAGAAAGATATGAACATAGATGGAAAATACTCTTTCTGTGCTAAAGACACATACCACTGTGCACAGACATTCACATACCTATTTCCTCCTCTTCTTGATTCTCTTTACATGGGAGGTGATTATACAGCAGATGTAAATGCTATTTCCTGGTGACTCAGTCATTAGCTCTTTTATACCATGTTTGCAGGCACAACCCCTACAATTCAGCATTCGCTTTCTATTTCAGAAAGCTCTTCAAATGAAGAATTATATTCAGAAGAGTAATGAAACAAATAGGGACAGTTTTCTTTAGCATTATTTGTGTAAAATATTGCCACTGACACAGAAAAATTATCTTGATCATGAAATAATGTCTGAGATGGATTATATCACAGACATAGTTGTCTCCCTTTGGCAATGTTTTACTGATGCTCCCTTGAAAACTGGTCAGAATTTACGTTGTCTATCTGCATGCATACACACATATTATATTCATTTTTTCAGACTGACTTTAACCCAAAATCTAATTTTGAAACCTGTAAAATTATGGTTACAATTTTGCATCTGCACTTTGTTGGTGTAATTTAGGTCCCTGGAACAGGTAACAAGACTGAACTCTAAATTACTGAGCTTTATGGTACATTAGGTAAAATAATATTTCATTGATGTCATAGAAAGTATCCCATATATTTTAGAAAGTAGAACTTCCTCTCCTGTATTTTTTGGTACCAAGGAGAAAGAAACAAATCTGGTGCTTGGTAATAAAACCTCAGGCATGATGAAGGCTCTTTGTCCTAGTCCTACAATGCCATGAAACTAGTACCTCTTGCCTTTTAAGATTCCCACTATAAATCAAATCTCGTCATGGCACAAAGCAGAGACTTTTCAAGAACCACACTGTGCTTTGTATTCCACTAATGGAAAGGAAATATCAGGGGCAAAAGAAACTTAATTGGAGCACTCTGCTGTCTTGGTTGTTCTTGGGCACTAGAGTAGCCCTTTGTGTGTGTGGATAACTGGGCAGAGCATTCCTGAGGCTGCTCTAATTTATGCAAGGTATTGGACTGACATCTGGCTGCCTCCAGACACCAGGGGAAGATATAAGTGGCTTGAAGCCAGTTTTGCCTGTTATAGTGATGAGAGCAGCTCAGCCAAATCAGAAAATCTGGCACTTAAATATACAAATTATAATAATATTTTGGGGAAGAGAAATAAATAAATGCCAGCCTTAGCAAATGTGGCCCAGTGGTGATACACAAATAAAACACCATCTGCTGGAGACTTTGCAAGCCTTTAAGACTTGCAGTTTTGAGTTCACATATTTTTATTAAAATAGATAGATCATCAGGGCAAGGTTTAGGGACAGATAACTCAACTGTGACTTCTATTTTGATTTCTTTCCAAAGCATGGCACTTCCAAATACTAACAGTAAGGTTTCTGTTTCCCTTCACAAATCTGCTTTACTTTACTGTTTGGTTTATAACATAGGGATGAAAAGAGACTGGCTGGATACGTCTGTTCTCCTTCCTCCATCTTTATGTGTGCTGACGTTTCAGGATATACTGTCTTTCCAGAAAACTGCAACAAGAAACATTGCAGCTAGAATCTGCTGATTTTTGATGTTCACTAAATGCACAGAAGCTATGTTGTATGGTATTCCTTCAATCTCAAAACCTCTCTTTTTTGACCATTGATACATGCCACTAACATAACTTACACATATTTTGTGGTTTTGCTCTGTGAAAAGGAAGCATTAAGTTCTGAGACACTGCAATAAATTTGTTTGGTTTTGATGGACATTGACTGTGTGAATGCTACCATTTTTATCAACTATAAATTGCTCTACAAGTTGTGGGATGAAGGACCTTTCATACTTTATTTTGACTTAGAATGGATAAATCATTTGCAATGATTCCTTCAGGAGATGTCAGTTTTTTCTGTTGTGTAAATTTGTCTGCAAGTGTATATTCTAATTAATTTAATCATTCTCAGTCTGCAGATTGCTCACAAGTAATGCACTGCAAATGTTCAAAATTTTAGATATGTTGGTTACCAACCTACATGTGTGGTGTTTTTCCTGATGCCTGCAGGTTGGTTAGATGCTGTTATCAAAAGCAAATATATATTTCAAATGCAAAATTATTATTACTGTCAGAGTTTCTTTGAGTAACATCTAGAGACCAGCACTAAGTTCCTGATCATCTTGTGCTAACAGACCACTCATATGAATAAAGAAAACACGATGACAGCAGTTCAGGATTTCAGCTCTGAGCTCATCTACCCTTTCTGGAGAGAGGGGGGACCACATCAGGCTTCTACTTTGTGGGAAACTTAAAAAATGGAGAAAGCAATGTGAGTCCCATTTTTCTGATGAAGACCTGAACTGGACAATGATCAAGTGGTCAAGACTACAAGGTCATGATAAAGGTTGGGTTTAATCCCAAATCCTAATCCAGTGTTGGAAAACTATTTTTTCTCTCACCTAACTAAAACAAGGGTGACTGGAAATATCCTTTCAATTAACACTGGTAAAACTAAGCTATCTGTTGCTGACATTCAGTTTTATGTTTCCTAAACTTTCTATTTTCTCCTTTCTGTAGTGTGCATCATAGCCTTTTCCCATCTTGGTGTAAAAAAAAAAAAATGTACAGTTGGGCAGGAATTTAGTTAGATATTTTCTCAGTGACCCTCTGAGGACCTTCCAAGCATACTGGCGATATCACTTAGGGGTGAATGAGGACCTTCCAAGCATACTGGCGATATCACTTAGGGGTGAACTAGAACAAGGTTTTCAGATAAAAGCAAACAGGGAAGTTATGTTATTTAATTTTCTTAAGTCTTTCTGAAACTGAATGGAAAAGGAAGATATTCTCTGAAATTAAATTCTGAAAAAAATCTTTGTTCTAACCCATCCACTGATAGTTATGAGGTACCACCATGAAAAATACCATCAATGAGTAGTAGTCTGTCTTACTGAGAGCTAACCCCAGATGAGCAGGTTTCCTCACTGTGGAAGATACACAGTTAAATCTCTAAAAGTAGATGAAATATTTGAATCTGATCTTCCTCCTCTGTTGTGTTACGAGTAGGTTTAATCTCAACCTCCTGATTCCTGACTCAGTATAGTTCACTTTTCTGTCTCTGATGCAAGACTCTCTGAGATAGGCTTGTCCTGGGAGTGTACTGTCTTGGCTATTTGTGGAGATGATAAAGCCTGATTTTGACAATTCTGGTCTGCCCTTCTACACCTTTGAGTGGCACTGATAGTTACTGATCCTGGTTTGCTTCCATGAAACCTACACTGTCAGGTCTGGGATTGGGCTTTCTGTATGATAGCAGAAAAGGAGTCCCTCCCATCTGCTCTGCTGAGAGGTAAAAAAACCAGTCATTCTTAGAACAGATACTTTTTGTTTCTGAGCCTGCTTGGATAGTTTTGTACTGAGTAGTTTGCTACAGTTTTTCATGTGGATGTCACTCTCACAAATACAAGCAAGGAATAGAAAAACAAGAGTTTAGCCACCTATTTGCATCAATCTCTCCCCACGAGAAAACTGGACTTTTTCTACCTATTATCTCAGTCAGTGATTAGGAAAATGACTGGCAATATGCCTGCCATTGTCAAAGGGTTAACCTGACTATGAGATTCATCCTTCATGCCATGCAGCACTGCTAAATATATCTATCATTGTTCATTAGATTTGCCAAATGTCTACATGTTTCCCTGGCTCCAAGCTCTCAACATGTCTGTCCAGCTGATTCATTGATTCATGACGTCTTTTCGAGTGCATCACTGGTAGCATTGATGTTTTTCATTAATTACTGACCATCAGGCTATTCTCTTTCTTAAATTTTGCTCCCTTTCTCCCCCTGCAGCATTGTCCAAGAGAAAAATTCCAGTTTTACCCAAAACCAAAATTACAAAGAGGCAAATAAAATAACACAACAGCTGCTGGCTGCTTAAACTTTGAGAAGTAGGGTGTTTTACGGACCCACAGAATTGCAGTGTCAAAGAAAAGCTAAGTGGGTTCTTTGTGAGCTGGTGGTGTGGCTTTACTTCAGAATAAGAAAAACATCTGTGAGGCTTTCCAAAGTCACTGTCAGAGCTATGCTTTCACTGAGAGTAAAGACAGAGAAAAAGAGGCTAATAGAGAAAACTTGCAAGAAATCTGATTGAAGAACAGGTGTTTCATGACAGGTCAGAGCACAGTAACCCAGATGAGAAAGAGGTGTGACAAGGGATAACATCAGCATGGAAAGTGTTCAATGTTTCCCCAATCATAACTATGGTTCTGCTTAACTGATGCTGGCAAAAAAACCCTGCTGCAACTTTTGAGGTACAGAGGATCAATGAGCTATTAATGGTGCCACTGCATGCACTGTGATACACAAAATAATTTTTATTATATTGTCAGGGTGACTGTAACTTTTGCTTCCCTTAGTGCTGGAATCAGTTTTCCATTCTATTTATCTCTGTAAAGCAGAATAGAACTTGGATCAAATCTGGATGTTAGCTTTTTAGGTCATTGTGAACTGAAAGAACCAAGGGCACACCCAGTGTTAAAAGAAACATATTGATTGCATCTCTTTAAGTATTTTTTGTCCAGCATGATGCACATGCTAAGCAGATCAGGAATGACTAATGGGGTTAAATGTGATCATCATCACTATCAAATATCAGCTCAGTGTTGCCCTTTCTGCACTAATCAGATTTCATAGTATTAGGACTGTAATTTGTTTTAATTTTGTCTTTATCCCTTGCAGTGCATATCTGTGTTAGACATGACAGTTGGAGCCATGAGGTTGAAGCAGAACAGTTGGAATTTGGTGTTTAGGATACAGTTTAAGTCTAATGTGAGGTAGCTGTAGGTACCTGAGATCAGTCACTTAATGTCTATGATTCACTTTACATGTCCAGAGAAATGAGAGGGTAAATACTTGCTAACTTCTTGTTGACAAGATTGATCAGTTAGAAAGTAACTAGATGCACCAAGCAATGTATAGCCAAGGGAGGAATAGACCCAACCTATAAACCACTTTGCAGCTCTCTGGATTTTGGGTTGACCCAGGAATAGAGCAAAAATTAAAGCAATCAGGCATGCCATAATAATTACCATCTCCTGGGCATGAGCTATTAGCAGCTCACAGTCAGCAACAACCCAGTGTCTTCCTGGTGGTCTGTACTTCAGGGAGGTTTCCCTCAATGCCATCCCAGCCAGCACATATGAGGATGAGAGGGTCAGGAAATAGGGATCAACTTAGGTGGCAAGTGTCTGTGCATGTATATGTCAGCTCTAAAAATGCAGGTCATTGATGTATACTAGGTGTATATTTTCATCTCTGCCTCCTACTGATCCCAACTGCTGATGCAGGTGTTCCTTAATGACGAAAATTAGAGCTATAGGGTGCAAAAGGACAGAGCTCAAACTCACTGCTGACTTGACCAGGAAGTTTTGAGCACTCCTTGGCCCTAACAGAGCTCCCATCTCTGCCAGAGAGAGGAGGATACTGTGCTGCTGGAAACTTGGATAAGCAATAGTTAAGCCTATGGTCACAGTTTCTCTAAAATCAGATGACTTCTGCTATGTCTGAAATGCTGTTTTAGTGCTTTAAAATTCAGGCAAACTTCCAGCACAGACACTCCTATATCCCAGAAGGCTGATTTAAGTGCATATAAGTTTAAAGCCTGGAGAAATGGCACTTAGTTCACTGCACTCTGGATCTATTGCATAAAGAATTAGGAATTTTATCCTCACAACTGCTGCTGCTCTTCACCCATACACAAACTTTTCTGAGGTTGGTGAGTATAACTTGGTCTTACAAATTTAATCATTTTTGGAGAAAAAGACCCAACCATTCAACACAGCATAAACCATAAATGGTTTAAATAACCATTTATAAACCATAAACCATAAATGGCTAAATCCTCTTCAATCCTTCCTCAGCCTAATCATAGTGTCTCATTCAATTAAAAAATGAGAGCATCTTCAAAAGTGTCTAAGTGACCTTAAGACCTAAAACAAATGATTTCCTAGTGGTCATCTAGGTTCATGGCTGCCTGAGACTTCCACTGAGATATAAGTTCCTAAATGTTTTAATTATGACTGAGAAGCAGTATTCTAAGTCACTTAGTTGCTTCTGAAAATTTTATCTGAGAACTGAACAATGACATCAGAGTTTAACCTAAATTGTCAGGCTACACATGTATCCTGACGTGGGCCGAGTTTCAGATTGAAACAGGGATTTTCCTGTAAAAAAATTAAAGGGCTGACACAGACCAATTCAACAAGGGAAAAAAAAATAGCTGAATTTCTTACGGGAGGTAAATAAACTTTCACCATGCAAAATGATCCCCAAATCTGCTAGCAGGAGTTACTCAGCAGTTGCACAAAGGGAGAGATTAAGGAACCCAGGTACTGCTTTACCTAGTACTGACTACGAAGAAACAGAAGGATGAAGTAGCTAGTGTCACAGTCCCTGGGATCCAACTGCTTCCTGATAAAACTGGTTAAAAATTGTCATTGGAATATTTTACTCTGTAATCAATATGTATTTGCAGCTCACTTCCAAGCTGGCACTTTCATTTTATCACAGAAGGGCTTGATGGTATTTGCGGAACTTCTGATCCTGCATAGGGGGATTCTGTGCTGTGCAATTAGGAGAATTATGTACTTAAGTGAATGGAGCTTCTCCCCTGTGTTAGGATCATTAGTCCCTGGGGAACAGCAGTATGGGGCTGTCAGCCCTCCTGAAACATATTTTAAATCTAAGAGTTGAGGACTAGGTATTGCATTTAAACATGGACAAATAGTGAATACCCACTCTAGCTTTCCTTCACATGTTTGGTTTTATGGTGGCTTCTGCCTTCCTTAAGTCAAGCCAAAATGATGCATAGAGCTCCCAGATTGTTTAGACAGCTCTGTTTCTCAATATTTGTATTCTGCAGATAGGAATCTTGATTACAGTGTAACATCCATTTTATCTCCCTCTCTGTAGGGTTTCTTCTGCATAAATCAGTATAAGGTTGCTGAAAATAAAGGGATGCAGCTTCTGAGTAGCTCATATTAATCTCAGAGAACAGCAAATAAACACAGTGTTTTTAGAGGAGGAATTCCTAACTACATGAGCTTGGAAATGAGGTACACTCTGACAGCTGGGATACAGAAATAACTCCTGAATTTCCTATTTACTGCATAAATACGCTCTAGCTCTGGATTCTAATTAACCAAAGGCAATTATGTTATATTTTGGGGGCTTTATGCATCTGTTTGTCTAGTGTACACGAAAGACATTTCTTTCCATGATACTTAATTTCTAGACCACAAATGAAGAAACGGTGTAGACACAAAGGGACATTGTACAATTTATATTCCTAAAGAATCTATAGAGATTGATATTGGACATATGGACAATAAGAGAAATTTCTTGTCCTGAAGAGCTGTAGGACTAACTAAAAAGGAAACCATAATTTTCTAAATGGTGATTTGGCATACAGAAAGTGCAAGTCTTCCAGTGTCACATACAGGAAACCTGGGACAGAGACAAGCACTGCACACAGATCTAACAATGGCAGCTGAACTTGATGAGAGTGCTTCTTCTTGGGAATCTCTTTTGTGTGTCATCTCTCTCCAGCCAGTTTTCACTGGACTAATTTTTACTCTTTCACCTTCTTTTTCTTCATCTGTTTCTGACAACACTCCGTCTTACTGCCTATTTTTCTAAGACTATAAGGATGTCCATACTGTGATGAAGTCCAGCCAGCCAGAATGTTGGTAGAGGGGTTGCTCTTTAATAGCATCAGATGTACTCTGCTCTTTGTGAGGTGTGATGGATTTCAATGGTGAGTAACAGTTCTGTGCACAGAGCAGTAACTCTGAATTGCAGGATTTGCCATGATAGCTGGAGAAAGGTACTGCCTGGATGTGCTATTCAGGAATGAGTGTCAAGGTAGCTACAAAGGGGACAAAAGTAAAGGGAAAAAAAAAAAAAAAAAGTTTTCATTTTCAGAAGGAGCTATTTTGGGAAGGGTTTTGGCAGATTTCCCAGTTTCTTGTCCTGGGTGTGTGGCAATCAGTTTAATTAATTTTTTTCTGTACAACTTTTGAAATGCTGCAGTTGTGATTCATGCCTGGTAGGTCATTAATTTACTTTCTGCCAGTTTTAATGCACAACCTTCTCAGAGCTAACAAAAACATGTACTGGCACATGATTCATAGTGATTGATGGTCATCATCCACCTGACGTAACAGGTGAGAAAAAGAGGAGGTGAACATAGGAAGTATTACTGGAATTGCTGAATGAAAGACACCATCCATTACAAATATAGTGAAAAGATTATCCTTCAGCATTACATTAAAACTCAGTGAAGCCTCATTTTGGTAGATATTCTTTATACCACCGTATTTTGCCTCAAAGGGCTTGGCTCCCATCACCAGAAGAATTTAATTGTCATTTCCAATTAAAATCAATTTCCACAAATCACATCACTAAGTGTGATGTGTACTAATCTCTTTGAGGATTTAGGCCATCAAGTCTTAAAGAGCAAGGCAGGCAAAGGTCTGCGTAGGTGGAACTGAGAAGTGGACAGATTTGTCCCTCAGAGGTAACTCATGGACAAGAGCCAACAGCTTTTCAAGTCTTGCAATGGAATTATATATTTTTTTTTTATTTCTCCTTTGGAGGAAGGGAAATAGTCTTCTCTATACTGGACTCTCAGGCCTTCCCTGTGGTGAGTAAAACTCCCTCTTCAGGGTTCCCAGATGATATTCCCAGCTGGACTTTGCACCAAAGCTTATGGTCCATGTACTACCTGTGACATGAAAGCAACATTGTAAGAGGACACCCCACCAGTTCATGAGACTTATATCTCTCTAAGTGCCTTAGAAATATGACATCTGTGATGAAATATAGACTCTGGATCAAGTTATCAATTACCATTTCCTACCCAGACAAATTCATCCATCTTTCCAGATCATACTTCTTTGTACCTGTACAGCTGAGGGCTTGTCAGTACCAAAGGTCCCAATAGTGACTGTTATTGGCCATATGCCACCTGATTGCACAGTATATTGGTTCTCAGCAGTTGCCCTTGTTTTGCCTTCTTTCAGCTGGTACCTGAGAGAACTTTCTTATCTAGAGTCATTTACTGCAGGTAGCAATGGGCCATCCAAGTCCTGCTAATGGCCAGGCAAGAAATCACATTTGTTGGTTATAGAAGTTCAGTGAAAATGTAAAATAATTGAATTTATGACCAGATACCAGCATATTTATGGTTGAGGCCTGCATTATCAGAACAACATGGGGACAAATTCTCATTATGCTGATGGAAATCAGATTCTGTTTCCCATGTAAACCATGTGGTGCAGCTCCTTGATTTTGGTGCCATATGTTTTCATGATCACAGTGATTTGCTTTGGTTTGTTTTCATTTACCTCCTAGAAATATGGGAGTCAGGGGAAATGGTAGGTGCTGTATTTTCTTCTGCTTTGTTGATAGCTTTGTGTATTATTCAAATCCATGTATTTATTCCCAGATGAGAAATAACATTAAGGTATTGTTAATGCTGACGATATATCACCCTATAGAGCAAGGTGGAATTTTTTTTTATTATTATTATTAGTTAAGAAGCCAGACCTTTGGAATATTATAAGCTTGGGAAACTATTAGTTACATGTTTAAGATCAAATTTGTCAGTATATTATCATTGTGCACTTTTTGTGCACTTCTTGTCCCCTGAAACAGGGACTCCCTTTAGCTTTCACGTACAGTTTATGTGCTGTCTGCTGAAGACATGGATTGCACCAGAATATTCAATCTGTCAAATCGGTGATTTTACTGGAGTGGTGAAGAAGTAGAAAATCTTACTCTGTTTCCAGGGACCCAAGAATAAAACTTAGCTGGATGACCAGAATTACTTTCAGGTATAAACTAGTATATATTGGCTCCACAAATAGAGCTCATTTGGGAGTCATTAAAAAAATTAAGATTACTGTACCTATTGGATATCTTTCTTTAATGAACTGAGCCTGAACAACAACATCCAAGCCCAATTCAACCGATTACCTTAGTGTCCAAGCACTGGGCGTTTTGATATCATTACAACACCCTTGGAGCCATGAAAGGGCTCATTACTCTTTTTACTTGTGAGAAACTGAGGCAAAATACCCAACTGGGATCATGTTCATGGTCACCAGCAGGAAATCCTTGGCAGAACCCAGAATGGAAGCCAAACCCTAGTACCGTATCAAAGATGCTGTCTTACTTGTCTAAGCAGACAACCTCTGAAATGCCCTTCACTTCTGGAGATGCTCATATTCTGTTGCAAGTCTGAGCCCCGGCTTTCGAGCCAACTTGCAGCATGAAAAATTTCCTTGTGTTCAGATTTTTAATAAAGTTTGTCCATCTGTTGTCCAAATCCTGTCAGTTTTAGGAGAAACCTCTATGCCTAAACTCTTCTCTCCTTGACTTTAAGTGAACATTTTGCCTGCCAGACATTGATCTTTGATCCGGATTTCCTTGCCAGCCCTTCAAAACAGTTACTGTCACCATGGCATCTTATTTCCATATTGTGTCTGAGAGCAACAGCAATTATTTCCCACTGGAACTGACTTCAATGTCACTACACTGATTAATCAGCAAAGGTTACTATAAGCGAAAGTATCGGTCTTCCTTTTCCATTGGAGCAGGAAAATGCCAGATCTTAGCAGTACAGTGCCTTGGGGATGCCTGCATTAGTTTTCCAATGAAAGGCTCTGTGCAAGTAAAACCTCCCATCCCCCATGCCTCCCCTCCACTCATCTCTTCCTAAAACACAGACTGAGGTTAGTATAAAGTTAATTCTATAACCCACGTTTTTGGGGGTTTTTTTTGTTTTTTTGTTTTTTTTTTTTTTCTTTTTAATGCTACTGACCTCCCATTTCCTTGTCAGTCGACACCAAGCAATTCCCCAGATGGAGAGAAAGATTTCCACTTTGAATATCCCTGAAACACATTTAGAGCCAAAGGCTTTATCATGGGAATAAAAGCACTGAGGTTCTCACAGCTGGGAGATTTATACAGCTGAGCCTTACCAGCTTAAATGCCTACAGACAGAAACAGCTGAGCTATGTATTATTTCTTTTCCCCCAGCTTATAAGGGAGATGAAAAATGCAGAGGCAGCCTGCAGATAGATATGACTGACAAAGAAGGGGCAGAGCTGTCTTCCTGTAGCTGCTGCAGTGTCATTTTTATAGGATAATTTCAGCTTCAGAGGTGAGGGGGCTGGAGCTGACATGATTGCCCTAGCCAAGAGGAACTGCTCTTTCAGCTAGAGCACTCCAGACAGTGCCAGGGAGTCATAAACATCAGTCAGGGAGGAATGGAGATGATGCCGTGCTGATGAGCTCCAGGGGAAAGGTGTTTGGTGGTAGATGAGCTGAGTGCTCTGCCCAGGAGAATTGCTGTTTGCAGTCTGTATAAAAACAGAAGCCAAATTGTCTCTGCTCTTCTCACTGCAACAGTGGCAGTATTTTATTCTTTAAAAAGTGAGGGCATATCTTTAAGACTTCAATCTGTCTCCCACGAAATAAGCATTCAATGGCCATGCTTCCCTCAGAGACAAACAGGAAGGGAGATTCCCAGAGGCCCAGCTCGCCGTCCACCCACATGAAGATGTGCTGACCTGACACAAGTGACCTGCAGACTCCTCTGAGGTGTCTGGCCAAAGGTGAGCAGAGCTGTCCTGAATGTTCAGCACCCACAATAACGTGAGCAGGTCTGTGCCTCTGAGCATCCCCTGACTCTGATGTGAGCCTGTTGCCCTGTGTGTGCATTGCCCCTGCTGTCAGTTGTCTTTCATGTCATCTAAACCCTGGAGATGTGGTCTCCACTCCGTGCTGTGCATGGCTTCATCACATTTCTCACAGCCCTCAGCAGTGACTAATTATTCCGCCATATCCAGATGCCTTTGTGCCAGAGAGGGGGAAGAGGTCTGAAAATGGGCAGAGCTCAGACTGTATCGGGTTCTGTGTCCACCCTACAGTGAAGAGAAGAGGTCTCGAGTCCACATAACCATGTCATGCTCCTCATCACTCCTGATTTTCCCACCCAGACAGCCTGTTGTTTGGCAGCGCATTGCTTCTCCCCCTGTGTCCAGGCAGGCTTAGGATCCAGCTTCCCTTCAAGAACATGTTCATTCTGAGCCTGGGGTGATCCTTGTCTTATTATAAAATGGAAAACAAATTACTTGGGTTTTTAGGAATGCCAGTGAGCTGCTTTTGAAATGGTTGGGGTAAGGATGGCCAATATGCTTGTAAATCATTGGAGGAGTTGAGCTGCATTTTCTAGATGCTGCCAGTAAATCAGCATGGGAGGGGAAAAAAAGAATTCAACGAACCTGGATATTGATTAGGAATATCTTTTAGCAATAGGGAAGAAAAGAAAATATCCTAAAGTTAAGGGGTCTGGAAAACAATTTGAAAGATTTTATTGTCACTAATAATGTATCTAGTGACTGAAGTACTCAGAAGGTATCTGTGCTTATCCAGCCTAAGGGATCTGATAGGGGTTCTAATTTACAATACCAGTGAAAAACCTACTCTTTGAACACCAGGTTACTGGGGTTACTTAAAAATCACTCATTCTGCAAAACTTACTTCATCATGCCTGCCTGTCAATATTCAGTTGTTGTCTTATTCTTAACTGTAATTTTTCTTGGGATATGGACTTTGAACAAACGTGTAACAGCTGCTAGTCATGTTGCTTAACACATGAACCATCCCTCAGGGTCAAAACAGAAGTCCATTTACCTTAATAACCCATTGCTCACAATAACTGTAAATAAGAAAAGAATGGGGTCATCAGAACTAAACACTAGGTTCAAAGGCTTTTCATCAGTTTATATCATGTGAATTTATATATAGCTGTTTTATGTTTGCCTTTATTCTTTTGGTAGCTCTCTGCTTGAATTTTGACTGCCCTTGAGCACTGGAGAGATGCTTTACTGGGAATTGCACTCAGCGGTTCCCAGATCTTTACTATGAGTGAGTAAAACTAAGGTAGAAACCATCATCCTGTAGATATAATTTCTATCCATACTGTTTGGCATGTGTATTGGAACTGCCATTTTTTATCGCAGTCGTTCAGTCTTATGAGATCTTCCTATAACTCCCCAGTTACTTGTCGATTTTATTACATTGGGTAAATTTGTATCATTTGTAAGCTTTACCAAATAGCTCTTCACCCGCTTTTTCTACTGCCTTTTATATGTTTTAAGAACATAGATTTCTATGGATTTCTACCATGAACTTCCTTCACTTGTATAAATTTAACATTTACTGATAACTTTTCCTTTCTATCTTTTAAGTTGACACAGAATGTATGATTTGTTCCTTTGTCCTGTGGCAATTTACTTTTTTAAAGACTGTAATGAAGGGCCTCATGAAAAACTTTTCTAAATTCAAACTTCATGATTTTAACTAGAGCATCCTTTTCCCTATGCTTGATGTCTCTGTCCTACTCACAGCTACTAATTCAGCTCCTCTTGTAGTTTCTACTGATTTGCTTGTGAGTCATGTCAAATTTATCCCTGAACTCTTTTTAAAAGTGACTGCTACATTTCCCATTTTTCATAGCTTTGGCACCAAAGCTTACTTATGCAAAAGGAAACACACTACAGCTAGCAGTTCAACAATTTCACATCTGAATTCCTGAGACCTCCTGAATCAATGAATGCTGTCCAGAATCAGAGTCTGATTCCTTCTATTTTATTCACTTGTCTTAAAAGTTATTCCAGTGAAGCTTCAGTATGAGACAGTTCCTCAGGTTCACATTCCAAAAAAAACACTCAAATATGAGATAACCTTTTTTACAGAAAACAACAGCACAGAGAATTACCTGCAATGGACAACACTTCAAGTGCTCCTTCTGTTCCTTATTGAAAGTATCCAGAGGTTTTAGAGGACAATATGGTCTAAAGTTAGTAAAAGCCACAGAGTGATCTAGACTTAATTTTTGTTGTCATTTGTGTGTGATGGCCTGGCTAAGAGTGATGCTCCTTCCTTCTTCCCCTCAGTCATGACATCTGACTGGTGTTTTAACTCACAAATCTTTCTCAGGCCTCCTCAGGCTCCAGTGACTTCCAACTCCACTACAAGGTCAAACTCTGTCTTTGACCTTTCCTTCAGTCACCAGGAGACTGACTTTGCACCATGAAGGCACAAGCAGAGTTTAGAGAACAGCTAGTTGCAATCCCAGTGTTAGAAATCATCACTCTCCAAATGGTTATAGGCAGAAAAATGAGAGAAGCTGTCCTTTCCTTATAATGGTTTTATATGCTCCACTGAAATCAAGGAACATCTGAGGGGAACCATAAGACAGACAGTTTAGGGGTGGGGAAGAAGTACAGCCCTGTCTCACTAAAGCAACCTAGGCAGGGAAAAAGTGATGACTAAGTCTTCAGAAGTGAAAGAACTAATGATATAGTGCAAAGAGGGAGGGAAGGGAAAAGTACTGACTTATAATCCCTTCTTTGGGTGAAAAATTGGAAAATTCAACCCTGCTGTATGCTATTTGCATTTCTTTATCTCCTGTGAGTGACTGAACCTCCCAGTGCAATACATCTTTCTGCAAGCATTTCCCTCCCTCTTCAGAAATTCTAGCCCCAGACAGGCAAGCTTTATTCCCTTGAAGAATACCTTCATGTATTTGCCAGAGGTATAGTTGTACATTGTTTGGAGACTTTTGCTGCCTTTCAAACTCCAACTGCATATCATTGGCTATTCAAGCTGTGCTGGTTTGCACTAGCCCAGAGTCTAGCCTGCAGACTCAAAAATGTTCTGTGTTAATCCTGTGTGACCTTCAGTGTTCTCTTTGGCTTTGTGGATGCCTTTCCCTGCCACTGCAGCCACTGAATACAGGAGGCAGAAAAATGGGAAAACTAAGGAGAGGTACCATTGGAAACCTAAGCCTGTAAAAAATATAAATAAAAATAAAATCAGAAACTTGCAATCTCACCTATAGACCTCAAAGGGTAATGACACTTTTAGTAACCATAAAACATGTGATTTCTCTTAAGCATTTGGGAAGTTGTAAAAACTGAATTAAGTTCTCTAAACCTTGAAAATTACAAGGCATATTAGTCATTAGTCGCAGGATTTGGAAAATGTAGCTTTGTTTATGAATGAGGGACAGTACTTGTGGTGATATGGTGTTCACAAATGAAGGAGATGCAAGGAAAACTTTTGACGTTCTGAGTCTTTGGCCCCTGAATGAACTTAACTCAATTTCAAAGATCACTAGAAATTTGCCCTAAAATATTTTAAGAATTTTAAACTGGATTCTTTCAGGGCATTAAGTCAATTTACACTATTCTCTTTCACAAGGAAAATAAACATCCTTACTGCTTAACAGATCATTGTCCCAGCTATCAACAGCAGATAGTCCCCCAAGAAGCCTCCCGAAAGTGGGCTGGAGATTCATTGCATACACGGCATTTCTGAGCTTCTCAGGCTCAGTGCTTCTATCAGTGGAATCAACTGCATGATAAAAACTGTTTATAATTGTTCAATTGTATGGGAAAAAATACACAACTCTTGAACATTGTAGCACTTTGTGTCTATGGATGCAGTGGTAACTACGTATATACACTCTATTGTTGTTTCTGTGTATGTATGATCCCTCATCTATGGGTTTACTTTAATTGTAGAATTAACAGAGGTCCTCACTTGAGATTTCTGCCTGCTTCCCATTTCTCAAAGAAAAAAATGATCTCTTGAGTTAAATGACATTTTATCTTACACTTCTGTTTAGGGAGTTGGGGATGAGTGGGTGGAAGAAGGAAGTAGTGACTTTAGATTACCTGACATTTCAAGAGGCTTATTCCCCCATTTTGTAGTAAGTATAAGGGTACAATCATCAGAAGTTCTTACAGTCTTCCAGTACCTTTCCAAACCTTCACCAGGTTCAGAAGCCAAACTTTTTCTTCACTAGGAAAGAGACCAATGGAGTATGAAGGGTGAGAATGGAGGTCAGCACTGGTGACTACCTTGTAATTTGAGAGGGCACTGCAGTATAACTGCTCAGCTCCAAAGCTGGTTGCACTGGTTCTGCTATAAAGGTATATTCTGTCAAGACTACAGGCACACCTCTGGGTCATCCAGAGAACAGCTGAGATTTATCAGATGGGTATTGCCTGTGCTGGTGATGTTAGCGTAAGAACCTCAAACATCACTCATTGGCATTAAGGAGCTAATGAGGATCACTCTGTTGTAGTCTGGAGTTAAACAGTTCAGCAACAGTAGGATTAGATAGGACAGGGAGTGGGAAAACATGCAAGAATTTTTCTTCAGACTGAGAATATAGGAAATATGTGCTCATGAATTTCTTTTATATTGGTTTGTTGGCAGAAGTACATTTTGATTTTACTTAGTGTTGCAAAGGGATTCCCTCTGTATCCCTTATAGGTCTGAAGCTTAATGTTAAAGTATCTTGACTCCAGGATATAAGACAAAGAATGTCATTGTTTATTCTTTGATGTTCTAAAGCATCTTATTCTTCAGGGATCTCAACATGCTGTACACACATTAATTAAAGTCCATAGTACTCCTAAATCGGCTGCTATTATTCCCAGTTGATTGATGGAGAAGCTGAGATGAAGAGAGATTATACGGTACATTTTCTAATGTGGGAGTATGTGAAACTTGACCCACGAAATTCATGGTTCAGCAATTAAATGGAAGCAATATGATATTTCTCACATATACTGAAAAACCTCTATGTTCCACTGAAACAACATAAAAAATTGTTCTTTGAGACCTTGGTGTCACAATGCTCACAAAACTGTAAGGAATTTTTGGATGAAGGAAAGCTAGTCTGCATGCCCATCTTCAACAGATGCCTCTGTGACATCAAGTTCAGATATAAATCCAAATATCCACATGATTTACGTCTATTTGGATTTATTGTTTGAGTTGAAGGTACTAAAAAAAAAAAGGCAACACCCAAAACAACGCAGGCAAAACTGAGCCTGTGAAGCCAGCAGGTAGTATCAGGTAAAACATGAACCCAAAACAGCTACTACAAGAATCAAAAATTCCACTAGTCAGCACAGTAAGCTGAGTCACATATAGTCATATTTTATAATGGAAGTAATTAACTGGATAGATCCTGGTCTCATTCCATCTGTAATACCTAAGAAATAATTTTAAAAGCATCAGTGAAGATTATTGACCAGGTTTTGTCTATTAACTTTTTCTGATACAGATTTTTTTAAAAACAAATGAGACACAACTTTCTCAAAGGCATATTTAATCCTGTTCTTTGAAGAAACAGGCTTTAGGAGCTACATCTTCTTTTTCATCAGAAGTATCCTCAGATGCAGCTTCTTCCTCTTTCTCTAATTCCCTGCTGAAGTGAAAGAGATACCTGACTGATGGATCACAGTATTACTCAGACCATCTGAAAATAAGAGGTTTGAAATAAACTATATTTGAACTAATTGCTGTTTCGTCGTTTCCTTTCTCATCAGGCTCCAATGTTGCTGCCTTGGGGCAGGTGGGCTTGCAGTATCCCAGACCATAGCCCTTCAGAGTGCTTCTGGAGCCCTGATTCGTACTGGGACTTTCCAAGGGAGTTGGATCAAGACAGGCTGGAGCAGCTCCAGCTCCCAGCACAAAGTCTCACAGGTTTTGCCCACTTAGTTTGGGGAGATGTGATGGCCCTGTCTCCCACAGCAAGCTGTATGGTGCATTCACTGAAGCCACTGGATCTGTACATGCAACCAGGGGATTGTTGTTGGCTCAGAGGCAGCAGAATGGGACCTCTTACCAGCTGGTTTCTGATTGTAAAAGTATTGCTCTCACTGTGTAATTTAGAATAAGCTGGGACAGAGATCTGATTTAGGATCTGAAGAGAAACCTGAGTCATGTTTACAATTGCTATTGCAGTCAGCTGAACAAATAAAAAAAGAAATTTGTTTAAGCTTATTAAACAGGATGTAACTTGTTAAACTTTTTTAAAAAAAAAAAAAAAAAAGCCTAAGCAAGCCAGCCTTTTGCTCTTATTGCATTGAAATCTATTTCTGACTTAGCTACTGTCTTGCTCTGTGACCTTGGCATACAATTTCCCTCTCTTGTCTCTCAGCTCTGCCCACCACTTTTCTGTCTTGCCTATTTACGTTTTCTTTCACTCTCAGTATTCACGTTTATTTGTTCTGTCAATTGAATACATTCTATTATTCAGAGAAGGCTGTTCTCTAAAATATTTTGTCATCCAAAATATTCCCTAGAATATTAAAATTGAGAGTAATGGAAAGTAAATAAACATTCACAAAAGCTAGAACCTTATTATACCTGGCTGCGTGACAAGTCTGTCAGTCAGTAACACTTATTTCTCCTTGCAGTTGGCTGAGCCACAATGGTCCTCTGAGTCAATTTTCTGAATCCTAAACTGATATATATCCTCTGCAATGCTTGATACTGATTACTTTTAAAATTAGCAAGAGGTCCTCCGATGGTACCAGTCTGCATCCTGCACGCAGCAGTTTGAGGGATCTGTGTTTATAAAGGGACAAATCACAGCACAGGGCAGTGGAGCACCTAAACGAGCTGTTTCTATATGACATACTTAGACACAAGTCTGAAAAGTTACCTTTGCAGCTCAGACTTTCCACTACTGATATTTTGTGATTCACAGTTCAAAGCTGTTTCCTAAACATGTACTCCAAAGTTATCAGGCTGAGTACCAAGGAAATGATTCACTTTCCCCTTTTAAAAAGCAGCTGCTGTGTGTTGGGGGGGCGGGCAGGGGCATAGCTGCCTTTTGCATTGTTCAGTGCTCGGACACAGGGAGATCTGGATTCAGCTCTCTTCAGCCTGACATTTTTGAGGTCAGGTCCTAGGCACCGGGATATTCTTACTCACGATGCTTGTAGCACTACCATCGCGCAATAAAAAAAAAAAAAAAAAAAGGCAAGATTCAAAGGGCCAGAGGCAAAGTTGGAATGAGAGCAACTGTCCCTATAACCGAGAAATGAGTGCATCTCTTATCAGGCAAAAATGGTGGATTCTGGTCTGTGTTGCCAAAACAACTCAAATGCTCTGTATGAAGAGACGTTAGACACAATTCACAAGCAGTGCTGAATTCTCTCCCTTTCCTTAAAGGGCTTTTAACTGCTAAAGTATAAAAGATGTTTTCTACTAATATTGCTGGGGGGTTTTGTTTTTAAACAAGTTGTTCTAAAATCAAAGCTCATGTTTTGGACTAAACACCAGATTCATAATATGTCTGAGCAGCCCTGACTCATCAGTGGCCTCATTAACATCCTGTTCCTGAATCCAAACAAAGCTTAGACTTGTAGTAGAGCACCCAGCCAGAGTAAGATGGTAGCATCTATGGGTATCTTGGGTGTTATACTGACAAAAATATATGTTTTCATAATGCCTCAGACAAAGAAGTGAGCAGACAGGGTTTTATGGTGTCAGCACCATAATTCTATCTACAATTTACTTTAGGTTCCTTATTTCAGTGTCTGATAATATGGTACATTACTTCTGCAGGTGGCTATCACAGATCAGAACAATGAGTTCTGTCAAGACACAGCACTGAGTCAAGCAGGAACAAGGTGAAAGGCTGTAGCAAAACTGGCCTAGCAATTCTCATTCCCACATGAGATCTTTCAGATTTTAGATGTCTGACTGGGTAGGGTCAGTATGAGAAGACCCAGTTCAGCTTTCTTATGCATTGATACCAGACCTGACTTGTTTAAAGTTAACCTAGATGCAAACACCAGGTTGTGTAGTTGTAATTCTGTTTAGAATGAGGTAAACAGATTAGCGTAGCTCATATCTGAATTAAGGCTGGTTCTTCTTTTTTTTTTTTTTTTTAAAAAAAAAAAAAAGGAAAGTGTAAAATGTTGAGGATTTCACTGCTGGAAGTTTATGATATTGGGATAGGCAGGAGTGGCCACTGGTGGATGCAAAGTACTCATCAACTTGGGAAGGATACTGGGAAAGACATACTCAGAGCAAGGGCTTCTTGTGCAGTAGTCCTGTGGTCATGCTGCCCAATGCTCTCCCTTCTCTTGTGAAATCTTCTGACTCCTTTCCATTAACCTGAGTTGGGTTTCTCCCAAGTTTCCTTGCAACTGGTATTCCAGGGGTTTTCAAGTTGTTGTACACTGGACCTCTAGGATATGAGGAATATCTCTAAGCATCTACCAGTGAAAAGAGAATCTACTAATAACTAATTATTTATTTGAATCCACCATAGGGTTGTCCACACCTCCACTAGAAGATCTGCAATCAAGCACTCTTTTCCCTGTCTGTTACCACAGAGAGACAGCAGAAATCTGTCCATCTAGTGTATGCTACTACTCTATTATATTAGCTTATCTTATTAAATATATTCACATGCAAAAGGCTGAAATCTAATATTTTATACAATGGAGCAGCTCTTTACAGGAATGATTTCAAGTTATACATATAGGACACATCTAGCTCTCAACTCAGTGACATGAGCTGCATTAATCCAGATGTAGATCTTCACAGTTACAATGCTAGAATTAAGGACTAAATCCTTTGAAGTAAAACTGGAGTAAAGGGGAGAATCAATACCATGAGCTGAGTTGGCCTGACTGAACCTCCTGAAAAGGATACTCAGGGGAGACCTTATCACGCTCTACAACTACCTGAAAGGAGGTTGTAGTGAGGTGGATGTTGGTCTCTTTTCCCAAGTAACAAGTGATAGAACAAGGTAAAATGGCCTCAAGTTGCATGAAGGGAGGTTTGGATTAAATATTAGGAAAAATGTCTTCACCAAAAGGGTTATCAAGCATTGGAACAGGCTGACAAGTGGTGGAGTGACCATCCCTGGAGGTATTTAAAAGACATGTAGATGTGCTGCTCAGTGACATGGTTTAGTGATGGAGTTGGCAGTGTTAGATTAATGGTTCAACTCGATGATCCGAAGGGTCTTTTCCAACCTAAATGATTTTATGATTCTATGATTTTGTGATTCTAACCGTGCCAAATTATATCAGCTGTGGATGCATCTCTGTATTGCTTTCCTGTAGCTTGGAACCTGCATTCTTGAAAATTCTTGCAAATGCACTGGTTATGCTGGTGAGATGGATGGGGTTGATAGCTGTTAGTTCCTGCCATATGGATCACAACTAGAGGTTCTACAACTTGCTAATGACCTGTCTTAGCAACAGTCTGCCTGAAAAGATGAAGAAATGGAATCTCCCGTATTTGCTGCGCTAAGCTTTGTGTTGGCAAACACTTGCTAACATATGTCACCAGCTTTGAAAATACATGGTTTATTTATATGTTAATTACTGCAACACTTTGGGGGAAATATTTGTTGATATAAGAGCAGTGTAAATAGTCAAGTGTTGAGAGCTGTTGCCATTTAAAAATAAATGAGCACTAGCCAATAAGAATCAAGAAAAGTCTATGATACGAAGGGCCTCTCATTGCTTATGGGTCAGTCCAGTCCCACTGAGATCTCCATTTTCTGTGAAATGTGAGTCAGTCTTTAACTGTTCCTCATGCAAACATCAAGAAAACATTAAGAAATGCACTCACTTCCCTGAATTGGTGCACTGCTTAGAGACACTGATCTACATTTGAACTTCAGAAGATGGAGGTCACTTCTGGGTGACAACAGGGAGTGGAGGTTGTATAAGTGTCACTGGAAGCAGCGTCAGTGATAAAATACACCTTATCCTTCCTCAGATCCAGGGCCTCATCTGGACAAGGAGGGGAGCTGTTTTAAAGGCTTCATGTCTTCTGTGAAACAGAAGCCCAAGGCCTTCACAGCTATGATCATTAAAAGTACTTCAACATAGTTTGCAAGAAAATTCTGTCATTTCTGCTGTCTGGGAAAGTCGCTGGGCAACGTGTGGAATTTGCTGATCTGAGGTCTCCTTATTAGTTGCTGATAGAAATGTTTCTCTTCAGAGCAGCCACATTCCACACTCCTGGCAGAAACTTGGGTAATGACATATCAGACTCTCCACAGCCAAATTTCTAGGTTGTAAAGTACTCCACAGTGAAAATTGTTCTGTCAATGTATTGAATTTTCACAGTGTTGCTATTAGCGATATTGTTTACCTTGAGGGCAAACAACAAGAGAAACAATTCTCTTTGATCTACTGTGTTGTTACAAACACCACGTTGTTTACCAGGTAGTTTACAAACTCCTGGTTTTGTGTGTGAGTAGTATTACAGGGCTGTGATGATCAAAAGTGAGACGCATTTTTTCTGCATAGATCTTTGAGAAACTGCTGAGTGCCACACCCTGTCCATGCATGGGCAGAAAGTTGCTTATCTCACAACCCACATTGTTATCCAGTTCTACAAAACTACAAAACTATTGAGACCTAAGAACACCTTAGATTCCCAGCTACCGAAAATACATAGTTTGCTAGGTATTACTAAGGATTAGAGTAAAATGTGGGAAAGATAAGAAATAGCAATAAAAACTTTAGTAGGTATCTCCTTAAAGTCTGATATTGCTATGTAAGTATTTTCTATGAGTTTAAATGGCAGTGGTGAAACTCACTCCACAGGCAGCCTGTAGCATAGGGATAGAACAATATATCTGTGCATGTGATGAAATGGAGATGGCTAGCCACCATGAATGGGAAAAAGATCACCACTATAGTCTGATAAATGTTTGAGGTATCACTTATGTTCATTGTATCTTCTAGAGAAAATATAAAATGTGGGAGAGAGATGAAGGGACAAAAGATGAACTTTCACAGCCCTAGTACCCACTTGCCTATCCGTTCTCAGAAAGAGCAATTAAAAGTTGCTGTTATTATTAAGTATTCCTTTCAAGTCAGAGACACAATGATTCAGATGCTCTAGAAGGAAGTTCTTTGCCCCACTGAGCTCAATTTAAGGACAGAAAAGTAGACAGCTCAGAGCTGATACGTTTGGCTTCATTCCCTGTTTCAGAACATCAAAATCACAGTGGTTTGAACTTTTATGGCAGTGATTGCTGCACAAGAGTTTAATAATTTTAGGCCAAATACATTAATAAAACAGAATAATAAACTGTCATTCAGAGACTGCTCCTTCCTGGTAACAGTGAATGATCCTGTGAATGTAAAGGTCATCATGGACTTTCTTTTAAATTATTACTACAATCTCATTAGAGATCTTGCATGGCCTTAGTGGGGGGTGGGGTAGGGGGCAGTGGGTGGAGCTGAATTACATTTGATCCCCAATTCATAGTGAAAAAATAGGAAACTAAAGTTATGAAACTGTAACTGAGAGAGAAAAGGTGACTGGATTTGGAAATACATCCAACCTGCAGATCAGCACCACTGTCAAGTAAAATAAGCTACTGAGTTCCTGAAGTGATAATCAGAGAAAGACTCTGCCTTGGTGTGTTTTAGCCCTTGATCATTATCTGTGCAGTTTAAACAGTGGACAATCCCATGCTCATCAACAAAACTATCTCCTATGACCTGCACACTATTCTCAGAAGTCGCAAAAAAGCACAGTCTTCAGAAAACCACACAGGTTAAATAGGCAAGCCACTAAAGAGTCTATATTCTTAGCACCACCCAAAGAAAGAGCCATTTCTGATGATCACAGCTTACCCCACATCCTGTTTTAAGACAGAGCACCTGGGCAAACTACATGGCTCTATTTTCAATCAGCTAGCTCCGATTGACCTATTACTGCCATCATTTCTTCTACCCCAATGAAACTTGAAGTATCTTGGGGGTTGCCTAAATAAGGATCCAGCAGTGACCACTACCCCAGGTGACTGTTTATGTGTCAGGTGCTTCAAATCTGTAGAGTTTCTGGGTTTGTCAGTTTGAAGGGCCAGGTTCTGCAAGATCCCACATGCCAAAATCATTTGCCAAAGGTAGGATCTATCAATTCCACATGGGTAATTTCTCACTATTTCTTTACATTAGCAAGCAAGTAGCACCTTCATCCAGTCTGTCCCCCCTGTTCTCAAGTTGAGATTGATGAAGCAAAACTTCACACCAGAACTACTTGATGACATTTTATTTCTTTTTTCAACCTCTTGGTTCTCAGTTTCCAAAAATCCTTGGGAAGAAATAACTGGTTAAAAGACATCGTACTTCAGCCTTCCTTTCATTCCCAACTATGGTGAATCATCACCATCATGGGCTTCATCAAAACTTGTGTATCTTGACCTGAACTTCTCCTGTGGCAGATTCAAGGCAAAATGGTGGCTGTCTATGAGTGAGAGGTATTTGAAGAATGGTCAGCATAGCATCTGGGGGAGTGCTGGTTCTCCCTGTGAGATGGTGCTTGGGCTGGATAAAAAAGCTCTGGGAACAAGGACAGAGGACTATGTGGCCATTTATTTTATTATCCTTTGTAATAATACACCTTCCTGGCTTGTTTTAAAAGGCTCTTTTGTCCCTCAAATTTCCCAGACAGAACTTCTGCTTCATGTTTGTCCACATTCAGTGTTTGAGGAGCAATGGGAAGAGAACATGTGCAGGCACATATGCTGAAACAGCTTTTTTACAGCAGTTGTTTCACAAGGAAGGTAGCCTTGGTCATCAAATTAACCAGTCTGACCAGCACAGAAGTGAGACTGCTGGTCAATTATGAAAATGCAAGAAGGTGTAAGGGAAAAGCAAAGGGATGTGAAAAACTTCAGTTATGGTAAAGCTGAGGTTTTTCAGCTGATCGGGATGTTAAACTAAGATACTCCCTCAAAAGGGGGACACACCCAGTGGTGAGAACAAAACAAACTTGTTTTGATTATTGCTCTCTTTCTTTCACTTTTCAGACTTGCCAGGCTGCCTCCATTGTCCCATTTAGGGCTGCCGTGTCCTTGCCTGGGAAAGACAGGACTTATTTTTTTGGCAGTTGTTTCTACTAACTGGCTTGCTTCATAAGGAGCAAAGATGTTATCACCGAACTGCAATAAGATCTCTGCATTAGTTCCCTCACATTATAAGGTGGCAGTGAGCAGGGTTCTTCTTAGTTTTATTTTTTTTAATTGGCTGAGTTATTACTTATATGAAACCAACCTTATTTTAAGCTTGCTCAGAGAATGGCACTGGAACAAGCACTAGTGATGCCCTACAATGACCTTTCTAGTTGATATTGTGTAACTATGTCCTGAAAACTTTTCTCTGGCAAATGTCCTTTTCTCTCCTCATATCAGAACTGTTTTCCTTAGGTAATTTGTAAGTGGACTGTACCTTGTCTCACACAAGGTTGAAGAAGATATTTTTGAAGGAGCCTTTCCTCCTTCATGCCTTTGGCCACCAGTTGGAATAATCCCACACCTGGAGAGACATGATCAAAATGTACCTACATGATCTGGATTCTCAACTCCAAATCATGTCTTAGATGATACCTTTGAAAATGTTACTTGAAACTGCGCTGTTTGAGCCATGGTGCATATGTAGTGCCCTGCATTCATTGCATTGTACACCTAGTAAAAAGAGTCATATTTCACCCTCTGAAATCATTGGACCATTTTAAAGTCCAATGAGACTATAAAGCATGGATTCACAAGCAAAAGTTTCCCATTTTAAAGTCCAGTGAGACTATAGAGCATGGATGCACAAGCAAAGTTTTCCCACTGTGTCTGAGCCTTACAAATATTTCTGTGGACTATTTTGGAAGATTCTGGAATATTTGGGAGATTCTTTATGTCTGTATTGTCTGTATGTTAACAAGGAATAACACTTTAAAATGTCTAACTCTTACCTCCAGGATTGACTTAATTGATCAGGATTCTGTATGTTGACCCTATGGATAGGGTTTCAGAAGCTGGCAGAGCTTAGCAAGACACCTACTATCATCTTCTAGGACACGGAATAGTGGTTTTTTGCTTTACATTTAGTTTGTGTTTTGGCATTGAGGAAAAATTAAAATGCAGGTTGGTTTATTTAAACAAAGTATATCAGGTGTGCTGTAGACCTAATTGGGATTTTCACTGACTTGAATTATTCTTCCCACTATGTGGACTGGGAGAATAAGATTTAGGCAGGGTCATTCTTTTTCCCTTGTATTTCTGTCACTCCTTCCTCTTACTCTTAACACAATGATTTTTAGAGTTTTCATTGTAGGAGCAGAATTAAAGCTAGTGTAGAAGGATGAACTAAACCATAGACAGTTCTTTGTGGCACATTGTAGAACCATTCCCTAATGGAAAACAGATGTTTTGGGGTTTTTTCCCAACAGTACAAAAATCCTGCTTTTCTCCCTGTGGGACACAAGCTACTGGCTTTTAATATAATTACTTACCCATGTAACATAACTGGTTTAAGAACAAGATGCTTATAGTATTGCACTCTTAATTAAATTCTTACAGATCTCTCTTTTCTCTTGTGAACCTTGCATGTATGTAAGATATGAGTGTCTGCATTGGTGCAGGTTTACTTGACACCTGTGTGGTTTTTATTGGCACTTACAAATGGCAAAGTCCTGAGGGACGTCTCATGCCTTGTTCTTGGATTCAGCATTCGTGAATCCTGAGCTTAATCCAAATTGAAAATCGTATAAGCCAGACTCCTAGCTGTTGAATATTGATATCTCTTTATTGACTCCTGCAGAGAAGGGCTGATTTCCATCAGTTGAGGATATGCGCACGGCCGTGTAGATTCGAGGGTGCCCATCTGTTTAGCAGCCAGCAGAGGCTGTTCTCATCAGTGGTCCCAGTCTACAATATTTGAATTCTGACCCATGTATCAGTATCCCCAGGGTGTTAAGTCTGACAGTGGATAGATTTGGTGGCTGCAGACTGTTTGTTTTAATATAGTTTTGTTTTCTTTGCTTGATTCTTATTGAGACAATTAGAGTTTAAATTACCTCTCATCTTCCAGGTCAGCCATGAGTGATAAAAGGATTCCAGTAAAGCAGAGGGGAGAAGATTACATGCTGGTTTCCTTCTCTAGGCTTGCATGGGGAAGAAATGTAAGGTTTTAATTTCCAGACCTGCTTACAGGATGCTCATAATTTTTAAAAACCACAAGTTTTGACTATCCTCCTAGTTTCCCCTTCCACCCAGAAAAAATATGAACATTAAAGAAAAGCTGAAGAATGTAATCAAAATGGGATTTATGTCCTGAGATGTCTTGAAACGTCCTTGTAGTATTTAAATAAAGTTGAAATTATCTTTGTTATTTGTGCCAAGCTGTATCATTTCTTTGGCATATCCTGTCCTATGAAATGGGAAGTGGTTTTGCAGACTTCCTTATATAGGGCCTCTGTTTAAAATAGTTTGGGGTATTTTTTCTTCTTTAACTGTGATAAGAGAATCTAAACTCTGTTTACATTCTTCAGCTCTCTGCTTTTTTATCTTCAAGTGAAGCTCTATTTTTCTTTGAAAGGTAAAAATACCATCCTTGGATGAGAATAGCATTGTGTTAAGACATCTGATCAGACAATATTTTACTGCCAGTAAATCAAGGGAAAGTATGAACTCTGCACTTGGCAAGAAAGTATTCATAGCTCACAAGCTGCAGCTGAAGGAAAACTTACCACAGCAAAGTAGGATCAACTAAAACAGAAACAAGGATTTTGACAGAAAATCAGGACGCTGCACAGTAAGCACTGGGTTCCTATCTGTCAGGACTAGTTACAAAGAAGAGGAGAGAACAGGAGAGGCATAAAGAAGTGGGGGAAATATCTTCAAGGGAGGAGAGTTGGGACATGGTATTTCATTGTGTACAGCACAAAACATTTTTATTAGCCTAACCTAATTATTCCAGATTTGGGAAAATGAACAAGGATAGAATAATTATAAAGGTAAATTCTTACCTGGAGCTGGTCCTTTAGGAAGCAAAGCTGTCAACATACTGCAAGACCCACATGGAGAATCTCCTCACTGGAGAAGAGCTCCGAAATGATATAAAGCTAGTAGAGGTCACAGTAAATTCTCTGCTGCCCTAACCTGCTTCCTATCCCCAGCAGGAATAACTTCCTTACAGCAAGTAGGTTATAGCAGCTGCCAAAGACACATCTGGAGCCTTGGATTCTGTAAGGAAAGCCTTGATTGACTCTTCACAGCTCTCTTGCATGAAATGTATCCCAGGGATGAGTTTAAGCTGAAGTTCTCATGAGTCAGAGTGCACAGTGGGTCATCCTGCTATGAGTATAGTTGTTCAGGCAGGGATGACGTCTACTTTTTCTTATTGAGAAATACATAGCATGAAATAAGAGCACCTAATTTCTATCACCCAGTTATCTCCAGAAAATGTCTGAGATGAGGAAAAAGAAATAGAATGGTAACCATAGTCAAAAAATTGCAGGGACAGAGATTAATAGAGATAATGCAGAGGATGGACTATGGAGAAACATGAAGAGGTGTTTTGGCCATGGGTCAGAGACAGCACCGTGAGTACATATGTATGCATGTGTGGTAATTAATTTGAAAGGAGAGTATAAACCTCCTGAACAAGGACCCCAGCAGAAAGAACTTGCAAATAAAGAATATACGGGAAATAAGAATGGCAGATTATTCATGGGAAGGAAGCTGAAAGACCTAAGACCACTCAGCAATGGGAATTTGAAATGCAGGAAAAATAGAAATGACTCAAAAAAAAGAGAAATGTTTAATAAAGAAGACTGAGGTGTAGGAGCAACAGATTGTGGTTCCAATCATGTACATTATTTCTCAACACATTCTTTCCTGACGACAGCTGTCCAGTATCACAGAGGATTTTAGACTACCGGGATAGGGGAAACATATGGGAGATGACACAAAGGTAATGTAGATGAGACTTGAGTCAAGTTGCCTGAATCACTCTTACCACTTCGCAAAAGCACAAACTAAACATGTAGGGCAGGTAATCAAATCAATGACTCAAATATTTTCCAAATCCAGCATGACATCACAGTTTTAAAACTTGTATGTCAGTCTCAAGATAATTTAGAAACACGGATGGATCAGGAATCCCCAAGGAGTGAACAATAGAATGGAAAAGTGTGTAGGAAAAATAGTACATTACTTTCAGGATTATTATTTCCACATTCTTTGGGCATGGGGTAGGAAGGAAAACTTCAGTAGATTCACAGTGAGGGAAAAGGAAGGTTTTACTATCTTCTCCATATTTTTTCAGTAGAATAATGGCTGTTAGGAAAGCCAAAGATGAGCTGTTCCCCTGAAGAACAAGAAGAAAGATAAAGGCAATTTCTTTAGCCCCTCCTCTTTATCTTCCTTTTCCCCAGCTGAAGGGGTTTCGTATCTGGAAGCGTGAAGGAGAACCATGAAGTCTCTGGTGCTGAGACACTCTTTGCATTCTACTAGAAAGGAGCAGGGGAAAAATGTAGCTACTAGCGTATAACTTGTACCCTGTGCACCTTGAATTAAAAGCTCCTATTTGCACCCTCTGTGACTCTCTTAGCTCCATTAGAGGCATGCAAAATACCAAAAATTTCATCTGTATTTAGCAGCAAATGTAAAGTTTAAATTTTTATTTACAACTCTCTGCTGCACTGGGTTTTTGAGAGAGGATACTAACTTGCTTAATTCCCTTCCCAGATCAATTCTGAACAATCACATTGTGAGCTTTGCATTGCAGTGGGCCCAGGGAAGCTTATGAGTACATAAAAAGGAGGGTATTTATTAGCTTCTGACACATAAACAAACATGGTTTGTTCTGAAACTGTAAAAGTGTAAGCATAGAAGTGGCAGTGGATTATCTTTTTTAAACAGATGAGTAAGAAAAAAAGATGCAGGTTTTTCCACTTAGAGAGGACCTGGACAAAATTCCAGGTTGCAACACTTTGACTTGAAATGGATCCCGTGGGACAAAGTCACAGCCATGAAGTAATGTGCATTGGTTCCCTACTGCAAGCAGTTTCACTGTGGAGTTGAAATCCAAACTCCAACTCATTCTGAGGCATCAAAACACAAGGGTGAAGCTCTTTTACCATTCCATGTGGACTAGGAGATGGGTCTGCTGAAATGCTAACTAGAAATTGCAAATTCCAGCCGCAGGTATTTCACTGTTTTTGTGATGTTTATTGAAATAAGGTTTTGTTTTCCTCCATGATAAAATCAAGTTCAATCACAGATAGTCTAAACTGGGAGTTGAATAATTTCATTTCATTGGACCCATCTCTATGGCAAAAAATCTCTCATCTACTTTGCTGACAGGCAAATGACAGGCAAAAGGTTTGCATCCTGTATTAATGTGTGTTTCTGTGTTATATCCAGTCTTCACTACACAAAAGACAAAAATCCCAGCAGAAACCAAAACATAAAATATTTCACTTAAGATGGAGTAGGGATTGATACACACTTGTCAGAGTTTGAAATTTGACAGTGGTAAGTTGTTTTCGCAGGAACTCCAGCAAAAGTGCAGATTGTCTCAGACCATATCAGAAAATAGCCTTAGTACTGTGGACTGAATCTATTTTCAGAATCAAAACAGCAATCCTAGTGTCACAGTGAGGTTTGCCCTGACTTTAGGAGTTTGTGACCTAGAGAAAATCAGGGTTAGGACTATTCCATTAGGGAATGCACTCATTCCAGAGTTAATCTGGACTCTTATACTTGCTGTTTCACCCCTTTCTCTCAACCATCCCCCAAAGTCACCTCAGCCATGCACAGCAAGACATGCAACTCAGAGGCTGGATTTAGCTCTCACTCAATCTGACAATCTGTTTTCTTTCCTGTGAAGACAACAGATACATCAGTTAAGCTCTCAACATCCCCTAGAACCATCCCACATCTCCTGGTGTTTCCAGGAGGATAGACACATTAATCTCACAGTTTGAGAAGCAACACAAGAAATCCTGATGGCCCACATGGGAGCACCATGCTGGCAGGCACAGTGCTCTCATTCCTGGTGTGGCTATTCAGATCTGAGGGGGGGGCTGGATAACTGCTGCATGTCAGGAGTGCAAATATCCCCAGGGGCAGTGGTTGTGTTTTAAGATGAGTCAAGAATCTAAGCAAGTTATTTTCTGTCTATAGCCCTGTCTTCCAATATAAATAATATCACAGTCCTGTGGTCCAGAGACAGTGTTGACCAGAACAACCTCCTTCACCACTCTCAGTCACACAAGTTCATGAAAGTACTGTCTTTTATAATACATATTTGAGGAGACAAATACCAACCTGTTTCTTACATAACTGCCCATTTTGCCTTCCTCAGTTCTTTGCTTCTCATGTTTTAATCTGTTTCCTTTCCCCTTTTTTCATGTATTTTCACTTTGCTTCTCTGTAGTAAGGAGGAAATCTGTTACTCTGAGAAGCTGTAACTAAGACCATCCTATAGATAAATTGTGAAGTTAAAAATTATGATGAATTGACACACTTAACCATGTGGACTAATTAGTAGTTGAGGACCAGGGAAATGGATCTCTCTTGTGCCTACATTGGTGCAGGAGCAGAGGAAGAGGCAGGCCCTGAACTGACAGATGGCATTTCAAAATTATGTTCATGAACTACAAGATGAGGAGTAACAATAGAGGTATCAGCAGAACTGGTGAAGCACATAAGACAGACTTCACCTAGCCCAATGTCATGACTCTCGTGTTGTCCACTGGAGGACATTATGTGAAAGAATGCAAGGAATATGGTTTCTACGGAAGATGACCTCCCCTGGCATCACCCCTTCCAGCAGTCAGAAACTTGGGAGCTTTCACCCAATAATCACGTTTAATGACAACGCACAGTGGGCCTCTTCTCTATGTATCTGCCAAACCCATTTTCAACCCATTCAGTGCATTGTGCTCCATATCCACAGCTATGTTATGTGCTGTGTAAAAAAAAGACTCCTTTGGCCTGTTAAATTTGCTGCCTGATCATTTTATAAGATGCCTTCTAGGTATGAAAAGGTATTCTTCCCATTAGAAAAAGCACAATAACAGTGCTCTATTTCAGCTAGATAAGCAGACACAATGCAGGCTGTCATGGTTTCAGAGGCTCGTGTTACTCGGTAATTCTCTGATGTGAATACCAAAGGCCTAGCTTCACTTTAAAATGTTAGCTTTTTACTTCTTATACTCTCTTACCTTTCTGAGACAAATTCATTGTTTCTTTGCAATAATTGTAATCTCTGAAAATGTCTGCCAGACCACAGACTGAAAAATACAAAACCTCTTGAGTTGTATGTGATGGTCTTTTTCTCTTTCACTCTGTTTTTCCCCATACAGTTAAAACATAGTAACTTAATGTGTTTTCCTTCTATGCATATTTATTTCATCTGTAACAAGAAGTTAAACAAAACTTGGTTTGTCTAGAATGCCACTGCTTCAAAGACTCAATGGCAATGGAACAGAAAATCCTTATCTTATTTGCCTTTGCTAGTAAAGGTTTTGTGTAGTCATGTTAGCTAGTGCTTTTATGCAAGTCTTGGGACCATTTACACAGCAATCAGAAAACATTTCTCTTTTCCAACAGTTTCTCAATGTGATTATGTATACTAGCCATTATTTGTGTTCCATTTCAAATTCTTTTAGGTTGGACTAGATGCCACATTTGGGTGGATTTCTCTGGGGCTGGATGACTCCTGAGATTCAGGAATCATTTGGTATTAAGACTACAACTGGTTCATACTACTTTCACTGGACTCCACAGAGACAGTATGATAGCATTCATGTTGAGCAGTCTACAAGGAATGGAAGAACAAATGTCCACCGATAAATGTAAAAAACCTTCAGTGAGGACTGTAACATTTATTAATTTCCTTTGGAGATCAGACTTACAGTGAAATCCACAAAATTCAGAGATGTCTAAAATAACATAAAATCATTTTTATCATCTCTCTTGTATCATCCATCCTCTGCTTCTGTTTATTAGAATTGACTATGAGTGTCTCTTGCTTTAAGTAATATAGTTCTTATAATCAGAGCAATGATCCCTTAACCTCCTCTAGTTTGTATCCTCTTTGTCTTCCTGCTCTCTTACTTTGAAGTCATGTTCAGGTATATTGGAACCTTGTACTTGCAGTACCAGTGTCATGTTTAATACATCCTGGGGCCTGACCTTATCTTTGCATCTTCTTGCCATCTGCTCATCAAATGACCATCACCAGAAAATGAAGCTTCACATCCCAAATCAAGATGCACATGTGCTATTTGGTGCATTAGCGCTGGTCTCTAAAATACAACATCTTATTTGAAAGTAAGCAAAATAACATACTACCCTTTGTCACTATACAGTAGCCTCATGTATACAACTGCTTTCATCTGTAAGGAAAAACTGGACCTAAGAGTTTGGTTTTAATTCTGTGAGTCGGTGAAAACAATCTCATCAGTGTTAGCAGGCTATAGATTTGGAAAGGAATTTAGAGATTACAGAGAGGGAATTGCCATCTGAGTAGTTTCTATTCCTACAAGAACTAAACACAACAATCATGTTAGCCATGAAATACAACAAACCTCACTATTAACCTGGCTGTGAGATGGTCTGATAGCCTATGTTTTTCGAAGTGTGAAAGCAAAAAGCTTTCTTTGAACTAGAAATCAATGGAGATAACATTTCCCTTTTCCCCTGCTACAGCCTGGACCTCTGACCCCAGAGCTGGAACCTTGGTCCTGGTAGTGGAAAGTCCTTGACTGGTGGCAGCGAAGAGAAAATCATCACCTGCTCAGTCACAAACAACATAGGCCTACAGCACTGTTTGTTAAATAAGATCAGCTAATAGTTGCACAGCGGAGCTTCAAAGCTTCACAGCACAGTTAATTAAGGCTTTGTAGATGCCGTGTCTGCACTGAAGCCTTGGACTTTGGGTCTGATATTTAATGCAAGGAATCTAACGTTGTTTGGACTTACCCAGTTTTCAGAATAAAAAGGCATAGAATTGCTAGGAAATGAGCACAAATTTTGACCTCTAGACCTGATCTCAACTTTGTTTACACCACTTAAAATGACTTCACTAAATGAGTAGAGCAGATATTCTAGTTTGCAGGTACAAGACAACCTTGTATCGGAGTCTCAGTCCTGACTAAATTTGATTTTTGTATGGAATTAGACCTTTGTGTGGTGGAATTATATGGGTGACTTAGTCCTAATTGTGCTGTTGTCTCCAGAACCCCAAGCTGATACCTAACCTGTCCACATGCCAGGCTGTATTGAAGGGAAGGTTTGCTTTAAAAAAGATTTCCAATAACTCTTCTTCTCAGACGATGTGGCACAGTAAGTTTTTAAAGAACCAATTATTTGCAGTAGCACTACAAACTTTTTAGTCCACAAGTTAAAATATGTAAGATTAAGGGGAAATTTTTGTGTATTTTAATGAAGGAGTTCTAGCTCAGAATCTATTTTCCAGAAGAAAAAAGACCATTTTAAAGCTCAGTTCACATTGTAAAACCTCCTCCTTTGCATTTTCTTAACATAGAATATATACAACCTTAATATTTCAACATAGACATATGTGTATGTATGTATGACTTTATATATGAGCATCCACACCTTTTAACTTCTTTATATTTCTTTTATTTTTTAAGGGTGAGATGAAGCATCTTTCCATAATTCCGGTATAGTCAAATGGTACTGACACTGTCAGACATAACATTGACTTATGAATGTCCCCGCTCAGTGATCTTCATCTGGTCACTGTCTTCTTTTTGCCTAGCATAAGGTTACACTGCCAGAAATGAGATGTACTGGGTACCCATAAAGGGTTAGTGCAAAACCCACATTGCCTCTGGATGGGATATCAGAAGGCAGATGTGATAGCAAGACATGTAAGGATATGCGTGTTGGTGAATCTTTGTTTGAGATTTTACCACTCTGCAGCTCTGTGATGAAGTGGGTTGGTGCTGAGCTACCAGACTATGCATGGCAGCAGCTGAGATGTAGGCACCATGTTTCCTTCCAGCTCTGCATGAGCTCCTCACCTTTCAGCAGAGGGGTGACAATGAGCAGCTGAGCAGGGAGTAACAGTTCAAGATGCTGCAACTATTTGTTCACTTTCAATACTCAGGGATACCCAGGCTCTCCTGCCTTTTCAGAGCCAGCTTGAGCCCTGACCAGCACTGCATCATGTGTCTCACAACAAAACTGATGGCATTTAGCAGACAATGCTATTCACATGTGTTCTCATCAAGTCCACACTAATTTAAGCCTGTATCCTTTTACCCCTGCTAAAACCCAGAACCACAGCTTCTCTTTGGGGTACTGGAATTTCTTCTAGCAGAAGGGTATCTGATGGTGTCCTTCAGAAAAGCCCTTCAAATTGCTTCTTTTATCCTAAGTCCTTCTGCAGTGCCAGAATTTTTTCAGCATAGTAAAAATATTTCATTCATTAATCAGGAGCTTAGTCATCTGATTCTTGGTGCTGATGCTGCCTTTCGGAACAATGGCTGGCTGCCACTCTGTCTGCTGCTGTGGGAGAGCTGCGTTCTGTAATCTTTGTGTGTTTCTTTCTCTCTCTCTTTTTTTAATATCTTTGGTTTTATCATGGGAATTGATTTTCCTAAATGTCCACCTGGTATTTTTTCTCATTGTTAGAAACAGAGACCAGGTGTTAATTTATACCAATGTCACTGACTTCAGATGATAATGAGTTCAGAAAGGATGGAAAATCAAAGTGCATTCCACCATGCCTAAAGGAGCAAAACTGTGAGGAAAATTGTCTATGGCTAGGCAAAGTAGCTGGAGGGCACACTACCCATCCCTTACTGTGCCTTTATGTAGCTGTCTTTATCCTGTCTTTAAATGATTGGCATGACCAAAGGACCCCAGGGGAAAAGATGGAGAGAACAAGAAGAGCCCCACAAAGCTGCATCATGCATTAGCTGTGAATAAAACAAAGACAGGGCAACACAGTTATGATCAGCTCCACTCCATCCTCTCTGTCCCTTTGAGAAAACCTCAGATCACAGGTGTCAGCTACCAGGAGCACAGCGAGAGGTAAGCTGATCTGCCTTTGCATGTGGAGAGCAATGTGGACACAGATGCAGAGTACTCTGATTGAAGTCTTCCACAATGGGAATATGAGGTGTGAAGGATCCCTGGGTCTAAATGCATTTTTCTTGGCCCGGCTTCCAGCTCAAATGATATCATATTTGTTCCACACTCATGTGCATAGGAAAATTTAGCCTGGGCAGTTTTTGCATTACTTTATTTGTCTCTGGATTCCCTTATGCTTGGAAGGGAAAACAAATTTTATGATCATGAGCACGGGAGAAATGCTGTAGAAATGTTGAGTGCACCCTCAGCACATTTATCAATGACACCAAGATGTGTGAATCAGTTGACACACCAGAGGGAAGGGATGCCATCCAGAGAGACCTTGACAGGCTTGAGAGCTGGTCCTGTACAAACCTCATAAAGTTCAACAAGGACAAGTGAAAAGTCCTGCACCTGGGTTGGCGCAATCCAAAGCACAAATACAGGCTGGACAATGAGTGGATTGAGAGCAGCCCTGCAGAGAAGGACTTGGGAGTGTAGGTTGTTGAGAAGCTCAATGTGACCTGGCAATGTGTACTTGCAGACCAGAAAGCCAACCGTATCCTCGGCTACATCAGGAGAAGAGTGGCCAGCAGGTCAAGGGAGGGGATTCTTCCTCTCTGCTCCACTCTTGTGAGACCCCATCTGCAGTACTGCATTCAGCACTGGGGTCCACAACATAAGAAGGACATGGACCTGTTGGAGTGGGTCAGAAGGAGGGCCATGAAGATGATCAGGGGGCTGGAGCACCTCCCTTATGAAGATAGGCTGACAGACTTGGGGTTGTTCAACCTGGAGAAGAGAAGGCTCCAAGGAGACCTTATAGTGGCCTTCCAGTACTTAAAGGGGACCTAGAAGAAAGGCAGAGAGGGACTCTCTATCAGAGAATGTAATGATAGGACAAGGGGAAATGGTTTTAAACTGAAAGAGGGTAGATTTATGTTAGATATAAGGAAGAAATTCTTCTCTGCGAGGGTGGTGAGGCACTGGCACAGGTTGCCCAGAGAAGCTGTGGCTGCCCCCTCCCTGGAAGGGTTCAAGGCCAGGTTGGACGGGGCTTTGAGCAACCTGGTCTAGTGGAAGGTGTCCCTGACCATGGTGAGGGGGTTGGAACTAGATGATCTTTAAGGTCCCTTCCAACCTAAACTATTCTGATTATATGATTCATGAAGGTTCCTTGATCAGGGTATTAACAACAACATTATTACTACATAGTATTATTGTGTTCTCTCTAGTACAAAGGATTTGTCCAGATTCCTCTTGTGTCTCCTTGTCCACGAAAGGGATGTAGGCCTGTAGTCATTGCTTGGGACCAGAGCTTCACAAATCACATTTATTGCACTGAGACTCTCACAGAGAATTTGTAGTTTTATTTTTTTCCTTTTTGAAGGTGAGCCTGAGAAATACTTGTGCACCCTCTGAACAGGACAGCATGGCACTCAGATAACGTGGCAAGCTTTCAGCAAGTGATCATCAAAGCTATTAAATGCCAATCAGCTAAGCTGAAATTATACTAGGTCAGCTTAGTGGTCTGTTGACAATGTCTCTCATTACCTAACTGATACAGCTACAGATAGTACTTGGGCAAAATGTACTGTTATTGTTTTTTCCTGTTTTTTTTTTCCCTGATAAAATTAACAGAGACCAGAACTTTAAGAACTGGAACCCAAACTTGGGCTCTTCTGTCAGTAGTCCAGTTCCCTAAATTGCCCTGATTTTCAAAGATGTTGAAAGAGCATCGAATCCCACTGAAGTTGAAGAATATTTTGAATATTTTGGCACAAATTTTCAGGGCTAAATGATTAACAGAGATATGTAAATCACTGATGAACCAAGATAACTGCTTTATTTCAGCTTACACTTTTGATAAGAGATGTCACTGTGCAAAGGAAATGAGTCACATGTTTCTAAAAGGCTAGGAAATACCAATTTCTGAACAGTGTGAATACATTCCTGGCAAGACCATGACAAGAAAATTAAACAGAGTAACAGATAAAACATACAGGCAGATGAACTGTAGTAGCAAAACCCATCACACAAAGTTGGGTTTTCCCTTTGATGTGATGAGCTACGTGGTTCTCACAAAAACCTTTACAGTGGTGTGGGTGGCTTCCTGAGGATCACTCACAGCAAAGGGAATAATATTATGGATTTCCTTGTTTGGTGTATACATTCACCCACTTTTATTAGAGAAACTCACTTGTGACACTTCCTCTGTATGACAGAAAAAGACTGCCTGAAAGTGGTAAAATTAACTGTTAGTTCTCCAAAATCCAGCAAGTTATTATTTGCTTATGCAACCTTAAAGAAAAACATTAAAAACCTTTATATGTTCTCATTATCATGTTGGAGGACATCATGAATAATTAAGTTCTGGATAAACTGTGATCATCAAGAATGGGACAGAAGACTTGCTTTCCCTGAAGACTGTGAGAAATTTGGCACTGAATTTAGAGACACTATCACTTCTATATTGCTTTTCCTTTCAGATATGTTCTCTGCAGGTGTCCTTGCCTAGCATTCCTTTGTATGTTTTCTGTATGTATTGAAATCATTATAGCTACTTTTTTCCATGCAGAGGCCATGACTGAACAAGGTATTTGCTTATGTACTTGCACAGATAACTGTGTTAAACTCTCTCTTTTTAGTTTTTGTCCTGAGAACTTTATATTTTTCAGTTTTACATATTTTACCCAAAATTGTTCTTTATATTGGCTTCTTATTTAATACCTTCAGCAGTCCACAAATTAGAAGGAAACATGTCACTGCTATGAAGAACAGATTTATAAAGAAAGTACAATTATCTGAAGCAATACCAAGAACCTGATCTAATTTCTCTGGCTGAGATAGTTTTCAAGTGATGACATGACTATGGCCAAATTTTAATTCAGTGATCTCAGTGTCAATCTGAAAAGAGTGAGGAGTGCCTGGTCTATGCCCTGACTTACAGGTACAAGTACCCTGAAGTCAAAGGAGTTGAAGAAATAGAACTGAATTTCTCCCTCCAAGTTTGGTGATATTGCCTTGGATTTACATCAATGAAGCAGAGAGCAGACAGTCATTTAGCTGAATATTGCCAAGAGGAAAGATTGTAGTGAGCTTCTAATATTTGTTGCTGGAAACAATACAGGAATGATACAGGAGCCAGATTTTTACAGAGCTTTGAAACCATCCTCCAGGCACACTGTGTGGGTCAAGGTACTAGGCAATAATGGACGTTGAATGGGTCCTAGGCCTAGGCCTTTTTAATCCTGTCTGATCCAATAACTTCCTCTAATTTCAATCATTTTACTTGATCTTCTTTAATCTCTTTCAAGCCAGCAATGAAAGCAGGTACAAGAATGACTTAAGATCCACCTAGGCTCCAGATGCCAGCCTAAATAAACAATATGTAAATATATTCAATTTTTCTGCTATTTGCAAATGATTGGTAGATTCACACATAGAAATTAAACTGCTAACAATCAACTCTGGGAAGGTGCTGAATGCCTCCTACAAAATGATGAGAACCATCATCTGTCAATGTACAGCACCATGATGGCTCCAACTGTAAAGTTATCCCACAGTCTGTTCTGATAGACATTTACAACGGAGTTTTGTGATATACTGGTTTTGCTAAGGAAAATGCTTGGGGCTGAAAAATCAACACGGAAATTAATTCAGGTTTCTTGCTCTCAGAATGCATATATGGGCTCGGGCAATTTTATAACCAATTCATTTTTTAGCAACATGGAATTTAAGACTAATCCACCCCAAAAACTTTCCTGGTTTCCTCTCATTCTCAAGAACGAATCTTCATTCTCATACAGACAATCACAAAATACTGAGACGCTTCAAAGGATCTTGGAAATCCTTAACTATTATTTTATAGTTTGGCTCAAGTGCTCACTCTCAATCTAAACAAAATTTTTTCTGGGGGAGAAAAAGTATGTAACAGTGAGTGTACATGTGTATGTATACATATGAATTTTCTTTCCGTCTGTCCTCTGAGTATGAAACACATAACTCATTTTTTTTTTTGTCATATTAAGATCTGGTAACTATGAGTAAATTCTGTTACTGTTTGGTTAAATGAATGTAAGAAAGTTCAGGGGAATTATTCAACGTATTTCAGGTACGGGCTGGATATATGTTTTGAATTCCATGACTATTTATCTTTTCTCCAATAAGAGTGGGCAAGTGTTATTTTAGACGGACTGTGCAAGTAGTTCAAGGAATCCATACAGCTGTTCATATTCCAAGGAACTGCACTAACATTGTGTCTTCTACACACTCACCTATTTCAGAAGCCAGTGAAATTTAGATGTCTGATCTGAAAAACAAAGCTGAAGCAAAGACCATAAATATCTATCCTGGAAGCAAGTTGAAGTTAACTACTAACAAATATTCCCCTTGAAGTCTGTGGATATGAATTGTCAGCAGATGATGCCTCATACATTGACCCCTTTGTCAAGGTGAACTTAAACAACCCAGATAATTTGTTGCTTACCTAATGGAATGCTGGAATGGAGCTCTAATGACAATCTTCTGTAATTCCAACTATCATGTAAATATCATAAAACCATACAGTAAAAATATGGTCTGGTTCCATGCATGAAAATATTGTCCTTTGTGATTAATTAAATGAAGAGAAGGGAATTACTGTAGTGTCAGTGTTGGAAAAAAGTTATTCAGCAACAGGAGGTTATACTAATTTTCATCTTCAGTACTGCCCATGCTGTTATATCTGTGTTAACATGATATGGAAGCCTTTAGTATCTTGAAGACCGGTCTTTATCTCTCACTTTGATCACTGTGATTTTCATCCCATACCTTAGAAATGTTCCCCTGACATCAGATTTACCTTTTAGAATACAGTCCATAGCCATAAAGTCCTGTCAAAGAAGTGCTGATAAAATAGAAGACAAACAAAATAAAATATATTCAACAGCAGATAACAATTAAGATATAGGCTTCTTATCTCAATATTTCATTTGCTTTTACTCATTCCTTCATCTTTTTGGCCATCTTTTTCCCCAAAAAAACATCTAACAGTGCACACTGTAGATTACATAAAATCCCCTAGTGGAAATCACCTTATCTAGCTTTTGATATCCACACTCTAAGTTTGTGTCTGAGCTAGTTATCCTATTATAGTCAACTCCAATAAAGTCAATACAGTTTAGAGCCTGATTGATCTGACCAAAGGCTTCTGTCTGTTTTAGGATGAGAGGAATTACACCTTAAAGTCTTTTGACTTTATTGACCTTCCCTCTATTGACTATGAAGAGAGCTCATGGCCAGAAGTTTCAATACAGAAGTCCACACTGTAGTGAGGTGTATCCCCTCCCTCTTGACTTTAATGGTATGTTGATCAATCCGTTAATGTAGACATATACTGAAGCACTTGATCTTCTATTTCTTTTTTATGACAATGAACAAACAATTAGAACCCTATGAGTAATATAATTGTTGTTCTATATCCACAGATGTATTATAGTGAGTCACTAACCTTGCAGCTCCTTTCATCATCTCTCAGACAACAAGCAACATTAGACATGACTTAAAATTCTCTCGTATATCTGTTGTCAATGTGAAAAAAATTTACTCATATGCGTTTTCTGAGAGGAAGATGGAGGATAGCTTCAGTTCATCTTTAGCAGGCGGGTTCATGATACAGATACCTCTCCAGGAAAAGCAATAATCTTATGTTCACTTGTCTTCTCTTGATAGTGTCTTCAGGTAACTTAAAGCTCTCCCTGGTTCCTTTTGATGGGTTTTTTGATTATTTTTGTTACTGTTTCATGTTCTTGATGGACAGCTCCTTTTTCATAGTGCAGCAATAGAGGAGGCAATTGGAAGCCAAAGTACATCCTGCTCAGTCTGATGAGCCTGCTGTTAAAAGGACAGATATGTTTTTAATGTAGTCAATCATGGTTTGAAGAGAACTAGAGGACTACACTATGTCAACTATCTGCTGGCTAGTGTCATATACTATGATACTTTCTCCCTCCAGTTTCTGTATTTTTGTGCCTTCATGGGTTTTACATACTTACTTTGGGGGATTGTCAGCACTTTATCCAGACTCAGATGAATAACTGTTTCTTGAGACTGACTTCAGTTTTTCGTTACATAAATTCCTACTCACTTGTGAATACCTACAGGATAATTTTGACCTCAACACTGACATTTGTCTTACTGTAAATAAGTAACAATACTAGTTGGAACAGGAAGAGCTGTGTAGATAAAACACTGCCTCTGTTACAGTGGAAAGGTTGGCAGATTAGCTGTGAGTTTGTATTTGAACTTTGAGGAATGGGCCATAATGTAGAGAGAGGATGAAGTATTCTCAGTCATGGAATATGTGTGTCATATGTTTTCAATTTGAAATACGGCCACACAGGATGTAAATGCAAACCAGGCTGGTGGTATTCAAAATCCCCTCCTTTTGAGAACCACAAAATGACATTTTTGGAAGAGATGGTTCTATTCCACTGTGAAGTGGGTGGTGGACATACAATATGGCAATGTCAGAAAAATTTCCATAATAAATGAGTTATATACTCTATACTGTGTTAATTACATATATATTTAACAGTACATAAAACAGGGACAAAAATATGCTTCTGACTTGAGTACATCATCCACATCAGGCCAGATCTGGAGGAAAGATCTTGAGGCTAAATTAGAATGTGCCTGTAGTTGTTATTATTAGTCACCCACTCTGGGACCATTCTTGCTATATACTTTCCCTCCCCAGACCTCTGTCAGAAACACAGTATCTGGATGGACTATTGGACTGTACCAGTGCAGTGACTGTTACAGTAGGCATTATGTGGACACTCAAAAAGGCTCTGAGAAATCATAATAATAAAATACAAGAACTGCATTCAACAAGAGCTGCATGTTTATATCTGTGGGAAGAAATAAATATATTTAAAGGCATGAAATTAAAAAAAACAAAACTACTCAGGTAGATCTGCTGTTGCAAATATAGCATGAGTAAAGAGGAATACCTTCCGTGCCTTTAAGAAGGCTCTATCAGTGTGATACAAGAGCCATATGTGACTAATAAATTATGATCTTGGTTAATAGTTGATTGAAATGGTTAATCTTCTGTTACCTCCTTTATCTACAAGATTTTTCCAAAGTGATTTGATAATATACTTTTTGCCTAATTAAAGAAGACTTCTATACATCATTCCTGGAGGAAGATGATTGACTGCTGGACAAGTGACTTCTAAAGATTAGTGAATATTTTAGACCTTCTGTGGGATGATGTTGAATATATATGCATTTTAGTTTGTGCTACTGTGGCTACTTAAAACACTGCCTGGAAAATTATATTAAAAAAAGAGCTAGTGACCAACTGATCATTACTATTTGATTTCCTGTTTTTATCAATGTTTCAGCTGAATGTATCTTTTCTTCCAACCAGTTACTAAGAGAGTTTCACTGTGATAACCCATTTTTTAAATCTTTGATAGAACTACGTTTTAGAGACTGTGGAATAGTAGAAAGATGGGAAAGTCATGTAAAGTCTAGTTCTGAAATGAAATCACAAAAATTTTGAAAACTCAGCATTCTTGATGCTTTTTTAGCTGTAAAATAACTAGAAACATTATTTTTATCTACTGTTCAGATGACTTAGGTAGTAAAAAGTAAACTAGATTTATACATTTTTTCTACCTGCACTATTGTGTTTTTGGAAGGGAGAGACACCTCTCACTAAGACATGGCAGATATAAAAAAATCTAGATCCATCCTCCTTCCCCAGGTTTTTCTTTATGGCAACATTTTAACACTTAGCACTAACTGATGATGGATTCATTTCATCCAGAAAATTCAATTGCTTACTCCTGCTGCTGCTGCTATGGTTACAAATAATGATATAATTTCTTGTTCTGGTGGTGACGATGATAAGGTTTGTTATGATGGGTCAAGATGAGAAGTTACAAAGTCAGAAAGACTCCTATGAAGGCCAATCTCTGTTGTGGCTCTGTAGCTTGCATGGTTTAACCCCAGCCGTCAACTAAGCCCTACATCGGCTGCTTGCTCTCTGCTCCCTGCTGGGATGGGGGAGAGAATGGGAAGAGTAAAAGTGAGAAAGCTCATGCATTGAGATAAAGACAGTTCAATAACTAAAGAAAAAGCCATGCATGCCAGAAAAGAAAAACAAGGAATTCATTCACCACTTCCCATTTTCAGGCAGGTGCTCAGCCATCTCCAGAACAGCAGGGCTCCATCACACCTAACAGTTACTTGGTAAGATAAACACCATAATACTGAACATCCCCCCCTTCTCCCTTCTTCCTCCAGCTTTATATGCTGAGCATGACATCATATCCTTTTGGTCAGTTGGGGTCATCTGTCCCAGCTTTGTCCCCTCCTAACTTCTTGTGCACCCCCAACCTACTCACTGGTGGGGTGGGGTGAGGAGCAGAAAAGGTCTTGACTCTGCATAAATACTGCTCAACAATAATGAAAACATCCCTGTATTATCAACACTTTTCAATACAAATTCAAAACACAGCCCCTTACTAGCTACTATGAAGAAAATTATCACAGACAAAACTAGCACAGTAGCAGTCAAAGCAAAAGTCCTAGTTCTTTTCTCTAGGAGTTGAAGAAAGAATAAGGTTTTTTCTTTTTTTTTTTTTTTTGATAGTCTTAAAAATGCACACATATGTCATTCATGTGGTTTACTACATTTTAAAACATGGTTATGTGTATATGTATTTTTGTAATTATTACTCCAGATTAAAGAACAAAAGAGTGTTAGGAAGGAGTGGTGAAATCAGATTTAGAGGGTGATTAGGTCCAGTCCTACCCAGAGGCTTCCAGCAGACTGAAAACCAAAGCTTCCTTTTCTCCCAAAGCCATGCCTGACTCTTTGTTAAATCTACCTCTTCTGCTTAGGCCCATCACGGCTCATCACACCCTCTGTGTATGCCTCTGTCACCCTGGAAAAGCCTATGCTTTCAGTGGGGTCTCAACCCATAAAATCAGATGATTTTACCTATGTGCAGTGTTGGCATGTTCCTGTCACTTATATCTTAGTAGTTTACTTAGGATTTTCTAGTAAACTGTCTTGTAAATCTCCACCACAGTAGCATTTCTGTGTAATCCTTTCTGTTGGTAGGTGATGTAGGATTAAAATACAGGGGAAAAATTAGGTGTTTCCTTGAGTTCTACTGATTTTGTAATATCTCCTGTAAATCTCAGTGTTTTTTCCCTTGCTGAACCTGATGAAGGGAAGGATACAAACTGGGCAGAGTTCCCTGGGTCTCCATTTCCACTAGCTCTACGGTTATTTTGCCAATCCACAGGGAGCAAAAATCTTTGGGCCAGAATCCTTTTTCATTTACACTGGTATACATTTGAAGATAAAGCAAGCTAAGTCAACACAGTTTCACAACAGTGAAAGTAATGTGAGACGAGAGTTTGATGAGTTGCTTTTGATTGTCTCTCAAGGAATTCAGAGGTATTCAAATAGATTTCAGCCTAGGCACTTGCTTAGTATTTCTGTATATTCAAGCTAACCATTCAGATTTTCTCATCGTGTTCTCTGACACTGACCACCCCTGCTCAGGTGCCATGATTCATCATATAGATTGTACTAGTGTCAAAACGTGAACTTTTCATGAGATAATGGAAAGCTATAGAACTCATAGTTAAACACAACACTACTAAGTGCATCTGCTCCAACACTGAGTCCCAGTCAGAAGCATAATTGTTACAGAGAAGTCGTGTTAGCAAGTGAAATAATGAATGGATAGAGCAGCTGCCTTACAAAGTGAGACTGGAAGGGCTGGGGTGCTTCAGTTTGAAGGGGGAAGGCTGGAGAGGGGTATGTTGGAGTTTTATGGAATCATGAAGGGCTATATAGGGTAAATGTATGATCTTTTTTCACCACCCTCCACAATACTAGAACTACAGAGTCATTCATTAAAATATGTATATAATTGATTTAAAACAGATAAAAGAGGGTACTTTTTTACATAGAGTGTGGTGACCTGGACAGAGTTATGGAGATAGACAGCACTGACAACTTTAGGAAGAGATTGGACAAATTCATAGACAGCAGGTCAATTAACAGACACAAAAAAGCAAGAATGTACCCTCTAATATCCTTAACTGAATGGATACAGAAGTTGAGGAAGCATGAGATTAATGGGCTACAAGGTCCAGGTGTGCTCCTTGTATAGCATCTCCTAGTGCCCCTGCAAGAGTCAAAATGCTGAGCTAGGTTATTATGGCCAGTAGGGTTTTTCTTTTGTTGTTATATTCTCACTTACTATCTTTTGTTATGTTTTTCCATTCTGATTGTGAGGAACATTTTAACTGGCTTCTGGAGTCCACTAGAGCACTGTTTTTATGGCATGTTACTGAGTGTATGCATTGTATGCCCTGGGGTGCTGCATAAGAGCAGGAACAAGCGTGCAGATCTTTCTGGGACAATCTGGAGGACAGCATGGGGAAGAAGGAGACAAAGTTGTTCAGTGTCATCCAGTCAGAGTCCCTCCTGTGAACTGCTGAGACCCACAGGCACACCCAGGCTTTGTTCTGGAAAGAACTTGCTGCTTCATTGCAAAAGAAATTCCAAGAATAAGAAACAGTTATGACGTTTATGTAACAGAAAGAGAGGGATAGTCAGAGGACCAGGACACATGCCTGAGACCTGAGTTACCTGAGACCATGAACATAACTGGATTAGGTTCCACCTACACTATTAGCCGCTCTGCTGTACTGAAAAAGGATCTGGACAACTTGCAGAGGGTTGGAGCCAATGACAGGAGCCTGCATGAGGTTAAATAGCAAACTTCCCTCCCCGTTTGGTTACATGGGCCAGCACCGGGTTAAGACTGAGGCCTCTTTCTTCTATTGTCCTGCATGGTGCTGGCAATAAATAGGCTACTGGGGTTGTGGCTTAAGGGGATTATTAGGGAAAAAAACATTCCTCATACAAAAATCCGGCACTAAAAACTGTGGCAGTTTAAAGACTTATGAAGAGAAGGTGTTCAGCTTTAATTATGGACTTTCTCCATGTACGAGGCAGAAGAATTAGAGCAAATTCAGGTGAAAACTTCAGCTCCCTCAACACAAACATAGCAGGGTCACACTGAAGCTGTTTCTAATTGCCTGAGCCAGCAGGAAAAGAAGCAGCAAGGAAGGACCCCTATATGGGAGCATATGGTGTCTTGCTCCTGGTTTTTCTCAAATCCACATGTTCTTGTGGCTGTGGTAAAAATGGTGTTTGAGTGGCTGGTATGAATTAAATGCATACACATCTTTACCAACATTACCAACATGCTCATTTTTATATAGACTCTTTTTGCCCTTCATAGAGATAATTTTTTGCATGATCTTGTGGCATCAGAAGCAGAAGGATATAGACTTTCATGACATTGTTTGCCTCTCTGCAGGAACATATGATTGTAAGGTCTGCAAATAAGCTTATCTGGGGACAAAGGTTCTTCTATTAAGATTTTCTATGAGGCCTCACAACCTTCAGAATTACTATGTGACTTGTGTTGTCAGTTGACTCATACAGAAAAATCAGGATGAGGTTATTTGCTTCCTCATGTCTGATTTATTGTTCTATTTTTCAGACTGCTGCTCTCCTAGGTTATGGATGACAATATGTGTTTCAACATCTTTTGGGGGGAAGTAGGGGAAGAGCTCTGAATGTAGCTTGCTGCATATGCAATCCTAAATATGCAACTCACAATCCTGTCCAATTAAACATTGCAATGTAAGAAAGACTTCATAGATTGCTCTTCAATTCTCCTTCTCTCTCCACTAAAAAACATTTCTGCCTACCATGTTGATTGAATCTCTAAAATTGCCTACTTCCTTCCTACCTTTATAAATAGTTTCCTATTTGATGTGTATTTGCATTCATTTTTCTTTCTAGGTTTGAATGCACTTGTCATTGTAACTGTGATAAAAATTTTCAATAGATGTTTAAGACCCTATTAGTAATTCACTTGAACAACAGAGAATTGAGACATTTATACATAGTTCGAGGAAATAGTTATTCAGTTTTCCATGCTTTTTTGAGTGCAGTTGGTCATTTCATAACAGTAGCCTGAATAGAGCCCACAGATGAACTTTCTCAGTTTTGATGGAGTTTCAATTGGAAACTTCTGTTAAATCAAAGCTCTTCAAGTGGAGTTCAGGGAGTGTGAACAGCTGCACCTTCAAATCAAGAAAATGTTCACATGAATTTCTTGGAAACTAAACTGTTTGATATCGTGTCATGTAGTATAATCTACCCTCTATGTTGGAAAACAAGATTCTGCATTTCACCCTGTCTGTATTTGCATGTTTATTGCAAGTTATTTACTAAATGATTTATTTCTAACTCAAAATTGTTAATATCTTTATTCTTCCACATTTTTTGATATATTGCTCCTAGTCTAGCAGAGATTTGTCAAGGAACTGTATGAATTTCTTATTATGACCAAAACTTTCCTACTCAAACATTCAGGCAGCTGTTGGAGAACAGGTATCATGTACCATAACAGTAGATTTTATGCATCTTTGTGGCAAAGATATTCAAAAGAGTTTTTTAAAATTAATTTCTGCATGCCAAATCTGTACTTATGAGTGCTCCAAAGTAATTACACAGGGACTGTGATTTGTTTTGTGTTCAATAAGACCAATTTTGTGCCAACAAGTGACTGCACCTGTAACTGCCCATTTGGCATGTGCAAGAATGTGTTTGTACTTCTGTATGCATATTTTGGAGAATACAAACCAGGACCTTGCAGTTTGCAATGGAACAAACGAAACATGGTAGTGAGTCATTGAGAAGACTGGTTTTGCATGCAAATTCTTTGAATCAGTAGAATTGTTGATTTCTAGGACAAAAGCAGCTTGTTTCACCAATTAATTCTTTATAAATTATTTTTAATCTTGGCTATTAACTGCAATTTATCTCATCTAAGCTTGGTGAACAGGTGTTTTTAGTCCTTAAGACACGCTAAGGAACAAGTTCTATTTTATTTACATTTTTAATTGCTCAGTTGTCACAGCCAGCCACAACGCAGAAGCGATCCCTCTGAATAATTTGACTTGGCATTTTGATGTCTGTATTTTTCAGAGATCCATGTTATTTGGCTGATCTTGATTTGTGCCATATCATTCAGTGACACATACCTAAATTTTTAACTATTTTTGTATTGTTCTACTAAAGAATTATATTCAACCTGAATACCTGTTTTCTTATATGTATCCAACCATAGCTCTCCTGGCTTTTTCTTTATGTCAGCAAGGTCAAACTAATTCCTCTTCTAACTACACATGGTACCTGCTCAAATCTTTACTACTCAAGCATGTTAGCTGTTAGCATTCCATTAGTGTGACTGTCAAAAAAAACAATGAGAAAAGGAGGGAATACAAAGACTTTAAAGCTTTAAGAGGAAAAGAAAATAATTCTTACTGTTACTGAATGTACCAAGTCCACTCAGATAACGTTGATTCAGGTGTTAAACAGCCTGGGGACCTGGCCTGAATTTAGGTCAGAAATGCCAGTATTCTTCACTTTTCATTCTATTTTATTAATGTTCAGATTAAAGCCATCAGGTTTTCATCAAATTAGTTACCTTCAGGGAGGAATCGGTGTGTCTGAAGGAGAAGAAACCTTCAGTATTCCCCACTGAAGTTACTGTCTTAACTTAAATAAGATCATTTAGGACCTCCCAGAAAAGAAACAGCTTGTACCAGCTTGTATGAAATGAACAGTTGTCAGTGCCCTGCTGAAGAAGAAGTAGTGATTTTCAATTAATTTTCCATTTGCATTGTATCTCTTCCTTCAGGGAAAATATACTGAGAAATGTATAATGAATCACATTTGTCTTTTCAATTTAAAATCTCTACATGTTCTTTGCTTTTTGAGTAAAGATCCTATGTCCATATTTTATGCTACAGGTCTGTACTGGTAGAAATCCTCTGATTTAGCAGTGGAGAAAGCTTAGACATATTGATTCTTTTATACACACCTAACCTAGTAACCTTTTCTTCTGGTGTGTGTAGTTCCATACTCTTCCTTATAAGGGCACAAAGAAGGGAGACCTGGACACAAAAGGTAGTGTTTTATTATAGTAGGATTTTGACTGACATTTTTCACGTCTTTTGATTTGCATTTCCTTTGGGTAGAGACAGTCAACATAGTACCTGGTACTTAGAAGATGACACAATTAATCTTGGGGATACTAGGTATCATAGTAGGTCTGGAAGGAGTCTTAAGTCAGCTTTCCCAGTGATTGCCACTTTCTGCTGGTATGTACCCTGGTTGTTCATACCCACAGTCCATCCTACCCTATTCTATACAGCGAGACCTGGAGGCAGACTGAGGATTCTCAGCTGATTCTGATCGCCTCAGGAGTAGAGAAAAAGACCCATATTATTCTGGTCAGTTTTGCCCTAGGCAGAGTTAAGTATGCAGTGCATATTTAATCTATTTTGGCAGTGGAATATTCTGCAGTTGTTGTTATACATGGTGGCCACAATAAGAGAGCACTGCTGTTAAATGTTATGTTCTACTGCTTAGATATTTGCAGTCAGTTACACTTCAGAAAAAACAAGTAACAGAGGAACCACCATCTTTGCTATAGGTCAATGAAACCAAAAATCTGTGTTTTGACACTCTACTGATGAGATGCTCCTTTCTCCAATTGAAACAGAATGGACTGGATGACTGTCTGTAACATTACATCTGAATCCCTTCTACATCATGAAGTGAAGGTGAGATATATGATTGTAGAAGTAATTGCATAGCATTTTCTAAGTTTGTTTTTGAAGCTGGTTAATTTACTTTTGCTCATGTTTCAAAGTCATTCATGTACCAGAGAGAAATTTATCAATCACTTATTTATTCACAGAGGAATACCGATCAGCTACAAAATTTGCAAATTGTTTCTGAATTCATCACTTCCATCTGAAAAAAATTACTAAATAAATCAAAAGGTTTCTCATTTTTAAGGCAAAACTGATTTTTATTTTCAAAAGTTTCATTACAAAATTGACCTAATTTTACTAATAAAACTCTCATGGGCTATACATTTCATATTGAAAAATATATTTCTCTTAACCTAAAATTTTTGTGGGATGGGGATGTTTTGGCTGGGAAAACCCACTGATTTTTTCAATCTTGTATTAACCAAAACATACTCTTTTTTTTTTTTTTTTAAAAAAAGTTTCTCTAGGTTCCTCTGAAAAACAAATTGTTTTGCAGGTTGAGACTTCTGTTCCACGTTGCCTTTTGCATGAACTTGGGTTCATTTTTAGATTAATTGTGCTGATTGGAGGATTGCACTAAATTCTGTGAAATTTTTCCTTACATTATGAAACCAAATGAAACAAAGTGATGCAGCCCAAGTTTTTTGTTCACACTCATACTAGAATAAGAAGGGATAAAACAGATGTGAACTGAACTGGAATAAAAGTCAAGTCACAGTGGACATATGCATGAAACTTACATTGAGAGAAAATCAGGACCTGAAGGAAGCTTTAAGCCAAATCTTGTCAAATCAGGTTGATCTTTATAATAAACATTCAGTCTTGTGATCTAATCATGATCTCATTCATTCATGTTTGAGGAAGATGGGATTGATATTTTGTAACATATTCAAATGTCATGCTTGACCATTTTTGATTTGTTGGCAATTTGGATGACTGTGAACTAGGTAGGGCTGGTGATCCTAGCATAATAGAACCAAAGTTATCAAATATGGAAATTTGCTATCAACAGAAAACATCCAAAGTTCAAGAACATTATTGTTACATTCAAATTGGGTCAGTTTGTCATGAGAGAGCTCTAAGAGAGTTTATATCATTTCCTGACATAAAAAGAAACATTTGTGTTCTTTGATGATAGTGGAGTTGATCAGTTTCAGAGTGTTTCAGCATTATCGCATGCCCGTAACATGAGGATATGTCATTAACACTGTAATAAAAGAAATAGGCTTGATGAAATTTAACCTTCCAGAAACTCTGATTGAAAAGAAAAACATTCTCTTCTTAATACTTGCTTTTTTTATCTAGCAAGGTGTTTTAGAGTCAGGATTAGTTGTTAGTACCAGGAAAAGAATCCTCCTTTTTCATTTTAAAAAAATCAGGTTTTTGTAAGTGAAGGCTTAATGTTTGTAATTTAAAGTAGTGACTGTAGAGAACATATATTGTAATTTTAACAAAGTTCCAAATGCAGAATTACAGACATAAAATTTGAAACCAGACGATAACATCTGAATGTTGAATCTTTCTGATTTGTATTGGATATCTGTCTACAATTTTTGGTCTATTGTTATTTATTTCTAAATTGGTGCATTTGGAGATGACCTCAAATTTTGTTATCCTTTAATTTTCATTGGTATAGCTAGGAGAGGTTTTTCCTCTTATATCAAAGCTTAATATGAAGAAATATAGGACTCACTACTTTCTTTTGTGGGATGAGTTAGCCAGGATTATGCAATGATACCAGGATTATACAATAATACACAAAACAGACTGTTCATAGTTTTAGTGGGAGCTAGATAAAATATAGCAAATGACTTTTTAGCATATTTAGGTACAAGTCTTTTAACACTTAAATCAAAGTACAGTAAAATAGTAGTTACTACAAAATATATTGGAATATAGCAATATTAAGATATTAATATATCAATTAATATATCTGCAATTTTAAGAGAAAGTAGGTGGGTGCATGAGCTACAGCCTGATGTTAGTCTTCAATAGTTTTATGAATCTAAAGTATTCTAAGTCTCAAACTTCCTAATTTCACATTAATTCACTATGTGATACCAAATCAATTAGGAAATCCAGTCTAAATTAATCCAATTATATAAATGAAAAGATATCTATACTTTTTTGTTTATACAATGTGTCTCAATGGAAGCTCTTCACAGCTGCTGACATATTGTTCTAAAATTCCATATTCTAAGACATTTATTTTTATTATTGCTTATGCAAAATAATATGTACCCTTTCTGATACTAATGATCTGGTCTATAATTGTACCATAAATTTTTAATCTCTAAATTCTTTTTCCAAACAATTGATCTCCATGGGATAACCATTCTGACAGTGTCTCTAATCTCAACTCAAGAGAGAAAAAAAATAACCTTAATTTCCTTCATTATGCCTGACATATTTCACTATATAATCAGATTGTTTTTCTTTCAATTAATGTTGTCTCCATGCTTTTTTTTTTTTCTCTATTTGCAGGTATTAATGAATAAATTTAAACTCTCAATCACAGGTTTTTAAATTGGCTGAAGGAATAAATGTATAGCTACATTCATAAATATATATCAAAGCAGTCAAATGCTTGGCTATATATTCTACCTTGATGTGCATGCAAAATTTCCATTACTGTTAATGGGAGATAATGTGAGCGTTCTGAGAGCACAATGTATTCCAGGCAGTATTCTGTAACATGTTTTTTTCCTGCTAGTCCCATTTTTCCTTCTTTGTATGCTGTTTGCTACTGTAACATAGCATTTGAATTTGAAGAACTTTACTGAAAGCAATAGCAGAATGTATACCTTTATCAGAGCTAAAATTTTGCAAGATTCACAATGGATACATCTGTACTAGAAAACCAAACATGACAAAGGCACAGACCAGAGCATATTTGGCCAGATGTAAATACTTAAATTTCATACACCCTTGTTTAAGCAGATGAAGCCCTCTTGAATTTCTGTTCCATGCTTAGGACCACATACCATGATTAAAAAAAAAAAAAAAAAGTCATGATTAATAACAATGGTGGTGGTGGTAGCAAAGGGACATTGACACCATGATGATGGTATGGGAAGATATGTAGCAGAAAAAAATTTACTTGTCCCTGTACCCAGGTTACAGACCAGACAATTAAAGGCAAAAAAATAGATCATGTTGGAAATCTTTTCTCAGGATGTTTAGTACCACAGCTATTATGTAAGGCTAAATAAAAGTTCACCTATGTCATTGAGCTGTTCACAATTTTTACTACCGCTCATTTCATAAAAGCCTTTAAAAATCCCTAGTTCTTCTGCATGCATCCCAAATGACACGTCTCTGGGCTTTCACTACAACTAGTGTCAGGAAGTCACTGAAGGGTTTACAGGTTCCTAACCTTTTTCTGTAAAAGAACCAGAGCCAAGGCAATTCCTTTAAGTATCTAATGCTTTTCTTTCTTTTAATTTTATTTGGTTATGCCTTCAGTTCTTTTGAGAGAAAAAGGGTAAGAATAAGGGAATTGGGTGAGACAAGGACGTTCCCCTCACAGTGAAAAGGTCAGCACAGAACATCCCACAGCCCAAATTCAAGTCAACTGCATTCCCACTTCTGCTGGGATGTGTATATAACATGGTGACAAATTAAGCTCTAAGCAGCTGTGCTGCTTAAGAAAACAGCATTATTCTTTTTCTTTTTTTGGCCCTGTGAAATGGATTAAAAGAATATTAGAAGAAATATCGAATTAGAGGAAAAAAAAAAAAAAAAAAAAAAAAGGCAAGCCAGTAAGAACTTTAATAGTAGATGAGCGTGTCACTGGTGGGTACACTCACAGTTCCCTTGCTGTGTATCCTAGTCATCAAGCTGTAGTCAATAAGGTGCAAGAGCGTATCTTGCACCTTATTGAGAGGCTGTATCTAGGTTCTGCATGGCCACTGCCTGCAGACTAGATGCTACTCTAAAGTTTTGGGTAACTTAAATATATAGTTTGTCCCTTATCTTCTAATCTGTTTTGATGACAAAGGGGTCTATTTCATTATTTTTAAAGACAAAAATTTTTCTTATCAATTGATGATTAATAATCTCAGCATTATTTCACAACAGAAAAAAATGCAAATGAGATTAAACACAGTTAGCATCCTTTAAGACCAGAAAGAATATCTGCTATTGAGATGTTGAGGCACTCGTTCTGCATATAGCATTAAGCAAAATGCTAACACACAAACTGAAGTCATTTCGGTTCTAATATTCAAGCTGTGGTTAAAATCATACTATTTTGAGGTAGTACTCGATTGTTTTATTTGTTAAAAGCACATTAAAAGTATTTCTGACCCTATCTAGGATTGATCTCTACAGCTGTATTAGATGCAATAAGCAAAGAATTAAAAGTGAGGAGAAAAAGATAGAGGTAATGATAGAAATATTGCAGTATTGTTTCAAAAGCTGTAACAAAGAGCAGTGTGTACAGGCATCAGTTGAAGAGGTGCTGGTACAATGACAAAACAATATAATTTATTTGGAAGATCTGACAAGGGAAGGTGATATTGTGATAGAAACTTCTAGATTTGGAGAGGTCAATTGGAGTTTTAAACCAGAATTTAAAATGCCCATATGACTCCTTGTTTGTTTGGAAATGTGCCTTGCTTTTGTCATTTTGTTGTGCACCTCGGGAATTAAGTATGTTTTTGCTTATAAGAGATAGACCTCATGTTTCCTCATGAAAGCTTGAGCTACTAACTGTGGCATAACTCTTCAAGGGAACATATGCAAACAAGTTGCAGTAGTATTTTGCATGCAATACTGTCATATTTAATTTGGAATATTATATGAGGAGATTTCCTACTGGAGAAACAGTCTTTGCATTCCATTATTTGTGAACTACATGCTAGAGTGCTCCCATTAGACATCAAATGAAAAATATGTTGAAGAGATAACGTATTTATGCTCAATATCTCAACATTGTTCAGCTTGAAGTACCCCAAAGTCTTAATGTGTTCTACTTGGATGGAGACAGATGTTATGGGCAGTTTATTGTGTGTATAGACTTGGACCAGATCACTCGGTTCTGGCAGGAATCAACATGTTGAAAGGATTATGCTGTTTTTTTTTTTATATATGTAAATAACACATTTCTGTATTGCTGTGTGTACTCTCCAAATGCTGGGGAAATAAATAACTTAGGTAGAGGATGTGATGCCTTTTATTGGACTTTAGTGTATAATGTGTTATACTCAAATATCGTTTTCATGGAAATAAAATATTTCCAAGTCTTCAAGTCTGCACCAACCAACCTCGATTCCATTTAAACATCGTTTCCTTCTTCTCCTTTATAAAGGCTGCCTCTTGCATGGGCCCCTCTCCTGCCCTGGGAAAATTTTCTCAGCACAGAGCTAACTCCCAAGGATTTATTTGCAAGGTAGGAGATGATCCAAACCCCAAACCTACTTCTTTGAATTTGTTCATCTCAATGATTTGTGTCATAGTCTAAATTATGTTTATTTGTCAGAATCACAGCCCTTTGTTGATCCATTCATAGGCTTTGAAGAAAGGAAATTGCTCTGTCTTTGTTGCTGAAACACTGGTTTTTATGCCTTCGGTGGAGGCTCCAGCAGAGTATGATATAATAGCTGGAGGAAACCTCATTAAGACCATGATAATGACTAAAATACTTTCCACATTAACTGGTGTGAAAATTCTTGTCTGAGTTATGGGGTAAAGGACCATCAAGATAGGTAAAAATCAGCAGTGTCGATGATAGGGAAAATGGGTACCATACAGCAACAAAAATTCTCCCCTGCCATGTGCTATGTGACGTTTTGTTGGATGCTTCTAGACAAACAATGGTAAAATATGCTTGCTCTCCCTTATAAATCTGTCCACAATTTGAACTCACTTTGTAAGAAGGTAGAATTTTCACTGTAAGCATGTCTACAAGAAAAATCATGGTTTGAAAAAAATTATTTTGCCAACATTTTGTGTAAAGCAAGACATGGAGAAGGAAGAGCCTGAAAACATTCAAAATAAACTTAAGAGAGACTTACTTAAAAGTCTAACTTTGTCCACTGACGACATGCACATGACTTGCAGCATGGGGGGTTACATGTTTTTTCTGAAGCCAGGTAGCTAAAAGGGAACAATAAAAGCCTTTTTTTATGATATGCACTTGACTGCATTGCATTTCTCACTTGGTGTTTTCTAAGTTTTGAGTGTTTGTCTTTGTAATGCCAGGGTTCTTTCAAAAGGGTGTCTGTGCATGAAGGAGAGAGTAATTTCCTAGGTTTTTAATAAATAAAAAAGGAGGAAAAAAAGAAAAGACAAACAAACACAAATTCCATCAGGTAGCAACTGATATGCACATGCACTCTTACAGGCATGGCAACCTTTAGATTCACTGCAAATTGAATTATATCCTTTTTCACAGAGCCTGGGCTTAGCAATCAACAGGGAAAACACTGAGTTGACACAGAAAGAGAGAGAGAAAGAGAGACTTCCTGGCCTCAAGAGCTGGCATCAGGCAGGAAAACATAACCAGTGTGGAATTTTAAAGTACTCAGCTGCCAACTGCCTCAGCTTTTGCCTGAGCATGGACAAACTCAGAGGCTTTTTAAAAGGCTACAACTAAGAGACAGAAATTACATGTGATACATCCTTAGTCCAGATTTCACTTTCCACCTGTTAAATTTTGAGTCTAATATATTCAGTGTTATTTTAACAAACAGCTGTAAGGTTTTATTTTTATTTTTCTGAGATGGACAAACAGTGAGTTTTACCTGAATGTCTTTCTGAGAAATGGATGAAAAGTTTTGAATGATGGTCTCTAAAAATTCAGCCTAAGACAGTTACCAATTTTGGAAAGTTTTAGCTTGAGTGGTTACAGTATGACAGAATTTTAAGCCACTGAAAATCAAAATTTACTAGGAGTGTTGGGAAATTTCAAATGTAGATGGTGTTACTACCTCTATTAACAATACATGTGAAAATTCAACTGCTAACTACAGAAAATGAGACGCACATGTATTAGAGTGTCGATATATTAATATGCATATGGAGAGAGAAAATAAAATGCTTCTTTCCATATTTTTTTAATGAGGCAGAATCATATGTTAGCAAGAAAAACAGTCATACTTAAGAAATTAAATTGAACAGAAATAAGAACAACTCTGGCTTTATAAATTCCCTTGACAAATCTTTTGAGTTTTTATGACTATATAATCCAGCTCCTGTCACAGTTTTCTGCCATAGCATCTTTCAGACGATTGGTTTTGTGCATAGTTATTAGTCTGATGCCACTAATCTCTCATTTCTGCAGGAATAAACTCAACTGCTTCTATGTGAATGTTTATAGTTTCTTTTAAATGGATGTAATTCAGGTGGTCTAATGGGGAAGTGGGAGATCCAAAATTAAAGATGTTTGATCTTATGTATGTGCCAAGTGGTCTAGAAACTGGGCAGTATATGGACAGTATTTTCCAGCTTTATCTGGAAGAAGCTGACTAATGACATTCAAGCATGGTACTTCCTGTTAATTAAGAAACACATTTGGTAGGATTTCCTTTACCTATGTTGGTTGGGTGAAATGTAACGCACGTAGGTCAACCTAGTTCCAATCTGTGGAGAGGGTGACTTGTCCCTAAATATGACAGGCTTGAGTTGCAGAACAGTTAACCTCCCTGTGGAGCTACCTATTTTTCTCTGTTAATTACAGAGAAGGGTCAAAATGATTTATGTACATCAGGCATCCAAGTTTCAGAGGGTTACACCTAATGGAGATGAGACTTACTCTGTGGCTGGAATTATTTTCCTTCTTGCTGTAGGGAAAAAACTTACATAAATGTGACTGTTTTGTTGTCTTCTCAGTGCTCCTATCAACTGTTAGCAGCTCAGATACATTTCATCCTAATTTAAGATCAAATGCTGAACAGATGTGACAACAGTAAACTTGGTCTCTGGCTATGCAGGATCCTATCTGAGTACTCATTCTCTGAGTCCTCTCTCCAGCATTTTGTGCTTTTTATCACAAAGCTTTCCTGACTCACCTACTAAAAGTAGCATAGCTGTACAAAATCATCTAAACTTGCCTGTAGACTATGTCTGAGGCTTCAGCAAGATAAAAGTGATGTAAATAAATCATGTGCCTTTGTGAGTAAAATGCTTTTTTGGAGAGTAGACAGGTCTTATATAGATGAGTTTGTTCTTTATTTATTTAACATTCATGTGGACCAAATAAACCATAGTAAATATATGAGCATTCCTGATCATTCTAGTCTATGACCTTTCTTTTTGCTTGTTTCCAGACTCAGGAAACTAATTTTTCACATTAATTCATGTCAACAGTAAAGAATCATAAACATTTTTCCTTTCACTAAACAAGAGATACTACTTTTTATCTTCTTTTCAGGCTCCCTCTGAAGCTTATGCTTGTTTTGGATGCCATATATCAAAAGATTAAATATCTGCTCCCTTGCTGATATCAGCTTTAATATCCCAGGTGTCACACTTTTTTTTCACCATCACTTCCAGATTTTCTTCCTATATTGAATAGTAGGGGAGTTTCTACCACAAGAAAGGCATAATCCTTAGCTGGCACCTCAAAGTTTAGTCATGATTTGAAGGATTATGGCACCCTTAGACAGAAAACAGAGCGTGTCACTACCTTTTGAGAGATTCTTGATGATTCAGCTCTCAAGTTTCCTGCAGTCAATGTCCCATCTTTCTTTCTCCAGAGCACGAGATCTGTGAATCCTTTCATCAAATCTCATTTAAGTAAGGTCTAAGTCCATGGGCTAATGAATATTTTACCAAATCCCCTCCCACCACATGGTCTCTGAAACATGTCTTGAGAAAAGTCTCTTTTTTCCTCATGAGAAAGGCATTCTCCCTGGTTGTTCTGTTTTTTGTTCAAAATATGCCAGCAAAGAGGGAAGGATTTCTCCTCACTTTCTTCTGAAGAGTTATGCAAAGACCAGAAACACTTATGGGTACAGTTTTCTTAAGATACTTTCCATCTCACTTTCCCCCAGGAAGGTCTTTGTCCACTACTTGTCTTGTCATATATAAAATGAGAAAGAAAGGTTATCTGTGCCTGATTCATTCTTTGAAGCATCTGCCATAGCAGTGTAATAAATAACCATAAACTTTTTATCCTTGAGATGAGAAATCAATCCACAGAGGCAGATTTTAGATATTTCATCTAGAAGAAGAGTCCAAGCAAGAGGAAGATTAAGTGAAATGGAGAAGTGAAGAACTTACCTGTCACCTTGCCTCATGTTTGTTAATTGGATACAACTGTAGGAAGAGGCAACATTCAACTTCAGGGATCTTTCTGTGTGAAAAACAAAGGTGAATTCCCTTACTCACTTCAAAATATCTCTCCCTCTTTTTTTTTTTTTTTTTTTTTTTTTTTTTGGATTATTGATTTCTCTGACATAGTTTAAGCATCTCTTTCTAGCTGCTGCTTTTTTCCATCCCAGACTCTGCCTGCCCTCCTCTGGTCTTTCCACACCTTCACAGGCAAAGAACTGAAATGCTGAAATATCTGAAAACCAGGAATTTTTGTAAGTAAGAAAGAAAGAAGGTATGAATAAAAGGGAAACTAGTTAAGGTAGTATCTCTGAATGTAATGCCTGTCTTTACCTTAGGATAAGTAACCTGAGCATTATCTACCAAATCTAGGTTCACTGGCCTATTGGCTAGAGAAACCTTTAGTCGTCTCTTACTTTGTTCAGGCACCTCAAAAATCTCACGGTGAATGACTTTGTTCGTGTGGGTGAGATGTTTTTTTCATGAAAAGATAGTGAAACCACACTTCTTGAGTTACCATAAAATATCTGCACATACCATTCTGTCTTTTTAGATTTGTTTTCTCAATTTTAAGATGCATGTGAAAATTTAAGAATCAGAAGTTTATAGAAAGCCAAAAATCAAAGAACAGTGTTTGCATGAAATCATGGGAGAGACTTGTTCTTTAGGTGTGATCTCCCACAAGTTGCAGATGACTTCAGAACTTCTACTGGTAATGCATAGGGAAAATTTTCTCTCAGGTTTGTCAATACATTCCTTAATTTTTTGTTTCTGTTCCTCCTGACCACTCAATGTAGCTGGGCACACCACTCTCATAGTGTAGAACTTCTTCCTTATATGTAATCTAAATCTACCCTCTTTCAGTTTAAAGCCACTACCCCTTGTTCTATCACTACATGTCCTTGTAAAAAGTCCCTCTACATCTTTCCTATAGACCCTCTTTAAGTATTGGAAGGCCACTATAATGTGTCCCTGAAGCCTTCTCTTCTCCAGGCTGAACAAACACAACTCTCTGCCTGTCCTTATAGGAGAGGTGCTCCAGCCCATCTGATTATCTTGTGGCCCTCATCTGAACTTGCTCCAACAGGTTCTTTCTTATGTTGAGGGCCCAAGAGCTGCATAAAGCAAAGACCACGGCAGTCATTAGTATGTTGAACTGAAACAGATCCATGGAAAGTCCTTTCACTACACTTCCTGATAAAGAGTCTTTCCCCATCTTTCCTGTAGGCCTCCATTAAGTACTGGAAGGCTGCTACAAGTTCCACGTGGAGATTTCTCCAGGCTGAACAACCCCAACTCTCAGCCTGTCCTTGTAGGGGAGGTGATCCAGCCCCCTGATCATCTTCATGGACTCCTCTGGACTTGCTCAAGCAGGTCCATGTCTTTCTTGACATGACGCAGGACACCGAGCTTTTTTGAAATGGTAACTGGAGGTCAGACTGGATATTTTACAGTCTATAATTATACTAGGAAACTATATGAAATAATTTAATTGCATCCTAAATCTCCAGTAGTTGTAATACATGTGATACCTAGCTGTCATGCAGACACCTTAATACTACGTATTTTCATCTTCAACTAAGTCTTTCTCTGAACAGCAAGTTTAATAAAATGATGTTGCATTGAGGCAAAATTTATCAGCTTTTCCACCATCAGGAGTTGATAATTTCTTAAATTACCATTTAGAAATTTCCCAGGCTAAAAAAAAAAAAAAAAAATGTCTTACACCCTTCAACATATTTCTCAAGCAGTTTCTCTCATTTAAAGACCGTGAACTTCCTAATGACGGTAATTTCTTTGTGTTTCACTTTCACATTTCTAACTTCACAGTGATGTGGTCATAAATTAAACATCTACAAGTGTTTCCAATCTATTCTGATTAAACTTTGATATTTTTAGCTGCATATAAAAAGTTGCAACCAGTTTCAGTCCTATTCTAGATGCTGAACAAACCATAATGAATGCCAATCTCTAACTGGAGAGTTTAGCATGTGATACATATTCTGGTGGTAAGGTTCATAAGTAAATTTCCCATTAGTTTGTATGAATCACTACTTTATACTGTAACATATTAACTTCACATCAATTAATTGTGATTATTGGTTTAAGATATTCACACTGGAAAAAGTTTTTGAGAAAGATGAGTAATCAAGCTGTTTTGAAAAGCAGGCATTTGTTCACAGTTGACAGGAACTTATAATGTTACTGTGTGTGTGAAAGGGATTACAAAATTCCTGCCTTCATAAAGGAAGAAAAAAAAAAATCTGTATTTTCAGACTCGTCTCATGTCCCTTGAACTGAGTGTTATTTTGGTAGAGCTTGTGCAATCTGTCTTCTCAGTTCATTCATTAAAAATTTTAAAAAATATTGAAAAAGGTATTGGGGGTGGGCAGGAGAGGAAGACAGTGCAGGAAATTAGAAATAGTTGTGGGTTTTCCTGTTGCAGGTTTCTTCAGTTAGTTATCAAATGCTGCCATTACGCTGAACTAAATGGCAATTTTATCTCCTCTCCATCAGCAAGCAAGCAAGAAGGAAGTGCACTGTGTCGCAGAAAACCAGGGAAAGATCGTATCGGTGAAAACATGGCAAAGACCTGATCAGAAAAGTAACTGAGACTTCCTGTGTGCTCATGCAGGATACTGAAGCCACTGGGAGTTACCGTTGCACTAGACCTTCAGAATTAGGCTATTTACAAGTGTTTCTTACTGGTATGGACATGGATATTAGAAATAAAGTTCAGATTTTAGATTAACTGTTACTGTCTGCAATTTCTTGTGTGTTTCACTAAAGAGAGAATTTTCAACCCTGCCTCAAGGAACTCATTTAGTTTGAAATATGTACTATTCAGTTCACACTAGTTTAGAGGGAGTTTTCAAGGTACTCTCATTAGCACAGGTTTAACAGTTATTCTTTACTTACCTTTCTACTCTAAGCTTTCCCCTCTACAGGATTGGCAACAGCTCTAAGAATAAAAGTGGCCCCTTTCTGGTGTCTGACATGCCCAGCTAGAGCAGACAGGGAACATCTGGATCATCTGCTTTACTAGCTGCATATATTCCACTTTCACCCTATTTTCCATCTACCTAAAATTTACCCTGTGTTTTCAATTGATCTTCCTACTTATTCCCTCCCCGAAGGCTCAAATCTGCATCCAGTGAAGTCAGTATGAATGTTATATGAGAAAGTTCAAGCCTTTAGACTGTGATTTAACAAGGTACTTAAGCACATGCCTGGCTTAGTGCACAAGAACCTTCTCATTGAAAGCAGCAGAAAGATTGCTACTGGCCTAATTGGAAACAAGAGTGAGCTATGAACCATTAAGCAGCTGCCGAATTCCACTGTAGCAGTGACTGTATTTCAGTGATGGGCTGGGTGTGAGCCCTGCGAACAGTTTACAGTGTGCTTGGGAACCTTAAGAATTAAAGCAGTTCTATACCAACTGCACCCAACCATGGAATTTACCAGTCTAGACAATATATCTGCTGGTCCACAGCCATCAAGAAGCTTGTAAAAAGGAAAATGGTATTTTCCAGAACAAATTGAGAATTATATCTCCCAAAAATCGAGGCTAATCAATGAAGAGTATTTATGAAGACTCTCGTGAAGAAGTGGAAATTATTTTCTGTGTCTCTCTGTCATCTGCCAGAATAGGATTTTTAAGTACTTACTTGTACATACATATACATCTATGCATGCACGTTTACATACAGGATAGTACACACACATCTCCTTAACCTAGCAGAGCAGGACTAGGAATATTGTTTCTGAGTTTGTTCTGATCTTTGACTTCTAATGTTCCAGAATTAAAGCAGCATTTACAAATAAATAATTGAAAAAAAAACCAAAACAAAACAAACAAAAAAAAAAAAACAAACCAACAAGTTATTTGTTTTATAAAATCCAGAAAATTAACAGAGACTGAGGAATTAATCCACAGATACTGTCTTATCCTATGCCCCTCAATGTAATATTTGGTAGTCCTGTAAGAGGTGTTTGATGTGTAGGTGAGCATAACATAGTCACAGATAAGTTGTGCAGTCTGTAGGCAGATGGCTATGACTTATGTGAGAGGCAAAACAGTGGAAGATTCAATGTGTGATGATAGATAGGAAAAGATAATGTTCATTTTTGTAAGTTGGTGTGATCTTCCTGCTGCCCTTTATACTTCGGTCAATTTGTGACACATTTAAGTCTGTGAGATCCACACCCCTCAGTTTTCTTTATCTCTTTCCCACAATAAAGCATCATAATCCATCCCATGCCAGGGAAAACACCTAGTCCAAACCCAGGTAGTATGAGGCTTACAGCAGCTGCACAACTCCCGTGCTCAGAGTATGCAATAGGATGGCCCTCTGGATCCATTCAAGACAGCTTTAGTGTACGTATGCTATGGGTTACTGGTCATCTAACTCCCACTCTGTGCCTTCACCTGTGCTTGGGGTTAAGAGATATCATCTGGAAACACTGTTGTACTGTTATTGCTGCTGCTTACCCTTAAACACCTAAAAAGTTGTAGTCTAAACCAGTCATTCACCAGTCTCTTAGTCATTAAGGACTGTTCGTACAGTGTCCACAAACATGGTGTTACAACACTGAGTGAGAGAGGCTGCCATGTTTTCATGGGATCACACAAGGAATTACGTCCATAAATAGGCTATTTTTCTTCTTAGAAATTTATCACTCTTTGTGGTCATTTATGTAAGATATGTGCACTGTCTGGAAAGCAAAATCTTCTTTGTCTGAAGTTGTAGTTGAAGTCTGTGTGTAATTTATTTCAAATCAACATGGGAAAACAGCTGAAAATAATTTCTAATTTAGGCTTTTCATGCTAAACTTATACATTAAGACTTTCAGCTCTGCCTGGTAACATAATTTGGCACCATGATTGATAACACCTGTGTATACCTGTGGACACAATGAGGTACCTCTATGAGATACCTCCCTCTTTGTGCCTATGGTTCCAATAATACCATGGCAACTGTGAGAGTAGCCTGAAATGTCACTTCTCTCGAAGGATTTCATACTAGGTGAAACTTGCAACAACACTAAAAGGCATGCATAAACACTAAAAGCATCCCCCTGCATCCTCCCAGTCACCTGAATTGCTTTGAGAAATGTATTTGCTCATTTCCTTACTTTTCCCAATATACCACCTAGTTAATCCTCCCTGTGGCTCCTCAGACAGCCCTGTGTATGTCTAAAGGACCCTAGTAGAGAGACATTGGGTAGGTTGAACTGTGAGTGTTGAAAAACTGTTGTTTTTCTGGCTTGCCCTCAAATTCTCAGGCTGCCTCTGATCACTATTGTTCAAGTTTTGAGGCAGAATATTTTACTTCTGCAGCATGTCATGTGGTCTTATTTTTAGCTTATTTGGCAATTCCTAAACTGTTTGTTTCTAGTTCTAGTAATTTCTTTAGAACTGCATCTGTTGGGTTGGGGCTCTGCTCAGGAAAAACAATGACTGTGATTTTATTGTTTATGAATGTTCTAAGTGCATGGCTCTGCACATATAACTAGACAGAAAGTCACAGTTTCAAAATATTATTGCTAGATGACTTATTATCTTTTCCAGAAATAATTAGGCACTTACAAACCTGATTTTCTATGAACATCAAGAATATGTAGGAGACCTTTGACTTGAGATCTCAAGCTTGGAAACTGAACATATGAGTATTTGGAGTTTTATTCCTGGCTGTGATCCAGTAAATGCCATCCTGTAACCTACTCTTTGCAAGTAGTCCCATTAAACTGTGTTTATCTCATCATGAGAGAACTGGGTTATGACCTCAGTAGGGACACAAGCAGTGACTAATAGAAACAGACGGAAGGGATGTTAAAAGAGGGAACATTATGATTGTATGTGACTACTATCTCAGGGTCCATTTTTTTTCCTGTATCACCAGCCTGGTAAATATTATTACTATTTCAAGTAACAGAAACTAAGTTGGCTTGATGTGCTTATATGGGCCCCTTTTCACTTGCTTATCATTTTGAGAAAGTGTAGTTACTTGGCCTGAAATTGTTTAATCTGTTCCAGTTTCTTTGTGGTTTGTTTGTTTGTGTTTCTTTCCTTTTGGATTCTTTGAAACTGTGACACAGAGAAGCTTTGTGGGGTATGAAGATGGGGATAATATTTTTTTCTTCATCCTAGAAGTGTTTTACTGGGAAGCCATTTTAACTAGACGCTTTGGCCTTTACAGGCTTTGAAGCAGGGAATTGAAATTTGGCAAAGAATGGCCTTGGTATGTAGAGTCTTTTGCTGTCTGTGAAAATGTAGCCAAGTCATGTGTGTCTGAAAAGAATCCCTTTCCAGAAGCTGAGACATTGTTAAAGATCAGGGGGATCATTTCCCTGTATTGACAGAACATGCCCCATCCCAACAGTGAATAAGGACACTCATTACCAGAGCTGCAAGCTGAAGCAAGACTTCCTTAGGTCTTCCTTGTGTGTTGCTCTCTGGGACTGTTGTGGCAGGAGTCACGGAAAATTAGAAGAGATTGTCTTTTCTGTCAGTGTTCACTCTGCTGATGCCATTACTGGGAATGGGTCCAGCTGAACCATGGGTATGAGTGGAGATGAGAACAAACTGTTTGGTCCTCTGTCAGAAGGAATAAATGAATCTAACTAAGAAGTCTTAAATGTGAGAACATTGAAACTGCATTGGAGATTCATCCAGAAGTCAATCCAGTTGCCAAAATCAGTGCCCACTTTGGATTGAAAAACCTAAGTTAATTTTTGCCATTGTATTTAATTTTCCATCCTAGTGCATGCCATAGTGCTTTACAAACTACACAGAGGGAGGTGTGGGTACATTTGTCACCACCTTCCAGGTGAAAAGTGACTTCTTTTCACAACACACTTCATCATTACTCTGTTGAGAGTGAAAGTAGAAAATGGACACTCACCTTTCAGATCTTCAGGGAGAACATGGTCTACAGCATTTGTTTCTCTTAGCTGGAATTTTGCCAGGTCATTGAAGTTAATATCCCTTCTTCTGCAAATAAATGCCAAGGGATCTTTAATTAGCTAAAATGATCAGCAGTCAGGACCTTGATTTTTCACTTAATCTGAAAATAGCACAGTGCCCCTTAGCACATTTCTGGAACATTGGCACTGTATCAATGGAGAGAGAATAGTGCCAATTACTTAATCATACACTTCCTGCAGCTTATTCTACACTTCAAGTTGAGTTCATCTCAACAGCTGGAGAAGGGCATTGTCATTTTTACAGTTTGTGGTAAGAGAAATCATACTTTCTTTGGACATTTTCTGTAGAGGTTGGTTCAGAGCTTTTGGGTTTGTTCACTCGAATGTTAATACAGCAAACTCTAGTGGTCAGTATGGTGCAGTAGAAGGAAATGAAAAGGCAGTCCTAATCTATGCTATGAATTATTACCATCCACAGGTGAAACTAGGGTTCTACTCTTTGTGCTGTCCTCATATACCACAGACTTCTGTTCTTAGCATAACTCTTTAAACACTTGCATAAACTCCAGATGTCCAGCAATAGTATAGCTAGTAAAGGCTGAGCAAGATGTTTGCAGAAGTCTCAGTGAGGTGGTCCAAAATCTCTGCACATAGCCATAGGACTATTGTATTGATAACCTGTATGGGTGTGCCTGCAGCAATGCTCCATTTCCACAGCTCCCAAGAACAGGTGGGAAAGCAAGCTGACTCCCACCTCCAGCCCTGCAGATCAGTTCATCCTTGTTTTAGTTGCTAATCTAAAATTAACAGAATTTAACAACTTCAAAGTATGCTCTGACATGTTTCTTATCTTCAAATACTCACCGCTGTGTCTCAGTAACACAGTAAATGGTGGGATGAGAAATGTTAAAAACAGCAAATTACTGTGTCCTGCAGGGAAGATGTTCCAGTGTCAGTGAAGGCTTTAGACTGGGTGCAGCAGGAAGCAGAATGCTGTGGTGGGATTGGACACAATGGGAATTTACTGCCAAGGGCCAACTGCATGGCTCTGCACAAAGACTTGTGACCCATTTTAGTGGAGTTTTGTTTGGTTTTGATTTTTACTGGCAGTACTAAAGTGAAAAAAGAAAAGAAGGCTACAATGAGAGCCAAATATTCTGGTATAAATAAGTATAGTTCTTTCCAAGTCAATTGACTTAATTTAGAGCTGAACATCTCTACAGACATAAGGTAGTTTTCTCCATAGTTATAACATGTTTCTTGGAAGAAATAGCAATAGGATGTCATGTCACTGCTAACTAGAGTTTGAATGGGATGACACCACTACTGTCTTGGTTTTCCTTATGTTCCCAAGCTGGACAGTGCAAAACCAGTTCATTTTGGGGGGTGGGGAGTGGTGTTGCAGTTTCTACCTGTTTTGCTGTTACTGTTTAACAGCTTGTCCTTTTTCCCACCAGCACTGAAGTGCAGGACTTATTTTCCGTGGTTCCTGGCTTCCATCACAAATGTGACCAACCACACATTTAATTTTCTTGATGCTTCTGCTTCACCCTTAAACAATTTCTTCCCATGGAATCTCACTAGTACCAGTAAAGTATTTCTAAGGATATCCTGAATCCTTAAAACACCATTGTGAGTAGAAGAGGAAAATATTTTTATCCCCAGTTTACAGACAGGGAAATAGAAGTTCTTAAATTACTTCCTCAGCATCATTGTACAACTAGTCTTACATAAAGAGTTAGAATGAGAGCACAAATATTTTGTCTTCCAGCCCTGTATTTATTTCCATGTTTCTCTTTTTTTCAAGAGACCCTACATTATAATTCAATTAACAACAAATATGATTAAAGTAAGCAGTTCAGTTAAGGTTTTCTGGAATGCTATATATAGAGAGTGCTTTCAAGTAAGAGTCAACTTTTTCTTTTTTTTTTTTTTTCTTTTTTTTTCTTTTTTTTTTCTTTTTTTTTCTTCAGTAAGCCTCCATTTCCTTTTTTCTTTGAATGATTGTACTACGAATTAGCGGTTACATATTCTCTAGCATTCAGCAGGCGCTGCCAAATCTGTATGTGCTGCTCTTTAAAGTAACATCTTGAGTGTTCTGTTTCACATGTGGCCTCTGGAGCTTGTAGGTCATGCACAAATATAATGGTGGTCTTTCATGACCACAAAAGTTTCTAAATCACTGTGCTTTGCATTCTCTCCTTTTGTGTGACTTATTCTGGTCACATACGTTTGCAAAGAATGACCCTGGCATACTCAAAATCTTTCAATTCACACTGCACTCCCCTCAGATGTGAAATTACTAGTTTCAGAGCTCTTTGCAGGACTGAATGTAGCTCAGATCTTCGGTTTTCTAGGAAATAGAAAGATGTCTGCTCTAGGTCATATCAAGTGTCCGTCTAGCCCAGTGGCCTTCTGCTAGCACTGTCCATGCAAGGATAACTATTGAAGAAAGCGAGCATAGGGCAAATTTACTGCAACCTCCCAGCTTCTAGGTCAAGAGAGTAATTATGCAGTTTTCTGATGTGAGCTGCACAGCACCCATAACCATAGCTATAGTAAAGGACGGTTATAAAGAAAGGATTGGGGGTAATTTCAAGAAATATAAACGATGTATTTTAAGTTCTTACCATGTCAAATCTGGACACGGAAATAATTGATTGGATTAGAGGATAGAATGGAATTCACAGGGGTTCAGGGCCCCTCCTTTGCAGGATGTTTGGTGCCTACAAGGGGATTAGTAATTGAAAGATTAGAATTGCAAGAACTAAGAACATCTGTGCAGATTAATAAGAACTACATGGTTTTTATTCAGTATTGATATATGCTTAAACCTCAATGTATCCTCTTCCCCAGAAAGAATAAATGAAGACTTGTCTTTTTTTTTTTTTTTTTAGTTTCAAGTTATTGATTTTAAAAATGCAATTAAATAATAATTAAGACATTGCAAGGTCCTGTTGGTTCAAGGATTTCCAGCACCCTTTATTCTGAGTGTTTATATGTATAAGCATTGGCTCTCTATGTGCTATCTCAACACTAAAAGATCCCACACAGATCAGTGTTGATCCTGGTATCTTGTAACAGTTTGCAGGACTTTTAAAGAAATGGCTGGTGACATTTGCAAATGAAAAGCACATGGACTGCAGCAGATTAGTACATTGGTCTCTTGCTTTGAGGTTTTGTTTCAGAAGAACTGAAAAGCTTTTTAAAAATGCAAGTGAAACTAAGACTTACTTGGTGCCTCAAAGCATGAAGATTTGATCCATTCTTACACCTTTTTTTCTGTGATATTTAGTGCTACTTACACAGGAAAAGTTTGCATGCTGCTACTGCAAATTCAAACCCCGTTATCAGAGCAAACTGTACATCTGTTATGTGTATATGATAATGATAAGCCCCTGAAAATCCCATTTAGGATTTTTCAAGCTGTACGTATGTTCTTGGCTTCCCATATAGTACACTAGATCCACAGTGCATTCTCTCATGCATTCACTCTAGAAAAGAATTTGTCCACAACACAAGATTCTTACAAGGCCTCAAGTGAGATCAAAAAGTATCCTGGGTTTGGGTAGAAAGCTTGTAAGAAGCGTGTATTAAAGAGGTTCATGCCTGCAGAAATTATTTTTATCTGTTCTTTGTGTTGAATGTTTAACTGGTATCTTGTTTTAAACACAATAATAAAATAGGGTAAACTTTTCCCCATGTTACTGAAAATCTGGCCACTGACTTCTTATAAGTCTGTCAGGAGATGGGACTATAGATCTAGCAATCTGATTTCCTTGTATTATTTAATTTCTTTTACATCTTTCTTGATAAACGCAAGTCTTTCAGAAAGGAAGCCCATTTCTATTTGAAAACCTTGAGTTGAGAAGAAATCATTGCTTTCTTGTTAAGGTACTCTGCTAGTTCAACACCTGTATTATTCAGAAGTGTCCACTACTTTTCTTCTACATTTGTTCAGTATCTATTTCTCTTACAGTGTCTCTACAAAAGCTTCTTTGGGCCCAAGATTTCTCTGTACAAGAAATTCCTGGTTGGAATTGCATTATTTGTCTAAATAGTTTCTCTATATTCTTTCTCAAACCAGTCTCTGTTATCCCTCTCTTTCATCACAACACAAATTGCTTTTGCAGCACCTTATCTGCATCTGTTCCTTCTGTAGGTAGACAAAAGATACTGACAAGGGCCTATCAATGTCCCTTAAAAATGAGAGGCATTGTCCTTATTTCTTCCCTGATTTACTAACACAATTGGTCTTCTGAGTTGCTAAAGCTTCATCTGATTGTTAAGCAGGCCACATTTAAAATAACCTGTAATTGAAAAATTGTACAATGTGTCTTGAGTGTACAGGTCCACTCTTCCTCCCACATGAATATAACGTTAGGTGGTATGGACTGCAGTTTTCTCCACTTCGTTTCGGAGGGAACAGTGATCACTTATCAATCTTCAATTGTTTACTCTTATTCAAAAGGGATGTACAGCAGCCCTTGGATACAGATTATCAGAATATACAGGTCCTCAGAGTCATCACAATGGTCATTGTAGATATGTGGAATAAGATCTACTAATGGCTTAATTCCAACTAAATGAGAAAAAGAGAATTTTGGAAGTTTAAACCAGAGGTGAAAATCATATTATTTTAAAGTTACAACTTACCTTTGAATCAGTGGGATAAAGGTCTCTGAGAGCCAAAACTGTGGAATATATCTTAGTTTTAGATTTATTTTGTATGGTAGTTTCCTAGATAGATCAGAAGTTTCATTCCTTTTTAAATGTTTCCCCTTTTTCCTTTCAACATATTGGTCTAACAAAGATTCATGAAACAATTCTGAGCTCACAAACTGATCAGAGAAGTTGATTGGTTTTTTTAAAAACAGTTTGTCTGTAAGATGTCAAACTGGCAATAATTTCAGTGTAGTGTGAACAGTTATGCTTGTTTAGAGAATAGAAGTTGAATTTTGTGTTTGACCTTCAATGAACTCCACGTGAATATTTTACAGTTTCGAAGAACATTGAACATTTTTGGTACCAGTAGTATCTGAAAGATATTGATGTATATCTGTGTACAATACTGGCTCTTCATAATATAGCAGCTTTATGAATGCCAGAATAGACTCAGTGTGATCTTTAACATCTCTGATATATGATGTGGAATAACGACATGATGCTGAGTAATAACATAACTGGCAATCTGAAGGAGTCAGTCAAGTACATATATCTTTCTATTTTTCTCTTTAACATCATATCCCCTTCATTCAGTTTCGATTCATAGTAAGAGAGTACTGTCTTGCAGCTTAAATAAAGTTTTGTTAAAATCAAGTGGGAAAAATTTTGTCATTAAAAATGGAGGACTGGATTGTTGAAATACTGGAGAAATGTTCATAGCTTTTACTGAACTTCCTTGTCTCAAAACTCCAAAATAAAACCTTTGAATTGAAAATAAAACATTTGATTTTCAAAATTAGTAGTTTTCCTACTTGATTTAAACCAAAATTCGATAACAATACATTTAGTAACAAGTAGTTTCAAACTGAGGTGAAACAAGATGTTCTGCATGGAATTAATTTAGCATGAACTGAAAGCATTTGCTTTACAAAGTTATTCATTATGAAATTTTTTTTTCATGATGATCCAAAATAAAATTATCAGAAATTTTCAAAATAAAAATGAAACAAACCCCCAAATATTCAGTCACTTGTAACACTGAGAAAATTTATCATGAATCAAATGATACAGAGCTTTATACTGGGTTACTGGAAAAGAAATATATTTCATGCACAATGCATAGTTCTTTGTGGGTGTTTGTGATCAAGGAAAAAGTTAACTCACCAAGTGAAATAACTGGTTAATGAGGTTTTTTAAGAAGCACATTGTCGTAACATTTATCATCTGAACTGGTTTTGTTTACAGATGATTTGATAATCGGTTTTAGTATGTTAAAAGTTATTCACTGGTATATTTCTAGTTTTGAAGAATAAAAGGGTTCTTCATACTACAGATTCCAAGAGAAAGAGATTAGATCTAAGAAATAGACTAGCATTGAATGTTTTAATAGTGAATATGGGCCTTCATTTTTTTTGCACATGCCCTCTGTATACAGGATATTTTTCTTGTTATCAGTATTATTGCCTCTGTTTTTTTTTTTGTTTTTTTCCTTTGTTCTTCTTTTAGCCCAGGTTATATGCGAAACACACTGGGGATATTTTTCATCTAATCATCCTTTTCCTTTTCTAACAGAATACAGGCAAATATTAAAAAAAAATAACTAAATTCATATATAACTATCTAATAAAAGGAGGGATTTTGGACTTAATTCTGATCCTGACCATATGCAGTTCCACTGACTGTTATTCCACATTAGACAATACAGCTGTGTAGAAAGAAATGTGTATATATGCAACCCTGTACTATATTAAGCACACTCTGTGCTGAAACACTTTTGAAAAGGACTTAGAACAACACCTCCACTTCTAATTTTGAAGTCAAGAACCACAGCACCTGAAATATGGATGGCTAATTCCAGCACAAACATCCAGAGCACACCAACCAGATGCTTATGTTCTTCAGACAGTCAATGGAGAGAGACAAGTGCCTCTGGAAGACAGGGCTGAACACCTAGATGTATAGATGGGGAGCTGCTCAGAGTTCCCAACAGCAAATTGTGAGGAACATGTGCCCATTGCTGTCCCTTTCAGGAATGCAGGGACATGACTCAGAATTCACTACTCAGGACCTGCAGTCATTGAGATGCAGTCACTGCACTCTCTGCTGAGATAAGTGCCCTTCACGGTAACATCCCCGCTATGTAAAAAGAGATGTGACACCAGTGCCCACTTCTTTCATAGTAGCTTAACAAGTGTTAGCATTGCTGCTAGAAATAGGAGACCTTAGTTCTAGGTCACGTTCTCTGTGCAAGTATTTGGATGTATAACTTCAGCACCCTGGGCTGGCCTTCACCATTAGGCTGTTATATATTTGGAAGAAGCAGAGGAAGAAGAATTACCTTTCACATCTCTTGTTGAGACTGATTACTCAGAAATGCAAGGACAAGAATAGAAGCAAATGAGAACTTGTCAGGTGTGGTGGGGGAATAGTGGTTAGGTTCAGCTGAGAAGAGTCAAGCATGGCACTCTGTTACCTGGAAGTTTAGACATCTAACAGCCATTTGATAAAGGACAGAAACTGTGGGAGGAAGAGGATATACTTATATCCCAGACTGTTGACTAAAAATCCTGGTCCTATAGAGAAAGGATTAACTCCTTGCAATGGTGAAAGAAAATTACAAGATGGAATAATTCAAAGGCAAAATGAGGCTGAAGAATGGAAGTGAGAGAATAGACTAGACTAGACTAGACTAGAATAGAATAGAAATTTCAGTTGGAAGGTATCTACAGTGTTCATCTAGTCCAAATGCCTAACCAGTTGAGGGCTGACCAAAAGTTAAAGCATTTTATTAAGGGCATTGTGCAAATACCTCTTAAACACTGACAGGCTTGGGGCATCAACCACCATCAAATACCACCAGTGTTTGACCACCCATTCGGTAAAGAAATGCTTCTTAATGTGCAGCCTAAACTTCCCCTTGTGCAGCTTTCAACCATTCCCACCATCCTATCACTGGATCCCAGGGAGAAGAGCTCAGCACCTCCCTCTCCTCTCCCCGCTCCTCAGCAAGCTGTAGGGAACAATGAGGTCGCTCCTCAGCCTTCTCTCCAAACTAGACAAACCAAAGTCCTTAGGTGCTCCCCATAGGACATGCCTTCCAGCCCTGTCACCAGCCTTGTTGCCCTCCTCTGAATGTATTCAAGGACTTTAATATCCTTCTTAAATTATGTGGCCCAGAACTCTCAGCACTCAAAATATGGCCACACCAACACTGAATATAGCGTAACAGTGACATCTTGACCAGCTGGTCATGTTATGTTTGATGCACCCCAGGGTGTAGTTTGCCCTCTTGGCTGCCCGGGCACACTGCTGGCTCATACTGATCCTGCTGCCAACCAGCACCCCCAGATCCCTTTCTGCAGGGCTGTTCTCCCAATTTATACTTGTGCCCGGCATTACTCCATCCCAGGTGCAGAATCGGGCATTTGGTTTTGTTAAATTTCACCCAATAATCATTGCCCAATGCTGCAACTTATTTATATCCCTCTGCAAGAGGAGATACCTCCCAGTTTAGTATCATCAGCAAACTTGCTAATGGGGCATTCAACTTCTGCATCCACATTGTTGATAAAAATATTGAACAGAAATGGTCCTAGAATTGATCCCTGAAGCACGCTGCTGATGACTGGTTGCCAGACAGAGGTTGTCCCATTCACAACAACATTTTGAGCTCTGCCCTTCAGCCAGTTCTTCCCCCAGCACACCATGAACCTACTCATCCCACAGTTGGACCACTTGTCCAGAAAGATGCTGTGAGGGACAGTATAAAAAGCCTTACTAAAATCCAGAAGAAAGTTCAGCTGATACAACCAGCCCCTTACAATTTCTGTATCCACAAATGAAAAGTCAATGTTCCCACATTCATGGTACTCTAACTCAGAGAATCAAGAAGCCCAAAGTCTATCCATCTTATTAGTGATTGAGGCAAAAAAAAGTAATGAATACTTCCACTTTTCCCTCACCCCTGTTTTCCAGGTGATGATCTTCAACAAATATCAGTCCAATAATTTCCTTGGACCTCCTCTTGTTATTAATGAACTTTAAAAAAGAAAATGGATAAAAAGCTACTCACTTGCATGCTTTATTAGATGGTGAAGGTTTTCTAAGGGAATCAGTATAAAATCCCTTCACTTTAGTAATTAAAACAATTGAAACATCTCCGTGACTGTAATTACAAGGGCAATCTTCACTGAATAACAGACTGGTTTATTCTGTTTCCAGAGCATATAGTGCAGTAAGATCCTGGTTCACAGCTTGTGTCTGTCCCTAACTGTCATGGCAATAAAAATATAACAATACCCCTTTTTTTAGTCATATGAAGAAAATGAAAATAATTAAGTAACATGTATCATCTTTGCTCTTTACAGAAGTACAGACATTGTCAGGTAAGTCTGTGACCTGCTCTTAGCCAGAAATGTCTCAGACTTGAAACATAACTTCTTAATCCCTTGTAATCATGATTTCTTTGTCACTGTCACTCAGAGTGCCCTTGTCTACAAGAAACAGCTAAACAGGCAATTAAATAAGATCTGTTGTTTTGTTTTATTTGTCTTTGTAAGAGCAGTAACATCTCCATGTGGTCTGTGGGTTCCCTTCTATGAAAGAACCCATAATTTCCCCATTGTTTTTCAAATAACACGAAAGGGGTGTCCTTTAAAAAGTTCACTAAGATGAATCATCATGTAGAATCACTTTTACCTGACCAGATCTTACATCTTGGTTAACAAAATGAAGTTTCCCCAATCTAGCCCTTCTCCATAGCTAATATAAAATATGGGGTGCAAGAACAAAAGTTTAATCTACTTTCCTAGAAAAAGAAGCAGATTTTGTTGCCAACATCTCTGAAGCAGAGGCAAGCAAAGGCACTTATTGGTCCAGCAATCTGCAATGCTTGGACATACATTCACTGTACTTTCACTGTCAGCCCAGAAGCTTCCATCCTAGGGGACTTTTGGTCTGGATTCTATTCCCCTTGGGTTTTCTACTCCCTCTTCTTGATTTGGGGAATTTATCCCTTTATTTGTGGTCAGTGGAGTTATACTGATTTATTTGCAGGAGAGGAATTGTTAAAATTAACCATATAATTGTTCACGTAATATCTGGGACAATTTACAAATCATTTACTAAATGAAAGTAGAGTACAGCTAGCTTGATCTAGAACATATCTGTATGATGCCATTTCAGGTAAACAAGTCCTGGGATCTAGTTTGCTGGAGTTGGGACATCTTGGAGAAGTACCAGTACGGTGTCCTGCTTTTAGCTTAACAATGCCTTCTTTGTGGAAGAATCCTACAGTTCCTTTGTCCTGGGTACAAATAACTTAACTTTCTTCTTCCTACTCGGTTGATGGTGATTTAAGACAGGAATTTTCTCCCATCCATTAGTTTTTCCATAGCTGCTTTGCACATATCTGAGAAAACAAAGATTTAAGAGATGAGAAGAACATGACAGTATGACTATTAATTTGTGCTACGAAATGGTTCCTTGTTCTCAAGATCTTCAAAACAAACAGAAAGTCAATCCATTTCCCAAATGACAAAGGAGACAATAAAATCCAGACCTCTCCCCTGCTCTCCCCAATATAAATGATAATATTTGCTACAGGAGGATAACCACCCTGATCTCAATATGGGAGAAAAGACCCCCGCTACAGGAAATGCATGTTTCCCTTACTCATTTCAGACTCCTTAATGGACAAAGATGCTCAAAGTCTGAACTGATGAGTTTCTTTGGCAGTGATTACCCCACAACAACATTTCATTAAGTGGTGTGGGGGATTTCCTCTTTACTTCCGCTCCAGGCTTACTCACAGATCCCACAGATGCTCAAACAGCAGCCTTTTTTTTTTTTTTTTTTTTTTTTTTTTTTCGTCCCAAGCCTCCAAGAATTTAAAGATTCCTTTTAGAAAAATAAATTTCCTTTTTATTGTTACTCAGACTTATTCAGTCCAGTCCAGCCTGTGCAAATACACATGCAGCTTTAAATTAGCATTTGTGAACAAGCTGGGTTTCTTTGGTTGTTTTCTGAGACTTGGCACTTCAGTTCCTCGAGGAAAAAAGAAAGAGAGATGCAAATCTATTTATGGCTTGATTTTCAGACATGCTGAGTACCTCCTGTGGACTTTGAGTGCTGTTCCTCTGAAAATCAGGTCACCGATGTGATGCTGTAAGGAGAGAGCACAAGGAAAAAGAAGGGCTCTGATTTTCAAACAGAAGTGTTTATATGATTTGGGGAAGAAAATAGAATTAATAAAGAAACTAGTTTTTAAATGTCTTGTTTGGTGCTAGGAGTGAACTCCATATTTCAGACTGAATTCACGACTGAGAAGTGCCTGTGTTCAGAAAAGCACTGACAGTTGCTTATTTCCTATCATAAGCAGAACACGTCTTTCTCTCTCCACAGTTAACTTGTTATTAAATTACCAAAGAGCTTTATCTGTTAGTACATGTCCAGCACTGTGTGGAGAGTGTTCTCCTCCTATCTGCCTCAGCTGCTTGTCACTGTCTCCAACCACAGGTTCCTGGCCTCTCTGTGTGTTACTGAGCAGCCACTCAATGGTAACAATCACTAAGATATTCAGTCGAAGTAAACCAGTTAATACATTTTAAAAACTAGGTCTTAGACAAAAATGCAGTAGGCAGTGCACATGTGACCTGTTCAGCTGTGGGATCTGAGCAGGGTGGTTTTCTTTACCAGAGGTAATATCTCACCTTGCTTAGTTTTGAAAGCCTATTTTTGACCCAGAATTTCTCTCTCTGTGGCACCCAATGTTGAAATACAGTAGCACAGAGAGTAGTTGTTACAAATCTGAACTACTAGAGACTTAAAAAATTTTTTTTTCAAAACTTATGATAGTCAGTTCCTAAAGGAAACCTAAAATTTAGGTCCCATCTATACTAAATATAATCACATTACAACAATACACTTATCCATTTTTTATTAAGCATTAGAAAAAAAATGCATATACATAGTAGACCTTTATTCCCCCTGCATCTCCTAAGGCAGAGTTAAAGGCGAGATTTCCAAAGGTGCTTAAGCTCAGAAAGTGAGAATTTCTTGACTTTCAAGGACATTGTAGTTTTAGGTAAGTTGTTCTGTAACATATTCCCATTAAAAGAAAAAGAATACCAAAACCAAACCCACTTGTGTTTTGGAGCTATATAGCTTTTCTAGCTTTTTGACAACTGGAACATATTAATATAGATGTGATGTTTTTCTAAACTTCCAGTGTAATTTAATATAGACATATTCCTCTAAAAAAACTCAGGGATTTCTGTTCTTCACTAACTCCGAGATGCTCTTCAGTGTCAATGGGAATCAAATGTTCAGATCGCTCCAGTAAATCTAAATTCCAGAGTAAATATTTAAATTCTGAGACAACTTTTGTAGGTCAAACTCCCTTAAATGGACCTGGAGCAACTGCTATCAAGGACAAAAGTTAAAAACAAAATAAAAATGAACAGCGATAGTCTGTGTCTCCCTGCAGGACAGAATGAAACTGGTTATTTCATTGCAAATAGAATAAAATACCTTGTGATCTGTTATATATTGATTTTAAAAAATTAAAAAAAAAAAGCCTTTTTGCCAGTTTCTTGCAAGTATGCAAGCTTTGACATTTGCCATAAGAGCCCAAGTAGATTAAACTGTTTCTGAGTCTCTGATCTGTATCCTAGTCCTGCCAAGTAGGTTTGAAACACAAATTATATTAAATAACGGATGAGTAGAACAGTAACTGTTACATTTGTATCATGTACCATATAGCATCTTCCACAGGCTTTTTAGTCTAGGGTATTAAAAAACAGTACAGAGAAGTCTCATGGAAGTTGCTCGCAAAGCTGTTTAAAGAACATCAGAGAACTTGAAAACCTGATCATGACACAACAGGAGTGAGATAACCTAAGACAAACATTGTCACACTGAAAGGCAATTTATATTAGAAGATGAAATCATCCACCTGAAATGTTCAAAAGCATAAAATTTTAAAGCAGGAATTCCAGTAATTGCAATCTGAGCTGGGTATACAGTCTCTTTAGACAGATTTAAAATTACAGCCTCTATGGTTACAGGAGAGTCTTTAAAGATTATTGTTCAAGCCTGCTCTATTTATTTCTTGCAAGAATACCCACAATATGTCAGACTGGTCCCTGCCCAAAGAACTCTCGCAGCAAACAGACAGCTATACAGAGATCAGAGAAGCACAACAGCAAAAGGGATTTACTATGCATGATACCTTGCAGATGTAGCAGTCTAAATAAGAAGTCAAATAAAAGTAATTGGGTAAAATGAGTAGTGTTTATGCTTAGAAAGACAGTAATATCTTGAGCTTTAAGCAGTAAAGCAGATCTTCAGCTACTGATACATTTTAAACCAAGTTACTTATATCTGTTCATTGGCTGAAATGGTTTTGAGCCAAACTTTGCATTTCTTATGACTTCAGTCATTATTTTTTTTTCCAGGAAGACTTTTGGCTGACTGGGTGACTAACTGATCTGTAAGGATGAATGTAAAATGCATGTAGTAACAATCAAGTTTCAGTAAACCTAATATGTTCAGGAGGGCTGGATTCTCTTCCTGGTTTTACTCTGAGAAGCTATGTGATTTTGGACAATTCAGTGCAACTTCCAGCGCTTTGTTTCCCTTAAAGATGAAATTCCAGATGTTTTTCTTGAAATATTTCCAGATGTACAACACCTGGCAACACTGGACTTTCAAGCAGAATCCACTTTGTTATCCAGTTTTAGGCAAAACTACAGACAAAACCAAAAGCAGCTCTCAGCCCAGTCCATACCCTAAAACTAGACAATATTTTTATTCCACTTTATTTCTTAATATGAAGTAAATAATCATTCTTAGAAACTTTGTCCTCATTTCACATTTAGTAATCTGGCTAAATACAGAACCTAATTCAGACATGAACCCTGAAAGATGTCCTGACAATATTTAAATACAACATCATATCTCAATATTTAAAAGTCTCTGTCCAGGCCTAAAAAATGTATGCTAAAATTATTCTCTTTTTCTAAAAGTCCTAACACTTTGCCATATTTCTGCTCTTTGAATCATTTATTGTTGATGATATTTTTTATTATTTAGTGTTGAAAGTTCTCAAGAAAGACCTCGTGTCAGCTGTAGGAGGCTGGATGTAAACATACAGAAAGGAGGATTTTCCTTTTTATGGTATATATTTTTAATATCTTCTCACTTCTCAGGTCCTGTTTATGGCCTACTTGAAACTTATCTTCTTTCTTCAGCAGAGTTGGTGTCCTGCATCTTAATACCCTACTAATCCTTGTGACTGTCATACAGTCACCTTTGTAGTCAGACACAGTCTGGTCTGCTTATAGTAACACTCAAACATTCGACCTTTATATATCTGCTGTTGAAAGTTCAGATCTACCAAATGTCTGCAAGGAATCAATCCATCCAAACATGGTATTATACTTGTTTTCTTCAGCTGGATTGAAATTGTGTGCCATTTCTTTCTCTTGTCCCTGCTCTCTGCAGGGGGGATGGACTGGATGACCTTTACAGGTCCCTTCCAACCCAAATTATTCTATGATTCTGTGATTCTATAACTCTTAGAGAGTTAAAACTGGTACAGTATTTTTCCAGGCATAATACCCATGGTTTGTAAGCAAACCTCCATCAAACCAGCCTGTCTCACCCTGAGTAAGTGAAACAAGGTGTCATACACTACAGTTTGGGTAGGTGCTTGATGTATGATGAAATAATTTCTTCTGGATCCTTCCAGGGTGCTCCTCCTGTGTCAGCTCAGGAAAGCCCCATCGTTTCACTGGATGGCTTCAGATGCCCAACTAGGGCTTCTTCCTTGGCAGAGCAAAGTTACTGGTCACAGCAAATAGTGCTAATCATTATAGGTGTTTGTAGTTTTTTCTTTACACACTCTGTTCATGAGTAAAATAGTTAACCATGCTGTTATTTGCACTGAGATCATCAGACTTCACTGTTAATGCTCACTGAAAAACAGGGAGATGGTTCCATTTATGTTATATTATTCTCTGAATACTCAGGCAATCATTCATGTGCCAGTTATAATCTCTTCAGATACAGGTTTACTCTCAAAGACCCTGTGAGAGCACAATACTGCTGTCCTAGAAAACCTAAGTAATAACAGCAGGTCTATACATAGGCAAGAAAGCTGTGATTTTTTTAAAAAAAAAAAAAAAAAAAAAAAAAAAAAAAAAAAAAAAAAAAAAAAAAACAAACAAAAACTTTAAAATGCATCAGGTTATTAAAATAGGAGTGGGGGAATGAAAGGAAATCTGTGGATACTAAAATCAGAGCAGGAAGTTTTGAGGTTGCTTTCACTCTTTTTTCTAATTATAGATACAAAATATGTGCTTTGAGTTACTTTTCCACTAGAAGGTAACAAACAGAACCACTTACACACTCACTTTGCTTGTTTTCCTCTTGTTTCTTACTTTTTTGTTTCAATGTAAACCCTTCCCCTGAATGGCTCTCACAGTTTAAACTACTTATCTACAGGTGTTAAAATATTTGGTGCTTTAAGATAGAGTGATATTGCCCACTCTCTCCACCCACAGGTCTATAGGTGCTGAAAACCAGTCAGTCAACAAGACAGGTTTGTTTGTATGTCTTCAATCTCCTCACCCCCACAGCTGTCTACAAAACCAAGATGAACTGTCCTTCTTTAAATGGGCAGTGATGTAATGGTGCTTGTTAATAAAGTCTCAGTGGTATCGTGATTGCAGGACTTTCCATTAGAGTGCCTTTGCTGGGTTTTCTCCAAGAAACAAATTCAAGTGTAATCACCTCGTGCTACAATGGAAACAGCCCCAGAGTACCACTCTGGTGTTTCAAATCAGGCAAACCTAGAAAATGAAGAAAATTATTCCATGTGTTTTAATAGTGATTCCCTGCAGTCCTTTTCTACACCTTTCACTGTCTTGCAAGAGTTCCTCATGTTTTTAAGAAAATACGGAGTTGTTGGAAAGGACAAGGAAAAAATGAATATAAAATTTTGCAAAATAAAAGGAGAAAAAAGCTAGAAATAACAGAATTTATGAGGTTCTACAACACCGTTCCAGCTTCCTGTTACTGCAGGCAATACGAACTCATATAATCCCCTTCATAAACTGAACAAACTCTATCCTCAATCTGCTTCGATTACTTCATACTTATTTTGGAAAGCTGTTTAAGAACCTCACTACTGTGAAAAGTGGAAACCCTTATTGTTACTAACCTGCAAGTGTTCAGGGCCAGATTATTTTTTCTCTCTGTCATTTCCAACTGATTTTCCATGTTGTACTAAAACAGTCTATTTTGTTTCTTATAGACTCTCCTTTTTTTTTCTCCCACCTCTGAAATATTCCCATTCTCCTTTGTGTTGATGTTGTTTCCTGATTTCATGTCATCAGCAAGTTTTATTAGTCTTTTATTATTATTTTTTTGCCACAGTTTCTAATAAGAATTCTAAATAAGACACATTTTAAAACTATTTCTAGAGGATTTCCTTTCCTGTTTAGTGCAATCCATAGGTTTATCGTCTTCAACTAGCTCCTTATTGGATTTATGATTCATTTATTAATTTATATCTTTTCCAGTTTAATCTACGGATTCCCATGTGGCAACATACAACGCTGAAAGCCAAATAGATTTAATTTACCAAAGTTTCTTAATCTAAAATTCATTTTTAATTTTTAATGATATGGAGATATTCTGAGTCAATCTGTCTTTGGTAAGTTCATGTGGCATTTCTTACACGGGTTTAAATACTTATTTTACAGCATTGCACACAGTTAATATGAAAATAAGTTTAAAATTCTCCTCATACACACTTGATATTTTCTCACAAAACTACTCTCAGGAGGAGAGCTTTAAAGGAGAAGAGTGGTATTTATCAGTGATGTCTACAGCTAGTAATAGGAATGATACAGGTCCTCATCCACAGTATGTGTAAGTCAGCTGGAATCTTTCCACTGACTTAGTGATCTGCAGATCAGTCTTACAGTAGTCTAGAAAATTACTGCTTCTTTTAAAATTTTATTACCAGCAAAAACTTTTGTGGACTAGCTACTGAGACAGAGAAGGAATACATATGGCATTATAAGACAAAACAGATTTTGTTTCTCTGGCTATTTAGTAACTAATTCACCCATCATTAGATCTAGCTAAAATTTTCAATATTAATAAGGAATAAATTACAACTATATGTTGATGAGCTACCTAGTCTGATAAGTTTTCCATCTCTAACTTTCAGAGAATGTAAGAGCAGAAAATATTGCTTCTGGAACTCTGGAATTATGATCGAGTCATTTTGGAGCAGTAACAGCAATATCAACACCTGTTAACAGTTATATGTTATACAGGCATTCAATAGCTAATGAAGTTGTTCTGGGCTCAGAAATTGAGTAATGGCTTTGATTCACAAAAACATTGTCATGTGCTCATATTTAGGATATTTAGGTGCATAAGTAACATTTTGAACAGGCATGTTTCCTTCAGGGTTGAAGTTGGGAATTTTGTACTGCTCTGTTAAGTAGTTATCATATGGCATTAAAATAGTACATAGTCAAGAGTGCCTTGAATCCTCAACACTAGAGAATGAGTGTACCTTTCAAATCATATCAAGTTCACCACATCCTTCTAGTTATAGAACCAAACTATAATATAAATTTTAGTCTTCCATGCTGAGATGATGTGAATGGAAATCAGGCGCCAGTTCTTCAGAGAAAACACAAGCTGCTACTTAATGGTATTCTTATTACTTCTGTGTTCATTTCATTAGGGATAAAACTTTTGTTATTCCAGCTTCTCAGATTCTTAAAACAGCAGTCCGGGCTCTTTCCCAGCTACCAGAAAGCCCACATACTTAGAGAGTACCTGATTATTAGCAAAATAGGTGAGACACATCTAAGCTTTGACAGCAATAAAAAACCAGGAGGAAAGTGCAATCCCTTTGTATTATAAATTGGCAAGAGGGGTGCCACTTGTTTTACCCTTTGTGTCTCTCTTTTTTTATACCATGGCATGATTTCTAGTAGGCTTGATGCTGGTCCATCTGCTAGCTCCTAGACTTCAATGAGGGGGTGATTTAGGTACTTCCACAGCCTGCCAGGACCTCAGTTTATAAGTTTACGCGGGTTAAGCTTCACCTTCAGTTTATACACAATCTATTTATTTTTGGAGGTTTAAGTATTTCAGTGACTGCTTATAAAAAGCGCTGAAGAGAACAAGGAGGAATTTTGTGGAATGAAGTGGCAAATGAAATGTGGGTAATAGTTCTGAAGTCCTAGATGTTTTCCCCTGTTCTCAGATCTGGCTCTGAAGCAACAGGTGAAGAGATAGCTTGTCACTTTTCATGACACTGACCCCATATTTTACTTTTAATATGTGGGGAAAGGGCCAAAAAAAGCATTAAAGAGCAGAGTCCTCCATCAAAGGATGATATAATCATGGGTTGTAACGTTATTGAGGGGCATTTCAGTAATTATATATCAACAGGGATTTGCACTCTGTATCTTGTGAAACTAGGGACAGGAGTAAATCCAAAGTAACATGACACGATGTTGTCATGATTAAGCCAGGGGAAATACTCTGGTTTGGACTGAACAAGATTCAATGGAAAAATACATTTTTCTTTTGGGTTGTCAACACCCTCTAAAATCCACTTTCTATGTAACTGCACGTTCCCATACCAATGTATACATTACTAGGTCATTTTTTATAAAATACAGGAAAAAATCCTCTGGAAAAAACTCAGCAGAGGAGTGATGGAGTAGAGCTTTTGACTTTGAGACAAAGTATTTCTAAATTTCACAGCCCCTGAGCTTGCAGAAATGCATCTCTCAGCAAAACAAATACTGTGTATATGAAGAAGTTTAGGAAAATTTTAATGGATAGATCACATGTCTGAAATCACATTTTATGTTTCTTTACAGAAGGAAAAGCATCATGAATGTTTGTTTTTTTCTATTTTATCTCTGTTCGCTTTGCCTTATTTTTTTTTTTTTTTGCTAAATTGGTATATCTACCAGACTACTACTGAAAAAGTTGGAAATCATACAAACCTGCTTTTAAATTTCTTTGCATGTAAGGCTGGTTAAAAAGCATTAAAAAAAATGAAAGAAAAATTGAACTAGTAGTGCACTGTCAGATTCTTAATGCAAATCAGTCAAAACTCTACAGACTGACCACTTCAGCTCAACTTTAAGAAACTCAGCCTATTGCTGATTGGAGTTGACATATCTCTTCGATGGATTGACTTTACAAGCTTGAAAAGCTGTATTGAAGAGATGCTGTGGTTCTGAGTAAAAGAAGAAAAGAATTCCACTGTGGAAGTGGCTGAAACCCTTGAAGCTGTGTCTAAACTGACGAGTGTGATACTACTTCTTCATGGTCTGGATGTGAGTCCCAACACACCCAAACCCCTGCTTATCTTTCAGTCTATGTGACTTCAGGATCTTGATTGTATTGATCTGGCTGTCACAGACATCCTTTGGCATGCAGTCTTACTCCCAAATAGATCGAGTGCCACTGTGGAAACGATAAGTCTTTTTTCCAGTCCTACTATTCCCATTGTTCCAAGAAACTCCCTCCTCTGGCAATTAGAAACGTGCAACCAGTTTCCAGCCTTGAGTCATGCATGGTCAGTTTTCACTCATTCAGCCTTGTGATGACATGTTTCTATAGCTTTAATAATCAATTCTTTCCATGAAATATACCCTGATGCATTAAGATGCAGCAATGGCATCCCTTCTCAGCATTAATTTTGACATACTAAGCAAGCCAACATTTCCAGGCTCCTCTTACAAGTTAAACTCTCTCTTTCCCTCATTATTGGTTTCTATGAACATTTCCTATATCTCTGTAAAATATCTGTGAATTGATATATGTGTCCAGGATATCCGTCTCACTTAAACCTGCTGTGTATTAACTTTAATCAGGCTGGATTCAAAAATCTTAAGTCTTTCTGCAGAACACTTGGTCCAGCACTTCCCAGAAATGTTACTCCTAGGCATTGCATCACTGCAGGTGCCAGACTTACTGCTCAGGTATTAAACATTTGCTGTGCATGTGTGCAACAAGTCTGAAGAGCTGCAAAACATTAAATTAAGTGCATACATACCTTTTCATTGTCTGTGGGGCTATCTGGGAAATCTGGGAAGGCATAGGGCAGTTCTCCCTGTCTCAGTAGTATCCTTTACCTGTTTCCAATTCGAATGAGCAGAGGTGATGGCAACTGAACACATTATCTATATGCACTATACTTGCAGCATCTCACCTAATACAATTTTAGTTTACCTTTCTGTCCTGTTTGGGGCTGGACTAGAGCTCCCGTTGGTCTGGCAGCGGGATGAGCTGCAGCACCCTGAGACCCCAGGGGCTCCCCAGGCCCCAGTGCCCTCACCTGTGCGCGGGGGCGGGGGGAGCACAGCTGGAGGGCTGGGCCCCGATTGGCCGATAGTCCATGTCATGTGACATTGTGCTCACTATAGAAAGGCAGGAGAGAGCCCGGAGGGGCTGCCACTGCTGGGAGTGTTGCTGTGGGGCCTTTGTGTTTGGGATTGCTGGCTGGGAGCAGGTGGGTGTTAGTCGGTGGGTGGTGAGCAGCTGTATTGTACATTACCTGCTGATACTGCTGTCAGTGTATTATTCTGTTACTATTATTAAACTGTTTTTATCTCAACCCAGGAGTCTCCCTTTGCCCCTCTGATTCCCTCCCCATTCCCAAGTGGGGGGAGGGTGGGTGAGCAACTGTGTTGTGTTTAGCTGCTGAGTAGGCTCAAACCACAACACTTTCACTTTGCCAAATCCCAGTGTTGTCTCAGAGTCCTCTGAAGCACTCAGATCTCTCTTTCTGTATCATATTCAACTGAAGGGCACACAGTCCACAGCAAAAACATTTGCTATTAATATCTGGTGTCCAAATGAACTTCTGATATTCTCATGTTTCACTACATGGTTGATGAAATTCCAGATTTGTGCCACTAGCAAATATAGTCCAAATTTTTTCAACAAGGTCACTAACTGAATATATTAAATATTATTTCCTTTCTTCTTACCTAGTCTCTTATAGTTTTGTATTAACTCTCTAATCCAACTGAAGATTCCAGTCACATGTATCTAATTCATTGCAAAACAATTTCTAAAATGCCCCTTGTTTGATCCTTTTAGTGTCTGGTATCATTTGGTCTTGTCAATATAGATAAATACACTCTTGAACTACTTTTGAATTGATTTTTAAAACTGTAACTTTCTTCCAGTGGGACAAAATTCTCAAAAGATGAAAATTCAAGATAATACCACAGCACATTAATAAAGAATATGGCCTGTATTTTTCATGGTATAGATGAAGGTTAAGTAAGCGACAATAGTTTTTTTAAAAATTGTGTTCATAACATCCCTGTACTTGTTGGCTGGATGTTTTTATGGAAGTAAACTTTTCCAGATAAAATAGAAGGAAACATTTTTTTTTTCTTACAGATGCAGTGACTACTTTGACTTCTAAAAGCACTCTGCGTTGATCAATTCATCTTCCTCTGGAAATATTACAAACAAATTGAGGTGAGAAAAAACACTTTTGAAGTGTTGATTTTGAGACTTAGTGCATGAGAAAACAGGGTAGAGAGGTGGGTCACACAGGATAAGACTCACACCCAGAAGCTCTTGCTTGAATGTGCGTACCTTTTGGTAGGTCAATTGCAAAAGTTTTGGTTTGAAAGGTTACTGCTAATATGATTTACTGCAAAAGAGCATTTATTGGTAGTAGGCAGAGAGCACTACTTTAGTAATATCTCACTCCATCCAGCTAAACTGTGCTTAAATCACTGTAGCCTTAAGCACTCTTGAACCAGTTCAGTAAACATGGTTTTAATATAAGAAAGGATTGGACAACAGCAAATCAGTGCCAGAACTTAGAAAATAACCCAGGACTACTGGCTCTCAAATCTATGCGCTAATTAATGCAAACATTTCCTGTCTCATCTAGCAAGTTAGGACTGCAAGGGATACGAAATGAAAGCGAGGGGGTTTGTGTGTGCTATTTTACTAACCTGCATCTTGTAAACATTAGTTACAATTGGGCTTTTGGTATAAATTCCAGATTGCAGAGATCACTGTTCTCAGTCAGATACTTTTCTGATTCACTGATGTGTTTTGTTTTTCCTGGCTTTGTATTAAGGGAATTATGCCTCACTGAGTTGTGTAACAAGGATTGGGAGCTGCTTCTTGGCTAAAGCAACGCTCACGCAAAGATACTCAACCTCAGTAAATCTGCTTTAAGTCTGCCAACTAACCAACAGCACTTTTCTTCGTTTTTTTGGTTTTTTCTCCCATTGGCTGTGAATGGTCATTTGTTGGCTCCAGTTCAGTCCTCCTGACAGGAAAGGTTTTCCTGAGGATAATAGAACATAGGCAGGGTGTCTGAGCCTCTGTTGGGTTTTTTCATAACAGTCTAAATCAGCACTTTTCAAACTGTTTGCATTCAAACTGAATATCTTCAAGCGGAGGTGCAAGCCTCTGTGTAATAAATTCAAGCCTCCAGAGAAGATGCCCACCACTGTCTAGTTGATAAACTCTACAGCCCACCTCTGGGGTTGCAAGCTGAGAATGGCTGGCCAGACCCAAAGTCTTATGTGTGAACTGACATCAATCTAAGATAATTTTCAATACAAAGTTTGAGATGAGAGAAATATTTCCAGTGATAAATTTGCATTTTTGTTTAGAATCCTGTCCTCCATTAATGGTATTTCCACTACATTAAACTTATTGCTTTGTCAAATTATTTATTACCACAGCGGTAAACTCAGAAATTTCCAATGATATCAAGCCTTTCATTTCTAAATACACTTGTCATCTTTTGAGATTTTGAATTTGTGGAAAGAAGAGTGGGAAGAACAAGGTACAGTTAAAATTATGGTGGAGGTGGAAGAGCCTTTCCTTCCTTAGATGGTGCACCTGCATGAGAAAAAATAAGGAAATTTTCCTGTTTTTTAGGCATGATCAGCTGTCACACAAACAAGGCAGACTGCAGCATCAGTTATGCACCACAACAAATATTTGGTTTTGCACCCAGGTAGATTGTGCAGTGGTATTTCACTGTACTTACACACACACCTCTGCCTCTGTGGGTGAGTCAATAACCCTGTGTTTTTCTAACCTTTTCTCCCACTAAAAGGGCAAATGAGTAACTTCTCTGTTCTGTCATGGGAAAGTAGGGTGGTAAGGATATCTCTCTCTCAGACAAGTCACAAGATAGAAAAGGAGAGGACTTTGTAACCAGAGGTAAGGAGGGAAGGAAGAGTTATTCCTTTTCAGGCTGAAGATTTTCTGGGATCTCAATCATGTGTTCTAAGATGATAAGATAACTTAGTATTCCTGAAGACTAAAGTCCTAAAAAACAGGGCTCTAAAGGTGGATTATTGTACAGACCGCGTTATTTTCAAAAGATCACCAATTATTTCCATTCTTAGGTGTACAGATCTAGAAACCTAATTTAAGTCACTAATTTTTGAATATGGTAAGCTGGAAGGTTAATAATTGTTCTTTTGAAAAGTAACTGTCAGTCACAGTGCCAGGGAAGAATAATGATACAAGATTAATTATGTTTTCAGGAGCTGAGAAAGTAAAACTTGTCTCAATTTATACTGGTTTTCCTTTTTTTTCTCATGAAGTCAGAAGTTTGGTTTCATTTCTGTAGAAAGTGACCTGAAAAGCAGTGCGTGCTGGATTTCTGTGGCGCGGTTTGTGGGTTTTTTGGTAACGGGGGAGGGGGCTACAGCAACGCCCCCCCTGTGAGAAGCTTCCAGAAAGCTCCCCCGGCTCCAAGCTGGACCTGCCTCTGGCCAGGGCCAAGCCGATCAACTGCACCTCTGCCATAATGTATTTAAGAAAGGGAACCTGGGCGGGGGTTGGGAACTTGTGAGAGGACTTGTGAGGAGGAGTCGAGAGGACGGACACTGAGCTCAGTGGAAGGAAGGAGAAGGACGTTGGGGAGGTACGCTGGAGCAGAGATCCCTGTACCCCATGGGGAGACGGCAGGGCCGCCCACCCTGCCACACATGGAGGTCCGCAGTGGAGTAGAAGCCAACCCGAGGCCTGTGGAGAAGCCCACACCAGTACAGGCATCTGCACTTGAAGGAGGCCGGGACCCTGAGGGGAGAAGTTCCCCCGCCGCTGTTGTGGTTCGGCGCTGGGAGAACTGCAACACGCAGGGGTGACCCACGCCGGAGCAGCTTGGGAACGGCTGCGGCCCGTGGGGAGGAATCCCTGCGGAGAAGGTTCGTGGAGAACCTCCTGCGGTGAGAGGGGAGCCCCGTGGAGCAGGGGAGGAACGTGCGGCATTCAGCGAGAAGGAATGAGAGACAGGCTGACTGTAACACCATCCCCTGCCCCTTGTGCCGCTGTGGGAGGAGGTAGATTGGGAGCAGAGCTGAGCCTGGGAAGAAGGGAGGAGTGGGGGAGGTGGTTTTGGATGTGGTGGCTTCTCACTGTCCCACCTTGGTTGTTAAGCGTTGTCTTGTTAGCGTTTGAATTAAAGTGATATTTCTTTTCTTCCCCTAAGAGTCTGTCTTCTGCCTGTAACCATAATGGATAAGCGACTCCTCCCAGTCCTTCGTTGGATTCCTTGAGCCATTCCTGTCCCATATTCTCCCTGCCCAGCTCTGTGAAGGGGGAGTGAGAGAGCAAGGGGCTGTGTGGTGCTCAGTTGCCCTCCGGGCTTAAACCACAACAAAGTGGATGCTTGTTTTCTGCTTTATACATGTGACTTCTTGTCTAAAAAAGGAATCCATCTCCACTGCATCAAATTTATACTGAAAGCATAGACTGAGCTTATTCTGAGATGTCAGGGATGTACTTTTCTGAAATCACTCATTAACTAATTAGAAATATCAAAATGCGCAATACTTCCAAAAAAAGACATATACCAAAACTCTCATACAGTTGGGAAAAGCCTGTCGGGGACATTTCTTAAGTTTTTCTAACTCCACAAGGTTTTCAGCCTAATGAGTTTTTGATATATCTGACTATGAATGGAGTGGTGGAAGTTCTTGAGTGTGTCATGGTGACATTTATGTGATTCTGGACCTGCTGGAGCTAGAATCTGCTTTGTCTCTGATGATACACACACAGCTCTCTACTTGTTTCCTGTCAACCTTCATCCACATGGTCATCCAAATATTACAAGATATAAATTGATTTTAGGGAGTTTGAAATCGTTTTTGTTTCAATAACTTTACCCTGCCTCCCTCATTCACTGCACACAACTTGCCCACACCAGGATCAGCACACACAGTTCTTACAATGCCACATTTTCAATGCAAATCTCCACAGTGCACCCTTACAGACCCTAGCAAGCTCAGTCACTAACTCTGGAAGATCCCTTTAAAACTATGAGGGTAAAAAAGCCCAAGGATCCACCTCTCTAGGGAAATCCTAAAGAAAACAGGTATTTATTGAAAAAAATAAACATCCTACATGACTTCTTATGATGATTTTGAGGACGCTCACCAGCATAGTGGGTATGATATAAAATCCTGAGTAAGAAAGATCTGCATAGGTGTAGGCCGTATACACTCCAAGTAGACACATCCTCCTTCTAGTCCTATGCACATTTATGCTTTCACACATTTTCAGTGCCATTTACCTAATCAGTTTGACTGACCAAAGAGTGAAATTATTTCCATATACAGTGATGACACCATACTCAGTTGTGCATGTGTAACATAGGAAAAAGTCCAAGGAATTTCACAGTGTGAAAACAAAGTTGTAGGAATCAACTGAATCTTACTGAATTTCTGGGAGCTGAGGGCAGAATTATATTATGTCAGGACAGCTTTTTGCTGCGCACCCATATTTATCTAGCTGAATACTGCCTGTACAGCAATCAAAACCTTCTGGAATTGCTTCCAGTGTGATAAGGAATGATGAGCAGAAAAGTTATTTAGTGATAGGTCCTTCTTGTGTGGAAAGAGGCATAAAAGGAGTGGGGAATACTGTGATGGTCGGCAGAGAAAGTGAAGTACAGGGTACAGTCTGAGGGTAATTGTAAGTCAACTAGCATATGAGTGCTGGGAATGGAGAGAGGAGGAAAAAGAGGTAATGAAAGAAGTCGTGTACAAAATGACAATCCTGTTTGAAATCAAGACTGAAAAGTTTGATAACCAAAGAGTAGAAACTCCTGTTTTTTTCCCCTCTTCTCAGTGTCTCTGTGAGAAACCTGTGAGGCAGGGATTTCTGTTAATTATTTTTGCAGGAGGAAGCAGGAAGGAAATTGAGAGGGATTTATGTTTAGTCCTTTGTTGCTTTCAGAAGCAGCATGATGTTTTGTTTATCTAAGTGCTGATGGTCAGAGAGGGAATATGAAGCCCTAACCTCAGGAGAAGATAAGCCATTACCTATTTCAACACCACTGCTTTTTTAAATTTTCCTTGAATCCAGGGGTTTTTTTTTGTTTGTTTCCATGAAGAAGGATTACTGACTAACCCAGTCTCACATAAAGTTGATATTTCATCTCCCAGAGTTAAAATAGGCTAAGATCATACTCTGGTAGAATGGCAGGTCTGTGCTAAGGTTGCTTGTCCCCAGAAGACCATCTCGGTTTAAGCAGTGGATACGTTCTTTGCTATTGATTGGAGAGTGAAAGTGAAATACAAGTATTATAAATTACCTGAGCTGATGAAGTATTAGAATCACTCAGCCAACCAAACCTGTGCTTCTCCTCCATCTTAAAGTCCAAACAAGGACTCCATTGTAAAACATTCTAAAGTCTTTTTATCAGTAATGTAATGCCTTACAAATATAGACTCTCATTTGGTCCTTGCTGGGTTCTTCTAGTCCTCCAACAGACACGTGTCAGTGAAAAGTGCTCCTCCAGACCATGTAGATTGTAACTAAATAAAACCAGATTCTTGTAAGCTCCTCTCAGCCTAGACTTATTCATAACCTGACAAAACCATCTTATCTTCACAACATGCCATGTAGTTGTTTATTTAGTTATGCTTTGGTGACTTACGTACTGAAGTAGAATGATATGCCATCTGACAATGGTAAATTTCATGTGTAGTTTCCCTGTTGAAGACTTATAGAAAATTATCAAAAACTCTGGAGCATTCATTTCCCACCTCTCAGTCTTTTTCAAATGTAATATTTTTCCTTAAAAGATACTTTTTTTTCCCACTGTGAGTCCTAGAAGCTTGTCCTTTCATCATCCAAACAACTCTTTCTCACAAAAGACATTTTCTTCATTCTAAAATTAGTGAGGCTTATGAAGGGGAGGAAAGGAATTTTTATTTGTAATAAATAATTTATTTGAGTTTTTTTTCTATGAATGACAGTAAAGTGCTGATGTTTGGGGTGGGAATTAAGGAGTCATTTCTTCCCAGCACCAGTTCCATTGTCAGCATCACCCATCATTGGGGCTGATCATAGAAGGGGATGGAATTTCTGATGAATTTTCAGCCTATTCCATCAACAAAACTTCAATCAATTCTTTCCCCTAACTTTCCAGCCACCTATAACAGCCTCTAGCAGGGGTATTTTCTTTTGATTTTCACAGAACTATGTCACGGAGTCTAAGTATGTAGGTGAATTAGATAATCCTTAACATGTATTCTGGTCTATTGAGTTATTCTTTACACCGTACTATGAGATTGTTTTTTTCTCATTCTTTGTACTGCAGCTAGCAAAAAAATGTTAAACATTGACATGTTAAATGGCTTTTTGTATTAATCACCCAGCTTTTCTTCAGCCGTGCAGCTTCTGTAAATTTGCGTTTTAACCACGCTGAGTGAAGGAAACAGCTAACCCCTGAGTGTGTTAGGTTTTCCTGCTCTAAGCAGGTTTGAAACCGATCAGTTTGTAAAGCAATGAAACCACAATAGCAAAAGCCAAAAACATGTACAATTGGAGAGCAAGCACCACTTCTTGCAGATTAATTCCAAGAATGTTTTCACTTTGTGTTACCTGACTGTTGTACAACATCAAGTCAGTTATACTTAGGTTTCCAGAGAGTAACATTTTTCCGCTTTTATCTATAAACAGTATTAAATTTCAAAATAAATAAAAACCAGATAGTAGCTCAAAAATGAAACACAAAATGTCAAATAAAATCTAAGTATTCACTGATAAAATGTAGTAGCTGTCAGAACCCTTTTTTCTTAAATGTTATCTATTTTACTTACTCTGCTTGATTAAAATTGTGTTTACAAAAATGTCCATTTTAAAGGAACTTCTATAACTGCTCTCTTTCTGTAATAATGAGTTTTAACACAACTCTGAAGCCCAGAGCCTTGTAAAATGTTGATACTGGAGGTCAAAACCAGGAAATACTCCTCTAATTTCTGTATTATGACCAACACATCTGATTCAGAACAACAATGATTAATGATTTGTCATCACAACTTTCAGTGGAATCTCCTGTGTTCAATTGCATTTCAAAGGGCTCATGTTCAGGTCTGAAATCCAAGAAAATGTTATCACAGACATCTGCTCTTTAAAACATTCCTCTGTCATTAACTTCTGTTTCTTATATGTCATCAGCAAGTTTTTTACCCACTCCATTTCTTCTACTAATAGGAATTGAGAGCCAAATATGGAAGAGAACTATTGAGATACTGAGCAACCTCATCAGTGATATCCACCACTGGAAGTAAAAAGGTGGGTTTTTATTTAAAATAATGTTCCTTTTATCTTCTTTGATTTTTAAAAATTAATATTAATTTCCAGAAAAATTAAGAAATGTTACAGTATTATGACTATGACAAGATTTTTGATTTTCTGGTAATGTGGTTTATCTGCTTTTAGTTTTGCGCATACACAAAGTGCTATATGGACCAGAGATAGCAGACTCACTTAACAAGACCTTGTTTTGTGTGAATAAAATATATGCTGTGATTCAGGCTTGGAGGGATAAGAGGTTTTGAAAACTTTCAGTAAAAGACTGAAAGGAAAAGTGAAGGCACTTTGATAAGATCTATATACATGATGCAATTACTGCTAACAGATTAACACTTCCCCTCCTGCAGATATCACGTTCACACACACACACACACAGATGTGCTAATGTGTATAAATACATGATTTTAATTAACTGCTTACAAACACTGTGCAGGCCTCTGACAGGCTTCTAATATCTGCAGTGCATGCAAACACAGGATGATTTCTGCATGTAAATATGCTGACGGGAAAGGAAGCCCTTGCATACGCTACAGGCAGGAATGTGCAAGATACAGATGAAATATTGAATTTGGTTTCTAATCATTATATGACCAGGAGCACTGAGCCAAGAACTGAGAAACTGCAGAGAAATTATTCTTTTTTAGGGCATGCATACAACAGTGAGAGACAGTAAAAGTCCTAATCCACTCCTCAATTTTTGTTGCTCATAAGCCCATAGTAAGTCCATGACCTTAAGTGCAATATGTAGTGTAAAAATTGATCCTGTGCTATCACAGCTCCAAAGGAGCTGGAAATGGACTAATTATTTCTTCAATACCCATAAGAACAATGACATCACAGGTCATCACCTCAACATGATGTCATACATTGACTTCTGCGTATCCTGTATCTCTCTGGTAAATTAAAAATTTTCTAACACAAGAACCCTGGCTCTTACATTTACTTCTGATATAAGGTAACTGTGCTTGATAGGGCAGTCCCATCGGCCCTCTGGTTTGTAGTCAAAATATGTAATGATTTTTCCCCATGCTGTGATTTTTCATGTGTGCTTTATACTCTCTCAAGTACTTATGAGTTTTGGGGAACTGAGATTTTTTTTCATTTTCATCTTCCAGTGATTGATTCTAAGGTAGCCAGAAGGTTTAAGGACCTTAGTCTATTTTAGCAAAGAGAAGAAATGGGGAATGGAAACTTAATCCCTGTACTAGGGGAAGGTGGTTATTCTAATATCACAATGCTAGTGGAAACTCTCCAAGCTCTTATATTTTTATTGCTATGGTATAAAACTGGAAAAAGTAGTTTAGCTCACACACAAAGCTGGTAAAAAAATTCATATTTCTGAGTGTTATTATAACATGTCCAAAGCTTAAATAGACACAATAAACTCCAGTACTTTCTTTACAGGTAGTTATTGTCAGTGGGCTCTTGGCATCACCGAAAAACAGTAAGCACAGGTACAGAATGGCTGTGCGAAAAACATACACAAAGGTATGTGTTTGGCACATTTCAGGTCAGCTGGAGGTGATGCCATACACAGGGTTCCATCACTGACTAGGAGGCTTTTGAAAACAGGGTATCACTCTATGACATACTTCCCAACCTCAGTTCAGTCCTTGACTTATTTCTTTCCTTGTTATACCTCCAGCTGTCTAACTAGTTAACAAGCACAAAAGAGGTTGTCGGTGCTGCAGTGCAAACACATGAATTACAGGCCTACTTCTAGTGGGAACAGGAGGTAGGAGTCATCTTAGTCTCCGCCTGTGAGACTTGACAACTGTTGCAGGCAACCTGAGGTATGAAAGGACAGAGGCAGATACTTGGCAGGAGAAATGAATTGATCAAAAGAAGCACTGATTTTCCTCTGCTGCTTGTACAGTTAATGTTTCAGACTTTGTACAAAGGCTCCCACAGCAGCCAGAGCATATCTCTCTCTCTCTATGTATATACATATATATATATATATATCTGTATGTGTGTGGGAGTGTGTGTATAGGAAACAGTCTGCCTAAGACACCCTTTTTGTCTGTGAAAGGAAGTGTTTGAATTAGAAGGAGATTCTTCCAAGCATAAAGCATCGGGGACAAATTTATACATAGCAGTAGAAACTGCTTTCTGAACTTCATATAGGAAGGAGTCTGAGATGTTGATTTTATAAACAGACCCCTTTGGATCTCTGAAGAGAGGATTTGAAAAGTCAAACACATCCAGGCCATGCCTATAAAAGTAAAAATTACACTGGCCAGAGCCTTTTAAGCAACAGACTTATTTCAAACAACAGAATACTATGGCTTTTATTCTTTTTCTTTCTCCCTCTCAGTGTAGACACACACTGGCAAAACTAACCCCTGACTAAAGATGCTGTTAGTTTAGAGATTTTGTCCATTACAGCTGTAAGATCCATGGCTGAAATCTTCAGTGAGAGGGTAACTTACTGATAGTTGTTGCTGAGCAGTGAACCGCAAGTCAGATGTCTAGAGACAAAGACCCCTTCCCTTTGCTTAGCAAAAGGAATAAACTGGATGGGCCAGGCATAATTTGCCTGTCACTTGAGGAACAGTTTGGGTGACTTTTCTTCCTTTAATGGAATAGATGAAATGAATTCACCTGAAAATGAATAATGAAAATAATTATATCCAGGATGGTGGAAAAGGGCAGTTATTGCAACCTGCATTGTATAGAGACAACAGACAGTAAAAGACAAAGGATGCTACAAGGGTCTGCCCAAGAGGAAGGCCTTTCTGTGAGGAGGGTGTAGGATCCTATATGCCACTGTTTGTAAAAGGACTGGAATGTTGCAAAACCAGTTGGGTTGAGTGATGGCAAGATGAAACAGGGTGGCAAGCAATAGTAGTGATGTCTGGCAGTAGCCAGTGAAATGACAACATAGCAACCATAAACATCAGGTGCTAGGAGAGCCATCACTGAAACTGGTTTTATGGTCTACATCACAGCAAGGAGTTTTGGTCTTATCTTTATTACATAGGCCAGAGTTGTGAGTTTCAGCTGCAATACAAAGAGTTTGATTTAACCCATTTGAGCTCAGTTTGCAAATGTTCATGTATGAGTGCCTTGAGAGTATTTATGAGTCTCTGGGTTTGTAGCTGAGCTCCCAGGAAGCTATGTTTTAAGTGTCCTAAGAAATAGGCAGTGACTACATGAACATTTTTTTGCTTTGACTCCAAATCACTTAAAACCAGGTAAACAACTAATTGTGTAAGTCTGCAATTAAGAGTTTAATAAAAGATTATACTTATGCAGGAAGAATTCTTGGTAGGACTAACAAGGAGTGTAAGAACAGTTCCTAGGAGCAAAAACCATTGAGTTGTGTTTCTTTGCTGCCATTGTCATATATTTGGCATTAATATCTCTACTCCTGGCCATGGCAGAACTAGTGAGGGCATTGCTGCAGTATTGGCTTGTCTCTGATGCTTCCAGTGACTCTGTAGACTGTGGAGCAGAATGAGGTAATTTGCAGAGGGGAAAAGCTGCTATAAATTCCCTTTTCCCTGCTCACTTGCTCTGGTTTGTTTCCAGGTGATTGGGTTGGGCACGGTAAGCAGGATATGTAAATTCAGAACTGGTTGAGAAAGATGTAGTTGAAGTGTGTGGGGTTCCTGAGTTTTATTGATCATACCTACACTATATGTCTTTGCTTATCCAAAGTCCTGCCCATTCCATGGAGCAGGAGATGTAGACATGAAATGTAACCTCTGATGAAACCCCTGGACCTATGAGTTATTCCCAGCCACATTCGGAAAGTCTTCCTTTCACAGTCCCTCCAACCGAAACTACTCTGCTTTTTCCAGCACAGTGGGAGCTAGAGATGTCTATAGGTAAACACAGCCAGAATTGCAGATGCTTCCCCCTGAACTCATAAATCAGATCTCTTTAACATATCCCTAGTCATCCTTAAAACTTTTAGTGCACATCACCTTTTTGTTCTGCAAGGCACCTGGAGAGTAGATACATGACTTGACTGCATCTGTGTCCTGACAGCTCTACCAGTTCACAGGAAGAGTTGTTAGCCAACCAAACAAAAGTTCAGTTTTTCAGGGGGAACATAACCCCTTTCTTTCACTTGTGTTTTTGGTCTGGTTTGGGTTTTTTTCACTAGAGATATTTCAAAGAAAATAAAATTTTAAAGAGTTCCAACAGCTTCACTAACTGCTGCCTCCCCTCCAAAAGACGTCAAGGGTTAAGGATGCATGGCCCTGGCCACTTGTCAGATCTGGCATGCTACAGCCAACAGCTGGTGGAGGCAGTTAATTAGTCCTGCACCCTGCTCAAAGTTCAGTCTTTATTGGCAGGGAAAAGCAGGCTGTACCAGCCCGCTTCCCTCTTTCAATTAACAAAAGCCTGTGCCATCAGATTACCTTGGCAACATGCCATGGCATCCGAGTCATTTGCCTGCCTGAGCTTTGCCATGGCAACAGGAAAGCTAACTTTGCCAAAGCAGCATCTGGTCTATGGGTGGCAGATTACCTGCCAAACAGATTTACTAGCTGCAAAGTGCTACCTATTGCCCCGAGAAAAGAGAGGAAGGGGGAAAATCTTGTAACAAAAAGCTAGTTATCCACTTCAATTTCTCTTTCTAAGCAAAGGTTTCCAGAGGTCCAGCTGCTGATGTGTGGATAAAGAATATCTTTATTCTTTCTGGACATGAAAGCCATTAAACAAATTAGGCTTTATCTTAGCCACAAGGTCCTCTGGGCATTACAGAAGCAAAAGTCTTTGTTGAGGACTAATTTATATTATGCAGTAACCACGCCGGTCTTGACAGAGCACTGATGGTTTTTCATTTCATTTTATCACATCCATTTTGTTGTGTTGACATTATAGATATGTATGATCCAAAAATCATGGATCCAAGTGCTCATAAACTGCAGGAAAAATCAGATCTGATTATCAACATCACATCTAGTTCCAATAGCCTATAAAATTCAAGACAGACGGTAACAGATTTGTAAGCAGTGAGAGACTTCTCCAGTAGACTGACTGTTCTCAGTAGCGACTGAAGCTTCTGGATTCATAGAGGGCAGAGAAATAGACTGTAGGCAATGCAGGAATGGATCCATCACTACCAAATGACCCTTGAAAGCAAGCCATGATGCAGAGGAAGGCCATAAAACCAGTGGCCAACACTCAGTGATTCCTCTGTTTTGGGAGACAGTTCTTTTCTGACTCTAACCAAGTCAGCCCTTTAACATTTAGCTGCTGTGACAAAGATATACTAATCAGACTTTCAAGAAGTATTTGAGTGGAAATGTGATTATTACAACTGTGCAACAAGGAGTGAAAGAAGAAGGTTCCTTTCCAGTCTCTCCTGCGTGGTTAGTACACATCTGAAACATGACATTACTCTGAAGAAATAAATGTCAAGGCAAGTAATAATAATGTCATTTCAGCTCTTCTTACAAACCTAAGAATCCTCTCATAAATTTCTCACTCCAGGATGTGCCTGTCCTAGTTTCTGGCTCTGGCCTTTACACACTGAAGAAGATAGTGCAATGAGTGGTGATAGCTACTGATGGAGCAAGCAGAGAGTGAAGTTGCTGCAGCAGTGGGAAAGTTTGTTTCAGGTTGGAAAGTGAGATTGATCACCAATGCTTTACATACTCAGCAAGGAGTGCCATAGAATCCTTTAGGCAGTCAGTGGTTTGGATGCTTCTTTCCCTTAGGTTCGTTTCTAAGGAATAAGGGACATATTTGGCAGAGTGTGAATGCACAACTTTCAGTGTCACCCAGAACTATGCTGTGCTGAGAAAACAAAATCAATATCTAAATCTGGACAAAATAAATTGAGTATCTAGCACATACTTGAAAGACTCTTGGCAGAAGGATAGCCTCACAGATCAGAATATAAATAACTTGCATCTACATCAACAATGATTGCAACAGAAAAAAAAAAAAAAAAAAAAAAAACCAAACAAACAAACCCAAACAACAGACAGACCAAAGCAAACAAACAGAAAACTTTAGTCCTTAAGCCTTTTAAAACTTGTTAAGTAGAAAGCTGGTGTACAAGGGACCTACATTGCTTCACCATATCTCTTTGTTACCCAAATATTCATGTCTGTGTAGGTCAGTGTTGTAGTTTGGTGCACTGTATCCATCTCCATCACTCACACAGTTGTTACTGACACTCACATCACACCATTCAGTGCCTTTGCCCAAAGTTAATGCGCAACACCACCATGAAAGGGGTTCATCCTTGTTCATAGGGTAGATGAAACACAGAGAACCAAGTGACCTCCCCATATTCACATCAGTTTCACCAGAGTGAGTCCTGGGCCATATCTTCTTTCAGCTCTGCATCCTAACTATCAGTTGCATCCTCTTTCTTCCTTTCTTGTCCTTCTGCTCATAATACACACGTACTATTGCAGTAGAGATCATAGACTTGAAGGCCAAATCCTGAACCCCCTCTGTAGCTGACACAGGGAGAGACTCCATATTGACTTGCTGCCACACTGGATGAGGCAAAAGCTGAGACAGGCATGAGAGACTGGGCTGAGATTGGGCAGGAGCAGCAAAGAGAATAAGAGGGGCCTGAATGTCCCTGTGAGGGATCAGCTTGCTCATACCCCGAGGGATTTGCTGTGCTCAAGATGGGTAGGAAAATACAGCTGTCCCCAAAGAGAGTTTGGCCTGGCTGCTGGGAAGCTTCCAGAAGAACCAGCCTACTGCCTGGTGGCCCAGATGCTGTGAGGGGTGGAGGTCTGGGGCTGTCATGGGGTCTGTCTCACTGCTCACACTGAGGAGCTTTTGTGGGATGTGGCCTCCTCGAGGACACTGACTCCCCAAGGAACCTATGGAATGGCCAGCCAAGCACCTGGCACAGTAAGTGTGTCTCTGAGTGAGTGTTTTCCCCTCAATCCAGCACATTTCTCCCCTTTAATTTGATCAGCTACTCCCGATGAGAAGTAAATTGACTGTGGCTTGTATATGAGTAGTTGCTCCGTGAAGTGATAAGCTTGACTGAGGCTTCGTCCTATATCTGCTGTGGCACTCACCACACAGACGTATCCCTTGACCAGACATCTTGGGATTTCCTTGCCCTGCCAGGATGAAGAAAGAACAGAGTGCTGCCAGAGAAAGACTCCTTTCATTTGTGGTCAAAATCAGGGATCAACCACACTGATGAAAAACCTCTGACTCCAGCCGCTGGTATGTTCATGACTCCTTTCCATATCCCAGACTTTTATAACGTCAGGATTTCTGTATGCAAAAGGCATCTGAGGCTGGCTGAACATATCTGGTTTTTTGTTGTTTTTTTTTTTTTTCCTGTTTTCAGTAGTGGTAAAAAAAAAAAAGTAAAAAATTGCAATAGTTGTCTTCTAGCTAATGAGTGTTGCATTACAAACCGGTGGTTGGAAAGTTACCAAAATAGTTTGAGGATACGAGAGCAGTCCCACTGAATTCTCCAGCCTATGCTCAAGGCGAAAATGATCCCAGGAGCTGTGAGTTCCCCATGCAAGGTGTGATGACTGGGAAACAAGTTGGGAAGTGCCAACACCCAAACACAACATGCTGGTCCTTATTTTGGAAAGAAGACATTAATGTTAGTACCTAAAGGAAAACTGGGTTCTTTCTGGATCACTCAGCTTCAGTGTCTAGTCCAAAACCTACTGTGCTCAATAAGAGAGTCCTGATAATTTCTGTGGCCCTTGGTTTGTGCCCTGGTAGTCAAACTCCAGATCTTACACATAAATTCTGTAAAATACTAATCAGAAGGTTATCATTTGAACTCTTAGTTCAACGTCAGGGTGTAAAAAATAGAATATAACTTTGTCTTCCAGATAAGTATGTTTTTTTCCTGTATGATGGAGAGCTGTTCAATTTAGTCCAAAAGCGATAGCTCTACCATGATGGCATAAAACAAATATCAGCTAGAATCTGCAAATCTGCATCCTTATATTTTGTCTGCCTCTTTCTGTGACCTACTTGTACCCATAGCAATTTTGGGACAAAATGAGAGAAGGAAGCACACAGACTTCTGGTTTAGTCACCTCTCTGTTATCAGAAGTATGTGCATTGCATATGTGCTTTAGAGTAGTGGAATTGATCTGAAACTCTGTCACCTCAAATATACTGCTGAGCCATCCTAGGAAATCCTAATAAATCCTTCTGACTTAATTGCTAAGCTCTCTAGGGCACAGAGATATGTACAAAAGCAGAATGCTAAATGGCTTTCGGTGTGTCAAGAAGTCTAAGAGGCTGAAATTACGTATTCATTATCGCTGAAGCAGTTTTGTTAGAGGCTTGCCTGTGTTATACTTTATAAGAAAGGCTTTATTTGGACACAGAAATTGTTTAATTATTTACAGAGTTGGAGAGTCACCACACTGAAGTCAGTAGGAAATCACAAGGGAAATTATTCAGTAGCATGGGGAATGTTTTTGTATGCGGGATTGAATCCTTTACACAGTCTGAGAACACTATTTTACTTCAAATGGTAATATCATCTCTTATGTGGTACTCAGTTTGAAGCAATTTTGATGATCTTGTCATTTCCTCATGCTGAGAACTGACTCAGCAACCCAATGAGCTGTTTTATGTTAGGATCTCAGATTAGCAGTCCTCCTCTATAATACAGGATACAGAACATATCCTGGACACCATCTCCACTGCCGTCAAAGTTTAATCCAGAAGTAGGTCAAATCCAGCTGGTGCATCAGTAAACATGTTTTAATTATCATGCTATTTTTAGAAGATTCTGCACGTTATAGTGCCAGGAAGTGAAGTGGAGCAGAAACTAAAATCCAAGTGAGATGCTTCATTCTTCTTGAGATAGGGAGATGGGTTGTGCATTATTAACACTATTAAAAAACCAAATCATATCAGTTCTAGGTTTAAAAGCTGAATGTCAACACAGAGAATCTACCTCAGAAACCAACATTTCTTGTTTTCTTATGCTATGTTTCCTGAATCTCAACATCATTGTCAAGTAACAGAAGTTTACAGTCAGTCCTTTAGTGCTATTGGTTCCATGTCCTCCTTCCTCCTGTTAGTAAGACAATGAAAATACTGATTATTCTGACCTTTAGGAAGTTCTCATTAATGTTTTCTTTGTGACTTTTTGCTTGTATAAGTAGAACAACTTGAATTTTCCAAGGCAATTATTCATTCTTGATAACAAATAGAGTGATTTAAATGAGCATCAGTTCCCTCAACCCCTACCTCTGAATTTTCTTGTGTATTACAAGGTCTAAACAAGGTCATCTGGAGGCTGAGATTAGGCAGCAGTTACTTTTGTGGTTGATGCTGAGATATTTAATACAACAGCGTGTATATTTCTTTGAAAGTCTGAAGATATAGACCTAGATTTACTGGTTATCAACTGCAACTACTAATTATGGCTCATTAGTATCTAATGTACGTGGGTCTGGTTCTAGGCTCTGCCTCATATTTCTTACGTGTGATCATGAGCAAATCATCTACATGCCCCATCCACCATGTGTAACGTAAGAAAAGCAATAACTTGTACATGTCTTAATGTTTTTATATGCTGTCTGGCTGAAGAATTTTATTCCTGCTTGACAGTCCTCAGCACAACTATAAAAAACAAAACTACTTCTTTCCTGAAAAGGGGAAAAAAAAAAAAAGGGTCCTTGCCATTTTCTCAGCACGTTACCTGTGAATCCAGGCAAGGCACAACCTTTGCTGATTTTTTTCCATGTAAATAGAAACTTCCATTCAAAAGAATTCTTTATACAATTATCAAGTAAGAAGTGCAGTGGGGGCCAACATAAACCAAATACAATGCAAACAGAAGAACAGACTGCAATGAATAATCCAGCCATCCCAGGTTTCCTGACCTCTGCCTCCATCCAGTTCCTGGGATAATTGAAGAGTTTTGCTTAGGCTGGAAAAATGCTCATCTTGCACTTGCAAGCATATCATGTTGGATTTCAGTTTTATTTTTAGTCAAGTGGATTTGCTGTCTCTTGTCAGCTTATTGTGTTGTGTTAGCAGGGACATTTGAACAGAACAGAGTTTTGTTGGATCTCCAGTGGGCTTTTGCATATCAAATCAAAGTTCTCTTGCTTACTTCATGTTCTCATTCATTCATTCAGTGTCTCAGAGCCTGCCAACTCTGTGGGCATGCAGCCAGTTTTGCATTTACTACTGGGTTTTGTGCTGACTGCCAGTCACAAAGGATGATGATAAATGGATTGAGCAGCACCTATTAGGATTAACTGAAGGCTTAAATTCATTTTGAACCCTCTTACTGCCAAAATTAATTATACTAAAATTAATTATGCTATGTTATCCACTGAAGAACAGGCCAAGGTGAGGAAATACCCACCTTAATGTTTATTTCAGCCTGGAGCTGAAGCAAATGGTGGAAGCCATAGAACACAGAACTCATCATGCTTACGAGATTCATAAGTGTAAATGTAAGTTCTTTGCACTGCCTGCTTTCAGTTGTGTTTAGATTTTGGTCTCGGAGACCTTATCCTACACACTAGTTTCAGTCATTCAAGTCAATCAGAACAGCACCTGAATAGTGATCTGCAAAGCAGCTAAGAGAGTAGGAAAATCCTCACATTTTAGCAAAAATATCAGCTTAGTTGGAATCCTACTTACTGTATTTTATGGTATGGCATTTGGAAAAAAAAATGTTAATAGAAAATTAAATTACTTGATTGCTTTGTAAACCAAAGAGATCCTGTTCAGCTAATCTATTGATTGTAATAATTCAGTTCAGCCTTGTGTTGAAGAACAGCTGCTGAAATACAGTGTATTACTATATGAAAGCCCTGAAACTCTCTACTATCAAAGTAGCAGAATTTCAGGTAGCTGATACAGTAGAACCCACCATGGTGGCACAGAGTCAATGAATAACCCTAGTTAAATTCTCCTAGGTCCATACAATGTCATACCTTGTATTTCAGAACAATGCTATTGGATTAGAGCTCCCTTTTGAAATTAGCCATCGATGTGAATAACACTGGCAGAATCTGGTCTAAGCTAGACAACAGACTGAAGGTTTAACACTGATGAAATGACAATAAAACCATGACAACCACAATATCCCAGTAAATGACATGACTCTTCCTTTTTGTGCCCTCTTCTATATTCTGATAAGGTGTGAGGCCCATCTAAAACATATAAACAATAAAATTTCCTTGATCAGAATGCTTACAGCTGAAGGGAAGAGCATCTTTTAAAATATGGAGGAAAGAGAAGACTAAAAATAGAACGAAAACAGGTTTTTAGAAAAATTACCTTAAAATTGCTGGAATATCACTCTTCCCTTCTGCTCCTCAGTCTAATCCAGGTAAAGAAATTATTTATTTTGACTGATTCAGAGAAGGGTCTGGTTAATTTATCCTTTCCAAAGGCTCATCTATAGTGCACACAATAATAAAAAATCAGATCCTAAGACTCCACTGTAAAACTCAGTAGTTTGCATTTCTGGGATATCTCACTTCATTCATTTCAGATAAACCACTTCTCTCTTCATTTTTGTTCAAGTTACAAACAATTCGGTGTTTTCCTGCTGGTATCTGCTTGCCCTTAGTTTGCAGAGAAAAATCTTGCTTGACTCTTCTGCAGAAAAGTGCAGGAACCTTGTATAAGACCAGTCCATGGCATTATATCCAAAATAGCCTATCTATCCTCTGTCTTTTGGACTGATTGATGCATGATGTGGCTCTTCCGTGTTCTTATTTTCCCATCTTACCTTAAGACATCTAGGTTTGACATTTTGCCTTCCTCTAGATTACCATTTGGGACTATACTGGACATCATTTGGTAGCAGTTTATTGATTTGTCTTTGCATTTAGCCTTATTGTTTTTGTACCTGGTTTGCAACATCTTTCTGCTTCTTTTGGCACCTGATAGTAAAACATAGGTTTAATTTCTTGGTTTCATATTTTTATCCCTATTATTTTTCTTCTTTTTTTTTTTTTTTTTTTTTTTAATTTTTTCCTGAAAACCAAGATATTTAAGAGATCCTGTTGGCAGTGATGGTGTTGCAAAACACAGCTCTCAGAGCTGGAGCAACCACCTTTTAAATAAGAGCTGTATTTTAAGATGAAATTCACCTGCAGATCAGACTCCCTCTTGTCCCTTCCCTCTGTATCCTAGATGTGATGTAAAGGAAATGTGGAGAAGTGGAGCACAAGGAAACTGCAACATTCTCTATGACTTGCTCTTGTCTAGACTGTTAGATATTGAATCTTTCTAGGTCTTCATCAGAATTTATGTAAATTAGTCTAGAAAAAGGAACCCCTTTTAAAAAAATAAAGGGAACTGGGATCTTTTCATATATATGAGATTCAGATCTATATAAAATTCTTCTGCATGGCATCCATAGTCTCCTAACTCAGTAACTCCTGTACACGCAACACTCCTGACATCATCTTAAAACACTGAAGTGGTCTATACCTTCTACAACATAAATAAAAATTATAATTTCAGCCTCTCTTATAGCATGTGCCTAGTTCAAAGCATTTACCCGTTGTTCTCCAATGTTCCACATTATTAGCAGGCCATTTCTTTCAGTTATCCTACATGAGTATCATGTAACACAGAGCAGTTTCATTCTTACAATCCCATAGCCTTGAATAAAGGTATAAGGTCACAAAAGGGGCTGGTGTGACTGCTTATGAGTCAAATCTTTCTGAAAGTAGTGACAAAGAGAGACTAAAAATGCTGGTACTACTCAGTTTGAAGAGAGGAAGCCTGATAGGGGATTTAATTGAAGTTTATGAAAACCTGAAAGTGATAAATAAGATGAATAAGATCTGTTGCTCGTTAAATCCTAAAGTATTAGAACTTGAGGACATTTATTGATACCAGTTTTAGATTGCTTAAAAATTAACTACATTAAATAGAATAGAATAAAATAGAATATTTCAGTTGGAAAGGATCTACAATGATCATCTAGTCCAACTGCCTGATGGCTTCACAGCTGAACAAAAGTTAAAGCATGTTGTTAAGGGCATTGTCCAAACACTGACAGACTTGGGGCTTTGACCACTTCTCTAGGATGCCAGTTCCAGTGTTTGACCAGCCTCTTGGTAAAGAAATGTTTCCTAATATATATTTATTTAAAGTGTGGCCAGGAAACTTCTGGAAGTGGTTGCTATGTGAGCGATTGGAGGTGTCACATTCTAAAAGACAGTTAACAAATTCATGAACAAATCCAAAACAGGTACTAAAAACAATCATCAGGGATGTACCCTCTAATCCTTAATCCATTGATTGAGGATGCTGGGATTGGGGCAGCAGGTAATGGCTCACTCTGAATAACCTTTTCACTGCCATTGTTATTTTCTCACATACAGTTCTATAGGAAGCTTCATGTAGAGCTGATGTATTTAGTAACAGTCTTTGTTCTTGTGATTTGCTAGTTTTCCAGATAACAGCAGGTGAACAGTGGTCTGGTTGGCGTGGCAGATGACATTCAAACATTGACTGTTTTGCACCAATTGCAGCACTTCATTACCAAGATCCTCCAGAGTTGCTCGTGAATCATTTAATAATTCTCAGAGCCTTGGAAGAAATTCTTATACTGAGGTGGACCTACATAAGCCTTGTAGACATGAATAGCAATAGGACTCCTTCCTATTCTCATTTGGCTTCCTCTTAACCTTTTTCATGACACCAGTAACCAGCTTTTTCATGCCCTTCTTGCAGGTGTGCACAGTCATATCCATTTTTGCAGAACTTGGAAGCAGAATACTGATCTGCATGGACCATTGGTCTGATTCCTTAACACACGGTCTGACCCATGAGCACATTTTTAAGTTCTTGTGACATTCAGTTTCTTTCATCCACCTGCAACTTGCCTGAAGTTCATTTACAGATTTCAGTTAGAGTGAATATTTCTTGACAACATGATTTGGTCATGAAATTGGGTAGCTTAATTGGGTAGCTCAATTCCAGATCAGAAGGTCAAAATGGCAGCTTCTGAAAAAGAAATAGGGAATTAGTCACTTGCTACCCCAAAAAAATCATGGGAAGATGACCACCCAACACTGCCAGGCATAGCAGATAGGATTGGACTATATGGCTCACAAGAAGACATTAAAGATTAGTAAGACAGAGATTTCAGGGGCCTTTTTTTTACGGCAAGGGGTGCAATTCTTGGAGGTTTCATTTCTGCAAAACCTCAACTTTTAAGCAAGGCAGCAGGAGTGAGTCCATAAATTCCCTGCAAGCTGACACAGTTCAGAAAAAAATGCTGAAAGCAAAATGATTAACAATGTAACAAGCAATTACATCTGATGTTCATTTAACAACAAAATGATAAAATATGACTGCAACATTTTGAGTCAAAACCTCATAGAGAGTTACCATTTGCTCTTACATCTTCCTCTATGCAAATAGTGCATCTTTAGCAAAGTATTATCCATGTGTTTTCCACCACTGTCTAATTGCATGGGAGGCAGTTAAGCAGATCAAAGAGCTCTATTAGCAACAGATAACCACAGAGTAAATATGATTAAAAGTAATTACAGTAAGGAAGTAGTCTGTTAATTCTTAATGGTTCTGAGGACTCAGAGAGGAGTTCTCAAAGTGATTCTCATCACTGGAAATAAAGGTATTACTGCAATAAACTGATACTCTATTTTGGGTTTCAAAGTTTGATCTATTTTCCTATCAGTATTTTCTCTTCTGCCTTCTCCCAAACTTCGTACTGACTTGTGACATGATTCAGAAGTGGGAAACCCTTACCACAACAGTTACCAACCATTTTTCCTGGGTTTTGACACCTAGCAAAATTTTCAAGACTTCTTTCATTTCTAACCATGACATCCCTTCACCTTCCAGATAGTCGCTGGAAACAAACTTCTGTCATTTTCCTTACCCTTCCTTTGCCCGCACATCCTTTCTATCTTATCAACTAGATCTAGAGATGATTTTTTACTCCTTCCACTCTTCCCCTTCTCACTCCACCCTAAAACCTCCTTCCTTTCTTACCTCACCTTTTCACTTCAGGTATCCCATCACATTGCTGCTGACACTAAGAATCACAGTGGAAATAACAGAAAAGCTCACTGAACCTCCCATGGTCTGAAACCAACATATTTTGCCCAGCTATAATTGGCATACTTATTCAAAACTCATATTCTTACCTTTAGAGATGCACTGTATGCACACAGAAACTATATTTTCTCTAAGGTTACCTAATCCTTGCTATCCAGCCTGTTTTGCCTTTTATTTTCTAGTCTTCAGATGTTGTTTAAAAAATTAATTTCTAACTGTTCTTAAATCACCAAAGTATTTCTGCTCCAGGCCTGAGATCTTGTCTCTGCTAAAGCCAACTGAGCAGTACTATCCCAGTGCTAGCACTGCCTTTATCAAGGCTAGTGTCAGAAAGCTAAACATAACAAAGAGAGAGGCCAGATTCTTAATTTTTTATTAGCACTCAGTAAATGATCTATATTTTTTCAAATTATTTTACATGCACAGCAAGTACAGCTCCACATATGTAACTGATGCCTCTGAAAAAAACATGGCTAATTATTATGCATCCCCAGAAAACAATGGTGAGGAATCTGCTTTGTTGGAAAGATAGTATGAAACCAAAACAATCCATGTCATATTTAAGCATGTCCATCTAAGTAGGAGCATAAATACCTACGGAAGGAGTAACTGGTCCAGCATAAATTACCATCCTCTCCTGGCATACTGTTGAATGCTGTACATCTAGTACTGATGTCCAGGTTAATGAAGAAAACCTGAACCTTTTTGTTCTACCTTCTTAAGTAAAACCTAAAACGTCACTTTTTGCTTTCAATTTAGTTAGATTTTTCTTTACCTTTGATTCTCCAAATTTCGTGTAAGATTCTCTTTGGAGGTAATTCACAGGCTTTGGAAAATCAAATATTTGAATTTGACAGTGATAACAGCGTTCTCTGTTCTTAATTTCTGAGGTGTCCAGCTTTGTTACATGATCTGATCTTTGCAGTCAAAGCTTTCTTCCTCTCCCTGTAACACTTGATTATACTATCTTCTCCACTCCAAAGGTGGACAGCAAGGTAAAACATTTATACTTCTCATGGTCACAAACAAACAAACAAAACATATTCCTGAGAAAATACTATCTCTTGTTACTCATCCCAAACTACTGGTAACTAGAAACCCTTGCTATTCAATTGTTATCACAGCACCTGCTTAAAGACTCAAGACTGCAGGATTGAATTTCTAAAGAGATGTGAGGGATAATAGCTTCCAGGTCAGGATGATTATGAGGATCCTCCATAGTTAAAAGCTCATCTGTAATTTTGTCATTGCACTCTGTGCCTTCAAAGCTCTTGATTTGTAGGGTGCTCTGAGATAAAGTTTCTCTCTCATTAGAGAATCACAAGTTTTGCTTTAGGTAGGTTGGGCTGTGCAAGAGGTTCTTTACAATGGTAGGTGAAATTCTTTATTAGGGGCTAATGAACTTGTAGAAACAAAATTGCCTGTGCAGATGGGTGAGGAGAGGCTGCCCATTGCTCATTTTGGGCATATTTACCAGGCTATTTCAAGCTCTGAATCAAGCCATTAACTTGATTGTGTCTCAGAGTACCTAAAGTCACAGCCTTGGTCCTCCTGTAACCAAGTGGAAAGAGGGAGATGGCTCCAGGGGGCAATTCTGTGCACTTGTTTTCATCACCTATAGCTAAGCAGAGTGAACCTTTCTCCCCCAGCCATATAGACTTTAAAAAGTTTTGTGAAACTTTTCTGCCAAGGATGGACAAGAAGAAGTTCAGCTGTGTGATATGGGGTAAGACTGTAATTGCCTGCTTGAGCCTCTTCTTGAGGAGTGTCTTGCTCTGTGAGGTGTGTATGGAGGTAAGTGGTTCCCTTTACCAGAAGGCATGAACATTACTGCAATTACAGAATCACAGAGTTGCTGAGGTGGGAAGGGATCTCTTGAGATCATCTACTGCAAGTCCCCTGCTCTATCAGGGTCAGCTCACATTTACTTCCATTGTTTGATAACCAAGTTATTACTAGTGTCCTTTGACTAAATCTAGTAGCACTAAACATACGATTATACACTTGCAATATCACTCAGGCAGTTTTTGGTCATTTTTAGGAAAGGGCATGAAATTTTAGGAGGTTTTGTTGGGGGAAAAGGAGGCAAGGGAGAAAATGGGAAGTCTGAGTATGTATTTCACTCCTATTTTATAATAAAAGTAACAAGCAGGTAAGCTTTTGAATTAAAACTTCTACAGATACTCACTCACTGCTTAACTCTCTACTTCAGCCTTTCACTGAAAGGATGAAATTCCTTTCCAGGATGCTTTTAAGGTAGTTACTCTTTTAAGTTTAGGAAAGACAGGTTGCTACAGCTGTGCTGGTTAGTCTGTAGCTTACTTTTCTTCTTCTTCTCCACAAAGTTGAATATTGTTGGCTTTACTTATATTTTTAATATTTTTTTCAGAATACAACATGATCTCACATTCACCATGTCATGCACCTTGAGTAAGGAAAATGGAGCAATCCATTTCCATTCCTTCACATGATGTACTTAGCCTGTATTTCTGTGAAAAGCTGTGAAATGTGGGTAGTGAGAGGAGAATTTTTAACTGAGATTTTAAATATTTTTTTTAAATAAAAGCATTTATTTTTGCTTAATTTGCACTAAGTTGAAGCTAATAGATCGACCAAGCCTAAATGATTGTTAAATAAAGTATACAAAGCTTGAAGTTAATAAATATTTTGATATCACATGTTACTACTGAAAGAAATAATGGATCCTTTCAGCTAATTCCCTAACCTTTACTTTAGGCACACGAATACGATTCTTGATTTAAAAATAATGTTTAGTCTCCAACAAATTTCCTTCATGCCATTGGGAGCTGATAGGTGCTTAGCATGTAGAATGAACAGATGATTTATTCAAGTGCCTGAAACCATAATCCTGAAAAGATTTATGGTTTTAAAATCAGGTTTAAGACTTCATTGTGCATTCCGCAGCCCAGTTTTTAAGTTCTTGTTTTCAGCATCTTGGCATTTTGATTAACCAATTGGTTTAACTTTCCTCTACTACAAGTTTGCAACATTTAATGCATATAAGATAGTCCATGATAGATAACTGCAATTTTATTAGCTGAATAGTTGGAAGGACATGACTGATAAGTGAGATGTCATATAAATCAGTGGTAAAAATGACCGACTTTGAAGGCCAAATATAGCAAAATCTTAAATCTCTCCATCTTCTATAGGTTTATTTGTAAATCAATACACAAATCAGAGATGGGAAGTTAAATTCAAGAGTAATTAACTTCAGATCAAACTGTCTTGTTACACTGTAAAATAACAGAGCTTTGAACATAATTAACTTGTATATTGTTTTGTATTCTACTATAGTATGGACTACTTTGAAAACAGGTCTGTCCATGTAAAAAGCAGACATCTTGCTGTTATTTATATTGGAGTGGTCAACTCAGCAATTCAGTGTAACTGCATAATGAACATAGAAACTTCAGTGTACTTCTAAAACATTAAAGAGAAATATTATCCACTTTTATACTGGAAATCATTCTCTCACTTGCATAGGTGTGTTTTTTCTGAATGTCACTAACAAAGCAGAAATTCTTGTTACAGTTTTCTGAGGGTGTTTGCTTGTTTTTGGTCTCTTTCCTTCACTTTAAAGAAATCAAGGTCTAGCTGAATGCCTAAATTGCATTTGAACGTTATTTTCCATCCTCTCTAAAGCAGGCATTTTTTATTTTTTTTTTTTAAGCAGGATATAAAGGGGGGAAATGAAAATTTGTTACATGTCAGCTTCTAGCTACTTTAGAGGCAAAATACAATCGGTTAAACTAAATCATACCAAATCTAATTAATATCCTTAACAGGTAGGAAAGTATTGTCAACAAGTGGAAAAATACTGAGATATAAAGCATGCACAAATATAAATTTCCAGGTATTGTAACTACCTAGAACTTCAAAAGAAGTAAAAGTGTTGATGCATATCTCTGAAAGTCAGCCCATTTGTGCTTTTCCTAACATCACACACAAAAGCTTGGGCAAAAGTAGATCTGAATGCTATGCCTGTGTTTTGTCATCTGGACTTAGATTCTTCTGCAATTGTTAAGCCATATTACCAGGGTTGGAAATTAAAAGTCTTAATTTCACTTTCTACTGTTTGTACTTCAAAGTTAATTTTGAGCATTTTGTGCTCAGCAGCTCTTGTGGAAAAATAAAGTGCTTCCTCCTAGTTGTTTAATGCTGTCTTCTTAAGCAAAATTAAAAGAACCCCAAACCCTAAGATAACCCAACTCCAAGATTTTTAAATGGTAGGATGTTTCCTAGCATAAAGGTCTTAACCTGCTTAGGAAGGAAATGCACAAAAAGGAATTGTATGTTTGCAGTACTCATAGGAACAAGTCAAACTACTGTGATTATCCCTCATCCCTTTCTTAAATAGAATTTACAGATAATATACTAAATTTCTATTCTCTGCAATTTGTTATTACCATTTCCTTTGTACAAGTCATGAAATATTCTGACACAGAAAGGCATTGCACTGCCAGATGTAAAAGCACTCGACATGGATAATACATCCCAACATAACAGAATATTGATAAGTGAGTGAATCCATGTAGAAGAACACTTTGTCTGTCATCTCTCACTGCTGTTGTCTCTTGCCAAGCCCTAAGAGATGTCTGATACCTTTCATGTCAACTTTAAAGTCGAGGGAAAAGCAGGCTAGGGGCTGCATCAGTTGCAAATGTAACTTGCTCACTGGTGTATAGATACTCCAAGACAGAGGCCATCAAATACAGCAGACAGAAATATGGTAACTTGGATTGGTATTTCTGCCAAGTTCTGGGGAATTAACCCTACCCATAGAGATGATTCAAACTGGAACTCAAAGCAAGTGGAAAACATGCTTTTCCACTAATCACAGAGCTTTCTTTCTAACTATTAGAGGTTTTATTGTGAGGCACATTTAATTAAATTAACTATTTAGGGTATCTTCCCCAAAGCTGAACAGTTGTTAACACACTAGGACTTGAAAGAGCAATACTTCTTAGTGAAGCCTACCATAATGCACCTATGGATCTGGGATGGGTGTACTGGATGGCAAATTTGTAAGTCAGTTTATCATTAACAAATTTATGTTCTTTAAGTGAAAGATGAAGTAGGTGGAGGGGCTCTTTAACAGCAGTCTTATCGCATCTATATTTTCTGTGTGTCCTCACTTGTACTTTCTGAGATATTTACCACATCAACAGTTAACAGGCACTCTGAATAAATTCCAGCGAACAGTGGGAATTTCTGGGAGGATTGACAAACTTCAGAGAGCATGACCCTTGAGCTTGGGTGATGGGGAATGCTGGGAGTCTTAAGTTTAAATAGTCAGGGTTATTCTTCTGCAGAACTGCAGTTTCAAGAGAGTTCCTTTAAAAAGATTGACAAACTTCTGTGACTCATAAAGAACCTTTTCCCTGTTGTGTTGTCCCACTACTTGGATATAAGCACTTACATCCTCAGGGAGGTAACAAGTACATTTTATACTTTGGAAAAATATAGTCGAATGTTCTAAATCAAAGCTGGAGACCTGTTTCCCATATGCTGAAGACAAGAGAGCAAGACTAGTAGTTCCCAGTGTTAAAGTTAATTGCAGTGGAGGAAATGTCTCTGGGTCAAAAAGGTGGTAGGATAAAATACAGCATAAAAATATGATGATGGCATTACACAATAGATGGAGAAGAAAAAAAGAACTTTTTTAGTATTCAGTGCAGAAGCCACAGTCAGATCATATCTTTCCCATGAGTTAACCTAACTTCTGAATAAGGTGACCTGTTTCATCAGAATGTCCTGAAGATTGTCTGCTGAAACATGCTAGTGATTGTGTGGATGGAATTGGGCTCATGGGACTGAGTTCACATCCTGGTAGTACAGGGCTGACATCACTGTAATGAAAGATAAATATATTCATCATGTGTTTTTCCATGACTGAGAATATAACATAATTTTGTGAGACTTATTATCATCCAAGCTCTACCTACAGCATTGCAAATGGTGATCTGTAGATACATGAAAACTAATGAGTATTAGCCTCTTGGAACAGTATTTTATAAATTTAAGTTCATTAATGTTACAGTGTAGTAAATTAAATCTTCTAGTGTTGTATGATAAACCTTAGACCACTGTAGAAGCCTCAAATGTCTACTGAAGGTCACATTTTCAAAAGCTTCAAATAGTATTGGGTATTTTTATTGCTAAGGGAAGACAAATAGAAGGTGGGGAATTGAGAAATAAAAGCACTTTGGTCTAACAAGCGCTTTTTAAAAGACATTCCTGAAGGATGAATGGACTGTATTTTTATCGATGGTGGGAAATTACAGATTATTGCACCTATTCCATTTGTTATGTTACTACAGTACCTGGTACAAATTTTTGTCAGAAATGAAATAACAATTTTAGGAGATTATTGCTTAATTCAGATTGCTGACATAGTCTTCTGGCTACAGTACCTGCCACTGACAATTAAATGGAGAATACTAGGAGTCCTCATCTTTGCACCAGCTGAAGCAGGAAAAAAGAAAGGATCTGTAAGTGGGCAGTAATCTCATTCTAACAGTTACTGTTGCAGAGCTTCTGTCATTAGATTTGCTCAGATAGAGATGAATTATTTTACCCTTCAAGCCTCAAGATTGTTATAGTTGAACAATGGAAAATAATGTTACATGTAATTTTTATTTAAACAGTCTCTAGGAACACTGATGCAAGTATCTGTTTAAAAAATTGAATGATGCTTTGAAAAAAATGCTGGCTGTCTTGGTAATTTTAAGTGGTGTTTTGGCTCTTATTTCACATGAAGCATATATATCTAAGACATTTCAGTCTCTACCACAGACATATACACCATCACTAGTGTTGTTTTCACTTGTGCATTACTTAGAGATAGTATCTCATTTTAATTATCAATCCATTTCTTTTTTTCTGTTTACATGCTGATATATATACAGATGAGCTATGTAAATAATAGATTCCTCAATTCTCCAGCTGCACTAACAATTACTTTAGATCCTGGTGAACATTTTTCTTTATAAAAAATAAAAATAATATCTTCCCAAATCTTTGTTCATTTGTTTTCACACCAAATTTTGGTCATTTGGGGTGAAAATACTAATGTCAAGAGTTCTAGTTAAATGTTCAAATTTTTTAATACTTTCTATATTTTGGTTTAAATTATTGATGTTAATTGTTAAATCCATCTCCTTTGAAAAGCATCAGGTCAGCTCCAAAATCTGTTTAGAAATGGAAGTCTATAAATCACATCCTTAGCCTGTATGCTGCTTATTTCTTTACCCAGGCTATGTAATTTAACCACACAATGGGCTTGTCATGTCACACAAAATTAAACACCAAATTTGAGCTGAATTTGCTACTAATTTTGTTTGCTTTCAAACTCTCTTTTTCAGCAACTAGATTCTTCACTGAAAAAAAAATGCGGTGTAGCTTGTTACTCTAATGTAATAGGATGTGAAATTCAGCCTGGGTGAAACAATGCATTTCCTTTTTCCTCGTCCTCTTTCTGCTGGTACGTCTTGCTCTGGGGTATCCCGGGAATGTTGCTGCAGGACATCTTTAGCCTTTTGCCAGCTGAATGATAATTGTTTCCTATCTCTCAAGCCTTGAGTTCCATGCATCCCTCCTCCTCCCCCATGCCCTGGGTTGAAGTTCTGAGCTTCCTGTGAGGTCTCTGCAACAACCCCAAGGGCCTCTTCTGCCACCATATGTATATAATCACAAACTGAAAACTTTTCTGCTTCTTAAAACACAGGGCTGCCAAGCTGAAAGACATGCAGATACATCCTTCTGTTCATTTTTTTAATTGTACTTTTATGTTTGCTTTTTTTTTTTTTTTTTTTTTTTTTTTTGGTCACACACATTGGTATTAACGTAATGAAGGATCAACATTAAGTATATCAGGCAAAGGTTCCCCTTCAGGAACTTAAGAGCATGTCAGACTTTCTCCATATTAAGAACCTGCACCCGTGCGTAATCAAAAGCAGTTTAACTGCCCAACTGTAAACCAGGGGAAACCATCTAAGTTACACTGGTAGGCAGAATCTAAATTATTTGAAATCTATCTTATTCACTCAGAGCTCTAAGAGCTCTGAATCATAAGCAACACTGTCTTACTTGGACCAACTCAAGGACCTGTGGTTACCTTCAAGGGCCTTCTGGAGCCTTGCACCCTATTGCAAGGATGTTTTTGTTGCTCATGAAGCAGTTGTAGATCCACTGTGGTTAACAATCTAATGTTGGAAAGTAGCCAGAAAAAAATAAAATGGTAATAATTTAAGCTACAAAAAAATACTGAAATCAAACCTGTGATGGTTCATTTGCTTCAAGAAAAACTGAAAGATAATGCAATGAGGTTGGAGCCACATAGGAGTGTCTCCTCTTCCTGAGGTGGGGTCCCCATTGAGTACCTCTGTGTGTGAGCCATGCCAAAATAAACATCATTTTTATAGGAAACAGAAACAATTTCATTTTCATACAGTAGTTCAAATCAACTATCTTGAATGAACTGAGAGGATTAAACCAATTTAGCGTCTGGCAAAACAAATGCACATTTTTAACTTACAAAAGGACCTGGTTTTTATTCTACTATTCCTTTTCTTGGTTAAGTGATATCTCAATAAAGTAGTAGTAGTAGTAACACTAACACTACTACTACTACTACTAATAATAATAATAACAACCATTTTTACCATGGATTGAAGTAACAGTAGTATGCTTCCAATTCTTAAATGTGAGTCGATGTAATGCAGCCAATCTAGGTAAAGTTAGGACCTGTTCATTCCAATAAAGCCAGAATAAATTACTTAAAAGAAAAAGTCTAATCTACAGAACATGGATTCCTAATTTAAACCAATGTTAAGATTGTTACATTAAGTATCTCCCAAATCTAGAAACATTTCATCTTGGGAAAAAGAATTCAGTTGTGAAGACAACAATGTCCCCAGAAAATGGTGATTACAGAGTTAAACCCTGATCCAGAACAGATTGCCTTTGTGAGAGACCCCTGACAAGTCAGACTGAGCCAGACTCCAAATTACCTCAGCTTCTATTTCTTCTTTATTCAAATTCTTGTAACCTGGAGTAAGAGGGTGGTAGGAGTTTTTTTGTTTCATTATGTTTATTTCCCCTACAAAATGTGTCTCTCAATTAAGACTTTATATAAGGCTCACATTTAAAAATATGCTCAACATTCCCACTGTGACTCTTGCTAAGAAAATTAACTCAAAGTGGGCAAAATAATGACTTTCCCATTAACTGCAGTGTAATTTCTGTTGCAAATAACCTTAGGTATATTTATACTTTCATCATTTTCACATGATTTCATTAAGCATTTGAGTGGTTTTTTTATTGCATAAAGTGCCAGACATGTATTTTTTGTGGTTTAATTCTCTCCCTCCTCCTCCCCAACCCAAAGGAAAAGTGACTTTGCATATGTTTTTCCTCTTCTTTGTATTTATGTCAACATTTTCCTTTAACAACTTTGAAAACATATGCTCTTTTTGGAGTTATTTCCATCAGTGTAGATGAGTGATGAAATGATTCATGAGCACTGATAACTAACAAGATTCATGCGTATAGATATTGCTTCCCATTGATAACAGTCATTTAGTGACAGAATTATGCAACAAAGGCAAATGAGATCCAAAGGCAAATTTTTATTTTGAATAAGTTGACACTGATAAACCAGATGACAAGTTTTTACTTTAACTGGCAAGTTGTTTGGTGTACAAATAGAATCGGCTTCTTTTCTTTTCTTCAGGAGGAGTTTTTTGATCAGTGGAAGTTGCTTCCAGCCATCCAACAGAAACTTTGACTTTCCATAAATTTAGGTTTTACTATAAATTGGAAACTTAGGGAAAAGACTAAATTTTTGCCAAGTTACACAAGTCATTTAGTGTTCTCTATGATATACCAAGTGTAGGGACTTCATTATTCTGCTCTCAGTTTGTAGTATTGACATAAAATTATTAATAGTGCTGGTAATAATACTACTAATTGAAAATATTGTGGGCAACAGGTATCTCCTGTTAAAAAGATGTTCCCAGATAAAGAGGACATTAGTCACTATGAACTGCCAATATTTGAAAAAGGTATTTTAAAATATATATATATATGTATATAATTTGATTCAGTCCTCTGAAGAAGCACATTCCCACTTGAAGAGCATTAACTCCAAGTTTGTTGTCACTAAACTAATCTTTACTTATCTTCTATTTAGCAGAAGGAATTCCTCTCCCAGTTGGAACTGCCAGGATTTTCTTAGAAATACTCCTTGCAGAGGAGATTCTGAAAGCCTAAATTCCACAGGGTGTTTTGTCTTGCTAATGACTTAAGAGCACAATTGGATGCCCAACTGTGCATCTTTGTACTTGGGCTGGTTTGGGACTGATTTGTCCACAGGAGGAAAGTAGACAGCTACAATTATGTCTGAGGGAATCCTCCCTCAGAGCATGTGGGGGACATGAGCACTGCTGCTCTAGCAGACTGTGTTTTCTCTGCAAAAGGCAATAGCTAAAGAAGGGGATTAACAATGGGATGAAAGGTTTTCTCTGAAGTCATTAAACTGTGAGGAAATGGTGAGGGTCATGAATTGTTACATAAAAGGAATTAATGAGCATGAGGTGGGAGGTAAAAGTATTAATGGGTTGCTGACACCTAAATTATAAAGCAGTCAAGCTCCTGGGCTGGCAGAGTGTCTTTATTTTTATAGCAGATTTATATTTTGATGATCAGATATTTGCATTTCAGTGTTTTTGAGTACTTCATGTTAGCTTTAACCAACCATACAGTGGTGATTGCTTTTATCTGCTAAGCCTGTGAAAATGCAAACTTAATCACACTATGCAGTGTTCATATACTTGTCTGTAAATGTCTGTCCCTATTGATTTCCTCAGGAAAAGAAAGGTCATTGGAGCACCCTGAACCAGAAAGTCCCTTGTATTGGGATTAGGGGTACAAAGCAGAAACTTCAGTGAGTCCGGTGAGACAGCTAGTGAGGGAAGAGAGTGAGCATGAGTAATTAGGGGTGATATTATAGTCTTAAAATGCAAAACTGGAGAATAATGTGTATCAATGGCACCCACCACACCCTAGGTCATCCAAAAAACAGAGAACAAGATGGATCCACAGCTGCTGGGAACCCTGCCCTGCTGCAACTCCTTGTCCTGATGATGCAGCTCAAAACTGGAAGAAAGCACCTGAAATGTGTTATTTGAATGGCAAGTATTGGTCAGTGTAACAGACAGGACCCTGCCCTGGATGGATTATTTGGGGGAAGCAGCAGGGGAAAGTCTGAACTAGCAGGGCTGTTCTGTTCTCACTTCCAGGGAAAGAGTTGGAGCAGTGCTCCTCAGGTACAAAACATGTACTATCAGAACTCAGTATCTCTTTCCCTTTCCTGCCCATCATTTTAAATCTGATCTCCAAACTCATGGCCTGCCTACAGTAATTTTTAACCCTCCTTGATGCCTTGATAACCAGCAGCAAAATACCCAGGATATATATAATCTCCCACTAAGCAGATGCAGAAATGCCTAAATTTTGATAGTACCAGTTGGGATACATCACAGACATTGGTGATTTGACTAGTACTTGCTAATTTGTTATTGTCAAGTATCAGTGCTGGAATACATTAATTTTCACAGAAGACTCAACATAGCTGCAGGCTAACAAAGCTGTTGAATACAGAGCATATTTATTATTGTGACTTGAAATAAGATTAGTGGGACAGGACATTTATTTTAATTTCTTCCAGGTGGCATAAACCCTTGTTTTTTGTTTTATTTTGCTTTGTTTTGTTTTTCCCTCCCTAATTTTTTAGTTTGTGGTTTAGAAATTAAAGACCTAATTAAGCTGCATGTCAAAAACAATAAAATACCAACACAAGTGATTCCTTCTGACAAAACAGCCTTTCAGATCAGGCTGCAGACTCATCTAAGCATCAAATGGCAGGTCTTCTGAGGAGCAACTTCTCTTAAAAACAGTTCAATGCTGATAACCAGCCCTTCAACATAGCACCGATCTGCTTCTCCACACACTTAATACTAGCATGTATAGCTAATAAAAAACATGGTGAGAAACTTGCAACCATTTTCACTGGTGAGTATGCTGTAACACATTATGTACAAGAGATGCAAGCAGTCAGGGGTTTTAGAAATATAGTGTGAAATGTCTGAATAATAGCTGTGTCAACTACTTGCCTAGAAGAGGATGATTAAGAAGTTCTGTGCAGTAATTTTAACTGTCTTCAGAAACCTTCAGAAACCTGTCAGTTGGAAATGGGGAGTTAGGTCTCCAGAGGACTTTTTGTGTTAGTCATCTTCCTAAATGCCTGCAGTGAATACCTGGTAAACCATGTGGTAGACATCAGAGCAGCCATGTGTTAAGTGATAAAGACAGGTATGATTAGTCAGAACATTTAAGATTAAGCATTGAAAATGTAATATTATCCCAGAATACTACAAAATGTTTTACAGAGCAAGGACTAATTTGGAAGCACACTAAAGGATTTTTATATGAGTAAAATTGGAAAGAGTAAATAATGAATTAATAATATATGATTGGGCCTGGGAATGTGTTCTGTCAAACTTGTGTGCGACAGCATAGGGAACAAGGGAATGAAGGAAGTGTGGTCCAGAACACTTTCTCCAGGGACATGTGGCTGGAGTTATGGGACAGCTGTATAGATATGTTGTAGAGAGTACTGGTGTGATATCTCATTCCACCACTTCACACAAGTCAAGTGGAGGATCATAAGGTTATGGCAGGCAAATGGTGCAATAAATTCTCAAGCTTTTGCACTACAATAATTCACTTCTTTCATTTGAACTGGGCTTTAGACATTTATCTTTAGAATATATAAAACATTCATTTCTCAGTGTGTGGAATAAGTAGTTTTTAATTGATTATTATCTTGCACATCTTAACTCTCAATGGGCTGCAGAGATATTAGTATCCAAAAACTGTATGATGGATTTCATAGTTTTTGAAACTTCTGTTGCCAATTTCTATAAATTACGTTCATAAGATTTGCTGTTTCCTTAATTTATATGTATTTGAATATATGTACTCATTATTTGAATATTTTTACTTAATTTTTCTAAGGTACCAGTGTATACAGTAAAAGCCTTTTTATCTCTTCCTTAATGACAGACTAAGAGGAAGACAAAGGCAGATTGCTCCATTTCTTCAGAGCAATTAACATTCATTATTTACTGCCCTAAAGGACCATTATGATCTAAAAATAAAGATGTTCTTCATTTACTGAAGCACTGGATCAAATCTTATAGTTTTTGCTTAGAAACTTCTAGTTTGCATGCTATGAGGAAAGATAGGGTGCATAGAAAGTAAAAGATGGAGGAAAATTATAATTTGGAGCAAATATCCTGAAGAGCATTAAATAAAACACTTTTGAAACGAAAGAATATTACTCTGAGTTAAATACTAGAAGTTTACTTTGATGGAATAAAGATTTTTCTTCTATAAAACTTTATATATAAAGTTGGAAGTTTATTTAAGAATATTCTCTCAGATAGGATTTGCATGGCAGAGACATTAACTGACGATTAATGGTACTGGAATATGGTTGATTAACTCCTGTACTGGATATGCAATATATAGGAAGGGTGAATTAGGACTCACAGTTATTACAAAATTTGGATTACAAATAGTGCTAGAATACATTTTCTTACAGAAAGAAGGACCAGAGAATGGAATAAATATGTATATGAATCACAGGTCATAGTGAAACAGTAAATGGTTTGCTATCATGTTGCAGAGCAAAATTATTAGATGCTTCTGGTTGAAGAACATCACAGCAATAATTATATCTAATTAAATAGCCTTCATGGTGACTTGTGCAGTAGAATATTAAATATTTTATCAAAATAAGGCTTATAGAAACATTCTCTTCACACCTCAAGCAATTATTAATTCTAGAAGAAAAAACTGTGTGGTTTTGATTTGGCCCTTATTAATATACAAAACTTGGTTCAAATGTGAACTAACTACACATTAGAAAAACAGAATATAAGTTAATTCAAGATCTTTTAAAGAATGGTGATACTAAAATTAGGCAGAAGATATTAATCTGTCTAAATGAGGGTCAACTGCATCATCTGAAATCCAGAACAAGATAAGAATTTACCTTCATTTGAGTCCATAAGTGTAACAAAAAAGCTCTTCCTATTCAGCAAGATACCCAGCATTCAGCTTTGCAACATGCTGAGTTTTCTTAACAGGATTTCCTAAGTAGGATTTGTACTCTCCTTACATCCTTGAAGTATTAAGTGGGAGCAGGGAGAGTTGTGGTTACTTCTACACTCAGTTTTATTCATAGAGGAATTAATTTATCTCACTACTGGATTTTTGTTCCTTTTTTACATTTCATTCCAATTATTCTCCTTACATGTTAAGTTATCACTGTATTTTTCTTTTGCTGCTTTTTTTTTTTTTTATCCCTTGAATATTTCCCTTCTTATTCATCAAGAGGTGATGACTGTTTAAAACCAGTGATTTTTTTTTTCCTTTGTTATCAGTTTCACGCTCATCAACAGTGGCTTCCTCTGAGTTTTCTTTAATCAGTTGGTAGAAGAAAATTTGAAAAGCTTAGTTCCCAGAGAAAAAGAAAACTATCTAGGGTTGAACACCTACTCCTTCCTTCAGAAATATCCCTCTGTATTTTTGATTACAGGATGTTCAGAATTGAAACATAACACAATCAAAACAAGGTTGTACATCACTATAACGAACTAATTTGTTCTGTGCTAGATTTTAAACCATGCTTCAGTTTCTTTCTATTCTGTCTCCTTTACCTCTTAGCTTAATTTATGTTGCATACTTTTTTTTCCTTTCTTCACCAGGAAACTGTTAACTTGGTTTCAGTAGATCTCCTTGGTGTCTTCACTGTAGAGGTGAATTTCATTAAGTTCCTTCTTCCATTTTTTCTCCCTACACCCCCTTTTTTTTAAAGCTTCTTCAGTTTCCCCTACTCTCAAGGACCAATGACTGGGAAATGCTGGATGGAGTTCTGACCTGAGGATACACCTCTATGCATGGATGCATTTGTTGTTATGATGTTAGTTTCATGATCAAGAAATGCTTTGGCTGCCATAATTAATTTCTTAGATAAAGTGAATCAGGAGGTTTATAGTCTTCTGTGGTATCAGCAAATTAATTTTCTAAGAAATGCAACTATCTTAAAAGAAACATTCTAGGGGTTCTTTTCTTTGCTGGAAACTCTTCATTTGGTGCCAGCTTTGCTGTCTTCTGAGACCACCTCCCTTACATCAATGGCTTCTTGCAGATCTTCAGCTGACATCTTAGAAACTCAGGAAATCTTTTGCACAGTTCTGTGGAATAAAGCCTATATGTGGACAATGTAATCTAAAATGTGCTTATTTCATTGCTTTGGCTATCATTCAAGCATTCCTGTTCATGTGCACTAGAAGGTTTTATCAAATTTTCTTGTGTTCAGAGCTTAATAGAACTTAGGCACATATGATCACTCAGTGCCTGAAGCTGATAGGAAGTATACTCTCTCTTAAAATAACTGTGATTCTTACCAAGAAGACAACTATGGCCATTCTTGATACAAGAGTTTAAGAACAGGGTTGACTGAGAATTGATAGTATTTTCCTCATAGGTCCTTTGTGTTTTGTCCTGGTGTCTCCATAAATACATGTCTGTGTATTTATGTATGTATGCATATACATACATGTACATATATATGTTTGTGTAACTAGATGTATATATATATTCTACATACAGTTTTTATTTAGGCAAACACAATTTATTAATTTCTAGGTGAGTGACTAAGTTTTGACTGAGGAGAAAGTGTTAGAGGTTCAGACCCACAAATTAGGATATAATACTACTGGATTCTGTTTTAAATTATGCTGAAGAATCATTTTTGTGATCTTGAAGAAGACAATGATAAATATTTGCAGTCATAGGTGATTAAGTAGAACAGTATAATAACTATTATTTAACTATGGCCACTAATCATATATCCCAACTAGGCTTTTACAAATCAGTAGGAAAAATTAAATTGGCACAGGAATCTTGTAAAACAGTGGTTGCCACTACAAAGAGAACTTTCATTACAAAGACTCCAGAAGTTTATGCAGATGTGTCAGTCTGTGTGTAATAAGCATCTGATGAGGTGGAAAGAAACAAGCAGTAACTGCTTGTGAATGTGAGCTTTTCTCAGATATAAGACTTCACCTGGATCTCAGCTCCAGCCAATTTGGAGTTATTTCTAAGTGGATATACTTGCCTTTATATTAGATACCTATCATTAAAAAATTCGGGTATTGATCTCACTACCACAGTGGTTGGCACAAGAATCAAAAGAATTAATCAAATATCAAAGAAATGATAGCTGAAAATGTGAGAAGTCCACTTTTATAACCAAATCTGTGTCACATCTCTCAAATCTTATGCAAAGGTGCTCCTATAAGACTATTCATTCTTTAGTGCTTGCCATTACAATACAACTAAAGTCAATATTGTGCACATGAAGTCCAAAACTTCCAACAGGTAGTTAAAATAAGATAAAATCAGAATATAATGTCATTAGATGTGGCCACTTCGGCTTTCTTGTGGAAATTCTGCACTCCTGGATGCTTGCCAAAAAACAGGGAAGGGAGAATACATCCATCTGTGGAATTATCCCTCATCTTTCTCTGAGAGACCTGGGGATGAGCTAGACCTGCAAGGATGGCTATTTTCTGCTGCCTTATTTTTTGGAAATCAGCATGAAAGTCATGCTGTTTCTTTTGCAGACTGATCCAACTCAGGGCAGTGTGGAAAAAAAGCAGTAGACAGGGAAGTCTGAGGCGGAATATTCTGTAGTCAAGGTATCACAGAGTTCTCAAGCAAGGAGATAGTGGGAAGGAGGACAGTGGATGGATGACAAAGGGATGAAACGTCAGAAGTGCTGTCTCTGCCTGAACCCTTTGGCTGCCACCATTGACAAAACCACCAAGAGACTGATGAATTTGTAATTGACAAAATATTTTCCCTCCTCCACAAGGAGAACTACACTTTTTTTTTTTTTTTTAAAAAAAAAAAAAAAAACAAACAACGAGATGATGCATGGGAGGCTCCATAAATGCAGCTTTTCTTTTCCCTCTTCTTTGCAGGATCTGTGATAGTTATATAGGTGCAGTTTGTTCTTCTCTCATGTTTTAACTGTATTTCTGTAAGAAATGTATCATGAAACAAGAACTGGTTAGTGTTTCTTTACTTACCTACAGCTCCTTATTTAATGAAATAGCTTTTTGTACTATACTTTTTATATCAAAATGTTTTTTCTTTTTAAAATTATGCCTCTGTCCTTATCCTGAAATTAAAACTCTGTCATTAGGACTTTGTGCGGAAGAAACAGCTGTCTTCATCTCTCCACAGTAATTTATATAATCAGAGCTTTAGTAATTTAGTATAACCACCTCCAAGCAATTCAAAGTCATAGGACAAGCCCCCAGGGCTGTGAATGTACTGTGAGTTGTGAGACCTTTAACAACTGGAAATTTCTTTTATTTACTCTCTGGCTTTTTAATCTTTTGCATTCATTTTCTTAAGGCTTTCCTTATTCAAACCTGTTTTTCCAGGTTAAATGTTCATTTATCCACTCCCTTTTTCTTTCCCCTCTTTTTACATCATTAGTTCTTTTGGGTGGAAGAAAAAACACTGTTGCTTGTATATTGGAGAAGCCATGGGCACAGTCAGTCTCCACATAAGAAAGGAACAAGTCTGCAATATGGGGTATTCATTTTGGTGCTGCATGTATGCACGTATCTGTGTACACTTCTACATGGACACTTGGAATTTCCCAGAAGCATGAGAGCAGAATGAAATTTTCTTCATAAAGTAAACCAGCGTGATGAGTGAAAAGGCACTTGTGAAATAAGTAATATCTTCAAAAAGTACATTCTGGGGTGTTTTTTTGGTAAAAACAAGCATTCATGTAGAGCCCAGCAGAATTGTATTTTTTCTTCTGCCTTTTTTATGGCCAGGTGTGATAAAGCACACTTCCTTGAGTATGCAACACATTAATAAACTCTGTGGAGGGCAAACAGGAAAACGGTGAGTGAATCAGTGGATTAGTCTGTGGAGTCTAGAGAGAGAAATTTTGTGCAGCATTCAAAATATCATCTATCTCTCATTATACTAAATATAAGTCCCTAATAAGAAGAGACAACTTATTTATGCTGGGTCAAGTGGGGTGCCTAATATTGTCATCTGCACCAGGAAAATAGAAGAAGATATGGTCCTTCCACTAGGATGCTTACTAAGGTCAGTTACTGTTTTCTTTAGGACTCCTAAGTGGGCTTTTCTGGAAATATCAAAGCAAACTTTTCTGTGAGTTCACACAGATGATGAAGAATCTGTCCCTAGTTAATTTTGAAATCCTCTTCCTAGATGACAGAGCACTGTTCTGTAATTTTGACTTTCACACTTCTTGGTGTGCTTTGAAACTCAGTATCTGTGATCCTAGAGGATCTCGAAGTGCTGTGCAGTCATGGACAGAGAAGTCTATTTGCCTTTGAAGAACTGCACTGATGCAGTCTGCAGACGAAAGGCCTATTATTCTTTGATCCTCTAGCTGCTAGGAAACTTTGCTTACTTTGATAAGTGATCATAGATTTGTCTGATGGGCTTCACGGAGATATGGTTTAAAATGACAACAAAGTGCATTGGCAATTATAGTACATTGATCTCTTTTGGACTCAGGTGCTGTTTCCTTAATTGAATATATTTGTTTCATTTTTAATGGACACATTTGGTATATTTAAAATTACAAAGTCCCAGGTCTGTCCTAACATTCAAGTGTCCCTTCAAGGCAAAATGGCAATAAAAATAGCAGAAATGTTTACATGGAAAATTTATATTTGTGGATGAGGTTTTTGTAGTCAATTTGAAAACAAAATGACAATTTTTCCTGTGAATCAAGATTTTTATTTCTCTTTTACAATTTTAGTTTAGTTTTTTTTAATGCTTTTCTGTTGCCCTTTGACTTTTATTTTAGCTTTTGTAATGTCCTAAATAAGGAAAAAGTTTTGAAATGTAGAAAAAAATACTTAGGTGAAATAAAAGCAAAGAAAGAGTAAAAAGAGAAATAAACAACATTTTCCCTCTCCCCCAGCTGTTATGCTATTTAAAACTAACATGTTGTTTGGCTACTGCCATGCAACAACCAGCATTCTGAATTTGCTTTCCTCCTTTGAAATTTTTGATTTTTTTTTTTTTAATTGTGAGGGAGCCATCATAGATATCTCATAGAATTGTAGAATCGCAGAATGGTTTGGTTCAGAAGGACCTTTTAAAGATCACCTAGTTCCAACCCCCCTGCCATGGTCAGGGGCATTTTTCACTAGACCAGGTTGCTCAAAGCTCTGACCAACCTGGCCTTGAACGCTGTCAGTGATGGGGCATCCACAACTTCCCTGGGCAACCTGGTCCAGTGTTTCACCCTCCTAATCATAAACAATTTCTTCCTTATAGAAAATCTAAATCTACCCTCTCAGTTCAAAACCATTGACCCTTGTCCTGTCACTACAGGCCCTGGTAAAAAAGCTCTCTCCATCTTTCTTATAAGCCCCCTTTGAGTGCTCTGAAAGCTTATCTTCTCCAGGCTGAGCAACTCCAACTCCCTCAACCTTTCTTCATAGGAGAGGTGTTCCATCTTTCTGATTGTTTTCATGGCCCTTCTCTGGACCCATTCCAACAGGTCCATGTATTTCTTGTACTGGGGACCCCAGCGCTGGATACAGTACTCCAAGTAGGATCTCACCAGAGCAGAGTATAAGGGGACAACCCCCTCCCTTGAACTCTTGGCTATGCTTCTTGTGATGCAGCCCAGGATACGATCAGCTTTCTGGGCTGCAAGTACACATTGCTGGCTCATATCCCATTTTTCATCCACCAGTATCCCCAAGTCCTTCTCCGCAGGGCTGATCTTAATAAACCCATCCCCCAGTCTGTACTGATATTGGAGATTGCACCAACCCAGGTGCAGAACCTTGTACTTGGCCCTGTTGAGCTTCATGAGGTTCATACAATCCCACTCCTCAAGCCCATCAAGTTACCTCTGGAAGGGGTTGCTTCCCCCAGGTGAATTAACTGTACCAGCTTGATGTCATATACAAACTTGCTGAAGGTGCATTTGATCTCACTATCTATGTAATTAATGAAGATATTAAGTAGTATTTGCCCTAGTACAGACCTTTGAGGTACACCACTCATTACTGGTTTCCACTTGGACACTGAGACATTGTCTCAAACTCTTTGGATGCAGACATCCAACCAATTCCTTATCCTTCTAACAGTCCATCCATCAAATCCTTATCTCTCCAATTTAGAGGCAAGATTGTTGTGCAGGCCCATATCAAAGGTCTAGCAGAAGTCGAGGTAGATGATATTAGTATCTCTTCTCTTGTTTACTGATGCCAGTCACTCCATCATAGTAGGCCTGTAGCTTATTGTTCCAATATAACTTACATTTCTACAGTGGTGTTCATGATCAATGTCTTTTACAAGCAGTATCTAGTGAGTCATTGCAACAAGCCTGGTTTACAGAATGTATTATTTTACATGTTCCACAGAAAGAAAACAGGCCAAAAGACACAACCAAGACTTGTTATTGACAGAATTTGGTCATCTGTGGAATGAATCATTTATTTCTCAGTATTTCTTATTCGTCTTCCATTCTGACAGTCGGAGACCTTGTACCTGGTCTGCAATATGAACCCGTGCCTTTTTCATTCATTCCAAAAGTGATCTTTTGCAATCATCATCTGTGGGCAATTGCTGGAGCCAGGCCTCTTTCACATGTGTTCACCCTCTCCTATTCACTTCACACATCTTCTGAGCCAGAAGTCTAGTTTACTAGGTTTAGTGCCTTTGCCCTTGCTTTCACAGTCTTGAAAGTTGAAGACCTCACCCACATCTCGGGTCCAGTCTCCTTCTGCTTCATTATATACTCATATAACTTGCCACTGGTTCTTCTGGATAGTAGCTGAATAAAGTGGCAAGACCACAGTGCAGCAGATTGTACTGATGTGTTGTTTCATAATGAGTTGCATGGTCATTTTGCAGTAGTTCAGACTGATGTAAATACTTCTAGAAGGAACCATATCTTACATGGTGAGAGAATTATGGGAGATAGCTGTATTTGGGCTCAGTGCCCAGCACTGTTGTTCTCAGAATAAACACTTTACTTTTCTCTGTTTCCAGTCCACAACCAAAATAGGAGAGCCTTGTCTAAAATTAACGAAAGAGGCTCTTTCATCTTAAGAACATTTAGATTTGGTATTTCAAGTAAATGCTTTAAAAAGAGTAATTTTGTTTTACAGCAGCAGTCTCTTGGAATGTCTGGGCTGGATGCCCTTGGCCAGATCCACATGAGGTCTTCCTAAGTGGGAAATGATCTTTATCTCTATTTATCCATTTTTTTTTCCTCTAATTTTAAAATACATTGGCTGGAAAATTGCATTTAAAACTATGTGACATGTCTTTTTGAGGGTTTCTGTGTCTATTAATAGTGCTCCCACATCACGCCTTATTGTGGGGACAGAATTGGATGGATATAAAGTAGAAAAATGAAAATTTCAGCATCAGTTCACTTCAGGTTCTAATGTGTACTTTTCAAAACCTCTTTCCAAATGACAACAAGTTCTGTTTCCTTAGAAAACCACAAAGTTTCTTGCCATAAGGACTTCAGAAAGACAGTCTCTGTAAACTCAACTGTACTTGCTTCTTAAAATTCATTTCCTTGAGAAAGGAAAAACTGTAATGCTTATTTAAAATACTTGATGGCCTGACTCTTGTACCAGTGAAGGCAATAGAAAGCACTGTCTTGATTGCTATGGAAGAAGGATCAGGTTCCTAGATAGCTATACAAATATTTACCAGGCTGGGAGGAGCCTGGTAACACCCTCCAAAATAAAGGTTGCAATATAGTCTTCATTTATAACTTCCTGTTCTCACATGTTAATAACTTCCTCATGTATTAGTCTTTCTGGCAATTCTCCATGTTTGGTTTCTGCCTGGAGGTGATGTGTGTACTTGGAACAAACTCATACCACACTTTTGACTAGGCAAGCAGCCAAAATGGCTAAGATTTGTTACTTGGTCTAGAGGTAACTGTCCTTGAGGACTAGCACCTTCTCCTGAATTGGGAAAAAAATTGAATTGCCAAAGCTATTAAGTGATTCCAAGATCACTTTTGAGCCAGTGTTGGACTTTTTGGAAGTGACTTAATGATGTCACGTCACATTATTATTGCTGTTTTATATCTGCAGAAAGCAGTCCATTTAGATTCTCAGTTAAGTCTCCTTTGGGGTCAAGAAGTGAATGGGTAATTAATTCTTAGTTTCCTCATTCTTTCATGTGGGTGGAGGAAGAAGAGTGGAAGAAGGTACAGATGGCTTCTAGGATGCCTTCTCTCTAGTTACATTTGGGGGAGTTAGCCAAAGAGAAACTATTCCTTCAAGTATTGAACAGTGTGTTTAAAGCAACACAGATCAGCCAACTAAAATATTTTGAGTAGTTTGAAAAGCTAGGAGGATTTCTGTCCAGTCCTGAAAGGTTCTGAGCTTCTACAACAGAAATAAATGAAGTTGAAGTTGTTTGTATCTCCTTGCTCATTGCAGACACTAATCTGAAAGCTGGTGAGTACACAGCTTTGGAGATGTAGGTAGAATATGTTAATTCCCCTTTTCCTATTTATTTTTTTCCCACAGTAGGAATCCTGTCTTCAAAAAATTCCTGTCCTATGGGGTTTTTTTGACATTTCAGAACTCTATCACATCTCTGTATATGATAGCAATTCTGAACTGGAATGCATGGTATTTCCTTGCTCCCGTAGAGGAACTGAGACAGGATATTGAATCAGACATTCTGAATCTGCAAAGCTCTCTCTTCTTCCTTATCTATATGGTCTGATATCTCCTATGAGTGCAGTGTCCTCATGAATATTGCTTGGCATAGGGACTGTGGTAGGGGATTATGAAAAGGCAGGTTATTTTGCTGGTTGTTTCTTTCCAATTTCTAACCCATCAAGTGAATAAAAGAGAAAAATGGCACAAATAGAACAATCTTACGCAGGAAAAATCATGCTTGCGGTTTGCAGCTATGACAGATAACTCTGGATGACAGGAATGCCTCGCACTTAGTGGGGAGTGGACAGGTACAGCTGCACGGTTATGAGCTCTTTCCAAAATGGCATTATATCAGTCAGCCCTAATCCAAGAGCTCTGTGATGCTGCTATCTGAATGCTATGTCAAAGCAAACACAGCCTGCCATTCAGCATGGCTTATTAGGTTGGAATCATTACTGTGCCAACACAAGTATGCAACTTCTGGTTGCTTCAGAGAGCAAGCAGACGTCAACCGACAGCATACCCCACTGACATATCCTGAATGTGCCTATTGAGGCAAACACTAAATTTATTTTGTCAGTTCATCACCAGAGAGGATTTCAACCCATAACTGAAGGACTCCACTATGAGGCTTTATCTAGCAAAATTTTTCTGGTGTAATCCTGATGGGGTTGTGTGAGAGAGGATCTGTTATGTTGTTAACCCAGCCTCTATTCCAGGACATGTACTATTGGGTGGGCAACATAAAGGAGTTCACTTGAGATAGCCACCCAACTAATGTATGAGGGTATCAGGCAATGGCTCAGTGTCCAGATGGAGATCAGTGGCAAGTGCTGTCCCTGAGGGGTCTGTACTGGGGCTAGTACTGTCTAATACCTTCATCAGTGACACAGACAGGGGGATTGAGTGCACTCTCAGCAAGTTTGCAGACAACAGCAAGATGAGTGATGTGTGCCTGAGGGATGGGATGTCACCCAGAGGGATGTGGATGAGCTTGAGAGGTGGGCCCATGTGAACTTCATGAGGTTCAGCAAGGTCAAGTGCAAGGTCAACTAGATTTCTCATTGCAGGGTGATTGGACTAGGTGATATTTAAAGGTCCCTTCCAACCCAAACTATTCTATTAGAGTCTATGTATTTGAATTTCTCCAGACTTTACCTGACCAGATGGAACGAAGAGTGCAATGAAGTGTAAACATTTGTTTGAATATCACCTCTGATATCTGACTAAAATGGGAATTATGGGTCCCGCTGTCTTGGAAAGATCTCTTTCAGCACTGGTGGCTTTAGGAACTGAATGATCCAACTTTCTGGATTGAGTACTTCAGACTTGTGCTGTTTCCCTGAGGTGTTTCCTGGATGACAAGCAGTGCTAGAGAAAGTGATGAACAGAGAAGCTACCGTGCTAGACTCCATATGAGCTAAACTTTCAACCCTAGTTTTTGCATTACATTACAGGATGCTGTTGTCCCAAGGCATTGTGCAAACAGAGTTTGCTAAAAATACAGTTTCTGCCTCACAGAATTTAAGTACGATGTATGAAGAGCAAATAAAGAGGCATGGGAGAGTACAATAAAACAAAATGAAGCAATATTGGTCACTGTGATAGGCAATGACTGACTGAATATACGTGAATGTGTCTGAACAAGGGAACTTGGACCCTTTCCTGAATGAGGTGGATAATTTAGGAGATGGATGGGATGAATGACACAGGTCAGGCTGAAGGTATTTTGTGCCTTATTTGTCTCAGTCTTCACAAACAATATTTCACAGGCCTTTGCTTAGTGAGATGGTTCAAGGAGAAAAAGCTCTACCAGCAGAGGAGGAGGGTCAAATCAGGGATTACTTCCAAGAACTTGACCTATCCTAGTCCACAGGATCAGATGGACTACATCCATGGTGCTGAGACAAATGGCTGGTGTCTTTGCACAGACATTCCCTACCATCTTTGAAAGGTCATGGAACTTGAGGAGAACTCCAATAACTGGAGAAAGGCAAATGCTCCATCCATTTCAAAATGAGGCCAAAAGGTCAACCTGGGGAACAACAGGCAAGTCAGCCTCACTTTGGTCTCTGGAAAAATAGTGGAACAAGTCCTCTGGAGATGTGTTTTTCACCACATGAATCACCTTCTGGTGATTTGGAATAGTCAAGATTGATTTTCCAATAATAAATCATGGTTAACCAAACTGATTGCCTTTCATGATAATAGGACTGGATTTGCAGATAAGGGAAGACCAGTGAACGTCATTTACCTCCTAAAAATGCTTCACATGCTGTCTTCCACAATATTTTTCTATCAAAGTTAGGATGTTACAGTCTGTCTGGTTAGACAATCAGAAGAGATTGCATGATCAGGCTCAAAGAGGTCCTGCCCTACCTTGAGCTCATTAACAAGTGGACTGCTACAAGACCTGTCTTGTTTAATATCTTTATCAATGACCTGGAGGATGTGAAAAGTGCATAACTGTCAAGCTTACAGATGACATCAAACTGAGGGAAACAGTAGATACACTCAAGAGCTTAGCTGCCATCCACAAGGATCTCAACAGGGACAACACAGGCTAGGATTGATTGACTGGGGAGTAGCACTGTAGAAAAGGCAGATAGTAAGATGGACATGAGCTCGCAATGTGCCGTGGCAGCAAAGAAGGCCAACAGCATCCTGGGCTGTCAGAACACAAGCACAGCTAGTAGGTCAAGAGAAGTGATTACCTCCCTCTACTCATCATTCATTAGACCACATTTAGATACCGTATCTATTTTTGGGCCCACCAGAATAAGAAGGACATGGGCAAACTGGAGCAAGTTCAAAAAAGACCACCAATAGTGAAGACTGAGTCCTGGAACACTTGCCCAATAAAGAAAGGCTGATGGACCTAGCCTTGTTCAGTCTAGGGAAGAAATAGTTTTGGGGAGCCTGATAGCAATGTGTCAGTAAATGCAAGGATGATATGAAGAAGATGGGGCCAGGCTCTTTCTAGAGCTGCAAAATGGGAAGGCAAGAGAGAACAGGCATGAGTTGAAACAATAAGGATCCAGTCTGGAAAAGGATAAACATTTATATTGTGACAGTCAGGTCATCAATCAGGTTGCCCAGGGAGGTTGTATGCTCTACTTCCTCAGAGATTTTTCAGACCAGACTGAATAAAGCTCTGAGCATTGTCTTGTTTTGACCATACATAACAACATATCAATATATTTATAACACTATATATAAAACAGAGCAGGATGTGCTTCTCAATGTTTGCTTGCACTATCTCTGGTAGAGCAGGGTCTAGTTCTCACTTGGGGCCTCAAAGAAATAGTCTTCTGTAGTTGATTTCTTGAACTATGGGACTATCCTGTCAGTATCACACTACTAAACAGGAGGAGTAGCATGAGGTAAGATTGGCCATCATGGGAAATACTAAGAAATACTGTCTCCAACTTCTCCCTGCACTTCAGCTTTCCCTAAATAATTGTGAAATATGTTTGTATGGTTTCAGTATTCTGGTGTATAACAAACAAAGAAAACCTTACAATACTCTAGCTGGTTGAATCATCTCTCTAATACATGCTACAAGGTCCTCTGAACTAATACTTGTCTGGGTTAAGGCATCTGTCTCTGTAACTCTACATACTAGCCTCAAACGCTTCCTCCTGTACATAAACCCTCTAAACTTCACTCCATGTGACTTATTGTTGAGGACACCCATCCACACAGTTCAAAATCTGCTTGAATGTAAGGGAAACTATAAACTTAAAAGTGCCTGTTACTCTCTTCTGGCCATATAAGAAGCAAAGCAATGAGATTAGATTAGATGTCTCCAACGTAGATATCCATATTGGGTAAAATCAGTATCTTTAGTCAAAATAAGGCACTTTGGGGGGAGTGGAGAAGAAGATAGGCCATATCAACCCAGGTAGTGTAATATTTTATGGAGAAAGAAAATGATCCAGCCTTGCTTTACCATGTAGCTGTTCAGGAAACTGTTTACACTATTTAAAATTTTTAAAATTTTAAAATTGTGTGGATTTTTTGGCCTTGCTTTCAGGTATCAGATCTTGTTAGATCTTTTTGTGTTGGACAAAAGCAGTAATTACTGAAGTTTTGTTCCCCAAGTAGGTACTAATGGTCTGTAATCAAGACATCCTTCAACCTTTTCTTTGATTAAACTAAACAAATTGAGTTCCTGAGTTTTTCTGTAAAGTATGTTTTTAATCCTTTAATCACTTCGGTGGCTCTCCTCTGAACCCTCTCCAATTTAGCAACCTGGAGCCAGAACACTATGTATGATTGTATGATCTTCTTTTTTTATTTTTTTATTTCTAAACTCTTTTTTTCTTTTGCATCACAAATCCCACTGACATCCAGCTCTTGGATCTGTTCCCACCAAATGCTGATATCAATCAGTGTGTTTGTAGTGTGCTCTTCTTACGCCTGGGTGGAAGAGTGTTAACATGAGCTCAGTGTTTGGCTGCCTGCCTGGGCTGACATGAACTTTCCCCTGCAATCACCACATCAGGACTTCCACTTGAAGTGTCAGGGTTGGAGGCAGCCATAGTCTGAATGGAGGAAGAAGAAGAAGAGGTAACTGCAGCAATGTGTCTGTCACTCCAGCTAGTGATAAAGGAGTGTGTCTGCCACACCAGTAAAATGGAAAGGAAGGGTGATGAGGGAGCTGCCTGCCGTCCTCCTCCTGTACAGAGAAACCTGAACTACATAGTGTTGCATTAATACTGTAAAAGATTCTTAATTTATGTAATTTAAAGTTGGAAAATATTATCGGAACACCCAGACTGCCCTACTTTCTGTCACGGGTTGTTGGTTTTCGTCCATCTGTTCTTGTAATTATCTCAGTAATTCATAAGTGGCAAAATTCATCCAGGAAAGTAGTCAAATCCAGTTCTAACTGGTGTCTACGTTAGGGGCACAGTCCCTGTAGATTTCCTTTGCAATCAGTGAAAAAGACTGAACTTTCTCCAACAGGTGACCCTCCAAAAGGAAAATCTGAATTGCTCTCAGGAGTGACCTAGCATGGCAGGCTCCAAATCTGGCCATCTCAGATATTCATTACAGAAAGACAAAATCCATTTGGACCTTTCTCTTGATTTGGAGACATAAGGAGTTTTCCATTGCGATCCTTACCCAATGGTTATACATCCTGTCATTTTTTTTCCTTTCTAAAGTATCCTGGTTTTGATTTTCAACCATGAAATCCAGTTGCATCTTTCTCTAGTAGATCAGAGTCCTTTATAACCAGCATTTTATTCCTATGAAAGGAGCAGATTTACCACATGCTGGAGAGGAGAAGATTGAAGGAGACTTCAGCCTTCTCTTATTAAGTGTTGGTCTTCTAAGTACAGTTTCATGTAGGTGACAGGGAACTCTTTGCAGCCACTGCCACTTACTGTCTGTCCTGGTTCGGGCTGGAATAGAGTTCATGTTTGTTTCGGTAGCTGGAGGAGTGCTGCAGCACACTGGGATTTCAGGGACTCTCCAGCTCTGCGTGCCCTGCTTGTGTGTGGGCGTGGGGGGGGGAGCACAGCTGGAGTGCTGGGCCCGGATTGGCTGCTATTCCATGTCACGTGATGTTATGCTCACCATATAAAGGAAGGAGTGGGCGGCAAGGTGCCCTCTCACTTCTGGGAGTGTTGCCGCAGCATCTTTGTGTTTCAGGATCGCTAGCTGGGAGCAGGCAGGTGTCGGTTGGTGAGCAGCTATATTCTACATTACCCATTTATACTGTCACTGTATTATTCTATTACTGTTATTAAACTGGTTTTATCTCAACCCGCGAGTCTCCCTTTGCCCCTCTGATTCCCTCCCCATTCCCAAGTGGGGGAGGGAGGGTGAGCGGCTGCATGATGTTTAGCTGCTGTCCAGGCTCAAACCACAACACTATCTTGAAACCATCAGGTACTATAAACTTGTACCTCTACCATCTACTGCAAAACTTTTCAGCATTATCTGGGTAACTGAAGAGGGCCTTGCCTGTAATCAGAAACTGATGGAAATCATGGTCAAGACTGCCTGTTCTACCTTTCCCACAATTGTGAAGACTTTGCTTTCATGCTAAAAATTAACTCAAAACCAACATACTGTTCTTGGCCTCCCTTTTGGTCCCTCACTTCTTATCACATTGCCCCTAGATGAAGATAATCTTGGGGAAGATCTCATGGATTTCTAAAATTTTTATTTCTGTTAATAAACAAGACCAGTATCAAGGTAACTTGCAGTTCACAGCATCATTGAAGAGGCAGGTGGAGCCAAACTGAGGATGGATGTCTCTTTAGATGTGTCCTGATCATTGCTTTAAATCAACTTTATGTGGTTTTCTCAGGGTCTCACAGAAAATATGGTGTAACAAAGAATCAGATTGCTGCTTCCTAAATTCCACAGTAATTCTTAATCTATTGGTCCATCCTATCTCAATGTGGTGTTAACCTGTTTCTGGAGCTACAGCTTTGCTTGATTCTCAAGTGCCATCCTATGATGCTTGAAATGCCTGGTGCTCTATTTGTGAGTCCCCTCGATCAGTGGAAATTAACAGCAGTGTCTCACAAGCTCTGATCTCCAGCAGCTCAGGGAACTGTGGAGTAAAGGAGCCTGAGCAGATATTTCGTGCCTTTCCTAACAAGCTGCTGCCTCAGTGCACAGTCATTAACATCACTCTGGCACTCACCAGCTGCTACGGCAAACAGCCCCTGAATGAAAGGGTCAGCTGCACATGATCAAGTCAGCTGAGTCAGTGATCCTTAATCTACCCTCCCATTGAAATGTAATGCTGATGCACATCCTCTGACTGAGCGGAGAGCCCACCCTGAACAGGTGCTGGGTGGCTCAGCCAGATAAACTCCTCTTGGAACAAGCATAGAGTTGTGCCTGTGAATCCAGATACTTGGAATGTGTCAGAATAAATAGAAGTTTTCATGGGGCTGGGGGTGTGTGTGTATGTAACATATGTCAGTGGTCTATAGACTAGAAAGAGTCCAATGCAATTAGAAAGGAATATGGAAAAGTAACCTTTCAAAACTCATCCTGGGTGGCTGAGTTCTAGTCTGTCCTTCAATAGCCAGTCTTGGCACTTCATCCTTCCCAGTGCAACAGGAGCTAAAATCATAAGATTGCAATGGAGGGACACAGTGTGTTAACAATGCTCTCACCCATAGGCAGTCTTTTACTCCAATGTCTACTTTATACCCTCAAAAGTCTTTAAAATACATCTCTGAAAGTGATCTGGGCCCACCTTCTGGGTCAAGAGGTACTGTATGTCTAATGAGATACACATAGCTATCTACGCCTATTTCATGGAAGCATAATGCACTGCACAATTCATAGCACTGGTAGCAGGATACTTTTTCCAAGAAAGGAAATAAGCTAGACCTATTAATAGAGAATATTCATACAGGTCAAGATTTTGAACTGTTTGCCACTTTCTGTTCCTTTGCAAACAGCTGTTATCTTTACAGATTACAACCTTCAAGGTATGAATTTAAATATATATTTAAAGGTGTGTTTTTAAACTGCACATGAGAAATGGTAGCACCCTGTCACTGTGCCTCAGAGCTGTTTCTGGGAAGTATCCATGTAGTTGTGAATGTTCTAGTTAGAAAGGGATGGTGGTTGGAGAAATCTATGGATGAGTGAAGAAGCTATGGATGATTTATGTTGTAGCTATCAAGAGAGTGATAAAATCAGAAGAAAAGTTATTTTTCCTCAGTCTGGCTAACTTTGAAATTGTTCTAGTGCCTGTTAAACTGCTAACACCTATTATATAGTCAGACAAATAAGTCTCTTAAAAATTTAATGTTCTTGTTCTCTACAGCCAGAAGAATCCCAATCTATATGTCTGACTATGTTCTGCCAACTAAGACCTCCAATAATCCAAAGAATAAGTTTTAAAAATCCTTAAGCTCCTTAAATAACAAACAATGAAGAGATTTTTTTTTTTTTTTTTTTTTTTTTTCAGGCATCCTACCATAAAGAAGTACAAAATCTCATACTCACTGCAGGGATGGGTTTTATCCAAAAAGACACAAGGACTATTTAAGCATCAAGTGTATGGATCCTGTGACAGAAAGGCTTAGACTAGGGAAGCAAAGCCAAGACTGTGGATGCCTTGTGCTCTCCTATATAAACACAGAGCTATACCTCCCCATATCTTCTACTGTAACATCATCATCAAATTCAATGATTCTATGATTCTATGACTGTCATCAAGTTTTCACCTTCCACTGTTTTCCCTCTACTTCTTTTGACAACTAGAGGTTGTGCATATGTGGTTTAAGCTAACCCGTTGTACCTTGTGTTTAACTGGAGGAGGAACGAGCACACCATCACTGTTTATCTGTTTCCACAGATGTGAGACATTTCAGTGTGTTTTTTTCTGACCCCATCAGGAAGACAGAGAGATGCCAATGTGGCTTTAAGCCACTGTTGTGCTCCTTCTTCCTGGGACCTCCTGGGGGCAATTATAAATCAGCTTGCCTTTCTAAGAAAAGTCTAGGCAAACATCATTGCTGTACATTACCAAAATGGGCCCATCACTCCCCCATCCTGCCCCTTATTGAGATTTTTGAAGATGTCCTAATGAAGGAAGTATTGTATTTATTTTCTGTATCATATACACTAAGAGAATATTCCCTTTAGCAGATAGAGATATTGGGAAATGCCCTATACCACTCTCAGATAACATAAATAAAATGGAACAGGATGGAGCAAGAGGCTTCATCCTTTGCCTTTTGCCCTTAAGTTAAGACCAGACTTTCTGATCTTTCTCTGTAATATAGCCCACCAGAAATATGCATCCAGGCTGAGTGTCACTTGAAAAATAGTATAAAATGCAGTGGGTAAAAAATTTATCCTGATATATAATCTAGCGTTGAGTCAGTCTTATGCAAGGTAATCTGGAAAGTAAGTAGGAACACAGGTTTCTCAGAAGATAAGAGGAGATGAAGGGGGAAGAAAGATAAAATTTTGCAAATGAGGCAATAGGCTGAAAAATAAAGGCTCAGAAAAAAAGTAGTGAGAAGAAAGTGATATGGAGTTGAAAAGGACCAAAGAAGGGGGAAAAGCAGCTGAGGGTCAGGTCAGAGCAGGAAAAGTAGAAGATTAAGGATAAGTGAAGCACACTGACTCTGGCCCAATTTCTTTGTCCTTTTCTTTGGCCTGTGGGAATACACAAACAGTGAATTTGCCCTCCTTTCTTCCTGTGTACGCTCCCTGAAATCTATTGATGTGTTCAATTTGCAACTGTGATGTAAAAGCAATGTTTTTGGTAGGAAGTGTTTGCAAGATTAGACCTCTATAATAGCAAGGTCTTCAGAGCACATACTAGATTCTCAGCTGGTACAAACTGAGAGCGCTCCATTGAATCCCCATACTCGTTAGTCTTGAATTAAGTACCAAGCATGTTAGTGACTGAAAAATAACAAGAGGATCTCCTTTTAACTCCTAGAGGCCTTACCTGGGTCCTTGAGCTCAAAGTTTTTGTCTCTTCAGAAATTTAAACCATGTTTGTTCCATTCTTACATCCATTCGAATTCGCAACATACCTGCTTTGTAGTCTGCACAAAGCTTGAAGATTTCCCCAAACACAGTGTGAATCAAACCACACAGGAATGTTTGTAAAGAACATCTTGGACCCTTTGAAAACATATTCAGTTCTCAGAAGCACTAATGCATTCCACGTTTGGTCATTAAACACTAATTGGTAACATTCTGTGGATGGGTTCACTCTCTGACCAGTCAGTATTTCCTAGGTCACAGCACTGCAAGACCTCAGTGCCCTCAAGTGACCTGCCCTTTTGAACTTTTAATCCCTCAAATCACCAGAGAGCATTAGCAGCTCAGGCCACTTTGGAAACCACAGGCATATTTTTCCCTGGCTGTTTCAAAGTTTGCTTGGTTTCCCCTCCACCTCTTGCTCCTTCCTCCCTCCTCGCTGATGATGCAGGATGTCTTTTGGGGGCCTAACTGAAGGCTTCAAAGTGCCCGATGGTTTATTATGAAACTATTGTCCTTGCTAAATGTCACGGGACTCATATTTTATTATATTTATAACATTTTTTCCATTAGTCTGCCATTTCCTTGAGAAATTATGACCTTGGCTCTATCAGTTTAACCAAGCTAGTTTTATATATAGCAAATGTGTGCGTGTGCAAAAAAGGAGAGTAGAGGGGAAGCCACCAAATAGCTTTCTATTAAAACAGTGCTTGTACTGGTCCCTCCTAGAATCTGGTAAGCAATTCAGTGGCTGTGATAAGGGAAGAAATCAGGAAACAAATTATGCCAAACATTAAAGTCTCAGGTGGTTTCTCTGACTCCAGTGGGCATAGGGCAATAGATCCCAGTTGCTGTCAGGTCTAATTGTTTAAAATAAATGTCACCTGATATTTTTCATCAGAAACATGTTTAGGATTTTTCTCTCTTCTTGCCTGTTCCTTCACCCTCACTTACTTTGAGTTTCCTCACCCTCTATTTTGGACAAATTTAAACCATTTTGCTTAACTATATAAATCTGCCATGGTCTAAGTCTTAAGATAGACTGCATATAAACTGTGTCTCACCCCTCACAGCAGCTCAGAGGATGACATCAACTGGATTTCTGCAGGAATTCGGGAGAGAAATAATCTGGACACAGAGTGCAGGGCTCCAGTCTGGGGTGGGTCACAGGGTGCTTTTTGTGCAGCAATCCCTGGATCATTTATAGGGTGTCCCCCAGAAGTAACTAAAACCCATCAAGCCTGTTATCAGCAGATGTATATCTGACATACTGAGGTCTGCACATCACCTGGAGAGTGTGGGGAGCTGTAGGCTGGGCAGTGGCTAGTGCTTTCAATCAAGGAGAGACCCAGAGCCTTTCTAAATGAACCAGTAAATGAACCAGTCCCAGGCAATGTTCTGAGACTGTCTATACACTTCCATAGTTAGACCAGCACTGGGCACATTAATTTACGAGTAGAGACTTAGCCAGAATAGCTGATTTCTGTACGTATGTTCTTAAGGAGCAGGTTGATCTCTCATTTAAGAAAAGAACATACTTAACTGACATTGGTCTTGCTTGCCTCTCACTGGGAGTGGGTGAGATAAAATTCATTCAAGTCTGCCTTTGAGAAAGAAAATGCTATAAAAACAAATGTGTTTTTTTTTAAAGGAGCATTTTTGATAAAATAAGTTTGGAGATGTTTCCACGATGCAGGATTTGCCATGGTTCCATTTTTAATTCCCTTTACCAACCTTTTAAACAAACAAAGCAGTTCTCACTGTGGATATTGAAAGAGTTCTCCAACTGCCTGACTTCCTGGCCCAGTCATGTGGGAGCAGAAAGACAAACAAAAAATGCAGAAAATTTTTCAGACAGAGAACTTTTTCAGAAGACTATGTCTTTATAAGAAATTACACATTTGAAAGAAAAAAAAAAAAAAACAACAAAGCCATTTTTGAAAGAAAACACTTGCTTTTTAATTACAATCTGGCCAGCGTCATTTATTAATTGAGATCGATGAAACAGATTTTTTGCTTTTGCTTTTTATTACCTCTCCTGCAAAGCACACTTGTATATGTGTACTATCTTTTCCTCCAAATCAGCGAGGGGAGGATCCCTTCTGTCCTTCAAGGCTTCTGTCCTCTTGCCTTCACCCCTCCCACATGTCACTGACAGTATGTAAAGCCATTAGAGTCATGTTCTTGGCAACAACCCCACTTTTCAGTGCTTCATTCTCAATTCCCACGTAAGGGCTGATAGACTTTGGTGACCTTTTGCATCAACACTTGTTTACTAAAATTAGATTTTTTTCTTCCTGGCATATAACCAGATTATACTCCTCAACCTGTCATCCATGTAGGGCAGGCAGCCCCAGAAATTGATGATGCAGGGGAATAAACTTCTCCATGAAGAGTAAAAGGAGCTCAAGGGAGAAAAAAAGCAAAAGAAAATTATGTTCTAGCAGTTTGTATGTATCTATCTATAGTGTGCGTATGCATGCACATATGATATTAAGTGATGGTGTCAGCCACAGAATGTTGTGAGGTTAGATACAGGTCAGATAAGCATCTAGCTATTTATATGTGTCTTGAAAGTTCATTTGAATTTAAGATTCATGGAATCCATTGGTAAAAAAACAATATAATTGAACATTGCAGGGATATTGCACATCTTTAGATGTCTGGAAACAATGCTGAGAGTGTCTGAATTTCCTCAAGATATTTCCATAACTTCTTGTAGATAAAAAGTGCAAATTAAAGGGGGGACTAAGAAAGGAAAGGAAAACCTTCAGTGTGATATTTTGAGGAATAAGTCTGCTTAATATTTGACCATTGTTAAGCCCAGAGAAATAAACTGTAAAGGGTACATTCATCCTAACCTGAGAATTATATTACACCTAGATTTATCTTATGTTAAGATTTATGGTCCCATGATGCTTACCAGTGTATTAGCACATATGAAGCATTCACCTTCTACAAACTGCACAGTTGGGCTCATTCTAAGATCTAAGAAGGTGATAAGTAACTAGCAGAAGACTGTGAGAAGATTAACAGGAAATTTTGGTAATTTGGGACTAGCTGTACACAAAGACTTTTTAGTTTTTTTCCTGACTAATGAAACATTTAGTTAAAGGGACCTAGGCTTTTAATCTTTTTTGAATCAAGAAGTCATTCAGCTTCCACTGGAGCTCATAGTCTGTATGAAGTGCTGGGTGCCTCTTTTCTCTGCACATCTGACATGAAACTTGATGCTGTACATTGCTGTCCTTAATGGGTGACTGGTGTGTCAGTGCTTCAGCATCTGCACTGCTACAAACTCCAGAAGAACCATTTCCAATAGTGGCCAAGAGTTCCACATCACGCTTCCTTTGGGTCACCAATTCTGAGAGCTAATTTGAAGTGTGTGTTAGCTATATCCCTCCATGCCAGACTATACAAAGCCTTTGACTGCTAACATAAAATGGTCTTTAAGGCCACCTTGCATATCTTATGACTATATTTTCACTGGCTTTGACCAGTAGAGGTGATGGGTTACTAACACCAGCACTCTTACTTTGAGAGTCTAGGTCATGCGTGCACCCACGAGACAGTGTCTGAGGATGCGTGCAGAGGGAATGGGGGGCCTGTGCAGTCCTTCCAGCAGGGCCAGGGGTCTGATTCTGCTGTGACACACAAGCAGCACAGTACCGCTATCCTCTCCAGCAGGCGATATGTCAGGGCAGAATGCTACTCGTGACTGCTTCAGTCAGCCGAACAGCCCACATATTTTCCTATGTGATGCTGGGGAAAGCGGAGTGTAGACCATCAAAGCCTGAAGTTTTCATTCTCTTCATGTGGTTACATTTGCAGTTGTGACACTGCAAGTGACGTAAAGGGAGAGGAAAAGGCTGCTTTTTCAGCAAGATGCAAACACAGAGATATTATCCATCCACTGATTTTAATCTCCCTTCACAAATACCCATATATAACTAGATCCAAGCCACTGATGTTGTCCCTCCTTCTCTACTCCTGTTATCAGGTTGCTTAACCCTTCTCAGCAATGAAGTGGGTATATCACTGTGTCATATTCAGCTTGGACAAGGAACATGAAATGTTCCTTAAGCTTACTTGCTGCAACATGTTTATACCTGGAGACACAATTACAGATGCTCAAAATCCATCTGGCAGCTTATACCACCTTAAAGAAGGAAGGGTTCTGATCTTATCCTGCAAATGAAAAGGAAAAATATATCAGCAGTAGACTAACTTAATATTCTCACAGTAGAAAAAAATGTTGAAGTGGTTTTCAAATGAAGAAATTTCTTTTTTGGCAGAAAATGTTTTTTCCTCTTTCAGTATATTTTTGTTGGAAATGCTGGACTTCTTTAATTTCAAAAACAATCAGACCACTGACACCAAGATATTTCAGTCAGATAAAAGACTGAAACAATTCTTTTGGATTAGCTGGCTGATGTCCTTCACATTTCTTCACCTCCTTATTCTTGATATGTGCTCCTTAGGCATATTATGTGTCTCATGATGAATTTTCTTGCATACTTAGTCACAAAGACTATCTCCATTGCATCCTTTCCAATCTTTAACAAGAAGATCGTGATTTATTAGAGCACAGGCCATTGGCCACGAGGGTTAACTTATTAGGGGATGTATTTCAGGTTCCACAAGAAGCAGTAAACTCAGTCAGAATATTTTAGTTTTGACTTCTGTGTTGAAATTGTGAGCTCTCCTGAGAAAATACTGGTATGTTTTATTTTCTTTGAATCTGCCTTGCATGCTCCTGCCACTACCTCACCCCTTTCTGCAGGTTGGAGACTGACTGTTCTCTGGATTTCTGTACATTATCGTTGTTTTAATTTTTTAATTTCCACTGAAAACTTCCAGTGAGTGATAGCACAGGGACAACACTGATGATTCATTTTCTTACCATCTCTAGTCAGCAGTGTTGTGGCTGTGACAGGTATTTTCCCTTTTGCTTTCCTCTGAGGGTCTCTTACATCTATCACTGTAAGGCGTGAGTTTTATACAAACTCAGTTTTATTGCTTATCAATAATCAATTAAGTCAACTGCAACTTCTCTTTTGGATTCAGTAGGCTTTTGGGGACCCCATTCATAAAGCTAGTCTTTATAATGAGGAGAATAAGTCATGAGCAAAGATGTCTTCTCATTCTACTACATCAGCAACTTTACACTCAGTTGGGTATTCCCCTTTTTTTACATCAAAATGTAAATGCAAGCAACTCATAACTTGCTATCTCTGCCTGTACCCACTCCTTCTCCTCACCCAGAGACTTTCCTGTTTTCTGGGGTTCTGCTTTGACAGCTCTAGCTCCAGACGTGGGCTGTCCTCAGTTCTAAAAAAAGGGTGGTCCCTTGCATAGAAACATGCATACAAAAATGCACTGATCTCAAAGTTGCCTTTGGAAAACCAAACATCATTAATTCACTAAGTTTCATCTTCTTTTTTTTTTTTTTTTTTTTTAATTTTAATGAAAATTTTTTGTCTTTCAGTAACATGCTTCACACAGATTCCTCCATGCTCTTCACTTCAACATTATTCCTTGAGTTAGTACTGTGTCTTTAAAGAGTCTTAATATGTCACATATATAATTATTATTTTTAATCATGGCATTATTCTCTCTTTTTTCTTGTTCATCTGTGAAAGGCAGACTGACTGCATATCATCCCTATCATGGATCTAAACCAAAGGAATGTGGGAATTACAACTGGACTAGCACCCATAATGAGAGACCACCAGAGAGCCTTGGCAATACTGGGTCCAAACAGTCTGGCAGTAATAAAAGAGAGCTACAGCAAAGTTCAGGAGTTTTGAATTTCCTGAGCTGAACTTTTGTCTTCTGTGTGAATGTGTAAAGTGAGGAAGAGAGAGGTACTTCAGCTGTAATTCAGTTTAGTTGTTGACTAAGAAGAAAAGACATCTTCAGAAATGTAATAAAAAGAAGCAATAATTCTCAGTGCCTAAAGTTTTTTGCAAGCATTTAATTTAGTTTTTTGATGTTTTGGTTGCCTATCCCAAGATTGGATATACCTTGCATTCAGTTCTTCAGGTGATGTTGTTGATAGATAGGAACTTGCAAGACCTGAGTTCAGGGGTGGCTTGACCACAGGCTTCCTGTGAGACCTCACACAAGATGTTTAGACCCAGTCCTCTGTGATATTTAATTTTCTATCTCCTGCTGAAAGAAGCAGGAACTGAGTACTAAACACCTTTGTCTTGTTTTTCCTGCTTAGAAAAAAATGTATAATTATTCCTTACTAATTCTTAGGAAAAAAACAGATATTAATGATCAGCTTTTTAAACTGTCAGAAAAATTCCATTATTACATGATCATCTATCAGTAGAAGTACTGCCCATTTTCACTGCACGTGCCCAGGATGACCAGATGTCTGACCTTCACTTGTAGGGAGGAGCTTTTCAGTGTCTGGTGAAGGTGAGTGAATGATGGCTCTGACAGAGCAGAGGAAAATGTGGGTGTTGCATGGGAAAACTGAAGCACTGAAAACTTACGGAATGTAGTGACAGTACCATGAAGGCATTTTCCACTGAGTTGTTACTTAGATGCATTTTGATTACAAGATTACTTTGTAATCTTCTGCAGATGGTATTTTTATATTTCTTCCTCTAAATCTTTGTATTTTCAACATAAAAGAAAATATTATTTTAAGAAGCAATTAATTTCTTTCTAATGAATCTTACCTGGTTTTTATAAACAAAAAATTTAGATTGTGGTATTTTTTTTTTTTCACAATGTGTTGAGTTTTGTTTTATATTTTTGGGGTTTTGTTTAGTTTAAAAGACTATATTTTAAGCTCACAGTGACCTTCATTGCCTTCAAAAATATCTTTTCACTAAAGTTTTCAGTGATAGGCTCTTGTGGAGAAAAAACCTGTTGTTTTCAGGCCAACAACAGTGGTTTGCGTGTAAAAATTATGGTAAAATATTTACTTGAGCTAGGTGGGTTTTTTCTGTTATTGCTTTCAATATTATTCATAAAATGCAATACCAAACGGTCTTGTGTACTTCTGCAGGTAAGCTTATCAGGAGCCTGGTCTCTTGTGTATCCAGCTATGATATGTGAAACAATGACCTGTGTAGTAGCCAATATGGAGAAAGACATGATTACCTTCCCAAACAGCTGTTGGTCTTAAAATATGAAGTAAACCAGAATTGGAGATGTTTAAAAAGGATCACAAATCAAGAATAAAGTGAAGTTTGCATGGAGAAGCTGTCCCAAATATTTTATGAGAACAAGAGAGCACAAAGCACAAGAAGAGAGACTAAAAGCAGCTGTATCACCTTAGAACAAGTAAATGGGGTTACAACAGCAGATCTGAGGCTGGATTTTATGTAAGGATGAAAAAGCACATAACTTCCAGTGCTTCAGTTTATCCCACTGCAGGTGGGAAACGATGCAATTATCTTTCCCTTGGTGAAACATTTTGAGATGGATGTAGAGTAGGCCCTAAGAGCCTCCTATTATCAGGAAAAAGAGTTGAGGATTCCTGCCAGAGCTCCCATCTGTGGACATCCGTGGAGAAAGATGTCCTCCTAAGCAAAAGATATGGCTGAGAAATGTTCAACTTCTCAGTTTTCTCTGTGTGAATTTGAGCTAAGTATGGGGAGCTTCAGTATTACAAAATACTTTCCTTGAAAATGTCTTTTGATCTCTGGCCTCCAAATTGCATCAACGATCTTCCCTTACGAGAAGTTTCTCGGTTCTTAGAAACAGCCAGCACTCAGTGGGGCTGCTTGTGAACTTGTGCGCTAATGGAGGCATAAGTAGAGGAACTAGAAACGCTCTTGTTAAAGGTCAGAAGTTTTCTGGGTTTTTGTTTTACATGTGGGAGATCTATATTGGTGACTTTTACTTCCTTCGTTCTGCCCCATTTTTGTCTAGTTAGCTTGAGGAACAGATGTGGGCTTTCGTCCAACTGTGTGTAACATGATAAATATGCGTTCTGTGTTTCAAGGCCTGGCATGGTGTCCTCTGGAAATAGACTTGAACAATGACAACTATACTTGGCATTTGAAGGCATCAGCTGGTCTATCTAGGGATCACAAGGTCTGAATAAGAGATCTGCAAGCCCAGGAAAGGTTTTTTTCCAGCAGAGTTGACTTGTTCTAGCCATACTTTTGCTGACATATCTGAAATCCTTTGTCAGGAATCTCTCTGCCTGTTCCTCACAGTTATTAGGCAAAAACAGGGAATGCTGTGCAGGGAGATCTCACAGATTAAGCAATCTTATCCAGTTTTCTTGGAAGCAGGATATTTCTGGGTGCCAAATGCAAATTTATGTCTGGGAGTCTTGAAGAACAATAAAAAAAGGAGAAGTTTTCTTTTAATTGAATTTACAGCGAGTTATACATTTGGAGTTCAGATCACTCGGAAATGAGCTTGGCAGATGCTGGTCATGATAATGATGCTGAACTAGGGGAAATGATCTCGCCATACACCTAAGAGGTGAATCATGTTGCATCACAGACATTTTTAATATAGAGAAGTAGTGTATCTCAAGATTTTATATATCCTTCCAACCTCTCACGTGGAGTTTTTGGATGCACTTCCCCCACCCACAAGTAGCTGGCTGTGGACTTACTGACATAACATAGGATGTAACACCTGGCTGTGCTACTATTTGTTGGATGCATTTCATGCTTATCTGGAAAAAATACTGCAAATGACTCACTGTTTCTATTTTTCCTTTAAGAAATTTGACATAATAAAACTTCTCAGGAAGGAATCTTTATAATATCCGTATCCTGTGATGACATCCAGACTCCCTTGTGCTTTATATAAAATTTCAGTGACTAGTAACTTAAGAAATTTGGCACTTTCATTTCCAGCTCATGGCTTCCTAGGCTGAATTAATTGAGGCTTCAGCATATGTACAGAAGCAATGCAGGTACCTAACTGATACCTAAGCACTGCTGAAATGCAAATAGGAAGTGGTGTACCATCAAGGCATTTGACTGGCCACGATGTAGTTGGCTTAAACCCATCTTTATCTACAGTAACATCTTGCTGGGTATATGCAGTGGCAGGACTTCAGACATCTGTAGAAATTTACAGCTAAAATAGGAGGCATACTCAGGGATTAGACCCATCAGCTAAGCAGGCCTTTTCAGGTTCTCAGTTTTAGACCTAGATTTACTTATCTTGCAATAAAGTCCCATTCACAACATGAAGATCTTCCTTTTAGTTTGCACCCTTAGACATATTGGTAAGCATTCTTTAATATATATTAAATTATTACATGAGGTAAATGTCAGCTATCTTTAACAGAAGAAGCTAGCCTGGTTTCCAAAGGTGTTGGTTGTCACATATGAGAGTTCATCACTGCTGAAAATCAAGACTTGTTTACTGACTTTGTGATGTATGGGCTGGGGGAGGATTTTCAGAGGTTAAAGATAATTTACTCAGAGGCAATTAATTGTCATTAGTACTTGTAAAATTCCCCTATTCCCCTTCCTACACAGAGACATCTATGAATCATTAACCCTTAAACTTCCATATAGTGAGTATGTTTCAGATCTGATACACTTTCTGGAAGCAACTGCAAGTTTGAAGAGTCTAGGGAATGGCTGCTGCTGAATCTCTGTAGGCTTGCTTTCTTTTATGCTAGAAATTTATTTTCATATTGCTTCTACTGATCTGCTAGTGATCGCTATTAGAGGCAGGACAGGAAGACTTCTGGCCTGACCCAGTCTGACCATTCATACATTCCTGTTCTTAACACTACATAATAATGCTGTCTATGGATTATGTAATTAATCAGTTACAGAGGATATGGAGATTTAATTACACTAAAAAGAGGAAGATGATGTCATTGATTATTTAAAGATGGAAACATCTGAAAAAAGCATAAGTAGTGAGAATTTTTTCTCCATAAGCAACATGTTTCAAACTTGAAGAGCTAGGCTACAAGTTATTATTAATGTTGAATGAATTAATTTTCCAGATGTTACATCAGCAGTAAACCCAAAGAGTGTTATCTCAGCTGGAGTAACACAGAGTTTTACTTACTGAAATAACTTAAGCTTATGATTATTGCTGCCTGCTTACAAAAAAAGAAAAGCAATTACTTACCTGGGTTACTTTTTAAACAGTAAAACAGTTGATTAACATGAGAAAATTAATATTTTAGATAAGTCTAAATGACTGATATGAGCACGTACTTTTAAAAAAAAATACAGGCATGAAAATGACAGAATTAATCATATAAAATTTTTGATGCAAAGTTAATATTTAACTACCTAAGGGATGTTATATTTATATAGCTTTATATGTTTACTGCATACTTACATATCTGTGTATGCTAGTTACGTAACTGTACAAGTGAAAGGAAGTGTTTTTAAATTTGAGAAACCATCTTATTTTGTGTGATTTTGACCTTGAGAATATAAACCATTTAAGCTTATTACAAACACATAACAACAAGATTGTCCTTCCCCCAAAGCATTTTATTCACTTATCCCTGAACCAAAGTTCCTGACAGCTGGAAGATCTTTATCTTACCAAGTTAAGATGAACATTCACTGGACATGGCTGATCAAAATGAATTTTCACAAGATATTCAGACAAAACTTGATTTTGACAAATGCCCTGACAACTCTCAGCTTCCTAAGGACTAACTGCATGTCAGAAAGTTTTTTCAGATCACAGTTCTGCTCTGTGGGGACACATCTGATCCCAGTCATAACACCTCTCTTGTTTTCTTTGAGCATATCCTCTGTTACCCCTTGGACACAGTGAAGAGCTGCTGGGGAGGTAAATAGTTACAAATATGTCCCATTGCTCCAATCAGTAGGTTCACCTGTGTATTACGTATTTTTTGTAGCTGTTAAATCAACACCATAATTGTTCCTATCAGTTGTCATTTTAGAGTCTGTTTTGCAGATCATAGGAAAGAGAACTGAAGTCAACTGGTTTTGGATATTCTCAACTAGAAGAAGAGAGAGCAACACACCCCTGCAACAGAAGCTCCTGCCTTTTTCTTAAAATAACTACAAGAGCAAAAATATCCCAGGATATTTTATTTTATCTGCTTTAACAGGCAGTCCTTTAGCATGCCTATTATGATACTTTGCTTGAAAGTTATTAATCTGATTTTCAGCTGATTGCATTTCTGTCACCTTAAAATATTGATTTAATGCCCATCAGTAAGTAATATCTAAACATCTTAACAGGTTACTGTTATTCAGCTGAGTTTCATTCCTACTGATATAGATTTAGAGAAGCTAACACTTAACGAGTGTTTGCCTTAAGTGAAATGTAATTACAGCTATAGATATGGAGAATATTTTTTTTACTTGGAACCATATATATGTATGCAAAATGTATACAAAATACTGCAAAATGTTAACAATAAGTTTCAACTAAATGAAATGGAATAAGAATCTGGACTTGGTTATCCATGAGGAACCCTTTTTTCCTTGGGAAACAGTGTTTTCAGCAAACTTGTAAACAGACAAGGAACGTCACATGGTTTGCATTATAATTGCTCCTACTAAATAGATATCCTACCAGATTTCTCTTTCAAAATTAAGCACTCACTCTAAGATTTTATGTTTGACTTAATGTGGTGGAGAAATAAGAATAAAATATTGAAACCTTTGCACTCATAATTAGGCCAAATTGAGTCTGATTGAATAGAGCTTTAGGATTTCCAGTTATGCTTCAAATATCCCAGGGAAGATGAATGGGAAAGAAATGAACACACTATAGTCATCAAGACTGAGGAAAAAAGAAGAATAATCCTGTGGCTAAGACACTTGATTTAGGTCTTGGGTCAATTTCTTTCTTGTTTGAATGATCTTATGGTTTACTTGAATTTAATCTTTATGTGCCTCAGTTTCCCATTAGTAAAATAGGCACATATGAAATCCTTCCTTTCCCACTCTTTGTGTAAGTTACAAACTTTTCCAAACAGGAATCCATCTAGAATGTGTACACACAAAGGAAGCTCATGACACTCACTTGGTTTCTGAAAATTGCTAATATTCCTGTAGGAGCATGGAGACTGCTGACAACAGATATGCTTCTCTCTAATCCCATGCTCAAACTCTTTTATATGGAGACTAAAGGCTAAATTGAGAAAAACGTGTGCCAAAATCCCAAACTGCAACACAGTTCAATCTCCTCCAGGTGTTGCTTGAAGGGATACCTATAGCCTACAAGTAGGTTAGTTATTAGCAGCCTGTTGAAGAAAAAAGATACAGGAACTAATGAGAGATGGAAACAAGTCTCTGGTATTTAACCTCCTCTCTAATTAATCTAAGTCTATAAAGCACCAGGCCAAGCTTAATGTTTTACTCTGGCTGTCGTCTGCACCTCCTCCTTGAATATGCTGGTTATTTTGAATATGTTGTACAGATGTACTTGCTGTCCTAGATTCTGCTGCAAAACCTTAGCACCGAATCTGGATATTGCAATATAGAGACTCAGCATGACTTTCCTATGCAAAGAAAAATTATTTTTTCCGTGAGGATGGACTTCTCAAGTCCTGAAATCTGCTAGTGACTTTGCTGCTTGAAGAGCAATGAAAACAAAGCATGTAATCATCCAGGCCACTGATTCATGCTGGAGATGACTGAGATATAACATCAAAACTAAAACTGTGTAACTAATATGCTTTCATTGGGAGTAAAACACTAGTTGAGTAATGTATGGTAGGATATCATCATGTTCATTACAAAAGCCCCATCCTTGAAGAATCATTTTAACAAGATTTTCCATCTGATGGTCTCTGATCTGTTATGTCTCAATTGCATTGGAAGGGATGGTTTTTTAATGATCATGTTGAGGATGAAGACATGCAGATAGCAAGAGGTGCATTGGATGATCCCCTTTTGTCTGGCAGAGGGTATTTGAAGGTCTCACTTTTCCTTCACAGATTATCTTAACCAGTAATTTCAGGACAAAATTCTAAAGGGAGGAAAAAGTCTAATGTACTTTCCAAGTCGTGTAGAGATTATTTTGTCTTTAAAGATATCTAATTTCTATAGCAAGGGAGGAGATTATTTTACACCATATGGTAGCTGTCCTGTGATGTCATAGTGATTAATGACAGGATCAGTTGGATGCTCCAGTGGCATAGCAAATGACCTGGGTTTCCTGTAATGGCAACAGTTACACGCTCGTACTAGCACCCTGCAATTAACTGAGCTCTTGTCTCAGCTCTCCCCTGGGCTTAAATACTATAAAATGAATGCAAAGACTACTAACATCTTCATGAGGATGTGGGTCAAGCATTCAGTGACTTTTGGCAGATCCCTTAGACTGTGGATATCTGTTTCCCATCTGTAAACCTGATATTATAATTAGCTGTTCACAGACTTGATTTAAAATTAACTGGTTGAAGGTTTGTGAAACCTCTGTAGAAAAATATTAAGTGGAAATAACATATTTAGGGAATTTATCTATGTTTTTTTAACTCCGTGTCATAGACTCAAGAACCTCCAACACTCTGCCCAATGTTCTCTTTTAAATGCATAGACATTAATTGTCTGCATGATTATTTGTCAGCTAAAAACAAGAAGTCTTAATTAAATGCCTTGTGCTCTACTTTCATGTCAGAGATTTTTTGCGTAAGCATAGTTTCCTGCCTGAAATAATTCTGGGGGCAGATAAAGTGTTGCTACTGTACCAAAGCAAAGCAATACAGACAAGGAACGATCCATTTCTCCCAATGCCAGCTTTATTGCTAGCTTGATGACTGTCACTCTAGCTGTTATTTTAGGCCATGTGTAACGACACACATGATTTTTCATTGATTTGTCATTAGCTGATGAAAAAAACCCCAAGACTGAAAAACTATTTCTTTTCTTGATCCAGTCTTTACCTATGATTTTCTTTGTCTTTTATGATCATTTTGGTCAAAATTACAATGTTGAGCATATGCTAAATTTGGGATCAGGCTTCACATTTACCAAATCACTGAGTCTCTTTAAACCCAGGATCTTCAAATGATTCATCTTTTGATCTGTCTTTCTCTGTCTCTAATGATAGAAGTATAATATTAACAGGTCATTTCATAATGTTTCAACACATCCTTTCCACTGCTGGTTACTGGACAGTAGCTACTGGCATTGGGTTTTACGAAAAAACATAATTTTTGTTTGGTTTAGATTCTTCCATTTAGCAAAAAGTGACTGCTCCTAGGTTATGAATAGAGAGTTTGAAGGCTGACATGTTTGGATTCTCAGCCTAATATTTTATTATTTTCTTGAATAAATCACACATCTGGCTGGTTGCTGAATCTTGTAGAGTATGAGTGTGTAATTACTTTGCATTGGTGAGAAGGGGTCATCCAAAAATCTCCTACACTACTAATATTCTGATTGCAACAGCATCCTGGAGGTAAAAAAAAATTGCATTTCTACAGATATTTTTCTTCAGGTTAGATGATCCAAAGAGTACAGACATGAAGACTGTGTACTATATAAACTAAACACATAGATTCATGTTCTTCTCTGTTCATTCACTGTTTTCAATACATGTTTAAAAGTGAGATGAACACACAGGTTTCAAATAATTTATAGAAGTGAAGAAGGAACATTCACATGGGTCATTTTCCAGTGATGACACCCTGGATGATGTCTGGAGGATACCAAGTGCCAGACACATTGGTGAGTGAAGGTAGAGGTAAACACAGCGCATTGACTGCCTTAATTTTTTTCCTTGCCACACCAATCCTTGCTTGCTCATAGCAATGTTTTTTAATGTCATTTGGAAATGACATTTGATGGCTACTCTTATGGGGTCTGATTTTGTGATGACGGTTCTGATGGTGTTTTTACAGTGAGTAAAATTGCACACATCTTATGAATACTCTTCTTTTTTTCTTTTCTGAACTTGTTATGTGACTATCCAAAGACTTCCTTAGCTGAATTGGCTTCATTCGGTTAATTTACAAATTTTTATTAGTGAACTCTAAACTGGTACCTCAGCTTTTGCAGAGGATGGGTATTCCTTTTTACTTTTAATTCATCCCATGTAGCTATTGAGTGATGAGGGCAGTGTTAATTTATGATTGGACATTGGAACCTGAAATAAAAAGTGGAAAGGGAGGGACAAGAGACTTTCAAATAATAAAATTAAAACCTTTTGGCTATGACTAAACTTACTAATCACTTTTCTAGTTTTGTTGCCATCAATACTTTTGTTCTACTCTTGATGTGATGTGTTTCATAGGGCATGATTTGGGGCCATTTTACTCTTTGTTTTCATGTCATATATTGGGTATTTTTTATTAATTTGTATTATAACCCATGATTTCTCTGTTCTTATTCAGATGTGTGTTATCAATTGTCTTTATGAGAACTATAAACATTTCTGAGATATTTAGCTGTAGTTCCCCTTTAACTTAAAGTAGAATCAGGTCTGAGTAAATAGAAAATGTAAATCTCTGGGGAAGACTATGAGCTGGCAATCTTCTGTCTCTGCACTACACAGGCTTAAGGCACCTGTATGTCCATTGACTGGCACAGGGAAACCATCAAAGATGATCACTTTCCCTGGTAGTTTTGACCTGGGCCAACCAATAATCTGCCAGACAGTGACTGGGCCCAGTGTATGGGACAGAACATGACAGGGCAGGGCAGGATGGGACAGGACATGGGCTGTTCACATGATGGACCAAGACATACTGTTCAAATTCTCTGAAGGGGAGGAGTGATGAGCCAGATGAACCAAGTCTCTCTATCTGCCACATGGGACAAAGAAGTGCAGGGTATTTTTTATTTTAATTGGTGTTAAGAGTAAAGAAGGGAAACGGGAGAACAAGTGTAAGATAGAGAGATGAAATTCACTCTGGGAAATAATTCCTAACCTACTCTTATGAACTTTGGTGAAAGAGGAAAATCTGAAGTGAATTCTCCATTTTCATGCATGACCTCTTGTCCTTAAATGTACTTGAAGTTGTCAGGGTCTAGAAAGGATGCATAGGGGTTAGAAAGAACTGCCCAGAGTTCTTGTTTATGTTCCTTATTCTGATACCAAATAAGACTCCAAAATAAGGCTGGCAACTTCTTTCTCCTGTCAATATTATAGTGACAACATTTTCTCCTATTCTTTTTTGTCTTTTGTCTTCCACACAGATTGTTCTTTTGAAGTATAGATAGAGTTTGCTGGCAGTAAGTCCATAACAGTGACTACTCTGAGCTATTGCAGTACCAGTTATGACTTACAATTTCATGAAAGCATGATTTGAAACTATTCCTGTTATTTAAAATAATTCTGGAGTGCCAAGCATCTCAGAGGGTGAGTGTGAGTCAAAACCATGATCAAAAAAGCGTGAAGGGATGTTACTGCTTGAAGATTTGCTTTCTTGGCTTTCTGTGGTATAACCAGGTTCCACTACTGCCAAGCTAAAAATGCTGTGGATATGTAAGAAAGCTGAAAGGTGGTATAAACTCATTCTGCTGTTTCAGTTCTATTCAAAATGTTCTCTCCACACCAAATTTAATATTTTTCTGGAAGAGGCATCATCTGTCCCCTGTAATGGGCATAAAACCATAAAACCAGTATGAATTCTACAGTTTTTCCTGCAGTGAGTTAAACAATCATGAGCCCACTCCAATTGAGACCAGAATTGATGTTTTAACTATAAGGAACAGAAGTTTTATTTGCAATCAGGGAACTACGGCATGAGTGGCACCTGAGTTTGCCAAATAAATATTGCCTTTCAAACAATAGTTTGGACTTCCATTTCTGCAAGAGGGAATCCAGGGATTCATCTGATTTCATGACAAGCATGAATGTTAAATATCAAATCGAAGAGTCTGACTAGAAAGTGGTTAAGCATTTTTCCTGTCTCCATTTCTGAATGTTCACCTTCAGGCAAAAGCAGCATTGTTTTTCACAAGGCTGATGCTCAATCTACAAATCACACAGTTGTGAGGGTTCTAAGGTTAACTCTCCAGATTGATAGTCATTTGGATTTAAAATCATATACATGCTGCTGATAGAAAACAGAGCAGACTAGTATGGCCAGTGTCTTGATATAACAACTCTGTTTTGTTTTATAAGTTGTGGACAGCACACGTAAAAGAACTCAAGAAATAAAGGGAATTTTACATATTGTATAGAGTCATGTCAAAGGATACAATTTTATTCTTAACTAAGAAATCTTTATGGCCTTGACTTACTGCTCTTATGTATCAAGCTAAACTCTGATCTCTGTTATATCAGGTTCAATTGAGATCACTCCAAGTTCTGTAAACACAGTGGACCTTGCTCAATCAATGCATTATCAACATGTTAAAAAAAGCACAAATGGAATCTGAATGAATTCTTGGAATTTGTATTAGTTTGAAAACAGAAAATACTGATGTATACTTAAAACCCAGAAAGTACTGGTCTATGAACAGCAGGATATTTTTCTCAAAAAAGTGTTTCAATGTTTCTGTAGGAAGAAGTTTCAACTGTAATGACTGATACATCCAGAAGGAGCAGAAGGCTGTGTATAAATCCTTTGTCCTATTTTGGACCGCTTACTCTGCCAGGTTTGAACATCTCTGACAGTCTTCAAAAGCTCTAGAACTCTACAAAAGTCACCTGACATAAAGGAATGAGGTGAAGGAGATGAGCTAGCTGCAATGAGTCTCAACATATTAGTGCAGTGCAAGGCCAGATTTGCCCCTTAGTCTCACAACCCCCACCATTCAGGGTGCAAACCTGGCTGTGTGCTTCAGCGGTCTCTTAGCACAAGTTCTTGATTTGTCTTGAGGTCTGGGGAGGAGGTCAAGGCTTGCTCAATGCTGTTACACAAAGGCAAGCTCTCGTTCATGCAGTCTGATAGGCAGGCATGCACAGGGCTAAATATGCTATGGTTTGCTCTAGTGGACATATATACTGAGCAGAGCTCTCCCCAAACACAAGGGAGATGCTCTGACCCTTAACTAAAGCCGGGGAATGTGGCTGGAAACATGCAGGTCATAGGGTTTTGTGTGCTTAACCCAGCTTTCAAGGCCTTTCTTTCCTTTGCAACAGCAATTCGTATGGCATGAGTTCTACTCCTTCTCCAGCGTCACGGCATGAAGGCAGAGGGGAACGAACTTGTCACACGCATGGCCAAGAGAGGTCACAGGTTCAGTCAGGAGAATCCTGCCCTTAGTTCCAGGTAGGCATGGTTTGAGCCATGCTCCTGCTGACTAACACAAACTTTTAGCTATTTTATCACTTTCAGTGCTAAGTTGATGGAATTGTGTGTGAGAAGGCAGTGAGAAATTCCCACAGAAATCTTGGATTCAGTTTTTGTTGCTGCTTGTCACTTCCTGGATGCATTGAAAGCACCATTTGTTGTACTGACTGGGTGTCCATGAAAATTATTTGAGTCAGGGCCAGCAGTAACCCGCTTCTTCTTTCCCATGTAGCTTTTACTTGCCAGAGTCTTAAACTCTGAAGGGCTCCACTGCAGAAATAATACTGTTAACTTTAAGCAATCTGAAGTTTTTAATCAAGGACCTTAACGTTGTGAAACAGGCTTAAAATTACTAAATGATATTTTATAATACTAAATAATTATCTATTTTGTCTTCTGGTTTTTTTTTTTTTTTTTTTTTTTGTAAGACTGAATAATACATTTAACTGACATTTTAAAGCTTTTCCCTACAACCATGCAGACTAGAACATTGAGATCCTCATATATCTAAACTCCAGGATTTGGGACTTAAGGATAAAATTTTAAAAAATGAGCTTTTCTTTAGAGTTTCTTGTACCATGGAAATTAAAGTTGTGGTTTTTTTTTTTTTTAGATTCTCTAGGTTTGGTAAGGAATTATGTTGGAAGAACTTCTTAAAATTACATAATTTAAAAACTAATTTATTTTGTTAAATGCAAGGATCCTGAAACATCTTACTTGTAAGAAGTAACATGGAGACTAACAATTCCATAAGAGTAAGAAAAGATAAGACAGTGAGCTAGATAGTAATGTTGCTGCTGAAACAATCTGAAGAAAATATATAAGCCATTTACTATCCACCGGAGGTTTAGAAATCATTTCTCTATAAGCAGACTATTTTGCTTTAATGTTTTAGAATTTTAGAGATTCCTTTCATCAATTTGGACAAGATAAAGGATTATCCTTGTAATGGTGCCAGAACCCACCATAGCAATTTTAAATGCACTAAATAAAATATTTTATGTCAAGCAGTTACAGTTGGAAACAGTGGATCCAAATCACCTGTGGATTAAGGAAAAAGTTAGATGCATTTTCTTACTTCCAGCTGGTTGCAACCTCTCTTATCAAGCAGAACAGAGATGAAATACAACCAGCATCAAGCTTGAACAAACGCAATATCTGAGCCTGACTTTCAGTCTAAGGCTCAGAACCATTTTACTTAGACATATTTCAATCAACTGACTCATTCTTACCAGACATGAGAACCCTTGGTTGATTTACAAAAGGAAATTCTTCAAGAAAACTCTAGTGAGGCAAGATCCCACTAACATTTCCAAAACCTCAGAACTGGTCAAATGGCCCACACTTCATGCAGGTGTTTTTTCCTACTCCTCTGTCTCTTTTGCAAAATACATTTCATAGAAAGAAGCTGTATTTATAGTTTCCTGTACAAAGAGAACCTGATTCATACCTAAATTAATGGCTCCCTCCTTAATGTAGTGGGTATTTTGTGATTATTAGGGTAGCCTCAGATAGGTTGAATCTGAAAAAGCCACCAAAGATGAAGACCAATGAACTGACTAGTGAATCTAGCATCATGGTCAGTTTTGTGGTCTACAAGACACTTTGAATTTCCTGGTCTCAATAGAGCTGGTTGTTTAAAAGTCCATCAAGGCATCCATGGAGAGCATTCAGAATAAATACCTCTGGTTCTTTTGTAAAGGTGTATCCTTGTTGCCGTAAACCCAGCAATTAATTATAGAGTACATCGATGATTTGTAAAAGTAGATGCAGGTTTCTTAAGCAGAAGCAAAACAGCAAATGTCCCTGATCCTCTGTCTTGTATGAGGAACTTATAAACTCACATGTTCAGACCGAAGGTGATTATCTGCAGAGATTCAAAACTTGTTAGTCCATGTTGGTGGGGAGAAGGGAGTCATTCTTAAAATATTGCACAGGAGGGGTGTGAGCTGCGTTAGTTGGGTGCACACGTATGTGTATGTCAGCTACTGCCCTCTGCTGCACAGCATCCGACCTTCCCACAGCTAACCACCAGCAAACTTCTCAGATCAACTGCAAAGTGCTCATGCTTTTGAAGCTGGAGAAATTACTTCCCTCCTGCCAGTGAGATATTCACAGTCAGTGTGCTTTATTCTGAGCCTACCATGCAAATTCTAGGAGGCTATAGCTTTCTTTAAGTGATCTAGAGCAGTGCTTCTGCTCTGGAGTCTGGTGGGCATGCAGATCTCAGCCTAAGCCAAAACCTGCCTGTACTTAAGATACCTTCACTATCACCTTAGCAGTAGGCAGAAACTCTGAATCTGAATTTATATATAAATCCTAGAAACTGTAGTCATAAGTGGAGTAGCAACATCTTTAAAAAGTCAGCATAACCCAAAAGTTTAAGCTTATGAGGTTTCACATTTTCTACCCCCAAGCCGAAAGGAAAATTTCCTTCCTGGGGAGGTTGTGCCAGCCCCTGTGCTCAGATTTTGCCAGACCATGGGCTTGGTTTTACGTCACTCACTTCCCCATGCAACAGGGAACAGCAAGACATGAATATTACCTCCTTTGAGAGAGAGGGAGAAGGAATGTCCGGCCTTGTTGGGGATCACTGAAAGGGCAATGGCTGTCATTTTAGAAGGGCTGCCTGAATGGCTCAATATTTGTATGTCTGAGGAGAGTTCTGTGGCGATTGAGTGTGCTGAGAAAACTGCAAGTTAAGAACAACACGAAATGTGTGTGTTTGGCAGTATTTGAAGACAGAAAGATTAAACTGTGCAGAGAACTATAGGGGGTTTGGATACATGAAAAGATTTTTTAACCTAATCTCTGTTCAATTCAGTGTCAGGGTCTCTTCCTACTGATAAAGTGATAGTGAAGATGGCTTAAGTACAGGCAAGTTTTGGTTTTGGCTGAGAATAGCCATGCACTCTCCAGACTTCAGGCCAGTAGAAGACCTTGCAGTTTGCTCCCTGCTGTTCATTCACACATCTGCAAGAGATTACAGCCCTTGCAGATCTGCCAGCCAATTTGCTCATCTGAATGCACCCTCACCTAACTCAAATGCAAAAGAGTTCGGATAGCTGAAGCTGTTTAAAACAGATTTTGCTGGCCTGGTTCATTCTGATTCAGATAATTTAAATAAACAAATCTGTTGTAAGCAGCAAGATGGAGCTGTCAAAAGTACAGCAAAAAATATCAAGGGCGCTGAGCTGAAGAGTGTCAGATCACCAAATGCAATCATAAAAAGACATACATACAAGAGGCAAAGACTGTTATAATTTAAAAATCCCCTAATCTTTTATTTCATTAAAGATTTAGATTTGCTTATGTATTTGTGGAATTGTGCACATACAGTAGGAATATGTACACAAGCCATGTGCCTGGACAAATGAGAGATTATGGAAAATGAATAAGAAGAAATGAATTTGCTTACAACTACACCTTGTGAAACCTCCCAAATTGGAACACTTCTTCTCTTAGGAAATCATTATTTAAGATTTTCCAGATAGAGTTCTCACATATTTATTTTGCACATGCTTTTATTCCTTCCACCTGTTCTCCTTTCAAATTATTTATAACTGCAGCATCTGGAATTATGAATTGATTTTAGCTGTCTTAATGTGGTCTGGTGATATGAATAAGAAATAATGGTGTAATGCCATTTTTTCTTGTACAATTTCTAGAGTGTGGTTAAAACAGATTGGGACAGTCAAACACAGAAAAAACATTAAAGTATCATGTCTGTGTGAGCATATTGAATAACTGATGACAGGCAGTGTAAAATTCTACTTAAAAGCCACGGTTAACCAGGACCTTGCAAGTGACCAATCATTAGTTTTAAAGGACTGAACTTTTTTGGCTGATAATATTTCTGCCTTTTCAAATTCACCAATTAGCCTCCTTATGATCCACATCTCCCCTTCATTATTCTTCCAATTTTATCAGTGTTTTTACTATATCCATGAGTGTAGCTGGTGCTGGCTACAGCTTCTAAAGGCACATTCAGGACCTATCCCAATCATCTAAGAATAAATGAACACATCTTTTTCATGGTTGTAAGCCTGGTCTGGAATGACGACTGTATAAATAAAATCGCTGTGTGACTAGACAGCATGGATTTTGGTTTTACAGAGCCTTTCTGACCAGCACTACAAAACCCTCTGCACCTTTTTTTTACATGCCTGACCTCTGAGAATGCTCATGGAGAAACTGCAGTTTTTAGCTGTTCTTCCACTGTTTGCCGGGGACAATGTTACACTTGCTTAGGGACCAAGGGGAAGATATTCTTGCATTAATACTGTAAGCAGAAAGTGTCTGCTTTGTGCCAGAATGAGTTTAAGGCAAATATAAAATATGAAGGGAGCTTGTCAACTTATTAACTTTGCAGACACCTCTTCTTCACCCCACATTGCAAAGGAAGGAAAAGAGTCTGGAAAAAAGAGAGTTTTGGTGAGTACGTGACCTTGTCTGTGTGACAACATTAAACTAATCTTGTTCATTGGCTACCAAAAAGGACAAAACAGAACAAGAAAAGTTGCTTCATTACAGCTCAAATTACAAAATGCACATCAAAGCGAGGCAGGTCCTTACAGATATTCACTTCAAACATACAGATGCAAAAAATAGACTAAAAATAACAAACTGATATTATATAAACAATTTCAACACCCAGCTCATACACACTATTAAAAGAATATGTTCTTGATGGCAGAAGCTCAAACAAATTACTCCTACTGAGGTTGTAGTAGTAGTTTAGAGCCTGAATCTCTCTTATGATTTAAGAGAAGCTAGAATGAACATATTTTTTTTTAAATAATTGTGGTCTTGTGGGGGGATGTAAGGGTTTTGTAAGTTTCTGGAAGAAATGAACTGTGAGGATGAACACTATCTTTTTGTGGAAAATTGCCCAGCAGATTGGGGATCTAATAATCTAATATAGAGTTAATAAAACCTGTATAGAAAAACAGAAAGTATGATACTGGGATTGCTGTGTCATTATTTTTAAAGACTGTGTGAGGGTCTATGAAATATCTTGTATAAATAAGTTCTTACTTATTTTAGAGCAGTTATGGGATGTGTTAAGTAAATTGACACTTTGTAAGTATGGAGATATTTAAGGGAACTTTTTTAATTCTGGTGAGATGTACAAAAACTTGGTTTTCATTTTCTGTTCAGCAGTATTTGACATCTTACCTGTGTCTTTAGGAACTCTTTTCCCTTTGTGTCACTGAATCTCTGATTTACCATGAACACTGGTGTATCATTACTTCATGGGAAAAGAACCACATTGTGCCTGCTGGAAAGTCAAGTGCTGGTTACTGTTTTCTCTTTCAGGCACAGAAAAATAATTTGATAAATAATTAGGGCAAAATTATTTTATTATAGCAACATGTGCTATTGACTTTTTTGCATATTTATTAGTCTATGTTTCTACATATTGATTTTTTTTTGTGCTTTGATAACATATGTATACATTAGAAGCATCATAAAAGTTCATAAAAGTCACTACTCACCTTATTGCTTACATACCTTTGAACCTACCGTATTTTTACTGTATGTAATACTCCTTCCCAGCAAAAATAAACCTCTTAGAATTCTGCCCTCCATTCACATTTGATATTTTGGGGTTTTCAACAAGACAGAACTTCATTCAACATTGCATTGCACATTGCATAACTATTTGTGTCTGTGGAAGTCAAAATAAAGTTTATATAAAATGTTACAGCACAGATTCTGTAGCATTATAAGACTGCATCAAAATAGTTATAAGTGACCACACACAGTGCAGTGAAGCAGGAGAGGTGGCCAAATATTTGTAACCATTCAGTATTTCCTAGTAATATGCTGGGACACTAACTTCTGTTGTATAAGAAGGAATTGTGTCACCTATTGAATAAAATGATGGTTTGCATTTGTTTATTGCTTGTCATGTAGAATTAGGGAGTGTATTAATCTGCTTGTTGATGTAATTTTGGTGTTCTTTTGCGTATCATTGAAATGCAGCCACCTCTGGGGAGATGTGTGGCAGCTGTGAATAGCTTAGGGCATTGCAGTAGTGTGGGAACCAAGTGAAGAACTGTGATTTAGTGGCAACCTGGATTTTTTAAGTTACTCTTCAGTAAGTTCTTTGAAATGGTGACTTTACTGCTAGTTGCAGCAGCTTCTGGACCCTAATACTACTGTAAGGAGAAAATTAGAAATACCTATTTCCTTCTTGATGTTTTGCTGTTGTTGCTACTTCAGTAAAACAGCTGACTATATCTTGTTTGTTTTGTTTGTGGAAATAAAGACATAATAACAGTAAAGTATTTAGGAAAATAAACTATTCTTAGCTACTAAGCAGACACACAATTCACAGATATTTATTCTGTTTGTTACCTGCCAGCATTCTTATGCAGTTAGTCTGCTGTTTATCTTTTGGTGCAGATTTCATCTCTCCTTGTTTCCACAAAGCCAGATATTGCACATTTCTCACAATAAATCCTTTCTTATTTCTTCTTCAGTTCACTGTGGTTGATGTTAACATTCACAAACTGCTCAATCAGCTTATCAACCCAAGCAGCTGGAAATTAATATACTGTGATAAAAGTCAATGGAACAACATTATTTTCACCAAAAGAAATGCTTGAAGCAAAAGCATCATAATCTGACCCCTTGTCATAAAAAGTTTCAACAAGTGCAGTGTGTCATGTTATACACCATAACAGTTAAATGTAATAATTTGATCTACCTATTGTAAAAGAGATGTATTCAAAGGGCTAGATCCACCAAGGACTAGGTTTTGTATGTTTTGCCATGGGGTAGAGTCCAGAAATTTCAGCAGGTGCCTGTGCTCACTTATTTAATACCCAGGAAAGCTGGTGACAAGGAAAAAGTTTCAGAAAAGCTAGGGTGCTAAGAGGAGAGCCACCTGAATGAGTATTTGATAATTTTTTTAAATATAGAACTATAGAATCATGGAATAGTTTGTGTCAGAAGGAACCTTAAAGATCAACTAGTTCCAACTCCCCTGCCATGGGAAAGGGCACCTTCCACTAAACCAGGTTGCTTAAATCCCCGTCCAACCTGGCCTTGAACCCTTCCAGGGAGGGGGCAGCCACAGCTTCTCTGGGCAACCTGTGCCAGTGTCTCACCGCCCTCACAGGAAATAATTTCTTCCTTACATCTAATCAGAATCTATGCTCTTTCAGTTTAAAAAAATTGCCCCTCATCCTATCACTACACTCCCTGACAAAGAGTCCCTCCCCATCTTTCCTGTATCCCCCTTTAAGTACTTGAAGGCCACTATGGGGTCTCCCTGGAGCCTTCTCTTCTCCAGGCTGAACAACCCCATCTCTCTCAGCCTGACCTCATAAGGAAGGTACTCCAGCCCCCTTATAGTCTTCGTGGCCTCTTCTGGACCCACTTGATCAAGTTCACGAGTTTATGAATATTCATTGGAAAGGTGCATCAATTTCAACAAGTGAGAGTGAGAGTGCCCTTTTCCACAGGACTCTACAGTCTGTCAATTTGGACTCCCTCCAAAGAGCACCAAAACTTCTAAGCTGTAAATCCACCTTCCCTCACTCAGAATTTGTTTAATCAAGGTCTAACTTTTCACCAGAACACACTTGAGTCCAGTCTCATTCTCTGCACAGTCCCGTTAGAGAAAAATGCAAAGGTCTACATTAAAAAAATCAGAAAGAAAATAGGAGTCCAAGATTCAGTCTGTATGCAGAATTAATTAATAACCTGCAGCACATTAAAATATTCAGAAAAGTGAAATCCTACCACATCTATAAAGAAAGGAACTATAATAATCCGAGTTGCATGGCTGAGGAAAGCAACACATATTTTAGTTTATATGCCTCACTTAGCAAAAATTTTAAATGTCATAAGTAGAACTAAATCCTATAAATACTTCCTAAATCTCAACTCTGCTGCTTCATAATAATGATCTGTGTTAATAATTTTTAAGAAATTTTTTTAAGAAACATTTTCTGTGCATTTAATGATTTTCAACATAACAGTACTAAAGAGAAATTGTCTGCAATTAAGACAAAGTTAAAAAATAAAACGTTTCTTATCATATTTTAAATCAATTATAATATTCAATGTGAAACTAAAATAAGATGAGACCGAGTTGATGTCTTTCACTTTGCATTGGTTCTAGTAGCTGATCAGAACAGTTCAATCTAAACTCCAGACAATTAGCTTTGAAGTCAGTTCATCCTCTTGTAAAGGAAGAAATCACAATTGACCAATTTAGAAGCTGGAATATAGCTGCAAGTAATCATTGTCTGATGCAAATCAAATAATAGTTATTGCTTAAATGTGCGGCATAGAATCTGTATAGAGTATGCACTTCATAAGCAGTATTGTTTTGATACAGTCTCAACACATATGATACATGAGCACCAGAAAATCAGAAATAACAAGACTGTGAAGAAAACTGTGTAGTAGTAGATTATTATCACTTAAGGCTCTGGTCAGTTTTACAGCCTTATTATCTGACAAATTCCTATCATAGTCATGGTTTTTAAAAAAATAAAGAAAAAGAGGAGAAAAAAAGAGGAGAGGAGGACTTCTGGGTATGTTAGTTCAGTTTGGCTGTAAAATGCACAGAAAGTTAATTATACAGTCAGTGCCAGTGTTATAAGGCTGTCCCAGGATTTCTGTCCTAGTGAGACAAACTTCTGCAGCAATGAAATTTAGCAAGGGAACTGAACCTAGTTTGCAGCTTCATAGTCTCCTTCAGCTACTGTGAGGTCTGTAGTAGAAAATTATGTTTTGGGAAAAAACGCAGCACCCTAAAAGTAAGAGTTCACAGGAAATTGCTAATTTAAGGCATCTCACTGTGTCTTTCTACTCAGTGTAGGAAAAAGTACATCTGGCTATTGTATCTCCCAGCAGCGATTAAATCAAAGGATGGGAGAAAAGAACCACAAATGGCTACTCAGCATTTTTATTCTGTTTAATGGAGGAGATAACTTTGCCAATTCTCTTTGTGTACTTTAAAACAAAGGCGATCAAATAATGAATTTGAATTTCCTATGCCTTCATTTTATTCTCCACAAAGCTGCTTTTGCACTGAACTCTCAAAATATTCAGAAAGTGCTATGAAAGATTCCCGTGGCTAGTTTCCTGATTAAATAATACATAATTCTTCATTGATAGCTGATATCTTCCAGAGATTACCTTTGGGGAGAGTAAGTTGTTACTAGACTAGCAAAAGGGAGATAGCAGATTTATGAGGAAGAATCTAAGTAGGCTGCCTATGCAGACTTTTCAATTCCTCCACAGTCTTTGGCTTATAATATATATCCATTGGAAGGAATCCTGCTCCCACTGAATTTTGTGGGAGTTTACCAATAATTTCCACTGAGCTAACATTTTACCTAAGGAAATTTTGAAAGGATGGAAGCCATCACTCTTCAGGACTAGTAGAGTTGGGAAGGGCATTTTCCTTGTAGGCAGGTCATTTAGGGTATGGTAGAACGCCAGGCTTTATGCCCTAGTGTGGAGCTACATAGAGAGACTGACTCCGGTCTTTACAAGATTAGAGAATTTTACAGCAGTGCTACAGTCTCACCAAGAGGAATTCATGTATTCCCAGTCTCTGAAAGAGTTTATTCAAGACTCTTTCTGGTGTTTCTGGGCATGCCATGTCATCATCCCTTCAAGGACTGCTCACTCCAGAATTTCTTACACCTTACCCTCATTTATCTAGGACTAGTCTCTTCTAAAGACAGGATATTAGACTACATGGACCACTAGTTTGGCTTCATAAGATCATTCTAATAAATGTTTCATCAGTGTCATGTATGACCTGCAGGAAGGATTTCTTAATCTCTAACACAAACACGATGCAGCTATGGTCACAGAAAGTCGCTGTCAGAGATGGGATTCTGTATTTCACTGATCTGTATTAGATTTGCACATTTTTATCTAACCGTCATCTCTACTCCTTCTTCAGCTCTCCAGCATTTTCTTTCCATTAAGTACAGAGGCTGGAGGGGTTTTTTTCCTTTTTGACTTGTCTCATGCCTGGGATAGATTTCAACTACATATTCCCAGCCCATATATCTGACAACTCTAGGTCCTTCTCTTTTACTTTCTCATTCTCCCTGGTGCTTGCAGCACCTCCTAATTTAGCAGTATCTTCAGATTTAACAAATGTGGTGTGTAGTCCTTCTTCAAAATCATTAATAAAAATGTTGACTATTGCTGGGCCAAATTCCTATCCCTACTGCATTTCCTTATGGCATGATGCATTGCTGTGAAAATTCTACTCTGCAATGCACATCCCAGAGCTGAGGATGTGCTGTAGTGCAAAATCATAGATAAGAGCAGACTAGAATTTTCTGATATCTTAGTCTTAGTTCAGTTGTATTTCATAAGTTTTCTTGTAACTTTGAAGCTTGAAATGCAGGTGTACAACATCTTAGTAGACAGGGGAGTCATATTAATGGGTTTGGCAGAGCTTGGAAAGTACAGATTGAGCCAACTGTTTGACTTTGGGAGAATGCCTAATGTTTTATTAACACTGCTGCTTCTTTTCAAAAGAAGCCAGTGGTCATTTGGGAGGTCTGATGAGAAATGTTTCATCAACGGAGTACTGGTGTTTCCAAGGAGGAAAATTAAAGTCATTCTGTACCCCCAAAAGAGATTTGTTTATAACTATATCTCAAGTTATTCTAACTTGTACCTCCAGTCATAAAAGGAATGAGGTATGAGGAGACTGTTAGGGTAATGACATCCCTTTCCTCCCTAGGCACTTCAGTAATGTGTAAAGCTAAATAGCTGTTCCAAATAGTTGACTTTACCTGGGATTTCTCAGTAAGGTCAACCTCTTGTCAGATAACTATTTTCTGAATGCAGCCTAACAGAGAAACTTAATGACCTCTATTTACTTCAAGCAGAAATCCATCAAAGGGACAATTAGCTAATTTTAAACATAAATTGGCTCCCTGGTGAGAAGCAAGCTTATAAATAAACCATTTCATTTGTTCACTGAACTAGACTGTCATGTAAGTGAAATTGCTGACTCCAAAGCAGACAAGCGATTTGAAATGTTTACATGAATGACTTCAAATTGACAAACTTTTCTTGCCTTAAGTGCCCTGATAGAAAGACTTAAGGGGAGAAACCACTGGAAGCAGCTTCCTTTGCCACTGCTGATGTGCAGGCAGGATGCAGCCAGGCTGAGCCCTGTCATATCTGCACCGTCCATGGGAGCAAAACAGCCCAAGCACTCTTCAGTGATTCTGTTAGCAGGTGGTAAATGGTGCAGACAGACACAACTCCTCAGCTTTCCAGCTTGTGTGCAAGTAACTTTGACTTTAACACCACACATGAAGGGAAGAGCAGGTTCCTGCTCCTAATTAGACTGTGTAGAATTTCAAAGTGTTTGCAAGAAAGCCTCACTGATTGCCTGTTGGCTTTTTTTCTCTTGAGTGTTCCCATCACTATGGTACATGAGCACCTTTAGTCTTCACTACAATTATTTTTCCAGTATAAACCAGTGTCCTGAACGAATGGAAGTGCTTGTTTCTGAAGTTCCTCAGTTTCCTAAGTGAGGTGTTTGGTTGGAGGTAGGGTTCCAGAACACCAAAATAAGGAAGAAAGGTCCATATCTCAGGAGACTGCCGTATGACACACATTGGGAACTTTCATTTTCTTTCCATACCAACATCCCTGAGAAGCAACATGTGCACTCAGCATGTATTGTCAGTACTCATCACCACAGTATTTCCACAATACTTTGATTAAGGGGTGAATACATGACAATAGTCTGAAGGTATTTGAAAGATGGCAAAAAGGGCATCAGAGAAAAGGGGAGACATTGCAGGCCAGTGTCCAATCCCATGAGATATGGGGATTGTGAAAATGTCTGATGAGACCCCAATACATTCTCAAGCAGAGAACAGGATGGAGCCTTCCTAGGTCAGATGGGGGGCTCGGGAGGGAAACTTTATAGCTGTCTTCACTCTGTTTGAATAGAACTCTTCAGTTTGCTGTTCGAAATGTTATCAGACCAGAGATTAATTGCTGCTAAAGGCAGCCAAGTAACTGCTAGAGGCAATAAAAGGAGGAAGAAATAAAAGATCCTTTAAGTAGAATTTAATGACCTTCTCCTGCACATTGTTTTACTTTGCCAGATTAATATATAGTCACTCATATAAATGCAAGTATGTGTGAGTGCTTGTGCATGTGTGTGACTCTGCATGTGTGGTGAGATTGTACTTGCATACCCAGTTTGTTCTCCAATGCTGATTATCTTTGTTCAGAGGAACATGCCATGATCAAATCAACTAATCTAAACTAATCTGAAAACAAGAGATACAATTGTTCACACAGCTGGGAAACAAGAAGCTTGTATCCTGAGGTACATTTTTTATGTTCAGTGGACTTTTGGGACCTTCATCATTCTTTGAAACAAGTGGCAGAAAAGTTCAAATTGTGACACTTTGCTTTGGTCTTTCAGGCCTGCAAAGTGATAGGAAGATCTGTTCATGCTGAAGATTTCTTCCAGAAATATAACCTGGATTGGGATTTTATGGAGCCATATCTTACACATCAATGCATTTAGGCATGACTTGGTAAACTTGTGACTCAAACTATTTCAAAGTACTGAAGTATCAGATAATTTTCAGCTGTGAACACAGAAATCTTTCCAATAATCACATGGGAGGAGAAGGCACTAGCCTTCTCAGTATGTAATTTTTGTCCCAGAGAGGTCAAACATCAGGTCTTTCTTTCACCACATCTTAGTGGCTTACTGTCTCATTAACGACCAATAAATATTCTTTATTTTGTATATATATATATATGCACACACACACACATATATATATATATATTTTTAAATCCATGAAAATGCATTTTGGGAAGAAGGAAGGATGAAGAACATCTGTCCTAATGTTGCTGGGATATTTATAGTATGGACAGGTCAGCTTTTTCTTTCCATGAATCTTTGTATAATCTGACTTGAAAAATACCATAACTGAAAATAATAGGCATTCATCAGAAGTTAGAGATGTGGCAGAAGAGACCAATAAATACAGTTTGTTCAGTCCTTATGCAACTCACACCAACATATACCAGACCTGCAGTTAATGGAGTTACCTCCATTTACAAACCGTTTACAGGCACAATCAAACACAAGAAATATTGTCACTGATTTTTTTTTTCTTCCACTTAGAATCAATGTTGAGGAAAGAACAAGACTGCTACAAAAAAAAAAAAAAAAAAAAAAAAAAAAAAAAGAGGCTAAGAATAGACCATAAAGTATGTTTGGTAGAAGAGGACACATACTCCCAGTTTTTGCGGAGAACCACAGCTGTGGGTCAGCACACATTCCCATAAAATGGTTATCATATGCAGTTTCCCAGCAGTACTCTGTGGTTCAGAATTAGCAGCTAGCAATTCTCACCACACAGCTGAAGTCATTTCCCTGTGTTTGCCCCAGTTTTTTAAACAAAATGAAACACACCACAAATTCTGGAAAGCTGAGAAGATAAGTCATGAAGCTAATGCTCAGTTTGGGAAAACTAAAGGAGGGAGAAATAATTTAAGGTATGCACATAAGGCATATAGCCACATTCTGTCTTCTAGTGCATCTTCATTGTGACAAAAGGAAAAGTTGTTTTCAGTTATTTTTTCAAAGGCAGACCACACACTACCCTCTTCCCAGCTTGCAAATTTTATCTCTTATTTCCACTCTGAAGGAAGGAATATCTGAGATATTCATATCAAAGCCACAGGCTAACGTCAAAGCAAGGATTATTGATGAGATGTTCCCAGTGTTTAGAATCATCCCTGGTTTCAGTGGAAAGAAAACCCATGTCTCTTCTGTTTCCCTTTATTGGTTGATTTGATCATGCTTTTGAAGGATAACACTTCAAGAGTGCTGTGTGAAGATGACTGCCAGCTATATTGTGGTTGTCTTGGACCCTTCCCAGGATGTTGAATTTGAACTGAAATCAAATTCAAGTCCTTTCAAACTTGCTTTGACAAATTAGTGTGTCCTCTAGATGGGAAACCAACTAGATGAACCAACTAGTTCACCTTATGATGATGGGAAAAAACTATAAAGGTTTCTAAAGATTCTGGTTGCAATATGAATGAAGATACCTGTTGCTTTCTTGCAAAGAGGTCACTCTGCTTTGGGCGTTCATTGGCATAGCCATCCCCAGTAAGTGCCTGTGAAGGGAATGCTAAAATTACAATTTCTGCTATGTTACCTTCAGAAGGAGCTGCTTAGTTTATTCTTAGGATAGGTGTGAACAGGAAAGATAGTGTCAGTACTGTGAATTAACTGTGAGTTACAGAGGCAAGAAGAGCAGGAAAAGAAAGGAAGCTTGCTGAATTTTGGCACCAGAGATGGCTTATTCCTCCAGCTAGTCTTCCCCAACTGTATTTCTGAAAGACAGAACAGCATCCTTGGAAGTCAATTCAAGACACCTAAATCGGACATCTGATCAGAATCACCTTCTAGAAGAATCTCTGCTTTAATCCGTTGACTAAAGAGGGAAAAAAGCCAGCTCTGTCTGGTGATGTCAACAGTTTATGACTAGTGTTGTTACGTGAGGCAAAGTCCCATGAAAACACTAGAGGATAAGATCACTCGCAGCTCCTTCTGTTCCTCCATGTACATCTTGTGTTTCACTCATTGCTGCACGCATATTCCACTTACAAATGGACCATGAGGTCCCTGATGTTTACCATGATGGAGCATTTGGATTCATTTGCCAGATTTACTCACCAGATCATTGCAGAATATGGATGCTCTATATTTCATTATTTTATTTCTTGATGGATGTATTATTATTATTAAATCTCATGGCATAGATCAAGATATGAAGAAATCACAGTCTTTGACTCTGAAGATCATACAGGATGGATAGAGACCTGATAAGAAAAAAAAAAAAAAAGGTCATTATTTTTATGATCTGAGAAAGCATTTACATATGCTAGAATATTTAAAAATGAGATAAATTATTATTTAGAAATGAAAGAAACAAGGGTTTAGAAATTACAAATCTCACACTCTATTCCCTCTTTGTGACCACAGGCATTCTCACGTCCTTCCCTTATTTCCCAAAGAGATTCAGTAAAAAACTGTTATTAACTAGGTCCTAGATAACATTTTTATCCATCAATCTCAAACTACACTACTATCGACACTGCATTATTTTTGCTTTTCCAGATTTGTACAGGAACTGTGCAGAGAGAAGTAAATGACTTGCCCAACCTTTCCAGCAGATCAGGTTTGAATAGGACACCCTTCTCCAATATCTCAAGCTACCTGCTAAGCCCAACTTTGCAAATTGCTCTCTTATCCACAGTGGGTTCTGATTAAAATTTGAGAAGCCTACTGGTCCTGAGTTGAAAGAAGAGATGTGCACTAAGTGAATGGTAATCATTTTATGCATTGTCTCCATAAGACACTAAAGATAACTACATCATTTCTCAAAAGACAAATAAAAATTTTCTTGACAGAAAGGAGAAAATACTGTTTCATGACTATTTTGTATAGCTGGTCAGCAAATGGATTTTCCAACCAAGGAGAAAAAAAAAAAAAAAAAAAAAAATTAAACCAACCAAAACACAACCAAAAGAGAATCTTACAAAATTCATTTACAGAACAATATGAAAAAAAAAAATATTTCAGGCCAATGAAAACCTTTTATTCTGATAAACTGAAAATACTATCTCATAGACAGTCTTTTTTTATGTCCTTTTAAAATAAGGTAATTACTTTTTTGGTATGTTTTTATACTGATTTTAAAAGAAATATAACCAAAATCATTAAGATTTCCAAATTATTCTCTCATTATAGACAAATAATTGTCCAAAAGTGAGTTTCCCACTCTTTTCTCCTCCACTCTTCCCATTTTAGATGGTTCTTGCTGTCCACCAAGGAAATAAAATAATCATATTGTGTATCTCTGCCACTTGGATCACTTGTGATCACACAATTCTGTAACCATGTTGTTGTTTGGGAGGATTTACCCTTTGTCCTTATACCTGGGGACAGGGAGAATAAACAAGTTCAAAACAAAACTAAAAAAGTGTGTGAGAGAAATTCTGTTCATGAGGAGGATGTTTGAAGTGTTTGCATTCATCTCTATCCTTCCCACAGAAGCCAATGGCTAAAAGCTGCCCAATGACCACGTTTTCTCAAGTATTTTGCTCATTTCCACAAGGAAATTTTGTCCCAGTGTAATCTGATAGTTTATAAAATTTATCAGAGATTTCTGGACAAACCTGTTTAAAAGACTGTGTGGTCCATCTGACTCAGCTGCTCTACAACTGTAAATACATATTTATCCAACATGCAGATCAGCTATCTTATGGGTAAGCATGAAGGCAGTCCCTTCGCTGAGCATTAGATTTGGTGTTACACCATGCAGAAGCTTGCCATGATGTGTTGTCTGACCACTTCGCTTCCCAAGTGGCTTCATATGCAGCAGAAGACCCAAACATTCATTCCTTGAGAAGTTTAGTGCATCTGAAATACCAAGCTCAGACACACCAGCACCTCTTAGAGTCCTGGGCAGAAACAAAGCAGATTTACAACTTTTTAGGCTTGCAGTGAGAATAGTTAGCCTGCCTCAAATTTGTCTGGAGACTTTTTCTTAAATATCACTTTTCTAATATTTCTGAAAATCCTGCAAAACATTATAGTACTGGAAGAAAAGGTAACTAAAATATCCAGTGATTAAAATTTTTCTTCAGTTTCTGTTTCAAAAAGAATGAGACAATTAATTTAGGTACAAAGATAACCTACTACTACCATAAATGTAGATGTTTACTCTGTAGTACCTGCTTTTAACCACTCTAAATGCTTCATATCTGTCCTTTTACAACAGTTCCTATATTACTGTTCCTATCTCTTCTTTATTTTTACAATAAGTACCCTAACCTTTTATTATCAATCTACTGTAATGATTTACTTAGTTCTAGTTAGTAAGGTACTTTTGTTTGTATTTCAGGAATTCAGTACTGTATTTCAATAAGTGGATCCAAGTACATAAATGTGGTTTATTTGGCCTTGATATCTATGTCAGTGTAACACTGATTCAGAAGTTATCAGAAGTAAGCTAAATGGAGGATTTATGGAGCAGACTACTCAGTGGAGTTGCATTCTTCTGACTGGGATCTGCTGAGGCAAAACTGCTACAATGTGAACCCTCAGGGCTGACAAACATGATGATGTGTAAATCCCACCTGCCTAATCTTTCAACTGGTATTCCTGTATATGTACATCATCTGGTTTGTATATAGCGTTTATTTCATTTTCAGTGTGTTATGCTAAATCATGGGTGGAAGAAGGCAAAATGCAACAAAGCCTTTGAAAAAATCTCATATTTTCCAGCAATCTGACTTCTGAGATTTGAATGTTTGAATTTGACAACCTAGCCAAGGCTTTACACGGGCCTTTCTCACTTTTATCTTCTTGGACAAAGTATTAGGATGCTGAATCAGAAGAAGGCTGTCAACATTGAAAACAACATAGGCCAGAAGGTGTAAGTTCCCTTTTTGCCACAAACTGGAGATCTGTAGTACTGAGTTACTCAGACTGAACTCTTTTCCCATGGGGTGCTCTGTCTAGGTATCTGTAGTGCGCTATCACTCTTACATGTAATGGCTGCAAAAAAAGCTCATGAGTAATAGTCAAGTGGTAAAAGAAAACTGAATTAGAAGCAGTCATTCAAGATGGAAAAGAACTAGTATAGCCTGGCTTTCAACAGTCCTTTCTGATAGCTAGTAAAATAGGTTTGCCTTTCCCTTGATGGAGACACCAAATAACATCCCTTTTTTATGCAACTGCTTACTTTTCTGAAGTTGTTTGGTACTTCACATTGCTTGGGATTTCTACTTCTTCATCAGATTTTCTTTAAATTAGACAAAGATCTTGAACGTTATTAGTAAAGGTCAGACGGATAGATAGACCTATGCACACTCACAGAGTATGATCAAACAAGCCTCATTTCCTTACAAGCCTGAGGTAAAAATAACATTTTGGAATTTCCACTGCCAGAGTTTTGAGCACTTCTCATTACAGGATCAGGAATGAACCTTGGCACTGCTGACTAGAGTCATTTATTGTAGACAGTGGAATTATTGTTTACCCCTCAACTAAATGCTTCCTCCTTCTTCTGGGCCTCACATGAGAAGGGGGTAAATTGCTTAAGAGCAGAAATCTAAATCCCACCATGGCTACTAGAATCTCTCAACCTTCTGAGAAGTACCAAAGGAATCATAGGTGAGGAATAATTGATTTGACATGCTTAATCTATTCCTTGTGCATGGATACGTGTCAGAATGTTGCAGTTTCTCCACATCAACCCATAGATTGAAGAAGGTTCACCTAACCGCAAGTCTAGAGAGAAAAAACTTGTCCAGACATGATAACAGCACAGAAACCTTCTGCAAGATGGTCTACAAAAAATTGACTGGTGGAGAAGGTGAATACAGAGTATTTAGTCTCTCTCATAGTAAAGGAGCCAAGGGTTCACAGTGCATAGATAGTACCACTGCTGCTAAAATAAACAAAGCGACAACCTTTTTCATACATACAGTACTTTCAAGACTACAAGATGTGTAACCATATAAAAAAGAAAAGCCAATCATGATGTTAACTTGGGACAGGAGGATAGCACAAAGAGAACTTCAGCACAGCAATTAGTTGCATCTCACTTCTTACTCCATGTAACTTTCTGCTCCATCCCTGAGATCCACCATCACCATTATATTTGTTCTCCTTCCCTGTAGCAGAAAGCTTCCAAGATGAAATGAAGGACTTGCTGAGTTAGCAGCTGCCTGGGAAAAGAGGGATTTACACAAGGGCAGCATCACCTCTGTCTGGCCTGAGCCCTTCCTTGCACTGTATTCATGTCTCTTATTTCTGAAAAGTAGTTCTCTGTCACCCTCCAACTAGCTACACAACATTACCTTAGCCATTGAAGGTGGCAACTATATAGAGACACACAAGTTTTTCATGAATAGCATCAGATATTTGACAGCAAGATGCAGTGGTTTCAATGACATCAGAAAAAACATGCTAAACTTTTCTATCTGAATTCAAGTTGGAAGTTGTAGCCTATGCTTTGCAATGGGGAAATGTGAATTTAGTACAGGCAGTGTGTGCTCACTGCAGAAAGCAGACAGAAAAATCTCCCTTGCAGATATCATCCCAGGGAAATGTTTTTGTCAGAAAAGTACCACTGAGACACATCTGAAAAGGTGTGTTGCTACAGTCCAATAGTTGAATTGAATTGTAATAGCAACTGTTCAGATGAAGGCTTAAAAAAATACAAAGCAGCAACTTTAAAGTTGGCCCAAATTACTGCATATGCTGATGAAAATGAAGTCGTCCAAGAATACTTATAAAACCTCAGAGAAGATGTTTGATGTCTCCTTAGAAAAAGTGATGAGCTTTACTTCATATATCACTAACCTAACAATGAACTCAAATCTTGCAGAAAGCAGTTTGTACCTCATTGGTGAATTCCCCTGTGTTTGACAACCCTGTAAGAAAACCAGCTGATGAAGCAGATGAAAGAGTCATGATTATTTCTAACACCATACATCAGAAAACTAATTTTATAATTGTCTCAAATTATTCTTCTAATAGAAAAATCAACTCTTTAAAAACATGAAGTTTTGATGCTTCTTGAAACTTTGCCAAAAGGATTTTGTGTCAGTTAACACCTCCCCCCCCCCCAAAAAAAAAGGGGTCAGTTATGAAATGGGGACAAACTGTATTGAAAACTGACAGTGGGGACTTTTATTAAGAAAAATGCCTCACCTTGGCTAGTGCAAAAGATGACAGAAAATCCTCTCTGAGTTGGAAATAGGCTGGTCTTTTCTAGAGGCCAGATAAAATTACTACAGCCATGTGACAATCAGTAAATATAGCTTTTAATATTTTTTTACAAAAAGAATCAAAAAACCAAGAAGAATCAATAAAAATATTTGTAGAAAAATGAATTGGGAAAATTTACAGAAAACCTGAGTTGCCAGTAATTGAAAATCTGCCTATTAAAATAAAAAGAAAAAGAAAGAAGGAAGTTCCCCAAGCATACACAGGCTGAATTCAAAAGGGAAGATCCTGCCAACACATTGGAAAATTAAAATGATGAAACTTTGCTCTATCTCCAAATGACAATTGTGAATATGAAACAGCTGCCAAAGGCGATGCTCTTCTCAGTGACAAAGTCCGGCATATGCTTTGAAGCAAGAGAATTGACTCCATTTTGATAAGTACGGTTGAAATTCTGCGTTGCTCTGTCATTTTCTTAAATTATATTAAATTATAGGACTGATTATTCATCAAGCAATTATTTAAAATGTGCTAATACTGTCTCATACTACATTCTTTAAAAAATTTTTGTGGTAAACTACCTGACACTGTAAGTTATCCACAGATGTATATGAGTGGTTACATTCAGGAAATTCTATCTTTAGAGAAGTGCAGATTGCTTGAGATGTAGATTATTTGGGTAAATAATGTAGCTACAAATTTCATTCATCACATTTTGAAAGTAAAAAACTTAACTTGTTTTCTATCAAAGACCTGGGAAATAGGTCACCTTGCAGTTGTTTATGGTTAAGATGCAAATTTCAGGTAAGAAAGTGCTTGAAGGTCCACTGCTAGGACAGGGAAGGATAATAATAACTGCTTCATCGTATTTGTCCTCTTCATTATATCCTGATAACTCTTCCCTACCTAGGTTTAAATCTCTGAATGAAGATCTGTGTCTGTATCTTTCATATGCTTTCTTTCACAACCTGAAAGCAATATGCCATGATGTATTTGGTTTCAGATCCCAGCCCATTTCCCTTATCTCCCTTGCTGCTCTTTCCACTGGTATTCCATTCTTTTCAGACCTAAATAGACCTTTTCAAACAATTGATCTCCTGAATTATAGCCTTGTGTCAGGTTCACATCAAATTGACTCTTTTCTTCATATGCATTAGAATGTATATTATTATAACATAATTTTAATCATATTCAGTTTAGTCATGAGTTTGCTTACTCAGTTCTTTTGCCCCTCTCTTAAGACTCTCTGGAAGATTGCAGTTAACACCGTTACAGCAGCACCTTAGTTGTAGTTTCATATATCTTCACTTTGTTTTAACTCTTGCTGCTTTTGTGGTCCCTTGTCCAGCTTGTGATATAATTTGTATTTCAGCACCACCTCCCTTTAGTACAACAATTCTAGAAAATTAAGGTATTGTAAATTGCTGCTAAATATGACATAAACAGCTCACCACTGAAAAGAAATGTTATGAATTAGACTCGTAGAGATAACAGGTCATCTGTTAACAACAAAATGCATTGTCTTTTGAGGCGTCTTCCTTGGATAATAAACTAATCTGTCATACTAAAGTTTCTTATAGGGGAACTTAGTATTTGCCAGCTACAGACAACATAAAAACTCTTCAGATTCTGAACACCTGATGTTCTTAAGGCCTGTCCACCATAGTTATTGAAAGAAAATTGTTCATTAGGCACTGCTGTAAAATGTTTTCTGTATATTACTGAAGAATTCAGAGGAAAGAAAAAGAGCTACTAAACAAAAATGGTAATAAGATTTCAGATTTTGTATACCTTGAGCAAGAATAGAATTTAATGTACAGGAGGACACAAAATAATGATCTGAGTTCTACAGTAGCTTTTGTTCAAGAGTTGAGATTGTGGGTAAGGTGTCTGAAGTTAAAAGGAATTAAATCCCTCAGAGGCACTACTTCAGACAGTATATTTTTAGCCTACTGAGTAAGAAAAAAAAAGAATAAAGCAAACATTTCCCGAAATCCTTGGTTTTTGTGTGATATACCTGACACAATCAGTAGAAAATTCTTAAGAAACAGTCCCATATGTATTCATGCACTAAAATCAGTGAAGTCTTATATACTGCTTCTTGGTATAATTACTCAGGGTTTCGAGATTACTCACAGCCACTTGCGTTGAAAGAGTATTTCATTCCACATAAATTCCTGGGGATGTCTTTTCTCTTACAGTCTTTAATAAACCCATATTCAGACAAAATTCCTACTTGAACTGAGCAAAGGTTTTTGAGCTTAGAAACGAGTCAGAATCAAAATAGTCCATACCTAGAGGTGAGCTACAAGAAATCTCATAATCCCCACACTGTGAACACAGTAAGAACATACAGACAGCTTAATCAGGTTAGACCAACCCAGTGGCTGAGATGGATAGTGGTGTCTTTGTGTTTTAATAAAAATTCCTCTATTTCTTTTTCCTCACATGATTTTTTCCAATCACTTTTGGAAACAAGGAAAGCTTCCAGCATCTACAGTGTCCAGGGGGAAAGGAATTCTTCATGTCTGGGTGAAGAAGAATCACATTTTGGTCTATGAATACACTGCGTGGCAGGTTGATGTACTAGTTCTTGTACTGAAAGAGACAGTGAACAATAATTTCCTATTCACTTTCTCCATGTCATTCATGCTTTCACAGATCCCCTTCCACTCATCTTCTTTTCCCAGGCTGAAAAGTTCCGGTCTACTTATTTGTTCCTCATATGGAAGACATTTCATGGCTCCAATTACCCTTGTCCTTCTTGAAAACTTTGCTAGTTCTACTACATTCTTACTGAAGGTGTTAGGGGAGGATAAAAGCATCCTAAATTGAGCACAATAACCAAAATGCAGGTATACATGAGTTTTACAGTATTATGATGCTTTCTGGTTTGTTCCCTATTCCTTTCCTAATAGATCCTGATATTTAATTTGCCTTTCAAAGTGAGGAACGTACAGTTTCACGTGGCTATTTATTATAACCACAAGATTCTGTCTCAGTGGTGGCAGTCAGTTCAAACTCTATCGCCCTGTTTACAGATTATTTTTATTGCTCACCTTTGTTGTGTTTTTTCTTAAAGTCACCAAAAATTATGAAAAAATAATCTTTAGCTGTGATACCACAGAGAAATCATCCAGCCAGCATGATCTGACATGTTGCAACATTTCCTTCCTCCTCACTGGTCTAGCTCATTCCGTGTCCAGAGTATATCTCTGGGACAACTTGCCAATTTGCAGATTCAGGTCTGTTGGAGTTGGGAATGAAGGACACCATTTTGCTTTGCATTCCACCAAAGCTGGAGGAAGAAGTGACCAGCTGTTCCCCCCTGCCAGGCAACAACAGCTTTTATAAGGGTGAAAAAGAATATAAAAAAATCTCTGGATCTTATTATTGCTCAACATTTTATGTTCAATAGTGAAAAAAGAGGCAGGTGACTAACCAGGACTGTTTGAAGTCCAGCTGGTGTTGTTTGGAGGAGGATGTGTTGCCTGTAGTTGTAAGGTACCAAGATTAAGTGACAATTTAGAAGGTGGATTCGTAATAAGTCAGTTTTTTATAACTTGAGTAGTTTAACCTCTGTCGAATGTATATCACCTGTTGTCCCTTATCAAGCATGCCTCTGATGTTTTTGATTCACTTAGTTCATTCGTTCTTACTATACAAAACATCATTGGTGGGCCTGGTCTCATAAAAGCAGATCGCTAAGGCCCTTAGGGCACAGGAAACCAGCAAATGCATGGGGTTTTTAAAAAAATTAAAAAAAGAAAAAGAGGAGAAAAGCCATATGACCTAGCACAGGAAACAAATCTAATGAAGGAATGTCCTCAGCTTTCACAGGAAATTATTTTCATTTTATGCCATTTTCTGCCTCCATAAAAAGTAACAGAGTTGACCTCCTGCACTCCTACCTAACCTTTTAGCATCAAGGACTGGAGAGGAGAAGTGTTGCCTCGACCAACAAGATGCTAATCCATTAAGACTGTAACAGAGAACAGACTTTTTTCATCATGGGCAACTTAACTGTCACACCACAGCCAATATTTTCTGAAACAGGCTTAGTAGGGAATGGGGGATATTTGCTGTTTGGTAACCAAACTGAGATATTTAAAAGGTGCTACATTTTTAGAAAAAGCACTGAGCACTTACTTTCTGGCAAACAGATCCCAACTGGGTTATTCAGAATCACTGACTGTATCCTGATAGTTTGTACTAAGCAGTGTAAAGCAGGGCCGTGATAAATTACAGGCAGTTGTTAATAGGGAAGGTGGTTAAACCTGACACTTTTTGTCATATATACATGCTGATTCTGTTTGGTTTTGATTTAGGGCAGAAGCTGAAATAATGTTTTTATTTTCATCTCCTGTAGTCCACATTTAGTTCGCTTTAGCCTTGTGAAGGAGCTCAATATCTTCCTTCATGACAGCCCCTGTATTCACATCTCTTACTGCTGATATGATATCCAAGGAAAAAATTGTATTGGGTATGGCCTGACTCAAAGAAAGATAATCACACAACCTTCTTAAGTTGCACCGTTAATGCTAGAACTGTTGATGATTCAATCTCTCATGCTTGTTTTCTCATGGTAGAAAAGCTCAAGGAGGTAGAAATAACAGCAGTAAAACTACTAAATGTCAAAATGTTACTCCTTAAAGTATCTGCTTCTGGAGACAATTTCACAATATGCTTTTGGTCAGGAGGTGAGTGCTCATGCCCATCCCCCTTCGTTAGTTAAGCATGTTGAAAATACAGAAAACAAGCCTCAAAAACACAGTTCAAATGAAGCCTTACAGCAAATCGATGATCAGCCTTTTAAGAAATAACTTTATTTGCACCATATTCAATTTATTTCTGCAACTTCCTGTAACTATCAGATTAACACCAGTGCAATGAATCTGTAAATTAATGAGTTTAATGAGTGAACAAGAATCAATCAGTCTCCCTTGTTTCAAAACCGCTAATAACTTAAACCAAGTATAAACCTCTGAGTCACAGCTTCTTGCTAATAATATGCTTTTTGCTTTGAAGAGAATAATTAAATCATCACCACATTCCTTTTTCTCTATATAACTTCCTGTATGATATGAATTTAGATCAAAACATACCCTTTCTCCCCTAAGGGTTCTTTGTTATATCACTTTGGAAAATGATTTCATGAATGACTTTTGTCCTTGAAGGCATACAAATCAGGCAAGGAAGTTAGCTGTGCTGATTGCCTGAACCTCAGAAGGATTTGATAAGACAGACACACCTCAGTATTTCACAACTGTGTTAGGAAACAAACAGATCTATGCAAAGCTTGCTATAAAGTACAAGTTGTAAAAATCTGGACACTGACACAAGCAGTAGAACAGGTAGATTAGCTTGACAATGGAGGGGGATATCAACAAAATAGGCATAACTGAAAATCACAGAATGTCCAAAATCTATTTAGCAACGTAATAGCCAACTTTAAAATACATATGAAATTGAATCTGGATCAAAGGTGTAGGGGAATCAGATTTTGCCATAAAATTGGTATAAGACTCTAAAAAGAGCAAAAATTTAAGTAAAAGGAAAGCTACATTAGACTTGCTCTATGGCTGTGGACCCTGGGTCATAAAGGAAAAAATTTATTGGGGCTGGTTAATATTACCATTCGCCAGATCAGGTAAAGGCTATTGAATGCAGAATGTGGAGAAAGATCAGAGGCAACTCAAGTCTCATAAAATGGTGATAATGGGTGACCTTTGTAACCTGCATATAAACTGGTCAAATGTCACAATGGGAAAAGGTTAACAGAAGCAATTTCTTGGTACCTTAAATGATTGCTTCTTGGAATAGCTATTAACCTACTGTATTTCCATCTGCCGGTGTGTTTTTAGTTCAAACAGGTAGTGTATTATTACTAACAGCTGCATATCCCATATACTTATGATGAGGTTCATGGAGTACAGTGAGGTCAGAGCACCAGGGGAGTGAATAAAGTGCAGAACCACATGTAAGATGACCTGGTTTCTATTCCCCATCCTGCCAAAGATTTGCTGAATGGTCTTGAATTCAGGTTCCTTGGCTTCCTCAGGCTTTCATCTTGCCATCTGTAAGGCAGGAGTATTGTCCACTCTTCAAAGTCTCTAGGAAGCTAAACTCGCTGGTATGTAGAGAGCTTTGAGATCCTCTAATGGAAATGGTGGGTAGAAGTGTAAAACATTGCTATTCATGTTGAGCAGTTATTGTTTATGGTCTGTGAGTGCCTCAAAAGGATGTCATCTTTCAGCAGATGGTCTAAATCAGCAACATTGTCTCCAATTAGGCTAAAAATACCATGACTGAGACCAAATACATGAAGTCCACTCAGTCATTGACATCATGGCAGATTAATATTCTTTAACAAGGGAAAAGCATACTCTTATTTCAAGTGGTGATGGAAAGAGTCTGAGAAGGCTCAGCATAGTGGCAGGAGCTTCAGGGAACTATTTTCATGCTTGCCATGGTGGACAGATGGAGAGAGAGTGGGACGTCCTAGCTCCCTGTGGGAAGGAATCTGCAAACTGTGAGCATTAGTTCCTCGTAATGCATGACTCCAGCTATCAGCTGGTCAACAGGTTTTCTTCTCCTACATAGAAGAGGGACCCCTTTGTTCAACATTATAGCTTTGCTTTGGTTGTCAAGCCATGAAGTTAAAATCACAGCCATATTTGTCTTTATGCTAAACTTAAACTTCCCCAAGAAGGGTTATTCTCACACTCCCTCTACTTTCAGCAAGCTCCCAACTCTGAATCCTGTTTGTGTAACATATCCGAAACCATGAGCTATATCCCCACATCTTAGCTTGTTAATTTGATCTTCATTTGTTAATCACTTTATACCCCAGCTTTAAAATACACTTGTCTCCTCTTAGACATGTAGGTGTTAATTTAGCACTTGAAATACTTCTGTGTTAGTGCAAAGTTGTAACCTCCCACAAAATAGATTGCACATTTTTCATATGTGTATGCTATTTGACTCTTTTACCCTGTGCAATTAATGCCACCTATAGCTATGCATTTTGCAGAGACTTTATTTTTGAAATGTGTGCACTAAAATTCCACTTAGTAAATTTGTCTTCCTATATCTTGAGCCAAATTACCAAAAGAGAGCGCTGATTCATCTGTGACCACAGACAATTAATTCTCTTGCTGGATTCTGTTTAGTGCAACCAGAACCTATTCTGGGTAGAAGAAACATTGTCTCTTTCTGGGTTACTGCCCTGGGAAAGGAGGAATTTTGCAGACTGGTATGCATTTGCCTGAAGAGTGGCTTTTATTTTTAATTCTGTTTAAAAATGGAAGGAAGTACAAGCAAAACTTTCAAATATGGGTATATAGAAATATGATGTCAAATCTATTTTGGGTCTGGTCCTACAAAGAAAAAATGGGTGCATAGCTTTGAGGAGACTCATACCTTATATTCAGCTTCTGCACCTTCTAAGCTCAAGCAGCATCAGACCTTTGACTTTGAAATAAACGTGTTCTCATGTTGTAGAAGACTGAAGGATCTTCAGCTCAGTGTCTTCACACCTAGTGCTTCATTTTTTTATAGGAGGCTAAAAGTAATCACCCCAGCTGGAAAATGTTAGCACATAAATGGGCAAGACAAAGATTAATTAAAGGAAGAATTACGTGTGCAACAGCATACATGGTTTTGTATGTGGTTATAACTATATATGCAGGTACAACTACAAATGCATTTAAAAGCTGGACCCTTAATTACGTAAATGTTAAACTGTAAATTCAGATCACTGTTTGTTTCAGTGCAATCCCAGAGCCCCCATGTTTAATTTAGAAACATTCTTGTCCAAGAGCTGCTACAAGCTAAAATGACAATTAGTGGGTCACACATTGGGAAAATTACTGACTGGGTGCAAAGATGATGTACATCCATTATTCTGTGCACATACAATCCACGTATGTGCGCAGTGACTGTGACTGCATCAGAACAGCACTGCTTATTTGCTCTAATGGGCCTTGCTAATGTAGCAGTGGGTCCATACTCACCAGGTATGAGGTGCAGAAATCTCTACCCAAGCTTCTCACAGGTTAGTACCTCCACAGGGCATACTCCAGTGCTCTTCTGGGACATGATTTGAAGCCCAGAAATCAGGACAGCCTTCAGGCTGATTATCTTGCACACCTTGCCCTGCTAGTTATATTGATTCCCTTGAGTGTCTCCTTGATGCACTTTGTATGTGCTGTCCTCTCACTCAGGCTGCCAGAGCCGGGACCCAGGAGGTTGAATCACCCCTCTCCTTTCTCCTGCAGAGCTCTCAGCTAAGGAGAAAAATCTTGTCTCACAGTTCTGGTTTTAGATGTGTGAGTGAGCTCTGGAGAAGTTGTAGAAGTTTGCAGCTTCTGACATGGGTCTATATAATATGCTGCAGTTTGAGACAGAATAAGCAAAATTTACAGGGGAATATAAACAGTGCCTATAAATCCATTTTTACACTCACTTTTCAGAGTATGACTGTTCTTTAAAATATTTAGAGATATTTTTTAATATTTTATTGGATATCCTGGTTTACAAGTAAGTGCCTGACAACCCCACAATGTAATGTTTGACATTTCCCTGCCAATATCTCTAGCTTCTAGTGTTTCAAACTGTGATTCAGCAATAATATCAAGTGAGTTTATTCAGCTCTGTTTGCATCCTCTGGAAATTATGTGAAGAGGCAGAATGAGGATTCCAGTAGAGCAATGCATACATTAGTACTGGCCAACAAAACAGGAATCCTCCTGCTAAAAAAAGCAAAACAAAACACAAAAAAAAAACAAAAATAAAGAAACCAACCAACCAACCAAAAACCAAAAAACAAAAAACAAACAAAACAAACAAACAAACAAACAAAACAAAACAAAAAAACTTTTGGAAAAGGAAAACAACTGTCAGTCATACACTGGAACAGAAAGTCAAGACTATGATACTACACACAAACTGGCTCACTTCCCTTTGTAGATACTTTGTATTATTAATTATTCACTGGGGAAAAGTCTGAAATTTAAGGATTGTACTTCTCATATATATCCTAATTGTCAGGTGAGAAGGGTTGCACTTTTTTCTTCATCCCTGTATCAGTGTCTCAGGACAGTAATGAAATAACTCCTAAAAATAAAAGGAAACAATATCTTTGTTTTATGGCATGTGATAGCTAGTGGGGGAAGAAAATTCACCTGGGAAACTGAAGAAAGTGAGGTCATGTTAGCATCTTTTTAGAAGTTATTAATTCTCAGTTGTTTGTTTCTGCTGAGACCCACAGCCTCGGTACTTGTGTGTTTTGCTGTTTCTGTGGTTCAGGAAAGATGTAAATAGATTTTACTTTGGAATGGAAACTCCAAGGATTTGTATAAATGGCAACATCTCAGAAGAGGGGCTGAACCTTGTTAAAAGGTGCTAATGAGGTTGCAAGTAATCATAACCTGTAGTTCACATCCCTGCCCTGAATCAGAAAGACAGTCTTAAAATGGTTACTATCTCATGAGAAGCCTAGCCTTGCTTCCTCATCTTTCATGAGAAATCCCTCGCCCGTTGGAGAGGTGTTCAACTGGTTCAAAACTCTAAGACAGTTAGTGTGGCAGGTGATTTCTCACCTAGGGTAGCATGTTGAGTTCAAGTCACAGGGTAGTCAGTTGTAAATATTCTCACAAATCAGGCCAGTGTGAAGCGGAAATATTGCAAAGATTGCTCAATATGGGGCTGGTGATGTGTTTTGCTATAGAGGTCCAGGTTTACTTCCCTCAGGTGAAGGAGAAGAAAGATCCTGGGCTCATTCTGCACATGCTCCAGATAAGGATTTGACCCCTGAGACACTTGGTTAGAAGAGAAAGTATTTTTCAGTAGTTCCATAAAGTAGGCCTGCTCACTATTAACCCTCCTCTATCTCTTCCCCTGATTTCACCACCACCACACAGAAAAAAAAAAATGTCTTATGAGTAAGAATACAATTAAAATGTCAATTTATTATTATAGTCCTCTAATTAACAAATAGTTTTCAGGCAACCAAATCAATAAATGATCATTCTGTTATTTTTCCCAGTCCAGAATATATTTGGCGGCTTCTGTTTGGTGCTGAGTTTCAGCCCAGTTTCTAGAGTACAAGAAGGTGAATTTCATTGGGCAGTTGTGGAAGCAAACCACTGTGGTTTGTCTGACAGCTTCATCTTGCAGCACCTGTGGGCCATAAGATTTATAATCAGTGAAAGAAATTTCTTTGAATCTATATGTTCCCTCTTTGACATCAGTCACTTGTGGTGACACTATCCTAACATACGGCAATAATATTGACCTTTGCCTTTCATGCTGTCTTTGTACACTAGGACCTTAGCAATGAAGAGTGGGCTTTAATTACAGTGTGGTATGCCCCATTCTAGACTACAGGCATCAGAGGTTTGGCATAAACAGAAAAAATAAAATACATTGGAGTCCTTCAGGCTGAAATGGATTTGATGGGTTTTGAGTGGAGAAGTTGTGCTGTGGTGAAGCAGACAGGGTAAATATTGCTTCTGCTGCCGACAGCAGATGTACGTATGCTGGTGGCTTGTGAGAGGCTGAGAGCAAGGGAGCATCAGAAACCTGGGTGCCTCAAACGTTAGCAAGTGGTGGTGAAACAAAAGTGCATCTAGTTAAGAGCACCAGGTGAGCCTCCAGGCAGACTGTTAGTGTCAAACAATGGAAATGTTGTTAAAAGAGGGTGAAAATGAAGTCAGAGAACAGCTCATTAACTGCCACTCATCTTCAGGCCATCCTTTGTGGTAAAGGCTCTGCCCCAGTAATAACGCTAGCAATGCACTCCAGATTTTCAGAACAGCAGCCAGATTTGAGAACTTCAGACCAGCAAGAATCACTGTCAGATCACTGAATGGTTCTTTTTAAAGCCCTGTTTTAGTTTCAGTTGCCCCTTTTCAAAACCACATGGTTTGCATCAGGGTTAGTCAAGACATAGTCTATTTCAGCGAACTCATCAAAGAGTGGACTGAGGTAAGTCACATGGAAAGGTAAAAGGGGCAAAGTTAATGACGGGTTTCTAATGAACATCAACTAACTAGACTAGAGATCTTCAGGTTTAAAAAAATGATGGGGAAGACACATACTTTCCAACCATCAGCATCAACAACCTATCTTAAAGTGGCTTGAGAATGTTTTCAAAGTGCAATTAAAGGAAAAATGTATTTACATTCATGACACTCTTCAACACACACACTTTGGAGAGTTATGGGGTGATAAAAGGTTACTGACTAGACTAGACCTTCTCAGTTTATACAGCAGTAGCAATTATTTCCCAAAACAATGAGGTCCTGGTCCTGAAGTACGGCCTTATAAAGAAACACAGATAAACAACATGCTGTTTACTCTTGAAGGTGAAAGAAAAAGCAGAGGTGTTGTCCTTACCCCTGTGACTTACTCCAGTTTTAGACTCAGTAACATATGTTAAGTCTGTTAACATTAAGGGAAGTTTCCTAAGTGGATGTGGGAGGAGAGGAAATGAATGAGTCGCGCTGCAAACACTGTTACACGCTCTCCTCTTGAGTATTCCCACAAGATCAACACACACTGTGAACATCAAACTATGTGTTTTGAAAAAAGCAAAATCAGAAGAGTTGAGCCTGAAGCTAAACTTTGGATCTAGAAACCTCTGTAATTTTGGGAAGATTGAATCAGCATCTGAACACTGTGGCTCAGACCTCTTCCTAAAATATAATGGTTGACCTCCATCTGCCCTCAGCGTGTCCTCTTCTCAGTTGACTGCAGCTCCTTTGCTTGCTGTGGCCAACTTCTTCAGAACAAGACTGTACCAGAGACCTGTGAGATGATGAAAAGTAGACACAGCAGGATTCTTTTCTAATGTGTTATTCTGCTTTTTTAGCCTTTATGCCTAAAGAAGTTTTAAGTGAATGACTCAGTGTTATTATGTCATTATGTCTTACCTCTTGAATAAAACCACAATAATAACTGCAAGTTTCGGTGATGTTTATTAGTATTTGCACAAAAAAATATCATGTTAAAATTAACAGCTTTACTTTTATGATGTATCATCAAGATCTGATGCTAGTCACTGCCTTCTGTAGTGATTAAATAACCAAATATTCCACCATGATTTACATCTTTTCCAAATGATTGTGGTGATTTTTGATTTCATCCACCCTGCAACATTACATACTCTGTTAAAAGCCACTGGATCTTCTCTTACTGTGGGTGGGAAGCCCCAGAATAACATAGTTAACATGAGATAATAAAGTTTATACTATAAGGAGCCAAGACAAGGACAGAGTTTTTTATTTCTGTGGCATTTGATTTGCCTTAGAGATTTGGGAAGTGCCTGCATTCTAGCTCAAAGTGTAATTCATTACTCTAGAAATAATAATCTGCTATTATTGCTAAATTCAACTGAAATATCCTAAAAGTCTTCAGGAAGAAAATACAGCCTGGGGTTTCAACCTCAACTATTTTACAGTAGCAATCATCTTGGACCTAGTAACTGCAGTTGCATATGTATTTATAGAGTTGTGCCTTCAGTGGAAGTGGAATATGTCCACACCACGAGATCTGCAGCTACTGGATACTGTGAAATCTGAAAGGATAAGGTGTACTCTGTGGATTTGCAGTTGAGATCTAGATAATCTATCTGCTCTAAGAGGCCTCAAAAGTAGTAAGGGTTTCTGCTTGAACTTGCAGACTTGCAGTTGCAGTTTTGCAACTCTCAGAGAAGGAAAAAAAATGTGACGTCTTCCAAAGAAGGATTGCACTCACAACAGGAATGGTCTTTTAGATTCAAAGAGCTTCAGTGGCCAAAAAGATTTGTAAACTACTCAGAAATAAATCTCCTTAAAAAATGAAATTATTAGTTTATTTTTTAAAAAAGGAGAAATAGAAAGACAGAAATCAAAGATTTAAATACACAAATAAGACAAATGCAAGGAACAACATCTTATCTAATCACTTTGCTCTTGGTATAACTCTCATCTGAAAGAATGGAGTGACCCACATTACTGACCCTAGATGGTATCTTTGTGTGTTTTATCACTGACTGAAATAATTTGTGACTGGGTTTAATTGTTTTCACTGAAAAAACAGCACTTAAAAATATCAAAAGTCAAAAATTCCTTTTTTTTTTTTTTTTTTTTTTTTTTGCTTGTCTTGCAAACAAATAAAAAAAGTTAATTGTTTCTTATACTTCACTGTTAACCTTTTCAAGATATTTGGGAAGTAGTGATATATGATTAACCCTGATCTTACAAAAAGGAAACAAGAGCATAGATAGATAAAAAGCTCCAGATCTTCAAAGAAACTTAGGCATCTGTAGCCTACTGATTTCTAAATGTCTTACCCCAGGTCAGACAGCTTTTGTAACAGAACAGGTACCTGAACTAAATTACTCCCATACTCATTAGAACATCTTTCATCTTACCTGATATAGTGGTAAAATTTAATGGCATTTGAAAAATAATTTAAAAATATTAATATGTATTTATGTTACTACAAAGTTCTCTAAAATTAGGAATGAAAAAAACACATTATTACTCTTTTTGTTCTCAGTGTTGTGTAAAATTACAGCACCTTTGGAGGATATAATTTTTGGCCACATCTGAAAAAGTTGAGTACATTTTAAAATGTTGGCATGTGGGAAATCCTGGTGATTTAACAACTACATAGCATGTTTTCTTTACAAGGGATCCTAATTTGTGCATAAACTATGTGGGCTAAGGAATAGTCTGACAATGTGGTAGAAGAGAAGGAAAAAAACCCAACAACAAAAAAACGTGAAAAATTCTGGTGGACACAAAATAGTTTGATCATCGAGACATAGACACTCACATGGTCAGCAATGTGTCAAATAGCTCTATTTGGTTTAATCTTAATTTATTGTGCAGGAATGATTAAACTTCTGGGTTTTTTTCCCCTTGTACTCAGCTCCTAATTTGTCTGAATCATACACACTTAATGAAATCCTGCTTTATAGTTCAGGCAATGCAGCTCTGAGCTCAGTGGGGTTGTTTTCCTTTGTGATCCAGGCATATCTACAGTATCTGGCTTGATTAATCTGTTGCCTTTATATGGTTTATTTAAAATGTCAGATGAATTGTTAATGTGGGAAAACATTCTGGGCCAAATTCATCTTCCAGCTACACCTGTGCTGCCTAAGCAAAATCCATGGCATCCTACATCTGTAAAGAGAGAATAGAATTTGTAGTTCATTCAGAACAAAGAAAATACCCAAACCTTGGGTTAAATTTATCCATGTTTGTAAGAACTGAATGCCTATAATTAAATCTCTTATCAATGTTAAAGGGAGTCCACTAAAATCAGAAGAAATCTCACAATTTGGAGCATGTTGACTCAAAGTTAGAGGATCAAGATTTTTCCTTGTAGAATGGTCTTATGCTCACACGTCAGGTTTTTACCTTTCACTTTTTCATATGTAGCCACTCATTCATCGATTCTTTTACATATACCTGTATTTGCATCTTTCTTTGTCTGAAAGATTCGTATAATTATCATGCCTTCCACCTAAAGTATTGATGAAACAACACATATAGTAAGAATTTCTGTCTGTCTGACCAAAGAGCAGTAAAATATCCATGAAATGTAAGAATTAGGGGTTTATTTCAAATTAGTAATTGACGTTTCAACATCAGTGGACAGAAACTTCAACTCTTCACCTTTGACTTTTTCCATTTTTCCATGGCACTTTAGCTTGAATGAACTAGTTGTTTTTTTTTTTTTTTTTTTTTTTTTCATTTTGCCATAGATACATGGTGATGGCTGTATAACCATAGCTGAGGTTACAGAACTAGGTGTCTGAGCACATCACAACTTTTGCAGTATTTATGCGTTCAAGGTCTTCTGGGAGGTACTTACAAATAAAGAAGACAAAGAAAATCTGTCACACTTAAGGTAGCCTGAAAAAACTAAATAGGTAATGGAAATGATGCAGTCACAGAGACACAGAGCTCCAGCAAGTTTAGGAAGAACTCCCATAGACCTCCATGCTCCAGTGGCTGTACAGTATCAACGTATCAAACTGAGGGACAATCTAAGGAACTTCTCTAAAACTACGATTCATTCCATCTTAATATCTGAGATAGGTGAAACAAATCACTCTATAGAGTTACATTTCTCACCCCACTGATTCTGGATAGAGCCTGGTTGATGAGCTTAGGCTGAATGCCTAACTTTGATAGCTACCTGAAAAAACTCTTATCCTAACTGGCTTGCTACAATAATCATTCACTGTTTTGGCAGAAGAGTAATTCAAAAGCCCAGTATCTTGAATCTCAGGAGAATCTTTCTGAACAGTTCTGCAGAGAATAAAGAAAGGTCTTGAAAGCTATTACTTAATGTAATCAGAAGGCAGACAAATCAGATTGCGCACTAAGATTGTTGCTAAAAATCAAAGTTGAACTTAGTGGTGTGGGTCTGTTACATACTAAAAGGGTATTATTTTTGCTGACTCAACAGTATTTTTTCTGGGTTTGTTTTGTTTTTGTTTTTGTTTGGGTTTTTTTTATGTATATTTACTTTTGAGCTCAACAATATTCTTGGAGATTTTGCTGGCAAACTGCATCTACAGGTATCTCTTTTAAAAGAATCCCAGAAGGATTCCAAATAATGCTTTCTAAAAAACTGTGAGCCAATTGTCTACTTCAAAGGAAGGCATTCTTGCTGGCCCAGCATGTTGTGAATGAAAGGTTTACATGGCAACAAAGCACTTGATGAACCCTTAAAAAAGCTGATCATCACTGAAATGAGAGTTGAAAATGTCATGCCTTTGCTTCACCTCAAGACAAATGCTCTGATGGGTGTACTGCTGCACCATGGTCAGCCCTGTTGTTTCATCTGCTTCTCCAGCAGAGAAAACTTAGGTTCAACACTCCTTACACCAGTACGACCTCAACTCAGCTTCAGATCCACACATGAAATACAATCTGTGTGTAGCACAAGCCACATTGGAATAATAATATGCACAAAATTCACAGAGAAGCATACTGAAAGAGTAATTCAGAAGGACAGGAAGTTGTCTTGTACTGAAGAGTGCTTTTTAGGCCAGTGTCAAGCCCAATACAGCTGTTTTGATCAATTTTCTCTGCAGATGTGGGGGCACCATATGGAGACTGGCAACTTCAGAACCTTTGTTGTGAACTACGTTTTAATTTTTAGTACTGATCTTAGTATTGTATCAGGCAGGCATTCCATTACCAGCCCACTCCTCATGCCATACATTTGACATGGTGGTTCACTGTTTTTCTATTTGGTGGCTGGAGCTTAGTTTCCTCCTTATTTTTGCTCTCAGAAAATACTGAACTGAATCGTGCCTTGTAAAGACCATATATACTGTTTCTGCACAGACTCCATGATTGTCTGAACAGAAAATATGATAGCATATCCTGAAACAAAATTGCCAGCTGCCAGTAAGGAAGACTTTAATTATTCTGGTGGTCTAAATGGGAATTAAGTTGTCTTTGCATGCAAATAATTGAAGATCCACTTCTGTTTTGACTTCTGGTGAGTTTTAGGTGTCTAAGCCAAAAACCCACAAAGCTTCTTAAGTTGGCTGCATGGAGATGAAAGCTCCACCAGAAGAGAAACAGGAACCTAACTGAGGTTCAGGGAATTGCCTAGAGAGAAGCCTGTGCAGGCAACTGACCCGTCTTCAATTAGATAAGTTTGAGGGTCCAGACACCAGTTTAACAACCCTGGAGACAGAGCTATTCCAAAGCAGCCTGAGCAATGGTGTCAGTGAGAGCTTCCTGACTCTGCTCTCCCTCCACATGGGCTCCAAGCCTGGTGAGGGGGTCAAAGGGAGGAGTTCAGATTTGTTTGCCTGTTCAGTCCTTGGGCTGCCATCCAAGGCCAACAGCAAGAATGCCAATGGTGGTGGAGGTTTGTGTGATGTGGTGTACCCTCTCTGCCACTCCAAAACTGTCTATGCTTTCCTTATTCTTGGAAATTCCAAGGTTTTTTTAAAAGATCTTACAAGTGGGTAACCAGAAACATCCTATAAGCCAACAGCATTCTTCCAAAAGTACATTTTGCTGCCTGGTAGCTGCCCACATCACTTCAGTGTCTAACGGCAGTTGACTTTTGAGGTCGTGTTTCTCAGTGTGCCTAAAGGTGCTCAGTTACATGGTTTCCTGACCACCGCAGTCCCTAGGGACTGGTGAGCAGAATCAGCTCAATACAGAATTCAGTGCTGACAGGAACACAAATTCCTCAGTTTGGTGCTGCACATAAGTAAATGCTTAAATCACACAGATTTTACTGAGATTTAAGCACAGGCTTCTTGTCAGCTGCCTTTAGCCACATTAGTCATCTCAGCCACTTTCAGTTAGTATGGCACAGGCTTGGCTGCAATTTGAAGACCCCAAAAATGTATACTGTTTAAAGATCCTCAGGGTGCAGAAAAGATCTTAGCAGTAGGCAATACTCAAAATAGTGCAGTGATTGATAAGAGACATGGAAATTATTAGCTTATCACTGGACATGCAGAGACAGTTTGAAGAGTAGGTACAGAATCACCAAAAGCAGATAGGGAGATGCTAAATCACTTTTCATATATACCTCCTCCAGCCCAGTATTTTTCTAGGCATCCAAGGTGAATTACTCCTGTCTAACTCACTTCTGCAGCAAATGCAGTTAAGTATGGAGTCTTACTTTTTGTTCCTACTTCAATTACACTGTGCTGTAATTTATTGGTACGGACTCCCTAATGATTTTTCTCTTAGAGAATATTAAGAAGTCACTGGTTCAGAAATATAATTGACTGCAATGATCAGTTCCACCACCCAATATACTATCAAGGAAAGGCATTTGTTTTAGTAGTTTGAGAGAATTGTCCTTTGAGAATGGCACACCTAAATTACAGTTGTGCCATAAATATGACAGGTTTAAACTATGGTAGCTGAGAAATTATATATATGAAAAATTACACGGATATGATCTTTTTGCACTGGTGCATAAAGATTTAATCTCCTGGGTTAAGTACCCAGAACACAGCAGTTGTGTCAAGATAATAGCTAGAACAATGCTCAGAGAAATGTTTCTCATGGTTATTTCTCAGAACTTTGATGTTTTCTTTGAAGGAAATGTCTTTTGTGGAGTACAGGTGCAAAGCTCTTGTGGTGGCCCCTCGGTGAGCACTCTTCTGCGCAAACATTGCAGGAAGGCAAAGGAGGCAAGTGACCACTGAAGGGTTGGCCCAAGTGCCAGCTTGTATCTCAGTCCCTCATGTTCTAAGAATGCCTCATACATTTCTGGTTACAGCAGCACAAATATCTACCAGGAAAATGGTAGAATTCCAGGAGAATTTGGCAGAGATCAGGTCAAGAAGATTCTACAAATAATTCCTCTGAACCTCTGTAACAGACCCAGAATACCCTAACAACTTTCTGAGAGATCTAGGTATTCTGGAAAACGTAATTTCTAGAAAATCTAATAGACTAATGGGACTGCGAAAATACATACCTTTTTTTTTCTAACAATTTTACTGGAGTAGACATTATAAACTCCTTATTGTACCTACCCCTTACAACTATTGTCTTTATTATTCCACCTACGCCATGGTAGATAAAGTTAAATATGTAGCCATGAAACTACAGCTTTTGGTGTGATACTTGAGCTACCCTGGTCCAACATTCTAGCTAAGCTCCTAAGCATGAGGAGTCTGAAGAGTATCTAGGGGACATTGGGTGCAAGCATGACGTATACTCTGTGACAAAACAGATAAATGTCATCTTTCGTGTCCAAGCAAAGAGTACTGAGCCAGCAGAGACAGGTGACCATGCCCTGTGTGCAGCACAGTCTTCTGCTACCCTCTGTAGAAGAATGATGCACATTTTTCTGGCACCCTACAACTTTTAATTGTAGAAAAGCTGGAGAGTGTTCTGAAGAAAGCTTAAAATGTTTTGAAGCTGATGAAATTTTCGTCCATGGAGACACTTAAAAGGTCTCAATCTGTTTATCTGATCACAAGAGGAATGGGAGAGATTACAAGTATGAACAATTTTCTCAGGGAGAAAAGAGTACATACTAAAAAGTTGCTTTGATCTAGGAGAGAAAGGCATCACATAATACAAGAAATAACAGACAAATATTTAAGAGGGAGGACTGTTAATCAGTATAACAAACCACTGACAGCATGGGTAGATTGTCTTCCTGGAATACATCTTTAAGACGAAGTAAAAGGAGAAACTATAGTTTTCATATAAGAGTAAGAAGGTGATATTTAAAGGGCTGTAATACACCAGAGTTCTAGGTAAATAGTCTAATGGTACCTCTCAGTTTTAAACCGTTAATTCACTTCTCTTAGTGACAAAATTCATATACTTATTTCCTTCACATAAAATAGGTTGGTGTTAATAAAACACATCATTATAAAAAATAAAATTCCATCAAATGAACAAAATAAAATCCCAAAGAAAAGTAATTACACAGCAGAATTGTAGGAAATCTTCCATTCACATTCCAGATACTACTGTAAATAGTTACTTTTGTTGCAGATAAAAAAAGCAGAACAAATGCTTTTAAGTGTTATTTTATATTTCTCATAAACTCTAGTTGGCATTTAAAGCTGTTGAAAAAATTCTAGTGAACACAAAATTAGAAAAAAGCTGTGGGGTATGAGACCTCTTCACTTTATGTGTTCTTGACAGCATACTGGGATGTGGACATGTGCACTACAACTTTCTTTCCACAGAGTATTCTTATTTTCTTGTAGAACTCAACATTTGCGGGATGAATATCCCAAGACATTTTGGATGCACCACTGTATAGAATTATGTATCTGCTATGCATCATCAAGATGCCTAATAAATAACTTTTAAACTATTTGCATGGTAAAGACAACTCTTTAAATTGCATCTTTCAAAATGCCAAAAATTAATTACAGATGTCCAGTTTTCATTGAGGGGAGAGGGGAGGAGTAGTGTGAAAGACAAATTATATAGTGGCACTACTCAGTAGTTCTTTAAGTATTTTCTAGCAGAAATCAACTATTACTCCCTTTTTTATGCAAGAAGAACATCTCAGTAAACTGCAATGATTTCACTAAAGTCACCGAATCTGCTAGTGGAATAGCTGGGAGAAGTCTTAGATGTCCTGAATATTTGCTTGGATCTCTATCTCAAGTTTCTTTACAAAACTTTCATACTTGTATATACTGAAACCCTTCACATTTCTTTAAATCCTTTGTACTTAAATTGTGTTAGGATCTGTGAGACTTTCTATAAGATTTCTTTTCTGTATGTATTTGTTCTATGCATGCTGCTGGCAAAGAGAGGAGGAAAGCTGGCCAAAACTCAGGTATTTTACTGTACATCTGGAAGCTGGTTTTGCAGACCTGGGGCGAAATTCTGGCCCAACTGAAATTAATGGCAAAACTTCAATGGGGCAGAATTTCACCCATGGGAACTAAGCAAAAATATCTCCACCCTTACAAGCTGAGAACAGAAACTTGCTTTCAGCAAGAGGTTATTTGCTACTACCTATTCCACAGTAGTTCTAAAGAGAGTTTTGTAGTCAGTTCAGTTAGCTGTTTAAAGGAAATAAGAATAAAAATTGTGGTAAATTCCATTTCACCAACTTATGAATACAGAGACCAATTAATTCATGTACACAGAAGAAATAATAACAAAATGTTACACCTATGTTGCAGAGACCTTTTTGTTACTGATTTAGAGTGAAGCTATTTCTGTTAACATTTTTTTTTTTCAGAATATACATATATATTTACCTTGGTTGAATTTGGAAAAGTTTTCTATAGGGTTAAGGTAATAAATCAAAATAAGCAATAGCACCCTCTCACAAAATCATAAACAGCCAAAACCTGATCTCCTAAAAGAAAATGTCTTCAAAACTCAGAAAAAAACAGGGTTGGGGGAAAAAGAAAGCTCCCTTTTATTTCAAACAAATGTTAATTCAAAGCTAAGTGGAAAGAAACACTATAATTGCTTCTAAGACTTATACGTCTGGGCCTCATTTGTATGGAATTTTCCAAAATCTTTCAGTTCTAAGGACCTAAAGTCACTCTGTGCCTTGTGACTGAATGCTACAAGACATTGTTGAAATGCAAACTTTGGCCTTAGCCATCATAACAAAAAGAGGCCAAGATGTTTGTCCAGATGTTCCCCCCTAGTCCTCCATTTTAAAATGGACACCAAAAGGATTAACAAGCTGGGCTGGAATCCCTCTTTTGCTTTTTGCAAAGAGTGAAAGTTGTGAAATCTTTGAGACCTACTGCTAGGACTTCAGAATACCTGAGGTTAGGCCATCGCTGAAGTGTGTTGATGAAAGAGAACGGACTCTTGAATTAAGGCCCAACAAAGTGGCATGCAACAAAACTGATCACTGCCCAGGTACAAACAGTTGTCAGCACAGGTTTTATAGGAGGAATTGATTTACATAGTTATTGGTTAATTGTGTAATTTCACACAGCAATTCTAAAGACCTGTCCTAATTCAGGCTATTAAACCACATTATTTCTTTCCATTGACAGCTTTGTTGTTTTGTTGCTTCCTCTCTCTTTTTCATTTTATTTTTTTTGCTCTCTGGTCAGGTCTCAGGACACTCACCTCCCCGCTTCAGAAAAAGCATTTTCTCAGGTGCTGCTATCCTAGTAACCTCAGTTAGTAATTGATTCACATGTATCACTTTCCAAGATGACTGTACTAGGATTACTGTGAGGAAATACAAACAAGGAGGGCTCTAAATTACAACAGCATATTTAGTGGGCACAGAGGATCACCGCATAGCAGCAGGTTGGCTGCATCTTTGCTTATATTCTCACGGTATTTTGCAAAAGAGGGATATAAGCACTCATCATGTTATGAGTACAATACAATCATACTAAAAAATCATGCTTTGAAATGTATTGCATACCTGCTGAAAGAGCTAAAATTGGCATGTGAGAGTTTGCTCCAGACAACTTTGGGATTTTGAGCAGATGCTGCTAAACTGTAATTTTGCTATTGTTCTAAAGTTCATGGGGAAATAAGGAGAGGGGTGTGGACCTGGACAAAGTGAACAGTCATGAATAGTTGAATAAACGGTATTGCATATATATGAAGTAGTCTATAGCATTAGGGGAGCGTTTTACTTCAGACAAGTAGGGTCAAACTATTGAGAGAGCTCAGAGCTAAACTTACAAGCATCTACAGGGGGGCCAGACTTTCAAAATAGCTCAACTCAAGCTCAGTTGTGACATTTATTCCTTAACCTGACTTTGTCTTATTTTATGCACACTGTTTTATGATTCACCTTATTTCTTGCTTTTTTTCCCATTGTTTGCTCATCTTTCTGTGCCCTTTCCTTTATTTACTGTTTCTCCCAAGTCTTTCCCATCTATACTCTGTTCTCTGCTCTTCTACCTAATACTTTTTCTCTCCCTCTGTATCTCATTCCTATTGACTCTGTTACTAGTGATTTTATTTCCAATGCATTCTACTATTAATAATGTATGTGAAGGCCATTCAGGGTCACTTACTTTGTTCTACTCCCAGTGTCCGTGCGTCTTTTCCTGATACACAAATATATGGCAGATGACGAAAGCTGGGAGATGAGAGACGGAAGGGGGGGTTAGATTTCATGATATGATGGTTTAGATTTCATGATATCTGGAACTGCTGGCTGGGGAAGTATAATACAAATGACAGAAAGAGGCATCTAAGTTCTGTTTGCACCATCTAAAGAGAGGTAAGTGCTTAGCACCAAACAGTCAATGGGAAACAATTGAAGAAGAGCTATGTGAAAAAAACTGTCTCTCCCTTGAACAATGATGATGAGCTCAGGTACACAGAGAGATGACATTGCAAAACTGGAATTCAGACTGCCAAACTGCTTCCTGCCTTCTTCATATATTTGGGCAGGGACAAGTATGTTGCTGTTCTAGTGCCAAGGCAGGTGGTCCAGCTCTTGCACCTAATCCTTTCCCAGAATGCCCTTTGGAACAGCCTGAGGACTTGGAAGACACTAAGGAGGCTTCAAAGCATGTCTATTTTCACTTACTGAAGTTGTATGTCACCTTAGATGTGCATCCTAGGATATGAGTTTTCTTAAACCAAAACAAGGAGGAGGCAAACTGGTTGGGTAACAGTTCAAGATTTTACTCATCCTTTACCATTAGTGGGAACATTTTGTCTGGCTTATATTGCAGGGCCTGACTCATTACTAGTGTTTCATATTCATTGAGAGTCTGAAGTGATCTTGTCCATAGCCTTCAGAGGTGGATCCTGGCAGACACCTTTCCCTCTTCTCATGCCAATATGAGAGTGAACAGAGCATATTCAGCACCCAGGGGATCAGGGCCTTGTGCTCCTCACATATTCTTGTTCTGTTAAAATAAAAACAAGAAAAGCCTTTGGTTGAATATAGCTATGAAGATGCATGTCCCCCATAATTACCCAATTTATCTGTACAAAAGAACACCACACTTAGATCTGGATAAGGGTTGCATTTTTGGGAACTGTTTCGAAATAGACCAAATTTGAGTCAATGTCATCTGATATCACTTAGTTGTTGTGGTAACATTCTTTGAAGTGGTTTCTTTCAGCATTGGCTTGGACTCATAAACCAGTCAGCAATGGTACATGCTGCCACCCACATTTAACTCAGAGGCAAGAAATGCACAGCTGGAAATAGTCATTGTTCTAGAAACAGCAATAAGAGCAAAGTGAATGAAGAAATTGCTGACTCATGTCTTTGGTTAGCTTGGTTTTCAGGAATTTGATGGTTTATGAAGGGATGAAATCTAGAACTGCTTAATTATATAGGGGGAGATATCAGGATCCTTGTAAAAAATGTCTGTCAGAAAATATTAGCTCTTTCTGCTTACAACAGACACAATTTTAAGTTCCCTTCATTGACGAGCTTTGTGGATTTTTATTGTAACTTAGAAAAAATACAGAATAAACATATGTTAATTGTCAGTGAGGACTGCAAACAGAGGTAAAGAAAAGCAGTGGTGGTAGATCTGCAGAGCTTTAATGAAAGAACAAATTAAACAGGGCTAATATGCTGAAGTGTGAGAAGTGAAGTTTTGCCTGAAGTCTAATAACAAAGCATTAGGGCAACAAGCAGAACACTGCAGAAATTAATAAAAAATAAATGGACCATAAGCTTGCAAGGCATTAAGAAAAGTGCCAAAGTCTCTAACAAAGATCCAGTGGTTGAATGAAAAATTCTCTTTATCTTCCTTCTTCCTATAGTACATGAAAAAATGGTGTGAAGAGATATGGTAATAAATATGTAGTAATTTCATTTTTAGTTTTGCTCTTGTTTGTGCTCCCCTGCAGTTTTGCAATAAAGTTTTCTGCATCTTGTTAATTATTTCAATTTTAATAATAATATTCTGAGTGTTAAAGGAGATCAGACTCTCACTTAAGTGGGTTCCCCAATACTACTAAGTGTCAACAATGTAAAAATAAACAAACAAAGAAAAAAACAAGACAAATAAAAAGGAGAAGAGGGGAAAGGGCACTCTCCCCAGTTTACAAATAGAGCACTGAATTCTCCCTAGTTTATAGATGGCACACTAAGGTCACTTAGTCATTTAGACTTCAAATGTCACAGTCAAGGTTGCAGCAGTGACAGGGTGCCTTGGAAGAAGAACAAGAAGTTTGAAGTTTGAAGGAGCAGAAAACAATGCTTCTGTTTCATAAAACATATCAAAGCTTCAAATGTGTTTTCATGGCTACAAACAAGGAAAGCAAAGATTTTCAGAATTTCTTAGAGGAAGCAAATGAAAAGGAAACCCCAGGAAGACTCAGTAATAGATACTTGCATGGGATGTAGGAGACCAGGCTCACAGGTATTCCAGAAAACAAGTGAGGACTTGAACTAGAGCGACTAGTGTTACCTTTGAGGGCCTGAAACTCTGAATCAGTCCAACTATATTTGCAGAGTCATCCTAGACCTGGGGAAAACAGTCCACAGAATTGATGGGACATTTTAGCTTTAATGAAATGTCATTTTTCACCAGGTAACTGTTCTGTGAAAAAGAAAGTTTTTCACCTGCTCTGAGTCCTTGTTTACCAGTGCACAGTGCAGTTTGGCAACGAATTTTTCCCTTAGTAGTATTTTCTTGATCAAAATTTTGTGCCACATCAGCATATAAATGTAATGTATTCAGACAGAAAAAAGACACTGGAACTGTACCACAAAACAAAATAGATCCGCTTTCAATGCTGACATCTCCCAGTCACTCCTAGTAACATATGCCATCATTTTTTATTGATTGAGTTAACTTTAAACATATTTCCTCCAAATGAATTATGGTAGATTGAAGACTTGCAATCACTTTTTCTAATCTCAGCTAGCCTTTGTTTTTCCACACCATTCACTCCAAAACTGACAACAGGAAAGGTCAAGTAGGTCATGCTTAGCTAGTCCCAAATGCCACAGCATATTATCCAAGACAGAGAATATAATTATCTTTTCACAAGTGGCAATTAGTAAGAATACCCCCCATCAATTCTGTTTAACATTCAACTTTTGTAATGTGGCAGAGGCCACGGCATTACAACAGCAAGGCCCACTTACCTTAATAAGGTTAAAAGTAATATCAACATGGTTTTTGTGTCAGCAGTAATGTTCAAAAATCTTAAATTAGAAGAAACATAAATACTTATTCCAAATCCTTCAAAATATTTTTGTAAAATGCTATATTGCGAAAATATACTTTTGGTGGGGGTGTTCCTTCTGCATCTCAGCACACCTTAGAGATGTAATGGATAACAAATAAGTAGAAAATTGTTTAGTATTATTATGAGGTAGTATGCTAAAAGTATTATCATCTCTTTTCCATAGATAAGCAACTTTTTATAATGGAAGTGAGTTATCCTCTTTATTACTAAACTAATTTACAGTGGACAGGGGAAAATGGAGGTAAAGAGAAGTTAAGTCAGCAGTTAGGAAAGAGATAGTTAATCTGAGATACCTCTGTTTCTGGGTGCCTGATGTAAGTACTTGGAATTATTTTCTGAAGTTTTCAATTGTGGTCTGGCTTCAGCCCAGGTCTCCTCTGTCCCAGGTCTGTGCTTTAACCACAAGATCATTCCTCAATCCCTCTACAGTGAATAAAATGAAATTATATAGTCATTGAAAGTCTTAATTTCTGTATCTACAGACTAACACTGAAAGTATTCTGGATCACCAACAAAGAGTTCATACACTATGAATGTTTATTTCCTATCATGCCATATCCACAGGATCATTTTTTTGCCAAGTTAACTTTCCTATGTGTAATGGTCTTCAGTTCCAGCACTGAGTGAAATGGCCTTGGACTTGATCATCTAGGGCTGTGTTATGCACCAGTAGCCTCAACATGTCTCTGATTTCTTCCAAGTGATGTCTGTTTTTCTCTTATTTGTCTTAAAACTACAGAACTATTTTCTGAAGGATTCTCAGTTGAAAAGCTCTTTCCTTGTATTGTTAAGGGGAGCAAATACATTCAGTGTGGCACCAGGATCACAGAGAACTCCATTAATTCCCACAACAATTTAGCCATAAGCCATTTTGGATGATCATAGAAATGCCCTTAGGAAGGAGTTGAATTAAATTTCCCCCACTTCTTTCAAACAGCTGAACAACACAATGCATCCTTCCTTTCCTGGAGGACACAGACAAACCCTGACAGTCAACCCAGCAGCGATCTCTGACTGCATTTTGTATCCAGGAAAATCAGCTTTCTGGTAGTTATCTAGTGGCATAAAAGTCACAAGCTATATGAAGGAAGGGTGATTTTCCTTCTTACCTTCTTTCCTTTCTCAAAATAACTGGCAACACTGTAGACAATTGACTGAAATGTAAAAAAAATATCAGTAAAACATGTGCAGAAAAGTCAGGGTTTACAGGATGTCTGATAAAAAAGGCTCATTGTCATTTGACTCATTGTCAAATGGCAATTACCCTTGAACTAAGAGTACAGGGTGATGACGCAGTAAATAATGTATTTATGCACTGAAATTTCTCCCAATCATTTGTGGGCAGCTCTGGAAGACTCTCACAAGATGTGCTCCTGTAGATTTATAGAAGGACTCTGCCAAGTTCTGGCTACAACTCAGTTGATTGAAAGCTTAAAACCTTTAAAATATTACCCACACAAATTCACCTAATTTCACTGTTTCAGTACTTAGAAGAAAATAATATGGAATACTTTTTTATTGTTACTGGATCAGTGACCAGTAGCCCATCACAGACTCTATTTCCATCTTCTACCATAAAGACAAGCATACTCAGTACCAGGCAGTTCATTTTTATGGTTCAATCAAGACCTTTTAGATATCTTATTCATGCAGAAATTACTTTTTCTCCCCTCTACCTGCCAAAAAATTATAACATAACTTCCTCAACAAGTCTTTTCTTATGGTTTACAGAAATCACATTGGCCCTCAAGACTGAAGAGAAATCCAAAAAGTCCCCTGGCTGCTTACAGGTGGAAGAATTTTTTTAATTCCCTCAAAGCTTATGAGTTCCTGTCTTTCCTTTTTCTATTTGACTACAACAGCGTATAAGATGCTAAAACTAAATTCAAGGCCTCCATCTGAGACCTTAGAAGCTCATTATATAGTTGGCAAGACAAAATACAAAAGGAAAGAAGCAAAGATTGATAGAATTTTATGTGCATGAACCAGAGACAATGGGATATTTTCCTCTAGGCCACATAGAGAGTCAACATCAATGTCAGGATCCAAGCCTGGGGCCCCCAGGTACATTGATCTAACTCTTCTGCTTGCATTCATCTCCTCCAGGCTCAAAGGAAAGGGCTTCTCAAAGTTTGCCACTGCAAATCCACCACAAGACTGAAGAAAACCCAGTTAGTTGCCAGCAGTGACCTCACCCTGACCCTCATTTGAAATGCATATAACATTAAACATTAACCAGCCAAAGAACTAAAACCTTGCAAGGGGCTGGTCTGAAGCATGGATCAACAATAGCATGCAGTGTGCTAGGGACAGACATGCAAACACCAAAGATGCTCTTGCCTGATCTATTCTTTGGCATTTGGCTACCACTTGAAACCCTTTAAATAGACTTAAACTACTTCTCCAAATTTCCTTACCTTGAACTGCTACAGAAGGCTAAAGGAGCTACCAAGCAAAAAACAGGGAAAACAATGGATTGCAGTGGAAAAGTTTTCACTGTGAATATCACTGACAGCATAATTTTAAAGCACAAAGGTGAAAGAATTTTTTTATAGCAGCCGGAAATCCTGGTAACACACTCTCTTTGTTTCCAAACTACTGAGGCCAGAAGAATCTTGCCTGACTTCTTTATGTACAAACGTATAACATCCGTGTTCCTGGCTCACAGGACGCACCTCCTAATGCCTGCTGTCAACTCATTTGTGACATGTAACTGTAGTCAGAAAGTGGCTGAATTGCTGGTTTTGTCATGCACTCAGACATTGTTCAAAATTATCTAACATTACTAGCCTCTGGGAAAAGGATATCTTCAGGGTTCTAATTAAAAGAAATCATAGACAGTCAAATCAAGTGCTTCCTATTTGTATTTTATTTAATAAAGAAGGAATGACAGAGATAGTATTTCCCCCCAGCCTTGCATTTTCTGTAAGGGACAGGGGGAAGCAATAGGCCCTTCAAAGTTCTGCAACAGCCGTAAACTAGACCCAAATCGATTGCCATCCCCAAGCCCCTTCTCTGAAGGCTTAATGGTATTTTCACGTGGGATCCAAAGCAGGCGGTCTTCAAGGAAAATTATTGCATCTGGTGAAAAAAATAAAGTTGACATTTTTTGACAAGACGCTTAAGTATGACTCTCCCAAGAGGGTTGTAACATAGAAGAGGCTGAGCAGGTGGTAATAATCAGCATTACATACATTTGAGCATTTTCTATAACATGGATTACCATGGAATTCCTTCCTCCCCCTCCTCTCCTCGGGGAGACTTGCGCAAATTGCAAGCATTTTCAAGGCCCTTTGATAAGCATTTCTATCACCAGTTTCACAGCTGTAGCTCGATTGTTGAAAATATATAAAATGCAGCCCCACCCTCTCTCAGAGATAAGGAGTAGAGAAGGAGAAGATTTTCTCTCCCTTCTTCCTCAGCTCCCACTAAGCCTGTTTTCTAAATGCTTCCTAAAAATATTCTACTGTTGTGCTTAAGCAGTAACAATCCATTATTTGACTGCTTTGGAGTGAAGGGCGGATTCACAGCCACATCTCAGAGAATGTCAGTGAAGAAAACCAAAAGTAACTAAGTGAAGATTATTATGTTCTTATAAAAGGCCAAGTGTAAATTTAAATCTTTTATCCCAGTTCTTGTCCTACCTACATCAGAAAGAGGTAAATAGGGAGAAGGATTAATCACAACTAGAGCCCCAGTCAAAACTGTGGGAGGAATCCCACATGGAAGTGAGATGTGATCATCTTTCTCCCATTTGTGCAGCCTTATACTGGATTTCCAGGATGCGAGCCCTGGATCCCCTTGAGCTTTTGGGAGCTCAGCTCCCTGTGCTGAGAAATGGTCTCTGCTACAAAAGCCTTACAGTTTAAGATGATGTAAGAAAACAATGAAATGTGTGGCATTAGTAGCTGACATTAATAAATGCTTTTATAATTAGAGTTTGGTGATATGTTTTCACTGACTAGTAATTTGACAAAAAATGCAGTTTCTGGAGGCCACTGAAACAATTAGGAAATGCTGAGTAGTTTCTGCCACAAAAAATGGGAATAAATGGACTGGAAATAGGGGATAGAGGAAGGCCCTTCACGATAATGGATCATTTCTATTCAGTAATTTTAATCATATTTTAATTTTTCATTCAGAATTTTTTCTTTGTTTTAATATACTGGTTTTATTGGTTTTGAATATAATATTATTGTTTTGTTTTGTTTTTTCCTGAGAGGGGAAGATTTTGCTAGGGAAAGAAAGCATTCACCAAAGTGCTTGGATCAAATAAACTTATTCTGAGTCAACATAGAACACTTATAGTTGTTTCTTCATAAAAATCTATATCTTTTGGGGTTTATCTGTTTTTTAGATTTGGGATTCTTTACTTAAAAAAGTCTTTATTGAAATGGCTCTGATAGAAATATGCTGCATTCACATATCCTCAATCATAATATTTCTACATCTTCATAATTATTTTATAAATTTTTGTAGCACTAGTCTTTAATACTTGAGCAATGACACTGATAGACTTTGGATTCTATATCTCAGCTAATATTTACCTCACTTATCAGAATTTAATACGCATAAATTTGTAAAAGGATATAAAGGATTCTTTGTATTTTTTTCCCCCACAAGAGCTCTAATTGCCTATTGAGGTTGTTATTGGATACTAGATTTTTTTTTGTCAACAACCCTAATAATTTAGACTCTTTTTAGCTGAAAAACATGGACCATAACTTTTCTTTCATCACAAATATACTCACCCTCCAAAGAACAATTCTGCCAGTTCTCTACTGGTTCCAGTCATAGGCACGCTATTTTCTCTTATTATTTCATTTTTTTGCCAGAAAACTGCAACACATTTTTGTTTTACTTAAATTCTAGGAGGGCTTCAACAGACAAAAACCTCAGTAAAACCCTAGCATGGTCTTGTCTGACGAGGTAATGTTCATGTTTCAGGACACTGGGGTTTTTGTTTCCAAAGCATACAAGTAATTTCCCCTGAAGCCAGAGAAAATAAATGATAAATTTACTGGTTCATTTCTATCACTTCTGTTGCAACTGTGTCTAGCAGCATGGTTAAGACTAGTTTGTTAGGACAATCTATTCTTACATGAAGCAAGTTAATATCCATTTTTGCTTTAAAAGATCACTTTGCCAGTGATATTTGGGTTGCTTCATGGAAAGATTAGGGATGTGTCCAGAAAAGCATCTCTGTAGAAGAAAGAGGTTGGAGAGACTGTAATAATCCTGGGACATGCAGAGGGCTATCTGCTTGTGTTTCCACATATCTGTACATTCATAGTACAGTTGTGTACTAGCATAAAGAGGAGAAAGCTGGGGTATCAGTGTGGCCTCAATAAAATTAAGCTCTTTCAGTGAATTTAGAAAGATGTGACCATCATAAATCAAAATAACATATGAACCATTGTTGTTGCAAAGTATTCCTGTAATCTAAAAAAATGGCCTGCCATGGACCTATGTATCTTAGTCCTGATTTCTCTTGAGCGAGGTCTATCAGCTGTGTGTAAGCTACCAACTGCTACCCTCTGGGATACCTTCTTCTGCCATGTCGTGACTTTCAAGGATGCCCTGAATGGGAAGTACATCTTACTAAGCTGTACAGGTCCTGTGTTAGGAATTGGGACCTCCAGACCGATCAAAGAACTCATGCCTTGGTTCACCTTGGACAAAGCTTTATAATCTCAAGGCTCCTTGCTGCAGCCTAGAATTGGAAGTCAGTCTCTCCAAGTTCATAAGTAAGGAGTTTGAAGCTTATTTCATATGCCTGAGTGTTGACACAGTAATAGAGCAATCCAGAATGAATTATGAACTTCTTATGTGACAAGGGATGTCATCTTTCTATTGATAAAGTAAAATATTAAAACCAACAACTTTCATCTGATACCTGCAGTCATATAAATGCACATGGGAGAGCAGTCTGTAAAATGAGAGCTGGCACTTGGCGTAGCTGAGGTCTGATTTGCATACAGCCAAGTAAAACAAACTAAATAAAACATGTATGCAAAAGCAGTATTTGCACACTAAGGGAAAAATAAAAGACTGGTTTCACAGACATGTCTGTTGGGGAGGGAAAAACTTATTTCTAATAACTAAGCCTGCTGTATCACTGTAAAACTTGCTGATTCTGAACTCAACATAATGAACATGGTAGACTGATTTGTGGATCGGAGCCCTGTGTTGTGGATGTTTTGCAAGTTTCCGTTAGGGAACTAATATTACTAACCCCACACAAGCTGGTCATTGTAACAAAACATGGAGAAGGAGCTCCAATAGCATTAGTAGCAGTATACAGCTGTCTTAAGGAGTTTCTAGCTTTTAGGCTCAGTAGTGCCTCTGGCTAATGGAGCCATAATTAGTTAAGCCAATTACTTAAAGTGGTCTTCGGACTCTCTTCCTTCTCCTTCCTTTTTCTTTGCTTTGCAAGCTGCCTCCTATTAAGCATCTTGTAGCCTGCTTTCAGCTGAAGACTCTGCACAGCCACAGCAGGACGCACCTCTGATTTTCACTCACACACAGAGTTCCTGTTTCTAACAGGGGGGTTGTGAGATCTTGGACCTCAAAGGGAGAATAGAGGGCAGTTTCACAACTGGGGAAAGGGCAGCAGAAAATGTGGTCTGAATTATCATGTCATTCCAAAACTCTGGCTTTTGTTGCCATCAGTTCATCAATACACCAGTGACTAGCTGTAATAAGGTTCATCTATATTTATATGAACACATCCATGATGCATAATGCTTAGCTGACATCTGTCATTGTTTCTGACTGCCACTGCACACACTGCCTGACATCAGGCAGACTCCAGCATTTCATTAGTATCCGATCAACAGAACTACTGATTTTATATCATATCTTTACTCAGGAGGCTTGGAATAAAACATGTTCCTCTCTTACAAGAAACTTCCCCGAGTCTAGCTAACATCAGTGCAGGAAAAGAATGAGAGAAATGTCAGAGGTGCTGTTTCACTGCCACCTGCATCTGCTGTACTACATATGAAAATTAGGTCCCTACAATTTGCTGAACTGAGATCAGGCCAAAAATATTGAAACTGTATGAGGTGTTTAACAAGATGGTTCTCACAGTCCACACATGGTAAATAAATCATGCATGAATTTCATATTTGCATGAAGAATTATACATTATAATGTATGAGTCATTTGATGTTGTATTTTCCACTACTGCACCTTTAAAAGACATTGAGTTTATGCTATTTTTTTCTAAAGTTCAATTCTGGACTCTTCAGAACAATGCTTTCTAAAAGACATGGGGTATCTCGTATAAGAGCTGTTGGTTTTATTTCCTGGAGTGCCTGCTATAAACTGGGGTTTGCATCTGACTTCTCATTTTACACCTAGGAAACTAGATTCGATAGTCTTTTTTAATGTTAGCAATTAATCTTCACAGTGCTCAGTAGCCTACTCTGGACAAATATGGAAGCAAATTCAGGAAGAAGTGAGTCCTTCGTGGAAAATAACCCAGCTAACCATGTGTCAGATGCAGCCCCCCCATCTTTTATCCTGCAGGATACATCACTTGACCGAAGCTGAAAAGATATGCTGATACACCATTCATGCAAAGGAAAGAGTTTATGCTTCCAGTTTGCCATTGGCACAGACTCTTCTTTTCTTTCTAGCAAAATAGTTGTCGCCCACAGAAATGCTGACTTGTAATTGTAAAATGCATGGTCTAAATGCCATTCGTAAGCCTGTGGTGACTCATAAGTTCTAGAGACTTTCAGACTGTTTGCCCTGAGCCAGATGGGAGGCCCAGATTCTTTTAATGTTAAGTGTGATTGAAAGAGAGCCCTCTACCCTGTTACTGGAGCTGCTAAAACCAATTGCACAAGATGCAATATTAGGCATGTTTAAAACATTTCAGGAAGAGATTAGTTAAATGGTATGCTGGGCTTTATCCTCCAGCTGGGCCCACAAGCAGCAATAGCAAATCCAGACTTTTCACTGAGGTTGGTAATTAGGTCTGCCTCACTCCCAGGAGATTAATTCTCTGCAGAACAGATTATTATAGTCCAGCTCCTGTATCCATGGGTGGACTCAGTCAGCAGGCTGATTTCAATTAGAGAAGTTAAGTGCTATTGACTTCTCTCATGTACAAGAAGAGGTAGGCATGGGAGGTAGGAGCCAGATAAGAAACCAGATTACTGAGTTAATTTTACAGTTATAAATCCTAGAAAGAACCTTAATCTGTTATCTCCTAAAAGAATAAAGATACATTTCTTTATTCCAGTACAATCAGCTGAACTCTTATAAATGATGACTTGCAAATAAATAAAAAAAAAAAGGTGTGTTTTTGTTCTAGTTTTCTTTCATATGAGATGAGAAAACACAAATGTTTTGTATCAGCAATTAAAGTCTTGTCTACCTTAAAAGTGTCTGTAGTGATGGAAGACTAATCAAGTTATAACCTCAGAAGAGACAGAGGGCTAAGGTCATGTTTTAATGGTAAAGGATCTCAGGCAGCATTAATGCTTTTCCAGAGATTTGTTTCCCTTCTTCTGGTGACATGTTCCTATGCTGTTAGTACAAAACACTGTCTCGTACCTGTGACAGAAAATAGTACCCTTTCTGAAGTACTTGGCCAAATTGAGGCTGTGGCCTCCTCACTGTGCATTGCAATTAGCCAAAATATCAATGCATTTGTTGTCCTTGACAACCTCACCTCAAGCAGGAATAGTCCATGGGGAAACCATGCATATTTATGGCTATGTATCTATTTCTTTGGTCACTACCTTTTTAATGTGTCCTTACTGACTGATTAAAATGAAATCACAACTGACTAACTCTTGAGTAAAGCACCTGTGATATGAGTGACCACTTGATATGCAGAGTGCTTGCTGGAGATCTGCTTTCTACTGTGTCTGAATCCTGTTGAAAATTAACAGGTTCATTTTGCTTTCACAGTGATAATGGAAATGTTGATGTTGCTGTCCCCTTTGCAAGTACCAAGAACAGTCACAGATTCCCGCGAGGTGATGTAGTCCATAGCTTTTCTTACAACACTGATTCAGGAGACAAGAAAAATGTTTTCAGAGGGTTTCACACAGTCTATATATCAGAGACAGTAAGGACAGATGTAGAGGAGGGGTTGAGGATGTTTAGTGCACACTTTTTCACATTGTTGCACTGTCAGAAAAGCCAAATGTTTTCTGTCTGGTGACAGCAGGGGCTGCTGAGCAGGTGGAGAGAGATGTGCAGGTGGGGACATCACACAGGTTTCAAGAGCGATTTCACATCCGTGCTCAAGGCCTCTCTTTCATCACAGCATTTATCTCTTCTTTTGAGCACCCTGACTGCAGGAGGGTGGGTTTTTTTGTAGCTCAAGTGATGCTCAAATAATAATGCTACCATTTACCTCTTCAGAGTCACAGACAAGCAACAATTACTTGTCTCACAACAATCCTCTAAAGTGGGTAATCTCTTTCTGTATTGTTATTTGCAAAAGATAAAGGAATAGATACAGAGAGGTTCGGTTTCCTCAAGACACGCATCCTGGTATTGACAGAGCCTGGACTACAGCTTGGAAAACACAGTTAACATCCATATAGTGTACTGCAACATGGCAGTGAGGTCAGAAAGCTAAGCAGTGGGCAGGTTTGCAGGATTTCTTATGGAGGGGAGAGCATAGGCAGATTGTAAGCTCCGTGCTGAGAGGACCTCTTGGTGCTCAGCTCCAAAGACTGGTCTAGGACCCAGCTCTCCCACTTGTAGGACAGGAGAGCTGAGACAGACGTTGGTGTTCACAGAAAAGACTGTGCTTTGAAGTCCTGGTGTTCAGCTTGGCTCACAGCTGGACACTGCTATAGCACAGATGTAGGGGTTGTAGTGAATTGGCATATTTGGATGTGGATCTTCCGAAGCTAGTGGCTGCAACCTGCCTAGATGGTACTTTTTTTTATCTACGTAACATTTCAGGTTTTCCCTTTACAGTTTTACACTGCTGACTGTTAGTGTCAACATTTATTTTCATTTTGAATTTCACAATTCACTTATTTCATTGCAGTAATACCACCTGGTGCTCAGACACGAATCAAGTGGAGCTTGTTCTGCCCAGGCAATTTGAGGTATCTGGTGAATGAAGAGACTGAAATTCTCTAGAATTTGTTACTGAAAGATCCAGTCTAATTTCAATTTAAAGTGGTGAAAATTCAGATTATTTATATTTTTTTCCAAGTCAATTTATCTACCAGTGACAAAACTGCAAAATTCTCAAATCTTCTTTTCAACATGTGTGTGAATTTCTTGCTGCTACTGGAGATTTTCATGTGCCCAGCTTCTGTAGACAATTGGCTTAAGCCACTGCAGAGTTTGTGATTTTTCAAATCTTATTGAAAGTTCAAAGTGAAAGTAATTTTGATAGTGTATTATTTGCAAAAATAATCACATTTTCTTTAGGTAAAAAATAAAGAAATAGGATGAAACTAGGAAAACTGTGTCTGATAGATAGAATAAACCAAGATGTTTAAGTTCAGTAACTGAGTTATTAAAAGTCCCTGGTATATATGTGTACATCATGAAAGCCCTGCTAAACATTCCTCTTGTAAGTAAAAGCAGCTGCCATTTCCATGTAAAAATATTACTGTCGTGATATTGATATTTCCATATCTATGGAAACATATTTATATATATATGTGTGTGTATATGTGGAAATAGCAATATCTTGGCAAATTTCCCCCAATACTCTCTCTCTATGTGTATAGGAATATATGTTTTAGAAAAGGTAGAGCAGATTTGTATCCTGCCAGTTCCCCAGCAGTACACCAAGTAATATGATATGACCAAGTGTAGAGTAAAGCTGACAAAAAATTATAAATTATGTAGCCAGGTGTATTCCAAATGCCAAATCAACTAGGTCTGAATTTCTCCTGGTATTTGTCTCCCACATTCTTTAAAACTTCCTTGTGATGAAGACATCAAAATTTCCCTAGGCAATCCAGAACTTAACTTTCCTTACTGCTAAAAGCCTTTTCCTATTGCCAAACTTAAATCACCTTCACTGTGATTTAAGATAGTTCCTTTTTGTAACATCCCCACTAGACAACAACAATAATTTGTTTCTTTCCTAATGTAAGAGGAAAGTAGGTATGTCTAAAATAGTAATTCTTCACAAAACAATATGAAATTGTTTTCCACTTCCTTGAGATTTCTTTGGAAATCTCTTTGATCAGTCACCTGAGTACACTAGGAAGATTTTCCTAAGGCCTGGGTAGGAGATACCCAACTCATGTAAGTCTGCCCACTCAGTTCATCCAGTGTCATAATCAGAATTTAGGAAAAAAAAGGTGTAAGCCTTCTCAGCTTCATCTGCCAATCATTTTCCCTCTCTATCGAGTATCATATCAACATTATGCTCTCATCTTACAATAAAGCATTATGGAATATTGCCCTGAATTAATTTACAGTTGGATATAATTTTTGTCTTTGCTCTGCTGATTTTTTTTCTGATTTTTCTTCCATCACTTTTGTACTTGGTCTCAGGAACTTAGACATCATTTCCACTTTTCTCTGCTTGGTTCTGGGGCTCCAGTTCTTTGAAGGATACATGGATTAACCAAGTTTGAATCTCCCTAGATTCCCTTTTTTTTTTTTTTTTTTTGGATTTGCATGGCTTGTTCTTGTATCTTTAATATCATATGTGAGAAAACACTTTCAAACAGATATTATCCTTAATTCTGTTTTACAGACTGTGATCAGTTAGTGTCTATGAAAAACAAATAAGACTGGTTTCATCACAAGAATGACATTAATTTTCTTCCTCACACAATAAGCAGACCATACGTGTGTACTGGCTTCTGTGTCACAAACTTAAGTCTGATTCCAATCTCACAAATGTATGTAACATCATCACAAAGTCATATATGCTTTGCTTTCTTCAAGTCTCCTTAAAATGTCTCGTGCTTAACAGGCAATAAAGATGATATAGTCACTGCTACTGACTTACAGGAACTACATCAGATAATTAAAATTGTCAGGTATGACATCTGCTGAACATTTACCCAATTCATAAATTCTTGTTTGCTCTATATCCATTCCAATCATTCCCAGTGATCAGTATGACTGCAGTCGCTGTGTGCTAAGCAAATCTGCTATAAATAACTGTTCCTGTCCCAAAGAGTTTGCCAGTATGCCTTGTAAAAAGCAGAAATATCCATTCTGCAAGAAATTCCAAAATTCAATATTTTTTTCCTGAATCAAAGCTAAAATCTAAAATACAGCTGCAAATAGTTCCCAAGAACCTAATTCAGGAAACCTTTTTTCTTTGATATTATTAATCTAGTAAAATCCAAATATTCAGTATAATAAAATAGCTATCTTTCTATTGCAGTTGGTATTCTAATGTCAGAATGAAATTGAAATTATTTAACATACATGAAGTATACTCTGTGCATGAATCAGAAAGAAAGTCACCTTATTAGAATGAAAAAGACAATTCTGTTTAATAATATTTCTACTTTAAATTTTCAAAACTGATATTGTCCAATTAAATGCCATGATTTTTATGAAAGTGTTTTTTCCTGTAGAGGCTAGTCACACAATTCACTGTGTTGCTTTACATTCTTACATAACCAGTGTAAAGTAAATGAGATAAACAGGCAGGACTGACTCATCAAAAATAATCAGTTGGATGCAATTAGCCAATTAAAAGTGACTATTACTGTAGTTCTCCTTTGAGACTTTTTGTTCCTCCGGCTCTGTGGACACATATGCACTCATGTTCTTCATTCATAGCTGAGGACCTCACTCTTTGAGTTCACATTTCCTCCCACACTAATCCCTTCCTGATGCCGACTGAGGATGGTGAGTGTATACTAATGTAAATAACTGCACTTTAAAGACAACAGAAAATGTATTTGGCTAGTTGACCAGATGGAGAGCACTAGTGCCTTGCTCTATCACAGGTCTTTGGTATTCAGTGGTCTGTGATTTTTTGGTTTAAGAACTAATCCTTGGCACCATGTAAACACATTGACCTTCTAACTTTGTAATCAGTTTCTGTCAACTCTCACCTTCTCACCTTCCTGCTCCTTTCTCTCCTATTGTTCAGAAAACCTTGTGACTGTGGTCTGTATGCACCCTATAACGCACTAGTGGGGTCATTATTTCCTCAAAGGTGCCCATTAAAAAAGGAAATCTAGGAGGTTTCAAACCCAACTAGTAATCTTAGGGCTGTAATTCATGATCTTTATATCAAAGACTGGCAATATTGATAGACTTCTGTATGTGACCTGAGCCTTATAAGTCCTTTCCATTTCCCTGAAATCATTATGGGCACTTGCTATTTCTGTTCAGTTGAGCATGGCATTAAGATTTGCTTGGATTTGTGGTTAAAGCTCACTTGACTTCCAGAAAAAAAAAAAAAAAAAAAAAAAAAGTTGTAGTATAGGACTGTAAAAGTCTCTCCTTGCCTTCCTGCATAACATAGACTTTTTCTTGAATGGTCAATTTTAGTGAGTTTATGTGCCCGGGAACTGTCAGGGGGCTGCAGGGCGGCCGGTCCCAGCTGAGCCCCTCAGCCAAGCTGGGGGCGCCGGGGGGAAAACAGGTTTCAGCAAGGGCCAAAGGCGGCCCAGGCAGAGGAGGAGGAAGAAGCCAAGGAGGGAGCAGCAGCAGAGGGACCCCGAGGCCGGAGGAGGAGGAGGGCAGGAGGGGCTGCAGGCCCGGAGCAGGGATCCCCTGCAGCCCTGGAGAGACCCCGCTGGAGCAGAGACCCACCCTGCAGCCCGGGGAGGGCCCCACGCCACAGCGCAGCGGGGGGATATTTCCTGCAGGAGCTGCGGCCGTGGAGAGCCCAGGCGGGAGCAGGTTGTCCCTGAAGGACTGCGGCCCGGGGAAGGGCCCGCGCTGGAGCAGGGAGCCGGGGGGGGAGGGAGGAGCGGCCCAGAGGGGCTGGGATGGGCTGGCCGCGACCCCCGGCCCCTGCGCCCCGCGGGGCAGAGGAGTCGGGAGCGAAGGCATCAAGCTGGGAATGGGTATAAAGTCTGGGGAGAAGGTGTGGCTTTATTTTTTTCTTCTTACGTTCTAAAACTATTTTAATTGGCAAATAATTAAATTAATTTTCCTCAAGTCTGTTTTGCCCATGACTGTAACTGGTAAATGAGTCTCCTCGTCTTTACCTTGACCCGTGATCTTTTCCATCCTATTTTGTCCCCCATCCTGCTGAGTAACAGAGGGGGGTGTAACAGAGCAATTGGCTGGGCATCTGACAGCTGGCCGAGTTCAACTTGCCACATTGGTGTATCATAATATTCTTTATCCATATTCAGGAACATCCCTATTTTCTGTCTCATTACTGATTTACCGAAGACTTCAATTGCAGCATGTCTTTTAGATCCCAAAGTTACTGGTTGAGAGCTGGAGCCTGCTCCTTCTCTATAGTTAATGAAGAGGAGGAGGGTCCTTTAGAACGGATTTGGTGTTTCAGAGCAAATTACCTCAGATACTCTGAATTTCCTTCCAGAGGAGAAGAGATAGAGGATGTGTTTCTCTGAACTACATGCAGAAGGAAGCATTCATTCCTGCATTTAGTCGGTAAAGAAGGTGTTTAATGCCAGATACTGTAAAAATGCCTCCTAGGCCATGTCTGTGTTGGTAAATTAACTGTTCCCAGCACCTTTGGCATAGATGCCAAGCAACATGAAAGATTATAGGGCTGTAGAGTTAAATTCCCTTATCTTTTGAAACAGTGAGGGCTGTATTCATTTTATTGAATGTGAATGGCCTTTGGCCCCACTGTTCCCTGAACAATACACAGCATTGTTTGGAAGAGCCAGGGTTGACTTGGGCCAAAGTGATGCCAAGGGCTATTCTAACAGTACAGCAATATAAGCAATCAAGCCTCAGGGCCTGGGAACACCCCCTGGTACTGTTTAATTTACTAGAGCAGGTTTAACTTTAGTCAAATTTTAATCCCTGCACCAACTTTGAATAAATGCTTTGAGTCAAAGAAGTTTTACAGAAGGCCACAAGGGTGTGAATCCCACACGACCCACAACACACATTTCCCTGCAGGCTCATATCTCCTATTCTGGGGCTGCTCATTTAATTTCTTGCAGTGGGTGAGGTCCCCCTGCTATTAACATCTTCCTCTCAGGGAAACCAAGTGATCCCCACAATTTTGATGCACCATGTGATTTATTTCACAAGCTGCTCCAGACTTGCCCCTCATATCATCAAACTGCCATTGATATTAAAGCAGTATGTATAATACTGGGCAAACCTTGCCATTCCAAAACCTTCTCTACTGTTTTCAAGCACCTTCAAGTTTTACCAAAAAACTAATCAATATCCACCACAAAGGCTTGAAAACTCTATTCTGTCTCTGTAATTGAAGGACCTGCTTTCATTCAGTGTGGGGAGAAACATGAAGATGATTTACTGATTTAGGAACTGGGTGGAGTAGACCACAAAGCAAAAAACTGAAAACATATGCTGTGAATTATTTGCAAAGGAGGAGGGAAAGAGGGGAAAATTGCCTATAGATCTCTATAGATAGATTTGGATATATAAATATATAGTGTGGAGTACCAGTGAAACAAAGCACAGATGATTAGGCCAAACTAAACATTCACATTAAACATTGCACTTGGCCTCATTTCAAAACAGGCAGCAGTAACAGCAGGGAGAGATGGCTTGCCAAAATTGCATCAGACACACATTAGGGAAGGAGGAAATGAGTTTACTTGAGCCAGCTGTGACATCAAAGGGGTTGGTCTTGAAATGGATTGTGGGAAAGGGTTCCCCCTTTGGTAAAGTTTGCAAAGTTCAGCCAACCCTTTATAAAGAGACCCAACTCTAAAGAGAACTTGACTTCTTTTTTTTTTTCCCCTTTTCCTAACGAAAAAACAGCATTCTTAGTCAGTTAGAAGTGTGAGACTGGGGACTGCTATATGAGGGGAATAAACCTTATGGAAAAGGGTGGACAGAAGGTGTAAAGACTTATTCTGGAAGAAGAGGATTGAGTCTTATTTTGAATACTTTCCCTTTCTTAAAAAAATTCCTTAGTAACAGGTATTGCTCTGTGCTAAAGTGATTGCAATAGTTTTTCATTAAGAATGGTCTTACTGAGATGAATTAGGAAGGCGAAACTATGAGAAACCATCCACTGGTTCAATAACTTTCCTGAACTGCAGCCAGCCTAATAGAAACTGTAGATAAAACGTAGAAAACAAAATAAGATGAGACAACTCCTGGCATCACTGAGATCAATGGCAAAAGTCCCGCTGACATCAGGGAGACAAGAATATATATCAGTCCACCAACTGCTCGGTTAAGCCATTCTCCAACCTACTTCACAATTCTGCTTTAAGGCCTGTGGCAAAATTTCGCATCTGTAATTACTACCCAAGAATGTCCTGCTAAGGGAAGTCCCTGACTCAGTCCAACCTCACTGATGACAAGAGATGCTTCAAATAATGCACTGACCACACTGTTTCTCTTTGAGATGTTTCATATTCACAGTCACATGGAATACATCTTTTAGTGTAAGATAGTGTGTGAGATAAATATTACTACCTCACAAAGGACCCAATTATGCAGCTTAATCAACATTTATAAAGTGCTTTGAGATCTTCAGGGGGAAACAGTTATAACACTATGTACAAATATTTATTATTACTAATGTAAATCTCTCCTGTCAATGCTTTATCAGTTAGATGCAAAATTATTTCAGGTGCCAACCCAAGGACAGCAGCCAGCGCTGGTAATTGAAAGTATTGAAACCATTATAATAAATATAAAGAGTGAGGATGAAACAATATAAATCAAACATGCAATGTGAAGTGGTTGGAATAACCAATTTATTTTCACTCAAGGGATATAGCCTTGTGTAATTGGCACTGATGGTTTCTCTGCGCTTCACCACTTGTGAATTTTGTGGTCATCCCTCCATCATAAAGATAAATGGATCTACCCCCATATGTAATAAGTGACGTTTAAAATTATTGCTAAATGTTTTGTTTCCATTATTGTAGCTGGACTTTAGGTCTTGTTGTAAAAACTTTAAAAGAAATGAAATGAAACTATGCATGGAAAATTGGGAGCCTGAGCAAAGGTTTCCCTATTCCTTATCTGACTATACAGTTCTAAATAACTGTCAGATTTATCTTGCTCAGTTTTTCCTGTTAGACTAGTGGGTCCCACTGAGAAATAAAAGCTCTTGTGCCTTTTGGAGCACCACAGTAAACAAACAACAAATGTATGATGGTACTATGCTATCTTCATGTCTCATTCTCCAACTTCTGACTCAACTGCACACTCTAGGTATTTCTCAGATGTTAGGAGTCAATTCCTCCATCTCTATTTCCTAACAGGTCTTCCTTTCCATGACTTCTTTAGGCTACAGCCTCTGGCAATAGCATAGGGTTGCAGAGACAGACACAACAGTTGTTTCTTTGGGCATGACCTCACCTTCTAGTATAAATTGGAGAAATACTCATGAAATTCTATGCCTTTCAGGTTTGCTCTAGTATTCTCCAGGTTTTCTCTAGTATAGTTCCACATTTTTCTTGGGAAGCAGGACACTAAATTTCCCAAATAGGCTATTAACAAGAAAAATTGCATTTAAATGTGAACAGAGGGTGAACCTTAACTTCTAACATTAAGACAACCAGAAAGTTTAATGATGTGCTTTCTTAAGAAACAGAAGGACATTTTAAAAATATCCTAACACTAACGTTTGAAACTTATATCTTGAGTCCTTTTCAAATTTTAAATATGACTTCTCCTCTGTTTAAAATTAGGTGAAGTAAATTTGCTTTTGCCCTCAGTAGCATAAAGTTATTTTTTCCACTCCATTTAGCAAGCCTAGAATCCTGGTGTATTCCTGGAGCAATTTCAGCACAATGTTGTCTATAAAATGTGATACTTCAGTGCGCTTCTCTAATCATCAGTTTTTGAGTTAGAATATCAAACTCTTGCTGTGCCAGTTGTGTTCCAGTAAAACTAAAACAAGCTAAACTGCAGTGTCACACATTACTGCATGTGATTCAGAGCTGAGCTGGTGGAATAGCATAATGTTTCAAATAAAAAAAATACAGGCATTGAACTGAAGCTCCTGTTCAACTAAATGTTAAGTCATCTTGCTCCTATGTAAAGTCTGCAGGCTTATGACTACTCTGTATTGTGTATAGATCTCAGTGCCACTAACACCACCATCATCTCCTGGCCACACAGTCAATGCCAGCCTGGTGAGATGGAGATCAACAGGGGGATTTACAACTACTTGTTTAAGACTGCTATTAAGTCATTGCTCTTCAAATCCACAGTAGAAGGCAAGACTCTGCTCCAGTATATAGAAACAGTGGCAAAACAGAGTCAGCAAGCTTAAACTCCATCTCAGTTTTCACTAATCTAAATGAATTCCTTGAAATCAGAAAGATATATTAATTTTCATTCGATAATTAGGATTTGTAGAAGATGAAGGTGTACTGCCTTCATCTTTTTGTTAAAACTGGTACTTCGTTATATGACTTGACGTTGCTGACGTATTGGTCCTAAAATGACATATTATGTCATGCCTGTGCATCCTGGAGATATTGACACTATCTAACTTACAGTACATGATCCAAGCATGTAAGTGAAATTCTGGTGTCCCAGGTCCATGCACTATTACTACAAAACTGAGACTTCCAAAGAGCAGTGTAGGAAGCTTGCCTCTCTTTTTTTATAATGAAGAGCCCAAGGAAACTACTTAAAAAGTTATAAGAATATGAGTCTGTGAATATCCACATGTTTTCATTACTAGAATGATGTCTCTGTTGATCAGAGATTATTTGTATCAAATTCTGCTGTACCTAGGAGGAAAGGGACATTTTTCTCCTATTTCATAATTTGTTTGTTACATCAGTCCTGTGAAGGGTCTAGTATGGAACTTAACTGACCATGGTAATAAGGATTTTCTGTTTTCTGAAAGAAGATTTCATCGGTAATCTCAAACCTACGTAGAGATAAAACCTGCCTCATTTGTCTAAATCAGAGGATGCAAAAAAAACGTCAAAAGGAGAGAAGTAATTCATCCAGAAGAAACCATTGTGATCATCTGATCTGGTCCATTGGCAGCTTGGTCTGTCAAGTATTTCAGGATTCATATTTGTTTGAATAGAAGCTTTATTCATGTATGCATGCATGCATATAGGGAGAAGATGAGGGATTGTACTCTGGAATTTTCAGGCCTACAACATAGAAAAAGAGATCATACTGTATTCAGTCCAAATTTAGCAAATATTTTTATCCTTCTATCTGATCAATAAAATATGCACAATGAAGATGCTTTCCTTTTATTGTCTATTAGCTGAGCAGTTAAAACATTTTCCCTGGATGTAGGACAAACTGCTTAATTTCCTTCTACACTCTGAAGTGATCTCAGTTTGTTATAGACAAAGGGTGGATACAGACTTTGATTTCCATTTTCCAATTTCAAACATCAGTGTAATGTCAGGGTAGAAGGAGGATGGCTCAGAACTGATGCTCATCATTATTGATGATGTCCCTTCCACTTTGTGTGAATAATTAACCTTTGATTAGGGCTGGACATGGAGCCCAGGTGCTCTGTCACCCAGCTAAAGATCTTGAGGACCAAGTCTGAGCTACTGGTTGGCCCTCAGTGCATATGACTTAACCTGAGGTGCAAGAGCATTTTAGGGTGCCTGTCCCAAGGAACACAATCTATTCATCCTCAGACAGGCTTCTACATTTCCTTTTAATCCAATAAGCAACGCATGCCTCTCTGAAGAGCTTCAAAGCAAAACCAAACTGCAAGAATCATCAAGCCTTTCCCAGAATATCCCAAAATCTTTATATGGAACGACAGACCATGGTCCAGACCTCATCTTATCTTGGATGTTCGTCTTCCCAAGTGAGTAGCAAAACAACTGGATAATGGCTTGTTCTGAAACAGGGTTTCCACTGCCTCTACAATTAAAGCTGGTTTTGTGTGTATCGGATATGTAGTGATTAAGCAGATGTTTCCAGTAAAAGGCTAATAGTCTAAGTAGTGGTCATTATAATATATTTCACTGTTTGCCCCTCAGAAATAGAAGTTGCTATTCAATGTTCTGAGCCTACTTGGATTCCAGGTAAGTTTTCAGGCACGGAAAATAGATTTTTACAATGTAAAAGGTACTTCTCTGCTCTTCTAGAAATTAAACCCAGGAATTATAATTTCCCTGGAGTCTTTTTCCTTGGTCCTGATTAACAGAATCTACAGGAAAAAAGAGAAATCCTGCAAATCAGTGTGCTAATAGTTCTGAAAAAGTAAAGGCAATTTTTTTGTATGCTATTTTTAACACTTTTCATTAATTTTTAAGTCTATAAGTGCACACATGAAGCTAGCTAGATCTACTGGCCATTTTGCCATGTGTTCACTAGAGCCCAGTCACAGAGGGAACTGTGTTGCAGTGAGCCAGTATCTGTGTAGGAGAGAAATTTACAGTGCTGTACTAGTAGTCCTTGGACAGTTTCTTTGTGGAAAATCCTGCTAGCATTTCCTGATTAAGCTGGCTTTTTAAAAGTTACTTAAGGCTAGACAATGAGCTCATTGTCATTGTGCTTACTTACACCTTGAGTTTTGAAAATATTTTAAAGTCTCTTGCCCAGGGTTAGTATTAATAATTATTCCATCTCATGCATAATAAAAATAACTTGGTAAAGTAATGCTATACATGTGTTGATTAAGATTTGGTTTCTGGAGTTTCATCTTTGTTTCTGACTGAAAGGTAGTTCAGCCAAAGAACACACAAAAGATCTATCCACAAATGTCTTTTCTTTTTCTGTACATACAATAAATAAAACCTCTCTTTTTTCTTTAAAGGAAATTGAGGAGTAGGGAATCTTTTTTCCTCTTTTCTAGCTTCTCAAGGGCAAAATAATAGAAAAATGTATTCAGATCAGATATGAAAATCTTATTAGGAACATCTGTGCTAATCAGTGTTTATAAAAATGTAAATAAATTATAGAGGAAGAGAATATTAGAAAAAGTTCTTTGTTTTCTCACTCTAGAAGCTATTACATAAATAAGACTCGATCCTCCAACTCTGGAGTCATGTGAGTGGTCTCTTTAAAGCTGATGTGCATACTCAATTAAAATGAATAAATTGCTACTCGTATGATTCAGAACTTGAGTGATTGAAGCTCTGATATAAATTTTTTTCCTCTTGTGCATCAGATTGAATAAATCAGCAAAAGATATTTTTTCAACTTTTTGAAGACTAAGATATCAGTTTTATAATTGTTCTAGTCCTTCACTATTCCTGGCCTTGACTTCAGCTTCACCCCTAAGGCTGCTTCTACTTCAGCGACCACTGGCAGCTCACAGAGGTCGTCTATCTCACCGCAATCAGAGAAAAGAGCATTTTAACTCTCTCCACTTGACCCCAACCATCCCATATATTAAATGACATACAAAAGCCAGCCCAGTGAAATCAGGTCCACCCTAATAGGAAATCCTTTTGTGCCAAATTTTTTTATCTAGCCCTTACCTGGGTAGCCATTTTGCAAGTGGAACTAATCTCTATTAGCTGAAATTTAGCTGTGGTTAAAGGCAACCATGTAGTTACAATCTTCAGAAGAACTGGGAAATCTCTCTCCTAAGGGATGTTTTGTCTCTCTCCACCAACTGTGGGATCATTATTCTGCACTAACATTGACTAGCCAAGAACAATTTGATGCCAAAATATATAGCATAGGAAAAAATGTTCCTACCTTCAGTTGCTTTTCGGACAATTTTACTAGTCTTGACTCAAACACAGAAAACTTTACCATATATCCTGTAATATCTCAGAAAATAACATGATGTAACCTGACAATTAAGAAAGCTTGGCTTAGGTGGACTGACAAAATGCTAAAGGGAAGGTAGCTGCTGTGATTCCACAAATGCAAGGCATATGATTAGGTTAATAGGGTAGTCAGACTTGGAATAGTACTTCCATCAGTAGCCTTGTACCTAGGTTATTTCTGGGATGATTGGCCAAAGGGCATTGATAAACATTTGTTAGGACCAGCTGGTGCTGAAAGGCACCAAAATGGTGTTTTCAGCATCTTTCTGGGAACAAAAGTTCAAGAAAGAAAGATTGATTTGTCAGAGGAAAAATGTTAATTCTCTGTAAATGCCAAAGGTCAACTACTAACACCCTTAAAATGCATCCCACGGTAGATTCCCCTAACATTTTGAAGCATTTCATGTCTCTAGCAATTTTTTAGACATCATTTTTTTACATTCACCTTCCTTCAGATTATACCAATTGGCCTCAGTTGATCTTTATTTTAAGGTTATTCAGCCATATGATCCTAGATTAATATTTCAAGTTACACACTCAAGAAAGGAGATGTCATACTGAAACTAAGCAATGATTGTAAATATCTTTCCCTCCAGAAGTAACCTACACCTGGTGCTTCAGGGGCATTTGAAAAGCTATCACTATACACAATGTTGGTAATGTAATACCCTGTTAATAATTTAATTTACCATCATTTAAAACAATGTGGTATAATCCCTACATGATTCAAATTCATTCAGCAGCTGCGCAGTTATAGAAAGTCAAGAAAAGTACATTGCAATTTTCATTCAAGCGCTGTCCTTTAACGTTACTCCTGTTCATATTTTTGGTTTGTTCACAGGGTACATGTTCAGGTTACTGAGATCAGCTGGTCTCATCTGTCTTTCAATTTGCATTTCCACAGAAGAGTGTTGGGCATAACCTTCTGCTGGTGATGGAGGTGCCAGTGCTGACTTTTAATACCATTCAGAGATGTACAAAACGTGTGTCTCTAATACATGCATATAGTTAGCATTTAATTAAAGGCTCTGGTTTAATTATTGAGGTTTATTCTGACTGAAACTTTTCCTTTTTGTTTGTAATACCAGAGAAGATGGGGAAAGTTTTACTGATCTTATCCAAGGATAAAAATCTAGTATACTTGCTAAAATTTATTACCATGTAGTAACACCTTCTCTGATTAGACTGAATCTCTGATTGTGACATTTTTGTAGAAAAGTCCATCTTTATACCACACCCTGGAGCAGGTATTTGAGTGCGATTGGAGATAAAGATATTGGAGGTCTTCCATATGCTAGGGAAGACTGTTGCCAGCTGTGCTGTAATTTCACTGAATGCTTATCCAGGTTTGGATGACTTATCTTGGGTTTGATTTTTCCAGCCAGCATTTAATATTTCCCTTCTCCAAACCAGGCTGCCAAATATTCCCAGGGTAGACATCCAAAGTTAGATGTGAGTTTTAAAATTCTGGCCACCAATCGTTATATCCTGAGCTTTCTACTGTGGATATTACTGGTGTCCATTTTTGAGAGAGAAAAACATGAATTTGAACCTCCTTGCCTCTTGGCTTTTGACATGACCAGCTCTTACTTTTGAGCTCAACTACACAACCATTACCAAAAGGTTTTGTCTGTTTTCTTATTCTTACATCATCACTGCAGTTTCCATCTCCACTTGTGGAGTGCAGAAACAAACAATTGAACAGTGCTTAACTCAGAAGAGCACTTAGCTTTGAGGTTGATGGCACTTTGCAATCACAGTTCATTCACATTTTAGATATTTATTCTATGTACATCCTTTGCAGTGAAGCATTTAGCCCGTATTCTGTTCATAAATAAGGTATGGTCACTAGAATCCTGATAGTTACAACTTTAAAATCAATTTCATTTACTGGCAAGTAATGATCAACTGTTATTTATGGAGCTCAATTAAGGATTGTTGAGCCTTCTCAGAATATAAAAAAACCCTATAATCGGTCACAGTCCCACTCTCGAGCTTCAAGCCAAGAAAGTTTCAAGCTGTGTCGTTTGTCTGCACTATTTGTCAAACATGTTTCCATGCCTCCTAGAAACAAATAATCTTGACGCAGTAGAAACATAAGGGATACTACATATACAAAAAGGAGAAAGCCTGCTTTAGGCAGCTTCATCCGAGCTGTAAACCTTTTCAATAGGTTGGCTCTGTGGCATGAAGAAAACATAGGGGCTGCATTGTAGGGCCAAAACTCACTGTTCTTAATCCTACTGCTGCCAGTGTGGAGGGGCTCAGCCTCATTCACTCCATGGACTGAGGCCAGGGGCTTGCACCCCAGGGAGCTGTGAGGTGTTTTGGCCCCATGTTTCTACTTCTTTCTTTTAAAAAAAAAACAATTTAAAAAAATGTGGTTTGTGTTCAACAGCTTTAAACCCTCCAATAACCTAATAAAAAAGAAGTCCTTTTTAACAAGTCTAGCACTCTGTCAAGTGAGCTAGTAAGAGTTAGAAAAATCTCTTCATCCCACATGGAGACAGATTTGGCTTTCCCAGAGAGCACTCAAGGGAGCAGCTGATTCCAGAGCTTTTGCTCAGACACCTACAGGAACAAACAGGACAAGGGCAGCTCTCAGTTCCTGGTTATGAAGGAAAAAAATCATCATCAGCTGCACAATCAAGTCTCCCCTAGATCTCCTGGTAAAAGCCTGACATAAATCATGTGCGTAACCGTGGCAGGGAGCCCAAGACTTCTGGGAAGTACACTCAAACAGCTGTTGTGCCAGGGAACTCAGCAACACTTCAGAAATGGATGGTGAACAGGCTATAATTAGGATGTCAAACTACCCATGGTTGTTTGTTCAGAAATCCTTTGGAAATCTCGGACAATAAAAAGTGACTTGCAGTGTATCTTCTCTTCAGGGGCAGAGCACTCCCACAGATCTCCTTCAAGTGTGAGCAAATGATTACTTTCTCATCTGGCCCTTTGTTTTAATTGTCTTACCCCACTTTGCCCTTTCCACTGTGCCCCCTCCTTTCATTATTTACACAGATTTTAGATAATTCTCCTACAAGACAGAGATTCTCAGAAGCAAACTTCCTACTCTCCCTAGTGCACTGTCTGTCCAAACAGAGCCTGCTTCCTTGCAGCAGGACATCAAAGTCTTCTGACATGTTTCTTGCATGTGCTTTGAGTTATTGTTTTATCTCTTACAGTCGCTTTTTTTTATTATTATTATTTTTTATTTGATTGGATGTCTGTATTTCTATTAATCAATTCTCAGAGGAAAAACTTAATGAGCAAAAATCAACATCATGAGCTTTTATTCAGGTGAATCCTTTCCTCCCAGTAATACTTTCTTCCCAACCAATGGAAAATCTGTAAAGGATGGAGCACTTATCACTGGTGAGGTAATTTCAGCCATAGCTGTAGTAAACCATTGGAATATTTCTTTCATTGTCTTTGAATGGAATTTTATAAAACAGAATGACACAGCTCTGCTCCACAGGTTTTCAAGGAAAGCATTTTGGCAAACAAGACTGGCAAAGCAAAACAGCATGACCCGTCTGTCCCCACTATGCATGTCAGGAGGCAGAGAAACCAGGCTGAGAATACATATGTGAGAGTGCCTGAAGCAGTAGTATTTACATGATGTGTGAAATTTGGGATGGCACCTCTCAGTCTCAGTCCCCTCAGCCATGTCATGTTCTTGTAGGTGCAATTGGAAAACCAAGTCTGGCTCTTCTGGCCAAGTCTAAACCATCAACCCTACAACAGCAAAATTAAGATTTCCTTTCACTGAGAAGCTTTATGCCAGCTCTGGAGGCAAGTTAACACCGGAGATCCAGGGTGTGGATTTACAAAACACTAGCTGCATTTTGGTGCGGGTGTTCCAAGCACACAGAAAAATGCCTTTGAAAGACACTTAATGAAATATTTGCGACACACCACGATCTTCCCCAGAGGGAAGGGCTTCTCTGAGGGGTGTTCAAAGTACCAAAGAAAGGTTCTTGCTTTGAACCATTTTCTGTGAGAGCCTTACTCTTTCATTTGAATACAGTAGAATCCTAGAGGCAAATATGCAGTAACTTTTTTCTAGGAAAGTACTTACAGAATAGTATTATCCTCTTGTAATACCTGCTATTAATTTCATCAGGATTACTTGCAATAAGTTCCTGACCAGATTCTAACCATAATATTTTACACAGATTTGATGGTTCAGTAAGATTTGAGTAGTCATTATAAATATTTTTAAGCTAGCAATAGCTGTCATGTCTGGTTGTATGTACTAGCAAGCAATTTCAGTGTGTGACCTTTACCTGCTGCTCCCAATGATATGGTGAGTTTGTATCCATTTCAAAGATCATATAATTATTAGGTGGTTCTATAGGAGTAATAAAGCCTTTGGTTTTATAGTCTAGGGGCATGACTGAGGAGATTACAAAGTAGTAACTCACACTCTTGATACCTGAGATTGATCTTGAAATGAGCAGCTGTTTGCCCCCCAAAATTAAACACTTTGCATATATATCATATCCTTCATTACCCTCAACAGTGATATCTTCGCACATGCTCTAAAGAAATCATCATCCATGTTCTAGCTGGAACTACGGTGAAAAAATAAATGCACACAAACAAGGCATTTATCAAGTCCATCTTTCATAACATCAAATCAAAAACCACAATGCACAATTCATAAAATCACAGCGTTAGAAAAGAGTGATGAAATTTGCTAATCCATCACTTTGACTATGTGAGATTGTTTCTGACAGTGTGTTTGGTGGTGCTCTGATACTGTCTAGACTTACAGAATGAAGTGATTGACTGTCTGTGCAGAACTGAGACCATTTTGTGACTGTGTTTGTCTCGATATGTTAAAAGCATGATTTCTGGTGTTTATCCCATGTGTTTTCAAAGTGAAGAAAATTTCTTTGTATGAAAAGAATATGATAAGGTGACAATTTTGAATAAGAAAAAAGGTTTGGATGTTCAGATTTCTTTTATGTTTGACTGCAAATACTTTGCATACTTCTTGACCTGTGTCCTGGAGTCAAGGAGCTAGAATGTGAGTTTACTGCATCTGTCTGCCAGGAAAGAACAACATCTGTTTACATTAAAGGCCTTTACTACCAGCTGCTAAGGGAGATTCATCATTGGCATCTATGGTCTTACAATAGAATAATGATGTCTATTGATTTTGAGAATTTAAGTTGCCATGAATTGGCTAAAGATTCTTTTTGAACACTACTACAATAGATAAGTCCCAAGTCATCCTTGTTCAAGTTATTAGTGTGTTAAAATCATTTATTACATATTAATTTTAATAAACCTTTTTCCACTTCTGAGCCTCTCATTTTCTTCTTTATGTACAAGATTTGCACTTGTCTGTCACAGTGTCAAGAATATTGAGAGCAAAGAGTAGAATTTAATGTTTCTGTGACTATAGAAATTAGTCATAGTTCTACTAGGATGAAAAGCATCTTTCAAATGTTATTCAACTATTAAATACCATTCCAGCCTAAGACTGGCTTCACAATGGTGTATGATTTACTAATTATATATGATGAATTTACTTATATTTGGTTCTAAAAGGCCTGTCTTTAGCACTCTTGGACACTGGACAAAACAGAATTCAGTGTTGACACTGGAGATGGCAATTCTTGCATCCCTTACATGCTATGCCAAATGTCTCAGACTGACCAAACTAACAAACTGAGATAACCCAGCCTACTAACTGTGGTTTTAGTGGAAATCCTTGAGGAACAAAAGCCCAGTGAAAGAAAACAACACAGTGGTGTCAGTGTGGGCTGGTCAGAAATAAGTAATCTGAAAAAGTTATTTTATTCATGTTGTCATAAAGATTAAGAACAAATCAAAAGAGCTGAGGCAGCAGATTCCATTATTAACTAGTTAGAAGAAATAAAAAATAAAGATCACAGGGACTGTTTAAAATGTGAACTACTTTTGTATGTAGCTGTAAGAGAGGACTCAGGTTTTGTCCACTCTGACAGACTTTTTCTCTGAGGCAAAGTTAAGAAAAGATCATTCTCATCTACATCAGGGAAGGGTTATGAGGTCTTTTCGTAACTGAGAGCAAGAATAAGAGAGTGATAGCATATGTTCTGAGTTGTCATCCTAGATCTCTGCTTTTCTTCTGAGCAGTTTTCCATTTTAGTCTCCAAATACTTTAGCTTTTTCTTGGTTAAATAACACAGATCAGCTTGTCCAGTGTTAAGATGCATAAGGGTGAATCAAATGTATGAATATATAATTGACGTATTCACATATTTAATGATCCCAATGCTAAATCTGAGTCGGCATTGTGATCTGTGATTGGAAGGCCAAGTGTTTCAGGCTCTGATGATGACTTGTCATTGCAAAAGTATGTCCTGTAAGAAGACCTGCTCATAGGCTAAAATGTTGGAGATCCCAGAACCATCCCAGAGCTTGCTTCCTTGCTAAACTCACTGATGGAAAGATAAACAAGAAAGCCAAGGAGGAGTGGAAAATACCTGCCAGCCTCCACTTGGCTGACAATGGGGTTTACCTACTAAGATTAACAAATATTCAGGATCCAGCCACTAGTTCTATTGCCCTTTGATGAAACATCTCAGACATAGCCTCAAGTTAACGTTTCTGTACCCAAGCAGATGGCCAGCATTGCTAGTCTCCATAGGAATTTCCATTTTGCTCTATATAAAGTCAGTGTGTGAAAGGAAGGAGAAGAGGAAATCTCTGTGGAAGATACATAGGTTACCTTTTTAGCATTTGACCCACCGGTGTTTGCATCCTGCTCAATAGCCATTTGTTTGCTTTGAAATGGAGCCATCACACTGTAAAAGATCAGATCCTGATACAAAACCATGATGTTGGGAGTAAAATTACTTCCTCGGTGGGTTCTGTCCTATAGTTAGCAGCATATTAATGAGAAATAAACTGCCTTTTCGAGGGCAAAACCCAAAGATACAGTTGTCTCGCCTAATCTCTAGGAAGCCAGTTGTGGCTATCAGTGCCTTACAATTATTTAAAGAGCATTATACCATCATGTGTGTAGGTCTGCTTCTAGAACCACATGGACTTCAGTATTGTTGCACAGGGAAGATCCTGGTGCTTAGCAGGGACAAAGACAAGTTCAGAGGCATGCTCTGAAGTTAACAAATACATCCTCTGATTGCAAATCTTTATTACTTTTTAAGTGAGCCAATATACTGTAATGCAAAATGGCATTATCACTAATGAAATAAGATAATTACACTAATGGCATGACCGGTGATGCTAAGTTCACATTGTACAAGTTGTAATGAGGCTTCTGGATCAATAAGCAGCTCTTTGGCTGGTCACATCAGGCACACAGGCTGTAACATTTGTGAGAAAAGCCTTCAGGAAATGCAGATTGTTAACTCCAAATGTGCTGGAACAATTCTCCTTAAAAGTCCAGGTTTTCCTCTAGTTGCACTTAGCAGTCTTATTACATGATTCATTAAACAAAGTGATACAATTCTACATTAGAAATCTTAGTGAGCTAAATGGTGTCAGCTTTCTCATATTTCATTAAAATTATGAATGGAACTAGCATTGTTATTATTCTTCCAATGAGTTAAATGCTATTTTTTAGCTAGGATGGAAAATTCACTTATTTTATTGGTAAAGTCTTCTTGATAGGACCTTTTCCAAATGGTGAAATATTTTTCAATATTCTACTATTTTCTTTCTGCAAAAGAAAAAAAAATCTTGTGTAAAACTGATTGAGAAAAGAAATTGTATTTCTCCGACACATTAAGTTAAGTAAACAAAGCATTTTTCTGTGTCTCCCTCAACTGTCACTGTTGCTGGGAAGGAACGTAGGGACAAGTGAAATCTTTTGTCTGCCTATTTCCCTTGGTGGTAATATTTTATTTTTTTCTTCCAGTGAACAAATTCTGGACAGTCCATAAAACTATGCCAAAAAAACAAATAAATATCAAAAGCATCTGGTTGGAAAGCCATTTGCAGCTGTTCTTGCTCCTACAGCAGAATACCAGAGTGTACACACTATGCCCAGCTTTACATTGCACCCTGGCATCAGCACAAAGGGAATGTAAAACCAGCAGACTTGTCCTCCTGGTATTTCTCCTGGCTGTTCTTGGTGAGGGGGTGAATGACTAAGAAATCAGAATTAGAGGGAGAAAATGGATGTGGTGGAATGCAAAATGATTTGAGCACAGGAACTGTCCCTACAGATCAAGATGACCCAACATCAATCAGGCAAAGAAGTCTCCAGGCTGCTTTAGCTGCAATCCTGGATGGACTTGGGATATTACTATTGATGGAAGCAACATGAATTCCCTTGGAAAATTACTCATGGGACTTGAGGGCAATCACAGGATTTACTACGACTCTATTTCTATCACCAAACAACAACAACAAAAATAAGTTCAGGGCATGACTTGAAATATCCCAGTAAGGATTTTTTTTGCTGAACTTCTTCACAATATACTTCCCACGATGCAGAAAAATTTACTGCCTTCTGCCTGAGGACAGTGTTAATAAAAGCAATGCTCCAGACATTGTGTCAGGGCTTCATGGAATGCCTGAGAGGCAGGAGCAAAATATAACCGACAACTTTATTTAATAATAAACAACACTAAAATATGTTCAAGTAATGTTTTGGTTGATTTTCAAGCCTTTATTTTCCATTATTGAACTGGCTTGGAAGATGATTGCTTAATTGCAGTCCCACTGGGCCCATCTCGGAAATGAGATGTGTATCTCATAAGCTTATCCCTCAGAGTTATGTTTTAAATAAGTTCTGTGTCAGCTAAGAGGCTTAGATGTATAACTGGTGCTGGGTAAGAGTTCACAAAATGAAGCTGGTGAAAAATTGGAATTTCCAATTTTCTGAAGAAATTCTTTCATAATGAGATATGTTTTCATCCAGTTTTTCATCCATATTTTAGTGACAAGCAATCAGCATGTTTTAATTGTATAATATTTTAAATCTAGAATTTTATTCAAGTTCAAAGTAATTAATATTCATTTAATATAACATCACTACAGGAAATTTCTATTTAATGATGATTGTTCAAAGTGGAAAAAAGATTTGTTCCCATGTCCCTTTTGTTTATGTTCCGTGTGTGGATTTTCATACAATTTAATAAAAAGGAGGTAGTTTGATCTAGAAGGACAAATAATAAAACATAAGTATCAATTCCCTAGTGATTCTGAAAAAAAGTTAAAATAATATAATCTGTCATTACAATAAGAGGCTGTAATTCAGTAACATAAAATAGAATGAAAAAAGTTCCAAGTTGAAACTAAGAATGTCAAAAAAACCCTTAAGACTTTTCCCAAATGTAAACAAACCCTGAAAGTTTTTTGGTTTGGAGTTTAATTTACAAGTTTTCCCAGAGGACTTTTCACTGAGATTGAAATTATTTGAAAAGAGTGGCTATTTCAACAAAAACTGTTCTTCAATGTAGAAGACGTTTTCAGCCGAACTGCTATTAGGAGACACAAGCAAACCATGGTAATGTCTGTGGCGTAAGTTGTACAGTATAGCTCAGACATCTGAATGCCGTTCTGCTCTTCTTTGGACTGGGGAAACCATGCAGTTATGAAACAGATCTAAAGAACTGCTAAATCCAAACCTAAATTCATTCCTGGTAATCAGCACAATATTGGACTACAAAACTAGCCTCTTCAAAATTTCCTCAAGTCCTACAGTCTTCGCTGCTACCACCTCGCAGAAGAGCTGAGCTTAATATTGTATGTTATAACCTGTGCTACAGCCTCTACATGGAAACTTATTTTAACACCAGCAGACAAAAAAAGCAGCATTTAAACTTGACAGTATCAGGGTAACAAAACACTCTTCCTTCAGAAGTAAATGTAAGCTGTAAATAGCCTTTTTGCTCTTCATAAAAGACATAAACAGGTTTACCTAAGGCAGGAGACTTAAAGCCAGACAAGGTATAATGCAGGTAACAAGTGTTTATCAGCCAGAGAGATACTCCACTTGGACAGACTATTAAGACTATTAAGAGACTATTAAGAGATAGACTATTAAGAGTTTTGGACTCTTCTTCCTGAGGTCTGCACAACAAGGCTGGCTGACATTGGAGATGAAAATGTACACAAAGATGTCTCTGAAGATCAATCAGTGAAATTCTAAAGTGTTACATGGAAGGCTGAAGGAGATGATTGATTAGTCCTTTGTGATTGATTAATAACAGCCAGAAGATCAAAACAATGATGTTTATTTACACCAAAGAGAGGACCCAGAGCAAATGTTTAACTTCTTAGCTAAGAATTTTGCTAAGTTAATATCAAATTATATATTTTTAAAAAAATATGTGATATTTCTCCTAGGAACATCTCTTCTGAAGTCTGTGACTTAAAGACTTTCCAAATTAGAGACTGTACCTTTGCCTTTCACAGCTCTTGGGTGACTTTTCTTCTACGAAATTCTAGTTGAATTTTTAACCAATTCATGAGTTTGCTATCCAGAATCCAGTTTATCATCCAGGTTTATTATCCAGATTTTTCATCCAGAATATCATTATAAAGACATTCAACAATTGACCTATATTTTCTCTCTAAAATAATAAAAAGGATTTTTTCTTAAATGGACAAACCCAAAATCAAATTTTTTAACTCCCCAGTCTTTTTAGCTGCCCTTGTTAAAAGCTATTGCATAGACAGCCTGATCCTAATATCAATTCCATTATATTCAATCCAAATCTATAAAATCTGAGCTGGTTTTGTTTTGTGTTTCTTTTTTTTTTCTCAAAATGGAGTTTAAAGAACTTCAAACACACCTACCATTTCAATTATAAACTGTTTTCACAGTGGAAGCTTAATTTATGAAATAGAAAGGTGAAGCTCTGTAATTCTAGATAAAGTAATTTCTGATTTGAGGAAAAATCTGCTCAGGTCTCAAGTGGGGAAAGCAGAGGAAGCCTTGTTTGAAGGCCACTAAACTAATCACATTCTACAGCTATTGAGGACAGTTAAAACATCATTTATAAAGTAATGATTGTTTAAATTATCTTATTGAATCCATTTGCCAATCCCTAATCATTTTTTTATTGCTGATCAGAGGAAATAGCTTTGTTATTGGCATCAGCTTGTCTATGCAAGAGATTTCAGCAAGAAGCAGTTCAAAATCTATATCAATCTACTAGCCTTGCATTGCTTTGTTTCTTTTTTTTTTTTTTTTAAAAAAAAAAAAAAAGACTTTTCAGGTTCAGCCTCTGCAAAATAATTTCTCAAATCTTGATGTCAAATAATTTTAAGGTGTGTGATTTTTTTCATTTTTTTTGTTGAATATTGTCAAATAAACAGATTAACGTTTATGACAACTCAGATCATGAAGCTGAGAAAATATCTTTTTGTGAAATACATACAGATTAACCCAATCTGACTGGTTACTCTGCTATTAAATCAGTTGCTTCTATTTCCATGGTAACTAAAGGAGTTTCCCTGGGCAGCACTTCTCACTGTAGACAAACTGGAGACAGACTCGTGCAATGTAGCAGTCTTAACCTCCTTGTATTTTGATTTTTCTGTATTTCCAGCATTCACTGACAATATAATTTCTTCTCTTCCATCAGATTCAACTGCCTTTCCTGTGATGGCAGGTCAATGTGGAGAGAGGAGGGTGGGAAGAGAATCTTTAGTTCTTCAAGTTTTAACCCAAGTATTTTCTACAAACTTTCTTACCATCACCAGCAGACAAATTCTACCCCTCCCATGAGTTTTGATGGCCTTCCCCATGAACTGTGACTCCCTTCCACTACTGACTTGGCCATTCCTCCATTCAGATGAAAGAGAGGTCTTGCTCTCAAATCCTCTCCCAGCTGTGCAGGAACTTCTTTAATTTCACTGACAAAGGCTATTGTTGGTAACTAAATTATGACTACTTGGTAGCTAGTGTAGAAGCCAGAAACTATCACCCTAAAAATTCAAACCTCCCACTTCCTAGTCTTAGCTAAATACCTTTGATCACCTTATGGTTGGTGTCCTCTGTCTACTAGCAAGATATATAAAAGAAATATATATGTGTGCAAACAGCTATGTGATAACCAAGAATGAGCTCTGTTGAACTAGGCAGTATAGATTTTGAAAAATCTTGTGTTTCAGAGGAGCTTGAATTCCAGAAATTGATTATCAGATCTAATTACCTTAGTGAGAGAGAGATACAATTATCACATCTGGTTACAAACAACAGCAGAAACAATAACATGAACTGAAGAATTCCTGGTTAGTTACATATATATTAAAGTCTATGTTCTCCATAGACTGTAGTCATGTGTTTTCACATATTGAAGGTTATCTAATTTTGCCTAAATGGGGAAAACAATGCTCTAAGAAATTTGTATATTAATGATGTATATAGGTCTTTTCCATCATTTGATTTCATATCCTTTTCTGAAAAGCAAGTGTCATCAGCTGACCCATGGTAAAAAAACAATCTTAAATACATTGCTTGAGAAAACAAGGGAGAAAATGCAGAAGGAAACAGAGACCAAATAGAAGATGCCAAAGTTATCTTGAGTGATAGAGCTGAAAAATTACAAAGAATGTCAGCCCTCAAGAAGAAACTGCAGACTAAAACCTGTCAGCATGATGGAGACATTGGATGCTGGGGTATTGAAGCCACCTAAGAGAGTTAAAAGTATGGCAACATGAGATTATTCTGACTTTTGCCAAGGGTTACAGAACTACACTTTGAAAAGCAGCAGGGACTCATGAGAGTATATTACTTTACCATTCAGTCTCAACAGGCAGTTTGCAAGATCTTGCAAACTTTCCCGTGAGTGATCATCACGTTTTAGTGAATGGTACTTAGTGGAATAGCTGGAGGCTAATATTTAAATCCCTCTGTGTCATGGTGAATTGCATTGCTTGTAACTGGCAATAAGATAATATACAGAGCAGAGTCAGGACTGGCACATATGGAATTAGTGAGACTTAAAGTGACTTTATGTGTATTGCATCATTCTAGTTTTCTTCAGTATTAGTGGTGTCAGTAGTTCATTTTTAGTTTGCTTTGATCTGTTTGGACTTAGGGTGACCCTGTGTGGTAACATCGACTAAGCACAGTATAGGATATTTTTTTATGAGCTAGGAAGCCACACACACATGATACATTATATCCTATGATGATGGCAAAGAACAAGGTAATAGACACTTTCCTTCTAAAGATGAACAAGGAAGAACAAAAGAAATGGTGTATCACCCTCAGGTCTGCTCTTTTTCCTTTTAACTATATGTGAAACCTTTTTTATGTTTTAGATATGCAGAAATAATAAGTGGCTCCTATGAGAGGTAATAATTCTGGAAATCTAGAGAAACAATCAGTAACTGCTGTGTAATTTATGTGCCTTTGCTTCAAAATGGCCCAAGTGTTTTTTCTTCTAATGTCTAACAAGCACTGTTATAATTAGAAGCTTTTGAAGCAGGCAGCCTGGTCTTTTGGTGGTATTTTCAGGGTTCCACCTCATGTGTTAGTCTGCTCCCCAAACTTGTCATCCCCGACTTATTTTTATTGCTGTTTTTATGTCTCCACCATGTAACATTATTTTGATCTATTTTACAGGCCATAAAAACTGTAAAAAGGTTTTTCATGTGAAAATTCCTTTGAAATCGTGGAAGCTGAGCTTACAGGGCTGTGCATACTGTACCATATCCTCAGTCCTGAATATGTTTGGCATTGCTCTGTACTCCTGGATATCTGCATTGCCTCAGCTCCCTGTGGAGATGCATTTTTAATTCTTTGATGCCAGCAAAATGATACAACCTTGTCCTGTTTCCCCAAAGTAATGGTGCAGAACAGAGCATGCAGCAGATTTGATGTTAACACCAAAATTAATCAGAGATTTTTATTTAGAACAGCCAATTCACACCCCACCCATAAAACCAGTCTTGCTTCCCAAAGACTGTGAGGTTTCTAAAAATAAACTAACAAAATAAAGTAAAATAAGATTCTGTCCAAGCTGTTGATCCCGTCTTTTTGAATTAAAATGAAATACAGGGGTTTTATACTTTGATCTAACAGCTTTAATGTGAAAAAATGGAGAGGAAAGACCTAATTTGTTGGTTTAGAAAAGTAATGTCACTCATTAATCAGAGCATTGTAGAGAGAAAGCATAAAGTGACTTGAGTTGGCTTTTATCACACAGGCCTGATGATAAAATACCCACTTCTGCTGGAAACCCCACTATCCCAGTTTCATTGAATACACAGTAATTCAATCATGACTAGGAATAATTTATTTGTAACAAGGAAGGCTTCTGTTTCTCCATAATGAGTTGATTATATCTTGTCAGAGGAACCTTAAACCCATCAAATGTCAAATGAATTATATCAAACATATTATTTTCATAGCAGCTGGATATGAGTAACTGATGAAATAGAGCTCTCTATTTTCATTTTGTACTGTGAATGATAAAATGTAGCTAGTAAAATGGAGCCTGTGACACAAATTCATGCAGGTCCCTAATTTCCTACCTTTAAAAGGTCTGTTTCATAAATACGATCTACAAATTTGCTCAAAATATTGTCATAATTTGCTGGGGGAATTGTACACCAGCACATTCTTGTATAAAATATTTGAGCTTCTTTTTTTTTTTTTTTTTTTAACATTCAAATGAAAGTAACCTCTGTTCACTACTCATGGCCTAATAATGCACTTATCCAAAAATTAGATTTGAGGTAACATTTGATCCCATCTATCTCTAAAAGCACTTCCTGGAAAAAGGAGTGTGGCAGAGGGTCTGCTGCAGGGCCAGAGTGTGAGAGGTAGCCACAGGAGTATTCAGGTATCTGTCCCAGAGAAAACAGATGTGTGGGTGGCCTATGGGGATTAGCTTTACCTTGCATCCCAGACCAGAGTTTAGAGTGCCTGCCTGCACTGGTATATGGCATTTGCCTATAGCTAGACCTCTTTGACCTGTCTTGCTGTTCCATCTCATTGAAGCAATCAACACAGGGGAGAGGGAGAGGAAGATGAGTTTCTTGTGAGCACAACTGGAAGAAGAATCATGAAATGATAGCAAACAGATGGAATACAATCTGCAGCAGCTGCTAGTAGACTATTAAACCAGATCACAGCCAGTTTCAGTAGCATGCAGTCCTTGTTTACTGATATATGAAGCAACCCACTTTGCTAAACATTTTGATGTATCAAGGACAATATTTGAAGTGGACTGGGTTCAGATGTCAGAAGGAAAGAAGAGACTGCCATATATATAAGGAACAATTTCCCCTGGATGAGAGTTGGAGAAAGCAAGAGAGTGGGTGGCTCATACCCATGCCTTTGTCAGCACTCCTGGCTAAATGTGGGCACCAGTATCTTGCTCTTTCTTCACTGTTATATCTGAGTGGATAACGTTTGATCACTTTTTAAGTAAAAATGCCCAGCACTTGTCCAGTATAGATTTTAACATTTAGGTCTTCCATAGAAAATAGCAGCTGTGGACAGATAGAAATTATAGTCCCTTTTTATGATCTTGGGAACAGTATCTTTCAAATGGGACTTCTCTGTACCTAAGCTCTATGTCCTTGTGGTGCATAAAATGGTGAATTTGCTACTCGGCTCTAAGGGAGGGGGGGGATCGATGGACAGAAGTTGCACATTGGAATGAGTTGTTTGTCACTCCACATGGGTACAGCAGAAATTGCAGCTAAAGAGATAATATTCTTCTCTTTTACTTTGACTGATAGTCTGAGAGGCCCTCAGAACTGACAGAAACTCACAGCTGGGGATGTAGCAGGACTAAGCAGGGCAAAGTAAAAGAGAAGCAAGGACTCCTACCTTGTAGGAACCAACTCTGTGACAAATTATGCTTTTGACATATCACCCCTGAGAGTTTAGTAATGGGATTTTCTAAAGACGGCTTGGCAGCAGGAGGGAGCATCAAAGATGTTTCTGGTTCTCATTACAGGTGACTGCAACAAAACTGAGTAAATCCAGGCAAAAAATCACTCAGTATCAGTAAAACTGAAATCAGTACAACTGTCTCTGATAGTTGTCCAAGCAACACTTTTAGAGACTGACGACAGACTCTGAATACTTGGACCATGCTGAGACTCACCTCCAAAACCATGAGGTGAATGGAGCATAGACAAAAAGGAAGTGTGTTTTGCCTCTAGGAAATCCTCAGCCTTGAATAAGTAAATGAAATAATGTCTGAGTACCACAGTTTTCTTTTCCCAAATCTTATAATGATAGGATCATAGAATAGTTTGTGTTGAAAGGGACCTTAAAGATCATCTAGTCCCAACTCCCCTGCCATGGGCATGGACACCTTCCACTAGACCAGGCTACTCAAAGCCCCGTCCAACCTGGCCTTGAACCCTTCCGGGGGGGGGCAGCCACAGCTTCTCTGGGCAACCTGTGCCAGTGCCTCACCACCCTGATGTAAAAAAATGTCTTCCTTACATCTAATCTGAATCTATGCTCTTTCAGTTTAAAACTGTTGCGCCTTGTCCTATCACTATACTTCCTGATAAAGAGTCCCTCCCCATCTTTCTTGTAGCCTCTTTTAAATACTGGAAGGCCTCTACAAGGTCTCCCTGGAGCCTCCTCTTCTCTAGGCTGAACAACCCCAACTCTTTCAGCCTGTTCTTATAGGGCAGGTGCTTCAGTCCCCTTATCAATTTCATGGCCTCCTCTAGACTCGCCTAAGTACATCTATGTCCTTCTTATGTTCGGGGCCCAGAGCTGGACACAGTACTCTAGGTGAGGCCCCATGAGAGCAGAGTAGAGAGGAAGAATCACTTCCCTAAACCTTCTTGTCACACTTCTCTTGATGCAGCTCAAGATACAGTTGGTTTTCTTGTCTGCGAACGCACATTGCTGGCTCATAGTCAGTTTTCCAGGCACTAACGCCCAGCCTGTGTTTGTGCTTGGGATTGCCCCAATCCAGGTACCGGACCTTGCACTTGGCCTTCCTGAACTTCACGAGGTTTACATGTGCCTACCTCCCAATGTCTTCTTATATATGAAGTATTTCCTTGTTTTATACAGGATTCCCATGCTTATGGCTAACAAAACACTGCTTCTGAAAAGAACCTAATAGAGGTATTTCTTTTCCCTGTGTTTCTGGGTGTGAATCTCAAGCTAACGGTATTTCTTTGTTTTACAAAGAAATGTAAGTGTTTTAAATTCAGCTCTTCTTGCTTTGAAAAATATATTGCCAGAAAATAAAATATATCTGGGTGTAGAGATAATTAATAGAAACTGTCCCATCTTATTCACATGAACACACTGCGATAATTTTAAATGTTGGTAGGTATAAGTTTAATTAGGTGGTTGTTATCAATGGTGGATTATAGCAGGCTGCAATTTCCACCGGGTGATATGGTGCTCAGTTTCAGGAAACAATGCAAGATGACATGCAGGTTGTTACGCAGATCTTTCCCTACTCCTCCTCATGCATTTTGGTGGGGTGTGTGTGCAGACCACAGAGTAGGAGCAGGGAGGTGTCTCACTTCAGCAATTCTGGTTCATTTTTAGACTTGACAATCTTACTCAGCTATAGAATCAAATATAGTGGCTAGTTTATAAGGTACCATAAGGTAAAGGAGTCACATTTGCAAAGGAAGAACAAAATTTCTTCCAGTCCATACTAATAACACTGAAGGAAAATTCAATTATGAATGAGAAAACATATACATATAGTAACTTCTATTCCTGGTTAGATTGCAAGATTTAAAACTCAGTGGCCTGAACTCCTAAGTTGTTACTTTGTTCCCGTTAGAGTGAGGAGATGAAATAATTTTATTCAAACATATTTCTGTTAACAAAATTGCTGTATTATCTATGTGATCATTCTCTCAGTGAATAGAAATAGTCTGGAATTTCCGAGAAGTTTAATATTTTTAAGAGAAAGTTCTAGAATATTATTGTGTTTGAAAACTTTCTAAGGACAATATTATTGTTCTTCTTCTCATATTTGATATCCCTTTTATGTTACCACTCTGCTTTTTCAATTTACAGATTAATGTGTTGCAAAACCTGTATTTTTTACTATTTTCCCAATGTATTTCTTACTCATGTTGTTCTGTAATATCTAACTGCCTGTTCCAAGAGGTTGTAGTTGTGAAGGTAAATAATATTTTATTGTACACTGGTAGATTTGAATTCCTCATTAAGACCAGTGAAAAGTCAAAATAAGTGTGTAGACTTCTGTGAGAGCTGTTCTGTTTCCTACACCCTGAAAGTAAAGTGGGCCTCCCACTTCTAGAGTCAGCTCTTCAGGAAACCTAGACGCCACTACACTTTAACTGTCTAGATCTAACCGAACTGTGGTTATAGTCAAGTATTTAACAGCATTTCACACTTCTCCTGTCATCTGGATTACATAACAATGTGCTGATTTTATAAACAGCAACTACTCATTTTTGTGGTTGAGTTTTACTGGATACACAAGAGAAACATCTGACTAAATAAAGCTGGAGACAGGAAAATTGAATGCAGAGGAAGGGCAGGCATTCCTAGGCGCATGCAAAACCAAACAGTGCCAGGATTTGCAGACTGCAGTGCCACCATGCAAGGCCCCCACGTACATTTCCAGCCAAGAGACCATAAGAACTCACTTTCTTGTGGTGTTGAAAGTGCTTTTGCTTGGCACGTGCTCTTAAAAACCCTGTGAATGCCACTTATACTATTAAGTGAATAGGGGGGAGGGTATTTAACTATTCAACTGCAGGAGGTTAGCAATGCCAAAAAGAGTTAAAAATCAAAAGAACCCACATGTATAAATACAAATGTTGGAAGTGTAATAAAACCAGTGAGGCAGACACTCACACAGTGTAAATCAGATGGCTCTGCTGGCTTCAGCAAAGCTCTGTCAGCCTAGGCTAATTTAGGCTCTGCTCTGGTAAATACCTCCAAAACAGACACCTTTATCTGTGATCCACTTGAGCACTGCTGAAACAATTTTCTCTAAGCTATTATTTTATGTGCAGGGTGTGTTACAATGTGATTGTTGTTACTGCTTCAGCAATGTGCAGCATATGGAAACTCAGGGAAGCCTTTTCCTGCTATGTTTCATACTATAACAGAGGACTTTTATTCCTATGTCATCGCACTACAAAAGTGGTAGGAGACACCTCTGTTGGATATAGATCGGGTGGGAAGATGCTGGAGAACATTCATAAACTCAGCTTCTACTAAGAGGTTCTGAACTACCATTTTCTGTAGATTTCTTGAGAGCCATGTGAACATAAATATTCAGGATTGGAAACAACATTTGGCATCTGTACTTAAGAAATCTTCCATTCAGGCAGGCTACTCCTCTCTTAGACTTTGAAAAATGAACATTGCAATTCAATAAGGCCAGGTGAAAGGTCCTGCACCTGGGTCAGGTAAACTGATGGTATCAATACAGGCTAGAGGATGGAGGAATTGAGATCAGCCCTGCTGAGAAGGACTTGGGGGTAGTGGTGGATAAAAAGCCGAACATGAGTTGGCAATGTGCACTCACAGACCAGAAAGCCAACCGTATCCTGGGCTGCATCACAAGAAGCATGGCCAGCAGGTCAAGGGAGGGGATTCTGCCTCTCTGCTCTGGTGAGACCCCACATGGAGTACTGTGTCCAGCTCTAGAGTCCTCAGCACAGACAAGACATGGACCTGTTGGAGTGGGTCCAGAGGAGGCCACAAAAATGGTCAAAGGGATGGAACTCTTATGAGGACAGGCTGAGAGAGTTGGTGTTGTTCAACCTTGAAAAGAGAAGGTTCCAGGGAGACCTTATTGTGGCTTTTCAATATTTAAAGGGTGCTTATAAAATGGGGACAGACTTTTTAGCAGGTCCTGTTGAAATAGAACAAGGGGCAATGATTTTAAACCAAAAGAGGGTGATTCAGTCTAGGTATAAGGAAGATATTTTTTTTTACAATGTGGGTGCTGAAACACTGGAACAGGTTGCCCAGAGAGGTGGTGGATGCCCCGTTCCTGGAAACATTCAGGGTCAGGTTGGACAGGGCTCTGAGCAACCTGATCTAGTTGAAGATGTCCCTGCTTATTGCAGGGTGGTTGGATTAGGTGAACTTTAAAGGTCCCTTCCAACCCAAACCATTCTATGATTCTATGAATTCCTAAAGCTTAGACAGTACCCCTTTAACGTTAATCCTTTAGTGGTGATATAGAACTTGGTGTTTCAAAGGCGGATTAGTGTAGCCCATACAAGTAGGCCTGTTTCTGTGTGTCACAGACAACATCTCCATAATGCTTGCTATAGTTGTACCAACCCTCAGTCCCATTATCTTCCAAACTGACTGACTGGTCTTAGAGGTAGGGATAAGTTAAGGCTGAAACGTAGCTTTTCTTATATGATTCTTGTATCATTCAGCATGACCTATGTTAAGTCTCGTGCTGTAAAAGAGGTTATTCTGTGTTGCCACCTTCTGCCCATACTGACACCTCATGTATTCAGAGCATACTGAAGGCAGCAGTTATGGAAAGGCCCTGAAACCAGTTTATGTCTCCCAGCACCAATGGGGGTTCAGACCTGATGTGCTGGAAGGCACATTCCCAGGCACCAGCCCAGCATCACAGGCTCTTCTCATCCATGAAACTTAGAGCATTTGGCAGTTATTCAGGATATGGCCTTGTGAATATCCATACATAGCAATAATGCACAGACAGACAGTTCTTCATTCATTACCATGTAACCTGGCATGTGGCATGTCACGTACCACAACAGGTAAGTCAAGAGGTCTGTATATCCTTAAAGTAAGAAAGAAAAAGTGACATCATTGTGGGATTCATCTGACTAAGTGGGGATGCCTACAATGTAGGTATTTACAGCTGAGAAAATCATCTTGGTTCCTTTTACAGTCAGTAGAGAGCCTGCCATTGAAGTGTATGAAGCTATCTCAACTTAAATAGGTGATGCTATGAGATCAAATGAATGCCAATCAGTCTCCATTGGCTCAGATTGATTGCACCTTAATGAGATTGAACAGAAGCCAAGCACATAGCTAAGGACTAGCTCAGATTTAAAAATCCATGCTCTAGACACCTAAAGTAAGTTGAGATGAATCCCAGTTCAAATATGCTAAAGGACACATTAAATCCATGTAATTTAGAGGGAAAAAAGCCTTTTTTCCTATAGTCTGAAAATTCAGGCAAGTGTGGAATTGAGGTGAAGTTTCTGTAATAGTGCAGTAATAGATAGCGTATGAGTGATTTTGGCTCCATCTTGGGATCCCACTTCTCATTATTCCATATCAGGATGCAACCTTGGGGATACATCACCTTAACCATCCACTCTATTCCCTCATTCACTGTAGAGCTTAATTTTAACTCTCATTGTAAAACTTAAAATCACCAATTTCTTTGGAATTGTTGACAAAAGTACTTTCAACCGACTTTGTTGTTTGTTTCTTTTTTTCTAGAAACAGAGTGGTGGTTCAAAGATGGTGTCTTATTACAGGTTTAAGAATGGGGCTTCAGAGCTCACGCTGGACTGAGCCACTTCGACTCTGTCCTTCCATTTGGGAAAGCCATCACACAAGTCAGTTTACTCCTTTGTGGACCAATGACTTAGAAGATGCCTTAAGGGCAGTAGCCCAGTGAGACAGTAAGTCTTGTGTGGGCCTTTGCCATTTATTGGATGCTGTTTATCTGTAGAATTGGATTTAAGCTGCTGCATCCAGACCAAAATTCTTAAACTTGATGCAGAGCTCACATCTGAAGCTTTTACTTTCCTTTTTCATTTGTGACTCATTGTCAGACAAGATGAAAATATTAAGTAATGTCAAGAAATCTGGTAGGAAATGTGCTGCTAAGAGAACTTCCAGCACAGTAGGGGGGCATTTCTGCAGCAGAAATCAACTTCTTTTTTTTTTTTTCTTTTAACAATACATGGCTGAGTTTATGGAAAACATTCAGGTCTGTGATAAATACATGCAAGAGACTTCCACTTGTTGTCAATAGATTTCTCTTTGTTACAACTGTCTGCAGCTTCTTATCCTTAAACCCCAGTTTCTTTTGTTGAAGAAATTTTTGGCTGTGAGATAAGGTTCCACCTTGTTACAGTAATTTAAAAACACCTGTCATCATATATTTTCATACGGCAGTTACACTGGAACTAATCCCCACATAATCTTCTTAATATGAGATACTGTGGTCTTACTCTACAGATAGGGGTTTTGCATTTCATGTCTCACTACATTTAGAACTTAATTTTACCTCTGGTACTTCCATAGTATGTCTAAATGTGTCTTTACTTGGCATGTTTGTTTTTTTGTCAATTTTAGGAAATAAAAACAGGCACTATACTTTATTTCTTTTCTTTTAAATAATAATTATTCCCACCAAGAGATTATTACTGGTGTTTCCTTTGACCCGTTTGAACCCCAGCCTTTGTAAACAGCATGGTGCTCCCCACTTATTCTCCTTGGTAAGATGAATAGCTGTGTGTTCACATTTTCACTGTCTCAAGGATGAAGAAAAACACTTAAACACATGCTTGATTTTAAGCATATGTCCATACCCTGTTGATAACCAGACACCTTCAGTGTTATGTACAAGCAAATAAACAATAGGATAACAAACTTGAATTTAGAAAACTATTTCCAATATGTCATTTGTTTTTCTATGCTATTAATGTACCATTATCAAGTTAATAATTAAACTTGTTTATTCAAAACCCTTTTGTCTTCCTTCCTGACTGAAAGTCATCAGCTATTTGAACTCTCATATACATAATTTTATTTTATCATACACAGTGTTGATCTCATCTTTATTTCTGGTTCATGATGTTTTGTGGATTTTAACCACTATTTTAACCTCTTTTAAAATATTTAAATGTATTTTATTATCCACACTTTTTATTTATTTATAGGTCATGAATATTTCCTATCTGTACATGGTCTGTATGCAGAGGGCTGGCTGGTTTAGAGGTACGTGCATGTTTTGGAGTGTATAAATATATTAAATCCAACCCTTTGGTTTCAAGAGCAACAAGGTGGTAAGATAAAGTAATCATCAGTTAGGATATGCCATCATTAAGGATGAATATACAACTTCAGTTAAACCTTGTGCGCACACACTATTAAATAGCCTTTAATTACAGAATGACAGATTTTTTTTCCATGTGCCCTCTTTACTATGCAAAAGCAATTATATTCATTGAATCCACATCTTACATTTTCTCCCTTCAGTCTCACTAATCAGTATTTGTTTTCATGCTTTGTTTAGCACACCAACTTCCAACACTGCTCCAAATACAGATTCTCTGACTTTTATCTGATTTCTTCCCAGACACTGGAACACTATATTTTTGTGATGTTTTTTAGGAGTATCCAAAATTGTGGATTGAGATCCTTGGAATGCCTAGACCAAATACCAAATGAAACAATCCTGCAAACATTGCTTCATTAAACAGATGTTTGGAGAGGAAGCTGTTATTCTCCTTCTACAGGTAGAAAAAGTGACAGTAGTCATCATGATTTATTAGCCTCCTGGTGTTCAGCTATTTTTTCATACACCATCTCTCCCAGTCTCTGAAAATCAGTTTCCAACCTCTTCCAGGAGTATTGGTTTCATTCATACCCATGAGCACACCTGTGGTCCAGACATGCATCTTGTCCATGTTTCCAACTCCAAACTGAGATGACACAGCAGAGAACATCAGCCTTCTGCACCCTATTCTTCAGTTTCTCCCCTGGTTTCTATGAAAGGAAAGCCCAAGTTGTAGGCCAGAAGATAGCTATGAGGCACTCAAAACAGACTCCTCACCTGAACAGTAAGGGAGGCTGGAAAACAACAACATCAGTCTATTCATCATTTCAGACTTCTTTCCTGCTAGTCTTATTCTTACTTAACAACCTCTTAATGAGTCCTACTGACTCTTCAAATTAATTTCAGGACTAATCATCTCATTTATCCCAAGGCCCCTGGGTCATTTACCTAGCAGAAAGCAGCACTACAGGTTTCTTCACAGCTGGGAACAGTGGTGACACATTGCAGTACTTCATGGTCAATAAGAACAGTAAGTAACACAGGGAGGAATAGCTGAAGTCCTGGGAAAAAAACAAACAAACAAACAAACAAAAAAAACAACAGAAAACAAACAAACAGAACAAAACAAAACAAAACAAAACAAAAACAAACAAACAAACAACTAAACAAACAAAGAAAAAAATTGTTCATACCCAAATACAGCCACTGCCTGTGTTGTTTTGGCACATCCAGAGACATTTTTTGTACCAGTATGCTGCCTTCTTTTCTCTGTTGGTCTGGCTTTCCTCCCATCCAAAGTTGAAGGAAGATTCCCTCCTGTCGCCCCACCAGGATTTGGGTATCAGACCAGAGGAGGGAGGATCACTGCTCTCAGCTGACACATGCCAATGAAGGAGTTTGGAGCAGAATTTACAGAGAGGTGTACTCAGCTCCTGCTGCACCAGTATAGCTTGAACTCAGTGAGGAGAGAGGCTTTGGAAAGTGACTTGCCCAACATAAAATTCAGAGCATCTGTTAACTGAGATTTTTCATTTATTCATAGTTTAGCTATTTATGCTGGGATTTTCAACATGACAGCAGAAAGAGATCTATCACTAACAAAGCTCACAAACTGCTGAATTTGAAACACTTACTTCAAAACATGGTTTCCATAAAACATGGTTCAGTAGGGGCAAAACTGCATATTTTTCCACTAATCTTTTTCATGAAAAAAACTGAATCACTTTTTGCTGGAACTTATAAGTAAATCCCTCTCAGACATATTCACAAAAAGAAGCTCCTGAAACAGAGAACTGTCTAGAAACTTAAATACAATTGCTTACCCTTGGTGAAGCTAAAGTACTGAAATCAGGGACTTATAGTATGAAATGTCAGGCAAATGACTATATATTTTCAAACAGCTAGTCCTCTACACGCCATAAAATTCATATAACATACACAGTTGAACCCATACACACACACACTTATACATTAACTTATGTGTTTAGGCTTAAATTGATCATTTTCTTCCATGGTCTCTGACTTTCAAGGTGCAGAAAATAAAGTTTTCAGCACTGTACAGAATGCTGCAGACAGGTGCCTTATGTCAATGTGTATGTGGCTCTCATTCATTTTACAGAGACACTATGCAGGAAGAGAATGCTTGCTGGCAGCATTGCTTGAAACCCGCCGCTCCCCTGGAAGGACAGCTCAGATCCATGAATGTAATTTCAGCAAATGGCTGCAGAGATGGCCCTGGCTTCTGCAAAGGTACAAGTACCCACTATTGGATTAATTTTACAGAAGCTGCAATAATTTAAGCTTGTATTTTCACTGGAAATTGTGACCTTTGCAACATTTTGGGCCACTTCTCTAAAAGCAGTACCGCTTACCACCCTTACCAGGTCCAGATGTTGAAAATTATGAGATTCAGAGCTGGGAATGGCCTTGCCACTTTAAGTATAAAGCTCACCAAACACCATATACAAGTTTAGTTCAAGATTTGTGAGTGTGGACCAAGGGCAAATAGTACGCATAGGTCTTTATATTCTTCATGCTGTTTTCCCCTTAGTGTCAGGGCCCTGAGTGCAGCCCTCCAGAACTAGAAGTGATAGCCTGTCCCTCCTTTCCCTTGGGATTTTCTTTTAAGTAGAGGCTTTACTACCTGTGCTACATTGCAGGTGTGTCACAGCTATGTCTCTGCCTGGCCTTGTACTTCTTCTCTGCTAGCTTTTCACAACGGCTCTTACCAACTAAGGTAGACTCAGTCAGATGAGCTCCTTAACATCAGAAAGGGGATGTGCTCAGGGTCTTGACACTTAACACATGCATGCATTCTGGTAAATTATGTAAACTCAAGAGTTTTACACTGCTACCTTTAGACTGCTGATTTTCTCAAGCTTCATTTATATACTCTGCTCTTTTGATAACACGGCATTTCTAGTTCATTTCCATGCTCATGGAAGCCTTGGCTTTGCTTCAAGTCTCTTGCTATTTATTTTATTGCTGAATGAACATTCAGAGACCTCCACTGGTCTTCCAGGACTTCATGGCTGTTTATAAATGGTATTTTTTTCCTTCCTTCCCATTAACTTCTTTGCCTGCACAACTAGACAGACTTCAGCTCTCAGCAGTGACCAAACTACTAAATTTGTAACACAGCAATGTCTTGGGGTTATTCACAGTTTGGTTTTGTTTCTCTATAGCATATTTTAAAGGCAGTTATTTACTCTGGCTGTAAAGCCTAAGCCATTGGTGATTTAGAGCTGTAACAATATTGATGCAGATGAGCCTCTGTGGAGATATTTGATGACATTATGTAAATGTAATCAATGAGCTCAATAAAGCATAACAATAATAAAATACCATTCACATTATATATAAATAACTGCACATGGACACATATATGTGCTTCCTACATAATTACTGTAACTATACCTATTTATACTACTGATCTTCCAACTTTCTATATGGCATCTCTGTAGTGTCTGTTTATACAGCCTTATTGAATCCATAACATCTAACTAACTGATTAGGATCTTGACTTATTCCAGAAAAGCACGAATCTTCTGAGAGGAAGGAAAAAGAAGTTGGAATTAGAGCAATTCAAAATTGTCAAATGTTGAAGTTCAAAATTTTTAAGTGTTTCTTTTTTAAAAAAGAAATATTTCATCATTTTTTTTTTGTGACATTCTGTCTACATTTTAACTTCAGTAGAGGAAGCTGAATTTATAGTCTTCAAAAAGAGAGAAAAAAAAGTATAAATTATAGTTTGAGGTTAAGTTGCTAGACTATGACATTAACTTTTTAATCTAAAATTTCTGATATTATGGTTTGGAGCTGGATTATCAGGTAGTACAATATCTGTGCACATGAAGGAGAAGCAAAGAATGGAGGAAGCTATTATAGACCAGTACTTGCCCAACTTCAAGATGCCTGTAATCTGCAAAGACCTCTGGAGGAATATATAGATGTTGAAATGTTTATATGTGAATCCTGATGTCACAGTACTGAATTAGATCTTGAGAGGACCTCAGAAAAAATCCAGTCCTTCATGTTCCATACTGTGAATTACTTAGGCCTCAATATTAGGTACTGTGTCACCTCATGTTACTGCTTACATTTACATTAGAGGTGATTAATAAGTTGAGGCTCAATGCGGCCATGACTAGAAGATTACACAATGTCTATTATATTATGAAAATACATAGTATTTCTCAAAACATACGGTATGATATGATTTCAGTCATGAAGGTTATAAAAGGATGACAGACACAAAATACTACTCCTGGGACAGCAATGGAAATAAGCTAGTCTAGTGATTAAGGCAGAAACATGAGAATAAAGCTGGCTAGAAAAGAAAAATTGCATTTGGAAAAATGCTGCTATTTCAACATTTGCTTCTGTACTGCTTCAGGATATACTTTTCATAACATACTGTAGAGAGAACCAAGATCACTCCGTCATCATTAATCAGGTTCAAGGAATGATGACTTTCATCAGGACACCACTTCTGATGTGATGCAAGCACTCAGAGGGGTCTCCTTGTGAGTGAATGAATTCACAGGGTCTCCAAATGTCAGGTGATTAGTGAGGCTGTGCAGTCAGTCTCACTCTGGCCTAATTGAAATTTACTGCTCAAAATAGAACAGGTCCTAAAAGAGCGGGTGATGCCCTGGCCCACTAGTTAGGACGCTCAGGTGGAAAGTGGGAACTCAAAGTTCACTTATCTGTTCTGAAAAAGCCATAACGTTTGTCAAGGATGCCTTATGTTTCTCTTTGAAGAAAAACTGCATCTTGGCATAATTTTTACAACAATAATTTTGCATGTGCCCAAGTCTTTGTCTTTAGGATATCTGAGTTCAAATACAGTATCCTCTTTTTCTGTAGGCATTTTATATAGATGGTGGAAAGAGATAGTAGTTGACAATTTAGATTAAGTTTTAGCTGGGCTGAGTAGTCCTCTGGAGATAATTATCTCTTTCTGATAGCTATTTAGTGAAGCAGTGTTGACTACACTCATAGCGTAGTTTTCTCATTTTGTTTCTTAATGTTCTCAATTATGAACTTCACCTCTCGTCTTTAAATGTGTAATTCCCCTCTCCCTAACATGGAAGCTATAAAAAATCAATGTAAAAATAATCACAAACAAGGTGATAGATGCAGCTGGTCCTGTATCGGCACCAGAGCAGAGATACGAAGTATCTTTTAATGTGGTGAACAAGGCCAAAAGGAACACTGGCAATTATTTTTACATAGGACAAGAAAATAGAGAGACAAATTCAGAGCCACAAAATTCACAGATTTCTAATAAAATAGACGAGAGTGTACTGAAAAGAAGAAAATCTGAACTGAAAGGAAATGAGATGAAGAATGGACATGGGATGATACACTTAGTCTGATAAAAGACAAGAAGCAACCTCTGTTACCATGTTTCAGTATCACTTGACTTCAAGTGCCACTAATAACATAAACAAAGGGAAATGTTAACTATATTTCCCTCCCTTTCTTCCAACCTCTTCAAAAAGTGTTTGGGTCAAATTTCAGACAAAGGACTGGAAGGTATTTTTTCCTCCACCCAAGTAAGTTGCTCATTCATAGTACAAGTTTGAATTCATGAAGGTAACTATGTTATTCATGAATACATTCCTCATCTTTTCTTTTTGAGTTTAATTATCATGTTATCAGCAACTTGAAACTTTACATAAATCTTAAGGTAGAAACTGCTTGAGAAGAAGACAGTCCAGTGATTGTTCTTTCTTAAAAAAAAAAAAAAAAAAAAAAAAAAAAAAGTAAAAGAAGAGAGAGAGAGAAAAGTAAGCCACAGAAGTCTTTGAAACAGCTGGGGTCAAAGGAACTGTGCTTTCTCCTAATTGTCCCAATAAATTTTAAAGATGTTATTACTCTGTAGTGATTAAGAAATGGTAAAAAGAGATGCAATGCTATAACATCAAGGCCATCAAGCTTAATAGCCCTTAACTGATTGTCACCCCGCCCCAACAAAAATAGACATGCTGTTCTCTCCTTTCCCATCCCTCTTCCATAACCCTTCCCCCTCACTTGAAGACTTCTAAAAGCACCTCCAGCCAAACCAAGGGGAATTTATACTTCCTGCAATAAAATCCAAAGAACAGAACAGCTGGCAGCTGAACTTAAGATTGCTAAAACAAACATTGTGACATTGATGTGGGGAGGGATTTGGTTATTATTACAACACGGCATGACTGGTTCTGCAGTGAAAAGATGCAAGCAGAGCTTTTTTTTTTTTTTTTTTCCAGCATGCAAACAAAAGGCTTTAAAAAAAAAAATCCAGTAAAACAACAAAAGCAGCACTATTTGCTCTAAAAATATGAAGAAGAAAAAAAAAAACATAAAGAAGCAATGGACAAAATTCACAAAGTTGCCTGCTTAAAATTTAGAGTTGAATGACTGAAATTACACAAAGATTGTTGCACAGAGATGCTGTTGCAAAAAAGCCAGACAGGTTCATTATTAATTCATCTACTCTAACAAGTATAAAATATGTAAATGAAAGTATTATATCATAAAAGTTCTATGCATATTACACTCAATTTCTCTGGTGTATTGAGTCCTGTTGTTTGTGATAGCAATCTTCCAGAAACCTTAACAATCTTCCAGAAACCACCAAACTTTATGCTGAAACAACCCAACTTTATGCTGAAGGTCTCACAAGACAGCCCATTACTATACAAATTGAGGCAGTGATGGAGTAATAACTAATCAAAGGTTGGATTGATTACAATGGGAGGTAGATTTATGACAATAACAAGTGGATTAATACTCCAATGTTACGTGATTTTTTAGTTATTATTTTGCAGCAGAATATCTTACATCATAGATCCCAATTTGAGTATCACTGTCTCCATAACGTTCAAGGACATCCTCCAATGTTTTTTTAACTCCCCTCCAAAATCTGGAATTCCCAAGACAGAGAGTTAGGAGAGGCAGATTCCTAACTGACACCTCTCCTCCCTGAGGTTAGGCACTTAAGTTAGTGGCCTTTAAATTAGATAGTTTATTAGATAACTACAGCCACACTTTCCAAATAACTCTTCATTGAGAGCTCTGACTGACTGCTCTTGACTTCTTCCCGAATCTGATGCCTTCCATTGATTTCTTCAAAATACAATGATGTTTTTATCTGCAGGATCCCATTATAATGAGCACTGTAGCCTTAAACACTGTGTAGGGTTAAATAAACAATCTAAATTATTGTTGTTTGCACTTGTTATTCTTTTATGCTGTGTGAAAAGTGACATTATCTGGCATAATTTGCACTGAGTTGATTCTATTTTTCTGGGTGGAATTAAAAGCTTAAGGTGATATTGCAAGATTACACATGCTGAAAAATGTTACAGTAATGACATAGAAAATTACCAGCCATCCAAAAAGGTATGAAAAAAAAAAAAGTGTTTCCTTGTTCTGTGCTTGAGAAAATGGGTTCAGGTTTGGGTTAATCAAAGATTTAATCAAGAGTGTCAACATCTCAATTGAAGAGAGATAAAAAGCATATAAAATACAGGTTGCCATTTTTTTTTAATCCATAAAGTAATAAATAGATAAAATAATAAAAAAAAAACTTAATTCACACTTTTTTTTTCTAAGGTGAATCTGTTTGTTCACACCTGTCCAAAAGTTAAGCAGCTAGGGCTTCAAGGCAAAGGAAATGTTCTACTTCAGATTCCAGCTATAACAACCTCTCTTTTCACCACCATCTTCAGTTAGCAATACTGCACCCAGGTCATTGCACATTGTGCAGTCTTCTTCCTGGTAGATATAATAGAGGACAAAAATAGACTAATCTCTCAACTGCGCAAGAAAGGAGTGGTGGAACATAGGTTAGTAGCCTAAGGAAAAAAATAACACCTCTGCTTCCTAGTTGGGTGGTGAATCAGCAGTCCCCACAACTCCAGATGCTGCTTCTGACACCCAGATGGTTCCTTGGTGGTTTTTACCTTTTCCGAACAGGTGTGAAAAATCTGTTTGATGATAAATTGCACTGGGTTTCATGGTTGAGTTTTCAGTTAAAGAAAAGAAAGCCACTGGTGTTTTTTCACCTGAGAAGCTTTGTCAGGGACATTGACATAACCCAACCATTAACCACATTATCTTCCAGCTTCATTATTTAAAATAGCTTTCTAAATTTCAAAAGAAGTATGTGGGGCTGAAGCAAGACCCTTCAAAGAACAATTCTCAATAATATTTTAATTTATATATAGCTGAACACAAAACAGTCCTGCAAGTGTCCACATTGATAGTGTTACCTCCTACTCTTCCACTTGTGTCTTTGAAACTGGAGGTTAGGTGCTGGTTTAGCTTAAACATGAGCTTTAAGTTTAACATTAGTTTCAATGAGGCTAAAAGTATGCAGGAAGCTGCCTACAGTCTTGACTAGCTTTCTGAAGCAGAACACAAGTCAGACATCCTGAAATGTATAGTTTTACAATTGTCATACAAGCTGGGCACTTTTTCCTTTGAGTCTAAACTAATTCTGTGGTGCAAGCACATGAGAGCAGCTACACCAGCTCACACCAAAGGTCAGTCTAGCTCTGTTGTAGATCCCCATGGAAGAGCTAGGGAAAGCATTCAGGGATACTTTCCCAGAATACTATCCCAGCTGCCAATAATTTGTAATTCAGTGATGTTCTAAAACAGAATTCGAGATTTTGTACTTAATAGCCCTCAATGGATTTTTTCTTCATGAGCTGGTCCAATTCCTTCCTGAACCCAGATCCCACACATCCTGTGGGGAGAAGTCCTACAGCTTAACAACATGCTGTGTGAAGAGTTGTCTCTGGGCTTGCTTCCTGAGACTTTCACATGATGTCCTTTTGTTCTGCAAGAAGCAGTGAACAATCACTACTTTTTCACTTTCCCTGTATTGCCTATGATTTTACAGGCTTTTATCATTGCTGTCTATCCTCTGGACTGGAGTCATAACCACTTAGTGGTTACCCAACAGGAGCTGTCCATACATTTTATCATCCATTCTCCAACCTGGTGCTCTTTTGCAGCTGACAACATGATCTCACAGATTAGATTTAAACTGTATGGCCAGATCATCTCTGTCAGAAATTGTTGCAGCAGTACAGGTAGGATCTTCCTACAGAACTCATGCCAACTTTGATTCTTTTGTGGAAATTATAAAATTGATAATATTCTAAATGAGCATCTATCTACAAGTCTTCAACTAATACTGGGAGAAGAAGGAGGAGATGGGACCATGCTACCATAATGTGCATCAAAATATTCATAGGATTATTTATTTTTTTAAGAATCTAGCACTGAAATGACACAAAGTCACCTATTACATCTAATTCTATAACTTAGACCACGTCAGGTTTTCATTCTATCCGTATTCATGTGTTTTCTACCTTATTCTCTGTTCACAAACTGTTTGGGACACATACAGCTATAAGCTGCAAAAGCCCAGTGTAAGCTCTAATATAAATAAAAAAATTAATATCAACTGTTCAACCACTCAGTTGTTTCTCTGTATTCAGTGGAACTTCTGTAGCCCTGGAACTTCACCTATTCCTGTGGGTCTGACCATGTCCTTTCCCTTCCAATGAGAGTCTAGCATTTTATACTGTCACTTCTCCACATCCTCAATCAATTAATTCCCTGGTTAGTTATTATTTTGAAAGGAATTATATAGATAGTGTATATGTTATCCAAACAATAGCAGGAAATTTCTTAAGATTTTACTAAAATTATGTTCCATAAAAATATTGTCAGTCAATTCCATGTTTTATGGTTAATAACACCTAATGTCTTTCCATTAGTAGATTGTGATCTTAAACCTATGCAGCTTTAACTAACTTAATATGAAGATATACTTAAGCCTTGAAGGCTGATGTATTATAGGGGCATCATGCTGTACATAAGGGTAAACCATTTAGGGGCTGTTTTTGTGGAGGCAAGGAAGTGACATCAAGTGTAGGTCATCATATCTCAGTTCTGTTTCATGCAAGCCTGTGCACAAAAATCATTCTGTCCTTTGTGGATGTTGAGCAATAATGATTTGATGAAAACTTATACAGATATATGCTTATAAGCTTTTATATATATGTTACTATTAGTACCTTTGCCATAGTCATTTAGAGGGGATGGTTGGCTGTTAGGCAACTTCTAACTGTGTTTTAAAGGGTGCTTTTAATGTACTTTTTAAAGGATTGATTTTTTCACTGGCAGCTGTGAGGAATTCTTTAATATTTTCCTATTCTCTTTTAGGAAGTCCCAGGAACATGGGACAATTTTCCAGCTGTTTTTACTTAAATAAACTCACTTATGTGCCTAAGCATCCTGGGCTTGGTCATGACTATGCTGTAGTAAGAGATAAATGGATGGTCTAAATCCCAAAGAGGTAACAGTCTAAATTAGAAGGCTGAAGACAGATGTAGGCAAGCAAACATACAAATTATATCAGACAAAAATGACTTCTCCTGGTAGGCAGTTATGACTTTACTAGGTCAAAATACTTTGAAGAAATCAGTATGTACTTTGATGACATTAAAGTTTTTGAAGCTACATCATTGGCCGTACTGGTCATCATTAAAATGTCTGCAGTTCTTTCTTGTCACCTAATGTTGCCATGAAGTAGTTGGAGGATAAATTAATCCATGGAAACAGTTTTGGAAATGCTCTATGGCAGAACACGGTTGCATTGTTAAGGTGAATGTGATGAACAGAGCTGAACTACATCCTCTACTGCAGGCCCAGGGTGGGTTGTTTGCCAGGGAAACATTGAAGTTTCTTGAAGTATGCTTAAGACAGATCAAGAAAAGAACTGTTGAAATATTTAATAGAATATTTCAGCAGAGCTCCTTGAATTTAGCCAGTAAACTCTGCTGAATTGCTTGTCTAAAAATATAAACTTTTTCATTAAAATTCAGAACACTCAATTGTGTGTTCTGGTCCACGTTTTTGCAAGTAGCAGACAATGAGAGACAAGAAATTTCACCTAAGCAGGAGGCCTGCTGGTTTAAGAATGATTAACCACTAGAGTTTCTTAAGTGTGCCAGGATTGTGTCTTACAGACACTCCCCATAAGGAAACGAAGCTGCATCAGCCAGAAAACCCCTTGGTAGCTTTCAGAGAACAGTAAGAGCATTAATTTTTTACTCTGTTTAATATATACTTGGGAGGGGGGCTTCAGCCAGGTGTGTGTATTGCTTGAGAGAAAGGTACAGAAGGAACATATCTTCATCTTAAGACAGTTTTTAGACAGCTACAGCCAATCCTGGGGAACAAGAAGAGGGAAAGAGCAATAACACTGGCTAATGGGATTCTGAAGAGCCCTGCTCATGAACACAGAAATGAGGAATGCAGAAATAGTTCCCCATTTTTTAAGTTATATAAATTCAAGCAGGTTATCTTACTAAACCTCTCTAGTGGCTTCCTTACACTGTGTGCCATCTGAACTTAAGTCTATAAGATTTTTGCGTCAAGGGCAGTCTCTAAGTACTCCCCTTTCTGGGCTAGGACCACTGAACACTATTGGGCAAATGGTAACTTAAAAAATGCAGAAGATGCTGGCTCTTGGATAAGCTGATTTGCAGCCATTTCATCTGCATTATCTCCACTTAAATTTGATAGTAGGAAAGTTAATGTTTTCTCCTTTAGAATATCTTCCCTTTTTCATACACAGGAGCTCATTAATGGAGGTTATGTACTTCCAGTGGAGGCCTATATCACCATTAAAATAATGGATTCCAGGGAGCAACCAGAGGCACCGCGAACGTAGTCTTGTGTAACAGAAGAAGAAAAGTTAAATGTGAAGCTAAATCCTTGTGGACAGTCTGGTCACATAGACTTGTTTCATTTCCACCCACTGCATTAGGGCCCTCACAAGATAGTCCATTAGGGTCTTACGGGACAGCTGCTTGTGGTGGGAAAGGAAGGAAAATATGTTTGGGAACTGCAGGCCTGCACAGTTAGAGATCACTGTACTAGCAACAAGCTAGTAACCCTTGTACCTGTGTCTGTTTTCACTGACATGGTTTTGTTGTTCTTTACCTTTGAGAAGAAATCAATGGCTGCATTTTGGTTTTTTGTTTTTTGTTTTTTTTTTTTTTTCCTGAACAGTATTTATATTCAGTAGTTTTAAACCAACGCCTGTGGAAATTTAACATTCATTTCAGTGAATCTGGGGCTGGGCCCAGTTGTCTATGTATTCCAACAACAGAAGACAGGGCACATGATATCTTCTGCTGCTCCTGTGCTGAGGTGGAAATCTTATAGATATTCTGCACCCATGGACAAGACAAAACACGTCAGGAGGAGAGGCTGCCCTGAGGTTAGTTATAACCATAACCACCTAAGTTTAGTCCATGGTAGCCAAAGTATTAGAGCACATCTTGATTTCCAATATGATTCACATGCCAAAAGTTGTTAAATTTTCATTGTATGTAGGATGATAATTGACTTAACCTGGACTATCTGACTTTGCCAACCATAGAACCACATCCTAGTTTCATGACTCTCTTTTGTAGGCCAAATTAGAAACCCATCTGGAGCCAACTGCCATGCTTAGTTCCTATACAGGGGTCCTTGTGTTCTCCTCCTCTGTCCACACAACGGTCGTGGTGGCTGGGTTCATGTGTCCAGCAAAGGTTGGCATTGGAGCAAGCCACAATTATGGCAGCATATTCACTGCCAAAACAGATGTCCCTGTCTCCTCTGTGGGGATTTGGTTCACATGCCAGAGCCAACTCATAGGCCTCCATCTGGTCTTTCTGATTTAGACCTTTCAAAAATCTCCAGTTAAATAAATAATTGCTATATAATTAATTAAAAGCTCTGACCTACAGTTACTTAAAGAAAGACATTAATTTCTGGGATCAATTGAAATTTAAGAATATAATATGGAGAGATAAATTTGTTTCTGACACAAAGACCAGGAAAATGTGTGCGGACTTTTAATGAATGAGAAGATATAAAATGGTCCCTTCTGACCAGAAAATAAAAATTAAGTAGTGGGAAACAAACCTTTTTTTCCTTAAAAGCCTGTAGTTTCTAACCTGCTGGGAAGGAGGAAATGCTCTAAATTCTTCCCTGGTTAAAGTGTTGCAGCAGAAGGAGAAGATCCTGACCAAAGGGACACAGAGGGTCCTGCATTTGACATTTATGAGTGGGAGGCAGCATTACCAGATGTTCATAAAAGTGCAGCTTCCAGTTGAGTTCCATGAAGCCAAATATCTCATTTCATTTGGTTTTCTGTTTCCCCTATTGACTGAGCTACAGCAGGATCTACCAAGAGGATAATCCCATACTACAGGGGTCTGGGATTCAGCAGCTAAGAGGGCTTTTCTGTCTTTGACTCAAGTTAATCCTCAAGCTTTTATATGACAAAGTACAGGAGACTACCAGCTGTGGATGGATGTATCTCCACATAAAATCTATGTACAATCCCATGTCAGCCCAATGCTGACCAATGTATGGTCAGACCTCACTTGGAGAAAATCAACTCAGGTACCAAATCAAGTCAGTACAATATTTTTCTTAGTTTTCCCTGTTATCCAGAGTGGGACATCTGGAGGGATTGGACTTCACCCACATTACTGTCCTCTGTGTTTCCTCCATATCTGTAGCTACATGTCCTCCCTGTCTGGGCAGCAGGTTAGAAACACCAGTGCTCCTCAGACTTCGTGTAAGGAGCAAAGACACTCTCAATTTCTGGTTCCCACTCCAGACACCTGGCTCCTAAGTGTCAGCCATTGTAGCACATTACTTCTAAGATCCTACATTTCTCTTCAAATTTGACTTTAAGCAACTTTAAGATCTAAACAGTGGTCTTATTTAGTGACAAGATAGATGACGTCAGTAACTTTTGCTACCTGATCTATTAAAGCACTTGGTGTGACTTTGCATTATGTGGAAGCAAGGAAATGATTTCACTAATGCAACTCCACACCCTTAAAAGCTAGAGCAGCCATGCACATGGACCCTGTCATTTCCCCCTTGTTTTCTCTCACTCACATGGAGGGAGGATCCCAAGGGATTACTGGGAGCTGAACTGGACATACAGCCTTGACAAGACTAGCAGCACTGAGGCTACCATTATCCCCAAATCCTTTATTATAGCCCATTGCAATTAAGCATGTGTGCATATGCACATACACATGTGTATGACACAGTGTGCTTGAAAAGGTCTTCCTTTGTGTATTACTAGTCCCTAGGTCATAGGATCTAAGCTCTCTCTTCTGCCTCTTTAAACAGACACTGTTCCCTGTTGGTTTTTCTAACAGCTGTGGGCCGCATCCTGCCAGCTGTTTGGTAGATGTCTGGATCAGCTGTTAGGGCTGCATGTCGGCTGGAGCTGGAACAGGGCCTCTTGGCTCAGATACAAATATCCTCATGTCTCTTGGTTAGAGCTACTCCTAAACAAGCCTTGCATTAGTTCTCAAGATAAAGGAATGAGTTTTGAAGAGAATTCATCATCTCCATGGAAAAACAAGGAAAGGAAAAGAATCACTAAGATGATGGATTACTCTGAAAAGTGAGTTTGGGTTGTATGTGTATGTGTCACCACAGATGGATTTCTTACATCTGTGCAACAAATGTTATGTATTTCAGGTAGGAACCCTGGTTTGTCAAAGTCCAGCAAAACATGGTTGGTGCAGATTTAGTGCTGAATTTTCAAATCCTGTGAAATGGGACTGGTAACAATATCTTAAACTGTTTTAAATCACCTTAGTTTATTACATGCAGTCTTTGTAAGCCAGGGTTGCAGACTACTTAAGAGAAGAATGGGGAAGATTAACTGAGGCAGAAGGCAAAATGGGGCCCTCCAACTTTAACCTGATGAAGAGTATAAAATCCATGCCAGAGTGGTAATCACTGAAAGCACAGCTGAGGCAGGCCAGATACTTGCACCCCATGATACTATGGGACTCTACCACTGTGGAATTCACCAGGTACCAAGAAACAGCATGCCATTGCACAGATAGCCTGGAAAACAACAACTGAGTGCAAGGCAAGTTTTCTGATGACAGTTTAAACCCCACCATTCTTATTAACTTTGCTACTTTGTCAATACATCCACTTAATGTGCTTATTCTAGAGCTGCAAACTGACTCCCAAGCCTTACCCCAGTGTCTAAAGCATCATCTGTCAACTCTCCAGCTGTCAAAACACAGCTTCATTTCTGACAGTTTCTTTGACGCAGTTTAAAAACTGTCAGTGCACAACTCTGTGGCATGTTGGAAAATGGCAATGCAAGGACTGCAAAACCTATGTTCAATGCAATATGAACATCAGTAACCAAGGACTGTCTTCCTCAAATTGAGACTAAATTATTCCTGTCTCTGTGTCATCGTATTATTCATATCCATTGTTAGGAGGAGGTGAAGGGAGACACTGCCTCCAATCTAAGAGTTGGAAGTTGCCTTCACATTGCAGGCCCTCCGATATAGATATGAGAACAGCTTCTGGTCAGATGGACCAGCACTTTTCCATCCCCAGTCTGTGGGTTTCATGACAGACAGATGAGACCTGAGAGCTCCCAGCTCTGCCATGTTGGGTATTATTTCAGGGAAGATTGGGGTTGGGGATGAGAGAACCTGGGAGAGAGTAGGCTGGGGATTCCTCTTCCATTTTTCCTTTTTCTCCCTTCCAAAAGGTAGACGCATATCACTGTGCCTGTGCCAACATAATCCACTGCTGAGCAGAGTTGAAAGAAGCAGCAGCACAGCCTCATTTGTGTACACATGTGTATCTGAGAGTTACTGTTTGTTAGAGTCCATGCATGCTAGTGTTACCCACATCAATGAGATAGGTCAGTCAAAAACATGCCAGCTTGTTCTTTTCATTCTGTCTTCGCTGTGCAGTGCAGATGAGGCACGAGGTTCCTTTCTGCCAGGGGCACCGTTCTGCATGGACAAAGCAGGGTGGAGCACGTGCCTTCACCGCTGGACAGAGATGAGAGGAGTGGTTAGCAGAAGGCAAAGGAGAAAAAAATCTCTGCTCTCTTCATTTCTGACTGTTTTATTGTTGTGGTGGTGGTGGTTGCTGATTTATGTCTGTCTGTCTTCAAGCTCTTTCAGGCAGGGACTGTTTTACCCTCTGTGCTTGTGCAGTGCTTAAGACAGGAGCCATGCTGTGCTGTCACAATAGTAATGACAGTGGGATTAAATGTGAAGCTTTAGTATGCTACATATCAAACAAACATGTGTTCACGTAGAAATCACCAGTGAATACATGTGCAGAAATATCTGTGTGAACTTGGTAAGTATTATCTGAGCAAGAAGGGACCTATAAAGAACAGACTTGGTGGAAAGGAGGACAGTAACAGAGCCCACGCATGTGTCCAGAAGGCAAACAAAGAGGCTCTGGGAGTTGAATAAAGCACATTGTTTTCCTTCCACCAGTTTTTTTTTATTTTATATTTGTTTCTAGTGGCAGAAACACAAATGTGTGAGGCCATTTTCAACCTCAGTCATGTCACAGACAAAGCAATTGCATAGAGATGAAGGGAAGGGTGATGTCTCACAAGCAAGTCCAGTGGTAATTCTTCACTTCCCAGTAGGACAAGTTTTGAATCTAGAGGTTATATACCTATACATGTGTGGGTGCACATATGAAAAAGAGATATTTCAGGTGCTTTCCTTTATGTAACCTTAAGCTCTATCCAAGTGTCTGCTGGATCAGAGCCAGCCGACTGAAAGAACATAATGAGGAAACATGCAGAGGATGATGCTTTTAATCCTGGCAAACTTCTCATTGTTCTGATTTTCTCAGCCCTGAACCCTCCCAGCTAGCACTTATCCACTTATCGTCTGCTCACAAAATGAGCTTTTCCCCAGTTCTTCAAAAGACAAACCTCTCTTACACCACCAGAGCCTAACTTTGATCTTCAGGCTCTGCAGGGCACTTACCCAGACAAAAGTGCATTCAAAAATGTCCACACCTGTTCATGCCTTAAAATTCCACATCTGGTTATTTCATACTACATCAGCTGTATTCCTCCATCTCCCACTGCCTCTTTCTCTCAGAGCTGGCAGTCCCAGCTCCTCGGTGTGCAGAGCACAGCTGAACCAGCGATATGGTGACTTTCTGATTTTAATGCCTGGACACCACTGCTATTTCTCCCCCTGCTTATTAGCATTAATTTTCTGCAAACTCAAAAAGGATGGCTGTAGCATGCTTTCTCCCCCTTCCTTCCCCACCACGCATGTTCATATTGTCACTCAGGGTTTTGAAATTTGGATGTTAGATGGATGCGTGTCAGGAACAGACCTCTATGAGCTTTTCAAACAGGGACCAGGAGGATCTTGTACAAACGGTTAAATAGTTTTAATGACAAGAGATTCCAAAAATGTTTGGGTGAAAACGCACACCCTGACTGTGAACAGAAGGACATTAGGGTACTTTCCTGTATGTCAGCTAGTTCCAGAAGATAAATGCCAAATTTCACTGAATGAAACAGAAGATAAGTGCTTAAAGACAGCTAAGGAGTCAGGGGTGGGTGGCCTAATCTTTCAGATGTTTCTTCCAAGTCTCCATAACTGTTTCCACTCCTGTGGTTTTCAAAGATATTCCTTCGAGACTAGTCAACAGCCCGATAGCATTACATTATCAGGTGTTTTCTCAGTGTCTCCTGTTACCTTCAAAAAACATAAAAAGAGGAGTTTCTTCTTTCTTCTTTTCTGTTTGCACACAGCCTCCAGTCAGACATTTTCATCTTATGTCCATTAGCAGCTGGCAATGGTACACATTTGGTAAGTGATCATTTACACAACTTCCTATATAAATCAGCGGGCTTTAATAATTGCATAATTAATCTATGTCATGTCTCTGAAATCACATTCTTTGTGCCATTGATTGCTCTCCCTGAATTGATCTGTTTTCTAGTAGCTCCCTTGGTAAGGTAGACATTACCCAGTGAAATATTCCAAATTAAAAAAACACCAAAACCAAAATGTTTCAAGAAATAGTCACATTTATAGGCCTTTGTTGCTTCTCTGTTATGACTGTAACTTCACATCCAAGTTTTTGCCCACCCTGATATTTGCACTCCTGTTGGCACACTGACTCCTGATTTGAAGATCAGTCCTGAGTTTGTTTCTTTGCCAGTTCTGAGACAGTTTTCCACTATATTCTCCAAGACTTCAAGTGTCACAGTCATCTCAACAGCTGGTCCTCTGAGTGCACTTTCATTTAGACATGTGTTTTTCCAAGTGTTTTGAATCAAAAACCAACACCTTTTACAGGAAGTCTTAAGACAATTTTATGCAATGCTGCTTCAGTGGCATGTTGTTTAAAAGCAAATAAGGATCAGTCTGAACACTGAAAGCACTCTTATTTCTACCATTTTGTTTGCAGCTGTGGGAATGGGGTGTTTGTTTCATTTTTGTATTTTTGCAGTCATTACATGGATAGTTTTGTTGAGACGTACCACCACTGGTCAATGAGCTACCAACCAAGTGTATCTATCTAAATCAGATTTCTATACATTCTTATTTTCATATACTTTGTTTTTCTACAAAAAGCTATTTCTAACCAGGCCAAAGAGTTATCTTTTTTTTTTTTTTTTTGAGTGCTTCCAAAAGTTTGACATTGTAAAATTACTGTTATCAGGAAGGGAAATAAAATTCCATAAATAAAATGTTTGTAACTCAGATGTGCTAGAAGAAATAATATGGCTCTGATATCAGGTCAGTTGTGTGAGAACATAGCTATAAAAAGAAATCTTCCCTTACTAGCTCTGGCGCAATCTATGTATGTGAAACCCTTAGGATGGAAAAAAGCACTTTTCTCCCTGTGAGAGAAACACCAGAATACAGTTGAGCTGAAGGATTTTCACAGGTATTGTCTCACAAAATCTGTACCTTGGAATTTATAAAAACACACTTACTGGAGTCTCACACTTGAAATGTTTTGACAGAAAACACGTGAGAAGTTCCTGGAGCTGAGTGTATGTTCATCTCTCTTACCAAAGCAGGCCTTCAGTCTCTATTCAGAGCTCTTTTCTTCCCCAGTGAAGCTAACAACACAGCCTGGTCCCTACTCAGAGGTAGAGTCCTGCCTAGTCCTGCTCACAGATGACAGAGCAAAGAGCAGTGGGCTTCTCTTGACCTACACTGACAGAGGTGCTGGGTGCTGGGTTCCCACACCTCTCAGGTAGGTTGGACATATCACTTGTCTGTGTAAGAACTGGAAGAGCTCTCCCTGGACAAGGTAGATGGGTGCCAGAAGGAAGCTGACGTCTCTGGAAGAGAAAGTCTGAGCTAGAGTTCGTTATGTCTTTGCTAAAGGGGCTTAACTCGGAGATGAGAGTGACAGTAAGCTGATGTGGATGAGTAGCTTGTTTTCTGGAGCAAGGTAGTGTTTGGTTTTTATCCCCTTTGCAAATGTACACAAAGGAGAAAGGTGCTGCAGATCAGCTGGTGGATGGGCAGAATTATATGCAGAAGATCCCATTGCAATAACAGAAGATACATTTCAGGGGATGACCAACAAAGAGCTGCCTGCCTGCCTGGCACTGATCCTTTATTACTCAAGAAAATCTTCCTTCTTTATCTTTACTTCAACTAAATTCTTATCAGTGAGAGAACAACTCCTGAGGCATCAGCTAGCATCCTGTTGAAGGTTGTACATTGTGCTGTGGCTGGGGATGCAAATGCAAACTACAAGGCTGTCAAAAAAACGAAACCATAGTATTTGGGAATCAAAGAGTTTGGGACCCTTCTGGGAGTACCCGACTTTACAGATCATGCCAACTGCACACTGAAAGCTGCCTGAAATCAGGGAGATGCCTCAGCAGGAGGGTAATGAAGATTTGTTTTTCTCTCCTCCGTAAACTATTGTTACACTTCAGGCATCTTTGATCTCACTATAAAGGATGGAAGGGAGGGAAGTACTGGGACGACTCTTTGTTCCTCTTAACTCTATCTCAGTTCTTCATCTGAGATGCAGCAACAGTGTTAATTCAAAGACAAAACGTGTGAACTCCATGTGTGTTCCTAGCCCTAGAATCAAGGATATTCTCAGATGAGAATGAATTACAAAGCACCATGGAAAAAGGGAGTGAAGTTACACTGCTGTTAGCAAAGTTAGAACCTGATACTCTTAATAATTTTAATAGCTTCATATTGTAATTCCTCCCTAAAACTGTTGTCTTCAGTGCAGAGGACAGACAGTATTGCTTTTTTTATCAAGCCAGTTTCCCCTGATGTGATGGGAGTGGCAGTGATGTCAGTGTAATGCCCTGAAGAATAACAATGAAGGTTTAAAAAATACAGTAACAGAAAGAAATGCAGAGCTGTGACCACAACTGGTCTACATCTCTTTACCCACTGTAGAAACTTGGGCAGGGAAAGGGAGGGAGAGGGAGTTTTGCTGCATTTTCCAGAGTCTGTAATCGAGATTGTGAAACCAAAAGGCTACTAACTTAATGGATGTAGGTAAAGCTGAACAGCAAAGTTCCTGTTTCTGTTCCTATTTCTTCCTGTGTGAACCTTTTAACATAGATCAAAATGACCAGATATTGAACCCATCAGCTGCATGAAACAGTTGCATTTGCATACACGAGTCTGTGTCCCCTCTTCACACACTTTTGCAGCTAGGGCAAAATTTAATGGGGCTTGCTATGGACTTGCTCATGCTCCGTGTCCGCTGTATCAGACACTCACTGTGATCCAACCTTCAGATGCATGTGGAGGGTATGATGGAATTGGATGGTGATGGCTGCTGAGCAAGAGACACCTAGCAGGATCTCAGGCCTGGTACAAGACTCACACTGCAAACTAGTGTTGTGGCCATCTGACCTTACATTGCTATTCCACAGCTGAGAAAAGATACCTGAATACATAATGTGCATATATATGCTGCCAACACATCTGAAAAATAGCTTTTTCCATTGACAACCCTGTCTCACTTCAGAGAAGAAGTGCTGGAGAAAAGCAGTCTGGGAATTTGCAGCTGTTTGCAGAAACTGGTAGGGAGCAATCGTGTAATAAGCTCTCAGTTTTGCAAGTTGTGGAAAATTCCTTGTGAGCTTCTCAGCTCCTTCCATTTCTCTTGACTGGTGAGAACACAGGGTATTCAAAACACAGCAAAAAGGGCTTGGTATGATTCAGATCAGTAGCTGATGTTGTCTAAAATTTGTAAAGGGTTGGATTCTTGCTTAAAACAATAAAATAACCAAAGTCAAGCATTATTCCTTTTTTTTTTTTTTTTTTTTTTATGAATATACTAGATATTTACAAGAGAAATGAGGTGCTTGTTTTAATCAAATCACTGCTTCTTTTTGGGGCTGTGATTTCAGACATGTCCTTTGCTTCAGAGAAATAAAGGTGGAGTATTCATGTTATCAAAGTTCAGACATCTAAGTAAGATCCTCAGAGGAATGTTCAAACTTCCATTGATCACAGCAGAAGCTTCAGCTCCAGAATTACAGTTAACAAATATAAATCCCATTAGATGTAAACAGCTTTGAATTGAAGGAAATTTGCAACCCACAGGGAGCCTAAATGAAATGGTCCTAAGCTACAGATACACTTCTGCAGTGGTGCATCTAACTGCAGAATGATGTTTGCATCTTCATGAGACGCAACTGAGCTAATAATGACAATTATCAAGGTCACAAGTATGGGACTTTGCTTGTCAAGCAAAAGTAACTTCTACTGTCAATAGTACTTCAGGATGGAGGGGAAGCGTGCCTAATATTGAGACACCACAGTTCTCCATGGAGACAAAATAAGAAGCCAGCTATCTCCCACTGATATTGGCAGGAAGTAATTTTGACAGGATGTGGCAGGTTCCCTACCCACACAGCAGGTGCTGTAGCTTGCTGGCATGTACCTGGGATCACTGAAAGACCTATGGCCAACAGCTGGTGCCTTTAGAACCTATTATTCCCTTTGCTACCTCTGCTGAACTAGAGCTTTCTGGAACAGTATGAATTAATTCCCAACAGTTGTGAATCCTGCATAATTCCTTTATTCATGTGCCTGTAAAAGGCATTAAAATTTAAGAGTCTGAAATAAAAATGAGTGTAATTGCACCTGTTTTTACATTCCTTCCCATTCTGCTCTACCATTTCACTTTTACTGCCATTTAAATGGCACAGTGTTTAATTGAAAGCTCTGAATTGCTGATTGCTGTTACAATGCAACTTCTCAGTGGGGAAGAATACACCCTTTGTAAATTATTTGGAAATGAAGTGGTATCTTTGCTATGCACAATCTCAGATACAGATGTGGAAAGCCAGAATTAGAGCTGTGATAGTGCCTATAATTTCTGGCTTAATGAAGATTCATAGGACTGGTTTTAGTGAGCAAACTATGTGAACCCTGTGAGAGCTCTGGCATGTATGGGGGGACACAGCACACATTTCACCAGGACTCTTCCCATGCTGGGTTAATTAGCAATTAGTAGCGTTTAGAAATTTATTAATTTGTTTAATCATAACTTCATAAATTTGACATGGCATTTTTTGCAAAAAAGACAATTAAACATAAATCAGACATAAGATATCTTGGGAAAGCTGCACACCCTGTAATTTATGAATCCATCCAAAGGGCTGCTGGTCACACCACATGAGCGATGCTCTACATATGTAGCACAACACTGTAAGGCACTACTGTGCAAAGTGATATACCCAGAGGCAATAAGGTAGCTGTCTCTTAGTAAGAGTAGGAAAAAGGAGGTGAGAGCCACTGAGGGAGGTCATGCTGCCAGTGAAACACCCATAATTAAGTAGCTAAATGGTGTTTATACAGTGAACTCAGTATGCTACCTCCAGAGGCTTTGAGCCAATGAGAAAGGCTTTCCCAACAATACGGTGGTCTCTGGATCAGGCTCTGATCCACGGGAGAATTTTACATGGTTTGGAATCATTTTTAAAGGAATGATGAAGTGTAAAACTCAAAGGCTACTCTTAAAATAAGAAAAATACAATAGGGACAATTGGGATGAAAAACGTGGTGTTTGTGTTCATGATTTCCTGCACACTTCTGCCATTATTGTGATGGAATGGAGCTGTTTGGGTTGGTTTTTTACTTCATTCCTGATCCAAAACTTTGGCTAACATTTTCAAAAACAATAAATACCTGAGCTAGGTTTAATGTTGACTGATTAGTCTGTGTTTTTTAACATTCCTTCATCCTTGCTAAATTTGTGCCTGAAAAAAAAAAAAAAAAAAAAGAAAAAATTAAATTCACATCACGTATCTTCTTTTTAAATTTAGAAATGTTGAGTTCACCTAAATACAAACCTGATGCAGAGGGCATGGGAGGTGATATTTCTTGACAGTCTCTCTGGGAAATAAAACTGCTGATTCTTTCACATAGCTGTAGTTTCCAGCCACTGATACGTTTTAATGATATGATCAATATCCGTACAGATAGAGGGGACATTTCCTACCACACAAAATACAATAACTTGAAACATGAGAAGTGGTTTCTTCACCCCTTTAACTGGTGGTTAACCTCATCGAATTACTGCACCTGCCAAAGCTGTGAGAACTAAATACAGCTGGTGTCAGCGTCTGGCCAACTGAAGCCAACCTTATGTTAATTTGAGCAGATGTAAGCAACTACATAGTAGACTCCGGCATGACATGATGAGATTGTGCTTCATCACAAGTTGGAGTGATTGTTCCCAAGGTGCAGAAACCAGGTCAAGATACAGCTAATTGCTTCTCTGTGCTTGCTGAATGCAGCCCTGACAAATCCACAAAATCAGGCTGGAAGCAACCATGTCCAGGAATCTTCAAGAGGACCAGGAGGCTACTTTCATCTCAAGGCCTCTCAGAGCAGTTGAGTTGTCAGGAGGACAGCAAGGAAAGAAGAAAGGGCCTTAAGGGATACCTTGTTTAGGCATCCCCTCATCAGAGTCACTGTACGAACAGAATAAAACAAGAGCCCTGTAACCCCAGGGGCAGAGGACAAAGCAAGTCAAGACTCAGAAGTGTGAGAACAAAGAAACCATGGTCTTGGAAGCTAGCAGGTAATGAGGGTTTTGAGAAGGAATGTGGTGAAAAAATGAAATAACTGAGCAGGTATACTTCGAGGAGAGGCCCTATATGGGTTGCTGCTTTTGTTGTTCTTGTGTTTGGTTTTGGTTTTTTTTCAACAAAGGAGCTTACTTGAAAACTAAGAAGAATAAAGGAGAACAAGAGGAGAACTCCAGGGCACTTCCCTTTATTTCCTTCCATGCCTTACCCCAAAACAACCTGTATTGATTCCTTCAGCAAACACCACATAAAAAAACAAACCAGGGAATGATTCCCTTCTTATAAGGAGTTTCTCTTGAACCTCTTACATGGTCCCAAGAATATCTTGCTTGTCCTATAATGAGCACAAGATGGCCAGGAGAGGGATGCTGAACTAGACGGACCTTTATCGTGAACCTGCATGAAGTTCAACTCTCATTGACTCCTGTAAGAGCTCATCATATTTACATTTTTTAAACCTGGAACAGAAGACTCTTAATGAGTATAAGGAATGCAGACAGCCTGTCATTCTTCCTCCAGTGCTGCATGATTTTCTATATTATTTCATTGGGCTTTATTCAGTTTTAAATAGCATGAACGAAAAGTTACCAGATCTCTAAAGCATCCTCAGTTATATAGCAGATGATAGAATTAAGTTGGTAAATAATATACACTTACATGGCAGTCTGTGCTCACAAAACATACAGGCACATAAATAGACATGTAATGCCTTCTACAAGATGGCTATAATTACATGGTTACTCCATCTGTGAGATGCATCCTTTTACTTATATGCAGATTATTTAGAGATATAGGCATAAATTATATAGACAGAATAAGAGGCATCACTAAGAAAATTCAGATTAAGGCCAAGAGAATTAGTCATGTGTTTATAGTTCACATGGGGTTTTTTTATGTTTCTGAATTGAAGCCATTAAGCAGTCATCCATGCATAACTTTCTTCCTCTGGCCACATATACAATAGGGAACATGCATAACACGGATGTGAATCCTTATTGCCCTTCCCCTCTCTTCTCAAACTGACTCCCATGACCACATTGTTTACAGTTAAAAGATTACTCAATGCTATTTTAATGCCTAACTTTTTATGAACACTGAGGCTGTATTTCCTCCATCAGAGCAGGAAAATCCTCAGTGTCAGATCAGAGAGATGCAAATCACTGCAATGCACTTATAACATGACACCTAATAACAAGGATGTTATTTCACAGCTTGACACACTTAGGTCAGGAGAATGTCTGAATGAGGTATAAGACACATATGATGGGACCAGATGACATCTTGAGGCCCCTTACAACCTGAATTATCCTATGATTTATGATCTTATGATTTTAGGGGACAAACAGTAGGTGACTACAGCATGAAAACCAAAGAATAAAACTCTTCCTTGCATATCTGTCCCATCATGAGGCTCTTATTATTTTCTTCACGCTCTTTTTCTATTTCCCTGCAGAGCAATCTTGCAGATTATCTGAACTGGGATTTCTCAGGCAGAGGATAAGATCTATGAGAAATGGAAGTTTCATTACAGGTTTGGTGACATCCAGTTTCTCTTAGCTGCTCTGAAGCTATGTCAGGGTGAGTTAAAGATTTTCTACCTTCAGCACTCATGAATCAAGAGAAGGAGATTCAGATTCTCAGATACTCTTTTCTCCTTCCTATGCTCACCTTTGGTGTAGCACTGATAACATCACTGCCAGAAGCAGCTGCTCAGGATGGTCTGCACTATGGACAGGTCTGTGCCCCCTCTCTAAACTGACACCATAGCAGTCACACCTATGTTTTAGCTTAGTCTATAAATCTCAGCCACATGAGGTGGTTTGACCACAGTAGACGAGGAAGTTTCTTAGTGTACAGTCATGGGATGAAGTCATATTCTGGAGTGTTTCCAGAAAGGCCATAGACAGGTATAATGTTACAGTCCTTTTCATTTAAGGTGTTAGCCAGCAACATGAAAAACCAACCTGCTTCTAAAGCAGGTTGTTTAAACTTTTCAGGTTAACCTCAAGCCATCAGATGAAAAAGCCCAACATTTTAATATCACAGAAATTTCAAACCTGCCACTGATTTTCTGCCTACCGTGAACGCACCTAATATTTTTTTGCAGGGAAGTCCCTCCAGAAGCTACATTTCCTTTTATAGTGATATGCAAAGTGACCTGGTGATCTGCAAAACCTCATCTGTATTCACAATTTGTATCCCACACCTCTGAGGCCCAAGACGGTAAGCAGACTGACAGCAGGGCTGACACCACTTCTATCCTCCATGACGCATTTATTGCAGCCTATCTCTGAATCAGTATAAACACAGCTTTTCACTCTTCCAGACCAAAGCAGGAACATGATATCATGACTCAGCTCTAAGATAATTCTTAAGACACCATATTAATATTGTCTCTTCATGAGGCTGTACAACTTTGTATAATGCAAGAAGGTATTCAGGAGGACACAAGAAATAAGAGAAAGACAAGCTAGTGGTTGTGGTCCTTCACTGAATTAGTGGGGTAGAGATGCTTCTGGGATAAAGAGTGATTCTAGATAAAGTGAAACTCTTCTAGAATAAGGATTGGGTATTTTCACTCACTTTAGAGAAGGGAGACATGATGCTCAAGCCCTGCTCCAAATCAAGCAGAGGTTGGATTCGAAGTCCTCTGTCCCTGAAGAGCTAACTTGGCCTAGGTGAAAAAGCAGTTTACATTTCTCTTATTTCTGGCAGCTGTGTGTCAAAGACAGGATTTAAGCCTATACTTCTTCTTACTGTCCTTACAATCAGCTCAGTAGCTAGACAAGCATGCAGGATAGCTTGCTGTTTATTCCAGTTCATAGTCCTGTACAGAGAGCAAGTCTGTGCACTGGCCTTCAATTCTCATATGTGAAACAGAAATACCAGCATTTTGCTGCCTCTCATGGATGTTGAGAAAGAAGATAGTGGTGTGACCTTACACAATATTAATGAAGACCACATAAGGATCTAGAAGATGAGGCAACATCTTGGTTTTCACTGTATATGGCTGAAGTAATGTTGCCTGGTCAGATATTCAGCTAGTACAAGTCCAGACTACTTTAAGATAACAGAAACCTTTATTTATTGTACATTAGGATGTCTACGCTATCCTGCAATGAAATATTAATCTGTAGAGAAAATTAAAGTAGCAAAAAGTAGTTATCTGATAACATTTATTAAAAGTTGCCACAATCTTAGGCAAACATGGATTAATGTAAAAATGATTCAATATTAAACATTTCAGTTCAATTTACAAATGAGAATTTTCTATATAGTTGGCCTGAGCTGTAACTAAAATGTAGCATGGTCCTTTTTGCCAGAACTAGATTTTCTGTAACAGTTATTTCCACAAAAAAATCCTGTCCAGTCCTATATATAAACCAGATAAAACTCTGATCTCCATCAGCAGTGATGGCTCAACTAGCTTAGTAGTAATCTCAGCAATATTAGCCTCTTTCCAGACCTGTGTCTGGCACAAATCTGAGAAGTTTCTTGTAGTTTTGGAAGACATAAACCACAACTGAAGTTCCAGCTGTAGATTAACTTGTCTATTACAAAACTTTTTTTGCTGTGTGTGTCACACTAGGAAAATAGTAATAATAATAATAGCAACTCTAAAAACTGTTAGAAGTTGCATTTTAGTTTCCAGCAGCTGGTATAGAAAGCAAGATAGTCAGGGATGGAAACATATAATCAAAATAATGTTAACAGCTTTTGCTGGACTATTCTTTTCCAGATGCCACAGAGCTAAATGACAGTTGCTAAATATTAGAAAGGGAGAAAAATTGAAGTTGTCTAATTTTCTAAACAGTCAGCACGCCATTTGCTTTACAGCAGTTTTGGCACAGTAATTATCTAAACACAGGTAAAAATACACACAGCCCTACTGTAATCAGAGTTTAGATTATATTAAGTTTATGGCACTAGAAAAATATCTTATTCAGGGTTTTCTTCAGAACATAGAGAAATTCTGTCAGAACAGATGGTCAGGGATGGTAAAAACTACATGAGGAGATTATAAAACAACAATGCTACTAACTTTTATGGAGTTTAAACTTCTGTCTTCTGCAGATGCAACCTTTCCTCCATACAGCAAAATATATCAATTTACAGTCCATTTTGTACAATGTAGGCAATTCCACAATGTCCAGTAACATTGTTTAAAATGACAAAGCCTTTGAAAGGAATTTATCAAGTGTGATTGCCCTGTGTAGCTGGCTTCCAGTTATGCTAAAGTAGCACTTAAAGCTGCATCTGAAATTAGAAGTGTCTATACATAATATGATTACAGTCTCTGTAGAAAGGGAAGAGGAATGGGAAAAAATCAGAAAAAATCTTGACCGATTAGCGAGCAAAGGTCTGGCAGCTCTGGACAACAGACAGCCATTGTAGCTCATTGATGAGTAGATGTAAAACAGGTAGTGATGGCATTGTTACAGTCTTGTAGTAGAAAGTCTATATGCAGACTATATAGCCTGAAGCTCAGCTACGGATCAGCCTCCTACTGATTTCAAAAGGAATCTTAAAAGCACTGGAAGTGCTGAACCTGCGTGAGTCAAACAAAATTGAAAAGGAAACCCCTGGCAGAATGAAAGTTGTATCACTTCTAGCCTTATGCAGTGCCTTCCTCCATGATCACATTTTTCTTTAAAGATTGTTATTAATAATTTCAGTGATGAAAATATATTAACATTATAAAGATGGGTCATATGACCTAAAGATTTACAACCTAAGGACCAGATCCTACAGTTGGATCAACATTAGATAGTCTATGTGACCAAAGGGTTCTGTATGTTTTTTTATTGCCTGGATATCAAGTTGTGCAAAAAAAAAAATTCACTGCAAAACTTGTAGACAAAAAATATATATCAAGAATTTTTTCATAGACTGCTCCAGAAAGATTACAATGGCCATCTAATGTAAAACTGTCCACACGGTACTCAGTCCATTAATATATGGCACATCACTTGTATGTATTACAACACATCTTTTGGAAAGATGCCCAGTCTTCATGTCAAGCGTTCAGGAATCTGCCACAGAGCACCACAGTGTCCAGGTAATTGATACCACCCTCATTTCCACACAAATGTTTCCACTGTAAGTTTCTTGGTTGTAAAGACCAATAATACCAGTAAACAAATTCATCTTATCACCTGTAAGGAAAACTGATTTTTAAGACAGGTAGGTCATGCTCTTTCTCAATATAAAGACTTTCTCCACAGCACACATACTCTTTGGATTTTTTAGGATTGTAACCATGCAGAACAGGGGTCTTTTCACCTTACATACAGTTATCTAAAAGTGGCATCTTATTCACATCACCTCTATGTTCAGCTCAAGAAATTCACCTCACTACTAGATAGCTGGAGTGAATCATCCTGTTGAGGTACTAGTCTATCCAGTCACTGCAGAAGGAGTCTGGGCAATAGATTTTGACTAGACATCAAATGTTTCAATCAAGACGGAGCCCGTCCTTTAAGTGGTAACAGGAATACAGTGGTAGCTAAAATACTACCCTGGCAGCTCATCTCCTAGTACTACCCAGAGGACTAGACATTATTTCTCAAAGAGATCATGGCTCGCCCTCATTTCCTAATAGCTTGTTCTGGCAGGAATACTTGTACCCAGCCATAGATAAAAGACTGGAGCTGATGGAGAAGAAAAAAATGAAAAAGACAGACTGCTCACATAGCATTTGTGAGGCAGCAAAGTTAATTGCTATGTAATTACCACCCAAGTAAATTGTTTAATGTGGTAAAATGTGACCAGGGTTGTTACTTCTGTTGCAAGAAGCGGCTCATGATGCCATCTGCAACCCATCAACAGATCACATAGTGAATTTGCTGCAGATGTAAAGCAAACCCTCTACATCTCCAAGCATGTTGTTAAAAACCCCCATCAAGCAAATGCTAACGTTTCTGTTGTTTCAGATGTCACTGTGGCTATTTACACAGGGCTCAATGGTGCCACACTTGTTCATGTTGATGAGGGAAGAATATGGTTAGTTAAGAGAAGAGCAGGTTGGCAATGGCTTCTGAGGTTAGAAACAAAAATAAAAGAGGTATAAAAGACACATCAGTGTTCAACCATAATTGGAAATCCAGCTATGCCGTGTGGAGAGGGGAGCGATGAGGGGGAAAGGAATGTGGTCTGTCATGAAAGCAGCTTTCTGGCAATTTACTGTGGGATCGCGAGCAGTTCCTATAAACAGCAGGCAACTGCTGGATCAGCTGCTGACTCCTTCTGGGTGCAATGCACTCCGTGCTCAAAGCCAGCGGGTGAGTGTGCCAGGTCAGAGTCATAACCACACCAGGCGCCGATGCTCGAGTCTGTAAAGCTGAGCTAACAGACTGAAAATAAAATCTCCATTTCCAAATGGAGATGTGGTGCAAACTGCTCATGGACCTGCAGCATCTTTGGCAGAGAGTTATGAGGGGAGACAGGGCTCCCTGGGAATCCCAGGGTTTGGGCAGAGTCTGCTGCTGCCAGTGTTGCAGGGACTGTCACTATACATGAAGAGAACCTTTAGATCTTATTTTAACAGTATTGTTTAATTACATGCAATCATCAGCTGAAAAGGTCATTGTAAAAAAATAGTAGTGATGCTTTTGATATGTGCTTTAAAACACTGACCTATTTCCTGTTGCTGCCCCTCTTGTCCCCACACCACATATGAATATCACTTGTCCCATATAGGTGCTTGGACTTGTTTGTCATGTTTTTAGGTTTGGTCGGGTTTTTTCGTTTTTGTTTGTTTGTTTGTTTGTTTTTGTTTTTTTGGTTTTTTGTTTTGTGTGTTTGTTTGTTTGTTTTTTTTTAATGGGAACATTTCAAAAGCAGCTAAAGGATCTAGAAACCACCAAGTCTCTTTAGATTTGAGCTCCTTGGCGCCTGAGGTGCCTTTGAAAATGTTCCCATGGTTCACAGTAACCCAGACACTCAGGAAATCTCATTCAAAGCAGAAAATTGAGCCCTATAAAAAGCTGTTCTTTCTGCTGAAGGGTATCTAGGATTATCAGCACACATTACTTCATGAGAGAGAAATGCTTCCCAGCTCCACTGATTGTCACACTTTGAGCCATCTCTCATGTCAGTGGTTGTATCCTGGTTTTGCTCCCTTGGTTACTTTGCACAGGGTTGTAGGGAGCATGAAATAAAAAGAAAACTACCTGCAAAGCAGTTTTATTTTGTTTTGTTTTCAACCCAGGCAACAGTACTGCCCTAATACCGTATTTAAGTACCTAATGTGGCTGCTAAGTCTGTATTTGGAGAGTCTGTATTTGTGCAAAATTTGGAAGCTTCTCAAGTACATGCACTTGACTTTTGCACCCAAAACAAGCAGGTACAAGTATATACAGCATCACCTGACACACGCACTCTTTGCAAAAGCAACATGTACATGTACTTCTAGAAAATGACCCACAGGAGCTTTTTGGTCTTATGAAAAATTAGACTGACTTTGACTTAACTAGAGCTAAATTCTTCCTTTAGGTGAATGCATACTCTAGGATGAAATAACAAACTTATTTTAGGGGAAGAAAAGCAGCTTCTGGATTTTCAAGCTGTTTGCTTGCTTTCATGGAATAGTTGGTTGGGAGAAAGAATTGGTGTGAATAAAACCACCATTTTGCACTATGAGAGAATTTGTCCTAGCAAGAGAGACTGATCCACAGCTATCTCCAGCTCAGAGGAATTCAGCAACTTGAACTGGAGCAAAAATCTTGCAATGGAGTAAATTGCCATAGTTCAACTGATTGCGGTAGCTGAAGAGTTATCATCACATGTCTGAAGGATATCAGCAGACTGGACAATCTCTAAACTGTGGAGCAATGCTGCACACTTATAACACTGACCCTCTCTCCTGTTTTGTACATTTAATCTTTATGCACAGTATGGCAACAGTTAGAATATGCTAAGAACAACTAAGACATGTACCTTCACACATTTTTTTTCCCTGATATTTCCCACTGCAAAGATATTTTTATCTGAAAAGTGATTTGTAATGGACAATAATGGTCAGAAATTTTTGCTGGAATTATTGTGGGAACAAAGTAGTGTCATAATAATATTTACTATCACAAAATATACTGTAGTAAAAATGGAGTTGTCATTACTTGATCTCTTCCATTGCAGAGGATTTTAGGAACCAGCTCTTCAGCAATTTATACACCAGGTAAGGAGTGACACTGGGCACACTTGAATTATGACAGACCCACTGCAAAAGCCTAAACCTTTTGCTTACTTTTATAACTGGTTTTATCAGTATCAGGAAATGGTATTTTGTCATTGGTTTTATAATGCCAACTAATCAAGCTCTTTTGTTGTTTTTATAATCCTCTCCCAATAGGTTGAAAAAGATCATGCAGCAATCCAGAACACAAAATATCTTCACTGGCCTGGCATAGCTGTTCTCATCCTTTGGCTGTTTAACACTGCAGCAAATACGGTGACCACAGTGTGAGCTGTGATTTGTGTCTGTTGAGATCCAACACATGATACATCACAGAGGTTGTAGAGGCTTATCATAGACTGGCAATGGTAAAGGTCTGCGATGTGAGTGAAAATGGGTCATGCCCATCTCAGCAGAGTCTTTCCTAGATTTCTTACATCAGTTGTAGGAAGTCGGCTTGAACAAAAATTTACTTTTACTATCCCTAAGATGTAATCAGGTTCTTAATAAGCACCATTTGGCAATTACGTATTTTGATGTAAGCTGTTTTAATAAAAATATTAATTTCATTTGAAAAATGTGTCATACAGTTAATCTTTTTTCAGTTTAAAGTCACACAAGAGAAGATACATAGCGAGGAGGTGGGAAGATGGTTATTTCACAGCAGAAAATATATTCAACTTCAATGTCAAAATAAAGAATATTTAGGTATTTCTAAATCAAGCTATTCTGCAACATTTTATTCCATCAATGATAGTTAGTCTTTTTATACTGAGTGAAGACCAAAATGAAATACATATATTCCACAATTCCTTGTAGGTTGTAAATTCTATTTTCTAACTAGGTCTAAATACAACTGCAATAAACAAATTCAAGTATGAATTCTTTTTTTTTTTTTTTTTTAAATATATTGGTTTTGCCTAGAGTCTAAATCAATAAAGAGTGTAAATAAATCTTGCAATAATTATTTTGAGGAAAAACAGAGGAGCATGAGAATAAATAAAGACAGATATGTTTATGGCATCCTCATTTTATTAAAAAAAAAAAAAAATCAGGAAAAATACTTCACAGCTGAAGGCCAGTAGTTTTGCATTCCAGTTCCTCCCAGATATTTTTTTCAGTGTTTTTTAAAGTTCACAAATCAAGGCAAGGGCATGTTTTCTTGTTCTCAGTAGGCAAAGCGTATAGTTTTACCACAAGAAGAAAAGGGCAGCAAAGTTGATCTGCAAATCTCTTACTTGAGCCTTAGTAATTTTAGACAGGTGCCCTTTGCTTAGCAATATTTTTTTTCTTGAAAGAATGTATCTTGGCACAAAGGAAAAAAAAAAAAAAAAAGAAATTGTAGACATGTGGCCTTTAGAAAGCCAATGGCTTACAAATTAATTTTACTGGAGGCTGTAACAATTACAAGACTTGATACTGCCATCTGGATATTCACCTGAACCTCACCACAGAGTCCATTCCTCCTTCCAGGTTTGTGTTGTAATTTGTTGAGGAAATTCGTAGGCCTTGATATGTCCTAAAAACAAAATATTCTCTAGCTGTTAAAGAGAATTAAGCTCCAGGACTGTGTGTGGATATTCAAAGCCTTTCAGTTAGGCACTCCTTACATGGAAGCTCACCTTTCGCTCTGCAGCTGCCACTTCTTTTTGACAGTTGTCTCCGTTGAGAGCAAGGATGCTGCCAACTAGGAATGAGAACTCATGCTCTCCTAGGAGCTCAAGTTGTCTTTAATTAAACTTTTTCTTATAGATTGAGGAGAGAAAGGATGCTGTTCAAATGACACCATTGGTCTGGGAAAAAAAATCTTTTTAGAGAGAGGTGTTAGGTCCAGGGAAAGCTCTATTGGCAAAGACCAGGACAACAGTCTTATTTCTGCTCAAAGAGTGGGAGATTGAAAGTAGTTTGAGAACAAATCAGTAACCCAGAAAAAAAACAGTTCAGATCTGTCTTCTCCTCAATAATCACAAGAGGATCAAACTCCCATATCCTGAGAGCCTTAATCCACAGGACATGGGTGCAGTGCCTATTGCCCACTTTTTATATGCAAAGAACCAATTAATTGAGGGTCATTTTCTGTATAAAACAGAGCTATGTTTTCAAAACCATGAAGCATTTTGTGTGGTGGAAAAAATATTTCCAGTTCAATCCCAATGTTAGCACAAGTAAATGAAATTAAAATAAAATAAAATAAAATAAAATAAAATAAAATAAAATAAAATAAAATAAAATAAAATAAAATAAAATAAAATAAAATAAAATAAAATAAAATAATAAAATAAAATAAAGTAAAATAAAATAATAAAATAAAATAAAATAAAATAAAATAAAATAAAATTAAAAAATAAAATAAATAATACAGTAAATTAAGATAAGATACAATGGGATAAGATAAGACAAAATGAGGCAAGATAAGACAAAACACTCTTTTTCTGGGAAAAAATTCAGTGAGCAATAGTACAATGGAAAAGATCCTAGTGTCATCAGCAAACTTAGGGTCTCTATTATACAACCAATATAATACACTGTCTCCCACGTTTGAAGGCCCCTGTTCTGTATTCTTATGTTTGGATCCAGGACCCATGGACAGAACTATACTCCACGCCAGAAACTCCTTTCTTGTCTTCAGCAGGCTGTGGGACTTCAGAGGTCATCAAGCTTGTGGCAGCGCAGTCACCGGTAGAGACAACTACATGATGCTCACCCAGCTATGACCCTTCAAAGCTTGCCTGGGTTTGACGAGACTCAAAGTCTGGTGTAGTTTCCTGGGAACCTCACCCACATAATTTCTGAAACTGCCTACATGAAACATTTTAAATGCAAAGCTAATGGCACATCTTTTGAGAGGTATTAAAATGTTGTGATTCCTTCTCATTAAAACTTCATAATATTTTTCCCAGTTGTGTCACTCTTAACTTGCTATGTTTCTTAAATATTTGGGTTCTTGTTACTTCTGTACTTCTTTGTCTTCTTAAGCTACCTGATTCTGAAGTGCCTTTTTCTTCTAGTAAATAAACCCAAAATTTAAATAATGTTTAAACAATAATTCATGAAAGAAGATATCTGTGGCATGTTGACTCAAATGTGAGTTTATTTTCAATAATAAAATATGTCAATATTTATCCTTATTTAAAGCACAATTTTCTCATATAATGGAGTCAATATTAATGGAACTATCTATCTTAGAAATATATAAGATATCATTTTTCATTGTCTGGAGATTGCAAAGCTGAGAAATATTGTAACTGCTGCTATATGAGCATAGCTCTTGAGTCAGCTTCGATAGGGAGACATGAGATTTTTCCATTAATCATTCTTTTACTGCTACTCAGTTTCAGCCATTAACTTGCAATGCCCAGAAGGCTTACAGCACAGAGAATTTGACTGCTGCCAATGCAAAATCGCCAATAAGAGGCTGGGGTTTTTAGAAGATGTGTAGCAATTTGCAGAGGTTTTTAACAGCAGAATCCAGAAGGTAAATAACTCTTAAAGGTTTTGAAACTTGTCAAACTAGTTATAAATTCTCGGTATGAATATTGATAACATTATTACAATATCTTTTAAAAAGATGTTTACGCTCAAAGTCTGACTGCTTTTCGACAGAAATTAAACCAGCAGTGGCCTTTAATCAAAATCCTACATCTATGCATCTTGAAATAACGAGATATTAAAAATGGAGCTCTCAGTGTCGATCTTTGCTCTGTTTTAAACTTCAGGTTAATTTTACCCCACAGATTGAAGCCTCTACATTTACAGCTTGGCCATCCAGGGAAGGAAAAGGATATATCCCTCCAAAAATTATTGCTTCATACTTCTCAGCACACTAGGACAGACACATAATTTTAAACAACTCTGTTTCTGAACACTTAGCTGGCCATTTTTTAAAGGAAAGGAATATCCTTGAATTCAAGGACTGTATTTTTCCTCATATATTTAATTGTATCAAATTGTTTGTGCATAAGTATTGATGAGCTAGTACTAATCTAAATACCTAAGTAACTATTATCACCTGCATCGTAGAAAAGCATCAACATTTTTTTTTGTTTGCTATGTGGCTACTATACAGATAATAATGGCAGTGCCCTGATCTGAGGTGAAACTTAGCTTTAAGGAGTAGTAGGCAATATTTAGGTGGTATAAAACAAGAAATAGAGCTGTTGATAACAGCTTTGTGTTTGAGGACTTTTCCAGGAAAGAATAGTGGCTGTGCATGGGATTGGTCCTCATCCTCGATGTGTGGTACAAAACAGCTTACATGGACCATGTGCATAAGCCAGAATTTTGGTGGCTGTGAATTCTGAAACATAATGCCAAGAAAAGGGTAAATAACTCCAGATGTCTTGAAATAAATCTAGATTCTCCTGCTCCTGGCTACTGTTTCAAACTGACCAGATTGTTGGCAGGACCAAAAGTGTATGGTGAATTTGATTTTAAGGTGAATGTTCTCCTTTTTTAACCTAGTTAATTTGTCTGGAGACCTTCCTGCTGATGGCTATCTAGGGTAGAGATTACGTTTCAGTCTGGTTTTATGTGAAGACCTCGAATGGCTCTCCCACAGAATACAGAGTAAGAAACCTTTCACAGACAGAGAGATGACAAGAGGCAGCTTAACTGTTAATACATAAACATCTGTCTGTTTTTCCAGTGTTCATTGTGGTTTTAGGGACATTAGTGAATTAATTTGCTGGAATTCTATGTGATCACTGTAGAATTCTAAAGTTGGTTCCAGACAGGACCAGTTGGAACCTATGTAAGTGGGTACAAGTCCTCTAATGTATGGGAGACTCCAGCTTCCACCAGGTTTCAAATTGGTTTTTCTTCAACAAGTACATTATTGTCTACCACAGCATGCTGTAACTGTCAGCTTCATCATTTAATGGCAAAAACTTCCCTAGTTGGCACCCAATTTTCCTAAGAGGATGTAACTATTATGACTTATCACTCATCTTCCAAGGAGTCTGGACTCCATGCCTAGCAAAACTTACACTTCCAAAAATGCACAAAAGAGTGAAATTTTTAAAAGTGGCTGGATTCATACTAGTTCCATGGGAGCTCTCCCACTTGAAAGAAATTCCTCTGCTACATTGCTGCAAATACAGTAGGTAGGTTTGCTTCACCTTCCTTCAGTGTGACACAAAGCTTCTCAGCCCTGTTCACAGCTACACTGGTGTACTTAAGAAGATACCTGCAGAAAACACTTGCAACCGGTCACACATATATGTCAGTGTCCCATATGACAGTCAGATGTGGCACATCTTCAGAGCCTAAAGGGACTCTGATCACAGTGCAAGATTTACATTCTCCCTTACAGACCCAAAAACGGATGAACACAGCTCCTAGAGGGCAGATTTACTGAGGCTTCATAAAGAAAATCTCCTTTCAGCTCCAGATGGCACAGTGTATGCTATGTGTCACATGCAGGAGGGGAAGCTGTGATGGCTGATTGGCACTGTCCTTTAAAGTCAGGCAAGGGAACTCTGTGCCCAGCACTGACAGCTCTGCCTCTCCCAGCATCTGAGTCCAACATCACAGAGCAGCATGACAGAGCAACATACATCAGCTGAAACAACACTGCCATTCAGATGAATGTGGCCCTCACACTTATATGTCCTTGCTCTAGTAATCAGGGTAAGAGGATGTGGGGATCAGGGGGGCTTGCATCGATTTCATCCCTAACCCCAGATGTGGCAATGTGGGCAACATACACCATACACATGTAGCATAAGTTCATTGTAGATATGTGGCCAAGTAGGTCTCACTGGAGGCATCATTGAGTCCTTTTCCTGGTTATGTGGTTCCCTTCCTCATGCACATCCATCATCACCTTCCTTTTCCACCTCTTTCCAAATGCCTCAGGGATGGAGCTCTCTTATGGAAATAATCTTGGTTTTGAAGCTCTTAATTTTAACCTTTACTTTGGCACCATCACTCCAGCACTGTCTGGAGGACCTGACAGCAGTGAGTGCTCAGGACAGCACTGTCTCTGTTGATCATATCCTATTCCCTTAGATAAAAAATAAAAAGCACCACTTCAGGTTAACTTTTACCTTAACTTTGGCTGGAAGAAGGGGCCACTTGTCTAGGAATATTTCCCATGCAGGCAGAAAATTGCTTGGACAATCATCTCAATTTAGAAGCTACCTTCTAAGACAGAAATTAACTGAGATCAGTTCTGAGGCCACAGCCAGTACAAAGAAAAAAGTGAGGTGAAGAAAACAAAGGTTTAAGAAAAGTGTTAAAGCATGAACCCTTGTGACCTCTTTTTATCTCATGCATTTAGTGATGTTCCACTTTTGCTGTTCTGTTGTCAGCAGGATGGTTCATCTGAAATGGGGACTTGTCAGATCTGGAATGGAAATAGGGCATACTGTTAGAAAAGACATTGTCATAGCATTGGAAAATTGTCCAAGAGCCATTACCTTGGTGGTTAAGCTGAAGGAAGTATTTGACACAGAAACTGGTGTTGTATAAAGGAATATAGGCTTTAAAGAAAGTCAATCCTTTCTGTTCTAAAATTCATTGCTAATTTTATTCCAAGAGGAATGTGGTATGATGAGCTAGTCAGAGAAGATTCACCTCTGGAAGCAGGTAATTCTGTCACTGAGTATAGAAGAGAGCTTTTATTCTTTCTCCATTTTTCAGCTAAAGACACTGTTATTCAGCATTTGGGTTGAAAGTGATAATTCCCTTTTTAATAGAAGTAGGTGGAGAAAAGAAGGGTAAAAGAACTCAGATCAAGCAAGCCAGGTGGCAGAGCGGGACAGCCCTGAGCTAATGCTGTCATTGAAGATGGACCTAAAGCCTAGCACGGTTGGGAACAACCTGAGTTCACAGGACAGAGGTGTTGGCGCTTTCCTGTTTTAATTGGTAAGAGAAAATCATGGAATCATAGAATCATTTAGATTGGAAAAGACGCTTAAGATTGTCAGAAGAAACTGTAAACCTAGCACTGAGAAGTCCACCTCTATGTCATGTCCCTAAGTGCCACATCTAGACATCTTTTAAAAACCTCTAGGATGGTGAATCCACCACTTCCCTGGGCAGCCTGCTCCAATGCCTGCCAGCTGTTTCAGTGAAGAAATCTTTCCTAATATCCAATCTAAACCTCCCCTGGAGCAACTTGAGGCCATTTCCTCTAATCTTATTGCTTGTTACCTGGGAGAAGAGACCAACCCCCACCTTGTTACAACCTCATTTCAGGTAGTTGTAGAGCACAATAAGGCCTTCCTTGAGTCTCCTTTACTCCAGACTAAGCAGCACCAGTTCCTCACCTGCTCCTCATAGGACTTGCTAATGTCCTCTGATCTGTGAGAAGCATCAGCTGGTTTCACTTCAGCTGAACAATTCTGATACTTATTGTTTCTGTTCTCCTCAACTGCAGATCCCAAGACCCTCTGATTAACATGAAGATACCTCATAGCCTTACAGGTAAGTCCCACTGACTGTGTGCTAGCACCGTGTAGACTTCATTTGTTAGGAGCAAGGAAGTTGCCCTGGTACCTGCATGGGTCCATGCAAAAGCTCAACCCATTAGTTTGTGGGTGGTGTCCAGGCACCATACTATGCACAGGTCTGCTTCCAATAGGAGATGGTGGCTTTTAAATACAGTGCGTTGGGCAGTAGCCTCCATTATTACTACTCTAAATTTTCCTCCCAAATATTGTTTAAACAAGTATCCACACAAGCAGATAGAAACACGTGGATGCAGAATGTGGTGATGCCTGACGAGCTGCAGGCTAACTCATATTTGTTTAACCTGAGGGATTGGGTTGTTGTTGTGCCCAGGATAGCAGAGACCAGCTGAGCATCCCAGCCACACAAAGATCATGAAAGGAGCAGGAGGGGGAGTGTATTCCTTAAGCAGAGCAAATACAATACTGAGTAGGTGGTTTCCTGACCCAAAATGAGGCAAGAGTTTCCTGATCCCACATTTAGAAAGTCAGGGGAACAGGGGATGTGATTGCTCACAGAAACAAGACGCCTACTTAAATCGAACTCTAACATTTCTGCATGACAGTATTGCACAGTGTGCTTGCCGCCACCCACTCAGGGAGAGTCCAGGGCTCCCTCCCACAGTTCTGCACTGCACCAACATTGCACTGATTGCCTGGCCTCTCACCATTAATCTAAGCAAGACCTGGGTAAACATCTTTTGGCATACAGCTTTGCAGACAAGCAAATCTGAGCACATTTGTAAAGTAATTAACTTCCTTATAAATTGCTGAGATTTGCTTCTCTAATCATAAAAAACCACACAATACAAATAGCACTGGCTTTCTCATTACAGAAATTACCCTGTTGCTATCCACATTGTTGTCATTTTGCTAGGCTGGGCTATAACGATTAGAATTTAGAGTCATAATAATCATTCTTCATCCACCCCTTTCAAAGGTAAACTTCTTGGGACAGAGCCGCGGGTTCAGGGAGCCTGTTGTAAAACTGAAGTAAAATCATTGCATTCAAAGAGAGAGAAAGCAGAAATCTCTGCTGGCTTCAAAAACAATTGGCCCTATTTTAGTAATAGCTAACACAGACCAATAGTTTATTATCAGACTTCACTGTCAGTTACTGTAGGAATCCAGCAATGGCAATTTCTAACTTGGAAGCATCAATAAAAAAATTACCAAAAGCAAAGTATAGTGTGTATCCTCTGGCTTTATTGAATGCAAACACAAATAACTATCTTGTTAAAAGCAGCTCATGGAAAAGGTTGCTATGAAAAATTGAAACTAGATTTTCAACCTCTGTTTTGATTGTCTTTCATAAGGGTTTCTATTATAAGAGATCATTTAAGAGTCTTATCTTTCTAGTAAATGGTTGAAGTAGACTCACTTAAGCTTTTGCATTTATGTGCCAGTTGCCTAGTAAAGAGAAGAATTAATAAAATGTGATCTCCATGTAATTGCTTGTGGGTCAATTTTTGCCATGCTTATTCCCAGAGAATACAGCTTATCTGCTTTGGCTGAGTCTTGACTTACATTAAGTTAATAAAAGTCTTTGGTTCCTCTTCACACAGTCTTAAAAGAAAAGTTTCTGCGTAAGTTCTGCCCCTTGTACTGTTCTTCAGCTTCAAATCCATGCTCTGACAGTCAAAAAGTGATCCTTAATATGAAAAGACAGTGCAACATGTATGATTTAAATTGCATGACCATGGCAGAATAGTGTTCTTAAATTGAATTTTACACTCTGAGCTGTAATCAGCATGGGGTCATTTCCAGTTTGCATCATGTCAGAAGTATACTGTTGAAATGGTTGTGTTATTAACCACACACATATATTCAAAACATTACTTCTTCTGCTTTTGAGTTTTGAGAACAGTGGTATGGAGTCTAGGCTTCTTATGCCCTACAGCTGGAGACAGTATTCTCTCCCCTCTGCATTTCCATCAAGTTTTATTTAAAATCTACCTAAGAAACTGAGGTCTGAAAAGCAATGATTTCTGGAGGATTTCATGGGGAGCAGAGGGAGAGTGGGGTGTTACTGAAAAGCTAAATAAAAAAGTAAATATTCCACATATTAGTTACCCTATACTGTGCAGAACAGTCCCATTGAGTACAGGCAAGGTTCAAGAGAATAACTCAACATTTCAAAGAGAGTGAAACAATTGTAAAAGTAGAAAGGCTACTGAGCATTGCTACTAGATATAGGATACCAAAAAATGTATAGATTAAATCAATAAACAACTTTAAAAATCAACTAGAACCTTGTCACCAATTACAGCAGACCATACGTTCAAGCAGACAGGCATAAAAACAGCAGCACAAAGCTTTGCAGAATGTTTGCAAGTGTGTATTGTATCCAAGTCCTTATATGTAAAAATGCATGTATTTACTAAAACCAGTGTTAAATGAAAGGTGAATCACCTTTCATGTGACTTGGTATGTATGTACCAGGATTTACACAAACACCTCCTTTATTTACTGATACAGTTTGAGAGCAAGTAGTTCCAATGAGAAAGCAGTCAACATTTCAGGTCTGTATTCAACCATGAGTCTAATCTCTTCACTCTTCCACCTCAGAGACAGAGTGAGATGAAAATGGTAGGTGGGAAATGGCGTTTGTTTATGTACAGTGTCACCTATGTGACTTGGTTCTGATCAAAATCCTCTGGTAACAAATGGTACCAAAGGTTCTGAAGAAAAATAGGTGGTCAAACCTCACCCCATACCTCTTGAGATGTTCAGGTTGCAGTGTTAACTTGATCTCATCTAAACTTTGAAAAAAAATAATGATAGCTAATGAGGAGAATAGAGTTGTCATCCCTCATAATATTTCCTGCCAGATTTACTATGACAGTTAGCCATTGTTTCACACATGTATTGAACTGTGATAAGAGTCCCTTTTGAAATGTACTGATTGAAGCCTGTGAGAGCTAAATCTCAGTGCCCAGCACTGTAATTAACTCAAGATTTATTAATTTATCAAGACTCCTGAAGCAAGCTTGTCTAATTGCCCTTCTTTATTAATACATTCAAGAATGTTTAACATTTTACTGCCATTTAAACAAGAGTTCTAATAAGATACAGTATCAATTAATGGTCCTGTTAAAAGTCAGCTGGTATTTTTACAATAGCAGCAAAACTCCTTGTTACACATTAAACAACATGGAGCAATCATAAGGTTTGTGGTTTTGTTTGGAAAGGTGTATTGCAATGATACACTGCCAAGATTTTAACAAGCATCTCCCACAAGACATTTCTTCCTTAAGAGGATGGTAAAAAACCCTTAGTTTTGGATTTTCCCAGAACAGGAGAATGAAGGAACATGGATCTATTAGTGTGTTTGTCCTTTAAAAGTAAAATGCTTCTTCAAAGCCCTGAGGATGTAAATGCACTACACTGCACTGCTTTTGTTTAGTTCTTGAAATGGGTTGATTTTACACTCTGCATTCAGTTTTTTGGGTTTGTTTCTTTTTTGAGGGAGGTCATCAGTTTGAACCAGACTGGGATTAATATACATGCCCACCCCTATGCTCCTCACTCATGGTGTTCCTCACTTTTCGAAGCGTGACCCAGTCCAGATCTGGGTGAAGGCTGGTGCTGAAAAGCCTTAGTCAGAAGTGGTAACTCCATTCCCATGGGTAGAGCAAGACTTGATAGTTCACTTGTACTAAAGCAGTCTTGTTTTGGAACAACAAATAATTGACCAAAAGCACAAACAGAGCATATCACAATAGTTTTTTATCATGGCGTGATGTTATTTTGAAACCAAAGTTTTCTACAGCTGGACTGGTTTCCATGCAATTTTCATTATGCTTTCTTTCAAAGCCCGAGACTTGGTGATGATACAGGTATAATTACTCAAGTACAGTGTCAGTTAAAACAGTGGTCTGCAATGTGAACAACATGTCACAAATGTTCTACACTCTTTTACAGTGACACATCATCACACCTTCAAAGTAACCAGATTGAATGATGCTTGATTATTTAGCAATCAAACTCAGTTTCTTACTTCAATATTGGCCAATAAATTCATACTTTTACTTACTGAAAGAATTGCTATAAACTTTATGTTAGATGCACTAAGCCAATTGAAGTATATTTATTTTCTTTGAGAACATGTCACATAAATTTCCATAAGCCATTGAATACTGAAGAGTTGAACAGAATAAACTGGGAAATTACTTGTTAACTCAGGTATAGTGGGTAGTGTATTCAAAACGACCAGACACCCGGAGCTGCCATTTTGGCTGCCATAATCCTCTGAGTTTTATCTACTGAAAAAGTAATTTATAACACTCAAAGATACCAACCTTCTCTTCTCCTTTCTCTTTCTGGTTGTCCAGCAACCTCTTTTCACAGAGCAATAGCATAGACAGGCTAGCAGATGGTAAAGGAGGTAAGTCCTTGCTCCCTAAAACAACTGTTGCAGAATCCTACAGATACAGTCAACTTTTTACCTGGAGATTTTTAATTTTCTTCTTGGAGGTACATACAAAACTCAGGTTCTTTGCTATTGGAGTTCTTATGCTCTTTCAGATGTGTCATAAGCTCTTCCAAATTGGACATAATGTGCCCCAATTAATAATTAGGGAAAAAAAATAACAAATAACAGCAATAACAATCAAACTTTCAATTGTTATTTAAAAGAATTTAACTATTACTTCATCAATGAGACATTTAAGAAGCCATCTGTGTTTCAGCATGCATACAACTTTTATTCATGTGAATAACTTTTTCCAATTAAAATGGAAAAAAAATTCAAATGAACCTTTCTGAAGTTCATGTGTTGAGTCAGGCCTAAGATAGTTTGCACCAATACCTCGAGCCAAGAGATTTTACCATTATAAAACTTTCCTCCTTGTATTGTGTAACATAGGGCTTACTTTGTCCTTCAGACAGAAGGTTCATATACTATGATTTAGGTGGGCCAAGGCAGCAGTAATTTGCACAGTCAAGTATCCACCAGGGAAAATGCTTTTCTTTGGACAGTGTGCAGTAAGTCACCTGTAGTTACCTTATCCATACACTTATCTGTCCCTACATGAAGTATTGTGTAGTAAGACATAGGGTGGCTCCAGGACCAAAAGTATCCATGTACACAACTTGATGAAGAGGCAGCTTGATCCTGCAGAAATTTTTAGGGTACACTCACCTATAATGCAGTTGAGCTTTGTGCTTCCAGCTCTCTCTTGTGCTCCCCTAGTGATAATGCCAGCCCAAGAAGAGAAATAGTCTCCTTCTCAGGAGGGTTTGATGTGACCTGCCGGGGAAGCTTTCAGGGTCCTAAGACAATTCTGGTCATCAGAGGGAATGTCTGTCCCACAGGCACTGTGCAGAGACAGTCAAGTCAGTGCTGAAACAGAAACGGTGCAATCACACTCAGACCATCTTTCCCCATGCTGATGTGTTTTCCTTGTCAAGCTAATTAGTTCCAGTGGATATTATGTTAAACTGATGATACCACCACAGGAACCAGCTCATGTAGAGACAATACTGGGCTGTATAAACAGACTCAAGAAAAGCAGAATACATATATATTTTTGTGGTCCAGGAGTTTAAAGCCAAAGAGTTTCAATCTTCACACCAATGAGCCTGTGCAAACCCACAAGTGCTCCTTGCCACAGTTCCAGATTCTGTATTCAGGGAGTCTCTTGCACTGGGATTCTGTTACCATTTGAAAACAGAGCCAATATAATTGCTGGAAACAAACTGCTTAGCTGAGAGGGAATGACTTGTGATGTTTCAAAAGCGAATAAAGAAAACTTAGAAATGCCATTATCATCTAATTATGACATGCTGACCAGTGGAAAGGACTGACTCCTAAAATACCGTCTGCTTTTTATAGTTGTCTCAGCTGGTATAAGAATATATTTTACCCCTCACTATTAAACGTGCTGCTCACATCTCTCACACCCACCCATAAGTCAACTTTTCAGTTACATAAGTGAGGCAAAAGCAGTTCTCTAGTGTTTTCTCTGAGGAATTTATCAAATTGCATATTTCAGTATCGTCATGCTTCTATAAGTGGCTCACGCACTGTTTTTGACCAGTTGTATAATGGTTATTTTTGTATGTTTGTTTGTTTTCAGATTATGGAATAATGTTAGTAGCTGGTAACACTGAACAGGGTCTTAAATAATTTGGGTTTAGTTCCTTCAAGGTCATACCAGGGTTTCTGGAATTCAGCTTTAATCCCTTAAATCTCCACTGATAATTAGGGGGGGTAACAATTTCTTTGTCTGTCTAGTCTGCTTGGATTAACACCCTGCAGAAACTTGAATTCTTCCTTGGCAAAGGCAACTTTTGCATGGAGCCTGAAGGTACCATTATAACACACATAATTATTACACAAGCTCCATTTGTCCCTCAGAAAATACCCTTTAATTTAAAATAATCATTTCAGTTTCAACTTCTTCAAACACTTTTTATTGAAAATTAAACCAACTGAAGATTAAACTTCATAGCAACTAGTTGTGGCAGGGACATTTAAATGCAACCATCAGTGAGCAGAAGAATGCATGCAATGTAGGTTTAAACCCTGTCTCTGCCACTGGATACTTTTTCAATGTCCTTTGGCTTCACTATCTTTAAAATTAAGGTAGTAATATCTATCTTCCCAATTAATCACCTTCAACCACAGACATTTCGGTGCCCTTCTCTGAAGACCACCTCACCACTAGCTAGTGGAGGTTTCAGAGTGAAGGTAAGAACCCAGGTTGACAACTTGTTGAAAGGGAAGAGTCCACCATGTAAGAAACCAACTCTAATTTGCAAGCTGCTGAGTTAGCTAGCAGTGACCAGCAGAAGGAAGAAGTTTACATTCTGTCTACTACCTCATGGCATTATTGACCTAATTCAAAGCTATTACGGTTCTAAATCCTGGTAAAATCTAAAGATTTTTTTAAGAGTTTGACGTTTAGAGTAAGGTTTTTTTCTGTTTTCATGTGCTTCTTCTTCTGTTAATATGCAAATTTTCCCTACAAACACTGAAACTGGCATTTTTAATGTAAGTATAAATACAATTTCAGTTTGTCACAAAACCTCTGAAACTTCTAAAAACACCGTGACATTATGAGATTTTTACAGAAAAAAAAAAAAAAAAAGATGATTTAAAAAATCTTTTCCATTCCTTTGTGAACCCCTAAGTATCTCCTCTACCTATGACTCGCTTGTAGACCCAAGTCCACAAGGCTTCAGCAAGCACAAGTATTTTGGTTTTAAGAAAACCCAGTACACCCTTGTCACTTAAAAGGCAAAATAGGAGAGTGCTATTTGGTGTCTCTCAGGCAGAAGCATTTATCTTGAGCCCATGGAAGGCAGCAGATTTTGCTTCCTTTTTCCAGAGTCCCTGTAATATGAAATTGCTTCCTCTTATGACTATACCACAAACTGAATGGCCCCAGATATAGGCAAACCTCAGAATTACAGGGAGTATCTCCTACGCTGCCCACTTGTTCTTTACATAGTTATTTCTGAACAAGCAATATCAGAACAACTGGTTCAGAATATCAAAATCAGGACAAATTGTACTTGGTTTATGGCTGCCCAGCTCAAACACAGAAGTCTGTGGTCAGGAAAGCACTTTCTGGTGGTCCACAGAGACCTTAGTTGTGTGTATGATGGCTCCTCCTCTGGGTGTCAGATGGGAGGAGGAGAGCTAATGCCAATGGCACAATTACTGTCTCATAGGTGTTGGGATGCTCCTGAACATAAAAGGACTGAAAATATTCTGCAGCCTTCCTAATATCAGTGTACTGAGTGGAAGCCATTGCATCCATTCCAAGAGTATTCTGGTGAGAAGTAGCTTACACCAATGCCAGGGCACGGGTTAATAGCCATATGAATCCATCACTATTAAAGGAAAGCCCATGATGAACAAAACTTTGGGAGTCACTGGAGCCTAGTGGAAGCTGTGGAAAAATATCAATGAGTCAGTAAATACCTTGGAGTAAGTTCAACATCATAAAAAAGCATTAAACATCAGTTAGTTCCTAATTATATTGCTTTGTTAGATTTGTTCCTCAGAAATGTTTAGAAACACAAATAAGTGAACTATTGACTGTTGATGGATCCACCACAGCAAACAGGGTATGAGTCTCTGCCCAGTGAGGTGCCCTAAGTCATCCAGGATGTCCACAGTGGGCTGTCAGGTATGACACGGGACCTTCAGCAGACCATGATCTGCAGTGTACCCAGTGATGTGTGAAATGCTGCTAACTCTCCACCTGAGAGAAAATCAAATGACAATACACTTTCTTGTGTGAGGTGTTCTATGCAATGAGAGAGAATCTCTTCCTAAACACACTTATAAGTCAAAACAGCCACATGAGGGTTAAGGGGAAAACAACTAGCATTTTGTTTTTACATAAGTAGTCATAAAGAGAGAGTAGTTTGCTTAGAGTCACTGAGGAAATCCATGGTTCATTGACCAGTCTCGTTCTGGTGCATCATTCAGTAGACCACTCTCCCATAGCTCCCCTCTGCATGCACAGACACCCCATATTGGGGTGCACCATCTGCAAAGGAGTGCAGCCTTACCCAACTATTTCTCAAATGCTGTATTAGGACTACAGGGTTACAAGGGTGTGCACGAGACCCAGCCCCTTCTGGGTCATCCAAATTTTGCTGGAGAAGCTGTGTCAGGAAGGCAGTCAAGATCAAGGAAACATAAATATTGCTTTAAGTCTGCCTGGGTTCCCTCCAGGATCTGTGTTAACTACTGCTGGCTGAACATGAGAATTTTATTCCTCTCCTCCCTATTCTCCTCCTCAAATAGTGATGCTTCCATGCTACTTTTAGGATACTGCACATAACTGTCTGCTGTGCCAGGAGTCAGAACGTCCTGACTGACCATAATGCAGGCTCCCATCAGAGAGCATCATTTATGTGTGGTTAACATAGACACAAAAATGCTCTGCTCCCAGAACCAAAGAGACACAACCAGCTCATTAATTATTTCTATTCCTTCAGAAACTTCACAGAGAAATAAATAATCATGGAAGCTCATGCCAGGGATTGGACCTCACATAGCGGAGAAACTGTTTCTTGGGAGCCCATTCCCTGAGGACACTCAAGTTCCTTTCAGAAACATGACAATTAATACCCTGCAGACAGGATGGACATTGATGGATTGTGTGCCCTCAGTGAGTGATTTGGAGGTCTTTCTTTTCCCCATCCTCTTATAATTTAAGATCTTCCCTCTTCAATTTTACATTTTCTCCCCTGCTAGATGCATTTTTTCAGCTTCACTTACATGGGTAAAGATTTCTCCCAAAGCAGCCTCTCCTCCCCCAGCTCCATCTCCCCTGCTCACTCTGTGAATAAGACCTCTCTGTCTAAGAGAACAATCAGTGAAGACCCTCAAGAGTTCCCATTTTTTGTCCTCCCCCTGTTTTGATGCACTGATTATCCTCTTGTCAGATCAATAGCTCATCTGCTTTTAGGAGTTTTCTAGCATTCTGATGCTGAATTAAAACAGAGAGAATCAATCCTCAGTTAATTTCCCCAATGAAACAATTTCTGATCCACTGTCATGTGAATTATATAATACTGACATACTGTGAGGCCTCCCCAGACAAAGTAAGCACTTTTATAATGCTGAATTACCCTTTTTATTAGTAACTCTCAAATGTGACAAACCAGGAGATTTATTTTATAATGTTGTATAGTCCTTGGTTGAACTTGTTAAAACTCCCAGCTATTGTAATGGAGTAAATCTCTAATTAACAGTGGGTTTTGCTTTGTTTTTAATGGACTTTGGGGATACATTTCAGACTTAGATTAAGATTAGTGCAAAACAAAGTTCTCCTTAATTATTTCAAATTGAGTGTTATGCTAATAGTAAACAATTAGTTCTTTCCTGACTGAAAATTAATGTTCTATAAATAATTACAAAACCAAGCTGCTATGTGAGTCCCAAAAGGAGCTGCCAGACTTAGTGGCTAACCCACAAGAAAGAGGCATGGATCTTTTCCATGGTCTCACACTTTGTGAAAATTAAGCATGCGCTTTGGTGTTTTTTTAGGGGCTTTCTGCCCTTGCTGGAAAAAAAAAAAAAACAAAACAAAAACAAAAAAAAAAAAAAAAACAAACAAACAAAAAAACACCAAAAAACTATATACATATATATATAGTTTTATATATATAACCTGAAGAGGGTATTTTTTAAGGCAAAGGTGTGTAGCCTTATGGTTTGTCAATTGTCAGATCACTTCTCAAATCAAAGCTTAATCAAAATATAATTCGTCCCAGTGGAAATTTCAGCTTTGTGATGATTTGTACTCACTTTTGCACAGGGAAAACTGGGAACACAGAAAATTGAGTTATCTCAGCTGATCTCAGTTCAAGTTTAGTTGAGGAGATATGAGACTGTTGTATATCATGTTCTAGATCACCTAATTATCTCACTGAACTCCTAAGAGTGAAAATTTTCCTCTTTATGGCTTCAGAGCTTTGGTTACTCATTTTGATTTACATTAGCTTTTTCTCAGGACCCTGAGCTCTTCAGTGTCTTTCAACACCCTTACAGATTCCCCTCTGTAGTCAGTGGAAATGGACAGACACATCTCATACATAAATCGTAAAAGGATGGTTTTCTAAACTCAGAGTAAGGATTTGTCATCATCAAAGGCAAAGTTCATGTTGTCAGTGGAAGCAGAGCAGCTCCTCTGGGCATCAGCATTGCCTAAATAACTCAGGAGAACCAAAATCAGTGCCCTGTTATTACAGGATTCCAACATAGCCCTGAACTACCTGTCCCCCACCCATTCCTCTGTCACAGCTGATGGTGCACACACCTTGCTATAGGGTGAAGGAGCGATGGTCACAGCCAGGAGCTGGTTCTCCCACACCTTGAATGCTCTGTGGATACAACTCTGATCGTGCACAGACTTTTTTTTTTTCAGCAGTGGAAGAGGCAAAGCTGCCAGGAAGGTGGCAGCCTTGGGGGCTAAGTACATCAGCACTTGATAGTGCTGCTGGGGGTTTCACTCATTCCTGCCACACCACACTGAATGTGTCTGGGGAGCCCCACCACTGCCACGACCCAGCACACACCTCTTACAGAGACACCAGTGCTGCTCCGAGACCAGAGGGGTCTCTCATTGTGTCTCAAAACTATAATTTTGCCATTTCCACTTTTCCACCCTGGGCAATTGCCTACTTGGCCTTTGTCTTAAGCCGGCTCAGCCTCATGCTTTGTCTTACACAGCACACCAGAGTCATAGAAACCAATAAAATTTGCAACAGACTCTTGCCTCAGTTTCCTCATAATTTCTGAGCATTTGTTTGAGGCCTGTCAAAGCCCTGTGATAATCCTCTCCTTCCTTTCTGCTGCCACTTTATTCTGGCTTGAGGGAAGATATCAGAAATTCCTCAGAGCAGATGTGACAGTTCATTCCCTGTCCTCTCATTTCTCCATTCATCCTCCAAGCCCTCCTTGGGAAGAGCAGTGTACCTCATCTCTTGCCTATGTGTTAGCCAGCTAAAAAATCCCTACTGCCTCCTACAAAACAGCATTATGAAGTGCCCAGAGACCTCTGCTAAGCTGCTGATGAGTCTTGATGTCCAAGAAGTGTCCAAGACACAACAACCCAGTTCTTGTAGCCCCTAATCTGCGTTGTGGGAGAGAAGACATAGCAGCATTGTCTTAGAGTTTTATGAGCGTGTGCGTTTTCCTGATGCTCCTCCCACACTTGTGCTGGTCCTTGAGGTCCTCCTCTAAGTCTGAGTTCTCAGGTGAGAGGGAGATAATTCTGTCTGCTCTGTAAGTAAAATAAGATTTCAATTTGCTGTCAGAACTTTAATTAAAACACTTACAGATCAACTTTACCGTGGCAAATGATCTGCGCTATTATTACCATAGGAAGATGAATGTTAGCTGTGAAAACAGGCAAAGTACACTCCTCTAGACTAATGTGTAATGTCATAGCCATTGATTTTTTACTTTGAAAATTCTCCCACATGCTTCTGGAAATTGGAACTTGTTACAGGTGACCTGGCAGCAGCTTTAACAATTTTTTAAAACTTTTGTGAATGCGTAAGAAGAGTAATTTTGCCCATTCACATTTTTCCATGGCAAGTGTGACCTACAAGCACCTACCTCCCAAGTTCTGAAACCCAGACTAATTGTTGGATAACTACATTTAACAGATAATGCATAATCTACAGCTTTAATTTGATAAACAACCACCATCTCTTGCTGTAAGACTAAGGATCTAATTCTGCAGTCTGAATATCAACTTTCTTTTGGGTCATAATGAAAAGTCAGATTGTGTACCAGGATAAATCTAATTACTGGAATGAATCTGCTTATGCCAGTGAGATACACTAACAGAATACAAAACCTAACTATCACTGACTTGAGAGCAAATGTGTGATTTAATATATAACAGGCTGTCTGAAATGGTCACATAACTAAATTGGCAATTTTACTACCAAAATTAACCATTTCACCCAGATAAACATTGTGATGGTTTTGGTAAATTCAGAATGATTAAAATCAGTCAGTGCAGCATCTGAGCACCTCACAGTCCCTAAGACATAATGTTCAGATCACTTCCTTGGAACAGCTATGTTAACCATGACCATCACTTCTCTGCTCTTCGTTCAGCCCAGACCAGCAGGAGATCGACTCTCTCAGAAATCTCTTAAACCTGAAGGCACAAGTAGGTATGAAGGCTAGGCTGTGCACAGAGTCTGGGCCACAGACAGACACCAAGATTTCTAGCAATTACTGGATGTTTAAGGGGCTTGTCCTACATCACAGAAGAAATCAATGGCACAGCATCAGATTAACTGAGACCCTGTAATACACTTCATCCAGCAGCTGAGCTCTGGGTTTCTGTAAGGATGTGTCATACATGCTCCATCCCAGCAGTACTCCTAGGGTTATTCAGGAAGGAAGGATATGAAGGAAAAAGAAATTGAGAATCACCAGAGAGACAGTTGAAAAAGTAACCTTTTCTAACCAGAAGAAAATACACTTGGGGTTTCTCATTGCTTCAGATCTGTACCACATATCTGCACCACAATGATGGCGCCACTTGAAAGTGTTGGCAATTAAGATGTACCTCCTGGCAATGCCTGTGATGGTCCAGTTGTAGCATGTTAAGCAGAACAAAAACAGACCATGGTAGTTTCAGTGCATTCACATTGTTAGTGGTGGCAGAGGATGAGGACCACCAATTAGACGAGATAACACACAGACAAGGTTCAGGACAGAGGTCAGGGTGAGGGCCAAGTCTGCTCAGGTGCAGTTGGACCTTGGTACAAAGCCTGCAAAGGCAGCTGTCCAACACTCCAGCCACCTCATACCACAAGCCCTCATGCCACATGAGATAATTGTGGCCTAACCACATCTACTCAAAGGCCTGCCCTAGCACATCTAGTCCTTGTTGTAACTGCATTTATCTAAGATCTGAGTTATATCTATTATGAGAGAAAGACTATACCAGCATAGCTGTGACCAAGAATCAGGCCCAGTTAGCAACAAGAAGATGGGAAGATGGTGAGTGTGCAAATGTCTATCATTATCTGGGACCCACATCCAACTAAAGCAACCATGTATATGCACTAGATACCAATTGCATCAATCTCATCCATTGGCTTTATTTACATACATACTTATTTACATACATCAGTGGCAATTTTTTCCTTCTGCCACAGAGTTATGAGTGACATCCTATCCATCAGTGCAAACGTGAGGATTTAATTCTAGATACTACATGCATGGCCTCAGGGCACTGAAGAGCAGAAAAAACAGTGTGGTTTGATTAACCAAGTTCATGTCTATGGTGTCAGCTGAGTCCCTTTCTTGAGTAAACATAGTCCAGCTGCTTCTTGTGTCATTATGCATTTAGATTTTCCCCTATTATACAATAAATGAGAAACCAAGAGTAAACAAGAAGGCGAGGGGATTATTAAGCTCCTTTACTGTGACTACTACTTCTACTAGCATTTCCTTTGACTTTTGACCTTCCTTGATGCAAAGGCTCTGGTCTCCTTGCAGCTAAACTGCGGCTTTCTCTGAAGTACATGGTCTGTAATGTGATACCTGTGGATATGGTACCTAGGGTAATTAAGATGTTTGTTGACTTTAGTTCTGCCCCCACCAGTGTGTAGCTACGTTCATAGGAAACCAGTGTTTGCTTGCTAACGAAGTGCCAAATATTGGTGCAAAAAATCACCAAAGTTCTTAGTCTTTAACGTTTCATGCTTCTACATTGCTAATTGAAAAATCTTAGTGTGCTTGGCAAAGAACACTTGAAGGTGCCATTTATGATGCAGGAAACAAACTTTTATAGATTAGTTATACAGTGAGGACAGACAGTACTTGTCTTGCTCTCTAACGATAAATGCCCAAGGCATCACGGAGTTATTCAGTCTTGCAAGAGTGAGGCCAGATGAAATACACTTGGCCAAATATCAATGTCTCTTACAATAGACCATACTGCACCCTAAACTCTACTAATGTTACTAACCAGCTCTCCACTGACTACAGGTGAGCTAGCCTAGCCTGATGTCTGACTTTTTAGTTACAGTTCAGTGAGATTAATCCCCCTTTTATATTATGACAAATTTTCAATACTATGGTTTCTTTTTATTTTTGCATAAGTGATTTCATATCTTCAGTGCCTCACACATCTACTGGTCATTCATGAAGCAGATGATGTCAGCACTTTCCACATCTCCTGGTTCCTCATCTTGTAGTCCAAACATCCTCAGCCTCTCCCTTTTTCAGTTCTGCAAATACAGATCATTATCAATGATTTTGATCTCTTCCTCATTTCTTTGGTCTTGTCCTCTTTAGCTCACTTTTTATGGCATGTTAGTTCCGATGGTTGTCAGAATTTTTCTCCTACAGGGCTTTGATAAACACCACATCACTGGGAAGTTGTCATGGATGTAGGCTGTCAGGAATGGGGCAAACTGGATGCTCCATGGACCTCCTTACCTCTGATTCCAAGACCTGGACGGAATCATCAACATGATCTTTTCAGTCCAACATGTCTAATGTTTGGTGGCACATGGGGCTTTATATCCACTTTCAACAGGATCCTGTTGGGCTCAAAAATAAAGTAACTACAGGTATCAGACATAATAGAAGCGGTGAATTTTTATAACTCTGCCAGTGTGATCCAAGGTATTCAGGTCCTTCTTTTGAGGCACAGAACAGAAACAAGTAATCATAGCTTTTCTAATTGCACCTAGAATCAAGCATTACTGCAGGGAAGTTAGCAGATTGAAATCTTCCCTGGTATTGGATATGGCAGATCCAAAGACACTAGAAACTGGCAATATGCTCTGGAAGAAGCATGAGGACTATTGGAATCTGCTAAAACAAGACTGCTGAGAATGAACAGTTTAGGAAATGGATTAGCTAGCAGATTATTTATAGTATAACTGATAACAAGGTCAGAGCAAGGTTATTGCAGCAATGGGCTTGACTTTGCAAAAAAGAGTTGATACTTACAGGTCAAGTCAAAATTCTGCTTTTCAAATGAAAAGTTCAGTAGAAACAAAGGAAATCCAATTAAAAACGCATACCAAGGTGCAAAGATGGGCTGCAAAGGTCAGCAAATGGCCCGAACAAAATTTATTTGCAGAAAATGTGGCATTAATCACAAAATAATGGAAAAGGGTCCACTGCCAGAAGAATGTGGCTGTGCAGAGAATATACACAGCTTGAAGCCATCGGAATCATTTTTTCTGCATATTCTGTCAGGCAGCACTCCAGTAAGTTCCTTGTAGTTTTTTCCCTCTGAGCTAACCATCTAAATTTTCTTTATCATCAATGGACATAAATAGGCTTTTCAGGGGCATAGTTCATCTCACAGTGAAGTAGACATCTGAAATATGTCATAGGCATAATGTTCTGAAAATTACTATTTCTCTCCATTGACTATGAAGAAAGCCATGGGTGACTGGCTCATATGCATGTGTTTCTACACTGTGGACATCTAAACCAAAGCAAGAGTAATCCAGCTTTTGTGGGAAGCCACGGGCATGTCAAGCCCATCAAATGCACCAATTCTGGAATGAAAAGTTGCCTTGGCTAGATATCAGGTGCCCACTGAAGCTACTATATCACTCCCCCTCTTCATCTGGACAAGGGAGAGAAAATATAACAAAAGGCTCAGGGGTTGAGATAAGGACAGGGAGATAACTCACCAGTTACCATCATAGGCAAAACAGAGTTGACTTGAGGAAATTAATTTAATTTATTAACAATCAAATCAACGTAGGATAATGAGAAATAAAATTAATTCTTAAAACACCTTTCCCCCACCCCTCTTTCTTCCTTGGCTCAACCTTACTCCCTATTTCTCTATCTCCTCCTCCCCAGTGGTGCAGGAGGGACAGTGAATGGGTGTTGTGGTCAGTTCATCACATGTTGGTTTTGCTGCTCCTTCCTTCTCAGGGGGAGGATTTCTCACACTCCTCCCCTGCTCCAGCATGGATCCCTTCCACAGGGTATGGTCCTTCAGGAGCAGACTCTCTAGCATGATTCCCCCACAGGGTCACAGTTCCTGCCAGCAAACCTGCTCCAGTGTGGACTCTACACTCTCCACAGGTCCTACCAGCAACCTGCTCCAGTGTGGGCTTCCCATAGGGTCACAGCCTCCTTCAGGCATCCACCTGCTCCATTGTGGGGTCCTCCACGGACTGCAAGTGGATATCTGCTCCACTGTTAACCTCCCCAGGCCACGGGGGCACAGCCTGCCTCACCGTGGTCTTCATGCCGGGCCGCCGGGGAATCTCTGCTCCGGTGCCTGGAGCACCTCCTCCCCCTCCTTCTTCACTGACCTTGGCATCTGCAGTGTTCTCTCACACATTCCCACTCTTCTCTCCTCTGGCTGCTGTTGTACAGCAGCTTTTTCCCCTTCTTAAATATGTTATCACACAGGCGCTACCACCATCACTGATGGGCTCAGCCTTGGCCAGTGGCAGGTCTGTCTTGGAGCCAGCTGGTGTTGGCTCTGTCAGACATGGGGGAAGCTTCTAGCAGCCTCCCACAGAAGCCACCCCTGTAGCTCCCCCACTGCCAAAACCCTGCCATGCAAACCTAATATACTGCTAAACTCACACCACTTTTAACAGTAAAGAGATATGTACGCACTGATGGATAACACTACTGTAGAGCAATTCCCATAGCCTTGGTGACCTATTGGAGCCTGTTAGTGAAGCAGCAGTTGACCAAATAATTCTGGGCCAAGCTTTCACCCACCAGTGAAAATTACTTTGGTGATTATGAAATTAAGAAGTTTAGTGGTAATGGGAGTTAAAGATTAAGTATTCCTTTTCTAGCTAAACAGCAAATCTGTTTTTTCTAAATTTTGCATTCAGAGTTTCAAAAGTTTAGTTTAATACTAGAATGCAGCTAAGGGGTTTAAATATATGCCTGAGAAAATGAGTATATTGAGACGAGGAAAGAATGATATGATACACACAGATGCATGGATATAAAATATACTAATTATTATCTGATCTTGATCACAGAAAACTCTACCAATAAGTTCAACACAGTTAACAAGGTTGCAGAGGGAGGGGTAAAACCATGTCTGATAAAAGGAGAATCTAGTTCCTGCTGTTTCAACATCATTTAAAAGTGACTGTTGCCCAGCCATGTTTGTTGGGGAAAACACTGACACGTGCTCAAGAGAAGTAGTGTATGCTGGTTTGGGCCAAAACTCCCTGAAAAGAGAAACAATTGCAACCTCCACCCCCACTGAGTGCATGAACACACCCCAATCATGGTCATATGGAAAGCATATGTGGACCAAGATATTTCCACTGAGAAATGTGTTCTGTGAAAAAGGCTGACAGAAAATGTAGCAAAAAGGCAGCAGATCCAGTCTAGAGAAGACTATGAAATGAAGCTATGAAGAGGGAGCAAGTGTTGATGTGGAAAGAATAGAAATTGTCAGAGGAGGTACTCTGTGAGCCAGGCACTATTCAAGCCATTGATTTTAGGCATCTATTTTCTGACTATATCTGACATCTATACTCTGACTCCTCCATTGGAAACCTAACCATTGCCTGTACAGATATGTCTAGGACACATCCAGGTGTGCCTGCAGGGTGGCAGCTGGGCAGCTGGGCAGATCCTGCAAAGACAGGTACCTACAGTGAAGTGTTGTGAGCATCCTCAGTATCTCTTACTGATCCTGACAAGGAACAACGACCTCGTCCCCCTCCTTGGTATAAGAAGACTATAACAAAGAGAAACTTCACACATCCCTGTTTTTTCCTGTTAACTGAAACAAGCAGTAAGACCCTGAATTTTGTGTCATTCTTATAGTCAAAGACAGTCTCCTGCATCATTAAAAGCAATGACATCCTGGCAAATGTGACATTCCCTTGCAGAAAGGATCTTACTAAGTAAAGGAGGAGCAATGTAGGAAAAAGAAGGAAAACAGAATAAAGGAATACTTTTTCTTGTTCTCAACTAAGTGGGAGGATGTAGTTTAAATTTTCACCTTTCCAATTATAAATAATGCAACTGAAACAAAGCCACCCCACAAGACTATGATTAAAAATACACGTTTCTCCCTTTCTCTTTTTCTGATCAGTCTTTGAGACCTGGGTAATTCAACCCACCTAGAACTGAAACTGTCAGAAGACGCCTTTCCCAACCAATCTATCAGGAGCCCCAGAGACCAATCAGTCACTCAATACTGTGGCAGAGGTATCTCATCCAAAATATGTTGCAGACCTGGAGGATGGACATAAACGATTTACCTATCCAAAAGATGTGAATACCGTGGTCTCTCCTTCAGTCTGATTGATCTTTAACCTTTTGATAAGGTACTATTATATAATAACTCCCAAGAAGATTTGGATTACTTAAACCTAGGTGTCTGATGCTGTTTGAGATGCCCTTCTGTATCTGAAATAGATAGATGTGGTCACACTGCTAGGTGTGACACATAAGATACAAGAATCTTGTGCCCTTCTCCAGAAGCTGAAGGTCAGGTGGAACAAGGCAGGGTATCTGAAATGTCACCAGACCCTATATTTACAGTAATGATTGTAGTGGAATACAGGTAACTCAAAACCTGTCCTAAGCAAAACACTTCTCTGCCAGCAAAGTTGACTCCTCCCCATCCTTCAGGGGAAGCGTAACTTTCACCTAGGACTTCATTTGGAAACATGACAACGGAGATTTCCAGAAATTTCCATTCTGCCATTTCATAGGCCATTCCTATTTATTTTGGCCCATGATTATTCTCTACAAGCCAAAGACTTGTCAGGGGAAAGATACAGGTACCTCCCCTGGTTTGTTTTTCAGTGAGGTAAAGTGTGCCCTGGAGAGGGCCATTTCTCTCCCTTGACTATAACAGCTTCAGTTTGGCTTCTGAATTAAGTAAATAAAACTGAGTAGATGAGTCCAATTATTAGAGCTTATTAGTCTAAGTTGAGGGTGTTATGTGCATGAGAAATTTTCTCCTTTTTTAGTCCACAATTAAGCCCAGAGTATTTGCAAAGTACATGTATCTAGAAAAATATAGTCTGAAATTGAATTTCTGCTTTTCTTAACAGAAACTTCTTCAAGTTCTACAAGTACATCCACCTATAAGGAATCAGTATCTTCCAGGTGGTTAATGTGACTGAGTGAGGGTCACACAGGCTGTATTCATGGGTGTGATTAATTGTGGAGGGTCAGCTCAAGCATATCCTGCAACTGTGTAAAGGTGGCACTAGTGCAAATTGGTGGACTGGGAATAAACATCATTAATTCCATATGACATGTCAGATAAACAGCTTATGGAGAAGTATGCATTCACAAGGCATCAAAAGACTGACTTCTGTAGAGTTTATCCTGATATAGCAATAAAAATAATCAATTTTGATTTAAACATGTTCCCAGAGATATGATGAACCAATTGAGAAGAATGGTTAAATCATGTACCTGCTAGCTTGCTTAAATCATTGTAACATTATCAATCATCAGTAACTGGCATTGTAAAGAGCAAGGTTTGTACTGTAGACTTGTCCATCAGTGAAATTTTTGTTCACTGTTTATTGAAAGCAGTAGGGTTTCAGAAAAATATTAGTGCCAGATGGGACCAACAGTAAAAAAAAACACCAAATCATTCACAGAGCTGAATGCCCCCACCCACCCATTCCCATAGAACACTTTTTGTGGAGGTAGGGGGCCATTATATTTTCTAGGAAAGATGACTCATCTGGGACTATACTGTCCACCTCTTCTACCACTGAGTCTCAAGCTCAGATGTAAGGCAGGATGCTTCCTTGGCAGGTGTCAGTGAGAGCAACTGAACACATCACTGGACTCCCAGATCAGTAGGCACCCACCATATCTTCAAGTTCCCAAAATAAAACTCAATATTCAGGTGGTGAGGCACTGGCACAGGTTACCCAGAGAAGCTGTGGCTGCCCCCTCCCTGGAAGGGTTCAAGGGCAGGTTGGATGGGGCTCTGAGTAACCTGATCTAGTGGAAGGTATCCCTGCCCGTGGTGAAGGGGTTGGAACTAGATGGTCTTTATGGTCCCTTCCAACACAAACCATTCTATGATTCCATGATTTTAATACAAAACTTATGTTTTCTCTAATGCAGTTTTTAGTTCTGCAAAAAATAACATCTCTTAGTAAGAATATTCCCAACCATTTCTGTATACAAAGACAAATTCTGGGAAAGACTTGATTAGCTCCTCTCCCTCTGACTTTTGTCTTTTTCTTCTTCAACCATATATTCCCTGGGACACAGGCATTGAATCATGGCTGGAATGGTTAAGTACATATCAATTAATAAAAAATAATAGTTTCCCATGAGTAGTAAGTGCTCTACTGCAGTGTGCTCATAATAATGTAATTAGTGTAATTCTGGTGGGGGTCGCTCCACTTGGAACAAGTAATAAATTGCGATCTAACACTGGCACCTTTCACAGAAATGCATTTCTTTCATTAGTATCTTTTGGTTTATGTATAGTGTTAGCCTGCTGGTTGGGGTCCTAACACATATTTGAAATACAAATCCAGCCTTCTACAACTATACTTATGATAATTAAGCCCAATTTGCAACTAAAAATTCACATACAGTCGATAAAAGACCTTCATACAACCAAAGCTCAGATGCCGTGAGCTGGTGTGACTTTACGTACATTTTACAAAGCAATTGCTAACCCTACCTTTTGCATTTGCAACACCTCAACAGGAACACTCTAGCACATTATTGCGACCTCCAGGCCATCATATTCATAGGTCCTTTGCTTTCCATCATAGTTCTGTATTTAAATCTTCATAGATCTGAATGTGGCTATTTTGTAGGTGAAACATACTAAGAAGGTAGCACTTGTTAGCATGAATAATTTTGATTTTTATTCTTTTTTTTATTAGCTGACTGTTTTCCAACTAGATTTCTTGAAGCGTAAGAAAACAGGCTCTGTAACAAAAGACCGTTGGCTCAGCTGCTTGAAAATGGAGACACTTGCACTAATCCAGAAAATGAGCAATGAATGGAAAAGCCACTGGCTGTGTACAGATCTGAAATCTCTCTTATCCTGAGGACATCTTCCAATCTAGGAATATGTCTAACACCTTCCCTTGGTACCAACCTATCAACAAAAAGGGAACAAGCAAATAAATACTTCAGTGGGGAGGGGGGGGGGAACAATTTGTAATGCTGACTCTATATAGGCTGGAAATTACTTGTTCTTTCTCTATCCTCAGAAGGGATGATTGAGAAAGTAAAAATGGTGTTTCACTTGCCCTAGGAAAATATTGCAGCGCTAGATAGGATAGTGAATGCATATATTTGACTGGATCTCATCCCCCTCATCATACCAAAAATGAAAGAAGGACTAGTTCCTTTCTGAAACCCTGTATTCCTGCCGAGGTTTATAATCAAGAGTATACATAAGAAATGGTGTTTACCAAATTCTGATTTGGAAAATACTGCATCTACCTTATTTCTCTATTTGCCAAAGGACTGAGCTCACATATTTTATTTACCTCCACTACAGTGGCTGAGAATTGATTTCTAAAATCTTTCAAGGAGAAAGTAAGGAGGAAGTCTTACTAAACGTGTCAAAGACTCTTTTGTTTTCTGCACAAAGAGGAAGTTTGAAATATTCTGAATTCCAAGAAATAGATAAAATAAAAATGTCACCTCAGCTGACCAGAAGCACAAGAATGAGATTCCTCTTCCCTAACTCTGCCTGTGATATGAGTTTCCATCTAAGCAGAGTGTCCAAGCTCTCTTTAAGGGCAATTTAGGGAGTATAACACTTCTAACCAATGTGGGTGACCACTTGAGGAAGTGCCCTAGATTCCCCGAACTCTGCTAACAGCTCTTCACTGATTGCAAAGGCGGTCCAGGTGAATAGCTCAGATACAGATGCCTGCACTGTAGACAACCACTTTAAGCAGATAAATCCCTCCCTGTAAGGCCACACACTCCCCTGAGGCCCTGTGCTTCTGGGAAGGGGAGGGATGGTTAAGATCTGGGTCACCAAACTTCCTTCATTTGTAGAACTTAAAATATCTTCATCTTCTGGGCAGTAAGATATTGAGAGGCAACAGAGAGGTGGTCATTTGTGACTTTGTCACAGTTCTCTGTGCAAGTGTTGACCATGTTTTGGATCTGAATGTTAAGAGAGATGAGAATTGGGCAGAGAGGGGAGGTGGGATTTGGTAATGGGGTTGTAAATCTAGAGGGTTTAAAGAAGGAGTCCCAGGGCTGGGTTCTGGTTGAAGAAAACATTTGGTAGGAGGCAGAAGCTGAAAGAGAGGAATAGAACTAAAGACAGGACTTTAGGTAAACTCAGGAATGGGCTGCCAAGGGAAAAACAGGACTCCTTGCCTACAGAGTATTTGGGAGCCCTGACTCCTTGCTTGAGGCTCTTCTCACATGCAAAATAAATGAATCAATCAATAAAAAGAAATTCAGTTTTTCTCTTGCTTCAATCACAACTAAAGCACTTAAGCAGAAATAAGTAGCACTCCTGCAGGAATAACTCCTGAAGATCCACACCACCGAGCTGCAGGGTACAGCCAGCAATTCCCAAACGCATATGGCAAATCACTACCTGTTATTTCACATTTCATCTCATGAGAAATCTCCTTATGAAACTTGCATATGTCACCACTGATCCGTCCATCTCCTTGTCTTCCATTATAATTTCTGGGATTTGTCTCTTTGTGTCTGGTTGATTCAAAAGTACAAACTGAAGTTGTGCTGCAAATTAACAGCTGCAAAAGCCAGCAGCAACCTCTGTGGCTGTTCCCATTCCAAAATTAAGGAGAGTTTGCCATCTAGAGGTCAAGTAAGACAGAAATTTTGATCTATGGTGGGGAGCTTTCAGTTTGAGTACAGACAGTTCAGTATTACAAATTGGGCAGCAGGACAACAGCAGACTTACACCAAATAAGGAAGAGGGCTAGTGGTTTCTTTCTGAGTCTGGGAGGAATAGTCATTTTCTTATCTAAATTGTGCAAGCTGAAATAGCTAGACAGTTTAATTAAGCTCAGCAGATCAATAGCATTCACGTTCATCAGAGGAAATACCATGCCAGAGACTGTACATTTTGGGTCAGTCTGCTCCACTATGCGTGTAGGCAGAGCTGGGATGATAACCAACAGTGCATAAAATTTTTTTCCAATGCAACTGGGTGTTAGTTGCAAATTTCTGCTGAACCTCAAACCTTCATCCAACAAGAGTAGAAACCTTCCATTTTTACACTCAGATTACACAGAAAATTACTTTTCAGTCCTACTCCTTCCCCAGTATATTTCCTCCATGCTAGATGTCAAAATGTGCTCTCAGGGTCTCTTTTTTTCCTGGGAAGACTATGGGGTTTTTCCCCCTTCTCTTTTTTTCCTTTTCCTTTCTGGCATTTCACTCCACTTGGAAGTATTCTTGCTTTCTGGGGGAGGAAGGACTAGATGACCTCCAAAGCTCCCTTTCACCCATCATTTCTGGGATCCTCTGGAACACAGACAGAGATAGGAGCAGTTCCTGCTCCATCCAACATGCCATTAAATATCATGGGCCCCATGTTGAACAGAGCTCATGGGTCTGAGACTTGGGGACGGTGGTTCAATTAGGCTGCAAGGCAGCCAAGAGACGCTGAACTGTTGTACAAATATCCCTTTTGTAAACTACCTTCGAGTGTTTAGGAACAATAGCAAGGGCAAACACAAGGCAGAGACCTCCAATCATTTAAAGATTTTGAATGCTTGTTGGAGTCCATGTCAGGCACTTGGACACCGGTGTATTAGAAAGGTGGATTTGCACACCAGCAGAAAACCGGTTCTGCATACAGGTTTCAGCTGCTCTCTTCATGCTTCTGAGGTTTTAATCTGCTGATTTTGTGAACTTGTCTTTGCTTTCCCTATGTTTCCTGGCACTCAGTTCTCAATATGCTTGCAAGCTACTGCAGGCATCGCTGTCATGACCTGTACAGTGCTAATGAAACCATCTGGTGGGTCAACCTGTCACTTTACATGCCATTCCAGGCTCTGATCACATGAGATCACACAGGCAAAGCAACTACAGGCCTCACAGCAGTGCCCTCATGTGATTTTAGGAGGTGACTAAGCTACAGCAGAAGTTATTTTGCTGCATGAGACTCTAAGCTGCTGTTGTGAACGCTTGTGACCTTTGAAGATCACAGACTGCTTTCTTTAATGAAAAAAGCTTAAGTTAGAGGTCTCATTTCTTGTTGGAAAAATGTAAATTTTACCACCATTTGCCCTCCACTTTCATATAACACAGGAAACTGACTTATGAAGTACATCCAAGGCCTCCTCTAGCTTATAAAATGTGTCCAGGGACAACTAAATGAGATAACAATACAGATATTTAGATCTTTTCCACCTGCTCCTTTTGGGCTGGGGTGCATGAGTGAATTCAGGCAGTTAATCAAGCTACTGATTGTCAGCTAAGCCACGGTAATGGTCAGTGCCTGACGGTGCATGCGCCCTTAGCATAATGCAGCTGCAAAGTAAATTGAGCTAGCTTAGATCCTAATGAAAATGAAATCCACTATAGAGACAGTTTAAACTAACACACTTCTCACTGGGTCAAGCTTAAGACATGCACATGGTCAGCAGGTTTCATATGATGGGCTTCTTCAGTAACTCAGTTATTCCCTACCAAGTGCTCAGACCTAGGAATTTATCCATTTGATGTAAGAGAGGACTAAACTGGATGAAACTGGTCTGCATTAAGGACTCGCACAGCTTGAGTTATATCTATGTGTAACCTTAACTAGAGATGTGGCAAATTCATTGTAAGTCTTAAATCAAGATTGAATTTGTCATTAAAAATACACAGACACTCAAATAGAAACTATGAGCCTAGAGTAGAAACTTGGTGTGAGCTTTTTTTCAGAAGGTTGGCCTAGATAGCCACAATGAGCTCTTCCTGACATTAAAACCTATAAAACTATGAAGTCCTGTGATTCAGTAAGGTATAATTCATTGATTGTGCCAACACTCCCTCCCTATCCCCCTGGCATCTGGCCCACTGAGGTTACACATCTGTAGAAAAGCTGTGAGTCCTGAGTCTAGGACAATGAATGGGAAAACCTAACTGCTTAGTAGAACAAAACTAAAACACATCAGCTTCCACTCCCTGATGCACTGGTATGTGGAGTATTAAAGGCATTTGAACCACAATCCCTGCTAAAATCAGCTCATTCACCCGCTCTGGACAACAGAGCAACATTCCCATTTCTTGTTGTGTTGGTGATTTGTTTGGCAGCAACATTTTGACACTCCCTAAACCCAAACTCAGGTGATACATCCATCCCATCTGTCCCTGCTCTGAAGAATTCCTTATGTTCAGTCCAAAGTTTTTGCATTGGAACAGCTTATATAAGAGGCAGTTATCACAGAAATAGATCATAGAAATAAGCATTTTCAAAAATTTACACCAGAAGGTTGTATGGAAAAGTATTCCTATATCTTGTATTTAAAGGAATTTTGTTACTGCTATTAATATTAAAGTTTGCCAGGACTATGAAATGAACTCAGTTTCTGAGCCTCAGCTGGTATTTTGCAATTTTACCCTCCAGCCTACTTTTTTTTTAATTGAAACTTCTAGAATATACACTTTCTGTTCAGCTTTTGCAACTTCCTGCATGAATGAAATATCCCCTAACCCTGACCAGAAAATCCTTCCACATCTCCTTCAGAAATTTGCTTCAGCAAATGTAACATCCACACCAGAAGGAAACGCAAGCTATAAAAAAGGCTGCACCCTTCCTTTTTGTCTGGCTTGCTTCAGACTTCATTCATAAAAAAAGAGAGAGAGAATGAGAAAAAGTGACAGTTGATTCAGAAAGTTGTAAAATGTAAACACTCATCCAGAGATGATGCATGGATGGTTAGTGTTGCATATCTTTGGGGACAACATATGCTTGTCTTTCACACTTGTCAAATCCTAACGGCCATTGTTATCAGCATACAAAAGCTTCCAAATTCCTACCTGTCACTGAAATTCTTAGAAAATGAGAAACCATAACAGACTGAGAAAAAATAACTGTGATCCCTCCTATCCTGCCACTGCCTGATTCCCCAGCTCTTGCCTGCAAGCATAATCCTTACTCAGCAGAGCCATTGTATTGATACTCTCAAAACCTGTAGTTTCTTTCAGTGTTTGCAAGGTCAGATGGCCAAGCAAAATTCTCAGTCTTTTCAAAGGCTGCAGAAACCTTTGTGACTTTTTTATTTATAGCCAACATTAAAATACTCCTTATGTGAGAGAATTATTAATTCTTCTAATTATTATTATTGTTTCCACTTTACAAACAGGGAAATGAGAGGATAGCCTTCTTTTTAAGCCTAGCTCAGGACCAGTGAAGTTATGGTTTGCCAAGCATCCAGGGTCAGGATAAGGATGAAAGCTTTCCACCCTCCCGGGGTAGCAAAACTGTCACTTTCTCCTGAATTTTAAGGCTTTATGAGACCTTGCCCACAGCACACTCAGGAGACAGAAGCAGTACCCTTCCCACCTTCCTAGGTCTCATAAGTGGGGCCAAGGCAGAGGGGGCCACCATAGCTTGTCCTCTTCTCTAGACCTCTCTTCCCTTCTCAGCTCCACCTCCATGTCCATGTCTGTGAGATCCAGCCTCCCAAAATATCCTTCCCAACCCCTGCCTCAGTTTCACCCTCCAGCAGACAGTGGGATTTACACTGCACTGGGCCTCGGAGAGCACTTGGGTATCCAGCCCGTGGGTGCTGGTAGTGCCTTTCCAGATACTTTCTCCTGCTGCTCCCCAGAAATATCCGTCCCCAGCACGGGTGGCCTGGCAGCTCCGAATAGAAAGGCATGCCTGGCACAAGGGACATGAGCGGGAGCAGCGACCACCCCCATTAGCGGGTGCAAAGGTTTCCCAAAGCCTGCCGACCTCTGGAGCTGCCTTTGAATGGGCTGCGTGTCAGCAGGCGTCAGGAATTCGGGGAATGTTAAACTGCAGGGCAGTCCACAGATTAAAGCACATGACTCTCTCAGACAAGAGCGATAGCCACAGTGAAGGCCAAACCCCACAAAGAGCAGTTTCTTCCCCCACAAGTGAATCTGTAAGCACCCGCTGTCCCGGCCAGCCTGAGGAAGCAGGACTTGTCTGTGTGGTGCTTAAAGGTTCCTACTTTTCATTGAGAAAAATGAGAGTGTGGTCAGTATCTGATACATTATCTCTCCCAGGGCAGAAGACTGGTTTAGGAGATGGGTAGGGACAGGGGAGGTATTTCTTCAATTAATTCAGTTTCCCACTGCATGTAAAGGTTACTTCCCTCTGTCACCTCACTGGATCCTGTCGCAAGCTTCCCACTCTGAATGAAAAGCAGAAACTGCCTTTCTGAATGAAACCACTTCTTATTTTGCTATGTTTGAGCAGCTAGGATCCCCACCCCGCTGCGTGCCCTGCTGCACCTCAGTTCAGCACTGAAATTCCCACATTTCTGTCAGTGGCTGTTGTGGCAGGAGACATGGAAGCCCTCCATGCATTTTGCTATGAAAAATGTTTGTTGTGCCCCATGGGCTTTGCACTGCATGCTGTGTTGGAAACCAGGTTTGCTCTGTGATGCCGTGCTGTGCATGTCCTTCAAACTGCACAGTGGAAAGATATGGCCCTCTCTCTCTCAATAAATCCCGCAGACCCTCAGTGTGCTGGGTGGACCTGAGGGCAGAGGTCTGAAGCACACCCTGAGAGGTCTCCTCCTTGCCCCCAGGAGCTCGAGGGACCCCAGGAGACAGCTTCAAACTCATCCTTCCTCACATACCACCTGGCATTACTGCCAAGGGCTTACCAGCAGTAAAGAAACCCTCTCTCACCTGACATAGCTCCAAAATCATGAAGGGTTTGTAGTAGTGTTTGTAAGCACACTGTTACAAACCCTTCACAGGACACATTGTGGGCCAGCGGTAAGTAATGGCATGGGTTAGAAAAGCTCTCATGTGGTCCAGAGATGACCATGAAGAAAGCAACATGATCAACCACACCGCCCTTGTTAACTGCAAAGCATTTGGGGGGTGGAGGGATGATGGGGTTTTTTGTCTTTTCTTTAAGGATATAGATTTCACAGAACATTTGCAAAAACCACACTGATCCAAATGTTTCCAACTGCCATTTGAGAGCTACACCTGTACTGCCAGTGGGGCAGGTAGAGGACAGAAAGGAGGAGCTCTCCTTGGCTCTCCTGTGTCTGACTCAAGGAGAAAGGGCACCAAAGTACCCACGAAATACTGAAGGCCTGATCCTGCTCATTGTCACACTGCCCCACATTCACCAACTGCAAAGGGATCCTTCTCTATTTATCCCTATGAAAATAGAAGTAAATTCAGTCTCCAAATACACCTTGCAGATTTTCAGTTACACTTTCTTGTGAGATAAATAATTTACTGTAATTAAAGCTATATACCAAATAGAACAAGTTTCACATTCCTCCTTTCTCCCCAAACTCTCAGTATCCACTGTAGAATACCAGATGGAGTAAAGGCACCGGAAGTTTGACATAGTTAGCCTTATCTTTGCTGTGCAGGACTGGATAACTTCATGTTTGTAAGCTAACACCCAGATCTTATTCTTCCTTGAGAATATATGACCATACAGTTTGAAAGATAAACTACTGCATTTGCAGGTGATAATCTGTGCACAAAGTGTGATGTTACACATTCATGTCTTAAATTCCACTCACAGATTATTAAAATATTGGTTATGAAGTGTAGGAATGGCTGTGCTGGATCAGACCAAAAGTCTAACATCACAATTTGCTGCTCTGAACTTTATCCCCCATCAGATGAAGGATAGGATTGAGGGGGTACATTAAGATTTAAGGAACAGACTAGATCAGGCTATGCACAGAATTATCCTTTTCACATCAATTAACTAATAACAGCCTTCCTGAGGTCATCATATTTAACAGGTGTTACTATAGGCCTCCTCCATGAGTTAACTATGGCTTTTTTTAAAAAAAAGAAAACTCCTTTATGCTTTTGGCACCTACAACATCCCGTGGCAGTGAGTTTCACTGCTCAGTTCATCACTTTGTGAAAATAATACTTTATTTTCTTTCCTTGAAATTTAAGACCTTGGCTTGACAGCCCTAGGCAGCAAAAGGAGAAGCAGCAAAGGGAACTCACTGGAGGAAATACTGGCACTGATTGAACCAAACTGCCCAAGACAGCATGGAGGTACAGAGCTTGGCAGGGGTTAAAGCCAGGGAGGCCAACAGAGCAGACTTCCATTTGCAGCCCTTTAATGTAGGGAGTTAATGGCCCAGCACTTCGGAGCTGAGGCAAGCAGGAGCTTTTGGCTGCATTGGCAGCTTAACCTGGAGCTTCATGCTCACTTTAAGCTGTCATAAACCAGCACTGCAACTAGAAACAGTAGTCCTGATCTTTCTTGATGCTGCCCAAAACTTATTTCTGTTCTGGTGACATCATGTCTAGGGGCCAGTACCTGTGGCTGTACAATAAATCATATCAGTTAAAATGACTTTTTGTTGCTGTTCCCTGGGTAGTTTTAAACTCGTTCACTTCCAGGACCCAGTTGCCTGTAGAACCGAGAAAAACCTATTAGTGATGGCTACAGGAAGGGTAAGAAAAGGCAGAGCTGCTACTTTTAGTGGCAACAGTGGCTGCTGCTAGGTTAGAGAGCCTGGAAACTCATCACTGGACTCCTGGGCACTGTCTGCTTGATGATGTGCCCTTTGACCACAGACCAGCTTAACTTGCAGCACTTGGATCACTCCATGGAGGCAAACACGCCAGATCTGCCAGCAGCACGCTGGATGCCATCCTGACGGACACATACTCCGAGCAGAGGTGCTCACTTCTTTGCTCCCACTTGCTTTCTCTCTGGCAGAGCTTTTTCTGAGATCTTCACAACCCCATTTTGAGCAGTTAATATACTTATTAGGAAATAACTGCTCTTTATTGGCACTGAATGAACCTCTTTGCCTGGCTGAGACTTGGGAATGTAACATGTCATTTACAAAGCTGTCCTGAGAGACCACAGACAGATTACAAAAATATGCCTTGTATTCTGCCCATTTAAATGAGCAAGATGACAGCATGGGGATTATACATTGAATTTACATGTTGAATGGTTACACTTAGAAACCTGACAAATTGCTTTGGAAAATTAAATAGTATTACCTTAGAGCAGGGACAGTGCCATATGCTCCCCATAGGAAAAACAAGAGTAGAAGGAAAACTGCAAATACCAAGACAGTCTTATCTGCTTTAAATGAGTTGCATGGCTTTCAGAACAGTGGTGTACAGGTACAGAGGGTGCAGTCCCTCTGCTGCAAGTGAACCAACTCCCAGCTTCGAGATACTACAAATAAACAGGCAAATTCATTCCCATTTAAATTTTATCCACCAATCTGAATTTGGCTTAATAAGCAGGGAGATCTGGTCACACAATTGTTCCTGTCTGTTAAAAAAGCAGCCTCATGTGATAGCAGACATTTTTAATTCAGCCCATGCACATTTAAAACAATACCCTGCATAGTGCTTCATGCAGCTGAAATACACTCTTACACACTCGGTGCACAACCCATGCTGGCTCTGCAGTAATTCAATCTACACCTTCTTTTAGTATGAAATATGCCATGTGATGTTATCAGCCTGGAATAACACCAGTGACACCGTGTATCTAATCTCTACACATTTCTCATCAGAAAACAAAACCTAACAACATGCCCATCCCCAATTAGGAAAACAAGCACAGAATGCAGAGACAGGGTACCCCCAAGCCACGATCCTGACATTTGTTTCCAAGAAAAATGGTTACAAGTTAAAAGCAAAGGTTAACTACTGAGTCAGATGCCTGACTTTGCTAAGATTTTGGTCACGGGCCTTTGTCCCTTTTCACAAAAAGTCCAACTCTGATCTCATTCACAGGAGTTTGCACCCGTGTAACTTCCCCAGCTTGGTTTGAATTACTCCAGTTGTAATGGAAATGAGAATAGGGTCAGGATGAGGGAAAAGACTGATGGTTCAAACAAAGGGCTGGTGAAATGACAGAAGAAAATTATGTCAGAGCTCTCCCCTGCTTTTTTAATGTGGGTTAACAGAAGGGCTAAAAGGCCTCTCTGGCTGCCCTAGCCAGCAGTGGAAGATCACAGTGCCACCAAAGTTTAACTCAGACATCTTTCTTCTGTTGTGTACAGAAAGCCAAACAAATTAAAATGAAGATATTTATTTATGAAGCATGGTCAAGAGCTGGCATGATTGACAGTGCTGTACAGAAAGGTGCCAGCTCATGAATCAATTGAATTTCCTCACTGGACCGCAGTTCAGAGCAGTTCTGGAGAAGAGCACAAAGGGAGGTTGGGGCTTACTGGGGCAACAGCTCCCTCTAATGATGACTGGAAGTCAATCTCAAAGAAGGCGATCCTTGCTTCAATTTAGGAAATGTGTCAGTAAGATCCAAAGGAAACAGTTTTCCCCCCAGTAATCTGGCACCCAGATGGAGCTGGCATCTCCAGTTACTGGTCACTCTTTATTGACAAGCAGCAATAAACAGTATTTTAACAGGAGGAACAGATTAGGGGTTGAACTGCTGTAGTCACACACATGCACTTTTTTTATTGTGGCCCTAGCAGCTCAGACTGACTTTCAGTTGATGATGGAAGCAACACCTTTACCTACACAGAGAAAACTAACTATACATAGGTACAAGCAGCAAGTCTGTCTGTGCAACGAAAGAAAAGCCAAGTGCTACTGTGGCTGCACTGAAGAGATGGTCACTGCATAGTTTGAAGAGGGGCATTTCTGACCAGGCTGTGTTGATTTTTTTACCCAGCTGCCTATTACTATTGCAGTTTTTTTCCTCCTGTTGAGCTCTGCCTGTTTGGGGTCTGATCTCATATCTACAGAAATCAGCAAGAGATTTTCTGGTGGTCTCAGGGTGAATAGGGCTGACAATAGTTCTTGACTCACATAGCCAGGGAGAAAGCCCTACTTAACTTACCACATGCGCAGAAAGTTCTTCTAGCCTTTGCTTCACTAAGGCCTTTGGGTAAGTTACAAGACTCCTTCTCTAAAAGACTTTTGAAGTCCTATCCCTCTGGCGCTATCAAGGTTCCCAACTACACAGCACTGGTTACTTTTATCTATGTTAGTAAGTGCTGTATGGTTACAACCAATCACTTAGATGATCTGGTATCGGCCCACACATCTGTAGGAACTCAGTTAAGATGACTAAGTCAAGAAACTTTTGTCCCTAAGTTTTGTCCTCAGTCAACCAGGAAAGATAGTCACTTAAGAGCAGTCCACCGCAACTGTACTCCTTAGTCTTGTCTTGAAAGTAACCTGAGATTAATTTGGACTATGCAGTGTGGTCTGCCCTGCTGTAGGGTATGTAGGGTCCTTAACACCAGACCAAAGTGAAAGGCAAATGCTGCAGCTCTGATCTGGCAGAAGATCACATCCACTCACACCTTTGGGCACTGTCGGTTCACACACCAGGTGCAGTGCCGCAGAGGCCATCCTGTACTCCCAGCTATGGCTTATTCTGTAAACTGCTCAAAACAATAAGCTATCCCACCTGTTCTGTTTCCTGAGCAACTTCTGCCTGATTTGAAGACGTAAGAAATCAAAAAAATGTTAAAAATAGTCTCATGAAGACCCCACGGCCCCTTGGATCAAATCTAGCTAATAGGAGTTTTGATTGGATAGAAACTGTGAGAGTGGACATTTAATTAAATTAGTAAATTAATACATTTCCTAGAGAGAATTTAATGGGGGGCGGGGGGCGCTTGCTTCTGTGAAGTGTAGAATCTTCTGATTACTATTTAAGTGCCCGTTTTTAGTTAAATTGCTGTGTATGAAAGAATTTTTTTCTATCTTAGCAAAAACATGCTTAACAATAAAATGTTTGGATAATCTTTCTAAAATGCATATAGATCTGAAACTGAGGATCTATAGGAAGTCTTTGGCCTGCTTCTCTAGAGGATTTAGTGCCAGGAAACTTCAGTGCAAATTGTCCAGTTTTTAAGGTATCTAAACAGGATTTCCAAATATTCCAGCTAGTTACTGGAGTCAGTGTTTAAGTGCTATAGCAGCTAAACACCAACTTGATTCACCCAGTTTCCAACTTCATGTCTCCTCCTGGGCCTTGCCTTTGGAAACTGGGATGTGGGCAAAAGCCTTATATATAGTATATAGTAGTGGCTAGTCCTATTGCAAAGGAGGGAAAGGATTTTTAAAACATTGTGTAAAAAACCTTGAAAATGCAGGGTCAGTTTACATGCTAACAGTCCTTTCTGCTTTTAAAATCAATGAATCCTAGCAAATGGGATCACATCAATTGTTCAGTACAGCTAATTGATTGCATGTTTACCTTGCACACCATTCAGGAAATTGGACACAGATGCGGTGAGCATCACTGCACAGAAAACTTCTGCAGGAAAGGCAGTAGAGTCAACATCTTCTGGCTGTCCCTAACAAATGGCACGCCTCTCAGCAGGCGCTTCTACGGAAGCAAGAGGAAAGTGAGAACAAACAATAAGCAAAGAATGTAAATACCAGGCAGTCAAAGTGTAAAAGGGAACTGGTTTCCACAAGCCATGTTTTGACTGGAGTCCTCGAAGGGAAAGCAGCATGTACCTTGAAGCAATCACATTGTCACAAAGAGCAACCAAAAAATACCAAGCCATAACTATTGCAATTATTTTGAATCACTCATCTCAGCGATTCAGCTCCCTTCTTCACAGGAGAATGTTTGTGTAGAGGTGATAACCCTGCAAGGCTTACCTTTACAATTACTGCTAACATTTGCTGTATCCCATCATACATCCTTAGTATGGAGCAGTTTTGCCATCCTAAAAAAGACATGTGGAGATTCAGTGCACACTTCATTCAGCAATATTACCCTTGCCTGGTCAAGAGCACTGAGCTCTGCACAGTGCAAAAGAGCCTCCTTCCTTCCCCCTGAATGGAAGAGAATACCAAGTGAGTCTCACAATGCACTTCCCTGATCACTGACCCAAAACAGCAAGGTCCTGAACATTGCCTAGCACTAATAGCCATTTTTTAGTACAGACACTGGAGAAATTATGTCAGAATCTGCATATTTTAGAAAGAACTGCTTGATTTTCTGCCTTCTGTTGGGTGCCTGTCTGTGGGAACACCACCTTCCCAAACTGTCTTGTGGACCAGCTCTGAGTTTAGTCCACCCAAGAGATTTCCTTGGACCCAGCCAGAAACAGTGCATGCACACCAGCATCTTCATAGCTTTTTTTACTATGTGCAGGCCTGTACACTGTGGCACATGTGGTGTAACCAGAGCAATGAGCCACCACCTAGAAGGGGAAGCCACCTCACCAGGGGCACCACGTCAGTACATCCCAGACAGGGGGAGGAAAGCAGGTCAGCACAGTGCTGGGGATGGCAGATAATCCCAAATGGAAGAGCCATGGGGTATGGAAATGCAAGGGGTCAGGTTAGACATGTTCAAAATAAAGGGTATGAGGTCAAGAGGCAGGGCAGATTGGCCTTTTTCTGGGGTGTAATAACCAAAGGGGTCAGCAATGTTGACTGCTTGCCTTCACTGAAGTGAATGTGGTGTCCTTGGCACGCTGTGGAGCTGGGTTGTCTGCAGTAACAAAACTCCTCATGTTTATGAATGCTTTTAACAGCCTGGTCCAGCAATGCCAAATCACTTGTCCAGCTTTACTGCAGACAAAATAAAATAGCTCTAGCAAGATAAGCGTATCCTGGAAGGCTGGGATTTTCCAGCAAAGATGGCCAAGTCTCTGTTGGTGGCAATTGGCACAGTTGCACACAACTCCATGGACAGGTGCCAAATGACCATAGCAGGGATTTTGGCAGTGGAACAGCAGTTGTAATAAATGACTCCATGAAGCTTTGCATGCACTTCACCTAAAGAATTACAGCCTGCCCTGCCCTCCAAAGCACTCCAGAAGTGTGGGATTCTGCTTATCAGCACAACAAACCAGCAAAAGTCCATCAGGAAAGTTCACAACCACCCTCAGTAGTGTGAAAGCAGCAGTCACCTTGCCTGCAGCAAGGAAGAAACCCTAACTACCTTTCCAGAAGGCTCCCATCATTCCAGCTCCTGAGCCACCAGCCCCAGGAGAAGGAACAACAGCGTCTGGACTAGGCTTCACAGAGGGGAAAGCTGGCACAATGTCTGCAGCCACAACTGAACACAATAAATATGAGTGGCTTTTGTTCTTTCAGTTGCAGACTGCAGGGGTTCCCAGACAGTCATCCTCGCCCTCTTCCACTTGCCTGGGAAACTGGTATTTGCAGAGAGACAATAATCATGGTGATTCACCACCAGGCCCAGGCTTACCAAGGGACCTTAGAGAAACTACAGCATTTACCGTGGTACGTGGCACGCACTTGGGCTGATGTGTTGAAGTAATAGTCATGCTGCTTTTCCCACTCATTGCTAGGGTAGCCTCCTCCTGATCTGCCATCATTCAGATGTCTCCCATGCCTACATGTTGACTAAGCAAAATGGCTTCTTACATTAAAACCCTCTGGAACTGAACATTGTAAGTCTTCAGATTCCCACACATGTTTGGCTCAGGAGTCCTTGACTGGTCTGTCAGAAAGCTAAAAAAGACATGGAGATCCAAACTGACTTTTGCCCCAGCCTGGTTGAAGTGGTCAGCTGCTGCTAAAGTCACCCAGCAGACTTAGAAGAGTGGAAGGGAGCAGGAGTCAGGCTTGTCAGTACTTGACTGTTTGGTGCTCATCCTGAGAGATCAAACCTAAGCTGGATCATGTTGAAGAGTACAAAAATAATGTGGAGGTGTGCCCTTGTGTGGGTGAAGCTTGGTGGCCCTTCACCCATTTGTCCCTGATGCTTTACACCTAAATAACTCTTATTCAACATGCCAAGTACACTCAATAGCTGAGTATTTCTGAGAACCCCTGGGAGCCTGGTGACACCTTCAGCTGCCTACCTGATCTCAAACAGTACCCGGTGGAGGCTGAGCCTCCACACAGTAACTCCCAGTATGATTTTATTATATTTTCTTTAATTAATCTCTGCAGGATGCCAAAGTCTGTTCCTACCCCTGGAACCAGATCATTAGCTGGCAACCCAAACTTCACAGAAAGAAGCAACATGACAGTGGTAATGAAATCAAGACAAAACCAAAAAACTGTAAACATTTTTATTGCCATTGGAGCCACTAGTATCCACAGAGTATATGCAGACCTGTCATCAATGCCTCTCCTCACTTGGAACCCAGTCAAAACAAAGCTCCTAGTCAAATTTCTTGCCTGACCATTAAATCAAGTTTTAGTTTCATTCTCAGTCATGGCCTGCCATGGATTACGTTATGAAATTCATTAGGGAAGAGAAAATTGCAATTATTTCCTTGATGGACCTGAGTGGTGCTATTGCAGTATAGACAGGAGCAACTGGGGAAAACATGCCCATTAAAGGCTGGTGTAATCCCACCATGATCACAGCCAAACAGTCACAAGACAAAGCAGTAATGTGAGAGATGCACTGACAGATCACAGGGTAACTTTTTAAAAAGGAAGGTGTTTTGCCAGGACTGATCTTTCAGGTCGTATTGAGAAACAAATGTACAGAAAAGCATCAAGAAAATGGAAAGAGTGAGAGAGTAACTATATTGCAAATGTTTCCTTGTTGTAGCTGTGTGTTATAATAGAAGAACCTGGTGGCATCTTTTCTTGTCATTAGTGGTTTAATTAGGAAATATGTCATCTCACATCATCCAATTCCCACCTCACTGCCATTAAATGGCTCATTTCTTATCTTTCTCACAGCAAAAGTAATGTCAGAGCAATGATACAAGTGAATAGACACTTCCTAGTTTTATTCAGAGAGTTAGATTGGAAGAAGGCAGCAAGATCTTCACCACAGACTATCGTCTTACATGTTAGTAGAGACATAAATGAAATATAAATTAAAAAATCTCAAGGTAAACCTTGTTTCATTCCCACAGAGTGGTTGTGATTGAGTGCAGGTAGTTTTCACAAGGCAATGGTTTTCTTTGTGGGACTAATTGAACAGTTTCCCACAGAACGGAGCCGCCGTGTTGGAAAGTTCAAAGCCGTAGGCTGAGGACCCCAAACTGGCAGCATGAAGGGGCACAAAGCCTGAGCTGGTCCTGACTGCCTTGGATAAGAGCACAGTGTAATTCTCACAAACCACAACTGACAAGGTGCACTGGGAGATTGGAGGGAACTTGTTTCTTCTGTTAGTAACCACAGGAGTTTCTTGTGGTCGGTAGTTCTGAGAACGGGAAGCTGGACAAGCCTTAGGTGCTGGAGATTCTCGACGACTATGGGGTTACCCACCCAGCCAGAGCTCAACTGATTAGGAGAGTATCAGAGTTACATAATGACATTTCTGGGCTGGTTTACTGTAAAGATGTGGGGGCCTCTTCAAAGAGAGGGATGGGGGTTGCGGATAGCAAAACCACAAAAAATTGAATTTAAATGGAAGAACACTTTAACAAGTTAATGTAATATATAACGTACAACAAACACATATATTTGTATAAGTAAGCCACAACAAAACAGTTTTAAAACCTATTGAATCTATTAGTTTATTTAGACTGGGAGTTCTGCTTTTAAAATGCTTATAAAATTGCTTGGGATCCATAGGGATCCATTTCTCCTAATATTACACATCTGAAGTATCAACATCTATCCCTGAACTAAGCTCTGACAGCTCCAGAAAAAGAAATTAAAAGCCCATTAAAAGAAATAGGCACTTTTATGATGTTCTTAGGATGACAGTTTTAGATGTTTTCTTCAGGAGGCAGCAAACTGTTCTCTGGTCTCCAGTGACTACTGAGTGTGTGTGGTTACTAGCCCAGATGTAGATATCTGTGCTGTAGATGTCTGTTTTCACCCAGAGGAATCCCATCCCAAATGTCTTAACATATGTTTAATAACATGACATAGTAATGAAAACTTTCAACAATATTTTAATGGGAACTAATTCAGCTTCCTATAGAAAGTCCTTTACAGCTTTTTGTCATTATAGGAGGTATCAGCCACCTCCAAATTGTTTATCAAATGGATGCATCTATCAAAGGACACCAAATTCAGGTTTTATGAGGCCAATGGTTCAGAAGGTGCTGCTACCTCTCACAGTTGAGTTACTGCACATCATTTTCACAGTAAGGCTGTGATGTAGCTCAGGTGGTTTTGCAGACACAGTGGTTTTCTCTGTGGAAGAACTACAAGAAACTTATCATACAACTGACCATGAGGGATCTGACTACCTGAAAACAGGTCAGAGGAGAGTCAGCCTTCATACCCATACCTGCCTCCTAAGACCAAGTGTGGGAATGGCTTAAGCAATATCTTTTTTTTTTTAATAGGGAATTATTTTGAAAATACCTTTATTTTCAAATAAGCATCAGCTCCATAAAGTAGGGATATAGTTTATCCAGTGTGTTTCTTTCCTGTTACATTCTTCATCCATAAGGAAATTCAAGTGTCCTTTTATATACCTCCTACAGCATTAAAATTTTATGTGAATTTTAGATGACAATAAGCATTAGACACTCTCAACACACATCAACATGGGGAAAAAACCTTCCTCCATCATCTCATTGGATGTGGGAAAAATAACAGAAAAGTTGTAATTTTTTGGAAGTTTTGTGTGATAATGCTTTGAGAGACAAAACATTTCTCCTCCCAGTTCTAAAGCTATAGACAAGATTTTCCTGACACACTCTAAAATGATTTATTGTAGGTCAGAGGGCAGTCTCAAGAGAAAAAGATCAATCACACAGGAAGAGATAAGTTTTTCCCTTGATCTTTCTTTTTTTTTTTTTTTTTTTTTAGAGTGAACAGCTTCACTTGTAGGATTTTAAAAATTAATTCAGGACTCTAATTTCTTTAGTGATTGGATAGTTTGGATTTTGCTTATGGATAAATCATTTTATATCAGAAGAGGTAAGTTCATGGTTCTGACCTTACAAAAACAAAAATCCAGCCAGCCATTGCACTGTAGAAAATAGCCAGCTGAGATGTTGCTGTGAATAAGATGAATAAGATATTTTTAGTGGCTGGAAAAAGTTCTCTGTAGGTGAAGAGAAGAATACATACTAGTCTGCAGTACTCTGAAACACAACCCAATAATATTCTCATATTGTTGCATATTATGGTCCCATAGATGCCACACAGATTCATCACGATTAATGTTATCGCAGCCAGTCCCAAGGGTTGCAATAACGATTGGCCACTTTTCATGAGCAGCTGTGAAATGGTTTTTTTGCTCTGCATGCTAGACACAGAAATCATTTAAGTGCAATAAACTGAGCAAAGCCGATTACATTCACGTACAAATTCACTTCATTCACCATGCAAATGTTTTCTTTCTCTCTACTATTAACAAAGAACATTGTCCTTTCATTACTCAGGGAATTAGTCATGCAGATCCTATTGCCTGCCAGGAAAATAGCATGGCTGATTCCTCAATAACCATACTCAAAACATATCCTTACCTGGTAATTCATATTTATCATACTAGCATACTGCAAGTATGAAGAATAAGGAATACAACAGTTTTGTGTTCATTGTAACGATGACAACATTTGGGATTGCTTTTATTAACCAGATACCTACATAGTTGTAGTGTCTAGGTCTCAGCACGAACAAAACTGTAGATGAACTCTGCAACAGACAGAACCTCCTCCAAACTGTTTTGAAGTCAAGTCCACAGAAGATCTGTGGCATGAGAGATGTTACAGGAGCCAGGACAGGATAAATGATTCTGTTACGGCAATAACCTACCCAGCCAGTGACAAAAGAGAACCAGCCACTTCAGGTTATGTGGCTGGCACTAGCAGTCAGCCAGGTCTGACTTAGTGGTGTTTATTCTGGATGTGCTTCTAATTCCCACTCTCTCTCCACATGTTAGCTGGTGCTATGCTCTTCCTGGCAAAGCCCCTGTCTATGGAGACAAAAACGAGGGTGTGCAAAGCAAGGTCTGGATACTGCAATATGTGGGCACTTATTTAGAGATGGATGCGTGGTGAGCTTTACCACGCATGAAAACCAAGAATAATGAGCTTTAGCACAAGCCTGGAGCTAGCCTCAAACTCACCTCCCAGACTCATAGAGAAGTCTCTTCACTTTTTGCCCATACAACACTCAAGCTAAGTAAGCCAGAAATCAATTTATCACTTTCATTATCACATCATGATAGTAGTTGCATAAGCCTGGGTTGCTAAGGGTATTTTATGTACCAAAAATCCTATTTTTAGATACAGTGCCATGAAAGTCTCCACTATTTTTGACCTAGGTAATGTCTGGCACATAGTTGTCAGCTTGCACAACATATGACGTGGAATGAAATCACACCCTTACCAAAAGTAAGAGCAAATCATAGAGAATTGTCATGCAAGCCAGAATTTTATCCAAAGGTTTCACTGATACTCACCCATGAAGGGTATCCAAGTCCACTTTGGCAGATTAGGCAGCCTTGATTCCCTCCTCTTCCCCCAAAAAAACCTAAGAATTTTATGTTACTAAAGGCTAGGAAAGATTGAGCCAGCAATCGCTACTGCTCTTCATAGTTCTGTAACAAGATGGAAAAGGCATCTCATTAATTTCCATTGTATAACACATCCACAACTCAGTTTACAGCCACTGTTCTCAGTGTCTTATTTTCTTCATGATAAATCATAATAGCCTTCCAGGAATGTTTCTTATTACTAGATTTGCTTTTTTGTCTGCTGGAAAATAGCTGAGTAAATAATTTATCCTCTCAAATTTTCAGTAATGAAACAAATTATTCAACATAAACTAGTAAAAGACCTTTTCCATCTTCTTCAGTTCTCTTCTGATAGCTCGCTCTCTCCTAAACCCCACCTGAGTTAATTACATGATTTACCAACTGTCCAGGTTCATTGGAACTGGTCTTGCACTTGTACCTTTGCACCATGTTTTCCTCAGGCCATCTATATATTAGTAACACAGGTTTGTGACCAGCTAGTCAGTCTTGTTGTTAGAATGGAGCTATTTCTTTCTGTTCCTTTTTTTTTTTTTTTTTTTTTTCAGCATGTGAAGGAAAGCATCTGAGTCATTTGACCACCCTGGATATGCAGGTCACCCTATCACAGGAGCCACCTTGTCCACCAAAGTCAGCTACATCCCCCCATCATCTGGATCAAACTCCTTGTCTCCCAGTAGACCATGAAGCCGGAGCACTGAGTCCAAATATCCTTGAACTCAGTGAAAGTTAAACTGAACAAACTTCAGACAAACAAAAGTATTAGATTCAAGATACACTTAAATTCACCTCCACATTTGTGAAGATGTAATACTTCATCAGAGAAGGTATCTGTGTGGGTTTGTTTTTTTGTTTTTTGTTTTTTTTTTTTTTGTTTGTTTGTTTTGTTTTGGTTTGGTTTTTTTTATTATTATTATTATCCAGGTGTGAAATTCATCATGCATTATTTGCAGGCATAACAAAACTATATCAGAGTCTGTCCAATCCATCAATGATCATAATCTCCTGAATGTGGTGGTGCTACTGTTCTTTCCTTGTCTGGCTTTTGGAATACAGAAAATGTCCTTTGACAACACATCTATGGTGATCCATCCATTCCCCTTTTCGGATGACTTGTGAGATGAAAAACTAGAGAGAATTTGTGAGTACAAAATTGCGCTAATGTGTTTATCCAGTATTGTAAGAACCACGTCAGGCAACCAGTGTCGAAACACTATGGGCTGGTCACTGGCAAGGGAGGAGAGCAGAGTGCCAAGTTAGTCACGGTCCAAGAGGAGCCCCTGCTGATGACTGGAGGGATTGCAGTGAGTAGAGGCAAAATTAGGGTACTTTTCACCCAACCAAGCAAAGAAACTGTATTAATGCGAACTGAAACGAACCAGAAAAAAAAAGACTCAAAAGCAGTTGCAGAATGAAAAACTAAAATGGATTCAGTCAAATCTGCTTTCAATTTCGGTTGGTTTTGCACTGGGTGTTTTTACAGTTGGGAATATCTGAAAATCGTTTTGTTCAAGTGCATTCTTTTATAAGACATAATCAAGAAAACATATGTGCTCTTGTGGTTTATCTTTATTTACCTCCATTAATCACCCAAAATAAACTCATCAGACAGACACAATAGATTGAAAGATTGGCATGAACTTTTGATGATTTCATAGTGAATTCATAAAACTAAACACCACTTGTATATTATGATTTTATTTCCTTGTTGTTTTATATCTTGCTGGTTGAATATTCTATATTTCCCTTTCTCCTCTCCCCCCTCCAAAAAGAGGTCCAACTGTTTTTGTATTTCTAGTGCCCAAGATCAAAACTTGCCCAAGATCAAAAATGAAATATGTGTCACAGGAGACAATAAAACCTGTTTTCCATACCACCAGGCTCAGATCCCCCACAAAGCGACAGACTGTGTGACTCTTGTCCCTGATGAACATACCTGTTCTGTCCACAGATCCTGCAGTTCCTAAACGCACTTCAAAGCAGATGGAAGGACTGGAGCCAACTGTGTTCTTCAGTCTCCTCCACTTCTCATGTGGACTTCACCCATACATAGGTTTACATTCCAGGTGTAGATGACCTCATCTTCTTGCATATGTACTTCCTTACTTACAACAGTTCCATCTAAACTTGATTTTTCAAACATATCACATATACATAATGATGTAAATCATACCACTATTTGCTGGTTAAAAGACTACGTGATGCCTTCAAGAAGTACAGTGTAGAGTTTAGGAAAAGACAGCAAGAAACTGTACAGTCAGTGAACACTGGGAACATACCCACATATGTCTCACACACATGCAATAATACCATATTTTCCATTTAGTGCAATTCATTTTAACTTAGAAAAGAATGAAGATGCACAGCAAAAGGCATCAAAACCTGTATATAACAGGTTGAAATTAAATCAAATATTTAATTTGAGGCCAAAGAAGTGTTAAGATTTGCTAATAATCTGGGCAGGATGGCCACTAGCAACTACAGTGCATTACACAACCTGCCTGGAACTTGGAGACTAAAACCAGAGAGAAAAATCTGATCTCCCTAATGTTTTTACTAATGTAAATCTATAGCATTCAACTTCTCCTGACACACACAGCCATGGCACCTACACTCTAAGATGTGTGACATGCGTTCACAGCACCATTATCAAAATGGAGGATCTTTGTGCCTCACGCTGCTTTTGCTGTGCATGGTCCTACTGAGATAAAATAAAAGATAAAGTTGCAGATAGGGAGCAGAGCACCCTTCTCTTCTTGAGGGAAGAGGGATGTCTATGGGAGGAGAATACAGGTTGCAACTTAGCCAGGATGCAGAGATTTGAAGTGTCAGGGGTTTTTGCAAAATGTCAGGACATCTTTTACAAACACAAATAGTCAGGGCTCTTTTTTATCTCTGGTATGTTAGCTGGGAACTGCATCAGCTTTATATTTTTGATATCAGTGCAGAAAGGATGTTTCTGCTAAATCACCCACCCACTTCCAGAAGCTCCTACGCTGTTCCCTACAGACCAGAGTCTTAACTTACTTCACTTACTTTGGATTTATGTCTCCTGGTGGTATTGTGAGCACAAACACATAAAGGTGGTAGGTTTTAATAGCACACAACATTTTTTCCAAAATCTGTATGACCAAAGTCCTACTGTCTCATTGACTGTACACTACTCCAAACAACAACAGTAAAAAATTTCTCTGACCCCGAGGACTGGGACACTCTGTTTCAGTAGTAGCATTCTCTGCACTAAGTCTTCTCAAAATTTTGCAGATATCACTGTGTCATTTTTCTAAGGTTGTAATATTGTTCATCAGAACAGTCTGGTCTTGGGAGCTTTAGTTCAGGAAAGGAAAAATATCAAAATCAATCAAATTCTCTTGTAAAATTATGTAAAATTGAATCAATTTCCCTACAGGAAAAAAAATAAAGCTTATTAAAAGTCAAAGTTTAAAAAATTTAATTGTGGAAAAACCTTGAAATTTCACTAGAGAATTTTCCAGAATGATATACTGTACTTCTACTGCTCACGTATCACAATAGAACAGAAAACGGAAAATTATTGTCACTTTTTGGTCTGGCTTTTTAACCCATTAAGAGTAGTCAGCTTGTCTTATTTAACTTAGAGTCACATATCTGTATAGCAATTATTTTCCTATTTTGTCGTCACATTTGAAATTTAAAAAAAAAATCAACAATTCTTGAGGAATGGAAGTTCCATTTCCCTACACAGATGCCATTCAAGTGTGTCTACCTAAACTGGGGTGCTCCAACCTCCTGGACCATCACTGGAGAGGAAGAGCAGCCTTGTTCCCCCTCACTACCAGCCAGCCATAACCTTCTCTGTGACAACCAAGGTAGTAATTGCCTTGCATCAAAGTTACAGAAAGTCATCTGCTAGAGAGGTCTGTCATGGCAAGCAAACGTTAAGACCAGCAGGTAAAAGGTAAAAAACAGAAGACAGTAATAAATTTAACATAAATTTCAGAGGGCGTCTGCCTAAGACAAGAGCATGCTTCATTGAGCCACTGTCACAGCACAGAGCAAAGTGCTGAGGACAAGGGGATGAGTTGCATAACCTCAGGACTCACTTCATGTGGCCAGAGTCTAGTGGGACATAAAAGTGGCATTTTCACCTAGAAACTATTCTTCTTTACACTGCCCTTTCTTATACTGAATTACAAATCTCAACACTGACCAGAGTAGAAATGGTCTGGCCACTCCTCTGTGTCACAAAAGTCTTATGCTGCTGCTGGTCCTGTAAAGATAAATATGTCTATTAAAAGCAAATTGGAAAAGTTTGGACACAAAAAACAGAAAAGTGTCTCAGAAAGTCAGATCTGAGATGAGTGTATAGCCCTGGGAGGGCGTAGTCTCTAGAGATGTGTGCATACTCACATTACAACTAACAACAGTACAGCTGTTCTTTGTTCTTACTGAAGGATGAAGAAAGTACGTTTATGGATAGATGTAATTAATGTACAACTCCAGCTGTTTAAAAGGAAATTTGAAGTTACCCCACATATCCTCAACATGTTATTCCTTATGAAACAGCTGAACCTGGGCATCCTTACCCACAGGAGAGCCAGTGGAAAGTGCACTCAGAGTTAGTCAAACAAATGTGAATTAAGGTCACCTTCACTCTGAATAAGAGCTTCTATCCTGGCTTTTAGTTATATTTGACAAATTAATTTCCATTTCATACCTTTCTTAGGCTTAGATTCACCTCCTCATCTCCCGGTATCCTGTGATCGGTGTGGAAATATGAAGAGCTCATTAGCTTCAATGAGTGAATTCCCATTGAATCATAACCTTCTTCACCCTGTTGGTACAAATTTAGAAATGGCCAGTGATCCACCATGAACCAGCTCTGGATTTATCCTAATGCATGAAATGGTGACCTTTGCTTACTTCACTTGTATATAATCAGCACCTTTGGTTTTCAGCCAGCTCTAAATGTGTGAGTTTTTCTCATGACCTGTTACCTGTTTACAGTATCGGAAATGCATTATGCATGCATTAGATCTCAAAAGGAGTCTGAACTCTCACAACCTTTCACACTGAGGATGTGTTCTCCCTGCACAGCTATTTGCTTGAAAGCATTCCCTTCTTTCCCTCTTCCACCTGCACAGAGCAAAGTAAAGAAGACCAGCTCTACAAACACTAAAATGTTGTAAGTGAAGAATATAATGGCCTTCAGTCAGTTTTGACCTAACAGATTTACCTGGCCCCTCAACATCCAGGGAGCACAGCCAGACCAGCCAGGGGGTGGCATTAGGACAGCATCCCCTTATTTCCCCAGTTCAGCTCAGTACAAGGTAGGGGAATAAACTCAGGGATGCCATGACAAGGGTGTAACACTAAACACCATTCCTACACTCAACTTCTAGGCACACAGAGCACAGCACAGCTTTGATTACAGACTTGCAGTACAAACACTGATACAGAAAATCAGAGCATGTAACAGTCAAAGGCAGGGATGTAGGATCAAGAGTTCACAGGTAAAAAGCTGTGAAGGTGATGAAGTATTGCAGGTCTATATGATCATTATTGACACTTCAACAAGCAAAACATACATTTCTCCTAGGCCCTTTTTCTGTGGGAGAGGTACCCTTTACGGAGGTCTGGAAGGGCATCTGAGTTGTTTTATATTGCCCACTCTAAAAGCTATTTCAGGTGCTCATAACCTTTGTGAAACTTATAGTATTTAGGCTTATTTTTTTATATGCAGAGACAAAGCAGTGAAAATCTAGAAAAGTTGAATAACACCTTGTAAATATTGAGTACAAAAACACACAAAGAAAAAAAAAAAAAAAAAAAAAAAAACAACCAAAAACCCTAACACAAGAAAAACTTTATTTTATACTAGAAGATTTTTGCCATTTTATTTAGAAAATTCTGGGACCAAACTGGAAGTGTGCTCAATTTGCAATGCTATGTGGCACGAAATATGGAGATAATTATGAATGAGTGTGCCTAGAAAGAGAAAGGAAAAAAAAAAGCAAAGAACATATAACTGAGAAGGCCAAAACAACTCTGACCCCATCAATCCACAGCAAGTAATAGGATCAAGCTAGAAGATTGTCCCTTCATGAAGAGAAGCAGAGATACTGAAAAAGGTGACTAAAAGCAGCCTTTTCATCGGAGAATCACAAACCTTGATTGATAATACGCCTTTAATTGAAGATCAAATGAGTGATGAGTTTATGATCAAGACATTGAAAAAAACCTTCATTCTAGATAAAATTAAACTTTTGAGAGAGACCTTATGGCATCTGACAAGATATCCTCTGAGCACTCAAAAAGCGGGAAAAAGAGACTATTGAGGTTTTGAGAAACAGTTATGACTGTAGAATCAACTGTGTTGTCTGGAGGGTTTATGGAATCCTTAATTTGAGGTAAAAGTGGTAATGGAGAGCCAAAACCAAGAACAAGATTACAGAAAATATTCTGACTTCAGTTTGGAAAAGGCAATTAGACCATAAGTGGAGAACATAATTTGCAGATTGAAAGCTCTGAAGAAAACCAGATTTCCTTCAGAGGACTGAGTTATTCAAAAGAACAACTGGAAGAAAATGGAAAGCTCAGAAAGGAATGGGAAAACTGCACACAAAATATGAACAAAAAGAGCATGAAGAACTGCACAAAAAGTGGAAGAAAACACTAAACACATTTACAGCCAGACTTTGTAAAAACTGCTGGTTTTTGTAACAAGCGAAATAATTTTACAAAAACTTGTTGGAAAGACAGAATTTACTGAAGTGGGTGTAAAGTATATTACCTATACACAAGCAAGCATAACTCATTATGGGAAAGATTTAAGCAATACCTAAATGGAGCAGATTTTTACTTTACACACTAGCAGATCCCTTATTAATTTTAGTTTGGGAGCACAGATCAGTGTGATACCTGATTTAGAATACAGAGTGTGAAGACAGAAGCAACACCTTCAATGCTCAGCTCGTACAGAGGACAAATCACTCCTGAAAAGGTGGCATGTAACTGTAATGGGACAGTCACCTGGCTGGAGGGGTGGAACTGCCCTGCCCAGACCCTTCCCCAGAAGTGTACTACCCCAAAAGATATCTTTGCTTTGAGTAAAAACTTCACTTTTTAAATTAAGACAGCCCAGCTTGGTAAACCAGGGTGGAAGGAGAAAAGTTTACACACAACCATCTCCTGGCCACAGACCCTGCTCTTCCAGGGCATCCTTACTTCCAGCCCACATGATCATTTGCTGCATGGCAGCAAACACTGCTCAGTGCCCTCTGCTCTCTAGGGAGGTTTTTCCATTCGTTCCTGAGGCCTAGCCAAACTCATCACAGTCTCAGCACATGTTGCAAACTCCCAGGCTCCAGCTGCATTCTAAATAACACCACAGCCTCTGTATCCGTTGATGCCCTGGGTTGCTCTCAATGGAAAGGAGAAGGAAAGAGTCCAGGAATGGGAACAACATTCAACCAATCTCTTTAGTGAATCATAAGCGTATCTGTGAAAACCAAAAGAAAACAAACACTCCTGTCATGAGGGCATATAAGTTTTGATAAAACAAAAACTTTAAAAGATGAGGTTACAATTACTTTCAGAAAAGGTATACCTGAAACATAGCCGACAGCCACTGGGAGAGCGCAGATCAGAAGACTGCAGGGAAACAGGAACAGAGAAAGCAAAAAACAAAGAGAGATAAGGAGAAGGGAGAAGTAGATTAAAATGTGGAAATTAGAAAAGAAAACTCAAAATATCCAGTATGTAGAGAATTGCCATTAGTACAGACTAATAAACTCTGAGTAATGCTATAAAGAAAAGGCCATTTAAAAAGACTAAAATATTCAAACTGAAGCAGGATATAATGATAACTCTAAAAACTTTACATCTATGATCCAAGACTGATACAGATTCATTTGTATATGCTGAGGAAAAAAACTGTATAAGTTATTAATATTTTTATCCATAAAAAGCATTATAGTATTATTAGAGAATACAACTATTAAACTTGCAGTTCCACATGTAAAATCTTTCTTTGTGAGCAACAGCATACCATCTGCAGTAATAATGGGTCACAGACCACAAGTGCTATGACTGTTTTGCAAAATAAGTTTGATTTTAAAATAGCATTATTTCAGCTCTAGAACAGCTACGTTTTATTGCTGTTATAAAGAAAATACTGTCAAAAGGGTGCTTAAGAGAGATGAAGATTCAGATCTGGAGCTTTATTTGATGCTGCTAAATTTCAGAGCAGTACTTTCTGAAAAGTGCTGCTACCCGCAGAGAACACTTCAGCACCTAAAATAACCTGCCAGCCTCGACTGATGTTAAACATTGGGGCATTTTCACAAGAAAGTGAACTAGAAAATTTACTGTGATCATGGAGAACATGAATTTCATGGGGCCACATGACATTGGACTAGTATATTACATCAGAGGACAGTAGTCTCTTGTGAAGTAGCTTCCCTCCCACAAGGTGATTACTAATGGAAGACACACCTACAGCTTCAGTAACAAAAGAAAGAGAGGAAAAAATAATGAGTCTGAACGCCTGACATCAAAACCAAAATCAACAGAAGTAGGGGATAAAGCGATGGAAGGCACAAGGCTGAGCAAAGCAGAGCTAAAACTCATGAGATGCTTCAGACATCCACAGGACAGAGGTGGTCAGCTTGGAGACTGATTGAGTCCTGGCGATGCCTCATTAGAAATATCTATTTTGCCTCTGAGTGGGGATGAGTTGTTAGAGTAACTGGCTCTTTAGGAAGCTTGAGATACAATATGACATACTTCCTCCCAGCATGTCTGAGTTGAAAGCAGCTGTCAAGGGAGTCAGTGCTGATGTCAGTGGCTTGAACAGTGCACAAAGATCCCCTGTCCTTCCTACCAAACTCTTTCCTAAAATGCCTTTCTGCTGTTCTCTTGTTGCATTAAAGTATCATCATAATCCTACAATCTAGCCCCAAATTCTTCTTAGTTCTATCCTAAAACCACTTCCCCTCCATGGTCCAAGCTTCTCCTTTTTCAAATATCCTCACCCCTCTGGTTTCCACAAACATCTGGGACACTTACAAGCCACATGTTCCATTTCCTTTGAGGCAGTCGGGAAGATGGGGACCTGCTGCTGCTGTGGATTACCCTATTTACACACTTGGCAGGGCTTTACACAGTGAATTTAAAGTTCTTGGTCCAGCTGATACCAAGTTAAGATTCCTACGTGATGTTACATGTCATGTTTCTGAATTTTTGAATATATTGAAATTATAACCTAAAAATGCACCATGAACCCACTTAAAGATAGGAAGGAATACTCAGGTTACAAAGTTGGTAAATATATGCTGAAATAAAGGTCACATGCCCAGCCTCTTTTTTCACATTTTATAGATCCACTTTTAAACACATCATGTCATACTCAGACTGCTTTTCCCATGTCCATTCAGTGCGTAGGAAAAAATTGTTTTGCAGCTGCTGCTGTCTCAACTGTAACTGGAGGTGCATGGAGTGATACCCTGAGCACACACAACACACCAAGGGCTCTGAAAAACCATGGCCTGTAATTAGTAGTTATTGAACATCTCTCTGCTGCCAAAAAAATGAAAATAATAGCTTAACTTCACCTTTTGGCATTAGTAGGGAAATGTTTTCTTTAGAGTTGACATAGCATTTGACTGCTACCATGATAGAAAAGCTCTTGGAAAATGAGTGATGTTGTTCTTGGAGGATGGTTTGTGTAGGTCTGATAAGTAAGATGAGCCTCACACTGACCATGCTGAGCTACCCAGTGTTAAGTGACCAGCATCCATGGGAGCCCCATCATTAAAGATGACTTGTTCGTATAAAGAGATCAAGTTGGGGCTGCCTAGAAAACTTTATCTTATCTCCTAAGCTGTGAGTACTTAAATTTGCCACCACGGTAGGTTTCTTTCAATAGTTGCAAAAGGGACTGTTTCAAAGGTTTTAACAAATATTGCAAGGAACATTTATGAACTACTGTGCCTGAGGTCACAGGTCTCATTTGTCAGTGCTCATGGCCAGTAGCTGCTTCTTTGTCCTAGCTGCGTCCCAGGACCTGAGACACAGCTAGCAGCACAGGAGCAGGCAAGACCTCTGTTCCTGGCTTCTGAGCTTCACTCAGTAACCACTGCAGGGGGGCTGAGCAGGGGACATCATGTTTGTTGAAAGGAAGGATATTTCCCCCACACATGGAAGGGAAATGGAAGAATAGGTATAAAGTGCTCAACCTCTCCAGCTCCTGCCAGGAATATCAATCAAGGGTTAAGTCCAACTTCCATTTCAACTTATCACAGAGGGGAAAAATTGGGAATTTTAAATGGTTATATAGGGTTATAATAAAGTTATTTTAAGGGATATTTTAAAATTACTTATACATTATTAAAATCTGATTAAGAAACTATATTCACCTGTAATACTGACTATATTCCACTTGATCACATCATGTAAGTGATTTCAGCTTTGGCATGGCTTTGGATCACCTAAAATCCCAAGAGCACCAACGGCAAGCCACGTAATCAGAAGGGATCACTAAATATCAGTTTAGTGAGCAGATAAACTCTTTTAGTCTGAATGGAGATTAATCTGAGCAAGAAAGCTGTATGGACACACAACAAGGGAGGAACAGACCTCTGATACACAGGATCAAATATCAGCTGAGAGAGGGTTAAGAGTATTAAACAGGAGGTTACGAAGGAGAGAAGATAAATAAAGGTATCTGATAAGCTAAAGCAGAAGCTTTTCTGTGCATGCATATACCACAGATCTGAGTCTTCATTGCTTTTCAGTTTATTTTTACCTGTGAAAAGGTGGGTGTAACAGACTGAGTTAACAATTTACAGCTGCTTTGAAAGGGCGTAAGAGATGAGTGTAAATGATTGCCAGGAACCAGGGTGTGGTGAGGGATGCATTGACCAGCTTCCAACACTAGAAATAGATCTTTTTCCTTTGTATTTAATAACTTCCCAGAGGGACACACCACACTCATTTCTAGTCCTGGGAAAACACATTTTAAAGTTATGATATTATTATGTATCAAAAAGCTATTTTGCATCATTTATTATTTATTCACTGAGGCCTTGAGAGCACTTGAGTTTCATCCATGCATGCAGAAAAGATACAACTCAGTCCCAAGAAATTTATTAGCTAAGGCATTTGCTATAACTAAACTTGCGTCAGATTTACTTAACAGATTTCTAAATTGATTTAAATGGTGCAACCTTTCTGCAGACAATGTAAACTTAGCTTAGATGTTACTTACAGAAATTTAGTATCCATAATTACTGACTGGAATCAAATAAGCTGAAGTGAGACTCTCACATTTAAGATGCTTATTATGTGCGTTGTGTATCTGGGATGTATAAGTGAATTGCAAACAAAACTCTTCAAAGGCACCATTTCTCTAAAAAGCCAGTTTTGAAAGAAGTGATCTTTTATGTCTACAAAACTTGTAAAACATTTACCAGCTTTTACCCCATTGTTTTGCCGCCTGACTTTATACTTAGCTGCAGCTGCCTAGGTTTTTATAAGGTGTTAATAAATCTACCCATACTATTTTTAAATAATTTGTCAGAGAAATGCTTTCTCATTCAAGCAATGAAGACTGAATTTGTCAGGGAAGTACCTGGCTGCTATACAGATGGACACTGTAGAAAACCCCTTGATAAAGATAGCTGATTGTGTTGTAACCAAAAATAGTTTCTGCCTGTATTAAGGACACACAAGGAATGGAAAATCTGACAGTGAAGAGGTGCTTAGCACCTGTGCTTTGTGCTAATCAGAGCCAAGCCAAAAGTAGCTTGCAGCCTGACAGCCTCTCTGCCCCTTCCTCCTCTTCTTCATATACAAATTTAGGTATAGCTGAAATTCTGTGGGGAAGGGGGATGGGCTAGACAGCTCCCACAGAATCACTTCAAGCCCTGATTTCTATTACTTTACTCTGAGAAGCCAAACTTTCTGAAGAGAAAAGAAGTGGGAACAGAGAGAGGGAGAGAAAGAGGTTGGGAGACTAGCCAAAAAAACAGAGCATCAAAGATGGCTGATTGAACAAGCAAAATGGAGGTATAACTTAGTAAAATTATAATGTCTGCTGCAGAGGGGACAAACTCTGGCCGAGATGGCTGGAAATTATGTCTGTCTTCTTGAAAAGGGTAAATGAGATGTATGGACCTTCCTCAAAAATCACTGCTGCTCACTGCAAAGGCCCAGGGAAGACCATCATAGGTAGCTGAGCTTTCCCTTGAAGTCTGTGTTAGTAGATTATCTTCTGCATGCATATTTTATTGAGGGATTGGAGTCAAAGGCCTTTACACTAAATCAAACTCAGAGTGGCAGGCTCTGGAAGTGGGTGGGTGAGAAATACATTAGTACGCAGACCTGGGAACCAGCATCCCTGAATTTAACCTAACCTTAGTCTGCCTGTTGAGACAGAGGTTTGTAGTCCTAGGTCAGAGATTGTAAGAGCAGTTTAATACACTCATCTTTCCATTAGATGACAGACTAAGTGCTTAGGTGAAAATTATAACATTAGAAAATCACCATTATCAAATTGAGTATTTGCAAGTTAGAATTTAAAATGCAAAACTGGACAATACATGTATAATCTATAGATGCAGGGTTCAGAAAGTCCTTACAGAGACATGTTCTTGGCCTGATTTCTCTCAGTGTCTCTGACAATGCTCCTTTCCATCTCTGACTCCAGGCAGCCACTGCATTAAACCCAAACACTGCTGATGGACCAGGAGCTCTCCACTGCCCAGCCCAGGGCTCCCCACTCTGAGCCACAGCCACTGGGCTTCACAGTCTCACTGACTCCTCTCAGGGACCTGTGAAGCTTCCACTCCTAGTGAGGGATTCAAAATGCAACTTGTGCCTGGTCTTGCCGCAAATTCCCTTCAAACATGCTTGGCAGAATGCTCTCCTGAGATGTGAGGACAGCAGGTTCAAATACCCTAGGGTGCATGACTGGCTGTGAGCTACAACGTTTGATCTCACCTGAGTTTACGTGTGAGAAAGGCACTAACTGATGAAACAGCTCAATAGCCAACAACAGTGTGAACCATGAAGTGAAACAATCCTATATGTGTTCATAGCCTATTTTATCTACTTATTTCAAAAAGCTTTCTACATCCTGCTTGCAGCAATGGAAACAAATAAGACTCTCACTCCCAGGTTTACCAATGGGCCAGTGAAGGCTACAGTGTACTTAAGGATTCAACCCCAATTTACATGGCTGTAAGAAATGGCACCCTTGGCATCACTGGCTTCCTACTGAACAAACAATATCGCAGCTAAAGTGAGTACCCAACATACATACAACCATGACCAAACAAATGAGAAACTCCCTTGAGCTTCCACTATCTGCCTCTTTACATTTTCATACTCAAGGCCTGATCTTGCTTCCATTAAGAAAGATGGAAACACTCCAAGTGCTTTTGGTGGGAGCAAATGCCTGTCTCTATACACTCCAGCCTCCTGGGGTGTATATATTGTAGACTGTATTCAAGCTACGTGCCTGTATGTATTTCCTATGCAGTTTCAGATTTTATAAACCTCTGGAGTTTGCAGCTTTGTCAGCACTGACAATGACGAGTTTCGTTCCAACTGGTGTGTTCCCAGGGAAAGTTTTTATTCTAAAGAAATGTCACTTCCCAATGAAAAAACTGTTCTGCTGAAAAATTGCTTACCGTTTCTCTCTTTTGAGCTAACTTAAAGGCTTGTCTTGTCTTCAGGTGCCTTGCACACTCAGGAAATACTGAATCAAATCATTTGATATTACAGCGATTATACTTTTCTTCAGTCCATCTTCTGCAAGCATTAAAATGCACCATTGTGGGTCCTTGTTCCAGATTGAGAGGGGCAACAGAATGTCCCTTGTCATTTGTTCTTGCACATTATGAACAGACAGTAGTAGCAGAGGTTTTCAGTTCCTTTTCTGTCTGCCTTTTGGGACAGATGTTACCAAATTTTAGAAGGTCGTCTACACATAGCACTTCAGCTCTGTCACTGTCCTCGGTATAAAAAGCAAACATCTATAAGTAGCCTTTGAAGTTTAATGGGAAATTCAAATGGTTTCTCCTAGATTTCCATGCATTCTTGATTTTGGCTTCTTCTACTCATGCTATGCACTCCTCCATGCATTTCATAGTCTTTGGATACTAACATATAGCATATGTTCCCCATTTATCTCTTCCTTAATTCCTGTTGGCATCGTGTCTGTGGCAAAAGAGAAGCAAAACAGTTGCTTTGAGATAAAATATTTGTTTGCAAAACAAAATTTTATTTATATTTGCATGTGAAAACAGTCAAAGCCCTTATATTATTTTTTGAGATAGATATGCCTGCAGGAAGAATATTTTTCGTGACCATTAAAGTTATGAAGCAATGGTCATGTTTTAATGGAGCTCATCTAATAAAAATTAAGTAGAAGAGCATGTGTTAAGCTGCTTTTAGAGTCTTAAACTACCTGCACATTTCATGTATATAGAACCAATCGACTTTTGCAACGATGGTAGAATCTTAAAAATTAAAAAAAAGCATTCTTCAAATAAATTGCCTTGCCCATAATTGAAAAGTTCTTGAAAAAAGTTATTTAGATAACATTCTAATTTCTGTTACCAGTTTGCAAACTACTAGTCGGCATCTGTAAGTCACACAGTGAATAAGCCTGACTGGACACTTTCAGAGAGGGAGGACCAGGAACCTAAGGAGAGAGCAATGTGTACTAAATAAGCACGTGCAAATCTCACCCAGTAGAAAGAGGTTTTGGGGACACATATATATGCAAAGGCTGAGAAAAATAGATGTTAGAAGACTACAAATCTGGGAACAAAACAAACAAAAAAAAGACCCACCACCACCATCTACAAGTATAAAATCAGACAGATCAGAGTAGTTATGCAGTTACTTTTCTCAATGGCTACCAACATACACCATTGAAGCCTACACTGATGATTGCAAGGTTTTACCAAATCCTATAATAGAAGACTATACAGACTAGATCTGGGATATCTTCATCAGTGAATAATATCCCAGGAGTTGCAAGTGCTCTATTAATTCCCAGAATTTGGCCAAGAATTACAACATTCTTTTGCATCAGTTTCAGAGGAGGGCCGTGCTGGTAGAAATACAAAGGAGGCACCAAATGCACAGATATATGAAACACCTTCTTTCCCTTGACTGGAAAACACTCTGGAAATGTCATGGCTTTAGCTCCTGCAGAAACCCAACAGGACTGATATCAGAGCTCTTTGTAGAAGACACAGGCAGGAAAGAGACCTATGAACTAGTACCGCTTCAACCCTCCATGCCCTCTTGTCTTTACCAATATTTCTTGATGAGAAGCCAAGAGTGGAGGGGGGGGGGGGGTGTGAAGGGGTGGGAGGGGGTCTTTTCAGGAGAATGAAGGGGACAGCAAGATCTTAATTCAGTTAACGACTGCAGGAAGTGGTTTGTCAGTTTAGAGGTAGTCCCCACTCAAAGCCAGTGCCCTTCTTAGAAATTAACTTGCAGTTCTCTAAAGATAGATTGCGCAAAACACCAGGGGGCCCTCGGGAACCTGCAGCCACAATTCCCCAGGGCAAGGAGCTCCAGAGAAGCATTGAAATGCCCCCCTTTATGCAGCTGCTCTGTGGACTAAACCAACGCTCAGTGGAGTGGGTCTCTTATGCAAGTTCTCAGGTTTCATATCCGCAGTGACCAAATTTTGTTAAAAATATGACAGCTGCTCCTGTCATTTTCTTTCCATGTAATTTTAACCGTAACTTCAAACTGCACATCCATTGTCTGCCTTTCTGCAATGGTGAAAGGAGTTTTGCATAAAGCAGAGGACTTAACCAGAAATGGCCAGCTCTGGCACCGAAGGATCAGGTCCCCTTGGCACATTTCATAGGCTGCATAAAATGAGTTTGCAAACTACAGCAAGTAATTGATAAGCTGGGTGATACTCAGAGCAGTCTATTCAAGCAATGTGGCAAAGTAGGTTTCAGTTTGGTATAATTGCAATAAAACAGGAAATTGTTTGATGGTGCTTCAAGGAATAATTCCCAGGTTGCCTTGAGCAATAGCAAGGATCTGATCAATGTAATTATAGAGTATCTGGATATCTCATTCACATTCCCAGAAACTATACAATAAATCCTTTCATTAGAGCTTCTAACATGCCCTATGAGAGCATTTTATTCACCCTTAAGGAATTACTTCAGCTAATCTATCTGAATGACAACATTTCACACTGGTGTAAATCTAGATTATCTTCATTGATGTCAACAGATTGACTTGGAGTTTTAGCATTCTTGCAACTGAAGAACAAAATCTTTGCATTATTTTCAGTGCAATGGTTTCCCAGTTAATTTATATCCCTTTTGTTAACAAAAACCACAGAAACTGGCACAAAGGTGAAATGAGTGCTCCATATAACCCAGTCTCCCACCCTTGTCAAAGCAACTACCTCACAAGAAGACATCTCAGAGTTGGTCCATCTTGCTCCATTATTTCAGGTCAGATGTGGCCACACATCATGCAACACAACAATGTTATTGGGAGCATTATGGCCCTGTTTCCATCCTTTTTCCCACCTCACCAGGTATATATCTGTCCTAAGGTCCAGCAGCAAGAGTCTGGCTGTCCCTTTCTCAGTGGCAGCAGTTGTATCTCAAGATAAGAACATGTCAGTCCATCACAATCCTGTCACTGTGTCTCTCCAGAGTCACTTCATCAGTGACAGCTTTTTTTTTATTTTCTCCCACAGAGTTTTTACCCTATTGTAGGCCGAACACTTCAGGCAAAAACAAAACAGCTTTGTGCATTTTTCTGGTTTGGAATCCTTTTTTGTTTGATTTTTATGTCTTTGGGTTTGTTATTTTTAACCAATAAGGTATTAAATGTTATATGGCAGGCAGAGATGGGCTTACTTCACGGTGTTTTAGACAGAAAGGTCACAAAGCATGACACTAGCCCTTCCTCACACAGCTCAGTGGCTTGGTCTAATCTCGCATGGCAGCAGCTCTATGAGGTCTCCCCTTCTCACACCTGCTAAGGCTGATAGAGCCACAGAGACAAGAACATTCCTGGTCCATACTGCAAAGAAATGGAAAATATGCAAAAAAAATGTGAAATGTGTCAAAAAGTATACAGCAGAAATCAATTCACTTTGAAGTGGATATTCCAGAGTAAATGAAAACCATTAAGTCAGGGTTCAGCTGGTTTATTAAAATAGGTTTTCTCCATGGGAAACAGATATCACCATGCCCTCTCCTGGCCTGTGGCACCTCTACAGCTCATCTGCAAACTTTTCTCATTTCATATCTCTCTTCCTGAAGCATTTACCCTTAGTTAAAGTGCCCTCCTCATCTAAAGGGCCTTTCCTCTGCCTCTTTGTCAATGTTGTTACACAGCAAAGAAACTTTTAAGGGATCTACAGAAGACACGTTCTCTAATGAAAACACTTGAAGAGATAGCAAAACATCTTAGTAGCTTCCCAGCACCAAGTGCCTCCCATGTCCATGACTGGTCTCCTCAGCTGCATCTCCTAGCACAGGGACTTGCTCCAGCCTTGGGAAAGAAGATGGTTTGAAATGGTGCTGGTATACACAGGACTGCATAGGTAGTCTGTTTATGGGAGCAGCACATCAAGCTATTACTGTGATCCCTTCCCCTATAGTTGATCAAAGACTCTACACATGTGAGGAAGTGCTCCACAGAGTCATCCAACACAGTGCACAACGCAGCTGGCAGATGTGGCCTTGAATCATTGGCTTGTTTGCTACTGAACCCTCCCCATGTACCTCCTGCATCTTTTTAGCAGAAAACATTAGCTTTCAGGAGAACTCATAAGACAGTCATATATCGACTCACAGGGGATAGGAGTCTGCTCCTCGCCCTGGTGAGTGAATCAGACTCGCAAATGAGTGGGATCTGTCTTTCCAGCTTCCACTTTCCCAGTCATGGCCCATTCTTGTGTTCCTTGCTTACATTAAATTCCCACACTGGGCCCTCCTTGTGTAATTTAGACTAAGATTTTCTACCCTTTCTTTTCCCTCCCTCCCCTCCGCCCCCCGCATCCTCTGTACAACAGAGCTGACCACACAGCAACAGAGGAAATGAACAACATCTGGTGAGATTGATTCCTCGTTCTTGTAAGCAGTGTAAGCTAACAGCTGTGTCAGGCATTTCATCCAGCTCTGGAATAGAAAAGAAATCAATCATGCATTCCCCTTTACCACACCTCCTCATTCTGGCATCTGCACCAGTCATGCAACATAATTGTCTGGTTCACTTTCCTGAAAATATACTGGAATTGCACCATTTGTACAGAGGACACTCCTTGATGCAAATATGATGATTCTTTTAAAATACATCAGGGTTTAAAAAAAAAAAAAAAAATGCAGAGCACTTGAGCGCATGTTTAAGTGCATGTCCACCTTACAGAAAAGGAGCTCATTGGCTTTAATAAAACTATGCATGAGGTTATGTTTGGGTTGAAAAAAACAGTTTGGGTTTTTTTTTTATACATTTAGACATCTAATCACTATTGCACCTGATGGCTCTTGGTAGTACCTAGGCACTCAAAAAGCTGCTTTTAGGCACAGACATGACTTGTACCGTTATACTCAATGATGCCATAACAGTGGCAACATATCTCCTTGGGTTGAAACCTTATTGCTGACCACTCTGGAATTCAGAGCATGGGGACAGATGAGATCCAAGGCAGTACCAGCCACAGGATGAGCAGTAGACATATCAAGAGAAGGTTAATTTTCCTATAACTTATGAGTCCCTGAGTCAGCTTTGGAGTTAAGGATTAATCCTGACTGTTTCTGATGACACTTCCAAGGAGCTGCCAACTATCTTCAGTTGCCTGGGCAGTTCTCACGATGCAGATATCTGACCACTAAGAACTCGGCGAAGATTCACCATCAAATCTTCAGAAATAATTAGTCCCACAACCTCATCTGTGACCACAGAAAGCACAGTGCAGCTCAGGAAGGAGGATTCAGAGGTAGTTTTTAAGAGAGTCTGGGACAGCCGAGCATTGGGCAGCTTGCCCTGTCTGTCTCACAGCTGCTCATACTGATGGTCTCGCAGACAAGCCAGCTGCAAAGAGCCACAGGCAGGGAGCATTTTCATCTGTCCCTTGGGGTGCCATTCACAGGCATGCTAATTTTTACTCAATTTCATTGAGATTCTGACAAAAATAAGGCCACAGAAGTCTAGAAAAAGCATCTTGTTTATCATCAATCTGGACAGGTAGTTGGTCTATAAACATAGCCAAACCCACTCTCTGGTAGATCGACTGTGCAGGCTGCATGCTGGACTTTTCTGCAGAGATTTAAGCAGCCTGTGTTCTTGCTATCCAACTGTTTTCCTAGGAGCACTTCCGAGTAGTGATACCCACCTCCAGGTCTCCAGAGATGTTTCCCAAGAGCACTAGAAGATTAGTCATGACCATGAGCAACTGAAAAGCAAAGCATGATGCTGAGAAGGGCAGTAATGTATAATATTGCATGTGTCACACCATCCTGCACAGTTTTGCTAACACTGGAAATGGCTAACTTAAGAAAACAAGAAAGTAAAAAAAACACTTTTTTTTTTTTTTAACCTCAGGTACTGTCACAGGTGTCTCAGGCCAACGGTGAATTGTCCAGTGCCCCTGCACCAACATTCATCCTGAAAATCTGAGCAGTCCTGAACACAAAATCCCTATGAAGTAAAATGCAGGAGATAGTGTATCTTCCTTTTTGCCAGCTCTATGCACATGAAAACAAGTCCTCTCCTCAAACCAGTGAGATTCACTACTGTAAAGTGGAATGGAGAATTTGGAAGCAGAGGGAGAAAGCAACCTAAGAGAAAGTGGGAAGCAGCCAATAAAAGACGTATGTAATCAAGGGAAGCAAGCTATAGTGCTAGGGGTTTCTTGGAGTTGAAGATTTTCCAATAGGCAATGTAACAGAACAGATTTATGATTTCACCATAAAGTTGCATGATACCATTTAATGAATTAAACATTCGCATACGGGTTCAGAGAAAATATTACTGACTGGGAGAGCATAAAAGCGTTGGGACATTCTTCACGTTTATTACTCATGAAAAGCTAAAGAAAGAAAGCAATCACAATAGCAATGAAACATACTTTTCCACCCACATAGCATCTGATCAAATATTCACAGATGGAATTTATATGGGGGTTTATGGTAGTTTTTTTAAGCTGCAGTTGTAAGTTAAGTTCTGCTAAAATCCAAATATACACATATATCTTAGGTATTTATTGGAGTCCTATTACCATAATAATTGAGCTCTTCACCTCGTTTAATGTATTTATCCTCACACCATCCTTAGAAGGGAGGATGGGCTACCATTCCCAGTGCTGAGTTTGGAACTACAGCACAAGAGAGGTTATGGACAATAAAATGCCTTAGCTGCCTTCAGTTTGGATATTGTAATGCTTAGAAATGAGGCATTTGGCCACATTGGAGTGCTTAAAAGAGCCAAAGCTAGACAGCTTCCTAACCAGCCAACAGGAAAGGCTACATGCCCCCTTGGACAGAGCAATGAGAACTGTCTAAAATAAAATTAAATTGCCTGGGACGTTCACATTTGGAACACTGACAAAATGAGAGAGCTCTGCAATCCAACAGAATTCCAGTAAAATGTAGCTGCTGAATATACAGATCTAGAAACCAGCTGATTTTTTTTTTTTTTTTTGACTGCTTGAGCACAGTCTTTGCAGATCACAAAAATTCTTCAGGTCTGAAATTCTGCCTAAGTATCTTGTGTGAATTCTGCCTTAAGACACTCACTGCAGGTGAGTGGGAGTGGCTGTAACAAACTTGCTGTCTCCCAGGAGCAGCAATAGCCCCATCAAACAGAAGAAAAAATGCTGTGAGATTATGATTATGTTCCATTGCCTTCATTCCCACGCCATCACTCTAGTGCCTTCATCCCACCAGCGCTCAGCTGTGCAGGGAATGGCTCACCTGAGTGACCGAACTCTGCTCAGTCACATATATAAGTGTTTTCCACTCTGACCCCCAACCTGAACAGGACCCTGATGAAACACATTTATAGAAGCTGCAAGATTGATATTTCTAAGGTTACTGAGCCAGAGCAAATAACTCTCCTTTTGCAGCTTCCAAACTCTTGCTCTTTGTTTGGATTCATGTCACTGACATGAAAGCATCTCATTTAAGAATGTGCGATATGACAGTAAGGCAGGGAGGTCTTGTATATTGTGGGCAGGGTTTTAGAAGTATAGTTCAGCAAATAAACAAGATTGAGTATGTGTCTGAGACCCAGGAAGGGTCATGCAGTTGGGTTCACAGAAAGATGGGTTTCAATTCAGGTTCAGTGTGCTGGCACATTGTGAAAGGCCTTCTGCTTACGAATTTTGCTCAGAAAAACAGAAACTCATAATCTCAGAGGGAAATACAGCCAAAAGCAGTAATTGGATCATAGCAACATGGAAATAGGCCAGAACTACATTTGCTTCAGATATGGTGGGAAATCATTCAAACCTTAGCATCAGTGTTTTGTCAGTTTGAAAACTGGGGTAAATTTGACACAAATATTGTGTTGAAAACATTTAAAAGATTTTTCCCACCCTTCTCCCATCCCCACCTCTAAAGATGATCTCAGAACTGCTCAGCCTCAAACATTTAAGAAGAATAAACATGTTACCTAAATCCAATTTGACAGCCAGAGATTAAAGTATATCTCTATAAACAAATAAACTCCATGTATTTCCAAATTACCAAATGGAAAGGAAGTTATATAGAAAAATCCTCAAAACACACAGACATCTGGCTTGAGTACTGTATTCATTCCTCCCCAAACACACAAAGGCATCTTGTTTGATCATGGAAGGGCAGCGGGATACACACTTGCACACCGAGGGAAGAACAATGTCAGTACCATAAGGTGCAATGTGCCATCAGCTGTCACTGAACTCAGCGATAGGTGACACTGGCCATCTGATACTCAACCCCACAGACTGTGACTTCTGCAGGACACTGCTTCAGAGACTGCCTGGCCTTTTCCAGCATCATCTGTCCAACAAAAGCCTGGACTTAGGGCTGTTCATTCATGGCAACTGGCAGGTTAAACATGGACAGTTAGAGGAGGTACCCTCCTCAACTGCCCGTTCTGCCCGTTTCCTAGAGGCTGTGGCACTGCAGTCGATACAGTCAAACTATGTGATGCAGTTTGCAAACTGTCATCTACAACCCGGGTGATTTTAACAGACCAGATGCAAATGGCTGTAGTCCAAAAAGTTACTTCACATGCAATTCAGCTTCTCTGCAAAGGAAAGGAGTAATCTCTGGGAGAGGGGAGGAAGGAAATATTGGGGAAGGCAATTATCTCTGCCATCTAGGTTTTATCTTCCCGTCCTTGTGAATCACATCCTTAGGAAAAAATCCATTTGGAACTTTGAACCATCCTACTAAAAACATCCCATGTGTTATTTTTTCAGCAGTGTGTCTCAGTGTATTATTGGTGTCATCTTATTTGTTATTTTAATTTTAAAAACCATTCCATTTGAAATGAGTAAAGAAGAAAAAACCTCGGGCTCTTTTTTTCTTCCTTCATTGTTTCTAGACTGAAGATGTAATATATAAAAATCGCTTCAGCTGTTTTTTGTCATTACTAGAAATAAAATAATGACTTAATGACTTACTATCACATGACATTCAGATTACAAAGGCAACACTACATAAAAACCAATGCAGCACATATTAAATGGATTAAAATTGAACTAGATTTCTAATACTGACTGTATAATGTGGTTACTTGAAATAGCTGGGGATTAGACTCAATGACCCGGGAGGCCTCTTCCAGAGTTATACTCCTAAAAAGCAATTGTTAATGGGGAATCATCATCAAAGGGGGGGTATTTTCTGTGGGTCCTACAGAGATCTCCTTTTGTCCAATGTTATTCAACATCTTTAGCCAGGATGATGAAGTTTTCAGAGGACAGAAACATTTGGAGAACAGTAAACAATAATGGGAATGGGTCAATTGTGCTCACTTTGGTAAACTGCCTTATTTTGAATGTTACTCTGAAGTGAAATGCACTATTCCTACATCTAAGACAAAGTCACTCTTAGAGCACATTCAGTAGGCACTCCCAAAACCCCTGTTCACTATCCTGTAAAACAGAAGATATAATACTTGGTTATACAAAGAGCATGTTGTGACAACGCGAAATGTTATTATTACCTCTGCATACAGTGCTGGTTTATTCATTACTCAAATAACAAGTACAGTCCAAGGAGGTAGCTGAAACACTGGAAAGGAATCAGAAGAAGACTACAGCAATGATTTTATGTCTGGAAAATCTGCCTTAAAACAAAAGACTTAAGAAGCTCAGACTCTTTAACTTCTCTAAGAAAATGTTGAGAGGCAATGAAATCACAGTCTGTGTTTGGGGAATGGAAAATATTTCTTACAATAAAAAGTTGTTCAGTTTAGCAGACAAAAGACATGTGGTGTCTGACCAGCTAGAGTTTGAAATTAGATTCAGGTGAGATAAAATATACATTTTTATTAATGAGTTCAGATAATCACTGAAAAAACTTACAAAGATAAGTGGTAGATTTGTAAATCTCACAAAGTCTGAAAGGCCAGGTATCTTCCATGATGACATGACCTGGCTGAATGAAGTATTCGTCTTGATATGGGGATGACCAGGGCACTCACAGAGAAGAATGAAGTATGAGAGAACAAAGCCCCTTTACTGATTTTAAAATCTGTGAAGAAAGCTAATCTGCCCACTTTTACAGACCGTCACATACAGCCTCTTGGACACAATGTAGAGTGTCTCAGGAATCTCACCATGCAAAAAGCACATTTATTTTGACTTCAGTGAGACACCTATTAGGCTTTTGTTCTTTCTAAACCTTTCCATTCTTTGAGTTCTGCTTTCATATCTTCTTTTAATCCAAAGATTCCTCCTTGCCTTCCCATAAAGTTGTCATTTCCTTCAGATGCTCAGACTGATGAAAGAGCCATACTGAAATAAAAACTAAATGAGGTGAAAATATATCCCATAAAAACCCCCATTAAGGAGTTTACGGAGACTGGCTCAGATAGCCATATTTTATTCCTTCTAGGAAACAGAAAACCCTTAATCCCATAAGAATGCAGCCAGAATCAAAGAGTAAGAGGAGGCATTAGGTTGCAAGAAGAGGAGGGGGTAAAGAAAGAAGAATTTTTTAGTCATCCCTTCAACACAGCGTGAATGAATGGGCTATCACCACAGCTACTGCATGGAGCACAAGCACCAAGCAGAGCAAATACAGGAGAAAAATACGATAAACTAGAAATCTACACAAAGTCCACGGTCAGATAGCACTGGGTTAACGTAGTGTAATAGGCTGTTGAGTGCTTAATGAGCCAGATGCCGTTAGGAAAAATGTCTATTAGAGGAAAAGAACGGAGAGAGAGGAAAGGCATGAAATGCTTGTGTTCAGTCATGATTAATTAAGAAATTGAGAGAAACAGTAAATATGATGGTTTCTCATCCCTTATACAAGAAACTGATTCTTCTTCAGAGAAAAATATTTTCTGTCCCCAACCAACTCTCAGGTTATTACTTGTCCTGTCTTGTCTGTTTGTGTGTTTGTTCTTTGTGTGTGTGTGAGTCTTTATTTTTTAGTATTACAAGTTGGTCAGTGATTAAACAAGACCAGCAACAACCCAATATAACATCCCAGAATATAGAAAACCAGTATTTTGTGAAAGTTGCCCGATATAAACACAACATCCTTTTCTCAATCTGCTCAAGCAGTTACATGGTTTTGTGAGTTACTTAATGTTCATTTTTGATCAGAGTATTTTATGTGTTTTGGTTTTTTGTTGTTATACATTAATTCATGTGAGGTAAACAAAATTCTTTCACTTACACCTTCCTGGTCTTCTCAAGTTAGTAAGAGACAGAGGTTAAACCTGTATCTGTACTTTAGAGAATCAACAATGTCCTAGGTGATAGATGCAACTTTTGCTGGACATTTTCATATGTGTCTGGAACAAACCCTGCCTGAACCTCTAGCATCTTCTGTTCAAGCCAAGTCAGGCACCACACAACTCAACATCACTCGAGATTTGGGCTCGTATCATTTCAATTACTTTTCCCTAAAAAGGAGTACACATTATTTTTGTAATTTTCCTTGCCTTCATTGTTGTCAAATTGCTTCTAAGAAACAAACACATGGAATTCATTGAGCATACAACAAAACCCACATTCAATTAGATATTGACTGTCTTGAGGGGTAACAGAAATAAAATGAAGCCAAGGGGAAAAACAGTTCACGAGTTATGGTACAGTGACCCAAGCGTTGTGGGCAGAGGGGAATGTTGCATAATCAAAACAACAATGAGGCGATCATGGGGAATAGCATTGTCTTTTCCACACCCTGCCATCACAGCACTGTTCCTGGAACTAGCCCTGCCGCTTGTGAGAAAGCGTCTTTGAAAATCAAACCCCCGAATTTTCAAATCATCCTCAGCCATGTAGACCACAGATTCACCTGAACTGAGCCTGGACAGTTCTCTGCCATGAATACAACATGTTTTCTCATGCCATCCTCCACATCTACCATGCCATACAGAGGCCAGCAAAGCAAACTCTCTTCTGTTAAGTAGTTCTTTAAGAAACCATGCTTTTTGCCCGTGGTAGGGACTAACCCTGAGCAGACCAATGTACTGTAACTTCTAGTACAGCCTTTATGTCTCTGAGTGTTTATCTACTCTAAGCTATTTGTCTGGGCTCTGTCTAGTCAAAAGAGAAGGATTCATCTTAGAGTAACTCACCCGACTCAACAGAGGTGTCTCAGGGAGATGCCTGTCTTGTTCCTTTGATGCCATATGGGGACTGAATGTGCAGATGGCCATGGTAGGTGGACTGAATTACATCCTTACTTTCTGACTTCAGAGGACAGTTTTCGATGAATGCGACAGTAAGCCTACTGAAATCCGCTTTATTGACTTAACTTGGCTTTGAACCAGAGCAAACATGAACTAAGAACATGAAGGAGGATGCTTATCCTCTGTGAGACCACTAAGATCTGTATCCTTCACTTTCTTCATTGGTTATTGAAGGGGTCTAAAGTTACTAGGCTCCTAAAAGACACTTCACTTGCATGACTGAAATGAGGTGGGCTAAATCTCTGCTTTCCTGGCATTCTCTGCAGTTATTTCTTTGTAGCACCTGGATCTGCCAGCTGTACAAATTCCACAAAACAAAACCTGATCAAAGTCCTGGCCCTTTGCCTGCTTTTGCAGAGATACATTCTCCCACCAGAAGCTGAAATAGCACAGGTGACCATCAGGAGTGTCATTAAAACTTACACACCTCAAAGCTACATCTTTCTCTCTATACTCTTCCTCCGACTCACTTTTAACCCTTTCCTCTCCTCTGACACTAAGTCTATGAATCGTGAAGTTCCCATGCCTTCCTTCCTGCTTTCTCATTTGCCATGCCTATAGAAGTTTATATTAAACATTATAGCCCTGTTGTATTGTGGTCTGAGCCACAGGACAATCATAAGTTATGTTCTGTATAAAATACTTCCATTTCCTAGAATTCACTCCCACTTTCAACATTTCTTTGCAGAGGATCTTCTTTGGGAAGATATAAATAATTTCCCTTTTCTTCTTCCTGGATTAATGTCATGGTTCATAAAACCTACGAATTTGGTTTTTTTTTTTTTCCTTTCATAATATGCCACATCTGGACTAAAGCAAGCAGCACCAAAAGGAAAGGTCTCTTCTGAAAACAGTTGAGAACACCCCATACAGTGTATCTGTCATCATTCATGGCTTGCTTTAGCAACTCAGGAACAAGACTACTTAATCCCAAGGACATTTTGAGATACTGCTTTTGTCTAGTTTTGGAATGAGAGCATGGTCTAATTACAAGCAATGATGAGTTCCACCCAAAAATGTCTCTGCTCAGAAGTTCATGTGATCAGACCTGGTCTTTGAGAGTTTTGCATATGGCTACCAGTGCTCCAACATTCATCTCCAAAATAAAGGACTAAGCTGGAACTGTCATCTACTGGACAGAAATTCAACATACCCATATATTTTAACACAGGTTTTACAGGATGGACATAAACTGTCCACTGTGCAGCCTCACCCATCTCTCCACCATGCAACCTATGTGGATCTAAATCATAAAGCTGAAACACTTCGAGGATATTACCCTGGAGGTGGCAAGCAAAATCCTTTTCACTACTGCAGATTCACCACTGGAGTCAGCAATGTCGTCCCATCCTGTTTCCCAGAGGCAAGCTATGGTCTCTCCCTCATCCCACTCCACAAACCTGGGACATTGACAAAGATATCTTCAGCCAGAGGAGGCGAACACAGTTTACCTACCACAAGAAACAGAGCTGCCAGTGCAGATGTTTAACGTGTGATCTTCTCTGCAGATCTGTGCTAACTAGGGATGCACAACCCAGTTTACATCAAAGAACTGATGTGAACTTTCATCCACAAGTCAAATTACATACTAGTTCAAAAAGCGTGGGGAAATGTGGACTAGAAGCAAACACCTTGGCATTGGATACAGCTTTGTGTTACTCCAGTGCTGACATTACTACTTACATCATACTGTACAAGCCATTTCAAGGAGTGCCTTAAAACTAATGCTAAAACATTACAGAGCAAGAGTGACATGGGGGATATAATTCAGCCATGAACTAAAGCAGCTTCATTTCACTGCTAAGACAACACCAGTGGTTTGCTCATATGTGCATGTTACCAGCAACACCTTCTTCAGCAAGGCTAAGGCACAAATTCCTGTGATGCACTCCGCAATTCAGCCTCTTCCTCTTTAAAAGCAATCTTAGACATAAGCATTGTTCACATTGGTTGCAGCACATATTCCTGTATTTCAATTTAAATTCAGTCACTGAGATGCATGACTGATTCTTTTGGTCACACACTATGTCTATGAAGTCATGTGACAGCTCTAGTTTGTAAAGTAACACTTTCAAAGCCGATGACATTCATCTTTGATGAATTCAAACAACCTCTGTTTATTTATTCATAAAAATCTGAGTTTGGGGCTCCAAACGTCTGGTCACAGAAATATAATTACTCACAAAAAGCACATGGAGAAGTCAGGGAGAGACCAGACTTACTTCTAGTTTAGCAAATCAGTTGGCAATTGAGCTTTTTTTTCTTTTCAACTGTCCAAATCAGGTATTCTCACTTTTTCTACATATCCAGAGTCACATGCCATGAGACAAATCAGCATTGCTGAGATTATATATAGGCATAGCTGAGACCAACACTTGTTGCCTTCTGCTCAGAGTTTTGACCTTAAGAACAAGGAACAAATGTCCTAAAACATCCCAGCTAGATCCACAGAAGGCTCATTTATCAGAGCCTTTATGCCCACTGAAGTGAATTATCTGAAACATATGAAAATCTACATATTAAGATCCATTGTCTCCAAACAAGTTTTTTAGAAATCCTTGCATTTTTGGCTTGTGTAATCACTCTTTCTTGCAGAGCACAAAGGATACTTAATTCAAATTCCAGTGCCTGCTGGTAACCAGCATTTCTTCAGGTATCTTTTTATCTTTTTGTTAATTTTGCATTATACATCAAGCTTTAGAGACTGATCCTTCACTATCACACCCTGCTCGCTGCCACCTATATGCATGGAGAGTAGGTGTAAAATTGTTCTCAACATAGAAACCGTCCTTATACCATCATATCTATCCTCTTCCCACCAACAGTGGATGCAAACCACCAGCCAAATAATTAACACGCTTGCCTCCCTTTGGGTTGACTGATAAAATGGAATCAGACAAATGAATTTTTTGTCCCCACTGATCTTTGAGTACACTGTGTTATGACAGGGTGTGAGGTGACATGTCAGATAATGTATTGTGTCACACTCCCTGACTATTTGATGCCATTTAATGTAATGCATCATGGCATGCCATGATGGGATGACACAAAATGAGAAAGAAGCCAAACTGGAAATACCAATTACCCACTCTTAACCCTGAGGCAGTAGGGGGAAAATATTCCCGCGTCTGGATGACCCTTGCTCTGCTTATTGCCTAAGCTTCATAATTCAGGGAGTTTGTTTCAAGTATTCCTCAGTCTGAGGTCATTACTAAGCACTTAGATGGCCAAAGTGTCTGTAACCCTCCAATTCATCGGAAATCCAGGAAAAAATAGCAGAAAAATCAACTGAAAAAAACCTGTAAATCGCTGTTCCCAGAGTGTCAAGTCGAGCTGATATTTTGTGTCTAATGAGCCTCAAAGCCACAGGGTATAAGGAATAAAGAAAAGGCAGGAGAGAGGAGGGGGAAGGGAGACAGCGCTGGCAGGGAGGCTGAGCTGAAGACCAGGCTTACATCCAAAGGCTGCACAGACAGACAGGGTCAAGGCTTGTGAGCTGTCTAGCAGAGTGTAGACAAGCAGCACATAAGAATAATGCACCCTGTTCTGCTGCAGGTCAGCCCTGGGAGGAGGTTACTCTCCCAGCCTACCCCAAGAAGCTCACTGTCACCTTTCTCTCCATCTGAAGTCATTACTCCTCTGATCTACCAACCAACCTGCTCGGGTAAGTGCTGCCTAAACTGGTCCAATCAAATGATCCAGGTCAAAGTATAGCCTCCTGTTTGACTCCCCGAGATCTGAATGAGGGTACAGTTTCACACGTGGGTATGATGGCAGGCTGGAAGGAAAGCTAACCACCCAGCCGAGAGGCAGGGGTGATCCCACAGGATCCCATGTCTCAGATGCACCAGAACAACACACATGGCCAGCATGAACAAAAGTGCCCAAAATAGTCCTGGCTAGTAGCACAAACAGAGTGACACAAAGTCATGGTTTCATGACAGCTGAGCTTAATACCACAGACAAGACAGAGGTCAGCAAAGTTTCAGCAGTTTTCCTTCTCAAAATCACCTTCCAACTTCACATTTTCTTGCATCCCCACCACATATTTCTAAAAGCAACTATTTCTACCCACATGTCTATATCCCAATTTCAAAATACAACATATTGGGAATGAGTTCGGATCAAGGACACTGCTTCCGTTTAATCCAAATCTAGTTTACCTTGTTTCCTCTCATAAATCTGTATGAGGCTGTGCTCTCCAAATACTCCTCTGAAAAATCTCAATGTCGAGTCTTTTCTCACCACAGCATTCTTTTTTCCCCCATAACTAGTCCCCGGGAAATATCTGTGCAGTCCCTCTATTTGTGTCTTCAAGCATTTGTCAGTGTGAATATCTATGTATGCTTGCATGTGCTTTGCCATTATTTGCTCATGATTTTCCCAAAACCTATTATGATGGGTTGGCTGAAGACACTTGATTCTTCGGATATTTTAATGAGAATAAAGGAAGTCAAGCATTTTGGTGTGATGCAAAACACTTGTCATACAAACCCTGCCCTTGACGCATACTTTGTTGAAACCTCTAAAGGAAAATTTTCATTTACAAGCTCATCCATAATACACTTTTTAGAAAAAAACAAAAACAAACAACAACAACAAAAAAAAAAAAAACACAAAAACAAAAAAACCACACCACAATTCAAACCAAAATTATACCTCCATGAAAAATGTCATAAAGATATGAGACTTGCATTCAGAATATCGGTCACAGGCTGCCTTGGTCTGTTCCCACACAGGCTTGCAACACTCTCAAATCAAACTGTTCAATGGCATATTTTCATTAATTATTTCCATGGCTGAAGAAACATTATCCTAGCCATAGGAAAAAATTTTAGCGATATTGTGAGAAAGATGGAGAAATGCTCCAGAATTCTTTCTGTTAGAAGTGACAAAGAGCACATCTTGTTCAGTGGCATATTTTCATTAATTATTTCCATGGCTGAAGAAACATTATCCTAGCCATAGGAAAAAATTTTAGTGATATTGTGAGAAAGATGGAGAAATGCTCCAGAATTCTTTCTGTTAGAAGTGACAAAGAGCACATCTTGTTATATCATTTAACAGCTGGTAGCTATGAATATGGTATGGTGGATCACAACTACACTGGACTTACATATAGACTAACAAATTCCACGTTGTTCACAGCCAAGCAAAATTGGGAGATTCCTTATGGCAAAGCTGAAGGAAACACAGATTTACCAAAAGATGAATTTATTTTTTTGGGCTGTATACTGTAGTTATTATGTACTTTAACTTCTTTTTTAAACATAAGTTCCCTGTTTATAAAACAGAAAATGCCTAGCCAGTCTCCAACAGAGTAGCAAAACTGAACAAATTGCAAAATCATACCGTGTAATTACCAGAAGAAAAGTGCTAAACTAATGCAATCAAATTCCAACCGGATGGAATACTGGGAAAAAAAAATAAAAATCAGACATCTGAAACCGTTGCACCAAATCGATGTAGCAACTGCAGCATTTAAGATAAAAATCTCTGTGTCAGGTCCTGAACAAATGATTGTGAGCAGGAATCTGGACATGAAACACTCTCAGTTCAGGCAGAGACACAGACTAAGACTCAAGAGTGACACTGTTCATAGCTGCAGGATTTTTCAGACCTAGTGATGACAGGGTATGTTTTGAAACACAATGTATTCAACACTTGTTCAGTCTTTGAGACAGTCTTACACAGAAGCAAAGTACATTCAGGACTGCAATGGAGGCTGATAGAGAAATGAGCTTCCTAGAAACAACAGATTAGGCAGCCTTGCAGTAATCAGTAAGATCCTGCTTCTCCTGAAGCAAAGCATATAGAGTTGAGCTGGTCCTGCTGGCCTCCAGTAAGCCACATCTCTGCATCAAGTAATAAATAACCTCATTCAACACTGCTCCATTCCTGCCTCTTCATCCAGTGGCCCTTCCCTGAAAAATGCTAGCAATCATCAGCACAGCATGCTTCTCTGTTGAAGTATGTGTGTATATGTTAGAGATATGCACATATTGACATATACTCACACGAACAATTCTCTATAAACAGAAAAAATAGGTGAAACAAATCTCCTCTACCTCCCAGTGCATGTTTAATATATTTATGAGTATTTCTAGTTAATTTTTCCATTTGATTCCAGACCTTAATAAGTTGTGATTCTCCTACAGTTTAAGTGGAATGCGCTTGTGTTCAATACTTAAATTTCACACTTTATAGGCTGTACAAAATACTGTTAAACTTTAAAGGACAGCCACTATAAGAATAAGAACAGTCATAAAGACTCTACAGGAGCCTCTCAACTGCCTTAATTTTTTATTTTATTGCCACAAAACTTTGCATGTTTGAGTCATTCCATTCTCAACAAATTGGTAACTGCAGGTAATCAAAATGCTTAAACAGTTTGGATAGTGATCAAAATCTCAGTCCTGACAATGACTATACTTCCGTTGTTAGAGAAGTGTTGGTATAATATGAAACTAAAACTCTACCATTCAAAGGTCAAGCATGAAAGCAAAGAAAAAGCATTTGTTGTTTTGTTTTGTTTTGTTTTGTTTTGTTTTTTAAAAAAGAACGTGTGCATTGTAATATCCTGGCAATTACTGCCCATGAGCATATTTTCCCTTGAAAACTCTTTTCTCTCTTTCAGCACTTGGTCAGTTGACATAGAAAAGACTCATCAACATCCAGCTTGGAAAACTACACTCAACTCTGTAGTAACATTGACCACATAAATTAAACTGAACTTTATTCACAGGGTAATTGTGTACGTTTATTGGGAGGGAGATGCTAAATGTGGCCTCAGTGTCTGTGGCCATAATGTCTCTTACCAGAGCACACCATCTCCATTCATGCTCACATTGCTGCTGAGGCTTCAGCAGAAGGGAACATAAAAGTTGGAGTAGATAAGCCATTTCAAGGGCTTTTTCCAGTCTGCAGTTCAGCGTCACTAATCCAATATCTGCTTCCAAGTATTCTGTTAGTAGAACATTTTAGAAAGGCTTGAGTTTCTTTTAAACCAATTAATATTCCTCTTGGTTTACATGAGGAGCACCATATAGAAGAAGTTATATCACGCATGCACCAAACTTACAGCTGAAAGGATCTAAGACACTTAGTTTGAAAAAATCTAATCTCAAGTTTATATTTCTTTCTAACTTGGCTTCTTAAATAAATAAGGCTTATGATAACACTATTTTCTGTCAGACAGTCCTTCACCAATAGCCTGAACATGTCAAGCCACATCAGTCAAATGTGGCAAATGACTAACAACCTCAGAGATGCTTCATTCCTACAGTTTTTTTCAGGATATAAGTATTTGAGTAGGGGAGCAAGACTTATTAATAACAGCAAGGTCAAGGTGCAGTAACTTATTTTAGATACCAAGAATCCACAGAAATAGTACCTTTCATGTCCTCCAATAGACAAATGCATAAGAAACTGGATTTCTAAAGTTCTTCTGTTCATAATGCTTCCCTCTCTCCATCAGGCAGTAGACAATAGTGAAAACGATCAAGATACAAACTCTCTCTCTTTTATGTTAATCCAAAGCAAAGCATCTCCATTTTCAACTGAATTTTATAAATAGAGGAAAAACAAGATCAAGATTATAAGGATCTTATTCACAATGACAAGCAGCTGTTAAGACATGACTTCACATGACATTGCAGCTATCATTCACGCCTGACTGAAGGAAATAGTGCATCCCCTGGAATAAGATATTACTCGATATTCAATCAAGTATCAGGTGCTGACCCATAAACTATCCTATCACTATCCTGAGGTTTATATGGGAATAAATTTAAAGTAGTTCTAAATGAAGTCTTGAGAACTGTAGCCATCAGACTTGATAATTCCTATATGGAGTTCTATTACTCACAGATGAACTGCAGTCTACCATTAGAAGTATTTTTAATTCAGAATTGTAAATAACCAGTCTTTATCTAACTAATTATCACTTCAAGAAGAAATAATACAACCTAAATTATGAAGTAATAGACACAAAATATTATATTATTCAAGGCAAGATTTCTATAGGTAACTCCACCTGAATAATTAGCAATACCATCTCTGGTCCTCAGGGTTTCAACAGACAGGTATATACAGGGATACATGTATAACCTTTTGTCCCTGTTTTGCAGAACTGATGACTTGCACAAGCAATACACTGATGGAAATACAGGGAACATTTTGGAAAAATGTTGAAGAAGAAGAATCTTTAATACTTTTATAAGATTTCCTAACTATAATCTCCTAAAAGGATGATCTTCCTTTCTCTCACATGGATTTTGGGGAAGCTAGTTTACTATAATAATCCTCTTACAGACTTCTTTGATGACAGGTGTTGTAGTTGGATTGCTGTTTTTACTTTCACTGCAATATTGGGAGCCAGTATGGGAAACAATGTTGTAATATTCCAGGAAGAAATGCAAGAAGTGGAGAGTCCTCCTCCTTTCATCCCCCACAAAGTGGGTCACAAATTACATCACAGAGGATGAAGTCCTTGAGTCCTGGAGACCCGTGGTCAGCCTTGGTAGGCACTTTCCCAGATAAATGCCATCTCTTTCAGCTCACCTGTGACCTTCTCCTACAGAGAGATTTTGGCAACATTTTGAGAAGTCAGCAAAAGTATTCTGCTTCTTGGCTCTGACATAAAATACAATCAGAGTATACCAGGAAAAGCCCAGGAAAACAGCTGAGAGGAACCATAATTCAGTGGAGCACGTCTATAAATCCAAACAGATCAGCCATGCAGTTTCCCTCACTTTCAGTAAGGCACTTGAAGAAGAAAGATTTGTGAGAGAGAAAGTGATTGGAAGTTTTCCTATACAATGACCCTTCTGATAACACTCTTAGGGGGAAAAAAAACAGATAGGAGTAAAGGGAACCTCTGGAGCACACAGAGTTCAGGTGTGAAAGGAGGAAAAAATTCAACATTTAAAAAATCTTTGTTTTAAAACAATCCTTTCAGCATGAGCTAAGCACTAATTAGCCAATTTGTTCTATTTATTATTCATACAACAATAGGACATAGAGGTTTTCAAGAACAAGGTCCTTCATGTTAATTTCCTCACACAAGCATTGTAAGAGATACTACCTGTCAAAAAGCCTTTCTAGATAGACATGACAAATACGTGGAGAAAGCAAGCAGCATAATTTTCTGCATGAGGAACTGAAGAGAAATTAAAAAACATGCCTAAAGACATTGCAGAAATCACTAGTAAGGCACTGATGTGATCCCAGGTCCTTTGTCACAGTCACTAGGAGATGACTACTGATACAGTAATCAGCTGACCTAGAGCATTAATCACATTAACCCTCCCTGACTACAATTCAATCTCTTCCTCAGACCTCTAACACCTGTAAAATTGAAAGGTTAACAAACAAAAATACATTCCAGAGCACTTAAAAAAAAAGCTTTTTTTTTTTTTAATTATGAACAATTGTAAAAAAATATTAAGAAAAGCTGCCACTTAGTTATAATAAAACCCACTTAATCATGTTCTCAGATACTGTCTTAATTCCTGCTCCTAAGATCCCTAATTTCCTTCAACTTTGAGCTTTTAGGTGCTCACCAGATAATGCTGCTTACTTGTGTTACTTCAAACACTTCTGTGCCTCACCTAAAATCTGACGCGTCTGTCCACCTTTCTCAGATGACTAGCATCAGTGCAGTGACTGGACTGGCTGGTCTGAGGAAAGCAAGAAGAATCACACCCTTACAATACACTTTTCAAAAGTTAATAAGAGATCACAATGAGGACAGCCAAGTTTTGGAACAGGCTGCTCAGAGGTTGTGCTCTCTCCATTCTTGGAGGATTTGAAAGCCCTATGGGATAAAGCTCTGAGCAGCATTCTCCAGTCTCATAGCTGACCCTTCCTTGGGTAGGAGGTTGGGCAAGAAGCTTCCTGAGGTCCCTTCCAACCTGGATTTCTCCCATGATCTCATGATCTTCCTGTGTGAGACAGATTCTCATCTCTATGGAAAGTGGATTCTTATTTTCAAGATGCACCGAATTCTACATTATGATTCAGTTTAAGCTATGTCTCACTAGAAGAAACAGAAATATAAGTAACTCTTCTGTCTACATGAGTTTGACATTAAACACAAAGAAGTCATTTGCGTTATTTATACCAGCAGTGATGTTTCCAAAAGCAGTCAGATAGGCTAATCACTTTCTAATACTGATCTCAAGTGTATAATTCTCAGTAGAAAATTTGATAGCAGTGTGCTAAATGAGTTCTTGAAACCTATTCTCCTGGCCCATCTTAGATTTTGTGCTCCACTTTCTGTCTACCTGCTGCATCAGCTCATACCATCCAGCAGAGCCACATGAAGCATCACAAAGCTCTAAGTACTGTGCATGTATGCATGCATGCAGGTCTCAGATGAAATATGTTGGGTTTGCTTCACAAGCTGCAAAATACATGGGCAGTAGAGTCCCAGCTGCAACTTTTCAGTTAGCAATCAGGGCTGGGCAAGGCAATAGGCCACAAACCCACAGCAGAAGATAACATATACTCTTTTAGGGCAGACAGCCTTTGCTCTCTCTATATGGTTTCTAAAGCACATTTTATAAAGGGTCTTGAAATTTCACTGGGCTCATTCATTAATACTCAACATATCCCAAGAGCAGTTAAGAGTTCCTAATAAGCAAAATTATTTTTTCTTGCTTGTAACTGGAAATTTACACGTTATAGTTGATCAGATACAGTATATTATTTGCCTGAGAAAACTTTAAATCAGTTGTGACAGTCTTCCCAAAATTATATACACCAGTCATATGGCATGTTTGACTGATTAAATGTTTGTTGGGTGATGTACTATGAGCTGTGCCACAAGAGTTTATTGCATAGACTGTGGTTGGGTTCATTACTTATACCATAGATGGACAACTTCAAAGTTGACTCAAATCTATCCACACAACTCTAATTTCAGTTTGCTGAAATGTGAAACTATCATACTTTCCACTGGCACACTTTAGTCTGATGCTGCTGCATAATCATTATGCATCACATTAAAAGAGAGAACATGGGCTACTACTGTGACAACCCTGACATTATAACACCTCACCGAAACCAGTAGCCCTATCAGGTACTAATATCACCAAGGGCTTGGTGCACACAGCTGAGAAACACTAGCTTCATTAGTTATCAGTGATCAGCTGAATTGTGGAGACTGTCCGTATGATTGCTTACCTCCAGATATGTGGAAATATAATGTAACTTTAATGTTCTTTATCAAAGTTTAAGATAAGAGACTTGACCTCATCATCAGGTCAAGAGCATATGCTCTGAGGGTTGTAGAGAGCTACAGCAGCCCATCTCCTACATTTCAGGGGGCTCAGTTGACATTTCTCCACTGCATGTTTGAACCCTATGTACACTTGATTTAAGTTGCTTGATCCCATTGCCTGAGATCCCTGTGCAATGCAGGGATCTGGCTCTCCACAATTTCCAGCGTAACTATGCAAAACCACAAATACCAGATTTGATTTTATAGGGAAAATAAAGAAACCTGTAAACATAAAGATATTTCAAGAAAAAACTGGGACATCAGAAGGAAATCATGTTGTGCAACTGTAAAAATCTAATGACAATCTACAGTCAGGGGTCTGCAAAATGTGTAACAGCAATTAGAGCCACCGCTCTTTCTGTTCCCCTGAGCATCAGAAAACACATCAGATACGCAGCAACAGTTATGTAATAGGAAGCAATAATTTCCGGCAATTTCCACATCAGCATATTATATAATGAACACATTGATGTGGAAGTGACCAACGACCAAGCCACAGAAGGATGTAACTAACATTGGCAAGTAGATTTATAACCCTTAAAAAAAAAAAAAAAAAAAAGCGGAAGAAAGAAAAAAGGTGTTAGCTAAAACCCCATACTTTTTGAACTAGAAATCTTCCAGGCACTATGCAAACATTGTTCAATCTAGTTCTACAAAGCTTCAAGAAGGACACTGAATAGTTACAAGTGTCCTTATTTCATATCTGTGTAAAGTAAGGGGAGGATGAGAAGTTGTAAGGTACTGGAATGAGACTGCAAGAATTTGGATTCCCATGCCAGTCCAACCAGAAATACCCAACATGACATTAGGAAAGCTACTTCAGTCCAAAATTCAAAGGTATTTTAAAAAATTTGGTTCCCCAGCCACATCTTCAAATGTTCTCTAGCTGGAGTGTATTGATTTTATGGGAAGTTAGAGTAAAATGTTTTTAGGAATCTTTGGAGAAAAAAATCCCTGGCACCTCCTGAATCTGGCACTGGTGATTAGCCCTGGAGACTATACCTATGCTTCATGTTATATATAAGCAAATCTGAGGTCTTGCTAGTCTTGTGCTTAGATCTCTCTTTGTAAACTAAATTAGCTAATACTTCTGGTTCACTTGGCTGTTTAGGAGCTAAAATTTTTGGAGCAAGGACAGTCAATAACCTACATGTTTATTCCATTGCTAAAACAAACTCACAAAGGAATAGAAATGCTATAAATAACTACTAATAATGTAATAACAAAAAGGCATATCAAAAAGGCAAGTCCTTTTTAATCTTTAAAGGGGCAAAATCAACTTGACTATGCTTATTGTCCAGCTCATTTCATCACAACTTTCCCAAGGTGAAAGAAGGCCTAATTCAAAGAAGGGTTAAGATTTGTATATGTCCCCTTATGTCTCTGGGATAGGAACACTTCCCAGGACAGACCATAGGAAGCCACAATCTTTGTAACCTCGATCTTGCATAAAGTATATTTTACTGTGATTGATAAACAGTCCTGGTCCTTCTTCTAAGAAAATTAATGGAAGCTTTGCACTAATGGCAGCAAGAAACCACCTGTGGCCAAAATAAAATATCATTACCCCTGTGGGTTTTTTTCCAGCGGTGATGTCTACAGCCAGGGCATGATGAACAGAAATATCAGCATATTACAGTTCATTCTGAAATGACAGCATTGGGTTTGACAAGTGACAGACTGAACACAAGTTTTTGATACTGGCAGGCAGTATCTTTCCAGAGTCCAAAAGATTATGCAGACTAGGAGAGAACTATTTTTATATTCAGTCTGCAGAGTCAGGACTCCAGGGACATTGTTTTGTTTTACTTCAAAGTCTTTGGAACATTAAATTTTACAGACATAGATTCACATCTGCTTCCCCACTTCTAAGACATTTACAGGTGATCTGACTTCTTTTCAGCCTCATTAGACTTACCAAATAATTGCAAGCAAACAATCAGACCCCTCTGAAGGAGAAAAGCATCCAGACTGTGCAAGTAGGATGCATTCTTAATTGGCACATCCATGCATCACTGAGTATTTCTTGGGCTCATTGCCGCTATTTGATTTAATGCAGTCTGTGCTTCCCCCTGTGTCTGATAGTAACGTGACAAGGGATTTTAAAATGTATGCATCTGGGAAATATAATAAAGTAAAAATACTGGGAAGAAATAAAGAGAGAGGATGCATATTTATAGTAGATTTTGTATAAGCTGTGCCAAATCACAGTTCTACCAACATTTGAAGTTGGGGAGGATGCGTTGCAAAGGGAGATTTGAATAAAAGTACACGGCTAAGCAGTAACAGAACCCATGGATGCTTAGATCCACTGAAAACATAGAATCACAGAATGGTTTGGGTTGGAAGGGACCTTTAAAGGTCATTTAGTCCTACCCACCTCCAGTGGACAGGGACATCTTCCACTAGGTTTGGTTGCTCAAAGCCCTGTCCAACCTGACCTTGAACACTTCCAGGGAAATAAGTCTAAGTGTTCCAAATAGGGAACATAAAATAGGGGAATATAAAAACTGAGACTCTTTGAAGACAAACACAGATAGTTTGTTGCTTGGGACTTGAAATAGCCAGAAAGATTTTCACAAAGAGGTGAAATCCAGGGTTCTGTAAGTGTTTCCAATTTAAACCAGTGATGTTTCTACAGTCACATTTCACTCCCATGCCACGCACAGCTCAGGAGGTAATAGCAAAGGCAGCAATGTGACAGTTCTTGATTTTTTTCTAATCTCCAAAGAGTTCATCACATCCATGGAAGAAACAAGAAGGAGCCTGAAGGAGAGGAGACACCTCAGCAGTCAGGAAGCACTTGTTGAAAGGAGGTCCTGATTGTGCCTGTTGTCTCACTGTAACCCATGCCTATATTGACCAAGGGAAAAATATCCTCAATTTATTTCTGTTCTCCAAACTTTTTCCTTCTCCTGGGGAGAATTTTCCATCAGCTCATTAGGCAGACTGGTGGCAGTTCCTGAACAAAACAGTTAGTGTGTCATAGTATTAAATTATATCTCTGTAGGTATACAGGTTGATTTATAAAGGGTATTTGCAGTGGGTTCACACTTCAGAAGTGGTCCAAAAGGAAAAGATCAGAGGGTGCTTTGTGGGAACTGAAGATACAGGGAATACCCTCGGAAAGTCTAATTATGCTCATGTGCTACATTAATCCTAAATGCTTTGAGGTCTCTCTAGAAAATGAAGAAAGCTCAGCTATTTAAGGATCAAATGTGCCTTTAACTTTTCCCCCATGTAACTTATGAAGAGTGTTGATTACCCACAAAACTGGTGGATCAAAATTGTAGCAGCGGTCATTTAATTTCTTCTCCCTGACACACTGCAATGGCTGAAGGAAGAGTTCAGTTTCCACAGTCAATTCACATCAAGGTCTCTGCTGAAAACACAAGCAGTGCTGTTAATGAAGCTCCACAGGACTGGTGTGCCCTAGGATGAAAACATGTGTGACCACTGAAAAGTGAGAAAACTCCACTATCTCATTCCATTTTCCATTTCTACTTTCCAAGGGAAAATTTGATCACCACCTGGAAGGGGTTGGTGCAGGCTGGAAATTAAAGATATCCATCCAGTTCTAACCTCTTGTGTTAGCTTATTCAAGAGTCATCTGAGATGGCAAGGGTCATCTCTGCACTCATGGACACCAGCATCAACCAGGAGCAGTGATCCAGGAGGACCAGTAGTCCTGTGTTGCAAGACAGAACAGAAACCTGAGCAATTTGGGGTCATTGTAACAAAGCTCTAGAGTGTACATCCCCACATATCTCAAAATTTCCTTCAGCTTTCATTGGCACAAAGAAGGTTAACAGTAAAACTGTGGGCAGCCCACACCCAGCACTTTGAGTTTCAACAGCTTCTAGCCTGGAGCAATAAGAAGAAAAAAAAGTCTTTCTCTGTTTCACATGGATAGGTAAATATGGAACATTTAATATGGCTCAAGATCTTGTGTCCCATCTTGGACAGCAGACAAAAGCTGAAGTCTGAGAAGAAGGCAGAAGAACCAAGCTGGTCCATGGATGTGGACTAACAGGCCACCTGTAGACCACATGGTCTTCTGCTTTCTAACAGCAACTGCATTGCAAATCAAAACCTGTTCTGTGTGCCTAGGGTAGTACAAATCATTCTTGAGCCAACTCCACCTTTTTACTGATATTATTTCTAATTCTTCAGGGGATTTGAAGCACAGTTAATCATGTATTTTATTTTCTCTTTTTCAAGGAAAAAGATCTAAATATCACTGAAGTCAAAAGGAGTTTTCAGCCCTTGATGGGATCCAGACAGCCAGCAACAAAAAAAAAGCTTTATTTCAGGGGGAGACCCAGCAGACACTCACTGACAGTGATCAATGGGTCCCAAAGCAGAGATGAAGGAAGATCGGGAACACTGATCTCATTTGGCATGCAGACAGCATCTCCAGTTCCCCACATGTCCAGCTCAGTGGCAGAGCGATGAGTAAAGGTCGCCCTGGTGACCCCAGTCTGGGTAATGTCCCCATATGGTGCACTGACACACAGACCTGTACAATGAGCTGCCAGAGGAGAAAAGACTGGACACTTCTTCACATTCAAATTGCACTGTCAAAAACTTCAGACAGAAACATGTATTTTCAGTCTTAAATCACACTGTTCAACACAGACTGAAAAAAGTTGGTGCTTGGAGGGTTTTTCAGGGTCTCCCTTTAGTAAAACAACAAGGAACTCTACACCAATTCCCCCATGAAAAAAAAAAATATATATATAGCTGATACAGTAAAATTAATTGGATGAGATTATGCAGAAACATAACATAATTTATAAAAATTACTTGTAATAACTACAGAATTACTTCAGGAATGAGATCCTCAATAAGAATTGCTGAAATCATCCTGGAGAAACAAAAGACAATACAAATATCATTTTTTTAGTCATGTATCATAGCCAACAAAACACTGCACACACTAAAAGCTATCTCTTTGGCCACTGGAGAAGGCTGAAGTGAATCCCTCAGTGTAAACTGTTCATGATCTTTCGATCTGGTAAGTCAGGCATAAGAGATTTGCAGCCTTTGTGTTGCCACTCTTAGAACCGGAGAGTAAGTCTTTGTGCTCCAAATTTTGCATTCCCCATCCAGTCCCTTATGCCACAGAGAGGACAAATCCTACTGAGCTCAGCCTTGGTAAACTGGACCCCGTCTTGATGCCATCACTATGCTCTTCCTCCAGCCCCCATGTCATTTCCACCACCAGACACCCCATTACCTAAGTACCTTTGATACCTGTGAAACACTTCTGCAAAAGGAGAACTGGGTACACACATAAGTGCCCTTTTCCCGCTAGTCACTGCCACTGGGATCAGTGACTGAGCTCAGGTGCTGGGGGAAGAATTGCACTGAAAACCATGCAGATGCTCAACACAGACCTTCCGCGTGTCTTTGCTAGACACAGGGAGGAGTACAAAGCCTTTGGCTATGTCAAAAAAGCATTGTCCCTTTATCTTATACACCAGGCACGGAGACAGTCCTTGCTGCACCACCTCACAACATGCTCTGTGGTGGGTCACACTACTGTTCTTAGTACGTCCTGTCCTAGAAGGTATATGCATGGTGGATGGGGCTTTGGGATTTCACAGTGACAGGGAGAGGAGCAATGGAGGATTCAGGGACCTTGAAAAATCCAGAATCCTCCCTCTGGATGTACCAAAAGGACCATGACAAACCCTCTGGGTGAGCAGGATCTGAAGATATACTTACTGCAAATTTCTTCCAGGGAGCCTAGACTCATCTTAAAGCCCTGCCTGGCAGACACAGGCATGACAGAAGCAGTGTCTCCACCTCCCACAGGCTGGAGCAGAGCTGTGTTCCTGGTGGCACCAGCCAGGACATTTCTCCTGCAGAAGAGGAACTTATACTACATTGCACCCAGGAAGGGCTAAAGACAAGCAGCAGCTACCAGCCTCCCATATACAGCTACACAACTATCCTCTAAAATGTAACTGGCCTAAGTCACATGCAACTATTGGCACACAAGGAAGACCAGGGTCCCTTCTGTGCCTTTCTAAACCACTGGCAAAGGCTCTCTGCAAGCTGGCCTACAGCACCCTCCTTGGAAGAGCAGGCTGGAGCTGCTTGCCCTACATGTTCACTCTTCATTATGATTAACTCCTCCGTCACAGAGAGGGACACAAACATCCATCTCTGCTCAGCCAACTGGAATCACTGGCCAACACAGACCATGCCATTTATCACTGGCACTTACGTGGGAGAGGATGACAGCAGGTGCCATTTGTGTCAGCATCATTGCATGATCCAACTGATTAATTAAAACCACGCAGCCCCCAGGCTGCTGGGAGGGCAAAGAGGAGCAGGAGGGATCATTTGTTAGCTTTCCCTTAGCACTCGCTGTCTCCTTCAAAGGCCCTTTGAGTAGAGCCACACAAATCCCACAGCAACTTTGAGCCATGGAGATGGGAAGGGTGATCTCCCCAGGGAATGGCTCCTGGGGATCACTGTTGGTGGAGGTCCATACCCCATGAAGGGGCATGAGGTCTCCATGGACTCATTCTATCTCCTGCAGCCTTGTTTTTAAACATGCTGCTTTAAAAGAAATTACAAAAGGAAGAACAATCCCACCAAACACTGAGATAATTAAACAATTGTCCCATATCCTGCAAACTAGGAATCTCCATTATTCATGGATCAGAGATGATGGTTGCAGTACCATTTCTTTTTTGTTCTCACATTCCAATTGCATCCATCCAGTTTCACCAAGTCCTCACATGACTCTCAGTTCAACAAATTACAGTAAGTGTGGACGGATACTGATGTGAGACCAACACCAGACCCTGTCATGCAAGTCCCCAAGCTGTTATAGAAGAGCTGTAATGACAGACTCCAAAGTGCTTCTTGCCCATTTTCAGCTAGGCTGAGTTTTGTAACTGAAAGAACCTCAGTGACATGATATGTCACATAAGGTTTGCCCAAGGGAAAGAAGTCATTCTGGCATGAGGCAGGTCTGACTCGCAAGGGATGAGGCTACAAATTGCACTGGAATGGCCATTTGGGATTGCCATCCATCCCTGGCACAGAGACACCCACCTACATCCTACAGTGCCATCACCGAAAATACACTCATAGCCAGGTAGTTTTCCTCACCACACTGGGATGAAAAACTCTTCCTGGTCCTGGTCACTGCCCAAAACCCTTTCCCATACTTTGAGACTGGGAAGTAGCAGATGCATTTCACTGTGCAGAGACATCAACCTGCTACTTTTCAACACTTGCTTATGTCTTGCTGGAGCAAAGGGCACTGGTTTCTCTATTATGTATGTGCAATCAAAATAAAGAGAATTCCTGAACTTTTAGCACCCTAGAGGTATTGCCTATTTCCCAGACTCAAAATAGTCAGTTGGCACAGTTTAAAGGTGGCTTGCACTCAGATTTTTAGCCTGCCAAGTAACGTTATTTCAGTACCGCAGCACTCTCTCCTTAGCAATTGTGCACACCCCCTGCCCTAGTGTTACATCACACAAAGCTAGAAAGAGCCTAAAGGAAAAGATTTAAAGTGATTTTGCTAAAGACTGAATGTGAAACTTTCATTGGATTGTCCAAGAGGAAATTACAGTTTTTCATGTTATCAAATACATTTGCTAGTTCCTGATCAGTTTTCTAGTGTATTGTAACCAAGAGCTCAGAAAACAGTTAGGAAAGGAGAAGCCAAGTGTGTAAATTCCCTCTGCTCTCCAGCATTTATCTGCATGTATTCCCCTGTACCTGCACCTCTCAGCCCTTTAAGTTTAAAAGATAAGATGGCTGCCAACTTGGTTACCCTGCAGAGAAGAGGGTAGTATGGGGTTAATGCACCAAAGCTGCCTCATCAGTCAGGAGGGCCAGCAGAGCTCACACCTAAACCAGGATCAGCATTAGCTATGCTCCCCAAATGTTGTGCAGCCTCATGTACCAGATATGACACACTGATCATTAGCCTCAGCTCAGTTAGAATCCCCATCATTTCTAGGAGTAAATATCAGGGAGTTCACATCAAAGCACCGTGTCCCACCTGTTGACTCTTTGTACTACTGAGGAGAGATGGGTCAAACAGCCACAGAGGCTGAGGTGCTGCAGATGCAGATCAGGCGAGACCCCGTAATTTGAATCTAAAACCAAAAGCTTTACATCTCCATAGCCTGTTGAGCATTGTAATCGAACCTGGGGGGGGGGGGGGGGGGGGGAAAGTTTAGCAACCATCAAAACAGAGCAGCAGGAGAGATGATTTGCTGCACCTCCTCCACTGTCCCCCCTTGTCCTTGAGCAGCAGACAGGCTCCTGTGTGCCTGGGGAGGAGGCAGAGACCTCCAGGCTGCTCCGTCCAGCTCCAGCCTCGTACATGAGCCAACGGAGGGGCCTATGCACAGATGGGATTTGGATAATCCAGACAGGACAGTGGGCTTTTCAGTCAAACACAGGGTTAAACACACACAAATGCAGAGTACTCTTCCCAGTCACCTCTCTCCTGTCTGGAGGACAGATCCTCTCCCATGTCTTCTCATCCCCAGCAGCGGGGTGGACACCTTTCCTCTTCCTACCGCTTTGCAAAGCTCAGGCCACTGTCTGCACACTTGCCACCTCCCCGGGAAGCTGATGAAACCAGCTCCAACTGCGCGTTCCCATCCCACAGCCTTTGCTGCCATCTACAGCCCCACCACTCCCTGGGGGGGGGACGGGATGGGGACCAGCGTGGGGCGTTCACCCCACAGGAACCCTTCCGAGAACCACGGAGACCGTGGAGACTGCTGGCCTCCGCCTGTCCCCCCCACAGAGATCCCCATGGCCAGCTGAATAATGCATGGGCAGTAATTTAGTTCAGGCAATTTGCCCGTTTTTGTCTGCAGGTTTAATCATTGGGAGATAAATCGCCCACATCTCTAGCTTCCCGGACAAGGAATCTGTTCGGGGCCAGAAGTGCGATTCATTATATTTTGGCAGAGAGAAGGTTTAACCACTCCGACATGGGGCAAAGAAGGAAGGAGCTCTTACAAAGACCATGAATTAATGCTGTTAAATACTTACCTCTAATCCCATGCATTTGCAGGCAGAATGATTGCTGTTGTTTGAGGAACAAGGAGAAAGTAAGGCAGTGGGAACCTGCATGGTCAAGAGCAGGTACACCTCATATTGCTCCAAATTACTTAACTCTGCAAATGGCTGTGTTCCCATATCATCCTACCTTCCCTCAGTACCCAGCAGCATCTTGTCACAGCACCACCACAATATAAAAATAACAACAAACATTAATTCCTATAGAAAGGAGTTCCTCAGTAGGTCTCCATGTCTTCCAGTGTGGCAGTAAATATCACCCTACCCAGGTACAAAAGGGCAGGAGTCTCTTTAGAGAACTTCCCCAAGATTAAAACAGAGGCTGGACTTCAGCTCTGCAGTAACAGCACCCATGCAGAGGTGATCCTCCTGCTGATGTACTGGGAGATACACTCTGCCATCTTTCTTGATATGCACAAGCATAAATTGCAAACTTAGAAAAGTAACCTTACAGTAAAATTATTTTTTACATAACAAGTGATATTCCTTTTTTAATCAAATGCGTGCACTTTAGTAGTGTACACTATGATAGTATCAGGATGAGGTTAGCAAAGCTACTGGTATGCTCAGACAGCAAATAAGTCAGACAAATTTCTGTTTTCAGTGAAAATCATCCCATCTTTTTTAAACATTTGTCCTTTCCTCTTTCTTTTCCTGCCCTCCTCTCCTTTCCCCTTCCCCTTTCCTCTTCTGTTCTCTTTTTCTGGATGAACGTTGCCTATTTAATTTGGGCATCAAAACTAATTTGGGATGAAAAGAAACTATATCTCTATATCTCTATGTCCTGAGAGTCCCAGCACACCATACAGCATTCAATCACAGCTCAAGACTGGCACATTTCAACCACTTGATCATATCATAAGACTGCACCAACTTGGCAAAAAGAGAAAAAAAAAAAAAAAAACCAAACCAAAACAAACAGAAAAGCACAGTTAGTCATAGAGCCAGGAAAGCTCTTCAAATGAAAGTCCTTGCCCACTCAAAGGTGCTTTAGAACCCAACCTTGTAAACAGTCTTTGGATTGCACCATGTGAGAATTTTGGAGACCTTGTCATGAAAGCTCTGCAAAGATGCCAGAGAAATGCATTTAGCAAGCAGATTAAACAATACAGACATCTGAGAAAACTATATCTGCCAGGTACATGTAACCATAGCCAATACAAAATGATGCTGAATAAATGTAAAACCAAACCACCGAGTGTATGTTAGAGAGGGAGGAGTTTACATGTCCCTGAAAGCTACAGCATGAAATGAACCCAAGCTGTCCCAATCTCATTGTCCCAAATCCCCACAGTCATCAGAACTTTACCATGTCAACAGAAGTGCCAACAGCTTTTGGTTATTTCTGACCCATTTATAGAAATAAGGTGAGAGCTCTGTACCATCATATAGTACCAAGTTAAGGCAAAGGCCAACAATCCAAAGGAAAATGAAGCCAGGATGAGGGAAAAAAAAGGGTACCTCTGAGCGACAAAACTCATCGAAGTGTGTCGGCTTTGGACTACACAGAAAAGTAAAAAAAATAATATAGTTCAGCAGTGCATTTGGGGACACCCGAGTGTGTACAAAGGCCTCTCCCCTAGAGCAGAGCAAATGGACAGAGACAGCAAACACTGTCCTTTCACAAAACACTAGCTCATTTTTATGTTACTGCTGCTGACTTTTCTAGAGGATACCTCACATTTGCATGATCCTACTTGATTGCCTAGACTCTATCCCAACTTGAATGCGTATCTGCTGGGTCATGGTACCCACCCACTGCTGTCACAGCTGTCCACACTGGAATATTGCTTTTACAAAGGTTTTTACTTAAGAAACTGCAGAAGGCAGTAATAGTGGGGTAAACACAGACTCCTCTGGCTAAATCTGCCAATGAGCTTATTGCCAATCTAGGAATCTCTTCTAGAGCGGCTTTTTCTGATAGAAACAAATATTTTCATTTCCAGCCTAAGCTTTTTCTTGGACTATTTGCACCACTTGTTACTAGTCCATATTGGTGCCTAATGAAAATGTTCTCTTGCCTTATGCCTCCCAACCTGTGTCTACACTTCCAGAAAATGCTTTCTATGTTCTCACTTCAGAACAGGGCCTGTTTCACCAGCATGAAACCAAACAATCTCCACTAGGTCTTCAGCCAAGATTGCAAAATGCTCATGCAACCATCAGATCTTGGCAGATATCCACCACTGGCAGCCAAACTCATGAGTCAACAATTTGGATCTGAGCTCATCCCTTGTCCTGATTTGGCCTAAGCTGGGCTTCAAATCCAGGAACTTACTCATGTTTGTCTATTCTCCACTGAGAAACAAGAGAGGAGGAGAACCTCTTGCTAGGCCCTCCCAGGATCTCTTGATGGCAGTCAAGAAGGCACTCATCCCCATCTGATCCAGCAAACTCCATCTTGTTCATTTTGGTCTCTCAGGTGCCAGCAGGAATTTCTCACCTTTGCAAAGAAGGAGTTTCTTAGTGATATGGAGAGAGGACAAGTGGGTGTTTTCTGTGGATGCCATTGCAAAGTGTGTGTGTTTCAAAGGACACACCATACTCCGAGTGCTGGTTGTGTGAAATAACTTCAGTGTCCTTCACCATGTCTACCTCAGAGCCTGATCACCACCAACACAAACCACCACAGCACACCACCACTGTGGACTGAGGGGACCAGTGTGAGCCTAACAAGGCTGAGGCATGGCCAAGGAAGCCGGAGAATACAAGGTAAAGGAAAAAAAAATAGGGTACTTAGTTCTGAGCTACTTCATGGCAGCACAGAATTAAAAATAAGCATTTAGGGAGAACAAGACAGTCTTCAAAAGAGAGTCCATGCAAGTGTAGCTGCTTCACCATGGAGGGTGACCTGCGATCTCAGATTTGGTCTGTGAATCCCCAAGTCTCTGAATCCAAGGATCTAAATCTCCTCTGGAGAAAGCCTGGTAATACAACTGATGTCAAATGACTGAGTATACCACCTTACCAGTCAGGTGTCTGCACACCAGTATTAGATCCAGAATTTAAAACCATGTGTGTGTTCTCCCTCAAGCTCAGAGAGACAAAACAAACAGCAAAGCATGAACACAGAACTGCAGCAATGCCCAGCACTCCACCAATCTTGAGACACAAGACAGGCTTGCCACAAGGCCAAGTCAAAAACGCTATAGCTTGCTCCCCAGCAATTCTACTAGCTTCAGAGCACACCAAAGCCTGTTACTGCAAACTCATTGCTCCGTCAGCCACAGCCTCTCTTCTCTGGGACACACTGGGACTTCCCTGCAACACTGGATCATGCAATTTGCAGGTCTCTCTTCATGTCCTGCAAAGGACTGAGTCTTTGCTGACACCTCTCCCTTGCAAAACCCCAAAACGGTTCTTCGTGAGCTAACCCTTATTCCTTGTGCCCCAGTCACAAGAGAACGACATTGTTACTGTTTTGTGACAACATGAGTGAGTTCAATAAATCCACTGCAGGGTTCTCTTGACAATGTGCCCAGTAAGACTCCTTCCAAGGCCTTAATCCACTATTTCAGAGTATTACTATTAACAAAGAGTCTTGAGTTCCTCTTCATACAAGCCCTGTTTACACTGAACAGTCGGTCTGCATGAGGCCAGCAGTAGATGTGATGGATTGTTCCATTCAGAGTTTGTCTGCAGCACACTGCTTTGTTTTTAAGAGTGTCAGAGTCATTAATAACACAAGGTGGATGACCTTGTTGGCTTGAAAAGATTAAGCAATTGCATGTAGCTATCACTGTGCCATGGAAATATCTTGTGTTGGTACCAGGGGCCCAGAAAGGAAGTTCTTAGCACGGGTCAGTTAGGCTAAGTTCAGCTCAAGGTCAGATCTAGGTGCTAAGAGAGTAGAGGAGCTCCGCTCCAGAAGGATGTGGATTTGTGCTGAATTGGCAGTCAATGCACACTTCTATTAGAGATCTAGTTGTTCCTGTCTCAAATCTGTCATTTCTACCATTTTCAGTGGATATTTGCACACACACACAGCAAAAGCCCATCATTAGGAGTGCTTCTCCAAGGGAAGTGAACAGCAGCCCTTTTGAGTAGACATGTAGGTCCTACTTTTGATTGCTGCTAGGTAGTTGGGAAGACAAAAGACACATGAAAAAGCTATCCCATCTCCTGTTTTCCTATGAAATCACGATGAAGTGACCTGCCAACGGAGAGTGAGTCTACACATTCAGGAGCCAGGATGGGGGTTTGGGAAGGGGCCTGTAATAAGCAGGTTCAGCTCCCATATCCCTTCCAGTTACCTGTTGAAGTAGTGACAGCTTTTGTGTCTGTTTCAGAGATGAAGAGTCTAATGCAAAGGTGAATGCACTGACTTTACACCAAGCCAGAGGTTCTCAGTCCCTCTCTCTTTTAAACCTCTAACCCAAAACAAGAAGAAAAAGCTCAAAACTTTCAGTTTTTATGCATATTAAACGTTTCATCTTTTTTGGTATTTCATGCTTGGGCATCATATTAACATCACTCCTTAACCAAGAAACAGTGCATATATGGACCTTGGATGAAGACTTCTCAGTGAAACTGAAATGCATGTCGTAAAATCTAGGTATATTCTTAAGCAATCTGTTGAACATATGCACCAGTTCTGAATGACTGCAACGCCCAAAATCAATATCCATGGTTACCAACCTTACATCCATACTGGCAAATGAACCCTGGTCCGGGAAGAGGTTTGAGCACTGAACCTTGACTGCCCTCACCATGGAAGTGCTGGTGGGATCCCTGGCATGGTTTGACCTGTGCCATCCATTTTCCTCCCAGGTGACATTTGGGTATGGTTCCGGGAACAGTATTATCTCAGGTCTGTTTGCATAAGCCCTCTTTGCTTGGCAGAAGACAAGAAGAAAGAGTTTAGCCCTGGCATCTGGACTTGGCTTTGCTTATTAGTGCAGAAACACTCACTGTCTCCTGATCTGTCTTAATTAAAGACCAGGTAGCACCCAGTTTTTATCTCACTGCCAGCTGGTGTGCTCTCACTCTCTTCTACTTTACACAGACACTGTCTCCATCCAATGGTAAGAGTACAAACCCACGTGTGCTTTTTTTTTTTTTTTTTAAACACACTAGGAAATGATTGGGAAGAGTGGTCAACAGAAACAGCCCACCACACCCACCCATCCAACTGAAAAAATGAATAATTGCTGAGTATGTATATTCTGAATGCTATTTCTGGAACTTTCAAGCTTTCCTGAGTAGGTTCACAGTGACCACACAGATACTTTCATTCTGGACATTCATACTCTTCAATGTCTCATTTAAGCTACAGATGATCAGGAAGGTGTCAGGCCATATGAATTAACTCTGGCTTCCACTCATTAAAGTGAAATAAAGACTTCAGGGTCCATGAAGAAGACAAAAGGAGGACTCATTGGCCCATTTGGCAGTTTGCATATTAGCATTTAACACTTGACTCCTCTGTATAGCAGATGCAAATAGAAAGGAGGAAAGTTTTAGGGACACCAGAATATCTTTTTGTTGCATACAGTGAAAAACTTCTGCCTAAAAAAACTATATCACCGATTAGCATTGCCATAATTTTTGCTCAAGTAATAATTTCTCTTTACTGGAGCAACAAAATAAGCATATTTTGAAATAAAGTGGAAAAATATCTCTCTCTTTATGCTTATCCACTACCATTTTAATTATAAAGTGGCAGAATTGAGACTTTAAATCTTGGATTATCAACAATGCTTGGTATTTATAGAACCATTCAATGTCCTTAATTCAGTCATAAGGCTGTGTGTAAAATACTATGATAAATCCTTTGCTGATGTAAATTTTCATCACTTCATTAATTCCATGTTAAAAAAGGATTGGCTGATTTTCACTAAGAAGAATGGCTGGCCATATACTTAGCTGCTGCAAAGCTGGTAGGTCAATTGTAAGAAATTTGTCATGACAGATAATAAGATTGGTGAAGTTAAGAAGGCAGAGAAAAGCTTTCTTCACCTGTAGTAACACTCAAGTCTGATCTGTAATTTAATTAATTTATAATAGCAGAGAATATAATTTTTATGCCCCCTGGGAATCCGACAAAAAGAAAAAAAAAAACAATAAAACCAATTTACATTATTGCTGTAGCATCTAGAAATCTTCATCATGGACTGGGAATGAATTCAAATCAGTGGGAATTGCTTTTAGTTACAGAAACAGGGTGATGTTTTCAAGGAGCCATACAATGTCAGGAACAAGAAGGGATGGGTCAGCATCAGCTGGAAAATAATAAGTTCTACAGAATATTCTGGAAATACTAAATCCTTTTGCAAGTGCAATGCAGGTGCGTTTTCAAATATTAATATTCAGTAAGGTGCTGCAAGTCAACAGCAATGACCATTATGCCTCTGCTCTCACAGATAGTCCTGCCCTGGCTTCACCCCTCAAAAACATACAATAAAGTACAGCAAAACCAGAGATCAGAGAGAAGTGTTGTTATGAAATAGGAAAGAGGTTACTGAAGTATTGAGGAGTAAATAACTGTTCTTGACAAACAAGCAGATAACCTACAGGTCCTAAAGCTGTAGGCACCATTCAGTATGAAGAGTTTTCTTTTTTCCTTGCAGAGCAGGAGGGAAATTCAATGTCATGCAGTCATGAAGCCTGATGTCTGTTTTTACCAGATTGTAAATGATTGCATCGGAAACCACTGGCAGGAGGATACTTATCTCCAAGGCTATTATTATTATCATAGCCTAGTTAAGAGCATGCTGTTTCTTTCCCACATCTGTTACAGATGTCTATGGCAAATGTCTAGCTGTTGATGGGAAGCTCTTGCATGCAGCTTGCAAAGCTTAAAATCCAGCCTCTGCTGGTCTCAGCAACATGAGGTGCTACACACTCCACTCCTTCCAGATCTTCACCCAGAGATTTCCATCCTGGCAGCACCCGGTTCAGACCTCCGTCAACCCACAGACAAACAACCCCACCCAGTCGACTTTGAATCAAGCCTGTCATTTCTGGGTTTGCGCAAACACGTGCGCATGTACAAGTGGAGAAACACCAGGGACATCAGCATCTCCCTTCACATGTGCTCAACCACCAAAAAGGACTGACACAAGTTTGCGTCACTGGAGGAAATAAGCAGTGGCTTGGACCACAACAAACGCTTGCATTCTGGCATCTTGTTGGAGATCTTGTGACTCCTATCACCCCCACAAGGCAAGAACCCCCTCCTTGTAGTCATCTGCCCTATGCTGTAACAGGGGCCTGAGCCCTTGTTGAAAGGCTTGACATCAGCAACACAAGCACAAAATAAAAGCAAGTGCTGGCTGTGCTCCAAGGGTTCATCTTGCTGATGTCTCAGCTGTGTCAGTTGGAGTTAGTTATCGAGGAAAAGCTGTGGGAACTACCATGACAGCTGAAGGGATTGGAAACGTCATGGATGGCGTAAACAGGAATTGCAGAGTCTCAGCAGGACCTGCTTGATCTTTGTGGTGTGGGAGAAGATGTGGTGCAGTTTTCTTCAGCACAGTCTTCCTCTCCCTCAGCCCAGAAGGCAACAACCGGAGACTGCTAGTGCAGATAGCGCAAGGGTAAAAAGGGAGGCATTTCTAAAATAACAGATAGAATTGCCATTTTCTGGAAAAATGGGCAGGTTTCTTCCTATTTATTTTCTCTCTGACCTAGACCAGCTCTTCCTGCCTTAGCCTGGTTCCATGGGCAAGGCCAGCACCCCAGGTTTGGGGTTCTCCTCAACTCCACACTTGCTACAGCTGCGTTAACTAATGTGGGATCACAGCAGGGAAGAGGAAATCCTGGGAACTAAAGGCTCGGTCACAAAGCAATTTTTGGATCTCAGACCCGTGTTAGCCCCATCCCCAAGAGCTGCCTGCTTCTAGGTATGCAGGCAGCTTCTTGGTGGGCTGCCTATTTCACTGGGATGGGACAAGTCCCTGCCTGACGTCTAGAGCTACTGTGAATTCAGTCCTAGTCTTTTTTAAAGGGGCAACTGATATAAGCAGGACAATATATTCTCTGTGTCCTCCTGTGTCTTTGCTGGAAAAGCTCCCAGAATAGATAACTAGTTTTTTGAATTTCTTCATGCCCTAATCACTGTAGCATTGATACATTCCAAGTAACTGGCCAGCCAAAGGGGTAGGTGAGACACAGCTCTAAGACATTTTTTCAGCTTTCCTTTTCCCCACCAAACACATACCCTTCAGATCCTGACAGTGCTTGTGTGCACAGAGCATCACCAAGAATCACAAGATGACACGAAATGTGAACACACTGACCTTCTGGATTCTTTAAACTCTGGTCAGCACCAGAGAGAAAACATATAAGTCAAAAATATGATCTTCTTGGGAGACCTAAGATGAAAAAGAGTAAAATGCATCATTTAAATCCGATAGTTGTTACCAAACCCACACATCTCTCCTTACCTCCTTGCCACTGATTTATGAATTTGATGCCTCGTCCTCTGGACAGGCGCACACATGTTTCACATCGACACAGCTTTTCTTTCCCACACATCTCTGTTGTGTAAGGTGACCATTTGAACTCATTAATTCACCATACAAAGCCGGTATGTTCCCTTAGCTGGTGTCCTACAGAGCTCAAGTTAAGGGCAGGAGAGTGAAAAAGACTCCTGGTTTGAGGAGAAGGACAGGAGGAGGGAAGAAAGCACGTGAAAAGGCTATACTTTAGCCCAGTATGATTTGCCTTCTCTTCCTCCACAGCATATGGTGTACACATGATTTGAATGCAGCAAAATAGCCTATTACTTCCTGCAAACCAAGCTGAGCATGTATGTAAAGCTGGTGGGTGCCCAAGTCAAACTGAGCTTGGAGATGCAACCACTGCAGCTTGTCCTTACCAGAGATGGATGGCTTCTAACTTTCACACAACATTTCACTGTGTTTCCTAAAATAGCTCAAACCTAAAAACCCTAAAATAGCTGAAATAGAAAACCTAAAAACCCTAAAATAGCTGAAATAGAAATAGCTCAGATCACCCAGGTGAGAGGGGCTGAAGTGGATTTCCCTTGGCGTCACCCTCTACCTGACCCCATCTGAGGGCATCTCTTTTGCCCATCATCTGCTCAACCTCAGGAGGTCCCACATGTGGGACACTGGTGGTTTGTGAGAAGCAGTTGAGACTGCTTTGCTCTTCCCTTTAACAGCACATATTTTGGTATGAAAGAGGTGAGAACTTGTCACCGAGATGAGGTGCAATACAGCCGTGAAGGTAAAGCACAGGGTCCTGGCATCCAAGCCCCTGTTGCTCCTTGCTCCATACCTACATGTCCAAGCCCCATCTGTGCTCCATCACTGCAATGCTTGAGCCCACATAAAGCACCTTTAATCATACAGGAGGCTAGAGGACACTCACAGTTCTTGCATAATGTCCTCCATTCCTTCTCCCCAGAGAAATCAGTGAAAACCTGGCAAATTTGCACAAACTTCAGACTTACCTCTGGACATCACTAGTATGTGAGGTTGTGAGTGAGTCTGTTTGTGGCAAGTAAAGAAACTGAGGGGAGAAAACTGCAAAAAATAATCGGTAGGTGTATGTCTTTGAGGAAATAAATACATGCTTAAAAGTAATTCCATAGTCAAGAAATAAGTTTTCCAGGAACTTTAAGGGAGATGGTATGTACATGATAACCAGAGAAAGAAGAAAAACAAATTAAAAAACAAACAAACAAACATATATATATATACACACACACACACATGCATTTCTTTGTTAAGACTCCTAATGCAAGAATGGTGACCCTGTCTCCCAGTGAACGTTGGGGTTCTTTGTAATATTTCACAAAACATCTGTCACCTCAGACTGTGACGAATTATGTTAAGACACTCAGTATTCTTGACTCCCACTGACAGCCCTCTGCAACTCCCTGAAAAGGCCCGTAACTAGTAGCCTTACACCATGGATGGAAAAAATCCACGCCAACTATTACTAGAATGCACTAACATAATTTCCAAGGGATTTTGAGATGCATCCAGAGTGAGGGAGACCTGACTCATTTCTTGCATTTTGCTTTTGGAAGAAAAAGTGGGGAAAAGGGGTTAGACTGAAACTGCCAAGTAGCAAAAGAAAACGAGAAACCTGTCATGCAGAAGTTGGAAACAGTGGGTCACTCACTATGGGGCATGTGGGGAAACCATTTGTGTTCCTTCCTCACCACTTCACAATGCCAAAAGCCTCAATTGATGGAAATTATCATTCCCCCTTTGGGTTCAGTGCCATCGTGCCAGTTTGAAGCAGCTGAGGTGAGGATGTGACACAACAGTTTTCACTCCCTGTGAATATCGGCAAAGTTATGCAAAAATACAATAAAATGCATTTGAAAATTAACTGATTTTGAACTATGTCCTATTTTGGGAATTTATTTTAAAACTCCACAGAAGAATTTGAGGTCTAACATCCAGCTGGGATAACGCTGTTGATGGCATTGCTATTTACATAAGCCTATAAAATAGGCTTTTTAATCTTTTCTTGTCCTGACCTTGTGCTTAAGGTATTACAAGGGTGGGTGATAAACAAGCAAATAAATTCTTACGGCCAACAAGCCAGAGGTCATCACTGCCATGCTGCTTCTGAGCTTGAGTATTATCTCAGGCAATCAAAACTTTAAAGGGAAAAAAAGTCAGCTGCAGCAAAACCACCGACTGTGAAAGCGGCGTGTGTCCTTGTGTCCATATGGCTGCGGCATGCCGAGGGGAAACACCACTGACACCAGCCCACAGGGGACAAGTTCTCCCGGAACAGCACTGAATTATCGGGAAAGAAATGTGTCCTGAGCAGCTTTGTACTGCTACCTTCACCAATACCTTACCCTGAGAGACAGGTTAATCCCTTAGGACTCATGTGGGAGACCCCCCTTAGCACAGTGTTCACTGGAGAAGCTACCATCCCCATCTTTCCCACGTCCCACGGTCAGCCATTCTTCTAAAGCTGAGATGGTCTTGCTGTGATGCTCCCAAAGATGCTTGTTCTTCGCTGAGGCAGACACCCTTATAAACCAGAAGTTGAAGCCAGCAAACCGAGATGAACCTAGTCATTAAATCACATTCAGGAATAGAGTGACAATGACCTTATGCTGTTTCTTTAACCGCCGGTGAGGGAACACCTTCTTCCAAATACCCACAGTTATGAATCCTTCCCCTGGAAGAAATGCTGACAGTAAATATAGCAAATGTCCTGGGACAGCGACCGGTTAGGACACAGGCACCAGACAAGCAACACAAATAGTCCTCTCCACCTGTCCCACCAGTCTGGTCTGCTTCCTGCAGCCCCACAGCACCAGGGGAATTCCCGTTGTGACGACAAAGTTAACTGGAGGTGCGGAGAGGTTTAGTGCAATAGGCAAGATAATATTTAGATGTCCGAGAGAAACAAAAACCTGGGAGTCTTGCCTTCCCAGTGTCAATGTAAAAGGCATTTATTTTGTAAAGGCTCTTCATTTATACCTCTGCAGAATTCTCATATGACTGTAAAGCAATCCTGAGAAAACAATAAAAACCAATACAAGAAAGTAATCATCAACTGTGTTTTCATGTGTTAGAAACATCAGTAGTCTTTCTCTAACCTAGGAAAGGGTGGTAAGCCCTGACTTTCTGTTTATGCACTTAACCTGAAGCAAAAGTGTGTGTGTGTGTGTGTATGTGTATATATACACACATAAACACACACATACATGTACACACATACATATATACATATAGAGACTACTTATGCAGAAGGAAACCTTTAATACTTTGTCTTACCAAACATCCCCAGTGTCTTTTATTACAACACTGCAAGTTTCCTAATGCTTTATGTCCTCAGATCCTGAAGGGAACTATTAAAGAGCCAACGTGTGAGCCAGCATCCATTTCTGGATAAAGAATGCTAACGGCCAGCACAGCCACGGCGGGGGGGTGGCAGATCCTCAACGACCTCCAGACAACCAGGAGGTAGTTCAAAACACTGCTTCAGGGATGTTAATCCCATCTCAGCCTGCAATAAAAGCTCCCTGTGCCATTTTGCAATGCTGCAAACGTTCTCCTTTAAGCAGAAATTTCTTTCCTCGTAGTTTTCTTGTAATGCATTTAATGTCAGTGCCAAGGCTCCTTCTCCAAAATTTCCCAAACACAGCCACAACACTTGCCAGATGTCTGGGGAAGCCACTGAATCAATACAGTGAATACACAGAAAAAGTCCTGTCTTTTAAAAATAATATTTCATTTCCTCAGAGCTTCTTTCCCGCCCCAAGAGACAGGTGTCACTTATATGGTATCTCAGCTGGACAAAACCCACAAAGCTGGGAAAAAACTGCTGGGCACATGAGTTTTCTGTGCAGAACCACAACACCAAGGGGAAGGAAGATGCAGGATCCAGTGGTCCGAGGGGGCTGCTTGATCTGTGGGTTTTCATTTCTCAGTTACGTACGATCTCCTCCACTCCAGCGGCTGAATCCTCAGCCAGCAGATGCTTATTTAACTCACGGCAAGATCTTGGCAGGCAGTCTGACATTTTCAGAAGATAACTGTGGTTAATAGCACAGATCTACTTAATCACTTCAGTCAGGACAGAATGACCCAGTGTCATCTTCTGATCTGATTTATGAAATGATGGCATCAAATAGGATAAAGTAACTGGCTGCTACAGCATCGATGACATGATGTTCCTGCAGTGCTCAGACACATGGTTTTGGGGAGAGGCAGGAGGAGAGCTTAAGAAGCTGCAGACACAGAGGGTCACATCTTCCTCAAGGACCCCAGCCTGGCATGTTAGTGTCCCAAGAAAAAACACTTGGAACACTTTTTTCCCTCAAGGCAAAATTTGGGCTTGGTAACTTGCATAATCCCTCTAAGGGAGAGCCTGGAGGCAAAAATAAATAAGTAAAAGGAGAGATACAGTCATTATTTCCAGTCCCTCCTTCTTTTTAATTCTCCTTAGCTGCTGTCCCCCTTCTCCAGGGAGGTCACCACCTCGCTGGGCTCAGCACACCATCACCCCACTGACAGTTACTAAACAGAGTTGGCTCCTTAATGCAGCCCCTCCACGGTCACCTTTAGGCCTGCTCCTTCAGAGAATTCACCTCATCAGCTCCTCCATAGGCTTTAAGTTCCTTCTCCCATGGGATGCATAGGTCCAAATCCTAAATATCTGCTAAGCCAGTGGTTTGTAGCCTCTAAAGGTACGGACCTACTAGTGATAGGCTGCAGGGAACTGGAAATGGGTCTGTGAAATACTTCAAGGAAAAACAAAACAAAAAAGGGCTTTTCACTTGTCAACGTGTATTTGACAATGTCTATGGAGAATGCTGGTGACTGGTCAATTGTCAGACAAAGCTGATAATTTTTTTAATTGTTTCTCATTTAAGAAGTTTGTAATTACAGTTTTGCACAACAGTACAGTTCTGGTCATTTCTCTGGTACAAAACAAGCTGGTCTGCAGATTTTTCTCAAAAAAAATTCTATGGTCCAACCACCTAACATCACTGATACACTAACTTCAGGCTATCCAGTCCTTGCTGCTTCTGAAGGAGAGAAAAAGAATATGGAAATTGTCAGGATATATTTGCGCCAGGGTTTTCTGACCCTCTTGGCCTTGCAGACACTTTGCAGCTCAGATGTCTATGCCATGACTATATACCTGTGCTGGTTCAAGTGTGGCCCTTCAGAAAAAGACAGCAATAAAAACCAGGATTGATCTGTCGCAACTTGACTGATCTAAGAAATAAATATGGCTGCCTAGTTTCACCCTGTAGTCACACAGAGAGAGGGATACCTGCAGAAAGTTGTTAACCTTGCCAATCTAATATTAGGACAGGATGAATCAAGCTGGACACACTCATCTCTTTTTACTCTCTATCAAGAAAGTTTAGATGAGATTCCTGCTGTGGCATCGTTCAAGGTTGGTCTGACTAGCACAAGACAAAAGGACTTGCCAGAAATTAAAGTGCTTAGAGGATCTCACTAGCCTCTAGACCCTTTTATCTTCATCACTTTAACAACTGATTCCTTCCAGCATATACTGCAGGGTGCCAACACATGGATCATTGCCTGTCCAAGATCATGAGGAGCAGAGGGCGTGCTCCTGCCTCGGCCAGGCTGCCTCCTCCCATCACACCTCTCTGCTGCCCACCAAAGCCAGGGGAAAACGTCCCATTAATTTCAACAGATCTTTCATCAGACCTTTCGTCTGCAACAGCCAAACAGTGACACTCAAGGACTAGGAATGCATCCCATCCCTTCAGCACACCATTTTGCAGAGCATTCCCTCACACATGGCTTTTTAAAAATATATATCATTCTTACTGGATTTTTCTGAAAGAATCAATGTACTATTTCTAAGTATGGTCATGAATTCAAAGACCAGGAAATTATCTAAATGAAGTTCTGAGTAATGGGAGTCATGTCATGTCAACCACCAACTATTAGTGAAATGAAAGAAAGAGGAAAAAAAATGTTTTTCATTCCAGTCAAAATAATACTGTAACAACAGGAATGACCTTTTTGTGTTCTTGTTGCTGAATCCTCAGATTTTGTAACATGGAAAACCATGTTATAAGGTCCCTGCACAAGATGTCAGGCATTTCCAGGCAAACCATACAGACCGCAGTATCATTAATTTAATTTTCCACTACTCAACTCTTCTCCTGACTGAAAAATCAATGCTAATAAGGAGCTTTGGGAAAAGGCTATGTTGATGCCTAATCTTGTATGGACTAATTTTAACCTGCTATCAAATGACTAAGTGGCTTTAAAGAACCTATAAACCCAACAAAGAGATTTTTAAATGTCTCTTTCCCAAACGGTGCTCTCTGCTGATGAAGACATCTAAATGCATGAGGACGGGTTTATGTGCTACCTCAGCCTCTCTGTCAGGAACGCTAGGGATGGAGGCCAAAGTCTTGTACTTCAACTGCATCAGCCCCTACGCTTGTGTGCAGGAAAGCACCAGGCAATGAATCTGACAAAGAGCAATTTCAAGTAGTTGGAGACACTAATAGGATCTGAATCAGCTGTAGCTGAAGGAAAAGAGTGCTGTGTTATTTGCTCATCTGGATAAATTGTCTGCTAGAGCAATAACCAAAGCCTGAAGAAAAAGTGTGATCTTAAGCAAAGGTTAAGATGGGATAAAAACAACACCCTGAATAGCCTCAGCTTCACTCTTGAGCATCCCCTCCAGCACTGACCTGAGGTGTTTGCCTCTGCCTCCTTGAAGAGGCATCCCAGGAGGTCACAAGGCATCCAGGAGATCATTACTTACCTCCGGGATCTGTGAGATTTGAATTCTGAGTCACACAGATTTTTCCCACTTTTTAGAAAACTTCCCATCAAAAATTGCTACATGATCACATTGCCCTACTTTAAATCATGACACAAAGCCTATTTCATCCAAGGACCTCTAAGTCATGTCCAGAAAAGAGCAGCTAGGTGAATTAAGATACTGTCTTTTCTGAAAAAACTTAATTTCATGACTAGCCAGTTCTTCCAGTTCATTTGTCTCTTCTACTCCATGCTGCATCCCAATGTGTAACCACCAATCCTGTTGATCTGACCATCAGAGCAGCAGCTGTCCCATTTCTTATTTCTTTCTACAGCTCCTAGCACTATGAGGGCTTTATCTTTAAATCAAAGGTCCTGAGGTACCTTATTTGTAGTTAAATGCAAATAAACACACCCATATTTTTATTAGATTCTTAGAAAGATGCTTTGCTTTCTGAAGATCCACTATCAATATTGGAAAGCTCCTATGAATTTTTCTATCAAATGCAAGGCCTCCTCCATAGTGAACCTAGATTATTTACTGAATATTCACTGACCTTTCAAAGTCAGATTAAGTTTGTTTTCCCTTCTATTCAGCAGCTTTAACCGTGGAGGGAGATATGGGAAAGGATGGATCTGAGATTAAATATTCACTCAGCCTGTGAAGAAGCTGCCTCCCTCTTGCAAGAGAGTCCCTGAACTGCCAATTTCACAATTCCCTCCTGAACACAATAGTATATTTATTATAATGCCTGCTATTAATACAAATGAGGAAAAAAAAATAAGCAAGGCTGTGCAATACAGCAGCATATTTATCCCAGCTAAACATCACTGTTTTATCACTGTGATAGGATTGAGAAGAAAACCAAACTCCACTACATCAAACCAGCTTTTAACACTGAGATCCATCCTGATAATATCACAGCAGATAGTTTATCAGCAGGATCTCATCCATCACTCACTCCAAACAGGGTGTCTGTGACGAGGTTATCATCCCAGCAGAACCTTGTTTCATTTCCCCAGTGCCTTGCTTTCGTCCAAGTCACAGCACGACTGGCAGAGACACCAGGCCAGGCCCCACAGGGCTAATCCCAGAGGGACTGAGGTGTCTCGGAAAAGCTCTGTGCTCTAAGGAGCTGCTATCTAATTTCCATTTGTCACGTGAACCACAATCACTTCATACCTTGACCCTTCAATGAGGCTGCTCTCAGATACCTGTTATGCAGGGTCACAGCCCTACGTAACACAGGCAAAACAGGCATGGCCACGGGCTTTTTTGGTACAAGGTATCAGCACAAGCATGACATGTGGCTACTGAATTACTGGAAAAGCAACCGCTGGATGCACGCGCACAGAAAATTCCCACATCCCCAGGCACACCGGGGTGCTCCAGCCCGCCGTGCACCCCCACGAAGCTGGCCTCCGTGCCGTGTCCGACTCTGCTCCACCTCTCCCCCAAACGTGGCCAAGTCCCACGCCAAGGCTGTGTCTGCCTCCACGCCGGTGTGACTCACCTGCCTCAGGCAGCACAACCTTCCCAGCGCGCTGTGCCCAGGCTCTCCGCAATCCCACATCCCCAGATGTGCCTGGGTCGCCAGCGGTCCTCTTGTCCGCTCCCTGCGGCTCTGTCCTCGCGACCCGCCTCAGTGCACGGGAAGGACGGGGAGGGGGCTGGTCCAGCCGAGGTCTTGGACCCTGGCCCGGCGAGGGTTGCGAGCCAGCAGCACGGCGCAGCTCCCGCCGGGAGGGGCCCGGTCTGCGCAGCCAGCGGCACAGCAGTACCAGCGTGGAAAACCATCCCAAAATGTGGTGTCAAAGCCCGTGGTTGTGCTTTTTTTTTTTTTGGTCCTGATACAGTAAGTTACATGGAACGGAAGAACTAGGTATAGGAAAGCTTTGATTGCTTTCTGGTAATTTCCTGAAAATCTTGCTCTTCTTTATTTGGTCATTCTACAGCTCACCGTTCTCACCCATCCTTAGATCATCATGCAGCAGGAAAATGGGATGAAGCTGAAAGATAACAAAACCTTGGCAAGACTCCAACCATGATTAGACATTTTGATTAGTAACGAGCATGACCAGAGTTACAGCAGTAAATATTTAAAGTTATTTTTGAAATGAAGTCTCAGGAAAGATGTAAACTCTCATGATCTGAGGCATTAGCTAACCTCTAATTACAGAGGGAAAGGGAGGAATGGAAACTTTTCTGAGATAAGGGATAACCTAACTGCTTGTTGCAGGGTTTCTTGGAACAGCCTCAGTCAGCCCCGTTCTGGCCATTGTCAAAATCCTGGGCTAGAAGGCTCGCAGGTCGGAGTGAGTTTAGCAGTTTCTAAATTACTAGAAAAATAATTGTAACTTATACTTCTCTGCTTGTTACGAATGTTTGATTTTCTACACAAATTATAGAAATATATTATTATATAAAATCAGATATTTTGTTACAGACAAATCATTACCATAGCTACCTTCCCCGCCTCCAGGAGCTGCAATTAATAGTTTGTCCACTACAAACATCTGGGCTTTATTTATATATATATATATATACATTATGTATGTATGCATATATACACACAAATTAGATGTTGCAAACTGTTTGTTAAAGTGCTTTTATAGCATATGAAAAAGCTAGAATGAGAAAACAGCTTCCCACCACAGGAGATTCACACTAAAACACTTTTACAGATAAACAGTATAAAGAAAATAAGACGACAATACTTATTTATATACAATATAATCTGTTCAATTCACCGAAACTTTAATTATTATGTGCAGCTTGCTTTACTTTTCTTTCCTCCATATAGTTTTGGATCCATTCATAGTTTCTTTCTTTTTTGGGAGACTTCTTTTCACCACCCATTTTGTAATGGCCAAAGCAATAGCTCTCCAACCTTGATTGGGTCCTTTAATAAAAATGTCTCATGACACACGCAGCTGTATGCACCCGGGTTACCATCCCTTCTGCTCTCAGTCTGCCAAGGAGTGGTTTGTTGTGAAAGCAGCTGGGTTTGGGTAAGTCTTATACAAAGGAGGGCCAAAAGACACTTCTTACAGCTAGGAAGGTTGGTGGTGCTCCTCAGATTCGCCACCTCGACACAAGAACGTTTCACCTCCTGCCCAAATGTGTTTTTATTGCTGTAGCAGGTCACCAAAGGAATTTAATGGTCAACTCTAAACTTCTATCCCCAAAACCTAGTGATTTTGTGGATGTTATGAGCTCAGGCCCACCATTCTCCTCAAGAAGTTACAAGTTGAGGAATGCCACGGGGAAGTGGTGCAGAGGGCAGGAGCCAGAATAGACGTGCTGGTCCAGAAACACACAGCAGCGTTTTGTAACTGTGAGAGCCACCTACGTGCTGTAGGCTGTGCCACATTTACCCTGTAACCACGGTCACACCGAGAGTGAGTCTGTCCTTTCTGCAGGGAGGAGATACAGACGGACCCCAGCCATCTAGGTCAGCCAGCGCTGGTACGGGGAGCAGGTGAGCCTCAGCTGGGACATCCAGTCAATGCGTGGGTTTGGGCTCCTTTGGGGGCCCTGCTGAGCCGTGGCTGAACTGGAGGAGAACAGGAGCAGGCAGGTTTCTCTGGGACCTGCCAAGCCCATGAAGTCGATCAAAGCACGGAAAGCCCAAGCACTCCAAAGCAGACCAGTCAGTCCCATGGCCAACAGACGAGGGGATGCAGTGGCAGCACCAGCAGACATTGACAATGCCACCATGAAGCACCATGATCTCCAACCCACTGGTGTCAGCCAGTTGGGGCTGTGCACATCCACTTGGGAGCCGGCGTGCTGGAGGCAATGGTCTGTCTTTGCCCCGGACCACGCAACACGCTTTGCAATCATCACTGCGCCTGCACTAGGACTGAGCCCCCCCGATGAGCTGCACGCGGATGTCAAAAGAAAAAAGTGGGAGGAGGTCGATTCCTGCTGGACTTGGCAAGTTTAGCAACAACAATCCCAGGCACTCTGTTTGCTATTGCTGTTCAGTGTGGGAACCCCTCTAAGAAAAATTAAAATTATTTTGGTGCCTTTTCCTGGAACACTCCTCCTCTGCAAGATGGCACTTAATGGTCAGCAGTACTAATAGACACCGATGGGATGCGATGCAGCATTTGCTCTGAGAGGTGATGATCTTCCAATGATGCTACTAAAGAGTTACCAGCCCTTCTTCCCAGCTTGAATCCAAAGCCCGTGTTTGAAACCTGAGTTTCAGCAAGTACATATGCTGTTAGCCTGCTGAGGAATGGGCACCTTATAACTAACAGGCTGTTGGTTAGAAGAGGCGACAGGACTGCTGAGTGGCTGAATCACTCCTGAAGAAGAAAAGGAAGATTCTGCCTCCTTATGCTATTTGATTAGCAACCTCAGAAACTTCTGCAATGCAAGTTTGTCTGCTTTCCTCATTTACAGCCCACCCCATGCTTGTCAGCATACATTATACTTGCACAAAAATCAGGTTTTAAAGGGTGCTCCAAATCTCATCAGCAAATCAGTCACACAGCCATCGTTCGGGCTCCAGAGCTCACCCTTTGCTTGTTTTATCAAAGCATCAGGCTGCACCTGAAGCAATGGTCAGTGTGCCTGTTACCCACTGCCACTCCTCCAGCATGGCCCCCCAAACCAGCCCAGTGCTCAGCTCCGGGCAGCCCTCCTCCATCTCCAACCCCTTTCTGAAGAGGAAGCTGCACAGACTGACCAAATTCCAATCCCCTTACACAGCCCCTCGGAGCGGCTCCCCGGGCAGCTCGGCACAGCCCTCAGCCGCTTGCTCAGACCCAAAAATGTGGTGAAGATTCAGAGCCAAACTCTTCCAATAGAAATCGTGTGGGATATTCCTAGCCTCAGGCTAATCAGACCCCAGAAATTTCTCTGCATTGGATGTAGTCTTGAGCTGCATCTGTTGTTATTGACATTATTGAAAAAAAAAAAAAAAAAAAAAGAAAAAAAAAAAAGGAAAAAAAACAAGAAAAAACAGAGCAGCTTTGGGAAAGAACACAGTCAAGGTCCCAGCCCAGAGGTGGGGGGAAGATGCAGCAGGCTGAAAAAAAATCACTGCAGTGCATAGTATGAGCTCCTCCCGTACCTGCAACAAAGGTTCTATTGAAAACTTATAGTATTTACAGTAGTGATACAGTAGGCTATTTAAGAGATATATACACACAGATGCACAGAGCATTATTCATAGCAATATCTGTAAATGCTGATCTAGGTTCAGACCACAGAAATTTCCCATGGTCTGACCTCCAGCTCCTCCAGACTCCAGAAGAAATCTATCCCCAGTGCAGATGGGGTGGGCTTGGTCTCCCATCGGACCTGTCTTTTAAGAGTTTCCAGATCCGAGCCTCAGGTGAGCCATCTCTGTGCCGGGGAGCTGCTCAGGGCTGCTGAGACCAGGGCTCAGACCCAGAGAGTAAATCTGAGTGCAAAGCGTGGGATGGGGCCGTGAGTTTGCCGAGTGCGGGGCAGCCGTTCAGCTGGACGAAAGCAGCCGATGCCAGCCCTGCAAACAGCGCCATCCCAGAGCCTTGCTGACGAGAGACAGCTATCCTGCTAGAGGTGAAGGGGGACACACTGAAGACGATGGCGCCTTGTGAGGCTGAAGGTCCGTTGGGAAAGCAGCTGATTGAAACTCTACTGCTCTGCTCCCCCAGGAAGAGCTTCCCATGCCACAAACACCTAGACAGTGCCTCCCGTAACCAAACCCGCCCTGTAAAAGCTAATTAAAACATTTAATAAGCTTTTGATTAACAGCATATTTCAAAATTCTTCGGAGACCTGCAGATTGGCAGAAGCACAACTTCGGGGTCTGGGGCCATTCGTTTTTTAAACGAGTTCCCTCCTTGAGAGCAGACACGCAATTACACCGTGGTATCAATTGTTCCTCATTTGCAAAGCCAGAGCATGAAGCAAGTTGTGTTAATGTGTCGAAACGAGGGGAGAAATAAAGAGAGCAATGGATCACTGAGTCTTTGAAGGGAAAAGTAATATTGCAGTAATTTATAGAAGGGAGAGTTTGTGGGTGGGACAGTCACTCTAAAAGAACAGTGGTATTCAGCCAGTAAATATGACTTTTTTGAGAAGAGCATCACTGCCATCTTCAGGACAGCCAATTTCTCCTTCCTGCCATGCAGCAACTTTCCCAGGAGCATTTTTTGGTTTATGCAATAGAAAAGAAAGCGTTTCCTGCAACTCCAGCCAAAGTTATATTTTTAATTATTACTGATGCTCTTGTGTACAATGGTTTGCTCCAGTGCCTCCCAACTTCTGAATTTTGACAGCTCAAACTGCCAATGCAGGAACATTTCAGAAGCATGATTTCCAGTGCAAACTTCAGTTTAAGATGAAAAAGACCTGTTGTTCAGTCCAGTCCATCTCAGTGCAGCAATATTTCCTAACAGACACCTCTCGCCCTTTATTCAGTCCAGCTTAAATGTCTCCAGGGAGCCATCCCCTTCCACTTCTCTTGTGAGATGTTTATGTTAGCGTAAGAGATGTGTTAGGAAACTCATGACATCAGCCAACTTTCCTTCCCGGGGCATTAAATCACCATTCTTCTAGCAAGAATGCAGTCAATCAGCTGGTAAACACAGAAAGCACCTCTAGCCTGGGTCTCAAAGTGGCATTTCACTCTCGGGCACTGCAAGCCATTTCCATGATGCACAGTGCTGAACGTGGAGTGTAACACCTTAAAAACAACACCGAGGATGCTAAAGATGATAAAGGCAATTGCTTAAAAGCTAGGAAAGACCACAGTTAAGACTTCCATATTACTTAAGCTCAAATCTTTCAGCAAACGCACTCCCACACTGCTTTTAGTTACACCAGTGCCAACCAGAGGTCACACAGCTGGTTATGGGGACGCGGGTTTTATACTGCAACGTCTCCCTCCTCCCTGCAATCAGATACATGTTTCATGTGCCCCTTCGCATGACGGGTGAGTTTCCAGCCCCATGGGATGAGCTGGATGTGTGCACATACTCCTTTCCCAAGCCTGGACACTGGCCCGTCATTTGGCCAACGTTCGAGCATCGCTTTGACACAGTGGGCACTTGTGAAATCACGCAATGTGGGAAGACGAGGAGCCAGGGTAAAATAAGCAGCTCAGTTTCTTCCTTACCTTCATCCAAGTAAAAGATGGGCCACAGATCAGGTCAGATATATGCTCTTGCCAGGCCAGCTCTGACTTGGGGCTGTCTTAAACACCCATAAAGAGAGAGACCAGTCTGTTCGTGGTGCACATGGTTACCAGCGAAAAACAAAGCCTATAATGACACATAGCTGTCACCTGTGCAGGAGCATTCCATGCTTCTGCAGATGAGGACATCAGCAACATGCCCTAGATGGCGAGGAAGGGGAGAATGCACAGAGACACCCCTCTGGAGACCTTGGGATCAAAATTGGTTTGCCATCACTAATGAGGAATCCCATGGCAGGGAAAAGAAGGGCACAGCCTTCCAGTGTCCAACTCCCATCATCACGGTCACCAGATATGTGTAACTCCTCACCTCATTTAGTGGACACCTTTGATCCCTGCATCAACGCGTTGGCTTCTGGATAAGGTTTAAGTGTGAGCAGAGAACATAGGTCCCCAGGGCAGGAGTCTGCAGGGGGGAGCAGACTGGTGTAGTTCACAGCAGACTGCTACAGGGAAGACAAATACACCTTCTGAATTTCTCCAACTCCTGTTGCACAAACTGAGGAGGTCCCAGGAGCCACCCTAGGACCTGCCTTCAATCATTCCTAATCATGACAGCACATGGGAGGTAACATTCAGCATCAACACATTTTCATGTGTATTACCTCAATGCTTTTCAAAAGGAAAATGAATGGTCTCCCATGAAGCCGTAACAGTGAAACACAGCCCTGACAGAGCAGGGCAGCCAAGGAAAGGCTCCAAGTCACTGTGGCCCCAAGAGCTCCAAGCACATTCCCACACAAGGGCAACCTCAGTAACCATGCTCAGAACACACAAAGTCCCCGGAACTTGCTACCATGCACTCGGTTGTTTGCTGGTGAAATAATTACAGCACTTGGAAAGCTTTATTCTACCACTTACCCGCATCTTGTAACATCCCTGCATTAACTAGATGACTTCACCTCTGCCCCATACAACTACACAAACATCTGCTACACACTACTACAGCTACGACAAAAAGGGACCAAAGCATTGCTTAAACTCAAGAAACAGGGTAAGATTATACCAGGCTAGATTTGCTCAGCAGGTACAGCCCTTCCTGTGCCCTAGCTTCAACAGAGGCAACAAGCTTGTCCAGGCACCCTTGTATCATCACGGTAATAACACAGAAAGATGAGACCAACCCGAGAGGATCGTTAACACTGAAGCAGGGGGGAAGTAAAGCACTGCCCCAGATCCAGGGCACCGAGTTGGATGCAATCATACAGTTTTTAAATATCCCATGTGATAGCAATTCCTTACAGAACTAGTATGCAAATTGATAGCATGAACTTTATACTGGGATGGCTTTAGTCCTTGTTCCACTGCCCCCAGAGGGAATGCTGCTACGACTGGTCAGCCAGCACCCATTGTACCGGACTTGGGAAAAGGTGTGAAAAAACTTCACTTTAGCCAGTAATAAGACCAAGAGCGCGAGCAAGAGCAAGCAGCCTGGTAATTCAGAGCTAGTTTGGTATATTGATAGAAGAAGCTGCTTCACAAAGAGGTGTTTCTCCAGATTTTGAGAAACAAGTAACCCCATCACCACAGCCAGGAAGGGTGTCCTCAAGGATGTCTCCTGACTCAAGCAGAACTTGTTAGTAAACATGTCTGCAGTGCCCAGTAAACATCGCAGTAAGTTTTTATACTCTAGACTCACAGAGACTACATAAACTACTCCTTGTTAATTATCTACATTTATTTCACAGGTGTAAGTCTTTTCAGGGACAGAAAGACAACACTAAGTTTAGAAAACCCAAAGAAAAGGATGATGAGCATCCTTCTCGTGAAGCAACAGCTTGAAGAGTCACCCCATCCCCGCTACAGAAGACACACTGGCATTAGTCTTGTGAGCCAGGAGAAAGCAGAGGGAGGACAGCACATCCAGACCACAATGTCTGAACGCTTCAAGTCCACCTGCAACAAGCCATTTCAGGATCTCCCTCTCCAGAGCTGCTCCAGCCCTAATAAAACTACTAGGAATTAGGCAGCATTCCTGGCAAAGTGAAATCCTAATGTGGCTTATAAGCAGAAGATATGGACAGGGAAGGATACTTTTCTAAGAAAAACATTTCCATAACTTATGTACTTTTTATGTGAAATTTTAAGAACTCAAATCAGTATCATATAAGCAGACTGGTACTAAAGAACTGCAGGAAAAAAGCCAGGGCTTGCGGGGTGGCACACACTATTACTGCTGTGAACAGGAGGGAAGCTGTGCAGCCACCTCACTGTCTGTGAATGGTGACATGCACCACACAAGCCACTGCAGGCTCCCAGAGACCCACGCATGCCCGGGATGTGAGGCCTGTGAGAAAGCAGCAATAGCATCAACACTCAGGGACACAGCATCACGAGATGCGGGTGGCCTTCCACCCAGCACAGCTCCAGGCTGGATACACCCGCTCACAGCAGAGGATGGCTAATCTGAGCAGAGTGCTTATTTAAACCATCAAGTGCCACCCAGCCCGTACCCCAAGACACTGGGCTATCACATACGTCAGGGTGGTGCCATCCAAAGTGAACAATTTTCCCCCCAAACTTACATAAAAACTGTTTAGTGACCAATAATTAGTGCTGAGCCTGACAGGTACTCATCTGTTCACTATCACCAATAGAAGAGTTGAAACAGAGAGAGGGAGAAGATTAAAGAGTGGTTTTGTAAGGAACAAGCACCAAAGCTTGAGCAGCAAACACACAGTGGTTCCAGTTCAAACACACTAACAGCTGATGCCTGATGCACTGGAAGGCCTGTCTTCTTCTCTTGGAAAGCTCATGAGTAGGGAAGCTTGCAGAGTTGTGGGCCAGCCAACTCCAAGGCACGCCAGCTCTAATCTCCTCTCCCAGCTGCGTACACAGAGGAACTGCAGAACACAAATGCCGGAGGAAAAAAAGGAAAGCTCCAATTATACTCAGACCACAAGAACAACGATGTTTAAAAGCAAAGACATTGGCAGGGCAGCAGAAAGGAAGAGCTGTCCAAGACAGTCAACTGAAGAAATTCTGTGTTGTCTTAGTCCGTAGCCATCGAGGCAGACAAAGAAGAAGAAATCTGCTATATGGCTTGTTCTTCCATAATGGCACCAGACTGGACTTACTGCTTCAAGTGTCTTCTGAGATTGGAAATAAAACCTATCAAATACCCAAGGTGGGCTTAAAATCTATTCTTTATAAATTAGGTTTCCTATAGGCTCTAGAAAGTTTTACTTCCAAAAAAATAACACAGATGAGTACGGTTTGCCCCTCCTGTGATTATTATTCAATAAATGTATTCACAGTAAGAAGGCTGAGCTGAATTTATTTTTTTTCCAAGGGGTAATGAACTCATGAGGACAGTTACCCTTTCAGACACATGCAGAATGGTTGGTTGTATACAGTTTGTTACATTCATACAATTCTGGGAAAGATTTTTTTCTTTTTAAAAAAACTAAACAAATCAAGTTTTGTCCTTTCTCAGCTGGATTCAACTGTGATGCCAAAAGGACTATAGCATTTTATTCTTGTAGCCATCTTAGCACATGGTTTGCGTTCTCTGTAGCAGGGACCTTGGCTAAGCATCTTTGGCAGGAAAGAAAAAAAACTAATTACCCTGCCTAGCAGAGAAGGATGTACAGGTACCAGGAATACACACTTGTACCTCCTTCAAACTCTTCCTCAAGGGTCATGATTTAAAATTTTGCAGATCTCTTATTTCCAAAATGCAAACAAACAAAAGATAACAAGGACAATCTTTCTGATGGTGAAGAAAGGGTGTCCACAAGAAATCCAGCGTGGTCACACAGGCATGTTATATTTGGAGGTAGCATGCCACGTGAAGTTACAATATATTATTTGTCCAGTAAATGAAGAGGAGGGTGTTCACGCTTGCCTGCAGATTTCAAACCGCCTTTCCTGAATGTTGACAGATCATTTGAGGCATAATCACAACAGCATGAGGTGCACTAATGTTTACCCATCATTGCAAAACATGCCATTTCCCAGAAGTGTTTCTAGTAATTCTCAATTCTTGTCTTCCCTTTCATTTCTTCCCCTCCCCAAAACACTTTCCTCACTAACCTATCAAAGCTTAATGCTTGTTCTGGTAAAATGCTAGCCAAACAGAAAACGTTATTTACTACACTAAGATTATTCAGATTTTACACACAGTTCAAAATATCTAGATCTACATGAGTATACACCGGTGTATAAATAGAGAGGGAAGTTACTCTCCACCATTGGTACAGAAAAAAACAAACTGGCAGCCTAATTTGGAATGTCATTTCTTATGACTTTGCTGAGACATCAACATGGATGCAACCAAGATGCTGTTTTTTTCAGCAACATCCACTGGGATCTACATGGATTGAATTAATTTCTCCTCCCCAGGCGCTGTACAGATAATATTTCTGGGGACAGGGAAGCAGCACAGAGTGGAGAGCGAGAAGCCTGAAACACGCTAAGCTTAAATCAGTGGATTAGGCTAGTTACTGGTAATGAAACAGCAGAGTTTTCACTATATAAAATTTATAAATTTATTTTTTTTGTAAAAATCCAAAGAGCACGAAGACATCCCACTCAAAATACTGGTAAATCAAACCACACTTAGAAAAATGAAAGCTGATTTTATTATCTTATCCACAGCCAATCATTTGACATGAACATGCATACGTAATTTTGCTACGCACACACCACAGTTTAACGTTAGTTATTAAAGGTTAAACATACAACATACATCCTTACAAAAATGAGTCAAAATGCAAACGTAACTTTTAAACAAAACAGTTTTTACTCATTTAAAAAAACCTTTGTGTTGGGTACCATTTTGTACAAACACAGTTAATTTAAACAAATCTGCTTTTAGTTTCCTCATGGTTGCACATGAAAATAAGCTGCAATAGAAAATGAAGTCATCAAGGGATTTTTAAATAGCAGAAGTAGGCAGTCTCGCCATGCAGAAGAAGCAATATTAAATATTAGTTTTTCAAAAAAAGAAAAAAACCACAAGTTTAAAAATATTTAGTTCAAGTCACAAATCTTTCCCCAGTACAGAGAAATCCAAATGCAACGCATAATTAGCTGCCACTTAGGATGGCTATTCTGAAAAGTAGAAATACTTTCCAGAATTAATAATTTTCATTGATTTGGCACAGAAAAGAAGTCTGAGCTTACTTAAGAACAAGAAAGTGATTAAAAAAAAGGGTAAACAGGAAGAGAGAAAATAAAAAGCAAGAATGAACGAGATAGTAGTTGCAATCACTAAAAAAAAAAATCTGTGCATCTCAGTCATTGCAGAATACTGTCTGTCTACAGCAGGTGCGAATTCCAGGTAATTGTTATTGCAACATGGATTTAATTTGCTTGGAGGTAGTCTCATCATTCAAATGCTTTGTTGTGTACCTAAACACAGAAATAGAAATCAAGTTGAGAAGAGTGTATTTTAGTTTGGCTTAACAAATATGTAATTTCTTCGTTTATGGTTCATCCTGACCATAGCAGAGTAAAACCCTCAGCCACTAATCAACACCCAGCCCACAGTTACCAAATACACAAATCAGACATTCTGATCAGAAAATGTTGTTATCAGTCAGAACTATAACCCAACAGCCTTGCACCAAAGGGAGTTAAAAATAAGCCTCAGCTGGCTTTTGCATTTATAGGCCATTTCATAGTAAACTCACATTACCACTTGTGATAGGCCATTACCAGTAAGAGGAAGTCCAAGTCTCTGTCTATAGGAAACATCTTCAAATAAAACAGCTTCAGAAACTTTTCTTCAAAACTTCCAGTGATCAAACCTTTCTAAGATCCCTCAATGAGAATGGATTTCATTGCTTTTCAACCTAATTTCCTGTTTAATCAAATAACTGTGCTGCTAAAACTATAGAGTATACACATATATTTATTCCATCCCCTTTCCCCTTCAAAATTCTCTAGGACATCAGCACATGTTTAAATCACTACAAAAAATTAATCATCTCTTATTTTAAAATGAAGTACTGTATATCCTCAATACTAAGTTCCTTGTATGATTTACTTCCCTGATCTTCCTTCCCTAACTGTAATCTAAAAGCAAGTAAAAACTTATTCTGTAATTTAAATTTAGTATGTTAAATTAGCATTTTTGTTGTTATCCACAACTGCAGTGATATTTTAGTTGTTCACTTGAATATACAATGACTTTTTGTTTTAGAAACTAATATAAATAGATTTCAGTACTTTTTGGAAATTTATACTTTCCACAAACAAGAGGCCTAAGGTTTTCTAAAACCCTGAAAAGTTATTGTACTTGGTATTCTGCCCATGTGAAAATGCTAAACAAGATTATAATACTTATATGAATTTCAAATTATGAACCGCTGATCTCCCTCCAAAATCCATACCACTTTCCATTTGCCTTTAAGACACATTATCTATCCCTTGAGAAAACAGAACAACTTCTAACACTCCTCCAGAATGAAAGACTTAGATTTAGTCTTAATTTCTCATGACATCATCTAGAAGCTGCTTTCATCACACACACAGAGCACCGCACCTCCGTGTCTCTTCCCAACAATTCCAAATTGGACTTTAAAAAGATTTAAAGATCCTACCCAAACAAGTAATTCAATGTATGAAACCAGGGCTGTTAAAGTATGCATGCATGAAATGGGTTGGTGTGGTGAAAGGTCAGCATGACAGCACAGACTGAATTCACACTAACCATAAAATAACACAAAACAGTGAGAACCTGAACTCCACTTTCCATGAATTTTAATAGTGTCAACCATGATGGGGAAAATGGGGTACCAGTAAAGATCGGTGTTCATTTGCAGCTGCAATCACAATAAATTAGTCAGAAAATAAATGCTAATATAGCATTTTCCCTTTGAAAGCTTGTGCTTTTACTGATCACCTTCTCAAAGACTGATCACATACAGGAGGTTCAGAGATGAATAACAAAATGATTTAGGCATCAAAATACTCACATGAAGACTCAAATTGAGTCCAGATTTTTTTTTTTCCTGTAGCTAATAATATGTATAAACTTTGCAAGTGAAACCACTTATAATACCAGATTATTTCACTTCTTACCACATCTTAACACAGAAAAAAGCGCAAATGAAATCAAAGGAACTTCACTACAGATAAGAAAAGCAAAGTACAACTGCATACTTTCAGGCAAGACTAACTAAAGCTTCCACATTTCAAAGTGAATGCATGCATAACAATACCCACTTACAGTTAACTGTTACCCAAGTAATATGATGCTTTTTCAAGAGGGACAAGAGTGAAGCCTTCATCTGCCTATCACATTTTGGCACTACTTGCCACTGCTCTGATGCTGGACACCCAAATGAAGAATACATTACTGACTACAGTTACAGCTTCATGACCCTAATTAACGTTTTTTAAGGTTTCTATACAGAATTATTAATTTTTCTTTACCTTTTCAATTAATGTGGCAACTTCTTGTCTTGTCTATTATATAGCAAAAACATTGAGACTCTTGCCTTAAATGCCTCCCTATAAATACTTTGTGAAAGAGGAACGATTTCTAGTTACATACCAAAAAACTGCTTTACATGTCTGAAGCTATCTGCAAAACATAAGTCACATGAAACTACACCTATATTCTACCAATAATAAATAAAATCATTAAGCCATGGTCAAACCACACACAGCTGAGGATATGGCCAATGCAAACTAACCCAGCCATTTCTTTGGTAAGCCAGCACAAGTCACAGTGCACATGCTGCGGCTGCTCATTTGCTTCCTTGGTGGTTCAGTCAGTAGATGTGAACACAGTTAACCTATAGGTAGCTTTTAGTATGACTTTGTCATCAGTTTTAATTTCAGGTACAACATCTACTCTGTCACGCTTACCTCTGCAGACTTGCTCTTAACCTGTGTGCAGTTGAAGTACGCAAAAAGTTATCTTAGAATGAACAACTGCAAGTTTATGACCTAGCTTTTAAAACACAGCAGCTACCTCAGCCATACCTGTCTCAAGGCACGTTGGAAAAGGAGCCTGCAATAACCACATTCACCTTTTACCTGTAACACTGACTGAATACTTTGCTGCTGAAGGATGTGTCCTGGACAGTTTATGAAAATCCACATGAAAATATTTCAAATAAAATAATAAGAGTACCTGAGAGCATTTAGAAGGCCTTCTACACTGTTAGGAGGCTGGTCTTTAAGAACTTTGATGCATCCTTTCATCTAGGAGTTAAAAAAAATATACAGTTTTTTTCATGTTAATACCTTCTAAGTTTACAGAATTGCTTTAAAGAAGTATTTTACTGAATAGTTTGTCAGAGAGGAAAAAAAGTAAAAATTGCAGTGACATTTTCTTGATAGTAGAAAGCAAGTAAGCTTTCAATATTACAATTTTCTATGACACAATGCCTTAGCTACTTAAAAATCTGCATATCTTTAGACAATGGAACTTTGATATCAAATTCTGCTTTACTGACCTTAAAAAAAAGGAACTGTAAACAAAGATCTTTGTTTATCATAAGCTCATTAAGAATGATTGCATACAGCCAGTGAAATAATGACAAATTCTGTAGATAATACAATGGGACAATAGTCCATCTGGAACAACCACAAAGCAGCATACAGTAACAGCATGTATTCTGTAGACTTACTATCAAACAACAGCAGAAAGTTCAAGACTTGAAGACTGGTGGATGGTGAACCTAGCTTCTTATCAGACAGCGAGGAACAAGCTAGGTGCCATTATTTCCAGTCACCCTGATCTGGGTCTTTCAACACAACCACTGTTTACAGCTATTTCAAGACACTACCTGAATTCCATCAAAACAGATTTTTCATGACCTAACAACAACATTTATGTGTCTGAAGGCCTAGTTTGTATTTCTCACTACTTACACATACGGTTTGCTAACAGCTATCGCTATCCCATTAACATCAGTCTGAAGTGTACACCTGCTACTAGAATCTGGAGGACAGAAAAGGAGTCTACAAACAATTTAGATACTCAAAAGATTATTTAGTAGCAATAAACTTACATCAATTTTTGAAGTTTTGGCAAAAGCGCCCACCGGATGCACGTGGTCATAGAGTATGATGACACCCACCATTACCCTCAGACAGAATGATACTGTTTCCTCATTTGTAAACCTGCTTCTATATTCACTGTAATTTAAAAAACACATATTATTATCTACCAAACAAAAGATAAGAGTAATCTTATTTGGGGCATTACTAGTATGTAAAGAGAAAAATCCTACTATAAATCCTCAAAGGGGAAAACAAACAAAAACTCCAAAACCCATCAACCCCACAAAGTTTTCAGAATTTTCCTTTTTCCTTTCAATAACCTGCCTACAAGCCAGACCACTGCTTAGAAAGAGTTACCTGGATATTAACAATGATTCTCCAACCTAAAATAGCACCCTGCTGCTACACCTTTTCAGATATGTGTATATTTTTTTCTTCAGGAAAAAAAAAAAAGATATTAAAAGAATACATACTAACTTTGCTTTCAATGCTTCCTACCCTTTTCCCCTGCCACACTTTAATATACATGGCAACCTAAACTTCTGACTCAGGAAAAAGATAAGGCAAAAAAAAAAAAAGTAAGTTTAATGAACAACATTTAACTACATGAATGGGACAAACCATTCCTAAAAAGGGTAACAATATAAATGTTTGGAGCTCTTAATGTGGTCCAAAACAAATGTACTGTGGTATTTGGACAGAAACGTATTTAAATAAGACATTCCTCATGCCTGTCTAATTTTACCAATGGAAAAGTAGAACTCAGAAGAAATACAAAACAAACGAAAACCTTTTTGTTCATAGTCCCAGTGCCTCTCAAATTTACAGTAGACACAACAGATTGCCTTCATGCCTAAAAGTCATCTCATAATTCCCCAGACAGGGGTGCTGTAATTCTGTTACAGCCACCACCCAAGCCAACTTGCAAGGAGGTACCATCCAACACATTGCTCAACCCCTGTTTCAGGAGGCCCTAGGCAATCATGCTCAAATAGTATATTTTCCTGAATTATACATGAGGAAACCATTTGTAAGGAGTGCCAAGAGGTTGTCTAGCTTTCACAGCCATTCTATTTTTAATTATTAATATGTTCAGAGAAGTAGACCACATGATTTGCATAGCTAGCCAAATGAGACAAGTTAGTTTTATGTCAAGGTAAACAACTAAGTAAGTAAAATGAAAAAACACTGTAGCTCCTAATTACCTCAATTATATTTCTCTGACCTTATACACCACAAGTTATGTCTTAAATGCAGAGATGATTCAGACACAATACAAGCACTGTTTATACTCACGGGGTTTCCAGCATGACTCTGCACACACTAGCCATGGTGCTTAAGCAATCTGTAGTATTCTCTATTGGTAAATTTTTATTCTGCAGAAAATAAATAGTTTCCAGTTCAATTATTGTGAAATATTATACTACAAAACCTAAACCAAATCAGTGATCTATTGGCGTGACAAGATGGAGGAATTAAAACATCAGCACAACTATGGTAAGTCAGGTAGTCTCACACTGGTTTTAAAAAGTTACAATATAGATTTGCAACTTAAAGAGCAAAGCCTACCATATGGGTTTTGCATGCTTGTTTGTAATTGAAGAAATACATGACTGATACTGTTGACTTTTGGGATGTTTTAAAGGAATCATCTAACCTGCTCTTTAAAGGCAGGAATTTCTATAGGCAAATACATGCACCTGCTGCAACTGCAAGACTTAGAATTGTTGCAGACAAGTATCTCAAATGTAATATAATTTTTCTCAAGGCATTTCAAGTGTAAAGCAGAACACAGGAAAAAAATATTAAAAGACAAATGTATCTTTGTATTAATCATGTAAAGTACAATTATTTTGTATGAAGAAATAGTGTGCATTCTCTGCAAGCAACACAAAAATCATCAAAGTTATCAGAAGACAAGCACAATACTTGTAGTGACTGGATTTTACCACTAATATTTATTTAGGTAGTTAAGGATAAATAGGGATGTGTCAAAATATTGGAATACTTTTCCAGTTCAGGTTCTTCCCCTCTTCTGCAATAATCTAAGTATACTTGACTTCACACAGCGAAACAAGCGTCTTGGGAAGGACAAAAGGAAGCTACATTTCAATTAAATTCAATCGAGCTGTTTCCCTTTTTATTTTCTGAAGCTTCTGCTCTAAACCACCACCAAAATGCAGGCAACGTATCTCTCCCTCCCTGAGGAAAGCTCCCGCTACCAAAGTTGTAATGCTCTCCATTAACTTTTTGCAACACATCCACAAGGTGGCTAGCTGAACTTCCTCTAACCTCTACTGCACCTGGGAAGGATACTTAAAGTTTCTCGAGGCTCCAAAAATCATGTTTGATTTCTAGATAACAGATTAAGACTGGTAGAAGAGTTTTGTGTTCTAAAATGATTTCTGGCCATGCAGTGCTTATCCAAGCCATAAATGTATACTCTTACCTCTGACACAAACTTCGTTGTAGCATCACTTAAGGTTTTCAACATTGGCGTCGCTTCAGCGTAAAATAAAGACATTCTGTTTGCCAACTCATTATTTACTTCATTTTCTCCCTCTGCCTATAAAACAGAAGAAAAAGATAATTTAGTTGTTCTGTACGTGACAAAGATAGGTGGTAGTATAAGATTACATTTCATCTCATCCAAAGGTTACCTACTGGGACATTGTTAATCCTCATACGGCTCAGAGTTCTTCTATAGTAGCTGAAGTCATTCTGTATAGCAGGATTTGTCATCTGTATAGATACAAAAGCAGAAGAGTTGTAAAAAACTCAATAAAAATATAAGGACAAACTTTCATTAAATATAATACCGAGAACAAGAAAATATTTAGCCTTCTAAACTAAAAAGGTCTGTGACATGCTGGGAATTGGTATGTAGAACATAAAGCTTTCTAATTAAACTCTCAGATTTTCCTGGACAATATCTAACAAAAACAAGGAGTAGTCTCCTAAGCAGGAGTTTGAAATTAGTAGGTTGGAAAAAAATGGCTTTGCTAGTTTGACTCCAGACCAGCAAATTAATATCACTTCAGCTTAGATCTCTGCACATCAGCAAGAATATAGCTGGACTATGGGTGCGCTCTTACTAAAAGCAGCAGTAGTATTATTCCAAGAGATATGCCAAACTCAGATGAAGAAACATGACTAATATGAACTGAAATATGACAAGTACCTAAAGCTAATGTGACATTTCATCTGTTTTCCAGTTTAACCCTAGGTCACGCGAACAAGCTGAGCATAGTAGATATCTGAGTATCTACTGCGTGCTCTGTTGTAGAATAGAAACCCCAGACTGCTTCAGTAAATAGACTTGCTTTCTTTTTGCTAGCCTTTGCGCTCACAAAAATTACAACAAGTTCTTACCTTGAGCTCATCAAATCGGAGTGTAAAGTGAAGAATTTCTGCAAACTGCTTAGCAAGAGCCTGCTCTCGCTCCAGGTGCTGCGTTGGTGAATATGGAGTGCTTGTCAGGGCTCCCAACAGACCTCGCAATCCTGCCTCTTAAATGAAAGGAGAATATTTTCCAATATACAATTGCACCTGCTTCTCGTATCTCTATTGACTGGTATTCTGTATGCTAGACTTAAAATACACATCTGCCAAAACACATGGTAATTAATGCTAAAGGGGCTTAATGAATTGCTCTCATGTGCCACTGTTACTGTACTTACTTACAAACTGATGTAAAGACTAGGTCTAATCAGCACTGACACAAAAAAACTTCTTGAACAGTTTTATTCAAACTTTGTCTGCAACATTTGTGTAAACCATATTTCAATAACCTGTGTTAACAGACTGCAGCCTTTAAGATAACACAGAATTCAAGAGTTGCATACCTATCAGCAGAAGCTATGTTTTATTTGTTTTTAAGATAAGTTTATGATCCAACTTCCTGATCATCTTGAGAGAAATACCTCATCTCTTTAACAAAGCAGAACTTGCCTGCAAAAAGCTTCTATTTGAGCTAATTTTTTCATGAGCTATGCTAATAACTCTGTCTAAAATTGAGGCAACTAAAGATAGTTTGTGAAAAAACAAATCATGTCTAATCGGTTTTATCAGCTTAGACACAACATCAGTCAAGCCAGTTTTGTAAGAGGCATGAAGCACCATCTTAAGTATTGCACCTGCATGAACCAATAGCAGGTATTTCCACAGACCAAATTATTTCTGGTGTTTGGTGGGAGAATAATACAGTCACTTTTACATACTCTTAGTATCAGAAACATTAGCAGATTTCATTCATGATGAATTAGTCTAATAATTTTGAAAATAATCAGCTGGTCAGTGCTTTTCAGAGTTACTAAAGGGGTGGAGAAAGAGAATGACAAGTATGCTCCCATTCTCTCTCTTCTCTCAGATAACCACTGAAGCAAGTTTACTTACACATTCAAGAAGGTAGTAGACAGACATAAATAAGATCCAATACTGTATACGAAAAGAATCTATACAATATGAGCTTTTATCTGCTAACAGGGGTTTGACTTATATGTGATCACATCTGAATATGCCAAATGTACTAATTAAAGACAAAAAACCCCAAGTTAATACCATGCCACTTACCTAGTCTCTGAGAAAATTCATAGAATTTCTTTAGTTTGCCTACTAGTGGAACAACTGCACCCCATGCCTTCTCTTGCAGTTTCTCATCATTGGGATGCTGTATTGCCTTAAATTAGAAAAAAAAAAAGAGGAAAAAGGTATGCTTAGATTAACTGATATACTGCTGAAAAAAAAAAAAAAAAAAAAAAAATCTGTGCAGGGTAACTTTGAAGAACCAGTAATTAAAAATTCTACCTACTGAGAAGTTTCCACTTGAGAGACAAGCCTGTACTGCCTCATGTCTGCTGCAAAAACCCCTAAATACTTGTGTTGAAAATAAGTATCCTGAATAGGAAAACAACTTGGAGAGTGTAAAGAAATTTTAAAAAATAAAGCTACCTAAGTAAGAAAATTTACATAACAAGACCTAGTTAATTAAAATAAACTATTTCATTGGGGTACCTACAAGTAAAAAAGTTTAGTGATCAAAGTCTCATCCTAATGTTGGTATCTATCATCAATTTCTGAATTTGTGGAAAAAAAAAAAATCTAACAAATTTGCTGTGAAATTCAGGCTAAATATTACAGTAGGAACATTTAAGCATAATCAACAACATAAAGCACCACCAAGACATGGTGTATACCAGAACTCTGAGGTATGTATGTATAGACCCTGTCTTTACAGTAAGCTTTCCAGACAGATAAAGCCTTAGAGTCAACCTCTCCAGGTTTTTAAGAAAAAAACTACTTAGCAACTGAAAATTACTAAGAAAACAGAAACAAAAATGCTCGTAAACCCTCCCGCTGCATCTTCATGGTCAAGTCCTTGATTCCAAAATCTGTTTCAGTCAACCCTGGGCTGTGAGTTGCAGCACATCCCTCTGTTCCCAAGAAAATTTATTTTCTGCGATGTCTACCTCTTCTCAGGAGTGTCTCTCTTCTTTCTCCATGGGAGCTGCAGGCTTTCTTGTCAAGACACACATTCCTATCTGATCTTACCGCCTCTCCTTGAACATGTTCCATCCTTGAAGAACAAGTAAGCTACCTCCTCTCCTGAGGGTTTTGTGTGACAGTTACCCTTCTTAAACCTACCTTATGAATTCAACAGAGAGAAAAACCCATGGTACTTTAACTAAAGTTGAATAGCTATGGAGTACCTCAAATTCATCTGGAGCCAGTAGAGACTCCTCCTATCTAACAGTATTTCTTAAGAGTATGTTACAGTGAGTAACTCCTCACTTTAGAAGCAAAGCAGCTCCCATTGCTGCATCTAATGAAGGGAAAGGGGCTGAAAGAGTATTTATTCCACCCTTCCTTAAAGGTAAAGGAAAAATGGAATGACATGCTGTACAGAAATTTTGCTTCTGTTCCTAACATCTATTTTTGTAAATAAAAGCCAATTAAAAGGGATTAAAAATGAGATGCCTTTTGTGTTAGGATTATCACACATCAGACTTCTCCAATTATCGTACAAAAACCATGTTGACACCACTCAATATTGCATTGTAGTCACGCCACGCTCTTTCTAAATTCACCACCAACTCAAGAAGATCTTATGTGGGAATATAAAGAGAAATCGATAGCAACAATTTCATAAAAAGTTGAGAAGCATCATTTGCTATTATATATGTGCATTAATAGTATTGAAACAAGCAACATCTGTTTCACTGTTAAAAAGGAACATTCCAGAGCAGAAATTAAAGACAGCAATTTTAATAGACAACATGCTCTGCCAACAGCTCCTGGAAGCAAAGTTAAAATCCAGCAGTATTTGGTTAGGATCAGACAATGAACAACCACAGGTTGTGCACAATATTAACGCTGAAGCTCACCTCTCTTATTTCATGGCCAGCTCCTCTATATGACTGCAAGTCTTCCAGTATCCCTTCTGCATCCTTTAACACTACATTCACCTGATTATAAATTTCCTTTTCAGATTCTGTAGGTTGGGCATCTAAACAGTAGAACATATTAAAAATATATATGTATATTTAACAACAATATGGAATTCAGTAGGCACACCATCACCTACGGGACAAATTCTTCATGCAGCAACTCACCAAGAATTGTCATTCTCTGATGAGCCACTACAACGTATGAGGAACTCCAAAAGAGCAATTGTATTCATTTTAGTAGTCTTTTAGCTTTGCTTGGCATCCTAAAAATCCACTTGGAATCTCTCTTTCCTGACTTATTTAAAATTGAGTTAGGAGAACATATCCTGACAAGTTGTCTTTATGTCTATCCTATCAATCTTACCTTGGGGTGCAGCACAAGCTCAATAGAAGAGACTTAGGCATGAACTCAAAAGACAAACTCACTCCTGGTATTGCAGGAGGTGTTAATATCTATTGTTATCTAGAAACATGGTATCATTTGCCTCCCCTTTTACTGGTTGGGAAAGGAGCTGTATCTTTTACTTATATTTAATTCTCAAAACATATTCTTTATTGCACTAATTGCAAAATCAGAGCTCAGAACAAAAAGATCTATTGTAAACTTGTGGGGCTTTTTTCCCTTCCCACTCTTTAAGGATATATGTTGTCTCCCACTTTTTCTACAATTAGCTGAAGACTTTCCAAAAGTATCTGACCATAATTTCAAAAAGCTACACATATAAGTTTGAAGAAATGTGATTCCATAAGAAGTATGTTTTGAGAAGAACGAACAAAAGGCTTTAACCTTTAAAAATAATCACCTAGTACAAATATCTCAGACCTTGTTTACATGATATGAGATCAATTTTTCTTTTAAAATTCTGATGGAAGCTATAAAGTTAGTGCCTTCTAGATTGATATTAAAAAAACCCAAACCTAAAATCTATTTAGTTACTGAAGCTGCTACTGAAGCTCTTAAAAAACCCCTACCTTCTCTGCTACATGAGCAAAATATCTTACAAGTACGATATTTTAATCCAGTATTTCCAATGTCAAGAGTCAGGGTATTAACAGTAGATTTTTTCATTTATTTTTTTTTTAATAGGGACAAACAAAAGCTATCAATGAACAATATATCCTCATGATTTTGTGCAGTTTAAAGAGTATGGAAAGTGTCTTTTAAAAAGTGGTTTTTCCATGATCCAGATGTATAACTCTCACTAACAGTGATGGAAGTTAGGCACAGACTTACATTAAAAAAGAAAAAAAAAAAACCAAAACAAAACACAAACCAGTATCCTAGTGTTACACGCTAGAAAAAAAAAAAAAACATTAGAAAACAAAGTTTGTATTAGGAGAAAATAAGTTTCACATGCATTGCCTGTCTGGATTTTGCTTTATTTTTTCATAATACTTCTTATTTTTATGGTTTAATACATAGAGAGTGGGCATTATTAGCAAATATACCTATATATAGACCTTGCAACAGTTTAACTGTGATATTTTGAGAACCATCAAGAATTAGCATGGGTAAAAAAAAAAGCTGGTCACTCCCTTTAAAAAAAAAAAAAAAAACAGTATAAGAGCACCACACTGATTAGGCATCGAGTAAAAGTGGCCAGTGCTTTTCAGATCATCACAGAGGTCACATTTATAATTTTGAAAGCTGCTGAAGACTGCTGTAAGAAATGAAGACAAAAAAATGAGGGAAAAGAGCAGACAGGTAAGCACCAGTTGATTGGCAGCAGTTCATGCACAAACATGAAATGCTATAGTGAAATACAGACTAAAACGTGAAGCTCTAGCATTCCAGATTGTGTTGTTAAATAATGCAATCAAGACTTGCCACTTGGATCATCTCACACTGAGTATGTCTCTCGCCTATTTAATTTTTTATGCCATTTTCTCTTTACCCTCCCTAGTAAGGAGAGTTCCTTTTCCAACGTGGAGGGTGGGCACAGCAGAGGGGCCCATGAGAACTCATTTCGAAACCTACCAACAACCAGAACAGATGTAGTACTATGACCTTGGAAGTTTAGAAATGAAAATCATCTTCCAGATACAAATTAAGTGGTCTTCACTGAACAGCTGGCTATGCAAGTCAACACCTTGAACATCTCTGTTAGAGTGTTTCACTTAGGATGTAATCAGCCAACTACTGTATTTCACTTCCCTAAAATGCTGCAGGAAACCTAACCCAATGGTTTATACTTAATTTGTTGAGGTGGTGGGTCTTCTTTTTTTTTTTCTTGATTTTTTTATTATAATAAACTCCTAAATATGTAAGTTTTAAAAACCATTAGGCACTGGATTATTTCTTTAGGCATGTATTTCATTTTGGTGCACCCAGTCCTCTCCAACAGAAGAAACCTGTAAACCTGATACATTTCAACTAAATTCCTCTCCCATCAGTAATTTTTAGACACCTAGAAAAGAACTCAAATTTAAAAAATAAATCTAAATTATTTTCTATTCACTTCACAATACATTTAGGATGATACTAGGATAGATTTAAAGGCACAATATAGAAAATTTTCAAGTCCTGGTGCTGGCTGGCTCAGAGCAATTGGTTTATTTGCTTCTCAGTGCTGGTTAGGGCAGTGTATTCTAAAAGGTCATCAGAGGTGGAGAAAGAGGGAGAGGTTCCTCTTCCTAAGCACTGCTGTAATCTTGAATAGATGGAGGTAGCACTCCCACATACCAGTATGTGCCTAAGGACAGAAGGTATGGGACTTTCATTTGAGAATCGCTAATTGTGGAACTCGTTTTCCTCAATGTGGAGCACACAGAGCAGGGAAGGGAGCTGTACTTCTGAACTTAGTCTTGACAACTAAGAAAACAGCAGGATGGAGGAGGCGTACAATTTCCCTCTTGCCTTTTCATGGATGTAAGTTCCTGCTACAACTTTATGACAAGGCTTTGCCTTTACCCAGCAACATTTTCCATAGAAAGAACAAGTAGCAGTAAGCACAGCACAGCTCACTGAAACATTCTGTGGTTTGATATTGTTGCTAAAGGAGCTGACCCTGGGTATTCAAAGCAACTTTTACATTTTTAATCCAATAGTAAGAAAAGGAAGGCTGAGGTTCCTCAAGTAAATGGGGAGTTCATCTTTAAATTAATTTTAAATTTAATCAGAACCTACTGCACTAGATGCAGTATACATTCAGAGTTCATAAAGCTCACACGATAACATATTAAAGACAAAAGAGTAGACTTGAAACAATATACAAATGCTGTTACGTGAACTAAATGCTATGGAAGTATGACAACATATTGCATGCAGGGAACACACACATTTAGGGACTATTTAAAAAAAAAATATTTGGCTAGCCTACAGAACTAGTAGGGAGAGAAATTTGGGGTTAAAAGTTTATACTGCACAGCAAACACTATTTAAACTGAGATTTTTCCCAGGGAAGAACACATCAAGTCATCTGAAACTGGCTGGGACAAAACTCACAAGCAAGGAAGAGAAAAATCCCAGACTGCTGGAGATGAAATAATTTATTCATCTCTATCATCATCATCTATGGAGAATGATATCTTTGCGGTTCCTCTGAAACCTAGCCAAGTCCTTTGGAGGCCAGGCAGAATACTTTCAGTGCTAGCTTGAGATCACCATCTGCAACCAAAAGTACTCTGTATTTTAGCTACTATTCAAACCTGTATATTTGGAAAGCATTTGCACTGTGACAGTAATGACACCAAAGTAAACGTTGAGCTGTAAGTTTCCCACATTGTAGGTGGCTATTTTACATTAACAATATTCTCCTTTCAAAGCTGTGTGTTTTCCTCTGCTCATGTTAAAGTGGCACTGCAGAGACTTTAGTAGAATACTTAAGACAACCATTTGTTTCAAGTAGGTAAGGTGAATGACCACAGAAAACATAAGCTTAACCAGTGTTAAGGAAAAGCCAACAGCCCATTATATCACTGGTCAGAACATTTTTTTGTATGTATTCTGATAGTCACAAAAAACAGTGGATTCTAGCTCCAAGATAAATATCTGAAAAAAAAAAAAAAAAAACCATCAAAACCTTAGAAGCCAGTCTAAAACCTTTCTAAATTTGGAGTTTATATCTCTGTAAGGCTTTATGAACATTAGATTTTTAGCTCTTTATGGTACTGTGCAAAAAATATTTAACTAGCCTGCTCACTCTAAAAATATATATGGATTTAAGAACAAAAGACTTCAAACTGTATATTATTGGGCCAGGCGTAACAGAATTGGAAAATTTGTTTTTAATACAGAGCTTACTCACTCTTTCACATAAAAACACAACAGTAAGTATCACAAGATTAAGTGCCAAGTCTTGAAGAAAGATCTTAACTGTGTCAAAGCCAAGATCCTGTCAAGGCAAGCTATCTGAAACAGAGTAGCAAGAAGCATGGACACACAGTATAGCAGCAGAAATAAACGCAGGACAGGGTCCAAAATGAATAAAGAACAGTCTAACAATTCAGCCATAATATAAGCCACTTAATTTGACTGTGTATGTAAACATTTCATGTCAGCAACCTGCTTACTCTCATGCCAAATCTTGTTCATGCTCAAAACATGCACTTTAAAGCAAAATTGATAGCTACTGAATCAGTATTTTTTTTGTAAAATATCATTTTTTATTACAATTGATTGTAGAATCATGCCTCTTGTATGCAGCTAACTTGAATTTAATTTAGTCCAATTAAATGGCCAGTATTTACAGATTAAGTGGGAGGTTCACAACTCCAATATTCTCCCGTATCAGTTCTCCCTACTTTAGTAAATTATACCTATTCTGATAATTTGCAAGATTTGAAGTGGTTTAAAACAACAGTTTTGTTTTCTGATTTTTCACCACAGCCCTTGATTATCTTCCCTTTATGAATAATTTTTTTGGCTAACATCTTTCAATAATAATATATTCAGAAGAGACAACTGATAAAATCAACAGTACATGATAAGGATTTCAAGAAGTTAAAACTTTAAATGTCATTAAAGCAAAAACATTTCTCCAAGCATTCACTTTCATATACAGAACTAATATAACCAATTGCTACTGTTTCACACAACTGAAAAATAATTTGAGGGAAGAAAAGAAAATACAGTGAATCTCAAGTTATCCATAGCACAATACTTCATCAATTTTCTGTTACGTTATTCCATTGTATTTTATTACATGGTCAAAATGCACTTGAACATTTTTTTTTTTTTTTTTAATTTTATGCTTGCTGAGGTACAGCTGGGTAAAGCAAAGGCATATCCCAAAAGAAAGTAATTAAACATGCATAGCAGCAGCCAACACTTACCTGCCATTCTTAGGCTATATTATAGCATGCAACAAAAACTAAAAGCAGAAATACTAACAGTATGTGAACCTTCCAGAACACTTGGCATTGATCAGACAAGCTATACGTCTCTACACTCTCTGAGCCCCCCTTTTAAGGAGGGAGGAGGTTAACTGTCAAATTTCAATGCCAAATCAAATAAGGTTCACATACACACCTTTAACATGATGATGTTGGAGAGCTATGAATAGCTGTTATGAGCCAATCTGTACATGCAGCATTATTCAGTGGCACACTGGAAGAAAAGAGAATCAGGTTTCATATTCAGTCCTTCATTTAAGGTGCATGTATCCTTGCAATTCCAGTAAGTCTTCAAATAATTCAAATTCCTTTTTAAGTTTTCATTAAAAGCAGACAAAATTTTTTTCATTTAAGGTGCATGTATCCTTGCAATTCCAGTAAGTCTTCAAATAATTCAAATTCCTTTTTAAGTTTTCATTAAAAGCAGACAAAATTTTGGTTTAAAACAAGAACCGTATCAGATTCCAACAGTAGAATATAATTTGAAAGTCCTCCTGATTTTACATTTTAGAAATTGAGGTTATTTTAAAACAGATTATTGCTTTCTACAAAAGTTTGCTCAACAATTATCCATAGCTCAGGCATGCAAAGCTGTTAGAAGGATGGCAAAGTGAAAATATACATTTAGTACATGACAAATGCAGTCTACTGCAGGCAAAGAGTAATAGATATATAAAATCATCTTCTCACTTTCAAAATCAAGGAAAAAATTTGGCCCCTGCTCAAGGTCTGTGCATGTCAAAACTTTTAGAAGGTTCCCCATGTTAAGGTACCTGCCAAGACAAGAATGAGAGAAAAGAAAAATTTTCTTTTTATTAGAAGGAACAGCTCAAATATAGTTGATTGAAGTGGTGGGGGAAAGAAGACCAGAGAGTTCCATCGGGCATGAACCCATCCTTCAGGCTGCAGCCCTGATGGGTGGAGGGAGGTCCCCACCTCGAGGACGCACAGCTGGTGATCCCAGAGATGCAATACAGCTTTCCTGTAAGAAGTGACTACATCACCAACATCTTCACAGCCACCCCTCTGCGGAAGGGGCAAAAGTCCAACCGAAGGCCTTGCCAGTGACTAATTCTGTCCCAGTACACCCTAGCACCAGTGTCCTGAGCAGGAGCACCATGTTGAAGGCCAAGTACCATATTTGCAAGCACTGACATGGTAGCCATGCTACAGATTTTTCCATGATGGGACAACAGAGGGAAAGAGCTCTAATTTTGTCAGCCCTTACAATTGTGTCGGAAAGCCATTACAGAAAAATGCATCAAGATATACCATTTCAGTGTGCAGAAAATGAAAACACAGGTATGCCACAGATCATTTACACAAGGTGCCTAAAACATCTGTGAAGCTCAGACAATTCCACTTCAGACTTTTGGATGTAAAAAATGCACATTAATTGCACCATGAATGGCCAAACCAAGATCAGGAATGGTTTAGTACTCACTCTTGTACAAAATCGTATTACAGTGAACAACTGCTCAGCACAGATTACAATGGCATACTGACAGAATCTGTTGCTTTATGATTACTTGATTTGCAGGCAGATGGATGGACATCACTGACCACAGAGACTCAAAATGACTAAGCACAAGGAAAGAAAATTTACATAGTAGCATGATGGTGGCTTGGCTAATACTAGAAGGAGAAAAAATAGAAAAATGAAAAAAAAAGAGGAATGGAAAAAAACACATGCAACTCTTCCAAATTGCAGATTTGCAACCGAGTCCCCTAGCCTTCACTGCAGCAGGTATAAGCAACCCTACTGTTACCATTTTAAATGCACCAGCTGTGAAGGGCTGAGAGACTTACTTTCAAAATCCAAGAAAAAATGTGCTGCATTGTGGTCTATGTCCCTGGTTAGCACCTTAATGAGATTACCCATGCCAGCAAACCTAAAAATAAAAATGGCAAAATAATTTAGTTCCAATAACCATTTCCTATTTTAAGTACACTCCTGGGGCTCACTGAAGCAGGGCTCCCGCTGGGTTTTGCACACTGGATTTATCACCTTTTGGTGGGAAGTAGAAAACATGCACTTTACAGCATTTCCACTCCCCTTCTTCTCAGGGAGGAGTGATTGTTGAAAAAGTGAAGAGTTATAGCTTTGACAAAAACAAAGATCTGAGTTACTGGCTCTTTTTCAGCTTTAATACATTTAAAGAATGTTACGTATGATGACTGAACAATTGTTTTGCATAACTACAGCAACCCACAGCCAACAAAAGCAACCTCAAATGGAACTGGTGTCACCATAAGCATCATTTTTTACTATCTTGTTATAATCCAAAACAAATTTCAGAAAGCCTCTTAGTAGTAGTCATCTGTGGCCAATAAGTATTTTTTCCCCATCAAATCACGTGAAGTAATGAGTTAAATGCAAGTTAGACTTTTCCAAAAACAGGAGATAATCAACTTTCAACGGTTCTTCTTATGCTTGCTGTCACATCCCAGCTAAAAGAAATGAAAAGTAGAAAAAAAATTAAATAGTCGTTAGATTTCTCAAGGTCAGACAAATTAATGAAACCGTTTCAAATATTACCATAAAGTTTTAGAAATCAGTATATTCAGTAAGACTATGAAAAGTGCATTTCATAACAAGGCAGCCTTTTCTAGCACCCTCCCACGCTTTACAGAGGCTGAAAATATACTTAAGAACCATTGCCCTGAAACACTAGGAGTTCACTGGAATACTAATGCAAGACAAACCTAAGACACTATCCAAAAATCTCATATTATTTAAGAGTAACAGTCTGAAATTTGGATGCAAGCATAAGATCTAAAAATCAAGTTTCCAATTAGTGTAACTATGCCAATCTATCAGTGTATGCCCTTATTCTTTTTTTTTCTGATTTTTATTTTTACTGAAGACTGATCTTTACTTGGAGGGAGGTAGAATGATGATAAGAATCACTAATTTATTAGGAATCAAGAAAACTGAAGCAATGTAAAGTCAAAACAAACTGCCTGGAAAAAAACAAATTTTCAGAACCTGTGCTGACAGATTTCTTGAGATCCATATGAAAAATGCAACTGGTGTGTAAAGGAAAAACAAACTATGAACAGCAGACAATTTTTTTTTTTTCAAGATCCACAAGACTCAGCAGTAATCAACAAAAGCTCAGAATCACAGAATCAAAATCACAGAATCAACAAAAGCTAGAGATGGAAAGAGGAAATAATCCCAGATTGCTGAAAATGACTCAGTCTTTGTTCCAACAACTTCTGCAGAATGACCAAACAGTTAAAAAATCTAGATTTTTAGAAAAGTGACCTAAGTGTAATGCAACTGATCACAGTGGATTCTGCACACAGAACTTCATCACTAGGTGTAAACTTGCTTCTTTGCACATCCAACTTTCTCATTGAAGATCAAGAAAATGCAAGTCCTCCTTTCCAAGCATTTGAACTTAGTTCTCTGGAAAGTCAGATCAGATTTCTGAGCCTGTGAGAAACGTCCATTATTTAAGGAAATTTTAAATTACAGTGTCCCATTTAGACTCTTATCTTAAAAACTAATCCATCAAAATGTGTTTCTTCAAAGAGGCAGCTTTTCCAGAGCTTTCTGTTCCATAGCTTAGCGAACTCTTCAAATGTCACACATGCACCAACGCTGTGTAAACATGCAACATCAAAAAGCAGAGAAATTATTTTTCCCTATCTCACAAGCATGTTCTGTAACACACAACTGAATAAGCCACTTAGTCTACTCCCCAACAAGGAGGACATTCATAATCTGGCAAAAGCTGAAATACAAAGGCATTCTTAAAACAAGTATTTTCAACAGAGGCAATAAAAAGACAAAAGTACAAGCCACCTAATAGTGACTGAGTCTCTAAATTCAGATTTAAAAAAAAAAAACAAGCCTCAATCTCAGAACAGCGTATTACATATTTCAATTCCAATGTGAACAAGCAAGAAGCAAATGCATAGTAGTGAACTGTGTTAACTGCCTACAGAGCTCTAACTCCACCTACAGTTACTGCCATGATTCCGCTCTTCAGCTGCACCATCCCCTCCCTCCATCAAAATATTTTCAATACATCAAGTAAACGCCTTTATGTAGGTTTTGCCTTTGTTTTGCTATTAACCAGTCTCCTACGAGTTTACAGGGTCACACATATGGTTTAAATAGTGGATAACATTACTTCTGAATGTCAGAGTAGGGGCATGCTTATATGGTTGAAGTATTTTGAAGACAAGTTTACAAAAGAGCATACAGCCACTGCAGAAAAGATTGTTTAACTGAATCCCTACCACTTCCTAAAATGAGTAGGGAGTCAGGGACTCAGTTTTACAATATAAGTATTTTCATTCAGACCTTCATCCCTCCCAAAAGTTTGCCAATATATGTTTTTCTTTTTTTTTTTTTTTTTTTTTTCTGGGAGTGAGTTTAACAAATAGAGAAGCACAATAAACCGTTTGGCACTACAGTGAGACAGTAGATATGAAACAAATTCAAGCAGAAGATGCAACTGACCCAATGGTAGCAGTTCAGTGAACAGCCTCTCCGAGAAAAGGAGAGAAATCGAAGATGATGAGCATGGATTAATTCAACTAGGACAGCAACAAGATGACAACATGCGATTTAGGAATACATTTCAATTTACGTGAATACAAAGCTGCATGAACACTTGCTCATAATAAAGTTTGTAACAGACCTCTTCCCTTGTGCATTCAGCATATTGAAAAAATCTTGATAAACTTTCGTCACATGACAGTTTTGCATATAACATATGCAATCACATTTGCTTTCTTAGCAGTAAAACATTCACCATGTATTCAGTTTTTATGGGGTGAATGTAAATCTAGCAGAAGCTGGACAAAATAGTTTTGACTCTTGTATCAAGATGAATTTTAACAATTACTTGAGGATCTCAAGTATTCCTTAATACCAGAAGATTTGCTGTGTTTTAGTAACTGTGAAAATGACTATTCCTCCAAGTTGTAATCCAAAAAGACTTTAAGAAGCTAGAAAGAGAGCTTGAGAACTCAATTTAGAAAGAAGTTAAGATATAATTGATCTAGCACTTCTTGGGAGGACAACTTTATCGCTCCTTAGCATTCAAAGTAATGAATGCAAGATCCAACAGATAGTAGTTCAGTCTTCTGGCAAGTCTAAGCACTACCTTCTTGAGTTCTGAAATGGCTTTCTAGAAATGAGATGGTGGTGTCAGTGTAGAACTTCCCAGAAGCATGGAAGAAGCTGCAGGTAAACATGCCATAGCTCAGGTTAGATGACTATACTTCTGTACATTATTTTCCTTCAAAAGGTATAGCTAAATAGCAAGAAGAGCTGACCCGTTGCACTCAGGTGAAACCCTATAGAGGGGAAAATGAAAACTGACCTTTCTGAGAGGCTGTGTCAGCACAACACCTAGATCAATCTAGAGTAAAACAACCTAGCTCAGAGATGCCTTAGGCTCCTGACAGATCCAGATTTACTAGAGATTGTTGTTTTGTTCAAGATGGCTTGTCACTTGCATTTCTGCTGAGCACAAAACACATGAAAGGTTCTACTGGCTCCAATATTAAAGATTATGACAATCTGCATGTAGTAAAAGAAAGTCTACAGAACTAGCCGTTACAGTTTTCTTCAGGAACCTCTTCTCCTATTTGATGCCCTGTAAAAGCATCACCAGCACAGAAGATTTTGGTAGTCCTATGAAGACTGCTTTACCAAGCACTCTTCCAATTTCCTTTAAAGTCCACAACTCCAGGTGAAGTAAGTAGAATTACTGTGTTAGAAAGTCAGATGTGGCTCCAGTTAACTAGCCCTGACCTTGAGCTATCATTCCCTAGTCAAGGACATCTTCCAGCACTAACTGCATCCTTCTTGAGCACACTGCCGCATCAGTCAGCCCTGATTCAAGGCAGATTTGAGCCTGTATAAAGACCAAAGCCAATAGCAAGCACTACTACTGAGTTTTATATTCTGCAGCTGGGCTTTGTCCCAGAGCCAAACAGCTGAGTCAGAACACTGATTCGAGGTGACTTTTGTGGGCCCTAACACACCTTTTGACCCACAACTGTTCCAGCACAACTGGAACAAAATTGACACTGAAACTGGTAATCCTCATCAAGAAGAATTTTGCATATTGTAGTTACCAACATCAAATTATTCACATGCCCCAGCTTAACGGCAGTTTGGGTCACTGCATGTTTGTTCTTTCAGAGCTTCAGATTGTCAGCCTCTGTCCAATTTTATTTGGTATTCTCATTCAGAATACAGTACACTTCAAAACTTGCAAACTGGTTTTACTCCCAGGGGTCTTACTGATTTTAAGATTTCATAGTGCAGTGTCCAAAGGTAACTCATTAGGTAAAGTGATAGTGTAAGATTCAGTAAAAACATACTTTAAATCACGAAGTTTTCTCTTGCCACAACTCCAACATCATAAAATCAAAGCAGAAAAAAAAACATTAGTCTGTCCAAAACCTGACTATTTCTGTGAAGCTGCCCAGAATCCCTCCTAGCATGCTTTGTATTCCAACACAATACTCGAGCCACATGGAGCAGGTTATGGGAAATCAGAGCATGAGCCAAGAACATGGTTTAAACTTGACCTACTTGCAGAGGAAGACATACGGAATGCCACATTTGATTACAATGATTTGGCCCATTACAGCCTTATGGGGTTGTATGATGTTGCGTGTAGTGTCATGATCAGACAAGCGGAAAGCAAAGGCATATTTTCAAAACAAGTCTTGCACGCATGCCCTTCATACTGAAAATATCCCTGACATTTTTTTTTTTTTTCCTAAGCTAAGCCGAGGGGAAATTTAATAGAAATACATGATGCAACTAAATTCAGCTGAGCACTAAAGAAATTTCCCCCTATCACACCTGAAAGAAAAACTGTACATTAACAAGGATTTTGCTTGCAAATGGCAGGCAGCTGGAAAACTTACTCTTGTTAAAGGTAAAGTAATACAAAGACATTCATAAATGGCATTTTTCATTTTGCTTTTTTCTATCGGAAAACAGCATGCTTTCAAGCTAGTTAAAAGATCCAGTGAAATAAATAGATGAAAAAAATGCATTTGTGACCACTGAAGAATGCCTGTTTCAAGAAAACATCAGCTTGCCTTTTGGAAGAGTATGAACTATTCCAAAGACTACATTTAATGAAGCTTATGACTGAACAGGAACATCCAGAGTATAAAAACTGTACTCCATGAAAACCTCATATCCATGCTCTGGAGTCTGGAGGCAGAAGTTAAGCACAACACTATATGGAAAGCACATCTAACGAAAGAGCAAACATTTTCTTCCAGGGATTGAGCTTTGAATTTTCAGTTGGTCACATATATGTGGCATAAACCCCTGATTCAGATATTTTGGTATAATAAGAAGTGAAAACCATGTTTAGTGTTAGAAGTCTAACATTATAGTATAACACTACAGTGTTACTACATAAACAAAAACCTAGCTGAATGTGCCTCTACCCTGTTTTTCTAGAATGATAATCCTATCAGCCTGGCAACTGTTTCTAGACTTACTGAACATTTTCTGCCTATACTATCTAGCCATGAATGGGGGGGTGGTGGTGGGGGGGAACAACAAAAAAAAAACCCAACCCAAAACAAAACAGAGAGCAAATAGGTGGCTGCCCCCATCAGCTGAATCCAAGGCAGCCCTTAGCAACACATGGCATCACAAAGCAGACAGCCTGTTGGATCGAGTGTCTTTTTTTCCTCCCGATGAAGCAGTTAAGCTTCACAAGCAGTGAGAATGTATCTGCCCTCAACCCTAAAAGCTAGAGTACTGCAGAGGTGGAAACAGGCTTGTAAACTCCATTGCGGGAATCACTCTCCTCAGACACTGTAATATTTTCCTTGGATCCAAACATGTTTTTCCTAGTCTAATGCACATTTATTTCTCTTCTGAATTAATGCTAGAGAAGTATAGGTGCCCTCTGAACATATCTAATTCCTGCTACTGGTATTAGCGGCGTTTAAAGAAATAAAATCTGTCATCAAAACAAAATCCCAAAGTAATAAAATACATTGACCAGACAAAGAAATAATTATTGAGGTAATAGTCAAAAAATAGTAGTTATCACTCATAGTCTGGAAAAGAGACCAATACATGGAAATTACCATCTGTAGATTCAGGAAGAAGCAGCTTGGTGCTATTAGCTTAAAACAAGTTAGATTTTTGAATAAGCTGAATTTTCAGGACTCATCATATATACAGTAACATTATTAATATTATAGGTATCAGTTCAGATACTGACATCTAAATGATAAATCTAACACATATACGAAGTGTCACACCAGTCACCAGTTGTGCATAAAACACGCAATTTCATTCATTGCTGGACAAGCTGTTCTAGCAAACATAAGATTTCATGAATTTTTATATACACTTTTATGACATACTTCATGGTCAAAGCTTACGCAACTATCTATGCGCTGCTTTCTATTCCTGACACCTAGTGGTGCTTCCACAAATCACTAATTGCAAATCAACCAGAAGAAGGAGGAGATATGAAAAAAAAAAACCAAACCACTGAATTCCTGGGTCTTCAATCATCAGTATTTTAGCTGACTAGCAGAAAAACAATTTATACATCCAGATAGAACATGTTTTTGTATAGGAAAGTAAGTATTCAGGCTACTTAAAAGCTGTTTAAAGCTGTTTCTGATTTCAGTTGTTTTGCCTAAACTGACTTTGATATAATAAACTGTGTTAGTTGAAACTGCAGGTTTTTTGGTTGTTTTTTATTCTTCAGATCACACATCATCAATGAAGTCTCCTTTCTGAACAAAACTGAATTAAAAACTTGTCATATCAGGAAAATGGAGGCCTGCCAGGGAAAATAGTCTAGTGAAAAAAGGCTCACATTCTTCAAAACCAGAATTGTAAAGTACGGTCAACTCAGTGTTTATTCAGTCCTTTTTTTCCACTTAAGAGGAAATCAAGGGAAAGGCACTAAAGATCATCCTTTAGATGAGGCAGTCTTAAAGCCTTGTTAATTTGGGAATATTTTAGTAGCACAGCTGACATTGAATAACTTATTTGACAGGAACTACAATAAAATAACTAAGCCTGCCCACAGAAGTCTGGAATAAACCCCAATTTGTCTGGAAGGTTTCTTATTTTTAAAACAGAACTTGTATTGAAAAGGGGAGAGGCTATGCTCCAAAAATCCGTTCTCATTTGCCCTTCAATGAGTAACTGCACTATTCCAAGGGCTAAAAAATAATTAGATATGTTTTCCTCTTTCAAAATGATATAAACTCAACATAATTTCTAACTTAATTCTGCATAATGCTCGTAAATGTAATGTAAAAAATTACATTTGTTTTGTTTTGTTTTGTTCAGGGACATTTACATTCAAATGCAATCTACAATTTGCTTTCTCCCTCAGAGTCTGAAATCTTGCCTTTTGCAGTGATGTAACTCCTCCAACAGAGGTCACTACCTTACAATTTGATCTTCCAGAGAAAGGGAGGCCTGGAACAAATGCGTCCGTACTATCTTAGAGCCTTACACCTCTGAGAGCTGGCAATCTTCTTCCAGCCCAAATATCATGGAAACGGTGGCTGATCCTGAAGTCTGTCTTTTTTCAAGGTAAGCTGAGAACACTCTATTTTTATCAGGTATGTAAAGATGCAAAAAAGCATTTAACAAGGAATGTGGTAGATTTACAGACTGCTTTTTTCATTATTTTACAGAAAAACTTCTTACTCTATGAAAGACAGTATGTCTATTAAAATGGTCACATTACTACAAAAGTTTCATACTTCATGGATGCTTAGCCTATAATTTAACAGCTGTCAAGCAACTGTCTACAAAAACCCCAAACCCAATAGTACCAATAATTTGTGTAAGTCATTCTCCTGCCAGCTTTTCATCTCAATGTAAATTAAAAAAAAAAAAAACAAACAAAACCAAATAAATGAAAAAAAATCCCAAGACCTGCAAGTTTTATCTAATCGCTAGGACAAAAAAAAAAAAAAAAAAAAAAAATCTTTTCAATCCCTAACTTCGCTATAGTGTCTAGACGAATTGATCAGCCAGCTTTTAGTTGGTATTTCACTTGTGAAAAAAATCACTATTCTTCAAGAATAGCTTTATTTGGAAATGTGTTTTCTTCCAAAATAGCTGATTTCCCATCTGTAAGAATAAGACTCCCATACATTTCAGTAGCCAAGCTGGATGAAGTTGCACTGAGGTTCAAAGAGCCTTGGTAATACTGCCATCTAATGTACTAGGACAAGTACAATCATCTGTATTGTTCTTTAATAGCCAAATTAAATGTTTTATTTTAGTTTGGCTCCTAGTTGTTACACCTCTTCAATGTCGTGGTTTGCAAATCCTACACTAACAATATTATGACAAATTATCTAGTTATCAAGTTGATGGATATAAATATTCATTGACAGATTCCATCTCAAGGGATTTTTTTTGAATGTCACAGTACTAAACCGCAAACCCTGTGTATAGGAACCTGACACTGGCTGTCCACTTGTGAATTCAGTTCAGTGACACACCAGCTCTGAACTACCAAGGAGGAGGGGAAGTCCTATGGCCTTCCAAATCATGTAGCTGGAGGGCAGATTGCTGCATTTCAGGATAACTTCCTGATTATTTTGTGGAGTTTCCTTTTTGAGACACCAGTCAGACAAGTATGTTTGCTGAATAGAGAAGGCTAATGAAACACATCAAGTTACTGATGGTACAACAGAAAATGACTAGAAGAATAATAATCCTTTCCCATACCATCTATTTTCAGAAACAGTAACAAAACAGGCACTGGGCGGGTCGAAGGGATAAAAATCTGTCTACATGGATGTTCGCTTCTTTAAAGTTTCACAGGAGATTCTTTGCAAGATCAAGGTTTTACAGACATCTTTGTTATTTAGTTACTTCTTCAGATAGCCTCATCAAGCATAGTATCAACTACTTTTACTGAATCTGGACAGTTTTTCTTGTTGGAAAGTGTAAAAAAAACAACAAACAAAAAAAACCCTGACCACATTGGTCCAGATTCCTCCAGCTGATCTAAATCTGATCATCTTTTATCTCATTTTCCATCCTTCCCAACATACCTCAAATTTTCTTCTAATCTTAAAATCAAATTGAAGGCATCCCCATATGTGTAAGCTACCAAAAGACAATTTATTTTCATCCACCTCTTGGAAATACAGAAGAACATTTGCTATTCTCTAGTGACTTATACAACCTGCAATTCGTTACAATCCGTAGCAAGTATGCAGAATATCAGTTATGATTTCCCGCAGCAGTCCATCTGTAAACTCTAAAAGTCCACCTCATCCCATCTCACAAGGAGTTTGCAGCGGTTCTTGGGGAAAACAGGTACATATGCAGCACAGGAAGCCGTTAAAGAATACAGAATACATTTAATAATAACATCCGGCTCAGAAGAATACTCGACCTGAAAATACTTACAAACTAGAAGAACCACCGATAAACGTTCTACCTGTTCCCACTCTTCCTTAAGTATCTGCTCATGTTTGAAAGTTCAGGTTTTATTGGATATTAAGCTTTTTACAAGTTTTAACCTTATTCAGAAAGCGACATCTAGTTAAGTTTGCTCTATTCTTTGAAGTTTAGCCAAAGTTTTCCGTAGTCTCCAGACCTTTACTATTGTTATCTTACTGGTGCTCTCCTGCTGAAAGTGTTGCTTGGCTAGGGCTTCTGCCAGTCCCTTCAAACTCGTCACGCTGGTGATTCCGGCTGGTTTAAGACACTGTTAAGCATTCAGCAGCTACTTGTCTCAACACAGCTGGAGAAGCTGAAAGCATAAGCAGACACCAGAACTTCAGGGCTGCTGAAGTAGACAACACCACCTTGGTTTACAAATCTTTTCCCTTCCATACCCAAAACACTGTTGATTCACAGATTCTTCGAAGAAAACAGAAGTTTCCTGCCATGTGCTGCAGCTGTTTGCTGGACAGCCTTCCTCCTCCTGCAGGCAGTACCATTCCCAGCAATGCCCCTTGAGTTTCACTAGCTTTTCTGGATGACTCTCACCTTCCTGAGCAGCACTGTTCCAGCAGAGGAATTAGGTGGCAGGGAGTGAAAGGATGAGCAAAACCAAGTACACGCATGTAGAGCTAAGATGGTGATTCCTGGAAACTGTTTAGCTAGATGGACCCATAACTGACACAGTTTAGTGGCTCTTACAGTGTGTCTTTTGCAAATGCACACTATGCTGTGAATAAAAGTTTGCACTAGTTCTCATTGCAACTTTGCTAATACACTTATCCGCTACTTCAGAAGTAAAGGCTAACAAATGCAAAGGGTACTATGACTGCTGGCATTGGATGTTTTTCCATTAGTTTATTGCAGGTTTGGAGAATATTACTGTATGCTTGCCCAGTTCCTAGACTCATCCCATAACCCCAGAGGGGCAAGACAGTAGGCTAGGATGACTGTTGGTCTGACCCAGCATTGCCATAAGCTCTAAGAATGACAAAAATGTGATAGAAATCTCATCACAACCACCGATCCTGTGAACAAGTCTTTTAATACATCAATCATGCTCTAAAAAAGGGACAATTACTTTAGTAACACATTTATAATGCCACATATTCTTAATTCCTGAATGAAGTATTTTAATAGTTTTGGTTGCAGCACCTGGAAATGTTTTCTACTGTTGCCAACAAAACTGATGACAGATCAATTTAATCAGCTCCCCAGAATTCAAAGAGCTTTTTGATGGTTAATCAGAAATGGAAGAAAAAGAAATCCTAATGCACGTTTGGTAGCTTTACCTTCCCATTCTGGCAGAAGATAGTTAGCTGTGCTGGCACAGCACGATAAACATGAAGTATCACACACACACACACACACACACACACACACACACACACACTCCATGCAGTGGCTTAGATGACAAGTAGCAGGTTATAAAAAGTTAAAACCTTCACATGAGTACATGCCAACTCTCCAATCGGACAAACAGATTCAAGAGCACTGGCTAGCTCTTCATTCAAATCTTCCAAGAATTTTAAGTAAAACCTTCCAGGACAAGTTCTCAAATGTGGCCAAACTACTACACGCTGTGCACACTAAAAATGGCTTTATTGAAACAGTGGGACTTCACATCACTACAGTCAAGTTTTCAAAATCATCACCAAGCTGTGTGGTGAGGTACCATGCTAGCAAGAAACCAAACACTTGTAACCTGGTTTAGCATCTTTAACCAGAGGGGTATAAATTAGGTTATAGGTCAGGACTTCCTTGAGCAATACAAATTTCAAAAGTTGTAGAAGCAAATGGGGGAAAACTAGTTCTTGAAGAGAAAATTGCTAACATTCAGCACAGTCCCATTTTCTGCCCTTCACATATTCTAATTTTTGCTTCTTACATGTCAGGAGAGTTTTCAAGCAGATTGTTTCAATTCTTACCTACAGCCAGTGCTGCACTCTGTTCTTGGCCTCCAGTCTGTTTTAAAAGAAAAAGAGATAATGAAGATTCATTCTTTTGCACTGTAAGTCTTAATTGTAATGCTACATGACCTTGTAAAAGCAAACACACACTTATTCCAGAGTATTATTCCCGATCTACTTCATAAACATAGTTCTGGATCTATATGCCACAGTGTGACTTTTTAAAAGTATATTACAAAAAAGAATGTAGAACTGCATTTTATCTCTAGATGTATCAATAAACAAGGAACGATTATTTGGCAACAAACATGTTTCTAGGGAAAAGGGCTAATGATGTTAGATAATCCATAAAAACAAATCCCGTAATAAATGTAATGACTAAAGAGTCAAAGCTCCCATAATATACCAGTAGCGAATTGTTACACTTGCATTTCACTTTGCTTTAAAAAAAAGAGCATAGCACAAGATTCTTAATTCAACCACACAAATTAGCTCTTGAAAAAATTCATGGCTTTCATGCTGGCCTCCAGAAGGCATTTTCAAGTCATCACTGAAAACTATCTGCTTAACAAAGAACACTAGTTTTCTCCAACAGCCTCTGTCTGCTATACACATTCTTAACCACCATCTTAAGGCTAAGGAAATAATTACATTAATAGTACAGTTAAAGGAGAAGATATGGAGTACTACAGTATCTCATAAAACTTCATAGGAAATAGTGTGACATTAGCTAGGGCAGGCTTTGGAGAACTACAGCACCACTAGCAACAAGCAGAGTGGAGACCCTAGTGAGAACGACTCTTCACAGCCCACAGAACTGAACATAAGCAAAAAGACAACTGCCAGACACTGTTACCACCGTAGAAATTTATTTCTCCATTCCTTCCAGTGTATGCATCTCTCTCAAAGAGGCTTCCCCCTTGACTAGGATTTCTTTAACTTTGAGTAGCATCTGCTTTTTCCTTTGCCAGTTGGCTTCAACTTCCCTTTACTCTCTCAGTAGTAAGCAACAGCTAGTACTTCAGAACAACAACTACTTCATAGGAAAAAAAAATGGTTAACAGCACTATCTTGTAAGAGCTGCTGAAAATTGTTTAAAACTCACTCACTCTCACTAGGGATATTTTAAAGAGGTTTGGTTTTGTTTTTGGTTTGTTTTTTTTTTTGGTGTGTGTTTTTTTTGTTTGTTTGTTTGTTTTGTTGGGTGTTTTTTGTGTGTTTTTTTTGTTTGGGTGGTTGGTTTTGGTTTTTTTTTTCCCTTCTCATGATTGCAGACTGCTCAATTCATGCTTTGAGACAAAGCAACAAAAATCAAACACTGACTGGAAAAACATTGGTTCCCTGCAGGTCAGGGATGAACACAACTGATACTGTGAATAGAGAAATGGAAACCAAAGTTAGATCCAACATTCCTTCAAAAATCTTATTTCCTGAAAAAAGTGAAAGAAAAAAATCAAATAGGATGAAACATTTAAGAACATTAAAAAATTCTATGTGAAGACAGATTTTTTTTTTTTTTTTTTTGAGGGACAGACAAGAGCTCTGGTTAAGATGATTTGGGGTGAGAGTCCAACTTAATTCATTGAGATATAAACAAAAAGTCCAAATTCATTAGAATGACCAGACTATAAAAATCAGTATCAAAGAGAGGGAAAAAACCCACTACAGCAGCAAGGCTAGGGACTTTATAAAAAATGTTTCCTAACAGTATTAGTTCATTACTAAACAGAAATGTCTAAATTTCCAACTGATAAAATCATTATAGAAAAATATCTAGAATTGTTCTACTCTTTACATCTTTCTAGACAGAATACTGCACTTAAAAATCACAAGCACTGACCACCTGAAAGAAAAGTGTGCTGATGCTCAGGGAGCTTGTCTTGAAGGCTTCAGTGAATGAGTGAAAGTTAATTTAACAAAGTCTTCCAGGACTCCTATGACAATTGAAGGCATGAGGAGAGAAGAGGCCTAGTATAGCCATTAGGCAAAAGGGAAGAAACCAGGAAAGCTGAGATTTATATGTCAATTGGACTGTCATCAATAACAGCCAAAGAGATGTTAGCACATCTTTTAGCATCCATGAGGAAGCCTTCATTCAAAACAGATCAGACTGAGCACATTTGATGCTATCAACTTGGTTTATACTGGCAAGCTGATAGATACTTGATTTTTGCACAGTATGACTTCACATCACGTAATATTTTAAATTTAGAGGTTAGAACTATGCAATACAATACAGCTCTGTCTAAATGGTTAAGAAATTGATCTGCAGATCTCTAGCAGTCAGTGGGGAATAATCATTGAACAACCATTAAAAATGGCCAGATGTGTAAAGAATTCATCACACCGTTAGTTTCACAATTAATTTTTGCACTTCCAGATGCACCTTAATTCAGACACAGGAGTATCTAAATGAACAATTGTTTACTGACAGGTTCAGAGTGTGTTACTTGGGTTCTTCCAGTCAGTATAGAGGATCTGTAAAACATCCAAGCTTCCTTCTGACTGATTCTCAAGGTTTAGATCTGCAGATTAATATAGAAAGAATACCAACAGGCACAAGATGAGACATCTATACTACATAATCTAATAGGTAGTGAAAATTGAATATAGAACCAAGCATTTTCTCAATTACTTGTGATTTGGAGGCAGCCAAGTGTTTAACACTATATTACAGAGAGAAGGAGCTCTTGGCAGGAAAATTACCTTTTATTCAATGGGTTAACAGCTCACAGATTTGGTTTAGTTGTTTTGTTTGTTTGTTTGTTTTGTTTTGTTTTTTTAATATAATTTTATGGAGTCAAACAGCAGAAAGATTAATGCATCCCATCCTAGGAATCTCTATTACACATACACCCTCCCTTGACTTTCAGCCTAACTTCACCACAGCAGAAAAAGGCCAAAGCATATGCTAACATCTCAGGCCAACTACAACAGGAATTCAAAGAATTGTCACAACAGTTGGAGAACAAATGTGGAAAAATGTCTACAGCCATTAGAGAGGGGCAGCAAAACATATAAACTGCAGCTATTCATTTTCAGAAGAAAACAAAACCACTAATCATTCAGTTTGTCAGAGGAAAGCCTGTAGTTGACACAAGTCAAATGGTACCCAAATATAACAAATGCACTAAGTAAACTTGGCATCATTGTGGATAATAAAACTTGAGGAAAAAAAAAAAAAAAGTAGTAACTGGCTAACCAGTGAATAAGCCCTGTGTTTGGGGCTTCCACCTCATATTAAACCCATGCTGCTTAACTCAGCTGTACATGAAAACAGATTTCAGAAGAGAAAAGCTAACCATTAACTTCCAGATAAAACCAGTGTCCTCTGCCCAACTCTGACTGAACTAATCAAGAAGACACTACACACAAGGACAGACTTGTTAACAACTGTCAGTCAAGATTTGCTACAAGAATGGTGATTTTGTAGGCCTTCCAACACTCAGGTTTTCCTGCCTATTAAGAACTGAAAACACTGAGTAGTAAGAACGAATTGACAACAATGCTGCAATAAGAACCTAAATTACTTTCTGTGTACTCAACTGGTACCTCAGCCTGTCACGGAACTTAGGAAAGAATTGCTTCATAAAGCTTACAGCACTTGAAGAAAGCTTACACAGGATTTGTGTACTCCATGTGAGGTATTAGGCACCAGGCATTAATAGCTGTCTTCAAAAAAAAAAAATCCACTCTGTTACTTTCACAGAGCAAATGTTGAAATTGCTTGTTTGAAGTTCAGGCTTGCACTAGGGTTCCCCTTGGTAAGCATCACAAACTAAACTGGAACTCTGTGTGAGCCAGAGGTGGACTACAGCACAGATGTTCTCAGTCCATGAATCTCAACTGCCCTTTGCACACTGCTGAACAGAACAGCACCCAGCTCAAAGACGACACTGCTCTGGCAATTCTTAGACACTCTTGCTCTGTTGCTTCAGCTACAGACCAGAAATTAAGTTTGAGGAAAATACTCCAAAAATTGGTTACTCTTAGAAGCGCACATTAAAACAAAAAACAAGTCTTGTCCAAAACAGAACCACAAGTCAAATACATTCCACATCTTGTGAGTAATAAAAAGAGAATGCTAAGAAATGTTTAGCAGTTAAACTTGATTTTTACTTTAGTAACAGTAACACATGGCTAAGCTATAAAAATTAAACCATAGCTAAGATCATGTTTCAAAGGAAGTTTCAGAGCATCTACAGATGAGCCCATGGTTCAGTGCTAAATGGATGTGAACTCTGATGTTGACATCAGTGGTTCTGAAAGCAGATTCTGCTTTATCTGTGTGGCAATCAAACTTAATCTAAAGTTTATGCAAAGGTAGTCTATCACTACTGCAAAGTGACCTGAGTTCTTTATAAGAAAGCAACTCTACTGGTCACCTCCTATAAAATTACCTTTTTCATTTCTGGCTGCAGAAAGCTTCCACCCACATCTTTTTTCTCCATTTATTTTTTATTTATCCTTCTGAAGCTAAATTGTATCTTTAAAGTTTGTGAGTTATATTAAGACATTCCCTATCATATATAATTTCTCAATGCTGCCTTGTAGTATCTCATATTACTTGTTACACTCAAACCTGTGCTTGAGCTTTAGAATTTAGTAATAGGGTGATCTGACAAGAAAGCTTTCTTAGCAGTTCTTGACCTGTGTTAGACACCTGCCAAACAGCTCGTTATGCTTTCTGTCCTTTATTCATGAATTAAAATGAATTTATGCCAATATAACTCATTCTTTACAGCTACATTGGCAAATGTTGAGTGGTACACTCAGTTTCATGTGCTAAGTTAGGAGCTCCTGCACAGCTAATTACTCTATATACTCCAAGTGAGGTCCACAAAGCACTGTTTCAGATTCTCTAAAACTTAGTCTGAGGATTTGGCTTCAAAAGGATTGTAGCAAAGAGCCATGAGGTTTGCCTTGAAGAAGATATTTAAAGAAAGTTTAGATACTGCACTTAGATTAACAAAAAGGGGACAAGATTATATACTTAAACCCATTTTATCAATTAAAAAAAAAAAAAAAGGGAAAAGCCACAGACAATTGAGAAGATTATATGGCATAAGAAGATACACAGACATATACAAGACTAACACTCAGCATGAAAATTTATATTTCATCCCCCTACAGATATGTTTTCCACAACACACCATCACCTTAGTTTAGTAGAAACAAAAAAATTAAATTATGATATAATCCTAATTTTTTCATCTTGTCAAAGCTTTACACAGACCAAAAAGGCTGCAAGTACAGGGCTGGGTTTTTTCAACCAAATCAGAAAGTTAGCTTAAACATTTCCACTTCTCAAAGAAAGTGAGAATATTAAATGTTGGGTAACCAGAAGACAAATTAAGACTTTTAGAAAAACAGAAATGGGACTACTTTGGGTTGTTTAATTTCTGGTTGTTGTTTTTTTGGCAGTAGGGTGGGGGGATAGAACTGTGATATTTTAGTCCAGGCTACACAACTTCCTGTTTTACTTCAATAAAATAAAATAATTTTTTAAAAAAAAGCAGCCTGCAAGAGTTCTTGAAGTTAAATCCTGTGTCTAATAGTCAATTATTCAAACAACTGAACTTGCTATTTCTGGCAGCACATTATCTCTGGTATTTCTTTTGAACCTTCATAAATCTAAATCTTTAAGTGATTTAGAACTGGGTATATTGTATGAGCAGAATTTTGAAGAACTCTCCAGCATTCAGGCTTTCAACTCCTCAAAAAAGTACTAAATTATTCTTAAGCTAGGAAGAGATATTGCATACCTTTACAACATTAAATGATATTGCCGTTTCCTATCTGTTGCATATTTAACTTCCCTATGACTACCTAGCATTGCTATTTTTCTGCAGCTGATGCTTCCTTTGATGTTATGCTGTTAACATCCAGTTGTGAAGTGTTCCTGAATACCAACTGAGTGATTAAACAGCTTTTTTAATCTAAGCAATACAAATTATATAATTTCTTAGGAATATGGCAGAGTTTAAGACAGAGTTCTGACTCAATATCACCATAACAGAAATGAAACCATACCCTGTCCCAGGAAGTTTGCAGCAATACTCATCCACTTGCGTAATAAAAACAGTAAGACAAGAAAAGGTCAAAAGGGCTTTCCCATTCAACATTATTAGCAGTGCATTACCAGCTCTGAGCAACCCCAAGACCCATAGCCCTATTCAGTAGCACTTAAACAGAGGAGTCCTTATTTCTTATAATCTAGATTTCTACGCTCAGGGTAAACAACTTTCCTCAGGACTATACTGGGTCATATGAACAGAAAGGAACTTCTGTCATGAAAGGAAACCAACCAGAGAAGTAACACACCACCTAAAACATCTTTTTACTGGTCTTAGTGAGTTCTAACCATAAACTGGTTCCTCAACAGTATCAGAAATTGAGCTGAAACTGTAGTTAATTCCCTAATAGGTAAAACTGTAAGATGAATTTAGACCTAAGCTGATTAAACTACAGCTACAGAAGTGTCACAAACGGCATCTCTGCTGCTCAGAGGCAATGGATTTTATTATTCCATATTTCAAAGAACACAGATTAGCTTTTAAAAAGCCTGAAAAGCCCTTCCTATGGAAATCAACAGCACTAAGTTTTGCCACATGCTTCTAAGACTTGAGGGTACAGGGGATACCCAAGCAGTTTGCTTTAACTCTTTCTCCCCCAAGGTCCCTCATACTGCCCCACTAAGCAAGTCTCAGCAGAGGTAGGTCCTCCAGAGTCTTAACTCATGCACAAGCCAGGAGACAACACTGTGCAAGAGTGACTCCATGATGGAGCCTTGGAACAAGCAGTAATTTCTGCTGAGAAGGATAAGGGAGCTCTGCTCCAGCCAGGGTAACTGTCAGATAGCAACCGCCTCTTGAAAGTGCCTCCAGCTTGCCCAGGAGTGCCTTGAGCTCCACCTGCACACTTGTGTGGAAAGCTTTGTAACAACTGTTTCAGCTAAAATTAAAAAAGGAAGGGGGGTTAGGAGAATGTGAAGAAAAAAAGTTGAAGCTTTTCAGATCAGCTAAACAGTAACACTTGACTAAGAGAAGTTTGAGATTGTTTGAATACAAAGAAAAACACAGGTAATTAGATGGCAGAAAAAAATGATAAACGAGAATACTCAAAACAATTATCAACCACTAGCTGTCCAGAAATAAGAATCTAACCATGTTATGTTAACCTGTGACCTCAAACGTTTACTGGGTAGCATTTAAGATGGAAGCATACACAAAAATTATGGAAAACAGAATAGCAAATGTAAGAAACATAATATTGGAATCAATGTCTGGGTCCTGCTCCTAGGGATCATTGTGTATATTCAACAGCTTTATCCAACAGTCAGGAAAAAAACACCAAAAAACAAGAGCCATACAACAAGGTCTTAATACCTGCACTGCCATTTAATATTGAGTCTCAACAGCTGCACACTTTCTGCTCAGTAATTTCCAAAGTTGGTTCTACGATGAGCTAAAAGGAGGCAAGCCACATCAGGGGAAGTTCAGATGGGACATTAGGAAAAAGTTCTTCACCGAGAGGATGATCAGTGACTGGAACAGGCTCCTCAGGGAACTGGTCACAGCACCAAGCCTGTCAGAGTTCAAGAAATGTCTGGACGATGCTCTTGGTCATATGGTTTAGTGTTAGGCAGTCCCGTGAGGAGCAGGGAATTGGTCTTGATGGGTCCTTCCCAACCTGAGATATTTTGTGATTCTAAATCATAAAACTGCAGTTATATAGTCAAGCAGTAAGCTGAATATTACCCAGATCTGAAGGATAATATGTTAATAGTCCAAGTCCCCACAGAGTTTAAAAAAAAAAAAGTCAAACACACACCTCCCTTCCCAACCCCGCCAAAAATCTAGAAACGTCCTTTAACAAGCATTCAAGAGTCCTTCTGTAAGTCAGGAAGTGAAGAAACATCTGACATTAACCTAATAGAACAGACCACATAAAACCTAAAAGTCCAGTCACCTGTTTCAACATGCACAGCTATTCAGGTCAAATGTCTTTCTGATGAGAAAAGTTTACATATTTTACTGGTCTGTTTAAAAGTGACTTTTCAAAAAGTCAAAACAACCATTAAATTAATGTCTTTGATTTGAAGGCTCACTGGACAAACATAATTAAACAGTTCATGTTATCCTGAGCAATTATTTACAGGTGGAAAAAAATAGCAGCTTTACCTTCATAAACAAATCGGCATGGCTGATGTCTCAAGCAGAACGCAGTTTACTAAATGAGCCAATTAAACCAAATTCAAAACTCATTTTTTAAACTTACTCTACTGACTGTTGCAGTAGGACTACTGCTTGTAGATGAAGAATGTTTTGGGAGACCTCTACACTGAATTCAGCTTGATTAAAGTAAAAAAGACCTGGCACTGATCATATGCAGATTACTACCATCTTCATTCAAGGTTTTAAGTAATTTTATGTCCACTGTGGGAAAAGAGATACCATATTACATTGTGTCAGCACAGGCAGATTATTTACATCCATTGCTAATATGTACTATTAGACTTTAAAAAACGCAGGACTGCAGAAAAGCTTTTAGCCCCTCAATCTATTCCTGTGCTATCACAGCCAGCCACATTAAATAAGCCTCAAGATAAAATACAACAAATAAATAGGAGACAGATCAGTTTGGCCTAAAAAACTGTCAGCTATTCCTCTTTCTTGCCTGAGACACCAGCATTAATACAAAATAAATGCACGCTGGAAGAACATCAGTAACATGATCAGAATTCCTACCAAAATATTTTATAGTGAGTGTCAAAACCATAAGTAGTATTTAACCTTCATATACCAAGAACCGTTTCAACAAACCCACTTTCACATGGACAACAGATCAATTCAAGCAGCTCTGCTGAATTGCAAATAGAATTTATAGGGAAACCTACAGCAATATATTTAGAGCAACACTGCCAAAGGAGATTGTTTTTAACTTGTGGCACAAATAGGAAGTAAAAGTGGTTTCAGTTGTCAAAGATGTTCATTTTTCCTCTTGTATTTACAGAATATAACCTCATTGTGACATATTCTTTTACCCCTGACAGTTCCCACATGAACCTACTGTTAGTATCTGGTAGGTTCTGTGGAGAAGCTTTTCAAGATGCTCAGAAGCATTTGTAACTTCACCACTTTCTACACTGGTTACATAGGTTTCCCCAAATGAAAAAATCCTTCTGAAAGCACACTTTAAAAGCTGCGCATTTTTTTCATAAGAGAGGAAACATTAAGCACGGAGCAAAACAAAACAGAACCTTGCTTTATATTTCTCACAGCACCTTAGACTTTATTTAAACTTCTCAGACAGTCAAAGCCATACAGAAGTCTAACACATGCAATATAGCCTTATTCAATACAGTATCTCTTCTGACTGAGGTCCTTCACTTCTAACCTTTTGTATGCGCACAGGTATGGGGACAACTAGAAATGAACTTTCCTGGTGTTTTTAAGTTTAACACACATTACAGGATTTGCACTAAAAAACTGAAATTGTTACTGAAGAGATTTTAAAGATTCTCCCCACAAGGAAGCAGAACGTTTAAAGATGTGTCAGTCAGACAAATGCTACTCTTTAAGAGTTATACAAGCCACAACAAAGAGTTCTCAGAATTAATAGGAAAATGACAGGTATGCATTTGCTTCCACTTTGCAAACATAATACTGAAGGTGTTTTCATATTTATTAAAATTAGCATGAAATGCAAAACCTGTTAATCCACAAACACTGCAATATCAGTGCTGGAATAGGGATTCCACAACATGTTAATCAGTTTGCTCGAAACACCTCCCCATCATAATTACAGGGGAACAATTCTAAGTTGCATGGAAAGATTTTTAAATCTCAAGCATGCACACAGCTTCAAGCTGCATATGAAAGATAAAGCTATAAAATAAGAATGAATAATTATAAGAGCTTATATGCAAAAGCAGGAGATAATGATCAAGATATTTTCTGAATGACTGATACTCTGGGAAAATAATCCTATACAAGTGAATTAATGTAATGAAAAAGAAAAGCTAATACAAGAAAAATAGGTCAAACGCTAAGTAGTTGTATGTCCTTCAGTGTCTATGATAATGAGACATTACAGATTATGAAACATCACAACCAGAATAAATATTACCTGGATAAAATAGTCATGCATGCCTTACACAACCATTTGGGCTAGTCTGCGCCACACCAAGGTCCAGCTGGCTTAATATTTTTGTCTTGGCACCAGTCATGTAAGACCCAGACATACTGTGCCCCAAGGGATGTGGTGCCCGTGTATCACATTCTCTTTTCAGCATATTCCCAGAGTTGGAGGCTTGAGCTGAGACCTCGATCAAGTTTTAAATGTGGTAGAGCTCAGCAGGCTCTCAGCTCACGTCTTCCCAGACCACCGTTAATGCTGGAAACAGTGAAATCAAGTTTGTACAGCACTACTCCTGAGCTAAAAAGCACTTCTTGGTCCTAAAGCAAATGCTGAATTAAGACATACTTTACCATTGTTGCAGACAAAGAGCTACCTTCTACAATTACTCAGTTTCACTCAGCATGGCCATCCTGTTAAAATTCTCTGAGATGTGCAGCTGATGACATGGGAAGGGAAGTTGAAGCAGGGAAATGAACAGAGAACCTCTCACTGCTAGGCTAATGAGAATTATCAATTTTCTGTATAGGGCAAGCTATGCACTCAAATTTATTGACAGACATACATTATTTATTCACATCATATATGATCAGAATAATCCAAAGGATTAGCCTAAAAATTGCTATCAGATAATTACAATGTGGTTGAAAACTTGTGTTGGTAATACAGTGCTTTGGTACCTCAAATTGTGACATACTACATGCCACAGGGTCTTTCTTCTGTAAATTGAGGAACATGCATTTTCAAAATGGGTATTTGGGAAGGACACTCATACACGTTTTAGTTTCAGGAGCTGCTATTTTACAGATCCTGGCAACGAAGTTCTTGAAATTATTGCTCACAAATAGTTGTACTTTACAAGTCATCTTTATATTGAAAAAAGACTACATAAAGTCAAACATTGTTTTCACTATGTCATTTCTGACAGATGCACATTATTGACCACTATAAGCCTTCAAAACTTGCCTATTATTAATCTAGGTTTGGCAGAGAGGCAGAGTAACAGAACAAAGTATTTTTATATTCTCTGTGAAACCTGGTTATTAGCAAGAGTTACAAAACACAATTTCATAAAATTATTCTTGATTGCTTCTAAAATTTAGGCAAATTTACTGGCATGTGAAGATTAATAAAGCATCTGTAAATATCTGGGTCATAAAAGCTTTATGTTTCCTTTCTGGCTAGTATGCTGCTTCCTTCTACATTCATCTTTAGACTCAAGTGCATCACCCCATTCTGGGCTAAGAACTCTCCTGCCATGAGTTTGCTTAACCCTATAGCTCAAATCGCAGCATTAAACAGAAGGGTAGGAGATTCAGGCTTTACAGACAGACAGCATACAGTAAGGTACAACCACAGAGGAAACCAGAATGCATATGTAGTTTACAACTTTGTGGATGTCTTTCCCCATACTGAAGACTGCTACTGCATTTACAGCATTAAGTATTTGAGAAGTGAGCTGTAAATCTGGTACCTACTATCAATGATCTAGCTATGTCAAGGCATACTCAGATATCCTAAATTCTCATGTTTCCTTGCGATTGCCTTGTCATAGTGTAGCTCAAGGTCTTAACTTATGGGCTGGTAAGTGCTCATAGCTCTTCACTGATAATCTTTTTACCATTTTGAACCTACAGATGACTTTAAAGGCCTGTGAATTATGATACAACCTTAGTTTTATTATCATATAGTATTTTCAGTTAAAATTATGCCTCAAACACCCATAGAATAATTACAAGTACATTAATGGCATCTTCCAAAGCACCTGGATGCTCAAATTAACATGTGTAGCCATGTTCATCTTCTAAACCAGATTTTGTTAGTTTCCTTTTTTCTCTCTCTCCAGGTTCTGAAGCATCAGATTTGAAGTTTCAGTGTTTGCGCTATCACACTTCGAGTAGTCTTTATATGGTAAGAGGTACAGACACGTTATATTAGTCTCAGTGGAAAAGGCAGACAGATAATGTTTAACATCCCACTACAGAAAAAAGGTTAGTCCTTTCTCCTACTGAGAGAGGAGTTATGTAATCACTTTGTATTCCAATTTAAATACCCACGTTATCCACTGCTGCTAAGCCTTTTGTCTGGTAAACTATGGTTAATTACATATATATATATATATATATATTAAAAAATTGAATAAACTACTTATTGCTTTCAGTATTTCAAAATGCTTTGTACTCATTGGCCTAAAATATTATGTAAAACAAAGAAACATTCTACAAGCAAAGATACCTAAGGGAAGTGTTTACCAGTTGGTAGTATCTTCTTGCAGTCTTAACAGAGAACTCCCTCAGATTATCGATGCAGCAGCTCGTCTTCAGAATCTGAACAAATAGAAGAATCCCATTAAACATAAACAACACACAGTATTTCAACTACACAAACCAGCACCAGGGATAAATCAAAGTTAATCCTGCAGTGCCAAGGAACCTACATAATTCTTTAAGAATGCAAATAAAACATGCCGATTCCAAAACACACTTGTGATTTTCTGGAAGTGACATTACAAGCAAATGGAGACACATCCTTAGAAACTCTTCTGTAAGTCAATAAAGCTATCCATGGTCACGGACATCAGAAATAGACCACTGCATCTCAGCATTACTGAGTTAAGTTACACACAGTTACAGCAGAAAAAAAATAGAGCATTACATCTCTGCACTACTGAGCCAAGTTACACATAGTTGCAGCAGAAAAAAGTAGGTCTCGGTTCAAGTTTTATTTAGTGTCATATATATTGTGCACAGGGAAAAATGCTTCATTGCTACAGTTTTCATCAGTTAGAGACAAATTCAGCCAATGGCAGTTCTTACCTTTCTGAATTTAATCTAGGATTACTCAAATTTTATGCTTCGAAACTAAGTTTCTGGTTTAAAAAATTAGTGTATTTGTATGGTCAGACAGAACAGCATTTCCTATGGAAATGCGGCACTGAGATCTATTAAAATCATTTGAAGGGTGTTTAAGTTCATTTGGAATAGGTTTATCTAGCAGTCTACCTTTTATTAGTAACTGGATGATGAACTGGCCAAAACTGCCATCTTTCTGTTGTGGTAAAAGGCCGTAAGCCTTTTTTATTTGGGGTTTTGTAGGCTGCATCTGTTTCAGGGATTCTGGCTAATTTAAATACTTGAGTGTCATCACTTAACCTGTCTCCTGTAAAACCACTGTTGCACCTACAGCAGGTATTGTTCCTGGTGCCAGAATCTACCCTGTCAATATGTAGCATCTCAAGATTTTTTTTAAAGAGTGATCTTTCCATTTTGTGCTACAATTCTCTTTCTGCTTCTACAGCAAAGTCAAGCACATTCTGCAATGCATCTGTTTTTAGCATAAATTTGTTTTAGGAATATAAAATCCCTGTCATGTCATTGCAGATCCTGCTGAAGAGGCATGAAGTATTCAGCATTAATTTGTATATAATCAGCTATCAGCAGCTCCTCTTACATCAGATAATCCTGATTAACAAACACCTAACAAAAAATATACTGCTTTGCAGTGAAATTTCTAATCACAGAGGACACAGTATTAATGATTTATCCCAGCTTGGGAAGGGTGGAGTGGAGGGGAAGAGCTAGGCATTATTGAGGCTGGGGAATGGTTTTAGTCACAGTGAAAACTAACATGAAAAGATACCATCCATTCTCTTCTCCTCTCCCTGCAAAAGAAAAACTGGTGACCTGAACAGCACAACTAGAAGGAGAAGGTAAGGAGTTTGAGTTACTATGAAAAATTTAATTGCCAAATAAAATCAAGGGATCCTATTCACAGCTAAACTGAAACAAATAGTTGCAACAGACAGTTCAAAAGTAAGAACAAGAAGAGAGTAGTGTTAGCCAATTATAACTTCTGCCAGTTTGTGTCAAGGCAGCATCTAAGATAAAGAGGTGCCTGGCGAAGTAATGTGGTGGTTTTGTTTTATAGTTTTGCTTGGGGTTGGTTGGTTTGATGCTTTTTGGTTCCTTTTTTTATTGTTGTTGCTGTTGTTTGGGTTTGTTCCTGCAAATGTTGTATGAAGCACTGCTTCTGTCTCTTGCAGAACAGGAAATTTAAAAGACATCCAAGACATCTTATTCACTTTGTTAAAGCAGAGACTTTGTTTTAACAATTGCTTCACTACCCTATTTCAGTCCCTTTCATTCATGGTCCTCTTGTGAAGCAACTGTACGAAGTTCACAATTCAGTTGAAAACCTCTGAATGGAAGCCATAAGGTCTTACACTCACAGACTGCTTAGTAAGTTGCTGAGCAGAGCAGCACTGTCACTGTCTACAGCCTGGTAACAGGATTTGAAAGTTCTGCTGGCTGAGTGACCATTTATGCAATTGCAACATGTGCGATTTCCTTCAGCACACTCAACAAAAATATTTCCTTCTCCCCTGGTACACGACAGTATGAAAAGCTTCCTATTCAGTACCAGAGAATGGATAATTTTTTTTTTTTTTTCCAGGCATGACTGATCACTTCATTAAACAGAAAAGTTGAATTGCACTTCCCCTGGACAAACGCACATATCATCATGTTGCCAAATTCTGATGTTTAAATTTCCTCATAACTACCTAAAGTAGTACGCAGGATTTTGGTTTACTGAAAGCAGTATCTGAGCCTGCTGGAGACCCTTCTGCTCCTCCAGTCCCACACGGCTCTGCATTGCCCCCTCTCCTGGCTGCTCCATCTCCTGTGCTGTAGTTCCTCCCAGACAACCCTTTCCCAGCATTCAGGTGAGAAAGGGAAGCAAGCGCCAGCAGCTACAGCTGCATTGCCATTCTGGATGGGAAAAGTCAATCAGGCAGAACAGCAGCAGGTTCAGTGGACTGGAGGGATCAAGGAAACATCTGCAGGCAGGGGAACTATGTAATCTGCCAGTGCCAGGCGAAAAATAAAATCTGGAGCCACAGGAGGAACTGGAGAGGAAAGAGACTGCTGCACAGGCATGCTGGCCAGGAGCAACTGGGGAGCACTGTACGTCAAAAGGACAGGGGTGCAGAAAGCTGCAGACCTGTGGTGCCTTCAGAAGAACTCCCCAGCTTTCAAGGCAATAATTCCTTATACGTGATCTAGATTAATCTGGTCAGCTGATAGAACTGTCAAGAGAGGTTTTTTTTTTTTCTTTTTAAGTAATGTATCCCCAAACTGCAACCTATGGTATAAATAACAGAGCTGAAAAAAACTAGGTTATCTGCCTTCTTAGTTTTCAGCCAATATTTGTTCAAAAATTAATTTTCTTTAGTTCGATAGACCTTTGTGGAGTAAATTAACACTGTTTATTTGACAGGCAAATGAGAACAGCAGGTGAAGAACAAAAGAGTAAGCTCATTCTCAGGAGATACCCTTCCTTGCCCTCCACACACTGTGTTGGCATAGCTTTATGGGATGACGACTTCAAAAGAAGGAAGCAGACAATAAACCTACTTGTTCCTGGTAAATAAGGGAGACTTCACCTATTCATTTAAGCGACCATCCCTTACTTCATTAGTTTTGTCACTTAAGGGGAAGGTGGAATTAAACTCTGAAGTACAGCACCTGATTACATCTTGTTCTCCATACAAAATTCATGCTCAAGAAAACTATTAACCATAAAGATGCAAAGAGACTTCTGTGAATTGCCTGGTGTTAGTTTTTCTCTGGTGTACGTGTTTCAACAGGCGGAATCACAGCCACTGCTTCCCAAGCCTGCAAGCTTTGCACTCCTTTGAGCTACAAGGAAGAACACTTCTGAAAAATTTATTAATGGCTACTTTCTCAGGAGGGAATGGTAAAGCCAGTAACAAAGGCGTTAAAAGGTTTTACTGAGAGATTCAGTGTACTCATGAAAGACAGTTTGCTGAAATACTGTGGCAAAACACCTAGTTTTTGCCAGATATAGCAGTTTCTAGATAGGGGTTTCAAGCTACAGTATATAATTTTCCAGCTTTTGACACCATTAAAGCAAGACTGCCATTCATAGTCCAGGTAAGCCCTGTGTCAGAGCTGGCTCCAAGCCTCCACCAGCAGGTAACAGGGATGACTCAGGGCTGAGATGCAGAGAGAAACAGAGGTCAAATCATTTCCCAAAATACTGCACAAACCCTCAACTGCCAACCTGATAATCCTCTCTCCAGCTCCCTGCCTTACTCCACTCAGACACTCGCCTCTGATGGACACTACCGAGGTGACCATATGGGGTGGTGTGAGATGCCATTTCACTTCCTCTGTGATTGGTAACTTACACAGCATCTTCAAAAGCCCAGAGAAATGTAGATTTCACAACTTAATATGCAGGTTATTTTCAACTCAAAAACTTTGTATGAAGTACCTTTAGGAGTAACTCCACCTAACCTTTATACATAACACTGTTAGATTATCTTTGCCTGTGCTTAACTCTGCTTAGCCCAACACACAGAAAACACAGAAGACAAAGCAATGGAGATTTAAGGTGATGTATCCTCCCCAACACACTTGATCACATCAGACTGCTAGCAACAACAGCCCATCAATAGGTTAAGACATATTTGAAAAGCAGAGTATGCAAAACAAGTAAAACAAAAAAATCATACATTTCAAGAAACATAACTGTCAGAAGATGTACGGTAGCTTGTAAAGAGTTCTGCTGCCACATATAAGACAGCACACAAATTGAGCAGTCAACACCTGCGGAGCTCCTGACAGGCTACTCTTCATAATAAGGCAGCTATGAAAAAAACAGAGGCAGAACACAAGACATCCAGTGTCCTACAAAAATAGGAAAACTTATAAATACTAGAATTCAGATAGCTTCATGGCAAACAAAACTTGAGAATTTTATCCCTCACTGAAATGATACAGACTACTTTTTTTCCCCTTAGCAGCATATATTGCCAAAATTTTAATTTTCAGTTGAAAGAGGAAATTCTCCTGTGATTTGAGGAATTGATGGTCAGAGAAGTATTAAAAGAAAAACCAAGTAGTTTACTTCTACACAGCTGAAAAAGTTCTCATTCCTTCAATTTTCAGTACCGCAATTAAATGGAGTGTTTAAGATCTAAATAATGATACTAAAACTCAGTAGTTTGAGCTTTAACTGTATATCATACAGTTAGCAACAATGATGCAACACATTACAAAGCTAAAACTATTTGCTTCCAGACGACTGCCGAGCTCTGCTTTCCATGTAACACCACAGCACCCAAGAGATACCCCAACCATTTTCAACATCAAATTACTACTTTTCTTCATTCACTAGAATAACATCAGTTACAGGACTTAAATATGATATTTCTTACAGGTTTGAGCTGGAAAACATCAACACATATTCATGTACTAGAAGTTAATTTTGTTTGTAAATTAAGATTGTCCAGTTAAGAGTTGCAAAGACAGAGATGGAAAAAGGCTCACACATAACCTTCCCTTGTCCTCACACCAAACACTCGGCACAGGTTTAAAGTATTATCAGTCCAACACAACACTAACAGAGGTGTAATTTACCAAACAGAACACTGGCCAGCTTCTCCTCTGTTATTACCCCTAAGTCATAGAAAGGATTTTCAACAGTGAACACTTTCTCCTGTCAATTCCATATCTCTGCTTTCAAACAGTGGACTTGATATTTTGAGCTCAGTAGTATTACCTGGTTTAGAGTAACTTCCTTTAAAAGCACAGGCTTTTAAAAAACAAGTATTACAAAAGGACTGAATCTTAGAAGATGACTACCCTTATCAATTTGGCTTTTAGTTTTTTTGTTTGTTTGTTTGTTTTTTGTTGTTGTTGTTGTTGTTTTTTGGTTTTTTTAATTGATTAATTACAATTGGGAATAGCGTGTGCTCCAGATCCAGGAGAGTTTGCTCACACTGCAGAAGTTCTGACTATCATCAGACCATTTCTTACCTCCAAGCCCTCATTAACCCAGTTTCTTGGAGCTCAGAAACCTATGCCTACATTTACTGTAAATGCAGCAGTAGGAAGAATGTAGCTCTTGTGTAAAACAAAAAAACTGAAACTGCTAAATACCTATACCATTTATCCATACAACAAGCATATTCCTCTGTTTCAAACATAAATGTGGAACTGTAATGATACCAATCATTTGAATACTCTAAGGCAGACTGTTTAATTATGGGCAGTCAGAATATATTTGAAGCAGGACTTAGAAAAAGTATAACCAATAACTTCTTACTATCTCAATAGCAACTCCTTAGAGAGCGACTCAAGGCCTTAGGGTGACTCAACTCAGAGATGAGGAGGCAGGTCACAAATGTCATATTCTTCAAATTAGTTATGGAACAGTTTTCAATAGCAGGGTGAAAAAGGGCAGGCACATACAGTTACATGCAGACTGAAACAGAAGCAATCTTTTCCTACTCCTGGTGAGAGGATGTTCTTGATACAATACAAAAGAGGAGGACAATTAAGTTTAGGTGACCTAACTTAGAAAAAGTTGGTCAGAAATGTACAATCCTTGCAAAAACTCTGATAGTTCTAGCAATCAAATGTCAGAAGCAAGTTACTGATATGTACACTTTGACTTTTAAGCTTTTAGCTATATAGAGAAACAGGCACAACTTGGAAGATTTCTTCATTCTGAAGTACAGATGCCACATATCTTTTGACTCTAGGTCTTAGTTGGATACGCAACACCTGACCGAGGGATTGAATTACATTGTAGAAACCATGAATTAACTAATGGAATGGACATCGGAACAGCTCTTATTTTCCTGCTGTCTGCAGACACACAACCAAAGGTCTGTGTGTGACCAGAACCAGTAGCAATGCTATCAAAGAGCCTGCTTTAACAGTTAAAGCTACGAGCAACCTATATGAACTATTTGATAAGTTAAGGCTTGTAATGAAATGACAGAAGTTGCATATCCCCCAACTGAAAGAACATTTACTACTGTAAACAAAGACTAAACTCAAGGACCTTCCCATCCCATAAAAATTCCTTCTCACCAGGTTCTGCTGTGCCTGAATCCACCCCTTAAACTCCTATTTTCAAAGTGTCCCAGCTTCAGCTGAGCAAGGCACCAGCCTGGCTCACAAGTAGATGCTGAATTCAAGACTCCTCAAAGATTAGTTAGGTTCCCCTTATGCTACCATTGCAGGTTATTATGCGAAAGAGTCTGCCATTTAGAAACCCTGAAGGGGAAGGACAGATGCTATGAAGTCCTGTATCTGGACAGTTGGTCAAGATATCCTTTCTTTCCTGTTTCCTCATCATCTGGATTTAGACAAGCTTGTTATCTAGTCCAGAGAGGCAAGCATTACTTTCAGCTCTTTGCCATGTTTACATTACCTAACTTTATCTAATGTGTAAATAGTTTAAGCTCTTATCTTAAACCATCTGAATGGTCTTTTTAGGATCTGATATTTACTTAATTAAAAAAAAAAAAAAAAAAAGATACTGCAGAGCTTATGTTTGAGACCTTGAGTAGGAAGTCTTATTCTCAGAAGGTTGTCCTCACACTATCTCAGCTTTTACATCCTCTTCTCACTAGAGACATTAAAGGCAACTGGACTCCTATTTCTGCACAGGAAATCTGATGATCTTTAAGCCATTCTTACACTCCCACATCCTCCCATTTAGGTCTGTATTAAGAGAGCACAAGATCTTTGTTCAAAGTGTACTTGTACATGCCATCATCTCCAGAGGCATTTTTCCTACATTTAGCATGCATGTTACAACCTCAGTCAAAATAGGAATGCAACAGTTTTTCTATATTGCCCTGTATTTGGAATAACAAAGGAAGCATTTAAGAACAAGTCTTATATTTTTCTGCTGAAGTGAAATAACAAACACCAACATTCAAATAATCACATACATGTTATAGAGACTGCAATAAGGAGGTCAGTTCATCTTTTTCAAATCAAACTTTATACCCTGGAATAGCAGTCAAGTAGAAAAGAAGCCTACTTTTATTTAGAGAGTGATCACACTGCAAAGCTTTTTTTTTGCTTCTATAAGGCTGCAAAGACTTGCTTGAAGACTAACAGATTCTGAGATACAGTTTTTCATGAAGAAATGAAGCTAAATACACACATGAAATAAAGCCACTGTATTACATAAAATTAATGTAACAAAATTCATATTGTGAAGTCATGACCAGTATAATTCTGGTAGACACAAAATTGCTCTATGTGGGTAATACTCCAACAAGAGACATGTACATAGCAGCCTCCCTTATCCACTTACCATTAAGTTTGCAAGCAGATGCAAGCACATGCAACAAAAGTATCATGACAAAAGCACTGCACATACCTGCAGGCACTGAGACACAGTCCTGGGGCCATGAATTTCAGAAGTAACAGAATAAGAGGGAAAAATGGTACTAGTAAGTGTAACTAGACTTGAAACTAAGGTGCCTGCCTTCTGCAATCTCCAAACTTAAATCAAGGACTCCATCTCCAAAGTACTTTCAAACCATGTGACAAGAGAGTTGCTCTACAGGTGGAGCGTGCTTTAAGTGGCTCCTTCATGAGAAACCCATGGGGCCCTTACCACATTGTGGAACCAGAGCACAGGCAGTGCCACATACAAGGTTTATGTTGAACAAAATGAAAGACAGTCTCATGAGTTCTCCCAAAACACAGGATTTGTTAAAGTGTTAGATGAATTCTGCAGCAGAAGCCCAGAAGCAAGTTCCAGCTTGGCAAGAGGTATAAACAAAAGTGCATGCACATGCACCGTAGATGCATGCCTTCTAGGAAGAAACTGGATCTATCATGTGGTGCTGTCGTACTCATCTACTCAAGGACCATGATTCAGTGCCTACAGAGCTGTAAAGGACTATGATTCAGTGCCTATAGGGCATGTTGGATTTAGTACAGATGCACAGATTAATTGCATAGCACATACGTGTCTGGCTGCTGACAGGAAAAGGCTACACATACACACACACACACACACACACACACACTTAAGAGCACTCAGAGAAGTCAAACCATCCACTATAACAGGATTGATTAAAGCCTTCTTGGCTTCAGATTCACTCAGTGCAACTACAGAAATCTTCTGTATCATCTCTATTATAAAGAGCCTCAGAATAAGTGAAGCTAGTTAACTTTCATGATAGACAGGGTTTAGTTCAAGGCGTGTCATGACTAGCATGGGCTAGAACAAACATTACCTACTATGGAATTATTTGCATTGCCATTCATTAACTTAGGCAATTTATCAGGGACATCTCATGTGGCAAAGACACTGCCAAAGAACTGGATGATTTATGGGTGTTCTTATAGCAGAACCTTCTATAGCAGGAGCTTTCTAGCAAAGACATTTGCCAAATCTCTGAATACTGGAATACAGCAAAAGCAAGACAGAGGAAGTGAGAAGACTTACATAACAATAAATCTCATTAATAAAGATATGCTTGTCACTATGGCTAAAGTAGAAAATTACTTTTGCCTTATGGCACTGTCATGAGCATCACAGAAAGCATGCTGAACCAGGCAAGCCAACTTCGTAAGGGGCAACGCAAAACCCATTTGGCTGATCAAGAGGCTTCCAGTAGCTTTTTGGTGTTTCAGTAGAAGTTAATCTGGCTTTTAAATATTTAATAACAACTTATTCAATGTCTTATCACCCAAATCTAGAAATGGATGTTGGCCCTCTTGGCCTCCATCTCCCATATTTTTTGTGGAAATTCAGTTATTTGCTTAAAAATACAAATATCAGCAAAAACAGTATAAAAAAACCCCGACAACAATGACTGAGATCTACCAGATCTGAAAGAATGAAAAGTTTTCCCTTGGATATACTTTCAGTCAATATACCATTGCAGAGAAACTAAATGAGTTTCACAGGGAATTATTAACTTTGCTTCTATCCTATAAACATGTTTTATTGGGAGTTATTCAACCACAGAAACTCAGTCTAATGTTGCAGTTACTAGAGAAACATGCACTTGATCTCTGTTTTTAACTTCCTATTTGCTTTCAGGTAATTAACATTGCTGTACCCCAGTTTCTTATCTGTAATGAGCCAAAACATACAACACTAAACATAGCAGGACTTTAGCCAGGTATGTAGTCTTTGAATTCTGCTTCCGCAAGAGTCAGTAAAGGTAGAATTGGGTGAATCGTGAAGGGGCTAAGTATAGAAGAGGCCATTTAGTGACCCTCAAGGCAATCAGAGCAGACACACTGGGTGAAGCACACACAGATAGTACCTCTGAAATCTCTGTACTACTTCACATCACGAACAGAAACTGCTCAAGCAGTTCAGACTCCAAAAATCAGATGCTGCATTCCTATCTGGCAAAGATACTCATGTTAAACTCTCACATGTAAACCTGAAAAATAATGGAAATGATTGTTTTACTGCTGAAAACTTAAGCTTCTTAGGCCTTACAGATAGTAAGAACTTAACTAATCATTTGACACAGTCCAGTCTAATCTTAGACATAACAAACAGTAACTTCACCTCAACATGTGGATTATAGTTCTGCCCACAAAATCTTTTATTAAGATTACTTTGAATAAAAAGAATAATTATGCAAGTGTTCCAAATTGCTGATCAAGTAATCCTTTCACAGAGATTACAAATAAACATAGCAAAAAGAAAAGATGCACGTTGAACACAACATGCTTGAGGAAAAAAAAAAGTTTCATCCAAGTCAACCAACTGCAAATCTAGTTATTGTTGGATTATTACAGAGGAGTGTCATAAGACATCCTGTAGTTACAATGTACTTGTTGAAAAAACAACACTGAACTTACATTAGGACAACTTTCTAAGATGAAAAACGAATGTAAGAGTACAATTTACATTCTACTAAGTGTACTTAAATAACATTTATAGAAAAAAACTGTTCCCATGGGGAAGCCTTAGATTCAAAGATAAATTTGTGGTCCTGATGATGCAGAGCTAGACTCAAACAATTCTAGCCTATCTCTTATACCAAGAGTCAGAAGAATAAACCACTCCTGGCAAAGTACAACCAGCTTCTTGGTTTGTTGGTCAGCCAGAGTATTCTCCAAGATCACGAACACCATGCTTATGACACAACAGAGAACTCCTACAGTAACAGAGAAGTTATTCAGCAGTTCATGAGAACATGGAAGAAGAGTTTTCTCAAGAAAGTAGGCAGGGATATGTGGTTGGTTGACCTTGGCTGGACATCAGGTACCCACTAAAGCTGCTCTATCATCCCCCTCCTCAACACAGTAGGAGAGAAAAAAATACACTAAAAGCTTTATGGGATGAGATAAGGACATTCACCAATTATCACAACGGTCAAAACAGACTTAGATTGGGGAAATCAGCTTAATTTATTACCAATCAGAATATGATTAAGAGAAATAAAAAACAAATCTTAACACACCTTCCCTTCACCCCTCTCTTCTTCCCGGGCTTAACTTGATTCCTGATTTCTCCACCTCCTCCCCTCCAGCAGCACAGGCGGATAGTGAACGGGGGTAGTGGTCAGTTCATCACATGTTCTCTGCTGCTCCTTCCTCCTTACAGGGAGGACTCCTCAAACTCTTCCCCTGCTCCAGCGTGGGTCCCTTCCACGGGGTACAGTCCTTCAGGAACAGACTGCTCCAGTTTGGATCCCCCACAGGGTCACAAGTCCTGCCAGCAAACCTGCTCTAGCATGGACTCCACTCTCTCTCCACAGGTCCTACCAGTGCAGGCTCTCCACAGGGTCACAGCCTGCTTTGGGCAGCCACCTGCTCCAGTGCAGGGTCCTCCACAAGCTGCAGGTGGAGATCTGCTCCATCATGAACCTCCATGTGCTGCAGGGGCACAGCCTGCCTCTCCATGGGCTTCATCACAGGCTACAGGGGAATCTCTGCTCTGGCATACGGAGCACCTCCTCCCTCTCCTTCACTGACCTGGGCATGTGAAGAGTTGTTTCTCTTACATATTCCCACTACTCTTTAGTGGCTGCTGTTTTGCAGCAGTTTTTCCCCCCTCCTTCGTAAATACGTTACTATCCCAGAGGCGTTACCACTATCACTGATGGGCTCGGCCTTGGCCAGCGGCAGGTCTGTCCTGGAGCCGGCTGGTATTGGCTCTGTCGGACATGGGAAAAGCTTCTGGCAGCTTCTCACAGAAGCCCCCCCTGTAGCCCCACCACTACCAAACCCCTGCCATGCAAACCCAACACAAGGCTAGTTCAGAAAAGTAGGTATCTCTCTAACTCTGGGTTTCACATCACATACCTTAATAGATAGCAGAGGGCATTAGCAGTTGCATGTACTTTGACAACTCTGAAACCTGCAAATAAAATAAACCATTCCCACAAGAAGTGACTTCAAAACCTGTAACTTTAGGCATACAGAACTTTCCCTAGGTGGTATCACATTACTGATACTGGAAAACAGTAGCAAACATGAAGGACAGTGATGAGAACTAATTCATGCTAGATGTGAGAACCCTCATATTTGTAAGGCAGTTTCCTGGGCCTCATTCACTGCCTTTGCACACATACACAGCCCTACAAAAGCAATGCGTGGTAGGAAATTAAACTACAAGGAAGCAATTTCTTCATTACCATAAACTCCTGTATGCACAATAACAAACTTTTGGTTATCATGAGGAATTACCAAACAGTATTTTACAGATATTTAGTTTCTGCCATTGAGCACTCGGCCTTAACAGGAAAGAGCCTCAGCATTCCCTTATGTCAAGGATCACTGTTCCAAAAGGGTATGCTGGGGTAGTGCCAAACCACTGAAAAAATTTATTTCAGAAAACATAGCTATAACTTTTCTACTAGTTAATAAAAGCTACTACCTAAAGGCAGTGACTCTTAACCTCCTTCCAACTGTAGCTCTTTCTACCTTTTGTCATAAGCCCGTACTCCATAAGGCCAAAGGCAGAATACTTAGAGACGTCTGTGCCACTGGTAAGAGCAGGTGAATGGCAAAAGGAATCATCGCCTAGCACCCAAACTCAAAATAGATTTAAGCCATGCTTACGCAGAATGACATACAAGTTCAAAAAACACACAAGGTAAAAGAGAGAAATGTACTTAAATCCAGACAGGGACATTAAAAAAAAAAAAAGGAGAGACCAGCCCATTGATGTATATACCTGATCTATTCTACTCGTCTGAGTGCTTGTTGACGAAAAGGTTTTCAATATAGTCACTGTATTCTAGAGTACCCTGGGCTTCCACAAGGATGCTCACACACACAAAAGAGCAGCAGCTCTAAAATTCCTGGTTTAAATTGAAATATTTCATGCTGTCAATTTTATGTATATTGAAGTTCAGTTGTGTGTCCTAGTAAGTAAATAAAATGCTTAAATATGGGATATGCATTTTGGATATTTCCAATGAAAAAAAAGGAGTGAAGCAAAGAACTGTAAACAATTTTCTCTTTAAACAGAAATTACTCTAAATTTCACTCAGCCACATTAGTACCTTTCATGAGCTGACAGTGAGAAACATGTTCTACAAGAAAACAACTTAGTGTTTTAATCTGAATTTATCACTGCATTTCACCAAAAAAAATCAGAGCTCCTCCAAAGTTTTTTTAACAATAAAATGTTTTGAAAGCTTAAGAATTAACAATGCTTTTAATAAGTTATATTATTTGTGTCATTGTTCATGATTTTGAATCTGTAAACAGCAAATCTCAGCTGCCATCAAGCTACATGCTTACTCACCCTCAACAGGCTTCTCTGATGTGCAAGCATGGTTATCAGAAATATTCAAATCAGTAAAGCACTTAGAAGTATTGCACCACAGTTCAAAGTCACTACAAAACTCAATCTCAGCATGCAAATTCATAGCTTTCAACCTTTTCCTTAGCCTGTAGCCCCTTATCAAAGAATAAAAACTTACTTCTGGCCTGCTCACTCTTTAAAAATGCCTAACTAGATTTTTAAGGAAATATGAGCACTTCTGAAGTGACTGACCTTTAAGACATCGTTTTTGCTTTCAAAACTTCTAACCAAGTCTACATTTCTCTATTTACAAAATGGAAACTCAGAGACTAAATTAGACACTATGTTAAGTTAGAGAAACCAAAACCTGTCCATATACATAGATATTTTTCTCCATTTCTGAAGGCAAACAGCAAACAGTTCCAGATGCTCAACTTAGGGAAGACACAAAAACCTGTCCTACAATTATTTGAGGAAAAGAGATCAGGCCAAAGTAACACAATTCTGGGAGAAATCTCTGCACATGGAAGTCAGTCCACGGGCAAATTATCCAAATATGAGGTCAACTTTGAACTTACCTAAGGTGCTAGGGAGAATGAAGAAGTATCTGCAGCCTCCAGCCTTGTTCTTATAATATCTTAACTCAGGACTATTTAAAAGATTAATGTATACAGCTGTATTAAGGTTAAGTGCAGCTAGGCTTTCAGCCTACCATTGTTACTTGACTAAAAGGGGAAGTTAAGCAAGACCTAGTATCTGCTCTGTCAGTCTCGAGTAATGTACTTCTGATTTTAAAACAGTCTGTAATTTACACTTGTCTCTATATGGCTATACTCACAAAGAAATGCAGAAAAGTATTCTTTATTGGCAGAGAAGTCTTGGCAGTTTGTTACTTTCCATGGCAGAAAGGATATAAAAATCAAGGACTGCCATTCCTAGATGCTTTCAATGTTGAGATAGCATACAAAACTGTAAAAGCAATTTTGTTGTACATATATGAACAAGTATCTGCAGAGAAAAAGGGTGAATGAAATACCTCCTTTAAGGTGAAGGGAGTCTCCCATTATATTCTAAAATACATACAAAACTAATATTAAATAATCTGGCACAAATGTACAGAATTCTAAGGCAAGTAACAAGGCAATCAATCTCATGTTGCTTCTGAATTCACACTGGCAGTGGAGACTGCTTGTGACAAAGATCACAGGATTATATTTATCTCCAAACTTTTATTTAAAGCATTTGCCTTCACAAATCTGATGAGAGAAAATCCTTTAAAAGGTATCGGCAAGACAGTAAATGGTTCCTAACTTAAAGATCTGTTCTGTTATCAGACCTGAAAATGCCCATTTATCCTCCCCGAAAAAGAAAGATCAGTTGGCCTGAATTACCAGCTTCTTTTCCTTAGAAACTATCTAAATGCAGGAAGGATGCTGGAATTTCATAAGACTGTTACAGACTTAACCCCCTCAGGTCCCCCATAAGTAACTTGTCAGGGACAACAGTTTATTGAAGTTGGATTACTAAGAATTATTGCCACTTCTTTACAAGCCTGATACTGTCAGAAGAAAAGCTTTGAGATACACAGGCTTAAAAACCTGAAACTGAACATAATGAATTACTGATGTTGACAAGAGCTTCTACAGATTTATTTAAGCTTAGAAGGAGCTACTAGATAGAGGTAGTGGTAGGATGTAATATTAACCACTTTATCACCTGTCCCCATTATCTCCCAGGGGGAGACAGGAAGACATATCTTTTATTGCTGTACAACACAAAAAGGTTAGCTGCAAGAAAGAGCAAGAAATTAAAAAAAAAAAACAAAAACACAACATCATAAAAATTGTGAAGGGGGAAGGCTGTCATACCAGGAACAGTTAGAACCATGCTATAAATGAGAACTGTAACTGGTTCCAATAAAGCAGCTGTAGTTATGGGTTATGTAGCAGCCTGTCTGTTTAGTGGAGTCCAACTTTCATCAACTTCTGTGTTAAAACAGAGGAGTTCTGCCTGTCAAGCACTTGCAGGATTTAATATCTGTATACGTGTACAGCTTCCCTCAATCTAGCCATTAAAAACAATCTCAACTTTCTTGAGAGGATAGAGTCAACTGAGATTTTTTTTTTCATCAACCTCCTTTAGAATAAAAGGCTTTACCATTCATACAAATAACCATGCTCCAGAGTAACTCCAACCCCAAGAATACACACACAGCCCTCAACACAAAATGCATAAGTCAGTCAACACATTACTGTTATGTACTCAAAGAGATTTCAGTTTTACTTTGCATGCTTACTCAACACCATTCCTCCCAATTCCTAAGAATAAATAAAGATCTCTCTCCCATTTGCCTTATTCTTTAAAGGCTGCAACGGCACTGAAATTGTACAGTACTCAGAAGTTCCCTGGAAAAGTCAGTTCTGCCACCATGAACACTATGCTTAAGCACTGAGACAATCTTATTTTCTGAGTTTAGAGATCAGAGATTTATTATCAGTGAGTTCTGGCTTGTTAAGTTTTTTTCATCTTCCCTCCCCCCTCTTTTTTTTCCCCCAAAACTTTCCACCCTATCTTTCATACAGCTGAGCCTAGTCCTTCTACCTGACAAAGCTTCCAGCTATATCATGGGAAGAAAAACACTGTCCACTCTCATGAGATAGTTTTAAATGTAGCCATCTAAAGTAATATCTAACCAAATGCTGCTTAATGAATACTGAGATAAAAAAAAAAAAAAAAAAAAAAAAAAGACTTTGTGTACAAGAGAATTAACAGCAAAAAGAATTTGCTAGAGTATGTAAATTTTTTTTCATTTCCCCAGACATCATTTATAGCACTATGCCAGTTATTTTAACAGTAGCTAGCACAATAATCTGCTGTACAGTTGGAACAGCAATCATTTCCTGCTCATCTGTACACACATACACAAAAAGCTGCTGCTCAGCAAGCAAAATTCTTTTAAGTTGTAAAAAAAGTCATTAAGAAATACTTCTCTTGCCAAATTACCATTTCAGTTACATACACAATTTATGTCAGTTTTATACTAAGATACAGATTAGAGTTTTGGTTTGAGTTTCTTCATGAATATGAAGCCACAACCAAGATAAGCCTCCCAATTATCTTTAAACAAAACAGTTTGTCAGAACTACATGGGGAGGCTAGTACTTATCTGAAGTTATCTTTGAGACAACAGACTAGTAAAACAAGGTCTTAAATAAATGACCACAGTGCAGAGACAAGTCACATTTGGAACAGATTTCTGAAGAGCAACGTCAGTTTGAAACAAATCTGAACGTGAAAAAGTGTGCTGTTTAACTTCTTAGTAGGGCCCATGTTCAACATGAAATATAAATCAGTAAAATGTTGGATCTTTAGGATAATCCACTAATTACCAGCACTACATAGGCCTACAGTTTCCCAGGCTACTTTCTCTAGCAGCAGTGTCACAAGAAAATTACAAGCATAATTACTATCAGAGGGTGAGTTAAATTCTAGCTTTCCTCAACAGCATGTTACTGACTGCGTTTTGATGACCCTCAGATTAGGACAAACTGTTCATAAGTTTTAGACAGGAAAAAAGTTCATTTCAATTTTGTTGTATGAGCAGGTTCAACTATGTGTTTGTGAAACTTTCCCTCTTTACTGACACTAAAGGAGGCTAAAAGCTGTGTGATTAAAACACTCAAGTCCAAAAATTAACCTGTTAGTAAGTTGTTCCTCTAATTCTAACAAACTACTCATCCTTAACAGAACGACATGAAAACATGCAATTCAGACCATGAATACCTAATGAAAAGACAACACAAATCACCAGATGAGAGAAGCACCTGAAAATAGGTTTTCCCAACACATCACTTATTGCTGAGAATCATAGCATGGTTTGGGCTGGAAGGGACCTTTAAAGCTCATCTAGACCAACCCCCCTGCAACAAGCAGGGACATCTTCAACTACATCAGGTTGCTCAGAGTCCTGTCCAACCTGACCTTGAACATTTCCAGGGAGTGGGGGGGATGTACCACCTCTCTGGACAAGCTGTTCCAGTCCTACCTCTCCCATCGTAAAATATTTCTTCACTATATCGAGTCTAAATCTACCCTCTTTTAGTTTAAAACCATTATCCCTTGTCTTGTCACTACACAGCCTTGTAGAAAGTCCCTCCCCATCTTTCCTGTAGCCGCCTTTAGTTACTGGAAGGCTGCTATAAGGTCTCCCCTGAGCTGAGCGCCCCTTCTCCAGCCTGAACAACCCCAACTCTCTCAGCCTGTTCTCACAGGGGAGGTGCTCCAACCCTCTGATCATTTTCATGGCCTCCTCTGGACCAGTTCCAACTGGTCCATGTCTTTCCTGCACTGAGGACTCCAGAGCTTGACACAGAACTCCAGGTAGGGTCTCATGAGAGTGGAGCAAAGGGGCTGAATCCCCTCCCTCGACCTGCTGGCCACACTTCTTTTGATGCAGCCCAGAATGTGGTTGGCTTTCAGGTCTGTGAGAGCACACTGCCAGCTCATGTCCAGCTTTTCATCCACCATTACCCCCAAGTCCCTCTCCACAGCACTGATCTCAATCCCTTCATCCCCCAGCCTGTATCGATACTGGGGGTTGTCCTGGCCCAGATGCAGGACCTTGCACTTGGCCTTGTTGAACCTCATGAAGTTCATATGGGCCCACTGCTCAAGCTTGTCCAGGTCCCTCTGAATGGCATCCTGTCCCTCAGGTGTGTCAACTGCACCACTCTGCTTGGTGTTGTCTGCAAATCTGCTGAGGGTACACTCAATCCCCCTGTCACTGAAGATATGGAACAGTACTGGTCTCAGTACAGACCTGTGAGGGACACCACTTATCACTGATCTCCATCTGGATAGAGTCATTAACCACTACTCTCTGGATGCAAACATCCAGGCAATTCCTTATCCACCAAATAGCGCATCAATCAAATCCATACCTCTCCAATTTAGACAGAAGAATATTGTGCAGAACCATGAAAAACATAGCAAGTCTAGGAGAGCATCTTTCCTTGTTGGCTCACTGAGCACTTGTGACAAGATGTTATCTTCCATGGACTTGAAGTATTTCCCCAACCTGCGTGTCACAGCAGTATGATATTCCCAGTTGATGTCTGGGAAGTTGAAATCTCTCATACGATAAGGGTTACTGATCCAGAGACTCCTTCTAATTGCCTACAGAATAACTCCTCAGTGCTGGCTGGGAAACGGGTAGTAGACATCCACTAATAAGTCTCCTTTGTTTTCCACCCCTTATCGGGAGGCTCTAAAACACACCATTGCTAACTGTAAGGACCATACAATCAAACCTTCCCTTATAGAGAGTGTGACACCTCCACCTGCCCTGCCTGTCCCTCCATCCCAGCATCCTGGTTATGGGACTTACTCCACCAAGTCTCACTAACACCAGTGGTGTCACAGCTCTGGGAGCTGACCAAGGCTTCTAGCCAAAGGCATTTGCAACCATAGCACTCAACAGCTCCCTGTAGGGGCAGGGGGCACCCCAGCCTCCCTTCCCTTCCCATAAGGTGCTGGGGAGGCTGTTGGGGTCATGGTGGAACACAGGGAGCCCCCACATTCCCTGCTGGGAGACCCCCCAAACAGAAGGCCAGAGCCAGCAACCCCAGAGAGTCCTTAGCAGCCAACAGATATAATGGACCATGGTGCCAGCAGCACTGTGGCTCCCACTGAGCAGCCCACCAGCCTCCCTGGCACCCCAGCTGCTTCAGCCTTTTGTCCATCCCAAAACCTTCTAGCCCCAAGGCAGGGACCAACCCCAACCCCTGCAGAGTGGGGACTCTCTTGGGGAAAAAAGTGGAGGTGACCACCAGCAGTAATCACTCCTGTCTCCTTTTTCAGGCTCAGTGAACCTGTGCTGACTGTCCAGGGAGTAGCAGCCCTCCCCCCCAGCCTGGGCACCCCCAACAGGGGTGTTACCCCAGACACCTTCAGCATCCCCAGCACCCCTGTCCCCCTAGCATTTTTGGCATGAGGGTTCAGCAACCCTGTGTAAGCATCCATGACTTCACCGGGGTGATGCATGCCCAGTAAGCAGAATTTACAGACAATTCCCCTAATACTTGGGGCCATCTCTCCTGTTTCACCTCCTATAAGCGATGCTCCGCCCCAAACTGAAAACCTGTCCTGCCTGCACAGCAGCTCACCCTGTGGGGAGGGCCCTGGCCACAAGCTCCCCACATGCCTGGCACAGAGCCGGGGGCCACTGGTGATCAGGCCGGTTCGGTGGGTGCCCCTGGAGGGTCCCCCTGGCCCAGCACAGCTCCCTCCTACCCACACAGGGCTGCAGATGGCTCCATGTCTCTGCTTCTTTGACCCCCAGGTCTTTTGTATCCCGTGGACGAGCACAAATCTGCCTCCACCAGCCACCACCACACTCGCCCACAGCACCGCATCTCTGCAGGGTGCTGCGGGACCCCTCCCGGCCTGGCCAGCCCTTGAGACCCTCCAGGGCCAACCACAACACTTCATACCCTTCAAGTGCTTTCCCGGATACCAGGACATGGAGAGGCAGTTTGCATGGCTCAGCCTCTCCTAAGCTGTCACCCCTGGGTAGTAATAGTCAGCCACTGTTCTGCCCACCACATCCAAGCCACTGGGGACCCAGCAGGTGACCCTTCCCTGCACAAGGAGATGCTACTGGATTGCTTCTTGCTCAGCCAGGATAGTCCCAGCAGTGTCCCTGTGCCTAGAGACCCTGGTGGCACCAGCAGAGCCATCCCCCACTGCAACATCAGCTCACTCTCACTGCCCACAGAGCTGCTCACCCCTGACTACAGTGTCCCTGAGACCTCTAATGCAGTCCTGAGCCTACAGCAATTCAACACCATCGGGATGGGCCCCAGGAGCCATGGTGGGATGAAGGGATGGACCTGCCACCACCCCAGCCTGGCAGGACAGAAAAGTGGAGGTGGGGGAAAAGCAGAAGAGCACCTTTCCAACCCCACCCAGCAAGCACAGGACTCTCGCAGTCAGCATTAGGGTGGGAAGGTGGGATTAAACCCAGAGCAGTGATGAGATGGAGATGGAAGACAAGGGGGTGTAGGAAGTGGTGGTGGTGTTTATAAATAGCTTTTATGATACCTTTGCTCTTGCTTTTTCATGTAGCATGCTAAACTACGTGAAAGCTATTGACTTCAGGAAGAAGTGAAGCCGCCAAAATAGCTGCAAAAAGTTAGTTTACACAGTATTTTAATACAATCACTATAGTTAAAACCCCATCTAAATTACACCTGCTAGCAGAACAATCTCACTTTCAAGCAGCAAAAACCATCAAGTCCAGTTTCATGCACTATCAACAATCCAGTTTTTACAGTATTCTCATAAAGGAAAAAAAAAACAATAGTGGCACAGAAAAGTAACCACACAATAAGTACAGCATTATCTTTCTGCAGAATTTTACAATCCTATACCTAACAAGACTGTCTAACACTAAATAACATTACATGCATCTCTGAAACCTACAGTAGCTGTTAATTGGAAAGTATATTTTTCCTGCCCTTCTCTCCCCCTCTTTTAGCACTGTTAGCTTCACACAAACAAAAGGAGGAAGAACTTGCTTCTTTTCCATTCAGCAGGTTAACCTGCTTCTCCTGTTGTGCACAGTAGCAAAAAAACCTCTTAACTGAAGCTTAACTCACAAAATCTGGATCTGAAGAACAAGAGATGCTAACTAGTAGACGGATGCAAGTATGTAAATTGATTAAGTCCCACATCAGCAGCTTTACAAAGTCACCTTCCATACTGAACAGTGATAACTGAACAATCATTCTGCATCTTTAATATCAAAGACTACAACAGGAAGGACATTAGATCCTGGTTTAGGATACTTCAGAAGCAGGTCCTGAGGTACAGGATTTCACTTCTTGTGGTCTTTATCAAGATGAGGAGACTAGCTTTCCTCACCCTTTATTTTTTGGTGTCAAAAAAATCTCACAATCAATATCACAACCAGCACTACCACTAACTTTAAATACACAGATTTTCAGCACTGATGCAAGAAGTATACACATGTTCCTTCCTATTTTTACAGAAGTTATAAACTCAAGCATTACTTAGAGCTGAATATCCTCTTTGTAACAGAAGCCTTTTTTTCCTGAACTACCTTTTCTTTGCCTTTATACTTGCTAAAGCCTGAGGACAAACAAAAGTCCTGAACTTTCTCCTTTAAAATTAAAGGATCTTGACCACTGAACGCAGACTATTAGCCTTTACACTCAGATTTACTGAATGCAGATAGGTGAGTTTCAGCAACGAATGAACAGCCAAAATTATTCACACCAAATGCTCACCTAGTCCAACAGCAGGTATTTAGGGAAATATCCTACGGACCATTTCAGAGATAGTGCAGAGACTACCTGAACTAGAAGCTATATCTGCTCATTTGATAGCTATGCAGATCTTCAGCCTCTTCAACCCATTCTGACAGCAAGTGTCACAGTCCAATTAGGTACTGGCAGGGGGGAGGAAAGCCTGATTTATTTTACACTTGCTGCCTGATAATTAGGTGTAAACTTCAGGTGTCCTGAAGAAAAGTTACTCATTCCCTGTTAGCCTGTGCTATATCATTTATTTCATATAGCTTTATCACATTGCCTCTCAGTGTCCTTAAAATCAAGGGTGAAGATGTTTAAGTTAGTATTTTATCTTCATATTCTAAGATTTTCAACGACCTTAAACACTAGTTTGGTCTATAACCAGATTTTACAGAAAGTAGGCATGTATATTAATTTACTAGGCAGGAAACTTGGCCAACCATTTTCTGAAATCCACACAGATTCAAGCTCTGCAAACAAGCAGAAAAAGGTAATGATAGTACAGTGGGGTTTTGTTTGGTTGGTTTTAACTCTTCAGCCTTTTTTAGAGCAAGGCTGCTCTTCAGAAGCTTCATGGTTTTTCTTTAATCTCTTGCTAATGTTTAGTGCCCTGGATTACTATACTCTTTGAGAGTGGCTTCTGAACAAATCATTAATCCGACACCAAGCCAACAGGGCTGCACCTTTAACAAAGTCCGTATCTGTTTTCCTGAGGGTGTCCCCTTCTTCACTTACCCTATGACTCAAATTGTAGATCTGTCAAGCAGCACAACAGATCAAAAGTAAACATATAATGCGTAAGTCCTGGATCAGGCATCAATCACATGTCTCAATAACATCACAACCTTTTGTCCCTACCCCCAAAGTACTGGGAATTTCCACTCTCCTCAGCCACAGTAATACCAGGAGCACTGTTTGTATCATTGTGCAAGCCTCTCCCCTGGCTCAGAGGGACCACCAGTTGTGATTTGTGGGGTGCGCATTTGTTCTGGGGGGTTGTTGTTGCTTTTTACTTCTACAGCTGTAGTTCAAGTACACTGTCCGTACCCCAGTCTGTGGGGAAAAAAACCTCACCCTTACAATACTGCCATGAAGATGCAATTTCTATGACTATGGAAAGTCTGTTCAGCACTAACTGTATAATAAATGGAATAAAAGACAAAAGTGTTTGGCTGCTGCATCTTCTATTCCTTAGCTAACACACTATTTTTAGACAAAAAGAAGTCTATCATAAACCAATAAGTTTAATATTGACGCTCTCCAATTTGGCTGCTAAATTTGTACTGAGCACAAATTAATTTCGGATCAACAGATGATGGGAATCATCATATTCAAGCCTATAAATGACAAAATGATTCAAGTAGCTATAAAAATGGAGAACTAGCAGTATTATCGTCCTCCTGTCCACACTTCACTTGTGTGCACATCAGTGTCGGCAAATCTGAATCCACCACGCCAAAGTCCCATCTCATATCCAACAAGGATACACAGTATTTTAGTGTTTTGTTCCAACATCCTAAGAAGGTGGGGGAAGGGCAGAAGAATGGGACTTCTCAGTCCTTTGGATTTCAATTATTTAAATCAGAGGACAGGTTGCTTTTTGAATTTACTTACATGCAAGATGACATTAACTGCAATGTCTTTTTCGTAAAGCCAAGAACACTCACACATAGCTATACCTTCCCTATTTTCCATGCACAGTACAGCGGTTCTACATTGATTTAGCAACAATACTGAGCCCTCTGCAAAGGTTTGCTGTAAGTTCAGAACAGGAGAACAGCCTACATTTCATGTTTCCTTCCTTCTGCAAGGTTGAGTCACATCCTTAGGTCTCCTTTTAGAAAGCTAGCAAACCATGTTAAAAGAAAAAACAAAATATATTTAATGGAGAAGCCTTGCATTCAAGAGAACATACAGCACTGACACAGGCCACAGTTCAATTCTCTGGCTCATTTTCTGTAGTGACACAGAAAAGAGAACTGCACACCTTTTCTCCTGTTAGAAACAAAATCTGGTGCTCTTCACTGCCAGACAACTTCGTCAGAGGATTTCAGAAATAAATGAAAGGCTTCAACGTTTATGAGGAGTAAATTAGTGCAAATAAATGCCTTGAAATTACTGTATTAAAAAAAAAAACAAAAAAAAAAAAAAAAAACAAACAAAACTCACTTATGGGAGAAAGCAGAAAGTTTAACTACCTTTAAAGACAATGCCTTTCTAAAGAGCAAGTTCAGTATAAAATTAAGATTTGTATTTGTCTCTTCTGGTCTCTAGCACTTCAAGTAAAATAAAGCTTTTCTCCTATTATATTTTTAAGCCACTATTACCAGCAAAAATAATAGTTCTTGCTTTATTTCTTCTGTTGTACCAACATGAACACCACTGGGTTAATGTGGGTAAGTTTCCTGGTTAAAACTACCATAACCCCACAAGTTGTTTGCTTGAAATCTGGACCAGTTTCCCAAGTCTGTTTTGCACAGCCCAACCAGTACACAGGCCAGGGCAAGAAAACCTGTTAGCTTAAAACAAGTAAGTTCAAGCTTTAGATAGCTACTTCTATTTATGCAATGACTAGTACAGTTCATTTCATCATGCTGAAATGGATGGACCTCTTCAAATCATCTACATTACACACTTGTATGGTCAGAACAATTAGGCAGTTAGGATTAGAGCACCTCAGTCAACAAAGACAATGAAATAACATCCCAGATCTGCTGGTACAGTTGTTTTTGTCAGTGCAACTTTCAACTGCATACTCTGTCTATCAGATCCTGAAATAATTACTCACATATCACATAGTATTTAATACTATTTGTTTAAATATATGTTATTATATTGATATATTATAAATAGTATGTTTATATTTATTACACATTAGATTATGCATTACTATCCACGCCTTCCAGTGAGTCAGAAGCTGGGCAATGAGACAAATATAAATGTAATCATTTTCTCATAAATATGATAAGCAGACAGAAGTGATTCCCTGTTACCAGGCAAATAGACTAGACAACATATTTCCATCCTTTCTGCTCTGGATAGGCTAAACGCTCTGATATACTGTTTCAATCTTGACATGTACTGTAATTTTCTATAAACACATCAAACTAATACATGTAAATCGATTGTAAAAGGTGCAAGTCTCATTACGCAGGGAACAGTTCCAGGTCTGTAGTTTCCAGAAATATTTTCTAAAATAATTTCTTTGAAGTCTAGTTAGCTATTAAAACAACAATGCAGCATATTTAAAAACCATGATCACACTATTTCTACTTAAAGATTATATCAGTGCTGTTTTGCAAGGTAGAGTCAACTATTTGGCACAGGTGCTACAGCAAAGGAGGAACTAATTGCTAAGTTTTCAGGCTCAGGACACAACTACTGCGTCAGAGGCAAACTTCACCCACAGATTTTCTTTTCATAATTAAGCTACAAAATTGGGGGGGACGGGGGGGGCAAGGTGGAAAGAAAGCGACCTCACCTAAGAAATGAATATCACTTTTTTCAAACTTGTTCAAGAGAAGCTATAAAAGCTCAGCCATATTTTCAGAATTACTCCCATATAGCTAAGAAATGTATACCTTTACAGTGTCAAGAAATAAGACACTGACAAGTGAGTTGCGTCTTTCAACAGATATTATCTGTAGCCTACGATAAACGCTACTCATCCTAGTTAACAAAAACAAGGGGAGATGCTGGATTTAATATTTCTGCTCAAATGATACTACAGAAGCTTGAAATATTGACCTTGAAGATCAGTTTCATTGCAAAAGTGAGAATTTTATCTTTTTTTTCTGGAAGCACTGTTTTGGAAAGGATAACAGTAGCGCTCATGGTGCTTCACAAAGAAAAAAGTTTGCTTATGCACTGTAAACTTTACTCAAACTCAAAAGTAAAAGAAAACCAGACTACTACAGGCACACAGTCTGCACCAATTGCAAGTGCTGAGAAACCCTGAGAACCACAGTGTGAAGGAAAAAAAGAAAAAAAAAAAATAGCCATGTCGTGTTCAACAAGCTGTCCCCAGTTCCAAATGAAGCCCCCAGTTCAGACAAAACCTGCCTGGACTTCTGGCTGGAGTGGTCACACATTCAGAGCTGAAAACTACCCCTTAATGAGCATGCTTCCAGGACCCCTGAACCTGCTCAGTCTGGAGGAGGGGCCAGGGCAGGAAAAAAAGAAAAAAGGAAAGTTCAAAGATTAAATTTAAACAATTTCCTTTTCAGGCAGTTCTAGCCTCAACTTTGTAGAGATGATTACAAGTATTAATGATACAAGACGAAAGCAGAACTAGGATAACAACCAAAGCTATTGTACTTCTAAATTAGATGCAACTAGTAGCAGTTGCTCTAAACGTTTTGGTTTTGCAAGTATTCAGGGGAGAATAAAGCAGAGAAAAGTATGGTTGGTAAAAGTAAAAGAAAACACAAAGAACGTTACCTATGTCAGATATTTCCTGAAGTACGAGCAAGAAAAGTTTTCTATATAAATGCCAAATAAAAGAGGATTAGAAAGGACAGAGCAGTAAGTGTGAAACTATCTGATCAGATGTAAAACAAGAAGAGCATGAACCCTACCTTCCAGTTACTTCTGTTACAGCATTCACAGGCAGGACACAGCCTTCGCATTTCCGTTACAAGCCTATCCTGTAATAGCAGTCTCAGCAATTTATAAAGTGGAGCACAGCTGACAGTAGTAAGGAAGAGATGATGTTACACATAGTAACGAGTTGAAAAGAGAAAAAATACTTTTATGAGGTGCCCTCCTTCAGTGAAGGATGGCAGATGAAGTGCAGAAGTCAGTACTCTGGGACCTCCCAAGGTAAGGGGAAAAATGAATACCTTAACTAAACCAGCTTTAAAGCAAACAACAAAAAAAAATCTACACAAGTACTTTAAAGAATTAGCGTATTTATAAAATACTAAGATGACTATTCAGACATATCTAACAAGGCTTTCACTCACTGCCTTCAATGTTTTTTCTTTCTCTGAACTTTCAAAGATGATTTGTAACACGCCTCAAATTAAGATTGAACACTGTCCTTGAAAAAAGTTACACTTAAGTACCAACATAAAATAAGCCTATTTTTCTTATGATTATGTCATTAAGAAATATCTTGAACTGTTAAAACAAATCTATGCTGATTTACAACACTATGAAAATTAAACACTTGATCCATTTGTTGAAAACAGCATTTTACCAGGACAAAAGCAAATATATTTAGTTGTGGTTTGGGTTTTTTTTTGTTTGGTTTTTTTTGTTTGTTGTTTTTTTTTTTCCTAACACCCTGATTCAGAACCAGGAAACAGACCAATTCGAAGTGCAACATTTTTTTTTTTTTAGCATGCAAAAATAATAAGACAAAAGATGACATGTTCTCTAAAGAAGTTAAAGCTATGTAATTGTGGAAGCTAAACACAAATTACTTGAAGTTAGTAAGTGATTTTTAGTTCTTTTTCTGAAGCTATTGCATATACAACACCACCACAAAATGAAACAGCATTGAATCATTCTGGCAGTGCTGCAAACCCAACACATTGTGAAAATTGAACTATATTGTAGTTGGTATATTTTATTTCCTGACAACTGTCAGCAGCACATAGTGTGCCCTGATGAGTGAGGACATGCATGCTTGTCCCCTGGCAGAGAGGATCTGCCCTCAACAGATGGAACAAGAGCATAAGCAAAGCCTGTATCACTGATATCTCAAAATAGAGGCTTGAAAATCACTGAAGTATTTTGGCCAGCAATTAAAATATTAGTTTCTTGCAAATACATGTGGGTTCTACATCAGCTGAAATTTGCTTGGGATACAAACTGTCCTACTTGAGAGCTGTACTGAGATACAGCATAGCTAACTATACTGAGCAGTGTGTGGACACAAATGCAAGTATGTGGGTGCTTGGTGTTTTTATAGATACACACACACATGCATATAAAAGTCTATATACACAGAGTAACTGTAAGTTACGAACAGTATCACCTTATTGTGTTCCCATTATCTGGAGACAGATGGTTGCTGGTGTGTTGGTTTTGTTTTGTGTTTTTTTGTGTTTTTTTTTTTTTTTTCTTTTTAAACAAAGTTTTATCATGACTGTACTTCCTTTTCTTCTTTAGTGTTGCTACTCCCAGCTCCCTCCTGACTCACCCACACATAGCTATGCTTCAGCATGTTGCACTTCATGGTCTTTTATAAAGTGTCACTACAATTCTTACTTGAACTGAAGATACTTAAATTGCATAAATCCACCCACAGAGGTAAAGGTGGGCAGAGCTGACAGATCACATAACTAAACACACAAAAAGCCTACATAAGGCCAAGAAAGCAGCACCTGAGGCTCTGGTTGTTTAAAACCTTTGTTCTGTGTCCTTTTCCACATGAAAGTATCTCAAGTTTGAACACTAATGTTTGTCACATACACAATATCACATCAGAAGCCAGCTGTGCTTCTAAAACCCAGAGTACAGATTGACTTTTCAGATCAAAAGTACCCCGTGATCATTCTGCTCCCTAAGAGGGGAGAAAAATCTCTACCTCAAGACCCAAAAAGAGATTTGCTACCAATGTATGCAAGGCTTTCAAGAGAAAGCAAGTTTCCACTGAATTTAATCTACAGCAGAAGTGTTCCTTGTCCTGCTAGCTGCAGAGCTGATCAGCCAAATATTAACTGAGCATAAGCCAACACAGTAGGCCTGGCAAGAAAAGGCAAAAAACCACAGCTCCATTAGCGGAGGCTGCTGTTCTTTTCTTTTCTTTACCCAGAAGTAAACATTTTCCTTTTGAAAAAAAAAAAAATACTATACACTTTCCTAACCAGCATAAGCCTCATTCATAGTATTTCTCTTAAAAAAGAAGCTCCCAAGAAAAACTTGGCATGATGAGCTAGTAAGAGGATTCAAACAAAAAAACAACCCCACCTTCAAAAAACTCAATAGGGTAGCAAAGGCTTTCTAATCTTCCTTCTAACGACAGAAGAAACAGCAGCTTTCTACTTCTTGCATTGGTTGATATGGTTTCTCTTCTAAAGGGAAACTTGAGAAGCCACAAGGCTCTACAAAACAGCAAAAGCTTATGCTTCCTCCTTCCAGTGGCTAGAGTAGGACAGAACTATCTGTCAAATTAAACAGCTAAGCAGAGCAATGTGGATGATCGAGAGAGTCCCAACTGAAAAACAAAAATCAGCTCATTCCTCCTTCCTTCACATAAAGGAGAGAATGGAATTCATTGCCCATAATTCTGTTAATAAATCTGCACCACCACTTCGACTTTTCCATAACATTTAAACATTAAAAATGTTTAAATTGTCTTTTTACAACACGTGGCAGTTTCTCCCTTTAAGTTTGGCCCTAAAGCTGTGTGAATGCAGTACAGCTAAGGAATGTATCAATCTGCATCAATCCCAAAAATCTGTGGGAGTTACTAATACCAGAGTATGAGTTCTTGACAGTCACACAATTCCAGAATTAATCTGTCCTCATTTCTCTGAACAATAAACATATTTACATAAGAAGAAACTAGAAGTAACTTTGTCTTTCTGACAAAATGAAATGGCCATGTTCTGCTGCTGTGATAAAGAGCATGACCTCGAGCACTGCCATGTTCTCCCATGCAGTTATGGTAGCTGTATGTTCAAAGAGAATATAAGCCAACACAAGAAAAAAAAAAGAAGTTAGACTACAGTATTAAAAGGCAATCATAGCAAGAGAAAAGCAGCGAGTTTGATGGGGATGTGGCTGCAAAATGTAAACTAGTCTAAAAAGACTCAGGTTCCAGTCATTTCTAACCATGCAAAACTAACTGAACTTCTCTTCTTCGTGCCTTTGCTCCTCATGTGTAAAATAGGAAGCAAACCACTTCCTCATCTCACTAGACCATTCTGATAATAAATAACTGTACAGAAAGTAGTACCAGACCATCCAAGAGGAAACTAATTGCATCCCTGGAGCGATCTAGCAAGAGCATGGTAAGGTATTAAGCAACAAAGACAAACTGTTGAGCACTTTTTCACTAAACCAGCACCATATACTTCATCCTGGGGATAAAGCAAGGTTCCTATTGGAAGAAATGGCATACAATCATGTATTCAAGGCTGCTCGCTTTCTGCAGGTTCTTTACTTTTGAGCGTTGCTTCACAGCCTAACAGAAAAGACCAAGTATAAGCCCTTAACTAGGAGATGAGCCCAGACAACTCATCCTTGTAGCTGCATGGCACATCACCAGAATCTGAAGCATTTGCACACACCTTTCTACTCACAGTTTCTACCCCTTAGAGATACGTATTAAGCTAAAGTTGTGAAGACATGATGGCTACTAATGGCAATGGACAAAACTCAGTATGTTTTATTTCACTGTAGTCCCTTCCTTGTAGTTTTTCTGACTCTACTTTTACTATCTCAGGTTCCTTGTCCAACAGACCTATCTGCCTTCTTTACAAAATTCTGGCTTCTACTCTCACTTCTCCTGTCCAACCCTCTCCCTATCAGCTCTCTTTTCCGTATTTTCTTTGCCCAGCAAGTCCTTGTTTCCCTTGATGCCCCCAAAATGCTGGGTGAGAGGCAGCATCATTCCCACACTCCCTCAGTACCTGAGCGATATTCTCCACATAGTCAACAAACTCCCAACCCAACCTCTCCGACAGCTTTTGAACAGCTTGTCCCCAACTCAGTCCCAGATTGTAATTAATATTCTTCCCTGCTTTCAGCTCAAAGGTGCTGCTCCTCCTAGTTAATTGCCATCACTCCTCACCTCAGCTATCATCTCCATCCAAACCTGTTTCTTCTCCCGTGCTGCCTGGCTAGATACATGCTTATTAGAGCATGAGTTTTCACAGGACTGTAATGGGGTCAAATTGAGGCCCATTCTGGACTGGAGACGGGGAGAGAAGCAAAGCAAGAGGCATAAGCCTTGCAAAAACACTCTGCTGTAAAGCTGAGACACACTAGAGCTATTCGAAGAGATATCAAAAAATTTTAAGACTACAGTTACAACATCTGTTTCCAAGCCTCACTTTTGGCAGCTATTAAAGTAGTTTGATTGAAATTCCCTTGAAAACCTGACACAATATTAACATCAATATTATATAACATAATTTGCTCAAAGTATTAGGTCTTAATCAATAGTCTCCAACACTGCCATTTACCAGACGTTATTGTCAGTCCCACCTACAGTAAGTTCCCCACCAGGACATGATTCTACCCTATGTTTATTAAGAAGCCATAGCTACAGAAAAATGGATAGTTCCTCCATAACAAGTTTGAACATTGCTAAAACTAGGAACTTCAGAAAAGAAAACAACTTGAGTTTTGTTATGCTAGTTGAAAGCTCTTGTAAGATCGTCCTCTGAACTTCAAGCTACGAGAGATATCAACTAGGTCATTTTACTTTTACTACTGCTAAAAAATTAATTCAGCTCTGAACCCTGAGATGCAAAGGTAAGAACAGTTAAGCATTTAAAGTACTGGTTTAGTGTTCGGGAGAGTATGACTTTAGCCAGTTCCACGAAGGAACAAGCGGCAAGTAATCTTCCAGAAGTACCCAGAACACAAAATTTCAAAACTATCATTACAATTCAACAGCCTGTTCAGCTGACAAATCCACATCTCCCTGCATAAGACTTCTACACACAAGCAGGAAATCTAAACTCTAAATCAATTAACTGCTATCCATAAGCAGTCCTTACATAACGCTCTGCTTGTCTGTATGATCTTCATTTATACAAAAGGTCAGCAATTTTATCTGTGAGATGAAGCCTCATGGAGTCTAGTGGTTACATATTTCACTTCCACATTAAGAAGGAACAGTTTCAAATAACTGTATGTCTCAGCACATAAAAGGTGCAAATATGACAAAAAGAAGTGAACTGGCTTTTCAAGGCCACAATACACTTTGCCTGAGAAGTTTCACTTTCAGGGACGCTGAACAGGAAGGTTTTGTTTTTAAAAAGTAAGAGCTATGAATATATTTCTTATTAATTCTTACTTTTTTTTTTTTTTTTTATCCCCAGACTAGCAATGCTAGAATTCAAAGAACTTGTTTGGTGTGGGGTTTTTTTTTGTTTTGTTTTTGTTTTTGTTTTTTTTTTCAGTAGAAAGGTCAAACTGATTTGTACATCAGAAGCTGAAACTAACACCTTTGTTGTCCAACACAAAGACAAGAATTCCCTCTCCCTGTGAAGATGTTACCCTCAAGACTGCTATAATAAAAAGCAGAACCAGCCATCATCCAGTGCCACACCTCACTGGAAGCATACAAAATTAGATCTAACTTTTGAAGTTAGACAACTGCTAGAGCCACTAGTCACAGAAACAGGGATTTCCAGTCAGCTAATTTACAAGTAGGGCTCCTAGGAACTCATCTATTACCTTGCATAGTACACCAGAAAAAGTTACCCACGCTAACACTCCATTTAATTTAATCATCTAGTACTGAAGGAGAATCAGAATTGCCTCATGACTGAATTTGAGTCTTTTGAACTATGCCAGTTAAACAGAATTCACTCTCAGAACAGCCTCCTGCTACCAGGGAACAGTTAAGCCCCGCAGTCTGAAGTAAAAAGTGCTTCTAAAAATGTATCTAGGACAGTGTTCTGCTGCGCTTTCTTATATACAAGTGATTACCAATACAAAACTTTTTTTTGCCTGGTGGTTACCCATTCAGGTAAAGTGTTTGCTGATGGCAATCAGCCTTCCACATAAATGTATTAACTGCCTACAGGATCAAGCTTTAGGTTTTGGTGTGGGTGGCAGACAGAAGCCCTGTTTTGCAAGGCATGCTATTTTTGTAGCTACAGCCACACCAAACTGAATGCACTCAATCTCTCAAGCTAAACTGTCCCAGACCCAAATACACTATTTGTACTGGGACCACCTAGGAATCCCAAGTGCCATAGATGGAAGACAGAATCAACCAAACACTTAGTAAACAAGACCACAAACCATACAGCATTTCCACTGAACAGGAGTAAAAATAAAAACAAACCCTCTGATACAAACAGTATTAGAGGAAAATAGTTTTATACACTTGATGACTGTACGTAAGTACAATCTCTTCGTTTCAGAGATATTTAATCTCCAGTTTTTCCTACAGCCCCACAGTGATTTCATGTGGTAGGAAAAAATGCTGAGTTTGGTCAGTCATACATCATTCCTCAAATGCAATGCTGGAACTTCAGGTTAGTTCAAATAAGACAAAGAACAATTTTTCCTGACACACACAAATTAGCCAATACTTGTCTAGGTACTAGAAATGTAAAAAATATTTTTCTAAGTGCTAAAAAAGTAGTGTTAAAGTCTGGTACCAAAAGTGCTTTTATAAATTCAATTTCATGCCCAGTATTAACATTTCCAGAGTTCACCAGAAATAAATCACTAAACACTTCAGCAAGATCACTTGATTCAATAGCAACAGTAAATGAAGACAGTAGCACAATGAGATGACAAAAGCTGTAACAGATGTGAGTTCATAAGTCACATACACACACACTGAGCAGGAGGACACTGTCAGCCTTTACCACACATCTGCAACTGTTTTACAACGACCTTGAAATTCAAATTATCATGAGTGAAAGGCTAAAGAATGCACCATTTTACTTGCACCCTTCAATACGCTTTGACTGTAACTAGTTTCACTATTTCCTTCCCTAGTGAAGGTATTCTCTATGCATCAGGTTTTCACATGCCATTTCAAAAAAGGAAAATACAATTAAAACCACAGGAGATGGGAAACACAGAAGAAAGTAGTGTAACTAAAAGTACTTTCAACTTTACCTAGTCAATTCTAAAACTGCTCATTGTTTACTGTTGGTTTCTGTTAAGCTCTGCTGCTTATGTAACATCAGTACACATATCTCCAGTAAGCACTGGAACTGCAAATGTAAAACAGGGCCTATTACTCTCAGCAAATTTTAGACAGTTTGAAACACTCTGCCAGCTGCAGAAGCTAACTTGTGGCACTGAGAGAACATTCTTGAATCACAGATGGGGGGAAACTGAGGTGAATTTACAAGAGATCCTGAAATTAAAGGCAATCAAATAAGTCCCTGTCTTCATACACATGAAGAGGAAGGCAGACTTCTCCACATTGGGTAGGGGTGTTAAATTTTCCACATTCACAAGGATACTCTTAAAGTTCATATGTCCACAGATTAATATTAAAGGAAAACTTACAAGGTATGCAAGAGGGACTATCCATTTATTTAGAAGTTCTGTTGATACATGCACATGAATGGGAGTGGAAAAGATGTCAAAAGGTGAATACAACTGGCCATCACTTACAGCTGGAAAATTATTTGAAGTAAATCTTATCCTGCCTAACTGATGCAGGTATTTCAGGTGCCAGGCTAGTAAGCAGTGCCAATGCTTCATGTTCCCCAGGACTTAATTCTTTCCAGTTCAAGCACAGCTCCCTTCATACCCCCAAGCCCCTCATTCTCACCACCTCTGAAGCCATGTTGATAGCTTGGAGGGATTCAGTTGGACCAAAATGACTGTCAGGATGACCTTCTGCATCCTGATACTAAGCACAGGAGTGCGGCACTGACATTCAAACTTGTGTGGATTCAGCACATATATTCGCTACGGCTGTACACCTCGCCTGTAGCACATTTGCTTCACAGCAGATAGTCCATGAGATGCAATTTGACAACACTCAAAATATTTCAGCTTTGAAGATGTATTTTCAAACATTTTTACAATGAGTAAGTCTCGTAAAATTGATTTATAGTATACTTCAGGATAGTTAACATTACCTTAACAGACAGGAGTAATTCTTCTCAACTTAAACCCATCAATAACTAAAACTCTCGGTGTAATTATAGAGAGCAAGTTTTTAGGAAGGACAGGAAAAGCTGATAACCTTGATTTACAGTAGCGCCATAATTTCTTATGAAAAAAAAAGCACAAAAAAACAAACAACACAAACACACACGCACATAAACCTGACTGCTTAAAAAGCAAATATGACTTCTTGCATGTAAGCTTTAATTTGGCCTGTCTCTACCACAGGGTATGCATTAGTTCCATCTATGCCCCCAGCTGGCAGGCAATAACAACAACAAAAAAAAAAGGTACTGCAGGCTGTTTGTGTATCTGTATTCTCCTAAATACACAGCAAGGTGAAAAAAAATCTCCATTTATGTTTGCCTTGTCTAAGCAGCTACAGAAACCCACAGAGTGGCCCCTCCATATGCTTTTCCAAATGACAGAGCCAGTTTCTGTTACACTATTACTCAATAATTTAGTAGTTAGTAATACAAATATTCACCACCCTTCTGTCTCTTTACAGTATTAATTTCAAATGTCTAGTAAGCACTGTTAGAAATCTGGTGATAGACACCTTGAATTAAGTTCCCCATGTAACTGTCCCTAAACTGTTTCAGCTATTGCATTCAATTAATTTTAAAATTAATTTTTCTGCTAAAATATATAACTACTGAAAGACATAATAAACAATTGTTTCCTTTTTTTCTTTATCCAGACATTAAGACTCCCGCAAAAGCCAGATAAGGGGACAGGACAGTTATGTATACAAGAGCAGAACTGTCTAATATCACATCTCTGGTCAGCGACGCTCCCGCTCTTTCATATGAAGAGGCAGAGGATTTCAGAAGACAATCTCTTCAAAATTCTGTCACCTCAGGCAGCCCCAGCTAAACTGCAAACAGTGAAGAAAATCTAGAGCACCTGACAACAAATGGAAGTTGTATAACAGACGGGATCAAATTCATTCCCTACTTTCATAGAACCATGGTACTTCTTGACAGGGATATTTTAAAACACATTCTGGGATCACTTCTTTCTACAGTCTCTACCCTCTGAGAGCTAATATATGCAATAAAAATCTGACAGTTTGACTTGGATAGAAAGCTATCTACTCTTCTGCTGAAAGCTTCTGTTTCAATAACAGAATATTCTGTATGCCAGACAAAAAAACATTCCTACTTCATGGAACAGCAGTATCTTCTCCATATGATCTAGGATTTTGCTGTTAAACTTTCCACATGGAACGGAAGATATGTTTTGTAAAACAATGCACCTTCTTAAACAGGTATTTGTCAGGTGGAACCTTCTAAGTCTGGATTCATGTTCCAACATTCACAACAGTAATCTTCAGCTAATTACTAAATGTCTCCTGTCCGATGCCCCAATCTGCCACAAGCTATTACAGAAAATGGTCATTAACCTAAAGGTATACTTAAAGTCCAAGTAGTCAGAGCACAAGAGAAGAAAACTGTGTCAATGGGTGGGGGAGGTAAGGGGAGAAGTTCCGGCAAAACAGCGTTTGCAATTTTAATAACAGAAATGCTAATAATGAAGACTGATTATTAAATCAATCTAGAAAATGTTTTACTGGTTTGAAGATTAACATACATGCTAATCAACACTTCTATTTCCATACTATGTTATCAGAAATTCAGAATGACAGACTTTAAATGTTAGTAAGACTCAACTATCACAGCAGAAAGACAGCTGTCATACTGTCACTGACATTTGGATCCAGGATGCTGATGAAATCGAACAGAAAAAGAAAAAAAACCTTCAAGAACCTTCATAACATACAGTCTCTTGATTTCTATGGTATCTGAGGTGTTTCTGTGAAGAAACTTCTTGTATTTTATTACCTTGTAAGATATGATATCAGATTAAAAAGTAAGAAAATAGATTCGAGTTGCACGTGTCGTTATTCTTGAATCGCACAGGAGAGAATTAAAAACCAATTAAAACTTGATTTTATCAGCTATTTAATGAGTAGGCTAGAAACAACACCCTCCTCTTACAGCTTCTGAATTCAGCTTACCCCTACCTGGAATTGCAGTCCCAGCACCGCAGCTACTGCACCCAGCAGGATACACCCTAACCATGGCAAATTCGCACCGATTTCTGTATTCTGCTTAACTCACTGCAGGTTCTAACCGCGTTCTGAAAGACTGCGGCTGCCCCTTCAAGAGCCTTCCTCCTCCTGGTTAACCATTAACGCTGTCACTGCGCTGCCGGGCGCCCTGAAGCGTTGCCCGCCCGCGGTCGGGCCCGGCGGGGGGTTCGCGCTCCTCGGGCCGCCCCCGCCCCCCGCCCCCCCGCCGGGCAAAGCGGCTGCCCCGCCTGCGGCCCGCCGCGCCGAGGGCTGGCAGCCCCGCCGGGCAGCGGGGGAAGCTCAGCGGAGGGTTATTTAGCAGAGGGGCACGACCGCGGCCATCGGCGCGGTTTCCCCAGGCAAGAAGGGAGGCAGCGGCCGCCGCTTCTCCCCGCCGCCGCCCCAAGGCGGGAGGCCCCGGCGGGCGGGCGGGCAGCCCCCTCCTCGTCCTGCCGGGCACCCCGAAGGGGGAAGCGACAGCGGGACGGAGAGGGCAGAGCGGCGGAGGAGAAGTTGCGGGGAGGAGGAGGCGCGTTTGGGCCGGGGAAAGGGGGAGAGCAACAGATGGGAGGCGGGGGGCGGCTCCGTCCCCTCAGGGGCAGGCCGGGCCCGGCGGGAAGCGGGGGGGGGGGGTGTCCGCGCTGACACTCACCGAGCCGCGCCGGCGGACGGCGATGCGATGCGGGCGGGAGCGGGAGCCGCCGCCTCCCCCCGCTCGTCCGGAGGCAGCGACAGCAGCAGCGCGGCCGGAGCCCCGCGCAGGGGAGGGCGCGGATGGCGGCAGCGCCGGGGGGGAGGGGGGAGGAGGAGGGGGAGGGGGAGCGAGCAGCACCGCACCACGGGGGACCGGCCGTGCGGGCGGGCGTGCGGTGACCCGGATGTACCGGCGATGGAGGGGTGTGGGGGGGGGGGTGGGTGGGCAGCAGGTGACTGCGCAAGCGCGCCGGGCTGCCAGCGCACTGCGCATGCACCTGCTTCGACTCCGAGTGTCTCAGGCGAGGGCGGGGGAGCGAAACAGAGGCGGGCGGGCAGGAGAAGCGGCGAGTGGGTCAACCTACTTAAAGGGGCCGCCGCGCAGCCCCGGCCCCCCCCGCCCCGGGGCGGCCCGGGGAGGGGGCGGCCATCTTCTGCAGCTTCCGGGGTGTTGGGCTGGGACCCCGCTGCCTTCCAACCTCCACTAACAACTCATTAAAGCCACTGACTTAACACTATGGGTCGTTGCTTAAGCCAGATGTGTGACTTGGATATTTTCTTCAGGTCCGACTCGGGGGTTTAAGTGTTTGCAGTTGGCAAAGCCGTGATGGGAAAGAAAACAAGGCTTCTTTGCAAAATGCAGGGGTGTTGGCTGAAAGTCGTGCATAAATTTCTTTCCAGGTGGATCATGTAAGATCTAAGCAAAAAGTGGAATGTTGCATCCCTCAGTGAGCTCTGCGCTACCAGGGCCCCATGCAGGAGGAATGTCCCACCGCTCCAATGCCTGATAACGTACTGTTTTCCATCTCCCCCAAAATGTCAAAGATAGGCAAAATGTGTTAAGAAACACAAAAATGTATCTTAAGGGCACTTCATGGACTTAATGATGTACTTTCCTCCCCATGTACACATCCCACTGATGAAGGTTTCACCTTTTCCTAGCTTGTATCACAACTTGGGTTTTGGTGTCATTACAGTGGGACATCATATACTCTAAACTACTTGTGGTGTGGATAAATTTGCTGAATCAGAGAGATAGCACAAATACCCTGCTCTGTGGCTTGTTTCTTCAGTAAAATTACACATATACACACAGAGAAAGAAAAATAAAAAAGTTCTACTTCGTTTTTTTCTTAAAGTAACCTGTAATCTAGACAACAATTTTCAAAATTTTGCCATGAAGTCTCATCTGGCCCTCATGTTGAATGTTTTTTCTGAAGCTGAGGGAGAGCTCACACTGTTCGGTGAGGCTGTGTTAGGAGCGGTTCAGAGACTGCGCGGGACAGCCGGGCAGTAGCACACAGATAGAGAGGAGACAAAACTCCTTGCAGCCTCAAACAGTACAGCATTATAATTGGCAAAGGTGATTATTCAATCTGAAAGAGACAAACCAACCACCTGAAAGTCTAACCACTTCTGCTGCTTTCTCTTCAGAAGCCGAATACCAGTTTGATAACTGCCAAATATTAATGAATACCGACTTCCCCCAAACTCACTAAGAACGAAAATGGAAAGGATCTCAGAGATTTATTTATGTCAACAGATTTCTCTTTATTTTCATACCTATATATATGTTGACTTAAACTGATAAACTTAGTTTCTCTCTCAACATGGTAGGATTCAAGATATATGGATTGACTACACTAATAACTGTAAAGTACTCTGGATAAAAGAGTATCATGGAATATAAAGGAAGCCATTTATGAGTACAGTTCAGCTGCAAAACCTGCCTGATGCACTCAAAGGAGATCACTGCAGTTTAGTTTTGGTCCTTGGGTAACATTCAGGCAAGGTCAGGGCTGGTACACCATGTACCTGTCTGCTGCCTTCACTGAAATAGGGGAAGGGGAGTGCTCAGGCAAGCCTTGGAGGCTCTTGGAGGTTTGTATAGAATTGGAGCAAACAGAGGGGATGTCCAAGAGATATGAAAGAAGATTTTCACAGAAGCAGCTTGGGCAGAATAACAGAAGAGGAGTCCCAGTTCTGCTTCTGCTTGATTTGTGTGAGTAGGCTAAATGTAAGTGCTTGACATGACTTTTCACTTCTGCTACGGAAAGAGTTTTTTACAACTAGTGGATACAAATTTTGAGGTGCGGATTGATGCACTCTCCTTCCTGAGATGATGGCAGGTCACTACCACATCTCCCTCTTCTCTGAAGTCTGCAGACCTTTGAAAGTCTGTGCAGGGCAGGAAGTGATCTGGGTCCCACTGAACTGAATTCAAGGGAAGCAGAATCATGCTGAGTTTACATTGGACTTGTTACTGCGTCCAAGGGCTTAAAAACAAATCCCAGGGCTCTCACCTCTCACACTACAGAACTTTGTCCTGTTACACAGAGCTAAGGAAACCATACAACCAGCCTCAGGGGTGAACAATTCTGATGCTCATAACATTATAAACTGCTTGGGGCTTGGCAGGGTGGGGTGAGACAAGGAAAATTTCCTACTGAAACCATAAACAGGTTTATAATAATACTTATTTTTTAAGGCTCTCCAAAATTATAAGGTACCCCTGATTTGGATTTCTCTTCTTTCAGAAGCACAAGTAAGAACACCCAGACCCTGTGCCTCACTGATGCTTTAATAGCAGCTGTGTACTAAGATATCCACATCCCACATAATAACGGAAGCATAAAAAACTGTTGAACACTCTAGAACGTGTTGCATGACTAAAAAATCCACCAATTTTCTATTAGTTCTGCCTTCACTTTTAATTTCTTAATTGCTTCTTCTGAATGGAAAATTATTTTACCAGTTTATTACTGCGATAAATATAAAAAAAAAAAAAAAACAAAATTAGAGATTATATTTGTCAGCTATTAGCATCAAATAAAGGAGTGGTAACAGAACATAACTGCTCTTACGCTGCTAAATGCCTGTGGATTGTTTTGTTAGTAGGAGTATTGCTGCCACAGCTTACACTCAGGAAAGAAAACAGGTCGGAGTATTTTCACCGAGCAAAGATTATTAAGCTCCAAGTGTTCTACTGGAGGTATATGTACTGTATCCATGTGCATATATACCAGTGACAAAAGATGACTTTATTTTATATATAGACAGCCAGAGAGGTAAATAAAACCACAGAAGCAAACCCACCCCTAGGTGCCATGCACAGTTAGAATACTTCAGCTATTTTTAAGCTTAATGGTATCCTAGGGGAGAAAGTCAAACGGAGAAAAGGAAGTCATCCTCATCCTCTCCCATTTGTACTAAGCAGGGACCACAGGTCGCACTGTCCACTGACAACAGCCGTGTTTGTCTTGGGGCGGGAAGGACACTGCTAATTTTTCCATTATTACATGGATTAAAATAGAAAGTAAGCATCCTATACCCAAACTTTTTTTTTTTTAAAAAACAGAGTAGACTTCTTACAGCAAAATTCCAAGAACAGAAAAGAGAGGCAGCTTTGCAGAGATCCCGTGTTACACTGTTGTGGTTCATAGCACCTTTCAGTTCAGACCAAGGTAACATCGGGTTTTGCCCTCCGCCTTTCAGATTTCTCCACCTTCTCAAGTGCACAGCTAGTAGATGAGGGATTGCAGAAGCAGTCACATTCACACTAGTGTCCTTTAGGGCTTTCATTTTCGACAGTACAAATCCTCTGATATAAATGTAGCTCTTCAGAAATATAAACAGTTGCAACAAAATATGAACGATCTACATAAATTTCAAGAAGTACAGACAAAACAAAAAGCCGAGGTCAAATCATTGGGTGCTTACAAGGATGCCTGAAGTGCTTCCAGATACTGTAATGCCAAACAATTACAATGTTTTATACTTGCATGTAGACAAGCACTCACAATCTCAAAATGCCTTTCTCCCCCCCCTCCTCCTCCCCCCCCCCCCCCCCCCCCCCCCCGCAAAAGGTCATTTTGATATTTAAGTGGCAAGTGGGGAAACCAAGGCGCTTCAGAAGCTCATTCTTTTTTACTCTGACAGACCTGGTGAAAGTCTGTCATCTCCTTGTGCCGTGCCCCAGTCACTTCACATGACTAATTACATTAGTCATCTCCTCTTCTGCCATTACAAAGTCTGAGATTATTTTCGACTTCGCTCATCTGTTGATGCAATTGCTCCCTGAAAACATTCAGCACAGCCTCTTCGTATGGGGAGCCTCAGCTAGTATATGCAGCATGCACTCGATTAATAAACACTTCTTTAAATCAAATGACGCAGGAGAGTTCAGTGTTGGAACATGATCAAAGATAATGGTGATTTTACAGTATAAAGCTCTTGTGTTTTCACATTTTGCTGCCCTTCCTTAACAGTACAGCTCACGTGTATGAGACTGGGAAGCAAAAAGAGGAAAAAAGATAAAATGGCAGGTGTTAAGCCTGCATTAGAAAGAAGGCTCTAGACCAGTAAGCATAAGGGAAGATGAAAAGAGGAACTACAGCTATTTTAATCATATTTTATCTCTACTGGAAAATGGAAAGATAAATTAGAGTAGTAGACCTGTTGCAGAATAGAGCAGAACATGGTACTAGACACCAAGATCTTAAAGTTCCTTATTAAAGTTTGTGAAATAGAGAATTTCTTCAGCGGCACTGCATGGACACCATGGCACTGAGATGTACTTTGAGCAATTGCAATGGTAAAGTCTGTGCTGCTAGCAAACAGGTAAGCTGGCCAGTCAGAGAAGAGGCCTGCTAAGCAATTGAGATAATCCAGCATTTCCAAGTTCAGGAGGTCATGGCCGCAGACTGCACTTTCCAAGTTACGTTACTCAGGTGAGGAAAAACCCGAGATACACCCATTCTTCAGCAGAGGTTTGCTCAGCATAGTGGAAAAGCTGTGATCACTTCAGCAGGTGCTGGGTCATCACCCCTGCTCGTATGAAAGGCACCTTCCCCCAGCAAAGCTCCTAAATGTCCCCAGATTTATTCACTCTGGGTAGCAGTTAGTGAATCTCTTTCTTAAAGGAACTAAGTCAGAGGAGGCTGTGAGTCAGGGGGCCATGTAGAGTGGCAGGCATTTCACTTGACCTCCTATTAGCCCTCAGTCAAGCCAGTTTATTAAACAACGTAAACCGCCAGGACCACGGTAGGAAATAAACCATATATCTGAACTGGAACTTTCTCACAAGCCTCTTTTTTTCCCCCTCCACAAAATGCTTCAGATCAATCAACAGCGTAATAGTATTCCAGTTAATGGACAGAATCAATGTTTCAGAGAACAGGGAAGACAATATTTAAAAGGGCTAGACTGTATCATTACTCTCTGGAAGGGAACCCAATTTTTTTTGGTTTTGGGTTTTTTTTTGAGCAAATGCAATTGTGCTGCCCTGATGGCAACAAATACTCATCGATTTCATTGAGAATTCTGCCTACCTCAGGAGCATGAGACTGGTATTTTGCTTTGATCACATCCTTTGTAGTGATGTAATCACTGGAAGGGTTTTGTTTATTGCTTATTTTTTAACTTTTCCCCAAAAAGTGCTTAATTCATTTGTTATTAGAAACCCCCAAAATAGCATTTGGCTCATCAGTGATTTTTGGCCTGTGTCTAGGTGTTGCAAAGGGACACTGACAAGAGACCATTTCACTGTCTCAGCTGTTTCCTTTGCTACAGTGGTACTTAGTTTTCTCTTCAGATCACGGGGGATGCTGCAGTCTTTTGGTGGGGAAATAAGTAAGTTAATTAAAGCACCTAAGGGAAGGGCTCTGGAGAGTATCAGTCTCAGGGGCCAATTTCAGCAGTCAGTGAACAAACATGGACTTCATGAAACAACAGTGCTAGGCATTGCTGGGCAAGACATGAGCCAGGACAAGCATCTCAGGCTGCGTCCCAGAGGATGTGTTCCTTAATCTCCAGTGGCACAACTGTGAGCTGAGCACCCCACGGGACCGCAGTGTCACTGCTGCCACTGTTCTGTTCTTGCACCACCACTTTGGTTTGAAAGGACCTGGCTGTTTATTCCCATTTGAAAAGCAGAATTCAATTTAGCTGATCGAAACCTGGACTGGTTTTGCAACATTCGCTTGAACTACTATAATACAAATTCACCTTTCTTTGTGATCTAAGTGATGGTGAGTACAAGGCTACTGAATAATAAGATAAAAAAGACTGTGGTTTAGTTATTTGCTCACCAACTATATCTAGCTCTAAAATAACAGTGTTATGATACAGTCGTCTGCTGTATCCCATTATACTGTTACCTTCATGCAATTCCATCAATATGCTCTAAAGAGCAGCAGATATTAAACTAATTTTAGTGCACCCAGTTGCTGAATGTAAAGAATTTTAAAGAAACCCTTTTCCCATCAGTACACACATTTTCTTGCAGACCATCTGAAGTGGGTAGGTAGCACTCTTTTTCCTGCGGGATAAAAAATTCCCAGTCACCCATCACCCACATGGTAGGTATATTTGGTTTCCAAAGTAAAGTCTTTTGAGTGTGATCGTTTTAAAAAGTGGTTAGCTAGAGCAGAAACAAAGTCCTTACTGCTCACATAAGAAAAAGTCTCTCTAACTGCAAAGAAGAGTTTGCTAGCAGAGGAAATGGAAAGCCAGGACTCTTCCCCATACTCTAATCTGTGAGGGACAGACTGGGTGCAGATGAAGGCTGCCATAAAACAAAGCAGTTAGGCATGCACTTGAACACTTCCTTTGCTGAGCAACTGAGACACTGCACACCAGCCATCTTTCTCTTCCTTTTTCCTGAGCATTAATATGGCACCTAGGACTAAATCTAGCACCAAAAGAAGCTGTTTAATATTCAGTTAGCAAGTAAAAGGAGTAAAACTGACATTGCACACTGCACTTACTTAAACTTATTCTGAGCTTACCCAGTTGATGGAAAGATATTTTTTATGTCCGCCTGATAAACCCCATGCATGAGCTGGGAAACATTCTGTGCCTGTTTATACCAACATGGAGAGAGTCCCATTTGAGAGATCTGGATTTCTGGAGTCAGATCTTAGGTGCGCATTATGTTAATGATCAGACTAGGACAAGCAGCTTTCCACTGTGACCATGCTGCCTCTACAGGAATGCGTCACAAAGCAGTGAGGTTTTTTAAATACGTGGTCACGTACTCCTTATTCTAAATGATTCCTGCCTCAGGCAGCAAACAAGCTAAAAATTGGGAAGAAGCAAAATAGTCTTCTCTTGTGAGGTACTAGGCTGTAACTCAGAGAAATTTAGTCCATGTTTTTGTCCTTGGACTTCTTGAATGATGTTAAGTGAGAAGACTAGGTAGCCTGTCGGTAGTACCTCCCATTATGATAATTTCTAAGTGCTTAAAGTGATACTGTTAAACTTCAATAACTTCACGTGTAAAGAACTAAGTTGGAAAGATTTGTAGGGTGCTTTACAAAACACTGGTCCAATTCCTGCTCCAAGCAGCTTGCAGTCTAAGTCACAGATGAGAGGAAAACTCAAATGCTGAGATCAGTTGTACACATTTGTTTTCTACTACTGTAGCGAGGTGCCTCCACATGGCAAAATACAGTGTCCTTACAGCAGTCACCAAGCTAGTCCTAAGCCAACTGAGTACAAAATGCTGAGCAGTACAGCATCTCTGCTACATGCTTCCCAGCAAGGTGGATCATTCAGAGCTATCTCTAGCTTGCCTGGCCTTTTCCAGGTAGCAATCCTCCCTGTCCCAGGACACACAGCCTGCCTTCCCCTGGAAATCTGGTTTATGCTGCTAGACACTAAACAGCATGTTTATATTGCTCAGTCACCTTGCACATGTCATCTCTTGCCCAGCTGGCAAGAGGTAAGGGAGAGACTGGGGGGAGCTGCAGTGGAGGCACTGGGAGCAGGGCAGGGAAGAAGGGAGCTGGGAACAGAGAAGGGCCCAGAGGTTTTTCAGTGAGAAAGCTCCGGTGGAAAATGCAGGACACACAGAACCCAAATCAGGAGAAAATTAGGATACATTAGTTACACTATTCACAGAAGTCTTTATTTTTCAATTACATCTTACTCTATTCCAAGAAAAGGCAAATGGTACTGGCTTCTTCATGCTCCCATTATGTTCCCATTATTATTTTAATCCTAATTATCTGTTGAATTTTTACTTTAAAAGGATGGTACGGGCGCATGTAGACGATATAACTTTTCTATGGTTTGATCAAAGAAGACTAGCTTGAGCAGGATGTAAAAGGGCCTGGGGAACCACGTGGGAGCAGAGAGAAACGTAAGGGCAGCGAGACAGTCCCAAGTAGGCATGCTTCTGAATGGTTTTAACGGGGTCACTTCTGTCCTAAGGCATAACACACCACCGTTCGGATGACAGACTCTGGCCCTGAGCTTGTGAAAGGTTTTGCAGATGAGTGTGACAAGCTTGGGTTTAGCACAGACGGGACTGCACTCAGAGGACTTGCATGTGACCAGATGGCAGAGGAGGCATGTGTCCCCACTGGAAGACCAAATGGCTACCATGAAATGAGGCAAAGAGTCGGAGCCCACAGTGCAGGAAAAGACCTCCTGTCAGATTGGGGCTTGGACAAAGGTTTCAGAAGACATGGATGGTTTTGGAAAGGCTGCAAAGGGACAAAATTACAATATAATGACTGTCAGTGAGAAGGAATGGCTGCAGGTGTATTCCCCAATAAACCTTTAATTTGTTCAATGCAGAACATTTTAAAACCTTCTTCATCCTCCAGCAGCACAGCTATTCTACCCAATGATTCTGTTTTCTCTTTTCAATGTTATGTTCTTCTGTTATTGCAGAGAAATAGAAAATATACTTTTAAATTTGGAAACTGTAATTGGGTTGATAATAAACAACATGAGTCAGTTTAAACACATAGCAGTTTAGAACTCTCCTTGTTTAGGGCCTTTCTTACAAAGGCATCTGTCAAAGCCAGTTCTCCCTCCACTACCGTCCTCCCTGTCACGAGAAATCACAGGCAGCCCTGAAATTATTCTGTTAGAATTAATCACTGATCAACTTCATGTAAAGGCTTTAATTCTGAAAGGTGCTAAGGGAAAAGCACACACATACATACATACACACAGCTTTAGGATCAATGAATTAAAAATACAGTCATATGAGTTTCTCTCCCAGGAAAAAAATAATATAGGCATTTACAAGTCAATAAGGGGTTTTGGGTTGGGGCTTTTTGTCTCTTTGCTTTTGTAATCTTTAAAAATGCTTAATACATTGATTGGGAGCTGCATGATTCAGTTTAATGCAGAGTTAACCATTGCAATTCATTAATTGACTTTTATGTTGCCATTAAATGTTGCAATCAATTCAGTCTCAATATTCTACACTTTTATCTCTGCTATAAAAAAGCTCTATTAGCTTTACTTGGCTCAAAAACAATACAGTGAACTATCCTTAATTATTAATAGTCTGTTTCACATTCAATAAAGCTTTTTGGACCTTTACTACAATCCAATGATATATTTATTTGGCGTGTAGGGTTCAGAGCAATACAGTGCACTCTCTCTGGGAAAGAACCCAAAAATAACTATCTGCTTGATATCAACCCAAGGGATTTCCTAAGGGAATGAGAGTATCATTTCAGGGCAGGTCATGGGTGGCTTAAGGAAGTTAGACAAATTTGTGTCTGGGGAACTTATGCCTCAGAGTTTGTAAATGTGTGAGAGAACCTTTCCCCTCTCGGTCACCAGTTCAGGTCCATCCAGCACAACAGTGACTGGAAACTATTAAACATCTAATGAACTTCTGGGGCCTCCTGAAACAAGGAGTGGGATTTCTAACAGACACATACTTATATCTTGGAGCTGCTCCTACTCAAACTGCACTCTCAACAGTAATACATAGCCACAGAAGCTGGGAATAAGCATGGTAGAGAGAAGAACATTTCCACTGCTAACTGCAGGAAGTAGGCTGCTTCTGGGCTGGCAATCCAGTTTTAGATTTACTATTGGCACCTTCTTGTTCTTTAAAAAAAAAAAAAAAACAAAAAAACAACAAAATAATAGATTACAAAGCACTTTGTTATAACCTTTCCTCACAAACTCCATCAAAGAGGCCCAGAAGACTTATAAACCCACACTTGCAGTGTCTCAGACCTTGGGGAAGATAAAGGAGTAAAGAAGGATTTGATTTCATGCTTGGAGGCCAGTTCTGGGAGTCCTGGGACTCCTAAACTGCTACATGCTGCACATCTAGCTTTGATGCAGGTCTGCTAGGAGAAAGAGGAGACAAATGCTGAGCATTACAACCACAAACCACAGCTGTTGATGGGAATTGGCAAGAGACCAGGGAATGCCGGGAAGCATAGATGGCCTGCAGCAGAAGGTAGGGCTGAGCAGGGCTCTCTGACACTTGAAGCTTTTTTATTCAGCTCCTGGTGCTTTTTCATCCTGGCATCTGGTTTCCATGATAGCACAAGGGAGGGACAGTATGGTGCAATTTCATGGTATGTTCTCCTAGGTTATGCTGGCACTTCCTTGGGTAAACATGCCTTAGTGCAGGCTCAGGTTCACCATGCCCCTGGGTTCAAATTATTTGCAGCTATACTGTCTGCTTTAGCTTGCTGATAGTTCATTCCAGTTGCCCTCATATTTTATTTTAGGAGGAAGGGGTCGAGGCTTGCCAACTGTTCTCCTCCTTTCCTCTAACTCAGGACAGAGCCACGCTGAGGAGCTGTGGCAAAGCCCTGTCAGTCGGCACGGCCACAACCAGCAGAGCAGGTGATGGGGCTCGTAGCTCCGCGGTCCAGCGCAGGAACCGGTGAAGCTGAAGCCAGGCTTTGCAGTTGCTGCTCAGCTACAAGACCTTGGATGTACCCTGGTGCTCCCATTTCTTCATGCCCTTTTGAGTGGAAGCTCTTCAGGGTTCTCTTTAGGCACTCATATGGTACATGATTAAACTGTGCCCAAATTCAGGCACGTGCTTCTGAATAGTGCAGTAATGTAAACTGCAAAGAGGATGCAAGTTTTGATGGCTGAAAAAGGAGGAGGGAAAAAAAAAAAAAGAGGAAAGGTTTTCTGTAATGGGATCTGCTGCTCACCCTCTTTTGTTACCAGTATGTGCAGATCTAGCTATTCCAGTCCATTATATTCAACAATCTTACACTCAGTGGCAGGTGAAATGTCATACCTCGGGGTAAATTTTCACTGCAGTAGGCAGAGAATTTGTCCTTTAAATACCCTTAGTATTAATGGGAAATTGATCCAGCAATTTAAACTCCAAGAGATACAGATGTCTCATGTGGGACCATTTTCAAATGTGTTGACATTTTGATTCACAAAATGAGACACTTTTAGAAACAAATGCAAATTCATTTCATTCAGGATTTGAGGTCAGCTGGATACTGGAAATGTGCAATGAATGTTTAGTATGTTCATCAAATATCTTTTAATCTCTGTACACTCAAGGGATTAAAGTGACATGAGAGAAAGGAAGGGCAATTTCTAAAGGTCTCTCTATTAACTGGTACATGCTCTCATGGGGCTGGAACCTAAATTCACCTATTGCACTTGCAATAATAGTGTCTAGGGCAAAAGGAGGCTTTAGGATCAGGGACTGAGTTTCAGTGACCTCTGAAAATACGTCTTTTGCACTATGGGATATGCTTTCATCTCCGAAGAGCTCTGATCCTGCTGAGCTCCACCTGAGGGAGTTGTCAGTGTTTTACTGATGTCAGTGAAATTCATGGTAGGACTGGAGCCCAAAAAAACAGCGCAGGAAACAAAACAAAACAAAACACACCAAGAGGGGGTAGCTCGCCTGTTTCCCAGGCAGAGGCTCTGGCCACTCTTCCAGCTCAGCAATTATTCAGCACACTGTGAGAAAGACACCAAACAAACGTTTAGGACACATCCACAACTGCCTTACAGATAATGAGTTCCTGGTAGGTTAAACCTTAATGAAAGCCAACAATGCCTGAGTGTCACTTTGGGCTCCATCCTGCAGAAGAGGGTAGGGCAGGCTTGGAGCAGCTTCGGAGAAGGACCAACTTGGCGAGTTGGTGGGTCTCAGCTGAGTGTTAACTACCACCTGCGCTTGGACCAAAACTGGGATGCACTGGCACGGCTGCAGGCAGGGCACTGGGGGCAGAAACAAGGCTCACCTTCCTCCTCTCCCCCTGTACTTCAGCAGGCAGTCCAGCTCTCAACGGAGGGGAGTGAAAGGGGCCTGGGCTCCCCGGGCTGCCCCTGGCAGGAGGGCCGGTGGGGGCTGACTCTGGTTTCCCCCAGCAGCAGGACACCTTCTGGCTGCCCCCCAAAGTCTCCCCAGCAGCAGGGCTGACAAGAGGCTGGAGCAAGCCGGACATGCGGGTAGTAATTTGAATGGGGTGTGTGCTATTATTTCACAGGGGGATTTCACAGGAAGCCCAGGGCTCATCTTGAGTGGACCTGAGCATCCCCTGTTGCAGAAACCCCATTTGGTGAGCATCCTATGACAGGGGGAACGTGAGGATTCAGATCATCTCATGCATGAGGAACCAGAGGAGGAGAACAAATGCAGGAGAAGTTCCTTGCTGAGGTTGTCCCACAGAGCAGCCTCTGCCCTTCCCCTTCCCCAGCAAGGCTGGTGGAGAGGGGGTTGCATTTCTGGGAGCCACTGCCCAGGGGAAGTTACACCAATTTGGGCGCTGACTGAGAACGTGACTTCCCTCGCAGCCACACGTACAACAGTGCCCAACAGAGTTAAGAAGAAGAGGAAAAGCCCAAACGCCGTGCAATATGCAAATGACTGTATTCAGATCAATGAAGACAACTGCCCAGGAACAGCTCCAAACGCACGCAGTGTTGGGCAACATGCTGATAAGCCATGACATTTTTGGTGGCCTTGTATCGGCTCGTCGTCTCCAAGGGCTCTGGATAAGTGTTCCAGCCTGCCGCTGGGATCAGCAGGCACACAAAGTTACCAGGATCAGTCCTTTTCTACATGCTCACTCAAGCACAGTGGTTTCCTTCTGGGTCCCCACTCCCTTCTCTTGCTTCCTCAAACTGACGGACATTCCGCAGGAGTCTGGAATGGGAAAAACTTACTGATCCTGTACCAGCTATGTGACCTCTTGGGAGCCCCATGCAAAAGCATGCAAAGGTTCACAATCTCCACCCAAGTGGTGTTTCCTCACAGAACAAGAATTCTGAGTATAACCACCAACTGCTTTTCACATCAAGTAGGGTTTTTTTTAAGAAAAATAAAACAGACCAAACAGAACCTCAGTAAGTTTAAAAGACCATTTTTTTTTTTTTGTATGAACAGCAGCTACAAGTCCTAGGAGTAATTATACCTCGAATGCAGAAATGTGTTTTAGAGGTGGTGTGATTCATGTTATGTCCAGGCATACAACTGGGTAGCATCAGACCTAGATCAGGTACAAGCGGACCTAAAGCAATTTTTGCTTATAAATGCAGTAATATTAATGCCAGGATATCTGATCAGCTGTGCATCCCAGGCACAAGAAGTCCTGGTACAAGTTTTGCAACTCGGAGCCATTCCTAAAACAATCAATCTCTTTTCAGAGCAGTAATCCTGGGAAAGAAACTTGGTCCCAACCCTTAAATAGAGATGTGAGTGGCTTCTTCATTCACAGGGAATCCTACCAATGCTCTCATTTGACAGATTGCTGTAGGCCATTGCCAGTGGATATCTGCGATACCCAAGCGCACTAACACGAGAACACTGCTGCATACAGTAAATATTTCTTAACGCCTCAATGTAAGCAGGATGCCAGACAGACCTAAGACTGCACAGAAGATCATATTTGGTCATACAGCTAGGCCTTCAGAGGGATTTGGGATTCGCAGGCAGGAGCATCTGCCCTCCTCAGTTCTGCGACTGGCAGAACAGTCTTGGGAATAGGGCTCCTATTTTTCCCCTTTAAGTTTTGTTGACTAGTCCAGACCCACCACCATGAAAACCCAAATTGTCCCTGGAGTTTGCAGACTGCAGAGATACCCCCCATCACACTACTCCCGTCTCTCTGGTAAGACACTGAGTTGGGGGAGGAACAGAAATCATCCATCACTTAACTGTACTCGGGTGGCAGCAGCTGTGCACCGTCAGGAGCACGCCGCTGGATGATGCCTACAGAGACAGCCTCCAGTTGTACCCCCCCGGGGCACCTCAGAGGAAGGGTGGCCCAGGGAAACAAGCCAACTCCAGGTCTTCTGCGGGCTGCTGCAGTCCGCCCAAGAACAGCCACATGGTTGCTCCCATTTTGGGGCGCTCCCTCCGTGCTGCCCCTTGCCTGCAGCAGCCCAGGCACTTCACAAGCCTCCAGCACCTTCCCTGCCAGAGGCTGCTGGGCAGCGACGGGCCTGACACAGTGCAGCCCTCCCTGCTTTTGCTCCGAGGGGAGCAAGGTGAGCGGGGCAGGAATCCAGCCCTGCCACCTAAGATGAAGCCCTGCAGTCACCACTGGCTGCCCGCAGCCCAACCAGAGCCCTCTCTCTTGCACCGTTACGGGAGGGAGGTCATCAGTTTAACTGCACTGGACTAACACCAGCCTGTCGAGTAAACTTTTCAAAGCTGCACTAAGGCATTGTTTAATTTTGATTTCCAAGTGACCTCCAATTCCCCTAGATATGCTGGGGGTGGAAGAACATGCACTCCCAAGAGTTTCTCTCCGGTGGCGGGTTCAGGGTCTCAGCGGTTCCTGAGCAGGGGGGGGAGTTAGGAGACAAAGACTTGTTCGTCACCCCTCCCTCAAACACCCCCCCCCCACACACACACAAAAGATCACCAGCCCTATACGTCACCTCCAGCAGCACAGCCAAACAACTCAACCACCCCTCCTGCAACTCCTGACCCTTTTTTAATATAATTTTCCCCTCCACCAGCAAGTTTACACCCTTTCCCACTACTCTCTTGCCCTGCCCACTTTAACTTGCACAAATATAAACCTGTTTGCACGGGTCATGCTGCAAATGAAAACGATGCCAGGATGTAAAATTAAAAATGGACCTGCAGTGAACCAAAGCAACCTAGAGTCATTCTTGTGATGTGAATTATTTCAGCGATGGGTTTATACTGCAACCCCATTAACAGCAACACAATTACAGCAGAGGGAAGTGAACCACAGCTGGGGAGAGGAAACAAGTATCTTGGGGGTACCTTTCTTGCTGAGGTAACGGTGGGTGGACCTGGGCCCCAGCGTAGGACTCGGGCTACATCCAGGGCTCTGACAGTGAGTGACCTTAGCACGATGCATCCAAAGCTGCATTCATAGCAGCTGAACAAAGAAATTAAAGGAGTTTGGTAAAAACACTCTGGATGCTGCTAACGTTTCACAGTGCTGCAAGTAACATTGGTATTGGCACAAGGTTAGCAGCAGCTGTACAGCTCTCTGCTGCCTAGTGACAGCCGTAGAGGGAGGAGAAGCTGTGAGGACAGGAGTGGGACAAGGCGAAAGAAGTGCAAGCTGCAAACCTCTGCTTGCCTTGCTCAGCATCAATGTTAATTCTGTGATGGTTTGTACAGCCACGGAGAGGCCTGTTCTTACTAATTTTAGACCTTGCCTTATTTAAAACTACAGACATGCTATTTTCATGGGTTTTTTTTTCCTCTTTTTAACAGGTCGTAAGCTGCCAGATACACCTTGCATGGTTGAGAAACTGGTGTTATCCAAGAGGAGGTGGGAAACCTTTGTCAGAAGTAAGAAGCAGGCAGAAAACCCTGCATGTTAAAACATGGTGTTAAGCTCCAAGAACAAGTCTTGGAGGCCGCCCAGCCTTCCTGTGCTGGGCTGAGGAAGGGAGAGGGGCCTCTGGCCTGGAGCATGCACCTTCCTCAAACCCTGCCCATGTGCCAGCCCTACGTGCCCTGCTGTCTCCCAGCGGCATACACACAGACATCTTGCTGCGCCCTGAGCCTGAGCACACACATAAACATCCACCCTCTTCTTCCTTCACTCCCTCCACCCACACATCCACCCTGCCTACGAGCCTTTGCTCCTCTTGCCCCAAAATACAGCTGCACCCAGACCCCCTCTCCCTGCTGCTGCACCTTTCCCCCCACACGTGCAAGCACCTTCTCCCTGCCTCTGCTCCTCCTCTCACACGCAACGATCCGTCACCCATCTCCCGCAGAGGTGAACAGCAGATGAAGTGCTGAGCCTGCCCACAGCTGCCCTGCACACAAAATGTGTGTGAAAAAGTGGTGAAGTGAGGAAACATGTGGAGAGGAAGTGAGTGGGTGGAGGGAAAAGCCTGGAGTGAACAAAAATCAACAAATAACACATTGAAACTTCAGCACTGAGCACCCAGGGTAGATAAAAGGACACCAAGTTTACAAAATGCTATGAGAATGCATGTGTTCTATGGTAACATACAGCTCATGTATGGTAGAGAATAAGACATGTACAAGTACTGAAAATAAAGGGGAGGCTCAACATAAAAAGTATAAGAGCTAATGCCTTAACAGCAGCACAGGCAGCTCCAGCCAGGGCGAGCAGGGAAGGAAGGCATCAGACCATAGATTAAGGCCTCAGTTCGGACATGGATCTTACTGGGTCACAGAACCCCAGATAGTCAAAGTCCAAATGGACTGATGGTGTCTCGTTAAGCATGGACACAGATCTTAGCAGTTATTAATAGACTGCATGCCTCTGCACATTTTAATTTAGTACTTTCAAGTAAAGCACTTTAAAGATAATATTTTTTTTAAAAAAAGGAACTGTTATTTCTAGAACAATCAAACCGGAAGCCCAGCTCTGCTGTCTGTTTCTGATAGAGTAGTAGTTCCTCAGTTAAGATTTCTCCCTGTCAGATGTAGCAGTCCAGGGACTTAGGAATACGAGTCCCAGTTTTTGAGCTTATTATTTGTGCATTCCTGACCTGTAAAACCTCCCTTCCTTCTCTAGCCTTGCCAAGCAAGATTGGCAGTGCTATGGTTTCAGTAATACACCACAGAAAATCTTGTTTTTTTTTCTTTAAAGGACAACAAACCTGACTCAAAGGGGTTGTACCAGAATCCAGTCAGTTTTGCCCTCTGAGAATTAGCCCATGAAACCTCAGTTCACGCTGGTGCCAAGTTATTTAGACAAGTCACTCCTCTAACCACTCACCCAGTGAGTTGGTTGCATCCAAGTCGCTGCCACAGACAAGGTGAATGAGCAATTAACAAGTAAACAGCTATCACAACATGCACAGAAAATTGTCCCGTTTTGGTGGCATCTCATTTTCCTTCCCACAGATTTCAAACCAGCCTGTTCTACAGGGATCGCCTGCAGAAGAGGTTCACTTCCACACATAGAAAGACTGTCTGTGCCACTTGTATTTTAAAAGAATAACAGAAGTGATCTGAGAGAAGTGATCTGGATATTATTCCCCAAATTTGGCAGTGGAGGAGCCCAGACATACACACTTGGCCTGACATCGCTCCCTCTGAGGCTACGACGAGCGAGTGCTCTTGGAAAGCAGGCAGTGTGTCTGTGCCACGGGTTACAGTGATTGCTACTGACAGGTTCTTCATGGTATCACAACAAATTAGGTCACAGATTAGATTTTCATAGCACAGATTACAACTAGCGTCTATATTTTTTTCTTAAAGAGAGGGTTGTGGCCAGGAGGTTTGACCTCAAAATTGGGAGCAAGGCAGATGTGGGGGCTTTCTTAATTCTGACTGAGACAAAGACTGTCTTAGCAAGATGCAGATGAAATTCCTAGTTTTCTGCTGTAGTCAGGAGATTTGGTATCTTTCCCTTTCTATTCAGCAAGCCTTTGAGAAGTAAAGAGTTTGTCCACTAGGTACCCTGAAGTGGATCTTGCATCATTTCTTCAAAGCAGATACCAAACCCAGCATTTTATAAAAATTGAAATTTAATGACAGAAAAGCAGCCTGCACCATGCTATAAACTGCTGGGAATGGAAACCAAAGCTATCTATTAGACTTATCCCACCTAATACCGTACACACGTACACTCAGTTTAAGGATCTCTGACGTAGAAAGATCTCAAAGGAATAAATTAATGTGTGCAATATTCGAAAACCAACAACAACAAAACCACCAAACCACTGGAGGGGGAAGAGTTTTAAAATATACCCAGCAAGGACAGTACTAGAACTCAGGCACCAAATGAAAATCCAAGCTGTATCAAGCTCCACACAGAGCAGCGCAGAACAAAGGTTTCCAACAGCTGAGTAACTGCACACACCGCGCAAAGTGCTTTCTACCCACTGTGCGATCCAGCCTGACTGCAGATTTGGAATCCCTGCACCAGCAACTACTCCAGCAGACTGCCAGCCCTGCGCTCTGCTCCGGCCACCTCCTCCCCCAGCGCCGCGGGGCTGCCAGGGAACCGGGCGCCTGGGAGCCCAGGAGCCCGGCTCAGCTCCCGCTGGAACCGCGCAGGCCTGCGATGCAGCAGATAAGCGAGCTCACAGACATGGTAAGCACTAAAGGAAGACCTAAACCGGATGATTAGGAAGATAGGTCTCGGACTGAGCCAACCTCAGAGAGGAGCCTTTCCAAGTCAGGGTTGAGAGCGCGCTGCAGGGATGACCTTCAGCTCACAGAAACAGTTCTGATACCCACGATGGGATCACACTCTTGCATCTATCTGCTTTGCTTGGGCAGCCTGGTGATCCATGCTGGCTCGCAGCTGAGCCTCTGGAGCGTGTATTTAGTCAACCAGAGCAGGCCAGTTTATTCCTGCAGACAAACCAACCTGTAGTGCCTAATCAAGGCTGTTTGCAGGTGGAGGACGCGGCCTCTCTTCCTGTTCCCAGTGAGGCAAGAGGAGCGGATGATGCTGTGCCTGTTGCCCATCTGCAGGTTTGGACAGGCCAGTGCTCGGTGCCCTCCGCCCTGCCTCAGGCCAGCCCGGCCAGCCCCAGCCAGGTGCCAGCGCGGCTGGCCTGAATCACTGCAGCCCTGACTCCAGCGCTACAACCATCTCGCCCTTCACTTCAGAAAAAGTTTTTCACAGGAAATATGCTTTTACTTTCAAAACACTCTTGGCCTTGTTCTTCTCCAGCAAGTACAGGAAGTATCTCAAACACCAGTCTTTATTCTTGTGAACCACTATTCTCTGATACCTCTGAGCAAAAAGAAATAGCGGTTAAGAGTGGCCATGCCCTCCCACGCTCTAGAGGTGGCATTAAGCTTTTAACTACCCTCAGCACATCAGCTTCTTCCACTGCTCTTACTGGGCATACTCACATTTAGAGTCTCCAAATGAGGCCTAATTACTTTTTCCTCAAACCTGACCTGAGCCATGCAGATTATTGAAAATCCATCACACATGCTCCCTGCTGAGCAGTCTGAACTATCGATCTCAGTTAGAGAAACGGATGCTATAGACTTCATTGGAAACGTTTTTAAAAGTCCTGTTGGTATGACTCTTCCTGCTGGCTCCTGAGCACTTCCTAGCCTCTGAGCAGAGCACTGCCTCAGACCTGCTCAGAAACTCCAGCATGCCAGGGACGTTTCTCCTGCCGAGCTGCGAAGGAAACCGCAGCACTGACCTCTGGTGAGCCCCGGGAAAGCAAGTGGTAACAACCAGCCAGAAAATGCACCAATGAGGCCTCTTGGTCTGATCAGCGCTCAAAGCGAGCAAGAAGCAGCAGCAGGTAGGAACTGCCACCTGCAACAGCAGCTTGGGATCATTCTGCTGCCCAGCCAGCACGGGCTCCCGGTCCCTGCTGAGTGGGGAACGCTGCAGGAGTCCTGCAGCAAGGTGCTGCCTCTCACTAAGGCAAGATGACCCTGAGCAGCTCTTTTGTGCAGGGTCAAGCATCAAAACAACTCAGAGTGCCTGTGTGCACCCAGGAGGGTCCCTCAGATCTCATGTAGGCACCCTCAACGCTTCCCCCCTCCCCGCAGCAGCGGTAAGGGCATCTTGGACATTAAACAGGCGGCAGCCTGCCGCCAGGCACTGAAACAAAGACGATGTTGCACTTCTAATGGAATCCCACATCTCTTCAAAACGCTACTTGATTCAGGATGCAGATGTGGGGTTTACTTTGTTTGAATGAAAAAAAAAGGCCTCTCTACTGTTTTAATCACACACCTGAGAAAACACTGAACAAACAGAAGACACCTCATGGCTTTCTGCGTCGTGTGTATTAAAGAATGGTTATTAGGGACACAAATTCATTTTCAAATGTCATAAAGGTAACGCCGCTCTAAACCATACAGCAAGTTAATCTTCATGGTTCAGGGGTTGCTCTGTGCTATTTCCTCTCTATTTCACCACTAACCCTTTTGAAACACTACAACTTGCTTAAGAGAGGGGTAGTTTTCACACACAGTCCCGATGACAACCACACCACCGTCCCTGCCCAGACGAGGAAGTGCCGGATCCCCCAAAGCAGAAGTGCTCGCCTCCTCGCCCGCCGGTCCGGTGCCTTTCTGGCTGCGGGACTGAACTTTCAGCTATTTACTCAGTAGCAGGTGCAAGATTTGCATGAACGATGCTGGCTGAGAAGTCTCCAGCCCAGCACCTCTCCGAGCATCAGGGACAGTCAAACGCAACGCACTCAGCTCAGTGCAGGAACCGGCAGCCAGCTACCATCGCTGCTGCTGTTGCCAACCCAGGGCAGCACCCATCGCACACAGGAGGCAGCACCAAACCGTGGCTTCCCCCCGAGGCCACCCCCCCGCCCCCCACCCAGCTCACTGCTGCTCGGTTTCAACCCTCGCAGTTGCTGGTTGGCGTGAGGGACGTTAAACCGCTCGCCGGACCTGTCAGCCCCGTCCCCTGGTCCCAGGGTGCAGAGGGTCTCCTGTCCCCAGTCTGTGTCCCGCTCCACCCCCCCCCCGTGCCCCTCGCAGACGCGAGCGGAGCCCCCTCGGCACCTGCCGCCTGGGGCGGCCTCGCAGCCCCCCGGCATGGAGGGAAGCGCAGGCGGCGGCTCCGGCCTCCAGGCCGAATCCAGGGCGGCGGGCGGGGGCCGGGAAGGGGCAGGGCTGCCCCGGCCGCCGGCGAGCAGCCTTCCCCGGCCCCGCGGAGCTGCGCCGGGCGAGCCTAACCTCGGCGCCGCACGCCGCCGGCTCCCCTCCGTCGCCCTTCCGTCACTGCCCCCGGGTGCCCACCCCTCGGGTCCCCTCAGAGGACCCCCCGCTCCCCTCAGGCGCCCATCCCTCTTGTCCCCTCAGAGGACCCCCCGCTCCCCTCAGGCGGTTCCCCGCCCGCCGATCGCCCGCTGCCCACAGCCACCCCCACCCCTTAGCTCAACCCCCGCTGCCCTCGGGCGCCGCCCCGCTCCCCTCAGCCGCCGAGGCGGGGGGGGGTGGGGGGGGGGTGGTGTCCGCCGGCAACCGGCGCCCCGCTCGGCCCGCGGGCAGCCTACCTGTGCGGCGGGGCAGCCCGCGGGCGCAGCCGGGCCTTCCGGGGTGCCGGGCGGCAGCGTCGCGGCCGCAGGTTGGCTGCGGGCGGCGGGCGCGGTGCCGCATCGCTATAAAAGGAAGCGGCGCGGCGGGGGGGGGGAGGGGGGGGGTCTGGGGGAGAGGCGGCCCCGGCACCTTCGCCGCGCCCGATCCCCGATTCTCCGCTCCGCGGGGAGCCCCGGCTGCGGCTTCGCCCCGCGGGGCGGGGGGGGGGGGGGGGGGGGGCACCGGGGTGGGGGGCCCGGCCGGCAGCGGGGAGGGTGGAGCGCGGGTCAGAGGCCTCCGCCTCAGCCGCCCCACCCGGGGCGGGGGGTCCGTGACCACGTCCCGGGGGGGGGGGGGGGGGGGGGGGTGAGCAGGGACCCTTCCCGAGGGGCCGGCGGTGCCCCGGCAGCCTCGCTGCTCTGGGCAAGCACGCACGAAGCATGCGGCAGAGCAGAGGATGAGCCCGGCCTCGGGGGAAGGAGAAGGTACCAGCGTGCCCTTGAAAACTTTAAATGTGTGCGCAGCAAAACCAACCATCCACCACGGCCTTTTGTCTGGGGCTGCGGGCTGGCACCTGGGGACGGGTACGACCAGCGCCAGCCCTGGGGATGGGGGCAGCTCCAAATGCAGGTGGTAGGCCCTGCTACAGTCAGAGCCCGATCACCCAGCCCGGCAGCCTAACTACTTCAGTGAGACATTGCCTTTAGGATCAACCCTCCCAAACCAAAGCAAAAAAAAAAAAAAAAAAAAAAAAAATCATCAAAGCTGAATTTTTCCTTCAAACCCCAACTGCTCCTTCAATCTCTGGAGCTGTGCTCCGACCCGGGAGCAGGTGTGACATCCCTGAGGCATCTTGCTCGGTTTCTCTTCCATCTCACGTTGATGATTGACGGCATTTTGGCCGCAGGAGGAGTGAGGGTCCCCCCAGGACACAGCCTCCCTCTCCCCACCTGCCCAGCAGACAGCTCTCCCTCCAGCAACAGATGCTGCTGTTCTCCTGCACCATCGCTCCCTTCCAGGAAGGGACAGGGACTGGATGGGGGTGACACATCTTAAGGTAATTTCTCTAAACTGCATTTTGGTGCTCAGCTTTACTGTCGGCCGCTGGTGGGGGGGCTGTGCTGCTTCAGTTCACTCTGCAGCCCCTGAGACCCCACAGTACAGCACAGTTCTCATTGCAGTGGCCACGATGGCTACAAGTCCCATCTTTGGCCCAAAGCAGATGGAGATGTGGGCAGCAGTGAGGCTGGGGTGCTGAGAATTTACATAGGTAACAGCACCCCTATGCAAAGGTACCACACTCGGTGCCTTCTTTTATATTCCCCCAGGCAAGCAGCTAAAGCTACGGATCAGGGGCAAGACCAGGTGCCTGCTATACAGGGTAAAGACAGTGACCCTTGGCAGACCCCGGTCTAAATAAACACTACCAGGGGCCACATTTTGCATGAAAAACATTTAGGCAGAACACTGCTGTGGGCAAGTGAAAAGAACAAAATCCTGCTCTCAAGGTTTTTAAAGCAGAGAGGGGGGGTTTCCACCCCTAAATTTAGTATTTTCTTTTTCATCTCAGCTTTCTCTGCATTCCCACAGAGAAGGGGGAACAGAAGCAGCTTTTCTGCTGGACCCAGCAGCACCTCACTCCAACAGGCCTGGTGGGAAGAGAGGTGCCAAGTTAAAGGTGATCCTGAGCAAAATCCACCCCAGAGCAAGGCGACCGTTCCAGACCTGCTCCAAGGAGGTAGTGGGGGGGGGTCAGAACCACGTCTCAAGTGGACCTAGGCCCTGCATGGGGCTGCTGCCAGCGCCTGCTCTGTAGGGCAGCAGTACCTCCTTGCTTACAGCCAAATGCTCCTGCTCACTGGATCTTGGGCACAGGCCCTGCCTGCACATCTGGTGCCTTCAGCTCCTTCAGCAGGCCCAGCTACCACGGCAGCTACTTGCGTGGTGCTGACCAGATGGTCCGACTGCCCTCCCTCCCCCATTACTGTTTGCTAAGATCTCCTGGACAAGGGACCTTCACCTCTTCACATCACTTGAATCTCTGCATTACCCTGAGGTGAGTATGAGATCCACTTATAGGCAGTGCTCACAGGAGAGCTTCTGACTCCTTATGATTGATCTTCACATCAATGATGGACTCATTCACTCTTTCAGAGGTGTCCAAGTTGTGGTTTGTGTTGGCCCCCTGCTCTTTTCACACCTCCACCTTGTAGCAGATGTAGAGTTCAGATTTGTTTCTGCAATTCTGCAGAAGACTTGGAAATCCCCATCTTCCAGCATCACTCAGTGTAAGTTCACGTGAAGCCCAATGCTTCTTGCTCTCCAGGTGTCCAAGCTGCTAAATTTCCCTTGTAAGCAGGCCAGCAGCTCTGTGCACGCTCTCGAGGCAGGTTTAGCATTTGTTCTCCTGTTTCTTTCTGCAGAGGGTGGCCCAGTTCCTGTAGGGAGGATAAAGGCCGAGGAAGATCCTGGATCACAAATCTGCCTTTCATCCCCACGCTTCTATCCACAGAGGTCAGAACCACTGCAGTGGTCCTGGAGTTACTCCACAAGGCCTTTTTTTCCAGCCTCTGGATGGCTTTCCACACAATAAGAAAATCTAATCTGAAATGAGAGCATGCGGCTGGCTGCAGCTCACTTACTGCTCAGCTACCTGGGGCTCTTGCTTTCCTGCTTGGAGTTACTAAAGTAGAGCTACAGCTCTGAATTCAAAAGCTACAATGAAAAAAGGGAAGGCTAGGACACGTGGATATGTAGGTCTAGAGCCATGGATGGGATGGCTCACAGTATAGACAGGTGATTACAGGCAATATAATCTTTACCAATTTGAAAAAAAAAATCTGCTTTTGTCTTTAAGGTGTCTTTAAAGCAGTGTGTGGCTACTGGTGTCACCAGGTCACGAAGGAAGGTTGCAGGCTCCAACAGAAAACCACTGCAAAACCCCCGCTTAACCAACAAACAGCTGCTGACCATTTCTGTGCACGTTCAGCTCAGGAGATGACTTGTCTTTCTTCAGGCTGAAGTTCAGGAGCACGTTTCAATCCTTTCTGATAGCGTTTAACTAAAAATAAAAAACTTACTTAAGAACTCCAGCTCAGAGACACGTTGACACTTACTACTGTAGTAGGGATATGGGAGCAGGGAGAGATGAAAAACGTTACTAATCTAGGTTTGAGAGGAGCTTCAGGCTTAAGCTATTGCACGCTACTCCTTAAAGTTTACAGGCAGCTGTAGTAAGTTCTTCCTGTAGTATTCCCTGGGGAAGAGACTGGGAAAATTAAGTTACTCAAAAAACCAAGACTAATGCCATTGCTTTGAACTGAACAAGGGTAAATACAATGAAACCACCTCTAACACAGCCATTCTGGAGCACTCTAGTTTGAGTGTTCAAGGGTGATTCATCTACAGAATGGGACTACGAGAGAAAAAACAGATTTCTGAATTTATCCTGGCACCTGAAGCACAAGAAATATCTTCAAGCCTTGGGGAAAAATATCCCATGAGGGAATGGATCTAGTCTCATACCACCTTTCAGCAAAAAGCAACAAGCACAGAGGGGTTTCTCACCAGACCACTACAAGAACCAAGACCAAACTGGTAGGAACTGCAGAGTAGCACTAACACTGGATTTAAAGTTTCAGGTAAGCTTAAAAGCTCGTTCAAAACATTCCTCAGATGGTACAGCAAACCACTGATCAACCTATTCTCTGCTCTGACATGGTTAGCAGATGTGACAGCTGTCACAAATTGCTTGTCCCCTGCCCCCACTATTATAAAAAGAGACTAGAGCAGACACCCGCCTCACTGCAGCCAGGAGGATCTGTTCTGTAACGTACAGAGGAACAAGGCAGAGCCTGTACCCTGACACACTAGCGTTACTCGAACAGCAGCTGATGAGAACTAGTCAAGACTTGCAGGTTTTGTGCATGCCGCAGCACAGGGGGGTGTAAGCTTAAGTACAAGTTGACAAACGGCACTTAGCTTATCTCAAGAAGAAACCTGAGCACTCCCTCAGCAGATGACTGAGCTGTAAATCGTGTTATGTATAGCCCTAAAAGTATCATTAAGACAACCTGAAATAGTTAGTTTGTATTAGATAAGAAAATTTTTGGCTTGCAGCTATATAGATGAAAACATCTTACAGTCCTGTGCATTCTGTATCCACCTGAAAAGCCTCCAGCTGTGTTTTAGAAGAGCTAAAGTGTCTCATAAAAGCACCTCCAACAGCCTTAAACTCAAGACTAAGTTGATAAGTTGTCTGTTAGAATTCAAGGCCTGAAGCTGAACTTTATTTGCTTGAGGACGTTTGCTCCTCTGTCATATTCTGGTTTCTTGGCATAGGAGGGTTACTGGTCTAGGGTGTGAAACTATGTAACAGGGTAGTGTGGGGAAAGTAAAGTTGTTTTTTGTTGATGCTCAGGTGACCTGTCACACAGAACTACAGAGTCTGGGGAGGGGGGACGCATCTGAAAGCAATTAAATCATATTTAATGGGTTGGAGTGTTTGGGTTTCTCTTGGGCAGTAGGGAGCTATTTCTGAATTTTCTGTCATTGGTATTTAAGATTTGCACCACTTTCACTGGTTTTGATTACCAGTCAGTCGTCTGTTCAACTACGAGCTTTAAGTTTGACCGGGAAAGGGTAAGCAGACCGAAACTTTGAACAGCAAGGAAGTTCTCTGGGCATTCATTTGTCTTGGTGTCTTCTGCTTCAAACAGCATATGAGATATCCACCTCAATTTTGACTTGCAAAAGGAAATCAATATATGTCACTGAAGAACAAGTAATACAAGTAGGACAGAGAACTGAGGGTATTGGAACCAACAGATCTCTGAATGCTGTTACCTGAAATACTGTGACAAGGTAGAAACTGAGCAAGAGCAGAATATTTAACCAGGCTGCTTTCCCTACCACATATCCATATTTCACACACCCCTCACCCTGTATGACTAGGCTATGTAAATTTGAAAGCCCAAAACTAACTCAGCAGAATATTCTACGACAAACCCAGGCTATGCCTGTGCTACAACTTGGAGTTCAAGAAGCTATCTTACCACAGCGGTCTCCTGAGCCCTGTGCTGTTGTAGTTACTATTTTTGATACAAACCAGATCTGATAACTCCATACACTAACTTTTCCTCTGGCTAAAGGATGTTCTCATTGCTTTCTAGCAATTTCAAGTGACTTGTTCTTTTTGGAGCAGTTTTGACAGGAACGGGTCTTAAATGAGAAACTTCTAACAGCCGAGCCAGGGAGGGGAAAAATAACCTCTGCAAGCTGGGTCGCAACTGAAATTCTAAGCAATAAAGTCACTCCATCCAGGAGGGTTAGTACTGCTCGTGTCGGTTTGAGAGGTGCTGTCAGGTTTGGTAATCCTGCCCACGGAGAGAGGGAGGCCGTGCACGGGACAGAAGGCCGTGCTGAGCGGTTCTTTTCAACCCGAAGGGCCAGCTGCAGGAAATGAGGCACACCGAGCTGGCTTTCCGTAGAGCCTGCTGAAGCCAGAGAGAAAAGCAATCGAAACTCATGGACAAAATAAGGGGTTTGATTCTAACTTTAGTAAGTAAAGTTTTCCAGATAAAGGCAATTGCATCCATATTTAACAGCTGTTAAAGAGATACACATTTAATTGCATAATATAAGGGGTGCTTCATATTCACTAGAAAACATTTCAAGAGTTTTAGTTCTACCTGTTTGGAATCCAGATTTTCTCCCTAGAAGATATTCCAGTTGACAAAAGGGCCTTGTTCAGATATCTGGGATCAACTGAATACATTTATTTAAAAGCAATTTTAAATATTAAAAAAGTAGAAATTAACACATACAGTACTCAAAAACTGTCACATTAAATACATGTGAATAGACATGTGTACTGATGTTTTACCTTAACATTCAATGAGAAGTCAAGATTTTAACTAGTGGCATGATCAGATCTGGTTTCTGTACACGCTGATGTACTATGTAATAAAAAAATAAATAGCAACTGTTGTTCAACAGTAAATAACACATCATCTGCAGAGCATACTTCCCCCTCTGGGGGCACCTTCCCCTGCCCCTCCCCCCAACCCCTTATCAGCTAATTTTCCATAAAGATTTAGACTTTCCAAATACTATGTCATATACAAAATTGCAGACAGTGGCTCATTGAGTTCAAATATAATACTGTACTTAAACTCAATCAATATCATACATTTTCAGATTTCTTATGACCCACAATAAGCCAGAATAAACACAACTATTGTTCCTGATGGAACTCATTTAATTTTATAAAATGCATATGTATACTATTTTAAAGAGCGTAGAAAAGAATAGACATTTGACTCTACATAATTTTACATGCCTAGGTTTTCTTTATATGATTTGCTTTTATCAGTTTATTTCAAGATCACTTAAAAATACAATTGACCACAAAAGTGAATAGGTTTTGTTCTTTAATGCAACTTAAAACATTGTAGTAATGGATAAAATGGAATGCTAAATAAATGCTAAACCTGACTTCCTTTCCATAAAAAACAGAATAAAGTCTGAAATACTGGAGCTGGTAATACTGAAAAGTAGATGCCAGCGGGCTCCCTCACTCATTATGTAATAATTATTCTTTTTAAATAAAATTTTGTTATAAATGATAAAACCATTAACAGTTGATAAATGTTTTGCATTTTTTCAATGTGGGGTTTAGACTGGTATTTGATTCTACATATTAAACCACAAACAGAATTAAATATTCACTGACTACAGTCTTGTAAAACTGAATTAAAAATGAAAGCCCTCAGAAAGTCTGAGATGTGCTTTTATGAAATGAAAATCTTTCCATGCAGCCAAGACAATCTGCTTTGAAATAACAGTACTAGGTACTGAAGCCAAAATAACATTTAAAGCAAGTAATACAAAACTACTTATGAAAGTCATGGAACCTGCTATAGACAAACTATGGGAAAAACAGAACTGCATTATGTTTCAGAAGTTAAAAAATGATGTTGAAGGTGACATAGGAAATGAAAGTTTCCAGTAAGACATTTAAATGTTTTCTGGCAATTCAACTTTATACCAACTTTCAAGAAACCTCAGGTCAAATGCAGCCTTCCAAAGATTTTCTTATAAATTAGCATTATAACAGTACGTGTGTTACTTGGTGCTTTGAATTAAGACTATTACAGTTGCAGTTTAGTGAACTCTACTAAAAAAATCCTGATACTTCTGATCTAAGTTCTATCATTAACAGCCTGATCAAATGCATGAGAGGTCATCTTAACTTCCACTTTTTAGAGCAATTAAAAATAATTTAAATTTATCCTTATATCACCACATAAGAAATTTTATTTTAGGTAACTAACTTTTAGCAAGGTTGAAGACAGAGGAAAAAAGACCCCACAAAATCATTTTTCAAAGAGCCAATTTAGCTATAAACAAATACGGTTGCAAGCTCACATTAATCTGAATAGCAATTAAGTTAAAATGTTCTTTTCCTCAAATGTAGCTATATGACTACAGTACTACTTTTGTACAAAGGCAGGTTTCAAGTAAGCATCTAAATGCATGCATAATCGTCAACAGTTAACATTGTCTAGAAGTCCTTGGTTACTAAGAATTCAGTGAAAGAAACCAGCAAATTTCACATATATCTACTAAAGAACAATATGACTAATTTTCATTAAAAGAAGTTTTTGAATGAAATAAATTTGTAACTTTTTATAGTGAGGTAATATCACAGGGGGACTGCAATCACAGTTTGGCATAGGTCCACATAATATAAACATGAAATGCTGTATGCACACCATAAAACATTACTGTTATCTGTAAAGTCAGTGAATATTTGTCTTCATAATTACACTTAACTGAGCACTATATTAAATAAATACCAAAGTGGGTTTCATAGCTGTAAACTGCATACACTTACAAACTGCAGACTGATTTTTAAATTGTCCAAAACCATTCACTCATTCTAACTTTCTGCTAATTGTATATTGAGAATACCGAGTTATTAGGAACAGTCATTTCTGTACAGTTACATGGTTGACAGAGACCACCTATGTTTGGAAAGCTGGCAGTTCATACGTATTTTTAACAGCATAGACAGAGATGTAAGTGCTAGATGCCGAGGATGGCTTCAACAAACCCAATAAGGCGTGCCAGGTTCCAAGGCTACCATAATACTGGCAAAGGCAGAATAACACAGGATATTTACAATACATATAATTAACCTCATGAGGTGAAACTTAAATGAATTCTTAATTTGTAACAGCAGCTATATATACAACTGTGCACAGGATTACAGGGAGGCAGCAGCGTTCGCTTTTGCTAAAAAGCCCGTCTTGCATGAAGAATGTGCAATGCTCAAGTTTAGGATTTTTTTGTTTGTTTGTTTTTACTAGTCTGACAGAATGTGCACAAAGGACACTGGAAAGACCCCTTTCCTCTCTGGCTGTCCTTCGATGTGGCCAATCTGCAACACAGGAGAAAAACGTACATACATATATAGGTGTGTGTACACATGGAGTTCGTAGTCTGCATTTACTTCATTCAAAAGCAGCAGAACTGCACGGATCCTACAGAGCCTTTGCAAGTTCTTGGATAGTTTAATGCAGAACTTAGTTAACAGTTGAATTTGTGTAACGGAACAAAATAAAACCACACAAGCATATTATACAGTAAGACAAATTAAGCCAACTAAATATAAAGAGAACAAAACTACAATTTTATTTGGAAACCTACATACACCACTTAATTTTAAGAACCTCACCGAAACAGAAGCCTGATTTTCTTTTGTCTGATAGACTAACTTTCAGTAATAAGATACATATCTCTGAAAACCATTCCTCTTAGTTAACTGAATAAATCCTAAACATCTCACTTAAGGGAAATGTCTCCTACAGTTGTGAAGTTACTTATGATACTCTGCATGCTTCGCTTCAAGTGATACAGGCCCAGATATTTTCTCACTGAACTAGTATGATTCCTAATGATTCATGTGCATACTAGTGTTTGTAACAAATCACAGTATTGTCTGATTAAGTATCCTTCATGTACAACTTCTTACACATTTTGCATAATAATAATTTATAAAGAAATAGCCAAGCAACTTCTAAAGAAAAAAAAAAAAGTCTATATGAACTTTAAACATCTACAATGCATAATTATAAACAACTGTCAAACTGATAGCACTGAAGCAGTAGTCTTGACCGACCACATAACCCTTTTCTCATCCTGCTACAGTGTTGCTCACTACTTTCAGAATAATAGTGTAGCTCCTTCCTCTACCACAAGCTAACAAAATGGGAAGGGGAAACATGCAGGGCTGGCCATTTCCTCTTGTAGAGCCAAATTTTTGAAGCGTATGAGTCAACAGGACTTGTTTCCCTTCTCGGAAACACTCAGACTGGAGCACTTCATGGAACTTGTTGGGCATGTACCGAGGGATCTTAAAAAGCCACCTCACAAAGCAGATTCAGCAACTAACACAACCGAAATCAGGGACTGGATGATATGGTTAACACAGCAGCTTTTCACTGGGCATTGCTCTTTTGATACCATCTTTTCAGCTAAAAATGTTCCACACTTAAGTGATGAGAGACAGAAAACCATGTAGCTAGAACCAAAAGAGCAAAGGTTGTGCTGCACTTAGATTAGGAAATCATAGGCAGTATTGTGGTAAGAATTTGGTTTAATCAAAATGAAATCTGTGTCATTTTCCCCAGTAATAATTCTGAGGTAGGGAAACAGGATGTAGCACAGCCTTGGAGGAAAAAGAGTAGTGTGAAGGGAAGGTTGGAGCCTTTAAGCAGGGTTGAGAATACCTGGTGTTAGCACTCAAGAACCAAAGAACAATATGCAGTTCAGAGTGGGGGGAATATAATACAAACCAACATCACAGGAGGGAAGAAAGGCAAGAAAATGTTAACTATCTCTCATTTAAGGAGGAAAACCATCAGCTTACAGCACTAATTACAAACAGTTTTTCAGACTTCCAGCAACCCCTGTAGGTATAACTTGACATTTCTGGTGAACAGAAGGGAATTACATATCTAACTTTTCATGAAGAGTGTGAGCATGCTAAATGGAGTAAAAACCACCACCTCTTCATTAAATGAAAGGCTAGTGTGAACTAAAAAGAGTGACACATGTAAATACGTGCTGCTATGAACCAGCAATAAAGCCAAAACTAGTCAGGATGGTTCTAGCAGACTCCCAGGAAGAGACAGACCCTATCAGAGAAAGGGGGTCTTCTCTAATACGAATTTAAGGGCTGGATGTTAGCTCAGGCAAAACACTCCAAAAACCACAAAATAAAAAACCACCGCCCACAAACCAAAATAACAACAAACACCCCAAATTTGGAAAAAAGGGCTTTCCTTTAAAAGTCATAAAAAAGTTATGTAGAACTATAAAAGGAAAAGATACATACCCACCACTCTTGGTCCTCTTCACCAGTTACAATAATTACTTCTCCTTCAACAAATGTGAGCTCATCATCATTATCTGCCTGACAATCATAAATGGTCTTCACTCGCCTAACTTTGTTTTTCCCCTAAAAATAGAATGAAGTTTTAGATGTAGGACATAAGGAACAGCAAGAACATGTATATGATATGAATTTTGCCTTTTAGCTCTGTTTTATTTTACTAGAAGGTGAAGATTGCTGGGAAAGCAATTTGGTAAAAGGGGACATAAAATCAAAAAACTGCTTCAACAATGATATTAAAAAAAAGTTATCTACACAGGTGTAGTTTTCCTTTTTCTTAAGATTCAGAACTCCTAAGTGACTTAAACATGTAATGCATGGCTTAAGTAACCTACGCTTCCTCCAGTAAAGAAAGTTTAAATTACATCTTTACATTGTTCCAGTCCACAAACATCCTCTTTCTCCTTTAATACACACTTCATTGAACAAACCCACAATGAACAGAAAATGAAATCCAGTCTCCTCTGAACATTACAATAGAGGTAAGGGCTGAGGAAAAAGCTGCACTGAAATCCCAGTATTTATGACAGCTTTAGTTGTGGATCTAGTGCAAAAATACAGTATCCTTTGATTTCAGGTCTGCTTATAGGACTGGAAATTATTTTTTGAGTGATTTTTCATCCATAATGCTAGAAATTTCCTACTAAAATAATCTTAATTTCAGATGGCAGTACTATTTTGTGATGGTAATTCACAATAGATACTCTCACAGCTCTACCATTCTGAGTCCAAGCATTTTCTAGGTCATACTTTGCTGCATACTGCTAATTCACATGAAAAAGCCTGAGCCATGGACTCCTCCCTGAACATATGTTCTCATGGCAGGGAAAATGCTTTAAATTATTTTCAAATACAGTAAGGAAGCAATATTCATAGCAAAACACTCCTGCTACTTTATATTCCAGTATTTTCATACCCACACATCTTCAAAAACTACAGTTCCTTCTTTGAACAGAAGTAGACAGATAACAAGAATGCAAAAAAAAACAAGAAAAGGAGATGAGAAGCAGAAGGGCTACAAAGGGAAAAAGCAGGTTTAGAAGAATCTGAGCCAAAAGTAACTTTGCAGAGGAGATTCCCTAGGGACCCTTCTCTTTGCTATTACCTACAAATCCTGAAATACCTCCATGTTTTGGAAAAAAAAAAATCCCCTTGCAGATTAATAGTAGAACAGACACACAGCAAAGAGCACTCATAGTGAACTCAAGTACAGAAAAATAGCAATTAGAGAGGGATCTAAGGGACAAAACCGTTAACACAACAACATAAGTCTAAAAGAAACCCATACTTGAGACAAATGAACAGCAATATCTGAAGTGAAGTTCATATGAGATCAAAAGGATTTTTGCAGCAAGGGTTTGCTGAAGCAAGAAGTTGCTTCAAAGAATGCTTTCTCTCTTTTTTAAACAAATTCATATCATTTGATCAAAAATCTCAACTATCACTAGGGGCTGGAATTCAATATGAATGAGTATTTGGGGCCAGTCCCAGCTTTCACATCTAAACCTTTACAAACCAAGACCGCTCCCAATCAATCCTCCAGTGATGAAGGGAAGCAACTTCTTCTGCCAGATAAAAATCATCTCATTCAATAAAGAGACTTAAGAAAGTTAAATTCGTTTACACTTAGAGAACTGTATGCAACTCAGCTTGTAGTAACATGAAAAATGACAGCAATTGCTCCTGGTTTCTTCAGATTAGTACCACAGTTGACATTTTAACATTCTATTCCTTTCACTTAGAGGTAAAAAGCAGAATTCAAGCCTGAGATGTATTTAATCTTGGGAAGGTTTAAAAAAGGGTGGATCTGAAGAGAGTATATATTTTTCAGAACACAGTTTGGGGTACTGGTGTGTAAAGAAATAGAAGCAATTCCAAGACATGTAATTGGCAACCATAAAACAAATACCATCCCCTCCAACTCCTTGTATCCACTGTCAGCAGAGACTTTTATGCTTAAGACAATAATAATCAGCTGCTGTGGTCATTAATAATGATCATACTCTTACTTACATTCAACACTTCTTTGTTTAAAAATAAGTACTTTTCTCCTTTATAGAAAACATACACACACACACAGAAGAACACTCAAGTGCTCAGTGTGATTTTAGAAGCTCTCAAAGCAAGTTTAATTTCTCTGAAAATACCTTTCCAAGTCCTTATATATTAACAGCATTTGTCTTTTTTAACCTAATAATTCTGAACGACTGACATTCTAAAACTTCCAATACAAAAATTGTGCTCATCTATTAGTGGCTAAATCATCAAACCCAAGAGTGAAGTACCCAGAAGTAGGAGTGCTGCTGTCACGGGTGTTACTGTTGCACTGTGATGTAGCATTTCACTAGTTTATGCGGAGAGGATATAGACAGAGAATGAAAATGAAGGCAAGAGGAATTCTTGCACATGATTACCTGAGCAGGAAAGATGGCAGTGAACAAGAAGAGAGACATGTGTGAATGTAATGATGTGTGGAAAACTGGGAAGTGATTATCACAAATACATCATAATTCTGATCACTGCAAAACAGTGGAAGTATTCAATTTACTGCACACGTGAAAATGGCTAAATTGTGAGAACACTGAATTTTTCCTCAGATTTTTTCTTTATAAATGTGAGATTTAAAAAAAAAAAAAAAAAAAAACAACAACAAAAAACCAAACAAACAAAAAAAAAAACCCAAAACAAACAACTAATCCACTATTTGCTTTCTTTCCTTCTTTAATAAAGTGACAAATAAATGAGAATGTCCAGCATAATTTGCCTGCTTATATTTAAAAGTACGTAAGTAAACAAATCATAGCTGAAGACACCTTTTGATCAGAACCCTGTACTATTTTACTTCATAACCAGAACACTCAGGAAGCCCAAGCAATAATCCCACTGTTCTCAGTTCAGACAGGAGCTTACAGACAAGTCCGTGACAGAAGCCAAGCAGAGTGATGGCTTCAGAGTGTTTTTCCTCAGACAAGCACAAGAAGGGAGAAACTCACCCTCTACTTTCACTACAAGAATGAAGTCTTATTTCCTTTTATGTAAGTGCTTTGCATAGCCAATTTGACAAGCAAAACCATCTCATTTTTGATGTATTCTTAATGAAGAAAGAAAATCTTAAGAGAGCTCTGGAGTTTCATAAAATTATTTCAGTATACATATGCATGAAAAATCCTCTGTTGGATGGAACAGCAAGATGAACTGGGGGTTGAACAAGGAGACTTGGAATCGAGTTACAGCTCCAGCTTTGCTACTACACACCATCCAGCAATGTCAATTTGGCCACTTCACCAATGTAAGTGGTTAACAAAGGTTCAGATAAGTACAGTGACATTTAATACTCATGACAGGAACATTTACTAGTTTGTCACAGTTGACTTTATGTTAAATTTTTTATCTACTGACAAGAAGCGCTAACATCCCTTCCCAAAGCTTATAAAAGTCAAATATATAAATATTCCAGTAATCTAAGGCATACAAAACAGTCAGCAAAGACAGCAGAGAAAATAACCAATTAATTCAGAATTATGACTGGCACAGATAAAAATGCCCAAGTTCCCTAATAAGTGTAAATACAGTCATGTTCCCAAGGCTATCATTTGATGTTACTAGTATTTGTTTCAGCATGCAAGAGGCCTTGCAAACCCCCAGCATTTGCTGAAGCTGCTTGGGAGCACAAAGCAGAACACCTCATTCCCATCCCAGCCCATAACATTATGTTGCTTTGTGTGCATAGCTCAAGGATGGTGGTTTTTTTTTTTTTTTTGCACAGATAGTCCTACAGTAATTTTAAAACCTTCATGGATACTCTCAACTAGCTGGAATAATACCTACCATATTTATTTTCCTGGGAAGTGGCACAGGGGTTTCTGGCAGGGTATGTGTTATGTCATTAGATTCTTCAGATGCTTGCCTTTGGACGGTGTCTCTAGATTGTATGTTTGGAGAAAGATCTAAGGAGTGAGATTTTTGATTTGCCTCTGCGGGCTGAGGCTTCGGAGATGCTTCTCCACCTTGCGTTTTAGCCAACAGCTCTCCTAGCTGAGGTTTTGGAGGAAGGTCCTTCATTTGTGGCTTTGGAGGTAAGTCTCCAAGCTGTGGTTTTGGTGGCAAGTCTCCTAGCTGAGGCTTTGGGGGTAGTTCTCCAGGCTTTGGGGGTAAATCTCCCACTTGAGGTTTCTGAGTTAATTCCAGAGGCAGAGGCTTTGGGGGCAAGTCTCCAGGTTGTGGTTTCTGTGGTATATCGATGGACAGTGAGGGCTTCTGAAAGATTTCCGTGTGCTGATGGGATTTATCTATTGAAAGATGATGACTGGTTTCTATTTTTCTTAGTGCCACTAAAACAAAAGAGCATAACAATGTTTTTTCACAATCTCATCTTAATATTGAAGAATTTAGGCACATATCAGAACTGTAACTGTGTAATGACCACAGGTTGACTGAGCCCCGATAACTGTCCATACGTCCTCCTGGTCTATGACAAATGCAAGGTAACACGTTACTTAACCCTCTTTCACTGAGGTCTCACTTCATTGCTCTTACTGGAGGCCAGGAACGCTTAATCCAACAGCTACTAGGTGTCAATTTATAGATTACGTACTGAAGGTGAAATAAAGTGACTGCTTTTTGGACCTAAAACTAAAAATACTAAAGATAAGAAAATACGCATTTTGCAAAACAACCTATCAACCCACTGACGTGACTGCAATGAAAATTCTCTTGAATGCCAATTATTCATATATACAGTTGAACTCCATACAAGAAAACCCACTGAGTCTCAGGATTAGTACCTGTAAAATCTTAAAGAAGATAGCGAGTGAGCACGTATGTATATACAGTGTATACACTAAACAGTATTACAGACATTCAAATTAAAACTAGTAAAAATAAATTATTGTAAACATTTATAATTTAGTAAAGATGAAAAGTTTTAAACCAGTGTATTTTGCAATTTTTATGGAAGGAAAGTAAAAATTGCTTTTCAAATAGTTTTTTCTCAGCAGTAGAATCAATTCATGACACTAAGTCCCCTACGAAAACTTGACTGAAATCTACCTTAAAAACAAAATCAAAACACCACAACAAAAAACCCCAAACCCCTAAACCAAACAACTCTATATTAAAGAAGATGAAAGGGGACAGAAGAGAAAAAAGTTATGACCCATGATGAAAGAAACGCATTTTGACTAGAAGGAATAATTTCATACTGCATTCAGCATTACTTTAGTATAATACTAGCCAAAAAGATGGTTTAACATTTTACTACAAAAGCAACAACACTCCATTTGGCTATCACCTATTGCAAAAACACTTCTATGCTGTATTTACGGTTATTTATACCAACAAAGGAAAACTCTGTGTAATTTCCATGATAGTAATTATATAGCTACTATCAGATGCCTCATTTTAAAAAATGTCAATGTGGATACTTGTATATGGCTTTATCTCCTAGACTTATCTAGCAGCAAATGTACATGCGCTGATCATCTATATTGGTTGGAGGCTTAAGCAAATGATATGAGAACACTGACAGTAGCCCTTATCAAAGTGCTTTGATAGAGCTCATCTTAAGTTTACACCTATATCATTTTAAATCAAGGAAGCATTGGCTTCCTTTGCAGTGGTACCCTATCGTGTCACTGGTGTCTCTTTCAAAAGATGATACCATGTTATAATAATTGTAATTCAATGAAGTTGAATTTTCACATTTGTATTTTCTTTTAAAATGATTTGCACTCTCACTTTCAGTCATCTAGCTTCAGAATTCTGGACAGGCATCATTTTCCTGAACTTCAGGCTCTATAGTGATCACCCACTCATACAGATGTAATGTATTTTTGATGGATTCTTTATCAGAGAGAGCTACAAGGTAAGTATACTTCCAACTTTATAGTCAACTGTTGCAAGAACTCAAAAAACTATATAAAACCTGCCATATGACTTTAAAGAGAGACTAGAAAAAAACATTTATAAAAAGAGAGGGCCATAAGGTGTTTACTGGGATGATGTGATGATGTTCTCACCACCTTACTCACCAATGTATGAGCAAGCATGTAACAATACCTGATTCTTTTTGAAGTATTTCTAAGGACAACACTGATTGCCAAAACATGGCAATGGACACAACTAACTTCAAGGGTATCAAGGAATTTGACTTAGGGATATAAGGAAGAAGAGAGTTTATCGATGACAGTGGTCAAAGAAACAGAAGCCCAGAGAGGTTATCCATGGCGGGACTCAAAATGCGACTGGACGTGGCACTGAGCAGACTGCTCTCAGTCAAAAATTTAGCCCTGCTCTGAGTGGCAGATTGTACCAGCTGACCTCCTGAGGTCTCTTCCAGCTTAAATGAGTTTATGATTTTTTTTTCTTTCCTCCTTATGTTCCACAGGTCTATTTTTTTAGTTTAATGGAAGACTCAGTCTTCCAAAATCCTTTCAGTTTTGCTAAAGTTTCACGGTTTGTGGCATTTTAGAAATAAAACTTTTGCTGAAAAGATGCATATATTTAAAACGAGTATCTACTTTCATATACATTTAAAAGATATTATTATGAGAACACCCACAAAAAGAACTCTTACCTTTTTGAGGTAGTTTGGGAAGAACTCTAGGGCCAAGTGCAGTTTTTGCAGTCCCAGTGCTAAATCAACAGATGTGAGTTGTTAGTGCTTACAGCTGTTAAAAAATACACTTTTTCTTTCCCATTTTTCCCCTCTACACATCCATAATTAAAAAAAAAAAAAAAAAACAAAAAAAAACCAACCAACCCACATTTGTTTTGCTTCTTTTGTATAACCATCTGTCTGTGGATCAATCCCAAAACTCAAAACACTGTTAAGAATGAGCTGCTTTTTTCAGAGAAAAAAACCCATACAAATCCCACAAAGCTTTAATGCTACAGGGCAGGTTTTTTCTACAAACTATGGTATGTGCAAAAATGTACTCTGAAAATAGGTGAAGCTGAAAGATCAGCTCAGTGGACAGATCCTGAACTTTTAAGGAAAATCTGGTCTTTAAAATAATTATACTAAAGCACTCAATACATAATCTTTCCTTTATGTCAGTGGTTTGAAGTTTTCCAGGTCTGAGCCTATGCCTTGTAGCCTACTGCACGAGTATGATATTGTATTACATATAAACTGCAGCTGATTAGGACACAAAGTCTCTGCTACTCCAAGGAAATACCAATGATTGTGGGAAAACAACATGCTTTACTCTGTCAATCTGTGTTACAGCTGTGTTAGCTACTCAGTGGTAAGCAACCATACCAGCAGGACAGTTGCAAGTAATTTAATTACAGTATAAAAATCTGAGATAGTTGCATATTGCCCAAACTTTCCATCTATGCTTTCTGTTGTAGGCATTTTTTTTTTCCAGAAATAACACCAGGCTGGCTCAAAGTTGCAAACATAACATGTGAAGGCAAAACGTATTACAAGTTTTAACAAAAACCCACAAAATTTCTTCCACCAAAACCACACCTGAATCACTTCTATAGAAAAGAACAGTGGAAGAAGAAAGCCAACTAATTTAAGGCGTAAAAATCAAACAACAAATAATCAAATAAAAATCAGTATCACCTCAAAATAATTACTCAAAAAACAAGGAAAAAGAAAAACAAGTGAGGAAGTTGCCAGAATATGTTCAACAGAGCAGAGTCTTCTGCATCAACAGCCTTGAATCTGGTATTATTTGAAGCTAATGTTTCAAAATCAGTATGATGAAACACTTTTATCTTATTTTCCTAACGTTTTTTAAATAGTCAAAATACATCATGACACAAAACGGAAAGAATGGCTAAGTTCAATCTTGGTTCAATAAATAATTACCTCAGCCTTTATCCAATGGCACCAAGCACAAGTATCACACTTCCACCCTTGTCTTACAAGTATCAAGTGCGGCACCAGCTCTGTGCTCTAGAACATCATCACTTTTTCCCTGAATACCCAGGGCCACCTGGATGGACTCAGCAAACGCATGAAGTCAGCTGTGCTACCAACATCACGTCCACCGCCTGTCCTGACAAGGCAGATCACAGACTGGGGAGTGTCCAGAAACTACCTAGTGATCTTCTACTGTGATTTGTTGGACGTTAGACATCCATCTTCAGTCATGGCCTGATCACACACACTTATGGTCACACAAGGTCTCTATCGTGTTGCCTGAGGCACATGTTTATTAGAATTACCATGCTTTGATCCTCAAGACGTTGGAATCACAACACAGATAAGGGGGTAACAAACACTAAGCGACAGGAACGTATGGCTATCCTTACTACTTCAGCTATTGAAAAAGCCACTTGTAATGTACTGACCTGGTGAACTATGAGCTAAAAGCAGTTTGTGTTATTACAGACCGTGTGTCAGCACATACGCTCAACAGACTGGAAAATAGTTAAGCTGGAACAATGAGGTGAATTCTCTCTCTTATAGAGCTGACTTCAATGCCAGCCTGTACCCAGAGTGACACTTAAGCTATGCAGCTTCAGGCACGAGACCTCACACTGAAGCAGATAAAATGAAATGCCAGGAGACACGAAAATAAAACTTTTGTCCTGCTGGACGGCAGTCTGAGGCAACATTCCCCAGCTCAGAGAGCACTTCTGTAGGAGCGGTAGATAGATTCTGGTACAAGTTGTTCTGTCCATCCCGCTCAAAGGATGAATTGTGTATGGACAGCTATGAACAAAGCGTAGGAGGCTCAATGAAGCCAAAGTATTTGTATGGTAGTAAGGCATGCAGAAAACTAATGAAGAAGAAACATAGCTAGGATTTTACTTCATATGAAAGGCATTTTTTTTTCTAACGTACAAATTAGTTATGTTTAGATAAATCTATATCTTTCCCTTTGTACACACAGACTTTACCTTGACTGCTGAGACATCCCTTCAAACTTGTTTGCAGCCTTAGTTGAAGGTGGGCCCAAATCATTACCTGAGGTGAAAAAAAGAACAATTTAAAACCCCATGATCATTAGGATAACTGAAATATAATCAGCAGAGGGTGCAACTTAAAGTAAAGTACGTATTCTTCCAAGTATCTCTATACAACACGTCTAAAGATTTCAAAGATCATTCTTTATGAATAACTTTGTAACTGCAAAAGTGGCAGGGACCATATTAATCCAACTTGACCTTCCATATAACACATTAAAACAACTCACTGGTAGCTCACATTTGCTGGCAAGGAAAGATTGACTGACATTGCCGAGTTACTGATGTAGGGCATTTGTCTGAATACAGTGTTTCAATTTTCTCTGAATATAAGAAGATACTGCAGGCCAGTATCAAATAAATTTATTGCAGATGTTTACATTTTGTGCTATGAGACACATCTTAAAACCATCATGAATTTGATTTTATTCATAAAACATCAAATTTTTAAGGACTGGCATTGTATCCTACATAAAGAATAGGCTTTGCTGATTTGATGACTAAGTCAATATGTTATGATAATGTGAACATTAACCACTGGTAAAGAAAAGATCCTGGGTACACACAATTCTGTCAAAAGGCAGCAAAATCCAAACCCAAGTGCTTCTGAACTCCTACAGCAGAACACTTCTCTCTCATTAACCATCACCATCCCCAAGGTACAATTATACTAACTACTTTGTTTTAGTGCCTTTATCATTCCTCCTTCACTCTTCTATTACAGCATGTCTAAACAATCTTAGAACCAACTTCAACAACCATTAATAAATTTTGTCATTGAAATAGATGTAAAGTGACATTTAACGATCCAAGAACACAAAATACTTCTTATGCAAAAGAATGACATATCTGCCTAGATACCATTATTAGCGCGTTGAAGTCTAAATGAAAATAGCAGAAAAGGCTCATGCTGAGCCTTGCTAAAAATATGTTTATATTTAAAAGTAAAAACCCAACCCAAACCAAAAAAAAAAAAAAAAATAAAAAAAACAGCAAACCCTTCACATGTAGGTCCTATGGGTAAAGCAAGGAAAATTATGTCATGGTTGCTATGGAAATCTAAAATAATCTAAATGACATTTTTAGAACATCTTTGAATAGCCTCTTAATTTGCTTAGAACATAAGCTAAGGTCTGCTCTGCTTGAAACTTCAATTAATGCACACATTAGAAAACAAATGGTGAAATTCAACATAACAAGGAATATAACAACACAGAAAAAAGCTTCTGAAAGGGAAAGCAGTGAACATCTGACAATATTCTTAAACCAAAACCACAAAAGCAGATACAAGAAACTCCCTCTTTTATAAACACAAAACTTAATACTTGCTTAAAACCCAAATGGACTTCGAAACAAGTTTTAGTGCAGATCTCAGCTAAGAAAAAGCTCTTCCATCCACTGAAGTTTAGTCTGCACTGTAGAGCAGCAAACAGAATAAGCAATGTTCTTCTCTGGCTCTGCTTTGAAAAGGTATTCTACTGCTACAAGGTTCTTCAATTCCACACCTGCACCTTTCCCATATTTTTCTTTTCCTTTATCTGTTGTCTAATATTTCTAAAAAAGAGTTGGCCCTAGCTTAGCATTTGTTCCTACCATACTTTTAATTCTAATAGTGTTACATTATATAGTATTCTAGTATATGGTATTTTAGGTGCTGTTTTGGACTTGAATATTTGAGCTTTTTAAAATTTTTAAAGGCCAAGCTCTTCAAAATGTCTTTACTGCTTCTGAAATTGTTCAGAGCTGTTAGACTCCAGAACACAGGAAACAATTTTTTCCATATCCCAGACATCTGAAAAGTATAGAACTGAAAAGATTCCAATTATTTGTATTCCTTGAGAAAAAGATTTTGCTTTTTATTGGACTCTGTAATTCTCTTCATATTAAATCCTAGATTACATCACGTTCTACATCAGTACTCCATGATTTACCACATCTAATTCAATTTGCTGGGAAAAAAGGTGGTTTTAGGCTTGCATTTTTTTTTTTTAGGCCAGTAATTATGCGTTTATATTAGAACAGAGAGAGAATACTACTAAGATATAAGTAGTGTATGGATGGCCCCCCTATGTAAGCACTGGATTCCAGCTCAAAAGTTTATAGATTTATGGAAATCATGTCACCAAGACTAACATTATAGAAAATTACATGGGCCTGAGATTTATAGCTACTGGGAGAAGTCAACTGTACAGAGCAATGTTTATTGAAAAGAAGAAGAATTTGAGTAGTCTGGAAAAGTAGTTTCTAAAAACCAAAAAGATATCCTGTTAAAAAAAAACGCAAAGTGCTGTTTCTCTGTAACTTCTGCAGGTAGATGTATGCAAACCTATCAGTCTTTGTATATGTACAGACAACATCACAAAACCCAAAAACATTAAGACAACACATCCCCACCAGCTGGGTACAAACACTTGACAGGAGAGATCTGGCATAGAGCCCAAGGAATCAAGCTCTTTTAGCAATCAGGAGAACCACACATATTCATCAAGGTCTATCTGCCCCAAATCAAGATCCATCTAGATTAACGAGCTGGTCAAAGCAGGAGCAGGGGTGAGGAAGCAGATGCGGAGTAGATGCAGCAGATGAGGGGGCCGGGGTGAGGGCAGCCTGGGCAGCTAGGGTAGAGAGAGTGAGGCAGCAGAGGAGATTGAGTTGGGCCCCAGGGGAGCGTGGAATATTTTCAATTTTCTCAAGTGAGACTCAGATACAGAAGCCTAGAAGCTAGAGTGACAGAAGATAGAACGGTTGATTTATCTGAGCTGACGTGACATCAAGCTGCAATCATTGGAAAGCAAGCACCAGGTAAAAGAAACCAAAGATCATGTATCATCCATTATAAAGGTTTTCCCCTGCCCTTTTGTTTTGCATTTCAAAACTCACCCCAAGGAATTGGGCCCTTATTCTGGGGTCCATGAGGTAGTGGGCTTGGTGGGTCAGAGAGGGTTCTTTTGTGTCCGGGGGGTGGGGGAGGTGGTCTCTTCTTGGAAAGAGTGGAGCTGCCACTAGAGGTTTGAGTGCTTAGAGGGAGGGTTGAAGGTGGGCCTGCAAAATAACAAACAACCTTCTTACAAATACATGTGCATAAACATCAAAGCAGCACTGAAAAATTCACAGTCAGACCCACAGCGAAGTGCAGCAAAAGACTAAAATAAAAAGACAAGCCATGCCAAAACACTGTTTAGATTAAATGACACGTTCACCACATTTTTAACCATCTCAGCCGTGGGAATATAAGCAACTTGACAATAGAATGACACGTGTACTTATGTTTAAAAAATAAAGGATTAATCACTCCAAGCTTTCTAATTTTAGGCATCATTAAAAAAAAAAAAAAGCAGCATGAAATCTTCAAATTAAGTAGTATTTAGCATGTGGGATTAAAATTACTATTAATTTATACCAGAATGAAACAACTTTCTAGATATTTTATTATGTGGTTTGTTTTTTTTTTTTTTTTCACCTGCAGAGCATCCCATATGAATTGTTAATAAACTTGGGGGAGGAAGGAATAGAAATCTATCTACAAATTTTCCTTGCATTTTGAAAATAGGATTGTAAGCTTAGTAAGTTTTTCTGTACTTATGTTCCCTTTTTTTTCTGTGACTTAAATACATCAAAATATGCATTTTTAGAGCAATGCAAATTGTTGTATGTACTGCATATTAAGTAAACATCAGAAAAGCCCTTCCTGAGGCTGAAATTATATACTGAATGGTAGCATTGCTTATATAAGCTTACGCAGTCACCTCTACCCTTAAAACCCTTTATTTCCCCCTGCATCGATGCTGGCACAAGTATTATTCAACGCAGTGCATGTTTTACAGGACATGGGAACAGATACAGATTAAAAGACAGAATAACCCACAGGGAAGACAAGACTTTTCCCTAATTAACTTCACCATTCACCTTCAAAAATGTCTGTAGTAAGAGGCTCAAGGAAGCACGCAGTGCAGGGCACAAACATGCAGCGAGGGGACAACTGCTCAAGTCAGCTGCCATTGCCGCCAAAAGAAATTACTTGTAACACTTATCTAAATTAGTTCTACATTAGGTTAGAAAAGCTCTAAGGGTTGTTTTGTTGGGGTTTGGGTTTTGGTGTTTTTTTTTTGTTTGTTTGTTTGTTTTTGGGGTTTTTGGGGGGGTTGTTGTTTGTTTTGTTATTTTTTGTTCTGCTTTTAATCTAACTGACACATAACACTTCACTGCAATCCTGTCTTGTATGTTTTTCACGTAAGAGAGCTTTGCCATCACAGGCTCTGGATAAACGCGGAAAATCAACAAAGTTTTAAAAGAAAAGTTTGTTTATATTTGAAATCTCAAGTCTATCAACACATATTTTTGTAGCACTATAGAATGAACTTGCCTATTTTTGGAAACCTAACTTACTTGAACGGTATTTGAGACAAAAATCTTTGTTTTGGTAATCAGTTTGTACCCGAATCTGCACACAGAACTAGAGCTGCATCTCTAGAACTATTTACTACCAGTCACTATAGGTAGGCTGAAAATTACCAAAGTATGAGTTCCTTCCCAAATTATTGTATAGCATGTAAGTATTAAAATCAGTGAAGAATAATATGCTAAAATTCCTTAGGTGAAATATTAAACATTGAAAAAAGTAACTTCAATTATCCTATATGTACATTTGCCAGGTATTTTCAGCTGACAACCTCCCTCTTCCTTCTTAACTCCAAAGAAAAGATTAATAAAATTGCCCATAATGAGTTAATGATTCAATCTATTCTCTTCCAGATTCAAGCCTGGTAGGCCTTTTGCTGCTCAGGAGAACCTCTCAACCACAACCCCAGCAGGTATTTTGGGCCTGACTTTCCATTAACTGCTTACTCTTGTAAATCAAATTATATATTTTGTAATTGTTCCTCTCAATTTATTTCCAAGTTCACAAAACTGTTAACTGACAAGCAAGTTAATGCAAATTATTGTTCCCCAGTTTGTAGCCTTTCTCATTTTAATTCCTTCCACAAGCTTAAGAAAGGAAGCTAATTTAAACCATTTATTGAAATGTTTCTGCCAGAAAAAATAAAAAAAACTTTTCCCATTCTAACTTCTGCAAGTTATAAATTCTTTAGTTTGCTTAAACAAATATGAATCAAAGGTTCTTCTACAGACTTTAAAATTAGAGTACATCAAGGAGTGGCGAGGGGGGGAAGGAAAATTCAATATCCAGTGTTAGTAGTAACATTATTTTTAAAGCATGTAGAAAACGTGCACGATATGTCAGTACATTGTTTTTCTCCTGTCCTGACATCTCGAAAAGGAGTTACACACTTCCAAAATGTCTGCGAGCAGGAAAGGCCAGCCCCGCCGAGGTTCTGTCCTGCCACCACCTAGTGCCCTGCTCCTGCACTGCACCCCAGCCCGCCCACCCACCCCCCGCCGCAAGGGGCACGGCGTTCAAACCCGGCTCAAAGGAAAAAAAAAAAAGTGGAGGAAATGCACTGAAGTAGTATTGTGTGCACTTATATTAAAAACAAAACAAAACAAAAAACACAAACAACCACAAAACCAAAAAAAAAAACCCACCAAACTTCAGACATGAAATAAAATATGTACTTTTTATTGCCAGTAAAATGAAGGATCCTTCTCTACAAAAATAATATTCAGTAGGATTAAAAACTCTTGAGATGTGGTTATATGAATACATCGTCTATGTTTCACACCAGTAGTGTATCTCTAGCCGTCGCAGAACAGCTGAAAAACTTTATCACTTAATAGCTGTCAAAACTTCACATGGCATACAACAGTTACATTGAAAAGGTGTTACGGTATTAAAAACTGCATCTTTTCAGACTCCTCGAATTTGTTCCTATATTACTGTCATGGAAAGAATAAATACAAATTTAGAAGTCATACACTAATGATTAGATGGCTGAAATGCAAAATAACTTTCAAACAAACAGAAAATAAAGGAAAACTTAGCTTTTCAGAAAGAGGTATAAAGTCACATCATGCTTTGAATAAAACAAATGTGGGAAACACTGTGGAATCTAAATCAGCTTATGGAAACAACTGCTGGAATAATACAAAGATCTGATGATGCACAAAGTGTTGGTAAAATTACTATAAAAAAACCTTTGTATTACCTGTATATATTAAAAAAAAAATTCTTACATGCTATTTTTAACTATGCAAGGCTAGTTATGTATTTCTGAGTAAAAATCAATAATTTTTCCAGATCACAGATATTTTCTGATTCTAACCAGGCAGCAAGTAAGCCAACCATTTATTCTCCACAATCATCTTAATGAGGATTTCTCACATAGTTGTGAAGTTCACATTTCATGTAAATCATTTTCCTCACACAAGCAAAAAATAAAATAAAATCTTCATCTAAATTTTTTTTAAATTTTGCTTCCACTGGGCTCACTTCTCAGTGAGCTGGAGACCAGTTTCTTTCAGTAAAGCTGCTGTCATCTTCTATCACTTTTTCTTATTGCAAGAATCATATGCAAATAGGCCAAATCTCAAATTTATTGTACTAACTGGAAAAGGTCTACAATTAACAGTGCATTGCCCTTCAGCATTTGTGCAGTTAGTAGAGTATCCATTAGTTTGTGTACTTGTGAAACCATGCAAAGCTGTTAACATCCACTCAAGAAATTGTGGGTTTAGAGTGTAAAAACCTCACACTTGTATTTATTTTTTACCACTTAATGAGAGATATGGAAGAACCAGTATTCCAGTTAATGGGAGAACGGGTACTGCAAAGGAAAGTAAGTTTATGTTAAAACCAGTATTTTCATTAACAAGTGTTGTCATACTTATTTTTAATGTTCTTATGAGTGACATTTTTACAGAGACATTACTAAAAGCCTTCTTCAGTTTGTCTTCAGATCATGTGTCTTCATTCTTTCATTAAAGAAGAAAATATCACAATCACTCTGAGCAAGAAAGCTAAGAATATACATTGATTCAACATCAGCACCTTAAGTATATTCTATAATTACTGTTAAAAAAAAGCCCCGTTTTAAAAAAAAAAAAAAAGAGCCAAAATTTATATTAAAGAATGTTATATTTTGGCTTGATGCACAAATATAAAAAGACACATGAAATAAACAGTTGTCAGCCTTCCTTTCCTAGTATGGTACTTAAAAAAAAAAAAAAAAAAAAAAAACCACAACAACAAACCAGAGTGAGTGGGATAACTAGTATTATTTAACCAAAATGTGCAACACATTTACAAGAAAATTTTTAAAATTAAGTCTTTAAGTGTATATGCAGTAGAGCTGTAGAATCCTGAAATCATTCAAAATAAACAGAAGAAACTGAATAACCTCAAAGGCTGAGGTAAAAGAAATGAAATTAAATATAACAGTACATACAATGTTAAAATACTAGACTAAGAAAGTATTTGTACTTTAAATTAGGGACTCCAGTTAAAAATGGTAGTAGAGGCTACCTGTGTAATGCCTGGTATGTTACAGTATGATGTGACCATGAAAAAATAAATAGCATTGAAAGGATGTTCTGATAGAGTCTTTACAGTAGAAACAGCAAGGTTTTGATGCCGTTCCTACACGTCCAGTCAGTTGTATTTAAGAAAGTCAATTTAAACAGGAGAGGTACAGAGAAGGGCTAGTATGCTGAAAGGACAACTTGGATGATAGGGGAATGACAATACTCTTCTAGCAGAAGAGGTGAAATAGGCTTGGTTTTAGTCTAACAAAACAGAAATGGAGTCCTGTATGATTGCTCTCCAGGTGGTGCCCTGATACAGATGCCAATGACAGAAAACTCAAAGCTAAATGATAATGCTGGTCCATGAACAAAGTAGTTTAGTAGACTTGAGATTTCCAGTCCTGTAAGCAATGCAGTCAGACAACTTCTAGAAGTTACTAGTACGTGCAAATAAGCTAATTTGTTTAGAAATTGAGTTTGATCAAGTGAAGCAGCAGATTGTATGACATGGTATCTGCAGCATCAGTGGAGTGGAACCACAAAGGTTCCACTCTGCCTTTGGGTTTAGGAACCTAACCTTAGAGCTGGGAAAGCGAGTGTGAAATGTACAAACTTGTACTGAAGATTCAAACTTAATTTCTTTGCATAAAATTGATCCCTAACCTCCATGTTTATCCCATATGAGAGAAATAGGCAGAACCATTAAGAATCAATTAGCTTTCAGTTAAAATTAAGGAAACCTGGCTTAGATTGCCTAACATTTCTACAAAACTAGTTAGCAACATTGCCCTCACATTGGATTTTCAATTAAGGTTGTGCAAAAGTTTATTTAGCTACTGTGCTGTGTCATGCAAGTACTTAGATGTTGAGGGTTTGTTTGTTTGTTTTTGTTTGTTTGTTTGTGGGTTTTTTTATTTGTTTGTTTGCTTTTTATTTTATTTTTTATTTTTAAATTATTTTTAAAGCTTTTTGTAAAAAAAAAAACAGGCAGAAGACCTGCCAGATGTCTGGAGCCATAATGCAGCTATAAGGTAAACAGACTAATGGAAAAGATAATTTTTCAGAATGTTACAGACTAAAGACTTGACTGACAACACAAGTTGAACATGAATAAGCTTAGATAAACTCCTGGAAAAGGCATACAGTGTTTGGATTACGCAGCTACTACACTCATTCTGTGCTTTTCATTCTATTAGGATTAACTAAATCTGTAGCAGAGATAGCAGAAAGTAAGATGTATCCACAGATGATCTGATTTAGAGTAGAATACACTAATGTTCCAGCATTTTTAAGAATATTTTGAAAAGTTATCAAACTGGAAAATCTGGATTTACATTGTAATGATGGATGGAGAAACTTAAAAATCAATTTCCCATATACACATCCTCCAACAATTGTACCTATACAATTTTAATAATGAATTAAACATTTTTTGGCACCATATCCACTAAAAACAAGGGCAAGAGGTGTGTATTATATAAATTGCTCTAAACTTACCTTCTCTCCCCAACACAAAGTTCTGACTTGATGGCTTTAGACTGTGGCATCTCAGCAAACACCATGGAACCTTGCTACCAAGGAACTTCACTGGCAAATGAAGCCAGCTTACAGAAGGGTAAAGGGAGGTGTTTTTGTTAAAATATACAACACGTTTTGAAAAAGAGTTTTATCTGTATGCCTCAAAGGATAAAAGACATGAAATTTTAAAATCCTCTGACTCCTAAAATACAGATACAACCATCTATCCACTCCCTACCACGCTCTAGCAGGGACCCATGGTATCTGCTGGGACCTAGTAGCAAGGTAAGGACAAAGATCCCATTACATTTGGGGACAGAAGGTAAGCTTAAATTTAATTACAGATTCAATGATGCTCTTACTCTTGCTACTTAGGGAACTTAGCATGAAATATAACACTATGTTTCCACAGAATCTTAAATCAAATAGGTACCTATTAAAATGAACTTTTCTAATGACAAAGGATTTCATTAGTAAGCTTGTATGTTAAACTTTGATGTAAAGGATATACTCTATTACTACTAATCTCAAAAGAGTAGATAAATTCTTAAGGATTATTTTTTTCCTACAGAGACAAAATGATCTCAGACTATTTCAAAATTAAGATGTGTGACTAGTGTCTTACTGAACTGGAGAGTCTCTACTTTTTCTCTTAAACAGTCTGTTTGGGAGCTGGAAGAGAGGGGAACATAACAAGGTGTAGCACAGTTTTTAATGAAGCATAAATGCATTTGCAGTGATGCTTCTAGAGCAACTTTTCCACACTGATGTTTTATGCATTTTTCACTTTGTTTCCCTGTCCTTTTGAGTCTGTTAAATTATTTCTGTAACACAGGCATATATTTAATGGAAATTTCTAATACCGATTAAATACTTCACAATATTATTGAATGGAAATCAACCAAAACCCAGCATCACTTAAAAAGTGTAAAATTTTTGCATGTTTGAAGCAGAGAAGTCTGCTGACTTAAACATAACAGTAAGTGCCATCCAACCTTTCTCTCAGACTTACACTGGCATTTTCCACTCTGATGAAGCAGTTAATATTACATTAGAAGGCAATAGCTCTGTATTTTGTGATAATATTATTTTGTTGTAATATAAATAAGGATTTCTTTTGCATAATCCTTGACATGAACACACACAAGAACTCAATGCTTCATTTCTTTCCAAGTTGCTTTGGTATTGTGCCGATTCACTTGTCTAGGAGTTTGCAGGAACACCTAGGAAAATGCTCAATATTTCTGAAATTTGAATACATACATAGAATGAAATATGCACATAAATATTCCCCTTCCTAGATTAAAAAAAAAAAAAAAAAAACCAAACAAAAAAAACCAACAGAAACCACAATTTTCTTAATAAATCCATGAGAGCTACACTATATAATGACAAAGAAATAGCATTCTTTATAATCTCTTGAAAGTTGATAACATACTAAGCAGTGTACAGACAGATACAAGATACAAGCTCCTTCGCCTTCTTAAGGAAATTGCATTCATGATTAGTTTCCAAGTCTTGCAACTTTATGACAAAAAAAAAAGTGATCCTGGACCAAACTGAAGGAACATCTAAGCCACTGTACTCTGACAGTGGGCCATCAGTAGCAGACTGTTAGACAGAGAGTGTAAAGAAGGTGGGGGAGAGGAAAGAAAAAGTTAGAATCTTGTAATGCCAACAGGAAGGTCAACATAGTAAAGTTACAAGGAATACAAATGCATCCCCACTGAAACTGATATAAAGAAACACGGATTATGAACTCTCATATGAAAAATGCATACCCTGGCAAAATCGCATTGCCTCTTAATGGAAAACAAACCTGTTTAAAAAAGAAAGCCAAGGGATTCACTTGAAAGTTGCCAGTACATGACAAAGACTGATGGTGGAACAGCAGTTCTTAAGCACAGCATCTGAACCATGCAAAAGCAGACATCTGATGCCAACACACTCCGTTCTGTTCCTTTTACTGAGAGCATTTCAACTTTGTTTTTGAAAACAAAGTTAACTACCAGTTAAGAAAATGAAGTATGTAGTTACAGAATTGCTAACAAAAGGAAGCATCCTTCAGCATAACTGCTGAAGCCTTAAACTATACTGCAGCATCCATCACAACTGAAATTTTCTCTAGCAAGTATACCATAAAAACACAATTTGGCTATTTTTAAATTAAATAAGTAAAAAAAAAAAAAAAAGGGAAAGATGAAGGGGGTATTTGTTCTAAAAAGTACATTCACACAAATTATAGTAAAGTAGCAGGATTTGTTCCGTAAACATGTCCTCTAAGCTTGAAGTTTATAGCTATCTAGGTCAAAGAACCACCATCCACTACAGCTTCAAGAGTAAGTCTCATATGAAAATAAGTTCTCTTCCCTTTCAAATACTACCAAGAGTGTCACTACTATTACTAAGAAAAAAAAGCACCTTGTTCATTTCAATTAAATGTCGACTGCAAAACTGATTGAACCGTAGCACAAACCTTCCTTACGGATAATTCTACAAGAGTAAAATGGTTGTTTCACTGGGGGAAGAACTGGTGATGTTTAGCTTAGATCTTCAGGGCATAAGTGACTCGTTAACTACCTGGCAATAGGATTGGTACTTCTCTGCCTTTACACACCTCTAGCACTCACCAAAATGGAAGAGGGGAGCCTTGATGTACTGAGGGAAGGAACTTTAATACCAACCTGCTCAGCACTTCACAGGTCATTCTGGTATTTTTCTTTTTGCACACTGTCGGACTGTAACAGGAGGGAGTATTTTTGCACCCTCTCTCCTCCAAAGCTTTGCTTCCTCACCCTCTCTGCCAGACACTACACATCACATCACACATCTATGTGCCATCAGACTTTTTCTAAAACACTTGTATTTTTATGACTATGAATGCTTAAAAATGCTTCTCCAAAATATGAACAGAATTTCTACAAAAAATTAACCAGCTCTTATTTAGCAGAGTATTACTTTATTTTTTCACCCATTCATGTACACTGTTATGAATGAGACCATTACAAAGCATTGTGCCCCAACCATGATTTTGGGTTTTTTAAAGTTTTGAACATTCATTGTACCATATTACTGCATCAACATAGTACGAAAAACACAATACATCCTGAAACACTGTAATGCACCCAGTTAAAGGAAGGACAACTGTGGAAAAATTATTGCTTGCAAGTGTAGTTGGAAGACAGACTTACCTTTGCCAGCATTTCTAGGAGGAAGAGGAGGAGCGTCTGCAGTTGGAGAGGTGGGTGAATCTGTGCTTGTGGAAGCAAAAATCTGATTGGTAAATGCTCCATAGGAGAGTCTTTGCTTGTCTCTAGGAGTGCTAAATGCAGGATGAGTCATTTTGTCTTGGGGAGAAATGCTTGAAGAGTGACAAAAACTTTGGGGTCTTGGAGATCTTTCTTTTTTTATAGGACTAGGCTGTGAATAGAAAACCAAATATATTATACAGCTGTCTAAATACTAAACATAGTTATTATGTTTAGGAAATAATAGAACAGAACATATTCTAGTGAACATGAGCATAATTTCTTTCTTTATTGGACAAATAAGCCCACATTTCTCCCTTTCTCAGAGATACAATCTGAAAGATCCTCTCCTCTGTAACTGAAAAAATAAAGATTGTAGCATCAACTAATCAACATGTACACAAAGTTTGATTTATTCTTAAAGCAGTAGACACACAATAATAATATACTAAATAATATAATAAAAGCCTAGTAAAGTTTTTAGACTATGAATCTTCAGTTCAAGCAGCTCTTTACTCAGACCAGACAGTTATCCTCAAAGATCAAGATATTACCCTACTGATACATATTAAAAATAAAATAACCACTCTGACACTTCAGATTTATTTAGTGACTGAACTAGCAATATATTCAGTGGTACATCTCTTCTTTTAAATGTATATATAATTGCTTTTTGAAGAAACTTTATACAGCAATTTTTGACTGCTGCATATGGATCACGATCCGTTTCACAGCAGCTCTGGTTCAGGCAGGCTATTATCTCCAACACAGCATTAAGTCATGCTCCTGAGGCTCCTTGCACAGATAATCATTTTGTTCTCTACTGTCCTTGAGGATATGTAAATTTTTTGGGCTTCTGAGTTTTTCAGTCCCAAGTGTCACTGAAAATGAAAAATTGACCACATTTCTTTCTAAAGCACCCATATAAAGTAGGAGAGGTGTATTCCCATTTATTACAGAAACAGAGCACAGAGTAATTAACTGACTTGCTAAAGTAGGACACTGAAGCTAAGTTTTCACATGTTCTAGGATGGCAATTATCCTATGCCCTCAAGTTTTGTCTTTCCATTACTTCTATTTTTAATCAGGAATAAAGTGCAAAACACAGTTTTTGAAAAATAGAGTTAATTGATTCAACAACTAGGTTTTTAATTAATTTATGGGAAAAATAATTATGTAAGCTTTGGATTTCCTCCAGCTAAAAATGAACAGCCTAGAATTCATCAGGGGATAAAATGACAAAGCAATCTACATTTACAGATTTATTATGTTGTATGTCTTGTCAAAGCAAAACTTCTGAAACTCAAGTCCATAATAACTAGGTTGACAAAGTGTATTCAAAAAGCACTTTGACAGCCTTTAATACAGTCCTCGAAGCTAGCTTTCTTCCCCTCCCCTCAAAATCTATAGAAAAAAAAAAAGGTTAAAATGAGTCTCTAATTTCCATTCATTTCCACAGAATAGAAATGCTGACAGTTTTTGTGCAGTGCCACATCAGTAATACATGCTTACTTTATCATCTAAGTCATCATCACTTTCATCAATTTCTTCCTGCCGAAGATTCCATTCATACTCTACATGAACATGTGGGTTTAGCTTTCCTGCCTTTGCTTGAGAAAGCTGAAAGAAATAACAATTCTTGTTAAAATATTTGCTGTTCCTTTGGTGTCAATGAAGTTAGTTTTGTAACAGCAAGCAATAAACAGGAATATTTACAGGTTTAAAACTTTTCCAGACATTAAAAAGAACCAACTTCAGGTCAATCACACAAACATCATTTATTTGAGGACTATATAAATGCTATCCATTTTCTCAAAATGGGTAGAAGTTGTCATGTTTGACAAGCATTTGTAAAGATGATATGGAGCAGAAAAGCAGAATGCATCTGGAGGCCTCCTTTCCAAAAAGAAAAAGCAAAACCTTTTTATAAGGTCTGGTACATACAAATATTACCCCTCCAAAATCAAAATCCTTGTGTTGGAATCAAAAGAAAAGGTATTTATCCTTTATTTAAATATTTCCCTCTCTCTCACTGAACGAGGGAAATGTGTCTTATGCATAAAATTCCTCTACTTTGCCAGCCCAAATAATGTATTCACATTCTTTATAAATCTACTACTTCAATGATCAGCAAAAAAGAAAATTGAAGTTCATGGTTATGCTGAGGACATAAATTCTCCTCTTCAGTACTTAGATTTCCCATCATTATTTCACATCCTTTGAAATGGAGTCTACTTAGTACTAGATGCTTCAGGACAGCCTTTAACCATCTTCCCAAAATAAAATTTGGAAGAAAGTATTTTCAATTTATTATGTAACTATTAATAAACCCATTTAAGTTGAAATTGAATTTAATCAGACAGTTATGACTCCAGCTATGCAACAGAAATTAGCTTAGTACATATACCATAATGCCAACATTTAGATATTTATTCTCTAATTTTTTATTGCCCATGGTAAACAACATGTTCACTCATAGTTCTTTTTTATTATTAACCTTATCACATTGTCACTTTTGAGAAAAATGCAGAAATAATTTTCCTTTTCCAAAATGAAAAAAAGATAAGAAGTGTAAATGCTCTATTACAGTTATCTGAAAAAATCAGTGAAGTATTAGCGGAATTTTGATTACAATAATTGAAACTATGAACTGCTAGATAAGCTCAGTGATAACATCCACTTGTTTTTGGTTGTTCCACAACACAATCAGTTGGACCACATTAATGGCAGATGTTGCTTTATTAAATATATACTGCAAAGAGAAAAACAATCCATAATAACTGTGTGTTGTACAGCTGATTTTTTTTTTAGCTGACAGAATACTCAACACACTGGAAACAGTACTTACACAGCAGACATGGAAGTGATAGAGAAGTCAGTGAGAGTACCACTTTTTCAACCATAGCAAAATGTTGACTTGCATCCTCCAAAAATATGGAAAATTATTTGGATTTGTGAAAGACAAGCTCTCTTGATTATGCAATAATTAATACATAACAAGACCTTTCAACTGTCAGAGGAAAGGTATTAAGATTACCAGCTGGAGAGAAAAAGTAGACACCCTCCTTGGATCATCAAAATGAGTCAAAAAAGTTCTGAGAAAGAGAATTAAGCACCAAGTGACAACTGTTTTGTCAGTTTTGCTGTTTTTTTCTTGAGTGTGAAACTGCCACATTACTTAAATTTTTTAATTCCTTGATAGTACTTGAATTCACTTGCCTACTAAATGCATGCTAGTGAGAGGCACCTTAGAGGGCTAAGAACAAACAAGCTTGTTGCTCTGATATAGACTCTTTATTCCTGGCTAACTGCTTCAGAAGAGTATCTGGGAAAATCCTTCAACTCTAACGCCTTTATTTCTTGAACGCCAACATTTTCTTAAGTGGCGTCTGTTAACATCCCCCCTACATTCTCAAAATTACAGAAAGCTTTTGTTCTGATCATGTTCAGTTGAGGGACAAGGTCCCACAGAAGCTGGTGTTCTACACTTTTTGATACTCTGACTTCCAGACATTATACTTTTCTTCTTTCTCCTTTGAGGAGGTTTAATTTCAAGTTGTTTCAATTCTCCTTGTAGACTTTGACCATCTGAACTATCTGTCCCATTAAATAATCTGGAAAAAGCCAAAGCAGGAAAAGTCAAACAAAGATCCAGACCTAAAAGGTCTTGACAGATTTAATATTTCAGCAGCTGTTTTGTACTCCTTATAGAAATATCTCTAGAAAGAACTTTTGAGGTGATGAAGCCCAAATGTCCTAAAATGATACATTAATTGGTATTCAAATACCTGACCCTCCAGTATTTAAGTCTTCAAATACACTAGTTAAAATAACTAAGTACTTCAAATAGAAGTAAGATCTTAAACTGTACTTCAAATAACTAAGTACTTCAAATAGAAGTAAGATCTTAAACTGCACAAAGAAAATGACTGTTGTGTTTTGAAGTTATAAAATATTCATCTATGGTAGGACCTTCAGATCAGCGTACAGCCAGCTGGCAGCAATACCAAGTTTGAGATACAGTGGTAATAAGATCTTAAGTAGATCACATCTCTAAAGAAGTAAACATTACCCTTCTGCCTTCCCCTTCCCCCTCCCCTGATTCTTACCAGTTCCTCACACTGGACAGCTTTCACTCTTTTTGCTGTATCCAGAGCCGTCTCTCCAGCTTGATTTACTACAAAATTAACAATCAAAAAAAAAAAAAAAAAGAGTGATTCTTTGAGATGTCTAAAGAATTAATTCATTACATTTCACTATTTTTAGCAGAGTAACTTCTAAAAGTGATCAAAAACATCTATTTACTCTATAGCAGCTGCAGCTCTTTAAGATTCCACTAAGTGCTCATGCATTTCATGTATCATCAGGTTCTTTCTGAACAGCAGCATCTGCTGGGACAGTTCCCAAATCCCTCCTAACCATCCTAGCAGAGAATATAAAGAAATTTAGTCATTTCAATCTCCACTCAACCCCTTTGCCAGTAAAACTCTTATATGAATAAGCAGGAAAAGCAAGCAGACAGGGGAAGAAAGCTTAAAAATAAAGCTATTCTAGTATTAGAAAAAAAAAAAAAAGGCAAATATTGACCCAAGAACATTTTACTTTGATTAATACATAGTGGTTTGAAGCCTGAATTTGAAGATAGAAGTCCCATTCTAAGATGACTTTTGAACAAGAATAATTTTAAAACTTTCTAGTTTTAAAATGGTTTACATTTTAAAATAAAGCCTGATCAGAAAGAAGGTGATATCTGAGCACTCTGGAAGGTCCTCTGGCACAACATCTAATGGGATCCTTCCTAGATGCTTAGTAGCAAGTCTCAAGAAACAAAAACAACCTGCCACACACACCCCAACCTTATGTGGACAAACCTTAGGTGAAATTTATTCTTACAGTATAACAGTAAATGCCATGGAGCTGGAACAGATTATGGTCTACATCATATCCAGTCCAGATTGTACAGCATTTGTGTGATTGGGAATTTAAAACAGTCAAACTGAAGTCTCATAAGCAAATATTTATATGTCTAATATTACATATAGAATGCCAGTCATGAATTCTAGAAAATACAAAGAAGTCATCTAGAAAAGCCTGTGAAAGAATTAAGATCCCTAGAAGAAGAAGGGCTCCTTATGGAAAGATCCGAGATGGTTCAGGAGTTTTAATATGAAAAGGAATGAAAATATAGTATTTCTTAAGTAAAATTCAAACACAGCTAGCTTAAGAACTATATAAATTCCACTTTTTCAACCTTTAAGTATAAACCTGATGTTTCAAGGCCTAAAGAAGATGTGCAGTTCCTAAGTGAGAATATTATTAAGAAAAAAAAAAAAAAAAGACCCAAAAAGATATGAACACTCCTCTGGCATCTACCTAGGAGTGAGTTCAATGGAAGGACCAAAAAACACATTTAAGCTTCTTCAGATCACTTTCCCATTTTCTTAATTAGGGACATATCTGCTAAAAAAGGTCACATCAAATTCTTTGACTTATGATAATATTAAAACATATTCTAAGGATGGATGAAAAGGCCAAGGAAATCAATGAGTTCTGCCACTGAGCTATGAACTTAAATTTATGCAACAGTTTTTTACTGGGCAGTGGAAGAAAATGATGGTGATGAGGAAGGAGAGAGAAATAAAAGTTCATACTCTTCAGCTTATACCAACTGTTCAAAAAGCTTCCTTCCTATACCAAGAACTGAACAAGAACACAAATGTTTTATAGACATGCTGATGACACTTAGCATCTGATCCTGACAAGCTGGATTCATGGAATATCCTCCCTAACTCTGGAAACATGGCAGGCAAAGGAGAGTATCTAGTAAACAAGAGATTATCCTAAATGTGAGCAAACAGTTTACAGAGATTCTATTTTTAATTAAAACTTTTGAAAAGACACAATGAAAAATGGACTGATTTAGGTACAGCAAGTGCTAAACTCATCTCACACATGTAGATGGTAAACAGAAGAAAGGCAACTGAGAAAGGTGATCCCTTCCGTAATTAACTACAGAGGTGGCTAGGGCATGCTAGGTGATACCACAGTGCCAGCTGACGTTAATATTAGAAGAAGAAGTAACTGTTGTGTACACAAAGCCCACACACATCTAGAGTGAAATTAATGTGATCAGCCATTTGAAGCATTGTAACATGCAAGTACTAAATCAATTTTACAATATGAACAACAAACCTAAATTCCAGGACATTTACAATGCATCACAAATAAAACTCTGAAGAAAAACTAGGGCTTACCATTAGCATTTTGTATTAGAAAAATTTTGTCACTATCATCTTCTAAGAATTTAAGTTCTATTTCTTAACTGAATGATTCCTTTACGCTTGTTGGTGGTAAAGTCTTCGTCTTTCTAACACAGTTTTATTTTTCCTTTTAAAAGTTTATTTAACACAGTGAGACATAAATAAATGAAAGTAGTTAAAATAATGGAAAGAAATTTTAGGAAATCTTTATTTCCTACTTTTAAATAATGAACTTACCAACATCAATAGTTGGCTTCCCCCTCAAAAGCAATTTCAAACACTCAGGCTTATTATACATACTGCAGTAGTGTAGAACCGTATTACCCAATGCTGTTTGCTTATCCAGGTTTCCACTAAACACAAAAGAAAAAAAACAATCAAGAAAAGTATAGTATGCGCTGTTCATTTCAGATCTAGGATCTTTATAATAATAAATGCATAAATATTTTACTGGACAAATATGAAGTAGAAAGAGAAAAAAATATTTTTTAATTAATCATTACTTTCAAAGGCTATTTGAAAGCATATTGGAAATTACTGTGCTGTGGTTGAAAAGGACTGACCATCTGCGGATGTTCATTCAAAAAAAAAAAGTGAAACTGAAATATTCAAACCTAATCCTTCGTAAGGTCACACCAGTTGTTTTCCACCTGCCACTTTACTGGAATTGCTTTTTCAAACAAACTATATTACCCAATAAAAAAAAAGATCTGAAAAATCATTTTAATACAGTTAGAATAGATTAGTAAGTCCCACACACTCAAGGAACTACGAAGAGGGTGGCTGTGAGGATGCACAGAAGAGTTTTAAGAAGGAATACAAGGAAGCACACTGAAAAAACTCTCAAGCCTTCCCCCTGCCAGTTCAAGCAAGTTGTGATGAGTCTTCTGTGTTTCCCCACCCCTCCTCTCTCATTGTTCTACAAAAACCACCATCTGACACAGCAATCAACTGCTACTTCTTTCACTTAATAACATACTATGGAAGTGGACTGGAATTGATCTCATTTAATCATTACCTATATTGTGAAACATATAAAAAATAATGTTGTGCCACTACACCATTTTAAAAAAATGTTTTCATTAAGGTTTTTCTCTTCTATGAACACATCTCTTGACAACAAAGCCTAGCTCAGCCAATAAACTAGATGTTGAAAATTACTAGTTAAGAAGATTATGTTCTTGTCCTGGGTTTGAGTGAGTGGTGGGGTTTTTTGGTAGCAGGGGAGGGGGCTATAGAGGCGGCCCCCTGTGAGAAGATTCTGAAAGCTCCCCCAGCTCCAAGTCAGCTCCACCTCTGCTCGAAAACTGAGCCAATCAACTGCACCTCTGTGATAATGTATTTAAGAAGGGACGTGGTGAGGAGGAGTTGGACTTGTGAGGAGGAGTTGCAGCAGCTGCATGAACACCAAGGTCAGTGGAGGAACAGAGGAAGAAAGGAGGGGGTGGGTATGCCAGAGCAGACACCCGCCCTGTATCCTGTGGTGAGATGGGAGGGTGGCCCCCCCCACCACCCATGAAGATCTACAGTGGAGCAGACATTGATTTATGGCCTATGGCTTCCGCCTGGTGATCAAGGTGCTGTGCCTGAAGAAGGTCAGGGTTTTGTGGGAAAAGGCAGCCCCACTGCTGTAATTCAGTGTTGGGAGGATTGCAGCATGTGGGGGTGTCCCACACCAGAGCAGCTTGGGAAGGGCTGCAGCCGTGGGAGAGAATCCAGTCGGAGAAAGTTAGTGACCCATGACGGAGCAGTGTGGGGAACGCTGCGGCCCGTGGGAGGGGCTCACGTCAGAGAAAGTTTGTGGAGGACTGTCTCCTGTGAGAAGGGGACTGCAATGGAGCAGGGGAAACAAGTTCCAGAAGCTCCCCCCACCAAAGATGGAAGCAGCAGCACTGACTGCACCCCCCATTCCCTGCCCCTGCGCTGCTGGAAGGAGGAGGTAGAGATATTGGGAGCAGAGCTGAGCCCGGGAAGAAGGGAGGGGTGGAGGGAAGGTGTTCTCAAGATGTGGCAATGTTTCTCACTGTCATACTCTGTTAAGTTGTGTTAGTGTCTGCAATAAACGTAAGGTTTTTTTTTCTTCCCTTAACGAGTCTGCCTTTTGCTCGTGATGATCCATAAAGGGTGATTTTTTCCCCATCCCAGTCCTATCTCGAACCCCAAGCCTGGCTTTCTGTCCCTTCTTATTGCCAGAAGAGAAGGGAGAGAGTGGCTGCGTGGTGGTTGGCTGCCAACCAGGCTCAAACCACAACAGTTCTCAATAGCTTTAATACAGTTTCCTAAATATTAGAACACCTTTTTCAAAGTCAATCTAGCTTCCATTCATAATTTTCTGAGAAAGATCCTTGTTTCTACTCTTACAATTTCTTTGCACGTCCTGTATTTGGAACATTTACTTGTCATCCCTCCTTTACCTGAACTATGCTTGCATTGTTTCATATTGTCTTGTGTTCTAAATCAATGCTCTCTTTTGCTTCACATAGTTTTTCCTTTCATCCTATTTTATATAACTGCTTTCCATGTTTTTAATCCACACTTCTTTCTGTTTCTCTACTCATTATGAGGACAAAGGTCACCTCAAAGGTGTTAAATTATGCTCTTTTGACACATATATAAGGAGAACAATTTTAAGTGATAAGCAAATACTGTCCGAAGTACTGCAAGTATGGCTTTGAACATCTACATTTTTCATGCACAATTTAATGAAAAATGAGCAATTCATACCAGTTTTGTACAAGGAAGTCAACCAGATGGAGAGAGGTTTGGTCAGCAGTCCGGACTGCTAAATGAAGTGCTGTTTCACCTGGCTCCTAAACGCATGTAAACAAAAGTTAGATTTGTGTATCTTATTTCTGAAAAGCTTATAGTATCAGACCTACTGAGATGTATGTCACTTACTCTTTTACAACAAGTATTTCAGCAGAAAAATATTATTCGAAAATTATTATGAAAACAGTTGTTGCCTTTCTGATCTCTAAAAGATACCACATGCTTCAAAGGAAACGGCATCACGCTTTCTGAGAGCATAGCTTTCTCAAAACCAATCTTCCCTTCTTTCAAGCTGGATAGAAGATTCCGGTGGAGACTTTAACCATTTTAGTTACTAGTAATTAAAAGGGATCCTGTCAAGTAATACTGAGAGAGTTTATAGTACTTGCTGCTTTACGACACCTTGGTGAGCACCAAGCAAAGCCACGACACTATTTCCTACAAAACCAGGGAAAACCGTCTGAAAATCATAGTCCTACATACATGACAGAATCACAGAATGATTGAAGTTGAAGGGACCTGTGGAGGTCATCTGGTCCAACCTCTCTGTCTAAGCAGGGCCACCTAGAGCCAGCTGCTCAAGACAACTTTCTGAATATCTCCAAAGACAGAGACTCCACAACCTCCCTGAGTAACCTGTGCCAGTGCTTGGTCACAGTCATAATTAAAAAAAAAAAAATATTTCCTAATGTTCAGAAAGAACCTCCTGTGTTTCAGTCTGTGCCCACTGCCTCCGGTCCAGTCACTGGGCACCACTGAAAAGCGCCTGGCGCTGTCTTCTTTGCACCCTCCCTTTCGGTCTTTAAATACATTGACAAGACCTCCCTGAGCCTTCTCTTCCCCAGGCTGAACAGTCCCAGATACCTCAGCCTTTCCTCATATGTCAGGTTCTTCAGATTCGTAAACATCTTTGTGGCCCTTCATTGCAACTCTCTCCAGTATGTTCAAGTATCTCTTGTACTGGTGAGCCCAGAACTGGACACAGTACTCCAGCTCTGGCCTTACCAGTGCTGAGTAGAGGGGGAAGGATTACTTCTCTTGACCTGCTGGCAGTATGCCTAGTGCAGCCTGCGATGCCATTGCCCACCCTTGCCACAAGGGCCCACTGCTGGCTCCTATCCAACTTGGTGTCCACCAGGATCCCCAGCTCTCTGACAAGCTGCTTTCCAGCTGGGTGGTTCCCAGCATATATTGGTGCATGGGATTGTTCCTCCTCAGACACAGGGCGTCTCCTTGTTGAATTTAAACTGTATCATACCTTATTTTCTATACATATAACACATGCATTAGTGCATTTAAATTGCAGTATCTTTCTAGGTATCCCTGACTGTAAAAGCTGAGAAACACTAAGGAGCTAATACTGTCGTAATGGCTATGTATGACAAATACATAAAGTTTACCTTGTAGTTAGGGCATTTGTAATATGTTTCCATGATAAACACTCTGTGATATCTCAAGTGCCAAGACTATATTGTATTTATTCCCTCCACTTGATACAGACGGGCACTCTGTCCTTTGCCAAGCTAGCTATTTTCACAGAACTTGTTGAAAACATTCTCTGAGATTTCTCCAAGTTGGGCTCAAAAGTAATGGGAGAAAACATTGCCAAACAAGTGTTTACATAGCATCAATTACCTATAAAAACACGTTATGTTCTCTTGAGCAGCATTTCTACATGGATACATAAGGTCAATCTGGACTGATTTTTCCAAAAAAGCATTACTGACTTCAGAAGGAAGATCAAGTATTTGGAACTTCATTAAAAAAAATTATAAATCTCTCTTCTTAGTTTGAAGAAATTGTACTTTTGTAAATGTTTCATGAGAAGCTGTGAAGACATGAGATTTACTATTTCTTTATATAGAGTGAACAGAGACTTATATACAACCAATAATGTCTTCCTTCGGCAACTAGTTTAGAAGTAGATATGATACTGTCTGTGGTATCAGGTTACTCTGGGTTACCAAGTCAAGCCCTCTCTCTTTGGGCCTTTTCCTAAAAGAAACATAATGCAGAACAGGTGCTTTTCAACATACTATAGTTGCATCTAGAACAGTGTATGATATTACCATTACATTTCGCACTCCTTTAGACCAACTGATGACAACAGATATAGTCGTCTTTTCCCTCCCCACAAGGATGACACATTCAGGAAAGGAAGTAAAAACCCACCATTTTCATCTGTTATTTCTATTGTTTTAGTATCTAAAGTAGCAGCCTTAGGTCCTGGACATCTGACAAATACAAATTATTTAAAATACTCTGCTTTGTTTACCTGATAAGCTTACCTGTCCAGGCTCTAACAGTGGCTCCATTAGCTCTACCCCCTCTGCATAGACTTGAATTAGTGCAAGTAAATCCCTGGATTTGACAGCCTCAAGTAATTCATTCAGTTTAGCTGATGCAGATGCACAAGTCTTCCTAGAGAACTTATGATCTACATATTTAGCAGTGATAAATTCTTTACGTGCAGTCCTGTGGGGTATGAAAACAGAGCTTGGTTTACAGATTTTTAGAAAAATGGGTCAGTGATTTAAATTTAAAATCACCTTGCCTAACTCAGGAGCTGAGAAGGGAAAAAGAAAACTACCAGATAAAGACTGTGTTGTTTATTACTATAATGCATGTCTTTCTTGCAAACAAGACCAAAATAAAGTACAAATTCAATTGTATCCTGCTTTCTTGTTACATACAAAAATTAGTCTGACTCTGGGAACTAAGACCAAAGAAAAAAAAAAAAAACCTGAAGTGTGATTTCTCATGGAAACATATCTACATGTTAAAAACAGGATAAGCATGAAAAACATGCTAAAAAAAAGGATAAAATTAAAAATACTAAGTCAGCTAGGAAATAACATAATAGGTTAAAAGGTCTTCTGTGGCAAAAGCACATCTGTTATGCTCTCTGTGCAACTCCTACACCAGGCAAAGGAAGAAAAAGCTCATCACCATCTCAAGACAGTACCTGTAGCTACTGTCATTTAGTGCTACTGTGTTTATCACTTGAGGGTATATTACAAAACTCAACAACATTCAAGATTCAAAATAATGATTCTTGAAACCCAAACTTAAAAGTTTACTACAATGAGAAGCCGAGATAACTAAAATGTGACTACATGACAAGAGACTGAACTTCTACGAAACTCCACAGTTGGGAGTAAAAAAATCTAATCTTCTGCCATCTTAGTCCTCCTCTGGTTTGGTTACTGTTTAAGACATTTTATATCACATGTATATTCCACAATAAACTTAATGTTAAAAGAATTTAGAGATTCAAAACTTACATATCACTTGATGGACTGGGTTTAGGTGAAGGACTAGGTAAATTCCCTTCCATAATATCATTAAAACTAGTATTTCCTACATTCTTGGCCAGCTGCAATAAGAAGAAAGAATATATATGAGGGTGGGGTTTTTTTTAAGTCTAACATCAACCTAAAAATTGGACTATTAATGCACATTTTCCATACTATTAATAAAACATGGAACAGGCAGGATTGCGAAATCGTTAGTAAAAATTGATTTAAATGAATATTAACTTTACAAACAACTCAAGAGTTCAAAAAGAGTCCTCGTGTTAGTGTTAAACCTATACACAAACCCAGAATTACCTTCTATTTTCTCTCAATTTTCCCATACAAAAAGTGTCTTCTCACAGCCCAAACACAGTTGGGCAGATAAATCTACAGTAACTGAGAGGATTTTTTGTCTGTATTTTTTTATTCTTATCTTTTTTTTTTTTTTTTGGTAGTCTCACATCAAATTAATTTTGTAACTTTAATGTTAAACGGTTTCTTCCATCAAATTAAAAGATCCATCCAACATTTTTCTGTCAAAATTAGTAATGGTCATTCTCACTTGTCAAGTTAAATTAGCTCTCATTGTTTTTTAGTCACATGAGATTTTAGACTGTCCTGATTTAGGGTCAAGATCAGCTAATCACAGGCAACATTCTGATGGCACTAACCACAACGAATGTCAATATTCACTCTGCAAAGCCTTGGGAAATGAGCACGAGAAGCGACAAGTGGTCAAATTATAATACGTAACAGTAGAAACCCTCCCACATAAGGTACATACAAAAATACGAAGAAGACATTATGCAAAATCCATACCTTGAAAAAAATTAACTGTAAATTATACACCTGAATGTTTCCTATATACAGGTCAACATTTGACTTAAAAAAAAAATCTAAATTGAAGAAATTTACCAAGAGTTCAGACGTTCCTAATTTATCTAATTCCAAAGACTGGATTCGAGAAATATGGACTCCCATTTCTCTGTGTATTCCAGAACACTCTATGCAGGTTAAAATGCCCAAATTAGTTGATAGCCATGTTGGATCTGTAGAATTGAAAAACAAAATATTTAATCAAAGTCCAAGAAAAGGTTTTCAATGGTGGTAAGAAATCCCAATGTATTCTGAAAAGATTTCTCATTTATTGTTTTAACAAATGGAAATAAACTAAGAATATTCCATACTTTTCCTCAAACTTCAGTGCAAATCTAACTACAGATTTCTACCAATGAAATTAAGTTTTTCAGATTTAAGGACAGTCCCAAAGGCACTGAATTATACTTATAAATCCATACCAAATGACCGTATTTGAATACATTTAGGATTTGTTTCTTGTAGGAAGGAGGCGATTTTGTTTCCTGTTTTTAAAGGAACAGATCTCCTCAATTCCACTGTTGGTAACCTCTGAAGTTTTAATCTTTACTTCTTAAAGTTTAAATGATCTTTCTTCATAAAAGATCAACCACAGCATTTTCCAGTATGTAAAATAGTAATATGTTGTTGAAAATTTAAGGATTGCTGGCTAGTCCAGCAAAAAAAGATTAATTGATGTCATGGAGGAGATCTGTATGCAATATTCAAATCGATCCTCTTCTATGAATGCTATATAAGAAGCAAGACTAGCTTTTAAGGAAAAGAAAAAACTCCAGACATTTTGTATACATACACATCTTCAAATTAATCTCTTCCTTGATCTTAAATAGTAACTGATAAAGAATTCAGTCAAGAGTTTTAAAGCAGCAAGCTGGGGTGCAGGAGTGAAGCTTAAATCTTCACTATAAATCAAAAGATGAACGAGAACTGTAATCTGAAGTTTGTGTAGTTTTATATGAAATAACTGAATAAACCAATTCCAGGATTTGACATAATTATATTCCACTTTGTACTTTAACTAGGTATTTCTTATTTGGATCAGTTCTACGCCAGCAAGCATCTTCAAGCTACATACTATCTACTCAGTTCTAAATGAGTATCACCTTCTTGAAGTGCCGCTTTGGACGGGACGGCTGTAACAGCTGCCAGCTACCACATTGATTCAGCAGTTCTATGACAAGCTGACTCTTTTCAAGCTCTAAGCAACATATAACTGACCTGTAACTCTGTACTTCTGAAGATACTGATAGGATTCCAACTCTGGGTCTCATTCTTTGCACAAGACTACTTATTCCGCCTCTGAGTATTTTTCATACTGCAATTCCAGTAGTCTCATGCCAAGATAAAACCTCAGAGTAAGATCCCGGCCAGGTCAATTTTTCCACAATCATTGTCTAAGCATTACTCACTTCTACTTAGTAGCATGCACAGGATCAGTGATGCCAAGCAACTTCCATTCAAGTGCAACAAGCATCTAGAGACAGTGCAACAAGAACAGTTCAAACTCCAGAGGGGCTTGAACTGCTGGAAGTAAGCACAGACAACACACAAAAATATTTTAGTGAATTCAACAGAACTAAAGTATGAAAGTCATATTTGTTCTTTTAAAAACAGGTTGAAGACTGATCAACACATCACTTAGAAAATTAGTCTGCATTCTACAAACACGCCTTTAAAGAAATGACTTTTCTCCCAACAAGAAGTTGATGACATTAACAAATTGAGATACCTGGTGAGCCACAATCACAACAGACTTCATTTCCGGGTAATCTCTGTATGTCATCAATAATGGCTTTTGTCAGATCCTCTAAACTGTTTTCCCCTGTGCTCTGCTCTCCACGGAATGCCATATTTAATGCTTCTTCTTTGCTGTTAGTCAATACTGATATCCATCTAGCACAAGATAAAGACCTTAATGAAGATCTGCATTTGCAAATACAAGTTAATCTGTAAACTGTAGAAAGCTTGCCAGCAACAAAATATTAGTGGGAATATGGTGAAGGACTGTATTGTGGGAGAGACTGAGTAGGGAAAAAGTGAGAGACAGAAAGGAAAAGTTTGAGAAAAGGTAAGTAAGAATGTGAAAAGAAAAAAGGTAAAAATCTTAATTCTAAAGTCCCTTTGGTGAACAATTTTAAAGCCAAAGCAGCACAGCTCTCAGGTTCCTGAAATAAGCAGAACCTGTGGAAGAGAAAGGGTGCAATTAAGCTCCTGTAAATTTAACTACTTTAAAAGTAGGTGCCCAAGATCTTCCTGAAGTCTATCCCATTATTAAAGGAGAAAATTATAACCACTACTTTCTCCAGTATACACCACTCTCTTCATAGAGGAGACAGCAAGCACATTTTTGAATGTGTTGATGTCTAGCTGCCTTTCAAAATGCAGGTCTCAGTGCACTAATCGGACCCAGACTGTAATGTCCAAATTAATGAAAATTGCCATGGCAACAAATGGGGTAGAGGAAGAGAAAATGACAGGAGAGTAATGATATTGATAGACAACATAAAATTTTCAGAGCAACTGTTGACTGCAACAAATGAAGAATCTTTAATGATATTTCAGGCACTAGTTTCCAACCCTCCAACCACTCTGCAAGTTTCTGTTTACATAATAATGCTTTCAGTAAAAACAAATATAAAACCTCTCCGTGGCTGCTGCCCTACATGTGGAAGTAAAGAGAGGAAAGTGGTTACACTAATGACAAGCACACTGCAGATGCAGTGTTGCCTAGTTTAGAAAAATAGCAAGTTAAAAAAAGTCCTCCCAGGGAGTGATTTTAGATGCTTTTAGATCTACTTCAAATACACATTTTTTAACATAGAAATGTTTTAAATTGGAAGTGTCCTCAATCTGTTTCCTGTTTACAGTGTTGCAATTATCTGCAATCATCAGTCTTCTGAAATGTGATAAAATGGCCACGTTCATCTAAAACAGACAACTTCAGACTGAAATTCATAATTTCTCACTGAAATAATTATGCAAAGATAAACTTTAAAGGATTTTAGAGGGAAATTTACGTATATAATCTTGCAATACAGATTCAGAGCCTGAACTGGTATATGGGTACTGTACATTATATACTTCATATGCATAATTTTTTTAAAATTCTTATGGGCAGAGAATATTCTGGCAACTTGTACTAAGAAGAAAATGTTTTAAAAAGTATTGAAAAAAAATCAACCTTAAAATTAAAAGACAAATCGAAAGATTTGAAAACAAATTCGCTCCACGGTTTACATGCTGAAAACAATATATTTACATGAAATCTCTCTAGTTATATGATAAAATATAAGAACCCACACTAGATGGCATTCTTCTGCAATTTTTCTGATGAAATCCAGTTACTAAAAACATAAGAGGCAGAAGTGTTTTGTTTCTAATGCTACAGTAACATTTGGTTAAACACAGGGTAAAATAATCATTAAACTCAGACAACATTTATTCTGACATTTGCTGACAATTTCTTTCAGGGTTACAGTTTGATTAGTTTGTTAAAAAGGCAGAATTTGAATAAAACTCAATTATGCAGTAACAATTAAAAAATTATTAGATGCAATTAAAATAAACATGACACAACTGAGCCAGCTGTTAGTTTGATATAGATTTCCGTATTAGGAGTTTCTAAACTGTAAGAGCAGTAATTTCTTTCCGTTGTGTTTCCTCAGCTAGAAGGAACCCACTGTCTAAGGCTGCATGTGATCGGGGTCCTCTGTGAGACAGCCAGAGCAAGAGGCACCGCAGTGTCAGCTCCCCCCAGACAGCAGCAGCAAGGCCCAGTTAACAGAAGCACAATAACAGACACTTTCTTAATCGCTGGTGCTATTTATACAAGAAATCCCCGGTTGGTCACCAGGCCTCCCTGGCAGGCTGTGCACTCAAAAATAAACAATTCAAATTAGTAAAGAGAGTATATTAATTCAATGTCAATAGTTTATAAAAACTGCCACATAAATGCTGTTCTTCCTCTTTTCCTTATCTGTACTAGTTTGGTGGGGGTTTTTCTTACTTTTTTAAAAAAATGCATTTGCTTTATTTCACAGTACCACCAGTGTCAAGCTACCAGTCAAAAAGCTTCTGGTAATACTTTGTAGTGTTCTTTCAAATAAATTAAAAATGATTCAAGCCTTACAGAATTGCTTTGTCTCCTGTCTAATACAATAAGCTAGGGTTGTCCAATCTTCTAATACACTTCTTTTTTTGGATCTCAGCAGTTTCTTATGATCCTTTAAGACATTTGTTTGCTGGAGATTCCCAGTTTTGAAGAAACTCATGAAGCTAAACAAAAATCTGGGATCATGGGTGACTTCTGAATCCAATGAAGGAAACGGAAGTATTCATTAATCTCGGGCAGACCAGACTATCACTCAGGTTCCTTTTATTTTTCTTCAGTATTTCTAAGCTAATAAAAGCCCCCCAACCCCAAGAATAACTATCAGTCTAATAGGATTCTTTAACTTTGCAATAAAAAACTCTGTCTCTTCTGACAATCGCTATCACATTGTTGTTTCCAGGTAAATGCGTAAACAGAACAAGAATAGTATATTTTTCAAATATTCAGAAACAACTTTTGTTGGATGTAAGAAGAAGCAACAGATAGTATCAAGACCTTCCAGCTCAGTCTTCCCAAAGTAAAAAATGCCTAAAGACTGTTGGCAAACACTAGACTTAAGTTAGATGTGTGTTTCTTCATAGCAAATTTTCTGAATCTAGCTTTATTTATAATCCAGGCATTTCCTGAAGAAATGGATATACTCTTGACCTTCAAAAAGAGGGTAGAAGAACTAAAAGGTCATGTCTGGAGTGCATTTGGCTCTCTCCACAATTATCAAAAAGCAGAAAGTCTGTATTACTGTATATGTAAAAAGAAAAAATCTGGTTATTTTAAATAACTGAGGTAACTTTTCTTATAACATACACACACATACATAGACACACTTCAACCCCCCCATACACATTGTACTTGATCTACTAGAGAAACGAATAATCCACTGAGAAGCTTGAAGAACAGTCAAGCAGTAATGAAAGGTCAGACAGCTGGCTGGATAAAAATCAAGAAATGCATTGGACTAAAAGAAATGTTTGAGGGGAAGCAGTAATAAACCCATAACAGAATGTAGACTTCAGGGATTTTTATGTTAAACCATCTGCTTTTTAAAATTATTTTTATTTTTAAGTAGATTGAGAAGCTATTTATGGAAGCAGTTTAAAATGATCACTAGGAAAATTATGCAAGGTCAGTTAAACTAGAGTATAAAGAAATGCATCTTGCTTTTTTCTCTATTTAGATATGAATCTGGAAGGAAAGCAATTTGAAAAATATCTATTTATGCATTTATTTTTCAATTGGTGCACAACAGAAAAATGACAGAACAGAGGCAGCACTAAAACTGAGTAGACAAAACACATGATGGAGAAGAAAGGGTCAAGAGAGGGGCACATCTATACATGTCAAGTGGAAGCTGGAACAAAGGGATGACAACTCTAACCGAGGAGCTATATTACATAGTTCCTTCAGAACATTCTTAAATCAATAAGGTTAGAAGTCAAAGGGTGCTGTTTGTATGACACCTTAGATATTAAAGCTATTTAAAACCTGCTCAGTGGCTGCACCAAAAAAAAAACCAGAACATTGGGTTATACTGTAATTTTTCATCAACACATTAACAGTCATTCTGATTCGTGAACTTCAATTAACTGAAGATACTGCAGAAACTTTCCTAAAGAAAAAAGAAAGTTTCTGTGTGCATCTCAAAGTACATACCATTACTTGGTTCACTTATGTAATTTTCTAAAACAGAACACTTGTGTGAGTAGCATTGCAATACCTTTTTGTTGGCGAACAACAGTGCCAATACAGACAAAATAGTATCCATCAGTTTATCTGCATGTATTCCAACACTTGGATGCAACTAATGTCTCTTTAGCTAAATGAAAGTTTTTAAACTTGCAGCAATATAAAAACATTCCAGTACAAGTATGTCCCGGTTTCAGCTGGGATAGAGTTAATTTTCTTCCTAGTAGCTGGTACAGTGCTGTGTTTTGGATTTAGGATGAGAATAATGTTGATAACACACTGATGTTTTAATTGTTGCTGAGCAGTGTTTATCCTAAGTCAAGGACATTTCAGGTTCCCATGCTCTGCCAGCAGTGGGTGCAGAAGCTGGGAGGGGGCATGGCCAGGAGAGCTGACCCGAACTAGCCAGAGGGCTATTCCACACCGTGGGGCGTCATGCTCAGTATATAAACTGGGGGGAGTTGGCCAGGAGGGGCTGATCACTGCTCAGGGACTGGCTGGGCACCGGTCCGTGGGTCATGAGCAATTGCATTGTGCATCACTTGTCTCTTCTTGGATTTTATTACTCTCTATTCTTGTTATCTTCTTTTTCATTACTATTATTATTACTACTATAATATTTCATTTTATTTCAATTATTAAACTGTTCTTATTTCATCCCACAAGTTTTACTTTTTTTCTCTGATTCTCCTCCCCCACCCCACTGGGGCAGGGGGAGGAGTGAGTGAGCAGCTGTGTGGTGCTTAGTTGTCAGCTGGGGCTAAACCACAATGAAGTAATAAATCAGACTTTAGTGGTAAACCAATGAGAACTATAGTTCTAATGGGAAATAAAATCAGTCTGGAATTCTAAAACAGTCAAGTAGGTGGCCAGCTAAACTAAATTTACTGACCTGACAATCAGAAGAATTAACTTATTAATGTATTCTCCCCCTACCATGCTCATGCATTAAGACAAAAAATAAACTTCATCTTTTAAACCAACAGATATAGTAAAAACTAAGTTATAGCAGAGACAGAAAAACTTCTGACTCATCAAGTGCATTACTGACCAGAAATAACAGTATTTTGTTCTTGAAACTTACTGGAAAAATTAAGTTCCAGAATGCATGCAGTAAGCTTGACTAGCAAGTCAGCTTTGCCTTCTAAGAGCCAACATAAAGATGGGGAAGACTGTGGAAGGAAACAGCTGCATGACAAAGGGCTCTCCAGCCTTCCTGTTTCATTCATGCCTTCCAAAGTCAAACTGTCAATGCCGTTGCCTCCCAACACTACCACACAACTGAAATACCCTACAAACATTCCCTGCACATTTAAAACACACATGGAACAACACATTCTTCCATCAGAATGTAGACATGTAACAAAAGAGCACAATAGTCCAGAAGAATGAGGCAGCCTGGAAGCCTCAGACTTGCTGCCCTCTTCACTAGTAACTTTATCCCTTGAATTGTCAGGTGATGAGCGTTAGATTGCAACCTTCTGCAAACACACATTGGTGACTCTGAGAGCAATATTCAGGAAGAAAAAAAGCGTTATGTGATTCTCAGGACAAGAAGTAGTTCTGATGTAGCAGGAAGATTGTTTTAAAGGAAATAATCTGGTTGGAAACATGCATTAGTGAAGCAAGTTACTGGATTCTGAAGTACACAAATCTCAAACAATTCTGCTTTGCTGTTTATTTCTAGACCTACAGTAGAAAAGATGCATTACCTGTAAATATTTTCCGTGTGTTACATAGCAATCTTTTATCTATTTATTATTTTTAAATTAAAGGAACAGGTAGGATCAGGAGGAAAAGTAGTAACTGCAAAAGAGGGTTGACAGAGAATATTTAAGAATAATTTAAAAATATTTAAATTGAACCCTAATAACCTGGTCTATTATATCATGCCAATCAACTGCACACGAACCATGTGCACCCTGCTAGCACAATCTGAATGGGGTTTTGGTTGGTTGCATTGGGCTTTTGTTTTGATTTCTTTTGCATGTTACAAAGTTTCCAAAGAGCCCTCTAGCAGGACACAAAATAGTTTACATTTGTAGATACACAACAGCAGAGAAAAACAGACAGTAGGCACTACTCCTGTGTAAACTGAGAAAATTATTTCTACTGTTATGTATGGTTTTATATATTCTATTGGCAAAATAAACTTGAAAAAATGTAAACATTCTTACGCTACGTATTCCTGTTCATCTTCTGCCTGAAAGTGGTATGTTCTGTTATCTGAAATAAACAAACACATCTTTTAATTTGGCATTTGATAAATTTTAAAATATCTACATATTTGTTACTAAAACCTACTTGTCAAGTGAAGTCTTTAAAAGCAATTGCTCTTAACCAGCAACATTAATACTTAATTCATAGCGATGGAAAACAATTCTTAAAAAAATAGAGAAAGATGAAATTATGAATTTTGATTTACACCAAATATACATATTTCAAATGTCTTATGTTTAGAAATATTAAACAAAAATAAGCATATGAAACAATTTTGCCCTTGGGAAGTCAAATCTGAAACATAAGGAGCAGAAAAATGTGAAATTAATGTGTTCCTATTATATACTTTTCCCACCACTTTGGATAGTAACAAGAAGTTTCTTAACCCAAGGATGAGACATGAACTGGACATTATCCCTCACATTCAAAGTTTTCATAGACTGTCCCTGTAAATACAGAATGTTGGAACTGTTTGTTGTTTAATACTGTATATGTAAAGACCAAAACCAGTAAGACTCATCAACTTAAGTGTTCTTAAAATCTGACTGGATACAAACATCTGCTATACAAGATTGAAATGGGAAGAAGGGAAGTCACAGGAACTTTAATGCTGAGAAGACAAATCACTACTAATTTTAGACAAACAGAAACGTATTTTAAAAGGAAGATAAGAGAACAAGAGAAATTGGGTTCTCCGTGCCTTCCTCAACCCCCAAATAGTCCTCAAAAAAGCAGAACAGACAATGAAGGAAAATCAAGATGAGGCTGAAGGTCTTTTCCATTTCTGGGCGGGTATAGCTTATGAATGTTCCACTAAGCTGTTAAACATCTCTCTGACCTCAGGAAAACAGCACGTATGCTCCATTTCATGGCTTGTTCACAGACGAACAGTATTTATGTCACACATGCACACAAAAAGGGTTCTTTATTCATTTGTTCATTCAACCCATCTTCAAAGCTAGAGGGATCTGAACACCCTAATGCACTGCATGTATCTGTATATGGACCTGAATTTTGAATTGTAGCCTTATTTTCACTCAAAGTATCTTGTAAAATCATTTTAAAGAAATCAAACATAATGTAAGATGGTACTAAAGTTGCTACATACGTGATATTAGATCAAAAGACTTCTTATCTTCAGCATTTGGCTTCACCTGGCAGGTCAATAAATTCAGTTTAGCTGGCTGCCTGTTGGACTAAAAAGAAAATTCATTTTACTTTTAAAATGTCTTGATTTAGGATTATTTTTCCTTTCTGGGGAGTAAGCATGTATGATATTAATTTAAAGCATGGGCACGCATACATGCACAGACTCAAAATGCTAGAAACCAGCACGACTTCCTCTGATGGTCTGTCAGAATGGATCGCTAAACCTAAAATTAAAATCTTCATGGCAACTCTTCCTGACTATTTGAAAATTATGTGCTTCACAGATATACCATGACAATCCTATGAGCAAAACCATTGAAAAGTCTGTTCAAAATATTTGCCATTTTCTTATTAAACTGTTGATAAATACATTTAAGTATTAAATCAACTGTCATAAGCTATAGCAGTTGGAAAGAAATTAAAAAAAAACGGAAGAAAAATCTTAGAAAGCTAAAAAGAATCTCATTACTTCATACAGTCCACAGGAAGTTTTGAAACTATTTTCAAACCAGCCTTTATTCTCATTTTCTCACTTTGATTAGTTGAACAATTTAAATCTTTTTACAAAATGAATGTGTAGGCATTAAAATGTTTTAAACAGTTAACGTCCTATATAGGAATAAAACATCTGCAATACAGACATCTATGTACAAGCTAGTTACTGGTCCTCCAGTACAGTCAACAGCTAGAATTGAGTTTATAACATGACATCTAACCAAATCTACCCAGACTCCTTTGACTACACGGACCAGCTCTGCAGTGGCTATGATGGGAGTCTACAGGATCTTGCTCTGATGCAGACGGAAACAATTAATTTTATTCAGACGAATCACATCCCCTATCTCAAAGGTATGGTAAGAATGAGTGTACTGCTCTGTTTAAGCTGAAGCACTGTTCCCACTAGTCATCAGCAGCAGACAACTAAGGAAAATCTTAACAGAGCAATTATAAAAATACTTCCATAAATCAATCTCCAACTTCTGATAATCCACAGAACTTCAACAGTCGGAAGCAGAAGTGGCTTTTTGTAATAGCAGATTAACACCAACATATTCACCAGGAAAGCATAATGTTAATTTATTATTTTACTAAAAAGTTATAAAAAAAAAAAAACTTACCGTTGCATGTGATATAGTAAGAATTCCATTTTTAACAGTGCACTTTCTTCTTTGCCATACTTTCCTTAACCTACATGCAAACAACAACAAATTCAATAACTAGACATGACTTCAAAACATGTCAATGCCATTAACATTATGATAAGATTAGCCTTGAGAAACAAACAGATGTAGTCAAAATTTTACTAAATGCTTCACCAAAAGTAACTTGCAGATTTATGACAGGTCTTAATCACCTTTTAGAGAGTTCTAAAGACAACAGCTTTCCTTTTAATATGACCTTTTTCTTTATGATTGTTTGTCATGCTTTTTATATTTAATATATTAAATTCAGATCTGTGTTCAGATTTGAACTGTGAAATTCTTGAGTACTTGCAGCAAATGCACTAGGGAAATGTGCCTTAAGCACCCACAGTAGAAAACAATAAAAAACAGTGCATGAACACAGGAATAGTTCTCACTATGTATTATGCACTCCAAGAACATACCCATCACTCTTCTTCAAGAGATAACCTTTCTTCTCACTGCCATATTCCTTATTCCCCTGAAGCTGATGCATACTATATCCTCCCTGCCTGCTCTGTGAATCCTAAAGAAAGGAAAAACACTATTAACGTTTCCTGACTGTGCACAGTAAGTTTTCTTAACCTTTAAGCCTATTTTACTTTATTTCTCTTCCCTATCAAAACTTCACAAATTAATAAAGGTTAAAAACCAGAACTCCTAACGCATGCTTTACAACCATAGGAGAGCTTGCTTTTACATCACATGACCTTGCACTAACTGCATGTTCAAGATTCAATTATTTCATTAGGCTTTTGAAGTAGAGCATAAATGTAAATATGCATCTTAAAATACTGACTTTTAAAAATATATGCATTTAATACAGCATAATCTTATAATCAAAGAGTAAAAGGTTAAGATAAAAATTCAAAAATAAGCAGACTATAGCATGCATATATATATATAAAACACATATATAAAGAAACACAAACAAATGCTAATCACTATTTTTTTAATCCAAAAATATGTACATAATTCATAAGTTTTAGTGAATGAAGTCAACTGAAATAACTTTTGGCCTGATCTAGTGAAACAATTAAGTGAAATGGATTAACTTGTCATAAGCACATCAGAAAAAAAAAAATCCCCAAAAGTTCATTAAAACATTGACTTACTCTCCTAGACTTCGATCACGAAAGGCAAAAGCAATAGAGGAAAGAGAAAGCAAATAATTTAAAACAAGAATTATTATTGTATTTAAAAAACATGTTCCTTGAACATAAATTTTATAGCCCCCACATCTAGTAAAACAGTTTTTCCCCTTTCTAACAACACTACTAGTAAGAAGGCAAGAATTATTTTAGGCACACACAGTGGTGCTTTTTCTCATCATGTAACAAAACATCACAACAAAATTCCGTGCAATCTCGCATATATGACATTGGCTTCAAAAAGCAACTATGACAACTACAGGATCAAATTTTACTACACGTCTTCCAGTCTTTATTACATTTAAATTGTCTAAAATGATAGCTATATTGTATCCTCCACCAAACTGAAACTAATTCTGAATTTCCATTGAAAAAGATCAGGCCCAAAGTTAACATAATTTTTGCAAATCTTTATAAAAAAGTATAATTAAGGACATATTGATATAGTTTTAAACCTATCTGTGAAGCAATTATCTGCAAAATGTCTGACAATCTCACCAAAAAAAAAAAATCAGAAGAATGAGAAGTTCAATTACTCCCTTAGCAATAACCTTTTTTCTTTCAAGGCACAGTTTATTATAATTACCACAACCAATATATTTTGAAGATTACTCCCTCCTATCTTATTCAGGGTCCTTACAGCCGTTTTTCATTTTGTAACAAATTTGTCATAGGAGATGAGAGGGAAGTGCTTTAGTAAAACTGGCAGTTGTGGCGAGAAACAGCACGAAGGCTGCTATGGGCAATGTGCTATTGGCAGCGTTACACCATCATAGTGAGCAACTAAATTGTTATAAGGAAATTTCAAACCCCCATTAGAATTAGGGTCCTACTAGTATTAGCATAGGAAAGAGTGCAATAAGATATGATTTCTGGTCCAAAGAGCATATCAGATGGAGATTTGGGGAAATAAATAAAGAATTAAAGAAATAGTTAACACAGACAGAAAACATGATTCTAAAGACTACAGTCTACATAAAGCTGTTAAATTATATTTATACCAATAATTAATATACAAAAATAGTAAATCTAAGCCTGTATTAAAGGCATGGTATCATTTAAAAATTTAAGCTTAATATATATGCATTTTTCAACATACGAAATAAATACTTTACAAATAAAATTAGACTAGTATCCCTTCAAATATTTTTGTCCAAAGCTTTAAACCATAATAATTTTACAAATTTAGGTAATCCTTGTACAAAGTAACAGAACCTGCTGTAACTTGATACCAAGACAGTACATGGTAACACCAGACATTGCCTGTGACAGAACCACAGCCAACGGTACTTCCCGTAGCAAAGCTGCAGCACTAGCACTTCGGCACAACCCTAGATGCAAAGATGGTCAGAACATGCTCTTCCAAGAACCAGGTAATTACAAAGATTACAGTAATAGTTATTTAACTGATGAAAGGACAGGTATGCCAGCAAAATGTGTAAGAGCGTTATAGATGTCCATAATGCTACATAAACACCTTGAACGCGTGCAACAGTAAAACAAGAGTTGCATTATGAGACCTTGAAAATGCAAGTCACTCGGAGATGGGCAGGAAGTCTTAACTATCTAACAGGACCTCCAAAGAGGTTAAAGGTGCCAGAATTTACAATTTAGACAGAAATCACTAGTTTCAACTTCATTCTCTTGCACAAAAGGTCAAAGAAACAGAACTACACAGAAACAGGGCCTCAATTTTATCATTTCAAACCGTTTCCCTGCCGAAGTAATTTTTGGTAAGAGTACTTATGAATCTTTACAAATCTACTAGAGAAAATCCCATTCATTTAATGTTCTCCAATATTTCCATTAATCCATAAATTTTCCAATGGTGAGATTATAATGCACTAATATAAAGGGGAAAATGCATTCTTAATCACAACCAACCAGGCCATCTGTCACAGTAATAAAGCCCAGCTTTATGTATTTGAAGATTTAGATATACACAATGATGGTGAGCTGACTGCTGGAACTCAGACCATGTCTCTTCAAGTTTCGTTGTCACTTAATTAAGGAGTAATGAAGGCTGGCATGCTATTTCAGGATTAAAACACAATACCCAAATAACAGAGTCATTGTTTTATTAAACTCCTCAATATCTACCAGCATCATTACACTCCAACTCATGTAATGTAGCAGAATCACATGACAAAGTCCTCACATTGATTTTGAAAGAGACACTTAACCATTTCATCACATAGATGTTCATTTTATCCAATTCAGTGGATTCTTCCATTACAGAAGATCTGTCTCTCTCCCACAATTTATCTGATTATCTGAGAATCACAATATTGCTCCTTTTCCTTCTAAGACACAATTGCAATTCTCTTCAAGCCAAACACTTTATTTTTATATTTATAACTTTTTATACAGATATCATACATATATACACAGATTTTCTCAAGAGTCCTGGGATTTATCTACATTATAATTGAAGTCAGAAAAGTTGCATAGTTTATTTTAGTGATGTCTGTGAAGATACTTTATTACAAACATGTATCTAAGTTTTAGAATTTGACTTGTTTAATTTTTATATTTTAAATGAGGCTATTCTCCACTGAAACAGAATTATTTTTATTACACATCCAGGAAATAGGTAACCAAAAAACCAAACACTATATTTCATTTAGTTATTCTACCTTATAATACTCTGTGAGCAACTTTTGAAACTTGACTTGTACTGTATGCAACTGTGTATGCACAATACATAGCACCGAAGAAGAACAATCCATTTGTCCTACTTTATTTCTGAGAACTGGCTGATTGCCAAGTAGCTTAACAACATACACAGCAGCCAGAAGAGAAGGAGGTACTTTTCCCTGCTTCACAGATAATCAGCTTGTGGAAGAAAAAAGTATATGAGAGCAGGTCTTGTTCCTCTGTGTGTTGGGAATCGAATCATAAAAGCACTTTAGAATTTAAAGTTATTTCCAAATACCTCTTGAAATCTGATGTTCTCTGTTCAACCTCTGGGGGTGAGGATGGAGAATGAGCATAAGTTATATGCAGATTGATTTTGATACTAGGTAGATTATAAATGTAATGCATATATGGGAATCTCTGTAAGTATCATCTAGTACATCTAGTAGGTCCATGTGCACATTGGAAATAGAAGGTAAAAAAATACCAAACAGAACACTGGGAAAGACTGTAGAGTATGAGATAAATTAAAACTGAGTACTAGAAAGAGATGGCAGGTTTTTACAATAAATTGAGATCTATTCAAAGGTGCTCTGTAGTGCTCCTATCCTCATTTGTGACATCAGAGAAATGCTAAAAACCACGTACAGTGTATTGTAAGGTTGTGTTGTCCTCCAGAGTGATGGGATTAAAGGCTCAGGGAAAGGAGCAGCCTTCTGGCCAAGGTTTATATGCTATATGATGTACATCTACATTACGAAAGCATGCATATGCAAGTGTTCAAAATTAAAAACCCACCACCATCACACTGTAAGGAATGACTCATCAATCATTCCTTATTAATTTTGAATCCACCTGAAAATAATTTACTAACTTAAATCCATTTATCTACACGCAGTAACTGTACTCACTGTGTGCTACCTACAAGAATGCATGAAAACCCAGAAAAATACTTACTTGCCCCAGTTACTAAAGTCCTATTTTTGAAGAAGTTCCAGAAAAATTCCAGGAAAGTAAAGAAAAATTCACATGACATATGGAAGATTAAAGAAACTACTTCTAAGAGGACATTTAGTATTATATATACTGGAAAAATCAATGCAGCCTTTGTACAGAAAGGTTATGTCCCAAAGTCTCCTGGAGTTCTCTGAAGGAATAATTAGGTACACATGATAAATCAGACTGATGTAGTGTACCTGGACACTTTCAATGGGCACTTAGTTTTCCTTGTTAAAGGGAAAGAATTACATTGGTACAAGACAAGAGGAAAAGTCCTCAGATGAGCTAACAAGTTAAAAGCAGGAAACAAACAAGAGAGTTTCACAGAAAGCTGTGCCAGCACATATGGTGTCTAACATTAAAACAATCTGAAAAAGGGTGAACAGTAAACTGTCAAAGTTTGCTAGATGGTATTAAATTATTCAGGATACCCAAGAAAGGCTGACTGAAGAATTTCTCAGGGACCTCACAATAGAGAGTAACTTGACAATAAATGACAGGTGAAGATCATCATAAACAAATGCAAAGTGATACAGAGGGGAAAAATAAGATACTGTGAGTTGACTGCTAAGATTCAGAAACAGGAAGATATGGTTATAGCTTTACAGCTGATTAAGCATTATCTCCTCTGCACTATGCACTGGTCAAAAAGCAAGTTAATATTAAGAATTATATGAAAAAAAAAAAAAACACAAACCACAACATCTGAAATGATCTAGTGGTGCTATCATAAATTCACAAGCACTTCCACCTTCAGTAGGGTACCCAGATCTGAAAGTTCATAAAATGTAAAAGGAAAAAGATTTTTCCACACAACATGTAGTGATAGTGGGAAAGACACAGCTGTACTAGAAGCTGATAGTTTACGCTGCTCCAAAAAGCAACTGCACAAATTCAAAGAGAGGAAATCAATAGGATGGTGGAGTGACTGCAGAGACAGTCAAACTACTAACGGGAGGGTATTCTGGGGAAGTATCGGTGTTCGTTCCCTGCATTTTACTTTAAACATCCATGATTGATGGCTGTTGGAAACTTGGCTGACTCAGTACATCTGGTTGTAAATTATATTCTTATGATATTAGCAACACTATCCACTTACATATGTGGGTGATCGTATAGATACAACTGAATGTCATCTGTCTAATGTTTAATTAGAAGAATTTTTATTTAATAATAAATATTTAATAAGCTGAGTAGACACCTGGCAAATACTAATGTTTTATTTACCTAAGAGAAAAATGAACAGAGGGTAAGCGATCTTTTCCTAAAGGAAATCCACCCCTTCTCCTCCAACCCCTTCCAACACTCAGCTTTACCACAGGATATTTAGTATTTCTGACTCTCAGGCAATATGATATGGAAAAAGCCACAACACTATCTCAGGTCAAAGCTGTGATATATATTATATCCTATCTCCTAGTTCATGAAGTATTCCTGAACATCTGCAACGGACACTGCATGTTCCCCCTTCACTTCTTATAGCAGTGCAACTGATGATGTATTTTTCTTTTTAACTACCCTGTCTCAGCCACTGCTATCTAGTTAACATACAAATTTTGTTCCTGACAATACAGTATTAGCAAAAGGGGTTTGGGAAGGAGAACAACATCACAAAATCCATGTCAGTTAGCAGATGAATAGTAATACAGAAAACCATATGTAAAGGCAAGTCTCCAGTTCTTGTTCTGTCTTACTCAGGATCACCTAATTCAGGAAAATCCTGAACATAATCTGGCTGGAGGATGGCAGGACCTAAGAAAGAAGTGTGCATTCCACTCCTTTATATTTTTTCCTGAACAGTCATTATCACTGTCAAGGACAAATACTTCATCTGGCCCAGTATAGTATCTGGTCCATTAAAACTGTTCTTACAGTGCATTAAAAAAAAAAAAATACAAAATTACACAAAAAAAAAGGAATAATATATTTTCATATAGAAAATGTAAACAAAAAATTAATGTAAAACTAGTGTTTGTTGATATGTAGATGAGCATTCTAAGTACTAGTTTTGTCATAATGTTCAAAGTCAAATTCTTAACCAATGACTACATAAACTGAACATCAATTAAACCAATTTCTGAATACAGAATTCATAAATTCAGATTGTCTCCAAGAATAACATGTCTAAATTATTTACCTCCTTCTGATCAAGCTGCAGAGAAGATTTTATCAAATCACGAAGAGCAGTAAGTTGTTTCTTTTCTTCATCTTGAGTCTGTTTTATCTATGGAAAGAGATTGCTATTATATGCTGTCTGGATGCAACTTTAATTTTATTTTTTTACGCATTGCAATATACCATTTTAGATGTCCTGAACAACCAGCTCAACTATTCTGTGTTTCTGTAATATTTGAGTTTATTTTCATGGACTAGTGCATTCTTATGTATTCATCTTCTATGCATATATTACTTGAAAAGCAAACTAAAATGAATGTACAACTCCACATGCTCTGTTCTGCTATGCTTTAATGGTTCACTGTATCTAATGCAACTACACTAGTCTCTGAAAAATTAATTAAATAACTCAAATAAGCTTGACAGCTCACTTAAGGAATGAAAATACAGTTTAATTTAGCCACAAACTACAATAGCAAATAAGATTACTGTAATTCTGATTATAGAATAGAAACACACTTGGGTGATAAGTGGGCTTTGATTCCACATTATTACAAACTTGCCTCACATTTAAAAACCGTGGTGCTATCATCAAGCAGTTGGGTTTTGAAAAATGAAAGTGGTAGCTAAAATAGGTGCTAATAATGTAATCTGATTCAAAGATACCCATTTTAAATGAGTTTTATTTACTGCAGCATTAAATTAGTAGTAGGATGAAAGCTAATTTTCCTAATAACTGTAAAAGCAGAATACAAAGTTTAAGATAGTCAGGATGTATTTTTCTCAGTCTAGTTATATTCAGAGTTTCAAAGAACGCAGTTTTCATTTGTAAGATACAAATGAAATATACAACCTTGTAGTCATATCTAAAATGTATTCATATAAACAAAATATTTCCATTTTCAGACACTAAACTTCTTATAAGTAAACTTACATTATATAAGTCAGCAGCCAGCTTTTCAATATATTGTTTAAGTTTATCAGCTGTTTTCAAGCCATCTTGGAAGAAACTATAATGAAAAATACCGGTGATTTATCAGGAATAAACATAATTCATAACACAAAGTAGATTGTCTTGGGGAGAAAACCAGGAAATCAAAAAAAAACCCAAAACACCCCAACAAAAAAAACCCTTTCATGTAGTTTTAAAGTACAGTATCTTTCAGCAGTGGAGATATAGCATTGTAACTTTATCAAATATCAAATTAGAGAGAATGTAGCTTAGCTTATTTTGATCACTGTTAGTCAACGTGTTTCCCCTTAGTAATTTCTAAAAATATTTTTCCTGTATTTAACTTAACTAAAAGTTGCTGTATGTTTGCCTCTGTGATTCTCCTGATAACAAGGTTGTATCTTAACAGTTTCAGCTCAAGGAATTTCAAAGAAAATGCTGGCTTTCACAATGATTTTAAAATTTACATTAAAAACTAAACAATATTAAATAGAACAAACAAGCTATTTCTAAAATTACGTTCTAGATCTATGTCTCAGGAACTAAAATTAATTTTCTGTGCAACATGCAAGGTTTTCCCTTAGACACCTCCTCCATCACTTCCTTGCTCCACTCACTTTCATACACTCTACTGAAAGACCACAGCCTAATAAAATGAAGTTGCAGACATCTGGCAGATTACAGTTATGATAAAAGTTCCTGATGTAACCAAAAGAGAAACAAACACTTGTGCAAAAAAGAAAATTGCAACTAAAGCTTAAAAGCATTGCACTTACTTGCATTGTGCATGATAATACTTAATAAGGTTCTGCAGAAGGTCCACACCTTTTTTTGTCTTGATTTCATTAACCTTAATAAGATACTGTATAGACAGAGAAAAACACATTGATAACCATGCCTCACAACCTCCAACAGTTTTTAATCAATAAAAGATCATTTACTCAATGAATTAATTATCTCTGTGTTTAACTTGGGTGCCAATTCATAAATGACAAGTCCACCACAGTTAAGCAAAATATAGAACAGATAACAGTTTATTTGGCCATTTCTAAAAAAAATTCAAACACCCCAAAACATAAAACAAAGTCAAGAAAAAGTTTCATGTTTTACAACTCTCTGAAGATGTCCATTTCAGTGCTACTGCAGTAATTATTGACATATTCTAAAACTATAGATACTATGAAATTTGAAGTAATCACCACTAAAATGTAGTAAAGAGAACTATTAATATAAAAGCAGTTTTGTAAAAGTAACATATCACTATCATTTCTCTCTTTATTAGAAATTTTAGAAGGCTTCAGAAAGCATGTTGGAAGATACCAAAAACACTTTCTGAACTGCTCAACCATAAACCTGAAAAAATAAGAACTATTTCCATAGTATATTTTCAGCCCAAGAACCTTAGCATAATAATCTAAAAACAAAGGAAAGGAATAAAACAAAAGGAAACCTTATTTTTTACAAAGTTGCTAAAATAATTATCTTTATATTGCTGTACTATATGACACTGAAATAATTTCCTCCCTCTACCTCCATTAAACAACAAAGTATAGTTCAGCACCTCTAAGTAAGCCCCAAAAGGTACTTTTAAGTTATGGTGTCATAATTAAAAGCTGAAACTTGTTTCTTACTTCACACATCTGTAGTTGAAACAGCCGCCTTTCCTTCTCCATTTCCTCTGCTATCTCAGCTCCTGTTATTTCAGTTCTTATCATCCCATGCTGTTTTGCATGTTCTCTTTTTTCCTTTTCAATTTTTGTACTGAAATGTTAATTAGAAAACATTTTAGAGAATTTCTTCTACTATCATGTGATCTAGTAATATTTAGGAAAAAATAATAATAAAGAAATAGTAAAGAAGTCATTCTGAAGATGAGTTTCTCTATGATACCAAATCCTGTATTTGCCCTTCCTTCCTTTCATCCTTCAACTATTTTCTCTAGTCTGTGTGCTACTTGTCAGGGGGGGAATTCTCATCCTTTCTATGTGTGGTGCTTCAAAGCCTTCATCTCTATGTACCTGTAGTATAAAGCATACATATAAGAAACTGCTGACTTGGCAGGAAAATGGCAGAGTAACTTAATCAAACATGTTCCATGGTCATAAGGCAGGAATTAAGAAAAACAATAGAGCAGCATATGAAGCTTACCTCCTACACTAAATGATAGGACTTCCAGTCATTACATTTTCAGAGAAAGCCAACACTGAAATTCTGAAATAGCAAAATGCAAATATGGTACCAAGAGGCAATCCTGAGACATTGATTTGAGCTTTAACGTGTGGCTGTCCTTAAGTATCTATTCTGCAGACTAACTGGATACTCCATGTGTAATCAAACTTAGATTTCCAATGGAGTAGGAAGAAAAAAAAAAAAGGCAATTCTCTGACTTTTTTTTTGAAAAAATAATCCTTCTTCTCTTTCCTCTCTAGCAGCCTTTTTGAGAAAAATAAACACTGAAGCTATACTTCTGTAAAACAGGTGATAAAGCACTGTGTGTTTATTAGACTGGTACTCCTTGCTAGGGGGGAAAAAAAAATTATGAATTTGTTTTTGAACTCTGCTTTTCTCCAACTAAGAAGGCCGTGATGTTCGCATATAGAACAAAGCTCTTTTCAGCACTGTGCCCCTAAACTTGACATTTGGTTTTGAAGAAATTCTGGGAAATGGGGTTCTCTGAGAAATTTAAGGTACATCATCTTGGAGTTAATAAGCCTAAGTTAGATTTGCTCACAAGAAAAAAAAAAGTAGTAAGAAGGCACCAGGCATCTTTCTGTAAACTTTCCAAATTCAGAAGAGAATCCCACAGATTCTATGTATTGAGTCTGTATGAGATCGCTCAGTCTCCTAAGTTCTGTTTAATGACATTTGGGATAAACAGGCTGGCAAAGACATCCCTGATTTAACCTATAACAATTTGAGAGTTGTAAGTAACTTAAAAAAAAAAAGAAAAAAAAAAAGAAAAAAACAAGTTTGCTGTATATAGATAACTATTCAATGTTTTTGCAAAATGTGCAATATCAGTAGGAATTAAACAACTAAAAAAGAACAAAAAAACCAATTCTGCACGTAAATCTGAATGCTCAGCTGAGTTCGATAATGTAATTTTGGGACAGGAATCCCTTTTTTGCCTTATATTAGGAATAACCTGATTTATAAATGAGTAATAACCTCATTTCAAGTTCAGTTGTTCACAAGCATTTAACATTGTAACAAATTTTGAAGGCAAAATTTACTATATGTAGGTAAGAAAATTATGTAGATAATAAATGTTTTAGCAGTTCATAGTGGCCTGACATTTTCCCCTCCTGGGTAGACATCAATGAATGAAATCTAGAAGGATTAAAAAGGGGAATAAATGAAAGGATACAAAATACAAATTAACTCCTGGGAGCTCCTGAATTCTGATAAAGCAACTGCCCGACACTTCCTTGAGAGCATTCTCAGCCACTCTACTCAGTTCTGAAACCATGATACTACTTGTTTCTAACCTTCTATTTTTAGAAATCATTCTTTACCCACAGAAGACAGATATTATAGTAAGAAAATATTTTTTTTAAACCACAGATATTTTAGAATCCACACCAACTGCACTAAAATTCTTGCCTCTCAAAGACATACAGGTCTGCAATACAGGACAACACATAAATCTCGTAATTTTTATTAATGATAGATTTTATGTATATGGTTATAAGAACATGTACATGCCATCTGGAATCTCCACAATTCACTTTACAACATTCAGTACCTAACATTCAGTATCTTCTTTACACTAAAGAAACATAGAGCGGTCATTTAACTACTCCACAGAGCACACAAAAATATTTTCTATTAGTGTAGAAGAGAGATCCACAGAAGAGATGCTTGCTTATATTTACATCCACAGATACAGTACATAGTCTAGAACCAGGAGGAAAGAGAGAGAAGGGGGAGAGAGAGAGAGAGAGAGAGAGAAGGGGGAGAAAGAGAGAATTTTGAAAAGGTGGAGAGGGAGAAATATACTTACAATTTGGTTTCATAATCCTTCCAGGCTTTGTCAAAAGGCTTTTTGAGGTCCTTCAGAAAAAGAAAATTTGCTTAAACAGCTTTTAAATTTTGTTCTTAACAAGTTATAAATAACAACATAAAAGCCTGTTCTTTTAAAAGTTTTCAGACAGTAGTTGGAAAAAGTTTTGAATCCTGTAAAGTAAATCTTTCCTGTGCATGTTAAGACAGGGATTTACAATAAAATTCTAAAGAGGCATCACAACCACGCCAATTTTGAATTTGTTCTTTGGACTACATAGAGAATATTAATGGATGCCAACAGAAAAAATAATCTCATGGGTGAATGGAAAGCAGTCCCAAGACCAGTGAACCTGAAAACATTCCCCTAAATAAAAAAAGCTAGTTTTCAACACTTACCCCTTTAACACCTTTTAAGTCTCCTTTTAAGAGAGAATCCAAAGTGAAAATAACATTGTGGCTTAAACCCTGAAGCTAAAAAAAACAAAACAAAACAAAAAACAAAAACCATTATACTGTTATCATTCAGAAAGATTTATTATGGTATAAAACTACAGCTAACAAGTCTTTGAACTTCACTAATGAAATTGCAATCACCTCAAAATTTCTAAATTAATGTTAAATTCAACTCTGTAAAGAATTAATAAACATTCACTTGTATCAGAGACAGAAGCATTATAATTAATCTTTACTTATAAGGGTGATATAAAACCAGAATTTTAAAAACAGCATATAAGCAAAGTTCTGAAAGTACCTCAAAGTAATCTTCAGTCTCTTGAAGCAAATATTTGTATACTGCTTAATTATTTGGGAAGTAAAATAGATTTTGGAAAAAAAATATTTCTTGCAGCCTCCCGAGTAAGTAGCAAGGACCTGCTGTGCTATAGGCAGATAACACGAAAGGCACATATTAATTCAACCATGAACAAAAGCAGCAAAGAGAGTCACCAGATCTTTGTTTATTCCCAAGTTCTTGGGAAGACTGTTCCTTTCCTTATCCAGTGTGGAAATGTGACACCACCTCAAACTCTTAAGAGTTTAAATTCCACCGTGTTAAGTCCATGCCTGCTTGATTACAGATCTGTGAAAATGTTCTGTTTGTCTTTGTCAGTGTGAGAGTAGAAAAACCTACTGGTGTGATCCTATCTGAACATGTATGGTGTGTACAGTTCCTGAAGAGCCATGATCACAGCAAAGAGATGTATATTGATATTATCCCAGTCTAGTGAAAAGTCCGTTGCCTCTCCTACTTCATCCCTCCCCTTAATTTCTTCCCCCATATACTCTATTAATTCTTCAATTCCTTGCTAAGGAAGGATAGGGAAAATGATAGGATGGCTACAAGACATCACATCCTCTGCCTGTAAGCCAAAGCAGTAGGAAAGTGTTACATTAGTGTTTTTAATCTGCCATATATAAGGCCCAGCTCCCCTCTCCTACAAGGTCTTCTGTGCATATTTTATTTTATAAAACTAATTTTTAAGGGATTTTTGTGAAATACACCCCACACAGATGAGAATATTAAAATGATAACTCAAAGAGGTTCTCCAGGTATAACATTCCATTGACAAACACCTTATGTATTCAAAAGACATGTATGAAAAATTAAAAATTTGATTTTTTGAAAGTGACATGATGCAAATTTAAATACATGCACATAAAAGAACAAAAAAAAATAATCAAAGAAACCTCACTCTTATATCATGGTTTACTTCTTTAATAGGCATAAAATAAAGTCATGATGACCTGTGTGCATTCACTGCTGTTTTAAGAGCCAGGGCCTCTTACTAATTTACAAGCAACTTCTTGTATCATGTCATTATTTACAAGAACTACACCCACTATACACAAAACAGCACACTTTCCTTCATTAGAATCACTATCAGTCCTTAACCAAAAGAGAAGAAACCCAGACTTGATTTGTTCTCCAAATATCCTGGGCAGAAAGGATTTCTGTTAGGTCCCCGAGAGATTACTGCCAAACCTGGCTGCAAGAGCTCGAGCACAGTTCAGATGCCCGCTGTTCTAACAAAGATACAAAGCAGTGCTCCAAAGCATGGTTCTCCAACTTGACGTGCATAATCCTCTGGGAAGTACAGGGTTTCAGCATGGCCAAGGGGAAGGTGGATCTTCTGCACACAGGTTATTACACAGCTACTTAAATATCACCTGATAGCTTGTCAGCCACTCGTCAAGTTTTGTTCTTTTTAGGCAGCTTGCAGATATCATAACTGACGAGGGTTGGAACATCTCTCCTATTAAGAAAGGCTGAGAGAATTGAGGATGTTCAGCCTGGAGAAGCGAAGGCTCCAAGGAGACCTTATTGCGGCTGTTCAGTACTTAAGGGGGCTTATAAGAAAGATGGGGACAGACTTTTTAGCAGGTCCTGTTATGACAGGACAACGGGTAATGGTTTTAAACTGAAAGAGGGTAGATTTAGCTTTAGATAAGTAAGAAATTCTTTATTGTGAGGGTGGTGAGACACTGGCACAGGGTGCCCAGAGAAGCTGTGGCTGCCCCCTCCCTGGAAGTGTTCAAGGCCAGGTTGGACAGGGCTCTGAGCAACCTGGTCTGGTGGAAGGTGTCCCTGCCCGTGGCAGGGGGGCTGGAATTAGATGATCTTTAAAGGTCCCTTTCAACCCAAACCATCCTATGGTTCTATGATTATTCTTATCATGAGATGGATTCAAATTCAGAAAACATGAGACACTTTTATCTTCGCATTCAAGATATCTTGGCAACTGTTTCATGTGTCAATATATTTTTTTAAATTCACAAAATCTTGTATTCAGAATGTATTCAAAGCAAGATGAAAGACAGACACTAGAACATCTTGAACTGCTGCTTCAAACAATAACATGAGCACAGAGCAAAGATTATTCACAGCTTAAAAGATCAAGATCTGAGAGTGAATTTTCTTCATACAAAAATCAGTATTTCTCAAATATTGATTTTGTATGAAGCAATAAAGCAACATGATCACTTTTAGTGATTAAAAACCCCAAAGATTTTTTTCTTTACCTGGCTTTATTGAAGAAGTTTATAATGGATAGTCTAATCTTTGATTCTATTTAAAGAGCTAGGTTCTGTTTTTCTTTCTACTTGGCTTAGACATTTGCACATGAACTCTGCACAATATTATTTCAGAACAGAAAGAGAAGGAGCCAGGGAATTTGCAGAGGATTATGCTTTTTTGCAATCTGTCCTCTGTTGGCTTTTAATCTCAATACATCACAACTAGCAACTCCTTATCAACGTCAATTTTGCTGGAGAAGGAAAAAATATTAAGCCAACAAGTGATTAAGACAATACCTACTTTATCAGTGCAGGGATTAAAGAAAAAATACTGTTTTCGTTCTCAGCCATTTTAATCAGTTTCCATTTAACAACCTAAACCAAAGTTCATACCCCAAATGTGAATTTTGAGAAAGAATATTCAAAAGATTTTAATCCCATCCTAGTTCATAGAAACAGAGAGAACACTAATTTCTACGATATGGGTGGATATGGCAGGTAGTTATCGGGGCAGACATGAACAACAGTACAGAACTGTAGCTTTTTTAGTTTTTCCAAGTGTATCCGTTAGCGATAACCAATGCAAGCTAATAATATTTGGCTTGGAATTACTGAACAGTAGCAAGCTAATATGTCAGCTAGGAAAAAAAAAAAAAACAACCTAAAAATTAGTGCATTGCTCTAATATGGTAAGATTTTGGAATCACATATTACATTGCTGAAGACTTGATAAAACAGTAGCCCAAATGAATTAGAAACAAGTCTGAAAGAAAAACAGTCTCATATCTAGAGCGAAATAAAGGAAAAAAATAAACCTTAACAGATGGAAATGCATATGATAATCTGGGGAGGATGGATGTGAATAGAAGATAATTTTCCCACAAAGGTTAGTTGAGTATATTTCCAGGAAAGGGAGGTGGGAGAAAAACAGGCTTTAAATATTTGGAAGAAGCCAAGCACCATGCAAAATTAAAAAAAAAAAAAAAACAAAAAAAAAAAACCACAAACACCCAACCACAACCCAAGTAATCTGCAAGTGCTCTAAATGTTGTTCCAAAACCTCATCTAGGCCAATTTAAAGATATTGACACACTCAGTTTCACATATGCAGATCTTCATACAGCTTTTTAATGCATTTTTATAATTAATTACCGCATAAAGAGTGAAACGTGAAACAGAAGAAGAGGTAGAATTAGTAAAGATCAGAGAAACTAATTCTGGACGGACACTGAGATTGCTGAAAATGTAGACCAGTGTTGACAATGGCCAATCACAAGAAACACCTTTACAAAATGTTACAGAAGTGGTCACTGTGTGTCATTCTTATAAGATAATCTTAACAACAACAACCAAAATACCCTCATAAATATAACATATTTATAGCTTTTAAGGTTCAGATGTTAATGATGATATCAACAGTTCACAGTAAAACTTTGGATAAAGTTTGGATAAAACTTTGGATAAAATTTGGATAGCAACTTATTTGGTTTTGTTAAAATGATTGATGGACAGGATGTTATTCTTGAGCTTGTGTGCAGAGCAATCATTTCAAAATGATGGTTACCAAAAATTGTATATGTAATACAAGTTGCTGGCTTTACTTCATAGTAAGTGATAATAGTGAGTGAAGATCACTCTCAAAGTGATCATTCTGTAATTCCTTCACACAGAAGAAAATAAATTATTCTGTACCCTCCTTCTCAAGAAATATGCATAATATCACAGTTCATAGGAAAGTATCTAATGAATCATGATTAAAATTAAAAACATTTAATAAAAATGTATCCAAATTTTTGACGTATTGTTTTGTTGCCTGTTGCGTAGCTCTATTTCTTATTTGTCTTCCTGCCTTTAAAGACCATGCATTATTTTATTGCACTTTCATTAAATAAGGCAGCAACAATCTTCTTTATATTAAAAAAAAAAAAAAAAGAAAAAAAGCCGATTAGCTTGCCATTCATCCTAATACCAACTGCCATTTTTTCAATTAATTCTATTAACATAAGCCTTAGCATCTACTGTGAGGTTTTATCAGTGATATTACACAGTCCTCTCAACTGCTTTTTCACTGGACCTTAACTTTTATATCAATATTATAAAAATCTTTGTCTTTCAGTGTAATTGTATTAATCAGAATGATGCTTAAGAACAACAGTGGGTCAACATAGCAGAATTATCTATCTTGGAGGGGAAAAAATTATGGAAAATAAGGGTTTCTAAAATGCTGAGAAATTTCTAAAATAAGCACATGGTCTATTTGAGACTGCTGAATGAAATAAATTGCAGAAAAGCCTATTTTAAATCCTATCAACAAGAATTCAGATAGATAACACTTCATAGTCTAGCTGAAATAGCTTAATGTTGTTTTGAATGAGTGTGGCTTCTTAAATTAAAAGAGCTTCTACCTCTCAATTAGCTCTACTTTCAATAAATAAATAAATAAATAAATAAAATCCCCCACTTCCTTTTTGTCAGTTGAAAGAACTTAAAAATTTCTGTGAAAGCCTGCAGGGAATGATAAGGTTCAGAGAGCTTCCAACAAACTTGAGTTCTAATCCCAAACTGTACTTTAACACACATTTTAAAATACTTATTTTTAATTGTGTGCTAAATTAAGATTAAAGGAGGCCAAAATAACCCAAAATGACGAAACTCTTCACAGAGGAAAGCAGGTCCCTCCTGGATCTACTGCTCTTTAAAACAGCCAACACTGAAACAAAAGATGATCCAGGTAATAGGCCGGAACAAAGCCCTTAGAGAAAGCAAGCTTCATCAGGATAAGTGTGATCATCCTTAGAATAGTAAGTAAGTGGTAAAGAAGAGGCAAGTCTCAGAAGAAAGAAATAAGCACAAGCATGAGAGGTCAGAAGTGACACCCTAGTTTGAGTGTTGTTAGGGCCTGTGCAGTCTGAGATGTGTAGAAGTCAATCTCAGAGGATTGCACAGAGTCAGGTGAGAGTGTCTGCTGATACTAACCTACTCTGGGTAGTAAAGCAAAACACAGCTATGAGATGTTCCATAAGAACCTTGTAACACTTACCGGTGAAAAAATTAATTAAAGATAAAGCTCTATGATGAAAAATGTAAAGTGATGCATGAGGAAAAAAAAATGCAGGCAGAATCATGCTTCTGAAATAACAATCATCAAGAAAAATGTCCCAAGGAAAAAAATACCTTGAAATTACAACACAGAATCCCTTGAAAACATCAGGCTCAATGCTCAGTAATCATAAGGCAATCAGCCTTCAGAAAAGGGAGTAAGAAATTAACCCCTCTTCATGTTTGTCACCCCTCATTTCAGGAGAGAGTACAATAGTGCTAAGAGAAGATACAGAAAGAACCAAAGACAATCCAAGGTATGGGATAACTAAGACAACTAGAAAAGTAACAGAGGAAGGGAAAGGAAGAATTATAGCTATTTGTAAATTTCTGGGACAAATAGGGAAATTCTTACATTTCTTGTAAGATAAAAGAATCAGGGAACAATAAATGGAAGGGTCAGTGATCAAGAGAAATAGAATTGGCATTTCAGCGAGCAGTTGATTTTAGCACTCTGGAGGAATCCACCATCTCCTGTGCCAAGCACAGCACAGATTCAATAAATCCTTAGACAAATTCATGGAGGTAATACTACAAAGGACTACAGAGCAAAGGATACTGCCTCCAGCTCCAACATTTCTGAGCTGAAAACTGCTTTCATGACCACAGTACAGAAGTTATTCCCCATACGTTTGGTCTCTTCCTATATACTCTTCCCTAAAGATTCACTCTGGGCAACTGTAAAAGCCCGGGTACATAGACCTTTGATGTGACCAAATGCATTTGTTCTCATGCTAGGGACTCTAGGAAAGAACATAATATTGCTTATACTTTACACACCAAAAAAGCTTGGAGATAAGCCCAACTATAAGAAAAAAGTAAAATTAAACCTACTGCTTTTTTAATACAACAGCAATCAAACCCATGAAACATAACTTCACAAGAAATGTGGCTTCGTTACTTTCAGTGCTGAGAGATATTTGTTATGACTAGTTTTATCATCCAGCTTTCAGAAGTAAAAGGCCTAAGACAAACTTCAGATGAGGCAAGCCTTTAAACAACCTTCATAAGCCTAATACTTAAGCAATGGATGCTTTGCATTCCACAGAGATGGGAGAATGGACTATTAAGACCATTTAAACATGCTCCCCAAATAGGTGTGGTGTTTTTTTTTTTTCCCCAAAAGTGAAAGATTCTCTTTTTGAGGTAAGACAAAACAGCTATTAGTAATGGAATTGGATTCTTAATTGCAAAGACTTCAAGGCAGGGAATGATTAAAAATTAAGGTCCAAAAGAAGAGATATATAACACTGTCAATCACTTGAGAATGATGTCTCAAGTGATGTCTCAACACTTATATTTTTCTTCCTAACTTCCAATTAACAATAAAACACAGCAAGCATGTAATATTACCCTTTAGAGATAACCTCTGAAGAAATTATTGTGTTGGTTTTTGAAAAAAATTGAAAGGACCTCTAAAATTAACATCAGGATCATGCAGTAGTTGTATTGCATTATATTTTGGAAAAACTAAAAAACTAAGGAAGTTTGAAATGCCTCACCAGGTTCTTCAGCAGTGTTGATAATTCTTTAGTAAGTGTGGAAAATTTTACAAAAGCTGTGCCAAGATCTGGATTATCCCGACTTAAAAAATTACTTCCAAATTTATCTAGTACTTGTGCATAGTTTTCTTCATTTTGAACATGATCTGCAAAAAAAAAAAAAAAAAAAAAAAATTAAAAGTCAGAAAGTTTTTCTTGTAGGCAATTACTATTTTAAGCTTATGTATTGCAGCATAGTGACAAAGCAACTAACAAACAGTACTTTCAAAAAAGCCACTAGGTAATGCAATTACTGAAAATTACAATTATTTTAATATTAAAAGAACTATTTAGCAGTAGATAGATCTATATGCTTCTTTTAAATCAGCAACATGAACTTGTAACACATCAATAAAAAAGCTCTGTAATTATTAATAAAGTAATAAGATCAATAAAAAGTCAAACAATATAGGTACCTGTGCTCATTTTGTAAACAACATAGGAATTTATAATTGTCTACTGAAAAGCAGGGTTTTTAAAAATTGTAATGTAAGACACTTTTACAGAATTAAAAAAAGTCAACAGTATCAGGTATAAAATTAAGGAGACCAAGACTGAATCTGACTGCAAGTTTAAAAGAAGAAACATGTCTTACAGACATTCCCTTTTTACCTGATTTGTAAAACTGAGCTACCCCACAGAATGGCATGTATATTGGTATATAGTGAAAGCTTGTTTCATTATATTTATTAGCAAACTGGACAGAGAGGTTAGAACTGAGAAGGTGAAACTGAAGCAGAGAAAGTGAGCTAAATCCTTAGCTCAAGGATGAAGGAAATTGTGAATTACAGATCACTGTGCCTGAAATGTTTTTCCTGCTTCTATTTTTGTTTCTGGCATCTGTTGCACATTTTTCGTTACTTCCATTTTAGCATCTTTAAATAGAAGATTTGCCACTACAGCCCTTTGGGACACACTTTATCACCTTCATCTCTCTTAGAGGAATACTGTTCATGTTCATTAAATCAACATTTCACTTCAATGAGTTTCCTAATCTTACTATATTTTGGGTTTTGTTCTGTTTAGTTTTTTTTTTTTCTGTAAGCCACAAACACAAAACCACAGAGCTATTCCAAGTAGAACAAGTTCTAGGCAATGAAAAGGGGAGGGGGAAAGAGAGAATAGTCCCCAATAGGTACCAGGTTTTTCCCCAAGTTTTATATTCTTCAAGTTGTCATATTGCCTGAGAGCATTTAAAATTGTAAGAGGGACGAGGGGGACAGAAACTGAAATGAAGGAAAAAACGCAAAACAAAAAAAAAAAAGAACCCCAACATAAGTTTCAAACAAGGTTGGTGGAGAATGTCCCACACTGCATAAATCCACTTCGACATTAACTAAGAGCTGCTGAGGAGTTAAATAATAACATTTTTTAGGTATTAAGGGTACTCAAAAACAACAGTGCACTAAAGCTCCAACAAAATTGAAGAGGACAAAAAAACCCAAACAACACAATGCTTATTTACCAGAAACAAACCCCAAACCCCACACATCAGACAAGTTACATTCTAAAAATCAGACATTAACACTGAGGTTTTCAAAAGGCCAATATTTAATCATATGCTAATACGGAGTTGTAATTCAAACAGTATGTTCCAAAAGCATACAGTTTTAATCAAATAGCTTAACATTTAAACCAAGGAAACCACCGTATAAATAATAAAATATGCACTTTGTTTTGATGTAAAAGCTATTGCATAAATATACACAGAGGACTTTATCTAAGGAGGAGCTTTGGCTTATGCAGTCCTGAGCTAAAAAAGCTCCAATGTACCCAACTGTGCTGAAGGAAAATGAAGGATAATGGAAAAAAGGTTGAAAAGAAATCTGTTCAATCACAGAACCTCTGTCCTTGTCTGTGAAACACTTCTAACCCCACGATATTTCCTAGCATTTTGATTTTAAGTGCTGTGCTGTTTCATAGAGCATTTTCAAAAATAACTTTGTAAAGAGACAGAAAAAGAGCTAAAGACGACCATTTCCTTTATCTGTGGAAAAGCAAAAGAAATTCCTGGTCAGAAAGAAGAAGCATGAAGCAGATCATTGTCCTAGAACAATATACAGGAAATTCTCAAGAATCCCAGACTGCAAATCACCTAAATCTAGAAATGGGATTTGAATAGGATATAAAAGGAATACTTCTGTAATTACCACAAATATACACACAAAATTCAAATACTGTGTAAGAAAAACAGATTTTTAAGTTTTACATAAGTATCAGTGTAAATCTTGTAAAAGGATAAGAAATATTTTCTTTTGAAGAGGTTAGATAGTTCCTTACTTGACCTTAAAGGCACACAGATGAAAAATTAAATCTGCAACATAGCCTATGCTAAAATGCAACATATGAAAGCCAACATGCTCAAAGCAAAGAACATGCTTTAATCTCCCTGTAGATGCCTCATGAAAACAGAGAAATTACTTCCTAGTGTCCTAACAGAATTTATTTTGCATGAAGAAAGCTATAATGTGCATGACAATGTTTACTACTTCCCTAGATACAAGCACTGTTAGATGGACTTTAATAACCCTAGAGCGCGAGATGCGAACATTGACAGCAGGGTACATACAAAGGATAACATTTGCCTTCTAGAACTGGCTTGTGTTTTCTCAATATCGTAAATAAATCTCAGTACTGTGATGAAAATAGAACAACTTCCTCAGACATTCTCCTCTTTCAGCAGCTCCCCAAGAGGTGCCAGAATCACGGACAATTGAAGATGGGCTCTGCACCCACTGACAAAGGCATCTCTCTTCAAGGGGCTATAGGCAGGGAAAGGGGCCTCAAATCATCCCCTCCCTGATGGGATCTGGCAAGGCAGCCAGTACCTGAGCCCATGCTGAGGACCTCACTACAGAACAGCAGATGTAGTAAAAGCAACATACCGGACACGATACTGCAGTGAGATTTTTCTGTGCATCTGCTCCACAATCCACATCCTCAACACTGAGAAACACTCAACACAGAGTTTACCTTTGTTTTGGGAAAACACCAGTAGGGCCTAGTGCACAGCGATGTTGTGGCATACCTGACCTTCTGTGCTATAACATGTGTTTTGAGAATTATGTGTTAAAGAGGAAATAATACAGACACATTTGAAGAGGCAGATCCAAGCAACTGAGGAAGGAACGACAGCCACAGCAGTTCACAGGAACCTTTTGTGACACCAGCATCAGGGCACATATTTGCTCTGAGTCCTGAGCACTGCGGAGGCTCAGGCCTGAAAGACTCCCAGGGCTGAAGCCCACCTTAAGGTGACTGCCTGGGGCAGCAGCACAAGTTATCTGAGCCTAGTCACCTTTTAGTAAACTTTTCCCAGGACAAAGATAGAAAAACTGCAATCAGATTCTCAAGGCATATAAAGAATTTGTACTCTTTCATTGAAATACACAACATTCGTTATGCACTACGTTTATTTCCCATTCAAAAGTTACCAGAATTCTAGCATATGCTTCTGAACCCAGGGAAATTCATGACTACTTGTCCATATTAAGTAAGGAAATTGAAGAGCAAATGCTGTGAAGATAGGTTAAAGAACAGTCTTTATATACTGGAGCTAGAAAACACATCACTAAAATTAAAGCCTTAAATTTCCTTTGTGTAAACCAGTTCTATTCAGATACATTACCCTACAAACACTGAAGAATAGAAGAAGAAAAAAAAAAAAGTTAAATAGTTTACAGAAGAAAAATGCACAAACAGAACTCTCTCCTGTCACTGATTATACTTAAATTACACCCAAAGAAATGTGAAGAATGTCTAAATTACTGAAAATTACTTCTGCATATCTAGTTAAGTCTTAAAATAAAAAAAAGGAATCACAATTCAGAACGCTGATCAACTTGAAACTGTTTTTATGTTGCACTTATAAAACAGCTTTGTTCCATGGGCAGCCACAGCCAAGCTGCATTTATGAATGGAAGAACATACACATGAAAAAAGACTCAAAGACCTTAGAAAAAGAAAGAAAACTGTCAAGGTTAAAAAGGATGGAAAAGAAGTTACTTGAAATAAGAAAGCATTCTTTCTCATTTCATCCTTCACAAAGCTGAAATCTAATGAACAAAAAAAATAATAGAAAAGAAAAAACTATTTGATCACCATGTTCTTATCTGGACTCGATAACAAAAATGACTTCTGGACTGAGATTGCTGAAGGGAAAATGAAAGCCTCTTTCAAAAGATTTCCCGACCAATTTCCATCTCATAGAGTCTGCAAGGCTCTCTAGATCATCACAGTATAAGAGCACTGAGAGATAAGCCAGCCCAGAGAGGTAGATGACTTCTTTTTGCGTCTGTGTTCATCACTGATATGCTTGAAGAAGTTCTCACGGAAGAATTTTCTGTCAACTCTGCTTCAGAGGATTTATACCAAATCTAAGTGTTAACAGTAGAATTCATAAAAGCTGACAAAATGAGAAATGGCAAGTCACTTAAAACCCACATACAGAAGAATAAAATAGGCAAACCATATAGTTGTAAAGTAAAACCTCTTATTTATAACAGCCTCAATACAACAGGAAGAACGAGAAGCAAATATAACAGCTATTTTTAATAAGAGCACCAGAGACAACTGAGAATTCAACTATGCACCAGCAGAGCAGTAATGCTGATACATTTCTCAGGCAATTTGTAGAAACTACAGTGCAGAATAGAATAGGTGGACATGTGGAAAAATACAAAATGCTGATCAAGAAACACAGATTTATAGAAATAAATTTTTACTGAAAAAAACTCTTCCCTGCAGGGGATCAACGAGCATATGGGGAAAGGAAATCCACATTAAATAATCTGAATTTCTGAGAAGATCTGTCCCTTACCAAAACACCAAGAGAAACTGGGCAAACTAAGAGGGATAAGCATCACACAGAGAAAAGACAGGTCAAAAAGATGTGGTAGGAGAAAGGGAAGTATGAAGAATTAATTTTATCGACGGAGGTCACCAGTAAAGTCCTGTATGATACTGTGACAAGGCCCATATCATTTAACAACATACAAATGAGTTAGGTAATAAGATTCAGAGTGATAAACTCTGTTCTTCTTTTCCATACAATAGTATAAATTATTGAGAGAAATAGAAGCAAAAGCTGACTCCAACGGTGAGATTAATCTGTCCAAACACAGACTTCTACAACAAAAATATCCGTATCGAAGTTTGGGGCCTACCCTTCCACTTACAATCAACACAGGAAAAGTTACAGCTCAGCTCATTCTAATGTAAATGCAGAGGAAGTCAGATGTATCTCACCCTATAAGTCTCTACATACATTCATTAATTGAGCACAGCACCTATGGCAATAGGCTCACATCTGGGTAGCTCCCCAGTTAGATGTGGAAACCCTCATTGAATGGCCAGTGCATGAAAATGTGCATTAAACCACATAACACACAAGGGAAAACACTCCTAGCTTTAAGAAACAATTGCATAACTAGACATGACAAAGAGGGTTCTGCAGCTCTATCACCTCAACATTCAGTACCAAGCAAAACAAAGCTGAACATCGGAAATTATTAAGAAACATAGCATGCAACAGAGTAACATAAAAAAACTGCCACAGTATGCTTATACTCTTAGTCATGTGTGCAGTTCCTGTTCCTGTTGTCAAAAATTCACTTCTCTTCCCTGCTTTAAAAAAGAAAGTCTATGCTGCCGGAGAGCAAGGGTGATTAAATGTGATAGATTCTGTAAAAAGCAAACCACAAACACACCCTCAAAACACCCTAGGGCTGCTGAATTCAGAAGAGAGATATTGTGCGTGATTGTGAAAACAATTCAATCCAGAAACCTATTTCAAGAGACAGAATGGATGACACTTGATTAACCCACCAAGAAGTCCTCTGACACTACGTTAGCAAGCTTTGGCACTTCAAAGTCCCCTATAAACTCTCATGCCCCAGAACATGCAAAAGTCCCTCAATTCCACATCAAATGAGTCATCCTGGTGAGCTTGAGGCCAATGCTTTGAGACATGAGCAGGGCCAGTCTCATCCTCTGGTGACTTAAGGCCTGAAGAACATGCATGGGACAACTTTGCAAGGGAACATTTAACTAGATTGATGCAAGACTATGAATAATGAACATTTACATTAATTTAAAATCCTTAGACAAAATTAATTGTAAAAGTGTGTTATGAAATATCAAGCATCACAGTATCAGTCCTGACTCAGGTAATTTGTGGCCTTCATATCACTGTGAGCTGAGAAAGTGTTAAATTTTTTTTTTTTTTTTTTTTTAAATGACGCCATCTTTGCACAGTTTTTCTACTCTCTAAAGCATCTGCTGTTGATCATTGCAGGAGACCATGTGGACTGCTAGCCCAACTCAGCACCTTTGGTCTTGCATGGATTTTATGTTTTTATTTCTCCATTTTGTAAATTCTTTTGACTATATTTGGGAGTTATATCAGGGAACTAATGACAAAGAGCTATTGAAAAATCTACAACAAAACTAATTGTGCAATCTACTGATATTACAATTCAATCCAAATGCTATGGGAAAGCTAGTCAGAACAGATTCTCCATTAAATTCAAGCACTATTCCTGTAAAATGGATCCCTAGTTCCAGATGCAATCTATCATGCCAGAAAGAAACTGCAAGACAGATAAGGAAGAAGTGGTGAGAAAGAGGTATCAATTTGTATAACTTGCTGGATTTCATAAACAGGATTTTCCCAAACAGTACTTTCAAATAGGGAAAAGGGGATGGGACCTTTCTAAGGGATTTCCACATCTCTGTGTGGGTATGTTTTAATTTCCACAGCAGTAGATCTAAATCTAAACGCAACAAATGGGTGAGGGATGTGCACTAAAATAAAAATGTATTTGGGTGACATTTAAGCTTTCCTCCTAACAGAAAGGAGTCCCCTGCGGTTCATAATTCAGCAATGAAGAGGAGCAAACCAACACACCAGAGGGCTAGGGCTTTCTGAAGAATTCTGCATGAGACATTGCATTGCCTGAATGTCACTGTTCAAATGTTACTTCAGGCAAAAAAAAAGTCAAAACAATACAACCCCAAAAATCCTAGCTATGACTTTTGGTAGAATATGAATTGGATTACCGAACTGAAGAGAAACGAACTTCTATTGCCCCTGCAAAGCCATTTCTCACCAATCCAGCTAGAGTTCTCAAAGGAGACTATGAAGAAGGGGAGTTTTATAAGCATTTCCTACTATAGTAGTTTAAATATGGACTCACCTTCTAGTAACAAATTTATAGTTAGAAGCTTTCTTTTGAAATTTTTGCTTGAATTGATAAACAACAATGCGTTTCACAGCTGGTTTTAGTATATTTTACATGAAGTTAAACATCAACAAAATCCACTTTCATCACTGAAGCATAAGAACAGCTGGCTTAGCAATCCTCTTAGTACAAGCAGGCAAAATGAGTTTTAATTCAGTCACTTTATTTTTATATTTATTTTTACAAGGTTTCACATGTATAACACATGCTTTTAGTCTTGCTCTTACTAACCCTGTTTTATGTTTATCAGCATGAATTGCCTTCTGTGCACACCTTTTCATATTACAATACAGCCTATCACAACAGCATTCTGAAGAGGGAGCTAGAGCATTATGTATAGTGCTTTATCCAAAAGAAGTCATACTAACTTGTGCATGTGAAACCAGACTTATTCAAAAAAAAAAAATAGATATAACCAGCTACCTAACTATCTCTGGTCCTTTTTAAGTGTAGAGGCAGCCAATTAAAATCATTAACAAACCTTCTACTGCTTTTCCTCAATGTGACTAGTTCATGATGTAGTATGACCCACTTACAGGCACTGAAAACAGTATTACTTTTATTATAAAGCTCAAATCAAATTATAGCTAAAATATCTAGTATAATTTATATATTTCAAAATAGGCACCTTTCATGTGTTCTGCAGTTTTCATCAGTTTTTAAATTCAGTAAGTAGGTACTTTTAAATGGAAAAAACTGCTTGGAGCATCTGAATATTTTTAAAAGCATAAAACTAAATACACATGTACCAAATACTATTCTCATTTTGTTTTAGGCTTCACAGTCTATTGGGGAAATAGTCATCATCAACTGAAATTATAGAAAAGCTAATTAAAACATGGTGCTAGTAGAGCAACAATGTTAGTGATTGGCAGAAAAGTTAAGAATCTAGAATGCATTAAAAAATCCACACACTTCCATAAACACAAGTTAATGGACCAGCACACACAAAACAACACAGAAACTATTTGCTAAACTGATTGTTACTGGTAGGGAATAGGAACTGGGATTTTCCAAAATCCAGTAGCTATAGCTGGATGGTTATTGGAACGTGTACAGTGCTGCTACCCTATCTGCATTTGGCACAGTTTTTAGACCTTGAGAGAAATGGACATAAGCCAGGTACACTTTATAATATTTTTAAAGCCCAATTTGTATATTTATCTGTGTTTGATCATTATCTGTTACTAAACTTAAACTGTTTATCAATTCATACTCCAGCCACTTATGCTCTCATCAAAGTTATTACTATAGCTCTGAAAGAACATCAACAGTGTCTTCAAACTAGCAAAATAATTATTAATCTCCACTATTTTAGGTAAGAAGGGAAATACCTCATTTTTATTGTACATGTTATAATGGAGAGCATGTGTTAAAGAAACAAACTCATCTGCCTGTAGCTATTTCTATTTATTTATTTATTTTAAAAACTTTTTAACAAGTTGTCATTCTTATTTCACTTATAAACACACTCCATAAATTCAGTCTGGAACACCAACTTGTCACCTTCAACTGGAACACTAACTGCTTGAAATGTTATGACAGTGGGAAAATTTAGCCACAGGAACTCTCCTAGAGGCCTCTGAGAAGGAATATGAGGGTAAAAGAGTTGGAGAGCACATTAATCTGATGTATAATCAGATGCAAAGAAAAAAAAAATTTTAATCCCAACACTCCTGAACAGATAAGCATTTCTTATGTTATACACTTCAACAGGATAAATTGCAAGACACTTCTCAAACTTCAAATCAAATGCTTAGGTTCTCATGTAAAACTGAAAACAATGTCTTACCTTGACCCGAATTATATATTGCTTTCACAGATTTTTTCACTTTCTGTAGTGCAGTTCTGTCTTGATCCAATGCCTACAATAACAAGAAATAAACAAACTTTAAATATTTACTTAATTGATCAACAGAATACACTGTAACATATAAAAAGAAACCCACAAAATAAGCGGTTTCACAAGCTGGAAAAAAACTGCAAATACAACATATTTAACCTGCAGGAAGGTCTGTCATCATTCAACCCCTTCAAGACGAATTAAAGAATTGAACTAAAAACAGTCTGAAGGCAGAGTAGAGCAGCAGTGACAGTGATAAAAAAAGAACACTGTTTCAGTTTTGTAAGAAACAAAGTATTTATTTAAATTGTAATACATTTTGAAAAAAAAAAAAAAAACAAAAAAAAAAAAACAAAACCAAAACAACAAGAAAGAGTTAGTAGATGCTTGCACTATAGGGCTATAGTTTCTACTACAACTAAATTGCTCGTTAACTTCTACAGTATTCCCACAATAACAGTCTTCCAACTATAGACACAGATTACCACACTAACCTCTTGCACCAAATTCCACAACAGACTTTTATAAATACAGAAGGTGAAAAGTGCAAATCAAAAGAAAAGGACTAAGATCTAATTTTGTGTAACATAATGGGACTGAAAGGAAATATTTGTAGTAATAATAATACTCAAATATGCATCTTCCATCATTCTGAATTTCAAGTTTTCTGCAACAGTTTCAAATACCAGAAGAAAATGTCATTAAGTAATGATGAATTTAAGATTAGATTTCTAGGTAGTTTCTTTTTTAAGCAATATAACTTCTCCCTACCCTCTCTCAATCTGATGTAAGAAATCAAATTACCATGAGAAAACTACTATGATAAAGCAAAAAATAAAATCAAAGTAAACATTAGTCTACACTTACGGAATTTATAAACTTAAAAGCCACATATTGGTACTGTCTGTGCACAGTGATCCAGTTAATTTTACTTAAGTGTGAGCTTTGGATATTCTGCATTCTTAACATGTTGTAGATGGTTCCTTGCTACCCATGGAAAATACAGGTAGAAATGATCAAATAACGTCCTGTATGATTTTCCCATTTAGATCCTAGGCAATTTCCCATCACATAAGTAATGTTAGATCAATAATCTCAAGTTTTAATGAAGCTGGCAGTGTTTGCCGTATTATATTCACATTCAAATCACTGAAGATTGGAGAACTTGTACTCAGAACCACTGTCAGGCCAGCAGCCCAGCTGAGCCTGTTAGCTGTTATAGGCCACAAAGTTTATGTTGCAGAGACACTTGGGCAGCCGTATTATCCAAACAGTTTAAAGCTTGGAGCTCCTGTGGGTCTGGTATCTGAAGATATCTGGCAGACCAAGGCAGAGTGACAACTCCTCCTACAGCAGCGTGTACCTCAGAGGGGGTCATCACCAGCAACACTATGAGTGAAAAATTAACCAATAAGCAGGGCTTTCAGTGTCAACGCTGAGATGATTGAAGCATATTGCACTGGGCATTGAGGAGATCCAAGAAACCACAGAAGGAGCTCCAGGTCTACTAGAGTGTCAAGCACTGGAGATGGTCATACATGAGGGTACCACTCCTAGGTAAGTTCAAAATGATGAGTGTTTTGGTGTATGCACATTTACAGTAGGAACCCATATAGAGAGAAAGCAATTAATATACAATAGTTCTATTTTGGAGTGGTCCAATTTTAACCAAGCAAAATATCATAGTTGAACAACACAAGAACGTATGTAATGAAGGAAAATAGTGTTTCTCTTCTTGAACTGAAAACCACTATACTCTCAAATAACCACTTCTGTGGTAGCTAAAACTAGAAAGTTTGGAACCACAGAATTTATGTAAGTGTTTTCTAATACTATTTATCTCTAGTTTTTCATTTGCAGCAGAACAATGAATTAAAATATTCCTAACTGCAAATATCATTATTTATTTTGCTCCCCAGTAACACAGTAAAGTTTACTTGACTTTCATATTGACAGAGTTAAAATGTTTAAATTTAATAAAACATTAAGAACTTTATGTTCCTTTTCAAGACACTGTACAGCAGGTGATTCTCCTTAGATTCCTTTGCAAACGCTGCCAAAAGCTTTTGCTTCTGCCTGCTTGCTATGCTATTGTTATCAGACATTTCTACTAAAGTTCTCTCCATCTTCAATGACCAGAAAAAAAATAATGATTCACTTGTCTGTTGAGAGTTTGAATGCAGGATAGAATGAGAATTTAAACCCAATATTTTGTAAAAAATCCCAATGGATAACATTGATGAGATTCAGTGATACAATTTTGTACTAAATTCTAATATTGAAGCAAACTGGACGCTTGGGAGGATAAAACAAATACAACTCCAAGAAAGACGGTACTTGTTTCTAAAGATATCAAACTAGAAGACTAGGACAAATAGACTATAAAAATCTTCCAAATTGGATTTGATATAGAATTGAATTTAATCACTAATATGAGAGCATGAGGGAAGGGAACATTCATTATTTTTAGAGAGCAATCACTGAGCAAAGCAACATACAGAGATGACATCCATTGCCTGAAGAAGCCAGTGATCTAAGTCAGAATGACATCACAGGTCAATTTTGTATATTTATATTTGCAAATATGATCTTTATGTGAACTAGTTGTTCTTAGTCCCTCTAAATAAAACAAATCCACACAAACTTATAACAATATACCAGGGCAGAGTGTAAAATGCCAAATGCAGCAGAAACCCAATTGTATGTAGGATTCTAGGTACACAAAAACTGTTATCTAAGGTTTCTTGGGTGGTTTTGGGTGGGGTTTTTTTGGGTTGGTTATTTTGTTGTTTTATGAAAGTGTAGGCAGATCATTTCCAAATGTATCACATTCCTCTTGAATGTCTTTTGCTAATAATTTTTAGCTGCACTCTGCTACAAAGGAAGTAAGCTCCACTCAATGTTCAATTCAAGTATTATTCCACAGTAATATTGCCTTTTAAAAGTATGTTAAGCTAGACAGAAAAAGACTTGCTTTCACCAGTTAAGTGAAAGAAAGTTTTTGCAGTATCCATTAATTTTATTTTCCAGCATTCAGAATATTAAATATTTTTACTCCCCATCTTAGAAAACACGAACTCTTATCTTCCAGTAAAAGTGTCATACAGTTATATTACTGAAAACTACAATGCCTTAGAGAACCACGGAGTCTCAGTGATTATCTCTAGGTATTCAGATGCTCTCCTTCCTACCTTCCTACGTATTAAACTGTTCCTCATCACCACCCATTCTTGGAAAATGATTCTTTCTTCATTTCTGCGCTACCACCTCCAAGGGGGCCTTTTTAACTTCCCTGAGAGAATGTTTTCTAACCCTCTCATGCATTCTGAAAAGACAGATGATTTACTAAAGGTACCTGCAACACAGCTTTGCTACCTCCTTGGTTGAACAAAGCTTTAGCGTAGACAAGCTCTATCTTCATTCAAAAGAATGCAAAATTAATGTTCACAAAAACCCCTGAGACATGAAGAAAGAAGAAATGAAAAAAAAAAAAAACAAAGTCCACCATATTAAATGTGCTTATATAAAATTAAACAAGGAAAGCTCCCTGATCCTCAGACAATTGATGATGCACGATATCCATGTAACAAAGTAGAGCAATGGCACCTTACAAAGTTACAGCTGTTCAGCACCGGTATCATTTTCTTCACAGTAAAACCCAAACTTTATCGAATGGATAATAAACACAGACTAGACAGGTAAGTTATTACGTGCCACTGAAATTGCAACAAGTCAAACCCCCATCATTTACCCAGTAAAATACAACCGAAAGAGAAGATGAGGGTCAAGTGTTGGTCCCTTGTAGCTTACCCACTCAGAAATGATCAGACTACCAAATTCGCTCAACTCTGTACACAGAGAAGTGATTCAAACCACCTTTCCCGTCTTCCCTCCTCTCTGATCAGTTTGTACTGGCCCTGCCAGTCACCAGTGTGAAATCTATTTCCAATTGTTGGTCTCAGTACATGTCTACATAACAAAAATAGGCAAGTGGTTAAGAATTTTCTAAAGACACTTAATCACTTTGTGTAAAAGATGGATATAGACAGGCACAATTTGAACTTGTCTTGAATTACTTAAAAATCCAAAGGGTCTAAATGAGAGAAAGCAAACCAAAAATACCACATCAACAAGCACTTATCACTATAATAACTGCACCAACATCATTTACTACACCATAATGTACCAGTTACTCCCAAAATAAGACCAATTAAAAGAGAGTATTCTTTGAAAAAAAAAACTGTGATTTCCCTGGAAATTGGAAACTTCAAGTGTTTAACCATAAACTAATGAGAAGAGCATGAGTAATCAAATTTATGAAATACATTTTTCCAGAAAATAGTTTTTTCCGGTAATGCCAAAGCCTCACAGTGATCCCATCAGCTGAACTTCCCTCACATCTCCTGCTGCTAGTAACACAGACTGATGCAGCGCAACAGCCTCTCTTCAAACCAGCGTACGTGAGAAAAATTATCATCCCTCCAGTGCCGTAAAGGTCACATTAGATGAGCAAGCTCATTTGCGTAGTCTCTAAAAAGACTTTGAAAAATAATAGTCAATAAGTGATTCTTCAGGTATTACTCAAATGGTAGCCCAGTAGAGATTGCTTGTGAAATGACTCTCTAAAAAGTCCAGTATTGCTAAATTGTAATTGTTTTGACAACTGATCATTGGATCCCTCTTTGCAACCACACTCCTACCCAGAAGACTTTTCTGCAAGAGCATGAATACATACACTAATTGCTATCTAAGTGTGATTAATTCTAGATAAAATGAAGTTAGGATCACATTTTTCCTAATGAGCATGTGATGGATATTTGATCTTGTGCACACTCTGACACATTTGGGAATATTTAACAATATTTTAGGCAGTTTCTCCCTTTAAGTTCTCAGTTGAGTTACATTAATATTTATGAGCTTAGCTCATTTTGTGCACAAGGTACATTTAGAGATAACTAGAAAACAAAACTATGAGATTTATTTGCAGATACAATGACACAGATCAGATTAATTTTTTAACTTCTGTTCTGTAGGAGATGCTAAAAAACCCACAACTAGTGACAACACTTGAAAACTTCCAGCGACAGATACAAAATTTTCCCCACAGGCACAGGCTCTAAACCAGCTTCCACTGGGTAGAAACTAATCTTGGTGATAAATATCACAGAAAGGTTTGGGTTGGAAGGGACCTTAAATATCATTTAGTTCCAGCCCCCCTGCCACGCGCAGGGACACCTTCCACCAGACCAGGTTGCTCAAAGCCCCGTCCAACCTGGCCTTGAACCCTTCCAGGGAGGGGGCAGCCACAGCCTCTCTGGGTACAGTGGGGCACCCACAACTTCTTAGTGCCAGTATTCTTACCTTTACACGGGCAAAAACATACTCTGAACTAGCGAAAGCTGGACTGAACAGCTATCATTCCCAATATCCACACTCACTTTAGTATACTAATCAGCCTTACTACTACTAATTATGAAACCAGACAGCAAAACCAGGGATCAGTTTTCATGTCACTGGAGCACAATTTCACCTATTTCTTAGTCCAGCAGCAGATAAACACACTAGCATGATTAATAGGGTAAAATGTGGATAAAGCTCAGAAACCAGCAAACCCCTAGCCAGCCCCACAGCTCCTGAAGATACCACTGTACAAGATTCCCAAGTTGCACACACAACTTTTGCTAGCATTAAAATGCACTAGCAAGTGGTTGCACAGAACACAAATAGAAGTTCCTACAGTATAAATGCTTCCATGTTTAAAAATAAGTAGTGCTGTTGTGCTCTACTTTTTAGCAAGTTACGGCACTTTGTCTTTTTTCCCCTGAGTTGATCCTTCTTGTCTACACTAGCAATCTGATAAAAACTGCTTTAAAAGCACAAAGGGAATGATCTTAATCTAAGAAATAGAAGCCTATTCTGTACTTGTGCTACTGCAAACACCTCCTTATGCTTTTTTCAAAGTCCAGTGGAAATACATTACTTCCAGTGAGAGTACTGGCTACTGAATACTACCCTACAAAATCTTTTTTTTTTCAGCACACAAATATACAGTTCCATAGAAATAGTATATAAACAAAATTTTTAACAAATGTATTGAAGTTATTTGTAATCTGAAAAACCCAATACACTATACAGTGGCATTTCCATTTAACAAAATCTAGCCTAAAAAGCTTATATGCAAAAGACTTAACTAAATACAATTCAAAAAAGCCTGAAATAGAACAAGATTATTTCTTTTCCAGAACAATGAAAGACTAAATACATATGAAGACAGCAAATAGTTGAAGTAAGGTCTTCCAAAAGGAAAAAAACAAACAAACAAACAAAAAAAAAACACTGAAGAGAAGGTGGCACGCAAACTGCATAAACACAAATGCACTAAATAAACATGCTAGCAGACATAAGTTTATTAGTAAGAAATGTGACTCTTAGCAACCTGATTTTGAAAAAAAGCACAAAAGTCTCTGGAGAATTGCTCGTCGCCACCATATCTGACTGTAAATTTCACCAACAGGAGAGTCCTTCAGTTGCTGCACCAGAGTTAAATATCACTAAATATTTTCCGCCTGTGCTAACTCTTCTCTTCTTTTGAAACCACAGAATATTTTGCAGCATGATCTGTATTTAAGCTGTTATCCCAGTAACTCACAGGTATTATCTAGTCAGAGGAGGAAGAGTTAGTAGATCAGGACTCAAGAGTTATGATTATTACCACCTTCTCAGGCAGCAAAAATCTTCAAATATTATACACAGATTCTATGAATGTTACAGCAGCTCTAAAGTGACACTCGGGGATAGGTAAAGTACTCCCTCACTGAGCCACTGCCAGCCTTACAGTAGTGTTGCAGTTACACAGTACACTTACACCTCCTAGCTCTCTCTATACATTTCAATCAGTACTGCTATTTGTTGATATCTGGTATCACCTAGCAGCACAGATATGGATGACATCAGAAATATATTCACTGTAGACCAAGCCATTTCAAAACATTACTAGTACTATTATAAACCCTTCTGTCTTTAAAAAATTGCATCATCAGGGAGGGGAGGTGGGGGAGACAGTCTCTTACTTAAGAACAGAAACAACCCATGCTCCTTCTCCTCCTAGCCCCTGAATAAATACTTAAATTCATACACTGATGCATGACTACAATATTTCATTTCCAAATTATTCCATTCAAAGAGAAAAAGCAGGTATATTAATGCTTTTTTTTTTTTTTACATGCAACAATTGAATTGTGTCTATTTGTTCCTAGATGCAGATTTCAAGAGCTTCATTAGGTTAGAAAAAAAAAATAAAGAAAATGTGGTTTCCATTACAACATAGACCTTGAAGATTACTGCAGCATTCTAGGACTCTGCTTAGAGCTCAGTTTCGTTTTGTTATTGGAGAGTGCTATGATGACAGACCCAGTAAGACTTCATCTTCTATCATGTTAAACCTGTAACCATCACCACTTACTATGAAATTAAGAGCTACATTCAAATGACCAGCTAGGAGTCTACCACCTCATCCTTCTTACAGTGTATCATTTAGACTGACACTGCCAGATAATAACACATTCTAGAAAATAAGCACACATTTAATTTTTTGTTCTTGTTTTTTAAGGTAAAAAAGTTCCCTCCCTGGAAGAGTTCAAGGCCAGGTTGGATGGGGCTTGAGCAACCTGGTCTAGTGGAAGGTGTCCCTGCTGATGGCAGGGGAGTTGGAACTAGGTGATCTTTAAAGTCCCTTCCAACCCAAACCATTCTATGATACTAAAAGTTAAAAATGGAAATGAGAAGTTTTACAATACACAGCAGGAGTTGTGTTTCTCATCATTATGATTTCTTTGGTTATAGATGATTTACAAAATGCAAAAGAGGGATTTTGAGTCTTACCTTACAAAAGGAAAAAAACTAAAATCACAGAAGTATAATTTAGCTATGAAGCATTAGAGTTAATTTTGAATTTCAGTGTCATGTTCTTTGATACAAACACATTCTATGAACCTATTTAATTTAGTGGAGGAAATTACAGCAAAGGAAACATGATAATTGGAATAGTCAATTTTAATATTTTAATAAAAGTCTCATTTTAAAATCTCTACTTTCTCCTACATTGTCTGTCTTTTTTTTTGATCAACATGCAAAAAATAACATAAATGTACATTAGGCAACTAAGATGCACATCTCATCTCCACTGTGGTACAGAAAACCAACAGATCTCTAAAAGCAATGTAGGCTGAAAAAAAAAAACAACCCATAAATACATATTATGGAATGATATATATGCTTCAGTCAGAGTAATTCAGTATAAAATTTAAGATTAGAGTGAGATCTGCTTTTTCAATATACAAGTAAAATACAGTGAAATGAGAAGGGATATCCAATCTAAAGCAAAGACCTATAATCCAGTTAGATTCTATACGGTTTATTTTGAAGACACTGGTTCACATTATGACCACTTGCAAACTGGTTAAGTCTAGAAAGGAATTTCTGATTTACATGCAAATGTATAAGCTATAGCAATCAAGCAAAGGTGGAAGAAAAGGATATACTAACAATGCTGAAATCCTACAGTGTAAAGGTAACCTTAATTTGCCCAAACTGTGTGTATGACCTGATGAAGTAATTGAGATGACACAGAAGCAACCACTTTCTCTTCCACAGGAAGGATGCTTTGAATAAAGGTGTGATTTTAAAGGTATTGTTTAGAACTACACTAAAATGTAAAAGAATTTGGCAGTAATTTCCGGTATGTTAGGAAACAGTATGAGTGCTCTGCAAGCTTACTTCAAAGCATTTTTTAACCTAGTATTGTGTTTGGTAAAAATAGACTTATGCTATTTCTCTTTTAAGACTGTATTAGAGAACAGACATCCTTAGAGAATACTCGATATATTTTCTTAACAATATTAAGCTTCAGACATAATTTACAGCCAAGAGTCTAAATACAATGAAATTACACTAGCAACAACTTTCTTTAAAATACTGTCACATCTAAAAATAGCTGCACTATATTCCATTTAGAAAACGCAATTGATATGTCTGATCACAGATTTAACTGAATATTGTTAATATAAGTAATGCCACATTTATAACACAAGTATACAGTTGTGCTACTAAATGAACAACTTAATCCTCCCCAACAAAAAAGATAACTGCCAAAAAGAAAAAAAAAAAATCTCAATTTTATGACACTTTTCGATTACATTGTTTAATCATTTTGGGAGGCACTGTGAAACAGCTTGTGCAAATTGGCAAAAAATTGAAGAGTTTTCAGGAAGGGAAAAGTCTTGGGAATAAGCTGGGAGAGGTGTGACTGTTTGAGGACCGGGGGCTTCTAAAGCATTCAAATTCCACAGATCAAAAGCAAAAATTAGGCAAAGATAACAACCTTCCCATATATGCAGCACCTAAGTAGAAGGTTCAAGTTCAGTGGAGATAGAGATGATCATGCACAGTCATCCTTCTCTGCCTCAAGATAGGGCTTAAAACACTTTGGCTAACACTCATGTTAGACTCTCAGGCATATACCCACATTGAATATCAAGTAATTGTGCAACAAAATCTGCCCTATATTATTCCAGTGCATTTCTGTTAGATAAAACATAGGCTTTGTACATAACTCACATAGTGAATCATAGACATAGGGCACCTGAAATACAGAAGTATTAACTTATTGGAAATCAATATTCTTGCTCTACTAGTACCAACAGCAGTTTATTCAGTAACAGCCAGATTCTAGAAGCAGCTATTGACTTCTAGTTTATTTTGCTTGGCGTCAAAAAAAAAAAAAAAAAAAAAAAAAACAAAAAAAAAAAAAAAAAAAACAAAACACAAAACACAAACCAACCAGCAAACCCTCAAAATGTTCAGTTTATCATTTCCTTGTGATGTTAGATACTGTATGGAAAGTAGGTTTTCAGTCTGTTTACTCGTCTCCCCCTTTGGAAGAGGCAATGCTACGTCTGTTCTTCAGATAACTACTACTTATATAAGGGGATTTAACATACACGGGTCCCTGGAACTTGTCTTCTTCAAGCAGCAGCAAGGAAGTTGGAAGTAGAATCGGCTTCAGTAAATCATCAAATGGCATTTCCCACAGGATTAGCTAGAATATAAATTCAAGCACTTGGGGAAAAGCAAAGTTTGCATATACTTTTGCATAAAGGAAGAATCAGAAAATACCAGTGACAAGGAAAATATTCTTGGATATTTTTTTTTTTAAAAACATCAGTCTTACAACTGAAGAGGGTATATATAATTTCAAAAGAATATGGGTTGGCAATAGTCTTCTCTAAAATAGGATTCAGGATTGAGAAAGGAATTTGGGAAAGCTAATGAAAACCAAGGCTGCTGCCACAGGGTAACAAGAACACATGGACAAAGCTGATCATATACCAAGTAGCTTTCCATTCTTGTATAATATGTAACTAGAAAATATAAGTGACACTTAAACATAGGCTAAAGCAATGGCATAGTTTAAAAACCACCCAAAAGAGTGGTAATTATGTAATAAAGTATATTTAATCGTAAACCAAGTTATTCATATTTTAGTCCAATGATTATTTCTTTAACTACACAGTCCTCTCCCCCTTCCCAGCACAAAATTAAGACTAATACTGAAATCATTGATTTACAGCATTTAGTTACCTTGGTTCTCAAAAACAATTTATTAATTCCAGCTCACTCTAAAAATTAATTAGCTAATCCTAATGGATGCAGTTAGTGCTTAAATAAAATGAACATATCAACATCAGTCTTAAAGATACTCAGGAAGCTTACATAACTGATGAATGATATTACATAAAAACTAGACAAAGATATCAGAACAATAGTAGATTAATAGGCTGCAGTATTTTAAAATTAAATAACAGCACAGTAGCTCTCACAAAGTTGCAAAGAAGAAGCTATGAACAGAACATAAATTTCTAAATCTATGTAGCAGTATATTCTCTTGACAAACACCCTTAGACTTAGAGGATATGGGACATGTCACAATGTTACCACCAATACATTCAGTACCTTTTCATAAACACTGTTACTTAGACAGAAAGATACTTCCTTCATTTTTACATTTCTGCAGCTTCTTCATAGTGATTTTTAATAAAAATTTAAAACCTCCAAATGCAATTTAATTCAGCAGAGACATATGAATGATGTATTTTTCTCCCTTTTCTTAGGAAGTAACAACCGTTTCACTGTTTCAGATGTCTACAAAATACAATAGATGTCTTAATATATGCTACATGTCTGCATATTGTTAAGAGACTCTCTTTGGAATGCAGAATGAACGTACAGAAAAAATGGTGAGTATTGTCATGAACATTTGGACAGAAAAGATGAAATGCTTAAGCAAATGAAGGTTAAATTAATAACATTCCACATTCCAGATGGTATACTGTGACCAGGAGCAACAGGTCAACAGGCATCCCTGCAGGTTTCTGTGGAAAGCTAGAGTGCCCAGTTTCTCCACAGGACCTGAAAAAGATGGTTTTCCTGTTTCCCTCTGCCAGCCACTCCTTCCCACTATCTCCTTTGTACCAGCACACTGGTGTTCAGAAAAACACACAGTCAAGAAATTAGACCAGATGAAAATTGCATTTTTTGCTGTGTTATGGCCAGCACAAAGGAGGACAACACACATGGTAGCTCTACCACTTTTAATGGATGTAAAAATGTATAACAGATTAAAATTGTCATGTGACCATGACCTGAGAAGACATATGATATTTAATATTTCAGCTACATTAAGATCTGTTCCATCCGAGCTGTATCACTGCATTCCGCCTACTTTTGATCCATGAAAATACACTTTGAGACTAAAACTTGGATCTTCAGAAACCAGCTCTGTGAAAAAGCAGCAATATTCATGCATGTAGGAGTTAAATTTAATTTTCTCCTTCACCAGCAGGGGTGACTCAGGCTACAGATTTTCTTTTTTAGTCTCACATTCTTTCCCTTGATTTTAAAATGGCTATATCCTTCAGAAACTCAGTCAACTATATAAACTACAGTAACTAACTGGAGTTCCTTATGCCTTTTCTCATAATCTTCACAAGTGCATAAACCATTGCTGAAGCACAGACTGGAGTTCTGCATTTGCAGCAAAGAGAATTACTGCACTTGACGATACTAATCAAGCAAAATCTGAAAAGCATTTTATGTGACTTTCAGTGTGATGTACTATTAACTCTCCAGTAACCTAGCTTAAATACCTCCTGCTGCTTCTACAGGACTATTTATCCCCCACACCACACATCACTTCAAGCAAGCAGCACTTCCTCTCAGCATGCTTTTCATTCAGAGAGAAAGGGCATTATTTAGTAAAGGTGGATTTATTTCTAAAGGCCAGAAGCTGGCCTTGACAGAAAATGAAATAGAAAGAAACACTAAGTGGTACAACAGAAGTTGTAGAAAATTGACAGTAGCTTTTCTGGGAATACTTCACTTTGCATTCCCTTTCACGGAGCAGCCCCTTCAAAAGTCCCACCTACTCGTTCTTACCTGAGCCAGTAAGTGCAACCCTTTACATCTGTCATGGTTTGAGCCTGGTCGGCAGCCAACCACCATGCAGCCACTCTCTCCCCCTTCTCTTCCAGCAATAAGAAGGGACAGAGAGCCAGGCTTGGGGTTCAAGATAGGACTGGGATGGGGAAAAAAAAAAATCACCCTTTATGGTCAAAAGCAAAAGGCAGACTCATCAGAGGAAAAAAAAAAAAAAAAAAAAAAAAGAACATACATTTATTACAGACACTAATAACAATTAAAAGAGTAGGACAGTGAAAAGCATTGCCACATCTTGAGAACACCTTCCCCCCACCCCTCCCTTCTTCCTGGGCTCAGCTCTGCTCCCGATATCTCTACCTCCTTCCCCCAGCGGCACAGGGGCAGGGAACTGTCTGCTGTTGGTGACATCAGAAAAGATCCTAAGCTTTTATCAACTTCTGGACTATCCCAGCACAGCTGTTCTTCCACTCGCTAGCGGTATTTCTGTTATGTAAACTGCAATGTTAAGGAATTCAACAGTTGATAATCATATGTGCACAATACCAAGCAACAGACAAACCTCAGGAAAAAATTGTGAAAAAAAAAAAAAAACAAAAAACAAACAGCCCTGTAGCAAGCTAGGACAATTTCTCCTCTTCCTTCATATAGCTTTTGTTTTCAAAAGATCTGAACATTAGTTATCATTGTAAAAGCCCCAAAAGATATTTATGCATAGAAAGAGGAATTTTTCTGAAAGGTTTCACAATAATTTAGTAAGTTATTAACTGAACCATTATGCTCACCATAACAGTGAAACATTTCCTATGTTTTGGTTTTTGAATGTATATAGCCCTTAGACATTAGTTGACATTTCACAGATTATATTGATGTGCTCTGGCAAAATCAAATTATTCAACTTAAAACAAAAGAAACAATTTGTTTAAATTTCAGTTGTATATTTTACAGTATGTCTTAAACTCAAGAGAGAATAAAAGCTGTTTGTTTCACGTATCAACTAGAGAATGTTTTTACAGTCATAGAAAAAGAAAAGCTGTGATTTATTGCCAGTTTTAACAAGGGCAGCTGTTTGATATTGTATCTTTTGCACTAAATTTACCAAGAGTGAAAGTCGATTAACTTCTTTATATTATTCCAGAAGATCCAGTCTTGATGCAGTGAATAGAAACTTAGTGAACTAATGCATCTAACTGAAACACTTAAAGTATAGAAAATCTCTTCAGAAAGCCATATTGTTTTGATAATATCAATAATCCTTTACAGAAAAATGACCTGACTAGCTTTAGCTACAATTAAGCTAGCTCCTAGACTTTTAAGAGTAACATTCTTAATAATATGTATTTTCTTTATACATTTACTGCTTTGGAAATAATCTTGGTGCATCAGACCCTGAAGAAACTCGCCATGCTGAGTTCAGCCCTTTAAGGACCTCCTTATCAATGAGGACAAGGTATGCTGCATTTGAGAAGTATCTACCTTGACACAGAATATTTTGGGAAAAAAAAAAATAAAAAAAATTATTAGCGAACATCTACCAGGCAAACCACAACAAAATTCCAGTTTACATCATCACAGGTTTGGATTAAATTGAGGGTAGGGAAAATGGAAATGGTAAAAGGCATGGCAGTGATGCTGCCTTTAAGTGAAAAACTCTTGGTTCAATTCACAACAGCTTTTATGGAATTCCAACTCAAAACCATCCCTGTTCATAAACCGGTGGAACAACATACCAAGACAAATATCACTGCATACTGTTTCTGCACTCTCTTCATCAGCATCCATTTCTCACCTTGCTTAGAGACAGCTGTGGGCCGAGCAAGCAAAGGTACTTACATTCCCACGACCATAAAAATCTTTCCTTGTGAATTCACAAGAGAATACTGTAGGATTCTATTTTTGTCTTGGCTTATTACAAGTTACCAGTAGGCAGCTAAAACAGAGCAAATCCTACACCTGGCAACTGCAGTCTTTCAAAGCTTTCATGAACGTTGCATTGTTTGGCTCTCTGGAAGCTAGTACTGCACAGAATGCTAAGGGCTGTATTCGAGCAGGGCTGAAGGCAGGACACAAATAGAACGGAGCAGGAGAAAAGGAAGCTGTGTGCAATGATGCAAAAAATCCTATTGCTGATTTGTATTCTGCCTGAACACAAGGAAGAAAGTAAGAAAACCTCCAGCTCATTCACATGAGGAATATAAATAGAAGGTTCAGTAAAGAACTATTTTTCTAAGCATTTACATTTGGAACATATTCAAACTCTAGTTATATACTGAAAAATCATAAAAGGCAACACTTGTTAATCACAAAATCGGAGAGTTCCAAAATGTGGAAATAGACTGATTTAGTGCCAATGTTACATACAGTTTGTGTAATGTTACACAAATAGAAATCATAGTTAAAGACACATAATACAGTAGGTGATGGCAACTGTAGATAACTATCTCCCATGGTGGATGTGATTGTATGGTACATTTCACAATAGTTATAAAAAGATGAAAGACAGAACTTGAGGACCATAAACAAGGAATTATTTTACAGGCATTCAGCCGACAAAATCATAGGCACTAAGGAAAAAAAATTGGTGTTAAGGAAATAGTACAAACAGTGAAGCAAAATAAGCAGCACAGTGGAAAATTATTTAAATATCCATCACAATAAGGAAAAGATAAAGCAGATTTTCAATTCAGAATCTTTTCAAGGGATATAGATTACTTGCCGCTCCCTCATCAGGATGGTGCACAAAAACAAAGCCCCCTTAGAGAGCGTGGGAAGGGAACTCCTCCTAGGTGAAGCTTTGCTGTTGTTTAAAGGAGGAAAAGCAAACCACCCACACCAGACATATTTGTGCCAATCCATAAGATAAAGACCATATCTATAGACACAAGCCAGCACAATATTAGGATAAGATCTGCAAAACAAAGTACACTTTATCCATAAGGTGCATTTCAGACAGGTCTACTCCAGACCAGATCTAAACTGCTCTGTGCACCGAATGCTCAGTAGCAGTTGGCAGTGCATCTTCCAGTTTATTTTCATCCAAAAGTAAAACAATTTTGTCTACTAGAAAATTGCTCCGTGACAAGAGACACAGCATAATAAGAGGAATAATTAGGAAATTCACTTCAAAACAACACTCATGATCTGCACTAGAACACAGCAAACAGTGCTGAAAATTGATACTGCTATCAAAGACTTCATGTTGTCAGATGAGTGTGATTTTCAGACGGCAATAAAGTTAGTTACCATATGCTTACTTATCCTCCCAGTTCTTTAAATTTTGTGCTCATTTCTACACAAAATTGTATCCAATCATTGTTCCTTGAAAGTGGGATCTGTGGGCTATAGGTTGTGCAGAAAAGGGCAGCTATGACTAGGCTACTATAGGAAGAGGCAAGAGGGCCTCTTGTTATTAGGTATGCTCTTCAGAGGGCTCCAACAAAAAAATAATAATCTAAAGCCAAGAGTGATATTTGTTAACATCTCAATAAAGATTTGCTACCTTTCGACATATGATTTGGTAAATGAATCTCTTTTGAATCAAAATCTATAAAAAGCCTCACTGCCATGGTGGATATATCCCAAGAGTCTACTTGTACTATTTTTAGCCACACCCAGAAGAAAGCAGAGGAAAAAGATAACCATCCATACAAACTCCATCCAAATGGGTTGTGGGTTGCTGATTCCATTAGCTCGATAAAAGTAAGGTTCCACATTCCTAGTTCCAGTCGGTACCAAGGTTGAACCTGTATTTCCAGCAGAGACACACAGCACAAAGGACTCCTCATGCTGGTCTCACTATGGCTGACCAGGACGAAAGCGTTACTGCAGTGTAACGTGCCTCATGCACAGAGATGTACAGATGCAAACGGGTGTCTCAGCCATATCTCTGATAGTTGGCTTGGTCCTGCTGGTCCCTCTAGCAGCCATCTGGCAGACGTTCTGTTCTCTCAGTCTCTCCCAGATTTATGGCTGCTTCATTACCTGGCTCCCAAGCATCTTACCTACTCACTGCCGAACAACAGTCCTGCTTAGTGTTGCATACTGACACACATACCCACGCGATCCGCATGCACTCCACTTGCTGGCACCCCAAGGCACACGGGCCCCAGTGACCCAATGGTCTGACCCCAGTCAGGACTGTGAACTGACACCAGCACTTAGCACTCCATATAAACACATGCACATAGAAAAGAGCCCCCTCCCCCAGGAAAATACGACTAGCCCCTTTATTCCCCTATCCTTCTGTTTTCCTATGCTTGTTCCTCCTCAAATCACCTAAAATCCTCCTTTACCCTGCCTTTGGCCCTTCCTCTAAAGATTCCATAACATGGCCTGAACAATTCCATGATGCTCTTCCCCTCCATCCCATAATGAGTCTCATGGAGCTGATCACCCTCCTACGGCAGTCTCAGGAAGAGCCAGGTCAGGGTGCTCTGTTTCTCAGATTATTAGGATTTCCCCATCTGTCACCATTCCACTGGGTGCCTTTGCATTTGTGGAGATAAACCTTTTATCACACAACCAAAGTTCTTCCCCCATTCAAAAGTAAAGCCAGAGAGGATTGTACCATTGTACACTTTGTACTTCAAATACTCAGGAGTTAAGGTGCTGTAATATGAAAAAAAAAAAAATTATGAAGTTTTATTTTAAAGCCCACAAATCAAATCAGAAACTTACTAGGATGTACATGCCATCCTCTATCCCCTTAAAAAATGAGAAGAAATTAATTTGCAAAGGCAATAAGGACTTGACTTGACCAATTAATGGCAGCTTCCACATAGATGGTATAGTCTAACAACTGGAAAAAAGAAAAATAATTTAAGTCAAATCCTCAGCTTCAGCAAAGGCTGAAGTATTCTTACTTATATTCCCAAAGTGCCCAAACAATAAGTCAAACTCCTTTGGGGTAAGAACTCTGCAAGTGCCAAACAAAGCCTCTGATCTGACAGAGGCAACACATGAAAGAAAATTAATACTCTTTCCTACACAAAGGAGAATAACAAGACAGCACTTGATAGCATGACAGACAGCACTCTTTTCAAGTTTCTACTGACATCATGAAAGATAAATAAGTAACATTTGAGCACACTCACAGGGAGTCCCTGGCAAGCATAAGAGGTATCACAGAAGTCAAAGAAGCTCCATTTAAGTTTACAAGCAAATGAGCACAGAAGACAAGTCAAGGATGGATGCAAGTGAAAGACAGCAAGAAAGAGACAATAGGTTAAGAAGAAGTGGAAAGCTGTAAGGTTACTCCTCCTTCCAAAGGAAAACCAAAACGCTGAAGGTGTATATACAGACCACCACAGCTGTTTTAGAGGAATCCCAAGACACCCATATCCCATGAGAACAATCTTCAAGATAACGCATGTTCTTCATCTGTATACCAGAGATCAATGAATTTGTCAAGGATAGGATTTAAAAAAAAAAAAAAAACTACATAAAAATCTCTGCAAAAGCAGAGAATCTCACTCTCACGAAGTTCAGACTTTGGCAAGAACCATAAGCTCCAAGATGCTGCATTTCATGCACGTCTGAGTGACATCATTTCCTCACATCTGCCTTGCCACATGATGTTAAAAATATATCACTTTTGGTAATACTTTAATTTACTGACCTGAAAGTTCTACAGCCCACTCACGTAACACTTTGTGTCCTTTTCTCTGCTTGCTGTTAAGGTTCTCAGGGCTCCTCTCTTTTCTGAACCATTATTGTGTTTGCCTAAGCTCACCCAGCATGCCTAGTCTGTTTTCCATCTAGTCCTCTTCCCGCTTTCACTTTAAGAATTTCATGGCTTTTTTTTCTTCAAGTCTCCATTATTCCCATTCTCTTTTTCTGTTTCTCAACTGATCAGTTTCTTGCAGATAGATTACACAAAGCTCAGTAAAAGTTCACATCTTTCAAAAAAAAAAAAAAAAAATTAATTCCACTACCTACCCAAACAGCTAACAGACAAGTAACATATTTTAACACACTTTCAAAATAACTGTAAAACAGCCAAAGAACATGTCACATACTCACAGACTAACCAGTAGAGCGAATTCATACATTAACTGACCACAAATTTAGAACAAATAAATATGATAAAATACAAGCCTAGAAACCATGCAGTTAAAAAAAAAAAGTCACTGTTCCCAAGATGCAATTATAGATACTACTAAATAAAAGAGAAAAAAATTCTTCAGATTTTCAAATTTTATTCAAGAAATAGTTTCCCAGTTAGATGACCCAAATCCATACTACCATCCATACTACAATCCATGCCTTCCATGCGCACACCTGCATGGGGCACAACAGAATTTGCAGCCAAGGCTAGAAGACAGGCAGGACTGCACCACCCAGTCCACAAACTGCTCAGGCTCATGAAGGGTGAGCACATTCAGCTGGCCACTGTGCCAGACCCTGCAAGAGCAGATGCTACAGAAACTTTGTGAAACTCTAAAAAGTAACGATTTAGGCTTTGGCCTGCAATGAGTTTGACAGATAACTACTTCACACTTACATGTTTTATATTGCTAATACTTATAGTAAGACTTTTTTTTGATAACTAATTTTAATTTCACAGGATTCCTTCAGATTGTTTATTACACTAAACTACCCTGAATTACCTACACATGACAACAGAGTAAGACTATACAGTCACTCAGGTAACAACACATGTTCATATGCTGCAACTACTGCGTACGTGCTCTTACATATAGGAACTGTAAAATTAAAAAGACCTTCACTGTAACATCACTATTTCACAGAAATCAGTAGCAGCTTTGCTCCTCTTAATTGTTCTGTGAGGTTAAGAACTAAAACTTCCTGGTCAATTTGTACTGAACTTTATTTTGACTAGGATAGTTAATTTATAAAGTGTTATTCCTATGACAAAGCATCACCAACTTCAACTGAGCAAGTATTTCAGAGAATCCTCAGTCTTACAAGAAAACAAGCCTTTCTGTGATACAGCGCTATCTTCTGATCCCTACATGTGTCATTTAAAGTGAAATAAGGGATCACAGAATCCTGAAGTTAGGTTATGTATAGAATTGTAAAGTGTGTAGTGGATGCCTTGGGAATCTTGGAAGAAGAATAAATCTCAGTTATATTATAAGCCTTGAAAAATTGAAAGGAAAAGCATACCAAAACAATTAGCTGGATGCAGTTTTCTACTATAAAAAAGATAATTCCAAAGATGCATGCAGGAAGCCACCATAGGATACTCTTCTAGTATACATTTCCGAAACTCATAGATTAAAAACTAAACACCTTGTGCATGCCTCAGTTTCACAGTTGAGTGGTAAAACAGCTAATCTAAAGCCCCGAAAGTAAAGATTATTTTCCCCCACTTCTCACAAGGCAAAACTCAGTGCTGGTTCTATTGTTGCAATGAATTCAAAGTAACTTCCTGCTTCATAAGAGAACAGCTGATATTAAAACAGACTCCTATTAAATCACTTTGCATTTTAGAAAGATTGCAGTGGAAGGGACAGTCACATGGCACCGTGTCTTTTTGACTGTGGAAACTTGTACAGACCCCTTATTCAAAAGCAAGGCTGTCAAAAACATACCACTATTTGAAACCAACCTCTCCCCTTCATGTCTTATAGAACACAGATGTCTTGGCAAGGTTGGCACTAAAAAAAAAAAAACCACCCAAGCTATTCAACCAGCTGCTTTGATTTTGTTATGCCTGAACAGTCACAGGCTCAGTTGAGACTTCTATTCTGTTTACGCCTTGAGTCAGTATAGAGCTTTTTGCTGTTTAATAGCATGAGCTGCAGTTTTTAAATTATTTCTTGTCATACAAAGAAACAAATCAACCCATGTAGAAATAATTCACTCAAATTAATAAAAATAACAGCAAGTCTTGAAAATCAGCAAGTTATTAACAATGTATGAACGCCCATAGACCATACAATATAAATTGGTTTCTTTTGTTCCAAACCTTGGATATGTAACCAACATACAGCATCTTAACCAGTAAAATTAAATTGAACCCTTGACAACTACCCCTGTACATGCTCCCAGCCTGGAACAAACACAATTTGACCACATTTTTACAGGTTACCTTCCATTAATGCCACTGTACATGCCTTAACTGCATCTGCACCCTGGATTATAAAAGAGTACTATGACCAGAAAGTACACTTTCCAAATCACCTAGCAGTTTCCCAGAAACTCACTTGTTAGGAGAAGCATTATTTTCAAAAACTTCTAAGAGAGACACTAAAACATATGTACCTCATAAGTATCTTTGAGGCACTCTAAAGATGAAACATAATTGTCAACTTGGAGCTCAATCGATCCAAACTGCTGGTAGAAGAGGATGAAAAACTATTTGTCTGCTATTTTCCTTTGCCTGTAAATACTGTCTTCTGAGTCAGTGTAAGTGTTCTCAAGAAGAACAATATATCTGTGTGGTCTTAACATCAGGTAAGTCATCACTGGTACAGTTACTGTACTACTGAACTAAAAGCAGAATTTTTTCACGTAACACAACTCATTCATCATAAACCACATCTAACAGGGAATATTTGCAACACGATGTTTATTCATATACAATGAAAATAGTTCTTCTGAATTGTATACCTTATTATACATTAAAAATACCCTTAAAGTATATGAGAGAATTCTTAAATGAGTTATTCTTTTCCAAGATTATTGTCGTGGGTTTGAGTGAGTGGTGGGGGTTTTTGGTAGCAGGGGAGGAGGCTACAGGGGTGGCCCCCTGGGAATAGGCACGAGTGAGCAGCAGCGTGGTGTTTGGCTGTCAACCAGGCTCAAACCACAACAATGACACCTTTATTACAGATATGTTAAAAAGAACTGAATACACCTGATCCTGAGAGAAGAAAAGCAATTATGGATTAAAGCAATGAGGTTTTTTGGTTTGTTTTGCTTAAATATTCATTTCAAAGCCCGCTTCATACCTAATAAGCAGGTACAGGTTCACATCTACTGTTATTGTAAGCTTAGGAAAAAAGTTGGAGGTCAGTTACCCCAAAAACTGTAGACCCTGTTGTGGCTAGACTTATTTAAATGCCTGTAATGATACATATCTATCCCATTCAGTACCTTGTATAAAATATGACTGTCGGTGTACACAACGACAGAGTCTGTACCATCAAAAAAGTTAAATCAGAAAAACTTTGCAGCTTAACATACTTAGCAAGTCACAAAAAGGGACAGGAAAATTTTACCACACTCTCAGGCAAACATTTTTAATCAGTCTGTCATATACAACATGATGATTTGCAAGATGCTTTGACCCATATTTGCATCTCCAAGAAGGAAGGAAAAAAATTGGAAAAAAATTAAAAGTCAAGACCCCTCCCTCTTTTCCACAACTTCAAGGATAGGATTAATCATACACACAAGCACTCTCTACCAAGATTGGTTGTGCTTTCTACCAGGTGCAGCAGAAGGTAGGATAAGAAAAAGAATCCAGGACAGGCAGTTCTCCAGCTGACTCTGTGTGTTAACTTGAGAGAGACAGAGGAAAAGCTCTAAGGGAAGTCAGGTGCAACTCGATTAAGTATCATTCTCCCATTTTTTTCCTACATCATTTAGAAACATTTGCAATTGTGTCGTCCATTCTCAGTGTTTATTTTACCCTGGTTTGAGTTGGGTGTGATTTTATGGTAAAGAAATAGCAATGAATTTTTCATTCCACTGTGTAGCAAATTACCAAAGAGGGGAACACTACCAAACACCCCAGCTGCCTATTATATCCTTTAGATTATTCAAGGGGTTATCAGAAGCACAAGTTCCCATTTCAACTGAATGGTCCAAGCAGTGAAGTGCTATGACAGGCTAAGAAACTCAGAAATTGTGCCCACACAAATTGAGGATTTTCTGCAGCTCTCTGGATTTCCAGGGGTTTTGTGACCTAACATAAGTACCTGCTCAAAGGTGCAGCAGAAACTCCTACTGGGCCTGTATGTACTCTGAAATCTGGACATCAGCACCCACTTATTATATCTGGTCTGCAAAATCTACAAGGTGTTCACAGAAACTTCTAAAAGCACTGCATTTGTTATATACTTCCAGACCAACTCTACTGAAAGCCTAGTTCTCCCTAAATTGTCAAACCTGCTACACATGCAATAATCCTGGCGAATTGATTTAAATGGCCTTTAAGGACACTTCCCAGTCAAACTAGTTTCTGAAATATACTTCTAGGCAATTTTACGAAAAGCATTGCATTATCAAACTGTGTGCTGATGTCAGGCATGTTTTGATCAGTCCTTCACTATTCTCTAATCCACAACCACGTTTAACAGTTGTTATTACCACAATTTGGCTAAAGACATTTTCAAATTCAGCATTAAAATAACCTTACTGCTAGGTAGATGTCCTACTTGGTGTACTGGGTTTACATGGCAAGGTTTTGGTAGCCAGGGGAGGGGGCAGAGAGGGGCTGCAGAGGTGGCTTCTGTGAGAAGACACCAGAAGCTACTTCCATATCAGAGCCAGCTCCAATTCCACAAAGGACCCAATACACTTGGTAACATTTTTTAAGTTATATGCGACAGTTAAATTTGTCTTTGATCTTGGGAGTACTTTTTAAAAATTATTTTACAATTTAATTTATTATTTCTTTTATCATTCATTCAACTTTATCAAGAAAGTTATTACCTTCATGAACTGGGTAAAGCTCCTCAGGTACGTTCCTTACAATCCCTTTTAATGAAACATCATAACAATCACTAAATGCTATTTGTTAAGGAACAGAAAAAATTACATGTGTGAAAGGCTAGTGAGAATCCTTAGAAGATATGACTTCTCTTAGACAACCTGCAACACCTCAGTGCTATCAGCAGTTGAAAACAATTGTTGTCAGCAGCAGCAGTGGTGCCCTGGGACCTGCTGATGACAGCCTGGGTCATCACACGATTTCAGAGATAGGGATCTAGTGTATTTATCAACCTACAAGGATCAATCCTCCTATCAATCACACAAAGTAACCTTGGTACAGGTGTCTCATCTGCTTCTGGCCTTAAACTGAAACTTGGTAACTTCAATACATAGTACACAGACGTTTCATTAGTGTTATCACAACAGTCTGACCTTCTGCGCAAGTTCCTTTCTCTATTTCAGTTTCTTTTAATCTGCTTAGTAAGCATGTGTGACACCTGTTGTAGTACCAGCTTACTCACGTTATCAGATAGGGAAGTTTATAATGTGAGGACTAGAGAGGTTTAAATATATTCAAACTGGAGAAACACAGCAAAGAGCAGGCCCTAGACAAATCTTTGCAAGCTAAAAAAAAAAAGTAAGAGTTTCCATTTGCCATAAGTGATGGCTTGCAAGGAATGATGACTTTTTTTCTTCCTGAACAGTAATTTAGTGTAAATATGACACCAAATGTGAAGTTCTGCTAATTTTATGAAGACATCTCTTAAAACAACTAAGTGATTCCATTAGACTTAAAAACAAACATTTACTTAAAATTATCTGAAAGCCAAAAACTGAAACATAAACAGGAAATAAAATTAACTTAGAATTTACGATCATAAGAAAAAATTTAAAAGCGAGCATAGATCATGACATCAAGACCATAATATTTTAAGAACTGGTTTTAATGACCATATGGGGATAACCCATCCATTAATATGCAACTTTAATACTAACATGCTGTTAAAAAAACAAATTACAGTCCTTTGTATAAAATAAAAAGAATAATGATGTAAAAAAAGAAAAAATACTCCATTTTCCCTTTCATTAAATTTAATCCCACAGAAGTCAGATAACTAAGTTTTCTAAAGCCTATGAGTTTGTCTGGGAAAGAAAAAACAGCTAAATAAGAAATATCATCAGTTCCAGGAGAAAGTAAGAAAAAATAAGACTGCAGTTTGCAAAGGAAATGAAAAAAGCAACTGGAGAAAGTAAACACTGCCTGGCACAGAAACAGAACTACTCCCTAATGAACATCAAAGGTCCCAAAAAAAGCCCTATACTCTCAATACCTTCAGGCCTCAGACTAATTCCTGGTTAAATCTAATGATATACTTTGCTATCTCTATAAAAAAAAAGAAGAAACAAGATGAGGAGAACTGCATGCTAAAGTTAACACGGTATCATATTCCCCCAACATGCACAAAGAATTTAATCTCCCTTTACATCCTTTTTCCTTTTTTCTCCTCCCAGAACTGCATCATATTGCATTTCCAGTGCAATGCCACCTGTGGGACTGACACCTTTTTGGCAATTTTTGGTAAGAACACACACATTGGTTAACAAGTTAAGCTTGGAGGACTGCACCCTGTACTACTTCCATGTCTACTACACCAGAGAAAGAGATGAGAAAAACAACCCCAAAGGCAATATGAAAAAACAAAGTCACCCTTTTCTTTGACCAACAGTGCAACTAACAGCAATTGGCTACATATTTTTAAATCCTGAACGGATCATCTCCAGTTGGAATGTTTGGTAATTTAACATTTCTGCCTGATCAGCTCCACTGAGGAGGAGAGCAGAGCAGGTATGTTTTTCCTGTCGAGAAGCAGAATTTCACACCAGCAATGCCACCTACATAACCAATGTCACAACTTCCCTTGCAGTGCAAGAAAGTTTCCATTTCCTGTGCAGGCACTTGTGTGGTTAATGCAAGCTCCAGTGCTGGAGCAAAGACACTGCCTGACAGCAAAGTACTGAGGTAAGGAGAGGAGGAAAAAAACAGCAGCCTAAATCATCTCAGTAAAGACACAAGGATGACACTGTGGGGAAAAAAAAAAAAAAAAAAAAAAAAAAAAAAAAAAGGGGGTTGTTTTATTTGTAATTTAATTCATCCAAGTAGGTAAGAGAAAACCAGTAACACTGTGAACCCTACACCTCATTGTCCTAAATTAATTACCCTGGGTTTAAGTACTATTCATTTTTTTTGAAGTAAGAATCTGCTCAATTCTCAGATGACATAAGAAAGCAATTAAGACCGTTTTCTCTGTAGCAGGATACTCTAATATTAGCTTCCCCACAGAAGTGTGGTCTAGTTTTCCACAGGGAAAGAAGGAAGTTTCCTGACATTTTAAGTATCAGCTACAATGTACAGGGACAATGCATGGAAATCATGTTCACCAATTCCATTTGCTAGTGGGCATCAAAACAACTTCAAATAAATAATACAAGGAAATTCAGATGCTGTTGTCTTCAGCATAATCCTGAACTAAAATTCTACCATAGGCATTCCAGTCTCACACATACTTTTAGCAGAAGCCAGCCCATTAAAAAGGTACTTTTGCTTGAAAAATGTACTAGCGTGGGCATTATTAACCAAATTGTAACAGTTTATTTGGAAACATGGAAACTTTTTGAAATTACACGAAAATTATGTTTGATGTGAGATGGTGTTCTGCTAAAACACTACAAATATTGACTTGTACCAAATGAGTACTCGCATATAATTTTCAATATTAGTGTTTCAGCAAGATATGTTGAAGGAGATCTCCCCCCACTCTCTCTAATATACAACTTCAAATCATCGACAGTAATATTTTAAGTGATTGTGCATAAGAATAGTTGTCATTTCAGAAACATATCTTTTCAGAAAGACCACAATGATGAAAGAGACAGTAAGAGAGATTACTAAAGACATCCTTCAACAGGTTGAAGTCATGGGCAAATGAGGAAGTCACGCAAGTACTCTGCAAATTAGATGTAAAAGTCACAAAACAGGAGATTTATAGTAACAATTTTTCTAAATGTAGAAAAACTAGTATATTTTTCAAACACATTCAAAGCAAAAAGCTTGTCTTGATTCTGCTATGTACCTCCCTTCATTCACACACCCCAAACCAACACAGAAACCGATAAACCATGGAAAAAGGAGTAAAAAAATAACCCAAACTGAGCTCTGTAAAGAGCTCTCTCAAGATCCAAGTAATTTAATAAATTTTGTCCAGTTTTTGGTGGACAAATAGGTTTGTTGGCAACCTATATGACACAGTCTATCTGAATTTCCAAAAAGATCTAACAGTGTTCAACACCATAGGTTCTTGAAAAAAATAAACTGATATGAGATGAGGGGAAAACATTATTCTGGAGCAGCAACTGTTGACAAAGAAAGGAAATAGAAATAAACTGTCAGTTTTGTCATTTAAGAGAAGTCATCAGGAAGCAGTTCTATCATCTGTGCAGCTCAACATATCCATTTATTATCTAGAAAAGGATGTGAATGCTGAAGTGACAGTTTGCTGATGATATAAGATGTTCAAGTTGGAAAAATGAAAACTAGATGTAGAGAGATAACTTCACAAATACTAATTATCCACTAAGACAGCAGATAAAAAAATCAATAGATACATAAGCATAAAGCAATGCACACAAGAAAAATACTTTTCTAAATTTACATATGTAATGTGAGTCTCTGAATCACCCATTACCAGGGTAGGCAAAAACATGCTGCAGTTTTAAGAGAAATTTTCCTGAACTATTCCTTGAATATTCAGGAACTACCAGGCTATCAAACCATAATGCTGCAGTCATGGGGGATGGAGTAAGAACAGCACAGAGGGCACTGTTATACCAAGTTGCAAGTTCATAGTACATCTTCACTTTCTTCATTGTATCTCAGAAAAGTAAAAGAGGAATAAAGTAAGGTAACTAGGTTGATCTCAACCAGGGAAACATTTCCTAAGAGAGGTGGGGTTAAACATGCATATTCTAAGATTCGCCAACCTCAAGAAGAAATGACTGATGTAGAACGAGATATCTACAATCTGTAATGAACAGAAGAAATAAACAGGGAATGATTACTTATTTTCTCACAGTATTAAAACTATGGATGTCAAATTTAATCATCAGGATGCACACTTCCTTTAAAAGTCTGCTTTTTCCCCTAAACACCACATAGATAAACTGCAAAATTTAGGTTTCCATGCATGGTAACAAATTCTTTCTGAACTCACGTAATTAATGAGAGGGATATCCACAACATCTGTGTGTTTAATAGTTCAACACCCTCAGCTCAGAAAATTTCTGAGCTGCAAATTGTTGAAATAGTATCACAGCAAGTTTCCCTGTTCTTAATGTTCTCCCCAAAGCAACTGCTATTGACCACTGACTGTTAAAAGGCAGGATACAGGTTTATGTGAACCTGTGGTTTGCCTCATTGTGGTGGTAGTTTCTGGTGAAAAAAAAAATTACAACCTAGAAAACTTTTGAGAATATCTTGTGCAAATAAACTTTGTTCTATTTTAACCATAGCACACAATTCAACCACATTTCTCAACCCACACACTGAGTTTCAATTTCTATCAATTCACCTTTCTCATTTCTTAATACAGATAGTCATATTCAGATAAGCCAGGGATTTTGAGAAGCTTTAAGTTAGAATAGCTACAAAAATGGATAACAGAATAAGAGTTATAACTAGTGCAATTTAGAAGGACATACACTGTCTTTCAGAACAAACTACCCAGGAAAACAGAATTTAAGTTGTGAACAAGAATCTTATTTTTGCAAAATAAAAGCACTTTTTATAGAAAGGGTAGTTAGGCAAGTCTTTTGGAGAGCTTGCTACAAGCACTGAAGCATTTAAAAGCCTTTCACACAGATTTGATATCAGTCAACATCAGGCCCCTCAAGAAGGGACAAGATACAAGGTACAGAGGACAGAAAGCACGAACACCAATGTGAAACTGAGTCAGCAAAAGGAAGAATTTTTTTCCTTGTAATAATTTAACTTTTATACTCAGTAGCAAATATGTTTAAATCTTAAATAAACCTTGCAAGAAATTTTGTATCTGTGAATTGTTTACTATGGGCTACAAATTAGTACCATCCAAATGTTCTGCTCAGAGCAGATAAGCATACAACTTCATTATAAAGTACTGCTCAAGCTTAATACTGCTGAAATTTTTAAACATAGCTTCCTCTTTCCTCAGTTGAAATTAAAAAATCTTCTGCCTCCAACATTCTGGAGTAATAACATGATGCTTCATCTCATCAAGTACTAAACTATATCTGGTCCCCAGAAGTTCCTGGAACATGATTCATAACCTTTCACCATCTACCTCTAGCTTTATAATTCATCAAATGACTCATGCAGTTTTTTGGAAAGCAATATCCAGGTCAGCAGAATCCATTACACCAATATATCATATGCACTGTGGAACCACATCAGTTTGTCTGCCTTCGTCCTGTCATCCTCCTGCCTGCATTTTTGTTTTCCTAGATGAACTATCTTTTCAACCAACATATTCTTCTATTCCATTTTGTCAACTCTATTATTAAAAGTAAAAAGAAGGAAAAAAATGTTTCAAAGGCTGCAAACTTGATGGGGCAGAACAGTGGATCCAAAACAAGATATAGAGGCCACCTACAACATACAAAGTATGCATTGGACCACATTTACTTTTAGCAACTAAGTAGTAAGTAGGGCTTCTTCAAACTCAACTGAAAGCTTCCTAGGAATGCTTGAAATGGATCTGAACTTTCATCCACAAGTATCAAAGCCCAACACAAATAAAACCATTGATTATTGGAAGCCTGTTTGAGCCTACAATCTAGTACAATAAATCAAAGCACTTGAACCTGATCTAGGGGAAGGTGTCCCTGCTCATTGCAGGGGGACTGGACTAGATGACATTTAAAGGTCCTTTCCAACCCAAACCATTCTGATTCTATACCACCCTAAACTGATTGACTGTCTTTATGTCTCAGGAGAGAAGTGGCATGCTTGGGGCAATGCTTATTCTTTACACATCAGCTTGATTCAAATGAAATACCTATACTGATGAAGAAAGAGCACCATTTCTCTACATGCTACATTTGCCTTCCTTAGCAGGCCAGAAACCATAGCACAGAAACAGAAAAGAAGCAGTTCCATTCACACAACAGTTTTGCACTGAGGTGTGTGTATATTTTTTGTATAGATGTAGGTGTATATATCCTCACACAAAGGGTAAAACAGTAAGGTTACTACAGAACACAGAGACACAGTTGCAGGCTCCATTCACATCTTATTACTGTGTATACACACACCTCTGTACTGTGTCACTGAACAACCATGTGTCTCTAGTCTTTTTTTTAACTTATCCCAGCCCATCTTGTATAAAAGCTGAGTGGTACTCAATCAATTAATTGCTTTTTAAAATATTTTCAGTCTATTGTGATCATACACTTATGGCTTCCATTCTTTTTTCTTCTTGTTAAAACTACATGCTATTCAAACCATGCTCTGAAAACAGAAATTAATTAAATTTCCTCTTGCAGTTTTATGAGACTCTACTATAATCTCAGACCTTTACAATGTGAATGAATTTGCCTGGACCTCTGTCAAAAACAGTAAGATGACAGATGGGGGTTAAAATCCTCCATTAACATTAAGTGCCCAGTACACAAGGATCTTATAAAATTTTATACATCTAATGAATACATTCAATTGTCTCCAGGTGGGGACCTCAATATTCTCTTAATTCAACTAGTCTACTCGACTTCAAGGCAAACTCTCAAAAGTTATGAAATCCCAATTAATGGTCACCTGGAAAATGACTTTCTAGTATCTCAGGCAAATTCATTAACCAGACAGGGACAAAACCCATTTGTCTATCATTCAACTGGCCAAGAAATTTTCATTTCTTTTTCCTGCAATTGCTCACTTTACATACAATTTTTGAAGCCAGACAGAAAATAACACTAAAAAGTCTTACACCTTGTACAAGCAATAGTTAAAAATTCACACTACAAAAACCTAGTGTTCTATACACTTAGTTCATCTAGAGTTCTTTTAGGAGTGATCTAATCTTTATTTAAAAATTCTCAATCATGGCCAAGCTGTAACTTCCTTTGTAAATTCTTCCAACAGAAGCACCAGAAATTCCATGTGGTGGACTTACACAGCAGGTTGGCAGCACAGTGCATGTCCATACTGACTGGGAAGTCCTTCAAGCACTGAGCTTCACACTGATGCTCAGGAATCACAGATACCATGTTTCTTGCACCTAATATGTTCTCTACAGGTGCATCTATTATCTTTTAAAACCTCAAGCAAAGCTTCAGCTATATTTCACACTACTTTATGACAAATAAAGTTCAGGTTTTCTCCCTCTACCACAGACTATAGGATTGTTTCATCAAGTTTCTATACGCATCTCTAATTATGAAAGATATTCCAAAATGCCCTGTTTAGTAAGTCATAAATCACAGCCTTCTGGTTTAACTTTTGGCAAACAGACAAAAGTCCAGCCTGCATGTTTACAATGGGCAAAATCATTCTATCAGAAAAAGGCATCCATCCAAATATCTTTGTACAAATTATACACGAGCATTCAAGCACACTACGAATACCAGCAGTATATCATTGCTCCATCCAGTAGTTCACCCTTATAGTTTGACTCACGAATCAATGATTTCATACTAATCCCCAAGTCAGATATTGCTTCCTGGGTTTATAGTATGAGCTATGCTCTGCACCTAGCTAGATTGCCTGTATTTACACTCCTCATTTCCTTTTGCTTTTCTCAATGCAAACACACACACACAGTGTTTCAAATTAATAATTTTATTTTCTAAAAATAATCACACTATGCAATGCTCACTGCAAAACAAATGAGAGTTCTAATAAATACTTCTACATGTCAATTTTATTGTGTAATTGTCTTAAGATAGCAATACACACATCTGGGCCCAGTGAAGTAGCACTGTTGCTCATATGAACAGACTATATGACATGAAGCAATAATGACAGGAAAAAAAATAAGGTAGGACAAGTCTTTATTGTTACCATCTAAAGACAAACATAGAGAAAAAAAAATAAATCCAAGAAAATTGAAAAGGAACACACAAGCAGATAATTGCTTTATCTGCAACCAGGTTTGTCCTTCCACACAAAAGCTATAGAAAAATGTCCAAGAATTCTGTAAGATTCAAAAAGAGATTAGTTGCCTCCATATTCGGAATATGTACACTTTTCACTGATTCAATTTAAAGGAAGCTGCTGTGCTGCAACTTGTTGCCTAATTAAGTGAGAAAAACAGGAAGCTATGATAAACTACAAATTAGTTCAGCAAACAGACTAGGCTTTGTTAAAGTAAAACAACACTGTTACAGATATTTTAACCAAAAAGTACCATGGTGACCTGGTTTGAGCCTAGAGGGCAATTGAGCACCACTCAGCTGCTCACTCACTCCTTCCCCCTCAAAAGTGTGGAGAAAATAAAAGAAAATACTGAGGAATCAAGATAAGGACAGGGAGGAATGACTCATCCGTTATGGCCATGGGCAAAAAACAGGCTTGATTAGTGAAGTAAAAAACCATCAATTTAATTTAAAACACCACCACCACCACAACTGATTGATTTTCCAGTCAATCAGACTAGGACAGTGAGAAATACAACCAGATCTTAAAAACACTTTCCATCCACCTCTCCCTTCTTCCTGAACTCAGCTTTGCCCCCGACTTCTCTACCTCCTCCCCCACAGTGGTATAGGGGGATGGAGAATGGGGGTTGCACTCAGTTCATCACAGATTATTTCTGCCACTCCTTCCTCTTCAGGAGGATGACTCCTCACACTCTTCCTCTGCTCCAGCGTGGGGTCCCTCTCACAGGAGACAGTCCTCCATGAACTTTGCCCAACATGAGTCCTTTCCATGGGCTGCACCTCTTCCCAAACTGCTCCAGCATGAGTCCCTGCCATGGGCTGCAGTTCTCCCAATGACAGACTGCTCTAACATGGGTTTCCCTCAGAGTCCCAGCCTTCTTCAGGCTTAGACACCTGCTCTAGCATGGGGTCCTCCAAAGGCTGCAGGTGGGCATCTGGTCCACTGGTGACCTCCATGGGTGGCAGAGGTTCAGCCTGCCCTCTCCCTGTGGGCTGCAGGGGAGTTTGATGTTATGCATCTCCCCCTCCTCCTCTCCCTCCTTTTTTCCACCGACCTCAGTGTTTGCAGAGGTGTCTCCCTCACAACTCTTCCCCCCAAATTCCACTTCTTAAATATGTTATTACAGAGGAGCAGCCACCACCACTAAGTGGCATTAACTGGCCAGAAGCAGGTCCAACTTGGAGCCAGAGGAGCTTCAAGAACCTTCTCACAGGGCCCACTGCTGTAGCCCCCTCCCCTGCTACCAAAAACCCCCACCACAGACCCACAAACCCAACACAAATGGACAAAAATATTTTTGAAGAACCAATTCTAGACATGGTGGAACAAAGCAAGCAAGGACGCACTCAAAGCACTTCATATGAAATAGGAAGACAAGGAAGGGTAGGCAGTGAATTTGAGTGTTAAAGTCAGTAGCATCTATGACAAAGAGCTCAAAGTGTCAGCAAATAAAAAAAAAAAAAAAAAAAGATGCATTTCTTCTCACATTTTCTCCGCCAGTTTAAACAAGGTCTCCTTCCAAGCACTTCCTGTGAAAGCTTGGCAACAAAACTGCCAGAGGACATTTTTGAAAGGGAAGTTTTAAAGAGAACTGTCTCTTTCCCTGTAACAGTACCACTGAGCAGACAATATTTTGGGCACTCAAGCTTTCGCAGGTGACCCCATCTCAAAAGATGATACTTCTCTTATATGCTTAAATCATACCAGCTATAGAACAGGACCATTTTTTTCCAAATCTGAATACAGACAGCCCTGGTATTATAACACTGAAACTAATTTAAGTAGGTCTTCACATCAAAGTGCCTCTGTAGGTTTCTTTCATCCCTCTCAGAAAAGGCTACAAGATGGGGGGGGGGGGGGGGGGGGGGCGGGGAGAGAGGGAACACAAAACAAACAAACAAACCAAAAAAAACAAACTACAAAACTCCCCCCAAAACATGACAGCAGTGCATGTGCTGCAGACATGACAATATACTAAAAACTATAACATATATCTGACTTGCAAAAATCAGAACTATTTTGCCCAAGTAATTTTTCCCAATTCGAATCATAAAATCTTAATTTTAGCAAGGCCTCATATGAAGAACAATTTGCAAAAGAAATCAAAGCATCATTTACAAGGTTAAGAAAATGCAGTGAGCAAGACCAGTTTTACAGTAAAAACAAGCAACTTTGCCAAAACATTCAAGGCAACTTCATTCAGCTCCCTCTTTAAAGTTATACTCATTGTCTGATATAATGAGTTCCATTTTAATGACTAATACAGATCGTATAAACACTCCACTAGGATAAGAGGTTGGATTAGACAATAGACATAGTAAGGTTATCCCACTTGCACTGTCACAGTATCATCACTCTTAGTTTTACAATTTCCCCCATAATTCTGACAGTGAGGGAAGAAAAATACAAAACCAAAACACAACCAACAAGAATGTCGGTATAGCTTAAATTTAAACTTCCTTCTTCCAAATTCATTAAAAGTCACCCATTCCTCTTGATTTTTCAAACACACCATCACCGTTGTACATTACATTACAAAGAGCACAGGAATGGACCATCATGGTCCTTCATGCTTACAGCATGGCACAGGCTGGCACGGAGTTTGCACATTCTGTTACACTTTGCAGATCACTTGTCTTGAGTTCCCAGACAACATCCTCAGCACAAAAAGGACTGCTCAGTAAGTCAATGGACTTAAATTTCCCAGACCCATCCCAGCATCAAACAGCTTGATTAAAATTCAGTAGTTTCATAAACTGACAATTAACAAATAGCTTTTGAAGGTCATAAACAGGCACACTGTCATCACAGAACAAAAGTGACTAAGTTTGTTTTAACGTCACTGTTACATTTTTCTAACAGTTGTCTTCACTTTCTTGATACACATTGAACAAAACAGCTCAACTACTTTTACTGTATTGTACTTTCAACACAATGACATTGATATGTAGAAGTATTTATTAAAATGGTCTTATTTGTTTTGCAGCGAGCATCACATTCATGTACTTTGTCATGTACTTTTATGCCATCAACCTTGACTTCTGTAAGGCCTCTGACACTGTCCCACACAACACCATGGGTTTGATGGAGAGATTATTCAATGAATAAGGAACTGGCTAGATGACTGCATCCAAAGAGTGTGAATCAATGGCTCAGCGTCCAGATAGAGACAAATAATGAGTGATGTCCCTCAGAGGCCCACAGTGGGACCAGTACTGTTTAATATCTTTAATAATGACACAGAAAGTGGGATTCAGTGCACCCTTGGAAAGTGTACAGATGACACCAAACTGAGCAGTGCAGCTGATACACTAGATGGAAGGGATGCCATCCAGAGGCACCTTGATAGGTTTGAGGAGTGGGACCTCATGAACTTCATGAAATTCAACAAGGCCAAGTGCAAGATCCTACACATGGGTCAGGGCAATCCCTGATATCAAGAGATTGGGGGATGAATGGATTGAGAGCAGCCCTGCACAGAAGGACTTGAGGATACCGGTGGGCAAAAAAAAAAAAAAAAAAATGGACATGAGCCAGCAACATGCACTTGCAACCCCAAAAGTCAGTTGTATCCTGGGCTGCATAAAAAGCATGGCCAGCAAGACAACAGAAGTGATACTCCCTCTCTACTTCACTCTCGTGAGATTCTGCTTGGGGTTCTGCATCCAGCCCTGGGGGACCCAGCACAAGACAGAGCCGTAAAACCAGGTCCAGGAGAGCCACAAAAGCAGTCAGAGGGCTGGAACACCTCTTATGAAGAAAAGCTGAGACAGTTGGGGTTGTTCAGCCTGGAGAAGAGAAGGATTTGGGGAGACCCTACTGCAGCTTTTTAATACTGAAACAAGGCTTATAAGAAAGATGGAGAAAGACTTTTACCAGGGCCTGTAGTGACAGGACAAGGTACAACAGTTTTAAACTGAAAGACAGTAGATTTATATTGGAGATAAGGAATAAGTGTTTTACAGTGAGGGTGGTGAGACACTGGCACAGGTTGCCCAGAGAAGCTGTGGCTGCCCCCTCCCTGGAAGGGTTCAAGGCCAGATTGGATGGGGCTTTGAGCAACCTGATATAGCAGAAGGTGCCCCTGCCCGCGGTAGGGGGGTTGGACCTTTAAAAGCTCCCTTACAACCCAAACCATTCTATGATTACTAGCAAGCAGTGCTACATGACACCTTCATGACTAAGAATCACTAAAAACAGCTCTACAAAAATGTCATGCAATCCAAATTTGAGTAACAGCAAAAGTATCACTTTTCCAGATGTGTAATAACAAATATTGCTTGGGCAAAAATAGTCTTTGTTAACCAAAACCTGCAGTATCTCAGAAATCCAAATTTCTACACCCAGCAATAACAACAGTCTCATTCTAAGATGACCTGAATTCCAAATTCTGTCAATAGCATCAAAAGCATATACACTGAGATTTAAATACTGAAAGACTTTCTCAGTGATATGCTCAACATTAAATTTTTTAAATTCTAAAATAGACATAAATAATTAAAATAAAATGTGGAACTTTGACCTATATCTACCAGGAGCATAGCATAACAGAATTGTTAAGAGGGTTTCATGTAATCATTAGGGGCTGTCTTGTTTTAAAGAAACAAGCAAACCCTGAACATGTTTAAGACTTGCTGTTCCAGCTGGATATGCCTAAGTCATGCCCAATGGAATTCATCCCAGAGTACTGAAAGAGCAGGCCAGTGTCATCACAGGACCTCTCTGCATTATTTTTCAACAGTCTTGGGAGCCTGGAGAGGTCCCAGTTTTTAAGAAGTGTAAGAAGGAAGACCGTAGTAATTACAGGCCTGTCAGTCTCACTTCAGTGCCTGGTAAAATTATGGAGAAGGTTGTTCCCGGAGTTACTGGAAAGCACTTGAGATAATGCAGTCATTGGTCATAGTCAGCATGGGCTCGCGAGGGGAAAGCCCTGCCTAACCAATTCATTTCCTGTTATGACAAGGTCACCCATCTAATTGACCAAAGGAAGCCAGGAGATGCGGTGGGTTTGTATATCAGCAAAGCTTTTGATACTCTCTCATAGTATCCTTCTGGACAAAATGTCCAACACACACAGAGCTAGGCAAGTCCATAATACCTTAAGGGAGCAATTGGCTGACAGGTTGGGCTCAAAGAGTTCTGGTAAATGGGGTTACATCAGGCTGACGGCCAGTCACCAGGGGGGGTTCCTCAGGGCTCAATTTTAGGGCCAATGCTCCTTTAGTGTTTCTATAAATGATCTGGACACAGGAATTGAATGTACATTAACTAAGTTTGGCAACAATACTAAACTAGGAGTAGTTATGGACTCCCTCGAAGGTAGAGAGGCCTTACAGAGAGATCTGGGCAATCACCAACCGTGTGAAATTTTACGAGAGCAAGTGCACGATTCTCCACCTGGGATGGGGTGATCCTGGTTATACATACAAACTGGGGGAAAAAATGATGAACAGCCCTGTGTAAAGAGATCTGGGGGTTTGGGGTGATGGCAAATTGAGTATGAACCAACAGTGCGCCCTGGCAGCCAAAAAGGCCAACTGTGCCCTGGGGTGCATCAAGCACAGCACAGCTAGCCAGTCAAGGGAGGCGACTGTCCCATTCTACGCTGCACTGGTACAGCCCCACCTCGAGTATTGGGTGCAGTTCTGGGCACCTCAATGTAAGAAGCACATCAAACTATTAGAGTGTGTCCAGAGCAGGGTGACCAAGATGGTGAAACGCCTCAAGGGCAAGACTTAAAAGGAGCAGCTGACCTCACTTAGTTTGTTCAGCTTGGAGAAAAGAAAGCTGAGAGGTGACCTCATTGACGTCTACAGATTCCTCAGGAGGGGCAGCAGAGGGGAGGTGCCGATCTCCTCTCCCTGGTGACCAGCAATAGGACAAGACAAAATCAGATGAAGATGAATCAGGGGAAGTTCAGATGGGACATCAGGGAAAGGTTCTTCACCAAGAGGGTGGTCAGCGACTGGAACAGGCTCCTCAGGCAAGCCGTCAGAGCACCAAGCCTGCCAGAATTCAAGGAGTGACTGGGCCATGCTCTTAGTCATGTGGTTTAGTTTTAGGTAGTCCTGCAATGAGCAGGCAGTTGAGTTCAATGATCCTTATGTGTCCCTTCCAACTTGAGATATTCTGCAATTCTATGAAATTAAATTTTAAGAATCTAAACAAAATAGGATATCTAAATATTAGTGGTTTCATAACAAGCCACAACTCTCCTGGCAAACAACATCTGCTACATTTTGCTTCATTCCTTTTCATCCTCTGCTCCTTAAGAATTTTTTCTGAAGTTCTATGGAAAAGACTAAGTTTCATATCAAGAACACTTCAAGTATGTTTCCCTCTTCAATCCCAAATTCTTGCTGTGTGTATCCAAAAATCAAGATAATTTACAAAAAAAGTAATTATAATACAAGAGGAAAGGAAATTAGTGTACTGAATTCAAGGTGGGAGCTATACAATTCAAAATTCATATCACCTTCCTCATTGAAGTTAATCCATCAGAAATGTATATAAACTCTAACAAAGTCACCACTTTGCAGAATAAATTCGATGACTTTCTGGAGGTGCAGGTTGGTAACTTAAAAAGATTATCTTTGTCAAACAGTAACTATTCAAGCTACTCTTAAAAATCATACAAAACCCCAAACTTGGTAAGATTTTTCAAATGCAGATTTGTATGAGTAGTATCCCATTTCTTCTATTAAAGTCGTCTTTCACTGAAGGGGAAAAAAAAATATCAACTTAGCTTAGATCAGCTTATTAGGTCTACAGGTACTGTTTTTTCCAAGAATAAGTTCAGTGCAAACTTTTACCTGAAAACACAAAAACCACATTCATGAAATTAAATAACCCCTTTACTTTGCCTGCGTATCTTCTTAAGTATTAAATTATGCAGTCCAAACAATTTAAGAGAACTACTTCTGCAGTCAAGTGGAGTTTTGAATGTCGCTGTGGAGAGAGGTTCCAGTCTCTCTGGACGCCTGTTCAGCAGGCTCATGGTTCAAAATGAACAAACAAAAAAAACCCCAAAATAATAATAGAACACACACACACAAACCCCCCTCAAATCTAATCAGAATTTCAGCCTTCTCAGTTTCCTCCCATTAAATATTTGAAGAAAGCACTATGACCCTCCCTTAACTTCTCCTCTAACCTTGAAAACATCCAGTTTCCCCTCCTTAAGTGATATGTTCTAGGCCCCTAATCATCTTGGTGATCCTCACCTGGACTTGTGGCAATAGGTCATTTTTTTCATGTATTGGTGAACCCCAACACAGTACTTCAGATGTGCCCTCAAAATTGTTGAAGAGAGTGGAAGAATCACTATTTTCTGGCTGCTGGCTGCACTCCTACTAAGGCAGCCCAATACACGGCTGGCCTTTGTCACTGCCAACCCACATTCAACTTGTCATCCATCTGAGTCCAAGGTCCTTTCCTGGAAACCTGTCTTGTAGCCAGCCTGTACTGCTGCATAAGGCTATTTCATCCCTGGCACAGGATTTCACATTTCTCTTTAGTGAATCCCACAAGGCTCCTCCTGTCAGGCCATTTCTCCAGTTCCCACTGATTGGTGACTCAGCCTGCCAGCACACCAAGCAACTTGGTATCATCCAACTATACTTGTTGAGATGACACTTCAGCCCATCATCCAGACAATTAAGAAACACCAAATCATACTGATCCCAAAAGTGATCCTGGAACGATGCCACTTGCAGTCTGCTACCGCTTCTCTGATCACCACCCTCTGGGATTGGTAATCCAGTCAATGTCCTTCCTTCCACCCTGCAGATCACTTATCTGGTCCATCTCTTACCAATCTGGATTAAAGGCTACCAGAGCAGACCATGTCAAAAGCCTTGCAGTCCTACAGACTTACTTTGCAGAAAGCCATCTCTAGCATCCTACTAGATTTTTAGTTCTCAGGCAAAGAAAAACCAACAAAATAAGACTCTGTTGGTATCCTAAGTATCTATTTATGCACGAGAAAGACTTCTGTATTTCTCCTGAAAAAAATAACAAAAAGGATAAAACAAGTAAGGTCAAGTTAGAGGTGGCTCTTAAAAAAGAAAGAAAAAGTATATACCATCTGGCTTAACCATAGTAACAAAGAACTTAATATCTGTCCTTTGACCAGTGTATGAAACAAGGAGGCCATGTATGTGCCCACATGCACATCTATGTGTATAAAGAGGGGAGTGGGATCCCAACAGCTTTTTGTTGCTTCTTCACAGGAGCATTAAAGGAAAAGTTTCCCATAATAACCACAATCAAACCCACCGTCTTCAAAAATCTTACTTGCCACAATGCTTATACAAAACCTCAGCATTAGCCCAATGGTATTTAAAAGCCAATATATATAACACAAATCAATAATCTCTCTTTAGAAACATAAAATAACTGTTTGCTGCACTTCTCAGCAGGGAGTATACATCCAGCTGTACTCCTTCAGGAAAGGAAACTCATGTTATTATCTCAGGAGTTTTCCTTTACACTCACCAATAAACTTCAGGCCTATTGGCCAGTATCAGTCAATCCTGACAGAACAGTCTCTTAGAGAAGTACCATGGTGCATGCTATTAACTGGATTCTGAAAAGTTTCCCATGAAATATAAAAATATACTATTTGTTTAGGGCACTGTTTTGTAGAACATGTTGATATTGCCTACCTCTACACCTGAAACAATACTAATAATTATCATTCTTGGCTTGGTTTTGCCTGAAGATTTCATTGCAAGGTACTACTTCATTCAAAGTTAGAACTTATGTTCTTTCTTATAATCCTCCTCTGTAAACAGATGTTTCACATCTGTTTTTTTAAAAAAAAATCATTAACAAACACCTGCATTCACATCATTGCAAATCACAACAATAGTTATGAAAATTGAGTTGTATTCATTGAAGTGAGAAAAATACTGGAAATTAAATCAGCCAATCTAATTATGTTCCAAATCATTTATCTGCAGTCTTTCAGTGATCTCATGCTGGATTACGAACATGGTTTTATGGGTCATTCTCCTCTCCCTTCCCTTTTATTTCAAACAACTTTTTTCCTTTTATTGATTTTTAACTAAAGATACGTCCACAGGACTTCAAACTAAACACTAAAACCAACTTTAAGTCATGTCACTTTAAGCGTCTCTCTTCTCCATCAGGGCCACGACTGCATGGTACACACTATCAAGATTTATCTGAACAGCATACTGAACAGAGTACACCAAAGAGCACTTTCACAGTTTCCTAACTGATGAGCAAACATGAAGGAGCCTGTTGGGAGTTCAAAACAAGAAGCAATACTTCTCTAAGAAAAACATATGAGCTATCAAAAGTATGCCTAAAATGAATACAAATTCTCAAAAGGCAAAACTAATTAATCTGCCATGACTGAAACTTTGAGCTACCAGTGAATATTTTTTTGTTTTTCCTCACATCAGTCATATTTAGGGAGATTGCCTGCTTATTACAACTAAATGTTTCAACTACTACCACATGAAGGGTAAAACCAACTGCATACTAAATTAATAAGCACTGTAGCATGTAAATATAAAAGCATCCTCAACCGCATTTCTGTGAAACATGCTATTGTAAATACAGGCCATTGCTGTCAAGTCTCCTTCATCACATTTTCGGTATCATGATCAGGAGTCACCCATGAGCTGCTCCTGTGGCCTCTGTATTTTAGAACGCTCATGTATCCATTTTTATGTCTTTGGTGCAATTTGGAGCATATATCTTTTGCCATTCAATGTAAAAACAGTAGGAATTATCCTGGGTTTTATTTACTAGACAAAGAAACTTTTTTTATCTGTTTTTTGAGAACAGTCTGCTACCAAAAGCATATTTCTTCAAAAACTGATGATTACTTGTGGTCTGTTATGTAAGAACCAGTTCTCAAGTACAAAGCTTTATATGATGCAAGTCTGTTTGAGTGCTACAAGTAATAGGTTACAAGGACAGGAAAAGCTGATTTTAAGTTTCCCAGTGTCTCCTGGATTCAGATACACACACACGGGGGAAAAAAACAAAAAAAAAAATAATCAATCTTAATTAGAAAAATAAAGAAGAATAAAGAATAGGATGTAACAATTTACCTGTTGTAATTATATAGAGGAATGGAAATTAAGTGATAGAAATGATAGAAAAATTTCTTTCTCTTCCAACACGCACACAAAATAGATCTTACCAGTTTACACAGTCCAGGCTAATAATCAATGTCTGTACATATTGCCAATTACAACAAAAAGCTGATTTAGAATGGAGGTACTTCTGTTCTCTTGCATGGTTTCACCTGCCTCCCTTGATAGAGTATTTTATCACTGGAAAAGGATTCTGTGGTAGAAAAGTGTATGAAATCACTGTAGATGAACTGACTGTATGAAGCTTCAGTGCTGCACAAGTTTCTACAAAATCATAAGAAGGAAAAACCCTGTCCCCCTACGTTGTCCCAAAAGTCCCTCCCCCAGCAGAATACAAAAAACTCACTGAAACTGAAGCATGAAGGGAAAGTTGCACACGGGAAACTGTGAAAATGATTCACATAAAGAAAATTTTTAAAAAGGCAAAAAGAAAAAGAAAAACCCATACCTTTCCCTTTCCCATCTCTAATTTTAGATTAGTGTCCATGACAATGAAGAACATTGAGAAATCTTCCCCCCTTCAAGTTATGTCAGGCTGTGCAGGAGCCTGCCAGTCATTCCTTTGCTGATGCAGCATGCACACATATGTTACAGCACCAGTCTAGAGCAAGAGACCTCTAAGCTCCAGCAGGTCAGCACAGTAAGAAACAAAATGAGCAACAGTCATTGCAGTAATGGTGGTTTGGGGCTTTTTTATTTACAAAAACAAAACCAAGCATATCTACAGCCATATTTCATTATACTCATCTTTTAAGCTTTTATTAAAAAAGATGCATATGACAAGCTCTAATTGTCAGAAAGCACATTTTGAGTTTTCAACTTCCCATTGAAGAGCAAAAGAAAGAAAGAAAGAAAGAACTTTCATCATTAAAGATGCTCAAGTATTACAAAAATATAACAGTAAAACAAGCATCAGAAAGAACTGCAGCTATTCTTTATTGTATCATCAGCTTCTAACTGTCCCTTCTTATCTACCAGCCTGCCTAAAGGGAATTTAAACATTTAAGCTTAACCTCTGTATCTCAAGATAGTCCTGCAAAACATCTGCTGCCTTAGGAGAAAGACTGAGAACTGCCTGGTCATGATAACCGAGTTATCCCTTGAGTGCAAAGATGTCCTTTCAGCTGGAGCTGGGACACAGCAGAATGGTAATCAAGACAGTCTAGTGGCGATCCCACATGTGCGCTACTTATTCTCAGAACAGATGTCATCGTTCCCTAAAAATTCCAACTAGCTCACACAGTAATATCAACTCAAGGATTAAAGTCAACTCTTCAAAATCTGAGTAACACAAATCACAGAGCTACTGCAGATATAAAAGCATGTCTGGTCAGAACAAAGCAGAGGCTATATTTTAAGACACTGTATCAGTAATCTGCCTATGCTATTTTAGGATTTCAGCCACCCATCTACATACACAATAATCCACCTCCTCATATGAATATTATAAAAAAACCTCTCCCAGTTTCATGCAGAAATATGAAGTTAAAAATGTCTTCTTTGCATGAATTTAACATTATGCTGAAGAAATCAACATGGAAATGAGTACAGATTGCAATTTCTCTTAAACTAGACCTGGACTACAATTTAATGGTTTCTTCCCCTCCAAATTTGAAAAAAAAAAAAAAAATAAAAAAAAATTATTACTTAGCATTAGAATGAACCTTAAAATTTGTGTTTGATGATGACCATTAGATAACACTCATGCTTTAAAAAAATTATTAAAAAAAAAAACCTTGCAGTTCTTTAGTAATTCCCATATAAGATGGTTAAGCCTGGCTACAAAGATGACAGGGTCTTTTTTTTTTTTTTTGATCTGGTGTGGATAACAAAAAACCCCTAAGTTTTGTCTCTTAAGAAGAAAAAAAAACTTGCAAATTTTCAGAAGTTTCAGCAGATTAACAATGTAGCATGAAACTTTTACAGTCAATAAACTGCTACACAGCAGCATGTACTTACTATTTTCTCCTTTGATAATATTACAACAGATTTAAATCAAGTTTGGGTGGTTGGGGGTTTTGGGGGGAGGGGGGTGCTGGTTTTGCTTTTTTAAAAAAAATAAGTCAAACACACAGAAGTCCTTTGGGGAATCTTTCCTAGGCTTCTGATTTTCTGATGTATGACTTGGTATTTTGTTGGGCTTTCCACTAAAAACTTACTAAATGCAAAGTCATCAGAATCAGTAAAAGTGTCTGCTCTGAGTTTACATCTGAAACCTGTCCCAAAATTGACTCTAACTGGATCCAAAGTCTTCTCTGTAAAGAACTTTAGTTATAATAAGAAGAGAGTCACAACTAGGACAGAATATGTATCAGTCCGCCCAGCTGAACTAACTGTACTTGTACAGGAGGACAACCAAGGGAAAAAAACACCAATTGCATCCATAATCTATTATTTCAGAAAACTTGTTAATAGTGATTAAGGAACAGTAAATTGACAATTCTGTAATACCTTGATGGAACCGGAGACATAAACATGCACACACAGCAGTCTATTTCTTCTGTCACATTCTTTATGAAAAGGTAGTTCTGATATAACCACTGATCTGAGCTACAACAGGAATGACACCAGACTGAGAGGCTATGAAGCAGTTCTTACTTTTGTTTAAACCCATTTAATTCCTCACCACTTCTGTTCAGAAAATTGTTCTGGTTCACAATCTTACTTAGAATAAAGAAAATACTTAAGTTGATCCACAAACCAGCTTATAGTCACTGAGGCAGGTGCAGGTTGTGTTGAATTCAATTAGCTTTAAAATAAGGACTCAAGATACTTCAGGCTGTAGCACCATAACAGCACAGAGCTTGACACTGCCTGCAAAAGCCCAGCAAGGGCCCCAACCCACATCCAACATTAAGTTAAAAATCAAACAGCTGCAAGGATGGGATCATCCCCTCTGCTTTAATATGGTGTGCTCAAAACTGAAGTTCAGGAGACGCTTGAAGAGCTCTTCAGTCATCCATGATGCATGGACAACAGCAGCAGTAATAAGAGCAACATAACAGGCACTTCAACCATCTAATTTCAATCCCCTGCTTCCTATGAATCACACACAGCCTTAGGTAAGCAGATGTACAGAAACCAACCTAGCTTTAAAGTAACAGCAGCAGAGCTGCATATGCAAGCTACAGCTACAGTAAAGATACAAAGACTCTAATGGAGCACCTCGCCTGCCACATTCTGACCATCTGCATTTCTTCATGCAAATGAATAAAAACAAATTTGGGACAGTTGCAGATTTTTTGCAGTATGTTAACAGTAGAGCATATTTATATCTGGTTTCCAATCAAGTAAAGCTTTTTTATATTTACAGATGATAAAAAATAATACAAGTCCAGAATCAATTTAAACTGCAAACAGTTTAAATAGGGCATATAAAATAGTTATAAAAACAAAAGAAATTCCAGAAGTAGAAATGCAAGCACTAGAAGCACCCACTAGTCTCTATTCCTCTTACTTATTTCTGTCAAATCAGACATAGAAACTTTGGAAATACACACAATCCACACAAATGGTGCGGAACACTGTGTATTTATCTTCTAGATTTTGGTTTTCTTTGGACAGGCATTAACACACTCGGACTGTACTGATGTATCTCCCAAATCATGAAAGCATTATACTGTATTCCTACCCCAGAAGTCTTCAGTGATGGCAGAATACATGTTTTTACTTAACTCTATGAATGCTGTTAACTGTATTAATAAGTACACCAATGGCTGTACCTATTCCGCATAGTTAAGACCAGGGGGCAGCAATACTGTCAAACACAAACCAAAACAGGTTGATTGCTGACAAATCTATAAGCAACCATGTCTTAGTTATGAGAAAAAAAAACAAGCTACAGTTATGGAAAAGTTACAGAAGTTAATCTAGGTTACATAATAAAAGTAAAATATATAAATTTAAATGCAACCTTACAATTACTCTATTATCTAGTCAGTTATTGTCAACAATAGCACTGTTAAGATTTTGAACACAGACAGGTTTTCTACTAAGCCAACATTAACTAATTTTGATCTTACGGAATTATATTTCCATGCCCAAGACTATCAGAAGAACACCATGATTAATACTCTTGCCTTGCATACCAAATGCTTTGCTCTTGCCAACACATTCAGCAAAACTAAAAAGAATCTATTAAATCCATCTCCTAGATACGCACTGCCTCCTGAAGAATTGATGAATACTTGATGAACTAAGTGTATAAACCAAAACAACAACTAACTGCAATCTATGAAACAATAGCAAAAAGCTGTCTTCTTTCAGCATTATTACGTTAGTACCTTCAGCCAAGCCCAGGGCAAGAGAAGAGCTACACACTGTCTTGTTTTAAAGTCATTTGAAATACATTTCCTCATAACTGCTGACCTAGTCCATAGGAAATTACACTGAAGCCTCAAATAGAAAGCAGTGAACTGACATCCCATAGAAACCAGCTCTGGAAGTTTACCCATTTTCACACTGCTACTTCTTGATAGCAAAGCAGGATGGACATTTAAATGACAGTCATAATAAGCATTAAAAAAAAAAAACAACACTGAGGCTTCAAGGTTGAGATGTTGAGACTGTATAATCGCTCCTGTGGCATTATTTTGCTGCTCTCCTTCCACCACCGATTTTTTTTTCATACTATTGTCCTCACTCCACATTCATCTCTTCATCCTTACCTCATTTCTTAAACGAAGTCTCCCTTGGCAGGTTTCTGTATTCAGAGTTCTGCGCTGACCTGATCTAATGAGTGGCTGGGGAAAACCTCTACTAACGCTCCCAAGGAAAACTCAACCTTCATCGTTCCTCCAAAAATCCCAATACTCATACTTTTTTCTCCAGCAACAACTGCCAACACCAAAAAACACCAAGAAGTACAACAGTAATATTTAAGTTCAAGCAACTGCTTTACACACTAATCTTTAAGACGCCAGGGCTGGAAAGGTTTCTGTAACTAGCTCAACACAAGAGCAAAGTCCCACAATTAAAAGACCAGATTACACGCATACCAATGTCTGTAGCTCCAGTGGATTTGGGCGGGTAGCACTGCCCCGTCCCTGATGCTCTTTCTCAAAGACAAATTAAAAAAAAAGAAAAAAAAAAGAAAAAAAAAAAAAAAAGGGGGGAGTGGGGGAAATTATTTACCTCTTCCAGCAGTGTGACCGTATTTCTGCAGTTCTGCAACCGGGTGGTGAAGCTGGATGTGGTCGGGGAGTTGTAATCCTCTGTGGTCTCGGCGATGAACTCCGACACGGTGATCTGGTCCGGCATGATCCTAGCCCACCGGTGAAGCCCAGAAGGAGCCGAGCACACAGATCCGGAGGAGTGGAAGCCAAGTTTTGGGGGATAGAGGGGGGTGGAAAAAAAGGAAAAGGGGGAAGAAAAAAGAAAGGAAAAAAAAAAAAAAAAAAAAAAAAAAAGGCAGGGGCAAGATGTTAACAGCCAGCAGAGACCCGCAGCATCAAAGCAGCGGAGCCGCAGAGAGAGGCTGAGGCTTCGCCCTCCGCATCCAGCCTCGCCCCCGGCCGCCCCCTCCTCCTCCCAGGCAGGAGGTGAGGGGGGCAGGCCCCCCCCGCGGCACCCCGCGCCGCTCGGCCCGCCGGTGGGGAGCGCTCCCCCGGCTCACTGCGGCCCCCGACGGCTGCGGGGACGGGGCCGCCTCTGAGGAGCCCGGCCCCGCCGCCGGCGCTGAGGGGGGGGGGGGGCGGGTGGGCGGGAGGGAGGGGAGCGGCGCCCGCCTGCCCCCACCCCGCCGGGCTCAGCCCCTTTCCCCACCCGCCGCCGACCCCCCCCCCCCCCACTCCCGCCCGCCGCCAAGTTGAGCACTAACTTGTGCGGGCTGCGGCTGCGCCCCCCGGCCGGGGGGAAGGAGGGGAAGGGCCGGGGGGGAGGCGGCGGCTGCCCGGGGCTGGCGGGGGCTCCCGCCGCCGCTGACAGTCACCCGGTGACTGACACGCGCTGCCCGGCGCCCGCCCGCAGCCGTTACGTGGGGCCAACGAGGAAGTGCTCTGCGCAGGCGCCGCCGCCCGCCTCCCTCCCTCCCTCCCCCCCCCCCCCTCCTCCCCCGATGGCACCGCCCCCCTTTCCCCCCCCCCCACGCGCCCTCCCCCACGCGCGGGGGCGCCTCGCGCCGGGGCCGCGGGACGGGGGGGGGGCCGCGCGGGGGCTGCGCCTCTTTTTTCCTTTTTTTGTTTTCTTTTTTTTTTTTTTTTTAATGGTAAAAAAGAGGGTTTTGGCGGCGGCACAGCAGTTCGGTGCCTCGTACCGCAGCGGGGGCAGCGGCGGCGGCCCCAAACCTCCCTGGCAGCCCCGGTGCCTTTGTGCCGTGCGCCAGCCCCGCGGCCGCTCACCAGTCCTGCTTCCGAATAAGTGGAAATAGCCCTTCTCCGTTCTTGCATCATGTAACTCTGCCCATTGACAGACAGCACTAATGAGGGTTTTTTTTTCCTTTTTTTTTTTTTTTTTTTTTTTTTGAGCTTAGATTTTGGGGCACATATGTGCCTTTCTAAAGAAGGTTGGGTCTCAGGGGGCTCAAGTAATTATGGTCATCTGCTGTTGCAGTCCGATTTATTTAGTCATACTATGTGTTTTATTTCTCTCTGCATTTGGGATTCACTCCACAGAAGCTGGGAAAGTCAGGGATGGTAAATATTCTCAAATCTGAACAATTGCAAATGAGCAATATTATATGGATATATCCATTTCAAAGGTTTTAATGTTGTGTATATAAGGACATACTCCTGTGCACTCAGGCTTTTACATATGTAATTCTAAGAAAATGCCTGTACAATTCAAAAGTAGTTGAAAATAGCAACAAAAGGCTGCGATGCCTGAGTAAGCACAAAAAGGAGATACCTGATTTGTGTATAACCATAAAAAATAATTTGTATGCAGTCCTGCCAGCAAAAATATGACCAGTACTCCTGAGAAGTGGTCCTGCCTGAACATGTTGCTTTGATTTCATTGCCTTAGCAGAAGCCCTTCATACGCCATGTGATTGCTGCTGCTGCTGCTTCACGTGATCCGGTTTTCCAGCACAAAGGCTGCGGACTCGTAGAGATGATTGTTAAACGTCACGAGACTCTGAAAGGTAGAGTAGGCAAGAGGAGGAGGAAGCCAGGAAAGGAACCATGTGGGAGTTGCACTAAAGAATGGATTTGGGCGGAAAAAAAACCTGAAGCACTGAAGAAGCAACTGGAGGGGTAGGAAGAAAATCAATTGAGGATCGTGTTCATAAGCGTAGTGGCGGAGGAAGAGAGATCAAGAAGACAAAAATGGCTGGTGACATCAAAAGCCCTATGGAAAGGAGCATGAAGAACTGTCTGGGGGGTTGGAGCAGGGATGAGCTGCTAGTACCATCAAAAAGAGCTGTTTCAGTGTGCCTAGCCTGCATGGAAATGGATGGGTGAGGGCTGGGATATGGCCCGAGGGCCAAACAGGACCTCTGTGGTCATCCCCTGTAATTTCCTGCAGAGCATCGATCATGGGCTGTCACACAGCTGTTCCTGAGCCAAACCAGTCTGTGGGTCAGCCACGGCGTTCACATCAGCAGGACTTCTGATCCCTCTCTAGCAGATTTCAAGTGACGATAAATCCATTGCACTGATGGGTAAACTGGTTTAATTAATTGAGTACTCCCACTGTTAAAGCCGAATTGTTCCTCTTCAGGCTGAGCTGGAGCACTTGTCTCTGGATTGTAAAATAACCTCATCAGCTATCCTAAACAAATCCTACCCCAACGAGCTGGACATACTGCTACAGACATAATTTCTTTAATACTGTTTAGAGAGAATTTAAACTGCAGAATTGAAGAACATGTTCAACAAAATAAAGGAGGAGGCAGGCCAGGGAAACTGGAGCAGTGAAGAGTGACAGAAATATATAAAAAATAGAATGAATACAGAAGAATACTAGGAAATAAAGAGAACAGCACAAGGCCTACATATGAAAAGGGAGATCAATACCTACCGATCATAATTGCCTATTAGTCTGGTTTTTTGACAGTTCTTAAATTGTTAGCTTCATTAAAGGGAACATAGTGCTCAGTTTTGCTGCTTTGAAGCAGCATTTCCTTTTCCCCTATACAAATGCTAGTACAGAAAATAGCCCTATGGGCATGACCTTTTTAGGCTTGGATTGTCTTCATTTAAACTCACTGGAAGCAAGATTAGTTAATGAATATGATGCTAATAAAAAATAAATGATACAATTTGCCTGTAAAAATATGCTTACATTTAAATTAGTCAGATTATATAACTGTTTCAGATAGGTTTTAGTGGATTTCAGATTTAACCATGTTTCCTGTTTTGAATTGCGATCAGTATCTGAGATTCACTTCTAAATTTGTAAGATGCACCTCTCTATAAATTGTCACTAACTGAAATCACTGTTTCACTTCACAAATGTCAAAGAAAAATCAGCAGCGTGTGAAAGTTACATTTCACGGCGTCTGCTCTAGCACTATCTTAGTCTGTGCTCAATCCTGGGGGAGGCTGTGCTGCAGCCTTTTTCGCATGTAAGGCTTGCCAACAGAAGTTAGGCTGATCTTACTTCTCTTGGTATTCTGATGCGAAATGCATCTCCTTGTCCACCCTGGGACAAGGTAGCGGGGGTGAGGAACATGCAAGCAGCCCTGGAAAGCACACTCCTTACTGATGATACATTTCAGTCAAGGAAATTGTGCTGTCTTGCCATCCCACCCAGTGATTCAGTCTACAAATCCACTTGATTCCCTGGCCTTTTTTACTGTGACTGCCAACAGGACAGTTAATCACAATAAATTGATAATATTACTGCAATATCTGTGATAGTCACCATGCTTAGGGAGAGGCTAAGGAACATAGCAAGGACAGCACAAACTACTAACACAGGTGTTTCACAATACGCTGAATAACAACTATGGTATTTTTCATTTTATAGTCATCTCATATTTAGGTTGAGATCATCAGTTCATTCACAGGAGCAGAGCAGTAGTCATCAGGTGATGTTATTGTTATCATTGCAAACTTTCAAACATTACAGATATGTGCCAGAGGTGAAGAGCTACATTGCACTTGCATAGCTCTTCATGTCGTCAATGCAATTAACTGTTTAAACCACACAGCATTGAGGCAGAGAACACTATAGATAAGGAGATAGATGCAGGAGGCTATGGTCCTGCTGACCAAAACAAAAAGCAGGGCTGTACTTTTGGCTGTCTAGCTTTGGTCATGCAAAGTCAGCTTTTCAGGGTATCAATGCCTGCGTGCTGAAGCCGGTGGCGGGTTAGGCTAGGCTTAGGCTGCCACAGAGAGCAGCCCCGGGACCACCCCCGAGGCCACACTTGCCTTCTGCACAGGTAGCGAGCTCACAGACACCAACTCAGGTGTGGTTGCTGCTTGTTTTTTTGGAAACAAGCTTGACCCAGGTCCCTGGCTGTGCGCCAAATACACTGCTAAGCATGCTCAGACAAGCTGCCTCCAGGGCCGTTTGCAACCTGCCAGTGTGGTGGTAAAGTGAGTTGTTTGCCAAAGAAGGAGATCACTGTGCACATGCTTACCGTGCTGATGACTCTTCCTCATTAGTATATAGTCATGCCAGGATCTCACGTGTCAAATTTGTTTTTTCTTTCTTCCCAAGTATGAAAGAGATGATGCTACTTTGCAAATAAGGGCATACACCTACGCTCATTTCTTTACTTTCAAGGTTCCCATCTTGGCTATTACTGCTTATAAAAGTGGTATAAATCAGGCATTAGTGTTTAATTACAACATCAAATCTTTGAAATACACATGCTATTGTTAATGAACTACATAGCTGTTCTTTTTGTGCTCCTTAGCATCTTCATAAGCACGAAGAGTATCACCAGCTCAGCAGCAAATAGCAACAGAACTAGTGGCGTGCTAGAACTCATCAGGAAAATATCCTTAGGCTATGCTGCTCTACTACACTGCTATTCTGAATAAATTTGTGGTTTGGTGTTACATTCATCCATTTCAGCTAAACACAGCAGTCAGCATTACTTCCCATCCTCCTTCCTATCCTTACTCACTTTGTGGGATTACAGTATGTTCTAAGGCAGCCAAGGCATTTGATCCCTGATAAAGTTGGTTTGAGATTCCTTGAGAAAACATATATATGGTAAATTGCTCTTGCTACATTTTTATAATTTAATTTTCAGATAATGTCTGACAAAATTAATGGGAAATGCTTATTTAAATTTATGGCCATAAATACTAGAATATCCACAATTATGTCTGAATACCAACACTTCTCATTTGAGTTGCATGTTGGGCTTAGAGGATACAAGAATCTCAGCAGGGTGGGTTTGGCTTTTGGTTTTGGAGTATCTCATGCTAAAACTCAGTAAACTGTTTTTGTTAATGGAACTCCAATAGTTTGTTTTGAAAAACAAAACCACCCCATTTATGTAAGGGCACGTAACATCATCTCTTTGTACTTCAGCTGGAAATGTTCACTCAGGAGGAGTTTCACCTCCAGGAGCAGTAACATCTGAGCGGATGGTCCTGCCAGCTGACTGAGCCTTGTACGAAATGTAACAACTACATCTTTTAACCTGCAGCATGTTTACACTTTTAATATCACATAAGTGCACGATGTACTCACAGGAAAAGGCAAAGTCTATTTTAAACATTGAAGCCTACATCACACGTTGTGACTGGTGCTAATTTGCTTGAAGGGAACTTACACGGTAAACTGCAAAGTGTTTCTGCTTGCAAAAGAAGGCTGTTGCATTTGACATTTGCAAATCTTTGAAGTGATTGTATTACAGGGTCACAATGGTCAGGTAACTTTCCAGTTAAAGAAAAATGTTCTTATCTAAATCATATCACCTCACATGCAGAAAACCAACATCCAGATCCAGAAAACATGCTGACTACAATTCTGTATTTTTAAGTGACGGTATTTACCAATATGGCTTATGGACTACACGAGCTGCATCAAGAGTTTCTGTTGCTGCTGTGACTGTTTTGAATACAAGAATCAGCTGATTTCGATTTTAATACTGGTATCTCTGAGCATTTATCATCATTTGGTATTTAAAATTAGATAAGAAAACATAAGCAACTGTCTCAGAAAATACAGTATTAGTATAAAAGCCTGTTAGCACTAGAAATAATGGCTTAAACAAAGGGTTCTTTCTGCATTCTTTCAATATTAATATGATAGCAAGAAGAGAACCCATTGTGTTCTCATTATAAATGGCATTTTGGTAACATTAAGATCTTGCATTTTTAACGCTATATGTACCAAATGAAAATCAAAACATCAAAAACTTATCACTGAATGATATATTTTGCATCTTATTTACTTGAATATCCTGTGCAAGGAGTGTGACTGAACGATGGGTAAACTCAAGTAGCCATCTCAAAGGCAAGCTGAAAATAACAGCACTGAAAATGAAGTATAGCATTGAGTTACACAAGATTAAGCTGACTAATCTGCTGATTCAGTTTTGCCTTTGTTTTTTGGTTTTGTCATGCAAGATCAAGAGTCATGCAGACAAACATGTAATGGCATTCCAGGCTCACAGTAACAACAAGCAATGGGCTGTTCCCCTGCAACCTCTGCATCCTCCAAAGAGAAAACCAGCAAAATGCTCACCAGCAGCAAGAGGCAGCAGGCTAGGGACAGGGAAGGCATGCTTTCTTTTTTTGTTGCAGGTGTGTTGAATTTGGTATTTTTATTGCACAGAGGTTTTTTGTTAGAGATGCTCATTTAATAAACCTTACTTCACTTCATAGGAAGCGTAATACTGCATTGTGCTGGGAGAGATCAGATTTAAATAAAGCCCTTAAAACATCTATAGAATATAAAAACCCAGCAGTATATTCTTCTATAAGGATTATATTTTGGACAGTCCAAAGATATCAAACCCTTATGAATGCTGATGGATTAAGAAAACCATCAGTGGAGCCTTTGGCAAATTTAACCCTTGTCCACGGTGCAAATGGGAGCTTGCTCATTGCTCACTGAGACAGTTGTGCAAGAACTGCCAACCCCACGGGAGCTGCTGTCCCAGCAATACCCACCAACGCCGTGTCGGTGGGGGTGAGGACCAGCATGGAGGAAACCTGTGTGTGGTTATCCTTGCATTCCTGACCCTGAGCGAATCCTTGGAGGATTGTTGGGAAGGGCACAGCAAACACGTTAGCATGAGATCAGGCCATGTTAGTGAGATTGCAAAGCATAAGACAAAGCCAATACGTCATGAAAGGGTACTCTGCGGTTGAAACAAGAAATAAGAGTCCGTCCAAAGCAGGAATCATAGCTGAATACTTTTTTTTTTTTTTTTTTTTTTTTAATATGAGAAATAGCAATGACTAAGATCAGAGAGTGATACTGCAGAAATGAACATGTTGCAGGGCAGCTGGCATAGCAAGATCTCCAAAATAAAAAGAATATGAAATAAAGCCTCAACCCGCACTGCAAACATTTCAATATTTTCTCTTTCCCTCTGGAAACGATATGGTTGTGTCATTATCCAGCCACATCTCTGGTTCTACCTAAGCTGCTAAATGTATGCTGATGGCAGAGCGCAGCTTGCCGGAACTGAAACTGGAGGTTCAGGCCGAACTGAAACTGGAGGATCAGGCCAAACTGAACCTGGGAAGCAGTTTGAGAAGGAAATAAAGGCTCTTTAGACCCGGGTTCATGTCCTTGAGCTGCCACTCACAGCTATGATGTGGCATTTGATCTCAGTGTGCATCATTTCTCTATCTGTGGAATGCGGAAAATTACGTTTCTTTTTCTAGGTAAAAACACACTGTGCTTTTCCAGCTGAGTAGTGCTATATCAGAACTAAGTATTTTTATTATACCTTTTATTGTAAGAGTTTCAAAAAATAACTGAAGGATGAGAAGGGCTCTCAGGCCAAACAATTTCATCAGCATTTTACTGGATAGACAAAAAGGATTGGCAGGTAAATGGAAGGGTTTCTTTCTACTAGTTGTTCATGATGTGAAAATATAAAGCAGAGAGATCTGTTTCTGTGAGGGGTTTTTTCCTTCTCTATTATGAATTTACTAGCATTAGAGCAGTATTTAATGCAAGAAGAGGGACTTAGACCCCATCATGCTAAACAGATACACAGAAGTAATTTGTGGCTTTACGCAAGGTTTTCTAAGACACAGTTTGCAGACGTGCACGTGTGCGGGCCTACTGAGTTGAAGTTCAAAAGCTGGCTTGTTGTGTTGAATGAGCATACTTCATTTCTTAATTTCCTAAAGTGTATCTTGTTAGAGAAATGCTGGAAATAAATCTGCAGATGTTGGATGTTATAAAAAAGGCCCTTGCAACTACTGAACTTACTAGCACATCTGCATTTCCTTTATATAGGCCTCTGTTTTCAAGGATGCATCACTTGGCCTGACTCTAGACTTGAAATTAGCATAGGAAATTTTTGGTGGGGTTTTATTGTTGTTCTTTTGGAGTTTTTTGTTTGTTTGATTTTTAATTAAGGAGATCAGTAAGTTTGACGATATGTAAGACCTGAAATAATTTAAGTCATATCTACTTTAATGGTCAAAGGCTTGTCATCAAGCGAAAATTACTCATATTTAAAATTAGGATCTGAATGTTTAATTAAAGTAGACATTCGAATGTTGTAGTTGTGGGGTTTTGTTAAAACCCAGGACAGCAAACAACCATCTGGAAGCTTTTGGATACTGGTCTTGCTGCATGGACCGAGTCTCCATTGGGTCAGTGTTCCCATGGTGCTAAATGAAATAAAGAGGTTTGTAATTTCAGTCTAGAAGTCCATCACAGATGCCCCTCTCTGATTACTCATTTGCTTTTACTTTTACCCACTGAAAATGAGCTTGCAGCTTCCCAAGTTAACTGGCTGTCCATTGACTGTAGTAGAGGGTGACCATCTGCTCATCTGTCCTGCCCCTAATGATTTGTTTAATGCATTGCTGATCCCAGCAAATATGAAAGGGGGGCAGGGAATGTTTTATGGGAAAATAAAAATGAGCAAAGAAAAAAAGATGTTTTCCCCTATGGATAGCAAAGGCTCACCCTCATCTTGTTTTTTATCAAGATGATCTGTGTAGGGGAAAGATCCTTTAAGTGTCCCAGACATGGGAAAAATTTCACTGATGGTGCGTACCTTCTCAGGAGCTGCAGTCAAGACCCAAAGCCGTAGGAAATCAGGTTTCATTAATTTCAGTGATCTCACCGCTACTTATTTGCTTGTTGGTAGTTGTGTTTTGTTTTATTTTATTCCTCCAAGAAAATTTAGTAGTAGTAGGACATAAAATCTTAAGTCCTGTTTCAATACCAAATAGATATATCCAGCTTAATAGCCTCATACTTTTCAAAACATGACTGTTTGACTTCTGGTCTCTTGCTTATTTAAGGCATCATGGGCTTAAAAAGGAAAAATATGCATAGCCGTGTGACAAAGCAAATGCACCGAAGGAAGATTTATTCGGTTTTCAGAAGATCAGCAGCAGTGATTCACCCCTCTTGGCTGGGCTGGCGTGCAATATGGTCAACTGTTTCCCCCAGGGAAGAAGAAAAGATGAAAGTCCCACACAGCTGCAATGGCCACGCAGGGAGCGGTGACCTGTGCCAGGACAGCTCTAGCCAGTGTACCAGGTACAAATAAAACTTCAGCCTTAACCATCAGTGTTGTTGTTGTAGGGGGTTCAAGTCAGGCAATCCAAATGTAGCTTTTAGTGGTTCAATGAAAGACAGTAAAAACTGTAAAACAAGAGCACTCACCATCCAGAGACTGAATAAACAAAAGCATATTTAGACAACTGTGTGCTATTCACCACTTTACATCACGAAAAGAGAGTCCCTCCTCTTTCAAGCCCCCACACAAATCTTGCCATAGATTTTTCAGGCAGGTCTCAGAGATTGGTTGTTTTCAAAGCTAAAACAACATCAGTTACCAGGTCTAGATGAGTTGAAAGGAGTTACAAAAAGCATCCTTTTTATACCCTGCCCCAGCTTTGAAATCTATGAAAGCAAAATACATAATACATGTTAGTGCTTGTTCCAGTATTTGCTTAGGCAGTCAATGTTTTGTAAGGATTTACTATTTATTGGAATTTTTGATCCCTGAAAGGGTTGATAGGTTAGTGTTCTAGAAAAGCACCCGCTGTAGTAATGTCCAAAGTGGCATTAAGCAGAGAATAAAATCACTGGCAGGTATTGCAACTGATAAAACCAATTTTTTATAGGCTTATATTTCATAGCATCTGGTCTGCTTTTTACTCTTTAAACCAGTTATTTATATTTATGTCTTTCTTCTTTCTTACCGATTCCATAGTGAGTCTCTTGAAGAAAAACTTGAAAGCCTGGAAGCTGAAGATCTCATGTCTCATCTGTCACAACCAGAAACCTACCTAGATGAGGAGAAAAGATCAAGTAAGTAAAACTGACCAAAGCTATGAGACTGACAAAATCACTTATTCAAACAGTCAGTTTGAAACAACGTCTATTAATTCTTTACTGATGGCAATTTATCATATGTTATTTGATTACTGCATTTGATATCATGAATTTCATTGTGGTAAACAGGTCTATTTAGAAATCACCTGAAAATAACACCTTGTTAAAAATTGCTACAGGAGAGCTTCATTTAGCTGACTGGGAAAACTCTCCATCTAACTCTATGTGGCAACTACTCACTCAGCTGCACTAAGTGTGGAGCTGGTAACATCCCCTGTCCAAGTTGTCTGACACTTCAGAAGGCCCTGTTTTCAGATATAGCTTCAATCTAACCATTCAGGCTGAAAATTTCCATGTCAGGTATATGCACCAGACTGATCTTTTTTGGAAGATGGAGATATGATTTGAAAGATAAAGAGACTGTGAGCAAAAAGTGTCCTGACGTGGAAGAATCCTGCATGTAGGAGAGGGGAGAAGGGTGTGGGGAGACCATCATACCAGGACACGGACAAGTGGTTTCACAGTTTTTCATCAAACATCTCTACCATTATATTACATTTTAAGACTGTGTTGCTGCAGCAAAAGGAAAGTGATAGAGATGCTGCAGAGCATCTGGAGGAGGCGGGTAGGACTGGACCATACCTTTCACTTTGAGACCTGCTGGGCTGATGTCCATGGTAAGTCCAAAGGGACAAGGTGGAAACAGATCGACCAGGGCTTGGGGCCAGATATTGGTGTTGGGAAGGAGAAGACTGCCCAGAAACCACTGCCTTTTAAGATGAGGTGGTAAAGCAAGGAGGCTGGGACAAGCCACATGAGACAGAGACATGCAGACCAGGTAGGCTGGCAGAATGGGAGACCTAACAAGGGCGCATGAGGATAAGATTGGGATCGAACAGAGGGGCCAAGACAGAAGGGGGGCAGGAGGGAGGCCACCTCTAAATCATACTCTCTGCTTAGCCAGTCTGCCTGTTTCCATTTGAGTATACCACTTGATTCCGTAAGGAAAAGCACATCTACTCTGAGTCGTTTTGTTTTCTTTTTTTTTCCACCTTCTCTATAAGAGAAGTCTTGTTACTTCTGTTGACCTATTTCCCCAGAGACTGCTGTAGTTTGTTTATGGGTTTTGTCCTGTTTGTTTTATGTTTCCAAATATGTCATGTGGGTCTGGAGGTTTGCCAACCCTTAATATTAAAAATAACATGGAATAATCCCTGTCTCCAAGACACATGGGATTCAGTTAAAAATTGCGACATAGAAGTTTTTGGATGGGATGTTACTATATTATATTTCTTTTCATTTTTGTTTTTGAGCCTTTAGGATACTTTCAAGTGGTGTTGTCAAGAGCTCCTTTCCCATTAGGAAGGCTAGGCATCTCTTTAACCAGCAAATTTCAGATTTTTACATACTGGCTGGAAAGGATTTGAGATTCTACCACGTGTGCCACCAGCTTGGCACCACAGGAGAAGAAATGGTTATGGGCTCTGTCCTCTGATGGGAAGGCAAAGGTATAAAAGGTGAAGTATCAAGCTTAAACCAATAATATTATGCTTGAATATTACTTTGCATGAAGGAAGAAGGTGTTAGAAGAAGACCTGGGTGCTTCACTGTTTTTTGTGGACTGGGAAAGGCCTCCATCAGCAGACAACCAAGTACCACTATCATACAAAAGCACAGCCACTGGCAACCCTGGATCTGACTCAATCCATGATGATACGTCTGCTTGTTGTTTAACTTTACAACACATCTGTTCCTTTTAATGTTATTATCCATCTCCTTAGGCAAAACAGTCACCTTCATGATTATAGGTTTATGCTATTCAAATCAAACCAAAAAGAAAAAAAAAAAATACAACGGCTCATTGCTTTCTAAATCGAACACTGACCTAAGTTCACAAGTAACTATGATTTACATTAGATTATGTTTTGAACTGATGGTAATTTATTTTTCATAAGTCCGAATAGTGACAGAATCTCCTTACATCTGCTATAATAAGCTACTGAATATTATTTAATTACTCATTTGATATAGGCAGCATTACCAGCATTTGTGGTTAGATCTTAGAGGTTCAGGATGATTATGCTCCCTTTCTAGGTCTCCTACTCATTTCTGGGTCTCTCAATACCACAGCAACAAGCAAGTTAACTGTGAAAGAAATCCAGAACCATAGTTATAAAGAAACCAAGTTGGTTGAAGTTTTCAGGATTGATTGGTGAGAAATAACACTGAGAAAGAAGCATATGTGCCTCTCCTAGAGAGAAGAAAGGTGGTCCAGTGATGAATATGCTCATGTGGGTTCAACACCCTGACTTGGTGACCTTGGACAGGTTATTAGGGCAACATTCAGATGACAAATTCCTCAGGCCCTATGCCTGTGTGAGTGTTTTGTCTGGGTAAAGAGGCTTAATACAGCTTTTATGAAACTCTCAACCCAGTGACAGTAGTAGAATTTGGGCTGTGTCAAGACAGCATCTTGACTGTTTCTCACCCCCCAAAAAGAAAGAAAACCAGTGCTTCCCAACTGTCCTTGGCAATGTGAAGGTAATACTATTAGATTTATGTAAAGTCCTTATGTATGATAGTATGTGAGTGGGAGCAGGTAGTGAATAGGAAATCTACAACTCCAGGACAGATAGAGAACAATGAAAACCTGGGGAAATATGATTGCTTTTTACCCAGGGTCACCTATACCTAAAAAGAGAAAGACTAGTTGGGGCTTAAGTAGGAGAGAGGCCTAACTGGGGACAGGGTGACATTAATAGCAGCTGGGTAACAATTCAATACAATACAATACAATACAATACAATACAATACAATACAATACAATACAATACAATACAATACAATACAATACAATACAATAATACAATAGCAGGTTCTATTAGTCCTCAGATTGAGGAAAGCATTTGTTCTTCTGCCTGATTACAAATACATACAATCATATTCAATTAATTGGTACAGTCTAAGTGCTTGACTAATCCTAGCTCTTAACTAATAAGTATAATGAGTTCGTTCCCTATATTTTTAAGCTTTTAAAACTGGTTAAATAGTGTAAAAAGCCAATAGATTCTCAGGAATGGAATATAAAAATTGCCAATATATTGGATAATAGTCAAGAGGCTAATCTTATGCAGGGATTTTGCAGAGAAGAGGAAAAGATCACGAAATATTTGTACACTCTTTAATTACTTGCATTTGATATTGTTTAAACTCTGTGATTTCATGCATAAGTCATCTAATGACCTATTTTAGTTTGCCTTCTGTTTTGGAGGATTTTTTTTTTCTTTCACAACAGAATACATAACCTGAACAGCAATAATATAAATATATATATTTTCATGTCTAATTAATATTTTAAGACAAATATTAACCAGCCAGTTTTTGTGGATGCCTGAACTGGAATTAACCTAACTAGAAAAACTCAAACAAGCAAAAGTTAATATTGTTTCTACAGTCTCTGATGTAACAATAATAGTAGTTGTACACCACCATGCTGAAAATCAACTCCCTTTATGTCCAAACAATAGTGTGAATCACAGAATTCTGACCTTGATATACAAATGTGATCATGTAGTAATTACAGCTCTCGTGCTTTCTGTATAAACAGACTACTTCATCTGGAAATGCTGTAGGGTACTGCTTCATTCTGCAATTTATGGGTAATGACTGAGCAGAAAGCTTTTATATCCCAAGAAGTTTTAAAATAAAGAAGGTAGAAAAGAACTTATTTTCTGCAAATGAAAAAATCAAGCTCGTTATTTGGACTACAGGGAATCAAGTCATTGCTCTGTCTATATTCTGTTGAAAAGCACATCTTACAAATTTAAAGACTCTCCAAAATCACTTTTTGCAAAGGCTACTGAAGCTATTTTCATGAGCAAAATATAGAATTAAATTACTCAGTCCATGTGATAACTGACATGTTCTTGAATAACTGTGAGATTAAAGAAAATGTCTTTCATTTCATGCCAAAATCTGCTTGTTCTGTTTGTGTCTATCTTGGTATCATCCAAACAGGATGTGACAAACATATGTTCTTTGGCTTTGCCCTAATCCATGATTTGGATAACACTATTAAGATGTGGTCTAACAAACTTCAGTGGAGCAAATCCAAGGATATTTGTCTGTGGACAAGTCACCTCAGACTTGATTGTACTATGTCCTAGGCAATAAAAGCTCTGTCCTGACCTCATACATTGTCTGTATGTGTTTTCAGTGTTTCCATAAAAATGCACCATCAAAATACTAGCATGCTTATAAGCATGGACTGAATCGTGAAAGAAGTAATAATGAAAAAAAGTCATAACTGAATTGTACTAATCCAGTATAAAGCTCAGGAGCGACCCTGAAGAGCTGACTGACATCCTCTTGATGATCAGTCCCTATCAGTAATGGTTTCTTAGAAATGTCAATTGCTCAGTTTTAATTCTATTAAATAATTACAGTGATGACTTTAGATAACTCTAATTTCTTAATCAAAATTTTGTTTGGTGCCAGAAGTTCTACCTAAATTCATCAGCAGTACATCAATATTATAGGTTATTTTTTTTTCCAGGAAAGTTTAAAACCTCAAAAAATATCAAAATAACTTTCTTGAAATAAAATATATTTTCCTTAATTCCATCCACGCATGAATTGCATTACTTTTCTCTGATTCTTTAAGAATAGTGACTGGAATTAGCCATTCCAGTGTTTTACACTGGATTGATGTCATGCTGAGAGGGTTTCTAATCCTCAGGTCATTCCACCGAACTTTTAAATATATTGGTGAAGTATGAGCTTTCTTCCATTCATTTTGAAATACCCACGTGTTTAAATATGTCTGGAAAATCAACTTAAAAATTCAGATAGTTTGTTGGACAGTACTCTTAGAAATAACAACTGATAAAAAAAATCATCTAGTTTTAGGAGATGGCATTACTTTTAAAATTGAAATTAGTTCTCCACCCTCATCTGATATGATCATCATATGATTATGAAATGAGTATGGTAGGATATGTGGGCTGTGCAAGTGCTATAGAATAGTTGCATTGGGCAGCTCAAATGTGGTCTAGCATTTCATGCTGCAAAACTTGATAATTATAAGACTTGACAGTTTTGTAATATATCACCACCATACGATGTTACAACACATTGCTATAGAGGGCCAGAGGGCTTAAGCATACTTGTTTGGTAATTTTCTGCAGTCTCATTCAAAGGTGAATTTTCTTTAAGACTTGGATATATAAAAAAAGAGATTTGTGTAAGTATTTAGACTGAAGGACTCTCTAGTCTTTGAAGACTGTCTTTTGTTATTTGTCTAAGGTCTTCAGGATGATGGTATTGTAAGTTAAATCTCCTTGTATCCACTTAAGACTGACCTTTTTATCACTTCCAACTATATCCATCGTCTGTTTCTTGGGCTCAGGGAAGAATTTTCATTTTTTGGAGGCAGCAGCTTAATCAGAGTGTCTGCTGCCTGGATTCAGACCTCTGGAGAGCTTTCACTGATCTCGTCAAGGGTATTTTTTAATATTTCATTACAAGGCTGCCATCCGCAGTCCAAGATTTTGAGTTACTTACAATCCACTTCTGAAGACTGTGATAGGCTAATAACACATGAGACTGCTTCCCACCTTCTCTGTAAGGTTAGTCACTGCTTAATCATTTTCTCAGTATGTACTCTATAGCAAAATAGCCTGTACACAGTATTGGATAATAGTTTATTAATATAATCTGAATGCGACACCAAGTCCTCTTGTCACTGCCCCCAGTCATTCTCAGTAGCCTCTGACTGTGGGGTGACTTCACTATCAACCTTTTGCTGGATGTATTTTTAGGAAGGAGCCATTATAAAAATTAGAAACTAAACTTGGTGTAGCTGTGTTGAAGCTCATCTTGTCTCTGCACAAAAAGTCTGGTGCCTCTGAACTTTCCATGTCCTTCCTACAGCAGCTTTTCTACTCTTTGTTGGCTGCTCTCAAGCAAAGCAAGCAGCCCACCTCCTGCTTCTAGACCTCATTGATTACTCAGGCACTAATAAGGTCTTGCATTGCCCTTGTGTCTGAACACCTCACAGAAGTTAATGAATAGATTTCATATATATTTGTAGGATGGCTATATATCCTTGTGATCAAAGACTCTCCGTGTGCTTGAGACATCAGACTGAAGATGAGCACATCGGGCAGAAGCCATGAACTGCAGCTCAATGTGCTCATCTTCAGTCTGGGGTCTCAAGTACAGAGACAGTCTTTGATCACAAGGATGACTCCACGGTGCCTTCTGCCAACCCCTCTTGTCTCTGTACAGCTCTGCCCTTCAAAGTGCTGTGTTTTTCATGCTTTCCCCTTCAACATACGCCAAGCAGCACCACTCTCCTACGTAGCAGACCTGTGAAAATGTCACGTATTTTGGCTGATATAATACTGCTACCCATCCTGTCCTTCAGCTGAGTGCAGAACTATCAAAGCATCTCTACAGAATATCCCAAAATACAAGGCATATAGAAACCTCAATACAGGAATACAAAGATGTTCCTAAATATTTTCTTCTTTTGTATTTCATGTCTATATCTGCCCCTACAGTGAGTCATGCCCAGATCCATGAGCATGCTCTTTGATATCATATGTACTATTACATCGAAAAATGAGAATAACTCAAAGTAAGTGACAGAACAGAACCTTTTAAACTTGATCCAAACTCAGTCCTTGTAAATGGGATTCTTTACATCCATTTTAGTGAGCTCTGACTCAAATTTTAGACTGTAGAAGTGGGATGTACCTGACAACGTGTCTTTGCCTGGGCTGTTCAACCCAGGCTGCCTTTATCATTACTGATGACACAGTCAATACAGACAACTGAAACTAGGTTGCAGCTAACCTCATCCTACAAAAGTAGATGTTTAAAATAGAGATACTAAAGTAGATGTCTACAAAGGTCAGATGAATCACAGCCTAAACTGCCTCTTTCATTCTACTGACTAAAAGAGAGAGTAGGGTGCCAAGCCCAGAGGTAGACACCTATCCCAAAGATGCTGCATGCTCTAAGTGCATTGTGGCAGGGCCTTCTTATTTTTGCTGGAACTATACTGTGGGCAGATACAAGACCACACCTCTAGTTCTACATTCAAGAAGAGGAGCCATGAGGAAGAAACAAAAAAATTTAAACTTTTAATGGAAATTCCCAGGTAAAAATACCTACTGGTGCACTATATGGATGCTAACATACTTTTCACTGCCAATATAATGGGAAGTTGTAATGATTTCTGGATTTTCTTGGATAGAAGAAGTTACACAAATAAAATACAATAAGTTATATGTTGTGATTTAAGTATTATATTTTTACCAAGAGAAGAATGATACAGCTGAAAAATAACCTCCTTTTTTTCAGTTTCATTTTATCAGTTTCCTGATCAAGTTCACGTGATGGTACTTGGATTGCCTTTCTTGGTGACAGCATGAGTTTTTGCTGAGACAGAATCAATCAAATCATATGATTTTGAAGAGGATGGGAAAGCATTGAGACTGAGTGTCTTCATGCCTTGATGGTAGTTAAGAATACTGAATAACTCACACATTACGCTCTCTAAATGTTTCCTAATATTTAATAAATCACAAATAAATAAATTTTAGTAGCATATTAATTTGTTAAACTGGCTAATGAGTTGCTAATATCTCATCAAGAGACAGCGAGATGACTATTTTGGATGCACTCAGATGTGGTTGGCTCACATTATAGAACTTAGAGATGTGCATGGTGGGAATCTTGAGGTTTCTTCTGCCCTACTGCAGCTGTGGAGCTGAGCTGCCTGCTCAGTGAATACTTGCCAAGTGCCAATGTTAAAAAAAGAATAAAAGAAAAAGGCAGACAACTATTTCAAGGGGCAATTATCTAAATGAGCTGGAGAAACCTAGAATGACTAAGCCCCCTATCTCTGGAGAATTTGTTCTGAGCACTTTGATGAATTTTAAAATGGTATTGCATTCTGGGTTTTAATAATGCAGCCTTGCTTTTCTTCTTCTGGCTCTATGCAACTGTTGTGAAGTCCATTTTTTACAAAAGCCTAAGGAAACTGAATTATAAGGCAAAGTCACTAAACTAACTGCTGCAGATCTTCCAGGTGACTGAGAGCAGGTGAGAAGGCAGGTGTGTGCGTTACCTTCGGGATCGCACCCACCGAGGTGGGCCTTTTTATCTGTCATATTATGGATCTGTTTCACATTCAGTTCAGCAAATAGGATTAATTAAAGGGGGGGGGGAGGAGTTTACGTATCTCTAGCATGATCAGTGATAATTTATGCAGCTTTGGTTTCCTTCCTCTAATATATCAATGATCTGAGTCTGGATCTTGACAAAACAAGAGACATCCCTGATTAGAAAAAACACCAACATCAATGGAAAACATTAGTCCCTGTGACTGGTTGACAGTTTTAAGTTGGTTTCTTCAGTGAACTGTGCTAGAAGCACAAATGTTTTGCTGCTTGAGGTTGGAGTCACAAGCAAATCTGGCACTGAAACACCAAGACAGGTGTAGGTTTTGGGTGCCTTAGTTCCTGGGAAAATTCAAAAGCCTGAGTCAGCTGCCCATATGTCTCTTTAGCCAACATCTGGAAGGCTGGACGCTTAGAAGTGGGTTCACAGAAGACACAGTGAGAAGGAAGGACCTAAACTGCCTAACAAGGAACATGAGAGGTGCAACTGGGATTTGATCGCAGCCTTCGAGAGTTCAGGGGTATCTGCCTCTGTATCAGACCTGTTATCATGAACTTGTCCATGGAGGTGGGAACTAAAATCAGCTCTTCTCATAACTTATAAAACTGTGATGCTCCCTGTAACTCTTGAGCAGTTACTGGCATTGTGTGTTGGGGAGGCTCCATGTCCATCTCCCTCCTCTGCCTGAGTGGCACCAGGATTTCCAACCAACGCCTGTCCTTTCCTGCAGGTCCCTAAAACCACTCTGCAAGGCCTAGAAATTGTTAGTAGTTACAAAACAATCGAGTTAAATAATCCTTTGTGAAAAACAAAACCAAAAGCATGGACCACTGTGAATCTATCTCAGATTTTTTCCAGGGAACATCTGATTCAATTTAATTCAGTAAATCCCATTCCACTCATTAATCTCCAGCCAAATTTTGTTTTTTATTTTATGGCACATTATGATTTACTGCATAGCTCTCTGTTCATTATTACTTAGAGAAGCAGTTGCTCAGATCCTCTTTCTCTTGATCTCCCGATCAGGAAAATACTGTGCAGATGTGAACAGAAGTAAGACTATTACTCCTCTGAGAGAACTCTTCCCCAATTAAAAGTAGTGTCTGTGAGGGAAATTATGATCTTGCAAATAGCTTCTGCTTCTAAGAAAGACTACAGTAACAGCACAAATGAGGATGGGTTTCCTTACATCAGATCTACTGTTTGCTGCAAAAACTGTTAATACTGCACAAATATCCTGAGAGGGCTTAAAAATGTTGAAATCCCACATATGTATCCTTCAGTACTTGGAAGAACCTGATCTGCCCAGCACATTCCAGAATGAACCTATTTCCTTTCTGGGAAACAAATATCGTGTTTGTTTTTGTCATGCACTGGAAAGGACAAAGCAGGAACTTATTTTCTCGTGATAACTACTGTCGAAACCAGAGGGTGTTTCCAGCTTTCATACAAATGCTGCACAGTCACTGTGGTCCTTCCTCCTCCCTTGCACTGTATCTGTGGGAACCAGAGCAAAGCCCACTGCAGTTTGCATCTGGAGTAGGAGCTGGATGAGGCTGTTCAGTTCTGGTGTTTGTGATCACACTCATCTCCTGCTAAACCTGGTAAACTAATATATGTTGCAGATGGCTATAGGTGCTAAGGAGTGAAAGCACTAAAGGGTCCTTCCTGGGGATCTGAGTTTCTTTCCTGTCTAAATTCATATTCTGGAGGGAGTCCAATGTCTTTCTCCAAGATGCAAATTGACTTGTCTTCAACAGTCTGGCCCAGCTGATGATTTCTATTTAGTAAAGGCCTTGAATTATAAAAACAAATGTTCCACATCTCCGGACTGAGATACACTGTCTTGCACTGGGAAATCCAAGAGGAAGTACTAAACTCTTGTCTACCAAAACCCTAATTAGTGGACTGAAATGACTGACTTCACTTTCAAAAGGACATTGAAATAATTTATCCAGGACTTTGATATGATCAAAGGCTCTGAATTTTAGGCAACCAGCTTTTGAAAATTACCGATTTATGCTTTTATCTACAATGGCCAGCTTTAGCAAAGAGGATTGTCTCCTGGTATTGATTGTCTAAGAAAAATGTTGCCACGGTACTAGCAGCCAGCACGAGTATGCAAGCAATACTGATGTCAAGATATTATTACCCCCAGGAAACACTTTTTGCATTAACATGGTGGTTTAATGGCCCATGATATTGCAAGAAGGTAATTCTTCCAAGGAGAGAGAGTTTAAGTACCAGGATAAATAACAACAGGTGTCTTTCACCTAACTGTTATTGCTCCTAAAGCCATGCTGGCACATGCAGGTTTGCAAGAACACCAAGAGGACTTGGGAGTGCTGAAACCCCACACGGGCAGCCTGAAGGGCAAATGCCTGTGGAAGCTTTTCCCCCAAATTGTGGTGAGCACAACATTGCACTCCTATGGAAGTTCTCTTTTCATCTCACAGTAGTTATGGCTTTTCCCTTGGGGAAGAGGTAGTCAGAGGTTACAAACAGTGGATTTTTAATTCTAGTCAACTGCGTTTTTTTTACAAAAAGTGTAGGAGCACTTGAGACCTCTGTTCTTCCATCTGTCTTGGCTGAAGGGAGGACCTGTGCACACACATTTGTAGAGACCAGGCTACAAATATTGCAGAGTTCTCAGGAGCACATTATTTAAACTTCATTTAAATGATCTAAATTTCCATGATATAAACTGTTTTTTTCTCCCAAGTTATAAATTGCAATACGAATAAGGTTTCCTTAAATAAGGTGTTCTTCAGCATCCAGCATCACGAAAAAGTATTGTCTAAGACTCCTTGTTTTCCCTAGGGTCAGGCTAAACCTGGAATCACTGTTTGGGGTTATGTTCCCTCTTGTGCCTGATCTGTCTAATGGTGCAAATCTATTGTATGAGTTTACTTGTAAGTCCAACTCTCTTGCTCAAGTTGTAGTGATTGGAGGACTTTGCTTAGGAAACTGCTGATAAGACTCACAGGATATGGGCCTATTGCAGATCCCAGCCTTGAGAAGGAGCTGCTTTTGCTCTTCTGGCTGTTCTTAAAATGGGCAGAATTAGTCTTATAAATGATCTTTGTGACAAGAAGGTTTCTGGCTGAAGAGGAACCTTACAGCCAGGCTGTCCTCTGCACTTGAAGGCAATGGAAAGGATGATGTGTAGGATTTTATGATATACCAAATACTGATATGTACTACCCTATAGGGGAGACTGCATAATTACTGTTCCGAGCTTCCTAGGAACTCTGGGAAGAAAAACATAAATCTCAACAGTCAAGTGATTTCTCTAATTCAGACCAGGTGCCAGGTAAGCTGTCATATGGCTTCAGCATACAGGAGCAAAACATGACTTATGATCCTTTTCATCGTTGTTCCTGCTGCTACTGATGCCCTTTAAGTCTAATATTCTCAATGGTAAGGAAATTTGTTTCAGCTGAGCCAAATCCCATTTGTCTGTCTGGGCGGTGAGAACAAATACCAGCTGTAGATCATCTTGGGTCAGAAGTAGATTTTTAACCCCACCCTGCTCACCATGTGAACGTGATAGCTTCTTCTCAACCACAACTTAATAAACACAGAAAATAAAAATTATAAAGTTTAAATGACCCATGAGATCTGGGATTCTGGCTAAGACCTATCTTACTGATGAGTAAACCTGCAGTCAGATTGTGACATTAATTTAGGACAAGTATAAGATCAGAATTATACCCTGCTGCTTGATAATAATTTAAAAGCTCTACATTTATTGTAGAATTATGGTACCCATTAGTTTTAATAAAATATCTGCAGAAATTATTCTCCCGACATAGATATCCTCTTTGTTCATGAATATAGATAACTACTGAATTGTAGGAACATCTGACCCTGACAAGCTTTACTAAGTACTCGTCTACTAATTATGAACAGGAATAAAAGGACATCTACAGAAATAATTATTAAATGATATGCAACTACAACCTGCATCTGGATCAGATGGACGGAGCCAATATCCCACATCAGCAGAGAATGCAGTCTTACCTTACACATTTTATGAGAAATATACCTTTAGGTAAATGATTACATCATTAAGCATATTAATTTAGGTCATTGCTGAACTGCTTGGATTTGAATGCAAAAAGAAAGTAGCAATATATTTGACAGTGTATTAGATAAAATAAACATATGAGTTCCATGGTGCTGGAATAGGTTTTATTTACCCACAAATAAATGTGGAATATTTCCACTAAATTTAGTTTGTAGCACTACTATAAACCAGGTAGGAGACTAGGATTGGACCTTCACTGTCAGTAATAATTTAATAGCTGTAAATTCATGACAAAATTTCTTCCATTAATTTGTCTCCCTATTTTTGTCTACCAATTTGTTGTATGCATATAAGACTCTTTTAATTGTTAGTTTAAGTAGAAAAAAGCCTACAAATCCATGTTGCAAATATCTACAGGGCAAGTACATCCTAAGTATGACCTCTGACTCAGAAAGTCCTCCAGCTGAGATCCTGGAAAGCTGGGACCATAATCTGGGAAAATAGCACTACATGTCCTCCCTGTTCAACTCTTACATCCTACGCATATGTCGGCTGCTGCTGGAGAGAGGAACCTGAAGTGTTGGCTCAGATGTTTTTACGTTCTTCTATAGAACTACAGTATTATGCTAAGGACATGGTGTTAATGATGAATCTAGATAGCATAAGACTTGTCCTAGTGCCTGAAACGTCCTTCTGCCTCTCTGGCCGACAGTTCTGGCCAGAACAAAATTGCTTTGTGTGCATTTGGCCAACTGCTATAAAAAGGGCATCCAGTTGCCTCAGATTTGGCAGGAGACATCTCCCTCTTCTTGCCCCAGTAGTTCTGAGGAGCACATCGACTACGTGTCCTGTATTTCCCACTTACATGCTCCTTTCTGGCTACTCTAGGGATGAACAAGAGGAAGGAGGGAGCCAGCCACGCTTCTCCTGCTGCTGATCTGGGTAGTGTCATGCAGTGATTTGCTTGTGGTCACATTGGAATGCAGTGCCAGAAGGTGGCAATCCCAGACCTGTCGTTCAGCCACTAACTAAAAGCTGATTTCTTTTCTCTCCAGACTGGAGGATATGGAGAAATGTATGTGGTTGCAGATCTTCTCAGGACCCTGGGGCACAGGTTGGTTTCTAGCTGCAATCCCACTCCAGCCCCGTGCCAGAAGGCCACAGTTCCAGCTGTTGTAGCTGAGAGAGAAGACTTGGAAAGTCCTTATTTGCCCTTTCTCCAAAGCAGATTGAATTGTCAAGCTTAAGGCCACGCTCCAAAATTCATTTGCTTTCCTAGATCATGGGCCATTCCGATGATTGTACAGATACAGTATTTTTACCTGCTGAATTACAAACAGGGCTTGCAGCTGGGTGAAGATGATTAATTACACTATTTTATTTGTGCAATGAACACATGGGAGCATGTGTTTGTAGCCAAGGAGAGTATCTCCTAATCATGGACTGAGGATGCACTGGAAATGGATGAAAATTAAAAGCCCAAGACAAACCACTTGCAGAATGTCTTGCAGGCATCTCCTCCCATGAGGAAATGTTGCAATCTTTGGGTTTAATGGTTTCTTTAAGCCCCAAATTCTTTAAAAATGGCTGTTAGTATAGCTCTATGGCTCTATGTTAATAAGCACTCTGGCACCATGCAGGATGGGTGTTGGGATCTTCACCCTCACAAGCACAACTGCTCATGTCTTGTTCACACATAACTTCCCTCCAGCCTTCCCTCCCTGCCCAACAAATTCGTGTCTGAGAGATGGAGGAGCTCAAACGGGGTGTTTCACCACCCCTAGCAGGGCAGCTCCTTGCCATCCCACCCCTGGAGCATGGCTCTCCAGCCCCACACCACCCACCTTTCACTGCTTCCCCTGGGGATCACCCAGTGGTCTCAGACATGCTCAGCTTTGTGACAAAGCTTCTCCAATTTGTTTGTTATTTTTCCTCCAGCTTTATTTATGAAAGCTGCATGCTGAAATGCCCTACAGTCATCGCCACCCCTTTTCTCTCTGTTTTGTTTCCTGCCGGGTATTTCACCCAGACACAAAACAGGAGGTGGGGAACATCTGGCCCTGACTGCAGAGCATCGTCAAGAAGAGAATCTCCTAGAGATAAAAATCAGGGTTTTTTTCCTCTCTTTGCAGGACCTTGCTGTGGGATGTTCAGGGCTTCCTGCCACAGCCCCTGGGGCAGTCAGCAGCCCCCGGCCAGGGCTCCACTCTCCCTAACACAATTACAGTCTGCAAACGTTTAAAGGCAGTTTCTTTTGAGTTAGCCACATGCTTCAAATTGTTATGTGGTTAACCACGGAGAACAAACCCCCACACAAATACCTACGGATCAACTTGCTCAAGCCAGGGTGGTAGAGGTGGGGGCGGAAGGGGAGGGGGAAGGCTTCCTCGTTTTGCTTTTGATGAGAGGAAAACAGTTTTCTTTCGACTTTTCCAAACTGCTAGCAGCCGCCGCGTTGCAGTGCACACTTGTTGCCGTTTACACATTTGTTCACATTTACTGCTGATGAAAGGAGCCTTGTTTGACAGCCGTGGTCATGTACGCCACGGGCCAAGTCCTCCACTGGTGCAAATCAGCTCATCTGGTGAATGGGAACTGAAAATGTGACCACCTCTCCGTGCATGCCGTGCAGACGCTGAGCTGGGGGAAGACTTCTGCGCTTTGACATTGCCCTATCCCATGTCCCTTAACTCTTATAAAAGCCGAATACTTTTCTGCTGACTCACAGAAGCAGATGGATTTTGTTAACTCCAGCTGAGATAGAGGAGGATACGTGAAAAGCATCGCTGCCTTTTGGGGGGGTTGGGGGAGCAGAGCCTGCACCTGGCTTTGGGGTTCAGGGGGGACCGCGCAAGGAGCTTCATATCACACCCTGTCATCATGGATGGAGCATGGCTCGTGGGAACCACATGGGAGGAGAGCGATACATGGTCCAGGCTGAGCCTGGCTGCTAATCAGTGTTTGAAATAATGAACCATACTTGTCTTTCCCTCCCCCACCCCATGCCCTCTCTCTGAAGCGCTGCATTTCCCCAAAGCCCAAGAGAGAGACAAAGCCAACATCAATGAAAAAACAAACACCCCAAAACAAATACAGAGCTCAAAAGCCCTCAGTAATTCTATTGCCTCCACTTTTTAAATTATAGTTTTTTAGTGAAATATATTAACTTCCCTTTGCTTGCATTTCCTTGTATTTTTTGAGGACTGTGAAGCTGCTGAGGATCAAATTGTCTTACAAACCAAATCCTACATGGGGACAGTTTCCAAACATGATTGACATCACTGTTCATGTAGTACTCATGAAAGAGGACCCAAGTGGAAATATAGATAATTATTTTGCCATGGGCCAACTTTAAGATCCATTTTAAGTTTATTTTCATTTCTAAAGTGGCAGATTAAAGATGCTGCAAGGTGGCTTGAAGAGTCTTGAGGGAAAAGCTGCAATCCAAATGTGATCTGCTTTGCTCAGGTACAAAACAAAATTGAATTATTTGCTTTTTGCAGAAAACAACATGAAAAGGAGGGGTTAAAAGCTTTGGATGTGGGGAACAGTTTCAGTGAAAGTGGTTTAGTTCCTCTGGCCCATTTATCATCTGAGCAGAGAAGCATCACTGTGCATATGAAGTTAGCTCTGCAGGACTCTATGCCTGTCAAAATTGTTTATCTGTACTTGCCAACAACAGCAAGAAAGGCAGGAGGACTGGCAGGCGTGATGGTGAAGGAGTTGGACACATGGAGTGAGGACGCATGAGCTGAACCTCCTCACTGATGCAGAAAGGGCAAATACGGGAGGGAAAGACCATTAAAGCATGAAATGTCTAATCCTAGAGAGTTTAATGGTGAAGTTGATTACCAAAAAAAATTACCTTTTTTTTGCAGAATTTCTTCATGGGAAACTGAGTAGATATGTCTTAGTGGCCAGTTAGTCTTCATGCTGCTGAAGATACGGGAGTAAATGCTGGCAGAAACAGCTACTGGGGGATGTTGGCACATTAACAGTCTTGGCCAAGAATAGCTGAGTTGGGAATATTGCACTTAGATAATTCAAAAATAATACGATAATCACTTATTAAGGAACTATTCAGTGCTTAGTATAATTATATGAAGAGGTATAAAACATTCCCACAGTTTAAATCAAACAGAACCTTAAACCTATGTGAGGGCTATCAGTGGAAAAAAAAAAAAAAAAAAAAAAAAACAAAAAACCACCACCAACAATAACAACAAAAAAAAATCAGGGGGAGGGGGAGGGAAGAGAATTCAGGTTTATAAAAAGAAACCCATACACAATGAGCTGAAGGTTGTACTGCTGCACTTCCTGGTCTGGGTGTGAGCAGAAGAGGAAATACCAAAATACCACCAGAAAAACTATTCCCACAGCGTTTCCAACCTGACTGAGACCAGAAATTTCTGACAGTCTTGCAAAAAAGGGGGAAAAAACCCTCCAACAGACCCAGTCCCAAGCCTCCTGCTCACTGGAAAGCCAATGAAACTTCTGAAGCTAGGAGATTTGGGTAGACCTAGACAAGTCTTCATATTTCCCCTGAGTCCTCATCTGTACTCCGCATTTTCTGTGGTTCACTGATCGTTGGTGACATTTTGACTCTTCTGCTAGCTTTGAGGGGAGTACATTTCTGCTATAGCTAGTTTAATCGCATCTGTGACCCCAGACCACCAAATTGCATCTTAACCACAAGGCAGGGCACCACAGTCCAGTCTAACTCAGGTGAGGGGTTCCCTTTCATTTTTTTGGTGTCAGTCCCCTTCAATGAGAGTACAAACCTATGTACACAGGAAGAACCAACATTTCAATGCGTAAAATGCCATCAGTTTCAGTGTTGCCCTTTGTTAATAATTAAAACTGAATTTCTGAAGGTTTGCAGGCAGAAAAGACATGAGTTTGGTCTGGATGGTCTTACACAAACCTTCCACTGATACCAAAGAAAACCCTGAAGAAGAGCAGCAGGTTCACATTCAAAGGGTTGTGTGGAAAGCCAGCACACCAGGCAATTAGTTTAATACTTCAGATTTGGAAGCTCTGCAAAGAATTTGGAAAATGGCTCTTTCCCTTTATTGGCATAAAAAAAGGAAAGTATTCTGTCCTGCTAAATCTCTTGATTGACATGCAGTATTATATACTGGGATTCAGGACATTTTCAATAGTCTAATGAAAATCAGGGCTAAAGTAAAATTACTGTAGAAAGCTGTTTTCCCTATAGATGTTTCCTAACATCTAAGCAATTTATGAATCAAGATTTTTCCCTAAAATTAGAGAATAGAATCCCTGGAGCAGCTCCAAGGAGCAGCTCAGGAATGTTCATCGCAACCACAGCCTCCAGCTATGGGACAGAACAAAAATTGCAACAGTGGTGATACTTTATCTTCCACATCTTACTCCAGCAACACTTTCATGGGTGCCAGCAATGAAATCTGTTTCAAAGAGGTCTGAAAAGAAGACTTTTTTCTCTTCAAATGCTGAGTCACTGATTTTGAGACTGGCCAACTCATTGCATTTGTGATTGCAGTTTAACTAAAACCACCTAAGGCTAATCATGCCGTCATGGACTCTCACATCCAAAAATGAAGCTAAAACCTTAGCTAAGCCTCATGCCTGACTGCAGCTTTCCAGTCCATTCAGAGTAGCATAGCACTCAGCATTTTCCCTCCAACAACATAAAGCCCCTTTCTGGCCTCCTGGAACACTGCTGCATGAAATGCGTTTTCACTCCTGCTGCAAACTTATTTAAGAGACAATAGGAGAAATAGTTGGCACATGGATTCTTCTTAAAACTTAAATCTAGATTAACAATAAAACATAAAAAACTAAGGAAACATGCAAAGACACTCAGAAAAGTCTAATTTTTCTTTTAAGATTAATTTTTGCTGAGATTGTAACATTGCAATTTACTCCATTTGGGTCCCATTCTGCAAGTCTTTTCTTACATTAACTCTTTTTAAAGTCACTGAGGTTGTTTACATGAGTAAAAGTTACTAATATGAGTAAGGACTCACAGAATCTGGCCTTACACATTTTGCTACAGTAAAGTTTACCTAGACCTTATCTAGGCTGTAGGTCAGCACGTATTTTTAGGAAATAAAAATGGACTTCAGTTGTTTTTTTTGGAAAAAGTTCTAACTTCAGTTTCACCCATCTGCTTTTTGCAGTTTGCTCAGCAGCCACAGTGAATGGACGCGCTCAGCCTTTGTCCCTGTCTCAGAGCTGCTCGTTACCAACCCCAGCACACTGTAACTCACCAGAACGCGTGAAGTCTGAATTCCCATTCCAGATTTGGTCCTCAAATCTAAGGCCATTATTCCATCTCAGACTAAAACATATTTTCCCATGGGCAGCAGAAAAAGAGCATGTTTCTTCAGGTTTTCTTGACACGAGAAGGTAAAATAAAATGAAATAAAATAATAATAATAAAAAAAGGAAATCCAATGTACAGCGATCCCCAGAGTTCTGGAGTCTAAGAGTGTTGATCTGCATCCATAGATGTCCTGACCGGTGAGGAGACCCAGGCACTACAACTGGAAAGAGAGCAGGAAGGAAAACCTACCATGTGAGCAAAGTTAAAAAAAAAAAAAAAAAAAAAAAAGATGGGGGTAAAAAAAAAGAGAGAGAAAAAGGTCTGCTCAGTGGACAGCACTTGGGCTGATAGCAGGGATTTCAGGAAATCCAAACACTCAGACAGGAAATCTGAACACTGGATAAACATGCCATAATCTCCACAGATACAGTTAACATGCTGCGTCTCCCGTTAACCCTTAGCCTGCCCATGGCTGAGCCTGAAATCAGATATGCAACGCCTGGAAACACAAGCTGCCTGGGGGAGCTCCAAAGTCTGAGCGCTCCAAAGTCTGAGCAGCAAGCAGCCTGACTTCAACCCTGCCCTCTCCTTCCCTCCCTGCTCTGGCAAGGATATTGTCCTCACTTTATTTCTACATAGTGATGCTTTACTTAAAAAGTGTATGATTTTCCTACTCTGAGAAGGAGATGATATTCCACCCTGAGCCCAGGAATAGCAACCTGCCTGAATACCCGTGTGCCATCAGCCGCGATAGTCCTGAATTAGTTTAACCTGTTTATTCCCCTCTCTTTTGCTGTAACACAAGATTTATATGGCTGTCTGTGAGATACTTTCAGGGTACCAGTGATAATTTACTCCAGGGCTGGTGCAGCAGGGTTGGGGGAGCAACCTTAGAAATTAGAGGGAGAGTGTTCTTAAAGGAACAGGGGGAGTTTGAAAACTCCCTTTATGACATTTTGTCGAGGAATTGAGGATCAAACTCTGCAGTCCTTAGTAAAAGTAAGATGAAGCCTGTTAGGTTTCCTGTTTGTGGAATAAAGCTTTGCTATTTGTGTCTTGTGGTTCACTCCCCATCATTAAAAACTTCACTTTTTTTTTTTTTTTTTTTTTTCTTGGAGGCTTCTTAATCAATTTCTTTTATATGATCTACCTTGGTTAAACTATTAATGTGAAACTCTTAGCTAGCTACAAAAGAAAGAAGTAGTAATAATATTTCATAGAGCTGAACCCTTGCTCCCACAGTTGTAATTAATAAAGTGAAGTTTAGGTAAGAGTTGTCTAGTTTAAATCCATAGGACTATGAGCATACACACACACACACACACAGTTAAAGCCCTTCATGTCTGCAGGATGGGGATTTCACTGTCTTTATTGCAGGAGGACAATTGCAGACTTCACTGCTTTTCAGAGGTTACTGACTCCTAAGGCAAGGGCCCACTTCCAAAAATGCTTCTTCTCTCTTAAAATTGACTTTTTGGGACAGTCTTGCCTAAAGCATGTTGGAAAGAAAATGTCATGTCTTCATATTTTCTAGTTCTCCTAGACTTCATAGTGATAAAAAAAAGATAAAAATTAGTATCTTGAATTTCACTTTGCCATTTGCAGGTAGAAGTAATGAGACAGAGGTAGTATCCACTGACTGTTGCCCTTGCTTAAGGCATTGGCAATTAGCTCATCTGAAATAGCCTTAATGTAACTCCCACATGCAATATTAACCTATATCATTGTACTAAGGTACCCACTAGGAGCAAAATAGGAGCACTATAGGAAAAAGCCTCGTTCAGCACCTTCTACTACTTATGGTGCTTATTATTTCAGACAGAATCTCTGGCAAACCAGAATCTGTTACAGCATTCCCTGGAAGTGGCCAGGCTTGGAAATCATGTCTGGTCTACTGAGATAGGTTATGTTGGCCAAGAAACGCCACAGGGAGCCTGGCAGCAGAGCTGGGGTGAAAAATGGGGTTTATGGGGCATCCCTGCCTCAGGAAATCTTCTCTGGTCTTTAGCCCAGTTCTGAGTCAAGAAACATCTTTCAAGTTGAGTCCTCACATTCCTAGTCATTCTCCTACTGCTTTTTAGGATGCATGAGGTGGATGATGGAGATTGGTCCCTATGAGTGTGGCTGGAGCACTGGCAGCAGCATCTGTGCAAATAGCTGGTAGAACAAAGGCTTGGCTTTAGAGGCATGAAGTCATTCGCCTTGCCTAGCACGTGCTACATGAAACAAGTACCAAATGGTTGCTTGATGATGTCAGGAGGGAACTGGTGGAAAAACAGGGAAAAATTAAAACATGTCAGAGTTGGACTTTTTTTTTTTTTTTTTTTTTTTCTTGTTCCATGTGCTTTGCCAGTGAGCTATTTCAGTTATTCACTTTTTTTTTTTTTCCATAGAAGTTCTTCTGTTGTCACGGGTTTTTTCACCTTTCCTTTTCTTGTATTTTCCCCTTAGTGCCACTCTTTCCAGTAACAAAAGGAAAGGAAAAATAGAGGAAAAGAATAAAGTGCACCCTTTGTTTTTCAGTATAACTGGGAAAAAGAGAAAATATTCATAAACCTTCAAAATATGAATTTTGAAAAAAATACCTTTTAAGATTGAGAGACTTTTCATTTGAAAACATTCAAACAGCTCTAGGAAAAAAAAAAAAAAAAAGGAGCTGGGGGAAGTGGAATATAATTTATTACCACTAACATCTGCTGTAAATCAGTTAGAGGTAGGCAAACATTCCCCGCCAGGGCACAGTTAGGTCAAGGTGAGAGGGGAAAAGCAATAATTAAAATGACTAGCATCCTCCAGCTACCTTCAGTAGTCTGTAAGCAGAAGAGCAAGTGCTTGCTGCAAAACTGTTTTTTTCTCTAGACAAAGTTCAAAGGGAAAGAAAAAATTAATTGGTATATTTAATGGAAAACTACCAGTTTATAAAGCAGCTGAACAATTTCCATACAGAACCACAAAAAGTATTACACTTTTCTGTTTTTCTAGTTAAAAGTAAGTTGAAAAAAAGATTGGGCTTGTTGTCAAAAGTTTTTTTGATGAGAAATTTCTGCTGAAAAGCTCTACAGAAAGGTGTTATTGTCAGTCTTGGTAAAAGGGAGAACAGGGACAGCATGGTAGGTAGAATAACGAAGCTGACAAAAATAAAACATATAGAAACATTTCAGCAGAAACAGGGTAGAGAGGAAACTTCTAACTCAGGCCAGCAGAATTATCAAAGCTACAAACTGGATAAAGATTTTTGAAAGGACACAGCAGCTGCAAAAAGTCCACCATCACCTGAGAAAAAAAGCCAGTGGCCTTACTCAATACAGCTGTGAAGATGCTTGCTTTTAAATTGGAAAAAACCCCTCCACTACATTCACCCTTGATGTACCCACAGCAGCTGTGCTTTCAGCTCACTTGCTCTATATCCCCAGGATGTAACCTGCTGTAGTCCTAGAGCTGATAACAAAATTCTCACTTCTTCCACAAAGAACTCTATAGCTACTGAATTGAGACAAATCAGTTCATTAAAGATTAAAAGGGTTTAGCTATGTATGTGAAAGATAAAACACATGAAATTATAACTGAGATTGTGAACAAAATACTCGAGTAAGAGTTATCATTAACCTATGAGCCCCCAAGCTCTGTTATTTTTCATGTTTCAATAACAAGCCTTATCATTATAAATAGTTAGAATTTTTTTTTCAGTATAGATTTGAAATGAAGCTTAGTTCTTTAATTTTCACTGCCCAATTTATTGGATTTGGAGAAGACTTCAACAGAATAATTAAAACATTTGGAGAAAGAAATTGTGGGTCCCAGTTTTGTTATTCTTCACTCTCAGTCACCCAGAGGCTTTACATCTTTGAAAAAAGTGACTTAATATATTCACGTGAAACTGATTTGCTTTCCCTTTAGAGCATGGCCAGCCCTGAGTGTTCAGCAATCCTAGACCTCAGTAGCTACCAGAAACTGGATGCCAGACAAATACTGCGACACGCTTAAACAAAGTTCCCCATTCACACTGTGACTCTATTTGGATTTACAACAACATATGCTAAAACTTAGCAAACTTTAGAGAAAATTAGTAGAAAACACTAACCCAAAGGATTTCATAAACACTGACACAACTTACCATAAGCTATAAACATTATTTTTCTTACAAAACTTCAGTAATTAACTGGTTTAGAGACTTCTTGCTGTGTTACAAAACATATCTCTTTGTGCACTGGCTTTCAATTTTAATGTTTGCTTGGAGATCCCTGCCAATTTTTTTACTAGCCTGCTCCTTCCTAAATGAACAGTCAAGGAGGTTTACTTCTGAGATCAGCATCCCTGCTGGCAATGTTGCATGAGGAAAAGCACCGAGCCCCCTTCATCCATCAGCAAACCATGTGCTCTTACATTACACAAGAAACGTTGCCACTTTCCCCACTGTTCATTCAGTGAAATACAGGAGAAGCTGTGTTCCGACAGGTTTAACGACATGTTTGCACATTTATTAAGCAAATAGCACCTCTTGACGTTAGGAAAAGGTCCAGGCATTAGAAACTGCCTTGACAAGAAGGACTTGACCCTTGGTGGTATCCACAGGCTGCACTGATGTGCAGGAGGCTGTGCTTGTCTAATTTTCAACTGGTTTTGTATTTCTATAATTGTTATTTTATTTTTTCCTATTAAGACAAATAACACTGAAGCACTTCCGTTTTTGCACCTCCTTTTCATTCATTCTTCCCTGTTGTAATGGCAAAAAAGGGGAATTTTTTCATAGTCTTCTTTTTCTTCCCTAATTTTATGTTTCTGAGGTGCCATGTGAAAAGAGGAAACCAAAGACATTTTTTTTTTTAAACCAGATTTGCCTAAAATGTGCTGTGTAGAAATATAATCATTAAAGGGTACTAAGGAAAATAGCTGTATCCTAAAGATGTCCCCATGGTGTTAGAGTAGCTGCTGGCTTCATCATTTGCCAGAGATATGTGGAAATTCCAGATAACATTCAGAGACAACTATAAGTTGAAGTATACACCACAGACACCAGTTGTAATGAAATGTTGCTGTGTAGGGAAGAGGTTGAAATTTGAATTTCTGAGTCTTTCTGCATCATTCTCTGTAGGTTTCCAGACCATCAGTCGTGCTGAAAGGGCTGGGCTAGGAGGACACCTTGGACATGCTTTGAGAATTACACCAGGCTTTTTCTCCCTTTGTCATCATAGTCTTCCTTAGCTTCCTTTTTCTGAGTGAAAAAGATGCCTCTTCAGTGTGTTGTCATTGGTTTGTTGCAGAAAATTTAAATGACAAGCACAACACATGACTTCCAGACATTAATAAACACTGTGACAAACCCCCAGATGATCACCAGATTGGTTTGGTGATTAAGAGGTTTTTTAAAAAAAAGAAATATAAGCTTCTTATGACCTAAGTCTTTGGAAGTCATATGAACAATAGTTTTAAGCATTTTTTATGAATGAAGACTAGACACATACATGAAAACTAGTGCTAAAACTCTTGTCATTCCCTTATCACAAGGAGCTGAATATTTAAAAATATGGAGACTTGTCATAGACATGTGAGAGTCAACACTTTTATAAATGCTGCAAACTTATGCTATAAGCACTGTATATTTGTATACATCAGAAACTGTATACAAGAGCTATTAGCCTAGGGAGCTTTAGTGGGGCCTGGAAAATTAAAGGCTACGGGAAAATTAAGTTATTTCTAATTCCAGTTACAGCTTTTGGAAAAAGGTGATGACCACCATGGCAACATGTCTACAATGAGGAAGATAAACTCAAAGCCAGATTTTTCCCCATGACTGTAATCCTTTAGGCCTTTAGACTTGTATGTGCATGCAGATGTGTTTGTAGTCAAAATCCAAACCCTCAAATGCTGATGAGGAAACAGGACTGAGAAACAAAACAGAAAGGTAAAGTGCAAGCCTGGCCTGTTATGGCCTTGAAGTATGTAAATAAGAAAGAGATAGCTCAGCAGAAGGTTGGGACTGCTGCAGAAAGATTGGACTTTTGCAGGGAGAAGCCAGGACAGTGGGAAGCATATTACAGGGTTGCCCCCCATTAGATCCAATGAGTCAGAAAGTGCTGTATCCTGTGCTTAGAAGGGCTGCAGCTCCTGTCCTCCACTACCAGTGCCCCTGGGAACATCAGCAGAGCGATCTGATGGCTCTTGGGGAGAAGAACATAATGAACAAAGTGCTCAGAGACATTGCGGATGCTGCCTTCCTGGAAGGGTTCAAGGCCGGGTTGGACGGGGCTTTGAGCAATCTGGTCTGGTGGAAGGTGTCCCTGCCTGTGCGGGGGGATTGAAACTAGGTGATCTTTAAAATCCCTTCCAACCCAAACCATTCTATAATTCTATGATTCTATGATTAGAGAGGAGACTTGTTATTGTCACAGAAGGACTGCGGAACTTCCCTGAAGGAGGAATGGGCTCTGCAGGTGTCTTGTTTCCATATTTCTCCCCATGACATCGCTGTTTTGGCTGGTTATGCTCTGGTTATAGGCTTTCAGCTCTTCTGCTGAGGTGGTGGCTACCTTCATCCCCCTCTCACTTGCTGCAATTCCCTCCACAAGTGTTTGCTGGCTGAAGCGCTCATCCTGGCTCAATCAGGATATCTCACTTGCGCTCTGCCATGTTTTTATCGGAGATTTCAAACACTGCAGTATTATGCTGATCATGCTTCTCTTTTAGGTCTACACAGCATGTCCACTTATGAGGGTCATACAACACCAAGCACGAACTAATCCTGTTTCTGAATGACTCTTCTTGGGTTAAACATCTTGCTTTCCTACCTTTTACTTGCAGCACACAGTGCCTCACTAGCTTTGTGCTTCAGAAGGAGGTACCCATATCTCCTGGTGCTCAGGACAACCACGCAGTAGTGTTCATGTGGTGTTTCTCATACAAATGAGGGATCATGACTTTTCCTCATGTGAAGGTCAGATGAGCGATCTGCTATTCAATCTTTGGTTACTGAGTGACTAAAGGCCGGGGGTTTATAACCTATTCCTAATACCCTAGCACCTTCTGACCAGCCTTTCTGCTGCCTGGGGCCCAGAGCATACTCTGCCCCAGTGGTGCCCATGAAGTTTGGTGTGGCTTGCCCCTTCTGATCCCTCTCCAGGCCTAGGAAGCAGAATGAGTTGTTAATGAAGATTCATTAAGCGGATTCAGGGATAATGCTGAGTTCAATCTCTTATGCTCATCTTGGCTAACTCACCCAGACTTCATTCAAACTGAGAAATCCCAGGGCACTTACAGACTTCTGTCTAGTCATGTTTTGTCTTCATGCCAACCTGGAGCAGGACGCAAGGATATAGCCCACTCCCCTCATATGTTGCCCCATACTTTCTGCTCGGGCAAGACACAGCCTGGTTTGTTCTGCGTACATCTCCTATCTCTATGAACTATGCCTCAAGGTGGTGTCCATTTTTTTGTTAGGTGCTTTATGTTGGATATATTTGCACTTCCCATAAGGCCTGAATCTCAATTTGAAGCTTTGCACCTGAATTTTGCTGGGTGGTGAGCCCATCGCCTTCCCCAGACCAAAGCCTGAGTGACAGCCAATGTCTCATTGATGCAGATGATCAATAGAATAGAATATTTCAGTTGGAAGGGACCTACAATCTCCATCTAGTCCAACTGCATGACTAATTCAAGGCTGGTCAAAGGTTAAAACATACTATTAAGGGCATTGTCCAAATGCCTCTTAAACGCTGACAGGCTTGGGGCACTGACCACCTGTCTAGGAAGCCTGTTCCAGTATTTGACCATGCTCTCTTTAAAGAAGGGTGGGACCCTCACTACAAGAAAGACACTGAGGTGTTGGAGCGTGTCCAAAGAAGAGCAACAAAGGTAGTGAAAGGTCTAGAGCACAAGTCCTGTGAGGACCAGCTGAAGGAACTGGGGTTGTTTAGCCTGGATGAAAGGAGGCTCAGGGGAGACCTTATTGCTTTCTATAACTACCTGAAAGGAGGCTGTAGCAAGGTGGGTGTTGGCCTCTTCTCCCAAGTAGCAAGTGATAGGATGAAAGGAAATAGCCTCAAGTTGCACCAGGGGAGGTTGGATATTAGGAAAAATTTCCTCACCAGAAGGGTTATCAGGTGTTGGAACAGGCTGTCCTGGGAAGTGGCTGGGTCACTGTCCCTGGACATATTTAAAAGGCTTGTAGACATAGCTCTTAGGACGGTGGTTAGTGGTGGACTTGGCAGTGTTAGGTTTATGGTTGGACTAAATCTTAAGGGTCTTAAGTCCAACCTAAATGACTCTGATTCTGTCATTCTATGAAATGATTTCTAATGACAGGTCTAAACCTCCCCTGGCGTAACTTTGAACCATTCTCATACGCCCTATCGCTGGATCCCAGGGAGAAGAGCTCAGCACCTCCCTCTCCCCTTCCCCTCCTCAGGAAGCTGCATAGAGCAATGAGGTCACCCCTCAGCATCCTTCTCTCCAAACTAGACAAACCCATAGCAGCTCCTCATAGGGCATGCCTTCCAACCTCGTCTCCAGCTTTGTTGCCCTCCTCTGTATGTGTTCAAGGACCTTCACTTCTTTCTTAAATGGTGGGGCTCAGAACTGCACACAGAAAAGTCAAATGCAGGTTTGAGCCCTAAGCCAGCACAGAGGCACAAACATATGTCTGCCTCAATTCTCTATGTACCAGTGGGAAATAATCACAATTTATGACCTTACAACACATGACTCAGATATGTTACAGTTCACAGGTTACACAGATACTTCAGGGATGGGATTTGTAAGGCCTAAGCATGAGTTGTAAAGATGGGATGCTATCTAGCATTTCTACTGTTATGGCTCTAGTGGTCAGATTGGATTCTTTACTGTATAAGAAACTAGAGAAGATGTCATACAATGCAGACTGGATGACATCAGTTTTCCCTCTCTTGCTTCAACACTTGATAGACATTCAGTATGAAAGCTTGGTTTTGTCTCATAAAATGTACAAGAAGCTTAGGAGAAAATAACATTCTTGTCTGGGGGAACTCCAAATTAAATGATTTCTAAAATGGGCCTGAAATCAAGAGCCAACGCTGTTTGTTGTGTGGAAAAGGAGAGGAATATTAACTTCTGTGGGAGGAGGAGCTGTACCTTAAAAAAAAAGTTGCTGTTGAATGCAAAGCTGCTTTGGAAAGCTCAGATAATTGGAAACACATGTTGCTGGCTGCAGGCATATAATACATAAACTGCAGAAGAAAAATAATAATAGAAAAGACATAGAGTATTTGAAAATATAGTGAAAGAAGTCAACATTTTACAACTTGTTAATAGTGACTATACCTGAAATATTGTTTCACTTTGCTATTAGCCTTAAGAACACAAATATACCTATAGATTTTCCGGTGTACACCAACTTTATAATAAAATAGAGAACCCAGGTATGTTGGATAATAGTATTACATAAGGACAATATTTTAGTAAACGATTTGAACAAAGATGACTCATAATGATACAGATGAATATTTTATTTTAAACATAAAATGTTGTGAATTACTTAGCACCTAAAAATAACACGCCCCCTTTTAACTTTCTATGAACTGTATTGACGTTGCAGGAGTTTCTAACTTTTTCAGTACAGCAAATCATCCATCTTTTGTAGTCTGTTAACGCAAATATCTCTTTTCAGGCCAAAGCTTCGAAACCAAAGCACACATAAACCTCCTCACACCCACACTCCCTTCAGTTTGCAGCTTTTTGTTCCGCCTCTCTCCCTTCTTGGGTAGTAAAAGTCACAGGAGGAAGGAAAGGCTGTGAAAATCTGCACAGAAAAATGAAAATTCAATGTATACTGTAGAATACTCTATACCATAGCCATACTGAAAGGGAGCGTATATCAGTCCCTTAAATCTCTGTGGGCAGAGCTGTTGCAAACCTGCCTCTTCCCCATTTTTGTCCACTAAGTTTCTTCCCATCCATGTTGGTTATGTGGATATGTGTTTCTCTCTACTTGAATCATGACTGATTTTCCTTCCCTCTCTTTTCAGCAGGGGCGAATTTTGTAGCTCTCAGAAGTCTGTGCACTGGCCCAGTTGTAGTCTGGGTGAGTCCTGGTCAGCTCTGGGCTGGCATTTCCTATGTACCAAGGGTGTCTCGGACAATTTTGGTCATTGAATCCTAGATTTGTCTGCATATATGCTGGCTTTCAAAGATGTGCAAGGCACATCTCTGTCTGAAAAGCCATTTCACTGTAAAATTTCAAGTTCTTCTAATGGAAGAAAGGACTGAAGTTCCATGAACAAGGCCTCCACAGTGCTGTAACATGGGGGTGGGGAAAGGAGGTGGAAACAGAGCTTTCACTGCAACTTCAACATCTTGAATGACTCAAGCCTTTAAACTTCCAGAAATAAATAATTATTTTAAATAGATCAGCCTGAGACAGACAGCTAAGTTAGAAAATGTGGTACAAATGGATAGTTCAGTGAACTAATTTTCTTGGGGGTTTGATATGGTTGAGGTTATTTCAGTAATCAAAGGTGCTTCCTGCATAATATTATCATCCAAAGGCCACTGGAGTCAACAGAAAACTTCCCCTCAGCTTCTGTGATCTTCAGGTCAGACTTCTGAATCATTCAGTGCTGTGCCTTTTATTATATTCATGGGAAATACAACATATACAGTGCATCAAAAGACAATTCTAACACTGCATCTCAGGATTAGCATAATCTCACATTTCACATGTTTCATTTCCTCACTTTGCAAATGTCACTCATCTTCTCTTCATCATGTGCCACCTTAACTGTGTGGTTTAATGTTTTTTCTTCTGCTAGAAGCCAGGTAAACTATCTCATCTGTGGAAAAAATTAAAGGATCCTTCAGAGGACAGACAGAAATAGATGTTGTATGCTGTGGGATCTTGAAAAGCCTCTGCAATGACCAGGGTATATTTTATTCCAGTAAGAATAGAAACTTATTCCCACGCCTACAGGTGTTTTCCAGCTTTTCTGTGATGAGCTCCACATCTCAATAAAGGAATTACCTCATGGGCACTTACCCTTCGAGTCATCATGTAACATCCCTGTGGCAATTTACATTACATGGAAAACCATACTGAAAAAGCATTTGTGCCTCTTTTTAAGAGGTCTTTAGAGGAATATGGGTATTGACCTTCCTGTAAAAGTTGACCATGATTTCTGCTTTTGCTGTTTATCTCATCTCTTCTCCTTCCCTTGGCTCTGTGTCTCTCAACTGAAGTCCAGGACGAAAGCCAGCATACTGCAGGCACAGTGAGCTCACCCGTGCGCTGTGGACCACAGCTAAGGATTCTCCATCCCAGTCCTTTTCTAGTGTGAAGCTCCAGTGTGACACATAAAGTGCTAACAGGATCACAGATCATATTTAATAAGCAAAATAAAATAAAAGCAAGTCAACACCCCCAGTGATTACTTAAGAGAGAGCTTTACAGCCAAGTATAACACCTCTCCCTGATGCATTCGGCTGTATTTTTCCAGGGTCATTTGCCTTGTTCTTGCAGAAACAACAGGATGGCACTGGGACCTGAACTCTGACTCTCTGCTGTTTCTGCTGTTCTGGATGCTGATGCTGCTCTTTCACAACAGCTGAGTTGGATCCAGATGGAAATGTGAGTTATCTTTTCTCTAAAGAAGAAACATTAACAAAACCCCTGACACTTTTATATAGTTAAGAAGTTGCTTCTGTCATTTCTTGGCATGATAGATTGTAGACTATTAACATAGTCTAATTGCTTACGGAAATACCAGATTGTTTCTTGTTAAAGTAACAGATTCAACATTAATCCTCATTCATTTTAAATACATGATTTTCAGCACTTTTGTGAAAAGAATGTGCAAAGAAAAGGACTTTTTTTTCTTGGTCTTGCAGAGATGAGCATGTTGGAAATTTCAAAACGGAATGATACCTAGAGTTAACATTGGGTATGACTGCCCAGCAAAAATATTCTAATACATGGAAATGTATATAACTTTTGTGAACATTGTTCTCTTCTTGCAGCAAAGGCAAATCTTTAAAGTTTGGTCTATTCTAAAGGGCTTCTTTAGGACCTGTCAGATATCTGCTTCGGTCATGACATGTAGGACAATCTGGGATAAGATAGTAATGTGACAGTGATTAAAGATAGAAATACATACAGTAGCAACAGGAAATTTCTATTAGCTGATGTCTATCCCAGATCTCCAGCTACTTAATATCAACTTCTGTATTTGTTTATGTTTTCAAGAAGAATTATTGAACCAGTCAAAACATGTATCTGTGTGGTTGTCATAAAGCAAAAGTGTAAAACTGAATTGCTGGGAGCCATCTAGTCAAAGCTTTTACATTGGAGCATTCTCTCTAATTGAGAGGACTTCCATGATTTCATAATTATAATGATTAATAATATGCGGAGGGGGGTCAACTGAGCATTCTTGATCTAAGAAATATGGTTACAACTGCCTTAGAAGAAGGTTGCAGAAAACAGGAAAAAGGAAGGAAACCATGGTAGCCTTTGCTTCAGATAACCTATGTCTTAAGTGACTGATTCCTTATCTGTGCTTTTCCTTTCTAGGAGCTCCTGATGCTCAGGAGGGGGTGTGTCACAAGGCATCAGGCGATGGCAGTGTTGACTCCAGAGCACTGGAGGAGGTTGGCCGACGCCCAAGAATCAGAAGGCTCTCAAGCATGCTGCATGCTGGTAACAAGATGCAGCAATTTTCTTCTCTTACGTCCATAGGCAGGAGAACACAATACGTGCATTACTCACATAAGATGCTGTACCATGTTCTCAGCTTTTCCCTGGGCTCAGTGTTAGACCTGAAGCTTTTGAGGGGATTAAAGGAAACCATTTGCATGTAGTGAAATCTCTAGTTGTTCCAAAATGCTGGGGGGCCACTTTGCTGGAGTCAAGCGTGCTGAGCAATATCTGATTTTAATACAAACCAAAACACTCCTCAGTGCAAGTGAAGGAGACAGTACTGTTTCTTCACATCACACTCATTCTCTGAGGGTGCCTGGGTCATCTGTTGAGTGGCAAGAGACATCTTCCCTCACCCATCAGAGCTGCAGCAGCTTCTTATTGGTGTTCAGAAATGCAACCAAGGCCGTGAGAGAGTAGGAGCCCATGCTGGGAGGGTAGACCAGAAAGCTGAAATTACAGCAGTTGGATCTTGGCCAGAAAGACCACGGCAAAAAAACGAACTCTCCTAAGGAGCTGCTGAGACCTTGCGTGGTAGTCATGGGCAGGATGTTTGTTTTCCATCTCCTCCAAGGGACGGCACATCCAGCCCATTTCCCATCCTAAAGCCGAACTGAGACTTTTGTTGAGGACTGACTCAGAGGAAAGGGTGCCACTTGGTGAATCACTGTGTGACTTCCCCCAGTTTGGGGGTTTTCCTTAGGGACCTTACAGCTCACTCTGGAGCTGGCCTGCACAATGGATGGGAGCCGCTGGGATGGCAGCACAAAGAATGCTGCCGGCAGGGTTTGTGCTTGTTGCCTGGGGCCTGCTCCAGCAAATACATACACATATGCTTAACCCTACACTTCTGAGGCATAATCCCATTAATTTAAATGGGATTACTCATGGACTTAAATTCCTGCAGGATCAGCACTGAGGTCTGTTACTGTAGCTGCCAGGGGCAGCACAATTAATGGTGTAACAAGTTTTGCTCATTCTATAACCAAAGGCTGCCTTGCTGAACATCAGCATTGCTCATATCCTCAAGCCTGAAAAATGATCCCTTCCCCAATTCAGAGGTCTCCTGGATTTTAACTTTTCATTGTCTTCCTTTACATTCAAACCAGACTTTCCTAAATTGAACTCTCCTATGGTTTCTGCCTCTTCTTCATTGTCCCCAGACTGCACGGAGGATTTTTTTGTCTACCACTGCTCATGGATCACCTTAACCGCCTTGATCAGTACACCCAGAGTGAACCCTCCCTCTGCTTATCTTCTCTAAGCAAGCATATTTCCTCCTACTTAACATCTTTCTGCTAATCTCCTCCAACCTGCGGGAGCATCTTGCCTCTTAAAACAAATATTGTCTCCACTTGCCCTCAGGTCATTTTGGTCATTGGATCCTAGTGCCAGCCCAGGGGTAATGAATCAATAAGGCAGTGCAGCTCATGACTTTATTTTAATAAATAGCTTAATAAATAAATTAATCAATAGTTTGCATTTTATGGGCCATGCACAATGTGTGTACATGCAAATATATCTAATAACATGTATAGATTTAGGAGGGACAGTCACTGAGGGAAAGTGAATTTTTTTCTTTAACAGTATGTATTTTAACATTTTGGTTTAAAAAAAAAAAATTCTCCCACTGGAGACCTTTTATGCCAAGTTTGAGCCTGGAGCAACTTTTTATGGCTCAGTTGCAGTAACCCCTTGAATATAGGGGTTTATAATGGAAACTCTGACTAACCCTTAGCTAAAGCACTTCTAACAGATGTTTCTGTAATGAAGGGGCTGTGCAGAACAAGCAACAGAGAGCAAACTGTACTTTGTATTTTGCAAAGATTACAGATGATTGTGCACAATTTATAAAATGATGGTGGCTTTAATTCAAAGTCACAATGCTTACACGAGGCTGCACACCGTGCGCGTGCATACATTAACAACATAACATTTCAGTAACGTAACCAGATGTTGAGCATAACTTGCTGCCTCTCTTTTACAGATTTGAAAATACAGGTCACTTTGCTCTTCTGAACAGCTATTTGGCCATCTGGTAGTGGTGGTCTTGGTAGGTATCCTTCTGTTCAAAGTGCCCTGGAGATGGATCATCAGTGCTCCATTAAGCAACTGGTCTGAGTGAAAATCAAATGTAATCATCTGTAACTGAGAGGAGCTGATTTGGCCCCTTGGGACTGCCATGCCTGTAGCCCTATGCTGTGGCATCTCCAGCAGACCTGGATGTGTCAGACCAGACCTCCCTGTCTCCTTCCCTGAGGGGTGGATGGGTGTAGGCTGAGTGCCTGAGGTGTGCTTCGCTGGCTTGTCCCCAGCTGGCTCATGGGCCCTGGGGACAGTGTGGATTCCAGCAAGTTGGGAGGCTCTGGGAAGAAATTGGGCAGCAACTCAGGGAGCTGTGTCCTCACAGCACATTGCTAATCCCAGAGATCCTGATATATGTCTTGGCCCACAGTCACTGAGATGTTGAAGTGTGTCTTAAAACAGAATTATTAAGAGAATAAAATGAGCTCAAGCCTATAGCTTCACCAGAAAGGTTTTGTTTTGTTTTGTTTTTTTGATCTAGAAATGTTACCAGAGGGTATTTTGATTTTTGTTCTAATTTCCCTGTCACTGCTCATTAAGTGGAAATTAGAGTCACTGGATGATCATTTGAGGGTGTGCTTGATGGTGCTGCAGAGACCTTGACAGCCAGCTACAAGCTACGAGGCTTAGGAGCCTTCATAGGCAGGATTCAAATGGCATTTATATATGTCACACACACATCGATTTGTTCCAAATGCCTTCCTTTTTATGATCGTGTTTTGCCAAGCTAAATTCCTTTTGGATGAGCAGCAGCGACAATGTGTAATTAACGTTCTCCTGGTTAACGTTCTTGTTAACACATTATACCCAGAAAAATGAAGTCCTTGGGAAGGTATTCATCACTGCCCTGCAGGTAGTTTGGAGTGAAGTGTGAAAACTTCAGTCTCCTCCATCAGTACAATGAGCAGAGGCATGTGTTGGTACTGAATGACTGAGATGAAACTATGATTACAACATCCTTCAAGGAGAAAAAAAGCCCCTGGATTGACTTTATCAATTCACTTTTGATATTGCTGTCATGTTCAGGGCTTAGTTCACATGAAAGTATGTGGGTTCAGAGGGCTTGCTGCAGTGGGCTCCTCCTTGCCTTTGCATTTTGTGATGCAGTGGACCCGAAAGGACCCCAGCTACCTACTGCGACAAAGCCACTGTACCCTTTCAGGGTAGCTTGTGGCATCAGCACATCACCCTCTAAGTTAAGACGTCCATTTGTAACTGTCTGGCCAAGCGTTTTTAACTTCTCAGTTATCCACTCCTTGGATATGGTTTGGCTGCAGCACTCTACCTTTTTCCTGACTTTATGGCTTTGCTTTTTGTTCATTATCGTCCTAACACAAGCTGAAACAATGGCCTTCTTCCCAAATGCCACCTTTGATGTGCCAGAGCTGGAATCGTGCTCCATCTGCTCCAGGTTCCCCGAGGAGAGCACAGCCTGCCTGGGAGCAGGAGCTCCCTCATTGCCTGCCTGTCTTGTGGCCATTGATTCCCTTGTTATGAGAAGCTCAACATTTTCACCAGCCTGCCCTTATCTTTCTGTAGTGGAGCTATCAAGAGACAACAGATAGATTTTTTTTCTGAATGAGACCAGTAAATGTGTTGCAATGGATTCAAATGTGGGAAAGTTATGTTTATCTTAGCTGAGGGACAAATAATATGGTTGTAACCATAAGCACAGAGGAAAGGAAAACCGGAGAAGTGCAGTGCGGGAGCAGTCTCAGGAGAGCACTCTCTCAAGCTTACCCTTCATCAGTCACTGTGGCTTAAAAGGATAAACATTTTATGCCGTCCTTCGCCTACGCCACAGCTGCCTCATCTGTTGGTAAATTTGGGCCTGTGATTTGCTATCCTTAACAGACCCCTAATAATCCTCCTCTGGAGGACCTGTTTTGATTTTTAGAGGAATTACATTCAGAGGGAATAAGATGTAATTGAGAGTTCACTGCTTGGACTTAGGAACTGCTGATCTCTGACGTGCCTGCCAAAATTGACTTTGGGCAAGACACAGACATGCACATTTTAGTTGCCAAAAAAATCAATGACTATTTTGGACTGAAACTTTCAGTAGCTCTGTTTCCATAACTGAAAATACAGATAGCCAAATTTAAGGTCACAAAAGTATTATAGTAATTAAAATACACTGACGCTATATGAGTGCTATATATGTTATTTTAATAAGAAAGACTTGACAGTGTATTCTGCTTATTCTTTAAGGGAATGATAGTTGCCTCAATCCCCAGTGATCAATACTAGGTCAAATCTGACCCATGGCAATGAGTGACTTTACTTATATATGAATATTATATTTATTTCACCCAGCACAATGCTTTCCCCCATGTTTAGTATTTTAACCTCCTCTTCCACTGTCTGGCTTCTTGGCAGAAGCCTGTGCAGGTTGCCAGGAGTCTGAGTGAACTCATCCATCCATTTGCTGACCGTTTGAAACGCTGGATGTCTTCCAGTTATTTATCTGTTCCTTTCACTGTGGCTCACGTATGAACAATAAATTAGCTGAGAGTGCACAGTGACATACTCTGAAACTTTATATTTATGTGTGCTTATTTAAGAACATCCATAAAAAGTTATTATGGTATTGCAGGAGTTGAGGGTGTGTTGCTCTGGTCTATACAAAGGCAGTCTAAGGTGCAGAGTGATAGGGAATCAAACCCTTTTAGTGCCCAACCTTTTAAAGCATGAGTGGTAACGATAGATTTTAATTAACAATATCATCTTGGTATGTGATATCATTATCTTCAATGATGTATTGTATCAATGCAGTTCATGGTAGCAAAGTGGCTATGAAAAATGAGGACCAAGGGTTAATTTCTGGCTGCCTTTAAGTTGATGGCAGAACTCCCAATGACTTCAAAGGGTGAAGATCTCACCTCAGTTTTCAGCTGGGGTAAGTTGACATACCTCCATATACTTCAATAAAATCAATGAAACCCTGATGATTTATTGCAAGTGAGAATCCAGCCCTAAAGCTATTAAGGCCTGTAATTTATAAAGCTATAATTATGGAACCATAATTCCATCAAGGGCTTCTGGCGATATCACGGACCAGAGTTAAGTGAATTGTGCAAATAAATGTAATGGTCTTGCAGTGCAATGGAAATACCTCAATACCTCTCTCTCTCTAGATAGTACCCTTAGCACAAAGATATTAAAATATATTTTATCCACTCACAGCAATAATTGGAAAAGAAATATTAGCTGCAGGCTCGAGAGTCCCAGGTCACTGAATCAAAACATGCATTTTGCAGCAGCCACTCCAAAACCATGGATGGTCCCCTGCACTGCTGTGATAACTTGAGGCATAAAATCTCCTCTTGAATCTGTTTTTAACGTTAGTTATCATCTGCCAGCTTGGATAGCAGGGCTCAAATTTCAAAGCTGGTTGCATCCAGATAGCAGAAAAGTGTTTGGACTTGTATAACCTAGCAATGTAAAGTAACACCTGTGTGTGCATGAATATGTACCTGAACGGCAGGATTGGATGGAGCCCAACACTGGGGAGGGGACAGCGTAGGCGTTTGGGATGCAGGAGCATAGATTGTGTATGATGGAATTGATAATCCACTCTTCTATCTTTTCAGCTCTCTTCCTCCATTCATTATAAATTCTTAATTCTTTCTCCGTTATAGATCTGTTCCTGGATAATTAGTCTCCCAATTAGGCAAAGGCACATACTAATAGTCAATCATCATGTTCTTGTTTATATGAACCAGGCCTATAAAGGTACACATACACCAGTGGGTCTTCCCTCATTTAAAAATCGTCATCTTCTGGTCTCTTTGCAGCCTTTTAGGTCTCTGAAACTGCAAGGAAACCCATATGTGATTAATCTTCATTAGGAAAATGCACCTGAATCACAACCCTGAATCTGAAACAGTCTGGGGCTTGAAGGAAACATGTTCATGGATCAAGATTCAGTTTGGACCAGATGTGATAATTCTGAAAATACAGTTCTCTCCTGACTAAGCAAGCACACCTTTTTTATGTGTCAACTTCTTAAAATCAAGGCAGACAAAGGAAAAAATTAAAAAAATACCCTGTAAAAGTGAAAAGCCTTGAGTAATATATTTTCCCCTTCTCATTTGCTCATGTAACAGGATTTTTCAAGCAACATACTCAGCTGCAGGCGTGAGGTATTAGTCACAGCTCCAGGTATTTGTAATGTCAAGTGACTGAAAAGTGACTTCAAATTCAAGTCTCCCTTGTGCCACAGTAAACTTTATTTTGTCAATATTTGCTCAGACAGAACCATAAAGTAAATAAATGACAGGTGTCCTCAGTGTAAAAATCCTGCAGAATTTAATATTGAAGTTGTGAGGATATCCAAGGATGGGGGACTGTAGAAAAAATCAGATCTACCCCCTGAAATTCAGCAGATTTCCTATCTATTCTATAGCATTTTGTATGTAATTACCTGTTAAAATTATTTTAAAAGCCCCAAAATAAGTATTGGCAAGGCTGGAATTTCCTATTAAGTTGTGAAGGACTTTTCCACAGGGACTGTGACAGGCTAACTGTAGCATCTGAAAGCTATGGCTCTCAAGTGCAATGGACTGAGTTGCAGTGAGAGCATCCGCCCTGGAAAGGCAGCAGGTATTTAGCAGCATCACTCAGTGCAATCCCTGTTCCAGTTTCTGCAGATGAAACAACTGCAGCCATGCTCTGAATCATCCACACGCTTACCATGTCCTCAAATTAGTCCCTGGAAAATCTCATTTCTGAGTCTTGTTGAAGTCACTGAAAATGGGGCACGTGGTAAAAGTTAATTGCTTGTTTAAGCAGTGCTTTGCTGTGCCAGGCTTAGGCCTGATCCTAAAATCAAAGCACAGCTTTTCACTGCTTTCAGTGGGCTCTAGGGCAGGTGCTATGACAGTATCTCCCCCACACTAGGATACATAACTTGTTATTCCTCCCACTGGATTTCTCCCAGGATGCAGAAAAAGTGAGTGTAGCTTAAGGCTGAAGACATGTGCATTAGTAAGATAAGGATCATACCTAGGAATTTGCAATGAGACTGCCCCAGAATATACAGCTGAAGATCTAATCCTTGCTGTCTAATAAAAGAGTTAATCTTCACAATCTTTTTGGTAGCCTATGCTAAAAGAATCCAAAACTGGCAATTAGCTCGTTTTTTTAAATATACCAAGCATACATTTTAAATATCCACACATAATTCTGGGGAAATGATTCACAGGGATGCAGACAGACCTGAAGTGAAAAACATCTCAGAATAAATTAGACAGATGATGACATACATCAGTTCCTTTTAGGAACAGGAACTCAAGTTTTATTGACAGCTCAAATAAGGAAGCCTCTTCTTTATACAGCAATCTTACCAGAACCGAGTGGGATTGCTTGCTTTAGTACAGATTCATCAATGAGTTTCTCTTACCACAGTATACATTACTGCATACCATACCACACACTGTACATTACTGCTCACTGTAACACTGTTGGTTTAATTGACTGCAACATGTCATCTGATTTATTAAGTTACAATGAAGCATATAGAGACTTAGCTGAAATATATTAAATTTTGTAAAAGCTCTAAATAAATCCAAGGAGCAGACCCCAGATCCAAATTGTCCCAGCATTTGGAATAATCTATTTTTCAGTATAAGAAACAATGCATAATGTTTGTGGGCCAGCTTTGCTTTGGGTTTTTGTTCACAGGTCTAAAGTGCATCAAGAACAAAGGCAGTCGCACAGGCAGAGCAAACGGGCGGTGTCCCATTCCGCACACCCATCCCCTGGCTGATGTTGCTGGCGGGCGCCCGAGGCACTGCTGGCAGCATCCCAGCAGGGCTGCGCAGGAAACACCTGCAGTCCCCGGCTCTGGCTCCTTCCTTGCGTGTCGGAAGCCAGGCTGGGGCAGGGAGGTGCGAGCGATGCGGTGTGGTGCTCAGCAGATGGGCAGGTGGGCACTGAGGACCCCACAGCCGCTGCCTGCGGCAGGCACGGTGGATGCGAACGTGCTGAATAGGCTCATGCTCAGATTAGTAATGGCTTTGGCTCAAGCAGTGATTACTTTCCCCAGAACAGCAGCCCTACAAAATTATTCTACACCATTGGTGCTTTGGAGCAGCTCCCTCGATCACAGAAGTGATATGGTCACCTGAACAGACTGAAGGCATCTAATCTACATCCTGACTGATAAATTAAATAGTGCCAGGGGATTTTCCCGAGCACTGGAACTTGTCTGCACTGTTGTATTTTTAGAAAGGCTCCTGCCACACTTCAGGAATTACCATGGGTCAACCACCTCTCCCAGCAGGCAATCTGGAAGAGGTTACACTTGTTTTGGAGAGCAAAAAAGCTTAGGAGTATAGGTGCAGGCTGTTCCAAGGTGGTTGGCCTCATTGCCAGAGAAGAGTCCTGGGCATGTTTTATTTACTAATATAGGTGCAGTTGCCATGTGCCCCGCAGCACTGTGTGTAGTGAGGAGCCCTGCCAGGGGCTCATTGCTTGCGGGCAGCTTGTGGGCAAGGGGATCACCCCCCTGCCCAGGGCTAATGGGGGTTGGTCACTGTAACCCAGCCTGAGAGGGGCTTCCCCATCACTCACCCATGGTGTCCCATTCTACAGCCTTTGGCTCAGAGTAGGGCACCCAAATGAGAGCACACTGAAGTGCAGAAGCATGAAACACTCTCTCTGCAATGGTTTCAATCAGTGTCACTAAAAGAACCTGACACAGGGCCAGGCACAAGGGTGGAGCAAACACATTTTTAATGAGACTACTAGTGTGGGGCTCTGTGCTGTGCTTCAGGGTAGCAGCAAGGGTGTAAGGTCTGGCAGGCAGAGCCAGCACAAAGGGGTGCACAGCTCATCCTGGCACCTATGGAAAGATGAGCTTTCTGCTGGTGTAAACCTTGCAGGAGTGCTGAGGGATTAGCCAGCCCCACTCGGGCAGGAGCTGAAAGTCAAAGAATGCCACCCAAGTCTGTTCACAAGCCCAAGCTGCATCACTTGTTTAGTTTTTGTTTCCACTTTTGGAGGATTAACAAGGATTTGTCAGGGGGAGCAGCACTGGTCTCTCCTGCGCTGTCTGGATACACACCAGCTGACACAAACTGTCTCTCTCGAGCCTTTCAGGTCATTGCACAGCCCAGCAGAGCAGCACAGAGAATTTTCCCTTGCTGGGCAAACTCTTGCAAGGGGCTGAGCCCACACTTACCCTTAGAGTAAGTGGGAGCTGGGGATGACGGGCCATCTCAGGGTGCTCTGTGCTGTGTCCCTGCCCTCTTCCCCTTGCTCCCCTTCTCTCCTCCTGCTTTCATTGTCCTCTCCCTACAATGCTGTGCTTCCAGTGCAGTAGCTGTCTGTGAGCAAACTAATGCAAGATTTTTGGTTTTAATTAGGGTATGATACTAATTGCCTTCAATCAGGCTATTTTCACATCACAGCTGACCAAAGCCAGAAGACGTTAAGTCTCTCTCCCTAATAAATCATTCCTCCTGCTCCCTGGGATTGGAGATGAAGATTGAATAGGCAGTGTACACTGAATTGGCCTAATTGTCTCCTAAAATATGCAGTCAACTCCCACAGAAGTCAACAGAAAGGCACGTGTGCATCTGAGGGGGCCTTGTGTTATTACTGATGCTCTCACACCAAGGGAGCCATTGTCGGCTTCCCCCTCCCTCCCCAGCCCTGGCAGGGAGGCCTCCATGTCTGCCAGCCAGGGGGATGAGCTGGAAGCAGATGAAGAGGAGGGGGTATCTCTTTAAAGTCAGACAAAAGAAACCTCAGCCCTCCCCTCACCTCCCCCCAGCAGTAAAACAAGGCCTGGGAATAAATCTTCCATTTTCACTGACTGGCCAGGTTTGGAGAGAGAGATGCCAGCTAGAGATCTCTGACACAGTTAAAAAATAAAAAGGATTCTGTCGATAAACATTGGTTTGGCACTACAGCCTGATAAATCCTTCCCTAATCCGTCTGAAACCTCCCAAATGAGGCAGAGAAAAGCCTGGGGAAGCTTGGCTGCTCTGAATTCGTCCACCACCTTCACTGCATGGACCCTACTGTACTGGGAGCTCCAGGTCACCCTCTCCATACCTCGAATCCCTGGAAGCCCAACTTTGTCCTCAAAATCCTGTCCGAACTGAGCTGCACAACCTGCTGAGCCCTCTGCTCCTGAAAGACATTGCTTGGCCTTGGATGGTATAATTCATACCAACAGGGAAGACTTGATCCCTTCTTAAATAACAGACATCATAGAAAAATAGGGCAGGGAGGAAATCCAAAGAGCTGTCTGGTCTCTCTCTGTCGCCTCCAGTTAGCATCAGTGAGAGCTAACCTGCTCCTGGCACATATGCGCCCAGTGTAACCAAGGTGATGCCCCTTTGAGCAGAGCAAACACCTTCCCTTTTGGCAGCTCACGCAGCTGACGGGTTTCTCTCTGCTTCGTGATAAACGTATTTTTCATCTCTGAGTGCGTATGATAATTAATAAAGGCTGAGGGCCAGATCCTCACCTGGTACAAGTTGGCAGAGCTCTGAGGAAGGCAGTGGATCTCTGCCAGTTTAGATCAGATGAGAATCTGACTGGGCTCCTAATATCCCTGCAAGCCCTTTTAGCTGGTGCTGTTCCAGGCTTTGCTCATGCATCCATAAGAATTGCTTAATCCAGGGTTGCTGAGAAGGAAGAGCATGTTATGTGTTAAACAGTGGCTGATACGATGCTCTACCTTGGAGCAGGAACTGGATTAAGTAAGGCAAGGAAATCAAGGAGAACACTTGTCCCATACTACCCATTTACAATAGAAAAAATAAACCTCCTTATTAAAGACATGAAGGTTAAATTCACTCTCTCTCTCTCTCACTCACACAAACATACACAAAAGAGAAATATTAAAAGTACCTTTACATTTTCATACCAGTGGGGTTAGATTTCTGATTCTCTTATTTCACAACACTGCAAAGGATCTTAAAGGGATTGATGGCTCTGTAAGGCAGAGACTGTGCCTCTATTTTCTTTGGAAAGTACCTTGCTGGCTGTTGGTTCTTGCTACCACAGAGAGATAACAAAAAACTGAAAGGATAAGACAAATATGCTCCTTCAAGGGTTTCTAATAAAATGATAACGTTGAGCAAGGCTGCCAGTATGTTCTGTGTCCAGATGCACTGCAGCAGAAGGGAAGAATTTAACATGTTTTGAAAATGCCAATTGTCTGTTGCTAAAGATGCATATGATCCCACTGCTAGCAGGGTAGGCAGCAGGGATTAAGATGTCAGAGGAGACGTCATTCTACCTAGGCAACATTGTTTTCACTGAAGAAGACAATGCAAAGACAGTCCTGTTTCCTGCAGGGAAGATTCCTTTTTCCTTCGTGGTTCACTCTGAATTCTGCACTGTGGCAATGCTGCTTTTACAGAAGCCCTTTTTGCTCTCTAGAATGTCTTTATTGTGGCAGCAGCCAGAATACAGGATGGAGGTACTTTTCTATCTAAAAAAGGTACTTCTGTGGCCCCCCATGGCTGAGAGCATCTCCTAGTCCTCTACTGTCACATGGAAGGCTGGGACAGATACTAGAGTCACCGTGTTGCAGTGGGAATGTAGCTCAAGGTCATGTCCAAAGCATGAGTCAAAAGAACAACTGCATCTTTTGAGTCCAGGGCTGGTGTCCTCAGCATCCCCCGGACCCCAGGCAGTAAGTGCAGTCCACATCGGAGTGGTGAAGCCCTAGGCTGTTGTCAACTCCTGGATGTGCTGCTGCATCCCAGGGAAGTGTAATTGCCATGTCTTGTGGTTAGGATCAAACCTAGCTTGCTTTTTTGGCCTTCTGAAGTGTCTCCAGATGATCATGCTGTATTCTTCAGACTTTTTCTTCCCCTTGTGGGTCTCCCTGGCATGTTTGGTAGAGACTGGCTACAAGTTTGAATTCCTGTTCTGTTTAGCCCAGACTCCAGAGGTCTTTTTGTAACCCCTGCACCAGTTCAGAGGTTTTAAGCATGTGTCTAAATCCCTCCCTATTGGGGCCAGCATTAACCACACGCTTAACCTGAAACATGTGATTAGAAACCATATTTCAGTGGGAGTTAAGCATATGCTTAAATTCTGCTCTGTTCTAAACTGATAATTTCTTGAACTGAAGCCTACATTTTTTTTGTATGATCCATCTTTGCTCCTCCACATACCTTTACTGCAAATTATTCTTCAATACACATATGGCTCAGTATGTTGCTCTGTGGCTTCCACACAAAAAGCCCAATTGATACATCACATACTTAACCTCTTGAACAAAAGAGTTAACTTTACAGGATCAATTTACATGCAGGGGCCAAAGCTTTTGGATGGAAACTAGCTGTCATGTGGTGTGCAGCCGAAAGAGCAAACAGCTTATTCATGATGATAGCATTGGATTCAGAAACAAAACACAGACGGCAGAAAGAGCCTGCCCAGATTTCCAAACATATCGCCTGTCCTCTCACCAAAGCATGTTTATTTAAACTCCCTCTCTGCGCATGCAGTCAATTGTTAGACTTAACACCCAATTTCCTCACATTAGGTAGTTCTACCTGGACCCTACTGCTCACACTGTGCTCTCCATCATGTATGGACGGATCCTATCAAAGGAAGCAGGAATTGCACTTTTGTGTCAGCAGTACAGCTTTGACATTAGTGCTCAAATGGAAATCAAACACTGGTCTCATTTGTCAGTGTGGCATGTTTGTGCAAGAGCACATGCCACTCATCAGATCTATAAAGTCCCCAGGTTTGAGCATGACTCTTTGAATGACAGTCCCATGCTCTTCATATATTTTTTTCGCTTTACCTGCTCAGTTGTCTGCCTTTTTTTTTTTTTTTTTAATTTATTAATCATTCTCATCTCTAGGCACCCAGATGTGCTCATTTCACTTTCAATATAATGGATGTGCAGGCTATTAAGATGATGACTTAAGTCTGTTAGTGCTTGGCCATGTGAACTTAACCCCTGTCGGCAAATGCTTGGTCACAGAAATGGTCTCATTAATCTGCTACTGCTGTGTGCAAATCCTTGCTCTGTAAAGCTCATGTGGGCTAATCCCACAGGACCTGATCCAAAATTTACTAAAGTGAGTGGGAGTTCTTCTATCAATTTATTTGGCTAAGAATAAGGGTTTTAAGGAAAAAAAAAGTGCATTATAAGAATGAATTGAACTGCTTTAGATAGACATTATTTATAATGTAGCACAGTATCATCAGTTGCCTCCAAATTTAATTCAGAAGGAGACCTACAATTTTTTGCATGTCCACCTACAATAGTATCAATAGGAAATACAAAACCAGAAATCAAGTGACTTTAGTACGTTCTTTGTTTTTTGAAGTTGGATTTTGGGAGATTTCATTCCTTTTCTTTTACCATGTACCCAGTTTTATGTTATTAATTGGCACTGCTCTGTGGTGGTATGTTGGACCAAACTTGGATATTAAGCCCTATACTTATGGCTCTATTGCTATGTCGTCTGGAGTCACGTCCACAGTCAGGCTGAAATACGGAGGGAGTCACAGCCAGGTGAAGCAAACACATGAGCAGCAGGGAAGGAGTGACAAAAAAAGGGAAGATGTGTTTTATATCAAAACCAGCCATCTGGGTTCACTGCCTGTTCAGTGGAAATGGGCTGTAAGTGGGACAGTACGTGATTACCAGATTCCCTTAGTAATTATGGGGGAATTCAGGTCCCATTGTGAATTCCCAGTTTAGACTTAAGCACAACCCACAACGCTGAGAAAAGTCAGCTTTGGACTCCTCAGTCCAAAGGGCTTGACTCCTGAGTCAGGCCCTTTGGCTACACCTAGGCTAGTGAGCTAAAACAGGGCCAAGGCACAGGCTGGAAACACTCCTTGTTAATTATTAATTAGCACGTTTCCTCAAAAGCTTTGGTTTGTCCCAACCACTGTTGCTGCAGATGCTGTGGCACAGCCCAGAGGACAGAAGGGGCCAGCAGGTAGCAAGGATGAAGCTGTTCTGGTTTGGGGGTGCAGCGCTCAATGGATGTGAGCTGCATCACTTCACTTGCCATTGAGAACATGCAAAGTGTCCTGACTTGTTTTCTTTACCAATACAGGCTTTTCCTTTGTCTCAAGCATAACTTTTTACATCTAGGCTGTGTGACAACACTGCTTCTAACTGATATGGTGGGGTCTGGCTTATTCATCTGCCCATGGACACTAGCAGGAGCATCCCTTAGCAAGGAGACAGACCAGGAGCGATGCACTGCTCCCTTCCACCATGTCACCCTCCTACTTGCTGTGGTCATTGCCTACAGGGTCAAAGCACTGGCACTGTACCTGCTCATAATAAAGTCCATCACTCAGGCCAACAGTCTGCCTGGTAACGCAGACCCAGGTTAGGAAACAGGCTTTCTGCTTTGGCATCGAAAGCGTAATGCAATAGGGATGAATTAGCTGGTTGGGTTCTGCTTCCAGTAACAGCACTTGGGATCATCACTAACAGATGGAAACTAACTCAAGATGCATCTATGAGTTTCTCTTGAATGCCAGATGAATATTTATCCATAACTGTAGCTTTTTCTGTTTTGGGATTTTCCTCCAGTAGAACAAGAACAAGAATCTCTGCAGTGATTTTGCCACAAAGCCTACATGTGTCTTTCCCTGGGCCAAGTGATGAGCAGGGACATAAATGTGCTCACACAGGTCAGCTCAGTATGCCAGAGACCATCCTTGCTGCACTCTGTGTGCAGAGAACCTCTTTTCATACAAGTGGGCTTAACTAAAGGAATTAGCTGTCCTCTCTTCCTGAAAAACCTCAGGAGGTAGGCACCTGACCCCCTTACACATCTTTGAAAATCCCAGCCATGATTCTCAACAGCCTCACTTTGAACACCACTTGTAGCAGTGTGAGTGGTGGTGAAGGGTCAGATGTCCCAGGACTGGGAAATGCCACAGACACGGTCAAAAGCAAAATAACGGCTGCAGCTGTGCTAAAAGGCATGACTACACAGGGTGCAGAGACACCGGGCCCTTTGGATGAAGGGCAGCCTTGCTCTGCAAGCTCTGAAATGCTGCAGAAAGTAATGAGGGAGGGAAGCAGGAAACCGCCTCACAAAGCAAGTCTTTTGTGGCCAAGAATGGAGTGGAAAAGTGGTTTGGGTCTTGTTGAGGTGGGAATTTGCTGTGGCAGTCTCATGCGGTTAACGTCTGTACTCAGGGGTGTGAGCTGTGTGTAGTGCACAGCAAGCGGAGGACTGCTCCGTGTGCTCAGCAGCCGTGTATGACACTGTCCCCCAGCTTCATCAGGCAGCAGCACCCCGGTCATCTTCCTCTGGATGGATGTAATCCTGTGACTTGGTATTTCTGGGGGGTAACAGCTCAGGTACTGCCCCATCTCCTTGTTCTTTGTCCTCTGCACTACCCTGCTGGGTACATCTTTATCTGGCAAGATCTACTGCACATCAATGCAGAGAAATAAATAGAGCCTGAGTAGGCTGTTGTGGTTTCTGATTTTCTTGCCTATATATTCAGAAATTATCAATATGTTCTGAGCAGATCAACATGGCTTTAATGATTGGGAAAGAAAAGAAACAAACTCCAGTCATTAAGTGCTAATCACACAATTACTATTTTATATAGTCAGACGTGGCAATGAAATATCTGTCTCACTGGCTGCAAAGAGATCACCAAATCAATTTTTTGTATTAACATTTTATTCCTTCCCATACTAGACATTTGTTCAGCTTGTTTATACTCACACCACATGGCCACAAGCTGTGTAGTTAGTAATAAATGAGGGAATACATTTATCTTTGGAAACTTAGGCCGAGGCAAAAAGTTGATCGCTTGTTTTTCTAGGAGAATAACACATGTGAGACTTACTCAGATAAATCCCATCAGCAGTAATGGGATTGCCTATGTTAATTGCCCACATAATAAATTCTGATAACAGCAGCCGAGATTTTACAGTATAGAGTGGCTTTCTAGCATCCAATAACTGATGATCACATCAATGTGGGGAAGTACAGGGCTTTTATGTCTCTAAACAGAGGCAAGTCTGAGAGCTGGGTTCAGCCTGTTGAACACCAACTTCTAATGCAACTTCTGCTAATCTGCTTTGCACTCGGGTGGTGGGGTCATGGCCAGACGGCCACCTCCCTGCCTGAGCACCTCAGTACCTACTGGCACGAGGGTCTCTTCAGAAATATACAGAAGGATGAGTTTTTTAGCAGTTCCCACCTCCTCCTCCCAAACCATGGCCATGCTTTCAACCAACAACAAAGGCTGACTGTAGCCAAGAGGCCGCTTCCAGGGGTGACAAAGAGCATCCTGCTGTGATGGCTGAAGCCCACCAGCCTTCACCACTTTCCATTTTTGCCTTCTTTTGCTGTGCATTTTGGGTCATTTCAGGATAGCCAGCGCATTCAGTGGGTGATGGCGTGCATGGCCCAGTGTGTGGCATGCACATGCCTTGCCCACTGACAGCCTCCCTGCCTAGGTGAATGGAAAGATTTCAGCAATTTTGTATGTAAACTGCTGACACACAGGCTGTGCTTCTGCTGCCCCCCCGCCTTTCTCCTGTATTCCCAACAGCAGCTCCCAGGACCTTTTTTGCCTTCTTATCGGGCTTGGCTTCCTTGTTTACTTCTCTGGACCCATCCCATGCAAAAGGCAACTGTATATGCACGAAGTAAAAAGAGTTCAGTACATGTCAAAGACTGAAGCTTACATAGCAAATGGGTTACGCAATTTTCCCTGCCTAAGCTGCTTAAACCTTATGAGAACAAAACATTCCAGTAACTTTTTTGGAATAAAACCCTGTGATTGAGAGGAAGGACAACAAGCAGTTTGTTCACGCAGCCCCTGTGTTATCTCCAAACTGGTTATTTTGCTGGAATATGGTTGAACTGAGCCCTTCAGAGCTGATGTGTCTTTAGAAGCACACATCTCTCCTCTTCTTATAGCTTAGAGCAGCTAACTTAAAACTTAATTTCCTGAAAGTCACCACTCACAAACATAACCAGGTGCCCACTCCACGATGAATCTATTTATATCTCCAACCTGAGTAACATGAAGATACTATTCCAAAATCTATAAGTGTAAGTGGATCTGATACTCACGTGGCCTTGCTCCTTTTCTGCTGGGAAGCTCTTATACACAGAAACGTTAGCAGGATTTACAAAATCCATCTGTTTGCAAAACCAGCCTCTCCGAGTGCATTCAGACTTGTAAGTCACAGCAGGTGCATAAACTGTGGCTGACTCATGCAGCATACAGATAGCCTAGTGCTGCTCCCCGTTTCCTCTCTCTGACAAAGAGCACGTTTTTATTCCTTGCATCATTGTGAAAAGCTGATTCGAATTTGCCGAGTCAGAAAATTCAGAACTCAAATTATTTGAATCGGTGGATTCAGTAGGGAAATTTTCAAAGTCGGAGCACAGCAACAAGATGCAAAACATTTCTGCTGGCATTTCCAGATCACCTTACTGCTGAGGATCACTAAGCTCCTGATAGATATTAATGAATTAAAGCTACAGCATTCCTGAGTGCTGGGTAATTTTATTATCCTCTCTACTAAGAGGAAAAACTGAAACACAGAGAAAGTGGCTAGCCAATGGTTTGTCTACTCAGCTGCTGCAGGGGGAAGCTTCAGGGTTTCAGCATGGCAGCAGCATTAGAGGAAAAGATGTTTCCTCTTTTTGCGAGCAGGGATAGTGTCTAGTGAGTAGTTATCCTCTTTGGCATAAATGCAACATATTCTGCCTTTGTAATGGTACCAGAGGTCTTCTCTCCCCTCCTTGTTGGTGTTCACAAAGGATCACAGCAGGAGAGCAGTTTGGGCAAGTTTGCTCAGTACGGACTCCTCAGAGAGGGAGAAAGGAGGGGCGACCTCATATAAGGCACAACTGGCAGTTATTTGGACTTGGTCCTGGTATGGGATAAAAAGGGCCCGTCCCATGTATTCAGCACTCCAGGACTGACCAGGAAATTTATCTTTGCAAACACAAGTGTGAAAAACCAAGGCGTTCCAAGACGGTTTTGTTTTGCTGTTTTTCTGAACAGTCTTTTCTTTCTCCTCCATGTCTTTCCACTGGTGCTTCTTTCATCCAGGAATCATCCCCATCTGTTTGACATCTACACCTGAGCTTGTCAGGGGAGACATCAGACCTCTGAGCTCCCCTAGACCTGCTACCTGCTTTAGGGTAGGTGAATTATTGCTTCCAAGTGCCGATTCCTCTTGTTTCATTACTAGAGTAGACTCAGTGATGGACTGAGATTCACTTTTCTATATTTTAGTTACCTTCATCTCTTTGGATGAATCCCACCCTTCCTTTCCAGACAAATGCCTGGATAAATCAGGGCCAAATTTTAATTTACTTCCAGAAATAGTACTGTTGAGATGTGGCTCTTCATGACTGCTGCCCATGTGAGGGCTACAGGCAGTCAGCTGGAGCTCAGCAGGAGTATTCAGATGACTTTGACTTAGCTGTTAGCAGGATATAAACTGCAGTGACACAGAGCTCAGAAGCTCATTTACCTTCTCTCTTAGATGGTTTTTGCAGGTCACTAAGGTGTTTGCAGCGTGAACGTGGCCTGACAGATATCTAACTAATAGGAGTTCCCTGGATGCTGAGATTCACTGTCCTCTTGAAAACACTAACTCACACTGCACCATGCTGTTTGTATTTCCAAGGCTTCTTCATGATAACCTCATGTGACAATATTGTAATGAAGATTTGTAGAGCTGTCTGTAGCAGTTGCTTTTACGTCTTTGGTGCTTGCTTATTTTCCTGCTTTGTTTCTGAGGTTTTCTTCTTACTGTACTTCCTTTTATTTTTCTCCTTCTCATTCTGGGAAAGAAATCTGTGAAGAAGGCAAGCCGTGTGCCATGAGTGCAGGGAAGGGCCATGCTTACAGGCTCATTCTGTTTTCCTGTCGGGGGGTTGACTCAAGAAGGAGCTTTTGTCTGGAAACATTTCGTCACCAGCAGAGCTGGGTCAGTGAGTTGTGAATGGAGAGGCTGCAGAAGCAAAAGCAGATCCTTCAGTCACTACCTGAAATGGATTGGAAATGTCAGGCCACTGGGGTAGTAGCAGTGACCTAATACGAAGGGTCTTTGGCCCAACTGGCAGTCAGTTTGCTCCTCCAACTTTTAATTGTCATGGTCCAGCACTAGGGCTCCTCGAGCTCGTGTTCCCTGGGGAAGTGGTATTGTGGACACATTTGACATCCATGCCATGATGTGACATGCCACTCTTGCATGGTCTGCTCAGATGGCTGGGATGCTATAGTCTGGTGTCACCTACAGCTGAGAAAAGCAGAAGAGAGTGGTTTTGATGGGACTGCAGAGCAGTGCTGGTGCCTTCTGTCATCCCTCTACCTCTACACCAGAGGGAAACCTGGAGGTCAGTGCTTAGCGTGCTCTGCACTGCTCTGAAAGGAAGCAGAAACGTAGAAAGGGAGGAGATCAGGACAGATCAGGAAATTAGGTTGCTCCACAACCACAGGGCTCAATGTGTTTTCTTTTTGGCCGTGACCAGGGCATGTAGCCTGATGGAAACACCACCGGGACCTCTCCTGCTCTCAACATGACCCAGCTTCCCATTCAAGGTGAAGCAGGGTGGTTTCTGATTGGGCTGAGGATGGCAGGGACCATTTCTCAGTGCTGCCCTGTGGCCATACAGGATGGGCCCCGATGGCCTCATGACGGTCTGCTAGCTGTCAGGGGAAAGGCAGATGCCTCTGACGGAGGAAGCAGCTCTGTCTGGTCTGTGCCCTTTCAGACATATCTGGAGTAATTTTGGAGAAGCTGGTTTTCATCTCATGGCAGACTCTGTGGTGCTTTACATGCTGCATTTATTTTTTGGATTAAATAGGTGACACATGAAACCCAGTCAGGGAACTAGTGAAAGCCTCCTTCATTTTCTATTGCACTCTGCTAGATGCAAATTATTTCTTTCGGGAGGGCACCTTACCTCAGTTCTCGGCAGCAGATTTCACAGGGTTGGGGAGGGGAGAGATGCAAATTAAAGGTCTGTAGACCTTTTCCCCAGCTGCTAGCACTGTCTGCTCTGGTACCCACATGAGAACGGCTCTGCATCTGTGTCCTCTCCTCACTGCAGTGCCTGGAAGTACCACAGACTCTTAAAATGCTAAATAACATCTGAGGCCTTACCCACATCTCAGAGAAACGTGACCTAGTTTCTCTATCAAAACACCTGCCTTACTGAGCTTACCTAAACAGTAGATCGATCACAAACTGAACAAAATCTTAAACATTTAAAGTTTCTCTTTTTTCCTACCCAGAATTAAATTTAAAAAACCTCATGTGGCTGCCAAGCAAAGTTTTATTTCAGTTTGATTCATTCTAAGATGCCCTAAATATTTTGCTTTCCTCTTCCTTGAGTGCAGTATTTTTTGCTGCAGGCTCATGGCAACATCACAGAGATCTGGGGGAGACAGATTTCTGGATGAGAAGATACTGGGTGCTGTGAAATATGCCAATGATAATAATAGCTACTGTAAGGTTTCTGTTAAGTTGGACCACACAGAAATAATTATCAGAATTTACTTTTACGTTAGATGTCATGATTAAGGTGCCCAATGTAATCTAAGGTTTGATTGCAGTGAGATTAGAGGAGAAAATATCACTTCTGAATACAAGACCCTGTACAATTAAAGAGATTTGCATGTAAAATGTGATTTTTTTTCCTTTTTTTTTTTTTTTTTTTTTTTTTTTAGCTGCTTGGGCTATGAACTTGATTTCTTTAAAAATGTCATGCTTTGATTCTGAAGTCCATGTCTACAATTTACTATTTTCTGATAATGACCCAGACCAGGGAACTGCAGAGCAAAGAAGACAGCAGGCCCCATCTTCATGGAGTACTTTGCCCCTGTGTTGTCCTGGACTTTATTTCAACCAAAGAAATTAAATAGTGGCCCACAAAGATGGGAGCAGAAGAAGCAGCCTGCACCTTCACTTGCAGAGAGGATATGGATTAGTATTCATATTTCAGTGAGACTTCAGAAAATGCAGCACTTATCTAGTTATTATTTCAGTCCTGTTAGCCTGAGAATTATATGATATAGCCCTGATGTTTTCCCTGGGTTCTTACCCCAGCTGAAGCACATCCCAAGTGAACTCTATCTCCATGATGCCCTTATGCCTGCTTAGTCACATCTGGCTGGGTGCAGAGGTTTGGCTGTTCTCCTGGTCCCTGTTATAGTTGCCCTTTCTGGGAAAATCTGGTCTTTTAAGGGTAAAGGCTGTTTTCCTCAAGGAAGTGGTTTTATTATACCACCATAGTGTTCAACTTTGCCAGTATAGTTATCAGTCTAAGGAAACTTGACCAGAAAAGCAGTCCTGGGGTAGAGGTAACCAGAGCTCTGCTTTTCCTACAGCAAGACGCACTGCATTAGCCTGGTGAGGATGCTGGCAGATGTAGAATGTGATTGCAATGGACACAGAGTATTGCTCAACCTTGGAGAATTTTTCTTCATGTTCAGCATGGTTTACTTTGGAGTTCACCACTGCCAGGAAGAGCTGCAGTGGGTCTGTAAGGTTTCTAAGGCAGATGTGGGGCATCTTCTACCAACATTTTGCTTATCTCATGCACTGTATGGTGTCAGACATGGCTTCTGAGGGCAACCTTTCTGCGGTTTGTTTATACAGAACAGCATCAGAAGTTGTTTTAGTTGGTAAAAGTTATTTTGCCAGATGAAAATTGTGGCTGATGCAAAGTGTGATGGATTGTTTTTCCTTCTGTGTGTGTGACGAGTCTGCCCAAGGCTATCTGGCCACACTTCACAGCATAGCAGAGAGAACTTCCGTCTTGCTCACGAATTCATCCAATTGTCCAAGTTCGTCTTGTGTTGTCCCAAGCTCAAATGCTTCCCTTTTGTCTTTTAAAGCAGGAGGACTTGCCAATTCCCCACATGCATGTGCTCACACAAGCATAGAGAAGGCGCTATTTAATACTCACATGCATTATATTTAACAGCTGCACAGCTTTAGCAAAACAGGAGTCAGACCAAAATGTAGCTCATTGTTTTTAATAAAAGGAATACCAGTCTTGCCAGATGTGGTGTATGTTTTTCCAAATGAAGTAGAACAGTGTCCACAGCTGAGTATGATATGGGCTTGTGCAATAACATCACTTGTTTTTGCATGCCCATGAATGGCAAAGCACAGACAGTGTTTAATAGAAGACACAAAGGGGTTTCCTCATGAGAACAGAATGAACTTGAAGAAACTGGAGTACAGGCTATTTGCTATACTGTTAACTCTGCCGCAGCAGTAGCCAGCCCATGGACCAAGAGATGTTTCTTCCAGCAAAGACAAACAAGGCTGACGGTCTCCCTTATGATGGATATTGTCATGTCATTCTACTGAAAGCTGATAGGACTGAAATATAGAGAGCAAGCTGAATGTGGAAGGTGGAGTTGCGATTCTGGAGAGGGTTGCTGTCTTGTTCTCATTGCAAAGATAGAAACACCATAGAATAATGTACAGAGTACAGTGCAAACAAGGGAGGCACATAGCCTCAGAAAGGTGTGTGAAGCTGAGCCTGTCGGATCTTTCCTCAAGCCAGGAAACATCACTGATGTAGAATCAGGTCTCCACCAGGTGTAGATTTTAGTAACATCCCTGACTATGCCGTTATCTTGAAGTACCATATCACTTCTAAAGCTTTTCCTGCTTGAGCTGTAGGAGACTCCAAAGGTTGCCTTGACACTCTTAGTATGACATCCCTAAGTCATCCTGGAGCTCAGGTTGCATCTCCACAAAGAATTTCTCTCCCAACACTAAGAGTGGATGTGTGACTCCTTCTGTGTCACTATTCCAGCTACTGTTTGTCATCTCCATCCGCTGTCAACCACAGACATCTGTAGTTTGCTAGGAGAGAAAAAACAAATATTGTCATAACACTTCACCTCTGAAAAGGTAGCCACAGTCATTTTCTTTCATGTTTGATGTTAGGATTTTGCTAAATGGAGATGAAAGGAATGATGTTAGGGTCAAGTAGGCTGCTTGTCCTCACCATATAGCCCCCATGTCGAGCTGCTTTAAAGCAGTTCTACACATTTCAGAGCAGATGGGTCCTGGAAGAGGGAACATGTTCAAGGGAAGTCTAGGTACTACTGTGTTGTAAACAAACTTCCCTTTTAAACAGCTTGTTTCAGTGCTGGCTGTGGATAAACTTTATCTTGTTTTAATCACTGACTCTTATGGCAGCAGCAGCGCCCACCGCAGCCACTCCAGGTCTTGATCCTGACATCATAAAAAAAAAAAAAAAAAATTTCCTCTCCTTGCTGGTACAGTGGTTCTGACTAAATAACTTCACAGTTTGAGAATGGATGTACTTAATTCACGTGTAGCTGAGTTTATGATGTCAGTATGTTAATCTAGTTATTATCAACTTTTTTTTTTTAAAGCTAGTTACTGTAAGGGTAGCACAGGCAGGCCTAGCCACAGTGTTTTCAAAGGCAGGGGCGAGGACATCCTAGCTCAGGCAGGAACTAATTGCTTACAGACGGCCTTTCTGCAGCCGTCAGGGTCCTAACTCCTCTGGCTCTCTATGCCGTCTCCAGTACAGCTTGATTTCTAGGATCAGCTTTTGTATTCTGTGTATGTCTGTGAAAACCATTCAGTGGATGAAAAAAATAAATGTCTTATTTAGTAAAGACAAGGTCTTTTAAAAATTGACTTCTGGGGGGAGATTTTCCTTATCTAGGCAAGGGCATAAGTTCAATGTTTGATTCAGGGACAGGCAAATCCCCAGTCTGGGAGTTCAGATTCTGCCAGAACCAAGTGATTCCTCATCTGTGGTTTAAGTGCCACTGTGTTATCTGAGATCCTTCTTAGACTTGTCATTGGAGGCATAATTAGCAGCAATTGCATGTGACTCCTCCTCCATTCTGGTCCCTTGGGGAATTTGGGTGTGTGCTTTCTCGTGCTGTCACATCACAGGGTCACCAAAGTTTACTGGGTGTGGGGGTGTGGCTTTAGAGACCCTCAGTGGCCCCCTCTACCAGATCTTCCCTTTGAGTGCTCCCAAGTAGCAGCACCAGGGAAATGCTGTTGACACACCAGCACACTGTCAGTGCAGAAGTGACCTGGACTTTCTCTGAAGAGGAACAAAACTGGGTTATGAAAGACTTGTCTGTTCTCATTGGTGCTGACGTCCATGAAGTTTTCTATTTTCATGTTGTTTCTTGTGTCTTCATTATGGCGTGGCAGCCCAAACATCAGGTTTGCTGTATCAGGACTGCCTTGAGAGGCGCTTGAATCCCAGGTTGAATGACTGCCCTTCACCCACCTTCATTTTTATTCTGCAAGCTAACAAGTCAGTGTAAGGAGATTTGTTTGTGTTCAGGACCTGGAGGAAGATTTTGAAATGAGTTGCATACACAGCTTTCTCCATAGTAACTTATCCATTGTCCAGTGCAGATCAGCATTTAGCCTTAGGTTGTGTATGTTCCCATTTTATGGCATTGAAAGAGGCAGCAATGTGAAGAGCTATTAAGCACTCTTTAGAGCAAATATTTCATAATTGTGGGCCATGACAAAATAAAAGTCACTAAAGAATTCAAACTGCACAATCCGTAGCTCAGAACTCAGCAGCTAACAAACACTGAGAACTAACATCTCCTGAACAGACAGTGGGCTGCTGTGACAGAATGATAACATAAACACAAAATAATAAACCTATTACTTTAACATAGCTGCAGATAATGCTTAGAAAAAAATTTCCTGTTTTTTTTTCAGTACGTTCATTGCCATAATAACCAATTATCTTCTGAGAAATGTACTCTTGTTCAAGACACAGTACGTTACTGATACTGGTTTTGGAGTCTATGATCATTGTTCATCAATTTTTCACCCAGAAGACCACCCTTTTTCGGTTCAGTCCTGAAGTGGATCTGTGCACCTTGAGGGTATGTTATATCTCCTTCAAGCATAACTCTTGACAAATGCTTAATCCTTAGAAACTCTGTAGGAGAAATAGGTCCATCATGCTTATGTATTAGACATGAGAGTGGGAAAAGTATGGCAGGAATATCACTACTGTCCAGATAAAACACATGTATATAGCTATAACAAGCCACATGAATGTTGATACTTTAGGTATCTTTACAGCAAGTGCATAAATGCATAATTTCTTCTAAAGAGTGTAAGAAAGCAAAGCCTGAGAAAATTTCCAAGGAAAATGCACATAGAATGAAATGCAACTCTGCAAGGAAACACAAATCAAGCTCCAGTAATGGAACAAATGTATTGCTTGAGAGGTAATATGTGATAATATAGATAAAAACCAGGCCATCTCATTTACTGACATAGGATAGAGTTAAAAATATGCAGCTAAGCTTTACTTTTTTGTAGTCCTAAGGTAGTTATTTTTAATTATTTAGCTTATTAGCTTATTATTTAAAAATGAGTTAAGTATTTTTATGTACTCCTAATTTTACACCACCTACTCACAGAGCTTTCTTGCTCTTACATATCTGTATGGATTTTTTGTAACAAGAAATGTAAAGATGATGTTACAGTCTTACTCAGGAAAGAGGTTTGAAGCCATCATTGACAGCTCTTTGAAATCCTTGACTTAATGTTAAGTGGAAATGAATAAAGTCAATAAAATGCTGGAGCTCATCGGGAAGGATATTGCAGTCATGACAAAGAATCATTTTGCTGCTACATTTTTGGTGTTCCCATGCTCTGAGTCTTGTGTGTGATTCTGGTTCCTGTATGTCAAGGACATTAATGGAGGAGTTGGTGAGGAGAGGGGCCAAAATAACCTAGGGACTGGGGAAGCTGCCTTATGAGGAGGAGCTGGAAAGGCTGGGTCTTTTCTGGCTGAAGAGAAAGAAAGCTGAAGGGGGAATATAATTGGGATTGGCAGCCTCAGGGAGAGGTGGTGGGCGGTGTGACTGCAGAACAGTTACTGACCACATCCCACGATACTGGAACTACCCGACACTCACTGAGACCAGTAGATGAGCTTTTAAAAATACATAAAAGAAAGAATTGCTTTACATAGGGTATACTGACCTTCTGGCATTGCTGCTACAGGAGACTGTGAAACAGGCCATTAACAGCAACCAGAGGGAACCTGAACGTCCCTATTCCAGTGAGTATCGATGCTGGGGTAGCATGAGGGAAATAAACCACAGATCATATCTGTGCTTGTGTTCTCCCTAAATAGTATTTTCTATTGGCACTGGTGGAATAGATGGATGATAGATCTGACACAGCAGGGTATTTCTAATGAGTTTGTGCTCTTATGCAGAAACAGCTAATTCATTTTGACTTCTGAAGAAAATCGGGGAAATTTGGAGCTAAATGGAGACAATGTCTGGGAGAATTCTGGGGAGATATTTATGACTTAAAATAGAAGCTTAGTACTAAAAAAATCACATATCTTTAAAAATCATGTTACCTCTTAATAGACATTATATATAGCATACATTTAATTTTTATATATCATAGAACTATCAAGTAACTGGGGTTGGCAGAGGCTCTGGAGGTCTTTCAGAGCAGGGACAGCTTCAAAGTTAGATCAAGTTGCCTGTTGTCCCTTTGCAGTACACCTTTGAGAATTCTGGCTTCATCCTCTCTGTAATGTTCATTTTTAGAAATATAATAATTCAGTGAACAGTATAAAAGTGATGTGAGATTTTTTCCATGTGTATTTCATCAATGGCAACCTTGCATTAATACAAGTTTCCTGTGTATGGGTATATTTTCTATGAGTGTTCCCTTCCCATCTTTCTTCCCCACAGGACTTTCTCAGCACAAGTGTTGAGTGAATAACTCATTTCCTTGGAAAATGCACACCCCGTTTTATATGAAAATTCCTATAGAAACATAAAGAGGAGCCTTAGGTCTCCAAACTGCTTCCTCTTTTCTCTCACACTTCTGCTGTAAAGGTGGTGAGGAAAAAGACTGATTCTGATATGCTCTGTACATTCCTCTTCCTTGTCCTGGAAATGATGATGAAAGTGCACGGATTGGTTCATAGCATATGTAGGAGGGAAAACAGCCAAGGTTGTTATTTTAAATAATGCCTTGACAAGGGGAAAGTGGAGCTTCTCCCTCCCAGGTTCTTGCCAGGATATCAGTGCAAACAGGAATTCAAGGTGGCTGTAGAAAGGGGAACATACAAGCTGACCACAGATCATGTCTCTTGAGTGTAGGACGTGATGACAGCTGGATTTCAATTAAAACAATCAAGGAGAGGAAAAGGCTTTTTATTACTTTCTATTATAAAAGCACTCATATAGACTTCTGTGGACAAGACAGCATTGTCCCAAGGACTGTGGGAAAATACATAAGTTGCTCTGTGTTGTCTCTCTTAGCCACTGCTGGAGGGAGTGAGAAGCAGGTATTCTTGACTAAAATTCTGCTTTGTATGGTCAGTCACTAGAGATACTCTGCAGTGAGCCACCATCATGGCAAAATCCATACATTCATCTTTGAATATAGGACAGAAATCACCTTAACATTTTAGTGTCACTAGACCACCATGACTGTATAAATTCCATGGGGATCACTATATAGGGTCCAATAACAAAACAAATTGAAAGTGTAAGAACAAAAGCACTTTGGGCAGCTAAGCGGGGTAACAAGAGCAGTAAGGCAGGATTGCTGGCAATCAGGATTTGTCCCTTGAGGGCTCCCATTCCGTCTGTCGTCATTCATGAAATGCAGCACCACCATACGGTGTTTGCTGCTCATGTTCATGCCCGTGGGAGTGGGCCAGTATCTCCAGCTCTATGGAGAAATGCCACTTGCTGGAGCAGAGGGCAGGATGTTGCTCTGAGAATCACGGAGGCATTGCAGAAGCAGCAATGGCCCTCTCAGAGTGACTGCTTACGTTCTATGCAGAGTGGTGCTGCTGGAAGTGATACCACTTAGCACTGACACAGCGCTTCATGCAAACATCTGCAAAGCAGCAGGAGATGCTCTTTGTGACTGGTTCTGTAAGCACAACTAACGGACTAGAGTGAAGAGAGCTATTAAAAACCATGCTCACTTCCAAATTGTCCCTTGGCAACTAAAGAAAAACCTCCAGAACTTACCATGTCCTCTTTGTTTTATTAGCCCTCTTAATATTCAAATGAAGAGAAAGTTTTCCAGAGCTGGTCCTCAGCCTGCCCAACTTGCAGAAGCTTGGCAGACTTCAAAGAAGCTGCAACAATTTATTGTGGTTCTTACTCCGGTCATTTTGTGATGGTGAATACATATTCTAGCTGGAAAATATTTCACTTGTAAAGATTATAGTATATCCCAGTTAACAGAACACTGTAGATTGTCTGTTTTTATGGATTTACCCCCTTCCCTCCCTTGACTCTTTGTACTTTAAAAGTTTGGAAACAAAATTGCTTTTGCTACTGACTTCATTTTCCAGTTAGTGAGCACTGACTGCTTTTTTCCCTCCCCCAGTGAAACTGCACAAGAGTGGCCGTGGGAGGAAGGAAGGAGAGTTTTGTGGTTACAGCTCCAATTTGGAAGCTGGGATGCCAGGGCTTTGCTGCCAGTCCTGTCCCCTGTTTCCATGTGACTTAGAGCAAATTGTATAACTTGCTTTCCAAAGTGCTCTCTAGTATTTACTCACTGCACCATGTCATGGCATCTCATGACTGCATCCTGACTGGTATCAAACAAATGATTTTCACTCTTTTTATATAAACTTCTCCAAATGACCACACCTGTGTTTTGAAGGCAAAACATGCAGAGAGGGTAATTATTTGGCCTCCTATGGAAATGCTGGGTTCTCGTTCTGGTAAGGGTGCTTCCTCAAGAGGTCTAATTGCCAGGAGTAAAATCCAGACTGCTTTAGATCCAAATTTGCAGCACTCATGGGACATGGGTGACTGTTATTGTGCATTTAGAGCTGCGTACACAAGGCAGTGTAGCTGTGGCAGCCCTTGGTTTAGGTATTCCAGAAATTTGTGCCATGTGGGCAGGTATGGAGAGAGAAATCCTCGGGCAGAGCGTTCTCAGAAACTGGCATGTTTAAGACTTGTCTCTCACTGGTGAGGACAAATCACTTCAGGCAAGTCAAACATTTTAGAGAGTCTCACCCCTGAGCTTCCCAGGGAAGTAAGCACTGACTTGCACCACAGCAAAGGCTCATAGGAAAGAGAAATAGTGGATTTTTTTCTCTAGTAGCATAATGGTATAGACATGGATCTGGGACAGATTCCTGCACCAGTGTGTGTCATTGCTTTGTATAGAAGAAGGGCTTTGGACAGGTTAAAGTCATGCCATCCTATAAGGCTTTATAACTGACTGCTGTGTTTTTTTTCTGGATGGTGGGAGGTGGCAGCTCAAAATCACAGAGTTAAACTGGTAGTAAGAAAAATTGTCAGTGGAGACTTTCCTGCTGTCTGCCATAGTGGGAACTCCACAAGCCGCTAGGCCAAAGGTTTCTCTTAGGGTTTTGTTTCTTAATATCATTCTCTGAAGTTTAGCTGTTTTTCAGGCTCCACTCTGCACATGTATTTTTCTTCTACATATACCCATTGCACCTTTGTGGACTTAACAAAGCCTTTTTTACACCCTTTCTTTGGGAGGATATTTAGCAGTTTCAGTGATCCTAAGGTCGTCTCTTTTTGTCTCTTGGTATTACTCTAATTTTCTGAATTTCCCTCTAATTTGTCAAAACTTCTCTCTCTATTACAGCTCTAACAATATCTAGCACATATAATAGCTAGCAGAATAATTAAGGAGTTGTTGTTCCTTCCCTTTATCACCAAATCCAAAAGTGAAAACATGCCCTCCTGAAGGATCTCCCAGTAAAAATGTGGCTAGCAAAGCACAAAGTGCTACACAGACCATTGTAAATGATCTGACCCCTTGAATATCAGCTATTGATGTGGCTGAGAGAAGGTCACTGAGCTTCATAGAAAAAGTGAGCTCTGAAGGAGATACAGAGAAATGAAGGTCATTGACCATAGAGGGAGAAGGGAGATGGAGAGCTGCTGGAATCATGGTCAAGATGCCAATCTGTATGGGTGTTTGGTCAGGCATAGTGAAGCACAGGCAAACTACATTTTTTTTTTGGTGGGAATAAGTGTGAATGCACTTTAAAAGCCAATCTCAGGGTGCTGATGAGGGAACTGGGACAGGCTGCTCAGCTGGGTGAGCTGAGGAGGTGCAGAGACAGGTGAGGTACAAACAGGATGGGGTTTTGCTTGACTCCTCTTGCTCTCGATTTGCCTTTCTCCATAGTGCATCCAGGACTGTGACTGATGTCTGTCACATGCAGTTTCCCCACTTATGCTCCCCGTGGGGACAGAGCTGCGTTCCTGAGAGCAGGATTTGTTTTGATGGGCTTCCCGATGTCCTTAAACTGGTTGATTTTATCCATGTAGAGTTCTCATTTTCTGCTACTCACTGTTTCTTTAAGAAGAAAGCTATCTCTGTGGTTGCCATGGAAAGCCCTGCATATCTCATGAGACTGAACCACAGAATATATAGTGCAGCCACAGAAAATATCTGGAAATATGTTTGCCCGAGAGTTGCAGTCCTCAGGAGCTTGGCAGCCTTGTAAGTGGAGATGCCTCAGCTGTGAAAGGGAATTTCTTTTCCCCAGGCAGCTAATGTGGGCATGGGGATGGGGTGGTGCCTGGAAAACTTGCGCCTCTGTTAGTGAGACAGGGGAGGCTGGGGAGCAGCCTGGGGATGTTGGGATGGTGCGGTGCCATCGCCACTGCGGAGCGAGCCGGCGGCAGGGCAAGGACCACGGCTGGAGCGCGAGTGCATCGGTGCCTCTGCATCCCACTCACCTCCGCCGGGTGACAGCTTCTAAAATCTGACAACAAAAATGCACACAACGCGCACGAGCCCTGCTGCTCCAACCGCTAGCTAAAGAGCTGATTCCCACACCTTCCTCTAATCTAAAAACCACAGTTTCCCCTCGTTCCAGCTGCCAAAACCTACAAGTTCCCCCACAACTTCCTTAACACAATGCTGTGCTTCATGCTGAAGTGAAACTTGGAAGTGAAAATCAATTGGGATGTATATTGAATTAAAGATAGTTCATTGATTGAACTACCCATTTTAATTTATTTATTTATTTTAAAAGCCCATTAAGAATGCCTCAATCAATGATAAGATTAGGGGGTCTGGAACAGAATTGAGGCCAAGCTCTTCTTTAAGACTTCCAAATTGTCCTTTATCTCTGCCATTTTTTTTTTTTTTTTTAAAGTGAATATTACTGGCTTATTTTTCCAACCCAAGAGTTAAAGAAAAAGTTCTGGGGGTTAAAAAAAAAAAAAAAAAAAAGAAGAAAAAAGGCCAGATATTTTCATCTCAGCTATACCTTTCTGAGGATGGATTCATGAATATTCTGGTATCTCTGTGTTTCATGGCAACCAAAATGTTATTTTAATGCACAAATTTGACCGAGAGCAGTCTGGGGACACTGAATCCCCTCTCTGGTTTGTGAGCAGGACTCACAGGACTCAGGGATGGAGCAGTTTTATGGCCTTCTCCCACCCCTCCAGTATAGCTGTCTCTCATTTACTACCTTCAGTTTTTGGAAAGTTGAGGGAAAAATAAGTGCTCTGAGATTGGCTTGTGACAATTTGCTTTCAGTTTCTAAAGAGTTTCACTGAGAAAATACTTCTTACGGAACCTGGTAATATGACTACATTATGAATGAGGCCTGAAAACCATTTTCAGAAGTGCTTTAATATCAGTTTAAAAGGAAACTGAAACAATGCAAATGTTTTGCAAATAATATCATCAAGTTCTTTGCAAGTGCTCTGCATGGAAAAGCTCTTTTGTGTTTGAGGCCGAAGATTTGTCACAGAAAAGAATACTTGGTATGTAGAGATACAGCTACACCCAGCGTGATGCACAGGTTCACCATTTGCAGGTACAGACTCAGGCTGGAAAATTTTGCAAATTGAGTATTTTCCTTGTTTCACATTTCAATAAATCCCCTTCTTGTCTCCACCTTCTGGGTTTGAGGGTGCTCATGGCCATCACATGTAAATCAGGAGTTACCCCTGCTAGAAGCCTTTTGCTGCTGGTTAGTCTTTGACCATGTTAAAAGCCATTTCATCAGTTGCTAGCCACTCCCTCCTTTTTGTAGCACCATTAACATCTTGGTATTCCCAGAAGTAACTAGAAGTGCTGGGCTGTCCTGCTCCCAGGTTGGACAACAGTGTTACCAGAAGCATGTTGCACATTTGAATTCAGAAAAAAAGCTCCATGTGTTGTGTGCAAAAGAAAACATTACTTTTGGCACAAATTTTTGTGCCAGAAGCCAACTTCTACCAGAATACAGATGCAGAACTTGCCAGAACAAACCTAATTGCAAGACTTGGGAGGTGTTTTATATTTTTCTTCCTAACTGTGTCCAGGTGTGTTGAATTGTTTGAGGGAAATTAATGGTATTGAGGAACAAAAAAGGCTAACTTTAAATAATGATAGGTGCAATACATTCTGCTGATCCTGAATATCTGAATTGGTGTTTTGCTTTGTTGTTTCTACTTGAAGCAGCATAAATCTAAATAAAAAACATTACATGTAACAGTTACTTCTGAGATGCTTGCTATTGGAGTTCATGGATATATTAACATAAAAATTAATTAATTATTTTTGAGTAAAGCACTAATAGGTAAAAAGAAAAATAAGGGAAAATAAGGTAATGAATAAATGAGAAATTTTGACATACTTAAAATAAAGCTTTCTATCAAACCCAAATAATTTTAGGATTTTTGATCCACAAAGTATATTCATTATCTTGACTTTTCATCTTGGTTCAGTATATTTTTCTGAGTTCCTGAAAATATTTGAGTGACAGGAAAGTTTTGTCTTATCCGTTGCAACAGTTATTACAAATGGGGTAACTGAGCACCGAAACACACTGCAAATAAGATATACATATTCCTCCAAAGTCCTCTTCCTATAGTAGTTTCTTCATTGGTAACACTGAGATAACCACTGTATTTTTCCATTGCCAAATATTTTGCAATTTGCCAGCACACACTGAGTTCTACTTAAGAACTGAAAAGTGCTGTTGTTACTAGCAATGCCTGAAGAATAAAGAAAGGAAAACGCTGTAGGATTGGCAAAAAAGAATAGCCAAGAGCAATGTGGAAGGTAGCTGTTTTCTTTATTCGCATGTGGATACACAAAGGCTGTACACACACAAGCACTTTTCACAGTCTGTTCAACCACGTGAAAAACCCAGTGACTTCAGTAGCTCTTTTCAGTTTCATTTGTTACCATGTGTTCATCTTCCTAGGATGGCCTCTTCAGGTACCAAGAAGCCATTAAAAACCTGTTCCTAACTCTGTTAAATAAGTATTGTGATTTTTAAACTGATGATTCTATTTACCTGTGAAATGCCCTGTTTGCAGGTATCACTGAAATGTGATATGGCACTACACACACATATCAGCTTTATCTCAGAAATAACCCTACTCACCAACAAGCAGAAGAATAAGAAAATCAACAAGACACTGAATATAGAGGTCTGGATGGAGAAAATATTTTTAGACAGTGAGGAACTTCTGGGATGGGTTAGGTTGTATACTGTAGACAGAGAGGTTGGTTACAAATAAAGCCATAGACTTCAGCAGAGAAGCGGGTAATTGCCTGTTGAGTCTCAGATTATGTTGTTTCACAAAATGGGTTATGTTACCACAGGGAGGAAAAAGGGAGGAAAATTGCAGGCAAAAATGGTTAAAAAGCTTGTTTCAACAAAGAAAGATGTGCGCCTGCTTTGTCCATCACGATGCTGGCTGCGTTGCTCCCATCACCCAGCTGTGGGGTCACAGTAAATAGGATGGTGGCTGGGGAGGGGGATTTCACTCCATGCAGCACCATGGAGGTGGGGCATTCAGCAGCTGACACCCCCCTGTATTTTTCATACTTGAATATTTTTTGTGTGGGGAATCCAAATCACTGAGGGACTATAGTAACCTGACATGCTGCTGCAATAGAGACCCCAGTCAAAATGAGCTAATATTATAGTGACAATGACTGTTTGTTACTTTGGCATTGGTTCACTTTATCTCTCTAAAGCTTTCCTTGGAGAAAGAAAAAAAAAAAAATCACCTCTTTCAAACCACAGCTAGAGGTACGAAAACATAGAGACTGCAGTCCCACTACGGGGTCTGTGCATCAACATATCATCCCACAGCAGTAATTTTGATTGAGACCAAGCATAGAAAAAAAGCATGAGACCCACTTTTCCATTGAATTAGCTGAGCAGCCACCATTAAGTTCAGACTGGCTCTCTGTTTTCATGCTGGGTTTCAGTTTGGCTTTGGGATGACAGAGGTCTATCATCAAGTTAAGCAGTGGAAGCAAGTGATATCTTTTTCTAGCCTGAAGACTGTCAGGGTGAAGTAAACCTGCCCACAGTTTTTGCAAAAATTTGAGATGGCAGAGTGAGTTTTTGTCAGATAAGTGTTTTGTGTTATGAAGCTTCAGTGGTCTTTATTTGATACCTGGTGTATTAAAGCTGGATTTATTGCATGGTCAAGCCTTACTTTCAGTGATTTCTGTGTGATTTGTAGTTTTTCCTTGCAATTCACAGAGTTCTTGGTTTTCTCTGAAAGCTGAATCAAACCTGTGGTCCAAGTAAATGACAATCCATTTCAGCTTGTTAGCTCTTACAGTAGTAGCTCTACCTGGTTTGAAAAACAGCATGGTGAACTGATTAGTTCAAGAGTATGTTTGGTAGAAGCTGTGTTAGGAGGATCAATGCCAGTGATAATTGTTTCTGTGGAAAGATGAAAGGCTTTCAATTGCAAGGCTGCTTCTGCTATGTTTCTCTATCATTAAGTCACTTAAAAAGACAAGCAAAATATTGCTTCTAATTTTTCTTAAATACAGTTGGTACATTTATCACAACATTTTGCCTTTTCCTCTTGTTTGGTTTTGTTCCATGTCTCTCTTGGTTGCGTGGGTTTCTGTGTTTCTACGGGCTGTCCTTTGACTAGTGCTGTCACAAAAACTCCAGCTCATTCCTTCTTCAAGAATAGCTTCAGATATTTATACCATAAAAGAAAGTCTAAGTTGTATGTTCCAGTCACTGGTGCCATTTATACCTAATGTGAATTGTGTTGAATCAAAGAATTAAGATATTAATGTTTTTTATTGGATGTTCTGTGCAACTATATAAATCAGATGCAATGACTTTTTTTTTTTTTTTTTTTTCCCCCAATCTTTCTTTGTTAACTCAGCATTTCCTTTCCATTTTCACAGGAAAAGTCTCTAAGAGTAGGTGAACAGAAACCCAGCTGCCTCCTGTGTTTCCCTGGAGGGCCTAAAATACCATGGTATTTTAGCAGATGATACCATGGTAACATCAAGGATGATAGGATCTAGACAGGCTGAGAGAGACCACATCATTCTCAACCTGAATCAGGCTTTGGGGCTCCTTGCTTCCAAGGAGCATCGCAAGAGATGGCCACTGAGTTACAAAGGACAGTGCTGGGCCCCCACTGGTGTAGGATCACAGACAGTGGTCCAGGCCAAGGTGTTTCCCTAGAATGGTGTGCAAACCAACTTGTAAATCCACACTGTACCTCCAGAAGCCCACTGTGATTCTCCTTACTGGCTGCGCAGACAGCAGCAGCACAGAAGGAAGGATAACACAGAAAATCAAAGTTGAAGTACCCATGGAAACACACTGAGATCTTATTGAAGGTGTCAGAAAACCATCATGATGAGATGTGCACACATTTTTGAGGCTGGCGGATGTTCCTCAGGACACATCTTCATGTTTTGTTCCTTATCTGACAAATGCTTGAGGCTACCAAGTTTTCTTCATTACTCACTCAGGATAGTGCAGATTGAGTCACTGCTTTGCATTTTTTTTTTTTTTTCTTTCATGCTGTTTGCCCAAATATTTGAGAATATTTTGAGAAGAGATAATGTTTACAGCACTGCTCAGGCTTAGCATCCAGGGTGTGAAGACTAGCAGCCTGAATAGTAACTGACTTTTCAAAACTAGTCTACAATAGTTTTATGGGTGTGCAGTTTGGATGTTCAGATCCAGATCCCCTCTTTTACCACTTTAGCAACACTTGGGTAAAACTATGCAACACTATCTTAAAAGGAAGGGCCAGCCCTGGGGTGATGAAGTCACTGAAGATGAGAGAAAAGGAAGTGCTGGTCTCTGGAGTGACCGTCTGTAACCCTCCTTCCACTTACCCCAGTGGCTCCAGAAAATGGGATGCAAACTGTCAAACTAAGTTATGAAATTTAGAGGGCTATAATCTGGAACGGCTCTCGGAATTTCAGCAATGTTAAATGAGAATAAAGCCAAACTGTTAACTAAACAGAAGTATCCATTTGTCATCCTCCCTAGAAACATTTCTGAACAGCAGATTTCCTCTACCCAGAAGACCGGGAAGCCAGATGCCAACCCATGGGAGAAAACAAAATGAAATGTGCTTCAGATAGTTCTGGGTAGCTCCAGAGCCAAAGGTCAACCTTGCCCCTCAGGTGCAGGTGGAGATCGCTCGGACCTGCAGGCTGCTGGAGTGTCTGGGGGGTTGAGCCCTGTGTGACAGACCCTGGTCCTAAAGAGCTGATGTGTGACTGTGTGGGGCATGTAAGGAAGAAGTGCTGGAGAGGACTGGGATAAAACAAGTCAGCTCTTGCAATCACAGGCACAGTTATTCATAATAGCTGGACCCTGGCGGCTCTGACTTCAAATGACTTTTTGAAAGCAAGTAGTTAACTCACGACCAGCAATGATGCACCTAAATTCCTCCTCTGCCTTGAGGCTTATTGACATTTATTTCTTGATGTTTGTTCAAGTATTAATGAGATCTCTCTTCTGTATCCAGCAAGGACTAAGCTTGCTTTGCAGCATTCTCCTTAGCTGAGTCTCTCACCTCTAACATGGATAAAGATGCAGTCACTTTGAGATAGATGTCTTGCCCCCTCCCAGATTTGGTTGAGATTGGTGTGCAGACTCAGACGATGCACACAGACCCACACAGATGGAGTGTCCAAGCAAAGGTGTGTCTTCAGAAAATCCAGTGATAATTGTTAAACAGAGCTGGTTGTTATGGCAATGCTAAAACCCACTGGCTCAACCAGGTTCCTCAGGGAAATGCAACAGAACTGGGTGTTAATGGGGGAAACTAATGGATAAAAACAGCCTGAATATATGGACAGAGGCAGGGATGATGTAGGAGCAGGGTGGGGCAGGTCAAGAAGGGAGGCTGTGATCTTGGGCTGTGGCCCTTTTCTCACTAATGCTATGCTCTGCCTCGGCATCAGGTTGCTGTCTCCATGGCACACTGTGCTCCCTCCTCGGTGTCCATCAGGCCCCCCAAGCTGACAAACAGAGAAATGATAAGCTGCTAGCATATCAACAACGGGAAAGAAGTGTATGAACTCACATGGGGGAGTGAGAAGGAAGATGGGCCAGGAGGGAGGGCAGGATTTTGGAACCTGCGTTTAATGCAGGGAGGCAGGAAGACAGAGCTGTGAGACCTGGTGAGGTCTCCTGCATCAAACTTCCTTGTTTGCTTCACTGTTGGTGTGAGAAAAATGTGAACGACACGATACCACCTGGGCTAGTGTCCTGATCTGTACTTCACACTCTGAAAAACACTTCTGTTTGGAGTTGGGAGAGGGATGGGAAAGTCTGAGAGATATTAACTTCTCTACAGCTTCAATCATAGTTGCTACTTACTAGAAAAGTGGTGACCAAGTACTCCTTTGACCCAGTGGCTTGAAAGGTACAGGATGACCTTGTAATGTGGGAAGTAACCTTCCATAAAAATGACAAAGCCATGGACAACACAATGTCTGGGACAACCCTTCATCTGTTGCACTAAGAGAAAACATGCAAGACAACTGAAATAACACCCTTTGGCATTGTGTGACCAAGAAATATTGAAAATAAAGAGAGAAATGGAATGGAGACAAAAACCAGCAGTATTTTCACAAATACTCATTCATGGTAATTTTCAATAATTTTGAGCTTCAGACAAGCCTGTGCTTACATAGTGGGAAGCAGAGGCTGCTTTGAGAAGTGCACTCAGCTGTTCTCACACCCATTTTCCAGTTCACGGTTCTCCTGTTTCCTCGTGGTGCCCAGAAGCCCAGATCATCTTTTTGGGGAGCAGGTCTGCTGGCTGGATGACATGGGATTGGAAAGGGATTTGTTTGTATGGGACAACCAGCATCTGAGTAATCTGTTCCAGTTCACAGACTGGTGCTTCTCACTGGGTCTCTCTCTGAGCATCCCTGTTGTACAGTCTGCAAACAACATCTGAGCGAGCCTCTGGCTGTGGGCTCCATTTCCTCCCTTTCTCAAGGTTACTCCTCAGCCCCAACTTGCTTCAACCTACCAGCTGGCCAAATCGGCTGCCAACTCTTTAATGCTGCAGTGATTTCAAAGGACCAGATGTGAGAGTGTCAGGATCTGGCCCTGTGGGAACAATAGGAGCTGCTCCATTTTCTTTCGCCTAAGTCAGCCATGCTTTTGGCATCTTCAAACCTGTCTCTCATGACCATCATTATAATGATTTTACACATCACGGAGTGCTTACCATTGTGCCTTGGGAGACACTGATTTCATAATTGATCATCATGGTAATAAAGAAAAGCAGAGTGCTCCCCTCACTCCCTGCTCCAAGGCTTTATTTGCCACTGGGAGTGCAGCAGGCAGCAAGAATATTTGTGGGAGAGCTGTAGTGTGTGCAGAGAGACTGAGGAAAGCCCACTGCCTGACATACAGACACAGGGATTGCTTCCGTTGCAATTGCTGATCACCCATTATTCTGATCAAGAGCAGTCAGTTGTTTCAGACAAGCAGAAATTTCTCCAGTCGCATGTGCTGGGGCAAGAGTTTTGTCAAGAGGAGGGTCAAGGTCCTGCCACACTCCAAACAAATTATGCAGTTGAGGATAAGAGGTCATAGATGTAACCACAAGGACTAGAAAGAGCATTTCAAGCCTTTTTAACCCAGGGCAGAGCAGGCTTGAGGGACAGCCTCTCATAAGATTTGTTCCAATTTCTTCTTGAGACAACATCTTATTTTTTACAAAAGCCAGCCAGTCTCCTCAGCACAACCATACCAGAGCCGTATTTCTGCCCTGTCTGCTGGACCCGAGCCCTGTTGTGCCCCAAAGCCAAATGCCACATCAGGCTGCCTCCTCTAACCCTCTGCCACCACTGAAATGAAAATGCTGGTCTTCCTTGAAAATAATGGTCTCGTCCCAGAAATGCACATAGAAAGTGACAGCGGTGGTACAGATTGTGACAAACTGAGTTGTTTTCCAAATCACCGTATTGGAAATCTTTAATAAGAAGCAACTGTTTCACTGATAACATCAATGGCCTTTAGCATGAGCACGAGGTGGCTGGTGGATGTGTGGTGTGGAGACCCTGGCCACCGGCCCTGCTAGCGAGGGCTGCAAGCAAACTGCCAGGCACGTCAGCACTCTGTCAAAACCAGAAAAATCCTGAGTTAGTCACAGCAGGAAGACAGACAGAAACAACATCAGAGCACACTCTTGCATCCAAGTGGTTGGTGACTATTACAGGCTTGACAGTCTTCCAGAGCAAAAAGCTGTACGCAGCAACAGTGCAAGCCCAAGACAAGGAAAGCAGATGTTCCCCACTCCTCCTGCATCCTTGTTCCCATATGTTGACAAAGTAGCTTTTGTAAAACAGAACATGCTGTATATCAGAGCTGGGCAGAGTTCACCAGTTGGGTTAAACATGGCTTTTAGGGTGCACAAGTGAACCACTGTCATTTGCAAATATTGCTTTAAGCTTTCCCTGAATGACTGTGCTGGGATCCAGGTGGAATATCACGTGCTTCACTGAAGTAGCCCTTATTCTTTCAGGAGTATATTTTTATGTAATCCACATTTTCTTGGATTACCTGTACATAGGGAACCCAGTTTGAGGTCATCTGAGCAAGAAGTTTCTCAGCTAAAACTACTTGAACTGCCTGTCTTGTCTTTTGTGCCCAGGACTTCTATGGATCACAGCAGAATTTTTGCAAGATCAAATGGTCTCATTTTGCTCGTTTAGCACCAACTAGTACATGGTGTTGTGATTTTTGGGAAAGCCAAATTAAAACCAGTATTTGAAAAGTTTGTACTCTTAGGTTGAGTGTACTTGTCTCTCTCAAAATTAACAGTCTACACTCCACAATATGGTTTGCAGAAGATTGAGTTTTGATTGTCTAGGGATTTTGGAACAACAGGAAATATTTCCAAGCAACCGTAAGTGTCTGTTAAAAAAATTTTTTAGTCATTGGTTCAGTGTTCAGGAAGCTGCTTCCTCTTAACATTACTTTGAAATCTTTAGGTTCCTGGCGAGATGTTGTATCACTCTACAGCTTGGCCCTTCATGAAATAGTCCCAGCTCCATCTCTGCAGAGAGGGCTGGAGGGGGGGAAATCCCACCCGTGACGAACAGGCAGGGAGAAGCCCCGTCAGGCTGCTCCTGGCTTCACCAAAGATCTTCCACAGCCTGAAGACATGTTCTCATGGCAGACCTGCCTGGGTGTGAGGCTGGAAACCCACGGTCTGGTCTTGAAAATCATGTACTCAGAAGGGCTTCTTCCTTCTAATATACTGACTCAATCTCTGTGTTAAGATTTATAATCCTGTAACGAATCTATAATTAGCAGTTGAAAGATAACTTAATAAAATCAATATACTCTAATGTAGTTCAGGTAATAGACAGCCTTTTAGCTCTATATGGATTTTCTTTCTTATGAATTTTTTATTTCTTATATTTCCCTTTTGCACAATTTAATTAAAAAAATAGAAAGATTAAAAATTAAGATTTTCTATGCAAGTAAAATTTTTTATTGGAGATAAAAGTGGGCTTGCAATCTTCCAGTATACCTTTATTTTCTGATAACTCAACTGGAAAAAAACCCCATACCTATTTTAGTGAAAAGAGCATGTAGTTCATTAACAAGTGTCACATTCAAAACAATATTAGACTCAAAACAATCTAAAGGAAAACATGATGAAAATGAATGATTTTAGTCAAAAGAACTTATTCTTCAAATAATATATTCTCATAAACAGCTAAGCAATATTAAATTTTAAATCAAATGTTTCAAAGTGACTGAGATCAGGGAACACATCAGATCAAGATCATTTTTTTCCTGTATTTTAGTGAAAACTTTTGAAGTCTCGAGTTTTTTTCTTACAATTCAAAATGGGAACATGCTGCTGATTCTCATGAAATGGGGGATCCGCTTCTATGCCCAAATTAGTTTAAAAATTCTTTCTTTTACTTACAACAGGCCAATAGAAATTTTTATTTACAATAGATATTTTATTACACTTAATACAAATTGACATATATTTTCATTACAAAAACACACCAGTGATCTTTTAAATGGTGAGTTAACATTACTTTCCAACCTTAACATCCCCCTAATCACAGCATTAAGCCAGTAATTGAGAAACTGAGGAACCTTCTCTCTTAAACTATGTGCAAGCAGCATCAGAAACACTGTCCACATTGACCTCACAGTTACTGTAGACACAGCAAAAAGGGTCCATTATGCTTTGAAGAAATCAGATTTTAAGGGTTTTTCCAGTTTTTAAAGCCTGTTCACACCCAAGTCACCTGTCCACACACTGGTGTCTAATTTGTTCACCACTAACCTAAGTATGAGAATCAAATATTTTGGCTTGCCTGATCAGGGAACATTGGTGTCCTGATGATTTGTGCTGCAAGGCCTGAAGTTTTGAATTCACAGGTTGAGCAGGGCTCCAACAGAGGTGAGACATGCTTCTTCATCGGGATACAGGGCAGCTGGCATGCTGAGGCATGGCTGCCCAAACCAGATGCAGGAATTGCTCAATCCCGGGTGGTGTCTGAAGGTGTTACACACCTAAAAGGTGGGTACATTGAGGCTGTTTGTGGGCTTAGGTATTTGTATTGCAGTTTTTCCTCTGAAATACAAGGGAGTTGGTGAGGATCAGCTCTGGAGTGGTAGAAGAGTTGCCCAAGAGCAGAACACACTGTCTGGAGACCTGCTGTGGCCTCCAGAACGAGATTTTTGACTGAAGTAGTGGTATTCAATACATCATGGTCTGTGAAAGAGTAAAACATACTTTTTCCTCCATCCTGGCATGTGGGGAGGAATTCAGGTCTCCTCGTGATGGGATCCTCCCCTCATTCCCCACAGTGTTGTTGAAACTTCATCCCTGTCTCCTGCAGGAGGCTGTCTAAATCCTGCCCCAGGTCCCAAGGTCTGGGGGCTGATATTTTAAACCTGATTGTGGGCCTTGTGACATGCTGAAGGAAAAAGAAAATCATTTCTGAAAATGAATCTTGTTATTTTCCTAAACTCAGAGGAAATCTGCAGCACAGCTGGTAGTCCTGGAGGAGAGTGAAGGAATACTGCTTAATGAAAACCTGGTGGGTTAATTAGTCCGTTGTATGATGTGGTTAGTCAATAGGGAAGAAACACTTGGAAATTTTGAACAGCATAATCATGATTGACCTTAAGGTAGAGGTGGCCTAATAAGCAGTTAAATGCTCCTGAGCAATAGGGGATATTTGAGCAAGAGAGGATTGGGAGGAACTGTGCTGATGTCTCTCTGCACAGTGTGAAGCAGAAGAGCTGCAAAAAGGAATGTAGTACTGATGCTTTTAGTAGCAGAAGAAAGACTGCAGCATTTCCAGCTCAATATGTGGTATCTCCTTGGTGTGCTGACCCACAGAGTTTGTTGGTGCACACAGAGGGACAGCACATATTGCAAGAGCTAGGAGGGAATATGGAAAGGAAAAAAAAGATAGAGATCTGAGCTTCAGGTTTATGTTTCCTTTTGGCCTACTCAGAGGTCTTGAAAGGGTTTTGTCTTCCTCTCTCTGGCTCAGGATCCCAGTCATGTGCACCCAGACTGCCTCCTCTAGTGACTTTCAAAATGCATGCTTTTGCAACCTGTACTTCTCCTTTTCGACTTTATGACAGTTGTTGCAATAACTACCCTGATTTTTGGATTTTTTTTTTTTTTTTTTTTTTTTTTATTAAGGAAGCATTTGATAACTTGGAGTTCCAGGTATATGGTTATTCTTTTCACAGTCATTCTGCTGTGGCCTACATGATCCTCCTCATGCATGGGTCTTTGAAGAAAGCTGCCACTACCAGCGTGTGCTTGCTGTGAGTGCAGGATTTGCCTCCCTGCTGACCCAGGCAGCTCAGTGCAGTCGTCCTTTGGGTGTTTGCCTATCTACCTCCCATTTCCTCTGACTCAGCTGATTGCTGAGCGTCTTGCAGCACTTTCCTGGTCTTGGCCTCAGTTCTACAAGAGCTCCAGCTCCCTTCCATTACTCTCCTATTGCTACTGGTTTCATTTCATCTACTGTCCCAAGTCTGTTGCTATTTCATATAAGCCTGCCAGATTTGCCTGCATGATTGTTCTTTTGTCCAGATGGATGTTTAGCTCAGGCTATTTAGTGCTGATCTGGTTTTCCTATTGCTTTGTGTGTACCCAAGGGAAGAGGTTTTGTATTAAAATTCTCCTGGAGTGCTGAGTCACTTGAACTGTGCTACTGTGTCATGTGCTCAATTGTCTGAGTACGGACCTGGTTATGTCATATCTTGCAAAATGTGTTTTCTGTTTCCCCATCGGAGTTTTGCCTGAATGGCATCCAAATAATCCACCTACTAGAAGCTGGGAAAGTTCTCTCTCATGATGTAATTCCCCTCTTAAAAGTCTGTTTTGATCTTTTCCAAGAGCCTGGTTGAGATCTGATAGCTGGGATATTTTTTTGCATGCTTTACTCTTTCTGTATATTGCTGGGCATTCAGAAGGATTTACTGCTTGTGATTTGGCCAGCTATGCAATTACTGAATGCCAGCTGTTTTTACTATTGCACCAACAGATTATAGCCATGTTACTGTGTGCTCCGAGAGGTTGTCCTCATCCAGCAAACTCTTAATTGCACTCTGAAATACATGTAAATGTTGCTGGTTGGTCTTCCACTAGTGATTCAGTGTTCACCAGACGCTCCCTGTAGCTCACTGAGGCTCAAGCCCAGAGAAATTAATTATCAGTAGCACTTCCCCAAAAGACTTGTCTTGATGCAATGGTCAGCAGACAGTTCTGCCTTGAACAAACCAAGTGCTCTGGCTTCACTCACTAGTAATCAGCAGTGACACTTTCTTTAGTGATTCTGTTCAGTGCTTTTGGGTTGATGCAGATACCCAAATATCTGCATGGCTATTAGACTAGTGAGTCAGTCTGTGCTAGTTTCCAGAGATGTAACAATCCATTTTCTTTGCAGCCTTGTAACTTCCTTCCTTAGTGACTACACTGTGTGTTTCTCACGTCTCATTGGCTGCACAGAGGCTTATTTATAGCTTCACTTCCTTGTCTTGTGCTTTTGTCCATTTGAGTGCTTGACCTATGTTGGCTGCTGTCTCACCCTGAGGACATTCTCTGGCTCTGCTTTACCAGATCAGGGTGTACACTGTCCAGGCTGCCTCCTTCTGCATCCTATCAACCTCAGGCAATGCATTTTGTGAGAGATTTTATTGATGGTTTGTATTCATCTGATGGTTTTAACATGTTTTTTTGTACATCACCAACACATAGTCACATTTTTGCAGCCTTGTACTAATGTTTATTGTTGCTGGGATGAGCACTGCAGCTGACTGCAGTATTTGCACGGAAATTAATCAGTTGTTGATCTGCAGGGGTGGGTGTGCTGGTTGCATGGCTGGCAACCTTCTTTTCCAGGCAACATGATGCCACATCAGGCAATTGAATTAACCCAGGTCTGTATCGTGTTTCTTAACTAGCTTTAGCTTTAACCTATCTTTGCTGACCTTATGTCTGCTGCTGTCTGATCCTCTCCTTTCAATAGATCAGCAGCCTTCAGAATTTTCCAAGAACTGCCTCAGATTTAGATTTATTTCTCCAAACTTCTGTTTCCTTAGGATAAGTTCATCTCAAGAGTAAAACACTTAAATGTACATTACTTGTAGGGGTCTACACATGCATGAGGTGGCTAGGTGTACATTATAGTTGGTGAAGGTCCAGTGCAGAGAGTTGAAAGAAAAATTCAACTGGAGAACTTTGGGTGCCTACTTTGATGCAGAATGGCTGAATCGATCTCCATGGAAATCTCCATTGCCTGCAGTGAAGAAGGGAACACTGTTGTTTAAAACAAGTCTAGTGCTGTTTGAGATCCTCTAGGATATCTGAGACATCTGCAGTGGATTGGCCAGTACGACAGAGAGCAGCAAATGGATACCAGAGCAGATACTCCACAGAACCTAGAATTACACAGGACACATCAGCCTCCGCAAACAGGACTTGAGACATCTACCACACAAGCAGACACCTCAGCTTGGTTATCCCTTTATCAGGAAAGTGTCTGGGGCTTCTTGAAATGCCCTTGGATGCCCTTCTTGGCCTCCAGTTACTGCTCCTGAGCATCGCACGGATAACATAGTTTGGGCAGTTGCATCTATTTTATCATGTTTACAAAGTGCCAGAGTGTTATCTCAGCTGATTAATCTGTCACATATCTCCACAAACACTGTTATTTGTTTCTGTGGTGTGTTGTTTCTTTCCTTTTCCCCAGTGAGGTAATGAAGGAGTTTTCCACAATTTTCTCACCGGTATTCAACAGTCATCTCTGAACACAGAGTCATTAACAGCTTTCACTCTTTTCATGTTTGTTCTTCATTGTGCCTTCATATTTTCTTTCTAGAGGTCACAGCTGTTCCTGTATTTTCCTGTTTATTTCTCATTTTCTCCCCGTTCAAAATGAAAAGGCCAGTGAAACCTCACCTTTTTGTGCTGTGTTGCAAGTAATAACATTTAGGTTTCTGCTACTAAGAGCTGTTTGCAAGCTCTCAGTAGCAGAGCTATTTAAGAGTGCAATTCGTATTTTACCATATGTACTTAGAAGGGGTTAGGGATACCTCCTCCAGACTTTTTCTTCTTTCAGTCTGTACTTTGTCTTCCAAAATTCAAGTACATTTATGAAGGGGTAAAGTAGAAATATTTTTGCTACGCTAAAGAAGGCGGCTGCTGACAAATATCCTGATAGCTGTATTCATGAGGATTATTTCTCACTGTTGATACTGTGGCTCCAGATTGCATGAAAATAAATATTTCCTAATTACAACACATAGAAAACATAAGAATAAACGTGTATATATAATGATTGAACACTCCAGTATTTTATTTGATTTTCAATTGTGTCAAATGGCGCACTTAATTGCTCCACCCTCTAGCTTTAGTCTCTGACCTACATTTATGTCAAGAACAGCATTAAAACATACAAAAATCAAAGATAGGAGTGGGTTTAGATAGATTTTTCCAGTTTTTATCTGATGAATAAGAGACTGTCTATGAATTGGAGACAAGTGTCACCCAAACCCAGATCTCCAGTAGGTGTAGATGTGACTCACAAAAAAGGGGGCTGAAAGATTTCAGGTAAAGGCAACAGCCCTCCCACCTCCCCAACCCACTCATGTACGTTAATTTAAGAAAAGCAAACATTTGTAAAAGAAAGCCATCCAGCTCAAAAGGTTGAGAACATGTGTTTTCTTTGTTGCAGCACAGCCAAAAGAGACAAACTTCAATTTACAATATAATATTTTGCCAAATTAACAGTAACACTACTATTAATATTTAATATTTATATGACACTGTCATCAGGATACCAGTCGGGTCTGATCCCTACTGTGTGAGATGTGCAGACACCAAAAATGATTTAGATTATTTTTATTTATGTCGAGGAACCATTGCAGTGTGCTGCAACCCCATTGTGCCTGCCAAGATATTGGCCCCAGCTCCAAAAGGTTTAGGTGCAAGTTTAGGACAATTTGTTTTTATAACTGTGAGTTTCAAGTGAAATTCTTTGTTTGTATATATATATATATATATATATATATATATATATTTTTTTTTTTTACATAGTATTACAAGATGAGTTTATATGTCAAATCAAATAATTGTCGTATCTGGTTCTGGTAACACCTTTTCAAGATGTTATTGAGTAGTGGAAGAGGTTATTTCCCATGGCTGGGATAGACTCGCAGAAGGAAAGGTCTATGTATTTTTGTTTTGATATGGAAAGCTTGAGCATCATGGAGTTTTATCTGTGTGTATGGGTATAAAAACAGATCAGTTTGAACCACCAGTGAAGCTGGTGAGATGTTTTGGTTTACCAAAGCTATGTAAATTTTTCAAAGGATTGGATAATCACATAAAATCAGGCTCCCTGGGTATTGTCCTAACCCTGTGAATTCTCCCTCAATTTAGGCATTACGAGGCATAAACTGTTTGCCAGTGTACAAACTGGGTCCTTCAGCATATCCACCAATTAAGTAAAGATCATGGTATTACTTCTACCCTACTACCACTACCTATTTGCCATCAAGCATCTCTCAGGTCACTGTAATATCCTTAGGGTAAATCTTAATATCTTTTCTTTCAATATATACAGGTTTGATGTAAGGTTCATCCTGATATTAACTGATCAGGAAAGTTAGTCTCTGGCCAGCTAGGGTGACTGAGCCCCCAACTTCATGTAGCTGTATATTCCTAGCAGAATATCTAAATTGTTTCTTCAGTGTGATGAAGTGACTCCAATGTTAGTGTCATTTAGGTAGAGAGCTTTGTATGAATTAATTTACCTGCTCCTCCCTGTGGCAGGACATTGGGCAGACACCCCATGGCCATCCCTCCCAGCCTGGAGCCCATAACACTCCAGCAGCCATCACAAAGGCATCCAGGATGGCTCACATCTACCATGGGAGCTTCACCTGGGGCTGTAACGCACTCTGTGGTCCTGCTTTTGGTGGCTTGAAATAGTCTGGTTTTATCCACCATTGTGAGAAAGGAGCTTGGAGGTTTCTATGAAGCACATGGTTTTCTGAGTTGTGCTAACAGTGTAGAAATGATGGGTCTGAAGTCAGGAATAATCAAGCTTTTAGCTTTGAGCTTTGTGCTTTTGACTCTCCTGATTGTCCCCACTCTCTATATTTTGATTTGCATCATTTGTCTCAGAGTGCATAAGCCAAATCCCTTCAGATGAAAGTAACCCAAACTCCAGGCAACCAAGCACCTAATGTACTCCAAGAATTAACAGGAGTTCTGTCCTGAGGACCAGATTAGAGCTGTCTTGAAGTAAAACCATGAGGTGTGCAGTGTAGCTGCTTAAGTCCTTAGCACAATTGGTTTTGCTGCTCTTGCAAACTGCAATTGGATAATCTGGGACCCTGTTGCACCACTTCACTTGTGAATGCAGACATAACCTCAATCCATGTGTGTCTGTAAAGAGCATACACATACATACAAGCTCATTGCCTCTACATGACAGCCTGTCTCCCAGAACATCAATGATTCCCTTGGTATTTAGGAGCCTGGAGATTCTTCTTGGGTGAATAAATTGCAGTAGGAAGATGTGTGTGAAATTTCTATCATCTAGGATTCTTAATAAACTCTCCTGTGACAACTGCACTGAGTAAAACTAGGTGAATATATCCCGAAAGTGTTTCTTGGAGCTATATGCTACGAGAGTTCACTGCATTTATATCATTCCTTGCTGAGTTTTTACCTGCATTACTTCCAGAATGCTTGCTACAAAACAAATTCAGGCAAAATAAATAATATAAATAATATAATATCACACTGAGATTTTTCAAACATTGTTTTTCTTAGCCAGCTAAAGAGATATTCTCAGCTTGGAAGACAACAGAAGAAATTTTGTCCTGATCTAAGTAAGCCTATCATTGAGACCCAGGGAAGCTAAATCTTTGAACATCCAAAGGCTCTGCTAAGTCCTCAGCTGTTCCAGTTCTTAACTGACTTTATTCATGCCCCCAAGATACACTGTATAGGCATAAAAGCACACTTCACAATCAAATTAAATGGCTGGCCTAAATTCTACTCTTTCAGGATAGCTACTTTTAGGTAGGAAAGGAGCACTATATTCCATATACCTTGTGAAGAAATACCATGCTGTGCCTTTAATGTGGACTCAGACGTAATTCAGGAAGCCTTGTTCACTAGATCATGATGATTTTTTTTTCTTTTTTTTTTTTTTTTAAGACAGAAATGTAATAGTGGTTAGGACTTTTTCAAGCACTTCACAAGAATTTTACCTTTTCAGCTCCCAATCCTGTGGTTTAATAAATCATGGACTAATTCCAGTCTCTGGCACAGTAGTAACTTTCAACTTTTAGGCTGTAATCCTATAACATAGAAATCAGATTAATATTTTTCATAAATGTGAATTCTAATAGATCTCTGTTTACTTACAGTAAGACATATTTAGGTTCCTATGTACCACTTCCCTTCCCTCAACCCATCCATCTACTTCTCCAACAAATCAGAGATCTCCACCTCCAAATGGAAATGGTCATCTACCAGAGGCCTCTTCCTGACCATTTTTTCATGTGTTTGCTAACCCAGTCTGAAATTCACAGCCAGATATGGGGTAAGAAATTGTTCAAGCATGAGGTGTAGAAAGAAGCCAAAACATGAGTTGTGTAATGCTAGAGTTGAACTGAAAGCTGTGAAAAAACATATAAATAACATGTTTGAGCAATCTTTGGTTGTTAAGTTTTCTACTCAAAAGTGGCATTTCAGTGGGCTTAGAACTGTTCCAAAAATCAGGCTAAATTTGTCATTTTTGAAGGTGAGAGGAAGAAAAGAGAAACAGATACGTAATGATAGATTACTTGATTTAAAAGCCACCTGTCTCCTTTCTTTCAGTAGTTCATTTGACAAGGCATTCATTCAAAATGCAGAAAATAAGGTTTTAGTTTCCTCATCTGACTGAGGAGATCTGAGCCCACTTTAATTTCCCAGGAATGGCCCCTAATCACCAGACCATTCAGCATCTCCCAGTGTGGGAGGGAGAGAGAAGAAAGGTTGTTTTTTCAATACCTCCAATAGAGTATGTTCTACTTTGTTTACAATACTGAAATATTCATGAGTGATGTCCTGCTTCTCCTCTTCAGAGCCAAAACACCATGATATAGAGTTGTTCTCTCTGGCTTAATGAATATTTCAATATTCTATATAGAGTGGAACAACATCAACAGGGGAAAAAAAACAAAACAGAAGGTATTCCCAGCAGAATATTCCCCAGTGCAATAGCTGTAACTTCCTTCTCTAGGGTCAGATCTCTGTGTGAAAAGTGGGAACTGAACATAGTTCAATCACTGAGTAAAGAGAGAGTAATGCTTATTTGGGGCATTTTTAAAAAAATATTTTGTCTGATCTTGTTTTTTCTTTTCTTTTTTTTTTTTTTTTTTTTCCTATGAAAGAGGCCAAAATAGAAATGTAGTGCTTTATTTTTTTAATTTAATCAAGAAAACCTGAAAATGTTTCATATTAGTTCATTGGGCCTTGACAGGTTTTGTTCTCAAACTTGAGAATTTGTTGATTTATGTGCCTCCGAACTTATAATTGGTGGAAAAATATCAGTGAAAGGTAGACTATATTCACAGCTCTCTAATGTGAAGATCAAAAGCACTGTTTGGAAATATAATGTTAGCAATTTTGGAGTTGCCTTCTGATTGTCTCCTGATGATATAAGATCAAATACAGTCCATTTACAAATTAACAGGTGGGGTTTTTTTCCTTTTACTGGTAGATACAGAAATTCCACCTGAAAGTTGTTTTGTCTGTCATCATGGGGAGCAGACCTGTCAAATAAAGACTATTTCTAAACACATGCTTTTCAGGTTATTGTTGCTGGTTTAGAAATGAATTGTTTGATTTACTTAAAACTTTAGCAGAAAAAATATCTCTCCTGGTTGTACACCAAAGTACCTAAAATTTCAGGCTCTTGGGGGTCATCCCACCTCTATTTTTTATCAAAGTGGGGGTAAGAGGCTCACAATCTGATTTATTAAGAACAATGACTTACAGCTTTAAATATAACCCTCTTAATATTTTAGCAGTTTACCTTTTTGGTTAAGATGAGTTGCAATTCATGCCAAAAAATGCCCTGCCGGCACTGAGGGTCCTGTTTCATTGCTTTATTAGGTCTTGAGCTACGTGATTAGCCTGAGGGATAGATTCACAAATAACAGCTGCTCAGCTGGGGTGTTTCCTTAATCCATGACTCTCCGTTTCAGAATCAAAGCCAGATTGATGTATGAGAACATTATCTCTACCCTACAGAGTTCTACAGAGTGAGGAGGGAAGTGAGTAAATGGGCATGTCTCTACTGGAAATCTTGTAGAGGCAAAGATGGGACAACTGCACTTCAGTGATGGAGCTACTCTCTGTTAACACATTTAATCTAAATTAATTTTTTCATCTTTATGCAGCAAACTAAGATCTAAACTATCTGGGGCATTGGAAAAGGCAAGCTCCCAAAAATAGCTGTAACTAATCTGCTGTGTGAGCAGTACCATGGAAGTGCTGAGAAGGTTTTTAGTGCTAATTGTTGTACATAATAAAACATATTTATCTTCCTGGTTAGGAATTCCTGCAGATGTGCTGCATTTGTCCATTCCTACCTCTCTGATACTTTCCTTCATAAATACTTAGTAATATTTTTCATAAGGAAATTTATAATAAAATATAAAATATGGAACCCGATTGTTTACTTATTTACTTTGGCATAAGTAGAACTAGTTTCACTGAGCTCAGTTGACCTAAACCTCAACTGATGAAATCACTCTGGAGTTATTTGTTGCGATAGAAACCTACTCATTCATATTAATTGAAAAAGTGGTTATCTGAAGCTAAAGTGGTATGAAATTAAAGCAAATGAGAAAAGAATCAGTGCCATTTGCTTATTGGTTTCATACCTACTGTGGTTTTCTGATACTGTTATATGAAATAATTCAATGAGTATCTTACAACCAACTAAGTAGAATCTGACGGTAAAAAAAAAAATGTTTATTTTCTAGCTGTAATGAACCAAATTCCTTTACTACTAAGACCACTCTTCTCTGTCTAAAAGCTTTTGGATGTGTTTGGGATATATTTTGAGACAATAGGAATTATTGTGTTAGTTGCAGAAAGATTTTCTGTCACGTTATCAGCCTGAGTTTTTGGTCAGGCTAATAAGGTAAGTAAGGATGCATTAAGTGGTGAAATCCAAAATCGAAGTGAAGAAAAACATGTCTTTTAATTCTTGGGCTTTTGGACTCATGTGGATATGTACCCTCCATGCCCAGGAGTGGGTTCATACATAATTGGAGCTCAAGAGAAGGTTGAGCAAGCAGATGCAAGATAAATGATTCCTATAAGAGCAACATGCCCAGTACTTTTTTTTTTTTTTTTTTTTTTTTTGTAATTTTAAAGCATCTCTTTCCTCTGTAGAAATTATTATAGTTATTGTCCATTTGTTACTCTAGAGGTCTGTGTCCTGCAAGGATTCAGAATAAAATATGCCACTGCTAGTGACATAAACAGTGTTTTATTTCTGCTAGCTGTGCAGAACAACCCTTCAGGGAGAGTGAAGCAGGATTCTGCCCTTCCTTTTGCCTCATGGATGGAATATCTGACTAATTTCCCATCAAGAATTCACTCTGTATAGCTATAAAAGTGTTGGAATTACAGAGTTGTATTTCAGACAATGATTTGAAGCTTTGCACAGGTCAAAGTCAGGCCATACCCTCTGTCAGCTTGAAGGCAGATGGGTAGGAACAGGCACGTATCTGAAAGTCTGAGGTAATCTTGTAGTATTCATGAAAAGTAACTACAGAAGTTCACAGACCTGAAGGAATTCTGTGTGCCCATCAGTTTACTTCCTTTCTGCCCATTATTCTAACTGATCTGATAAAGGATATTGCTTCTGCCTATTAAACTCTCAGTAGCACTTGCTTCAAGTTAGGTACACTGGTCAAACGTTTCTTCCTCAAGTTGTACTACAATTTTAACAGATGACAGTTATTGCCAATCTTTTCTTGGTATTTCCTGCTGCTCCTCATTGATAGTCAGGTTTGGGTTTTTTTGGTTTGAGGTTGGGTCATTTTGCTATGTCCTTGTCTCAGGAGCAAATACAGTGTTTACCTATTTGTCTTCCGGTGCCCTATTACTTTGGTTGTCACAGCTTGATGCTTAGTTATATATATGTGCCTCACTCTGTGTGTGGGACTCTGTGCTAATTGCTTCTCCTCTGCATGAAAGGAGAGCTTTAGGTAACTAAGTGTTGCCTCAGAGACGTAGACATTAAGAAGAGCTGAAGTTATTCTATTTTTAAAATTTCATAGCTCTGAATTTGTGCTTTGAAATAGAGGAGTCTGAAGGTGATGCTCTGGGCTCACTGATGACAGTGAGAATTTTGACATTGGTGTTAATAAGGCACAAGACTCCTTCTTTGAGTGCTCAGGATAGTCCTTGATGGACCAATTAGGCCTCATTTAAAGATAGATCTGTTTCTCTAAATACCATTTGTTATAGCCAGGCATTAACAACAGAGGGACATAGAGCCAGCTCATAGCATGCACCTCCTTTCTGCCCTGCAGCACCTCTATGGGAGAGCTGTGGGTCTGTATGGACATATGGCAAGAGATTGCCTTCTTCAGTGAGGCTGGTTCACCTAATCCTTAAGTGAAGTAACACCACACAGAGAAGGCTGCTTTAAGCTGAATATTTGTTTTTTACTTTACAGCTTGCAATTATAGCAGACCATATGGCAATGCAGATGAGCAGTCAAGGTCAGGACCCCTGGGATGAGTGTAGCTGTAGCCCTACCTCAGTGAAACCCTGTGACTTATGCCAGGGATGACTCTGGTCCCAGGAGACATCTGCTTCCTTGCTGAGGGAAAACTGTGTTGGCTGTGCGGAGCTGGCTGATCAGAGAAGTAGAGCTCAACGCACAGCTCAGACACGTAGCCAACAACATGCTTGGAAATACAGGGTGTAGCACCAGCAGATCTGCTTTTGAGTGCCCGTGGTAGTGCACAGAAGTAGTTAACCCAGGCTGTATATCAGTAGTTTTCTGTAGTATTTTGGGGCAAGGGAATGAAGGAAAACAAGCTTGTTGTCAGAATGGTCACATTTCCTTGTACCTCAACTAAGTGATCTTGCCCTTTTACTGTGCTGCCATCCCATTTAGTCTAGGAGTAACATGACAATTCAAAAAAATATTCTCAGATCTATGATGCTGGTTTGGGACATTTGCATAGATAATTTGCATTTCAAAAGGATATTTTCTCTAATGCTTACCTTTCAAAGATCTACCTTTGAAATAGCATGTTCCGTAAATCTCCTATCAGGTGAAAAAGACTGGCACGGGTTGTCTGCCTGACTTCACTGCCTGTAAGAACCCTCTGTTAGCTCAGTTTCTGAGGACAACTTCTAAGTCTTCTGTGGTTTTGATCCCCGCGTGCTGTTTCTTTGTCATCTGTTCACTCCTACTACAGACATCACTCTCCTACCAGTATTTAATTCCCATGCAGTCTGTGGACATTGTTCTTGTGCCACTTGCCCCAGCATGTGTCAAGGATGACACTGGTTGTGCTAACATGGTAGATCTGTTGTCTGCGGTAACTCCACTCTCCTGGTATGAGGGTCTGATATTCCTCCACCACATGTAGGGGTGGAAGGAAGGACCTTCAGGTGTTTCTCCTGAACTGTGTATGGTCTTACTACTGCTTTACTCAGTGTAAGTGGCTGGTGAGATGCACATCAGTGTGGCTGAGTGCAGCTATTTTGAGAAGGGCCATTGCAATGTGGAATTTATCCTGTATTTATGTAAATGGCAGCAGCCACTGAACATTGTTAAAGGACAGACAGCGGCATTTTCAAATTAGAAGGTTGGTGTGACTATAAATCCTATGGAATAATGGGATTTGTATGGGGAAGTGTCTAATCCCTTTCATAATAAACAGATTTATGAATGACAGATGTGGATAAATAATGAATGCTTCCAATTCAAGATCAAAGATTCAGTGAGCACAAGAAAATGTGGTTGCAACTCTGGCTGAATTCTAAACACCATTTAAAATCTCAGAGTTCAGCTATGAAGAAGACTTATTCAACCATTCAGTTCTGCCTGTGCTCTTTACTTCATTAGTATTAAATACTTAGAATTCTGCAGACACAGCTAAAAGCTGAGGTGGGCTGAGAACAAAGACATGCAAATAACTAATAAGATTTCATGCTTTATCCAAAGTGCTCTTTAAAGCTGTTTCACTACCAACACTTGAGCACAAACAGTAAGTGTTAATTGAAATGAATTAAGTGTGAATGCGCACATCAGGCTTGTCAGTGGTAATAAGGCCGAAGAGACAACAGTAAGGAATATTATATCCAAAGAAAAAAATAGATTGAGAGGCACACAGTGCTGGATAAGTTCTCCAAAGCATGTAATGTGCTTGGGATTTGAGCACATACGGTAAAGTCTTAAAACAGAAATTAGAAAAGAGACTAAATTTTTCTTATTAGGTTATCTACTCAATCTCATTGTCAATTCAGGATCCTTCTCTGAGGTATTCCCTTCAGGCTTAACTTTCTAGTGTTTTATTAATTCTAATTTTGGTATTTTGTCCGCACTGACACACTGAATAATTAACTCAAGGAACTCCTTGCTGCAGGCTAGCCTTGGAGCAAATCACTCAGTAGTTTTTTAAAAAGGCCTTTATGCATTTGTTAATAGTATCTGCACCTGCGCTACTGGCAAGTGAAACAGAGACTGTCAGTCTGGGAGCATCTGGTCTCAAGACAATTTCCTTAATGGTATGCTATAGCTGGATTATAAAACAGTTGTATCAGCGTCTAAAGCATCTCTCTATTCACTCAGTGACAGGAAATCAGGTTTTCTAACTGAGCTAATGTATGAGGTTTTCTAGAGTATCCATCAGCAATGTAGCTAAACTGCCTGTGTCAGTGCAGCAATAAATATGAATGCAATCATGTTAAAGGGTGCACAATGTGATTAAATCGGCTGCACGCTCAGCACAAAAGACGTCCTCAGACCAATCTTGCAGTAGATGGGCCATATCTGCCATACACAGGGAATTATAGAGAGGAACACTGGTTGTGGGTGAGTGCCTCCCAGGTATGTCTGAGCTTCTCACTGTATCCAGAGCAAGGTGAAGGGCTGTATTCGCACCAGTAATGTAAATAGTGTTAGGGAACATTTCTAGGAACTGGAACTTGATCATTTATGTTGTGAAAATACCAGCCCAGCCCCTGGCACTGTTATGGCTTGGCTCAAATTGGCTTTAAATGTCTCATAAACCTGCCCTGGTCATGGTCTGGGGGACAACATGGGACAGGGGTCCTTCTTCACAGGCAGTTTGAATGTGGCCACCCTACTCTTCAGGACAGACATGGATTGTTCTCCAAAAGCTGAGAAACAACCCTTTGAGAAGCACGTGACACGCTGATACAAGTGTGGTTTAGGGTGCCCCGTCCCCCCTCCTGCAAGCAGGGACCTCTGGGCTTAGGTTCAGCCCTTGCACTGCTCACATCAGGCTTGGAGCATCCAGAGGCAGAACATGAGAGAAGCGAAACTTATGAGAGTTCATAGGAGGATTTTGGATGTGCTTGGTGTCAGAGTGATGTTGCTACCCTTGCACACAAGGTCCTATGTGGTTGCTTTCTGCCTCATTGTCTTTTCATAGAGCTCTTTTTCACAATTGCTTGCCTGCCACAACAATCTGCATCAGTCTTTGCAGTCTTGTACCCATACAGTTCCCTGTGTCAAAAAAAACCTACATCACTATTCTTCTTTTGCTCTTTTCCCTGGTCATTCCTGAAATGCACCCTTTCCAAAAAGGCCTATGGAGCCAGTTTCCATATAGAAGAGTGTAATTTAACAGTCAATCATGTAAAAACAATTAATTATAAAATATATGGTCTGCGTATTTATCTATGGATATGAATATATGTGTGTATGTACCTCCACCTATATATATATATATATGCTCAAGACAATTTCTTTAATACTATGCTATAGCTGGATTATAAGACATTTATATATATATATCTCCACATGTATCTCCACATATATAGATACGGAGGTAAATGTAAGCCCAAAGGGCAAAGCTAACAAAATATTTGAGGTGTTTCCATGGCCCTTCTGTCTCATAACAACTGAAGTCCTGACAAATTATATGTTATTATCACAACAATGCTTCCGTGACAAAAGGAGAGGAAACAGGCAGGAAGAAAGACAAATTTTTGGAGGAATAGGGAGTACATCCAGTTTGCCTGAAGTCTGTTCACCAGAGCACGGCAACTGGTATGTGCTTGATCCACATACTCCTGGGTGTTGTAACTGAATGAGCAATAATAGTAAAAAAAAAGGGCCACGCATCCAGAAGATAATCTTTTACAGTTCATTTCAGGAGATTATATCTGAGGTTTTGATTTAATAAAAAACCCTCAAACCTAATGTCATGTAGACTGATGTGTAGGACTAGGAAAAATAGTTACCACTGAAGTGATTTAGGGTTAGTAACCCAGACCACCTACACATTATTGGTCTGAAAAATGTCCAAGTTCAGTTTTCAAAATGCTTCTCTAAGAGTCGCCTGCATGCCATATGTCTGCAAATGTTGCCTTCTACAGTACGTACAAGGAAATCCAACAGCCTTGGAAAGCTCATATTTCATTTGATGCTGCTGCTGTGTTTATAAGAAACAGAAGAAAAATAATGATCTGATGGCAGAATATGATTTATAGCTTTATGCCTAGGAGTGGGATGAAAACCCTGCCTCCTGGCAGACAGCCTCTTGTCCTGCATCTTTCCAGTTGATTTCAACTCAGCAACAAACATCTAAAAGGAGTGGAGTTATTGCTGACTGACTTTTCCATTTAGGAAAGGCTGGGAAGTGGCCAGATATCTAAAAATGATTTTTGACTGAATAATCTAGGAGCAGACAGAAGCATTTCCGTTAGTCTTCTGCTTTGCATTTTGCTTTTAACTACAGTTTGGTTTTGATTTAGTATGCAATTGCTGACTTTCTGCAGAGCTGACAGTCAAACCAGCATCCTGGATTGGACATTTCACACGTGAAACTGGCACCAAACTTCAAAAAGAAGCAAATGCGGGGAATCTGAGTGGCAAACAGTGACAATACAATCCCTAGAACTCACTGAAAGGCCCAGCCTTGAACTTTATCCAGGACTGAGGCCAGTTTACACCAGCTGTGATATAAGAACATGAAACTGCATAGAAAATAGGCTAAGCATCTTCACTATGAATGACCAAAATCAGATGGGCTTTATTTTCAGTTTTGCAGTGGAAAAAAGTGTGAGGGACATCTTTTCAGCTCAAACCTCAGGTTTTGTTGACAGTAGGATGATGTTAAATGGTTTAAGTCAGAACAAGTCACTTGTAAGTGCAGCTGTTTGACTTTGAATAAGATGTAAGATCTAACGCCTTTGAAGACCAGAGTTTTTAAATATCTTAAGACTCTCAGAACCCAATTGTCTTCAAATTACTTCAGTGGAATACTTACCTGGTTTTGCAGATCTGGCTGAAGTGATGTATAAAAATGGGGCTTCAGTTCTGAAAGATCTTCAAAAATTTAAAATCTATTTATTTTTTCAAATTGTGTAGTATGTAAATGTGGTTTGGCAAAACTTTGTCATAAAATGAAATCCAAGGATAACTTTGGATTTTATTTTTTTCATACTTCCCAGCATCAGCGGTAACTTTGGAAATTGGATATGGTCTGGCCCCGTTTCTAATTCTGACACAGAGCAAAAGGTACTTGATACAAAACTGTCAACTATTTTTAGGGTATAAAAGAAATTAGCTACACAAGTGGCTGCTGTAGAGTGCACTGAAGGGTCTTTTACTGTAAGGTGAACATTTCCTTCACATTTCTTATTCAGGCCCTAAATCAGTGACTCTCACATGACCATGTATATGAACAACCACTGGTAGATGAATAGGACAATTCCTGAGCATCAGCTGATCTGATCTCTCTCTGTAGGCTATGCCATAGTCACTGCTTCCTTAAAGTCCAACAATAAGTAGTTCCCCTTTGCAACCAGTTCCCCAAAACAGCCCAGGGACACATAAAGCCTTTCACAGCATTGTCAAAACAGAAAAGAAATGAACTGTTCAACCAACCCAGATGTTATTTATCTCTAATATTGGTGCTCCTGGTGCCTTGAGCCCAAATGCAGCTGTGTATAAGATGCCAAGGCCCTGCCCTATGCTCATACAATGCAACTAATAAACATTTCAAGATCAGCAATGACTAGAGATCTCCATTCTCAACTAAATCAGATCCTGCCTCATAGATGATATCGTTGCTGACTGTTCAATGACCTCTGGCTGCTGATCTCTGGTAAACTTCTACCTAAATCACAGATGCTGTTTAGTGGCATAAGCCACAAGACCAAATATATAAAGGGCTTGAAGGCAGAATTGCTATTTTCCTGTACTGTGGTGTTTTGTGTAGGTCAGAGCGAGGGTGTATCAGCATGGACAGCATGGGTCAATCCCAAGCTCACTAAGAAGCAGTTTATGCTTGAGAAAAACACTTGTCAAGGCTGACTAGTGCAGAGTATCAGGAGTTATTTTCACAAATGTTATAAACCTTATCTTCACCCATCCAAAATCCTCCCACACAGAAACCCTCAAACATGCAAGAAAGGAAAACGGGCAAAATAAAAGTAATGAATGTTTAACATTTAATCTATTTTTTATTCAGTTGGAAATAAAAAAATAAACATTACTACGATATTGCAATAAACTTTCTGTGAATATTTTTCTTTGTATATTTTGTATTATGTTTCCAAATGAACAGTGTGCCCTTTAATTAACAAGGGTGGGAAACACTGCCCTGAGGTCAGAGCAGTGATAAAAAGTGCACAGCTCTGGACTCTGTGATGAGACTCAGGTCCTTCATCTGCCAAAAGCCTATGTGTGGTATTAGCCAAGTTTCTTCACAACTCCCCTATGATGACGGCATATTTTTCTTCTTTAGTATTTATATATATATACTTGGGGCACCAGAGGAGTCCTGAATTACAAGCACAGGCTTGTATTTAAATAGTCACAAAAAGATTAATGGCTGGTATTTGAGCCACTGGTCTGAAGTTAGGCAGGTCCAGCTTTTTAGCACTTAATGGGCAACCTTAGTAAACATGGAAGACAGTTTTTAAGAAGCAATTTCTATACAGATGAATTAGAATTGATACCTCCTGGCCTTGGGATCGCTGAACTTCTGTGTGGGTCTTCAATAGATGCTAAAGGTAAAACACAGGCCAAAACCACAGTTTAAGAAATGTCACCAGTAAAATAACAATATCTGATTATATGACTCAGTGATTCAACTGACAGATATTTTAAAACAACTCAGATAAATGACCAAGAATGGCCTGAAAATGAAATATATAAATAAATAAATAAAAAAGGAAAGAAAGAAAATATCTCAAGAATTTTTTTTGTTGCTGTTGTAAGGTGTCTCATCTTTTTGGTTTAATGTAAGACCTTTCAGCCTCTGGAAGTCTCCAGCATCACTCACTAATGTTGCTGATGCAAAGGTCATGCCTGCCTTGCCATTATAAATCCCTCTGTCTCCCTCCCTTTTCTCTCTCCCAGCCTCTTTTTCTTCCCAGAGTTTTATAACTCAGCTGTAAGAAATTGCTTCTGGTTGAAACTTGGCAGCAAAAGTCTGATTTCGAGCCAGGAATGATCCCCCTCCCCTCCTGATTTTCAAAACTCTTTTCTTTTGGTCAGATTTAAGCTGCAGAAGAGCAGAGTGGAGGGGGGAGGGCAGCACGGTGGATTCGGCACAGAAGCTGGCTGGCTTTGACTGCTTTCATAATGCTTCAGCAGCTCTTTATTTTTCCAGCTGAAATAAGGGTGATTTCTGCATAATGTGGCAGGGATATTTTTGTGTATGTGTTTGTGTTTAAGCAGAAAATGGCTGAGTCATTTCTGCTCAAAAGCAATTATGCTGTGTGAGCTGCTTGCTTTCTTTCTGGTTCTCCTTCATTTTCCTTTGTGTTAACGTTTAAAAGGAAGGTCCAAAATAACACGCTCCTGTTAGGGTCAGCAAAAAGTGCCTTCACAAATGCTTATGGGTGCATCCAGAGTGCTCCTGCAGTGTCTGAGCTGAACAGAAAAATTGAAATGAGAGTACTGATACCATTGTAACAGTGGTAACGTAGAAAAGATCTGGGAGTAGTTTAGATGTTTTTTCTTGGGTTATTGGAGGGCTTAAAAATCCAGACTAAAATCATATCTCATTGTGCAAAAAGACAGTGAGGATAAATCCAGATTTAAAAACTACCTGTCAAAAAAAAAAAAAAAAAAAAAAAAAAGACAAAATATAAGGAGATGAGATGCAGGGGCTCGGGGTAATGACCTCCATAAGGTCACCCACAGGCTGTTGGCACATTTAAGGCCAGCAGCAGCAGCAAGGGGAGCACTGTAATGTAGCTGGGGTCCCACTGCTGCTACATGTTCTGTGCTAAGGTTATATGCACTCCTGCAGTACTAAGGGAACGTGGCCACTGCTGGGTGGTGCTCACAAAAGGAGACATAATGCTGAGGTTAAAGACGGCTGCGCAGCCTCTTCTCAAACACTCATATATGTGTGGGTGAGGGTCCTGTGCTGATTTTCTGTGAAACCTTAGCAGCTAGTTTATCTGCTCTGGGCAGTTTGTGACCTATCCAGAACCATCCAGCCTTCAAATGACTATAAAACACTGCTTTTCTCTGGTGCTTCTATGAGGGTTTACTAGAAGGACATAATTGTGCAAAGCCTTCTGTACCATGGAGCAGGGTTCTTGAGGAGGGTCAGCCCCATGCATCAGGTTGTCCCACAGCATAACACCTGCTGGTTTCAAGTGCGTACTTTCCTCTTTAGACCTGGGAGTATTAAGCCACATATCCAACAAAAGACATCAATTAATGACCAGCTGTGAAAATAGAGGGATTAGTGTCTTCCCCACATGGTGTCAGAGGACAGGGAAGAGCCCTGCCTTGCTGGATCTGAGGCTTTGTTTTCCTCAGCTATGGGAGCATCTTTGCTGCTGCTGGCACAGCTCTGCCCAGTTGTCCTCACCGCAGTCCCCTGCCATATGAGTGGGACTGCTGGGGACAACAACCTTTGAGCTCAGCACCACACCCTATCCCTGCACTGAAAATGATCTTTAGGCCCCATGGAAAAAATAGTATGTAGTCATCTAATTAAAGGCTGTATCATAAAGCTTACACACAGTGGGGTCAATTATGGTTGCCCCAGCAACTTTAATTTTGTTGTTTCCAAATTTTAGGCTTCGGAAAGTTTTTGCTTCTATTCAGCTTCTTGGATTATGTTTCCTTGCATCTACACGTTGCCCTCTGTCTCTGATCACACACCCTCCTCCTCCTAAACATCCCTATGCTTCTGAAACCTCTTCTACTATCCTTTTAACTCCCACCTACCCACTTCCCACAGGGCTACTGCTACCTTCTCCTCCCCAACACTTGGACATGGACAGATGTGTGGTTCTTGTTTCCAGCATTTGAAACCACAAATATTTGGCGTGGAACTGGAGAGAATAGTTTGGTCAACTCTTGCATCTGTGGCCCAGAGCATGGCCTGTGTGAAAGGAACCACTGCTGAATTCAGCTGACTCAGCAAGTCTGAAAGGAGTGTGTGCAAAACGAGGTATTTTAGATATTTTCATGGAGAGTAGCAGAAAGCATATTCTTGCTATCTTAGTGACCCTTGCGTCAAAGTCCCTGTTTCTTGATATGAGGGGTACTGCATACCTTTCAAATCACTACCATAGGTTGTGGTTTGAAATACTCAATTAAAAGGACTGTTTTTAAAGACACCTCTGTTTGAAGAGCTGTATGTAAATTTTCCCATGTGTTTGTTAATGCACATCCGAAGGATGCTGGGTAGATGATTATCTGCACTTTCCTGTGACTAGGCTCAGATAGCCACTTCTTAGAGCTCTTAGCTGCAGAATCAGTCCATGATTACAATAAAGATCTCTGTAGTCCTCTCTTTTCCAAGAGGCAGCTGTTGAAAACATGAGGATTTAGCCTGGATTCATTCAACCTGAGTTTAGGCACTTAAATAGTATGCCTAGATTAGAGTCATGATCATCAGAAGGCTTCCTCTAGAGATAATGGAAGCATCTCCAGAAAGTCATTGGGTTTACATCCTGGAGAGATGTCTGCCTCCCTCTTTAGTGATTACATGGCTGTGGCTCCTGACTCAGGCGCATTTGTTAAAAATTCACAGAACCTTCCTGCCCAGCTCATGCAATTGGACTCTGAAGGAGAAGGCAGCCTGGAGGGAAGCCATAAGCAGACACAACCTGACATTTGGTTTCAAAGCATGTAAGGAGTTGTCTCTGTTGACTGAAGTTTTGCATAGCTCAGGGATGCTGTTGCATTCATTTTGCCTCTCACCTAGAGCTGTTAGGCTCCTTCCTGGCAAACCTCCCCATCTCAGGAAGCAGGACTGCCAGCCCCAGACACTCAGAAATCATGAGTCAGGTATCAGAACAATTATGTGATGGGTTTAAAGAGAAGTATTAAAAATGAAAAAAAAAAAAAAAAAAAACAAAAAACAAAAAACCCCAACAACAATAAATAAAAGAGAGAGAGAGAAAAAGAGAGGTATGTTTGGATTCTTCTGAGTTTCCTTCTGGTTTCTGGGGCTTTTAGGTTGGACTAAGATTCATGTTTTCCAAGCATGTCCTGCAACAGTGATGTCTGGAAACTTCATTTTCTTCAAGAGAAAGATGAGATTCTTGTGCAATGCATGTTTCCAGGAGCAAGGTCTTTAATAAAAAAAATGAAAAAATGTGAGATGTAATAAAAAACACTGAGGTTGGCAGTACTGCAGAAGAGCTGGTAGTCTGTAAGAGCAGCAGTGATGAGTGAAGCATAGAGTGTTGGTCTGAACTTGAACTCTTGAGCTTATACTGAGCTGAGCTATGTGTGTTATGCCAGAGTGGGTCCATAAGAATGTTGAATTTTCTCTTTTTCTATGTATTTAAAACTCTGAATTTCTCTTCACATCCCATCCAGAAAACTCAACATTTTATATTTGATATTTAAAAAGAAAAAATTGTCACTAAACCAGTGCTGCCCTATGTAGACAGATCAAAACTATTCACTCTCCCTAATTAATTGACATTGGCATCCTATTTATTGGCTGTATTTTTAATATTCCTTCCCCTTTCCTTTTTTTTTTCCAATAGGAGTGGCCAAATCAGCTATCCTCACTCAGCTCCCGTGTCATTTGTGGGTGGAAATTTACAGCTTGGGAATCCAAGCAAAGATGAGACAGTGAGAGAGGGAGTCGGGATGTAGCTGGGAGACCACATCTTCATAGTAACTGCTCTGATCCCTGGTGCAAAACCAGAGATGTCCCCAGATGTGATCTGCATGCCTTGACCACCAGCCTGCTGCAGGACAAATTTCCTGGGGGAGGGAAAATATAAAGAAGAGAAGGTAGTAGTTTAATGGGCTTTAATCTTTCCATCAGCAGTTCTCAGTGCAGTGCACAGTCTGACGGGAGAGGCAGTAATGCTGCACAGCCCCCACGAAGTCTGTAGCTGCACCCACCCCTACAGTACAGTACATCTCTATAAAAATCTCTTCCCTGCCCTCTCTCGAACAGTAATTGGTAAAGAGCACTTTAAACCTGCTCCAACTGGCAATAAAATCCTACTTTTAAAATATTGGATGGGGCAGCTTATTTGTATGTTTATAACAATACAGCACGAGCAATTGTAGATGCTTTTGAGAAAAATTACATTGTGAAAAAGCCCCAGAGAATCTCTTCGTGACCATTAGGATTTAATTGTGGAAGGCAGAAGAGGAAAAAAGCAAAGGACAGCAAGTAATGGATTATTATGACTCATATTGCCTCAGAGGGTTTTTTTTTTTTTTTTTTTTTTTTTTTTTTTTTCAGCTGGTGCTGTGTGTATGGTTATTAAGTTATTTTATTATTAAATTTGGACTGACTTCTTATGGTAAATTTGGGCTTAAAAATTGCCAGCCTGGTACTCATGAGATATGTGTAAAAGGTGTAAAATATTGACAAAAGGATCCACTAAGGAGAATAGATGGGTTAAACTAATGTAGAAGTAGCTTTTACACATGTTAAACCTAAAGATAGATAAAACCTTGAGGATTTACTGGGAAAAAAAAATCCCATTATCTAAAAAGTATAATATCCTGCCAGAAGAAAAGCAAAAATTAAGAAGAGCTTCTACATTAAAAAAAATCCAGAACATCAAAACAAAATAACCCCCTCCCCCCCAAAAAAAGAACCAAAAAAAAACCCCCAAAACCCCACAAACCAAACCAAAAAACCCCCAAAAACAAGGAAAAAAAAAAAAGTGCCTTCTGAAAACGAAGAATGGTAAAATCTGGAAGTCCTATTTCAATCTAGATCTCTATTCAATGTTTTGCAATCTTACCACTGTTTACCTGGCTCTGCCTCATTTCTGATTTTAAAGCAAAGTTCTTTTCTCTCTCTATGAATCTCATCCTGTGTCCCTAATTATTATTGCCCAGCATGTATTTCCTATTCTTTGGCCTTCCCCGTCAAGCTTGGATTGTAAATTTTTTTGAGGAGAGTGACTGTCTTTCATTATGTGCTATACAGACTTGAGCACCACAGATCTCTAAAGGGTCTAATTCCCAGGGAAAAATGCTGCCAAGTTCTTTGCTGGTGGCCCACTTCTGATTTCAGTTTTCAGCTCAGAACTTCATTACTTATTGCAAATCCAACTTCTGGAACTGTCCTCAAGCTTCCCAGGAGTTTTATGGCCCCAGTGATGAGGGGTGGAGGTCAGACTACAGGCAAATGGGGATGAGAACAGAAACAGAGTTGTGGGAGAGGTTGGAAAAGCTGTAGAAAAGGGATGGGAGGAGTGAAAAAGGCTAGATCTTCATCCTGGAACAAGTTGTTCTTCTCCATCCTACTCCCTGCTTAGTAGAAACTACCAATTTAGCACCTTCCAAATCTTATTGGATGCAGCAAGTAATAACAGTAATGATAGTAATGGTAGTAGCAGCAGTAACAGCAACATCATCACCAGTAATAATTAATAATAATATCAACAACATTTTTTCTTCGTTTCTTCAGAGCCAATCCACTATCAGGTGAACCCAAGTGGACTCTCACTATGGTGTCTTCTGAGGACCCTCTATGTGGTGCCTTCAAAATAGACCTTTGTGGCCCGTCTTATCTGTCACTGTCAAGTGAAGGCTGCATCAGTGCTAATATCAAGGTTAAAAGTAAAGAAGGGAGCAATATCTCAATTATCATTCCAGGCACGTGGTGTAATTGTGCTGCTGGCTGCTGGCCATGCAGCTCTTGTGGTAGCAAACAGTACTTTCCTTCAGCAGTCCCAGCCGCCCTGTTTTCATACAGGCTGGGAAGGTCAGAAAAATCAATTAGCAGTATGGGATGTTAATGAATGCCAAGTCGAAATGCAACTTCAGAAACACTTTTCTGAAAGATTAATATATCTTTAAAAAACAAATGGATGTCTGTATAACTTTTCATAGCTGCTTGTGTTTGCCGCTCCTACTAGAAAAAGCCAATGTTCTCACTCTGTACAGCAACACTGTCTCGTCTCTTAGCTGCCCATACAATTGTACATCAGATGGGGGTTGCGGAACTTCATGTTCTCCATACAAAATCCACAAAAATTAGCTCATTTCCAGCTGAGATAGTGTTTAGGAAGCAGACAGACACACCAAGTCAGCTGAAGACAGACAGCAACAAGGAGTGACTGCAGGATTCAGCCACCATACATACTGTGATGTGAAAGTCTGACGATGCTGCCAAACCCTGGGGTGAGGGACTGGGTAAGTGGGCTGACATAGTTCAGGCTTTATAGTTAGACCAGGGAAAAAACTTAAGCCTTCTGAGGTTTATTGCCAATGTAGTGCTACCTTAGGCAAGTCACCTTCCTTTTAGTGGTCTCTAATAGCAGTATCTGGCAGAGGCATTGTAAAATTTAATGAAGTGCTTCACTATCCTACTGTTAGAGATGTCGAAGACTGTAAAGTATCATTAAATTAATTGTCATCTGGCACATCAGTTTTTAAATGGTTTAATCTAAATTGCACCTCTGCTTACTAAAATAAATATTTTATTTCTCTCATGCAGGAATGTACAGAGGAAAATGTAATCTTGCTGCCCACAAGCCCTATTTAAAGTCATATATAATATATTTGTTATATATTCAGACTATTTTCCTCAGTGTTTCCTTTTCTCATTACAAGGGAAATTATTTAGACTTGCAAAAGCTGCTCAAATTGTCCCATGGGCTCATCTCTGAATTTTCCTACCTAACTGTATCACTCAATTAGAATTTTGCTCCTTAATAGGTGTTTTATATTTTAATGTGATGAACACTAACAGAACCACACTGGGCAAAATGACAAGTTCTGATGACTCTCCAAGAAAACAGTGCTACATTTCATAAACTGGGACTGTGGTGGGTAAACAAACCACATTTGCTCCAATGACATTTGTGCCACTTGCAGAGCATGTTGTGTAAAAAAGACAAGAAAATTTGCCATCCAGCTGATGCACTTCTTTTTTCCTAATCCCCTGCAAAGACAATAGCAAAAAATCACTTAATTTGTTTCTGTAATTTATTGAACTAAGTGGGAATATGATCTTTAGTGAAATGAGAAAGGAAAGATCAAATAGGTAAATCGTGGACCTGTGAGGACCCAACCTTTCAGATCCCATCAAGCTGAGCAATGGTTGAACATGCCCACATAAGTAGAAATCTTGTGTTCAAATGTGGAGTCACAAGCCACTCTAGAGGTGGGAATTTTTAGTTGGAAATGAGTAAACATTATCCAAAGCACCTGCTCTGTTTTGGAATTGACTTGATCTTTCTTCCTCTAGAGCCTGGAATCTGGGGCTTAAAAAGTGTCCCGGAGCAGGATGATGGGGGCAAGGGAGCATCCATCTTCAGTTACATCCCCATTCCTCCTCCTTGCCACTGAGGAGGAAAGGCAGGTAAGACAGCATGGCTAAAGTAATCTGAAAAATAATTCTGCAGAGTCAAAGGAGAGAAGCATGCCCTTGAGTATTGCACTTTTAAATGTGGCTCTGAGTGAATATAAATTCACTGAGCACTTGGCATGACTTAGCAGGAACTTGCTTAGGGGAAAGTTTCATAGGAGGATCATTAGCAGTTACTATTAGGTGGAGGTTGAGAGTATTGTGTCTCCTTGGAAAGCTTCTTTTTCAGAAGGATTCTTTCCCCTCATTTCTTTATCAGGGAAGTATGAAAAGAAAAATAAAGAAAGGAGAAAAAAGAGAAACAAAAGAAAACATATTTCACATGTCTTTGAACCACTTGATTGTAGTTATTCAAATAGATCACTGTCTCAAGACACTCAAAAAGTGCAGTCTCTTTCTATCTCAAAGGCTGGAAAATGATCATTAGGAATACAACTCATTTCTGTAGTGTAGGGACAACCCTGATACTTTGTTACAGATGACATTATCCTGGCTGGGGAAAAAGCAAAATCTGTATATGACAGCTAACTATCTTAACACCGTTAGAAGTTAACCCCTTTTTCCTTACCAATCATACATGTACAAGGACAAAGAATTAGACTAGGGAAAGAAATACAGCAAAAAAAAAAAAAAAAAAATTAAAGAATTATCCCATTTTCACCAAGTAGGGTACAGATTGTCAATCTCCTTTGGCATCCCCGGCACAATTTGGGTTTGGTCAGTCCAGTAAAACAATTGCTCCTTTAACTATAGTAAAGAGCAATTTACGATTATCTGTTTCCTAAAAGGATTGAATGCTGAGTATCCTGTTCCATTTCCTGTCAGATATTCACATGCAATTAGATACAGGCAGTGGGAATGTAATGTGAAATGGGTATTTTGTTCTGAAACATGGCACTGTGCCTGTGCTCTTCCCCATCTCCTTGAGCAAAGTTCAAGCGCCAAAATGAAAGGCATGTTTAATGCCAAAGGTGATTCAAGTTCAGGCCAAAAATAATTCCAGACAACTCAATTCTGAATTATTTTCCTTCTAAACATTTTTTTGGGGAAATGGAAATACTGCTGGGTGTTTGAGGCTGGGATGCTAACAGCAAAACCTCTTGCAAACTATTCAAATGTCAGCCACTATTGTGTACAAAATCATCCATATCACTGTGGAATTTGGAGAAGGAAGCCAACAGAGCAACCAGATTTACAATGTACTTGCAGAATTTTCCAGAAACTCTATTTTTCTTTTCAAAAAAATAAAAATGCCGTGAGAATATTCTCTTCCTATAACATTTTTGCCTGGCTTCCAGGAAATAGGTTGCCCACATAAAATGTGTTTACTGATACTTGATTTTGTAAAATTGTAATTCGAGAATACAGACTAGATAGCTTAACCCTGAAATTATGAAATTATGGGTTAAATGCTTTGTGTAGAATGAAGTACATAGAACACCCTTAGACTTTTTCTCTTATCTTTTTTTCTTGTTACGTAGCATCTAAGCCTAGTTATTTCAAATAGTTTCTGAGGAAGATCAGGGAGATTTGTTGCTCACAGTGGTGATACTTTGAACCACATGTCCAATGGAGATGAAACATGAAGACATGGACCAGTTTCCCAGTCTCTTCAATATGAATTTTTGGATAAGTCCTTACATCTGAATATACATTGAAGACAGAATGGCTTTGGAGACAGGGATGTGATATGTGATATATTCTAGCCACAGTCCATGGAGGGCCCTCAAAATTAGATCTGGGGTTTTGGATTAGATCAAATGATAGTACTGTGTTGGAGTCATGAATAAAAAAAAAAAAAAAAAAAAAAAAAAAAAACAAACCAGTGTTTTTTGCCCTAGCTGCTAAAGAAAGGTCCTGATGAAGGTGATATATTTGCAGCTTTCTACCCTATTTATCTGATCTATGTGCAATGGACTATTTGAGCACAAAAGTGGTAGTGGGAGATGAAAAAAAAAAAAAAAAGATGTTCTTATCAGGTTCTTCTCTGGCAGGGAAAGGTGAAGCCTTCTGTTGACCTGAAAAGACTGCTACTTATTTTATCTGAAATGAAAGAATAGCCAGAATGCAAATAATTTGCATCTTCTCGATTGCAGTGAAGTATGGAAATGAAAAGACACAGCATCATAATGGGGAAATGACTCCTTCCAAAGACTTTGAAGACAAATGCCCTTGCAGGCTTCTTGGGAAAGAGCAGACCAAAAAGCCAGAGGCTCAAAACCAAAATACGAAATGAACATAAGCTAGGCCTGAATGGAAGGTATAGAGGCAGCATGCAAAAAAATCTTGTTGGAGTAACCACACCTAACGGAGGCAGAAAAGCTGACAGAGTGACAGCTATGCAATGCTGCTTGGAAAAAGCCTCTAGTCCTGAGAGCAGCTCCGGATGTTCTACAGTTGCAGAGGTTGAGAGGACAGTGGGGATTTCCATCCTTGCTGACAACGGAGAGCCTTGGGATTAAAACCAAGAATCCTGCAGGAGGTGGCTGCAAGGACAGCCATTTCCTATAGGAGTCTACCTCTGAGATGAAGGCCATGGGGGTGTAGCTGTGCAATGGGTGTAGAGATACACACTCACTCTGACACTTCTGAGCTGGCTGCACTCCTACAGCAAGAAGATGTGGAGCTCTGTTCAATGCTGTGCTGAGCCTGAGTGAAGATGCAGTATTGAGTGCTTGGGCTCTCAACCCCAGTGAAACCAGCTAATTTGTGTACTGGAACTGGCTTGCGTCTGGCCAGCTAATGTGCATCTTTCTGCTGCTCTGAGACGTACTGTCAAAGAGTCTCAGCAGGGAGACCTGTGAGAAAACCTTATAAATAATAACACATGAAAGAAAGATAGAAATCTATTCACAAAAATGAAATAGTGAGCATGAAACAAAAATTCATTAAAAATGTATGACCAGAGTAATAAGACTAGCTTTGTTTTGGCATTGGCAGCTTACAGGAAAAAAAAGGAGAAAGAGAATCATATTACACAGATGAAAAGGAAGGGAAGCAGAAAAATGGATTAAGTAGATAACTATACACTTTAGTTTTAAGGATTATCACTGAAAACCATATAAAGCTAAGAACATTAAAAGTCAGGAATCGGAAAAGGGATAGTTGGATGGTGTCGAATTAATTAAGGAGAGATAAAGACAGACAGAAACTGCACTTCACACAAACCAGAGAAAGCAGTGTGAAATCTGCTGACTTAGCTGAAATCAGCATTTGGATCTCCTTGCCAAGGGGACACAGAGAAGAGATGTGAGTGGCTATTTGGATATTCTACAAAAACTATATTGCACTGTTGCTGTCAAACTACTCTTGCACAGACATGAGAAATATTTCCCAGCCTTTTGAGAGCTGAGGTCCCTTTCAGGAAGATGTGGCCACCCACATCCCCAACTTGTAGCCCTGCCAGGTGTTCTGCCAGATGTTTTCCTATTGGCATCTGCCCTAACCACTCTTTCCTTCCTGCTGTGAGTAGGGCTGATAAACTGGTGAAAGTACTTCCAGATTGTGATGTTTGCTCTGATATTTTGAGGACAAATAAACAAGCATTTTTTTTTTTTTTTTTTGTAAAGAAATAACAAAATAGTCATGCATATTTGATAGATAGGAAGGTCTTTAAGATCCTCTTGCCTGACCTGGGGCATGCTACAGGCCATGAAACATCACAATTTCTTCACTAGGCACATCATGTCTCTCAGTGCTAACTGGCATTTCTCATTAGCTCTGCTCCCAGCCTCCTGTTTACTTCTGTTTATCAGTACAGTGGAGCAGGCAGACACATTTTACATGGCAAAAAAAAATCAGCTCAGAATGAATTGGCCAGTAAGCATTATAGCTACTGCTGAAAAGTGCCAATTGTTGTCTTCTGGAGAACTTCTTCAGCAACAGTCACCATTAGTTTGTCACAGTCCCTGGTGCTTTGAATAAAGCAGGGGATTAGTGGTTGGCATCTGTGAAAGATTTGAGGCTCCTTGGTAGGTTTGTCTCTGAAAGATCACAGAACCCAGCAGATTCCCATTGCTTAGGGATGCCTCCCTGCTTCCCAAACTGGGAGCACCCCAGGGCTGTTTAGCCACCACGGCACCAACGGCTGAAGTAGTCAGACATGCTTGGTGAGAGATGCAACCTCTGCTCACTTGAGTAAGCCGATGATATATGAACCTATGGTATTAAATGGTCTGGAAAATAGTGTCTATCTTTTCTTTTCCTCAGCAGAAGATAGCACCACTGTGCCTTTTTCTGTCCTCTCTTTCACACAGCTCCCTTCAATTCTGAGTTTTGACAGGATGGTAGATGAATTTTCTTAATTAAGCCAGAACCAAAACCCAACTTTATTCACATGGACAGAGAAGATTAAAACAGAATAATTGAGGTTAATAACACATTACCTCTGTATGAACTTCAGAAATGAACTAACTTGATTCCAAAATACCTCGGTAATTCTTTGAATGGATTACGACTTCTTTTTAGAAGAGAAAACAAACCCAAATCCTCCTTGGCTAGATTTAACTTTCTGTGTCACATTCTGCAATTTTGTGTTGAGCCAAAATCCCCAGGTTCACTGTAGTCAGATTATAGAAACTAGCTTAAATTTGGATCTGGGAGCTGAAGTCACTGTGTGACTTTGAGCTGACACTACACTGCCCAAAGCAGCTGGAGGCTGGGGACCAGGAACAGATGCAAGGCAGGTTTTAGAAGCTGCAGCAGATGTGAGTTGTGAATCCAAGGATAACAGCTCCCAACCTCAGATCCACTCTTGCCGATGCTTGCCCTGCTGCATGTCAGGCCAAACTTAGTAGTTTTGGACCAAAGTATTCTCGGTGAAAGCTTTTTGGCCTGCCATGGACTGTGTTTGAAGGTCAATAAAGAAACACTGAATAAGATTTTACTACAGAGATAAAAAGTCCTAGAGTCTGTGTCTAGAGGGAGAAAAATCAGGAACAGGCTGCGGTTTAGGTTTTTAAATACATAGAAACTACTATGGTAATCCTAGCATAGCCAGCACCTAGCTTAATATTACATGCTCAGAGTGTTTTAAGAAGATCAGTTTCATTAAGGTCAACTTCAATCTTTATCTCTATCCTTGAAGCACACTTTGTCTTTCTTTGCAGTGAGTCCTTGTCTGGCTGGGGGATATTTCCAGTCCCTACACCACCGGTTGCCATTCTGGCTCCCACAGCAGCAGAGACACTCAAAGTCTCTCCATCAAACACATTATGCACAACATGGTCAGTGTCCGGAAGGCTGGTTGGCAACAGTTAGAAAAAAATGCACAAGGACATGATTGTTTATAAAATAACACAGGTCAGAAGCCCCAGTCTAAATCTAGCTTGTGTTTTGCTGTGCATACAGGAATAGATAATATTTTTGTTTTAGAAAGTTTACTGCCAAAACAAACAAGGCAGGCAAATGGTGGGGAACCAAGGTTTGGTTTTGTTGCATAAGTTAGGAAAGACTGAACCAACTGGTTATCACCTTTATTCCAAACTTTTGCCCCAGCTATAAAGCCTTAGACCATTGCAGTAGTTGCTTTTTTATCCAGTTTTGCCCCTATAAAAATCTCCAGAGTCTTTCCAGAAAAAATCAGTAGGCTTCCTTATTAAGTTTACACTCCGATGAAGTGACCTTTTTTTTTTTTTTTTTTGTTACAACAATAAGAAAAATAAAATAAAAAAAAGCAACAGAACTCCTGAGTTACTTCTGGCTAAAGTTCACTCCACACTACCACCTTGATTTAGAAATTATTCCTGGAAATCCTCCATTTTTGCTCTGTTCTCCAGTGCATGGCCTCCTGTGGGAAGTGTATTTATTCTCCAGGAAGCTTTAGCTAAATCAGAGTAGGAATTTTTAAGGCAGGTCTATGAAAAATGAGAGGTTTTCATTCTCCTTTTGATTTGGGGGGACAGAGGGGAAAATGTAAAAAATCAAATTTCTGGGTCTCAGAACTAGCATAAACTAGTGTAAATATTTATATATATATATGTATGTATATATATGTTTATAATATTTATTTAATTCCTGGCTAAAATCTTTGACTTTTTACCCAGGAGGCTGATTGATTCATTTTGACTCAATCTGCAGTAAATACTTGGGCCTCTGAGAACTTCTTAAGAACTCAGTATATTTTACAAAATTTTTCATAGCTCAGTACTTGTAGAGTTTATAATTGCTGCTGGGATCTCTGGTGGAATTTGTACATTCTGCCAGATGAACTGCTTTGAAGCTCTAATTTCCTCAAAGATTACTAACACAGAAATTGAATGTACTGTATATAAGGTCTGGTACGGATGCCACCCGTGTAAACTTTATAGCCATGTTTGAAAACAATGAAATTAATCCTGATTTATTTTCATGCCTGTGAAATAATATCCAGGCATTTAATTGCTCAATCTTTGCAGTATTTAATTATTTCATCACATCTTTCTATAATCGAGAAGGAAGTCAGGGAAGGAAGGATTGTGTTGCATTTTCTGTTATGTTTGCAAATGCAGCAATTAGTAGAGACAGAGGCTCATGAATAAATAAAAATTTACTGATGGCCTCTCATCTATACATATTTAAGTCCCTTTTATGATTTGAAGGAAGTGATTGATTTAGACCCAAGTAAGAATCTGCATTATGACCACCTCTGAAATGTATGCAGTGAACTTCCAGCCATGCTCCAATGTGCAGTGATTAACCGTAATTTAAATGCTGTATTGACTTCATTCCAAACACTTAGCTACATTGCAATAACATTATCTAAACAAGCTGTTTTTCCTTTGTGTCATGACTTCTCAGAGAAAAAGAGAAAGACTTGGTTTTCTGAAGAAAAGCAATGCATGGAAATTGGTACCTCCTGTGACAATAATCTGCGGCTGCTGCCCTTCCACTGAGCTGTCACATTCCCAGATGAGATCCTGGAACTCCAGGTGTGGCTGCAGTCTTCTGGGAAGAGATGAAAATGCTTTTGCTTGCATTTTGGGTCCAAGCCAGATTGCAGAGTGACATATGGGTTGGACATGATGTGGCAGCTAACAGTGTCTTACCTACCTCAGCTCCTTGGCCAGTGAGGGACTTGAGGACACTTTTAATGCTGTGCTGTTAAAAGTGCAACTTAGGCATGTACTTAGGTGCTTTGTTAATCAGGATTGGATTTCATTGCATACTTTGCTAAACTAGAGCCTAACATCTTTTGGTTGTTATTGGTAAGACGTTGTCTATAAGCTATGCAACAGAAACCAGTCCTCTGAGACTTGTCATGCTCCCTCCCAAATGATTAAAGGAAGTAACAAATGTCCAGATTTCTCTAGGCCTGGGATTTTACTCTTTCTTTTTGTTTATTAGATGTTTGCAAGTCTATGTAAATGTAATAAAGCATGGGCCTATATCATAATGATCAAACCCATAAATATTCATGATACTTATACTGTATAAAACATTTGTCATGGTGGTGGAATTGCAGTCAATTTTTATTTCAGTACAGTCTGTCTAGAAACTGATGGCACATTGCGGATATATGTTTACCTTACAGTCCATAGATTGCCCCAAACTAATGCCTTAAAGTGATCTGTTTTCTAGATAAATCTTTATCATCTGTTTGTTTTGACAATGTTACTGTTTTCATCTTCAAAGCTCTATCTGTCTGTCCTCTACTACATTTACCAGGGGAAAAAAATCAATAATCTATTACTCTCCTGATGACACCTTTGTTACATTAGAAGGAAATGCATGTTTGCCTGGGTATGTAAGGGGATGAGGGGCGTGTGCATTTGAGATTTCAAAGCTGCCAAGTGCCAGTTCAGTGTCACTTGCACCATGTATACAACCTATAATTCACCCTTTAAGGAAAGACCAACATAATGGTGGCACTGTGAAAGTGAGAAATGAGAGTGGTAGTAACCGGTGCCTATGTTTATCTTTGCTTGCAGGACCATAGTGGGTGTCTTTGACAACACTTGGTAAAGGTAGTGTAGAAGTTTTCCCAGAAAGACTTTCCCTTCAGTTGTTTTTTGTCTCTTTCTTCACCCTTATCAGTACCTTTTGCTCCCACAATTGTCACTTTGACTAAGCAAACCCCAAGGCTCTGCCACATCTCAGCTCTCCAGAAACGGATGCCCGCTGCTGCGAGTCAGAGGCAGCTGCTGTGCAGCTTCTTTCTTGCACTATCATCTCATGACTGGTGGGGATGTCAAGTGGTGCAACTGGAAATTAGACAGAGGAAACAACTGTTGCAGTCTTTACACTTCCCCTTTCTCCCCTGCTAAACCTACTCTTTCTGACTCAGCAACAGTGAGAACCTGCCCCTCCCCGTAATTGAGTATATGAATATACTTTTTCTGCCTTGATTCAACATGTGGGGCAATAGGATATAAAATGAAAAAGTTTCAGATACTGTAAACTTCCAATGTACCCTTTCCTACATAATCCAAAGCACTGAGTCTGTAGATAAGAAAAAAGCCTGCTGGGATTGTGGTAAAAAAAAATCCTGTTTATACTACTGTTCATTACTGTACCTCAGAGAATCTTGATGGATCATGTACTTGCAAATAATGTTTATTCCATGAAGAAAACTTAAAGTTCTCACTCATTCACAGTGAGGATACTTCACTAGCTCTGAGTATAATGAAATGGCTATAGATTAAAAAAAAAAAAAAAATCTGCTGTTTTTGTCTGCCCAGATGACAGTAAGGATGTAAAACTGTGGAAATTTACCAGCAAAAGAAATCAGAAGTTCACTTAGCTGAAGACATCAGAGACAGGCCCAAACCAAAAGCTGATATCCAGCACTCCTCACTGAATTAAAATAAATAAATTTCAAATAATCTATTTAAGTATGTGAATCCAAACAACCCTAACAGGCATCTTCTACTGTGCTCCATGTCCTTAATTCCTGTTGAAGTCAATGTCATCATTTACTGTCTTCATTGAGATGACCCTCAGTCTGCAGCCCAGACTGGACCCATCCACTGGACCTCCACTAAGGTCCTCTGTTGTGTTTAGGTGTAGCTGGGATGTGCCATCCAGAGCATGTGGGACCACACAGGCAACTCTTTGGCTCACATGTTGCTGCTGAGCACTTTTTTATCAACACTGCAAGCTGCAGGCTATCCTGAAGGTTGCTGTGCGGGTAAAAGGCAAACTAGACATGAATATAAATATGTACACCACACTTCAGTGTTGCATAGACACAACTAATGAGACTTGGAGGCACACACTAGGGCTAAGTGAAGAATAGCTACTCATTCCAGTGTCTATGTTTCTAATGAATAAATAATATTTGCCCAGGAAAGGAGAAAGAGCTTGGCTGAGTCTCAAGCCTTGTTGTTTGGACTAAGGTTCAAGTTCCTACACCAGTAATTATTCAGAGAATGCAGAATAGCTTTTGTAGGAGATGCTGAAACAAAGTCGACTGAGAAAAACAAATGAGCTGCTAAACTAGTCAACCAGATAACTGGAGAGTCAGGCCCAAAGCTGTGGTCTGGGTATGGATGTGGGGCTGGATGTCCTGACTCAGCAGATGCCCTAACAATAGCATATTGGCTTTCCTAGAGGAGGGAGAAGCATCTCTCTTTCTCTTTGGTATTTTGATGAGAAATCCTATCCTACCATGGAAACCTTTCTTATGAAAATTTCATCAAAACTGGCATATTCCCAAGAAAAGACTCCATTTCAATAAACTGGCATTTTCCAATGATAAACTATGTTTCTGGAAAATACCCAGACAACTCTACTGCTTGGCACCTGTTTAAGTTGCTAAATATTGAATCAAGTGGTTCACATTACCATGGAACATCATAGCATTTTTCATTATATGACACTTGGAAACAGGCAGCTATGTCAGAGGGGAATTTTTACTGGGAGTCTCTCTTTTGTAGTATGAAAGAGCACTCTGAGCAGGGTGAAAACTGTGATCAGACCACTGAGCATATGAGTCTCCCACTGCATGATCAAAACTCTCAGGCTTTGGTTGCCCAAGATGAGGCACTGGCAGCAATGCCTGCCCAAGGTATATCTGTCCCTTTTTGTACTCCCACATAACCCTTGACATGTTTCTGCACACCCCCTTGTGATGAACTGTACTAGGGAATTTAAACTGATTTTAGAAAAAATTCCAACAAGTTTCTGTGAAAGTAGGCTTGGTCCACCACAGCTTCACAGGCAGTTCTGCCCACACAGCTGAGAAAGTCCAGCAACAGGTCAGGAACAAATGCAGGTGTGAAAAGGAACAAAGCAGACATAAGGGGGCCTCATGGGTAGAGGCAACCAGCAAGTCTGTGAGGTAGAAAACCAAAGATAAGAAGTGTGACATTGCTGGTACCTCAAATAGATATTTGATGTAAAGGTCTGTTTCAGCCTCTTCTTTCAGGCTCGGTTCAAAACCCACCAATGCCCACAAGAGTTCCTTTCACTGGCTTCAGGAGTTCTGATCTCTAAAGTTATTCTGTTTTCTAGACTATCAGTAAGAGCCAAATGAAATTATGTTTGTTTTTGTCTGGACAGAAATAGCAAATCCCTGAGGATATTTTCTTGTTTTCTTCAGAGATCATGAAAATTTCTTACTCAGATGTAAACCTCAACTGTGAGATTCATCCTATTTTTCTGTTTCTAATATCTTTACATAACTAATGATTGGGCACGATTCCTCTCAGCTACCTGAGATATCTACGGTGGGATGAGATGAAAGTCACACCAGGCAACATTGATTTTGTTGATTACCTCCAGTCTGACCATTACAGATGAATCTTCTTCCAAGTGTTGGAAGTAGAAAACAACATCTCTTCACAGTCATGTTAACATTCTTGATGACTCAGATGGCATAGCTTCAAAGGGGTGAGGCATGGCTAGTCTGAAATGCTTATTTTCTGTTTATGCACAGATATAGACACAGAGCTACTTAAAATACATACATGCTGAAAGTCCATTTTCTTCCATAATCTGTAGACTCTCCACTACAAAGACTTGAGTCCTTGATGTAAGACACTCTGTAGGGTCACTTATGTGACTGCAAAGTGGATGCTTACTGCTGTTGTGAGTTTTACATCTGCTTAGCACAGCTGTGAATGGCCAAATTTAGCACAGGGTGGCAGAGAACTGAGTCCTCAGGAGGTTTATTCTCTTTGACTGCAGATTTTTTCTTCCCTCAGTGCATAGCTACAGCAAGGAATTTCCAACAGTCAATCAAAACATGTAGTTAACCCAATGAAACCCTTAAGAGAGAAACATGCTTTTTGACAGCAAAATGCGTGACTAACTCAGGGCAGGTCTGACAAAATCATCAAGAAATCTTGAGATACATAAATACAGGTGAATATTCTTCATTTTCTCTCCCATTTCAACAGCTACAAATTAAATGTAAATGGATACTTAAAAAAAAAACAACAACAAAAAACTCCTGTGTGACATTTATTGGCTGTAGGGCAGTTGGAGGCTAATATTTTCTATTTATTCCCATGGCATATGGAAGATAAGCAAAGGCATGGAAGGACATGGTGCTGTGGAAAGACCCCCTGCCATTTGCAGCTGGTATCCTGGATCAGTGTAAATTCATTGACCTCCCTCTTATGGCTGTTAATGTGGCTTCTTGTGATGTGGGTTCCCATTCACTGGAAATGAGACTTTTCGCTTCAGGGTGGTATATTCAGTTAGGACACCCCACTGATCAAGAAATAAATGATTTCTCTTCCATAGTTTGTTCTCTCTCTCCCTGTTGGTGGGATAATTATAGTTTTAAATTACTATTATTACCTTAATGACCTGTTGTTTTGTGAGGAGAATACTGTGAGGAGATTTATACTGGTACTGGCAAACAGCAACTGTCCAGTCCACCTCAGATGCTGGAGGCTGCAGAGACATGGTTTGGCCACTGAGAAAGCCCTCATGTTGGTGGACTTCCACAGTGGGCAAGTTTCTCATTCTCTCAGAAGTTTTCAGGGACATCTCAAAATGCAGTAGTTAAGGTCTTGGAGATAATATGGATCTTTTCTCTCTAAATAGGATGAACACTGAAGAACTCAACTCCCATTTAGGAACTTTACCACAGAAACCAACAGGATTTAGGAGATTTTAAAAGATTTTTTTTTTCAAAATTATTTCAGTATGTTTTAATTTGGGGCAATATTCAGTAGTAAACAAAGTGAGCCCAGAGTAGTATGGCTGCAGAATGCTGTGAGACTGAGAAGATCCTTGTACTCTTCTGTACCAAGGAAACATTATGTGAAGGTAAAAATCATTGCAAAACATCATTGAAGAGAATGCAAGGTTGGGGTTCATGTCATCTGAATTTCACTGTGGCACTTACCTTACACCACACAGAGTTCATCCGTGTTAGTCCTTGTGTCTTGACAGGATTACTTTCCAGCTCTGACACCTATTCCCAGATGAAATGAACTGCTCCATCAAAATTCCCATTTCTCTCCACTGACTACAGAGAGAGGCTAAGCAGTTCAGCTGCAGACATCTACACTGTAGCCCTGATACTACCCAAGGTAGCATTTAATATAACAAGTAAGCTAGCAGAAGCATCAGCTTATGGAGATGTGAGCAAGATCTAAGTTAGTACTATCAGCACCAACTCATCAACAAGACCATGCTGCCCCTTCCAAAGGCACCATTTTTCACTGTAAGAACTTGATACAGAAAAATGCACCACTCTTCCAGCTGAAATCTCACAATAGCTCCCTGCTATAGTATGTGGATAATGCATTGAATGCAGGAAAGGCTGGAGTCTGTGGGGCTCCCAGAAGTAAGTGCAAAGTTGCTTTCTGCCCATCGTTTTCTGGAAATACTCAAAACTAGGTTATTTCCAGTTAGGAATTTGTAGCAGTTGTGTCATTGTTGACAGGGCTAAGTCTCAACCTGAGGAAAGGTTTTTTGGGAAGGCTATCCTTGTTAGTAACTCTTGAAAATTCTCAGACTCAGCAAAAATAAAATCTAATTTCTGGGAGAAGAGCAAGGGTTAAACACACATGTGGATATTTCTCTGTCACACTGCTTTTTTTTGTGACTACATTTTCCTGCCCTTTCCAATGCTCCCTTGGGAATGACTGGATGCATTATCCTTGGAAATCAAGGCAGAAATGTGAAAGTATGAGAATAAAATGAAAATCTCTTCAGTCAAAGGTTTAGATCACAGAGAGAGTGAGTAGAGTACATCCTAAACATATAAATATCAATGAGATCTCTCTAATATGCCTTGATATACAGTTGTACACCATCTATCAAAGGTGCTAAAGAGGTAGCTAAAGTGAGAAGAAAAATCCTTAAGTTGAATAAAGTAAAAGTCACAGATCAAACCTTATTAACGCCTGTCACTTACAACTCCCACGTCAGAGGAAGAAATTAGCACCTCCTGACACAAATCCCACGTGTAGAAAAAGCAAGTAATGCACACGAAAAAGCATAAAAAAGGATGAATATTAAAGCAATCACTCAAAGGGAGGATTCATCTCCTGCTCTTAACTACGCATGAAGCAAAAAATAAAATGCTTATAGAGAAAATTTATAGGCAGAAAAGCAGCTGGGTATACCAGGGACCAGAGTCAAAGCGTGGAAGCTGTGAAGAGCAAAAGAAGAACTCAGTTTGATCAAATGTAGATGAATAAATATCAGTGAACTGAGAAATAATGAATACTTAGATGAGTAATGGGGCTAAACACTGATTTAAAATTAAGCACCTGTTTAGAAGGAAAACCAATCCTTTTAAAGTACCAACAAAAAGCAAGAGGCTGAACAGTGACAAATATTTCTGTGACAGAAAGCCCCCACAGTACTCTGGTTGTATAGAAATAACAGATAAATAACTTTAAAGTCATAAATGTAAGGGGTGTGTGTGTTTGATTTTCTCTCTCCTTCAGTACAGGTCAAAAGGACTAGAGTTTGCAATCGTATTGATGGAAATGAAAAGACCAGAGGAGAGCTAGGGAAAAGGAGAATTTTTCTGTGTCTAATTTACAGTGAGGTGAGGGAAACATAGTGATGAGCCATGTAGTCTTATTTTAGTGTTTTGCCGCTCTGTACAGCTGCACTAGCAATACTGATGTCTGGTCACCTGTTAACTTTTGGTGTCTATAAATATACCACTGCCCCTTGCTGGCAGCAATGATCAGGTCTCTGAAATCCTCCTGATATCTAAGAGGACTACTCTAGGGGCATCCCACCCATTCTGGTTACCCCTCTGATGAGCTTTATAGCCCCCAGTTTAAGCACAAATCAATAATCTTCTGTTGAGTTTGGGGAGGGACCCAACATCCTTTTGGAATCTGCTTTTCTAGCTTATCATGGCTGTGTTTGCTGGCAGTCTCCTTCATCCAGGGCTTAGTTGCTCCTGTCCATGTGAGGCCAAGGATGAAAGTGTATGCATGTATGTATATCTATAAAGAGAAGGCCGGGAATGTACTTTTTACTGAGGGTGTTACAGATGCTGCAGCCTACTCACTCTCTCTCTCTTCTCTTATGCTCCTACCCCCATCAACAGTTAGAAATACTCCAGAGACTGCAATAACCTACACTGGCTGGGAATGGTGCCAAAGTGACTGTTGGCTAAGAGTTGCTGGAGTCTGCTTTAGCATGGCCTTTCATACCCTTTGCATGACCCTCCTAAACCCTGGGGGATTAGTACCCCTCTGAGCCTCCTTATACCATCCATCAAAGAGCTCCCCACATGAGGGAAAATCTCAGCTGGCCAAGGAGATCTGGAGACTGGGCAGCACAAAGACCTTCGTTCACTCTCCAGCTGAGGCTCTTAATTTTTAGACTTGCTGACTGCATATATACAGTGCAAAATGCTCGAAGTGACTACTTCCTGGGATTAGGAATTAAAATAAACAAGTAAACAGAGAAGCAATGTTATCCTGCTTCTACCCTACTATTAAAAACAGTTTTATGACCTGAAAATTATACGCCAACTGATTTTGGCAGTGATCTCTCAACTAATCTACTCCGCACATATATGCATCTGTCTTCTTACTTACAGCATTAGCTGTCACCATGGGACTCTGCCTTTATTTTCTTCAACAGACTTTTAGTGGTTTCTTCAGTCCTAAAAACAAACAAGCTCTCCTGGGGTATATGTTTGTCTCCTCAGCTCCCATGTGCAGGTTGCTGCATGATTCCTGCTGGCTGTTTGGAGATTTATATTCCAGAGCTCTGTACAGACCTGACATGTGACAGGATTGGAGTGGAAGCCAACAGATGAATTAACGGAAGCTGCTGGGTGTTTAAAGCAAAAAGAACACTGTATGTCATTGAAACATGGGGACTGATCTCTCTTGTGCTTCTGCATTTGATACTGAAATGGTCAGTCTGTTGTGGGGTACAGGGCCTTCTACGTTGTGACTCCCCTGACAGCTGGGGCCTCAGGACCAGCTCTGTTGCAAAATATGATGAAGAATAAAGTGATCTGAATCACTTTTTGCGCACCTGTCTCAGATATGGAAACTCTTTCCTTTTTGAGTCTATATTATATTTAGTTCTTTGAGACTGTCAAACCCTTTGGGGCCTGCAGAACTGAGAGCATTAGGAAAGAGGCTATGATCCCTACTTCACCATCTAAGCCCAGCTGATGGATTTAGGGAGTTTAATTTTTTAATAACTGCACTTGTAGAGTTGGCCTACATGAAGAACTCTGAATCAGAGAATCACAAAAAAGTCTAGGCTGGAAGAGACCTCTGGAGATCTAGTCCAACCTTTTGTTGAAAGCAGGCTTTAGATTAGGTTATTCAGGGCCTTGCCAAGCCAAGCCTTGAATATTTCCAGTGAGGAAGACTCCACTGCTTCTTTGGACAACCTGTTCAATGTTTAACTGTTCTCACAGTGAAGCATATTTTTTATATCCAGATGGAATTTATGTTGAAGCCAACTGTGCCCATTGCTTCTTGTCTTGTCACTGTGCATCTTTGTGAAGAAAGTACCTTCATCTTCTCTATAATTTGATATAATAAGATATAATTTGATATAATAAGATTGTGATTAGATTTGGAAGACTGATTAGATTCCCCCTAGCCTTTCCCCTTCCATTCTCAAGTCTGAAAAAAAAAAAAAAAAAACAACAAAAACCAGTTCCTTCAGCCTTTCTTCATATGTCAAGTTCTCCAACCCTCCAATCACCTTGCTGGCCTGGACAGTCTCAGATTTTTTAGTGGCTCCAAGACAAATTGCCTTTGTCTTAATTTCTGTACTCATCTTGGCACTTACTGGTATATTGGGTCAGGCACAAAACACAGCCATGCATTAATATGATACAGAAAATTACCTGTTTCCTCCTTTATAGATCCTGAGGTGCCTTAGCAACTGTGCTGCAGGAAGCTTCTTGGGCTGTAAAGCCTGTGGTAAGTCTGTAGTGGATCACTCCTGTATTCAGGTCTCTGAGGCTGCCAGGCCAGGCACAGTTCATGTGTGCTAAGCATACTTACAGACACAGACACACACATAAAGTCCTTCTCTTGGAAAGCTGGTTTAACTGATCTGTTTGGAATACTTAGGCCATATGGTTCTGATTATTTATATAGATAAGTGTGTGTATTTTTCTCTGCCTAAAAATAACCAGACTTAGGTAAGGAAGATGCTTTCGTGTAAATTATTTAAAAGTAGGAAAGCTGCTAATCCCTTGAGAAAATCCTCACTAGTGTTGCACGCAGTGCCAGGAAGCCCCTGAGATGACAGGGCATGGGGCCTGGCTGCTCAACCATACTTCAACCACGTCCTTTTACATCCTCAGCATGACCACCCTGGCTGCTCTCTCTCAAGTTAGCGCACATTCCTGCAGAACAGCTGATGAAAGGCAGCTGCAGGGCAAATATAACTCGTGGCCTTCTGTGTTGTGGCTTCTTTTCTCCCTCTACACTCCAAGTTTTCAACAACCCCCCTTAAACTCTCACCAAATGAGGCTCTAATGAGTCTGTAAGGCTGAATGCTAACATCTGTGACTGCTCATGGTCTAAGTTGCCATGGTGGAGGTTGCTTTAAACTGCCTAGCAGCCTCAGGCAGGATGAGCAATACAGTTATATGTCGTGAAGAAATTCAGGTCTAGGATGGGTGGGTATACCTAAGGTCTAAACTGTGTTGGATGAGGGGCCCCCAGGTATAGTGGAAGAACATGAACCATCCTCCTCTTCTGCTCTTCTCTGTGTGCTTTGATGTTCCCCCTCCATCTATCTCATCACTGACTGGCTATGCTTGAGCTTGGCATAAGCATGGAAGGCAGCTAAGCTATGGCTGCCTTTTAACAGGATGTTTGTTGTTCTTGGCAGTTTGCTGTCCTAGAAACTATGTCCTCCAACTGTACCTATGCCTACTGAAGGAGGTTAAACACACTAACAAGGTCTCAGATGCAAATGTGAACATGATGGTAAATGTGCTACTGTTCATTCTAGTACAAATAATCAAACAATTACAGTTTGGATTTCTCCTCGGTTAAGGCATCATTCCTTGTGACATTCTTCATGGAACAGTGTTGCCTTTTTGCTGATGGTGAGCAAAAATCTTCTTTACAAGATTTATATTTATCTAGAGCTCTCTCTAACAAGGCCTTTTATGGCACAATTCATAACCTTCCTTCACCCCCTTCCAGCCCCAGTCTCATCCTGTAAGAAAGTGTTTCTTGAGGGTGAAATTGTGAGGGTACCAGCTATTTCTGTCTCCCTCACATTTCTCATTACAATCTTCCTCATTCCCCTAAACAGTTTGTTTCTGACTGTCAGCATTGCACAATCTATCTTTATGACAGTGGAGGAGATCTGACATTTAGCTGAGCTTTGAATTGGTTATTTGGGTGTAACGATGCAGTGAATAATTATTAGAATTATTGTCATTTTCTGAAGTTGTTGTGGGAATGTAAAAATTCATCATTCTTTATCCCAGTTTCTCTCCTGTAGTAGGCATTGGCCTGGCAGACCACTGACTTTTGTTAGCACCCCCCAGTTTCATGGAAGTTTCAGACTGCTGTCCCATCTAGGGCTTCAGATCCTGCATGCTTTCATAGATGTCACTACTGAGGTGTTCACCTCTACATTTCATCCTCCTAATACTTCTGTGAAACAGCTAAAATAGTATTTCAACCATGCTGCACATGGGGACCTAAAACATAAGTAGACCATATAATTTGTCTTTGATTCCACACTGGAAGTCTGTGGGAGATCAAGAGCTTAGCTCAAATCCCCCCCGTGGAAGCAAGCAGTCTCACTGCTAGATGACCTCTTCATCTCTACAGCTACCTCCTTGAAGCCTATGGGGACCTCATCTTTTGCTTCTGTTTCTCAATCAGTGTTTTCACAGCAGAGCTCAGGCTCAGAGCTTTGCTCTGGGCTGCATTACAGAGCACTGAACTGGCACTCGGTTAAAGAGATGACTGCCAAGCAAGCAGGGTCCAAAGCCTCTCAGCAGCCTGGTGGATGCCAGACAACTCCAGCCATGTGGCACCTTCTTCCTGCACATTGGAAGCAGGGGGAGGAGATTAATCTTCCCACCTTTCCTTCAGCTGCCCAGCAATATAGAAGTGATCTGACTCATGTCTCATGAGAGACCAGATACCCTTGTGCATTCCATCAGAGCTCCCTGGGTTCAGGTCCAGCAGACAAACTGCTATACCATACCACAGGGGTGTATACATGCATAATTGTGATTAATATGATGCACAGAAATTTTGAGATACAGATCTCAGACTATGGCTTGATTTGTGGTAAAAGATACCAAGAAGTGTTGAGTCAGAATCCCCTGCTCATTCAAAACAAGGTGACAAGGGAAATTGTTTCCTTTGGCGCCTTCTGTTCCTCTGAAAGGTGCTGTGATTAATTACCGGTAGGTAGTCAGAAAAAGAGATTTCTTCTCTGCTGAACTACAGCCAGACTCTGTTTTCATGCTAGTGGCAGAACTGGTGTTATTTTTTTAAATCCTCCAAGGATATGTATTAACTAGTATCAACAGTGAGTTCCAGAGCCCCAATGCTTCCTGACCCATTTCACCAACACAAGGACTCTCACTGGAAGTTCTCCTGAGAGAGTTTAAAAAAGACCCGAACAAAACTAAGACTTTGGAGCAATGTGTTGCAGAGAAATATATGCTCAATGTCACAAGGGACAAGTGTTATTTCTGCGAGGGTCTAACTGAGACTCATTCTGGACCTGAGAGAACATCACAAAAATAGTTGAAGATATTCTCTTGACATAACCTGCTAGCTACCTTCTTCCATCACAAGAAATTCCTAATTGTCAGAAATCATCCTTTTTCGTTGATGAAGTTGATTTCAAGGGCTAAGAAGAGTACAGAATTTTCCTCCAGGCAAAGAAAGGTAGCTGGAGATTTACACATGTTTTCAGTGGAAGTACACTAAATCCGTATGTCTACATTTGGAAGCATTCTCTGTTGTTTTTGGACATGAAAATAATGAAGTTAAGCTTTCTGTTTTATAAAAAAAAATAAAGTCTAGTGGAAGGATATCAGTCCACAGAGCCAATTTTGGATTTTCTCTTCCATTTTTTATGGATTTAAATAACATCGAAAGGTAGGTTAACTCCAGCCCAGAAGAGGTGAAAAACCTGAAAAATCCTTATTCCAATTGACTAGGAGAAAATAGAGTTGATTTGTTTCAGGTTTGCTTCCAATACATATCCCATGTCTTGGTTTTGGATATATTTTGTGACATTTTTCTTGCTTGAATTTATTTCTTTGTAGACATGTTAAAGCCTGTCATTAGGTTCAAAAGTAGTTAGTGTGGGATCCTGCTGTCCCCAGACAAACCTCAATAACTTTACTCAAAAACTTCTGTTTAAGGGTTAGTCAACCACAGGGTCTTCAGGCTGGGAAGAAAATATATGCAGGATTTTTCAGAGAGTACACCAAGTCAGGTTAGAGCTGAATTTAAGTTCTGTGAAATGAAGATTCAAACCAATAGAAATGTTTCTGTATTTAAGCATTCCAATGAAAACAATTTTGATTGGAATTATTCCCTCGCTGGGTTTGTAAGCCAAACACTGCATCATTTTGCTAGAAAAGAAGAGCCAGAGTTGTTAGCTTCCAGTAAGTTTCACAGTCTATTTTCATTCTTTATGCAGAGTGAAATACAGAAAGTAAGTACAGAATGACAAAAATTGAAATGCAAATTAAGTTTTTAAAATTATTTGCTGTAAGCGACATTGAAATGTAAATGCACTGAAAAATATGATCTCAGGGTTGAACATTTCCCCTGCTTAATTTCAAATCAGAGAGGAATTTTTGTACTTTCACATTGCATTTTATGGCTGGTGTTTGCAATGCTCTCCCAGGTGCATAATACAAAGGAGTGTTAATTATTTAATGATGTGTACAGGCAGTCCACGAGAATGGGGACAGTAGGAAATAAACAAGACAAGTGGAAGGAAACAGGGAGAGCAACCTAATGTAAATAATGAAACTTGTAAAGCTCTGTCCTAACAAAACTTCAGGATTATCATAGCAGTAGAAGACAGGAGTGTGACATGGGCAGCATCTCCATCCCCCTTAAAGACAGACGCTGCTGAAGGGAAGTGAACTTCTGAGATGAGCTTTGCAGAGGATTTTTTGGGATCCTTTGCCTAGAAAGTTGGAGTCTGTTCCCTTAGATGGAAACGCCTTCCAGGAGTACATAAATGTCCCTTCTGGCACTCACTCCTTTTCTTTGGCAGAGCTTGGACCCTTCCCAAAAAAGGATTTCTTCCTGGAAGGCTACTGCCTATGCTAGTCCTGAGGAATGATCTTTCATACCTACTGCAGGATTAAAGTCAAAATAGACCTTCACAGCATGTAGTTTCTATACTTAGACCATAAATATTATGCCGATGCCTTCTCTCAGACCTCAGTATATAGCTATGTTGGAGTTTGGGGGACCAAATCAGAAAGGACTGGGGAAGGTGAGGTCCATCAATGCTACAAGACTCTACAGTGGCAGTATCTGATTTTAGGAGTTGCACCAGGATGTTATTTGTGTGTTTACATGGGTCTTGAAAGCCAACTCTGTAGATAACATTGTAAGTCACCATGGTGATGAAGCAATTTCCATTTAAACAATGTTACAGGTTAATGCAACTTCTACTGAAATTACCAGGGGCTGGGTTTTTGTATTCATCAGAAGCAAGTCTATATCTATATTGCTTCATAGCATTTTTCCATACATGCTAGAGTTTGGGAGAATTAAATCATATACAAAGTTGAAATAATAAATAATCAGAGGGGGGCTTAAAATTCACAGTACATAAGAAAAGATGGATCATTATAGATTATCATAAAGCTCCCCTTATAACCAAGCCTTGGGGTTCAGTGCCGTAACATAATAAAACTAATGAAACTGTAATTAAACTCTGCTTCCCCAGTCCCTTGAAATTCAGACAAGAAAAATGCAGGAAGGGGATATGATTCAAATGGTGATGGAAGGGAATGGTAATAACATAGAGTCAAAGAAAGGTCATTCTGAAACACACCTTGGGGACAGCAGGTGTGGTAATAAATTAACTGTATATACTTCTTCAAGGCAGAGTAAAAGAGACACAGAGGAATTCCAACGAAAAGTAAATTGCACATGACAGAGCCTGCCAAGCAATAACCTGCTGATTTAGGGTCCATTCTTGGAGGTGCTCCATGTTCAAAACATCTACAGACAACTGAACAAACAGACCCAGGCTTGTTCTTGCACTGCAATCCCTTTCCTATGCTGGTGCCTTTCCAGCATGGTGCATTGATCTACCAGTGACTGAGGTAGCTTACCCTGGCTGATGAAAGGCTTTGAAACTCAAGGTGCTCTTGGAGGAGTGTTGGATCCATCTCTCCTTCCATATGTACACTGAAATAATTACAGTGCCACCTAACTTTAGTGGCTCATGGCTGTGGACCTGACCTCCTATTCTAGAAAACGGCTCTTCAGGAACTGCAGTAGCCTGCCCCACCTTGTCTAATCCAGACAGGAGGGGATTTCACCCCCTTTCCTCCTTTATCATGAAGGGTAATTCAAGGGATCAAGGTTTTGAGGTATAGTAAATCTCACTCTGCCCTCCTGTGTGCCCCCATCCTGACAGAGAAGAGCACAGAAACCTGTGCAGACACAAAGACCTAAGACTGCAGTAACATGATGTTTTTACCCAAGACTCAGTTAGACTCCGTGATGCACACACATTGGCTCATTACAGCTCATTTCATCCTCCTCCAATATTTTATAAACAAGGTATTGAAAATCAATGTATGAAATGCACCATTTTCAAAACTGTGTAGAAAACCCCCCAATCAGGAGAAACCCAATTCAGTGTCAATAATTGCTGAACAGACAGTTTTATCGCAATAGCCTTAAGGCTTTGGAAGAAAAAGAAGATTTACTTATAGCAGTTGCTGCAGTTGAATGTTAATCACCCCAAACTATGAAGTTTTGTTGACATTTGCAGGCTCTGAAATTACATGACCTAGATTCTGTATCTCATTTTTCTCATTTCAGAAGTCCAGACTTGAGAAGCAGATCTCTGTTTGTGACATTTTAATGATCTGCAATTTACACAAAAGAATGGGAGATTCAATATACAGCTTTTGACATTACATTTTTTGGTAGGAAGTTTTACTGTGCACTCCCTCTTTTGATCCTGTATCCATATGCTGAGAATGTACAAAGTTTTGTGTATGAAAGGGTGGTAGGATTGAATCTTAAATGGAAATCAGAGTGCTTTTCCATTTCTTCTCCCACAGGGTATGTTGTTTATATAGACACCACAGTATACTCAAATATATAGTCTTCTACTTGATAGAATCTACAAAATACATGTCAACTGAACTGAGGGAAAGTGGGTAATTTGCCTATCTGTATTTCTGAAAATAAATAATTTTATAGTTAAACAAACTCAGCTAACCTTGAAGAGCTACATTTTGCTTTAGGTCTGAAAAATTAGTAGTTTCCTTCAGTTCTCTTTGAGAGAAAGAGACTATTTGACATTTTTGTCCAGTCTCTCACTGCTAAAGGATATAACAGGATATAGAAAGAAATAAAATCTCTTGAGCTAATGGATTTTACATGGGATTTAATGGGATAAAGAATGATGGTCTTGATTTCTAGGTACAGGATTAATTCATTATCAAGTGTTGGTAGAGAAATCGATGGTCATAACATGCCTTGGATATTCCTGCTTGAAGAGGAAGAGTCTTTGCTTATAAAATATAGAAGAATCAAGTTCCTGAGGCATAGATGTTCATCTTCATATGTGTCAGGAGTGGAGATGACTTCTCTGATGTCCAGATCCAAGCAATACCCAACACATCCTACCACAGAAATGGAGGTTGTATCACAAGGACAGGGAGTAAGAAACCAATTGGAAAAGGAGAGAAAAGGAAATGTTGTCTCTGTGTGGTTAGATGGAGGAGAACAATATGTGCAGGTTCAAAAAAATGGGAAAGAAAATAACTTCTGTTCAACTCAAACTCGGAAACTCAGAAAGTAGCTAAGATTGGCCAAAAGAGAAAAGCCTTAGGAAAATTGAGCAGGTGTCCTGCAAGGAGGCCAGTAGAATAGTGCAGCTACTTTCCAGGAGAAGGAGGGGAAGTTTTATTAACTACAGATGAGATCCTGAGGTATGGAGGGACAGTGATCTGAACTGGAACTGGTGACATCATAGGAAGCTTCATTGCACAGATCCTGGGATACATTGCAAGTGGGAGGAGACATCTCTCTCAGTAGCAGAGAAGCAAGATGCTGGGGAAGACAGGAGGATTCTTTCAGTTCTGTAACAATGGAAGGGAAAGGAAAAAGAAGACACAATTTTCATCATAGCTCATGTTACCATTATGGGGCCATATATGATTCCAGGTCAAAAAGAATGCTTGAATACTTACAGATTTGAAATAATAAAGTGTAAGGTGTTTATCAGTTATCACTTCTGCCCAGCTTTCATTGGACAACACAACTGTCCTCTCCTTAAACATTTGTTTGCAACGTGGGAACATAAGTGGCAAATCGTACTGAACACTGTATTTTGGTTATCTGAATACTTCTGATCGTTTGTAAAATCATCATCCTCTGAACTAAAGAAAGTTGGTTAATTCTGGAAAAAAAGGCCCCCTGTAAGAAAAAGCATGTGTGAAACATAAACATTTCCCAAATGTAAAGAACAGGAAAGAAATGGGAGTTAATAACCATTAATGTAATTTACAAGTTTTAAAATATAAGTGAGTGATAAAATAAGCTAAAGAATCAGTGGAATAGCAACAATTGACAGGATTACAGACAGTAAGAACAAACTTTTTAGGGGAGGAAAAAAAGCTAAGGTCAGGTATAAGTAATTTACTGGTTACAGATGTAAAACCACGTAATAAGTAAATGTAGAATCACAAATAGTAATGAAAAAGTGTTCAGCAGATATTTCTGTTCTGTATTTGAAGGACACAAAACAAAGAAGAAAACCCCAGTCCAAGTGATGTTGTGGATGAAAAATAATTTTTGCTATCAAAAGAAGATATGAAGTGACATTTAATATCAGACTTCTTCAAATAAACAATCAAGGAGGTAATTTACATTTAAGAAGTCCAGAAGAGCTGAAGCAAGAATTACAGTAACCCTCTGTGGTTAGTTAGTAATACATCCTGTTAAATAAGGCAATGCAGTGCTGTATCATCAGAGAATCATCTTATGATTCCTATAGTTAGAGAGAAAACAGATAAACCAGAGATCAGTCAGCTTGATGTTCCTTATGGGCCAGACAGTGGGGCAGTGAATTCAGGACTCTGTTGATGAAGAGTTATTGCTTAGGAAGGTAATTGACACCAGGCAAAATGGTTTTAATGGAAGGTACATCTTGTTAAACAAGTCTGTTATCTCTGTTTGATAAGATTATAGGTTTGGATGATTAAGAGAGCTGTGCTGAGGTGGTACCTTTGGATTTTTCCAAGGTGCTTTACTTAATACTGACACACTGATTAAAATCTTACATTAAAAGGAACCAACAGGGCACAAAATAGATGGATGAAAAGCTGGCTCACTGACAGACCTTGAAATGGAGTTGTTAATGTAGCTGTTCCTGATTGAGGCCATTAGTACAGGACTTGTCTGGACACCAGCTCTTGGTCTAATACCATATAATGTTTTCATCACTGATGTAGAGGGTGATAATAAATATTTGCTGGTTAACACATGTTGTGAGAAGGATGATTGAAAACTTCTGCTTTTTTAGTTTTCATCCAGAAAACTAAGTATTATATGACCTAATCAAGGTACAAGTACAGGAAGGACAGAAAACAAATGTCTGCTCAGGGGATATATGAAAAAAGACAGTACGTTTTAAAGGGAGTGATACTTTCTTTGGACACAATATTGGGGTGGTTCATTAACAAGATATTTAATCCGATTGAGCTGACCATTCTTCCAGACAGATATGGAAATAAAAGAAAAAGTCCAGAAGAGGCCAAAACATTAACTAAGAGCTAGGAAATTTGCCTTCCTTTAGAAGGTTTAAAGAGCACAATGTATCCAGGTTTTCAAAAGAAAGTAGGAATGGGGGATTTAGTCCTATCTGTGTCCCTAGATACTGTTAAGAGTAGATGTGAAATATGTCAGAATTTTAGGCAAAGCTGATCCCTTTCTGGAACAAGATAAACCAAGAGATCTCTGTTATGACCTGGACTAGGAGCCCAGGGAGTTGTAAAGGTTCTAGGAGCCCCTTGGGTTAAATTAAGATGAAACGACCTCACAGCGTCCTGCTTCCTGGCCTTACAACTTGACTGTTACTCTACAGAATGGGAATATTTCTGTCAACATATCTTTACTACTTATACCTCCACGCATCTTCTCCCCTGATTGACTTTTTAGGTAGTATCTAAGTATCTCACTGTCTTATATTAATTTAATAATCATAATCCTGAGATTAAGACTCTTCATGGTTCTTCTTCGATATACAGCACTAGCTTCACGAAGTTACTTTTGAATCTATAAATCTGGACTTTTCTGGGGGCTGAAATATTTTAAAAAGACTGGTGGCATGGCAAAATGTGCAGCTGTGTCTTCAGGCTGCACTGTGTGTCCCCTGAGGTCTTGGACACAACTCAATTTCTTCCTTCTGTCACCCTTTGTGTCCAGCTTGGGGCTTCTCATAAGATAGTATTGCAGTTTTCTTCAAAAATGCTTGTGTCAGGGAAATCTAGGTACAGCTAGATGATTTAATGTATTTTGGACCTTTTACTTGGTAAAATAAAGAATAATTGAATCCTTATTTAACTGAAGGGTGGATAGACTGGTGTTTTGGGTGCAGACCTAGGGCTCAGCGCTGCGTGGTGAGATGGAACTGCAGCCAAACTACTGCTCTGCATGTTGTGACCTCTCCCTGTCCCTGCAATAGGCTGCCACAGAGAGCCACTCCCAGTGGTTCTGGTCTCCCACTTCTTGTACCCATTTCTGCAACAAGGGCTTATCTCTGACATATGAAGAAATGCCAGTTATCTTTGGTAGAATTCCAAGAAACTAAGTGTCTTGGAAGAAAATTAATATGCCTTTACTTCTGAGAAGTCCTGTATTATAATATTGCCTTGTTTCATAGTTATAGTTTGCTACGTTATTTGGTGTTTATAAAGCAGTTTGGAAGTAAAGCGTGCACATTTATTACTTTACAGAACCCGGTGATCAGAAATATTCTTACAGTCTAGTTCCAAGAAATAATTGTCTGGTTTCAGTTTGTTTGGAAATAACTCAATCCTAAATTATTGTTAATTTGCATCAAAGAATTTTATCTTCCTCTTGTGCTTTATTTTTTCAAGTGATATCCCAAGCAGTGTCATCCTGTAGTAATTTAGCAGTATGTCAAGGCTTGACTGTAGCACTAAGAAAAACTTATGGCAGGTTTGGATAATGTCACAAATTGTGATGTGGAGAATACAATAAACAAAATTCACCCTCTCTGTAAAGACTGTTTTGCAAGATTACCTCACAGGAACTTCTGAGACTGAAATATTACTGTGGGTACCGATACTGATTTAGGGGATCAGCAGGCTAGGAGAGATCATTTTCTTTTCAATGAAGTTCCACTTGTCACTTCTGGCTCAGTGAGAAAAGCTAGAACTGTTTGTTATATTATCATCAGTCTTTTGCTTTTTTTTTTTTTTTTTTTTTTTTTTTTTCATCCTTGTATCAACATTTTTTCCCTTAGCAAGCAGAAGAGATGACACAGGGCTGCTTGGTTAGTTAAGGTTTTTTTTTTTTTAAAGAATGGATTCTGTCAAATCAGTGTGTGTGCTTATTTTGTTTTCTGAATTATTTACTAGGTCTCTAAAGGCAACTTCTGATTTATTACTCCAGGAATAATTATTAGAACTATTAAGGCTCATGGTGTCTGGTCTCCTGCTGATAATGTTTCTATTGTAAATATCTTAAAGAAAAGTTGATAACTTAGTCTATTGTATACTACAAAGCCTCATTCCCACTGATTTCAGAGGGAAAAGCATAGCATCATTTGATGCCTACTAATTTCAGCGGGATGTTAGGAGCCATCTAAATAAGAATTAGAAACATAAATACTTTGTTATAGCAGGGGCTTAGGGCGTAATAAGATGGATTTCTGTTATAAGCTGGGAGCTCATCAGCAGGAAATAACTAAGGAGAAGAAAGACTTTTATGTAACAGTCAGATAAAAGCTGAGCATGAGCCGCAGAAATGATGCAGGTGTGAAGAAGGCAAAAGTAGTCCTGAAGTGTCTCAAGGAAAGTATTGCCAGCTGGAAACTGTTATGTTGTGCTGCATACTGCACAGTTCTCATCACTCATTTGAAAAGAAAGATCAGTGTATACTACAACAGTCACAGAGAGAGGTCATGGTGATGACCAGGAAAAGGAGAGTTTATCATTTGAAAAGAGTCTAACTGAGCTGGGAGCTTGTCTGGTCTTGCAGAAAGAAGAGTGAAAAGGGATGAGGCTGTTGGCTATAAATACAGCAATGGGTGAACACCAGGGAAAGATCAGAATGAATTAATTTGAGGGATACAACTAGAAGAACAATTACATGCCAAATGATTATGGATAAATCTGTTTGGAAGTTAGAACAGTGTTTCTCATTCTTGCAACAACAATATTCTACAAGACCATCCAGTATCAGTAATGAGGACAAAAATCCCTCCTCTGTGTCTGAAGCTTGCAGGGAGCTAATTCCTGACAACATTCTGTATGTGACAAGAAGACCCTGGGCTACAACAAAATCTGCCACCATCTCCAGTGTGCCCAGTCCAGGGAGATCTCCCATTTTTTCTGGGGTACAGAGTCAAGCCTGAGGAGGATGAGGAAAGTTCAGAAATGTAAATAGAGGCCAGTGCCATTTTTTGAAGTTTCAACAAAGATGCTACTGCAAGAAATAGGACAAATTAACAAAGAATGAGGATGAAGCCAGTTCTTTTGCAAAAGATAGGAAAAAAAAAGGTCTGTGCTTCATGTCTCTTTGGGACTATTTATCTTGTAAAATCCTGATGTTTTCTCTCACTATTTATTACTTCTTGTTTCTGAAATAAGCAATATTGCATCTGGAGCCCAAGGTGATACAAAACTTTGTGTGCATTGAAACAGTCTCATGGCTATAATTCTGACCTGCTGGTTTTTGTTCTGTCACTTTGGGAACATGTCACAGAGTGGTCAAATCAACCCTGTCTCCCGGGCTAGCTTGCAAAGCTTGAAAGACCTGTGTGTTCCCAGAGGGAGGCTGCTTATATCTTAACAAGCTGAATATAGCTTGTGAAATCTCATCATTTCCACTGAGCCTTATAGTGCTTAGACCTGTGCAACTTAGGCGCCTGTCAAATGAGGCTTTAGACAGATTTGCTAATGACCTTGAGAGATGTATGGTACTAGAGCAGCACTGAATGAACATTTTTCATTTTAACGTGCTTCACCTAGCAGAGCACAGCTTTGCTACTATCTCTTAGTTAAGTAGGGGGAGACTGATGCACAGTGGTAGCTTACAAGAGCCTTTTTTAATTAAAAAGAAAGTACCTATGTGAAGGTATTGTGGTGCTTGGTTCATTGGACATATCTACCCCAATCTCTTCAGTCCTTCTTATCATCTGGAACTATAGCCCAGGCTATTTAGCTTGCAGGAGCTGAAATTTTCCTTTATGAATAACAGTCAACTAAATTCTTTAGTATTCATTGCAGGAAAGACATTTGCAGAAGGTGTTCAGGTTGATCATATGTTCAGACAAGTATTCACTAAAGGCAATGTGCCTGGCCACTTGAGTTATATTTAGAAAAAGCAAAGATCCCACTTTACTCTAGTATTATTTCTTAAGTCACACCCAGGGGGTCCTTAGGCAGACTGGGCTAGTTTTGTTAGGTTCTGTACTTATGCAATGTAGGCTCAAAGGCTCTCACGATCAAAGCAATAAGAATGTGAAAGTGGGCCAGGGATGCTGAAACTTGGTAATTAGCCTATTCTATAAGTCTCACTTAGGTGTTGTAAGAATTCCCTACTGCCTGTGCAAATCCTAGGAAATTAGTCCTCATCCGAGTCATTTATCACCCCCCTCTGTTTCAGATGTCAGAGTGGCCTCTATAGCTGAAATTAGGCTCCTATTGCACCTGTACATGACTCTGAATGGGGCTGCAACTGGAGAGAGATAAAAAGTGATTCATCTCATCCTGCTTTAGACACCTACACTGTAGAGTGCTGTCCACCAGAGAAGAAACCTCTGGCCTTTACAGTCAGTGAAGAGATAAAGCATCTTTAGGACATGTCACGCCAAAAGAGATGCTTACTGCAGACCAGACAGGACTGTCCCTGAAAGTGCCCATTTATTTCTGTTCACTATAAAGTGACTCCAGATGTTAATGACTGTGTGGGGGTACCGTCCTTTTCTTCATGTGAACTGTGTGCTGTGGCAGAGATGTATCCAGATTTGGTTTGGTCCTTGATAGCAGATGCATTTTGCCTTAATTCCTTACTATTAACTGATTTTTATAACATGGTGATCACCCACATGACCTGGAGCAGATGAATACAGCTCTTAAATGGACTAGAGCTTCTATGCATGCTAATGAAACCAGAAAAATAAGACAGAAAATAAGGCACAGAGAAGCAGGCTAGAAATACAGAACAAATAGTAATACAATAAGTGTCAGAAAAATGCTAGTTGCTCTCATATAGTGTGTGGAAAATAGTTTGAGCACAGGCATTACAATGATGAGGGACATAGAATTTGTCAGTTTGATATTATCAGCAAATAAAGCAAAGCAGAATTGCAGTTAAAGACCAAAGAGGTAATTGAAGCTTTTTGTAGCTCTTAGAGACTTTGCTGTTACTGCATTGAGCGTATTGCATTAAGTTCTAACTACTGGAAATTAGAAGGCATTCAAGAGAGCAATAAAAATGATTAGGGGCCTGAAATTACTGACCTAAGAAGAAAAGATGAGGTAGATTAAAGTACATCCTTGAAAAGATGAAATGATGAGCTAATTGCTCCACAAAGGGCTCCACATGTGGTTTTCCACACCACCCAGAGCTTCAAAAGACCACAGTGTAGGTAAATGCCAGTTCTGATATGTTAGTTAGTGATGTAAAAATCCAGTTTAATCCAGAAACACAAGCTTTATTCATTTTGGATGCCTTCTGACCCTGAAATGCTGTTTTTATAACCACAAACCCAAGGGCTAGAAAATTCCTTTGAATTTCTTCCGTCAGCCTCTTCTTTTCCAAGTATTCAGTGACTTTCTCTTAGGACAGAAACTCAGATCATATTGGTGAAACACAATGCTTTTAAAATCTTTATGCACTACTAGCACAAATGGTTTGACTCTCTTCATGGGCCCTTGGGCAAACTTTCTGTATATGTCAATAGAAATTCAGTGAATAGATTAAAGTGAAAATACTGTCCTGAGCAAAGAAACTTTTCACAACTTCAAATTTGTCACTGCTCTATTTTGAGGTTTAATTGCTACCTAGAGCATTTGGATGCCAACAAAAGTCAAAGAATTAATCTGTAAATATTTTACCAATGCCAGTGGCAAGAGGCTCTAAAAATACACCATAGAGGACAAAAGACTTGGGCTGAACATCAAACTTATGTCTGAAAATGCCAACGATCCTGACTGATGGTATTGTCCTGAGCATTGACCAACCTGCAGTGAATCAAACTGGAGTCTCAGTACTGTCACCATGCATGCTCCCCCATTGGTCATAGAAAAGTGCACTGATAAACAGACTATTTTTGTGCAGAGTGAATAGAGTAGGGCCAAGAACTTGAAGCTGACTATGAACTCTTTGAAGCAGGAATTATTATTCATAAGAGCTAGCTGTTATAAATAAAATAAACCACATCAAAGCTGTAGAGGTTATGTAAGGATCCTACCAAACCCTTGGCTTTCCAGAACCCGCAGGATCTGGACTGAGCAGACCTGAGCCAAAGTTACAAGTGCAAACTCAGGCTACTCTTAATGATCACATAGTGTTTAAAGATGGTGCAGCAGAATCAAAGAAATTAGGATCCAGTTCACTGGCATGGTGAATACCGCCTGTAATGTAAATCAAATTCAGACAAACTCTTTTACATGTACTTGTGTCACTGTAGAGTTCATAGGGTTTAAGCAGGAGTCATTTTGAAAAGTAAGTGTATGGCTAAGCCCACTCTGAAATAGAAGTGTTTTCCTGGAACATGACTGAAATCAGAAAGAGAAAATAGTAAGACTGAAAAAAAAAAACCAAAACACTGTGATAAAATAATCCAATCTTCTCTCTACCAGATATCATAAGATGCCACCCATGGGATCTTGAATCACATATATACTTCTGTGGAGAGCTGGAACATAATTTTCTTATTGATTTAAAGATCTGCCAAGATGGAGCTCTGGCCTTGAGTCAGTTATGCCAGTGATTAGTTATGCTGTCAGTGCATTAAAAAGTGACTTATTTCAGCAGTTGTTCATCCCTCTGATTATTAAACAAAGAAACTGTAACATAACCCCAATGCCTTTTAGGGACAGATATGTAGGTTAAGGGGAACTCCTTAAACAGAGCCCATTTACTTATCACTCTTTCCCTCCCTCCCACCCGTTCTCCCACTTCCTCTCTGGTCACATCTTTTAAAATCATGAACTCCTTAGACCTGGTTGTGTTTGACTTGCTTTAGATTTAAGTCATCTAACATGCTTGGACCATTATATTAGTCATAGCTGATATCAAAGTCCAAGGCTGAGTCTCATAGATCTAAATCAGTCAAGCACCCTAGGAGAGGCCTGATATAAAAGAACATTAATTAATGGAATAGTGAAAGACTTTTGAGCTCCCATTAACAGCTACCAAATATTTGACAACTTTAGTCTAAATGTGATCCACATTGTACCTGTTCCACATGTCTTCTGTGTGGAAAGCATGGACTGCCAGGCTTCTCCTGGGTAGACAGAAGTCAATATTGTTCTATAAATTTGAAATGTCAAGTCAGATCAGATAATCTAAAGCCTTCCAAGGAGTGTGCTGCAATCACTGCAGGCTAAGTGCCCATAGGGTTTCACAACCTGCCAGAGAGATACCTTTTACCAGTGCTTACAGGTAAAACTCACTCTTTTACCTGTACTCCTTTTGCCTTTCACTCACAGGAGCCAGGGAGTCATTAAGGACTCAAGTGGAGGGATAATTCTCTACCAGATCATTCATTCATTCTCCAGGGATGACAAATTTGCAGGTAGTATCGGCAGATCAGGTCTGCAGCATCCAGTGTCAAGCATACTGACAGTGGTCAAAAACCCAGCACATCACCGTAGTTCAGCATCTTTAAAATGACATGTGCCCTGCACTCCTATGGCAGTGAATAATAACTAATTCCTATAGAGAAGAAATAACAAAGAGTCCTTGTAATAATGTTACTCCTGATCTGGTTGTTATGCACTGTGTGTGTTCAATGGACCTACTCCTATTCCTTCTTTGGAGACAGCAGAGAATCTGTCTCGTTTTTCTCTTTGGAAGAGGATGTGGTGAAATCCTGGCACCAGGAAGCCAGTGGGGATGTTGCCAGGACACCCTGAAAGGCTTTGGGACTGGGTGAAACAGTGACCCAATTCTATTAGCTGTGTCTTTGTAGGTGCACTTCTGAAAGAGATTGGCTTAACAGGTGTACCAGGTACCAAAGGGTCACTGCGAACATCAAGTGTGTTTGAAAAGTGACCTTTACCACTGCATCAGCTGGGAAGCTGGGAATGGCCTGGGTGACTCATGTGGTGCTTTGGGAAAGTACAGCAACTAATTTTGACTAACTCTGATTCATAGATCGCCTCTTCCCCTTCACCTGTCCTCAGAAATTTAAATAATTTTAAAACATCATTATAGTTTTCCTAGATTAATGGTTTTTATCTTCACGCACAGAAGAAATCTTTAAACTAAAGTGATAAAATATGACCATCAGTTACTGAGTTGTTATTTTAATTAATACTATGTTCCAACTCCTCTGTTCCTTTCCTGCCCTGTCCTTTCTTTTTACTTCAATTTCTCACTCGATTCCTCCTTTGATTCTTTCCCAATTCCTCTTTAAATTCTTCCCAAAGCAAAGATTGAACACAAAACGTCCAGGTTCTAATCCAACATTTAAAATCACCAAGCTGACAAGAAAATGTTCTGCGAATACATTAGAAATAAAGAAGGAAAAGTGAGTGCATAGCGGCCCACCATTTAATGTGAAGAACAAAAAAGGGGGTTATTGCAGAGAAGACTGAAAATAATTGCCATCTTTGCTTCACTTTTCTCCCCAAAAAAGGATTACTTATGCCTAGATACATGACAAAATTAATTTTAACAAAGAGATTGAAATGCAAATGAGATCAGGGAGTGAACCAAAAGTCAATGGTTATTTATATAAAATAAATGTCTTCAGCTCGGCAGGGCCTGATAAAATTGAGTGGATTTAAGGAACTAGCCAAGGCAGCTCTGATTTCTTGGTGATTATCTTCAAGAACACAGCAAGGTCACTATGGCCCCAGAGCACTGGAGAAAAGTGTATATTGTATCAGGGATTTCAAGAACAGCTCATTTAACTGTTGCCCAGGTAGGTACCAGAAAAGATTATTAAATAATCAGTTTCTACAGGTTTGTGGAATGATAAAAAAGATACTTAAAAACCAGTGAACAATGGCGTTGTCAATAACAAATTGAGCTAAACTAATTTATTTTCCTTTTTTGAAAGAGAATTAGAAAATTGTGTGGACACAGAAGATTTCTGTTTAGTAAATTATGGATCCAGATTTAGTGGTGTTGTTGATGATCCCTGATTTAATGATGTTATTAATGAGCTCCCAATAGACAGTAGCACATAAACTCAGATAATACAGTTCAGATCCCTCAGAACCAATGTTCCTGGCACAGGCAAATAACAGACTGTGTTAGTCTGTTCTCCTTCATTTCCACCTCCTCATTTTCTATTAAGATTGTCCTAGGTTAGAGACCAGGATAAAAATTATGTCAGTGGATATAAATATGGATGTAGAAGCCATGGAGAAAGAGTAGATTTTCACAGTGAAAGAGGGGTTCAGTGGGCCCCAGTCTCGGCTCCTGTGCTGGTCATTAGTTCAGTGAGTGATTGTGGTGATGAAGAGGTAACGTGCTCACGACAGCTGAAGAGACCTCTGGATGGAAGTGGGCGGTAAACTGTTGGTGGGAGATAAGCCTTGAAAATAGTCTTGGTGAATTGGAGAGGGTGTCTGAAACCAGTCAGATGAAATTCAGTGAAATTGAGGAGCCAAGTGCTGTACTTTGGAAAGAAAAATGGATAAATGCAAAGTGGCTAATGCTTGCATTAATATAACTGCCAAGAAGAGTATGGTGAATATAGTGGATCACAAACTGAAATTAAGCTAAAATGGGACAGTGTTGCAAGGTTGAAAAATTTTCTTCTGAGAGGTACTGAGCAAGGTTGTGGGTGTAAGATCGAAGAAGTATGACTTCCAGAATAACTTCAAAATAAAAAGATATAGGGAACAACGAAAGAATACAAATGAAATATACAGAAGCAAATTCATTTTAAAAAGGCTGAAACAAGTGTGTTTGTTAATTTAGAAAAGAGTAGGTGAAATCATGGTCAGTCAGTGTGCAAAATGATATGATGAGGCTATTGAAAATGTTGTCATTTGCACTTGTGGTAGGATAGGAAGAAATCAGTTCATTTTAATCAATTTAATCAGCTAGGAAAAGCTAAATCCTGTATCATGAAAATATTTCAAAATATGAAAGATGAAAAACACAGACAGTGTGTAGACTTTGTGGAATCTTCTTCACTGACAATTTCTAAGAATAGTAGGACAAAAAATTTTCACAGATGACCTAAATATAAATACCTGTCCTTAGGGTAAAACGGTCTATTGTCATTCCTTCTGGTCCTATACTTCCATGCATGCCTGATCAAGTTATGAAATGAATTTACCCATCCATGCTGTCTGCCTTCATGTAAAACACTGTCAGGATGTGCTGAAGCAGGAAATGGGATGGAGTGGCTGCGGTACAACATCAGGAAGGAACTGACTCTGGCTCATAGCGATAAGAACTGCAGAGCCCCATTGCTGGATGCTTTTTAGATATAGCTTGCACAGTGCAACTTGTCCTGTCTTGGTAAGCATCTCATTGAAACTACTGGGTTGAGACTGAAAAAAAAGGTGCTGAAAGAAGTTAAACTGAAAGTTTACTGAGTTTACTGAAAGTAGAGAACAGCAAATACATACAAATTGAAGTGATAATTTGCAGTAAGCCTTGAAAGAATGAAGGAAATGGGATAGTGCAATACAGAAGAGAGGATGAAAACAGTGGCCTAGTGTCCATGAGCTGAAAATCAGGAAGGGTCCAAAAGGAGCCATGTGTAATGTTAATGTCTCTCCATGATAGTGATTCAGAAATTAGTACACTTTGGATAATGCAATAAAGAGCACTCAGATTTTCCTTAGAGCTACAGTGTTCTCCCTGGTACCCAGCTTTGCCCAGCACCCACATCTAACATTTGAGTTCCTGATCCTCTGCATGCCTTGACTATCTGGACCTCATTTTGGAGAAAGGCCAAAATAAGGCTGGAAAAACTTTTCAAATGCATATCTATGCTAAAAGCAAAACACAAATATTGTAGTCATTTCTTGTGTTCAGTATTCCAAAGCAAAACGGGTGCAGTGCTCAGATGCTTCTAAGGGACAAGGACCCCTTAAACACCATCATTCTGCCTCGCTGATAACATCTAAAGTTTTGTGATGGAAGGTTCATAAAAAGCTATACAGAAATGTGAAGGTTTTAAGTAATTAGTCATATGACATTCTAAAATAGAATTTGGATCTCCTTACTCTGAGGATTAACTCTGGTTTTAAATTTTTAGCTGTTGTGAAATAGAACACATCTAGATTTTCATAATGACTTTCCATTCTAGCACAGCATCAATGAAAATTCTTCATGACTGAGCTCTATTGAACTAAACTTGTAAAAATGCTATTTCTATTTCATGAACTCTGAAGGTATTATTCCACTTTTACTGTCTCGTTCCTTGTAAGACTTATGCTTCAAGGCAATTTTTGAAAGCAACTTTTAATCCACTCTCTTCCATTCTTGCATATATTTTTTCTTTCTCTAATGAATACTAATGCTGGCAAAGAATGCAAGGCTTGACCCAGAAACAAATTTATGCAAAACCAGCTTGTACACTCTTGCTTTAAACCTGAGGGGACAATAGTCAAAGTCACTTCACTTTTATTTCCAATATGCAGTCTAATTAATTCATGTTCAGAAAATGCTCTGAAAATTTTGGCTAGTGGTGCTTATATAAGTGCTAATGTTAATATCATGAAGAATTTTTTTCCTGTCTGTTTCAATAGACATCGGCGTCAGGAGGGAAATCCACTGAAATTAGTGGCTAGCTTGCTCATATTCAGAGACATGATTATTACTGGAAGAGGACAGAAGGGTTAGATGAAGTTTTGCTGAACATTTTAAGTCTTTGATTGTTATTGACACATGACTGACAGACATAACAAAGGTCTAAGAGGGAGCAACATATCTAAGTGGCTTGTGTATGACAATGTCTTGCACAGGTAGTGTTTGGGTTAGAGCTGTTGATCTTCACCTATTGTTTTGAGGTATGGTGGAGTAATTTATAGTTTTCTTATAATATTAATATCTTCCTATCTACAAACACTGCACAGAGGTCCAAACAATATTTTCTTTAGTCCCAGAGGAATGGAATTTAAGTGAATTGCTATGTTATGCTTGTTGGATCAAAGGAGAAGGGACACTCCACCATTCATTAAGGACCCTTAGTGGGAGAGAATGGTGGAGGAGCTGGAATATTTCTAGTGCCTGTCTTTACTTAGGGAGGCCATAGCCAATTTTAATGGGTAAAATATTCTACATCTACTTAGAGCTGTAGTGTTCAGATCTTGCAATGGTCATCTTCAAAGACTACACAGGCTGTAGAGCAGTGGTGGAAAACAACATTGCCTTGGCTTCTCAGTAAGGCAGGGATGATTCATGCAGCTCCGATAAAATAAACGCCAAAAAAATTCAATGCACAACACAGCTGAAGAAAACCATCAATGTTTTATACACAGATATAGCTTATTTATCAGACCTCACAAGTATCTTTTCTCTAAATGCACCAGACCTTATTCACTGGGTCATGGGACTTGGACTATATGATGGATTATGTGATGCTTGGCCTGGGCTGTCTTCTGGTGGTATATGTCCAGCCAGTCTCCATGGTCTTTTTCAGTCAGGGTCTTTGACCCTTCTCATGAGGATATCTGTTGTTATGTTGTCTGTTTTTTATTTATACTGTCTGACAAGCAATACAGTGCTTGCATACAGCTGGTCAGAAACCACCCATGAAGCAGCTACAGAATAACACACCACAGCACAAAGATTCTAATCTCTGACATCTCTTAATCATTGACCACTTCATTGTGTTGTGTTGTAAATTAGTTAATGAGCTTTATTGTTTGTTCCTACACTTAACTATACAAATCACACTTCTGGTATATGCCCATCCATACAAAGGTTCTTACAGTTGTTTCAAAAAGCACACAGTTAAATTCCAGGTATTCTGTTTCTGTAAGGCCCTAAACCGTGGGTTAAGTCCTGTCCTATCCATGTTGTACTTCTCAAAGTTTAACATCACATGTAAATAACCAACTTCCCTGTTTGAGGAGTTCACCTGAAGAACAGGTTTGCTCATTGACAGGATTCATGCTCATTGCCAGCTTCAGAGACAGGGCCTCTAAACACAGCTTTTCATTTTTGTGGCACATCAGCAGCTGTGGCACAGGCCTGTGCCCTTCTTCCACATCGTGGTGAAGCAGCGCATCCCACATGGTCCCCATCACGGGAAGAGATGAACTGGGAAGGTCTAATGCAGACAGTGGCTGGGAAGTCCTGACTGTGATGCTCTGTATGTCCTACATGTAGGGTAGCATGAGGGAGAAGCTACTCGTGAGCCTCATGTTCAGTATGTGAGGCTCTGCAGATCTGTTTTAAATGTGTATCCAGGTCTGTTTTAAACAGTAGTAGAAGTGTTATTGCATCTGCAATAATTGCCACCTGGTCTAAGCAAGCTGATGAAGCTCATCTCCTTCTCTGACATAATCAGCTGGTCTGACAGAAGACACGTCCTCTTCCCCAAACTTTGCTTCCCCCTATGTGCTTATATAAACAACTACTTTCCTATTTATAAACCTAAGTGCTCCACTGCTAAAGAGCCTCATAGACAATTCTGTCTTATATTTTCCTTGGATGTAAGTATCGTCTCCCTCATGTAGTATCTCCAGGAAGCTCTTTCATGTGCAGTATGGAACACAAAGAAAGATCATTCTACTGTTACTATTTATCATCGAGATATAGACATTAAAAAGGTTTTAAAATATCATCTTTAAACTAGCCTAGTGATTATTCTATTGCTGTAAACCAGCAACGGGGAACAAGGGACAGAAAGGAAGGAAATCATTAGAAAAAATAATAGAATAACTCAATATTTCTTTATATAAAGAAAAATGGGATCAGGCTTGTCAGTGTGCCATTTATTATACACTATCTTACTTTTGTTTTACTGTTTACTTCAAATGCCAAAGAACCCCAGAATTGGCGGCGATGAATGGAAGTTTTCTGGCATGCAGCACCACCGGGTTCAAAAGGAACAAATGTGATCAGGCTCAGTAAAACACGTTCCCTGTTTCATTGTATGCAGCCTCTCTTGTGTGTTTATTTAACTTCCCTCTAGTCATACAAGACAGAAATGATGAGATGCAAAGCTACCTGGTAGCCTCCTTGCAAAAACATTGTTATTTTGACACATCTCAGCAACATTAATGTCTTCAAAACAGATCTTTATCTTAATACAATGCTTGCTTTCAAGGTAGGCCAAGGTTATAATAACAATGCTTAAATGTTGTATGGTGAATTATCTTCAAGCTTGAAAGAACTTTGAAAAAGAATGGCTCTTAATATTAGTAAATCTGTTTTCAGATGGGGACAGTAAAGCAAAAGTGAAATAAGTTTCTTTGGTAAGCAAGTCAGTAGCAGAGCCAGGAATAAAACTTAATAGTATTATAATTTGAGGGATCTTAACCAACATTAGACTATAAAACTCCTGAAAAGGGTATTAAAGTTTAATTTCAGTAGATCTGAGGTTTTACAATAGCTGAAGAATGTGGCACTTCTGAAGAAGCATTAACTTGTACTTTGCACTAGGAACAGCTGGTTAAATGAGATATTTGGTTCCTGTTTATGTTGAGTGATAGCAGACTTGTTAAAGTTTACCTGCTTCTGAATCTCAGCAAACTAATAAATAGGTGTTTTGGAGTAGCTTGGCCATGATCTGATGGGCATGGACTGCCCTCAGCAGAACAGGAAATCAGAAGGCTCTTGGCTGCTGCTATAAATAGCAAATGTTATTGCAAGATGTTCTCTGTGTTGTTTATGTGTGAATGCAATGCTTTTATGATAGCAGCCCTAGTCCAAGAAAATCTGCAAATGTATGGGTATTATGCAATAATGCCCCAAATGTATGTGTGTGTAGTGCATTGTTGGGAAAGGAGCTAAAGTACTAGCTTTCACCTGAAAAAATAGGTGATGGCCTTTTTTATGGGTTCAATAATTGGACAGCATAGTCTACTGAGAAATTAGAACCTTTGGTGTAAAGTTAAGCATTCTCTCAGTAAACAGCTAGTACTGAGAGCCTTCAGCTCTGAAAACATCTTCTTTCTTCCTGAACTGTCTGAAATGGACAGTCTTATGACCCTGATAGTGTGAAGCTACAGTTAATTGGCAATTGATAGATAATCCCCTCCTTTCCCTGCAACCCCTAGCCAAGAAATTAGTGGCAAAACTGAGCGACTGGTTTAGGGCTACTTCCCATAAGCCCATGGCAAAGGGATTGAGTGACAGCAGGTCATGGTTAGGATGTCCTCATGCAAAGCCACTAAGTGTGGGGCTCCAGGCTTAACAAATATTTACTAAAGGAAGCAGTAATGGGTGTAAATGCCTGAAGCAGGCAGGAAGGTGTGAGAAGAGGCCTGTGTATGTGATAGGGACTGACTGCCAGGAAAACAGGGCCCTGGGAGGACTATGTTGGTGCATCTTTTCCCACTCCATTTTCCCCTTCTTCCTATTGACAAGCATATAGGTCACAATATCCTGATGGCTGTTGGAGATGGAAAGAGGCTGATATTTCCAAATCTGGGCCCTGGTAAAGCAATATGATATCTCCTGTCAGCTGAGTGTAGGGATCAAACCCCACTGACTGTTGTTCAAACCCTGCCACTGTTGTGTCATCTCATGCATATCCCTGGAGGAAGGTGGCCATGCAACAACACACAGGCCTGCACAATATTCAAGGCTGAAACTATGTCATCCAGCCACTGCCTCAGTCCACATTAAATCCCATGCGGCTAGTATGACACCATAGATACACAGCACTTGGCAATCTGATGTTTAATTCCAGGCTTATATAGTGTTTGAGAAACTCTACCAGAAGTTAGCAATGTGGTTTTGTCCTTCCAGTCCATCTATCATAAAACAGGCTACATAAAATGCACACTATTTCTTAAAAGAACCATTTTGAAAATTTCAGAGGAAAGTTTAGCTCTGAAGTTGTCATCTGAAAGTCCCTATCATCCACCAGTTGTCACCCTGGTCTCTGACAGCCAAATTGTTTCAATTCCTTAAACAGAGGTTAATCAGTTCTTCCAAATCCTATCCCTTTAGCCAGTTTAGGGCAACTTGTATATCAAGACTGTGCCAAGCAATTGATTGTGTACTTTATCATCTTGCTGAGTTCCAGACCTTGACAACTTCCTGTATTACAGGGAAAACAGCTCAATCACATGTGATGTATGAAAACCTTACTGGTTTTGAATTTTCAATTTTCAATTTTGATGAATCCTTCCTTGTTCTTGAATGAGAACTGGCAGAACAAACACCTGCTATCTTCTTTGGATGGTGTATTATTTCTACTTCTTGCCAGGAATGACTTTAGTGGGAATAGAGAGAGGCTGAAGAGCAGCTATCTCCCTTTCAGCAGTGGGAGATGCAGATGCAGCTTGGCCAGAGACTGCTGATATGACTCCCATTGCAGCCTTGAAAATACCACCACATCCAGCCTGAGGGCCCTTCAGATTAGCACTCTCTGTCCCTTCAGCATCTCTTCAGATTCATTTTTGACAAAAGGAGAGACTTCTAAGAGATGCCCATTTTCCCAAATCCCTGCTTGGACATAACGGAGCAAGAATGATTGAGGGCAAGTAATGGCTTGATTTGATCAAGTTAATGGAAAGGAGTACCTGCCTCTGGTGAGACCCCACACCCTGCCGTTGTCCCTGATGTGTCTGCATAAGCTCTGTGTGTAGTGGCTCTGCATCAGCCCTCGAGGAGCATATGGGGTTTGGATTCACCCCTGCTAACAATAAGGAGAAAAAATAAAATTAGTTGCTGCCTTTCATCACAGGGGGAGGGGAAAAACATTTCTTTCTGAGGTGCCTCAGTAGGTCCCAGCCTATTCTAACTACAAAGATGGTCTGTTTGTCTTTTTTTTTTCAGTCCTTAGGAAAACTGAATGACTGTCACCAGACATGCTCTAAAAATATCTAGGCAGATCTCCGGACTGCTCCAGGGAGGCAGTGAGGTCCCTGTAGGGGATGACAAACAAAGCACAGATCACAGTAGATCCCAGGACATGGCTGTGAAATGCTGCTTCCTCCACTGCTTGCAGAATGCTAGCAGTTTAGTGGTGCTCATCAAAACTCTGGAGCAGTAAATTATCCTTTAGCTAGGTGGAAGGAGATATAAAGAATAAAAAAATGTCTCATCCCATTGCTTTCATTTAGGCAAACTTTGATCCTGTGTCTGTCTTCTGAAAATGCTGCCTAAATGAACAGTGACTTGTGGTCATTGTGGCTTTGTCTTTCACTTTTTCCCCTTGCCCTGCCCTTGACACTCTTCTTTTCCTTGCATAAATAGAAAAAGCAGGTTTGTCCTTAAGTGAACTCAAATGTCAGTTTGTACCTGTAGTTCTTGACCTCTACGTCTTCATATTGATTCATGCCAGCTGGTAAATCAATTTACTTTTCTAATTACTAGATTCAGATACTATATGCGAAACTGGTTTGTAAAGACAACATTTTCCTGTATTATTATCTCTACTGGGAGAAGAAGCTTCTATTTTCCTTTTCATATTGTCAGTTCTGCTTTCTAACAAAAATAGATATATGCATTCAGCACAAAACTAGAAAATTACCATAAAACTTAGGGAGGGTGGGATGAGAGAGATAGGAAGGACCTTTAATTTCTATATGTGTGTCCAGCAAATGTTTTCTGCTTTGCATTTTTCTTGCAATGAACAGTGGAGAAGGTCCCCATTTAAACAATGCAAGGCTGCAAAAACCTTTGTATCTGTTTTGTGACCCAGTGTACTGCTTGGGAAAGCAAGTCATAGAAACATAGAATGGTTTGTGTTGGAAGGCACCTTAAAGACCATCTAGTTCCAATCCCCCTGCCATGGACAGGGACACCTCCCACTAGACCAGGTTGCTGAAAACCCCATCCAGCCTGGCATTGAACACTTCCAGGGAGGGGGCATCAAAGACTTCTCTGGGCAACCTGTGCCAAGAATCAGATAATGATTTGGGTTGTAACGGACCTGAAAGATCATCTAGTTCCAAACCCTCCTGCCATGGGCAGGGACACCTCCCACTAGACCAGGTTCTTGAAGCCAATTCCATCCTGGCCTTGAACACATGCAGGGAAGGGGCACACACAACTTCTCTGAGAAACCTATTCCAGTGCCTCACCATCCTCACAGCAAAGAATTTTTTCCTTAAGTCTAATCTAAATCTACCCTCTTTCAGTTTAAACCAGTTACCCCTCATTCTATCACTACACTCCCTGATAAAGTGTCCCTCTATGGCTTTCTTCTAGACCCCCTTTAAGTACTGGAAGGCTCCTATAAGGTCTCCTCAGAACCTTCTCTGCTCTAGCCTGAACAAACCCAACTCTCTCAGCCTAACCTCAGAAGGGAGATGCTCCAGCCCAGTCATCATCTTTGTGGCCGCCTCTGGATTTACTTGAGCAAGTCCATGTCCTTTTTCTACTGGGGCCCCTGAGAGCTAAACATAGTACTCCAGGTGAGGTCTCACATGAGCAAAAGGGCAGAATCACCTACCTTGGCCTGCTGGCCACACTTCTCCTGATGCAATCCAGGATACAGTTGGCTTTCTGGGCTGCGAGCACATATTGCTGGCTCATAGTCAGTTTTCCATCCACTATATCTCCCAAGCCCTTCTCCGCAGGTCTAGTCTCAATCCGCTCATCACTCAGCTTTTATTTGTGCTTGGGATTGCCCCAGTCCATATGCAGGACCTTGCACTTGGCCTTGCTGAACTTCATGAGGTGTGCACAGGCCCACCTCTCAAATTTGTCACAGTCCCTCTGGATGGCGTTCCTTCCCTCCAGCATGTCAGCTGCACCACACAGCTTGGTGTCTTTGGTGAACTTGCTGAGCTTGCACTCCATCGCACTGTCCATGTCACTGACAAAGATTATAAACAGTGCTGGTCCCAACACCGACCCCTGAGGAATGCCACTCGTCACTGGTCTCCACACGGACATCAAATCGTTGGCCGCAACACTTTGAGTGAGACCATCCAACCAATTCCTTACCCACTCAGTGGTCCATCTGTCAAATCCATGTCTCTCCAATGTAGAAACAAGGATGTTGTGCAGGACAATGTCAAATGCTTTACAGAAGTACATGCAGGCATTGTCAGTCGCTCTTCCCTTATCCACCAATGCTGTAACCCCATTGTAGAAGGCCACCAAATTTGTGAGGCAGGATTTGCTCTTAGCAAAACCATGTTGGCTGTCATCAATCACCTCCTTATTTTCCATGTGCCCTAGTATAGCTTCCAGGAGGATCCACTCCATGATCTTGCCAGGCACAGAGGTGAGACTTATTGGCCTGTAGTTCCCCAGGTCTTCTTTTTTTTCCCCCTTTTTAACAATGGGTGTTATGTTTCCCTTTTCCCAGTCAGTGGGAACTTCACTGGTCTGCCTTGAATTCTCAAATAAGGTAGATAGTGTCTTAGCCACTTCATCCACCAGTTCCCTCAGGACCTGTGGATGCATCTCATCAGGTCCTATGGACTTGTGCAAGTTCAGGTTCCTTAGGTGGTCTCAGATCTGATCTTCTCCTACAGTGGGCAGTTCTGCATTCTCCCAGTTCCTGTCTTTGCTTTCTGCATTTTGAGTGGTGTGGCTGGAACACTTACCAGTGAAGACTGACGTAAAAATGCCATTGAGTACTTCAGCCTTCTCCATGTCCCGGCAACCAGATCTCCCTCTTCCTTCCAGAGAGTGTCTACATCTTCCCTATTCTTTTATTACCAATGTAAGTCCCTAGTGCCCTAGGGCTGACACATACTTCATCAATGTGCTGAACCTTGCCTCTGCCACAATCAGCTGCACCTGCTCACAACTGTTTGCATAAGCAAAGTTCAGAGATCATATATTACTGAAAAAAAGCAGCCCATTCTGTAGCATGGACTCAGTCTTGCTTTGCTTTATGGAGGTTAGTCTGTCATACCTATCTTGGCAGTGTGCATCAGCTTGGCAAACAAGTTTGTTGAAGGGAATAACAGTGCATATATGTTTAGAAGGAGGGCATGAACATAGTTGGTTCTGACTCAATGTGACTAATTGGTTCTGATAAGGGAATGGGAGATATTTACACCAGTAGTTTCTGAAACTCTGCAACTCCGGGTGTGCTGACAGGTAATAAATGAGGATGCTGCTGAACAAGGATGTAAACAAACAAGATGGCAAGTTAAACTTAATCATGGATAAAAACCAGGAGATAAAACAGAGAGCAGTACTTCAGAAATGTAGGACAAAAATGTGCAGAGAAGACGATTGCAATAAAACAACTGAAAAAATGCACAGATAGTATGTCATTAATATGAGGTTCCAAATGCTCTACAAATATTTTAATTAATAGCTCACAGAATCATTGTGAGCCAGAAAAGTACCATTAACCTTTCATAGCCCACATGGACAAGAGAATTCAAACTATTCTTTGTCTCTTTAAAGAGGAGAGGTAAATGGTAGACAAAAATCTTTGATTTTTTTTTTTTTTTTTTTTTTTTTTTTTTTTTTTTTTTTTTTTTTACAAAATCCTGGCTTCCTGAACACAGGAGAAATTAAATGAATAATAACAGCCCTATTCTCTGTCCAAGAACCACCTCAGCTCTTAACACAGAAATTCTTAATTTTCTCTTCAGCATGAGCTCTTGGACTCACTCAACATGATCCTTCACCTTTTTATGCCCCCATATTTCTCCCCTTAACCCCCTGCTTTACTCTGCCTCTTGCTCAGACAGTCCTGGTGTGAGAGTCAGTCAAATCATTTCATCACACCTATCTTTTGCTTCATACAGTGATGTATTTGGGGTGGAACAGTTACTGTTTTATATTTTTATTTAGATGAGGAACTTAGCTGTTCCTACCAGTAGCCTACAAATGAAACGACGATTAGTCCCTGTATTTCTTATCTGGGTCAATTGATTTCCTAAATGCACGGATCACCTGAAAGCTTCTTGTTTTTTCAGTGGCTTGGAGAGATAACCCAGAAATCAGGATGTCAGCCCTTGGAAGTCCCTTCTACTTTCTCAGCTCTCCAGCTTTGCATGCTCCACGTTACAGCTTCACAGCTGCAGTGACTCCTGAATGTTGCTGGATGTTTTCTGCTTTTTCACATCCCTCCCAGACCACTCTTTCTCATAGGACTCATCAATGCAGCTCTCCCATTCTCTTCTTATGTTCTCTGCCTCCCCTGGAAAATGAGGTCAAGAGGCATTACAGATGCTACCCAACAGGTTCAGAAAACCTGAAGTGCTTTTACAGCTTCCTTTACTCATTAACTCAGAAGACTGTTCTAAGACAACTAAAATGGAACCTGAGAAGATCCTGGCACCCAGAAGTCTTGGTGTAAAGGCCTTTGACATCAGCAAGAGGCTTGCTTTCAACAGGGTTGTGAGGCTGATTCTTTGTCTCCTTCTTTAAGACAGTCTTGAGCTCAGGCTGACTTTCTACTAGTGAATCATCTGTGTGCCCCCAAAGGGCAATTTCAACTAACGAAATGTGAAGAACAATTTTTAGGAATGTCAAAAGCTGTGTATTGCACAAGGAGACCAAGTCTTAAAACAGGGACAAGATGCTGCTACTTCCCTTTTCCAGCAAACAGTTCTCAGACCTCACACATGGGAAGGCACTTTAGGATTCAGTGCAGGGAAATAAACCATGTCTTTGTCCCTTTCAAGCCACTGCCATGGCCAGTAAATCATAGATCTTCTCAGTGCATGGGTCTCAGTCTGATCAGTTGTTTGTCTTAGCAGGGCCTGGGGCACACAATGGGCAACATGAAACAAATGTTTGCCCAAATGCTGTTTTCAGGGCCCCCCATATCGCAGAGTTGCACATTTTGGGAGTGCAGCTGAGCAGCTGCATAGCCAAATGCAAATGAGATGTTAATTAAGTGGGAGTAAGTAAGAGAACTTATCTCTCTTCTTCTTTTAAGTCCAGAAGAGGATGATCCCATTTACCTTGGTGATGCCTTGGCATCTTAATTCACGGTACCTTACCCTTCAATGAAATAACTGGGATAACACAGACTCAGCACCTGCAAAAATATGAACCAATTATTTTTTAAAGCTGGCAGTGAGTGCCTATCAAAGAGCTTTCTAACAGCAATCGTGTTGTTTAGGAAAGTGTTTGTGTGGCACAATAATTACGTCAAGTTGTCTCAGCTCTGTAGAGACATGGCATGCAGAAATGGCTTTGAATGTGCTTTAGAAATGCAGCTGCTCATATTCCCCTTCCTGGCAGTGCTCTCTGGGGACACTGGACTGGGAGGGAGATGACAATGAAATGCCGACGCTGGTGTCAAGGCACAATCCACACTTAGTTGACACCAGCAGTGGTGCTATCCACTGTGCCATATGATTAAATATGAAATGATCATGGGAAATTTCACTGCTCAGAGGTGTTTGTTTGGGTGGAACAGTGTGGTTGTTCTGGAAAAATCTTTTTCTTGCTCTGTCAGGGTTTGCATGGGAATGAGACTTAAGGAAAAAATGTCTTACAAGTGTTTGCTTGGTAAGAGCTAATAAACAGCCCAGGAGCAGTGGCAGCACACCCAGATGGAGGACAGCAAGCAGAGACTGGGACAGGATGGATCCACTTCCACAGACACAGCTGGCAGCATCCCCTGAGCCTGGTTCCTTTGGGTACCAGGGCATCCCCCGATTTCTTGTAGTGAGGGCTGTAAGACTCCCTGCTCTGTAGGCTGTCTCCCCAAGATTTCCATCTCTTCTGAGCAGCAGGCAGACACAGTCAGCTGTGATACAACCTGGGTTTATCAGAGGAGCAACAATTCCTGCGGCGAACCAAGGCTGGCTCCAGCAGCTCTCTTGCGAGCCCTAGTGATAGCACGGCCTGCCTGCAGACAGATGGGGCCTCTGAAACACATGCCAGTTCTCACAGAGAGCACTTGCTAGGAGAAAAAGGAAAATGTTTCATTCCTATGCTAAACAGGCTTATGTTTCAGTCCTCCTTCTCTTCTCAGAGAAGATTGAAACACCAGCAAACATCACTGACCTCCACATGGTCTGCAGAGCAAAGAGATTTGTATTGCATTTGTCTCCAAGACAGAGATAAGAAAGGGGCAAGACAGAAATAATGGAAGGCAGAGCTAGTTGAAATAAAAATGAATATTTCTTCCTACGACATCCAGCATCTGAAGACATTGGCATTCGGGAGGTTGTGGACCTGATAGCAGAACCATTTAGCCTCCCTTACACTAAGCAGGGAAACATGCTTCCATTCCATGGTGGATGGTTGTGTGAAACAAGGATGAACACATAACTGCTGTCCTCAATGGAGTTGCCGTTTCCAGCCAAAAACCTGACTTCCTACTAGACTTCATAGTGGAAAAAACGTGACGCTGTTATGAGTTTTATTTGTTCCAGAGGTCTTTTATCCTGCTTTTTATCACATGTTTACTGTAATCCTTGGAAATTGATATTCTGAAAATTGATGCACACACGAAGGTAGCCCAGGTGGCTTCTTTCTCAAGTAATGTTTTTATAACTGCAATTTTGCTTTACAGGCAAGTCTGGTTCAATGGAAAAATCAAACATCCAGTGATTCATATCCAAGTTCAAGTCCCCAGGCAACTGGTGAGGGAAAAAGCAGAATATGTAATGAGTTTTTTAATTCAAGTAATGTGTGATTTGCCATCCCTGGAATAGACCACAATTACTTTTTAATCTGAAAACTGGAATCAGTGACAAAAACTGCCCAGTTCATGCTCCTAGTGAATATGATTCTGTCCTGAGCAGGTCAGATCAAAAGACAGTTCACATATCTCTTCAAATCCAGCAACAGTGTCTCATTAAATGAATTGCTGAAAGGTGTCAGGATATTGCTTCTGAACAAATAACATTTAATTCAGACTTTTTCTCTCCCATGTGATGAAATTAGAATGAATATGACAGGGAGAGAACAGAAACCAGACTCAGACAAGGGTCTGAAAGCACGTGTGTGTACATCTGCATATATATATATACACACACACATAAATTCACTGCTAATTTTTATATTTATATTCAGGAGTTACTTTAAAACTTCCTAATTTTGTTTGTTGACATGAAATAAGTAAATTTAAAAAGAAAATTTGCACTTGATGGAGCAAGTTTTGGTCTTGTGTACTACTGACCACTATATTTATATTTATACCACAATAAAAGAAACAAAAAAAAATTATATATTTATACCATAATAAGTGACATCAGCATTTGGCAAAAAAATTTACTCTGAATATGATAAAACAAACCTCTTAGTCTTCTTTAAATAAATAGACATTTTCCATCTGGCTAACACTAGGACTGACAAGACATTTTTTTTCATGAGGAACTTCCAGAACTGATAAGTCTGAAAGTTCAGAGCTTCCATCTTCTTCTCAGCCAGCTTCTTTTTTTATTGACAGTGTCTGGGCTAGCTATAGGAGTAGAGCAACAAATCTGTTCTTCCTGGATTTCTAATTGCCACAGTCTTCTAAAGCTGTCTGGCAAGGGTACTGGATTTATATTCAAGAGTGAAATTTAAGTAGTTTGGAGACAAAACAGTTGAACACAGGCCTCATTTTTCTTTTAATACAGACAGCAAGAGGTTTCCCACTGATTTAAAAAGAAGGAAAGCTGGATCTATGTAGAGGTCTAAATATGCTTCATCTAGGCTTACACACAATTGTTCAAGCAGACAACTCATCATTCCAGGAAAAATCATCCAGTTTACTCCAAACTGAATGTGGAAGGAAGCCAAAGAGACAAAAATATTAATTTCACCCTGTCTCAAGATGATCCGCTTTATCGCAGTGACCACACTGTACCTTATCCAGTGATAATCCAGGTCCTGGTTCAAACCACTCATCTGGGATGCTCAAAAGAATGTATAGGTAGTCATTTTATCTCCCAAAACCTGTATGTGCAGAGCATAAAATGACAGATGGGGAAAATGAGGACAGAGAAATTTTAAGTTCTCAAAGATATTTGCCTTCTCATCCCTTAAATCATTGGGGGGAATGCCTTGTCTTGGTTCCCAGACACCCTTTCCAAATAATCACCTTCTGCTTACAGAGGGACAGCCTCCTTCAGCTCATAGGAATTGTCTCCAATTCATGGTATCCCAGCTAAATATCACCTCAGGTTCTGAAGCATATTGCCCACAGTCAACAATTGAAAGACAAGGCAAAACAGTCCAGGTGGTTCCAGATGAGGGACATCTTAGTCCTGCTTTGTTGCACAAGGCTGACAGAGCATGCAACCGCATGCCGGGCTGAATCAGACCTCTGGTCAACACTTGGAGAAGTGGTTGCTCACCTGATGGCGCAGTGTGGGTGACCATGAAGAAGAAGATTTGTGTATCCTTCTTAAAACACAGTCTTGGTTTTTAGTTTTCTTAGGCTGAAGTTTATTTTAAGGTAAGAAAATGAAAGCAATGAACTTTATTCTCAAGAAACCACTTTCATCTTTTTCTGGTTAACATATTTCCATGAAAGGATACATAACAGAACTGAAAATACACACCCAATAGCCAGCAGCATTTAAAGCTCAATCAAAGCCTTTGACATATAAATAATAATACAAATAATGTTTAGCATCTAATGTAGCACTTTTTGCTTTCCATGTGCTTTCATGACATCAACTCATTAATTCTCATAACTACTAACAAAATGTTTTACAGATGACAAAACTCATGAAGATAATGTGTTAAGAGGCCACATTTAAGGCTATAAGATGACTTTTGGCTTTTTCAAAAGAACATTAAATACTTGAGGTGTTGTGACAAAATCTGCAATTATACCATAAATAAAAAACAGAGAAGAGAGGAGGAGAAACAACATTTATCAACTTGTAAATATCCTACAGAGATGCACGGGGCAGTGCTGCCTGCCTGGTGGCCGTTTTGAAGGTGAGAGGTCCACATCCTATCTTCCTCACTGCAAGCCAAACGTAGAAACTGCTGACAATAAAATGGCCATTAGCAGGTAAGATGAAGATCTACTCATAAAACCAGCCTGTAGTTTTAAAATAATTTTTGGCTCTATTCCTCTTGTAGGATTCATGCTCCTACTAAATTAAAGTCTGACACAGGCACTTTGATATATTAAATCACAGTTTATTATAAAAATCCCATTGTCTCTTTCAAAATATGAAATATTGTTTTAACTACTCCTGTTATCATCCATTATTTTGGCTATTCATTAGCATAACATTTTACATGTTTATGATAAACTGTATTACAAACTTTCAAAATGCTTTGCTATGCAGCTTGAGGCCTGGATAAACTTTTAAAGATCTGAAAGTTTATCTAGCAGTTTGGAGGGGGGGGTTGTTATATTGTTAACCCAGAGCTTTTTTTTTTCCCCCTACAGGTATGAGCTATTTTGGAGTTCTGTATTTTTCTTACTTTCCCTTCTGAGCCAGGTTTTCTCTAACAGCCAGATGGCTGCTAGAAAACAGGAAGGCCTGTAGGTGGTCTTTATGATTAATATTTTAGTAGATTGGTAGAGCTGCTTATTCGGTGGTCAAATAGGGATTATGTCAGGCTACAGAAAACATGCAATTAACTAATAAACTGTAACTGTAAATATAAATATGTATTTTTTATTTTTATTTTGATCTGCTGCTTATAGCAGGAACAAGAGCAGAGGATTTTATAACATATCTTTTCAAAGCTGATTAGTTATGCTCTTTAAAGCTTCAGTCAATAAATAGATTGAACCAAGCTGGTCTTCTGAAGCCATATATATAAATTAATCACTAATACTCAACACGCTGTGAGCCATTTTGAGACATGAGAAGTACTACATTAATCCACCGGCAGAACCATCAAGGTAATGCTTATTTTAGAAGTAGAAATTCACAACTTTATATGAAGGTTGCAAATCAGTTTATTACCCCTCCCTAGGAAAGATAATCCCTCTCAGGAGCATATAACAGCTGGCTAAATTGGATGTGTGGCCAGCTGGTCAGTCCATAAGTGGGCAAGGCAACACACAAAAACATTAAAGTGATACAAGAAGAGAAGTAGTGCAAAATGAAACAGATGGGATACAGTCTCTTCACCTCACTGGAAGTTTCAAGACAAAAGCAAAACAAGAAACTAAACCAAATTGCTCTTTGGAGCTCTAAATGAATCTTATTCTTCCAGATTGCAAAACATAAAGCCTGTACTCCTATAATATATATTTTTTGTTTTAAAGTAAGAATTTCAGAACGGGTAATCTTAATCTGTATGATTAAGACAAACAGATGTCATATGTTTCTATAAAACCCCATATATTTAATTTAGGACAAAATACATTCCAAATAAAATTTTTTAGAATATTTACAAAGGTTATTTCAGGGGGAAAAAAAAAAAGGTAGAATTAATATTCCTGGTTGTGGTGGGTTGACTCTGGCTGGACACCAGGTGCTCACCAAAGATGCTCTATAACTCCCCTTCTCAAATGAGCAGGGGAGAGAAAATATAACAAAAAGCTCATGGGACAAGATAAGGAAAGGGAGATCACTCACCAATTGTGTCACAAGCAAAACAGACTTGACTTGGGGAAATTATTTGAATTTATTACCAATCAAATCAGAGTAGAATAATGAGAAATAAAACCAAATCTTTAAGCCACCTTCCCCTCACTCCTCCCTTCTTCCTGGCATAAACTCCAGTCCTGATTTCTCTACCTCCTCCCTCACAGCGGCACAATGGAATGGGGGTTGCAGTCAGTTTATTGTATGTTGTCTCTGCTGATCCTTCCTCCTCAGGGAAAGACTCCACACTCATCCCCTGCTCTAGCCTGGAGTCCTTCCCATAGCAGATAGTCCTCCATGAACTTCTCCAACATGAGTCCTTCTCATGGGCCACAGTTCTTCATAAACACAGCCTGCCTCACCATGGGCTTCACTGCTGGCTGCAGGGGAATCTCTGCTCTGGCACCTGGAGCACCTCTTCTTCCTGTTTCTTCACTGATCTTGGTTTCTGCAGTGTTGTTTCTTTCACATATTCTGACTCCTCTCTCTTGGCTGCTGTTGTGCAATAGTTTTATCTCTCTTTTTAAATATGTTATCACAGAGGCACTATGACCCTTGCTGATGGGCTTGGCCTTGGCCAGCGGCAGGTCTGTCCTGGAGCTGGCTGGCATTGGCTCTGTCAGACATGGGGGAAGCTTCTGGCAGCATCTCACAGAAGCCACCCCTGTAGTCCCCTGCTACCTAAACCTTGCCATGCAAACCCAATACAGTGATGAAGAGATGAAGGTATAGAAAAGTATAGAAACCTGCAGAAGATGCACAAAAAAACCATTATGGCCATCTTTACCATTAAATAACTATGTAATTATGGTTGGTGAACACTATTGTTCATAAGTCTCAATCAAAATTGATTGTTAAGAGGTCTATCTGAGGCATTTGACTTCATGGGAGAAGTAATGTTGAGGTTACCTCCTATGTGCAGTTTCACACCCCTAATGTCTAATTAAAATTAGACTGCAGTTAAGTTTAACCCTAAGTGTTAATCAATTGCTATGCTAGCTGTGGACTATAGCTAAACAGGACTCTCAACTATCGAGCAGTTTTAAGTAGAACAGTCTCACTGAAGCTAGTAAAGGGACCTTTGTGCTAAAGCAGGCCTGTTTGTGAGTCTGAGATATATCTATATCAAATTATGATGTTCATTTTGTTCCATGGATTAATCATGGTTTTGCCTTGGCCTGAGGTACAGGTATACATTATAGCTGATCACTCAGAGAAAGCAAGATAGATGTCTTGTTGAAGAACAACATGGAGATGCCATCAAAGTGTAGTGGGTTAATGGCACCCACCAAGTCATTCTCTCACTCTCCCTCATCAACAAGACAGGGGGAGAAAATGAAAAACTCATGGGTTGATTTAAGGAAAAGATTGTGGGTTGACTGAAGGACACAGAGATTGTTTACCAATTACCATCACAGGCAAACCAGGCTCAATTTAAAGAAGATTAATATAATTTATTGCCAATTAAATAAATTGAGTAGGATATTGAGAAACAAACACAGAACTAAAACCACTTGCTCTGCCCTCCTTCTTTCCAGGATCAACTTCACTTGTTCCAGACTCTTCTACCTCCTTCCCACTGAGTGGAACAGGAGGATGGGGGACAGGGGTTGTGGTCAGTCTATAATGCTTCATCTCTGCTGCTCCTTTGTCCTCACAATCTTCCCCTGCTCCAGGGTGGATCCCTCCCACAGGACACAGTTCTTCACAGAATGCTCCAGTGTGGGTCCTTCCTACAGGCTGCAGTTCTTTAAGAACTGCTCCAGCAGAAGTCCTTTCTATGGGGTGTAGTCCTTCAGGAATGGACTGATCCAGTATGAGTCTGCCATAGGATGCAGCTCCTGCCAGAAGACCTGCTCCAGCGTGGACTCTTCTCCATGGGCAGGAGTTCTTGCCAGGAGCCTGGTCCAGTGTGGGCTCTTCATGGGGTCACAACTTCTTTCAGGGCACATCCACCTGCTCCAGGGTGGGGTCTGCCACAGGCTGCAGGTAGGTATATGCTCCAGACAGCCTGCCTTACCATGGTCTTCTTCACAGGCTGCAGGTAAATCTCTGCTCCAGCTCCTGGAGCACCTCCTTCTCCTTCTTCTCCACTGACCTTGGTGGTTGTAGGGATGTTTCTCTCACTTTTTCCCACTTCTCTCTCACAGTTGCTGCACAGCGTCTTTTTCCTTTACTTAAATATGTAATCACAGAGGTGCCACCAGCACTGCTGATGGGCTCAGCCTTGGACAGCAGTGAATCCATCTTGGACACAGCTGGAGCTGGCTCTGAGACGGGGGCAAGCCCCTGGTCTCAACCCACATGGGCCACCCCTGCAGTCCTTCATTTTCCTTCCCCCCACTACCAAAACTTTGCCATGTAAACCCAATACACAGGGAGCAGTCTGAAAACATCAGCTTTGAGTGTCTTTCATCTATCTTCTCAACCTCTTGGGATAAAAGGCTGTCTATCTAGTGGCCATTTGGGAGATCTCTAGCTTTTCAGTCTAGACACACGCAGACATGCTAGAATTGAGATTAGAGATGATTCTTCAGGTGGACTGTGTAGAGACTTCATGTGAACAAGAACTGGTAGAAGGGGAGAAGGCAAGTGGCATTCTGTAGACTGAAAGCTTGGAAGATTTATGCTTGTAAAGATGACTCACCACACAAAATTTTGACATGGGATTCCTGTTACTTTTCAAATATACATGTATCTATTTCCTGGTCTGAAATAATAAATTTTGTGGTGTTAAGATATTGCTCTGCTATCATTTCACTGCCTTATAGTCCAAATCCACAACAAGGTTGATGATTGAATGTATGGCTGAATAAGCCGAAGAGAAGATTAAGTCTTTTCAGGATCCATGTGCATCACAAGCCAGCCAGATATATCCTCTACAGTGCACGCAGAACATGTCCAGTCATATCCAAATGATGACTGTAGAGACAGCCTTCAAACCTTCCTGAGGCAGCCACATGGAGACAGAGCACTACTTGATTGCACCTTCACAGTGATCAAATCTTCTGGAGAATAAGCTTAGCCACTGATACCACACATTTCCTTGCATGGCTGGGTTATGGCAGCATGCTTAAGAACTCACTGAATCAGTGGCTGCTGTATGAACTGGAAGTATCAATTGAATATGACAGCATGGATGTCACTCTGAAATACTTCTTTTTTTAGCAATGACTGTTTCAGTTCAAATTTGAAAACTCTCAGCTTTGCTGGAGGAGTCCCTTTCTTGGATGTTCTTTAGCTTATCATTTTCCATGACATGTGTTGCACTGTAATAGTAAAAGTGTTATCCTGAGAACAGTTTTCTGTGGGTTCTCTTCTGCAAAGTGAATTTTCCTCATACTCAGTTCAGCTGTCACTTAGCAACCAAGAGGATAACCAGTGAAATTCTAAATATTATCTTGTCAAGGAGATCAAAACACAGAATGCACAATGAAATTGTCCAGGAAACTACCTCATTTTTTTTTTTTTTGCCCTTGTTTCAGCACCTCTCAATGGCAGATGCACAAAAAATTGCTAGTCATAGTGAATTTATACTGCAGTCTAAGGATCTGGAAGATAGCTCCAGGGATGGATGCCTTTCAATACTCTTTAAGTCAAAAATGGTCTGAGGAGATATGGAGGTGGATCTGCTGAAGACAGGGATGTGGCTTAGCATAATATCACTAGTAATATCCTTTACCTTCTAATGTTGCTATGTGGTCCAAGGTTTTGTTCACAGAGCTCAGGGAAACTTCACCTACTGGAAAGTTAACTTAGAGGCCACAGTAATATTAGGTTTATGCAAGAGATTTAGAGAAGCAGGATATAATAATAGATAGGGACTGTGACAAGGAGTTGGAAGAATTGGGTCCCGCTATCTTAACCCATCATTATTTCCTTGTGATTTGACTTCCTGGATGACTCAGGCCACAGAGGATCGCTCAGTGATTCTGTTTCACATCTATGACTGAGTTAAAAAAATATCTTTTTAGAGAGGCAGTGGCACAGAGTATATATTTAAAGGATGATGGTTATTTAATCATGTTGTAAAGAAAGGTTTTCAGTGCTTAATTATCCATTGAAACATGCTGTTTTATTTCCGGTCTGAATTTGCCTAGCTTTGAAAGAAACTGTATTCTATCATTTTCTATTACATTAAACAGCCTTTACAGTTGTTATCTTTTCCTCATGGAAACATTTAGACTCTGTCATCAAATCATCTTCTCACATTTTTTGTTAAGCTTCTCTATTGATCTTCTTTAGTCTCCCTCCATAGTGTTGTCTCTAGCCTTTCCTTAGACCATTCTGGAAACTTTGTTTCTTAGAAACTAAAGAAAATGAACAAAAAAAATCCCACCAACTTTATGGTTGGTGGAATCCATCATTTTCCAAGTGCAAATTTTAGTACTGGGCGCAGTGTCCTAGCACTGGGCTCCTCACACAAAGATAATGCTGTTTTCCTTTTCCTGATTAGAATTTTCTTTCCACAGTTGGGTATGAGGCTTGGTCTCTTTAGTTATTCATTACAAACCGAGTCAGTGTTCATCTGGTTACCCTCAGGGAAGTCTGAGCTGCCTTTTTAAAAAGCACAGTTCTTTATTATGAAAGAGCATCTCAGTCACTGTGATGAGCCTTAATGTAACGTGTGTTAAATGACGTATTGCTTGAGTCCATCCTGCATATGTTCTAGATCACACTATATAATTCATCTTCCATTAGATAAACTTAATAAGTTTTGGGTCATTCTACATCTTTACTGCCTACTGTTTTATTATTTCTTCTGGCTAATAACTAGCTATCATAGGCGATAAGGTTAGAATGGATTTCACTAGGTCATCTAATGCATCCTGCTGAACACAGGAAATTAATATCTAAGAAAAGTCCCAGTTGGGTGAATTCCTGGCATGAGCGATGAGGTACCTACTTACAACTGGATCACTTGGACGTGGACTTCAGTGCTGTTCCCCAGCAAAGTCCCAGCTTATGCTTTTGAAGCTGGAGGCCTTTGGTGACCTAAGAGCAGCACAGTTGTCCCCTTGCACTCTACTGACATGGCTGGCAGAAATTAAAGCAGACAAACAGCTCCCTCAAGATGTGGCTCCTGGATTTCAGAAAACAGTGGCCCAAGCAGGCAAGATTTTCCATTAGAGGAGATAGTTAAAAAGTGGCAGCAGCGGCTGCCATGGAAGACTGTTGGTATCACTGCAGAGGACTGTGCAGGGGCATTGCAGCCTTAGGCTGCAACTGAAGTTGACTATCTTAATGTTTCCTACAAAAATCCTTGTGGCTAAGCTTAACTGGTTCTGCTAGAGTTGTTTCTCATTAAACAGGGAGAAAAGGAACATGCAAAAACATTTAGGAGTGTGTCTGTAGGTCAGAACATCATTAAAGTAAATGAAGAAAAAGGAAAAGAAGTCATTTCTTTCCACTTTCAATTAATTTAATAGCAGTTATGCTGCATTCAGAGGCCCTGAGGCCTCTGTGAAGAAAACATTACTGTCCCCTTTCTGCAAGCTAGTATCCAAAAGACACAGAGATAAGCTGAATTGGAGAAAGTTGCACAATCATCTTGAAGTGTGTGAGTTGTGAAAAAAACCACAGCTGTCTGACTTTCATTTTTATGCACTGCTTAATAGATGACTCCTCCATTTATTCAGAAAATATATAAGGTTGCTGTTCCTGACAAATTATTTACTTCAGCTCCCGTTTGTAGCCACATGAATGATAATCTGTGCAAGAACTCAACTTAAATGCCTCTATGCAAATATACATAGCATGGGGAATAAACAAGAGGAGTTAGAGACACGCTCACACGTGCAGGGCTATGACCTTACTGGCATCACAGAGAGTTGGTGGGATGGATCATAAGACTGAAGTGTTAGAAAGGAAGGATACAGGGTTTTTTAGAAGGATAGGCAGGGGAGATGAGGAAGGGGTGTCACCCTCTATGTCACTGACCAAATGGAGTGCCTGGAGCTTTGCCTGGGGATGGATGAGGAGTCGACTGAGAGTTTATGGGTCAGAATTAAAGGGAAAGCAGGGATAGATGACATTATAGTGGGGGTCTGCTACAGGTTACCTGACCATGAAAACTGAGTGGATGAAGCCCTCTACAGACAGATAGGAGAAGCCTCGTGTTCACAAGCCCTAGTCCTCATGGAGACTTCACCTGCCCCGATATCTGTTGCAGGGACAACACAGCAGGGCATAAGCAATCCATGAGGTTCCTGGAGTGCGTTGATGATAACTTCCTTCTCCACATGCTACAGGAGTCAATGAGGAGAGGTGTTATGCTGAACCTTGTTGTCACCAATAGGGAGAGGCTGGTGGAGAATGTGAAGTTCAGGGGCAGACTGGACTTCAGTGACCATGAAATCATGGAGTTCAAGATCCTTAGGGCAGCAAGGAGGTCACACAGCAAGCTCAATACCCTGGACTTCAAGAGAACAGACTTTGGCCTCTTCACAGATCTGTGTGGCAGAGTACCATGGGATAAAGTGCTGGGGACAATAGGGGCCCAAGAAAGGTGGTTAATATTCAAGGATAACTGCCTCCAAGCTAAGGAGTGATGCATCTCAACAAAGAGGAGGTCAAGTAAAAACACCAGGAGGCCTGTGTGCATGAACAAAGAACTCCTGGACAAGCTCATACACAAAAAGGAAGTCTACAGAAGGTGGAAGCAAGGATAGATAGCATGGGAGAAATAGAGAGAAATTGTTCAAGCAGCCAGGGATGAGGTTAGGAAAAGCTAAAGCCCTGATAGAATTAAATCTGGCCAAGGACATCAGGTGCAACAAGAAAAGCTTCTATAAGTATGTCAGTGATAAAAGGAAGACTAGGGACAATGTGGGACCCCTCTCAAAGGAAAAGAGACACTTCATTACCCAGGATATGGAGAAGGCTGAAGTACTCAATGGCATTTTTACGTCAGTCTTCACTGGTAAGTGTTCCAGCCACACCACTCAAAATGCAGAAAGCAAAGACAGGAACTGGGAGAATGCAGAACTGCCCACTGTAGGAGAAGATCAGATCTGAGACCACCTAAGGAACCTGAACTTGCACAAGTCCATAGGACCTGATGAAATGCATCCACAGGTCCTGAGGGAACTGGTGGATGAAGTGGCTAAGACACTATCTACCTTATTTGAGAATTCAAGGCAGACCAGTGAAGTTCCCACTGACTGGGAAAGGGGAAACATAACACCCATTGTTAAAAAGGGGAAAAAAAAAGAAGACCTGGGGAACTACAGGCCAATAAGTCTCACCTCTGTGCCTGGCAAGATCATGGAGTGGATCCTCCTGGAAGCTATACTAGGGCACATGGAAAATAAGGAGGTGATTGATGACAGCCAACATGGCTTCGCTAAGAGCAAATCCTGCCTCACAAATTTGGTGGCCTTCTACAATGGGGTTACAGCATTGGTGGATAAGGGAAGAGCGACTGACAATGCCTGCATGTACTTCTGTAAAGCATTTGACATTGTCCTGCACAACATCCTTGTTTCTACATTGGAGAGACATGGATTTGACAGATGGACCACTGAGTGGGTAAGGAATTGGTTGGATGGTCTCACTCAAAGTGTTGCGGCCAACGATTTGATGTCCGTGTGGAGACCAGTGACGAGTGGCATTCCTCAGGGGTCGGTGTTGGGACCAGCACTGTTTATAATCTTTGTCAGTGACATGGACAGTGCGATGGAGTGCAAGCTCAGCAAGTTCACCAAAGACACCAAGCTGTGTGGTGCAGCTGACATGCTGGAGGGAAGGAACGCCATCCAGAGGGACTGTGACAAATTTGAGAGGTGGGCCTGTGCACACCTCATGAAGTTCAGCAAGGCCAAGTGCAAGGTCCTGCATATGGACTGGGGTAATCCCAAGCACAAATAAAAGCTGAGTGATGAGCGGATTGAGACTAGACCTGCGGAGAAGGGCTTGGGAGATATAGTGGATGGAAAACTGACTATGAGGCAGCAATATGTGCTCGCAGCCCAGAAAGCCAACTGTATCCTGGATTGCATCAGAAGTGTGGCCAGCAGGCCAAGGTAGGTGATTCTGCCCTTTTGCTCATGTGAGACCTCACCTGGAGTACTATGTTTAGATCTCAGGGGCCCCAGTAGAAAAAGGACATGGACTTGCTCAAGTAAATCCAGAGGCGGCCACAAAGATGATGACTGGGCTGGAGCATCTCCCTTCTGAGGTTAGGCTGAGAGAGTTGGGTTTGTTCAGGATAGAGCAGAGAAGGTTCTGAGGAGACCTTATAGGAGCCTTCCAGTACTTAAAGGGGGTCTAGAAGAAAGCCATAGAGGGACACTTTATCAGGGAGTGTAGTGATAGAATGAGGGGTAACTGGTTTAAACTGAAAGAGGGTAGATTTAGATTAGACATAAGGAAAAAATTCTTTGCTGTGAGGATGGTGAGGCACTGGAATAGGTTTCTCAGAGAAGTTGTGTGTGCCCCTTCCCTGCATGTGTTCAAGGCCAGGATGGAATTGGCTTCAAGAACCTGGTCTAGTGGGAGGTGTCCCTGCCCATGGCAGGAGGGTTTGGAACTAGATGATCTTTCAGGTCCGTTACAACCCAAATCATTATTTGATTCTATTAACTCACAAGCCAATGTTAACTCACTTGTAAGATGATGTTATAGGGGAAAACAGTATTCCAGTACGTTTTCCTGATCACTTGTCAGAAAATGCCTCTCTGATCATTCTGTACTTATGTTCTACTGCCTAACTTTGAGACTCTTACACCCATAAACAGGACAGAAAATCATGCTGATGAATTTCCAGGACCTGTGGCTAAAGTGTTAATGGATCACCCTAAATTGATATACACTACATATCAGTCTGGATTCTTCTTGGGATGCAGTTCATATAAAAGGGACATGCAGCATTAAGCAATATCGGAAGCCTCACAATTGCACACCTCTTTACTTTCATCCAATCTTCTCACTTCTTTTTGTGTCTTCGGAAGCACTGTGACTAATCTGACCTCTCTTACTTCTGTTTTGGAGTTTTCTTATGTGATAGGTTAACGTTGACTGGATGACAGGTATCCATTAAGCCACTCTATCACTCACCTTCCTCAACTGAACAGGGGGAGAAAAATATGACAAAAGGCTCATCGGTCAAGATAAGGAAAGGGAGATCACTCACCAATTGTTGTCACAAGCAAAACAGACTTGAGGAAATTATTTTAATTTATTACCAATCAAATCAGAGTAGGATAATGAGAAATAAAACCAAATCTTTAAACCACCTTCCCCTCACTCCTTCCTTCTTTCTGGGATAAATTCCAGTCCTGATTTCTCTACCTCCTCCCTCACAGCAGCACAATGGAATGGGGGTTGCAGTCAGTTTATTACATGTTGTCTCTGCTGATCCTTCCTCCTCAGGGAAAGACTCCTCACACTCTTCCCCTGTTCTAGCCTGGTGTACCTCCCACAAGGGACAGTCTTCCAACATGAGTCCTTCCCATGGGCTACAGTTCTTCACAAACTGCTACAGCATGCGTCCCTTCCACGAGGTGCAATCCTTCAGGAACAGACTGTTCCAATGTGGGTCCTCCATGAGGGTCACAAATCCTGCCAGCAAACATGCTCCAGTGTGAGATCCTCTCTGCATGGGTTCATAGGTCCTGCAAGGAGCTTGCTCCAACATGGTCTTCCCACAAGGTCACAGCCTCCTTCAAGCAGTCACCTGCTTCAACACAGGGCCCTCCATGGGCTGCAGGGACACAGTCTTCCTCACCATGGTTTTCACCACGGGCTGCAGGGGAATCTCTGTTCGGGCACCTGGAGCACCTCTTCCTCCTCCTTTTTCACTGACGTTGGTGTCTGCAGAGTTGTTTCTTTCACATATTCTCACTCTTCTCTCTCAGCTGCTGTTGTGCAGCAGTTTTTTCCCCTCCTTAAATACGTTATCCCAGAGGTGCTACTGCCATCGTTGATGGGCTCGGCCTCAGCCAGCAGTAAGTGTGTCTTGGACCTGGCTGGCATTGGCTCTATCGGTCACAGGGGAAGCTTCTGGCAGCGTTTCACAGAAGCCACCCCTGCAACTCTCTCATTGCTGCCAAAACCTTGTTGTGCAAACTCAACACATCTTAATTCCTGCTCTCCCTCATTTTCTTATTTTGCCACTCTCCATTTCTTTTCACTATTCTTTCTCTTATTTTTTTTCTCCTCATTCTATTGCTTGCTCCTTCTGTCTTGACATGTGGCAACTATTTTGTTATACTATTTGATGATGTACTTACAAAATCAGCTGAGGAAGATTTCCTTCTGATGACAATTCAGTCCTTCTGAGTGGGGGGGCACTCTGTTTCCCAGCTCATCACCCTTAGGCAGCTGCCTTGAGCATGTTCTTTAGTCTGGGGATTAAATAATTTCCTGGAGATCAGTGTTTCTGTCAAACAGGATATAAGCATAAACCACTAGGAAGAGCTGGAGAAGGAAATCAGTAGTGAAAAATAAGTACATCACAGCATAACAAGCTAGCAATAGATTTATTTTAACCCTTTGGACTTTTCTGTCTTCTCATGAATTACTGAGTCTGATGGACTTATATTCTTTGTATCTTCATAGCTCTTGGGAGTTCTAGAAATCTTCGTGGCTTCATAGCTCCTGGAAGACTGTGATTAGCCTACAGGTGTTAAATACTTATGATATAAAATCAAACTCAAATAATCTGTACGCATATAAACCCTCCTCCTACTGACTTCCTAAATTGACTCTTATCATGTAATAAGAGGAGAAAATTCCGTGGCTGCTGTCCTTTCCACAGCATGACAAATACATAGCAAAATAGTTACATAAGAGCAGATACCGATAATATTCCAGATAAAAGGGCACAGCAAGTGGCGAGGGGGCCATGTGCAGGGATGATCTTTATTCCTATTGTTTATATGGCAGCTACACTTTGCCCAGGGTGACACACACTCCCACCAACCAGTACTTCCTAAACCTGGTGGGAGGCAGAACCTTCTCTCCTGAGATAATAATTTGATGTCTTTGTCTTCCCTTGCAGTCTGTTGTCCTGTAACACTTGTGATGTTGTAAGCCAGAATGAGAATTTTAACATTCTGTATATGTGCGTTTATGAACTATGAAATAAATGAAAATCAGCATTTTTGTGCCATTGGCTGGGGCCCACAAGCTGGCTGAAGGGTGTCCTCATTTATAACAGCATTGGTGAATGGAGCTAATATGATAGCTCATAAACTGTTTCCGTCCCCTTTTGATAGTGGCTGAACAACAAAGAAAGAGCAACTGATGTTCTCACATTAAACATTTTGTTCAATATTTAAACATTAAGGCTTAAATTTTTAACATGGTGCAGAAAGCTTCGGCTGTGTGCCTCTCATGAAAGGTAATAGTAGGCATGGAGCTAAATCCCACCACATTGCATTTAATATTTATCCCTAAAGGCTTCTGCTGCTGAAGAGATTTGAGCACATTGCACTTTTTAAGGCTTCCGGAGGCATTCCAATATCACCTAGCTGATTATGGTGTTTGCAAAGAGCATATTAGCTTTCTGCCTTGCAGTGTATATGGCAAAACAATTGTGCCAGGCTGCAGACAGTGAAAGAAGTTTGTAAGTTTTAAAGGAAAATCAGAGATTTTACTTAATCAATCCATCCTAAATAATTTAATATATTAATCCAACAAGACTAGATAAAAGATAAAAGAAGAAACAGAACCCGTATAGTTAGTATCCTGTACTTTTAGATCTTGGTTATAAAATGTGTTTCTATTTATGTTATCATTTATATAAGCTCCTCTTTATGCCTATGCAGCTTCAGTGCTCAGATTTTCATCAAATCTCTAAAGAGGCAATGGCACATACTTGTTCTATGATAGATCGTTTCAGTCAGTTTTACAACATGCTCCTTGGTTCCCACTCTTGGCTGGGCAAAGCTGTGCCAGTTTTATATTCAGCACAGTGTATTTTCCCCTCCACACGTCCTGAACTGTACAATTCACTTGGGGGAGGAAAAATTTATACCCATTGCCATCCCCGAAACTGCTGGATAGAGAGAAAATAGCCTGATGTCCTCCATGATGGCTCTCCACCCTGTGATGCAGTGTTGGGCATGGACCATTGGTTTGAGGATGCAGGGAAGCACAGAGCAAAAGGAAGGATTGCCGCAGTGGGGTTAGGGTGTAAGTGGGAAGTTAAGTGAGGAAGCTTGCTCTTGTACCAGTATGAAGTCTGTGGGTTCTCCCACTTTTTCTTTTAGCTTACAGATACACTCTGTGAGAAGTGTGGCTGTAGCACTGCATGCTTCTCATTGTGTGCTTTCCTTCCTGAAACTGCTGAGTGAAAACCCTTCATGGTGATGGGATACTTACTTGGACACACCTCAGGTATAAGTTCATAGTATGGACTGTTTAAAAGTCTGGTCTTGAAGCTGCGGTCAGCATTGTAAGCACAGCTTATTTTCCTTATATTGTGAAAGATCCCACATGAAGTATTGTCTAGCTTTTCTATCCTTGGAAGTAACTCATCTGAGTTACTTTGATTCAAACAAGTCTTGGCCTGTGCTTTTGAGACCAGTCCCAGAAGTAATCAGATGACATTTCCAGATTCTTGAAGAAATCCTTATAGGGCTACATCTGATTAATGAGATGTATCAATTAAAACAGTATATGGACTATTATCTAGTAAATAGCTGAGCTAGTAATCTATCAGTTAAGAGATTTCAGGAGTTACAAATTTCGATAATCTTATTAGGATTTGGAAACTAGGATTAGGAAACCACATAATCTGTGGTTTGCTAAATAACGATTAATGGTAACTCTGAGGTAGAGTTTATAATTATGATGAATTTTCGGTATAACAATATAAAAGTAATAAACACTAAGGCATGTGAGAAAGTGAGAGGGGACATTTAGTGGGATTATTTACCACACAACGTATTTAACCAGCATATTCCAGGGTACAGTTACTTTTTTATGATTATTCTTATAATTTTTTTAAGACATATGAGGAAATGAACATACGATTTTTATGTGACCCTAAAAAGTTAGTAATTTTAAATGAAAGTAAAAGTTTATCATAAATGTATTAATATGTTCTCCTATTGAACTAGCCAGTCCACAGTGTCAAAGAAATACTACAACTGTAATGTCAGACACTGGGTGGTTTTCCCACAGAAGAGAGTCTGTGGGGCTTGTCCCCTAGTGCAGTGTGGCCACATGAGGCTAAAGGTGGGAAGAGAAGGGCTGATCTCACATGCAGGTTCCAGGACAAGACTTTCTTCCTCCCCTCTAACTTACTCTCTCCACAGGTTGGTTATGCTTCTGAGACATGTCAGCCTCTTCTTCATCTTTAGGTGGATCCAAGAGACCACTAAGACATACCACTAGTCTTGCAGTCTGACTCTGTTACGTATAGACTCTGATAAATTAATGATATCATTATCATCACTATCATCAAAGTGAATCAAGAGGGGTATGAGCTGTAGTCTGCTGCTGTAGTAGAGACTTGACATGGGATCAATATGGACCTTGTTCTTACCAACAAGGAGAGGCTGGTGGGGAATGTGAAGCTCAGGGGCAGCCTTGACTTCAGAGACCATGAATTCGTAGAGTTCAAGATCCTTGAGGCATCAAGGAGGTCACACAACAAACTCACTACCCTGGACTTCAGGGTAGATTTTGGGACTGGTGCTGTTTGTCGGTGACATGGACAGTGGATTAAGTGCACCCTCAGAAAGTTTGCCAATGACACCAATCTGTGTGGTGCAGTTGACACACTGGTGGGAAGGGATGTCATCCAGAGGGACTGTGACAGGCTTGAGAAGTGGGCCCATGCAAACTTCATGAAGTTCAACAGGGCCAGGTGCAAGGTCCTGAACATGGGTCAGGGCAATCTCAAGCACATCCCTACCACAGGCTGGTCGATGAGTGCATTGAGAACAGGAGAAGGACTTGGAGGTGTTAGTTGACAAGAAGCTCAACATGACCCTGCAATGTGTATTTGCAGCTCGGAAAGCTAACTGCATCCTGGGCTGAATCAGGAGAATTGTAACAAGCAGGCTGAGGGAGGTAATTCTCCCCTTCTACTCTGCTCTTGTGTGAGTTCACCTGGAGTATGGGGTTCTGCTCTGGGGAATCCAACATAAGAAGAACATGGCCCTGTTAAAGTGAGTCCAGAGGAGATCCACAAAGATGATCAGAAGCCTGGAGCGCCTCCCTTATGAGCACAGGCTGAGAGAGTTGGGGTTGTTCAGCCTGGAGAAGAGAAGGCTCTGGGGACACCTTATAGCAGCTTTCCAGTACCTAAAGGGGGCCTACAGGAAAGATGGGGAGGGACCCTTTATCAAGGAGTGTAGTGATAGGATGAGGAGTAATGGCTTTAAACTGAAAGAGGCTAGATTTAGATTAGATATTAGGAAGAAATTCTTTACTGTGAGAGTGATGAGACACTGGAACAGGTTTCCCAGAGAAGTCGTGGCTGTCTCCTCTCTGGGGGTGTTCAAGGCCAGGTTGCATGGGACTTTAAGCAACCTGGTCTACTGGAAGGTGGGTTTTAAGTAGGTGATCTTTAAGATCCTTTCCAATCCAAACAATTCTATGATTCTATGAAATAATGAATAAAAAGCTATGGGAACCAGATTATATTTCTGTATCTGCAATTTTTCAATCATTGCTCATAACTGTGAACACACTTTATTTAATTTTGCATAAGTTCTTCCTTTTATGCTCCCCCTAGCAACTGGTGATATGAATAGGATAGTGCCCCTACAATAACCAAAGGCTGAGGAACTACAATGACAGGGAAAGAAAAAGAAAACCACACACAGGCTGGCTCTGAGAAAATGCATGTGTGAAATTGGAGAGAAAAATCCCCTTTTAAGCCCATTACTAAATCATTTATCTGAATTTTAATTGCTATGGTTGGATTGAGTCTTCTGAATAAGTTGTCACATTACATTGAAATTCCTCCTATTCTCCTATATTGCTTCACACATGAAATAATTTGTCGTGTTCCTTTCTGGCATGCAGCATTTTACAGGGTTGGAAAATCACCATCAAGTGGAAAAAATGTGTTCTTTTTGATCCCACAAGTCACAAAAATGGCTATGCAAAGTCAGGCTCCTCCTCGTTTCATGAAGTCAGAATTGAAAGTAATTTTAAAAGATATTATATAGTGATATGCAGCTAAAATGTTCTTTTTCTCCATGAATTATAATTTATTACTGTCACCTAAAATAATGACATAACCAGTCAGTCACCCTTGAGAATAATGCAGTTTCCTCCACAAGATGAAAAGGTGTTACCTATCTGAGGGAGTGTTCTGAAACAAAGCCACCAGAAACTGAAAGGAAAACAGAAAGTTAGATGGATGGTTACTTTTAGGCTACATTTTAATTTATAAGGTAGTGAGTTCTGCAAACCAAGTATGATATTCATGTAAGACAGGTAAACCATTAAACACAAGAGAGGAAGCAGCCTTCACATACAATGGAGGGCTATTGACCAAATGTAGAGCATCAGTCAGAGCTGACAGCAAAGATTAGGAAAACCTCTAGTTGCAATATCTTCCCTTAAGGCTGCTGATTGGAGTTGTGGAAAATTACATTAGGGAGGCAATGAGCAATTCAACCCTCAAGGGAATAAGAAAAATGTAAATTTTAAAGCTAATTCAGTCACAGCCATGGTGAAAGCTCATTCCTTGGGCTCTGTAACTATCTCATAAGATTCACTGTCCATTTTAAGCAGAGTTAATTTATTTTTATTTGTTTTACATGAGTGGTTAACAATAACTCTTCATAACTTCCATGTGCAGCAATAAAAGTAGTATTCCTGCAATCACCTGTTGGAATTGTCATCCAATTTTAACTTTTTTTCTCACTGAAAGTATTTACAATGAATACAACAACCTGTTGTTATTGCCACCAACTGTAAATATTTTAAGGTACTTGTCTCTCTGTGTCTATATTACTGGAGGAAAAGTCACAAAAATATTGGGCTGGAAAGACCTTGGTACCAAACAGGAACAAATGTATCCAGACCGTTCCTGGCAGCCAGTACTATGCCATCAAACAAAGAATGTGGCCAAAGCTGTGATGGTTATAGTAGCAGAAGAAAAGCTGTTGCTCTAGTGAGAGATTAAACATTGACCATCTCATGGGAAACATTTTTTGCCCAACAAGGACTCAAAAACTCCATGGAAGGAGGGTCCATGGCCTCTGCAGTTATCTTCTTCCTATGCTTCCCTAACCATGTTGTGGAAGGGTTTTCCTAAGATTTAACCATGTTTCCCATGCTGGAAATTAAACTCATGATTTCATGTGGGAGCACGTGGAAAATGGAATTAGGAGCACTGTTAGCAAACAGCTGATTACAATTCCATCTAGTACCAGATCATCTGCTTTTGTTCTTTTCCACTCCTTCCTTTTTTTTTTTTTTTTTTTTTTTTCTCCACTTCTGTTCCTGAAGCATCAATCTTGTATTTTCAGGATTTAACACAGTAATTCCTGAAAAATATTCTCAGAGGCCATATTCTGCAGAGTGTTTTTCTTTTCTGTTTCTCTTCTCTAGACTCTCACTGGCATCCCTGAACTTAGTTCTGTAACTGATGTTTCAGTAATGTGAAGACTAGAAGAGTGATGATGTCCCACAGCTTACTCACACACCTGCTCATTCCTCATGGAAAGAAATTTTTCTTTTTTTGGACAGCAGCAGCAAGCACTGCCCACATGTGGCTTCCAAAGTCTATTTTTTCCATGTTATTGCTAAGACCGTTGATCTTCATGTTGTATTTGCATATTTTCTTTCTCCTCCAGAAATGCAATGTGCCACTTCTGTTTACTGAACTTCATCTAATATAGAAAAAGAACATGCATACTCTGTCCCTCAACTAAAGTGCTTCTACATGTGTGTGCCATTACATCAGCCAAACTGTTAATGAGAATCCTGACTAGGATAGGGCAGAAGAGACCCCGTTAAACCTTCACATTAAATGCTGTTTCTGCATTATAGCCAACTAATGATATGAAACTTTACAAGGCAGTTATCAACTGATTGTTCAGAAGCTTTAAAGTGGATTAATAGAGACTATATTTCATTTGTTTATGACAATGTCATGTGATAAAGTTTCAAATAACTTTCTAATTTTCACATATCACACTTCCCTGTGTTCTTAAGTGCTAATTCAGCTGACCATCTGCATAGCTGGTAAAAGAGTAAGTCTTTTGATAACTCCAGCACCTAGCCCACGCCCGTTGTTTGCAATGGACATCTGGCAGGTTCATTTCCCATGGCAATGAAAAAACTTCTCCCCTTTTTCTTAAAATGTTTATTACTCATTGTACCTCTGCTTGTCTAAGATGATTTAGCTCAGTAATGATATTGATTTTATATGTTCTTTTGAGGCATCATTAGTCAAGTAGAGCTAGTGAACTGTTTCCAAAATTTAATCTCATAAATTTCACTTTGTGAAAAATATGAACTCACATTAAGTTTTCAAGGTGTGCATCTTCTGGGTAAAACTACCATTTCTTTGTAAGGAAAGATATTTGTGTACTATGAGCAGATACACATCTGTATGTGATGTGTAAGGAGAGGTTCTAATATGATGTTGCATACAGCATTGCCTTCATAAAGTAATGAGAGGAAAACTTAATCTGTTTCATCTAAAGATGCAAAAATGTCAATCACAGTTATCTTGATTAGATAGCAAGAAGTATAATTGCTGTTCAAGTGAAATGTCTTCACTGATTGCTAACTATGTAATTGTGAGGGGTTGATAAAACACCCTGGCAACATGGACATTAATGCTAGGCAGTTTTTCCAGGATTTTAAAGAAGGTATAAGTATATGGTTGGTAAATAATGCTACTGAAGTAAGGTATTCTGTTCTTTCCCACGCTGAGCTTCTAGGAACTTATACAAGATAATTGAAATTTTATTGAAAGACAAATTTTTAAATCACAGTCTGTGTGGGCTGAGGAAGCAACCACTTTAATTGATTTGGAAGGATCAGACCTTGGATCTTTCCTCTTTGCATAGGTCAAAACTGACATTGTAAAAGGTCAGAGGAAGATTTCCATGGGTCAGAACTGTAGAATATTTATTAGAGGCTGATCTTGTGAGTAAGGCAACATCGCAGGCCTCAGGTCAGTTATGACTTTTAGCACATTCTCTGTGATCTTTCTCAAATTCTTAGGCTTTTCATACATTATCACTCCTAAAGTTATACGAATATAACACTTCAGTAGTCTTCTGTTTACGGTAAAACTGCTGCATGGCCTCAAAAAGACAAAAGTTAAAGAAGACTAATCTCATTTGGGGGTTCATATCCTGCTGTTAATGAAGAAAGCCCTCTGGCTTTTCAGGCTGAAGTCTGACTCTAACATACCTGTACAGGTTATTTCCCTTGCTGAGGGTTTGACAGATAGCACAAACTAAAATCTTTCCATCCCTAGGGATGACCTGATTAACTTCAGTCTGAGAAGCAGGATATTTTTAAACCTCATTTTATACTGCTTCTTGTCAGTGGTGACAATTCATTATGATAATGAAGGATAATAGAGAGGAACTTTTTTCCAGCAGCCATGAGAGAACATCTTTAATTTTCTGTATAATATCCTTATGAAAAACCTGAATTTTGCTTGAATGATAGATATCCTACTAATAACAATGATAAAAAAGGAGTTTCTGAAGAGAAGTACATTAATATCATCTTCAATATCAGCTAGAGAATTAAACAAACAATTTTCTTGGTGAAAAGCAAAGATAATGAGCCATCAAGCCTTGAAAAATAAAAGCATAGTAAGATTTTATCATTACCTTTTATTAAGGTCATTAAAGAGTGAGGGAAGGTAGAATGACTTTGGAAGATCTTGTGTATGGACACTAAGCACTGAAATGCTGACACAGCTCTCTATGCAAAGGATGGAGCCAGCCTTCTGACCTTGAATTTCTTCTTGCACAGAAGAGTTGACCTCCTCTCCAGGAACCTAGTTCAGCTTTGTATTATATTACCAGCAACTTTATATGACACCCACTGCCCCCAAATTCCAGGATGGAGGTATCTGTGGAAGGATCTATCTCACTTAGTTTTAGGTGTTTATAGTATATACTCCTATATGGGACCAGGGGATCCATTTATAGTCAGTGGAGATCTCTTCAATAGAGTCAGTGGAGTGTTGGGTGTGATTTGTGATTTGCAGTGAGCTGCAAAGTAGGTGCCCACATTGACCAGATGGGTCACAACCCACACTACACTGACTCACCATTGACTACAAGGGCACTTAGACAGCTGTTCAAGATAGATGCCAACAGTTGAGATGAATTCCTTCTTGGAATCTGGCTTGCAATGTGCCAGTCCATGAGTGAGCAGACAGATACATTGTGGATTAAACTCTGTTCTTAGTACTTCACAGTGCTCTCCCACAGCTTTCTGTACCCACTTATCCTATGACATTGGTTACAGCTCTGGAGGTTCAGTGTTTTGACAGAGTGGACCTGGATCATCATATGTATGGGTTGACACAGAAATAAACCAGGCCCAGAAGTCTTCAAGTAGAATTAATTTCAACTGGTTGCTTGTGGGATTAAAAACTCTGAGTCATTTACTATCAATGGTGGTGTTTGTATTGAATTTACCAAAGTTAAACATTAATCACAAACTCTTTGCAGCTGGTTGGGGCCTAGTCAAACTACATAAAGGCTCCAGCTTGTTTTAATGAGATAGGAGAGAAGCCTTTATTTAGGCATTAAGTGTGAGACTCTTTGCTATGAGGTGACATGGTTTATATCCCTACCATGGGAAGCCTTCTGTTGGAATAAAAATGAGTCCTCTTCAGGGACTGTCAATTACTGATGTAACTCTAGAAAATATCTGTTTTACCAGTTCCGTGAAATGCAAAACTTTAGTGTGCCAGTTCAGATCTTGTTAGAAAATCTTTCTAGATTTGTGGTGCACAAATGGGAGCTTGTGTGTGAAGACATCTAAGAAAGATGTCTAAAGAAGTCTATGTAAGTTTTTGCAGAAACTTCTCTCACCTTAAAGAGGAGAGATTTATAGCCTTTGTGCAAGACTGGAAGAGTTCTCTGTGAATATCTGCTGAGGGCTAGTTCTGAGCAGACAACAATATATGTCTGATATATTTTTAGGAAGGCACTGTTTTTGCAATGTTTCCTATGTAACAACAAAAGAATAAAGTATAATTGGTCAAGAGTGTGAGAAGTCACTGTTTAGTAGTTCAGAAGCACTCCCTGGATGTGAAATGACCATTTAAATATCCTTAACTTTTGGATTTGACCAGTGGTTCATTCTTCCTGCAAACCTATGTCTCAAAGCAGTGATTTCAATGTTAATTACATTCTTTCCTGATTAAAGCAGGTGGTTGAATTAGGGTTCTATTACACAGATCATTTCCTGTTCTAAGACTGGTAAATGTATAATTGTGCTGCTGTTCTTCAAGCCATCTTGTCACAGGTTTGGAATATTATTTTCCACTCACAGATCTGGGCAAAGATTTATGCAGCCTCTATTTCTGTGAATAAATAATTTCTCTGCTATCTGAAAATCTAAATCTCTCACAGCCTAAATTTCCTTAAGGATAAAATCAATTAAAACCATAGAAGAATATATCTCAAAACTAATTAACCTTTCTTAGCTGAGCTTTTAAACCATCTGGTTTGAAGATAGTGAGTCACCTCAAGGCAGAGATGTCTGCCAGGCCTGTGTAGCTGTTAATGGCCAGCTTTGTGGCTCAGGTAATGCAGCCATCAGCTAGAAAGCAATAGCCTTGCATCTACACTCACTTTTTCATAATGGACTGACACTGAGTTATCCTGGCCTCATGCAACAACAAGCAAAGGTCTGGGGAGAACTGAATCCCTGAGGCACCCAAAGCAAGCAAAAACTTTGAGTGGTTCAGCTGCTGAGACACCAGCACTCATGTCTCAGGTGTGCCACACTTCTGAGAGCTATGGATCATCAATCACCCACCTAAAGGTCATGGAATCTTCTACAGCATCTCAGCACTAGAAAAAGAGCCATTGTGCTATTTTGCTGAATAATGCCTCTCAGATCCATAACTGCCTTCAGTCCTCATGCACTTAATGCCTGGATGTAGGGTCCAACTGCCCCAGCAAGTATTAAATAAGAGGCTCTTTTTTCTTCTCATCTCCCTTAAACTGAGACATGTTCTGATTAACAAAGAAATACATTCATTCAGGTGAACAACACAGTAACTTGAAAAGCAACAGACAATTGGGATTTGTCTCTTAAAATCTAGAGAATACTGCTCAGAAGATGAAGGGAAAATGATCTGGCAATTGCTGTTAAACTCTGAATAAAGTGATGAGAGTGTCCTGAAATGAAGAAAATATTGATACTGTTTGCAAAATGTATGGGAAATGTTTTGAGGACTTGACTTTTGACAGAACTGCATTACAAAGGTTTGCCCTCTGCAGCTCTCCTTAACCATCAGGATCTAGATGGACAAACAAAATGTGAGAATCAGCTTTGGATTTTTCAGGAAATATTGTGAATGGTGTGTGAATAAATCTTACCCAAAACATTAATTCAAAATGTCTTTGCAGGCAAGTTGTCTAAAACCTGCTGAAACTGCAGCATTTTTGAAGGCATAGCTGATGGGTTACTGTTCAAGTCAATGTTGTTTAACATCCATGTTAATGGTCTAAGAAGGCTGAGTAGGCTGCTTGTTAATGGCAATCTTAGACTATTAAAGGGAAATGTGAACACCAGGCAGGAGAAAGTAATAACGACAAAAGGAGAAAAAACTGCTAGCAAATAACAAAATGAGGTTCGATTTAGAGAAAAAGAAGCAAAATTATCCAGTGAAAATTATTGTTTTAGACAACAGGTAGAGGGATATTAAAAATTAATCGTGTTGAATAAAATGTAGAGACAGAAATATATCTGTGAGAATGATATAGATAGAGTTAACAGTGTTTGGATCAGGAGGGTGGCCCAGATGCTTTCTTCCTTTCTGTCCTATTTTCTAGGACTCTGCAAGTTTTCAACAAGCTACCACATAAACTTTTGGTATGCGTAAACAAATTGAGCAAAGCAAAGTGATCATTTAGCCAAGAGGTGTTGGTCTTACCTATGTATCCAGAGTATCATTGTACACAGGGCCATGAATTCAAAATGGTGAATATTTAAAGAACGAAAAATAAGTTGGGAAACTGGAGGAATTAAATAAAAAAGAAGATATTAGATGCTAAATTAATCTAGCTAAATAAGGTCTTCTAACCAGGGCTGGGTGGAGTTGCAGAGCAGATGGACAAGAGCTTCTCTTTCATGCCATGGCACTGTGGCACAACCATGGCATTTCAGATATGTCAGTCCACAGTAGCGCAGGTCTCCCAAAACACGGTGAGCAGATGAGAGATGGGGTAGGTGGTGGCCTTGCACCTTTGAAGAACAGCAGCTGACACCTGTCTGGGATACCATGGGAAATAAAAATGGCACTATAGGTACTTGAACCACCCACAGATTATTTGGGGATTGAATAAAATGGAACACCAGTTCTTGCCTTCCTTGGTAAGTGGTCTTTCCCAACACAAAGCAGCATCTCTATTTGTAGATGTAGAACAGGGGCTTCATGAAGATCCATGAAGCAGCAAAGACACAAGGGTTATTGACATGTTGGAAACAACAGAAGTTCCTGAGAATGGTCACATAGGAATAAGGACTTTTCCCCCCAAACTCAGGAGGACTGCAAGGGTGCTGTGGGGTTATGCAGGGAGAAAATTCGAAGGGCTAAATCCCAGCTAAAATTTAATCTGGCTACAGCCATAAAAGACAATTAAAAATGTTTCCTTAAATACATTAAGAACAAAAGGAGGGCTAAGGAGAATCTTCATCCTTTATCAGATGTGGGGGGAAACATAGTGACAAAAGCTGAGAAGAAGGTTGAGGTACCTAGGTACTGAGGTACTTTGTTGCCTTAGTCTTTAATAGTAAGACCGATTGTTTTCTGGGTACCCAGCCCCCTGAGCTGGAAGACATGGATGGGGAGCAGAATGAAGCCCCCATAATCCAGGGGGAAGTGGTCGGTGACCTGATATACCACTTAGACACACACAAGTCCATAGGACCAGATGGGATCCATCCAAGGGTAGGGAGGAAGCTGGAAGAAGTGCTTGCCAAGAAAGTTTATTATTTTTACTATTTATATAGTCCTGGCAAACTGGGGAGGTCCTAGTTTACTGGAGATTAGCAAATGTGACACCCATCTACAAGAAGGGCTGGAAGGAGGATCTAGGATATTACAGGCCTGTCAGTCTGATCTCAGTGCCAGGGAAGGTTATGGAGCAGATCGTCTTGAGTACCATCATGTAGCATGTACAGGACAACTGGGTGATCAGGCCCAGTCAACATGAGTTTATGAAGGGCAGATCCTGCTTGACTAACCTGATCTCCTTCTATGACAAGGTGACCTACCTAATGGATGAGGGAAAGGCTGTGGATGTTGTCTACCTTCACTTTAGTAAAACCTTTGACACCACTTCTCACAGCATTCTTCTGGAGAAATTCTTCTGGAGAAACTGTCTGTTTATGGCTTTGGATGGGTGTACTTTTTGCACAGGGTAAAAATCTGGCTGAATTGCTGAGCCCAAAGAGTGGTGGTGAATGGAGTTAAATCCAGTTGGAAACCAATCATAGATGCTATTCCCCAGTGCTCAGTACTGGGGTCAGTTATTTTTAATATATTTATGAATGATTGAGTACATCCTCAGTAAGTTCATGTTAACAAGTTGGGTGGGAGTCTTGATCTGCTTGTGGATAGAAAAGTTCTACAGAGGGATCTGGACAGGCTGGATCAAAGGGCCAAGACCAATTATAAGAGGTTCAAGAAGGCTCAGTTCCAGGTTCTGCACTTGGGCTGCAACAACCCAGCCAATGTTACAGGCTTGGGGCAGGAAAGCTGCCTGGCGGAAAAGGACCTGGGGGTGTTGGACAACAGCCAGCTGAATATGAGCCGGCAGTGTGCCCAGGTGGCCAAGAAGGCCAATGGCACCCTGGCTTGTATCAGAAATAGTGTGGCCAGCAGGACTGGGGAAGCGACTGTCCCCCTGAACTTGGCACTGGTGAAGCCACACCTTGAACACTGTGTTCAGTTTTGGGTCCCTCACTACAAGAAAGACACTGAGGTGCTGGAGCTTGTCCAGAGAAGGGCAACAAAGCTGGTGAAGGGTCTGGAGAACAAGTCTTATGAGGAGAGGCTGAGGGAACTGGAGGTGTTTATCTTGGAGAAAAGGAGGCTCAGGGGAGACTTTATTGCTCTCTACAACTACCTGAAAAAAGGTTGTAGTAGGATGGGTGTCAGTCTCTTCTTCAAAGTAACAAGTGGTAGGATAAGAGGGAATGGCCTCAAGTTGCTCCAGGGGACATTTAGATTGGATATTAGGAAAACTTTCTTCAATGGAAGGGTTGTTAAGCATTGGATCATCTGCCCAGGGACATGGTTGAGTCACCATCCCTGGAGGTAGTTAAAAGACTTGTAGATGTGGCACTTCTGGACATGGTTTAATGGTGGAGTTCACAGTGCTAAATTAGTGATTGGACTTGATCTTAATGTCCTAACACAAACAACCTAAATGATTCTATGATTCTATACCCACCCCAAGCTTGTTACAGTTCTTTCTTTTTAGTCTGAGAACTTTGGTACGGGGATTTTCCTGTAATCTGTGTTATACTCCCTGGACAGCACATAATGGTTATAGCTTACAAATGTATAAAGGTAAAAGGGCTTTGCTTTCTGTTGGTGATTATATAGGGCAAAAATAAATGTATTTCATGAAAGAAAAATATATGCTTCCCTATTGCCATGAAGAACACAAATGACAAGTTTTTGAAACATGAAAATAATGAGGAGAAAATCATGGTGACTCTTCCAGCCATAACATTGCACAACGTGACTCTGCAGTTTGTTAGATTTTGACAGATTCTGCTTTTGGGATTAAACAAAAAAAAAAAAAAAAAAGCCAAAACAAAACAAAACCAAAAACAAACAAACAAACAAACAAAAAAAAAAAAAAAAGAGGAAAAGAAAAGGAAAGAAGCAAAACAAAGAACAAAGTAAAGGCCTGGAAGTGAGATACATTATTTTTCCCCAATAAATAACAGTGTTGTTAATGTTCCCAGACAAAATGATGTGGTGAATTCACAAAGTATGAATAAGCAGGGCTGTCTGTACAGTTTGGCAACCAGGACTCTTCATTGTGTCCCTGAATTGGTGCAGAACTGAATGTGTTCCTCATTACTGAAAATCGACAGGTCAGGTACTAATTGGCATCACCTTCTTCTCTCATCATTTATGCTGTGTGTTGTGGGTGTTAAATGTTATTGTGGGGCCAGTGAGTGGAAAACTGTGATTTGATACTGAGCTCACCCATTTTGCCAGATTCTGTATGAGGACATAAGAAAAAATGTAGAAAATTTGAGCCTGAAGGCATTGATTTGTTTTTAATGCTCAGAGCATGAGAATGGTTAAGTTGTTCCTTAAATTAGACACAAGCAAAATTATGAGTTATTGTCTAGAATTTCTGCAGGTGTTACTTAATGTAGCATCAGTCGATGCAACAGAGCTATACCAATTTGTACCAATCAGTGATTTACAGAAATTTGCATTGGTTTAGAACAGCATCCTGATTCTTGTTGTACACCTTCCCCACATATCAATGTGATAGGTATTTTTGCTCTTTGTGTTTGGACTGTTTGTTAATGAGATATGTGACAGGCAGTACATGAGTTTATTGAAGTGACACTGACTTAAAGAAAACAGTAGTTACTGTAGTAAATTACTGGTGATAACTTTTGCCTGGCTACATCATAACATAGTGCTGACTTTTACTTTGTGCTGTTACATGGTCAGAGGAGGTAAAGAGAGCTTGGAGTTCACATGGGTAGAGGGCATCAGTGAATTGACAGACTATTTTGTGAACTGAATAGCATTCATCACCCTTAGAAGGGCACTCGCAGCTAGCTATGCTAGTCATTACATGAACAAACAGAGCATTTTATGATCTCAAAGAATGCAAACATGCAGTGTTGTCAAGCAGGCAGAGTACTAGGCTCCAATTCAAAGAATGGAGTTTTCTTGCCTGCTGTATGACCTTGAATAAATTGATTTGATTCTTTGTGCCTTAGTTTTCTCATCTATAGAATGTAGGCTGTGTTTCTTATCCCTAACGAAAAATATTTTGGGCTAAAATCCTGAAAAGGACATCCTAGTGATGCCTACTTCATTATCTCTAACAGACGCTAGCTAGAGTGCTTTAAATTTTAGTGCCAAGCTCATAGTGGATGGATCCATTCCATTGCAGTGATTCACCCTCTTGAACTGAGGTCCTGGCTCACAACACTTACCATTTCTGACAAGATATTTTCTATTGATTCCTGCAAAACTAACAGAAAATTAGTTGTTCTACATTGCTTCAGCATCATGAAGGAATTGCTTGATGACTAAGTTTCCCACTCCATCTGCCACATGTTCTCTTCTAGGATATGTGGACTCCCTCTTTAAATGTTTTTTTAAGTAATTCAGTGAATTTACACAAAGAATGCTCTTTGTTTCTCTGAATGACCACAGAATCATGAACACAAAGCATTTGTAGTTGTTCTGGATTTTGGAGTTCATATATATTAAAAACTGAGATGCAGAACAGTCCAGCAGGAAGACCTGTAGTGATACTCTGCTCTGAAAATATCTGTGTGCTGATGAGGATGTTTGAAAACCCTCAGGTGAACTCACTATGTTTAGAAATGCCAACATCTTATAGAAAAGTCTAATGTGTGAGCTTACTTCAGCAGTGACTGTAAAGTACCCCAAAGAATGCAATGGTTTAATGAATAAATCTACTTTGTGAAAAGGGAGGTGGGGTAATTCCCCAAATCCATCTCCCTTAGGGCTGACATTTAGCATACCCAAGGCACCCCTAAACAACTAACCTTGCCTGCTTGTATGTGCCACTATGACTCAAAGAGACATCTGAAACGGATCCTCTGCTTGGTTTAATGACCACTCCAAAGCTTTTGTTTAGTTTTCTTGTCAGGATAATTGCAGGCCATGTCCAGGAAAAGAGAGACTTGGTGCATCTTGCTGAAAAGTCATGGGAAGAGTTTAGGGTAGTATAAACTGCCTGAGTTTTGGAAATGTCAGCCACTTCTGAAAGATGTATTTTCCTGCTTTTTACGGAATTCAACCTTTGTCTGCCTGAAGAGAAAATTTTACTTGGAGAGGAAAAAAGAGGCAGAAATAATTCCAAGGTAACATATCTAAAGTGTCTCAGCTGATGCTCTTTTCAGTGCCTTAATGAGAGACCATGTCTCATTGCAAAGCTGTCCCTACAGAACACTGCAGTCCCACAGGCTTTTACAGCACTATTTTACTGGGATGATATAAAGACCTTCAGGCAACACAGGTTTATGTCACGTAGTCTGTGGATAATTTCCTTGACTTTAGAGAAAGCTGGAGGCAGCTTTGGCTACATCTCATCCAGAGATGATTGCATCATCTTCTCTGGGCCACCCTGTATTGGACAATAACATCTAGTCACTCATAAATAAAGATCACATGGCATCATTATTGCAGAAATTAAAGATGTTAATAAACTAGTACTAGAACCTACGGTGGCTATAAAACATTCAGGACAATTCTTATGATTTACCACCATTAAGTTATAGTGTATGTTCATGATGTCACTAGGAGAAGACATCCTTAAGTTACCTGTGACTTTTGTCATTCCTAATAACTTGAGCAGTCCTTACAGGATCTAGCTTATGACTCTTCTGTTTTTTTTTGAATATTATCTGTTCTTACCCTATTTTGGATAAGAAGAGTGTCTACGTGGAGAGTCTTACCAGTGTACTTTTTATTATCATAATCATATCTGTAAAAATAAATATAATTTCCCTCATAATAAAAAAAGACTCGCATAATCTTCAGCATTCATCTGCTCAAGCAGTTCTATAAACAGATAAACCCAAGAATGATCTTCTTCAGCTTTTTTTTAAGGTTAAAGCTGCATTGCCCCAAAGAATAGATCTCTTTCTGGAAAATCTTGTTTCACAAGGTACTTGCAGAAAGTCATCTGTAATGTGAGATGCATGCACAGTGCAGGTGTCACTGAGATCCTCAGAACTGACGGGCTGCAAACTTATCTTGTGATCTGAGTTTCCAGAAAAACATGTGGTGGTCAAACACAGTGAAGGTTTGTCACATCACTCTTCAACCTCACTGGGAACTTGTGAGCATTTAATGTTTCCCTCATATATTGTCTTTCACTTCAGAATTTTCATATTTAATGAAATGCAAAACTTGGCTGTTTTCTGACTCTTTATCTTCAAAATATGGTATGGGACTAGTCTCTCAAGAACAGGATTGGCTTCATAGCTAATCTGAGAACATTTTATTTGTCTGTCCTAGAAGTTGTGGTAGTAAGAATGAGAATTCTGCTTGAGATGCATTAAGGAAAGTCCTATGTATATTGTACTTTATATATGCATATAAATGTATACATTTACATGATACCTGTGTATACAATACCTATAGGTATACACTGTATATATGCATAATGTATATTCACCCCCTAATAACTGAAGGGAAAATATTCATGCTGGTTTCACTTGTCCTGAATGATGAAATTTTACAACATGGATGTTTTTACATTTGAGCTGTTTTACCTTACAGAGACTGGAACTCAAAAAAAAAAAAAAACTCCTCTAGTGAAGAAACTAAGAAATAAAACAAGCTTCTTTCACAGAGGTCTATCTGCAGTCTAGGTGAATTTAGGTCAGGATATATTTTGATGAATGAAGCCTTTTATTTTTGTTCTGAATGGACGTTTTGTCTATTGTTCCACAAGGGGGCAGCAAAGGAAAATGGTTGCCAAAACACAAGACAAAAACATTCAAGGGCATTTAAGCATTTAAGTTTCCTACTGTGTTTAATAAGATACTGAAAATACCAATGTGTGGGAACGAGGAGAGCTTATAGAAAGCCACCTGGTGAGAGAAAGAGATTTTTTTTTGTTGTTGTTTTTCAAATGCTCTTCAAGCTTCCCAATCTTTTGAGAGCTTAATGAAGTTACTTGCTATTACCTTCAAATATGCTCCCTGGTCATGTGATAACAGCACAGCAGCTAAGCAAGTTCTCCTGGGCTTCTGCATCCTCATCTCTTGTGCTAATTGCTCTATTCTCACAGAATTTAAGTGCTTTCTCCCAGATACCTTCCTCCCTTTCTAAATCACTCTTTGACTGAGGCAGCACTGACAAAAATGGGGAGGGTTATGCTTGAAAAACAACCTGGTGACAGCAAAATCATCTCACTTTTGGCTGTTTTATCCCAAGATCCTACCCAAGTAATAAAGGAATCCTGATTTGGGGGATTTGGTGTCCAGCAGCCTTAGCTGGAGCTGTTAGAGCAGGAGCCAGGGTGTTATAGCTGGTTCGAGTTGTTGGGGGAGTGTCTGTGTGCCACAGTGGCTGTGCTGAATGCAAATAGAGATTTAGTCAAAGAAGTGCTTCTGTGCCACATCCTACATTTTCATTCATGCGTTCTGCAACCCTGCAGGCAACCAGGGCACCAGAATGTTAATTACCTTTAAAATATACAGGAGACCTTTCCCCATTTTGAATGTTTCAGCTTCTAAATAAATGACAAACAGAAGGCAGAGAAAAAAAAAAAAATAAAAAAATAAAAAAAAAAACCACCAAAACAAAAAAAAAAACATAGGAAAGTGAAGGCATCTTTCCAAGGGCTGCATTAGAGTTTGGATGCGGATCCAAATCACAGTCGTTCTGTAGCCTTGGAATGGTGGTGTTTTCTGCTACCGTTGTTGCCATATTGTACCCAACAGAAAGTGTGCTTTGAGTGACACCAGAACACAAATAAGAGGGACCACACAGGGACAGGTTTGTTTATTCAAATCAGGATCCTACTCTATGCTGGTTACTTCCAATGAATGTGATAGAATGAAATATGAAATGCAGCAAACGAGTGTAACCAAAAGCATTATAATTTAGCTGAGGCCGAGAATGCAGATGAACTATTGCTTTAAATGACACCTGAGAGCTACTGGGTCTGAGTGTAAGACCTGGGCATCCCTCCACCACGTGCCTGATTGCCAGAAAAGAAACCTGAGCCCCAGGGGAAGCACCAACATGGTCCAATCTGCTGCTCAGATGTAGAAGTGGACCGTGTCCCCACTGCCATCTGTGGTAGATGTGGACATATGGAGCCGATGTCTTAGGTGGGAATGGGGAAACTTTGGCTGCCTGGAAGGTTTCCCTAAAGAAGGTTGTGACCTCTGTGTGCTGCTGTCCTCCCTTTTTTGCTGCAAATTGGCCTATTTCTGATTTCCTAGTAAATCGCTCCTCCTCAGACTCAAACTAGAAGAGATGACCACTGTGCTCTGTCTGCTGTTACCCATAGCTTGACATGGTCCAACACCCACTGCAGAGCATCATGCTTTATGCACAGCTGCAAGCAACAGGCTGGCTCCTGTTGGGGACCTGCCTGCAGCTGTGCAAAAATTTTCTCAGTACATCTGCATGGCACCAGGGCACCATGTCTTTATGTGATCTTTGTGTCATGCTTCTGCTATGGCTTGCTGGGATGGGAGTGCATGGTCTTGTCCCTTCAGGGTTGCAGGAATCAAGACTAAATCTATTCCAGGGCAGGAAAGCCCCTGGCCAAACCCTGGTTATGGCCACATGAAAAACTCACATGGGATACAACCATGCACTCAGTGTAACACTTTCAAATGAGGGAAAACAAAATCTTTTCTGTGATAGGCTGAATGTCTAAAATAGTAAGTAGCTTTCAGCTCTCCAGAGCTCTACCAGATGGATGGACTGAGAGTGTTTTTAAACCAATGTGCATCTCTCCAAGCAAAATGCCACTCTCCATTATTCTGGGCTGGGAGAATAATGAAAGAATCAATCAAATCCTCTAACAGTGACAAAACCAGACAAAAATCCATGTGAGTCTCTTTTGAGGCTCTAAGAGGATTAAACTCCTCAGGCAGGAACTCTTCTATAAGGGTTTGTTTATGGGAAGAAATAAAAGTTTGACAGATGTGTGTGGTCAGTTCAACAAAGCAGCCTGTAAAAACCTTGTATACTATCTGAAGTGACACAACCCAGTTCTTTAGGTCTGTGTTAGGATCAAGGATCTGAAATGCAATTTTGACTCTGATACAAACAAGCCAAGAAGGATCAAATAAATCCCTCTGGTGCTTAGGGCTTTTAATTTCCTTCCCTACTCATCTTGTTTGTCTAATTCCATAGCAAACTATTCAAAGCTGTCACTATAGACACACTTTCAGAAGTAGCTAGTAAAGTAATTAATACATCTGAGACCCACTCAGGGAGTCTTGTGTAGTCCCACCCTGCTAGACCTACATGCAGTGATGGAGATGAGGGGTACCAAGGAAGCCTCCTTCCTTTTAGCAGTACCTTCTGGGGTTCCAGCACCCTGCATGAGATTGCAATAATGGAAGAGCACTGCTGAATACTTCCCCTCATCCAGTGTGACTGCAACTGATATTTCCAGGGGCACTGTAGAGATAACTAACTCCTTTTACATCATATGGAGTAGAACAAAATGGGATTCCAACCTTGGCTAAAAACTGCTTTACAAATCAAAAACTCTGTTGTAATATAAAAAAACCTGTAGAATGAATTAGCCAGACAGCTTGAACCATAAGCCTTGTTCATAGAAGATAATGCTTTGAAGAATATAATTCATAGGGTAGAGTTTTGGGGATTTTCTAGTACTATAACTCCAGTAGAAAGTGTTTTTAATATTAACCTTCCACTTTAATGTTAGAAAGTGCTGGGTTATGTATTACACAAGGTGAAACCACTAATCAAGTTTTATTTTTCCCAGGTGATTGAAATTACTTCCTAATGACTAATGACATTCACAGTCTTGTACTGGGTCTTGGGCTATGTTCTCCTGATCAGAGACAACAGAGGTCCCAGAACTTCACGGGTCACAATATGTCATGAAGGTTGTTTTAAACAAAATAGGCTTTACTTTGCAATTACCAGGGGCTATCAGAAGGCATCCAGTCAACAGCAACTGGTACCTTTGTGGGGAGCAACAATTTGTGCAGCTGGAGAATGGCTCTATTGACTACTGCAGCATCATGTGTCAAACATATAAAGATACATACATTGGGTAGCTCAGTACTCTAAAGTTCAGGGCTTACTGAGGTCCAGGAGGGAGAATGGTGCTGTCCTGGGTGTCATTGCTCACTGTTACTTCCATTTAAGTCTTCATGGCACATCTGGCTGCTGTATAGGACAAAGATACTACAACAATCCCTGTCTCAGGCTTAAAGAAAACACAGGAAATGCTGGGGGTTGTCAGGAATAAATCAGGTTAGAAAAGTCCATCTGTTCTCCCTGTTCCCCTCCTTCTCATTTCAATTCCTATCTCATTCAAATCATGATGATTTCACATCAAAACCACTCATTTTCCAATTGATATGCCAAACCTCTCTAGGCTAGTTTGGGTCCTACAGCTGACCTGAAAACCTCAGAAATGTTATGTGACCTTGTGGGAAACTGATGTGATCTTTGAGCAAAGTCAGATGATTTCCATGCACTTTAAATTTGCACTCTAGACTTTTTCCTCAGCTATAAATACAGTAGCATTATATTTTTGGACATATCTGCCTTCCTTGTTCCAGGCAGAGGGTGTTGAGTGTGAGAAGAACATCTGATGCTTATTTGTTAGAGGCCCATGTGAGTAAAGAGCTTCTTTTAAAAAATGATGCACTGTAGAGAACTGAAAGCAGCTGACCTTTCTGCACATTAGCATTCTGTGCTGGTAAAAGAGTGAGTGCTATTTAAGGGTGTCACAGGAAAGCAAGAAAGAGGGAAAGTTTTTCGTAGCTACCTAAACAATGATTACACAGTAAACGGATCTCTTAGAAAATACTGGAAGGGTTTCTAATGCTAGTAGTTTTCCTCTGCAAGCAGCGTGACAGGTTTTCAGATGAATTAGACTGCAATAGTCAGCAGATGTGATTGTTTTCCAGAGCCATTTTTAAGACAACCTTACTGAAACTCTCTGATTTTTTCAAGCTCCCTGCCCCCAAAAGGAGCTTGTATTGTCTCTTTTTTCCTCTCTCCTTCCCCCTTCCCCCCTCCCACCTTTTTCAGGTGTTTTGGTCTTTATTTCATGGCAGTTTGTTACAGGTATCCAGGTCTGAGCTTGTGTTTGCCTACATGCTTGTTCTGCATGCAATTTTGCATCCTTTCTATTTCTGTACCTGTGGCTCTTTATAGCTTCCATCATTCTGATCACGAGACAAGTTGTCTTATCAAAAGCAATGGAGGAATTTGCATGGAAAAAAGGTTCAGTTAATGCCAAGTGTGAGAAGTTTAATCTGCTAAATTAATTTTACAAGAATGTCCATATTAGTGTTTCAGCACCAAACTTGATATGATGCAGCCAAGTGCTATAGCCAAGGTCAGAAAAGGTATCTGTTATGATCTGATTGATCTGGAAAAAAAGCTCTTCAACTTTAATAGTCCCTAATGTGCTTTGGCAACCACAGTAATGAACATCACACTCCTGAGGGCTTGAATCCAGCAAAAGTATAAGTTTCAACTTAAAGCGTGTCAAGACTTGTCCCTAAATACTAGTAGGATCATGATCATGAAGAAAAGTCAGTAGCAAAGATCAGATCAGGAGGAAAATCCACAGGTGTGTCTAAGATACCAGTAGCCATTTTATGCTCTTTGGCTTGGGAAGAAGGGTCTCAGCTGAGCTGGCTAGTGCTCCAGTAAAACTTTGGACTCATTCATTCCTATGGCTCTTCAGTCCATCTCTCTGTGACTGAGATTTGAATCAGCAGAGTAGAGATCTGAACTGATTAAGAAGTCTTCAGACACAGCTGGGAGGAGTTAGGTTTTCATGAACGCTTGAAGAAATGTAATGTATGCAGCACTGAGGAAAGTATTCACTGACACCGTGGTTGGGATAGAAATTGCAGGACTTGGTAGACTGACAGGGTCCAGGTCATAGATTAAAAACAATCAAGGTCATAAACAAATGCTAATTTTGTGTTGAGTCATAAAGCTTATTTATTTAGATTATCCAGCCCTAGGTTCTTTCAGTGCAAGATAATAAAAGTTATGTCCACGGACATAACTTTCATGACTGTGCCCATGAGCGGTGTTTACAGATCTGTATATGCTATCCCTGTATCTCCCTGTGGTGGCATTGTGAAGAGGGTACCTACACAAAAGCAGATTCTGGCTGGCTTGTGATAAACAGGCTGGATTTATCCTGAGCAAGGCTACTCCCTGCTATGGGAGTCAAAATCAGTAACTTGGACAGCTGTGTGTTCTTCATCTCTTTCACCTCTCAGGCCAATAGTTTCATTCTGCCTGCTGGTGCAGAAAGATATTGCTGTGGCATTTATACTTGTTTCAGGTTTTAAATGTTTTGTTCTTTCAAACAGTAAAAAGTGAGCTTCTGATGTAGAAATACAATCTTATGTTTTCTAGATAAATGAATCTAATAAGACAGATTCATGATTCCTCTGAAAGCTGTCTCACCTTGAATCGTTTCACCTATCAAAGACAGAGGAGACAGGAAAGGTTGTAATTAAAGATATCTGCAGAAAGAACTTTTTACATAGCTCAGGAGCAGCTGTAGAAGGGCACTATGGGGACAACTTACTCTAGCCTGCTCCATCTTAAACCTCAAATCAGTTAGAAAGTAATATTTCAGAACATTTATTTGGACACAGCTAATACACCACTGACAACCCCCTGAGCTGTGCTTGCTGGAGTATCCCATGAGTCACAATGATTCCAGGACATATATAATAGGTGTCCTGCAAAGTACTTTCTGGTTGTTTTGAAGAAGCTGCTCCTTTGCCTCAAAAATACCATTCAGGCCTGTTAGTTGTGTTAGGAAAAGACTAAACATCAGAACCTGTGGGATAAACTGCATAATGACAACCAGCAGAAGGGAATCACAGTGCTTGGCAATTCAGACACAGTTATATGCTTGCATAATTAATTTTTTTTTTTAACAGAGCCTGAGGGGCTTAGGAGCACTAAACTATCCTCCCTCCATTTAGATGCTGTTGAAAATGTCTTCCCAAAATAACATCATTTGATGCCCCTAGGCAGGACGATATAACTTTAAGAAATGTGCCCTGCCCTGAAACTATCCCTGGTATGAAATAGCTGGGTGGACTCAAAAAGCATTTAAAAGGCTTGAATTATGCTGGAAACTATACTCCTTTCTCCTGAGGCATCAGAAAAGAGAACAGTGTGACTAGTGTGTGCACTGTGGTGATACACTATTAATAATTCAAAGCAGCAGAGGCTTTTATTCTGCCTTGCCATTGTTACATTCCAATACAAAGCTCTTGCCGTCTTATTTGGTGGAAACTGCTAATCCAAGTGAGATATTAGGACTTAACTTTTTCTCATCTTGGTGACAGAATTAGGTAATGGTGCAGTTTGGGAAGGGAAGGGGAAAAAAACCCTCTTGTCAGCCTTTGTGAGAAGCTTGAGAAATGCATCATGAATTACAGGTTGCAAACAGATAATTGTGTTATTTGGAAGATACTTTCTGAGTATTTAACATGCCTCTCTTTCTTTCCTCCACACAACTTCAGAGGAAACTTTTATTTGCATTCTTCTTTTACTACATACTGTGTTTTCTATTCATCAGAGGCTTTTCTGACTGTGGAACAAAAGCCTCCAGAAGCCTTGTCAGGCTGGGTATCTTATGTACATAATATCATATGCTTATATAAGAATGACAGGGAAACATCATTATAAGAAAGTACTCTTGTAGCAAACTCTTCACCCATTTAAATCAAGGCCACATTTTTAGTTATAAGGGGAAGTACAAGCACCTTAATTGTAGCCAAGGTCACACAACTCATCTACCACAAAGATTTCCTGAGATCTCACTAATTCCTCTGTGAACAGACTCCTGTTAAGAAACAAATGCTCTTCCCCAATGGGTCTTACAGCCCGTACTTAGAACGAATGCCACAGGGAGTTATTGCTCTGAGCAACAGGGTAAGTAAGGAGAAACAGCGCAGTGAGAGGTGGTGGGGTGGGAATGGTGGAAGGCAATTGAGAGAGTAATTCAATTATTTCCTGACGCTTGACTACAGAATTTTTTACTAAAAATCAATGAAGTTGTTATATAAGTGATAGGGAAGCTAAATAGCTTGGTAGAGTGTCTGCTAGTGAGCTGAAACACTGGTTTGCAATGCCCTCAGTGCCTTCCACAAAGAGAGACATCTAACAAATTATGTTTTTTTCTGGGCTCTGAATTAATGCATGAAATGGAAAAGGTTTGACTTCTTCATCTTCAGTCAGTATCAGAAAGAGCTGTGAAACATTCTCAGGACTGAAGATTTTGCCTTCTTCTCTTTTGGTTGTTTATCTCAGTGGTGAAGATATAATGCCAAATTAATGTATTTAGGGGAAAAAAAAAAATGTTGAAATATCCAGTCTGACTGTTGGGACTTCACAGATTGTAGAAAGCCTCATTGTTCCCCTATCAGTAGACTCAGGCACTTGTATTTGAATAAAGCATAATTTTCACAAAGGTTTCTATAATGTTGTTTTGAACTCTTCAGGAGATAATAGACTCACTGTTTTTCATGGTGGTTTATTCAAGTGGTTAATCACATTTGCTGTCAAAAGTACGTGCTTTATTTCCAATTTGACCTTGTTTAGATTCCCATCATCATTTTTGTTTTTCTTTTCTTTACTAGCTTACAAAGGTCTCAGGAAACTACTATTTTTGGCTCATGAAAGTATTCATATATTGGAATTAAATCAATTAACTCCAGTGAAGCATTCATTTCCATAAGCCACACTGCTTGACTCAGTTCTGCCAATGACCTCTAGCAGAATATTTATAAACAGCTATTTGTCATCTCTGACAGTCTTAAGGATCATGAGACCATAAAATCATAAAATTATTTAGGCTGGAAAAGACCTCTGAGATTATTGAGTCCAATCTCTAAACTAACACTGCCAACGCCACCACTAAACCATGTCCCTAAGTGCCACATCTACACATCTTTTAACTACCTCCAGGGATGGTGATTCAACCACTTCCCTGGGCAGCCTGTTCCAGTGCTTGACAACCCTTTCAGTGAAGAAAATTTTCATGATATTCAATCTCAGCTTCCCCTGGTGCAACTTGAGGCTGCTTCCTCTTGTCCCACCACTTGTTTACTCAGAAGAGACTGACACCCATCCTGCTACAACCTTCTTTCAGGTAGTTGTAGAGAGTGATAAAGTCTCCACTCAGCCTCCTTTTCTCCAGACTAAACAACCCAAATTCCCTCAGCAGATCCTCACTGGATTTATTCTTCAGAACCTTCACCACCTTCATTGTCCTTCTTTGGACACGCTCCAGCACCTCAGTGTCTTTCTTGTAGTGAGGGGCCCCAAACTGAACACAGTATTTGAGGTGGGGCCTCACCAGTGCTGAATGCAGGGGAACAATCACTTCCCTAGTTCTGCTGGCCATGGAGTAATTATTACAAAACTGTGAAACAGGTCTGAAAGAGCCTGACATCTAAAATGGATTTCACAGGAGACAGGTGCCAAAATCTGAAGTTATGACCTTGAGTAAAGGTGACAATGGCTGTTGTCTAGATGTAGCGTCTTCACCTTAAAGGAGGAACTCCGGTTGGATGCCAAGCTTTGCTCCAAAGACAGATTAAGGGGTTTGGGTTTTTTTGAATTTTTTTGTTTGTTTATTTCAGTTTTTGTTTGATTCTTTGTTTTAATGGTGATTTCTTAATGATTGGAACATGGAACAAAACCAACTTCTTCCAGACTGTGTTGATGCTAACATGCAATAATTTCTGACATCCACAATACATATTCCAGCATGGGTTTAAAAAAAAAAAAAAAAAAAAAAAAAGGGATAATATATTGGAGATGGAAGGATGCTTTTTGGACTCTTAATCAAAGAATACAAAGAAGTCCAAGTGTCTGAAAGTGGAAGTTCACACTGCAGCTGTTGTCATCAAATTTTTCTTTCCTGTATGCTTGTCAGGTGGTGCTCCACAAGAGAGAATACAAAGGCATGCCTAGCCCAGACTTCTAGTGTTGATATGCTTTGCATGGGAATACAGATTAAATGCAAAGGCAGAAACAAACGTGAACGTAAAACCAGTAAAACTGTGTTCTAGGGGCAATGAGTGGTACTGGTGCTCTCTGTGTTCACTGTGAGTTTAAAGCTGAAAATAAAATATTGACTTTTATCTGTAAAGTTCAAAATAGCTTGGAACTTGTTTCATGGAGAATTTTTTTTTTTTTTTTTTTTACATCTTTCCTAGGCTCACGAAGGGCCTTCTCTAGTCTTCTAGCTCTAAAAGTGATGGGAGCAGAAAGATGGGGTGAATTGGTGGCTGAGGTCTCCTTGCACACATGCTGTATAGGAACCTCCAGTTCATTGAACTGAGCGCAGAACACCTCTGGGAGGGAAGTATGGTGGAGAACCTTAAATTGCAATGGATAGATGGTCAACATTGTCTGAGAGGATAAGAGGAGGCCATGTTGTTTAAGTTAATTTTTAATTATTGAACACAGGTGTGGTTTTTGTGTCTGAATAAATTCCAAATGGATAAGCAGATTTCTGTTTGTTCTGCAGGAAGCAATAAAAAAACAAAAAACCAAAAAAAAAACCAAACAAACAAAAAAAAACAAACAAACAAACAAAAAAAACCAAAAAAACCAACCAAACAAAAAAACACAACAAAACCCAAAACAAACCCAGCAACAGAAGAGGATTTTTTTAGGCATGATTCCATGAAAACTTTCTTCCTAACATCCATACAATGGCTTCTAAGATGTAACGGGTCTTGCCAAGGTAATTTCCAGGAAAGGGGGAATTTAATAGGATGGCAGGTGATTGAAAGTTTCAGTGTCAGCTGTGGCATGGAGGGCAAGTATTCCCTGTGCCCTCATTAGCCTGTGAGGAGGTCTGGGCCAGCCAAGATGCTGAATGGCCATTAATAACAGCTTGCAGGTAACTAGGCTGTTAATGAAGAGAGATATAAAGGCACCAGATCGACCTACCTTGTGAGATAGGTCCTGGTAGGGTCTTCTTTCCACCATCATTCAGATGGGAAAACTTCTGGGCTGTAGCTCCCAGACTGCTAAAGCCCCTTGGTCTTCCTTTTCTCAGGAATAGGGCTATAGGGAAAGAGCTGGTGCCACTGGGAGCCTTGGTCTTACCCACATGAAGTGTGCTGACCTCAGAGAAGTAAATGTGACTCCTGGACAGAGCTTCAGAGCATCGATCTGGGCACATCCAGAGGAGGTAATCACCCATATGGAGCAAAATGACTTGGTGATTTATAGAAACTTAGAAAACTGACAGCCTGTCACAATAGTCTCTGTGAGGAAAGATGAGTAGGAGGAGGCTGGTCTATTTTTATTATGTTAAGTAACCGATGAGTTAATTAAAATGATAATTAATATCCAGTTGCTGTAAAAACACCCCTTGGTGTATCCTGTGTCACTGCTGTTGGGAGTGGGTTTTGCAATCTGAATTAATTTCACATGTATGTCAATTGCTTTAGAACCTTAGTTTTTCAGCAAACCAGCTGAGATTTCTTCTTCTTTTCTCCGTGTGACAACAGTGGTGTTTTGTTTTGTTTTTGTTTTTAAAATAATACTATAAAGCTGAAGGAGGCACTGATTTCAAGACCTTCAAAAGGTATCTGGGCTATGAAACAGTTAGATCTACAGCATATCACTGTTAACATTAATTATCAGCCAGAAAAAAAAAAAAAAAAAAAAACCAAAACCCAAACATCTTGGGCTGGGGGAGATCTGAATCATGAGAAGCAGCATGAATAGTATTTTACAGGAGATACTGTTTAACCAGCCCTGCACACTGCTGTCATTTTCACATGAAAGAGCTGAATGAATCAATCTCTGGATGGCTTGGTAGCTCTGACAGCCATCACCTAAAATACAGCTTAGTAGAAAATGGACGGGGAATTTTTTTTTTTTTTTAAATTGGGCCTTATCTACTAAGGTTATATAAACCAAGGAAATACTTTGTTCTACCACAAGAGCTAATGAGAAGATTCCTTAAATACTAACTGAACTGCAGTAAGTTTCAAGTGCCTAGAGATATGCATATTTAATTTTTACCCCTTCCCTCCCATCTGCTAACTGCTCCACTGTCATATTTTTTCCCTTCCTCCAGCAAAGCACAGAGCTGGGGAAACCGAAAGTGTTTAATTGTGTCACTGCTGTTGAGCAACAGAAAGAGATTGACGGGGAGGTTAATAAGTTGACTGTGCAATTATAACACTTACCATGTACCACCAATGTTGGTTAATGTGGTTATTTCCTGTTCTTCTGATCATTTCACTGTGTGTTCATCAAGTCAGCTCTGGAGCTAGGCTCTCTCCTCCCTGCGTTGCAGCTTGACAGTGTGCAGCAACAAGACATGTGGCTATTAGCCCCCTTTGCTGTGCTGCGTATTTGTATAAACTCCTTGACTCCCATTACACTTAGAAAAGTCTGCTGAAGTTCTGCTAATGAGAAAAGGATTAGATGAGTATTTTTTTTTTCTGCCCTTTTCAAAATGTGCAAATGACTGTGAAGTAATCAGAAATGAATTAAAGCTGAGGACAGTGAGTGATATTTTTCCCCTGTGTGCAAGGGATATTTTTTAAACTGCTTTTTTTCTTAGCACATGTTTCTAAATGGTATCATACCTATCATGATGTTCTCAGTAGAGGTAAACTCTCTTCTGTCTTGAGTCTTAATGTGAAGTAAGAGTGATACCTTGACAGATATCAGTACTTAACTGTGACTTTCTTGATAGTTATTACTAAAATCACTGAATGGCATAAATTAGTCAACAGTGAAACCTTTTAACTGTCCTGCAAACAGATGCTACAGATACGATCTTTACTAGAATATAGGAGTAATGGTTACAGTTGTGCCCATGAAGCATCACAGAGTAATGATTTTGGTACAGAACTACTGTCCAGGTAGACAGTCAATATTTCATCTGCTTTAATGATTGAGTACTTCAAAGTTGACATAAACTGCCCTTGATGTAGTTGATTGTTGATTTTCAGAGAAGAAAGCTGCGGATTTTAGCCTGTTTTAGAGAACATTTAAGTTGTCAGACTTTATGACACAGAACTTGTTGGGTGGACTGAAGTACAAATTTCTGATCAAGCATCTGGCTGCTGTTTGTTTCTCTAGCACACATTTGTAGAAATAAATAAGGTGATATCATAGAGTATAGTCAGTTTCTGCCAAGGCTTTCTTCTCTTAATAGAGAAATTCTAGGAAAGCTCTCAACATTGGCTAGTTGGTTTGGCCAAAGAGTTACAATATCATCACAATTTACCTTTATTAACCAGGCATGCATGTTTCAAATGATATTAACCAGGTGTTTCAACTTTATAATTCCTTCTTCTGTGAACAAGAAAGCCTGAAGATAGAATTATGACAGAAAGTTGAATACTCTAATGGTACCATAAAGTCATGGAGTAAAACTAGAAGGATAGGAGCATAAATAATAGATGCTGCTCCACTGAAAACAGATATTACAATGAGAAATAACATTGCTGAACTTTTAAGGTCATCACACTTGGAAAAGGAACAAAGCAGTGTAATTGCTGGGGTGAAAAATTGCTATTTAGTGTAGACAAATAGTCCCAATCAAGGATTTAATCCTTACTAAAAAATTATTTATGGTAATGAGCTGATTTAGAAAACTCTTTATCTGGTCAACACAGACTCAGGCTTCATTAGCAGACAATTTTGTTTGGGAATATAGTTATGCTAATGGGATTTTGAGAGGGATAACACAGGAAGCCACCTGTGTCTACTAGAAAAAGCAATAGATTTGTATCCATGCTAAGGAGCAGTGAAGTTGCCCTCACAGGTCCAGTCTCCAATCCTGTTATCTAGTTAACACCTTCCACTCACTGCTAATTGTCATTACAGAGGTTGGCAGCAGTGGTGAGAATTAAAAAAACCCATTCAGCTGGGATATTAGCAAGAATTAAATATTTGAAGAACCAAAGGAAATGAATCCATCTAGCACAGAAATAAGCTGTGAAGGAGAGGAAAGCTGTTAATGAGCTGTTTAAACCAGCCAAAATTTCCTTCTTTAGTGCTTCAAATACCATGGTAAATGTGAAATTAATTTAACTGCTTCTGGTGTTAGACCTTCCTTGTCTACATCTCCTACAGCATCAGCACTGGCCTGGATGAGCTGAGGGGCTCAGCTTTCCCTGTATGGCATAGAAAATTATATTTGTGGGGATTCAAAGGAGTAATCAATTTGGAATAAGAGCTCAGTTACTGGCAGCAGTCATCACTGGGTGTAACATTTCAGGCTGCTCTTTGCTCTCTGTGTTCAGACCCATCATTCAGTGATACAATTTTCTGTGGAAGTTATTTGGTCATTATTATTTTCTATTTCTGAAGATGATACTCAGCTGATTAAATTTTGCCTCACAAACCCTTTCATCAGGTTATTTTACAATGAAAAATATTATTTTTATCTTACTACAATTAAACACTTGCATGCCTTGCTGCCTTTTTTGTTAGTAAACAGTATGTCTTATAAAATATATGAATCAGGTTTTCCTAGCCATATTGGCCATCTTTTAATAATGTGCCTCATTCAGTGGTGATGCTCCCAAGAGACCTCAGATTTTGTTAAGGACTGGGCTACAGCCTGCAAAAAGCAAGGCCTGCATTTACAAAGAATCCATATGTCGCACTGTATTGGTAGTATGAGGTCTTATCTGGGGATAGATGTGTGATTACAGGTTCTGCGGCTTCCATCTGTGATTTACTTTAAAGATAATATTTACTGAGACAAACCCAGCTCCTTTGAGCATACAGACTTGATGAGAGGTTCATTTGTGCACTTTACAGCTCAGTATGAATCATGGCACTGATGCATATAGGAACCTGTGCTATATATTTACTATTTCCAAAGCACAGTTGATTAGCCATCCCCCCAAGTTATCCTCCTTTTGATATAGGGCTTGTAACACTTAGGTGTACCATTGTAACATCCCAGAAGGATTGTCTCTGTGATGGCACACAAACAATTTGGGGTATCCTCATTATTAGCCTCTCTTCCTCTTGGTGCAACTGAGCAGGAGTTTAGCAGTGAGCTTTACCTCCAACTGTACTTCAGCACATACTCATTTTACAGCCTCAGAGAACCCTTGTTTGGGTGAGAACTCAGACTGGTGATGGGGTTAAGAGCTAAGCTCTGGAAAGTAACTCCAGAGAATTTGATTAGTTCCTTGACTGGACAATAGATGCAGCTGTAGGCTCCAGACATGTCATTCGAGGTGCAATTCTGTCTTCAGTTCATAGGTGTCTTGTGCTGGTCGAGATACCATAGTGCATTTGGGCCCTCCAAACAGGACTGACAGATATGACATAGCGCCTACAGAAGAGTCTTGACCTCCTGGCTTGGGTGCAAGAGGTCAGGTGGATACCAACATGTAATTTATCTGTCTACATTGCCATCACCCTCTTGTGAGGAGTATACCTTAGGCTAGTCTAAGAGCCCACAGTCAGTGGACTTGATGAAATCAGTGGATTTAGGGAAAGATTCATCTCTTCTATCTCCCAGATTCTCACATCTGGGCAGATATCACACCTTAAAATCCTTTGTATGTAGCAACTAACTTAGATGTATATAACTCTACCTGAAGGTAATTAAAGGTGAGAAGAACCTACTCAATCTCCTTATACCTTTGCTTTCAACCAAAAAGTGTGGACAGTATTGCCTCCTTTCCCCATCATTAACTCCCTACATGTTTTATGTTCTACATCCCTCTAGTAAGAGGATTATTTTTTGCCCCTTTCTGCAAGTAGCTGACACAGCGGTGTCCTGCAGTTACTATGTCTGGAGATTCGGAGGTTAATCACAGCTTGGGGTAGAGATGCTGGAACCATTTGTTAAAATGTAGGAATTTGAATCTTATCAAAATATCACACCAAAAAATAATCACACTTGTAAAAAAAATTAAACCCTTTTTATTTGTATATTTATTTTTATATATAAAAGAAATAATAATAAAAAAAAAAAAAAACACAAACAAAATTATGATTATGGCAATTCAGTTTTGTCAGCCCCCTCTGCCTGGACTGCTGCCTCAGATCCACTGGGAGTAAGCAAAGTCCTCCGGTTATAATGTCCTTTTATGATTCCAGAGTTATTGTTCTCATTAAGGATTTGCTTCTGTTTTTGCCTGTTAAGAGACTGTACAAGTCCTAATACAACAGCTGCTAATGAGTACTGTCCAGTCAGTTTTCTTGGTTGTAAGATTAAAGGATTTGGTTGAACTCTTCCTAGAAGAAAATATGTTTTGATCTTTCCTTCCTGCTCACTGATACCTTTGACATAAATCTCTCCTCGGTAATCGAAGGCAAATCCCCGGTCCTTCAGGATCAGATACGTTTCTTCAGGCACTTGAATTCTGTCACTAACACCTGTGCTGTCCATTCGACTTGCTAAATTAACTGTTTTGCCCCAGATATCGTATTGGGGTTTCTTAGCACCAATAACTCCTGCTACCACAGAGCCATGGCTAATCCCTATTAAAAAATTAAAAAAAAAAAAAAAAAAAAAAAAAAGAGAAAAGATAGTCAGTTAGAAAAGAATGACTGAAAACCGTATTTGAACTTAAGAACAAGATGAAGCCTAGTTCATATACACTTATATCTAAGCTTAAGGAAGAGGTGTATATACAAAGAAAGTAAGAAAAGAAAAAAAAAAAAGGGCTAGAAAACATGAAAAGTGATATCCAAAGAGTTATTTTACAGGACTTCTGTCTCAGTGGAACCACCATACTTACGTATCATTTGTATTCTGCACACTATTGCCAAGGCTCCTGCAAACTGACTCTTATGTAGTAAGAAAGATCTCTCTGAAAGGATCTTTCTGGGTCTGCAGTTGTTGAAGGCAACCTTGTTAGTGTTATACAGTCAAGAAATTACATTCTTATGCTCCGTGAAGTGAAAAGATTCAAGTATTTATGAAGTTATTGAAAGAGTATATCTTGTAAGGTTGTTACATAAATTCAAGATAAGAAATAATACCGAAAAAACTGTTTTTCTACAGCAGTGATTTAAGAATACATTTAACGAGTGAAAGGCACATCTTTGGGAAAAGGATCTTAGTTTTTTAGTTATTTTTTTAAGAATATTTTTTAAAATTGGTGATAGAAATTATTTTCAAATACTGTTGCATTCATGCTTTATGAAATCTTTGCAAATGATCCATACTCACTAAGAGTGGATGCATGTTCCCTGAGAAATCTCTACTATTTTCTGTTCAAAACTGTTAGAAAGTGCATATTACATATAGTGATGCTTCAAACCTCCTTGCTGTGACGGATTAATATACTTCAGCTTTTTAATGGCAGAGTTGTCTGTAAAGGACGTGTTTCTTCCAGGTGTTTTTTGTTTTGGTCAGTGATCCATTCAACATGAGAAGCCATCAGATTTACTCCTACCGTGTGCCATGTGTTCAGGCCATCTTTTCATGTCATATCCTACTAGCCACCCAGGATATCATTCCAGAGTAATAGGTTCCCCATCACAGCAATTCAGCACTGCTGCCACTGGTCAGGTCAGAACTGGAATTCAATTTTTGTGCAAAACCAAACTACTACATACAGGGTTTAGGATAAACTACTATTAGTCATTTACTGAAGAACCTAAAACAGGTTGATTAGAGATTGTGAAAACTAGCATCAGGCTTGGGGTTATCGCTGGGCTTCCCAGTTCACTTTTTGTGTTATATCTATGGGCTCTTGTCCAGACTTGCTAAAGGCAGTAGCTTAACTATGCTACCCATTCACAATTCACTATAACTTAGAACTCCTGCAGTCCCCAAATCAGGGCCCATATTCTGCAGATGGAGTATTTCTTATTTCTAACTTTGCTTAGAATTAAGTCAATTTGAAAACAGAGGATATAGTATTTGGAGTCTGTTAAATTGTACATGTCCTTGCAATGCTCCTGGGGTGCACTTAGAGTTGCATCCTTGTAGACAAAACCTCATTTTAGTTCTCATGTTTGAACTTTGCTTACCAATACGGAGTTCAAAGTTGTTAAATGAATGCTTGTTGATCTCCTGTATGCTTTCATTCAGAGCTATGGAGAAGTCAGCCAGAGCACACAAATGCCCCCATTTGTCTTCACATTGCTGTGGAGTAAATTATAAACCAGTATGTTAGAAAAGTTTTCCATTTGCCCAGTGTCACTCATCCCAAACAAGTACCAAATATCTGAATTTGGAATTTTTAAGAACAGTCTCAACATACTAAATCCAAATGTTGTAGGGTATTATTAATGGTAAGGCTTCCCAAGTATATTATGTCACTTGCATACCTGGATACAAAGAAACATAGCATGAAATACCAAAGAAAGTAATTTCCTGCCAATAATTTGACAGGCAGTCATGGGAGTTAATCTAAGGTTGAGAAAGCTTAGGTGCAAGGGTCAAAAAATAGTGAGAGCCAGGGATGACCCACATAAGCCAGAAGTATAGCAAAATAAGTAAGATGTAATTCTCCTTTGCTGAAACTGTCACCCAGGAAAAACACCAGTTCCAGTACTCTCAGGGATGGAATAATGACAGGAACAGCAAGGTAAGCCAGGCAGCCTGGGACTGGTTGACTGGGAGAAAAAAAGGCTGTTCTGTAGCTCATTAATTGTCTGTGCTTAGAGCAGTCAAGCCACTCCCGGCTCCTTACCCTCTGTTTCCATTCCTACGATGCAATTAATATACAAATGGGGACCAGGAGTGGGCTTTAGTCTTCACAGAACACCAACAGAGCAGATGATGAGGCAGAGACTCTCAAGGAAGCACAGGGACCTCCTTACTTGTTTCTTTGAGTAAGCAGTAGAATAAGGAACAGTCATGGTTTTGGCTCGATAGTGGTATGATCTCATCTCATCTATTCTGAAGCCAGGTAATTCTTTCACCAAACAAATTTCTAGTCCATAGGAATGATGCATTGCAAGCCCCCCTGCCCCTTGGGTCATGCAATTCAGTCCTTTACAATTATCATTATCCTCGGTGTTTAATACTAAACATAAGCATCTCCCTGGTATCACCCTGTCCACACTGTGTTCCGTCCTTGTCCTCAGCCTCATTCAATTTGCAGCAAGAAAACCTCCATTGTCAGCCCTCACCTCTTAGATGCTCACAAGGTAACAGATGTGTTATGTATGAAGATAAATATATTTAAAACATACATAAAAATTCCATTTGTCTATTACAGTTCAAGAAAAAGGATGAGTTAATCAGTCTTGGAAATGCAGTAAAGATTTTATCCCTTTGAATTTTTACCCACATCAAGTCAAAAGAAGGAGCTGTGTAGCTATAACTAGCTACCTCTGATGTTCAGTCCTTCTTCACTCATCTCTGCACAGAAGCATTTTGAGTTGGAACAAACAAAAATCTCATGCATGTCTAGTTTTGTGGGTTTCTAGTTGACAGCATCAGTTGTTACTCTGTAGGTGGGAGATGCTCAGCTAGTTACACCCCACATGTTTTATAAGATATTGTAAACAAACAATGGAAATTCTCTAGTTTATAAAGCTCACACTAATCTGGCTTCATTTTTCTGGCAATTGTAAACAACATGGGCACATGTGATTCTCACTCTGTGATTGATCTGGGGCAGCACACCCTTTATTGCAGTCTCCTTCTTTGGGGAGAGGCACCAGTTGCCAAGCAAGATAGATTTCAGCAACAGCAGACTTCTTGATGTATGTGTTTTAGAGCCTCATCTTATTCATCTGGAGACGCCATTTCCAGGCATATTATTGGGTGTAATTATGAATGGATTTCTCTCTGACTTATATGAGATTTATGGCTGTGACTGTGCATATGTCCTCTGTGGTCGACTTTTCCCTCAGCTTGGTTTGCACTTCTGCAAGTGAAGGCAGTGTGCATGCTTCTGGCTTTGTGATGTTCTTCAGTTGAACTGATGGGTCTGCTTTCTTTTTGATGTATAGTTTATTGCACTGTCTATAGACACACAGCTACATCATCACAAAAATGTGTAAATGCAATCTTACACTTGCATAAGTATGCTGTCAGTTAATACATACTCTGTCTTCATAGATTACTGGAGGCTGTCAGCCAGATTCCAGTCTGAGTTACACTGGTAACTTAACAGTATGTCCAAAGATATAGATAGACCTGCTCTGGATTCACATCAATGCGATTGAAATGAGATTTTCTATTTTTTCCTCCTATAAACCTAAATTTGAAGAAAGAATTCATATGGTTCTTGTTCCAAGCACAAGATGACATTTCAATTCACAAAGTGCAACTGTTGTCTGCTGGAAGACCCAAATTTTTATTTTCTTTTAGCAAACACAGCTCTGTGAACGTCATAAAGATAACATTGATATTCCCTAATATGAATGGTTGGACACACTAAAAGATTTGCTTCTTAAAGAAAACTATTCTCTTACCTGCTTTTCAGGTGATAATCCTGACACTGCCATGTACGTGCTGCCAATTGTTTTAATTTTTTCAATATCTTGAAATCTCTCTTCACCTAATAACTAATACATATGTAAAAAAACACTGTTATTTCTGTAATTCTAGTGCAAAATGCTTCTACAGATATCAGAATGAATTATTACACTCATGGCATCTTCCAGCTGGTCACAACAATCAGTTCGTTCTGGGTTCTGGGACACACTGGGCTGGGACTCTTTGCAACATAATCTTCTCATAGAGTGCATTCAAGTTAAATTCTGCTGTGCTCTTTAAAGCTGTTCAATAAATCACATAATGGATAATAGAAGACATGTATATTCCAGTCTAACTTAAGTGCAGATGAGTCCTGCCTCTCCTGAGGTATAATCAACTGAAAATTAGTGAAGACAAACTCTGTGTATGCATGTGTGAAGAGAAGAAGACTTGATCACTTAAAAGTGTTCTTAAATCTCTCTTGGAGGAACTCGGTTTGCAAATTAAGTGCTGCAGCAGCAACAATTCAGGTGATGAGACCAGTGTTAAAGGGAATTCAGTCCACTTAAAATAATAATTTTAACCATCTTACATGGTTAATTCATAGAGGTAGATGCCTCTGAAAAACTTCTATGAGAGATTAAGTCCTGTATCCCATGCTTCCCTCTACTTATTGTCAGACCCAACACTGGTATGTCCATTGGGTCTTTCAGTCTGCAGTTTTGTTATGTATCTTCCCCTTCTAAAAAAAAAATACAGGGAACCAGTGGGCAGTGGTAAACTCCTGTATCTATTTGAGATAGCTCTAGGTGCTAAGTAGGCATAAAGAACTTGTCATATTGAGAATCTGCAAGAGGAAGCATAAATCTAGTCTAGTGACTAAAGAAATGAGTGGTGTGGGAGTGACAGTTTGGTCCCTATTCCAAGACCATATTCACAGTTTAACTTAGGACTTTCCATGAAATAGAAGCTAAAGCCTTACATTCCTTGAGAGACCTAGGCAGAGTTCAGGTTGTGAACTCTATCAATGGCAGCAGGGCTTTACGTGGGATATGGACACATATCACATCATCACATGCTTAAAAAATATGTATTGTTGATGTTAATACCAAAATACCCTGGGAAACTTCATAATAAGCAGTATGGTATCTGATAAATTTAGGTATCAATATGGTTAAGCAGTCCTGGAAGAAAAAAAAAAACAAAACAGTTCACAGAGAAAAGGAATTTCAAACTTTCAGTTCTAAAGGCTCAACTTAGTTGGGATTTAAATGAAAAAAATTCTTGCTGTGGTCAGGCAGAAACTAAATGAAGCATTTCCCCCTTTTTATATACAGCCGTGCATTCTTTTTTCATCTTGTGAGTTTGAGTTTCCTGTCAATTAAAAACTAGAGGGATTATTTCATTCAAAGGGAGAAACATACCAAAAGCACAACATTAAATATCCCCTGCCATTTAACTAACCACAGCATACGTCAGCCGGAGCGCCGGGGTCTTGGAAGCCTTGCTGTTCGTGTACAGATATCGCACCATCTGTCTTTAATGGGAGGCTGCACAGCACTGCATGCGGGGAATACAAAGCCATATGGTTAATGGCTCCCTTCCAAGTCAGGAAAGTCCAAAAACTTGACCTGCTTTTCATTTTCCTTCAGACTGCCAGAAAAGCCCATTATCTACGTTTCCCTCCTACAAGGGCAGCTCTTTCAACTGCTCTCTTAAAGAAAAAGATCATTTCTTGTAGCTCTGTTTTTGTGAGCGGTCTGAGAGCACCAGGTGTGTGGACAAAGGGAGAAAATGGTCTTGGTTAAAAACAGCCTATATTTTCACTTCCAGATGGTTGCTGGAAGCAACAGCAAACAGCACAGTAATTTAAAATATATGATAGATATCTAAAATGACTCTTTTTAAGAAGGAAAGAATCTATTGGCTGTGAGGGAGTTTAGAAGCTATAATCCCAAGTTATCTTTTTCCTTCTCATTCATTATTGTTTCCAAATTTCTATTTTTTTTTTCCTGCTTTACCCTGTCTGTTAGTTTTTTTTCTTTCTTCAAAGAATGGTTTATTTACCAGTTACTTTCCTCACAGTGTGACGGGATGATGGATTTTGATACTGGGGAAAGATATTCTAACTCAGTCCTAAATCAGCTGCTACTTGTTATGACATTTTAAATAGGCTTGCTAATTTACCAAGATAGTCCAGGGAACATTTTCAAAAACCAGAATGTGGTTGGTATCTGAAAAGCAACTAATGGCTTGATGCTGTAATTCATGTACAGCCAAGGTTATATGGTGGTTAAACTCTCAGATATACACGTGCAATGAAACACGTACAAAGTAGCACAAAAGTGAATGTTCCAGGACATGACACACAATTGCAAAGTAATCAGTGAAGTCTGAAAGCGGGATCCTGCACTCTGCTGGAACCTCTATTTGTGGCAACATAATATATTTAAATCTGCTGTCATAAACACAGTGTAAATCACTGCAGGATAAAGAAAATGGGGGAGGGGGAAGAGCACACGAACTAGAAAGCTCTTATTAAAGCACAAATCCCAACTGTAACATCACTAAAATACATAAATAATAGATTTTAAAAGCTAGGAAGAATATTACATTAAAAAAAAAAAATTCCTTCAAGACTCATAATCTTCAGAGGAAATGATCCAATAAATTTTTTTTGGTTCAACTTCTCTAAGAATGGGAGTTTAGCCCTGTATGTGTCTTAAGACTACAATGAAATAAAAAATGGGTAATTATAAAAGTAGATTTGCAATGTTCATGCTTGTTTTTTTATATACAAAATAGTCCTGCTCAAGCTTCCCTGAAAAACCTCCAATGGCTTGTTCCAGAACAGCATGAGTTTTATGATGGTAAAGTATGGGACCTGATGATCCCATGTGGATATCTTAAATCACCTAGAATATCTCAAATGGCACCAGGTACCAATGTCTTACACTCATGTGCTAAGGCTTCTGCATTTGGGCATCTCTACAGAGGTGTTCACGTGGTACTGAGGAGCAAAGTTTTCCCATGATTAACAGATACGCTCTGCTCTCCAGCTGCACATCTGCATTCTGCTTCCAGGGCTCTATTGAGATCTTAGCAGGAAACATAATGAAAACAAGGAATAGTGACATCATGTAGTGTCAGTCAATAGTTACATGGAATCATTACTGGCCCTGAGACATCATACTTGAAATGACTTCTGGTTCCTTTTCCATGGGTAGGATTACTCACTTCAGTTGTTCTGTCTGGCATATCCCCTTTCAGATTGCTTAGACAGAATAAACTAATGGCATGACCATAGTGAAAGTAGGTTAGAAGTCAGCAGGGGATCACATAATTTCATTTATTAACCACACCAAGAACATATCTATTATTCAACTAAACATGTCTGGGACATAATATGGTCTCTAATTAGGTCCTTTATTAATTACAGAGCAGGTGTTAGGGGCCTGAATGTAATATTGTGTTAGGGCTTTTGATGAAAACCTTGTCTTCAATAATCGCCACAGCAGCAATGGAATTTTGTTGTGAAGATTATTATGAATGTGCATGACAGAATATCTTAAATTAATTCATAGCAATGGGCTTTGCATTAAGTTTGAGCTATAATCATTTTAATCAGATCTGGAAAGAAAAACAAAACTATTAATCAAGAAACATGCTGACAGCTGTGCAAGATCTCAGAGATAAGAAGCAGGTATTTATACCTATAGGGAAAGCAGTTCAGGATCTTACGACATTACAGAGCTCTTCCCATAGGAGAGTAGTTTTGTTTCCTACTAAAATGCAGTCATGCATCCCCTGTGAATTCTTCTGTTTCCCACTAGTAATTTTAGTATCTGACCAATTATATAGATAAACTCTCCATTTCATTGTCTCTCAGAGTTTGGTAGTCTTAACCCTCGTCCAGTTTTTATGAGCTACCACTCTATGAACATTCCCCATGCAGATGTCCAGGATGAGGAATGATGAAGGTGTAGTTAAGACTCTGATCTGGGTTCATATTTGGGTTCTAGCTTCTCCCATTGGAAGAGGAATCTTTGTTTTCAAAAACATGCAGGAAACTCAACTACCTTTTTGTGCCTTTGTTTTCCACTTATGAAATGAAGATAACATAACTTCCACCAGAAGAGCAAACTGAAAATACATTCTTGAAAACTTGTGAGAGGCCTGAAGTACTTGCTGCTCAGGATGGAATGAAAAAAACAGATTTTTTTTTTTTTTTTTCCCCTAATCTCTTTTTCTCAGTCATATGTCTTCTACTTTCATCTTTTCCTCCAGTACCTTCCTCTGAAGCCCTTGGAGATACTTGCTCTTCAAAGCAAAAAAAACTCAAACCAAAACAAAACCTCTAGGCCAGATCCTCAAAGAGAGATAGATGTTTAAAGCAGGACTGAGGTAGAACAAAATAAATTAAAAAATAAACAAATAAAAAAAAACCCAAACCAACCAACCAAACAAAAAAAATCCCAACACTGAATCTTAAATCTTCATTCAGCTGTATTCTAAATCCTGGAAAGGTCTGAACTCTGTCAATACATCAGTTTTCTGGAAAAAAAGCTTTCTATAAGCTTAATCTATGGGCAGAATCCTGGTCCAGGTACAAAGACTAAGTATACCTTCTCGTCTTCTCTCAAAAACTCAATCTTTTGCACTCTAGTAATGTTTTTTGAGTTGAGAGCCAAAGTGATAAAAGATGTTCTCTTGTTTCAAACCACAACCTAAGTGGAGATTTTTCCATTTTAGATAATTACTCCATGGTTATGTAGCTCATGTGGGAGGTGACATCCAGATTCAGCTCCTTTTGAAGGAAAAAATTCTGTTTTCTTTAACTGCATCTTAATTTTAAGCTGACAAGATACTCATAATTTCTCCAGTTAATACTCTACCACAATACAGAAATAAATTTTAAAATTCCTTGGGATATACAGAGACTAGACAGGACATGGTTTTCTTATGTAGGATTTTTACTGTTTCTCAATGATTTCTTGCTATCTGTGTGCCCTCTCCCCTGCTGTCCAGTTTAGTACTAATCTTACTTTGCTCGGTAGAATTGTTAAAAGGATGACTTTTTCCCACTTTAAATAACTTATCCAAAACCAGAATCACAAACCAATGATACCACCACCACCTCCCCCTTTCCCCTCCTCTTTTCTGTCAGGACCATTCCAATCTGGCCCACAGATCCAATCTCACTGGTAAGTAGAGATGGCTCAAATTCTACTTCTACCACTTGAAGAACTCAGGAGGACTACACACTCCTGAAAACTGCTTGTAGTATATAGGTTAAAATTCCTCATGCTAGGTAATTTTGGCCTTACTTTTTCACTATTCCTAGTTGTAAAGTTTTTTCAAAGCTCCTCATTGGTCTATCCTTTGTCTCCTTTCTTAATTCCTCTTGGGCTCACTGCCAGACATGATATCACCTGTCTAAGCTTCCTTACTAACTAGTTGGTGTGCAAAACCAAGAATGCAACTTGCTCCTAACTTCCTCTTCACTTTCCAGGTTTTCTTTGTTTCCACCTGGCAATAGCTACATTGGGGATCTGCCTTTTCTTCTGTTTATCTTATCCCCTGCTTAACTCCCTTTCTGAAAATCAGTGGACAGGATACCTAAATAATAAATTATTTTTCCTTTCTATGTCCTTTTATTTATTTTTTTATTTTTTTTTAAATTTCTCTTCACCTCTGAATTCCTGAGTAAAGCAAGCAGCTTTATTTCATTTACCTTTGCATAACATACCTGACCAGACAAGCATGCTCAGCTAATATGTCAACACATTTCAGTCTATAGCAAACATTTATTTGAGCTGTGTGCTTCACATTTAACTTGACACTGTTTTAGCTTTAACATTCATTGATTCCATTCAACTAATGTCTTCAAAACAACATCTTTATCTGTTTGGATTTAGACCACTACTTTCTAGAACTGTTGCAAATATCTTCATCCTTCTTTCTTCATCCTTCTTTCTTCTACAGATCTAAGGCTTGTTCTACTTCTAGATACCCTGGAGCAGGTAGTGCTTTTATTTCTGCATGTTTATACTCAAGTAACTATTGATTTCAGTATCTATCTCACTAGGTCATTCAGAATAAAGTTTGGCAAGATGAAGTACAAAAAAGCAAAATACACAATTCTAATTGGAGTAAAAAAATCAGACAATTATTGCAAGCAGAATAGTTATTAAATTTGATAATTTAGGGTGATATATTTGGTATTTGGGAATTTATCATTTAAACACTATCAGACCTTTTATTAGCTGGTATTACCTCATCAAAGTCTGCAATGATTTCATTCAACAGGCGCAGACATTCTACTCCTTGGTTATTCATCTCGGTCTGGGAATAGAAGTCAGCAAATCCAGGAATAGAAGCAAACATCACACCAACAGCATCATAGGACTGAGAGTATAATTCCTAAAAGAACAATGATGAAAAACTAGTTGAAGTAGTAATATAGGGAAGAGAATGTAATTGGCTGCAATTAAAATCTTTCTTATTTTTTCCATGCACAACATCTTAATATCTGAGATTAACATTTGTATATTGTTAGACAAGTTCAGCAGGCTGACAGCTCTCACATTTTTATTGTGGGTTATATGCAGGGTTTGCCCTTTCTTTGAAAGCCTGCTCTTTCTGCTTCTGAGGTCAGGGGGGCTACACCAGCAAAAATGAAATAGAATTTTTCATTTTTTTTTTACATGGGGAACCACTTGAAGAAATGAAGGATTCGTTTGCAAGTATGAATACCAGAGAAACAAATGCTGTTAGACAATTAAAAGGAACCTAATGGTTTTTTTAGTTGTTATTGTTTAACTCTGTTTCATAAATGTTTGCATTGACAATATTTTTCTAAATTTGTTGATTAACAGGGATCAGATGGGACCATTTAAAGTGTCTAACATGACCTCTTTTTAAAGAGTTCTCTCAGTTACCACATTTTCTGGTGGATAATTTATGCTTCGCACTACTGCAGCTCTTTACCAGTTTGTTTATTCACAGGTTTTCAGATATCCCTTACTCTGTGGTAAACTGTAGTTCTCCTAAGGTGACTATGGATCTATTTGATTCCCTGGATTTGGGAGAGGTTCCTGTTATTAAGGTTTGAAAGGAGGGAGAAACAGAAGTGAGGTTGATAATGGAGTTACTGAGGACAGAAGGAAGCTTATAAAGGATCGAACACAGGATTCTGTTAGGATAAAGTTTGCTTAGGGATAAGATTCTACTTATGTTATTCATATAATTCACTCTGGTACTGAATGACAGATTATTTATGGATGTGTTCTTGTCATTATGTATGTGAAAATGCGGTCAGTTCTCTGAACCCAAACAAATTCTTAGGAACAAAATTAATTTCACCTTTAAAAATGCCAAGGACAGAGTCCCTGCCCCCAAAATTCCTGGTATGCTTTTCTAGTGGCTTATATACCACAACCGTATGCATTCTTTTTTGTTTATTTTTTCTAGCTTCAATTTCTGTAATTTTACCCGATGGCGGATACTTTCATTTCTGGTCTGGGACTTATGACATTCTGACCTGGACTAGTTGCTCTCAATGTTCTTGTTAGTGTGCTTCAGGAAATTTTTGTGCTTTGGTCTCATGATAAAAAGTCTTATTGTTGGATGCCATACACCTGATGTGAACATCTCAGGCTCCTCTTCTTCCTTCATCCTGTTTCTCCCTAGAAAATCATCCTGAACCCCTGCCCTGCACTTTGCTATGCTGTTAATGCTGCTACTTATCTACACTGCTTAACAATGTGTCCTATAGTGAAAGTGGAAAAATTCTGCTAGTTTCCAAAGACATTGCAAAGCTTTGATTGAGAAAAAAAACATGATTTGAGTCCCTTCGTGCCTTTACAGTTTCTTTCACTGAATAACATCTTGCACGGGCATAGAAGCCATACTGTAAGGAAAACTCTTATTCCTTTTCATAGGTATAGAAAAAAAATAATACACATGTTAGTTCATGGATGTTTTTGGAAGACTAAACAATATTTGCTAGGAGAAGCATATACACACTCAGGCATACTCTTTCCTCAGATCATGAAGATAGAAAGCAACTGGCTGAGCCTTCAGCTGCTCCATCTTTCTATTTTTGGTAAGAAGCATCAAGACAGAAATAATACATCCTTGAGAAAATGCTTACAGTACACATTTGGGAATTATTTTTTTTTGAGAGCAGAGATATTAACTTAATGGCCAGACATGAACTGCAGGATTGATTGTACTGAAATCTGGTAGATGTTACAGCCAGCCAGCTCATGCATAAATCATTCCCAAGTATAGTCACTTTAGAAATTGCCTTACAAAAAGGAGGGGTGGTGGAATGGAATTCAGTGGCAAATTATTGAAGCATCAACAGTGATCCACGGGGCATCTGTTTGCTTCTGAAGATTACTATGTATGTGAGTGTATGTGAATGAATGTATAAGCAAGGACATGTATTCCCTGAAAATCCATAATGCAGATATGCCAGAACACACTCATGGGTAGTACTGGGGTCTGCTCCATTTACAATGCAGCATTTTAACCTGGCTTCTTTCATGCACACATTTTCTCATGTGCAGAACAGTGTTGTTATGGCAGTTTAATACCCACAGAGTGTAAAATTCCTCAGGAGGCTGATTTCTAAAGTGCCTTTTCCTGTAGCTTCTCACTATGCTGTACTTCCCTAGGTGATATTTGAAATTGCATCTTCAGAACACAATGATTCCTCATTGTGCAGTCTAATTCATCTGGCTATATCTATTTCCAAAATGTGTAATCAGAAAAGGGTAGCCTTGATTTCTTTTTCCTGCACAGTGAATAGATATGTCAGTGCTGGCAACCTGAATCTTGTAATCTCTTCATTATGAAAGATAATTCCAACATTACATGAGAAAATTACAGTTTCATCATACAATAGCCTTTATTCACAGATAATGATGTAATACACATTTGCCTTATTTCAGATAAGGAATAAGTGATTTACTGCTGATTTCGAAAACAAATTCTGGACTTTCTTTTATTCCTTCATCAACCTCTCTTCAAATTCTGTTTTAGGAATACCCAGTGACTCCATTATCAAGCTTTTCTTTCCATATTACAAACACTCTTTAGGAACATAGTCACAAACCATGTTTCTGAAATGGGTGTTTTGTTAACTGCCCAAAGAGGTAATTCAGGGGCAATAGGAAATGGCAAAAGCGTTCTTTTGGATCTGAAGATGCAAGAGACTCAGGACTGTTGCAGCCTGTTGCAGAGATTCCTTCCGTAAAACTGGTAGGGCTGTAATAATACTGATGCAACATTGGGCTATCTTAATTTTACACAGGCATTTTGTTAAATTCACACAGATTTTTTTATAAATACTAAATTTTCATAAACTTATGGATTGAAAGGGACCTCTGAAGGTCATCTAATAGAGTTCCCACTCAAAGCAGGGCCAATTAGGTCAAGTCTCTCATGGCCTTGTTCAGTTGAGAATTGAATATCTTCAAGACTGGAGATTTCACAACCTCTCTGAGCGCCAATACAATTATCACTTTCCAAGGATTTTTTTTTCCCTTTAACTGAAATTTATCTTCCTGAAACATGTGTCATTGCCTCTTGTCCTTACACTGGCATGTTGCAGAAGAGTTTGTCTTCTCTATAAACACCCATTAGGTTATTGAAGACGATGATATCCTCTCTCAGCCTTTTCCTCTTAAGGTTGAATAAATCCATCTCTCAGCCTCTCCTCGTATGTCATGAACCCCAGTCACCTTGATGGCCCTCAGCTGGACTTGCTCTACTAGGCCCATGAGTCTCCCACTGATGAGCACGAACCTGGAAACACCACTCCAGATATGGTGCATAACCCTTTACTATAAATCATGTTTTTTTAATGTGGGTCAGATACCAAATATTGTCAGTATTTGTGTAATTAAACCTATTGGGAGCTAAGTTCTAACAATTTCTTAACAGATCTGCTTTTCTTTTGCTAATTAGACAAAAGTATCAAAAATAAAACTGATACATACTTCATTATCCCGATCTTTCTCCAGGAAGTGACGGGCAACGTGACTGGGTAAAATATTCCGTAGCATATTTTCATTGTGCTCCCTTAACTCCTTCATTTCATTGATTTCTTCTTTTGCTTGAACACGCCAGAGAAAATCCAACCTTGCTGTGTATTCTAGCTGTAGTTCCAGAAAGAAAAATACGGCAAATATAATACCCGACAAGATAAGATTACGGTTTGTATTGTCATCCTGGCAGATTCCTCCTGTCATGTAACCATCGTCAGTGCTGCTGAAGAACTTTGACACTGAAAGAATTTGATTTCATTGCCAGAAAAAATAATTATTTCTTTGCCTTGTGTATGGTGAATGTCTCAGAGGAATCTTGGGCAAAATAATATTTGTCATATTATTACTGCTATAGTCAGTGGCTAGAAAATATCACAAAATTATTTTCCTTTTAAACACCTCTTTATTAGTTAGAAAATGGAGTCAGGCATGAGATAAGGTATTGGAAGATATTAGTATTGGTATGTAATAAATATTTTCCCCTTTTCATATGTGTTTTCAAATGAAATGATTTTAATAAGAAAATAGCAAAAGGGTCAATTCTAAACACTTTGCAGAGACAGGTAGTTTATTTTTCAAGAATTAGCATCTTTCAACAAAACTATATATAACAGCCCAACTCACTCTCAGACAGGACTTTGAAATCTGTGACACCAAAATGAGGTAGTTCTACTTTTGGGATATGTAAATATTTACAATTTAAGTATTTTTAAAAATAGTGGAAGACATGCTATTTGATACCCTCTCAAATACTCTGTCCCTGATGTATTGTGGATCCAGTATCTGCAATCAGAATTTAGTACATGCACAGTGGCAGTGCCCAATACCCTCAGCTACAAAAAAAAGTTAATTGGTTCTCAGTGTGGTATGTGTACAGAACAAAAGGAAGATTCCTGCACAGCTCAGCTTATATATACATATATATATCTATATATGTATTGTGTATTTATACATATATATATATATATATATATATATATATAAATGCATATACATAAATGACAACTGTCTGCTAGCTGAAGTGGGAAACATGTTGAAACATCGTGTTGCTTGCCTGAGAGGCGCATGTGTGTCAGCACATGGTCAGGACCAACACTGCCAGAAATTTTGAATACATTACTCTGAAATATGGTTTTAAGCAGATTTTAAGGCAGATGATACTGTAGCTTGCACAAGGGGTGACTTATTAAGCTACAGCCTTATTGAAAATGATGGAAATATGTCTGTGTGCAGTAAACTGAAAGAGAAAATATATTTGTGAGGCTTGAGATGTTCTAACCAGAGATAATAATCAAACACCCAGCAGAGAAATATATTATACCAGCAAATAGATAAATTTTACAACTGGGAAAGACATCAAATGGTTTGCCACAAATTGTTGGGATTAAGGAAGTGGTTGGGATATAATTCATATATCAAACCGAAAAAAAGGCAAGCCTGAAATGGGTTAGAGTGACTAAAGGGGGATCAGGCATTGTTTAGTGACTCATCTTGCTCTCAATTTTCATAAACAGCGGTGACCAATGGCAAACTCTTCAGAAGAAAATGCAAAACACCTTGCAAGAGGTCATATAGGTTGACTGTACTCCAGGGAGCTTTCCTTCCTAAAAGCTAAAAGGGACCCTGGCTTGATATAAACTTTCAAATCTTGTATGAAATTTAACAGTTATTTACTTGCCTTCTGGATGCTATTGTCACAGTTATAAACAATCTCTTTTCTGGTTCTTATGCTTTGATCTCCAATCTTGTGACTATTAATTCCCTAAATTAACTACACCAAAAAAACTGTCAGGAAAGGGTATTTTTAATTTTTTTTTTCAACGTTTTTCAGTTTCCTTCCTCCTTCTTTTTGTGCTAGAAGTCAAAGCCCATACCAGATCATAACTGACTTTTATCTCTACCGGCTGACAGAGAAGGCAACATTGACTATAATTTTGCAAGCAGTTCTAATGTTATTTTACAGATTGACTTGGAGCAGGACCTGCTGGTGGATTCTGATTTCTTCGATGCTTCAGATATTTAATGATACTACAATAAGAGCTTTGCAAAAACCTGTAGTACAGTTTTTCACAGCTGATTTTTTTATGCTACTCTACAGGAAAAATTCACAGCTCAAAACCTAGATCAGAATAGCAGTATCTAATATTTAAATTTTAGATAACACCATTCTGATTATTTATAATCACATTGTAACATGAAATATTTTTCTTGCTTCATCAGTGCACAACTGAGATGACACTGTTCAGAGATAAAAGGGTGTGCTACATATGAGGTTTGAAAAATAAACATTTTAAGAAGATACTTTGCTAAGTTCTGATATTTGTTAAAACTAACAAACTGATAGGGTTGACTTTTGGGTTTGTTTTTTGACTGTCTAAAGAAATGTTCCTGGGCACAGTGGTGCCAATAGAAATTATTGTCTGCAAGATAAATCTTGAAATGTCCCAGTTTTCTTGCTCTGATATGTAGCTCTACAAAACACCCATAATTCCAATAGTGAGTGAAGAAAACAGAGATGTGTTACACAGAAAATTTAACACTACCTATGTTCTCTAAATATTGTACAAACCAACTACTCTGTAGACAATTATCACATGCAAGGATAGCACAAGGTAAGGATCAGCATTTGAGGGACAGCATATTCTTCCTTAGAGAATGAGAAAGGATTTACATCCCAAAGGGACACTTTCAACCACCAGAACAGTCTAACTCTGGATAAAACAAGCAAGTATCCTTTCTTTGCTACATTAAAATCTGAATATGGACTAGATAATGAAGAAACCTGAAGCATAATACCAGAATTAGATAAGTCTCTTCCTCTTTTTTCCTCTTTCAATTGGAACAATCTCCTCTTCACATTTCCTCACACCTCCCCTTTTTCCCAAGCACAAAGAAGGTTCAGAGGGTCACGTTGTTGCAGATAAATTGCTATGTAGGGGTGTCAGTTCTTCTTCCCTTCCCACAAGGTTCTGTAGAGCACAGTTCCAGCCCTGACATCCAGAAGTTATTAGGTACATAGCTGTCTGTGCCTGTCCTGTCAAAGTTCAAGTCCTTCGTACTAGAGAGCCCCAGAAACAGAGTAGAAAACCAATCTGTCAGTCAACACTTGCCTACAACAGAACACTCATCTGGTGTAGAAAAGGTCTACACTCAGATTTACGATCGAAAAGAAACCAGGGAGGATTTTGCCCTCTGTTTTATAAGGCATCTTTTTAAGGCTAATTGAGTGGAAGGAGAGGAGGGACTGAGTCTGCTGTGGGTAGTTTTATTCCCTCTTCTCAATTGTTAAGATATTTCCTTTTAAAGCCATGTCAGAAGGTTTCACTCAGGGTTAAAAAGCTATTTATATTGTGTGCTTTCACTAGGCATGTATTTCTAGTAAAGAAGACTGAATATGGTATTACATTTTGACAAGATTTCAAGGGATAGTTTCTGAGCTTACAAAATGTTCTTCTTAAATTGTTAAAAAGATAAAGCAGTAAATGAACACATTTTACAACAGAATAAGTCTAACCTTGAAATTGTCCACAACACTTCTTTCATGTGCTTTTTCTCAAGTTTAGTTTGCAGAAACACTGCCGCAAAATGCATATTACTCATGTTAAAAAGATGTGCTTTTAGATGAAATTGAATTTCTGTTAGAGTATTAGTCTATTTAACCTGATGTCATGTAACAGTAACACAGTAACTTTTAATTATGGTTTTAGCACAAGAGATCCTCAAGATTTATTGGATGAAGTATTGGTAAGATTTTAAGAAAGCTCTGAGTCTAATTTGGCACTTTCACACAACTTTTTGTCAAACCTAATTTAAAATTCTGGGTGCAAAAATAAGTATTACCTATAAATCACTGTGGATAGAGAACACTAGTTAGTTGTTCAGAAATGAGAGTCCCATAAATTTAATCTTACAAAAGTAATCTTTTTTGTAAATCCACCTAAAATGTGGCAAGTTTTAAGCTATTTTACTCCAGAATACTTTTGCTGTTTGTGAGAAGCAAAGCTGTTCTGGAGGACAGATTTACTGGATTTACTGGTCTCCCCATCAATTCAGAATATTGAAGAAATTTTTTTTTTAATGTGCTCTGAGTGAAATTTTTATATATTTTTTTAGTTGACATTTATACAGAGACCTTTAGGTTAACTCTATAATAAGAAATTAAACAATACAAGGAAATGTTCCTGGGCACTGCTTCTGGATATTACTAACTTGGCAGAGTGACTCTATGAATCGTTTGGGAGAACATGCAGGAGTCAGCACATCTCAGGGACCATTTCCAAGGGTAGCTTGAGTGCAGCCATCCTGTTTTAAGGAACAAGGAATAATAATAATAGGATGGAAAAAGACTGCTGCATTAACAGGTCTCTGGCCTGAAAAATACTTTTAAACACTCCAAGTCAGGATTTTGTAGAAGACAGACATTTACACTCAGAATTGTGATCATGAAGAGAATTGCCTGGATTCTGCCTAATCCTTGCACTACCTAGACTCTGTTAGTGTTTTCTTTCTTAATACTTACTCTCACTTTAGACAATACCCAACCTTTAGATTTGTATCTTTGAATATGTTAAGAATCATTTGGAATATTATAGGAATTATCACAAATTTGGGATGTTCAATTCTTATTTTTTGCATATTGTTCCTAAATGGGCTATATATCTTGATAAAGATATGTCAAAGTATGTTGTTTTCGATCAAACTTTTATCTGGGCACAAAGCACATTTCATCCCTTGCTTTCCCTACCCACTCATTCCTCATCTCAGAAAGAAGATAAGAAGGAAGAAAATTACTAGAATATTTAGGTGTTGCCTTCTTTCTGTTCTCCTATGGAAGGAATGGAGCCTGTATGTACTTGCACAACTTATAAATTTAATGTAATATTATAATAAAGTGTATGATACTGTGTTATCACAGCATCGTTCCTCTCTTACTGCCTCACTCAAATTATGATTAAGAAATGCTAGTATTAATCAACCTAATGCTCTTGAAGGAAAAATCTTTACGCAAGTTGAACATCAAGGACAATGTCTAAAGGCAATTGTGTTTGCTGCTTCCTTTAATGCAGTGGTCCCGTTTGCCTTTATGTGACCAGAAACTGCCTGAAGTCAGAATGTTTGACATGCAGCAGTCTAGAGGTTGCCAACCAGAAGCTCTGAGGAGAAAACACCCTGCTTTATGTGGTTTTTACTCAATGTATTAATTCTTTCAAATCTTCATTTGTCATACTTCACTCTCCCTGTGCACTGTGGTGTATGGATTCTTGAAATACACAGTTTCTCAGTTCCTTCTTGAGGATATCAATCCTAAAGCTCTGAGGCCCCTAAATACTTGCTGTGAACTAGGTCCAGATGAAAGAATTCTTGCAAATAATCCATGAACCAAAGAAATTAATGTTGGTGTTTAACTGCATTTTTTTTTTCAATTTCCTCAAATCTGTTGTTTTTCCTCTATGAACATACCTTATAAGCTATTTCATGTGAACTTTATTATTTAATGTTTGCTATTCCCTTTCTTCATTTTGGTTTTATGCCTCATCAAGTGCAATGAAACAGTCAGATGCCACTGGAATTGTATTAAGTACCTAAGATAAATGAAGTCCCATTTGTTCCTTTAATTTCTATTAGACAGTGCAATGAAACTTGTGTATTGCTGAATATAATATTGCACGTGTTCTTTAAGAATGCTAGGCAGTGTCGTATGTGGGCTTTCTTTAGTCAGATTCTGCATATGGTTTATTAAATTGTTAAAGGTCATATGTTCAAGTGGATAAAAAGGCAGTTGTTATTTTGAAAGTAATTATTGTCACATCCTGTAGTTGCAAATGATATAGGGAATGGTTAAAGCAAATGTTTGCCTTACCTGTTGACCATGATAAAATACAGCTAAAAGGAACATTGCCATCAGTAGTAAAGATGCCTCCTTTGTACCCAGGAAGTCTGTGCTGGAAAAAAAATTGAAAGTAAAACACAGTTATTGATTTGTCAGTGTTGTAGTTGTTCAGAAGTTTCATTTCATAACGCACCCTGGTACTTTTTGTTGTTCTTTAAAAAATCCACCCCATATTTGAAAATTTAACTTAGTAATAATTAGTTCAAGAGAACAGGAGTGTAACTGGACTGCTCACTGTTTGGTGACAAATGTATTAAATAGCTAAATTGTAGCCTACAGTAGGTACACAGAAGGTGATGATCTTTCTCTTTCAAATGTGATATGCAAGCTGTGTGTCAGTCAGTCTGTTTTCCTGGGAACTTGGTAAACAACCAGGAACACCACAGCTCCTGTGGTGTACAGGAGGTGGAACCTGGATGGGGAAAGGTTGAGGCTGGAGCTGGGAAAGGGAAACTTCCAGATTGTGAAAGTGAATGGGCCTAGAGATAAAAGATGAACTCCAAGGCAGGTGCTGAAAGATAAACATTCCCATATTGTGAGAAATGTTTGGAAAAGATGACAGGTTAAGGAAGGAGGTGTGGATCAAAGGGGAATCAAAAAAATGGCAAACAGCAATTAGGACTGGTTTTACTAAGCCACAAAATGGAGCACAGTGAAGAAATGCCTCCCTATAATAGGGGAAGTAGAGGAAACTCGTGAAGACAGTAAGGAAGCAAAGAAGTACCAGGAAGGTACTGGCTGTATGAAATCTGCTGTATGAGATCGCTTAGATGCTGTGTGTGGAGCACGTGACAAAGGGCTCCAGAACAGTTAAAGATGGTTTAAAATATGAGGAGAAATTACAGTTATGTGGAAAGATGATGAAAAAAATGAAGAAATTGAGTATCTCTGTAATATCAGGGGGCTTTAAAAAAGCATGTTTCCAATGGAAAAACACATAAATGAAGATATTGGGGAACTGGTAGGGCCTATCTTATAGTAAAACAAAAGGGAGAAAGAACTAAATTTTGAGGTGAATCAAAAATGAGTATGTGGCAATTTTTTTTTGTTAAAGGGAGATGAGGAAAGATGAGGAAATGCTTAAGAGGTGCTTAAAGCTTGAAGTTGTGAAAAAAATGTAATAGAGGAGTAAACAAAGAGCAAAAGTTGCAAGAGGTTTGCCGGCACTCTTCTGTCTACCTTGAGATCTAAGAATAAAGCAAAATCCAGACCCTGAATCCATTTTTCGTAGTAAATTTTAAAAAAAGATCAGATGGTATTTGTCAGAGGAGGATTCCTATGACACAGAAATTAGAGAGAGAAAGAGCAGAGATTGATGGAGACTAAACCAAAAGAAAACTTTCTTGTGAGAGAGCTAACTGAATTGACTTTGTGGGCCTAATGAAGAATTTACTATGAGGAAATAAGTCATCAGTATAGATCAAAAGATAGACAGGAAACATCTTTGGCATCTGCAGATATTTTGGAATTCAAATGTTTCTCATTTTGAAGTTGTCTGGAACACAACCTCCCAAAGATTTAATTACACAAGGACCCCTTGCACACTTGTTTAAGGCAACAAACTCAAAGGTCTTAGTTATGAACTCATCTGTTATTGCATATTGTGGTAATGTACCTGTGCCCACAAATATATGAGCTAGATGAGTTTTGCAAGGAATTGTAAAACCTTTTATTTAACTAATTGGTGCAGCTAAGAAAACAGGTAAGATTTTGGGCACACAGCCTTGAACCTCATGCTCACTGTTGTCAGAGATGAAGTTCATATCCTTGTCCTGAGTGTGAAGCATCTCATCTGAGTTCCCTATGTCCTGGGCTGTTGGCTACTCTAGAGAATATTCCCGATTTTTTTTCTTGCTCTTCTGCGATAAAAGTCACTAGAGAGTCTAACTGAATAGGTACTACTTCGAATTCTCTAAGATTTTCACAGAAGGGAGAATTTTTCTTTGCTATGATTAATGACAAAAGTTAAACACAATGATCATGATTTCTACTTCCAGTTACTTAGCCAAAATATTGCTTACTGCCATTTGCCATGCTTACTGGGGTCTGTTGTGAATATCCTATATGTATTATCATTAGTCAGTAGGATAACTAGCATTAGGAAAAGTAATTGCATCCCAAATCTTTAGTACCTTACTGCTATAGGGAACTAACAAGGAAATAAATGTGTGCAGAACCTTACTATGTGTAAAGATGTGGCTGTTGTGAGAACTAATTGTACTGCAAATCCATGCTTTTCTGTCATTCTGAGGATCTTCATCTGGCATGCATTTACAATTACAGTCAACTGTAATACTACATTGGTCAAGTATCAAAGATTGAAGAAGTGTTTTTCTGAATGAGCTAAATCATTGCTCCTCTAGCTTCAGTTATTGCAACACTTAGTGCACCTCTGACTCCACAAATTACTGTGGCTTTTCTGTCCTCCTTGTCAACTCCTATTGCTGGGAAGGAAGCCTGGAAAAAGAAGTTTATCTTTCAAATGCTCTCCTACAAAACATCCCTGTAGTCCTTATATACTTTCACAACTACACGTTATAGCCTGGATTTTATTCATTTAAAACCCTGTCCCTGAAAAATCAATTGTTCACTCCTGTTTTCTTAAATTGAGGTGAGTCCCAATTTGTATCTCTACAGTTTTCAAGAACAGAAGCAACCAATATATATGCACTGTAAACCAATGTATTTGCACTGTAATGCATATTTTTAGCTATATGGATAGACTATAGGAGACATAAAAGACAAACCCTGCTCAATATTTAAATTCCCTCATGAAATGAACATTTTAATAAAAAGTTTTGAGAAAGAATCACATTGTAAATCATTTTGGATTAGTCATTGCCTCTTGCAACTGTCACTCCATACTTAATTATGGTGCTATCCAATACGTGTATACTTTGGCAGTACTTGACCCATTACCTTATTAAAAAGCAGTTCCTAAAAGGGGCTGTGAACACTTACTCTCCATTGTGGTTAAAGTTGTCATATTGCAGAAAAAGGGAAGAATAAATGGTCTCAGTCAGCAGAGAATAGATTGCAATCATGATGAGAAGTACTGCCAACTTCAGAACAGAGTTGAGACGAAGAAAGACTGCACAAGTCACCATTGCCAGCACACCAGTGAAGACAAAATACTGAACAGAAAACAGCACTGGTTACTTTTTGTGATCAGCGACTACGTGTTAACTCCAAAAATAGTTACATTAGTGATCAAGTGATCAGAAGTAAAAAATTTACTCTGGATTTCAGTGCTCAGTCTTTTTAGGATACAGCGTACTATGAAAATAAAGGTTTTGCTATAACAGAATGTGAAAGTACAAATTCTCTATTTTGCATGGCACCTCCATATTAGAGAAAATATTTCTTTATGCCTCTAACAGAATTTTCATTGTGTTAGAAGGGAAAAGGCATCCTGTATAGTTAAAAGAGGAAAGGGAGAGGTGCTGCATATAGTAGTTGCTAATGAAAAGTCAACTGAGAGAAAATAATTTATTTTGGTTTGGATTCTGAACTTCCACAAGACCTGCATTAATCAAGATGGAAAATCATATTCCTGCTTTAATGCTTTTCTCATGCTACTTGAAGAGAGGACAAAGCCACAGGTTTGGGTGTGGTTTTTTTGTTTTTTTGTTTTTTTTTTTTTTTTTTTTATTATTATTATTATTTCTTTTTTAATATTGCATGTCTATCTTAGTTACATTACTCTTTTAACATGTGATGACTGGAAGTTTTATTCATATCTCATTTTCTAATCTCTTCATGAACTCATTTTTCTCAATGATTAGTCATCTGTCGAATGTAATCCATGCAACTGATACTGGATAGAGAGACAATCACAGCCATGAGCTGTTCAGATTTAAAATAGCAGTATCAACACCCACAGTCCAGATGTAGTTTAAATTAACTCCTATCATACAGCTTTAGGAGAGATAGCATTCATTTTTCTGAGTTCAGTTTTTCTTTAGTACAGTTCCTCTGTAGGAAAGTCTGCTTCCTTGCAATTTGTGGCATGCTGCTGGCAGTATCATGACACTTCCATATGACTTTCTAAGCAACATACTTCTTTTATCTACACATGACCAACTTATTAATTTTGTTGCCTGATGATCATCACAGAGAAAATTTTTTTTTGCTCCAAATGCTAATATAAAATAATTACAGCAGAATGACTGCTGGTTTTGCTATAAGAAGTATTAGTCTCCATTATCTTCATATAAATTCAGTAGTGTGTTTTATTGCACTAGGTTACTGAATCATTCTTGGATGTGTTTCCATTGTAAAAGTTCTGCATGAGCTTCAAAGGTTGAAACTTGGTTGTAATGCCCCATTAGATCATAAGATTAATTCCTTCTGTAACCTGCCTCTGCTTTTTCTATCAGCATATGGATAGAAACAAAGTTCAGCTTCACAGTGTTGTTGAGGCACCCGACTCCACCACCAATACACAGGTCACTGGTTCCAGGTAGTGGTTGCCACGTAACCTTTGTGGATCCATGCCTCATATTCAAAAGTACCCTCAGAAATACCTCAGGATAGGAACAGATGTCTGTAAAAGATGCAGATGAATTGAATGTCTGGTTCTTCAGTGTTACTGGTTTGTCAAAATCACACCATAGCTGTGAAGAAAGAAAACAAAATCAGGGCTATATAGTGCACTGATGACTAAGTGCTTGTGTGATAGCTGGCTGGGTTCAGGAATGGAACTGTCTGACCTGCTGCCCTCCATGCCAGCTCCCTAACTGGCACCAAAAACTAAATAAACAATGAGAAGACATACTGTGGAAATGAAGTGGAAAGAGGGGGGGCTATTCATGCTACAGACATTCAGCATCTGAGTAGTCTTTCTATGCTCTCCTGTTGCCAAAGGGGAAAGATGAACTTCTCTGGGAGTTTCAGAGGGCTGATGTTGGACTCTTAAGAATTACCCTCTCAAAATGTTTATACTTTGCTATAAACTATAGAGTAAATTATTAAATTGGGAGCACAAAATCAGATTGCATATATACATTTGCAAGCAGTTTTTTTCAGCTACGTTGCTATGGACAGTGTTATCCTTCCAAATGTGGAACAAGATCCCATGACATCATGCAGAATTGGCTTGTGCCAAAATAAATATGGTCCCAGAACTGCAACTGTGATGCCTAGAATGGAAGGGAATAAAAATTCATTCATGATATGGTTTTGAGAATATAATACTGACTTTTGCTGTTATGAACTGCATTCATTTTAATGGTACTTCAAACTAAGTGTATTAAATATAAACAAAACAGCAGTGTTGAGTTGCAATACATCATGGTCTTAGAATACAGGAGAAAAATCATTAATGGTTTCATATTTTGACGTTAAAGCAGATGGAGTCTCCTGTTACGTATATTAATCCAATCTGGATGTTTATACTAGGTCATTTCACCGACCTGGTATATACAAGCTAGTTCCTCTGTCTTTCTCTCCAACAGACCTAGAGAGTTTGTTTAATGGGGTCCAATTTCTTATAATTAAATTCTAATGAATTTTGAACTTGGAACTCTCTTGTATGTTTTTTCAACAGTTCATTCATCTCTGCAATGCAGCAACATTATCTAGGTTATCTGTGCAGTCCTCTGTGACAACAGACAGTTTATGGTATCTTCTGAAAGTTTATGAGGTGTACAACACATCCCTGCAGGGCACAGTGCCATAAGAACCACTCTGAGTGTCTTTTAAAAAGACCTTCAGGATTAGAAAATTTATTCTAATTTTATAACAGTAAGAATGTACTTGATGTAAAGAACCACAAGACTCATTTGCCCCTCTGGTGAAACCAAAGCCTTACGGCTCTTGTTAGAAAGCATCTTAGTCGTCTCCAGGTGGGTGTATTAGAACTCAGTGAACACATGAGGCTGCAAGGCTGAGCTGCCTTACATGTTCTTAAATGCATGCAGATCCTTCCTGAGCAAACCATTGTTATGGCAGAATTTTGACATATGAAGTAATGAGGTTATATGAATGTTGTGATTTCCTGTAGAAGTCAGTACTCAGTGACTCAAGTCACTGCCATTCTACATATAAGACAATGAATATAGCTGTTTATTGCTTTATAGAAACCCACTGGTATAATAGTAAAAAGAATTATATTTCTTTTAACAGTTTTTGGATTATCCATCCCACAAGATTGCAGTGGACACAATCTTAAAAGATAATCCACAAGTCAGGGAAAAACCTTGTTATCGTCATATCCATAACAAATTAGGTATGGATAGCCTGTTAGACATCATCTTGTTTCAAGAGCAAGATTAATTCTACCAAAATCTTTCCTGACAGATATTTGTCAAACATGGTTTTAAACCCTCTAAATTCTACAACACTCCTTACTAATCTATATTATAATGTACCACTGTATTTATGTTCAGGAAGTTTTCAGTCTTATTGAACTTCCTGCCACTTACCATATTTATATTTTCTCTGTAAGGATAGTAGTCAGTGGCTACATTCTTGTTTCTCTGACTAACTCTCTTATCAGTGACTGCATGGTATCACTGAAAAACCCAGACAGATACTGTGTATTGGCAACCAGAATTCAGTCATGGAAGAATGATAGCAATAGAACACAGTAAAATCTTGTATCTGGTAGCAAAAGATGAGGCAAGCCCTTGAAGTATCAGACTTCAGCATACATACTATAATGATATAATCATAATTATTATTAATTATTACAGCATAATTATTGTTGCTGTTGTGTTGTTATAGTTACTATTGTCATTGCTGTCACTAAATGGTTTCCTGGTCTTATCTAGAAGGAAATAAATATTTACAAAGAATAAAGTTCAGATGAAAAGGCACTGCTACATCCATAGTCAAAAGGTGCCCTATGAGAGGAAAGAGTGATGAAAATGCTACTTTTAATCTACCAGAGAGATATTTAACTTCTTGGCTTGGGATTCAACACCTGTCAGGTTGTCTGACATGCTAATCTATCTAATTCACACAAAGCTGTCTCATATTTCTGAAGACATCAGGATAATCAGGGCTCTATTGTATTTGCATACAAGATCCCAGTCTTTCACCCTGTGACACTGTATAGAGCCGGGTCCACAGTATCCAATTACCAATATTTTTATCTAACTGAAGCTGTTAAGTAAAGATTGGTACATACCTTTCCTCACAGATATACTGATAAACTTTGCTCTAGATTTGACACACTTTAGAGTCTCAGTGGAGATGTGTAAATTAGGAGCCAAATCAGACTAAACTACCTGAGTGGGCAGTGAAAAGAAAAAAATCTCTTTATTGAGACCTTTGTGATCAACAAAAATCTTTGGGGATGTCTGTTTTTCTGCACTGACTATAAAGAAAGCTGAGAGTCATCATGTCTGTGGTTTGGTACTTCAGCCAAGGTGAATGTGGGCTGAAGGGATGTGTCAAACCACTAAATTTGTAAGGCAAGGTATGTTTAGAATGTATGCTTTTTAACTTCTTTTTACATGTGGTGGTTAATGGCTTAGCTTGACCTTCTCCAGCCTTTCTTTAAAGGTATTTTTGGGGTTTGTTGACACTTCTCATTTTTTTAACTTATCTAATTAACGGAAGAACTGTGAGATGAGGAATTTAATATCTATAAACATTACTTGGATTGACAATCTTTAAGAAAGTATAGCAGTATGTCAGAAAATTAAAAATGGTCCTCAAAGGGTAGATATATCGAACAGAAAGTAATAAAAGGGTTTTAAAAATAGGTGATACTCATAAAGGAGAAATAATCAGATATTTCAGAAATCCATATCTTAAGCAACAGATTGAATTTCCTGAAGCTGTGGTACTTTGCCTTTTATATTTAAATTATAGCTGGCTTATAAACACATTAGTTAGCAAGTTCTGTAGCAACCTTAATAATTCATAAATCATCTTTTCCTGTATAATATTCCCTGGCTCCCTATAAGCTTACAATATTGATGATGGCTCCAAGAAAATTAATCAGAATGGATGCAAATATAATGACGTTCCTGGCCAGGTAGGTCTCGTTAATCCAGCAGCAAGTTTTCCGGAGCATTAAGGGTAAACATTTGTAATCCTCTGCTGTTGTGATTAGCACAAGAGCGGAGTGCAGCATAATCAGAATAGAAAACTGAATGACCATTGGTATCACCCTGGGAAAAAAAAAAAAAAAGAGAAACTAACATTAAACTTCAACACAATACCACGGTTAATAAGAATAAATGTGTAAACAGTTAAGATGAGGAAAAATCAGTTGTTGTAAATCTGAAACAATTAGTCTAGGAAAAAACACAGAGAAAGCGAAGATTTGTTCATGTTCCATGGGTCTGCCATGACTTCACATGATTTCTTGCTGAGAAACAGCTGTTAAAGAAACATGCCAGGGTAATCACTGCCAGTGCCTCTGTCTATATAGAATCTGAGTGGCAGGAGTCCTTTTGTTTTGGGACTCAGTTATCCCTTAAGTTTCTTTCAGAACAAATCTGTTCAGCCTGTAGAATCCTGATGCCACTTATGTATGAGCTGGTTCCCACTCTAGTAGACTAGTCTGGGGACAGTTTAGTAGAGTGTTATTTTGCATACAGCACAACACAGTTGTCTTAAACTCATATTATACCGAGGGTCATAGACTCTAAAGTGAGTACAATAATGCAACCTGCTTTCTGGATATCAGCCAGGATATAATAATTACGGAAATGCATGATTCCACTATTTTTAATTATTAGTGGGTCAACTGCAGCTAAAAATCTCATTGGTTTCTGAAAAATCAAAAGAACTGATCTACTGTTTTCATGGAAGTCCTTTAAAATATAAAGCATATGAAAGTGTTCTAAGATCCAAACATATTTAAATAAAACTTGTTGTTTGGCATAACATATAAACTTTGTCCTTGGAGATGTGATACTTAATCAAGTACTGTTAAGTGCATACACAGAATAAACAGTTCAATTCTTTTGAATAGACCATTAAAATACATAATTTCTTCCAGTTCAAATTTCATTGTATTTTTCTAAATTTATTCATTTTTCTTGCTTAAATCTAGTATTTGAAGTCAATGAAATAACTGCCATGGCTGGAAAATACAGTAATTTTTTTTACTTCACTGAGAAGAAAGCACTCAACACTTCATAAATCAAGATTCTTTTGTCCCCATTTGTGCCAGTCATTGTCTTTCTGTCTCTTTTCCCAAAGATCAAACCCATGCAAATTAAAAGTAACTCCTTTGCTCCTGCAAACCTCTCCCCTCTTCACTCTTCTTTCATTTTCTTTTTTTCTATAAAGAGAACAGTTAAACTTCAGGCTTTGATTTAAGTAATTAAAATTTATAGTAACGTAGTTGTATATGTGGCAGTACACTGCAGTGATTTAGTCATAATGTCTCACAGAAAAAAAATCTTTGAAAGTGGACTATCAGGGTGCTCCAGGGAGACTTCTGCATTTTGAGGAGGCTGAATGTAGGTAAGCTGAGTCTGCTTATTAAGCCTTCTGTAAACATATGTTTTGTCTTACTGATAACATGAAGTTTCAGATTTTGCTAGACATCAGCTATCCTTCTCCTTCAGTAGGGTGTAATGTTATTTGTACACTTTTGCCCTACGACATGACAAAGAGTGTAAAGTGGAAATAGAAGTGAAAACATTAACATAGATTTTCTTTCCTCATTTTTCAATAGGTCAGCTATATCCACTCCCTGAATCTGAATGAACTATATCTCAACTTACGTCACATTCTCCTCAATTTCAGGCTATTCAAATTCGTTTTAAGAAAACAAAATTCTAAACTCACACAGATCTGAATTAAAATCTGTGGTTTGATCCTATTAGCTAAAGCTTACACTCTCAAAAATGTCACCATAAGTTAATAGGTATGTAACTAATAGGGAGAGGAAATTACAGTGAGATAATGGCAGGAGAGGATACAAGGACATATAGGAAAAAGATTGAGAATCAGTTTGTGTGGGAACTGGGTTTTCTTAACTCTGGCCATGTTTGAAGTTGGTGGATAGAGTTCAAAATATTTGATCCAAGGAGACATCAAAGATGTACTGGGTAGTTTATGTGAAAACTGTAAATACATCTTCCTCACAGTACTGATGTTTGTAGAAATTATCTTGAGAAAATGGGGAAATTAAAATGTTTATGTTCAAAAGGAATTTTTTTTTGGAAAAAAGTAGGCATAAGATAAGAGTATATACGGGGAAATGTTGGTCATGTTGAGGGAAAAGCCATAAATAACATATAAGATACAGTTGTCTTTCAGTTTGAACGAGACTGAAGTGCAGAACTGTATTCCTGTATGCTTTAGCCTGCTTAATTTTAAATATTATCTTTTACAAAAATGTTCTTATTTTTAATGTCATAGTTCAGCTGTGATGATGGTAGAGATTCATATACATTAAATCTGATGTTGTTTTAAAGATAATACTTGCATAAACATTATTCCTTTCTGATCATCCAGTCTTGCTGTCACACTGACTTCTTTAAAGTATCAGGACAGAATAACATGAACTTCACTGCAGACTTTCTCACCTATTACCTACTAAAATTAATCAAGCTAACACAGAAGTATGATCAAGGTGTAAGATTTTGCAAACAGCATGCAAGCCTCAGAATAATTTACAGTAATGCAGCAAAGGCTTATATATAGAGCTCCCACTTTCAAAACCTCAAAATTAATGAGAATTGCAGTGTAGGAGTCCAGAAAAGAAAATTTTCTAAACAGATATCAAATAGAAAATGAGGCTATAGTTAGTGGAGTTTTTCTTTTGAAATATATCTGAACTGCTGTAAGTAAGATGTATATGAGTAAGAGCGTTTTTTTTTGTTTGTTTGGTTGGTTGGTTTGTTGGTTGTTTTTTTTTGTGTAGTATCAAATTATATTGCAAAATATTTTGAAATAAAATGTGAAAAATATCGAAATGGAAGTTCTGTTCCCCAAGGAATTTAAATAAGATGAATTACACATTAACTTTGAGAGCTTCCATGTGGTAATATTAGCTCTGACACTGTTCTGATGATGTACCATTGGTATGAAATGTTATCTTACACATGGGGCAGCATTTCACTCCAACAAGCTTTGTCAGAGTTTTGTGTATGACTTGAATACAGGACACAGTGGAGCTTCCTCAAAAGAGTCCCGTCTTCTCCAGTGACCTTAACCAGAAGTAAAGCTTGTTTTTGAAAGAAGGAACAGTGTAGCCAGTAAAACCAAAATGTATTATGAGGGAAGAATGATTAATGAGGAAACAAAGACTGAAGCAGGAGCCACAGATTTCATCCTGTGAGACTAAAAAGTTTTGTTGGAAGACTCTCAGGACTTCCTGAAAGTCCCAAGGCTACGAAGTAGACACAATGATGCCTTGAGAGCAGCTTCTGTTTGTGAAAATACACAGAAATCCAAGGGAGAGACAGTCAATAAAGCCAGGGAAAAGCTGAACAATATGTTCACAGGAAACTAGTCAGCGAAGTCAAGAGGGCTCATGAAGAAAGCTGTGTAGTTTAGGATAAAATTTATATTACTGCATAGAAGTCTCTTAGTTTTATTCATCTGCTGATTGACCCACTCTCCAGCAGCTGTACTTTGAACCCGGGGTATAGGCACTGACAGATAGTAATGTGAGATTAATTCCTTGTTTCCCACTCTACAGCAGTATTCTGCAATAGCCTTCTTGCTTTCCAAAGCCAAATGACTGAGATCCTCTTTGGAATTGATAGTTTCTATCTATATCTCAGATATATATAGACAGTCTATATATGCAGATGTAGCCTACCAATTTTGTAGACCTAGTCTGACCCAGCTCTAAATGAAGCTAAATTAAGGCTTTCAAAAAGATTAGGGTCAAGCCTCAAAAGGTCATATGTTAGGACACTGAACATGAGTTCTTAATTTGGACTGCCAAACTCTGCATGTAAGACCTAGTTCTATTGAATTAAGGTACTAAAAAGAGAGCATCTAGGGACCCAAGTCTGGGATATCAATCCAACATACAGCATAACCTGCTTAGGTCCCTAAGAAACCATGGTCTCGTATATGTTCATAATAAATATATAGGCAACAAAAATTCGTTCACTGTAGCTGTTCAGTTGAACATTGATGTATTTGTCTCTTGTCTAAGACTGCTTAAGATAAAAACAAAACTGAGGTGTACACACCTATGGCCTCCAAGAGGATCAATCTAATATCTGTGTTAAGATTTTGTTGGTGGCATGCTGGCAGGATCCAGTACAGCAGAAGACGTAGCCAAGGTTAGAAGAACAGGAACAGCCATAATAATCTTCTGTCTGTGAACTTCTCCTAGAACTAAGATAACTTGGTTGGATCCCCTCTTAATTCAAGACGAGATGTGAGATGAAATGCTTTTCTTTCTAAGGGTTCCCTTACTGTCAAGATCAAGTAAAGTTTGAAATGAAGCTTTTTCCTTCCCTATTCCTTGTGTACAGTTGCGAATCAAGAGTTGAGTCAGAGGAAAGCTTATATAAAACAGAAGCTGCAGATGTTTAACTGAGGAACATTTTGAAACCCATTTTTTCTCCCCTTACAAGAATAACCCAGTGAAAAACTGACAGAAATAAGAGCAGTTCAGCAGTCTACTCTAGTATGATCTGTTGCCCGTGTGAGCATATAGAAAGTTCATTGCAGGAAATGAATCAAACTCCCAGGCCTCTCAGATGGAGAAGATGAATCACTGCAAGGTTGGCAATGTAACTTAATGGCTTCATAGAAGATAATTACAGCAGAAATATGGCATTAATTTATGTCACTTAGAGTAATTTCCCCAACTCAATGTTTCAAAGAATGAAAACTACTGCAAAGATTTTTAAATTCAGTGATGTGCCTGCCCTGTTGGGGAAAGGTATGAATGGATCAAATATTTATCTTGCAAGAGACAGATACAAACTGAGATAAAATTCTGAAACTCCCATTCACGGTAGATGCAATAATAGAAAAAATACTCCCTTTAACACACAGACTAAGGAAACCTATTCAGAAAATTCCCTGAATATCCTTAGGATACGTTTTATAATGATTTAAATAATGTTTATTTTCACCAAATTTCCAGAAATCCCCAAAATATTCAGCTCAGAAAAATATTTACTTGCAAATACAAAATTCCATCCTTGTTCAACAGAGCTCTGAAGCATTAATTGAAAGACACTTAAATGTGTTGTTGGGAAATGGGTAAGTTACTATAAGAAGTGTGAATCATAGTTTGTTATTTGTTCCATGGAAATGATGTCCATGCTCTTCCACTGTGGTAGCTTACTTCTCTCATACCTACTAGAGGTATAACAGATGAGCATGCAGTTATCTCCAAGACTCTCTGGATCCAAATCATGCCTAGCTTTGTGATAGCTTGGTCATTTGTTCATACCTTTCATTGTTTTTAGAACTGGAACTTAGGAAATTTGAACTTCCAGGTTATTTCCTCTTTCAATATGTTTAAGTATGTTGAAACCTTCTTACTCAAAACCAACCATCTTGTTATTTTAGGGTTGCTCATCTGTTGACCTCTGCTCATTTAACAGGCATGCTTTTTTAAGACTGAAACACATTTTTTGAAGCAGAGTATCAGAACTTGAAAAATGAAGACCAAAATTTGCCTTCTTAAATCTTGAATGTGATCTTCAGCTTCTGAAAGAACATAAGTACTGCCATAAAACATCAGTGTGGCTCCAAATATTCTCTCATACAAGAGATAGTGCTAAATATCCTTTCCCTAAATATCTTCCCAGATTCCAGCAATCAACCTTTAAGGGCACCCATGAGGCCGAGGTTCCATAATTTTGTTTTAAAACCTCATCTGATCTAATTTTATAGGAATTTATCTAATCTTTATTTGAACCTATTTATATTTACAGCCTCTTTAACATTCAGTGACAAAAAGTTTCACAAAGCATTTTTGAAATGCAGGGAAAAACACAGGACTACTGTGCAAGATGAGAAACCAGGAAGAGAGACAGCTGCAGGCAGTGTGGCTATATGACTTCTTATCCCCTAATTCCAATGGCACTAGACACCCTCATGAGAACTAAGAGAGATGAATCTGTGCAGATAGAAAAAATGTCATGTTTTTTTGCTGGTATAGCAATGATTGATATAGCAACAGAAAACATTTTTGGAAAACAGGTTCCATTAATAAGATCCATAAATCTTTTTGTACATACTGAGAAAAAAAATAAAAACAACAGCTACCAGATGTGAAGAATTTTGAATGTGTATTGAGAGAAGAATTTTAAAAAAGCAAACAAACTTACTAGTATTAGAACAATATAGCACATAAGGTACAGCAGAAGCTCAGGTACTACTCTGGCTACTTTTCCAGCTGAGAACTACAAAATACATGTGAAACTCTTGATGCAGAGTGCAGTTGCCTGCTTGCATCTAACCACCATTTTGATATTCTTAGACATAAACATGGTGAATAAGGTCTTCCAGAAATGATCCAAGAAATATTGCTGCATTACTGTAACATAATGTCCTATTTCTGATATAAATATTATATTTTCCAGGTTATTCTACAGGCAGACATAAATTAAGGTTCATCTGAGTGTTAGAAACTACCTGAGGATTATGTTGATCTAGGCATTTCCATTTTAGCACTCGCTCTGCCAAAGACCAAATGGGCCTAGGGACATGTTTTAGTGGCAGTCATGTTCTGCCAGTCTGCTATGATGCTAGAAAACTGACCTTAGTCCTTGTACACACTCTTGTGTTCTCACTATTAAATAGTAGACAAAAATACCAACTGGTGGGTTTGATTGTATGTAACGTGAACACAGAGGTCTCAGCTATGCTACATTTTTGTCACCTTGATAAGAAGTTGTTACTTGGTCAGCCCCATAGAAAAGCAGAAATGGGAAAAGAACACCTCTTCGCTTCTTAATGGCACAAGATTGTTTTCCCCAGCTGGGTAATACATAGCATGTAAGAAACAAAACCAAAACAATCACTGATTCCCCAGGTGAGTACCAGTCACTTAGCAAAGAGGCACTGTTATAACTCTGGATATGTTTTACGTCAACAATGGAAGCAGCAGGACATATCGTATCAAACTTTTTTAACCCAAAGTTCCTACTTATCTCAGTGAGGGTTCTGCTTAGAAACATAACAACATAATGTCAGCAGATGCTGCTGTTTCACATGAAAACATGTAGCTGCAGATAATGTGATACAAAAGCAGTTAATATTGTGAAAAAAGAGAAGAAATATTTCCAAACACTTTTGAGGAACAAGCAGATTTTATTGGCTCATTCCACATCAATCCTTGAAAAGTTATCCTGTTGTTTCCCTAAGAGTACCTTCAGATACATAGAAATATATTTATGTTTTTACCTGGAAGAAGGAAGTAAACTTTGGATAGCGGTGATAAATACAAGAACAATAAATGCACACACCAAGTTTGATTTGAATACTTCATCCCGCATTTGAGAATACTAGAACAGAAAAACAAAAGAGAAAATTAGCTGTTAACCCATGCAATATTTTCATAGACTGATGCATATAGGAGACTTTAGAGAAATTAGAAAGAAGAGCTAATAAATCAATAAACCTGAATTTTGTTTTAAAAATGAAACACAACAAATAAATCATAAATAAGCTGGTAAAACACTTTATCCAAGAGAGCAAAACTGTAATTTGCAATACAATGTTGTTTTACTTGGTTGTTTCATTTTCAAAATTATTTGCTTTAAAAATCCCTGGGCAGATACTAGGGGCTTGTGCTGCTGAGTAGAATACTAAATATTTAATAGCTTAACCAGTGGACCTATGGGTTTCCTCACCTGAAGACAAACACTGAAGTCAGCTGTGACTGTGCATGCATGACACCACAGAGGTGTCTCAATGCTTGCCAAAGTAAGGCCATTTCGTTTTCTTTTTTTGCTTTTCTTTTTTAAGAAAAGTACATAGTTTCAGACATTCTGTGATCATTTGGAATGTGGGTCATGATCTCTGTATCCTAACTTATCCAGAGGCTGTACAAAAACTTGGCAATATGGTCATTCTCCAAGGAGAAAATGAAGGTACTGTTATGACCATTTGATGTCTATTATTATTATGATTTATTGCAAAAGTATTTTTCTCTGACATATTAAACCACAGAAAATGCTAGCAGGTTCCCCTTTTATGGGAGTTACCAAGAAAAGGAGTAACAGATACATCGGTGAATCATGGTGGATCAGTTAAACTGGAAATGCTACACAAATCATCAACTGGTATTTATCACTGCTAATTCAGTTAGACTCCAGTTCTTTACATCAGATGAAGATTGATTCATAGTCATATTTTTGTAAATCTCCTTATCCTATACAGCTGCCATGAAATTTTCTTCACTTAATAAAAAATCCCACAGATGTCTGCCCCAGTCATTTTTCCTTCTCTGAATAATAACTCCATTTTACTTAGTCTCTTGCAGTTTTGAAGGAGCTGACAGTTACATGTGCAGAACAAAAGGAAATCAGAGTCAAGGAGATATCAGCTATCAGAATCTTTCTCCATCAATCTGTAAGCAAGGCAAACTGCAGTTATAGATACCTAGAGTGTATTATAATTGAGAAAAAATAAAACCAGTTAAGAAATGTATTAGGAACATACATTAAGAGAGTTCAGCTATGAACTGCATTTTATAGATAATTTGCTCTTGAAGAAAGATCCTATCTAGATTTAGACTATACTCACTACATGAATCTTTGGTAAGGACACATATATAAACATCTGGTCAAAACAATCTCAAGATCCTGAAATGGGAAAAAGCCGCCTCTCTTCCCTGCTCCTATTTTCCATGAGTAAGAAAGGGGGTTTATTTGTTGTTGTCCCTCATTTTGATTCCTTCTCTGCTGTGATTATACCCTGTGTCTGCTGTTGGCAGAAGCAGTATCACTTTTACATGATTTTCAGTGGTGCTCACAGACAACTCCATTTTGCTACTGGAAGCACAGAGGCACTGACCCTGATTTCATGTGCAGGAAAAGAGAACTGCATCAGTCTGCTCAAATAATGGACCAGGGCTTTTTTGGTTGTGGCACAAAAAGAACCAAAGGGAAAAGGAAAGGTACATTCCTTAAAATATAACATGAAATCCCAACTATTCCTTAGGGAAATTATAGCAAACTAATTGAATGAAACACAAACACGGAATTGCCTGCTGTGTTGAGCATTATGTCAAAAGGATGAATGCTGTGGTCTAATCAGTAACAATGTTGTGATGAGAGATTGTTAGCATCTCTGAGGCAGCACAAACACCGTTGATAAACGTAGCATTCTTGTAGCAGTCTACCCCTTAATGACCTGGAGAAATAATTGAAAGATAGACTAAACCTCAAGATACTTCCATAAATATGAGGAGGCATGTAGCCAAATAGAGTCACAGAAAGTGGTAGAAAGAATCATGATATGACCTACCCTGCAGTGAAAACCTTAGCTGCGCTGTCCCACAGACCTACCATGCACTGGCATGACTTACTGATGGTGTAGAGAAGGCTCATCCTGCCTCCCATGGGACTTAAGCCATTTGCGTGTGCTCTTGGAGGAACACTGTTTATCTACTGGTAGCCCAGCCAGCTAGCTGAATCTGAGCTTGAGTAAGAAAGGTCAAGTTTCCTCTGCCAAGTAATGCTGCTTATTCCCCACGTCTCCTCTCCTTTCCCAGGGCTATTTGAAAGGGGAGCACCAGTAACACAACAGCCTTTACACGTTCACCTGGGGAAAGAGTTTGTGCACGGGAAAGGAAGGTGTTTGGTCCTATCCTCACTGCAGTTCTTTGTCTTCAGACAGGACGGTATGGATGAAAAAGGAGACTATGGGATATTTTCTTAAGAATAATGGTGTTTGTGCCACTGAAAAATCTTCTACAGTACAAGGGAGGGACAGAAGAAGATGTGTCAGGAAGCCCAAGGCAGGAAAAGAGATAGATGAGCTCCTGAGAAGACTGAAAAGTAGACACAGATCCAGTTGTTGACCAATGACAGTAAAGAAGATGCTGAACAGGCACAAAGATTGCCCAGTTTTTCTTGCAGATCTTCTTGCCACTGGAAGTTTCTGGATTGAAGGAAAGAGATGAGGCCCATGTCCGCAAGGATACAGCATGCAACAAGGGCAAAATATTTTCCTACTTGTTTAATTTCTATTTATCTCATCCATCAGAAATTCTGAAACAGGGAAATTCAGATATCTAGGTTCGATATTTGACCTAAGAAAACCTGTACTGTGAAATTCAAAGCCCTTTTTATATTGTCAGTATGCTCACCTCACAGAAAATATGTGGACACTTCACCTCTAAGCCCAATCTGATTTGTGTACAGATGTGCAGATTTATGTACAAATGTGAAGGAAAAGTTAGAATATCTGGATACAAAGCTTTACACTAGAAAGTTTCCTTAACAAAAATACTACCAGCATCTAAAATTCCCTGCCCTGTTACTATGCTTTATCCTGTATAAAAGTACATGGTACTGATATTTCCAAGTCACTGCTATAAAGGTATCATCGTGATGATATCTTTTAGTTATTGGAAAACATATAAATTAGTATCAGATTTTCCTTATGAGTTATTACATATTTGGAAACCCTTAGTGTATTTTCATGTTACCATTAGAAGTACTCTCCTGTGATGAGTCTATTGTTCTATCTACTTATATCCTATTTGTGAAAATAAGCTCTAGCAAAATTGAGAGTGAATTTGTTGCTTAATGAGATATCAAGTACTAATGAGTGAAATACAGGTTAGTAATGACTAGTCCATTTGGATAAAGAATCTATAAAATATAACAAGTGAGGACCCTGCACAAATCCTCTGAAAAATGTATTACAAAATTCACATGGAAATATACATACTGTCTCAAGGAGATAACACATTTGCAAATGTGACTGCTACTGCTTGCTGTGGAATCTATATTTATTCTATCACCAAGAAGGACATAGAGAAATGAGTTAAGAGAGCAGTGGGAAGAAGTACTAATGGCTTAAACTGCTGTGATATACTGGTTGTTTAAACTATTGTAAACCAGTAGCTGTGCATGGTAGTTCTGGGGATACTGATTCCAGATTTTTTTTTTTTTTTTTTTTTTTACCTTTTGAAACATTAAAAAAAGAAAACCAGCACTTCCATTGCTAGTGTAAATCTGTCTGCAATTGTTTTACAAGGAAAAAAACCCCAAACAACCTAGACTTAAAAGAGAAGTCCAGCATGACATTTCAGATCTATTCAAGTTACCCCCAAAAGTGTTATGATCCCATGGCACAATAGTCCTGTTACTAATGCAGGAGGAAGAAATATAGTTTATTGTTCATATGGTTCCTCACTTCTCTATGGTTTGTGGCACAGAGCATTAACACAATTCTTATTGAACAAGGTTAACGTAACACTTCTTGATCCTGATCTCTACTATGGGTACTGGCTGTTCTGCCTACTGAGTAACCGTAAAGTCTGGGGTGATAAGTACTTACAGATGAAAGAAATAAGTATTAGACAGATGCCAGAACTGCCTGAAAGTGTGATGACTAAATGTGAGGGCACAAGATTTTACACAGAAGAAGTTACTTCAGAGATATGTCTGACCTGAAGCTGCCACTGGTCTGAACAGAAAGTGAGTGGCAGCAAACGAAAATGGCAGTATGAGATGTGAGGTCCATGGACATATACTGTCTACTTGTTCAGCAATGCTACAGGGAGCAGCTCAAGATGCTGATGTAGAAGGTCATGTAAGCAGTTGCAAAATGTTAATGACTAGAAGAAAACATAATTCCAGACTGAAAGGTTAGGGGTGGGGAGAGCAGAGGGAAAAGGCTTTTGAAATAGCTTTATGAGACTCCAGTTTAAATCTGAGTTTGAATTGTTTTCTTTCCTAAATGGGCAGGAAGAAGGGAGAAAGCGATAGCAATATAACATGGAGGAAATAGGTACTCTCTGTAGCAAAATGATTCATACATTATTTTTTTTTCATGACTGTCTGTAGACTATAGTTTAACACTAAGGTTACCAAGACAAACCTGTAATTATTGCACAGGCAAACAAGGAGGGAAGGGACATTTCCCACGTTGTTGTACAAGATATTGCCCTTGCCTATAATGAAGAGGATGTTGTGATTCATCTTTCCTTAATCATCATGCCTTTGCATCCTGATGCATTCCCCACCCTTCTCTGAGCACACCTGTGGTGCCCTGGTACCCTGAACACAACCAAGAAGGTTGCTGACCGGCAACTATCTAGCTGTTGGAGGTGGATGAACCAGAGTAAGTAAAATAGTATTAATATTTTTAAAATACTTTACTCCTGTGTGATGCTAAAAAACAGCCCGATTTGAACAACAGAAAGAAGGTTCAGTGCACTTCTATGGGAAGGATTTTGTTTTTGTATTGCCTGTGCTTACTGGCTGGGACTAGCAGCTAAGGAAATATTAAATGAAAGCACCATTTTCTAAGCATTGCTGCACAGGTTAGCATTGGAAATGTCATACTGAGAAGAAAATGTATCAAAACTGCTCAAATTGTTGACTTTCAAATAGACTTTTTGTCACCCAGATACAATTCAAAATGTTGTTAATATTTAAAATCTGACCTATGTAATGTGATGGATTAGATCATGTTTGCTTTTTTTTTTTTTATTTCCCCTCTTGTTTAAATTGCATTTAAATGCAAATCTATAATTTCTCTATAGATTTTCCCTGTGATTGCTAATTGTGAAGCCTAAAATGACAAGAAAGTTTATGTTCTGAATATAGGATCTGATGCTGGGCAGTGGCCCTTTACTCCAGCCCATGTTCAGGCCTCATTTTTATTAAATAGTAATGTAAGACGAGGTGAACCATTGTCTGGTTTGCTCATTCAGCAAGTTGTTTGTGACCAGGCTGTTTCCTCTTTTGCACAAAAAAATTTCTAATATACCACCCTCCACCTTCTGGGTTAAATGTTATTTTGTCTAGACTTTTTTACCTTATCTTTTGACCTTGTGCCTTGAAAAGATTAAAGATTATTCATTACTTTTGGGCCTTTAGATGGTAACTCATAAGATATCAGAAATCTTGGATTTCATTTGTTCTAGATCCCTGTCAGCTTTGTATGATGACTGCACTGAAAGAAATGTCCTTATATCTTCTGTTGCAGCAGTAGAGGGTAAATTGGCTTTGGGGATTCTACCTTGTGTCTCAGTGTCATTTCCCTCACAGGGAAATTGATCTTTTTTCTTTAAACAAACTTTTCTTTTTCCTTCTGCTGGATTGTTTGTGAAATAAGGGCTCAAATATACTTCAAGCAGAATTTTTATTTTCCGGTGGTTTTCATTAAACTCTCACCACTGATATCACCTGAGGACTAGTCTCCCATAAGACAAGAGAAAAAGTCTGTTTTCCAATGGAGGTTAAAGTGATGACAGAGAAGTGGGCCTCCATACTTGCAATTCCCATTATTTTTCTTTCTTTTCGGTATAAGTGAACATCCTATTGCAGACCTGCTGTTGCTGTGTTGTAATAGCATACAAGTCAATTAAATAATTTGAGATCTATGCTGTCACGTCACCAATTTACAAGGAAAATTCTCTCATTATCTTATTTTTTTTAACTTATAACTTACATCTGGATGCAGGCTGAAATAGAAATTAGTGAGATCATACTGCTGTTGAGAAACAGCAAAGACGTGAACAATATTTACCTCTTGGAAGCAGATGTTAAAAAAGGATGTTTAAAACAAGGAGTTGACAAATTAGTTTTGATTTGAAATAAACATAGCAGCTGCCTAGAGGACATCATATGGATCCTATGACTAAACGAAAGAAACATATCTATATAAATATAGATATATATTTTGAATAGAAGTATCAGTTTTTTAATACGCTCAATCACCATTTGTGCCAAAGCAACCTGCCAACTGATGGAAAACTGCCTGTACTAGACAGCAAACAAAACCCGGAAAATGGCTGTTGTTTTCAGAAGCAGAGTTTGCTCATTGTAGGCATTTTCCAAAAATAAAATGAAATCATTGCAGCATTATAACACCTCCATCATGACACTGTCTATTATGACCTCTAGCTCAGTCCCAACTTCTGAAAACAGAAACAAAATGAAAAACAAAACCAGAAAACAAATAACGCAAGCTAAAGCCTACAGCTTCTCTACTTCAGTGGACATTTATTACAATTTGAGTTGTGAATAATGCAGCTACCAAGACCCAGCTACCTTATGCTCCAGGCTGGAGTCTTTAAACATCAGTGAAAAAGGCTTGATATGCTCTCTTCTCAATTTATCGCCACTCCGTAAGTCGATGGTGTGCTCTATTCGCTTGTTAATTTCCTCAGGCCCAGACTGGACATGCAAAGCTTGTGCAAGATGGTTTGGAAGCAGATTTATTGAATTTCTTGTTAGGGCAGCCAGAGTCTAGGGGAAAGCACATGCAAACAGAATAAACCTGCTGGTCCCCTTGGGTTAAAAATGCAATGTTTTAGATCATGTTGCATTGCAAACCATTACAGCATTCCATGCAATTCATTCAATGAATTCTCTAGAAGTTTAAAATAATAAGTCTGTTCCACTAAACACATACAGTACATTAAGGGGAGTACTTTAATGCCGTCTTTTATACAGACTAAGAGTTTTGCTGTTGCACGGAACTCTAGGATTGTATTCCCCTTTCCAGATTCTGTTAATTAATTATTAAAGCATGCATGAAGGGAGTACACACCAAAATCACAGCAGGGTAACGCAATGGTGTGTTTTAACAGCTAAGAACAGAAGCTACAGAAAACAAAAGTCACAAAACAGGAGTAATGCTGTTTTTCTTGATCTTAAAGTTACTGGATGTGTGTAGTTAAGGAACAGATCAGTTAGGCAGGAGTGAAGAAGGTGACATTTCTGATTACTTCAGCACAGGTTTTCAAACAGTATGTTCTTCTTCACTACTGGTATATTTCAGCCAGTCTAGATTACAGTTAGGCTATATGATATAATTTAACTGTAATTCATATTATGATTTTATATTATCTCAGATGCATTATTCCTTAGGTATTTCACTGATTAATCAAAAGAAAAAAAAAAAAGGAAATACTTTTGCACAGCTTCACAAAGGAAAGCTAGTGGATATATTAGGAAGGATGCTTCACCTTCAGGAAAGAGGTAGAGTTTGTTTTCAGAAAGACAATAACTCAGTCCAGTTTCATGGTATCATTTCATGACACAAACCACAGTGAAGCAACTTTCCCACTTGAATGGGAAAATAAACTTTACTACCTGTGATATTCCCAAGGGTTAAGAAATGCTAATGAATGGAAAGGATATAAACCTTCATACATCACAGCATAAGACATTTCAGAATTTTTATGGACAAGAAATACACTTCTGCTTGAAAAAAGTTATCCCATATGTCCTTGCTGGGAAAATCTTCTGCTATATGTCCTCCAGGGCATTGTTTGGAACAGGAGTTTGGGATGCATTTATTACTAGATCTCTATGGAAAGTGAATTCTTTTGGATCATGGGATTATGTAGAGCAAATGATACAGGGAGATTTGCCTTGTTTATATTCAAACAATAGTCAATAATTACATTTTAATAAAACTTGGACAACACATTAAAACACAGGAAGGGTCTCAAGGTACTCATTGTCAAACCCCAATTGCCAACTTTCTTTGCAGTCATAAAATAAAGTCCAAGGACTCTGTAGTCACAGATATTATCTTGTTTTCTCATATTTCATTGTTTGGCGAGTAACTTAAGAGCCCAATAAATAGGTAGAAAAAGGTATCAGGACTGAAATCTTCTGTCTATTGACTGAAAAACAATCTTCCTGTTTGCTTTAGTAGAGAAAGGACTTCAGTAGAGAAGGTTTGGAAAATCGATCTGATCAAATCTTTCCATTTTCCCTTCAGAAATTCAGTATCATCAACATTTAGAGAAAAAAAAAATATCAAGGAATCTTTTCTCACACTAAAGTTTTTCTTCTTATACTAAGGTTTCAGATACATCTGTATCTTTATCTTAGCCTTGGAGGTAAGGTAGAAACTCTAAGGGTAGAGACAATTTTCAGGTAAACAATCCATTGGGTGAACTGGATAAATACTGTATTAATACACATTAAGGTACCATTTTAGTTTAGGTATTCCTATCTCCTTTAAACAGCTATGTAGAAAGGCTATTGTCAGTTTATACTGGATGAAATCCTACAAGTGTCTGAAGTCACTGTTAAAGGACAGGATCATGTCAGATGCTGTTGTGTGCATTAATTCCTTAGAATTAGTTCATATTTCTATATATCCACTTGAAGTGAGGGAGGAGAAGGTCCCTTATGTTTTAGGTGGGTGTTGTGTTTTATTTACTTGAGGAGAATGATCTCAATTCATTCTAGTAAGTGGTTAAATTTTGCTTCAAATTATATTTTAAAATCTGATTAATATGAAGAGCTGTCTTTTGCCGAATGTATGAGGTAGTTTACAATTCATGGTAGATGAATGTGACATAATACCATAACTACAGCAAGGGTTCCAGTAGTACTGGTATAAAAATGGACTCAGAAGTTGTGTTTATTTTTAGAGGATAATAAGGAAATTAAAATTTTAGTTTAGTGGTCATCCCTCCCTCATATCCATACACATACTTAAGACAACTTCTTTCCTGTAATTGGTAATAATAATAATGAAAAATACAATGCAAATTATTGTCCCAAGAATATGTTCTAACCATATTTTGTCTCTGTATCCCCCTCTTTGCTCTACATCTTTTAAGACTGTGTTATGCCAACATTAAGAAATATTGATTTTCCCTGTTACCTTGCCTACACTTTTGTGAACAACTGTAGATTGCAGAATATACAATTATGAATTGTAAGATACAATGGGCTTTTGAACTTTCCTGATGCTGATTATAATTGTTCATCATACAAGCTTCTGTTAAGAAAAAGCCCAGCCAAACTTGCATCTGAGATTGAAAGATAGGATGAAATAAAACATACAAATAATAAAACACCAACTTCAGAGATATTTTACAGAGATTTAAAAAAAGGTGGCTGGGATTAGATTTTACTTCCTTCCTGTAAAGATTTCATGCAAAAAATCCAAACATCCTGACCTCAACAATGAGGGAAATTTTTAATCAGTGCCCTTTGGAAAACTTTAGGAAGGCTTTAAATTATTTTTTCACACTACAAACACCAAGTCTTGGAGGGAAATAGCAAAATACAAAGTCATATGTTTAAAGAGACAGGATACAGGTTGGATTTGGTTCAAGGGGAAGACACCTAAGTTAAGATGTCTTGGCGCTTGGTGTCTAAACTTCTATTACTGGCAATATATACACTCTGGATACTTGCAGTTGTCCAGTCATACACAGCTATGCTCAGTTGAGATGCCCTGGGGTATCATGGACAATATTCTGGACTTAGGAGATACGGCACAAGACCTGTGGGAACCCCACGCACTGCTGGTTGGTGGTGAGGACCAGATGGAGTGTGCCAAGGTATCCCAAGCTGCAATGGACAGCCACAGTTAGGCTGAATCAAGCTTTTGCTCAACATATTTCAGCATATGTGTTTAGCACTATCTGAGACATCAGTCTCTTACCTGGCTTCTAAATGATAGTCTAGATGATCACAGGACTTTTATAGGCCCCTTGTCAAAAGGATGTCTCAGGCACCCTAGAGCACACAAGTAGCACCAGGCCCATGTGTTTAGGAACTGAGATGTGTGAGAGTCACCTGAGACAGTCCGTAGATACACAAATGCAGGTGCCTTGGTTTTGAACTGCATTCCACCCTGTTGTTTATACTTGTCTATCATCTTGGCAGTACAATTTTTGTGATAACTGTTAAGAACCATTGCAGCCATCATTAAAATATGTTTATAGAAGACACAGACATTTCAATATGCTTTTTTCATAAGTCACATTATTACAGGCCCATCAGGTGTCTCTAGCAACACACACAGTGACCATCTTATGCTTTCAGCTACTTCTTTTGCAAGGCCCAGCAAAGAAATCCAGCTTCACCAGTTATTAATTTATTTTAGAGGAGGAGGCCTTCAATCTCTTAACTTAAAATAACTTCTGTCTAACTTTCTTTTCTTTAGAAAAAAGACCCATACACTTGTTTCAATAACAGAAGACTCTATCTATATTGGACATGGTCTGAATTTCAGAGGAGGCACTTGCATTCTTGGCTTACCTCACCATTAGAGCTAAGGAATATGGTGCTAAATGTGCTGTGTACACATGTAGCTTTTATTAATGTCTGTGACTGGGTACATAGAGTGGTCATTCTGTTCCTTACTCATATCAACACATCTTCAATTCACTGACTTAGGCTGACCATAGAAAATGAGTTTGGGATAAAGAATATGGACTATGATGAATTTGAGTTTGACAAGAAAACTCACCAGAATCTTTGTCATTTCATATTCTTCCTAACATAACTACAGCTAAAAGTAAGATACATATGATCAGAGTTGCTCAAATTTTGTTGTAACTTATATTGGATAAAGAAATTATTTAAATGTTCTTAGCAAATATTCAAACATACAGAGTGATTCACTGTTGGGTTGCTGCTACTTGGATTCTTCACATCTGCTGCTGCCAGTGACCTTTAGGCTGCATAATTAGTGTTATTAAATGCTTATTCTGTCCAAAACTGACACACTTCTCAAAAAAGCTACTATATCCTAGTGTAATTTAAAACTATCATCTAAATTTTGAGCTGAAATACATTGCTTATGAGCAGTAATGCCTACTGTCTCAACTTTAAAATTGAAAATTACATAATAATTGAATCACACTTGGCATAGCAGATTTTTTAAATCTTGTCTCCACCAAAAAGCTTATTGTAAAGCTGTGTAATATAAAATTATAGTTATTTCTAGCACAAAAGCAAGTTCTTAAAAAAAGAGTGAGAAACTATTCTAAAAATAGATTGTTTATTGCCATAAGACAAAAATTTGCTTTAAAACATCTGTTTAGTTATGCCCATTTCAATGATTTTCATGGGCTTTTTACTAGTTTATTGAGTGGGATCTGTTCAATAATTGAATAAACCCACTAGTCCTTTATTTAATTCCTCACCTTTTTTAGTATCAAGGTCAGATTTAGCTGAGAAAATGATCAACAAAATGATAGTTTACTCTGCACAGATTTTTTGGACTACATAAATAGAAATGTCTTAAAGGGAAGGAACAAGAAACAGAGAGAGATCATAAAATACAGCAGCATGCACTCATACCTCTATTCCTAATCAAATGGGAATATAGAGACAGGTCAACAAAATACAGAGAATACTAAAAGGTAGTGTACATGCAGATACATGGATGTACAGAACATATATAAAACAGGTGTTTTATATAAAAGCAAACTATGCCATGCTCCAGTTCAGTTTGAAGACAAAGACACCGCCACAGGCTGATTGATTATGAAGGCTTATCACTTCTGAGCAGATTTGTAAGAAGCAGATGATGGTTGACAAAGCAAGACCTCCACACAACAACGCTTGAAGTTCAACAGACAGTGCAGACAAGTAGGACTAAGGATGTGCAGCAGAAGAAAGGATATATCATGTCATTACAGATCCCTCAGAAAAATTGAAGAAAACTTCAGTTGACCTCATTTCATAAAGACTCATCAATCTTTCAAATGTAGTGAAAAAAGTGCTGTCTGAGGGCATTTTAACCTTTCCATCTTTAATTCCTCTAAGCAAGCAGATTTCACAAAGAGATTTTTATGACTGTACAAAAATTTCTGGTTCCCAGGGTGCTAGCAATTGGCCATGCAATGCTTTTGGAAAATACCTGGTCTGAAGCAGTTGTTATTATCTCATATTTCTATTGAGCTATGCATGACCCTAGAGTCTAACTCACCTGCTAGTGAACTTTAATTATGTCTTAGAATCTAAGTTTTTAGTAATTTGTATTAACAAAGAAATAAAAAACAAACAAAAGTGAGGAATGGACAAACTCTTTTAACAAGGTACTCTTTTAAAGTAGATCTTTTTTCTTTACCTTACATATCAATAACCTATACTATGTTTTATCCTCTGGTGAAATGTCCATTCACTCATTCCTTTACTTTGATGACAGTGCAGTGAAGATATGCAGTGAGATGATACACACACTGACTAGAATTTCTCAGCTAATTTAGTAACATTAGCTTTACTTTTAATTGCCTTCTTTATGGACTGATTCAATTAAAAACAAGATGTATAGCATTTAATTTCTGTTGGGAAAAAAACTCAAAAACCTCTGGTCCACTGGCATTTCTCCAGTTTGGATCCATGATTTATTTCTGTCCTGGAACAATTTGTTTAATCCTCTGCTGTTACAGTGTGTGTTAGAATAAAGGTTAAAGATGAATTTTTCTCCTCTGAGGCCTCCATTATCGAAATGTACTCGAGCATGCAGTCATACTTAATGACATTAAAAGAAGTTTGACTTACATTCTGTTTTCCCACTATGTTATCAAATGGAAGCTCAGGGCTCCAGGATCCTTCGGTAAACGTTGCTCCACTGTTTCTCCTGTCAGAGGAGCTGACAGCCTCTTTTACAATATCTTCAGGCAAAGTCAACAGGCTCTCTTCAGGTTGTTTAATTAAATAAGTCTCAATGTTGTGTTTCCTCAAGAATTCATTACGCTCTTTGCCATGCCCTTCTTCAACTTTATAATCCCCATTCAGGCAGTCCAGAGTGGCTTTGGAGATGTGAATTCTCCTGCATAAGTGAAATGAGTAGTACCAAATACTGATTGTGTTCTAATATACGTAAGAAGGAGTTTATGAACTCTGCATCATTTTTAACATGATGGATAAATAGAAGGCTTTCTATTGTATCTGATGATTTCTATGAAGAAAATTAAATAGTGTATTCAACAAATGTGAGCTTCATTTGTGGACAAACATTCTCAAGGCATGTTCACATAAATAGGAACTCATGAATGCACAAAGTCTTGTCACAGGAAAACCACTTTGATATTCATACCTGATACCTTTGCTCACAGTAATAGATTAATGGGAGACCTTCCTGAGTAAAATACTATTCAAAGTGAATGAAAATTGCCACTTCAGGTAAATATGGTGAGAGGAAAATATATGGTATGAATTAGAGCAGTTTATGTGAAGCTCTGTTATTTCCTTCAGTTAACTGTGGTAACTTAGACAGTTGAAATTAGTGGTCTGATTGCATGTGAAGTGAATTAGGGAAACAGGGAAACTATACAAAGGCAAGTGAGGTGATAATTTCTGGTAAGGTTAAGTGATGTGTTCAAAAAGCTTTTGCGAAAATGAAGTTGAATTTAAGAGATGACACAAAAAGCTCAAACTTTGCAAAAACACTGTAGGGCTTTGGATGTCTTCCAACCAAACCTGGAGGGTCTTTCTTAGTTCTATTTTTAAGAAATCTTCAAGTTCTTACATATAGGGTAAATTTTGGACATCTCTAAAACATATCCACACGGTTAGTTGTGTTATACCTTATAACACAGGATCATAAATACAATAAGAGATGTTCATGAGACTTTTCCTCTAACTCAAGCAAACAAACATAGTGACTTGGTTAAAACTGCCTCATTGTTCAAACTTTGGATACCTGGCACTTTCTGAAAGTCAGACTTGCAGACAAACTCCTAAAATTCAGAGTAATTTAAAATTCTTGATCTTTTCTTGATGATCCATGCTGAGGCATTTTTCTCAGTCGCCGCAAATTGGCTTATCTCCACTGAAGGAAATGGTCCTAGCACACCCCTTGTGAGTTTTCTTCTGGAACATAAAGGATGTCACTACAGAGTTAAATTGAATAAAGTACTGATGAATTAAAAGGCTATAAGTGCATGTATGATGTGCATTTACTGCCTGAAAATAAAGTCCTGCTTGTCTTTAAGCAGTGTGAAATGCCCAGCAGTATCAGAATTTGGCACAAACTGGGTCTATGTAGTGTGATAAATATCAGCATCTAATTTAAAGATCAAAAATTTGTATCTCAGCCATTTTTTAACCTGTCTCAGCTTCCCTCTGAAGTCAACACAGGTTTTGTACAACTTTCACTGTCTGAAGTCATACTGTTATGATGTCCACAAAGATTAGTACTCTTTTGTACTCAAATGTCAGTAAAACCGCCAATAAAAAACAATAAAATTGTGTCTCAAATGTAAGCAACTTTTGGCCTGGACTTTAAAACCAGAGCATATGACCTCTTAGAAAGACAATGTATTTCCTAGCTCTTAAAAACCTAAATAGGCTAAATTGATTTAAGTAAAGTACTAATTTAAAAAAGAAAAAAAAAAAAAAAAGAAAAAAAAGAAGAAAGAAATAAAAAGTGGTACATTAGTTGCCAGGGTGACTATCTTTGTGCTGAGTTTCAACTAATACAATTTGGGAATATTGCATTATAAAGCCCTGAAATATGGATTTTATAATGGAAATGATAACAGCTTTAACTAGACCATGGAGCTGGCTATTGATGTAATACCCTTAAATGGACCAAATAATAATAAATAGTTGGTAAATTAAAAATATTTTCTGGTTTCACCTTTTGTACAGTTTGCTTAAAAAAACTTAAAATGTATAGTGGAGAGATGTCTTTCTAATTTTATACCAATACAGTAAATCAGGAACCTAAGTATTGAAGTCAGAAAGTATAGCATGTCCTACTGTTGAAAACACATCAGGCCCAAAGCTTTTAGATGATACTTGTCACAGATACATCCTGGAAATTATTAGCTAGATTTTACGCTAGTTCAATACCATAGATTAATATTTAGATACAGCAGGCGAAGACTACTAGAAGATGGAGTCCTGGCAGAAGTGTCTCTGAAATAACACTCCAGGGTCCTACATGGCTTCCTTCTCAGGTGTCGTGGAAACATTTTTTCCTCTCAGAAAACCAGAAATGATTGCTTTTTCTCATTGCTCCTGAGTGCCTCCTTCCACGACAGTTGGGCTGCCTGCTTACGCCCCTTCATGCAGGGGCAATCTGTCTCTGCATCACCCTTGCTTATGAGGTCTCAGGGTGATATGCAACCATCAAGGGTAAGAGCTGAGCCCCTTCTCTCCTGTACCCAGACTGGGTGGAGGGGTTTTCCCCATCCTGGGCAGGTGAGCTCCCTCCCTTCACTGTGCACTCAGGAAAGGGCTGTTGATCATCTTTGCTTTTGTTTCACACTGTGGGAGATGGACCATTCATAACCCCAGGGCAGCTTTTCTCATGAACCAGAGGAAAGCAGTGCAGCTCTGGGAATGAGAATGGTCTCAGTATTGTGGCAAGCAGGGCGATTTGAATGCTGGAAGCAGGGAGTATCAAGGAGAAGCTGAACTGAACTGAACTGCTCTATTAAATCTGCTCTGTGCCCTAGGAAAGCCTGATGTAAATCACTGTTTTGAGGGACTTAGTGAATTGCTGTCACATACAGGATTTGTTCTGTTGGCAAACTGATATACAGGAGAGGAAATCACTCTGCTCCGATAGACTGCAGCCTAGCCAGGCATTTTATTGACAGCAAGGTGGTGAATTCGCTGGGTTACTCATTAATAGCCATACTATTGCATGCATTAACAGTAATAAACTATATTTTTTGCAGGTGCGGATGATGAAACTTAGATGATTGTTTTGCTTATGTTAACAAAGCAGCCTGCGACCTGTCTTAGTCATCTGGGGCTATCATGTGGGATAAGCAGCAGTGAAAGAAATTTTTTTCTGCAATTTTATACACTGGTGACATATACAGAGTATAAAAGTTTTCAGAACATGCAATGTTTCATTTTCTGCTAAATAAGAATATATACTAGTATGAAAGTCTACTCTGGGTAACGGTAGAAGGGACCTGCCTTTGCAAATACAATATAAAGCAAGTTTTTTTTTTAACTTCCTGGGAGCATGACAGCCCTGACAGATCCTGATGCGTGTGTAGGGAGTAGAACACATGACTCAGATTTGATGACTTGAAACCTCTCTCAAGATGACAGCATCACTTAGACTTTTTCTACATAAAGATGTCCACTGCAATTGCTTCTGTGTTGTAGGGGATCTTTTCCTACATCTTTCATCAAAGGAAAATGAAATTGAAAGTTGACGGAGTATTCCTGCAACGACTACTGATACTTCAAATTTAGGATTTGCAGCTTCCAAAGTACCATGAGATATAGGCCATGTCAGGCAGAAATATCATATTATCTTCTAGGTGAATCAGCCACCTCAGACAAAGAAAAACTAGGTAGTTCAATGGAAATCCATATGTTTTTACATATGGACAGGCAGACATAAATGTCTCAAAATATCTACTAAAACTTCAAATTATTTAAAAGACTTCCTAGAGGGCCTGCTGTCCATAACACCTTGTTATTAGTATAATGATTTATGAATACATAATTCTTCCCACACTTTGTGAATTATGAAATAAAATAAATTACAGACTTGTGCCTCACAGCAGCATTTGAATTTAAAGGACAAGTCAATAAAGCCTGGGAAAACTCAGGAATGGCCAAAACCTAAGCGGGAAATTTAAGGCCTCCTCTGAGTATTATATGGGCTGAATATAACTACTGACCTTTTTCAGGAAACCATAGCTGGCAAACAAAAAGAAATATTTTTGTCTTTTCCAATGCCTTTGAAAACTGACCATTTCTACCTTTTTTGAATATAGCCTCAAAAATCCTTGCCAACTGTAAAATAACAAAAAAAAAAAAAAAAAAAAAAAAAAAAAAAAGACAAAGTAATAGGTGATGAAATAATGTAAGACAGTTAATCTGTTGGCAAGGTTAGCAGTGTACTGTGACTGTTGGAGATAGATACACATTGTCTTACCCAGGAATTCCACCTGACTCGAGTTTGTTTGCGATATCCACGTCCCATGACCAGACATCAAACTGCCACTTTCGCAGGCCCAGCACTCCACACAGAACCGATCCTGAATGTATCCCTATTCTCATGTCAATGTCATGCTTCGTTCTTGACCTAACATACCTGTTAAACAAAAAAAAAAAAAAAAAAAAGAAAAAAGAAAAGACCAGACTTATGAAAGTATTTGCCATGATTTTTCATATCTTTTAGAAAAGAGTACAATGTAAAATACAATGTCATTTGTTATAAAGAACCACATAGTCTGTAACATGAGGAGATAGTTTTCTAGGTAGCAAGGTACAGGTAATGATAAAATGACTCTGAAAGCCAGATTATCATTAAGCGCTTAATTACATGCATGGTTCAGTGGCATATATTATTCCTATCAGACAGAAAGAGAAAGATAGGGAGAGAAGAAGATGTCTGTGTTGGCGTCTGGACTCATTGAGTCCTTTAGCTCATAATTATGAAGGATCATTCAACAACATTATAAAAATTATTATAATCAAAGCTGCATATACTTTTATATTTTGTTGTACATTTTTGAATAATTTCTAATATTTTGAAAATGTTACTTTGTTGACCAAAATTTTAGAGTTACTCTTTGTCCAAAGGTGACTTATTATTGTCACCTTTGATTTGGCCAGAACACCATTTGCTCTGATAATAGTGCAATTCTAAAATCAGCCTCCTCTGTTCTGTGTGATGGCAAAGACCATTTCGCCTCTCAAAAGTAAACATACGCAGGCATATTTGTTAACAGTCTCAGAAAAAGGACTTTGTTCTGGCACTGTTCTCAATTAATATATCTGTTGATCATAAAGGGAATTTTACTATGTTAAAGTAGTATCTTCGTATTCTGCTATGAGACAAAATACATTATTCACAGCCACAAACACCTTAGTGTTAGACCTAGGACCGCCTTTTCCAAATTAGTATCGAGATACTCCAGCACGTCAGCAGGGGAAGCTCACAACTGAAATAATTGAGCTGTATCCATTGGGATGATGAAGAGAGCACTTGTCCAGTTTTGCCTGTATGACAACAGTTATTTGAACCAGAAACACTATTAGAGCTAGTGTTCATTAATATTTGAAAAACAGGCTCAGGACAGAAAAAGCTCATTGCTACTGTTAGTCTACAAACAAAGCTGATGTTTTCCTGTAAAGAATCCCAGTTCTACTGTCACTGAAGTCAATAACAGCACAGCAAGATCACACAACAGAAAAGGCAAAGAATAAATAGCTCTATTTCACAACTCTGAAGGTACCTATCGTTGCCTCAGATCTCTCAGTCATGACCTTGACAGACCCTCTCTAGAGGAGAAAAAGGTAGATTGCTTATTGCTTCCAATACCTGGCCTTTCATTATTGCAGCAGGGTATCAATTCATTTGGGGGAAAAAAAAAAAAAAAAAAAAGAGTTTTAAAATGGAGAGAAACTAGGATAGAAAAGTGAGGAACTGAAAATGAGCAATTCATCTTTATTTCCCTTTCCTGCATACTCTGAAACCTTGGAGAAAAACATGCACATGACAAATCCCAGTGCAGTTTTTTTACCTACAAGATCTGTTCACTATATCAGGAAGTTAACATATTTCATATATCTAAAAGGAAGAGATTTTAAAAATTTAGTCATAAAATAATAAAAAAGAAACTTTCAGTATGGATTTATCTGAATTTTGATACACCAAGTTTATAGTTTTCATTTACAAATTTCTTTATTGCTTTGCAAGCAAGAAGGCTTGAAATCTCAAAATTAAACAATCACCTGTCTCTACAAGATGGGACATAGAAACAACTCCTCCACACTGAAATAGTGCCTCAAATGTTGTGAGAACAGCTAAAATAAGTGAAAGCACTGTAATCTGTAGTGTGTTTTGAATAACTTTTATAGATATGCTACAAAAATATCTAAACTAACACTCATAGCTGTCAGAGGAATTATCACACAACTCCCCAAATGAGTGCTTCCCCAGTCTGACTTTTTCTTTTATTCAGACTAAGATAATTATATTTCATTTTATGTCTGATTTCCTTATCTTGAAATAAAATCTAATTGGATCCAGAGGAATAATTGAGCAAAAAGCTTTTCATTGAAAAATGCACACAGTAAGAGGACCTTAAGTTTAATAAAATGGTCTAATAGCATATATTTATGTAATACCTCTCTCTGCATATATAGATATACACACACTATATTAGACCAATTTAGATTTTAAGTACTATAGTATTTAATTGCTAATAAATATTAGTATCTCACATTGGACAAATACTAGCATTGGACAATCATCAATGGCATGTAATTTAACAAGGGCAAATGCCAGATGGAGTAACACCAGGCCCAAACCTAAATTGGGAGTGGTGTGGCTGGAGAGCAGCCCTGCAGAGAGGGATCTCTCCGAGGTCTCTCTGAGAGCCAGCAGTGTGCCCTGGCAGCCAAGAGGGCAAACCTCACCCTGGGATGCATGAAACACAGCATGACCAGTCAGTCAAAAGTCAAAAGAGGTGCTTATTCTGCGTTGATGCAGCTTCACCTTGAATGCTGTGGGTAGTTCTGGGCCACACCATTTAAGAAGGATGTGAAGGTCCTTGAATGTGTAGAGGAGAGCAACAAAGCTGGTGATGGGGCTGGAAAGCATGTCCTGTGAGGAGCTGCTATGGACTTTGGGTTTGTCTGGTTTGGAGAAAAGGAGGCTGAGGGGTGACCTCATTGCTCTCTACAGCTTCCTGAGGAGGGGAAGGGGAGAGGGAGGTGTGGAGCTCTTCTCCCTGGGATCCAGTGTTAAGATGTATGGGAATGGTTCAAAGCTGTACCAGGAGAGGTTTAGACTGGACATTGGGAAGCATTTCTTTACTGAGAGGGTGGTCATATAATGGAACAGTCTTCCAAGAGACGTGGTCAATGCCCCAAGCCTGTCAGTGTTTAAGAGGCATTTGGGCAAAGCCCTTAAAAACATACTTTAACTTTTGATCAGCCCTATATTGGTCAGGCATTTAGACTAGATGATTGTTATAGGTTCCTTCCAACTGAAATATTCTTCTATTCTATTCTATTCTATTCTATTCTATTCTATTCTATTCTATTCTATTCTATTCTATTCTATTCTATTCTATTCTATTCTATTCTATTCTATTCTATTCTATTCTATTCTATTCTATTCTATTCTATTCTATTCTATTCTATTCTATTCTATAAATCATAGTCTTGTATTTGTACCCTGTATGGGAACTAACACACACAGATCTCATTGGAGAGACCAGGTACAAATAATGGTGCAACTGAGCAATGCATCCCTCTGTAGAGCATTCACTAAGGATTGCTGTGTTTTAACTATTCTTTCGTCATCAAAATGTGGTGATGGCCTGAAAAGGCTATTGGCATCCTCAGTCAGCCACATAGGACTTCTGCATTTGTTCAAAACTTCGCATAAGTGTGCTGTTCACACCACCTCCTCCATGACACTGCAGACAATGTCCTATCCCCCTCGCCTTATCTGTTGTATTTCACAGCCTCCCAGCAACTTCTTCATGTGTGCTGCTCAGGTGATATTTGATCTCAGTTCTTCAACTGCAGTCAATGCAGATTTGGCTACCTGCCTGCATCCTTTGACCGAGGGCTGTTCTGTTTTTCTGTTTGCTGCAGTGCTGGTACACCTGCAGGGCCCAATCTTCATATCCTCCTCTTACTCACCCTTCACAGCAATGTGCTCTTAATTTGATAGGTAGCAAACTAATTGCATGAGGGGACCTGATTGGATCGAGCCTCAGGCAGTCTGAGATATATTTAAACAGGCCCTGTCCAGAACATGTATCAAAGCACAACAATGATCTGGTCTTGCTCCCATTGCTTTATTATTTGTAACACAAGACTAAGAGCAGAGCTGTTGAGAACCTGTTTGTAGAGACAATAGTTTTCACTAAACTTTGGTTGTAATGTTTTAAATTGAATAAAGAATAAACAGTTGTAGTTTAAAAATTAAGTGATTAGTATGTAAAAATCCATGAAATTATTATTTTTCTTTAAAAGTTTGAGTGATGTGGGGTGAAACAGATTTCTGAATTGTGTAGAGAAGGGGACTTCATTATGGTCAAATCCAACTTCCTAGCAGACAGACTAGCACATACTTTGGGAGGCTTTGTTTATATACTGCTACAGGAAAAAAAATTTAAAATCTTTGAAACAACAAACCCTGGATGATCATTAATAAGGGTAATTCTCATTTATTCAGAAAAAACTTCTCATAAATAAAAACCTGTACTATATACTGAAAAAATTAAGTGTTCATTTTGCATAAGCTCAGGTGTTCCACATCTTTTAGTTTTTCCATTTCTTAAATTTATTCAATTATCAATTAAACTTTTAATTAAAAAAAAAATTGCTTCAACTGTTTTACAGGCTCTCTGCAAATACTTTGACAAAGTGCATGCATGAAGCTGCATTACTGATGATCTATAAAGCAGCCCTGCTTGCCTCACAAGCTCTCTGATATCTTACCCAGATAAGGCAATTGTGACTGATGCTGTTCATGCCATTCATATAATTTCAGTCAAGTGAGTGATAAAACTTTCATTGATTTTAATTGGATCTTAGTGTTTCCTTCTGGCCAGCATTCTTTGACAAATATTTGGTTTTTGTGCTGTTAATCAGTCTTTCCTATTTGCATGTAGGTGAGCCAAAAGTCAGAAATCTGCTTTTCAACCTTTTCTGTAGCTGCCAAAAATCTGAATGCCCTGGAACTCACACCTTGCAGTTCCAAACAGTGACATACTGGCTGCGTTTAACTCTGCAAGGTTCTGTCTATGCTTCGAGATACTTAAGACAGTCTCAGAATCTTTTTCTCCTGGTCAACAAGTTCTGTCATAAGCTGTTCCCAGATTCAGCAGTTCGTATATGATGAAAAACATTTCCAGGAGGCAAGTTAAATGCAACTGAATGAAGTTGGCCAGTCTATGCCACTTTTTTTTTATGCATTCCCTGGGCCTGTTTAATTTACCCATCTAGACATAACCATTATTTTCCTTATGTAATAAGAAAGTCTATGTATTCTGGCTGAAGTAAATAAGCGTCTTAATTGACTGTTTTGAGCAGAATTTTGGACTAGTGTTGTCCTGATATCCCCTCCAAGATGAACTGTCCTATGATCCTAAGGCTCAGTATGTAGAGAACTTTTTTGTTCAACTCAACAGATCTGTGGAATTTTCCTAAATGAACTCAAATGCTTTTGGTGCTGACATAAGAGGATAGTAGGTGAATTGAGGTAAATGCTCTTTTTGGTGTGACTCTGGGAACTGTGTCATGCTTGTGAAGGAGATATCCATTATATTTGAAAGGCTAGGTGATGGGACGCACCAAACTACTGAACAGTTTGAAGAATACAGCTCAGGAAATATGACTCATTCATAGAATGTAACACTTTGTAGATGGACTTCACACAGCATTGAATTTACAATGTAAATTAGATATTATGCTAAGAAGCCAGTTTAAAGTATCTTCAGGGTGAATTTACCCTGGAATTAGAGCTGGATTCCAATGTCAGCTGAAACTATCATCTGGAGAAGTTCCATATCATCAGACTTATCGTTAATATAACTGACTTGCTTTGAGTTCAGATGGATAGTATAGAAACATGGACAGAGTTAAAGCACTGCTGTATTCCTGTTTCTTATGCCTATCTGCTCTGAGAGGTAGGAAACTAATTTAACACAAGGGATTGCAAACAGTATGATCAGAAATCTGCTTTTCCATTTGAAAACTATGTTATAAAAAGCTATATAATTATATAGATTGCTATGCCACCCTGCTAATATAGCTCTGATTGCATTTGGTAGCACATTCAAAGAAAAATGTCTCGGAGGTACACAAACCTATTAATCTCTACCCACTTCGATTCATATTGTTGCCTAACAGCAAAACCAGGGAAAGATATACTGCACTGATGCTCTGTTCATTTGCAGTCGGTGGCTGAAATGGACACATGGAGATGACGATGTGATCAAGTACCACTGTGAAACTTATTCACTCTATGGCCTGTCTGAAAAGTGCTGTCTGAACCTGGGAATATCTTGCAATGGCCCTTTCCACCACCACACAGAAATGAATGTAAGCAAGTTTGGGGCTTTGTGAAGCATTATTCTGTCTTCTGTGAATCAGGGCTCATTCCATCATAGGCTGAGCCTTGTATATTATAGAAGAAATAATCTGTGGAAGGAATCCAGAACTGGACCTATTATGTTATTATATCATTATATTATTATATAATTAAATAATGATTTATTAATCATGGAATATGAAAGTAATTCCTGGCTGTTTCACTGCCTGATTAACTTTTTTAACAAGCATTGATCACTTCATGAATTGATTTTAATACCCAACAGATGAAGTTAAAAGCAGTTTTTCATGCTAAAGTCAGGAAACCTGCCAGGTCAGTCAGTGAGAACATCTAAAATAGCTGTAGTGTTTTGGGGCTTTTTGGTTGGTTTTTTTTTTTTTATGTTTGTTTGGATGGGGTTTTGTGTGTGTGTGTGTGTTGTTTGTTTAGTTTTTTTTTTTCCTTTCTCATGAATTGATGTTAATATTAGTAGTTAATTACAGTCTTTTAATGAAGACAAGATGTTATCTAATTTCTGGAATTTAGTTTACATTGTATGCCGGGATTATTTTGTCTGTCATAATAATTTCTCTTTCAGCTGATATTTTAGTGGAAAATAATCCAAGAGATGAAACCACTCAAAACTCTTTGATTTACAAAATACACCACCATAAAGGTTTATTTGAATTTCCACTGTTACGTGGATTGTTGTGGGATTTCCATTGTTACACCATGTGAGTGAGTCCTTGAAGATCTGAGCCTCACAAAATCTCCCTCCCCCCTCTCTTCCCAGTCATGAGGATTTTAGGAATAAGGACATTTGAGAAGGTGGTGGTGAAAGCAGCAGCCTTCAACCCCTGGACGCAGCTCCAGTCCCTTACCCTGCCACTGTGTCCCAAGCTGAAGAGCCGAAGGGGCAATTACATTTTCCACCTTGATATCCTGTGCCACATGGGCTGGTACATTTTGCCCACTCATGCTTGCTTATATTCCAGTAACTTGTGCCTGATGGATGTATTTACTCTAGGAAGAAATTCAGTTTTGCTTTGAAAACACCGAGGAACAGAAAAGCCATAATTTCTCTTAGCAATACCATCACCCATTTATAAATCTAGTGTTTTCTGCCCATGCTGCTACCAAATAACTACTCAATCCTTTCTTTTTTTGCTCAGCTAAACAGATCAAGCTTCACAATTCTCTTATTTTAAAAGCACTTCTGCTTCACAAGTGATTTTTGTGACTTTTACCTGCACCCTTATAAAAATGTTTAACAAACTTTTTAAAATGAGGCCACCACATCAAGATTCATTATTCTTATCTCAGTCTTGACATTGACAGACTATGCTCTATAATTTACACTTTTGAAGTACTCTCATCTTTAAGATTATTTCCTTCACCCCTCTTCACAGTCCTTTCTCTACTTCCACTTTCTTTCATGCTTCCTCTCCTTTCTCCTTTACCTCACTCTCTCTAAACTTTCCTCACCATGCTTTATGTAGTTATTCCTCTCCTCAGAGGACAACCCAAAGAATGGAAAACCCCAATGAACAAGCATGCTAATCTCTTTCTGGAGCATAAAGTGATATTTGGAAATGATCTCTGTTCAGAATTACTTTTATGTAATGTATCTTTCTCTTATCTATTTTACATCCATTTTAATATATTTGAGGGAACAATCATCTCGCCAAAACTAACCTCATTTTATTAGGTTTTAAGATCATGATCTATATTTGGCTATCAGCAAATAGATATCCTTATCTTGAATTTTATCACATATCTATAATCCCATCCATCTGACACTCCAGCACGGCTTTGAAATTTCACTAAAGTGCAATGAAAATGCTGATGAATGTTTTCTTCTTATAAACCCTTCCCTCCCCATAAAGGTAAATATATTTTAGATAAATAAAAAATGGCTACTCTCTCTTACAGGTAAGAGTAATGGCAGATTTAGTTTCTTGGAGTGTTATCTCTGACACCCATTTAGCTTGGGTGATAACTGTTAAAATGAAACATTATCATCTGATGACTAAACATTCGACTAGTGTCTTGTTTCTATCAACTATCAGTACAGAGAGGCATTAATACAATAAAATTAAATACAGGAAGAGTTATGCTGCATGTGAAAGAATATGAGAACCAGCTGAATAAATGAACTCCCTCATGAAGAGTGTGTTCTTTTTATCTTAATTTGAATTTCCAACTGGAAAAGAGTTGCTAAAGAGAGTTTACAGGAGGTTGTGTTTTGCAAGACAGCTGGAGTTAGGATTCTTGTTCATGCACAAACGTAATGGGGCAAAGCTTCCTTGTTTCAGAGTAAATATCTCATTTCATGGAACATTCCTATGGCTTAAAGTTGTATTTCAATTGTACTCAATGATTAAGTGACCACAGGATAGGAAGACAGAGTGGAATAACAATAATAATTTTTCTTTTATAAGATTTGTATCAATACGCAGTGATGCAAAACATCGTTACAAAGAAAATAATGATCTTGAATTGTTTTGTTGAGTTCTGAACTTTTATCTACATCTGCAGAGAGAGAAGTGGAGCAGCAAGACTAAAGTCTAGATCCTTAATATATGATCTTAAGTTCAAGTTGTAGAGTCTCGATTAACAATAAATTAACACTATAGATGTATGGATACGAGCTGTATGAAAACAGTCATAAGTCCCTTGTGGGTCAATCTGTCCCTGTAGATTTACTTTACATGTTGTGTAATGAATAGATTTGCCATTCTTGCTCAATTCCTGCTGACCATGAAGCCATCAAGAAGACTAGAAGGAAAATTCAGTAGTGGTACCATGAGATGATAGATTTCTGTGCACTACCTCAACAGAAGTGTTAGTGCTGATCCTTGCAATGTTACCAACTACCTGTTGTCAATGGAGAGAATAGGAATCTTGGAGGACCTGCAGGGGAAAATCTGCTCCGTCTAATTTAAAACTTCCTTCTACATTAATTGCATAAATAACTTAACTGGGTACAAGAATCAGGAGTTATAAAAGTACCTGTATGCTCTCCACAATTTCGGTATCTAGATACCAATTATAGGTGGGATGTTGTAGTATAAATCCCAGTTTTTGTTTCAGTGTCTAATTCTTAAGATAGGCTGAGTGTTTGAGCTAAAATATAGCTGCTAAGAATTAAAAGCTAAGATAGAACTTAACAGGATGGAGAAGAAACAACTGTTCACTAGGCTTTATGGGTAGTGAAATTACTGGAATTTTCCTGTAAACATCCTCTGATTTGCAAGAGGGCTTTGAGTTCATCTATATAACTTCAATGTAACTGTGAAGTCTGAATGATTGTTTCTCGTATCTTAGGTCATCTCCCTATTGTTTTGGACATACAAAATATTTATTTTTTAAAATCTTTAGATGAAGTTAAAAAAAATTTATAATCATCAAAATATAGTTCCTAGCAGGTTTTAGATTTGTTCAAATTCTTCAGTGACCAATATAGTAGAAACTCAGTTTTCTAAAGAAGGTGGGGCTTTTTTCAACTGTGAGAGATATCTACTAATTTAAGTTCTAATTAATAGACTGTAGGTAACTCCAAATTCTCTCAGAAATGTGGATTGGATTATTTGCAACATGCCATGGAAGGATTTTTCCTCTCTCTGAACTATACAAGCACACATTAAGATAAATAACATAAGGCTCCTATAGTCTGAACAGAAAAGCCTGGGGAAAAAATCATGCTCACTGAATGGCCAGAAATTCAGATACTGGGATTATCAAATAAATTGGAGGCAACCCAAACTAAATTAGCCTGGGATGACCCAAGTCTTAATGGACTTTGGTTTTCCAGCTCCCACTGAGTATAACTGTCTCTTAAGATACTAAAAATACAGTACCACTTCTACTGGACTACTGCCTTTGAAACCCAGTTCATAAAAGGGCACCGGGGTGTTAGAGACTTCCACATGTGTGAGGAGATTCAGAAATAATTTACTATCTTAGAAGAAAGATTACTTACAATGAGTTTGCTGCAGATGTTATTACCAAGCAAATGCAAATGATTTGATGTGTGTCTTCAAGTATTTTTAACAATGCGGGTAGATTTTTTCATCTCTGTGTTATCTAATTCATGTTTCACTTTCACTGTGGGGATTCCAGAAGCAAAATATTGATTACTTTGTGCAACATTTATTCTGTGATAATTGAATCTAGCCTTCTTAGAGATCATTGTTGCATAATCATTATTCAGTTACATTTCCCATTAATTAATTTCTGTCAAATTTTTTCTCTATTAAAATCTCAGTAATGGAGCTGCATTAACTGTCTGATGTACTTAATGAGACACACTCAGATTAAAGGGACAAATCAGACTGGAAATAAGCAGACCAAGAGGTTGGACAGCAAAACATCCATGGAAAGAGGAGAGTGCTCAAGTTAGGCAACACTGTTTTAAAGAAGACAGCAACAGAAGAAGGATTTGGAGAAGGAAAACTCAGCAACATTGATATAGAGGATAGAAAAGATGGAGAAAACCTCTCTTGGAGCATTACATTTTGGCCAGTGTCATGGTAAATCATTGGACTAGCTCTATACACAGACTGCTGAAACACTGTTATTATTAATCCTAATTGCATCAAAATAGAATAATCTACCAGCAACACAACTATATTTACATGATAGGAACACATCTCTTAGTTAAAACATTTCCAGTGCTTGTCAGTTTAAGCACCAACTTAATTTAACAAGTAAAATTTGCTTATCTGGAAGATCTTTGTGTTTACAAATTTATCTATGAGATAGTTTCCAAGCTAAAGTATTGCTGCAGCTATCTATTTAGTGTTTATACTGTAGCTTTATTTTATTAAAGGGATTATAGGAAGCAATTCAGTCTCCTCCTCCTCAACCTCCTCTTAAAAATGACAACAGTACAAAGTGAGAACCGTTAAGAACTGTGAAACCTATCACTTGAAATGCATACACAGCTATTGTGTTACGTGCTCTGAAGTGGCACAGGTTAATAAAATGCATTTAGTATCTGTTCCCCTGCATTACACGGATCAACAAAGTCCTGCCCCTTTCACAGTGATAATCCTGAGGTCTCTGAACCTCCACAGGAATTACTTGTCTAGTAATAGCATTCTCAGATAAGAATTTCAAGACACTTTCAGAAATAATGAAACAAGAAGGAGGGGGAAAAAAAAAAAAGCATTACCTGATAGTTTTGATCATACTGAGCCCCATTTCAACACAGCAGTGTGCATGGTCCTGGCGAGGTTCTGGAAGTCCCGACACACAGTAGTAACAGTCCCCCAGGATCTTTATTCTGAGACAGTGATGTTCCTATACGTAAAGGTATCATAGAGAAAGAAAAGATTTGCAGTTATTTTTTCATAATTTTAAGGTGAACGTGAAAGTGTTGATAAAAGTACTGAAAAAAACGTATAAAAATTGTTGCTGTATGTTCCCTGCTTGTGATTAGTACAATCTTGATTTATTTCACATTTGAAATAAAGTATTTTCACATTTTCAGTAAAAAAGGATATAGTGATTTTTGTGTTATGCTAGTCACAGATGTCATTGCTGATGCTGAGAAAGGTTTCATCAGAGTTAGGCTGGCAGGTAGGCCAAGGATTCGGAAATACCAGCTGAGATAATGAATAACCCATTTTAGACTATATTCCTCCAGGGCATCATTTCTGGCCTCTTTTTACACTGGAAATAAATGAAAAACCTCTTTCCTCCCACTGATAATCCCTTCCCACCTAAAGTTTCCACTGTCACACTCAAGCATTCCCAACAGCTACAGGAGGTAATCAAGTATCTGCATGCCAACCATATCAAAGAAGATGTCTTGCATCAGACTTGTATGCTGGAGAAATTACGTTTATTTGGCATCCAGCAAGAGACATCCTTTACCATAGGAGCAAATACTGAATTTAATTTCTTCGATACATACAAACAGTACCCTTACACACTGAAACAGCATATTACTGTGTGATTGGATCATTATTTTAGAAGATCCTTTTCTAGTGAACAGAAATACCTGAGTTGCCAAAACTTTTGCAGTTTCCAGACAAGCAAAGCAAGTGAACCCAAGGTTAGCTGTAAACTTGCCCAGTGTACTCTGCTGTCTTTGCACTCACAGGAAACAGTGCTCAGGAACAGAGACCATAATAATTTAAGGACAGAGCTGCAAGTGTCTAGGGGCAGACAGTATTGCAAGTTGAGTCAGGGAATTGTTTTCGTGAGGGAGAATCATTGAAATAATAACTGCAGTATTAGCACTCAGTCAGTAAAGGTTCCAATGACAGAACATTAAAATGAAGCCCAGTCATTACTGGGGAGTAGGATAATGATTTATAAAACTGGTTCATTAGATGACAGCAAAATTTGGCCTGTGGTATTTATTTCAGCTTTTCTCTTCTTTCTCTCTCTGGCAGCCTGTGGTAGAGGCTGCACTAATCATAGGAGCAGGGATACACTAAAGCCACTGGGGAAGAGACAACTTTAAGTAGGATATAGGAGCAAATGTGAATGCTGACTGTGCTTCAGGAACTGAGTACTGGCCAAATGAATGGGACTCCAGGTTATTATTCAAGTTTTTGCCTAGGAAGAATGAAGCTTTGTAGTCAATCTCAGACAACTCTTTACAAAGGTTAGAGTTGCACAGGGAACCTACACACTTGTACCCAAATATTTTGCAGAAGTCAGCTGAAGCTTTAAACATACCAGCAAAGGTAAAATCTGCTCTGGGCACAGGGCCAGTAAGCTGATTCACCCTAAAATCTCCTTAACCATCAGTAGGAGCTAACTGTGAAGCTTTAGCTAAGTCTCCAGCTAATAACATTTCTGACTCTCAGAATGCAATGTCTAGCTGCCCAAGTTTCACAGGAAATTCAAGACTGAAGTCAGGCTTCTAAAATTTCAAAATTCATATGTCATTCTCCTCTTTTACCCTTCTCTTCAACCCCTCTGCAGACCCATACAAGAGAAAACTGGGTATTTTTCACCTGTTTGCAACTGAAATTATACATCCTAAATTAATTTTTTTTTCACATTTCCTCCTCAATCAAAATAATCAGAGATTTGATTTTACCACACCTTACACCTATTCTTCTTTTCTATAGAGTGAAACAATGAAACATTAAATATAATCAACCAGTATCAAATACTCAATGGCATAAATCAGTGCATGTGAAACTGTTAGTGGGTTTCCTTAAGCTTCTCTCTGTGTTCCCTAGTTAGACAAAATGCGAAGAGCTAAAGATATTATAAAACAGATTTCAAAGTTCTTTGGCTTTTCTAATAGTAACATTCAATTCATTTATATTATAATTGACATTGCTTTTACATCCACAAAGAAAAAGGAGCATTTATAATGTCATATTAGTTTGACTGAGGTAGAATGAAACAAAAGGCAGCACTTTAACTCCATTCAGACCCACTACAAATACATTACAACCGATAACCTCATAGTACAATAGAAAAAAAAAAAAAAAAAGAAACACCAGTGGAAGGGAGGAAGGGAGGAAGGAAGGGAGGGAGGGAGGGAGGGAGGGAGGGAGGGAGGGAGGGAGGGAGGGAGGGAGGGATTACATTTTTACATGCAACATTTATCATGCAGTCTTGCACCTGTAGTACCTGCCTATCTGACGATGTGGTAATCCCCTATTAAGTGAGCATCTAATTCAGCAGTTAGACAACAAAGTCTACAACAGAAAAAAAAATGCAGCTGTTTGGTTCTTAATGACATTAAACTGGCTGAAGTGCTGTTTCCATTAAAGACAGATGAGACCTCTGTCACCTGGCTGCATGACTCCTCATTTGCTGAAAATCAGAACAAGGCAAACCACTTCAAAAAGATGTAATTTTTATAATAATAAGAAAGAAGAATCTTAATGGATAACAAGACCTCCTAATGAGGGCTTGATGTTTGTAAATGTGAATGCATGTGTGTGACATGGGAAATCTGTTCAGCTGTATACGAATGTATGCTTTTTCTTGTCATATGTCACTTCTACACTCATTTTCTAAAGTTCAGGAAGTCATCTACAGAGTGAGATATCCAAATGGGAGTGACTATATGTAGGTGTCCATATGTCAGCCAGCAGTTAAGACTGCCGTTACAGTCACAGGAGAGCCAGGCAGTGCAGTCAGTGAAGCCTAGGGACCAATTTAACTCACAGCTGAAGTAGTTTTCTGGACTTCAATTCAGTTGTCTACATGTAAGCTTACAGTACATCAGTAAGACTCCTTGGTATGAGAGGCACCCACCCAGGACTAACACACATGACATAAGATGTATGTCTCTCTGGAGCAGTGGAAGGGCCAAGCAGGGTGTCTTTATTGGCACAACAAGCCCCCAGGAGCACTTAAATAACTCCTTGTCTTCCTTATTTTTCCTGTTAGTCAAATCATTATGACTGATAAACTTGAACTGTGTTGCAGTGTGACTATATTGAATTTACCCTTTTTATTATTCCCTTATTATTCCCATCATACCTATTTCAAAAGTAAACTCTGGATTTTTTATCACTGGAAATGTTTCAGCTAGAAAATAATTCAACAGCTGCCAGGAAGGACAGAAGGCTAATGGTATCTGTCTTTGGCAGAGGAGGACTGCATGGTCTCCTGAGACTCCCTCTGATAACTCTATAGTTTAATTACATTTACAGTTTAGACTATGTGCTTTGTCAGGCTGGTTGTATTAGTCCATTAAAGTTAGATTCATGGTTAATGTGGATAGACATGTAGTTGTAAGTAGGAGACTGAGTTTTGTAAGGGCCTACCTAGTTTTCAGTGGTATAAAATTATAAGAGCATTCAAGATTGTTCTCACACTAGAGATTGAGCCCACTTCCTAAAACCATCTCACTGCAACATTATCTAAGAGTTGAAAGTTGATATTAAATTAAAATTAATGAAAAATATAAACACGTATGACGAAACTGCAAAATGAATAAATTATTTAAATAAGATAAAATGCTCTTACAGGAACTTTGATGTAGATGATATTACACCACAGTGTTAAAACCTTACACTGTTGTGAGACTGTTATGGTCTTCTCTTTATTTTATTCTATTCCTCTTCCCCTTCACCTAAGCAATTCCAGAAGTTGTCCTTAGATGTGTAAATGACAGCTGACATTTTACAGACATTCACATCAGTATCCATCAGTCTCACACCCCTCACCATGCTCACTCATTAATGCCATTTACTGAAGGTATCAATTAATTTCTCAGCATGTCACAAATAGAGGCTTTTTTTCCCCTTATTTGCAGTCTCTCATTTGCTACAAGTGAAAGATTAAGGGGCCTGATTCCACCAAGATCAACTGAAATCAGTAGAAATTTTGCCTGGGGATATTGAGCACGCTCAAGCACTCAACTATTAATAATAATAATTCTGGATAAATTCAGTGGCAATTGATAACAAATCTTTTTCCAAGTCACCTTAATCCAGAGCAATAGAAAATATGCAGATTTTTCATAAATAATTTATTCATATGTATGAATTATTTATGTCTAAACTTATTAAATACACCCTTAGTGACTGGAAAGGAAGCAAAGCAAATAACTGGCATAAGGTGGAACTGAAGAAATGAGTTGCTCAAATATGAAGTTACTGAAAGACACAGTCAGAAACTTCATTAATACATCTGTTTCCTTGGGCTAAATTTCTAACGAGGGGAAAAAAGTGATTGCATTTTATAAGTTACGCCACACTTTCAATTCTACCTGTGGTGAATTAATCACTTCACCTACTTTTGAAGGGAATCCCACAGGGTAGTGAACAGCCCACAGAAAAGTCCACATTTGCAATTTTTATAATTTCAAACTAAAACTTTAGAACATTGTGGATGAGAAATTACCGAGGCTAAACTGCAGAACAAAGAGATCATACACGTAAATCTCCTTTTAAAAGGTGGCCAGAGTGGGAGGAGGCAGGGACTTGGCCTTTGTGTACAACAGCTCTGCTCCTGAAACATTTGCCAGAGGTATAGGAAACCTAGATAAAAGGCCTTTCTCAGCACAGATGGGGTCTAGGCCAAACCTCTTAATCAACAGGCTGTTTTGGGAGGTCCATTTAATTCCTCCTGTTGCAGCTCTGTTGGTTTGGAAAACAAAGCTGGGACCTTGACAGAGCCAGATGGAGGGATGTTCTTGAGTGCAGTGATGCAGACAGAAAGGAGGACCAAGTTTGGGTCATAGTTGCTGTCATGGTTTGAGCCTGGTCAGCAGCTAACCACCATGCATCCACTCTCTTTCCCTTCTCTTCTGGCAATAAGAAGGGACAGAGAGCCAGGCTTGGGGTTCGAGATAGGACTGGGATGGGGAAAAAAATCACCCTTTATGGGCACGAACAAAAGGCAGACTTGTTAGGGGAAGAAAAGAATGAACACACATTTATTACAGACACTAACAACACGTAACAGAGTAGGACAGTGAGAACCGTTGTCACATCTTGAGAACACCTTCCCCCCACCCCTCCCTTCTTCCTGGGCTCAGCTCTGCTCCCGATATCTCTACCTCCTCCCCCAGTGGTGCAGGGGCAGGGAATGGGGGGTGTAGTCAGTGCTACCACTTTCTCCATCTGTGGTGGGGGAGTTTCTGGAATTTCTTCCCCCTGCTCCATCGTGGTCCCCCTCTCACAGGAGACAGTCCTCCACAAACTTTCTCCAACATGAGTTCCTCCCATGGGCAGCAGCGTTCCCCACACTGCTCCGTCATGGGTCACTAACTTCCTCCGACTGGATTCTCTCCCACGGCTGCAGCCCTTCCCGAGATGCTCCGGCGTGGGACTCCCCCGCATGCTGCAATCCTCCCTGCACTGAATTACAGCAGCGGGGATGCCTTTTCCCACAAAGCCCGACCTTCTTCAGGCACAACACCCTCATCAACCAGGCAGAAGCTACAGGCCACAAATCAATGTCTGCTCCACCGTAGATCTTCATGGGTGGCAGTGGGGGTCTGCCCTGCCGTCTCCCCACAGGATACAGGGGGGTCTCTGCTCCGGCACACCTCCCCCCTCCTTTCTTCCTCCGTTCCTCCACTGACCTTGGTGTTCATGCAGCTGCAGCAACTCCTCCTCACAAGTCCCCTGCCCGTCACCACGTCCCTTCTTAAATACGTTATCGCAGAGGTGCAGCTGATTGGCTCAGTTTCCAAACAGAAATGGAGCTGACTTGGAGCTGGGGGAGCTTCGAGAAGCTTCTCACAGGGGACCGCCCCTATAGCCCCCTCCCCGGCCACCAAAAAAACCTCCACCACTCACTCAACCCAGGACAGTTGCAAGGACTGTTTCTATTTTTTTATACAAATACGGGGAAAAGTTTGTCAATCTTTCATCCCCCGTCTGGACCACTGAATTCTTAAATATAGCCCTATATTAAATTATTTTTACATAGTTTAGCAGATCATGTAAGGAATGCTTTCTTTTTTTTTAGAATAGCCTATAGCAGCATGGTTAGGACTTCATTCTGACAGAAAATATGGGTTTGGGGTTTTTCATGCTGCAGAAGGAACTGAGGCTCAGTCCTGTGTGAGTTTATAATATATTATATCAACACTTTTGTCTCTTCCCATACTGTGGAAGAAAAACAGCTGTGGCTGTTGTGTCCAGTGAGCAACCATCCTTGCCAGCTAGTGTTAATTAGTAGATTATGCCATAAGTGGTTTCAGGCACAGAAATCGCTGTTAGAAAGATTCAAGGAGTGTTTCCTTCCTACTAAGGCAGAAGCAATTCTGCATGGAAATTCTGCCCCTTATGAATTTCTAGGACTACGGATACATAAAGTATGAGGTGCACATTTCTTAAGAATATACTTGTGAACCCTAAATTTCCTCCAAATCCCAATTTAGATAATTAATTATTGACATTGGTGAGGAGGGAAAACACCTCAGAATAAAGCACCGCAAAAAGAGCATTCACTCCCTTCCATTACTATAAATTCATACAATGTCCTTATAATTAACTAAATATTACGTATGTACACTCATAACCCAGTGAACTCTGCTTAATACAGTACCTTAAACACACATGCATGAAGAAACTCACACCTTTATTTACTGGCATATAGGTATAAACAGAGAAGGTTTTTTTAGCGAGTCTCTAGAGTCCTGCAGGTTATGTGCTTGAGGATCATTATAACAAAAGAACAAAGCACTGCCAGCTCAGAGGTTAAATGTGGCTGGGAACAGTAAAGCACTGCAACAGGAGTGTCTTTACTGAGGAGACAAAAGAGCCTTTAATGCCCTCTACTCATTCTTCTTTGATACCAGCTTGTGCAGGTATTGTACTGGGGCTATACCGTGATGCATTCTTGTGGAGCCTGCTAGTTAGGTTGATTTCCACCCCTGGAAATTCTAGTCACAAGTAAAACTCGTAATACAGCTGGAGAAATTTTTGACAGGCTGTTTGCAGTCTCCCAAGAGAGAATTTAACCAAGTTTAGAGAAAAAGACCACCTCTGTTAGGAAAAACAACAAACAAAATCAGTTCTTTAATAAACAAAAGCAATCTGCAATTCACATTACATAAATAACTCTCTCGCTAACACCAGGCTAGTGACATAAAGAGTAAAAATGCTTGTATTGAAATATGAATTTTCCATTCAGCATCTACAGTTCCTCTGAGTAAGAAGCACTGGTACTCTGGCTTATGGTATGAGAGCTCATGAGATGAAGTCTCTTACAGGCCAGTCATTTTATTCTTATATGAAACCCAGGGCTTTTAATCTTTCAGGGGAAGTTTTTGTCTCAGCATCAATGCTTCATATTAAAGTTGGGTCCAAACTCAAATATAAGAGTGGGTCCAAACTCAAATCTAAGACTGCCTGTGGGTTTGTCTTTTTGTATGTGTTTAAACAAAAACACCATGGCTTGATTTTATCTTCAGGTCTCAGTGATGTTGGACTACATCTCAGCTGCTGTTGCAACAAAGCTTACAGATGTCTGCTCCTCTATTTAGGGTTCTACTCTTTCCTCTTTGTCATATCTGAAACTGAATCTTCACACAGTGTATATATATCTAGAAATACGACAAACAATTTAAATCATAGTATTGACTGACTTCAAGCACTGCAGAGAATGCACAGGAAAGACAAATGTCAAAATAACTATAATTTCATCAAAGCAGGACCTTTTTCAGGCTTAAGTGTCTTAGTGAATATCATCTTATTTCCCTTCTCAAAATTTCTGACTAAGGAAAATATTAATATTAACATTAATTAAGTTTCTGTTTAGGCCTTTCAGTCGACGGAAATCTTTTCTTCTCGTCTGTTTATGCCAACTTATTTTTCTTTCTTTCAGACTGTCACTTTTTAATAACTATAAATCTTTTACAAATATCATAGAGTGATTAGAAAGGGGAAGCAGCTGCACATAGCATAATATTACATTGCTTTCTTATGAGAAGTATTGAATTGAATTCTAATTTTCATTCAAAGTCTTCAGTGGTAAGGATACAGATATTATGAATTTGTGTTTATCAATTATATGGATCAACATATGCCATAATACTTGAGGTAACCAACTGAAGATTAAAAAAATCTCAGCGCTCTCGTTGCTTCTGCATTACATAATAAAAAGGAAGGCTGAATAAGAGAAACAAGAAACTAAGCTAAATTGCATTCTCCAGTAAGCTGTGAAATAGTGTCTTCTTTAATATTATATGATTTATATAAGACAATACAGCAGATCAAACAATTCTTTATATGAGATTACAAAATACTACTTTTATTTAAAAGTAAATAAGGATTTATAAGGATTTTCCTTAAAATCTAAAGAAACTGCCTAAAGCTTTCTGCAGTTGACCTCTTTGCTTTGATGGTAATTCTTAGCAAAACCCAAAAGCTTGAGTGTTTATTTTTAAGAGATATGATAACTGTAGTTAAGATGATTAAGAACCAGTTAAGTAATAGATCTGAAATCTAGATGTGAATGTGTAAACCTTATTAGTGGAAGATTCTTCTAGGGTGGTCTTGAAAGTACGACTTTCTAAAAGGCCTGTCAAAGATTTACAAGCAAGTATGAAACCATGAAACCATTGCTAATAACATTTGCAGAAGGAATAGGACTGGTAGACTGATTCATTACCATGCATGCATGGTGCTCATAACAAGACAGCAAGACCATAAAAAACCAAAATAATATGCCTCAGTACAGTAGTGTCATCACTTTATGCTCAGAAACATGATCTTTGGACAGTGATCAAAGAAAGAGAGAACAGGAGGAATGGTGATGATCTGCTTCCACCACACTAGTGAGCACTAGTCCAGAAACACTGCTTTAAGTGTTAGTACCTATGCCTTAAAAGAGAATATGATAAATTAGAGGCAGTCCAGAAAACTAGTCCGAAAAATTATTTGAAGGAATATATCTTACAGAGAAAAAGCCTCTCGATGAGGTTGGTCTGTTTCTTTTATCGAAAGGAAACCTGAAAAGTGGCATGATCAAAGCACACAAATGTATTCCCAGAGAAAAACAGTGGCTACAAGATGGTTCTTTTGTCTAGGAAAAATAGGTCATAGCAAGAATCAATGTATGTAATCCAAAATCATAAAAAAATCAAATGAGAAACAAGCCATACTTAATAAATAGTGAGAGTGTTAAGGCACTGGAATAGACTCCCAATATGCACAAGTATTTTTCCATCTCCTGGGACCTTCAGATGAAGGCCAGACATTTTTCCAAAAGATACACCTTTGTCAGGTGTGAAAGTTTTGTACAATATCAGTTGAGTAGGCTGATAGGTCCATGTAATTCACAAGTCCTTAAAATTTGGGTCATGGATCAGTCAGTATCCAAAATTTTCAAAGGCAAATGTTAAATTGAATACAAGATTTAGGCTCTTATATTTTAGGCAGCTGGTCCCCCCATAAGTGTCCAGAACATTGACTCTTTGTTTCCTGTAAAGTGCAGAGAGAAAGTTCATCTCCTTGGGTTGGACAGAAATACCAAAAGCCATGTAGAGATTCTGTACCTCTCTAGGGCTGTTGGACATGTCTATTGTAAGGACATCAGGCAGGTTTCATGCCATCCAGGACTCAGAAGCCACAAATAAGGAACACAATCAAAATGCCTTTCTTTTTAATAAATTTTAATTATTATGGTTAGATCACTCTAATCTTTGTAGTCAAATCTGTTCAGTTTCTGCAGTGAGTCTTCTCTGTGTCTTCCACCTCTCAGAATATTGATCTAGACAACTGGATTAGACCAGTCTATATCTAGAAGAGAAAACCAAATTCACAGACTAGGAAAGAAAATGCATGAAGGAGCCTAGAATCTCGAATTTAGTGATTGGGACATTCACTTGAGGGGTGACTGTCCTGATGATGAAGTTTTGCAAACAGAGAATTTCTTTCATCCCAAACTTCAAATTTCTGGATAGGAAAATCACTGCTGTTAGACAAACTGGTATATTTATTATTGTTTCTTTAAAATAAACTCACTACATTTTTGGGATACCCACTCCTATGTGGGCATATTCTTGTTCTCCATGAGGATTTATGAGTTTAGGACCGCAACAGGAAGATTTCGAGAAGGTTGAAATAGGAGATGTATGAAAAACCATAGAGAAGGGGGAAACCTCTGAGCATTTAAAGAAGCAAAATTTTCAGTTCCTATAAAATATTAAAATTGAGCAGGAGAATGTCTTCAGGGCTAAGTGGCAAGTGAGGGAGGATTTTCTCGATTATGCCTTTAGATGTAAATGTCTTTCTTGTTCTTAACTCTTTTATTGGATCCAGTCTTTCTATACAAAATCTCTGTTGGCTAAAAAGAGTTTATGAAATGATTAGAAAATGTGGTTAATGATCATTGAAAGAAGAATCTGTTCTACCAAGAATGCTAGGCAAAATTGAAATGTAAAGAAAGGCAAAAAATCATAATGCGTACATATTTTTCCTAAAATACTTCTGTGACATACATACATCTAATTTGGTTTAAAATATGTTTCTTCAGTTGGGGTAGCTATTTTTTGTCAAGCCATACAGAAGCAGACATTACTCCTAGAAGTTTTCTAAAAGACAGGACTGGGGTAACTTCTTTCACCCTGCTTGGATTTTAATGTAGAACAGAGTTGATGAGGGGTTCTTTTGTTTGCAAAACAAATATCGCAGATTGCATTTACTGGTTTAGCAGTGTCCAGGCAATGGGTTATGGCATCACTCTGTACATGAGAAAACACACTGCTATTTGAGATAAAAATAGCTGACTCAAAAGAGCTTTGAATAATTAGAGAAGTCTTGCCTTTCTTGATTTTGATTTCCAAGCTAAGAGACAACACTAAGGGTCTTACTGATGTCTGCACAATACACACACAAATACCCCATATGCCTGGACCAGATATATATAAAAATCAGTGAGGGATGTAGATGTGTACATCAGAGCAAGTCACTCTAGGCTCCCTTTGTAGTAAATAAAGAGCACAATCAAATATATTCAGAATGTAATTCCTGTTTTCCCATAGTAGGTGCCTATATTTTGTGGAATAAATTATAGGTTAAACTCCATTAAATGTACTTCATTGCCTACACTTGCAGCCATATTAGTCAGCTCAGATGTTGACACATAAAGGTAGTTACATGAAAAGAAACTTTGACCAAAGAAACATAAAAAAGAAGAAAAGAAAATACAAGCCTAGCAAAATTAGGCATGTCCTCTGATTGTATTTCTGTGATTTGCTTTTTTTTCTAATCAGTACTAATCTAATAGTAACTAATTTGCTTAATGTAATAAATTCCTCTGCTGTGTTTAATTAATTTAATTGTTGCGTTAGATAGAAACCAACTTAAATATTGTAAAATCTGCTAGTAACTAACCATTGCAATGACTGTGGTGTCTGAATAAATGACCTTTAAATGAACAGGTCATTTAACCTCCCTCAGTTCTTAGAAAAGAAATCAAAGTAAAGCTACGGTCTTAAAATCAAACAAGCAAACAAACAAACACAAACAAAACATTTTCCCACAAGGACCAGAACTATAAAACTTCCTTAAAAACTGTGGTAGGTGATCTGCTTTCATACCATTCTTGGTCTAACACTAGAGAATTACAAAGTTCTGATAACTATCTGAGCTTTCACGTTTTACCAGAACTCATCACTTTTGATAAAACTCGTCAGTGTCTTCCAACATCATTGGCTATATAAAATCCCAATGGGGAAAATCTGGGTGAATATTGTTCACAATGATCAGAGGGTATTTCTCAAAGCTCCCAAATACACAGTTGACTTTATATCCTTTTGCAAATAAATTGTTTAACTCACATGTGCTAGTCGATCAAATCTGGCAAAGAGTTCATTCAGCATTCGGACCAACTCCTGGGCTGACAGAGTTGTTGAGAGGTTGGTGAATCCTTTAACATCTGCAAAAAGAATGCTAAAAAAAAGAAGAGAGATTAATATTTCAGCCTATTTCCTTTGATAACTGAATGTCCTAAGTTACCTTCTAGTAATTTACTACTGAATGATCATTTTAAATCCTTGTTACCTTATTGAAGGGACTAAAGAAATAAAACAAAGTATAAGGAAGGGTTTTGACAAAAATGTGTGTTATGCAATTTTGGATTTTCAAACCATTCAGGAAGACACAGGTAAGCCTTAATATACACAGATGTCCCCATTTATCAGTGAGAAAGCTGAGACATAGTGCACTCATAATATAGAGGGCTGTCTAAACAGATGGACTTGGAACCCTGTTGTCTGTTAGTATCTGACATTGTTCTTTGAGGTTGCATTTATATAGAGCTGTTTTTTACAGTGGATTTGACTTCAGTGATTTAAATTTTCAGTGGGATTTCCAGGCTTTACTTACCTATGTGTTACAAATACTCAAATCCTAAAACAACAGACAGATTAAAAACATAGAATGATTTGGGTTGGAAGGGACCTTAAAGATCATCTAGTTCCAACCTTTTCTGCCATGGGCAGGGACACCTTCCACTAGACCAGGTTACTCAAAGCCACATCCAACCTGGCCTTGAACGCTTCCAGGATTAGGGCATCCATAACTTCTCCGGTCAACCCGTTCCTGTGTCTCATCACCCTCACCGTAAAGAATTTCTTCCTAACATCTAATCTAAATCTACCCTCTTGCAGTTCAGAGCCATTACCTCTCATCCGATCACTATACTCCCTGATAAAGAGTCCCTCCCCACCTTTCCTGTAGGCCCCCATTAAGTACTGGAAGGTCACTAGAATGTCTCCCCAGAGCATCCTCTTCTCTGGGCTGAAAACCCCCAACTGTCTCAGCCTGTCCTCAGAAGGAAGGTGCTCCAGACCCCTGATCACATTCACAGCTCTCCTCTGGACCCACTCAAGCAGGTCCATGTCCTTCTTATATTGGGGGCCCCACAGCTGGACACAGCACTGCAGGTGGGGTCTCATGAGAGCAGAGTAGAGGGGGAGAATCCTCTCCCTCGAATTGCTGGACACACTTCTGTTGTGGTTTAGGCCTGATTGACAGCCAACCACAATGCAGCACCTCTCTCTCCCTTCCCCTCCGGCAATGAGAAGGGACAGAGAGCCAGGCTTGGGGTTCAAGATAGGACTGGGATGGGGGAAAATCCCCCTTTTATGATCATGAGCAAAAGGCAGACTCGTTAGGGGAAGAAAAAAAAGAACATACATTTATTACAGACACTAACAACACATAACAGAGTAGGACAGTGAGAAGCATTGCCACATCTTGAGAACACCTTCCTCCCACCCCTCCCTTCTTCCCAGGCTCAGTTCTGCTCCCGATATCTCTACCTCCTCCCCCAGTGGCACAGGGGCAGGGAATGGGGGGTGCAGTCAGTGCTGCCACTTCCTTCATCTTCGGTGAGGGGAGTGTCCAAAACTTCTTACCCCCTGCTCCATCGTGGTCCCCCTCTCACAGGAGACAGTCCTCCACAAACCTTCTCTGACTTGAATTCCTCCCATGGGCCGCAGCGTTCCCCACACTGCTCCGTCATGGGTCACTAACTTCCTCCGACTGGATTCTCTCCCACAGCTGCAGCCCTTCCCGAGCTGCTCTGGCATGGGACACCCCCGCATGCTGCAATCCTCCCAGCACTGAATTACAGCAGCGGGGCTACCTTTTTCCATGAGACCCCGGCCTTCTTCGGGCACAGAACCTTGATCATCCGAGCAGGAACAACAGGCTGTAAATCAATGTCTGCTCCACCGTAGATCTTCATGGGTGGCAGGGGTGGGCCGCCCTGCCGTCTCACCACAGGATACAGGGGGGTCTCTGCTCCGGCACACCTCCCCCCTCCTTTCTTCCTCCGTTCCTCCACTGACCTTGGTGTTCATGCAGCTGCAGCAACTCCTCCTCACAAGTCCCCTGCCCGTCACCACGTCCCTTCTTAAATACGTTATCGCAGAGGCGCAGCCGATTGGCTCAATTTCCCAAACAGAAGTGGAGCTGACGTGGAGCTGGGGGAGCTTCGAGAAGCTTCTCACAGGGGGCCGCCCCGATAGCCCCCTCCCCTGCCACCAAAAAACTCCACCACTCACTCAACCCAGGACAACTTCTCCTGATGCAACCCAGGATACGGTTGGCTTTCTGGGCTGAAAGCACACGCTGCTGGCTCATAGCCAGTTTTCCATCCACTAGTATCCCCCAAGTCGTTCTCCACAGGGCTGCTCAATCCACTCATCACCCCATCTGTATTTGTGCATGGGATTGCCTCAACCCATGTGAAGGACCTTGCACTTGGCCTTGTTGAACTTCATGAGGCTCACATGGGCCCACTTTTCAAGCCTGTCCAGGTCCTTCTGCATGGCATCCCTTCCCTCCAGCATGTCAACTGCATCACACAGCTTGGTGTCTTTGGAAAACTTGCTGAGGGTGCACTCAATACCACTGTCCAGGTCACAGACAGAGATGTTAAACATCGGTCCCAACACCGACCCCTGAGGAGCACCACTCGTCACTGCTCTCCACTTGGACATTGAGCTGTTGACCACAACTCTCAGTGCAACCACCAAGACATTCCTTATCCACCAAGTGGTCCATGTATCAGACCCACGTCTCTCCAATTTAGAGGCAAGCATGTCATGCAGGACAGTGTCAAATGCTTTGCATAAGTCCGTGTAGATGACAGCTGTTCCTTTTCCCTTACCCACTTATGCAGTAATCATGTTGTAGAAGGCCATGAAATCTGTCATGAATGATTTGCCCTCAGTGAAACCATGCTTTCTCTTGTGATTTACCTCCTTATTTTCCATGTGCCCTAGCATAGTTTCATAGATTCATGACAGTCTTGACATATAGCAGGCTCAGGCCGGCTTTTTTGCATCTAAGTTTAGGGACTTGACATAAGTACCTGATTTAGAAGTATAATACCTTCTATTTAAGGTATGAATCTTTATTTGGATGATTCCTTTTTCTTTCTGTTGACATCACAGGGAGCCTGGTGATTGAATTTAGGTGCATCAGATTGGTTGCCTGAGGTTACGCTAGGATCTTAGTCAACACAATAGTTGCAAACAGAACTCTAACCCATTAAAAGGTAGTAATGTTCAAAAGACACATATCAAGCTTGCATGTAATGGAAATAACCCAAATGAACCTTGTTAGCACTTCAAAGTTGACTAATAACTTGTGATACAATCTGAGTAGCTGAAGATCTTTCATTTGTATTGAATAAGTTCACAATTTGACAGTATCTGAGAATCACTAATGTAACCAATAATAAATATAGTAAAGATCAAGTGGACAATAAAATATGACTAATGATAATTCAACTCACTTTCAAAGTTATGGGCTGGTAAGGGTTTGGGTGAGGATTAAGTAAGAGGTTCACAAATTGCGTTAAATTTTCACCAGTGAGAAAAAACAAAATTAAAAGGTAAAGTACCAAACTACCCAAAAAGGAATTAGTATAAGTAGCCTAAACTGATAAAAATATGATTTTCAAACAACTAATTTTTACATTTTTCATTGTCAAAAGAAGAAAAAAACTGTAGCTGGATACTAATTTTAGGGATTCATATAGCATTTTTTTTAGTAGTGTTTGGTGCTTAATATTTAGGAAAAAATAAAGTGAAACCCAGATTTGAAAAGATCTAGTCTCTGTTGGCATTCATAGGAACCAGTATCTGTATCCTAAAGCACACAGAATCTTCATTTTAAATCTTTTTCAGGCATAAACTATGTTTTGATTTTTCACCCCTGACTACAACTCTTTTCCATTCAAACAGAAGGGCCATCTGCCGAGTACTTTGATTCTTCTACAACAACACTTACTCTGAGAATGAAAAAGGGTAATGGAAGACATTTTAATTTGGTGCAATTCAAACCATTTATAAGGGTCCTTGATACCTTCTACCAGATTTAATAAAATAATATATTTGATCTACTGTAAGGCCACAGAAGTAGTAGATAATCAATTTACTCTTTTGTAAAAGTTCAAATTATGTTTATATCTTGTTCAAAGTTATATTTGGGTTTCATCAAAAGGTAAAATACATGCTTTTCTAGCAAACCATCTCCCATCATATCCAAGGATGCTTATTTTTCATTTCCTTCAGTGATAGTTGCTCAAGTATTTGACCTTGTGGCTTGGGACAAACTTATGGAAAATGTTATTGGCTTAGCTAAATATTCTGATGGTTGGGAATGACAATAAAATCAGAGATTTTGTAACATCGTAGAGTGAAAGCTGATCATTCTGGTGTAAATATACAGTTAGGACTTACTACTTTGAGTAGCAACTCATAGGATAATTATCAATTTATTGATAACTAATTTCAGGAGAGACAAGATTTAGAGACGAGGATGAAAGAGGAAAATGTAATTAAGAAAATGATAAAAAGAATGATTGAATGAAAATAACTACTAAACAGAGGAGCCACAAGACATGTCTACATCTTTGAGAGTATCTTACAAGTCTCCACCTCATTTCTCAGTGTGTGGAGTCAGACAGAAGGTTGTGGCAGAATATGTGTCCATTTATAGACAGAGCTCCCCTTTCTGTGCAACCCTGACCACTTAATTAAAGTGAAAAAATATACAAATGGTCCAGGCCCAGTGTTCAGTTCAATTGGGTCTTATGGCAAAGGCATACAGCTGTCCCCATGAGTAAAAGAAGGCACTAAAGTGCTTATCCGTTCAGAGATTAAAAAAGTTTACACTGATTTTCTAATATATGAATGAACAAAGCAACAAAAGGGAAACTCAAACAAGAGACATTCAGCAGCATCTGAGACCTTAAGCATTAAAGAGAGGGTCCTTCACCCACCTGACATTCTCATAACGATGAATGTAGATCTTATGAAACTGGTGTTGCAAGTGTTCATCTTCTACATTGGTCATATCATTTATCATTTCCAGGACTACAAACCGTGGTAAAACAGAGAGCACCAGCCGTTCCTAAAACAAAGAGGAAACCAAAGTGTCAGTATCAGCCTGAATTAGGACTTCACAGGAAACTGACTGAGCTCTGCCTCATTTAAAGAGCTGGATAAATGGCAGTTTAAAATGTTACTCTCCCCTCTAAAAATTCTAGCTCAGACCATTTGTGATAATTCTCATTAATGACCTGAATCCAGAATATGGACCCTCTTCTCTCCTTCCCTTCCTAGACGTTCTTCCCTCTAATGTTTTAAGCTTACTTGATGTTTATTTAAAGATACGTCCTACTTGTTATCTCCATGACAAGCTTCTCATTAAACATCACTTATGAGCATATCAAGCACTGAATTTCAGGCAGGGATAGCTTGATTAACAGGTATAGGCCAGAGGAATTTGAAAGTCCTTCAGCAGCAAGTAGGATGAGATGTTTATTGTTGCTGATTTATCAGAATTTACAGACTGTGTGTTTAGCGTTCATAAACTGTATAATCATTAGTAAAGCTGGAGAATAAATAAAGCAAAAAATATGCAGAGGAACCTGATTCCACTTACTGAAAGGACAACATTTAGACAAAGCTTTGTATTGTCAGAAATTAAAGACAGGTATAGTATAAACTAATGTACACCTAAGGAATATTTGGGAAAGATTTGGCCATAGACTAGTTTGTATGTTAATATGGTTACAGTAGTTAACAGGAACTAAGTTTTAAAGTACTTGGGAATCTCAGAATCTTCTCAACAGTCTGTGGCATTGAAGTGCTTATATCATTTTGACAAATGGGACTGGGTTTAAAAGATCCTTGAAAACTCTATACATAATCTCAGAAATAAGCATTTATATGTGTCAGTGAAGCAGGTTTCCAACATGACTCATTTAGCCTGTGGCCCACTTCACCTCTTTTTTGAAGATCCCCCCAGGACAGATTGTGGGCTGAGCTGTTCTGATGACCCAGAGTTGACCATTCTTTTCCCAAAGGCCTTGTACAACCTCCCGGTCCCATAATGGATTCACATCTGTTCACATCATACAGTAAGAGCTGTATAACAGCAGCCACCAAAACAGTTCATGGCATATATAGCCTTGTCCCACACCCAAAGGCATGTGAGAGTAGGGAGAATGTGCTGTTCTGCATATGACAGCTTACTCCTAGTCATTTTTTAGACCTTAAGGGAGCAGACAGGTTTTCACTCATTTATTGTATGGCAGAATGACTGTCAAGAAAGAAGAAACTAATTTATTGGGATGATTGCTTGGGGTGATGCTCTCATACAATTTCAAATCTCCCCAAACAGACAGTTGGCTGCTGGTGGAAGTGGAAGTCTCAGCTGCTAGGGTCCTCATGGCAGTGTCTTCAGCTAGGTCAGCAGAGACTCCTCACATGACTGTTCTGCTCAGTTTGTATAACCTGGTTGGCTCATGATCCTGTGTGACAACCCTAGTCCTACATAATTCATCACTACTGGTATATTTTAACCACATACTAAACATTTCTTAAATATCTAAAGTACCTACAAAAGACTAATTCCATGGGCCATTTTTGCAAGGACAGTTTCTATTGGGCATTTACAAATGTTTTATTTATGCACAATTTAATCACTTCAGCATCAGGAATCACCTAGAAAAGGTCCTGTATGGGACACTTCACCCAGGATATCAGTTAACACACTTAAACGTATAAATGGGGCTAGACAATGTGAGAGTTGCTGGGAATTTCTAGAACTGTCCAAAAGTCCCATCTCCTGTAAGAGTCTGTCAATGTTTAATTGTGAAATTTCAGTCAATCTCATGCTTTCAGGGGAGTTTCAGTTTAGTCCATTGTGTCCAACCAGCCTGTTATCTCATCTATACAGAGGACTAGTCAAGAAGTTGCTGGATCACACAGAGAACTGGCAATATGAGTCTACTGTGTGAGCACATACACGTCTCTGGTGTTAGACCAAAATTATTAAAATTAGTTCTTTAGTTATAATTGTAATTTGAATCCCTTAGCAATTTCCACACATGTAGATGTGTTACACAGTTCGTCTGAGAAGGGCTGACTCTTCTGTTCATGTGCAATAGGTCCAGTCATATGCTCTGCTACTGGAGGAAGCTGCATGAGCTCCTTTAGCTGGCATTTGCAAATTGTGCATCCAGGACTCGAGGCTAGTGTGTCTCTTGACTGACAGATTTAGGTAATGAAAACGGCAAATAAATTTAAATAAAGCCATTCAAATTGGCCCTCTCTGCTAGGGAGACCAGACAACATATTCAGCATTTCTAATGATCTTTGTCTGCGTCTCCGGGACACTCAGGAATAGTAAACATCTGAGACAAGTTGAAGTGACATATAATTATATACGTGTACATGTTTAGTAAAGATATATATTATTAATGTATATTAGTAGAGTATCAGTGTATATTAGATTACTATTGGTGTGTATATACAGTACATCAGTGCATATTAGTGTACATATGTATATTGTATTAGTGTATAAGTATAGATACCCATACACAAAAGTGCTGTTTTCCAACTTCTGTCATAACTAATCACATTTAAGTAGACCCAGATAAGGCCTTGAAAATATCATTGAATTCTTTCATGAAAGTCCTAGATCATCCCCTGAGAGATTTTACAATATCTCTGGTTCAGTGGCTCATCGGTTTGACAGCTTTGGCAGATTTTGCAAGTATTCCACCTAAATCTGTTTCTCTGCAAATGAGGCTTTATTTTTGTCCTTTCAAAGTGGGTATGGATAATCACTGATTGCCACCTTCTCTGTAACAACCTTTCTGTACTGAAATACTGTTATGGTGTCCTCTTGTGCTCAGTCTTTCTTTACTAGATTAACCAGATTTGTTCAGTATTGAACTATATCACTCCAAATCACTCTGAGGCAAAGCTAGAAGTTTTTCCATCAACTGGTTACAAATTGTTAACCATATTTTGCTCTCCAGGATTGCAAAGAGTGAAATCTTATTGAACTAAAGAAGAAAACGTCAGTTCTGTAAGCTACTTATCACCAAATTTAAGATGACATTTTGGGGAATAGGAGAGGTCCAGGGAAAGCCAGATGTGAACTTCCAACTCAGGCACATATGGAGACTGTAAAGAGGTGGAAGACAAAGATGAAGGAAGTCCTCCAAGGCAATGTCCACAGATGAAGTACAGTGCAGTGTGAATCTTTTCCTGCATTTCCAAAGCAGTTAAGTGACACTACTGTGGAGAAAGTATTTATATAATAGCAAGCCAGGAGGTGGAGGTGGTTTCCAGTCCAACTCTTCCCTTTCATACTTAGGAAAGGCAGCTATTTCCACAAACCTATTCTCCATCCCACTCCACCTCATCATGCTTTAAGAAAAGCCTTCTGCAAGTTTGGGAATTGAGATCAGTGTTGAACCCATACATGATGTAGGAGCGAAAAGATATCAAGAAATCAGTTTCAGAAAAGGAAATGTCCAAAGGTTTCAAAATCTCTTTGTTGAAAATATTAATATGGAATAAGGAATTAAAAATCATGTAATATAAATATTTGATAAGAAAAATCATGAGTCTTGGAAATAACCTTGTAACTTTTAAGATGTTCAGAAATTCTAATAGATTGCATCGCTTTATAGCTAAATCTTACTCAAGCTTCTAAACTGTAAGAAAACACTTCATTACCACTATTGTCAAGAAGTTCTTAACCAAGTAGGAGCTGTGAAGTAGGACATAAGCTTAATTCCAGAGGAGGCCTGGTGCATGACAGAGTCCATCTCATAAAATCTAATTATTAGTATGAAGCTAAGTTATTACAGATATGGTAAATAGATGTGTTATATTTATGACCATGTGTAGGCAGGCTTGATCCAAATCTTAACATTAATTTCTGATTTTTGAGGTCAACTAAGCCAGCTTGGTCTTGCTTTGTGTCCTATTCTCATCAGTCAGGTGAAAAATTAATCGTTGCCATCATTTCTTGACAATAGTCATTTTCTTTGATTCCTATTTTCTTAACTTGGGCTGAAGACCCTAACTTAACATTTGCAATTTCCATGCATATTTCTTAGTTATTCCTTACATTTTCTTTTATTTGTACCTCACCTCTCAGACCTCAGAATATTTTTGATCTCTTAAAGGTCTATTTTGATCACACTCAGGAGAAATATGAGGATAAAAGATAATTTTAGGTTGTTTTAAAAGAAGATGGTTAATTCTTGTACCAGCTGTAAGGAGAATATCATCCCCACTGAGTACCATAGAGTAAATTCAAGTGAAAATCCACTCCACAGGAAATATACTGCTTCTTGGCATTGAATTCCTAAATCTTATGAAAGAGAAGGTGTTTGATTCTGAGCTTCCAGGTTCTCCTATCACTATGATGGTATCTTGGTATTTAACTCAGTACTGTTTTGCTTTCTTTCTTGTTGCAGTTATTTATCCCCATGATTGTTTTAGCACACTCCAGTGAGACAATATTTAAGGATGAAGACTGGGCCACTTTTCACAAGTACCAAAGTATGTAGCACCCAGGAGTTCTGGCTTCAGTTCCTCTCTATACTATCAGTTTTCTCGTGGAAGATTAAACATATTATATACACTTTTTATTTTCTGCCAGAGAAACTGATGTTGAGTTGTTGTGAGGCAACTTGGTATTAGAAGGATATAACATAAATTAATATTATCCAGGCTGTGGGGTACGTCCCTTTTTGAGGGGAAAAAGTTGTTCAGAGAGAACAAGACAAAGCAAAGAGGAATGATAGTGGAATGAGAGAGAAAGGCAAAACAATCGTGAAAATGGTGGTTTTGATGTCATTAGGATTAAATGTTGAGGATGAAATGTAGTTATAGATGAAACATCTGAAAAAATGAAAGAACTCCACCACAGCATTCATAGGAGGCAAAAGCATTTCTAACTTACAACTTTCACAGTGAATATCATAAAGAATTCCCACTCTGAGCAGTCTTAGTATTTAGAAAACAACCCTCAGCTACGATGAAACCACATTGTGGTTAACCACCTTCATTTGTCTAGATGGCAGCCCCAGCTGAGGTGAACTGTAAGTTTACTTAAGAAGGTGAAACACATGCTGCTAATAGCTTCTGCTGGAGTGGAGGTGTGTAACACTCCACTCTGAGACGGCAGCTTTCACCTGGGCTCCTGCTTGTATAACATGCTAACATGGAAGATGAAAGGACAGAAACTCTACTAAACTTTAATCCACCTGTTCTAAAAACCTTTACTAAATCAAGGGCTGCTTTCAGGAGGGAGAGAAAGAAAGTGATGCAAGGCAGTGATAGCTGATATAGAGCAGTCAGTGAGATATCATGCAGTGAGCTCATCCTTTATTCTGGTAAAAAACCCTGCTCATACCTTCCATTTTGCCATACAGGGTGGTACTAATTTTAGCACATCTGCATTGGCTTGACTTTCTTTCACTCTTCCCACCTGGGAATTCTGCCATCCTCCACTCTTCTGATGTGTAAAAATTGGATGTGGTGCTTGTGATAGAAAGAAGAAAACCAGTTCCTCAGAAAGTGTTCCTTACACTCCTGCAAACCCAAGATTTCACAGGAAAGCTAGCCCTAAGGTAGCTCCACTCTCAAGCAAATGTTCCATGATATCTTAAGATGGCATGTTTGGGAAGAGGTTGATATTCCAGGAACCAGAAATATTTTTGATATTGTATGTCCTTCAGCACCCTATAACGGAAGGCACTTAGGCTATATATTCTCTTATTACTTCAGTATTAAGATACATTGCTCAATACGACCATATAATAAATCCACCCTTTGAATAAATCAGACCAGTCTTTCAGGAAGCCATATGATTAAAGTGTTCAACGAGTTCCTGTGAAGATACTTTCACAATAGCACAAAATCTTTTCACTAGAAAAATAAATACGTTATTTCCTATCTTATCCTTGTAGGAAGACAAGTAGGAATACAAATTCAAAAAGAAAAGAAGATAAAAGAAAGAAAGCAAACAGAAATCACAGTTATTATTGAACTGCTTATGAAATCTGTGATAAGAATATAAAAAAAGGCTGTTTCTTCATAGATATATGGCTAAAACAGAAAATGTACTTTTTTCACACAAGGAAAAGCTTACATTCCTTCTTTGCATTCACTTAAGAAGGTATCAAGAAATGGCTGTAGAACTTTTATTTAAAATAAAACATAGTTCACCTGGCACATGTTCACTAAACCAAGAAAATGTGCCTGGCACATTTTATATCTTAACCTTCATGCTACTCATTAATGTAAGTTAAACGTTCTTGTCTGCACTTAAGACCTGGCAATGACCCATTAAAACAGAAGTTAATTAGTATGTTTCTGCAACAGTCCTCCTCTATTAATACTGTAGGTTGCGAAAGAGCTCTTGTCAGGATCACAACTGAAAGTGCTTGTACAGCTCATGTCACTATTCTGTATTATGTATATCTTGCTATGGAGAAACACTAGAAGAAAAATAATTTCTAAGTGTGTATGTGTGTGTGTGTACACCTATACATATTTTTATGAGGCACTCCAGCCACCAGTCAATTCTCTGGTACTGAAACATTCAAAGGACAGAAAATTCTCCCCTCTATGGGCATCAGCTGTCCTTTGCTGCTCCAAGCTGCTCTGACACCACACCAGACTGACAGGGGGATGAGGATGCTGAATCAGGACCCCTCCAAAAATTGAGTGCTGAGAGGTGGACTTTAATGCAGATTACATACGTCCTTCCTTTTCCTATAACTGAGGCTAATGTTCTGTGGACAGAGATGTGTCGCTCTTCACAGGTCTTTCACATCACTTTGCTTCAATCTGACATTAAAAAAAGACTTTCAGTTATCCAAGAATGAGTGTCAGGTCACTGTTCCCTTCATATAAAGATCCTTGCCACATATCTCCCCTTTAAACTAGTTAAATATTATTATTCCCATTTCACAGATTTAGATACTGTGGCACAGAAGAACAGCTCAAATGTGTAGAGGTCATGTGCAAAAGAGCAGTAGCAAATCACAGAGAGGAAAATTGTACTTTTTTTTGTAGTCTTCTGTACCTTACTGTTTGCATGATTAAAGAGTCCTCACATTTCTAGTCAGTCTTTCCTGGAAGGCATTTTCAGAGAGGAAAGGAAAGACATGGGAAAAAATATCTCTTCTTTTTCAGAGAAAGGCCTAATAAAGAAGTGTCATGAACCCTAGGGCGAGGAAACTACATTATCCAGTTTTGTTGAAAGCTTGCTAGTTGAGCAGTTGGCTAAGTGGAGACAATTCAAAGGTGAGCAGCAGTAGTGGTAAGTGGTTTGTAAAGGAAAAGAGATATATTTGTTCAAGAGAAAAGAAGAAATAAAAACAACAAAGGCGTGTTATAAAAGAGCTGGTGATCTATTCTGCTATTAACCATTCATGACATGAATCAGCCCTAGTCTTTAAAATGGAGCAATCAGAGTTTAGTGTAAATAAATGAAAAAAAGAACCTTTAACTTAAAGAATAACCAACTAAAAAAAAAGAGATCAGTAGAAATCATAAAAGGTAACAAACTGGCAGTAGAATTCAGGTCTGTATTCAGGCACCTGAGTTTTGGTGACCACAATGTAGGTATGCTTAAGTTTCCATTTTATCCAGTGAATCTGGAGAAATACTCAACAGATCAGATGAAAATGACTACTTTGGTGTCACTACAGGTCCCTCTGGGCTCAGTTGTCTGTTGACTACATCTTAGTTGACTGTAGCAGGAGCTCAGAGATGTAAAGTGCATGTAGTCACCTAGTTTAGGTGTCTGAACACAGAGCTACTCTTACCCAATCTACTCCTTCAGGAAATTTTAGGAACAATAAAATAAATCCTAGTAAAATAAATCTTGCAGTATGCCTGTTTAAAGTCCCAAGACTGTAGCACTGATGTTTTCTTTAATGCCTACTTCTTGTTTTATGCATCTGCAATAGTCATTCTTTGTTGAACATCTTCTCTGTGGTCTGCATGCACTGATTCCTTGTATCCCTCATACTGAAATCAGGGCATATCAGCAGTGCCTACAACTGCACAAATGTAGCTAGGCACGTTCATAGGAAAGTGGGACATGTCCCTAAAGAGTAAATAACAACATTTGGAACAGTTTTTGAAAAGAGTCAATTAACAGTGCACAAGGTCTCAGTCTTGTGAATAAAAACAGAACTGGAGACCTTTCCAATGGGGCTGATCAAAGAGAACAAAATACCAACAAGCATAAAACACCAACAAGCAATCTGGGACCTGCAGGATGTTGCCAAGAGGAAGGTCAAACTCCCCAAGCTTTCTCTGCACGTCACGTGAGGGAATCATCCCTGCAGGGTCTGCTGTCTGCATAAGCTCCCTGCATCGACTCCCTTTAGATGGTACAGGGCAAATTGTGAAACACTGCCTATACTGCCCTGGGATTTTCCTTTGTTTCTCAACATCTTGATCAGAATTGGTTTTGCCGAGGGCTGAAAAGCCCCTCTTGACTGACAGTTCAATTCAGGTTTTGTTCTTCCTCCTCTACACATAGTTTCACATGGATGAACCTATATTTATCTTATGGGAAGAAGTCTTTGGATTAGGGAACAATTTGCTTATGGCTGTTCCCAAGTCACTTCGGTAAAACTGGATTGGGCATACCTCAGAAATATTTAAGTCAGCAGAGACTCTAGAGAAACTTCTCCACACTTTTCACCTTGATTTTTAAGAATCATTTTGCCAGAATCATTAAGATTAGCTTTAAAAACATTTACAATTAATATCATAGAGGCCTTATTGTCTTAAGCACTGAACTTAATTGGATGATAAATGTGCTGTTCAGAACAGTAGTTTTGAACACATGAGCTTTTGTTACATTTAAGGGAAGTAGATAAAAATGACATTGTTTTCTACCAAAAAACCTGACAGTTTTCAGAATTGATGTAATTATTGTAGATGCCACTCTAGAAAATTGGAATTAGCACCTCTCATTATGATGAACAGCTCTAAATAGAAATTCCTTCATCTTTACTTAGTGCACAATAAACAGTCTCTTTGCAGCTGTTCTTTCTTGTGTGTTATCGAAACAATGGCAAGTAATTAAAAATATGAAATGAACTGCAATATCTAATATGTTCAGACTTGTGGGGTTATGAGGTTGCCTGTTAGCTTTTTCTACTTGCTTCTGTAATATATGATATGAGCTATATCAACTTTATTTTAATTCAGGCAGTTACCATTCCCAGTCATCCCATGCTTGGCTGCATGTTGCATTTAGGCACCTGCTGTTCTCAGAGAGAAATAAGGCCAGATCACACAGGAGGTTTTGAAGTCTCCTTTTGTTTAGCTATTGACTGTGAAACATAACTAGATTCTCATCCAAACTGATAAACCAGTGTTTATGAGAGTCATGACTTTTTACAATGGTGTCTAATTATTCGTTAACTGAGAAGTATTATAATATTTACGGTAATACAAAAAGGGAAAAGGTTTTTACACACATTTTTTGTAGGAAGGACATTTTATCAAATTATTTCCTCAATACTATTTTCCAGAACATCATGAGACAATATATGTAGTATATGCTGAAGGGAAGGACTACAAGATATTACTGGTCCTTTACTTTGGTTGGATGATGAATGGTTTGAAGATCCAAGTACCTGAAGCCACATTACAAAATTATGTCATGGCTTGATTATTGACAGTCTATTGTCAAGTGTCAAAGAAAGTGCCTTTCTCATCAGTCAGTTGGTTGTGTAAGAACATCATAGTCTTAATGCCTGCTTGCCTACTGTTCCCTGAGCTGTAGAAGACTGATTCCAGGACTGCCAGTTTGTATTTTCATGCCTTCCCAGTATAATTTTGGCTTTGTAAACACTTAACTCATTCTATAGCATGCTGGAAAGTGGTGGAACAACCCTCCCTGTTGACTTTTTTGTCACGGTACCTGTTAATGTTACTGTGTGTATCTTTTAATTGAAAAATTGTATTCCTCCATAAAATGCTTGCAAAAATATTTATAAAATTATTTTTAAAAATAACATGATCAATCATGAAATTAAGTCCAGCTGATGCTTGCACTGTATGGCACAGGCTTAATGAATCAGGTCATTGTAGGGCTGCATGAGCACCACTAACTTGCATGGGAATGGGTGGGAGCACATGTCTGGGGATATGAGCTGTACAGAACAAGTCTGCATTCCTTGATAGCAGTGACTGACTGTTATATCCACTAGGCTACATCATGAAACAATTTCCTGAAACTACTTTGTCATTTGAGCTGTGTTTAAACTTCAGCATTAAGAGCCACAGGTCTCAAATTCAGTGCCATTGCCTGTACGGAGTATAAGCAATGGTTAATAATTCCAGATCCTCCAGATCCTAACACACAATATTTTACCTCCTAAATGAAGATCACATTAGACCTACATCCCATTGTGAAACTCAGCATTGTGACCAAGACATATGGTGAAAAGCAGGAGGTACAAAACAAATTGTACTACCACCTTGTCTTGTTGAAATTTCATCTTACAAGTGATATTCTCCAGCCCCACAGTAATCTGTTAGGCATATCTAATACATGGAAAGACAAATTTTATAATTTTGAAATTTAATTTCTTCCTAATCTCACGTTGATATTTTGTTAAAATTTATTCTTTATTAAACAATTGTAGAGAAGAAACATATTGAGAAGAAAAACCTTTGTTTGGAAATAAGACACATATCATAAAAATAAACATTGTACTGTCTTCTATATTGGCTTCCATAAATTTCAGTTAGTTTGGACAGGAAGGACAAAGTCAGACCTTGAGAACAGACACATCTACAGGAGACAGATTCTATAATAGCATAATACTCATAGAATCATAGAATGATTTGGGTTGGAAGGGACCTTAAAGATCATCTAGTTCCAACCTTTTCTGCCATGGGCAGGGACACCTTCCACTAGACCAGGTTACTCAAAGCCACATCCAACCTGGCCTTGAACGCTTCCAGGATTAGGGCATCCATAACTTCTCCGGTCAACCCGTTCCTGTGTCTCATCACCCTCACCGTAAAGAATTTCTTCCTAACATCTAATCTAAATCTACCCTCTTGCAGTTCAGAGCCATTACCTCTCATCCGATCACTATACTCCCTGATAAAGAGTCCCTCCCCACCTTTCCTGTAGGCCTCCTTTAAGTACTAGAAGGCCACTAGAATGTCTCCCCAGAGCATCCTCTTCTCTGGGCTGAAAACCCCCAACTGTCTCAGCCTGTCCTCAGAAGGAAGGTGCTCCAGACCCCTGATCACATTCACAGCTCTCCTCTGGACCCACTCAAGCAGGTCCATGTCCTTCTTATATTGGGGGCCCCACAGCTGGACACAGCACTGCAGGTGGGGTCTCATGAGAGCAGAGTAGAGGGGGAGAATCCTCTCCCTCGAATTGCTGGACACACTTCTCCTGATGCAACCCAGGATACGGTTGGCTTTCTGGGCTGCAAGCACACGCTGCTGGCTCATAGCCAGTTTTCCATCCACTAGTATCCCCCAAGTCGTTCTCCACAGGGCTGCTCAATCCACTCATCACCCCATCTGTATTTGTGCATGGGATTGCCTCAACCCATGTGAAGGACCTTGCACTTGGCCTTGTTGAACTTCATGAGGCTCACATGGGCCCACTTTTCAAGCCTGTCCAGGTCCTTCTGCATGGCATCCCTTCCTTCCAGCATGTCAACTGCATCACACAGCTTGGTGTCTTTGGAAAACTTGCTGAGGGTGCACTCAATACCACTGTCCAGGTCACAGACAGAGATGTTAAACATCGGTCCCAACACCGACCCCTGAGGAGCACCACTCGTCACTGCTCTCCACTTGGACATTGAGCTGTTGACCACAACTCTCAGTGCAACCACCAAGACATTCCTTATCCACCAAGTGGTCCATGTATCAGACCCACGTCTCTCCAATTTAGAGGCAAGCATGTCATGCAGGACAGTGTCAAATACTTTTCATTAAGCTATTCCTTATTTAACCAGAATAGAAAATGAGTGCAAAACAGCTTCTACAGTTCAAATTTTGTTCTAAAATATCAGAATGACCCCATCTGACTTTAGTGTCTGTGGTGTTATGCTTTAGTACACTTTTACTTCTTTAGGACTGCTTTGACTCATCTGTTGAATCTTTATGTAATTGCTCTGCATTGCTTTTACTTATTATTAATTTACATGCTTCTTTTTATATTTTGTTTCCTTTTTGCTGTTTCAGAAATTACTGGGAAACTTCATCAAAATATACATGTCTCATCAGTACTAGTTATTGCAAGTTATGACATGGAAAATTTCAGATAGCAAGATCACATACCATTTATTTTTTAGATTTGTATGTCTAAATCACTGCAGAACAGCTAGATGGAAAAGAGCTAAAAAGTCATCTATTTTGGTCAAAACAAGGAATATACCCTGTCAGATACTTATAAGATTCCAATAATAAACAGTACAAGCAGGATAAATCTTCCCCTAGGAAGGTTCTATAGGTATGAGTAGTGGTCACCTCCTGAAAATCAAATCCCTTTTAATAGTTTTGTAGGTGGGTACTTAATTCCTAATGGCCTGAAAGATCTTCAGCCTATTCATAAATGTTAATCCAAAAATTTTATTTTATCCTAAATTATCTCAGCAATGACATCAGTGACTTGACTCTGGCTAGCTTAGAATTAGTACTGCACATGATCAGATAATTTAAAATCATTATCTGGACTACAGAGTCTCTCAATTGTGAAACTTGTAAGGACATTTTTTGAGTCCTCCTACAGCCATTTCAGGGTACTAAGGAAAGTTTATACTAACTAGCTTATACTAAGTATACTTAGTATAAACTTTCTTTAGTACCCTAGAAGTTCAGGTCCCTAACAAGAAAGAAATATTACCTTAAAATGAGCAAGTATATTCAGAACTCAGGAAACATACTAGCCTGATTAATTTGGAGCTTGGAGTTCTTTATTTAAGCAGAGATGACTGTGCTGCAGACCAGCTGGCAGAAGTGTCTCATTGCTGTAGGGGGCTGAAATGATTTAATTCCCTTTACTCATTTCACCTTTGTCCACTTCTCTGAGACAATCAGCAAGAGTCGCTAGTCAGTGGCAGCTGTGATAATGGCTGGCTTTTTATCAGACGCCTTTCCCTTTAATAAGGAGCTCAGAACGCAGGAGGCACAGGCCACCAAAACCTATGGTGATTTGCCAGATCAACAAGCTATCAGCCCCATCACTATTGACCAGCACAGCATTTAAATAGTTTGGTTTAGACATCAAAAAAACTACAGTTTTTCAGAAAGTAGCTTTATCACTAGTGAATCCAAAAGCCATCTACTAGGGAGGGGAAGCAAAGGTTTTCAACAGTTTCCCCCATGCCTGAAGTCCTAATGCTCTTTGGGATTATTTTTCCCCTGTATAAATTGCAGCTCAGAATCTGATTTCACTTTCACTAACATTAGCTATAAATCTCATTATTCTGTTTAAGTTCATGTGACTACTTCAGATTTTAAAGGAATGGGAGAGAAGGCAGAAGATGATATTTATCTTGATTTTACCTTGGATTTAAACTGGAAGCAAAACATGGAGGTTATGCTCTGATGATAAGAAACAAACAGCAAATGTGAAGGAACAACATCTAAAATCTGACATATAAAATGTCATGTTTTCTACTGCAAGTGGATTGAACAGATGGGGTGTTTTGAGACAAGAAGGTGTAAAAAATGTACATGCTGGTCCTGTGATGTGTTCCCTGGTTCCTAGAAAAGCAGAAGTGCATATAAATATTGCTTCCTGCATCTCAATAAAGGGTTTGTCAATGGACTTAGGAAACAGGTCACCTACTGAATCACAATATGGATATGGATTGTGAAGAACAAGATAAAGTTTGCATATTCCTTTGCTTGTTAGATTAATCAGTATGTTATACTTTGAGTTTGATCCTCTAAGTACCAAAGGAACAATTCTGAGAACAACTTTCCATTGGGATCACGGTTCTTTAGAGAAAGATACAAAGATGAAAAAGCCTGGATAACTGTGAGACATTTCTGAGCATCTCACATTCAACAGTTTTTTCCTATAAAGAAAAAAAGCTGACTAAAATACCATATCTAAACAGGGGTTTGCACAGAATTTTTAATTGTGATGTTATTTTTTGCTCTTTAAAAATAAGACCTTGATTATTGCGATCATAATTTTTATTTATGAAGCATTTTATACTACTTCTACAATGAAAAAGGAAGGTCATGTGATCTCTAAAATTCATATTACTCTTTTTTTAAACCAAATCCGAACTTTATCCTCCTACCAATTTAGAGGGATTTTCATATTTTTAGCACCAATATATATACATATTAAAAGACATAGTGTTTAACCCTCTTAAAGTGTCCTTTCCAATCCCAGTCCAATCTGCTTTTACTTTAGAGGTTGCGAAGTACTGTTGCTTGATTAAAATCTAGATCTGTAAGAGCTTGATAAAACCTACACAACATGTAAGCTTCTTTTTTTTTTTTTTTTTTTTTTTTTTTTAAGATTTAAGCAATCTGCATAGAGCTGCTTGAAGCAGTGGGAAATAGATATCGTAGATATTGTTGCAGAGAAAAGTGTGAAAAAAATCCTCTGGAAGCAGAGGCAGAAGGGAAACAAATGGTGAAACAGAACAGTTTTCTAATGGAAAAAGGGATTAAGACAGGATTACTCTTTTTCCACAGATAACAGGCAGGAGAGACTAAATATGCCAACAGCAGACTGTTCTGAAGACTAAGGGGTATCTTCTTCTACAGCCTTCATACACACACTGGAAAAATAGACTAGATGTTCATACCCAGAACACAAACTAATCCTCTTCTCACCTGGAAAAAATGGTTCTTTAGGGTGATAAAGCTCAAATCTTTTGTGGAAGTTGAATGAAATAATATCCAAACTGTTTTAAATTTCAAAATTATCATTAATTGAAAATGTGGAATCCCCTATGAGAAAGAGATTAGCTGGAAAGTGGGTGTCCAGTAAGCCAGTGGCAGGACTTGCAGGGAGCAAATATCTGCTAGAGTGTTCTCAAAGAGGACTCCTCTCATTAGACCATTTAATGAAACAAAGTTCTTTCTTCTTGTTCCCCACTAATCTCATCAAACCCATAATTATGCCTGCAGATGCCCATCTTCATCCCACCTTCATGGGAAGCATCCCCAGAAGCCCAGTGGATCAGATAGATGCCAGCCTGGACCTTGTCCCCTGAGTACTCCTTGCAAGACTAGAGGCAGACAGTGGTTGTTCCCCACCAACTCTCATAATTACTCCTTCTAGCCTTCAGGGCTTGAAAAATGGAGGATTTATTTCTGATTTGAGTTTAGTTACTCACAATGGCTTATCACAGCATCAGCAGTGCAGCTTTGCTGGTGAGCTCTGTGCACCAGGTAGGCAGTTTACTTTCCATGAATGATGTAGAACCTGATACAGTGAGAACAAGAACAAACACCTCACCAGAGGATGAATGTAAGCGTCACACTGCTCTGGATTGATTTCACCTGTCATCTCAAACAACTGCAGAGAAGATCCTTCTTTCATAAGACATCATCAGGTCCTCTAAATCTACCAGATATAATGTAGATAAAATGTTCAAGAGAGGCTTTATATTATTATTTTTGAACACTAGTCCAATACACAGGTTATTCATCTTAATAGGATACAGTCTAACAACTTTGCTTAGCTTGAAAGCAGCCTCCCACCCATATTTCCCTATTGGTTTATCCAGACTTCATTAGTCTCATTGGTCTAGAGAAGTCTTGGATGGAGAGTAGAAGTGTGGCTATGACATAGGAAAAGTCTCTTAATTATGAGTAAAATTATTTTGCTACTAATAGCAGTCCTGTAATGTTGCGATCTTATTATGTGATAAGAGGAAAGTGCTTGACTGTTTTTTAAAGCCATTTAGCTACTTGGCTTCTCTGATGTTCCCTTCTTAGTCGTATTAAGCCTCCATTTCCAGCTTCAGTCATAAGAAATTTTGTAAGTCAAATATTAATCTCCTTGCACAATAATTGTTTTCAGATACTTATAACTTGGCATATGTATGTGTGGTGGAGAAATAGGCAGAGTGACAAAGCTGTCTGCGAGATTTTTTATAATTAAATGGTAGTATTTCAGGGTTTAAAATGTCAGAAAAAAATTCAAGTAAAGATGAATTGCTGGAGAAAGAGCAAGTAAGGACACCAAAGATATATTATCAATTCAATTCTTCATAAAGTCATCATTTTAACATGAGTCTGGATTTAATATGTCATTCATTTAAAACTTATGGATTTTCTATTATAAGAAATAGAAATTAAAATGAAATTTAATTCAGGTTCCTGCTCCTCATTAAGGCAATTTCACAGCATTTTCACAATGAAGGTAATTACATACTCATTGTTTTTGAAAGATTTTCAGTAGCTAATTAAGAAAGTAAGTTATACTTTCTATTTTCATTGCCCTGATATGATGAAAGCAGAATTACCTGCTGTGTCCTTTCAATAAAATCAAGGCAAAAAGAAATACAGTGTTTATAGAAGTGGTTATTGTCAAAGTACAGTGCTGGGTGTCAACTTTTTGAAACATATAGATATCAAATAAAAATATTGATCCAATATTTCAGACAGGTAGTGGAAAGTGATGATATTGTTGGAATGAAATTGACTTAAGAAAACTGAGAACCTCATGTTTGTTGTTTATTCATAATTACAGTATGTTAAAAGCAAAAGTGGAGGATATTTTATGGCTGTCATTTTTGGTTGGTCGATATAAATACATATCTGAAGCACAAGTAGCTAACTACTTGTCATTAGAAAATATTTAAATGAATGATTTGATTATTAACTAGTAAATTGAGACTGCTTTTATAACACATTATTTTGTCTGCTCTAGCTCGCTTCTCTGATATTTCTGGTTTTCTGTGATACACTTTTTCTGGTATTCATCAGCAGTGGAGTCCCATTTCACTAAGCCAAGCTATGAAATGTATTAGGTCTTCACCAGAATTCTGATTTTGTGGTGAAAATTGGGAAAGAAGTAGACACAGGTGTTCCCTCAGTTTCACAGAATGCTGGGCTTTCCAAATCGTGTCACACAGAAAATACCATACAGTTAAGTGCATAAACTTCATTAGCAGTGACTGCTGGAGTAATTATCCTTTGTATCCACAGTAATGTTCACTTTATTAATAGAGTAATTAGAATTAGAGAATTCATTGTAATTGAAAATGCTAGTATGTACTGGTTAAGAATCCCAGGTGCTTAAAAATAAAAAAAATAATAATGAAAAAATCAGATCCTTGATGAATTAGTCACTTTTGAAAATATGACTAAAACTCCTAACTCTCTGAAATAATTGTGAAAATTTTACTCAAAAAATCTTGTTAAGAGTAAATGTTGACAGGGCAGAAAGAATGAAAAAAGATGTAGGATCTTAATTGTATAGGGTTTGTGAAACATGAAAACTAGAAATTAAGCCACTTAAAAGCTTTGAAAAACTTTGGGCAGGCTCCTTAAAGTATTTTCTATCATACAGGTCTGCAGTTTTCCCTCTTCCTTCCTCTGCAGTAAGTGAATGAATTGCAATTAGCATAAAAGCTGAACTTGCACCTGAGGATATTTTCTGTGGACAATGAACCGATGGAGCTAATTCAGATGTACAGAGATCATACATGGCACACAGATCTTTCTACAGAGCAAAAGGGCTTTTGTTGTCAAACTGGAAAACCTCACAGCCATACTGAAATATAACAAGGAGTCCTTAAGCCCAGAAGACCCCACAGAAGGAGGAGGCTGCTGGAAAATAATAGCATCTGAAAAACAAATTATCACATCTAACTGTCTGAATTTCAGGTCAGAGTAGCACAAGTAACAACAAAAAGGAGGTTTTCACCCTCAGTGGGATTTTGATGGTTTCACCTTCTACTTTCATCAAACTCTATAAAAAAAAAAAAAAAAAGTATGATAGCAAATAAATAAATGAAACTGCTTTCACTGAAAAAATTTCAGCTCGTCTATATAAAATTTATCAGGAAATACATAACCATCTCCTGCTTTCAGTTACAAGACAGAAGCTGATATGGTAGAAACTTTATATTTGTATTCCACAATATCTGCGAATACTCATTAGGGGATTCTTAAAAATCTCTGAAACCCAAACAGATCCTTACTTTCATTATTATTATTCTTTCATTGTAGAGCTCCACATTTCTGATGGTACCTCTTGCTTGTCTCCAAAACATAGATTATAAAATGTTTGGCTCACAATTGGGTGACCTTCCATGACTGGCTCTTTTAGGCATTACACAATACTGAAGAATGATAGTAATAGAATTTGTACTTATTAGATTGATGGATGATTAGAGGTGACAATCTAAGGGATACTGAGAAATTGGAAAGGTCATTTTGAGAGTGTAGAAACTTGATATCCTAGTTTAGACAATGCACAGTAATGAACAGAAGTATATCTCAAGAATTTATATAACCTTTATAATTATAAAAAATTTGAGTCTTATTCTGCAATTACTTATGGAAGAACTTCCCATTCCTTGTTTCATTTCTAAACTCATGTTGTTTTTTCTTACTTTAATTTTACTGGTCTTCTGATTTAAACAAAATAAGGACAAAAAATATGGGAACTCCTAGCAAGCTGTCATACTTCATATGATGTGTCATATGTATGACATGTCAATGTAATTACCCATTGTAATTATTTATTATTTTCAGTTTAAGAAGGGTAGAAACAAACCTTGAGAGGTTTTAATTATATCACCCATTACTATAAAAGGTAGCAGTACCATCACTGAAAGACACAAAAAGTTTGACCCTGCTGTAGGAAATCTTAAATTTAGACAGTTTATGAGAAGTGGAGGAGAAATAAATCAAAGTGGAACAGAATTCAGAATTCCTAGAATTGCACAAATAATTATTCCTCTATTTTCTCTCCATATTTTTAGCTCCTCAGCCATATTTTTAGAAATTTTCAGAAGCCATATCATAACTATTGGCCTTCACACACATTTCCCCCCTTTTTACCCCCCCTTCATATATCAGAGATACTTTCTAGAGAGTCATAGAATGGATTTATTAAGCCTCATCAGGATTTAATCATTACTTTTTAAAATGTGATATGCATTAACAGGTAATATGGTTTTTACATTCATGTGAGCTACAGATCCCCTGTATCATGAAATACATGTCTTCAGGATAGAAAAATGCTAGCAGTCACTGAATTACTGCCTGCAGATACTGATAAAGTAAACATGAACAAGCTGCTCAAGAAAATCAGTCACCTGAAATGTGACATTGCCAGTCTTCTTAAAGAGGATAACTTTAGAAATTGCTTAAATGAGCCACTACTTTAGAAGCAAAAGGAAAGAATAGAACACTGAGGGAAACAGGCTCTCTATTCCTCAAGACATTCCAGTATTGGAATATTTTGTCATTGTTGTTGTCCCAAATACAAATGAAAATTTGAAAAGTATATCACATGTATTTTACAAATATTTACAGGTGTGTGATGTAGCACAGTTTCAAAGTTCCAACAAAACTGATTGGAAATATTTCAAAATGTTTTGTTCCTAAATTTTAGGTTAGTTTAACATTAAGTTGAGTTTTAGAGGAGATCTTTCATTTGGTGTCTTAATGTCTATATTTTTCTCTTGTGGGCATTTTCCTTGGCCCGAATATATTTTCCCTTATGCATTTTCAGTCTTATGATGCCTATGACACACTGCTTTGCTTATAGGTGAGTTTCAGCTGCAGTGAGGTAACTGTCCAGGAAGTTCTGCCTTCAGGGGACAGCACAGCCCTCAAGCCATGCAAGGCAATGGGCCAGGACAAAATGCACAGTGCGACATTGATTAAAAATAAATATTTCAGATCCAACCCCTACTTCCCCCTGACAAAAAAAAAAAAAAAATCAGATTTTTTTTAAACCCACCCAAATGAGAACAATCTGTCTTAATTTTCCTAATAGGAAATAAAGAATAAAGTAATTCCAATGGAAAATCCTCAGAATCATCTGGAACAGAGAAATATATTTTTATGTTTTATAGATTTTTACAATGAGCTCTACAACACAATGATCAAAGTAAAGCTTACAAAATATTAGTTTATAAAAGATTAGACAAGAAGAAAAATGCAAAAATCCATCCAAACTTACAAAAAAACAAAAGTCATAAAAATGTGGTCCTATAGTTAATATGAGAACAGACCATACTAGATAGCATCCCTAAAAGCCTCTTTGGTCTGCAATAGCTGGAGAGATGTTCTGACATAGGTAACTTGCATTAGTCAGCACAGTTATGTATTCATACCAAGTCATCAGTCAGCAAAGTCTAGAATATGACATCTTCTTAGATCTCTGTATAAGAGCATGGCTTTCAAGAAGTAAATGCAATAAAACTCAGAAGCAATATATGTATCTATACAACAGGACAAAATGAATAGCTGAGTTAATTTAAGAATGAAATAGCAGTGTAACATATATATATAAATATACATATATAGGTGGTATTTTGAACTTAATACAAGTTTTTAAACAGCACATGAACCTCCTGATTTTTCAGTGGGAATGCAAAATATATATAATATGCTGCATCTCATTTCTGCTCCCCTGGTACAAAATAATAAGCAGCAAACTGTTTATTTTTTCAATGCCTCTTATTCTAGATTAGAAAAGATGATGTGTCCAAGAAGAACCATGCCTGCTAGGATCAGAAGCTCACCTAACTTTGTATGCTATTGCACATAGCATCCAAAATATTTTTATGGACTTGTTTAAGAACAGAGGAAGCAAAAATTCATCTGTGAGCCAGAGATAGTTCAGTGTTTTCTCTGCCTGGATAGTGTTCACTTCCATGAACTTAGCTTTTACTTGAGTGATACAAGTTTTAGCATCCACAATACTCTGGAGCATTAAGCTCTCGATCTTAACCCCTCTTCTGTAAAGTAACATTTTTAAACATGACAGCTGCTGTTTCATTTGATGGCCTCTTCTTGTATGGGAAAGGACATTATCTATTCATCCTCTTTCCCAGAGAAAATCTCGAAAATGCCATATCAGATTGGTATGCACCAACAAAATAACAGCATGGAACTCCCTTAACCTGCACAAGTCAGGTGGCATCACATTGGAGTCAGTGAGGCTACAAAAGCCCAGTCATGTCCAGTTATCAATTCCAGTTAACACAAAAATAAGATTGTTTCTCCAATACCTGTCGTTGATTTTCTGTTTCTAGTCTCAGTCTGGCTTCTACACATCTTCTGGTCTCCAGGAAGGCTTGACGTTGTGCTCTGTCTGATAGGTAGCTAATGAAGATTCCTGCAGTGTTCATACACATAAATAACACTGCCTGGGCCGCTATCTGCAATGAACAACAAATAGGTTTTAATCAGACAGGAGAAGCAGAAATATCTGTTTAAAAATATAAAAAGAGGGAGAGAGAGAGATAAATACTCCTCTGCAGTCACATAGGCTGTAAAAATAAGTTTGAAAAGTTTTCATGAAAGAATCTCTTGGATCTTAATTAGAAGCATCAAATGTGTAAAATTCCCTCTGCCTTCAGGAAGAAATACGCAGTATTTGGGGGCATTAAACTCTAGTTGAACCACAAATGATGTTTCCAAGAACTGACTCACAGGGCTTTAGTCAGAAATGATTACAAACATAATTAATAATTTGGTTTTTCACTGCCTCTTCTGTAAAAGTAACTTTTTGATTTGTTCCGTGGCTTAGTTTGAGAAGAAAGCCATATTAAGGAAAACAAAGAGTGTCAGTTAGCTAAGAATTAATATCAGTGATAACAGTTATTCTGTTATTATTGACCAAATTAAATAAATTTATTTTCAGCTGCTGCCAAAGCACAAGCTTGTGCAAATCTGAATCCTGAACCATTCAACAGGGAAAGCTGAAAGAATAACCAAATCCTCGAATAGCCTGTGCCTGTGTACACAGACCTTTTTTTCACTCAGCCCTACGTATGAGCTGCACTCTTTCTCCTTGTAGAAGATGAGTCACAACTTCTTCCTGTACAACATGAACCTAAAAGAGCCAAATGGGAGTGGATCCTTGTACAGGGTAAATTTCAGTGGCTTATTTGCCTTTCATTGACACCTCTTTGCGCTCTGTATGTTTGACAGACAGGGCACATAACACCACTGAAGTGAGGATTGTTTGGGAAACTAAGAAACTTGCAATATTTGCATACACTAAAGACAGAACCCAGACCTGAAGTTTCAACAGCTTTATCCACTACCTCAACCTTGTTATATGTTTGGAATTCATGTGAACTCTTCTCAGTTTCCACTTCATCCTGCCTTTTTTTTTTTTTTTAACTTGTGAGAGGGTTGACAGTGAAAAATAAGTCCAGGAGTCATTAATATTCCTCAAATACAGCATGTAGGGCCAAACTACTCTGACTGCTACCTTAGCTAGAGAAGCCATCAGGGCAGAGTGAACCAGCTGAAAGTCTGCAAACTGCAGCTCCCCGTCTTCCTGCCAAGGTCCAGTCACACACTGTGCAGATGAGGTCCCTCTGAGTGCACCCTGTCTCGAGGGATCACCCCTCTCTCCCAGGGGCAGCTCAGCAGTGGAGCAGGAGGGAGGCTGCATCACCCTGCGGCCACATCACCCACTCAGCAAAGCCACCCAGGCTCTAACAGCTATGGACCTTAACGCAATGAGTGATACCTACAGGATCATAACAACATCAGAACAGCCACGTCAGGACAGATCAAGTGTTTGTCATTCAAGATCCTGTCTCTGATAGTGGGCAACAGAGAGTGCCCTGGTAGGAGTACAAGGATAGAAGAGTGGATATGAGTATAAGAATAAAGAAAGCATTCAGTTATGTTTTGTTAAAACAGTCTTGAACACTCCAGCAATATATGGTTGCAGAACATTGTGGGATAGAGGTTGCATTTTTGTAGTATTATCTAATAATCAGTCTCCCTAAAATCAAAGTGTTGCTTGTCCTAATAGAGGAGAAGAAACATTTAGCAAAACTCCCTAATCTTGTTGTGATGCTGTGCCTCAGATCTACAGGTCTCGTTCCTCACATTCACGTGGGTTTGAAAGTGAGATTTGATATCAAACCAAATGTATCTGGCAGAAACTTCAGCTTTATATATTCCCATATTTCTGAATCTGGAGTTTTGTTCTATGATAGTACAGGGAATTCATTTACAATTTATATGCCATAATTAAATAAGAATAAATATCCTGGCTCCAGCTGAAATTTTGTTTAACCTTTGCCAGTAATAGATGTCTAGGCAAAGCTTGTGAGAAATAGGGCACGATTAGCATGATCTTTGCATCTTCCTGGCTGACAGGATCCTGTGGTTTACAGCATCTCTGAGATGGAGGTGTCATACTCTGTCTGCTTAACTTTTTCTGATACCTTTCTGAAGTTAATTGTACTTTTGGCCCCTATGCCATTCAATGACAAAGATTTCTACAATTTAATTGGAAACTATGTGATAAAAACATTTATTTTTGTTTGCTTTAATTCACAGCCTTATCATTTCTGAGTGCCACATCATGTTTATGATACGAGAAACGGTGACTAATCATTCCCAATTCATCTTCCTCTCACCATTCCCAATTTTACTGACTTATGGCATTACCCCTTACTTTTATTTTTTAAAAGGGAAGAATCTGAGGCTATTGAGTCTCACTGCTTTTGTCACTATTCCACCTCTGTGCTCACTGATTTTTCCCTGTTATCTACCTTATCCAGTTTTACTGGAGGCAGGTTGCCCTGGACACTTTTTTCCTTTGCTCCAAGACAAAACAGAGAATGCAGTAATTCAGCCCATGAGATAATTCCTTTCTGGTGCAGGCTACTAAAAGTCATATGATGAACTGACATGAGATAAGACCAGTTCAGAATTACATTGTTCATCAGAACAACTGAAATCAACTGTGGGTGGCTGGAAGAGTCAATGTTTCATACCTTTTTGACTGACTTTAAGATAATCAATGCTCACAGACTTGGAAAGCTAGACTATAGGGTGAAAAGAATAAAAGCCTTTCACAACATTTGCAATGTGCATTTCAACAGTGAAAGCGGTGGCAGGGTGCTCTCATTTGTTTGCAAATTCAATTGCAAGTTCGTCTGGAGCCCAGTTCAGTCACCCATCTCTGCTAATACTCAGGACTAGTGCCACTCACTTCAGCAGATCTCCTTAGAGCAAATGCAGTAGAATTTGGCCTTCAATTAGATTTCATGAGCACATAATTTGATTTGGACAAAGGGAATTATGGAAAATACGTTACAGGTAAAACAACAGCTTACTCAGAGACAGAAGCTGCTTTTCTTACACATAGTAGTCTGACTGAAACCTATCTGAAGAGAAAAGCACTATGCCTTGAAAATATACTAATCTGTTGCTCTTGTTAATAAAAGAATAAAAAAGACATATAAGACTTGAGTCTCTCATTGACACTCCTTTTTCCTACAGTTTACAATTGTATTTACAATTCCAGAAGTCTTGTATGATTTTATACTGCCACAAGCCAGGGCAGACTCTGATTTTATGACATATTCACTTTCATACCTTTTTGACTGATCTGAAGATAATCAATGCTCACACAGTAAGAAAGCGGAGATGTAACATGAAAAAAAAGAAAATATTTTCAGAAACTTTATAAGCTCTTTAGTCTATTTGTACTTTGCACAGCACTCACGTAAGCAACTGTAGCAGAGACATCAAGTTATCTTAAAAAGCCATGAGTGATACATTTTAATGTCAAATAGGGCTCTGGGGATGTCTGCTTCTGGAATATTTAAAAAATGCAAAGAAGATGATACCCATCACCATGCTGCTTGGGAATATCTGTGTAACAGGATCAGCACTGTCCCTGCTGAAATTGCAGTTGTACATAATCACATAATAGGACAAACAGAGAAAGTTACTTGACAAAATCTTGCAGGAAGTTGGAAGCAGATATTCAAATTTTTACTCCAAAACTCTGCTTCTCATATTTCTCATAGGAAGTGATGAACCTTAGTTCACTTAGTTCAATTGTCAAATAAATTTACATTTATAAAGTGTCCTTCATACAGGTACCTTGGAGCTCTTTGCAAAATCGTTATGAAAACTAGCCAAAAACAAAGGCAATGACAGGAGAGGGCACAGGTCAGACAAGAAAACTAAGTTTAAATTTGACAGTACAAATTCATTCAAACAATTTAATTTTTTATCTGCCATTCATATAAAAATGGCTTTGTGAAGACAGATGAAACCAAGATAACATTTTGAGTGGATTTGGGAACCACTAGATCTCAGACAAAGAAACAATTAAAAGCACTAGACACATCTGGTCAGGAAGAAGTATCAATCAAAGTAGGTATAGTATAGGAATGTTAGAGAACAGGAAAAGGAAAATGAATTGAAAAGATGGTAAAGTAGCTCACAAGTCTGTTGCAAAGTGGTAGGTGAAGACAGCTTTTCAAGACAGAATTGAATGTATTTCATGAAAAAAAAAATCAGAAGGGTACAGGTGAGTTACTGAGAGCAGAGCTGGTCTAAGAATAACAATAATCTGTAGGCATTTCTGCTATTAAGAACACGTAATTGAGTTTGCCTGATATGGAGTTTACACAGAATCCTGTGAGATTATGAACAGCTGAGAGTGAGTTATAGAAGGGTTTACAAATGCCAGAAGTCTCAAAACTTCAAAAATCATAACTGAAGTGTGTTTTAATTTTACCATGAGTTTCCTCTTTGAAAAGGTGAAATTGATCATGAAGGAATATAAAGCTGTAAAGTCAACTGTAGAGTCTCCTAATTCAGTGCTTTCTAAGACTTCCCATTAATAGACATTTGTAGAGTGTATAGTGATTGACTGAGTTGAGCACTTCCAAAGACCCCATAACCTGAGGCAAAGTGAATACTTAGGAACATTCAACAAACCCAACAGATTTGGAATATGTTGATTGATAGCTAGCCCTACAAGATAGTAATTTCCACAGACAATCTTCATCATGAATAGTTGAACCAATGGTATCATAATTTCACTTAGAGAACACAGTGGAGGTGGAAGAGACAAAACTAAAAACGTTTAGGAACAATTCTGAAATCCTGAACTTGTGTGTTACTACCTCAAGTGCAGAAAGAAACCTCAGTGTGTTCTGCAGAAATAAACCTATTATTAACCTCTTCAGCAGATAATTTTGTTCTGCTGAATAGAAACACAGCATTGCTGGGGCTGATCTCACCAAAATACATCTGAAAAGAAATGGTTTTCAATGTAATCTCCAGTTGGACATTCTTAAGGCAGATCAGTCCTAAAGAGCAGAAATTTCATTAATTTCTTGTGGAAATTATTTAACTCTTTTCCTATTTTGCTTTCTAATTTTGGATTGGTTTCAACAACAAATTAGAGTAGTTCTTTTCTGTTTTGGGAAAACTGGGAAAGTAAAGCTGTTGTGCTTCTTTAAGAGTGTTTTCAGCATGTGTTACATAAAGAACTTGTTGCTATGGTAATTTTTATTGGTTAATTAGGTTTGGAGAAGCATTTGGATTCATTATTAGTTGTTTAACTAAAAATAGCAGCTCACCTCAAGGTTGTTTTTTGTAACTAAAATGTCACAGAAATCCCATTGCCCTCTTTCCCTTCTCCATCACCCTCTTGCTTAGGTTACTTCAAGAGAAAATAACTTACACTCTTATACGAACTGATCACCAGGAATAAACTGAGGGTTGCATGACGAGTGTGGGATTTGAGACAAAAATGCTTTACTTTGTATAGAACAGGAACATCTGGCAGCACAGACTCTGCTACTCTCTCACTGCTGGGCTGCAGCAAGCCTCTGTCTCCAGCTGAGACCATGATTTTATGAATCAAAGCTCCTGGCAGTGAAATTAGTAAGTACCTGTATCTGTGTACTGCCTATTGCCCACCTTGATCCCTCAGCACAGCTTCCCCTTTGTCGTGCCAGATCAATTATTTGTGAGACCATACTGTGCACTATATCAGGGAACTTGGCCAACTTAAAAAACAAACATTTGGCGTTGGCAGTGATTTTCCTATCTAGAGCAGTCGTCTGATTGAGTTCACAGCACAGACTCTACAGGGAGAGGAAGCACATGACCATTCATAGTTGGCAGCAGTGCCAACTCATTAAACTGAAATCATTGCTGCCTTATTGTTAAATCACCTTGTAAGGAGCTTTTTTTATTCCCCAGGTTCACTCTTTCTGACTTCTTTTGGGTCTAACTGCTAAATGCCAGTGCCCATGATGGAGGTTTTTTGTTTGTTTTAGATCATGGGTGCTTCTTCATCAACATTTATTGGAAGCCGGCCTGTCCCACAAAGGTGCCCAAAATGCTGACATGACTTTCCAGAAAGGTCATCTGTCCCTGATCCTCTATATTGTCCAATGTGTACACACAAGAGCTGTTTATCTCCTACTCACAGCTGGAGTAAGTGCTAACTCTTTTATCTGATCTACATATACATAGTTTACTGAAAGACAGGAATATATCACACACTTGAGAAGATGGGGATGGAGAAAGGTATATTGTTTTTTTGTGGTAAATTTAGTCAAGCACACAGTATGATGGTTAAGAACAGTGCTTTACCCCACCCACCCCTGATTTGCTAAATGTGAAAGAAGCCATTTGTATCAGTGTCACTTTCTGATTTTGTGTTTAGAACGGAGTTTTGTGGTTCAGCTGTGCACAGCTCCCATGGGAATGTTAGCTGATTCTTCAAAAACTCAGGTCTTATTTATGCCTCTAGGAAAGCTGAGATCTTTTAAGAAGCCTGATCTTGCTCTTCCAGAGCAGGCATTAAGGGACTTTACTATGTACTTAGGGACACAGTGTGGCCTTTAATGTGTATGAAGTCTGTAACCTGCAAGGCAGGTAGGCCCTACTAAACACATGTTGTACCCCAAGGAATTATTAGATTACCCTCAATGAGAGTAACTGACCTCAGACATGGTTTTCTCCATCCTATTGCAGGATATCCTAACATGCCTATTGCTCCTGCACTGCTAGTGATTTAGAAAACAAAGACCATTTTCCCTCTGAACAATGACATATTTGCATAAAATCAATTGTTCTAGTCCAAGACATAATTCAGAAATATGTACCTTTAATATTCAGAACAAGAGTTTAATTTGCTCTTAGAAAAATAGGTATTTCTTTCTTGCTCTTCCTCTAATTGAATCCATTAGAAATGTAGAAAACTGAATGCCTGATTAAGTTGTTCATAGGTAGTTCAAAACATACAAATTGTTAAGTCATCTATCAACTATGGCAAGACTTTTGCAACATGGTGTGGTACAAAAGATCTTTCAGGAAAATCAAATCATATCATATCAGACACATAATGGCTGACATAACTTGAGTGATGCACTGAGGCAGACAAGTAAATACATAACCCTACTAGTGCCATCAAGCAACCCCAAATGGAAAATAATTTTCAGAACATGTCCGCTACCTCCTCTTGAGTTTGTCTAAAATTTAGAATTCAGGCATAGTCCTAATTAAAACAAACAAACAAACAAAAAACCAACAAACCCAAAACAATCAAAAAAAGGACTTTGGATAACCTTCTTTTGGTGCTTTTCTTTTTATAGATGTTAAAGTGACTAGACATGTCTGGGAGTTGTCAGTAGTAGGGTCATAACCTGTGCATACAGGTGAATGGACAGAGATGGGTAAATGATCTTCAATGTTTAGTAACTGTTTTCCATGACTACAGGGTACTCTGCTGAACTCTCTGACCCCCATCTGGGAACTGATCCTGAACTACGCAATGAAATCTGGTGATCACGTCTCCTGTGCACTGAGAAGCATAACGCTCTTTTGTCATCATTTTGCACACAGGATGCTATTACAGATAACTGAAATGTCTCTATTTAGAAAGAACAATCTTACCCTTCGACATGAAAAACCATCTCTATTCAGTTTTTTCTCTGTGTTGGTTAGGTACCTTCTCCCTCTACTCTGAGACAGCTGCATTGCAGGGTAATTATAAGGAGAAAACTAAAGCCAAATCTTCCAGATGTCATAATTTTATTGTCCAAAAATATCACCTCGTTTTATGTGTTTAAGTAAACATAAAAGGTTCAGACAGGAGTCTGTTTTCTTCTCCAAATATACCTAACCTTGAAACCATAATACATGTATTACAGAATTGTTTTACATTACCTATGCTGTCTAACCAGGAGTAGATCCTGTAACAGCTCGCAAAAAACAGCGAAAAGCAAGGCACCTCACAAATGCCTGTGCAATAGAGAATGCACAGGAAGCAGCCCATAACAGTCAGGGTAGGTTAGGAAACTGTTGATGTGATGGTGTTCCCCTGATCTATGCTCAGAAGGGAGTGTAAAGCAGCTGTGGATTTTCCCTTTCTGCACTTCCATATTTCAGATTCATGAAGCTGAGTCTGACACTAAAATATTCCCTACAATTTTAATATGTGGAAGTTGATCTCCCTTACAAACTGCACATTTACTGTTCAAAACAAATGCCAAAGTAATTACATTCAATAGAAGCCACATTCCATTTAAAGCCACTAGAGAAGCAAAATACTCCCAATAAAAGTTACAGAATCTGAACAAAGATTTATAAAACATTAATCTGAAATGGAGAAACACACTCATCCTAGATATTAAGAATTAAAAATGATTCCTGTGTTTTTTTTGAAGCAACCCTTACCAAATGCTAATTTTTCCCCTTGCATTACATACATGCGTATCTGATTTGTAAATATCTGTCTCTCAATTCAGATGTACCAGTATTTGGGAATTAGGCATTAGACATCATAGATAACTTCTCTTTGACAAAAAATTCCAGTTGACACCCAGTCTGGAAATGTCTGAGAACATCACTGAGTTTTAAGGTGAGCCTGGACACCCTAAAACTAGGAAACTCTAAAGTGAAGTTCACTTCTGGAAATTTTCCTAAACTTATTTCAGTGGTTCTGCCTAATTCAGTGCAAGATAACCAAGGCAGAAGAACTCCTGGTACTTCCCTTAATAGATTATACAACTGATGCGGAATAATGATAGAAAAAAAGAAATTACCAAAGCTGCTTTGCAACATCCGAAAGAGTTTAACTGCATTTTAAGGAAAACAGAATTAAGTAGTCTGCATTTCTGCTAAATGAGTTTGGGGTGGTGTTCTGCACAGCTGTTTTTATTGCTCTAGATAATGGCTGTTATCTGAAGTAGGATGTCAAAACTGAGTGAGCAATAATTATGTTTGCAAGGCTGACAGCCATTCATCTTTTCTGACACACTGCATTGCTGTTTTCATCTGATCAGATGTATACATGTCCCAGCAATTACATGCAGTACATATTACATGTCTCTTCCTGATGGAACTGTTAATTGTCAGGATTAGTGTACAGGTGACCCTGCTTCGGTGCATTCTGCAGAGTTATAACAACAGAGTGCACAGGAGCAGCTTTTCATTTTCCTTCCTAGTTATATTAGGCCAGGTCATGTGTCATCCTCTAAATTATCAAGCTGTGGCCATAGGTGGAAGAAAGAAGCAAAACATAATGATCTTAAATGACTCTTGTGCTCTTTATCAAGAAATAAAAACAGCGTTATGAAAGCCACTCCAGTCCAGGTGAGAGTGAGGCTAATACCTATTAATAAGTAGATTGGTTTAACTGAAACAATACTGAAAATATTGGTAATGAAAAATAGATGAGGGATATCATAGTGTTGAGTGTCTTTTTCCAAACAACCCTTGTCCTTCAAAGCCTGCTTGTACTCTGATGGGAAGCTCTACTGATCAGCTGTTTATGTTAATTAGTTATACTTGCTGGCAAAAAAAACCACCCCCCACAGCTTTTCTTTTTTTAAACTATTCACTCCCCAAAAGCCAGAACAGTGCTGAAAACAAAGGCTCTTTACACTTTATTATCAGCATTTTTAACTAAAGTCCAATGGCAAGGCTAAAGTTTTCCCACAGTTGCACCTGTATGTGGCTGTCATTTTGCCCAGGTGTCATTAGAGGTGGAATTTTCCCACTGACTACAGCTGATTGATGCATGAGACAAGAATAGACTTATAGTTGCCAGATTTGACTGTAGGTTTGCTAGCCCAGAAATAATTAGGAAAATATCTCCTGTCTCTAAACTTCCCATTATGGCTGCTCTGCTTCCGTTTGACATTATTTTTGGAAAAGCGACCTGAAAAACCCAATGAAAGCAATTTGATATTCCCTTTGTTTATTTTTTCCCTCAGTATCTCCTTTTTTTATTGGCTCTGATGATACCCCGAAAACCAAGAGAAGAGAACTCATCAATGCCATTTATACAGTACTTTCCTAGAAAAATATTAAAAAAAAAAAAAAAAAATCAACAAAAAATCTGAGCATCTACTTTCTCAGCTATCCCTGATGCTAACATTGTGTTGTAAGCATGGCAGATCACAGCACCTGAAGCCTGCCCTTACTTTAAGGAAATCTTGGGTAGCACAAAGGTAGTGTATTGTAGTTTGACTTCAGTGTACACAGAATTTCACACATCCTTAACTACACTGAGAACCAGTGCCGATATAACCTTTGGAGACCACAGGAAATGGAGAGCCCGTGAAGATATGGATGAACATACAAGGAAAACTTTAAGATGGTTAGGAATGAGGTAATAGGGTCCAGTAGCCTTTGTCCTCCAGAGATGAGATGAACACAGATTAAGCACAGTGGAAGACATGAATCACTCAAGGTTAAATGGAAATTTTATTGATAACTATCTAATGTTATTCAATATTCTTCTTAAGTCTTCTTTATCTCAATTTTTTAAATCTCAGTTAGGAACTATCCTGGAGAGAAAATAGGTAAGGGATGTGGGAGAAAATGGAAATGTACCAGACAAAAGCCAAAAGAGGTTACAGCATTCCAGACCAGCTGGATTAAAGCTTTATCTCAGAGAGTTAGGCGAGGACAAATATTTTCCGTTGTGAAACCTGTGGGTGTTGTTTTGCTATTAGTCATGGTGAATGCTTCAGTGTGGTGAGCTAGAAGAAGTCAGACTGACATCAAAAGTACAGAATGTACTGTGGGAAAAAGTTGATTCAATCCTTTGGCTAGCAGAATATGCCACAGACAAATAATGGAGGATTAGGTTTCTTCTGCCACTTTGATAGCAGAGGAGACATATAGTTCAGGATTCATTCTGCATTGACACTGGTGTGACCTAGGACTAATTCCTTTGAAGGCAGTGGCTTATTCTGGTATAAAACCAGGATGGGATTAACATCAAACCCTGATATTTACCATGGGCCAAATTCTCCTTGCCTAACAATACAAGCCATGTCTTTGTTTTCAGTGCTTGTGTAAACATGAGAAATAGGAACTGGACTGTTCATGGAATATTAAATAGAGGACAGAAGACAAAACAACCGCTGTCTCTGATGTTGAATAATGAATCCAGCTGATACCACTGAGAGCTGTTGGAGACTCTTAAATCTTGATGGACATAAACTAACAAGAGAAGCCCCCAGATGGTTTACATCATGATAGCTATGTATAAGTACATTCAGGATTTGATCCAATGTACAGCCATGAATACTGTCCACATTTTAGCAGTTCAGGTTGTTTGAAGGCACCCACTCAGGAGCAAGGTCAGTCTTAACCTGCTCACACAGAAACTCACTGGCTTCAAAAAGAAATTTGCTATGGCAAAACAGTGTGTTTGGTCTTAGTGAGTATTTATCTCATATATCTACTATTTAGATCAACGTAGTACTAGTCATGATATGTAAACATTGCTCTCAGGAGCACTCAGAAGATGACTGCTTGAGAAGAAATTTTGTGTGGCCTTGGACATACTGGGATATGAATACCAAGACTGACAATGCTGTGTTTTGTGGTAAAAAAAAATCCCAGAATTTAAGTTAAGTATTTATTGACAAAGTGGATTTCTTACTGCAATTTCAGGCAGTGGAGAGAACATTACTTCTGAGCCTTAAAAAAGAAAACTAAAGACAACCAATTGTGTAAACTGATCTTCCCAATTGGTTGATCATTTTTGGAAGCTAAATGGTGCTAATAGTTAAATCTATGAAAGGGCTCAAGGACACAGTTAATGACAGGGTGAGATATTTTCTGTTGTTTAACGCTTGATCCAAAGCCTGTTCTATTTGATGGAGACATGTGTGCTGGATCTGATGTTTTTTTAAGTAGTTTCCTCCAACAATCTTGGTTTGTCGGCTATCGGAACACAAGTGAAATGAAGCATTTCAGGTATCATAGGAAAACACTTATGTCTCCTTCTTGATAACTATTTGAATTTTTTTTCCCTAGAAGGATGAAATCAATTCTTAAAATGTAATTTCTGCCACCCAGCCAGTCAGTACAGTGGTCAGATGTACCTTTTCCAAGGTACGTACAAATGTTTCAAACTGAAAAAAAATCAGAACTTCTGTTCTTAAAGGAAGATGAGGCCCCAGCCAGGCCCTACTCTTCAAGTTGGTTTTTTTTCTTCTTTAGATAGTGCAGTTCTGAAAGCAATTAGAACCATAACTGTAGACAGCACTACAAACATACTAGTTGTCAATATTAAGCTGACATCTGATGGCAGACACTGTACAGTAACAACATATGTAACCTGTATTAAATTCTGGGTAAAAACAAGAACAAGCTCAAATGACTTCTTCATGTTGTCGTCCTCATGAACATCCACATATGTTTGTTAAAGTCAGCTCAATTAATCATTATGTGAGCATAGAACTAACATATCCTTGTAATAAACACACAATGTAATTCAATCATAAATAACTTTTGTCATGCATTCTGGCCTACTTTCTTACCTTCTGACATATTCCTCTGTACTATTTCCACAAAGAGTTTATAAAAAAGAGAAAACCTCTAAGCCATGTCAATTATATATATTTTTTTTTTTAAGGAGAAAAATATTAATTAAAAAAAGTAGAACCAATCAGACTACCTCAAAAGATGATATTTTAGAAAAAAACAAATTTGGGAACAATGTCCAGAGACAGGCAAGACGATCTGGAGAACTAAAAAAGTTTTATGAAGGGCTATTTTAAAAATTTCTTTAATGAAAACAAAATAGTGTGTTTGTGTCTGTGTGATTTAATATTTAGTTTCTTGACAGAATATATAGAAAATCCCAAACCTCACTTTTTTTCTCTTTCTCTAATTAGTATCTAAGTGGTGCAACTGCTGCATTTCTGAGCAGCTCAGCCCTGTAGGTGTGCAAATGCCTTTTTTAGACTGCTACAACCCTGGTAGCACTCAGAAGGGAAAATGTGACTACCTAGAGATATTTAAGATTTGGAAGACACCTATAGTATGTGGGCAGCATATGGTAGCTCTCAGCTTTCAGTTTCCACTGAGTTCAACTGGAAACTGTGATAGAAGAGTCATTGCCATGCAGAGTTGCAAAATCCCTCTTCTGGGAGGTGAGGGCTCCAACTGACTTCTCTATTTAATACAAACACTTTGCTGAATCACAAGGGCAGACATTGCTGATCTGCAGGATTTGCAATTATGAGAAGTGGTAGCTCAGGAGTCAGTCCAATCCAGGGCTTGCAGAAACACAGCAATACCACTGGATTTGGATGGGATCAACCAGACGCTCCTGGAAAGATGTACCCTAATCTATAAACTGTCAATATGCAACTTTTAAAAATTATTATTGTGATAAAAAACTCCAGAATGACCTACCTGTACCTACCACCTTACTTACACTAAGAAGAACAAGAGCACCTGTATTTCACATGTGTGTCTTATACCATCCTCTACTCTGAACAGAAAACCCAGCATGAATCTACAAAGTGTTCAGCTTTCAAAGAGATTCTGGTATCTGACAGAAGTGGAAATGGTTGTCTAAAAATCTTCCATTAAACGTTTCTGTATATAGTTGCTCTGAACTCCTGATACTGAATTTGTAGTCTGGAAATAAAGGCTTTTTGCTGAAAGACTGAATTGCCCTTCCCAACATGAAAAATGTGATTAAGGTCAGAGTTTATTGCCCTTGAAGAGACCATTGTCCACCATGTTCCCTGAATTACAATTGTGTAAAAGCTAAGGCCTTTTTCTTTATTGTAGAAGAATCATTTTGTGTCAGTTCAAAAGTAAAAGCCCAATTCCCTGCTTTCTGACAGGGTGGGATACTCAGCTACTCCAGTAACAGAAGGCAGCCTCAGGTCTACTGGACCCATTGTGGATGTTACACAACAATAAACTTTTCAAGAGGCAAACTATCCCATAAGGCTTCCCAGTCTGTAGGGTGGATATAGATGCAAAAGAAGAGCCAGGGATCTTCCACTTCTTAACAGTGCTCCAGCTACTCAGCAAGCATGAACTAATCTCTGTATTTAATTATGGCACTGTATGCCTATATTGTTTCCATTATTTTAATGTGTACCAGATATCTAAGAATAGGTCTAAATTCAGCTGTAGTCCTGAAGTTTTCAGAGAAAATATCCATATCTCTTAATGCACACAGGTACTTACATACTTTGCTTAGAGCAGGAAAAAACAGGAAAAATTCTTTGTAACCAAGTGGCATACATACCACAAATATATAGAATGAACAGAATCTACAACAACGATGATTCTCTGGATATATTTACATATTTATTTTATACATATATGTATGTATATATATATAAATAAACCAGATCTGACTAGTTTTACAACATGAGAGGAGAGAGATTGAAAATCAATTAAAATGACCTAATGATTACCTAAAAAATATTTTTCACTGTGTAAAAATGGCCTCTCTTATTCAGCAGACTCACTCTTTGCTATTTCTTTGCCTTCAACAGGTCTTTATTGACAATACAGTCCTTTCACCAGTTAGCTTCTTGGAAGTGATGATTAGCTTGTCATTTTCTTGCACCATCACCAATATTATTGGTTAATGGTTGACCCAACATGTCCTTAGTAAACCACAGATACAAATGTGGCATTTCAGGCTACACAAATGAAGCTAGTTCAGGCTAATACATCAGCCTCAGTATAGCAATCATTATAAAATGCAAAATGGTTTTCTTCTTTGGAAACTGGGGTTTGAGAACATTTTGCATCATAGGCAGAATTAGGAGCCAGTATCATTTAATTATAGAAAGTAGGGCATGAGAGGACCTTGACAGGTCATTTAATCCATACTTCAGGTCCTGGATATTATCTAAATCACTCCTAAAAAAATGTGTCTCTAAACTGCTTACTCATACCTCAGGGTAAAACCTCCCAAGCATAATGAGGTTATTTAACTTATTGTTATTAGGTTATTGCTACAAGGTTTCTCCTACTATCTAATGTAAATATTCCTTACAATAACTTAAATCCATCATCTCTTGATAGTTATAGATGAAACTAACAATTAATTTCTTCCTCTCTGCAGCAACCCCTTCCATAATTGAAGACTGTCAGTCTCCCTTCATCTTCCTTTGCTCTAGAGCAATTGTCTTCCTACAGAAGTAGTGAAAATGGGCATTATCCATCGCAACTGAAAATAGTATATTTAAAGATCATTGGTACTTTGTTGGGAGAAGGTTAGTTTCTGGCTTTTTAAAATAAGGATAGTGTCAGTTGCTCAAAATATTGTCCTGGAAATGGTGGACTGCCTAAGGGTAAACCTGCCTCTAGATTTCCTTGGCAGCCAAGACTGCTGAAAAAGCCATAGTGAGACCACAGTTCACACACAAGTTTGTCAGCTATCTCATAACACTTCTGACCATCTGAAACTGAATGGTTAGTACTGATGGAGGAGCTCTTTTTGCTGGTGGAAAGAAAGGATATGTATTACTGATATTCTCCAAACTCTCCCACCTATAGTATTGTAAATACCACAGAGATTTAGCGCATGGAGACAGCATTGTTCCCCAAAAGTAGCACAGAGTGCGCATGAGTCTGATGTTTGCTTTAAGCTTGTGCTTTGGGACTGCCTGATGTCACCATATGGGGATGGGGAAAGCAAGAATGCTGCTTCAAGCTTTGGACCATATGATGATCACAAGCCTATAGAATAACTCTAATGAAGAAGTGATGTGAAAGATCAGGTGATGACATGTGGTGGACTTGGTACTGTTAGGTTTACGGTTAGACTCGACGATCTTAGGCCACTGGCCTTCACACTGCTGGTTCATGATCAATTTGGTGGCCACCAGGACCCCTAGGGCCTTCTCTGCAGAGCTGCTTTCCAGCTGGTCAGCTGCCAGTTTGTAGTGGTGCATGGGATTATTCCCCACCAGGTGCAGAACTTTGCCTTTCCCTTCTCTTGAACTCCATGATGTCCCTGTTAGATCTCTTCTCCAGCCCACTGAGGTACCCCAGAATGGCAGCACAGTTGTCCAGTGTATCAGCCACTCCTCTCAGTTTTGTATTGTCTGCACTGTGTAAGACTGTGAACCATAGAGTTTGGTGGGAGTTAGTGGGACTTAAGGAGTCCCATGAGATACTCTTATAACCACTTAAGTGATTTAAGGAATCCCTTAGCTTGTGGAGTGCTGAAAATCTCACTTGCTACCTCCCTGTATTTTTAAATCCCTACATCACATTGAAAAATAGACTATAGGCCATATGACTATCCTGGGAATAATTGCTATGACCATCTATCTTTCCATGTTTTGAAAACCACAAGGCTCATACAAAGTCTGTGAGAATTTGTGCGTGTGTGCGTTTATGACTTGTTTTTTTAATCCTTTCCTTGTTTGTAGGATGCTCTAGCATTTTCTTTTTTTTTTTGTCTGAGATTCCTTGAATTGTCACTATACAGTAAAGGCCACTAAGCAATAAGCACCTTGTAATTTCTCTGCAAATCTGCAACTGCTGTATCCATACTGCCGTTAGCCAGAAGACAACAGTTTGATTTCCAGATTATAGTTTGAGTTTTTAATTATAGTAATTAGAAAAAATGTCTCTTAATTAATGGTGTGTGTATTTTCCATTTTTAAATTGCACCTATAAACTCGCTTTAGGTATACACAAATTTTAGGAACACAGTAAATATTATTTTGACTTGCAAATGTAATTACTGAACCTGAAAGCAAGTTACAAAAAAAAAAAAAGAATAAAGCACTAAATTCCACAGCATTGCCTTTGCTGAATATTTGTATCTATTTAATACTAATATATGGAAATCTGTGATGAGGTTTGAACTTTTAGAAACTTAAATATGGGATATAATTCAATTTTATTAGATATATTGGTTGCTTTTGGATTTTAAAAACTTAACTATGTCAAGTTTAATTACAGAAGCCTTGTGTTGCAGAAGAAAACCAGAAGTGATTTCAAATAGTCTTTATTCTTGTACATCATCAGAAGATTTCTTTAATAAATGACACCTGGATAGACCATATGTAAATTCAATAGGATGTTAGCATGTTCTGGTGCCATTAATAGAAATCTGGTTAGCAAAAGCTTTGTTAGTTACTTGAAGAGGAAAGAACAGCTACCTTAACAATACTTATACTGTTTCAAGGCCTCAGGCCATCAAACAACTTAAACTTACAACAATCTTTATGCATATGAGTGCTTTTCTTGACTTCAAAATAATTGGCATAATGTTAAGATGCATTCTTTTACACACTTTCTCCAAAGTCACATTACCTCTGAGAGTCCTGTCTCTAAAGTTTTTAAAAGTTATTATTTTGATTGTTGGTGGGATTTGGAGTAACTGAATGCTTATGTTAGATATTCTAGTATGGAGGAATAACAAAAAAGAGTGTCTGCCATCAGAAGATGTACATAACTATCCCTTAAGACTAAGTAGACACAAGCATATTTTTACAGGAAATAAAGTGAGAAATCATTGGAAAAATAATTTCTAAGCATGAAGAGCTATTAAGATTATAAAAAGATTATTGGAGGCCCTATTATCCTGTATCATCACACAGAAAATGCAAACACTTCATGTGTTCTTCTACTATTTCTTGTAGCCTCTCAGGTGGCTAATGAAACACAGCAGACAAAAGCAATTACATTAGCACAAATGAAATACATATAATAAATTCTTCTTCTCTTCCCATTATTGTCAGCAAGCTGCTATTACTCTAGGGATTGGGGAGAACATGAAAATTATCATAGCATCAGTCAGAGTGGCATTCAGCTACACTCTGGAAATGTCAAAAAAATTTTTACAGTAATATCCTTGAGCAAGATTCGTATGACTTAAGTTCTGCCTAAGTCTCAAAGAACAGTTTTCACTGGCTACTCTTAAGGACTTTCAGATCTTGAAGGACTCTCCTATAAATCTCTCTGTCCATTTTGGGATATACTGCTCCCTTAATTCTTCAGGTATAGGCTACTATATAGAATCACAGAATCATTTAGGTTGGAAAAGACCTTTAAGATCATCAAGACCAACATTTAACCTAACATTGCTAATTCCACCACTACACCAAGCACCACATCTACATGTCTTTTAACTACCCCCAGGGGTGGTGACTCAATCACTTACCTGGGCAGCCTGTTCCAATGCTTGACAATGATTTCAGTGAAGAAAGTTTTCTCAATATCCAATCTAAACCTCTCCTGTCACAACTCGAGGCCATTTCCTCTTGTCATATCACTTGTTAGATGGGAAAAGAGACCAATACCCACCTCACTACAACTTCCTTTCTGGTAGTTGTAGAGAGTAATAAGGTCTCCCCCGAGCTTCCTTTTCTCCAGGCTAAACACCCCCAGTTCCCTCAGCTACTCTTAATAGGGCTTCTTGTCTAAACCCTTCACCAGCTTTGTTGCCCTTCTTTGAGCACACTCCAGCACCTCAATGTCTTTTTTGTAGTGAGGGGCCCAAAACTGAACACAGTATTTGAGGTGTGGCCTCACCAGTGACAAGTACAGAGGGATGATCACTTCCTTAGTCCTACTGGCCACACTATTTCTGATACAAGCCAGGATGCCATTGGCCTTCTTGGCCACCTGGGCACACTGCCAGCTCATATTCAGCTGGCTATTGAGCAACACCCCCAGGTCCTTTTCTGCCAGGCAGCTTTAGAGCCACTCTGCCCCAAGCCTGTAGCATTGCCTGGGGTTGTTGAGGCCCAAGTGCAGGACCCGGCACTTTGCCTTGTTGAACTTCATACAATTGGCCTCAGCCTGTTGATCCATCCTGTCCAGCTGTCCGAATCCCTCTGTAGAGCCTTTCTACCTTTAAGCAGATCAACACTCCTGCCCAACTTGGTGTTGTCTGCAAACTTACTGAGGGTGCACTTGATCCCCTCATCAAAATAATTGATAAAGATATCAAATAGAACTGGTCCCAGTGCACTTAGCACCTTGGTCAGACAAACCAAGCATATACCCCTCACTCAGCTTCATTGCAATTCAGAGGAAGACAAGTAGGAAGGGAAGATGCATCTTTGCAGTGCATTAAATAGCATCAAGGAAAGTCTTTGGAACACAATCATTTATGCTGCTAAACTTGCTAGAATGGTTGTAATCACTGTTCTGGCCCTGGTCAACCAACCCTCCTTCCACAATTCCCATGTATAATTTGTCAGTCATCATAGACCTGTCTAAACCTACTCTGGTGCAGATTTGAACCATTTCCATGCAGCCTGTCACTGGATCCCAAGGAGAAGAGCTCAGCACCTTCCTCTCCCCTTCCCTTCCTCAGGAAGCTGTAGAGAGCAATGAGGTCACTCCTCAGCCTCCTTCTTTCCAAACTAAACAAATTCAAATTCCTTAGCCACTCCTCACAAGTCATACCTTCCAGCCCTTAAGAGAATTATGTGGAACCAGGTCTTTTAAAAAAGAGTAAAGTTATATGAAAACATTCCCACTACATTTAGTGTATGCACTATTTAACAAAAAAATTGTGTGGCTGACAGAAGTCAATACAATATTCCTCTTTTGATGCATCATGAAGAGTGATGGGCATGTTTTGTACAAAAATCTCAAAGCAACTGAATGTATTAGTCACATATTACTGCAACTGAGAAAGGCAAATTTTCAAATCAAATGAAGCACAGAAACATAAAGTGAAGTGTGTGGGTCAGCACAGGCCAGTGATAAATTTAGAGATAAAATGGGAATGATCCTCATTCCCAGTCCCTAGCTGAAATCTGTCGTGATTAAGACTCCTTCCTCTAAAGGAATATGCATGTCTGGCACATTAAATTATATCTACACTGAGCATGTGTGAGATGATTGCTGTGTCAAATATAATTCTACCTATAATGCTGGTGAAGATTATTAATATTAATAAGCATTAGAGATACTTTCATGTGGTGTGACAGAGAAACATAGGACAAAAGAACGTATATATCTAGATCTTGTATAGTTATTTGAGTAACTGCCCTAAGATCCAAATAATTTCTTTACCTAAGATCCTTACTCCAAAGTTATAAAACACCTAGTACACAATATAATATCATGTAGTTCTTCTGTGCTGATTGATTTTCACGGTTATTATTATTTCTTATTTCCATTGTGATGATACCTCTGGATTGATGGATGAGGCTCTTACTGTGGTAGAACTAGAGCAAATAGCACAGAATAGATAGCTTCAACCCTGAGTAGCTTCCAGGTAAGCAAAGCAGCAGAGTTTGAACAGAGGAGAAATAATAAAGTGCCTGGAGATCAGATCCCTCTAAAGAGACAAACTGATTTTCCTATTTAGGATTCTGCCACTGTTGAATGCTTCCACTGATTTCAGTAAAGAGGGGTTTCTGCATTTTATTGTTAAGGGACTGTGCTGTTAAAACAAAGGAAAGATACAGAAAAATCCCAAACTGTAAAGTAATGACTAAATCAATATTGAAAAATAAAAATGAGGTACAAGATTTAAATCATTAAACTTATTCAAATAATATTCCATTTTTACCAGGTGCTACTGTTCTCTAGATTAAAACTAAGAGCATCATATAAAATCATAACACCAACATCAAACTGTTTGGGATAAGTACAACTATTTGTTGGGGTTGTGAAAAAAAACTGGCTTGGGTTAGTTTTGTCTTTTTTTTTTTTTTTTTTTTTTTTTTTTAACTGATATACTTCAGCTGTTTCTCAGACTGCAGCAATGGTTAATTAATGAACAAAGCAGCCTTCCTCTCTCCTCTAGGGCTAACTGTGTGAAACCTTACAGCAAAAGAATCTGGCAAATGAAATAGCAGCACTTCTTAAAATAGTTGCTAATAAACAAAACTCGCATGATGATATATTACTCTGTCAGCCAGTGTCTCTCTGGCTTTGCAGTTTGCCCTGTGTACATTTCCTGATATTTTCTGTTCTTGATTAGACAGCACCACAGTGGTATCTGTCTGCAGATCTGGGTGTTTGGAGAGGTAAGACTGACAGAGCTCACTCCAGGAGGTTCTTGGAGGATCTGGATGTCCATGTTTGTGTTTTCTTTCAGAATAAATGTGGATTCAGAGCAATGTTTTCCCTAAAGGAGGTCCTGAGTGGTGATCTTGATTCACTTAAACATCCTAGTGTCTGTGGGATTCTTTATATTACACTCTGTGGACTTTAAATCAGGTCCCTAAATCAAGCTGTTAGGAGTCTCTGAGTCAGTTAGACCCTAATAAGATCCCTTAGTAAGATCCTTAGTTCCAAGAAATGTTAAGTACTCAGTACTTTTTGTGCTTGACCCCTTTTGACCAGCCAGGCCTCTTTTATCCCTGGTTTGAATGAGGGAGGCTGGTACCCAAGTGCTCAAGATTCACTGCACCACTAACTCAGCGATTTGTATTCATCTCCCTCTTTGGGCCAGGTTGCAACTCTACAGTCCTTTCTGCTCTGGGGATGGATACAAGCTGCACTGCACCAAGAACAGAGCGAGTGAAACAGAGTTTGTCTCTGAAGGAAGAGATAGATGAAAAAAAAGAGAAAGGCTCAGAAGCCACAAAGCAAGGTTCTTGTGTACCTCTTTTTCAGACACATGACTGCTAGAGTTTAAACCAGAAACCTATGTTGAATGTCACCACGCTCTTACAGATCTTTACACAACATGCAAAAAAAATCTTATGTCTCAGATTGCATACAAAATAGCCAGCATAATGAATGGGAGGAGAGCTAGCTAGGAGGGGACTACTAAAGACATGGAGCATATCTTAAACCTCATTTTTGCCCAGGATTTAGAGATTCAGTATGAAGTCTTTCCCCTATATTTGGGCTTCTCAGCCCTAAGTCCCCTTCCCTTCCACCCCTGAGGGCACTGTTTATATATTTTTGTTCAAAAACTGAACAGGGAATACCATTGTCTTAAAATAGCTGTATATCTTCTGTATAGCACCTCAATGACTGGAGTCTCACCCCTCATTCAATATCTCCTGCCTCCCTCAGAAATGCCCTCCCTGTAAGTTATATTTGCTTTTAAGGAGCTGGAGGGGCAGCAGATAAGGAGGGAGAGAAATTCTCTGGGGAAGCTGCACCACTCTGAAAAAGACATTCAAAATTCATGGGGTTAGAGATAGTGGACCAGGCCCTACAGTCTGCTGGTTAGGACATGTTCTTGAGGGAATGATTTAATAGCATTATATAAAACACTAAAATGTTCAGCAAGGACACCACCAGAGGTGAATTTCTGAATCAGTTGGTTACAGAGTGAGGATTATGCTTTTGTTCTTTTTTTTTTTTTGTCTTGCTGTATTTTAACCTTTTATCTTCCCAGAACACCTGTGCTAGGAATAGGGGAAGGCTTGCTTTTGAAACTCTCTGGTGAGGTAAGAGAGGTGGATTTCAATCCCCTCTGAGGAAAAATGGATTTAAACCTTGGTTTGCCACATTTCAGGAACAACTTCATCACCACATTTGTCACACAGAGGAAGAGCTTCTCACCTGGCTTTGACATCAGACTGGCATTGTGTGTGTAACACAACTGCAAATTGTGTTCCCACTAGAGCAGTGTTTGGATTCTGGCTGGGATGTATGGTAATTTTAACATTGAGTCATTGAGGCACTTCACGGGATGCTCAGAGATAGAAGTGCAGCTAAGTGCAAGAGGGCTGCACTTAAAGAAATGTGACATTAACAGGGTGCCTGCAGGGATGGGGTGCTAGGCAGGAGCTGAGTAGGGGTTTTCATGTTTGGAGTTTCCATCAGCCTAAGCAGCACTTTAAAAGCTTAATTCATTTCTGTTTAGTAAATTTCACCTTTTGAGTAAAACAATCTAGTTTTTCTTGTGCTTAGACAGATATTCTGGGAATAAGGAAAATGGAGGGATGAGTCCTTCTGCTCCCCATCTTCTCTGCCCTCTGAAAAGATAAGAATCCATTAAACAGTTCTAGTTTTGTCCTCTTCTCTTTCCTGTTCAGATCACACTATTGACAGGGATGAGAAGTGCAGTAAGAGGATGGAATGGAGATGTTTATCCCCTTCAGTCTTCTGTACAGGTTAATAAGGATCATTCCAGCATGATCTGCTGTTAACTGTCAGCTGTAAGTGCACTGCTCCAGTGTGTGATTATTTTGCAATAGATGCTGCTATTTTAGAGCACATGCCTCTTTCTAGGCCATGAGAAACAACAAGCAAGTACTAAACAAAACCTTAAAACCAACCCAGATGTGTCCTGACAACAGAAAAAATGTCACATCAAATCTAGCAAAGTAACTTTCACTGCGAACAAGTACACTAACTGTTATAGATTGAACCTCTCTGATAAAAAGAGGTTTCATTCATGTTTCTGCCTGAGTTCCTCCATTTTGCTCTGAAGGCAATTAATCATCAAATTGTAAATATAACTAATGCATTTGCCCTACTTAGCACAACAATGATGCAGCTGCTTCACAGAAAAGTGTATCCAATACTAATCTAATTATGCTGTGACCCACTGATATTGGTCAGGTGATTTTACAGGACACAAAAGGAAACAAGAGTATAATCCAGTCTAAAATCACACGACCAGGTTATAAATCACCCACAACAAATAATGGCAGAAAAACGAATAGTAAATACTGCTATGAATGCAGCCATATGGATAAAGGTGGAGTGTTTTGATTCTGATTCTCAAATGGCAGCCAACTTTGAAGCATCCTTATATCTTAAAGATTTAACAGATACTCCACAAGCATTTGGCAGAAATTTTGAAAAGATGAGTGTGTTCTATACATACTCATATATTGATAACTATGATCAGATTTTGGAAAACTTGTAGCTGAAATATGCACGTAAAAGCTGTCAGTTGCGATTGTATAATTATACAGATTTATCTCTACAGTACTCCTTGTGAATTCATGAATTCTGCCTTTTCCTCTACTAATAACCCTTAGAGAGGATTTGGGGGAAAATACAAGAAAGCAAAAATCACCATATTAATTCACAGATTTTCCAAGACTTGAAAATACAGATGTTAAGAGAGGGAAAAGAACTAATTTCCCCCACCTTGGTATTACCCACTTCAAGGTTATTTCTAAATGTATTTTTAAAGTTTTATTTAGTATGTGTAATTTAAGGCTTGATCCTTCAAGGTATCCCTTATGCAGGTGACTTACTCACAAGAGTAGACTTACTGACTCTGGTGGAATTTACTTACATGAGTGAAGAGTGCACAGGCAGAGGATTAAAATCCAGAGTATGTTTGTAGCTTACATAATTCCAAGCCTGTCAAAATTCATATCTATATTATCATCTGCCTATGTTACATAACACTAAGGAGCTCTGAGTTGTTCTTCCCATATGTCTGAAACACATATATCATCTTAGAAATTTTGGATTGTATACTGCATTATCACCAAGGAAGAAGTAAGAATGAATGCTATATAAATTAAACTTTAATTTTGAGGAATGTCACAGGCAAACACCACCCCCAGCACAGTATCTGACCAGGCCCACAAATCAATGCACTTTACTTGTTTACCAGTAAGATCTTGCATTTCTCAATGTTTCCTGACAGAATCCTTAGTCAAGTCAGTACCAGTGTTGCCTTTACCTAAATCATGGTATCAGGCCTTTTTTTCATGGCTCTCCCCTGGCTGAGCAGCAGCATATTGCTCAGCATTCCAGACTGGGGTCAGCTGAGTCTAAGGGTGGGCATACCTCCCCAGAAACACTGAGCACTTGGCAGGATTGAAACGAGTGAGTATACGTTTCTTTTCTTGTGTTTGTGTGGGTTTTTTAAAAAATCTATTTTGAAGGCAGTCTTTCTCCTTCACCTTTACCTAGGATGCTGGTTCAAATCAGTTTTGACATGCAAGAGAAGAAAAATCAGATGACCTCTTAAGTGTTACTGCAAGAGAAAATGGTGAACAGTGGGCATTATTTGCATTCATAATAATGCATTCTTTGTTAACTTCAACAGATAGCTGAATCAGGCAGTAGTACTACATACTTGCGTTCAGCATTGCTAATGATTTGAACTGCTTATGAACATATTTATCGATGAAAACTGAGATTAATTAAGAGGTTAATGGAAAATGGATGACAGAACTTGATTTTCCTTTTGTATAAACTGTTGCAACTTTATGAGTTTCGATAGACTTACAACTGATCTATACCTGCGTGACTGAGAAAAGGATCAGAACCGTTGTGCCTGTGGATGCTATTGGGTACAGTAAGAAATGTACTCCAGGACAGACAATTATTTCTGTTCGGAATTGAATTCAGAATTTTCTCTGCATGAAATCCTGGTCTCATAAAAATCAGTGTTAAACCCATTATCTGTACCATGATCTGAGTTCTCCCCTCCGCTTTTTCTTTCACTGTATACTTTAATTCCTGGGTTTAGTCCAGTGTAAGTAGCTGCCTATACCCTGAGGCACAGCAAGATGGTCACAGGTATTGCCACATAATCAAATAGTTCATTTAGTCTTGTAAGGCTTCTCTAAAGGGAAGATGCAGTATTTTACCTGGGAGAATAAGCCTTGTGATAAAAGAGAGTGCTTCACCTGCAAGATCAAGAAATCTGTGTTGTCCCAAAGATTTCCCATATAACCTTGATGACACAGGCATTTCAATTCGTTGTGTTTACCTGCAAAGTAATAGTTACATACCCTTCAGCAGTCATAAAAGCCCTCATTCTCTAACACTTGAAAACACCCTACAATTCTCTAGGAAAAAACAAAAACAACAACAACAAAAAAACAAACAAACAAACAAAAAAACAACAAAACAAAAAAAAAAAAAAAAACAGACCAAAAAATATAAAAAAGGTGCAACGCTAGGAAGTACCGAAGTGGGGCTGCGCCTCTCCCTGGCGCCAAGCTCGGCTCCCCCGGGTCCCCCAGGCGCGGTGTGGACACAGCGCCTGGCGCAGGGAGGCGCGGAATGTGCGCGGCTCCGCGCGGGGGCCGCGGCCAGACGCGGGAGGCGGCGGGCAGGCTCCCGCCGGGGCCGCTGGAGGGAGCCCCCGGGCCGCGCAGCGCCGCGCAGCGCCGCGCAGGCTTCAGCACCGCGGCGGGCGGACAGAGCCCGGGCGGCCGCGCTCCGCGCCCCGCGCAGCGGCCGCGGCGGGGGCGGGGGCGCGGGGGCAGCCTGGCCGCGGGGGGGTCGCCGCGGCCGGGCGGGAGGGAGCGGGGCCCCGGCCCCCCCAGCCCCTCTGGCTCCCGGGGAGGGGCGGGAGGGGGAAAAGGTGGGGGGGGGGGGGGGGCAAAGGGCCGAAGTGGCGCAGAATTAGGCGACGTTAAGCGAGTGCTGGGGGGGGGGGGGGGGGGGGAGCTGGGGTGAAGCAACATCGAGGTGCGGGAAGCTGTACGGATCCTGTTAAGGAGATTTATGTATGTAGTTCATGAAGGCAATCATCCGGCGGGTAATCTCTCATTGTGCAGCGCTCAAAGGCAGTTCATTCACACAACTGGCAAGGTACCGGGCTGCAAAATGAAGATATTAGTATCTCTCCTGAGCAATAGCTTTGTTAGGAATGTCTGTAGGAAAGGGGTGCGTGGGGGTGTGTGTGCGTGGACTGGCTAAACAGCTGTGATACCTGTGCATAAGGAGGGAGCAGCGCATTAGTCACAGCTCCAGGATAGGACATGGACGTAAATTAAGAAATCAGCATAACTCACACGGTTTTTGACTCAGCACTAATAGCACCAGCAGCGCAAGGGAGTGGGACACAGCGCGTGGCTGCAGTTCGTTCATCAGCACGTTACCAAGAGCTGGGGAACAACTCTGTGCAGTCTAATTGTTTCACATCTATAAGGCTCAGCCGGTCACAACACACTGGGGCAGCTTTTCCCAAAACCGGGTGAGCCTGACCCTTTGGGTGAGCCAGAACAGGGTGAATTCAGGCAGTCCATAGCTAATAAGTGCGTGGAGGAAGGGGACAGAGAGGGGTGGGCAGGGGTATCAGGAGGGCCAGGGTCTGAGGGAGGTAGATGTGTCCAAAGAACCATCATCATCAAAACTTCCAGACGTAAGATCAGCCATTTCCCAACTGTGCATCCAGGCATTCATGTAAACAACATGCCACCAGCACCACATTCCTCTGCACTCTCCTTCCTTTGGGGATTATCTGCCAGTACCTCCACCCCCTTCTTCCCAAATCCCTGGAGCTAGCCAAATGGAGATGATAATCTGCTGCGAAATACTGGTAGCACAGAACTGTGACAGTCTGGGAAGGGAGGGGAAAGGGAGATGCAAAAATCTCCAGGATTAAGTTGCCCTAGAAAGGCAGTGTTTTCTTGCCTTGCAGGGCTGTTGGGAGTTCGGTACATTCTCACTTTTTTGTGGAATAAGCCAGGTGAATGTGAAGTCAGGTTGGTCCTGATTTTAAGTCCTCAGACCCATGTCTTTCCCGGTGCCTCTCAGTGGATTGCACTGCATCACCACACCACCACCACCACCACCACCACCACCACCCTCCACCCCATGAAACCAGTACTCTGTCCTAGACACCACTTGTAAGGATGCAGCACAACAATGTTTGCCCCATGACCACCAACAGAAAAGGCTTCTTGGTGCCTGCCGCAGACAGCCTAGAGTCTCACACCAAACCTCCAAGGGGAGATTTTCCCTGATTTCACAGGGGCATTGCTTTGCTCTCCTTGCAAAAGAGCAGCATGCTTTGCTCCTGTTTTCCCATAGCTCAAATCAAGCTGAGCTGCACATATGAAACTACCAGTCCTCCCAGCAGATCCAGAGTTAAAATGCATAGAATCATAGAATCAGAAAATCACTTAGGTTGGAAAAGACCCTTAAGATCATTGAGTCCAACTGTAAAACATGAACAAGTAAAATAAGAGATGAGCAGTGGGAGAGTTTGGCCAAGACAGAGTCTTATTCCATGTACCGCTGTTAGAAGTAAGGGAGGGGAATGATAAATGACCCATCCTCCCCACTTCCCCCAGGAGCTCCCTTCCCCAAAGCTATTTCAAGGGATAACAGTGAAGTGAACGTACAAGGAGAGGGGACAGGAAGTGTCCCCATCCCCAGCCTGAGGTGAAACCTTGAGCTAGGCAGTGGGGGACTGAGGAGCGGGAGAGGAGAAGGTTAAATTTTGCCTATGGTCTCCGCTCCAGGTAACGAACCTCTGAGCACCTACTAATAGGGAGAGGACTTCTTGGGACACCCCACACCTCCTCTCACCCAGAGTGACAGAGAAAGAGGAGGGTTCCCACCCTTTTGTCACCACAGTACCTGGTTGAGGGAAGTCACAGCCAACCTGGGGATAACGAGCTGCATGACGAGCTGCAGGACAGAGGTGACCAGCCCAGCCAGGATGGCCCAGGTGAGTGGCAGCGGGAGCATGCTGTAGGTTGCAAAAAGCGTGAAGAGAACATAGCCAATGCCGTCCCCAAGGAGGCCACAGCCCAGGCCAGCCGCCAGGATCTGTGTGGCCATGGCCACCCAAGTGACCACCCCGCTGTACTGCAGGTAGGTGTACGAGGTCGTGTCTTTCCTGACCACCACTAAGGCACAGATCACCACCTCGATGCCGGTGAAGAAGCCCAAGAGGATGCCCTTAATGGGGTCCATGGGAGCAGAGGCCAGGGTCAAGTGGAGGAACAGCAGGGTCAGTTTGGTCAACACGTCCAGGATGTTCATGACCACCTCGGATTTGCGCCGCTGGCCCAAGAAGTAGCGCTGGTAAAGGCGCTCCAAGTCCCGGGACTTGAAGGAGTTGCGGAGCGTGGGGAAGATCACCCCGCGGTAGGTATAGCCCCAGTTGAGGAAGAAGTCGGAGTTGCTGGGGGCACAGTCCAGGGGCAGAAAGCCCAGGTCCCCGCTGCTGCTCGTGCGCTCCGGGAAGACTTTGGTGCCTCCGTTGTTGTGGCGCTCACCGCCCAAACTCCGGCCGGCCGACTGTCGCCGGAGGTGGTGGTGGTGGTGGTGGTGGTGGTGGTGCGGCGGGTGGGGGTGGTGGTTGGAGCAGCAGGTCTCCTCGGAGTTGAAGCCCTTGCCCCCACCGCTGCTGCTGCCGCCGCTGCTGCTGCTGTGCTCCTGGATGAAGCGCTGCTCGGTGATGTGGCGCACGGCCGTCTGCCACAGCAGGCGCTGGGGTCTGCCGCTGCCGGGGGGGGTCCTGTTGATGGTGTAAAGTTCATCACTGTCGCTCAGGCACCGCACCTCCGAGAGCTCCATGGCGGTGACTGGCGGGGGGCAGAGCACCGGCCGGGGCGGGGGGGGGGGAGGGCGGGGGGGGGGGGGGGGAAACACACACGACACACCGTCTTTGGGGAGGGGAGCAGGGGGAGGGCTGGAGCCGCGGGAGAGGAGGGAGGGGATGGAGAAGGGAGGGTGGCGGCGGCGGGGTGGCGGTGCGGGGATCACATTTAGAGGCAGGTCCCCGGGTCCGGCGGTTTGGCTGGCGGCGGGGCTGGTTTGCTGCCGGGGTCCGTGGGGCGGCTGCGCCGGCTCAGCGCAGGCGGCCCTCACCCCGCGCCCGCGCCCGCTCCCGCGGCGCCCCGCGGAGCCGCATCCCGCGGAGCCCGGCTGCGGCGCAGCCCCGGCGCCCCGGCGGGCTGGGTACGCGCCCTCCTCGGGGCGGTGAGCGGGGAGGGAGCCGAGCCGCGGGTCCGGAGAGGAGGGAGGGAGCGGAGCATCTACGGGCGCAGCCCCGCTGCCCGGCGGGCGATCCTCGGCCCCATCCGGAGGCTGGAGGCGCGGAGGGGTGGGGGGAGACGCCTTGCAGTGAGCCCTTCAGAGCGGGCAGCTCTTCTCTCCGGGGATCCCGGGGCTCCGCTCCGGGGTCTGGTCCCCGGGGGCTGCTGTAATCCCCGAGGGTGCGGTCAGCGGGAGCCCTGCGAGCTCGGGCGGGAGGGGAGAGGCGGCCGGGTCGCGGGCATCCTCGGTCACGGCGCCGGAGCCGCCGGCCGGGGGCTGCCCGCCCGCATCCCCCCGGCGGCGGGGCATGCCCCGGCGGGCGCGCCGCCCTGGCTCACGGGGCGCCTCGGCCCGGGGGCGGCTCGGGACTGCCATCCATCGCAGGCGCTCGGCTTGCTTGGTAACGAGGAAAAAAAAAAAAAAAAAAAAAAAAAAAAAAAAAAGAGGGAAAGAAAGGAAGGAGAAAAACAACAACAACAAAAAAATCCCACCAAACCCCAAGCCTAAAAAAAGCGAAAGAGAGAGGAACGAAAATCCCGCCCTAAACTCAGAGCTCTGGGAAGATCGCTGGGAGCATCCCAACTTCTCCGCGGGTCGGGGCAGGGAGGGCTCCTGCTCTGGGGCTTCCCGCGGCGGCAGGGAGGAGGAGGAGGAGGAGGAGGAGGAGGAGGAGGGGGAGGAAGGGGCGAGGGACGGGAGCGCGGCCGCTGCGGGGCTGCGGGGCGCCGGCGGCGGGTGCTGCCCCGGGGGCCGCGGGGACCGGCACGGCAGAGCCACAGCCGCCGCCGCCGCCGCCGGAGTGGTGCTGCGGGCGGGCAGCCCGGGAGGAGGCAGAGCCCGGCGCGGTCAGCTGATGCCCACGACATCGGCGGGGCTGCCCGCACCCCCCGCCCCCCCCCCCTCCCCTCCGCCCGGTTAAAGCAGCCGCAGCCGTGGCGCCGGGAGGGGGGGCAGCGGGCGGCGGCTGGGGCGGGAGCCCCCGGGGCAGATTCCCCGGTCCCAAGGAGGCTCTTCTGTGTGTCGCTTCGGTTTCTCCAAGGTGCACTTGCATAGGTGCCAGACTGGTCCATCCCTTAGGCTAAGGGAGCTGATGCTGAAGGCGGGCATCCCTCTGCCTAGGCACAAGGGAGAGCGGCCGCAGGCCTTGCTGGGGAGTTCGAGCTCTTGGGCAGGGTGGGGGAACCTTGGGACCACTCCACCTCTGCTTGGACAAGCTCAAAACCTCTGAGAAAGGTGCTGTCGCTGCCAAGACTGTGTCTCTAACCACCCTGTGTTATGTGAGGTTGTACGTTTGACGGCTCCTATCCTGTCAGCGCTTACACTGAAGCCACTGAATAAATAACAGAAACTGTCCCGTGCAGGGGCTGGAGTTAGAGCCACTCATCACTCCCCCATCTTGGCAGATGAAATTGTCCCTGCTCCTCTGCTTGTGGACTCTGTGCCAGCAAACCTGGGTGCTTTGTGCTCTGTGTCACAGCCTGGAGAAGTAGGACTATGAGGTATCCGTCTTTACCTCTCTTGTGCCTCCTCAGCCCAGAACACATCTTGTAAAGTGGCTGAACACTGCCCTGGGGGAAAGGCAGTTTTGGAGCTGAAACCCTGTCTCTAGAAGCAGCTGAAACAGAAATAGCCTACAGATTAGACTACTGCAAATTAAGGGAGAGGTGTTTTCTTTGTGTTTCAAAAGGCAAGAGTGATGCCTGCTGCATTCTTTGAGCTAAATGTGCAGCTGCCTTCTGGCAGCAGTGAGGATGTGTGTGGACAGAGGCACTGCCTGGAAGGGAGCTGTGATACTTTGCTCGAGGTCTGGCTTCTGTTGGGAGTCTGGGTGCCTGAACTCGGCGTGTGATGCTCGACTTGCAGTGGGGCTGAGCCTCTGTGAACACCCCTTCCTGCTGTCACTATTTAATTCACTTTTTATTATCATTGTAAGGAAGGCATGGAGATTTAGGAAGGATTTCACTGATTGTTTCTGTATTTGCACTACAATAGATTTGGGGACTCCAGCCAAGTCTGTGTCCCATGTGTGAGGCAGGTTTTATGCAGATATAAGCAGAGGAAATTGTTGTTCTCAAGACACCAGATAAGGAATAAGTGGTGCTTTTGTGAATAGGGGTGGGTCTTTCCTGTATTTCAGCATGACCCTGATAACATAGAAAGGGTTAATACTAGTTTCACAATAAAGACATCCTTGCTCCTAGATAAATCCCATAGAAATCATGGCACTACTTGAAGATGAAAATATTACTGTAAGTGGTAAGTCTTATATAAAGACATATATTTCTTTTATAAAAGAAATTATAATTATTAGTGGTATTAACGCAGAGTACAGAAAGAAAGCATCTTGCTCATTCAGATAGCTCAACACAAATCATGCTAAATCAAAGGAAAAGGAGACAAATATGTAATGCAGCTTAAGGAGACATCCATTCAAAAGAGATAAGATGAAGCCAAGATAGGGAGCTCTCAGTTCTGTAATGTTGCTGTAATCACTGAATCACAGTGCTGGAAGGGTTCTTGGGCCCCATGGCAGAGTGAGCTCTACCCTCACCATTGTTCCTGTGATGGAGGCTCTGTGCCTCCCCAGGCAGTCTATTTCTATGCTTCTCCATCCTTATCCTTTTCATATCTAACCTGAACATTTCTTGCAGCATTCACTAGGTGCATCACTGTTTGTCTTGTCCACCACGGGCAGGGAGAACAGATTATCCTGGCAGTAGTCTATACATATGTAATAAATGTCTCTTCCATCCATTCCCTCTTCCCCTTCTCATTTCTTAGGCTAAACAACCTGATTTCTGTCTTTTTTTCTTTCCCCCACTGGTCACATTTCCTAGGTCTCTAATTGTTCTTTTTAGCTCATTCTGGATTCTGTATACTTGTTTCATGTTTTTATTTCCATTGTGAGATGCCCACAGGCCAACTCAGTTCTACAGTGGAAAGATGTCTTAGGTGTAAGAACTATGTCTTATGATCTGAACTCCTATCTATACATCCTGTGAGATGTCTGCTGCTTTCCCATCACAGGTTTATCCACAACTGGTGACCTACTGAAACTTCTTTGCTGTCCTCAAGGCCCGGTCAGGCGTTACTTGCTCCATATATGCACAACGCCCTACATGAAGTAGCTTGCAATTGCCCTTGAAAACTGCATTGTCTCTTTTCCAACCTGTGTGCCTAATTTACTTAGAACATGTTGAACACTAAACCTGCCCTCCTCCATGCCAGCAGTCCTCCCCAGCTCTGTGCCATCTGCGTGTTTGGTGAGCCTGCTCTCTCTTCAGCAGTGGTAGCAAAGTAGTGCACTGCATTTAGGTTACTGTGCAAACTTCTTGCATGTTTTTCTGAATGTCATCGTCAGGAGTACCAGACACCTTTGTGCAAGACTACCAAGGGGGGACAAGATCTTTCTGGCCATAGGGACCCACTGCAGCAATGCTCTGGGCTCTGCAGAGTGAGGAGGAAGGCTGGCCATCCTGGGGAGCTGGAGAGGGACGGGACTGCCAAAGCCCAGGTTGCCACTGAAGGGTGGATGAGCTGGGGGTCCAACAAGATAATTTCACACATACCTCCTGAGTCCTGCAGGTCCTGATAGGGCTTCATCGGCACTAGATTAGTACTGTGCATTATTCAAGATTTGTTACATTGGATTTTTTTTTTTTTTTTTAATAGAGCTAAATGACTTGGCAGTGTCACAAAATCACTAAGAACCATTTAAAAAGAATACTGTCACTAGAAGGCTTTTGAAGGATGATATCAGGCAAAATTCATTCCTCTTCTGTCACCTGAAAGTTTATGTCACATTCCTCTCCTCCTTCCCCCTCTCTACCCACAGCAGTAACATTTATGTACAGTTTAATGTTATGATATTTAATCATGCAAATAATGATCTCATTCACTTTAGTGGGACTATTTATGTCCTCAGGATTGAAAACCTGGCACTGTGTTCTGCAAAGCACACCAGGGTTCTCCAATAAAGGTAGCTTCAATATCTAACACATTATGAAGGAACACTTGTGATAGTATGCTGCTTCTTTATTTAAATACAGATTTTGCAGAATAACTAAAAAAAATGAAAAATTAACAATTGACATATAGCCTATCTATCTCTTCATGGACACAAGAAATGTGAGTCTTCAGTAATGATGGAAATTACAGAATACGAGCAAATTAACTTTGATTTCTTCCTTACCTGTTTGGGGTTTTTTTGTGTGGTTTTTTTTTGTTTGTTTGTTTGTTCGTTTGTTTGTTTGTTTTTGTTTTTGTTTTGTTTTGTTTTTTTTTTTCCTCCTTGGCAACTATTTAGACATTTTAATAATATTGGGAAAAAAAAAAAAGAAGAAAAAGAAATTTTGGTATTGACTGAGTCTCCTTTTTTAAAACCTGCCTATCATTTTTCTTAAATGAATGTGTATCTCAATATGGTGTCTGTATGAAAGGAAGCAAAGGGCATAAGGGAATGGATTAAAAATTGTAACACTAGCTAGTAAAAGCACTCAGACTGATTAATGAAAGCCACGGTAAAAGAAAGACAAGGCTTCATGAACTGAAAGATCAGAGAGAAAGAGGACGAGGACACAGAGCTTAACAGATGATGGAAACAATCAGCATTTGCTGGGGATTGTAGATGATTTTTCTCAGAACAGTGAAAATATCAATAAAATATTTTAAAGTTTGTAAGCAGTGAATCTAAATTATTGCATACCTCAATTATACCATATGGCAGGGGAAAAAAAAAAGAAAAAAGAAAGGAAAAAATGAATGAAAAAATAAAAAAAAGAAAGAGGTCAGTTATAATATAAAGAGCTAGCAAGAAATATAAATTTTAATGTCTATATTATAAATTAAATTTTAAACTTTTTTATTTTAGATTTCTTTTCTCTGTGCATGCTGTTGTTTCTCCACGTTGTGAAGCAACAGTTCCCTCATATGTAAATGACTTTCTTCTCTCTCCCTCCCTTCACAGATACACATACCCACGTACAAGGGTCAGCAGATGGTCTAAGCATGTGGATTTTATGAAAGGAGATGAGGGGCTGGAGATGAATAATTCACCTTTTAACCAATGGGTGGAGCTGTGTTTTCCCCCTCTCTCTTCCAGGTCTACTTACTCATCCACCCTGCTATTACTCTAGTTTTTAAAATGGATTAGCAGCTGTGAATATTGCAAGTCTTTTACTTATTACTTTGTGGGCATTGGTGCTGACCAGGAATATATTAGCCAGGATATTTTGTACTGAAAAATATCGGTCTGTCTATTCAAGCAGTTGTTGCAGTTTCCCTTAAAATAAACCTTTAGAAAGACATTAACATGATGGAAACTTTAAATTCTTAGGAAAAAAAAAAAATTAAACCAGTGAATGTAAGTTTTTCATTTTCAAATGAATCTTTCAGCTTTTCATTGTGGATGACAGGTTTTTTTCAGAATCAGAGTTGAAACATGATGGAGTCCTTAAAACAAACAAGACTGATTAGGAAAGAAGACCGTTCTTCGCTGGGAAAGGAGGGCCTTTATCATAAATCAAAATCAAGTTCAGTTTAAATAATTTTTAAAAACTTCCCAAAAAAGAACTGCTGTCCTTTACATTGTTCTCTGGGCCACCCAGAAATTTCCCTCCCTAATTTCACCCTTGCCAACCAGGTTTCAGAGAGTAGATGTTTATTCACTCATCTTCCTCCTCTACACACAACATCACTCTCCTGTAATGCTGTTAAGACTCATAAATCCCTGGAGCACCTGCATTGCTGAATTAATAATATTTTTTTACAAATCAGTAGACATTTCTTGATGCTTTATGGGATTCCTTTGAAGAAGAAGGTTTGTTTTGTTTTGTTTTGTTTTGTTTTTTCTTTTAACACAAAAGACCTTTGACTTGCATGTTAATTGCAATAAAAGAGAAAATGAATTATTACATTAATCTCTTAATGCACTACAAGTGAAATCTTTATAATCTACAGCAGACAAACCATTCACAAGCATTTTATTCTTGATTTGCTACCTGAAGCAGCAAGTGGTAGGACTGATAGACTGATGGGTGAAGCTACAATTGAAAGTAACAAATTGCATTTGAGACATTCGAAAGAAAATCAAAACCTAAAAAAGCACATGTAAGGCTATTCTGTATGACTTTTTCACTTGGAATAATAATTATTAGCTCTATGTAGAGGTTTTTACAAGCAGATCTCAAAGTGGTTTTCTTGTTACAGGATGGAGATGTTTCCTGTGGATGTATACAATAAATCTAATTAGGCTGCAAATAGGGAGCTGTTATATTGTATGAGATTTAAAATCCATCCAGATCAGTATCCTGCAGTTACTGCAGTATAAGACATATCCTAAGAGGAAATCCCCCTGTCAGCCAGATCAAAGGGGGAAAGTCTGGTAGGGTTGTGTATGCATGTGCTTATGTGCGTGTATTAAACCTTGGAACAGGAACAAAACCTAGAAACATTCGTGTTTGCAAAGGAACGGAAATTCCTTTTTGTTTCTTCTCCTTCTTCTTCCGTCTGGGGGGAAAATAATTCTATTCAATTTTTAAATAAAATATGAAGCCAACTTTTTGGCTCCTGGCAACTCTTTTCTTTGCATCCCTGTTTCTTTCATGAACCAGGGAACTTGGAAGCCCTGGAACTGTGGCTTGGGCTTCCAGGGATGTTGGGTTTGCAAGGATGGGAAAAACTATGGAAAAGCCGGGACTCTGGGCCAAAAAAGACTTGCACTGTGTCATCTTAGATGCAGAGCCCCTGAGCTGAGTTTGCAAGCAGCTCTTTATGGAACTGACAGGATGCGAGGCAGGTTTTTGAAAGAACCCGGGCTATGTTTCTGAAACATTGCTTCATCAGATACTTTTCATATGCGAATGCGTAGGACTCTGTGTTTTGCTGTCCTGCAGATAAGCACAAGGCTTAATTCAGCTGGGTTCCTAGGCAGTACTTTTCCCCAGCAACAAAAATCTTGCCCCCCACTCTGTTATCTTCTATATGAAGGTTTCTTGCATTAGAAAATGGGGAGAATGTAAAATAACCCTTTAAGTGACTTGCTGTAACACAGAGAGAGCACTGATGCCTGGTGTGCTGCTATTAACAGTGATTTATTTCAAACTGAGCTCCCATCATAACTGAAGCATGTTAATCTGCTCATTGCCAGTCAAGCTGGGGATGGTAGGTGTTCTTAGACAAAATGTTTAGGAGGAATCGTTGACTCATGGCAATCTTTAGTCATTCTCTGAAATGATACTATTAATGTGTATGGGATCAGCAGAGTACTTGTTTCTCCATTCCATTGTATTGTTTTTACATTCAGTAACATCTTCCTTGGCACAGAGGGAGGATAACAGATTCATGTTTAAGCAATCTATTTTGTATTGCATTTCTCTAGATCACCAAAACCTGTCATTTTCTAGTGTTGCAGGATTTGCTGTAGAAGATTAAATCTGGTCTCCTTTTGATAGCAATGGCAGGTTCTTTGTGCTTCAGATGAAGATTTAAAACTGGCCTATATGTAGTCTACCCTGCATATGAGATTAATTTGATCTTTTCTTACATGACTAGAAAAGGCAATGTCAGCCTTAAAGGATGCATCTATTCTGTTTTCAACATTATGAGGTTACTAAGAGCCAGGGAGAATATCATCTCATTGCCAGGTAGCACAGGGATCTACAGAATATCCAAAGGCCTTTTCCAGGAAACAGGCATGGAGAATGCCTGTGACACCTATAAGTCTCTAAAGCCAGATTAAATAGCTTCATATTAGAATCAAACCACAGGTACTGCTATTGTGATTAATATTATTTATAATGGCAACATCAATACTTTACAAAGAGCGTGATTGTGGCTACTCTCAGTTGTGTGGAGAAGCAAGCAAAATTATTTGTTCTGGAATCACAATGGGAGACAAAATATTTCAAATTAAAATGTTTTGTAAGAAGGAAGCTCCACATTACACTACACTGCTCTAAGCTGTTTGGCATCTCTCTAATCAAGACATTTCCAGTGGATGTTTTTAGCATGCATCATCTCAGACATTTTGTTTTAGCAGTAAAAGAACGCTATGGTACTACTGCCCATTGGTCCCAAGTGTTACTCCAGTACAGTTCACATCATAATATACGAGAGATGCCTCTGAATTGAAAAGCCAGTGTATTTTTGATTGCCCTAAGAATAAGCATATATTTTTTTCTTGAATTACAGTCTCAACTTGTGACTACAACCCCATTGCATAGCTCTCACTACAAATGTATAACAGCAAAACTTTCCTGGTTCCAATGGATTTTCAGGCCAGGATGGGAAATAGCACTTACACATATGAGATTACAGGCAACAAGAGAAGTGTGTGTGGGAGCAGTTGTGACCACTGCAGTAAGCAGTGACCTTTACGTAGCAGTAGACCTCCTGCAGAGATTTCTGCAGGAATTATGGCAGGGAAGTATTTAAATATTTAGGAGGCAAGATTATAGCTTTCCTCATCTTTACAGAAGCTGACAGAGTTGTAACAAAAGGCTGGCAAAGTGGTAAAGCTTTAGTGCCGCAAACTCAGGTTAGAAAATTGAAGTCTTTCTCCTGATTTGAACTGAGAGTTGTCCAAAACCACTTCAGCAGTAAATGCACTCCTGATCATTTAGCTTGTATATTTTTGCCAGCTAAAATTGGAAACTCTTAACAAACATCCTGGTGGACCATTTTGTCTGTGATCATAGATCATTGACTTTTTTTAGCTTCAGTAGCATTGCATTATTTACACTTTAAAATATCTACCAGTGGTAAAAGCTTAATTGAAGGAATAAATGCTATTCTTACTAAGTACCAGGCCAAACAGGAGCAGTAGCAGTTGGAGGGCACAACCAGATTTATAGAATAGTTTTGCCTAATTCAAGATATGGTCTAGAAAAACAAAGAAAAGAACAGAAGATGCAATTCACTGGGGGCAAGTGGAAGGTACTGTATGCAGGCAGAAATAATTGGTTACACTAGCACATGATGGGGAACAGCTGCTTAAATAGCAGTTCTGCAATAAATGATCTGGGGGCTATTGAAACTGAGCCAAGAATGTCATGCTGTTGCAGGAAAAATAAACTTTGTGGTGCATAAGCAGAAAGGTAGTCTTTTAAGGCTTGTGAAATAATCCTTCCACTCTGTTCAATACTGGTAAGGTTGTAGCTGGACCCTGCACAGTTGTAAGAGCACTGCATGGTTCGGAGACTCTCTGGGGGGTGGGTGCAGAGGACACTCCCCCAGTGGGACCATGTAGCTCCAGCCCAGGTCATCAGGAACCTCTGTGGGGACTGAGATGAGCTGAGGCTGAGATATCAGTCTGCAGAGCTGGGGACCAGCATCTTATGGCATCACAGGGGCAGGGACAGATGGCCCTGTGATGGGCTGTGTTTGGGTCCTGGGCCATGGGCTGGGGTGGGGGAGGCCCTGATGAGGTGGCTCAGGGCCTGTAAAGAGCTATTCGTGTCCTCAGGGGCTGGGCACCAGTTTTGGGAAGTGCACATCAAGAAATATTGGACCTTCCAGAAACAGTTGAGAGAAGTGTGATCTGAGACGTAGGAAATGTAACAAGCAGGGAAGTTTGAAAGGAACACTTGTTTGGCTGTGTTCAGGTGTTGCATTCAAATGTTGTCTCCTAATAAATTTAAAGAACAATAATATAAGAATAGTAAAGCAGTAAAGCAACACAAAGCAAGTATTAATGTTTTATAACTGTAGAGGATATTGTTATTTAGGTATTTTTATCCAACTGATACATATTTCACTAAAGAAAGAAGACATTCAAACTGTATTAGTAATTTTCTGAAGAGTGCGGTTGATGTTACTTAGATGTGATGACACTTGTCATCACCATATGTAAACTTTATGCATAATGTATTCTTGACTCATATTCACCTTTACATTTCAAAACTTCATTTACTCTGTGTTAATTTAATTTGTACATACAGCAGTATGGGAAGGGGACAAGTTAAGAATTTCCTTCTAAAGAAACATCAGCTTCTAGCAGCTCAATTTTAACAACTTCTGCAACATAGGGAAGAATTCTTTTTTTATCCCTGATGGGCTATTAACTGTTGAAATGTAGCTATTCATCTTTCATTATTTCAACAGCTCAGAGTCATAGATGTTTGTGCATTTACTCTCATAATTCTTTGTATTTTTGCAGACATCAGTATTTTGTATGAGCTGAACATACAAGGCCACGTTCTCATTCAATTGAGACACTCTTGACTCAGCAGAGAGAGAGGCTAGCAGAAGTCCAACTACTTCCTTCCAGTTCTGTGTTTTGTATGGGGTCAAACCCAACATAGTCACCTATCCCTGGAAGGAGACTAATCCCCAGAAGGCAGGATTCACCCTTCGGGGTGCAGCGTGTGTCCATAAGTATTTTATTTCTTACTGTACCTTAGAGCAGTGGTGTAGCAAAATGAATGACCATTCAGCTGGACCTCCCTTTGCTACCTCTCATTTGCTGTAATGGTTCATTGGGAACGGCAGAACAAAGGCTCTGAATGACAACGCTGAGTCCTTTATCTGTTCTGAACTCCTTTGTTCCCAAGCCAGCCCCACTGTTACCTCTTCTGGTCTTCTCATTACAGAAATGCTTGCAAGCATCTTGCTTTTCTGTGTTCTCTTGGGAAGCGCTATTTCACCTAAAGAGCCAATCCATTCCACCTTACCAGCTTGTTTCCCAATTTACTTTTATATAGCCATGGGGTATCAGTGCTATGCTGAACTCCAGGTGCCTGAAGCTGTAAAATTCTGACATTGATATGACACTTCAAAGGCAGGTCATTGCAGAGACTTTGCTGCCTCTTTGCAAAGGTGGAAGCAGAGTCAATTTCCCCACATATTCTAAAGTTTGACATCAGGGAATGCCTATGACTTGTGCATTTGTGTTTCAGCCTGGCTCCTCACTATACACCAGCTGAGGGCACTCAGGGAATGATGACTGGGATAAATCTTAAACTGGGCTAGAACTTCCATTTTGTCTCCTTTTTAATGCAGAATGACATTTCCCACAGAGAAGGTATACTGAGGAGGTGCATTCCCAATAAACTTTTCCTAGCTCACCCCAGGATCATGTGGTGGATGTTACCTTTCTTTGTCATGGCCTTTCAGAAGCTGGTGGTGTTGTGACACCAAGCACACAGGGGAATTCTCAGTCCAAAGGTCTCTTGAATCATACAGTAATTATAGTGGGAGTCCAGAAAAGGAGAGAAAAAGAATAACAGTGATAGGATTGGGGAAAACAGAGGCACTTCCAGCTTGGGAAGATCTCTGTCCCTTGGGAAGGGTCAGTGTTAAGAGATTAGTGAGAGAAGGAGCTAAACTCTATGCACTTGTGTCACCTTACATGAAGTGAAGAAAAGACCCCGAAGTAAAAAGTGCAGACTCTACCGTCGTTTTTCTAGGAGAGGAATTTGAGGAAGGTGTGGTTCAAGCTGCTGAAAGAAGTAAATCATAAGTGAGGAAATATCAGAGTAGTATATGACAGGTATGGCCCAAGGCAGGAGCCTGAGATAGCACCAAAGAACAGTGTTGGTGTTTTATTCAGTGCTAGTCATAGAATAGTCAGGCATGTTTGACCAAAGATCTTTCTGACAAGACTCTACCAAGAAAAGGTTTGTTGGCATTTCCTGTCAAAATGAGAAAGGCTTTCAAAGATATTCCTAGCAGTAATCTAGTGGTTCAAACACTCATCTGAAATAAGGGAAACTAATCTTCCAATTCCGATTCTGTCTGATGCAGAGCAGGATTTGAAGCTACATCTTCAGATGTCTTGTGTGTCCCTCATCTTACAGGTGCTGGGACAATCTTTCTCTGACCCACTGAGTGTGGAACCGTTTATACAAAGAAGAACTACTTGAACAGGAGCACAAAAATGACCAGAATGTCTCCACTCTTTCCAAGCCACTTATGACTGTGCCTCACACTGAAATAGTTAGTACTGGGAGTTGTAGTAAGATACCACGTTGCCATTCACTCTGCTCCTTGGCATTCAGGCTTCATTCACCTAAGCACTTTATTCATGACATACATTTAGTCAGGATTACCAAGATGTTTTTCGTAATAAATTATTTGAAACCTCCTCACTTTCTGAGTCCTTTGGATGTAGGAAAACCTGCTGAACACCCTCATAATTTTTCCACTTATATTAAAGTAGCTGCCTCAGAAAAACAGAATGACCTTTATATTTTTTTCACCCTAAAAGTACAGTGCAGCCAGAGGGATGTTGGATGGGCTGGAGATAGTACAATTTGTATGGTTTGTGCCATTACACTTGTTAAAACCAACAGGGATGATATATACCTGCAATGTCTTCCCTAAAATATTTGCTTTGACATCAGAGGTGTTTGCTGTACTCATAACAATTTAGAAGGCTCGAGCTGTATTGTAGTAGGCTTTTGATTTCACTGCAATGAAGAGAGTGAAATGTAAATGAACATTTCTAATGCAGAATAATAATCACTTTAGTTGGATGAGCAGTAAATGTGCAGAATGATCTAGGCTGAAAACAGGTGGTTTCAGCAGAACTGTGGGATCCTAAAAACCAGGCAGAATTTCAAGTCAGCAGATTAGAAAGAGAAAAGATCATTATCTATGTCATAGTTAAATTTTCACATTTATTTAAGGAGAGCTGATGGCTAGGATCTCAACTGCCAAGGTAGTGGACACACTCAAGAGACCCTTTGGCTAAATGAGATCTGAACTTATATAACTCCTTTATAGCTTGATGAGTTGGAGGTGAAAGCTACACTGAAGTGCTGGGAAGTGGACTACGAGCATTACTGAAGTGTCCAGGGAGAACAGAGTGAGTTTCTTGTATTTCTGCCTCATACTTTTAAGGAAAAAAATGGGTGATGTTTATCTATTCAGAGAAATTAAACTGCCAATAGGGTAAGCGGCCTCTTTGTATTAAGAGGAACGATTAAAGAAGGAAGGTTGCCTGTCCTTATAAAGGCCTGGAAGCACAGAAGAAGAATGGGAAGTGTCTGGGTGAAGAAGTGCTACACAAAGAAGGCAGGAACAAGGGGATAACTTGTTTGAATGCTGCATGACACACAGCTAAGAGAAATTTGTTATAAGGAATGCTTTCTTGCTCCTCTGTCTCCTGAGTTCCGTCAGAGCTGCTTGAAGCTGTCTATGAATGGGCTGTTTGGTTTGAAACATCCTTTACTTGACTCTGCCTCTTTCTTGGTGTCTTGTCGATGGCATCTGATATGTGGTGACATGCTGGTGTGCCACCCACCATGGTGGACACAACATCAGGTCTTCTTTCAGCACAGCTTCCACCGACATTTGCAAGGCTTGAGCAATCTCTGTCATCTACCCCAGTCAGACCATTTAGAGGGCAGGGAGAGAGAAACCCTGACAAAACAAGAAGCATTTCATCAGTCATAAAGCTTGCTACTGCAAAGGATTAAGGGTAGCATGACGGTTGAATTTTAAGTGGCAGAAACACTAGCTCAGCCCAAACTATCCAAATGTTTCTCTGCACCTTCTTATTGAAAGATTTTCTTTTTCTTTAGTCAATAATGATGTGCATCCAGAGCTCACAGGAATAAGTCCTGAAGTACTGTTATCAGCCTCCATGATTGAACTGGGAAACACAGTCTTACAAGTATATCTAAGGATGAAACTCAGACTGGCAGAGAAAGGCTGAATATGTCTCCAGGATTTTACCAACTTTGGCAGTAGTTATTGCAGTGCCTTTAACTGGTCTGTTTTGATGGAGATGTAGAGTCTTTTCTGTCTCAGCTGCAATCAAAAAAAATCATCAATGCTTTTTATTTCCTCTCTTTGAATAAAAGTTTCTGTTTCCAGTTTCCAAATACAAAAGCAATCCCACACACATCCTCCTGAAGACAATGAAACTTAGCGTGTATTGTTCTACAACTTCATTCTTGACTGCCCATCATATTTTCAAGTCAGAGATAAGTTTCGTTATTCAGTAACCTCCCCCAACTCTCTACTTATACAAGATTGAGTTCTTGTTCCATTTTTCCCAGTTTTCAATGACTAAAATGAAGCGCTGTCTACCATGGTCATGTTTCTCTCCATCTAAGAGAGATTGTCATTAGTCTATTTCTTAGAGGTCTATCTACAGGCATTTTTGCTCTGTGTCATTCTATACCTTCTATTTCTCTTTCTCCATTATAAAATAATTATTGTTCTTCCAACTCCAGAACAAAATAACAGATACTTTTGTCTCCTGTGTATTTACCTATCTTTGACCAAGTAATACATGACCTCTTCAGTTTTATTGTTTGTTTTACATAACACAAGATCCCATCTTTTTGTTTCTTTAATTTGCTTCAGTAAGCATATTACCTGGCTTTGAAACACGCACATTCATCAAGATCTTAAAACTGTGTTAAAGAGCAAATCCCTTGAGCATTAGGATACACAGGATAGATTTAACTATTTCCCTGACAGGGCTACTAAAACAAACCTTCAATTTAGAGACACTGACTTTTCACCAGTGTCCTCAGTATGCAGCAGAGCAGGTAGAAGGAGTTTGAAGGTTAAGAAAAAAACAGCTTTTGTGTACACAACATCACATTTATAATTCTCTTGCCTCCAAATCAAAAGTTTCTTGGGATAACTCTACCTCTAATTAATTGCCAAGGATAAGGATGAAAGCTGAATACATCTGATTAGAATCTATAACGTTTTGAACTATAGGTTGCCTCTCAGACACATTGGCAGCATCAAGAAAGAGAATTTAATAGTTCAAGGAAGTATTTTATCAAAGTTGTACTATATCACATTGTTGAGTCTCTATTTCTTTGTTTTTCTGATTAAAGTAAGTCGCAGTAGGTCCAGAAGTAACAGAACAGGTCAGTTCTTCAGGACAACTCCACAAAATCCTTCTGTAGCTGAGGCAATGTGCATTTCCAAAATGAAAAGTTTTACTAGTCCATGAGGGTGTCCAGGTTCAGACGTCTTTTCTGTCTTGCATGTAATTTAAAAATTTGACCTCACTGAGGATGACAGAAACACGATCACTGTGCTAACCACCAGTGCTATACTTCAGTACTCTTTCAGGCTCCTATCGTGTGTAAAGGTTATTGTGCCAGATTTTTCATACTTATGCTCTGTTAATGTCTAATTTAGATTTAACAAATGCTAGAACAAAGCATGTTGTTTATTTTCCTTCCCAGTGGGCAGTGGTTTCTTGATATTGGAAATTTTGGCTCATGTATGGCAAGAATACAGATGATGACTCCTCATAGTTCTGTTGTATGTTAATAACAGCTTAACTTTCCATGTCTCCTCCTGCCAGGTAGTCTTCTAAAGGTTTCCTTCTTCCCATGTTGGAATAATTAAGCTAACCTTGACTTGCTATTGTGTTGTGAAAAAGTTTTTTCTCCTCTCATGTCACGCAAACAAGCAGAATAGCACATGTTTGCACTGAGCAGTTGTAAAGATATGCTGGCCCACAGGTGCTAAATCATTTTTTTCCTTTAGATATGTTGTTTCTGGCTTTCTGTAGTCTCAGACAGACTGAATATTTTCTACCTGATGTTTTGAAAGTTTTCAGTGCAACCTTTCAGAATGCAGGATTTTGGAGAACACTCATAAAGCTTCTCACACACTATTTACACCCTCTTTATGTTACTTTATGGGAGAAAAATATCTTCATTGGTGTCTGTGATCCTACTGTGTAACTCCAGTTTATAAATATTTAGCCAGATTCTGCATCTGCCATAGGTTCATTAGATGAATAGCACCTACAATACCAATGAAACTTGGTTTGCTGTCAGGCAGTGGTGATGCTGGCTGTTTTCTAATGGAAAGAGAGACAGGACCCAAGGGTGATCCTTGTCCAAGCAGTGCCGTCAGTAATAGGGCAGAGTCCTGCAGGGTCTTAACATGGTGGACAGAGTTGGGTGCTGGTAGCAGGGTCCATTGGCAGTCCCAGACATGGCAAATGATGAACCAGATCCAAGGCCCGTGAAGGGGTTTCAGTCATGATCAGAGGGTGATGGAGCAAGGGGCAAGACTGGAGATTTGGCTACACAAGGTTGGGCTCCTGAGTCCATCCAGTAGAGAGCACTAAAGACAGGGATAGGGAGAAGTGCAGCATACACCTGAGGGGTAAGGTCCATTCAGGAGGGAAGGTACCTACAGCGTAGGTTGAAGGTCCATCCAGGAGTCGGGCCCAGAGACAGTCTGAAGAGTGGGACTCCTAAACAGAGCATAAGCAGGGGCTGAAGGCCCAGGGATGAGCTGAAATGGAGATCCTGGACTCACGGGCAGAGGAAGCAGGCAGAGGCCCTGAGACCTGAGACTGGTCAGTAGCATTTATGCCTAATTGTGCTCTCAGGGCTCTGACACTCATCTGCTCAGGGTGGCAATTGCTTGAAGGTTAAGGCACTTAAACTTTCTTATCCATGTGCATGTGTGATAGTTGTCCAAGCCCCATTAGAGCTGATATGCGCCAAGGGCTTAAACAATTTGCCTAAACATAAGTTCTTGGCCACACACAAGTATATCTCAAACGTCTACAGGGAGATGACGAGAGACTGTGTACACATCTCTGGAGTACTGGAGGCCAGGTGGTATCCCTAGGGCAACTCAGCTGGTCCCAAGTACCCCTGTCAGGCAGTCATGTTGTCAATAGCTGTTGCAGACATATTGGGCTGAACAGCTCATAGCATTGAATATAGATGCCTTTAGCCACTATCTAATCTCATTTTAGACACCATGGATGAGTTGTCTGACAAACTCAACTTGGAGATAAGAACTTTCCAGGCTGATATAATAGCCTTATCATTTTTTGTCTGTCATGCTCAACTCTGGAATTCCCTATCTCATGATTTTGGCAGATAATTCACGTTCTTCCTTTTCCCTCTCCTTTTACCACATGGACAAATCATCCACTGAATTCAAACTAGGACAGGCACTTTATAGGAACAGAGGCAGTGGGTGAGGAAGAAGAGCATGTTTGTCCTGGAAACCCTTTGATCCAGTCCTCTACCTTCCTTCTTGGTTATATGTGCTCCAGCCCCATGCCTGCCTCCCTGCTGTGGCCCTAATACTCATCTTCAGAACCAGCTTGTGTTACATTGGCAGCACATCCTTGACTATGCAAACAGGGATGTTGACAGATAAACTTGTCCAGAAAGGAGAGCAGTGCACTTAAACTGTAATCATCATGAGTCACTACAGCAGCTTTTTAGAACCGATGGAAGTATTTTGACTTGTATTCCATTTTCAGTAAAAAGCCAGAGTGTTCTGCAGAAATCAGACACTATAAAAAATAATAATTTACTCGGTGGTCCAAATTTCTTCTATTAGGTAGTTTTGATATAAATTTTTCAGCTAGCACATATATTAATCTTGTTTAAGACATGATTCTTTCAAAATTTTAACATCAGGAAAAGGTAAGGATGGGATTAAAAAAACCCAGTCTAATCAGTGGGAACATAATTATGCCAAAGCCAAACACTTTAAAAAGAAAAAAAGTCATGCGAAACTTTCATTTAGTCTTCCTTTGATGAAAGTTTTTGTAGAATATGACTGATTTTGGTCCCTCTTTGTTAAAGCTTATTTGAGGCACAGGGAAAAAGAATAAAGTCTTGTTGAGGACTATAAAGTATGCCATAAGAAGGTGCTCTATGGAGGAGACAACTGTATTAGTGAAGCCTGGAATTTTAGAATCTCTTTCTGATAAACACGGAAAGATGAAGATATATTAAAAAAAAAAAAAAAAAAAAAAAAGTTATCTGCAATAATGAATTGGAAGCATGTAATATAACTTGTTTGCTTTTGTGGACCCAGGCTGGAAAATGTCAAAAAGCAGTTATAAACAGTTTACAACACTGGAAAAGGGTTAAAAATTGATCACAGGTTTTGGGGCTTGCTTTTGATGAAACTATACTCCCAGCCCACCATGTCTGATGCCACATGCTCAATGTATGTAGATGCATACAAATGAATTGCATTTGCATTATACAATCTGTAAACCATGCACTGGCATATACAGCAAGGTTTCACCCAAATGTCTGCCAAAGGGCAGGGAAAACCCTTTGTAATTTCTGTCATTACACATCTAAGAAGATATAGAAGCAGCTGTAGTCCAGATTTAGGTGATTAGTTTTAATGGTCTCTTCAGTTAAGATCCTAAAAATAAGTCTAGAAGAACCTCAGATATTTACCTAGGAAATGCAAGGAACAGCAGACTAATTGGACTGAAACAGCTGCATGGCAGGACACAGCTGCTTTGATGTGAGATTCCTCCTTCCCACCCCAGACCAGGCCCTGACGTTCACAGCCGTCCCTCAGAACTGCCACACTGGAGCTTGATGCTCTGATCCCCCTGCACAGTCAACATCTGAGGCAAAGCACAAAGACTGGAACAGTTAGAATTGAAATCAGCTCATCTGGGAATGGGGAGGGGGTGCTTTGTCATTATTTCTCCTGCCTTCACTCTTACCTATTCATGGCAACACTGGCAGTGTTTTTTCCCTATTCTTCTTAGAAATAGACAGTAAAGCTCATTAGTTTTGTGCATGCCAGCTCCTCTTTTTTTTCAGGATTTCTATTTTTAGCCTCTCCAGTTGTAGGATGAAAAAATTGTCAGACTCCTACTTGCCTTTCACCAGTCAGAAGTATATGTCAGGTTGTTTTCTGTCATTAGTGTCTTAAAGCAGTCTGGAGGTTGGAAACATTGCAATGAGTTGTGACTTTTCTCTCAGAGGAGCTTAAAGGGCATGCTAATGTATCTGAACCAGATTTTAATTCATCACAGTTGAACTGCTACCTGAGGCCAAAAAAGTCAGTGAAGAAATTTTCTCCTGCCTCCATAGGGGGAATGGACTAGACCCTTTACAAATCCCCAGATGACTCCTAGCTGTTTTGAAGACAAAACCTCTTCCATATGGCATTCTAATTGCACAATAAAAGTGATTTAATTGCAAATAATTACTTTGTTTTCAAAGTACTGTAATTATTTCAGCCAAGAGACAGCTTTTGGAATAGTATCTTGTAAAAGAGTTCTGAGGATGGAGGTGTCTGTTTCATTTTTAACCATTGTGTACATCCTTCAATTTACCTACTTGATATTTTTTATATTGCTAGAACAAATTAAAGACAAAGGGCTATTGGTAAGAGCAGTCAGAAATGAAACAAGGACAGAGATAAAATATCTTCAAAGAAAATGTCATAAGGCCTTAAAAGAACAGAGGGGACTTAGGGGAAGTGCCTATTTATCTGGCTGCAGCCAAGTATACAGACATGGTTTTTTTTTCCAATGTTGGGGTCTAAGATCAAAAAATAAGTAAACTCTTACAAACCACTTCTATAGACAGTTTGAGGGGAAGCAGGAGCTGGCATAGGGGAGTAAGCGAGGCAGCAAAAAAGCTATTTGAGGAAGATGTTGCAGGAGTGAGACCAACCGAGGCAGAGGAGGACCAGGAAGCTCCGGGCAATGAAACTGGCTGTTAGAGTTAAACAGAAGCATCTTGTATTTGTGAGGAGATTGTGAACTTTAGTTAGACTCGATGAAGCTTTGCTCTTGGGCTAACTCTCTCCTCTGGCAGCTGTTTGAGTAAATAAGCAATCGTTCATTTTGACAAAGCTCTTTTACATCACTTTCCTCAGCAGCTGGTCAAAAGCTTCCCGGAGGAGTTTCTTGGAGGTGTAAGTGTGGCTGAGAGAGCGATACTGAGTTCCCAAGCAGCTGTACCTTGACAGAAGTGAAAGAAAGAGTGTTGATTATCTGACAGCAGTGTTTAAAAGGGGCTAAAGGGATGTGATGCAGAGTTTTGTTTGTATCATGATTTTTATTTTGAGGTAGCTTTAGTGCAAGAGTTATTCCAAAAATAGATCTGGCAAACAGCTTACACCTTTTAGACCCAGTCATAAGATAGTCTGAAGTAAGCAATTCTGCTACTGAAATATGTACTCTCACAGCCTTTGGGATTACTTTAATGATCCAGGTGTGACTCCACATTAACAGTTGTACTGATGCAACTTTCACCTGTAGATCAATTTGTGGTGACATCTCTGCATTTCTGCTGTCACTCAGCATATCCAAGCTATGCTTTTATATCACTTCAGAGGCATGATCTCATGCACCTAATTATGCTGGTGTGGTGTGAATTGTTAAGGTCATTCTGTTGTTAATTAATTGGTTGTGCCACATTAAAATAGTCTCCCTGAAGTCTTCTACATTACAGATTAATGTGAGCTTCTCCACAGACCTAGCAGTTTGAAGTGTCTCACCAGCAATCTAAATAACACTGATGTGCTGGGTTGATAGTTATTCTCTGTATTGCAGGAGGGAAAGATTTTAATAACATTTCAGCTGTGTTTGGATGTCTGTTAGAAATACTCTCTCTCAAATACCAAATGAAACCCATGTGCCATAAAGAGAATAAGTAGAAAAGTGAAGATCATTTGGCTATGTCTGAAGAGCTCATGTGAGCCCACAGTGTTAGCAGACACATGATGAGAAGCAATACAACTACTGCTTTTTAAAAACATGTCAGAATCTGGGAAGCCACTTGTAGGGATCTTCTAAATGCTTGGACTAATAAGCAACTGACCATATTGTTTTTAATAATCTCCCAATGTAAACCTGGGGAAGTTTATTCACAAACATCATTGTAATTTCCATGGGCAACTAATCATTGCTATTATAATCATGCCCAGCTGCAGCTGGATGCATCTAAAAATGGAATACTGGATATTTTTTTTCCCCTGTAGTTTATTTTGGTAATTAAGATTCTGATAATTGGAGCATTATTGTAAGAGTGTGAAGCATGAAAGCTTTGCAAAGCTCACCTTGTGATCAAGGTTTTCATCTGAAAAACTTGGCTCAGGGCCTACTGGTGGGCAGGATTATTCTCTGAGTCCTCCACTGCTCTAATTCTTCTTTTGACAGTCCTTTCAGGATCCCAGAGAACTGATATGAATGACTGCTTCCCTTGGCAAGCGATACTTCAAGCCTTCTCCCTGCACCCCATTTACCTGTTTTCTCTAATCAGCTTCTCCTCGTGAACCCCACTTGCTTTCCTGATCATTGGGATCTCTTTGTCCTTCAGTTGGGATATTAAGGAACATAAGAACATAAAGAAAAAAATAATGACCATGAGAGTAGTTAACCACTGGAAGGAGGGCCCACAGAGATGGTGGAAGCTCCATCTTTGAGAATGTTCAGACCTTGACTGAACCCAAAATCAGGTTCTGAGCTGCCTCACCCAAATTTGAAGCTAGCCTTCCTTTGAGCAGGGGGGTGAGACCAGACACTTCCAGGAGTCCTTTCTAACCTAAAATTTTTTATGTTCTTACCATAAGGTGTTTTTTGTGTTCTTACCATAAGGTGTTTTTTTCCATTTAGTACTGTAATGCAGAAAAGGTCATTCAATTATTTAATCTGATCCCTTGCAGAGGTTTGGCTCTGGAAGATAGAAAGTCCTGAAATGAGTCCAAGAAGACATTCAGGCCTCGAACACCTCTTTGTACATTTAGAGGCTGTCTTTTGAGACCTAGATCCCTGTACATATGTACAAAGTTTTTATAAAGTGGGTGGAAAATACTGCTAAACCAGATGGGAGCATGTCTTAAACCTGTATCATCAAGATTTACATGTAGCTCTTGGACATGAACTGAGCTGATGTTGCTTCAGCAAAACTGAAATTCAACTTCATGTTGCTGGGAGAGGGAAAGAGCTTTTCCTTTCCTCAGGAACCACCAAAGACCAGTGCTGTGTCATGTTTTTCATACATGCCCTTGAAGCAACAGTGAGTCAATCAGTTGAATCAGACAAAACTGATTGAAAAAAGGAAAAAGAGGGACTTTTCTATCTAAAAGTGGGGTGTCTAGGCACAGAAGCTGTTATATTCCCTAGTATCTTTGGAAATATCTAAGCATGTTTTACAAAATAATAAAAGAGTGGTGAAATTAAGGTTATAAAGTCCCTAAGTCTATGGATCAAAGCCTGTAGATTCCTGTACTCTGAGAACACCTTTCCAATCACTAAGTGCCTCAACCCAGCTGGGACTCTCAGAAGAGGATGTTTCTTGGTTTGTTTTTGTTTGTTTGTTTGTTTGTTTTTGTTTGTTTTGTTTTTTTTTCCTAGTGAACTAACAGTGGTGCCCATCATGATCCTCTTTGGCTCCCTTCATGTAGAAGTAGAATGATCAGAGGATTCAGCACAGAACCAGGGAGGTTCACCTTGCATTTTCTCCTCCACCTTAAAAGTTTGGAAGTTACTAGCCAGTCAACCTTGCTAAGTAAGGGCATTCTCCCCATCCTTCCAAAGAGGGGCCTCTGGGCCTAGAAAAAAACACATAAATGAGGACACAATTGTGGTATTGTTCTTGCAGCACACAACTGGGGAGGGGGAAAAACTTGGTGCTGCTTCTAATTCCCAAAACCTACATCTGTGTTTCATTGCTTATGTTTCTGTAGTAACAATCATTAGGTAAAATACAAGAAAGTCTACTAGAGAAGTAAGAATATTATGCAATTCAGAATGCAAATAGAACACATGATTATAATTTGCTTAGCCTGTAGGCTACTTGAAAGACATAAATTAAAAGCTATGTGAAGCTTAGAGACAAGATATTAAGATTCTACTTCAGTTCTTCCCAAGATTTTTATTTTAAAAATGCTTGAAATAAATGATGATCAGACAAATTAATTTACATATGAAATGAAGCCTGCTTGAAATTCTCTGATATTTGAGCTGCTGACAAGATCGTTCATTACAAAAACAACAAAAAAACAAGGTTTGCAGAAAAAAAGAGTATCTTTTTGTTATTTTAGACAATACCCTTGGAAAAGATAAACAAATTATAAGGCAAATAAAACTATCTGAAGAAATGTAGAGAGTTATGGCTATAAGAACATTACTCATATTAAAACAGTAATAATGAAGTTTTAGTTATAATAGAATGAAAAAGTCAACTGACAAATTAGGGGAAAAATAAATGAAAGAGTCACAAAACTGGCTGAATTTCTCAATATCAAAAAATTCATTACAATTTCGATTTTTTCTTTTTGTTTTCTTTTAAAATGTCAGAGAAACTTGTGTAGTTTTAGAAATTAGAGGAGACATTCTATATTTGTTTTTTAAGAGTTGACTCTAATGAACATTACTGAATAATCTTAAGAGCAAGCACAAACAAATCCAGCAATCTGAATATGAGCTAGAGATATTAAATGTGATGTGGGGAAAGAGATAAGATCTAGATATCTGAGTAACAGAGCAGGAAGCTGCTAACTTTCATCCTCATTTTACATGGGGTAATTGACCAAAATAAAGCCATTATTTTCAAAAACAATCTGCAATTTTGGTTGCAAATGTTTCAAGTGACTCTTAATTAAGATAGAATGTTTAGAATTAAAGATCTGCCTAATGTAAGTGCTTGAATAATCTTGGAATTTGATCTTGCATATCTAAACTGTAGATCACAGACACTGTGGCATCAGAAATAATAAAAAAATCCCAACAGTTTTTAATATTTGTCTCATGACCATTCTTAGTGTTCTTAAAAGTCCAGAATTCTTGTGGCCATTCTCCCCCTGAGCTCATTTACAATACTTATTTTGACTTACATTCATACATTGACTTGTATATGGCAAGGAAACACAGTAGAATTTCATTTGTATTTTTATAGTATTTAGGAAAATAAGATTGCTTTCTCTAAATGTGTTCATTGTGTACTAATTGAAAATACACATATATAAAAAAAAAAGAAAAAATAGAAAGAAAAAAGATACACTTGATTTCATTAATTGTTAGTATATATTTTATATTCTGTGATAGAGTCAGAGACTCTTGGGACACCTGGTGTTCCTTCAGTGATGAGGGATTGGTGATACTATTCCCTGAAGAATAACCCAGCTCATTATTTATTATTTTCCTTTTTATTTCAGACATTTTATTAAGCATCAAGCTCTGTTTTCCAGTGCAGGATTGCATTCAATTAAAAGCAAACAATTCTCAAAGTCAGGTTTGTCTGATTGAGAGCCATTTCCTATGGCCATGCAAGCAGGTCTGTCAAACTGTGACCCTTTCTTATCCCTGACATGTTTACGTTGGCAAGGTCACAGAGAGAGACGTAAATTGTTTGGTTTGAATAAAAACAATCACAAGCAGATCATGACCCGGTGACATGGCAATGGAAATATCTCAAAGTGCTGCCCACATTGTTCATATGAGATGCTGTTATAGTATTGATTTATGGGCAGTGATATTTTAACAAAAGAGAAGCTTAAAAATATCTTCATCTGGCATTGGTTAGGGGATATCTGGAGGCAGCTGGGACTAATCCAAGGCCCAGCTACATCTGCCCTAGTAAACTACCTGCGTCCAAAACGATCCTTTGGTACTCTGGTTGATTGGCACAGAACAGCCCATGTCCGTACTGTTAAATTTTCTTGCTCTCTAAAGGGTGACTGTGTACATACTAGTTACTGTGAGTAGTTTCTGCCCTCTTCTAGGTCCTAGGGGAAGCGCTAGATGACCCAGGCCAAAACTATGATGATCTGAAGAACATAGCAATATGTACAGTCTGGGTCTGCTACCCATTGATGTTCCTTCATTCTGTTTAATTTATTAGGAAAGTAGCTATACAAACTCCACTTACCTTGATCTAGATTAATTACAGCTAGTAGGCACTTAACTGAGTGATTTAATGTAAGGCAGGAGTTGAGATGGCCCCATTTTCTCTCAAGGAGAGAGATGGAGTCCATCATATGTAAGCTAGATAGACAAAACTGCCTTCTTGGAGTTACCTGTCTCTCTTTCCAGAATATATGGGAGATTTAGACTGACAGCTGCTTGATGTTGGCACCTCTGGCTGGTGCCTGCAGTTAGCCAGGATGAATCTGGGCCTTTGTGTTTCCTTTCTTTCCCATGGGAGCTGGGAAATGTAGACACTCGGTGAAGTTTGATGCTTGAGAAGTCATGGTCCAGTATATTTTAAGTGTTCAAAAATAGTTCAAGCAGGTGTGTTTAGTGGAGGCATTCACCATTCAACATTTTTACTATCATCAGACCCAATTTTAAAGTATACATTTTTAGTCTAAAAATGAGACATAAACCCAGACACCATCCAGACTAGCAGCAAGTTCAATCTACCTCAGACAGGCAAAGAAAATTGAGTGTTCATACAAAGTGCTAACTTATTAACTGGAGTTTATTATCAACGTTGCGTGAAATACATAGAAAAAGCTGAAAGGCAAGTGAGATTTACATTTACTTGACTCTTGTTACAGAAACACAGTTTCTAGTAACTCTTCAGATTTGTATTAAAGGCTACCTCCAGCTGACCCACTTTAAAGTGGATAACCCAGTGGTTTAATACAATTAGAAATGCCTAGCTATTCTTTGCATGTCATCAGCAACATAAAATGGTACACCTTCATTTCACTAGCCTGTAAAGCTCAGGAATATCTTAATCCACAGTTCACATCTGAGCAAATAAATTTTATCCTGTACTTTGAACAGAAAGGAGAATGAATGTAATAGCACAAAACTGAATCGAAGCTGACAATAACGTCTTGACTCCTGGTTTACTTTTCCTTGTTTTAGCAGTCATTTTGGTTCTTCCAGTTCAAGTGGCCTATTTGTTTTAGGACCAAAAAGTGATTGAGAGAAGAGACATCTGTCTGACAGTCTAAGAGGAAAATACTGATAATAATAATACCAATACAATCACTGCTCATACTGAAATCCACTGCTTTCATTTTCTAGGTAGGTGAAGAGACACAGAGCAAGACCAAGTGCCTTTTCCATTGAGAAAAGTGTCTGGACTGTCAGAGTCCCCTGTTAGCTGCAGGGAGGGAAGAAGATTAAAACTCTTCAGTCCTCTGCTCTCAAAGTGACTTTGGTTTAGAGAAGAAAGTAGGCAGGAGCAGAACTATGTGATGCCTGATACTTTGACTTGGAAGAGAGAAGTGGGGAGTAGGAGTCAGGCAAGCACTGGAGTAGCCTACTCCTATTTTAATGCTCTGTAGACATCCTGTGTGAGGGTTCATCCTTTTCTTGTCCTCCTGCCTGGCATCCAGGAGTCAGGAGACAGACAGTGGGAAAATATAAGACTGCCTTAAGTACCAAGGTATTTTGAAATTGAAGTAGAAATGATAGTATTGAGATTTTATTTTGTCTTCTTATCTTAGAAATATATATCACACTTCCATATTCAGAAGATTCCTTTTATTAAAAAAAAAAAAAAAAAAAAAAAAGAGGAAAAATAATTCTAAGAATTAGGGTTTCAGGAAATACAAGATATTTTGAGACTGGAAGTAAGTCACTGCAGTTGTTAACCTTGCACCCACACACATTGCAGGTTTGCTACCTATCCTGTATGAGAAAAAACACATGCAGTTCAGCCACATCCACTAAGGCAGATACAAAGCCCATGAACTTGTAAATCACTCTGATTGGTGGAGGATAAGACCCTGGTTCTTCTGTAGTGAAATCTGGGGATGAATTCTCTGGTCCCCATTAATCCTCCTATTGAATTTAAAGTCTTCTTGGATTTCAGACCTCGCTTTTCTTCAGTGAGCAATCAAACAGAATATCCCTCTATAAAGCCCTGTTGACATGGCTGTGGGTCTTTTGAACCCACCAAACTGAGATTCTCCATTCACAGTATACTTTTGTAATTTTCTGTGGGGGTTTTGGCAACTCTCTTCCTCTAATAATAAGTCAAGATAAAAACTCTAAGCACTGAGTCTGGTCATTGTGAAATTATTGGCACAAACACAAGGTTTTAGTCTATTACTATTACCATTGGTGAGAAAACAAATTGTTGCTAGAGACAACCTAGCACTACCTGTACTTTCCAATCACATATTGTGTAGAGATCATTTCCATTTAATTTCAATATCAAACCCAGTATTGTCCCTGTTTTATCTCTTTAGAGAGTTTGGAAAAAATAATTTCTTCTTGCAGCATTTCTTTCTCTCTCTTCCACCTGGGACCTTCTCTGTGCCAGAACTTTTCTCATGCTTGAAAAAAACTCTCCATTCCTCTGTCTGACACATTGTTTTAAATCTCCCTGATGCTTGCTTTGCCTCTATATTTTCCATGCTATTTGCTTTCGGTAGATGATTTTCTGCCAGAAAGACCAGGATTCTGGGCCATCCACTATAACTAAACAAAACAAAAGGAAACAAAACAAAAACAAACTCAAAATTTACAAATAGTTGAACTTTTATTCCAACTTCATTCTCTGTCCCCATCTATTAATTTAAGAGGAGACATCTCTGAGAGAACAAGGATTTCTTTAAGGACAACTGCTTTCACAGCCCTGACAACCTTAGGAGGTCACTAAAGGACACATCCCAAAAAGATACTTAGTGAACTGTCTCCTTCAAAGAGCTGATGAAACTTCTCTTTCCTAGGGTCCTCACTTCTGGGCCTGATCCTTTACTGTGGACTACAGTGAAATAAGGGTCAGATTTTTTGTTACTTACCCAGATGCCCACAGGGGCCACTTAGCCACACAAAGGACTGACACCCCACACAAAGGACTGAGGCATCTAGGAGCTTTGCCCCAAGTATGTTCCCTTTCCTGGAGTTCAAAAGGGTACAGATTATCCTAAAATATCAACAAAGAGGGAATTAATGAAAATTATAACAATATGCAACCAATTCCATCTTATATTCACTTATCAAGTCAACAAAATAATAATAATAATTAAAAAGACTGCCTGGATAATTTTTTTGCTTGTTTTTTGTTCCTCCCCTCTCCATAAAGGTAGGTCCATTGTGTCTTGAAATACCACTGCCAAATGCAAAATATCAAACGCTTTCTATGAAAAATCAGCAGGCCCACAAACATCAACAGTTTAATTTTTGTTTTCATTAGTTTCCCCAATAAAAGTTAGTTGGAAGAATTTAGGTTAAATTTGCAAATATTTTCCTTCAACACAGTCCTAGTGTTGACTTTTCTTTTTTTGTCAGATAACTTGCCTAGCTAAGTCCTTTTGTCTGTCTAAGAGAAAGAGTTATGTGACTTTTATCTCTGTCATACAGACAAGGGGCCAATGGATGGATTGACTTGCCATCACCCAGAAAAAAATAAAAAAAAAGCTGTACCTCATGGCCTCAGGGATGTACCAAATGAAGCTTGTTTAGATAGGTGCACCTGGATCACCTTTAAATTAACAGTGGAGGCTGTCCAGCCATTATGGTTTTAATAGAGCTTCTCAGCTGTGCTGGACCCAGGTTAAGCTGGCTTCCGTCTTGCTGTTGCTACAGGGCTAAGAATCTCCTGGTTTTAAAACCACATTGGGTGCTCCATGAGCAACTTTTCTTTCAGTACATTACTGACATCCCTGGGAAGAGCCTCCAGGAAGATGACACCTTCCTATGTGCCAGCAAAAGGCCACACTCATCTATCTTGCACTGTTCTATTTGAGGACTAATTCTGGTTTTGGAACATTTTGTTGTTCTTTGATTTCATTCTTGATTGCAAACTGTACTCTCACAAAGTCAGATCTTAGTGTCTGGAGTGTTTATCCACTCTCCTGAAGGCCTAATTGCTTGTTAGTCACCTCCTAATTGATTGCTGTGAAATAGTGATTAGGAAAGCAGACAGAGGATAATGACTTCAGGTGGGATGTATGTTGGAAAGCCTGAGTAATATTAGATATTCATGTAAATTTCTCTCTTAATAAGCAGGAGTTAGGTTGGGGCTAGCCTGAAGGACAGTGTGGTGGTGTGAAGGACCTTCCACTGATCATGCAACTGTATGACCTGACTGACAGCTCCAGGAGTAACACAGATCTTCAGTGACTTCTTGTCTGTGTAGACAACTGTCTTCAGCATCTCCTTCAAACATTTTTTAAAACACTGCCTGTAAATCTGACTATGGTTGCCTCTGTCCCTTCTCCAAGGCTCAAAAAGGAGGGAATATCCCCAGTTCCCAATAGAGTTTTGGGATTTCTGTGTTGACTTACTAAGAAAAGAGTGGAGGAAAACTGCTGCTGATACCACTACAGGGAGAGATGCCATTTCAACCACTGAGAGCTTGAACTGTTCATCCTCTGCAAACAGAGTTGCTCCAGGCTGGAGTGAAAGATTGTGCAGATATGGTAGATGTCGATGCTTGCAGAGAGCTTTGCCTTGGTGATCTGTTCATCTTTCCTACTGTATCCCCACAGCTGGGCTGGGGGAAGCAGGCAGGTGCTCTGAGGAGCTGGAGTCTGGTCCTGTCTCCACGCAGCCATGAGGAACACCTTAAGCGGTCTGTATCACTGTACAAAGTGTCGGGGCGCTGTCAGGGGGCTGCCGGGCGGTCTGTGTGGGGAGAGGCCGGGGCTGCCCCGGGCCGGTCCCAGCCGGTCCCAGCCGGTCCCAGGCGGCTCCAACGGCCCCAGCGCAGGACACAGCTGAGCCCCTCAGCCAAGCTGGGGGCGCCGGGGGGAAAACAGGTTTCAGCAAGGGCCAAAGGCGGCCCAGGCAGAGGAGGAGGAAGAAGCCAAGGAGGGAGCAGCAGCAGAGGGACCCCGAGGCCGGAGGAGGAGGAGGGCAGGAGGGGCTGCAGGCCCGGAGCAGGGATCCCCTGCAGCCCTGGAGAGACCCCGCTGGAGCAGAGACCCACCCTGCAGCCCGGGGAGGGCCCCACGCCACAGCGCAGCGGGGGGATATTTCCTGCAGGAGCTGCGGCCGTGGAGAGCCCAGGCGGGAGCAGGTTGTCCCTGAAGGACTGCGGCCCGGGGAAGGGCCCGCGCTGGAGCAGGGAGCCGGGGGGGGAGGGAGGAGCGGCCCAGAGGGGCTGGGATGGGCTGGCCGCGACCCCCGGCCCCTGCGCCCCGCGGGGCAGAGGAGTTGGGAACGAAGGCATCAAGCTGGGAATGGGGAGAGGGAGGAGTGGTAGAAAGGTGTCATTTTAATGTTTGGCTTTTTTTCTCACTACCTGAATCTATTTTAAATGTCAGTAAATTAAATCAGTTCTCCCCAGGTTGAGTCTGGTTTGCTCATGATGGTAATTGGTAAGAGATCTCCCTGTCTTTACCTCAACCCATGATCTGCTTCTTCCCATTTTCTCCCCTGTCCTCCTGAGGAAGGGGAATGACAGAGCAGCTGAGCCAGCATCTGCTGGACAAGGTCAACCCACCATAGTTGCAGCCCCTGCCTTGTAATATGAAACTCACTGTGATTTGACATAAGATACTTGTTTTGTACAGGCTCTTGTTCAGATTTTAGCCAGCTATCTATTCTAAATTCGTACTATAGCCATTATGGTGTATAGACGTGACTATGGAAAAAAAAAATATCTTTCATTAGATTAATTAGTAAAACTAGAAAAACAAAAAAGAACCCAGACAAGTTTGTGGGCACGCCCACCTTTCTTCAGGCCAAGGATCAGTGTGTCTATAAGCTTTTCTCTTTTTCTAACACAATCTAGTGCTCAAATAAAAGAAAAATGAGATCTTCTAAAAAGCCTGACTCACTGTCTGCGATCAACATCTTGCCTCCTCTTTACTTGTTGGAAACACCTGACTACTTCTGGTGGGTGACCCAGGCCATCTTAAGAGTGAAGTATTATAGCAGGTATGAATTGCTTTTTTGAATTAGTTTTTTTTCTATCACTTCAGAAGAAAGTTAGATAAACTTAAAAAGAATATTTAGCTTTTATTTGGCTGAAGTTGGTGTGATGTATCCTACCCTTAGCTTCTGCCATAATCAATATGGATAAGAAGGTTGACATTTTGGCTAGGATGGAGGGCAGTACTCACACCATCTGGATATTTTAGATACAATGAGGGGACCAGTATGAGATATTATATATAGCCAGTATACAGGTGTTTACAAGGGGCACTTTCACAGCCCTAAGTTAGCTGCTACAGATACAGGATCCACAGAAATATGCCCCATGGGTATTAGCACTCCTGAAAGAAGTGATCCATTGCTGTGCACAGGGCCTGGACACTGTATCTGGTTTTAAAATATGACCTTCCTTCAGTACTCTAGATTCTTTAAGTGCCTTAAAGATGTCTGGATGATTTGCAAAAAATATCCATCCATGTAAGATGTAAAATCTCACAGAAGGTAAAGGGGAAACTCATTTGAATGCTATAATACCTCTCCCTTGACATGTCTTTAGAGGTCTAGATACCACTGTAAACCTTGTTTGATAGGCTCACAGCCATACTGGGATTTAGGTGTGATAGTGCTTCACCAGCAGCTAAAAATAGAGTGCACTGTTATTTCCTCAGCCTTCTCTGAATTGGTCTTTGTCTCATCCATTTAAATTTGAAACCTGCCATTTACCTTGTCCTTGTACTGGTTTAGCACAAAAACAGTCCCTGAAAATTGATACCTCCATAGGAAATGGCAGCATGGGCCTTCGTGGCCAGGCAGTCCAAGCAGAGTGAAAGTGCATCCGTTTCCCGCATCCAGTGACACAGAGGACAGTAACGGGGATATCAGTCTCCCAGGTTGAATGAGCAGATTCCCATTTACAGCTGAGAAAATTCAGGATAAATGAGCATACATGATGTTGCCAATAGCCATTGCTTTGTTCTAGTATGTGAATGTGCCAAGCCTATCAACAGCACCATTGGGAAGCTAATTCAGGGCTACAGACAACAGATGCTGAGGCATCCTCCACTCCCCTGAAACCTGTTTATTTCTCACCAGAGGTAAAGCCTGTGCTGTGCAAAGAGTAAGGCTCCTGAGATAGAAGCTCTCAGCAAGCATGGTTTAAGCAAAAGCTTCTGGTTCAGAGAGCACTCAGCTCCTGTGAAAACAGCACAGTTTCTCCAGGCCTTCCAATGATTTTTTTTTTTTTTTCTTTTATTCTTTATTGGGGGCATCATTTTAATACCTGCCTGCTCCAAATCAGAAGCTGTTTTGGTAGACTCTGGTGAGTATAGCTTCACAACAAACCACCAAGCGAAACAGCAGTCCATTTAGCACAAGGAAAGACATAGTCACCTCCAGGATGAGCACATTCAGTCTGTTAACCACCACGGGAGGTACAGGAGGGAGACATACATCCTAGCAGGGACCAGTTTTAGCTCGGACTCTGTTTCTGAATTGCTGGGGTGGGGAGAATGATCTTTTCATCTGGGCAGGATTGTTCCAAGTCCTTTGTGACAGAGAGAAGTTGAAACCTGCACTTTCCTCCTTTTCCACGCAGATTTGTACTTTCTTTTAGGTTTCTGCGTTCATATTCTTCCTCCATGAGGAAACCGCTATGCTGCAGGTCAGTGCAGCACAAAGGAAGCAAAGAGGAGCCTGTCCTCTGCCCGCACTGCCAAAAGCACATCCCAGCTGCACTGGCTGAAGGCACGTGGCTGTGTGTGCTGCCACCTTACCCTTGACAGCTTATGAACATTTTCTATTTTTGGCCACATGCTCCAGCTGTTCCCCTTCCAGCTCCATTGCACCTTTAACCCAGTACTGAGCTAAAGGATAGGAAAGGATTATCAAGGTCTGCTGACCATGAGGGCTGCACTTTGATACCTGCAGTTTCTTCTGAAAAGTAGTATGTAAGTGCTCAGTGACACTGCCTGTATCTTTCTCTATAACAGTAAATTTCTTAGTCCTTTTTCTCATCAGTTTAGATAGCTTGGATTTGATCTTTTCCCTGCAGTCTTCCTCCTCTGTGTGCCAGTACTGAGTTCACAGCTTCTGTTTGTCCCACTTCCCTGTAGGGTAGGTCTTTGCTCATATACAAATGTATCTAACCACTGTTTCATTAATCACCCATGTTTGTTCTTAAAAAATGTCAAAAGAATACCAATACCTAATTAATTTTTAAATCCTGAAGTGGTAGTTTTCTAGCACCCAGTTACTGATCCTGGGTGAACTTCCTTTGATCCAGAGCCATGAGTTTCATTTGTTTGTACTTATTTATTAATCAAAAAACAGAGCAGATGAGGACCATGTCCTGCTCCCAGTTGGCAGAAAGCAGTTGAGTACAGCTGAAATCAGTTCAGATAATTAATAAAAAAACAGCTAAGGACAAAGCTGGGTGAACCTTTGGGAGTGCAAACTAGGACGATGTTGTATGTCCCATTTCCAATTTTGTATTTCAATTTTGTATTAAAACAGACAAACTTGACAAACTTTTTGGGAGTAGTGGAGAATAAGTGGGAGATTAAAAGATATTCACTGTTACAGTGTACTTCAGAACCACTGTGCTTTTGTACTTCAGCTGGTCTTTTCCCTAATCTGACTTTGGAACTAAATAGGAACTAGTCAGAAACAGATATGACTGTTTTTACTGTAAATACTTCTATCATCAGGGCTAGAGAGCTCTGCTGCTGCCTGAAGATGTGAGGAACGAGGTAAGTGAAGAAGCATTATCTGAAAATCAGGTAAAGCTGTAGTCTTTGAAGCTTAACCAGGGAGAAGCTGATTTTTCATTTTACTTTGGTAGAAAAGGAAAGAAGAAGTTGTAATGTCAAGGCTGATTAGGCAGCTGTGAGTAATTGAAGGAAGTGCTATTGTGTTTAAGGTCCTGGGAAAGTAAATATGAAAAAAGGGCGGGGCAAAATCATTCTCAGATATAAGGAAGATGCATTATTCTGTTGAAGCTTCATTATCAGCTCCTCATCCTGATGGGGAGATGGGAGTGGTGAAGTGGTCAGTGGGGCCATATACAAGAGAGGGTCTCTCTTGGCCTTAACACAGGAGAAGCCTGCACAGATGGGTTCACAGATATACTCTTTAATCCCCTATATGGCAACAGATCTAGATCTCCTGACAATAATATGCTACAGTTCCTTGACTGCTCTTTATTAATCCTTGCTGTTGGGGTTCCAGCTGCATTTCCCAGCTACTAAAAACTGTTCTGTGCTAAGAGGATTCTCTCTGTTCACAAATACAAGAGTTTCCTTCATTAGTGGTTCATATCCTAGGAAATCCATTAATTTTATGAATCTATAGATTTGAATGTTTTTTCTAGGAGCTATGTCCACTGAATTCTTTGTCAAACTCTTCTATAAGAATCACCACCCTTGAACTCTACTTTGTGGGGGGAAAGAAGATAGCAAAATGAAATTGCAATTCCTATGCCCCATGTGAGCAACAACTGTTTGAAACATTAGCATTTCAGGGATGCAGCAAGAGATATTAGAAACTGTGAAACTTTCCCATGAGACTTTTCTGAGGGTGGCTGTTGGCAGGATATACTTGTCCCTTATAAAATATAGTCTAATTCTTTGCTTTTAATGTTTCTTTGTTATGATGAGATAAGCATGAGTCTCTGAATTAGAATTTCTGAATTCTATTTCTACCTTTATGACTTACCTACCACATAACCTACAAACAAATTTTGCCTTTTCCAAACTGCTCGTTATGTTTGTCTTCCTGGATATTTGGGTCTAGTTCTAGGATAGTTTCGTCACTGTAATTAAGGTAGTGCAAAATGGAGTCATTGTCTACCTCTCCTGTAAATTTCTTTTTTCCTCATAGGGAATCTAAAGTATGTTTGCATGTGGGTGTGGGCAAAGCACAGCTTGCAATCAGTGATTTTTACAATACCTGCTGTTCATTAAACTGTTATTACCAGTAGCAGACAGCTATTCATACAGTGTGTTCAGTTATCCATCCACTCATCTCACTCATAGTTACCCAGTTGGGACAATAGCTGGAGAAACCACCCCAGCTGCTCACTCAGAAATACAATTAGCTTCTCAGTCAGAGTTCAAGTCCCTCAGAAGGTCCTTTGCTTCACCAGGTAAATATATACTCCTGTACTTTTCATGTGCATAAGGCTAACACCCGCCTTGGATGTGGCCTGAGTTACACAACCTGCAGTTGATACTAGTGTGTGATCATGTCCTTATACAGATTCAGCAAATTTTTGGTGCTGTGAGTTCATCAGCTCTTTCAAATTAAACACAACACTCCTAGTGTCCAGAGCCTATTAGTCCATTGCAAACTTTCATACAAATCTTTTAAGTACATTGTTTTCCTCTTTATGGCTTGTTGTTTTCTGGTAACTATTTCTCCATCCACATCTACAGACAGCTACAAGATTCATTCATTGAAACAGAAAGATCCTTTATAACGTCTCTTCCCTTGGCCATGAAATATTTCTCTCTGTAGTCTATTGCACTGAATGTACATGTGCAATTTCTTGCTGTATCTGATCTAAAGTCAAGTTGCTGTCAGAAGAGAAGATCTCCCACCTTCTCCCCTGCATCACATCTAATGTTGGTCTCCAGGATGACCTTGATCCCTTTGTTGACCTGAAGGAAAATGAAAACATTTTTTGTTAAATAAACTTTTTCTTATAAATCAATAAGATGAAACAATCAACAGATTGAAGGCAACAAGGACTAAGGAAGTTCACACCTGGGACACATGAGTAAAGGGGTGTCACAGTGTTGGTGACAGAGTTGGATCACAATAACTCTAATGTTAAACTTCTCCCCAAAACCTAGACAGCAAATGCTTGAGTTTTTTCACAGCACTGTGTTGACCAACAAATAAATGTGATCACCAAAACCTTCTGCAAAGTGACATTTTTATACATTCCCTCTACTATGCTATACAAATGTGACTGAGCACCTCAAGAGAGTGGATTGTGTCACAAATGTTCAATGAATATAACAAAGCTGAAAGCAAGTTGTTTCACTATTGACATGGTAATAGCAGTATGGCCTCACTGATTTCTGGAGAGATCAATTTGATTTTTACATTTTAAGAAGAGAGGTGAAAAAAACTCATGAAGAAGCATATAAAACCCACCAAAGATAAGGATAAAAATAAAAAATTCCATAACTCTGTTGTCTGATAGCCTCCATAAGGTCAGAGAGGACACAAATGCACAAAAGCTTGCAGAGCTTTTAATGGTCATTTTACAATTAAACACTCAGATGAGACTGTTAAATTTCAAGCTGAATATACATCATTCTGATGGAAAATCAGAAAGTGGGGAAAAAAAGAGAAAATATAGCAATTACTCTTTATTTTTATGCCAACAGGGCTTTAAACAGAATCCTACTGGAGAGATAATTTTTCAGCAGAAATACAAGATTTTACGGCTTCCAGGCATTTATTCTAACCCTGAGTTCTCTTTTGCCCAGACTCTTTTTTTAAATCTATCCCCAATAGGGACCAATGCAGTGAAGTGTTTTACAGCTCTGGAGTATTCAAGTACCTTCCTGCAGTCTTAAACTCCTGTTTCTGGAAGCTATATCACAGTGCTGAGGAGCTCAAATGACCTCAGAGCAATGTGGTAGCCCTCATGAAGATTTATTTCCTAATCCTGATGCAAGAGGGTCAGTCTGCACATCTGAAGGCCAGCTTGGTACTGTCTGATATCAAGTGGTCATTCATATGAGCAGAGGCAAAGGGCAGGACTCAGTACTATAATCCAAAAGAAAGATGTTATGGAAAGAGGAGGGACACTCACAAGACTTCTTTCTGGCTCTGTTGAAGCTCTTCTGAAGATCAGAGGTCATCTCTGATGCCTGGATTGCAGACATCTCTCTACTGTGCTGTGGACAGATATTTATAGTTCAAAGGACCTGGAATAGTAAGAAGCACAGTCTTGACTCATTTGCCGTCTGACTGTCAACCCAATAACATTTAATACCTCATTTGTCTGAGATTTTTAGATTATTTTCTTTGTTTCTCTGCTAAAATCATAGTTTGAAGTGGTAGCAGCTGTGAGCACTCAGCATTTGAGTAAATTAGACCCTAGGGTCTTCTGTTTGGCACCTTCCCAGTAAAAGAGGAGTTCAGGGAACAATGACTTCTGAGGTCATCTTGTCCAGCATCACATGAAATCTATAGCAGAGGGAAGAGGAAGATCTTATTATTCAGTTCAACCTGTCATCATATTAAAACTGCATTTCTGTTGCAACAAGCAAAGGATGTTCTCGCAATAAGTCAAATAAATTCCTCTCCTACATGAATTTGGCTGAATCCGAGGACAAGGAAGCAAAATAATACATGATCAGGTACTTAAATATGGTATCATAATGGTTATACACAAATCAATCACCATTCCCAGAGCCATACTGACTGTGATGTTTCCTCATTTCTGAGTGCTTTACTTTGTATCCTTAAGCATCCATCAGTCTTCATTGGAGTTATTTCTGTACAAAAAAGGAAGGGAGTAGTTATCCTAGTTTAATTACTTCTACCTTAAGGACTGAGAAATATAAACTATATCAAAGGAAAATTTATGTCTGCTAGAAAAAGTCTATAGGTAGTTCGGGGCACAGACTTCTTGGATTTAGTGCTGCAATGCTCCACATCATGTATAGGCATTAATGCCTAAGCAAAATGAACATCAGCTGTACAGAAGGTTGCATTGAAATATGTAAGTAATGATTATGTTTTCATTCTTAATTTAGAAACATGAATTGCTAAAGGCTTTTGGGCCTGATTTCTAGTTTTACTTTTTCTGTCTTCTTCTCTCACAGTCATGAGTTTCTGTTAATATACAATGTTATGTACTTTTGAAAGGATGTTACTATATAAAAATGGATCTATAAAAAATATACATAGGGATGCAACTCACTATGGGAAAGATTAAATATAGTACAACTTCACCTTTCTGTGGGGCTAAATTTCAGGAAGAAATGATTTAACTGTTTTAAATGATTCAGGAGAGATGATTTAACTGCACTTCTTTCCATAGAAAATGCCACTAAATACTGCAACACTTCTGTGAAAGTGACTCTTCATCCTGACTTGAGGATAGGCATAATTAAGTGATGTCTTCCCGATCTCATGGACATGATGCCAAAGAAGACACTAGGTAGCTAATAGAGACAGGCAATGTGTCACATATCAGTAGTACTGGTCAGGCTCTCTCAGGTCTAGCCTCTCAGTGCCATGGCACAGTGCAAATTCTCAGGTCAGCATTAGGAGGCTGCCCCTGCCCAGGTTCATGAATAACCTGGAGGAGTAAAAGTTCAAACACTCAGCTCTGCTACACTCATGGCCAACAGTATGAACGAGAAATTAACAGGTCACAGCAGGCATATTTACCATGTTGAACTATGTATCTCCTTCACGAGAACAATCTCCTTACATGGGATTTAGATTTCTTCTTCTCACACGGTCTTTACTCTTTCATACTTACTTCCTTTTTCGTCATCATTGAAGAAGAGAAATTATGAAAGCAGAGCTTTCTCAGGCAGTTATTTACAGCAACAGAGAGAGAAATGTCATTTGCAGGTTACTTAAAATCAAAAAATAACAGAATAATTTAGATTGGAAAAGACTATATGACCCTCCACATATATTGGGTGCTCCAGTCTCCTGACCATCTTGATGGCCTTCTGCTCAACTTGCTGCTCTTTGTCAATGTCTGGGGAGCCCAAACTGTTTAGTGTCATCCACCAGCATGTAGGGAATGCAGTCCATCTCCATGGCTCAGTTCTTTAAGAAGAGGCAAAGCAGTATTTGCCCTCGTATCAAGCCCTGAGGAACATGTGACTTACTAGTTCTACTGAGGTGATCATCCCCCAGTTAGTTGTTGGCACTCTCTCTGGCATCATTGATCATCCAAGTTCCCTCTTCAGGGCAAAAACTTGCAATTCCCAAAGTGAAATTTCCAAAGTTCCAATCACTCCCTGGGGACTCCAGTGAGCTGATTATCTGAATCCTACGCATTTTCATTATCACATATTCTTTAATGAAAACTGTAATGAAATATGTAAAATCTAATAGCAGTGTACAAAAAGGATGAAATTTCAAATTTGGGAGAAAGTGGGTTCATTTTAATCCCAGTAGCAAATATTAAAAATAGAATTAAATACAAAAACAAAAACAAAAAAAAAAAAAGAGGAAAATGTGATTATATATGTACACAACAGACCTAGAATCCATATAATATCTCTACTACTTTTTGTTATCTTTCTCTAATGAAGGGCATATGAAGTTGGCAGTGTTCTTTGCAAACCTTTTGGCCAAAGTATATCTATTTTTTTTCAATCAAAATGTTACTTTCAGAGTAAGAAGCAATGACAAGCATAGCAATAAAAAAATTGTAAATCAATGTATATAGTGGCTTATTGCAGACATAAACTCTGTCTTTGGAGAGATAAAGTGAATTCAGTAGACCACTGACCTGTGTCAGAGCTCTTAGAAAATAAAACTATCCAGAGACAGTTTATTTTATTTTATTCAAAACTTTCTATTTTATATCAAATGAGATCTTGGACTTAAGCCATACACATTCATTCCTTGAACCTTCTCATATCTATACTTGCTGCTTACACCTTTACTGCAGAGAGAAACTCACCACTTCAATGTTTTAAACATTTTTTTTCCACCAGAGGCAGTACTACACAACGTTCAGACTTGTGTTCCAATGATTTAACAAGAACGTGAACAATAATGGCCAGTGGCAGTGTGGGACCTAAGCAGATGAGATTGTCAGAACCAAACAAACGAGATTTATAGTGGTTTTGGGTTTTTTTCTAAATGACAATTTATTTTCTACTGCAGGTAAGAAAATTGCAGGACAGGAAATGTACTTTAGAAAACAATTATGGCTGCAGGCAAGAAAATATCGGTACAATGTGCATGTAGTGCAGGTTTCTTCCCCAATCTAAGTTTTGATCTGTTTGCAGAGTTAGTTTCATATTCTTTCAGAATTAGAAGTGATTAAAAAAGACAGAGAAGAAGTAAAAAAACCCCACACCACTAAAATATACCTCCATGCAGATATTATTTTAAGTTCTACTTTAGTATTTCATAATGCCTAAAACCAAATAGGTTGAAATATTTTGTAAACATCTGGATCAAATATTCCAGGAAAAATTCAGCTAGTACTTAAAAAAAAAAAAAACGGGTGACATCCATGGGGGGGGAAATAAGGAAGACATGATCCTTGCTTTTAAATATCCACCTCTGGAAGTAGTTCCACCTTCTAACTGTAGGCATCTGTACCTGGGGGCCTAAGTTAGAAGATCTTTCCTTGGATCTGAATAGCTTTATGGAGTTGAACTGATCCTTTTGCGCTGGTTGATACATATGCTTTAAGCTTCAGCTCTACATTACCTTTTTGAATAGATTAGGTTTTTTCTCTGTGTATAGAGACTAAAACCAGGGGGATTTGCTTCCTATTGTGGTCCACTGAGTTTGATGTCTAATGTGAGGTGGTGCGAATACACTTCTTTGTATGCATGGAGCTCATCTGTCTTACTGCAAACATCTATACGTGACCTAATCATCTCTACTGCTTGCACAATCAGTGAGAGAAACATGGTACCACACACCTCATCCAAAAAGGAAGAATCTGAAAGTGAACACAGAAATTTTGCTCCAAAATTGCTCTGTCTCTCCACTGATTAAATCAGGAATTTAAGTAATTTTAAAATCAGAGAGATACTTCTTCATGGTTTGCACACGTTTGCACAGTTAAATTAAATTAAGTCCATCCTATATATATCTGGCATTAAACCCCCCACTTAATCTTATTAAACCTTTGTTAGGTAGTTTACAGACAGGCTCCGATATAATCAGAAACATAGTTGCCCAGAGAGTTATTTATCAAGTTTTCAATATTGAACAAATTTTTTTCTAAAAAACATGGGTTAATCTCTTCTACTTCCATTGCAAAATCAAGATTTAGAAATTGCAAATCTGTTAGCTCAATGATCAATATATACCAGCCTTGTTTTAGATAATTATATATATTCTGAAAATATTCCAGGGTAATTTCTAAAATAACTGTATGAGAACCTCATTGATTTGTCCAAACAGAAAGTTAAATAATGGCTGAAGTTATCCATGGATTATGTTAAAGTATTCAAATTTGGATACCTAAACAGAGGCATAACATACATATTCAGATACCAAAATGATTTAGTGAAGTGTTTAGCAAATTCAGCTTTTAAAATTTGAATGAAACATGATTCAGCTGCCTAAACACAGACATGTGGTGCCATTTGAGACATGCTATTAAGATATCTGCATGACCCCAGCTTGTATGCCACAAGATGTATGAGAAACCCAGCTCTCGCTGCTGAATATTGGAAACCAATCCCCCCAGACACAGGATGGGGAACTGACCCTTGCCCATGCAGGCAACACAGAACAGAGGAGGATTTTCAGATAGGACCTGGAAATCATGTTAATTTCTGTAGATGCCATGCTGTAAGCAACCAAGTCAGAAAACTTTAACCTCAGCTACTGGATTAATGCATTTAATGCCTTAATGTAAGGCACTTCGGAGCTTTGTGTGGTCTCTTATACTAATGGAGATTGCTGGTAACATTTAATATCTTTAATGAAACATCCAATCTCTGTTGGATTGCAATTATCCATAAAGAGTCTAGAGAATGAACAAACAGCACACACTGCAGGCAAGTGAGATCAACTTAAGTTTGTTAGAGGTAGTGGAAAAAAAGGCTGCAAGTAGAACAATACATTACACTTTGCTACCAGGAATATCTCACTTACCTGTGTTATCTCTCATGCACAGGAAGGGTCCTGAGACACTTTACCAAAAGGGAAAATTTCATATGGAAATAGTGCTTCTGCCATCACTATGGTATACAGCAATAATTATTTCACAGCACACAACCATATTATGAAGTAGCTGAGATTTACGAATCACAAAGAAAACACTATCTTTGCAGTCACTTGTATAGTTACTAGTTGCTATCTAGTGACAGGATTTATAAATAGACATAGATAATAGAGAGCTGGGCCATTAGCTAGACATCCATCAATAACCATTTTTTATATCACTGGAGCTTTATATTACTTTTCGTATCACTTGATTTATGACTGATGGGAATTTCCACAATGCATTAAAGTCAGTAATCCAATTTACAGGCAAAATAGAAGTAAAATCTCCCTCTTTTCTAAGGTTACTGAGATATTTCATCCTTTCCCCTCAATGTACTTCTCTCACTACTTGACTTCTTACATTCAGGTTTCTCTTTCTTTCTTCATCCTCCTCTAGTTCATGTCTTCATCAAGTACATCATGTGACTGCATAGCATCATCCCTCAGTCCCAGACGATTGTCCCTTTCTTTCACCATTCTTGTGAACAGTTTTTTCAGTGTCTTTACCCACATTCCTCTCCTTTAGCTTCAGTTTGACTCTTCTGCTAGCAGCCTCTTCAGCAGTACTACTCTAGAAAGTAGTTATTTGTGAAGGAGACTGGTGTTAGATGAATATTCCCTTTGTAGAACTGAGAAGACTTGATTGGACATCCTCATTTGTATTTGAGAAGAGATTTACAAAGCTGTTATTAGTCTCCCATGTTGATAAAATATTACTATTGTTTGCAGTGAAGTGTTGTCTCAAGCCAACCTGCATTTTCTCAATGTCTGGGTGGCTTGTGTAGGCCAGGGATCAGTCAGCAATTTGAATGCGAAACCTTCTTCAAGATCAATAAGTTTAGCTGTATGGATGGAAACCAAAATGTGTCTGACGCATCAGCACCAAAGAACAACCCTGCTCCTTTTAATTTAATAATACGGAAGTAATTCTTCATTCTAGAGAACAGCCAGGTCAGTTTCCCCCTACAAAAGTCCTTCAATACACAGTGAAACTGGAGAAAGTCAAATACAATCTGGACATTGCACTCTGAGATGTTAAAGCTCTGAGGAAGTCTTCTGTTGTCTCTGTCTGAGTTTCTTCCATATGGCTTAGCTGGAGGTATCATGGTTTTGCTGCTAAAGGAGATTGCTGGGTGGATTTCAGGGACCTTTGAAAGTCTTTGCATAAAAATTCATTGGTGTCCCTGTGCCAGCTCCTCAGAAGTACAGTTCAGTTTCAGTCCTTGCTTATAATTCAACTGTGTTTCATTTTGTTTTGTTTTGTTTCATTTGCTTGTTTGTTTTCCATTAAATTTTAACAGAAGGAAGGGGATAATATTTAACAAACCATCCCAAACACTTGTGCTTCTCCCTAGAACTTCAGTTTTGTGCTATCCCATCTGAAAATCCAAGCAGAACCCTGTCAGCTTCAAAAAAATTCAAAACTTGACTGCAGACTAGGTGTCAAGGCAGAAGAAGAAAGAGCAAACTTGTCAATCAGACTCCTAGTTGCTAATGATTAACCTGTCCAAATAAGTCAGATAACAAACTCATGCCTGGCCACTGGGAATCGTGAAGTTTCCTTTTGCACATCACTTTTTGTGCTTGTTCAAGCAGATCTCACTCCCACATCCTGTGATCATTTCTGCAAACTTTGAAAGACTTTGAAAAGTCCATTGTTTAATCTAACATTAAGCCTATATTTATATTGCTCTTTAAATAAAACATCTCTGAATAGCATGCAAACTGTGTAAGATATAAGCCAAGATTTGCAAGAGTCAAGCTCACATTTAAGATACTCAATCACTGTCCAGTTCTAAGCATATTTGGTAATGAAGCTTTTTTGGAAGGCTCAGAACTGGTGTTTACAGTAATCTGCTATTATTTTACCTGATAGCCTAGTTTAGGTAAATCTTTAAAAATATTCTCAAAATTAGTAATTCTTGAACATGTTAAACCTAAATAGTTATGTGATATTATTACCTTACCAATACCACTTCTTTTCAGGAAATGAACATTTAATTTTCAATTTTTCCATTTACGCTATTCCTTTTGTTTCTGCTTGTGACCTATTTCTTGATCCCACACAACTCTCAACAATGATGCTTCATCTGATGAACATCACTTAGGAGGATGATTATACCTGACATGATTAAAGATGCTGTAACCTTTTCATTAGAAACATTTATTAAAGTACTTAGACCCTGTGTGTCTTAATATCTGCTAGTCAGAACAGTAGCTTTGCTAGTTCCTAGGGATAACTGAATTCTTGAACAGAAATGCTGAATAAGCCCAGAGAGTAAAATGTGTTCTGGACACACTTGATTTAATGTGCCTACAGTAGTCCTAGTGCAGGTGGGACATTCATGTGTGCAGAGCACGTGTGGTCTAACCTGTTCTCAGTCTGTCAGACTTACTAGTCATGAACTCTAGAGCAGATTTCACCAACAGAAATGAGGGAACCCTAAATACTCACTGACAGTCAGTAACAACCATGGCACTGAGTGGCACCCAACCCCGTTCTTCCCCTATGGATCCTGGTATTTAACCTGTTCCTGCTCTCAAAATATTTATCAAAGACCTTTCAAAATGCTAAGTGTTAAGTCTTAATATAGATGTTGCCATAGTGATATTTCCTTTATCCACTACACTAATGACATATAGAAAAGTCCAAGAGAGTAGGGTGATGTAATTTTCTTCTGCAAGGGTCAGGCTGGATGGTCCCTCTCTTGAAATACCCTCCAGACATTTGTTATTCTGGCTGTGGTTGTTTACATATGACATTTACTACCTTCTTCTGCTTTGGAAGAATAGATATTTTGAAGACAGACTGAATATTTTTGTAGATTTTTTTCTGTACTTATGCTTCCTTAGAACTCCCAGGTGTGTCATTTGGGTCTGATGAATTTTATCACTCTATAAATTATTATTTCTTTTCTTGAAATTTCAATATCTAAAAATATTTCCTTTTCCATGCCAGGAAAGAACAAGTTCAAGGTAAGTATTTACCCAGCAGTCTCCTTCATGAAACTTACACAAAAAAAGCTTCTAAACCTCTCATCAGTGTGCTTATATTCCTTCATAAATCCTTTTAGCCCCTGATGATTCAGTGGAATTATTGATCTCTTGCAGACTTCCTGATTTTAATTTGCTTTCACACCATTAGCTATTTATTCTTTGAAATCTATCTTGGCCTTCTTAATTTTCATCTTACTTAATATCTGTTTACTTAATTTATCTTTCTGTTTATTGGCTTCATTTGGGTTAGATAATAAAGGATTTTTGTTTGTCTCATTTTGCTATTTGGAAGTTGCCATTTAATCGTGTCAAACAACTTCTGGTCTCCCTTCTGTTCCTCCTTTCCCCTTTTGTTTGTGCCTCATAATTCCATTCCAGACTTGATTTGTAGAATGTTTTTTTTTTTTCATAACTGACTTTGCCAGTCGCTTTATTTTTAGCTGTGGAATATTTTGCCTGATTTTCCAGCTTTTTTTTAGTCTTTCTTGTAAAGTTTTGTGCCATATTGTTCCTTTTGGGACTCTTCCCATGTCCTTGAGTAGAAGGCAACTAGGCTGTGTTGGCAGATAATTTAGAGGATCAGGACTCTGACTCATGCTAAGACAGTGTCCCCCATAAGTGACTCCTCCAACCCACCTTTATGAGGAAGGACACCATCCAGCCCTGAATTTGGAGGAGTTGGCAGAACGTCTATGTTCTGACCACTGTCGTTCACTGTCTGAAGTCTCTAAAAATTGACGTTTATCAGTGATTTAAGCCACATCTTTTGGCTACTGGACTATGAACTGGAATGATTTAGTAAGCATTATCCTTTTGTAGAGAAGAGGCAGGTAGGTAAGAGATAACATCTTAAATAGATTACTGGAGGTCATCTCTCAAAGTCCTCTCATACCAGCACTTCTTGAATTATTTTCTATATACTACCTCAGGTGAAGAAAAACCCTAGAACAGTGAGTATGCAACTTGCACGTCTGCCTATTACACATCCCCTTCTGTCAGCCTACATTCAAATAGACTCTCTACCTGATGTCCCAACAGTCTGTAGCTGTCGTGTAGATGTCCTACACACCAGGACTGTGCTGACACAGTCTATACATTTCACTGAGTAAGTCTGTCTCTCCATTTTGAGACACAGTTAGATTTGGTGGAAACTAGAAGATGCATTTCCCAAGATATATTCAAAACACAAGCTCTGACCTCATGGGTCATTAAGCCATACACTGTTCACTGAGGACTTCACAGCCTAAATATGAAAACATTTTTGTTTTCATCCACTGAATTTTTAAAACTACACTTATTCTTTCTTGAGCTTGAAAAAGTTAATGGTCTTTTTCCTTTCTGTTTTGAAAAGGGAAAATATGTGGTGAGAGATTCTCCTAATGGTCATTCAGAATGACATGTTTGCTTACAGTAACCTGTGCAAATTGGAAATCCACTTTTCTCCCTTTGAGAGATTAACTTATTCCCAGTGTTGACACATTGCCCTAGACAGCTGAAGTAAACGGAGAGTTCATGTTTCTTGGAACCATGTTGCAGCCTGTGTGCAAACTTATCTGTTATTACTTCCAGGTTGTCAATCAGTTGTGAACTAGTGTCACATAATGTGAAGACTTTGCAGTGTAGTAGCTGTGTATCTGCCTGTGCCTTAGGAAGCTAATGTGAATTTCTGCAGAAAAGGTTAACCTTAATCTAATGGAGCAATCCCCTTCCACTCAGGCATAGAAGGAGCACATCTAGCCTCACCTCCATCACTGTGTATTTGCCTGATGCAGTAATTTTGCCTGGTGTGTGCAGGACATTGGTTCATTTCACTATTACAAATTTCCTGACTCATCTGCTCCTCCTTTTCAGTTCCATTTTATTTTTCAGTCTCACATTATTTATCTCCAAAGGTATGTTTCATCACCATAAGTGGAAAATATTAGTTGGTTATGTCATATGTAAAATGGAAGACAAAAGTTAGTCATGCATGGAACTTTATTATTATAAACCAAACACATGTCTAGAAAGTAGTTAATTTTCAGTCTTTGGTTTCTTATTATTTTTACACAGACTATGTGGAGAATTTCCAAATGCAAATGGTGAATGTAATTTGTCAGGTACTGCAAACAGTAAGGTTTTTTTTTTATAAAGACAACAGCTCAATTTCACTCAGTTTTATCTGCATACAGACAATGTATCACAAACTTAGCAACTTCTTAAAATATTTTAAAATCCCATTTTTTCTGAACAGGAACAATAAAAAGAAGCTGTGAAATATGTTAATTCAATATATTTTCAGTGACATGAATGTTATAATCTTTTATATTGCATATAATTAGCTTTTTAGTCTTAAATGACAATCTTTCTCATGGTCAAAGTCAACCATAGTTTTGTTGTGTGCTAATTCTAATAAATAAATGTGAACATGATTATAATTGTATACTTTCCATGAGGAAGCATCTATAGTTCTGATTGAATATATTCAGTAAATTAGAAAAGCTATTCTAAATTATGCATAGTATAATTAAAACATTACCCAAAGGATTTTTATCATTACTTTCAGAGTCATCTCTTTCCTCAGAGTCTCTGCCCTTCCCATATCATTTCATATCTACCCACATAATAGTCTATTGATACACTTGGACTTTTGATAGGATTTCAGTAACCATTCAGTACTACCTCCATTCTCAAGACTCCTAACTGACTACCACAGATGATGTTGTCATTGCAATGTAGATAGAAAAGTGATTCCTAGGAAAGACTGTAGGCAGAACAAGGAAGATCCTAAACCCTGTCCTTGTGATCTGCTAAAATAAGGGTATCTTGTTTTGATTTTTTTTAGATTTTTTAATAAGGTAGCAAAGATAGCATGCTTTGAAAGGTATGTGATAGCTCAGCCATTCTGAACAGTGGTTCCAAGGCCATAAGGACGTAGAGTTTCTATCCATGGAGTTGTGAGCACACAGTGTGCTTTGTGTGGCTCCCGTTTTGTTCCACAAAAGCAGTGAGGATGCTGGAAGCAGTGGGGAGAGGTGGGTAGGTTTGGTTCCCCCAGCTTTGCTCATCCAGAAGCTTAAGGCTCAGTGCAGGAGTCTCTGGATGAAAGTCCGTGGCCTATACTATGCAGATGTTCAGTGTATCTCAATGAATGGTCTTTTAAATGAACAAATAAGAGACTGGTAGCACTTCTATTCCTCAATAGATAGACAGATAAAAGGCATTTGTGCATATGAGTAAGACATATACCCGTCCTTTAAGAATTTATTACTCTCTCACCTTGTGAACTGCTGCTTGCTATATTAAAATTTATTTTTATCCTTATCTTACTCAGAGGAACAGATAGGAAATGGAAATGAGGGAGACCTTCCTAAGTATCTGATTCAATAAGACTTACCCTTTCTACCTACTGCAGTGCACACATCCTGTCCTCCTGGTCACCAAGACATATAATTGAGAATAGGAAAACACAGCCTGCTCTTTAGAAATCAGTGCATATTGCACTGATACCATCACAGTCAAATTCACCATGGTGTGCTAAGTGGGACTGTGGAAAAGGATAGGAAATATCAGCGAGATACGGCTCTGCACATGCTGCTGTCCACAGCCAACCAGACTTGAAGAGAAAAATCTGTTGCATTTACATCATCTACCTGGACTTGTGCAAAGTGTTTGACACTGTCCAGCACAACATCCTTGGCTCTAAATTGGAGAGACATAGATTTGATGGATGGACCATTCAGTGGATAAGAAATTGCCTGGATGGCTGCACTCAAAGAATTGTGGTCAACAATTTGATGTCCAAGTGGAAAGCAGTGACAAGTTGCGCTCCTCATGGATCAGTACTGGTACCAGAGCTGTTTAACATCTTTTTCTGTGACATTGGACAGTGGTATTGAGTGCACCCTCAGCAAGTTTGCCAAAGACACCAAGCTGTGTGATGCTGTTGACATGCTGGAGGGAAGGGATGCCATCCAGAAGGTCCTGGACAGGCTTGAAAAGTGGGCTCATGTGAACCTCATGAAGTTCAACAAGGCCAAGTGCAAGGTCCTTCACATGGGTCAAGGCAATCCCCTGCACAAATACAGATGAGGTGATGAGTAGATTGAGAGCAGCCTTGTGGAGAATGACTTGGGGGGTATTAGTGGATGGAAAACTGACTATGAGCCAGTAGTGTGTGCTTGCAGCCCAGAAAGCCAACCGTATCCTGGGTTGCATCAAGAGGAGTGTGGCCAGCAGGTCGAGGGAGGGGATTCTTCCCCCCTAGTCCACTCTCATGAGACCCCACCTGCAGTCCAGCTCTTGGGCCCCCAGCATAAGAAAGACATGGACCTGCTTGAATGGGTCCAGATTATTGGGGGAGGGTGGGGTGGAGCACCTCCCTATGAGGACAGGCTGAGAGTTCAGGCTGTTCAGGCTGGAGAAGGGAAGGTTCTGGGGATACCTTCTTGCGGCCCTCCAGTACTTAAAGGGGATCTACAGGAAAGATGTGTAGGGATTCTTTACAAGGACATGTAGTGATAGGATGAGGGTAATGGCCTTAAACTGAAAGAGGGTAGGGTAGATTCTGATCAAGTGTAAGGAAGAAATTATTCACTGTGAGGGCAGTGAGACACTGGAACAGGTTTCCCAGAGCACTGGTAGATGCCCCCTCACTGGAAGTGTTCAAGGCCAGGTTGGATGGGTCTTTGAGCAACCTGGTCTAGTGGAAGGTGTCCCTGCCCATGGCAGGGGGGTTGGAACTAGATGGTCTTGAAGGTCTCTTCCAATCCAAACCATTCTATGATTCTATGATCTTTGAAAGGGAACCATAGTGCATCTTTGTGCTCATAAGAGGGACATAATTAGAATCTGTCATGAGACAAATGTCTTTTCCAGGGCTGCTTTTAGAGTGGGTCAAGACTCTACTGCTCTTTGCCCAGAGCCTCAGATTAGTGCTATGAAAATAATTAAAAAAAAAAAAAAAAATTTTGAAATTGTGCATTAGTCTTTCCCACATTTAATTTTCATTCAATTTAATTTCCATGTAATTTTAAAAAGCACATAATGAAAGTCTTTATGCTCTGAGTTGAATTAAAAAAAAAAAAAAAAGATATTATTACTCAGGGAAGGTTATTCCACTTTTGCTGGTACTGCACTTGTGCCAGTATTATTGATACGTGATGGAATCAGTGTCAGGCATAGATTGCAGTGAGAACTATGTTTGTTTTCAAAATGAAAAAACAAAACAAAACAAAGCAAAAAAAAAAAAAAAAAAAAAACAACCAAACAAAATAAGCCTTGAATTTACAAATAGACTAGTTTGTCATGGTCTGTTTATCTAACCTCTGGGAAATTCACATTCTAGTTTAAAAATTCATTTTAAAAGAGAAGTAGTGCAGATATTATTCCAACATAAATCAAAATAAGAAAATAACAAAACATTAAACCCCTGTATATCTAAGAAGCCCAGGACAATTGCAGTTTTTCTTTCCAACCCTTCAGTAATAAGCTCAATAACAATGCCTAATTTCCATAAACATAATATTTCACTTACTATTTGACAGGATGGTTTTAATGTTGCCTACAAATTAGCAAAGATGTTTGCTTCTCCCAGTGTTTTCATATAACTGCAAATGCCTCTGCAGAATTCTTTTTCTACAGTAATTTTTCAACATTTAAGCAAAGAAATGGAAGAGATTGATTTAAACCCAAATGAACTAAATGTGTATCAGCCAGTCATTCACTTAGGCAAGCCAGCATGTGCTCTCCATGTGCCCCCTGCAAGAACATATTCTCTTAACATTATTATTATTTTTCCCTTCCTTTTCTGTCCTATTCAACTGTCTTTTTCTTAACCCATGATTTCAGAGTACCATTTTCCATTCTTTCATTTTGGTTTGGAAATGACATAGCTCTATGCAATTTATTTGAAAACAGTAGTTAGGATGGGGAAACCAAGGCACAGCAAGTTACCCAACTAGCCCGCATGGGACTGGGTGAAAGAATAAAGCAAAACAAGCAAACAAATTAGTCCAGATCTCATGTCCCCATCCCCTGCTGTAGCCACCAGAAAATGATCCCATGCCTTAAATTTTCTCTCACATGTCTGCACTCTACACCAAAGGACATTTAAACTTTGCTTCTCTTCCATCTATTTTCCAAAGCTTTTTTTAATTTACGTTTTTTAATACTTATCAGCCTCTGGGTCTGTTTGAAATTATTTTGTGCCATCTGAGAAGTCTTATTTGCATAGGAAGATTTGATAGCAGGAGGGAACATTCCTTCAGAACGAAAGAGGTGCTCAACACACTGGTGTGTCCTTTGCTGTGATTGGTGAGACAGTACTGTGTAGAAGTGTATTTGTAATGCAACCTTTCCTATTAGCAAGTGACCTTTCTTCTTGATCAGACCCTGTGCTTTTTTGCTTTTATATGAAGTGTGGAAAAGAAAAGAAGAATCCTCAAATGCCTTTTCAAGCAGAGAATTGGAAACTAGCAAAGGACTCTGTGATGATGATGAAAATCTAAAAATATGTAACAGCAAAGAAGGTTGGCATACTACAAAGTAGATTTCAGGCGAAAATCCAGTGTGGGAAGAGTAGGAAAATGGTAAAGAAAAATACATTAAAAAAAAAGGAAGTTTTAACAAGAAAAAGTAAAAGTTTGGAAAACAAAATAAAGAGGAGAAATCCTCAGTTATGAAAAATGATGTGAAAAATCTCAGGTATAGGAAGTAGCTGAATTAAATTAAGAATTTATAATAAAAGACACTTTTTCTTGGCCAGAAAACTGCTCATAATTTATTACAAGACTACTCAGTGTATGGTCTATTCTTTATCATGCATCTCACCTGTATCTTTGAAAGTCTGCCCCAGCAGGAATGGAATGATGAGATTAAAGATTTGACTGAAATATTCCACCATATTTTCAGTCCAGAAATCTGCCTTATAGCCTAGTCTATGTCCACACTCAATTTAATCAAGATCCATTGGAGTTAAGCATCCTGTCCTTTGGGGGAAATAAAACAGTTCAAGAAGCCTGGTGTAACATTAGAGGTGTGATATAGCAAATGTACTTTATAATACAACCTCTTTGCAGTGATTTGTGTGAATAAAGTCCAGTCTAGCAGACCGTCTCAAAACCTGCCAGCTGCCCTGCTTATGAAACATAAGATTTACTAGAATTTCAGAAATAACATTTGTCAACTCATTTATCCATACATGGAGTAGGGCCAGCGTCAAATACTTCAGAATAAGATGAAATAGCTCTCACAGAAGACAGCTATATGATATATGATAACCTGTTTGAGTAAATCTCTTGTCCTAAATCTTAATAGTTGCTGTTTGTCTTAAGATTTGTATCATAAGGAATATTTTGCCTTTCTTCATATTAGTTGTTTTCTTTACATTAGCTATTCTGTGTCTTATTATTTAAAAGTACATACGCTACCACCTTACCTCTTGCTACGTTCTTAGTTTTGAACATTTCCAATGGAAACATGTTGCACGTTGAAATGTTGTATTGTGGGGAGAGAAAAAAGGCTTTTGCCCTGCCACATTTAAAAGGAGTCTTCTCTTGCCTTCCAAAATGTCACTTTTGCTCACAACGTAAAAGATGCTGCTGTGGTTTGTTGTTATGTGGGGTGTCCTGTGTCCATGGCTGGCCCCTGATAAAGGTGAGTGGGAGCACAACTCCATGTTGTACCTATCCTAAGCAGCTATTTTACTTAAAGACTACAGAAATTAAAGGTACCAGCTATAACTTTGTAGCTTAGCAACTCCATTCATGTAAAGACTGAGGATCTGAGCCAAATCTAGCTTTCTATACAAACAGAAGAGAGAGCCTGTTTTACAGGGGATTTATTATCTGACTGATAAAGATGGAAGCAGAGCTGGAAAAAGGTAATGCAACAGATAAACATTATGATCTGAGAGAAGTTTGGCAAAACACCTTGTTTGCATCACATATGACCTTTTATTTTATCATTTGGCTGTCATTTTTAACATTTTAGGGCAGGATTTTGTTGGAGCAAGAGTAAGTGGACAAGAAAATAAAGATGTGAATGTGGATATTAAAGGCTGAGTAATGAGAAAAGGTATGGGCTGAGTAATTTAACATTACTGTTAAATGGGAAGAAAGTCAGATGGCAGATGGAAAGCAATTTTCATAGCTAAGGTAAGGGTGGCATTGCTGAGAGACTGGAGTCCTTCATTCTCCTGTTGCTGACTTAACTCGTTGACCTCAATGTTCCCCAGCTTACTTGACTGGGACAGTAGGAGATCATACTTTTCCCCACAAATACTTGTTTTTCTCATCCTGGAAGTGGAAGGGAGTACGTGCAAGGAGAGAGGGGAGGAAATAACCCTGGTTGGATCACTATTCCTCTTTTCCCTCTACAGTCTGATTACTTTTCTGTGTCAGCTCCGCTGTGTATGTGATGTTATAGGAGGTACTTTTATCAGTGTAAAATTTACACTTTTCCCCCAAGGAACATAATGAACTGCTAATTTTAACATTAATCTCTCTCCAACAATGTGAACAAAATAGTTGCATGTTGGAGGTTTTTTTTAACCTCCTCACTATGGCTTGCTGCCACAAACTCCACTGACGTTCTCTGCAATGACAGCTGATCCCTGATTCTCTCTCCCAAATGACTACAGGCGTATAGAAGAAAACACTGTTTTTTATCTTCCCCAAGGAAAACACAAAGGTTGGTCCATGTGTTTAAAGGTACAGAGTTACCAATTACAAGTACATTTTTTAATGAAGAAAATAGGTTTAATTCTCTTTTAAAACACATTAGTGTAGTTCCTTAATTTCAATGGTTCTGTGCAAGTGTAACAGAGCTGAAAATAAGACGCAGTACGTTTAACTTGGTGTAACAGCACACATGGGAATTATTTAAGCATAGACTGATGATACGACTAATGTTACATTCTGACAGCCTGCTCCGGCGCCTCCCTCGACTTTGCTTTCAGTCTTAGAGCTTGTGAAGCACTACAGTATGCTAAACAATAAAGAGTTCCCGAAAATAGAATCAATCTCTGGGGCAGGTCCCTTCACCCTTCTGTACCTCTGTTGTCTTTCTGGTCCTTTGCTTGTTACAACATCAGCAGATGTTTTTTTGTTTGTTTCTTTTGACTGTAAAAATTAAAATATAAAAATTTGCAGAGCCCTGAAGCGTTTTAGTTTGGAAACACTTCCAGGGTATTTCACAGGTAGTATAGCTTTGATATATGTGTATCATCTCCTCTCTGTACATTAGCAGTCTATTTTATATCTGGACTGATGGATCATATGGTCTTATCAGAAAAAGAGTCAGAGTATTCTGAATGTTCTCAGCTTCAGTGAATCATGGGAGATGTGGTTTGGCAGAGAAAGGTAAAATGATGCAACTGGATTATAGTTATCATGAGGTACTCTGGCAAAATTTTGAAATACAGAAATTTCAATTATTGCACCTTTGGGCAATTTTTGTGCTTCAGTGTTGAAGTTACATTGGAAAATAGATACCACTTCCCCCCAAAAAAGCTTGTTGAAAATCCAATTTTCCATCATCCCTTCTGACCAAACAGCTTAAATACAACACTTTCAGCCAGCACTCCTTGCTCTGCCTTTTCACAGTGACTAGATCTCTAGTCTCATCCACTGCTCTATAAATAACCATGCAGCCCTAATAAGAAAGATAGGCACACAGAAATGCACTACAAAATCTGGACGCAGCCAGGCTTACCGCTGATTCTCTGTGGATAGAGGGGTCCAGCTGTCTTGTCTGTGTGAAAACCCTAATCTTGAGACAGTGAATTTACAAATTCAGTTGTATTTAAGAATCTAAATGTGTATGTTTTAAAGAAGAGACTGGGACTTTAAAGCTCATTTCCACATAGTCAGGTTGGTGGATTACTTTTTACGAAGTCAGGAGGAGCCAGGCAGTTATATAAAACCTTTTGAATGCTTGTTTTGTGTGCCTAATCATTTCAGATACCAAAAGAGCCTATCCATCCAAGTGAACCATATTCTCTAGAGTCAGGGAACAAATCTCAAACACAGATCTGATCAGGAGCCCCTCTGATAACATCTGCCTCCCAGAGCTAGTCAGGTCAGGGCACAAATCATGTGCTCATTCAATGTCCACCAAATTTTCCTCCCCCCACCCTATCATGTTTCTTCTCCATTTCTCAACACTTTTTGCCTCTCCTACATATCATGCAAATTTAACAAAATAATAAAATAAAATCTTCTTCAGACAATGTGTAAGAAGCCTTGCCTGCTCACACAGAGACTGTCTCTGCTATTTACAGGAATAAGAGAGTTAAGTACACGTACCTCTAAGTTCATCACTCTTATTAATCCACAATAATAAAAAATAAAATTAAAATATATTATTTCATCAGTCATTTAAATGACATGATCTATTTCCTTAATAAAGAAAAGAAATCAAAAGGTTTTATATTTGGAGCAGAGTCAAAATGAGAGCTCTCTTCCTCTCTTTGAAATTAAGGGTGTTTTCTTTTTTGAATGAACAGCCACTGCATTTCTGTGTCATGCTATCACTTGCATGAATGACTCTGAACTTAGGAAACTGAAATGTCTGTAAGTTAAGGATCATCTGCTATGACAAGACTAATGATTTCATTAATAGTACAAACTCTGCAAGGTCGTGCCTGTGGATCTGAACCCATGGAAAGATTTCTAAGAAAGATAGACATTACAAATACAGGCTGAAGCCACAGGCAGTCAATATACATATTGAAGCAAGTGAATACTCTGCTGGCATGAGGACCATATCTAATTCCATTGCCCATTACCTGCCCTGACATGATGTTCAGTGTGTGTGCATGAGGGAACAGACACCTCTCCCAGGAAAGTATCTGTCTAGGTAGTGCTGATCAAAAAGTGAGGTGCCAGCAGGAGGAATTCAAGTATATGCAGTGTTGTTTCTTATTTTTGTATTTCCAATAAAACTTGATGCTCATTACTTGGTTTCCTCTGTTCAGCTTTCTACTTGATGATGGGTTGTTAAAAAGATCTCATGATTGTTTTTTTTTTTCAGTGAACAGAAGTTTTGTTTTCTCTGCACCATTATCTTGTCACTTCTCAGCTCTGTCAGTGTGTATTCCAGGGCAGAGCTATTTTGCCAGGCCAGTCATTCAAAAAAAACATAAGTCAAGTACAAGTTTTTCTTAAAAATACTGATATTTGGGATATACTAGTACATTGGGGAGGGTAAGGGGCTGTGAGGGGGTGTTGCCTTATTGTGTGCAGTCAAATCATGGTTCTAATTTTTTTCCTTAAAATTTTAGAGGCACACATCAAATATTGCATAGTCAACAATAAAATCCAAATGTTCACTTAGTATAAGGCTAAAAGGTATGAGTAGGTTAATCCTTTTTATTTTAGTCATAGTGTTTCCTCTAGCTGTCTCTGCACTGAGTCCAGTAACTTGTGTCTGGCAAAAATATTTCTTTCTAAAAGGCATCCAAACCTGATTTGAAGATATCAAAACATGAAATCATGTCTGGATTTGTACTGTAAATAAGGAAGGTCTGGATGATAAAGAAAGATAAAGGTAACATTCATGGACATCTGTGTTGCCTTGTCCATTATGCGATGTGTTTTATGAACGACATGAAAGTATACTTGTGAACAGAAAGAGGATTGCTTTTATTATTTGTCATCTGGTAACCTCTAACTCCATCTGTTGTGCCAGTTAGAGGCTCTGAGATTATAACGGCCTGTAGAATTTTACAGATCTTAGTCTTAGCCTATACTTTCTCTGGATGGCGAGCACACAGAAAGTCAAAACAGGCTTTGTTTACATGTGGTTTCCCACCATGTAGTTGGCAGGATGCATATTCTCTGCCCATCCATCCACACTGATGTCTTCAACAGGATAAAAGGCTTCACTCCATTGCACTGCAAGTATCGTAGGTCACTGGATAGTGCAGCTGACACCAACTGATCTGGCTAAGTTCATGGCAGCAGTGTCTTCCACTGCTGCTTCTGAGGTCATACCATGCCAAGGAGTCTGTATGTATGTGATGCTTTAAGATCAGTGGAGTTGCAGTGCCATCCTGAATACTTGGCAGTTCTTCCTGCCACAGGCCTCTTGTCTTGGATCATGCTGCTGTGACTTGTTCAGAGCAACTTCATACCTCTATAGACCTCAAGATATTGCTTCAGCAGCTGTGTCTTGGGAGTAGAGCTAGAGTCCTTAATGCCAGAGTCAAATCTGACCCGATTCCTTACTGCACTTGCATTTGTATGATCTTTCCTGCACAATAATTGCAAGATAAAAGGGGAGCACATGGCAACAGGATGTCTTAGGGAAAACCCAGTGGAAACACCTATACCTCACCAGATGCAGTTCATTTACTTACCCACAGAAACTGTGTGGCTACTAGTAAAGGAATTCGTAGCTATTCTTTTACGGGAAGTCTTCATAGCTGTTGTCTGTAACTTGAAATTGTACATATAAAGAATTCAAGAAATAAAGCTTATATTTTCTTGATATAATTCGGTGTTTTCCTCTGTAGTCTCTTTGACCTGGACCTGCAGGTCCTTGAAATTCCATCTGCAGAAATCATGACACTTCTAGTGGCACCTTTATCATTTTATAGGCAAGTCTACCCCTTGCTGACTTTGCAACACTGTCAACCATTTTCTGTCCAGAATTTTATTATATCAAGAGAAACTCAGTAAGTATATACTGTCACAGCTAGAACAAATCCATGAGAAATACTGAAATCTGAGACATGAAAGCATCTGAAGGAGAATCAGCATAAAAGCTTAACATTTTGAGACCTGTCTGGCAATGCAGCATTGCTCTGTGATACTTTTTTCAGTTTTATTATCCCTGCCATACTAGTCAAGTATGGCAAAGCACATGGGATCTGGATGAGTGATCAGAAATGTGTAATAGCTAATAAGAGGTTGAAAAAAAAATGCAAAAAAGTACAGTTGTCATCCATCCTAATCATGTCACTGTGGTCCTCTATGGTGATAAATCATGTAATTTTTTTGGTGGATATCTTTTCCATGGAGATCTAAATGATATTCCTTTCATCTAAGAAGCAAACTGGCCTCAGAGAAAATATTGGGATGTTCAGATTCAATATCCTTTCTTCCATTTAGGATGCACTCACTGTAGTGACAGTCCCTGCAGTACCACAATGACCATTAACAACCTTGTCTTTCTTGCAGACTCTTTGCACCAACAGTCATAGGTATGGTTTGTTTCTAGTTCTTTTGGTGTTCAGAACAAAAAACAGATGGTTATACATATGCTGTTAAATGTGTCCACACTGGGGAATAATTCTTGCCCACCTGGTCAAGTCCTATAGAGTGGCTGCAGCTCCTTCTGGCCCCTCTACAGTAAACCTGCCATATCTTCATTCCATAATTCTTGGAACAACTCCAGAGGACACAATTTTCACTTGTTATGTATTGTTATGTATTTTTTCAATTCAAAGTTTTAAAAAACAATGCAGGATCTGTGTTGTATCCTGTGAGAATGGTGTATTTATAGGATAAAACCAAACTCGGTCTCTTTTTTTCTCTGGAGTGTGGCATGAGAACATGTAGTGATGCTGGAGGATGTAAAACATTCTGGGATAATGTTAGATATGTTCAGTGACCCAAATGTCAGTCTTATCCTTACTACCCATTAGGAGAGGTTTCTTTGGAGAACAACTCTATACCACACAAGCATGCTTTCTTTCAGAGGGATTTTGATGGTTCACTCTAAAGGAGAGCCTACCGCCACTTATTGAGTGTTGATGCTCAAGGAAACAGGATTTAGGATTGAACTTGATTGATAGATTATTTGACAATGGACTTCAAAATCCCTGTCATGGTAGACCTCATCACCAAGTACATGGTCAGTGGAGAATCTGCATAGTAATTTCCCTCTATCACCCGAGGTTAAATATTTCCTTCCTTGTCTGGCTTGGATGTCAATGGGAATAAATGGAATAGGGGAGACAAAAGAAGAGTCCATGGAATTGGTCTGCAGCTTGGGCATGGGTGATTATCCCAAGCCATGGCCTTGCTGCTACATCAAAAACAAAGTTTGAACCAAAAGTCTGATGAAAAGTGAAAATCCCATAAAACATGGTCTTATATCACATTAACTGCAAGGTGAAGGGTCAAAGTTCAAAAAATCTTGATTAAAGTCTTTTTTTTGAAGAGAAATCTCAAGTATGGACTTTGAAATCTATATTTTAAATAATTCTAATGATATCTAAGGACAGGGACTGTTAGAGAAAATTAGCAGAGAGAGATTAAGAAAGTAGTGGTGTAGATGGACACTAGAATAGATAGAAGCAGCACACATGGTGGCATGAGTGTTATGATTCTGTGATTCTATGATCTGCAACTAGTCACCCTACGGACAGTTTTATCATGTCATCCAACCAGAACCAAAGTGTGCAGTATCTCCTTTAAGAGTTTTAAACTATTGGTTAATCCACCTCATTTTTAAAAATATGTGCCAAATTTCCAATTTCAATTTGTGTGGCTGAAGCTTCTAGTCATTAATTCTTGTTAGGCTTTTCTCCATTAGATGAAAGAGCTCTATTTTCTCCTCATTAACACAAATATTTTGTAATCAATTAATCTCTCAGTCATCTTTTGATAAGCAGAACAGATTCAGTTCTTCAGGTCTCCCACAGGAAGGCATGTACTCCAGCCCTCTAATTATTTTTGTAACAACTTTTTGTATCTGTTCCAGTTTTCCCCAGTCTAGTGACGACATCTGGATACAGTGTTCCTCTCTTAGTTTTTCCTGTGATTTATACAGAAGTAACAAATAAATAAATAAGCAAGCAAACAAATAAATAAAAACATAAGGGGTCTTTCTGTTCCTCCTACATCACTAGCTGGTTCAAAATCCTACTATTGTATGTTACCTATGGCATGCCATTTGAAGTTCCTACTGAATGACTTCTGCATGACAATGACTAAATGTTTGTCAGAATCAGTGACTTTTCAGTATATCATTCTACCCTCCTATGTTCTGGCTTCCATTCCTCTTCCTAGGTTGGCATTTGGATGTAGTGAGATTTCTTTTTTGTCTGTTCGGATGGGTGAAGGTAAGACAGGAATATAAATTGTTCCATATGACAGCCTCATCCTCACTGTTTTATATTGGTCAGGCAAACTTTAGGGAACCTGCAAACTACTGTAATTTTAAAATATACAGTTAACAATGGTAAGAGGAATTATTCAGGAGCGAGTGTGAAGGGCAAAGAAACTTATCTTTCCCCCTTTCTGTTTCATTAGAGCATGTACGTCTATGCATGACTGAGTGCTGTGAACGACTGAAGCATAGTGGTCATCTTAGGTTTCCCCATAGTTGTCCCCATACTAATACCGACCTTCCTTCAGGAAACATTCTTCTGCTTCTTTTCCTCTCTCCAGACTTTTACCATGACTTGCAAAAGTCCAATTATTAGCAAGGAAATAAGGCACTGTGTTGGTCACAGTCAATAAATCAGTGTGGTTGACAGGAAAAGGGAACAAATCCATGGATGAAACTAGGATTTTTTTAATGCACTATAGGAATTAAAAATTTTTGACAGAGTCAGGTCTTGTAATGACAGAATAAGGTATTCATTAGAAAGGTTATAAAGCACCACTGGGATACATATTTATGAGAATATGTGAGTTAAAACAATGGCTTGCTTTGATTCTATGCAAAATCCAAAACAAAATAAATAAGTAAAAAGCAAAGGTCATTTATTTCATTTTCATGTTCTTAATTTTTCAGGGAAAAATCCTGGAGTTTGATGCTTTCTTCTCATGCTGTCAGAAATATATTCTAATGCCATTTTAGGTTTTACTGCAGTGCAGCATGAATTCTTCTGCCTACATCTGTTCAGCAACAAAAACAAAACAGGCCTGACCCAGAGCAAAATGTCTCCCAACAACATTTGACTCTTGTATTTGCAGCAGGATTTCATTCAAAACAAGGAAGCTCACAAGACTGAATCTAATTTTCTCACATCACTTGGAGAGCAAAATGCTCCAGTGCCCCCCTTCTGAGGAAAACAAATTTGAAAGATTTTCTAGAACAGATCAACCCACATATTTAAATGGTACAATTGTATAATGTATTTTGCAGTTCAGCTGCAAATGAGTATGCAATAAGCTTTATAGACAGAGGGTAGGCTCATACAAGTTCATTCAGAAATACAAATTGTTTTCTATGTAGACCAAAGTTTGCTTACACAGATTTATTGTAGATTGTAAATGTTTCTCTAGAGCTCTTTGCTTTCAAGACAGAGGAAAGAAATAGAGAAATTAAATCTCTTCAGCACTCCTGTTTCCTCTCTGCATTCACCTCCAAATCTTTTCTTTGCTTTTTGCCCGTAGTTACTTGTGTCACTGATATAAACTTCAGCTTGTCCCAGAGTACCAAGAGAAGAATAATTCTGCCTATAAGACCTCCTACCCTCACCAGGTTGAAGAAGGCACTACAATGCCAGTAATTAAACTTGGATATGTAATATCCTTGGGCAGTTTAGCTGTAACAAAACAGGCATGATTACGTGAAAGTTACTGACATAACATGAAGAGCTGACACAAAAAAAGGGCTGTGGGTTTAACAGTTTGAAATTTTTTCCACCTGTACTAGCTGGCATAATAAAAGATACTATGTCTTCCTGCAAACCTTGGCTCTCTTATATCTGCATTTAGATGAAAGAACAGAACAATCAGTAATTATTCTCTGGTGAATTTGCTCCATCATTTGAAGATCTCTGACTGTTGCCAGTTTTTCATCCCTGTTTCATATGAGAGAACTGCTCTTTGTTACACTCATTCCACAAAAGTTATGTGATGCTTTTGGAAGGTGTAGCTGAATGAAGGTTATAATAATACTGGTCCAAAAGTTGCTTAAAATATATGTTTTGTATGGACCAGAGAACTTGTGCAGAATTTCATAAACTGGCTAACAATCTCCTTGAAAGCATGTCTAGTTAGGCTTAGTGCTGTCTGTTAGAATTCTCTTTAATTTGCTCCACAGTTTTCTACTCACAGTAAATGTTTTGCTGTTAAAAAGCAAAAGTTGGATTTTGTTTGGTTGCATCTAGAAGACAGAGAAAGGAAATAAAAAGAAAGAGAAAGAACGTTAATTCCTATATCTAATTCCTGTTGTTTTTTTTTGTTTTTTTTTTTTGTATTTGTGAAATAACTCTAGCTATTGACTTGCAGTTTTGAAGTAGGTCAAGAATAGAAATGTTTGTTTTCTGGTTCAGAGCTTGAAACAGCCAAAAATTGGTTTTGCATTAAATCCTTGGTTTTTCTCCACACTTCCTGTGTGACCCTGGAAAGATGCTGTAGGATGCAGGAGGTGAATGGGTAATGACAGACTTGACCTACATCAGTATCAGAGAGGCTGACCTCCATCTTCCTGGAGAACGTGCCATGGGAGAATTCAGCTGAGGTCCTTGACTTCTGCAGGGCTTATTGGGTGAATGTTCATGATCTTGTAAAGGAGCCATAAAGAAAAATAGTCTGTAGCTGAAGAAAACTGTTAATTTCCCAGATCAGGAGAACTAAATGAGGAATATCTACTTAGTTCTGTTAGGAACTACTGCTCACTTTCTGCATAAATGAAACACAGAATACTTTTTTGGTGCTAGATCAGTCAAACCATATTCAAGGCACAAGCTGTCAAGAAATAACATCACCCTTCAGCAAATAACAACTAACACTGCAGAATAAATGACCATAGATAAATTTTGCATACCTACAGCTGTCAGGTGCTGTAAAGTCCTTGAAACACTCAAAAGTAGCTAGTCAGATGATGTATCATGAATACCATTCCCTGCATTATTGCTAGTTATAATACCAATACTCTCACATTTAGAATGAGTTCTAACCATGTTGGACACTACTTGTATCACTAGCAGTTGCTCAGAAATCTCTTACTGATCCTAGTTTGCTCATCTGTCTACTTCTTTTCTAAATACCATAGCATAGTGTTTGAGCATGATATCAGCAGAAGATTAGAGGGCTGAATGAATATCATTCTGATTTTTTACTTAGGCCATAATGATTGTATACAAAATAAGTATCCTTCAAATTCAAGACATGTCATCTTTGTATTATGACTTTGGACAGTATCAACAAATGAAACAAAAATAGTAATACCTGTTATAGAGGGGTAGTTGTGTCTAGAAGTGTGTAAGAGTTTGTGAGTAGCCTATGACATTTCAAAAAGCAATTGTTTTCTGTTCGTGAGGTAACATGTTCTGCTGCACAGTAGAGGCTATCAAGCCTTTCCTATTCATCATCCAGAAAGTCTATTTAAGTTTAACTAACCCATACCGAAATTCTGGTACGGTTTGAAAGGAATTATTTTTGAGCATTTTTTTATTGTCCATTTTCCCTCATAAACTTTGTGGAATTTGTTTCAAATAAAAGAGTGCCTGCAGCAAATACTGATTCCCAGGGACTCTGAAAGAAGGATTAACAGTCAGTTGTAAAAAAGCTCAGCGGAAGTCATCTAGCTGTCTCTTTTGAAACACTTGTGTGCTTGACTATTTCCTGCCTAGCTTCTACTTTCATGGTTAGTATTTTCATTCAGTAGAAATGCAAAAGCATAGAAGAGAATTCCCTTAAGAACAGAGCAGAAACACATTGCCTTCTCTAATTTTTGAGTGTCATTGCCAGTAGTGAGAGATTTATTATAAAATAGCAATAGCTTTTCTGTAGTGTTGAAAAGAAAAAAAAAAGGCAGTAAAAAGCACAGGCAGAGTCCTAATATTTTGATTATATTAGATACTTTTCTCTCAATATGAATAATGAATCAAAACGCAAGCAAGAGGTAGGGAAGTTGGCAAGCCACTTTAAATGCAACAGCAGCAGCTGCTTCACAAAACTGTAGCCAAGCCAATGGAGCATGACTTTCTCTAATGGACTGTGTTTGTGAAAGGAAAGTTTCTTCAGAGCTGAACAAAAAACAGAAGAAAGGCTTGAAATTAACTTGAGTAAATTGTAAAAACAGAGAGTGAGAGCCAAGCTTTAAAACACACATGCATCAAGGGAAAAACATAACCTGGGGAATCCTCTCCTCTGGGGTTAAATCCTCCTACTACTCTCCCACAGACCCTCCAAAGTAACTGGATTGACTAGAACGTTTACTTGCTGGTTACAGCATGAGCTGATGCAGGACCACTGGCCACCCACACCAGTGAATTTGATCCGTGGCAATCACAAGAAAATATGTAACAGATGTTTTGCATAAAACAGCCAGCAAGATTTAATGTGTTCACTCATGCAGCCTACAAGCCACACAGCACTACTCATGCCATCAAAACAAATATAAGATTTGGAAGAAAAAAAATGGCCTAGAGTCTTCAAAATGTTAAAGGGTAAAGGAGAGACCTGACAGAGTGCATGACTTTTTACAAGGGCATGTAGTGATTGGACAAGGGGGTAACTGATTTAAATTGAAAGAGGGTAGATTTAGATTAGATGTAAAGAAGAAATTCTTTACAGTGAGGGTAGTGACACACTGGCACAGGTTGCCCAGAGAGGTTATGGCTGCCCCATCCCTGGATGTGTTCAGAGCCAGGCTGGATGGGGCTTTGAGCAACCTGGTCTAGTGGAAGATGTCGCTGCCATGGCAGGGGGGCTGGAACTAGATAATCTTGAAGGTCCTTTCCAACACAAACCATTCTATGAGTCTATGATGACTGCATTTACACAGGTGTGATTCCACTGAAAATGGTCTTTTTCCCATCTTTCTGTCACTACATGACTTAATTTCTTTTACCTCCTTTTGTCATCTCCCTCTTTCAAACCATAAAAGCATAAGAAAAAAACTATTAGTTATTATTCTTGCAGCCAGAAACTATTTTAATCTCAGGAAATTTCTTGGGGCTGGCATGGTTTTCCATTTAGGAATAACTTACAGGCATCTTTTCCAGCCTTCTCCAGTCTCTCATCTTTGACATGGAGTTCCATACATTGCCCACATCTTGTATTACCAGTAACTTGAAGAACTTCCCCTTGTTTATTTTCAACCTGAGTTCTTTTAATTTAATTTGAAATTAAATCAAATTCAGTTTACCCCTCTTCACCTTTGTTGACTCATTCAAAATGCCTAGATACACTGAAGTTCTGCTACTCTGATCTTCTAATGCAAGCATCCACAGATCAACTTTCAAAAGTTACTAGTTGAATTCAGAACCTGAAACAATTTGTTTTGCAGTGGAATTTAGTACTTAGATCGCTTTAGAGCCAGGCAGTTCACCTTAGCAAGTTAGCTGAGTATTAAAGTAACTAACTAAGGAAAATCTGTGCAGCAGAGCATTAGTTGAACACTTTCATTCCTTTTCCATACACATGTGCAACAGGGCATAGAAATGCAGTGCTCTTGAAGACACATGCATGCTGGTTTGTATTCATTGCCTGCACTCCTTTTGGTTCAGTCACTGGCTGCATGTCAGGGGATGCACAGGGCTACCTCCATTCTTCTCTGCCAGGAATTCCACTGCATTTTGAGTCCTCACAGGTAAGTGAAATTAAAACAGGTCTTGGGCTGACCTGGGATGAAGGAGAGACCTGGGAGAGCTGAGCTTGTTAACACTGACTTGGCCATAGTTAATACCAGCAGAGCTGGTATGAGAAGCAAGTGGTAACCATGGCTATGAGTTCACCCTCCACAGACATAGGTGCAAGTGCAACAGCTGAAGCTTTCAGGCTGGCTGTACTGGAAGGAAACATGTGGTGCTTGAATAACACAGTTCATTACATATATACTGGAGGTAGGGATCAAACTGCCTTTCCCAAGGTGACTTCTCTCTCCACGGTTGTCATCTGCCTGCTTAATCTGAAGACAGACTCTGTATATATCTTGTTCTGGAGGGGGGTCATATTGAGAAAGATGCTTCTTTTAGATTCTGATAAGCAGCCAAAGTATTTAGCTAGTAGACTGAATTAATGTGAAATAACGTGATGGAAAAATGCTTATGGAATTCTTTCATTAAAAGTTTCTTTCTGTCTCAGCCAGTGATGAAAGCAACAGCACAATGGAACAGGCAGTTCTTACAAATTCATAGTTACCTGGTCTGATACAGAGCAGCTTGAAGAAAGACCATTTCACTGGATACACATCCATTTGAAGAAAGATCATTTTATCAAAATTATTTGTTCCTCAAACACAAGCAAAAAGGCCTGTCAAGTTTGGAAAGGAGGGTAAAATTTTCACCCAGTGTATCCAGATTCCTTAAAGCCATCAAAACATTGCTTAATTTAGCCTGCTACTATCTTCACAGTGTGAAGCTCTGGAGGGATTGTTAAGGAATCTTAAAAATGAAAAAATGTTGAAAAGAAAGTCAGCAGAACTCAGGCCTTGATCCCACATTTGGGGGACTTCAGGGCAAAACCCCAGTTCTGTTCCCCATGATGAAAGCTGATTAGTTTTTCTACCAACAGCACTATCTTATTAGATTTACAGGGAAAGGTGGATTTTGGGAAATCCTTTAAAAAGCTCTGGGACATTTCAAGATTAGAACTGGGTAACTACTGAAAAAAACCTCACCATTAAGTTAGTTACACACTGAGGAACATTCAGCTGTGATGAACTGTAATTATATAACTGGTTACTCAGATGTCAGCCGCAACCAGGGAACATTGCAGGGATAAGACTGCCATCATACCAGGCTCTCTGCTGGCAGCAGTGTGCTCCATGCTAAAGTAAATGAAGAATCAAAAGGGGAAATAACGACACCCCGAAGTGACATGGCTACCTTACAGTCATAAAAAAATGTTGCTGGCAGCACTGGTCTCCTAATCCTTCCTAGAACTTTCTCCACTTTGAATGAATCAACTTTGTATTTACTTTCAATTCTTACCCACTGACTTTATTATTAATTTATTAACTTTTAATCTATTATTGATATATATTAATTATTGATAATTATTAATTTATTAATGATATTTCTCAGTGAAAATTTACAGTATATCAGCATTCAACTTGAACACATGACAAAAAATATTTGTGAATGGAATAGTAAGACCAAAGAAGTGAATATCAGGAAGCAACTATTTAAGAGGTATTTAGCACAGAATCATAATCTGCTTGAATTGTTTATTTGTTACAGAATTCACTCACATAGCAATTCCCTTGATTAAATTTTTACTTTGGTTGAGTCCAAATAGTAATCCCAATGCTTTTCATGTAGTAATACAACATAGCTCAAAGTTCCAATACTGCAATGAGCTGTTCATGAACAATTTATTAATTGGTTACTTTGCAAGATTATACATATGCTTTTGAGGGGAAAAAAAAAAAAAAAAAAAAAAAAAAAAGCTGTTTCTTAGTTTATTAATTATAAATGTTCTTCCGGTTGTGTTCTAGAGACTCTAAAACACAAGCCATACTGGTAATTGCATTTTTCCTTTCACATTTTCTTTTGCTTCAGTTACATACAGCCTTCAACTTCATTCCTTAAATTCCTGACTTCTGCCACTATTACCCCTGTGGTATCAGCCCCAAACACTGACAGAGTGGTTTTGTGTGAATTTAATGCTCCCTGAGAGGCTTTTCCCTGACAGCCTAGAAAACCAAACTCCTTTTTATACATATGGCTAAGTGAAGCATGAAAGTGATTGTACAAGCTCCCTGAATAGTCCAGCAAGAGAGGAGAAGATACATCCTTTGTTTTGAGTGTCTTTTCCTAAATATCTTTGATGATACTTCCAGGGAGTCCAATACTTGATATGAGAGTGTTTTGTGTTATGGTCACTGGGAGGTGAGTCAACATTAGCAGTTATTTCAATACTAAATGACCTTTATTCTCCACTAGTATGGGCTGAATTGGATCCACTGACTTAATTTTGGTTTTTGCACTGATGATAAATGTTGTAGGTAAAGTAGACGAAGTGAGATACTTCGGGAGTTGCTTCTGTGAGAGGTGAATCAATTTAGCCTATTTCGGCAAATTATTTAAGCACCAAAATGTTTTGTATGCTTATGTAGTTAGAAGCTGGCATAACTAAAACCCACAGACCAATAATATTCCTATTTATTCCCGTCCATAGGCAACCTTTTAAATGAGATAAAAGGTTCAATTCAGCATTAAGGCATGTGTACAGATACACTCTCTCTCCTTCCCTCTTCTTGCCCAGTGACTTAATTTGTTAAACTAGAATAATCTTCAGACCATGGAGAATGAAAAGGAGATGAACAAACCTAGGAGTCTCTCTGAGACAGCCTCAAGCAACTTGTGATGGGATATCTGAGCAGCAGAAGGGCTTGATATTTGAAGTTGTGACCCTGTGACCTTCCTATGCCTCTCAACCATGTGAGTTTTCTCTTAAATTCTGGCATGTACTGCATTTTCCCCTCTTGCACCTTTCCCTAAAACAAAACCCCACAATTGATTTTGTATAACCACTTTGAGAGCAATCAATAGTTCCTGAAATTTAGTGCAGCACTTTGTTAAGCTTTCAAATGGAATAACGATTATATGGGGCCAAGTGCTGGTCCCAGGCCTGGTTCGCCCCTTTCAGATATGGGCAGAGGTTTCCCTTGCATGTTAATCTTTTGTGCTGCAACAGGCATCAATAGCTTCAGGCTTGATCTTGATTAGTATTTAAAGGCATGTTGTTGGAAAGTATTAGCTGAGGCATTTTATCTCTACAGACAAGTGAGGAAAAAAACCCCATATATTTGCTGGGCAGATTCCATTAGAAATGCACTAGCTAATACCTGTAAAACCACATCATTCCTGGTATCTGTGGTGCTTTAAAATGCATTCCTTAATATAGTCTAATTTACATTTAAATCTATAAAAGATTTACCTTGTTGCCACTGCCCACCCCAACTAGACCCCAGTTGCACAGCAGGCTCTGCGAGGTAGATCGAGCTTTCATCATCTTTTCTGCTCTTCAGAAGCCTTGCTCAAAAGGCAGCTCACTGAAAAACAGTCTCCCCTCTGCAAGTTGCTGCTGGGCCAGCCGAAATAATGGGAATCCTGAGGTTGTGGAAGATGTGGGCTGACAGGTAGCTGAGGGAGAGAGGTGCTTGCAAGCCTAAAGATGGCACAAAGGTTGAAGCAGAGACTGAATCAGAAAAGTGGCAGATCTTAAGCAAGCTTGCCCATGATTAATACTGAAGGTGTCTCTCATTGTGAAGCATCCAGCACCTCTTCATGAGCATGCCATGCTCCTTCTTTGCATGCACTGTTTAGCAATGAAGCCACTGACCTTTTTGTTGTCCTCATGATGCTTCAAAGGACTGAATGTAGTTTTTTTTTTTTTTAAATGCTAGCAGTCCTCATTATTAATTATTCTTGGTTTATAACAATTTTATAAGTCCACTTCTGGAGGCAAGGAATCAGTGGAAGAGGTTAAAAGGTATGAGAAGTTTCTATTAGGAGGCTACTGTGAAACAAAATGAACTGAAAACCTAGATTTCTGCACAGGAAAGAGAGCTGCACAGGAAAGAGAACCACACAAGAAGTGTCTTTCCTAAGGGCAGGTGCAGCCTGACCCGTGCTACTGAATAATGCCTTTCTGACACCTAATGATTTATTCTCCAAGATTTACACTATCTTGGAATTCCTCATTCTGTAATGCTGTAACTCCTGATAGCACTGTACACAAGAACAGCTTCAGAAGTTCCCAGATCTTGCTGTTTTTTTCCTGATTTCTAGTTTTAGATTTGTCTCTAGGGAGGCATAAAAGGACAGAGAATTGATTTCTCAGCTATTTTAAAGGAGGCATGAGGGAGAAAAAGCAATGATTAAAATATATTATCCCTGTGAAGTGAGGAAAAAAAAAAAAAAAAGAAGGAATACAAGGTAAAAGAAAAAAAAAAAAAAAGTAGCTTTAAACATGCTCCAGAACTGTCATGTAAAGGTAAAAAAATAAAAGAGTTTCCATTATGTAAGCTAGAGCTAGAAAAAATTGCCAGGAAATGTACGTCCCCAGCAAAAAAAAAACCAAATTTTTGTTTTATCATTGCTTTTTCACCAGGAGGTGGGGCTGTTAAGCACTAAATTTATTCGGTGTTGCACTGAAAAACTTGGTAAAATGAAAACCGTCTTTCTCTTCCTTTTCACTCTGAAACTCATTGTGAAAATGTGAGTGAAAAGCATGAACTTTCTAGATATTTTAAGCATTGATTTAATATTCTGATGTAAAAATGGAAATAAATTTAAAATTATTTTGCAATGTTTTAAATGAACTGCCTCTAGGAGTGAATTAAGTACCAATAGCTAATTAAAACACACATTAATTTGGGAGACTGGAAAGCTCAGGAGGTTTGTAATTATTACTATTCCCAAGTTTCTATTGAGTCTATTTCTAGGATAGCTCTGCAATTCAGTTACAGGGATTAAGTCACAAAAAGAAATCACAGGACCCTGCAATGTGGCTAATTGCATAATAAAAAGATAAACACATTTAAGGTCACTTGATTCTAATTCTGACAAGCTACCACAAGGGATGAAAGCAGCTTTTCTAAAGCAAAGAGCCTGAGCCGAGGGAAGTGCTTATTTTTGGTGTTTCTATGGCTCCTGCTTTCACCACGTCTGAGGGAGATGTTGCAGACCCCTTGGAATTGGAAGGTGCAGCCAAAGGAAGGAAACATGTGGCACAGCGGGAAATAGGTACAGGCCTGAGCCCTCGACTTATGAACTAGCCAAGATGCCTCAATGGCAGGTCCACTTGCTTCTCTTCAGTGTCAGAACTGCTATGTAAATTTTGAAGATGCACTTCTCTATTTCATAAGATACTTGTGATGGATATATACTTAATGGGACAGACTTGCAGCTAGGATGATTTAAAGGGATTCTTATCCCCATCATGCTCTGTTGCAAGCTCTCATCTAATATGGCAGGAAACATGGTTATCACACTGTGCTGATCTGCTTCTGCATCTGCAGAAAAAGCATTTCCGATAGACATCATCAGAGATTGTCAGTCCTTTCCCTGTCCTCAAAATACCTTTGATACAGACCACCCTCAAACAGAGCTAAAGAAAAGATCTGAAGTGGTGGACCTTAACAGGCATCCACTTAGCCATTGGAAGAGTCCTCGTCTGGTTACAGGACTTAGGTGGATCCCCTAACACCTGCCACATCAGAGGTGGCCCTAACCTGTTCACAATCCAAAGTAACGGTCAGGAGTTAACTAGCTCAGAGACCATCAAGACATCCACATTCACTGAGGAGAGTACAATAACCAGGCAAGGGAAGTCAGGAATTATTTCCAGCCACTGCTGTTATTGAGTTCAGGAGTAATGACTGATCATTGCGTCCTGCGGCAGTCACAGCTTCTGCCAGCTCATCCAAATGCTTCCTCCCACTCACAACACAGCACTTCCCTCTCCTCCAAGATGACTCACACTGTGTTCACTTCTATCCACAGCCCAGTGCCTGCCAGGCACTATGAATAAAGCACAGCCAAAATGTGGCCTTGAGTATCATGGCGAATTCTACCTGCACCTTATAGAGAGCAATGAAATTCCAGTTGTTATTTGGTGTCTTCTGTGGCTTCATCTAGGTACTGAGCAAGATGGAAACTCATGGACAAGAGAGGTTTTGTGATAGTCAGCTGCCCTGTGTTGTGGCCTACCTGAAAACATCAAAGTTTTCAACCCCAAAAGAGATTGAAAGCCACTCAGCACATATTTGTGATCAATAGTTTCAAAGGTTAATAATACATTGATTCAAATAAGGGTGGATACCTTGTTTCCGTCCATGAGTAGATAAAAAGCATTACCTAGACAGTGAAATTTTGATTTTCATATCCATATAAAAACAGGCATCAGGAGCTGGCCTGTTAAAACTTCCAGAAGGTCCAACAGAGGGATAGAACAGACAGATAAAGCAGCTTGATCTGTTCAGTGATTTTAATGTTTGTCAGTATTTCATTCAGTTTTCAACTCTTGGGCTCACAAATCAAAAATTTAATTCTTCAGTGGGCAAAAATTTCCTTTGTGATCTCAGACTTGTCAATCCACATCATTTCTAAATACACTATCTTTATCCAGATGACATATAGATCCATTTACCATAATGTGCTGGTGGTGTAGAGTCACTGAGATGCTTGAAAATATTAAATGTTAATATTTGTGAAGCATGAACACTACAAAATCCTGATAGACCTCTGAGTTTCCACTCCCTGATGCCTAGACATAGAGAGCAGTCTGCATAGGGCAGCAACAGAACAAGGTCAAGACACATTGCTAGAAAAGACGTTACTGCGGTTGGTTCTTCTTGTTCTAGTGAATATTTAAATCTTATATATAAACTAGAACAGATATTAAAGGAAGAAGTGAAAGGTTAAGAGGTCCTTAATTCACAGTTCTTTATAAAGTTTATGGTGCTATCTCAGAGGGATGGGTCATGAATTCAAGCCCTCTGAGGTAGAGGACGTCTGTTTTAAGTGCTCTAAACACAGATTCACTGCTTAATAGAGAAAATACCTAGCCTGTTTTCACACTCCCTTTTATGGCTGAGTTCTGAAATTATTCAACCTTCCTGGAGCTTTTTAAATGACAGTAGCTGTTTCCGTGTGTATTTTGGTGTTATGCCTTTGGCTGAAAACTGCAGATGACTTTAAAGTGCCAGCATCTCACTGATATACAAGGAAGCTCTTGTAATACCTTGACCAGAAAGATGAAGTTATCTGTTGAGAGATATTAAATTCCTGTTGTGAAACACTCACACTGGACTGCTGGGAGGGCAAAGTCATAAGCTATTCTGAGGAGTAGAGATATTATTGCAGTGTGATATAAATGCTTAGATTTGAGTTTTACTCTGGATTCAATGAAGCCAGAATTCCGTCCTACACCACTGAACTCTTAAGTTAGAAATCTTGCATATAGCATACACTGAACTGATCACTGTGTGTTTTTCTGTTCCTGACCTGAAACAGGGCAAAATAATTGACCTATGAATTCCTTGATTATCATGTCATGCAATTTTTCTTTTTTTTTTTTTTTTTTTCTTCTTCTTTTCTTTCATCTCATGGTCAAAATACAAAAACACCCAATGCATCCAGAACATATTTTAGTTTCCATATTTTTTTTTTCCTTAGCTAACAGTAACTTTCTAGTCCTGAAACTTTACTTCTGGCTGAAATTTCACTCATTTAATATTAAAATTTGACAAACTGGAAACACTGAGGCTGAATTATCAAGTAGCTTGAGGCTACAATTTAATCTACTATAAAGCAGACTCATTCTAGTAGGGAATGACTTGCAGTAGTTTTACTGTCTGTGCTTAATATACTCTTTTGTTTCTTAAAAGTTACTTACAGCTTAAATTATTAACCACAGTTTATGTTTGACATTACAATATTATTCTTTTTTGCATACAGACATGGCTGAACTGATTTGATTGTGAGATCCTTTGGGCAAAACTGCTGTTTATTCTGTCTTACAGAGTCAGAAAATTAACAGGTAAAAGTAATAATACAGTGAATCGCATTCAGGCAATAAAAGGGATATAAGATAATAACAAATATTTGCATCCTGATTCTAATTTGAATCCATCATTTTTTATGGTAGAAATAAAAGAAGAAAACACATGAACTGTGCTATCTGGAACCTTCATATGCAAATATTTATAACCTTTGTTCAACACAGAATTTGTTCCCACCAGTGAGAAGTTATGATATCGTAACTTCTAGTGCGCTTGTCTAACTAATGAAACATGACAGTAGAGGTCTACAATTTCCCAACTCTGATGGTCATGTTGTATTTCTTGCAAGGTTCTTTCAAGCACCAACTTTCCCAAACATAGATCATTAATTTGGGAGAGTCAAGATCTGATCAGATGTTGCTGTCTTCCTTGTGCCAAAAAGCACAGTTCTCTTTCAAGCAAATTCTGTCCCCAACTTGAAGTTGACTGTCGTGTCAGTGCTCACAAACAAACAGCCCAGCTATGATGAGTTATGCTGTGTGCAGAAAGCACGAATGGAAAGGTGACAACCTTAGCCAAAGAAAATAAAAGGACAAAAAGGATAGCAGATTTATTTTATACATTCTGACAGGGTACCAGTAATGAAGAAAAAATGATGGACACTATAAAAGTAACAAAAAATGTGCTTGTGACCAGAAGTCAAAGTTCTGTTTGCTTTTCTTGTGCCAGACTGCTCTTGCAGTACTGTATGTTACAATGATCATTTATTATTTCAAAAATTTTGTAAGTGTTCCCAGTATGGGAAACAGCACAATGCGGCAAAAACTGTCACAAGGGCACACTCGGATCCTGATGCCAGTTTCTCAAATTTCAAATGAGCTCAGACTTGAGATTTCATTTGGAGCTCCTCTCTGAAGACAACACATCTCTGCTCATACCATCAATCTATTTCTTTGTTCTCCCTACAGCACGGGCTATTTGCAGTGACAGCTTGCTTTAACATCTTAATCTATGCTGCAACACAGTTCTGAGGTGACTGTGTTCCATTGGGATACATAACAACTACTGAACCCATAATGGTGAAATAAATCCTCAGTAAAATGAATGTAAATGCTCCCTTCAGCTTGAATGATTTCATCGATTATTTTCAAAATCAGTTAAACATGGATAGCACATTTTTATTCTCTAACTTTTCACCAATTTCATATAATTGGAATCTCTTTTATTTTGTTTCTTGTGAAACATAGTTGAGAATATCTCTCTAGAGGGAAGCAGGGAAATTTTTGTCTTGTTTAACCATGAAAAGACCATCTCAGAATCTTTCCTGAGCTGAAACATTAATTGAAACAGGGTTTGTTTTGTTATGTGAAGAAGTGGAAAATGTCTTTTATTTTTACAGCTGTTGCATGGCTGGTGCATATATCTGCGTTGATATCAACAGATGCTGTAGTCTGGTTTTACCTGTCAGGAATGAATAAATGTTTAGTGGATGATGGGCATGAAACTCATGTGTTGTAAATGTTACTAGACCCTGACCCAAAGAGCATTAGAGATGGTGAAATAGTGTTGGCTGTATGTGTATATCTGTCCTTAGCTTCCCCAAGGAATACTTTAGGAAGATATTTGTTCACTATTCACCCCTTCCAAATGTATTTCTAGCTGTAGAAATAAAACCATTTTAGTTCACCTGTTCAACCAGTTCACCTATTCTGTCTCATTCATGCTAATGTAACCCAGGAGCCATGCCATTCACTTTTTCAGAGTTTTATTGGATTTAGCCGTAAAAACAAGAATTTGGCCCTAGAAAGGATTAGATACAGAGCATGCTTATTATTGAATAGCTAAATGTGCCTTCAATTTAGTTTTTCTCCGTTAGGTAGACACAAAGAAATCTTGCCCTCCATTCTTTGAAAACTTTGGTATATTTTTTCATTTGAATGAGAAGCTTTTTTTCTTCTTTAAATTTTCCTGTTTCAGAGTGACAGAAACTTTCCATTCTTTTGAAACAGTTAGAGACCATTAAATACTGTTGAAATGAAAAACAAAATCCAACAGAAAAAACTCAAAACCTGTGGGAGTGGAGGAGCTTATTCCCACCTTATGCAATATGGACTTGGTGTCTTATACATAAAAGAGAAAAAAGAGCCTTTTAAAAAGGCAAACATGAGGAGGAGGGAGCAGTAGAAATCAGACTTGGCCAGCCTCTACAACAAAACAGAGCTTCGTGGGTGTTCAGCCTTTCCTGCACCAAAAATGCAACCTGCAAAATAGGCCCTGGTCCCTGCTCTCTCCCCAGCCCTATCACTTCTGTTTCATCCACCCCTGCTCAAGAAGAGCAAACAGAAACACCAACTGCTTCATAATAGTAACACATTTTATTGTGGTAGAAGACAGGAGATACAAAGCAGAGGAGGAGATTGGACTTGGGACAAAAACCAAGGGACTAGGAAAACTGCTCTTCTGATTTGACTTTTGGTTGATATAGTTTGTAACAGGAACAACAAAGACTTAAGGAGATGCTTGACAGGTCCCATTTTGCTGGTGAGGTACCCGATCTACTCAAATTCCTCTCCACACTATTGCTTACGTAGTTTAGTTTTGCGCAATTTAATTTGTGTACCTTATCTAGGTCTCGAACCTCATTCTTTTTACAATAAATCGTCTTTGTATTCCCTTGGTTCCATAAAGGGGACTTAATATTTTATATTTTCATTGATATCAAGGACTTCTGCCCCCATCAGAGTACTGAAAAAGGAGCTTAATGACTCTGCAAATCTACCTCCACCCACTGCATCTGGTTTACTTTAATCTCAAGGAGATCTCTGGCATTCCTGTGTTACTGTTCTCCAAAGGATACAAAGCTGCAGTGTCCTCAGTGGAAGAGCTCTGAATTACTATGAGACCCTGAAGTTATCTGTCAGTTGAGATGATTACTGAGGCGCTTTCACGCCTACTTAATCACAGGGTGGTGAGGTTTTTTTTTCATTCCTGAATCACACGGAGTCCACATGTGAGCACATGAGACTGCGTAACATGACTTTCAATGATTTAGAAAGGGATAATGTGTGATCAATGTTTTGTAATTTTACAACATAAAAAATATTATACTCACATATGACAGGCCAGAGAAGAACTTGTGAAGCAGAACTTGTGAATTTTGTCATAAACACTGTCTGGATGAGGAATTTCTCTACTCATACAAAGCAATTGTTTGCACCCAGCTTGCAGGTATCTTCCTGTCAATTAGAGTGACCAGTTTCTCAGTGAGTTCATCGTCTGTGTATCTGAGCACTACAAAGAAGACAGCTGAGGAATTTCTTGTGCTTTGGACTCAGTTAATTATCATCTCTACTTGGGGAACAGAGAAGTGAAGGATGTTGCACTTAGAGACAGCATAAGATCGTAGGAGTTCCCTGCTCATTACTGTTTCTTAGACCACAAGACTATGCTATTCTTGTGCTTCACTTTACTTTCAGCCTTCTTCTTTTGTTTCTGGTTTCTTTTTTTTTTTGTTCCACATTCTTATGCTGAATTTTAGTAACCTCTGAAACAGAGTAAGATGTGCTTTATACCTTCTCAGCAATGTTCCCTTGCTTGTTCCATCCTTAAAATTAATTCTTCAGTTATTTTTTCCTTTCCTCAGGGGGATGTCCTGTTCTGTATTTTGCTCAACAAGAAGCAAAGAATGATTTTTATATTTGTCTATATTTTTTTTCTTTAAATAAAGTCAGGACATATAAGGAATTAAAACAGGGCAGTAAAGCATACGTTTTCAACACTAGGGAGATACGGACAGTAGAAGCAGTTTACTGGTAATAGAATAGCAGCAAAGCATCCATGGTATGGATGCAGCTGTACTGGAAATGTTTGTTAACAGTAAAGGAAAACAATCCACAAGGAAGATACAAATCTTTTTTTTTTTCTAAATAATTGTATTTAGATTTGTTGACCTCCTGATACCACTTGGGACAACACACAAGTTGAAAAAAATCCACAGAGATTAGATTTCTGTGAAAACAAGATAAAAATAATTTTACTCAAAAAAATAATAATGAAATATAAGTAAATAAAAATCATGCCTTGCAGATATGACATAGAAAATGTATGTGCTGCTGTGACCTATAAGAAATGTGCATAAAGGAATATGAATACAAAAAGAAGAGGAAATTCCTGCGAGGGAAATTACTTATTTTAGGGCAGAAATCTTACCTAATTTACCTAAATTCAACAACAGAGTTTCATGAAATATTTTAATATCTCAAATGGGAAGCTTTACAATCCCATTCTTCAAGGACATAAGAACATATTTGGGGTGGCAGAACCATCTTCTATTACTTCAGTCAATATCATGAAACATCTTAATCTATAAAAATGTAATTGGATATGACTACATTGTTTCCTTGCAATCTAAATAAGGCAAAGATTATGTTTATGTCTTCTTGGCAATTAAGTGGTTTCTTCTAACTTCTTGCCCATCTAAAGTCATGACTCAGCTCTTTCTCATGAATCTGATATTGCCTGATCCTAGAAATTCCTCTTAATCTGACCAGTGGGCTTGTAACTGCTTTATGTGTTACTCATGTATGCTAATCTCATACTCTTACCCATTCTGTCTTCAATGGTTGTGATATAGTGTTTTCCATACTATTTTACACATAATACTATTATTTAAACCTAAAAATTAGGATTAAGTGATAGATACACATAGCAGCTTCCATTGACAAAGTGCTTTCAGTGGTAATTCCATCCCTCAGACTCAGACCAGAATAGCTATTTCAGCCAAAACTTTCCACATAAGTCTCAAAATCTTTTAATTTACCCTCTTCAGGGCCAATTTATCCCACTTAGCCTAGCCAGGAATTAGCAAACTACAGAGGCTTAATAAATTTACTAAGTGCAACACATCACCTAAACTTCAGAAATTAACTGAAAAATCACTGTGACAAAATGCCAGAGATCCTTCCAAGACAACAAGTTCTGTGAGATCATAACCATGTTATCTTGCCTGCATGGCTGATCAGAAGATGGTTTTTCTAGAGGTGATTGAATGGAAAAGAATTGATAGAGAGAGAATGAGGAAAGGCAAGTAGGAGGAAGTTCTAATTTATACAATTGCAGGATAAATACTGGAGCATGTTATCATTTCCTATATGTCTTTACCAGCACTGTTGGGCCCCAGGTCTTGGGAGCAAAATTCCAGGTTGATGCAAACACAGACCCACCATCAGTGAAGGAAGAATTGGTATGTGAACTATTACAGGAACTTGACCACTACAAATTTATCAGCCCTGACATTATCCACCCAAGGGTGTTAAGACAGCTGGCTGATGTCATTACGAGGCTGCTCTCCACAATCTTTGAGAAGACATGGAAATTGAGGAATGTCTCAGAAGACTGGAAGAAGTCTAATATCACCCTCATCTACAAGAAGGGCATAAAGGAGGATCAGGGAAATTATAGGTGCATCAGTCTTACTTCAATCCCTAGGAAAGTCATGGAATGAATCCCTTTGTGGGCTATCACAAGTCAAATGAAGCACATGATTGGAAAAACTCAGTATGGATTCACCAAGTGCAAACTGTACATGAAAAATCTGATCTCCTTCTACAACAAAGTTACCTGCTTGGTAAATAACCTGCAAGTGGTGGACCTTGTCTACCTGGATTTCTCCAAGGCTTTCAATATGGTTCCCCACAGCCTCCTCCTAGAGAAACTAGTGTGTTATGGTCTAGACAAAGGGTCTGTGTAGTGGGTGGAAAACTGACTGACAGGCTGCACTCAGAGGGTGGTGGGAAATAGCTCTTTTTCAAACTGGCAACCCGTCACAAGTGGGGTCCCCCATGGATCAATATTGAGCCCAACTCTGTTTAATATCTTCATAAGTGATCTGGATGGTGGGATCAAGTGTACCCTGATGAAGTTTGATGACAATACCAAACTCAGTGGAGAAGTGGACACATCAGAAGGGAAAGTCACCCTGCAGGAAGTCCTGGATAGGTTTGAAGAGTGGGCTAGCAAGAACCTTATGAAGTTCAACAGAGACAAGTGTAAGGTCTTGCACCTGGGAAAACATAACCCAGGAGTGCAGCTCAGGCTGGGATCTGCCTGGCTGGGGAGAAGCTCTGTGGAAAGGGACCTGGGGGGTCCTGGTGGACTGCTTACATTACAGGTACACAAAGCTCTGGTAACAATCATGTCTTTCCATCATACTTATTCCTTCCACTCTATGAAACTATGATTGGAGCTCATTGTGATATACCTTGTTGAACCATATCCGTATTTGACTAACTTTCGTGTCTTGTGAGCTATTTAAACATATATAACCTGTAACAAATGGGCATCCAGTTCTTTTCATTCCCCTTGAGTTGAATTGTTACCTGAGAGAGTTATTTTAGATATACTGTGTGGCACTGACTGCCAGCCTGCAATAAAAATTATGCTCAACTGGAAAACTCAGAAAGAAACTGCAAGTATGATTAGAGGCCTGAGAATTTTTTTCTGTGGTGAAGGATTTAAAAAACTGAATTCAGTTTGTTTAAAAGAAATAAGTTAGCAGTAGATTTATTCAAAGCCCTGAAGTACCAGTGGGGGGTGGATATTTCTGATGCCACAGTTATCCTTATTCTAAGAGAGAAAAGTTTATAAGAACCAGTGGTTAGAAGCTGATACAAGACAATATAATTTTAGATACAAGCGTAAACTGTTAGCCCTGAACAGGGAATGATTTTTTTTTTTTAAGAAAAAGACTTTCTTAATTCTATTAAGTCTCTAGACTCATTCTTTGTTTGGAAAATGGTGGTTCAGATACAGGAATTCCATGGTGAAAAGCTATTGCTTGTGTTGGCCAGGAGCTCAGTTCAGATCAGTGTTTTGTCCTTCATATTCACAGTTCTGTGAAATGAGGCTTAGATCCTTTTGAATACACCCAGAGGAAAAGAGAAGCCCAACTCAGGAGACATAGGCCAAATATGGAAGTGGAAATGGAGAGGAGAGTGGAGTGATGTACCCCATGTCAAACTGTGGGTGGGAAAATCTAAAATAAAACCAGGCTTCCTGATTCTCAGTATGTTTCTATATTGGTTTGGCCACGAAAGCTTCTATTATAGTAACTAGGACTTGTCAGAAAAGTGTTTTCCTTTTTTAAAAAACATTGATTTTTTAGAAATAGCAAGCAAACACCTGAAGACTATTTCAAAAGCTCTGGATAAAACTCAAAAGTTCTGATATCATGGGATTTTCAGTTTTCAGTCACTTTGCTCTAAATTATTTTTTTATTTTTTTCCTGATCAGGATGCCCACTTTTCCTACTGTGCTTTTATTCTCCTATTCATATTGAGCTACTTCAGTATTGTCAGGAGAGTCCCAGAGCCAGAGGTACCATATGGAAGATGTGTATGGGTCAGTGAGCGTGAATATAGAAGGAGAATAAAGGAAGGGAAGCAAATAAATATGATATCAGGGAGCAACTTGACAAGGTTTTAATAAAAAGTATGGCTTCCACCCATCAATATTCAGATTTCTTCTGAATAAGTTATTTTTTTAATTGTCATTTAAAAATAAAATAATAATAATAAAAAAAAAAAAAACACAAAAAACAAGCCAAGTTTCTTTCCATGAAGAGTAGATATTTTAAAATGTATGAAAGTGACAAAAAATTTCCTTTCTTCAGTTTCAACAGAAAACAATTAAATCAGCTATTCTAATGGTAGACAGTAGTAATAAAGAATCAGAATTTCAGTGTTATTATCCAAAAATATATCCAAGTATAACAATCAGTGTTATTATCCAAAAGCCCAGATGTTTATCTGAGAGGTGCCTGAATATTTTTGATGGTCGTATTTTCATTACACAAAGACTCATAAAAAAATCATATTTTCATCTTTGAACATTATTAGATACCTACTTGATTTGAAAATATTGTTTCTTTTCCTAGCATTTTTATTAGGCATGATATAGTCAAGATCAGGATGAACAGAAATAGTTAATTAAACTTTCATTAAAATTTTTAGCATAATTTAGTTTAAGAATGGAGAATACCTCTTGTTTATTTAAATTGACTGAGATATTTCAAGTTTCACTGTGAGCAAACTTTTACTTGCGAAGACCTTATATTATTATATAAAATTATACATTCTTTATAAAATATAAAAAGCGTATATATTATACCATAATTACATATTCTAACACAAACAATATAGATGTATGTTATATATTTCTAAACATTAATAATGATACTTAAATATATAATTCTTATAATAGCTAGTGGTTTATGTATTAATTACATAATAGGTTTATATGTTATGTTTATTAAAAGATATTCACATGACACATTAGCAGATCGTTAATGAAGCATATCTTCATAAATGTATTTAATATTATTGTCAGATGGGTAACTTGTAGCTTTATTCAATCTGGAAAAATACCGCACTCAAGTTCCCATGTGAAGAAAGTTATTAATGACTAGATTGATTCAGGTTTCCATGACAACATATTGCTGTGCAGGATCAGGTGGAATTTCACAATGGTAAATTGTTTTAAGAATTGAATTCAGCATGGAATAGGACCAATGTACCACTAGAACTGGCTTGAACCTGTGTAGGAATTAGTAAGCAAGATGCAACCCTTGTGCTTCAGGAGGGTGTGCGCAAGCGGCTCCCCATACAGGGCATAGACACTGTGCACCCGTTCCCTCTTCCATCCAGGACAATCCTGAGACTGGGACCCAGCATTCGCTTGCTTTGGGATGTTCTGTAACAAAAGATGTTTGAGTATAATTGGGGATTTGTGCTATTATAGTTGAAAAAAAGAAGTGAAGCTCTCCTGGAGAGACAAGCTGGCAGGATAAGGGAAGCTACCTTCCTCTCTGGCACCATTTTGCACTAAATCCTTTTCACCTCTTTCTCTCATGCTGTGACTCTTCAGCATGTCGATTCTGGTAAGATAGGAAGGATGCTAAACTGCAGAAAAAGGCAATCATCTATGGAAGTGATTGAATTTCTTTTAGATCCTTACATTTCCTTTGATACTCCAATGGTTTATTAGATTAGTTCCATGTCTTTAGTCTTTGTTTTCTTCCTTAAACACCCCTCCTCTAAAACACCTTTCCCCCATCTTATATTAGTTAGAAGCTTCTTGTGGTGGATGTAGGTATTGAGGAAATTAAAAGAGGAGGGACTAATGAGACTGAAACTAGTAATTGTTCAGAGAAGAATTGCTTTTGTGACAGCAGCTGTGATGGTCCAGATCCCATGGTCCAAATTTACAATTAGCAATAGACCTCTTATGTGACCAGCAATTGACTTAGGTCACCTTCCAATTTCTATGATGCTTCCCCTCTCACATGTTTTTTCTCTCTCCTCTACTTTGACGTATATATTCTGGGGGTAAGATTGTCAAAGGCTGATGCAGAGACAGCCACATTTGAAATGGGAGAGGACATCACAGCACTGAGGCTGAGCTCAATTGATGTGATTCAGGAACACACACATCTTAACAGAGTGTTAGAAAAAGGAGAGGAGACAAAAGTACTGATAACCTTCTTACTTCAGTGGATGTCCATCTGGTATATACCATGTTTCTGTACTACATCCATTGCAAGAACTCTACTATCTTGACTGAGGCCTGAAAAAACCTTATCTTCGTAATATCAAAGTGCAATAACTGTGGTCTTCTGGCTTAATTCAGGGTTGTATGGCATTCACAAAGTAATTTGTGAAAGACTGTTTAAACTGTTATCCAAAGACTAAGGTTTCTGTAGTGTTAAAAATAAACTAGTTGACTTTTTTTTTTTTTTTAAAAAAAAAGCCTATTTTTAGGAAAAAAGAAAACAAAAAACTTTCCCTGAAAATGTAGTTTCTTAGCCATGAATAAGGTAAAACTGAGTTTATTATTCACCAAATGACCACTTATGTAAGAAAGATGGTTTTATCCAAACACTACTCTTGTGAGTATTGAACAGATTTTTATATATTATTCACTCTGACAGCTTAGGCCTGTGGGATTCTTTATTACCTGATATGGACCTTAAATAGACATTTAGCCATTATGACAGTTCACTGGTCTGGAAGAGAGAACAGTCTAAGTTATCCTTTTTACAGTAGCATATCACTACAGGAATACCTTTTGATACCAATCTGGTCTTACACATTATTAAAACCAGTGGTTTGGGAAATTGGAGGGTGAAGGAAAACTTTTTACGGATTGTGAATCTTTTCTGCTCCTCTGGGTAGGACTCATTTTACCTAAGTTTAATTATCTAACAGTTAGGTGTCCAGTCTCCTTACATAATCTGTGAAGGAGAGAAACGTTAGACAACAATTCACCTCATCTCTCTCAAGCTCATTTTAGGATGGGTTCGGTAATATTTTAGGATGTGTCTGTTGATCTACAAATAATAGGTGAACCAAAAGGAATAGTTTAGACTAGATGCTTACTTTTTCAGCTAGACATAGACCATTCCATACCATGTTGTTCACCTATCTTTTGGACACCCTCGCTTTTTTTTTGACTTCTCTGATGAAAGAAGTAGTCTGACACAAAAATTTCTTCCAATTAAGTTATCCTTTGGGCAAGAATTTTTTTTTTTTTTACAGTACATTAAAGCAAAAAAACATGCAATATATGTTAGGAGTGCTAAATCTTATAGTCTGATGGGGTTGACACTACTGCAGCTCCATGCCCCCAGGTCCAGCCAGAAGCAAGACGGAGCATGTGTTCCCAGTAAGCACACAATACACAGAGCACTTACATACAACACATCTATACATGGCTAACCACATAGATCAACACAGATGCATCAGCTCAGCACTTAAACACAAGCAGCACCAATGGCCTCATCCTGTTGCCTTCTCCAGCTGATCAGAATTAAGGTTTGTCAGTGGGAAACCTACACTTATGTGCAATTTGGATCCTTCTAACAGCTATCATCAGACTCTCACTCTAGCCAGCAGCTGCCCTTGGGTCCCAGTCTGACCAGTTGCTGACACTTGGGCATAGCAGCCCACGGTGCTGCTGCCCCACTCTAGTTGCTCGTGCATGTGAATACAAATACATGCAGGCACACACACTGTGGAGCCCACCAGTAACAGGCGTTAGACACTCAGCCTACCTAGTAACTGGCCCTTGAATCCTCCGATCTCCAGCTGTCTCATGTGCAGAGATGTACACATGAAAATGGGTCTCTCAGTTGATCCCCAGATCATACAGCGTCTCCAGCAGTTGGCTTGGACCTCCTGGTCTCCCTGGTAGACAACTGTCAGGCCTTCTGGCATCTCAGTCTGTCCCAGACTTACGGCCACTTCAATACCTGCTTCCTAAGCTTCTTACCTACTCACCACCAAGTCTTGCTTAATACTGTCAGTCACACACTGACATATGTATCCACACTGTACACACACGTTCCAGTTTCTCCAGTTGCTGGCATCCAGAAATATAGGCCTGTGATGTTCCCACTGAAGTTGCTGGCTGTTGTGCTTCTGATCTCCTCTAAGTGTGTGCAGATAATCTTTGTATCATATAACCCAACAATATACACCTACATTACTTTTCTCAGTGTGTTTTACAGATTCTATATAAAATAATCACTTGATTTCTCAATAAGAAATAACAGTTTCTGGCACGAAATGTGGCATCTGTCCAACAGATCATGGCTCCTTCTATAGCCAAAGACCATGATGTCAGACTAAAAGTGTAGACTATTGGCTAAATATCCAAAGGCCAAATCTGATCTAGGCAACATGGGTAAGATTACTTGAAAAAATGGCTTGTGATCCTAGGTGTCTTCCAGTGAATTTCACTTTAATTTCACATGTCTTTCTAAAAAATCAGTTTCCTCAGCAAATGTTGTGAAAGACAGAAGCTGATTTGATTTCTAAAATTGTATTTAGTGTGTTTGAGAGATGGATTTTCTCAAATTTCCACAGTGATCAAGGACCATGGTATTGATAAAAACTCCATATTTGTAAGAGCACCAATTGAATTAAAAGCCAATATCAGATCAATGAGTGCAAAACTGTTATGATGGGAAAGTACTGATCTTCAAAAGCATAATGTACTTCAGCTGTGGAAAAAATAATTTGTTTAACTTAATTTGAAAAATGCTATTGTTTTCACATTTTCCAGTGCTGTTTCCCAATGCAAGTAAGATGTTAACTGAAATTCGATGAAGACCTGATTTCACAGCTTTAAATGGAATAGGTCTTGCCTAGATGTGAAATTATAATTTATCTGCTAAGTAGGCTATGTGCTAGTGTACTAGATGAAGATAATGTTCCAGAAGTCAAATTAAAACATATTTGAATGTGTCTTTTTGTATCAACTTTTTACACTTCTGTAGTAAACATTATTCATAAGATCCATTGTCATTTTTTCTCTCTGACTAAGAGACAGTGCTGAACACTGAGTAGTGAATGACAGGAGAAAGTAATGTTTTATACTAATTGATTTTGGAAGTAGCACATGAGCTAGGAACAATTCAGAAATACTGAAAATAAAGTCTCACAGAGATTATGTTCATGGAGATTTTAATTTTAAAAAGATGAATTGTGGATTTTTTTCCTCACTGAAGTACTGCAATTACTGTAAAAGTGAAGCAATAAACAGAATCTAATGGCTGATCCTATGCTGTATAACTTAATAGCCTCTTCATAACAAAAATATTACATGAATTTTCATATATAAGAAGACTGATGTGATTATTATAAAACAAATTGAATAAGCTAGATATGATCAATATACTTGAAGTGCAAAAGCTCCAGAGAACTGAAAGATGGTTAATGTGAAGCCAACAGAACTTTCAAGGCTTGAACCCACAATCCCCAGATTAAGAAGATGCTGACCATGACGTCATATGGTATGGAATATCCCTTTGGTCAGTTGGGGTCAGCTGTCCCAGCTGTGTCCCCTCCCAACTTCTTGTGCACTTCCAGCCTCCTCACTGGTGGGAGGTATGAGGAACAGAAAAGGCCTTGACCCTGTGTAAACACTGCTCAGCGGTAACTACAACATCCCTGTATAATCAACATTGTTTCCACCACAAATCCACAACATAGCCCCATACTAACTACTATGAAGAAAATTAACTCTAACCAAAACCATCACAGTAAGACAGCAGTGGAGTACCCCAGTGTCTATCCTGGGAAAGGGGTGTGAATAATAAGTTAATAATGCTTGCTGATGATACTAAATAATTTATTTAGGAAAGACAGGGCAGCTGATGGTTTCTGGAAGATATTACAACACTGAATAAGGAATAAAATGGCAGATGATATTCAATGTAGATAAATTGAAAGTGATGCTCAAGAAGTAGTACAGTCCAAACTTTACATGGAAAATAGTTGGGTTTGAGTGGACTGTTATTACCCAGGAACAAGACCTGGAGTTACAGTATGCAATTCTATGAAAATATTAGCTTAATGATAAGCAGTGTCAACCAAGCAACCTGAATATTCAGAATTACAGGAAAAAAATAAAATGAAGAACATCATTATGCCACCGTACATGTCCACAGTGTGTCCACATCTTCTGTAGGGTATGATATTCTCATCCCTCCCCAGTTTTTATATTAAAAAAAAAAAAAAAAAAAAAAAAACCAAAAAAAACCAAACAACTCCCCCCAGAAAAAGGTAGAAATTGAGAGTTTTGGAAGAGCAAAAAGGGTGATCAGAGGTCTGGAAAAGGTTCTTCACTCATTTCTAAAGAAGGCTTTTTCAACCTGCAAATAGTCCAGGAGGATATTAATAAGACCTAGAAACCATAGATGTCCAAAAGAAGACGGATGGGTATCAGCTGTTTGCTGTCTTTTCCAGTACAAAACCAAACCACCTAATGGAAACAAACCTAAAGGAAACTAACAAGTGGAAAATTGAAAAGAAATTAAAAAGAGCAGTTTTCATGCAGGTTAAAGAATCTTCCCTGGCTACTGTTTACAAGGACAGCTGTCTGTTTCTGGTAGCCACTGAGTCATAAACTGTTGAACACAAGGAGAGTATTTTTGGGAAGTATTAGTATTTGTTGTCTGATACCACCTACCAGATATTCACTGCTGGTCACTGTCAGAGATAGAATAGTGAAATAATTGTATCTCAGTTCTGACACAATATGCCTATTTTTACATGATTATCATCAGATCCAACCTCCTGCATGATGTGGTTAAGTATAGAGCACAAAGAGGTCATTCTTTCTTTGGCAACAATGCATCAGAGTGATATAAAAATAGATGAAGTATCCAAGGAGCTTACTTGAAAAGACTTCAGAATACACTTAGAAAGTTCAAAAATTATCAACATGCATGGATGGGATGTTTTGAAGATACTAAATCATTAAGCTTTCTTCACTGTATTTTCTTCCTATTCAGAAAAAAAAATCTGATACTTAATCAAGCAGAAGTACTGAAAATAATGAGAGATTCATATAAATGAAACAGGTTTCTCCAATGTTCTCTGAAGTGAATAAGGTTTGGTACATTAAGTTACTGCACGCCTGTTGTGCTTCTGCAGTTGGTAAGGACTCAGTTCAGTCAACTGAATGTAAGTACTTAGTGCTATTTGCAATAGTTCATGGTATCTGAGGCATCCTCAAGGGTCTGGCAAATACAATACAAAAGTTAAGACAGACCTTTATGGAGTAGGAGCTTGAAATCAGACAAAGACTGTGGCACAGCAAATGGCACCAGGCACCAATGTTTCACTGCAAGGTATTTGTCTGTGTACCTGAAGCTTGTGAGGTGATGTGACTTAGCCCAAAACATCAGTGAAACAACAATATCTCCCTTTTTACGTCACGAATCAAGACCATGCAAATAGACAGTCACTTATGTTCTGCTTTCTCCATTTCTTTCAAGCCGCCACATTGGTCCAAATAAAAAATCACAGAATGAATTCCAGACTTACTGTACATTACCATCCAACTTTGTCACTCCTCTTTTTTAATTTTTTTCTAAATATCATCTGATTCTCTTTCTGTCATGTGATAGAATGTGCACAAACCATTTGTTAGGCAAAGGGGTTATAGTTCTCTATCAGTTCTTTAATGAATGATACAGGCACAAATACTAGTTTTTTATTTGGTAACAGAGGCACATCCTAGTAGAATAGAAAATTCAAAGAATCAAACAATAATGAGAACTTGTCTTTAATTAAGCATTTCACTAAATGGTATAGTAGAGAGAAGAATCTCAGGAAGCCATAATTAAATTTAATGAGACTGAGCATCTTCACCCAGGTAGCAGCAGCAAGGTGCAACTGTGTCATTGCTAACAATGACAGTGTAAAAATAGAACACAGTTACTATTCTTCTGAAGTGAACCAAAATCTATTGTCTTGTGTTTTATTTTTCTGTTTTTTTCCCATCCTCTCCACCACTACCTCCACCATTGTTGTGTTACATATTCATATGTTAACAGCATACAGCCCTCGCAGGCCCAGTCATGGAGGTGACATATTTTCCCAGCCAAAGATGAACCTTCTGAAAAAAAGCATTTCAGAGAGAAAATCTTGAAAGGAACCAGCTGCTGGGTATCTTACCTTTCTGCCTCACATACACTGCATGCTTTAATTGATCCAGTGGAGATATGATGGAAACCTGTCATCACTACACCAACAATCCAAAGGAACTTCACTTCCTTTTTCCTAAAATTGTGGCTGGCTACTTAATAGGGCTGCCAGCCATTCCAGAAGGTACACCGGGTGTGCTGCCAACACAGCATCTGCAGGTGCAGGGGATCGGTATCTTCCTGATAAAAGATAATGTGAAAATTAGAACCAGTCTCTACACCGACATCTGCAACCATAGTGACATTTGTCTAAACCCATACTCATATCACGTCCAACCAAGATGACTCACCCAAGGACTGATCTGAGAGGAGCAACGTGGGTAGGAATGGGAAAAATACTTCTTGGTTCTTACATGTTAGTTTACTTCCCTCTGTGAAAGACGGATATCAAGATTCACAAGGCATTTGCCATTGCTGTCAAGGGCTGTGCAAGGGCCAAACAGTAGCTTACATAATAGGACATTTAAATGTGACTTGAAGAGTGTACTTTGGAGTAGGTTGAGGTTAGATAAAGTACCGTATTACCCTCCAATAGCTTCCACATGCATTAGAGTACAGTGACAGTAATGCATTCACTGTCCTATTTTCTTAATCCTCTTGCTTGTGGAGTTGTGGTGTGGGTGGAAATCAATATTAAAATATAGGAGTCTAGATAACTGTGCGTAGCTAAGCCCTGAAAATATTAATTTTTGTCTTTGAACTATGCTAGTCATAGTGGGGAGTAAATTAATGCAGGATTAGAAACATTATTTTATACAAGATGTGATACAGGGCCAAGCTGAAGAGCCCTATTCCCTGTTAATTAAACCACACAGTTCATATTGTTCAAAAATACTGATTTAAGGAGAAGAACTGCAAACTAGAAAATATTTTGGTCTGTTTATATTTAATTTTAATTAACTGGAGACATACTAATTTGACAAGTGTTTCACAACACAGAACTTGTAAAAGGAGAGTTGAAGGTTATGCTTCATCTGTTGGCTATATTTTAAGTACAACTGCATTAAAAAAAAATCTTAAATACACACTCCAGCCTTACAACATAAGACATTTTAAACACTTTACTGTAGGCTTTTCATCAAACACATGTTTTTGCTTGGCATAAAATTATTGGTTAAATATTTCTGAACTTCACCACTACATAATTCAACAAACATAACTGATCATTTCATTTTGTTTCAGTCTGAGATCTAGAAACACCACCCATGTAGTGGAATACAGCTCACCTAACATCAGCATTCTAGGGGTGTCATCCCATGCTAAGATGGGTGTCTAACATAAAATACAACTCAGTCTTCAGAGGTAAAAATCTCACTTCAGTGATGAAAGTGGAAGACTACGTGATTAATTTAAGATTCACACATTTTATGTTTTTCAGCAATAAACAGAAAAAATAAAAATTCAGGTGAATCCCACTTTTTAGGTTACTGATACCAATTTTGTTCAGGCAAATATCTTTCTACATTATATTTGCTTGCTGAAGAACCAAAGTAGGAGTGATTCATTTCATGTTAGATTTTCTGAAGAATTCAGTGGGTTTGGATCTCTTTGAAATTGACAGTGTATATGTTTCTGTTCTGGAAATCTAAGATCCTGTTCCTATATCATACTGGGATATCAGTATCTCCCAAGCATTAAATATATGTTATGAATAATAGAAGACATAAAATTGGAGGTGAGGTATTGGAAAATTTAAGTAGTTGAATATGACTCCTTAGTATCTTCAGTATCTAGGTGAGAAATATAAAGATTGTCTTCTAATTTCTATCTTACATTTATTAATAGACAATTTTCCTTCTATTTGATTTGCTTCCACTATGTATATATGTTACTCTCATTCAACAATGGTATTGAAAATCATTAATTATTCCCCACTACTTGTACTTCTCAGGTTGATTTTTCTGCTCTGGAGAACTTTTCTCATACAAGACTTTGCTTTTCCAAGATTTAAAAGAAATCTTTAGAAAAAGGTTGGCTCACTTGGCTCTGGAAGGATCAACTTCTCTTCTATGGGTTGCATCCCCATGTTTCAGAACTGATTCTAGGAAAATAATTATCTTCAAGTTGTGTCTGAGAGAGACAGTAGAAGAAAGACAGTGTCTTAGTCTGGTCAGTCTCGTACAGAGCTGTGAGAAAGGGACGTTTGTGGGCTTCATTAAATATCCAGCTGGTAGCTGAATGTGGTGAAGAGAAGAATGGGAATATGAAGTGCAAAGCTACCTGAGAATGCTGCTGCTAAAAGAGGACTTGCTTGTAATTTCAGGAAGTTTTCCAGACTGCCATTTCTTCTTTTCAACTGTACAATCAAATCAAGTGAATATTTTCAGGTTTCAGTAGTGGGAAGTAATCATATTTTTGTAGTCTTGGAAGTCACCATATTTTGATTACTTCAGGGTGAATTGCTCGACATTTTTAATGCCATAAATTGTGCTTAATATCACAGTGTTCAGATACTGATATTTATTCCCTGAGCAGGGATATCCCTGGACTTCTCTGTAGGGAATTTGATGTTTTAAAAACAATTCTTTCAGCAGCCATGTGATTAAGATTAGGGAATGGATCTTATAAAAAAATATCAAAGTCTTCATCTGAAAACAAGGTTTACTTTCCATAGAATTGTCCAGATAACTTTGCTCTTTAAGGAATCACTTGAGATAAACACAAGAGGACATACAATTCTTTTCAAAATGAGCGCTAAATTAAACTCTTTTATTTTTTTGATACATAAGGCTAGTAACACAGGCAATAATACAAAAGTGTGCAAAAATTAACTTCACTAAGTTATGCTAAGTTTTCTTGAAGAACAACTCTTGTAAAATTTGAGGTATGACTAAAGATTTGATCAAGGTCTGATAGCTATTACAGGAGATGAAGTCTTCAAACCTTTCTCACAGTCATTTGAAGTAAAATCTCTTGATCAAATCAGTCAGTGCAGCCAGGGAGCTGGAAAAGCCACATATCTTGACAATAAACTAGAACTGTAGAAGTAAAAATAGAGTAGGAGGTTTGAAAGATGCAGGGGGACTGTGATAGGAAAAGGAACAGGCCTAGCAGCTCAGCCTCATCTCAGTACAAGCTGTAACTGAGAGTAGATATAGATTAAATATAAGGAAGAAATTCTTCACTGTGATGGTGGTGAGGCACTGGCACAGGTTGCCCAGAGAAGCTGTGGCTGCCCCCTCCCTGGAAGGGTTCAAGGCCAGGTTGGACAGGACTCTGAGTAACCTGGTCTGGTGGAAGGTGTCCCTGCCCATGGCAGGGGGGTTGAGACTAGATGATCTTTAAAGTTCCTTCTAACCCAAATCGTTCTATAATCTTATGTTTCTGATTCTATTCATCTGCTAACAGGAACACCATAGTTGTGTTGTGAAGCAACATCAGGGATATATGAGGAACTGACATTTCCTTCAGCTTCTGAATCTCGGTTTCCCACAAGTTTTCAGATAAACTTCTGAGACTTCTAAGATGCCCCTCATAAAATATCCCTGTCCTGTTTTTCATATCTTGGATCAGTGGAATACTGTTATGGTAAGAGCCTTTACAATTGGTGACAGATGGGGAGTATAGGTTTGTCTATACTTATATTTATTTTGGGGAAAAAAAGCACCTATTTTTTACTAAAGTATTTGAGATCAACTTTTCTAAATTCGTGCACATGTGTATGCTCTGATATGTGCATAGCTATATGTTGAAAATGGTTTATACTAGGTCAGAATAAAAAAAGATTGGCATAATCTAGAATGAATGTGTTATTATGAGTGAATGTTAGTCTTATTCAAAATTAAATTTTCTATATAAACAGGTTGTGAATTTCTCAAGGTAGTTCCCTTTGGATACCTAAGCACTGGTCCTGGGAACATTAGGGCTACATCTACAGTTCTGCCATGACTATAATTATAGTTTACTTTCAAGATGAGTGGCTGCATACGAGCTGGCTGTTGGGGAAGATGTGGCCTGTAATAGCTCCTTCTTCATGCCTGGGAATTTTTGAAATGCAGCTAGTTGTTGATGGTCAAAATGGCATCGGGGGCACCTCCAATGGCTTAGCAGTGAGGATGATTGCCTGTCACTGCCCTGGAACTACTTAATACGCTGGTACAGACACAGCTTTAGAGAGCTCAGGTCCTAATACCACATGCCTAGTGATTTCTCTGATGTCCTGCCTTCTTAGAGTACTGAACTGGACTGTGACTAGGGATAGTTCCTTAATGTCACCAGTAGCTGAGAAGACTGCTCCTGTATGATTTTTCACAGTGTTTTAATGTATATATCTAGTAGGCTGCCCAAATTAGGACTAAGTTCACAAGGTTCCCTATATAATCAATAGAGAGAAAAGCACCTCCACAGATTGATTTGGTACATGCAAACTAGGCCATGCTCTATATTCCCCTCTAGAGCAGCCAATATTTCAGGGAAAAAACAAACAAACAAACAAACAAACAAACAAAAAACCCCCCAAAAAACGCCTCCTGACCAAGGATTCTTTTTTCTCACTGATTTGAAGAAAAGTAACTGGTTGCTACTGGCAACCTGCAATCATGACATCACAATGGAGTCTGCCACCCTCACTCAAAGTAAAAAGAACACCTTTCGGTGCTTAAATGGGTCTCTGAGTCATTCAGAATCAGATTCACATCTTCTCTGAAAGAACCTATTGGTAAGAGAATCTGTCTTACCAGGATGGTGACAGCTGCTCTGTAGTCTCTAAAATGCACAGACATCAAGCTCCCATAGTACCAATGCTATGATTTCAGGCATCTGCCTGCACACAACTTATGAACTGCAATTTAATTTCAATGAACCATCTGTATTCCTGTTTGTTCCTATGCCTTATAATCCTTATGTGAAAAAGGGGAAGCATAGTACTTACAGCTCTATCTTTAAAAAAAATTACCTCTTTTAAAAAATTGCCTCTTTTAAAAGGGTATTATTTGGTGAAGGTGGGGTCTAGACTAGGAAAAGCTACATTCCTTATTAGAACTATGGGATTTCCATAGAGAAGAAAAAAGAAAATCTATATTAAAAGTCAGACTCTTCATTGCTCAATGCAGTTTGCTCTTACCTGCTGTAGGCAAATATTTTTTTTACAAAAAGTGACAGACCACATATACAATCTAAAGTTAGGTGTCAGGCCAAACTTTGGCAGATAGTGTGAGTGTCCATACAGCAGGGAATGATATATAAATAATGCAGGTACATGCCACAAATAGTTATAGGTGAGAGCTTAACCCACTGATAGGCAAGAGCCATGATTGTGAATAGTGGCTGTTAGAGTGCTGTTGTGTTTGTCTTGGAGATCCATGGCCATGAATATGCAGCTCAGACTGATAAGATAATTGAACTCTGGTAGCAATTCCCCCAGATTTGACCTCAGCCTCAATTCCCTCATGTTTTCCAGCAACTTTTTACCAATATAAGAAGAGATGCTAATCACACTGCCACCTTCTTCCAAGGTCATCCCTCTTCCTGACCAACAAACACCTTTAAGACTTTTATTCATATCCATCTGCCGTTCAGAATGCTGCTGGACAATGAAGTGACCTTATTTAATTCCTTCCAAATCTTCAGAGAATTTCCTCAAAAAATCCAGATGGAAGGCTGATTGCAATGTGGAGCCTTCAGAAAACCAGTAGAAAGCATTGATCTAAAATATTCACTTCATTGACTTTCACTGGGACCAGGGGGAGTCACAGGTAAAGAGATGATGATGCATAGTCATTAAAGAAAAGGTATTAGTGTTGAAGTGCATGTAACACTGGAAGAGGACACAGTATGTAGATGCAGAAGGGACCTGTCTGAGACCTGGAGATACTAAATAGCAGTGTAAGTGGTGGCTGCAGAAGCAGGAACACAAAGCCAGAAGCAAGAAGAAAAGGCAACTAAGAAAAAAAAGGGTGAGAAGAAGGAGCTGGAAGAGGCAATTTTTACATTGTGAATGTCCCTCATCAGAACTGACAAGCAAAGAGATGTCAATGTTATATTTTGATTGCTAGATCAGAATTATATAAAATGCAACAAGTAAACTCCTCATTCAACTTATCTACCTGATGAGAGAGAAAATGGCTTCAAATAACCAACACCCCACAGGTAACAGTCAAGAGCAGAATAACTTTAGATTGACAAATGGATGATGCAATGCACCAGGCCAAAGGAGAGAAAGATTTGCTGACATCAAAATTTCCAATCATTGATTATAAGAATGATTGGAATAAGGAGCAAAGAAGATAAAATAAAATAGGTAAACAACGTTCACAGTGAATACCGTTTTCTTGATCTGATCTTAGTTTAGTTGTGTGCTATTATTTCACAGGAAATATCTGCTGAAAGCAATCGAATTTACAGAACAGTTTCAGAAAAATGTATCAGCAGCAGTGGATTACTTTTGTTCAAAGAACAAAACCAACTTCAAAAGGAAGGGAGCAAGCCTTCAAAAAGATGAGAAAGACGGACAGTGATATACAGAGTGCACAAGAGTAAGGAGGAAGGAAAGAAAGAGTGATCTTTATGGCTAGAAGTTTCTTCTAACTCCAGACATAATTCATGAAAAGAGGAAAGATGTTCCTGAGAGAAATGTAGGCCCATATATGAGATATTGTATAACAAGTTGCAGATGAAAGGAACTTCAAGCGGATCTTTTCAATGTTAAACTTAAATCCCTTGGGAAAAAAAAGAAATGGAGAAGGAAGAGGAGAAAGGCATTTTTTTAATTATAATGGACAGGACTGTACACATAAAGCCTTTCAAAGCAGTGCAAATATTTAAACAGCTGCAATGAAAAGTTTTTATATTATCTGAGAATGAAAGCATATTTCTGGAATCACATATCTTTGAGCCTCTGATGTGCTGGTTTTGGATGGGGTAGAGTTAATTTTCTTCACAGTAACTAGTATGGGGCTATGTTTTGGATTTGTGGAATCCTACATGACAAGTCACAGAAACTGCTGAAGGACAAGTTGAATCAAGTTAGTTTGCAGAAGTGAAGGCCATCCAGCTTGCTTAGGTACTGCTGAACAAGAAAAATGGTCAGTTCTTTATGCTGACTCATGGATGGCAGCAAATGCTCTGTGGTAGTGACTACAGCAATGGAAGTAGACCAACTGTCAGTGCAGAGGTAAACCCATCCAGACTGCTGAATTATGGCAAGATGTTGCTGCCCGTGTAGAGAGCCTGGTTGTAAAAGTACATCATGTAGATGCTGACATACCCAAGAGTTGTGCCACTGAAGAACAGTGAAACAATGAGCAGGTGGACCAGGCTGCTAAAATTGAAGTGGCTCAGGTGGAACTGGATTGGGAATATAAGGGTTTATAGCTCATTAGGCCCATGACACATCAGGACATTTAGGAAGGAATACAACATGCAAATGGGTTCATAATAGAGGGGTGGACTTGACTATTGATGACATTGCACAGGTTATCCATGAATATCAAATGTGTGCCATAATCACACCACCACAAACCCACCATGGCAAGCACCATGCCAAGCATGGTGGAAGTAACTACTGTATGGTTGGAAACATACCCTGTGACCCATGCCACTGCCTGGAATACTAAAGCAAGGTTTATGGTGACATGACACCCCTGAAAGAATTGAAACAGACAACAGGACTTATTTCCAAAACAACTTCATAAACACCTAGGCCAAGAAGCATGGCAGTGACTAGGTGCATCACATCCCCTATCATGCACTAGCCTCTGGGAAAACTGAATAATACAATGGAGCGTACAAATACAAAGAGTACCTCAGATCTGTTTCAGAGAAAAGAGCAATATAGCATTTAAGACAAGTTACATTAATATATCATGACCAATCATAACATTACTTAATGCAAATTCAAAGTAGAATACCAAAGAAAGTTTGAAGGCTAAAAATTCTGCTGATTCTGTTAACATACAGCCAATTTCAACAAAAACTTGTGGATGTATCTGTTTATCAACATTAAATCTGAGGCAAGCTATTCAGGCAGAAATAGAAAAGTGACAGAAAAAGTAAAAATACTGAGCTCAAACAATGTGTTATGAAATTTTGCAACAGAGCTGTTAACTGCCTATCTGGAAAGTTCTATCTGTCTTTCAGGGGTCCTGCAGGTTACTCTTCACTCAGTGCAATATTTATTTGGAACAATGATCCAAAGTAAATTAACAAAAGATGTCCTTTAGCATCATCAATGGGTTCACAAGCTGGATAAGCAGAAGTAGATCTACTGAAGGACAAGGAAGCTGCATGTTTGCATAGACTGAAAGAACTAAAATGAGACCACTGCCAAAGTCTCACATTGAAGAAGAATCACTTGAGGCAAAACTGGGGTGCTTGGGACCAGAGACAGACATTGGCAAAAGCTAGTCACTGGAAGCTGTTTCATTGGGAGGGCAATTGCTTTACCACATCTTGGGTATTATTGGTAGATGTATGTAACTGAGCAGGTCATATGGAATCAGACCTGTGATAAAGAGCATTTGTGTGGCCCGCAAGAAGCTTTTCCAGAGTTGCAGATGACAGCACCAGTGTCTGGATTGGAAACAGTAAAGGCAAGATGTGGAAGATCACATACATTGTCTTGTCCCTCCACTAGGAATAGCAGGGTAGTAAAGCTAAAATTATATCAGAACAAGATTGCTTTCTTAGTTGCTGTAGCGTGATATTCAGGAACCTCAGTCACCTCCCAAGAGCTATATCCTGACACTGGACAAAGAATAGTCAATGAAGCAGTCATACTTAATGATAAAAAAAATTCAAGCCTTTCTATCAATATCTTGTTTTTGAGTTGCTTACACTGTCTGAGTTTTTTTTAGGTGATGCCTGGACAAGGAGGATCTGTGGATATTGTTATTTTCACACAATTCAGTGTGTAGCAAGGACCTGGAAAGCAGCAATGCCAACTGTAACTGCTTCTGTGTAAATGGGTAAGCAGCACTTCATGGTGATGTCTCGGGGGCCATGATGTGTTTTTTCTACCAGGTCCACTCTTACTAGCAGGAGGAAACCACCATCCACATGAAAAGGGATGTGTGCAGTCAGGGAAAAATTCAACTAGAACATTTACATGTAAATCAACTATACAACAAATGGGAATTTTTACCAAAAACTCACCTCTTCCTGGCTAACCACCATCACCTGTCCATGCTGCCGAAGTGCATAAACTACAGGCTGATAAGAGAGGGTTGGAGATACATAAAGGTTCTCTCCAAAGCAATAATGAGGACAAAGAAAAATTTTGCATCTGTGCTAACTCTATCTCTTCTAGTAGCTTTCATAAGATCTGTAAAAAGCACAGAAAACAGAAAGAAGAGAGAATATCCAGGCATTGTGCACCCACAGACCACAGAACAAAGCAGAAGCAAATATATTGACTAACTACTTATTTCACTACTTCAGTATTGCAAGCTGTTACTCTGGTTTCTGCAGAGTAAGCAATTTGACAGCATCAGAACAGCCATCACAACCAGAGCGGTGGGGCTTTTCCACCAGACCTGCTATCCCAGCTTGTTTTGTTTCAGACAGCAAACTGCAGTTTCCTGGCAGGCAGTTTGTACAATTTAGCAAGCAATGAAAATTCACTCACAGCACATCACCACCTTCCCACAGCCAGTCAAGTGTCAACACTGAATTAACAGTTGAAATTATTAAGACTGTTAAAGAAAACTGTAAGCATCAGATAAATATCTATGGCAGGCTATACCTGGATGTAGAAACACTATTACAGAAGATATTAATTAACAACAACTTTTTACAATATCTGATGTCAAGATGCTGTTATATATTGGTGCCCATAATTCCATCAGTAACAGACATGACAATGGAGTAAGTGCAGGACAAAGGAAAGATACACAGGGGACAATTGAAGACCTTTCAGATGTACATTTTGGAGGACCTCAAGAACAGACTATTATCTCAGAAGAAAATGCAGTGCGCAAGAGAATTCTGTAAAAAGGCTGTGAATGAGCATTTAATTCACTCATGTCCTCACTATAGCAAATACCACTAGAAGACAGATGTGGGGATGGTAAAATATACACTCCATTAAACTTCAGTTGCAGGACATGAGCAAACATGAGGGGTTGATGACGGATATGAGAAGGCACTTAAAATATTTAATTTACAGTAAGATAAGGCAAGTGTCCATAGAATCAGAAAGGTTCTCCTTGACACCAACATCAGACTGCCTCCACTACACAGAATAGGTTTTGGGCAGTGCTGAGGTGTGAAAGGACAGCCTTTCCAGGAACTTCCCTAGCTGCCAAGAAAGTTAAAAGTAAGTAATAAAAGTAAGAGTTGGTGCCAATGGTAGGTAATGCACACATACAGTACAAACTTTATTATCTGAAGTGCATATGAAGAGCAATTCATTGTGATACAGAGTTTCCACAACTGGAAGATAAATTGCAATTACAGAGAAGGATGCAAAGAAGTATTCAGTGTATCAACAATATTTTGAGTCGAAAGGTTGAACACTGCACTGTCTTGGCAGTGTTTCCACTCTCTTTCATCTTGAATATCAAGCAGATGGAATGTAAAATATTTCAATTAGGGGCAAATACCATCAAAATGACTAAACATTTTGGGAAAAAAACAATGTTTTTACGATGATTGCACTTTAAAAGCTAATGACTTCTTCCATTATTTGAGGTACATAGGCTCTCTTAAAAATGGTTTTATGTTTGTGTCTTTTAATCTGAGATTATGAAGAATATGAATCACATAGTGGTTGGCATGCCAGGTTCCTAGTGAGTCCATTGATATGTTTGTCACCAGACTTTCTTGACTGGAGCTATGTCAAGGAACTCTGGGACTCATCAAGAGGCAATCAAAAGTGACAGGGTAACTGACAGTTCTGACAAGTGATTGTAGAACACATGACACTGTACTGTGCTGTGGGAAAATGACCTAACCCTTACTGTTAATTCTAAATACCCCATAGCAACATGTGCTCCTCCACAGTGTATTATCATATTGTCAAAAAGGTTAGCAGAAGGAGAAGCTACTTCCAATGCATGACTGAATTGGTCCTTGCTTCTACCATGTCCAAGGAATAAAGTTGAGAGACAATGGTCACTGTGCAGAGCATAAACACCAGCCAGCTTTCTCCTTTCTGTTCCTGTAGTGTTTAACTCTTTTCCTCGATACGTTCCTGACTTTTTCTCTGAAGTCAGGATCAAAAAAATGCTTCTTTTGTGTTCTCCATGTGAATGATCTCAGACAGAAAAATTGCACATAAACGGGCAATAAAAAGGAAAACCTCACGTATGACGAAGAAGCACAGATGTAAAAAGAGAGAAGTAAAAATTCTAACAAAAGCTAAAAGTGCCATATTAATATTCTCCTCTTTTTCTCTGTTTTTGGATCTAAAATAAACTTATGTAAGGCTGTGGGGGTGTTTGTTTATGTGTGGAGGTGTATTTGACTTCATGTTAAGCTCTTACCAAAGAAATCACCTAAATTTGATATTTGGAACCTTTGATCTGATGGTCTTCATATCTACTTTCTTTTTCTTTTGCAGTCTTTCCACAGAGATGTTTTCACTGACATCACTAAGCTTTGATTTAGGCTATTAAATCATATTTTGCTCTTCCGTCTATCTACTGACATTTTATTCTTTCTATGCAGATAAAACCTCTATTATTGTCAAGTAGATCTGAAAGCATTTTCTGCCTAAAGGTGTTTGTCAGTTACACAAGGGAAGGAATAGGAAGAAATTAAGATGCTCTTATAGACATAGGCATTTGATCTATTAAAAAATGTAACTAAATGCAAGTGCTAAGAACGTCCTTTACTGTGTTACCCCTAGCACTAGTTGAACATCCAAACAATATGGGGCTTCACTCTTTTATACCTAATGGGAAAATAGGTCTGGCTTGAGGTCTGCTTTCAAGGTGAGGTTGAAAATTGGGGCTAATATTGTAGAAACATTAGTCCAAAAGGAGGTACCATGCTGGGAACTACATGGACAAAGAAGGACTGGCAGCAAGGTGGCAGGGAGCTGGGGTAGATCGGAGATGGCCTCTAAGTAATGCAAGTGCTTCACTGGCAGCACCAGAAAGAAGGTCTGTATCAGTACATTCTTGTTTAGGAGCTGTCACAAAAAATCACACTACATGAAACTGCAACAAAAAAATACTAAAATACTATTGTAAAACATTTTTTCAAGGTCTATACTAGGGGTTTTGCTAATATGCTGGTGTTGATAAAAAAAATCCCATCCTTAGCTGATGTAGGTAGATACATTTTTTGAGATGATAATGACCTTGAACCTCCTGGTACTTCATGATTAAAACAGGATCATTATAATGATTAGCGAGTGGAAAGCTATCGGCTACAGATACTGAGACACTCCGATGTATGAGATATCCGTGCCCGGGCGCTGTCAGGGGCCTGCCGGGCGGTCTGTGTGGGGAGAGTCCAGGGCTGCCCCGGGCCGGACACAGCCGGTCCCAGCCGGTCCCAGCCGGTCCCAGGCGGCTCCAACGGCCCCAGCGCAGGACACAGCTGAGCCCCTCAGCCAAGCTGGGGGCGCCGGGGGGAAAACAGGTTTCAGCAAGGGCCAAAGGCGGCCCAGGCAGAGGAGGAGGAAGAAGCCAAGGAGGGAGCAGCAGCAGAGGGACCCCGAGGCCGGAGGAGGAGGAGGGCAGGAGGGGCTGCAGGCCCGGAGCAGGGATCCCCTGCAGCCCTGGAGAGACCCCGCTGGAGCAGAGACCCACCCTGCAGCCCGGGGAGGGCCCCACGCCACAGCGCAGCGGGGGGATATTTCCTGCAGGAGCTGCGGCCGTGGAGAGCCCAGGCGGGAGCAGGTTGTCCCTGAAGGACTGCGGCCCGGGGAAGGGCCCGCGCTGGAGCAGGGAGCCGGGGGGAGAGGGAGGAGCGGCCCAGAGGGGCTGGGATGGGCTGGCCGCGACCCCCGGCCCCTGCGCCCCGCGGGGCAGAGGAGTCGGGAGCGAAGGGGTGAGACTCAGAATGAGAAAAAGGGGTGGGAGGCAGAGAGAAAGATATTTAGTTTTTTCTCTTTGTTTCTCACTACCCAAGTGACAATAAGTTAAATTACTTGACCACAAGTCATCTGTTTAGCCTGTGATGGTAATTGGTAAATGGTGTCCCTGTCTTTATGTCAATCCATGAGCTTTTCCATCCTATTTTCTCCCCTGTTGTGCTGAGGAGGGGAGGTGAATGAGTGGCTGGGTGGGAGTTTGTCCCTTTGCCAGGCAAAGTGTTAATGAAGATTTCCTGAAGCAATCTATGAGATCTTACACTGAAGATCATGCAGCCAATCCTCTGTTTTACTGGCTATCTCTTTAAAAAACAAAAACAAAAATATTTTTTGCCTGCATAGGCTTTCCTGGCCTCTTTTTACTGCATAAAACTAAAACTATAAATTAAGTGACATCATAGCCTCCCTTGAAACCACTGGTTGTGGTGTGCTTCCCACTATCTTGTTAAGTGTCAGAATAGTCTTCTGGTTGTCAGTGTTCACTGGAAGAAACTCCCAAGGCCACCCAATCTCCATTTCCCAAAATAACTTGTGCAGATTAAATGTATACCCTCTGGATACATAGCATTGACAGATGCAGGAGCTGGATACCTCCTGGTCTCTTAGCACCACACCTGGATAAATAGGTGTCCTTACTGTAGTCAGCTACAGTCATCCTCAAAATCCTACTTAATTCAAGCCAGAGGAAGTTGAACGAAGGATACATTTACTAAACCTAAAACAGATACATTTGCAAAGCTTCATAGAAGGGAAAAGAAGAAAAGACACATCCACCTGCCTAAAGACAACCTCTATTTCTCTCGCCCTGTATGCCTTGGCTGATACACTGGCAGGCTGTCTTCCTCTTTGCTGCTGAAAATTTCAGCTCTCACCAAGAACTGAACTCTAATATTGCCTTCACAAAACCAATCCAAATACTTAGAGCACACCTTTTTTTATAGTTCTAGTCCATCTGTTGGGCTCCTTCACATTTCCTATCTCTTGGACTCTGATCCAAGCATAAAGAGGACTAGCCGTTCTTCTCATCACACTTGCTTGAAGATGCTGGTATCTGTGGGACTGACACAAACAGTTTTACCTGTGTTACCAGAGAGTTAATAACAAACTTTGTTCTTGTCTAAACTTCTTATAAGTCTTTAACACACAGCAAAGCATGATGCTCTTTTCTAATGGGTGGGGAAATTTCACACCTCAGACTGATGGCATTTCAGAGTCAGCTCTAGTATTTCACATATAACATCTAGACCAACAGTTTTTATGGAGACAGACACATGAGCTAAATTCAGATCATTACTGGCATTTGCCTGAGACCAGATATTAAGCTCATCAATGACTCTGGGTGTTTAAGGTTTTGGCCGTTTCGAAAGATAACATGACAGCCTGACATTGCAAAAGAGAGATGGCAAGAGTGCACTGATGACTGTTGCACTTAGCATCAGCAGCCCTTGCTGAACCTGTGTTCCTCATAAAGCTGCACTTGGAACCTTAAAGATACTGGGCCTGCAGACAGAAAGCAATACTAAATTATTTCTAACAGCAATGAGGACTGAACAGGTTTTGCTGCCAAGTCAGTGGTTAGAGCCCAGCCTGTTGTGTTACCACAGTGATCACAACATTTGCCTTCTCCACAGCATCTGTTCAGAATGACGTTTTCCCAGGCTGTATGTACTATTAATATATTATTTAACAAACACTTGAAGGGGTGTGATGGTGTCAGGAACATTTTGGATAACAACTCTTATTCCTCCCACTCTGCTGTCACTTCATTTGTTTCCCACAAGGGTAGTTCTCAACTCTGAATTTGATCCCTGATATCTATGAAATGAAGGAAAAGGTATGAAAAAAAAATATACTTTTTTTCTTGTTTGTTTTAAATTAGGGATAAGCAAATGTTTCAAACTCTCAGAAAACAGATCTTCCTCAAATCCAAACAGCTTTGCTTTTCCTTTGGAGTCATTCTAATTGTAATGAAACCTCAAATCAATTATGTAAATTTTTTTTAATAGCTTCATTGAAAATGAACATGAAGAGCTCTACGGACTTTACGCTTCATTCCCATCGTCACCACAATACAAGCAAAATCAACCTTGTTTAACAAAACACCCTTACCAGCTACCTCTTTTGGGATACTGTTAACTGTCTTCAGAAATAACCTGTCTCTCTTAGTTTACTACTGAAGAAGATAAGGTTGGATGCTCAACTTAGGTATGACTAATATGATTAATATGACTATAAGATGGAAAATGCGTGTCACATATCTAAAATGTGAAAATGTATGTGAAAGTAACTGCATCCTCAGCACTTGTTTTTTTTTTTTTTTTTAATATTCATAGTGCTTCTTACCTGCCTACAGTATCACCCTTCCTCTTTCCTTTTGCCAGGCAGCATTCCTAAAAAGAGACATAGTCTCCATCCTTAAGAGTTTACACATCTAAATAACTAATGCAGATTTCTGGCAGAAAAACAGGAAGAAAGCACAGGTTTCTTGTGGGGAAGTTACAAATGAAGAAGCTTGTTAGAAAGGAAGGACTTGAAGCTTGCAGAAGACATTGTGTGGACAAGATGGACAAGAAAGATAAGAATGGGAAAGGTGGAAGATTAGGAGGAGTTATGAATACCCTATAGGATTCTAGACACAGAGGGGATTGCTTAAAGTCCCAGAAAGAGATGGTATAAAGCAATCAGGATAAAAGAAGAAACTCCAGGGAAAAGTAGGGACCAAGGGACATAAAATCCTGCTTCTCCTGCTTTGGAGAGCAGTTCTTTTGCAGGAGAAAAGTAGCAGGTCCATAGGTTCATCACCTTTTTCACACTTAATTTCATTTTGATCCCAGCTGAAATGAAGATATGACAACTTATTTACTGCACTTGAGACCTTGCAGATTCTTTTTAAGTTTTCATTTCAAAGACTTAAGAGTTATGAAAGAAGGATACAAAAAAGACTTTGCTTTAAAAATTTCCCTGTCCTTTATCTACTATAAAGATTAGTTAAAAAGAACATTAAATTCCTTTTTTTTTTCTTTAATCTCAGTTATGGCCCTTCTCTTGTCATTAATTTATTGGGTCCTGTGTTCCTGTATGTGCTTCCTTCTTTTCTTTCTGGTATGGATAACATCTCAGTGTTATTATTATCATTTACTTTGCCACTTTTCCGAGTTTCCCTTGGCTTTCGTTATTTCCGATTTATACCAGACCTGGCATCTGTCTTATTTGGACAAGATCTGTCTTATACTGTGTTATTTACACAAGATTCCCATATGTTTTTTAAAAAGGCTTCTTTAGCCTCAGAAAATGTGCTCATTTTTCTGCTTAATGATATGGGCTTCCTTTTTCCTCTTGGTATTCCCTGCCTCTGAAATTGCTCCTTACATACTTTCTGTGTCAAATCTGTAGAGTGTAGGGTGTTCCTTCTGTATTACCTTCTTCAGCATGATGTTAACCTTTTCTATCAGCATTTAGAGTTTGCCCTTTCACAATTCATTGTCACAACATTTGCCTTCTGGGAGATATTCTGAGCTGCAATATCAAATCTAATTTTGTCCTGATGCCCACTGGAACTCATGTAACCTTTGTAGATCGGTGTAATAAATATGATTTTACCAGGACTGAATGCAGGGAATTAAACTCAATATTTTTACAGTCATTGTCATTAATAACAAATACTCCTTCCAGTCTGATCCCTTCTTGGTTAAGGTGATGACTTGTAAGGCTTTCATTCTACCTAGGAGATGACTTCTAATATTGCTCAATTTTGCTTTGCATCTCAAATCAAACAAGTACAACACTGTTGAATACATGTCGCATATAGATAAAAAAGCAGAGACAAAGAGTAGTGTGTAGTAGTATGCATTAATACAGATGAAGATAAATGCAGACACAGAGATTTACTTACTAAACAAATCAGGTAAAAGTAGGAAATAGGCACAACTTCTCTTCACACCTGCATTTATACCTTAGAAAAGGTAGAGAGGTATGAGGTAGTAGAGTACAGATAAAGCAACATAGATGTATAACATACATGTTTTAGCCAACACACAAAGCATAAACAGCTTTTTCAGGTGTGTTCTTTCTTCTCCTAAGCCATACATCAGTGCGAAACAACCCTGTAGCCATTTGTACATTTTTTTATTGTTTTATTTGTCTATAAAGGTCCTGATACTGAAAATGTTGGGAAATTAAGTCATTAAGTCCAGCCTTGGCTCCAGTGGCGGGGGATGGGGGGAGGGATTGACAGGAAAATATGATCACTGAGCTACTTACAGGAATTGAAATTTGAAGCTCGTGTGAGAAATATGTGCAGGAGTGGTAAAGAGGAGTGGTTTTCAACTATTAGCATTACTCTGAATGGGTGCAATGGAAAAATTTAAAAAAAACCTAGAAATTACATAAATATTCATCACCTGCTACTTATTCATCTTCCTAAATGATAGACAAAGCTTTTGAGAAGAGGAAAAGTTCCAGGTACGAATTGTTGGTAGTGTCATAAAGAGAAAAATATTTGTGTTTTTCAAAGGACCTAATCTTGAAATAAAATGAGAGATGATAGGTAGATAAAGCAAGGTGCTTGAAGGGAGTTAAAGACAGTAAATAAAGGACGCTATTAGGGATGATTTGTTAAGAACTGACCACTGCCTTCACATTTCCTTCCTTTTCACTTCTTAAGTCTTCCGTGAAACTTTTCAGATTCTGGAATCTTTTCCAGTTGACCAATGGAACTTGTAATGAAACAGTAAAAAATGAGTTTATAGTTGTTATGATGTTGCAGTGCATGAATCCCCCTGTGGTTATTAGTGAAATTTTATCTTATTTTGAAAAGAGCTATCATACTTTACCAGCTGGTACAATGGTGTAGATACACCTGCTAGGGAAATGGAAATTCAGACACACCAGTTTTTGTTCTGCAGATATTGTACATGAAAGTGCTGGTATAAAAATTGGGAGAATTGCCTGTCTCTTGCCTTTTCTCTCTCAACCTTCCAACACTCGAATGGACGTTTGTGTTAGGTAGATAGTCACCAGTGTCTCTTAGGTAAGTTTGACCTTGAAAGCCCTTGTCAATGAATCTTTCACTGAAATTGTCTTACCTTCCAAATGACATTTTTTCCCTCTGGAAACTCTGGAAAATCAGGTGGATTCTCTCACAGAAACATAGTGACCTCCTGGAGAGTGAAACTCAGTAGAAGTGTTGGAAAAACAAGATATGCTTTGATTGTGTTACAGTGGCCACAGCTACTGAGCCCTAAATGTCTGCTGAGGCATCTAGACTGCCTGAAATATCTGTATCACAAGAGGCAGAGGAGACTGTCGCTTTGCTGTATTCTGCATCCACTTACGAGCATTTTACTTCTCTGTAATACTAAGAACAGGAAAGGTTATTAACAGATGCCAGAAAATGTGAATTCAATTACGGTATGTTGCAAAATCCTCAGATGTAAAGTAGATTTACAAGGTACAGATATATATTTAGTCCAAGTAATAATATTGAACATAATTGCACTTTTATAATATGAAAGACATAAGGAAGAAAGGGATAAATTGTTTTTTGTGGCTTTCAGTTGCAGAATCAGAAATGCTTGAGTGTGAGGGATAAACAGAGTTCACTGAGGTTCATACAGAAGAAATTTTTAATGAAAAATTATACTTTGAGTCCTACACTTTTTAGCAATTGTTTGAACAGTTTAAAAAAGTCAGTGACTAAAAGAGCAGCCATTTGGGAGATAAAAAAAAAAAAAAAAAAAGGTGTTATATTAAAAAATATATTAATTAAACTTGCATCTGCTACCAGCTGGAATTATAGGCAAGAGAGACCATAAAATCTCTCTTCTGTTCTTCTTATACCAAGAGTCGCTCTATTGTTTTAATAATAGGAAGGAAATCTGGCTATTGGATTCAAATTAAATAGTAAGTTTCACCCACATATATCCTCAGGCAGCATGATGAGAATTTAGTAAACAGAAAAGTTCTTCCTAAACTTTCCCAGGCCATGTATTTTTACACAATAAATGATCCAGGCCATGTGGAGCAGTACTGGCTGGAAAAAGATTTTGTTATCTACCTATTTGTTTGGTTTCTGGTACTGTCACAGGATCACAGCACTGCTAAATGCTGTGTTTCTGTTTCACTGGAAGATCTTCACAGCTCTGAAGTTGCCTTCATTAGCTTTGAGGGCCATCGTCATGACAGCTTTTAAACTGTTGTCTCCATTCCTACAGGGAGTAAACCCACGAGTCTATGAACACACACAACGAGAATATTCCCTCAAACACCACCCACCTGAGCACGCCCTGGAGCCATGCCCAAGAAGACTACCTGGGGGATACCTGAAGACTCACCTGCCAAGTTTAGATAGCACATAGGTGAAATATGTAGACTGAGAGACACCAGCATATTTAGGAACCCAAACACTGTTGAAGCAAAGCCCTTACATACCCTGCCTCTCCTCCTATACTGAACAGCACTCAGACCTCTGCTAAGGTGCCACTAGTCCCATTAATTTTTGAGGAATCTTCATAATATTGTATAGCCCAGTACCTCCACTGTTGCCACTGCAAATAACATAAAGCTTACAGGCTTAAAACTAATTCTGCAAGGCCCTTGTACTGGGTTTTGTCAGACTTGCTGTGTCTGGGATTGTCTAGGTTGTGTCTTGAGCTTTGGTTTAGATTACAATTTCCCAGTGAGCAGGTAACTTATCTAACTTGTCTTGTTTTGCTTTGCTTTTTTTAACTGTAATGTAAAGCCTATTGCTAAAATAATTTGGGTATATTACCTGTGACAGGTAGTGTTAACAAATACTTAATCTCTTTAGAATGAACTATCTATGACTCTAGAATAAAGATGTGGTACAGAGTGTAAGTGTGAAGAGATAACATAAGCTTTGAAAGTATAAGGTGTGGATTATACCAGAGGGTCTTCAGTGATAAAATGTCAGCAATGTTCAATTACAGGCTGTTAAAGGAATGTAACTTCAGGAGTTGAGAAGAAAAGTTTTTAGGGATAATAAAATTAAAAAGTATCAAATATCCATTATACTTAAAACATGCAATATAAAGTAAATTCAGACATAATGTGGAACTGTAGACCAATAGAGAAAGCTAGGGTGCAGAGCACGTTAGAAGTATAAAAATTGCTTTAGTTTAACCTAAAGATGACAATAAATAAACTCCCAGCATCTGCATTGCAGTCCTCTGGCAAAGAAATTTTGGTACTGAGCATTTAATACAACCCACCCTACTTCGCTGTTTTCTCAAGAGAACTTCTGCCATTGACCTCAGAACGCAGAAGAACAACAAAAGTTTGAGCAAAATTTCGCAGGAAAGGGTTGTTAGGAAAATTTATATTATAATTTTAATGGTATTATATTAAGACTTTCCTGGATTAATTAGATAATTTGGTTTGTGGCTGTCAGTATCACTGCACCAGTAACAAATGTTTGCTCTGTTTTTATTAGATTGTTAAAATTTTAATTAAGCCAACAATGAATTTTCATCTTTGTATATAAGATGTGGGTTTTTTCTATAACAATGTTTCTACTACAACAGTAGATGTTTACACAGAGTAAACTGCAACAAACCACCATGTGAGCATGTAGCTTCCTTAAAGATAGAAAACACGTTGTCTTTTGCTCTCCAACAGCCATTCAAAAGCTAAATGTCAAACTATTCAAAAGCAGAAACCACAAAGAATAGGGTGGTTGTGTATGATTACTGTGTCTTTTCTGGCTAGAAACTATGAGTTTCATAAACCTAGACATCACCAATGAAAAATAATTATTTTTAAAAATAAATCGACAGAATTTATTTTAACAAAACAAAGTCACAGTAGAAGAGTACTTAGACTCTGACATGGGCAAAAGCTTCTTGGAATAATGAGTCTTGGATTGAAAGTACAACTTTTTTTAGGTAATAGTTTCTCCCACCAACACTCACAAATTTCACATGAATTTCAGAGTGAAAAATTCTACAAATCTCTGCAATCCTTCAAGTAGGTTCATAGATGACTGTTAATGAAGGCACACAGTGTACAAGAGGTAACCTATAACAATGTTGGTTAACAAAGGCTTTGGTCATATCTTGATTCCCCATCTTGTTTGGAATAATTATTGTTGTCATTATAAAACATACCATCAGTTCAGACAGCATTGGAGGCGATCTAGGAATTTGACTGTGCAAACAACATCAGTCTTCCAACTAAATTGATGAAAGATATTCAATAAAGTGCAGATGGCTTGGTAACTACTGCTAAGCAAATGCATCAATACTAATTAATCAAAAACAGAAGTCATGAAAATGAACTTAATCACCAATAATTTCATCTGTCAAATTAAGCCTTGAAAATTGTTAATATTTTTACATCCTGAAAGTGTGCCACTACAACACAGGTTGCCTGTGAGGTCTAGAATAAGCATAATCTATGTTTGACAAATTAGAAACAGTAGGGTTGGTGTCCATCTTCTGTTCTAGGCAGACAGCTTGTGGACAACCAGAACACTTTTTTTTTGCAGCTAACCTGCCACATGTCTATAAGAACATGTCTTTGGGTGGGTCTGAAATTATATCTTCAAGTTCTGGGGGCTTGTTAGATAAGCCTAATTTTGAAGACAGGCAAAATAAAGAAGAGGTGAGAATTTGAATACTGCTTTCTAATAATATGAGTAACCAGAGGAAGAGACAGACACAGTCTCTTTGGAGAATAAGATTCATCACTGACATTAGTATTTCTTTTGTGAATTCAGATCAGAGACAGAAAGTTCTCCCTACAGGATATGTGGAATGGTCAGCTCAGGAATGGTTAAAATGGTGTCATGGAAACAAGTAAATTAACTCTCCATTATGTTAGGTAACAAACAACTTGGATACCATGACAAGTATGTAAGCGTGGGGAGTAGAGAACACTCCACATAGTCACCTCTGAAGACTCTGCTCTTCCAAAACAGCTAATCCACAAATCACATAAGCTGCCCATGAATGCAGCTGACTGTTGGGTCTATCAGGAGTTTGGATAAACAGTGGAAATGTAGTTGCAACAGATTTCACATGACTTTGTTTTTCCACCTAATAATGAAAGATAGTTGATAAGTGAACTACTGAGAGTAGACAGATTCTTTTTTTAAAGGAAGTAATTGAGTCATCTTCAGCATCACAGGGAGAAAATAGGAAGCACTGTGTAACCTCATCCCACTGATTTCCTTACATCTACAAATATCCATCACGATTTTGGCTGATTCATCTTGCTGCCTAATCTAGTCATCATTGGGTGAAAGAAGAAAGAAGTGCTGAGTATTCCCTTCGCCAGTTTTTTTTCAGGCCATATAGTTCCTTGAAATAGTAGTGTGGAAGTCTGGCTGCTCCTGAATTGAGACTAACTCCTAGCAAATGACGGTTCCTTTCTGAAATGGTGCTATTCAGGAGAGAGGAAAAGGGGAAAAGGAGATGCTTAGAACTGACGACCAAGTGTGGCAACACCCTTAAGTAGTGTCAGGTATGTAATTGTATGCCCCCTGCAGACTTTCTTATGTCAGGGCAATGCTCAATATAGCACCTGTGAACAGTTTCTATTTCTGCGAAACTTCAGTAGCTTGGTGGAGTGAAATGCTCCAGGGAACTTGCTCAATGGATAGTACTAGTGCTAAAGTTAGGCTTAATTGCTTTTTGCAGCTTTCAAAATAGATTTTCCCAGAAAAAGTCTCTTCCAGAAAACTCAGAGGACTCAAACATCTCTGTCACCAGAAGTCCACTGGTTTGTTCCTGAGTGTGGACATCCTTCTATTCACTGGAAAAGATACAAATCATCCAGTAGACGGATTTTAGACTGAGATTTACTGATTTTAGCATCCACATTGCGGAAAGAGATGTAGAAAGGTTTCCGCTAACATCACAGGATAAAAATCATGAAAGATATGCTTCAGTTTATTTTTTTAAAATGTCCATGATATCAGTTTAGTAGTTGGTCTACATATAGTGGCTACATATCTTACTTTGCGGTAGAATACTCACAGTTTATTTCCACTGTTGGTTAACAACAAAGGACAGGGAAATGATTCTGTCAATGTCTTGTGAAAAGCACAGATATTTTAAATTTTCATTTACTATTTATGCCTCGTGACCTGTAATGAGTTATCTTAAGCCTGGTTTCTTGACATGGCTTTTACTTGTAGCTGTGGAATTCAATGAACACAGCCTTTGCCTGTCCAAACATTTGCTAACTCTGAATGAGACTCTCATAATCAAAAGAATCTTCAAAGGTACAAGAAATTTACATTCTTTACATTTGTTTTCAAGATACCGAGTTATGAAATAATTATTTGGATCATATTTTCAAGATTTTCCCATCATCAGGAAGGCTAGAATTTGTTTTATTTTGTTAATGACAGTTGAGATTTCTTTCAAATTACACACAAAAAAAAAAAGCCACAAAACGTTGTAACTATAGCAATAAAATATCAGAAGTTGGCAAAACCATTCTCTTTTCATTTTCATTTTCATCATTATCTGTCAGTTGAGGATGTATAGTATATAGTTCTGCATCAAATCGTGTCATCTTAAATCTTTACATGTTTCCACTCGGATACTACATTTCCCAGGGAAAGATATAAAACAAGACTTCAGAATTCAGCCCTTCATTTCTACCCACAAATACAAAAAACCTGATTTAAGATATGTGGGAAGAGAGCACACAAATCTCTCTCTTCACATCCCTTAAAAAGGACTGCTGAGTGCAATACTAGGGCAGGACAGTATTCTGTTAGTGCTTTTCAGCACCAAAAATCACATCTGTCAGGCAAATCTATTAATATATCTTTGCATTAATGCATTTGGACTAGCTGGGTGGAGTACAAACAGAGCCTACCAATGGAGAGACTCTCAAACACTTAAATGGCTATTCACATATGCTGTTTCTTCATTTCATAGATGTAATCTCATGGTGTTTTTTTTACTGTTTTGATCTACAGAGTTATATTCTGCTTTCAATTTTACCTGCAAAATTTTGTTGAAGCCAAAATGATTGAAATGGATTTGAACAGACCAAAGAGAATATTTCCGTTGAAATATAAAATGACTGCAGATAACCATATCTTTTATAATTTGTGGTTTGTTTTTTTTTTTTAAATGATGGATGTTTTTATCCAGGGGATTTTGTTCACTCCTTTTTCGAATAAATAAGATACTCGAAAAGCACAAGTGAATATTATGATCACATTTCAAAATACCCCAAATTTAGGGTCACATAAATCTTAAACCTTCGGATTGATCTTCTCATAGAAAAATATAATTAGGACAGGTAGCATCTATCAAGTAATCTAATGATAAATAAAACATAAGGTAAACCCAGGTGTTAGGTGTTCCAAGTAAAGGAGCAAGAAATTATTAAAATCCTTATATCTCTAAACAGAAGTGGAAAAACTTAATTCAGTTTGCTTTTGAATATATAAAAATAAACTGGTGCACTAAAAAAAATATTTGAATAATTCAAGTTTTTACCGAATATTAAGAAGTAACAAATTGATTAAGAAGAACACAGGAGCAGTAATTATATGCAACAGGTTTAATGAAACTGGGGTCTTCTTGGCTGATGTGGGGAGTGAGGCTTGACACTGATGTCAATATTTAATCTGTGTTGCTTGTACTTATTTATACTGAAACTTTGCCCATGGCAGGGGGATTGGAGTAAGTGATATTTAAGGGTCCCTTCTAACCCAAACCATTCTATGACTCTAAATATAACAGAGATAAGTAGTGCAGAATTCATATTCCAAAGAGAATAAGACTTTCTGTCAGCATATGATTGTTTCTTTCTGTATTAACATTTCATGTGCATTGGTCAATACTAGGTCCCTGCTGGATGAGCTGCCAATATACCTTACCTTGTGTGTGATTGCTTCTGTTTCCACAACTGTTGTATTTCTATGCTCTTACAAAACTTGAATAGCTGAAATGTGTCAAAACAAATCATATTTTCATCTTGTCTTTTGCTGAGTAAGAACCTTAAATTTTACTTGAAAGACATGGTCTTGAAAATAATTTTAAGTAAAATACTACTGTATTTTCAGTAATATTACCTCCAAAGGCATGTTAAAATTCCTCTAATAGTAAAATTACTTAATAAATAACATTGAGACATGAAACTGATACCTTACTCACTAGGTAACTGAGAAGACATAACCTTTCTAAAATAATGTTCCAGACTGATATGTCTTCCTGTGGAGACAGAAAAGAGGCTGGAGTGTTTTACTGAAAAATTAATGGGGTTCTATAAATTTAGTATGTCTTGTGCGAAAGAATGTAGTATTTTTTAAAAATTGTGATATTAAATCAAAATGTGGTGCTAGTAGGAATAATATGCTGTTAGAGTCATCTAGTCTGGTCTTACAGATGTTCAGAATTCTGTTGCAGAAGAACTAAGAAAGGATTCAGAGTATTTACTGACAAGAAGGAATAGGGAGGATTTAGGGAGATAAATTCAAGAAATTCTGATTACCTTGAGAGAATAGCTAGAAGGAGACAGAAAGTTTTGGGCATTAGATCCTGGACATTTCTCAAGTTTTTTTTTTTTTTTTTTTATGGGCTTGTTGGGGGTTTTTAATCCAGAAGTCTAACATATAATGCATAAATAGTGCTAAGCACATGAAGAAGGTAAGCCATGGTCCCTCCCCTCTTAAAGCATGGTCTTTTGACTGGAGTTACTCTCTTCTGTGTTTTCTTCTTCCCCTTCCATGACTGTTGCAATTACATCTGTGCATTGGCTTACTCTCATCAGGAGGTCTGTTCTGAACTTTTCACACATTTCTGTAATTTCATCTGTCTGTTGCCACACCAGCTGAGGTAAATGCTGATGCAGGTGCAAGATACTGGCAGAGGTCAAGCTGAAACAGCAAAGAGAAGAAGAGGGGTTCTGATGTTCCTGTGAGGAAATGCTGCCTCAGACCCTGAGGGATTTCCTGTTCCAATGTGGGTAGGAAAGTACAGGTGCCCAAGGAGAGCTTTGCATGACAAAAGAGAAGCTTCTAGAAGGAACCCAACCTATGTCTTGGAAGCTTCCAGAAGAACCAGTCTGGTGGCCAAGAAGCTTCTAAAATGAATGACCCTGGTGCCTGTAAGCTTCCAGAAGAAACCAGCCTGGTGGCTCAGGCACTATAAAGGGGTGGAGGCCCAGGGCTGCTGCAGGGTCCTTCTTGCTGCACACCCTGAGGAGCTGCTATGGGATGTGGTCTCCTTGAGAAAACTGACTCCCCAAGGAGCCCACTGCATGGCCAGCCAAGCTCCCAGCATGACTGCAAGTATAAGTAGGTATCTGAGTGAGTTTTTTTCCTCTAAATACTGCACATTTTACTCCCTCCTCCTCTCAATATACCTAACTTGTATCTAGCTTGCATTTGAATATTTGCCTTATTGGATAACAGCTCAACAGGAAGGAGAGAGCAAGTGCGTGACTTCCAGAGTGATGTTCATAGATTTTCACACCTATGAGAAACAAAATTCCATTTTTTTGTCAATGAAGATCTAGTCAAGATAGGGGGGTTTAGGGAAGAATTCATTTAATCTTCAATGTTAGTCAGATGAACCACTTTCTCAACTTCATTGGCTGTGCTGACTAGATGTCAGTAACTATCCTGTGAACCCAGGTAATTAGCTGATATGGGGTGCCTACAGAGCTGGGTTTGATAAAAAGTCGGTGTAGAGACAGAGCCCCATCTAAGCACCCATCCACACCTCCGGCTATGTGTGAGAACTCACATCAAACAGCTCTTTCCTGATTTTCTAGCTACACTTTTAAAAGTCTATACTGTATTCATTTCTTTCAAAGCCTGTGAGTAGGAATCTATTTTTGGAAAAGGCTGAAAATGTCTCACTGTGGCTGTGCTTTATAAAATAAGAGAATTTTCAGACAGGCTCATTCAGGTCAAGCTTAAGGCAAGCTCTTGACTTGCTCTGCCAGGAACAGACATCTCATATTTTTGCCATTGAATTAGTTTCTATTCTAGTGATATACAAAGAGACATACATTTTAGTCCAGATCTAGGATTTCCTCTGTTTTAGGAATTGGACTACCAAAGACTGCCAAGTAGACAGATCAGGAACAGCTGCCTGATGGAGGAGGACTAGGTGAAGACAGCATTTATCAATAGTTACTGAGGTAATATTGCTCTTGCTGATAAAGGACAATTTTTAAGGTCCTGATAACAACTTCTCTTACTCTTGAAGGGTGGTGTAGAGAACTTGATGGCAACAAATAAAAGATATATAACATCAATAAAGACATATAAGCAAGAGACATATAAGCAAGCATAAGAGAAATAACAAAAGCCAAAGGTGAGTCTTCCCAGTCTGGCCCACTCGTTCTTTCTTTATAGGCCCCCTGTGGTGAATGTACTTATGTAACTACTGTCTTGAGGTTTTTGGTTCTTGCATCTTTATAAATACAACTGAGAAAATTAAGATACAGGTTGACTTCTATAATTTGGCTTGATGTGACATACTAGATTAATCGCAACATACCTTGCTTTGACAGGGAAACCTGCTATGCAACTTGGACAGGTAGTGCATAACCAAATGTTTACTCAAAAAGCCTTGATTAAGGATTGAGGAGGACCAGTGTGAATAATGTAGGCTGTCTGGTCAGCAAAAAAAGAATAACTGACAAACCCACAGTTCTGTGTGAGAATGATTAAGGAGACCACACTAGCTTTTTAGTTGAGCAAAAACTTACAGAGATGTTTAAGAAGGTGCTAATAAGTTTTGGACAACATTCTTTGAATTAGAAAGTTAACCTGGGCTATGTGTTACAGGGAAGAGTAGAGTGATCTGATTAACTCTAATGGAATTTGCAATAAAAAGTGCTAACGATCTGTGAAAGATATATTTCCAGGAAACTTACCACTTCACTATGATTGGAGGTTGAGCCAATTTGGCCCTGTAGGTAATTAGGGCCAAAAAGGACCTAAAAGGGGACCTGAAACAAAACTTCATTCTCACTTAAGACAAATTATAGAAAAGCAAATTCATTTTCCCCAGTTAAAATATCACACATGAATGGCTTATTCTAGGACAACAGAGTTTTAAGATAGATTCTTCTCAGGTGATGCCACGAACCACACAAAGGAAGAATAACAGCAGGGCTTACATTGAGAGTGTTTGATCCCAAAAGCAAAAAAAAACAGTGCTACATTTGTTGAAAGAAATTTTAACTTAGCAGACATATTTAGTCCTCTGTATCAGTCATTAAAAAACAGAAAAGGCAACATACAGCAGGGTAATAACTAAAGAGACCATTTGATACAGTCTCATTGTCATAGGAACAGATGCAAGCTGATAGTCTGAAATTTAAGTAGAAGGTAGAACCAGAATGGAGAAGTACAGTTCTGTAGGAAGTTGAGACAAAACTTCCTTATATGTGACAGGTTAGTGACTTTTGTTGTCATTACTGTTATGTTCACTGAAGACTTGGAATATGAAATAACAGGGATTTTAACCCAATTCAAAAGCAAAGAACACTACCAAGGCTTATCACCATGCTCTGGGTAAAGGAGTGAGATTAATAACGCCTTTGTACATAAAATATTACTGCAGAATACTTATACATAAAATTAGCTAAGATTCAACATTCAGAAGCAATATTTATGTCTGGAAAAGCAAAGATTCTCCCATGTCCTTATTGGTCAGATAAACACAATAACTTTTAAATTTGGATTTCTTCTAAAAAGAATGCTCAAACCATCAAGAATTTATCTCACAAGTTTCAACTACTATCCCAGTAACTGCAACTGATTGTGATATGTGTTGTTCACCCGTATAAGAGATATGTGTAAATATCAAATGCAATGTCATTCTGAAATTTCTTATAATGCTTTTTTTAAACTGAGTCAAGTGTTATATAGCTTTGCCAAGCAGAAAAATTGAGGAACACCTTGAGAGAGTTCAAGGTTTAGCTTACATCGAACACCTTGGTAAGCTGTGCCTTTCAAGTGCAAGATTCACACTGATAATTTATTTTTACCTGCTGTAAAAATATTCCTGAAGTGGGAGAGGTGAAGTTCAGTTCCCCTTGGAAAAATTAGATGGGGCATATGTCCAGAACTAGTGGCTGTCTGGTTACAAAAGGGGAAACTGTGGCTCAAGACATACTGTGAAAACAAGTTGGACCTATGATCTGATAACTTTTTCTTCATTCTTCCTACAAAATTTATGAGTGCTGTTTAATGTCTGTCTTAGCGTTTTCTTTCATGTACTTGATATCTCAAGAAATGGTAGAAGATAAAGCTTTTTCCAAATAGCTGTTCCATAGGTCTCCAATAAATCTAGTCTCTGATACCAATAGCCCTTGAGCAGAGTAGGTCTTCCATTCTTCCGTATATCTGCCTGAAGAAAACAACAACATTTAGCTTTATACCTAATTCCTAATTCCCATTAACAATAACAGAGTGCTCATATCAGTGTAAATTGTGTTCTTCTATGCTAGTATTTTGGTTGCATACACAGTACGTGAAGAATGACTTTGTGTGCCATGATGTGTATTTTGTTTACATACAGCCAGTAAATACTATGTCACTTGACAGTGACACCTCACCATTACTGGTTATCTTTGAGCTAATTCTCTCCTGCAACCTAAGATTCATCAGTCTTGTCTGACCTGAGTTGCTGCTGCAAGATGTTTGTGGGTACAGTGTTCTTGCTAAGGCTTTGTCCTTGAAACCTGCACACTTATAGATAGATAGAGCCAGATAGAAGGTAGGAATTTTCTTTGTTTACATCTGTGCAGACTTCACCCTTAGTTTCTGTAAGGAGTATAAAAACACAGTATTCAATAATTAGGAAGAAGTGTTTTTGTGGACAAAGAAGGTCTCTTTATTCTCTGGCAGATTTTTAATTTCAACTTTAACTATACATACTAACAGCCTCTTACATGCCTAAGGTTCCTTGTAGACAATTCCCCAGTTATGTTTTGCAATGTTACAGAACAGGCAAATGCAGAAGCCTCCAAGACTGAAACACAATGTTTGAGACAAGATTTTACTTCTTCTGATAACTTTATTCATCCTTCATTTCTTTTAAGTGATATGAGTGGTGTTTTTTTCTGCTCTTGTGTACTTCCTGTCTGCTGGAAAAACAAAAGTTGAAGTAAATATTGATAAATCCCCTCTTTTGAATTATACTTGTCTGGACAGAAACACACACATCTGTTTAAAAAATAAAGTTCTGCTTTGAAAAAATAACTTAACAAAAATGCTATGGAGATCCATTCCTTTAACAATTTTATAATCAAATACTCTACTGATAAATGTAGTTGTCATTAGTATCATTTTTCTTAAAGCCAGACAGAAATAATGATCCTGGACTTCCACAACTGTGTTAGGGAGTTTCTTTTTTTCACTTCACCATCAACACCAAGGGTTCATAAAGACACAGGCAGCCCATTTATACCCTCAGTGATTTTCTTCTATATAAGCTTCTGCAGGATTTAACTAATTGGAAAGCAGCCACATGTTCTTCTGTTCTTTTCAATACATTGATCATTTCTATGCTGAATAACTCTTTGTAAGTAGAATACTAAGGTGATGCCATAATCCCTTTGAGGTCCTGCAAAATACAATCTGTGGTGGAAAAAATACTGTTTTGAAATAGTTGCTTTTCAAATTAAGCTGCTTCTAAATGTAGCAACTATAATGAGGAGTTTCTCATCAAGGAAATAGATGTTATTCGAATTTTTTTTTTCCCTTTCCACATTACTGTTTACTGTTACTTTCCATCCTCTCTTCTAATCACAGAATTGCTATTAAGGTTGTGGATGATGTGGACAAACTCATATAAATTTCAATCCCATATAAGATTTACAGGTTAAAGTAATAATTTGATCAGACATAAATTCAGATGGCATTTTAAAATTCATGTTCATTCACATTTCAAACTTAAGTGGAAGGATTTTTTATTTGCCAGCACCCTAAGGCAGAGTTCTTTGCTCATATGTATTAGTGGAAACTGTGAAACCTGTACTATTTATTTTAGAGCCATAGTGAAACCAGCATAACACAAAGTCCCAGACCAAGGAGTATTGTAGATAAAAATTAAAAAAGCAATATAAATTCTACATTTACAAGTATCTGAAATTCCTCTGCTATTTTGTTCAAATAGTACAATTCCAAGTGTCTTTGATGTCCTTATTTAATTGTTCAGATAAATGTTAAATGAAGCAGGTTGCCATATGTTACGTATTTTTTTGTGAGTGGAGAGAAGGACACCTGGTTTGGAACCAGTATTGTGTGATCACAGAAATGTGTAAAGAGAAAAGCAGAATTAAGGTGTACAACTTACATTCCAGTCCTCAACTTCTTCTTAAATAGTTATTTTATGAAGAATATAATTTGATTTTCAACTGTCATCTTCCAATTTACATTCAGTTGCATTTTTGAGATTAGTTCGATATTTGCTACAGCCTAAAGCACATCTTGGGACCATCATCACTTCTGCTCTCAGCATCTCTTGTCTCCAATACTTGCTTTTTGTCCTTTTTTTCTGTGGAGAGACATATTCTCAGCCACCCAGGTGGTGTCTCCAGATTACTATTGAAGCTGTCAGGAGGAGAAATAGTTGTACTGTCCTCAAATTCCCACTATTGGATATTCTGATATAAAATAATTAGAACCCGTGGTTTGGATTTTTTGGATGATGTTTACTCTTTTGTCACTGGTCTATCATCCATGTTATCATGCCTGACCCTTCCCTGACTCACCTCTCCGCACAACTCTCTTATGTGCCAAATAAAAAAATTAAGCATGCATGTATTCATTCTCCTGCTTTTGCAACTTCTTTGAATATCTCCACCATCATTCAGGCTTGCCATCTTTGAAAGCACAATCAACTCCAATATCTCTTCTCCTTCAGCTTGTCACCAGATGCTATTGCTCATTTTTAATTCTTTTTTTTTTTTTTTTTTTTTTTCCCCACCCACTTCCTCCTCTGTTTCTTGGACAAATAATTCTCTTTTCATGAGAAGCCTAGCATTCTTTTAGCAAAATTTCTTAACAAAATTAGTCTCTATGGCTGTGTAGCATGCCTGCTGCTCTGTCAGGCTTTTCTTTTTGTACAGCAATCTGCTAGTATTCTCTTACTCTTCGAAGTCTTCCTTTAAACTCCCTTCTTCCATTAGGATGACATGTTTTAGCTGGTCACTGAAAAAAGTGCATTAGAAAGGCTCATTAAGAAGTAGTCAAACACCTTCTGGGGATAAGATACAAAGTGCTGGATTTGGATTATATTTCCAATTTATGTCAACTATAGTGTAATCAATCCATCATGGCTTTGTGGGAAAAAGGGAATGTTACTGATCTGAAGAAATGGCTATAATGGAATAGGGAGTGTATGACAATGGCACAAGGAGTGCCTTGGACATGTCTGTCATGTCTGACTGATCTCCCTTTCATAGTAAAAATTATGTCCCAAAGAAACTAAGCCTCTGCTTAGTGAGACCTGTGAACATAAAAATTATTTACAGTATCAGCTTGCTTGAACTAGTATACAGCACTTTGAGTCTAGTAGCTTCAGGCACTAATTTTGAAAGGCAGGAAAATCGATATGTAAAAAAAAAAGGTTAGTGATAGAGCAGGGTTATCAGGCATCTCAAAATATTTATAAATGTTTCACATGCATATCTCTGCAGAGGCAAGGTGAAAAAGGTGAAACAGATTAACAGCCAGGTGACAAACTACACTATCATCTGTCTTCAAGACTTCTGAGCTGAGAGTTATAATTCACTGCCCTCTTTAAAACTGCAAGCCTCAAGGTTAGATGAGCTTTACTTCCATGACTGATCTCCCCAATTAATTCAGAATATGCCTTTCATGGCTGACAATCCAAGACCATGTTCAATACATTGCATACTGCAGGTTGTGCTACAAATATTACCTAGACTATGCACCTATGACATGGGACCTGCAAGAACTTCTTTCTAGCACAGCTAGTAAGTGGCTCTTTTATCCTTACTGTGACTAGCTATTACAGAGAACAACCAGGTGCTCCTTAGACAGGATGGGTTGCTACAGCTGGCTGATGCGAATGCATTATTAGCATTGTGCTGCTGCAGTTAGGTCTTTCTCAGCACGCACAGGAATACCAGGTAACAGCAGGCAGGGTTATCTGCACACAACCACTGAGGGCAGAACTGTTTCTTTTTGTTTAATAATGACAAAATTAATATAAACAGCTGCAGAGCCTAACCTGCAATGTATATTTAGCATGAGGACTAGGTTTTCTGATTAACTAATACAGTTTAGATTGAATATGTTTCTACTTGAATAAGAACAGGAAGACTTCTATTATGTTGTCAAAGTATTAGTTTTACAAAATATTCCCTTCTGGTTTTAACTGGTCTTCACCACGCACATACTATCAATTTAACTTGTTTGTATTCTACCTACTGTTATGTGAAATTATTTCATGGATGGAGTGAACTCTCAATAAAATAAGCATGAAATTAACTGCCTTCTTTCTCTCATTAACATTAATAGCACTTACAGCAAATGATTCCCCATCCAGTAAGATTATTAAAAAAAAATAATAAATACTCAACCTGATTTTATTAGGAAGCTCCAATTCCATCTACAATTTTTGTAAAACCGACATATGAGCATATGAATAAATGGCTTGCTGTCTGTGTGTTTGTTCATATGAATACTCACTCCGGCATGGTGGTTTGATTTACTAATTGCAGTCATTTCACCATTTCTTTTCCACAATAAAGTACCCTTCAGAAAGAGATTGGCATTTGCATCTTTTGTAGTTCTTTCAGTATGGAATGATAGTAAGATAGCCAAACCTGGACAATCTACAGAGAAACAGTTTCTCACTCCACTCCAAATTTAGGTTAATGTATTTGAAACTGGTCAAAAGCTGAAAATATTGTCTCAGACTTCTAATTTTTGTGGCAGGCTAAGCTTTATATTCAGATTACAAGGTGGGTGGGAGTTTGGGGAAATCAAACCATTCAGGAGGTAAGAGCTAGCTAGAGTGATAGCACGCAAATGTGATCACAGTGGCTTCAGAAGAGGAATCATCATAAAAGCTCTGCTCCTCTGGTAATGTCCAAGCCCCACACAAAGAAGGCAAAAAAACCCCACACTGGAATGGCCTGTGCCGGGCATGACTTGAACTGTGGCTGTTTGCTAACTGTGTCTACATATCTAATGGTCCCCTTGGTAGGCATGAAAAGTGCAGGAGGTGATGTGAACCTGATAAGATCCTGAAGGAGCCTGGAGACATATTTCTGTTCTTTGCTCTTCCCTTGATATTACTAATGTTACTTTCACAAAACCTAGGAGACTTGGTTTTCGCTCTGGAGTCCCTTGGGCAACACATTGCCTAAGCACAGATCACAATTATGTAATTCCTAAGGAATACATAACATAAGTAGAAGAGTGGATGAGCAGACCTAGAGTAATGGGGAACACAACTGAGCAAATTCCAGTTGGCATGTTTTACCATTTGACAGTGGCTTGGAACAGAAGTTTTTACTGGCATTTGGTTCTATGGAGCAGCAGCTCTGTCATACATTTGAGCATATGGGACTTAGTAGGCACTGCTGTCATAAGCCAATCCTTTCAGAATTTAAATAGGTGGCACTAGAAAGATGGCGAACAATGAAGTGTTTATTAATTGAACCAGTCAAGTGAAGTTATTTGTTTTATAAAAGCTTTAAAATAAAAATTTTCTCAATATTTTTACGTTAAAATTGTGTCTACAGGTTTGCCAATAATTTGGTGTAGAACAAAAGCTTTAACATCTCATAGAAATTCATTAACGCATATGTTTCTTGGAAGCTGACACTAAGCTTTCACAGACAACTTTAGACATGTTAGTGGGAAAAATGTTAGCAGTTTGTTTTTATTTTAATGGGAAGAAGACAACAGAGTTTCATTAACAAGAACTTGCTCTTTCAGAATAGACAGTCTGCCCATTGTTCCTAACACTGCTCAGTGGCCAGCTGCAGCATGAGATATTCATGTTGGGATTTTCCTGCACTTTTGGTAGAAGAAAAAAAAACTAGACTGGAAATGAAATCTTGTATGGTACTGAGTGCTACTTTACAAAAGCTTACCACTGTCATGTTAGGTAAAAGTAAGCAAGAGGTAAAAGCAGTAAAGTAGATATGTTTTGAGGCCTAAGAATGAAATCTTGAGCTCAAAATAATTAAGTCAAATTTCCAGCTTTAAGACTGATTCAGACCCTGAACCCTGAACAAATTTCACTGGTGTGTTGCATCCTACCCATAAGTGAAAAGCCTGAGTCAGATGGCTAAACTGGATGGAGTCTCTTTGTGTTGCCAGAGCAACACAAAATTCGGGATGAAGACCATGACCCAGAATTTTGGATTTAATTCCCCTCTATAAAATACACAAAATAACATCTCCTTCTGCAGATGTTGCAGAGTTTATTAACTAGTGTGTGCATTGAAATTGCTGAAGAGAAGCAGAGGTTTTATGCTTGTTATCATTTTTTTATTATTACAGAGAAATATTTAATTAATAAACTTGCATATTAAATGGGAATTGAACACAGTGTTACTTCAATCAGCAAATGGCACGAGTTCCCAAATCTTTATCTTAGCCTGGGAACTAAAACTCACCTGCTGGAGTTCCTCATACTTCAGTTAAGCTGATTATTTGTATCTCCCTGAGGCTCAGTGCATTCCCCTTTGATGCAGAATTTGTAAGAACAGCATCAGAGATTTCCTTCTTTTATGGTCTCAGGTTCAAAGTCCTGAAACAGAATTTTCCTTTGGCAACAAGGTGTCTGCATCATACTGAGGTTTATGGGAAAGGGGACTGCCCTGCATTAGTTTAAGTGTCATGATGGCGAGACTGATGTATGTATGTGAAATAACAGTCCATTAAAATATACTGTGACACTGCCATACCACATTGGCTTCACTGGCCAGTCAACTGGTAATCCTAAAACTCCAGTCTTAATGAGGAAGATTTTTAATGTAAGAGGAGGCATCTGACCTGAAAGAGCAGGCAATAATATCGTATTGCTAGTTCTCTGTAAGTAATGGTGAAAAAAAGATATCTGGTAAAGCCTTGAACCTGCAAAAAGATATTATGTTCATAGCTGACATGATCCTGCATACTCTTACTGATGTCAGTACTCAAAGTTATTTTGAGTAATTAATGTTAGGCATGAATGGTACTTTTCAATTACCTATTCTCGGCTATATTGTGTGTAGTCTTATCAAGCTCATGCGTTTGAGGCTTGTCTGTTAGGCAACTTTGTTCTATGACACATCACATCTGTTTCTGTGATATAACATTACATCAAGTGAACCTGTTAATAAACAAGTGGTTGTTTAAGAAATAACTGAATATTAATATGGGTAGCAAAATAGAATAAATTGGCTGCAGGAAGTGCTCTTTGTGAAAGAAAATTAGTTTAGTGCCTCTCCGTTAACCATTTTTCACAGCCAGTGGATGGCTAAGTGCCCATTTGTCCTTGGAAATAAGTGTGACAAAAGAGGTTAGAACACAGCAGTTCTTTGAGGAAGTTTTTGCCTTATAAGAATGCCTAATGAGAAAAAATCAGCAAATTAATCCCTTTGAGATGGTGATTGGCAATTAGAAGCAACATGGCATCCTAGAAAAATGCATCCGTTGAAAATCTTGTTCATCAAAATAGTTATGCATTACTTTTCTAGAAGATCAATAAAAAGCCCATCTGTAGAGACCAAGTTTTCCCAGCCTTACTGTCCTGGTTTGGGCTGGAATAGAGTTAATGTTCCTTTTTGGTAACTGGAATAGTGATGTATTTTGGATTCAGCATTGGGTTTGGTATGAGAAGAATGCTGATAGCACACTGGTATTTTCAGCTGCTACTAAGATTAAAAGGAGTCTCCAACTCCCAACATCCTGCCCGTGCATAAGTGCACAAAAAGCAGGGAGGGAGCACGGACAGAGCACCAGACCCAAATTAGCTAATGAAATATTCCGTATCATGTGATGTCATGTTTACTGTATAGAGGAGGGGTGGTCAGGAAGGGAGGCTCTCTCTCTCTCTCTCGCTTCCGGGATTGCGATTGTGGGATCTTGGTATTTCGGGATCGCTAGCTGGGAACGGGCTGGGTATTGGTCAGCGGGTGGTGAGCAACTGCACTGTGCATTGCCCGTTTATATTTTCTATTGCTGTTATTGTTTTCATTTTATTACCATTATTAAACTGTTTCTATCTCAGCCTGTGAGTCTCCCTTTACCCCTCCAATTCCCTCCCCCATTCACAGGTGGGGAGGGAGGGTGGATGAGTGGCTGCTGACCAGTCTTAAACCATGACACTTTCCTGCTCCTTTTTCCTTTTAGAGTAAGTCTGACTTAGACAAAAGAGATCCTAAAATAAGACCTTTTTTAAAGTTTCTAGACAGATGGATAATGGAACTATGAAACTTGCCTTACATATGAAAATTTACAACTTTGTTAAATGAAAAAGTTTGACATTGGTGATCTGTCTTTTTCTCTCATTATATAAATATAGCTGAGTTCTGTGAGGTAGGGTTTTGTGTATACATAGACAAATAAGAAATGTGTATACAAGAAAGATGCATGAAATGTCTTGTGTTGCACAGAAATTCTGGTAGGGGATCTTATTTTCTTGGTTAGTTTCCTGACTATACCCCAGTTCACAGACATGAGCATTCCTGTCATAGACATTCAATCAACATCTCCTTATGAATACATTGTTACATCTTCAAATAAACTAAGGGAGAAAGATAAACACATCAGCTGAAAGTAGAAAAAGTACGTGACTAGTTTATGGAAAATGCAAGATGAAAATATGAAGGAAAACAACCCACAGACAGGTTGCATAATTTGACACTGTGCTTCCAGCTACCAGCAGCTATATAGGCGTCACTGTGTTGTCTTGCTCCATGTCAGGTGTCTTTTTTTTTTTTTTTCATTTTCAGCAACTGTAGTTAATTCTCTTTTGTCTCCTTGTTTACTCTATTTTCGGATTTAATTGTATTTTGCCTTGTGTCTTAAGTCCTATTATAGCTTCCAACATTTCTTTCACTCCTTCCATGTTTTTTTTTTCTCTGTAATTAGCTTTTCGATACAGCTAAGTTTTACTTCTTAATGTTAAATATTTTTCACAGATAAAAATAATTTATATAGGCCATTGTCCATTTTTTTCACAAGTAGCTTTTCAATGCCTTTTAAATGACCATCTGCCTAACATAGCTGGTCCTGCTTCATATAAATCCCATGTCTGTAGCTGAACAAGTGAAGATTTGAATTCAAAACATCGTTGGAACAGTAGAGAGTAACTTTGGTAAACAAAAGAAAATACTTGAAAGCCAAGTGAGTTTTTTAAATGTTCTAACAGAGTTACATTTTTATGACCCTGAGAATATGTTTACAAAAATGAGACACCTGAATGAATGACAGACCAATAAGTCATAATCTGTGATTCTGCTTAAATTAATTTCGGTAAAATTGGATCAGTTCACATGGGATCAGTCAGGTCCATGAAGAAATTAAATCAGATCCTACATTTTTTGACACATTGGATACATTCATTAACTATTACTTTTAATTATTGTACTTGAATTCTTTGAGGCAAATCATTGACTTGCATTATATAAACTACTTTAACTATCTGAAAAGTGTCTATGTAAGATACACCTAGAAAAGAAATATGCAAAACATTCAAAAGGTCTGAGTTTGTCTTTATATCTTACTTTTATGCAAGATTATAATTTGAATGGTAAAAAGTGTGATTTTTCACCTGATTTCTTCAGATAGGTAATAGATATAATGTTAGCTGATGGTTATCTTAAGTGTATAAACTGACATTGCTTTAATTTTTGTGTAAATGTGAAAAAAGATGCAATGGACGTGAGGTGCAGTAAGGAAAATTTGCCTTAATGTAAGGAAAAAATCCCCACAATGATGGTGCTCAAGACTGCAATAGGAACCCAGAGAAGCTATGAAACTCCATCCTTGGAGATATTCAGAACTCAGCTGGACTCCTTTGCACTTTTGAGGCCTAATATAACCTTGGCCCAATCTGACTTTGAGGCTGGACCTACTTTCAACAGGAGTTTGAATCAGATGACCTCCTGAGGTGTCTTCTAAACTAGATCATTCTGTGATTTGTGGTCACAATCAAATCAAAAAAAGTTTTTCCTATAGGCAGGGTTATACTTGCAGATATTTACAATTTTCAGTGTGGATTTCCAACTTTTATTACTAGCCTATGTTGTATTTGCAGAAAAGTGCCATATCACAAATACAGTAGTCTCTATACACATAGAACAAAAGTTTTGAATCAGTAATCAATGTCTAGAAACATTGGTGGGTTTACAAATCTCTTAACTTGTCAGGCTGTGATTTTCATACTAAATATTTGTGACCTACCATAAGATTCAATAAGAAAAACAACACCATCATATTAAAAGCAATATCAATGGCCATGTTGTCCTAAAGTTGCCCATTCATAATCTGCCCCCTGCTATACAGAGTTCATGTATAAATATGACCAGTCATCCTCATTACAAAATATCCGATCCGGGTTTTTGAAATATGAGTGAGAGATGATTTGATTGCAGCTTGGAGCTTGTAGTATCCTCCTAAGGACGTTGTCTGGAAAAGATAAGGATCTACATGTATATGGATAGGTAGGTAGGTAGGTAGGTAGGTAGGTAGGTAGGTAGATAGATAGATAGATAGATAGATAGATAGATAGATAGATAGATAGATAGATAGATAGATAGATAGATAGATAGATAGATAGATGGATGATAGATAGATAGATAGATAGATAGATAGATAGATAGATAGATAGATAGATAGATAGATAGATAGATAGATAGATAGATAAACACAAATGCAAGCGGGAGAAATGGGCTGACAGAAACCACATTAAGTTTAACAAGGGAAAGCACAAAGTCCTGCACCTGTGGAGGAACAACCCTATGCATCAATATTTGCTGGGGATGCTTTTCAGAAAAGGAACTGGGTATCCTGGTGGGCACCAAGTTGAACACAGGCCAGCAACGTGTCTTTGAAGCACTAATAGAATCCTCAGCTGCATTAGCCAAAGTATTGCCAGCAGATCAAAGGTTGTAGTCCTTCCCCTCTACTCAGCCCAGGTAAGAACACATCTGAAACACTGTGTAGAGCTCTGGGCTTCTCAGTACAAGAGAAACTGGGACATAGTGAAGACAGTCCAGCAAAAGGTCACTTGTATGATGAAGACACAGGAGCATCTCTCTTATGAGGAAAGCCTAGGAGAGTTGAGACTGTTCAGCCTATACAAGAGAAGGTTTGAGGGGATACAAATCTATAATGAATCTATTTAATATATACAATATGATGTATATAAATACCTGAAGGATGGGTGCAAAGAAGACGAAGTCAGACACTTTCAAGTGGTGCCAAGTGACAGGACAAGAGGCAGTGGGCACAGACTGAAATTCAAGAGGTTTCCTCTGACCATGCTTTTTTACTGTGAGGCTAACTGAGCACTGGCACAGGTTGCCCAGAGATGTTAATCCTTGGAGATATTCAAAAGCTGTCTGGACACAGTCTTGAGCAATCAACTCTAGGTGGCCCTGCTTGAACTGGGAGATTGGACCAGATAATCTCTGGAGGTCCCTTTCAACCTCAACTATTCTGTGATTCTGTAATTCTGTGATATAAGGGTGGTGGCACAATATGTTGCAGAAACTTGTTCCTTGGCTACAGGTTAGGAAAACACTCTTTTAACAACATGAAGTAATATGTGCCTAATGGGAGACGAGGACAGGGAATTCAGGGTAAGTTGGGATCAAATTTTACCAGATGCTGTCCTCCATTCTCATATTCTCTAGATCTTTTTAGAGAGATTGCACTTTCATCTTTTTAGTAGGCTCTGAAATACATGTATGGATATTGCTATTTTTTCCTTTCTGATTTTCTTCCCCAGAATACTGGAGATCCACTGGCTGTGTGCAACTTTTTATTTGGGAAATAAGCTCAATTACATTTTTTCCAGATCCACAGTTCTGGGAAAGATCTATGACAGAAGAATGATTTGTAATTTTTTTTTTTTTTTTTTTTTAATTTATATTTTAAATAGTGTATGTAGGTCTACTTGTTTGTATTCTCAGTTTAATTTTCAAATTTTTCTTCACAATGAGGAAGAGAGAATGTTTTCGTTTGGTTTGGTTTGGTTTATTTTGTTCTGTTTAGGTTTGTTTGCAAGAACAATTAAAGATATAAGGAAAGAACATGACTGCCAGAATTGGATGATGGTATCAAGTGTACCCTGATGAAGTTTGATGACAATACCAAACTGAGTGAGGCAGTGGACACATGAGAAGGGAAAGTCACCCTGCAGGAAGACCTGGAAAGGTTGGAAGAGTGGGCTAGCAAGAACCTTATGAAGGTCAGCAGAGACAAGTGTAAGGTCTTGCACCTGGGAAAACATAACCCAGGAGTGCAGCACAGGCTGGGACCTGCCTGGCTGGAGAGCAGCTCTGTGGAAAGGGACCTGGGGGGTCCTGGTGGAAAACAAGCTCAGTGTGAGTGAACAGTGTGCTGCAGCAGCAAAGAAAACCAACAGGACACTGAGCTGCACCAACAAGGGCATCACCTGCAGAGATACAGGAGTCATTACCCCACTCTATTCAGCACTTGTCACCTCAAATACTGTGTTCAGTTTTGGTCCCCACTACACAAAAAAGATGTGCACAGGCTGGAGAAGGTCCAGAGGAGGGCCACAAAGATGATCAAGGGACTGGGAAACCTACTATATGGCGAAAGGCTAAGAGAGTTGAGTTTGTTCAGCCTTGGGAAGAGCAGACTTAGGGGAGACTTTATCAGCATGTTCCAGTATTTAAAGGGTGGCTGCAAAGAAGATGGAGACTCCCTTTTTACAAGGAGTCACATGGAAAAGTTGAGGAGTAATGTATACAAGTTAGTACTGGGGAGATTCTAACTGGACACAAGAGGAAAATTTTTCACAAGGAGAACAATCAGCCACCGGAAGAAAGTCCCCAGGGAAGTGGTGGATTCCCCAACATGGGACATTTTTCAGATTTGGCTGGACAGGGTGCTGGGCCATCTTGTATAGACCGTGCTTTTGCCAAGAAAAAATGCACCATATGATCCTTGAGGTCCCTTCCAATCCAGCATTCTACGGTTCTATGATAATTCTGTGATAATTTCTGTCGTGGTTTGAGCCTGGTCAGCAGCCAACCACCAGGCAGCCACTCATCCACCCTCCCTCCCCATCTGTGAATGGGGGATGGAATTGGAGGGGTAAAGGGAGACTCACAGGCTGAGATATGAACATTTTAATAATGGTAATAAAATGAAAACAATAACAGCAATAGAAAATATAAACGGGCAATGCACAATGCAATTGCTTACCACCCGCTGACCAGTACCCAGCCCGTTCCCAGCTAGCGATCCCGAAATACCAAGATCCTGCAATTGCAATCCCGGAAGCGAGAGAGAAAGAGAGAGCCTCCCTTCCTGACCACTCCTCCTCTATACAGTGAGCATGGCATTACATGATATGGAATATTTCATTGGCTAATTTGGGTCTGGTGTTCTGTCCGTGCTCCCTCCCTGCTTTTTGTACACTTGTGCACGGGCAGGATGTTGGGAGTTGGAGACTCCTTTTAATCTTAGTAGCAGCTGAAAACACCAGTGTGCTATCATAATTTTTCTCATTCTAAACCCAATGCTGAATCTAAACCGCATCACTATTCCAGTTACCAAAAAGGAACATTAACTCTATTCCAGCCCAAACCAGGACAGTTTCTTTGAGGAAGACAGCAGTGAGAAAAAATTATGATGGGTCAGTACCCCTTCTCCCTTTCCTTCCCCCCTTGCTCCAGTCAGCCATCAACCATATACAAGCTGTTCATTTTAGGCTTGCCAGGAGATATCTATTTAACATGTATTTGCAATAAGTTCACTGAAGTGGAATCCAGGTAATTGGAGGTAAGAGTTGGAACAACACACCATGAGGATGCCCGAAGTTTTAGAAAGATTGACAAATCTTGATATCCATCAATGCATAACTGTAATGTCTTTGTGCATCAATCGGATGTTATTGCATTTGGTTATCATTATAAATTGACTTCAAAATTTCAAAAGAAAAGTGGTTGTTTACCACATCTTTTCAGGAGATAGTGGAGGTGTTGGTTTTCCTATGTTGGGAAACAGAATGTGCGCATTGCAGCAAATCCTTTAACTTGATATTTCACTTCTGGTTACTTCTGTTGAAATAATAATGCAAAACAGCAGGTAATAAGATGTGGAGTTTACATTATTTTTGAATAGAAATTCCAAAAATAATTTACTAATAATTTTAATCTATTTTACAGTATTTGCAATTTACTTTAATGTCAACAGTCTGACGTTTCTTTGTCAGACTGACAATGATCAGTGCATCCAAATTTCTTAATATATTCACAGTGTGTGCTGTATTGACTGGGATGACAGAAAGTGTGTAGATTGGAGTATTATACTTCTGTTTGGTGTGCTGTTCAATTTTTTGTTATCAATCAAACATTCTACTTTATCTAGTCTTGACATCACTGAAATAGCAGTAAATCCAGATGTTCTGATATATTATTGAAAAAGGCAGGAGGTATGCTTTATGCTAGATTTTTTTTGGTATCATTACAAAGAGAATTATTGAGCAAATATGTATTTGCTGATGTGTGTGCCTGTTGTTGAGAGAAAAGGTTAAGTGCTATTGATTCCTGTAATGTCTTTGATAGTTCATTTTTTTTCCCAGACAGAACCTTACTGAGGGAAGAGTCAAACTGGACAGTAGTGGACCATGCCAAGGGATTCTTGAGGTTTAACTAATTGACCAATTAGGAAATATTGTTTTGGTTGTGGGTTAATGAATGTGGACATGTGAAGGAGAGTAAGGGAGACAATCACTGTTACTCAGTGGCTTCCATTACTATTTATGCCACACAATTTGAAGCCTCTTACATTTGGGGTGGGATTTATCTGGTAAGATGTAGGTGTCAAATATATCATGATGGACCTCAGAGCAGGTCATCACTCTAATCACCCTTTACAATCAATGGACAAACTTTTTTTCAGTAAAAACAAAATTAATGTCTCAATTCTTCTTATCTTAAAGTAGATGTAGCACGTGATCAAATCAATTGATTCCTACATTACACTGACAACAATGTTGACTGCATCTTCACCTCTTGCAATGAGAGTCTTAGGAGCTTGTTCTCACATAGCCAGCTCTGCATAGTCAGTTAAGAGGAGACTGATGCCTCAGGTTTGCCAGGAGATCCAGGAGAAGCCAGGGGACCTGGTCATTGTGTGGATGTCAGGCCAGGCCAAGGTATAGCTTGATTTCACTCCATTGCCTTGTTTTTCTTCAGCCACAAGCACATGGAATAAGCCAAAATCAGTTACCATCAAACTTATTTCATACCATGGCATAAGGATGATAGAACGTAGGCAGTGATCATCTTTTCATTGGACCTTGGCTTGCACTGCACATGATCTTTCACTGAGTGGAAAAACAGGGCCAACGTCCCCTATAAAAGATAAAATATCCACAGAGGTAATAACTCTTCTTGGAATGACAAATAAAAGGAGCAGTAAAACTGTCACACATTGCATTCTCCTCATTATGCTACGGAAACAGCCCACATTCCTCTGTAGAAGATATATTTGGAAAGCTGTTGAGTCAGACTTACAATTTAATTAAGGTAGAGACTAAATGAAAGAACTATAATAAAATATTAGCTACAAGGCATATACTCCTACTTCTTAATCACACTTCCAGATTTGAAACACCATAATGCGACACTGTTAAGAAGTAAAACAATGCTAATGATGAAAGATGGAGGAAGGCTCTATCACATTCTGAATTAATGACTATCTGATAGATCAATGTTATGTCTTCATGAGATTTCCCAACAAATAGACTGCAATATTCTAGTTTGCTTAGAAATTTCTCATAAGCATCTGAGCATACCTACTGAGCCTTAATTAAAGATTAATTGAAGATTTATGTAAGATTCCAGATTTCCTTGTGGTTTTGCCTGGCTTGTAAAACTTCATAGTGATAAAAATCTGCTAATGAAAGAAAATCTTTAAAATTTCAATGTCCTCAAAGCTATATTAAATTTCTAGTTATTCCCATTTTCCTATCTTCTTGTTTGTAACTACTATTTTATTTGCAAAGTCCCTTCCAGAGGGTGAACAGAAAGCAGAGGTTTGCATCCAGAAGTGCACTGATCAACAAATAAAGCTCATCAGTGTCATCAGGACTGCTACACACACTCATTTGATATTTTTTAATAGCTCCAGATCATAGAACCATAGAATCATATGACAGGCTGGAAGGGACCTCAAGGATCATATGGTGCATTTTTTCTTGGCAAAAGCACGGTCTATACAAGATGGCCCAGCACCCTGTCCAGCCAAATCTGAAAAATGTCCCATGTTGGGGAATCCACCACTTCCCTGGGGACTTTCTTCCGGTGGCTGATTGTTCTCCTTGTGAAAAATTTTCCTCTTGTGTCCAGTTAGAATCTCCCCAGTACTAACTTGTATACATTACTCCTCAACTTTTCCATGTGACTCCTTGTAAAAAGGGAGTCTCCATCTTCTTTGCAGCCACCCTTTAAATACTGGAACATGCTGATAAAGTCTCCCCTAAGTCTGCTCTTCCCAAGGCTGAACAAACCCAACTCTCTTAGCCTTTCGCCATATAGTAGGTTTCCCAGTCCCTTGATCATCTTTGTGGCCCTCCTCTGGACCTTCTCCAGCCTGTGCACATCTTTTTTGTGTAGTGGGGACCAAAACTGAACACAGTATTTGAGGTGACAAGTGCTGAATAGAGTGGGGTAATGACTCCTGTATCTCTGCAGGTGATGCCCTTGTTGGTGCAGCTCAGTGTCCTGTTGGTTTTCTTTGCTGCTGCAGCACACTGTTCACTCACACTGAGCTTGTTTTCCACCAGGACCCCCCAGGTCCCTTTCCACAGAGCTGCTCTCCAGCCAGGCAGATCCCAGCCTGTGCTGCACTCCTGGGTTATGTTTTCCCAGGTGCAAGACCTTACACTTGTCTCTGCTGACCTTCATAAGGTTCTTGCTAGCCCACTCTTCCAACCTTTCCAGGTCTTCCTGGGAATTTTCAGAAATTGTACAAAAGCAGAGTGGACTGTATGATGACACCACATTTCATGTTCAACCCAACTAGAACTGGTTAGAAGATACATTTAAATAGTTGCACATTTTTTTTCAACCTTAACTGAGCCAACACTAATTAATAGATAGTTCTCTGTGTGTGTATTAAAGAACATGCTATTAAAATATGCTTTGGAAATGTAAAAACATGTTGTTCCAGCATGATCCAACATTGATCAGCTTCTTTGACAGCTGGAGAGCCTAACGGGAGTTTCAGTTTGAATGCCTCAGGCTCCTATTCTCTCTTGTGGATTTGACTTTCCATATGGACAACAATTCCAGGACATGCTATAATCTTATTGCTCCAGGGTGAAAATAAAGCAGGTCAGTGTATGGTAGTGTACTGTGAATTTGATTCAGACCAGGGCTGTGACCTACAGTAGAAATCAAGGATAAGGGTCAGTGACCTTCAGCTTCCATGAAAGGTGGATGTCCAGATTTCTGCAGATTAATTCTGATCTGACAAAGAATATTTCAGCTCAGTGTGACAAGTGAAATGTGTCAATTGAAGTTTACAGAAATCAAAATGGAGATAGGACAAAAATACTAAAATTCACATTTTCGATGGAGTTAACAACAGTTTCTATCCAAACTAACCAACCAATCACCACAAAATTCCCCAGCATTACTTTTTACAAATCCAGCAGTTTCTCAGACATTACTTTTTCAGATTTTCAATTCCATAATTTCTACACAGCTGGCAGAAAAAGGCAGAAAACAACCCAACTCAATGATTCTTTCAAACGAACTAATCTTACAAGAGTGGTATCATGAAATTTCCTAGCTTTGAATGGCTATGTATTTTCCTGATCTTTTTCTCCTTTCCTAGCTTACTCACTCTCATTGACACAGACATTCACACACACTTACACTCCCACCTCTGCATGATGAAGACCCTCTTGTGGACTCTCCAGACTCACCCTTTCTTTCTTTCAAGCACAGGCTCACTCACACACACACACAAACCAGGAGACAGGGTAAAGCTTCTCTACTTTTTGTTAATCTCTCTTTCTCTTAATGATAGCTAAATCCTGTAACATAAAAGATGATCTCTCTAGGGAATGGGGAATAACACATTTACAGCTCATATCTCTCCTTCATTCTTCACTGGAGAAGATTACGGTTGTGACAAATGTGATGTTCCCACTGAAAGAAAAAGAAGTTTTAAAGCTGTGACTGCTTGCTCTTTTTATGCAAATTTGGTTTCCCAAGACTGAACCCAATTCAAGTGGGACAGACAACTTATGAAGCATTCTCATCATTATTTTGTACCTCTACATACCTCTAATGCAGACTTCTTGGGATGTCAGAATTTCCATTTTTCTTTTTGAAGTCTGACTCCCCTCTCTTTTGTGTATATTTACCAATGTCAAGTGAACACAAAGTAAACCCTATTTATGCAAAACCAGACTCTGTTGCATCTACACTTCCAAGAAAGCAAGCAAAGCCAATGTCCTCCCTGTCTGATCCCAAGGATGCTCTAGCAAACATCCTGATTCTTGCCTCAAGTATACCTGGCTCACAGTGTGCCCTCCTAGGCTCTCACTGATGACATGGCAGAAAATGACACACACTAGTCTTCCAGATCTTACTTCAAGAAGTAAAAGTCAAATTGCTGTGTCCATATGACTCATCTGGGCTCTCCTAAAAATTCATAACAGGCAGGATCTAATCCATCATCTCCTTTTATGGCAGCACCAGCCTGCTACTCAGGACGACTGCTGTCTCTACCACCCAAAGCATCACATTGCAGTCGCGCTATGACAACACTGTTCATAACTTTTTTAGAAGATTCTAACTGCTGTCATGAGCAGGTCTACCATACCTACAGCCTGCCTTACCAGCACAGTTGTGGCGCAAGTGTCATCCACATCTACTAAAGCTACTGCAGCATCCAGCTTTGCCGAACAGTGACCTCTTTCACTGTGGTCTCCAACCCCAATACTGCAATCTGGTTAGAGAAGTGCCTATTGACAGAGAGCCACAGTCTTTCCACAAACCATCTATATGTAAATCGGGTCTGAAGAGCCATGAGCAGGTTGAAAGTTTATGGGTAAGAATTACAGATGGAGGCAACAAAGTAAACCTTGTGATTGGTGTCTACTACAGGCCACCCAATCAAGGAGAGCCTATTGATGAAGCCTTCTTATTTCAGCTACAGGAGGCATCATGCTCGCAGGCTCTCTTCCTGCTGGGGGACTTCAGCCACCCAGATCATCTGCTGGAAAAGTAGCATGGTGAGCTGTAGGCAATCCAGGACACTCCTGGAATGCATTGAGGATATCTTCTTAAGCCACGTAGTAAACAGACCTACAAGAGGGGATGGTACTGAACATGATAATCAACAACACAAGACAGCTAATTGGTGATGTCAGGATTGGAGGCAGTGGAAGGAGGGACAGGTATCCTGGGAAGAGTATAGGGACACTGCCTGGTTGTGTAGGGGTGGGGTTAGGAAGGCCATGGCATGGATGGAATATGCAAAGAATAATAAGAAGGACTTCTACAGGTTTGTCAGCCAGAAAAGGAAGGTCGAACAATGTTGTCTATCTGGACTTCTGTAAGGTCTTTGACACAGTCCCCCACAACATCCTTCTCTCTAAACAGGAGAGATATGGATTTGATAGGTGGACTGTTCAGTGGATGAGGAATTGGTTGGATGGTGACATCCAGAAGGTAGTGGTCAATGGTTCAATATCCAGATGGAGATCAGTGAAGAGTGATTTCCCTCAGGGGTCCATACTGGGACAAATACTGTCTAATGCATGCATCAGTGACACAGTGGGATCGACTGCACCCTCAACAAGTGTGCAGCTGACACCAAGCAGAGTGGTGCAGCTGACACACCTGAGGGACTGGATGCCATCCAGAGGGACCTGAACAAGCTCAAGAAGTGGGCCTATGTGAACCTCACAAGTCTCAACAAGGCCAAGTGTAGGGTTCTGCACCTGGGTTGGGTCAACCCCCAGTATCAATACAGGCTGGGGGGTGAAGGAATTGGGATCAGTCCTGCAGGAAAGGACTTGGGGGTACTGATAGATGAAAAGCTGGACATGAACGAACAATGTGTGCTTGCAGACCAGAAAGCCAACTGTCTCCTGGGCCGCATCAAGAGAAGTGTGGCCATCAGGTTGAGAGAGGTGATTCTCCCCCTTTACTCTGCTCTCATGAGACCCAACCTGGAGTACTGCATTCATCTCTGGAGTCCTCAGAACAGGAAGGAGGAGGACATGTTGGAGCGGGTCCAGAGTAGGCCACAAAAATGTTCAGAGGGCTGGAACACCTCTCTTATGTGGGCAGGCTGAGAGAGTTGAGGTTGTTCAGCCTGGAGAAAAGAAGGCTCTGGGGAGACCTTACTGTGTCCTTTTAATAACTGATGGGGGCTTATAAGAAAGATGAGGAGAGACTTTGTAGTAAGGGCTGTTGTGATAGGCCAAGGGGTAATGGGGCTCTGAGCCATCTGATCTATCAGAAGATGTCCCTGCTCACTGCAGGGGGGTTAGACTAGATGACCTTTTAATGTTCCTTCCAACCCAAACTATTCTATGATTCTGTGATTCTTTGTGCAAGTGGGATGGAACCAATCATTCAGCACATATTTTCTTCCAGGGATGCACACTTACTTCTGATAGCCACTGATCTGTCCTTCCCTTGCTTCAGGGAGTGTTGTCTCCCTTCTTTTTCCTATCAGCCAGCATTTGCCTGGCTCAACACTTAACGCGCTGTATAAAAAAAAAAAAAAAAAATCACTCTAAAAATTTAATCCCCCTATGAAATTTTCAAAAGTGATTTCTAGAATATCATGTGGCATGAGACCATGGGAGTACTTTGGTTTTGTTTTTTCTTTGGTTGGCTGTAGAGGTCCTGCACTTGTCTTTGTGGTTAATGGTTTAAACTGTTTTATACTGGATTTTAATTGATTGTTCTCAACTGAAATAAAGTTAATTCTACCTGTCAATAAGAATCTTGTCTCCTGGCTCAATATTCCTTAAACTGAACAAATTCCAACCTTTTTAATTCAACACAGATATGCACAAATCAAGTGGTTGCTCCCTTTTTAGCCTGGATGCTGCAGAGCCTTCATGATTTGGGGAATAGTGTAAAAGTTCCTTCAGGGGAGAAGCTGAGCCATGCCAAGAAAATAACAGAGAAAGTTTACAAAGCATACCATTGGGCCCTGGTCCCCAAGTTTTGGAATGAAGTAGGAGGCTTGTTATACGTAGAAAGCCAACAGGTTTTAAACTTAATATTGTACAGAAACAATGCATGAGTATTTGGAATAGGTGAGAGCTCAGACAGAAAATTAGTTACTAGACAAGAATATTGAAATACTCCGCACTCTTTTATACAGGAAAGAAACAACATATTCTCTTGGTGTTAACTACACAGGTTGAACACAGCAATAGTTTGCCATTCGTTGGAAATACGCCTCTTTCACCACCATAAACTATGGATTTTAACCTGGATTAATTTTTACCTGTTTCTAGTGGGGACAGGTTGGGAGGGGGACTATTGTAGGGGGCTGGGGTTTAGAGTTGGGGTTTTTTGTTTGTTTCTGCGTCTTTCCTAATTAGTTTTCCACTTGAGGTTGTTTGTTGGAGCAGTGCCATGAAATACTGACACACTGTGGAGGCACCAGCTCTGATGAGAGACAGACCTGGGGCCAGTGTCCACTGGTGAGTGTTCCCTGGTACCAAGCTCAGTACAGAGCCATCCTTGAAGCTATCTTTTCCCTTAATAAAAGTCAGGATTTTAGCCTATATAAAACCTCAGCATATCAGCACCATGCAGTCTATATCCTCACTGCTGGAAAAGACAGCTCCTTTCACGGTGTGAAGAAAATTTCTTTCTTCTTATTCCATTCCATCCTTGAATCATGCACTGAAATTTCAAGATCTTTAGTTTCATTGTAGTAATCACTGGCCCAGTAGGAAATAAATTACAAACCTCAACTCATTTCAGATAGTTTCACAATATTGATTTACAGATGATCACAGAGAGATAAAGGTAAAAACTCCAGAGCTTTCTATGTCATTACAAAGGTCTCCCATTTCTACTTTTGCTATAGTAAACTTCTATAGAATGATTTAAATCATTGACTCATAGAATCATAGAATGATTTGGGCTGGAAGGGACACTAAAGATCATCTAGTTCCAACACCCATGCCATGTTTCTATAACTTACTCATTATTTAGTTTTGCTTTTGTCCTCCAAATACACTAAACATGTAAACTTCTGCCATTTATATGCCTTTTTTTAGTCTTGTAGACTGCCTTACACAGAAGAAATAATCATAAAGCAGTCATGTTCAGAGGTTTACAAAACACATAAATATTTATATGTACTCAATACTGAAGACTTTCCATTGAGTTCAAATACATGTATAATGCAGACATTTATATATAATTTTCATATGAAAGGCCCAATAGAGATGAGACAGTTTCATACCGTCTTTCATTTAACACACTGAGCCTGAGGGTCACTGCTTTTTTATTTTGCCTTTGAAGATTTATATTTGTCTTGGCTTTTTGTCTTTGTGTATAGGACTCAGTCATAAAGATGACTGCTTTAGATCACCAAACTTCTACCTCAGGAGAGCTGGTTCCAGTCCTAATCTAGATCAAACACAGAGAGGTTAGCAGTCTCGTCATGCTCTCTAGTGGCTGCTTCTCTGCTGAGCAGCTGCCATGCTCCAGGGAGGGCCAGCTCTGGAGCAGCACCGGTACCGCAAGCCTTTGCAACTTGAGGCACAAAAGAAAAACCAGAAGGTCATTCTGGTTTGGATCTAGTCACTTCTAAACCGTGTCTTAATCTCTCACCTCAAAGAACCAGAAAATAAATATCTCAGTGACAATCATACCAATTTTTTTAATAATTTCAGTTCTCCTCTTCTCTTCTTGGATACATTCCCTCTGTTTGAAATCCAAAATCAATAATGGTCAAACAGACAAAAATCTGGTTAACAAATCAATTTTTTCAATTATTTACTTCAACTTTATCTAAAAATTGCAATGAAAAGAGCTACTGAGGTTAGTGGGAAAGTCCTGGCTGACTTTGGTGGGTTTTGAACCATGGGGCCAGACATAGTTCTGCTTCTCATTGGCACTAAATTTCATGAATTTGCAAATTGGTGTGAGATCCTCCAAGGGACAATTTTTTTTCATGCATTTTAGAATTATAGATTTGCTGCTGAGTGGGTCCTTGAAGTACAGAAATAACCCATAAAAGTGGGTTGGAAATTGGATTTGAATCCCTTAAAAATCTCAGATAAAGTTTTGGTTCAAGTTCTAAGTGACAATGCAGATCAGAATTATTTTCTGAATCCAAAAAAAATGCAGTGGAATAAAACTAAGATTCAGCAAAAACAAATGAATCACACTCTTGATCATACCTCTAGCAGTGGGAAAGTAAACTACCATTTTTAGGAGGTTACTTCAGTTTAACACTAAGATATCATGCTAGCAACATGGAGTGGCATCCTGATAGAGTGACTTTGTTGTGACTCTAGTGCTGGACAGTGGCATGACCCCACTTCCTCCACCTGCTGTATCAGTCTATTCACACACTTCTTTTAATTCTCAGACACCGATGACTTTCAGCCACCTACTCTCCACCATTTCCACTGCACGTGGCTGCTGGGAGGGCACCTCTTCTCTGCAGATTGCAACCGAGTGGGTCTATTGACATTCTTCCCCCAGAGTGGGGGTGATACTGTGGGGGCTTAAGAGAGAAAAATAAAAGTGATGTTTTCCATTTGTGAGATGTAGGTGGTCAAGAGAAACAAAAGCCCTTGTAGAAGTCTTACACGAGATACACAGATGGCTTCGGGGGTGTGGCAGACTCTGTTGATGTTAAAAAGATGAAGGAAGCCAAAAAAGACTTGTGACAGATGCTTTCAAGCTATGGAGTATTTAAAGAAGATTGCATTAACTTTATAAATGTTAGAAATGTTTCCTAACTAACTTCAAGTTTTTGTTAGTAGCTTTGTTCCCAGATAAATAAGACATGAGATGTTTCCTTCAAGACAAAAAAGATGTAGAGAGATAATACTGCTTTCAACTGTGAAACATCTTCAAATGGAAGATATTTGAAGCCCATTCTCCAAAAGGAGCTACCAAATAGACTGTTAAGGCTTAAAGGCAAACCACAGGAAGCTTCAACCATTTATAAAAAGAAATGAGGTCATAGATGTCTTCTAAAAACTCACTATGACTAATGACAAATGCTTCGGAGGCCTAAAAGTGCATAAAGCCTGAATTGATAACCATGTTGGAAGATGGATGACTACCAGGTAGGTGCATTGGGTGGCTGCTGTTTTGAGACACATTTCTTATGAAATTATTTTGTTCTGGATCAATAGTTCATAACTTCAGGAAAGCTGCAGAGCTTGGACAATGGTGATAGAGCAGTAACTCATTTTGAGTCAGACTTGCTTAGATTTGCAGGGGGATTTAGATAAGGCCCAATTAAGAGAGGTTATGCTACGGGATCCTGTCTCAAGAAACCTGACAAGCTGGGCTATTGTAAGGGTACTGGAAGTGCAGTTACCTTAGAAACTGGAATAATAACATCACTAAATTATTAATACGTCTGAAAATTAAGAAAAGACAATATTTGTAATTATTACCAACCTAGGTTAGGGCATTTCTCTTCTGAAATGAAGACAGTTTTAATAATGGACAAGCTGAGATTTTTTTCTTTATTCTTTGCCATAAAATGGGAAAGGCTCCAAGAAGGATTTAAACAGCAGTTAGAATTTTTTTTTTTTCTATAAACTGACACAAACTAAATATGTCTTCTTACTACATATATCTTCTTTTTTACTCACCTCCTGGATTTTGTCTCCCCATCTTTCTTCCCTAATTGCAGTTTATTTGAGATGGGTTCTTACAGTCTTGGATACAGGGAGGATTTCCAGTATCACTGAACCAGGGACAAACTGCAGTTCTTTTTGGCCTTTGGCTGGGATGATTCTCCTCCAGCAAGGTGCTTTGGGCAGCAGTTCTGCCTTGGAGAGTGCTACATGCTGTGAAACAAGGAGATCATTAAAACCTTTGAAGTTGTAAAAGGGTCTTGTTAATTTGTTATTAAAAACTGAGTTAACTTTAGAAGGGAAGAAATGCAGTATCAGACCCCCAGGTGTCTCCCCAGACAGGAGGGTATTCTTATTAGAGATAGTTTGTAATGGGAAAACTTGATTTCTCATTGATCACTAGGCCTAAAATAATTCTAGAAGATTTCGTATTGTGGAAATGTAAACGCTCATAGATAAGAAGTTATCTACAGTTTTTCCTTTCAAGACTAAATACTCAAAAATTCAGTCAAGAGGATTGTCTCTGAAAGCCTGGTTTGATGACTGTCTACCTTACTGGCAAAGCTAAAAATAATAGGATTGATGTGAAAGTGCTATTGGACCAGATATACAGAATCAAGATTCCTAGGAAAAAAAAAAAAAAATGGACAGAGGAAGCATGTTTCTGCCTGAGAAACACTGGGATGATCATCAACAAAGAAATCCAAATATTTGCTTAGAAATATTTTCACAGTTTGATAATGTCATGCTGGAAAGTCCACACTCTGAGTCTCTCTATCCAAAATCAGACTTGGTGCATGAGTATGCATCTTGCTGCCAGTGAATCACCTGGAAGATTTGTCATGTGGTTAGAGTATCAAGGAAAGGGATGACTTCAGTTTATTCTGTGCAGTATTACTATAACACCATCATTTGGGCAAATACTTCAAAATGTTTTACTTGAAGCAATGGATTGTTACATTGCTCACTAGTTATCTCCATTGGGTACTTGCCTGCTGGATGCATGTTTACAATAGCTTATTAGAGTGGAGTATGTTATTTACAATGTTAGGCTTTAAAAGGAGAAAGCTTATTGTGCAATCTCTGCCACAAGTGTGTTTGAGCAGAGATTACTTTAGAGGACCTGAAAGGAGCCAGCAGGACCAAACTCAGAAATTATTTTAACACAGTCAAGCATTCCTATCCCCTAAGTGGCAGTATGAAGTATTCCCATGCAGGTTACCCGATACTGGATTATAGAGAGTGAATACTTTTTTCTGTATGTACCATATCACATTGGGCTACAGTTTTAGATCACTGGGTTTCACGTTAAATTTCAATATGAGTAGCATATGTAACAGGAATCAGAACTAGAAAAGATCACAGTTTTTCATTCTTTTACTTTCTAGCCGCTCCCACATAAAGTTTAGGAATCAATTCTTCTCCCACAGCAAGTTTTCAAGCTGTTTTTGTGGTTTCTTATGATTTCTACCAAGGTTAGTAAGAGGTGAATCAAACCTGGGAGAGCTAAAGCCTTTACTTTTTTTTTATGGTAGAAAGGCAAAAAGCTTCAATCCAAATAATTTCTTTGATATAAAAGAATCCCTGGAGAACATAAAGCCCTCTATCATCTTCACCAGGAGAAGGCTATGTTTAGCAACCCTAAGATTTCACTCAGGGAACCTTTGGCAGTGAAAGGAGTCACGAAATATTAGAAGTAGATCCAGTCCTGATTTGCAGACAGATTAATTAGTGCTTCATGTCATGAAGTTTCATAAACTTCGTGGGTTTCTTCAATATATGCCAGCTAAAGTGATATCATTCATGCCCAAACCCTACTGAAAATGATGGAGAGCTTTATGTTTTCCATATAGGTCTTTTATCAAATAATAGCACACATTTTTCACCAGAGCCTTCACAGGGAGGCCTAGAAACTAACAGAAGAAGTTGGAAGGATTTGTCAACTCTGCTGGTACTACTGCTGCAGTGTCAGTAGAAATCCAGTTGGATCTAAACAATAATAAAGAACTGGAACCATGTAAAGCAATTCAGGATATTCCTATGCTCAGTCCACATGTTCAGCTCCAGGTTCTCAAATGCCGTAGGCTGTACTCAGCACAGGGAGGACAGTCTGAGCAAGGAAGTAGGGATAAAATAATAATTTCCCTTCTTCATGCCTTCATTTTGACAATCCAGATTTGTGTTCCAAATTTACTCTTTGCTGCGGAGGTTGTAGCACAGAATGACATATCTAAGGGAGGGAAAAATCTGTCACCAAGACCATGTAAGAGAGGGAAGCTAGATTTTGATAAATAGAAATTTGCTCACGTTTGTGCTTTCAGCACTTTACTCTGGTGAGTTCGGCATCACAGGAGCCTGTTTTAGCAGGTTCTCACATTCTGCTTGGTGATATTAGGTGTGTGTAGGTGGAGGATCATAAAATTTTGGAAGCTTTTCATTTTGAGCTGTTGTGGAAGCTAGTTAAGCCCCTTGTGTTGATTAAGATTCAGGTTCTTTTTTTTGAAGAAGGATTCATTTGTTTTACTTGGGCTGCTTGTACTTTAACATATTTGTTAGACTATACAACTGATTCTGGAGCAGCTTTCAATGTGCATAGCATTGATTTGCAACCGAAAAATTAGTAATTTATGTCCCAGAATATTTGGTGAGCTTGATTAAGATAATATTCTGGAGACATCTTCCTTGCCTTCCCCAGTCATGGAGAACTTGCTTTTAATCATGAACTGTGGTAGCTGACTGTGCATAAAAAGATGAGGTAAAGCAAGAATCACATGCCAGGGTGTGGAAACAGTCCCCATAACAAGTATATAATATAAATATTTTTTACATATATATGTTTGGGAAACAGTCTTATGGATACTTTGTGCAACACTACCCAGTAACTGTGTCTGAATGAGAGGGCATCAGGGCCTTACCTGATATTTTAAAACCATGTTGGAGTACCATTCATTTACTTCTTGCATTGATGTGCTACAAACATTATAGTAATGATTTCCTTCAATCATCTGTGTGGAATCATCTGAGCATCGATCCAATTTAATAAAGATGTAACAGAAAGAACTGCTCCTTTGAGAACTGTTCCTCTAGCCAATGTATGCCAAAGACAGAGAGAAAGAAAAAAGTCTGAATCAGTATCAGTTGTAAAGTTTGGCTACACCTGGAGGACCAAGGTGACTTTCAGGTCTACCTGAACCATGAAGAGTTTGCAGAATTTGAGTCCATGCTCTCCCAGCTGTTGCTCTGTAGACACTGTTCATTTTGTGTTTCTCAGCCTTACTTGACTATTCAAATAACTTTAACTTCCTGCAGCCTCAAAAGCTTCTTTGTCAGAATATTTCTGTGGGATTTTTTCAGTGGCTGTCCAGCTCTGATACAGCCGCTGAGCATGACACACATTGTTGTTGGCAGCAGTGCGAATTAGTGCTCCAGTGACAGCCACCCCATGACAGAAATGCCTTTGCAAGTTAGGATTCTCAGAGAGTCAGAAGCCTCAGGAAAGCACAGCCTGGAGAGAGGGAGCTGCGGCAAACTGAGAGAGGCAAGGACAACTGGAAAACCTGACAAGAAACATCAAAGGAGAAATATGAAGCTGAGATTTGAAAAGGTAAATTTCAAAGCTGTTTCCATCTGGCTGCACTGATTGCACTGGAGCAAAGCGAATTGAGAGCAAGCTGTTTCCAAAGGGTAATGAGACTTGCAAAGGCAAAAGGCAGGCCAGGGACATGGTGCCAAATTGTTGGGAATGCAGAGACTTGCCTGAAATCCCTGCCCGGGAGGAAGAAAGATAAGGAGACTAGGGTAATAAGAGGGTTAAATACACACATGTATAATTCCACTGTCAACTAATTGTCATGCTCCTTCCAGAATCTCATTGCCAGAGGTACACAGATGTATAGTCCCCTGTCCAACAGGAGAGAAGGTAAATGTACACCTCTGGAGCATGGATTTTGTCTTAAAGAATTAAATCCTCTGCCTCCCTGAAAAACAGATCTGAACCTAACTTTTCTTAAGATGTGAGTTTAAGCATTACTATCCTGACTCAGAGCCACCTTGGAAATTACAGCCTGTGTCTCTAAGCCCTTACTGAGCTTGGCATTTGAACAGAGTTTTCCATCATATCTGCACCATGTGTCTGCTGATGCTGACTTCAAAGATGGCAACACTGCAGTGTTGGCAGAACTTTGTCTTTGTGATTGATTGGGGATTTTGGGGTCCTTTGGGACAGAAACTTCTATACTGATGGTGTTTCCATACAAAAGAATATGTTTGTCAGGCTATTCATCTCTGCCCATTGCTGAAGAACTCTGTATCAAATCTCTAAGCGTGGGAGGCAGCAACTTTAAAATGGGTGAAAAGACTGCTTATTATCCAAAATCTGATTTTATTACTATTTGTCCTTTTGCCTGATGAAGCTTTAAAGGGCAAAATCTAGGTATTCATACATGTTTGGGCAATTTTTATCATATCAAGGGTGCTGTGAAGAGAGGGAAGGTAGGTAACAGATGGAGAGAAGTGATGCTTACACAAAAAAAGAAATTAAATGCAACAGTATTGAAAGCCAAGAGATAACAAATGAAAAGACAACTTCAGGAGCTGCAGCAAGAACTGAGCTGTCAGTGATTTAGCACCTCAGTGGCTGTGTTTGGATATCATAGATGTGTGTCCAGTGGAAATAATCTGTGGAAGTTCCATTGGGAAAACTGCAATTTAAGTTCAATTTGTAATCGCAGGGCTACATCTTAGAAGCTTTCCTCATGAAGATACAGAGATAACCAGGAGTGATGCAAAGGGATCATGACCTTTTTTTTTTTTTTCATGGAGGGCATTTTTAACTGAATATCAGGCACTCCACAGCAGGTCACAACGGTAATCAACAGGCTGAAATCAACCCACTTCACTACCATCTGTTGTTGGGCTGCATCCCCAAACCAAACTGGTACTTTTTTCCAATAGTATGCTATTGGGAAGAATGTGAAGTCTTCTAGTTTTCTTCCTATGGAAGAAAATTGTCCCATCCCCTTCTAAGGATTCCACCTCATTGTGCTGGTCTTACGCAATGAGGTCTTTAGTGCAGGGATTTGTCTTCTACATGTCAAAATCATCCCAAATCCAAAAATTATCTTTTTAATAGTGAAACCCCAGACTCATGTCAAAGTCTACCATTCATCCCTTTCAGCATAGACTACCTGAAGGACTTGTATACGATGGGATAGGGGCACCTTTAAATATCTCTAAAAGCCCACTTGATAACTGAAACCATAAGTATTAGAAGATAAAGAGTTGGAAAAATAAATGTTCTCACAACGTGGAAGAAGCTGCTTTTGATTTATGACTGTCCATCAAAACCATCTTTAAACAGAAGTTATCTCCATGCTTTAATCAGACTTTTTGTACTCCTTTAAAGCACTAAAGCTGTAGTCCACCTACAAGCCCTTCCTTTTTCAGTAATACCATTTTTGTGATGCTTGTCATATTTTCCTGAACACCAGGAGCAATGATCACTGTTCAGCTATTTTCCCATGTAGTGCTCTCCATGAAATTCTGGATTCCCTTAATTTATCCCATGTCTCTACTGAATTGAAGACAGTGATTAAGCACAACTTCCCCAAAAGATATCAGTTTACTGAGCCTCAAAAAGAGCTGCAACCCCATTGACATTTAGAAGCTACAAGGCAGTATGACAGCACCTCTCCCCACCAGCAATGTGCATCAGAGACGGATCTGATGGAAAAGAGATTTTATATGCAGAAATGTTTATAAATATGAGGACTAATGTTTGTTGACTGGTGACAAATCAGAGTGCCAGTGCTGCAGTTAACTGAGTTGCAGAGGATAAAGCTTTCATTTTTTAAAGTTGCTCCTCCTGCTGAAGTTTGGTAGTGGTTTTTTTTTCTTAATTTTCATTGGATAAGAGGTCAACACATTCTGCTAACTTTCTATATCAGCAGAGGCAAGATCCCCAACCCCGCATAAGAGATTCTGCTGAGTCATTGGAGCAGGAAAGGAGAACAGTTCAAATCCAGGAGGAAGCCATAGAAACAGCGAAGCTTAAGGTAGAGAGGTTAATTTAATGTTTTTATTTTGCTGTCATCTTCTTCTCAATAAACATAGACACATCATGGGAAAGGGGTGTGCTTTGAAGCCAACATGGCTAGATTGCAATAGACATTTAGCCTGTTTGCAAAGCTGACTTTGATTACAGATCTGTGATACACTGTCAACTAGCTTCTGCCTTGATATTCAGATCCTAAGATAGCTTTAAATCCTCAGTTTTTGTGGTTTGGATTCTAAGACTGGGCTGGGCTACCCAGGAGGAGACACATCACTTGGATGGGTGCTGGGGCTCTATAATTTGCTGCCTTTTGTTCTCTGCAGGCTCCTTCGTTGGCATTTCCACATAAGGATACTATTTCTGTAGTGAAAGTGGCCTTCTCAGAAATAATAATGCATTGTTCAATGACTTTCTTGACCTCATACAGAAATGTTCATGGTCTGTTGTGTCAGATGCTGTGCCTCTCTGGGGTATAAGTTCTGGCTCTGAGAATTCAGCAGTCAGAAAATGGGAAACCTACCCAGACTGTGAGAAGCAAATGCTCTAGATATAACTGTATAGATAGATTTGTGTGCATATCTACAAATATATACACACTTATATGTTGTATACATGTATATACAATTTGTATAGAAATTTTATTCATATTGTATGCACTGATATTTATTTTTTCTTCATATAAGTAAGGGTAAGATTACATAGAAAAGATTATAACTAGGCATGTCAGATATATATGTATCTTATATATATAAAACATAGCAAAAATAAGTTTTTGCATAGCAGATATGTGTTGCCCATAACCCTCTACCAACATATCTTGAAATGAACACAAGAAGCAGCATACTTTAAAATGTACAAATATAACATTGCTAGCAACAAGATAGGATGGACCATTGTGTCAGCAACATGTGCAAGTGAACAAACCAGCAGCAAAGGGGTGGATATTTTGTGAATCACTGAGAGCTTTAGCTCTTGCAGAGTTGGAGACAGAAAAAATCTAACAGCTATAAAAAACCTGTATTTATTCCATCCATGTATTCATTCATGCAATGTTTCTGGTTGCATCTTTCAGAAACAGAAGAACTCAGCTACGGCTTCCCTCATGAGCATTTTACCATCAATCATGGCAGGGGGAGTAGAATTGTTAAAAATGAATCCAGGAAAACAAAGGTGACTGGTGGACAAGCCAGGCAGAAAATAATAGTTTCTGACAGGGATGCCCACAGCTGCCTTCACAGTTACCAGAAAGTAATGTGACTTCCCTGCAACTTGCACTGTGTTATTTCTCCTAGTAGTAGCCTTGTTCAATGTCAGACTGCACGAGATGGCCTCTGGAATCTGGTCTTTTTTTATAACAAAGTAGATGTGGGAAGTTGGTTATTCCCAGACTGAAAGTGAGGGATGAAGCAGGACTTTCCTTGCTTTTCTATAGCTTAGCAACAAAGCAAAATGTACATTCACATGCTTGCAAACATGCACTGTCTCTTCTCTGCCTCTGAGGCACAGACTGAGCTGAGAGAAGTGGAGTGCTGTGGTCTTTGTGTAGCTTTTTCTTTGTGGAGAGAGAACGGTTTCTGAATTATAACCTTTCAAAGAAGGGGCTGATTCCCTAACCATTCTGTACTTCCTTCAATCCTTCCTCTGGATAGCACTGAGGTTCACAAATATTAAGAGCATTATGTAATTAGCAGCTCATGACAGTCTTCACCAAGTACTCCTTTCATCAAAGTACATGTTTTGCTTAGACATCAGTCTCTGGTCTCTTGATTTATTTCATGTTACTCAAAATATCATTTGAAGGAAGACACTTCATGCAGTATTAATGTCTGGAGTCTGACTGATTGCAGTTATTTCAAAGGGCTTTGGAGTATCCGTTTGAGGGCAGAAATGAACTCTCAATTTCTAAAACTTATTCCCACTAAGTCAAATAGAGTTCAGAGCTCTCACCTTCCTTCAGGCTATTCCTAGTAGTTTGCAGTACTGGCCCCCAATTCTACAGTTTAGCATTATCTGGGAACAGAAGGAAGGTTAAACAAGAAGTTCTCAGAAATTCTACTTATGAATAAAACATTAGAAGTTAATCTTCTGCACTTAAAATAAAACAGCAATTTTTTCCTTCATCTGTGTAAAATTTTTCTATTAACGTCTGGCTTTGTATTTTCTGGAGACTATTTCAGTGCATCTATTATAAATATTTATGTGATAAGAAAAAATGTTGGAACTCCTTCAAGGAAATTAGATGAGAATGTGTCCACACACTTCAAAAATAAATGCATAAAGTAAGCGTTCAAACTATGCTATTATTAAATCACTATATCCAGTGAATTTAGTTGGAGATTGTTGCGGTGAGAATGGATTAGAATATTGTTACCTGAATGTGAGTCCAAAATTAGATTCCATCAACAAAACAGGAGTTTTAAGTGAAAAAACAACACTAAGAGTAGCCTCTGAAGATCATTTATAAATCTATCAGTAAGGCACCTTAAAAATAACCTGGTTAATTTGAAAGACTAGGTTTACACTTGATAAAATATAATCTCCAGAAAACCCATGATAATCTCTCAGTTTAAACTTCTACCTTTAAAGACATTCTGCAATAACACACTGCACACAGAAGTTAGTTGAATTGACTAAAAGAATGAAATTAAGATGGTTTCCAAAAAATAAAAATAGAAACTCATCCCCAAAAAACAGGTATGTGTGGACTATTTTATGTAAGTAAACTTAATTTTATGTAAGTTTTACTTTTGTCAAAGAACAACTTGTTAGTTTTGTTAGCAGAAAATAGGTGAGAGTAGTCCATAAATCATTCCTTTGAATTATTTTGTCTTCTTTTCACTCTGTTCTCTGTAAATAAAACAAAGGCAAATCTAGATTCAAAGAGTCAAAGCCCGCCTTCAGATGTGGGTGTGCATCTCACTTAAATGTCAGGTAGAGTCAGGTGCTCAGATCAGAATAAAGAATTTAGCACCACGATGAGAGAAGTACTGGGGAGAGGAGGCTTGCGGGGGTAAAGGTCTGTGCATATTTTTAATGGAATAATTTTTAAATCAGATCTGAAACTGGAAAACACTGAAAAAATCCTTCAATTTCAAGGAAGAATTGTTCAGTGCTTAACTGTTTTTCTGATTTTTTTTTTTTAATGATTTGCTGATCAAAACCAAACAAACTGGCCCAGAAACAGTTCCAGAAAGCAAAACAAGCATCAGTGAGGTTAATGGTTCAGAAAGTAGATGATCCCCTCTCAATTGCTTGATTTCCTACTTTCCTCTACGATTCTTTCTCCTGCTGTCAGCTTCAAACTCCATGGACATATTGGTATAAAACCATTTACATTTGAGTCATCCTGGTCTGGGATACAAACAGTGATATCCATTCTATTTGTTTTAAACTTCAGCATTCAAATTGAGGAAAGCTTAACAGGTTATTACCAGCCAATGTCAGCTAAATAAAAATGAGTGCCAGAAGAATTAGAATCCTGAAATTGAATGTTCTTGAATCTTCATTTTGTCTCAGAAAGCAATTACTTGGGGATAGTGTAGTTTGTTCCCCTGGAGAACTTTGGTTAATACTGGTCTAGATACATTGTCTCCATCTGAGTTACCAGACAAATACTCTTCAGTGTTTCATATATTTTATATATTATTGTGATCTTAATCTTGACAGTCACAAAGCAAAGGTTACTGTGTTGGTTTTCACAGCAGAGAGAAAGAGGATCAAATGTTTATTTCAAGCCATTTAAAGAGCTCACTCTCATCGCTGCTTAAATTAAGAATTTCTGCACAATGACTACTCAACATATATGGATATACACATATTCCATACACCTCAATTAATTTGATTTCATAATGCTTCTCTTAGAAAGACAGTGTTCTCCCCACTAACTGATAGGGAGACCTGATGAATTAGATGACTCCATTGCTCCAAAAGATCATGGCAGAAGTGGGCACTGTAACGTGGGTCCAGAGTGCTCCAACACTGCACCACAGCTCTGCTCCAGGACCCTGTGGTCAGATCCCTCATGAAAAAATAAAAAAAAATCTTAAGATTGAGCAGTATTCAATGTGTGGCCATTTTACCTGTAATGAGTTTAAAACTGAACAAGGATTTCTCCCTTATTTTGTATTTTGGCAAGTTTATTTTGTAGCCATCACTATATTGATGAAAGGCTTCAAATGCACTCTCAGAACCCAGGTGCATATTTCCAATACTGCAAAAACAATAGGTAATATCCTTGACAGTGCTGTTAGACGGTGGCCATGTGCAATATTATAATTTTGGAGGTGACTGCCTTGCATCTGTTACTATATACTATTTCTTTTCAAAATATCTCCCAGTTTCTGTTGCACAAAAGGCAAATATACATTTTTATAGAATTATACAATCACAGATTTAAAAAATAGGACGTTTGCTTTGGGATGTTGGGCATGAATTGGTACTTTATATCATTTTTGGTTACTGTGTTACAGTTGTTTCATCTCTTGCTTTCTGGCCATTTGAAATGATGCCAGAATGGAGCCTGGGGAGAGTGGAATGGTGCACTGTGAGATAGATTGCCTTTTCTGTTAGTGGGAGAATCAATGGAGAATCGAATTAACAGCAAGTCATTCACAGATCTAAAGTAACTGCATCAAAATAGATGATGTGAAATCCTCCAGCATTAAAAAACACTTGCAGCAATCCTGATAAGGGTTTGGGTTTCCCACCTCCAGAGAGAGGAAGTGAAAGTAAAAACAGCTTTTTTGAAAGATTTAGCTGGACTTTGGGAGGCAGGATGTGATCAGGGATAAGGATGGATGGAAATTTCCATTTGCTTTTCAACAATACCTAAACTTGTCTGCAGATGTTTGCTATCAACTGTCTTTGACTTGAACCGAAAGAAAACAATGTTTCCAGTTCCATGGATTTTTAACTTCTGAAACCTGACGAGATGATATATTCCTAGGAACACAGAACTGGAAATAACCTCATCACTCACTAGTATGTGTCCCTCCTAGAACAGTCCAGAGTGGGATCCAATGTTGCAGTTAATTAGGTTGTATAATCTCATTCACAAACAAGTTAAAAGTGATTAAGTTTTGGGTATTATGAGTGGGGGTTTTTTTGTTTGTTTGTTTGTTTGTTTGTTTTCTGTCCCCATTCTCACTAATACATTTTAGTCTGTCTTTTTGTATAATACAGACTGAAGAACTTCTCTATACAAAACATCTATTAAGTTGTATTACAGTTTGGTGTTTCTTATAGGAAGATATCAAATCCTGATTTAAAGAAAACCAGAATGATAGAGAGCTCAGCCCCTTCCTGAATAAACATTTCCAAAAGTTAATTACAAAATCCAACCAACCAAACACAAACAAAAAACTCTTTGCCTGATTTCTTGCTTCATTTCATCTCACTTTGTCTTCCAGCCTTGGGATTTCCCCTTGCTATTTCTGAATACCAGAGTTGTGTAGCATCAGAAATCTCTTCACTCTGAGGTACTTATGCACAATGCTCAGGTCATCTCTTAGTCATCTCTTCAATTAAATAATGGATTGAATTGCTTGAATTATCCCAAAAGGCATTATTTCCATAACTGTAATCATTATTTTATCTTTTATGATGCTTTCCAAAGTATTTACACACTTCTCTTTTCCCATGGTTCTTCTTAAAGGTGAATACTACATCTATCTATCGTAGTTTATTTAACAACAATATTTAAAGGTGAAGGTTTGGTCTTTCTTTCTGCATAAATCAGGAAACTTGTAGAAGAGTGCCAATTCCACAGTCCCCTGCACTCCAAGTGTCTCAAATTTCCAGCACATGTGGACAGAACCCCTTACATAAGATGACAGCCAAGCAACCACATGAGGTTGATTTGTTGCAAATGTAGTGTTGGAGACATCCTCCGTGTCAGAAAACACAGCAAGCAAAACAATAGCATTACATAAGGCAAAGGCAAATTTTGACTTTCAGACCCTTCAAAAAGACTCTCACCATATTGTTATAGAAGAAAACCTGCCATATGAAATCTATCTCTAGCTATCATAAAGTTCTTTGGAAGTAAGATTCTTTGAAAAACAAATCATACATACCTTGGGTTAGGAGGGGTTTTTTTGTTTCCGGACATGAAAATTAGAATATTTTCTAACACAGCCTAATGTTAACAATGTTTGCTTTACTTTGTTATGTCCTCTGAGTTTTATGTGACAATGTAGCATTTCAGCTGATAGATTGTTTCAGCAAAGAGATAATTGTCCTGACAGATGAAAATCATAGAGTATTAATATGGAGTATTAGTGCAAGACCTCTCTCCATTTGTAACTTAGTTCCTTCTTTTGATGTGCACCTCAGACATCACCCAAGGAGCTTTAGGGGTCTTTGTAAGTACCGAAAGTATCATTTGTGATTGCTATAGATGCTTGCAGCGAGACATGTAATGTCATATTCATTTTGCCTGATTGCAAGTGTTTGTAATGCAGGTCTGTCTAAGCTAGTCACACAGGGACCACTTTGTAGTCAATGGAAGAAATTAGCATTCTTAGGGCACATCTAACCCATTTTAGTTGTTTACTGCAGGATAAGTGTTGATAACTCTCCACTGACTAGATTTTTGAATGCGGTCAGATGCTGTGACTGGTTATTAGAAATTTGTGCCAATGTACATTGTGCCAATGTACATGTTACCATTCAGCTTCTTATTAACTTAGAAAGACTAAGCTCAGGTAAACTGTTACCTCATTCTCCTAGAATGCTCCACCACCACAGACATCACACTTCCACCTTTCCAGTTCTGTGGTTTCAGGACTCCAGGTCAGAGTCGCATTGGTATGACTTTTTCTGCTATTTCCTGAGGAGCCTGAGGACACACCTCTGTGAACATCTGAAGTTGTCACAGCAGCTGCTGTCTTCCTTGCCACCTGTGTCTAGGTATGGCGACAAATCTATCAAGGGCAGTTTTTGCCTGATCCTGTTGCCAAAGTCACTTTCTTAAGGTAGAGGTGTGGAAGGCAATATGCTACTCTTCACAACCATTGAAAGTACACAGGTTGACCAAAACTATGTGGATATAATAATGTGTCAGACTGGTTTCCCCTGAAATAACCTTTGGGGTCTACAGCTGGTTTTCATCATGGCAAATGTTGCTATAGAGCTGAATTTTGTATCTGTGCCATGGGATTTAGGAGTCTATGTTAGGAACACAAAATGGGATTAAATCTGGTTTCTTTGCAGTGGCAGAATTTGGTTCCTCATTGGTCTGTGTGGGCATTTTTCCTCTCCCTTACTACCTAAATAATACAGAAAATATGTGCCCACTAAGCAAGGCATTTCACTAAGTGCCTTTCCTCTGGGTAGTTGTAATGGCTACATAATAACAAATCCTATAAATAAAACTGTTTTTCAGCCAGGGAAGACTGATTGATAAAGGTCACTAAATGCTTCCTTGCTGGAGTGTGAAATCAATGAAAAGTTTAATCTGATGTGATCTGGCAATTTGTCAGGTTTAGAAGAGCCCATGTGAGCTGAGGATATAGGACACAGCAATGAGAAAAAATAAACCACGGACTCAGAAACCAAGAGCCACCACTCCCAGGCTTGAAACAAAGAGGTTAAACTACATGTACAGTTAAAAAGTAGCTATTTGGGTTTTTCCTCCACTATCATACTTCTATTTTATGTCTTCTCTTAACTCACGTCTTCAGAGCAGTTAAACATGATGGACTAATATCACTGAGATGGATATTTTGCTGCTTACCTGCTTTCCTCTGGATGGTGAGTAGTCTGGGATTTACAAGCCATGGGGGGTTACCAGGGGATGCACAGACTCAAAGACTGTGAGGAGTTCTGAAAAGTTTTAAAAATAGGGGAAATCCTTGTCCTCCAGTGGGATCTATTCCAGCTGACTCATGAAAAGCACAGGTTACTGATGAAGCAGTAAAAAAATTACTCTTCCAGAGCTGATGCCACACATTGGAATGGAGATGTCCAGGTAGTAGCTGGTATATTTGAACCTGAATTAGGTACTGCCTTTGAGATACCTGTCACCTATTGAAATTTGGTGAAAACTGTGAAATTGGTGAGTTGAAAAGTTATTAAACAATCAGACTGACCCACACAGGTGTGTACACAGACCAGGAGTGCAAAAGTTTTACTTGAAATTTCTTAATGTTAAAGATAAACCGAGAAGCAAAGAATGATGTTATACAATTCAAGCCATTAGTGTGGTGGAAGCTGATGACAAAGTTTGATGCAAAAATAGCCTAAAAAATGAAAACACTCATAACTTTAACACTAGGAAGACTTTACTTGTGATAAAATTGCTTTTCTTTATTAGATTTTAAGTTCTTTGGGGATCAAATTTAGGGTTTTTTTTTTGTTTGTTTTTCCTAAGAAATTAGATTATGAATTTCTCAGTCTCTGTATACGTGAATGCCTGTCTGCTATCCCCAAGTAACATTTGAACTACTTAGCCAACCTCAATAAAGTTAACAGGGACATAGAAAAAACAAAGAAAATTAAGTTCTTGTGACTTTTATGAAAATAGGCCACAAGGATGAGTGCAGATCCTTGTTAAGTGCTTTACCTGAGAGAAGTCCTACATCAATATTAGGCCCCAGAGACTTATCATGAGGGAGAGAAAAGACCTTATAAATATTCTAGCTACCAAGAAAACTTCATATGGATCTTGAAACGAGCCATGAGATGTACATTTCATATGGGCTTATAAATTCCAGCACACAGAGGGGTATTTATTTTTCTTTTGTTGTTGTTCATAGAGGATACAGGGTATCCAGGTCTTGATCCAGGATGGGTTAAATAACTCTGACTTATTGGATGTGGACAGAGAAGCTGATTCTAAGACACCTGATGAGATGAGTTTGGGGTAAGTTTTCTCCTTACCTAAATATATCTATTTCTTGCACTATAGGTTTCAATTACAGGTTCATACTCTGCTTAATTCTGTTTTTAGAAGCATCATAGAATTTTGTTTACTGTTACATGAAAGTAATAACATTTCATATGAGATTCATTTACACTTAATATTTTTGTTAATGGTCTAACTTCAACACTGCACAGCTAAACAAGGTCCTTGAGGAGATTAGTTTCACATTAAGGGAGTTTATTTGGAAGTAAGATGAGAACTGATAGCCTGAGACATTCTGTGGATCTGCTTATCCATTCTCTATGAAAATTAGCAAAAAGTCTCCTATTATCTTCACTGGCCTTGGAATCAGGCCCTCAGAGAATGGTATAAACAACATGAGTCTGTTTTCTATCCGCAATTTTTAAGAAATTTAGACAAGATGCACTTTTTACCAGCTCCCAAACTAAATGGCCAGACATTATAAACTGTTTATATAATTTTTTCTTATAAATTGAAAATGTCACAGTAGAGCTGTCCACCCACTTCCTGACCTGTTAGTGTAAAAAAAAAAAAAAAAAACAAACCAAACAACACATGCCTTATTACAGATCATGCGTTTTCAATAACAGCTTTTAAAAAAGACAGTTGTGCCAGCTCTTATGGCATTTCTCCCATACAATTTTTCTATTGTATGAGCAGGGAAACTTTTGGTAAATTGGATATAACACTGTGACAACGACTAGCATACTATGATTTTAAATAATGCTAACATATTACCTTTACAGAGTATGTTCATTGAAAGCTATCTAAATTTCTTTTCAGGACTATTTAATTCAGTATCATGTAATTGGGTTTGGTAATAAAAGCACAGAGAGATGATTAATGTTTAGATGTTATTGTTTGAATATGAAAGAGACATGAACCTCTTTTTCACACAATTCTAGATTTAATTTGCATATTTAAATGGTTTTCTAGAATTACAGAAATGCAAATGACCTTCCATTGGCCTAAAAATAGAATGGCAGTAAATATATTACTGAGGAAACTAACTAAAAGGGGAAGCACTTATTGGAAATATAAATATGTGAGTTTTGTTATTTGGGTCATTCCAAGATCTTTGCACTAAAATTTTAATATGTTTGCTAAAATTAATTGTCTATTATTTCATAATGTCACCTACAAGCCAGAAGTCATTACATTTCCCATCAAATTCTTTGTCTTTTATTTTACCATGTTTTGTATAGATGCTCAAGTACCTCACTGGAAATTTACATACTAGAAAATAATGTGGTGATATACTCATTACTGATGTATGCAATTCTTGATATGAAACACTTTTAAAATATTAACTACACCAACAGAACATAAAACCTGATTGTGAACAAATTTCTCTAAGAAACTGCATTTGCATTCAGGAATACATGATTGTATTTTATATTATCAGTAAGGGTTTTTCTTTCTGAAACTATTGAAAATAATTAATCCTATTGGACTTCAAGCACAATTTTGCTGAAAAGTACAGATAAAGAACATCAGTTACCTGGACAGTACTTAAGAATGGAAACAGTGGACAGATAAATACTTAATGCTTTTTTCATTAAAAAAGTTAAATGAAAACTCTAATCTGCTTACGCAGACAGATACAATAGTTTTCCACTTTATTTTTTCTTTGAGTCATGTGAAGAGAGTTAGTTATACACTATTATACAGTATATATAATATAGTTATTATACTGTATAAATAGTATGCATAGTATATATATTACATAGTATATATATATTATATATATGTATAGTTATTATAGGATAACTATAACTAATTAGTTATACTTAGTTATACACTAAGTACATATTGAAAGGAAAAAAGTAGCAAAAGTAAGGATCAGTTACCCCAAATGGTGGGCATTATTCAAGTACTTTACTCCAAAATTATTGTGCTTCATGAGTAAAACAATGCTTTATTACAAATTTGTTAAAATGTGTTTACTGGTATTATACAGAGCAACAAATTATTTGGTGTACAACTAATCCCTTTAATGGTATTTATCAGCAATAGCTGATGAACCAGCCACACCTCTAAAGCACTTGAAATAGCTTCCTCAGTGGAATCTGAGAGTTATCACATTTACACTGTACCAACCCAAGGGGAAGAAGTAAGTTCTTAGGTATGGTGATCTGAGAAAGGACATCTGTAAACACAGAGGCATCGGGACTGAATTTCTCTGTGAATTCCAGCACTAGTACCGGGGACGTAGGAGAGATTCCTTTCAGTAAAAGTGTGTAGAGACAGAAATATTTCATCAATTAACTACAGTCCTCAATTATTTTTTTTCTATTACCAGTCTTCAGTCCTGCCCCAATAAATATCTCAAGGTATGTGTCACAGTCTGGCCAAGCACCACTCTGTGCCCAGTGTATTATTGTGAATGGAGTCAGTTCCCTGGATCCCATGTGCTTACAATTTGGTTGAGAAGGAAAGCTGTTGCTGTTACTAGCTCCAAGCCTATAGAACACAAGCCTAAGCTTGGATCAACTTTCTGGCACGTTTCCATAGAGTATCAATCTTCACAGTCACCCCACCTAATCCTGAGCTCCTAGCCCTTCTCCATGGTCTCTTTTATGTGCTTCTCCAAAGTACCAGTGAGGTCTTCAGTTGAACTGCTTAAGACAAAATATAGGGAAAAATTAAGACACACAGAGATACTTATAAAATTTCTTAACTGCAGTCCTTTTATTATTAAAAGTACTCCTATCAATCATAAAAATGTTAAACTATTCTTAATTTTTTTAGAAACCCTCTCTTCATGTCTGATTACACCTTTAGTGAGAGACCTAGGTTTGTCACTATCCAGACACACCGAGTCTCTCCCCTTTGTTTTCTCTTGCAGTCTTGGACACAGCAGTGGCCTGCAGCTTCACCCTTCTTTCCTCACCTACACTGAACACAGCACATGAATCTTTAGCAGATGATCTTTCTCTTCATCCCTTGGACTTCTCCAGAAGTATCAGTGCAATATCTTGACAATGGACCATGTGTAAATAGTCGATTTTCTAGAAAGATGAGCTGATAATTTTGGGAGGAATACAACCTACTTTTAAACCTATATGTTTGGTATCGAGTCTGAATTAGCAGAGTATTTTCCTTCTAGACCCCACTGAGATGGCTCTGTGGTGGCAGCCACTGCCAGCAGGTCAGGTGTTTCATCTTAGGTCTAAAATGAATGAGGTGAAAGCATGGAAGGGCTTGTCAGAGTCGATGTATCTTTGTTGGTTTTCAGTAAGGTGACAAACATCCTCTCTAAACAGTCCGTCTTCCTTCATGAAAGTAAGAAATACATATGTTAAATAATCCAGTTCATTATTTCACATAGATTTACCCCTGCACTCGGACAAGGACTTCTGAAGCTTCAACAGATAGAAAGCTACTGAAACAGAGAGGTAATATTTATATCAATATATATCCCCTTTCCATAACTTTTCTAACAAGAAGGAACTCTGCCTGAGATTTGTAACAATGATGATTCATTTTTACATATCTGTTCACTTCTGGATGGGATGGGACTGGAAGACCAAGGTAGAAAAATATAAATTTGTGTTTACCTGCCCAAACAGAAGGAAAATACTGTTATTTTTCAGCACAGTTCTAAAGTCAATGAGATGAAAACATATTGTACTCGTTGCTTCTGTGCAAACTAAATCTTTGACATTTTATCAGTGAGTGATATGATGGGCATATCACATTGAACTGTATTTTAATGACTGTGTATGCTGAAGAGTTTTCGAAGATTAAAAAATAGATAAGTAATAGGGCCTGGCTATCTTTATTCCTCTCTAGAAAAATAAAATTGAACAAATCACAGCATGAATTTTGCTACTTCAAAGCCCAGGGAAGAAGGAAAACTTGAGCACTTGTATTTATTTGTACTAAAAATTATATAATTCATACACAATTTATGTCTTGTTGCCACAGCTGGAGGAGTATAAAAGGGCTTTAGTATAAATGAGAAATAGGGATCTTGTAGTTTAAGAAAAGATGGTTTAAGAAAGGTAATGTGTTCTATTCTCTCATTGAAAGCATTTTATAATGTGTATATCATTAAATTTTCTATTACAACCTAGACTCTAAAAGTGAATCATAAAGCTAACAATAGAGCCGTAAAGCAAAATTACATCAATTATACAGGAAGGAGAACTGCAGTCTAAATCATAGAGACTTAACTGAATGGGGTTTTCCAGAACTCCTCATAAGAACTCCCATAAGCAAGATTTTTATTTTTTAATTTTTTCCTGTATATGAGATCATGAAATAAGTTTTAACTAACTGGAACTGCTAGAACAGCAGCACAGAGATGGAGGACTGGCAGGTCAAGCACTAGCAATTAGCTGGTCTGAGCACCATTTGCATAGGGCTCATACTCCTCACATGAAACTGTTAGAAACAGACTAATATGTTTCCACCAGACAGCCTGAACATTTCTAGAAGCTGCAGAAACACTTAATGGCATATGGGAATTTCCAAGTTTAATATTTAATTAATGTATATATATTTAATATATGCAGATAATGGAATATGATTCTAGTGTAATTTTTTTAGGCCATTTCTCTGTCACAACTGGAAGTGCTAAAACATGAAGATAAATAGCTGCAGCGGATGCATATCACATCTTTGAAAGAGATCTAATATCCTGTTGTAAAAGCAAAGAGCTGGTGCAACTGCAATAGATTTTACACAGGCTGCACAGCTGGTTTCCAAGCAGCCCTAGGAAAGAAGTGGCTCCCCTTTTCAACAAACAACTATTGCAATGCCAAATATAAAACTTAGACATCATGGGGTATAAATGCAGAACACAGAAGGATGCTGACTCAGAATGAACTTCATCATGTGGACTTGTTCTGATTAATAAAATCCAGGGAATCATAGGAGCTGAATGAAGACTTTGCAGAATCTGAATGTGTATTCTTTCCTCGGTGCTGATATTTCTTCTCTGTTTCAGAGCTGCAAGATTCTTCCTCAGCTGCAGATGACCCCAATTTTTACCTTGCCCCAGGGAGAAGACAATGTTGTGCTTCACTGGAACTTTAATTTTGGGGACTTCAAAGTTCTTCAGAAACATAAAGGAATTTAGCCTCACATTCTTCTCTGAGGGTGAGACTTACTCCTACAAGGATTTTTTGATTGTGATTCAGGCAATAGCAATGAACTGGTAGGGAATAGGAGGGGGAGAGAAGGGCAATATTCACTGCAAAATGTAACACAAACAGCAAACAAATATTTCTCAGGCCTCAGCAGTCACAAGAAGTCTTGCATCTCATTTCTTTTATCTCCAGACTTCAGAAAGTAGATCTTTCTCCGCAAATAGCTGAAGGGGTTGGACTTCAGGGTTTCTCTCTCAGGATGAATGAGAAAGAAACACATTAGGAAGCAGTGTTATTATGTGCTTTTCTCTGTTGCAGTCTTTTTCCTCTAATGGTTTTCTTTTAGAATCTGAAGATACTTTCTGCTACACTCCTAAAACGATCTGAATCCATGTCCATCCCTGTTCTGCAGGGATGTACCTGACAGCCAACAGGTACAGCCAGCTGCCTGTGCTGCCTGTTGATAGGCATAGGGATCTCTGTGATCACTGCAGATATGATTGCCTGTGATTCTGCCAACACAGAGGCACCAAGTGTTAGCCACCAAAAGGGGCCAAAGTCACATCACTCCTTCCCTATGCCCCTTAGAGCCTATTTCCCACCTGTGTCCTTGTGAGGCTCACAAACAAGGCACATGTGGCTACAGGTGGGCATCCAAAGCTGCATCTACTGAAGATGCTGCAACCAAAACTTTACATGATCATCTAAATTCCATTTGAATCCCAATGACAAAATAAATCCTCTGAATTTCCTTAAAAATAGATTAACAGTAACAGATCTCCCAAATGGCTTCTTTCTATATAAGAAACAGTGCTCAATTTTTTCAAGTTTTTTACATAGGTGCTTTTACAGGTATTTTTGAGGATCTGTTTATGACAGAAGTACTTGATCCAAATAGCCTGAGTGGAGAGAATTTTTGCTTTCAGTAGTCTTTCCATCAGACCGGTGGAGACACACTTATTAAACAATTTATTCAGAGTAATCTGAATGTTACCTCTGAGTACATTTGTTGCATTTGACCATGTACTGTCAATCACAGAGATATAAACTGAAATGGACTGACAACTGCAATGTCTTTCATGTTGTTTGAAAAGATTGTCATTCTTCTAAAGACCACACCAGTCAGGTAGCTTGAATGGGAGAGGCTCAGCATCAGCTTTTGGCTGAAATCATTGCTTCCACTCTCAGCTGGGCACAAACGGAAAGCAGTAATTAACTTGATTAGCCACACAACTGAGGAATAGGTTTGTTTATGTCAGAGTACATAATTAATCATAAAAGACTTTCTGTCCCTGTTGTCTAAGAAAATTATCAGTGTTCAGATGAGATGGAGTAGTGAAAAGATTATCTAGCACCATGGATTATGGCTCTGGTCTACTGTGGTAGAATTCTTTTCTGTTTCTCTCTTTCTCTGCCTTGCCACCAATGCTAGACTGCTTTGTATCACATGTTTATCACTGCCAACTCCTCCATTGCATCCCATATTGATCATTCCCTACAGCTCTGACCTGTCTTAATGCACACAAATAACAAACTGCTGGTTGATTTGTTGTGTTTTAGAGTAGCTGCTGGGCAGAGATCCACCGTAATGCTAAGAAGCAGTTAAAGTAAGATCGATGACTCAGTAGACCAAAAGAACCCTCCCAATAAAATGCACAGAAAGCACATGATAAAGTGAAGGTGTAAATGTGGGGCCCAGTATGGACAGTATTTTTTTTTAACTTTGTTTTTACTCAGACAAATCCATTGAGCTATTTGGAGTAGTAGCTTTTAGCTTATCATCAAATGTCATCGTTCTTTCTTCATTTGCATTCATATGAAAAAAAATCACTGTGAGCTTTCATAATAGAAATGTAATTCTTGACAACAGGAAGGAGCCCTCAACTACCACCTGCAACATGCAGATTTTTGCATTGAAAAAGTTCTCCCTAGATAGAAATTATAACAGATCACAGATACACTTTCCTGTGGCGTTTAACTCTTGCCTGTGTAATAGTTCTGCTCAGTAATTTGCAATGAATTTGTGAAAGATGCTCTGGGAATGTTACCTATTATTGATACTTCATTGCAAGTAGACAGTCACACTTATTCTGGCTAATTTTTCATTCACAGAATATTCCCCCACAGTTTGTGTTGGGGAAATCTCCCCTGTTTCTTTTATTTCAGTTATTCGTTCTCCTTCTTCCAAAGTGAATGATAACCCTCTGGGTTTGTGGCATTTTCAGAAACAATAGAACACTGGATTTCTTTGCTGTCAGCCTTCAGATATCCAGAGGGAGGTGTTACGCTCTCCATGGCCTTTTCTTCACTAATGGGTAGAGCAGCACTTTCTATTCCGCACAGGTGGAGCAGAATAATAGCCTGTGGAAGAAGGAATAATTTGGTAAAAACTGCATGAAACAACCGTGCAAAGCTGTTACTACTAGAATAGGTTTCTTTAGGACAAACTGTAACTTTCTCAAGCAAAGATGGGTCAGACTAGCTTCCTGTACAGCAAACGTATATCTTATTACTTCGATTCGCACCAATTTCATTATAAAGACAGGGAGATCGGAGTGTGAATTGGAAACTTTTAAAAGTACTTTAGTCAGCTGCACTGTCCTCAGCAATGCAAGAGCAAGAGTAGAGGACTGGGCATTTTTCCTTAAAATTTTCCCAGCATCATGCACCATCCTCATTATCTTTGTACATGTGGCTATTAGTGGTCTGAAGGCAAGCATGAGAACCTGGAATTAGTAAACACTAACACTGTTTTATGGTTTCTTTAGTTGCTTTGACCAAAACAGCAAACCTGTTTACCTCTTCTCTAAAAGTGTTTTTGCCAGCACTAATCTCTGAGTGCGATAGGGAGTGGAAAGTTAACTTGGTGAAACAAATATTTGAGAAACCTTCTTTAAATGTTTGCTTGGTGTTATTAGAAACTCTGTTAAAATTTGTTGAGGAAATATATAGGTACATAGAATGGAAAAAACAATTTCAATACACATCGCAGAAAAATGCTTGTGGAGAACTCTTCTGTCCCTATTGAAACCACTAGATAGTGAGCACGTGTTCCTGAACATGTTACCTTGCCCAGCACAGAATTAATAGGCACACTATAGTGTACTAAATTTTGGGATTCAGTGGTAGATTTCTTTGGCAAACAAACTTCTGTTTTCTGAGTTAATAGGAGATCTGACACTCTCTCCATATGTTTCTGTTGAGATGGGTAATTTGCATTTGTAATGTCAAACTTTCCTCCCATCTAATTAATATTAAATTGTAATAATTTACCTGTTTCACTGGCAGCAGCTATCTTTGCAATCTGTCGCAACAAGGAGTCAAAGCATCAGCTCTTAGACACTTTTTTCAGCTAGGCTGTCTCAAAACAGTGAGCGTTACTGGAAACTTATACTGTAGGACATATTCAAGAGCTGTAAATGTAAAGATGCACACAGTCAGCTACAACAATTGTAGCTAATTCCCTCTTTTTTTAGGGACTAACAAAGCAGAAGTAGCTTGATGGCAAAAGTAACTGAAAGTGATAAATGTCAGCAGCTTTAGCTCTTACATCATAATCCACAGGGGCCAAGTGAGAGGGTGTCTGAAGGCTGGCTGACACCTGGCGCAACAACATAGCCCTGTGGGATGTCACTATAATTTACTGTTAGAATTCATCAATATTTCTGTCTCCCTACAATGTGTTTCCTAGCAAAAAATCTTCAGACAAGTCTTGCTGAAATCATTCTTTTCTAGAGTTTCACAGCACAGACCGTAGCACCCTAAAGTTTAAATCTATGTGGACCCATCAACTCTTTCATTTATTCTGGCCTCGTGTCTTACCTCTCATCCAGGGTTAAATTAATCACGTAAGTCAAGTTGCCTAAAGTTTATATGTAATTTTTAAGCTGTGTTTTCCTCACAAGTAATTAAAAAAAAAAAAAAAAAAAAAAAAAAAAAGTTTAACAAATTGAGCAAGGATGAAGTTAGGGAAATGAGGAATTTATTTTAAAAGAAGACAGTTTGAGCAACCTGGAAAAATGAGGTCTGAGAGGGAGATGCTTACATTTGGGTGTTTATTAATAGGAAGTAGTACAAAGTCAACAAACTATGATCTGGGAATAGGTCTTTCTAACTGAAAATTAGTAGAAGGATTCTGACAACAAGGGAAGTTCTGTAAGGAGATTGAGATAGTGATGGAGGTGAGGAATTTGAGTTATTTCAGTGGAAGCGATTAAATCATGGAAACTAGGAGCGTGGTTTGTTCAAGGGGAGGTTGGAGGATAGGAAAAGGGTAAGATAGAAGCTTGAAATTAAACCATGTGATATCAGGATAAGATAATTTGTTTGACTTCCCAGAAAGGGGATGAAAGGAGACAGATCATGGTGAGTTTGTTATGCTCTGTTTGTAACAGTATTTAATTAGTTCACTGCATACTTCCTGGGTCTGCTGTTGCCCGCAGGCAGTGGAAAGAAATATTTTTTTGCTTGATGTCTAAGTTTGCCTTTGGGAGACAGAGAAAAGTGGTTTTCTTCTGAAATATCGGATATTAGCTAGAGCTGTAAAAGGTCCCCTGGGCAGAGTATTTTGGTGCATCAGTGACAGCCAGAAGCTTTTCAATGTCCTGTTAGTGGTGTCTCACTCACGTGTTCCTGGTTAAACAGATCTCTCATCTTGAGGTTGGAAAAAACTTTCCCCTAACCAGAATGACAAGGACCTTTGTTTTTGCTTTCCTCCATGCTCAGAGAATGATCCACTTTTTGAGATTCTCTGCCATTTACAGCTATCATGCAGCTGCAGAGACCTGGGATTTTGCTGATTATCTTGTAGTTTCCCTGGGGCTTTGGGTCTCAGGTTTGTCATGGAAGTAGAAAAACAATCTGAGAATAGTTCATGTGGACTTCTTGAAAGTTACTGATGCATGGTAACTTGTAGCTGTGTGCATGGGTCTCAGAGTCCTTGATGGTCTCACCCAGATCTGTGGTCTGAAGTTATTCACCTGCACAAGTTCATTCAGGATGAGTGTTCAGGATCAGAACTTAGACAGGTAATGTACAACTTTAGAGTGGTGACGAATTCATTCAATCATGCATAGATCCTACAAAGACTTTTATTTTCATTTTGTACAGAAAAAGGCCTTGTCTACTTTTTCCCTTGTAGGAAAGTGGGACCTTGATCAGACATGTGCAGGACAAAAGGTAGGAGGCTTCTTGATCTCCTGATGAGGAGACGTGGTGGGTTTGTGAGTGGTTTGCTTTTTTTTTTTTTGTTTGTTTTTGGTTTATTGCAGCTTTTATTCCACTCTTCTTTCACAAAATTTTCTCCTGAAATCACAGTGATAACATTTTCTCATGGTCATTAAAAAATCATTATCCTTTCTTTGATGGATCTAATAATAGCAAGCAAATAATAAGGGAAGTGGATATCTTTCTGCTTTTCCAGATGCTTTGCAATATTAAATATAAATTCTCTCATACAAGAAGAATATTTGAGTTCATCTCTTCCACTGACCTTGGCATTAAATTTTTAGGGAGGAAATACTTTCAGTTTTCTTTTGCATCCTTAATATGGGAGATAGAATTAAAACAAAACAGAATGCATGGTTAATTTGCCAGTTGCAAAGTTCTTTCTCTCCTATGACTTACCAAAATGTTCATGCCACCCACAACAAAGAAACAAAAAAACTTTTTACATATTTTCAGCTTAAGATCGGCATACCAGACTTACATTTTAAGATGGCTGAATTGCCATTTTCTCTCCATTAACTATGTGAGGAATGAGTAGTGACTATTCCTGAATGTTGGGATTCCTCATTGAATGCCCAAAGTCAGAGCTATCAGCAGTCAGTCTTCATTAGATCCCTGTATCTTCTGCCTAGACAGTATAAACCATTCAGGGGAAAAAAATGTCACTTCTTTGGGGTTTCTGGTGGGTCAGATATGATTGGGAGTGACTCCAGTGGAATTTTTTCCATGATCATAATCTTGCCCTTCCTTTTGGGCCAGAGCACAAATACTCTTCATTCCAAAATTCAAAGCATTCATTGGTTGTGGTTGGATTCTCTCGTTAGTTTTAGTGCGCATATTTTTTCTCTGTGGGATAATAAAAAGGTAGGTCTGTGCTTACTCATAGGCTCTAATGGGTATTGACAGTCAAAAATACAGAAATCTAACAGCATACTGTACAGTGGCCTGTGGTTGAGATAAATTCACAATGATCTAACAAATTAAAAAAAATAGCAGTTATAATTAACTCTTATTTTAAATGTAACCAGCATGACATTTTCACTTAAATAAATCTTATGAGACAGAATGTGTTATATTGAATTAACACCTTTACAGGCTATGTGCTTTTTAAAGTAAGTACATAAATTAACAATATTCCAAAAGACCAAATCCTGCCTTTCTTGAATGCACAATCTGAAACCTTATTTTCTAAGTTTTCCACAGTGTTGGTGATTTTATTTTATTTTTATTTTAGTCAGAGAAGGGTTGAATTTCATATCCCTTGTCCATGAAGGGAAAATCCCTCAATCATTTCAGTGGGTCATCCAACTTTCGTGGCTGCCTTTGCAGGCTCTTATTTTTGCTGATGTCCATTGCTATTGTAAGCAGCCTGCAAGGGTCAGGCTCTGTGACTGTCAGGCTGCAAGGCCGTCGGTGGCTTGAAAAGTTGTCATGAACAAGATGAGAATAATGTCATCTGATTGCCGTATCTGTTAGCTCTAGATCTTGGGGTAGTGTATCCTACTACCTGGGCATATGTGGGTGGATATGACAAGCAGACTCATGAGGCAAGGGAGGAATGGTTTAAAAGCCAGAAAAAACATTTGTGGTTACTATGGAAACACAACTCTCTTGGGTCTTCTGCATACCAACACAAAGTTTCTTTCTGAGATCTTTGTAAAGCTGATCTTCTTTTCCTGCTACTGTAAGGCAGGAGCAGTTTCATTCACAGTATGTAGCAATTTAGCTGGCACCAATATAGGTGTTTTCCACAGTCCATCTTCAGCTGATATTGTTAATCCATGTTGTTTGCAGCCTGAGTGATACTGATTTTAAGGTGTAGGTAGGTTTCAGGAAGTATAATCAATCAGACAAAAACTCATATCATCCAAGGATATGTCAAATATGTGAAACTGACTCTTTCTGGTAGTTTTTGTATTATTATTCCATTTCTTTTACAAAGCATTTGGAATTTTAAAAGTTAAATACTCAGAAAATTAAAAAAAAAAAAAAAAAGAAAAAAGAAAAAAGAAAAAAACACCTTTATTTTATTCATTACCAAAGAAATGAGGACCAGCACTTTGCTATGAGATTTAAAAGTCTGTTATACTCACTTAACCATTTTCTATCATTATTTCTTCTTTTGATATAAACACAAGCAGCTAGAACCAGATGATAATGAAGAATTAAAAGATCAGAGATATGGAAAGTTTAAACATTAAAAGCAACGTCAAAGAGCAAAGAAACCACAATGACTGAGATAATGAGAGCGAGGAATATATTTCCTCTTCAACTAGTGAGATAGAAAAATATCCCCACAGCATTTCCACACAGGAGGAGATAGCGCTGCTTACCTCTGGTGGGACAAAAATAACATCTCAGCTGTACTGAAGACTAAGAAATTAAACTAAACTATTTTGGGCAGAACTCAGTGATGCTCTCCACAGTTTCCTGTAGGGTGTTTACTGAGAAGAAAAAGAGACTTAAAGGTCCCAAAACAAGTGGCAGACTAGCACAACATCCAAAAATCCTCAGTATTAACAACTCCCACTGATAAAATCTGGGGTGCTAGAGTCCCCTGGAGCTTTAGCTGTACGAAAGTTAATAAGCCTAAATGTATACCTGTAAATGGATGAACTGTGAGTGAAAGGAAGGAGTTCAGGATAAATAGTTTAGATGTAGACAACAAGTGACGTAGGTGCTAAAATATTAGATTCTGCTTCCAGTTTAGAAGCCCTGTGTTATCCCATGTGGTTTTCTACCACATGCCCAGAAAGGCACTGGTGTCCTATGCATTTGGCATCACAGCTGCCAACCCTGTCCTTGCCTCAGATTCCTTACAATTTTATGCTAGGTGCTTAGACAGGGAGGGATTCAAAGGCCCAAAACATTTGGTGAGCTGAATCCCACTATGAAGCAAAATAGTGCTTTGTCACTGTGGGAAAGCACTTCTCTGGCCCCGAAGGCTCATCTTCCTTGCACGTGGGATGTTAACTCTTGGTGTCTCAGTGAGGAGCGTTCCGCACTTGAGGCACAAAGTGTTAGCAAGGGAGGAATAACGAAGTTGTGCCTCAGCATCTGAAAACACAAGTATGAAGGTGAGGATCCTTCCTTATGTGTTCAAGCATCAGAGAGCATAATCCTGTCTAAAACACACTTTGGGTTCACTTTTGGATGATTTCTTCAGTAGCTGTACAAACTAACAAAAGGTCAGTAAAATATTAAAGGTCAAAAGGTCAAAAGGTCAAAAGGTCAAAACTATTAATAGTCTGATAGTGTCTTTTAAAATATTTTTTAAGTAAGGCTTAGGGTGAGTATTGAAATAAACTTTTTGAGCAATCTGCATCTTTTATTTCTCCCGTTTTTCCATACACTGACCTTGGTGAACAAACACAGTCCTGCAGAGTTTTCATTTCAGGCTTGCTGTTCACATGTTGGATCTATTACATTGTAGTGGCAATCAATCATGTCCAATCAACCTCTCTAACCACTGTTATCACTGGGAAAAACAAAGGCAGACAAAAAGGTCATGGCCCATCTTGTTCTTCCTGATAAAAGGACCAAGAAGGTGCCATTTGTGTTGCCAGTTGAGTGACCAATGATCTTACATGTTCCCTTACTGTTTAGAAAAGAGTAGTATTTTCTGTAGTGAAGAAAATTATGTTTCTCTTCTCTGTAAGATGATACTTTTGAGTCAGATAAGTTCTGGAAAAATCTGTGGAATAAAACTTTAAAAAACATCTACTTGCTGTTACTGGTACTTCTACTTGGCAATTTTCCACTTCATAAACAGACAAGGCTTTCCAAAAGAATAGCTATTGAGCAATAGGAGTGTTGTTTTTCATTTCCAACACATATAATGCAGTGATCTTACTGTGAAAGTTTGTGTACTGTATTCCATTAGTAATCATCTGTAACATCCAGACTAGGCAATAACTTCTGTTGCTGCCGTTGAGTGACATTTTTAATCTCAATTGCAAGCCAGAAATAACATTTTGGGAGCCACTTGAGTACATAAAGGATTTCTGGTACAAATGTCAGAGAAAATAGACTTAATCAGCAGAAATTATTTGCAGAGGTCTGTCAGTCTATAAAATAATGAAAATTTTATTGCAGTCACTGTTTAAACTTCAGAAGAACAAAATTGGCCTGCCAGAAATACTCAAAATTTGACATTCATATTAAGATTCTAATGTTTCACCAACATTTAAGAGATTGCATTAACCTTCTGTGTTTCCTTATTTTAGTAAGGTGTACACTTGCCACAGTACTAATGAACATGTATTTTGAAGTGTCCCTGACTAAACTGGATTTCAGGTGATTGTAAAACTTTTGGAACTGAATTATTACCAGCCTTTTTCGAGACTTGCCAAATATTTTAAAATACTTTTGAGGAGGATATCAGTCCTTACTGTAGCCATTTGTTTTCAAAGAGCTATACTTGGCAAACAAACACTCATAAACTAAAACAAAAAATCACTAACCTTCCAGGAAAAAGCAAACAAACAAATATAAAAACAAAAAAAAATGCACCAAAGAAAAAGAAAGAAAACATCAAGAGAAGACTTCAGAAAATCCAGAGGTTCAGCATATAGTTTAGATACAGTCCAACTTTGGTGGTGTCCATCACCAGTGCATACTCATTGACATGCATCTGCATATTTGCAAAGGCAAGTCAATGAATGGTACCAGGATGAGACATTAAGACTTATCAGTAGATGAATGTCATTTCTCAATTAATACTGACTGGATGCATCAAATCTCTTTTTCTATACACAGGAACATCAGCTGAGTGTGGTTACTGTGGTATTTTCTTGTCACTGAAAGGAGAATATTAAAATTCCATTTCTTGTTCTGAAATGATTTTATTCTTTTAGCTGACATAAGCAGCTATTTAAGATCTGATTCAAAGAAAAGACACAATCGGTAGGTGTTCTTGCTTGGAGATTTTTGTGAGGGCATTAATTAGGATATGTGCTTTAAACATTTTTTTATGTGTTCTCCAGAATCCACTGAAATTGACATTAGCATCTCTGCTAACCATGGGATGGAGACTGCATGTGTCAAATGACTTTCAAGTGGCTTGTATGTAGAAGAATGATTTTTAATTTTGTTAGTACTAATTAATTATGTAAGTATGTCAGGAAGATACACCCGATTTTAGAAAAAGATGTTTACAGTGAGGATCTGATTCTCAGAGGTCTTTATCTTAACCCATCATATGAAATCAGAAGTACCTCACTAGTTCCCACTTCTGAAAATCAAGCTGGGTTCCTATTTTCCACCTTTTGGTGTATTTGAATGTCCAGTCCTTAGAAACTCAAACTCTTTTGGCCTTTAATAAAAAAGCCTTGCTCAGCAGTTGTTCAGGGGTTTGCTTCACATTTAAATCATCAGATGAAGTGAATACAGCTAAAACTTCTGGATCAATATGGATCCAAGATTCCTATTTTGTTATTTTGGGAGTTTCAGTTTTGGTTTTTGGTTGCTTTTATAATTGATAATAACATGGAAAGATTATTCAGAGAAATGTAATGTGTAGAGTAACACTTGGACGGTTAATCTTTCTTGCCATTCTTGGAGACTCCAAAGTTTATCATTGTCTCCAAATGCTTGGCTGGTTTATGCAAATTTTTAATTTAATTTTTAATTAAATGGACCCATAATCTGAAGAAAAATACTTTCCTTTTCTTTTCTTCTGTTTTACTTTCTTTTTTTTTTTTTTTTTTTTTTGGTGTGTGTTTTTGTTTTTTTTTGTTTTATTTTCTTTCCACACAGTGGATATTTCCTTTAGGGGAAAAACAGCTTTTGCTGAAAGAAAGAATAACTAAGGTGCAGAGAGATCAGTATTGAAAATGCACAAAAGACATTTTAATATGAGATTCCATATCAGATACACATTGAGAAAGCAGTAATTACTTATATTTCTGTGTAATGACAAACATGGAAGAGACATAATGACTTTGAGGGTTTTTCAGTGTCAGTTCCTAAAAATACTATAGGAGTCATAAACACAACCTACAAGCAGCCTTCTTCATCTGTCTGACAATTTGCAAACTCCCAAGGGATTTCTGATGATGTTATGCCCCAAGCTGTTGATCATCATCCTGGTATGAATCAGATCAGCTCATTAGAAAAGGCCCATAATCCAGGGGGGGGCACAAAAATGTGGGATAAGATCATTTATTTTGACAGAAATATGGAATTTACATCTGTTGTTAAGATGATGTCAACAAAACCTCCTTCCATCTGAAGCAGGGGAAACAGGAGTGGAGAAGGCTGTTTGATTTATGTCAAAAATAATATATTTGCTGAAAAAATGCAATTTTAGAATCATTAGAATAAATAGGAATTCTGTTCAAACTGTCCAGATAATTCTGACCAAAATAAAACATATTTCTTTAAAAAAAAATTTTGTTTCTATATATTTTGGTGGAAATAGTTTGACTTTTCATTTGGAAACAACACATTTTATAATGCATCTTGGTTTTATTTTTTCATAGTATATTAAAAAAGCATAAAAATTAAGACGTTATCTAAGTTTTTCCACAACTGATTGCTTGGGGGATTTTTTGTTTAAAAGAGGAAAAGCAAGAACATTCAATTTTGAAGCAATAAGTGATTTTGGACTTATTTCCTCAGCTTCTTCATTTCACCTGACAAATCGACCTCTTACTCATGAATATCATGTCCTGGGCTGGGGAATGTTACACACTTCCACCTTGATTACTCATTTTTAGGAAGGCATTATACATCTGAACTAATTCAGATGTAGGCAAGTCTAGTGCTTTTAGCAGATTATTCCTGATTTACAATAGTTTATAGAGAGAGAACAGTTATGTTTTGTTCTATTTTGTTTAGTTTTGTTTTAATACAGTTTATTTAGGTAAAATTAACAGTTGTTTTCATGGCTAAAAATGGGAGGGAATCTGTAGTTCACTAGAGCTGAACATATAGCCCTGAATCTTGAGCTGAAGTTTCTAATCATAGGTTACAAATGATGCCTAGTATTTATAGAATTAAATGGAATTTAGGTGCCAAACAGCTATTCTTTTCTCACTCCTGGTGTAACAGACTCCTATTTTTCTCTCATCAGAGCAGAGAGAGGAACTGATAATATGTCAGTCATTAATGAAAAGGTCTTGATAATGAATAATTTACTATTCTTGGAGATGTTTATGAAAATTAAGTCTCACCAAGGGTATAACTCTGCAGCAGCTTGAGTGAATCAGAAAATACACTGCTGTAAGTAGTTTCAAAATTTGGCAAAGAGTGACAAGTACTTACTTTCTCGATGACAGTTTGTTTTAACCTAGCTAAAGGCCATAATTTGTGTTTGTAATTAATATAATTGAGTTAAACAGCACTACATGATGACAGATAGATGGACAAGACAACACCTCCATCACTGGGAAGGTGAAAAGTGATTAAGAATTCGCAAGTCCACACTAAAGATTTCCAAAAATACCTAGTGATTTCGGAGGCCTTGTTTACTAAGCACACCACTTCCAGGAGAATTAGTTGCAGGAAAAATCAAGTTGCGCTTCACTTTTCAGGAAAAGTAGACCCTTGATGATTGGGCCTGTTCAAGATATGTTAAAATGGAACTCCAGTTAGGTGTTGAACATAGCCACATGTTTTCTGAAGCACTTATCTTGGACAGAGTTGGGACAGTTGGCGAGCATCCCCATCTGCCTGCTAGCCAGCAAGGCAGATATGTCTTTGCACTGCCAGATATTGCTGTGTGTCTGCCCAGAAGTGGGAAACTGCAATCCCACGGTGCCCAGAGAAGCAGGGAGGTGGTGATGGAGAAAGTGAGAAGAAGCTCAGGCGTCACCTGGCCTTGCAGGTAGTGCTGTCAGCAGGGACTGAATGCTAGGAGTCAGTTCAAAGCTCAGTGACTTGCTGTGCATGCTGGAGGGGGTAATTCTCCACTGCTGCTGACGCAGTATCAGTCTGCATTTGCACACATCAAGAAACCACAGCCCAACAACAAGCACTAGTAATGCCGCTTCCTGATCCAACCAGGGGTGAGTGATGGTGAGTGAGACTGAAAGGACCCTGTGATTACTGAACTCCCTGCTCTTCCTCTGTGAAGCAGGTCAAATGGTAATGCTGCTCCACTCAACAGGCTCTTAAAAGAACTAGCTGGCCTATTCACAGCCACTCCTCTCTTCCATTGCCCGTAACTTCAGTTTGAACAAATTGCTAGTTGCTCCACAGGCATCTGATCCCTCTTTGCTTACATAGAGCCATTGTTGTAACCATGATTGCAGGCACCCTGCTGTGTTCCTTCTCACCGGTTTCTGCATTGCAATTTTTTTTTTTTTTTCTATGCTGAAACAATAGTTCTCATCCACTTGACTTTAGGTCTTTGCCATTAATTTTCCACCTAACTTTTTTTTTTTCCTTAACATCCTTTCCTTTGCATGACTGTGTTGAAAGTTGGGGGCACAGGAGTCTGTGAGGTGAATGAACAACATTGTATTAAATTGTCACCTCCAAGGCTTTTCTGATGTTGTGCAGCTGTACATGCCATCTAAAGCAATGAGTGTAGGAACAATCGCTTAAAGGGATGACTTGGCAACTCAAATATAGCTGACACTGTCCAATTCAAGCTTCCTAATCCACATGCACCAACATTCACTCACAGCAGTTTACAGACTCTTTCCCATTTCTCTAAAACACATTGCTGTACTATAAACGTGAATTACTTACAACTGTTACTGTTCCTGCCAAAAAATAGAAAACCTCCAGCCAGATTTATTAATGTCATGTGAAGCATCATAAATACACTCAAATTAACTGCATTTCCTTACTGTGCCTGAATAATAACTATTCAGAAATGCTCTAGCTTCATTCTTTTAAACTGTGTTCGCTTCCAGTCATAAGATCATTTAGACTAAAATGTCTCGGATCTGACACATTTTACTTTTGTAGGAATTAAAATTCAAGGCACGACCTTAGAGGGCTCTGAAAATTGCTTCCTGATATCATCTTTAAACCAGCATTCTGTTTTTTTAATCCTGTGGGGAAATATCTAGAATAATGTGACTGTTGAAAACATATGAATAATATGAGTGTCACTTCCATACCCTTTGGCTTGGAAAAGGAAAAGGTTTTGCTTTTTAAAACAGAAGAGTCCAATCTGTCGCAGCTATAATAGTTGGAAAAAGCAGGGGGAAAAAAGCTTCCCTGTAGTGTAAGTAAAGGACAGCCTTATCTTGTCGTCTGTCTTATACAGCAAGAAAACTGTTGTTTAGTTACTGAGCAGGTCTTCAGTCAAGAAAGAACAGATGTTAGGTCTGAAATTAAGAGAACTGTTTCATCCCAGATGAATATGTGGCATCTGCTCCAAATGGAAAAGCCTGAGAGATCAGTAGCAACAACACTAAAAAAGGAAAATATCTCCTTCTTTTTTGTTGTTGTTTTTTTGTTTTGTTTTGTTTTGTTGGGGTTTTTGTTTGTTTGGTTGGTTGGGTTTTTTTTTGCTTCTGGTTTGGTTTGGTTTTGTTTGTTTTTTTTTGTTTTTTTTTTTTTTGTTTGTTTGGTTTTTTTTGTTTGTTTGTTTGGTTGGTTTTTTTGTTTTTGTTTTTGTTTGTTGTGGTTTTTTTGTTTGTTTGTTTGTTTTTTTTTCCTTTCTATCTCTTACATGCACTGACACAAGCTCTGAACAATATCTCAAAAAACTAACTAAGAGTTTTGACAAAGTTGGATGCAATGTGGTTGCTGGATTACCTTCAATGAAAAATTCAGGTATGTTATGGTTAGGGGCTACAGATTCTGCCTAAGGTAACTGGTGAGATTCACTGGGAATATCAAGTCCCTTTGCAGTTCCAGGAATGAACCAGTTTTTTTAGTAGAAGATAAGAGAATAGTTGAACTAAACCCAGAACTGCTGAGATGCCCTGGCAGGGGATGTTAATGCAGAGTATAAACCCTGGGATCTGATTATTGCTGCAGAGATAACTAGTGCTGTTTTTTTTTTGTTTTGTTTTGTTTTGTTTTTTTTTCCTGCCAATATCTCTTTAATTTAAAATATCCATAAGTTCTTCTCAGCAGGTGTAAGACCCCAGGCTTCTCCTTTCCCAGTTTGGTACCCTAGACACTAGGAGGTTTATCCTGACTCCTCACAAAGTCATAAAAAACTGTATTATCCCAACTGTCAACCTGGGATCTGGCAAATACAGTGAGCCAACTACCACTGGGTTTGGCTAGCAGAGAGAATTGTTGTACAAAAAACCCATGAACCTGAACATGACTGAGAAAGCAGATCATGTATTCTTGTAAGTAAGAATATACAGACTCAGATCTGTATAGCATGTATAAAAAGTAAGATCTGTGGGAGAATAAAATCCCTTTTGGTACAGTGTGCGAGATAGTATGTTCTAGTCAGCTTAATTAGAAAGGCTTTTGAACAGCTGACAGAGGTGTCAAAAAGACCATATCTGATGGTGGTGGAGAACTTCAACTTTATGAAAATTTTACAGGAGTAAAATCACTCATCATGTTTTGAAATGTACCAAAACCTTTTTTTGCTTTCCCTTTTTCACCTTTTTTTGCTTTCCTTTTTTCCCCCTAGAAGCTAGAGAAGTCAACTAGAAGAATGACTATTTCATCTTTGTTTCCAGCTAATTAGGAGGAACTGACTGAGGATCTAAAGGTAAATGGTGATCTGGGAGAAAATTGCTGTGAAGAAGAACATTCACTACTCTAAGGAATGGGTGAAAAGGATCTGTAGAGTAAGGCTAGGAAGGAACTTGTTCATTTGATAGGAAAGGAGGTAGTTAGGATCTCTGGGGAAGACAGTCCCATTCAAATCAGTCAGGTGAATTGTTAGATTGTATCACATACTGAGAAGTAAACTTCCCTAATGCAAAGAACAGGTAGGAAGCAAAGTGTAGTAAGAGATGGTTATGGCTGAAGGAAGAGCCCTTAAAAGGTTTGAAAATAACAGTATTTAAAATTTGTACAAAATGTGCAAATAAGTCCAGATGACTAAGAACAAATGTAAATGGAGAAGTTGTGAAACATTGTGAGAAGTGAAAAAAACAGAAAAATGTAACAAGTAAATTATTTCTAGTGAGGGAAAGGAAAAAAACAAGGAAAGAAAATTTGTTACCAGACAGGAAAGAAAATCTTGGCAAAAAACTAGTGACACACAGAAGGCTACAGTGGTGTTTGCTTCCTCTGTAATGCCTCGTTACAAAGGTGACATATGACCCAAAGTCAGAATGAGGCATAACAAAGACAGAGTGAAGAAACAGAGAAAAAGCATTTAAGGAATATTTAAGGAAAACTGGTATAAACAACTTGTTAGTTCAGCTGAAATTCACTCTGCAGTATTTATGGGAGTAGCTGGCTAGTCACAGCATCATTAGTTGGTATCTTTGGAACCACATGCGAGATGAGTGTTAGTGAGAACTGAAGAGAGGAAAACATCTGATCCATCTTTAAAAAGAGAGAAGGATCTCACAGAGAGGTTCAGGTGGCTCAGCCTCACTTGGGCTGTTGGAATGAGGCTCTTAACACATCACTATTACATAAGTATTAATAATAATAATGTGGTAAGAGCCAGCCAGCACAGAATTTTCAAAACAAATCAAATCAAACCATTCTAATTTGTTGTTGTGGGAGGAAGGCGAAGGAGGTGCAGATAGTCTAGATAATTTGCATTGCAGATAACTTTTAAACTTGAATTTTTAAGAGTTTGATACTCTCTCCCTTATATTCCTATCAACCAGCCAGGGAAAAATGTTCTAAATAAAATCATTATATTTGAACAAGTGTTCAGTGAAAAATACTTGTAGAGTACTTTACTGGGAGGTTACAGCAAACTGAAAGGGTACTTTATTCTCTTTGTTTGTGTGTGGAATTTTTATTAGCAAGTGCTAGAATCAAGCACATAGTGATGAAATACTGGGGTGACCTGACAGTGAAATGAAGGTTAAACTGCACAACACCTTACATTGCAAACATGACATGAACAAATAAAGTTACACTGGTGCAGAAGGGGAAAGTATATTTATGTGTGGCATTAATAGCTGTGTTGCATGTCAAAAAAGAAAATCACTAAATATTCTTCTTGACTCAATGTTTATGAGGCCTCAATTGTAGTACTGGGAGACCTCAGTACAGAAAAGGAAATACATTGTCCAGTCCTAATTATCCTCCTTAATATACCCCTTTTAGGGAACCGCCAGTTCTCTAATACTTTTTATGTAGATTGGCCTCCCATAAACCCTAATCTGTCAATTCTCTGAATATATTGAAGTCTGATGTTTTATACTCTGTTTTATCTCTTCTTATTGTTCTTTCTGTATAGTCAAAGGGTTGTGAAACCTGTCATTTCACTGACTCTTAAACTTTCCATTCTTCAATCATTCTACCTTCCTTATTAGAAATAGATCTGATAAAGCCTTTAACTATTTGCTATTTTAAGTTTCTCTGCTGAAAAAAACAACTTCCTCATGCATTCCAAGGATTGGATGGACTGACTTCCTTTTCCAGAAGTCCCCTACAAAGTGAAAGTTTGGATTTTTTATTCAGACCAATGTTTCCTGGCGAGCTTCACCAGTTTACCTCAAGCAGTCTGAGCCAAATGGATTTCACACTTTGATGTCCTCTACAAGATTCCCTCTGTGACAGCCACAATGTTCTTCTTTCTTAATTACTCAGATATTTTCAGCAGTTCTAACCCAGCAGATTTCTATTCTGTATTTATGAATATATAAGAATATAATCAGAACATAAGAATATGTGGCTCCTCAAACAAGTAAAGATGCAGAAATCTGTATCACAAGCTTTAGCCTGGAAGAAAGTGACTGTGAAGAAAGTGAATGTCTCAATTCTTCCATAGTTTCTAGCCTGTCAGCCAAAGCACCATTTTCTTTTATTTGCCATTTGAACTTTTTGTATCTATTTGTAGACGCAGACTGATCTATACTTTACATATCAACACATTCTATTTGAAAACTCTTCTCCAAGTTTTAGCAAGTTTTGTATTCATTATAGGAAGGCAAGCAACATTTGGATTGCTTTTTCAGCAAGAGACACAATACATATATAGAAAAAATTTCCAACTCTATACAGATGAAACATAGGGATGGATTTTGTGAAATATACTTCACTAAGACGTTAAAGAAAATGGGTTAGATGAACATCTGTTGGTAGTCATCTAGATCTATTTGAAAGACTAATATTGTTGTGACATATGAATGCAGAGGTACACAAAGTTCTTGAAGACCATTCCAAAGTGCTGTAAATATAGACATAATTAATGGCTTCATGTCATGCCATCTCAAAAAGTAACCAGCCTGCCTAAAAGCAGAAGACATTGACTCTTCAGCATGAAAAATACTGTAAGAAAAGAGAATCCTTTAACATTCAAAAGAGATTTAACTGTTGTGATAAAGAGATTTCACAAAGGGCAATAAAGAAAATGTGAAATGTCAATACACCAAATAAAATGTTCCTTAGACTATTCACAAGGTCCTGATTGAGTTTGAGCTCATTATGTAAACAGTATCTTCAGCAGAAGGCAGAAGTCTGTACAGAAAATTTAAGTAAAAGAACATTCTACTGTTATTAATAGCTCTAGAGGGCAAGACCAGCATTGTACTTGTATATAAAATTCAAACCTCTCAAAGTTTATGGTTAAAGAATAATGGCTGAAAATGTTTCTCTGGCTTATTTGGAATTTCAATTTTAATATATTGGGAAAAAAAAATCTAAGACATGAAACAAAGATGTTGAAAGACTGCTGTGGATATAGAAATAGAGACTATCTGCTCTTCTCTTGTACTCGCCTATCAACACAGGTGGCAAATATATATCAGTGTATTACGGCAGGATTAACAAATGACTTCTCAGGTTATATGACGCCTTTTTTCCCTCACAATTTGTATAATAAGAATAGGGAGATACCAAAATATTTGGAACTAACTGCAAAGTCAGTATGAATTGTAAAGAACTGTTTTTTTTTTTTTTTTTCAGCTTCTGGACTCATAGCAACTGATCCATTAAAGTAGGACCCTGTTAGCTGATTAAATCTGGCTGAAAATTAGCCTGTTTTCCTTAGCCATTTTTGTCAAGCCCTTTGGTACCAATCCTTGCCATCAGATGTTCTTTTCAGACCAAAAATCACAAGTCTTGAGCATAAAATCTGAATGGCAACCAGAGAATTTAGACTGTCAACTCTTTCTTTTTAGTAACGTGTAACAATATTTATTTGCTTTTATTTGCTCATCTACAAAATGACACTGACTCTTTGGGATTTGGGATGGAAATCATCACGAGCTGAATATGGTCACTAGGCAGAAGCTATACCTTCAGCTAGTGGCTGTTCTCCCAGGTCTATTGAAGCTATGACAATTTGAAACACAATTCTTTATGACTAACATCTTTAGCTCTTTTGTTCTTCTCATTTCTTGGTACTTTGTCTTTCTATTCTAATGTAGTAATGTATAGGCATATATCATACAGACATAAAAGTATATGGGCACATGGTATAGATACATGAAAGATGTACTGATGTACTAATGTACAATGATATTTTGTTTACACAAGTTGGTTATAGAATATCAGATTTGACTTCAGCAGCATTTTACTAATGCTAATTTTACTGCAAGGTTGCAAAGGGTGTGATTGAACATGTTCTTCCATAAGAATGAATTCCACCATCAGGAAGCCACTCATTAATAGGACCATTAGGGGTAGATTATGTTAAATGCATTGGTTATAACTGCATGAAAAGAACTTATTTTATTATTACTTAGCTGGGGATCCTTTGGGGAATACTGAAAGGGAGAAATCCAGTCTTATTTCCTAAGAGTTGCAAAGTATTTTGAAGTCTGTTTACACATGTAAGGGACAAAATATTGGGTTCTAATTGTACATCTATTTTTCTATTCAGCCTTTTGGTTTTCAGAGCCAACATTTAAATCATCTTCTTGATTGCATGGAATAATATATGCACTAAATTTAATGTTAATATTGTTTTCTCTGTTTACTAGGAGGAAATGGCTCCAGATACCTGTCTCATTTTCTCCAGACACATCTGGGAAATTGTATGATTTGTGGAATTGTGCTCAGAGAGTAATAAAGAAGCCTTTGGTTAAAAAGTGTTTTAACTTAGACTTGACAAAGTAAATGAAGTGGTTGTTGTCAAATCAGGTAAGCTGTTTCTGTTTGTTCAGGGGGGTTTTGTTTGTTAGGTTGTTGGTTTTATTTTTTTTAAAGAAACAAGCAAGCATGTAATTTAAAATGGCTTTATTTCTGAGGTGAAGATCAACAACAAAAGCCAAAATGATACCACGCTCACCTCACCACGTGACTGAGAGTTGCTAACTCTAAGAGTAGCTCAGACATTGGAAATTTCTACAGACTCTTACCAAGCATGGCAAAATTCTTGGAAAATCAAATATGCAAGCTTCCTCCAAATAAGGACACTTCAGGTAATACCCATATGCATGCATATCACATGCATTTACATTCTAACCCCTTACCATAAACATTGACCTGCTGGAGTAATATGTGCAAACTCTCATTACAGCTTGTGGTAGCAATACTACTTCAGCAGGTAGTGTCTATAGCCACATACCATGATTCTTTGGTGACAATATGGGAATGATAAAACATGAAGTTCCCTGATGGTTGTGGAGAGTCTACAAAGCAACAGTGACATCCCATATACAAGCACAGCTGGTGGCTTTGTAAATACCAAGAAGGTCTGAGAAGGCTTCTGGAGAGAATACCTCTTAACATGGGTGTAGGAGTAGTTCAAGTACCATCCTCAATAAAAATCAACAAAGAATGTGACAAAGGGTGAACATGGTATTTCTCTCCTGTTGACTGAATAGCTCTGAGTAGACTGTGATCTTGAATGCATTTGTTGTTTGAAATATGAGGTATTTACAAAGAAACAATAAATATTTGCATCTATAAATTCAGGCTGTGATTTCCACTGATGAAACAAACAGCTAACTTAGAGCTCTCTTAGTCAGAATCACAGGTAGATGAAATAAAATCAAAAACAGACTATAGGTGTTTTTACATACTTCAGTTACTATTAGTGGCATTTGTAGTAAACAGAGGAGAACCACTTATTTCAAAATGCACCTGACTTTAACAGTTCTTCCTCTCCTCCCCCTTTCTCTCTGAATACAGGACAGCTGTGTAGATATTAAATGGAAATTTCTTTCTGGATTTCTCCACTGCTGATGTTTTATTTATGTCATTTCACTTTTTTATATTACATCTTGCTTGAATTCATTAGTTTCACAGCAAGCTATACTCAGTAAACTATTTGGAAATAAAGATTCCAACCTATTCCAAATCTATCTATATCACAAAAAAATGAATATTAACTGAAAGTACTTATTGCGTCTTTGCTAATATAACACATCTCATCACCGTCATAGATAATTTGAAGTGATTTGATGCAGTGTAACAGAAGTTGAACATTTCAAGGAAGATCAAGAATATCTTCACAAATTGAGTACAAATGGGTGTAGACTGTGATCCTTAAAGTGAACACTAGCAATTAATGTAGTCCTCATAAAGTGTCACAGCAGATATTATTAGTCACATTAGTCAATATTAGTTTGGATAAGACTAAGTTTATTTGATTTGATGGAAAATGAAAAGGACATAAAATTGCATTTTGAAGGTTTTGACAAACTAGAAGATGCTACAAACATAAAGAATAAAAAGAAATTCCTGAAAGATTACTGAAATAAACAAAAATCAAGAAAAATAGTCTCAAAGCAAGAAAGAGAAGGTTGGAAAGCTAAGAAATCTCAGTGCAACAGGCTATAGGAAATATGATCTGCAGTAATAGGCCATGGTGGTTAGGCAGGCTGACGACTGGGCTAAAAAGATAGTTTTCAGTTACTTTTGAGATTTGTTCAGAGACAAGATTGTTGTTCAGATGGCAGGTGTCCAAGCGCAGCCCTAGAAGAAACCTCAAGATGTCTCATGCAGTCTCAAAAACCTTGTGCCCCAAGCTCAGGTTTACTTAGGAAATACGTAAAATGTTTCCTCTTTATGCAGCACTACTAAGGCTGCAGTTTGATTTCAGCCAGCTGTGGAGTGTAGCACTGGCCATCAAAGATATATGGTTTCAGAAAAGATACAAGAAAAATCACAGGTAGAGCAGAGGAATGGGCAGAGAGGCTTTCCAGTGCTAACTGGCCAACCTTAGTTAAAAACCCACACAATATTTAGTGTTACATAGTCACAGAAATAGATGCTGCCGTAAACCTATGCTTGCAGTCACATGCAATAGATAGGAGATTATTTTATGTGAAAGACTATTTTGATCCACGTTTGAGGTTTAAAACCCATGTGGGAATAAAGAAACAAAGATGGATTTGCAAAATGTTCCTGGTGGCTTTATTGGAAGCTTGCATTTCCTTTCTTATATAAAAGAATATCATACATGCAAAAAAACCCAAATCAAAACAAAACAAAGAAAACCACTCCAATCAGCCGATTCCCTTTATTATCATCCCTTCTTCATTAATAATTTATTTATTTATTTGAGTCCATTAAGTTATTAAGATGACATTAAATATATTATGAATGTTTACTTTGCATGCAGTCTCAGACAGACACCCTGATTCATTCTGTCCAGCACCTTCTTTCTCCCAGCTAACAAAGGACACAGATTTGGGGTTTTTTTGAGAACCTCTGTCTGTCCTGCAGGCACTGCCATGTCCTAGAGGCCCATTTCTCTTGCAACAGTACAGCCAGGGGATGTTGTACAACCCACAGAATCCAGAAACGGCACCAATGAACTGGTGACTTCACAGGAAATGAGGAACTTGTGCTGTTTGTTCTCAGGATGGTTGTATCTGGTCTCCATGCCCGGGCGCTGTCAGGGCACTGCCGGGCGGTCTGTGTGGGGAGAGTCCGGGTCTGCCCCGGGCCGGACACAGCCGGTCCCAGCCGGTCCCAGCCGGTCCCAGGCGGCTCCAACGGCCCCAGCGCAGGACACAGCTGAGCCCCTCAGCCAAGCTGGGGGCGCCGGGGGGAAAACAGGTTTCAGCAAGGGCCAAAGGCGGCCCAGGCAGAGGAGGAGGAAGAAGCCAAGGAGGGAGCAGCAGCAGAGGGACCCCGAGGCCGGAGGAGGAGGAGGGCAGGAGGGGCTGCAGGCCCGGAGCAGGGATCCCCTGCAGCCCTGGAGAGACCCCGCTGGAGCAGAGACCCACCCTGCAGCCCGGGGAGGGCCCCACGCCACAGCGCAGCGGGGGGATATTTCCTGCAGGAGCTGCGGCCGTGGAGAGCCCAGGCGGGAGCAGGTTGTCCCTGAAGGACTGCGGCCCGGGGAAGGGCCCGCGCTGGAGCAGGGAGCCGGGGGGGGAGGGAGGAGCGGCCCAGAGGGGCTGGGATGGGCTGGCCGCGACCCCCGGCCCCTGCGGCCCGCGGGGCAGAGGAGTCGGGAGCGAAGGGGTGAGGCTCAGAATGAGAAAAAGGGGTGGGAGGCAGAGAGAAAGATATTTAGTTTTTTCTCTTTGTTTCTCACTACCCAAGTGACAATAAGTTAAATTACTTGACCACAAGTCATCTGTTTAGCCTGTTATGGTAATTGGTAAATGGTGTCCCTGTCTTCATGTCAATCCATGAGCTTTTCCATCCTATTTTCTCCCCTGTCGTGCTGAGGAGGGGAAGTGAGGGAACAACTGGGTGGGCAGCTGGCCTAAGTCAACCCACTACAACAGTTAATGAAAGTAAAAAGATTTAAGGAACATTAGTTTCCCCAGCATAGTCTGATACACCATTGACACCTTGCAAATTTAGTAGTTATCCTATTAGCATTAATCATGTAAATCACTTGTGATTTCATTATTTTGAATGCTGTCACCACTCACTCTTCCTCTCCTTTTTGATAATAATTGGCAAACCTCAGATATGTTAGCTGAAATGTAAAGTTTGTTGTGAGACTGAAGACATTGAAAGGAAAAATATGCATTCAGGTTTTTCTCTGTAGATTCCCCTATTGATTTTATTCCCTTGCAGATGTGGAAGTCAGCTTTGAAGTGTAGCGTTTTTATGACATAAGATGTTGACTAATACATTTCACAACATGAAAAAAAAAAAAAAAAAAAAAAAACAAAACCAAACAAAACAACAACCAAAAAAAAAAAAAAAACAAAACAAAAAAACCCAAACAAAACAAAACAAAACAAAACAACAACAACAAAAAAAGTAAGCAGTCACTCGGGTAATTTTTCAATAAACTGATTCTTGTCTAAAAAGTGCTTCTTTCAGTGTCTATTCTATAATTATTAAGGGCAGAACAACAACAACAACAACAAAAGAATAAAGCAAACAAATAAACCCCAACCCTTAAAAACCCTACCAAAAACAGAAAATGCAGAGATAAAGAACTAAAGTGCTGATGATGAAATTCAATGTATATGATAGCCACAGGTATGCATAAGATTCAGTTTATTACAGATTGGAGCTAGATTCTGACATTTACACCCATTCTAACATCCATCAGAAATCATAGCAAGGAAATTACTAAATCCTGAGCTAATATCTTAAGGGACATTATGAAATCACCACTGCCATAATAAAAAAAAAAAACTAAGCAGAATCTAAAGATGTCTCCTGTATGAGCAAAATGGTTAGATAACTTGATTCAATAGATATTTAGCCTGTCTAATATTCATCATTAATATTGTTCTTTATATTGTGGTTGTTTTCTCTATGATTATTATTACATTTGCAGTTTTAAGTACAAACCACAGCAGTCATCTACGATATTGCATTAAAAAAGGAATTAATTTCATCTTACTTAATGTATCTCCAGTGCTGATATCATTGTCTGTCATATCTGTTTAGGCTTCTTTTGTAGTAAACACAGAACGAATAAATGGAATTAATGGCATTTCAGGTGTGTTTCATCACATGAAATTTAAGTAAATAGTACGTACTTTATGATAAGGAAACTGTGTTCTGAAGTTCCCTTCTTAATTTTACAAGCTCTCTGTATTGACTGGAGAGGCTTGGAATGAAATGCTCAAATATATTTTGTGTTGAGATATTGAATGTTCTCATGATCATCTGTGAGTTTCAAGCATAATTTTTACAATGTCTTTGGACAAGTACAGAACTGATTTACATGTAGTTGCTACTTGTTTCCTCTTCTTTACAGGGTATCTGTAGAGGCAGCAGTTGGTTTCAGTTCTCCAAGCTATGTCTTACCCAAATAAAATGTCTGGATTAAAGTAATTTTTCAGTGTCAAGGTTCCAAAAGTGACCTTCTGTGTCTAGGAAAAGGATGACTGATCTCCCTTGTGTTAGCCTTCAAAGCTAAAAAAGAAATGTCAGAATAAAACTCATAAAACTCAAAAAGGTTACTGCAAAAATCAGTTAGTTTTTCTTCATATTCTTCCTCTTTCAATCTAAGTATTAAAGAATCAGAGAGAGCTTGTTTTACCTTGTAAGCTGTAATCTTAACCTATCAACTAAAAAAATCTTTGTCCTAGTATGAGAAGCCTGTGTATCTTCAATAAATCACGAATTGGGGAAATACATCAGTTCCCTAAGTCATGCTTGTCTGAAGTTTTTAAGTCCAAAACTCTGTTTTCATCTCTGCTTGTTCTGCAGTCTATTCAGGAAGCACTTTTCCACATTGCAGCACAATATAAACACTGATGTGTCCAAGGAAGACAATAACCAAAGCAAGTAGGTGAAAGCTTCTCTTTCTCTGATTCAGTTTTTAACACCTTCTTATAAGACGGCTATGAATAAAATAATCAGAGTTTGGAAAAACGTATGAGTTAGAAATATGTGGATAAAAGATTTTTTTCAGCAAATTCACAAAGAAACTATATACTCCCAATTTGTTATGGCAGTTATTTTTGTATTCTGGAGACAAGAATGGCTTTTCCTTTCACTACAAAAAATATCTGCAAAAATACATAAATCTTTGCAGATACCAACTTATTTTGCTCGAATTCTGTTAAGAAATGAACATTCTTCCTAATTTCATCTCATCATGCTCTTGTTTTTTGTAAAGGACTGTGTCTAAAAGATGTTTATACCAATGAATGTCTGTCTCAACATTGCTGGACTGTGTCGAAACCACCAATGGATGTCTGCCTCAGCACTGTTGGAACACCCCACCTCCTACTAAGTTTGTAATGCTTTAGCAAACATAGTCAAAGAAGCTGCTACACCCCCATAAGCCCAGACATCCATGTAACACTACAAAGAACAATACATCTTTGAAGATAAAGGAAATAGGACAACCTTGGAGATAACATAGAGAGACTCTGAGTTTGCATCAATCCTGTTAGACTAGTTTGAACCACTTAAGTATGAAAATCTGATTAAAGTCAAACATTCAATCAGGAGGAAGACACTGAGCCTTCATCAGTCGACCACCAAAGGACACCCTGCGACCACCACCACCACATTTGATAGAGCATGTAAATGATTTCTTGGAAATCCTCAAACCTTTCCCGGAAAACCTGTGCATATGGATATCCTTACCCTCGCACATGCGCCCAGACCCGGGGACAGAAAAAAGACCCTGAAACCCCCACCCCATAGAGATGGAATTGGGATGTGCACCACCGCTGAGTGATGGGTGAGGGTGAACAAGACAGTTTTTAGGATATGCCAATCAATCCTCGGGAGGAGTGATGATACCTCAATATAAGAGCCGTGACCACCAGCATCAAATGGAATTCCCCACATGACGTGAAGTCAATTCGGACTGATGGGACACCGCAGCTCCATGGTGCTAGCTATTGCATCTTTACATTCTTTTTTTTTTCCCTCTTCCTTCTCTCTCTCTCTCTCTCTTTCTTGCATCTACACGAATATTGATGTAACTAATGAACTTCTTTTCCTTATGGCATTTGACCTTGTTTGGTCTTAATCTCACTCTGGGAATAACAACAAATCTCCCCTGACCGGACTTTTCCAGGTTGGGACAGCTTTGCAACAGGTTGCAGTTGTCAGCTCATAGCATTTCAAAATTCAGATAATACAGATCTTCTCTAAGTGCACAACACAGAATATTTACTATAAAAGTATTATAATTTTTATTACATTCTCCAGGTGGTTTTGGTGATAGAACTTCTCTTTCCAACATCTTAAATCAATGGAGTTTTATCTTGCATTCAAATGTCATAAATCTGTTTTCTTTGTCCTACAAGGCATAGGACCCTCATTTGACTAAGTATTCTCTTATATAATGAAGAAATCTTGGATAAACAATGGGCTCATTATTTTTCCCTCAAAAGGAATCTCGAATTAAGTTGTAAAATTTATCTTGTTTTAATAAACAATAATATGTTTGATTCCCTTACTTAAATTGCTGTTTTTCTTTAAAGTTAAATAATTTCAATATCTTGCATATGCCCTTTCCATGTTCTTTATAACCATTAGCTACTCTTTTCAGGACTCCACATTATCTCTTTAACATTAAAGAACAAGATGTCCTCCTTCTAATTCAGCAAAAAGTTATCTTATAGAAGACAAAGTATTATGTGAATGTTAGCAAGGCTGTATTTTTCAGGTATTCATAATTTATATTTTGATGGAGGATGCACTAGCATAGCTGACTAGCATTCAAAAAGCTTCAGTACTGTGGTTTAAGCAACACTCCTGCAATGAGTACCAGCTGTAGAATCCGAACTGTCAGCACTTTAAAATGCAGGATCAATAAACAGTGATGTATTAGAGTGAAATCATGAAGACTTGAGTTTCACTAAGCAATAAATTGGTCCACAAATACATAATAAGGGATTTGGACTATGTGCAAGGAAAATTAAATATAAAGAACAGTTTCTAGAATATGAATGGAAATGTTAAAATGAAGCAACAGAAAATACACAGCATAAATGAAGGAGATTTACTTCAGGCAGAGAGCAGACAGAGTCTCTATGATGTAGTTACACAGCATTTAAGGAAACAGATCTTAAACATGGCAAAAAGTAACAAAGCAGGCTAGAAATGCTGCTCACAAATCCATTTCTAGTGTGCATTTAAAATTGTATCATCTTACTTTATTAAAACAAGTGGGTTTCGATCGTCTTGAATTTGGTACCGCTACAGCTCTAAAAGAATGAATTAGAGTGTTTTCTGGCTCAGTTGTCATAGAAACAATTATTTACTTCCATCTAGATAATCTGTATCATTATGGACCCAAAACTAGTTGAAAAAGTGAGTGAATTTCTGTGATTTCTATAATTAAAAAAAAAAAAGACAAATTGCCTAGATCTTACTACACTTACATTTATAGGCCAATGGTGTTTAACCCAAAATTAAAAAAAAAAAAAAACAACAAAAAAAAACAGAGTCGTCCTTTATTTTCTGAATGTCATTTCAGGTGCAGATTCTATTATCATTAATGTAATTTAGGATTACTTTGATTTGATGACAAGACCTCCTGTAACAGCAAGATTATCTCTGCTTTAAGGAGTCTAATATTGTAAAAGAATCAGAGGTCACCTGAATACAGACAGCCTATGGGTGCATTTGTTTAAGTCATATCACATTTTCTAACCAACAGTGAAGGAGCGGATGACAGGGAAAATTTATAACAAGGTCCTGGAAGGATAGTCTTCAGTAGGAGTCAGAAGAAAAGTTCATATTTATGCTCTTGAACCATAACAAGAATCCCTCCTGTATAAGAAAACTCCCACAACGAGCTGGCCATGTCCGGCTGCAACACTGCATAAAGCACCATTGTGCGAACTGCAATGCATCCCATTTTCATGGGGAAAACTCGTTCAGTTAGTGGTGTAATGAACACAATCTGGAACTCACTGAGTCATCTCATTAAAACCTATGTTGTCACTTTTGCAAGTTGACTTGTCAGACTAGACCTCCACTTCAAAGAAACAGCATTTTAAATCCTACAGTGAAACAAATTACACTTATCACTATGTAAGATATTTCAATGTGTCTGTTATGGGCTGACATGTAGGGGATTAAGGAAAAAAGAATACTATGTTTATGTCATTACAGAATGATATTGCAAGAGTCACTTATTGACTGAGCAGTCTTATCAGGAAATAATTTGATTTGGGGAAATGTTCCTATTAATTTCCATTGTAAATCAACCATCTGGATCAATGATTGTCTAATTCACCTGTGCTCCAATTGAAGTAAGGCTGCTAATTCCCTGGGCTGGTGGATAAATATGGATTTTCCAAAACATAAGGCAAACATAATTTTCAATTGTTTAAAAACAAACAAGCAAATTGAAAGACTGAACTGAACAGAATGACAAAAGAATTGTTCTTTAATTATTTCATAAGCAAATGAAGAGTTGACTGAAGATGCTGACTGCAGATATTCAGTCCAGGCCCTTGCAGTGCACAGGCTTGGAGGGACTTCAGTCCATCTGCTGACTTGGATCTGAGAGGCAGAACACAAGAGTGCACTGCTGATTGACCACCAATTCAGAAATTCAGACACAGCATTTTATGTTTTCATTTTATAGGCTGTTCAGCAGACACTCGGAGGTAAAATATCAGTGAGATGCTATTCAGGTCTTAAAAGCTGAAAATGCACTGCAAAAGCCCCTGAGCTGAAGTGTTGCCTAAAATAAGAGGTGTTGAGATAGACCTGTGTGCTCAAAAATTCTTGATGTGAAATGAACTATTCACTGTCATCCTTTGCAACACCAAAAGCCGAGCAAAGATCTCACTTATATACCAGAGGTGATCAGGATCATACTTATAGTATAGTAAATCTGCCTCAAGAGAAATGTAGGCACATACACATTTGTGTTTGACACTGTCTGCATGGTGGAACACTGATCACTGATCACTCCAAAATATCTAGAGAAAAGGTGTAGTCCAGATGGGTGCTTGTTTGAGTGGCTGCCTCCGCAACCATAGAAAGCCAAACTAGTTTAACATAGCCACCACTTCCTGGAAATGTGTTTGGTTGCAGTATTGCTCAGATATCTTAATTTAATTTGCAACTTTTGTCATCTGAGGAGGAAAGCGTCTGAGGCTGGAGGGTGGGTTATCAGCTAATACTCACTTGCAAGGTGTTTTAGAGAGGACAGCTGAAAGCAAAGACATTGCAGCATCTCAAGTGTACACAAATGCCTGCATGATATTCCATGCAGAAGGACTGACCTATAATACAAAGTAGAACAATAAAACTTGTACAAAATTTCCAAAGGGCACAAAATCTTGGTGTCTATGAATAGACCTTGAAAAAGATCAACTTCAGCCTTGCACATGGTTAAAAAGAGGACATATGTTCCTGATAGCCATTATCCAGTATGTAGAATTCAGCTTTCTACAAAACACATAAAAGCACCAAGTCACTGAATATTAACATTTTTCATCATGGTTTTTCCTAGTCATTTGTTACTGTCGAGCTTACCTGCTCCAGGTTACAAGCTTTTGGTATATGGAACAAATTCATGTATATTTTTCTGGTTCCCTCCCTCCACAAGCGAACGGGCAATCAGAAATAACATAATGCATTTATGACACAATTTTTTGTAATGAGAGTAACACTGTGGATTAAAAGCCTGAATTCCAGTACTTTCAGCCAGAAATATTACTACTTTCTCCATACGTATGTGTTCCATTTTTTTTTAACATGACTTTCTTCACAGCTTCACATAAATTTGAAAGCTAAGAAAGGGGTAGAAATTGTGTTGCAGCACCATGATGCTGATTTCCCTTTCATGATCCCTTTATCTTCTATGAAATCTAAACAATGGGCAAATTACATTTTCTATAATTCACCATAGTTATGGGATGCCTATGAAGTATTATAGCAAGTACTTGAAGTACTTCACAAGCAAAGATTGTCTCAGAGGAGATTGTGTTCATCGAAGATAATGGTGACCAAAACATCTGATCTGTTAGTTTTATAAGACATTAATATGACAAAGATCTAGATTCTAATTAGTTTCATACTATAAGAAAACCTTTAATGTGGGGAGTATTTTATTGTTAGGAAGGGACTGAAAAATGATTTGCCAAACACTTAACTGTTGAAACAGCACAGCCTGTCAAACCTACCTAGAATAGCATTCTCATTATATATGTGATTCTACTTATATTGGCTTTCACTGTGTTAAAATTAAATGTGCTCAAGGAACAAGTAATATATTTTTATGGCTTGTAACAGAATTCACTACACACCCTGATCTATACAGCAGAGTTTTGTTTTTGAACGACTGAACAGCTGCAGATCGGATGTAGAAGATGTAAACTGGAGTTTAAATGAAAATAGCAACATTGACACAGAACTCCTAATAGGAAGTAATATGGCTGCTGTTAGAGATGTATAATCTTTTTAGTATTTAAAGTGCAACTCTCCATTTCAGACAATGAGGACATATAAGAGTTAGCATTTGCAGATACTCGAGTGTGTGCAGAAGTGAGCCAGGAGGACCTGATGAAGCTGACACTGCTGTAACATCTAGGATCCTGTACCATCTGAATGCAAGTCCACCTCAGTTTTGTTTCCCAGCAGTGCCTAGGACCCGTAGGGAGGCCTTGTTATCTCCTGCTTGGGAGCTACTCCCAGAGTTCTCCTCTGGATTAAAATTGAAAAGTCTGGGTGTAACCTCCAGCTCTGTTAGAAAGACTCTGGTGTTTGTCTCATGGCAATAACAAAATGGGAACTGCTGAACTAAACAACCAAAAATCTATCATGTTCCTAAAATGTGATTTTGTCTTTTCTAAAACAGATCGAACACTTCAGGAATTAGATAAGGACACTAGGATAGTATAGCATCTAAATAGTTATAAACTTGGTGTAGAAAATTTGCTTTGCTGAGAATTGCAATGTCTACTTATTTCCTAGATTCAGTTTTCAGGTTCACTAGACATTATTGGTATTCAAAGTACCAGAAATTTCATACTGAATTGCAGTTAGATTGCATTGCTCTGATATCTTGTTTCCAACAGCATGAGTTTGGGAGGTTATAAGAAACCTGTAGTAGCCGAATGTATAGCATAGTAACCTAAAGATCTTAATACAACTCAAAGCTTAGCTCAAGGGTGGAAGTGAGAGATTTACATTTCTCTCAATCTTTTCTGTAATTGTAATGAATTATGATTTTCATAGCCAGAATTGTTACCAGTCCGTTTCTAAATCCGGTTCACTTCCAGCCTACAATTGTTTCCTGAAGCAAAGGGTTCTATCAGGTAATTACATTAGGAAAGTGCACTTATTCCCTCTTTGCAATTTTCAGTTCAACACATTTTAGCTTCATTTAACATCCCCACATTCATTTGTTATCAAACATTGAGAACAAAATTTCTTGTCTGACCTTTTCCAGATTATTCAATATACATACATTTTTTTCTTATGACTTAATTTACTTATTTCTCTTCCATATTAAACAATCCTGTTGTTTTCACTTCTTCACAAGTTTGATAGTTATTCCAGGTTATTGGAACTTTTTGGCACTTCTGATGTCCCCTAGTTGTGCTACAATATCCTCCTTAAGATGAGCTGAGGAACAACATAGTCCATTCAAGACAAGGTCACTCATTACGTAGAGAAGTTATGATATTCTCTTTTTCTGTTTTCATTTGTATCTTTCATTTTGTTTGATGTTCATTGATCTGAGATTGAAAGTAAAACAAGGATCTCTACAGAATTTTCATGTCAATTTAGTACATAACTGGCTCAATTTTATTGCTATATTATGTACTTCTTGCATTTATCAACGTTGTATTCAGCATTTTCTTGATTGCTAACACAGTTTATTTGGATTTTTCTAAAATTTCTTTCAATCACCTCTGTATTTTACTAACCTATCAATTTTGTGTCATCTATGAGATGTTCTATGTTCTTACTAAATAATTCTAAATGAAAGGTTTTCATAACCCTTGATGTAAAATGGAAGTCCTAAACTTTACATTTGGCTAGATAATCTCTACATTAAAGTGAGATTCATCACCTGTGTAATTGCAGTGACACAGCTAGCATTTTATCTAGTGTGCTTCTAGCCCAACTGTAACGTTACATATGCTTGTACATAAAACCAAAGATACTAGTAACTGACTTGGATCCTGATTCAGAATGCCATTTGAAGTGAATGGGTTCTGAACATTTTCAAATGTCTTGTTGAACAAAGACCAAAAGATCAAGAATTGCTTTGAGTTGCTTATCCCATGCAGTACTTTCCTGGTCCCAAATACAGACTGCCATGTTCTTCTTAAACATGAAAAATGGTACTGCTGGGACAGACAGTTACAGTTACATACACCAGAAACAAAAGACAACCAACAATATTTCCTTCACTTTTCAGATGGCAGACAAAAGAAATTTAAAAATTTTAATAAATATTTGAGACCAAAAAACAAAGCTTCTGTCCTCCACTGAAATCATTGACAGGATTAATCCAACAAGTTTTGCTCTGTGTATAAATTGTTCAAATGTCTCACGTGTTAATTTTTCGCACTGGTGTACAGTTCCTTGAAGAAATGGGGCAAGTGAAGTGGAATTCATGTTTTGTAAGAGAGAAGCTTTCAACCTTGGGATTGGGAAGCACTTTGAGATTATTTATTGCAAATCAGCATCATAAAAAAGCAGTACTTCATGTCGAAATCACATCATTCAATGTAGTTGTGAGAAACAAATGAATGTTGGGTAATATGCTGTGGGTTTGAGTCTTATGCAAATTGGAGACCTGTATTATTCAGGAAGAACCGCTTTATTAATAAAGAATTAACATTAAATAATTTTCAGCCTACAAAGTGATCATATGTCAGAACTGAGACACTCAGACTTGCTCGGGAGAGGCTTTTGACTACCACAAACTTTTTAATCACATGACAATTAATTAATTGTGTCTTAGGGGATTTGCAGACTCCAAGCCTGGAAATACTATCAATCAGGTACAAAATCCTTATGAAATAGCAGTTACAATAAAATGGATAGTCCTAAACTTCAGCCCAAAACTAACACGTCCTTCTCAGTTTAGCAAAATATCTGGCTGTCAGATTTCTGCACAGACAGCAGAAAGCAGGTGAGGTACACGTGTTATGCAAAGAACATTTTCTTTTCAGTGTGCATCCCCTCACTTTTCTACAGTTCCTATTAGTTTTATTTTTCAAACAATGGCAATTTCTCCCTTACTTACAGGTGCCTGTGGACTGGCTCCAGCTCCTTATTTCAAGATGCCCAGAGGGACACTACACAAGTGGCAACTCTCCTGCCTCTCTGACTTTCTTATGGAGAAAATCCAACTGGTGCTTGGCACATTCCTGCCTCCTTCCAGTCTGTTCCTTCTCAGATGTCCTGTTTTCACCAAGGCCAAGAGCACTGGGATAAAATAGGAGCTATCTCTGCTGGAAACCCTCCTCAAATATAAGTGCCACTTCTAGGACCTTTCTGCTTCTTAGACAGAGCAGAGACACCAAAGGCAAAGAACGTGGCCCCTTCTAACAACTTTAGATCCAAGTACCTTGTCACAGTCAAGGTTACAGAACTTCCAGTACTTTGCATATCTGGGGACATCAGACATTCATTTGGGGGAGAAGAGGAGTTTCACTTCTTTAAGGACAGTGAAATAAGCACTTCACTGCAGGGAAGAGGTGGAATCCATCTGATCAAGAAAGGGAATCACATCTTCATGACTGACATTGCTAACCCACTGATGGGGCTTTAAACAAGGTTCACAAGGGAGTGGAACTACATCCCACAGGCAGGAAAAGACACTTGTTAAGTCTCAGGAAATAACAGAGAGAAAAGGTGCTGCTGGAGGAAGACCATCAGGTTAGGGGTTTCTCTACCCACAAAGCGCCTTTTCCACAACTTACATTGCCTGGCACAGTCCAGAGGATCTATACCCATAGTCATCTTGTTGGCTACATAAGCATTAGAAAAACAGTTTCTGGGTACAGAAACTCATGCTGGGTCTTTTTCTGACCCTCTTTTTCATTATCATCTACCCAAATGGCTCATCCTATTCTGTTAAGATGCTAAAGGGGAGAGAACACCTCATTTTTTTGAACACAGAGGGGTCTGAAATGGTTCCTTCTGAATGATAAAGCCCCCACAACACTCCCAAGTACAAATCTTTTAACTAGATAAAATTTGTATACAGGCATTCAACATCATCCTGAGTCATAAACTCTCTTTGCTCGCATTTCCTTGGGGCGTTCATCACTCAGTCTCTCTCTCTCTCTCTCAGACTGGACTCTGTAAGTACTGTTAACCCTATTTTAGGAAATCCACTGGCAGGCACAGATGTTATGAAGATTATATCTGTCTGTTGATCTCTGGGGAAAAACAAAACAAAACAAAACAAAAGACAACCAAAACCAAAAAACAAAACAGCAAAACAACAAAAACTGTAACTGCTTATATACTGTTGCAGTATTACCACTCTGATTTATGCAACTAACCTCTCTACAACACACAAAATACCTAACACCAAATGCTGCTAACAGAATCAAACCAATCACTGTTCCTTCTCTGAATCCATCCCATGTTTAAAGATAAATTGTTGCAATCTAATACCCCTACAGACTAAACCATTAGTGACTGAACAAAAAAGGGAAAAAACATTGTAATAAGTGGTCTATAAAATGTATAGGTTGTGGGCTGGTGGGATGTGGGTTGGTTTTCTTTTGGCAATGAGTGCCAATAACATCTAAAACTAGATTACTTCTAAAATAGGAAATACTGAATAAATTTTAAAGTTTATTCTTTGGGAAGCTGTGATGGGATTCATCAGAGTAAATGTGAATCTCTAACAGTGGGCATATAAATCAACACAGGTTCCCTTGACAGAAGCAGAGATCTATTTGTTTAGTCCTGAAGTAGGATTTGGTAATTTGATTCATATTCACTAACAATCTATTGACTATAGGGAGATCCCAGCATCTTAAGATAGGTGAGGTTTTCTGCACTTGTAAAAAAAAAAAAAAAAAAAAAAACAAAAAACCAAACCAAACCAAACCAAAACCAAAAACAAAAACAAAAAAAACACAAAAACCAGACCCATTTTAGAATTGCTGGAGAATTTACACAGGAAATCTTAAATATCCATAAAATTGTGTGTAATATGTGAGGTAGCTGCAACTTCTGTAAAAAAAGCATTTAATGGGGTATCACAAGAAGAATTAGCTAAGCTGGAAAAGAAGGGAATCTAAATGTTAGATCTCTTAAAGGAAGGTGATAATGAATCATATTGAAGCAATAGGGTAAAGGGAGTCCAAACACAGAATCAACAGCACTGTGGAGTACCTCCACAACATCTTCATTTATAATTTAGTAAATAGAAGAGAGTAGGTAATGAAATTTGCTGAGGAGGTCAAGCTGAGATGCCATTGTCAGCACAGTGAAGTTGCGAATTTCATAAAATGAGATGATCTAGAGTAATAGTGCAATAGAAATTGGATCAAGTTCGATAGTAACAAATGCAAGATCAGGTAATTCAGGACTATTAAATCTGTAGCTATGAGCTAAACAAGATTAGCAGAAAATTACCAAGGAGGAAAAAAAAACCTCATATGTATTTTTTGTAGCAGCAGACTCAACATGAAAATGGTTGACATTTTGTCTAGTATCTAGATCTCCAATATCTATTTCATTGTATGTCACACATTTTAAATCATAGAATACTATGAAACCAAGAAAGCCTTCAAATTATTTTGTTAGATAGTGTTAGATAGAAGACCTACTAAACATTCAGATCACACTGAGTTAAGTCTATCAGTCAAACAAAAGGGCAGAGAAAGGACATGCTTTAGCTGGAGCTTTATGAAAGACTTATGACTTTCAGTAAGGTTGCCCGAAGTTGTTTTCTGAAGCATATTTCAAATATATTCAGAGGTGGATTTGACCTCCACAGCTTGATGATGCTTCCACTTGGCAGCTGATTGACTCATCATTTTTACTCTCTTGAGCAGAACGGGGAAGACTGTACTGATGCATATGAAGATTTTTTAATCAAGATATGTCATCATCCATCTTAATCTTTAATATGCTAGATCAGCTCTTGACTTACAAAGAACTGTACTGGCAAAAAAGTGGTTTATTCACAACAGAATAGAGGACACCTCCTTTTTAATCAGGTTGTCTACCAAAAGAAATTCACCCTCAAACATGACAATAAACTTCATGTTCAAAAAAACATCAGTGGTTTCTTTGCTAGTACCAGCTTTCAGTCATGTACCAAAAAGGCTTTATGCTTCTATTCAGGTAACAGTGATCACACTGATTGCCAGATTTGCTCTAAGTGGTGCAGTTCTTGGCCAATGATGGTGAGGAAGAGCAGGGAGGGAGGGAGGCACCGGCAATAAGCTAAGAAGTAAACAGAAGTGTCAGACTGATGGGTATGTTCAACTGAAGAGAAGGGATTTCCACAGGATCTTGATCGTACTTGAGAAAAGTAAGTGGCAAAATTTGTCAGCTCGCACTTTATTTTGTCTAACTTGCATAAATCTGGTCAAACGGGATAAGCAAGTTCCCATGAGCATTTTTAAACATCCAGCACATGAACACCCTATGTATACATGAATACACTGCTGGAAAGCACTTTCTCTCCTTAAAATATTCATCATTAAAGGGTGAGCAGAGCAAGGGAGGCATTTTTGAATCAGACTCTATGAAGCCATGTGCCACCTCTGGAAAGTTTAACACTTTCTTTATGGAGTAATAAAGATAAAGCTGTGAATAACTTCCCTCTGAGTATGCCTCTGTAAAATTCATGCATTATTAATGGTAGAAAAGATAATTTCTACATCCTCTTTAGGGACTGGTTTCCTAAATATTTCACAGTAAATTAAATATAATATTTCAGAAAAAATCATCCTTTTATAGCTGTGTTATCTAGTGAAAAGCAGCTAGTGTTGAACAAGCTACGGTATAGAACAGAAAGGCCAGTCTCTTTCAGTCTATTCCAGTTGTTTTCAATCTGAAATATTAATTTCCCTGGAAATCCACTGACTGCTTTTGGGAAGTCCACAAAAGATGAAAAAGAAAACTGTATTTTTAGGCAGTCTACACGGACCCGAAGCTGCCATAGATGGAAGTTCCTCAGCCTCTGACCAGCACTGTACCAGAGCACTCTCTTTATGAAGATTATTTTCCTTATACCTAATGAAAAATGCAATTTCTGTGCATTGCCCCTTGTGCCCATCACTGTGCACTTCTAAGAGTATGGCTCCATCTTCAGTGTTAAAAACCCATTAGGTAGCTGTAGAAAGAAATAAGGTTTCCTCTCAATCTCATTTTATTAAAAAATAACTAATAAAATGTATTTGAGTAGATATCAAATCTATGAATGAAGTTTAAAAGATGTGATGTCTATTACAACAGCAGAAAACTGTGCTTTCTTTACACATTTATTATGTCCTTCATCACTACAACATTGCTTGTGCACACTATACCAACAAAGTCAATTCTACTGCATATTCTGACCTGCTACCCCAGATCCATGCAATGTGTTGTTTTGGCTCTGATATATTTTGTGAAAGTATTCTGCCACCTAAAGGAGATATTTGAGACGATGCCTCCTAAATGTAGTTGTTTTGCAATGATGAATTGAAGCTATACATAGTTTTCCCAATTTTAATTTTATTATTAAAATCATTCAGTTTTCACATTCTGAAACCATTTCTCCACAAAACAGTTAATCCTTTACTGAATTTCTTTAATTTCAGTAGACTTCATGGCCTCAGCCTCTTAGTATCTCATTTCCTCATTTGTTAAACATAAATGTCCTAGAATTAAAACAGTATTTTAAATCTTTGTCAATGATTCTTATGTCTTCAGAAATTGCTGCCATTTTTTCAAGGCCTCAGGCTCCCAATGAAAATTAACTTCTTTCACAGCATTTAAAACATACCTCTCCATGCCCTTTGGCATTCTAAAAAAAATTTACTCTATTTTTAATTCAAAAATGTAGAATTTCTGAAAGGTTGGCTGAAGGGAAGAGAAAAGGCTAACTTAAAAATACTCTGGACCCTGACTCTAGATGTGTATGTAGATATAGAGATATATAGATGCAGATATAGAAAACTCTTCCGTTCCTTGACATATGGAGTAGTTCATTAAACCAGTTAAGTGATACCAGATCTATTATTCATGCTTTCACCTAATGAGTCAAATATGCTTTGCATTAATTCTATTACCAGAAATTTCTTTTCAACAGCAAGTAGTGACATTCAAACCAATGTTGGACCGGAATATCGTCAAAGCCTAAAGTTCAGATACAGCCCTGAATTAAGCAAGTTTTTACTCACCAGGTGAATCCAAATTGTGTTAACAGAAAGGATTTGTGAGCAGGAATGAAGAGGATAGTAAAACAAATAGAATAACATATTTATATAATCTAACAGCTTTATATAATTATTCTTGCCATATCTTCAGACTAGTTGAATTCAACAGTAATTCTTACTGCAATCCAATGATAAAATAAATATATATTTAGGTACACTATTTTACTGTCACTATAGGTTAATATTTATCAATATAATGCTCATTTCTTATATTTTTGTAAATTTTATATACATTTGCAAAATTTTAAGCAAAAGTGATAAAAACATTCTCAGAAGGAACTGTTTTTCAATCAATATGTAGCAGAAATTATAATTCAGAAGTAAAATTGCATTTAATCATTCATTTAAAAAAACAAAACAAAACAAACACTGGAGTAGTTATTTAGACTTTAGAATTAGGACATTAGGCAGTTAATTACACCGAGATTCAATTTTCATGCTTGCAAAGAAATAAAATTAAAGCCTTTCCTTAGTCTTATGTATATTTCAATAATCAGCGTTCTAAATAAATCTGTGAAATACCTAAGTGATTGCAAGAGTATTTATCTGTGAGTAACTCAAGTTCTTTCTTCCAGAATCAGTCATCAGTGGCCACATCATCCTTGTCATTCTAGGAGGCAGTTTTCAGGGTTTGTCTCTATTGTCTTAAGTAAGGCAAAATGCATTCATTTACCCAAGATGACTGTATGAAAACCATTTCATTCTTGCCCCAAAGTTTAGAGAAAAAAACGTGAGTGGATGTTCAATATTCATAGACATTACAGGCACAAGTAGCATGTGTAATGCTAGGTTTCTGAGTTCCTTCTTCATCAAATTACTTAGTGTGTTTCTTTATGCTCTGGTACATTTTTGCAGTCCAGAGTGAAACTTGGTCTGTATTTTCTGGTGATCAAAGCAAAATGTCTACATTAACAGTTTGTATTAGTATACTTCACCACCTCATTTTTCGAAAGCTTATTAACTATTTGTATAAGTAAAACAATCACACTTTATCTAGACATGGCAAAGGTTTTTTTAAAACTGTACCAAAGTTACTCATTAATTCCATTAATCTATGTTTTGAGGATGCTGGTTTCTGCTTTTCCTTAGAATCAGAGAAACTACTCTTTGTACATATATCTCTTTTCATTTAATTTTTTGATGTCATCCACTTAGCATGGGGGGAATAGCTATTTTTTCCTTTTCTCTTTTTTGGCAGAGGTGTGTTATTTCAAGGAAAACAGACCAAATAGCTTCTTTTCTTGGCCACCTTAATGCAATTACTTTAAGCTTTTTTGATTATGAAGTGGAGTCAGGCAGGAACATAAAGAAATCAAGGTCCTCCTAATGTGTCGTACTGTGTCCCATCAAGAAAATAAATGAGCCAGAACAATTTTTGTGAAAAAGTGAAAGTACTTGGAAGCAGTCATCTCCATGCAAACATCCAACCACATTTTTTACTTGTTTGTTTTGTATACAACTGGTATACAGTTGAGAAATGAACATCAATTTTGTTGAAATCAGCTTAATCTTCAGATTTTAGTGTGACATCAGCTGCTATCTGAATAAGATGACAAATACTTGTAATGCTGAAAAAATGGAAAGGATCTTGTATAAACTCCTGGGGAAGTGTCAAAAAATATGCAAAGAAGTTATAATTGATAGACACAGCCTTCTGGGGCAACCTGAATTCTTTCAGAACATCTTTTAGCTAAAGACTGAAAGTTGCCGTAATCCTCTACATCATCACATCAACTTTTAGAAGCAAGATTTCTACATTTGCTGCTTGCACAGAGAATGGCACAGAGAAGTTCTGACAGGAACAGGCTCACTAGCAGTTAAACAGAGTTATGGGCTATGACAATTAGCTACTTCTTCCTGATGAAATCTGAAAATTTTGGGAAAATTTTCTTTGAGAACTGAGATTTTTTTAATCAATGTTTATCAATATTAATTGTTTGAAATAAAAAACTTTCAAGTCTACTTATTTATATTTGGGATTCTATTTTCATATTACTGTCTTTCAAAACCCCTTTTGGTATCTAATCTTTTTACAAAGCTGCATTAGTAAGATGTTAAAGTTGGCTGGAAGTGATGTAAGGAATAGAAGCAAAAGAAAAATTAAGCTGACTACCAGGGAAGTCTCCCTATCAGTAAAGGTGAGTAGGAAGCTGTGGATAAACAATAAGGGAATAGGGGAAGTTTCATCGCAAAACCTGGTGAAAAGAGGAATGGATGAAACCATGGAACTGTGAAAAAACACCCCATATTTCAAGAGTGAGGGACCACATAACCCTTTTCTTTTTCTACAGACCAAACATTGATATCTTTTAGAGTAAATGCCATGCTATTGTCTGTGGGAGTCTTGTTTGTGTAAGGGCATCTGGTTTTTACCTTACAATTTTCTAGACCCAATTCAGCCGGGTATGAATGAGCATAATTACTATTGACATCAATGAGGTGAGACCTAACATAGTGCATGGCTTAATTGGATGATGGGATTTGCATTTCCCATGTATGCAAGCACTTCTCAGTGGCACACAAGTGTGCTTAGAATATTATCAAGCATTAACCTTGGGTTTGTCTGTCTAGTGCCTACAGTGTCTAGAATAAATGGTTGTACATTCATAACCAAGCCAGCTTGGTTACTGATGCTGCTTTTTTTTTTTTTTTTTTTTTTTTCAGATTCCTGCAAAGACAGGAAGAACATTTATCTATTAGGAGTCCTGTGCTACAGATAGAACAAGCAGCTCTCCAGTCTATGAATACCCTAAGATATCTAGGTGTATCTTAAAAAAACACAGTCCTCTTCATTTCTGCCCTGGTTATCTCTGATGACTTGAATTCCCTCAAATCCCAGTAGGAACCATAGAAAGAAACACAAGAAATTTGCATTTCTCAGCCTTGAAGAGTGCAGTTTGACTGCATAGATAGAAATATTTGCAAGTCATAGTTGCCAGCTTCACTGGAAGGCACAGCTGTCTGCTTAACCCAACACAACAGACACTGCAAGACTGACTATATAAAAAAGACAATGTAAAAATAACTATGTGTCTTCTAGCAAAAAAATCTCTGTGGCAGAAAGAGCACAGCACAGTCAAAGAGCTGGATAATTGGTCGGGTCATTGCTTTTCTGCTCATTATAAATCAAAGCCAAAAGGAAGCCCTGTCTGGCCATTCTGTGCAGTCCATGGCTATGTTGATTGGGCTTTGTGTCTCCTTTGTGTTGCCTCTATTCCTTTGTATACAATTCGAGTTATAACACAGCACAGTCCATGAAGTACAAGGGCAGCAGCAGAAGAGTTAGGCTTCCAGCTAGGATGAAATCACAAAACATTTCTTTGCACCTCTTGTTCTGCCTGTCAGCCATTGTGCAGATTGACTGCCCATTCACCTTGTGAGCTGCTATTTCACAACTTGGACAAAGCTGTGCATGCTGCTATTGTGATATTGCATTTTGTCACATAAATTGGTATGTAAAGAAGGACTGATAGCTGTAGGCATAGGAAGGAAAGACTAATGCAGAATGATTCAGCACATACTTGTAGCATCTAACAGGACCTCTCTGAGACGGGAGACCTGGTATTAGAGGTCCCCTCCACGTGCCTTTCCAACACGGCATGAAGAATGAGATCAGTCAGTCCCTGAAAATTGTGTCCCTTTCATTCAGTGACTGGTGGAAGCTAGAGTTTTCTGTCAGGAACAGCATTTTAGTGCCACTGGCTAATCACAATTGTTCTGGGTGCTCCTTGGCATCTAGAACTTCTCAGATGCCTCTGAGAAATGTGCACATATGAAAGCATGACCCTTGTTGAGAAAGAAACAGGAGGAGAAATGCAGAAGTTCTCTTCCAGGTCCATGGGCTCCTCAACTGGGATTGTTTCACCTGTCTTAGTTTGCTGGTGATCAGCTTTAGCGCAGTGACCCTCTAAGCTGATCCCACTACAAGCTGCAGGTTGAGAGTCCTATCCCAGAGAACCAAGAGTCATGACATAAGGCAATAAATAGAAAGTTGTGAGTATTTACAAGCATCACAGACTTAAGCGATTTTCCCATGCTCTGATGGAAAGTTTGTGGCAGAGCTGGATGGGATCCAGGACTGCTCCATCCTGGTCCTGTGTCTCCCAGTGTGACTGTCCTTTGTTCTGCTGAGCACACTTCTGTGGCTGTCAGTGCTGGATGGTATTAGTAATAGCAATAGCTAAAATGTCATCTTCTGGGACATCTGCTTTACCCATCCATGCAGGAGCTGGTCTATGATCTGAGGATACAAATTTCTGGAAAGAGAAGCATGATAATTGCAGAGTCATTGTCCTTTGCTGGAGTTCTCTATGTCATTATATGAGTGCTAAACTTAGATAAGAGAGAAATAGTGGATCTATGACCTGGTAATGCAGTTACCCTGAACCTAAAGCTCACAAAAATACACTTTACTTCCACTTAAAATAGATATTATGAACGTTTTTGTATCTCAGCGGTGTCCAGAAGTGACCAGGTACCCTCATGGGCTCTAAGAAACAGCCCTGTTGCACAGGCTGTTGGCAGACTTTTACAGACATTCAGCTCCTACTGATTTCACTGGTGATTTAGCATTTGAGAAACAGGCTCATGGGTCCTGGATGAGGACTACCAGCTCTTGTATTTCTATTTCAGAGCAGAGTTAGGTGCCTAAACTCAGTCACATAATCCAAGACAAAAGCAAACAAACAGCAATGACAAAATAGACATGTGAAGGGAGAAACATGGAATCTGTTCTAACTCTTTTTATACCTAGGTATCTTTATGACCCTATGCTTATTTTATTTAATAAGGACACATTCATGCTCCTATAACTGAAATTATGATAGTGTTGTTAAAACAATTTATTTCCTTCTTCTAGTAGTTGTGTTTGTTGTAACTATTCTTCCTCCTTAAGGATGGCAGTCAGATATTTTGATATCTTTATCATGATGTTTTCTTAACATGATTGCAAACAGACTTCTCATAGAGCATTTCAGAAACTTTAATATTCTGTTGTCTTTTCTATGAAGCACAAAATACCTGAAAAAAACAAAAATTTGCTTGATCATAAAATTCCAGCATGTCTTTGATGACTTTCATATTTTTGAGAGACCAGTTCTCTGATGATTTCTCTGTTGTAGACCTGCTTTCAATTCCTGCATGTTGTTGATATCATTGTAGTATAAATTGAGCAATGACTATAATCAAAGTTTCAGTGTTTTCACCAGAATGCAGCAGGTTGCTATGTGGGTGGCAGCAGGGCAAGGAGAGTCTGAAGGTTTGCTTTTTTGAGGACTTACTGTTGTCAGCAAAGATTTAGCCTGGGGGCTGTATGGCCAGAAAAAGAAGATGGACACATTAAATTGAAGAGTGAACTGTATTTTCACAAGCTACTCTCTGTTGGTAACAGGGAATTTCATGTTAAATATCTACTGTTAACAGGTCACTGAGCTCGACAGCACCTGTTATTGCTTCTTCTTGTATACTATTTAAATCCATTGAATGAGAAGCTTGTGGGATTTGTGGAAGCCATTTAACCCTTTCTGCAGGAGATCTCCTCTCAATTGCAAGTCTGTTCCCCCTTACACAAATAAAGTTGAGTTACATGTCTTTACTGCTTTTGATGTCATTTTAACTCCCACAGACCTGGATGAATATATTATTTTCATAACTCAAAATAGAGCTGTTGGGATTCACAAGTCACAGAAGTTACAATATTTTGAACAGATTAAGATTCACTGACAATATAATACCCAGATACTTCATTTATTTAATAGCATGTGCAACTTTTCAAGCATATTTCTTCACCACTAACCTGCTAGAGTTCTCCCTGTTAGTTTGAACCTAAGTTTTTAAAAATATATGCAGTAACATGACAGCCTGATACATTTTAAGTGTTCCATAATGCTGACAGATATCTCCCAATTTCTACATAATGATGAGAATGTGTCCCAGATTTACAACTAATGACAGTGTTTACTTTGCTCAGTATAGAGGGTAAAGTTTTCACTCCCTATTTCCAATCTATGAGAGCAATGCCTGCATTACACATCAAACATGAAATCAGACTCTCGCCTGAATCCAAGCATGTTCAATGTCCATGTTGCACCTCTCACGATGTGGCTTTCATGGATCCATCTCCAGCATTGCCTTGGCACAGGCATACACATATGCTTAGGGTGCTCTGTACTACAGGAGGCCAACTTTACTGCGCAAGCTTTATAGGCAGTGATTATACGAGTAAATTAGATAGAGCTGGGGAATGTTGTTGGTCATGGAAATGTGACAGGCTGTACTATGAAAGTGTTTGAGCAGTCCCTGCCGCAATATTAGCAGTCTCCCAAAAGCTCCGGAGCACTGTCTGCAAGTTAGAGTAGTCCAGGGACTATTCCCAAGATGCAGTGTGTGTGGAGCCACTCTGCTTTAGAGGCTAAGAGAGTTTATTAAAACACATTCCAGTTGGCTTCATTCTGTAGGAATGTTCCCAGGCACATTCAGCTGTAAGTGTGAACATTGCTATAGGGTATCTTCAGTGACAGATTACAAAGAACATGTGTACAGCTCTAGGCCTTCTGTGTACTGTTTCAAACTTGCACCTCAACCAGGGCTAAGAGGGACCAGGTTTTCTGTCTTCATTGCCTCTTGTGGGCATGTCCTGGCCAACTCCAAGTTTCCTATCAGTCTTTGTAATGCCTTCTTTAAAGGCTTGGTCACGGAGACCAGTGCAAACATGACCAGTAAGCATCCTAAATTCTTAACATCCAACAGAAGGCAACATGGTACATATAAACAAGCTGAGCTGGATTTACAGCTTCCTCGCCCACCACCTTAGCATCAAAGTGGGTGTAGTCTCAGTGGTGGCAAACCAAACTGAAGTCGGACCAAGAAGCCTCATGGTGACCAGTATCCATGGTCTCAATGTGAGTTACTCAGTGCAAAGTATCTATCTGATGGCAGAAGGAAAAGGAAACACCTGTATTGTCACAGGAGCTGCAAAGTTCAAGTTTCAATGGTTCACACAGGAGAAAAAAGCATTCTTAAGGTAACTAGAAGCAGAAACTTCTGATTCATTCTGCCAATTAAATCTGTGAATTTGTGCTATTATCAATTCTTTTTACAAGCCAGTAGATTTCTCAGTTAAACAAAGCATAATTTCCCTCTGCCTTACTTATTTTCTCCCTAATTATTTCTAAAGAAAGAAATTGCAGCACATATAAAAATAAAGATAAAGCATGCATGCAAATGACCAGACCTGGCCTAATGTTAAATCTTCAGGGTAAAAGTGTGAGAAATTGTTTACAGCTGCAAAGGATGGAAGGGGAAAAGCAGATGGTCAGTTTTAAGCTGGACTTAAACTAATAAAACAATAATGGAGAACCTAGGAGATAAAAGATATGAAATGAGTATTAGGAACACCAGTGATTGAAAAATATCAAAAGCTACTAAAATGAGAGTACTGGCTTACCAGCAGTCACTTGCGAAGGCTGATTATCATATAAGAGCATTAAAACAACAGAGCCAAGGCCCATAGGAAAAGAGTAATGCAGGAGTGGGCTATTCATTTGGGAGGGGAAAAGGAGAGTAGAACAGAATATAAGGCAGAGCAAATGGCGTGGTCATAGTTGTTTGAGGAGTCCCTGTTGAGCAGTGTGGCATCTGATCCCTGCAGTGGAGATGGGAAATAAAGCTCTGCTCTGCCTATACCATATGTGTCTGCCTTATTTCCTCAGTCAGGGGCACTCGAGGTGCTTTCCTTAACACAGAGTGAGGGATACTGTGGAGAGGATGGACGATGGACCAGACATCCCAACATCCAATGTCTGAGCAACCTGCAGAGTGCAAGGACTGGCACAAAGTTACTCAGAAATTCTGGGCAGAACTCAGTGCAGCAAGCAGAACTGAACTATGGTGACATTTAATTAACATTATTGAGGATAAAATTGGCCTGGTTTTAGCAGATTGGTCTTTTTAAAACAGTTTTGATTTTCTTTGAGAACAAAAATGTAGACAAAGAAAAGTAGGAGATTGTATATCTAGGCCCAATAAAAGGCAAAGTAAAGTCTAAATGATATATTCTCCCTTCTGTTAAATAAGATTTTAGTTACAGAGTACACACTTGATACAACAAAAGCTGTTCAAGAATAGAAAGAATACAAGTGCTCTGAAGTGAAATCTCTGATTTGAGTTGTTTTTTTCTGCTACGGGCTATGAGATTTGGAGCTGTGCCACATAATTCAGTGCATAAATACTAAACCTGAGGTATTAGCTTATAGAAACAGAGGCTGGGAAAGACTCAGGCTCTGCAGGTCCATCTCAGAACAAGTCATTACACATGCTATCCTTGGAAGACAACCCTACTCCACAAAACAAACACAGCATCAAGGAACACTGTCATCCAAGACTCATATACATGTTGAGGAAATTGTTTCCAGATTTAATTTATTTTTCTTTCAACAAGATTAGTATTGGGCCTCTGTCAATTCCAGACTACACCTGAGCCAGAGTCATGATTGTCCACTGTCTGCATCTGACACAAAGGATGGGATTTGGTTTGAGATTAACATAAATGACTTTAGGTACCAGCTTGAGTGTGGTCAGTGGAGATGAAGGGTTCAGTGTCAGAGCATAAATATTCAGTGCCCTTGGAGATGTTGTAGGCTGTGATGTCTGGCCTCCAGCTGTTGCTTCAGAAGAGCACAGATGTCTTATAGACCCAGTATCATATTTGCCATCTCCCTATGGGTGTGCCTGGCACCCTCAGTAATTCCAGTTTTCAGCAGACACATGCCAAGGTAGGTAGACTCTTCACCAAATGTCTACCTGAAGGTGACCTGAACAGCTTTCTAGGCTCCACCAGCTTTAGGGACTGAATCGCCACTGGAGCCTAAAACACAGACAGGCACATACAGCTCACTTTTTTTTTTTTTTTTTTTTTTTTTTTTTTTTTTTTTTTTTGCCAAACAATAACCACTGAGTGACAGCTAAAACACTCTCAGAGAGCCAAGACATCCACATGAGAATTAGACCTTCCCTAAGACCTATAGGTGACTCATGATTTCTTGGAGCTGGAACATCCTACAGAATCCCAAAGGACACAAGAAGCCCATATTTAAACAACTCATTTGAACCTCTCTATATGATCACCTACAATGAGATGTTGCAGTTGGAACAAGAGAAGACGTGTTGTTCCCAGGTGTATTACAGATCTCCTTTAAGAATTCAGTCAAGCAGTTTTAATTTCTACTTTTTCATTTCCTAATTTATAAGGGGCAATAAGAATCCTTCTCAGACTCAGCTGAAGAAGATGAGACAGAAGTTCAATTATTAATCTTTAGAAAGTTTTATGATGTTTTCTTATATTACATAGCTGAGGAGGTAGATGTTAGCCTTGAGGCCTTAAACTTATTTAGCTGGTTTATATCCTATTTGGAAACTAGTAACAATTCTCACAATTGTCATTCATTGTTGTCCTGACTTGTAGAAATTAAATGTTCTAGCTTTACTCTGGAAAAAAGAAACATAAAGGAAAAATAAAAAATTAAATGGTGACAATCTCTCATTTATGTCCTGGACAGTTTGGGTTTTTTTTGTCTTTTATTTTATAGTGAAGCTTACACTCTTTCCTTCTGTTGTTTCACTTATTCTATCCCTATTGACTCACTCCATTAAGTGATTATGTGTTGTATAAACATTTCCAAACAATCTCCATGTTTCTTATTAATGCATCTGTGATTTGGATGTGGAAATGGAAGTAAAGGAAGTTGTAAAAACCATTTTTACTAACTTTTAAAATGTCTGATCCAGTAACTTTGGTTATACTATTGGCATTAGAGATTTAATTTTGACTTTTTTATAAAATATGCATTATATATATATCTGAACTAGCAACTAAAGCAAAAAAGATCACCAAGAACTTCAGCTGCTATCTGTCTGCTAGCTACTGTTAGTACCAAAAAAAGCACAATGTGTGAAAGAGGCAGATCAAGTGTTTATATTCATAGATTAATTATGAAGTTTTGTGTCTATTTTTAATGTATCCATCACAAGAAAAAGATACTGTCTAACCATTGGCAGCCTCAACATGTCTTACTGAAATAACTTATCTGTACATACCATAAAGCTTTGAAATACAGTTTCAAGGTCACACTGGATCACACTCCAATGACCAGCCATGGTTCAAAAACAATCTACCTTGTATAACAATACAAGTTCTGTAGGACCCTTCAGCTGGCAAAAATTCTACCCGAAACCAAAACACCAACCCCAGAACACAAGCTGTGTAGTGGTTAGAGACGGGTTAGCAGCCAACCACCACAGATGGTCATGAGCAAAAGGCAGACTCATCAGGGGAAGAACAAAAACCATACATTTTTTACAGACATTAACAACACATAACAAAGTAGGACAGTGAGAAGCATTGCCACATCTTGAGAACACCTTCCCCCCAACCCTCCCTTCTTCCCGGGCTCAGCTCTGCTCCCGATATCTCTACCTCCTCCCCCCAGCAGCAGAGGGGCAGGGAATGGGGGGTGCAGTGAGTGCTGCCACTTTCTTCTATCTTCGGTGTGTGTGTGGGGGGAAGCTTCTGGAACTTGCTCCCCCTGCTCTGTCGTGGTCCCCCTCTCCCAGAAGACAGTCCTCCACAGGAGTCTCTCTCCCACAGCTACAACCTCTCCCGAGATGCTCTGGCATGAGCACCCCCTCACGCTGCAATACTCCCAGCGCTGAATTGCAGCAGTGGGGTCTACTTTTTCCCACAAGACCCCGGCCTTCTTCAGGCACAGCACTTTGCTCAGCAAGGTGAAAACACAGGGCAAAAATCAACATCTGCTCCACCGTAGATCTCCATGGGTGGCAGGGGGGGGCTGCCCTGCCGTCTCACCACAGGATACAGGGGGGTCTCTGCTCCGGCACACCTCCCCCCTCCTTTCTTCCTCCGTTCCTCCACTGACCTTGGTGTTCACGCAGCTGCCACAGCTCCTCCTCACAAGTTCAACTCCTCCTCACCATGTCCCTTCTTAAATATGTTATCGCAGAGGTGCAGCTGATTGGCTCAGTTTTCATGCAGAGGAGGAGTTGACTTGGAGCTGGGGGAGCTTTGAGAAGCTTCTCACAGGGGTCACCCCTATAGCCCCCTCCCCCACCACCAAACAAAAAACCCCACCACTCAGTCAACCCAGGACAGGCTGACATCACAGATCAGGCATTTTCTGCTAGCATCGTCATGACTGTGTGTAGAAACCAGCAATTAAATGTGAAGTGGTGTATTTTAAATCAACATCATCAAAACAAAGGAAAAAATCAGCATTATTAAGAACAAAATTGAAGTTAAGCTTTGTGATGTGAAGATAGATAGCAACAATTTGATGGACTAAAATGGATAAAACATGAAGATGTTTACAAAGGTAAGAAGCTTTACACTACTTTTTCAGCATTAATATTTCAAGAAGGCATACATGGAATTTGTTACTAAGCTAAATGGAAGGATTTCAAGGAAATGTGAATGAATGGCTGAAAACTGTACTCAGTAAAGGGGTCCTGGTGTGTCTTCAAGGACAGAGGAAGTGTTTACAGAGCACAGTGAAGACTGCAATGGATGTAACATCCAAAACAACATGAGATAAATATAATGGCATCCTGATAAGAAATGCACTGTAAGTTTGATTGAGATTAATTAATGCAGGATTTTAATAGGAACTTTAGAAGGTGACAGCACTGGAGTACAGCCACTCTGTCAGAAAGGAGTCGTCTCTGTGTTCATATGAGTGTGGCACATTTGTTTGTGTGTGTGCATACGTGCCTCTGACTAAGACTGTGCCTGATGAAATCTTAAATTCTCTCTCCTCTTGCTCTAGGCTGCTTAAAGCTGGTGCCACTCAGGACCAAGTCCAATGTGAATCCTTGCTCTAAATTACTGCAACTGCAGAGAAGCAGATGCAGTTCAACAGCCATTTGTTACAGCTCAGCTTAAAGTCAGGAATAAGGTTTGTCATCACAGTGGCTGCTAATAAAAGGTATTATCCTGGAAGACTAAGGTAAATAAAAGCAGCACAAGAAACACTGGTTCAGGTCTAAGAGCAGTTCAGCGCAGCATGGTGATACAGACAAAATAGCGGGTCCTGCCCTTCATCAGAACTAATTATTTCAGACACAGAAGCAGGCTGATTATTTTAAAGAACTTCCTGGCCTAAAGATAGTGCTGGCATCTCTGCACCATTTTCCACCGCATGGAGAAGACATTGACTCTAGTGACTCCACTCGAGGTTAACTAGCTCAAGCAAGGGCATTCACAGTGGAATATAACAGGAAGTCTCACAAAGAGATTAGATTTACAGCCAGTGAAATAGATGGATGAAACTGGTGTTTGTATTTGTGGTGCTGCATCCCATTGCCATCCCAGCACATCAGCTGGGATGACTTGAGCTTCAGTTCACCACCAGCAGCTCGGGGAGTCAGGCAGCAGCACCTGAGCACATCTATGCTATGGCAGTTGTCACTGTGGCATAAAGACAGATTACTTGGGTTGACCTCAAATTTAAGACCTGACAGCAGAGCACTTAGGGCTCTATTAAGATGCTGGCAGAGAAGGGCTGTGGTGTTTACCCATGTTCTTGGATGTATTTTCAGTCTGTAAAGAAATCCAAACTGCTACACGCCTCCAGTAGTACCTGATGTAAATAGCCAAGGACTCCTGTCATATTCCCAAAAGTCACGACTTGCAGGTCTTGGATCAAAACCTGGAATACATTCCAAGCTAAAAATATTACAAGACAAATCCCTCTTAGGAATTAGCTCCCTTCAAGAAAGATCTGAAACAAGCTGTTAATTCTCCTGGACGTTAATAAACAATAAGTTTTTTGGGTTTTGTTTGTTTTTGGTTTTGCTTTTTTTTTCTATAGTGAGACAGACTTGGTTTCCTGAAGAAAATCATCCCCCATCTGTCTTTAAATATTAGGTGATATAATGGATCTGACAGCAGATGAAATTTGTGCCTAGGAGAAGTGCTTACCCTTTCCTGAGAAATTAATAAATCTTTCATTTACCAAGCAGACTCTATATAAATAGAACGGCAGTCAGTAAAAAGGAGGTGGTCTCCTGGGAAGATAAATAGCCAGTTTTGTCCCCGGCAGTAGGAATATAGTTCAGAGAATGGTACTTTCATTTATTTCACTTATAACAAAGGGGAAGTATTACAATGGAAAGCTGTTTTCTGAAGTGATGTCTAACTACCTTGGTCTAATCCATTTGGAAATAAAATTCTAAAATGGACAATGGTCCAGATGATATTCATTTGCAGTGCAGAACTTAGCCCTACACAGTTTCAAAACAAGTAGGACCTGATTCACTTCTCATGATGCAGTGCATCTATTTGTAGTGATTTCTGTGGGCTTGCTCTTTATTTTCATCAGTTCTAATGGTCATCATCCCTGTAGCATTAGAGGCTCAGTAATGAATATTAAATAGCCCAGATATTAAACAATTCTGTCTTGGATTTTTTATACTTCCTCTGCTTTTCTAAGGTTTTACAGATCAACACAAACTGAATATGTGGATGTTCTCAGCCTCTTATATGCTGACACTACCATCAAACAAAATCGAACTTAAGACATATGGGGTTGTACTAACAGCATTTTCAGTTGCAAAAGGGTTTAGATAAGCTCAAAGACTTGTCTGGTAGTATTCAAATTTGTTTCAACTGTGAATTAATAGTATTGCACTTGTGTCAACCTATTGATAATCATTCCTCTGAGCTTTGATTTATAAGAAAAACAAATGAAATTTTGCTATTCTGAAGTATAATTATCTCACACATCTCAAATGGATTCTCAGTTAATTATAGAAACGCAGTTCCTTCTTAGTTAATACACCCTTTGCTTTGTCTCTTTTTGCCTGCTTTCCAGTAACATAACTTGAAGGTAAATTAGCCCTGAGATTCACTCTGTGGAAATCAGTGAAATGAGAAGAATAATTTTGTCTTCTGTCTATCTTTCTGTATGGATATATTGCTCAGTATTCAGATTTGGTATTAGCAATTACAATCTCATCCAGCTCAGGGGAATTTCAGAAACTTTCAGTAAGTATGAATGTGGTGCAATTACTCAACTAAAACAGTAAATTGGATCTTGTTTACAAGAGGAGGTTGCATTAGGAAGCTCATCTATGGAAATTAAATAGGATTTTAGGTTAATACTTTATTACTTTAGTTGCACATTTTTCTGGAACATCTCTTTTAAGAATAACAATTTTGCTTGAGTGGTATTAATTGAACAAAGCTAAGGTTTTTTACATGATGTGTAATATGACTAAAACCAAATGAGTGTTCTTTACTGATAACAGAGAAATTTAGACCACAGTAAGAACAAGGTATGGAAAGTCTGGATACTTAATCAGCAATTTTATCCACTTCTATATTTTTCATATTTCATCCTCTTCATTAATCTAGAGTTTCAACTAAAACTCCTGTTGGCTTCATTAAGAGTATTTCAGTGCAGGTGTAAAAATTAGTTATAATTTTAGAAATGAGCTAACTCTCTTCACATTACATACAGTTCACTGAAATTTAATGTAATCCTAACTGAAATTTAATGTAATCCTAATCTGTTAATAAATTCATCCCACTTAGAATCCCTTTGCTTTGCATTTGCTTTCCTAGGCCATGCTGTCTGATAACTGAGACACTAAAACAGTATAGCAGTTTTCTCTACCAAACTCTGATTCTGATAAAAGAACACATATTCCTCAAAAAAAATATAGAGCAGTCCCATATGTGGTGTAACTCATCTGAGTTCCTGACAGTTGCTCTGGTCATAACTTGCTTTTTCTGGACTTTCTTTTAGTCAGAGAAAATGTGTCTCTGAATTTCAACATTCCTGATGACATTTACCAGTTAGATGATTGCCAGAATACTGAGGGTTGACGTTTTGGTAGGGGAGAACAGGTAGGTAGATGTAAGTAACTTGCTGTATTCCAAAGACAGATGTTGGAGTTACATGACAGTAATTATCCAAAAAAAGGGTGAAAAGCATACTCTGAAGTTTAGGACTGTGTTTTTCAATCTCTGTTTAATTAGTTTCTTCCCATCTACTGCAATATGACAGCCTATAAGGAGAAGCTAAAACTGGCCTGATTCCATCCCTGTGATATATGTGAAACCCAGGTAAATTCACAGTGAGTTGACTATAGAAGAGGTACCAAATAAATTGTCCCAAGTATTTCTCAAACATGGAGGAAGGGAGCAGCCAGAACTGCTACCTGCTTCTATTGCCTGAGGCATCCTTCAGCATGGTAGCTGCTATCAGAAAGAAGTCTGAAGTGCCAACCAAGGCAGTTGTTCTGTCAGCATTTTGTTGCCTTTTTTCACACTACGAAACAGAGCACAGGTTAGAGAAGAGAGGAAAAGTACAGGACTAATAAAAAGCTCAATGAGACATGACAGATAGGGCATGCATTAGATGTAAATGCACAGTTATCCCCAACTGGTTCTCTTTAAAAATACTTTGTCAGTATTGTTTTAAAAACTGATATTTCCCAGAGCTGCTTATACTATATTGAGTCTGCCTTAGGAAGGTCTGCACAATGTAAAAAGTTAAAATAGGTAAAACTTCCTAGTTATGGTTTCAATTTTAAATGTCCAGTGTCCTGTGACTTCCAACTATCTCTGTAAATATCTGAGGTTTCATATGGCTCTAAAGAGGCTGAACTAAATGCACATAGGCTTATTGCCATCTCCTATAAATGGGTAGTGTCATGGTTTACCCCCAGATGCCAGCTAAGCCCCACATAACTGCTCGTTTACTCCCCCTCCGTGGGACTGGGGAGATAACCAGAAGAGTAAAAGAAAATTTGTGGACTGGGACAAAGACAGTTGAATAGGTAAAGCAAAAACCACATAGGCCAGCAAGACAAAGCAAAGAATTCATTCACCACTTCCCATCGGCAGACAGGTGCTCAGCCATCTCCAGGACAGTCAGGCTCCATCACATGTAATGATTACTTGGGAAGACAAATGCCATCACTGTGAATGTCCCTCCCCCCCTCCTTCTTCCCCCAGCTTTATATGCTGAGCATGACATCATATGGTATAGGATATTCCTTGGGTCAGTCAGGGTCAGCTGTCCTGGCTGTGTCTCCTCCCAACTTCTTGTGCACACCCAGCCTACACACTGATGCAGAAAAGGCCTTGACTGTGCAAGCACTGCTTAGAAATAATTAAAACATCTCTGAATTATCAACACTGTTTTCAGCACAAATCAAAAAACATAGCCCCATACTGGCTACTATGAAGAAAGTTAACTCTATCCCAGCCAAAATCAGCACAGGTAGTTAGAAAACAGAGCAAGATTGTTGGTCACCAGGATCACTGTTGTAAGCATATCTTCTTTGGGGAACTTACTCAGACTTTCCTGCTGCAGTTCTGTCTATTCCAAATGTCTTTTTTAACACTCAGGAGTGCAGGGGTTTATATCAGATAGAGATGAATAGATGAATGCTGCCGCCTAGACATTTTCCCTCCTTTTCCTCCTTTGCATGGGGAACTTCTATTGTGATATTTAATCATTACAATTGATTGTTTTGTTGACTACTATGGAGTTATATCAAGGATAGGTTACAGTCAGTGTCTTATCTAACAACTTTTTCAGGTTTCTTGGCTAGATAATTAATAGCTGTAAGCTTCTTAGAGGTTCAGTCCTACAATGCTAGTTTGACATAGGAATGGATATCCATGTTATCTTCTTGTCAAATCTCAATTTTTTAAAATTTTCTTCGCAAAATTCTTAGATTTATTTATTCTTCTTTTCCCCAGATTCTGCTTTTGTTTCTGCTGCAAAAAAAAGTCTGCTGCAATGCAAATTCTTGCAGGACGTCAGCCTGGAAAGACTTATTTATATAAGAACTCTCTTCATGTTCAGGTGACTTCAGTAAACATCAGCAGATCTATGAGAAAAGGTATGGATTACCACATATAGGCAAGGCATCATCTTCGCTTGTCACAAAATAACAGGCACTGAGTATGTTCAGGGAGGGTAAACTCATTCTTTCAGTGTCTAGTAGAGTAGCTGAAAGAGCTAGATATTCAGTCAAGTTGCTAAGAAACATAAAGATTTTTAAAGTATGCAAGGTTACAAGGCTAATCTAAAGTTAGACTAATACTGTGTAACATCTCCATGGTAACCAGGAGTGAATGGCATGTGAGGTGAAATTAGAGGAGAAGACAGAATAATAATCAGCAATAAATAAACCTTGACAGGGCTTAGTGTGATTATATTGTCAATGAGTTAAAGAATGCTGCTGCCCTGCTGTAGTTCAGCTGGGCTGGAGGAGAGATTTTCTCCTTGCAGGTCCAGAGAAAATGATGGATGGCATTTTAAAAGTAAGACTATAATGGCCAACTCTGTGGCTGCTAACTATCAGAAGGGTCAAAGGAAGGAGAAAAGATGACCTGTACACATGATATATAACAAAACACTCTATTACTTAATATCCAGAAACAAATTTCCATAGCAGATCTAATAACTGTGTCCCCCGTTCCCTTTAAAGCACTTGCAGTCCTGATCTGTTTGCTGTATTGTTTCCTGTAAAGCATAGTGTACATAATTTTGCCTGTACTTACACAATTTTACATACGTGAACTACCCAGCATAACCTGGGTACAGAAGTCAGTTTGAAAAATCAACCTTTCCAGTTATTGTCTTTCAGCACTGGATTTAATCTGTTAATGTTCATGCTCCCCTATCACCAAGGAACAAGGTCCCTGACTGAGGAGATGTTCTCTAAATACTCTACAGACGAGGGTGTCAGTGACTTCAGGCTTCATGGCCAACACCATGGCCCAGCAACAGAGCTAACATTTTCTATCCTCAGCCCTGTGATTCAGACACCAGTGCACATGAGCTAGTACAATGTTTCCTGACAAGCAGAATGTCATGAGCAAAACTCTCTTGAGTGATCAATAAAAAACCCCAGCAATGTCCCACTCCTGAGGTTCAGTCACTCACAAAAGGTCTGATTTTGTGTTCTTTGAGCTCAATAGAAGTTTATTGAGTTATTCTGTGGTACTGAATAGCACAACACTCCTCAGTGAAAACAATCCTCAGTCCTAGATAACATTGACCCTAAGGCTTCAGCTGAAATCTTCCTTGTTCTCTTCAGAAGGACACCTTAAGAATATAACACTAATAAATAATTTGAAGTTAGTACTGTACACAGCAAAAATACTGAGGTGAATATTCCTCACTCATCCGTTGTCAGTCATATGCTTTTGGAATTTGGATTTATGTGAAGAAAAAACTGAGAATAGTTAACCTTCTCAACTTTACCAGCATGGATATATGCACGTGCATGAAGTTACATGAATTTTCTTTGAGTCAAATCAGGTAATATTTATTTGTTTCACAGATGAGTGCCACTAGAGTAGAGATCTGAGCTCCAGGTTGTCTTCTTGTTGTTTCTCACACATCACAGGCATGGGACCTACATGGCAATCACATTGAAACAGTTTCTATTCATCCTACCTGACCTGTAGTGCTTTATTTGTTAAATCCTTGTTTTCTGTGCTTTTCTGCTGAGCATTATGAAGGTAAGAAAAACAGGTACAGTATAATCACCACCTGCTTTTAAATGAATGAAATGCAATCTGTGAGAGTTATGGGTACCAAAAGCTGGCACTCCTGAGCATCTGAGGCATTGAGACTCCCATTTTCTGGTTGTGGAACAGAGACCCAGATAAGCCCAGCAAAAGACCCTTTCCAACTACCTGTTGCAACATAACATTAAGGCATCTTAGAAATTTAGTTCCTCTGATTAAACATAGATGTTTCTAGTGCAGGCATCTATACCTGACCAAATCTCTCTAAAATGACATTTAAAGTCATTATAGGGTAGACTTTTCATCTTAAAGAAGATGCATACAGTTGGTCAAAGAAATCACATCCTTTACTTCACCAACTGTACTCACTGTATCTCCAGCAGGTGTAATGAGGCTCCCAGACACTCCCCTCACAGAGTTACAGTGTAATCCTTCTCACTGTACCCATTCAAAAGATAATAAGATACCATTTAATCTAGATACTGGGATTTAGACAATGCTCTCTCTCTTGTTCTTGAATATAGAGAATATAGCTGCTAACTCCAAACGGGGGTAACCTTGGACATTTTTGGCAACCTGGCACCTAAGCAGGTTTGATAAGGTTTTCCTGCCTTGGTTTCATGTTGTTAGAAGTTTAAAAGAAGTAATAAGTGATCTGTTTATATGACAGTAAATGACTTTCTTCAGGTTACACAATAAGACTGAGGCAAAGCAGAGATTTGAATTCAGTTCCTTGGAGCCTATAGATATCCTACAACTGTTCTGTCCTCTTCCTTACTGTGTTTTTCCCTCTTCAAACCAGTGACAGCAAAATCACTTCTGTCCATTGGGAAAACTGTTCTTCCTGGCAGATGAGCATTTCACTGGCTCCTACTGACTTGGAGCCTCATTAAGAGGAGTTAAAAAAAAATAATTGTGTAAATATTGAGTTCAACTTAAAGCTCACAGAAGTCAATAAAAGTCTTTCAACAAGTTTCAGTTAACTATGGATCAAGTCCACAATGTTCAAGTAATAAAACACTCTGACATTCATATTATATAGTCAATGGTCCATGATGCCACATGTGGAAGATCTCTTAACACTGTGGAATTAATCTATTCCATGAAGACAGTCAAATATTTGTTATAACCAGAGAATCAAGAATGCACGACTTTTTAATGCTTCAGTTGTGCTTTCTCTGAAACAATTTATAATTTCTATGTTATAATCTACATTTTCTGGTCTTCCCTTTTAACACATTTAATACACTGATAATGCTGAATGTTAGAAATGTTTAAGGAAAAAAAATCACCCATGAACTCATTAATGAAATTAAAAAGAATAAAAAAATATTTGAATCAAATTATTCAAAAAGCTCATATTTTAATGTAATTGAGTAACTATGCTATGTTAAGTAAATAACAATGTTAAAAAGTACCTAATTACATTTGCTGATTATAAATTTAAATCCAGAGAAGTTGTCATTATAATATTACTGCATGATTTCATTATTATTTCAAGACTTGAAAAAAAAAAAAAAATCACAGATCTTGATTTGAAGTGTGAGGAAATAATTCATTGACCTCTGTGAGTTTTCAGACAAACCTTACTGCTACAGGTTGTGAAACAAGATCCTCTGGGACTAATACTACAGGCTAAAAATAGATGATTTATTACCCTTAGAGGAATCTGCTTAAAAATTTGATGGAAGAGCAGGATGATATTTTAAAAAGTGGTTACTTTTAAAGTATTTCCAGCCTGGAAGCTTCATTGCCTGAAGATCTCATGTGTAATACACAGAGCTGGCTTATTAGAGGAAGAAACAACCTGCTATTTTAAGCCTGTGAGAATTGTTATCAAAATATTTCCAACCCTTAATTGGCTCTCAACATTTTAAGCTAGCAATGATTTTATAACTAAAAAGAAAAGCTTTAAATCTAAAATTCAGGTCTGCTTTGAGTATTTTTTTAATTTTTAAAATGTTTCCTTTCAATATGTTAATTTCTCCAAAGTAACCACAAGTCATTATCAGGAGAGATGTCTTTCCACCGTCTGGTAATATCCTCTTCCTTCGCCTTTGCAAGAGATTTTTTACAGATTAATTAGCTGTCCATCATTCTGTTTCCAGTGCACTTTAAAGAATCTAAGTTTAAGGGTTATTTTTCTCTTCTTTTTAAAAGAGATTTCTTGTTAAGTTGGAATTTGATGCTGCCACAAGCCATTCTTTCACTCAGCTGCACTTTCCAGGTCTGAAATTCATCCTGGCATCTACTCCCTGAAACCTGAACAGATGGAAGAATCCAGGAGAGACCACTTGTGCCAGCATAAGGTAGCTTTGTCTTTCTGTGGTAAAAGTTCTCCAACAGTAAAATTCAACTCCAGATAAACCTGTCAGAAAACCTATAGTATTTAAGGGCAGGGTTTTATAAGTGTATACACTAGGTTATATGTCTTGTGGGCAAAAATAAGCAAGTTGATACAGTGGAACTATATTTTCAAATGCATTTATGGCAATATTGAATTATATTCTTTTAAATATTTTGTAATTGCCCAGGTGATAAACTTAAGTTTGTTGCAGGTGCCCTTACATGGCTGCTGAGTAAGAGGAGAGTAGACTTCCTATACACTTTTTCAGGAACATCCAAGTACAATAGGCAGTTGTCTTGTTTATTTAAGAATATAAGGACAACTCAGTGCAAACATATGAAAAGACACAGTACACCCTGTAAAATGGAGAGACAAGAAATTCATTATTTTAAACTTATCCTGGTTGGGGCTGGCCTAGAGCTCCCGTTGGTCTAGCAGCGGGAGGAGCTGCAGCCCCCTGAGACCCCAGGGGCTCCCCAGGTCCCAGTGCCCTCACCTGTGTGTGGGGGCGGGGGGAGCACAGCTGGAGGGCTGGGCCCGGATTGGCCGATAGTCCATGTCATGTGACATTGTGCTCACTATATAAAGGCAGGAGAGGGCTGGGAGGGGCTGCCACTTCTGGGAGTGTTGCTGTGGGGCCTTTGTGCTGAGGATCACTGGCTGGGAGCAGGTGGGTGTTGGTCGGTGGGGGGTGAGCAGCTGTATAGTACATTACTTGTTGATACTGCTGTCACAGTATTGTTCTGTTACTGTTATTAAACTGTTTTTATCTCAACCCGTGAGTCTCCCTTTGCCCCTCTGATTCCCTCCCCATTCCCAAGTGGGGGGAGGGTGGGTGAGCAGCTGTGTGGCATTTAGCTGCTGAGTAGGCTCAAACCACAACAGTCCTTTTTGGTGCCCAACGTGGGGCACAAAGGGTTGAGATAATAACAGATTTGATCTGTGGGTACTATCAAGTTTGTTATAATGCTGACTGCCCATCCTGTTATAATGTCATTTGCTTGGCTCCTAAAATCGTGGTTTTTGTTGCTGCAGTTGTGTTATACATCACGTTACTTACCATATGTTGTCCCCATGTTGTTGCTTATTACCTGTGGGAATTGGATTAAGATTTTTGCCTTGCTGTATTATATAACTCTAATTTATGGTACGATAAAATCTTCGGTCCTGGGAGTTATGGGGCACCTACTGGAGTGGGTTAGTAATTATACACTTCACCTTTTCTCCTCGGAAAGCCCATCCAAGGGGGAGATACCTTTTTCCATCTTCCCCTTCTCCAAGCTACTTGCAAGTATACTTGAGAATGCTGAGAACTCTGAATATCCATGGAATGCTCATATTAATGTTGTTGTCTTGTTTCTGGAAGCTGTAGTGTTCCTGAATGTTGTTCAGAATCTGTTTCGGGTTAAGCGACTTTTTCTGAAACCGAAAGAGGGTATATTTAAATTAGATACAAGGAAGAAATTCCTTCCTGTGAGGGTGGTGAGACACTGGCACAGGTTGCCCAGAGAAGCTGTGGCTGCCCCCTCCCCAGCAGTGTTCAAGGTCAGGTTGGACGGGAATTTGAGCAACCTGGTCTAGTAGAAGGTGTCCCTGACTGTGGCAGGGAGGTTGGAACTAGATGATCTTTAAGGTCCCTTCCAGCCCAAACTGTTCTATGATTCTATTTTATCTGCTTCTTTGCTCCTTCTTGCAAAACAAACCAGTGACCCTGAGAAACCCCGGAGAGGTGTTAATCTTTTGCGCCAGACACTTGGCTAGTGAATCATGTCTTCTAACACACAGTACCTTCTGAAGGTCCCTTTGGGATGAACTAGCCCCATACCACTAAAAACATGGTTTAGTGCTTTTTAAAATTCATTACATATGAACCTGTATTGCCTAAGAGTCCAAGCAAAATACATTAGTCAGGGAGAGAAGCCTGAACACTGGCTGCTGAGATGAGCAGAATGAGGGACATAGATTTTTACATGGAGATACTGCTAGAGTGTAGGTTTAGATAGTAGCCACTTTAGCTACAACATTTCAGCTGTTTAAGTTTCCTGTGTTTTTTCTGGATGTAGTACAGTACTAGCCTTCACATGGAGACCAATATTGAATCCTGGGAGTGAAAGGCTTGATGAGAGGGACCTGTCTAATTGATGAGGGATTCCAACTTTAAACTCTCTCAGGAGTACATTTCTTTTAATTATTATTGTTCCAATTGTGCAAACAGAAAATCAATATAGATTTTACTTCATGCACAACACAGCATAAGAAAATATCAACAACATCTATAAAGCACAATACCTCCACTTCATGACTCAGCCATTGACAACAGAATTCTAGTCATGAATTAATTTCCCCCCATTTGTATTTCTTGACTTGTTAACATTTTGCTCTTACAGCTTTCACTGATTTATTCTATCCTTGTTTCATAGTGAAATAAACATACATGACAAATTTTATTGACTAAGTACCTTTCTGTCTCACTTGACTGGCAGTTAGCACTTAAACCATAGCATCCTCTGAAGGAAGAAGTGCTGATCTGAACAGTACGTGTTACACACTCCATCTTAGAGAGACCAAGATACCAGTACAACACTTGAGAAACATTTGTTGATATTCTCTTAAGATCACACTTCCTCTTGTGCTTCTTGAAAGTCCTCTGCAATTTTGTAAAGTAATATGAATTGACATATTTTGATCAGGAAGAACTAGATGGTGACTAGAGATGTTCTGGGATAGGGAAAAGGAAAATGTTGTTTATATTATCAAAAATTAAAAATATCCCAGTTCCATTAACAGGGTTTTGTTATTAAACTAATAACTCATTTGGTCACTCTTTGCATTCACAGCTGAACAATTAAACCAGGATTCTGGAAGTTGTGCTCTAGTTCAGCTGTTGTATTGACTTGCTTTGGGAGTTCATAAAAAATCATCAGCATTTAGGTTCAGACAAAAGATAAAAAGTTTGGTGGAAGCACTAGGATTTCCATATTTCTTGTGAGTATATAAGAGAAATATAATGAATCTGTGTCCTGTTTTTTAACTTGTCACTGACATAATCACAAGTCATTTTCTATCTGGATTTGTCCAGCTGTCTCCGTTTATTGAAACTATGATAATGTGTCACCTTTTATTCATCCTTATTAAACAGTTACAGATATGAGTAGATTTAAGAATACGTGTTTCCTTTACACTGTCTGAATAATGAGAGATTATTCTGTCCACTGAATTTCATAGCCTTTAGTACTCTAACCCAAAGGACGTTATTTTATTATTTTCTAAATAATATTAGAATTTTTGCTTAAAAACCTCATCCAATAAATTATGGAAGAAACCATATTCTTGCAATTCTCATCTAATAAGAAGATACCATTCCCACTCCATCTTCCACTTGCCTATCTACTAGTTCAGTTATCCCTGTGAAGGTGAAAATAAACTTTTTATGGCCATCCACCTAAAGAAGGATGAAAATAACTGTCCACATGGGATCACATGGAGGGAAAATCTTTGGTGATACAAACAATTTTGTTCTAACTTCAAGAACACTTTAAGTCATGTGAGATGAATTCTGCTATGGCTGCCTTCATGCTTCTAGTGCCTTATAGTATGGTTAGGCATCACAGATTTACCAAAGGCAGATCATGCCAGACTAACCTGGTCACATTCCACAATAAATTTTACCTTCTGTTGACATGGGGAGAGCAGTGTCTATTGTTTACCTGGACTTCAGCACAGCGTTTGACACTATCTTCCACAGCCTTCTCCTAGACAAACTGACAAGATACAGACTGGATGTGTGGTCTGTGAGATGGGTAGGAAACTGCCTAACAGTCTGCACTCAGAGGGTGGTGATCAATGTTTTTTACTCAGGTTGACAGTCTATCACAAGTGGGGCCAGCCAGGGATCAATACTGTGCTCCACACTGTTCAATATCTTCACAAATGATCTGGATGACAGGATTAAAAGCACTCTCACCAAATTTTCTGGTGACACAACATTGGGTGGTGACGTGGACATGTCAGAAGGGAGACCCATTTTACAGAGAGACCTGGACAGTCTGAAAGAGTTGGCTAGCAAAAACCGTATGAAGTTTAACAAAGACAAGTGCAAAGTCCTGCACCTGGGATGTCATAACCTGAAAGCCCAGTACAGACAAGGCTTTGTGTGGCTGCAGAGCAGCCTTGATGAAAGGGACCCTTGGGTCCTGATGGACAACAAGCTAAGAGAGGTCAGCAGTGCACTGCTGCAGCAATGAAAGCAAACTGAATCCTGGGCTGCATCCACAGTTGAATTGTTAGCAGAGACAGAGATGTGATCATCCCACTCAGTACTTGTTCAGCCTTGAGTATTATGTCCAGTCGTTGTCCCCACAATTCAAAAAAGACTTGAACAGACTGTAGAAGGCCCAAAGGCAACCCATGACAATGATCAAAGAGCTGAAGAACCTGTCCTATGAGGAAAGACTGACGGAGTTAGGTCTTTTTACCCTGGAGAAGAGGGTTTCAAGATGTGATTGTAGAGGGTGCTACATAATCTCATTTAGGCTCCCTTTTCCATGAAAGGTTGCACCAGAAGATCTTTCAAGGTCTCTTCCAATCTGGGCTATTCTATGATATGGCTTTGCCTCAGTCTCTCACAGGGGTGATTTATAACAAAATTCTGACCTACTGCTGTAGAATATATGCATATCCCATTAGGAATTCACATCTCAGCTGATGATCAATTGTAATACACCACGCCTTGACCTTAGCTGAAAATTTTGCGGCTATAGGACAGATCCAGAAATTCTTAATTAATTTTACCAGACCATTCTTCTAAAAAAAGCTGGTGGCTGTTTACCGGAGTCATTTCATTCAGTGAGAATAAGGACCCCAATGTAGTTTATGAAGATGGATTAAAACATTTGGCCAAATAAATGGAGAAGGATCAAATTCTCTTAATCTTCCCACAGCTGAATGGGCTATATAGTGCTAATACTAACAGAAAACAAGCAGAGATAACTGAGAAACAAATGAAGTAGTTGAAAAAGCATCCTTATAGACATTTTCCCACCTGATTTTTTTGTAAACAAGAATCCAGTCTGTGTGAGGAGCAGCTGAGTGATTCCCAACAGACATAGACATGGGCAGAAAAGGAACTCAATCTGTGTTTTGTGTTACAGATGGCTCCTGCAATTTTTACTGTTTGAAGTATCATATTGTCCTATATCCCTGAGTCTCCAGGGTCCCAAACCTGTTCGGTTTTGGTTTGTTTGTTTGTTTTTTTATTTAACAGACAACATTTTTCCCTCCATTTGACTAGTGGAATAAGGTCTTAAACCAGCAGCTCTGTGAAGCTGAATTAATTTGTGTCTGTGGAGGACTCTGAAGCACTGTGGGGAGACATGTTTTAAAACTGCAAAGTATTTTTGCTGTTACAGCCAAACTCTCAGTGGAGTGATGTGAAAAGAACATTAAGTGTGAACAAATCTGCAGTTTGTGAATGATACAGACATTTACTCACTGTGATGAGCAAGCGCTGGGATCTTCTTCATCCACTCAGTTGCAGAAACAGTCACTCAGCACTAATTACAGCTTTCCTCCCTGGTAAACAGGTGTACTGTGCCCTTCTTAAATTTTGGGAAAGAGGGTGACAGTCTATTGTTTTGGTGCTGCCACATTGTTGTGTTGGATTTCACAATGTAATGACATACTATGAAATGGTTAAGTGGAAATTAGTATTTTTGCTTCTCCTCCTCCATTTTGTGCTTTGAATATACATAATTTCCCACTTTTGCCTGTCTCCCTGGGTCATTTTTTACTCAAGGCTTGAAGCAAACTGCTGCAAAGTTTTATTGTATTTATCAAGTTTTGGTCCAGCTTTTTAGCTCCATGTCAGGTACAGCATTGGCTGTAGTGCCCAGTGTCTGCTTTCAGACCTAGGTCAGGATTTCTGTTCAGGTAATGCTTGGTCTTTCTTCAGAAAAAAAAAAAAAAAAAAAAAAAAAAACCAAAAACCAAACCAAACCAAAACAAAAAAAAAAAAAAAAACAAAAAAAAAAAAAAACAAGAAAAGACGCTGAAAGAGAAAAATCTGATACATAGATCGCTCAGCTGATAACAAGACCAAAAACATTAATACTTCACTTACTAAGAATGATAATTTAGCCACTGGGGATGTAGAAAGTCTCCAGGGTATTCATCCCAGAGTTTTTGCTTGTAAAGAGACTTGTACTAAGCATTCAATTACCCTGATCTGCCTGATAACCCCTGTGCAGATGTGATATAATTGGGCACTGGGGAATCCCAGGGTTATACAGCTGCACTCAGGACCATTCCAGCTAGACCAGCAAGGAGATGGTAAGTATGCAGGAAGCCCTCTGTCCACAGCCTTTATGTTCACAAGGAAAAGTCTCTCTTCCTTACTAATCTTCTTTGGCACCAGTGACTATAATTGTGTGGTCCCCAAGCCCTTGTTATAAGGGGACTGGAGACACAACAGCCCATGACATGCTTTCACAAACTCCATACAAAATAACTGAGAAAAGCAAGTTTATTGTCATTTGGATCAAATTCCCTATGTAGAGGTCTGCACTGAAACACTTTCAGGGTTATATGAGTGAAAAATAAGTGATAACATGATCTGTAAACACCCTCACCTTTACTTACAGCAGAAACAAGCCTAAGCTACTCCCTTTAATGAAATCTGTGAACTTATCTTACCAGAGGGCTCTCTGTGTCTGGACATTTTCCTAAAACACAATAGGGTGGCAAATGTAAGATTAATGTTCACAGATTTTGTAAGTGGGAAACTGTCACTGCACTAATGACTCATTTTCTCTAGCTGCAGAACATAGACAGGAACAGCAGGTGTTTTGTTTTCTCTTGTTTTTTTCATTCTGCTGCTGTATCATTTAGGAAGAAATATCTGATGAAAGAATGAGAAAATAAGGAAAAGATAAATTCTTTGGACGTGATTCAGCTAACTTGTGATAAGCTGATGGAGAGCAACAGAAGCATCAAAATTTTCAGAGCAAACAAAGTTTACAGAGCAGTTAGAAAGAGAGAAAGCTTTTCTTTCACACTCTTTAACTACAGTAAATATCATCACCCACTGCCCTCCCAAAATGATTCTACCATTTGCCTTACAACTGAGAAAGAACAACAGAAATTCTATATGAGAGAGGGGATAAAAGCAGAGCACAGAAGATTGACTCATACAAGATCACTCAGGAAATCTAACAGAGATGATGCAGGGTTCCCAAGTTCTATCCTGTCCACATCAGTGCAGAAGTGTTCACGCATCTGTGTGGAAATGTTCTGACAAAAAATTTTTTGTTGGGTAATTACCATTTGTTGCAACTTTTCATACTACTACAAGAGTTTTGCTGAAACTTTGGCCAGAAGAAATTCTTCAGATCCAAGATGGAACTTCTACTCAAAACCAGAGCTTGAAACAACAACTAACCAGTGTCCCAGAGTTTCAAAGTGCCATAAGATACAGGAAATCAGGCCAAATACCTACTTCAATTAATTTTCCAATACTTATGAAGGATACAACAGCTGTAAGAGGAAAGCCTAAGGCAGTCTGGATAAGATATTAAATATGAGTGCAGATTTTCATATCACAGGTTCTTGCACTTAGCCACTGACTGGAGACTGTCCTGAAGGGCTGTCACTGTTGGTTGCTGTAGCTGAGCAGTTAGTTGGATTCTTTATGGTTTTAGTTTCATATTGTTCTTTAAATGGGAAAAAAATATTGTCATCCTGAAATACCATAGAACTTTCTTCTTTTTAACTTTAAAAAATATTCCTCAGGCAGAGATAACTGTATCCTACATTTCTTCCCCAGGTTTAGTGTAACAATATGCTTAGAGTCATACATGAAAGAAGGTATATTGGGCACAAAAAGCGTGCATTCGTTTACAAGTTCAACATGTTACAAACAAGCCCTGTCAACACACAGTAAAAATGTCTATGCCTTGCACACATCATGCAGCCTGTGTTACAGATGTACTTGCTGTGTACAGCTTCTGACTGTTCAGCCCTCAGCAAATAATGTCTGTACATCTCCACTGCTCCTTCAGAAAGCTTGGAAGAGATGAAAGCTTGAATAATTTTCCCTTCCTCTTAAATGTGCTTCTGGGTCATGGTGGTTTATACTGTTTCCAATCTCTAGATGGTAATTTTTTTTTTCCTAGGTGGAAAAACTTCAGTGCTTAAATCGACAGATGTGTTGTTTGTTGCTGTTGTGATTGCTGTTACCTTTTGTTTATGAGCTGAGATTCAAAAGTTCCAACCTCATTTCTCTCATGCATTTTACGCATCATTAACTGTTTAAGTTTGCTGTGTTTGGATGGATATTACTTCTAACTATCAATTCCCTGCAACATGGCTGAGTTAAAATGCAGAAACTGATAAACAATCAGAATAGGAAAAAGACTAGAAGGCATCAATAACCGCTAATATATCCCCATGCTTATGCTCCAGCACGTGTCTGATAGATGGGGTAAGTTCATGCCACTGGTATTCTGTTTGTGTCATCATTTGTTGAGTCTGGGTTTTAATTAACTATATGCTCCCAAGGAAACATTGAAAGCACAAGGACATTCACATGGTTCCCCAAAATGCATCTACAATGCACATTAGAAGTAGAAAGATTTTTAAAACATTAACACTTTTTCTTTGTAAAAAGGAAATATGTCCCATGAAAAAAAAACTGAACTAGTTTCCCTCCTAAATTTCTTCTTCCCCAACTGCTTGCTAATGAAGAGCCATCAGTTCACCTGTTTACTTGTCTCTAGGCTTCACAGTCTTTAAAGCTGTGGTTATGGTATGCATTTTTTTCTTTTTTTAATCCAAATGCTAGAAGAATTATCAGTATGACCAAATAATTGTTGGAGTCACTTCCACTGTTCAATCTCCTAGGACACTTAAGACTCCTAAGACACCTCTTAGCTGTTTATGAAAGTGATGCAGGATGCAGACTGTCACTCACTGACTCTCTGTGCAGTCAATTAAGAAAACAGTTGCATCCCTGAAATCTGGGATTTGTAGTAAATCACTATATATGCCACCCTAGTTATGCCTTTCTACCACTCATGGTCAGCTCCCATCTAGCAGCCTTAGGTATCAGGTTTCTGGATTTGGCCCTTGGTCTTGTCACTGTACTCACTGTACTTTCTCACATGTACTCAAAGTAGAAAGGTGACAGCCATGGTAGAGGGATTATTTCTGTGGTTTGTCACTACAGGTCATTCTTAGAGAGAAGGGTTATCTTGTCATGGCAGAGAGGAAGGCGACTTTATCCAGGTTTTACTGATACTAGTTTGATTCTGACAAAAGGGTTAGAGCGGTCTGGTTTTAGAGTGCTTAATGGGGATCTGAAAGTTTGTGTTCCTTGTATTCCCTTGAGGTTTTTAGGGCAGGGTCTGTATTTCCTAGCTTCCCAAATCTTCTCTAACTAAATTTGGTACCCAGCAATGTAATCATTGACATCTGTGCAAGTTTCTTGTGTTCCTATTATAGTTAATAGAAAACAAGTCCACAAAATCAATGAAGCATAGGGTGAGTCATTTAACCAAATGTAGGTATCTACTTTAGGGTGACATGAATCACACCCTATGCTTCATTGATTATCTAGAAACCCAAGAGCAACTTATAAAGATGCTGATGCCACCTTACATTGACTCATATGGTAGCTTAACTAGCTTTGCCTCCCACCTTAGTTTCTTGGCTTGTGAAAGAGAGATCATACAATCAGCCACTCAGTTTGCAAGAAATGAATATAATGAGTTCACGTTTATAATGCTAAGGTAATATGAAATCCAACAAATTGTGCCTTAACAATATAGTCTTAACCCATACTGATGAAGACATACTGTGTACACATAGACAGTAAGAGAGCCATAAACTCTTATGCTAGCAGCGCTTCAGGGTGTCTACATGGCTTTCAACATTAGGTAGTTTGTAAATAGAAATGTTGGGGCAGATATGTTGGTAAAACTTGCCTAGAGTAAAGCAGAAGGTTAGAAGCTGAGCTGGGATAGTGAATTTTTGTGTGTAGCTCCTGTGACAATTGCTAATTGTTAGCTATAATGTAACTGTCTTCAGCAACCTGTGGTTCCCTCGTTTACTCCTGAGGGAATACAGCTGATGTTTATGTCTCATTTTCTGTGTTGGTTACTGAATGTCTAAGAAATGCCTTTGAAACTTTCAGGATGAAAAGAGCTAGATAAATATTATTAATTATCATTGAAATTCAGGTAATTTGTTCCAAAATTTCTGTAGTGTTCATGTATCTAATGAGTCGGGGTGTTTCATAACTCATCAGTCTTCAGCTGATGTTTTATGGCTTTCCTGTGTCAGAAGGAATAATTGATTACAGTTGTTAAAAGCATGGCTCAGTACAGAATTATTGCTATCATCTATATATTATACAAACATTTTAAAACAAATCTTGGCTATAGTATTTCATCAAGGCAACTCAATACGATAAATCAGTGTCTAAGGTAACAGTTGAAATTTGTGGTATCAAGCCACTAAAATTGTTCAGTTATTCTCCCTGACAAAATTTTCAACATCAGATAGATTGCCATGTCCTTAAAGGTGGGGTGAGATACTGTAGACATGAGATAATCTCTGAGGTGATAAAGTCAAATGATAAAACTTTTCATTATAGCCATATATATAAAAGATGACTAGACAGGATAAACCTCTTAGGAGAGTAACACCAGCCACATAGACTTAATCTGTTCAGTAATAGCCTGATTTGCCCTTCTCCTCCCTAGAGTAATAATGAAAATTACAGTCAGAAAGGCTAAACTACACAACTACATACAGCTGTCATGGAATAAAGAAAGGCAATCAGGATAGATTGTACAAACACATCAGGAGTAAAAAAAAAAATAAAATAAAAAAAAGTAAAAAATCCTCAGCATGTTTACAGACCACCAAGATGAGTGGTGCCATTGCCTTGCTAGAGGGAAGAGACGCCATCAGAGAGATCTTGACAAGGCTTGGGGAGCAGGACCATGTGAACCTCATGAGTGTCAACAAGGCCAAGTGCACAGTCCTGCACATGGGTCAAGGCAATCCCCGACATCAGTACAGACTGGAGGATGAATGGATTGTGATCAGCCTTGAGGAGAAGGGCTTGGAGGTAGTGGTGGATGAAAAGCTGGATATGAGCTGGCAATGTACACTTGCAGCTCAGAAAGCCAGCTGTATCCTGGGCTGCATAAAATGAAGTGTGGCCAGGAGGTCGATGGAGGGACTTCTGACCCTCTGCTCCAGTAAGGCCCCACCTGGAGTACTGTGTCCAGCTCTGGGGTCCTCAGCATAGAAAAGACATGGACCTGTTGGAGTGGCCCAGAGGAGGGCTACAAAATTGTTTAGAGTTCTGGAATACCTCTCCGAATAAAAGAAAGGCTGAGAGAGTTGGGGTTGCTTAGCCTGGAGGAGGAGGAGACAAGGCTCCAGGGTGACCTGATTGTGTCCTTTCATTATGCAGAGGGGGTTTATAAGAAAGATTGAGAGAGACTTTTACTGAGGCCTGTAGTGACAGGACAAGGAGAAACAGTTTTAAACAGAAAGAGGGTAGGTTTAGGTTGGACATAAGGAAGAAATTTATTATTATGAGGATGATGAGACAGTGAAAAATTTCAGTTTCTGAAAAATTTTAGAGAATGCAAAAGGTAAAAAAAACAGGAGAGTAAGCAGTATGGTAAGCATGACCTACGAAAGAGTCAGAAAGAAGTGAGATTAGGGGAAAGTATGACAACAGCCTTCAAATACGCAAATATTTTATATTGCATGTTCTCTGTGAAAATAACAAGAGGAAATCTGTAGTAATTTGTATTAAAGATGACTTCAACTAAAAAATGTCATGTATGAAGATGATGACATTGAGTGACAAAGTATGCTGCAGAATCTCATTCACTGGATAGCTCTAAAAACAGATCAGACAAGGTCAGCATATCTAAACAAAGAGATTGTCTAAACAATCACTCAAGGACCCAGATGGCTACAGTTCTGTTCCCCAAATATATTCTCATAGTTTTGTGTGGAGAGATGAGAGATGGCAAGGGCTAACAGACAGGGTCTGCTCTTAAGAAGCTGTAACTAGATCCTACACAGATTATCGGAGCTGTACAAGTGGACCATTTTCAAAGCATTCTTATTGTCCTGTTCATAGGGGAGTTAATATGGAAGTTATCAAAGATAACATTATCATGTGAAAGGCACTAACAAAGAGAGTCTGTTGTTAGCCCAGGTTTGGAGCATCCTCTAATTGCCATCCAGAGGCTTTTCCTACATCACAGAGAACAAGAAAATATTGTGAATGCATTCTGTCTGTTAAGTAGGAGTAATTAACTGAAGAAGTTTGTTCATTCAGACATTTTTGTAAAGGCACGTTTTCATAGACATTAGTGTAAATTTGACACCCAGTTGACATTAATTTCCAGTGGAACTTGGTGATTTGTCATGGGAATATATTTATCTTGTTTTACTCAAAGGCTGCTGGAGAAGATATATCCTCAGCTATTACCTCAGCACCAGGTTCCCCTACAAGCATTCTGCTCTGCCTTAGAGCCCATATTTGCCTCCTGGAATCTCCTCAGAGCCTTCAGCAAGTTGCCACCTGTTAACGGATTCCCCTGCCTGGTGCAGCACCCTCCTCACCAGAGCCCATTCCTGCTCACCCCTTCCTTGGTCCACTTCTCTTTCAGGCCACTTCACTGCCTTTAATCCCAAACAATCATAAAACATAGCTACCCTTCTCTCGCTGTCTTCCAGCCTCCAGAAACCAGGGATGTGGAAGTGGCTAATTGTGCATGGCATCCTGCTGGATTTGAATGGCATTGAGGAAAAGCAAGTGTGATTCAGCTACAGGCTATTTGGGTATGTCAGCAGTTACAAAAACCTCACTTGGACAACGCAGGAGTGTGAAATGATGCTTCTTTTAGGAAAAGTGTGAGGCTCTTAAGGGTATTTATTTAGCTACATGTTCATTAAGTTCAGTGTTGCTCAGAAGTTATTTTGCTTTCAAGCCTCTGGTCAGAAGAAGGTCAGTCTCTACATTTGCTTTCCTGTTAAAAGTATTTGTTAATCTTGCAATATTTATGCTGAGTTTTGTGCTGCTTCTTTTTGGACACAATATTTTATTTTGTGTGAGGTAGATGCACGAGGACAAACCAGTTGTTGGTCTGGTTACTTGGACAGGAGAACACAGGGAATCAAATCCAGTACCTCTATCTCCCTCATCCCTATAGAAGGCTGCTTCCAACTTTCCACCCATACTACCCTCTACCTAAAACCATTAATAAAATCCCTTTCCATGTATTTCCTGGTATACTATATCTGAGGATTTAAATTAATTCTATTAAACCTTACAGTGTATAAAGAAATGCAAGCCAAATTTCCTTTTTAGTATGCTTTCCCCTGAAACAGAACATACCTTTATTGAGGAAAAGACCCTTCAAAATGCAAAAAAAAAAAAAAACACCATTGCACCCCACAGAGCTATACATGAATTTGAAAAAGGAAAAAACAGACTAGATAGAGTAAAATCCTGCCACATTTCCTTAGGAGAAGATAGTAAAAAATACTACTGTGTTCAGTGGTAGCTCCTTGAGGAAGCTGGAGATATATTTTGGAAGGATGTGTGCAAATACACAGTGTAAGAGACTGTGGAATACTAATTTTATTAATAAAAAGAGGCATCAAAGTCCATTTTTGATACATTTCTTCCAAAGTTCAGTAATTTTGTGGCTCTCAAATAGCTGAAGAACAGATTGCCATACTGACAGGTCTCAAATGGTCAGCTCAACAAACTCCTTCAAATCGACTTACCTACTGCATGTATGTGGTATCATATCCCTATCAGACCCAGATACTTATTTTATGAAGTATTTATTGCTTTTTTCTGTTGAAGGCAGTTTCTGTCTTCTGTTGAAGTGCAGCAGCTTTGTAATTTTAGTTTTCATTCCTAGCGGAGGAATTCAGAGTGTTTCACACTCTAAATAATTAAGCTTCCCCTTCGCCTAAAGCAACGAATATCGTTAAATAGACTGAGCAAGAGAGCTGTTCAAAGTTACTCAGTGGTTTTGTGACTTGAAGTTGCAATTTTGAATGGCTCTGTAATTTTTAATCACCAAGCTAGACCTTATTACATGAACTCAGTGGCAAGACTGTTGCAGATCTCGGACAGAAACCTTTAAAAGGTCCTTTAATTAAGATGAAAAGAATGATTGCCCTAATCAAGAGAGACTGTGAGCATTTCTCCTAACATAATCATGAGCAGCTGCCAGATCAGATGCACATTCCTGGAACAGTGTTTCTTCTTTCAGTGTGTTGTTACATGAAGACCTTACAAGGAGCAGAACATCTCTAACGAGCACCGCCGCATTGCCTAATTACACATCCTGCAATAGCACACACTAACACAATCTTCTCTCCTGGTTGGAGATATACAAGCATAAAGTAAATAAATAACACTGCCTGAGCAAACTACTTATCTCAAGAGCAAAAGCACTCATGGGGAAATCAGAAGAGTGACTCCAAAGTATTTCAGACCCTGGAGGTGAAAACCTGGCTTAAATAAAATCAAATTACCACACTGTAACCTGTAGCCTGTTGAATCAAACAGGAAACTTTCTATGTATTTCAGTAAATTATGATTAAAATGATAAAACAAGTTATTAGGTAGATAATAATTAGGTAAATAATAAATACAAGTGCTGAATAGGAAGACAGCCTTTCAGTCATAACCAGGTGTTTTATCACAGAGCAGCTGCATGCACTGACAACTGCTTGTCGTAGCTGTCCAAAGTTCTTCCATTAAATTATATGGAAGGGGTGAGGCAGAAGTTAAGGTGTTCTGAGGCAGGAAACAAAAGGGAACTGCTTTCTGCAGAGAAGAGAAAGGAAAAATGTCTTGTTGACTTCAGTTGTCCACAGACAAAGCAGCTGAGTACCTACTGAAAGATGAAACCTTTAGAAAATTGTCTGCTCTCTTCATACATGCCATTTTATCTTTTGCCTCGTGTTTCCATGACCTGGATAAAGATCTGTTTGTCGAGAAACATCTCTTACCATACCAATATGGTCTAATGCCAGATTATGAGGACAAGTCCTCTGCACCAAGCCTTGTCAGAGGCCTTTACAGTCTCCTGGCGATAAACTCTGCCACAGTTGTGTTCCCTCTGCTCATCCCCAGTTACTCGTCTCCCATTGCCAGTGAGTGACTGACTGAAGTCATCTGCTCCTGTGATGTGACAGATGGCAGATGGTATTGCCGTCTGCACTGGGTCAGCAGTGAGCAATGTACAGTTAAAGTGATGGAGCTGGGCACAGAGCGCACAGGGCACATAGAGCACTTATATCTCACAGAAACCCAGAGCTCATCAGACACCATTCGTCTTGTCCAGGCTAACTGGAGAATGTATTAATGTCCAGGCAGTAAGCAGCCAAACACACACAGGAAAAACCCTGATAAAAAAAAAAAAAAAGCAATTGCTTCACTAGGTAGGCAGGCTGATTTGGCATTTTGCACAGTTTGTATATCCAAAACAAACAATGCAATCGTTTCTGCTTTAATTTGGGGAAAATAAAAAGCCGATAACCTTATTTTTCCACTAAACTTACCTCTAGCTGATTACCTGTCATCCCCACTCATTCTTCCATTTTCTCCACCTTCCCCTTTCTGTCCTCACCTGTACTGGAAATGTTCTCATCTGAGACCTTCTCTTCAGCTATGAATAGGGTAGAGTACTCTACAGCCTAGATTTCTCTAATACCGAGCATTACTTTAAGACACATTATTAATCTTACTATTCCTATGAATTCTCAAGTGAGCCTAAAATTTGCAGGTTTATATTAAAAAAAAAAAAAAAAAAGAAAAACAACATATCGACAATTTTTCATGGCCTGGAGCTGAGAAAATGAAAAAATGATTGCTCCTAGGGTAACATTCTATTGAGGAGGCTGAGAATTAGGGAAGGGCCAGGGGATCACAAGTAATTGTGTTACAGCAACTTAATGACTTCTCAATCACCTGCCAAATCACAGTAACTTTTGATATTTATTTTCATACACTGTTCCACCTGCTGTATAACATGCATTCTCTAAAATAAGTATTTGACTTGTTAAGTAGTTAGACTGCTTGCAGATAGCTGTTAATACTCTGAGGATGTTTATTTATAATCAGGACTGTCTTCATTTAACATGCATATATGAAAAGCGATAGCAAAACATTGCTAGATGATTCATGTTTCTGTTTTGCATGAAGATGACAGTGAATAACGGAAGAAATTATCAATATATATTCCATATGAGTTTGAAATTAACTCATTTCATTTGTGCTTATGCAAGTTTCATTCTCCTTTCTGCAAATATACAAGTAATTGTTTTTTACTGTCCATGGAAAGTGAATTTAGAGATGTAGTTTGTACATGACAGTATTTATGCTGGCAATGATTGTGTCCATTAAGGAGCAGCTTGAGAAAGAGATGTGAGTTACCTCAGTCAGCAGCACAACTCAGACTCTGAATATACCAAATCAGTCTGTTAAGCTAAATATTGGTAAAAATAGTCATTAATTAAGTTCTCATAGCAAGTTCACTTCAGAAAGTGAGAATCCGTTTTTAAATATTCTAAAAACAGAAAAAATGGCTAAATTAACATATTCATGTACACTTCAGATCTAACTGCTGACCTCTTTACATGTCTTTTATATGCAGGAGGGTCTAATGACTATGAATAAATAACATGCTCTTGGGGGAATGATTACATGGTTTCAGATTCCACTTCCTTGAGTGCAGAAAGAGGTGGCAGATTACATTTTATGGGCTGTTGTTACTCCACTCTACTTGGGACAGCACTTTAATGACATTTTTAAAGGCACAGAGAGTTTGGGAGAGAAATTTGCTTTCAGATAAGAATTCATGTAAAGTGCACTGGAATTTCTGAGAGGGTCAAGTCAGATCACATCCAATATCACAATTTCTTGGACTTAGGAGAGACAGGCACTATGGTTTGACAAGGGCTATGCAGGAGTTATGCGCAAGTTACATGTGAGCCACTTCCATATGTCACCTCCTCTGCTCATCTCACCTGTTTTCATGAAGTTATGTGGTTTGGCAGTTCCTTTGAATTTCCTTTGCCTTGCTGAATACTGAATTCCCTGAACAGTAGTTTACTCATGCATACTTAAAAAAAAAGAAAGAAAGAAAAAAAAAAAAGAAAAAAAAAAAAAAGATATAAAGTAAAGTAGTTCTAAGTAGTTCTAGAAGGATATTATTGTCTGGGGAACATCATTACAATTTTGTCATTAAGAAATTACTGACCTACATAATTTATACCCAGAAGTGTAAGTGATATTGTAGATGACCTATCTCCAATTAGATCCCAGCATGGGGACTTAGCATCTTTTTAACTAAGGCATTAGTATGTGTCAGATTCAGACAGCCATCTGAAATTGTTAGCTGTGATTAATATAATTAATTATCTACTATTAGGTTCACCCATATTTTGGTAGGACCCTTTCAGAGAGTGGGATAATTGGATATATTAGCTGAAAAACATCCAGAGAGTTTATATCTCAAGTGATTAGGAGGTAATAAGACACATTTCCTGCTTTCACAAATAATTCTGTATATGAGGTTGTAGATAAACAATGAAGTTTACAAATAATAAATCAGGACAATGTTAAAGATGTTGATAAACACGCTGTAAATAGAACTTGGAAAAATGTTCTGGCAAAGAGTTTGTCATCTCTGAGCAATACAGCTGTGAGGACTGACCCTATTCACAAATTCAGGATACAGTTTGATCAAAGAAAGAGGGGATCCTTTGGTGGAGATGACACATTTACACACTGATGCTTTTATTTCTTAAAATTACTTTTTGTTTCAAAAGTGAATAAGTAACTTGAAAAGTCTAACTAAACACAAATCAAAATGATACATTATCTTTGTGATTACTCTTTTCTTTGTGATACAAAAAGTTTCTCAAATAAAATACTGTCAACTCCAAACCCAAATATTTTTCATTTTTTTCCTTTCTCCAGAAAAAAAAAACCAAACAAACAAACAAAAAAACCCCCACCTCATCTAAAATTACTTTCTCCCCCTCTTTTTTTTTTTTCTAAATGTTAAGACAAACAGCAACAAAAAATCTTTCCTCTGCCTTAGGCATGACCCCAATAGAAATTTTTACATTTTGACACAATGTGTAAGCTGCATTTTATATTCCAATGAGAAGCATTTCAGACAGAACAAAGATTTCTCCATTGTATTCTAAATTTCACTAGTCTCTGCTTTTTTGCTCTGAAAAGGCACATTGTAACCCATCTGTGAAAAGGAGGAGGCAAGATATGAAGGGATTACTAGATAAATACAAGCAAGAGATGCACAAAGGTTATGCTGTCCTTATGAGCAACGTAGTAATGGCAATACAATTATATTAATAATTATATGATGACAGAATTAGGTCAAAACACACAACTTTTTCACAGTCACATGATGAATGATGAAGTGATACCTCACTTCATGCTGTCCCAGCTGACATGTCTGCACTATACAGTACTGTAGGGCAAGGTACTGGCTCAGCCCTGAAACCTGTTTACAACATCCATGTGACTGACAGTTCTGATGCTTTTTAGTTGGTGGGGATTTCAACAAAATAATGTAGTCGACATGAGTCTGTGTGCATGTGTATAACACAATGTAGGCCTAAGAGAATGATACTGTACAAAGCAAGAACAGTAAAAGTTATAGATTGGCAAGATACAACTAAGACAATAATATTTATTTCTTACAGATTGGAAAGCTGAGAATATGGCCATTACCTATAATGATCCTTATAACTTCCTCCTGAAAACCCCTTTTGTGCCCAGTCCATCTATGTACGCCTCAGGATAGCTGGCAAAATCCTCTCTGTGAGGGTTCATGTGCTGGCACACAGATGCCCACTAACTCTGCAACATGTTAAAGCCTTTATTAAAGATATAGCAGTATGAATTTGTCACACGTTGTAACAAGTTGTTGTATGTCTTCACTTGGGGATTTTGCTGACACTGTCCAAACTCACAGAAAATGGGAATGTAGCAACAGACTGCGCTTGAGAAAGAGTGTGTAGGATGGAGTTGCAAAGTCCTTTACAATGTAGTGGACTCATTTTTTTTAACCCCAAGCCATAACTGAATATTCTCAACTTGTTAGTATTTTCTTAACAATGAATATCATATAATGTTTCTGTTTGTACAAAACTGTTTTCCCAAACCTTTGCTGTGCTTTGGCACTCTGCTTGCCACTGTTAAGGCAGAAAATAAGGAAAGATTTTTGTGAGGCTTATAAAGTTCTAGTGGGGATGAGCCCTGCTATCAGTGAGGTAAGAGACACCCCTGCATGTGACAACATGCCGAGGCTAGTAATTATGGATTTTGGTGGTTACTGTGTGCTAAGGACATTACGTTATTGCACAATTGGGATCATCACTCACAGTATGAGACAGGCTGCTGCTCGAATTAGACCAGGCTATTTGGGGTCATATTATCTAGCAATGTATCCTGTCTCCAACAAGGATCAGCAAGCGGATACAAAGGAAGAAGGATAGGAAAAAGGCAGGTATGCAGTGAATCCTCTCCAGGGTGCTCTGCCAGCCTCCAAATCATTTATGACTCACCAACTTCTTGGAGAGTTATCTTTGCTTTTAACAGCCTCCAGTAGATCTGGACTCTGTGAAGTTGCCCGGTCACTGTATTTAAACTTTTAGCACCCACAGCATCATCCTGAGACAGGAAGGTCCCTGTTCCCTGCTTCCATGGGCTCCCTCACCAAAAAGCTTGTTGTCACAGTCCGAGAAGTTCTTTTCCTTCCCATTGTCATCTAGCAGCTCAGACTTCAAATAAACTGCAACTCTAAAGAAAAGAAAACAGATTCCAGATGACCAATAACCTGTCTTTTGAAAACCAGAGTGCCCGTCATCTTATTCTGTGTCTGTTTACACACAATCCACATTCATCATTGGTTCACCCACACATCTCTTCTGGCTGTGAGACAATTGACTTCTTGTTTCCCAAGGACAACAGACCTGTTTCCTAAAACAGGCTGCCAAAATCTGTCAACGCATTTGTCCTCCTGCCAACCCTCACCAGGAGTAGGTTCCTTCTTCCTCCAGCAGAAAGGAGAAAATTCATCTTTCTTGCACTCCCATACTGACCAGAAGTGGAGAGGAAGGGTCAAGGCAACAAGCAGGACTGGTTCAGCCAAAACTGGGGCCACAATTATTAGTGGGGCTGGTTAATTGCTCCCAGCAATCTCCTTAAGCAGGCAGCTGCCTCTTCTGATGCCTGCAGCCAGACTTTATTTTTTCCAGAATAGCTAAGACTTCCATCACAGATTAAATGCCAACAGAAAGACTGATTTTAGAGATGCTTTCCCCCATTTTCTGCTTCTAAATTTGTAGTTTGATAAATATTTAAGTACAAATGATTTTTTCCTCCTTTGGTAAAAAGTAAGCTGCAAACTTCCCATGAATGAAAAACAATGCAGTGATTAAAAATAATTATAACAGATGACTCATGAGTCTACAGAGGTTTTGCATTTAGGAAATAAAATTGGTCAGGATAGATGAAAAAAAGTGCATTGATGTTTAACTACCAAATGTATCTTCCAAGCCCGCATTACCAATCCCTTTTCAAATGAAGTCTTTTTCATCGTAGATCACCCAGCTGCATTTTGCATTTGCAATTTTTTTTTAATTAAAAAGTGAAAGAAGAAAAATGGAATGAGCACTCAAAGTGACACCTCTTCAGAACAAAGGGCTCTCCAAATGTAAACCATTAGAGAGGTCTTCTAAACTCCATACTCACACACAGGAATAAAAACAGTGGAGAAATTACTGAGCCAAGTGAAGACCTTGCCAGCTTTTACTTATTCACTGTTTCTTCCTTACAGTCTTCTGTTGAAACTCTTGTAATTCAGCAGCTTTTTAATTTAGGGGCTCTTTTTCCCATAGGATCCTGATCTGTGCCAGACTGAACCAAAATGGCCCATTAATATGGTAAGCTATTGCCTATGTTCTTCTCATAAGAGTTGCTAGTACTGACTCTTCGAGGTGAATATTGAGTGGGTGGGGATGAATTAAACATAGGATAGAATACTGGAGTATTATCTACTTTTTCTTTTAAGGACATTTTCTCCCATTCCCTAATATTTGTGAACAGAAAGGAAGAAAGGACTCCCTCCCTTGAAACAGACATCTTTTCCTTCATAGTCTTTCCTGGACCTGTTTCTTTTCTTACCTACTTTTCTGTTCTCCCTTATAAAATTATTTGCATCCTAGTCAGCCCAGAGAGAAGGGGATCTCCCATCCTTAACAAGACACTGAGAAGAATATCCAAGAATGGGCAGGAAATACAGACATAAAGAAGTTAAATGATTTGTCGAGGACTGTGTCAGTAACAGATTCAAGAATATTTAATGATAACCAAATCTTGAACTTCCTATGCTGGGAACCAATTTACTTGATGTGATATCTAAAGAGCAGCTGCTTTATCTCAGCCAAATGAAGCAGCACAATGGAGTCAGGTACTTTAGTCAGCTAGCACAGACCTCAAAGAGTGATCAAGGAGCAATGTAGAAATGGCTGAAAGGAAACACAGCTTATCACAGGGCAACACTTAACAGGGAAAACTGAACCTGGACCCTTCACAGAGCTTATATGTTTACTTTTCTCCTGAGCACACATTACTGAGCAGGACTTGCACTGCTGTTGCCATCATCCATCTTCTGAACACAGGGTGGTGCTTACAGCATTCACCCAGCAACTTCCTAGACTGAAGTCCTTCCTTAACAAAGAGGATTCACTGCCATATTCCCCACATATTTAACCATGAGGATATATCAAGTGGATAAAAATACTGCCATTCCTCAGTTGAAGCTGGGTCACTGTGGCCAGACCACAAGAGGTAGGTTACTCAGCTGAGTGGGTGTTAGGGTCATGTCCCTGTTTCACGGACTGTTTATGCACTTCACATTGGACAGCTGTTGACTGTCTCCCCACCACCACTTTTCTACATCCTGATGATCAATGTCTTTGCTCAGGGTCTGAATCCCTGAGAGTTGCATGCTAGAAACTTCCCAATGAGATCAGCCAAGCCTTTCTTAGGAGTTAAGATTACAATGAGTACTCAGCTCACCTCTGTGTTGAACACAGAGTGTACTGAAACCAATACTTCAGTGTTTTCCTACAAATCAAGTATTCTTTGGGATCTTACTGCACTGCCTTTTTTAGAGTTTTTCTGCTTTTGGGTTGGTAGGGTGAGAGAGGATTACCTGGAAGATGGCAGTAACACATTGCTATGGACACAAGAACCATGACAGCTATTCTGTTTCTGAGCTGCTACAGCAGGGATGTCTGGCTCCATGCTTATAGGACAGTTCTTCATTCGACGGGTAAGGTTATCCCAGGGACCTCTACCTGATTTTACCACCTTTTATAAAAATATGGACAGTGTTGTGTGCATTCATCCTGAAACCACTCTTCCATGTGTCTGTCATACCTTAATGTTCTTATCACAGTTATCAATGGGAACCTCCTAGACAGAAGTTTAAATATTTCTCCCTGCTTCTGGACTGTCTCTATTTGTGGGTAGAAAAGCCAGCTCTACAGGAGGGAATTGTAAAATTGTTATTGGCAAACTATCCATGCTTGGTGCCTGTAGCACCTCTGAAGTTCACAGATGACACAGAAAAAATTAGACCTGAATAGAGCCAGACTCAGACTTGGGAATTCATCAGAACTTGCAGGGTTGAGCTTGATGGGCCCCAGGAGATGAGGCTGGGAGATTTACAGTCAGAAGAGTTGTTGGCTCTGGGCATCAGGCCAAACTCATTATCTTAGACACAGTCAAAGATGAACTCACAGAGTACAAACGTTGCACTGCACACCACTTATACAACTCTACTGTACTAATTATGTTAGTACTGGTTTCCTTTACCCTTCCAGCTTAAGCAATCACTGCTTCTGTCCCACACGTCACCTGGAGTTCATACTCCTCCTCACCTCCTGCACAAGGCCTACTGTTCAGTGGCCTGTTCTATGTTAACAGCCAATGTGCTCATGCCAGCAAGACAGGTATTTTGGTTTGGTAGTGGGTGAAATTATTCCTGTATATAACTTATAAAGGGCTCTGGGATGAAAGATAAGACACTATAATCAATTATTGAGGCCTATCTCGGAACTTTTTTCCAGATTCCATAAATTCCTTTTCTTATAAAGGGCTTGAAAAACTTTATCAGCTGAATAAATAAGTCCAGATTGAGGGGTCTTGCACCAGTTCAATCTACTCCTGTTAGCAAAGCTCTGGATCAGAGCATGGGAAGAGCCTCAGAAAATGTCTCTTCTCCCACCAGCTGTTGTCATGGCTTAAGAAATAAGCTTTTTTCAGCTGTTTGCTACATCCCTTTCTCTCTTCCCTGAATAGACCTGTTCAACTTTGAAGTCACAACATGACCAAACCAAGAAAATGTTTTATTTGTTTATCCTACAACCTTAGGAAGTAGAGTCCACATAGAAAACAAACACATGAGCACATAAACATCTTTAAACACCTATATGCATCTATCTTTTTAGACAGAGACTCATAAAGACCAGGCATTTGTTGAACTGGGCTCAGTATCATGAAGATAAACCCATGGATTAGGATTCAGCAATCATCAAATTATTGTTTTTATTTTAATTACTGGCACATGCATCTGAAATAATAACTTCTGTCAGAGCCCTACAAGGCCATTTTCATAATGGTGGCTGGGCAAGAAAAATACGAAGCTTTCCAAGGAAAAACAAATGTTAGACAAACTGTCTTTATCAGAGTCAATCCCCCTCTTAATCACATAGCATTCATATTTCTTGGGTTTTCTGGCATCCAGCTTCTGGTGATTGCTTAGGGTAGGATAAAATTGCTTCAAATCTCAACTGTGTAGACAGTCCAACAGCAGGTTGTGCACAGCTGTCATTGGTTAAAAGCAGTGCAGCATGTTCTCTCCTAAATGCTTTTATCTAGGGATCAGGGCTAACTTAGAAGATGCAGCTGGTTTGTAATAAAAGTGGAGTGCTCTGTCTCCATAAGGTAGAGCTCTAGAATGCCTATTTACAAATAAACACTAAAAATGATTTAAGGTAGTGATTATAACTTTTCTGGGCACTCAGGGGTTTTTTAATGGTTTAAGGAAAAAATATTGCTCCACTGACATCTTTAGAAAACAAAGTGTTTCTGCCACTCTCCCAAGGACACATAAGCACACATACACAGTCTACCATTACAGTGTCCCAGCTTTGTTTTGTATTAAATATTGTTGAGAGCAGTAACCACTTTTATTTCAGACTAGAGTCATTCACTAAACAAGGCTGAGCAGCATTGATTTGTGCTATTTAGCTAATCAATACTTCTTTTGCATGTTTATCTGGAAACTTCTGATCCTCCCAAATCCATTTTCATTTTACCAATTACAATAAGAAAGGTTAAGCTTGGATTTATTTTTATAAGCAACCTGATCAAGAAAAAAGAGTCTTTGCCTCTTTTTCAGTTCTTACAAAGTTCATAAAGCCAACATCTATGTAACAGATTTCGTATTTGATTCTGAGGACTACATGTCTTTTCGATGGCTCAGTAAAACAACATGTTTGTAATAAGAACCCTTCAAGGAAATGGAGGTGTAATGCAGGTAGCACATAAATTACTTTTAGAAACTGATAGCATATTTTTTTTTTTTTTTTGCTTATTTTGCAAAACTGTGAAGTCTGTTGTGCTGGGTAGGATGCAATGTTTGGTGTGTTTCCACTACACATTGCCTGATCAGGAAGAAGTAGAAGATGCCTCCAGACAACAGGAAGAAATAAAAAGGTCACAGGCCTTAGTATTCACAGGGGACTTCAGTGACCCCAATATCAGTTGATGATATTGGTGAGCAGCAATGGTGTTAGCACAATTAGCAGCAGAGCACTCTAGCGTGGTGCACAAGGGGGGCTTCCTGAACTGGGGGAACCTGAGAGGAGTGAAGACACCCACCAGAAGCCCACAGTTCACACCAGAGCAGCTGAGGAGACCTGGGTGGTGCCAGGAGCAATGGTGGCCAACCCCCCCAACAGAAGCAGCCCCTGGGGGGCACCACAACCAGGACACACAAGCAGAGCGTGGCACGGCAGTCTGCACAGAAGGGTGTGTAGCTCTGCCAGCTCAACCAGGGAGCAATGGTGTCCACCCAGCAGAAGGCCCTGTCCTCTCTAAGCGCTGCACCCACCACAGCTGGTGCAGCTTTGCCGACCGAGCTCCGGCGGGAACACGCTGCCAGCCCGGTGCCAGGCTGCAGGGTGGGCCCTGCCCTCACGGCCGCCCCGGCCGGCAGCAGTGAGCACAGTCTGCTCCACACTGTGCCAAATCCACTGCAGCACATTTGAAATGTCTCTCTACTAATGCACACAGCCATCTTAGTGGAGGTAGGGGATAAGAGAGCCACACGGCAACAAAGATGTCTTGTCGATGTGTTAGAAACCACGGAAGCACGTGACAACAGTCACATAGGAATTAGGGCTTCTCTCCCAAAAAAGGTGGCAAGATCAATAGCTCAACTGAAGTGCATCTACATCAATGCACACATCATGGGCAACAAACAGGACTTGGAAGCCATTGTGCAGATGGAAAACTATGATACGTGGTGGGATGACTCACACAACTGGAGTGGATTAGTATAAACTCTTCAAAAGGGATGGGCAAGGAAGGAGAGGCAGTGAGGTAGCCCTTTATGTTAGGGAGTGTTTTGACTGTGTAGAGCTTGATGATGGTGATGAAAGGGTCAGGTGTTTACAGGTAAGAGTCTGGGGAAAGGCCAATGAGGCAAATATCATGGTGTGAGTCTGTTATAGACCACCCAGCCATGGTGAAGAGGCAGATAAAATATTTGGTGGTAATCAAGTGGCCTTTCAAAGACATCAGCCAGCTCCTTCAGCACTCATAGATGCATCCCATCAGGTCACATGGATTTGTGCATGTTGTTTGTTTATATGTTCCCTAACCTGACCCTCCTATGTTGAGGTTAGGTCTTCCTTGATCCAGACTTCCTCTCTGGTCTCAGGGCCCTGGGAGTCCTGAAGGCCAGTCTTACTAATAAAGGCTGAGGTGAAGAAGGCATGGAATATCTTGGCCTTTCCATGTCCTTGGTCACAAGGACCCCAACCACATTCAGCAGCAGGCCCACGTCAACAACATGGACAGTGGGACTGAGTGCACTCACAAGTTTGCCAACGATACCAAGCTCTGTGGTGCGGTTGACATGCTGGAGGGAAGGGATGCCGTCCAGAGTCACCTTGACAAGCTCAAGAGGTGGGACTGTGCAAAATTCATAAAGTTCAACAAGGCCAAGTGCAAGGTCCTGCACATTGGTGGAGGCAATCCCATGCATAAATACAGGCTGGGAGATGAGTGAATTGAGAGCAGCCCTGCAGAGGACTTGGGGGTGTTGGTGAGTGAAAAACTGAATATGAGCCAGCAATGTGCACTCACAGCCCAGAAAGTCAACCGTGTCCTGGGCTGCATTCAGAGAATTGTAGCCAGCAGATCAAGAGTGGGGATTCTCCACTTCTCCCCATCTACTCTGCTCTTGTGGGACCCCACCTATGTTCAGCTCTAGGCCCTCCAGCATAAGAAAGATATGAACCTGCTCAAGCAGGTCCACAGGAGGGCCACAGAGATGATCAAGGGCCTGGTGCACCTCCCCTGTGAGCATAGGCTGAGAGATTTGGGATTATTCAGCCTTGAGAAGAGAAGGTTCTGGGGAAACCTTCTAGCAGCCTTCCAGTACTTAAAGGGGGCCTAGAGAAAAAGTGGGGAGGGACTCTTTATCTGGGAGTGTAGTGATAGAACAAAGGGTAACAATTTTAAACTGAAAGAGGGAAGATTTAGATTAGATATAAGGAAGAAATATTTTACTGTGAGGTTGGTAAAACAGTGGAACAGATAGCCCAGAGAGGTTGTGGATGTACTGTACCTAGAAGGGTTTAAGGCCAGGTTGTATGAGGCTCTGAGCAACCTGGTCTGGTGGAAGGTGTCCCTGCCCGTAGCAGGGGGTTTGGAACTAGATGATCTTTAAGGTCTCTTCCAACCATTCTATGATTCTCTGATTTCTCCCTATTCTTCATTTCACTGCTAACATACTCGTAAAAGCTTTTCTTGTGATCTTCATGTCCCTTGTCCAAATCCAGTTATACATCTTTCCTAACCCCATCCCTGAACTCCCAAACAATATCTATATCCCTCCTGGATCAACCACCTCTACTTCCACTTTTTGTATGCTTTCCTTTTAGTTTAGTCATGAGCTTTTTATTCATCCATTCAGGTCTATCTCATGGTTGCTGCAACCAAAGCTGCCACCAGCCTGCAAATCCCTGACCAATTCTGTCTTGTTTGTTAGTATTAGGTTCAGCAGAGCATCTCCCCTCATCAGTTCCTTCATCACCTATGTTAGGAAGTTGTCATCAGTGCACTCCAGAAACCTTCTGGACTGCTCATGACCTGCTATGTTGCCATTCCATCAGAAAGAACCATAGAATCATAGAATCACTTAGGTGGGAAAGACCCTTAAGATCATCAAGTCCAACCATAAGCCTAACACTGACAAGTCCACCACTAAACCATGTCCTCAAACACCACATCTACACCTCTTTTAACTACCTCCAGGGATGGTGACTCAACCACTTCCCTGGACAGCCTATTCCAGTGCTTGATAACCCTTTCAGTGAATAAATTTTTTCTAATATCCAAGGATGATAGGATAGGGTGTACCCTCAACAAGTGTGCAGTTTTGGCCAGAGGGGAATCTCTTTAAGTTCAACAATGGGAAGGGCAAAGTCCTATACCTAGGGAGGAATAACCCTATGGTTGGGGACTGATCAGCTGGTAAACAGCTCTACAGTGAAGCATCCGATGGTCCTAGTGGACAACAAGCTAGCCATAAACTAGCAATGTGTCTTTGCAGCAAAATGGACAGCAGGTGCCTGGGAAGCATGAGGCAGAATATAGCCAGCAGGTCGAGGAAGGTCAGCCTTCCCCTCTGCTCAACACTAGTGAGATACATCAATAGTTTCATGTCCAGTACTGAGCTCATCAGTATAGAGAAGATATGGACTTACGGGAGTAAGTCCAGTGAAGACCCATAAATACGATGAAGGGACAGGAGCGTGTCTCCTATGAGGAAAAGTTGAGACAGCGGTGACTGTTCAGCCTAGAGTAGTCTCAGGGACTGGGACCAGATAGGCATGGTCCTGAGGAATCTGGTCTAGCTGACCCTGCTTGAGCAGGGGCATTGGACTAGATTATCTTAAAAGGTCCCTTCCAAGCCCAACCATTCTGTGATTCTGTAAAATGAAAAAGTCACAGAGCTGACAAGCAACAGAGCACAGCATGCCTCTTCCCTCAGACAACAGATCCATTTACAGAATGTCCTATAGTCCACCAGAGGTTGTACAGACTTTGGTCTCTGCATTAGTCACCACAACTTACTGTCAAGAAGCTTGCACAGCCCAGAAACTTTAAACAAGTCAACACATCTTTTTGAAAACTTAAATCTCAGTTGCTTCTCAAGCAGAAATTGTAAGACCATTGAAAACAGAACAGACTGGTAATGGATGTTGTATCTGTATCCTTGCTCTAGTAAAGGAGTTTTTGCCACTTTGGCAATGATGCCAGACCCGGGGACCTAGCAGTAGTGTTCTTGTTCTAACACTGAATAATTGTGAATGTTCAATTCTGAGCCATCTACCAAGAGCTCATTTTGAGGATGATGAAAGGTCTCAGTTCAGGCTATTTGGAAGAAATTAAAGACATAGCATTTTGATAAGGGATCTCTGAATTAGAAGTTTGGATTTAGCTGTCATGGGGATGCCCTACAGCAAGGAGATTAACTCATATTGACAGTCTTTGCATCTCCCCCCAAAAATGTTTGTATTTTCCACTCCATGGTATATAGTATGGACATCACTCTAGCCTGCTGCACTGGCATACAATCCAACCACTGCATTACTTTTGTTATTTCTCAGTGTTCTGATACCCATTCTTGTTCACAATGATTGTGTAGCAAGTGAGACTAAAAGTGGAAATTAGAGTAATTAAAGGATGTGGGTTGAGAGGGTGAGGAGGAGCATGTGAGCCCTCCATCTTCACTTAATTCAGTGATGAAGTTGGTGAATTCACAACAATGCACTATCCTTGGCCAAATCCAGCCAACAGGACAAAGTAAAGCATACATATTCCCTCGATTTTTCAAAAATGTTCCTAAATTTCAAGCCTTTAAATTTGCCAGTTTTCATAAAACTGACTAGTTCAAGTTTGTGTTGGCAGATTATTTCTTTAAATTGCTGTAGATGGAAATGTCTCTGATAATTTTTATCCAAATTTAATCCTAGGCATTTTTTCTTTCAAAACTTATTTTACTGCTAACACAAAATAAAAAAGGAATTTATGCCAAAGAGTTTTAAATAAAGAGAATGTAAATGGCCTCTTTTACCTAATTCTTCCAGGTCAAACTGGACAGTCAAATAATATAACAGTGATGCTATTTTTGTAAAATTCAGATAAAATTTAAGAAAGACTAATAAATGCATGCTTAGCAAAAAAATTAAGACAGGAGTTTCTGAAAAAGAAAGAAGTAATGAGTTTCAAATTATATCTCATTATTACTTAAAAAATTCATCTTTGAGTGGGAAGAAGAAAACATTAATATTTTATGAGCTAACTCTCTAAAAATAAATTAAATATTCTCAGTGCTTTAGTACTTCAAATACAATTGCCTTTGCTCAAATATTTTACACTTTTTGGGAGACAGAGAGCACTCACCATTCCTATGTCTCACTGTAAGTTTTGTCATTTGAGTGAAATTATTATAAAGCCTATAATTCACCTTCAGAAAACTGAAGGTAACCTGAATCATAATAAAAAGGAAACAAAACAGAAATGTTGTAATTATAGACTAAACATGGAGACACAGACACCATTCAGTTATTTTTATGTATATTTATTTTCCAAAACCCAGAGGAATTCCCCAAATGTATATTTAAACAATGTCTAATTTTACTAAAAAATTAGGAGCATTTTTATTGAAGTTTGAAGGAAAGTAGAAGGCCCATTGAATGATTCTGACATTTGTTTTTCTTCTGAGACAGAACCCAAAGCTGCTTCTTTTAAATGTTTTATTTAGAACTAATAAAAATGTTTACTTCAAAATACTTTTCCCAAAACATTATTTATTCTGTTTTAATTAACTATAGATATACATCTGAAATCAGTTATTTTAAGGTGGATAAATAAAGAACTATTCTATTCTGAAAGCATTGGGACAGAACATTAAAAGTTATGAAAATACATTCATCTGGAGACAGGAAATTTTTCCACAAAAATATATTTCTTCAAAATACTTCAACACAGAGACATTTTCTAATGGTAAATTGCTTCTGTTGATATCCAAACTGGCTGAAGTTCCTTTCTGTGTCAACTGTTTGCTCAGTTTGCTTATCTCCTTTGTACTTGCAATATTCTGCTTGTCAGAATGATTCAGAAAGTGTCTCCTTCCCACCTCATGCCTAAAAACCCAGCATTAAAAAGCCCATGAAAACCTGAATGGTATTAATCTCTTGCTTCTGATCTGAATCCTAAAAGATTAAATGAAGAAAGAGGTAATTTACTCATCGTCTTGCTTCAAACTAGGGTTAATTATATGTAATTACATATAAATCAAGAGACATTTGTCATTTTTTTCCCTAAAAACATCCAGTGATTGAGACACCAGAACTCTTTAGACAACCTGTTTTCTACTTTGTGATTCACTTATTGCACCATTATTAAGTTTTAACTAATGTCTCTTCTAAATTAGTGGAAATTTCCTTTGTTTGACATTTAAATCTGATAGGTCTTCAGTTAATCCCAGTCATGTCAGCAAAAAGATTGTCACTGATTCTTCATGGTGGCATTTTATACATTTGAAAAGTGTTATAGTGTGTCCACTCAGACTTCCCCTTTCAAGACCAAGCAACTTTTACTCATTCAATTATTCTTTTTAAGTCATGGTTTCTAGCTGTCTGATCATATCTCGGTTATCATCATCTAGTCTAAGTTAGTCTATTTCTTTCTTGAGCTGTGAGCTGAAACCTGGACCTTGAACTTCAGAAGATGTGGCCCACGTAATTAATTTCAAGTGTCTAGCACAGTATCAGCACAATACTTTGTTGGTTTTTTTGGTTGGTGGAGGTTCTTGGGGGGACTTTTTGTTTTGTTTTGTTTTTTAACAGCATGATATTCTTGGATTTTAATAATGTAATCTAATTAATTAGTGAAGAAAAGCTACTGTTTTTTCCCTGTCCCTAAATTCTCTGAATTCCTCTGAAATTTGTAAATCACTGTGAGAAAGATGTGTGCTTCAAAATCACACCACATGATCTGATATGACATAACATCTAAAACTGAATCTCTCTTCCTACAGCATTCTCATTTATGCTCCCACAAATGCATTTGTATTTGCAGCTTTTCCACTTTGGGAGGACACTATAATACTTCAAGAAAGAAACTATACTAAATCCTTATTAGACATGCCCAAAGCTGCAGACAGGTCTTGAAACAGAGCAGCAAAAGAAGTACAGACAAGAAGTAATTATACCAAACACTTTTATTACAGGGTAGGCTTATTTGTGTGGAAAAAAAAAAACAAAACAAACAAAACCAAAAAAACCTGCAAGCTCCATTAGGTTGCTATTATAAACCTCACTCTAAAATAAAAAGTGTTAAAAATTCAGAATAATTTTTTAAAGTTATTACCTTCTATTCAGACAGAGGTATTTATAGAGATCTGAATATTGAGGAATTTTGGTTGTGAAGTAAAGAATACTGAAAATGACATTTTCCTCAAAACTTCTGAAATGAGCTCTAGACAAATTATAAAGAGAAGTGTTTCCTGTATAGGAAGATCTTGAACACTGATAATCTGGAGAGTCTTTAAACATGTTGTGGGGGCTGATGGGAGGGATGCTAACATCCATTTGTGCTTAGGAAATCAGACCTTCCAGGCATTTCAACAACTAGGGTGATTAATCACTGGAACAACCTGGTAAGCAGCACAGAGGTTTCTGTGCTGGTAAGTAATGATCATGTGAGATTTGGTCTTGTATTTCCCAGGGAAATTATAACTGTAGTTGAAAAAAAAAAAAAAAAATCAATTATAGCAATCCTCTGGGCATTGGTGGGATGGAGCCATGTCAAGGTTATTGCAGTCTCCTTTCTGGCCTGTTTATCTACCATGGAGAGGGCACTGGAGAGGTCTCACTCTTTGTGGGAGCTACTTTAAGGAGCTGTGATCAGAATCCAGTGATCAACTTAGTCTACAAACACCTCACCTTCAATGAAAAGGCAGGGTGAGCTATCGGAAAACAAAAAAACTTGATTTCTCAGCTCAGCCTGGATATCCAGTCTCACCTTTACCTGCCTTTTTAAAGTAAGAAATTAACTTAGGAAAGGAAGGTTCTCTGTCTCTCTCTGTGGAGGGTCAAGGACAATAAGGCTTTGGTGTTAGTGGGACGTCACTGTGCTAACATAGCACAGGTGTGGACACAGCCCTCTGTTAACCCAGCTGTCAACATCACGGATCACAGGAGCTGTATTCACATACACTGAAACTCTCCCAGCAGCTGCCTTGTAAAACCCTGCCTGTAACATAAGTACTATCTAAATCTCTGCAGCTTTGAGATGGGAATAGAGTGTAACAAATAATTTAACCCCAAACTTGAAAAACAGTCCCTGCCACCACCTTCTTGGGATAAACGAGGCGTGTTTTACAGCGGCTTCTCATTTGCTTTTCTATTTCGGGTGAGGTTCGGTATCATATGGTTCATTTCATCATCACATAAATAGAATGCAACAGAAAAACGGCTTCTGAAAGAGAAAAGTCGCTTGGCACTCCTTGGGCAGGTATGGCCCTTGTCTCACCAGGGGACAGCATCACCATCTGCTCAGCAGTGCCAGGTCTCTCCCTAACTCATTCATGTACAAACAGAACATTAATGTTACCGAGACCTATGTGTAAAAGGCTGGGAAAAAAAAAAACAAAAAAACAAAAAAACAAACAAAAAAAAAAAACAAACAAACAAAAAAAACAAAACAAAACAAAACAAAACAAAACAAAACAAAACAGAAGGGAAGCTGCCCCATGCAATTGTAAATCAATCCCTACCCTGCTGGCACAGGTGCTGTAACACACTTAATGCAGGAATCACCTCTCGGCAGGACCCTGGTCTCATAAACAGAGTGAGCTGGAGTGATTTCTTGTCAGCATCCCCTTCTTTGATGGAAGGCAGGATGAGGAGAAGTGATTGCAGATTTGCAGACAAGGGAAGGATGGTGAGGAAGCTTAAAACTTCCCCAGAGAGCTGGATTTGACCTCCATGTCTTTACAGTGGCCTAGGAGGGGTAAGTATTCCACCTAGGCAGTGCTTTGGGAGGCAGTGGATGACTTGCAACTTACCTGAAAACTCAGGGCTGTATTTTGTGTCAGCAGGAACTGTGCTGCTGAGAGACAGAGAGACAGGCAAAGGCACAAGCACTGAAAATGCAAACATCAGCTGTATCACTCTGGGTATCCCAAAACTAGCCTGTGTTTCTCCACCTGTAATTCTCTCTGCTTTTTCAGTGTCAGAGGGAATTGTCTTAATATCTCAGAAAGGTTTATGAAAACTAAAAGTCATTAATATTTGTGAAATGCTTATGTAATCTAGACAAAGAGCTACAGAAATATTCCAAAGACAGCTAAGTAGGGCAGGTTTTGACTGATATTTGTTCCACAACGCTAACACCAGACATTTAAGAATATGACTGATGCAGAATATTAAAATAACTGATATGCTAATGAAAAACATATAAGGTACTACAGTAATGTAACCATAGTGGACATCAACACAGCCCAGCCCAACTTGAAACTGGCGTATTGATGATGCCAATTTATGTCAGTGACAGAACAGAATAATAATTTTCACAAGATTCTGGCTGAGAGATGAGTTTTACATCATGGGAGAAATGAATATGTACAAAACTGCTGACCACATAAGGTACAAGATGGCATCTCTGGAAGTAAATTTGCAAGGATTTGTTGGCTTGTAGGCAGAAGCCTCTGATGTGGCTCATGTTTTTGCCATGCAGTGAGAGAATATAAAAAAAAGTTTCAGAGCTCCAAGTAAGCAATTATCACCTGGTTCTTCAGCAGGACAAGGGAAAACTTTTAACTCTCAAAGGTATCCAAGTATTTGAAGACTGTAGAGTCCCTACTGGGGAGGTGAGCATTTGTAACCTGGACATACTCAGATGAGCAGCACAGGGAAGGGTGTGACTGAATCACAGGTCCTGAGCATCCTGACATTACCATTCCCATGAAACTCTTTGAGGCTGCACAGGGAGGTGAACTGTGAATAATGTCCATTTTTCACTGCAGTTTCAAGGAGGACCTTTTGTTCTATAAACACAATAATCTGGTATGTCAGACATGAGATTTTCCTTGGAATTCCTAATGCACAGAACATTCTGAATATTCCTGTCCACTGCAGCCTAATTCGGACAGAATACATTTCTTAGATGAAATTCCCCAAGAACTGAGAATGCTGCTTGTCTACCAGTTCTGCCAGACAGCACCAGGGAAATTAAAAAAAAAAAAAAAAAAAAAAAACAACAACCAACCATCCAAACAAAAAAACTACAACAATAAAAAGAAGATAATTTACTTCTTTTGCATCTGCACAAGAGGGAAGCCCAAGGGAATCACATCACTCTCCTGCTACGTGAAAAAGATCATCACAAGGGTTCAAAACATCAGTGGAAGGGAGAGACCTGCAACAACTTGAGCACTCTCAAACCTCTTGAAAGAATCGAGAAAGCTGGTGGGTCACAAGCATGGGAAATGCATGCACACAGATTGTGCTTCACAGAAGCCATAATGCTGAAAGTGAGGGAGTGAAAATCATATATGCGTCAGCACTGGATAGAGACTCAGGGCAGCAAGACATGTGGGAAGTAGCAAGGAAGAGGCAAGACAGACCATCACTGTCCTCCAGCCGTTATAGTGTCAAGAGTGTCAAACTGATTAGGGATGAAGTGTAAGTGGCATCTTTGTTTTTCATTTTCTTAAAGTCACATCCAGAAGTATCACCCAGGTCGATTCACAAGTTCCTTACCATTCCTACACACTGTGGAGAATGCTTTCAAAGATGCTAGCCATGCTGGACATTTTACTGTATAATGCTCTGGGCTACTAGCTGTCAGAGCTGGAAAATGAACTAGAATCCATTCATTTTTCAGGTCTGACTACGGCTGTTAATTTTCATTCTCTAGAAAGCAAATGCCTTGTTACTTTATGTAACTGCAATGGCTCCAGACAGCTTGTATCTATATACAAAATATACCCAAGTGATGGGCAAGGTATCATACACAGAAATGCAAGTATTATCTACTAAACCAGCTGAAAGAAAGTGTTGAAAAATGTCATGTCTAAGTCTAGCTGGTGTATTTTTATTAATTAATATGAAATACCATTAACATTTACATAGAACATAGAATCTTTTTCTGTTTTGCTTCTTAATTAGCACAATAAAATGTTAACTATGAAAGAAATCTACCTTCCAGTCTTACTACAGTGGAATTTTCCACTGCTGTGTAGAACACTGAAAAAGAAAAAGCTATGCTGTAATTCTGCAATGATCTATGTCTTAAATAATTCAAAAGGGAACTTCACTGTATGCCTGAAACTCTGATTACAGTGAAAGACAGTGGCACTAGACTGCCCACTGATTTAAAAGCATTTGCAGGCACCTTATTTATAATTAGGGATCTGATAAAAACAGTGCAGGGAAATTTCTAAGTGTTCCTCAAATATAAAAAATGCTGAGGTTGTAAAGTGATAATTACCGAACCTGTAATTCAGTCTCAGCTTTCGAACGATCTCATTGATCAATCATACTTCATAGCTGCAATGCATGATATCATTTGAACCCCCTCTATTGAGTTATGGCTTTGTTATAAATCCCACATTATCCATTATCCTTACATTGAATATACAATACCTTATTACAGTAGCACTCAACAGCATTGCCTGACTTGAGAGGTTATCAGTTTTGCCATTAGAAATTCTGTTTTTCAGAGGATTGTGGATCAGCTAGAAGAACATACTCCTGCATGATTTTAGGAAGTGGAGGATGGGATTGTGCTTAGGCTGCTAGCATTGGCCCGGCAAAGATCTTGTGCAAATCCTTGTTGCACACAGGTTATATAGACAACCTTGTCCAAGTGCTTGGGCAGCTGGAGTGCTTAAGAGTATGGCTGTATCATCTGGTAGACTACAGAGGGACCTGAACCTGTTCCTGGCACTGGCTAGCAACATCCATGAAGGGCTGAGGGAATTACGCAGGGTGAGGACCTGTTGATCAAATGGGGAAAGTGTCCAGCTGAGGCACCCCTGCTGCAGAAGCAGTTTCATTGTGCCTCACTGTCTTTATTTATATGGGAAAGATAGGGGTTGAGCATACCGTTTATTTCTTCTTTGGAAAAAAAATATGCTGATATTAATAGTCCTTTTGCAGAGGATGAGTTAGTAAAACATTGTGGTATTCACAGTGTAGCTGAGCCACTTGCATGCATTTCACCACTGCGTTTAATTTTTCAGGTGAGATGCAATTAGTTTAGGAGGAAAAAAAAATGGTTCTTGGTGCTTTTGGGGTTCACCTACATGATGCTAAAAGCCTGTGTACCCCAAATGGGCCTAAAATGAGGCATATCTAAGCAGAGCCCTTTACATCTGAGTGGCTGCTGGGGACCTGACCAAGGAAGGGACTCATGAAACTCATTGATGCCTCCTTGAAAGAAGGCAGCTGTGAACCAACTCCAAAAAAACATCTTCTTTCCAACACTGAGGACAGTGGGTGGGTGAGATCTTGACTCCTCAAGTATCCGTGATGCTAAATGAGAGACGTGCTGACATTACCTAATGTCAGAGAGCAACGTGAGTGGGGCTGCTCCAGGAGGGACACCAACCAGAAGACCATGCACAGACAGAGGCCATGCCCTCAGCAGCAGGGCACAGTCTCACAGCATTGGACTGGGGCTGGGCTAGTGACAACGTCCAGCTCTACTGACAGCCCCAGAGAAGATGAGATGATTCATATTCAGGGTCCATCAGAGACCAGTCAGGAATAGCAGGAGATGGGGCTGGTGACAAACTACTTTGTCTCTTGTTCCCTTCTGCCCCATGAATATCACCAGTCTCACCTTCTAACCAACTAATACATAATAAAATGACCAGGGACCTTCTTTTCTTTTCCTTCCTGTCCCAAGTCACCTCTTCTCCTCTTCCCTTTGGTCATACAGTTGAAGGTATGAGTATGAACATGCTGAGATCATGCTAGTGTGGATTCAGTCCACTGATCCAAGGAGATGTTTGCTGCCAGTGGATTTGAATGTTGCCCCAGCACTGCAAACTAGTAGGCTGAGATCACATGGGCTGTATTGAAATGGCTTCTGTCGTGCTTTCCAAAATCAGGAACTGAAAAGAACAGGGCTCGCTCTTTCTTAGTACACTGATGATTCTGGTAATGCCTCTGCACAACACAATCTCAGTCTGAACTGTCTCTCTACTTCAATAGAAAAGCATGTTACATTTTTCCAAAGCACAGTCATTAATTAAACTTGTCTAAATCAGTTTAATTCCTCTTTAAGACTTTTCTCTATTTTTAGAGCATATAATTCTGGTACTGTGACATTTTAAAGTTCAGTGACAGTTTTGGGGTAGTCTGCTCTGAAACGTCAAGGTGAATTTTCAGTGAGCAATTCAATGATGTTTCAAAAAACTCTTACCAAGTTATTTAAAAAATCCCAACCAAAAATAAATTTTAAACTAGCATTCCTGATACAGCCATGAAAAGATTAGCTTCATCTGCAGAATGGCCTAGATGCCAACCTCTGTACATGGGATCAAGAAAAGATGTAGAAGGAAAATCATAGTGACTTGTTCATTGCTTTTTATAGAGAAATGTGGGGATGATAAAGAGATACAATGGATGTAGATATTTTTTTACCCATAGCTGCAGTCATTAATTTCTTTTTTCTTTGAAGTGCTTATTTCATTAAACAGTAATCATTTTCTGTTTAGGAGAAAAAAGAGAAATTATAATTGATAGTAAAATTCAGCATCTGATTCCAATTCTTGAGTCATTATAAATGTATATCCATTCACCTGCCACAAGCAGACATGGCTTTGAGTTACCTGCTCACTGTTACTGATCAGCTGGGGAATCCTTTCCCAAAGAGAGACCATTTTCTTCCCTGAAGGCATCATTAGTAAAATTCTCAGAACTTTGATATGTTTGAGGTCAGACTGGATGGCTTTATTGTTCCATTTCAATATAAAAATCTGTGCTGTTTTTCTTTTAGTCACTTCCACCACATCAATCTAATTTTAGTAAAGAAAAAAAAAAAAAAAAAAAAACAACCCAACATTGTGTACTCATTTGGATGTGCTGTATCTAGTGGAAAAATGTGATAAGGTGGGAAGGAAAGAACAAAGCATGATTCCCGGAGTCAGTTGATATCTCCGGTAATTAAAAGAAACATCATTAGTTTTTCTCTCCTGTAAAGTAGGTACATTTGATAATGTGGAAAAAAAAAAAAGAGCTAGAGATGTTTCCATGAGTCACACCTTAAGGCACAACTTTTCTTTAAGGATATGTTCAAAAAGCCATTAATGAATCTGCATCAATGTCTGAAAACTTTGGCACAAACCTGAGAAGTTTCCAGTTTGCTTCTAGCACCCAGTGTGAAATGTGGTCATTAATGTTCTGGGTATAGGGATTCATCTCCAACACATACACATCTTAATTTAGGTGTTCACATCTAGAGGCGTGATTCAGTGGCTTCAGCAGAGGCTAGGACCATTTGAGATGCCCCAGGAGATCCCACCTGGACTCCAGCTGCCAGTCCAGAAGAGCACAAGTCGATCATGTGGTTACCTGACATGCAGTGGTTTAGATAGCTGAATAAAGCCTTAGGTTTCTACTGACTGTAATGGGACCTGAAATGTCTCACTGGCATGGACATGTGAATTTAGGCATCAAAATTCATTAGTCATGAGATGAAGCCCTTCCCAAATTTCTAACTGGACTCTAGAGAAAAAAGTCCTGGTACCATGTGCACAGTTCTCTTCAGTTAGTCTTAGAGACACATGAGATATTGCCCATTTGCAGTCTCCAGTGATGGAAGCAGAAACAGTAGACATTACAAGTGGCCTGGTGCTACCTCCAGGGAAGCAAAAATGCTTAAGGGTGAATGTTGGGGAGGGCTAGAGACTGGAAGGCATTTCTTTCCCACATACGACATTGCTGAGCTAGTTCAGTATGTTGCAGAGAAAGAGAAATGGCTCTCAGTACTTCTGATTACAAATTCTTTTGAAGGAAGAAAAGCACTCATGTTGGACAAGGCATGATGTTGGCAAGAAGCAAGCTTTGTGACCTGACACAGGACAGGAGTAATTTTACAGACCTAAATTTCATTTCCTCCCTGACAAAGCCATTACAAAGAAAAGCTTCTTAGTGATCCATAAAATACAAGAATAAACTGAAATGCATGTTTTACTGAACTGGCCCAGTAGCACTTCAATTGAACTGCCTCTAAGGACAAAAAGAGATGCTACACTCTTTTCTGGACCTGTGTAGTCACATCCAACAAATGCAAATGCACCATGACAACCAGACATCCTTAATCATCATCACAAAAAGCTGTCATTGCCACATATTTATTCCCTGCTGACAAGACAGATTCATGTCCTCTGGTTACCAAATCCATTGCATAGTCTGCTTCAGCAAGATAACAAAAATGCCAGCAGGAAGTGTAAAACGTGCTGCCCCAATTATCCATCCACTATCACGCACTGGATAATTGTTACTCCTCTGAGAGTTACTCAGGGCTTGCTGGAGAAGGGAGGACAATCAGACAGCTACCTTTTGGATCTGTGCTGAAACTCAGATTAACTGCTCTACCAAGGAAAAATATATGTGAAGCACCCAGTGTGTCTGTTTAATTACACATGAAAATAAATCAAAGAGTTTAAGTAGTCCTTTAAATAAATATTTGGTCAAATACTTCTCACTATAATAGATTATGTAACTAGCTTGTAGGAAGCCAAACTGTTAAGGTTATTACAAGCCTGAAAGCATTCAGCTCCGTCGCTGACACTTTTTTTCAATCGTATCAGTGTTCATCAGAGCTGGAATAGCATGAAGGCATCCCCACAGACAGATATTTTGCACCCAGTAGACAGCATATGAAGCAAAGATCCATGACGCCTCTAGCAGCAGGAACAGGCAGAAAATTATGTCAGAAAGCTGCGCTTTCTGATCACAGAACCTCTGCCTTTGGGATTCCTGGTGATATAAACCATGGAGTTGCATTTCAGTCTGGATCATGTGAGCCTAATCTAGGTTATACTATCAGGCCTAGAAGTGAGGTGTAGCTCACCTTACTTTAATCCTTTACAAGTCAAGCAACCAGTGTTATTCCTTGTTTAGGCTTCTCCTAGCAATGATGGAGAGGACCCTGGGGGGACAATTAATTCTTTCTGGTTTAGGATGGGTTATCCCATCAGTGTACCTTGGAGCAGAAACTGCAATCCATTACCAGACAAATCAGTAACTTACCCTTATCTTCAAAGTATGGCATAAATAGGCTTTGTTTGCCTCTATGAATATAAATTTAGAAGACAAATGCAAAATTTTGTATAGTAGTAAGATTAATGGCTAGGAATGGGCACAGTTGTTATGTAATTTATTTAAGCGCTTTCACTGGCAGATTTCTATGAGAACTGGGTATTTAAGAATGATGATCCTAGTGAAATTTAAGAAACACCAAGATACTCTAGATGAAAATGTGGACATTTGAATATGCAACAACACAGTTATTGTCATCTCTGGTACCCAATTATGTGTAAAAATCTGGCCCAGAATGCAATAAGCAAAAAATCCTGGCAAGTGCCTCCTTCTCTGTCTTTCTTTCACCCAGAGCTCAATGATTGGGTAGCTGTGATCATGTGGAGCATGGTTTGACCTACTTAGCTCCAAAGATTGACTGAAACATACACAGATAAAATAAAAGAGAAACAATAGCTCTCACAATTGTAACTGAAATAGTAGGGTTTGTAGCTTTGTGGCATCCATGGGTTGTCATGGTGATTCTACAGGGAACTGCAATAGTTATAGGCATAGTTAATGTTACAAATTTAATTCCATATCTATGGATTCTCATATCTTTGCCCTACAAATAATTCCATGGAATTAGGCATGCACAATTCACAGTGAAGCCACTAATGTGAATCTACATCTCTGTTATGTTTGCACAGAACTTGAAAATAAAGCAAAGTTCACCTACAGGATGAGTGTTTTATGATTGATTACAACCAGCTGGTTATTTCATTATTTCTTTAAGTTAAACAAAATTTGCTTGAGCCATTTTCCAGCTGGATTAGAGGAGTAGGAAAATACTGTTTCGCCTAAAGAAAAAAAAAAAAGTAGATGAATCTATAAACAACTTCAACAAACACCTGGATTTAAAAGACACAATTATAGTATCATATAAGTATAGGATTGCAAATTTAACTTGTGCATTTATTTGCTAAATTGGGTGTCAGATCCTGTAAATGTCACTTGCATATTCAGTTATCAGTTCTGAATACCCTCATCTAATTGAATTCACAGATGCACACCTTTGCCTTAATGTGCATAAGAAGCATTCCCAAAACCACAGAATACCTAATGAAAACAGAGAACCAGGGGCAAAGCAATGCATCAGTTACATGTATTTCTGAGCACAAAAAGCCCCTTTTGTGTACATCTATTTCATTGTTTCTATTGTCACAGTACCTGTCACCTTGGTTATAGTTGAAATAAAACATGAATCCATCAAGAGCCTGTAACTGCAGCATCAAACATGGGAATGAAGCAGGGTTATTTTACTAAAACAGCTTCTCTCCTCACCTTTTAAGTGTCTTTACTACACATCCCTGTGCAGCGTCCCAGTGGGTGACACTGCATATCCCTACCCCTGGTGATCTTACAGCTATCAGGTGGTCTTTGAGGAACCTACCATCACACCATTCGTATGTTAGAAAGCCCAGATATGTGCTGCCACTTGAATGAGGGAAATCAATTCTGTCATGGCACTGGGAAAATTGTCTCATTACACTGATAACAGAAATCAGCTTAAGGAGAGGAACAACTGAACATTGGTCTGTTTTCTTTAGTGTACTCAATGCAATTTGAGGGAAAGTGAAAAGGAAAAAACTGAGAGATGATAACAGCCACAGTTAAAAGAGGTAAGACTCCAGGACAATCTGATTAGATTACTACAAAAATAAAGATCACTGAGCACTGAAAATACCTGGTGGTGGTTTGATAACCTGATCGGCTTTTAATCATTTTAAGGTGGGTTTCCTTAAAAGGCAGGCTAAAAGTTACAACGCAGTATCAGTGCAGGCTATTAGGAAACCCAAGTATCTACCAAACGGCTCCTCAGAGAGCTTGGCTCCTTCCATCCAGCCTCAGGCAGACCATCTATTGCTCCCAAGTTTGCTTTTCTCTCCATATGGGCAGCTCTGTGCTCTGCAGTCTTCCTGGTGATCAGTGCAACTAATCAGAACTAAACTAACATGCTAACAGGTTATATTGATGGGGAAGTTTTTAACGGCCCCATGCTCATGATTCAATATTTATATTCCAGGCTTTGTGATGAAGTTTGCTCAACTTTCAGTGTTCAGTTTTTTTTGTAGTTTAGAAACTGAAGAGATGCAAATGTCAAGTAATGGGTAAATAAGACAATTTACTACACCAAATTTGTAGTAACTTGAGCTCAGCATAATCACTATCTCCACCTCTGGATACAAAAAAAAAAAAAAAAAAAAAAAAGTGTCCTGTTGGATTTATACCAGCATCTGTGAGAGTTAGAGCAGAGCTCAGTCTCACATCCTGGCTGAATTGGATGTGGACACCCACAGGGAACATACTCATTCCTCTCATGTAGTTTCCGATTACTGTCTCCATACTACAGTTTGAGACCTGTCATTTGTAGCAACTTTTCAGCAGGTTTTGGAAATTCCTACCCCAAGGTCTCCTCAGTGACTGACATCAGCAGTGATGATTTACGAGCATTATTTTTTTTTTTTATGGTTTTGATTGGGTTTTAATCAAATGAGAAAATTCAACATGACTATCATCTGGCCAGTACAGGGAAAAACTAAGGCTTATCTCCTCAGAGTTATAAAACAATTGAACCCTTGGAAGTGGGAACTGGCTATTGCAGTGGCATTTGACCCCAGGTGTACAGCTAAATAAAATGAGGGTTTGAGCACATAGGGCACCACTGCTTTTTCTCTGGCTTTGCTCCAGCCTTCTTGTAGCAGAGGAAAGAGGAAAACAGCAGACACTTCCATCCTGTGCTGCCTCACAAGTATGTCAGAAATATCTTTTTCTTAATGGGATGTAGGTGCCAGGCATATGCACAGCTCTTAATATACCTGCCTGTGAGAAAGTCAACAACCTTGTTCATCAACTGTCAGACTCGAATACAGTAGGGATATCACAAACTGGGAAGCTTGATGCTTTTCCTGATGTGGATGTTATAATATACCAGTACCTGTGACATTTAAGGATTATTTTAAATCTATTACATCAATTTTTTTCCCTAAAGTTGAATTTTGCATCATACTTTTTTTAATTAATTTTCACAAATTTACATGTTCATGAAATAAACTAAATTAAGTGCTAAGAAAGATAAGAACTTAACAGAGCTATTTATCACATTGTGCTAGCATCAACCACCATATTACAGTTTCATGAAACATGAAAATAGAAGGTTCAAAACATTAATCTACACTATATAAGTGTGGTACCCTGGACTGACACAGATACCCTTATGGACAGAGACCTGACTGCGTGATCTGTGCATCTAGTTGATTTCTTGGAAGATCACAATTGTCTGTATCAGAAAATTAAAGTATATTGTATTTTTAGCTTGTTTTTCAAGTGCCTTGGAGGAAATTAATTCTGTTTTATGACAGACACTTATGTATACAAGTTTTGTAAGGGTCAGAACATTCAAATTAATACCACATACAATACTGGGCAACATTTAACTGTTTTTTGCCACCAATTTGAAGCCTCTTCTTTCCTAACTTGCCCAGCCCCAGATGAGCCCAGGCCCATCTCTGACCATAGCTGAATTAGCTTTAAATACATCTCTACACTTCTCCACCTGGCTGCCAGCCAAGCTCAACTAATATAAGGAGAGATGTTATTGTTGTTGCACACTGTTCTTTCCAGAAAGATGCGTCAGCAAGTCCCCTTGTTTTGTGGTTCACTTTTACAAATTTTGTATAAAAGGAAGTTTATCCTCATTACTTCTACCGGAAAAGGACCTCTAACTGACTTTTAATTTCTATTTAGCTGATTGACCATGACTGCTCCTGCCCCAAATGAAAATTGGGAGTGCATGTTACATTCAGTGGTTTCAAGCACCTCGTTTCTTTTCCTGGAGCTCTAACCCACTGAAATTATCAAACGCATATCTGGATTTGATTTAGGGTTCACTCCAGGCATACACACAGGCAGGAGGTCCCTGCTGAGGCTGCAGTGAGTGTAACTGTACTGGGAGCTGAAAGAGACAGCTTCCTCAGCGCCAGGAGCCAAGGCCCCTGGCTTGGAACTAAGCCATGTTGTGCCGAACCACAAATGAACCTCTGCAAATCTCAACCATCACAGTGACCCTTTCCTCCACAAGTACCCAGAGACCTGGAGCTGAGGGATTTCTGCATAATAAGCCCGTGGCTGCAAAGCATTAGGGAGGCATTAGTGAGGTTATTTGGTCACGCACACAAATCAGTTCATTACAAGCTATTGACTGGACACAAATTCATCCCCTTGGTGATCGCTCAAATCCCATATGATTATGATTTCTTTATTACCAAACCAAAAGGTTGAATTTACTCTTAGTGAAATCCTTGTGGTCAAGCAGATGCGATTCAGTAATGGGTTTGGCCCTAATTGTTTGCTAGAGGTTAATGCTTTACACCAAAAGGCAATGATGTTACTTGCATCTCCAGAAATCAAAGAATGGGTCTACTCACGTATGTTGATGCTCAAATTTCTGCCCTGTTCAAATGTACACTATCTGAAGTACACAATATATTTCTTCATATGCAGCCAGTGCTTTGGCACTTCTTTAACACTAAGCATAGAAACCAGCTCTGTAGAATTGCCAGCAGTTCTCACAATACATGACATATCTATGATGGAATTAATATGGTTATCCCTGTCCTTTTCCTAGGGAAGTATTATAGCTCACAATAGCTAATGTCTGTGCAGATGAATTGTGTTTTCTTTTTTTTTTCACCATTTCAAAATATTTCTGCCTCCCTCTGCCTCATATTGTTCTCTCCTTCATGCTCATGTTTTTTGCCCTCTCAATAGAAGCATGCAAAGAATTGACTCAGCATTCAGAACAACTGAGAGTGTGGAAACCTTCAGGAAGAGACTGAAAGACCAGGAACCCATTCCCTTGGCTACTCCTAGAACTGTTATATTTAATATTACAGACATAATAACTGTTATCCTACACATTTATAAGAAGGAAAGCGGTGGAAAATCCAGGCGTCTTGGACACCAGGAACGTTACTTGCAGGAGATCAGGGCGAATTGGCAACTCATGCCCGTTTAATGTACATCAAGAATAAAACCATTTGTTCATGAACCTGCTATATTGCTCAGGATGGAATGCTTTTGTTTTGCAAATATCCCAAGCTTTGATGTGTCTAATCTTGCCCTGGTGCTGGATGTGTACCTCTGAAAAAGAAGGGCCTTAATTTTCTCTCAGAAGAACTGTTAACTTTGGTTCATTTTTAGTTTTTCTTGGCTAGGGCAAGTCACCTACTGATTACAAATTTTTGGGCAGTAGTGAAAAGCGGACCTGAATGAATCATGGAACTAAAAGTTCTCCATGAATCATAATGTTTTAACTAAGAGTGAGTCATGCCAGCATGGAAACAGCTGTCCGGAGTACCACCAGTTCCTTTGTCAAAATAGTTCTCAGGAAGAGCATGTCATCATGCTGGCACCCCCTCGGCAGGGGCTGGGACCTTTGGGCACCAGGGCCACGACTGGTCCTGCCAGTGTTTCACAGGAGGGGCAGCACAATGGAGCATTTCCATCTCTGACAGTGGCAAACTGCTGGAAGATGATATGCACAATATTTATTGGATGCAGCTCCTTGTATAGCATCTAAGAAGGCATCCTGATAGTTACAATTTTCTGAATCCCATATCAGCTCATTTTCTTGCAGCAGCCCCAACTCGTATTAACATTGCTGGAGTGCTGGACGTCACTACTTGATCCTGAAAAGAGATGCCCTGTATACTGGATTCTTCTCTCTGGCAGCTTTGTATGGTTCAGGCAATAAAAAGTAGACTGGAAGCTTTCTGATAAAGTCAACTAGGGTTTAACTATTTCTCCACTCCTCTCCTTCACCATAAGCAAGGCACTGTGTAACTACTCCAGGCAAGATAGATCCCATCTAGCCGCAGTTATCTACCCTGTGTGCCTCGACATGTGCTACACACAATGTAGACCCAAAAAACACACTCTTTTTTTGTCCCATTTGTGCCTTCACTTCCAACTTGAAAAATACCCAGCACGGCTCACAGAGCTCAGCAAGCCCTATGGGCTTTGCCAAGATATGACAATAGATTCCATCAACACTCTGGAACCAAGTGGTAGTTTTTAAACACACCTGCCACCCAACTCTGTGGTTTGTTAAAGGGGCTTTGTAAGGTAGATATACGACTCATTGGAAATACTCATCTGATCAGATGGTAATTTTCAGACATTATTTCAGATTTTTCATTGCTCTAGAATGAGGATGAAATAACTAGGATCATCCAACTGATAGACTTCCAATGTTCAACCTGTCTAGCCTAGGGACCATCTACATTTGGAGCTAATTCTATGGACACATCTTTTCATATGGAAGAGCCTGCCCTCCCCTCCCAGGCTTCAGGTCTGTGCTCATAGTGTTTCCCCTGACTTGCTCAGACAGAATGAACAGAGCTACTTTCCATGTAAGTCATTTGAGGTGGCTAACTGAAGACTCAAAGGAGAACAGCTCACTAGATGTGTCTGTTGGACATCCCGATAGATTCACGGCATTATGGCAATGAACTAGTTGGAAGGTGATCTCTCTCTGTTTGCAAGTTTGGTAACAAATCATTTATTAGTTATAGTTTATTTAATGTTGTTGTCTCTGTATCTTCTCTTATGGGATTTACTTTCATTCCAAAATATGATATTATCAAACTCTGTGAGTAGTCTCTATTTTTTGACTGAATCAGTCCATTGCCTAGGTAAACAGACCAATCAAAAGAACCAGCTTTTCCACAGGGACTACTTAACATTTTGTACTTTTTCATAGACTCATCAAGGAGAAGCATTCAGAGAGAGCCATATAATATACTGACCACTCTTGTTTTGTCCAATCCTATACTTATGTGTCCAGAACCACCAAGATTTCAGGTGTAAGCCTTCCTGTAAACCGTTGCCTTTCTGGACCTTTACCTCTTGCATGGTAAGCCACAGCCTTCTTCAGTAAGATCTCCTTTCTGAGTGTTCTTGAGATGGATCACAATTAATTATTCTCTTTGTGTTGCTGCAGCGCATCCTTGCATCTTGTAGGCCTCTGATAATGACACCTGTCATTCTGCACTGACCTCAGTCCAGATTCAGATGTGTATGAAGGGCCATCTTGCTAAGAAGCTTCTAAGGCTGTTAAAAGAGCAATGTCTCTAAGCTGCTTTTTGCAGCTAGCATCCATTCTACTCGATGGCCTTTACATCCCTTGAGCAGCTTGATCCAAAGTTTGTTTTGCCGCATTACCAGCTGCTCTCTGACATTTTTCTACTCTCTGTTATTGATTAATACGTCTGTGACAATCATGTTTCTTTGATTTCCGTAAGCAGCAAGCCTTAAAATAAATGATCAAAGGAAGACAATGCTGTATATTAGTATTAGAGGTGGTTATAAGTAAAAGTTTAAGACATTTTGCTTTAACATCCTTCTGCCTTTCCCAACCATTCTGCCTTCCATGCAGCTACAGTTGCTTGAATTCCTGTTTTGACCTCACAATAATGGCACTGCTTTTTGTATAAACCTAACTGTTCTTGATTCTAGTTTTGTAAAGCAGTATGGTGGCCATCACTGCATTAACTCCAGGATGAGGGTTGAACTAAATTTGTCACTGCCACCTCCATACACAGGAAAATCACTGAACAAATGGTCTAGAAGCAACCTGAAGTCATCTAGTACCCTGCCACATAGCTGACAGTCTCATCATGCTGACATAATTTGTGACAGAAGAGATTTGTTGTCCATCCTAAAACATTTTGGTGATTTTAACTATCCTATTCTTAATATTTCTCCCAAAGATTGATCTAAGCATCTCTTACTGTACTTTAGGATGGTCTTTCTTGTCCATCCCCTGGCAATTTATTCACTTTCTCACTGAAGCTGGAACACCTAGATGTTTTCATATGTTTCACAGACACTTCCATAATTTCCCTCTCTCTAACATTAGTCTTCAAAAACGGTTGAGTGTACAGAGTGTATCTCTTCTTCTGGGTTCTCCCCCAGCATCTCTTGAGGAAATCTTATCTTGGTGTTTGTTCCTCCTTATACATCTCAGCAGTTAATCTGTGCCATTAGCTATACATCTTCTTGCTCCTGTCTATTTCTCCCTGCTCTACTGTTAGACATATCTGCTTTGTAGGATAGACCCTATCAACATCACATGAGGTGTGGGAATTGCATATCTGAGTTTTGGGAGACTTGTGGGTCTCTTTCCCAGGCTGAAGCAATGAACCAAGGATGTGATGCTGCTATCAGACAATTTTTGTGCTATAATAGTGCAGGTGATAGTGTAGGTATCTTCACTTAAGAGCTGGCGGGAGGTTTTATGGAAATCACAAGAAATGCTGAGTAATTTCTTGAGGTTTCTTTCACAGTTCTGTGTTTATCTACAAGTGATCCTAAAATTCTTATTTTTACATCTTTAATGGTTCAGAGCAGCCTCAAAGCTGGTTTCCATGGTCTTCATGGACTTGTCCAGCAGAAAGGAGTGGGTAGTGAAATACTGCTTTTATAGTACCATTATTCAGAAGAAGTAGTATAACCTATTTGTGGACTTTCTCCCTTTCTAATCTAGCTATGCACAAAGCAGATCCCAGTTTCTACATATGTAGTAGTAAACAGAACAGGCCAGTGCTCATTCTTTGACCCTAAGGCCAAGTAGCACAGCACTGCTTGTCATCCATGTGGATAAATTCCCCATCACCACCAGAAGGAGGGTGGCTTCATGTAAAGTGTCAAGTGACATGGGTCCTTGATGGGGACATGACAGAGCCATGCCTCGGCAGTGCTCGTAAGAGGGTTAGATGGAACAGTGCCCCAGTCTGTGCTAATGACCAAATAACATGAACAACTTCTGGCCATTACTTCACCTAATCCTAGTCTCTGATTAATGTACTTGCTTAGAGGTAGCTGGCAAGACCTTCAGGTCTAGCCAGGAATGACACATCATATTTTACTGATATACAGCACTTTTAGATCAGTGAAATGATTTACAGTACTTGAGCTTAAATATCCCCTTTTATAATCTGAAGGAAAGAAGATAAAAGGTAAAACATCTATCAAAGCATGGCTGAACCAGAAGGTCAAAATTGCTTGTTATCCGACTTAAAAGACTAGCACCATACTCCAACTAAATCAGTTTTCCAAGCCCACTCACTTTTCTCATACCCTGCAGAAGTTTGCAGCTTAGTTAAATTTAGCTGCAAGAAATTCTCTTGCAGGCTAGTCTGCATGATTATATGAAGTCGTTCTTTGATTAGGAGTACAGAAAAAAATTAGGATGAGTATCACCAGAGTAAAAATGGAAACACAAGTTAGATTGTGAAATGAGTCATCCCAGCAGAAGTATGTAAACTAAAAGCAATAGGACACCCAGAATAGCTCATTGTGAGAGAAAACATCGTAGTGGCTGAAATCTATCCATCCAACTATCAGAATAAACTGCAGGAGATTTGACACACTTTGGATCCTATTTGTAATAGTTTTTGTAAGCTTTAGAAATATTTGGAAAAAAAATAAACTAAAATTTACAGATTTGATGCAAAATTATAACAGTATCCAAAGAATAGAAAATAAATAAAGGAAACTTTCACCGCTAACTTTTAACAAAGGTGTTACAGATCACACCACAGCCAATATTTTTTTATGATTTAGCAAACTATTTCCTCTTCAGATAAAAAACACTGTATGAAATAATAACAGGTGATTTTTCCAGTGGTTAAAAATCCTTTAGCTATTCACCTTCATGAAACAAGCTTCTTTGCTGACTGCTTGACAGGTATGGGTAATTGATGGATCATTCAGGAAATTCCACGCAGGTAGACACCATATGCCACAAGACACACTAATTCCTATCCTTGCTGCTTGGCTTATCTCTCCTATCATGTTCAAAATTTTGGCAGTCCTCAGTGGAAATTGTTGATCTTCAGAAAATTATGTAACTTACTATAAATTTGGCATTTGCAACACATAAACAAGTGTCCTAGCTAATGCCCTGCTAATGCAGTTCCACCATATGCTTTCTTTTAAAGGCAAGCTGTATAACCATAAATGTCTGTGTAACACTAAGCACAATATTCACACTGCTTTGACATGAAGCCTTCATTCCACATTTTTGGAAAGGCTCAGCTTCCAGGTTACTAAGGAGTGATCCTTTTGTCACTGTCCTAGATCATTCCTGATCTATTAAAACACTACAAATTGCAAGCAGACAGTATCAATATTAGGTGTGTCTGTTTCAAATTTAAATTAAAAAAAAAAAAAAAATAATAACCAACAGCATCCCAGTGGTGTGTTCCTAAATTTACCCACTAAACTGGCACTCTATAATAGTTTTCCACCATTTAAGTCAAGCCATTTCTATATTCATTTGGAGACTCCTATCCCAGATTTGTAAACAGAAAATTTTGTCAATGAAGTTCCAAACATCCACCTTCCACAGTATGGGACTGTGCTACTTCTTTGCTTTTCACTCCACAGTGTTTCAAACTACAAAAGACAGAACAACTTTCTTCTAACAAGCATATATCAGATCTTAAAAAAAAAATAGCCTACAATCTACTAGGGATGAGAAATAATCAATAAAATCAGTTCTGAGCATTGTCATTTTTATCAGAGAAAAAGTGTATACATGTTTTATTTTCCCTCTGGAGGCTTGTACACATGAAAGATGAATTAGTTCAATATAAACTCCAGTGGATAAACCTAGTTCTTTAGCTCAAGTGCAAGATCTTGGAGTTTTACAAGCCAAAAATAAAATTTTGCTGATAGCCTAAGTGAGAAAAGTTACCAAAAAACCTCCTCAAATCCCAAAAAAACCTGCATGCCTTTAACCAATTTCCAAGTTTTTCCTTAGAGTGTAATTTATTGGCTTCAGTTTCTTTAACATGTCTGAAGCAGTAGTATAACAGCAACTCACCATCCCCTACCTGACAGCAGTGCTCATATGGGCCTGTCTCTTGGTCATCTTCACTTTGCAGAGTGTCTCTATGACTTAGCTCATACAGATAAAATCAAATCCTTCTGAGCATGTGCTGCCAAGGGCCTGAATGGATCTAAAACATGTTTGATAATGCAGATTCATCTCTGACTTGCAACTGATAACAGCAGATCTAGTTCAGATTCCTGTGCCTGCAGGTCAGGTTATTAGTCACAGTTATTTTATTATTGGGACCTATGGTTAATAATAGATGGTAGTTTTCAATCTTTTTGTGTGTGCCTGTGCAAAATTATTGTCTGCTTTGGAAAACCTGGTCCTCTGCATTGTCTGCATGTGCCAATAACCTCGGGCTGCAGGCACCGCTGTGCCAGCACCATGCACAGAGGTCACTGGAGCTCACTGTAGTCCTGGGACATGCAAGGGAGGAGAGGGAAGATGATTAAGTTTCAACAATGGTCAAAAAATCATCTTTTATGAGGGGTTTTATGATTTTTGAAACTCAGCTTCCCTCCTGGGGAGAGCCTTAACTCCACCTTCAGAAATGCTCTGTGATTGAGGTCTGTGAGGAGATGAAGGGGTGTGAAAAGTCAAGGTATTCATCATTCAGGAATCTAAATGTTCCTTTCAAAATTGATTCATAGTAGTTTTCCTCTTCTGATATCACTGAACATATATTTTAACACTTTCATGGTCTAACATTTATGAGGATAACAGAGAAAAATCTCAGTTCATTGAAAAATAGAAAAATATAGAGGTCTCTTCCATCTTTTAGTTCTCCCAAATAGCAAGGATCCCAGAAAGATCTGCTGGTGTTCTTATAAAGTGCAAAGACTGGATTAAAGCCTGTGTGTAAAACAACTTAGGGGGTTTGTCCTTTCTCGGTGAAACCATTGGTAGATGGTAAATTGGTGCTGGAGTTAGTTCTCACTGCTTTATACTCCTTAACAGCCTCAGTGAGGAAAGTCATTCCCAGAGAAAACTTGGAGGAAGCATATACTTTTGGGGTTCAAAATAATACGAAGTGTTACATATGGCATTGATATTGTGATACATGAAACACAGGGTATGCCTGGAGTTGACAGAGTATTGCCTCATTTTTTTTTGCTTTGAAGAATTACTCATGCATTCTTCCAAGCCCTGCCCAGCACATCCACCCACAGCCTGGTACAAGGCACCTAGGGAGTGAACGTGGTTTTCAAGATCTAAAATGTTCTGTTGAAGATTTCCTTTTATTCTATCTAAGAGCCTACGATTACTCTCTTATAAATTTCAGTGACAAGGTGCTTTAAATGCTGTGATGCCACAGTATCAATTGGAAAGTGCTCTCTTCCACCTGATGCTAATCACCATCTTCATCTCTACCTCTGCATTTTTGTATCTCTCACTCTTCTGACTCAGGTATTTTCAGGTGCTGTTTTGGTAGCAATAACAAGACGGTGATCATATTCATTTTCTTACTGCAGGATTAAGCTTTTGAAGAAACAGTGCATTGTGTGATATGAACAATTTTAATTAATTTTGACACACAGCAAGGGAATTTCTTCACTACTTTTATGTGCTTTATAACAATGCCTGAGACACCAATGGGTCATGGAAGCTGGGAACTGGCAATGCTGTCTGTGAGTCTCGAAAAAAGTTCCACTCAGAGGCAAAAAGAAATGCAAATAATAAAAAAATAATACATGATTTACTTGATGAATTTCCCTGTATCAGGAACTTTATCTACAACATTTAGATTCTTGTTACATCTCATCAGAAAATCAGGGAATTTATAATAAGCCTTAGTGATCTGAAGACCCTTCTAGAAAGGAAGACATTCATTACTTCTCTCAAGAAAAGTGGAAATGCTGGACTCTTGGACTTAATTCAATAACAGTCAATTTATTATTGGTCTGGTATTTCAAATCTATAAGAAGATAGTTAAGGACAAGATCTCACCTTCCCTAGGTGAGATTCTCCATAAGGATGCTGTTCCAGCCACTCTCCTTAATATTCCTTCTCATTAAGAAATCTCTCTTAATATCTGTCTTAAAGTTTTCTCTTCATAGTTTTAGGCCATTGCTTCTCACTATATTATCCTCTGAGAATTATCTTCTTTATATTTATTGTTACTCTGAAGCTATATATAAACTATGATCACATCCTTCCTGAATCTTCACTGTAATAAAAGATATAAATTCAGCTCCCTTCATGTCTCCACTTATAATTTTTTCTCTAATACTTTTATCTTTCTTGTCACCATTTGTATTTCTTTGTTTCTCTGCTGCCTTTCTAAATGGTGCCATTCTTTTGCTGACAAAACCTATTTTTTACCAATGACAGAAGAAAATGAGCAAAGAAAAGGCATTTTTAAAGTCTCACTTTTTCCTTTACAAAGTCAGAAAGATTAAAGGTAAAATTGTCTAGTTCCATTTTCTACCTGTGGTTGTTCCTATCTTTTGACCACCAGGAAAGATCATAAATTGCCCAAGAGTTACAGAGCTTATAACATAGTCACTGTCTATAGCAGCTGTTTCATACTCATTAACTTTTCCTTTCCAGAACATTTCTCCAGGGACAATGGTACAAACTCTAACAACAGTAAAAACCACTGTGGGAAAAATTGAATAGTCCAGGGACATTCTTTTCAGCATATCTTTCAGAGATATGTCCAGCAAAGGTCTGTAGTAACTTAATGTTGCCGTCATCAAAGATGAAAGGGTGTCTGTATATAAGAAATGATGTGTTTTCTGCAAAGATGTTTTTTCACACATGCAAATGTGTAAATGTGTAGAATGAAATGCAGACAAAATCAGAATACTGTGTTCTAACATTTCCCACAGAAACTAGTTGAGTTCGTAATGACCCTTGGCTAAATTCAAAAATACTGTATTTTTGTCTGTATTTTCATTGTTCTACTTGTCAGAATGAGTATCTCTGAGTCTTTTCCTCTTATACTTTGCATTTCGACGTGAACTTGATCACTAGCTTTTCCAGTATTTTTGTGTCCTGGTACAATTAAGCCTCCTTATGAAAACACTGATATTTGTCATCTTCGTTCTTATCAAATAACAGTTACTCCATGGCTATATGCCAAATACCAGAGGTACCTGGTTTCCAGTACTTTCTTCTCTGCAGTCCAGATTACTACAGTGTTAAGCTTACATAATTTTATGTTTTTCTGTGCACTGGAAATTATTTTGGACAACCTGTGGTATTTTCTGCTGTTTCTGAGACCCCGCTGTCTGCTGGGGACAGGAATCTGCTATTATGCTAGGATTTGGGGGTTTTCTTCTCTTCTTTTGTCAAAGGGGAATATGTGGATTGAGCATGAGAAGAAAAAAGAACCAGATAATTTATCTATAAATCCTGTGCTATTCTTAGCTTTTGATTTCTCAAATCCATAAGAATAAACAAATTTCTGACATGTTGGCTTCAAAAAGAAACAGAAAGTCAGGGCTGAAATAAACATCTTTTTCCACATCCATAATCCTTTCTCTCCCCTGAGCACTCATGAGTCTCCACAAAGTATAACAACTGACACTGTGTACTTTATTTACTGAATTCTCTTCTGCAGCAACTATCAATTCATCTGCAGAATTCACAAATAGAAGGCACATAATATTTGTCACTTTGATATATAAATACTAACTAATCATGAGGTGAGTTGGAAATATATATCCCTTGACTAGGGAGCCTGTGTACAATATTAAAATTGAGGAAGTCTTTTAGGCTTTGAGAAAACCGACTTTGATTTTGCTATATTATGTACTACTTTGCCCCATTTTCACAAGTACAAACCCCACATCAGTAAATCCTTGAACAACACCTGTGTGATATAGCAAAATAGTATGAAAATGTGTAGCAGTGGAGGGAGAAATGAGGTTAACACACCTGCAGGCAGACCCTGATTTGGTACTGCCAAAAGTAGCCCTTTGACTCTTTATAGTAGGGTGTTTAGTTCAGATCTTTAAACATTTTGCAATTGCCTAGTATCGGGATTTATCTATTGTATTGCTAATACTGATCTTGAATGTACAGTTGACTGATTGCCTTTTAATTACATGTCATTAATATATCTATAAACAGCCTTGAACCTGATTTGAAATAAACCACATGAATTGAGTCTTTTTCCCCTGCAGCAGTCATCATCATTCATTTTCTCTTTCTAGGAACAAATACTCATTATGAAGTAAGTTAAAAAAATAGTTTGGTCTCTAGTATGGTATGGTACAGTATGTTGTGGTTAACTCTAGCAGAAGATAGAGGTAGTTTTGTCTAACAAGGGAACTGAAGTTCAGTGTTACTGTAATTGAGGAATAAAGAACATAACAGCCACGTGGGAGACCTGCACTCTTCTCAGATTTCCTGCTCACCTTCTCCAGCATCAATCACAGGAGAATTTGCTACTTCAGACCCTGAAATTCTGATCCTTTGTATTTAAATACAACCGAGGTGAGGCAATGCACTTTGCTATGTGTTATATAACACCTAAATTGGTGAGGTTTCTGGTGGTTTTAAGGCTGTCTGGATGAACTGAAACAAAACACTGAAATTGTACCATTTACTGATTACAACATGACTGCCTGCAATTCAGCCATAAATATAGCAGTACGATAGAGAGCACAGAGGAGTTACCTACATCTTTTTTCTGTCTGGCATTCATTGATATGCACTAGTTAAGGATACACCCATTCATACATATTTATATTCTCAGGTATAAATATTCTCTTTAATCTTGGCACTAACTGTTGTCCTGGACATCTTGGTTGACAGGGAATGTTTCATTAACTTTTCCCGTAAGTCCGGAAACATCGGACATTTTTAGCTTTCAAGGGGTTTTGTGAGGCATTTCACAGCAAATAAAAATAAAACAACATAACCAAGAACTGCATTGTTTTCAAACTACGGCTGTAGGAAAGTAACCAGTTTGCTTACTTTAATTTTATTCACAGTCCTCACTAAAAGGTTTGTTTAGGTACTGCTCGATTGTCAGGAAGATACTGTAGAAACGAGCATGGCCTGTGTGGCCTCAAGAAAGTAAATGGCTTCGTGCTTTGTTCTGAGAAATGCTGTCATTTGGATTTGAACCAAATGGCTTCACAGGGAAAACACTGCCTTCTTCTGCCAGGGAAGGCTGCAAATAAACACCATGGTTGAAATTCATCTGAGTATGGGAAAGCTAATCTCTGTGACTGTGCTATTCTGAAAGCTTTATACACAATGCAAAATAACAATTGGACTCGTCTTATTTAGTTCTGAATGTCTTACTCAGTTCTTGGAAATATTAATTATGAGGATAGATTTATTGTGCCCCTAAGTGCATTCTAGATTCTTATTGCTGATTTTTGATTTTTGTCTTGAAATGAAGGACATAAAATCTGTATGACCCCCCAGTGGATTGTGACTCTTGCTGCTTATACAGCTATAGCCAGTAAGAACAGGACACCAGATGGGAATATGAACCCTGTCAGCAGTGCCCTCACAGCTCAGGAACCCAGAGAGACTAAAATTCTGGATGGTTAATCAGTTCTATGCACTGCATGAAGGTGAAGGGTGGGAGCATGAGCCCCACACATGTCCATGTGACTATATCACTAACTAGCTAACGGCTGGTAGGAGTTTGGGACTGTGAGATACCATGAGGTGATATAGCCAGATGTTCAACCACAGCAGTGGGATCAGAACATTACACAAGGATTAGAAGCTTGGAGCAGCTCACAGCAGAGAGCCTGAGATGCTGCCTCTCCTCTGCTAAAACTTTTTCACCCACTGTTTGTCATCCGACATCCAGAGGATAGTGCAGTCCCCCCACGCTCAGTTCCAACTTCCAGATCATCAGACTGATGATGGGCAAAGCAGTTGTGATGGCAAGGACTCCCAGGGAGCCATTCTGCCTATCCTCCTTCTCAGAGACAAGGAGGTCTTGGGCAAGGGGGACTTCTTTCATTAATCATTCATGAATGAGTGTGTCTTGTCGCTGCAGACACAGGATTCAGTTTTCCATTACTCCCATATGGCATCTTGTAGCACATGTTATCAAAACACCAGGTGGGGAGACAGAGAAGGAAATGGGTACCGAAGTGTCACTTGTAAACCAGGGGAGGAATTACAATATATCTTTTCTCTACGATTGATGGTGACAGGGGTGTTTGACCTGCTCTGACAAGCCTTTGCCATCTGCAGGAAGCAGCGGGTTCATTTGTAGAGGAGCCTATGACCAAGGAAGCGAAGGTTTGTGGGTTAATTTCCCTTCAGAAAGTTTCACACCACATGTTCAGTGATAACATTTAGTGCAAGCGACTAGGCTTAAACTAACTCATAGACATTTCCTTGAACTACTTGTAAAAAAAATGGTAAAGATTCAACACAAATCACTTCAGCTTACTGACCCACCTTCATTGTGCCACATTATTTATAGACATAGCTGCAGCCCCCAGTACCTGTGTGCTGAGGTTTTTTTAAGCCAAGAGCCCAGAGCCTTCAGACAGCACAGTGGCCCTTCAGGTTTTGGAGCAGAAGGTGACTTGCCATTGCCCAGATCAGGATGACCATGTGAAGCCAAGAGCTCACAGACGTCTGTGAACTGTCACAACATTCAACTTTGTAAATATTGTTCCCTTTTTCCAGAGGCTTAGTTCTGATCTGGGTTTCAATAGTCCCATGTCAACATAAGCCCTGATTTACACCAGTGTCCAAGACCTAAAAATCCACCTTTTATCATGTGTTCTGTTGAGTGAGAAAATACTCTGACTGACACTTTTATTACTACATTTTGCATGCCTTGATGAATAAATCCAACACAGCTGTCATGCATGGGATGGCATGATGGCAAAACAAAGTGGAGTTTCTCCATGATCATTCTTACTGAAAGAGAAAATGGGGATGAAATACAAAAAACTCCAATTTTGCAGAATGTCATTTTCAGTTCACTCCAGAATGTCATTACTATATAACAAATGTGAGCTGGCAAGCATCTGCTTCTTAGCAAAAAAAAGTGAAGTATTTTGTTGGGGCCAGGGATAGTTTAATATCTGTGATAAATCATCTGTAGGAGGTAGGGAAGAAGGAAAAAATTGCTACAGAGCTCATGCAGAGAAGCAGGATTGGCTGTGACTGCTTAGAATTCAGAGCAGAACTTCTGCATTCATATTAACACCAGGAGTTTTTAGAGATCACACCTCAGTAGCCAAATTTTTTTCCACATCACAGGAATTTAGCCGTCTAAAAATTAAGCTAAATTTGGTCACCACTGTGAAACTTCACCCTCCTCTTTCCATTTTTTATTCTTCTTCTGAGAAGAACAAAATACAGTCACTTAACCTCCTGCTATGGTTATCACATAAACATCTATGGATCAAAGAACTTGGGTCAACATGAAGAAGAGACTAGAAGGTAAATTGAGGCAACTTTGGCAACAAGACAAATGAATAGAATAGCTTTTGACAGCCTGAACTGGAAAAAGACAGTTTGTGCCAGTACCAAAGAGCTAATCTGCTTTGCCATATTCTTAGATTATATAATAAAAGAGCATAAATAGAAAGACAAGCAGAGGTAACCACAGACCCAGAATAAATATGAGATCAATGAGCCATTCCACACTTAAAAGGTCTCACCCAAATGACCTTGGCACATTAAAAGCCAGTAGTCTATACCTTGTACTAGTCTGTAATAAAAATAACTACAAAGAGATGAATCTGATCTGGGAGCAAAACTGTCCTTTACTTTATATTTATGTCCTTTAGCTATGCTTAGTATCCAGATTATAGACCTAGGGTGACTTTTCTGCTGCAGAGTCCTGACTCCTGAAGGTAAGAGGGACTAAAAGGTTGAGGACACTCCAAACAGAAAATAAACTATGCTTTATTATGCTTTCCAGCCTCACAGTGGTCTGGTTTCTCCCTCACAAAAGAAAGCAAGAAACAAACTTAACCGAATCCCTTACTGAGGATCAACTATCAAAAGACATCACAAACTTTAGATACTTCCACAACCTGGTGGAGGCATAGACTTGGTTCCAGTTCTCTCTGGAGAAGAAAAGCATGTGGTCCCATTTTATATTTGAAGAGGCGATAAATCTCTACAGGACCAAAAGCATACAAGTAAACTTAGCTGTTAAGATATATACATACAGATTTTTTTTTTTTTTTTTTAAGAAAATGAATATGTAGGAGTCTGTGGACATAAATTAATTTCCTTATATATTGTACAACTCCATCTAGCTTAGACAGCCTTTAAGTCATAGTTTCTAATTTATGAAAAATTCCCTTAAGGTTTCCCCAAGAATTCTTTGAGTACTTCCACTTATGAAAAAATCTTGTATTTCAGAGAAACAAATGCAAGTCTAATAGAGTTACAGTCATACAGAATAATCTCCTTTGATTGCTCTTAAAATCAACAAGAACACATTAAATTCGCAGCAGCAGATACTTCATTCCAGTTGTCATATAGAAACCTTGGCTGAGACTCCTCTGCGCTAGATACGGTAACACTTTCATTTTAAGCACTTGTCCCTCAGAATAGGATGCAAAATCCAGAGCTGGAGCTCCTGAAGAAGGGTCGGGAGACCCTTTCCACTGCAGTCTGATCCAAGCTTATGATGTCAGAGCTGGCCTTGAGAACCACCAGCCAAAATCCTGGGCAGGGGGGAAGAGGCTGCTGAGCCCTTGTGTGCTGAGGGCCATGACAACCCTCTGTGGATCCAAGCTCCTGAGCTACTCAAGAGGAGCATGCCCTGACTTTGGTTTCCTCTCCTGAGTTTTATCCGCACTTCTGAGAAATGCCTCCTTCTACCCATAGAGCTAAGGCTAGCCCAGGGTTTAGCATACTCATATGGGAAAATGGGAAACCCAAGCATTAATAAGTCCTCTTCTCAACCTCAGGGGAGTCAAACCTATGTTCCCTGCGAATATGTGAGTAAACTATAAGGTGAATAGTGTCATGGTTTGAACCCAGAGGGCTACTGAGCACCATGTAGCCATTCACTCACTCTTTCTGCCCGACCCTGGGAAGGACAAAATTAAGCAAAAGGCTCTGGAATCAAGATAAGGACAGGAAGGGATGGCTCACCCATTATGGTCATGGGTAAAAGACAGAATTATTAGGGGAAGAAAGAAGAACATCACTTTAATTCAAATACTAACAAAGCCAACACTTAACAGACAAGATGGGACAGTGAGAAGAACCACCACATTCAAAAAACACCTTCCTCACACCTGTCCTTTCTTCTGGGACTCAGCTCTGCTCCCAATCTTTCTACCTCCATGCCGCCAGCGGTGCAGGGGCAGGGAATCAGATTTACAGTCAATTTGCTTCTTCTTCCTCCTCGGCGTGGGGGGTGGGGAATGTCATACATTCTTCCTCTGCTCCACATGTCTCCCCCATCACGGGAGACATTCCTCCATGAACTTTCTCCAGCATGAGTCCTTCATGTGGGCTGCAGCTGTTCTCAGGCTGATCCGGCGTGGGTCATCCCCATGTGTTGCAGTCCTCCCAGCACTGAACTACAACAGCAGGGGCTTCTTCTCCCCTCATAGTCCTGGCCTCCTTGAATCACAGACACCTGCCCTGGTGTGGGATCTTCCACAGGCCACAGGTTGGCCTTTGCTCCACCGTGGACCTCCATGGGTGGTGGTAGGGGCAGCCCTGCTGTCTCACCATGGGACATAGGGGGGCTCTGCTTCGGTTCATGTCCCCCGCTTCCTTCCACTGACCTTGTTCGCATAGGTGTTCTTTATGTAACTCCTCCTCACAAGTCCCCCCCTTCCCTCTCACGTTCCCCTTCTTAAGTATGTTATCACAGAGGCGCAGCCACTGTTACTAATTGGCTTGGCTCTGGCCAGAGGTGGGTCCAACTTAGAGCTGGGGGATCCTTGAGATACTTCTCACAGGGGGCCACCTCTGCAGTCCCCTCCCCTGCTACCAAAAAACCCCACCACACAACCCAGCACAATGGGTTGTTGCTGGAGAGTACCTGATCATCCTGATTAAACCACCTCCTCATCCGTAATGACTGCAGGATTTATTGAACAAGAAATAGAAAGCCCAGACAGAAGCTTTTGTCAATAGGATAATATGCAGACTATTTTGTTGTAATAAAGGAAATCCTAGAGCTCTGGTCTGTGTTTATGTGGGCAACTGTTTCATTTTTTGAAATTTTTTTAAACACGCAACTAATGTAAAATGTGTATAAAGTTCCTGGTAGCTAGGAATGAATAATTCCAGCCTCCCTTTCACTGTGTCCTTTTTTTTTTTTTTTTTTAAATTATCACTTTCTGTATAGTACACAATCTTAAAACACCCAAGGCATTTTTTTTTTACCTGTCAGACTGACAATGGAAACAAAAATCTGAATGCACACAGTCCTACTGAATTAATGTGCATCAGCATTCTCATGGTGAAGTCAAATTATAACTGAAGTAAGAGATTGGTACTTAGGGGAGCATTCAGTACTGGGATTTGCTGTTTTATCTAGTACCCAGGTATCTGCCTATCTGCAGCCTCCTGAAAATAACCTTTCTTTGTGGAAGAAAAGCCCTTTCAACAGAGGAAACATGCTAACAAATGAGACTGGGGAAATCATTGATGTTACTCTGTTCTTGCACAGTTAGTTTCATGATAAAAGCTAACAGGAATGGCCTGTTTGTACATAAACTTTTGCTGATGCTCAGAAGTAAATCCTACAACCTCTTTCTGCTTGTTTAACATTTTGGGTGTCAGATTCCTTTACAGGTTTTATCTTACTGATAAAACACTTTCTCACTAAAGGAAGAGGGAAACAATTTGGAATTTCTGATTATGCAGAAAAGCAGGTACGTGATTATTGCATGGACTTTCAGCTATTTCACAGTAAAAAGAAGCTTGCTGCTCATCTCCAGCAAGAACTGTGGGCTCAGGTGGGCCTCCAGGCACCTAATTCCCAGCACGCTTTCAAAAGGACCTTTGAAAATCAGACTGAGCCCATGAGAATATGTGCAGATTTTTCACAATTTAGGGTTCCCAGTAGTGGTGTATATTACTGCAGGCATGCTCTATTTAGGAGGTTTGTCCGGCAGCTGAATCGCCCCTGTGAGTGTCCACGATCATATGTGTACATGCTCTATCTCTTTCTTCACTAGCTGTGGGTAACCAACACACCTTCAGAACACCTGCGCTCTGGAACGGCCACTGACGCACTGGAGATGGGCTCCATGCAGCGCTCTGAGTCCTGGCCCCAACTGTCCAGCTCAAGGACACCATCAAAATTGTTCTCTGGCTTTCTTTGGACTTGTTTTTCAGAATCCCTTCCCATAGGAAGATGGAATCTGTATCTGGTCTCCATGCCCGGGCGCTGTCAGGGGGCTGCCGGGCGGTCTGTGTGGGGAGAGTCCGGGGCTGCCCCGGGCCGGACACAGCCGGTCCCAGCCGGTCCCAGCCGGTCCCAGGCGGCTCCAACGGCCCCAGCGCAGGACACAGCTGAGCCCCTCAGCCAAGCTGGGGGCGCCGGGGGGAAAACAGGTTTCAGCAAGGGCCAAAGGCGGCCCAGGCAGAGGAGGAGGAAGAAGCCAAGGAGGGAGCAGCAGCAGAGGGATCCAAGATCTTCTTCCAGAAGATACCAAATAAATGCTGAAAAAGTGTGCAAAGAACATGATGGAGTTCTTCCTGACGGCAGCTTCTTGTGGGATTTCAGAGCATTGGGGAATCTTGCTCCATGTTTTCAAGGCTCAGGCCACCAGATGCAGTGGTTTCTGTGCCATGTTTTGGAATTGAATAGGAAATTGTCTGAAGCACAGGAGACACAGAGGCATTTCTAAGCTAAGAAATGAGCCAATACACTTCACTGGTGCCTTTGTAAATGGCTCCACCAGGCCTTTCAAGCGTATGTCACATGTTTTGTTAATGGATGTGCATTTCAAAAGCTGTTACTTCTCCTCAGTAGTTTCCTAATGTGCTCCCCATTGCACTTCCCCTAGTTGTCAAGTGCATTTCACGTTTTGGGCATCTTGGGCAGAAGAATATTCCATTAAGGGCTGGCAACTTGGAGCACTCCCAGGATGGCATCAGTCTTGCCCACGCCTGGCATATTGCTTAGCAACACCGATGAACATTTATTGCACATCCAGCTATTTATGTTTCATGCTTCACATGTTGACTTTCTCTCCTGCCTCCAAGTTTTTTGGATGGAACTGCTGTACGTTAGATGCCCCAATAGTGATGGACAAACACAAGCCACTCTTCTGTCCCTACAAACTGAGGAGGCAAATGATTTCACCTGCTGTGACAAGCCTGTCAACTTTTCCTGCTTGTTGTTACGGAAAGTTGTAGCACCAGGATAATATCAAATATATACTCATTGTTAAAGTAATGCTATATTCACAGATACAGAAATTGCAATAAGGATACTACCAATATTTAAAGCTGATAGTGATTCACCTGAAGTGTTTTTTTAACACAGTAAGGCATTCCATTTTGTACAAGGTCCTGCCTTCATTGCCCTGTTGGCACACTCCAAAAGATCTCCTTGCCCTTTTGTGTCCTTTCATTTTATTGGTACAGCTCTATCTCCATACTGGTATTCTCCACATGTACTACTTTCAAGGAGCACAGGTGACTGGGAAAGACTGGGAATGACTGTGCAGAAGGAGGCACAAATGGCTAAAGGTGATCAAGACCACCAACACCACCCAGAAACTTCCAGCAAGAGTTTTTTAATACTTTTGCTCTTCCTGCTTTTCTACCTCTGGAGTGCTCCTCAACAGAAAGCCCAGACTAGCACCATAATGTGCTATGCTACAGTGCAGCAGCTGCAGTACTTATCAAAATAATATGTAGGATTTTCTGTCTGAGGGGCTTCACATTTTAAATATGTGACTGTTTATAATTGTTTAGAGAGGAGCTCAACAGCTCAATATAGGTTCAGAATAGAAATTTACCCTGCTATCCCCAAATTAATGTTTTTCAGGGAGGAAGGAGAGAGGAAATTCTCTTTAATATCCAGCTGAATTTCTTCACAGTGAATTAAACTGTTTAGCAAAAAGCAAAACTATGTATATTGAATATAAATAAGATATGGAAACGTAGGGGAAAATATCAATGATAGTTGCCTGAAATGCTAGATTCACAGAGGTATGTGAAAACCTCTTTTTGGTCTCATTTCATTTAGCATCTCTCAGATTTCACTTTGGGATTTGGGCTCCAGTCTGATTTTAAAGAACTACTTCTGAAAGCAGCCAAGCTATATTCTGGGAACCAATCTCAGTAATTGAACATGAAAAATAAACTATGACCATATACCTAATGCACTATTTCCATTTTCCTTATGCATTTGACTGGAAAAAAGATGAGAAAGAGCATCTTATGAAAAATTTTACATTAATTTAAGCTTTCATCTGTAGAATAAATACATAATATTGGATATCATGACTTTAACACAATGAATCAGTTTGAACCTTGATGTAAGTGGAAATTACTCCTGTATGTAGTAAAATACTGCATTTCTGGGAAAGAATGTAACACTTTGTGGGATAATAAACAAAAATATTAGTTTAGAAGAAGGATATTAAATACCGTTAGAAATGTAGAAAATTTCAGATTAAAATGATATAAATTACACTCATATAAAAATGGGTCAGTTACTGCCATTACAAAATAAATGAAAGCAGAAGAGTGGCAAAAAATCTATTATGAGATTCAGGAAGCTCAATTTCTCACAGTGTTAAGTGCTGTGAATCAGAGCATATGCACACAAGGTATTTCAGATTTTCTTCAGAAATGGCAGTGAAATTAGACATTTTGTCAATACTTCTTCCTAAATTTTCAAGGCATATCTAACTGAAATGGCTTCAGGATGCAGATGAAATTTTTAGTTGTTTGGGTGATGCCTTGAAAGAATTAACACAGATTTGAAAGCTAACAGTGGATTACTAAGAGAAAAATGAGTGCAAGGGAGAAATTGCTATGTGTATCTAGCTGTTCATTACTAAATACTGTAAGCCATACAGCAAGTGTCCTCAACAATGGATCTAGCAGTAACATCCTACTCAGAATATGAAATAAATGTGGGGAAAACTACGTGGACATATGTATCAGCTAACATCGGTGATTTTCCTTCTTCCAGTGTGTACTGGTAAGAATGAGCGGACCAAAGAGGCCAATTCTGTTCAAAACACATTCGTTCAGGGCAAGTGGCGACTCACTCACTCTCATGCAAAGCTGAGAGGATCAACACCAAGTGCTGCAGTACAGACCTGGGAGAAAGGCAAGACTCCCTGCTTACTGCAGCAGTCCCAGTGAGTGACACTGTCTTGCACCCTTCTGCTCTGTATTGTCAATGAGCTGCCTACTGTCAGAGTGAGGAGATCCAAGCAGCTCTTTGAGCAACACTATCTCCAGGATAAGGTATTTTTTCCTGAGTAAGGGAGTGCATCCAGCAGGTCCCCACTCAGGTACACCTGCCTTTGTGCAAGACTCATGGCAGAGACTTAACGGAGCCTCAGGATGAGTAATCCATATGCTAAAATATGCCGCCAATCAGGTTTTGTAATTCTCTGACCAATTACAAGAGGAGCTACCTAACTAAACTTCTTGGGATTACTACCTCATTTGGAAACTAAAGCCTTTGCTCTCAGTTATACTTCGATGTGGGAGTTTCACTCTTGAAATCACAATCGTCATTCACATCACACGGGAAACAAGGATACGTGCTGGCCTTTTTACTTTATCAACAGTCAGAAGTCCCATAGTAGTCACAGATTTCATAAATGCTACATACTGATCATGAAGTTACATCAGCTGTGACCAGGAACAGTTATCATCAAGAAAATATGGTAAGAATGGAAGGACATATTACAAATTCCTGGTGTGAGATCAGTGAGCCTGAAAAGCTCAGCTCCTGATCTGTATGGCCACTGCCATCACATCATTTTTCAGAACAGAACCTTTCCAAGGCCAAAGACATCCAAAGACAGATAATCCACAAAGTTCAAATTTCAAATACAGCTTGGGCTGCTAGAGACTATCACTGATGGCAAAAATCATGTGCAAACTATCAGTAGAGTCACTGTGCAAGGATTTTAAGTCAAGTGGGGACTACTGGTAGTCAGAAAATGCAGGTCAATATGGTACAAGCCTTCAGGAAATCTTATGTTCCGTTAGGTCTCCCAGCCAAATATTTTAAAGAAACTGATAAACACTTGCTGGTGCAAAAATGTTCTTTCCTTCAAGAGACTACAGAAAGCATAGATTGTTTTTAAGACAGACTCATCGCCTCATTTTTTTCCAGAATTCCAAATATCTGCTGACACCCTCAGGCAGAAAGGCAAATTTTCTTTTACTTTAAAAAAAGTGTGCTTCTCTCTCAAAAAAAAAAACAAAACAAAACAAAACAAACAAACAAACAAACAAAAAAAAACCAACCAAACAAACACAAACACCCCCCCCCCCCAAATAAAAACAAACAAACAAACAAAAAAAACAAAAAAAAACAAACAAAAAGAAAACCAAACCAAACCCCTCATCCAAAGTAACTCAGGAGGAATAGTTTGCTCATTTTACCCAACTCAGTTACAAAAGTATCTCATCTGTAATATCCTGTGCTCAGGGCTGTGTATAACAGGCCACAGATCCTGTTCTGAGCAATCTATAACAGAAGTCTGAGATATGATTTATTTGCCTCTTAATACTTGGTTATCCAGAGTTTTACTTCTTCTCTCAGTAGACAGTAAATACTTTTAAGGTGGGAAGAGCTCAGGAGACCCAGGTGCCATCTTCTCCAGGAGTAAGAGAAAACCAAGAAGCAAACAGGCAGGATGGCTCCATGTTCAAACAGTAGTGATAGGGCTACTCTGTTCTTGTAATTCTGTTTCCAGCGCTGAGCACTACAACAATCTGACCATATCATGGTGATGACACCCAGAGTCCTATCCTCAGCCTCCTGATACTTAAATATTTCTTCCTAAAGTGCCAGCTCTGTGTGATTAGGGACAATTTAGGTACTTGTTTAAAAATAAGTTTCTTAATTCGCAAAATTAAAAAATAAAAAAGAGGGACAAAAAAACCCACAAACAAACAAAACACCACAAATCTATTTATTCCAGTCTCATTCTCTTGAATTGTTTTTCTTCTTCCAGGGTGAGAAATTTTGCACTTCTGAGGCTTGTGTGAACCTTCATCATCCTCATTTCCATGTTCTTTACTGCTAAAAGGAAACAACGGGGACATTGTTCAGATCTGATACAGGTTTCCTGTTCTATGTCTTTTTCTGGCAGAGGTGATTTTCCAGATAAGGGAACTACCTGTTGCTGTACACCAAAAAGTTTTCAGTTTCCCTGTGATCCTGTGTGCAACGGGAATTAAACCAGTAATCCACGTGCACTGAAGCTAGGGTCATAACCTCTCATGTTACCACCACTGAAGACAACGTGGAAAAGTTCTTTTTATGAAAACATAACCCAGAGTAACCATTTTTTCTATCCCCGTTTAATATATATCTCTTAACACTTGCTCTGGCTTGGAATTTTACTTCAAGGGTCACATCTTGCTCAAAGGAGTAAGTGTCAAGGTGCCATGTAAGTATCTACCATTGACTTGTGAATGACATAATGCAGTACAGCAAATGCAGACTTCAACAGCAAAGGGCACAGAAGATGTGATAAGTAGACTGGTACAGGACAGCAGGAAAAAGACCATTGTTTTTTGTGGAAAAGACATGACTCGTTAGAGGGGAAGAAAAAGAGAAATGTGAGCTCAGGAGGATCAAGACAGGCCTTCTGCAAGGTAGCTTAAACCACTGTAGGCCAAACAGGAATAGAGGGAAATTTCAGTGCAGAAATGACAAATGGAGTATGAAAGTATTTCTACAGATTGAAAACTTGCAATCAGTCAACACTTCTTCATCTTCACATCTCCTCCTTCAGATTTCCAAAGGTTCTTTGTAGATTTTTGTTTTCTGTGGTTTTTTTTCCCAAAGTGACAACTAGATTTTAAGAGATATCCTTTCATGACCAATCTTATTCTTCTTCCTTGCCCAGAAAAACTCTCCTCTTCTATGAGGAACAACCCAGAGAGAAGTCATCAGAGGAGTCGATATCCAGTCTCAACACCTCAACCTTGTACATCAGGGGACACATGAAAACAATGCAAAACAGAAGGAGAAACCTCAGACATTCAAGGGAATTTTTTTGAGGACTGAGGTAATTTGCTCGATGGAGTTACTCATCTGGGGTCAGCCCATGGCACTTCCTCATGGCACACTGCCTTTTAGGGGAGAGATGCCTTGAGCTAGCTTAGTTGCCAGAAATAGTGTAGCTGCCTCATGTGTTACCTGTTATCAGCTCTAAGACAGAGAGTGTCTAAATGCATGAGTCAGGACCCCTCTGCTGAGCTGAGATTTGCATCAAGTCCTTCATCAGAAGAGCAGGTACAACAAAGATGATTGAGACTTCATCTGAACATAAGAAGTTACGATCACTTCCGAGGGAAGAAAATACTTATGTGTGAATGGGAAGAGGAGTATGACTGGGAGGACCAAAATCATGGACATCAAATGCCTACATGAAGTCCAAATGCAATCTTAGTGGATTTTCCTGATTGCCAATGATGCATTCAAAGTCAAACAGGATGGCAAGGACAATTGTGTCTCTGCAGCTGTGACTGATGTGAGCCATTTGACTAGCCAGCAAAAACTTTTGTGAGGTGAGCAGATGGAGCTGATAGCAACTATTGGAGGAGGAAACAAGACTGAAACATCAGGTCCAAGCTACAATTAGAGGCATCATTTTGTATTGGTCTGAAGAACCCTGCAGCGGTATAAAAATCAGTCTATTCTTCTGCAGCAGGTAGTCAAATATGGGATGAGTGGGAAAATAAAACTATGGGAGCATTGTGAGGGGAAGACCTGAAGGAGGGTGCAATCATGGAAAGATTTGTTTGACAACATCCAAGAAATAAATGAACTAAAAAACACTAGTAGGTTTATCTGGGCTCATTTCACAGAGAATTACTTTTAAAAACTTTTGCTCCTTTTAGCCAAAGTGTGTCTCTGACTCTCTTTAGTTCATGAAGAAGGGTAGGGGGTAAGGGAAGGAGTCTAGCAGAGAAAGAGCAAAGAAAGAGTAAAACCACAGCTGAAAAGTCAAACTGAATTCCAGAATGCAGGTTGAAAGGTTAATGAATGCAAATAGCTCAACTGGGGTGCTGCATAATGAAAACTAGCAATCATGTTGAACAAGGGAGTAATCAGGAAAGGATGAGAGAGAAACATAGTGGGCCATGGTAAAGGTACAATTAAACTTTCTTGAGGTAAGTCCAATGCTTTTTTATGGAGACACATCCAATGCAAATGTGGTCCAAATTTGGAAAATATGATTTACCACCTTTTCCTTTTACTAATGAAAACATTTCTGCTGCTCTCATTTTTGTATAAACAGCTGTTTGTACAAATACTGCTAGTTTTATATAGCCAGTTTTAGTGCATTATCTTCCCTCCAAGTAATCCCAAAACTAAAGGTGAAAAGAGCAATGCTCTACAAAGTACCATTCCTAATTACTACAGCTCAAGGGCTAAGGGTGTGATTGGACGCAGGACAGAACAGCAGTGTTCAGGGATTGTTCATGAATGGCTACCAGCAGAAGTGAAAGTCTATAAAGAAACCTTAAAAATGGGTACAGGAAAAAATAGTGAAAAGTTTGTTGTATTTGAACAGCTTGGTCAGCAGGTCTGAGCACAACTTTTCTGCGCCTCAGTGAGAGCTTCACAACAGGAAAAAGGTTTGAATTTATGCTAAACATGGCAGCCAGGTATGTTGTGCCTGAATGTAAGTATCTGACAGTGGCTTTCTGTGGTGCACATGGGCTGCGTTCAGTTTCTAAGTGAAGTTTCATTTAGTCTAACCTATGAAACCGTAAAGAGAATGGGTTGACAGAAGTGTGTAAGGATGTTGTAGCCTTTCCCATTCACATCACCTGGGGCACACGCTCTGCACCACATTACGGAAAGGACACACTGCTATGGAGCTAAGCCCTCATCCTTCCCAAATTAAGTACTTTTAAAATGTTAAAATGTTTTGGATGCTTCTAGCCTGAGAAATTGCTTATGTACTTCCCTTGTACATTGCAGTATAACATTCAAAGAATGTGAAACTAACTTTTTTTTTTTTATTTTCCTTTAGCAATAATGCTAAAAGTACTTAAGCGTGGGTCAAGATAAGGTAAACAGTACAACTCCATCACTGAATGGTTCTGTTAAATAAGGATAATTTTCTCAATAACATTTGTATGGTATCCAAAAAAATCTTTCTTTTCACTGCTTCTTTCATTCTGCTTTTTTAATCAGTATTAAAAAACCCAAACAAATAGACAAAAAAACAAACCACACTTCGGATATAACTGGAGATTCCTGATCCTAAATATGATCAGGTTTTTTGTTTGTTTTCCCCATACACTCTGTTTGTTTCTTAACTGTAGATTATGCTGTGTCGTGGGAGAAGAGCTTTTAACAGTTTTTAAACTGAAGGAAGTTTCTCAGGTCAGTATTTTTAATCTGAAAAAACCTGGACCCCTGTATGGTTGTTTGGCCTGAGGGAGATGAAATTGGATGTGCTTTGGTGCAAGAGACAATCAGAGACTTTATTGAAGTCTCTGGGAGACAGAGACTAATAGGGCACACATCTTGTACAAAGTCTGGGTTTTATCAGACTATGTTCTGTCGACCTGACATATTCAAGAATATGAGACTTTGGTTTCTATTTGTTTTGTAAGTCTTTCTAGGAAAATCTGCCCCCTGAAAGAAGCCATCTGGTAAATAAGAAAAGAGTATCTAACCAAAAAAGCTCAGTGTAAAATTACTTATTTCAGTCAATAACAAATCCCAGAAAAAAAAATGCATTTTACTCCTTCAGACCTCAGTGCTAGTATTTTTTTTAAATTCTACCCTGTTGTGGCACATGTCCAACACCCAGTTCTGACCTTGGGTACCAGCTTAGGTCTCAGTGCCATCAGATCTTCAGTACAAGAGAATATCATATAGTGATACAAGAGAAAGAAAAGAGAAGAAACATGCAACTTGTTTCCCTTTTTTATTTTTTTTTTTTTTTCTGAAAAAAGGAGGCAAGAAAGGTATCTGATGACTCTGCATGAGATAAAAAAATTGCCAGTAAAAGGAAAGACAAAGATCGCCCTCAGAACTCAGGGTGTGCTTTGTAGAAAAGGTTTTGCCCTGGGATTTTTTTTTCTAAGAGAAAGGCAAATAAAACAAAGAAAAACAAGCTCCAGTCTGAGGCTGGTAAACAGATCCATAAATGCGCACATTGCTTCCAAAGCAAAGTAGTTGAGGAAAAAAATATTGGGATCATTGAAAACAGATTAAAGGCTGCCCTAGGGGAAGTGGAATATGAAGGCTGGACAAACCTTGATGGGCTGAGGGACCTTTACTCATTCCCAGAACGACTATATCGTTTCCACCGAATAAGCCATTAAGTTACACTACTAAAATTATGTAGTTTCAAGGTCTGAAAGGGGCTATTAGTCTTTTCTCAGTAAACGCAGTAGTAAGTAGGTAGACTCAAAGACACATGCCTGAAACAAAGTGTTACTTAACACGTTAAACAGAGCACCTTTAAAGAGTTTACTTTTTAAAATGGGGAGAAGATGGTAGAATCACAGTCCACATAAGCAAAAAAAACCAGCACGATGTGCAAAGCCTCCAAGAGTAAACAGCAAAACCAGCATTTTTTAGTTTATTCTTTCTGTATAACTCCCACACAAGTAAAACAACCCTGAAAATGAATCAGCAGTATTACCTCCCAGAATCAGCTATCTACTCACTTAGCAAGAGAGTGTTGCAGGAGAGAGGTCCTCCTTTCTCCTGTATAGTTAAGAAGTTCATTGTTTTTCCTGTCTTTTATACAGAACATACTGCTCTCTGTCCTCACCAGGAGGGAAAATAAATAAATAAATAAATAAATAACGCAACCAAAAAAATAACCCCAAAATACACAATGAAGTCAGAATTTAATTCTCTAATAATAAATGAGGGTATCAGAGACTGTTAAGAGAAGAGGCTGGGGGGCGTATGTGGAGAAAAAGTCCCTTAAGTGCTAAACTAACAATTACATAGAGCTTTTTTTATGTAAGTTCTGAAAAGAAGCTTTATTAAATTATTTACTCTTACTTTAGTCACAGCACTTACCTTCTTACCTTAGCAGCATGTGGTCGGTAGCTGTCTGCAGCCTGCTTCTAAAAACACAGCCTTGTGTCAAACCACAAGTGCAGGAAGAAGAAATTAATGGACTCAGAGACTCACTTCTGTCTTGGCATTTTGATATGGTTTGCTTCATTCAGAATGAGCTTTCAGCAGCAGATGCAGTTAGTGCAAACACTGTACTGGGTCTAAGTGCATGAGCAGGATATTGTCAACTCTGGTTGCAGCACTGGTGGCAGCAATATGAAGAGCTGTGTGAGTGGTAACAGCAAGTGGGGAGCCGTGCTTGGCTGACGATTTGCTGTGGACCTGCTACTTTTTGTCCAGATCTTGTGATATCTCCAGTATTTCCTTAAGTATAATTACTTCTTCAGTCACCATCCTGCTTTGCTACTCCAAGTCTGCCAGGTCTTCTCACATCCTCCTTTCCTAACGCAAATCCCAGTTTATCCTCCTAATCTTCAAAGGTCTCCAGTTACTTCTCTCCTACCTATCCTTCTTATCAGTTAGCACCTAGGTTTGCTCCTTCCTTTGCTCTTTAGGTGGCTGTATCATTGATTTAAATCCTCCTCCCTGCCCCAAGTTCCTTTCTGCCATCTTTTTTGTGTGAAATAAATATAATTTTTAAAGTTTTAAGCCTGCCAACATGTCTGCACCTCAGCCTTACCTCAAAACCCACTTTGGCTTAAAGCAGCAGTTGCTATGAGAAACCAGCTGAACTGCTGGTGCATTGCCACCAAACCTGTTGACTGGGAATTAAGAGCCCAGTCAAATTATGTTAATGCTTCCCATTAGTCTCGTTACCCCAGACCTTTCCACTACTGCTTGTTATTCATTTCCTTCTCCTGTTATAATTTCTCTGAAAAAATGATCCAAGTTATTGGTGCCTGGAGCTAAAGTCCACTGTGCAGACGGATGAGACCTGGCCAACAGTCATTCTGCATGGTATACAAGGAAAGGGAAGGGGTTTTTAAGTTTAGGGGTATTAGTGGAAAGTTGTGGACTCTGGCACTGAAAAACTGTACAGTTCTTAGCTGTCACATTCTAGCAGTCTACAGGTGAGGGGATGGTAGCCTTTATGCTACCAGGTATCACAGAATTTTGAAGATGGATACACTAACATATAATCATGTTTGTAGCCTAGGCATGTGAAGGTGGTGTTTGTTGTTTGCCTCAAGTGGTGTTTGTTTGTGTTATCTTTATATATCTCCATTTTCCATATATAAAGCAGGAATATCTATTTCTTCTTTCCTTCCTTCCTTATGAAGGCCAGCTTGTTTAAGTTGCTGGGGTCTATAGTACTACAGTCCTATAGGTATTAGAAACCAGATGGATTTGGGTTATATAGATTTTACTTTGACTTTCAGGTATCAATGATGCCACTGACTACAGGTGCATTAGTAACCCTTAGAAACTCTCACTGGTCTCCATGATACCAGGCTCTGTCCCATTCATATGCCACCATCTCAGAGGCTGAGTGGCGGATAAAGAAAGAAACATAATGAAGAGCTGGGTTCCATTGGATATCCAAGTTTAGAGCCTCAGAGAAGCATTAGAGACAGGATAGCATCTACTATGGCTAGAAAGCTCCATCTTTCCCCCCCAACAGTAACTACTAACCTCCCTCTATATAAATGTCAGAATCTGCCTCTGCAACAGATACGCAGTCTACATTTCAGGCTCTAGAACAGGCACCAAGCAGTGGGCAGCAATCAGTTTGCTATCCTTTCTGCCAATGCTAACGTTTCAAGTATTTGTGCTGTTCTTCACATGGGTTTAATTTCACTCATTGTGGTAATATTGTTGCTGATGAAATAAAAAGCTGCATGACTCAGAAACCTCCTCTGCAAGGACCTTGAATAACTAAATATATGCAATTTCTGCATGTGAAAGAAAGACAGTTTTCTTTTGTAACAAAAGGTGCAAACTGCAGCATCTTGTTAATGCAAATAACTTGACTCCTGAGAGCCATATAGCTAATATGAAGGGGACAGCTCATGGAATTACATTTGTTCGTATTTTACTTGTTCTGTTCCACACTGTTTAGGTGTTGTTATTGTCTAGTTCTTCAAAATTACACATTTTAAACTGAAGTTCTAGCATGGCTTTTAGCTGTGCAAGTCCCAGTTCAATCTGTATCTGTTTTAATTTTACTGGGGAATTCCTAGAAGTCCAGCTGGTAGGAGATTCAAGGACAACTCATTATCTACTGCTCACCAAACCCATTGGCAAGAGTGTGCTCTGACCTTCCTTCCCTTCTTTGCCCCCACATCAGCATCTTACTATAAAACTTTAGTTTCAGTTCAATTTGTGGCAGCTGATAAATTTCACTCTGTATATTCAGTAATTGCTGTCAACAGGCAACTGGCACATAATAATTTCAACATCTGCAGAACTGGGCCATTAGACGTTTCAGTGATAAATAATGTTGCTGGCTGTCAAGGTCCAGATAGCTTTTAAATGAAAGGTGTCCACAGTAGAATGATTGGAATCTGAAAACTGAAGAACTTGTTCATGTTTTTTTTTGAGTTGTATTTGAAAATACAATTCAGCGTGTGCTAAATTAATGATCACAGGCATGGATCAGATGGCTGGTACAGGAAAATGAATCCACGCGCCATGTGCCTGTTTCTGCTGTGATGTGTTGGTAATTAGTTTAAATATATCCGTTACATCTGTTGATTTTTGGTTCTACTTTTGAGTAATAATCCAATCTGCATCATTATTTAAAAAATAATTTAGCTCCATACTGAAGAAAATTTATTATAATACTGTAAATAAACCAAAATGAAGATTGCCCAAGTCCCAGGACTGTAACAACTCATTTTAACACACACATGAAATATTATTTAAGCTGGAAACATATTGGCTTTCTTCATTATATCATAACCAACCTTTAAGATTATATAACAGCTGTAAATATAGTACTGAAGCAATCCATGGTTAAGAGGGGATTGACGGAAGCACTGTCTTTCTTAATTATTCAGCTATCAAACTTAGAGAGGCTTTGTTGATCCAGCAGCAGACTTCTGCCCTCCAGCGTAATTCTCCCTTGTGCTGAGCACCTGCTAAAACTGAATCATGGTTTGAAAAAAGGTAAATTTATCTCCTTTTTCATGATAAACATAATTTGTTACTCTTTGTCATATCTGATTGCTTTTTTGTTCATAAACACTGAGCTAAGCATTGTGTCGGAGCCTGGTTGCCCATAGAGACCTTAGATTTGCAGCATTGTTCCTATTTAGGGCAGTGCTCAAGCACCTGGTATTGTGTAATCACACACACAGGTGCTTTCCTGAGCTGGAAATAGCTAATTATGTCCATACCCAAGTGATCTTCACCTTTTTAGCCAGATCAGCTATGCAAATGTTTCCTTCCATTCTATTCTAGCAGAACTGTGTTTCTGCAGTGCTAAAACACCTCACAGGCCGAGGCTAATTTCAGACTGGTCTTGGTTATGTCTTTCAGGTCCTAATGCAGGATAGTGTTTTCCACTCTCTTTCTCTGTGCATCTCACATGTTAGAGCTACTTCAAAAACCAAAGGCTTGGTAAAAGGTTTAACCAGGACCATACCAAGCCACGGTTCTGTGATCTGACTGTCAGGGATTTGCAGGCTGGGGTATGAAGTGTTGGATTTGATGTTTAAACCCCCAATGCACTGAAAACCACTGTCTAAGAGGATTATCTTCCCCTGTGTCCTCCTGCTGAAGGTGGGATCCTCAGGGGTGCAGATGCTGGGCTCCTATGGAAGGAGGCAAAGAGGACACCGCCCTCCCTTGGGGACTGGCTGGCATCAGAATCCACTCACCAGGTGTGACTCCAATAGCCCAAATATTTTGCTTTTTAACAGAAAATTATGCCTCTCCTTTTTTTTTTTTTTTTTTTTCCTCTGATAATCAAAATTGGTGGAGTATTCATGACAAGGATCATTTAAGTGGAATGAGGCTGGGAGAACAAACAACACCTTAAATGGAGCTGGAAATTAACATCCATTTTATGTCTGCCATTAGGTTACTGAGCTGTAGTATGTATTTTAAAAGTAGAGCAAAATTCTGGCTGACCTTAGTAGTTCAGGATTTAATCTGTAAAATCAAAACAGGCTCAAAATATTAAACTTTAGAAATTGAAGAACTGTATTAACTTATATCATAATAAAGCCAAGTTTTTTTCCAAAGAATGAAGAAAGGGGAGAAACAATTCAGAACATAGGGCAGTAGTGAGAATAAAATGTTCTTAAGAATAATCTTTATGTTGTCATATCCTTGAGGACTGCTGCAAAACTGGTCTCATGGAAGTGAGCGGAAATGCCATCTTTCCTAAGAAAGATAGTTTTAAAAAATATTTGTTTTGAAAAATCCATTTTCTGGGAGAGGGGTAAGGAAGTGGAGCAGAAATAGAGTTTCACCTTAAACCTTCGCAAACAGCTATGCTTTAAGAACTGAGTCTAAATATAAAAACAAATCTGCAGAGTGTGTGAGCATGGGTGAATAAAATATATTTTTTTACCTTCACAGTAATAGACTAGACTTTTCAGTAAGTGTGTTCATAAATTTTACTTCTAAAACTATTGGAAATTTTATATGAGCTTGATACTAGAGGGAATCATATTTATATTAACATTGCAGGAACCAAAACATTTATTTTCCCAATAGACATTTGATATTCTTGTCTTTGCTGGTTTAAATGAAATATTTTTCTCCAGCATTTAAGAATGCAGATCAGGGGAAGAACGGCTTTTTTTTTTCTTGTGGATAGAAAGGAGCTTTCATTGGACTTTTATAAATTTAGGACAAAACCAGAAAACAAGCCAACTTACTGCAATCTCAACTGCATACTATTTAAATTGTCACATTCACAGAAAAATAAATGACATTCTGGCTGATGGATTTATCTTTCTTATAGATTTGAATATTTTTAAAGAATTCTCAGAATGCAGTTATGTTGTATGGATTTCATGTAATTTTCAAAATTTCATGGTGTGAAAGTACCTTATTTGATGAGGAGATGGATCACTAGCTCATTAGTTAGAAATAGGTCTAATACTTTGACCCATGGCAAAATTGCGTTGTCACTTCTGGGTGTATCAAAGATGGATTTATCTGTGTTATTCTCTCAGTTATGGCATTACTGCTTCCCACTGTTTCATGAAAGCAGAAACAATCTACTTAAAATATTCTCCTCTGTCAAAGTTTTAATTTTGTTTCTATGTAAATAATGCATGTGTGCAGTCACTAGTGCTACTGTTATTAACTGGGAATAAACCTGGAGATTTCGGCTCTGAAAGTACAAATCCACACAATTTGAGCAAAAGCAGCAATTCTGTCACATACTATTAAGTAACAGGCTGCTATAGTCACTGTTACTCGCCACAGGGAGGGCAAATCTGCATGCATTAAACACTGTATATAATATTGAATATGGAGCTGCTAGCAGACAATGTAGAGCCCTCATTTGATTAATTTTAAAGGGTGAGAATCAAGCATGGCATGAAGACAGTTGCACGTAGCTTTGCTTGCAAGCACATCTACCTCACTGTTGATTTCTCCAGCCATGCTAGTCATTAACTACCATAGCTGTGTTATTCAAAACAAAACAGACTAGAACTAGCAACAGCAAATGAAATAATTAAAGTAATCTCTCTTTTGCTGAATGTTATGAGACTAATTGTGCTACATACACTTACCAAAAGCCTGTATCGTTTTTGTGTGTGAAGTAGTGAAAGCTTACTCAAATACTGCAAATGTGACTCAAATAATCCAGCTAGAAACACTACGTGCTGCAGCGGGGAAAGCAGAAAAAAATGCTCTTTTCTCAAGTCTCAAAGTGATGAAATCTCTATTTCAGGGGAAGGTTGTCTTGAAATGCCTGAGAAATAGCCCATTGCATTGATAATCTGCCAAAGCTTTCCACTGCTGAAGATACAAAGGTAAAACAAATAAATCCCTTCACTAGGAGCAAGCCGACGTCAATTCTGTGCACAATGTTTGCAAGGTCAACTCCATGCTCTCTACAGGCAGGTCTGTTTATAACTGCTGTGCTCAAAACCAAAGCCCGCTGTCAATTCCCATATGCTGACAGCAGTTACTATCACACCAAAACCAAAATAATAAATTGCACCAAACATTCTTCAAAGAGAGACCCATATTCTTCAGGGTTAACTCCAGAGGAGAGGAAACTGTTGTCAGCATGGAGGCAAACATTAAAATACACGCTGGAGAAACTTTGAAGATCACTTGGGCTCTGGGAGAGGAAGAGTCCAGAAGTCACACTGCTTTTGCCATCACTCTTCTCTTTGCAAACAATCCCCATTTCTCTAGTTGTCATTCATGTTTTCTGCACCTTTCATTGTATTCTCCCATGCCTACACTGGAAGAACCCCATACTATAATTTTTTAGAATCTCTACCTGGTTCCTCCCCTTTCAAGCTGCATGAAGGGGCAAAACTGAAGTGATGTGCTGCCCAAGGATGTGGATCCCCTCTCATGTTCTGGAAAACTTTATTTCATCCACAGAGACACATTCATTCAGTGAATATACTGATTAAAACATGCGCATTGTTCTGTTTAGCTGATCAAACACTCACTCATTACCTTCTTCATCACCCTGGAGGAGGCTGAATGATGTTCCCGCCCTTAGAGGCGTCCATTCCAAAGGAAGGGGTCACAGCAACAGGGTTAAGGGTCCCCAGTGACTCAAGAAGACAGCCAGTCCTTCTACTAGGACACCAATAAGCAGGTCATGGGAATCAGCCTTAAACCCTGAACCCTCCTGAGCACATTTTCAAATCAAGGAGAGAATAAATGATTCAGGCAGAGAGCAGATGTTTAGGCTGTGGCTGCTTAGTTTGAAACAGAGAAAGATGTTTTCCTCTGTTGATGTTGATAAGGTTGAGTTGTTTCGTTCTTTTATTTGAGAGAAAATAAAAGTTGTTTTGAAATTCTACCCCTGACTTGCAGTGGCACCCACCAGTCTGCTGAGGAGCAGTCACGATCAGCCAACTGCAACACATTAACTGGGTAGGGCAAAACGGTCAAAACTATCAACCTTTTCTGTATGGAAAAACTCAGTGTATACCTTGCCAGTCTCTTTGTCTCATTAAATTAAACTAAATTAAATCAAATCACCTCTGAGGTCTAGATGGTAGAAATGTGCACAACAGAGATCTGTCTATGCTTTAAATTCTGCATGAAGTGCGGATGAGTGTGGCTTTGCAGCTGAGTTTCATTGATGTGTAAGCTAGTATTCATGTCAGGTTTTCTTTTAAGGATACTTGAATAACTCTATTTTTAGACTTTACTGTGATCTTACTTCATCAGATATTGCATGCATAATGCATCATCAGCAACAAAAATGTAAATCATAGCATAAATCAGCCAAAAGATGCTACAAGAAGTCCAAATTGTTTTGCTTGGGGACTTGAGTAAATGGATTCTGTTTTTTAATTCCTAAATTCAAAGAGGCTGTATGGGGCATGCTCCCCAGGTGTATAGCTGATTGAGGAACATATGTTGTAAGGCCCCTCAGGTTGGGTCCCAACCATGAAACATCATATTTCATTCTGAAAGTAGCTTTTACCTTTATACTTTTTGCTTAAGAGAAATCGAGACCAGAATTTGGGTCTCTCATCTAAATAACTCAGATAAAGTACATCCTGATTGATGGCAAAAACCACTTGCTGATCATTCACAAATTCAAAACCAAGGAAGAAAACCCTGTAAAGTAATTTCAGTGCAGTCCCCCATGACCCAACAAGTAAACCCTTCACAGGCACAGGAGGCTCAAATGCTTCCAGTTTAATTTTCAGCAGCAAAGAGTAATTACCTGGGGCTGTGTCCTGTTATTAATGTGTTAGGGAAATAGAATTAAAATCAGACATCTTACGGAACATCAAAGAGCACTGAAAGGGAATTAACAGACCTGTTTTTCATCTGGGAAGGCATTTTACTCGTTGCTGTTTTTGTTATGGACAATCCATTTAATCTAGCTCAACAGCTTTAAAAAGTGGGTCCAATAGGTTATTTATGGGGGCAGATTTGGGGGGGATGGCATATTGCTTTTCCTTACAGGTTACATGGATATGACAGAACCAGCTATTGTAGCTAGACGAGGCTCAACTGTTTGTGCAAGCAGATGTCTGCTCCTTGTTTCACCCTCTCTAGGCAGCAAATGCAGGAGCAGCTCATAACATGCTCTGTACGGGGACATCCTGGGAATGTACAGGGAATCATAAAACCATAGAAACATAGAACAGTTTGGGTTGGAAGGGACTTTTAAAGGTCATTTAGTCCAACTCCCCTGCCATGGGAAGGGACATCTTCAACTAGATCAGGTTGCTCAGAGCCCCGTCCAACCTGTACCTGGACTTGAAAGGAAGCGCTCAGGGTTAGGGTATTTCTTGCTGCCTAAATAGCCACTCTGGGTTGCATGGATAAGCCAGATCTAGACAGTAGGTCAGCAGCTGGACGTCTCCGTCTTAATGGGACAAATGTTGAGTAAATGTATCATTTCATCTGAGGGCCATAACCATGACAGCAGTAGTATTTTTTTCCTGACCTCAGTGACTCTTCACACAGTGTTTTATTTTTTGCAGGGAGAAGCTTTCTCCTCCACAATCTCTGAAACTGGAAGAGCCTTTTGTATTTCTCTGGTTCATGGATCCATCACATTTTATCTTCAAGTTATCTCTTTCCTTTGATTAGGCCTTTTATTTCTTTTTCCCCTGGGTTATCCGTCCTTGTTTCCACAGTATGTAACCAAGCTGCTGAATATTCATTATTAGCCCCTAGAGTCACATAAAGATCTCCAAAGCATGATAAAACCCTCCTTGGGTGTGTTTTAGTTAGATTAGAGCCAAAGAACTAAATGAAACTGGGAGATGCAATACCTCCCATTAGTTTAAAAAAGAATTGGAGAGGGAACATTTATCCTTTCATATGGGAAAGGAGGGAAGGAAAGAGAATGGGAGAGGGAGAGGGAAGGAGGAGGAGGAAGAAAGCAGCCAGGCAGTTAGCGAGAAGGGGAAAGTGGACTCCTTCAATCCAGGCACCATGATGTGAAATCCCTTCTGTCCTGACAGCATGGTGTTTACTGAAGGTATTGCATCACTGCTTGGTGATGATGTCACAAAATACAGCTTTTCAAAGCAGCAGGGGTAAAACATTCAAGCAACTAACTTCCCAGTCAGCCAAGCACACCTGCCAGAAACAAGCCACCTCTGCAAGCAGAGTAGTAATAGTGCTAGCACTGCTTCAGACAGCCCAGCTATTAATGTGAGAGGAGATTATATGTACCTGACCAAAGCTTCAATCTATTATTTCCATAGTTAGATGCATGATTTAGTTCCTTAGGGATCCCAGCCCCACCAGGGCATGAACCTGTACCAAGGGAAGGCTGTGTGCAGCCTGCTACCCTGCCGGCTTTGAGCCCTGTACCAGCAGGCGGATTTCCCCAGGCTGGGTACAGAGGCAGGGAGGAGAATGACATTCCCAAAGGGCAGTTCAGAGCATCTGGAGGTCCCATCCTCAGCACTGACTGCTGGATTCATCCTTGATGAATTCCCCATTTGATATTGCAGTTTATTCACTAAATAAATAGATCAGGAATACATGTCAATTTGGAAAACCAAACCCACATCTTCTTCTTAATAAAACGATCTGCATGATAGGGTTTTGAAGAGTTTTGGATTTTTCAGGAAAATGCTCTGTTTGGCTGTAGTAAATACTCCTAATATTCTCATTTAGCAGGATTTCAGTTTGACCTTTTTATACTTTGCACTTATGAAATAATTCCCCTTGAGTATGGTGTCGTGGTTCAAGCCTGGTTGGCAGCCAAACACCACGCAGCCACTCTCTCCCCCTTCTCTTCCAGCAATAAGAAGGGACAGAGAGCCAGGCTTGGGGTTCGAGATAGGACTGGGATGGGGAAAAAAATCACCCTTTATGGGCACGAGCAAAAGGCAGACTCGTTAGGGGAAGAAAAAAAGAACATATATTTATTACAGACACTAACAACAACACTTAACAGAGTAGGACAGTGAGAAGCATTGCCACATCTTGAGAACACCTTCCCCCCACCCCTCCCTTCTTCCTGGGCTCAGCTCTGCTCCCGATATCTCTGCCTCCTCCCCTGAGCGGCACAGGGGCAGGGAATTGGGAGGGTGCAGTGAGTGCTGCCACTTCTTCCATCTTCGGTGGGGGAGTTTCTGGAACTTCTTCCCCCTGCTCCATTGTGGTCCCTCTCTCACAGGAGACAGTTTTTCACCAACTTCCTCCGACTGGATTCTCTCCCACGGCTGCAGCCCTTCCCGAGCTGCTCCGGCGTGGGACACCCCCACATGCTGCAATCCTCCCAGCACTAGAATTGCAACAGTGGGGGCTGCCTTTTACCACAAGACCTGACCTTCTTCAGGCACAGTACCTTGATCGAGCAGGCAGAAGCCCCAGGCCATAAATCAATGTCTGCTCCACCGTAGATCTCCATGGGTGGCAGGGGGTGGCCGCCCTGCCGTCTCACCACAGGATACAGGGGGGTCTCTGCTCCGGCACACCTCCCCTCTCCTTTCTTCCTCCATTCCTCCACTCCTCCACTCCTCCACTGACCTTGGTGTTCACACAGCTCCTCCTCACAAGTTCAGCTCCTCCTCACAAGTTCAGCTCCTCCTCACCACGTCCCTTCTTAAATACCTTATAGCAGAGGGGCGCATCTGATTGGCTCAGTTTTCATGCAGAGGTGGAGCTGATTTGGAGCTGGGGGAGCTTCGGGAAGCTTCTCACAGGCCTCACCCCCTATAGCCCCCTCCCCTGCCATCAAAAAAACTCCACCACTCACTCAACCCAGGACATATGGTCAGAACACTAACTGAGATCTATGTCCAGGGATATACTGAGTATTTAAAAGCATGAACAGGAGAGAATTGAAGGCCTTTCTAAGCAGGTAGAAGGACATATTACTGAGTGGGATACAGCTGGACTGAAGTTCCTACAGATGCTGGGTAAAACTGAAACTCACCTTTCTTTCCACTCCCTATTGCTAGTGCTTACACCACTACACCCTTCTGATGTCTTTGCCCAGGCCCTTCCCAGGCTATATATCGCAAGATAATCCCATCAAGGATCTGTGCAGTCAGCCAGTGTGGTACCTATGCAACAGTTACATTAAATTCACCATGAGGGCTTGCAAATATTTTCTTACATTTGTATACACAAAGTCCCATGGTGAATCTTTGCACTTACAAGTGCAGACATGCAGTATTTACATACTGAGAGGCAATGACAGAGTGTATCCCCATGATTATCCTTCTCTGTACATACACAAAGTGATTCCCAGTACTTCAAAGCTGCCCATAATACTGTAAAAAAAAAACGTTCAGGACACATTGTCAGTTAAGAAAAAGAGAGTTGTGTTATAAAATTTGTAATTGCAAAGCAGTGCCTTACAGATGATGATCTGTCTGTATGACATTTCACTTGCTGCCTTAGGGAGTTCTCAGAAACAATATATTTTAATGAGTCACTGTAATGACTTCAATCAGAAAAAGATACTTTCTGTAAAATGCCTCTTTTAATTGGGAATGTGAGCTATTATTCAGGAAAGATCAAATATCTGTTGTTCACGTAATGATTTTTTACAAACATAATGTAAACCTTTTCCTTGGTAACTGCTGTGTTAACAGAAAATGTAAACCTTGGACCAATAAAATAATTGTTATTCCTATATTTTGAATTACAAGGGAAATAATTTTCACTCAGATTCTTTAGCAAGTATGTTTAGAATCTGTCCTGGTTGGGGCTGGCCTAGAGGTCCTGTTGGTCTGGCAGCGGGAGGAGCTGCAGCCCCCTGAGACCCCAGGGGCTCCCCAGGGCCCAGTGCCCTCACCTGTGTGCGGGGGCGGGGGGAGCACAGCTGGAGGGCTGGGCCCCGATTGGCCGATAGTCCATGTCATGTGACATTGTGCTCACTATATAAAGGCAGGAGTGGGCCAGGAGAGGCTGCTGCTTCTGGGAGTGTTGCTGTGGGGCCTTTGTGTTTGGGATTGCTGGCTGGGAGCAGGTAGGTGTCGGTCGGCGAGCAGCTGTATTGTACATTACCTGCTGATACTGCTGTCGGTGTATTATTCTGTTACTGTTATTAAACTGTTTTTATCTCAACTCCCGAGTTTCCCTTTGCCCCTCTGATTCCCTCCCCATTCCCAAGTGGGGGGAGGGTGGGTGAGCGAATGCGTGGGGTTTAGCTGCTGAGTAGGCTCGAAGGACAACAGAATGTTTCCTTCAAAATAAGCAAAATTTAAATTACTAAATGTCAAGAACAACCCTCCTGAAAACTGACAGTGCCCATGGGCTGGTGCTACTTGGCTTAAGCACCTTTCCTTCATTAAATCATTGGTTATACTGTGTCTGGTCTCAGTATGAAGCTCAGGACAGAATGAATGTCATTAATTAAGTTATTATAAAATTTTTTTTTTGAGTTATATGACTTTTACAAAGTGAGCATATGGACTGCTCAGCTTTCAAAAGACTGCAAGAGGAAAAGCCAAGCTGGCAGGAAAAGATGTGCAGAAGAACAAAAGAATGAACCATAAGAAGGACTGAGGAGAAGGAAATAAAATAACCACCTACCTTACTGAGAGATATCCCAGTAGGCAGTTACTGAGACCAGGGAACATGTTTTTTACAATAGGAATGTTCTCTAGGCTGAGGTAGGAGAGAGGGGTAATCAGTAAGCTGGAGGAGCCTTTCCCAAAGAAAAAGTCAGATAAAAACTTTCTGTATTCTACATGATGTGAGGCACTATTTTGGATGTAACTGGGTCTCCCCAAATCTCCTCTAGCAACCCTAATGAAAGAAGCTTCTTACCTTAAGGAAATAAGAGTTAAATGCATGAAACAGGATGATACAGAAATCCATTATGACTATACTCTACTATTTGTTTATCCTTCCACCTGTAATTTTGCTGGCCAACACTGAAGGTGCCCGGAGCTAGGCATATAGCCAGTCTGTAAGGAAAAAAAGCACAAAATTTCACAAAATGGCTGTAGTTTTCTCTTTGGGTAATGGGCCAGGCACCACCATTTGGTGAAATTAAAACCAACTTGGAAAAAGTCCTGTTTTTTAAAATTTTCATTATAAACATTTTGCACAGATCAAATAAGACAATACATGTTACAAAAGTAAGTCAGAAAGCACTTGAGTTAACTGTGTACAAAGTGGTTGTGAAGGGGAATGGGAGTCAGGATTCCTTCCTAATTTCTCAGGAAACCATTCTGCACACTGAAGCATTTACCAATGTTTCTGAGATTGTTTCAGTAAATTTATTTTGCTGAAGAACTGGACAGGTTTGGTCTTTATTTCCATATAATCCTTGTTAAATTTAAGCTAGTAGAGCAAAAGACTGTTGATTCAAAAGAAAAAATCAACATGTCAAGGGAAAATTAAACATTACATGAAGTGTCACTCCGATTCTCTGAGACATAATTAAACCCAGGATGTTTTTTGAATCTATGCATTAGTAGTCACAAAAAAGAGACCATTACGAAAAGTATTGAAGGTGTTACAAAAGCAAACGATGAAAGGACAAAAACCCCAAGTCTTATGAATTGGAATTGCTCACAGTCATCAAACCTCTGAATGAGTTATAATTAATTTCATTTTTCACCCACATGAAAATAAATAAAGGATATGTTGAACTATTATATGTGACCAGCTATAAAAGAAAGTTTTGTGGAAATGCAATGTATGATAATTGCTTAAGTATTGCTATAAATTAAAAAAAAAAAAAAGGGAATTAGGAAAGACACAGACCTCCCCAAATACTTTGGTCAGTGAAGGGTGGTTCTGTCACTTTGTCTGATCCCACTGCACACAGCCGGACCTGGTGAATATTTATTTGTTCATGACAAATATCCAAATACACAGCACTCAGTGCTGGTGTTTCAGAAGGTGGCACTGTGGAGCTGAATCAGATTTCCCCTGGGGGGCTGAGGAAAAAAGAGCAATCTGGAACTCTGACAACAAGATTTAGAAATTTTCTGAACCATAAAACATGGTTCATCATAATTGCCATGAAGAAAGTCAGGAAGGTATGGAAAATTTTAGGAAAGGCATAGAGACTTCTCATCATTAAAAGCCATGCGATCACTGATCTATTAGCTGAATGTAGAAGTGCAAGTCCCAACATCCCAGGCATATTCCAGTTTCGATAATCCAGTTCTGTGTAGCTGAAACCCCTCTCCTAGTTAAGCGGACATCATCTGTGTGCCACCCCTTTCTTGGCCTCCTTTAGTACACTCGCTTTCCAGGTTTCCTGTTCTGTTTTCATCTCTTTGTTTTGAATTTCTTTCCCCACGCATGTGTTAGCTTGAGTCTTTTTCCATGCTGAGTTTCATTTTGCTATTTTCAGCTCAGCTTTGAATGAGTTAGATTATGCTCATGCTGTAGAGCATTGCCAATCTTGTCATACCATCTGTTTCAAAAATTAGAAAAGAAGTTGAATCCCTTCGTGGCATGATATAACTACTTTGCTCTGGGAGTTTTCTTCATGGGTTATGTTTTTTGTTCACTTGTTGATAGTTCCATCCTTTATGGCCCAGTAGTTTAAATACCATTATTTTCTCTGCCATTATGGCTCCCTGAAAGCTTCATTTTGCCTAAGACTGCTAACACTCTATATAATTCAGCTTATTTTGCACTTCCAAACACAAAACTCTTTACAGGTTTTCTAAAAACTCAAGCACTAATGAAGAATATAGCATGTTTTATGAGATGATAACTAGGTGGCTATTCTACTGATATTTAAGGCCATATAGATTTCTATCTTATTGCCCAAAACAATATAGGGAAATAATTTTAGTATTCCTCTTTAAAAATGCTTTTTAAAAAACAAATAATTTTTACTTGAACTCAACTTGACACAGGTTTCTTTTGCATATCCAATTGCTCCTGCCTTCAGTAAATTAGATATGGCGGATTTCTGAAGAGTCAGTGAGCACGTGCTCACCTAGCCCCACAGCAAACAAATGGAAAGCAAGCTGAAGAAGGTCCAGGAGAAATAAGAGGGGCACAGGAGCCTAATTAAAATGTGGCTACTGGAGTGAGTAAGAATTGTTTCTCCTGTGTACACATCTGAGCATGAACTTGTTACACATCAGTTACATTCCATCTTCCTGCTCATCTCAGCAAACTGTCAGTAAAGGTCAGCGCATAGGTCTGCAACAACTAGACATGATCAGGAATTTTTTTTTGCTAAGGTAATGAGCATGTATAACACAATTAAAAACTATACTTTCTATTAATACAGTCCTATGTATTTATGAGAGTGATTTTTTTTTTTTTTTTTTTTTTTTAAATTCATTCATTTATTTCCGTGTTTTCTAGTGACTGATTTGGACCTGTTTTATCCAAAGGATGGTACTTTCCTTACCTGAGGGAGAACAAGGGACAGAGCAGAGCTGACAGAATCCCTCATGGTATGGGCCTTTCAGTAAAAGGGCCACTAGGAAATTTTCAAGTCCATAAATAAGCAGAAAAAACACTGTTTGTTTGTTTGTTTGTTTTTTCTCTGAGACTGGTGTAGAGTGCAGCAGTGGCAGGGGATTCAAGAGGAACTGAAGACTTCAACAGATCTAGGAAGTTTGCATAGCAACTGTTGATAGATTTCTGTTTCAAGCCCAGGTGCAAGCTGATATTGATGGAGAGCATCGCAGGTCTTGTAGTCCTTACTCTCTGCTACTTAGGTTTATCTTCAGCACTTTAAGCTTTTTTCCTTCAGCTGACTTTTGTCTTCTGCTGGACTTGCTGGAGCTGTTCTGGGTAAATGTAAGATGGATGTAATTTACGTGTAGAAATATATACTAGAACAGAAAGGGAGAACAGCTAGTAGTGAATGAGTAGTAGGAGTATGTCCTGGTTTTGGCTGGGATAGAGTTAATTTTCTTCCTAGTAGCTGGTACAGCGCTGTGTTTAGGATTTAGGATGAGAATAATGTTGATAACACACTGATGGCTTAGTTATTGCTAAGCAGATAGCAGTGGTCTAGGACTCTTCAGCTTCTTATACTGCCCTGCCAGCGAGTAGGCTCCCAATGAGATGCTGGGAGGAGACACAGCCAGGATAGCTGACCCAAACTGGCCAAAGAGATATTCTATACCATATGACGTCATGCTCAGTGTATAGACTTGGGGGAAAGTTGGGGGCTACTGCTTGGAAACTGGCTGGGCATCAGTCAGCAGGTGGTGAGCAATTGCTTTGTGCATCACTTGTTTTGTATATTCTAATTATTTTATATTACCATACTTATTATTATTTTACCTTCCTTTTCTGGCCTACTAAACTGTCGTTATCTCAACCCAGGACTTTTTTTTTTTTTTTCTTTCTCTCCAGTTCTCTCCACCATCCTACTGGGGATGGGGAGGGAGTGAGCAGCTGTGTGGTGTTCAGCTGCCTGCCAGGTTAAACCACCATGGGGTCTGGGTTGTCTCTTGAGCACATAAGCTGCTTGCAGTCAGCTGCCCTGCAAAACACTCACAGTGAGCACTGCCTTAGCCCATCACCTTTGGACAGTTGTGCATTTATCTATTCCCTGAAGTGGGCAGAGGAAGAAAAGTCCATAAATAGTTCTTACTTCCATTCTACCTCTTTGCTTTATGCAGACAAACCAAAGATTAAAGTTATGGGCATGGATCCATTTTAAAAGAGTCAAGCAAACTTACAGGAGTAAAACTAGTAAGATCTTATGGCTTCATCTTCCTTTATAAATCACTGTTCTTGTATTTATTTCAAAGGATAAACTGGAAAAATCAGGATTCGAAAATAATCATATCTATTAGGAAGGATTAGACTACTGCTTCTATTCAATAAATAGTTTTTCAGATTGAATCATTTTTCATAAAACACTCACTCTTCCTTCAGCTGATCTCATCTCCTAAACCCTGAAGCCTTATCTTCTTTCATAGACAAACTTCTTGTGTCTGTGGGAGTTCTGATTGCATAAGGAATGCAATGTTCACAAGATTTGAGTTTCTTTTAATTTTTTGTATTCCTCTTTGAGATTAATGATTTATGTGTACTTTTTAGAAACTTTCAAGTTTAGTGTTACTAATTTAATGCATCTTTTCTTCTCCAGATCCTTTTGGTGGTGCATTGTTATGCAACTCAATTCAATGAATAACAAAGCTACATATTTTCATTCTAATTAGCTGTCACATTTTTTAATAGCCTACAAAATAAATATGACAAAGTGATTTATTTTTCTGAGACAATGACTGAAAATTTGGTACATATACTCTAAACCACTGTTTAGCTTTAAAGCATAAATCAGCCTGTGACACTTTATTATGTTACCTGCACGAGACTGTAATGTGATGGATAACATGCAAAGAATTTTGAAATCCTGCAGTGTCATATGTTTTGGTAACAGAATAAAATTATGATTATACCATAGATTTCATGCTAACTAAAAGGATGCACTTATGTTTTCCCCACAGCACACTTTGTACTGACAGAAAATATTGTTTTATTTTGTTCCTTAAATGAAAGTCAGCACAGATTTCAGTACTCCAAAAAATCTGTTGCCACTAGGACTTTCTCAGAAAAATAATATTATGAGGATCTAGTCAGTCAGCAGGTTGATTAGTTTAACCATCAGGTCCTCAAAGTTCTGAGCTCATGTTTCTTTGTGTATTAAATGAACCATACATGAATCAATTTTCTTCTGAATCTGCACATTTTGGATTATTTATATGAGCCATACACGAATCAGTTTTTCTTCTGAATCTGAACATTTTGGTTTATTTATAGATACTGCTTCATCATTTTTTTTTTTCTTTTTTATTTTGTCCAAGATGGCTAACTAATTTGAAACTGTATGAGAGCAGTAAATTACCTGAAAATACCTATTTATGCCAGTTAGTCTGTGATGATACCTGTCGACCTTGGCTGCTAAAAGAGAACTGGACCTTGTCAAAATTATACAGAAATAGGCAACAGTTACAAGACATTCTCACATAGTGTCTATAAACTGCTGAATTTTGCTAGGCTTTTTTGGTTATTTATATTTGTAGGTGCCTGAATTATCATGGATCCGTGTTGAGTTTTTAATTTTTTTTCATGCTAACAGACTTTAAGGATTCTCTAACAAAGCCTCCTACTTACTGAGTGGAGTTTTTACTCCTTTAATATCTGCTGAGGAAAAGTCCAGCCCAAAACAAGGATCAATTTTTATACCAAAGTAGTGAAATTCAAGAAGAAAAAAATCATATAAAGTGGGTTAACATCATCAGAATGACTGAATTATGTAAAAAATACAGTTCCATATAAGGCTGCCACCAATACTACTTTTTTGGTGGTAGAAGAACAAATTTAAGAGCTTCCTATCCCTGCTACATCTGGTTCCTTGTTAAAGCACCTAAACATGGGTTCCTACCTCTCAATAGAGGAACTGTCTCGGTTGTCCAATCCTAGTTTCATTTAAGATGCTGTACTCATTTTGGCTGGGATAAAAGTTACAGCTCGTATGGTGCTATGTTTTGGATTTGTGAGCAAAAGTGTTGATAACACAGAGGTGTTTTAGCTATTGCTGAACAGTGCTTACACAGCATCAAGACCTTCCCTGCTTCTCACACCACTGGGGATGGGCAAGAAGTTGGAAGGGGACAAAGCCAGGACAGCTGATCCCAACTGACCAAAGAGACATCTCATGCCCTATAACAATTCCCCCCCCTAGCAATAAAAGCTGTGAGGAAGAAGGAGGAAGGGGGGGGTTTGTTTGGAGTGATGGTGTTTGTCTTCCCAAGTACCCGTTCCATGTGATGGAGCCCTGCTGCCCTGGAGATGGCTGAGCACCTGCCTGCCGATGGAAAGTGGGGAATGAATTCCTTATTTTGCTTTGATTGTGCATGCAGCTTTAGCTTTACCTATTGAACTGTCTTTATCTCAAATCGTAAGTCTTCTCAGTTTTACCCTTCTAACTCTCTCCCCACATCCCACTGCGGGGGGGGAGAGAGAGAGTGGCTGTGTGGGGCTTAGTTGCTGGCTGGGGTTAAAGCACAACAAATATCCTGGCATATCTGGAGTACTGCTGGGATGTCAACATGTGGAGGTCTCCAGCAGGCAGCTTGCCCAGAGTGGATAAGTCCAACCTGAGGGTTGTAAATGGCAACATTTAACAGGGCTTGTGTGGGCAGATTCATCCAGCAGCCTGTGGGGATGGCAGAATTGTACTTTTACAGATTCATAATAGCAGAATACTGCTACTTGTCCCAAATTTCCATTACATTTATCAGTGGGGCAGGGAGGAGGGAGGAGATGAACTTTGCAGCAATCATACTGCAGAAAGCAGTCACATCAAGAGGTGGTGCTCTGTGTTCATTTTAGAGTTAAGTTTTATCTACTGCTCAGTGCTGGTTAGGAAAGAGGGGTGGAAAGCAAGTGCTCTCCATCTACAACATGGTGGTTTGAACCAACCCACTGACTTCTTTACAAAAGCATTACAATACTTTTTGCCTGCTGCTGCCCACAGAATTTATATCCACTCTCACAGAGAGATTTGTGGAGCATCAAGTGTGCATCAGCTGATTTTCACTTGTACTCCACATCAGTTGTGGTTATAAATTCAAAGGGACCTCTGAACCCTTCTTTTCTCTTGAAGTGATCTACACCTTTAGTGGCAGATATTTTCACTATCAGTCATGGAAAAATTGAACCCCTGCTATTGAAATGATATTTCATAAGCATCTTGGCTCAGCTAATTGTTATAGGTAGTTCTTCTACTACAAAAGATTAATTCATTTTTAATGCTTGGTTTGTTGATACTATGTGTGCTGTGACAGGCCAAGATAGTAGGTGGGAGGATGGCCAGTTTGCAATATTATCAGAACATCTCGCTCCAGTAAAAGTGCTTTGCATCAGTGGAAATAAGTGTTCTTTATAGAGGATGTAACAATTACCGATCCCATTTCAAATATGGGGAACAGGAGAGCAGATGAAGTGTCTTGCCCCTAAGTACATAGTAGGGCAAAGGCAGAGACTAAGTCCTGAGTCCCTGCTCATGGAGAATGCATTTATTTATGCCAAGAGCAGTTTACACAAAGTATATTTTTCAGTCAGCCAACCAGTTTAACAGGAAAGGCAAATGTCATGGTTCAAGCCTGGTCGGCAGCCAAACACCACGCAGGCACTCTCTCCCCCTTCTCTTCCGGCAATGAGGAGGGAAAGTTGAGCCAGGCTTGGGGTTCGAGATAGGACCAGGAGGGGCAGATCACCCATTAAGGTCATGAGCAAAAGGCAGACTCGTTAGGGGAAGAAAAAAAGAACATTTATTACAGACACTAACAACAACACTTAACAGAGTAGGACAGTGAGAAGCATTGCCACATCTCGAGAACACCTTCCCCCCACCCTTCCCTTCTTCCCGGGCTCAGCTCTGCTCCCGATATCTCTACCTCCTCCCCTGAGCGGCACAGGGGCAGGGAATGGGGGGTGCAGTCATGCTGCTGCTGCTTCCATCTTCGGTGGGGGAGCCTCTGGAACTTCTTCCCCCTGCTCCATTGTGGTCCCTCTCTCACAGGAGACAGTTTTTCACCAACTTTCTCTGACTAGAGTCCCTCCCACGGCTGCAGCCCTTCCCGAGCTGCTCCAGCGTGGGACACCCCCGCATGCTGCAATCCTCCCAGCGCTGAATTACAACAGCGGGGGCTGCCTTTTACCACAAGACCCCGGCCTTCTTCAGGCACAGCACCTTGATTGAGCAGGCAGAAGCCACAGGCCATAAGTCAATGTCTGCTCCACCGTAGATCTCCATGGGTGGCAGGGGGGGCCGCCCTGCTGTCTCACCACAGGATACAGGGGGGTCTCTGCTCCGGCACACCTCCCCCCTCCTTTCTTCCTCCGTTCCTCCACTGACCTTGGTGTTCACGCAGCTGCCACAGCTCCTCCTCACAAGTTCAACTCCTCCTCACCATGTCCCTTCTTAATGTTATCGCAGAGGCGCAGCTGATTGGCTCAGTTTTCATGCAGAGGAGGCGTTGACTTGGAGCTGGGGGAGCTTCGAGAAGCTTCTCACAGGGGTCACCCCTATAGCCCCCTCCCCTGCTACCAAAAAAACTCCACCACTCACTCAAACCCAAGACACAAATCTGCAACAAAACGTTCTTATATAAACTTTATTTCCTGCAGACATATTTGTTAATCAGAACTGGATAATGTATAAAAATGTTTCTGCAATCTGACTGTGTAAGAAAAGATACACTGTAAAGTAACATAGGAGCTAGGTAGGCATCAGTGTCTCAGCATATCCCTAGAGATCCTGAAATTAATAGCTATATTTTTAACTGAATTATATTCTGAATCTTAGCAATGGCAAGTGATGTGGTGTATGAACTGAAACAAATTGTTATTCTAGTAAGATACTGTCTTACTAAAGGAAGAACAGAACTGGGTCAGACCTAGCAAAGGCAGAATCTGTGTCAGGGAGAGGGCTAGTGGTAAGCCTTAATCACTGCTGCAATTTCAGGTTTTTTCCTTGTGGGCAAAACACTAAGGATTCATTCAGTGAAATGCAAGTATTCGAAGACCAGTGACTCTTTCTTACTTTTTGTCTCCCAGTTCTAACTGTACCTCACAGCTTGCGGGCACAGTCTCCTGTCTGTTCCTTCCTGTGCTTCCCTTACTCTCATCAAATGGCAGTCTTGGAATGGTGGAAGAAGTACTGTGGAGAACGGCCCTGCAGACTTGTTGGTGCCTGAAACCTGCTCATGGAGATAAAGAGAGGCTTTTGCAGAATCAGTAGAAGTAGGTGATAAAAGAACAGTACTAACATTCCCTTCATCCTTTATGTTCCTCTCTCCCCAGCTTCATCTTACTTGAGTTGTCTCCAGAGACAGAAGTTTTCATGGTAAGGAAATCTGCTGCAGTGCTAGAACACTTCATGTAACACTGAACTGTGAGTTACTGTATTACAAATGAGGAATCGTGTGCTGCTTATCGTCTATATTCACTTGTCCCATTCACTTCAGCAAATGTAACTATGGGTCTATAACAATTCATTTTATAAACGTACAATTCTATAATATAAGATTTGTTAGCACATCCCTCACTATGCTGAATCAGCTTGAAACTTAAGAGGACTTCATGCATTAGGAGAAAAGCTATGCGATAGGTGGCCTTTTTGAGCTTTTCATCATTTTGAATTTGAACCTTGGTTCTTTCCTCACCAGACTCATCACCACTTAAGAAATCGACCATCACAACAGTTAATGTGCGTGATTGTTCAGCTGAGATTTTAATTTCTTATGGGAGTCTCCTGATCTGTAGGGTGTTCTTCCCAAGCAAGGGGTGGGATGGGAATGTAAGTAGGTTACCTTTCCAGACAGCCACCACAGCTGGGCACATAGCTGGAAGGAGATGCTGGGACTGAGATAACACTGAGAGATCACCACTGAGAAACTGTTTCTAGTCCTGAAGTTCTCCACCAACCTTTAGCTAGTCTCCTGTCCTTACCTTGTCCCTGCCATAACTGTACCCAGCTACAGTTTAGTTAATGATACCATGGCAATCTATTCTCAGAATTAAAGAAAGCATCTTGTTAAGTTATTCTGATCAGAAATTTTATCTGTTGAGCATTTTAAAGGGAAGGAGAGTTCTGGGCAAATATTTCAAACTCAAATTGGATCACATAAATCCGTTCCTAATGAATGATTTGGGAGAATAAAAGCAACCTCATATGAAGAAACAACAAAAACCTACCATTTCCATCTGCTTTGGAGAGCCATTTTGAAACTTCAACCCTGAGAAGCTGAAGGTGAGAGGCTGATGGAGTCATTCAGTTTCTCAGTCTTCTTTAAGAAATAAAATTAAGGATGAAGTCAAGATAATTGTCAAACAACAGTTGTTTTTTTTCTCAAATTCAGCTTATTATAAGCAAAATAAATTTTAGTATTAGGCCTAAGTGAGAAACATTTCTTATTAGCAATTTTCTCCTTTTACACTAGAATGCAGATAACAGGATCCATTAGCCATAACATGAAAGGCCAGATGAGTGAAAGACAGAACTTCCATTCTGTCAAGTCTTACTCCTTATGAAATCAGCTTTTGTCTTTTTAAAAACCCTAACGAGATAGTACTGTCATCCATGATCAGTCATATTGATGCAACATATGATGGAATTATTTCCCACTGCAGAGTGAATGTCATCACAGCTTCCAGAGAACCCATTGTGTTACACAGAAAAGGGAATGAGGGAAGGAAGGATGGAGGGAGGGAGGGAAAGAGGTGAATCTTACGGATCTGTCTACAGAACTGATTTGAATTTCTGAAGATTTGATTAATATTTGTAAAACAAATAAACAAACAAAAAATCAGATGCATCTCACTTTGGCTTTACTATGCACAATCACCAAGGGTGTGATTATGTGGTAAATTAGAATCCCACTCTTGCATCTTGATACCACAGAGGCATTTTAAAGAGGACATTTTGCAACATTGTGAAAGATTTTAATAAGGTCCTGAAGAAGAACCTTTAGCTCCAGGTGACCTGCACTTTTCTTCACATAATTTTGCCACATCATATGTTTGGTATTAAAGTCTATTTTGTCTTGGAACCGTATATTTAAATGATGCATACAAAACATTGCACACCTGTAGTAAAAACACAGCACACAGTAAAAGATTTCCCAGTTAGACACCACTTTTGTCAACTAGTTCTACTTAATTATCTGAACAATAAAACCATTTTAGTGGGAGGAAATAGATGACTGCTATTAGAATAACTCAGTTATCCTTCCATAAGCTAAAAGTAAGAAAACTACGTGATATTGCAATAGTTACAACAGGATATACTGCTTCTAGGAGTCCTTTGACATAAAAGTAAAGATTTTCACTTACTTGGTTCCATTCTTCTGAAGATTCAATACATTACATATTAAGTTTTTACTTATTAAAAAAATAATCTACATTCAAAATCCATTCATATGACAAACAAGGAGTAGTGCTTCCAACTGCCACACCTATTTGCTTTCCTCTCCATATACCAGCAGGGTGTAAACAACACACTGTGAAGGAAGCAGTGAATTGTTCACCTTTTTTTGTCCTCCATGTGAAACCATCATGATAACTTCTAAACAAGGCAACAAAAGATTCAGATATTTTAAGAGCATGATGCAACTAACTTTTATTCACTGACCCATTTACAATTTAAATAACTATATAACCATGTGCAAGGCACCCTGGGAATGATCTGAGGACAAGTCATTGGGAAGAGATTCTTGCTGTCTGTATTTGTAAAATCTGTCCAGTTACTTTGGATAAAAAGCATGAGATGTGGTGCTCGCAATTTATGCATGAGTATTACCAATACCATGTAGCATTTCTGCATCTTTTTTGTGGTTCGTGAATGAAAGGCCATGAAGAAAATTAATGATTTCTTCTTGGAAAGCTCAACAAGAAACAGAAAGTAGCAAACCTAAGGCCTGTGCTTACTCCTGTTCACATTTGCACCGCAGCAACTTGGGAATGAAATTGTTGTTCTGCTAAAGTCAAAGGAATATCTTTCAGCAGGATCATTTCTTCCTATTTACAGTCTTAGATTATGGGAAGAGCAACTCCAACAGTACAGTATCAAGGATTTTAAAAATTAACTGCTGTTATTGCTGCAGGAGTTGGGAAGTAGGTTTGAGGATCTGGCACAGCAATTCCTTTCAACGACTTTTTGCTGGGAGAAAGGAGTCACATTTTTATTTTAACTCAACTAGAATTGTTCGTTTGTTTTGTTTTCTTCAATACTATGAGGATTTGAATTTAGAAGATTAAAAATACATGCAAGCTCTCTTGCTTCAGAAACTTTGAAGTTGAAAACAGTTCAAATATTGTAAAATAAAATTTTTATTCTTCGGAAACAACTTCTTGTTATTCCTGAAATGAAAGTCATTTCTTCTGCAGGCTATTTAAAAAAATAATAAAGCAAATATCTCTTTCATGCTTTCTTTAGAAGGACATTCATAAAGCCAGCAGAAAATAGAAGCAATTGGAATACATAAGCAATTTAGAGATGCTTGTTTAATCTCAGTAATTACCTATTCAGTAGAGACAGGATTGGTTAGAAAGGGCTAAGATATTTTTCTATTTAAAACTTTAAAGAGTTCCCTCAGATGTGCTAAACACAGTATAAATGTCGTATCTGTTCTTCTGTCAAAATCATACCAATATAAAGGACAGAATATGGTCAAGCAATAGATAGTATTTTCTACGTAGCTGTCACAGTAGATGAACAACTCTGAGCTCAATTTTGTTCATTCACATGTATACAATCTTGCTTACTTCGGTGAACTTCCATAAGGCAAGGTGGCATCAGAAATCAAACCTGTCAGTGATTTTCTGAATAGCATTTCTTGAAGTGGTTTTAGAAGTCAGCAATATCAAAAAGCTGCATTTTAACACTGTGTTTTCTACATTTTCTATGTGTTTTGGTTTTTTTTTTTAGTCAGATTACATACTATTTAAACACATGCTTGCTCCTTGACTCTCTTATTGGGCAACCTGATTAGCTTGGATAAGTCAGATGAATTTGAGAATGCCACCTGCTCCCAGAGAGCAGAGATAAGGTTCAGGGGATTAAGAAGTACATGGCAGGACATGACATGGCTGTGCAAATTCAAGATCACTTCGGGCAAAATGAATAAATTCCAGTACCTAAAGAATATGAATGATAGACATCATCTGGCTACTTTACTGACAGCAGTAACCTCACTTTGGAAATGCTGGCCTTAATGGTTGCCACCTTTTTGATCAGTTTTGGCCCTAAGGAATTTTGTCTTCAGTGTGACACCTCATGTGAATCCTTAATGAAGGACACATGGTTTACAGAATCAGGTTGTAAGCATGCAGGAGCAGCTGGCTCACTGGAGAGCAAATCTGAAACTAGTTGCAGATTTTGAGAGCCACAGATGTCATGTCAGGGCATGACCTCTTCCCAGGCTGCTGAATCCAACACAAACTAGATAAATCAACACCTTTACCCCAGTTTTCTATTTACGAACTTGAAATATTGCCATAACTAAATGCATGAAAAAGAAGGAAGGGAAGGGAAGGGAAGGGAAGGGAAGGGAAGGGAAGGGAAGGGAAGGGAAGGGAAGGGAAGGGAAGGGAAGGGAAGGGAAGGGAAGGGAAGGGAAGGGAAAAGAAAAATTATGCTAAAGTTGTGAAATAGTCTCTAATGTATGACTTTAGTTATGGTGGCTTTTATTCAGCTTTTCAGCTCTATAGGCAAAATTCAGCTTGGTGGCCGTGGCAATGTCGGTGGCAAACGGGTAAGAGGAAATGTGGCAAGAGATGACTGAAGAAAAACATGAGAAATACATGCAGGGACTGGGAAGACCAAGGAGCTGTGAGGCAAGGAGATGAATTTGGGTGGGCTTTTGGTGATACTGAGTGATGCCAGCGTGGCTCTGGAAAGATTCTGAGATAGAGAAGGGCAGAGGGTCTTTACCTCCACCTACCCTTCTTCTCTCCCACCATCTCCCATATTTAGTCTCCCTCCTCTTGCTTTAGTTCCCCTGAACTACAGGACTGCCCACCTCACCCACAAACCCTATCTTGCCCTTAGCAACTACTTACATTTTTTTGCATCTTCCAGGAAAGGATCAACAACATCCACTCCTCTTCACATATTTTGCTGCAGAGGGATTAAGAGAGGGAAAGATGGAGTTCAGACCTAGGAGACAGGACTGGAGTGGAAAACCACTGGAGACACTGGAAGTGAGTGGGTTAGTATTGGCTGTGACTGCTTCTGCAAGGGGCCATTTCATATAGCAGCAGCAATTGTGCTTCTAGACAAGCACACCAGAAAAGAACCAAATTCTCTGCATTGTTAACTATATATCGCAAATCTTAATCTCTTTGTGCCTCAGTGCAAATGAGGTAAAAGTGTCTTATCTACTCATCTTGAAAAGGTACTGCATAAAGCAAATTAACATGCTACATTTTGTGAGGAACTCAGATAAGTATCGATGAGCATGAATGTGAAAGTCCACAAGAAAATTAAGTTTCAAATGCAAAATCTGAAGAGGTAATAAATGCTCCACTGGGACACATATTGAATAGTAATAAGCAAACAAATTAGAGAATAGTTTCTCATTTGGTAAATACTAATTGGTATATACCTAAAATGTGGCAGAATTCCAAATGGAAGCAAATGTGTATGATCGGGTACCTGAAGTGCAGAACTCTGTGCTTGAATTTGAGGGAGCAAATTAAGTAGGCACACGCCACCTCCTGGCATTTCTTAAATACAGCTTGGTGATTTTTGTATTTCCCACATTGTAATTTTGCAGAAAAATGCAAATTGTGCTAAATAATTGTGCTGAATATGTGCTAAATAATTACGACTGGAAAAAAAAATAGAAAAAGATGTTGCATCTATATTGTTATTTTCAAAATCAAGGCTACTGCAAGTTTTGCTCCATACAGCATTATTTCAAAACTGACCTAAAAAAGACAGAAGGGGTTAAAACATTATATACCATCTGAATGAAAAGTTCTGGACTACTATGCAGTTGGGGGTGGGGCAGGAATTGATTTTTTAAAGGAAATAAAATTATGTGAGTTGATCCAGGTCATCTGTTAGCTACCTCTAAGCCCAGTATTTCCAGTTAACCAGCGCTTCTTGCAAAGCACAGCTAGCAGCAGAGCGGTGCTGCGATTCCTGTGCCTTAGTCCGTTCCCAGCTCTTGCCTCCTAATGACACTTGATGTTTCACTGTGCCACTGACTCCTCCTCACAGTCCCCGCCTCCTCCTTGTATCCATGCTTCAGGCTGCTATTCCAGCCCAGGTCTTCTTGCCAAACTGATACTGCTTCCTGTAACAGGGTAAATAAAACTGACAAATGTTTTGGGGTAGAAAGGGATGAATCTCCTACTTAGTTTTGATACTAGATCTTAAAATAGTTAATATTTTACCTCCCTACCATTTCCTATTACAACGTAATAGCTTTTCATATTGTAATTTTATGCCCATTTTCCGTAAACAAATTTCTGCCTGATTTTTTTGTTTGTTTTCTGTATTTGCTTGGAAGTATTTTTAACATTCTAAAACAGTAGGCCAATTGGCGTTAAGTCAGCACAACTCAATTAATCCTGCCAGTTCACACAAGCTGAGAATCTGGCCCACTGTGGTAGGAAATTAAGTCTTTTTTTTTCTCAGCAGAGGCCCTCAGCCACAGGCCTTTTAGAAATTTATTTGGTTATTTTAACGGATGTGACATGTCTTTCTCCAAAAGGTATTAACGAGAAAAACATAAATATTTTTTTTCTGTGCTCAGTGGGACTAGTGAAACCTGATTTCCCATGAGTTTGCATCCCACATACCTGTACCTCCACTGTAATAATCCCAATTCCTCTCTTATTTTCATCAAGACCTCATTCATCCCCTAATACTTTTAGAAGCCCCTCCCCATTCCCTACCTGCCATTTGGAAAAAAGCACATGTCAGGCCTGGCTGGTGTATCTGTACTGTTGGTTGTATCTGTAGCTTGTATGCACAGCATGCCTGAGCAGACCAGGCCAAGCAACATAAAAACAGCTGAGTTCATGTGATGCTTTTTTCTCTTAGTGACGTCACTAATTCAATTTGCTTTTGCCTAACCTTTTACGGATTTTCATAAAACCTCCAAAACTGTTTAACTTGTGAGACTTCTATTTGTGTCTACCTGTGGCTGAAACTGGCCTGTTGGTTCCCAAGTTATTAGGGACTGACCAGTATGATTCCAAAAGCCTTATAAACCAAGGAGAAAGAAACAAAAATTAATTGTATGGAGCATAATGTGCATTATTTGTTAACAGTACTTTAAATGACACAGAATAAATATTCTTTGCAGCAAAACTGAAACACATTAATTCTTTTCTAGAGGGTTTTAATCAATTCTCAAAAATATCTAGCTGAGACTGAAAATGAAAAGGAATAATTAGATTCTATTTTTGGATGTTATGGTAATAAAAATTTTTGACATTACTTGCCTATTATATAGCAGAGGGAAGAGAATGCTTCAATGCAGATTTACAGAATACGCTGAGGTGTATCAGCAGCTCAGAGGAATGGATTGGGAACTTGACTGATACATAATGTCAGTGATTTGGAGTATGAAAAGCTATAATGTGATCAACTGGGACCGATACACACAGCCAGCTCTCTTCACAGGTAACACTTCAGGAAATCTGAGTTTCACATGCAGTATTTCAGACATCGCATTGCCACCCACTCTGTATTGGTGAAAGTTCTGTATTTCACTCCACTTCTGCCCCCAGTTGGACAAGGAAGTTAAATTTTAATAACACAGACCTCATTTAAATACGGTATTATAAACCCATTTACTTTATAGAAACCCTACCAATCCTAAAAATAGTATCTGTCAAAATTGCTCCAATCTGACAGAAAAATTCTAACTGTAGACACTCCTGATGTCTGAGGAAAGGATGAAAAGTATGTAATCCAATGGAATGTCTCCCCTGTTTGAAGAAACTTGTTGTAAAGCCTTTTTAACTTTAGGACGATTAGTAATGTAAGAATAAAGCATCTGTGAATCATAAACTATTGTTATCAAATACATACATGTGTGTATATATACATCGTATGAGAACTTTTCTTACACACTTGAGGATTCTGTAATATTGACAGCTTTAATTTTGATGTGGAATTTATTCTCTATGTATGTGGCCATAGTTTTGAAAAGTATTTGGACTGAAAAGGATTTTGGATGCAATTTTAAGATTCCTGCTCTGAGACATCTGCAAGACACTAACTTTTCTGACAGCAGCTGCTCAGCACTTTCAGAGAATTTCTAAAAAATGTAATCATTCCAATCTATTTTTGCTGTCCCCCTGACAGCTGTCTTCCTAGCAAGCATAGCTGTCACTGAGAGCTCTTGCTTGAGAAGAGACTGGGAAAAAAAAAGGTATCTACCAGCAGCTACTGGATGGTTTGGGGGATGGAATTGGCACGAACTCTCTGCTCTGCTCTCAGGGCTGGTTAATATCGTCAGTTTGCATCCACTATGCCTCCTGCCAAAATGAATGATGAGAGAATAAGCGTCTTAACACAGGCCCTGAGGATCTGACCTCTGCAGTCTAACTATGCTTGGTAGAAACATCTTCTATCATCAACTACATTGGATGGTCATAAAATATTCTAATTACTACCAATTTATAGAATCCACCATAAAAATATGAGGTTGGAAAAATACGCCAAGTATTAATAAAATGATTATTTAATTGGCAAGAGATTATATAGATAAAAAATATCTCAATTAAATCCTTGTGAATAGTGTTCTTTACTTGCGGCTGGGCAAGCTGTGGAGTCTTTGCTATGAAAACTACTGTCTTCTCATTGAAAGCCAAAATTATTTGCTATAATGGATTTTTATAATGCAGTGGTGAGCATCTGTAAACCACTCATCAGTCCAGCATTTACTCATTTCTGTTGATGAGTACTGTACACTTCCTTATTTATTTTTCTGTCTACAACATTTTTATCTTAACTGTATTTTCTACACAAGTAAAAAAGTAACATTAACTTTCTGTCATTCCTGCATTACACTGTTGTTGGGGTATATTCATTCCTTTGGGATTTTTTACTTTTTTTTTTTTTTTTCCATTAAAACTCCTTGAAAAGAGCTCATACTCTCAGACCATCTAAAGCTAACTAATCATTCCTGTTACCCTTTTGAACCCCCACTAGCATTTCAAACTAAGGTACTTTTTGCTGCTTGCTGCAGACACTGACCATTTGATTGTACTTTTATGTGAATTAGTAATCTAATTAGAAAACATAAAACTGATACTGCCAAATTACTAATGCAATTCACATTATTAGCCACAGAACAGGACATTTCTGTCTCACACCTCAGATATTTCTAGAGTGAAAGCTCTAAAAGCTGTGCCTGCTATAATTAGCACTTTAAAAAAAAAATTAAAGGCAGGTCACATGAGACACAAGAGTTTTGTGCATGTGTGGATCAACACATGTATGAACTGCTGCTCCAGAAGATTTAGGAGATGTTCAAGCAAAACTGGCCCGTCCGTTTAGATGAGCTTCAAATGAGGGGAAGTAAAACCGGAGAGTTTGGCTGCAAATGAGCCATGCAGCAATTTCACGTATGTGTAATTACTGGGTTCTTTAGCTGTCACCCTAGATGGGGTCAAAGGATCAGGTCCATCTTTCGTTAACAGTAAATGAAAAATTGGTGTTGGACAGAAAGGTGGCTGGATACTCTTCTGATGTCCTCAATAAAATGAAAAATTCTTGTATTCTACAACTAAATTTGCTACCCATTGCATAACACATAAGGAAGCACAAAGATATCAACACATACATATTCATAGACTACAGCTGTTTGCTCTGTTTTGAAATTGAATTAGGGAAACAGTTGTTTTAAACAACAGCACTACAATTATGCTAAGAGATTTACTGACTTTTACTGAATATTAGATACCACATGGTTTATGTAATAATGTCATAAAAGAGGCCTGCTTTACAACATAACCAGCTCTCTTCAAACAAACCTCAATCCCAACACTGAATTTATTCTATGATTTGAGATTTGTAAATCTATTCCATATTCACAGATGTCCGTGACACAATAAAAATGAAAGAAAACATTTTAAAACCCCTCAGATAATAAGAGGTATTCATCACAGATGCAGGAGCTGTAGTGTTGGACAACAGAACCTTTGGTTTTAAACTGTTTTAGTTTTCTTAAACCAAAAGAAAAATAGAGTAATCAGGATATGTTATTCAGAGTGTTACATTTAAATCTGTGAGTGGTGGCTGAATGAATACCAACCTGCTTTGCTGCTTGTTTCATTCAGACAACTAGTAAGAACTAGTGACTGCACTATTTGTCAGCATTTTCCTGAAACCATATGGTATGACAAGTACGCTGGAGCCTGCGTTCGCTTATGCACAGCTAATAGAAAAATGAGACAAATAGCTTGAATGAAACACATCTAAAGAGAGCAGGCTGTCTTTAGCTGATTGTCAGAAGAATGATCTTTGAACTTGAAGCTGCACCTGCATGATGAGTTGAAACCATGATAATTCATTTGTATTTTGGGCTGATGAAAAACTTATTAAAGCTTTCTTCTACATTTCAGGGAAGAACTATTATCATCAGCTATATTTAAAGGACAAAGGACCAATGGAGCTGTATGGCATTTTCCAGTGCTGATCACTGTTGGCTGAAACATTAATAAATTGAACTCTAATACCAACAGGTTATGCTTTATAGGCAGTGACTCAATATGCATATCTATGGAAGGCAGGCTGTTCCCTTTTTATTATTACTTTATGTTTGGCCCCCAGAGTTTAAAAATATAATCTGTATTTCAGAAATCATATAAACAAATAAGGACTTTAGTCTTCTAACTCCCCCAGTTGCACCCACATGTGATAGCCTTCTCAATTTTCCCAAATTGACATATGCTTTGGAGACTGCTGAGAACCACTAGAGACATTTTACCTCCCCAGTTTCACATTTTTAGGGATTATTTTCAAAGTAACACAAGTCAGAAACACTGATCCTGCTTATCCTACTGTGAAAGTAAGTTAAATAGATTCAGTGTAAGGAGATGAAATGCTAGTTTTTCACCAGAGGTAACATAAACAGACCCCAGAGTGAAACATGTAAACTCTTAATAAGGTTTTAGCTGCTAATTAAATGTGTAAACCTTGGACTCATCTGTCTGACTCGATAGTTGGACTGGCACTTCTTCCTTCATAAAGGAAATAGGTACAATAGAAAACGAACTTTTCAGATTTCCCCTCACCTGTCTAGACTACCAAACATACCAGATTTTGGCGCTGGTAGTATTATTTCACTGAGAACGGATTAAGAGATTATGGTGCCTTGGATCAGGAGCTGTTTCACGTGATTTCTATTTGGGTTATTCATCAATGTCTGTGTAGATGCGCCTGACCACCGGTCTCAGCCGAGCCCGGAGCCCAGCCCGTGCGGCCGGGCCGCTTCCCTCAGTCCCTGGGTGACCAGAGTCAGGGCTAGCCACCGCTTCCTCCTGCTGCCCGGTGCTCACTAAAAACACTGCCGGGCCAAGGATCTTCTGCCAACGCACTGCTCCGGGGTCCAACCTTTGACTTCGCATTGTTTAAAGTAAGCAACGCCTTCCAACCCTCGGGCATGCTGCCCTCCTTCACAGGGCTACTACCACCTTCCCTCACACACACCACTCGCCAGGGCCGCCGCCGTCACCACAGGAACACGGACGTTTTAGCGCCAGCACAGCCGACTCTCCCTCAGACAGAACCTCCCCATCAAGGCTTCAGCTCACCCGGGCAACCAGAGGGGGGTGCCCGGTCCTCCCGCCCGCCACCATGGCCGCCCGCCCCCGCAGCACGGAGCACCGCCGAGCACGTGACCCAGAGAGAGCGGGACGGGGCCCGCCGGGCCGGGGCGGGGCCGTGGGGGCGGGGCCAAGCTGCCCCTGCCCCTCTGCCCCCGGGTGCCGGCGAGCCTGCGGCGCGAAGGCTGCTGGGAGTTGTGTACACCCGCGGTGCCCTTCGCTCCCCACAGCCGCGCTCCCCGGGCAGCCCTTGGCCCCAGGGACTCCCCACCGCGTCACGGGCGCTCCTTCTTCCTCCGTGACCCCCTGCCCTTGCTTGTGCGTGGGGAGGGATGGGCGGAGAAAGGACGTGGCACCGCTCCTCGCAGAACTACAGCTCCCGGCGTGCATTGCGCCCAGGCCAATTTAAGGCGTGGGGGCATGGGAGGAAGATGGCAGCTGCTAAACTGAGTCGGAGAGGTGAGTCTGGGGCAGCTGGGGAGCAGCCCCTTTACTTGTTTGCTCCTTCGCAGTTATCTCCTTTTCCCGCTCTCCTCATTTGGGAGCTCGGATGACGCGCCGGAGGGGCGGGCGCTTGAGGGGTGGCCGCGGGAGCCTCGGGCCCCTCAGGGCGGCGGGAGAAGTAGCCACAGGAGATCGTCCTGGCTCGTACCCCGGCTCCCCGCCCCCTATCTGCGGGGCGGCCGGCTCGGGGAGCCTCTGTGGGCGCTGTTCCGGCAGGCGGGCTGTGCGCGGCCAGAGCTGGCCCGGGAGGGCTGCGGTAGCTCGGCGGGACCCCCCTTCCCTTTCCCGAGAGAGGCCTTGGGGGGGGCCTGCCACCCGTCAGCGGTGCCTCCTCCGGAGGTGGAGGCTTTCCGTGAGGCGATCATAAGTCAAAACCTTGTTGTCAGTCGGTTGTGTCTGACCTGGTCAGACGTCCCTGTGGCATCAGTCAGAAAGCAGCGAGTCGGTGCAGGATTGTGGCTTTGGGATTTCCCTAAACTGGGTTTCTTCAAGTGAACGATAACAGCGAGGTATTGCTAAGCATTAACTGAGCACAATGCAAATTTACAAAAGGACTACACTGTGAGCTTTTTAAAATAGCTTCATCTTTTACTTTAAAGTTAATTGTGCAGCACAGAGCCATGCTTCAGGTAATTGAGGTGTAGGTTCACTACTTCTGTTACTGAGAACTAATTATAGTATAACTTCTTTTTCATTAAGCTGAATACATCTAGAGATGTATCCTATGGTACTCTGAGCTGAGATACTAAGAAGAGATCCTGGCATGGGCCGAGATCTCAGTGCTCTATTGGAAAACTTGTGGAAAAGCCTGTTATTTAGAACCAGAGTTTTAATTCCTCTATCAAAATCAAGGTCACTAGGCTAGATGTTAAACTTCATAAAGCTATATCATATGTTTACTGTGCAAATTGAATAGGTAAGCTAAAATCAGAATAACAGATAAGGTTTTGGGAAGATACAGGTAATCTTCTACTTCCTGAAGCCTCTGTAATGCATTCAGAATAATTTAAACTGTTTCCTTGAGTAAATTTAGTATTCAGGGCATCTGGCTCAGAGAGTCAGTATATGGATGCTCTTAAACATGGTAAAATTTCCCTGAGAATTTGGAGTTTTGGAGTTTAAATCTTGACTGTAGTGCTCTGGTATATGTAAAGACTTACGCACAAAGTTGTTTGTTGTTTTTTTTTTTTTTTTGTTTTGTTTTTTTTTAAAAAACTTAATACTTTTAATATTTGTCTGAAAAATGCTTCTAGAATGGTATTAATTTCTGATTCAGGAAAAACACATAAAAATGGGAATTAGAATATAGTTTGCAATTAAGCAACCATTTACAAATTAGATACTTAAGTTTGGAATTGTGTTATGAAAATGCTTGCAGTTAATAAACATTAACTTCTCTGTACTTCTGATCCAAACTTGTTCAAGAGAAAAGAATAAGCAAATTTTATATTAGACTCAAGGGGAAAGAAACATTAGAATACTAATCAGACATGGTAGCGGAACTTAAAGTATAATGAAAGAGGATTATGCTTCTAATCATGAAATCTAAAATGTAAAATGTGCTTTGGTTGTGGTCAATGACTTTTAGGTGCCCAGTTTAACTGTAATGGAGTTATTATTGTAAAATTACTGTGTGATTATTTTTTAATTATTATTTTTAAAAAAGTAAATAATGTTTTCTGTAGTTAGAATAGAGCAAAAAGTATTTATGTGGATTTTTAACTCACCACTGGCAACCTGTGTACCTAGTCATAGGAATGTTACTTTTAATTTCTCCAATGCAATGGATATTGGGTTAAACTAGACTTTGAGATGGTGGGAAGGGTTGCTAAGGAACACTTACTTAATGTGTAGAGTTCTTCTTGTCCTAAAACCATCTGCTCAAGACTGAATTCTCTAAGGTGAGGCCAAACAAATGTCCTTTCAGATGTGCCTGTTTAGGTAAAATTTCATGGGTGAGAGAACAGGGTAGCCTCTTTAATACAGCCAGGCTCAGGTGTGTTATTGCTTCTTTACCTTTGCAAGCTAATTCAAAATGAAGTCAGGTACTTCTACAGAATTGCACTGTGCTATGTAATTCCATCTTATTTTTTAGATTCTGGGAATTGTAGTTGGAGCCTAACTGTCTATATTTAGGAATGAGTGTGTGACATTAATCTTGCATTACACTGGCCATTTGCCTACCTTCAAAACTAAAGGCACTGATTAATTTTTCAAGTAGAAAGTATGAGTGGGGAACCAAGTAATGTAAAAACTTAATGTGCAGTGTATTTTTAATTTTTTAGCTCATGTCTCCCTAGTCTGTGTTGCCTGACTGTCAGAGGTGCTTAAACTTGTACTCTTCTTTGACTTAATTTGGAGGAATGGATAGATGTCCAGCTAGAAATTTAATTTTGAATGCTCAAAATCAAGTTAATTATTTATAGTGTTACATAATAGAATAACAGAATAACATAATAGAATACAGAAATCTGTTGTTTTAGGGCATTCAGAACAGAGATGTCTACTCTCCTGATGGACTTTCAGTGCTATTTATGGAATCTTGTGATAATAAGAAATAGTTTCTATTTATAAACTACCCTTTAATATCAGATCCCAGGTTATTTAATGACAAAAAAATTATCACATGTAAGTGTATAACTGGAGGAAAAAGATGATCAGAATCAGTAAATAGAACAAAGTGTATTTTCATTCCTATGTTAGTGCTGTTTGAATCTGATAAAACAATAAATTGACCCTGGATTTTCTTATCCTAGCCAGATTGTGTAGAAACTCCTTAAAACTAAACTGAAAGTTTTTATTAGCAAAATGATCTTTGTCACGCAAGTGTTGATCTACTTTATAAGGTACAATCACTACCATTGTCCTTTTGATTCTAATTGTGCTTAGAATTACTCTTATATCCTTAGGAAAACAAAACAACTTTTAGTCCTCCACAGAAAAATAGACATGACTTTTAAATTTTTTACCTCTTTAAAATCTGGAAGTCAGTTTCTTTGAAGACATTGTACAATGTCAGGAGACATTGTATAGGTATGGAACATCCTCAACTTGCTTCTGGTGAACTGTCAAATATCACATAATGACATGGAATATGTTAAATTGTAAATGTTAGACTGTTTAGGAAAACTGAATTATATCATGGTTTTCCATAATTCTTTTTTTTTTAATTGTAGCCAAGTTCTACTTCAGATTCTGGATTTTTCTTTTCCTCTCTCTTGATATGTAAAATTTAATTCAGTGAAAAACAGCAGAGCAGACTCATGATGGGAAGCTTCTTATTTTAGTTCTGTTCTACTGTAACAGATATCAGCATCTGTGGACCAAAGTTGCCCTAGGCCTATCAAGCCAGTGATTGAACACTTTATGGAGAGGAAATTCTGTAGTCTGTTCTGCACGTAGAATCCAGACCACATCCATATTGAATTTTTGGTCCTGTTACAGATCATGAAATGATTAGAAATCTAGTGAACTATTTAAAAGCAAACCCAGAAATCTTTAATTTGAACACCTGTCTTAATTGCTTATACAACTTTTCTAGTAACTGCTACATTAATATCATCTAAAGTTAATTAACTTCGCTCACAGCAACAGTGATAATGTTCTAGCAAAATCTACTGAATTCCTGATTGCTGGTGTTGGTCAGTAAAATGCTCTGAGTCTCTGACACTTGAGTCCCTTGAACCTCTCATCAGGCTCTTTGCGTTTTTATGTTCTAATATGTCAGTAAATCCATCTTCTGTAATCTCTCATCTAAGTTCTTAACTACTCTCTGAATTAGAGGTTTCTGTGTGTCTGTTGAATATTGTGATCCACAGCACATGTTTCCTTTTATAAAATTATGCTGCTTCTAACTCTGTCCTTTGAGAGGGACATACAGCTGTCTAATAGGATAGGATATTTTAAATAAATTACTTTGAAGCAGTATTTTTAATCACGGTTGCTATTAGCAAATTGGAACCTTTGACTGAAATACATATACCATGAGAATAAAATTTATTTTAGGAACTATGAACATTGCTTTAGTGTGCAATCATTAAAATGTATTTTGTGACCAAATAAAATATTTATTCTCACATTATCAGTGTCTGGAATATATATTTTTTTTTGGTGTATATATATAAATAAGTATTAGGTGAATGCTTTTAATTTATATTTTTTAATTTTATCTTTGAAAACAACAACAATCTATTTAACTGAGATTTTTTCCATTTACATGGAGGTTGCATTTGGCACTTAAAGCTCCAATGCGCTGTTTTAGTATAGAAAAATCTTTGAATGATTTGCATTTTAATACTAATTAATTAGATGGTAGATTAGGCTGTTTTTATCCCCAAAATAAATTATTGTAACTTCTGTTGAGTTAATAGAATGAAAATATCTAATTGCATCAAAAATCCTTTGAGCAGCTTTTGTCTGTAGTAGTTTGGTCTCTGATATAAAATCTGTATTTTTTTGATATTAGTAGAAAAATGTCCTAGAAGTGCCACACACAGATTTTTCAGCATCCTTTTTCTTTGTATAGAACAGAAACCTTTCACAGTCCTTTTAAAGGAGAAGTGCTGTGATTTACATTTGAAGTGGAAGTATCCTGTAAGGCTATATACCATTTGGCATCTTAAACAGTGGCAGTTCAAAAGGTCATCCTAATAAATACAGAGAAAAATGTTTACTCAGGAATCAAATGCAAGAACAGAATGACTAAATCTCAAGAACTGGAAAAACCTAGATATAGTCTGGTCAGATAAAATGATATCTGGGTTTCTGTGGTAACAGCTTCTGATACTGGAGCTGAAGAATGTGACTTGGGCTCATTCTGCATAAGTTTCTATGTATATTTGGATGTAAATTGTCTAAAGATATTGTATTGACTTATTTTTTTCTTTTTCTTTATAGACTGTTATATCTTTGAAAAATAGAAGACAGATTCCTGATTAACAATGCCTGGCAGTAAGTATTGTTATTTTTTGGAGGGATTAAAAATTCTACCAAAATTAAAATGGGGAGGAAAAAAAAAAAAAAAAACAACCAAAAACCAAACAAATTGTGACACTTGCTGTCATTTCTAAGATATTTAGGATCTCAATATTATCAAGCCTCTGCCTTTGTAAATTTCTGTATGATTTTCAAAGGAGCCTAGATTGGGCTCAGCATTTTCCTTTTCAATAAGAAGTTTACAGTTTGAGGAATTTTGTGATTTAAAGTATGTTCTGAAATAGTTGCATTCAGAAAGTAAAAAGATTTTCTGATATAGATATAATCCTAGATTTGGAAAATTACAGATATTGTTTATAGAAGATAGAATTAGTATTTAGGATATAAAGTGATAAGGCTTAATTTTTAACATTCAAAGTTAAATGAGATTTTTGAGTCAGATGTTTCTAAGAATGAAATTATTATTTACCTTGAAGAGTACCAATTTCTGTAACACAAAGGATCAAGTTATGAAATGTGGTGTTATAATATTAATTTCAACTAAATTTTTTTTTATTTTTCTATTTTTTTATTTAGAAAAATCCTGCATGGTCTCTAACGAAGTGACTAACATTAGTCTTTGGATAAAGCAGTCTGCTTTATCCAGAGGATAAAGGTCTTCAAAAAGTTACAGTATCAGTCATATTGAGTATACTTTAATTATGTGTTTGTAATGAATTTCTCAAGTGTTTAATTTCATGATGAGTTGTTTGAGCATTTTTTTTTGGTGGTGACGTAAAATCTGTAATAACCTGTGAGTGTGGGGTACTTAATGTCTTACACTAATTCTGTGCTGTGTTGTTTGAACTACTGTCATGTAAAATACCTTACTGTAAGCATTTAGGTGTTTTCTGCTTTTGTGGTAAATAGTTGAAATTATTCCTCTATATAGATGTGAGATTCTGTAATGAAATAGTGACAAATAGGTACGTATTATATTCTGTATTTACATCAGAAGCAGCTGTTGTAAATTGTTCCAAATGTACTATGGTTCAAATTTGTGATACAATGAACTGCTGCTGCGTTTCAGTTGCAGTGTTTAGTAGTATTAAGGCCTCTATCATGGCACTCACTTTTGCTGTGATGCACTATGTGTTTTTTTTTTTTAAACAGGTAAACTGGAAAAGTAAGATCTTATTTTTTTTTTTTCTAAACCAAGTATGCTTATGTTCAGGGGCATTATTAACACTGTTTACCCTAATGCATGTAGAGTCTGTATTACCACAGAGTCTGATGAAACTTAAGGGAGACCAAAACAACTGCTTGCAATTTTTATCTGTAGTGAGACGTTCAGACCTATGCAACCATTTATTTATCTTCTGTGTATATTAATGAGTTTTTTTGAGCGTTAGTGTGAAGGGAAGGTAACCAAACAAATATGTGTGTATCGCAATGCCTATGAAATAACAGTACTTTCTTTATATTTTCCTTCCAAAAATTGTGGTGATGAAGTATGATTAGATTTTTTTGCAAGCATTGCATTGAGGCCAGTTGTACTTTTTATCAATGTGCATAGAGACAGCCTTCAAGACTTCAGCTTTGTTGCACGTGAAAGGGAAAACTTCTGCCTGCTAATTTAGGTTTCTCTGGAGATTCCACAGGATTATTTTCAGAGCATATTGACAAAACAGATTGCTATGATTTAGTGTTACTTTGAAATCTTAAAGTATTTGTCCTTGAAATCTGAAAAACTCAGTTGTTTAAGGCTGGGTTTTGTTGTGTGTGTTTGTTTGTTTTGTTTTGTTCCCTCCCCCCCCCCCCCCCGGAATTCTCTCATCTTACAAATCAAGAAGTGCGTTAAGCATTTTGTGGAATAAAATATGGAAAAGGCTGTTAGAGTGAAATCTTTTCAAAAATGTTTTCTGTCATGCTAGAAGGAGTTCTTTATAAATGAAGTAGAATAATTGTTAAAAAGAAAGTTTGATAGAGTTCTCAGGTCATACTGACCAACTCCCTCTTGCAGTGTTTTCCTGCTTTCCTCACTCTCTGTATCAGTTCCTGGTAATATTTTTACCTCTTCTTGCAGTCCCTAAATTGCAGTTAGGGAATGCCTAGGTCTAAATGTGGTGGTTTGGAAGGACAGGAGATGCAAAGAGGCTGGCATTATGGAAAGACTGGAAGAGGATACTTAGTCTTTCTGGGTACTTCTGCTGTACTAGAGACACTTTAGAAGTCAGTATTGAAGTTACTGTACAGGACAATATACATTGTATCTTCCTCAATATTAACTGTCAAAAAACTAGGCATATGGTCAGAGCTGGGATACAGTGTGGAGAGGAAGAGAGTTGAACATAGACAGTTAAGCAAAGGTAGTGTTCTTCTCATTTAACCTCATCTGTCATGTGTGCTGGTCTCTACACTAGTTGTTCGTTACATATTGGTTTATCAAATTTTCTATTGATGTTGCAGTTCAGTGATCCCATTCAAGAATATGGGGATATAGTGTTGCATTGAGTCCTTGATGAAGTCAGAGTCATAGAATACAAGATTGGAAGGGGCCTCGAGGACCATCTGGTCCAACCTTTCTTGGCAAAAGCATGGTTTAGACAAGATGGCCCAGCACCCTGTCCAGCTGAATCTTAAAAGTGTCCAATGTTGGGGAATCCACCACTTCCCTGGGGAGATTATTCCAGTGGCTCATTGTTCTCACTGGACACGCGGGAAACTTTTCATGATTGGAATCTCCTCAGGAGTAACTTCTACCCCCTACCTCTCATCTTTTCCATGTGACTCCTTGTAAAACGGGAATCTCTATCTTCTTTGCAACCACCCTTTAAATACTGGAACATAGTGATGAGGTATCCCCTAATCTTTCTCTTCCCAAGGCTGAACAAACCCAACTCTCTCAGCCTTTCCTCACATGGCAGGCTTCCCAGTCCCTTGATCATCTTTGTGGCCCTCCTGGACCTTCTCCAGCCTGTGCACATCTTTTTCTGTATAGCAGAGACCAAAACTGAACACAGTATTCCAGGTGGGTCCTGATGAGTGCTGAGTAGAGTGGGGTAATGACTCCTGTATACCTGCAGGTGATGCTCTTGTTGATGCAGCCCAGTGTCCTGTTGGCTTTCCTTGCCACTGCAGCACACCACTGTTCACTCATACTGAGCTGCTTGTCTACCAGGACCCCCACGTCCCTTTCCACAGAGCTTCTCCCCAGCTGAGCAGATTCCAGCCTTTACTGCACTCCTGGATTGTTTTCCCAGGTGCAAGACCTTATATTTGTCCTTGTTGAACTTCATAAGCTTCATGTTAGCCCACTCTTCCAGCCTATCCGGGTATTCTTGCAGGGTACCTCTCGCTTCTGGAGTGTCCAGTCAGTTTGGTATCCTCAGCAAATTTTATCAAGGTACACTTGATTCCATCATCCAGATCATTTATGAAGATACTAAACAGTTTTGGGCCCAATATTGATCCATGGGGGACCCCACTTGTGACAATTTGCCAGTTTGAAAAAGAGCTATTTCCCCCACCCTCTGGGTGCAGCCTGTCAGCCAGTTCCCCACCCACTGCACAGACCCCTTGTCTACTCCAGTTTCTCTCGGAGGAGGCTGTGGGGAACTACATTGAAAGCCTTGGAGAAATCCAAGTAGACAATGTCCATCGCTCGCTCTGCATCAACAGAGCAGGTTACTTTGTCATAAGTGATCAGGTTTGTCAAACGTGATTTGCCCTTGGTGAATCCATTTTCCCAATCATGTGCTTCATTTGATTTGTGGGAGCCCCCAGGAGGCTTCGTTCCATAACTTGCTCAGGGATTGAAGTAATAAAGTTAAGGTTTTAGTCTCAATACAGTACTAGCCCATCAATATAAAATTTTTGATCTGTTTTCTTAATCATAAGATGTAAAGTGCTTGGTTTTGACTAGCCATAGCATGGTATTTGTGTTGACATCTAGTCTATAGTGGAAGTGTAATGGTATGTAATTGCTGCAGCACTTTTAGCAACCTTGCTAAAGTGTAGCTATATTGTTTACAGCTATAGATTTATATGTAGCTCTTCTTGTGCAAGTAACATGGGCATTGATGGAGGGTATGCTTGCAAACATGATGTCTTCATCTGAGGCTGAAATGCAAGTTCTGAAACATTGAAAAAGCGAATGTGTTTTGTCATTGCTATTATGATACAGTAGGAGTAGATTGATTTGAGACACAGTTATTTTGTTAACTGATCTATCTGTACCTTATCACAAAGAAACCATGAATTAAAAGATTAATTAGTCCTTTTATTTAAAAACAATACCAAAGAACTTGTAACCAGATAGCCTTTGCTGTACAGACAGTATGTATTTTTCCTTTGTCACAAGTGTACTTTTGATTTCTCTCTTTAATAATTTGTGCAGATAATTTCATTTAACATACTTCTGTTATGGAACATGTGTGGTTTTGGTAGGTTGGTTTGGCTGCATTTGAATTGAAATGTTACAAATGCTTCTGTTAAGGAAAAAAACATAGCTAAATCATGTATCAAAGCATTTGTTTAAGACTCTTTTCCTTTTGGACATTATGTTCCAGATAGTCACAATTAATCAGATGCTTGAAACACAGTTTGGTAGATAATGAGTTTTTTCAGAAACAACTAACCTACTTACTGGCTGTGTTCCCTGACTTCAATTAAATATTTAATTTAAAGGCAGATTTTATACTAAAGTGAAATTGCTTGGACTAGAAAAATTATGTGGCTACAGGTAAGAGCACCTGCTGACTATAAGAATGTATTTTACTTGTAGTAACTATGTATGTGATTTTTTTTTTTTTTTTCTGTCTTATTCTTTTCTCTTGTTCTTATGCAATTATCATAATTATATCTTTGCTTTTCAAGGTTTTCATAATAATGTTTTTTACATTAAACAGATTTTAGCTGCTGACTGTGACATGCAAATTAAGAGAGCAAATAAATAAAAATAAGGATTTTAACAAATGTAGTTTCCCCACATTCTTACCTTGAATTGCTGCTGTGAAATTTAGTAATATGAACATCTCCTATGGTATTCTTTCAAATATTTGCTAGTTAGAAAGAGGCCACTGATTTGAGATACATGTATCAGTTATGTGGAAAATCTTCCATGATTTGTCCTGTTCTTGGTTACAGTGAAGTGACTGTTTTGGCAACTTCAGAATGCTTCTCCAAGTATGCTCAGTGCATTGATTTCTTCTCATTAAACTACGTAACATTTTGTTTCCTCAGCTTTCCAAACACCATGTGGCTTTTTGCCAGTTGTCTTTGCAAAGACCTCTATCTTGCAGTTGGTGTGTACTGATGGCTTCCCTAGTTTGTGAGATGAAAATAAATATAAGATGGAACAATTGAATAGTGATGGTCTTCTTTCTTTGTTCTTGGATGTTAATGCTTTCAGTTAAGTTGCTTCAAGGTCTCTAAACAAAAAACCCACCTGTCCCCCCCCAAACCAAAAAAACCCAACAAACCTTTAAAATTATAATTTTCTTTTTAAATAGAGCTTCCTTGACAAGCGTAGGAAGGAAAACAGCACTTGGAATTTGAAATGAGTGAATTCTTAACTTCTACTTAAAGTTCCTAACACACTTTAAGAGGCAGATAATCTCCTAATGTGGGGTTTCTTCCCTCACAACAATTTTGGGAAATTAATTTATTTGTCTTTTGGAATTCTAGTTTTTATTCTGTATATAAGGAAGCAATAACAAGATTGTTAATGAGAAGGGAAGATTTATTTCCTTGTGTAGTACAGTTCTAAAATACCTGTGGTGGCTGGAGATGTATTCCTAAATCTGCCTATATAAATATTTCATGGTCTAAGCATTCTAATTTTTTTAGTGAAAATTAAACCATAGTTCTAATTAATAACTTTCTCCACTCTTTCTAACATACTTTTTTCCTCATCTGGAGTATGTTTCTCCATGTACCCTTGATATTTTAGAATGCTATATGGGATCTTCCACTTAAATTAAAGCAGTTATGAAAAATGCTTCATTATTTTATAGGCAGTAGAAGACCAATTGGTTTTCTGACGGTATTGTTAACTACTTAGAATAGCGTTAAAATAAATACATTGTTTTAGTATTTTGGCTATTACAGAAGAGTTACATGGAGCAGTATCTGAAATCATTGCTGCTTGATTCTAGTACCTTAGAGGTTGAGAAACACAAGCAGTCCTGTATCAAGTCCATCCTTCAACTCCTAACCTAACCAAAACAGGAACTTGAAAAACAGCAGCCGAGGGTATGTCATGGTTTGAGCTTCCTTCAACAGTTTGTCATTTGCTAGACCTAGGGCAATAAAGGAAAATAACTATACTTCATACTATCTGTAACTATTATAATACTATGGTCATAAAATATATAATGGATTCTTTACATAATAATATACAAGAAATGCTTTCAATATGTAAACGCTTAGATACAGATTTTTTTCAGCTGATTTTTAGGTGATTGTCTTTTCTACACTGAAAAGAAAAAGTAGTAACTTCTCCGAATGTATCCTTTGATTAAGCTACGGAAAAAAACCCAGGAACTTGTAGCTGGAAAACTGTAGCTCTTTTCTCATCTGCTTATTTCACTCATGATACCCCAGGCAACTTGGTATGCGAGTAGGGTGGTTGCTTCCGTATTCTTTAATGAATCTGCATAGATTTCCTCGAGACTTGTTAATTTTGAACAAGTGTTCATTTTCCTGTTTTCTATTAGCTGTTAATTCTCTTTATGTAAGCATCATCCTAACCCCATTTGGGAAAGTTAATGTTTATGAGCAATTCCATAGAAAGTGAAAATCACTTGTATTAACACACTGCAAATAAACTTTTAAACTATACATGGACAGTTCACCAAATGTTAACGTGTAGATTTTTCAGGTTTTATTAAAATATGGCTATCGTTGTTATTTACAGAAATCGCTTTGCAACTGGTTTTCCTATCAGTCGATTAACCTTCATGTGCAACATTGTTTGCTATTGATTTCTCAATCATGGGACGAAAGGGTAAGAAGGTTCATGCTGATTATGCATGCAAGTGTCCTATTTTTATGCATGTCAACAAAGAAAAATTGATTTTTGGGAGGGGGGTAAATTTTCTACTACGTGATTAAATGCATGTCTCTGTGGAAGGACAATGGTAAACTGCTTTTAAAAATATTTTGGCCTTCCCTTTACGTAGTATATGGACTTTCTTTCCCATCATCTACCACTAGGATCCCCAGTGGCTCTCTAGAGAATCAGGTACCTTGTGAATTGCTGAAGATGGACATTAGCTCTGCACATGACTCTTGGCTTTCAGAGAGGGCTACTTCATTTCTAGAAAGTTACATCATTCAAGATTAATTAATGAAGGAATTAAACAGGAATGAGTAGAAAGGTGGTATAGAGAGATGAGTAAGATTCTTCCGTATCTACCAACTTGGAGATTTCAGCCAATGATCATGTCCAAAGGTGAACAGTTCCAGATTTTGCTGTTTAAATTGCTCAGCTGAACGAAGTTCTGCTTGACTCCGTATGCTGGAGTTTGTGTCTATGAAGTATACTAGCAAATGCTGTTTGTAGCTGATGTCGTCAAGGGAATGACCTGTGACTCTTACTGGTAACCCAGCTGGCTCAAACAGTACAAGCCATTTGGTATCCATGTAGACATCAGTATGAAATTTTTTTAACATAAGGGATGTGTTGTAATTGTTTACATTTCAAAAGTTAAAACAGTTAAAGAATCCTTGTCTTGCACAGGTATATTTAAGAATCTTAAGACTAGCAAGTGTAACAAGTCATTTGAAATCTAGGAAACTTCTTAATTTGCATAAGTACAAGATATAAAAAGCAAATTAGTTAAATCTATTTATGAAGTACTTGCTGTTTTCCTGAACAAAAGTTTAAATCAGTAGATATATTTGTGTAGAGTGAATATTGCAGTAGTCAGACTTGCATGCTTTTAATTCAGAGCAAAAAAGGTTTCATTGTAGGTAAAGGACTGTCTAGCCTTTGCTAATTGACATGTGCAAATAACTGAGGTAATGAAATTAATGCTACTGAAGTACTGATATTTTGTGTTTAAGAACTTTGGCTTCTTTCAAATATTGAATTGTTTTTCTAAATTAGAAACATGTCAATAAGAATTAATCTTCTAGATTATAGATGTGCAAAATCCCCAACAATTATGTGAGAAAAGGTAAATATTTGATTTAAAAATAATAATGTTCTTAGTTGTTTTTAAATCCAGTGGCTTTTTAAAAAACACATTTATACCATGTAAAGTCTGAGTAGAATTCTAGACCCCAAGATTTTAAAAAATAGTTAGTGCCAGTGTATTTCAACATTCCTTTTCATGTCCAACTTGAGATCTGTTAAAGGTCTCAGTCCTTTTGTTTTTCAGGAAGAGGACAATTGTGATTTTAAATTGTACTTGGTCATGTTACAGTATTTTGCTGATTATGTTCTGTACTTTAACTTGAAATGGGCACCCTGAGTCTTTAATTGTGGCTTGAGAATGCTTACGTATTCCTTAGAGAATGAATAAGGAATTTCAACCTAACACTTAGCTGTATCAGTATACTAAATCTGTGTTTCTTCCCAAATTGTTTGTAAAGGTGTTAGTACATAAGGAAGTCTTCACAGATATTTTGTTGGTGTAGTTCTGAGAAATACAGAATAATTTATGCAATTAAAACAGATTCTTCCATTTTCACTAAATTAAAAAATAACTGTTTAATGATTAGAAAAGGACTTTAAAGAGCTGATACCCTACTTTTGAACTTCATTGGTAATAAAATATGAGTAGTTATTAAATTATAATTGATCTGTGTCTGATATGATTGAGCTAGCAGAGTTCTCTTGTCTTGGATTAAATGCAGTGCAATCTGAATCCAAGACTTTTTTTCTCTGTTTGTGGTTTGTTTTAAAAATGAGTCCATGATCTGTTATTGACATCAGTTTAGACATGAGGTTAAATTTTTTTCAGAACTGACAGATCATTATTTTGTAACTTGAATGTGATGTTGATGTGCTGGTTGTAGTGAAGAATGTTGGGATTGCTGTAGAAACCAATGGGCCTGTGTGCCCACAGATGTCCTGACTGGTTTCTACAGAAAGCCGAGACACCTAAGACTTGCTGGTTAACAATATGTGTATATATAACTACTTTGTCTATAAATATAAAGCTGTCTGTCTCCTAGACTGACCATCTTCTAGGCAAACAGTTTAGTTTGGTGGGAAACAAAATGGTGGCAGCAAAGGGACATAACCTTCAGGTATTGAAGATGCACAGAAAAGCAGTCAGTGGCATGTACGTTCCTTGCATAATCTGTAGTTGATTGGAAATTACAGAAGAGGGAAAACTGCTGTTGTAGGGTTTTTTTTTTGGAGGGGGGAGATACGAGGTTATATATAGGCATATATTCTGTCCTTAAATTTTACAGTTTTGGAGAGAAGACAACTGGGAACCTTGCAACAGCTGCTTTTCAGTTATTCTGGGAAGCCTGAATCTAAGCTGGAGCACTTTTCAGAACTAATGGGAACGATAACAACCATGAGGATATTTTGTAGTTAAGAATAACCAGGAGGAGGCTTTTTTAGTGTAACTTCTGACTTTCATGTCTGTGTTTAAAACTGCTTATATGGAAAAGTTGTTGTGAAAATTTCTGTATGTTTGTTTTGTTGTAGCACAAAGTTTCCTTTCTATGAGGGTAGGGTGAATACATAAAGCTGTTTGCAGAGAAAAGAAAGTGTGTTAAATGGAGTGTATGGGCAGCTCTGAGGATGTGTTCTTGATAATATGTAAAGCCTTTTTTTTTAAATTTTTGATTCCAAATTATCGTTATATTCTTCTATATGTATGTTCACATGTCCAAACTGCAATATCCCATTTCATAAATATTTTATGGGAAAATTAAATTGGTGGGTGCAAACAGGATACTTGATGATTGGTGAGACTTGAATAATAATTTGAGTTCTTAAGCTTACGTAACTTCTGTGACTCTTTTCAAAGTAACAACATTTTTTTTATCATTTTATTTTTCAATAATGTCAATACAATTTTAATACTTTAACTGAACACGAACTGATGTTTTGTCATGTTTTGAGTGCTGTGTATGTGCCTCAAAAGGATTGCTGCACTATTTTCTCAATGTAGATACCACAACATGGTTCTAGATTGGCAGAAGTTTTCATTCATTCTCTTATGTTGCTTTCTTTGTACAGTGTGTGTGTGTGAAATCAAATTTATGTAATGTATTGAACTACTTGTGTGCAGAAATTTTTTATTTAAGAAATGTTTTTTGAAATTTATGTATATGCACTGAAGTCTATAGCTGAGTATGCTGAAATGGGGCTAAAACTTGTTTTTGAAGCTCTAGCCATGCTTATGTTGGCATTTGGGGTGTTTTAATAGAAAAAAAAAAAGATATATAGAACAGCGTACTTTCATGTATCCTCTATATAGTTCATTGGTTTATGCTGAACTAGTCAAAATCTAGTTCCCTGAGATAAACCTTCCTGCTGCATTAGCTTCTTTCTGGAAGCCTCAAAGGCCTGTTAACCTTTGCTTCCTCTTCATCAGAACTTTTAATCATGATGCACAGGCTGTTTTCACTCACAGAAAGCTTCTCATGCCTTTATTTTTCTTCATGCAATTCAAGTGACCGTGTGGTACCTACTCCCTGATCTACTTTATCACTGTGCATTTGGGCAGCATGTGCTGCAAGGGACTATTGGGCAGGAGTGGAGAATTTAATCCTCCCAGCCTAGATATCGCAGTCATACGATACCTGTGATAAAGAAGTGACACAACTGTTTTGAGCATCCTTTCCTCTGAGGAAAAAGAAAGGTAGCAGCGTAAGATTCTGTGAGTTCTTACCGCTGTAGCTGTGTTTCTCTGCCATGGATTGGATCAGGAAAATAAGCTGCATCATATTAAGAAAATGGAAAAAGTAACAGTAGTCAGGAAACTTCTCTATGCTTCTCTACATTCAGATTTTTCAATGCACAAACTTTCATGTGTTTATCACCCTGAGAAAGTGACCAACCCTGGGCACTTGCTGACCAGTTACTCATTGGTTTGAAGTGAGCTTGTCTGCTTTAGGGCAGCTGATGGTCAAAGTTTACCAGTGCTATCCTTCAAGCTTTCTTCAAATAGTGCAAATGTGTAGTATTGACAGAATCTTCATGACCATCCAAAAGTAGAGAGTGTTTGACGCTGTTCCATCTGTTGCTTGTTGTAGGGAAGCCACGGCTTCAAAATCAGAAGAGTCTACAATGTAATGCAGACTTCAGTTGACCAACAAGGTGTAGATCTTCAGATGTTTTGGCAGCTTTCCCATATGTCAGGAGTCATTCTAATTTCTTTTGTGACTAATCTTGGAATCAAGACATCTGCTGAGAGACAAAACTGTTCATGGTGTTTGGGTGACCATTTGTGTGCTAAGAGATGCTAAATAATCCGTATGTGCTACTGCCATAAGCTTAAGACTTTAAATGTACTGTTAATTGTAACATGTACCACATTTACAATGGGAAATTGTGTAACTTACAATATCACTGCGAGATGGTTGGCTTTGCTTTAGCCCCTACTTAATGGACTGTGGACATACCATGTCCTAGTGCTCTGCCTAGCATTGTATCCAGACACACACGCTTGTCCCGGTTGCCTGTTGATGCATTCTTCTTCCCCTCCCCTTTCATCTTCAAAATACACACATATATGAGGGGTGTTGCTTTAAAGGTAGTGGCTTAACCCCTGTGAATTCCTGTAGCAAAACAGAAGTGAGCAAGTGTTAAACCAACGAAATAACTTTCTTCCTTGCTGGGAAAGAGGGTTGTGTCTAGTAATCAATGAGGAAATGCAATGGGACAGGGAATGTGGAATACCTAGTTTAGAACTGGTTTTAAAACTAGGACTGAATGTGGGGGGAGTGGCATGGAGAATGTTCCTGTTGGCTGTCTGCCTTGCTGCCTGGAGCTGGGACTGGGATGAAATGGTATGACCAGCCTGAGTGTCTGGGTATAAGTAGCAGTCACCAAAGCTTAATGAAGCATTTAGCCAAGTATATATATTTTTACCTGTGGTTGATCAACCTGCTGATTAGAGGTAGGGTTTGAAGGCTGCAGAGGGAGACAGTGACCCTTTTGAATAAGTTTGCCCCTGGTACCCCTCAAGAACTGATTCTTACTGACCTCTGGCCATCCTGGAGATAGCAAAGTGTTGCTGCTTGTGCTGTCACCTTTCTTCTCCTTCAGACACATTGTCCATCTCAATCCTGAGGTGCTGCAGCATCTTCTGTAGAATGGTGTTATGTGTTATATGTTGCTTCCTAGCTGCAACAAAGTGGGAACAAGGTGGTAGGAGAAGTGGAGGTGTTGCAGCCCCCCCTCCTCAGTGGAACCCATGGAGGAGCACAGAGTAAGTTTGTTGGCCTTTGAGAGCCTGCAAAGGTTACAGCATGCTTTTCTGTCACCTGCAGCTATCTTCTGCAGCTGTGAAGTGTTCACAGATGCAATATTCTGAAAATTACTCATCTGGGTTAAAGAATAGGTTAGGGTCAAGGTGAAGTCAGGCTTTGAACGGGATAGTCTGTCTTGTATTGGGAGCTTACTTCTATGCTGGGGTCATCACTCTGCTGGGGAGACTGTTCACCTGTGTCCACTCTACTTGGGAGGAGCAAGACGTTTGGACAAGAGAGATATATCAAAGTATTTGTGTTAAGTAGTGAGAGTATGAGGAGGCTGCTCTGATAATGTCAATCCTCCTTTATTTTTTTATTCTGAATTAAATATTAAGTAAAGGATATCTTGATGGCTCAGTGTGGTACAGGGTGTGGCCTTTGAGTACAATGGATATTTTGTCATGATCTGTCATGAAATCTGTTCCATGCTCTACGGCTTGTCTGGATGGAGGGATAGTAATGCCAGTTCATGTGCTTCAGAGATTCCACAAAGCACTATGAGCCTCCTTTCCCCCCCCCCCCCCCCCCCCTTCTCCTTTAATCAAGTAGTTTGCTTATGTCCCCATTTTTCACTGATTTATGAAATACCATGCAATGAAACTGGTATTTCCTTAGAAATAGGAGCATCATGATACAGATTTTTTTTTTTTTTTTTTTTTTGGTCCTCGTCTGAGTTTATCACTTAAAACCCATTTCCTGACTGTAAACCTAATGTTGAAAGCAGGAATGAAAGTTGGACTTTACCCATTTTTTTTTTTTTTTTTTTAACTGTGAACAGGTTATCAGCGCTAGCTGTGATGGAGAGGGGTCAAGGAGATTTATCTACAGGTGTCTTCTGAAGTTGAAGTGACAAAATTTCCTTTTTGTATTGCTTCAGTGATGAGAAGTAAATGACCTTGTAATGGCCAGCTTAATAGGAAGATAAGTAATGACAGCAAGTAAGAAGCAAACCTTATAATAATCCATAGAGCTTCCTTCACTGGAACCAGATTAATTTTAGATATTCTTAATGCTTAAAAATAGAGTGCTTGTACTATCTCAGAGTAGGAAAGGAAGAGGCGGTGTTGAACAGAACAGAAATGAGCAAGTAAAACAAAGTTACTGTGTGAAAACAACAAAGGTGGGAGAGAGAAGAGACAGTATGGAAACACTGCAGGCGGCGGAACTTGTGAAAAAGAAAGCAAGTGGAGAACTCGATGTAATGGAAAACTTCCCTTTAATGCATTAGGAGCCTTTGAAAGGCACTGTCCCAAAGATAATATCTTCCCTGGGGATTTAATTGCTAATGGTTCTGAAAAGAATACTTCGTTAAAGAAGCATAGTGGTAAGCCTTATTTGACTAGGTGGTTTTATATTTTTTTTTTTTTCCCCTACTTCTTACTGGTAGCTTGACATGCATTGTCATTTCTTGTTTTCACAAAAAGCTTATATTGAAATTATTTTTGCATGCTTTTCACTGTATCATGCTGTATATCCATGTTGATTAAGGTATAGAAGAATGCACCTTGAAGTCGTATCACACCAGAACTAGCTTTATAATTAGCTTTAATTAGCTTTAAAGCTTTACTGCAGGAATAAATGTTTGGGAGAAGGTTGAAGTTTTTTCATCTATTTCAAATTAACTGAGCATCAAAATAGTTTAAAAATTAAATGTAAAATTGCCAAGCCTAGGTAGTAGATGGAATTCGTCACAGTGGTTGTTACTGAGATTTTGCTGTCAGAGTCAGAAGTTGACATGAAGATGAACATCATGTTCTCATGACAAAAATTTTATCTGTATGTTGGCCATTTTCATTGAGTTTTGATGGAGACAGACTAGAAAACAGCTGTTTAGAAGTCAAATAGCATTAGGGTGGGAAGCGGAGAAGAGGCTTATCTGGGCGATGGGACTTCATACTGCCTGAATGATGAGTCCTCTGTGCTCTCTGGGAGTGTGTTGCAGGGACTTTGCAATGGCTGATGAGTGTGTCCTTACAGCAGATATTCTTTTTATAGCAGGTAGAAGAACATTTTTAATTAACTCCCTTATATAGTCAGAATAATTTCCTTGTTCTAAAATATTGGATCTGTTTTTAATAGTGGAAGGGGAATGCCCTTGAAAATAGTTTTAGTTCTGAATTAAATGCATCAACTGATATTAACAGTTCAAAACTAACCAGGTATATGTAGTGGTAGAAGTGTTATTTTATGCACTTTCCTGTGGATATTTGAAACAAATTTCCTTTTCTTTATATTTCTTATATTGGATATAGAAAAACAAGTAGAATGAAAGTTCAATGTATGAAGGTGAAGTACATAGTTATATTTTTACATAGTTATATTTAAATGTAATTTTAATATTGCTCAGTTTCTTGATGTTAGCAAAACATGCATTTATCTGTAGATTAAAGCTTTTATGTTAATTACACTATTTTTTATAGAATAAGATTTTTTTGTTGTTGTTTAGAATTTTTTTGTTTGTTTTTAAATCTTGTAAGATAGACAAAAAGGATAACTAGATCCAAGCTTGGGACATAAGAAAATTATTCAGTGAGTGAACATGAAATCTTGGTTCAGGTTGTTAATATTCTGCAAACATTTGACAACAATCTTAGACAGCATTACAAAATTTTGTAAGAAGTTCTAGCATTAGATAAATAATACAATGCTTATATTTTATGGTTTGCTAGATTTTGATAAAGAGGAAAGTAATATGGCAGTTTTAAACTTGATGGGCAAAGATTGGTGTTTTATGATTAAAGCTAGCTTAAAGGTTTTGGTTTTTCTGTACTTTTGTATGAGTAAGACGTAGCAGTGAATATTCAGACAAACTCAGTTGAAGTAAAACTTTATTGTAATGTGTATTTTTCTAATTCACACCATAGGGTTTCTTTAGTAAGCTGTGTGCTGACAGTTTTTGTGTAGCTCCATGTTTTCTCTGAATTTATTTGCATTAAACACCAGTTTATTAGCACTAGTCTCTTAAGTCTAGAATTGGTATGGAATTGTTATTTAGTGGAAATTAGTTGTGATTTTAATAAAAACAGTACCTTATTTCCAGAGTTTATAAATATATCTGTATGAAAATCTTGTATTTGTGTTACCAAGTGAATGTAATGTAGGAAGTAAAATGATAAAATGATGAGAAGTAATGGGAAGCCAGAAAGTAACTTCAGAATTGCTTAACTCAAAATTGTTTTACTACCTGATGTATCACAATCTTTGTGAGTAAGGATGTTAAGGATTTAAATTCTGTAATATTTGCTGCTTAAATTCTAAGGTATTATTAGACATAATGTTAATTTTATTAACCTATTAAGATTAGAGAAGCACTTTAAAAATTAACCCCTTCTATATAAAAAGCTATTTTTGTCAGCCGTCTGCCCTAAATAAGTTTTTTTCTGACCATTCTTCATGAAGATCAAGCAAGTATGTTTTGCTAAAATATTTATCACTCCACAGTGATACGTGGCTGCTGACCGAACACGTATTTTTCTGAAACTCTACTATTTTTTGCTTCTAGTCACAGAAATAATGAACTGTGTGTTCCAGGGAAGCTGAAGTAATAAAACTGGCTCTGTCCACTCTAATTCCATGAGCTGTGAATCACACATTGATGATCTATCTTTACTTTTATTCTTTTCTCTTGTGCCTGGCCTTGTTAACAGAATTTGATACTGAAGTTTTTCACGTGTTTGGTGGCTTTATGTAGATGTCACAGGGCTAGTCAGATAAGCTCACAGTATTGCAGAGCCCTCCTGTGAAGTAACTGCTGCTGTGCTAGAGTGAGAGAGCAAATTTCTGTAAAAGGAGAGAGTATTCAGGGAGTGAAATCATATCCAGGATGAGGCAGTATGTTCAAGTTCCAACTGTTGAGCAAGAAAATGCCTATGATTATAATTCTGCTTTTGAACCGAGACCATGTATGTGTTTGGGTAGGTGAAATTACCATTTTCTGATAATGTGGACTGTTTCTTCTTACTGCTGTTGTGTAGAATAAATGTAAAAAGAAGTATCTGCACAGCTGGGAAATATGTACAGTCTTAACATGTAAAATGCAGATTACAGGATTCCTTTAGCAAAAGAGAACATGAATGTTTAAATTTGGAAAATTTCACTATTGCAGAAGTAAATAATAAGTATTGCTTAAACCTTTTATGTTGATGATCATGTAACAGTATGAACTTCTCTGTAGATGCCATTTTAATATTTACTTGTATAAAATGACATAAGGATGTCTTCAAGGGGGAGACCATTAAAATGCAAATTTTGTCTGACACTGAAAAGGAATTATCATAGCATTTTTCAGAGATAAACCTGCATAAAATGGAGCAGGTTCTTTTTACCTGGCTAAGTGACTGCGTAGTATAGACCTACAAAACAGCTTATTTGTGTGAAATGAATCTGTTTATTTGGTTCAATGTCTATCTGGGTTAAATTTGTATCCAAGAAGTACAGAACCTGTTTTCAATTGCTCAGCTTCTCCCTACCTTTTAAAACATTCATATTTTATGGTCTACAGAGTGAAGTGTTCCTAGACTGTGTTTTATTGTTTTAAGTTCAATCTTTTTTTAATGTATGTTGTTAAAGCTTGATTTTTATGTGTTTTTTTGTTTAATATGCACACCTTTTCTTAAAAACCTATTCCCATGTTTTTATTAATCTTGGTTATATCAGAACATTGAGCAATGATAAATAATTTTTCCACAAAGTGTCTCACGACTGTTAATTGTCTTGGGTTTTGCTTTTGGTTTTCTTTTTTCTTGTGTTCTTTGTCACTTAATTTTTTCTGATAGTATTCTGCTTAAATTTCTTAATTTCAAATATCTTTGGAAGCTGAAAGCTTTGGTAGATTAGCTTTGTAATACTTGAATGTTTTATTTAATTTAGAAAATTCTTTTAATTACTTTAAAATTGGTATTAATTTTCATTTTGTATTTTGATAATAGAGAATTGTTTGAAAAGATGTGGTTTATTTTCATGTAAACTATACTATAACTAAATATATAGCAATGTAAATAGACCACTAAAAATCCAGGATGAGGAGAAGAGAAAACTTTCAAATCTTATGTAATATACTTACTGTTAGACCTTTTTTTTTAATGTCAGAATTCACTGTGTGCCATTAATTTGAAGAGCAGTATTTGAACACTATTGAATTTCCATTAACTGAAACCATCTGGTAAGGCTATCAGAATGAGATGTTCCTGTTATCTGATATTTTGTCCTCTCAAAGGAGTGATTCTCTCCAAGTCCTATGTCCAATTTATGTAATTACCACAGTTCTAAAACACTGTTTGAAATCTTAAATTGCAGTTCTTTGCAAGGATTTTTCTCTCCTGTCACTTAAAGACAGAGAAACTAACTCTAGAAGAATTTTTTCCTCTGTCTCGCATACAATCTTTTCCCATATATTCTGCTCTTTCCATGTTTTAGATAGCTGTAGAAAAATATTTACTACAGTTATTGCAAGAGTATTTTGTTATACTTAGCAGTAATCAAACATACTGTTTACTCTGGACCACTGTTAGTGGTCCATAGGGTAGAAAATCAAGTAGGAAAAAACAGGTACGAAGAGTGGGCCTGGTGCAGAGCTGCATGCATAACTCAGGAAACATTTAACAATATTAGGTCTTGTTTTGGTGGATTTTGATGGTGTTACTTGAATTTCTGAATACTGAGTGTTATATTAGACATTAATGAGGTACTGCTTTCTTATTATGATTCTACTTACTTTTAAAATGCTACACAAGATTGCTGTCGATGTAATATATTTGTACAACTACCTGAATTACTTTGGGTTTAATTCCAGTAGGTTTTCAACCTCTTCTGATACCTATATTTTCCAGTGGCATATGAAATAGCTTTGATTTTTTTCTGCTTAGGACCTGCAGCTTTTATGTAAATGTAGATTTTTACATTTATTAGACTTTTGTGAGTAAGAGATGTCAACAGAAGGAGTCACACGAAGAACTTAACAGTAGTAACAAAATACTATTTTACGTAAAAAATTCTCAATATTCCAGTTGTTTATTCCTTGCGTGTTTTTTGTTTTCATAGTTACATGTTAAAGTTGTAGGTCTGTGTTCCTCTTACTGGTGATACATGACTCTCTAATTGATGAATTGAGTTTAAGTTCTCCTCAGCAGTCTTTTATGTGTGCTATTAAAATTATAGATCTATATTTAATAATTGTTTCTGATTAAATAAGTTGCAAGAATTAAGTTGTCAGACTATGAGCACAATTCAGTTTTTTATCTAAAAGACTAGTATCAGAAAAAAGGTGGAAAAGAAGGCACAGTATCTACTCACGTAGAGTCCTGTAATAAAAACGAGTACAGCAGAGGAAGTCCTCATCATAAACCTCACAGGTGTTCTGATAAATATGGTTAAAAACAACTAAGGTTACTTGGATAATTTAAGTAAAGAAATTAAAATCCTGATGTATTTGTCTAATACTTATTCACATTCTGAAAAATTTGCAGATAAATTATAATCATCAAAGTTACTGCCTAAATATTCCTTTTTCTTTTCCCTATTTTGATTTGCAGTAAAAACTTTTGCAGCTTTTACTATTTTTAGCAAAGTGTTTTATGATTTTTTTTGGAGTACATAAATAAATACCTTTAAGGTATTTGTAAGGTAGTTAGTGACTCTGAATGCTCTAGGTACTGAGACTTGAAAGACCAGACAGCCACTGATCTGCATGGATAATTGCTGTATTATTATTTAGTGTATTATTTCCAGTCTAGTAGCTCTTATGCATCAGAGCTACTTTAATGTTAGTCTGAGGCTTGACCTGTGAGTTAATTTGATATGTCCACTGAAACATTTAAAACCTGATTTGTCAAAACATTTAAATTCCTTGGGAATAAATCTGCACTGATAAAACAATTGGAGAGATACATAGAAACAGTTTAACAGTTTTCCATTTTATTTTTTGTGCTAAGTTTTTACTTTAAGTAAACTGCAATTATTCCAAAGTTCTAGTAGTCCTGAATGCTAGAAAAACCAGATCATACTTTGTAGGTTTCTATCTTGTTAGATAAGGCAGTATAACTCCTTTTAAATTATTAAAATTGCAAGTTAATGTATTGTTTGTATTATCTTTATGTGAGTACAGTACTAGTAGCAGAGTAGAAATAAGATCAGAAAAATACCTTTCTTCAAGTATTTGTCTTTTGTCCAATGCCCAGTAAAACAGTGGGATAATGGAGAGATAGTTTTGTATATTGTGCTTTATATTGCTTTAGATGGTTGACTGAAAACAGAAGCTTTTGTAGTTGACTTTTACAAAAGAGTGAATATAATGCATGTTTACGTACATTTTGAAATGATCATTCAGAATTAAGATAAAACAACAAATGAAGTAATCTTGGTTTTAATATTACTAGCTTTTGAAATTTCTTGATTTTTCTGCACATTTTTAAGTATGACTGGATGACAGGTACAGGTATTCAAGATGCTTGAATATTTTCTCATATGCTACATTATAATAATAGTTTTGCTTATTTGACTTTTCAGTCATTTTCAATTACCTTGATTTTGCTTTATTGCTGATAATAACAAACAGCTGAATTCACTGTATCTTTTTTCCTCCTTGTTTCTCATCCAGTCACTTCAAATGAAAATACTGGAGTTCCTAAAGCTTAGTTCTAAATTCTGTTGGGTAAATCTCTCTGCAGGAGTGTGCTGTTGCTGTGCTGCTTTGCGACCTCGCTACAAGCGTCTGGTAGATAACATATTTCCTGAAGATCCAAAAGTGAGTGATGACTTAAAATTTTAAGGGATTGGCATTTGAAAATTTGTGGTTAGTAGCTAATACTTCAGATTTTTATTTTTTTTATTTTCTATTTTAACATTTTACAGTAAATTCTGCTTTAGCACTTCATAGCTTTAATAGAGGTTAGCAGAATAATTTAGCTGGAAAGGGACCTCTACAGATCATCTGGTCTACTTCCCTTTTCAAATCAGGGCTGTGCATATTGAAGAATAAAATTAGTATATTTTGTTCAGAGAAATAGAGATTTAATTAAACAGGGTATTCTGCAGCAGAGGTAGTATTTAAGTTCATAATTACTTAGAACCACAAACACTTGTTTTTCTATGGTTGCAGGTGTGAACATTTTCTGGTTTTCTACAAGATTTTAATTTTCTAACTCTTAACGTATTGACTGTGTAAGTTTTTATAGTTCTGGTAAACTGCTGTGATCCAAAAGTTTTTTTTTTTGTTGTTGTTTTTTAATTTCCCCAGTTATTCATACGCAGTTTTTCATTTAACTGGAACAGTCTTGGAGCTATATTAAAGCCTAGTTCTTACTCTGCGTGAAAATAAATAATTTCTGTGTTATGGTTTAGTAATGCCTATATCTATACATAATCCCATGATGGTTCGGACTGGCCAAGAGCTTGTTTTTGCTGCTGTATTTTTTAAAATGTGTTACCAGATTTTGTTATCTTGTGTTATAGTAGAAGCAAGCCGAATAACTTTTCTTTAAAATGTATTGATACTGCTCCCTCAGTAGCTCTGAACTTGCACTCTTTTGTCTCTGCTTTTCTTAATATCCATTGGCTCAGTGCAGACACAAGCCAGTCCATGATGTTTCACTGAGTTACAGGCCTTTCCTAAACTATGAGAAGACTTGCTTGATAAAAAGCATTAATTAATAATGAGTGTGTTAATAACTTCAAAGTCATTTATTTGCAAAAAAAAAAAAAAAGTCTTTGTAAACTGGGGGTGGGGGGTGGGAAAAGGACAAAAAGTCTTATCCTTCTTAGCTGATAGTTATAACCTCACCTGAGGAGATCCATATCACAGTTTAAATTGGAATTAATATGTTAATCTTTGATCTCGTTCTAACAATTGAGCCTTCAAGGCTTGTCCAAGATGTGACACTGAAGAAAGAAAATATTTAAATTACAATCTACAATATTTAAACTACAATCTCACTTGTATATAATGACAGAATTATGTATTCAGTATACCTTTTGGGGGGGAATGGGAAAAGAAAGAAATTACATCATACCAGTAGGGAAAAAGCGTACCTCAGAACTGCTAACATTGCTCACTAAATACCTTCTTTTGGTATATCTGTTCCCCCCTGAAAAAAAGATAGAGGAAGATAATTGCTTCATTTCTTAAAAAAAAAAATACTTAATTATGTTATGTTGCTGATTTTTACAGCTAAGCTATTGTCAATTTTGTTTAAAAGTTGTTTTTGTTTTGTTTGTTTTATGATACCTTATTCCCATATTTATGGCTCAGACCTCTAAATGTTGAGTATACAAAAACACTTCAAAAGCTTTATATATTCTTTGAACTTCTTTGTATTTTGTATGTCTGTTTTTAGGATGGTCTGGTTAAAGCTGATATGGAGAAGCTGACTTTCTATGCGGTTTCTGCACCAGAAAAGCTGGATCGAATTGGTGCATACCTAGCAGAGAGACTGAGCAGAGATGTTGTCAGACATCGCTATGGGTAAAGAAATAAGTCACAGCATTAAAAATAGATGCTAACAAGTAGCTGAATTTCATCATATTTATTCTGGTTGAGTTCAGGAGATAAGACAGACCCTTTCTGGTGACTTAACCTTGGCTGGCTGCCAGGTGCCCACCCAGCCACTCCTTCACTCCCCCTCCTTGGCATAACAGGATGAGAAAATAAGATGGAAAAGCTCATGGGTTGGGATAAGAACAGGGAGATCATTCACCAATTACCACAAAACAGACTCAACTTGAGGAGGATTAATTTAATTTATTACCAATTAATAACAGCATAGGACAGTGAGAAATAAAAACAAAGCTAAACCCTCCTTCCTCTCACCCCTGCCTTCTTCCGAGGCTCAGTTTCACTCCTGACTCCTCTACCTTTTCCCCACTGAGCAGCATGGAGGGGGTATAGGGAATGGGGGTAACACTTTCTCTGCCGCTCCTTTCTCCTCATGCTCTTTCCTCTGCTCCAGTGTGGGGTCCCTCCCACAGGATATAGTCTTTCATGAACTTCTCCAAATGGATACTTCCTACGGGTTGCAGTTCTTCAAAAACTGCACCAGTGTGTGTCCTTTCCACAGGGTGCAGTCCTTCAGGAACAGACTGTTCCAGCATGGGTCACCACGGGTCACAAGTCCTGTCAGAAGACCTGCTCTGGTGTGGTCTTCTTTCCATGGGTCACAGTTCCTGCCAGGAGCCTGCTCCAGCGTGGCCTTTCCATGGACTGCAGCTTCCTTTAGGGTGTATCCAGTGGAGCAGATTCCCCTGCCTGGAGCACCTCTTCCCTCCATCTTCACTGACCTTGGTGTCTTCAGGGCTGTTTCTCATATTTTTCTTACTCCTTTGTCACAGCTGCTGTGCAACATTTTTTACTGATTCTTAAATATGTTATCATAGAGGTGCTACCAACGTGGCTGATAGACTCAGCTTTGGGCAGCAGTGAGTCCGTCTTGGAGCAGTGTCAGACATGGGAGTAGCTCCTGGTATCTTCTCACAGAATCCCCCACTGCAGCCCCCCTGCTACTAAAACCTTGCCATGTAAACCCAGTACACCCTTGAATGTCATTCAGGATATTGGGAGGTGTGGATATCTCTTCAGCCCTTTTGGTTAAATTGTATTTAAAACTCTGTCATACTTTGAACTCCTATTTGAGCTAGGAAATTGAAAGAATGTAGAGTCAGAAGAGGAAGAAATCTTTAAAGAATGTGGAAATGGAGTAGGAAAATACTGAATCTAGGAATAGTAGCAATATCCATCACAGGCCATCATTACTGGCCTTCATGATGTCAGAAGCGATTTTTATAACTCTGTAGAATGGATAAATGACCATTCTTTAGAGTAATTGATGTTGTTTGCTGCTTTTCTTTACTGTTTCATTTACTCAGCATGTTGCCTGACTGTGCAGAAGCGTGAATAAGTTGTTGGCTTTCTGTATTGGGTTTTGGATAGACAGAGGAGCTGTAGATTAGAAAGCTGGGATTTATAGTTGGAAAAAAAGTGTGCTAGAAAAGACCCCGGACTATATTTACTCCTTTACAAAGTATTAGGACATATCTTCTAAAAATACTCTATTCCCCATGTTCCTCTCTTACCCCTCTCTCAAAAAAAAGAAAGAAAAAAAAAAAAAGAGTGTAGAAAATATCAATAACTTCTATTTTTAGATAATGCAAAAATATATGCCTTCAACCCTTTGTCTTCTAGTTTTTGTATTAATAAATACCTAAATTGAAATAACTGAGATAAAGATAAATGTAGCATGTGTTTATGTGAGTGTCTCTAATTTTCAGGTATGTTTTAATTGCCATGGAGGCGTTGGACCAACTTCTAATGGCTTGCCATTCTCAAAGCATAAAACCATTTGTGGAAAGTTTCCTTCATATGGTGGCCAAGCTTCTGGAATCAGGCGAACCAAAGCTTCAAGTTCTTGGAACTAATTCTGTGAGTAAACTCTGATCATAAATGAAGTCAGAATTGCTTATTTGCTATGGGAAAGTCATTTCAGAAGTCACAAAGTATCTGCCAGTTAACATGAATTGAGAAGATTCTGTATGTGGCAGGGTATACCATTTGGGTGTAAACACAGAGCAGATACCAACTGGAGGCAGAAAAACTCTACTTTAGTCTCTAAAATTTTTCTGATGGTTAGGCTCATACCCTGCAGAAGTAACTACTTATGGAAGGAACGGGAAAGCTGTTCTGTGAATTAATATTTTGAATCTCTAAAGAGACCTCCTGGAACCTTTGTATAGGTAAGCCAGTGTTTTCTGGCTCTCCAGCAATAAAAGCGATGGTGTGAGGAGGAGAAAACATTCTTCACAGCATTGACACCGCACAGAAAGATTCCTATGAACTGAAAAGTAGCCAAAAGACAAAAGCTTTCAGTATTACACCTCACCAGTTTATTAGCTTAAGTATTTCAGGATTCAGATCCAGGCTTGAAAGGCATAACTAAAAGTGTCAGAATGAAGATTTGGAGATCTAGCTTTCCAAATATAGTGATGGGTGCAGTCAGTATTATAGTTCTGTCATACTTCCCTTCTAACAATTATTATTTCCCAGCTGGTACAATAGGAATCTCATAAATTCCAGGATTGTGATGTGGACTGTTTTCATTTAGAGTGATTACTTTTGCATGAGTAAAATAATGCTTGCATTTCGTGTACATTGCCATTGTTAGCAGTGTGGGAGTTCTTTGTGAATTCTGTAAAACTGTTGGGCTCTCCTTTGGGTATGATTCCCAGTCGATGGAATTAAATGGAGTTGCAGTTTAGGGAGACAGTAGGGTGTAGTAGAATGATGATACTCTGGAGTGGAATTTCTTCTTATGGTGGAACACAGAGTTCTTGCTCTGATGTAGGGGCGTGTCACCTTGTGTCCCAAACTAACAGGACAGCTTTACTGAGGGTAATAAGACAAATTTATATACTTACTTACTTATTTTAATATCTTTGAGCCAGACTAGCCTGCTTCTTTTGATTTGTTTGTATAATAACGCCTGGGCGAAACCTCCTAGGGAAATAGCTTTGGAACTTATTTCCTGGGCTGCCAAATGTCAAGATGTACATCACTTTCCAGTTGTTTAAAATCCTTGGTGGCAAACAGTTACTGCCAACCTCCACTTCAGTGTACAAGACACGCATCGCTTCCAAACTAATGTTATTGAATAGAGCCCCACCTTATGGTAATCTGTTTGATATCCTTGGCAGTTCCTAATGAAGTCTTTTATAAGTAAAGCAGGTTAATGGACTTCCTAAATCAGGAGATAATTTGTGTTTGTCTCTTTTAAAACTCAGTAGCCAAAAATAATTACATTTCCCTAAGTAAGATGCTGAATTCTGTGAAGAGAGCGGATCTATATGGCTCTTCAGAAGTATTCCAAAGGCTAATTTTAGCCTAATTATGCTAATTTCCCTATGTGCCTTCTGTATTCAGTGGAGAGAAAAGATGAATCTTTTTGTGTTGAATCAAGAGGGGCGAAGTGTCTTGGCACTGACAGCTTGTCTGTTACCAAAACACTGACCTACAGTGTTCTTAAATAAATTTGGCAGACGTGGAGAAAATTTACCATTGCATTTGGACTTTTCTAGTTTTATCCTTCCTGAAGGAAGGCAGTAAATAAATAAACAGTAAAACAAAAAAAACCCAGCCAAAATAGTAGAGATGGTAGAGTGACTGAATAATCTTTCATGTGCTTTAGTTACTCTGATGTACCACTTTGGAGTGGGGACTTGTATTGTCTGGAAGAGAAGAATAAATTGTATATGAATTAAATGTCTTTAAACTTGTGAAAAATCGAGACAACCTGTGGAGGAGTTTCTGTAACATTTTTAGGTTAAACTCAGTTTCAGGCCGATACAAATTTATAGTCTGCTTACACTTAAAAAGATACAGAGTATGATTGTAGCTTGATTATTTTCCATCGCAAGGCTGACTTTCAAAGCTTCACTGGGATACAAAGGCAGTGAAGTTTTTCAAGTAAGATTGAACTGTCTTTCTTGAGCTGTAGTTTTTTCTCGGTCTCACAAACAGATTTTGCTTCAGCTGTACAGACTCTTGTGATTGCTCAGAAGTCAGGGTTTCAAATGAAACAAATCTGTGTACTGAATGACTCTACGTATTTAAAGTCCTGGAAAGATCTGGAAGCTCTCACTGTCTGCCAAGGTTTTTTTCCCTGACTTCCAAGTATCTGGTTTTGGCCAGAAAGTTTCATTCAGCTGTTTGACATCTTAAATTCTTTTTTTAATTTAAACTTAACTTTTTACATTGATTTATTTCTAAAAAACAAACCTGAAGATTACTGTTTTATAAAAACAGTTCCTGTTTTTTCATTTATGTACTTTTATGCCTGATCTTCCTGTTACATATAATTAATTCCCATGACTTCTTATATGTTGTATTTGTAAATCACTCTAGCTTACTTCCTATAGCAGCGATGATTTTTTTTTTTTATAACTTAATTGTAAATCTATTTATGTAGGCAGATACTTGAAAAGAGGTGAATTTTAATACTGGATATGTTGAATTGTTGCGGGCTTTTTTTGAAGTAGACCAGATTTCAAATTGTCAGTGTCTATGAAGTTTGAAATGTCTTTTTCTATCATGGAAGATATTTTTATTAACCATGTGCTAAACTAGCATATGTTGGTGAGGAAACTGAAAAAATGTGGTGGGAAAAAGTGAGATGTCTTTGGCTTAAGTATTTCAGTATCTGAAGGCTGATTGCAATAAGCTTTCATTTAGAAACTTATGGCAATGCTAACTTTCTCTAACCACTTTGCAGAATTTCAATGATTGAATATCATGTAAAACATCTCTCATTCTCATGTACAAATAATTAAATGTAGTGCTTAGATCCATAGTGATATTAATACCAAGATAGAATTAAATAATTTATAGAATCATAGAATGATTTGGGTTGGAAGGGACCTTAAAGATCATCTAGTTCCAAACCCCCTGCCATGGCAGAGACACCTTCCCCCAGACCAGGTTGCTCAAAGTCCCGTCCAACCTGGCCTTGAACCCTTCCAGGGAGGGGGCAGCCACAGCTTCTCTGGGCAACCTGTTCCAGTGCCTCACTACCCTCACAGGAAAGAATTTCTTCCTTGCACCTAATCTAAATTTACCCTCTGTCAATTTAAAACTGTTACCCCTCATTCTATCACTACACTCCGAGATAGAGAGTCCCTCCCTACCTTTCCTTTAAGTACCAGAAGGCCACTAGAAAGTCTCCCTGGAGCCTTCTCTTCTCCAGGCTGAACAACCCCAACTCTCTCAGCCTGTGCTCATAAGGGAGGTTCTTCTGCCCCCTGATCATTCTCATGGCCTTCTCTGGACTTGGTCAACCAGGGCCATGTCCTTCTTATGTTGGGGGCCCCAGAGCTGGGCACAGTGCTCCAGGTGGGGCCTGATGAGAGTGGAATAGAGGGGAAGAATCCCCTCCCTTGACCTGCTGGCCAGACTTGTCTTGATGCAGCCCAGGACACGGTTGGCTTTCTGGGCTGCAAGAGCACATTGCTGGCTCATTGTCAGTTTTCCATTCGCTGACACCCCCAAGTCCTTCTCCACAGGGCTGCTCTCAATCCACTCATTGCCCAGCCTGGATTTGTTCTTGGGATTGCCCTGACCCATCCACAGGACCTTGCACTTGACCTTCTTGAACTTCATGAGGTTTGCATGGGCCCACCTCTCAAGCCTGTCAAGGTCCCTGAGGATGGCATCCCTTCCCTCCAGAGTGTTGCCTGTACCAAACAGCTTGGTGTTGCTGGCAAACTTGCTGAGGGTGCACTCAATACCAGTTACGCCAGTTCTTCCTGCCTAGGGGTGAACAGTTTTAAAATCTTAGAACTTGTCAAAATTTTTTTGGACAAGACAGATTTTTAAAAATATTTTAAATTTTCTGTCATTTTTTTTTTAGAGGGCCCAGAAAATTACTTTAGTGAACAGCTGGTCAAAACCAGTGTAATTTAGTAAAATTTTCATCTTAAAATATGTTGACAAAACTTGGTTGAACACAAGCATTTTAAGCTAAACTGAAATGTTGACAGAGTGAATTCTCTGTATTTTAATAGTAAAACAGGTTTTTTCTTCTGAAAAATAGCAGATATATGTAGAACCCAACATTACCGTATTTAAAATTATTTACCGCAAAGTCTCTCTGATTGATAGGGCATTTAATTTTAGCAGGGCAGTTTCTTCTTAGGAGCAGTGAAATAATTATACCATCAGTGACAGCTTTGGGCTTCCTGTGCATGCGAAGGCGACTGTTATTGCTAGTTGTCATCATATGATATTTTAAAAAAGACGAGCAGTATCACAAATGGAAAAGTGAACGGTCAGTGCCTGCTATAACAAGATTTTTATAGTTATTAGTGCTGGTTTATAAAAGAAGTTGTTTTTTTGTCAGAATTAAAGTGCATGTATATGTAAAAATAGTAGAAAATGTCAAGACTGGAGTTAAGGAATGTCAAAATTAATATTCCCAATATTGTTTGTCTTGCTTTTCCCCAACATGCAAATCTGGAAGTATGTGATAGAAGCTTATCTTTGTTGCAAGATACTTCTTTCATTATGTGCTAGTAGTGACTTAATACACAATGAAGTATTTAATCTCTAGAATCCGTGCTATATCCTTTTTTTATAGGAGTCAAAGGTACAGAGAGACAGCATTACTCCTGTAGGTTATTAAATTATTTACTAAATTCTACGTCTGCATCTTCTAGAATTTGAGTGATGCTAGATAAATCATTTTAGGCAATCTTTTTAAGATCATTCACAGTTAAGTATTGCTTCCCGCACCTTGTGCTTGGCTACAAAAATGCAAGACCAGAAAGCACACAGTAATGTGGCCCTGTAAGCCAACATACCAGTACTGATTTTGCTACACAACTGCACATGTAGCATTCAGGATAATTTTCATCCAAGCATGAAGTAAAATAGAATGTGAAGCTATCCGTCCCATTCCGATAAAACTCAAAATGAGAAGTGTCATGTGATCTTAACTATTAATAACTAAATTAAATCACCAATTTCTGTTGCTGGGAACTTGATCTTGTTATTATTTATTGTGATCATTTTAATACTGAGGCTGTGAAGTTAATGCATTAATCCAGTGTTCGAAACTTTTCTATTTAGAAAAAGTTGAAGTGTTTGTCCTTTTTGCATTTGTTTGAAGTGTATACATCCATTCACATGCTTCTCATTAATGCTGTACTGTGTAGTTTATAAGAGTCTCATGTTTATAGGATACCATGTCTTTCTATGTGATAGTTTCCTAATAATGAAATGCAGTAGCTTTGTCTGTCAAATGTGGTAACATTTGTATCAGCACCCCTTTTCCCCTATCTAAAACATGAGAAAGTTGCAGGCTGTAGAAGATCAACTGGGAAGCTCAAATATAAACAAAACACTGCTCAGATCCAGCCTACGGTTTTTACAGGGAGATACTTTAAATAACATAACTCAAACATAAATATGATGCATGCTGGTTGTCTGTTCTTGAATTGCTGCAAAAAATGACCCTCTTCAAAGACATCGAGGGTGCATTAAAAGTTATGCTTTTTCTCCTACTGTACTGGATACATAAGAGTGATAATATATATAAGAAATTATGTCATTAGGAATGTAATTTGTGAACTTGCATGATTTATTTAACAGGACTTGCACAATCTCTCTCTCCTTGGTAATACAAACCAACTTTCTTGACTCAGTCTAGAACAAACATCTTCTGAAGAGATAATATGTTCCTTCTTGATTTCGTGGTAGTTTTACCCAGTTTTATACTGATCTGAATTTTATTGGTTTTGAAATTAATGAAAGTAAGATTATACCAATGTAAGTTCCTTTCTGTACCTTCTGTATTGCACAAATATAGAAGGTGCTTCTACTGGTAAAACTTCCATAAATTACTAGTGGGTGACTGAAAGAATTTACTATGACTAAATGATATGTTTGCAGCTATAAAAGCTTTGTAAGTATATCCTAGGCAAGTTCTTGGACTTCCATAATAGTTTTGTCCTTTAAGTTGAATGATTTTTATATTTGAAGTATGCTTGAAAATATCTTAGGTGCTTAGGATTATAATGTTCTTTAACAACAACGGCATGAGAGCACCACTCCCTAGCAAGGAGAAAGTATAGAATAATGTGTACTGTAAAAACTTAAAATTTCTGTAATGAAGTGGAATTGCATACTTTACTGAATGACAGTGCAACTCAAAACAGTGTTGTCACAGTTAGCTTTCCTGTGGCCTAAATGTTCAGTCATCTGAATACTAATCCCAGAATATGCTTCAGAAGTGCTTTATGTTCAGTGAGTGAAATTGTTTTGTTATACACATGAGGAAATAAACAAGATTTTGCCCTTTCTGGACATTTTACTGTGCCATTTTGGGAGGTATAACTTCTGGGTACTTTCTTCCTTGATGCAAAGCTACATCATTATGTAGGAGAAATGTGCAGAGCAAGAAAGTCACTAACACTTTCTTGGCCTAAATTTTGTCATTTATTCTTACAAAGCAATTTCTTGGTACAATAAATCTTTCTTCTAGCAAAACAGTTATTAGCGTTATATTAAGTTTTCCTGTTGGAAGATCCTGTCAATCAAATAATTTGGTATTTTAGATAATGTTAATATGCTAACATTAAATGCTAGATGAGATAATATTCTCAGGGCCACTCCCATAGAGTTTTGTGGTTAAACTTTTTGCTTCCATTCTTTTACATGCTTTTATGGATATTTGCTGGGTGAATCAATTGTAGACTTGAACACTTGAATGCCTGGAAAATAATAAGATCATATTGGTGGTTTTTTGTGTGATTATTTTTTTTTTCTTTTTTTTTTTTTTTTCTGGTTGGTTGGTTTGTTTTGGTTTTGTTTTTTGTTTGGTTTTATTGTTGTTTGTTTGGGTTTTCTTCCCCTGACCTTTATGCTTTATTAAATTGTAAGGACTAATTAGGTTCCTGACTTCAAAACAATTTAGAAAATCTATATCTGTTTTGTAATTAACTATGTCACGAAACAAACCAGTAAGATGTAAGAGCGTTCCTCCATGTGGGTGGCGATGAAGCCGCAGCACGTAGTCCAAGGGTGATCAAAAGAGACTTCAGGACCTTGGGATGAATGGTAAGGGAATCTGGAGCACAGGTTATTTTCTACTGCCAGTTGCGGGCAGCAGCATGGGAAGAAACAGGCGGACCCAGTCTAATACATGGCTCTGTGGCTGGTGTCACTGCCACAGTTTTGGATTTTTTGATAACAGGATGGTCTACACAGCACCAGGCCTGCTGGCATTAGATAAGATTCACCTTTCTCAATGGGGAAGAGGGTCTTTGCTTATGAGCTAGCTGGGCTCATTGACAGAGCTTTAAACTAGACTTAAAGGGGGAAGGGGATGATATCAGGCTTCCCGTGAGAAGCTGTTAGAGGGACAGGGTGCTAGCAAAGTCCCTCAGCCAACTAGTTCTTCTGAGACATGCTGCCTGCACTGCAGCACACTTGAAATCTTATGGAGACGAGCCACAGGCTCCTGAGGTAATAGGAGCCAACAGGGAAACACCAGTGAAGTACCTCAAAGGAGTTAAGGGGTGTTTCTCTAAAAAGGTGACATGGCTGACAGTCCAACTGAAGTGATTCCACACCAATGCACACAGCATGGGCAACAAACAGGAGGAGTTGGAAGTCACTGTGCTGCTAGAAAGCTACGACCTAGTTGCTATTAGTGAAACTTGGTGGTAGAAATTCCATGATTGGAATATGGCTATCGAGGAAGGAAGGGTTGGAGGTATTGGCCTCTGCATCAAGAAATGAATAGAATGTGAAGAGCTGTGTCTGAAGAATAGCTGCGAGCGGGTTGAAAGCTTATGTATGGGTAGGAACCAGAGACCAAGGCAACAAAGGGAACCTTGTGGTTGGTGTCTACTACAGGCCGCCCGATCAAGGGGATCGTGCACACAGGCATGAAGCATCATGTTCACAGGCTCTCATCCTGCTGGGGGACTTCAGCCACCCCAACATCTGCTGGAAAAGTAGCACAGTGAGCTGTAGCCAACCCAGTAGGCTCCTGGGATGCATTGAGGATAACTTCTTAAGACAGGTAGTAGACAGCCCTACAGGAGGGGATGCGATACTGGACGTGATGGTCACCAATGCAAGAGAACTAATCGATGTTAGGATTGGTGGAAGCCTGGGCTGCAGTGATCATGCACTGGAATTTTCAGTCTGGAGGGATATGGGTCAGGTGAAGAGTAAAGTCAGGACCCTGAATTTTAGGAAAGCAAACTTCCAGCTGTTCAAGCACTTAGTCAATAGGACCCCCTGGGAAACTGTCCTCAGGGACAAGAGGGAACAGAACTGTCAGATCTTTAAGGACACCTTCCATAGAGTACAAGAGCTCTTGATCCCCAGGTGTAAGAAATGGGGCAGAGAAGGCAAGAGCAGCATGGCTGAGTTGAGATTTGCTGGTCAAACTAAAGGGCAAGAAGGAAATGCACAGGCAGTGGAAGGAGGGACAGGTATCCTGGGAAGAGGGTAGGGACGCTGCTCTGTTTGTGTAGGGATGGGGCTAGGAAGGCTGAGGTGTGTATGGAGCTGAACTAGGCAAGGGATGCAAAGAATAAAAAAAATAGAAGGGCTTCTACAGGTACATCAGCCAGAAAAGGAAGATCAAAGATAGTGTACCCCTCCAATGAGCAGGACTGGCAAGCTGGTAACAACGGACAAGGAGAAGGCTGAGGTACACAACTTTTTTTGCCTCAGTCTTCACTGGCAACCTCTCTTCTCTCACCTCTCAAGCAGATGGACTGCAAGATAGGGGCTGGGGGAACAAAGGCCCTCCCACTCCAAGAGAAAACCAGATTGTGACCACCTGAGGAACCTGAATATACATAAGTTTTATAAGACCTGGCGAGATGTATCCCAGAGCCCTGAGAGAATTGGCTGATGTAGTTTACAAGCCACTCTCCGTGATTTTTGAAAAGTCATGGCAGTCAGGTAAAGTTCCTGGTCACCTTATAGTGCCCTTCCAGTACTGGAAGGGTGCTTATAAGAAAGATGGGGACAGACTTTTTAGTAGGGTCTGTTGTGATAAGGGGTAATGGTTTTAAACTGAAAGAAGGTAGATTTAGATTAGATGTAAGGAATAAATCTTTTACAGTGAGAGTGGTGAAACACTGGAACACGTTGCCCAGAGAGGTGGTAGATGCTCCCTCCCTGTAAACATTCAAGATCAGGTTGGACAGGGCTCTGAGCAACCTGATCCAGTTGAAGATGACCCTGCTCATTGCAGGGGAGTTGGACTAGATGACCTTTAATGGTCCCTTCCAACCTAAGCCACTCTGATTCTGTGATTTAAAGCATTTTCCAGGGTCTATTAGGAAAGAGATGATCATTTTTATAACTCAGTGTATTGAAAAAAAAAAAAAAAAAAAGTATGGTTGCTGTGTGTGGATTGTCTTTGAAACTGGCAGGAGACTATACAGAGTTATTTTTTGACTGTATGTCACTTTCTTATCACCTGGCTATACAGGATATTCTTCACAGAAGGTCATGTAAAATAAACTATTATTATACTGTATTGCTCTGTTTTCAGTAATGGCTAAGAATATAGTTTTACAAACTGTATCACTTTCAGCTATGCCTGTAGCTTTCAGTGAGTGAACTGGTAGTGCAGTTGAAAAGGATAAGTGTTCTAGATAAAACAGAAAAAAAGACTAAAAAAAAATAATAGAAAAAGTGGTGGTTTTCTGAAATACACAGCTTTCACTTTTGGCTTGAAAACTACCTCAAAACCGCCACAGATCAGTAAGCTGTAGATTACGCTAAAGTACTTCAGGCTTGTCTAGATGTATGTGGGTAACGTGCTGATAAAAGCAGGTTCTACCTCTCAAAAAGTATACAAGAAATGCCTCAGCCTGTGGTCAACAATTGGTATGAGGAATAGTGGGGTGGGAAAAAGCAGAGGGATCTTAATGGGACATCTCTCTGCTTCAGGGCAGAACCAGCACTGTGTTAAACCTCTCCTGACAGCCTTTCCTTTCCCTTTTTAATTCTCTCCGCAGTCTGTTCTTAAAACTACCAGTGAAGGAGAATCCAAAAATTCTTTAGGCAGTCTGCTCTCTTTAGAAAGGTTTTTGTTTTTTTTTTTTTAATGTCTAACTTGGGTAGCCTTTGCTTCAGTATAAGCTCATTACTGCTTTTCCTATTACCATTGGGACAAAGAAAACCATTTATTTCTTTTATTTTTATAGCTGTCTTCTGTACATTGTAAGACTACTATCTTTTAGGCAGCTCTAGACTAGATAATTTAATGTCTTTCAGTCTTTTTAACAGGTGTTTATCTAAAGCTTTGTTCATTCCTTGAATAATTGAAGGACTGTATCAGTTAATCACCATCTTCAGCTGTTATGCTTCAGCTGGATGCAGTACTTCATCTAAGGGCTTATTAGTTCCATTTAGATGGCAAAAATTTCTTGATAGGTGTCACAGGTAATACAGATGTATCACAGTATATTGCTTTCTTTTTCATGCCAGTATAACGGCATTGACTTCTGTTGAATGTGGAATTTATTATAACCCCAAGTTTCTTTTCTGCATTCAGCTGTGTTTGGCTTGTATTTGTATAGCTATCTTAAAGTGGTATTTTGCATTTGTCATTCCTAAATTGCTTCCTTGATTTTTCAGGTTCTACTTGCAGTTTGTCAAGAACCAGGCATCAAGTGTGCCTACAGCTCTGGCCAGCTTAGTGTTCTTTGCAAAACTCGTGAGCCCACTCTGTCATCTAGGTCTCTAGTGAAACTCAAATACTACTGTATTCCAGACAGGCTCTTTCAAGAATTCACTCAGTACATTTTTCCAAACCCTTTTGCATCTATCTTACAGGGAGTATTCTTGGATAGTGGTTTTCTAGCTTCCCTTTGAGAATTTTGTGTATTTTTTTGTCAACAGCATCACTGAAATTAAGATATGACAGATGCTGCTTCATTCAGATTGACAAAATCTATTTCCTTGTCATAGGAATAATTTAGGCCGGGTTGATGTGATTTGTTCTTGACAAATCCACGCTGACTCTTACTTACTTACCCCTTTGCTACTTTGTAGATGTTTGCAAGTTGGATTTTTTTTTTTTTTAGAGTGTCTTTCTGTGAATGGAATTAAAGTTGACTGGGTTATAAATCCCTGACTACTCCTTTTTCCCTTTGGTATAGATAGAATTTACAGGATGCCTCTAAGTTCATTTTCCTTGAATTTTGGTAGCTCAGAATGTTGCTAGTTAACCTGCCAGTGACAGTGTACCATTTGATTGCCTGGACAATTACCTGAAAGGAGGATGTAGCACTGTTGGTGTCAGTCTCTTTTCCAAACTAACAAGTGATAGGACAAGAGAAAATGGCCTCAAGTTGCACCAGGGGAAGTTTAGATTGGATATTAAGAAAAATGTATTCCCTGAAAGGGTTATCAAGCACTGGAACAGGCTACCCAGGGAAGTGGTTGAGTCACCATCCCTGGAGGTAGTTAAAAGACACATAGACATGATGCTTAGGGACATGGTTTTAGTGGTGGACTTGGCAGTGCTAGGTTAATGGTTGGGACTTGATGATCTTAACTTTTACAATTAAAATGATTCTGTGATTCTATGAATTGATGCCACTATTCGAGTGTTAGATATTTCCATATTGCATAGTATATTGTATTTCGTGCAGTTACATCCTTCTGTAATGATCTAAATGAAGTTCTCGTGAAAAAGCTTTAAAAAGAAAAATCTCCAATTTAACTTTTTCATCTCTGAAGTTAAATATTTAATTACTGTCAAATCTGGGTTCTTTAATAATATAATGTTTTACGTTGCTTCTTAAATGAAGCTTAGTATTCATTATTCTCTTTTGGGAAATCGGTATCAAAAGCTTTTTTTAACATATTTCATTTTCCAGTTCGTCAAATTTGCCAACATTGAGGAAGACACACCATCATATCACAGACGCTATGACTTCTTTGTGTCTCGATTCAGTGCCATGTGTCATTCATGTGACCATGATCCAGAAACACAAACCGAGTAAGTGCCATTCTGTATGTATTAGAGAAAACTGTCTTAACATGTTAATATAGTCTGTAATACAGCTTTTATTGTGATATTTAGTGGAATAGTTATTCCCCAGGAGGAAAATGAAAATCTGACTTCTAAGTAGCACTGAATATTGTAAATCTTAGGTGGATAGAACTCCTACAATATTTAAGTGGAATTTTACCTGAATACTGCTTGCCAGATTGCATGGATTCTTTCCAGAATGGCACTACTTATTAATGTAAATGTGTGCGAGTTGTGTAACTCATTTGAGAAATTAATAGAGCTACTAATTTGAATAGCAAAATCATATTTTGAGTTTGCTATTTGAGAATTACTCATTAAAATTGAATTTTCCTAGATGTCTGCAGTACAATACTGTGCGTAACTGAAATGCCTTCATGAATTAGTATTACAGACTTTTATATTATTATGTAAGCATCACAATTTTTTTACTTCAGCTCCCCCTAGTGATGAGTTCTTTATATGGATTGTTAATCAGTATTTAACTCCTGAGCATTTTAGAAAACTTAAGGCTTTTCAGTTTATATTTACATCTTTGTTGTACTAATCTTTTCTATTTCCATGCATGAAACTGTTTAGCCAACTATGAAAAATCCATGTGATGAGCATTTATTCAACCCTTTGAGTCTACTGTTGTTATGTTATCTGTAATGCATAAGGATTTTTCTTAAAGTTTGCAGTTTCAAAGATCTGTGACCTGTATTTTCAAAAAGAATGAATACTCTGTACCTCGCTTAGGAGAAAAAAAAAATAATTAATTCCTCCTTTAGTCATCTGGTTCATTGCTCCTTATTTTTTGTAATTTGCTGCCATCTTATTTGTTGCCCTATTGCTATGTGTAGGATTCTGCTGTAAACTTTATCTCTAAAAGGGTTAGGATTAAATCTGCCTGCTTCTCTTGTAGTTTTTTCCCTGCCTCCACCCCCTTTCTCTTTAGGAAAATTATTCCAGTGAATAGTTTTACAGGATGACCCTCTGAATTTTTTGGGGAAGAAGTGGACTGTACTCAGGGACCAAAGATCAAAGGGAGTGGAAACTTCTTCAGCAGGTGTCACTAGTGAAGCCAGTATATCATACAACTACCTCATAACTTAGGCTTCAGTCAGGTACATTATATTTACCTGAAACTGATGGTTGCAAATAGTATTCATAAATGCTTTAATGAGCTTCTTGAGATTTTGCCTTTTTAGGCAACTAAACCAGAAATGTCAAACTACTTGCTCTAAAACATTTCCTAAGAGGTTAGGATATGAAGCTCAGCTCAGGATTTTTAGTACTACTTTAACCTTCATTGCCCCGTGCAAATGACAGGTAATATTAGTAATGAACTAGAACGTGGAATGCATTAAGAGACTAGTCATCCCTGATTCATCTATCAAGTCTACCACTTGTAAGGATACCCCAAAGTAAAATACCTTAAAGCTGTGGTTGCTGTAGGAGTAAAAGAACGGTGCTAATCTTTTGCGCTCCAAACTGTCAGCCTGCACTGTTATCTGTGCTTCAGTTTGCAATGTTGATGTATCCTTAGACAGGGAGGAATTTCATTCTAGTGATGTAAGACTGTGTGTGACCTTGATTTAAATGTAATTCCACTTTAATGGCTATCTGATCCTTCTTTAGGAAAATGAAACCTTTCCTGTATGTGGTGAAATTTGATGCTGCACCTTCCTCAGTAATTCAAACCCCATTTTTCTACCTCCTGTACAACAGTAAGAACGTGAAATTAGTGCTAGTGGCATTTCAATACACAAAAGCACAGCCTTCTTTCCCCATGTGAATTGATTTTTGGTTTTGTGTTTTTTTTAATCAAGTTAACAAAATGTATAGCAATATGACTTTTTCCACATCAACCTGGACAGTTTGAATGTATCTCTTTTGAAAGAGATCTGTATGAACAGCAATCATTCTTGGACTTGGTATACCAGATTTGCTGTAGGTACTGAGGTAATTCAACAAAACAGATGAGCTATGACTACAGATGACAAATTTAAATGCAAGTATCACAAGCAGTTTGATACCATCGATCAGGGCTAGGGAATAATTCAGCTCATCCTAAAACAGACATCTGGAGTTGCTGTTCACCTGCATAGCTTGAGGTTTCACTGACCTGTCTGTCTTGCTCATCATCTACATACGTAGTCAGATCATGTAGGCTTCTGAGCCTGAAACTGTATCTCACCTGGTAAGTGAGATGTCCCTTTTAGCAGGGGAGGTTAGTGCTAGTATTTAATGTATCTAAAGCCACAGTATCAGCAAAACTTGATTACCTTAAGAATGTATAATTAAAGAGGAAAAAAAAAAAAGCTTCAGTGGTGGAATTTTGGAAGCTCTGTGTCTTAAAAGTCAACCTTAAATCCTTCCTATTGAAAACTTAGTATTGGATACTGCACTGTAGCTGTAGTACAGCAATAGGAAGTGCTTTTTCTAGCTGTTTAGGCATCCCTCTTCTTCCTTGTTTTGTATGTCTTGAACAGTCTAGAATGATATCAGATCCATACTGGGTGCACATGTCTTTGCTCAGAAATAGCTGAAAAACAGGGGACTACAGATTTAAGTATTTACAAATGGAAATCTAAACAAAAAAAATCCTAATTATAGAGTTCAGTTAGCTCTGTAATTCATCTAACAAATGTTTTAGTGCATTGAATTTGACTGAACAAAGGTTAGTTGTGTTGTCCATACTGAAATTAAGATTTAAAAAATGAGGGATGGATTTTAATAGAAATAATTTCAAATTTTAGCAAAGCTTGTGCTTATTTCCTATGATTGCTGTATCACCCTTTCTTCTACTTGTTTTCAATAAGTAAAATTTATTCCTTCTATTTGTTATAATGGATAATTTGCTGTTACCACTTCAAAAAACAGTATTTTTCCATTGATTTCATTGTACAGACTCTCCTGCATTTTTTTTCCTTTTTATTGTTTTGTTATTGTTGATCAGTTCTCAACTTGGTTCAGATGATTTTAGGGCGTCAGGCTTAAGTTGACAGAATTATCCTTTGCTTTCCATCTTGTAATTTTGCACAAATTTTTAAAGATTTGTTATGATTAATCCACAGCCTTAATTACAACTTCTAAGGACATGATCACATGACTTTGTCAGCTATTGCTTCAACTTTGCTGTGATAACTTCATAGTATTTTTCTTCAGCACTAGAATAGCTTGAGATTGTGCAGTCTCAACTGATGGGTAGTAAATTGTGTAGAGTTGGTGGGGTTTACCCATATGACCTTCTTTTGGAGGTGGTATACCCAGTTTGAGTATTCATTGATCAGTGTCAGCATTATCCATAAGGATCATCTGCTGTTCAGTTGTTGGCTTAAGGGAAGCTGACAAAACAATTAAGGTGTTTAAAGGCAATATGGGCGAGCTTAATGATTTGACCAAATTTCTAACACTACTTCACTACTACTGCCTCACAGGTAAACAGCCATACTGGAAGGTGCTGTGTTTCTCCTTATCAGTAATTCCTTTTTTCCTTCCTTAGAATCCGAATTGCTGGAATCAGAGGTATTCAGGGAGTGGTTCGAAAAACAGTTAATGATGAACTTCGAGCAACTATATGGGAACCTCAGCACATGGACAAGATAGTACCATCATTGCTGTTTAATATGCAGAAAATAGAAGATATTGACAGGTATTTTTATTCCTGGTCACTGGCATTTTTTAAACTAATCTTTGGGCTTAGTTTTTATGATAGATACCTATTTTTTTTTTAGTGGAAGTAACTACTGTCATTTATTAGCTGAGTCTTCTTGAAACTGATAGAGCTCAGATGAACTGCTCTTAATATTTTTTGTCTTACAGTCTTTTCAACTGCCTTCATTTTTGTTCTAGATTCTGTTGGCCTAAAAATTGCTTTAGAAATTGTATAACCGTGTTCATACTTCTCAAAAATTGTAAACTCTGTGTTTTGTAACGTCAGATTCAGAGATTAATAAGCACAGGCTTTTAGGTGACTCAAATGATTTTCTAGTTATTAAAAATTGAGGGCTTAATGCCCATTTAGACATTAGTAACAATTGTCTCTCCTGTCTGCAACAGTACTTAAAGAGAGGATTTGATACTTGTTTGTTTATTACTAGCACTGGGAAATTTCCATAAAACAAACTTCATTTAAGATTGTTTGTACAGCTGTTTGTTTCATGTCCAACCCTAGCCGCTTCAAAACTTGCTTGGTAATTAGGCTCAGCAGCCTTCCTACAATAACATGCTTTTCATGCTTTCACATGACACTCACCTTGGCAAATCTGTCAGCTTTCTGTTTCTTGGTTTGTTGGGTTTTGGTGCTATTTTGGTTTGGTTGGTTGTTTTGTTCTTTTTTTTTTTTCTACCCTTTTTTCATTCCTCAGGCTTATTTTCTTCTCTTATTTTTAACTGTCAGTACCTGTTTCTAAAGCAAAATTACAGACTAAATGACTAAAATCAGTAGTTGTTTATCTGTCCATATTTTATCTATTTACTGACTAGAACTGAGGGCCCACACAGTATTTACAGAAATATCCACTTGGATTTTTACATATGAAGTCATCTGAATAAGAAACAAAGGTTTCTGAGACTGCTGTTGAACAAGGAGAGCCTAGTTAGCCTTTGATTGCTCTTACAGGGCTTCTACATGCAGGTGGGCCCTTTACTTTGTTACTCATTGCAGTGCTGTCAAGCATTTAGTTATCTTTATATGGCAATATTAAACTAACTCCTGATGGAAAAACTGACTGAAATAGGATTTGGATCAACCATTTAAAGCAAATCAGAAGGACTAATTTTTATCATTTGTTGAGCAATGCAGTAGTGGTGGTAGAAAAACAAATCTGTCAAAAAGCAACTGTTAATTAACTATCTGAACTAATTGCTTGAAACTTTTTCTGTAATGCACATTCAACAGAAGAAAAAGACTAATGATTTTCCACGTGGCAAGTAGGGGCCTTGTATGATGCACATATGACAGAAAAGCTGAAAACAATGTTTGTAAATTGTTGATCTGCTGGCCTTAAATGATGTTACAGAGAATTTCTTATATTGTTTTATATGTGACTTCATATTTGTGGGCCACAAACAGAGGCATCTCGAAGAGTAGGAGTAAGCAGCATATTGTTCTGACAGATGGAATCAAAGCATTATTTGAGAAAGAGCAGAAATTCCAGAAAATACTCTCAGCTTATGTCTGTAGAAAATAACCATTTGTGGTTAAAGTTGAGGTACACATATGTAAAGCTTACCTGAAAGATCAGTGTAACTTTTACTTGTGGAACCTTAATAGCTTAGTTCAAGATTCTTCTGAGTACGTCAGATGAGACACTTCTTGGAGTTAAGATTCTAATATTTACACAACATTTAAAAAAGATAATTGTATTTGTAGATGTAGTTATTTGTCCATGTAACTGAATACACATTCTAGTTACTTCACTATCAAAAAAAAATGTAAAGTGTAACATATTCTTAAAATCAAATGGGGTTTTTTCTTAGTTGTACTTCATTATGATTCTGTATTACAAAAGAATTGCCATGCATCCTTCAATATATTATGTTGCCTGAAAGACTCTCTCGCTCCCTCCTTCAGGTTTTCTAGAAGAAAAATCAGAAGTCAGTCATGTATGTCAATTTATGTGCATCTGTAAAATGGGGAAGGGATGTATGAAATTGGAAATTCACTTAGTTGATAACATTCTTCATGACAACTGCAAAGCTAAACGTGCCAGCCTTATCTAAGGCAGATGAACACACTAGCACTTGTAGATTTTACTTTAATTCCTCCTAATATATCTATAATGTTAACATAAATTCTGTTTTAGGGGTAGATTGGAATGTATTTCTTTCTCAGAGTGAGTGAATCATAGTCAAACATTCTTGTAGCCACTCTACTTAAAAGTAGTGGTTCAGTTTTACTTCACGTGTCCCATCATATATTCAGCCAGTCCTGGTTTTGTGGTATTAAAGAAGTCTCATTTTTGAGATGCTGAGTTGCTCTGAGCCAGTTTAAGCCAGTGATTAGATGTTTGCTATGGAAACTGCTGTACTTCAAAAGATCCTTCCTTCCAGTTTCTTGTTGCCATCTTTTCTGATAGTGATTACCCACAAGAAAGCTGGTAGAACAGTTGAAGGGAGTAGGTCTTGCCCATTTCATTTCAAAATGCATTTCACTTCTCTGGACCTGTGGTAGTACAGAAGTCTGGATGCAGAGGAACAGCAGTAATTTTTTTAGTGTTGCAGTTGGATTTGTCGAAGGTTTTCTGATCTTTGTTTAAAAAGCAAGTCAGTGAAACAAAAAGAGTATTTGCTCATTTGAATTTAGAAACTTGAGAGGCTGTACAAAGCCAAAAAGTGAAAAGAGTAGTTTTATATTCATTGTCTTTCATCTAATAAATCTAAGGAAGACCTAGTGAGAAATATGTAGAGATAGGTTCTGTTAAAGTTCAAAATAAAAATTAGATTTCTACAGACAACAGAAGATAATTTTCAATATTCTGCTGCAGTCTAAGACTAATGTTTTAGACTAGGAGGACTGGATTGCAATTTCTTCCTTTAACCTATTCTAAAATAAGACTTCAAGCAATGCTGAGAAGTCACATTCTGTAGGATTGCATATACAAACACTTAAAGATAATTTATTTTTACTGCATTTTAACTAGAATTCTTTAAGATAGACTAGCTCTGCATGATCCGCAGCCTGTTTGCTTTTTCCCCACCCACCCACCCTCATAATGTTGCTGCATTCTAGGGAATCTGTGTCAAAACAGCAATGGGAATGACAGTCTGTCACTGTCATTTGTACCTTCTCTGAGCCGAGATGGATGCCCATCTATCTAGATCAGAGTCTAGGCAGTACAGGGAAAAAAAAAACAAAAAAAACCCAAAAAACCACAACCAAAAAAAAAAAAAAACCCAAACAGAACAGGGAGTTTGAGGGGCACAGCAGTTGAATAAAGCTGTTTAGTGGTACTCATGGTGGATTATATACAAATTGTCACGCCTTTTAAAATTCTAATCATTGTGCATTTGTAAAACTGTTTCTCCTTACTTATCTAACAGGGTGCCTGGGGCTTGTTTATTATTAAAATCTGACAAGCTAGCAATGTTATGGTAACTTCTGAAACAGTGATGTTACCAGAGGAAAAAGGATTCCTATATTGCAACTTTTAGATTGCAGTAATCTTGAAACTGTAAGATCTTTTGCTGTGAGAAGTTACTACAACTGTGATGTTAATGTGTTGACTAGTGGCATTTCAGTATTCAACTGTTTATAAGGCTGTAAAACTACGGTTTTATGATGCTGAAGATTGAACATTAATTAAAGCTGATGCTCTTAGTGAGGACTGTTAAACATACTTAATGCACAAACTTCACTGCAGAACTGAAAGTGTGTTTAAGGTTTTGGTGTACTGATTTCTTTAGTCTAAAATCTCCTAATGCATAGATACCTAATGTTCGTGTAGATAAATGAATCCTCAGTTAAGTTTCTATCATGTGTTTCGTGCAAAAAAATACTTGCTACCAGTAGGTACAGTACTTCTTGATAAGTACTTGTTTTCTTTTGTTCTTCCTTAGTCTCCCACCTCTCAGCTGCTCAATTTAAATGAAGTATTAGTAACATAATGGTGTGATGTGGGAAGCACTTAAATTCAGGAACACATTTCAAATGCCTTTAATTTGCTCTAGTAATTCAGTTGTCTGTACTGAAAAGGAAGCAACTCTGGGCAAAGAAAAAAAGAACCAAAAAAACCCCAAAGAAACAAACAAAAAACAAAAAACAAAAACAAACAACAAAAAAAAAAGCAAACAAACAAACAAAAAAAAAACAGAGACCAAAAAACGAACCAAAAAACTTTACCAGGGTTTGCATCAGAAATGAGAAGTAGGAAACTGGAAACTCTTCTGTAAAGGTTCTACTTTTCTCTGTTTACAATCTGGCTACTGATTTTAGTTATTCCAAGGTAAGGACAAGCTGTTCTGTTCAAAACTTAGTGCTAGACTTCAGCCCTCAGTAAGTTTTAGTTTGTCCTAAATACTGTGGAATTTCTGTTGTTGTGCTTCTCTTGTGTCTGGATTCAGTCTTTCATTTGGTGCTCTTACTCTCTTTTTGTAATAGTCAGCCTAATTCCCACTGACAGAGAGAAAAGAAATAATTGAAAATTACAGTATTTGAACGTTACAAAAATTTGGTCATTGCTGCTAACATTTGTATAAAACATAAAAGCTTTGCTTTGCACTGCAAGACTTATTAAACTCATAAGTTGAAATTTCCATACGAAAATAAGTTAACATTTAAATGCTGATCTTAATTCTGTCTTAATTTAGAAGAACTTTTATTTTAGTTTAAATTGGGGTATATTAGCACATTAAGAAATGGAAGCTGTGCTAGTAATAAATTCTTCCCCTGCCCATTCCTTTTTTTCTTCTCCCTCCTATTGTGTCATGATATTTTATTCTTTACTATCGGTAGTACATCTGTGATTGAAATAACTTTAATTTTGTAAAACATACACAGTTTAACACTCTTCATGGTGTATTTATCTGATGCGAAGTTTGACAGTTTATATTTTTTTGTTCTTATTCTCTGACTGAAGGAATCAGTTGCTACATTTACTTTTCAGAGTAGTGTTTTTACGGAAAGGAGAATCTTCCTTCAACAAGGGCCATCTTTGTAAATATAACATGGGGAAAGTAACATCAATATCTGTGTCTTAAATATGTTTCCAAATGTGAAACATGTTTGGGTTTGTTGGTTCTTTTTCCCCCCTCCAAGTTATTAATTACATATTGTGTGATAAATATGGCCAAAAACCAACTTGATAAAGTATTATATTTCAATATGGTTAAATATTAGAGGTTTGTGTGCACTGATGCAGACAGATATTAGACTTAATCTTTTAGTCCTTGTGGTGGGTTAGCCCTGGCTAAAAGCCAAACTCCCACCCAGCTGTTTTTTCATTCAGTGCCTCCCTGTCCCCTAACGGGACTGAAAAAATAGGATGAAACAGCTCATGGGTTGAGGTGTACAGACAAGGGAGATCACTCACCAGTTACTGTCACAGGCAAAACAGACTTGACATGGGGATAATTTATTTTATTACCAATCAAAATAGATTTGGGTAGTGAGAAAAAAAGCCAAACATTAAAATGACACCTTTCTACCACTCCTCCCTCTCTCCATTCCCAGCTTGATGCCTTCACTCCCGACTCCTCTGCCCCGCGGGGCGCAGGGGCCGGGGGTCGCGGCCAGCCCATCCCAGCCCCTCTGGGCCGCTCCTCCCTCCCCCCCCGGCTCCCTGCTCCAGCGCGGGCCCTTCCCCGGGCCGCAGTCCTTCAGGGACAACCTGCTCCCGCCTGGGCTCTCCACGGCCGCAGCTCCTGCAGGAAATATCCCCCCGCTGCGCTGTGGCGTGGGGCCCTCCCCGGGCTGCAGGGTGGGTCTCTGCTCCAGCGGGGTCTCTCCAGGGCTGCAGGGGATCCCTGCTCCGGGCCTGCAGCCCCTCCTGCCCTCCTCCTCCTCCGGCCTCGGGGTCCCTCTGCTGCTGCTCCCTCCTTGGCTTCTTCCTCCTCCTCTGCCTGGGCCGCCTTTGGCCCTTGCTGAAACCTGTTTTCCCCCCGGCGCCCCCAGCTTGGCTGAGGGGCTCAGCTGTGTCCTGCGCTGGGGCCGTTGGAGCCGCCTGGGACCGGCTGGGACCGGCTGGGACCGGCTGTGTCCGGCCCGGGGCAGCCCCGGCCTCTCCCCACACAGACCACCCGTCAAGCCGGTGGTGGCCAGTGCCTGGGCAAGGACACCTTGTGCAAGTATCTCCATAGTAATGTTCGGCGATAGTTAGAAGGTGACTAACTTGTACACTATCTAGTTAGAGGTAACTGTGTGGGTGATAATGTTCTAATTAATTAAATCCAAATCACAAGCCATCTGTTCCTTCAGAAGCATTGGAGTTTTATTTAACACTCACCCACACAGTGTGGATTCAGTAGTGGGCAGGTGAATGAGATCATTAGTCTGAACAAAATGGCTAAGATTCTGCCTAACTTTTTGTCATGGTTTCATGGCCTTCATTCATTGTTAGCAATGGGTGATATTTTGTCAAAATGCAGTGGGTAACAAGTTAAACCAGTATTAACAGCCATTGTTTTTGCCATATAAATACTTACTAGTACAGTGGTCAGTACTGAGTGAAGAGATGATGGTCTATAGTCCTGCTATAAGAGAATAAAATGTTTTGTTCAGAATTCTGGTTTGATGCATATTTGAGGTACAATTCTTGCCTAAATCAAAAACATGAGTCATGAATGTTTTAGAACTAAGGGTGAGTACAGCAAGGAAGTTGAATATTAATGAGTAGTAAAATCAATGTATTTTTGTCTTATTTCAGCAGAATAGGTCCTCCATCCTCTCCTACAGGAGGAGAGAAAGAGGAAAATCCTGCTCTGCTGGCCGAGAACTGTTTCAGGGAACTGCTCGGACGAGCAACCTATGGAAACATGAATAATGCTGTCCGACCAGTTTTCGCGTAAGTTGAAAATTTAAAGGTCTTATCTTAAGAGATTTTTTTAAAAAATTTCATCCTCTAATTATGTTGCATTAAATTTCTTCCTCCCTTTCAACCCAAGGGATTCTACTCATGTTTCTTCAAAAAATTGCCCCTCTTAATCTCACCTCTTCATGTTGCCTATCTGTTAACTTGAAGATAGTTGTGGAGAAATGTTTGTCCCATTTTACTGATCTCAGAAGTGCAATATAATAATTTGGGTGGGTTGTTGCCTCAGCTGGCCTATCTTTTGAATGTAAAACTAATTATTCAAGATATTAATGTCCCATAGATGACTGTTGCAGCCAGTGAAAAGACAAGCCAAGTAAAATACAAGTAGCACAAAGGAATACTGTGCCCAAATTAATTCATAAAGTTAAGATTTCTATTTTCTTGCAGTTTTCTTCCATGACCTATTTTGATATTCAGTGAAGAATATCTTTAACATAGTTAAACATCATTTAGTAGTGAATGACCGATGTACACAAAGTATATGTATTATGTACAAATGTACACAGTACAAATTATAACTGATGTATTAACTATCAAGTCCAGCATTTTTCAGTTCTCTGCATTGCCCCACTTGCTTCCTTAAAAAATATGCTGTGAAAAAAGCTACAAGCATTGAGAACTTAAATCTTTTTCTTTCACCCCTACTAGGGTCTACAAAGTAGACATGTTCTCAGGAAAAATCTTTGCAGGAAACTCTAGACTCTGATAATATTTTCAAACCTGGCTTTTCCTCGTGATGAAGAGAGCTGCTTGCTCCATGGAGATTTTCAAGATATCTACCTGTTATGGGAATATCTTCTCTTAGATGGCCTAGTTCTTCCTGCAGAGACTAAATACTCCATTCATACAGTAAAAGACTTCCAAGCTACTAAAAGCCATTTTCAATTTATTACTGTTAAGAACAGAAATTCAAAAAGAAGATAGGTTACATATTGAGGGCTGAAAACTTTTGTAGCCCCCTTTTTTTCACCCAAAAGCATTAAATGCAAAGAACTGTGCTATTATCTTACTTTCCCATATGTACCTATTATACCAATCTGATAAGAGTTTAACTGTTGCAAAGTAGAGTGTGTTGTTAAAAAATTTTCATCCTTTTCTACATTTAAAATTTGCATTCCTACAAAATACCTGCAACTAGAGTGAATGTTTAAGTACTGTACAGGTTGGATGAACTATTTGGAACTATGTTTCAGCTGCTTTCTTGCCACTTTTAAGTTCATTTTATGGGCTTATTGCAAAACTTTATCAGCGTGTGCAGTTACTTCTGTTTTTGAATCACTTCAGTATCGTGGAAGTTTCCCACAAATAATTCCTGATTCCCTAGAATGGAGTTAGTGCTTGGTTTGGGTTTTGGGAAGGTATCATACCTGCATTTCCTGTGGCAGATGGAAAGCTTTATTTATTCAGAATGTTCTTTCCAGCTTAATTTCTTACTCACTATGATCCTAAGGAACCATGTAGTCTTGTGCACCTCTATGTGCTGCGCACTGCATTTATATGCTGAAATCAGTAGATAATTATTAGTTACCTGGAATATATTATCTCTTCTATGAATAGAAAGTCTTTGTGGTCACCGTTTTTGTGTTCCATTTTGAGAAAGAATTGCCAAATTTATTTTTTTATAAATAAAAAGGTTTAGTATTTTTGAAGAACAAGAGATGTGGAAAATGCAATTCTAAAGCTGCTTTTCCTAAACAAAAATGGAGTGCTCTGTTTAATCAGCTTCACTTTGTGAATGAGCAGAACTGATAGAATGAAAGTTTGAGATAGTGAGTCCGTTGCACTTTATCTGATTGACAATTTAAATCTGATTAATCTGATTATCTTTCCAGTACTTAAAGAAGGCCTACAGGAAAGATGGGGAGGTCTCTTTATCAGGGAGTGTAGTGATAGGATGAGGGCTAACAGTTAGATGTAAGGAAGAAATTTTGTACTTTGAGGGTGGTGAGGCACTGGAACAGGTTGCCCAGAGAGGCTGTGGCTGCCCCCTCCCTGGAAGTGTTCAGGGCCAGGTTGGACGGGGGTTAGAGCAACCTGATCTAGTGGAAGGTGTCCCTGCCCATGGTAGGAGGGTTGGACTAGATGATCTTGAAGGTCTCTTTCAACTCAAGCCATTATATCTGTGAAAAACCTGAGTTAGTTTATGTATAGTTGATTAGAAAGTACTTTTTCCTAACAGTTTTCAGCAATTTCACAGCATTTAGGAAAGCTCTGGAAATAAAGATAAGGCCATTTATGACAATGCTAACACTGAAGATGTAGGTTCAGTTCCCCACTTGAAGACTTGCTTCATGTGGCACTGGAATACCAGTCAATGTGGTGTCATTTCCCTGCAAAACTGAGAGAATAGTGCTTCTTGCATCCTGAGGCTAAGGACATTCAACGATAGAGGGATTTAAATATAATGAAGATAGTTGAAATCTGAAGTCAGTCTCCTGGTATGGGTTTGGATTGACCTTAATTCTCCTTGCCTTTGGCAGAAAATCCTCATGGTTGCAAGTGTCTACATGTAGTAGCTAGAAACTCTTAAATTCTCATTTTTAATGAAGTCTGACAGATCAATCTGGCAAACTGCTTAATGAAAGTCAAAAATCTTCTATTAATGTTATGAAAAAATTTTGTATTTTGTGTCAACAGTTGCAAGCTATTTAAACATATTTAGCATGAATTTGCAAAGCTGAATAGATTAGGCAGATTCAGAGGGATACATAAATCTAGTGAATATAAGCAACTTCCCAAGTATAACAAGTTACACCCTATTCATTTCACTGTATTTCCATTGTGAGTTATCACTTCATCTGTGCAAGGGTTTTGAATATCAGAAAACTGGTGTTTAGTATTCTTTCAGCAAACATGATGCTTGAGAAGATTATTTTATATATTCCCATACATGCCTCAGTTCTGCTTTCTAATCGTCCATATCAATTTATCATTTCTGTACTGTAAGGATTGCTTGCATGTGTGACGTGAATGAATTCTGGGACTTTTAGTGGCTCTCACTCCATAAAGTAGTAATTTCCACCATCGGTTCTGCTGTTCATCTTAATTTGAGAAACCTAATTGTGTACATTTGCTACATATATACAGCAGATCTCAATGGAAAGCAAAGTTTGACATTTGTTAATCTAGAAATAAAATATTTTGCAATCTTACTTAGATATTCTTTATTAAAAGAAATATAATTAGGAAAAAAATAGGCAAGATATGACTTGATTTTAACTAAACTAAGTGCAACATACTGAAAATATGATTTACCATCTTTAACAAAAACAAAACTACCTTGAATACACTGCCTGCATTATGACACATAAAATATATCAGCTATAATAATCTAATACTCCTGTTTTTAGGAGGAAAATTCCAGTATACGAAGTATGCTGCCCATTGAGCTATTACACAAAACAGAAACCTAGGCTGTCACCTTCCCCCTGCTGTCTTACCATCAGTTCAGCTACCTGAAGCAGCTAATGCTTTGCCTTTCTGGAAAAATAAAACTGTATGTTTTGTTTTGAGAGGAAAGGTTTTTTAAAAAAACTTGATATAAGATGTACCTGACCGTAATCTTCCTGAATGGATCTTTGGGGCAGGTAAAGAGGAACTGTCAAGCGTAACAGAGAGCGCATGCTACCCTGAAAGATTAAAGGATCAGTTCCAATTGGGAGAGGACAGTGGAGAGTATGATTTTGTACTTGATGGACTGTGCTGGAATGATATTAGGGAGAAAGATGACACGAATAAATATATAGTGAGCTGCTAAGCCTTGAAGGATTTAAAGAAATTATTTTGTTTGTCTTTCTACCCCAAGGCAAGTTTAAATATACCTGCATGTTTGGAATGTGCACAAGAAAGGCAACTATGCCCAACAGGTAGTCCAGTTTAATATCTAGTAATGCAAATATGCTATTATCTTGGCAGACAAACACCTTTAAAATTCCTGGAATATTTTCCTGTAGTGATTTCTATTAAAGGTACGTAATGTGTCAAAATGGCAGTATGGTTTTTCGAAGCTCTGCAGTGGACTGCCAGATAAATTTAGAGCATGGGAGAGAGGGGAGCTTTATGCCAGCTGGTTTAATCAACCTTGAAGGAGACCAGTGTACTCAACTTAGGTCACTGGGCTGGTAGCAGCTGGGCACTGAGTTAATCAAAACCTCCAGATTCTAGTCAAAGTAAGTTCAAGCATCTGGTCAGTCCTCCTGTCATCACAGTACTGACTTTTTTCACCTGTATACTTTCAAGTTTGTTATTTGAGGCATCCTTCTACATTTACTGTGTTCTTTGGAAAAGGGCAGACCAACTGTGATTCTGTAGCTGAGATACCTATTTAGAAAATTTACCTAAACTAAGTTTCTGTAAGAAAGTTTTTTATAGGTTTTGAGTTTTTTGTTTGTTGGTGGGCTTGGTTTTGGTTTGCTTTTTTACCCTAAATCATACCAATTAAAAGGCATTTGAAATTACTTTTTTCAGTCTTCTGGATTTAAAAATGCATTTATTTTTGTCACGCTTTTCCAGATACTCAGATCTCCTTTTTGGAAGATTTGATATGTGCCCTATTCATAGCTTTCAGCATAGTGCTTAAGCAGAATTTCTTGTCTTTGCTTGAAACTCTGACAAAGTTTTTCATCAGTGGTTCCCATCCCATTAAAAGAGAAATTGTTGCATTTATCATTCTGACTCTGTTTTGATATTTTTTGCAGAAAGTGTTGAAATGCTTCAGAGTGATAAAGGAATATATGCAAAAAGAGTAACTCTTTTTTCCTTATATATTATTCATGAAACCACTGTGAAAATGAAAATAGTTCTTAGAGTCTCTATTCTGGATGTAACATTCAGCCATAATTATTTTGTAGCTCCTGACTGAAAACAAGTTATTTACCTTATTTAGAGTAGACATTTGTTAAGGTATTACAACCCTCCTCTTCAGTGTATCTCTTTCATGTAAATAAGCATATAATGCCACAGCCATTTTTATGCATGCATTTTATATGGAAACAGTGTATTTTTAACTGGATATTCTTAGTATAACTAGGTTCCTAAAATTCCTAAAACTATAAGATCAGGAATTTCTGTTACAGCCAAATGTTTCGTGATCATTTGCTAAACCTTGAAAATAAGTGCTTGTCTGAAGTTCTCGTTTTCTCACCTAGTTACTAACTCATTGTTTAGAAGCTTTATGTAAGGAAATAATCCCTTTAAGGTGCGTTCTCAGAAAACTGTAAGATGCCATTTATTGTATCTATCAAATGCCATTATTTCAGGTCCCTTAATTTTTGGTTACAGGCATTTAGACCATCACAGACTATGGGACCCCAATGAATTTGCTGTTTCCTGCTTCAAAATCATCATGTATTCTATACAGGTAGGATTTACTCCAGGGTGTTTTTTTTTTTCTCGCATACGTGTTTTGAGCACATGACAGGTTTAAATGCTCACCTCGCCATGATAGTGATAGACAGTAGATGAAATCAAAGAATCCAAAAGATCCCTTTCCATAACTCCTTAGCCTTACTCTTTAAACTTTTAAAATTATAGCCTAATTGTGGTTTGTGATGAGGAGTTACCTGATTTACTTTCAACTACTGTATACTTGTAGAAGGCAAAAAGATATGAAGGCATTCTGAGTGAAAGGTAGTGCAGAGGTCCTTCAGCAAGCTCCAGAACAAGGAGCAAGATAGTCATACTGACCTGACATTGTGCTTGATAAATAAATCCCCATTAAGTTGGTCATTTATCTGTGCCAATACAGCTGTACTGCTTTTACAACCCAAAAAAACAACTTCACATGGAACTATTCTGTGCTAATTGATTTCTAATAGGGGGCAACCTCTATTGTCTCTTGTAAACATGATCAAAGTTTGATTCTTGGGTTGCATCAAGAACAGACACCCAAAAGATAAAGTCATAAAATTCCTTGTGGAGGAAAGCTGAGTTTTCACAACATTTGTATCAGTGGTGCTTTTTTGTAAGACCAGCTGAAGTCCTTGAACTGCAGTTAGCTGAATGAAATACTACTACACGCTTCCTCTGTTCTTACAGATGTTCCTGGATATTTTAATACTGTGAGCTTTTTTATACTGGGCTGGATAGACCTGTGTGGCTTCATCTGCCATGGTAGTTTTTTTTTATCCATATTTAATCATGAATTGATTGAAACGTAGATAAATTTATGAATAAGAGTGTTAAAGAATAGTAACATGTTCCTGGCTATAGATGAATGGTGTATGAGTTTATTCTTATTAGTCACAGATGAAGCTTTTCTTTCTCTTTGTTTCTTTTTTAATAGGCACAATATTCCCATCATGTAATACAAGAAATTCTTGGACACCTTGATGTTCGCAAAAGGGACTCACCACGAGTTCGTGCTGGCATTATTCAGGTTCTTTTGGAAGCAGTTGCAATAGCAGCTAAAGGATCAATAGGTAAATCATCTTTAATTTAAGACATCAGGTTAAAGGATAGATTTGAAGGGTTGTGCTCACGTTTTGCTTTGTTTTTAGACAAAATGAAAGCATATATTTTGAGAAGGTTTTATATTGTTTCTTCATTGTGCTGATAAAATGTTTGAAATCTTACTTGGTTTACAATCACTCATACTTACTTGGTCATTTGACCGTTTTATAATCCTTTGCATTGAAAACATGAGTAGATGTATTTTTACAGTCTTGTGAAAAGCAGGAATTCCTGTCTGGTAAGAAGTCACAAATTTTGAGAGCGCTATGTGTGACTACAAAACATCAAGAGTACTGTCTTTTTCTGATAGAGCTGCTGTGAGATGAGTGGTCATATGGGAGGCAAGAGTAGAATGATCTTTGAGAAATTTTATCTTAGTAAATGTGAAGCAGCTGAAATAAGGTGTATTAAGTCATTTAAAGTAGCATAGTTTCTTCATATAAGAGTAGTTTTGAAGATGTACACATACATGCTCTGATGTTGTTTTTCTTTCGTCTCCTGCTGAAACTTAATTGCTTTGCTTCATTAGCTTGAGTCTAAGCCTGTCCTTTCTCTTCATACAAGACCCACTTGCATGCACAGGTTTGTGAAGTCTTTTTACCATATTATGAAAAGAATTCATTATTTGATTCAATATATACAACTGGATTTTAGTAGCAGGTTTTGCAATAACTGAAATTCAGGTGCAAGTACCTGCAGTTTAACCCCAGTGTTGATGCTTAAGTTCAGTAACCACTCGTTTTTTATGTAAAACTTGTGCTGTGGGTTGACTCTGGCCAAGACTCAGTTTGCTCACTCCCCTTTCACACAGGACAGGGAGAATGTAGAAAGAAGGTGAGAAGTATCATGGGTCAAGTTAAAGACAATTTAATGGTTGAAGCAAAAGCTGCATGCACAAACAAAGCAAATTATTCAGTACTTCCCATTGACAGGCAGATATTTAGCCGCTTCCTGGAAAGCAGGGTCTCAGCATGCACAGTGGTTACTTGGGAAGACAAATGTCATACAAACAAATGTCCCCCCTCTTCATCCTCCTTTCCTTGAGCTTTTATTGCTGAGCATGACATATGGTATGGAATAACCCTTTGGTGAGTTTGGGTCAGCTGGCCCAGTTTGTGTCTCTTCCCAGTTTCTTGCACACTGCAACCTTCTCTCTGTAGAGACAAAGTGGGAAAAAGAAAAAGCCTGGATGCTTGCTAGCACTGTTTAGCAACAGCCAAAACACTGGTGAGTTGTCAACACTGTTTTAGTCACAAATCCAAGGCACAGCACCACCAAGGCTGCTAGGAGGAAAGTTAACTCCATCCCAGCGAGACCCAGTACAACTTGATAGTAATGGATGACACACATATACCTGGTTGCATTTCCTGATTCCAAATTAACTGCTGAAATACCAAGGTGTAAGCACACTTCAAAAGCTTATCCCTGGGCTGTATTCCTCAAACAGTGAATTTCACTTGTTCTTTTCAGCTTAATCTGATTTCTCCTGAAAAGGGATTGAAAAGGTTAGTTTTAATTTTCTTAAGTCATCTTTCCCTTGACAGGTGCAATCATTGTTATGTGTTGTTTCCAGGCCCAACAGTTCTGGAGGTTTTTAATACCTTATTGAAGCACTTGCGCATCAGTGTTGACTTTGAGCTGGGTGATAGGCGCAGTTCAGCAGGAAGTGCCACTTTCAGCACAAACTCCAAGGAGAGTGATGAGAGGATTGTTCAGAATGCTATTATTCAAACAATTGGTGAGTAATGACAGTAACATAGGCTCGCTTAAAATTCCTCCCCTTCTCCCCCTTCCTCAATAAGATGGTTTTGAAACAGCTTGAATCAAAAAGGAATAATGGCAAGTGTGATATCTCTGATTGTGCTTGCCTCTAAATCTCAGGCTTAATTTATGTATTTGACTTCTGAAAGACTGTTCTTTTTATTATTAACTGAGTAGATAGCCAAGAAGCTCAATGAAAATTATAAATGCTGGTGGACTTACAATCCATTTGTTCGTTATATTATTATATGGCCTTTGAAATATAAACAACATTCTGTACCTTTGGTACAGAACTAATATTAGTCCTTTTATGAAAAACATACTGCAAGCAATCATATGCAGTAATTTATTTTAGTAGTTGCTACTTGAAAATTTGTAGAAACCAATGTTAAACATAGTGGCAACAATGACACCTAATGGCCGGTTGTGCTACCATGACTTAACTGAAGTACTTTAATGCACAATACTGAAAATGAGCAACAATTTCTGTAAACTATTTCATTAAAATAGCCTCCCCTCTTTTTTATATATTTTCTCTTTATGATTGGTGATATTACATATTGCAGTGCATTTATGATGCGTATTTCTTTACTTTAAGCTACCTTCCCCCTTACTCTTTAATGTTGACTAATCTGTACCTTTGCTTATGCCTTGAAGCTTTCTAGGCCAATAGCAAATATGTAGATTTATTTCTCACTATTACAGTAAAACTCCGAGCTAAAACGTTAACCAACCCCCCAACTTCCCAACCCCCAAAAATCAAAAAAACCCTACAACCCAACTTTTTGAAGTAAAATTTCTTTCTATCAAAATCATATTTTTATTATTGCACAGCAATAGAATAGAGTGGAATATCTCAAATTAGAAGAGACCTATGAGGATCACTGAGTCTAACGCCCTGCTCCTTGCAGGATTATCTAAAACTAAACCAGACTCAGAGCCAGGTATTGATCTGCTGGCTCTTCCTGTTTCTTCCCTCATCATTCCCTGCAATGAGAAGAGTACAGGAGAACACTACATGTGCTCCTGATCCCTTAACCAGTCGTCTCAAGGCCCTGAAGTATCTCTTGATTGTCCTCAGACTTCTTATTGCAATTTCATTGCTGCCTACATGAAAAGTTAATAATGGATAAATTTCTCAGGGCTGTTCTGGGATAGGAAGTTTTCTCTTCAGATCTTTAACCTGGGCCCCAGGTAGGAGCAGACTTCCCTAAGTGGGTCCAGTCAGCATATTGAACCTTCTGTTCCTCTCGGAAGAGAGTCTCCTGTGACAGTGGCCCATCTTTTTTTCTTTATGGAACTGGGTTTGATGCCAGGCGTAGGCTGACCTGACCTTGGCAACACCTCCAACCCAGATGAACTATCATAGCCATCACTGTTCAGTTCCACGTGCAGAGCCTTGTACCTATCGTACGAGGGCACCTGGGAAGGTGGGGCAGTCATGGAGGAGACACACCTGCTGCGCAGGGCAGTGATGTGTCACCATATTCCCCTATCCCTTAAGTCACTGCATTCTGCTGGGTGGGGAGAGGATGGGGAACCCTCCATGTATGTGTCCTGCGGGCCTGGCAGGCCTGTCCCAGGGGAGGCAGGGTGCGGCTCCAGCAGTCTGTCTCCCTCTCGCACTCCCTGACACCCCTCAGCCCCCTCACGCCCTCCCGGAGCTCTGCCCCGACGCGGAGGAGCTCCTCTCCCTGGGCACCTCCCGCGGGTGTGCTCCCTGCTGCCGGCCGGGGCGGCCGTGAGGGCAGGGCCCACCCTGCAGCCTGGCACCGGGCTGGCAGCGTGTTCCCGCTGGAGCTCGGTCGGCGAAGCTGCACCAGCTGTGGTGGGTGCAGCGCTTAGAGAGGACAGGGCCTTCTGCTGGGTGGACACCATTGCTCCCTGGTTGAGCTGGCAGAGCTACACGCCCTTCTGCGCAGACTGCCGTGCCACGCTCTGCTTGCCTGCCCTGGTTGTGGTGCCCCCCAGGGGCTGCTTCTGTTGCTGTGGGGGCTTGGCTGCCGTTGCTGCTGGCACCACCAGGTCTCCTGTGGGCTCCTGGTGGGTCTTTCTGCTCCCCTCAGGTTCCTCCAGTTCAGGAAAGCCCCCTGTGCACCATGCCAGAGCATTCTTCTGCTCTAGCATGGAGCTCCTCACCTCAGCAGTTTCTAAGCAAATAATAGTCATATAATACTTGTATATCTTTGAGATTTCTGTTCGCACACCTGTGATATTTAATGATGACTTAAGAACAGACAAAAGTAACAACACTGTGTTCCATGAGAAACACTTCCAGTGCCTCACTAGTTAAAAATTAACGTCACATACTTAACTTTTAAATTATATATTTAAAGGAGGATAAAATTAGACATTTTTAGGATAAAAAGAAGAAAGTGAGTGTCATTAAGAGACTCTGTAAAGCCATTCAGCAGAATTGAACATGTGAGTATTATGCTCCAAAACAAATCATAGTTTTATTCTTCATCTATTTTGACCTTGTAAGTATATTCCTTGTATTTATAAGGCCCTTCTTATAAAGAGAAGGGCCCTCTATCTGTTTTCTTCTGTGATTTCATTTCGTTTTTATTTAGGGTTTTTTGGAAGCAATCTCCCAGATTACCAGAGATCAGAGATTATGATGTTCATTATGGGAAAAGTACCTGTTTTGGGGACAACTTCACAATCACTGGATACTAGTCACCTTGGGTTTGTATAGCCTACTTTTTTTAACTTCTAATTAAAAACTTAGATTTTAGAATCCTGATAAATTAAGAAGCGATTAACATTAAGAAAAGTGAAATGTAAATTCTCACTCATTAGGGGCTATATTTAATATTGTGTAGAATCAAGACAAGCACAGCGTCAGCAGTATGAAATCAATCTCCAAACATAGTACTGATAGAAAATACCTGATAAAAATGCACCAAAACATTTCTTCTCTCCATATCCGTACAAATGTGTCTGAAATTATCTACTTAATTGTGATGAATTCCATAACTGCTTATATGTGTGTTTTGTGAATGAGGCAAATTGAACTATGACTACATTTTTTTTCAAATAGCTGCATAATTTACAAATGGGTTTTGCTTTTGATTATTCTGTGCAAACTGACTTCAGATTAAGAAACTGCAAAAATTCCAGTGAACATGGTTTTGTTTAGATTTTCCCTATTTATTTAGAAATAGGAAAAGCTATAGGTGGGCAGACTGCTGTAATAAACCCATAATTAAAAAGCCACCATATGCTGAAGTAATATTTTTCCCTTTAACATGAATATGTTTAAAGATGGCTTTTCCTCAGTATGGAGAAAGTCACTGAAAAAGTTTCAGCTATTATTTCCAGATATGCATGGATACTTTGTACCACATATGTCTGATCCTCTCCTAGGTTATGTAGGAAGTCATTGTCTTTCTCGTGGCTTCTTGATTGCTTTTCATGTAGTATTGTGTCCCTGCAGTATGGGACATTATTCCATCGAAAATAGAAATCTGTCTGTGCCAGGCAGTTGACACTCATTAAGAATGTATTTGAAATAAGAATCTATTCTATACTTGGATTATGAGTTGGCATGGAGGTTTTTCTGTTTGTTTTTTAACTATACAGTTTTCCTTCATGGGATTCTGTGTAAACATGGGACTGAGTAGTATGTTACTATGATGCACATATGTCATTCTCAATAAAGCAGGCTTTCTGGCTGCTGATACAGTCTTGCATTACTTACCTGAAAATTTGGTCTCTGCTACACAAGACATTTGAATGACGCTGCGAGCTGGATATAGCCAGGATTATAGCCCATGAAGGTGAAAGTTTCCACTGGTATGTAGGGGCCAACTTTTATGAAGAGGTTTGCTCTTCCCTTACACTATTTGGCAGACAAAAAGATTTCTACCTTTTTTACTTTCAAGAAAGAGTCTCTGAACTGAGCAATCTATTTCAAGTGCACTTTTATTGTAAGATCTTGCAAGAACAGTGCATATGTGACTATATACCAATAGGTATTTATCTTCTTTTAGTACCAGAACATGAAGAATGAGAACAGATGAAGAACAGTTTAAGTGGTGGTCTGTGTACTTTCCTGTGATTTGAAAACTAGGGTTCTGACAGTTTTTCTTGATGATTTTGCAGATTATTTTTTTTCAGTCTCAACATTTTGGGATCTGACTTAAACAAAAAGTGTCCTGTCTTCTGAAAGGACTCAATTATGTTTTAATTCAGAAGAAATTCTGAGTGCTGATGCTTGTGAAAATTGTCAAGTGTGTAGCAGTTGAACATTTCAGATACAAAGAGATTTCTGAAAGAAACCTGAAGATTTAGATCTGCTTCACATATACCTTACTGTTTTTTCAACTGTATGTGCTTCATTTTTTAAGCCTTCTTATAAATGTCCCTTTCAAAAACATTTAGTTATTGCACCTCATTTAGAGATATTTGCCCCTTATTTGTGGTCGTCCAGCATCCCTTCCAAGACTGCTGTATTCACTTGTCAAAAATGCAGTTGTTAGAATGATGTCTGGAGTAGAATAATATTTTGAAGATAGGCAAAAAAAACTAATTTTCAACTTGTTTTCAATTGTAGAGATTTGGGAACTAGAAGGATTCAAATCATGTTACTGAGATCTTTACTTATGGTAAGCCTTCTGTGTTCAGTATATTATAAGCACTCTGGATTATGAAATTAAACATACCTTCATATTACATAGATCTGTAGTTCTACTGGGTAAAATTGTGACAGCATTTTCCCAAATTACATTACAAGCAGCTCAAGAAATATTCCACGATCTCTTAGAGCACTAAGTGAATATCAGTATCTAAGAACACCTTAGTGAATATCAGTTATAATAGGATCTGCAGATCCAAATGAACATCATAAAGTAGGTTGAGTTGCCTAGTTCTGCCAGCAATGCTGGCAACATCAAAGTGAAATCACTTCCGTCTCTGATACTAGAAAAGCTGTAATTAGTAGAATAGCTAATATTTTTAAAACTGTAGGAATGGATGCCTATCTCCAAGCCCTTACAGCCTCAGGCACCATTGTTCTTTCTTTCCAAGTACTTCCAAATTTTCTTGTAATGTATGGTTAATTGTTTTATCACAAATACATTTTTCAATTATAAAGCTTTGAAGAGTATTTCTGGAAATATTTCTTGATGGTAAGATTCAGAAATGGGTAGTAAAGGAGGCTTTTGCCTGTAGAATTCTGGCTTATTTTGTTGCAGAAGCTGAAAACTAGTGACTGACGTAAAGGAAAATAGCATAGAGAATGATTTCATGATTAAAGCAGAAAAATGCCTTCCTGGAAAATTAGTTTCTGTCCCTGCTTTGACATGAAATTCCTGTATAGTGTTAGGCAAATCAGTTAAATCATTCTTTGCTTGTCAGAGTATGAAATCCTAGATTCTGGCTTGCAGAAGACCTGAGCATTTCATAGTTGCAATTTAAAGGTAGAAAATATGTTAGAAAAGACCACAGGGTCATTATGCACATTGTCTTTGTTAAAGATAGACTCAGCTATGCCTAAACTGTTCCTGACAACATTCATCTCACCAGCCTTAAAAATTTCCACTGAAGTCAGTAAGAATTGTTCTAATTATTTGGAGTGCTGCATAGACTGTAAGTATGTTTTAAGATATTCAAATTGTGCATGTGGAAGGAATTTAACATTCTTGTCACTGAATTTTATTTTCAATCCTCTTTTAGAATATGGAAGTAAAATTCCATTACTCAAACATTGATAAATATTGTGGAAAAAAATGTGGGAAGGAATTTATGTTCAGAGCTTTTATTGTGGTATATAAGGTTTAGTCTGTACACATAATAAAGAACTAGAAACTACTGAACCTTGCCTGTGTGCTGAACTGAGCATTGTACATCATGTATTCTTTACTACATAATAATACTTCATAACATTAGTCTGTTGTTGTGCTTACACACAGACAGACAACTTAATGTTGTATAGTCAGTTAAAATCTGGCACTTCATTAAAAGTATGCACTTTTAGTTGCAGCCTTACTTGTAATATTAGAATTTTTCCTTTCAACCTGTTCAGTTCTGCTGTAGGAATAGTGCTTGCTCACGTCTTGTGACTTGACCGCACCAGGCAGCAAAGCACCACCCAGTCACTTGCTCACTCTTCCCCAGTGAGAGGGGGAGAGAATTGGAAGGGTGCAAGTGAGGAAAGTGGGTTAAGATGAAGACAGTATAGTAAGTTAAAAAAAAATAACAAAAACAAACAACCAACCAAGAAAAGGAAACAAAAACAAACCCAAGAAAAAAGAAAAATAAGTGGTGAAAAATAAACCAAAAAACAAACAAACCACCCCATCCAAACAAACCACAAAAAAACCCACCCAAAACCCAATTTCTCACCACTAGTCAACTGATACCCAGCCAGTCCCCCAGCAATGTCAGCCCTTGCATACTGCCCCATTTTGCTGCTGGTCATGACATCATATGGTCTAGGATATCCCTTTGGTCAGTTGGGGTCAGCTGTCCCAGCTGTGTCCCCTCCCAACTTCTTGTGCACCCCCAGCCTACTCACTGGTGGGGTGGGGTGAGAAGCAGAGAAAGCTTTGACTGTGTAAGCACTGCTCAACAAGAATAAAAACATCCCTAAATTATCAACACTGTTTTGGTCACAAATCCAGAACACAGCAGCATACATGCTACTGTGAAGAAAATTAACACAGCTAAAACCAGTACAACATAGTTCACATGTAAAAGCTGTGATAGTATGGAATATGTGTAACAAATGTATAATTATTTTTTAAAGTCTTAGATAAAAATATGATTGCTTTTATTATAATTAAATTTTGGATAATTTTGCTCTCTTCATCCTCAACAGCTTATGCATGTCAGTTTCTGAATCCTGTTTTGGTTTTAAACATTTTAAATTAATCTTTAAACATTTCTGACTGCTCTAAATGTTCAGCTGATTAACATTTAAATTGCTAGCTAGAAGTTAACTTTTCCTACAGAGCTTGCTTTAAATAAACGTAATCGAATGAGGCAAGAGAGAGGTGGTATTAGTTTAGAAAAAAAGAAAAAACAACACCATGGTAGCAGATTTCTAAGAAAGTGATGGTTGCTGCTTGCTTTCTTTTTTGCAATAAAATAGTACCCATAAATGTTTAAGATATACATCTTGACCTCGAGTTCTGTCTTTTTTTCTTTACGTGAGCATATTCAGTACCATCTATGAGCAGCTCAGAACCTGAAATGTAAAAATCTCTATTGGAATTATTGCCGTCTTAATTTTATGCCCTTCAGTTCTTCATAGGCCATTAAAAAAAAAAAAAATTTCATAAATGAGACCTTTATTTTTTCTTTTGGTTGTGTTGGTAGAGGAAGTATCCTGAGAAATAGCACTTTAAAACAGGTGAAGGAGTTCATTTGAACATGAATATTCAAAGTGTTTCCAAATTTGTAGTGAGGTTATAAATTTTCAAAACTAGTACTTCAATTCGAATCGACCTTTCAGATGCCGAAGCAAGCCCACCAAAAAATGAGTGACAGCTGCAAGTAATTCTTACAATTCCATAATGACACACATTTGTTTTACTTCCAATAATGAACAGGTGACTTCAGGATACAAAGCAACAACTGTAACCAATGCACTTCCTCCTCCGTTTCTGGACCCATTATTGTCTCCTTCACTTATGGAAGACTCTGAGCTAAGGCAGCTGGTTTTGGAAATACTGCATAATCTCATTGATCGACATGACAACAGAGCAAAGCTCAGAGGGATACGGTAGTTCTTTTTGTTTGCTTTGGACTACTTGAAATTCTAGTTTAATATCTGAATGACAAGTACTGTTGATTTTTAAGTATTTTTCATAATATGAAATGTTAATGTACTGTTTTGATAAATGCACAGTGCTCAGTGTCATTTATTGATGGCAGGAGTTTCACAGGTGATCCTCAGTGCATGATACCTTAAGTGACCATTCCAAATACCTGTTGGTTTAACTGAGGAAGTCAGAATGTGGTATTTTATGTAGAGTGAAAAAAATGTTTGTCATAAATCCATTTATGGTTCTCCCTCTTCAACTGAAATTTGAATGACATTGTAAAACATGGATATATTTAAAATGGAAATTGCTTCAAGATTTGCTTGAACAGTTCATATATTTCACATCCTTTTCCCTTTCAATATCTTTTTGCTAAAATGACATTTTTGTTTCCTTTGTAGAATAATACCAGATGTTTCAGATCTAAAGATAAAACGAGACAAAATTTCAAGGCAAGACGTGAGCTTCATGAAGAAGGTAATAGAATGAAAAAGTTCATTGTCTAGATAGAAAAGTTAACTGAACCATTGCTTTGCTTTTCTTCTACAACCTTTGGAACCAAGCTGCAAAGATCAGTATCAAGGGATTCCGAATCAAATTACAGTGATTTCAGTATTGAGATGCTCTAGATACTGGAGAGGTGGTTCTGTTATTTATGTCTTCAGTGAAAACCCTTGCATGCATTACATTAGAACAGTATATATCTAAACCATGATTCTGAAAAGACCTCCCTATAGTTAGATTCCTATGCAGCATTTCATTTATGCTCGGTAGTAGTTTTTCATTTCTATGGCTTTTATTTGGTTATATTTTGAGATAATTTTTTATTTAAAAATCTTTTTTAAAAACCATGGTACAGGGACTTGTGTTTTAGATAAAGATGTCAAAGGAAGTTAACTCTGAAGAAAAAATACACCTCCTTACAAGACTGTTTTTACAGGACATTGTGCCAGTTGACTTCTGAGTATGTTTAGATCTAAAGAAAAACAGATATTTTTTTTAGCTGGAGCTGAAATTACTTCTTTACAATAAACACCTTATTTTCTGTGTGGAAAAAATACATATAGTTGTTGTGTGCTCTGTCATTCTTGACTGGTTTATCTGTGTAGTTATGCCTGTAAACAAAGAAAATACAAATTACTGAAGTCATCTCAGGTGGGTTTTAGAATGTTTATCATTGTTATCTTCCTGAGAAAGTGTATTAATTTCTCACAGCTATCCCATGCTGCTTTGTTTTAGTTTCCTATTAGCTGTGAAACTAAAAATGTGTGTCTTCAGAGTGCTAACTTAATTTAATACTCTAATTATAAAAATCAGAAGAATTGCTTGCAGTTTAACTTGTCCAGAGGCAAAAATACTGCATATGCAATTATATGCAAACTAGAGTTGTGTGGTTTTCAAGTAACATTGCAAGATAAATGTTCTTGCTAAATTAGTACAGTTGATATTCCTTGTGGTATATTGACACCTGTTTTGGTTAATACTGGAATAACACAAATATAAAGAATACACCAATACTGGCAATTAATAGTAATGTATCTTTGTAAAAAGCAAATTAAATTTTAATTCATCAGTTTAACATCTAGGATTTAAACTACTTTGGATAAGTTGTATTTTCTAATTTTGCTAAATGAAAATTTAAATTGTCAAACTAAATATTTGAATTGTTAACACTCACCTGAGAAAGAGGGCAGGAGAGGAAAAGAGACTCTTACCAGGTCAAGAAAAGAAGATTATAGTGTCTTCTATAAAAATGTATTAACCGTGGGATATTGTCATTCAATAATTATCTGTGTGATACTGTTCTAGGTGCATATCATAAACGTGATATTACTCACCTAGTATAGATGTGTATGCTGGCAGCCTACTTCTCCTACATTCCTTGCATAATCTAAGGAGAAGGGGTGAAGCATCTCCAGAAGTCCATTAAGATCTGAATGACCATCTATGCTTGTTTGAAGTTACATGAGGGTCCTGAGGCAATTCGATATCATTCCTAGGAGTTTCAGTACCTAAAGTAGATGCAATTAAACCAGTTATAGACACATAACTCCTTCCATCTCAGTCCACTTTCTCAAAGCCAGGAGGTTTATTTCTATCCTTTAAAAGGAAATACTGAACTTCCTCCATTTTGCAATCTTCTGGAAAAATAGTACATGTCAGGAAAAATCCACATAATAATTTATTTTCTTATCTAAGTGCAATTCTTTATCAGTGGGGTGAATCATTTCATTACTTTTCTTTTCCAAACATACTGTGACTTTAAACAGCTAACCTTTGCTGTGCTTCTTTCATAGTAGCTTCTGTGCATTGCTAATATCTCAGTTTCCCTGTTTTCTAAATAAAACATATATTTGCACAACTATATATTTGGCTTTAGAAGTAATAATAAAGCCAACATCTTTATTATTTCTTAAGTGAGTATGTCCTTCCTAAAGAACAGATGTTTTCTTTATCCCTCCTAAAGCTGAACTAGTACTTCCAGAGACAAAGCATCAGTCTTTAGATCATGAAAATTAACTGTGTTAACTGATACAGACCTATATCCCTCTACAGATTAAGAATCCTGGTCTGGTTCTGAGTTGTGTGTTTCATGCAAAACGTGCTTCTTATCCTGCCTTTCTGTGTTTTCATTTCTTTTTTGTGTTGAGATAGTAGTTACTTTTCAAAGATTTGGTTAAGCACAGGGTTATGAGGAAAGTCACTTTTGAACTTGAGGATCTTTCATTAGATAGCCTCTGTACTTCACTAGAGCTGGAGCATCTTTATTCATACTATTAAATGAGCCCTACTCACCTTCTGAAAAACCCTCTGCTTAATGAGCAAATTTGATGTCTTTACAAGGATAGCCCTTGAAGCTTCTCAGTTACTTGAATGTTCTTGAGAATGCTTCAAGATCTACTTTTTGTTTTCTCCTTTTCATAAATGGATAATTATTTTTTCTGAATTTTTCAGTAGGAAATGAGTGCCAGTGTCTGACACACAGTGCAGTATTCATGTACATTTCTATGTATCATCTTCCCTGTCTGTACACTTCTACATAAAATAGAACAGTACTGTATTTATAAAGAAGTTGTTGGTGTAAACTACTGGTCGTCTTGATAAATCATGTACTTGATTGTGTATGTATGTGTATTTATGTATTTTACCCTTTTTTATTTTGATAATTCTCTATCTAAAATGATCTAACATCAAAGTTGACCCTGCTTGGAGCAGGGAGTTGGACTAGAGGACCTTTTAAATATTCTTTCTAACCTAAATTACTCTGTGACTTTAATACTAATTTTTCCCTTTTTGTCTTTTATAGCATGGTCAGCAGTTGTACAGGCACATCTACTTAGGCTGTAAAGAAGAAGACAATGTCCAAAAAAACTTTGAACTACTGTTTACATCTCTAGCTCTTACCACAATTGAACTAGCCAATGAAGAAGTGGTTATTGACCTCATTCGATTAGCTATTGCTTTGCAGGTATGAGTCTGAATCAGTGTTGGGTTCACTGATTGACAATTTAGATTTGTAATTGGAGATGTGGATAACTTTTTTTTGTTTGCATATTGATCTTCAAATTGAAAATCACATCTTTCACTCCTAATTTGATCAGTCCATGGAGGAATTGGGCTTTGTATGTACCACTTATTAATAGGGAAGTTTCAACTAATCAGATTTGTTACAAACTTCTGCGGCATGTTCTTTTCAGGGAATATAGTAGATATGGAAATTTGTTGAAACATTCCCTAGAACTGCGGGTATATTCATTAGCAGATTGACAAGGTATTCTTAAAACCCGTGGTCTTGCATCTGTGTTCCATATAAATATATGGACTGTCCTCACCTTAGAAGAAAGCTTTTGGTTGATTGATTGGTTGGAAATACTTGTCAAACCAAACATAGAAATGCTGATAAGCATTAAATAATTCCCTTTATGGTACTCTATCTATGACTCACAAGAGTGATTTTTATTATTAAACTACTGTTTCTAATTTTCCTGAAAAAAGTTATCAGCAGGTGGCAAGGACAAGATACTACCAGTCATTAACCTGTACTCTTTTTTCTTAGAAACAGAAGTTTGAGCTGAGTAGATGTGTTTCTCTTCATAAGGGTTGAATCCTTCAAGATCTCTAACTTCAGATCAATATATACCTAATTCGGGAGTGAGCTAAAAGACTATGATTTTAAGATGAGAGGTATTAAATGCTAAGTAATACCAGATAGTCATCATATGTCAGCTAGCATTATTAATAATAATTTTTGACTTCCGTATACTTGAGCCAGCCTGTATACTTTGGAAAGTATAATGCTATCCTATATATTTCAGGACATTGCCATCATCAATGAGGATAATCTGCCAATGTTTAATCGTTGTGGTGTCATGGCATTGGTTGCAGCTTATCTAAACTTTCTGAGCCAGATGATTGCAGTTCCTGCCTTTTGTCAGCATGTCACCAAGGTAACACATAAGTAATTAAAGTTATTTAGAACAGTACATATTCTACTGTAAAAAGGGTAAATAACCTGTCAAGTAATAGCTTGTGTTGTTGATATCCTGTATTTGTGTCCACCAACATGGCTCTTTGTCTTCAGTCTCTGATGACAATACTTGCTGACTCTTAAAATTATACACAGAATATTCTTCTTGCAAGGTATAACATTTTCATTTTGTTTATGGTTCCATAAACACGTTACTAAATGGGCTAGATTTAGCCCAGATGGGCTAAATCCCCATCTGGTATAAGACTTTACAATCTCACTGGCTTTGGTGAAACAGTACAGACCATGCACAAGACCATGAGAACTAGATTTTTCGTCTAAAGGATGAGTACCACAATATCTTTCTCTGGTTAATAGAAATACTAAAGGCCTCATTTGTGCTGAGGTAGATGTTAGCAAAGGATTGGTAATCTGCTACAGTAGAACCTCTTTAAGCAACTTAATCAGTGGAGAAAATAGCTATGGAACTATTCCATTTGTACTATTTGTCTTGGGTTTTTTCAGGTCATCGAAACTAGAAGTCTGGAAGCATCTTATTTTCTACCAGAAACAATTTTCAAAGACAAATGCAAGTAAGTAGATACAGAATGTGAATTAATGAACAGTGAAGTACCTATTTTTCTATTAAAAAGTTGCACATCACTGAAATATGTTGCATATGTGAAAAATGATTTAGAGGTTTAATGATATATAGGATAGGCAGAACAAAACCAGGCTTTAAAAGCATATATGCATATATGAAAAAAATGTGGGTTTCTGCCTTTTTTAATGTTGTCAGAGGCACTTCTCCAGAATATGATGTTTGGTCTATATGTCAACACAACAAAATGCATTTACACTGAATCACAGAATGTGTGAGGTTGGAAGAGCCCTCTCAAAATCATAGAATCATTTAGGTTAGAAAAGACCTTTAAGATCATAAAGTTCAACCATTAAACTAACACTGCCAAGTCTACCACTAAACCATGTCCCTAAGCACCACATCTACACATCTTTTAAATACCTCCAGGAATAGTGATGATCTGATCCCAACCCTTGCTCAAGCAGGCTCACCTAGAGCAGGCTGTCCACGACCACATCCAGGTAGCTTTGGAATATCTCTAAGGATGGAGACTCCACAGCCTCTGTGGACAACCTGTGCCAGTGCTTGGTTATCCTCACAGTAAAACAATGTTTCCTGATGTTCAGTCAGAATGTTCTGTGTTTCAGTCTGTGCCCGTTGCTTCTGGTCCTGTCACTGGTCACTAATGAAAAGAGCCTGGCTCTATTGTCTTTCCACCCTCCCTCCCTTAAAGTAGTTATACACATTGGTAAGATCCACCTTTTTCTCCATGATGAACCATCCTAGCTCTCTGTCTTTTTTCAATGGAGACATGCATCAGTCCCTTAATCCACCTTAGTGGTCCTTTGTTGGAGTCTCTAAATTAAGTCCATGTCTCTCCTGTCCTGACACAGCACTCCAGTTATGACCTTACCAGTGCTGAGTAGAGGGGAAGGATCTCCTCCATCGACCTGCTGGCAATGCTCCTAATACAGCCCAGGATACCTTTAGCCTTTATTGCCACAAGGGCATATTGCTGACACATGACAAATACCATTACTCTGTAATTTTTTCTGTTTAACAGAGACTATATTCTCTCAAGATGTAGCAGAATAAGTGAGGAACATATTTCAGATAACCAAGAAGTGTTAAGGTAATTTAAAATATTGCAGTGGTATTCAAAGCACTAATTTTGGGCTGTATATTCATTCCTAAAAAACTGAGCAAGTTTTATTTCATTATATATAGATCATTGATACTGACGCTTTTTGGTTGCTTGCAGACATCAGAAAAATATTTTACTTAATGAACAAATCTCTATCGGTAGATAATAACTTCAAATATGTATTTTGACAGTCTTCCAAAATCCTTAGAGAAGCATGAAAAAAATTTATTTTTCCTGACGAACAAGATTGCAGAATCATTAGGAGGCAGTGGATACAGTGTGGAAAGATTGTCAGTTCCGTATGTACCCCAGGTAACAGGTAAGCGGTGATTAGCGTCAAAACTATTAAGTACCAGTCACTAAGAATGCTTTCCTAATGTGTTGTGTGTCAATGAAATGTAATGTGACTACTTGGCAACAAAACTTAATCATAGTATAACTTTGTTTCCTCAAGATCTTCTTTTTTTTTTTTTTTTTTATCATTAGTCACTGTTTTATTGCTAAAAAGTTTCAACTTTATGTCCTTTTAAGATTATTTTTTTCTGTAAATCGAGGAGGTGGGGCAGAAAGTTCTTGAGCTCACTTCAACTCTTTTTAATGAAGTCTTTGCTTTCAAAAGAATACCTGAGATGATTGTAGTGATTATTACTGGTTTTTTGTATTAACTTGAGTTAGCAGTTGAGGAAGGATTATACTAGTCAGCATACTTTACCCTTTTTATGTAAACACTGGATGGAATGTATTATTTGCCCTATATCCTTGTGCTGACTTGAGTTATTGGCCTTCATCAAATTCACAGTGAGCAGATGTTAATTTAATCAAGAATGTTATGTTTTCCTCCATTAGGTGGTTATGCTAGCTTAGTGTCAGGTAACACAATGAAAATAAAGTATGCCTGAGGAAGATTTGCGAGTTTGGGCTACTGAGGATGCATGAATGGTGCATGTGAATGACTAGCTAGTGTATGACGTGTGTTTTCAGCTTTTAATATATTTTTCAACAGCCAATTAAGCAAGTCACTGAAAAAAATTGTTTGAAGATTTTGTTTCATTAACCATGTGTGTTTTGTGGCTGTACAGAACTGGTTGCTATTGTAATAGACTATGGGACATCCCAATCTCAAGCATGACCTTTTTGAGAAATAAAAGTACGTAGCAGGAAAATGTGATTCCCATGGTTTATAGCTTATGTATAGAAAGAAACATAGTACGTTGCTGCCTACTCTTGAATAAGCTTTTTTGGATTGCTGCGATGGCAGGGAGTGAGTTCTCCAGAACAACAGATGTGATTTTGTCCTAAGTGCCAGCAGGCAAACTAGTGATACATTCTGACACAGCTGCAATGTTTGTGTTTTCTGTTGCTGGTTGTCTTCTTCTAACAAGGAAACCATTGCTATAATTGACAGATTATTTCTTCTAGCATCCAAAGAAAACAGTTAACATAATATTTTAGTATTAGCAGAAGAGGTAGGTAGCAAGTAAGGAAGTGTTACATTTTCAAATTTTTAACTGACTAAGTGAATGAGAATGGAAGGAAAAGATAGCCTTGTTTGAAATTTATGTTAAGCGTCTTCTAGAAATTGAGATGTATTTGTACCCAAATGACCTTGCTAGGCTTTTCTTGGACGCTTTGATAAAAATGCATTCCTACATGGGTAGATATGTAAGTTCTGACGTCAAGGTTAAGTGAGTTTAGCTACAAGTATGTGATTAACTGCCTCTTCAGGTGATGAAAAATGGTCATATTGCTAAATTTTAGCATATACGAATCAGATGAGTTTGGGGTTTTTCAAGTAATCTCTTTGTAAAAAGAAGTAGCCAAACCTGATTCCATGTCTGTTATCATATCTAATTAGGATCATTAACCTCTGATCCTGTGGGATATTGATCTTCCAAAGTTTTCATTTAACTAAATCACGACTGAAGTGAATATTTTGGAATTCTGAAACTTTTAATTTTTTACTTCAATGAAATGCTTCATTTCTACAATTATATTACAAAGCTAGAATGTAGTGTTTCAAAATATATCGTTAATTTTAATAAAAGATGGATCCATCTTTTGTATATTCCTGTGAATGTTATGGTTGAACCCAAAAATCCAGTGAAGATTTTATCCTAATTATTTCTAGTATTTCTGAATATCAGTGATGTAATGCTTAACAATGACTTATAAAATCCTCATCTTGTTTTTGCTTCAAGTTCTTGTACTACTTATCAGTTTGAAAGACATTCATATTTGCAACTTTTTGTACCTTGTTCTCTTGCTTATTTGGGGGAGGGGAGAAGCTGATAATTTAAATGTACATGTAATATTTTTTTTTGTCTATACATATATATTTTTTTCTTAAATTCAGCTCTATTTCCATCAGGCAAAAAGCCTCATAAGTGCAGACACAAGTCAAAAGGTAAAACTGAGCTGTAGGTCAGCCTGCTCTCCTACTAGCTGTGGTGTGTCTGTATATGATGTGCACAAAAAAACCCCGCGCTTTTAGAAGGCCTTTAGACCTTTAGGCCAGAAACTGTCTTTTACTTAGTGTTTCCTTCCATTTTTTTTTTAATCTCCTTGATATACCTGTAGCAATGTTAGCTGCTGAAAGATTTGTCTTTGTGTTTACTCTTGATTTGGAACTCTAAAATATGGTGGTAGCTTATTTTCTTTTCCTGAGCAGGAAAAGTACTGAGTGATTAGTACTAAATACCTCTTTGAGTGACATTACAAGAACTGGGTAGGAAGTTGGAAGAAGCTCTCAGCTGTTCACAGAATGATGATTTGTCTTACACACTGGGTGTTCAGGATGAAAGGCCACTGGTGGGACACGTATACGTGCATACATTCTGTGTTCATCCCACCAGTAGCTGAGCTTAGACACTGTCTACCCACCAGCTGTGTCCTGGTTCCCAGTCTCCCCAGTCACTGGCACCTGAGCACGTGAGTCCCCAAGGCCCACAGCCCCAGAACAGCTGCTGGTACAGAATCCCCTTGTGCACAGGAACGCACATATCCATGTACACGCGGGTCTCAGCCAACCTCCCCCAGGCTCCATGGTCTTTCTGACAGTTGGCCTGGGCCTCCAGGTCCCTCCAAGTGCCTCCCTCTGAGATGCACAGACACACCCTGCTCCCAGGCCACTTGACCTACTCACCTGCTGGCCCAGCTTGGTACTCCCTTGTGATCACACACTGGTGCTGTGCACCTTCGCTCCCCCGAGGCACACAGACCTTCTGACCTGTGGTCTGACTCCAGTTGCTGTGCTTAGACCCCCCCTGCACACAACTGCACAAAGAATGGAGTCCCTGAACCGGGAAAACAGAAATGGGATTTAATCAGAACATGGGACAGGCTGCACTAATGAGGCTCAGGGCATGGCCAGATGCAAATACTTATCAGCAACTGGTTTGCATGCAACTGACGCCTTCATCCCCTTATCCCCTCTCTTTTCCTTGCTTTCTCCTTCTCAAACCATCTCAATCTTCATTTTCTCCACCCTTGCTTCTTTTCCTAAGCATCCCATATTAAGCCTGGTGCAATCCAAGATGCTATTCCCCTGCATCCCCCGTATCCCAGTCGCTGATCCCGCCTTGGTCAGTGAGGTGACCCAGAGAGCTGCTCCACTTGCCCCATAGGGTGGGTGCCACCCCCGGGCCATGGGGCCAAGGCTCCTGTGACAGCCCTGGCAGGGGCCAGAGCAATGGGTACTGGGGCTCCACCTCTGCCCTTGTGCCTCTGGGCTCCTTCGTGTGTGTGGAGACAAGCTTTATACCATGTGACAGAAAAAAAATTACAATTTTCACAATTTTTTACCTACTTAATATATTGAAATTAGAGACAAATGGGCATTTTTATTAGGGAAGTATAGTGAGGCATCCATTACAAAAATGAACTTTATCCAAAGTAGTTCCAAAAATGTCTAGTGTTTGCATGTCAATTATAGAGAGAACAGCAAGATGGCAGCAAAGATGTAGTTTTGTCTTGTGTTTACCCTTGAGGGCTAAGATGCTTTCCTCAGACTCTGTATGTATTGTGTCATGTAACAATGAGCCATCAGGGATTTAAAAATCAAGTAAATCCTTCAAAATGCCACTTCAAATGTTCAGGGTCCCTGGCAAAGATAGCTAGAATTCAGGTGGTTTTCACTAATCTTATTCTTTCACTGCCTCTTGATCTAAAAATGTTATTTCATTTATATGACCTCTGAAAGTTATTTCTTGATTTTTAAAAGCTGAGCATGTTCAGGTCTGCTGGAATGAATTCTGTTTGTTTGTGCTCAATATTTGCACTGCCAAAGCGCTTTGCTAGAAGTGGTTTAAACAAAGGTTATGGAAGAACCAGAATAAATTACCTTGTGGGGGGGGAGTTTTATAGTCTTTCTCCCTCTCTTAGCATCAAGTGCCTGTAGATGCTTTTAAATATGTGCAGTGCAAGTCATCAAATAATAATGGCCAGGTCCAAACGGATTGATCTTGGCTAAAATCTAAAATATGACATTGCAATTCATGGGTTTGTAACTGAGATACATTCAAGTCAGGCCACTGAAGTCTCCATTTCTCAGAGGTTGCTCATGAGACATCTGTAAATGTATTTTTACTGTTAGGGGTTTTTTTAATCTTATTTTAACATACTACATTTCAAAAATGAGCAAATATTATTGGTTGATTGTCTCAAGAATGCAGTCACAAAAGGAAAATCTATCAACTGATGGATCATTTGATCATAACCTGCTTATGCATTAATTAAAATGTTGTGCTCCTTTTAGTATCAGCACAGTTGGCCTTATGACAACTATTTAGGCCAGCTGGACTCCTTGAAATGTTTGTAGGAAGTTAGAATTGGAGAGAATTTTTTTTCACCAAGTAGGTTTTTAGACTCACTGAATGTGGTACTTGTAGCAACAAGAATAAGGAAGGATTCTTGTTCATTTCCATACAGAAACTTTTATTTCTTCAGTCAGTGAGTCATCTTCCAAGAAGCCCTTTTCTGTTTCAGAATACCTTCATATCAGAACCTTAATATTTCAATTTCACAACCAAAAAAATAAGTTCAGGCTTTTGTAAATTACTTTGCAACAATGTATCATCATGTGCTATGTTACTTATTATGCATTTGAATAAGATCTCATCTCAGTTTATTAAATTTTGAGCTTTCAAGGGGAAGTCAACAAGGTCTGGGACAGGAGGGGGAAGGGACAAAAAAAAGGTTCTTTTCCTTTATATTTACTAATTCAGAGCAATAACTGATGGTGTTCTCAACAATCCAAATGATAAAATAGGGTTAAATAGGCATACAGAAACAAATCTACATCTGATGTGTAGAAATTTGATTGATCGTGTTTCAACTGTTATACAGAAAGTACAGTAAGTTCTTTTTCTTCTAGATGAGGACAGGCTCTCCAGGAGGAAGAGCATTGTGGACACAGTATCTATTCAGGTGGATATTCTGCCTGGCAACAACACAGATGATAAGGTATGAAAATCACAGGATATTTTAAAGCAGCATCTTTGTGGGGGAGGGAATGCAAATAAAGCTTTCCCAGAAAGTCTAGTATCTAATTGTTCTAGCAGTGTTAAATGCTTTGGGGTTTTGATTTTTTTTTTTTATCTCCTGCATTTGTAGAAATGTGTTGTCAAAGACACTGACACAGATAATGTGCTGTAAAAATGTAAATTATTTTGTCACTATAGTTTTTACAGATAGTACTGCAGAACATAACTAATATTTTAAAACTAATATTTTATGAGTAAATATTCTGAAATATTTTCTTTGCATTTTGAGGGATCAAATAAATTCCTGCATCTGTTATCCCTTCATCATTTGAAGTATCTGAGCCATGTTCATCAGCATGAGTCTGACAGATACAAGACTAGTAGGGGACTGCTGTCTTTGAGAGGGGCAGGTAAAGACTAGGCAGGCAACATACACTGCAACGTTACAGTATTGCTTTTCCCTTCCAGAACAGTTTAGCACAGTTCTTTAAAGTCACAGGAAGGATAAGGTAGCAACAAAAAGTTCATATGTATGGTACAGGAGCTGATGCCAGTTACCCCTTAGGAAGACTGCATTATAATTAAAATGATCCCACATCTTTTGACACTTCATTTGAAGTATTTCTTAAAATAAATTTCTATTTTTACTGAATCATTTCAAGGTTCTGCAGATTTTTATGAACCAGATTTCTGCTGGCTGCAATGGAGATTAGCTGTTGAAATTGAGGTGTTTGTACCTGCAAATGAATCCTACCTTTAGCATCTTCAAGCACAAACCAACTAGGGACATGAAACAGAATGTGTGGACATAGTCAAACTGAATGTTAGTTAAAAATGCAATATTAAGCTATAACAAAGGAGAAGGCTTCATTTTAGAACTTAGTGACAGAGGTGATTTATGTTTTGCATCATTATTATTATTCCTTACTGCTTTGTGCTAATGATAATTCAGATGATATTTTGTTTGCTTCTTGATATTGTGCTTTGGCAAGGATATAGATAAACTGGCTGAAGGTTTAGGAGGAAGAAGAAAAAAATGTTTGAAAAATAAGCCAGATTGTCACAATCATTACCTTTCTGAAGAAAGTAAATGCTCCTAATATTTGATGTGGTTTCTTGATGTGGCAAGTGCATTACTAAATACTGGTTGGTTTATTCCATAGTTACCTTCATTTTTAAGATGAAATCACTTGTAAAAGTAGCTAGTGCTTCTGTGATATTAATAACCAAATATAATGCTGGCTAATATCAGCAACTACTACAGATGTTAATTAGAAATTTGAAAGGCTTCCATGAACAAGTAATATTTACCAAATATGAATTGTTCAAAATGTGATTATTTAAAAATACAAATACTCTCTATCTCTAGCCATATCCACAAATATTTGACATAAATGGTATTTTGCTATTTATTTATTTGGCTTTTATATATTCAGAGGTAGAGAATACAATGCTAATGTAGTAAAACCTGTAAGAAAAGTATCATTTACAGCTCCATCTCCTGACATAACACTGATTGAAAAAGGAAACAGCTACTTCTGGCTTTTCCATTTACAGTAGGTCAAGTAAATGAATGAAAAAAAATCAGAAGAATTCAGGGTCTTCTGAATTGGGTGAAATAACTTTTGGTACCTTACAGATAAATCGTATTAGACCACTCTAAGCAATTAGTGTTAATAAGGAAAGATAAAAGTTCTGCCTGTTTACATTTAGTTAGTTTTGAAGGTTTAAAATAAGGCAGTCCAAGGCAAGAAACTATCTTATATTCAGGTGGACACTGTTCTGCCATCTAAGCATTCTCCCCTAATACTACCACGGTGGTTTCACTGTAGATGTGCTTACTGATACAGAAACTTTAGGTCTATAAAGAGTTGAAATACAAAGATCCATGAGCTGGAGCTCTTCAGAGAAACGTTCATGCATCTTTGGAAATTTTGCAGCCCCAAGCAATTCCTAATGCAGTACATCTGCAGCAGCAAATAGATATTCATATTGCTAAATGAACAATTTTTCTCAGTGCATCAGACATAGCTTGTTATGAAGAGCACTTTAGCTCCAATGTTTATGACATAAGCACCAAGTTATTTGGAGCCAGTACTGGTATGAAGTTAGCCTAAAGCAATGACCGTTTTCCACTGTACCCTCCATTACCATCTCTTATTTTAGCATCAGATCGCTGGTAACTCAACTGTTCTCAGGAAGCAGTTGCTATGATTCTCAACAGCTGTTTAAGAACCAGTACTGAAGCATAACAGTATAGAAACACCACAGCATATTCCTGACCCAAAAGTGTTCTGCCAAAATTAATGTCCTTTTCCAAAGTCTTATTGCCATAGAGCATCTTGACTAGAATTTGGAATTTTTTCCTTGATCTCATTTGATTTGAAATTTCCCTACTAATTGCAGCAGCTTAAAAATGTGAATTAGTGATTTGTTGGCTGTCACAGAAACTCCAGATAAAGCTATTAGAGACTTGTAAAGTAGAAAAGCTCTGTGGCCATTCTAGCCTTCTGTATTTATCACATTCCTTATTTTTTAGTATCCTGTATGGTATATGTGAGGTTTAAGGGGTTTTGTTTCTTTGTGTTTAGATTGATAATGCTGAAGAAATTACCTTTGAAGCTTTGAAGAAAGCAATTGGTAAGATTTATTAAAACTGTATTTATGCATCATAGTTCTAAGTTGCTGTGGAATTTCTAGAGAAGATGATGCAGACAGAATAACATAATTGAATATATTCACTTGTTTCTCTTCAGCTAATAAATTATTTAAAACTTCAGTTATTTCTAAATTTCTGAAATTAAGTCTTGATAATTTTAGTGAATTTCTTTTCTGAAGCTAATGTGACTGAATGAAAAGCATCTGGAAACACCTGTCATCTGTTAAATTTGCCCTTATAGACCAAGTTATAAATAAAGTGAGATTTACAAGTTCCATTGATTGATTACTTATAAAACAACTTAAATATTTTTTACACATTAAGATTTTCAGGTCTTTGGTGCTTTCAGAAAATAGATTGTAAGGGATATGTTGTGGACTTCAAAACCACTCAATTTTTAAAAATAATATTTTTCTCACAAATGGCCCAGCTACCAGGACTCTGAATTATCCAGTTTCCTTATTTCATATACTATAAGTAATTAATAATTAATGCTGCCCAGTCCACTAAAATCCTGTCCACAATATGGATTAGACATTGATGTTTTAAACAATAGTCATTGACATTTTAAAGAATAATTCAATCCGACTGTTTTCCAAACCTTGCTAATCACTGAGGTACCTAAATTCATTCAATGCTGGAAAGTTCCTTCTGGTTGTAGGTTCACTCAGCATATGGAGGTTGAACTCACTTTTCCAAAATTCTAATAGAAAATTCTGCCCACCTGTCTGCATAATACTGGGAGGGATGTTATCCCTTCTTTTCTCTTGAAGCCAAACTTGTGTGTGGTGAGTGAGAAATGCAGTCCTGAATCCAGAAAATAAAGCAAAAGGAAGCCTGGATGTACTCGTAATTAAGGCACATAGTAAGAAAGGAGCAAAACCAAGGTCTTCAAACCAGCTCCCTGAAATTGTATCTTCATTTTGCTTTAGAAGCATTGACAGATAACAGCTCGCTTAAGTATGGTTGCATCGCTTCACAGTGCTTGCTTGCTTTTGCAGTGCACATTTGAGGGTTTATATCACTTACTCTTGATAGGCAAATATTACGTTTGTCTTTTCTTTTTTTATTTTTTTTTTAAGATAACAATGGACTTGAAGAACAGGAAAAAGAAAAAAGGCGTCTTGTGATTGAGAAGTTCCAAAAAGCGCCATTTGAAGAAATCGCAGCACAATGTGAAACCAAAGTAAGTTTCTGAAAAATGTTATACAGCATTGAAGATATTAGTATAAGCATTAGTGGGGATGAGCTGGCTAAAGATCCTTTATGTTATCATGTTGCTGCTGCTGTTACTTCTACAGAAGTTCAGTTCTTTGTCTTCATTTATTGTTTCCACTATTACCAATATCAGCACATTCCAGTTATTTAGAGTGTGCTTTTGATTGTTCTTAGACCATTTGAAAAGGAATGAAAATCTCATACACTCTTCATCTTAATGTTTTCCTTGCTGTCTTTAAAATTTAGATTCATAGTCCATTCCTATTTCATCCTGGGATAACTGGAGCAGTATTTACCCCATTATGTATTTTGAGTAACTAAATATATTTCAGGTTTGTTAAACTCTTACCTGCAACAGCAAAGTGTGCTGTATAATTCCTTGCACTCCATGACAGACTCGCTCATTTTCACATGCTGCTTCAGGGCTCAGAATCCTTGCAGCAGTGAGAAAAGAAATCAAGAGAGAAAATGTTGCCTAGATTTGCCATGTGATGACGTGGAACACACTCACTGAGTATGGCCTGGCACATTCATTTTAGCTCGGTTCAATATATAGTAGCTAATAATTCTATTTTTTTTTCATAGGCAAACTTGCTTCATGATAGACTTGCACAGATACTGGAACTCACCATTCGGTAAGGCTTTATGCAAGAAGAATATGATGAATGAAAAACGGGCTATAAAGCAATTGTGACTGCTTTCAGATGGTCATGTCATAGTGTTCTTAAACACATGTAATAGACAGAAAATAATTGACTTAACTGAATGTTGTGGTTTGACCCTGGTAGGCATTTCAGCCCCACTTAGCTGCTGGCTTACTCCACCTCAGTGGGATGGGGAAGAGAACTGGAAGGGTAAAAGTGAGAAACCCATGGGTTGAGATAAGCACAGTTTAATAGGTAAAGCAAAAGCTGTGCATGCAAGCAAAGCAAAATAAGAAATTAATACACGACCTCCCTTTCAGGCAGGTGTTTAGCCACTTCCAGGACAGCAGGGCTCCATCGCATGTAACGGTTACTTGGGAAGACAAACAACATCACTGCAAATGTCCCTCCGCTTCCTACTTCTTCCCTTAAAGCTATTATTGCTGAGCATGACATCATATGGTACAGAACATCCCTTTGGGCAGCTGGTGTCAGCTGTCCCAGCTGTGTCTCCTCCCAGCTTCTCGCCCACCCCCAGCCTACACACTGGCAGGGCAGCGTGAGAAGCAGAAAGGCCTTGACTGTGTGCAAGCTCTGCTCAGCAATAATTAGAACATCCCTGTGTTGTCAACACTGTTTTGGTCACAAATTCAAAACATAGCACCATATAAGCTACTGTATAGAAAATTACTCTGTTCCAGCCAAAACCAGTGCACTGTAAAAGAGTAGTCATCATCTAAAACAGTCACTTTTTCTTGTTATTATTTTGAATCTTTTGGATAGTGAACTGTATCCAGAAACCATGTCATAATATACTTATATTCTTACAATATTTCTCTATATATCAGTATTATTGAAGAATGCTGCTGTTTTCCCATTGCTGTATCTGTTTGAGAAAGTAATTAGATATTGAACACCCAGAATAGTATGTGACATTATTATAGAGTTGTGCACATCCGTTGGGCAGTATAAATAGCATTTGTTAGTAATAAAATGCATTTTCATAGTTCTGCTCAGTGAAGTTGATTTAGACCAGAGTATGAAAAAAAAAAAACAAGGTATGGTAATTTCATTAGAATTTCAGGAATAGGATTAAATACTGATGATCGGGGTGGGGTCTGGAGTAGTTTACTCTTGTTTCTCAGCTATTAGTGTATAAAGTTATAAAAAAAGCAATCCATATAATTATAAATTGTATATATTGGTTGTTCTTCTCACACAGTCCTCCACCTAGCCCCTCAGGAACGATGACCATTACTGCTGGACATGCTCATTACCAGTCTGTTCCAGTCTATGAGATGAAGTTTCCAGATCTTTGTGTGTATTAAGTGTCTTCTGAAGTCTGCTGGACATTATTTAGATTAGAGTACAATAGAAAGAACAAGATGAGTTTTCAAATTTTATTGTTTATTTCATCTAAACTAACTTTAAAACAATGATGGACATGAGCGAAATACAGATTGCTCTAGCCAAACTCATGAAACTGTCTTGAGTTGTTTTCTGTAATATATTTGAAGTTAGATTTTTCATATATCCTCTTTCTTCATTTTCATATATAAGTACACATAAAAATCAGATTTAAAACTTGTCTTGCCATATAGGTGAATATTTCAGTTACTCTAGGAATTTGTATTTCTGTAAATTCCTTTAATTTGAGGCATTGTAACTGAAGAACCTGCTAAAGCTTTTTTCTTTGGTTGGGTTTTTTTTCTCCTCTCCACCTCCATTATATGTCTAAATAGAATGCCTTTGTCTTGCTTCATCTTGTTAAATGTAACCAGTGGAGCACTACCTTAACTCCCTTTTGTGTACATGCTGTCATAGCTAGTCAACTTGTTTATTTTGGAATATATGGAAAAAAACAATACCTTACATCTGTTCAAGTACAGTGAATGAATTAATGGACACTTGTTAAGTATTTTTTTTTTTGATGCATCACATAACATGCTTTTTAGATATATTTGCCCAGTATGTCCTGTGTTTCTTGCTAAAAGTTAACTGCTTTGCAGAAGAGAGAAGAAATCTCCTCCTGAAGCACTGAATTGTGCAATATTTTTCATGTCTTAAGGTGTATGTTTTATGGACTGTACTTTTGAAGATGCAGTAGTATTTTACTGTCTGCTTTAGTATAAATACATGAGAGAGATATTTAGTATAGCAGAAAATAAACTGAGGGCATTTTAAATCATAAATACAGAAATTACAAATATATTCTGAGGTATTTCTCTGTAGTTTATTACAGCTTTTTAATTATATTTTAGAAATTGAAAGAAAACTGGATGAAACCGTTTAAAGACCAAGACTTTATTGAATATGTTTTCAAGCAAAAGCATTTTTAGAGATGCATCTCTGTGTTTGTTTTTGTTTCATTTCTCAAACCTTTCTAGAAATAAGGAAAATATAGTAACGTTCATAGGTTTATGTATCTGAGTATGCTATTCAGATGTATATAAAGTAAAACTGATACAGTAAATCACTGACCTTTTGATGATAATTGACAAGGCCATCTTTGTGACTCAGTAAATTCTGCAGGCAAAAAGAAAAAACAGCTTTCACTGATGCCATGAATAGTAAGTTTTAAGTCACTTAATCTGTCTGAATCTGACCGAAGCAGCACAAACATAAATGAATGTTCTCAGATATCTATAATAAATGTAAGACATTTCAGTTATTCAGCAGTCTAGATAACCAGTGATCAGGCCATGAACAATGTGATCTAACTTCAGTTAGCCTTGCTTTGAGCAGGAGCTTGGTTTAGATGACCTTCAGAAGTCCCAACCTAAATTAATCTATGATTGTGTAATTCTAAGATCTGAATGGTTATCAAGCCAACTAATTTTCTGACTGGAGCATTTGCAAACCCACTGTAAAAACGATTTTAAGTTTTTTGAATTGTAGTACAGTATTCCATTGGACTACTTTTAAAAGCCTGATGTGACAGAACGTCAGGGAAATATCAGCTACTTAAACCTATGAGATAACATGCTGAGACTTTCAGAAAACATTCGCAAAACTCAAAAGGTAATTGAGACCTTCTTTTCAGTTTAACAGTGCAATCACAGCTGTTAGTGGATGACGAAACACCCCCTTATCTACAGCATTCCGTTGTGATTTTTACTGCTGCAACGTATCGGCCTGATCAGACCACAGTCTACACATAAATAAGACTCTAGCTTTTAGTTTTCACTTTTGGTTTTTTTTTTTTAAGGTAAGACATAATAGTTTTTTGGCCTATATAAAGAGTGTAATTTTTTAAATAGTAAATCTAACGTAGGGGTACAATGTAAAACACTTATCCACTCTGTCATTTTTTAAGAATAACACTGTGCACTTTTGTACAAAAAGAAAATGAGGAGTAAGAAATAAAGAATGTACTTCTGTTTGCACTCTTGCAGTATGGAGACTGTGCTGTAAATGCAGGATTGTTTCTGTGACTCAGTTCTGTTGCATGAATGCTGCATGTGAAAATAACTAGATTCAGCATTTCATTTTCTGTTCTGTTTATAAAGTATTTTTCATTTATGCTAATGGAAGGTTACCATGTTTTCAATGTTCCAATGAGCTTTGTTTGGGAAATGCAGGTGTTGTGCAGGTACTGTGCAGGGAATGAAGAGCTTGTAACACTCTGTATGTTCACTTTCTGGAAATTCAGGGAGTTTTGTAAGTCGATGATTGGTTCGCTCTGGCCTTTCTAGCCAGCAGGGCGATGGGAGTGACTGTAAAATGTATTGTTTTGGTAGGTATTGTTACATGTAGCTAATAAATGAAACCAAATGAATTAAGAATGCTGTTGTACAGTATAAAGCTGCTGTGTTTCGCTTATCTCTTTATGTTCTCAAGACACATTGCAGAACTTAAAAGCACCATATGCATACTGGCCCTGTGTTATCTGCAACACATTGAGTGCTGTCACAATGTTTATAAATTGGCATCCAGCTGTTTAAATGTATTCCAGCTTTTGCTTTGGGTTCTCTTTCCCATTATGTCATTTTGAAAAATTAAAGCTTTTGGTAGTGGGTCACTTTAAAGTAAATTAAATCCTTGTTAATTTCAGAAGATAGAAATAGCCTGTTGTCCAAAATCAGCATAGGGCTAATTTGTCTCTTGTTCTGATGGTCATGTATTCTGTACTGTACGTAAAGAACCAGTTTCAATAAATGTACGAACACACTGTGCAATCTATATTTAAGCAATAAAATAAACCAAAATTTAAAATTAATCTTTTCTAAGGTGTCAGTTAATTTTTATTGCTCACAATTACAATGTCAATGACATAATTTTTTTAGCATCTAAAATAGACCTCATTTTGTAAACCTTTTCTTTATGTTATAGCATTGCAACATTATTAAACTGCTACTTTTATTTATGATTAAACCATTACTATGACTAAGACCACCAAAATTTGTGAATGCAGCAGTACAAAATTAATTTCCTAATAGCTAATAAGCTTCAAGAAGATAAACAAGCTATGCTTTTCAGGCCTGCCTCGGTGGTTAAAATACGTATGGGGTTTGTAGTATCAATTTCAAGGAATAAAGCTGTCAGTGCCTGTGAAGATCTGTATACAGCTCACCCACAGCTAGCATTTTTCAAACAGTGATGCCATCTAATGGGACTGAGTATTATGCTATTGTTTGTTACTCTTTTTTATTAGCATTCGTTTTAATAGTGGACCATGGGAGAAGCGGGAAGAACAATTATTTTTTTGTATTTTGAGGAAGTTGGGACCTCCTCTAGCTCATGTGAGAAATATCCTAATATAGAGAGGATAATGTTGTCTGTTTTTTCCCTTGGTCCTCTGTTCCTAATTTCTGTAGATGTTAACTAAAATTTTGTGTATGTTTAAGAAGTTTTAGAGGATAGGCAGTGTCTTTCTATAATCTGTGTCTTATCCTGCATCTCAGAACCTGCTATTAAGATATGTGGTCATCAGCATTTTTTGTTGCTCACACTGGTCTGAGCAGGATTTGATGATGGATACCTCAAAACTGTCTGAGGAGAAAATAGTAGCCACACTTCAGGAATTCTTTTAAATCATATCAAAAGAGAAGGTGTAGAAGTGAATAAGAGATTCAGTCACCCCACCACATGAGGCCAGAGAAAAAGGAACAAAAGTGGCAGCCACTGCAGTTGTAAGACAAAACGAAGGTGACATGTTAAGAGCTTCATGGGTACTGGGGGAGTTTCTGTCTGAAAGTTTTTGCTTTCTGTGTTGCCTTTATTTGAAAGGCTTAACTCGTTCGTTGCTCCTAGTTTTGTCAACACTGTGATCGAGACGACCAGTACCCGTAAGTAGTGCTGGTTTTCAGAGTTTGTCTTCCTAAATTTTATCAAGTTGTTTTTCAAATCACATTCTCAGATCTTTAATACTTCATCAGTTTGCAGGCAAAGAATAAGTGCTTAGAAAGTTAAAATAAGTAAATCAGTATCTAATGAAGTAGGAGATCTTTTTAGATTAGTAATTAATAGATCAGTTGTTCACTTTGGGGAAATATCTAGGGTTTGGACACCTATGCCCCAAATCTTTGAAAAAGATAGTGTAAAGCTACTGTGAGAATGAAAGAAGAAAGAATAAAGCTGTGCTAAATGTCTCATCTTTTTCTGTTTATAATTTTTTATTATTTTAGCTCTAATCTCTGAGACGTAATAAATATAGCTATATCATAGATAGATTATTTAAGACTTCTCTATCAACAGAATTCATGTGGTAGTAATTACTGTACAGAACAACGTTGTTAGATTCATCCTGAAATAAGAGATACTGGAAAAAGCCTGAAGGAATTAATGACAGCATTGCCTGAATAACGGCTTATTTATATTGTAATTTCTCTGTTACTTGGTCGATTCAAACAATCCATCTCTATCTCTGCAATCAGGAAGTTCAGCACATCTCTGAGTGAATATATGCGTGTGTTATTTGCATAACCATGAATGTAATACTAGTTTCTAATAATTAGCAGAAAGGGATGGGTTTTTGTCTTAAGCATGTATTTTAAATGCAGGCTTGCGAGCAGCAGCACTGCTGTCATCAATCAGAGGAATGAGCTTTTGTTGTTATTAAGCAGTGATGCACTTAATTCACTAGTTTAAAGGCCCGTTTTTCCCATTTCAGCTTATTAGCTATCTGACCTTGCCATTTTTGTTTATAAATGCAGTGAAATATAGAACAGTTTTTCATCACTATGGTGGAAGTCTGATAAAAGTTTCAGTTCTGAAACAAGTAAACATATCAGAGTACTGCAGATCTCATCCTCAGCACTGGACAAAAACGGGCATTTTGCAGATTTGTAGCATTTTGCTTGAGTACTGAAATGCCCTCTTTCTATACAGAATAATGGAGAGGGGGGAAGGGGGTGGAATCAAAGTTAATTAAAATCTTGTCTGCAGATAGAATGTCTCACATCACTTAGCTCTCCTCTCAACCTTCCCTTAAAGAGAGTCTTCATGATCGCCTGTATTTTTTTTTTTTCTAGTGCTAGTGGTGTAACCACTGTAGGCAGTGGGATTCATGGGACTGAAATACCTTCTGGGTTTGTTTTTGATTTGATGTCTTTTGGTGGTGTGTTTTTTGGGGTTTTTTGTTTTGTTGGTTTTTTTTTTTTTTTTTTTTTTCTGCACTGTTTTAATCCCTTTAAGTTTTAATGCAGGAAAAATACTGAAGGTGGAGTAGCACCAGCCAGAGGTTTATAGAATATTAACCACTCATCCAAGAATGTTCACTGGCATTTCTACCTGTTGTTCTCACGACGTTCACTTTGCACAAGGAGATAATGATATGTTTTAGTTAACTGCTCCATGATCTGGAAGAACACAAGTAACATTTCTGTATCTAGCATTAGGATACAGTCATTGATTTGTAAGGTATACTTTGGTGACAAAATTCAACCCTGTAGAGACCTTTCACTTCAGCAGGTGCACCACTAGGAAGTTTGTGGCAACGCATTTTGTTCTAAGACATGTTAGTGAATCAGCACTGTTTGGGCTGGAAGGGACCTTTAACGCTCATCTAGTCCAACCCCCCTGCAATGAGCAGGGACATCTTCAACTACGTCAGGTTGCTCAAAGCCCCATCCAGCCTGGCCTTGAACATTTACAGGGAGGGGGCATCTACAGCCTCTTTGGGCAACCCGTTCCAGTGCCTCACCACCTTCACAGTAAAAAATTTCTTCCTTATATCTACCATCTTTTAGTTTAAAACCATTACTCCTTGTCCTATCACTACAGGTCCTATTAAAAAGTCTATCCCCAACTTTCTTATAAGTCCTCTTTAGGTACTGGAAAGCCATATGACGTCTCCCCTGACCCCTTTCCAGGCTCAGCAGCCCCAACTCTCTCAGCCTGTCCTCATAGGGGAGGTGTTCCATTCCTCTGATAGTTTTTGTGGCCTCCTCTGGACCTGCTCCAACAGGTCCATATCTTTCCTGTGCTGAGGACCCCAGAGCTGGACACAGGACTCCAGGTAGGGTCTCACCAGAGCAGAGCAGGAGAATCCCCTCCCTCAACCTGCTGGCCACACTTCTCTTGATGCAGCCCAGGAGACAGTTGGCTTTCTGTGCTGCAAGTGTACATTGCTGGCTCATGTCCAGCTTTTCACCCACCACTATCCCCCAAGTCCCTCTCTGCAGGGCTGATCTCAATCCCTTCATCTCCCAGTCTGTATTGATACCGGGGGTTGCCCCGAGCCATGTGCGAGACCCTACACTTGGCCTTGTTGAACCTCATGAGGCTCACATGCACCTGCTTCTTGTTCAGGTCCCTCTGGATGGCATCCTCTGTCCCCCAGGTGTGTCAACCACACCACTCAGGTTGGTGTCATCAAAATTTGCTGAGGGTGCAATCAATTCCACTGTCTGTGTCACTGATGCATGCATTAGACAGTACTGGTCCCAGTACAGAGCCCTGAGGGAAATCACTCTTCACTGATCTCCATCTGGACATTAAGCCGTTGACCACTACCCTCTAGATGCCACCATCCAACTAATTCCTCATCCACTGAACAGTCCACCCGCTAAATCAGTTTATCTCCAATTTAGAGAGCTAGCCTGGTCTGCAGCAGAGCAGCAGATCTTGGCAGACGGGGGTTTCCTGAGGTGGTGAAATGCTAGGGCAGCAGATACACCCACCAGGAGCTGGCAGCTGTTGCAAGAGATGCTGATGAGGCCCTGATATTGCCAGGGCAGCCCCAGCCACTCCCACACCTATAAAAAGCATTCTGGGTAGCTCAAGCAGCTAGGAGCGCTGCCAACAGAGCGGGCACGCAGTGCATGGCCCATCAACCAGTGCAGCAGTTTGCATAGAAGGGTGTGCAGGAAGGGCATCATCAACCTACCAGCTCAGAAGGTCAGTTCAGTCAGTGGTCATCACCCTCCCAGAAGGAGCTTAGCTGTGTTATCCACCTGGCAGAAAGCCACGTCCTCTGCACTCACCAGAGCTGATGTGGCAGCCCAGACAAAACTCACACGAAAACCTGCAGCCATGAAGAGCCGTCTCTGAAGAACAGTTTGAAAGCTTATGGGTAGGAACCAGACACCAAGGCAACAAAGGGAACCTTGTGGTTGGTGTCTACTACAGGCCGCCCGATCAAGGGGATCGTGCACACAGGCATGAAGCATCATGTTCACAGGCTCTCATCCTGCTGGGGGACTTCAGCCACCCCAACATCTGCTGGAAAAGTAGCACAGTGAGCTGTAGCCAACCCAGTAGAGTCCTGGGATGCATTGAGGATAACTTCTTAAGACAGGTAGTAGACAGCCCTACAGGAGGGGATGCGATACTGGACGTGATGGTCACCAATGCAAGATCAAGGGGAGCTTATTGACAAAGCTTTTTTACTCCAGCTACAGGAGGCATCATCCTCACAGGCTCTTGTCCTGCTGGGGGACTTCAGGCACCCAGGTCATCTCTCACCAGAGCTGGCGGCTCCTGGTGGGTCTCTCTGTGGCCCTGGCATTTCCTTGACTCATGGACCTCACTGTGCGGCGAGATCCACCACTCTACTGCAGGCCAGGCCAGCTCCAGAGCAACTCACCTCAGAGACTGACTGCTACCTTCAGCTACACAGCATTTAAATATTTCTTTCCAAGAGAGAGTTAAAAAGTGAGGGAAATTTTGAGTAATTTTTACAAAAATATTCTGTAAAATTATTATATTGCTTTTTCATATTTTTTTTGTGTGTTAATAGTAACAAATAAAAGTATGCCTTTGTTAAGCAAACTGAAGCATTATGTATGAGGATTCTTAGAGACCTTTCTAGTTCCCAGACAAAGTGAGACAGGTATGACTTGATCCTCAAATCAATTATTAATTTTTTTCTGGATGTTCAGGATCATACAAGCAAACCTGAATCATTGGCACATCACTTGAAGCTGAACTTATGAAGAACAGTATGCAAAGTAGGTAAACTTTGACACCAGTGTTGGGGTTTTTTCATCCTAGTATAAGTTTGCAGGCTTAGAATTGTAGAACTCAGAATCCAAGCATCTCAGGTAATGTGGTGCCTGAGCTTTTGCAGTCTGTCATGGTTAACATCTGAAGACACTTAAAGTGGGAGGTAAAACTACCTTGTTTTGATTTCTGGTTCTAGTTTCTGAGATGCCTGGGAAGTTGTGCTGAGACATAGTTCAGAACTGAACCCAAACTCTGACCTCAAGGGTGGTGGTGGGAGGGGTTGTTGGTCTTTGTTTCTCCTGGTACTCAGCACTGGGGATGCTGCTTGTGCGAGTGAGGTGCTCTTACAGTGTCCAAGGGACTGAAATATGCACTAGGGATCAAGGATGCAGTTGAAGAGAATAAGATGAACACCAATATGATTTGACTGAGTAAGAGCGGGAATCACCAATCTAACCTTTAAAAGATCTCATGAGTGATGCAAACACAGCACAAAGTCAGTTATGGCAGGTCAACAGAGGAGTAGTCAATCAAGTTAAAATGATATGATTGCTTTTGATCAAGAAGTCAAACCTTCATTTTTACAATTAGATGTGCTTACAGGGGAAGTCTCTTATTAGTATGGGTTTGATTTTGCAAATACATGCTTAGCGGAAGTATGGAAATATCAGTAATCCCATTGAATAAAATGTTATATGCCATTTCAGGCAGGTCACCTTCTGGGTTTAAGCTGTGTATTTGCACTGTTGTTTGCTATGCAACTGAAATCTAATGGGAAAGACATTAAGGTTATACCTTCGTGTGCATCTTTCATATCAAAATAATGATTTGCTGGTGATTTTGACCATAGCTGTTTTTTTTGGTTTTGTTCGTTTTTTTGTTTTTGTTTTTGTTTTTTTTTTTTTTTTTTTTGCTGTTTAGCTTTGTTATTAGTAGTCATGTTTCATCAATTTTATTTCTGTGGTAATATTTTATGACCAAAGCATAATCTAAATTAGCATCATATCAAATAAAAGGATGTACATATCCTTTATTCTGCTGTTGTCTGACAAATGGTGAACATTATGAGTGGTAAATTTGGAAAAAAGATGAAAGCAAAAAAACTTGGGTTCAGTAAAAATCAGAAAGTGTTATCCCAGCTTTACATTGCATACTTCTGAGTACATTAGCTTTTGTTGATTCCAGGAAGAAGAACCTTTACATTTATTCCCTTTAGCATCCCAAAGTTTCTCAAAACTGGAGATTACCATGCATAAAACAAAACTGGAGATAATCACAGATTTGGGGCAAGGAATGTGCCTTTTACTGTCATTATCTGACTGACCAGCAGAAACTGCAGGCTGAAAATTGTTATTAGATAGGAAGGGAAGAAAGAACTCATTTTCATGTAATTACCTTAGCTTTTCTTTTGGATGTTTTGTGCTAAACTCAGTAAAGGAACAATGTCTGCAAAAAGAGTTGGAGTAGTTGCAGATTGGTTTAATTAAAAACCTGAAATACTTAGCCATCATCAGCAAGATCCAGTCTGAACCAGCTACACAACTAATAAAAATCAGTCTTTGATCAGAACCGTTTTTACGTAGAAATAGAATGAAATTATACAGAATACTGTCAAACAATTATTTAAGGTAATATCTGACCTAGATAGATGGTCCATAGTGCTGATTTCACTACGGTAAGGAGTTTTACAGCCTAACATTTAATACCTAGTCTATTATTATGTCATTTGTGTGCTGGAAAGTATAAGGTAGAATGTAGAGTGATAAGAAAGAGTAAGGTATGCAATGGCTGACTGTGAAAGCCCCCATGCTGTTTCTCAAGCGTGTGGTGGTGGTTGGTTATCTGCCTTCATGTTGCACAGTTCTGGAGTTTCCAACGAGATGGTGTGCCTCTCTCTTTGCTCTCCTTAATACACTCCACAGTGGACCTTCCTCCTCACTGCTCTCCTCAGAGCTAGAAATCCTGGTGCCTGCTTCTGTGCCGATTGAAGGCCTTTCATAAGGGTCTCCTTGGCATAAGATTTTCTCCTCCTGGCACTCTTGCCCATGTGGAAATTTAAGGCTTTCATTGAAGAAGGCAGAAGCCATGCACTCGGCTGCTGTCTTATCACATGCACATAGTAGTTTCTCACACATGCTCCAACCAATACCTTAAAAAGACGTTTCAGAATTAATGTTTGAAAGCAGTTACAATTAGTCAATGTGTGATTTGCTATGGGTAGATGAACTTTTGAAAATACAATTTTTAAATCTGCCTCAAATTTCAGTCTAAATTCACCTTTAATCATCTAAATATAAGCCTGACACCAAGGTGTGGGGCAGCTGAAGGTCCAACTGGCTTTAGGTGAATGTATGAATGTAAAGACACCAACAGCTGACTTCTGTCTCCAATCATAAAATGCCTGAATGTAATTTTCTCAGCTTGACCTGATCACATCATACACAGTGGTGTAATAACCTCTATCTCAACTAGGTAAAAAGCTCAGGTTTATAGTAAACATTGCTAACATTTCGTAAGCCAAATTTTTCTGTCTCCATACTCAGCTCTAACAGCTCAAAGGCATGGTAGCATCCAGTCTGTAATGTTTTGATACACTGTTATCAGGACATGAGAAATTTCCTCTCACCCAAACTTACATTTTGGCTTATGATCAAGACATACAACTTCAGATCTTGAATTTTTTTCCACATGACATCCAAGTTTCTTAACTTGTTCAATACAACAGTGATGAGAGAAGCAGCATCTGAAAAGAACAGTAGATGTAAATGTAATATGCTTACTCTTTCTGCATCACAGAGTACTCACAGTTGTTTTATCTCTATTTTCAATGCCCATTAAAACTAAGACATTTTAGTTTTCATATCATGAAAAAAATCTTCTCCATAAAGAAGAGTGAAAACAACCTAAACTGTTCCTACTCTCGTCCTATACCTCTTTGTACTTTTACTACTTACTTCCTAAATCCTTTGATATAATATGTTTAACACTCCTGTAGTTTTTTTAGGAGGGGTTGTTTTAATTTTAAGATATATAATTGCAATTATAACTGTGACCTAATCCACTGTGAGAAGTGTCTTCAAGAGTTCAAATATTGTTGGCTGAAAATCTGAAAACTGCATCATGATAGCCAGAGCCTTGACCAGACTTCATTGAATCTACTTTGCCATGCACAGGCAATCTTATTTTTGTGCAGGTATAGAAAAATTGTGCGTACTGGATACTAAGTGTGATACTTAGACCTGATGTGGCCCCAACTGTTATGAACTTCCACACAGGGAGAGATTTTTAGTTGTATATGCAACGCTCTCAGAGGATATTTCTTTACTTTGGTTGAATTCTCTTCCTTACTCTAGAATTTCTCCTCTTTGTCAGCTATGCTGTGACAGCACGCAGTCCGCCATGGCAGCTCTCCTCACTGCAGCTCAGGCAATACTTCACTTGAGCTCTACTCTTTCCTGAAGGACACTGTGACACGGGTCTATGTTAACTCTTCTCTTCATAAATCACTTTCCAGACCAACCCTTAGGAAAACTTCATGGCAACCCTTTTCCTCATCTCTTTTGATATACTCTTCTTCTGTTCTACTTCCTCCCATCATTCTGTCTTATATTAATTGACTTAGTAACTACTGTCTAAAACATGGATGCAATAATAGAATGTGCCTTGGACATTCTAGTGACATTACTCTAGTGATGTTAGAGTATTGCATGGTTTATGTATTTAAGTGTATTTATTTTATTTTTTTTTTTTTTTAATGTGGCTTGACTACTGATATGTAGGTAAACAAGGCCCAACAAAAGGTTTAGTGATTGATCTTTGTTGGTCCATAACCACGCCAATAATACCCACAGTTAATGGCACATTGTAGAAGAGCCCACACCTGTCCAGTGCATCAGTAGGATAACCTCTTCCTTCTTGTCCACAGTAGCAACCGTAAGACTCAAATTCCTCTGGGCATCGCTCAGTTAAACAGAACAGCATTTCTCCTAGTTGGGGCAGCTCCTTCTTCACTCTTCCATTTCCTCTGTCTTGCAGAAAAGTTAATCGCTCACATACTGTAAAGCAAAAAATGTTATTTGACACATGATGTTTTCACTGGTTGGGGCATCTCTTGTGACGATAGAAGTATTTTCAGAGCTATCAGAAACTTTTGAAGACAACATATTACTATTTCTATATTATTGCTCCAGTCCATGAATTAAGGGTCTTAGAACACTACTGAGAAAGACGGCAGAAGTAGGGGGGGAATATTTAAAGGAGAGAGAGATTCCTATGAAGATATAAATTATAAATCAAATTGGATTGCAATGAGAGTACTTTGCAATCCTTTGTAATCCTTCATAGTTTAATTTTTCTTTGAGAATATTCAAACCTAGTTGAGTATTCAGTAGCTTCTGTCTTGCCTAATTCAGAAAATAGAGTCCTAATCTCTTGTGATTGCACAGTGATAGCTGAGCGATGACTATGTTGTGGTGGAGGAAACAATAACTCCTTTTTTTTTCATTTGAAATATAGTTCAATTTAATCAATGATGCCATAGCCCAAATGCAAGAACATCATGACAGTTACTGTGCTGCCAATGTTTTGGCATCTCCATGTCCCGACTCTAATGCCTCTGTGGCTTCCCCCACTCAGGAAAAATTGATATGGTGTGAATTATCCCTAGGATTTGAGAGCAGACTGTGTTCCATACCAGGAAAAAAGATGCCAAGGGGGCCTCTTTTGGGACTTTGCCAGAGGAAGGATTTGAAGGGGCTAATGGTTGGATTGGAGGAGAGAGAGAGAGGGCTTCTGTTCCCTGTGCATCCTCCTTTCTCCCATGAGTAATCTCATCTTTCCTTCTGCAGCTCTAGACTGACTCTCTCTGCTTCTTTCAGGGACAAACCTGGCTTACTTCCCCCAGTAGGAAATTCTGCCCATGTTCCTGCTTGGGTCTTTGCTCACTCATGTTAATTCAAGAACGAACCCCAGGTTCATGCACTAACATGCACACTCTTAAAATCTGGTATTTTACAATCAAATTTTCCAATTTGATAGAAGGCTGGGTTGATTCTTCATGTCTGCTCTTTTCCAGTTCTGGGACTGCTTTTCCCCATTGGGAAACCTAACAAGATGGATGGGACAGTCAATGAGTGTGGATTTACAGCAGTGACAGGTCTGAAATGTCTTGGGATCTATGCTAACTGAGTAGGAGTTGGAGCAAAATCAGAAATGGTGAGAAAAAGGCTGAATCTTGCAAGAGGTCAGGGTGAGGAGCAGGGCAAGTTCCTTTTATTACTTCTGCTGCTTCTAAAATAAAGTAACTCAAAGATGTGATTAAATTACTGACTAAAACCAAGGGGAAACATTCACTGATCTCATTTTAGACCTTGTACTGTATGAAAAAATGCACTTATAATCTAATAATAAATAAGTTTGCAGGTATTAATGATAGAACATTGGGAGAAGAGGTTAAACTGTTGGAAGATTTTACAGATGACTGCATCTCCTGTTCTTGTAAATAGCAATATATATGTGCTTGTATAACTGGTTTAGAATAACTATAATCTTTATATGTAATATATGCCTATTTTTTTAAGATAGAGGTAGCTGAGTATATCATTAGATATAACTGGGGAAAAAAAAAAACAAAAAAAAAAAAAACCAAAAAAAATACCCCAAACTTAATTTACCTTTTCCTGCAGGTTCATTGGGTCCCCTGTCAGACAGTACCAGTTCCAGAGCTATGCCAGAGGAAGCTGTGCTCAGGCCACCCCTTGCACGGCTTGTCTCTGGAGATGACATGTGCACATGTTAGACTTGCAAAGGTAGAGTAAATTCTCAGTAATGTGTCCAAAACTGAATATTCTGAACCATAATAAATTGTCAGTCTTCTAAGTTTTGTTTAATTCATAGCTGGATGACTGTTCATTAACGGTTAGTTAAGCTTTCCTAATCAGTTCTTGACAGAAAACTGCCCTTTCCAGTCACCCCATATTCTATGTAACTTAACTAGATTTAGGGACAAAATAGTGTTATTCCACATATCTAGGAGAAATACTGAATCTTGAATTTATAGCACAGGGGGAGTGCTTTAAATTAGAATAGATGTAATTCAGTCTTTACTTGCCTTTTTCTTTTGTGCTTGCAGATATGCCAGCAGGATCCTTCTCAGTGGGGACAACTTTGACTTGGATTGAGTTAATATCTCCTGGGAATGAGGCTGGGGAGGTGATTATCTCTTCCATTGGGACCACAGCTTCCACAAATCCATCCTCTTCTGAATAAGCATAAAGAGGAAAGCAGAAGACGTGGAAAATAAACAGTAAGTTTTTAATTTTAGATAGCCGGTCAGAGTAACATCCTCGGGCAGAACTGGTGTGAGTTAATGGTGATACAGGAAAAACATGCAACATGAAAATTGTAAAAGCAAAGAGTATCCACACTGGTCATTTCTTTACAGATCTTGCCTTTCAGAAGAAAAGACACTGGTTAAATATGATCAGTATAACTGCTGATTATTTTTTTTAATTTTATATGTTGCCTACTGAGGTAAAGAGGTGTGGCAGTTGCTGAAAATAATATAGGTTGGTGGTTAGTCAGCCATACTGAGAGATGAAGTGCAGGTGAGATGTCGTGAAATGTCATTTTCTGAGTAACTTGCTTAAAAGAAGTGTCAGTTCACATGAGGGTACCAAAACTAAGAGTAACATTACGGAGGGCAGAAAATTATTTGATGCAGAGCTGGGCAACTGAGAGATTTACTATGTTGTAACCACAAAGAAATATCAAGGGGAAAATAAGATGAAGTTGAATAGAAATATAATTTTACAGAGATTCTTTATCCTAAAAATTAAATTGATATTTATTTTCAGATTACCTGAAGCTTTATTGCTGAGGAGGAATGTTTTGTCTAATTTGGAGATTACTTAAAATCTTTTTTCTTTCTTTTTTAACCATTTTTATATAAGCTAACATGTAAATGAAAACACTTAAATGGAAAACAAATGGATTTTTAAAAATGTGAATATGAAGAATGTGGCATTTCACAAAAAAAAAATACTTTGAAAATACTAGTGAACATGTGTTTCCACATTTGTAAAGCCTTTCCTTTTGCAGTCCTTGACTGAATTTATTAATTGGATTAAACTCAGATTCATTAAATTTTTTCTTCTGATGTTTTTGTTTTAGCATGTATTGAAAATAACCTGTCATGGGATAAGTGTATAGATTTAAAAAATGAAAGTAGTGCTAAGAACACAAGAAAGCCCATGAAAGGTTGCAAAAAGGGATCAATAGCAACACGCTGGTCTTAATACCTCAGCAAGGTGCACATTTTATGCCAGTTTATTTGACAGTGTTGTGTTCAAATGAAAGTGACTCTTGCTAGATGTAGAAAATAAAATTAATTTGGAAAATTCTGCACTTAGCTAAGAATAGATATTAGAAATTATCTTCAGGGAGCCATGCAGATCTTCAACACAACACACAGATTTTCTGATACATTCAAGTTAACAGAGAAGAATATTTAGTGATTTCGACCAATGCTTAGTACAGCAATACTAAATTTCTGTACTGGGCTGGGAGACATGGGTACTGTTCAGACAATTAAACAGAGTTAAAAAATTACTAAGTTCTACTCTCCATATTCAGTGTTCCTTGACATTTTTTCTGGTGCATTTCAGTCTTCCTGAATGATCCTTTCTATGAAAAAGGGGCCACTGAAATCTTCCAAGTCTACCAAGGTGCTCCACTTCTATCTGTAGCTAATGGTGTGGCTGTTCTCAAATCAGTAACAACTGCAAAAGCTGAAATAGGAGGAGGGAAAATCAAAATGAACCCTTCTGGCAGCAGATGTTATGAATATAATTTAAAGGACCAACCATTATATCATAAAACCTTATGTGAAGAGGTTTTCAGAAATGCTTGGATGAGGAGTGCAAATGAGTGGCTGGAGGCAACGAACAGCTAATACTTCTCTGTCTGGTTTTATTGTTTGTGCATCTGCTATCTGACCTTGATCTAAATTTGATTCTCTGGCAGCCCTTTCATTACCATGCATGGATTTTTAACTGTGATGCTTTCAGATGAAGTATTGCTATGTCAGTCAAAAAAGCAAAGCTGAGAATCACTGACCTTTTATCGAAAGGACTGGGGAAGCGGGAGTTGTACCCCTGTGGTCCCTTGTGATAGCTGTACAAAAAAACAGAGGCATCGTGGTAGCGAACTACCTGATGTACTTCTGCAGTGCATTTCTGAAGTGACTTTTACTGAAAACATCATAAAGCTCAACAAAACATCACTGTTAGCCTTGTTTTATAAAGAGAGTAATTAGGAGAAATGAAGTGATTTACTGACTTCTGTAAATCAGCAGAAGAACTAGAGGTATTATCCAAATATCCTGTGCTGCAGATCTTTGACTGTGACACCACGGAACTTCATAAGCCAAAATCCTTTTTCACCTGGAGTAAGAGTGCCTGATTCATCAACAAAAGTATAATCAGACTCTTACCTCTGGCTTTGGAAGTCCCCAGGACCATCTCATTGGGCTCAAAAGAAATCACTGCTGAAGACAGAAAATGTGAACTCAGAAAAAAAGTTGCCAGCACAGACACTTATGAAAAGTTAACCTGCTGACAAGAGCTTTTTCAGCAAAACAGGAAGACCCTGGTGTTCCATGTATAAAGATTTGCCTGTTTTTCTCAGTGGTGCATTGATTGTTGTAGACAAAGTGATACTGATAAAATAATCTCATTGTTGTATTCAAATAATGTGCTTTATACTAACAAAGAAGCAGCATAAATATGACTGAAGTAGAAAATTCAATATTAAATCCATTTGACAAACAAATATACTGAAGAGGATTAGTTCTAAAATCTCACAGTTGCACACAGAAGTGTGCCACAGTTTTCGAGAATACCTTGTGTTTGCCTGCATTGAAAGTCAAATATGGATGGGCAACTACAAGGCCAAATACTTCCCTAATCTCCAATTTATTTCTTTACCTGATAAAATGATTTTTGTTTCTCAGCTACATTTTGATAAATTATAAACATATCTACCAAATGATCAAAAAAATAATCTCTGCATTTTTTGATGTGTTGTTAGGATGTTGTTATGTGAAGAATGTCTTTGCCTTTGAATGGGTATCTGTGTAGTACTTAGATTTAGTTTAATGCAGTTCCCACAGCTGTCCATGGTGAAACTCCTTTGGGCTTAAATGGGGGCAAAACTAGTGGTTCTCCAGATGTTTCCTTCAAAGTATGACTAGATATGTTTTCTGTGGTATGTTTTAAGTGGTTTGTTTTCAGCTTTCTAAAATTCCTAATAGAGGTTTTCATCCCTTGGCAGTATTTTGAGCCTTATGATGGACTATGACTCTTTAGAGAGCACAAGTAACCATTTTTTCAGGAAGTAAGAGATTGCTACAAATGTGCAAATACAGGTGCACTCTTTAAGGAGTTCTCAGTTTTCTATTACCAAACCTCTCAGAAGCAGGTAGAAAAACATGAACCAATAAAAAAGAAGAGGAAAAAAAAAAAAAACACAAACAAGAATAACATAATTCCATATTGTTTTTCATTATTCCAGATTCACACTTAGAGCAATGGCTTACTATGGGAGACACAGAAAAGCACATTACAACTTGTAACCAGGTTTTCAAGTTCTCAAAAAGTGCAAATTTCTACCTCTCTAAATTGGATAATGGATGGTCCAAGACTGGTCTCCTTCTCTATTTCACTACCATATGACTTGGCCCTCACTAGTTGTGTCTTCCCAGAGCCACCCAGGACTTTGGATGTTTTCTGTCCACGGCCTCTTGTATTGTAGTGCACTCCATGCAGGTAGGAAGAGAATAGTTTTCTCATACCACAGTCATGGATTATTACAAGCATTCATCCCTGAATAAAATAGCTATTAATTGTAGCAAAAAAAAAAAAATGAAGATTGTCAGAAGAACCACTTGGTCTCTTGGTTTAGGAACTCACTCAAGAGGCACCAGAGTGAGAGGCACTTCAGCCCGGATCTCTACATTGCAATAAATAAACCACTAAACCGCTGGCTTATTTGCAACTAACCATGCTCAACTTTTTCTCATGTTACTTCTTGATCTTGTATAATTAAATGTCTCTTTAAAGACAACAAATATGCCCCTGGAAGTGGGTCCAGTGGTTGGCACCCACACAGCACATCTCTGCCAAACAGCTCACCTGCTGCAACCCATGTTCCCAGGGAAAAAAAGGTCTGTTTGGATGAAAATAGGTTTTGTGGTAGAGCACTCATTCTCAGCCCCTGGGAAACTTACTGTAAACACTTATTAAGCACATCACACGCACAAATTTAAAAATTGCACCTTCTCATTTGATCACCAAAACTTTACATCTAATTTTATATCAGTCCTTTTAGAAGGGCAGACAGAAAACAAGTTGCTTATTCTTGTATTTTATTATTTCAGCTTTGGGGAGCTGAAAACACTGCTTTCTGAACTGTAAGTTGCAAACCTTCTTCCATGGATGCAGTTGCAGCCTGTGTTCTGTCACTCCCATGATGAAGGAATTCTGCAAAAATAAAAGCATTCTTACTCCAGAGAGTCATGACTTAGGATACTTCTTAGACAGGATCTTGACATAACAGGATCAGAGTCATCAGAATGAAACTTATTTCTAAATATTACTACTGTTGTGTTTTTATTCAGTTATTATATGATATAAATATAACAAATACAAACCTAGTTATTGATAATTACGGTAACAGTATTAAAATCCTGCCTTAATATTTATTCGCTGCTAATACTAAATTCTACTCAACAACATACAGTATAATAAAAAAGAAAAAAATCCCTCAGACTCTATCATAGTTTCAACTTAAACAAGAGGAATTGGCTAGTAACCAGCATTCTTTAAATTCCCATTTCAGCAGGTACTTAAATATGTGGCCTGTAGTGAAGGTATGAAGGTAAGAATTGCACATTTAAACGCAATATTTAAATGTTTAAACCCAGGACCTTGGCTAGGAACCTTATTGAAGCAGGGCCTTAGATGTGCATGCAAATAGAAAGGGATCCATCTGAAAATATTTTGAAGTTGCTTTTAGTGTGTTTCTTCTTACATTATTTCTAAATGAGATTCAGGGTTCTCTTCTGAATTCCTTCAGAGAAGAAGGAGTCATTTGGCTGAAATCTTCCTGTGCACCTTTGTAAAAGCTTGGCACAAATATGTTTTTTTTGTTTATTAGTCTTTTTCTTTTCCTTTCATATTTTGACCTCTTGCTAAAGCTTGTCTTTTCTCAGAAAGGAATTCATAGCTTCTAAAATACTCAGGTTATTTTTCTGAGTATAAATTTGTGTCAATTTTATGTACTTCAGTCAAAGAATTAGAGATAATGGCATACCCTCTGTGTGAAGTGTTGTTAGCTCTCTCTTGCTGGTTGTTTCTGAAAAAAAGAAAGCTTTCTCTTAGACTAAAGTGTGAGAAGGGGGTTTGTCACTCTTTAGTCTGAATAGTACAAATTAGGAGTTCATTAAATTTATTCCTATTAAAGCAAAGATTTAGGCAAATAGATCCCCATTTCATTATTTTTTTTCTCTGTAGTAAAGAATCTATGAAAATCCTTTTCCAATAAATGTGTTGGATAAGATTATTATGTTTTTTTCAAAACATGAACTGGACAGAACAGCTACACGGAAAGATAATAACATTAGTGAACACTAAATAAAAATACTTAATTAAACGGATGTTTTTTTTTCCATTAATAAATTTAATCAGGATCCTACAATTAGTGGAGGTATTTGGTGAGATAAAATTGAATCTATCTTTGTCAGCAGTGGCATAACCAGCATGAATTTTCTGTTAGCACCTAACAATTTTCCCTTTATCTGTAATGTGTTAGAACTGCCATTCTTTATATTAGAGCCATCTGATCCCAGTAAAAGTTTACTGGCTTACACGAAAGTTTTCTAGCTTTGATGCAAAATTTCATGTGGCATTTTCTTCTCCCTTGACATATTCATGAGGGGGTGCATGCATCCAGAGCATGATATAGACATGTATATCTGTCCTTAGCACTGGTGTGTGTAAATATGAGCCAAAGAATTAGAGAAACAAGCACTGCTTTTTCACGTCTGTCTCAGCTTGGGAGTTCAAAGGTCTTCTCCATGCCACGCTCTGATTGCAATCCATATGAATTAAGTTTTTAATCCAGCCCTGTTCCCACAGGACAGGTATTCAGTTTTACAAGGCTGTAATTTCAGCTACAGGGCACAGATCCGTGTATGACAATGGAGATAAATATCCCCTTCATTTTTAGAGAGGATTTTTCCTTCCAAGAAGGAAACGAAGTAACAGAGCAGAGTGGGTCTATTTTTGTCTTTCCAGGTAATTTTTGCACAATTTAAGGGGAAATTTGAACTAGCAATATTTTCAGTTTGGCATTCCTGCTAGTGACCTCAGTGGGTCACTAATCAAGCCAAGTATCACCCATTCATTCATGTTGGCAAGAGTCTCACAGGGTTGGCAGGAGCCTCCTGAAAAAAAAAAAAAAATTCTTTATGTCTAACTGGAATTTTCCTGTTACGGCTGTGTTTCTTGCTTCTTGTCCTGTCCCTGTGCACCCCCAGAAAGAGTCTGGCTCCAGCTTCTCTACACACCCCACTAGGTATTGAGGACAGAAAAAAAATCTCCCCTGAGCCTCCTTCTCTTTCTCATGTGCTCCAGGCCCCTCACCAGTTCGGTAACCTCTCCTGGACTTGCTCCACGGTGGCAATTAGTACACCTTCTTCTCTCTTGGTATTCATTTGAGTAGCAGTAAATGGAAAGGACACGTGAAATGGAGAATATGACAGACTGCCAGATTTAGTACAGGAAAGCACCCAGCTACTGATTCATTCTTGCTGGGTCAAATTTGATGCCAGTGAAAAAAATAGCAGGAGGAGGCAGTTGATCAGATCCTTTTTATTACCTGTAACCAGAGATGGACAGGAGGAGATATCCAGCCCGTTCAAGGAAGAGTTAATATGCGTGTTCACAAAGCATTCAATGGCATCTTTGTCACAGTTGCAGAGGAACTGTTCACAGGGATCCCCAGACTCTGGGAATAAAATAAAAATCCAAACAAGGTACTATTGAAATATCTTTTCCGTCTCCTGTTTTTTCCACTCTAAGTTTTGTGTCTATATTCATTAGTGCAAACCTACTTATACTGTGCTTCTTCACATTAAACACAGTAAAGTTTCACAGTCCAACACAGTTTTGTTTTGTTTTGTTTTGTTTTTCTGAAATGCCATCCAATGTAGCCTGGCACAGCTGGGAATAGACTTCTTGCCTGTGATGTTTTTTTCTGCAGAGTAGTCAGGACTAAAGACCAGTACTTTTCTGCTTCTAGTTTTTACATGGAAAACTTAACCCAGGTGATACCGAGTTTGACATTTCACATACTTCATTAAAATATCCTCCAGACCTCAAGAAATCATAGTCTACAAGTCAATCCTTCCATGCAAGGTGTGTTTTGCTCCTTATAAAGGATATGAAACAGTTTCCCAGGAAATACTGTTTTCCCACTTCAAAACTTTATACCTTTCAGGGTTTCAAAAAAAACATTGACATTTTAGAGCTGTCACACTTATATTTCCCATTTTCCATTGGGACTATTCTTTTTTTTCTTCCTTTTATTTCTTTTATTTGAACAGAAAGTTTTCTGATCATTAAGTATGGAAAGAACTACAAAATCACTATGCAGGTTTAAATCTACTCGGACCTTTATAGATTGGTCTAGATAGCAAAAATTGTCTTAATTTAAAACAAGAAAAGGAAATTGGATCAGAATGTGGCTTAAACAAGCCGTAAGGGTATTGATTTAGGGATTCTGCTCCTCTTTGTTGGTATCAACAAATCATGTCCTAGCATACAGTGTTTTCTGAGAGCCAATACTTACTGAAAAATTATATTAAAAATGATTAAGCATTAAAGATCCCCACTCCACATTTGTCAGGACTGTACCAGTACCGCATGGAGTAGCTCCTGTTATAGCGGCATGGTCTCTACACTTGTTGATGATGCTGTTGTAACTGAGAAGTACATATGACCTTGTAAACAGAGAATTTCTCTCAAAGTATATAAAAATCAGGCCTTGAAGCTTCAGAAGGTAACTGTTTTTCAGATCTTTTCCCAGTATCCACTGCATTTCTGATGTGTGGAGATATCTCAAGCAATGCTTAAGGGTCCTGCAAAGTCAGGGAATCCTCAGCAAGAGGCTGCCTGTTAGATAAGCCCTGGCAAGTTTCTAGTTATTGGACTTAAATTTTCCTGTCTAGTTGGGGTTTGCTGCCTCTGTGCATTCCTATTTCCATTCACCCTTGAGCAGAACACTTAATCCCATAAAAATCCACACATGGAGGAGTTTCTACTTTATTTATATATGACTTTTTGTAGATAGACCAGTATGAATGGCTTAGTCATGGTGAGACTCCAGTATTAACCTATTGTGATAGGTTAAACTTACCACAGTTCAGGTTTTCAATAGAGCAGCTGACATCTGTAGAAATCTTTGATGGGTCCCACGTGCACTCCATCTCCATTGCTTCTTCGTAGCATTTGCGGTGCTGGAAACAACATCTTAAAGAATGAAATAACACAATGTTCACACAATTTGGTTTCAGTTCAACATCAGACTGCAATGTTTTCATGTTGCTCTTACACAAGAATGCAAAAGTTGCCAAAGGAGAAAAAGGGATCCTCTGTGTGGTTCCTAAACACAAGAAAGGATGAGTACTGCTTTTCCCTGAACAGTCTAGTGGGATAAGTACAGCTGGATGCAAAACTCAGTGGTGGGAGCAGGTCTGCATGCTGTGGGAGACCACACTTATATATCTGTCCTGCTGTAGTACCTGAGTTCTTACAAGGACTCTGCAGTTAGTTTAAATGAGAAATCCACTATCAGTGCCCAAATATCGATCCACAACACTGTCAGCTCACTGCTGAAGAGTGCCCCACAGCTCGACTCCAGAGATCTTGGCTCCAGACCTGCCACAACCTTTCTCACTGCAGATTTGTAGAACTACACAGAACCTGTCACTCATGGAGTGATAATGTCTCTGCAATGCCTTGTGAATCCCTGTGTCTCATTGAGACTATATAAATACATGCAGTCTTATCCTGTTTCTTGTACTTTCTCTTCTATGCAAAAATCAGAATTAAAATGCACCATTTAGCCATGGGATGGGACCATGAAATATTTTTCTCACACTGAATTAAAACAGCTTTCTCCTACCAGCACACAACAAAAGCAGTTAGAAACCTTGCATTCTCCTACAACCCTGCTGTCAAGCAAACCTCAAATGCCTGCATGACCACTTCAGCTCTGAATAGAGACGAAAAGTCAACTAAAACAAGCTCTTCATCAATCCTCTTTTCTCTTCAGCTGTTTTTGAACAGGCATGTCATTTACTTCTATATTATAGCAACATCTGTGTGCACTGACATCAGCTATAAATGAAACACTAGTAAAACATTCAGTCATCATTTAACCTATATAAAATTGTTACATAGCTTAAGCAGGGATTAGTGTTAGATTTAGATTCAAAAATCCTCATTTCAGATAAATGAACTCAGACCAGGGGTCTGTTACTGAATTGCCATTGGTCTAGACCATGCCAAATCCAAAGACATTAACACTCAAAATCAGCATCTGCTGCCAGGAAGGGTAAACTTGTGATCATAATGTAAGGAGTTAACTTTATTTAAGCTCATGTGGGATTTTTGTTAAAGATGTAGTGACTATGTTATTACACATCACCTGCAGCCCTGCATATGTACTGAACTCACTGGTGGACAGAAACACTCCTGCACTGATCAAAGCAGGGAACAAACACCTGCCCCTTGCAAGTTGTTCCAGGCTACACGTTCACTTTCTCACTTCCTATATTTAGGAAGCATTTAATATTTAATCATTTACTATATTAATAAAAAAAAAAAAATTACAATGTTTCATATGTCCTCACAACCAGGGAAGCAGTCCAAGTCCTAACTGTGATCAGACTTTTGGCTTGGTGAAAGACATCAGTGATGAGGTTTGCTCAGATTGCCAGCAGCAGATCAGAGCTCATGAATAACATTATCCCAGCGGATGAAATTTCAAAGCCCAGTTTCTTGTACTCCAGTGTCTGTGCTGCCTGTTAATGTTTTTGCTCTCTGCTTTAACCTGGTCTAGGAGACTGCAGGAATGTATTGAATAAAGGTGAGGGCATAGAACATTCAGCAGAGAGGCCCTGATGGTTCCTCAGCATCACAAATGCTACTGTGCAGTTTCAGAAACGAGGCTGAAGTTTATCAGCTCCATCAGGAACAGGGCTTTAAACATCCAGCTGATAAAATGTCTCAAGACTCACTTCTGTCTCTGCCTGAGGTCTAGTGAGGAGTCAGCACCTGAATGCTCCTCTAACTGCATAATTAGTCTGATACAAACTCCCTGCAGTTTTTGTTTAGTGCATCATAGTTACATCAACACTTACGGCAACAGTCAGAAAATTTACTTACCTTCTCTTTGGGAGCAGGGGATTGTATGATATGGATTGTCCTCTGGACATGTTTCTCTTTCCCTATGGACTTTGAAGGTAGGCTAGGCTCCTAATTCAGATATGACAATTAGCTACTCTGGAAATGGGAAAAGGTTGGCCTTATGAGCACAAGCATTTTCCAGTGCCTCAGAAACCTACAGTGAAATGTTAATCCCTTTTTTATGGAACAGAAATTGCAGTGATGAAACCTAAGGTTTGCAAAACTAGTTTCTATGAAATAAAGATAATGAAAAAAAAATGCAATACTGTGGGAACTGTGTCTGAGAAAGACACATAGCAGCCACCTGTTTGGAGGCTCTCTTGAGCCAACGGCATACCTGTGTCAGTGGTGAAACAATAATCAGTCTCCATTTGCTGCAAACTGCAGTGGGGTTGCCATGCTGCTAAGGAAAGCTCACTGCAGGACTGCTAACCAATTTGTAAACACAAAGTGACTCTCTGGACCTTTCTCAGGATGAGACATCTGAGAGATCATTCTGCTGTTTCTGTATTTATGCTGTTCTGCATTAAAATGAAGCTGAGTGAAGTGAAATCCCAGGTGCTCAGCTTTTTGGATATCAATCCATTGAACTGAATTGAGCTCTCGTTTCAGCATATCATCGTGATTGTTCATAAAAATTTTCCTAAGAAGTCCCATGGCTTTTTTCCAGTAGCAAGAAAAAAAAAAAAATGCTGGAAAATGAATAAATTAATTTCCATCTAGCTACGGGCACTAGCCCTTTCTGAGCCATTGCTGCCTTCACTCAGGGAATGACTACATTACATTATATTGTTGGGAAAACTTTTTTCTATTTAGACATGGATGGATCTTGAGTCTATTTTATTTTATTTTCACACCTCCTGCTGGTATAAGTGAACAATCATTTGATTGTTCTGGCCCAGGATTACGTTTTTTTCTCACTATCCCAGTCAGTGTCTGGGGCAATTTCCTTCCAAAGCACAAGGTGGAGTTTGGATGGTTTTGTTCCTAGTGCATGGTACTGGGAAGAGCCATTGAGCTACATTGTTCTTCTCTGTGCCTGGATGCTCCAGTGTCTTACAACCTCAGGATATACACAGGTATTCAGGGCAAGATCTACCTAACCTCCTAACTGCCACTTAAAGTCATACTCAGCTGTAAACTGATTCTGTCAATGCTTAAATCCCCCCTCAGATACCAACATTTTCATTATAGTCCATGATAAGCTTATATTGCTGGTGCATTACACAGCTCACAATACTGACAGTTTGGTAAGATTGGAAACCCACTAAACTGCTCAAATTAATGCTCTCCCACTCACCTTATTAACAGGCCCTCCAGTTTGGCACTGACTTAAGTGTAAGACAGAATTCGCCAGTACAAAGAAATGAATATGGTTTTGTTCATGAAGGCCAATTCAGAATTGAGAGACCTCTGGGTAGGATATGTCAACGAGCTGGGTATAGTGTCTAGTTGGTCTATGGCATTAATAACCACTGTTTGCAACCAGTTTAAACCAGCTGTGCCACCAGAGTTGCACTGGTGGAATTATATGCAGGTGTAGGGCGCTCTGTTTTTATCTGTAGGATGGGAGTATTTCTGCACATCACAGTTTGGGGAAATGAAGACTTCAAGCTATGAGAAAAAAGAAGCAAGTGGATCATCACATACTGTAGATTATGACTGCCTTGACTTCATCTGTTTCCAAGCCACGCTGTAAGGCAACTGATACAGCAAACTGTCCTATCAAAAAGATAGTGCTCACTAGCAGGAAGGAATAACACAGGAAAGTACTGATAAACCAGAGTGAAAGTTATCTTTTGTAGGTCATATCAGATATTTAGGTTGTAAGTGAGTGATGACTAGATAAAACAGAGCTGGATGGTGTGGGACTGACTTAACCTCTGGGTAGTTCTTCTATTTTTTTATAACTGTCCTTAAATCATTTAGTTAAGTGTTATGCTTTGGGTCAACAGCACAAAGGCACTGACAGACAGTCGGGGCAGAAGAGGAGATATCATGGATAAGACTTACTCATCAGCTTCATCCACCGGCAGTCCTTCCATCTCAAACCGGCAAGAACAACCATAATCTTCAAAATCCCTGGGACAAAAACCAGTAGCACACTTCATTTTGTTCACAAACTTGAGCAGGGCAGGGAAGTTAGTGAAGATGGACTGTAACCAGGTGAAGTGAGAACCCAGGCAGTCTGGAAAGAGAGCAGACACAAAATGCATGGTAAGTGGAGGTGAGCTAGGTGTAGGTCACACATGGGTGATGAACGCAGAGCCTAAACAAGTCACTAACGCAGGGACATTGAACAATGCTTGGCACTCAGCAGTATTTAGTATTATATTAGTCTTTGGGGAAAAATACAGCCTCAACAATCCCTGTTCCTTTTCAATATAAACAAAATCAAACTCCATGGGATTTCTATTCAGTGCTTGAGTACAACTGGAACACATACTTACCAAAAAATATTGCAACACTTTCCACATTTTGAAAGACTCCATTGAAGAATGTGGCATTGCCTAAATGAAAAAACAAACAAATCACACTTCTTTTTTAAAAAATAAATGTCAAGTACTGTCCCCAGACTGCCCCTGGTCTTTCTTCAGTTGTTAAACTATTTTGAGATGAGTTCTTAGCTAACAGCACACTTGTCTGCAATGCTTCTGGAGTACGAGTGATTCCCTACTGTCATGCAACATTGTAGAAAGTAAAACTTAAACCATTCTTACTCAAGATTCTTTCAGGTGTGTTAAGAAGCTCTGGCAGGAATGCTGGTGGCTCCAATTCTTGGCCACCTACCTCAGCAAACAAATTTGAGAAGAAAAAGATTTAAAAACAAGAAACAAAAAAGCCAAACCAACAACATATAGTTCATTATGACACATACTCTGCAGGCATTTTTGAATACCTTCCTACACCAGCAAGCTGTTTTATCAAAGCCATGAAAGACTTGATTAGCTCCATCTGCACCCAGGAAAGCCCAGAAGCATACTTGTAAGTCACATTGACTTGAACTTAAAAATCAGTCCTCTGTTAAACTGAGGTATTGCTAGTGAAGATGTGCTAACCCTTGTATTCCTGTACTCTTCTGAACAGTAGCATTTACTGGAATAAATAAGTAGAACTGTATAAAATTGTTTTAGTTGCCCAACTACTTTCATTGTCCCCAATGTTTCTACTCTGTAACCCTGTGCTCTTATTTGAAGCAGGGTTATCTGAAGTCAAGAGATTGGTTTTTTTCTGAGTTCTTATTGACAGTTGCATTAGTGCCTCTCTTCTATTCACTATTTCATTCTTAACTTAATTATCTCTTTTTTGTTTTGAAGGTGCTGTGGTATATTTTCCACACTTTTATTTTTTTTTTCTGTTTTCCATGTCCTGTATTAGGGTGAAATCTAATATTTGTTCTCTTCCTTCCCATTTTTTTCCCTTGTTCTTATCTTCTGCATGATTTTAGAAGAGAATATGTTACTTTGGATTTATTTAAACTTGATTTTTTTTAAGAGGTAAAAAATCAAGGATATTTATTGGCTCAGTGATCTAAAAACTGAAGAAAGAACCTAAGGTTAATTTCATAGCATAGCTTATATCTCAGAATAACTGGCATTAGTAAAACTGTCCATTTTCTCTACGAAAGATTCTGGGAAAGAACTGTCTATTGTTTTGCTAATCTGTTGCACTGTCCTGCAATAAATATACGTGAAAGAGAATAAAGTGGAATAATGGGCAGGTTAGATATAAGGCTTAACTCTATGTTCATCAAAGGATTAGGGAAAAATGGGACTTTTTTTTTATTGTATATAAAGGCCCTCTCAAGATGTCTTCAACTCTTTTGAACAACATGTTCGTGGTAACAGTCATATGCCCTCAGCAATTAATTTCTCAAGTTAGGTGGCAGAATATGGATATGAGATTGAGGCAGGTAGGAAGAGGTGTTTCCTCTTTTTCCTTTCTGCTTCCACTTATTCTTTTCCTAAAAGTCTTGGTCATATCAAAAAGCTTATAGGTGAACAGCAATCCATCTTTCATTGTCCTTCATTGAATTGAAAAGCTGTCAATTGCCCCTCGGCAACAGGTCCGAGGGGAATTGACAGCTTTTCACAAACCAGAAAAGGTCTCTCGATAAAGGCTGACCTTTTCACAGGACTGGAAGAAGTCTGTTGAAAGCTTGAGAGCAATGAGGAATTCGGTTTCAAGTGAAATAATGGTGTGTCTTGCAAAATAAATAACATTTGTACACATGCTCACTGAAGAAATACTCCGCCTTATTACCTGGTTTAAAACATGTATTTCCTCTACAAACAACCTTCCCCCAAGCCGTGTTCTAACAAGTGCATCTAAAGCTAGGTTTTGACACACTGCGTAACACCATGGCTCAAACTCAGTGTCTGTGGATAAATAGCCATTGATCATTTAGTCCTTTCAGCAAAATTTTGGAAAATATGCAAATCCTATTGAGTTGAAATGAGACAGAGGAGAGAATTGATAAAGCCATGTTACAGAACTGCTGGAAGTTATGATTGTTCCATCATCCTTCACTTGCACTTAGTTTTTCTTAGAAAATTTATTTTGCACACACCTAATTAACATATAAATGTTTGAGGTTCCCCTGAAGAAAAATCTCTACCACAGGGACAGAAGCTTGGTAAACCTTTAGTTATTCTAATCCTTTTGTTATGAAGAATGATATTTCTAATTGTCACTAAGTGAAGATCAGTGAACCAATGTTTACTAACAAGATTTCTTAAATTTGTTTAAATTGTGGAGGGAGGGACAACAAGAAAATACTTTATGGATGAATTATTCTATTTTCTTCTTTTGCAGTCATGTCTTTTGGGGCTGTTGGTCCCACATAATGTCCTGTATAGCCAGTGAAAGATTGCACTACAGAAGTCAATCCTTCAAACCTTAGAAGACCCCAGAGAGGTCAATTTCTCTCGCCTTTCTCAAAACCTGCTAAATGACTTGGCACATGTCCTGAGGAGACCTGTATGATATATCAGGTCTTGGGCTTTCCAGTTGTATACTTTATCTACAGATTTTCTTTCAACATTCAGATACATGTAAAAATGTTTTTGGACCGTGTCTGTGATGTTTTTACTCTGACAATGCTTTCCTGAGGTGTTATCTGAAAAAAAACTTACAAAAAACCCCATCAGTGCACCTCCAGTTGGTTTTTTTTGCAATCATGGCTAATTAAAATGTCATAATATAAGGCATGGACACAGTCATTATAATCCTCGGGGAGCAGAAACCTTGATTGTGCCAGGAAAAGTCAGGGTGCTGCAAACCCAACCTATTTGATTTATTCAAGTTACATCACATTAGCTCCTCACAAAGATGCTAGTTCATGCACAGACATTTGCTTCAGTCTCAAAGCAGAGATCAACAGAATAGATGCCACATAAATATAAATTGGTAATCCTCTCCAAAGATAAAAATGTTAGCATTTTAAATCTTTGTGTTCAGATTGTGCTTAACTGGGGAAAAAAAAATCTAAAAACTGTGGCACAGCCTTTTGAGGTTTGGGGTGAAATCTTTTTCAAATGTTATGTCAGAAAAACTTCGGAGTGTCCAGATATTCCTAACTGCACTAGATATTATCAATATATATAGTCCCCTTTACATGGAGATTAAATACCCCTTTATTTTTTTATGAATAAACAGTGTAGGTGTTTTGCCATTCTCTATCACTGAAGTGGGAAATGCTAATATTCTTACTAATAGCTATTTGTATAGTAGGAGTCTTAAGATTCAGCTACGTCAACTTATTTTAGCCCATTTTGTGTTAGATCTGTTTCTTTACTGACTTCTAATGAATGCAGCCCCTTAAAAGAGAGGCAGCTGGTGAAGTTGAAGTAGGTCAGTGCAGATATTTGTCTATGCCAAGGTGCTGAGCTTTCTTTTCCCTCTAGAAATAACTCCATGGAGTGACCAGGAATGGTATTAGGCCTTCTAAGAGTCCTTCTCTTCTCCTGCACACTGCTACTCTTAATGACATTCCTACGCAGTGTAGGGACTGCAGAAAGTTGAATGTTTGCCCATTCCTATCACTGGGAAGCTCATTCACCCATGGCAATAAAACCAAAACAGTTACATGAAGGAAAAAAACTTATTCATAGTAAAATTTAAAGGAGGAGCTCTAGCTGAACATGAGTTATATTTCAGGATGCACTGAATGGTTTGGAGGTTCTAGACAATATACATGTATTTAATGAATAGAAGCTTTTTATATGTAACTTGTAACATTTTTGGAGTCTAAAGGACTTAAATAATGATGAAATGTTGGCAGAAGAGAAGTTGTAATTTTTGGGTCATATTTTTAAGTCCACAAAATGTTTTTTGCTTCACTACAAGTCCTGAGAAAACTATATTTTATAAGAATTCCATGGATAAACTTAGTGCATTTGGGTGTCAGACAACTAGGTTTGAGGGGACAAAAAGTATGCTTCCAGAGGATTGCTTCCAAATGCATGTACTTAAAATATCATTTAGGCATAAATGGCAAAAATTCATAAAAATAAATTGCTACTTACCACTGTACAACACCATTGACATAGACACCAGCAGAGTTACAATCATTTTTTGCTTAATCCAAAGACAAGAAAAAGTCACACAGTGGACTGGTGTGCCTGGTGAGTTAAGTAAAATATTAAGCAGAATGTTATCTCTTGAGTCTGGGAGTAGGAAGACGCCAGCTTAGAAAATCATTCTTTTGTAGCCTGGTTGTATTTCTGTTTGACACAATTCAATTTTCGCCTTTATCATGGTAAATGCACATACTACAGCAATGATGAGCCTTATGTATCCTCCAAATTTCACCAATGTTCTCTATAAACCTGACTAAAAATATTTATTTTGGTATTGCTTTAGGTGAGTCAACAGACTCTGTCAAAGTGCCATAGACAGGGAAAGTCGATTTAGCAATAAAATAGTGTATTTTACGTTTCTTTTGTTTTGCAAACAGTTTTCACATCTTACTTGATCCAACAGAATGTTTAAATGGTTCTTCACATTATGTTTAAATGCAGATATTGTGAAACACTGTGTAAATGAAGAGTTGTTCTGGGATAACTTCTGTTGAACCCAGTTAAAATTCAATCCATTATCTTAGTTTGCTTCACATCACAAAAATCTCTCCCACTTCTAGTCAAATATTTACTCTAATCTGTGTTGAGACTGATCTAATGTATCATAAATTTTCCTAATGATAAACTCTATGTTGTTTGGAGAGCTTCAAGTTCTGAATGTGCATGTCCTTAGAGAAATGTTTGTAAAGAATTCTTCTGAAGCTAAAAGCCTTACACTAGTGTTCATTAAATGACAGATAATAGATAGATTTTGAACTTCAATCAGAGTTAACCATGAATTTAGAATGATTTTCTAAGTCAGAGTTTTTTCAGCCAAATAAATAAGCATTTATTTATCAGTTTTCAAATATGTATCTACTGTTGTTTACCTGCTCCCCTAAGGTCAAATATTGCATTCATTTCTATTAAAAAATCTTGTAATATTTCATCAGGAAGTAAGGTTGTAAATCTAACAGGTCTAAATATTTATAGTTTACTGTTCCAGATCTCTTACCTATACTTTAGTCTACAACACCACAGTCCCAGATGGCTTATTCTACATTGTTTTCTTTCTGATTCCCGTATTAGAGAGTACGTCTAGAAAGTCTTACCTTGAGGGATATTATTCAAAAGCTGTTGGATGGAGGACAAATGGATTTCAACAAAGTCAGTACTAAGTTATTTATACCCACCTGGATATATACCCCACCCATGTGATCACTGCCTTTATCAAACCCACTTCAACATTTATTAATTAATTCTTCCATGAGATTCCTTAGAGTCATTATGCCCACAGTCTATCTTAGTAATATAGCTCCATCCATGTAAAGGATCTATACTGAGAAGTCTGTTCTGCAGGTGCATTCACTGTATAGTAACTTTCCCTAATACTCTTGGCTGTAATTAAACAACAATCATCTCATTGTTACTAATCACTCACAAAATCTCTGGAGCATGTGAATATGGCTTTAATAGCTTAGCAAGAGATAGTGTTCAGTGATGAAAGATGAGTGAAAATTTATACAGCTTTAAACACTGGCATTCCTCAGCGTTCAGAAGTCTGCTCATGTCTATCCACGGTGGCTCTGATCCAAAGCTGAGTGAAATCCAGGAGAAGGTTGAGTCAATGAGCTTTGGGTAGGCTTCTCCTCATTGGGAAGGTGTGTTTACTGCCAGGGTCAGACACAGCTACCCTTCAAAGATGCCATCAACAAAGGCAAATTGTCCACTGAGTTTTAACGTGGAGAAGTGAGAAGTCTAACAAATTGATAATTGTAAAAATACATACTTGAACAAAAGGCTTGGCTCCTCCAAGGTCCTGTGAACTACATTGTCTTCACGTAGGCCTTTTACACTCTCTCCCATAAGATCCTCATAGAGAAACTGTTGATATATGGGCTGAATGACCCCAGTGAGGTGTGTTGAAAACTGACTGAATGGTGGGGCCCAGAGGGTGGTGGTCAGAGGCACAAAGTCTAGTTGGGGGTCAGTGACTAGCAGTGTACACCAGCAGTCAATACTGGGTTCGATCTTGCTTAACACCTTCATCAATGATCTGGATTCTGGGGCAGAGCGTACCGTCAACAAGTTTGCAGATGACACTAAGCTGGGAGGAGTGACTGATACACCAGAGGGTCATGCTGCCATCCAGAAGGACTTTGATAGATTGGAGAAATGGGCCACCAGGAGCTTCATGAAGTTCAACAAGAAGTGCAAAGTCTTATGCACCTGGAGTACAACTCTGTGCACCAATATATCCTGGGAGCGACCCAGCTGGAAAGCAGCTTGGCAGAAAAGGACCTGGGGTCCTGGTGAATGCCAAGTTGAAATTGAATAAGAAGTGTGCCCTTGCAGCAAAGAAGGCTAAGGGCATCCTCAGCTGCATTAAGCAAAGGATTGACAGCAGATTGAGGGAGTGGATTCTTCCCCTCTACTCAGCATTGATAAGGCCACACATGGAGTATTGTGTTCAGTTTTGGGTTGTTGACATGGACAAACTTGAGACAGTCCAAGGAGGGGCCACAAAGATAATTAAGGATCCAGAGCAACTCTCATATGAAGAGGGGCTGAGAGAGCTGGGACTCTTCAACCTAGAGAAGGCTCGGGGGATCTCGTCAGTGCTTATTAATACCTGAAGGGAGGGTGCAAAGAGGACAGAGTCAGACTCTTTTCAGTGTTGTCCAGTGACATGACAAGAGGCAGTAGGCACATTCTGAAACACAGGAGGTTCCCTCTGAACTTCAGGAAATACTTTTTTACTGTGAGGATGACCGAGCACTGGCATAGGATTCTCAGAGAGATTACGGAGTGTCCCTCCCGTTCCTTCTTTTAGAGATATTCCAAAGCCATCTGGACATGGTCCTGGGCACTTGGCTCTAGGTGACCCTGCTTCAGCAGTGGGATGGGCCAGATGACCTCTAGAGATCCCTTCTAACCTCAACCATTTTGTGATTTTGTGATTCTAGATCAATTTGGTACTGACAGGTTGCCAGAAAAAGGACAGGGTTCAGTCATATCATTTCTTTGACCAGCCTTATCAAGGAACATTACAGAAGAGTGAAACATAGCAGAAGTTATGCCTTAATGATATGAAAGTTCATTTTCATGTGAGTTTTGGTGCTTCTAGTTGGAGTCTCGAGGAATTGCCCTAAGTGCATTTTTAGTGCTTTGACAAACATTTTCAGCCTGGAAAATCAGAGTAGCCTTGGCCAGGCATAGTAATAAACATGAGTCCTCTGAGATACTGATTTGCCCATATGCCACCATCATTTCTGTACTTCTGCCAAACACGCACAGAGTCTTTGCAGGACTGAAAAAACTGGAATATGGAAAAAGTTGTGGTTTTTTTTGAGGGCAGCCAATGTGTTCACTTTTTTTCATGGGGCTTTGCTTTTTCATTCCTCTTATTTTGTAGTTTTTCTCATTAATTTTCATTATTTTCCTGGGAAATCTAAACAGTAAGTCTTTAACAACTGTAACCAGAAGTTTGTCATTCAGGACAGGTACCATTAGTCCTTTCTCAGCACCTTTCAGAAGTTACCCATAACTATGTGATATCTTCTAATTCTCTTCCCATGAAAATACTCGAGCAGTAGCTCTCATCCCTTTCCATGGTCTTAGAGCAGAGATGGCTGTGACCCCTCCAGTGCCAGACAGGGCTCAGGCACCTCTCATTGCACTATAGAGAGGTTATCACTCTGCCGAAGGACTTGTATTCCTTAAGGAAAAACACAGAATGATTTCTTATAAACATAAAAGTGTCCTTTAGCATGGAGATCAGGGCTACAACTCAGAGCTGATTAAATTCATTAAAATAATAATAAAACAATATTTTAAAAGGGAATACTTTTCCAAAAATATTTTTATTTTGATATTGTCTTTTTATTCAAAACTAAACAACCTCAGAAAGCCAAACTGACTTTAACCATTGTTTTCTCCCCTTATGTTCTTGTTCTCATGCCCTTCTTCCTGAGCTGCAGACAACTTAATGATAAAAATGTAAGAAAAAATATAGATTTTTTTTTTTTTTTGTAGATCACATATTTAGGCTTTAGGACGTTTTCCTGAGATTTAAAAGCAACAATTGCACAAAGGTGTAATTTACCCAGCTCTTCACAGCAGAACTGGTCCTGTCTTGGGTGAGGAGAAGTGCTACAGAGTGAGGTCTCTTCACAGCATTGCGGTACCATGGCCATGTTAATATTTCCAATTTAAACATTCATTGTATTGACATTCCTATTTCTTCCACTGGCCTAACTTTCAATATCAACTGTAATTGATACTGTTCTAATCTATCCTGATCTTTGATATGACAGAAATGCTTCTGTCTCCATCATGCTATTAGGCACAACAGTGAAATGTATTTTGGAAGGGGGCTGCTCAGTCCCACTGCTCCCTGGAGGCAACATTCCTTACAGTACCACCTTTCTCTTTGGCTTTATACTACTTTGAACACATATCTCTTCAGTGAAACATCAATGTGCAAACAGCTGTGGTGCAAATAATCTTTTTTTGAAATATTAATGTCTTGATGATATATTTTGGGTTAATTGTAGCATCGTATTACTGCAGTGTAACAGAATACAAGATTGTGTAATTTGTCTTTCCTTTTTTAGAAATGGCTTTTAGTTCACCAGCGGTGTATATAAGGAAGGAGATGAATCCTGGTGAGCTCACACAAATATATTACAGAACAAGAATAGAAGAGGTGTGAATATTTCCTTGGTCAAGCTCTGCACTAGAGGAGTTGCAGAAGGAAGGAGAGACTTTTTTTTGGAATAATGAATAATCTGCATGTCTTTAACATCAGGAAAAATCCTTCTTGTCTTCAGTATTTCAGGTTGCTTTTAAATTATTTTGTATTTGTTCATTTTTATTGCTTTATCTTAATTGTAAATAAAACTAGAATAAACTATTTGCATTCATTAGCCAACCATATAAATATCCTTTATAAAATACAATTTTAAAAAGCCTTTCAATGTTTTTATTGCAGTTACATAACTTGTATAAAATACATCTGGTTTTACACATTATTTTTGCAATGCCTTAGAGGAAGACACATTTCTAGGTTTACATCTGGTTAATATCTTGCCTTGTTACAAATATTTGCAAATAACATGTTGCATCCTGATTTTTACACTGAGAAATGAAAGAGACAACTAAAGCTGCCACCAGTCTTCCAGTCTGCAGTAAAATTCCTCAGTGCTTTAGACTGATGTACAGATGTTTTTAAGGCATTTTTGTTTTAATGCTGGAAGAACACAAGAAAACTGTCATCAAAAGAGGTTTTATGAGGAAAATATTAAAAACATACATGAAGGTCAAATAATATTTTTTTTAGTCTCTTAAAAAAATAATTATCAGAAAAAATAGCTATCTGATGACAGACAGAAAATACTTTGGATATCTAAAACTTTTTTTTATACCTTCATAATAAGGTATGTAGAGATATAAAGAGAAAATATACTTACTGTGTGAGTAAGAAACTCTTTTGACTTTTTCACAGACATAACTTGCACTTTTCAAGAACCAGGAATAGTACTCAACACAGTACCTAAAAATGTAGTTAAAAGTTAGGAGAGTAGTGGCTTGTTATCTTTCATAAGCACAGCTCTATGCATATCATACTGCTAATATTGAGTATGGAAATAAAAGTTAGATTCTGAGCTCAGTGATGTCATTAGACATTTGGAAAAATTCGGTTGAGCTTTATTCACATAGTTTGAATACTGAAAACCAGATCAGGTATTGATCGGTGCACTGAGGACCCGTTTGGGTCTCATACAGTAGCCACAGACTCTCAAAAATAAACAATGGTGATTGAAAGTTGTCATTTGAAATAATCCCAGTGGGGTATTTTAAGCAGAGAGGGAGAAACTAGTGCCAGGTTTTACCTCATGGCTTCTGTTCTTGAATATCTTCTCTGACCGACACAGAGGCACAGCTGAAAAAACCTACACAGCTCCATCACACAGGGATTGATCTTTTGTACTATAAGAGTGACAGGATATGAGGTCGCACGAGACTCTTTGAGGATTGCCTGTGGACACCCTAGGAAAAAATACAACTCTGAACTAATTCAAAGACTTGTCCCATTACATTTCTTCCAGTGTTTTATCTGGGCTATGAGAAACATGTAGATTAATAAGATCAGGCAGGTATCTTAAAATGAAATCTGAGTGAGGCAGATAATTGAAAAGAAAATAACCCATAGCCTGACAGTTACTTGAGTGAAAGCACAAATAATCTGTTATTTTTTTTATTATTTGTAATAATTGGTTAGTTACTTAAAACCATGTTGCTTTTATTTATCACAAATATAAGGAATAACTGTAAAGATGGAATTTATTTATTGTTACCTGCTTAGGTGGAGGCTCAGTTGCCACTGAAGCATCAGTTTTCCACATTGCAAAACAGCAAGACAAAGAACAGCACTGTACAGTTACTATATTTAATATTTTTTATATGCATATGCTACTTTAATGAAAAATTCACTTCTAGTTCTATATGCTTCCCTACACTCACCCTTGAAATCTGAATCCAAGATTAAATATGACTGATATAACAAACAAACAGACTGTCATTGCTTTCGCCAACATTTTTTTTAGCCTCGTTAACAAAAAAAATATGATTTATGCAGAGGTCATGGCTTTCTCTCTGTCCATCTCTCTGTCCACCATTGGTTTTCCTCTTCTTGCTCTTAGTGACTTGAATAATCAGCTAATTTCAGCCCATTTTTTTTGTTACTGGTACAGATCCTCTGCAAAAATACAGGTTTCATCAAAACTGAAAAGTAACTGGAGGAGAAAAGGTCAATTTTTCCCTGCACTGAGAGGAATGTAGGAATAATTTCTCCATTTTACTATTTGTTTGCCAGGAGGCAGCTGGTTAATCAGTGTTTTTTCCTGCAAGTGAACACCATTATATTATTTTAACTTAAGAAAAATGCAGGGAAATGGTGTGCCTGGGGAGGGACTCCCTCTTCCACTCTCTTGGCCAACTAAAAGGGAAAATATCTAGTTTACTCTATTCATTGAATCTTCTGCAGTCAGCAACAAGAGATAAACATTTGCACACCAAACATTTAATCCTGCCAGCAATTGCAGCTGTGCCAGACTGCAGAGAAAGCAATACTATTGAATAGGTGATGGCAGATTATAACAAAATCCTGAATTGCTATGTGGTTTTTCAGTGTCAAATACAATCTCTCTTTAGACTTTCTGTTATAGAAAAGAGAAAAGAAGGCAAGGTGAAAATGGGGGAAAATGAGAAACTGTAAGGCAAAATTGAAGCCATTTTCAGTTTTTCAGGGCTTTTCTTCATCCTATTAAGAGAAGAACCTAACATTTATCATAGACTTGTCTTCTTCAAGCCATTAACTGTCACATATCATCTTGCACCTTAGGTAACAGTTATATTACGATGCGTCAGAATCAAAGAAAAAGCTAGGAAAAAAAGCCACAGCATTTACAATATACTAAAAGTCTACTAGAGCATGGCTAAAATAGGTGTGTAACCACCTTTCCTTAATAACCATACTCTGAAGAGGAGATGCTGTGTGTGAGGACACACTTTGGGTTGCTGCAATGAGTCTGCCTGCCCTGCAAGCCCTCACGTCTGACCGTGGGGATCTGCCTGCACACACATCGTGTTGTCCCCTGCACACAGCCAGCCTTCCAAAGAGATGTGTCCCCTACACTAACACTCTGAAAATTAAAGAGACATCCCTGAAAATGCCATGCTGGGGCTCTGAAAAGATAACCAGGGACCAAGCAGTGAGAGGGTACATTTTTCATGATGTGGGTGTCCCCCTCACATGGACCCATTGGGGTGGAAGAGCCCGAATGTGCAGAGTGAAGGCAGCTGCAGTGTGGTTGTCAACTGTTTTTTTCCATTTGTGTAACTAGCATCAGGCTTTGGTCGTGTGTAGATAAACTGCCTTACCTGCAGAGTATAATCCCCTTAGACAGTGTAATTGCATTTCCAGGTTCACGTCTCATATGCTTTATAGCTTTGGGCCATCTTATGTTATGTGATAGGAGAGATTACAGAGGTTAAAATTGGACTAATGAAGTTCTGTTGAAATAATCTTGAGTCGTCTAGTGCTGACAAGAAGTTTAATATAAAATGGCATTCATGGGCAGAAGGGAAATAAAGGCTTTGCCAACCTGAAAGAGATCGTTATGAAACTATTTCTCTTCTGCCAGGGCTTGCCCAAGGTAGCAGGAGTCATGTAGGAGTAATGGCCAGACACCTGCAGCTCCCAAACTCATGGGCCTCTCTGAAAAACAGTTGTGTGTCAAAGGCACTACACAAATAACAGGTATAATTAGTTAGGGATGAGCAAGAGGGCTTTGTCCACTTAAGAGCATTTGAAATACCTTTATTTTTTTTCCATTCAATGTCAATTAAAAATTAAATATTTATTGCTTTAATAAATACTCTTCGTGTTAGTGATAAAATATCAGATCATGAGGCAATGAAGTTTTAATATAAAGTGTCCATGAAAAGTAATGTTAGAGTTGCTGTGAATAATTAAAACTTGCTACAAGCCACCTTCCAACAAATCTCCATCTCCACAGAAGTGGCTACTTGCTATCCCTCTAACAGGTGTTAAATGCCTTACTCAAACTATGTGTTTTGAGAGCAGAAATTCAGCTTTAATTAAATGTAAATTAAATGACTGCAATTTCAATTTGGATACATTTATGTGGGAAGGAGAAGTCAAATAAAAAAGCTGAAAGTTAAATTGCTTTTGTTTTTATTTTTGACAATCACTTAATTTTAAATTAATGCTGAATTTATATAATACTATATTTATGTAATGCTGAAATTCTCTTTCAATTAATGTTGTATTTAAATTGACTTAGATTGGACAGTATACTCACAACATATTGTACTTAAAGTTTTCAGAGCTTAGTAGTAATGTTTTATATCTCTTCTGTAATAAATTTCTACTGTGAAATGTGGGTTTTGCATTAAATTCATAAATTCTTACTGATTTGGATTGAAATTTAAAAAAAAAAAAAAAGATAGGAATTTATTTCAGAACTTTCTTTTCTAATAATTTTCTTTCCTAAGAAATTAAGTCAGTCAAAAGAAGTCAGAAAATGAAGGAACCACAGTTCCCTGTGCAGAGCTTTGTTCTTGTCTATTTGAAATTATCATGTTACTGTCACAAGCAGATAATTGACCAATTCTTGCTGTAGTAAACAGACCTTTCCAATATTAACTCAGTATCACATCTCTCTGACTCTGAGATTAAATTTTGCTGCCAGTGAAAAGCAATGTTATGGCTACTGTGAATAATTCAGATTTACCACATCCCTCCCTGCATATTCTAATATGCACACTTGCATATTTTGCTAGTTGTCATCCACATTTGTGATTTAAGAAATGAGTTCTTGGAATAATATCTCAGTCTTCAGAACATTGTGGATGTCCTTCATTGCTTTGTGATCCCACTGTTCAATTTATTTCCCCAAATGCATGATTGATATATACAGGTAGCTTCTGTCATCGTGGTTTCTGATAGAGAGGTATTTAGTGATTCTCTCGATCTCATTGAAATCCATGTTTCTTCAAAATGGGCTCATTCCCAGTCCTATGTTCTCCAGGGTCTATAGCACTGCCCACCAGACAACAATTGGCACATGAACAAACTCAGGACTGTGCACACCAGAAGTCCAGTCACACACTCCAGCAACTTCCAGTTGACTGGCTGCTATTTAATCCTAAAGTCAAATTCACCCAAAGCAAACAAGACATGCAGAGAACTTTGTTTTTGTGCAGATTTTTTGATGGTTTAGAATTACATTAGCATATTCCTCTGCTCCCAGTCAAGACAAGATCCAAGACCTTGTTCATCATAAATTCTAGAAAACTATATTCATGTGATATGATAGGACTCATTTTCTTCATGCAGACAACGTAACAATGTACATCATGGCAGGGTAAGATGAGGACTCTGGTATTTTGAGATCTTTAAACAGAAGTAAAATAAGAGAAAGATCAAAAAATATATATATTTGGCTTCCTATCCCCATGGTTTAAAAGCCTCTAGCATCATGAACTGCTCCTTGACTCAGGACCAATGAGTCTTCTCCTTGGAAATATGTCTCAGCAGATAGTGTTCTACTGCAGTTTTCTCAGGTCTCCCAGGCAGTATCTTCCTCCCCCTCTTCCCTGACACAGCCTTTCTATAGGACTTGTGTTAGTATGATCACTTGATGATACTGTCAGGCTTTGTTTTTCATGGTCAGTATTTTTAACTCTGATAACTATTTACTTCTGAAAACATATGCCCTACTGAGTTGTATACTATCAAATACTTTATTTTCTAATAATATGAGTAGGGAAAAAAAAATAAAAAGGAAGGAAAGAAAGAAGGCAAGCAACACAACATATGCTGATAAACTCTGCCAACAAGAACAGGACTGAGAACTATGAAAACCCTGATCAGGATCAGCAAAAGTTACAAAATGTAACAGCACTGGATCCTGGTATTGGATTGTTGCAATAGTCAGCAATAACAAAACCAAAGCAAAATGTAAATGACATCTACTATGTGATTATTCCTAGTGACAGAAAACTTGAAGATCTGTGAAAAAAACCTTTATATCTTACTCAAATATGTTTATCCATGCCAAAAAACCCTTTATAGACAAGTAACTTTGTGTTGGAATTCAGCAGTGAGCCGAGAGAAGTCAGTATTTCAAATGCCATTAGAAATGGTGAGATTAGCAAGGAGTCCAGACTAGAACTTGGATTTTAAGTCTCAAAATAATCCCAAAATGGAGACCTGAGGGTTGCCTGTATGAAGCTAGGAAGCTGCTCTGTGCAAAGGACCACAAGGCTGCAGTTTCCCTTTGTCCAAAAACCGGTTGTTGATTCTTAGTTTTTCATTTTGCCTCTCCTGTTTTAACAGGCTGACTATCAGCAGCATCTTTTTCTCAGTAAGATTTACTAAGAATCCATACCAGAGACCTATGATTTCCTTTGAAAATACCAGAATGATTCAGTTTCCTACTAATCAATTACAAGCCATATAACCAGCATTTCTCTTTGCTCTCTTCACCTACCATCCTTCAGAATTTGCAGGCCTTTATTTGCTCATATTATCTTTTTGTTGTTGTTGTTGTTCTATTTCCTACATGTCCAAACAGACCTTTGAAAAAATATTATTTGACTGGAATTTTAGTTCTTTGAACTCTTCTGGTTTTATCTATAATATCAAGTCCAAATGATACTGAAGACCCCTGCAATTTAGTCCACTATCCAGTGTCTATGCTTCTCTTAGACAGTTGCTACACAGAAACACAAGCAGTTGAGGTACAGATTTCTAAAATTCCCTCTAGCAGTCCTCACCATCCATCAGGATTCATGTTCCCACTCATTTGTGGTAGCAGCAGAGTCAACTTCAATGGGGGGACCAAGGACAACCTCTTCCCAGAGCGTCCCATGAGCCAAAAGCTCCATCACAGCTTGAAGCAGTCAAACTGTCAGGACCCAGCCCTAGTGCTGGGAAACCCTGGAATTGAACCATCTGCTTATTCTGGAAAAGTGCGGACCATATTTTTCCTTTCTAGTCTTGAGCTGAGCACTGGATCAGAGTTGCCCCACTGACTGAAGCATTGCCCCAGCTTCAGGCACTTCAGGAGTTTTCACACTGACCTCAGTGGTAGCTACCAAATTTATCTTCTCTCCCTAAAAAGATTATGCCTCACTGAACAGGAGATAATCATAATCAGAGTCCGGACTGTAGGCACATAAATTTTGTCTGGATGCCTGAACAGGCAGTCTGGATCTTCCCTTCAAATACAACAGCAATATGAAATTATAGTATTACTGACATGCTTTCCTTATTAGTATCAATTCTGGAACATACACACCAACATATCCCTCAAATTTACTTCCTTAACTACCAGGTTAATGACCAGCGTATCATCAAGAACTGTGACATACATGCAACTTCAGCTGTACCTTGTCTGCTGCTCAACTGGACAGGTGCCTTCTTTTCCAGTGTGACCACTGGAAGCAAGGACACCAGATGGGGACTGGAAGGACCTCAGGGGTACTAAAGATGTCTACAGGATGGGGTGTGTTTTACCTAGTTTTATGTGTCCATGATGCTGGTACCTAGAACTGAACTAGTCGTCTTCAGTCTCCAAGACTGGGGTTTGTGGCTGAGATGTATTCCTGTTGTACTCCTGAGCTCTGCTCCTATTTTGCAAATTTAAGTGCACATGGCCTGGACTCAGGCACACACACACGTGCTCAGTATCCAGAGAAGATGCTGGACTCTCCCAGAGTTCAGACTCCCCTCCTGGCATTGAATCAGGTCCAGTATTTCAAATCATGTAATCCCTTACTAAATACTTGTCTGTAAATAAAATTTTATTGCCAACATGAGTATACGATACTTATAAGTGGAGTAGCATACTATCTTCCATTAACTCTTAATTTCTGCTTCTTTATTTTGGTGCTTAAAAGAAAGAACTGAGGTTTCTTGAAAATCTAGTCAATAATGATCCTTCTTTAGCTGTAGAAGAAGTTTTCAGTATTGTAAATTCAGGGCAATTCTGGAGATATCATGTGACATGGATTGACTTAATGATTTTATTTGTACCAATAGAGAGATTTAAAGCATGACACTTTCTTTTGGAATGAATGAATTTTAAGATTCTCCAACAACCATTCCGTGTTAAAATTGACACATGGGGTACATATGCTAATTTTATCACCACAGTAAAATTTATATTTTGAATGTGTGATTGTGTATGATTCACAAACCAATATGGAATCAGTCCTTTAGACATTTTGGATGTTTTATATACATAGGATATCATGTAAAGTAAACATGTATGTTATTTCTGCATGCGAAAATTTGCATATATATATACTTTCAAACATAGTACTGGTTTTGCTGCATGAGGTGCAGCTACTTACTGGTAGCAGAGTAAATTTTCAATGCCACACCAGGCCTGTAGGGCGGCGTAGACAGTAGTGAAGAAGGCAAATCTGGAGGGAAAAGAATATAACTTGCCTTGACATCTTGAAAAAAAAAAAAAAAAAGGAAGGTTGGTTGAAAGAATAACAGAAAAGAAAAAAACCCCTGAAGTCACAGACCACTAATAAACACTTACATAGACATTGATGTATAAATACATTCACAGTTACCTGTTTCTACATGTATTATTTTATATTTCATAAATGTGCCATCTGACACACTTTCTTATTATCCCAGATCAATCTCACCTGGCTCTGTTCACATCAGTTTGCTGGTTACATGAGGAGATGCCATCTGCATCCAAAACGTATGCATACTTACATAGACATTGATGTATAAATACATTCACAGTTACCTGTTTCTACATGTATTATTTTATATTTCATAAATGTGCCATCTGACACACTTTCTTATTATCCCAGATCAATCTCACCTGGCTCTGTTCACATCAGTTTGCTGGTTACATGAGGAGATGCCATCTGCATCCAAAACGTATGCATGTCAGCTATTGGAAGAGAAAGACACATGCTTTGTGTCGTTCTGGATATTTGTTATCTACCTACTGAGGACTGCTATCCATGAGACAGCTCAACAGCCAGAGTCCCTCACTCAGTACTTCCAGTGGCATATAAAAATGTCAGGATGAAAAAGGAAGGACAAAAGCTATTCTTTGCTAGATCTTGTACAGTCCATGTGTTAAGGAAAGGTAGGATTTAAAGAAGGTCTGTTTAGTGAAGACCAAGAGAAGTGTCTCTATATTGCTTTCTCACAAGTCTGCTCATTATATTTGGAGCAAAATGTGAGTGAAGACCTGGGTGGATGCGGTGTCTGTGAGGAGCAAGGCTTAGTTTTTCCCCAAAGGGTACAAAACTACAGATGGACTCTATAACTGAATTGAGCACTTCTACAGCAAAAAGGTCTACTCATTAGTGACCTAGAGTGTGTCTCCCCAAAGGGTGTCCCAACCTCAACCTCAGACATGTGGTTTCATCTTTTGGCCAAACCCCACTGCTAGTGGGGTAAAATGGGTGTCAGTCCTCCTCTCCATACTCACCAGGGCTGGGCTGCAGGGCTGGTGATGGGGCCAAGCTCCCCTCAGAAGTCAGAGGGGGTCTGGCTGTGCCTCGTGGTCTGGCAGTGTCCACGTGCGGTGGTGGAAACTCTGATCCTTTCACTCCAACCGTCTTTAGCCATGGTGGGAACCTCGTGGTGGGGGTTTCCTCCCCTTTCAGGGCAAGAGGGCTCCTGGTATCTGGAGAAGCAGGAGAGATGGAGACAGATGGAGGGCACCAGCAGCGTGCTGTGGATGCTGGTGCCCCATGGCGGCAACGAATGTAACACACTGGGGCACAATAATATCTAAAACACACCCAGAAAATCCCATCTACTCTTTGAGTGATCCCCTGGCAGGTGAGCGGCCACATCTCCATTTCATTTTAAATATGGAAACATGAGGAGTGTCAATAATGTTTGGAACTTTTAATGAGGAAATTTTAATGTGCAAGTTTTCATAAATAAAAAAAGAAACTATAATATTGTAGAGAGATGCAGCAGCAGTGACGAAGAGGTATGAAGTCAAGGTCTGAATTTCTCTTGGCTTCTACTACATGCAAGCAAGTGTGAAGTCTTGCTTTGACTTTCAAAATGAAGCAGACTAACATTTTTCTATCTTGTAGCCCTGTGGTGAAGCTAAATGCAATGAAGTTTATGAAATGCTCAGTTATTTGCAACTATCGTCATGCAAAGTCAAAGACAGAGAAAAATACAGAAAAAAAAAATGCAATAAAAAAGGAGAGGAAACCGTTTAAACAATCTTTTGGGGTTTTTTTTAGTTTAAACCAACAACTATTTTTTCTTTACTTCTCTGCCTTTTTAGAAAACTATTTTTTCTAATAAAGCGGCTTTTCTATCTTTTTCTATCCTTTTTCTATCCCCCAGCTATTCAGTGCATTACTGTTCTGATCTTCTGTTGTTTTGGACAAACTTTTATCTTACTCTGTAATTGCAGTTCAACGTCATAGCTCTGTGCAACAAACATACATGATCACTCATCAAGACGTTAATAAAGGATAATATAAATTTAGGTCTGACAATATTTGCTCACTTTTAAATGTCCACACTTGTTCTGCTGATGGATCCACTGTTTTGTTTGGGTCTTCTTGTAAATTCATGAAACTTGAAAAAATCAAATCTAGGTCTTTGAGGTATGAGAAGATAGGGTTAGAATGCTCACCATGCATCGTGTATTGTGTGATAAAAAGGGAAGAAATCAGGCTCTGGTGTAACAGAAAGCATGTTGCCTTTTTTTAATTAAACTAAACTTTGGCAAAGTGTCTTTGTTTTTTGGGTTCGGTTCTTTTATTTTTGAACAGGAGCAAAGCATCCTACAGCTTTCAGCACAGGTAAACTTGCCACTGATTTCACTATCTCCCTGTTTAATCAAGCATTGAAAATGAGAAATAGTCATGGGCAGCAGTGAGAGGTGAGCACGTGAAGTGCAGCTCAACCTGGCAAAACAGTTTTGGGTGGAGGAGCCATGTAGCACACTGAATGAACATATTCAGCTCCTTTCTGAGGGCAACTCACATAAAAGTAGGAGATAATTTGTGCTGAGAGCTAAGGAAGGTACCCATTTGGATTAAGAGCATCAGGGAGTCTCCCCAGTCCATTGCTGAACTCTGTAAAAGCTCTCATCCTAAGAAGTTTTGTTCATTCCTCCACTGGAAGTTAACTTTAAGTTTGTAAATTTTACTAATATTTATAATATAAAAATTATAATACACAAAATACTATCAAATATTATTCCAGATTAATAAGAATAAATTATATAATATGTACATATATATTAATAGAAATATCAAATAATACTTTAAAATATTTTTACACTATGAAGATTAAATATTCATTGCAAGTGCTACCTGGATGTGGTTTCGTTGTTGTTGCTGTTTCCTTTTATTCTTCAGGATGTACTTACCCTGGTCAGAAGATGTGTTACTGGAAAATGTGTAATTAATAACAGGAGACTTCTCTAGCGTTTCCCAAAAGTCAGAGACATTTCTCCCTGCACATAGAAATGCTTACAAATATCAAGAAAGGCTTGTTTCTAGTATAAGTCATCACTGAGAATAAATAGGGCAATATTTTGAGGTGGAATAGTTTTAACTTTTACCTGTCTGCCCTGTCATCACACAGATGTAGATACAATCTGAATCATTGCTCTGACGAACTGAAAGGCAAAAAAATGTAAACCAGCTCATTGTTACCAGTTTTCATTATATGATATTATCTTAAACAGTTGAAAACACAAACACAGAATGTCATGTAGCTACTGCAGCTGGCCAAATATTTTCCTGATCTGATTATTGACAAAGAACTTGAACCAGCATCAAATCCAAATACTAATATTTCCAGGGAAAATGTTTCTATCTAATTAAAATTCTAAATTACAAGTATTTTTACATGCAAAAAAATTCTTCAGATATTATAGCCCATAATTATTCTTTGGGAATCATTATTCCCCAAGATACCAGTATTTAATAATAATTCACCAAACTTTCAAACAAAACATAACTGCTCATAGAAACGTATATGTCTCTATATTATATATATACATATTATCTGTTTCTTGTTTCTCTAAGGAGACTGTTTACACCTGCAGTCCATGCTTTGCAAGAAAAATGCTGCTGAGTGAGAGTAATAGGCTTTTATACATATTTTTATACTTGATTCCATACCAGGAGTAAATCAGATAAATAAGACAATAATAAATGTTAAAAGGAAATGCAAACCTGAAAGAATAGAAGAAGATTTGAATATTTCTGTGAGATAACTGGTGGAGTTTCCAATAATATCAACAAGTAAAGCTGTAAAATCTAGACAACAAAATAGAATAAATTTATGATGGAAAACACATATTCTATCATCTATGCTAAGTCAAAAAATCACTTTTATATGTAGTCATATTTTGGATAGTGCTTGTATGTAACAATGTTTAAAATATTTTAAAGTTCAAAATGTTTCTGCTGGATGGGAGTGGACTTAAGAAGCCATTGGAATACTCTGCAGAAGTATATTTCAAAGATGATATCCAAAATAGCACCAACGTGCTTAAAAGTAAATTTAAATGGGATTTATCCATTCAAGAGAACAATTTAAATAACATTCTACTTAGTCTGCTTAAATGTAGAGGCAAATCCCAAACCTCCAGGCTTTGCCTGCGCTAACTGCCTATCTGCCATGTAGGACCTTCCAGGAGGCATCTGAGGTCTATTTCAGACATACTGATGATGTTGTCAGCTCAAAAAAAATGGCTATTGGTGGTGAGGCATTATGAATTTTTCATAACAGGTTCCAGCAGTAACAGGTCAATGTTCTCACTTCGGGAGTGACAAGCATGATCCCTTTGTTGAGCCCTGAATTTCTACTACTTGGGAGGATGCTCTAATCACCAAGATATTCTGGATTTGGGGCAGAAAGATTAAAGTTTCTCCATTATCCTCCAAGGAAAACAGGATCATTTTGCAATCAGGCTTGTGAGATGTGTGGAAAAAGCCATGAAAGCTGCTGTGGCTTGTGTGTGGTCCTCACATGCAGCTTAGAGGGTATGGGTTCTGGTCCTTAGCCACTGATGTAACTCTTGATATCTTACTTTACCCAGCCATAGAATCCAAGCACAGATCCATCCTGGAATGCTAGATACTATGAGATCATGGGTGTGAATGAGGTTTATAGGTGAAGGATTTGCCCAATAGCATTTACACTCCATTAAACAGCATTATGAAGATGCTAATCCTCACTTTTCACTCCTGTTGGGCTCATTAAAGTTATTGGAGTCTACTGGTGCAGAAGTTCATCTCCTATGTGTCATGTCAGGAGAGGAAAAGTGGCTAAGGTAAATGTATCATACATTGCCGGGTTGTCTCTCCTGCACAGCCCTTTGTGTTCTGAGGAGGAAAGGGAGCTCTTTCTTCCTGGTAAACCACACTGGCCACTTGAATGATGGCTCCATCCCAGACTGGCTGGCCAGGTGCAGCCGTCTGAGACTGAGTTCATCGAGGGTTCCCCAAGGTTCAGAGCAGCCGCTCGTCACGAGTTACAGCTGTTGACCTCAATATGGCAATGCTACTCATAAGGAGGAAGTCTGCAGAATTCAGGCTACAGCTTTCAGCTCCAAAGGCAATAATTCATCTTAAGCATATGCAATTGCCAACATCTCTTGTGTACCTACCTGTCAAGTCATTTGTTACATTGTTCAAACAGTAGCAGTAATGCATAGGGAACTTGCCAGTGTCAACATTTTTCACATTAGAAACTGTAGGGAGAGACAGAGAAAAATCAGTATCTTGAGGCACATGCTGTATGAGAGAAAACGTTCCTGCACGGAGCGAAGCGCCGAGGCACTCACTGTTATAAATGGTGACTGACACTTTGTGGAAGGCAAATGAGCTGTAAGATGTGATGCTCAGCAAAGAGAAGAGTTTTTTGGTACCTGCAGAAACACATGCCCATGATGCTATTAGTGGTAGCAACAAATTATGAGAACAGCATGTTTTGACTCAACTCATTTAATTTCTAAAAGACTCCTGAGGTGCTGATACTATACATCTGCTTGAGACTCAATTCCTTCTCATTTCCACTGGGAGCAGGATAATTTATATTACTTCTTTTTTTTTTTTTTTTTTTTTTTTTTTTTTTAAATTCAAAAATTGGATTATAAAGTGCTTTCTAAAGGCATCCCATAAGTAATTATTTTGTGTCTATATTATATACAGATACTTCTTTCTAAATTCTTTGGGGTAGACAACTATCTGCATTATAAATATGCAAGGGTAATGTGCTCCTATCATTAATTCTGGAGGCAGACAGAATGCATTTATGGCTTCTTGTGCTAACACTGTTAGCCTTTTATCTCACTGACCACCGGGCTGACAGCCTGTGTGAACTGCCCGGCCTTGTCACGTTACCTCTGAGCGCTGTGGTCAGCATACCGTTCACCAGCTCTGTCAGGTTAATAGCAGCCAGATCCACGGACTTGGCAGGCAGCTCTGAAAAAGAAGGGGTCTCTGAGCCACTGGCTGCTTACAGGCTCAAAGAAATAGCCGTTAATCCCCTGCTTGTATACAGCAAAAATCTTCCAAAAATGGAAAAACAAAAGTAGGTTAGGTATCGGAGTGCACTGAAAAACCTGTAGCAAGAAAATAAAGATTCCAGCAGTACAGAGAGGAGTCTGGGAGACAGCAAGATAAAGCGGGCAGAGCAGTGGTAGGCCAAAATTTAAGTTGGACTTTATGTCACCTATTCCCTTGAGCTTGCCCTTGAGCAGACTGCCAGGGAGTAGAGCCAGTCCTGGCGTTCTGGTGCCCTCTCGTGCTGCACAATGGGTATTTACTGCCAAAAGAGCAACACATCTCTCTTTGTAGATCACAAACGAAGAAGAAAGTGCCTAGGAAATATTCCCCCTTCCCCAGTGATAGATGGAAATGGGATGAAAATACAGATTTTTTTTTTTTTTTTTTCAGCTACCTTAATGGCTATACTGCTACAACAGAATAAATTAACTGTAGTTGAATCACGCTTTTTATTTTAAGATATTTTCTTTCTGTTGGGACTGCTTATTTGCTTTTCCCAAGTCAGAATTTCTGAAGATGTTTATTTGTGTCTCTCCCAAAAAGTCATGCAGAAGCAGAGCAGTATGGTGTCTGTGTGTGTGCAAGGAAGAAGGACTGTGTGTGCATGACAGAGAGAGAAAAAACATAGCAGGACAGAAAAAGAAACACAGAAAGATGAGATGAGAACAAAATCAAATTTGGGGAGAAATACGATTTTCCAATTACATCAGTATATTTTTAACCAGTTGGAAACCAAGCTGCACACCACGGCTGGAAGCGGGGCTTGTCCACAGCATAAAAGAGAAGAGAGGGAAAACAAAAGGGAATGAAGAACTGGGAAGGAGAGAAAGAAAAAAGAAAAAAAAAAAAAAAAAAAAACCACAACAGGAAAACCCCAACAATTTAGATTTCTGGAAGGAGAGACGTTAAATTGGCCAGGGACCGAAGTAAGCCTTGTGCTGGGTGAGGAGCCTTTGCAGCAGTGGTGGGTCGGGGCTCACAGACTCTGCAGAAGGGCCCATCTGCTGACACTTCCATGCCCAGCACAATACCTCCCACTCCCACTGACAACCCCACACAGAGTCTCCTGACGTTCTGCTTGTTACCTGCTGTAGCCAACACAGCCACTTGCTTGTCTTTCCTGTTTTCTCTTCTTATGCATGAAGCTGTGAAGTGAAGAAAGAGACTGAGAAGCGGTTTTCCCTGTTGAGGTACCAAGTAACTCTCTGTTGACTCTCTGCCTGGGTTACTCTGCTGCTCTCATTCATTCCAGCTCAGAAACTGGTGGCGAATGACTCTGCAAAGCAGGCCACTAAGTATCTACAACAGCAGCTCATCAAGTGCCTAAGAATAAGGATGTCCTAAAGGCCTTGCCAGGTCCTTTATCTGCCAGCTAAAGAAATAAAAGAGATTAAGTATGTGAGCTTACCTCCTTAACTCAAGAATCAAAGAAAAAAACATTGACTGCCAGGTACATAGTATAATAAGGCCAAATCTAAACAAATCTTCACAGGCTGTGTGCATATTTGTTACTCAGAGCAGTCATTCAACTGAGTACTGTTCTCAGGAGCTCTGTTGCAGAAAAAATGAACTGGAGCTGGGCTCAGGAAATTGGGCTTGCTTCCTGGGATTCCCTAGGTGACCAACAAAGTCAAGGTATAGAGCAGTGATTTAGACATCGCAGGACAAGCTGAAGTGCAGGAGTTTGGTGCCTAGGTTCCCTATCCCATCAGTGGAGAACTGGGTGCCTCCAAAGAACAATCCAGAAGGCTCCCCAAATGAGCCAGTGCTAGAGAATGCTAAACTCTCATGTCTGACTGAAACTTCAGCTTAGTTTATCCAAGCTGCCCAAAGTGAAGTCCCCTCCTGGGAGCTGGTGGTGAAGAGGGCTCACCTCAGTGATGGTGATGCCCCGCTCTGCCTTAAAATCAAGTGGGCAGAGCTCTCATCAGAAAGTAGGAAACCTAGGTTCAGTTTCCTCTTCAGTAAGCTGAAATCTGTAAGATTGGAAGCAGCAGAAGAAAGAGGAGATGTGACTGCACAGTCTGGCTGTTTGTACCTAAATTAGTGAAACCTGGGTGCCTGTTCTTATTCATACAAAAATCTATGCCTTATACAGAAGACAATCCCTGGATACATTCCTCTTTCTCCTCTCTTTTTATATATATATATATATAAGGGAAAAATACTCTATAGACAATCCATGGTATAAAGGTTGTAAGCTGTAACTCATACAGTGGCTAGTCAGTTGTATTAACAACTCTCACTTAGTATGAGATAAATTTGAACTGACAATCTAGGTGGTAGGAGTTCTTCTAACCCTTCCGTCTCTTTCCATATAAACCTTTCTGACTCCAGACTCACAGCATGGGACCCAAGAATAGACCTTTGCCATCATCTGGTCTGCCCTGCTACACAGCACCAACCGTGTAGCTCCAGCCCATCCTATGCCTATGAAGGGTGAAGGAACCAAGCCTGCCACCAATGTGGGAATGGGGTGGTGGGAGCAACTGGGAATAAGACACCTGGTTTATTCTTTGGGGAGCACCAAACCATTTTCCTTACCTGTGCTGAAAACCAGAAAAAGACACAGAAATCCCAGGCTCATCCTCACTGCCACATGACAGCAGAACCACTGCATTATGGATTCTGACTTCCAGCAGGTTTGGCTGCTGTAGGAGAAAGAAATTTGGTGGTGTTGAAGTTTGAAGTATTGTACAATTTTGTCCATCCCTTTTCCCAAAATAATGTGACCATGAGAGAAATATTAGCCCTCTAGGTTGTCAATAAAAGCTTGGCAGTGTAAATAGCAAAGAATCACAAATCACACAATCAGCATTTTCTGTGTATGTGCAGGTGTCATGAGCTTAATATGTAACTCCTGATTTTTGATTCTTATGTAACTGTGGCTTTGGTGGGACTTGGTGAGGTTGTCTACACAATCCACTTTTCTGGCAGGATGACCTGGGCCCAAAGCATACTAGTGTGTCAGACGTCTACAACCTTTCTGTTGAAACAAGATAAAATTTTCTTATGTCCAACTTCAGACCCAGTATCAGCTGAGTTCCTTTTCTGCAGACATTTTGTTTGCCCAGTCATCCTGAGTCTTGTATTTCTATAGTTAATTACTGTCACCAAGCTGTGTTATGTGCTGTCTTGCCTAGTTTCTTGGGAGGGATTAATGGTCCTCTGCCTTTTAGACAATGAGCTGCTTTCCAGGGTTCAAAGATTTAATCAGAGGTGATTAGGAAAAAAAAGAATGTCCTTGTTTCTTTACATGTTTCCCCTGTTTTTGCAACATGGAAACACACCAAACAGATCAGTAGTTGCCAGAAAATGAGGGAGGGTATGAAAATTAGAAAAAAAAAAAAGCGCCCAAATTTTTTTTTTCATATCCTCTCAGAGTAGCTAATCTTGCGAGTATGCAGCAAACCATTATCTTGAAGACAATACTGTTTGATTAACAAACTATTATCATTATGTTTAAAATCTTTCTCATATTTAATTCACTAGAGAATTAACACATTCTGAAAATAGCTAATTTGTACTTAGCAGTTCTAAAGAGATTCTTCCTTGGGATGATGAAATGATACCAAGTATTTGTGTGTTTGAAATGTCTGTGTTTGCTCATCTGATGAGTCAAAAGCATTTAAGTGCCAGCTCTGCTAATTCAAACAAATCTCTGAGAAGCTTTTAGGTAGTTCATCCTATCTATTCAGTCCATCTGCCTAATCCTTTCTACTCGAACCTAAGCCTATACTCATCCACGATTTCTGCACAGCATGTGCAGAAGAGTGGGACTGAAGCAGAGAGAAAGCCATGGCCAAATCTCACTCCCCAGACTTCATATTCCATCACCTTTCTGAGAGCTGGTCTAATGACACATGGACAGAGCTCAGTGTCCCATGGACCAGTCTAGCATGAAAAATCCTAAGCTTGGCTGTTCTTGCAAAAATATTGGAATTTGACCAACAATTAGACTACAAACCATGAATGTATTGCTGGATTGAGAATCATAGGGCCTGAAACCACATCAAGGCTATCCCTGACTTTTGTATGGACCTGTGGACTCTGTAGTTAGGGGGGGCTGTAGCATGGTAGCTCAAGCCTGCTAACATGCTGATGTGATGGAAGCAGTGGTGATGTAGTCTGCACTGAGGTAGGTATAAAACTAATCCATGCTTATGGATTCTGCATAATGTATTTTCTTTTCCCGCCTTTGGTTTGACTGTATGAAAGAGAGAGGAGTTAGTGACAGACATTCCTCAGTGGTGTTGAATTTGAAGAACTGATGCTTTGAAAATGTGTGAAGAGACAGCTGTTGGAGAGAACAGGTTTTGAGGTTATATAGGGTTGTGGAATTCAGAGTTGGGTGATTACATCAAGGGGAGGTTTGTAGCTACCTATGTTTTGGAGCAGAAGGACTATAGTGGCTGGTGCACCTAGTCAATTAAGTGTCCTGTTTAGGGGGAACTGTTGGGTTGTGTGTTTGACTGAAGCCGTCTGAGGGGTGATGTGCTGTTTTTCTAGTGGAACTTAATGAATTTTTATTCCTGTAGTATAAGAAGTCACTGTCTCCTTAGCTCTGGAAGACCTGCGTTCCAATGAGACATGTTTCCTCGTGATGGTTCAGTGTTTATGGGCCAAAGAACTCCCCCTGAACAAGTTCCTTCTGATCCATTCCCTGCACAAAGGGTGTGATCAGGCCGCACGACCAGTGCTGTCTCTGTGTACACCAGCCTGAGGGAAATCAACATGAAACATGGCTAAAAACAGTGCTGCCACCGAATTGTCCCTGCGGCATAAGGCTTGTCTTGGCTGGAGTGTCTCTGCTGTCCAGATGGGCAGAAGAGCCCAAACCTCTGACCTTCATGAGGATTTTGGCTGTGTGGTGAGTGAGAGACTCAGACCTCGGAAGTGGGAGGAGAGGACATCCTCTGCCCCACTTTCAGTCTGCCCCTACACATCTGTGGTCAATGCTCGTGTCAGAGTGGGGACACTCAATTTCCAGCACATGCTTTGAGGAACATGGGGTCTCCTGGCTCGCCAGTGAATCATGCTTGGACTAATAAAGAAATCCTTGGTAAAGGTATTTCACAGACTGATGTGCAGGCACAGCTGTTCTACAAAGGTTCACAAGTAGAAGGGTCGATAGACAGTAGATAATTTCCTATTGAGGGTATAGCTTCATTACTGATTTATTTAAACTGGCCCAGAGCTGTTCATGGTGGCAGGATGGGGAAAATAATCTGACAGAGGACTTGGTGCAGCAGGCTAGGACAGGGGCTAGAGAGAGAACGTTCCCAAGAGATACAACAAAGGCAAGATTGACACATGAAGGAACTGTCCTGTCAAAGCACCTTAGGAAAGAGAGAGAGGGGGGAAAAAAAAAAAAAAAAAAAAAAAAAAAAGCACTTATAAAAGCAGAAACAAAATTGAAAGAGAGTTAGATACAAAGTTGTGCTTGGGAGCACTCCATGCACATTGAGAGATGCTTTCTTGTTCACCTGAATTTGCAGCTCCCGCTGTCCTCCCTGCTGAGCTGGTCCTCCACGCTAACCAACACACGCAATTTTCTCCTCATATGACACTGATTTGAAGCAGGAATTCAGAGCAGGCATTAGCGTTGTCATAACACCTATGTTTAACTAAGGTGTGTTTACACAATACAGACTCAATCAAGCAAAATATCTAATGATTGGGACAACACGCAAACATAACCTGGAAGGAAAGATCATAATAAACTAAATCCTGTTCTTATAGCAAAGAAATATAAAATGATGTTGGTATAAAATGAATGGAAAATCCTCCATTCATGGGAATGCTTGTTTTGCCTGAATACCCAATTTAGCATTGCAGTGTCTTCTGGCCAGAACCAGACTTCTAAAAAGAAATTGCAGAGAAATCTCAATACTAAGAATATCACTCTTTAGAAAGGACTGTCCTTACTACTCAATTGGTAGAGACTGATTTAAATTTGAAACATTAGGTTTTAGCTGCTTTCCAAAATCTTTTCCCAGAATTATTTCTCTGAACATTTATGCTGTCCAATTAATTTTCAAAGCCATCTGTGACAAATATTCCTAGAACCGCTGCCTGAAATATCTTATCTTTCAGCAGTGTGAATATTAGTAATATTAACACTTATGATACACGTCATACTTGCATTAATCTGGTTATCTGATACCCAATTTTTATCTATTGGTGACAAGTCTTTATTACTTTGTAACTGCATCTCTTTTGTTTATCAGCATAAGGGACACTACTGTGATGACTAAAATACACATCCAGATTGCAAATATGAACCTTCATTGTACTCCAGCTCAAAATGACAAAAAATTTCGATTTCAAAATATAGTGCGATTCACAGGCACTAAATGCACAGCTGACACCCAACCATCCCATAAACTGACCCTCAGTGAATATTTTCCCTCCAAACATTTATTTGATACAGGCTGCATGTCAAGCCTTTAGTTATAAATTCTTCTTCACCTCTACTGGATAATGATAATCCTCCTCCTGTGTTTATTTTAATCTGAATAATATTAGTAGAAATCATTTTACTTAGAACTGTTGATCCAGAGTTCCCTGAACTGCTGAATTGTAGATTTTAATCCATTTCAGATTACCGTTATACATTCATGAAGACCTCTTACTAAATACCTCGTTGTTAACAAACAATTAACAGCAATTTTACAGCAAAGTATTTATTAGCTGTGCTTCATTTGAACTAATTTTAATGTGGCAGATAATGATGAAGTTTGAACTGTTTTCATTTTTCTTGTACAGAGTGCAATCAGATCTTGAGTAGTTTTCCTGTGTCTTTATGCTAAACAGAGCAGAAGAGAAGTTAAGAGACCAAAGAAATAAAAAAAGGGAAGTCCTTCAGTATTAATTTCCTTACCTTCATTCAGTTGCAACATTTAAAGGTCATCTCTCATTTTAAGCATATCATCATACACCAGGTCTAAAGAAATATTGCATGTTAACATGAAAATATGCCTGTGGTACAATTACACAATTAATTAAATTGTTACAACTACTTTTTGAGTTCAAATTTATTTGTATGAGAATCTAATAAAATGTAATAAATATAGGTTTAATAAAAGTATATTTCATTTGCTACATTTCCACTGAGCGTTAATAACACAGTTCAAATGGTTTCCTCCAAATACATGTGAAACTACTGAGATTAGGAATAGTTAATATCAATTTACCTGATTTGTCTTGACAAAGATGATTATCTTCAGAGCCTATATGAAACTGGAGGTTATTGTAAGGTCTTAATAATCACTTCATGAAAGACTTTGAGTAGACAGACTTGATAATCTTGCTTTACAGTCCTGTGAAAACTGTTATCCTAATCCCAAAAGGACTAACTAGAGGTAACACAATCATATGCACACAAAGTGTCTGTTGAATCCCACACGGAAAGGCTCTGTGACAGGCCAGGTGAGGATTGGAAACTCCTTTTGGCAGTAATGACTGCAGCTGCAGAACAGAAACCATAGTTTTTTTTTCCTTTTTAAAGGGGCAGCTTGTCTTACTACAATTAGGCAAATGCCACATTTGAAGGTGAGTAGACCAGGGTAAGCCCTTTTGGTAAAACTTTAGTCATCTTTGGGGAAGCAATTTAAATAAGGGGCACTGTTGAGATGATGGAGCAGAAACCTGAAGTGCATCTTAAATATAGAAAATCAAAAGGAACAAAATGACAGCTCAAATAGAAAATTGCCTGGCATTGTGGTTAATCGGCAAGGAAGGAAGAGAGTTCTGGTCACAGCAATGACGTGGGGTAATTTTGGGGATGATGAGTGATGATTAGTATTACCCAGGAGATGATCACTATTGGAACCAGTGGGTGAAATTCTGCTGCCAGTTACTCCCATGGACTGCAAGTGATTCCTTTGAAATCAGTGAGTTTTGATGCAACACTGTTAAAAGCAGATTATCCATCATCCATTCAGTAGTTTTATCATAAACAACCAAACACTCAACACGTGAATTAATTCAAAATCTTGTAGCAATTAGAGACAGGCAACCTAAAAGGATTCACAGTCAGTACATGTAATAAAAACTACTTTAAGGATCTGCACAAAACCTCAACAGAGATGTATTCTAACCCCTGTTAGAAAGGGAGAGAATAAAGAAGAGGTGGCAGATGAGATACATGGGATGGCTGCATACAAATTGTCTGTTGGGAATGGTTCCTAGACTCTGCCCAGTTTCCAAACCTGGACTGGGAAATAGTGGAGTTTCTGGTCAGGACCAATGTGGGATTGTCCTTTCAATGTTATGGTCCTACCAATACTGCGACATTTGGGTTGCAGGGTTCTCCTACACTACTTAATTTATTATTGTAGATATTGCCTGGATAATTTGTGTGTCATCAGGCCTGTTTTGTTGTTACTTGTCTTTATTTGATGGTATTGTCCCCATCTTCCACTTCCACCAGTTAAGGCAAAGAAAGGTATGATGTTACCCAAAGAAGGAAAAAACTTACTTCAGTGGCTAAGACACTGTAACCTGCCAGCATGTAAGACCTGAGAAAGTGATTTTTCTGGTTTCAGATTTCAATCATATGTTTGGGGGGGGTCCTGGCTTCCCACAGAAAAGATGTTTATGGGATCACGTTATACATGTGGTAGGCTGTGTCTCTGCCTGTCCCACAATCCTGTCTTCATCAAGAACTGCAGAAGCTGGAAGACAGATGCAGCCACATTTAACAGAGTTACAGCTGGTAAATATGCCACTTACACACGTGCATGCACACACATGAACAATCTTACCTTTGTTTTCTTTCACTCTGCCTTTCATGAAAAAAAATTATCCAGTGGGATATCATTGCATCTAAAAATATTTAATTCTATATGGAAGTTACTGATGTGATAAAAGAAAATTTTCATGACTCATGAGTAAATGCTGCAGCTTGAGGAATATGGCAACACCTTTTCTTTGACAAGACTTACTTTTACTGCTTTAATTACCAGTTGCTCAATATCTCATCAAGAAAGCTGGGATGAAAGTCCTCTCTGTAGAAGCTGAAATAAACAGGTATAGCCAGGAATATGTGTGTGCTGGGATCAGTTCCAACCGTTTGATGTTTGGCTATGAGGATAATTTGACTTTCAGCAGGTTTTACCTCATGCTGTGTTTTACCCTGAGACTCTGTAATTTTAACTTTCCTCAGCTGCAGAGCAATGCTCAGGTGATCGGGGAGGAGGCTATTGTTCAAACTCAACTTTGACTCCTGGGGACAATGCCATATTCTCACTCGGAGCATCACTCTGAGCAAGTCACTTTCTCAGGAGTATAGTCTTTACGTGGCTCCTTTTTCCAGTGTCTCTTTGTGTGACAGCACTGTATCCATAACCAGCAACCCAAAATCCAGAACAAAAAAAAAAAGTAATTTCTAGTGTCTTCTTAGTAACACAGTATAGGCACATAGTTCGTATATATTACGGAGTAAATGCATTCATTTGCCGAAGGCTATGCAGGGTAAGTCCCTGCTAATGCAATTTAAATAAACACACATTCAAGCCAAATGTCTGTAATTTATCTGTAAGGGAGAGGACAGCATAGCATGAAGTTCTGGTAAGGAGGGAGAAGACAAAGGCTGAATGTTGGTGCTTTATCTCTCTGTGGGCTGAGAACAGTGTGGAAGTGATGCACTACTTTTTTGGGGCTTTTTTCTTAGACCGTTTAAACACACTTTTCTACATAGCGATTGCAATATGTGTGACCGACTGCAAGGGCTCCAGCCATATGTTCTTGTGACCTGAGCCAGAGTTAGCAACCAGCATCCCCTCCCATCTCTCTGTCCAAGTCTGCCAGTGTCTCAGCTACGACTGCCCACCACCCTGGCTGGGGTATAAACCATTGTTGCCCTAAAAGATGAGCTGTGACACACGGAATACTGTAGTACCTAAAGCATCTTGCAAACTTACTTGTCCTGTATGCCTAGTAAGAAAACACATATCCAGCTGTGCCCCTCTCTCATCAGATGCTAACGTGCAATAGAGAATGAAGCCCTGTTTGTAAAAAAAGAACAAGCAAACTTAATCCAAGATTGTTCCGGAGGATTGAAGTTTTATCTTTGGTTACACTTTATTATACTACAGCAAATGCTCCCATGCAAGGACCTTTGAGTAATTGTTTAATCAACTTTGTTTAGAAAAGTAATAACTCTGAAAATTGCATCCTTTTTTCTGAAAAAGCCTGATATCAAGTCAACATTTCTCTTTTAGTCCTCTGTTATTACAGATTTACAAGATATTTAGTTTATTTTATTAAGAAATATACTAGCTCTATAAACTTTCTTTTCATCTGAATTTCACTTCAGATGTTAGCAATATACTTCTAATTATATTTTATTTATTTTTGCACAAATTTCATTAAGGACAATTCTCTAAGTGTAATAATGTTTCTTTGTTACTCTTCTTTTAGAAGAATTAACCAAATCTCATCTCTTAAAAGAAGAACTATATATAAAATCATAGAATTATTTAGATTGGAAAAACCTTTAAGATCATTAAGGCCAACCACTGCCAAGCCCACCACTAAACCATGTCCAAAAGCACGACATCTACATGTCTTTTAAATACCTTCAGGGACAGTGGCTCAACCACTTCCCTGGGCAGCCTCTTCCAATGCCCTTTTGGTGAAGAATTTTTTCCTAATATCCAATCTAAATCTCCCCTGGTTCAACTTGAGGTCATTTCCTCTTGTACTATCACTTGTTACCTGGGAAAAGAGACCAACACCCACCCTGCTACAGCCTTCTTTTAGGTAGTTGTAGAAAGCAACAAGGTCTCCCCTGAGCCTCCTTTTCTCCAGGTTAAACAACCCCAGTTCCCTCAGCTGCTTTTCATAAGACTTGTTCTCCAGACCCTTCACCAGCTTTTTTGTCCTTCTCTGGACAAGCTCCAGCACCTCAGCATCTTTCTTGTAGTGAAGGGCCCCAAACTGAACACAGTATTCGAGGTGGGGCCTCACCAGTGCCAAGTACAGGGAGACAATGACCTCCCCAGTCCTGCTGGCCACACTATTTCTGATACAAGCCAGGATGCCATTGTCTTTCTTGGCCACCTGGGCACACTGCCGGCTCATATTCAGCTGGCTGTTGTCCAACACCCCCAGGTCCTTTTCTGCCAGGCAGCTCCAGCCACTCTGCCCCAAGCCTGCAGCATTACCTGGGGTTGTTGTGACCCAAGTGCAGGACCTGGCACTTAATCTTGTCGCATCTCAAGTATATATTTTTATATATACATATTTATTTACTCCTGTTCATAAAACTTTCCCATTTCAGTAAATTTATTCAGAATTGCAAATGAATCCTCTCCCTTATATCATTTTTTCTTTAATCTTTCTTATTAATATTTTCCCAAGATTGATACTAACACCACAGAACCTCCTGAAAAGAATGAGCACTAAATTCCACAGACATTCAGGTTGACTGTTTCCAGTAAGAATGTTTTGTGTATTTATTTGTCTAAAGTAGTGAACGCTTTTCTTTAAAGTGTCTGACATTGTAAAACTTTGGTGAATTCAAGCACATTCTTAAGGAAGAGAAGAAAAGGAGAGAGAAAGGAAAAAAAGGACGCATAGAAATTGTGGAAGTATGTAGTGACAATATTTTCACAGCTGATGTGGAAAGAACTATGAGATGCTTTTGCTATGTTCCTTGTCAGAAACTCACCTCAGCTGGAAAATGAGAAAGATTGTGCTTCTCAGAACCACTTTTTTTTTTTTCTATCACAAGAACTTTATTTCACATGTTTAAATGGGCCAAATTTTCTACACCAGGGATACCCAGCATTTCATCAGCTGAAGACTGCCGTTACTTGTCCCCAGTCGAAGATACATCAAGTACATAAGAACCGAGTAGCTGGGGTCTACTCTATTCCTCAACATTGTTGTTGGCATGTCGTGACAAGAAAAATTAAAGCAGAGGCAGATGAGCTGGCTGAGCTGGTAAAGCAAAACATATTTACTTACTGGACAGTCTTGAAAAGAACAAAGCCATTGCAATAACCTGTCTGCAGAGCTGTGCCACCAAACATTCATCCATAGTGTAAATATTTCTCCAGAAAATCAGTGAGCATGACTGCTGTCTCAGTGACTGCATGGCTCTGTTTTCCTGTCTATAAAACAAAAAGGGAACTGCAGAGAGTATACCAAATCTCAAAACCAATTTATCTGTGGTACACTCCTGATGGTTTTGTTTTCTTCTTTGAGTGTTATATACACATCGTGACTTTTTTACAGACCTGTGCAATACCTTACACTGCTCCTTTGGGGCTTCTAAAAATAATAGTTAGTGATCAAGCACTCCACATTTGTAAATCTAGAGACTCATGTAACTTTGATTAGATACAGAGATGTTGCAGCAGTCCAGAACTTGGAAAATATTTAGTGATTTATCCACGTTGCTATTTCTGATATGATATGTGTCAGACACATAACTGGTCCCATCAAATTTGTCAAAACTTTCATAGCACATCTTATATCTCCTCCTTTTTTTCATGATCCCTGGTATATATACTTCTGACCATCTGCATCTGACACAAGGAAGCAGGAGAGGAACTGTAGTGCTGTCGCAAGCTCACCAGGCTACCAGCCATCAGGACCATATGCCTGAAATATTCATCTTAGAGGGTAATTCCTTTAAAGAAAGCCTACCTCTCCTGGTGTTCTGTGCCAATGATGCATCCTGTTAATCAAGAGACCATTTTATCTGGGCTAGTTTTCAAGACTCTGGAAAGTCTTGAAAATCAAAGCATCCTGAGAAGAAAAAGATACACTGAGAAACTTCCACTCCTGACACTGTTGCTTCTGCCATACTGGATGCATCGATATTTACCTTTTCTAAACTGTTAGGTCTTAGTCTTACTCTGCTCAGGCAGGCAACATTTATACATGACCTCAGCGGTCCTGTACAGATGTAAGCAGAGCCTGAAGGAGGGGAAAACTCCCTGAATGTAAACAGGGTTTTGCCTGAGGATAGGTATCACGTCTTGTTCCCATTTTAGAATCCATTTCTTAAAAGATCAGACCCAGCGTGCTACTGAAATTGAGTGATTTGGCATGCTTATGTATTTGGGTGACAGCCAAGGAGAAATTTTAATGCAGTATATTTCAGTTCAGGTGAACAAAAGCTGAGTGAGTCACCTATTGTGTCTGTGAAATACTTGTTTAAATGTCATTGCCGTGGCTGTCTGCTTTTCTGTGCACAAGAATTCTGCTGTGCAGTTGCTGCTCAGTTCAAACTGGGACATTGACTGCTAAATCAGTAATGATAATGTGTGGTAATATTGTCTATAAAAGGATGTCAGTAGATTTGAAGTACCTTTGTGTTTGCCTGAAAAGAAATGTAGGGAATAAAGAAAATGCTAGTGTTGTACGTAGTCCTTAGAGCTGTGTAGAAAACTGAACACAAGAGATTAAAAAAGAATCTCACAAGAATTCATGAAATGCTAAATTCTGGTGCATTAGTTTAAAAAAGTACTGTTGATATTTGGAAAGAAATGCTAGAACTTGGCTATAAAACCTGACATTGATCCTATTTAAATAGGTCCATTAAAAAAAAAAAAAAACAAACAAAACACCAAATCAAAACCAAAACTAAGCCACACACAAAAAAAATATCCCAAACGACCACAACTGGATGTTGTACTACTACAGGATTTTTTTTAATTGTTCCCAATTTACAGGGATATAGAAGTGGGATAAGAAACTGGAAAACTGTTGAATAATTTTTTACTTACCACAAAAATTTAAGAAACATTTCTTTAGGTTGCATTTTAATTGTTGAACAGAGCTGGTTCCTTGGTGACAATCATGAAGCTGAAGCCACAGGGAATGCCTTAAAAATATCTCACTGGGTCCAGTGGTATTTTTGGGAAGATGTGATGTTTCACATGCTCTCTTCCTGTCTCATTCAGGGCAATTTCCCTTCAGCCTTTTGTCTGAACTGATAGGATGGGATTCATCTCATCTTGTTTAGCAATCTGAAAGATACATTTTTGTCCAAGCTGGTCATTTTTACTCTATAGTTAAGAAAGATGCCAGTTAGAGACAGGCATCATCTGATAGAGACAGTCTGGGTCAATTGATGTAGGACTGACTGGACCATACTCTGAAAAGTGCTCATTTGCCTCTACTCTTTGCAAAAGGGGTCTAACAAGAACAGAAACTGACATCTTCGACTTGATATTGAACTGTTACACGACTGTTATCACTGAGAGAAATCAGATCTGCTCAGACAGACAGGCTCTACAACATCCCTCTCCTTCCACACACACCAATCCTCCTGCAATTCTGTGAGCCAACCAAATTGGGTTGTGCACATGTGCATGCACAGTCTGTGCCTCTTCCAAGAAGCCATGACAATTTACAAACCAGCAGCTAGGAGAAAAAAAATATAAAATATAAACATATTTTAAAATACTATTACAATGCTAAGCCCCAGCCAAAACTACAGACAGAACTGTTCTTAGAAAAGATGCTTCGGATGAACTTTCCTCAGTAACAGCCTCCTACTTGTGCAAGAGAGCAATATATTTTAAATAGTTCATACTGATTGACAATGTTACTGGGAGGCAAGTGAACAGCCTTCTGGTGATTTTACGCATCAGGAATATGGATGGACAGCTGAAGATGCAAGGCCAAGAGCACACAGACACACAGCAACAGAACCAGGGGCAGAATTTAGGCAAATGAATTCCCAACCCAACTTTTGCTAGTTGTTAAAATCCCTGCAGAGAATATTCAGAGCAGCCTCCTGCCATTACTACATTCTCTATATGTTTTATGTGCAACCTCATAATTTTTTAGCACATTAATATCTCTAATACGAATGTATTTTTCACTATTTTTCATTTTCACACACACACGTGTGACCAAAACCACATAAGTTACATGGTTACTAAATCAAAAGAAGTCACAAATAATGGGCTCTACTGTGTGTTATAACAAGACTAGCTGTGGAAGCCAGATAAAGCTTACTTGTAGCTACAAGTTCAGTCCTGCATAGATGATCAAAACGTCCATACTGATGTCCTTGCTGGGGGTACACTTGACATGGTGTTCTCTGAATATGTGTGAAGCTATCACGATATAAATGAAAATAAAATCCTCCACATCATAATTGAAATTTCTATTTATTAATAAGTGGTGCAGTTTTTAAAGACAGAACATAAAAAATCAGTTAAGAAGTATTGTTTGCATAATATATTGAAATAAACATATTAAAGTTGTTCAAATATTGGACAGTGCCAGAATATAAATTACACATACAGTTTAAAAATTACAATAAATAATATTATAAAGAGCACTAAAGGCCACTTGTATAAAAGTTGTGTTCCCTTGTCAGCCAGAATCTGAAAAGCATCTTTGTAGCATGGAGAAAATTTTAGTGAGCAAGGCACAAATACTAGTAATAATAAGATGCTATAACTAGAAAACAAAATGCAATTGGCTATGTAACCTTCAGTCTCAGCATATTGTTGAGGATGGAAGTAGGATCCCACTTCTACTACTTTGCTTCACTTAACTTCAGAGGGAAGCTACTAAAAGCTGAATTGGGAAGGATCAAATCTTACAGCCTAAACAATCAGAAGCAATAGTCATACCCAGGATCTTCATCCTTAGTGCCCAGCTAAAACCACTTGAAAATGGCCCCTTCTTCTCTGCACCTCTGAAAATGGTCTTCAAAAGTGAACACCCACATTCAGATGGGCTCCTGAAAAAGTGGTATTACAGCAAATTAGTGAGGTGCTGTAGAAAATTTAGGTTTGCAGCTCTCAGGCACCTAAAGCTTAGAGGTGGGGGCTGTGGGGTGCATGGAATCAAGATCCAGCTTTCCCACATGCTCTGCACTAAGCAGGACACATTCGGTTCTTCCATAAGCAGATGTAACACCCCTGCAACAATGGGGCTCCCAGGAGGCCTGAATTTACTCCTTAATCTGCATTTTCTGATTGATTTAGGCTGTGATCTTGCAAACTGATTGGACCACTGTGCTTGCCTGAAGGCCACAAGTCAGCAGTCCTGCTACACGTGGGTTCAGGTGGGAATTAGTCTAAGGTGCTGCTGGGTCACAATTTGAAGCAGAAAAATTTAAAACTATTTCCTCTCTGAACCATAACAATGCAGCAAAGTTACAGATAAAAACAGAGCAAATAGAGCCAAAGTTTAGGGACTTTCCAATCAATCTCTCCACATGCTGACTTCCCTTTTATTTTGATAGGAGCTGGACTGATTAATTCAGTGCAGGGAAAATCCAAGGCAAGGACAATAGCCATTACCTGACTAGATTTTTTATTTAAAGGACCAACTCCTTAAGTGGAACATAAACCACATTTTCTATACCTGTATAATTTAACTAAACATTCACTTCTGCCTTAAAGAGTTCTTCTCAGCTTGAATCTAAGGTGAGGAAGCTTGATTGATAATAATGATGCAAAGAAAGCCACACCATGTAAACACAGATTCACCTTTTCAAAAACTTTCAGACGTGTGTTGTTAGTGACTGAAAAATCAGTGTAAAAATGGAGCTAAGAAAAACGTCTCCAGATCAACCCTGTCTTTTACAAGGAAATTCATAAATAAAGGCAGATTAGGACCCAGTCCTGCTCCCTGTGCATGTTTGAGAAGGCTTCTTACCGATTTCAAGGAGAGCAGAGGAAATCCCCACACCTACTTATGAAAAATATCTCAAGTCCTGAAATGAACCCTTGGTCACTTGTAGGAGTTAGGAGTCAGCAAAGAGTGGATCCCAATGGTTAATTTAATGTTAATGATATGCAAACAAAGTGTCAGTTTCATTCTAGATGCTAGGAAGGTCAGACACAGAACTGATAGCTGTTAAACTGAATGTCACACACAAATGGAGGAAGGGATATATCTAATCCATTCCTCGTATGACAGGTGCTATTGATGCAGGTGCCTCAGTCAAGTGAAAGTGTGAATAAGGATTCCTTGTCTATGGTGAAATTATTCTGCAAAGCAGGTACTGACCATCTAAATGTTGCTAGGGTCAATAATCACAGGTACCTTTATTTTTGATGCACTCCCTGGTCTGATCCTGAACTGGAGTCTGATGAAGTTTGTGTGCAAATCCCAGATCAGGGATGGTCTCCAGATCTCACCTTGCTGGTGACATCTTGGCATGTATCTGTTGTTGGCACAGACAGCAGAACTGATGCACACCCTATTTTTAATACAGATGATGTAGAAGACAGAGAGCTGCTAAGCACATCACCCTTCTGAACAGAAAAGTCACTTGTTACGGTGCAAAGAAGTGTGTTAGAAAAAATAAGCATTAAAATAAGCTAATGAGACCTTCCTTGACCCTCTTCTTGGGTCTCTTCCTGAGGATCCAGAGATGTCCACTGCAGAAAGTCCTGCTTACCACCAATGCCTTTTAAGAAGAGGCAGACCTTATCTGTTCAGTTAGTACATTAAATATTTCATAATGTGGTTACAAATACATGACCTGGTGCTTTTACACTGCATATAGTAAACTGGTGCTTAAAGCCCATAAAAAATATTAACTTGAAGGCAGTTCAGCTGCTAAGTGTACACAGCGCAGGGCAGCCCAAATCCCACTTTCTCTGAGGCTGCACTCTGTGTGCCAGTCAAGACTTATCCAAGTCTCTCCCCTCGCTTGGATTTTCTCTTGGAATAAACAGACATTTATAATGAGGTGATTTATGGGTTTTCAGCCAGGTTTAATACTGAGAAAATATTCCCTTTACATGACCAGGCATGGGAGAAATTAGAAACCTGAACTGAAGAATTTGAGGGGGAATTGGGCAGGGAACTGCATGGCATAGCCAGGGTCAAAGACATTCACAAACAAATTTCTCAGATTGCACTTGGTTTTTGGCTGGCTTGATTTTTGATTGCTCAGATCTAGAAAGCATTTTAAGAAGGGACAAACTCAAATGAAATCAGCAGGAATGCCAGGCACTTGACATATAAGAAAAGTGAAGCAGGCTTCTCTAGCATATACTTAAACCAACTTCAGAAGTCTAGCAATGTTAAAATCAATTTTCACTCTTTATCATTCTTTTGTTGCATAAGGGTTAAATCTTGCCACAGGCATGCATTTCTGTATCAGAAAGCTTGCAGCAGGTGCAATACAAGTATTTCCAAGAAACACTGATGGCCAAAGAATTCTTCTCAATATGCCAAATTATAATGAATTACACTTCTGTCAGCTAGTTTTATTCTCTTAAAATTTAGCCATGAAACTGCACCAAACACAGATTATCTTTCAGGTCAGCGGATATTTTGTCAATTAAGTAATTACTAAATCTATGCTTCATGTCATCATAATTACTGGTCTCAGAACAGCTCCATGGACTCAGGCCAGTCTTCAAAGGCTGTAACTGGTCTTCATTATTTACTCAAGTAACTACAGCAATTTGTCCTCCCTGAAGTCCTGTCCCGGAAAGATGTATCACAATTTAGCTGAAATAGCAGATGAAATAAGGAGATCCTAATCCTTTAGATGTCTCTCTAAATAGAGAATAAACAATGAAGATTAAGGCAATGCCTACATGTGGAAGAGAATAGAAGATCCCTGGGAGGAATGACTGTTATGAGAAGTCCACAATACTGAGGAAGTAAACATGAAGTTTATTACTGTGGGCAAAACCCAACACAGTATCTTCCATTGAAGCACACTCTATCCAAGCCTGTTCAATACCCAGTAAATAATGGGATGCCCAGTAAAGTGTATGTCTTTCTTGTGCTCTGATTGCATGTGCCAAGGATGCTCAGTTGTGCCACTGCAGTATAATACAAGCAGTCACTACAGAAAGTCCACTTTCTAACATCATACCTGGGCCAAATCCTTGTGTCTTTGTTGGTCAGTGCTCTAGCCATGGTGGTGAGGTCATTGTGTGGAGTGACAGGGTTCATTCTCAACAGGAGGTGGGCATGAGCCATTGTAGAGGGGCTGCACCTTGGATCAGTGGGGTAGGCCTGAGCGCCTTCCCACTGACTATGGGTGTCTCTGATCACCTGACATTTAAGCAAGCCACCCTCTGCTCCATCTAAAGTTGGTAGAAATTTGGTCACTGTAGATAATTGAGTTAAAGATGAGAGTAATCTCATCCTAAAGCTGATGTGTGCCTTGGTTCTTGCACCCCGTGCTCACTGTACTGATTAATTTTCCACTAGCTGTAAAGAATGCATAGCCATCGAACTTGACATTCAATGGATGCTATGCTGTTGACACCAGATGAATCCTGCATAGGATATTTGGACAGGTTAGTTTCACTAGCTGTATAGACACTACATTTCCACTGTAGTGGTGAGATTTTTGTTTCATTTCTGCCCTGTTCCCAGAGAGTTGGATTGTTTTCCTGTTCTCCCTCAACATAATTTCCAATTCCCATGAAAAATATTTGGCTCAAGCCTAGGGAGCATGCTTATCCCCTGACAGGTGAAAAAAAAATGGTATTTATGTATTAGTACATTGATATTAAATATGGCAGACATTCAAGGATTTGGAACAGTCCATTTTCAAGAGAAACAGTAAACAGAGAGAAACAGATCCTGGTGGCATCCCACATTGTGGAATTCTTAGGGAACACAATAACAATTCTCTGCACATCTGAGGAGCTCAAAGTGCGTGGCAAATATCAGTGAATTAAGCCTTACAACCTGTGTATATGTATGCAAGTATAACTCCCAATTAACAGACAGGGAAACTGAGGCACAGTTACATTATGCAGCTTACTTAGCAGCACAAAAGTCAATAAAAGAGTGGAGTGTATAAACCTGGAGTTCCCTACACTGAACCACTGTATTTTTGGAACAGAAAGAAAATTTGGCCCCAGAAGTAGCAAATGGGTTTAGCAAAAAGTTTTCTACAAAATAGCATTGTATTCATGCTTTGAGTAATTTTATAAGCAGTAGTGAAGATTTTCAAAGTAGTCGGAGGGATTTATATTTACATTTTACAATAAATAAATACCCACGATCAATCCCAGGAGGTGGCTTTGATAATTTTAAATTCTACTCTTAATTTCATTTTGACATTGCATTTTATGGGTATAAGAGATCACATGAGAAACATTTAGTTCACAAAAACATTTCAGTAAGGTCATTTACTTTCACTCAGATTTTTCCCTGCTTTGAATATTAGATGTTCTTGTCTAAGTCGGTTAGAGATTGATTTACTTATATTGGAAAATGGATTCAGATGTAATGTTTTCATAAAGGGATATAGCTCCTGAAAATATTTTTACTTTGCTGCTCTGTTTACAAAATGTAGCAAGGACCACCATATCTTGCCTTTTATCAATTCACTATTGTTGTATTGAAGAGTATCAGATAGATATGTATCATAGAAGAAATCAGCTGTACCATTTATATAGGGTAAAGTCATGCAAACCATGCTCAAAACTAAGCTCCTTAGTTTTGGTAGCATGAAAAAAACTGCATTAGTAAATTGTATGAAATGGTGCAGAATGACTACCACTAATATCACATGCATCTTATGCAGCCATTGGTGTTTTGAACTAGTAAGCTTTGGGTGTAGAGTAAGTGAGATATACAAAGTATGCTTACATTACACGGAGAAGTCAACCAGTGACTGCCCCCACACACACTTTTAAACTGGCTTATTTGAAGGGGTCCATATTGAATCTGAAATCCCATCTCCTGTAGAAGACAAAGGCATGGAGCCACTTGGTGTAAAAGGGTCGGTGTCTGTGTCCGTTTCCCCCTCTGCTAGGTAGCGTTTCTCTCTCATCCATGCCGACCCCCCATTGGGGCCAAATGGGAAGTCGTCTCTGTCTTGGGAGATACTGAAACCACTCGGGGAGCGCTCAAGTTCCTCATGGTTGACGGAAAGAAGGGATAATGGAGTATCACTGTCTCTTGTTAAGCTCCTTCTCTGCCTTGGAGACACCTTATCTGAGTAAGGGCTTTGTAGGTCTCCTTGAGAGTGGTAGCTAACCTGGGAGTCCATTAATGTAAATATAGGCAAAACTGTTGGCCTTTCTGCATATGAAGTTGAGGAAGGTGTGGCTTGCAGTTTGCCAGAGTTTTGCCCACCTATTGATAAAGGTTGTGAATGAGTTGTATGACCGTGTGCTGAGAAACCATAGGGACTGACTTTGTTGACTGGAACCTGCTGGAAGTTGTAAGGAGTTTCATGAGCACATTGCTCAGTGTATTTATATATTATTGTTTTCAATTCAGAATATTTGTTTTCTTCTCTCTTCTCCTTTGCAGGAGAAGCAGTTTCTTTCAATGGACTTATCTCAGCGACTTGTATTTGCAGCTGTTCCATATGATGCATATGCATATCAACAAGAAAATCCAGTTTCTTCCCCATGTCATTAACCTGAAAAATACCAATGTTATGATATTGTTTCAAGTCAGTTCAATAACAGAGTCAGTACTTCCATACATGTCCCAGCAATGGTGTGCTGCTATCTTTATTGGTCATGAAGGTAATTACAAGATAATCATGACATTCTGTTGGAACCTGGACTGCTGGGACTTCCAGCTTATCCTTTAACTGCTTATGCCCTTATGAACTGTGTCAAAAAACTCTTAGTGTTGCTGGGTATTTGACAGTCCAGCATCCAACAGCAGTGTACAATGTTATGACCAAAGTCATAATACCATGCTGTAAATAGCTAGTACCAATATACAACAGAATTGCCTTTGCATACAGACCTATTCTCTAAAGTCCCACAATAACAGGGTCAAATATCAGGAATAATTTCCTTTCTCTTTCGATAGTATTTTGTGCCTGAACATTTACGTTCCATGAAAGAAATTGATGTGAATCAATGCCACTTGCATCCATCTTAGTCATGTATTTAAAAATGAGAGTGTCTTGACTTGTTAAGTGATAGGTTAGGATGTGCAAACAGAGCCCCAAAATACCTGTGGAGGCAAACTTTTTGAGTGCTAGACCCTGAAAAACAAGGCGGTGCTCACAACAAAACACCAGACATTATGGAGTTTAAAGGAATTAAAAAGTCTCATCTAAACATCAAGGTTAGAGTCTTGTTGCCATATATAATGATATTCATTCAACAGGTTTCAAAATGCACTTTCCAGTTAATTAAATTATTCCATGAAAAACTAACAGCATAGTCTTGTGATTGTAAGTATGAGATCTGTGTGAGTCTTGATCACCAACAGTACAAATCTGTCTGGGTCAGCCAAAGACTCGTACAGAATTTATGTCAGCTTTATCATTTCTGTACAAGCACCTCAGCCTCCACCATTGTCATGAAATTACATACCTGTCGTTCAACTTTAACAAATTTGCCCATCATACTTTGGTCTTCAGTATCTGCTGTAGATGCTTTGGCTACATATGGATCATTTCTATAAAGAATTAATAACTCTATTAGTGTTCACATTTTCTTTGCATCACAGTAAGTAATTTATATCAGAAAACAGAATTATCTTCTTAGTGGTATATTCATATAGCTCCTTGGAGCTCCATTTCAGAAAATATTTACTTTAGTTATTTATCATACAAAAAGAAGCAGAAATCTTTTCTATGTGATTTCAATGCATTTTGTAAAAAATGTATTCCTGATTTTTAATTTTAAATTATTTTGGTTCAAAATTAAGAAGAAGATTAAGATAAAACAAAAGCAAACAAAAAGTTCAAAATGAAAGTAAAATTTATCTCAAATTTGTTGGAAAAATTTCAGGTTTGTGAAAAATATTGAGATAGTCTAGATAAGGGGTCTACAGATGGACATAAGTTTTTAAATTAAATTCTTTATAATTAGTATCTTTGAAAACTGAATCTGAGTGTCCAAGGTTTTTTTTCTCAATTTCAGTAAACTAAATACTAAGTAGCAGAGACTGGAAATGCTTGAAAGAGACAATCTGGCCTCAAGATTTAAAGTAGATTCCAGAACAAATTTTCTTCTATGTAATTTCCTACTGCTCATCCATCAGTTGGCCTAACTTCAGGTGGTAAGAAGATGATCTCTGCTTAACTAAAGAACTTTGATTTATAACTTCATGCGATTTAAGAGGGTCATTATCAAGTTAAATCTTTATCAAAAGGTTTCCAAACCAACCTCAAAGGAATCTTTATCTTCCCATAACCTATGCCAAAGTCTAGAAAAACAATTTCGAAGCACTTGTTCTTCAGCATGATTTAGAACAAATATATCCTAAAACTTTTGTTTTAACAGGTCCAGTTCTTCTCTTTCTGACAAAATGCAAAATATATCTGTGAATATATCTTACTAAAGCAGAAACTATAACTAAAACATGTCAGATGTTGCACATTGGGTTACTGATTACATGGGCTCATGCAAATTTTGCAATCTGCTTTGTTTTCCCAAATGATCATTGTCTCTTCCATATATGTAGGTCTCTGTCTTCACAGTTACATGTTTTCAGATTTTTTGCTGGGTGGAATAAACCAGATAGAGCCAAGTTAATTTATTTTTTGTAAGATTACTTTTGTTCTGAGCAACCATAACAGCTTTGGGGACAGATTGTGGATGGTCTTGTGTGGTTCTTCATGGGTATTTATTGACAGATTGATAATTGTAAATAACAGAAGAAATGTCATTTATTATTGAGTTCTTGCTATCAGGAATGCAGCAATACAATAACATGCTGTAACTTTCACAGCCAGAAACCTGGTATTGGAATCTATTTTCAGTAATTATCACCAATCATTGGTTTAAAAGCACCATAATTAAAACTCTGTGCTTGACATTTGGTGGGGGCTATAATGAAACTTTTTTCACTTCCGTAAGATAACTGGTTTACCTTTAAATTATCAATGATTTTTATTGAGTTTTTAAATGGGTCTACTAGTTGAATGTTAGAAATTCAGCACATCAGCAATCAAATATATGTGTTTCATATAAAATCACATTTCCAAACTGTGGAGAAGATGAGCTAGACAATGAAGAAGTCATTAAGTTTAGATTTCCATCATACATTGTTCTGAGGCAAGCTAGTGTATTTCTGGCTCAATATTTACACATATATATCTTGTAGCAACATATCCTCTCGATATCATTATTATAAGAGTGTACTGGCTGGATGAATGAAGGTCATGCTTATTGATATGAACGAACTTCTTATTTCTGTTTCAGTATGTGCAGAATACTAGGCGTAAAAAATTCACCTGGGGGACTGTTGTGAAGGGTAAGAAAAAGCTCCTCCCTTTTGAGATTTCTTATGCTTGGGAGTAGATGGAGGTCCAGGTGTAAAAATCATATCTACTCTGAAAAAAAGAAAAGCGCAACTGCATAAGTCCATCTCTAAATGCTAACACATGATAGAAAATTCTATGCATCTCTGCAGCAAACAGTAGCAAAGATTAAAAAAGGAAGCATGTTTTGATTTGGTAATATATTAAGGGACATGACATGTTTGTTCTGTTCAGGGTCCACAATCAATACATTGAATGTAATTACCTGGTAATTTCATGGTAATTAAGTAATTATCTAGCTCACTCTTTCTAAATGTTGACATTTGGAACACATGACTTCATTTCCTTCAAAGGAATTAAATAGTGTGATTGTCAAAAAAGCCTACAATAACAGCTGCTCCTAAAAATGTCAAGAGAGACCCATCGGGTTTTGTGCTGGATACTGGAAATCAGAATTTGACAAAAGGTGTCAATTCCTTACACTCTTAACAAAACAATGACTTTCTATCCATTATTGTGCCTAATTATCCGTATTTTATTTTAAATCTTTACTATTTTTTTTTTTTTGGCTTGAAAATTAGAACTATAAATGAACTTTCACAAGGACTCCTACTTGACTTTTTGTTTGGAACAAAACCAAAAGGATTGTTTGGGAGGCTCTAGCACATTTAATTACACTTTTTTACTCTATCAACATATTCTTTCATTTGACACATCCAACTGCTCAGGTGCAAGCAAGCCTCTGTTCACTCAGCCCACACAGCAAACTGACCATCAGCATTAGTGATTGTGTGTGGTGCTCAGTTGCCCTCTCAGTCTGAACCACAACAACCAGCGGGCACAGGTCAGCAGAGAATCCAGCCCAAAGAAAAGCTCATGTAGAGCAACTATTGCTTTTATATATCATCTGTAAAAAGGGAATAAAGCGGGAAACTTAACCCTAATCAAATAAAGCAATGGTCAAGAAAATTCACAGGACTTTTTACCCTGATTTCCTTGTTCTAAGTGCAGACCAATGGTCTCTTCTGCTGCAATTACCCCTGCTAGTTGCTCACTTGCCTTTATTCTTTGGGGAAAAGACTTTCTTAAAGCCCAGCTATGCTGTGCAAAGGCACAGCTTCTGGGTTGTCTTGTATAGGCCAAATACGCTTTTATTTTGCCAGCACAGCTACATATTTTCCCCATTTACCAGAGGATCCTTACCTTGCCTGAAGATATTTTATTCTGGAAAGCATATCAAGATGCCCTGCTGAGTATTGCTCTATCACATCCTTTACATCGTAAGGCCTCAATGTCTCTTTGAATTTTTTTTTATAGAGACGAAACTGTAGTATTCTGCATAATAAACAGAAAAATTATTAAGTTCTTATATAAATTCCATAATTTTTTTATCAAATAATTGTTAAATATTCTGAATGTTTGGAAATAGAGCATGTTTTTTCAAACCAAAGCAATAAAACATAAACAGAGAATCTCTAATATCCGTAAATATAAAATACCTGGCTTTTAATAATTAATAGGCTAAAAGAAACTATATGCAAAAAATTTCTTTTTCAGCACTATCATCATAACTAGAAATGGTTCAAAACTACGAAATCATATGTGGAATTTGTTTTTGAATAACACAAGTCACAGAAAATTCTGAAGCTATGAAGCTGAAGCTGCTATTTTTATGCTTCAGCCTATCATAAATATAATTTATAGTATATGTAATGCCAAATAATTTTTAGCCTGGTTTTCATTTTGCACCTGTGAAATTTTTGGATAAGGAAAGTTAATTTGATAGAAATGTGGAAGTTAAGAACTCAGCAGCAGTTCAAGTTGTAGAGAAAAGAAAAAGTGTTAGAATTGCCTGAAGTGTCCTTGAAAAAACAGCAGTATAACATTATCATTGTTGCAGTAAGAATGATAATAGTAATATAATTGCTGTTATTGTTATTATTACTATTATTATAAAATGTCCTAATAATTAATAACAGAATTCCTATAATAAGAACCAGTGCTGTCCAGAGCACTTGAAAACTATTTGGCATTCTTTTTTTCATTCTTTTCTATATATTAGCTTACATTGTTATATCTTGGTAGATTAAACAAATAGACAAGAAACATATATAAGAATGAAAAGCATTTTATATCTTTAATCTGTTTTACGCTTGGGATCTGAGGGTTTGCTTTCTCAGCACAGTCTCCATGTTCTATTGGTCTGAATTGGGTAATTGCTGTCATCTGCTAAGATTCTGACCTCTTTTTTATTCAAGGTTGTTTTTTTTTTTTTTTTCCCAACCTTTTTGAAATTTGTATACATTTTCACGTAGCAAAGATTATGACTTTTTAAAGGTTTTTGACCCTTTAATTCTGTTGCTTATAAATCTTTTAAGATTTCAAAATTATACCTATGCCTATTTTAGCCAAACTATATATGATAACAGAAAAAATATACTTAAAAGAAAAGGATGAATGAAAAATAGGAATCACACTGTTAGCAATTTCGATTTAAAATATCCTTGATCATTATCCTGAAAACCCATTAAGTGGTTTTGTCTGAAAGAATTACTTCCCATTAGCATCCAGGGTCTGGGTAAACTATACAAGGGGAAAAAAAAAAAAAGGTCTTGATTCATGATTGAGTTTAAAGGGAAATTGCATAAACCAATTAGATTTGAATAGGATGTGGGAAAGGAAATTTTGCAAAAGTAATAACGGCATGTCTCATGGAGATGGAGATGGAGATGAAAAGCAGCGCACATGTATAGCCTGTGTCTGAAATCATGCGGGTATTGGGGAAAGAAAGGGAAAACTATGGAGGATGTAGGGATGAAGAAACTTCCAGTAGGAGGGAACCAGTCATGGGAAACATGAGAAAGCCTGTGAGACATATCTTTCAGCAGTCTTGAGAAATCTTGGAATTCTTAATGACTGGTTCTCATGCACCCAGTCGGAAAAGAACCAGGATAATATATATTATGGTTATATACATATAAGTATATGTTTATATACATATAACAATATTCCTTGAAGTTTTTCTAAGAAGATAATTTTGGGGCACTCCAGACTTGCAGTATCTCACCTGGAAGGTAGTAACTCCCTAGTCCAAAACTAAACAACTTCTGGAATAAAAAGCAATTACAATGAAAGAAGAGTATTTCCCTATGGGGGGCATTTCTCAAGGAAAAAGGGTAAAAAATACTGAGTGGAGGAGTAACAGAGCATCAGTGAATGAATTCTATGTGCATGATGTGCTAAACACATTATCAAGCCTTACTAGCAGTTTTCTAGCCCTAGGGAATATCTCTTGTGATATGAAAATAGAGGTGACACATGTCACAGGCTGAAGACTGCTGAAATGGAGACCTCAGCATCTATTAAAAGATGACAGCTGAAAAGTATATTGCACACTCATACAGTTGTGAATAAAGAAGAGTTGAGTCAGCTCAGAGTTTATTGTTAAATGAAAATTTCAGTTTTACGTAAATATTATAGTCACTAAATTGAGCAAGATTATTTCTGGCATATTTTAATGAAGAACTTTATACAATATTATTTTATAATATATTTATGGAGTATGTTGAAAAAATGACATGGTCAATGTTACTGAAAAACATTTTCCTTTCTGCATATTTTCAGTGAGGACTTTAAACAAGGCCTCTCTTGTGCTTTTCAATATATCTAGCATTGTCTAATCTGTTGTATTTTAAAAAAGCAATAAGAAGCAACAATAAATCAACATCAAGCAACACGGTAATGTGATTTCCTGAAGCATAAACATTCAAAGTCAAAGCAAAGCACTGAGGAGCATTTACCTGACAGCTCGGATGGCTGTCTTGAAAGTGGGGATCATATCCTCCATAAGGAAATCGCTACTGTCGCCTCTCTCTTCTGCCATGGGTTCCCCTGTTCCTGCATCTGCAAAGCAGGTCAAACAAAAGCTCTATGAACATCTGACCACACAATATTTAGAGGGAGGTCTGACTGACTAAAGCATTGCATAAAGTAAGTGTAATTTAATAAAGGAGCATCTCTTGCTGGTTCCTCTTTCTCTGGTCAGCTCTTGAAAAGGATTTCATAATTCTGGTGGGACAGCTGTAAGACACATTATTTGAGGGATCTCCTCTCAGATTCCAGCATTTCTGAAACATTGAGAACTTTTCTTCCTTTCCAATGGACTTACGAGTTCCCACTTTTAGGGGTTTTTACAGTGAAAAGTCTTTGCCAAATTTATATTATGTAAGGCTAAAAGAGAAGTAGAAGCTACAGGCCAAGTTCTCCTCCCACTTGAACTATGTGGAGCATCACGTACTGTCATGGAAGAGAATAATCAAGTTCCTGATGTGGACACCCAGGCTACATCCACGGTAGTATGCCCGGCACGTACTGATGCCAGCTGGTACAATAAAGGAGAAACTGTTATTTAGAAAACATTTAGATGCTATAGGCAAGAAGAGGAAAATGTGTAGTCAGGGAAGCTGAGAGGAAAAATGCCTTATGATGTTGCATGGACACCCAGTGGAAGTCTGTTGAGGGGCAGCAGTCTTAGGGAGAATGTGAGGGAAGCAGCTGTTGACTCTATAAAAGAAGGTTTTAAGAAACCACCATAAGGAGGTATTTGAGATGCCTGGACACAGGCTAGTTCAGGGCTGGATGCAGTCCAGGAGGGAGCTACCTTAGCATAGCATCCCTGCTGATAAACCAAGCCATAATGGCATGTACTTTTGGGGGGGATATAGATTCAATGCGCCAGTGTGTCCTCTTTTTACAGGTCAAATAGGTTGATTTCACCACTGGCTTTATCCCATATCAATTGTTGGTTTTATAGAGGGCCATTGCATAATTTCAAGCAGTGTGTTGCAAGGACTCTGGCATTCATTACCTGGGGCTTCCCCAAACGTGCCATGTAAAACCAGGGACTAGCCATGCTTGGCACAGAAGGTCACGAATCTTCAACAGAAGATGCAGAGGAACAAAGTAAAATGGGGAGAATAGAGATGGATAGAAAGAAATCAACACAGATGGGCTACCTTCTGAGCTTTGCCAAAAAGCGTATGCTTTCATTCGGAATGCAGTGCGAAAACGCTCCTTATTATTCAAGACAACATTCTTAGGCTCTTTTGAAGGACTTTCTTCAATGGCATCTACATTCAGAGGGGTAAATAGCTTTCCTTTAGTATTGGTACCACGAACCCGATCCAAGAGACCCAGCTTTTGGCTACAAAATAAGCAAAAGTAATCATTTTCCTCCTTTGTACACTTTTAACTTGTTTTCATGATGCTTGACGTATATAATGGGCTAAATAAATGTTTTGTACACAAGGACACTGCTAGGGCTACCATAATACATCAATGTCTTTGTAAAAAATAGTTAAACTCCATAGATAATCAACTGCTTTTTATGAGATTTTTTTTATCCATGTTGAAAATGTTACCAGAGGGTCTTGCTATCCTCTCTATGTAATGTATCACAGTGCTTCAGTTCCTGTAGCATGTCTGAAGCATTAGGTTTATTATTAAGAAGAGAAACACCACTACTTAAGCAGTTATACCCTCTAATTATAAGGATGCGTTAGCCTTCCCTGTTCAGTGCTTTCTTTAACTATTGGGTCTGTGGCAGGCTATTAAATGAATAACTCGTAGAATCTGAGAATGGTTTGTGTTGGAAGGGTCCTTAAAGATCACCTAGCCATGGGCAGGGACACCTTCCACTAGACCAGGTTACTCAGAGACCCGTCCAACCTGGCCTTGAACCCTTCCAGGGAGGGGGCAGCCACAGCTTCTCTGGGCAACCTGTTCCAGTGCCTCACCACCCTCACAGTAAATAATTTCTTCCTTATATAGAATCTATATCTACCTCTTTCAGTTTAAAACCATTACCCCCTGTAATGCCCTTGCAAAAAGTCCCTGTTCAGCTTTCTTGTGAGCTCACTTTAGGTACTGGAAAGCTGCTATAAGGTCTTCCTGTAGCTTTCTCTTCTATAGGCTGACAGCCCCAACTCAGTATGTCTTCATAGGAGAGGTGTGCACAAGCAGGAGTAAAAGAAAGTCAGATATGCTGTGAGCCAGCACATAAATTATTAGCAAAATAATTTTTGGAAATAACACTGGAAAGGCATTGCTGAGCCATTAGTAGGTACAAGGTAGGGCAGGTTATTGAATTCTCTCCACCATTCACTTTCAGTCATCATTCATTGAAATTGAGGTGACCTATATGAATTGTAGTAAAGTGACGTATTTTATTCCTCTGATGATTCCTTGCACGGTCTTCTTATAGTTTACTGACTAAAAATATTTGTCCTTCAGTGACAATACATATCTAGAATTTCATTTACCTGCCATCTTACCAGCATCAGTAACCGTTTTGACAGCCTGACGACTGTAGCAGTCTTAAAGACAATTACTAATACCGCTGAAAATAGCAACACAAAAGGAATTTGCTAGTGAGTATATCAGATTATATATGCTCTGTACACTTTGTAGGTGATGATAGATGGTACAAATATTTGATTTGCTTGTTCAAGTTGCTGCTTAAATACTTGTTTAATTGCACATTTGTTAAAAAAAAAATGTGGGGCTATGCCATGGGAAGAAAGCCTGCCTTTTCACCCATTTTTGGATGTTGCAGTGTGGGACAGTTCTGGGGAGAGGTGAATTGTACACACGTGGTCAAGAGTCAGTTCTGTGCAGGACACTGGGTCAATGAGGTTGAGTGGTGAGGAGGGAAGAAGCCACCACAGATGGCAGGTTTCTGAGAGCCACAGATGGGAGCAGAGCTGAAGGATGAACAGCAGTGGTGACCAGAAGAAAGATTTCATAGGTATGCAGAGAAGTATCTGTGTAGTATGCTCAGCTGAAGTTGCTCAGCTTGCTGTCAGGAGAGTCAAGCACGGAGAGGGTCCACCATGCAAGGACCTAGTGGACAAAGATGAAGGCTTGTGTACAGACCTTGCAAGTGAGGTGTCTTACTCACAGAACTACTTATCCTCTATTTAAGGAGTTATCTTGGTCAGATGGATTATTTTTATGTTCTATGATCTTTGGTGTCATTGGGGCACCTCTTTGAAAGAAGGACTTATTATTATCTCAGAGCTCTGTCTGATGCAGTATCCCACCACAATGGAAGTTCTTAGGACTCTCTTAAAATTATGAAGGTGAGATTTAAAGACACATATGATGACATCGCAGCTTTCATGAGAGTGCTGACTTCTGTAGGAATACTGTAATTTACAGCATACAAAGTTCCTACCCAATGTGAGCACTGAACATCACAGCTTTTTCGGGGTTCTGTGTTTTTTTTTTTTTTTTTCTTTTTAATATGAATTACTGAGGCTCTCATGTCTACTATATGTTTCTGATTAATATATCTTTGACCTAGGAGGTAATGAAATACAGGCTTCCCTGTCACAAAAGATGGAAGGAACTAAACCTTTGTGTAGGATGTTTTTTTAGGCCTTCTGAATTTTCTTGTTGACATGACAATACTTGTGAATGCAATTTCTGCAGCCTGGTAAATTCAGACACTTGCCCTGTCATGGCATGTGTGAAGTGCATATGTGCGTGCAAGTATGGAAGTGGCAACTAAGAAGGACTTGTGTGAGTATGGAGACACACAACTAGTCCTGATATATCAGCATTGCCAGGACTGAAGATAATGATGTGAGAAAATAAAAGTATGGATTTAAGTGAAGAATTAGAACAGTCTAAGTGAATGGTATTAATATTACTAAGACTTTGCCCTGTTGTAGTTTCCTGAGGAATTCATGGCATTTGGGAAAGATATACAAAGTGCAGACAAATACATGGAACAAAAATCAAGGATTACTTATTTTTTTTTGTAGAAAAATATGTCACTTGTTGACATCCGTGGTAAATTAGTCACCACACAATGTGTAGAGCGGCCTCGTGTTCGATTTTAAGAATGCATTTGAAAAACGGTTTCTATAGTGCTTGCTTTTGGGTTGGAATCTTGATCTGACTGATCCACAAAGGTGCTCTAAAGGCTGAACTCATGATAAGTGCAGAGTCCTCACAATACATTCTCGCGTCTCATTAGTAATAAATTCAAAGTTTGAAAGAGGAATTAATTATGAGAAGGATGGTCAAGAAGAATTTGGTATCATGGCACATCTCTGAAAAGGATTTTAATTCAAATAAATGAACCAAAAATCAAGCTGAGTCATAACAAAGAGTCAGCTAAGCAATTTAAACTGATGGGCATGATGATGTGAGGTCTTCAATGTGAAGAAAAAATACAGAGCAATTATGCATGTTTGGCATGGTGGTGGTCTTTGTAGACTGAAGGAAACTGTGAACTAAACTACAAGAAGGAAAAAACTGAAGCAGTTTTAGGATGAGTAGATCTATTCAGTGATAATAAAATGAAGACATTTTTCCCTAGGTCTGAAAAAATTGTATGTACAATAGATTTGTGGAGATCAACTCTTCCTGGTGGTGGGGATTAACAGGTCACCAATGATAGATGAATCTCAAATGAAAGGGGAGACTGTAATCCACCTATTCTTCAGGATCTCAAGATTAAATGTCTTGGTTCAAGAGCTTCTGGAGAGACCTTCAAGGATGAGAAGGAAGCTCCTAGAAGGATGAAATCTAACAGTGAAACTCAGATGCTTTCAGATGGTGAGGTAATTTTCTCAAAGGCAAGGAGTCACACACTACACGTCGACTCTGAGTAACATATTAAATGGCACAAGATTTGGTTTTGTAACACTACAGAGAAGTTCTCAATAAAAGAATACGTTTAATGCAGAGAATCTGAAAGATGAAGAATAAAAATAGGTGAGACAGAAGATTGCTATTGATTATAAAAAGCTCTTAAGTATGGTTCCTGACTCTCTCCAGAAATTTGCATAGTCCTTCAAAATACATATCCAGATGTCTCAAAGTTTGTCCCTTAAAACTCCTGTAACATCTGCCTTCCTTAACAAAAGACAAGGAGACATAAAGTGCTTTGTACAGATCTATAGGGATCAGACTAGCAAGAAAAGGGTCAGTGGATGATTCAAAGTACCCAAAATATTAATATTGCAGATTTTTTTTCAATATAGGACAGAAATATAGGCAATATATACAGAATTCTCTGCCACGGAACTATACAAGTATAGGAGTGATAAAGATTTTATATCCTTCTCATAGATCAAAATAGATCAAAATATTCTTCTGCATTCAGCACAAAAAGCTACTTACTTGTTATATTTTCCACTGTATATATAGGCACACCCATTTGTAGGTTGGTTGTTTTATTTGGGTATTTTTGTGGAGTCACGTTTAAGGGAGATAATATGAACCAAAAGCATTCCCAAATTCTCTTTCTAGGGAGTTTCCCAACTTTCCCCACTGATAAGTGGCAGTTTAGAAACAAACTATTGTCCCAAGACTGTTTCTTGAGCATCTTATGTTTATGAGATAGAACTCATCTGATCTGTCTTAAGCTGTTTAAATAGTTAAATGTCCTGTCTAAGATAAATCTTTAGACCCCTTTCTATAATCAGTGGAAACTTAGCAACCTACAGAGTGCAGTTCAGCTCCATTTCACCTTGGTATGATTCTACATCTGGGGGAACTTGTCTCTTGTTATTGAGCACAGAAAGATCTAGGTGAGAAGTAATTTAAAAAAACAGTCTCTAGTCTAAGTTCAAATTACTTGAGCTGAAACCTACTTCATTAATTGAATCCTAATGATTAACCCTTAAAGTAACATTCAGATTCATAATAGAATATTTATGTAATAAATACTGACAATTGTGTTCATATCCAGGCAGCCAGAGCAGTAGAATCATCAGAAAATAATTCATCAGCTTCACATGATAAAATAAAACAGTATGTTATATACAAAAGAACCCAAAACAGAACCCAAGCTTCTTTCCAGATAATGATAAGCTGTCATCAGAAAAAAAAAAAAAATGGACTTTATTCTCATTTCCAAAGGATGAAATCTGGGTCTGCTGGGGTTTTTGTTTTCATTGTGCTTCTTAAAAAGACTTAGGAAACATTTGTTCTCATGACACAATCTCCTTCATTAAAACAGCATGCGCATGGCTCAGTCTCAGAGTATGAAGCATGCGCAGACCACATCAACCTTCATGAGAGTGGCTAGGACAGTGGTTCCCACCCACCAGTTCATGTACTGCTGCTTGTCTTTTAGACTCCTACTACTGATACTAGCTACTATTGCTTCCCTTGGGACAGCAGTCTCACTTGATTTGGTTTCCTTACACTCAATAAAATGTGATTCCTGACTTCCAACAAGTTCCAGAAACTAGGGGGATTCAAATGCATCCCAAACATGGTGATAAACATGCAGAGTAGTTTCTCTAACTAGCTTGGATATGTTGCCATTGCTTGTCTTACATGCTATTGCATCATTTCCCTTGTGGTGGAATAAAAATTTTCCCCAAAACTTTGTCTTCGAAGTGGAGTCCCAGGATGAGAACTCCTTTACTCTGTGGTAGGTACAGACCACCATAAAGGGAGGAAGGCAGAAGCAGGGCAGACAGTTTGGCTTGAAAGCTTCATACATAAAGAAAAATTCAGCTCTCAGATTCTTGCTCCCCAAGAGCACTGGGAATTATTTTGGACCACCGGAGAGATGAATTTCGTGGCTGGATATACAAGAGATGGCTGGCTTCTGCAGCAGATGTTTTATCCTTACTCAGAAAAAAGAGTGGGAACCACTGAACTAGAAATACTTTTTCAGAAACAGTCATGCAAGGAAATAATGCAGTTACATCCCATCATGCAAGCCAGATACTCTCCTCTCTGTGCTTTGCCTAGTATTGGAGTTTCATAAACAAATGATACATGTATGACAGAAAAATAATGAATTAATGCTAACAGGGAATCAAACACAGCTCTATTCCATGTATTTACCACTTTCACTTAATAAGGACTAATAATAAGTAGGATGTTTTTTCCATATTTTTTGCAGTTTAGCTCATCACTAGAGTTAGTTGGTCTCAAGTAACTGGAAGCAAAAGACAGTCATATTTGCTCCAATATTTTAGAACATTATCAGTTATACTGAAATGGGTGAACTTAGCTTTGGAAAATCAAACATGCTGAATGAGATTTCCAGAAGTATTCTGCTTTGAACTTTTCCCAATAGAAATTAGCAGAAAACTAATGTTATGAGGACAGCCATGAATCCTGTAGTGAATACGTTCAACTAATCTCAGAGACTCCATGAGTCTTCTTAATATAAAACAAAGAGCATTCTGCATTTCCAATATACTTCTGAATGTTGGCTAATCAGCTTTTCTTTTTACAGAATAACATTCCTTCCTATAGAGAGGATCTCACAAAAATGTTCAATCTCTAAATAACTGACTGCAACTTCTTGACAGCTGATGTCTTAATTTAAAAAGCCACTTTCCACCCTGAATTCTGAGGTCTAAATTTGCTAGTTTCTAATGTCTAAGGAGGAAACATCCCTTTTCAGACAATCAATTTCCACACTCTTCGGTGGTGTATGTCCTCACTGGTATTTAAGTGTAGGTGTGACTCTAAATCCAAACTCACCTACCATCCAGATGACCCAGAAACATGAACACAAGTCCTAACATGGGCTCAAGTTTGATGTCCTTCAGAAAGAGAAAGAGCCCTTATGCACACCAAAGGCCTTTGCTTAGACCCTCTTCTCATCCACACTTTCTAAAGTGACTTAAAATGGGTAAGAATAAGCAATGTCACACAAATCCATGGGGAGAATAATCCATGTTCAAGTCTTTGTGAAAACAGGATGAATATATTCCGCCAGTGGATGCAACCAACAATGTAGGTAGAAACCATATGGATGTTGACCCACTCTTTAATTTGCAGTGAATATATCTCAATGTAGCAACCACTAGAAAGCAAACCAAAATCAGTCTTTTGACTATTTTGCATGGGCCAATCATCCAATGAAAAAATGGAGTGCTTCACTAGCAGCTCTCCAAAAGTTGAAGAGCTTAGGCTAGAAAAGCTGAGTTGTGTGTTGATGTTTTCATGTTTGTGGAACAAAGTGGGAATGAGAACAATGAGATAAAGTTGAATGATAACAAGATGATTGTGTGGGGTAGAATAAAATGCTTGACAATCTAGTCAAAATATTATTATTTCTGATGATGTGTCTTTCAGATTCCTGAAATGCCACAAAATATTTCTGTATCTCTTTACAGGAAGATAAAGTTCTTGCCCCACATCTTAGATCACAGTTCAGCAAGAAGTTTAATCACATCACTAACTTTATTCAGATGATCAAAAGCATCCACTTGTTTTCCATTTGCTGAACCATAACCTGAAAATACACATGCGGAGATGTTGTTCCACTGAACTGAAATGCAAAATAAATTGCATGAATTTGTGTTGGCAGGGTTGGGACTGCATAAGCAATAGTATTTAGCTCTTACAATGTATTTTTCTTACTGTAAATTTCTAAATTATTTTCAGAGTAGGTTAGTATCATTCCCATTCTATGGAAAAAGAGAAAAGCACTTGTTTTTAAGCAGATCATTGGCAGAGCCAGGATTAGATCCCATGTTTACTGAACAGCAGAACAATGAACTATCTGCAAGGTCATGCAACTTTCTTTTTATGCTTAAATAACTTCAGTTTTATCGCCCCTTACTTTTTATGTTGGTTAGATGAATTACTGTAGTAAAAACAGAAAGTGCAGGCAGAGAATGGCATGCAAGAAATATGAAAAGAGTAAGGCTCAATTGTTACTTGAATGTATATACCTAAGTTTTCTCGTGAGGCTTGATCCAAAGAATGACTCCCTACTAAACATGACATTACTGTAAAGTGAAGAAAAGTTATTAAGATGAGACGTTAATGTTTACCCATGAAAAGCTCAATGAAAAAGAATGGGAACAGCCTTTCATTTGTAGTTAATGTAGTGTGCAGATTAGAGTGTCTTTTTCCTCCTTCCTCTTTTGGGTAGATGTATTAAGAAGAAATGCTGACAGTGAAATTTTCCACCTTGCAAAGTATGATTTTATTTTCATTATGCTGTTACTACTGTCAATACAAAAATGCACCACATTATATGCATTCTTTCATAATCACATAGTAGGAAGGACTATCACCGATTCTGCCACTTAAAAATATCAAACAAACTTTCCAAAGGCAGAGAAATATAATTTATCTTGTAGAGATAAGGAAACAGGGATAAATGACTGTTCTGCAATCACATAATGATAAATCTAAGAATGAACATGCTTTCCTGATACCTATTTCTACAGTTGGACATTCTGTTTAGGAGAAAGATCCTAGAGGAAAGTTCAAAATCATTCGCTAAAGTGCCTGTACATACAAAAGTCAACGTTTCAACACTAGTTGAAATAAATTAAATAGCTGCTAACAACAGCACTGAAAAATCAGGCCCACAATACATTCCTCAAACATAGACATAAAAAGTTGGTTCAAAGTAAACAGTATGTCCATCAAGGAAAAGTGCATCTTAAATGTAGGTCAGGCATCCAAATATTTGCTGAATGGTTTGCTGCACTCCAGCAGAAATAAGCATTAATATCTCTTTCTCATATATCTTCCTTCTTAGGAGCTGAACAGATGACAAGGCTTTGCAATACATGCAGAAGAGCAATTTCTATCTGAGATTTCATGGCTGGTAGGTTTAGGCATTGATTAAGGAAGAAAAAGCTAGTGGCACCTCTTCCGTGAAGTCAGTAAACTCCCAACCACTGAGCAATAAATAGCACAGCCCTAGTTCCTCTTGGTTTGGGGGACTATAAAGGGCATGTAAGGAAAATGCTGTTCTTAACAGAGTTGCATCATATGTATCACTTTACTGCTTACAGGACCCAGACTACTGCCTAGGTCAAGGGTATTCCAGTGTATTTTTCATGTCTCACATCTTCACAGTTTTAGTTTAAAGGGAGCTTCAATAAAGCCTTGGGCTGCTGCCAAACTTTAATTAGCTTCCTACTATCACAAGTCCTTCCCTGCAGCCTTGCCTTGGGATTAAACTCCTGAAATGAACTCTTCCACTCTTTCCTCTCCCTTGTGTTTTTCCCAAATGGTCTAAGAACAAGGAGTTGTATCTAGCTGTGACTTTGTCATGATGCCAGCTCCTGCTCCCAAGGACATATGCAGATTCCAAGAAGGATCTGTCACAGAGTTCAACTCTACTACTGTGGATTTACCAAAGAGCTTTCGCACCACTGAATAGAAACCCTGTCACTCAAATTGCTACACATCCTCAAATTTTCACATATCTCAGCCTTATTTTTAATTTATTAACTAGTCAAATTTTCTTACTTTTCTGGGAAAGCTTTGAACCAATTATTCTCTCTCCTTTATCAAACACTGTTCAGACAATGCAGTTTATTACTACAGCTTTTCATTAAGTACTTATCAGATGCAAGAATGTGGAGACCGAGTGCACATATGGGCTGTTCTCTCCAGTGGGACTGTGTTCCTTTATTGCTCATTTATTTCAATACATCCTTAAATGCAAACTGCAGTGGAATATGAGTAATACCTTCTATACTAAATCACTGTAGGAGGAAGAGGATTTTTTTTTTTTTTAATTATCTGGTCTGTAAATAAGAGTTTTATGAGAGATGGGAAGTGGGACTGTCAGAACAACTAGATTTTATGTCTCAGTCCCATGTCTACTGAAGTCAGTGGATGCTCCCACAAGTACCATCATTTTTCTGTTTACCTGGAGGGTTTCCAATCCTTCTTATCGAAAGCTTATTTCCATAAACTCATTCCTGCTAACAGGAAGGCTTCAATGCAGATTTAGTGATGATTTTGCTGAAGGTTTTTACATATGTAGCAATGTAAAATTAAGATATATCCAGCTAGAATGAGGGTCTTTGGGATTACAGTTTTAAAGATTTTGAGGTCTGAGACATACTTTTTAGTTTTTAATCCAGCGCATCAACATAAAATGACTTCTTCTACTGCCCTAAAAGATCAAGTACCTCAGAAGCCACCCCACAAACTGTTCTGTCACTTCAGGTGCAAGAGTTTCTCTAGTGGGGCTGTGACAGACAGAAAACTGCAGCAATCATTCACTTTCCTAATTTTAATCTGCTCCTGCATCTGAGACAGAACGAGTTTTAGCTCAAGGTATCGAGTTACATACTCAAAGGGATTTCAGCTCCTAAGGTCTCTCATACATATTAAATGCCAAAATTCAGCTGCTGCCAACCCTGGAGATAGCTAAAATATCCAGACATCTACATTAATGCAACTGAGCTTCCTCATGACTGCTTAGTCTGGACAGTGTTGTGGATGTGTAGTACTTAAGGTTAATGAAAGTTCACACACTAGGTAACTCCCATCCAGGCAGTCTGACAAGGAGCAGGTTAGCTCATGATGATGGTGGCAGGAGGGGAAAGTCATCTTTTCCCTATAATTCAGCACTACAGCACTTGCCTGTACTGTAAGAAAACTTACAATAGCTTTTTCTTTTTTGTTAAAGGAAGTTTGAACCCCCAAAACTCATAGGAGAACAACAAGTGTGAATCTGTTTTTTTCAGCTACCCTTATTGAAGCTGTCACATGTTGTATGAAATGTTCAAAAAACAAAAAGAAAAAGATAACTTTTCATCAGCCCAGGAACTGGAAACCAGGCCTAATCTCTAATGGTTTTCAGATTTTGCTACAATTCTTGGTCTTTTTCTCTGTGCTGTAAATGGGGGTGCAAATGAAAATATCTTCAGCACAAGTCTATGGAACTATTTATCCTTTAAGTGCTATTGACTTTCATTGTGGGTGATCCATTGATAGCAGTTTAGCATTAAGTATTTCACATTTTTGACCTAAGAGGTTAAATTGTTTTACATGCTTTTGAATCTGCAATTTAGCTGGTGGGGGTTATAAATATACCATTTCCAGTTGAGACCTTGTAGTTTAACTGACAGGGACTGCTCTGTTGTAGTCTTCAGTGACTGATCAGTATTAGGATCAATGATTCCTTCATTCTACTTGTTTGTAAATTCCCCAAAGTTACTGGGAGCTTTCCCATCTGTTTCAGCAGGGGTGGGACCAACGTCTCAAACTTAAGGCAGCTTTTTCAGTACTGCCAGAGAGATTGACTATCCTGCTGATCCATCTTAGTATTTATCTTCAAAAAATCTTTGCATATGGTAAATCAACACAGACTTGATCCCTTACACCTCAGCATTACTCTGTGCAGGACTCTTGAGCAATAACATGAAACAGAACTTTAAATTCACCCCAGAACAACCTGGATGTTAAACCCTGGCTCTGTGGCATGGATCAGGAGAAATTTAGACCATGATTAAGAGTAATGAACAATAAAGCTGTTTACATACAATCAGCAAGCAACATGGCATTTGTACAGTTAGCATTTTAGCTGTGTTGTTAAATTGGGAAAAAAGCAAGCAATTAGGAAATGGATTGGTTAATCATTTTTAATGACTATCTGTGGTGTTAGTAGCATGTTTTGGTTAACAGATTATGAAACCACAAAGAACCATTTAACCTGCATCCTCCAATAACTCTATTAAAACAAATTTACAATAATGGCAGCTACGTACCTGGCAGTACCATCCAATTGCTCTTTCCTTTTATAGGAGAGAGGAAGCATTACAAGAAAGCAAGAAGAAAAGAATTACATCATAAATTTAGCAGATTCTTTTAAACAGAAATTTCCAATCTTTTATTAATGGTTTATACCCTACTTGTTCTCTGACTATAACTGACAGCAGAATAAAAGCTACATTTTCAACTAGCCATAAAGCAAAGAAAGTGATATAGATTCCTGAAACTAATCTGTGCTGCTTGGACTGGCAATCTAGTCTTTGGTGAGAAGTGAACTCCCTTGCCCTCTCTCCCAGGACCTTATTTGCAAAACACCTCTTAAATTTCAGGTTGCATTTGAATCACAGAAGAACCTACATACAATGAACAAGCTTGAAGTCATGGTAACTACTCTAGACCCCAGGCAACCCTGAGAATTATTATCTGAACAAAACCTGAGGTCAAGAAACCCTCTGGAAATCACTCTACAATGGATAACGTGGGAATAGGTAGAGAGTAAGAAGGGATAAAGAAAAGGAAACAAAGGTACTGAGCCTTAAATAAACATTGCGGTGCTTTTTCTTAGAGTTTTTCTTTTTGACCTAAGTAAAATCAACCCTAAAGAAACAGATTGTGAAAAAAAAAAAAAAAAACCAAAAAACAAAAAACAAATAAAGAGTTATTACTTATAATTTGCTCTTTGTGAAGGCAGGAGCCTGAAATGTTTCTTCAAGTCAGTTTTGAGCAACAGCTGGACCTGCAATATTAGTGCAATGAGCACAACTTATATGTGGAGACCTCTGAACTGAGCAATCGTTTAAGGGCACTTTTTGTCAGAATAAGACATAACAGCAAGTCCATAACGAAAGGTTAAAGTATAAACTTTGATAAATAATGCCCATTCTTAGCAGCTGATAGTCTAAAACTAAAAGTCTTGGCTTTCATAGAGCCAGTATTTTAAAACGTTAAGAACTCAAACTGGGGATGATGTCCGTTTGACAGGCAAGAAAACTGAGGATCAAACAGGCTCATATCCATAAACATATGAGTGTCCAATAAGTGTGAATGTCTTCATGTGTGGAATGCTTTCCACTGAACTTGGAAGTGGTGATTTAAATAAAACCATGACCTCAACTCCCCAGTAAAGTTTCCTTGTGAACATTCAGTTAATAATTTCAGTGAGAGATAGTTTTACACATGCTTTGGCTGTCCTCCACTGAATTATCCCCTTGAGCAGTTGGTATTGCCAAAAGACAAGCATTTAACAAGAATTAGTTATGTTCACATGCCATGGCCACCTCTGTGAACAACACAATTTTCAGGCCAGCTGAGTTAAAGAGGGAAAAGTAAGAATTTTCAGCATAGCCCATTTCTCAAAATATACAACCAGATCATAGAGGGTCCAAGAAGTATAGGTGCCTCTGAAATCCAAGGCTAAATATTTATCAAGATCAAAATTACAGAGGGAGAAAATGAGATTTCCAGGTCAATAAACTCTAGAGTTTTACAAAAGGAAGCTGACATTGAGGCAGCCTTCTCCTTTGTCTAATGTCAACATGAGAGCCGCTGATGGAATTATCCATGTGCCCTTAATATATCCTATCAGGGGAAGGGAGAAGAAATGGATTCAGAAACTAAAAAGCATGTTTTTCAGTCTCAGCCAGGAAGTTAACTGGCAACTCTCTGTTACCTACAAAAGCCTCATAGATATATATAAAGTCTATGTTTCCTGTTCTGACTTTAACTTCACATAAAATGATGGAGGTGGACAGTGCATTTACCTGAAAAATGGAAATGATACAATTGATTCATAAAACCTCCAGGTAGCAACTAGATCAATCCTGTTGGGGTTAGTAGCATAGTATCTCCAAGCAGCCTAAATTATAAGGGAGAGAATAAATTAGTGTTAGGTAAATCTATTTCCCAGTCTGAGAGCAGCCAGATTGTTTCAAAGAATATACAATGCATCTGAATGATTATCTGGAAATTAATTACAAATCAGCCATACCAAATGAGTGTCACTATACAGTGAAATTATTGACACTGGATTATGACCTGGGAGGACTATTAAATGAGTCAGGGCATGAGAGAGAACCACCAACATCAACAAGACATTACTTTTGACTAACCTGATTTTATTCTCCTATCTGGTATGTCGAAAAGAGCTTCAAGCACTGCTGGATTTGTCTGGATATTTCTGGAAGTGCTTAAGCTAGTTTTCTATCTAATGTACAACCAGAGGAAATTTTTCTGAGCAATTTTCTATTTCAGCATTTAGCTCCAATCAAAATTCTCTAAGCACATACCTAAAAAATAATGTAGTTAGATTAGCTACCTGCTAAGTGGATATGCTTTAATTTAAAAGGTGAATTCAATTCGCCACTCATGCCTGCAGCCCCTTCTATTTACTAAGCAGTATTTTTAATAAGAACAGCATAATATGCCACTCAACCTATTTCTCCTGAGGACTGGTTTGATCCTGAGCAGTTCTGAGCACCTATGTTTCCATCCGATATCACAGAAAATTTATCCCTCTCTGGAAATGCTGCCATCTACTTCACTACCATCAGGGTGTGTTCCACAGCTACTAAGAGTAACTCCAGTCAAATTTGTTATCACCCAGACTAGTAATTTTGTTTAATTTTCTGAATTCATAACAAAGGTCATAACTGAAGTCCAAGTAAGCTAAGTAGTCTCTTCCCATTGAATCCTCTGATCATCCAGTGACATAAAGGAGATCCAGGATGTGTTTCAGTTTTTACAAACCACACATAATATTTACATCATATGCCCTGATTGAAACTGTCACTGCCTATTGTGTTACTTCTATTGTTGTTTTCACATCAATAACAATGTAACTGTTTGCACATAAAAACACTCTCTCAGGGGAACTGACAAAACCTGGATTCTGTAAAGAATATGTTTTCAACAGCTTGTTGGCTGTGATTTTGTGGCACTGATGCAGAAGTTGGTTGGTGTCCAGAAGCTAGCAGATGAGACCCTGTCTTCTAAAGACACTGTTCTTCTGAAAGATATTCTGGGAATTGAGATATTCCTCAAAAACTGCAAGGACCACTGGATTATCTAGCTCAATGTGAAAAAAAAATTACTCTTTTACAAACACAGCTTCTCACCTCCTGCAATGGGAAATGAGAATTTGGGCAGGGGGGAAGAAGTGGCCCTTGTTAACATGGTGCAGCAGTCTTCATACACATCACTTTTTCAAGGAAGGTATAAGTGGCGGCAAACCTGAATGAGTTCAGCTGCCGGTTTTCTTCTTTTCTCAAAATGTTTTTGACGATGTTGCTCCTGGACCTTCAGTGCCAGCCCTGAGCCCAAAATGCCCTGAAAGCATAGATTGACGCAGGACTTTAGACATTTTTTACTCAGAAAAAATAGATCAATAATGAGACCAAACAGGTCTGCAGGTGGAGATGGATGTGACTACGTGGGAACCCTGTGCTGTACACTATGCTTTTCCCATTGCTCTGCTTATGCGATACAAGTTTGTCATGATCCTCTCAAGGGCCACAGGCCACACCAAATCATTTTAACATCCTCAACAAGCTTCTTGAATGTCTACTGCCTTTCCAAGATGTGAGGTGTCCAGGTGGTATATTACTTTCCACTCAGGGTAGAGTGAAACTCTGCTTGTGTGATAAAAGATCTATACCAACCATACTCTAGATTGAGGTGTGTGGGACTTCCCATCTTCTATGAAATTCTTTCCTAGTCTCATTTTAAAGGAAATATATCCTAAAATCTGGACTTGGGGTGGTTTCTGTTGCTATTCTGTCCATCTCACCCAGATCTTTTCTCATTCTTACCTGAATACTTTGCAGACAAGGCAAATATTTGGCCTATGTAACACAAGAGAACAAATATACATTCAAAAACATTTTATACAGAATTTAGTAAGCAGCCAGATCAGGATTCACCTGGCTAGATCAAAAATACCTGTATTGTCACCTGCTATCTAAATTCCCTTTAATCTTAGTGGGTCGAAACTGCACTTCTGTGGTGGTGACAGAGATCTCCTCTAGGAAGGAAGGGTAACAGGTGAGATGAAATGCTCCACAGAGCTGCACTGGTTATAAAGGATGACCACTGGTCTGTGATGATCACTCAGATGTACATCTCCAGCTTGCAAGTTTTTAGAGATGGGTAAGATGGGCCCAACTCTAATTATAAAAACAACAGCCCCCGTATCCTTTACAAATACATATTGTGCGGCTATGTCAATAACAGTAAACTAACCTGGGCCAGGGTACAGGCTCATGAACTGCCTGTGATTTCCAAAACTGTTCATTTGCTGGATTAATTTTGTACTGTGCCAATGAACACTGTCTTAGAAAATGTCCACACATGGTTTGAGAAGTAGCAGGGTGACATAATATTCCCCATAAGCTCTATGCAAAGTTGGGAAGAAAGGAATTTGATTTGCTAATATAGATCAGATCAAGTGTCTGAATCTCTTCTTAAAAAGGGATTTTGATTCCATTGACAGTTTTGATCACTTTGTCTTCTTTTTGCAAGTGCATAGTGCTAGGCTGCGCCTAAGAGAGGAGAGGGAAGGTACTTACTGCAGGAAGAGCAAAGAAAGACACTCCAATGAGAGAGAACGTAGCTGCAATCAGACGTCCCTCCCATGTTTTGGGGGTCTTGTCACCATACCCAATCGTAGCAAGGGTGATCTGTGGACAGAATGGCCAGGATTTCCGATAAGAAAAACAAACCCAACACCTCTGCTTTAAATGTCACTATGAAACCTGCATAACTAAATCTTATGGGCGCTCATGCAGAATTTCTTGAAATAAGGTCATGATGATGGGACAACAAACTCTTGTTAATGACGTCATAGTCCAGAGTCATTGCACCAGGGAGAATGCATTTAGTTTTAAAGCAGCTGCCTCTCTAGGATACATTTGCTGAAAGGGGACTCAATGTGACATTGCATGTGGAGTGAGTGCCCTGTCCACCATCTGTACACAGTTAGGAATGGGACTTGCTAGTTAACATCTTGCAGAGCTTTAACAACCAATCAGGACAACCTCTCTCTGAAGTCCCAGTCATTTTAAAACAAAGAGCACTTTGTGAAAACTTACTTCTTTCCTGTACATTTCCTGTGCACTGCTAATTTCCACCTGTGTACCTTTTCTTACCAGTGAGACTCTACCTAAAAGTCCTGGATATGAAAGGATATGAAAATATCAAGGTATTCTATGCAACACTTGGGACTTTTTGATTAATAGTGGAGGGGAGGAATCTTGCCATATATGAGTGAACTGCATTAAATAAAAAATATGCTGCTGAATTTTAGTCACATCATGATATAGTGTCCCCTAACTATTGATAGCAAAGCAACGTGAATTCTGTTTACCAGGTGGCAGGAATATTTTGAGATCAAATGAGAAGTGGTGCAAACCAATACTCTTCATCAGAAGAGACAAGAACAGATATATCAAAGGTTCCTCTTACTCACCAATGACTCCTTCCATGAGTGTCTACCTATACTGTCCAAACCTTTGATGCATTTTCCTAGACCAAATGAACAGTCTATTGATGCACTCTGGTTTTGCCATTTCCTGAGGGACATAGGTCTCCCATAGGCATAGGCTCTGTCAGTGCAGCTATATTGAAGAGATACTCCTCTAAAGCAGAAGTTTCCCAGAAGCCAGGAGCACAGGCTGATTTCTGCAGGAGGTTTAAGCACCTAAGGGCCTTTGTCTGACTGAAAATCAACAGGGATGTAAGTTCTGTTAATTGGTTGTATGGGCATCCCTACTTTGGTAATATTATACCAGTAACATGCCCCTTACCCAAATTTACCAGCACTTATACTGTAATCCCTAACATCAATGTTTTATCTCTTCTTGGATATGAAGACTTTAAGTAGAGGACAAGATATTTTTGGAGTCACTTACCAGTCCCCACCACAGTGCATCTGCATATGTTTCAAATTCTTCCTTCATCTCCACACCATTAGCATCTTTTTCAGGAACATCTTTTTCAACCAGATAAACAAGAAATGAGGATAGGATGAGCGTCAGGAACCCGATGTACCAAGCAGTGATGAGTTCCTGCAAAAGAAACAGATGGACAATGGAGGGGCTGAAAACAGTCTCAATACCCACAGTGGCAGAATACATGTTAGGAGAGGAGAGAAGCATGGAGAATAACAGCAGAGCTGCCACTGCTGTCTTGGTCACAGTCCATGACCAGCCCAGCTCCGCAGTTACTGGGAAATAATTCAGAAATTTACAGGAATTAGCCATTATATAGCATCTTCTTTGAGAATAACATGGAGCAGTTTGCAGTTGTAGTTCTGCGTAAAGCTGGGTTAAGAGTGTAGCTGCACCCCTGACACAAGGTGATGCAGGGCTCTGTCCCTGACATTGATGCTTCCCATTTCTGCTGCCCCTAGGCTTGTTCAATCTTGTCAAGCAAATCAACAGCTTTGTCTTCTCCCTACCTTCAGAGAGCCAAGGCTGCAGGATGCAGTTCCTTCTCTTTAGGCATATCAAAGCAGGTTCCACCATGAATAATGTCTTCACCATGAATTGATGCAATAAGAACAGACTTTGAAAATCATCTGTGTGAAAACAAAACCTGAGCTTCCTTGTTTTAGAGAAAATGACTAAAGTGGTGTGTGTGGCTAATCCCACTAAGGTGGGAGATGCAGCAACCCAAGTTAAAATCCCAGCAATGTCTGAAACAAAGCAGAAACATTTTTGGTGAAGGTCTTCAAAAGTGGCTAAAAAATCAATATTCCACTTCCTTTAATTTTCTGAGAACTGTATTTGGAAGGGAAAAAAATAATAAAAAATCTGTAGCTGAGAATTTCATAATCAAGCCTTGAGATAAGTCAACTTTCTTGGCTAATTTCTGGTGTGCAATCACAGAAGGAAATTTGTTGGCTAACCGTGTTATCAAAATTGTTTCTTTAGTGTCTCCAGAAAAGCAAAGTTCTCACAGCCCCTTCTTATCTCCCTCAGCCAGCTGATGTCCAAAGGGTGGCGGTGGTGTCATTTGAATGAAATCTCACACAATGAAGCCTTAAACAATTTCTAAATAATGACTTTGGCACATAGACTTCTTCCATGATCTCAGTTTCCTGAGACATTTTTGACATAAGTGTTTATGTGCCACCTGCCTTGTAGCACGTTTATGTAGGGAAGAAACAGAAGTTGGTATGAAATGAAGCAGGGTGGGTATCCCTATCAGCCACTACAAAGAAGCAAAGTCTAATTATGCTGTGCCAGCTGGCATTTTAATTTTCAAAACCCCCTAAAATGTCAGGAATGTCATTCATGGATAAGAAAAAGCAGTATGTAGCACAGAGTATATGCAATTTTTCTACACCCTGTGCAGATGAGAAATCTCATCTAGAGGATTTTTATGCAGATAGTTTTTAACTTGTAATAATGTTTGGTGAAAATGCAAGAACACAACGTATCTGTCTGGTGTGAGACAGAATGTGTCTGAGTATAGCATCAAGTTAGACTGAGCAAAGATGATTTTAGAAATTTTGTCTGTCTGAGTTCACACTGTGTGCATTTTTGTATTGTCTGACCTATGCTTCCAAATAGAAATTATACCAGTTGCTCCCTCTGAAACCACATTTCTGCTAGCCAACATCTTTCCACCCCTTCTGAGTCCTGCTCCATCTGTTGATCAGACAAGTCTGAGAAGCCACTACAAACACGTTGTAACTACAGAGGCGTTTCTGTCAAATATTTCAACATATTTTACCATTAAAGGGATGTTCCTGCTCTCATTCAGTGTAGAGGCAAAATTCCTGTTGTAATGAGTGTGGGAATGAATATTCTCTTTTGTCACTTCCCAGCACCACTATTGAGTAGAGAAGTGTAAACAAAGGGGCAGAAATGGTTCAGAGACTGGAAGAAGGAATAATGCTGAAAGGACAAAACTATTGCTTGAACTACTAGACATAATCCCAAGGCATTATTCTACCTTTGCATCACCTATTTTTCCCTTCAATGTCTCTCCCTCAAACCCCAGCTGAGCCCTGCAAGCTCCTCACTTACTTTGCTATGTGCACAAATGGCTGATCCCAAAAGTTTCCATGTGCCGCCCCGCCTGTCCATTCGGAGCATCCGTAGGATCTGAAGGAAGCGAAGGCTTCTGAGAGATGTCGCCAGAACATTTCCCTGGTTCCCAACAGCAACCACTGGCACTGAAGCAATCAGCACAAAGATATCTGCAAGGCGAAAAGAACAAAGCCTGCCAACAAAAGTGGCCAAATCACCTGCTTCTTAATCCCATCTGGTTGTGCTTCAAATTTCCCTAGGCAAATTTTAAATCTGCTTGAAAATGCTTTCGCTTCGAATTAAGCAGATATCTGCACCTGCCACACAGTCAGCATCTTGCACAAAACCCACCAGAAAACCTTGTAATCTGTTTACAGATCCATGCACTGGACCTGAGACACTGTCTGAGCTAGTTTAGGGATACACAGAAACAGTGTTCTAATGCTGACAGAAAAACAGCCTTAAATTCATCTGTCTCACAAGAACACCATAGTGAACAGGTCAGCAGATAAGAAATTCAGTTTTTGATGGTGCACCTAGTATTTCTTTCTTTTGGCTGAGATTTCACATTAAAATCTCAAAGCCTGTACTATTATCTTTTGTAAGCTTTCACAGGGCCAATTTGTTGATGAACTGAAGAGGTTTGAAATGTGTCGTGGTTGTTTAGGCCTGATTGGCAGCCAACCACAATGCAGCACCTCTCTCTCCCTTCCCCTCCGGCAATGAGAAGGGACAGAGAGCCAGGCTTGGGGTTCAAGATAGGACTGGGATGGGGAAAAATCCCCCTTTTATGATCACGAGCAAAAGGCAGACTCGTTAGGGGAAGAAAAAAAAGAACATACATTTATTACAGACACTAACAACACATAACAGAGTAGGACAGTGAGAAGCATTGCCACCTCTTGAGAACACCTTTCCCCCACCCCTCCCTTCTTCCCGGGCTCAGCTCTGCTCCCGATATCTCTACCTCCTCCCCCAGTGGCGCAGGGGCAGGGAACGGGGGGTGCAGTCAGTGCTGCCACTTCCTTCATGTTCGGTGAGGGGAGTGTCCAAAACTTGTTACCCCCTGCTCCATCGTGGTCCCCCTCTCACAGGAGACAGTCCTCCACAAACTTTCTCCGACTTGAATTCCTCCCACGGGCCGCAGCGTTCCCCACACTGCTCCGTCATGGGTCATTAACTTCCTCCGACTGGATTCCCTCCCACGGCTGCAGCCCTTCCCGAGCTGCTCCAACGTGGGACTCCCCCGCATGCTGCAATCCTCCCAGCACTGAATTACAGCAGTGGGGCTGCCTTTTTCCATGAGACCCCGGCCTTCTTCGGGCACAGAACCTTGATCCAGCCGAGCAGGAACAACAGGCCACAAATCAATGTCTGCTCCACCGTAGATCTTCATGGGTGGCAGGGGGGGGCCGCCCTGCTGTCTCACCACAGGATACAGGGGGGTCTCTGCTCCAGCACACCTCCCCCCTCCTTTCTTCCTCCGTTCCTCCACTGACCTTGGTGTTCATGCAGCTGCAGCAACTCCTCCTCACAAGTCCGACTGCCCATCACCACGTCCCTTCTTAAATATGTTATCGCAGAGGCGCAGCTGATTGGCTCAATTTTCCAAACAGAGGTGGAGCTGACTTGGAGCTGGGGGAGCTTCGAGAAGCTTCTCACAGGGGGCCGCCCCGATAGCCCCCTCCCCTGCCACCAAAAAACTCCACCACTCACTCAACCCAGGACAAAATGTAAATTGCATTGCTTCTTCTTCTTTTATTTATTTTCCTTTCTTTTCCTTGTTTCCCCTCTGCTTTTCGATTATATACATATAAAAGAAAGAGGTGGTACCAAAAGTCTTCAGAGTTTCTCCAGGCATTCAGATTTTAAACTGATTTCATATTCTATTTCCAGCCAAAAAGAGTGGCATCAGGTGGATTTCAGATTTATTTGATTTCAATCATTTTAAACAAACTTGTGGCAGTGACAACCAAGAGATGATATTAATAAATCCGGTGGGATCTTTTCTGTTATTTACCAATATCAATGAAGATTCATTCTCAGAAGTGAGATGAGACATTTACCAAAAAGGTATGAGAGTATCAATCCTACTTGTTCACACCACACTCTACTGCCGTCATATACTATTAGAAGTGTAAGAAGTATTCATACAACAGTAGCACCCAAAAGAGTACTACTAAATTGAAGATAGCACAGATGGACTATGAAAATTTGTTTCAATTTTGTCTACCATTTAGACCCACGAGATGAACAAAAGGAGGGAGAGGGAAGAGAGTGACATGTATTCATATAACTGCAGAATCGTGGCTCTCCAGAGTGCTGTGTGCTATAAAAATAAAGAAAAAAAAGCGAGTGCTTGGTCCAAAGTGCATCAAAGTAAATGAGGGAGCCTGGAAATATTGAACGAATGTCGATGTGTGTGACAGGTGCTCAGGGCTGAGTGAGTTCCTGAATGTTGGCTGGTTGGATTGTGGACATAATGGGGAATTGTAGGAGATTCAAATGTGAATAATGAGTAGTTTTATGGATTGTTATAGGCAGTGCCTTCCAAGCCTGAAAGATAACATAAGTGAAAACACAAAGATACTTGTTTGCAAATGCAGACCAACATTACGAAGGTAAAACACAACACCTGAATATGGAAAAGGTCTGGGGAAGATGGTTTAGGCTTGGGATCTGATGTGGTTTGAAACTGAAGGCAGATGGGATATATTTGGGGATGAGCTTAAAAAAAAATGCAGTGGGACTCAGGACAAGGAAAATGTGTTTGAATGGTAGAATGATCCATTTTTTTTCTCACTGACCAGCTCCCCAAGTATCTCTCAAATTGATCATCATTGCTGGGTACTTCAAATAACTACTCCAAACTGGACACAACTCCTAGCACAAAGGGCAGATGTGATTTCAATGCTCTTTGCACTGCTATTCACAGTTCTTGGGCATCTCCCCAAAATGGCTTAGAAGGAAAAGGACATAATGCGGAAAAGAGTAATAGAAAGCATGTGCCTACCCAGCATGCACAAAGGCTTCCTGGCAAATTTGAGTCTCCCCCTCCATCCTTTGTAGCGGCAGCAACACCCAGCAGCCCAGATTCTTAAAGCAAACTCTGCTCCAAAGATGAAAATGGCAAAAGTTTCCTGTATCAAAAACACAAACTACATTGTTAGACTCGTAACAAGTTTTGCAGTAATTCTGGACACAAGGATATAGCTGAAGGAAACAGATGTGGTGCAAGTGAGTGTGTGTGAGAGAGAGAGAGAGAGAGAGGAAAAAAGTGGGGAGGAGAATATAGGTTGATGAAAGAGGCAAGGTGAAGTAGGACATAATTTTACACCTGCTAAGTACTCTGCAGAAAGGATGTGCCCCTGCTGGTGAGTAAATGTGAAGTGCTTCCTCTGACATAATTGAAGGGCAATTACTTCACAAAAAGACCTCCTCTATCACACAAAAAGAGAAGGCATATGTGAGTGGTGACTGCAAAGTCCCCTGTGCACAGTATACCCACACCCAGGATTATCCACCAGCAGCTTTTTCATGCAGCCATGTCTATAGGGACAGGGCCAGGATACAGTATATTCATATTCTCATAAATTTAAGGCAATAATAAAGATATATATAAGACAAATTTAAGGCATATATTATTCCCTTAAATTTCTGGTGCATGGAAGAATGGGATTTTCCACCTTGCTCAAGAATTCTTCTAAGCATGGAGAGGGAATGAAGAGGAGATAACTTCTCTGAGGTGCTCAGCAGAGACAGGCCAAGGACAGCATGGAGCACACAGTTACTTTTCCTCTCTGTGAATAGCTGGCACAGTAGGAAGAGTGATTTTTCCTGATGTTCACACCCACAGATGTTAGGTACTTCTGAAAACCACTGAGAGCCACATAAAAGCAAGCAGAGGAGAAGGAAAAATAACCTCAGGCTTTTTCAAATGTGAAAAGATGGGTCTAAGCAGGGTAACAGGGACCAAAAGCGAGTTTCACATTCCCTAAGGGATGTGAGTGTTTTCATACAGGTGCTTTTTGAGAAGGATCATGCAAGGGGAATTCACCTTTCATTCCTTTTGGCATTTAGTTCTTGCTCAGTTCTACATGGCTCTGGGGGTACAAGGGGAAATGGAAATTGAGATCCTGGAACTACTCTTGCTGTGCATCTTCCCTAGAGATGCTTTTCTACAAGGCCAGGTTAAGTGAGAAGTTTTGTTCCCTATTTCATGAAAGCTATCATAGAATCATAGGATGGCTTGGGTTTGGTATGGGGAAGGTACCTTAACAATCACCTAGTTCCAACCCCCCTGCCATGTGCAGGGACACCTTCCACCAGACCAGGTTGCTCAGAGCCCCGTCCAACCTGCCCTTGAACCCTTCCAGGGAGGGGGCAGCCACAGCTTCTCTGGGCACCCTGTGCCAGTGCCTCACCACCCTCACAGTGAAGAATTTCTTCCTTACATCTAATCTAAATCTATCCTGTTTCAGTTTAAAACCATTACCTCTTGTCCTGCCTATCACTACACGCCCTTGTAAAAAGTCCCTCTCCAGTTTTCTTGTAGTCTCCCTTTAGGCTCCCTATGGGAGCAGAGAAAGTTCTTTGTTAGGGTCATTTTCATAAAATGATGAATGCCATGTTTATATTTAATGAGGTTTTTTTTTCCTTCTGTTTTCTTCTGCCAAATGGGGGGGTCTACAAAAATACAGTCTTGAGCACGAACTCCAGCATTTATAAAACAAGCATGCTGGAAACATAGAGAAATAATATATTTGTTGCAAATACATTTTCTCTCACCGATAGTCATTGGAGTCACTGCCTGAAACAATTTCATTTATGCTGTTATTGGGCACAAGCATGAGTCGAATTCTGATGACTTCCCTTGAAAGACTGGTAGAATACTGTGGAATGAATCAAAATTGTTGAAAGAGCCCCAAAAAATAAGTTTTCAAATGTGCTCAGGTCTGTCATGATCAATAGGATATTTATTGACACTTCAGTGGGAGAACTGTTAATCAAATGCTAAAAAGCCATTATTTAAAAGTCTCAGGCTAGTATTTTTCCTCTCTCCTTACTTCCCTTTTACTCAGTTGGGGCTGACAGTGGACTGGGAACTCTCCAATATGTAAGTCTACAGTCAGAGAAGAAATCTTATTGCATGCAGAGCTGGGAGTAAGTTTCCATCACTGCTGATGGGGATGATTTCAATTCAAAGACATTACCAGGGTGATGCAGCAGCCAGTCAACTTACCAGCAAGAGAAGCCAGTCTCCAGAAACAGTTTCATACTCCTTGAAAGTTGTCAGGACAGCTAAGATCAAACACCCCAAGACAATGAGAAACCTGCAGTGAAATAAAAGGAAAACCCATGGCATTGTTACCTCTCTCTGTGTTTGTACTGGAAATGTTGCCTATAAAAACCTGTGTGGAGACCTTCAGGGGGTGGCTACTCCCCATCAGTGAGCAGTGAGGTGGGCTCTCATGAAGAGCAAGGGGTTCTCAACCTGGACAGGGGACTGTCAGTCAAGAAATTATAGCAAGATCATAAATCAGAATGGTCGTAGGACAGACATGAATTAATTAACTTATTTGCATTCTTCAAGAAGGAAATGGATGATACTGCATTTTTGGAAGGGATTGTATGGTATGACAGAGGATTGTAATGCTCAGGAGGTCTATTCCAAGCTGATTTGCTGTGCACTTCACAAAATGACACTGAAGTTACAGAGAAATAAATCTACTTGGCACATCCGGAGACCTGAGAAACAGTAAATGTTTCAATACAGTGCAACACTGGAACAAACCCTTCCTTGAAAACTGCACTGTACTTATTTTTCCTTTCCCTTTTTGCACTCATTTATATGCACATAAAAAGCTAAAAAGGTTTGAAAGAGAAACAATAGAGAGGGAAAATTTTTGGTCTCCAAAAAAACGCAGTGCGTGATAAATCTGCCCCTGTGCTATTGTCTGTCTGTGAGGCTCCAGAACACATAGATTTGACAGGGAATTTAACTCCCACTGCTGGTAAATCCAATACAGTTCAATCTAAAGTCATGTTGATCTGCTTTGTAAAACTATTCCCAGGTTCAAGCTATTCAAAATCTTTTATACTTAAAGAGGTAAGAAAAATCAAGGCAGTCTTGTAAGTGATTACTGTGAAGCAGAGTAGGGGAAGCTCATATTCTAGTACTTCATGTACCCAGAACATGGACATTTTAATGTGCTCCAAAAACCTGATCCACAGGAACAGAGGGACAGGTGGCTATTGAAGTATTTCAAATCTTAGTGAATAAATTGAAAGGACATCTCCATAAAAGCTCTGAATCCGTTGCTTTCATAGCTAGGGTACATCAAAGAAATGATGAGCATTAGGTACTGAAATCATCCAGAGAAAAAAGCTTGTTAAGAATCAAACTGTGTTTAGTGTGTACTACCTGTTTTGAATTTCAATCTGATGCCTAAACTGCAATTTAATTTCTTGCTGAATAAAACTCTGCTTTGTTTCACTGGGTAAAATGAGCAGAGTCCACAGCATGCAGTGTGGAGTTAGCAAGCAAGCACCATGAGGAAGGGAGGCTCAGACCAGAGACATGTCTCCTCTAATCTGTCTTGGGCTTTTGTTTCCTTCATGTTCAAGGAAAGCTAGGGCTAATGGAGCATGTTCTGAGAATCTGCAACATTTTTGCAGATGGAGTAAAATGAGAGAGGTGAACTCCAGATATCTTCTGCTGCCTTTTGGTAAGGCATTTCCTTCAAACAGCATCAACTAGCAACCTCCATTCAAGGAACAGACAACAGTGAAACACTTCACAGCAAACCCTGGAGGATTACTTTGCTGTGGCTTTCCTAAAATTAGCTATTCAGACTGAAGTTTCCTATGCCAGGAAAATTTCAGATCAGATATTTTGAGCAAGGTTAGAACACAAATAAATGTGTTTGCTCATGCTAAATAATTCTGGATTTCATTGACACATTTCACCTTCTCCTACTCACCAGCCATGCTTTAGAGCAAGGGTTATGTGGTTGGTAGGAAACAGCCTTTGAGTCCAGAATGTGTCTTTTGCCATCTACCTTTTATAACCACACTCCTGTTGCTCAAGGTATTCAGCAGTTAACTTAGCAATTCTACAATGTTCCTGCCATGCCTTCAAGCTTGTTTTGTCACACCAACCCTTGCAGTCCCCCCTTTGCAATTATGGAGCCAGTGGCTCACTGGCTTCCCAAGACCCATGATCCAACTACCCTGCACCTCTACGAGCAAACTGGTGCGAACTCAACTGAGACAACATGATTCCTTCGATTAGCTATAAATCACCCATGATCTGCCACATTACAGTGATACAATCACTAATTCTCTATTTAAACCCTTGAGCTGCTGCTACTTGATGCTTTGCATTACATCCATTTCTTTACACCACATGAAGATTCAGTCACCTATCAGCTCACAAGCATTTAAATGATTTAATGAAAGGCAAAACACACTGAAAACAGTCCAAGGAAATTACATCATCAGCTACTTAAAATAAAGACATGAATTTACAACATCATTCAACAACATTGTCAACTAAAGATGATGTGCAGATTTTTGTCCAAGAGAAAGACAGAAGATAAATCAGTGAAATTGTCATCTTTTGCCTAAAAATGCCTGTGGTTTTACCACTAGAGGGTATCGGTGCTCCATAGAGCAAGGTGGTATGACTCACTCCTGGTTTCCTTCCCCATGAAACAAACTCTATGCAGGTGATGTTCAGGTGATTGCACTCATGTATTTGATATGCAAGAAAAGGAAACTCATAGCAGTGAAAAGGCTTTTCCTCGGTCACAAAAAAACCCCAAATTTTGACATCAGTGGCCAAGGGGTGCTGCTTGCTCAATTGTTCTGTGCAGCACAGCCCACGCTGCAAGCCCCACCACTCCAAGGACAAGCCCATCCATGAAAACAACAGATCATATAGAACAAAAAAAAAAAAAAAAAAGGGTGAGAGAGTGAGACTGAAGATCACAAGTCACCATGAATAATTTTGAAGGCAAATGCAAGCAGGGAATATGATCTGAACCCCCAATTGCAGGAAGTGCATGAATGCAGTCCAGAAGAGTGCCTCGGAGGTGCAACTGCTAATCAGGAACCGCAGTACCAAAAAACACACAGCCCACAAAGCCAGGCTGCTACTCCTTCCTGCAGTAGTTTGGGGTGTTCAGGGACAAAAAGCCTGTGCTGGGACACGTGACAGCAATCCATCTTGGAAGGGTCATCTATCCTCCTCCTGCATTGTTTCCAAAGGATAAACACCCATTGCAAGATAATAAAATCACATTTCAGCAATCCTCCCTTAGTATCTGAAATGATGACCATGTTCAGAGCACTTCATGAATTTTAATCTCCACTGATGTTATACAACCCACTGATTTTCCCGCAGCCTCTTCTGTTTTGGATCTTGGTGTTTACGACACCTGCAATTCTTCTTGTGTCCTCTTTCTATGGAAGATGATACACAAGTGCCATGTTTTATTCATCAATCCCTCTTGCTCAGCAAAGGTGATAACAAGGTACATCTTCACCTTACTGCTTATGCCCATATTGTGGCCTTGCAAACTTGAAGACTCTTAACTTGCTTGACGGTTGCTGAGTCTATATTGTCTGATAGCAACAGGACAATAGCTGAGTCTATACTGTCTAATTTCACCTTTTAGAGGCAACAGTGTAGGTCCAGTGGTTGGGTCTGACTGTAAAATCATAACAGACACATCACAGGGAAAGAAACTCCTGAAATCATGGGGGATGAGCAGAGGGGAGATTAATATCACTTGGGAAATCAAGAAGCAGAGATGGAGAAAGTCTCAAATTTACTCATCGTTATAATGATACTATCCACAGAACATAGAGCATGAAGGGTTAGAAGAAAGAAATAGGGTGCAAGTCAAAGTTTAGTAATGAAAATTGAGTCTTCTTAAGCCTAAGATTCCTATTGAACAGTGTTTCAGCAGGTGGCAGTCCAGACTTCAAGAATGTAAATCAGATATGCCAAATGAAGATCTGAATTTGGTTCTTCAGTTTTTTAGAATCATCCTTGTTATCATTTTACAGCATTTTTTACAGCCCATTACATTATACCTATTTGCAATATTATGCCAAAAATCCTGATTAGTTTGTTATACACATAAGTTCCAGACCACCAAATGGCAGTGCTCTTTTGTCACTGTCACAACTAATATGCTATTCTAGCAAATAAATGTGCTTGTTATTGGAAATCACATGTTTAACACTCATATTTTCTAATCATACTATTTTGGTGTATTAAAGACAGTATTTGAAAAACAATACATATTTTTTCCAAGAGAGAAGTAATTTATGACTATGCTAGACCATGAATCTAATGTTTCTTAGATGAACATCACAGACTGTTTTGTTTGATAGATTTTGATTTCTTTTAATATTTCACAGTCTTTGAGTTTTTCTTCTATATCTGCTTTCATTTGAAGCCAATATAATGCAGATCTTGCTGACAACTTTTATATTTTTTCCCATATATAGGTGCTCATCATGTATCCTGTTCACCATTTCTTGCTTCAAAACTTTAAGAGCAGGTCACATAGCAATTTGCCTATAATCTGTTCCAAAACACAGCAGTTCTTTTGAAGCTGTCATGAGGACTACATACATCATAGGCAGGCCAAACCATATTTGCATCTTGCATCATTTTGGCAAGTTTTGTCCTGTGTAACAAAATTTTAATCTGAAGTAGCCTTACAGTTAACAGAGAGGAACACGTGCTTCTAGTGTACAACTCATGTTGTTTTAAAGTAGACAGCTCAGGTGGGTCAGAAGCACCTACAGAGACAATTTTTTCTCTATATTGGTGAGGAAAGACTTTAGTGACTAGCTCGTATGGAGATGTTTACTGTGTAAATCAGCTGAATGCCACCCCTTATGTTCAGCCCTGTTTTGGATATAATTACAAACACCGTCTTTTAATAATGTTTGTACATTTTTACTACTGAATTAGCCCACCAGCCATACCAGCCCACTTCTTACATGGACAGATTTCTCTGAAATCCCTTGCTGTAAACTTAGGTATCACATCTACACCACCATGTGGTAGAGGATTCTTCTTACGAAATACTAATCAAGGCTCTGGGTAGGTAAGCATCTTGAACAATTACTAGTAAGAAATCCCCTGCAGTGCGACAGTGCATAGACTTCTGTTTGTTCTCCCATCTTCAATACCACTTCTTGCAAGTCTTTGGTATTTCCTCTGTCTCTAAATGTTCTTATAAATCTTAGATTTTTCTGCTTTGCTTCATTTGGTCCTTTCTTGTTTTCCCCTAAAACTTGTACTTTAGTTTCATTATGTTCTGCCACCTGGTAAATGCTAATAGAATTCTCCAAGATTATACTAGGAAAATCTGACAGTGTTTTGCTAAATTTTTGGTGTAGGGTTCCCAATGCAATATGGTTCTAAAACCATGATTCCCACACACTTTCCCAAATTTCATATTGGAACAACCTTCTTTTCTTCAACTATTGGCTTTTGCCCATAAGGATTAAAAATGTATCTTTTCTCACAGTTCTTTCAGTTGCTCTATATTCCTACCCACCATCTTTTTCTCTGCATCCAAACTTCAGTTTTCACAGAACATCTGCAGTATCTTGCACTGATCGTTTTATGGTTGCTAATGAGAGGCTTGAGTTGGGATTTTTAACACTAAAAAAATCGACATTACCAAATATTTGAGAACAGCTCTTCAGAGAGAAGTGAGTGTATGCCTGGTTTTCACAGACTTGGGAAAATTCACTGTTTAATATTTAGATTCTTGCATCTCTGCTCCTCCAAGCAATAGGCCAGCTATTGTTACAGAGATCAATAGTGAGATAAGGGTGACAAGGAAAATCCAAAAGCTTCATGAGGCTACAAATGTGCACTATGCAGAGGGGTATGGGGAAGGGCACTGAGAAACTCAGTGGAGGTCCTGAAGGAGGACGGAAAAAAAATCAAGTGCTGCAAGTAGGGATGTTCAAAGGTTTTTTCTGTGTCCACAGATTACACCGAGTACACACACACAGCTCCATGCAGGAACCCCTGGCCCAATGTCATCATACAGCAAGAACAGGGTAGAAATGCCATGCTCAGTAAACTGAATTACACTGCTGCTCGGTTGCAATGGCAGAGACAGAGCAAGATCCTCCACAAGATGCTGGAGGAAACCCTAGGAAGTAAGGAAGGATCCCCAAAAGATCCCTATTCTCCCTGGCATACTAGCTGATCTGGCAGGTGATTAAGTGGTAGCCCAGAATGACACTAGTCCATTGGTGACAGAAGTGAGAAATACTGTCACTCTTACAGTAGGAAGCTGAGACAGAAAAGCCTAAATGTTTACTCCTGCCAGGTTTTTTATGACCTTGGGTTCTCATTGGCCGGAGTACCTCTGAATGAGCTTCACTGCTGTTTCCTTAAGTTTAGAAAGCTTTTAAAAAGTAAGATTTGGGAGAGGAAAGCTGTGCTTCACAGCAGGGCATTTTAAGTGCAAAAGAACAGCTTTTAAATCAGATGGTTCTCCTCTCCTGTCCTCCATGTACAAGTCAAGCACCTAGTTACGGCCTCCCCCTCTTGTTGCTTTTTCTTCAGGTGCACTCCTAAAAATTTTTGCTTCAGTGCCCTGTGCACCACCATTGCCAGGTTCTTTAGGGAGTCTGGCATGCTGCTACAAAATGTTTCGGGCCAGCAATGTCAGACAGCATGAACACCATCAACCTGGATTTTCTGCCCTAGGGGACATTTCAGAAGAATGGCCTGACACATTTCCCAGGTTTGTTGTCATGAGAGTGCAAAATAGCCCAGAGCACTACATTTCCCTGCCTGATTTTTCTCAGCTTGGAAGACAAGAGTCATCCACAAAGATCCCATTTCCATCTTGTCTCTGAGACAAGTTTTAAAGATGCTCTGAAAGGTCTAGCATAGATAGGTTACAAGGAAAAGCCTAGACATCTTACCACATGGGCAACTGGGGGACAGATTGCAGAAGTGAAGGAGAGGCAATGACAGTATTTGCTACCAAAGAGTTAGATGTCATCTCTCCTCCTGCAGCTTGAATAGGATGGAAAAGCTTCTGACTGTTTCAATTAAATATTCTGAGTTGCTCTGTTAGTGGCTTTAAATTCTATCTTTATATTAAGTGAACAACATTGTACTAAACTATTGTTTGGGGCTTTTATCTGCCATGACTAGTATGCCTGTCCATGGGCTTATCTCTGGCTAGCAGCATGATGCTAACTGAGCTGAAACACGTAGACTATGAAACATGGTGGGCCATGCAGCACAGCAAAGAAGGAATGACAGAGCCAAACTGCATTACTCAGCAGCCCCAGCTGCAACAGCTGCAAATCAAATGAGTTTCAGAAATGCTTCTAACAGGACAGTCTCACAAGGACATTAACAAATTTGTGTGAAGACATTTGAAGGTAAACTTTAAGATTAATGCATTGGTTTCTGCTAAATTTTGTGAAATAGAAGTGTAGGATGTTTGAAAGTCAGCCTGTAATTCAGCAGCCCAGCCTTCGGCAAACACCGTAAAGAAGTAAAGTGAATTTAGAGTGCGTGAAGAGCCTAAGGTAAGAGTATTAATCATCTATATCAATGCTTAAACATCCTGAGTAGGAATATCCAGGAATGTACCTTTCAAAACATCACCAAGACTACTGTGTCCAGAGAGAGGACAGATCAAGGAGTCCACTTCCAAACATGACAAAATCTCAGGGGTACTCAGGATTTAGGATCTCTCACACAGACGTGCACTGACCTCCCCACAAACCTTTCCAATTTCTTTAGAAAGGAGGAGAGGAATGAGTTATGTCCTCTGTATGAATATTTAGGAAGCTCTGAAGAATGCAAATGGGCGAAACTTCTGAACCCACTGTCATGCCTTTTGTCTTGGCTAAACACACTGTTGTAATATTTTCTACCTTCCCATTTAAATTCAATGGAGATCAAAAGCCTGTAGGGGAGAGAAAAAAAAAAAAAAAAAAAAAAAAAAAAAGGAAACAAGCTAAAAAACCCAGTCAAACAGCCTATCCACCCTTTCTTCCACCTGATCAAATTTCCTTTTCTCACAGGCACTCTTATCAAATATATTAGGTCTTCCAAAGTTGATATAGCTGAAAGTAAATTTCTAATATCAGGAAGACAGCATTGTCCAGAAATAGCCTCTGTAGTCTCTAATACTGGGTTTCTAGGTAGGGAAGTGATAACATTAATTCTGTGGCTGGCCAGATTCTTACAGTGAACTGAAAAGAGAATCCTTCTCTTTACCCAAGACTTGAACCTATTTGGGATTTTTGATAAGTTTTATTCTTTTCTATTTTTGACCCTATATTGCAAAAGAATATATATTTTTTTAAATCAGTGATACTTCCAACCTAATCTAGCACTTTTAGACAGGTGGAATTGCCAAGTGAAAAAAACAATTTTCAATTTGGACTGTATTTTCTTTGCCTGTGCCATCTCAAACTCTGTCACACACTTACCTTTATGTGTGAAAATAAGCACTTTATGTGATGATCTCAGTTTTCACATGGAGTGGGACATACAGAAGAAAAGTTGCATAGTGCCATTTCCAGTAGACTTTTTTGCATGGTCAAAGATTTGCAATTTGTGCAAAACTTTTCCCACAAAAAAAGAGGTGCATGGCTGCACATGACCTACACCCTACAACAACACTACCAGTACGTTCCAGGTCTAGATAACAGTTTAGTGAGTCTTCCATTATAGGCAATGCAGGTCATCCTGATAATGCAGCTTCTGTGGAGCCAGACATATGGCTCAATTCTCTGAGATTGAGTGGGATCTCTGGATTACAGGAGATAAATATTATCACTTTAAGAGCCCCTTCCTGAATTTCCTGTCATTAACTCCACAGAAAGCCTATCATTTTGCACCTGAGGTGGTCACAGTTTTGGCTGTGACAGAGGGCACTTGACTTAGGACTTTTCCAACTAAAAGCATGAAGTATTATGTAGAATGGAAGAGAGATATTTTCCACATAGTGTTTAATCACTGCCTGCACTGGAGAAAATCAGACAAAGGTCTCAGATCCTTATTTTGAACTATCTGGTTGTTAGTTTTTTTAATCCAGGAGGATTTTTCAAACTTCTCATTTTTATATAAGTGAAGAGTGCAGAGTCATCACTGCATCTCAGTCTATGTCACAACACTGCACATCAGTTTTCCTTAACAAACTGGCCTGTAGCATATGACCCATTCACAAATCTAGTTGTGCTGCAAAAGATCACATCAATTGGTCAGGAAAGGATTTCTTACTGTACAGAATGCAAAGCAGATGAGCTGCTGTCCCTTAATTCACAGAGAGAGAAGTGGAGAAAGGATCTGTACTAAAAGGTGCAAGGGCTAAACTCATGTTACAGGAGCCGTGGATCAAATGAACAATGGTGGTGTGGAAGAATGCTTTTTCTTGGGACAAATTAAACCCAAACAAAACAGTATTTTAGTAGACAAATTAAACTTTCTTGCAAATTAAACCACACTTTTAGTCCAGTTTGGCTTGATGCCATTCCTATAAACCTTTTCTTACATCAGACTGAATGTTTTGTTTGTGCTCCATAGATAAGCAGACTGTAGTTAGGCATTGATGAACAGTCAGGCAATAAGGATTCACAGCTCTAGCCCATTGCCAGTACCCCATAAAATGACATTAGCTGAAGGCTGAGAAACACTACTGAGTGCTGAATGCAGAATATTCTTGAATATCTTTTTCTACAGAAGAACTGGGCATGTCTCAGAGGCTTCAGATTATCTCAGATATGACATGAAAATAGGAATTTTTAAAGATACCAGTGTAGGAATGTTATTTCAGTCAGAATCACACCCAAGTGACGGGCTTTTATCAAATAATGATGGACATCCTGGTGCAACTTCACCCTCAGGCTGCTTCTCCACAGGGGTGCAGATGTCAAATAGGTTCTGTTACATATTTTCCAGCCCTATATGGATACTGAAGATACCCCATGATGTCTCATAGTGCACTAGGTGCATGTGATTCAGGCCCCAGTTCTTTGCCTTTTTGGAGGAGATGGCTCCATTATCTCCACTGGGAGTACTACCAGAGTCCTGGTGCTGAAAACAGTGTCACGTGGATGAAAATGACTTTTGGATGTCAACCTGAGCAGCATGGTCTCCTAATCACACCTTCCTCAGCTGGCCAAATTCTCGCTGCTATGCCCTTTCTCACAGTGCAGAAACAAAATCACTCCCTGTAACTCAGCTGCACACCAAGCAAACTGCTGCCACAGGTCTTACGCCTTTTAATGTCTGACTTTCAAAATATATTTGAGGGCTTCTCTCATAGCTCTGTATGAACATTGGGAAGATTTTTTAACAATTTATTAGCAATAGAGAAAGGGACAGAAAGTGGATTTCAACCCTAAAATGTCAGCTGCTACTTTGATGGTTTAACATATGACAAGATATGTGGTCTGGATAGAAATGTGAGGGGGGGTGTGATCAATTGCTTAGAGGCAAATCCCTTTAGAATTGTGTTTTTTCAACATGTCATCTTTAAATTAATAAGAGTATGTTAAAAACTTTAAAGTGATTCAGCAAAGGTGCTAACAGAGGCTGTGTCATGTGGAACTTCTATGGGATCTGCACCTCCACAGGAAAGAGCATTGAAGGGTCTGCAACTCGCAGTGGGCTGCAGACCCAGGTGCTAAGGCCAACACAGAAACAGCTGAAGCATATAGTACAGATCAGTTATATATGCTGCTTTTTCACCTCCGGTTCATATTCATTAGTAAAGTATGAGTTGTGTTAGCATGGCAAATGAATCACATCCTCCTTGAAGGTGAACTCTGGATAAGCTCTTCTGAGGTCATTGTATCCTCAGAACTCTGATTTACACAACTAAACAGTAACAACAGCACATGGTATTTGTACCTATATAAATTTAATGCTGTTTTAAAGTATTTCTGCTGTGTGGCATTACCATAAGCAATTAATCAGCATTTAAAATTCAGAATGATCATCTGTAAGCATGTGATATTCCATTTGAAGTCTGAAGTTGAAGTCTTTGGAAGAGGTTATCAGCCTTTTCCAGACCTGCTCAATTTTATTCCTGAAGTGTTTCACTAGCATCTGCAACAATGCTTCTCAACAAAATGTATAATGGCCCTTTTGCTCAACTGACTCATTAATATATCGGATTACATTATCCCTGTTTAACCTAACAGTTTCCAACAAAGACAATTCTATCAAACCTTCAGGAAAAAATGGTAATCTAGAAGGTAATATTTTTATTTGTTTTTCTTTGAAGGAAGAGATCTATTTAGTTAAGTAATTTGAAATGGCACAAAATTCAGAATACACGTACATTTAGAAAAATAAAACCCAGTTTGCAGTAATGAGCAGTTCTGCGTGCAGAATACAATCTAGTAAAGCAGTTAAGTCGGTGCTAAGCAGCTCTGTTGGGACTCATATGTTTGTATCCTCAAAGAACATGAATCTTTGGTTCTCTCCTAAATGGAGCAGCTGGTTTTACTGAAGGAGGGTCCTCTATAACTTTATAACAGAGTATTGGGCACAGTGGGACACAGCCTTGACATAACTTTCCTATTCTTATTCAACATCCATGGGAACAGAAATTCCTATTCTTAATTCAATCTTTGCTACCTTCTTATGTTCAGAGGAGTTCAGAAGGCATCAATTCAGAGAGTGGCTGGAATCTTAATGCAATAATGAATCTGTAAGAGTGGAGAATTAAATCCATTTTCAGGTATGGCATCACAGATCTGACCAGCCAGCCAGCCAATAACGCTCATTCAGTGAGCTGAACTGCCCTCTGAGCTTCACAGACTGTACCAACTAGATCAGCGGGTTAATAGATACTTAACTCATACATAGGCACACAGATATTTAGATGCCTGAATTGAATTTCTTAATCATAAATCGAATCGAATCTCATGTAGGTGCAGCAGCCTGGAGTGTAAAGCAACAAGACTGATGCTGTGCTCACAGCTTACAGTGACTTTGCCAGTCCCAAATACTGGGGTGATGGGGAAGGTTTGCATCAGACATGCAGACCTTTTCCCTTTTCCTGTAAACTTAAGACTGCTGCAGAGGGATGAATGTCTGGTCTGGGTTTTTTTTATTGATGTTCCAGACAACTGTGATGGTTGACACTGGCATCTGAAGTGTGTGGAAGGACAGATTTTTTTCCCTCCACATCCCACCAAGACATATCCAGGGATGGGCTGGCACACTTGCCATGTAACTACAGAAAACATTAGTAAGTGAGCACTAGGCAATATCTTTTTCACGGGTAAAAGACACACTGAATGAATCAGACAATCTCTCCAATATATCAATACTCTGATTATATACGGGTATTAACCTTGACTATCTACAACATTACCTGTACATCTGTATTTGGTATAGCATAGCTTGAAGTTGTTCTCAACATGGATTAATTATTTAGGTCATAGGCTCTAACTGTTTCAGTGACGTTACAATGACTTCTGAGTAGTCTTGATCAAGATGCTCACAATCGATTGTACATTGATTTTTCTATTGCTTACCAGCAGCAGTAGTCCTATAAAGGTTCAGAAGTCTGGTCTATACTCAAAGCAGCCCATAGCTTTTTTTTTTAAACAGGAAACTAAGGAACATGTCAAGATTGCTCCTCCAACATTCCTTTCTTTTTATTTTTTTCTGAGGGACTAATTTTAAGTGCCTTTAAATCAATGAGAACATTTTCATTGGGTTCAATGAGTGCTGGAGTTCAGCCTTACTCTTTTGCTGATTAAGATTTCTGACTACATTTTGATTCAATAAAATTTAGGCCAGATGCATATGAAATACAGGCTGGGATTCGCCTCAGCTTACTGCAGACATTAACAGTGCAAGTGTCTGTATCTCAGTGTGCCCAGCTCACTTTAAAGCAGTGGGGAAAACTGAGGACCTTAAAAGCATGATTCATCTGCTCTATTTTAGATACCTACTTTAGGAGGAGATGAACTATATCTCAGAAGTGCCTACTTCTCCAACTGGAAAAAGAGCCCCAGGCGACTAGGTCAGATGAATCTCACTCAAAATGTCAGATAACAAGCTATGAATCAAACCTAACATTCTCTTGAATTTTGGGAATGTTAAAAAATAAGTAAAAGAGAAGAAAGCTTTTCACTGAGCCCCAGGGCACAAATGTCTAAATACAATCTTTAACAATAGAAAAAAAACTGGTTGTATTTTCTTACTCTGTTTTACCATTGTAACCACACAGAATATGTTTGTCATTCAAATATTTGCCAAACTGAATACTGAAAAAACATGAGATGAAGCCAAAATTAATAATGAGACATTCTTAGAAACACTTCCCCACACCATTTTTACCCTTGAGGGTGCATGCGTTCCAGTGCTTTTCCACAGCCAAGACAACTATTAAAGTAATAGCCTCTAAAGAACAAAAGCTTAGCTTTTCCTATGAAGGTGATGTTATGGTTAGAGACAAGTTGAAGAAACCAAGTATTGCAATCCCATCTCATCCAGTAAAATTATCAGACCTGGTAACTATTATTTTTCAAGTTATTTGAATTCTGAGAGTGCTGTGGTAAGTCTGATGATAAAGTTAATTACAAGAACAAAATTTGAAAGAGTTTCATAGTGAATACTTCACATTAAATTGCTAGCACTATTTTAGTCATCGTGACATTTTAAAAATAACCACATGTTTATACTCAGCTTGCTTGTAAGGTTATTAGATGTATTTCAAGGTCTCCACTTCTAGTGTATGTTAAACAGCTGCAATGTGGCTATGGATGTTGCTTATCTAACAAATATGGTTCAACATGCCTGTAATAGAAAATATGTAATTAAGTTCTACATACATCATTATTGGAGTTATGGAGCAGGTTAAGAAATATTTCATGTTTTAGACTCTTGAGTGAACTTGTGCTCCTTCCTCCAACATATATCACTGTGTTCTTTCCTTCACAGTACAGAAGGATAAAAAAGCATGTGAAATCTTTCAAACCTAAATATATTTTGCTAGGCATTTTGAATCATTCTCTTTATAGAAGATATGCCACACCATGCACAAAACCAGAAGCAGCTTTTGTCTTGGACCTGGACAGAAGAAAATAATAATGCAGCAGTCATCTTGTACATTCAGTTGCATCTTTCTACCCTGCTCCAGCATTTAAACTCATGTTAGCTTTACTTTTTTTTTTTGTCATTTTTAATCGTGAAATTTCTTTATGCTGGAGTATACTGTCATATATAAATTTTTATCAGTTCCTGAAAGTTCATTTTTTTTTTGTTTGTTTTTGTTTTGTTTTGTTTTGTTTTGTTTTGTTTTTTTGTTTTGTTTTGATTTCTAGCACAGCTTTTATTAGTTCCCTAGTTTACAGAGCAGGGAGTAAATTGCACATGTCTGTCTATCCATCCTTTATTACAGCATTAACTTTTCCATTATCAACTCAAAAGCAGGGTTTATATTGCAGGCGTCAGATCCAGCAATGAATTCACAGGCTGATTTAGTAGCAGGCCCTATCAGTTAGTTGATGTCCCACAGACCCAAACTTCATGAGATAGACGATAAAAGAAGAAATATGAAGCAACAGCTAAAACCAGATTGAATTCAGTGGTTATTGTTTCCTCTCCACTTGCTTTTACAGTACATCTAGCTAGATAGACTGGGCTCACACTAGCAATTGCTTCAGCTAATGTTCCTAATTGCTAAAATATCAGTGCATCAGGTCATACATTTTTTACATGCATGAGTTTCCTTTATTCCCCACTTGTAGCTAGGAACAATTTAAGTATAGATATATTTTCTAGAATTTGCACGTATAAAACCCAGACCACATTTATTTCATAGGTATATAGCCTAAAACCTTTTGAGAGTTACTAGTTCTTATACCTTAATGACTTTTTAAAGTCAGCATGCATCAGGTATGATTTGTATGCTTCTGCCTGCCCTCTCATGTCCTCTCCCACTAGTCCACTCCACCTGTGAGATGGCATTCAGTCTCCTCTATGCCATGCACCAGCTTGCTTGCTTGGTGAGGATACTCTAAAATGGAGAAAGAGGGGGTAATCTCTCAAATCCTACATACTATTTGGTGGACTTCAGTGCCTTATGGCCTCTACAGTGAGGATAAAACTCACAGGTTGATGCAGGAGTTTCTTGGGTAAGGAAGTTGAATAATCACTTGAGCACCAATGCATAAGACTGGATAGATAGCAACTGAGTGATCAGAAAAGATGGCAACTCCATCTATCAGGAGAACCAGCATCAAATGAAAGGGTATGACAAGGTTATACTGGGTTAATTGTTTGTCTATTTTTGTTCCAGGTTAGCACTGCTGCTCTCAGGGATATTTCAACTAGAAAAGAACAGACACTGAAGCCTTTAGGAGAATTTATCATTTTTTTGGTGCCAAGGGGCAACTGAAAAATCTTGAAATGTCAACCTGGACAGATTCATGTAACCTTAATTCTACCCTACCCTCACGTCTATAGGCAGGATCTTGGCACCTTGGCAATAGAAAATACAGGGCTTAAGGGGTGTTCAGGTCATGTGAATTCGTTTCCCAGTCTCCATAAGCATCACAAATTCATATGGACATCATTGCAGGTTTTTTTTGGTCTGCAATGGGATTTTAATCCAGGTTAGTAAAATAATAATAATTAAAAAAAGATTATTTGTGATCCCTAAGAAAAAGTTTTTGTACACTCTTACAATCTTAACCTGAAGCTGGAGATTCAGATCTGGTCAAATAGCAGGCCATACTATCACTGTTACTTGTTAGTACCTCTAACCTAATTGTAGGATGTTTTAGTATGAAAGTATTAGAATTAATGAAGCTATTTAGGGCATTAAGGTAAATGTAGCTGAAGTAGAATGGGTTAATTTTCCATGCTGAGAACCAATTAATTTATGTGATTAATTAATCTGACAGCACAAAGTCCTATGCTTTCACAGTTAATCTGCTTCCATTATCATTGTGGCCTGATAAAAGCTAGCTCAGGTATTCCTGTATCCCACTGAAACCTGTTCCATAGTCATATTTTTTGTTTCTTAAATGCAGTACATAGACAAAGGCCACTATTTAAGGAAAGTAATGACAGCTTGAACAGAAGTGTCATAAAATCCAGAAAGTCTCTGATGTGCAGGATGACGCACTTTGTGTTTCTTACTTCCACAGTCTCAGTTAAACCAGATTTGGCATCATGAGGGGATGTATCTTCACATCACTCTGGAATTGAATATTGGCTTAGACCTGGATATTTTCTTTCCTTTTCCCCAGAACATAAGGCATTGCCCATTTCTTTGGCTTATCGGGGAATTATTTGATATAGCAGGAAATTACTACAGTCTCACTCTTCCACATGTACATTACAGTTGAGACACTTTGTCTTTAGTATAGGCTTTTTTTCCCTTTAAATGCTTAACGCTCATCATAGAGCTGACTGTCATTGTTTTGGTGAATGAAGTTCATAAGTAGATAGTCTCTGATATCATCTGAAGGAAAGACTTAATTTTCTGTGGCTGCATGTGACAGAGCTGTTGGTCCTTGTAGCCTTTTCCAGTGAAACAGAAGATGCCATCTTCATAGGCAGGAGCCTGACACCTTCAGCACAGAGGTGTAGGAGGGGTTGTAACTCCAGCACATGCAGTGGACAGGCCATTGAAATGAACTCTGAAAGATGAACATCTGTCTTCTTACGCCATTTTCCTGCACTTCTTACACTTTCACTGACCCAGCTCTTCTCCCTTGTCCCCAGAACAGTAAAAAGCTGTTGTAAGAGCACAGGGTGTCAAGCAAAAAGTACCAAAAAAAGGAAGCAGACAGCAGTAGCTTAATTTTCCCCCCGTCAGGTTTAAAATATCTTTTGACGAATAGGGAGAACATCTTTTCATTTGAACTAAAAATGTTACAGGAAATTAAATAGGTCTGTGAAGATGTTAAATCTAGAAAGTATATTCAATCTTTTTAACATCTTTTATGGCAGTTTTACTTCTGATTTAAGCTTAAAACCTCTAAGTAAACTTAACTCTGGAGCCCTTACAACATCTCCGGAGTGTATGTTGGTTGCTATATTTACAGACAGTGTTACATGAGTGTTCTCTCTTTATATGCAGCTAGTCAGTAGATAGCATGCCAGTGGGTAGCACTCCAGAATACATTTGCTTGGTATACCAGCATTATGGAGTCAGGAAGGTTTAATTTAGCAGGTTTAGCTGCATGAATTTTTCACAGGGCTTATATGTAAGCAACCAGAAATTATTTAATTATTTTTAACATGAATACCCAATTACATACAGGCAGGTTTGTACATGGGAGTGAGCATGTGCATGTGTATCCAAATTCATTTTCTGGGAAATAAACAGCCTACAGACATTGGTTTGCTACTTCTAGGAGAGCTGGAAAATCTGAACTACCTTGATCATCACCCCTATCCTAAAGAGGATTTCCCTAAATGCTTGAAGTAATCTGACAAACCAAATTATTCACTGCTTTTCTGAAGTGTTTCTACTCTTCAGCCAGAAAAAAGAAAAAAAAAAAAAAAAAAAAAATGGAGAGACAGAAAGAACATCTGTGCTTTGGGGAATGAAGCCTAGAAAGAAACATTTGGGAAACTTGAGAAAGTGTATAAAAGGAAAGTAAGAGCTTGATCTTATGCTTACAGAAATTACTGGCAAAACTCTCAGTGACTTTAATAGCAAAAGATCAGAGCTCGAAGCATGAGCCCACGAGAGGAAGTGAAAAACAGGTCTGTGATGAAAGACAGTAGGCAGAGAAATGGTGGCAGTCAGACAGCAAAGCCCATAGCCAAACACTTTAATGTAAAAAGCTCTGTGCTTCAATGACCTACGCACTTCTGACGTCTGGTAATTTCCCTCTTTGGGGAAGATGGCTCCAAATATACTGTCACTGTGCACTGAACTCAAGAGGTTCAAAGCTGATTATTTTTCTTTCATATTTTCTCTTTCTTCCTTTTTTTTTTTTTCCAGTCTATCTGCAGTCAGTTTAAGAATTTTTACCCCACCAATTCTGAGTACCTGTGTCTCTGGTGAATGACAGAAGCCTTCAAGAGAAATTTAAAGACAGATCTTAAAACTGTAAAGAAAACCTTTACATTGTAATAGCTTGGAATACAGATGGCAAATGAAGTGCCCTTTAGCTAATGCTGTAGTTTCATGTGCTTTCAAACAGACAGACATGTACAGAATAAGAGAAACCTGCTAGAGCAATTAAAGGCTCGGAAGCAGACAGGATTTAGATAAGGTTTTATTAGGAGAAAGAATTAGTTTTAAATTTTACTGTGGCAGTTTTGAAGGCCTGGGGCTTTAATACTGAAAAGACTTTACTGTGTAATCTGTGCTGGATATTACACCACCATGCATCATTCCCTGTTCATAACACAATTCTTTTCTGATTGAGGTTTTTGAAAACTTTGAAAAAAATAAAGCATATGATTCACCTCCCATTGATCAGCTGAACTGCACTAGACTGCAGAGCTTGTTAGGATGTAATCCTTTGGGGGAGTTAAATTTTAACAGACTCCTGGGGTTATTTTTGGTTTGTCATGTGCAAACTGACTGTAATCTCATTGGTACTCACTGAGAAGGCAGAAAGGATGATGGCTGTGATACAGCTGGTGGTGAAAGGTTATTCTTAATTTTGATCTGGCAAACGAGTTATCAACCATCATGAATGACAAGATTCCTTCTCCCACTCAGCCAGTGATGAGCAGACTTTCAAACATACTGTCTTAAGAAGGCATAATTATGAAGCCATTTCAGTCAAGGTTAAAAACCTCAGATGCTTCACTGCCCCTTGGTAGGAGAATAGGAAATCGCATCCCCCTCTTTCCTCCCTGCCATCGTTAACTATTTCTTTAAAAAAAAAATCTGCAGTTGTTGTTCTAGGAGGCAATTGATAGTTAGAGACTAGGGAGAATGTTTACCTTAAATTGGAGGAAGAAAAGTGTTAGGAAACTAAGAGGCTTGTGGATATTTTTGGCTAAATCAAGCTCTGGATTGAATTGGCTGGCAACAGAATGGAGGTCTTTACCATGACTTAACAATGAATGAGGACACTGGCTGCTGAAAAAAGCTACTCATGACTGGAAAAGGCTTTATTTTAATTTAGAATGCAGTGATTCAATAAACAAGAAAAGTAGGGATAACTTCATGTGTTTGTGGGATGGCACACCACCACAAACTAATGGAGTAAAGTTTTCCATCAGTATCAGCACTGACTCAAAACTGTGGCTGTTTTCAAAGCTAAACTAGTCTGAGGGAAGAATAAATAACAAATTATTTCCTAAGTAAATCCTTCCATTCACACTTAAGGAAATGTTAAACATGTAAGAGGATCGTTCAATGTAATTATATAATGTGAGCAAATCTCTGAACAACAGCTGCAGCATGAAGAGGGCATTAATGTTAACTCTTCAGCACGGACATCAATGTCTGATGATAATCACTCATTAAAAACACTTTGTTGCACATGCAAAACCCACTTGCTAAGGGGACCTGAAAACTATTTAAAGCCAGAAAGTGGCAGACATCTTTATGCATGCTCAATTTTATGGTGTCTCTGTAATCCTATTAACTTTAATGCAAACATATATGGTGAGAGATATCACCTAAGTGAGTAAGATCTCTACCATCTTGCACATAATGATGGAAGAAAGGAAAAACAGTACAGAATAGTACTGGCCAGAAGGCATGTCTACATTCAGAATGAGCCACTGGTTTCTATATAGCCTGGTGTCACAACAAAACAATTGCATTTATTCTACATGTCCATGTTCAAATCATTTTAAAATCTACTACTAATGAAGACTTACCAAACCTTTGTATGGTGCATGTCCTGCAGCTTTCCACAGCCTGACAAATATGAGACAGAAGGGTAGCTAACCTACCCCATGTTATAAAGTTTGTCTGATGACAACATGGGAAAAACCTACAGGAGGAACTGAAATTGTAGGCAAGTGTCATCCCACACATTCAGAAGCTTTACAGTTCCACTTTCCTGTCTTATGAGTACGAGATATTGTCCACAAAATTCAAGATAAGATAATTCAAACAATCTGCTTGACTCTAATCACTTTTCTTAAACTGATGGGGTTTTTACTTTCTGGTTTCTGTCTTATGTCTGTCTGTAAGCATTCTTAAAGCGGTAGGTCTCAGTAATTTATTTTTGCAGACAAGGAGCTGACATGTAACTTCATGTACAGCCTCTCTGTGCTGTCTCACAGTGCTCTTGTGATTCCCATAATTCTGAAACACTCCACAAAGGCAGGACCCAAAACAGCACAAGGAAGCAATGTTTGTTCTTCCCTTAAGGTAAACATTTCTATCAGGATGTTTCTATTGGAACTGCATTAATTATAACCCAATAAATTAATTCTGGTGTTTTCATAATTCTCCTGGGTGATACCAGACCACACCTAATGCTGCTTTCCCTGAGTTACACAGGTAACCCCAGCATGCAGCACAAATCTGGAGTTCAACTGAAAGACAGACTTCAGGAAGTACAAATTTACACAGGCTACAGGACTAGTATCTTCTGGAAATTTCAAGGAGCCATTGTGCTAACAAAACTTTAATTAAGGGAGGTGTAATAGCTTGTCAAGACAGTCCTGAACTGTGAGGCTGGTATTCAAATTTCATTAAAAAAAAAAAAAGCGTGTTCAGTGTTATTAGCATAGAATGGCTTAGTAGTTTCCTTTGCAGGACATATTGTTTAATCTGGAGCCAGGTTACAGTCTTGGAATATGAATTAACTTGCACTAATCCTATCAATACCAAACACACAGAGGTCTTTTAATACAGCTTATTGAAACCATCCATTGCTTTCCAGTGCTTATCATCTCAGGATCTGATTTCAGCCAAAATCTGACAGCCAAAAGCAGAAATTAAGTAGGAGATGAATGTTATCTGGCAACAAACAACTATGGTGGATTTTCTAACAGTGCTGATAATACCTCATTAATCACGAATGAAACCCTGCAATAAAACAGCCACTGGTTCACAGCATAAGGAGGAGATGTCCTTATGGTGAGAACAAGGACCCTTCTCCCTCCCTGATCCTTTCCCAAATGCCACGTGGCCCAAGTGGTGTTTGCCAGCACATCCCATTTTGATGACCACAGCTGCTGTCAACACACCTGTCCTACTTCCAGGAGCACTTTTCTTCCTGAGGAATGGGGTAAAAATAATCTCTGGTACATGCAACATGGAACATCAGACCAGGCAGAGAGCTCTGCTTGGGCAAAAGTTAATTTCCACAGTGCTGTGAGCTCCCAGGCTGTGACTATGTAAAGGGGGATACTGGTAAAGATCTCACAGGTAATATCATCACAAGGAAAGATGAGCTACTTTTGGTTATCCAGAACCACATCAAAGATAGACACCCTTGGATGCCATCGTGTTTTGAGTCTTACCTCCTGTGTTGGTTTTGTGCATGATAGGGTTTTGGTAGTGAGGGAGGGGCTACAGGGATGGCTCCTGTGAGTAGATTCTTGAAGATCCCTCACTCCAAGTTGGACCTGCCTCTGGCCAGGGCCGAGTCAGTTAGCAACAGTGGCTGCGCCTCTGAGATAACGTATTTAAGAAAAGGACCTGCAGCAGAGAGGGAGGATGAATGTGGGCAACATCTATGCAGACACCAAGATCAGTTAAGAAAGAGGAAGAGGAGGTGTACCAAAGCAGGAACTCCCTTGCATGCCGTAGTGGGAGGGCAGCCTGTCCCCCTGCAGCCCATGGTGGTCCACCTGCAGCTCATGGTGGACCCTGTGCCAGAGCAGGTGTCTAGACCTGAAGAAGGCCAGGAGTCTGAGGAAAGCCCATGCTGGAGCAGTCTGTTACTAGAAGAACTACAGCCTATGGAAGGGACCCATGCTGGAGCAGTTAATGAAGAACTGTGGCCTGTGGGAAGGACTCATGTCAGAGAAGTTTGTGGAGACCTGTCTCCCATGGGAGGGACCCCATGCTGGAGCAGGAGAAGGGTGCAAGGAGTCCTCTCCCTGAGGAGGAGCGAGTGGCAGAAACCAGGTGTGATAAACTGACTGCAACTCAAATTCCCCATCCCCCTGTGCCACTGGGGAGGATGAGGTAGAGAAATTGTGAGCAAAGCTGAGCCTGGGAAGAAGGGAGGCATGAGGGGAAGGTGTTTTTAAGATGTGGTTATACTTCTCATTATCCCACTCTGTTTTGATTGGTAAATTGGTGGTGATGATGATGTTCAAATTAAGTTGATGGGTTTTTTTCCCAGATCAAGTCTGTCTTTTGCCCGGGACCAAATTGGTGAGTCCTTGTCTTGACACCCGAGACTTTTGCTATATTTTCTCCTCCCTATCCCGCCAGGGAGGAGGAGTGAGCTAGTGGCTGTATGGTGTTTAGTTGCCTGCTTGACACCTCTCTACACCCCACTGAAGCAAGCGATTTTGAAACTACGAATATAGAGGTAAAGCAACTTCATATAGTGCATAGTGTCTGCTGCGACCTTGGTGAACCAATGAGAACAGTGTCTGTCTGCCAGAGGGCTAAGACTTGTTCCCTCTTCTCCATAAGAGCCTGTGACCTGCTTGCGCCGTCCCCAAGTCCCCATGAGCCCCAGTCTCTAGCTGAGCTTCTGACACAGCAAGTCAGGATAGACTGCGAGGTGCTAACCCACATTTTTAATATTGTCCCTCTGTGCTGTTTTTCTCTTCCTTGCCAATTCCTCATTACTTACTGTGTGTCTCTCTAACAGTCTCCTAGCCTACATTTGGTGGTCAGTTTCTCTAAATCTCTTTAGCTGTGGCTTTGTCCAGAAGCTGCAGAGCATAAAACATTATATCCCATCACAACCACAACCCAGAAATAATGACAACTCTGGAGAACACCTCAGGCTGTAAACCTATATCTGGTATTTAGGATTCATTTTATGTTATCTTTACAACATAGACAAAGCAGCAATTTTAATACATGAACAAACACACAGTTTCAACATACCAAAGGAGAAAACATTCTCATTTGATAAACACAAAAGGCAATTTAGTGGTTTTTCCCCCTAAGGCTTGCCAGTGTCAGAAGATTTTTAAATTTATCTTGTAACTGCCCACTGTTTTTTTTTTTTTTATCATCTTATTACTTGCTTTTTTCCACCCTGAGGACACATTGTAGTTTACATTACAAAGAGATACAGAGTTTATCCTAGGGAAAAAAAAAAAACAAAACTAAACCAAAATAAAAAACATATTTACTGGGGAAAAAAAAAAAAAAAACCAAACAAAAAAAAACCAAGATATCTCTCTAGCAACTCCTTTCTCACCGTAGGAAAACAGTGCTACCACCTTCAAAGCAAGAAAATTAATCCTTCCTGGTCTGCTTTAAATATTTACCCATTTACCTTTCATTTTAGAATATAGCCGCCTGGCTCTGAGATATTAAACACTTAAAAGGATGAAATCTACCCTCACCTACCAGTTCTCTTGGAATAATCACTGTTCTGATCCTCCTGGAAAAGATACACTGTCTGCAGTCTCAGGTGGACTGAGATTCAGACCCTATAATGTGTAACTTCTCTCCCTTTTCAGGTTACAATATTTTATTGACTTTCAGTGGCTAGATGAACAGGCTGAATGTCTGTACATCTCATTTCAAGCTAAATCCAAGAAGGTATAGTTAGTGAAGGTCTAATGCATTAATAAATAATAGCCGTGCAGGGGAAGGTAGGATTCAACACCTTTTGCAAGTGCTTGCAAGGTTAATGGAAGTGCCACCAGGCAATCCATGAGGAGCTGCTCAGTCTGTCAGACTGGAGGACCAAGGGCAGAGTGTAGCCGTGAAGAAATGACTAGTGTTCCCCAATGACAGAAATTCATTCTTTGTTAATAAAACTTTATGGCTGAAACAGGTGATTTAAAAAGCGTATTTGATGCCCTGTGTTTCTTTCAGGGAGGCACCAGAACAGTGTTAATGGTAAGACAGCAGGAGCCAAGTAAATGTCAAAGTGAAATCCTCCGAAGCTGTCACTTGCAGTGATGGATAGGCTCCAAGAGGTGATACAGCTGGACCTGGCTTGGCATCTTCAGACAGTGTATGGTGATACATGATACTTGGCAAAACCAAGAATCCCCAAATCAGACAACCCAATATACATTTGCAACTGTGCTCAAAATTCATTCCTAAAACTGCAAAGGCCAAGGGCTTTTAAATGTAGAAATTAGTTTCCCAGTCTCATCTCTATTTTCTGTTTCAGCCATCTGTTGCTCTCCTGCTTACCTCAGGGATTGTTCAGCTCTCCGGAGCTGTGCCAGCTGCCTGCGCCGCACACAGCACACCTCCGCTCTGGTGTGAGGCACAATGGCAGAGGGGACATGCTGCCTCAGGGCGGGCTCTGTGGGGAGAGTCCGGGGCTGCCCCGGGCCGGACACAGCCGGTCCCAGCCGGTCCCAGCCGGTCCCAGGCGGCTCCAACGGCCCCAGCGCAGGACACAGCTGAGCCCCTCAGCCAAGCTGGGGGCGCCGGGGGGAAAACAGGTTTCAGCAAGGGCCAAAGGCGGCCCAGGCAGAGGAGGAGGAAGAAGCCAAGGAGGGAGCAGCAGCAGAGGGACCCCGAGGCCGGAGGAGGAGGAGGGCAGGAGGGGCTGCAGGCCCGGAGCAGGGATCCCCTGCAGCCCTGGAGAGACCCCGCTGGAGCAGAGACCCACCCTGCAGCCCGGGGAGGGCCCCACGCCACAGCGCAGCGGGGGGATATTTCCTGCAGGAGCTGCGGCCGTGGAGAGCCCAGGCGGGAGCAGGTTGTCCCTGAAGGACTGCGGCCCGGGGAAGGGCCCGCGCTGGAGCAGGGAGCCGGGGGGGGAGGGAGGAGCGGCCCAGAGGGGCTGGGATGGGCTGGCCGCGACCCCCGGCCCCTGCGCCCCGCGGGGTGGGGGGGAAGTTCTGTTAGTCCATGTTTCCCTCTGAAATTTTGAGGCAATCATCACTAGTGGATCCCATTACCCTCAATGGACTAACGGTTTATACATTCTGGATGTGTTAATGTTTTCTTTATTACTTAATCTGAAGGTTTGGTTTTTGTTTTTTGTTGTGGGTTTTTTTTTTTTTTTTTTAATAATTATTTGGACACTCATTCTAGATTTTTTTCTTTTTGTTAGTATCTTTCTGGAGTTAATATTAATGACCTCTGCCTATCTGAATGTCCAGAAAGTATCTGATTCTTGATGAACAATTAGTGTCGTTCACACTCTACCGGACACTGTCAGAAATGTTTTTGTGTTCTTTGCCTTATAAAATAAAAATAATTTAAAAAAAAGAAGATTATTTCAAAGTTGTAGCTGTAACCCAATTATACCCCATATCACAGCAGAACAAAAGCAAATATGATTTTGGCTTCAAGCCTGCCAGCATCATTCAGTGTTTCAGTGATTTCTCCTAAGTCAGCAGTATTTAAATTTCTCTGTAAATTATTCCTGGTAGTTTATTCATATCTTAACAGATGGATTGTGGCACTGTGCCCTACACTGTATCAGCATAGGTTGAGTAACATGGAGCCCCTGTGCCATACAGATCATCTACTGATTTATGGCCAACTCAAGTAGAATTTATTTTGGGATGACACACAACATGGAAGACCCATTCCAGTGGGCATTTGGCAGCAGGAGGAAAGAAGCCACTGTCTAGTATATATATGGGAGAGGAACAAACCCCTACTTACAGTGAGAAAAAAACTGGTAGATGAAGGATATTATAACATAGCCAAAATTCAGACAAGAATTCTGAGTCCTTCAGCCAAAGCAACCAATGTATCATTGTATAACAGGTTACGGACTGTCAGCTAGGCATGGTAACTAGCCACGCATACATCTGTACCCCTCTACAGCTGTGAAATAAAGCATGTTAGCTTAGAGCAGGAACTTCTGAACCATGGAACCATCAATGCTTTCAGCCATGGCTTTGTCCTTGGTAATTGCTTTGGCTAGGCTGGTAATTATGGTAACGATCTTTATTGTGCTGCTTTTTAGGCAGTGACTTTAGTGTCAGTCTCCAGGGTAATGTCTCAGATTCATTTATAATTGTTCATAGTCTAGGGAAGCAGCACAATGACAAGCATTTTCTGGGCAGAGTAGTGAAGAGTATTTAAAATTTTTATCATGTACATATATAAAACTTCCCTGTAGCTCTTAAAAGAAGGCTGTCCAGTGTCAATGAAGGATTTTCTGTTCCTAGTTCTGCTACAGATGCACTTCCTTAACCTCAGTTAACTCATCTGTGAAATGGAAACACAATGATTTACCCACATTTCAGACTAATGAGATGTTTGTAATTTTATCAATTTAAGAAGAAATCAAGACACATTAAAATATTGTTATTGTTACTGATGAAGGGTACCTCCAAAAAAAATCCTAACACCTCTTCCTACCTGGAAGGACCACGGCAACAGAAAAAGTCCCCTAAAGAACTTCCTGGAAATGCAGAAAAATGAGTCCAACAGTGCCTATTCCCCTTTCACACTGAACCCACATGCTGTTTAAAATCATTCTCTACATTAATCAGTCCAGACAAATTCTCTCCACAGCACCTGTAGAAGCTGTCTGGGATGTTCCCAGCACCTGAGCATATGGGCTGAGAGTGTGTTTGTGCTTCAGCTCTTGAGGGCACCATGCACGCAGACAAGGGGCTGTGAGACTCAGTACCAGCTGTAGCAAATATTGTTCAGGCAACTCGCCGATTGCCTGTTCCTGTATATATTCAGCAGGAGCAGCAGAAGAATGATAACTCCTGGGTACCACTTTCCAGCTCCCATTCTGACTCACTGCCTGACCCTGGACAAGTCAGTTAATCTCTGTTTGCCATTGTATGCCTGAGTGTTAAAAGGATGCAGCATTTACCCCCTCCTTCTGGGTGTTGTAAAGCTTTGGTAATTTATACTTGTCAACTGCTTTGGGATTTCTAGATGAAAGGTGCTAAAGGATCATTATTAATATTTATGAGAAATCAAAACCTATAACATAATGCATGCAAGTTGAATGCAGCCATATGCCCTTTGCTGGGCAGAGTTTTACAGCATTGGGACACTGGGCTTATTTCTCTTCATTTTGAGATGAGCATGAATGCAATAGCATCCCTGAATGGTTATGTCATTTAACAAGAATTATACTTAGCACTAGATGCATGTTTCATGAAAAGAAATAATGACCTTGATACCTGTGGTATGCCAAATGTTGCCCAAATTGATCCCTGCAGCATCTTGCCAAGGCACCTGGAGACCTTGAACCTCAGGCCCTCCACTGTCAGATCATATATGTTCATACACATCCAAAAACCTGATATATCCTACCATGTCATAACATCATAGTAAGTACCTGTTGTTTAGCTACATACGGGTAGATGTCCACTGATGTGATAGGGCTTTTATATGGTCCATGGCTCCAATGTGAGCATCCTCTGTTGCATGATGAGAACTTGTTACAAAATACAACTTTGAAGCAGTTAACATGTCTCTCAATACATAAGGTTACTCCTATCACTTGATAGAATGTTTGATTGCACTTAGGTGACAGGGGACATTGGACCTGAGGTAGACTGATGTCTTAGCTTACAGTCATGTAGTCTGTAGGGTTCTTGGGAACAACAACATCAGGGAATGCCCTTCTAGGACAATTTGTATGGTCTGTGGCTCACTCTTAAGACACAGACCCTTGAAAAACATGACTGCAGGTAATCATCAAATGTCTGTCTCGATCCATTTCACAGGACACCCCTGCAGTATGTAATTCCTTAGCTTCTGTCTCATCCTTTACTGCAAGTCTTTCCTTCTTTGATCTGAAACACTGTTGGTCTCGTTTTTATTGTGTTAACCAGAGTTCTGTTTTCATAAGACTTTGTGAAGAAATGGGTCCTGCTTGATGACTGACTTCATGGTCTGGACTGAGTTATGTAGAGGGCTAGTTGATATGCATTATGATTCCAGCTTTATAGAGCAAATTTCTGCATGACTGCAAGAGAACCATGTCTCCTCAAGAGCCTGATTTGGTAACTGAAAGCAACTGAAACAAGACAGGGATTTCTTTCAACAAGTCAGACAATAAAGAGGGAGTTGCTTGCCCAAGTCAGAGGGCAGAGAGATTCACTGCTGTTGGCTTCAGGGAGCATCGTATGCCTTGGAGAATTGTCTCCCTGCCCTCCATCATGGGTTGCAGTGCTACAGCTGCTAGGTACATGGCCTGTCTACAATGACCAGGCTATTTGCCTCTGTAACTCTTTATACCTAGCCAACCCTCCTTAAATAAAGTAGGAGCAAAGAAGATGGCATACATCAAAACCAGGCTTTTGTAACTAGGAAAAAATCCTGTGAATCCATTGGGCTGAGATATGTCTCCCTGTGCTTTTCACAGTCTAGTCACGTTCCCTAATTGCTCTGGTGATTTGTACTTAATCACGGCCATTCTCCTTTGCTGCCCATTCCTCTCCCCTGTCTGGTCCTGGGATGAAGTCACAGGCTAAATTTGTGATGATGACAGTCAATGACATAGTTATAGGCAGTATTGTGGTCCGCCTATAACTATGGCAGATCCAAGTTTTTACTGCAGGGTCAAACAAGAGAAACTAATCAGGGTAAGGAAGGGAAAACGTTTATTATTTTTAAGGCAACTAGCTCCTTTCCATCACACTAGATGATAAAACATGTAGAAACAACCCAGAATCAGAGGGGAGCATTGGGGAGAGAGACATTTCTGAGTTTAGGGTATAATGTGTTTAGGGATTTATAGGAACTCATAGTCCATTCCCCCACTCATCCTGGCACTGTCTTTCAATCTAATTAAGCATAAAGAAAATTACACGCAACTTCAGGATGATGTAATGCATCTGTGTAATTGAGCAGTGCATTGTCAAAGAGCATTCAGTGCAATGTTATGTATATTTGATGGAACAATTTCCACTATTAATATTCACTGAGGATTCCTAAAATTAACTGTAATTACTGAGAGAAAGGGCCTAGATATGACTGAGCACAGCTCAAAGAAAACATCTGTTCGGTGCTCTATGCTGGGCAAAACCACAAGGATGATGTTAGGCTGCATTAGGAAAGGGCAAGGTAACAAAATGTGAGACAACTGAAAAAGAGAGAGGAAATAATCACTGGCTTCAAATTAAAACCCAGTTATAAATTTTACTGCTGACCTCAAGAAATAGGAAAGCTGCAAGGTATTCACCCACAGTTACATGCCTCTCTAATTATGAGACTAGAGAAATAGTAAAGCAAGGCAAATCTTTACTTTTATCCCAGAAAATTTCCCAGAAAATGATGACTTAGGGTAATTAGTAGGAAACTTATGAACAAAGTGATATGTCACCATATAACTGTACTGCAAATCAGAGCCCTAAAAAAAAACACCCCACACAAAGGAGTGTGAGAAACTGCAGTATGATCCTTCATTTATTACAAGGAGCCACACAGCAACACTTCTTGATTCATTAGCAGACCAAGTCAAAATGTGGCACAGAAAATCTTGTTTGTCTCCTTCAAGCTTGTAAAGTTCATGCTGATTTTCACTAATATTTCAAAATTTGACAGTTTTAATGAACTAATTTTTCAAGTGGACAGATGCTAAAAAGGTTCTAAAAAGCATGTATTTGCCTAAGTCATATTTTCTGTTATTGTTGCTGTTACCTTTCTAGCACTAAGTTGCCCTATCTCATTAGTAAAAACTTGGTGTGGGGATTAGTTTTTTATGTTATGACTGTGCTATACCCATGGCGGTGGATCCCTGATGTTGTCATCAATATAAAGAAATGTAGGGAAGGGTACTGGTGAACTGGCCACTATCTAGTCTGCTATTTATTCTCTGCTATGCACCAAGCATATCTTCTTTTCTGGGTTGGGAGGCAGGTCTGGTGGACCTGGCTGAATAACTACATCTTGTCAGGATTTCTGGAGGCATGAATGTACAGCAGGTCTAACGGGCTTGGGATGTCTCAGCTACACAGCCTGTGACATCTGCCAGTGTCTAAGGCATTCTGGAGTGGCACAGATTAGCTCTGTCTTCCTGTTTCTAAGATGGTTATGAAACAACTTCCCAGTAAAGTTTTGGGATGTACAGGTTGTATTTTGCTGAGGAGCAGTACTCCTCATCAGCTGCGATCAGCTCCTTCTGGTGTCTTATAAACATTATAATAGATAGCCTGCCTTAAACTTCTGTACTCCCAAACCACAGTGTAGTCTTGGCACGATTCATTCCCCATGTACTTTCATTTTGGAGCTGACAGATCGGATTCACATGTATGATGGTGCCTACACACTCTTTTGTTGAGAACTGAATTCTAACACATTTATTTCTCAGCTGATCTCATTCACTCTGTAGGTCTAGTCATGGGGTAAAACACAACTCATTATGAATAGACTTATCAGGCCATAAGTTTTCAAAGCCATATGAAATCCTTTCAGCTGAACAATGTCACGTAAATCTGCAGTAAACCATTAGCATAACTACCAGCACCCAACCAACTGCACCAACTGAACTTTATTCTCTCTTGGAGCTCAGGGAGGTGCAGTGTTCTGTGGAGATATAAAAATAACTTTTGAAACTTTGAAGGAAATTTAGAGTCAAACACACAGGTCATGTTTCTTGTGCTGTGGTAGCAAAACATCTGCCTTAATCTTGCTGGTACTAGGATTTTTCAATCTGACAGGTTATGGGATTAAAAAATCAGTGTGCAGTGAGGCAAGTTACAGGAATATAAAACATCTGAGGGAAATCGATCTCTTGGGTGCTTACATCCCTTCTATCATGAGACATCACATAATCCTGAACAAAAGTGTGTCAGAGACCATCTCCATTGTTGTGTTCACCTCTCCTCTGGTGCTTCTAATGGGAGAGTGTCACAGAATCTCACTCCTCAACTAGTCATAACCCTTCTTGTATTCAACCTAAAATATTCATGAGCAATATATTCACATTTGGTTCTGCCAACACTGTCCTGTCTGCTTAATAGTTGGTTTTGCCTCCTCAATGATTACACACTGATATATTGACAGACAGCATATTTTTTTGCAGCCCCCACTTTGCTGAAGTTAAACAAGCTGACTCAGTTTGTCTCTCCTCATAAGAAAATAATGTCTGTTTGCTCCATTATCCCATAGCCCATCTCAGTAACTAACCGAGTTTGAACTTCTCTGCTCCAAATATGGATGACCAGAATTGTATATAGCTATGTGCTATAACTTTCTCAGTCTCTGGCCTTCTAGAAATTTTTGAATGGAGTTGGGGATCCTTTCCAAGTGGATGAAGGCCTCTGGAAAACAAAGCTGATTTTCTGATCCGCCTTTTGTTCAGTCTCTACAAGCAGTCCATGTACTTCAAATAGAAAACCCCAGACTTGCAGTACTTTAGATCTTAATAATTTAGCAATGGCTTGCTTTAATATTTCCCCCAGTCCAGTGGCAAAAACTTCTGATGCATTTGCTTTTTCGCAGTCAAGTTACATTTTCTGTTTTCCTCTTCCTTTTCAAAGAAGGAAACTCTTACAACCCTGTGTGCTACTGAGGCCAAACTGCCAGCTAGTACCTGCACAGATCACCTTCTCAGCATTTGACTACATCGCATGCTGACTATTCCTCATGCATGTGCTGTCACTCAGTTTGAAAGATTTACTGAAAACACTCATATGACATTCAATATGCCAGCTTTTCAGGATTCTAGAACAAAGAATGTAACATTCTCCTGCTGAGAAAGCGTTATTTTCTTTGAGATTTGTTACCATATTGGATATGATAATTTCTTATTGGATATGATGATTGCTTTATTATGTATTTACTTTGTATTTTTTAGCTTGCACCCAAATAAACTTTGCTCTTGGCCTCACTTCCCCTGCATTTCTGTTTATTCTCTTTTTATTTATACTTCTAGAAAACCTTCTGTGCTTGCTTTCTATTTCTTTCACAATGTTTAAATCAGTTGGGTTTGCAATTAAGAGATCATGTCTTCACTTCCTGTAAAGACACTGCTTTTCTTACTCAATTCCTTTTTTTCCCCTTACTCTTAGTATTTTTTTTTAACATGGACAGTTTAAATAGCTTTGATTTTTTTTTTCTTTTTTTTTCAGATTTTTTACTTTCTTGTGGTTCAAATTCTTGATATACATTTATACCCTTGGCAAAAGAAATGTGAAGTTTATACCACATCCAGTTCACTGAGGTCTCCAGCCCCAATGGCTTCAGTAATTAGACTCTCTTTTCTCAGGAAAAATATGTAGGAACAGATCTATTTTCATTTATTCTAAATTTGATCATTGCAAGTCACTTGATTCAGTAGTATTAAAAAAAAAAAAAAAAAAGTATCTCAAGCCCCCTAGACTTCGAAAATGACCTCACTGTTTACAAAATAAAATCTAAAGTGACATTACCTTCTACAGGTTCAGCGACTATTTGATGAAGGAATATGTCAGCTACACATGCAGGTGTAGCCTGAACTGTCTGTTTTTAACTGCAGCTCTTTTTCACATTGCACTGAGGATATGAAAATCTTCTTTACTGATTGACTTTAGAAGTTTTCACCTCTTTAATAACTTCACAGAGCTCTGTGTATATGATAAAAATGGACCTACTCAAGGTGTCTCATGACACATTTCCAGCCCCACTGCTGTAGAGTTTTATATAAAGTTATCCCCAGCATGATGTCAGACAATGGCAATTTGAACAATTATTTATTTGTATTTAATGGAATAAGAAGTAAAAGGAGAAGAGTAGGGAAAAGAATAGCTCAAGCAAGTGATTCTCTTGTATAGACATAGAGATGCACTAGTTGAATGATTACATTGAAGATTATATACTAGAAGTGGACATGTAGCTGAATTGCTTTAATCAAGGAATAGAGATTCAAAATATTAAACAGAAGCATATGTCCTTGATTTAATGCCTTATTACTATATAGAAATACTGACTACATTTATTTTTATACCTGTCTTCCTTGAACAGGATTGACTTCAGTGCCTGTATGTCAATCATTACAGCAACTCCAGCACATTTTTATTTCTGTAATTGTTGATTTGCTGTTCCATGTCAGCAGCTCTGGTGCTTTCCTTCTACTGCCTGATTTAATGAACAAACATCTCAGAAAATTATCACTCTTTCTGGATCAACCTATCAATAACAACATTTTGCCTAAAGCATTTATGAGTGATTTGAAATGCCCGTTTTCTTTCAGGTAAATAATCAAGACTCAGATGTTGCACCCTTTTGCAACAGGGCCCATACATAAATACCTGTGTTAGAAGGATTAGTTTTGTACTTTGTGCTCTTCTACATGCTTCAGCTTCTGTTGTGTTTCACTTCATGAGTAAACAATTGGTAAGCTATACCACTGTTATCTTTGTCCAAGTAAGAGTACTGTTTTGGTTACCACAATCCATAATGTGGCATGTTCCAAAACCTTCTGACCTGAAATTCCAATGCCATTCTGCCTTAGGTCTCTTTCCTTATTTTGCAATGTATTTATTTTTTCATAACTATGTTCTTAGAGCCTTGGTCATCTTTAGTAAGCTTCAGTACAAACTGGAAGATCTCCCCTGCTGGGCAAATTCTGTTTGCTTTTTCAAGGATTAACTTTGATTTGCCGACCTTTACACACCAGATCCCCCCATCAGTCCAATCTGGTCTTTGAAAGGATTAGTATCCCTCACCATTCTTTTCCCACTGTGATAATGTGGGTATTCAGGCTTAGAGAAACTGTATCCCTCTACAAGTTCACTTTCTTGTAAGATCTGTTTAGAACATACTTGCTCACATGTTTCATTTCTACCAAGAGTGCAGGTCTGTAGAGCTCTGAGTTATTCAATGATCACTTTTTAAAGGATCTGTTGGATCTGACTTAACTCTTCCAGATCCAAATGTGAACTCTATTCAAGCACTTCAAGGTGAAAGGAGTTGTGGTCATGGGAAGCCTCCTGTGTTACGGAAAAAGCAAGACTGATTTTAGATAAGAACATCTCCCCAGCCCAGGGTTCATAGCAGAGTAGCAAATGAAGGCAGTATCTTTAGCCAAGTGCGAAACAGCCAGCTCCAAGAGCATGTCAGAATTTACCCTTTATTCATCTTCTCTTCACTTTTTCTTGACTAATTCACATGTTCATCTACTTAAAGTGACAATTCTTACCCATGAGTACCTAACTCTCTTTACATATCATATAGTGGTCACAGTGTCTCACCCAAGCTGTGAATTCAGCTGGTCTGGTGGGTGTTGAAGAGTATATTCTAGGGTTATGTTTAAGTTTCTGGGTTGGTCTCTCTGTGCTCACAAATTAGTTAAATAATAAATCAGAGTCCAGTGCAAAGGGATATCTGCAGAGAAATTGGACTAGAATCTAGGGGTCCCAGCCAATAATAATATGTGAAAAGAGAATTTTCTTGTAGCACTTCAAAGCTTGCAGGTTATTTCAAGACTTGTTAGGAAGCATAATTGTCATTTTGTCTCTGTTCCAAATTGGAACAGATCATCAGTAACAATTCAGTGGTGAAGAGATCCACAGAACTTTGGCCTTTAGAGTGCATTAGAAATTAATTTTAATTTAAGTTTTCCTCAGGGACAGTTCTGGTTCCCTTGGATTTAATATGGGTTTGAGAGTCAGGACTTGTGGACTCTGTTCCAGTTTCTGACAGTGAATCAAACATTCTTCTCTGAAAACTTGTTGAAGCCAAAATATTATTTTAAAACCAAAATAAATTATCTAAATTTTTCAGATTATTAACCACATTTTGTTTATAAAGGGCAGACAGCTTTATTTCTTACTTGCTTCTTTTATATTGAGAGTACTATGCTGGATTTTCTTTCCCAGAATTTTCTTAAAAAATAAAATCTGATTTCTCTCTAAAAAAGATGCTCTGAGAAAACAAAATTCACAGATTTCTTTCATGGATACAGAACAACACTGTGAGCCTTCTTGTCATAAGAGTTGATTATACTAGTTGGTCAGAAGGATCCTGTGTTGACTTAAAAATTAAGGAATACAAGTATGGGAATGCATGAGTTTTCATCTGAAGGACAAATAACAAATGGAATATACTACTCCATTTTGGCATATTCAGTATCGTGTGAAACATCCTTAATAGTGTCCAGAAAGAGCAAAACATGCTAAATCTGAAAGCTAATTTTTGCACATCTTCTGTTCTAGTTTAAGAATGAAACGTGTCTCTGATTGACTAATGTGCTTTATACTTGCCAACGTTTCCTTGAAATCCAGTGTACAGACCTTCCACAGGTAGAAGCATTTCATTGGAAGGTTTTCTTGTTTTCACATCACAGTCTTCTTCCCACCTCTTTCCCTAATGGCAACAGACTTTTGTGCATATCTGAGGATCAAACCATACCTCTGAACCTGCCCACAGTATTCTCGATCACAGCAGTCTTTATCCAATTGATGACATCTACTTCCCTTTCTGGAAGGAAAGCTGAAAGGTGTTAGATTGCTCAGGATAACTGGAATGTCTTTTCTATTGTGGGTCATTTTGACAGAAACAGGATAGGAAGAGTTCAGACCACATTTTTTCTAGCACACCTGTGAGTGTGGTATTTCCCAGGTCAAGGTGGGAGGTGAGAATTCCGTTGAGGTGGGTGACAAGGCAGTAACCTCTTTCTCTGATATATCTCCTTACAGGGCATGTTGTCTACAATTTGAGAAGCCAAAAACTTTCTCCCTTACTATTTTTTCAGATGATCTGCATGGTCAACCTGAATACACAGTAATCTGGAAAAGAGATATCAAAGAAATGTCCTGCCAGCTCAGACCAGTGGTCCATCCAGGTGTTCTGTTCCAGAAATAGCAGTAGGATATGCTATATAGGAGCAATGCTAAGAGCATAAGACATCTTCCAGTCTACTCCCTGCACTCTTCCAACATACACAACTGTTGTATTAGTAATGTCGGACCTCTCCACTCTGATAGTATCCATATAAAATCCAAATATAATAAGGAATCCTTCCAAAAAGTTTATATTGCTAGCTCAGTCAAGGATGATTTTATTATATAAGTAAAACTCAGTCTTAGCATGAAAACTGGAAGGGTGATCAAACTGAGTGTGGGAAGAAAAAAGTGTCACATTCAGATGTTTGTTGAGAAGAGAGGAAGGTCAATATTAGGGGATATGTCATAATGTGTAGGGAGACAGGAGCTGACTTACAGTAGAGACTTGTGTTTTGGGCCATGGGCCTGATAAAGTCTGATGGAAGAAGAAACAAGGACTTGAGATCCCATCAGGGCTGAAGGGTCTGTACTGCATAAAGTATAGCATAGTGATTGCATTGCAGACAGCATATTTTTTTGTGGTGTCCAAGTTTCTTCTGAAATAGGAAGAGGATGCAAACAGAGTATGGTGGCGGAGGTGGCTCTCTGCTTTGGCTCTGGAGACAGGCCAAGCTTTTCACATGTTTCAAATCAGTCTAAATGCCATCAGACAAAGCTGTCAAACTTTTGCAGGTTGGCAGCCACAGTTTGGGAGATGGTATATAGTGTACACAAGCTAAATTAGCAAAATTTAACATGTGCGCAATGGCATTGAGAAGGAGTCCATGAAAGTCACTCAGCACTATTTAACTGGTCACAGTAGTAACCCAGCTATAATGAAAGTTGCAAGTATGAAAATGATCACTCTTTCTTTGAAATAATAATCCTAAACACAATAAAAGCATCAGGGCAGGGTTAATCCTGTGACAAAACAGAGGTGTATACACCTATGTGCTCAATCCACAGGTAAGCTCGATGTCTACATTTCCTATCATCATTAGTGGAGATCTAGGCCTTGGTTTGTTGGCACAGAAATGGTTGCCATTTGAGCTGCCATAGGAGATTTTCTCTGTTTTCTACTCACCATCCCATACGGATACTTTGGGACATGTCAAAGGGCACTAGATGCCTATATGCAGACAATAAACTGAGTCCAAAATGATAACTGTCTTTCCTCCTTAGTCCTCCTCAATTGAAAGAAAAACAAGACAAAACAAAACAAAACCTTGACCAGTACATTACCTCATTTATAAAATGAAGACTGCATGTTGACATCTTGCACCCATTTTTAATGTCAAGTTCAGGGAAACTCAGTCTCCAAAAAGTTGGGAAAACATAGCTTTAGTAGTTGCTCATGCAACCTTAACTGAGTGATGCCTTGGTAGTATAGATACTCTCATTCTGCCTCAGATCTGCACAAGCATGAGCTATAATCATGCGTGTGTGTGTGTGTGCGCATGTGTATATGCTGTTAATTAAGTTCTGGAGTTGAAATTCCTCTGTTCTTACTTTCTCATCCAGTGTTTGACCTCTAATTTCTGTTTATAAAGGATGTTCCAGACTCTAGTTTCTTTCAAGAATGCTTAAAAATATCATCTACCCAGAAGTGCCAGTCTTTTTTTCTGTAAACAATAATTTAATTACATTATTTCTTGAGCTTGTCATAGCATGCCATTCTGCAAACCCCCTCATGTTATCGTCCTGATATAAATACATCCTCAGCTCGTTTGCTCAAATCTGACTGTTGGCAATCACAGCAGGAGTTGGAAAATAATGAATTTGATCACACAGTAAGGTAAAGAGGCTAGCCTAGCTTACAGAGAGACTTCTGAAGTACAGTGCTTCCATTAACCCCCTAATGACATCCTCAAATGTATGTTTTTAAGCCAGAGCATAAATATAACAGCAGCATGCCTGCGCTTGCTGGAAATACGGTATGTTCACAATATTCAGTTAACTTCCTCTGTGATACAAATTAGGGTGCTGTTTTTTGCCTGTGGGCTCCCAAGACCTGCAAACAGATGAGTTAACACTCAGAGAGGGCTCATCAGACTCAGTTCCTAGTTCAGTGAAATGTCTAAGCTAGTTAGCTGAGCTGGGCTTTGGAGGGAAACAGGTGCCTCCACAGGAAGAGTCAGCAGATCTTAGATATTCCTCACAGGGTGAAATGAATTGCTGTATTGCAGCAATTTTAATTTGTAAGTCTCAAATTAATTCAAACTCACAACAGTCCCTTGGTGTGCAGCCGAGAAGTGGTTTTTTTGAAAACAGAAACAGAGGAAAAAGAAAGTTAAGCTTCTTTTCTTGGGCATCTAGTGAATCAGCAGCAGCTGGCAACTGATTTGACAAGCCTTGGCTCCACATCACAGTGATATGATCTCTCTTTTGATCCTAAATCCTGCCCCTTTGGAAACACAGAGGCCCTGTCAGGCAATTAAATTAATGTCTGCAGATTGACAAGGCTCCCCACTTTGGCAGTAGGGACCCACTGGGACGTCTCTGGGTGGTCACTGGCGATCTGGGTGGGGAGGTGGACAAAGTCTTCAGTTGTACAGCTGGAAACAGTGATGGAAGTGCATGAAAAGAGGTTCATTCTCCATTACATGAAGGGCTTTTCAGCTGCTGTGACAGAATAAAAGATTGTTAATGTAGAGTGGAAGTGGTCCTGCATAATGTCCCCTGGCATGGGCTACTGCAGTGTCAGAGGTGTGGCTACAATAATCTGCAACTGCTTCCCAAATCCAAATTTAGGTTCTGCCTAACATGAATATTGAGGGTATAGAAAAAAGCCAAAGGTGTTGATCACTCTGTACACCTACTGAGAATATGCTTCAGAAAACACAATACTTATTTTATTGCTCACATTTCAATTGATGCAGGCAACTGAACATATACAACCCCTGGGAGCTGTGAAACCCAGATGATGGTTAGAGCTGTGTGCTTGCTGCATGGGGGGGCAAGGGCAAAGGGAGGAAAATCCTACTTTGAGGTTGTCCCAAAATAATAACCATGGAGATATTATTTCAGATTCTCAGTCTAGGGAGAATTTATTCTGGATAATCTAATCTGAACCTCCTTGTAGATCTCAATCACTCAGAGAAGCAGTTCTTCTGACAAATTGCAACAATATAACATAATATTCAGCATTATTCTTAAGCTCCAGGTGCTTCAGTTGTATGATTACACAAGAGTCTCTGGTTTTGGCAAAATAAATGAAAAAAAAAATATCTGTTGATGTGACAGCTACACAGAAAAGTCTGAGAGTATCAGACATGAAAGCTCCATTTTCAGAAAGCTGGCAACATTGTTTGGTTTTAGATTTTAAAATTTTTATTTTTTTATTTTTTTGGAGACCATACTTATAATTTCATTAACATCACTGGGCTAGTGAACAAATAATGGCAGGAATCTAACCAGATGATAGTTGTTCACATTGAAGTGCCAATGAAAAACCATATCCTCTTAGGTATCAGCATTGTTCAGGAGAAACACTAAATAACAGGAATAAAGCAGATCTTCAAGCTATATCCCAGAAACTGAAAACCAGTCTGAGCCAGGAAATGTGTTCACCTAAACAACAACAACAACAAAAAACAGGTCCAAAGGCATCTTTGCCTCTATGATAGAGAGTACCGAGGCATGCCTACAAGCCTGGAGCATCTCCATGCTTGGCATTTTGCTCATGACAATGATGCACTCCAACAGCCATGGCTTGTGTCATGGCTAAATAAATCACAGCCACTGCACAAGACATAAAATTTGTCATGGGAGCACTGAGGACCCTAACAGGCTGCAAACTGGGAAGAAATTGGAATAGGTTCCCAATATACATGAGTGAATGGAAGAATGTAATTGTGACCCTTTGTGCAATCACCATTCCCACATGCTCCCCAAAACTCTTCCCTTGCAGAGCAGCCAACTGTTATGGCTCTTGGGCACATGGCTCAGCTCCTCCTCATCTTCTTACCACTCCTTCCCAGTATTTAACTCCACTTGTTAAGAGTTCTAGAGGTATAACCACTATAAACTCATCTTTAAGACCAAAAGCTTGTCAGAGACTTTTCCAGCTTAACTATGGTTAAAATTCTCCATGTGTTTTGTCACAGTGCCCTTAATTTTATGGAAAGTGGTTTCAATCATAATGAGAAGTAGCAGCACTGTTCACTGGCATGGGAACAAGGTTAACTGAAATGAAATGTGTGGTGGCTCTAAACAAAAGAGTCTGCATAGACAGGGCTGTATTAGTGCAAATCGATACAGTCAATGAAATGACACCAAATAGTGTTGCTGGATAAGATTTCCTCCTGATGTACCTCAGTAAGGAGTGAGCTTTTTATATGTACCAAATCCAAAAGGGTTTAGAATCTGTAGTCCTAAAGCTAGCCAGCATTTAACATCCTGATAAGGGTAAGGGCACAAAGGCAGTAAGCAATGATTCTGCCATCACCTAGTTTAGCCAAAATTTGCAGTGAAACAATCTAGAGGTGTTTTTTGTTTGTTTGTTTTATTTTGTTCTGTTTTGTTGGGAAGAATGATCCTTTCAACCCATCTATGCAAAGAGCCTGAGACCTTTTCTCAAGAACAGATGCTATTAAATCTCTGTGCCTTAGGTAAACAGTTGGAATGTTTGTGACCTGATCCAAGAAGTGCTGGACAGTTTTTCATGCACAACCATATAAAGATGCCCCTGACTTAAACCTGTGTGGTTTAATCACATAACACTTAAATGTCTGAATTGCAAATAATTTTATTCTGCACCCTTGTGCCTTTATCTGATGGAGAATTCTTAATTTCTAGAGCTTGCATAGTTATGCAGTTTTACTGTGTTTTGTAAACAAATCTCTCACTTTTTTGTAAAGCTCTTAAAAAAATCAACCTAAATGCTTTTGCTAAGTTATTTATGGCTGCACCAGATACAGCTGTATGAAATGCAGCTTCTGATGTCACCTGTGCCCTACGAAATTCATGCCTATGAATCATTCTGAGATCCACTAGAATGAAAGATTTTACATGAGCAAAGATTTCTTGTCTCAGAGCCTTAATGTTCAAGTTCAGATTCATTAATGGACTTCTGTCAATTTGCTCCAGAGAAGGAACTAGGACAATTTTTTTAATGGCTATAGAAAGTGGAAGAAAAATCTTAAAGAGGTTCAAAAGTTTAATTCCACTAACTGTCTACAGCTCAGGTACTACATTATTCTTTTGATCTAAATTCATATTAACACTGAACAGATTTCCTCTAATGTTTACCTCTCCTGTATATTTGCCCATAATGACCTTCCAAACCTCCTGATGTTTTTTCTTGTTAAATTTCCTTCTTTGCCAGTAGCTTCCAACTTTTTTGCTTTGTGAAGGTACAATTTTATTTTCGGAGGCATAGCTATCATGCAGGGATTTAGTACCTCAATTTCCTTTTCCTAGTTCTTTTTCATACTTTTCATTTCTTACAAGCAACCCTGAGGGTCTGCAGACCCCAGATTGGAAACTACAGTTCTATGTTCAAAATAAAGCAAATTTATTTGCTGCTCAGGCTGCTGAGAGAGACCGAGGAGGGAGGGAGGGAGGGAGGGAGGGAGGGAGGGAGGGAGGGAGGGAGGGAGGGAGGGAGGGAGGGAGGGAGGGAGGGAGGGAGGGAGGGAGGGACTGAGTCTGAAGAAGCCCCATCCTAATATATTTTACAAGGTAGTGGAACAATACACTGCCAAATAATGTCCTTTTAATTAGACCTTTAATGATTAAGCCTGGAGAAATTTTATAGTAATTTAAATTCATAGTATTTCTGAGGTTCATTTACTTCATATGAGATAGACCCTGAAATTCATTTGCTGTATTTCACTGTGGATAAATACTGATTGTGCCTTTCTCATCCCCTATCCCACCTCTCAAGTTTGGGTCTTCTTTGAATCAATTAGGAATTATCTTTACTCAAAACACCAAACAAATAAAAAAGGGAAAATCCAAAGGGAAGAAAACCAGGCCTGCAGCACAGGTTTCTGAAAGTTGGACATCCTTCCCTACATAAAAATCACTTTCAGAACTGGGAGGAAAGACAGGAAAGTCAGAAGTATATTGAGATAGCTTTCATTATGCTGGGCTTCACTACAGCTTAAGGAAAGAAACCAACAGAGATTGTCACGAGTATGTTACACTGCATTAGATTTGCACACAGGTGCCACCACATGGAGCCTCACTTTGTCACCCATGAGGAGTCATGTCCAAATGGACAGGCCCTGTCCATTCTTTGGCCTCTCCTCTAGCACAGCTCGCAGGACTCAGAAAATACTTTAGCCATATGGGTCAAAAAAAGGGAGCAGACTGTGAAGTTATTAAGAAGTCTCTAGCACACTTGTTACCCTGAAAACCAGTTACAAACAATTTCTAGTCATGCCAGGTGACTGAACTATTTCAAATGTGAACTCATTCATGCTACACAGATCTTGGGAGCAGTGGAGCAGTGCCATTTGTTTTCTTAGCAGATGGCCTCTTTTCATTCAGCGTTATAATAAAATTATTTGGGAAACATCTCTAGCCTTAAATCTGTTATTGGGATGGCTTGGCTGTACAACTAATGCTGTGACAACTAGTCCTATGTAGCGACTTACTACAAATACTCCAAGCATTGCCTTTTACAATTTTCTGTCCAGGTCAAAGGGCTGTATTATTTAAAAAATGCATAAGGACTTCACATCATGAAGGACAATGACAGCAATGCTATAGAGTTATATAAAACAGGATGCAATAATGACATCTCTAGTAAGAAATTAAAGTTGAGGCTGGATTGGCAGAGTTTAAGCAAGTATGTTCAGAAAAACTTCTGAAAATAACTCTATGTTTCTTTGCTTGTAGGGGTATATATGGGTATACCAGGAACACAGGATGGAGGAAACCAGCTGGGCCTCTACTCAGTCTTTGCAATTGCAGGTAACTATGGAGACATTTCATCTAAAAGTACCACAAAACCTCAGCTCCACAAGTCATCTTTACACACTATAACAATGTAAAAGTACAAAGGATCAAAAGTTGCCAAAACTACACAATATAGCAGAAGAGAACAGGAGAGATCAAGGACTTAATTCCTTCCATTGCAAAAACATTTAGGTGAAAATACCCTGTTCTTCCTGGGTAGTGGATTATACCCCAAACTACTCGTGGTGGGCTGACTCTGGCTGGACCAGGTGCCCAACAAAGCCACTCTATAAATCCCCTCCTCAGCTGGACAGGGGAGAGAAAATGTAATAAAAGGCTTGTGAGTTGAGATAAGGACAAGGAGATCACTCAGCAATTACTGTCACGGTCAAAACAGACTTAACTTGGGGGAAAATTAATTTAATTTATTACTAATCAAATCAGAACAGGATAATGCAAAATAAAACTAAATCTTAAAATACCTTCCCCCAACCCCTCCCTTCTTCCTGGGCTCAACTTTACTCCTGATTTCTCTACCTCCTCCCCTCCAGCAGCACAGGGGGGACAGGGAATGGGGATTGCAGTCAGTTCATCATGTTTCTGCTGCTCATTTCTCCTCAGGGGAAGACTCCTCACAGAACTCCATGAACTCCATGAACTTCTCCAACATGACTACTTTTCACAGTCTACAGTTCTTCACAAACTGCTCAAGCATGGTCCTTTCCATGGGGTGCAATCCTTCAGGAACAGACTGCTCCAGCATGGCTCCCCTGCGGGATCAGAAGTCCGGCCAGCAAACCTGCTCCAGTGTGGGCTCCTCTCTCCATGGAGCCACAGGTCCTGCCAGGAGCCTGCCCCAGCGCGGGGTTCCCACAGGGGCAGAGCCTCCTTTGGGCATCCACCTGCTCCAGCGTGGGGTCCTCCATGGGCTGCAGGTGGAGATCTGCTCCACCATGGACCTCCATGGGCTGCAGGGCACAGCCTGCCTCTCCATGGTGTTCACCACGGGCTGCAGGGGAATCTCTGCTCCAGTGCCTGGAGAACATCCTCCCCCTCCTTCTTCACTGACCTTGGTATGTACAGGGTTGTGTCTCTCATATATTCCCACTTCTGTCCTCTGGCTTCAAGATGCCATTGCACAGCAAATTTTTCCCCTTCTTAAATACATTATCACAGAGATGCTACCACCATTGCTGATGGGCTTGGTCTTGGCCATGGCAGGTCCCTCTTGGAGCTGCCTGGCATTGGCTCTATTGTACAAGTGGGGAACTTATGACATCTCACAGACGTTACCCCTGTAGACTCTCTGATACCAAAACTTTGCTACACAAACCCAATACTACTACAGAAGTAACAAAAGGTTAAAAGAAAAAAAAAAAAAAAACAAAACCCACACAAACAAAAAAAAGCAAAACAAACAAACAAACAAAAACAAAACCCCAGCTTTTAATCACACCAAATGGAGAAAAATTCCTCCAAACCATATATCTGATAGTCAGTTTAATCCATGTTGCATAAATAAAACTCTGGAACAAGACATCTAGCACATGTAAGAACATCATCAATGTTCTGGCCATCATTCCATCTCTTGTCCTAGTCAAGCTTTGTTTTTTCACAAAAAGGTGATGATTTCTTTTTTCTATGAAACCAAGTGATGTGCCAGGTTTGGGAGGCCAAGGGTGAAGGATATCCTTACTACCTGTCATAGGCAACCAGCCAGTGCACAGATTTGGAACAAAATAAATGTCATAAATAAAATAAAAGCTGATCAATATTGTCTGAGTACTATTCATAGTACTCAGTCAATATCCAGCTACATGGTATGTATATCTGGATAATAGTGTTGGCAGGACCTTTGTCATTATAAGATCCAGACTGTGCACCCTACACTGGGCAATGTGAAGGGCAAAAGAAGAATGAGTAAATTTCCTCCAAGTTTCCTGTAAGTTCTCAGTAACGACCAAAACTAGCAAGAGCACAGGATAATCCTGATTCTTATTCCCTTATCAAATAATACAGTCTTGTTTCTACTAACAAATCTGCTTAGTTACAATTATTCAGAGTTGACCTTGGTATGAAGGATGTTCATTACCACAAAACTTGTGTATTCAAGTAGACAAAACAGATTTTTAAAACCTCTTCATCTGAAGTGTTTTGCTGTACCAACTGACACAAAACAAGGATACTGCCATCCATCAGAACACCAGAGGATATTGAGCAATTTTCACCATTAACAATTTCTGTTCTCTCCTACAGAAACTCATGCACTCAGAGGTGGAAAAAAGCCAATGATTCTGACCTCCCCACACTTGAAAACTGAACTCTAAGAGCCTGGGAAAAAGAGAGTCAGTCATTCTCAGAGTGAAACACAAGGCACTCAAAGTTCATTGAAGAGAAACAGATTCCCAAAGATATTTCAAGCTTCTGCATTTCAAAATATCCCTTATCACAAAATACCCAGTAATATGCAGAGAACAATGCTCCAATATCAGGGAGATGGAGAAGATTCACAACCATACAGTAGAACAGGAAGCTGGCTTACTTAGGAAAGGTAGTTTTGTGATTATAGAATTAAGAAGACATTCTGCTGCTGTAGGTTCAGCTGTTGGTTTTACCACAGATATCGTGTGTGTCTTTTGACAAGTTATATGGCCTGTTTTTGAAACACTTGCTTAACTAACCTGCTTTCCACCAGGCATACTCGTTAGTTTAAATATGTGCCTGAGTTAACTTCTAGGATATGCTTAGTATTGTACAAGAACTGAAGATCTCTGCTAATTAGCAATAGGCTGAGATATGTAATTAGGTGCTTTGCTGAATCATGCTTAACATGCTCAAATCACCTTGCTGGAAAAGAGCTTTAACAAATTTTTGCACTTTCATGAGGAAAAGGCACATTTGATGGGTAAGGGTTTCAGGTACAACAGCCCTGGGGCATACTAGGAAACTGGCACTATTTTGTTAGGTTGCCTCCAAAATTACTAGTTTTCCTAGACTCTTTTAACAGCGAATCAAGAGAGAGAAGTGCCTTGTGGAGAATATTCTGCCTGTTTATTAAGAAACCTGCCCACTTTTTGTCCATTCTTGTAAACTCTGGAAGTGATTGGATATCTTCCCTGACGAATATAAGAAGCTTAAAACAAGATAGTTCTTGTTGTACACACCTTATATGCTTTAATTTAGACAGAATAAATACTGGCTGAACAGGCAAGGAGATAAAGTTATTCACTATCTCACAGATTGTGTGCTGCTTGTGATTAGCAGGCTTTCTGTTGTTTCTTTTGTTGAATTACTCTGGTGTAATCAACAGTCAGTTTAAATTTCTTATTTCTCAGTGGCACTTGATTACTCCCTAATTTCCCCTTTTGCCTGCTCCCCAAATCACTCCCTTTCTTCAGTCTTTACATATGTACGTATATTTTTATATCTTTCTCCTCATTTATCCATAATTTCACAACTAAGATAGAAACTCTTTTTCAGACCAATTTCTGTAATAAGCCTATACTTTCTAAAACAATCATGATGCAAGTAGTTTACTTCAAAGACCCAACCCCCTAAAACAACTTAACAAAGAATGCATCTGTAGGGTGAGCATGGAATCTGGTACAGATAGATACTTGTGGTATACTTTCAGAGAGATGTGACTGGGATGGGGACACAAAACTGGTCACAGAAAACTTCCACTTGAGAAAAATCTTTGTAAGGTCTATGGGAAATATTTGAGAAGAAAGGGAGCTGGCAGAGGGAGCAACTCTCACCTGTAAGCTATGAACAATGAAGCTTATTCTTCTGTCACATCTGATGATCCAGGGATCAATAAGCAGCAGCAGTTCTATATTAGGTTTACCTGGTATGTATCCAGCAATACCATATGTCCAAAAGATATGTCCCTTTGATATTTCCCTTTTTGACAACTTGATTATAAACTTTTTATTCCTGTAAATTAAGGCTGCTGATGTCCTCGCTGAATCTAATCAATGTTATTCATAGTGGTCACAGCATATAAGTCACTGGCTTAGTACTCAGATGTGTCATTTCTTGCCTGTGTAACACTAAAGGAGAAGTGATTTTGGAGGAGACATGCGGATGGTGTTATGACAGAGAATGACAGAAACCAACATCTACACATCACCAGGGATCTCCAATACCAGGAATATACTACTAGTGATCTGTTTCACAGGCAGTCACTATCTCCATCACTGGAAGCTTGTAAGGACCAGTCAAAAATAGTTTCTGTGATGCTGATTTCCTTCAGGCAAAAAGACTGTCGAGTCAACCTCTCCAGGTCCCTTCTGGGCTGGTCTTATACCTGTTTTGGAGATAGGAAGCTGCAAGATGGAGATTTGTCAGCCAGCTCTTTTCACAAGCCTGAAGAAGCTCAGTAAAGTAACTGCAATGAGTTCAGTACAGGAAACACTGAAACTGAAATAGGTGATGCCCAGATGCAAAGAGCCTACATTTATCTGTCAAAAGCCCTTGTACTAATTTGGTGAAATCTCATTTCACTTCCTTTCACATAGGTGCTTGATCTTACTCTCTGTATACTTTAAGTGAATCAACTGTTGTATCAATCACAGATAAAGGAAAAACTGAAAATTTGTGGCTGGAGGTACAGAGGAAGCATCTCTGTTTTGTTGCATCTTCTCAGTTATCACCAGATATCATGATAATTCACTAGGGAAATGAAAGTCATTCTGAAAAATTGGAGTGGGGAGAAGTGATGAAGCACCCAGCAGGACATCAACTACATTAAGAGGTGAAACAGAGGAAACTCGGTAAAATAAAACTTCCTAGAAAGAGACTATAAAAGAAGTGATGTGATAAAGAATTATTTGGCCATGTGAAATAATTCTTCCAGAATAAAATTTGATAATTGAACACTCCCTTTGAAAATATCACTGTACTAAATAAGAAAAAAAAATACAGATACATTCCTCTGTGTACCACAGCTCTCCAAACATCTGAATAGTTCATATCCAGTGATGTTTTTTGGCCTCTCTACTAAGGTAGGTAATAAGGTATTAGCCTTATTTTGCTCAGGAGGAACCAAACCATGAAGTGGATTAAGTGAGCTACCTGAGAGTGCACAGAAGTATTGCACAATAGGCTCCTTTGGTAGATATCCATAAAAAGAACTGGCAACAGCTGAACTGAGAATTAATCCCAGATCTCTTGAGTCCAATTTGCCAGATTAAGTTTTATCAAAACTGTCACTGGGACTTCAGGATTAAGAGATATGTATGTGTTCTGCACATTTCATCTTTCCCTGTATAAGGTAGGTACAAGTTCAGGGCTATGCCTTAGCAACAGAAAAAGTGAGTGCTGTCATCAGTGGATAAACATAGGAGATCTGACCACCCTGGCCCTGCTCTAAATTCTTTGTAGAAAACACTGTTAATCACTAAAGGAATATTAGCTACTATCTGCGGCATAAAAGGCTTTTCTCTTTACTTAAGGGAAAACTACTTTGGGTCTAACTAGAAAAGCTAGATAAATCACAGAGCAACAAAATCAACCATAATCCCCAGGAAAACTCAGGCAGAACAATCTGCCCTGTTTACATGATGACAGTGCTTGGACTCTGATGCTGACTTGTGACAGCTACTCTCAGAGGAAGAAATCCCAGTCTTCATCCCGAGGAGTTAAAACCCCAAGGAAAATCCCTCCTTGAGGCCCCGGGAGTCTCCTCCTGCAGTCTGACTTTTATCCAAGCCAGAGATGTTAGATGTTCTAATCCAAGCTGGGACGTTAGAGCTATGCAGACATTTCACAGGGCACAGCAATGGGGTATTCTTCTGCATATCAGCAAGGAATAGCCAGGTCTAACTACTCAGGGTGGGGAGAATAATCCATCCCTAAATCCCACAGTCTAGAGCAGAAAACAGATAGATCATCTAGCTTGGAGCAAAAGCAGCCTTAGCAACTGCCTAGCAACACTACTGCAGAGAAAGGCAGGAGCTGCCGGTTATCCGGATGTTAACTTGCAGGGTTGAGGCAGAGTCAGACAGAGCTCAGCAGCCTCTAATGCACAAACTGAACCTCAGCCTTGTCTCTCTGTCAACTATAGAAAGGCAGGAAGTTTCTGTCGATAAAGCAGTAGACATTCAAAATATGTTAAATCTTTTCCCTAAAAATCTGGTTTTCTCAGTCTTCTGCCTCACCAGCTGGATGGACTTACTAGTTAAGCATATTACCAGTAGTTCAAAGGTTAACAGTCACTCCCAAGACTGACAGTTTGGGATTTTTTTATCTTCAGTACATTTCATCATGATTTGAATTTTTTTTTTTTTTTTCCTGCTCACAGAAATTACTAATGGGTTGTGGAACCCCTACAGTCATCTCAAATTCCTCCCTGGAACACTGCACAGTTGTAACTTCCACCCTTGCAGTTTATAGCTTCCATAGTTGCTTTATTAACACTGCTACAAAATAGAAATATTACTTGGGCAGTATATTAGTGCCTGTTAGTATTGCAGACTGAACATTATGCATCATATTGTAATGTTTCTGATACCACAACCAAATTGGTTACAGGATGAATAAGAATTTTAACTCTAGGGACTGCGAGCAATTTATATTCAGATGCTGTTCCACCTTAAAAAGAATGTCCTTGCTGTGAGCTTTGAGCTTACAAACCTAAAGTTATCACTTTCCAGGTAGAAATACATTTATATGAAAAACAGCTGAAAGCAGAAGCAAACAGAAATTTAAGAAAAGTATTCGCTTTGGCTGTCCAGTTGTGACGTCTTTTTGTGTAATAGCAATTATTTGTGATAGAATAGAATAGAATAGAATAGAATAGAATAGAATAGAATAGAACTATTTTAGTTGGAAGGGACATAAAATGACCTTCTAGTCCGTGTCTCTGACCACTTCAGGGCTGACCAAAAGTTAAAGCATGTTATTAAGGGTATTGCCCAAATGCCTCTTAAACACTGACAGGCTTGGGGCATCCGCCACCTCTCTAGGAAGCCTGTTCCAGTGTTTGACCACCCTTTCAGTAAAGAAATGCTTCCTAATGTCCAGTCTAAACCTCCCCTGGTGCAGCTTTGAACAATTCCCATCTGTCCTATCACTGGATCCCAGGGAGAAGAGCTCAGCACCTCCCTCTCCCCTTCACCTCCTCAGGAAGCTGCATAGAGCAATGAGGTCACCCCTCAGCATCCTTCTCTCCAAACCAGACAAACCCAAAGTCCATAGCAGCTCCTCATAGGGCATGCCTTCCAGCCCTGTCACCGGCTTTGTTGTTCTACCCTGGATGTGTTCAAGGACCTTCACATCTTTCTTAAATGGTGGGGCCCAGAACTGCACACAGTATTCAAGGTGAGGCCGCTCCAACACTGAACACAGCGGGATGAGCACCTCTTTTGGCTGACTGGTCATGCGGTGTTTCAGGCACCTCAGGATTCAGTCTGCCCTCTTGGCTGCCATAGTTTTGGAAAACTGAATGAAATTATAAATAAATCTGTGAGGTAATGATTAATGATTCACCTTCTTTTGCCTAATAGCTGCTTTGATATTTTAGTTTCAGAACCAAATTGGCAGGATGCCGATTTGACAGTGAGATCACTTAAATTGTAGACACAAGACTTCAAGAAATATATATTTATCTTATTGCATACAATCTCCACCCCCTATTCTTTCTCTATTTTTTTTCCCCATAATAAATACATTTTAAAAGGAAATGTTTTTACTTCTATGTTAGCTCATGCTAACAGGTTTTTAAAGCACAAATCAATTGTCCTACAACATATAAACTCCAGAAACACTTGTTAAGAAATCAGAACTGTAGCATGTGTCTTAGAAATCTCTTCATGTGAGCAGCTGGGATTTTATATCCCTGTAAAGGACTCTATTGGTTATTCTAAGTGCCTTGATTTCCATTTGGAACATTGTTGGTGCAGGGATTAATATTTGCAACTATAACTGCAGATTTTTTCATGTGTTTGTATGTTCATTTCCAGCCTAGAAGTCCCCCAAACCCACATAAAATGGCTTATTTAAATTGACACTTTGCTTTAACTACTCAGTGCTGCATACTTAAGCAGTAAGAAATAGTCTGATCAGATCCTACATCCCTGATATAATCCAGTGTAATCCACCAGTATTTCTGATTTCCAAGTTTTTTTCTTAACAGATGTAGGATCTGAGTACCCACTGAGCTGAATGTAAGGCATGAAGTCCACCCAGGATACTTAGTCCAGTTCCCACCGTGACATTTAACCATATAACAGAAGTGAAATCCAAGAAAGCTGCCCTTCGTGTCATCCTGAAATACAACTCCGACGGCCTGCAAATGGTTTGCTTTTGGATGACAGCGTCCAAACCTTATTTCATTTATTAGTTTAATGCAGATACTTCCAGTTTCCATTGCTTTCTGTATGGATTTATTTTCCAAACCACACCATATGCAGAGGAATGAGTATGGCACAAGTGACTTTTCACTATACATCCAAGTACTAGAATGAATCTGTCAAACATTTCCTTTTTAATCTAAACTACATTACATTTGAATGTAAACTGTCAACATCTGAAAGTGTTGTAACCTATTTATGACAGCTGAATGCAAAACATTTCTGAATGTTTTTACCTGTTTCACAGAAGACAAAGAACATATCACTGACATTTACAATTTTCAGATCATCTCTCACTCCTCTCACATTTGGACCTGAAATACTTTTTACCTCCTTAAAACTGCACAGACGCTAATACTCAGCATTTCTGATCTCCACCAGGACATCTCTGTATTGCTTTGTCTTGGTAATCCCATCCTGATAGGAAGAATGAGGCAATACCCATCTACTCATATATTGTATAATTCCCTGACTGAGCATGCCTCAAACAGAGAAAAGCAATGGAAGATTTATTTATTTATGAGAGAATTTGGTATTTCTATGATCACCAAGTTTTATTTATAAAATCCTGCATTTAAAGTACAGTTAATACAGATACTTGCTATAGGATCAATTCTTGAATTGCTCTTCCTAAATATCAAAATACCAGGTAGCTTTTACTGGATTCTTATTTCGAACCAATGATGAGGATTAATAAAGTTTACCCAGTATTATGGGTGTGAAAATGGGTGTGGTTCCAGCTATGTTTGAGGAGGAAGAAAAGGTGTATATCTGAAAATCACAAGCGTAAATGTTGCAGTCTCAGTTTTTCATTAACTGCTAAAGCAAGTTGCTATTTTAAAATCACAGTCAGTTCCATGACGCTATTTTCCTTTAACATCTAGATCAGAAACCATCATAATTCTTTGTGCTATTTAAGGACTCTGCTACCTGCACTGCTGTCTTTTTTCACCCCTTCTTATAGGAAGAAGGATGTGAGTTATAGCACAGTTTAGGACCTCCAGATCTGTCTCTTCTGTTAGTCCCAGAATAAGATCGGTCTTAAGGAAAATACTAAAATATCTGAAGAGAAAAAACTGACACGACCACCTTCAGCATTCATTGCAGAGAATCAGGAACCTGACTGTGAGAGTCCCACCCGTATAGGGATGAAGGAAGCTGCCTCCATCATTTCACTTGGGAAATCAGCATCTGTAGTTGTGGGATAAACACAGTGTGAAAGAGGACGATCAGAGCTCGCTGTTAAAAAGCACTTGTTTACTGTCTTACTCCAGTGGAGCAGGGACTCAGAGGGAAAAAATGTTAAATCTCTGTGTAGGTCAGACTCCCAGTCCTGCTCCTGGTCTGTGCTGGTGAAATCCAGTGTAAATCCAGACAGGATTTAAATCTAAAGCTGCACCTTACAAAAGTGTATCTGCCTTCTTGTTACCAGTAAAAACAAACAGCAGGGTAAGTGAATTAAAAGCCAAAGAACACAGTATCTAAGAGATAAAATATACTGAATAAAAGTCATGAAAACAAACAAGATCTGCTGAGCTGTGAATCAGACTCACATTAAACCAGTATATTCAGAACGGGTAAAGTTAGTCTAGACCAGATGAAATATGGTAAGGAATCAATACATGAAAAACATAGAAATGACTAAATAATATACCATTTTGACTTCAGCAAGCTTCCAGAGCTGCAGAGGCAATAAACGTTATCACAGGCTTCTCTGTGCATTGTGGCAAGGAAATCTCTTTTTCTAAGCCAAGATGATTATAGATATTTTCCTTCTAGAAACTTTCCATTTTGGCAAGTTACTCTTATTAGAAGTAAAACAAAAGATGCCTGCCAAAACCAGAACTTTTATTTCCAGTGCATTTTTTAGAATGAGTGCATTTTTTAAGGCATGGTAATTTACATGCTGATTTATGAGTTTTACAGGTCAAACCAGAATCTTCCTGTCCTTCATTCTAAATCCAGAATACACAGCAAAAAAAAAAAAAAAGATATGTGATTATAACATTAATTCTCCAATGAAGACAACTGTGTGTGTCTCAATAATGTATTCTTTAATATTGATAAACTGTAAGTTTTTAAAATATCGCTCTATTTAAAAATGTATATTGCAACATTCAAGGAGAAGGTTAGATTCATAATTACACAAATGAGGGAAAAAAGTAATCTTTATTAGTAAAACTGCCAGTTTCTTCAGTAAATTAATACCTGAATGTAGGTTCAAAATACCAGACCTGACACTTTGTTCTACCAGCAGCTTCACAGTATGTAAAGAAGTATATTCAATCAACAGACCAGGCATACATTACTCAGTCGCCATGTCTTTGTATCTGTAGTGATGAGATTATAAAGATGAGAACCATTTAAATCATATAGTTTTAGCTCCTTATGTTTATATGCACCTAGATGACTTCTGTTAACTATAGATGTTTCCGTAACTACCTCATTCCCATCTGCCTCGTTTTGAAAGTAAAGTACCTGGATCCCCAAAAAATATGTGTAGGTCCCTGCTGGTAACACTTTGAACAGTTATGGACATTTGGAAAAGCATGCACTATTCATATTGGCCATAAAAAGCTACTTTTAATAAATTCTAGGAGTTAGGTCCAGTACCAAAATAACAACATCAGTCATCAACAACTGAAGACTCAACTCTTCTTGTCAGTGACAAAGCAGCATCCCTTAAGAAGCAGTGTTCCGGTTCTCCAGGTCCTTTTTATCAGTGGACCTCCATAAACCTCTAAATGGAGGTTTCCAAAGACACTAGGATAAATTAGCTCGCTCTACCTTAATCAAAATCCCACTTAGATAAATAATAAGTGTCCCACTTGTTCCAGGGAGGTTTGAATCTGAGCCTACGTCTATTTAAATATTGGCTTTTCTACAGAACACTTCAAACACCCTGATATTTTGAGCCAACTACAGGCCTAGGTGGTGGCAAGGCATGTTGCCAATGCAAAGTGGTTGTCCTGATTGTCCAGGTGATAAGGTACAGGAAAATATTGTTCCTACAGTGACTACTAAGAAAGATTTCCCTGTGTTCTTCTTGCTGGGCTGTAAGATGCAGGAGCCATGGCTTTATGCTTTTGTTCTTTCATCTTCTGTTGTGTCATTCTCATATGGTTTGTCCCCACTGCAAGACTGAGTCAGAAATGAAGTCATGTTATGCTTTCTTTCAGGCTCAGGCCATGTATTGCCATGGATAACGTTCACCTGTTTGGAAATCTGAAACAATCTGTAGAGATTGGAACTAAATCAAGGATTTTATTTTATTCCCAGAATCCCTGCATTCGGTAACAAATAGCCAGTCAAAACCAGGCAATCCTACAGCAATAAAGCACAATGTCACTAACGGAAATAACATCCTAGCTGACAGAGCAAAGGCATGAGAAGTCTTCTAACTTCACCCACAGTTACAACAAACCCACAGATCATTTCTATGGCCCATGTTGTCACTTCTTCCTTGACACTTCAAAACTAGATTCATCCCTTTGTCAGTGGTTAGCTTGTTTCTTGTCGCTGTCATTAGCAAATATGACACATATTTTCTTTTGAAACCCAATCCATCTTCCAGCTGTACAGTACAATAGACAGTACAGACTGGCTCTGGCATCAGCCTGTGCAGTACTGCAGCTTCTCAGCTCCCTCCTTGTCCTCTGCACCTCTGCTAGACCTCTCGCTCCACTTGCTAAGCAACTCTTTCACACAGCCACATATTTCACTTTCAATCCTCTGACCTCATATCATTTTTCTTCTCCTTTGTGTAACATTTAGTTTGGTTAATACTTTCACTCTTCCCTGTCTGCCATGAAGATTCCCTAAAAGCGTCAAGTAAGTTTGGCTTTTTCACGTTTGTTTTGCCTGACCTGGTTTTGATATTTATATTGGCTCCCTTTAATCAATCCATCTTACCCAATTTAGTAGCAACACTAAAAGCCAGTAGTAGTTACTCATTTTTGGTGCTCCTCTTTCCTGACTTTTAAAATAAAAACTCCTAGCCCTTCTATGTTGCAAAGGAATGCCTCCAGATACAAAGGAGCATGGACATGTCTACAAAAAAATGATGTTTAGGAAACCAAGACTCAAAGGCAAAGCTTACATAGCTAAGCCCAAGTGCTTATGTACCACACAGGGTCACTGGCAGCAGAATGGAAGTTATTCTAAAGCAGAATGGGCCATAGTTTTGGGGAGGTTTCAGAGAGATGTCCTTTTCCACATGGACTTGAAATCAGAAAATAGACTGGGGAACATTACAATACATTACATGTAATGTAATGTTCCCCAGCAGAGGAAAGGAAATAGAGGGGAATATTGATACTGTAAAGCTTATTTTTGTCACCAAGTTCAACAGTTTTTGCAAAGATAACACTGAAGAAACAAAGGTTTCGTCTCTTGTAGCTTGCCTGTCTGCCTGGCCTTGCAATAGCACTTCTTGCCTTCTAAATATAAAATATAATTTAGGCTTATTAAAGCAATAATGTTCAGTTCTCCTTAGTATGATAATTCTGGCCATTTTTGGCATTGATTTGATTTAGAATCTGAAGATAATGTTTATCTACCACAAATGGATTTTGTTGAAAGAATAAGAAAGCTTTAAACAGGCATATAAGTGAGACATCACTCAAATTAAGTAGGTATTTCTCTCTGTGTATTTAAATGTGTCCTGTCCTTTTCTTGTCTGTCCTCTCCATCCAGTGTGGGGACAGAAAACTTTCTGGCTGAAGAAGGAAAATCTTTGTGGAAAAAAAGATCTATGGATTTTGGAAAATCTTTGGGCAGTGAATGTGATGAGGCCTCAGAGAGGTCAGGTTTGGGTATATTTATAAAGACAAAACTGGCTGAAATCAGCTCCATTGGCTTAACTTCAAGCTCTTCAGGCAAATTTCTCGTAGCATGAGGGTCCTTAGGGAGCCCTGGAATTTGACTCAGTGGTTTTCCTGACATCTCTATTTTCAGAACCTAAATGTTGGTCTTCATCTGCTTGGGTAGGGCTGGTCCATTGGTCACTGCAGGGCACTGTAGTGATTTTTGTTGTGTTTTAAAGTTGCTACTTCAGTATCCAACACCCGTACTTGTTCAAAAACAGTATGTCTTCTCTCAACCTGCTAAGAAGTACAGTGCTGATATCCCAGGTAGCTAATTTAAAGGCAGCGTGGTGCTAAGCTATAGCCTTTTCTATCACTTAGTGTGGATTTTCTTTCAGCGTTCCTGTGTTTAATATAGCCCATGCTGGGGACCGTGAAATAATAAGCAACCTCATGTCTCTAGAGATACTGGCACTGTGAAAACTCATTTCTGATGTTAGAATTCCTAGAGAGCTTTCAAAAGCTTGAAGAATGCTTCATTTTTAGGGACTCAGCTTCTAAATCATGTCTGCTGCTATAAAAGTGATACACATTTAAGCTCCATACTGTTCATGCATTTTTTAATATTTCTATTTAATTATTTGCTTGCTTGCCTGGGACAATTTCTTTTCTCTTAATAAGAGCAAAATTAAGTTAAAGTGTATGCATTATTAAATTTAATATGAAGTTACAATTGAATTACAAAGTAGTAGCCATTTCTCTTATTTATTATGATGTACTGGTCTCTCACTCACAATGGATCTTTTTTTTTCTGCTTGTAAGATATGGGGGAAATGGCCTAATAAGCTGTCTTTTACAGCTGAGATTTTCAGAGCAACTTCAGATGTCTGGATGCCCTCATCCCATTTAATTTAATGAGGACTGAGAATCAAATCCCTTAAGCAACTATGAAAACGTCAGAAGGGAGGATATTCCAGCAGCCAGGGCTATTGTGTGCTGAGGCTTCCTGATCCATCAAGGACTCCCTGACTTAAGACTTCACCTTGCTTTCCCATCTGCAAAGTGTGGACAACTCACTTTGTCACCTATTGTAGGGACATGAGGGTCGTGTGGGGATGCAGATGTTAAAGACAGTGAATTTTTAGACTGCATAGAGACGGGGTGTGCATTTAAAACAGAAGTCCACAGTATTTCAGAACCATTTCCTTGCACTGACACTGCAGTCCTGGCATTTCATACATACCTGTCTTATTGCAGAAAGCTATAAATGGCAACATGACAGAACCTGCATTATTTGATACAAGAAACCATCAATCCCCTTGAATGAGAGATGAAAATAATGATTCATGTAGAAATACTGAGAATAAAAATAAGCTGTTTAGGTTAAGAAAGCATCCTGACCCAACAATAAAAAAAAAAAAAAAAAAAAAAGTAAATATTGGCCATGAAAATTTTAGACTACAAAATCAGTAACAGTTAGATGGCAGTAACTCTGCCCCACAGAAGGGGCAATGGAGACAAAAACATGTAACATGATTATGGTTTGGAGTCTACAAAGTGTAGCAGCATATTATTTGATATAAAAAACAAGGTTTCTTTCAACTCTATTGTACTGAAAACTGTGTAAGATTCCTCCTTTCAGAGTGAAAGACTCTTTTTATAACCACAGTTAGCTGTCTTATGTAATTCCTACATGATTTTGATTGAAAAGTGAAGGGGAGGAAATGTGTGTTGGTTTCTAAGGCATAGTGGAACTAACTTTCATAAGAAATAAATAATTAAAAAAAAAAAAAAAAAAAAAAAGAAATAAGAAATGTTAATCTATCAGAAAAATACAAGAAGAGATCTAAAGCTGATCAGAAAGTTTTGACTGGAAATAATACACAAATATCTTAACAGGAAGGATTGTCACAGATAACGAAGATAGGTGAACTGGATTTCCCACTGCAGAAAGATCTCTCCCACTGTAACAGGCTTTGGAGGATCCTTTCAGATCTTGAAGTTCATGCCTATATGTATGAGGAAAAATACAGTAATGATACAATGAATCTTAGTTAAACTTTTTCTCTTGTCTTCTCCAAGGAATACAGAGTCTAAGTGATGTTAGATTAATGGAGGTAGCATTAATTTAATAATGCCTGAAATTAAAAAATAAATAATAAAAAAAAAAGAGAGATTATGAAAGTAACTGCTGTGAATCTAGAATGAAATTATTTTCCTGATGAACATGAGAAAAAGAGAAAGAGAGGGAGAGGAAGAGGGAGAGGGAGAGGAGATTGTGGCTCAGTTACCTGATCCAATGATCAAATGGAGCAAGTAGAAGATGTGATTAGAAACAAAAATTAGCTTGTGAACTAGGCCAGAAAGGACAGATTTAACCTTTTACTAAGATGGAAATGGAAACTCTGATACTGCAGTGCATAGTCCTGACTTCCTATGCCTGAAAACCCTGAGATCTGGATGATACAGTATTCTGCAGTATTCAGAATTTACCTGATGTGTAAACTAGTCTTCCTGAAAGCCAAGACTGTGGTACCTTCTCCTTCTCATAGAAACCTCACAGACTTCAATAAGTACCAGCCTGGTCATAAAACTGCTTTTCTGGATTTATTGCAGGATTAAGGACTGTAAATCCATCTCACTAGGGAATGTCTGGCTCAGATGCTCAGCAATAGATACAGATGCTTGCAGAGCCGCAGAAGAACGACACGCCGAGACGGGTTCAATGTGGGTGACAGAGCATCAATCTATGTGTGTCTTTATTGGTCCAGGGTACATATATTTATACAGACAATGATAATTATTATGCCTACTAGTCACTAGCTGATTGGCTTAAGCTCTAAAGGTCGTATTTGCTCGGTCCACCTACTTGCAGCTAGCTTACAGCACAAGCTTCTCATAACACTAAGTTTCTCATGCCACTATTTCTAATTCCTCTTAACCTGTTTTTGACACACCACGATACACAAGGCCGAAGCATCCTTGACATTCTTCATGCATCAGCAGCTGCGAGCAGCTGCAGGCAAACCCTAGTGAGGCCCAGCATCAGCGAGGCAGCATCAGCCCTTAGAACAGGCTCTGATCGTACAATTGCTCAGTGGGCTCAGGACCCTTGTCTCTGAGCCATTCTCCAACAGATGCTTTCCCATGTAGGTCATTGGACTGGATCTGCTTCAGGCCAATAGTCGCCAAAGGTAAACATTATCTCATTACAAAAGTCTAAAGTGGATCCCATTTAAAACTTTAAATGAGCAATTGTTATTTCACCTTATTTCTTATGTTATGTTTAAAGTATCTTGCAAATGTCATGACATAGAGGTTATTATCTTAAGGACCAACTCTCAGTTATCCAGGATAATGGTGGGTTCGGGTAAGTGGATTAACAGAAAGTACTGGTGATAGGGACACAGGTTGCAAAGACATCCATCTGCCTCTGTATGGAGTCAGTCTGGATCCAGCAGGACTCATTAGCTTTCAGCTCCAACCCTGAAAGATTTGGATTAGTTCTTGTAAAGTTACTGGCCATTCCAGTCCCCTGCAGTCCCAAAAGACTGAAGGTGAGTATGCACCACCATACAAATGTACAGAGCCTGGTCCCTGCAGTGTCGTGATGCTACCTTTCCCAGAGAAAACACTGGTAGTGCAAGTGCAGAGAGTTTACATTTAGGAGGACTACTGCTGCTCAGCTGCCAGGGCTTTCATTAAAGCAGCTCCACAGAGAAACGCTTGAACTGCCTCTATACAGACTGAGCTTGGATCAAGCACTGGAGATCACCTTGTACTTCATCACAGATGCAGGTGCCTCCAGTAGACCCTGCAAGGAGCATAGCTGCTCTTGTCAGGCTGACTAATAGACCTAGCAAGCAGCCAGTCATCAGCAACCCCATTAGTAAACTGCCCAGTGATCTGACCAAAGAAGGGTGAGTTGGCCATATTACAGCAATGGAATGATTTAGTGATCACAGCCAAGCACATTTGCAATGGAGAAACCACCACCACACTTGGCAATAGTTTTCTCCCTAGCTGGCCCACAGAAGAAGTTGTTATGACACATAGACATCAGTTTTTACCAATGGTTGCAGAATATCATATTTCCAAAGCTGACAAGCCCCCCAGCTTAAAAAAGGCTAAAGAGTACAGGACTGGAAGGGAGCGCATGTGGTTCAGTGCTCTCCCACTTTAATCCACAGCGTCTGACTGCTGACAAGATAGGCTATTACAACTCCTTTAGGGCTCTTTCAGCACGCTTGTGCCAGTTCTTAATCTATGGATCACTGACATGATGGAACATAATGGCAGCTTCAGAGCCCATTATATTTTCAGTTGTCAGATTGAACACGGGGAGATGCTCATCAGCAGAAACTCACTATAACACTACATACAGACACGTTCATGAAGCCTTTAATCTTTCATACCAGAAAGCTACAAAACACATCACTTTGCTTTTTTTTTTTTTTTTTTTTAATTGCAAAGGCCAAATTACCAAGTATAATGAAGCAAAATGATATCATTAGAGTTGCTTTTTTCTCTTTTCTAAGCTAAAACATTACAATTACAAGACCATCACAGATTCAGAGTACTATTTTTGTTCCTTTGCTTAGTATCTGATTAGAAAATAAATTTTAAAAGTCTACTTAAAATTGCTATGCACCATTACAACTTCCGGACAGATCTCACTTATAAGCACATTACTGTTTAGAGGTGAAGGGTAAAGTGGGATCCAGAAGGGTACCTCAACAACATCCTGTCCAAGATGCAACTTAAAAGGACAGAAGTCAGAGCAATTAATTACATCATAACTACTTTCACCTTTAAAATTTCAGCAGTAAATTTCAGATCTTTACACTGCCCTTCACATGAGCACACTGGAGTGACAAAAGTCATCAGCTTTGTGATGAAATGAGTGGCAAGGAGAGATTTTATGCAGAGCCTGGCGGGTAACAACAACAACAACAAATGCTAAATTTTGGTTTATTGTCAAAACACTGATGGGCTCGACTTGTTTCTGGCTAAAGAAAAAAAGAGTCTTTCCAACTTTCTCTCCATTTAAGCAAGTTCAAAAGGGAAGGCTACAGATTTTTCCTCAGCAGACAGAAGTTGAAATGGAGAACTTGTATGAAGATCAGGATGACTATAACTGCTCAGTGAATTAACTCAGCCTCCACCATGGCCTCATTCACTTCAGTTTCATTCTCTTGTGTCTGAGATTGTCCCTTAAGATAACAACCTTGATGGCAACATCTTGAGAGCCACTCCAAAGCAATTTCAAGCAACATATAATTACCATGGGATGAAAGCTCCCAGCTTGCAAAGCAGTAAAAGCTGTGTGAGACCTGGCCCATCTGCGGCGATGATAGCTCTGCAAACTTCTCCAGCTTCCTTTGCAAGCAAATAGCTTACCCACTAGATCACAAAACAATTCACTGAGGGTCCACAGGATCTGGGGCCCAGTTGTGTCTCTACCTTGTTCTCCCCTGAGGAATTGCATCATTTCTCCAAGGACAAGGAGTCGACAGCTAATGTTACTGAGGCAAACATCAGTGAAAAGTGCAGGATGAGTGCTAGCAGGGTATGTAGGGAGCAGTGGAAGCCATATCACAGCTTCCTCATACTAAGCATAATCCTGGTGTTAGAAAGATCAGCCCTAGAAGAGTTTGCTCAGTCCCTTAATTGTTTACTGAGGGAATCAACAGGTTACATAGAGCTTTTCCAGACATTCACAATGGTCTATACCCAACATCCAGATTCAAATATTCCTCTTTACTTGCATCTGGAGTTACGGTTCACCAACACTGCCAACTATGCCGCGTGCTTAATTTTAGCATTTTGGATCCAGCTCAGCATATACCACAAAGTCCATTAGAAAACAATACCCTTTACCCACCACTGTCCTTAGTCAGGCTTCAGCTCCCAGTTGAAGTTTGAAGTTCCTTTTTGGAGTCTTTGTGTTAGTGGGAAAAGCATCAGATAATGGAGATGTGTTTTGAAGTGATGCTGGTAAATAGCAATGTGGTGCCTACCTAATTTACCTTGAAAATTCTTTTGTTACTACTTGAATTTATATATTCTCTCCCTCAAAACTCTCATCCAGTATTGCACTAGATAAACCTCCCTCCATACATGTATATTGCTCAAATAAGTGTTTTAACAAGTATTCAATATTTATAGGTTAAGAGGTGACTATTCATTAATAAGTAAACAGATGGTTTTCTGCAGAATAAGTTACATCCAGAATTACATAACTTCAGAAGAGAAGCAGATTTAATGATCAAAATAAATTATTAGACCTGGAAAACTAATCACTGCAAAAGCCCACTCATTTGTTTAATGTTTCAGAAAGCTCATAAAGTCTTGTTCCCATATCCCATTTCTGCACTCCAACTAAGCTGAATTTCATGTTTTGCTAATGTTCATCTGTGATATCTTTGAGCTATGAAAGAGAACACCTCCAAATTTACAAATCCATACATGCTACACTTGTTAAATTCAATTCCCTGCCCAGTCACCAGTCAAAAAAATGGGAGTCCAAATATTGCCTTCAGCAGAAACAAAGACATGCTGGCTGGATCTCTCTTACACGAAAAGTAAAGCCAAACTATACAGTCAGCCTCACAACATAACTGGTCTCAGCCTGTAAATACAGTTATGTGTATCAGATCTTTAAAATCACATCATAAAAATAGTAAGTGCATTTTTTTGCAACTATTTTATTATTTTGACACACAGAGGTACTGGTCAGGGCAGATGCCACACAACCACAAAGCAGGCTCCTAGCTGCGGCCTTCACGTTGCTCAGTGTGTGCTGTGCCTACACGGAGGAAAGGGATCATGCAAAATGATCCTGTGCAAAAAATGTCAATGCTTATGGCACGGATTCCCAGCACTGACATGACAACCTAGTTCATACCTGTGTCTTTTGATTCAAGGGAGAAGCCCCCTATTACGCTAGTGAGACTGCACACTGAGAAAATGCAAGGTAAAATAACAGAGAAGTTCTTCAATGTTCTTGAATGAACTATAATTACTGCATTGTCTAGAAAAGTAGCTCAATTAACAGAGGTACGTGCATGGGGGATTACTGTGGTAAAGAACACTCTCCTTCTAATGACTTTCTACAGAAATTTTTGCTCAGGGGATTTTAAACAGATTAAATGCTGAGCAAAGAGAGTACTGCAGGTAAAGCTCAGCTGCATTACTGAATTTTGAAAGAAAGAACAATTTATACTACTGGAACATTTAGAAACAATTCAGGCAGAGATAATAAATGATTAATGACTATCAACAAATGGTTGGTCAGTGGTTATGACAGTTAACAATTTAAGAGGTCAATAGATTTGCTAATGTGATGCGATTGTACTGTGTATAAAGTACACACTACTCTTGTTAGCAATATGCTTTTATCACCTCTTTATTTTTATTCAACCTTTTTAAACTAGTTATAAAGATGGAGTGATTATTAATTTAAAAAAAAAAAAAAAAAAAAAAAAAAAAAAGATTGGATCCTGTTGGATCTACTGTAAAGGGACAATGATTTCGGACTCGAAGCATTCACTTTTAGCCACAGACAAAGTCTAGTTGCCAGAGTCAAGCTCAGCAACCATACTGGTCTGATGTGCCAGGAAGAAGGACAGCTGAAGCTGACACAGGTTATTTATTCTCTTATGACTTTCAGTTTGCATCTACCTATTTACAACTGTGGTCCCTCCAGGTTAGTCCAAGAGAAATTTGTACCTGCTTCTGCAGCATTATGGTCCTCTCTATAGTCCACCTTCTCCTCCCTGCATATTCTACCTTCCTTGCTTGCACTGCAAAGTCACAGCTAACGTCCGCTATTGTAAATATGGATTCAGAATGAATCCCTACCAAAGCAACACATCCAGGGCCACCACCCTCCTTCATGGATAGGAAGCATCATTCCCTGGTCACTGTCAGTCTTTATTTGGCTATAAAAGTGATTCACTCTCCCTGCTATGCTGCTGACCTTTTCAGAATTACACCCACAGCTCACCCTGAAGCCAATAAACTCTTAGTGCAAAGAGAAATAAACCCACCTAAGCCCATTGCAGAACTTTCTAATTATGTCTGAAATGCCTTTGCTCTTACAGTAGATCTTGGGGGTCACTGTACTATGGAGCTGACACATGTAAAAACTCCTCTCCCAAATGTGGGAGAGCTATAGACTCTTCAAGAACTGGCTTACAATGCCAGGTTATTTCTGAAGACAGGTAGATGCAGATGCCATCTCTCTACATAATATATTCAAAATATCTATTACCATGTTGTTGGGAAATAAAGATACAGATGACATAACTTTAAGTGTCCCAGCTTTATCACACTTCAGCTGTTCAGTCCAAACCTCCAGTACTGAATCAAACCCCAAGTCAATAGAGTCAATGGGGAACAAATGTAGGAGGTTTAGGATAAGGCAAATTTCAACCTAAACTCCACTGATTTTACTAAGCAGCTCTTCCCCTGAACATAATGGGGAGGCAGGGATATTTGCTCACATATGGGTGTTTATGGGCCAAGATTCAACCTGGGTAGCTTTAAGTACTTATCTACAGAGTCTGAACTAAGCATATTGTGACTTTAGTACTCCCTTATATGCCTGTACCATCAATTTGGTTTGGTTTTAGTACCAAAAACACCCTTTATACTCTGGTGACGACCACAAAAAAAAAAAAAAGGAACATAGAGGGACTCACAGATATCTCCATAGTGGTTCTATTGGGGTGATTTAGGCTTAAGATACGTGGCAGAAGCTCACAGAAACCTGTCCAAATTCAGTTCCTGACCTATGACAACCTTGACAACCCAGTGCTTTTTAAATAATGAGAGCTGAATGTGGCCCAGGCAAGGACCCCTGAAAGGTAATGTAAACACCAGCTGGAAAAAACTCACCAAAGCTTAATTATTAAAAAGCTCTATTACTGGCCTGAGCTCAAGATTATGGGTGTATTATCCCTGCCAGTCAGGGGCTATATGTTCGATATAGTTAAAATTGAGGATATAGGTGATCTGCGGAAATTATTCATGTCATTTCAGATTCAGGTACTTATTTGGTTTCTCAGCCTTTCTGTCTTATCTCATTAGGAAGTGAATCAAAGGCAGATCCATGTACACAGCTTCTAATGAAACTGCTAGAGGGACAAGAGATAGCAAGATAATTAAATTTCATGTTGTACTTGAGCTAGAACAGAAGCTTTTTATGCTGCTCAGGTTGTTAAATTGTCCGATATTCAAACTTGTAAGTTTGTTATTTTTAGGTGAATTATAAAGGCCCCTCAGAACATGCACAAGGTATTCCTCAACGGACTTTACCCTATCTGTAATTTCAGGAAGCATATACCCCTTTAGGATCAGCTCCACTGCATTCAGTCGTCACTTTATAAAATCCTACCCAGCTAATGAGTTCTGTACTCTGAATTGCTAGGTCTTGTTTTCTGTGGAGTTGTTTGTTTTGTTCTTCCATCGTGTTGTTGGCTTGTATACTTTATCTGCCAAATTATACTTCTTCACACTAATTTTGGATTCAATAATAACTGCTTCTCTTAAGATTCAACCATTAACAAGATGTGAAAAACAAAAAATGCCTAGCAAACAAGAACTGCAGTTTCCTCTAAAGAATAATAAATTTTTAGACCAAAGTGCTTTGTTGTCCATAGCATCCATATCTCCATTTTATGCTCTTTCCTATCCTTCAGTGCTACACACCTGCATGACCTTCAAGATCAAGCTTTCTGAATGAAAGAGGATGTCCGAGCCAGCCAGCCCTGGTCTCTGTTGGGACAGGCTGTAAGGTAGTTAACTGGCATTAAATGTAAAGGCAATCTTTACTTCAGAGAGCTGACCATTAGGAAATGGTACAAAGCAGGTGATCTCCATCACTGTTTTTCTATTTTGAAGTAAAAGAAGCAAGCACATGCAAAAGATGGCACCCAGCTACTGGGGTGTGGTAATATATACCTTCAGAGGCCAAGAGATTAAAGGTGGGAAGTGAAAATGAGTTCAGTAGAAACACACTTGTGTCTCCCCTGAACATCATAGTGGCCACAGGACAAAATGTCATCTTGCATCCTTTAAGGAAACAGACCTTCACTGCATGAGAGGAAGGAAAGCCAGCCCTGACCAAAACTAAGCAGTTCATCATCTCAAACTGTCCTCTCCAGAGAGGAGCTAGACCATATAAATTGTTATAGTTATTGGCCTTGTGAGAGAAATAGGTAACAATCCCAACACTCACTGTCATACAGCCACAAGCAAGACTATAATGTCCTAAGGTAAAGATATAATACATATACTTTGGTGTCCTGTCCTCATATCACAGGTGTTGTGGTTTAGGCCTGATTGACAGCCAACCACAATGCAGCACCTCTCTCTCCCTTCCCCTCCAGCAATGAGAAGGGACAGAGAGCCAGGCTTGGGGTTCAAGATAGGACTGGGATGGGGAAAAATCCCCCTTTTATGATCACGAGCAAAAGGCAGACTCGTTAGGGGAAGAAAAAAAAAAAACATACATTTATTACAGACACTAACAACACATAACAGAGTAGGACAGTGAGAAGCATTGCCACATCTTGAGAACACCTTCCCCCCACCCCTCCCTTCTTCCCGGGCTCAGCTCTGCTCCCGATATCTCTACCTCCTCCCCCAGTGGCGCAGGGGCAGGGAATGGGGGGGTGCAGTCAGCGCTGCCACTTACTTCATCTTCGGTGAGGGGAGTGTCCAAAACTTGTTACCCCCTGCTCCATCGTGGTCCCCCTCTCACAGGAGACAGTCCTCCACAAACTTTCTCTGACTTGAATTCCTCCCATGGGCCGCAGCGTTCCCCACACTGCTCCGTCATGGGTCACTAACTTCCTCCGACTGGATTCCCTCCCACGGCTGCAGCCCTTCCCGAGCTGCTCCGGCGTGGGACTCCCCCGCGTGCTGCAATCCTCCCAGCACTGAATTACAGCAGCGGGGCTGCCTTTTCCCATGAGACCCCGGCCTTCTTCGGGCACAGAACCTTGATCAGCCGAGCAGGAACAACAGGCTGTAAATCAATGTCTGCTCCACCGTAGATCTTCATGGGTGGCGGGGGGGGGCCGCCCTGCCATCTCACCACAGGATACAGGAGGGTCTCTGCTCTGGCACACCTCCCCTCTCCTTTCTTCCTCCGTTCCTCCACTGACCTTGGTGTTCATGCAGCTGCAGCGACTCCTCCTCACAAGTCCGACTGCCCGTCACCACGTCCCTTCTTAAATACGTTATCGCAGAGGCGCAGCCGATTAACTCAATTTCCCAAAAAGAAGTGGAGCTGACGTGGAGCTGGGGGAGCTTCGAGAAGCTTCTCACAGGGGGCCGCCCCGATAGCCCCCTCCCCTGCCACCAAAAAACTCCACCACTCACTCAACCCAGGACAACAGGTCATAGTATGTTGGAGGAAGCCCTCAGAGAAAATCACTGTTCTCTCCCATATGCAGACTGGCAAAGAATGGCTGTGGATTGGGTGCCTGACTACTGCGTTTAGCCATCCCACTGGAAAGGCCAGCATAACTAAGCTTGTATGAGGCAAAAAAAAAAATGGTTCGTACAGATTTGTTCACTAGTACAGCATCATTCATGCCCTGTGCTGCCTCTGCAGATAACAAGGTCTTCCTCAGTCAAGGCAAATTGCAAGCAATACTTATAGTTGTCTACTTCCAGCTCCCTTGGAAAGCATTGACATGAAAGTCATAACCAGTGAAGAGGCAATGAACCAGTGGGAAACAAGCCTGTGGGCCTCAGCAGAACTGGTCTGTGTGGAGCACTGTGCTTACCAATAGACCAACCAAAAGAAAATAGAAAATGAAATGTAAAGGAAAACAAATGCAAGTTTCTTAAAGTTTCATGCTCTTTGTAGAATTATGTGCTGTATTTCTTGTACACAGGCAAATTCTTGGCCAGCCTGTGATATTGTGCCATGGTAGTGCGCTGTCACGTTCTACTGATGGAACATGCATCAAGTTGTTCTGCCATCCCTCTGGCACAGCACCGTAGAATCAGAGAGAAATGGAACTGGAGGAGGAACGCAGCTGGAAGTCCCAGGCTGGAATAATCTATTCTGGACAGACAACTGTCAAACTCAGCACCTCCTGGAAGAAATACTTCCTAGCCCCTCACATTCTTTTTGCTTATTTATCTAGACTCACTATTAAAACATTTTTTTAATTTCTAAACAAAGACTTCTCTTTGAGATATTCTTTCATTGCATCATGTTCAGCCCAAAATGAATGTGGAAAATAGCCTATTTTTGCAGCAATCTGTTATGTATTGAACACTGTTACTTGACACCTTTCAGTCTTCCCCAGGCTGAGCCACCCCAGTCCTACCTATCTTCTGATGTATGTCATTAGCACAGCGTCTCTAATTGATCTTATTGTTCTCCCCTGGGCTTTCTCCAGTTAGCCCAATTTGTTAATGTGTCGTGCTCACAAAACTTCAGATAGAGGTCTCACTAATACTGAACCACACGGTATGATTACTATCCTCCTGTGTCTGCCTTTGCTGCAAGTGCATGGGTTTGTTTACTTAGTCAAGGCCAGCTTCTCACCTATAATTTCCAGAACTTCTCCAGTTCTGTTTTCTCCCACCTTTATTTGTGTACTTGAGTCTCCCTGCTTAAGGGTGATAATCTGCAACATTTGTTGTGCTGAAATTTCACCATTTTCTTAAAAAGTTCCCAGATAACTTATTTTGAATGTGACTCACACTCACCAATGTTTTTGTCTAGTCCTCATTTGGTGGTACCTGCAAACTGCATAAGCAGGTTTCCTATTCCATCATCTAGGGTATCAGTGAAAATAATAGACCACACAGTTCTTTAATCTCACTCATAGTGAGACCTTCATTCATAATATACCATTCTTTGTATGATTTTCCAAGCTATTATGCATACAAGTTCAAGCAGTTTTATTCAAACTGGATATCTCTAGATGTTGCATTATACTGTTTAGAGAGATGCCTTGCCTTGTCTTGAAAACCAAAACTTTAACATTTCTTTCCTTCCAGATTCATCGAAGGCTCTCTGTTCTTTTTATATTATAGATAGGATATTACAGTATAAATATCTGTCCCACAAAGAAATGTAAGTTCTTGGCATGAATTTGTTTTAACTTGGACCCATAGCTAAAGTTCTGCCTGTGGTTTGAACTCAACCTGTTATCCTGGGAAAAAGCCAGTGTTACCTTGGGTGGAAATCATTTCAAGGGTAAAGAAACATATACAGCCACATATGTGTCTGCCTGAATGACAAGTATCTTAAGCTCTTTTTGCAGCAAAGACATTCAGTCAATACAGCCAATGGGTCCTGAGGAGTGATTCAGTCATCCAGACACTCGCTCTAGGGTAAGTTGAATTACTCTCTGGGCTGCATCGACTTTACTGACTGCATATCCATGCACAACAATGGGAATGGGATCCTTAGACACAATGGGCTCCTTTCAGTTGTCCATGTTGGCCTTTACCCACTGTCATTTGAAATGATCCAGACTATTTTTCATTTGCTTCTCCTCCAGGTGCCTCATACATCAGTAAGCTAATGCATCACATCTCTACATGCAGTCCAATAATGGTAAAAGGTCTCCATTCTTCCTTTAGTCTGAAGGACCTAAACTGACCTAGCTGAACCAGGAAGAGAAAACTCTATTTTTAGTAGCCTTTCTCTAGGATATATGTCACATTTCTACACTGACTCAGGGATAGAAAGCCAGGAGGAGCTGATGCAGTGATGAACATGATGAATAGAAGTCTCTCCTCTGCTTGGACCACTCCCTATTAAAATGGCTGTAACAAGTCTGGAGTAAAGCCCTGAGTTACAAGCAGGTCCCAGACTCCTAGCCCAGCAGTTTACCCAGAAGCCAGCTTTCCTTTTGATGCATCCCTATGGATATCACACTGCTGCGCGCTCGTCTTGCTCCACTATACAGTGGGGACAACTGCAGAGAGAAACCTTCTGTATATGTCATGAATCAGAAAAAGTTATAATATTTAATAGGAATATGTGACTGAGAAATATGTCAAACAGAAACCCTTCTTTCCCACTATATGGCAAGCTGTACTCATTGAAAGTCACTAGTCTTATTAGCATAAAGGTAACTATTAATGCTGTGTAGGAATTAACTTTGAGGAGCCCAGAGTTTCAGCCTCACTCTGTTGATCAGTTCACCTAAATGACTTACTGTAGCCTCAGGTTCTGTGTTTTTAACAGAAGGGTCAGCAATAGTAGCTAAAGACACTTTTGACTGATATCAGAAGGAAGTTATGTACCTATTAATTCAATTAATTTGTATATTAGCAGTGTGAAAGAATGATTGGCGTTGACAATCAAATGGAATGACGCATAGTCTCTGAGGATAGTGACTGCTAAAGAAATTTCCTCAATTTTTCAAGATTCTTGAAATTAAGACCCAGATCCTTAAAGGCATTTCACTGCCTGAGTCCCACTGAAATTAATGAGTTCAGGGTAAGAGTGCTTTTGTGGATCTTGGCCAATGTGCCTGAACTTCAATCCAGCTGTCAAGGACTAGAAGCAATGACAAATTTCCTGTAAAGATCAGTGGAACAGGCTCCAAGAGATGATTTATAGTTAAAATCTAGTGTTAAGGCAGATCCTCAGCTGAAGTAAATTGTCCCAGGCTTGTAGACATCAGTGGACCTTGAACAACTGAAATGAGAAGGGAATTGTCCTACTTCTTTCATCGTTTTGTCAGTTGACTCTCATGTTTTCTAATACAAGGCTGCTGGCAGAGACCACAGCAGTAGCCTGTTGGACTAAGGGAAGAGTAAGGCAGGCAGAGCCTGGTGGAGCAGTTTTTGTGCACCTTCCCAATCAGAGGACATTTCCATGGAAGCAGAAGGACAGAGAGATAGAGAGGTCTGAGATGCCCTCATGTTTGCTGAAGTCTCCAAGACATTGTTGGAATATTCTCACAGACACTCTGTACAAGTGGAACAGTAAGTGAGAAGCTACAAATCCAGCTAAAACACAGTGCTGGATTATAGCATGCCTCCCCGTCAGTTTCGCTGCAGAACATTAGGTAATTGACTTTTAAATAATTTATTTGCTGTGAATTTCAAGCATTTCCCTAGTGTGCTGAAATGTGCCAAGGATTGTGGCTTTTGATATTTAAGGCAAAACCTAATAATCTGTTGACCTGTCAAATAAGATATTCTCAGTGTTTAATAATGATTTTTGAAATCCTGTAAAAGTCAGTTCAGAAAATATTCCTGTTAAACAGACACTGGAGGCTGCTTTAAACCTTTCACTTAAGGCCTATGTGGAAAAGAGTAAGAGATAAGACCAAAGCCAACATAGCCTTTGAGCACTATGATCAAAGTACATAAGAGATACTTCTACAGAGCTGCTGTTCTGTCAAAATGTTTCTGAACCTTAATACTCTCATAGTGCACCCCTGGAGACACTAGTGAAACACTTCTCTCTTTAAAACACTAGCCTCTCATGATAAAACACACCCCAAAGCCACAGATTTCAGTGGAAGTCTGACCAGTTGATATTAAGGGGCTTTGGATCAGATTGCTAAAGGCCTGATTGGACCATTCATTTTAAATTTTCATAAGGAAAGTATGTGTCACTAGTCCCATTGATAAGAACAGATTACTCTTGGCTATTAAGTAGTGACAATAATGATGTGCCTACACACACTTCCAGAGCAATCAGAACATGTCAGCAGTGGTGTCAAGCTGTAAGCAGCGCCCCCGGGGACTAACCACACTTTTTCAGACCTGAGCTGCAGGATATATGAGCTTCAGAAGACTCCTAAATTGTTGATTCCATCACTGAATGTATTTGTAAATATATGCACAAACAATGTGACGGTGACAGTCCGCCTCATCTCCCTAAGTAAGCACTTACTTTAGATATTATTTTTAAAAAGAGCTAAATACATTGGAGCTGAACTGAAGATTGAAGAGACTTGGATCTTTTGAAAGTTTACACTAATAAGTGGCAGAATAATTTGTTTGCTGAGTCCTTTAGGAGGATAGGCCTAAAGTAACAGTCCCTGTTATTGCTGAAATCACAAACATAACCATATGATCCTATCGAAAAGGTAATCAGGAAGGGAAATTGATAATACACAACATGAGCTTGATTAATAGAAAGAGATTGACCAAGTTTTAGATTTCAAACTCAGTTAACAAATTAAAATGACCTTCCTAGTCGGAAACAAACAACATCTTAAATTATTTCCACTTTAATTAATCAAGGTGCTAATTAGTGAAACTGGTGTCTTGTAAAATTAGCAGGGATTTAGAATGAGTTACATTGGTACTGGGGAAGTGCTTGTGGTTTCTGTTTTCTGAATAAATAGGGAAAAAGAGGTTTCTGAGAGATTCAGTGATGGCTAAAAATTAAAGCCTGTGCACTAGAAATGCAAACCAAGTCATAAGCCAAGAGCTTGGACCAGTGTGCTACTGTCTACTGACAAATGCAATAAAGCTTGGACAGAAAAAAATTCCCAAATTGCTCACATTTCAAATAGGGTTACTGCTGAGATCTCTAGTTCACAATGTGTGCCCAAGAATAGCCTGAGTCAAGGAGGAAGCAAGCTAAGACAAAGGAAAGATATTTGAAGTGAGTTCTTCATCTTGTTTGGCTTCTTTGTCTTTATTGGGGACTGTTCAATACTGGTTGGATGTTGTTTCTCTCAAGGTTGGTCTAGCCTCACCACCCAGACTGTGTGCCATGTCACCTCCATAAAGAGGGGACACCAGAGCCTCACCCTCAGCTCAGAAAGACAGCCACATTGTCATACACATGCTCTCAACAAGAAAACTGGGTCAGAGTACCCGGGTGACCTACACATAGCACCTTTCCCTAAAATAAGGTGCCTAAAGCATACTCATTTGATTTCCTTGAGCATATCAGAGCTGTTAACATCAGGGTGCAAAACAAAGAGACAGCATATAGAAACAATAATGAGATTAATGTCCCTTATTATCAGTCTAGCTGAGGGGAGAATAAGGCTGGTTATCTCTGAGAGCAGAATATCACTACAAAAACACCTCTCTGCATAGTGCACCAAGCCGTGCTGCAGAGCAGCTCTCTGCAAACAGTGACCACCAGCCAGGCTCCACAGAGGAGCTTGCCTACATTGCAAACAGGTGGAAACCCCGAAGTTTTAAACTTTTTTAACAATTGCATTCTCTCCTGCTGTTTCAGTTCCCTTAAAGGGAAGAACAGGGCTCAGTGAATTAGGAAATGCTGATTCCTATTCTTTTTGGTTAGGGATGCTCCTTCACACCCTGTCTTGTTTTCCTGGTGCTTTCAGGTCCCAGCCTCCATTCAGGGACTGACAGAGAGGGAAGGACAGAGGCAGCAGGTTGGGTTAATCCTGAGCCCTTGGAATGCAGGGAGGCAATAGGTAGGTGACACTGGTCAGGTGTGCTGCCTTTGATATGGGCAATGTGCAGGGGGAGCAGCTGTGCATGTATGCCTGTGATTGTATACATAGCCAGAAAAACTGGGACAGACTGGGAATGAGGGAATGCAGAGGTATGTCAGAGGGGGGAAACTGATGTATTTTATATGCTTCTAACCAATTATCACTTCTTAAAAATTACTTTACACCTTACACCTGCAGTTACAAGCAAATACAAACAACTGGAAACCTGGGGAATATAGATGGCACTACAGCAGTAACAGAAAACAGCTGACTGGTCTGGTTAAATCACAAGTTAAAATGGTTACCTCAGCAGACCCATAGTGTTACGGAACTACTCCGGCTGGAGGGGACCTCAGGAGGTCTCTAGATCAAGTTCCTGGCTCAAAGCACTGAAATCAGAGCAGGTCCCCTGTCCAGTTGAGTCTTGGAAACTTCCAAGCACTGAGATCACACATGCTTTCTGTACAACCTGTTGCAGTGTTTAATTATCCTCATAGAAAAAAAAATATATACCCATTTATTCAGTCTGAATTACACTTGTTCCTATTTATGACCACTGTCTTTTTTCCCACTGTGCACCTCAGTAAAGAGTCTTGCCTCATCTCATTGATAACTTCCTCTTATGTACTGGAAGGCTGCTAATAGCTCTCCTCAGAGACAACCCTCCCAAGCCTGGACAATTGACACAGTACAATAGACAGGATATATAATGTGTGACATGTAAAGGGGAATAATCATTTCCCTCGATCTATTTGCTATACTTCTGTTAACACACCCCTTTATGATGTAAACCTTCCCTCCTGCCAGGACACACTGCTGATGTTTGCAAGTCCCACCAGGACTTTGAGGTCCAGATTTACTTATTTGTTGTAGGCGTCCACTCTTGCTGAAGCCAAAAGCCATATTTGATCAGAAATGTACCCAGCGTCTGATTTCACCACTTTAGAGAGCATGAGATTAGCTCAGCAATTGCAACTGGAAACTTAATCAGCACTTCTAAACTTTGGCAAGCGAAGGAGACTGAAAGACAGACTTGGAGATCCACACCACAAATATCTGCCATCACAGAGTTAAGTGTCTGGTCCAGCAGAAACAATTTCATATGCAGGTGTAGCCAGAAATCTCCTCACAGAGAAACACTCCCTTGATTCTTGCTCCTCACCAATGACAGCCTGAACACCTCGAGATGTCCAACACCTGGGACTCATCTGAGCACTTGTTTCTGCTACTCAGCACCTCTTCAAGGGGTATCAGTCTAAGCATAGTCCAGCTAACCACCAGTGACTACAATATTTGAAACATTTCTCACATCTACGCTGCCCACTGGTGGCAGCAAGTCTTTTGAAGCACTCCACCAAGTTGACAGTGCAGAATACTATGACTTCTCACCCTCAGCCAGCCCTTTTTTGTGGCATTGGTATAAGGCTGAGCCTCCAGGCTCTTCAGTCCTGGTCACTGAGCTCAAAGTCACCTCATCTCCTCTTAACTCTAGCAGAAGTTTGCAAAGCTGCTCTGAAACAAGGCATGGCCCATAAGAATAGATGATGAAACAATAATTCCTTGCTGCTCAAGGGAATAAAACAGCAGTGTTGTAGGATCTGGAAGTCCTCTTCTCTCTGCCAGTCACACAGTAGAACCCCTCTAAGATCCATGAGGCATTAATTAGTGTCTCCAGCTTTGCAGGAACCACTTATATGCAGCTCATATCTGTGCTCTGTCTGCCTTCTCCATTTTGCCCTTTTGACGTTGTCTCAGGCTTTTCATTAGCAGAAGTTCAGAGCTGCTGCCGCCATCAGGCATCCACTTTCTCCAGACAATTCCTGAGGATCCACTGGCTAGATCTATACTAGTAAATAAAAGAACCAGGATGCATTAGTTTCCCTTGGTGTAGCATGTCATAGTTTTGCTCATGCCCATGTGGCCAGCTCTCTTGTCCCCTAACACAGGCTGACTTCATCCTTGCTGGGAATCACCCCTGCCTGTACTGTTGCCAAAGACGTGACCTTTGAGGAGCTTGCCCTGGTTACAGCCACACCAAGAATCATGCTAACAATTGCACTGTCTGGACAGTTGGGACAGTTCTTACACCCATGCTTTAGCCCCGTTTAGTTTATTAATGCAGTCATAACCACTGATTCCAGCTTAAACCATCAAGGACAAGTTTCTTCAGACTTAATGTCTAGGAAAGAATTTAAACACACTTTTACTTAATAAACAGTGCACTGAAAGTCAAGAAACGGTTACATACCATAAGCTTTAAACATGTCTACATATTCTTGTATTTCCTGCATAACACAAAATTCTGCATGTGGATATGCTCACAAAAAATAACTATCGGACATGCAAATGAATACAGAGATAATGGGAAATGAACCCTTGTATTTCTATTTCAAAAGAAATGTCCTGTGAGGGTTTTTTTAGGGGGCTAAACTGATACATCAATATTTGAAAACTTCATCCTGTGTGTCAGTAAAGTTGAGAAATTTATTTCTTCATTGCTCTGGAATAAAATTTGCCAGAACAGTAGAATATATTTCTGCATATTCAGGATTCACTAGCCTTCTGTCTATTTACAATACTGTTAGTAAAAAATATGAACATTACCAATAAGTACTTGAGGTGAGACAAGAAGTTTGTATGCAAGAGAGAGAGATCTCATATCCCCTCAAGGGATGTTCCTCAGATCTACAACAGCCCATCTGGAAACAGCTTCTTCCTGAAAATTCCTCATGCTGTAAATGGTGCTGATGCACTGAGTGCATCCAAAATAACAGCAATTTTCATGAAGGTTGACTGTCAAGCACACAAATGCAGACAGCTTCTGTCAGGCCGATCTTGCCAAGCAAGTTCTTCATTTAATATGTAATAAGAGACTAGCCATACTGGCTCAGAGCATGTGTGCAAATAGAGAACAAGAGTTTTATATTGTACTTGCATTTGGTAAGGGCAGAGGGAATATCATGCAGCCATATGCAGCTAATGAGATGAGGGACTACATTCGAGACTTCAAAACAATAAAGAATAAAAATGACATAGTCAATATGATGGGTTAAAGCACATACTTGTGAAAAACACTCAAAACAAACAAAATATATGTATCATAAAAAGACACGAGAAAAAAATAGAAGAGGCTCTTTGTAGCTTAACCAGGGGAAATGCTCCAGCCCCAGCTCTGATGTCAGGTCATGTTTTTATTCTCACTTTGAGTCAGATGAGAGCAAACAGACAGGTGCATCTGGCCCACGTTGCTCCTCAAGAACCACCATGATTCACCACTTGGGAACAATCAGCGTGTTGTGCCTCTCAGATTGATGCAATAGGTAAAGCTACATGTTAAAAACAACCCCATAAAATCCCCTAATTTTTAGACATCTTTGTGCTCCTTCCTGGGCTTGTGTTTTATGGCTGTTCCTTCATTTTGATCTTCCCCAGAAGATATCAGCCAGTTGGAGGCTGTGGATGTATACAATGTCAGAAACCATTTACATCTGACCTACACAGCCCCTGATGCAAAGTGCAGAAAAGTCAATGACAGAATTTTTTCTTCCTGTAGTGTTAGATTGGGTTTGTGAAACTCAAACTTGCAGAGCTTTGGGAGATAAGAGCCTGAAGAGGTAGTTACCTCAGGATGAAAAATACATTGGTTTTTCCCTTTCTGTTTTTAGAGGTAGATGAAGATGTTTTTTCCATCTAAAATTGTTTTCACCCCAGAAACTGTGAGACAGTCACCCTTGTATACAGTCTAACTACGACATACAAGCCTTGGGCAGTGATGCATTAGTCACAAACATTAACATCTCCATTGGCACAAAAAACAAGGGATAGCACAGTCGGTCTGAAATCTTGTTACATCTAAGGCAGCAACAGCCTTTAACATTGTGAATCTCTCTTGTTTCTTCATGTAGTCAGCTTCTGTTTACACCTTGGTTTTTTTGTGAGATCTGGTGATTAAAGATGAAAAATCTCAGGTTTGGGAAGGTCTATTTCAATGGATCTGAGAAACAAGAGCAGTAGCAAGATGAAGAATTAAATAAGAACTTAGATGGTGAGAAGTCAACACACCCAACCCCAAAACTAAACCTTTTTCTGGACATTCTTGACTACTATGTCACTACTTTTCTTGTTAGACAATTGTTAACCTTACAGACTTCCAAAATACCTATGTCACATAGAGCTGGTGGGTAGAACTGTGACCACATGATTTCCTGGTGCTGGCCTGGAGGGATGAAAATCTGAAGTTTCACATCAGCTGGAGCCATGGTGCCTTGGGGGCTGCAATGGGGAAGGGAGCTTCACAGAAATTTCCCCTCCTCCCCACAGCCTCAGCCTCTCTTTTGTCACTAGACAAGGTATGTGCCCATCACATAGCTTGATTTGCAGACATGCCCTGTCATGGGACTGATAGTTTAGGCCCGAACTATGCTGGCCCTCAGGAGAAAGAGGGAGAGGAGAAGGAAGAGGAGCAGGAAAGCAGTGTAAACATTTGATAGTATTTTCACATTTTGAAAATTCTTTACAAAATACCATCCATCATTTCCTTCTCCTGCAGGTAATTCTTACAAAGTCTTTGACATTGAATACGACTGCCTTTAGTGAAGAAAGACTAAGAGAAGATGGGAAAGAGCTCTGTTGCTCTTACTTGGATCCTAAGCAGTTTCCTTGGCCAGAGTAACAACAGGATACACATAGGGGAGAGAAAAGAACAGCAAAGATAAAACCTGCCATTTCTGATTTTGGTGCTAACTCTTGTAAACATGCTCGCTGTAGGAGAAAGACAGACACAACATACTTTCAGGCCACCTGGAGACCTGGCAAACTTATGTCATTGTGGTGCTCTTTAGAGCATTGCTATTTAACTGCCTTTTTGGTGATGCGTTCACAGCCAAATGTTTTCTGAGCATGATCCCTTTTTTAAGCACATGGCAAAAAGAGATGGGAAAAAGTAAGTGTAGAAAGATAAAGGAAACATAAGAGAGACAGTATAACCCCTATTCCTTGAGCTGTTAAAGCTTTAGCAGAAGCCAATCAATGAAGAAAAAAAGCTAAAACCAGTTCTTCACATCTAACTTGTCCAGTCATCTCTTAAAGTGAATATATGAAAGCTCAACAACGTTGGGATGGTTATCAGAGTCGAGCAGATGAAGGGAATAATGACTTTGGTCCTTTCTTCTCTATATGCCACTTCTCCAGTCATCACTCCTATAATTCAAACAAATGAGCCCCAAAAAGTTATACATCCCATTGTCTCATTTTCTTATTTGCCAGTTAGCCTTACTTCTCAACACACCAATTTTAGCCCATTGATTTCCAGCTCTACACTTCTCTTGTTTACCAAACATGATCTCAGCACTGTCCTTGATTGGCATCCATAGACCCTTTATTTGGATAAAGCTAATCTATCTTTAGCTCTTGCTGATTTATATGAAAAATCCTTGGTATTAATTTGAATTGGTCTTTAATTACTTTGGATGATGTAAAGTCTAGACCTCTACCAAAGCACTCTGTTGTTTCCTCTAACTTCCTGTGTGCTCTGGGAAACCATCTGAACCCTGTGGTACCATTTTCTAGCTGAAACACTGGGATATATACAGAACTTGCTCTTGGAATTATGTTAGTGAGCAGGGAAATGATACCAAGAGGACACTGAAATTTCTTCAGAAGTATTCTTATCAGGGAGCAGATGGTTTACAACCTGGCTGTGGTTCTTCAGGATCTCCTTGAGTTAGACCAGTTTTGTATCTAATTTAGGACACTATGGTGCTATCCCTGAAAAAGCCCACTGGCAGAGTCTGTCTGACCCAGTGAACTCAGCATTCCTCCTTGTTCCTTTCTGTTTTGAGACAATCATTGTAGGGAACTGTTTGCATAACTTAATAATGAATGAGGATAGTGAGATCCAGATTGTACCTCAAACCCAAGCTGGGGGCAGGATTTTAACTTTAAATCTCTTTTTGCTAAGTTGTCCTATTTAACAGGAACTTGCCTTTCCTGAGAATCCTCAGGTCCAAGGTTGGTGAGGAGAGCTGGATCTTTTGAAATGTGAAGTGAGATACAGCACCGTTTTGGTGTGGAAACTGCTCCTAAGCACTTCACAGATGCTAGCCTCCAACTGATCCCAGACCTCAGGAATTAAGTTCTCCATCCCCAGCATGCCTGGCCTCTTATGTCAGCTGATCAATAAATTCCATGACCAGCATGAAGAGGATGCAGGGACCCATAGTCAGGCACAGTATGGCTGAAACTCCTGCCTGACTAAAGGCATAGTAGTGGTGAGTCAAAAAGTGCGCTTGGATCAAGTACATATTACCCATGTAGGAGGGTCACACTCTCATGATCAATATTGCTTCAATATTGATACATTTCACCAATGTTAAGGAGAAAAATTATGTTTTGTCATAAAAAAAAAAAAAAAACACAAAACAACTCATAACTCTTTAGATTCATCTCTTTTTTTTTTTTCTTTTTTTTCTTTTTTTTCATAATGTTTTAAGAAAAGAGTTTAAAATTCAGGGAAGGAGCTCACCACTGTGATATAATTATTCAGCATAACATTTTCTTTCACGTTCTGTCACTGCAGATTTTTCTGAAAATTCTCTAAATAGCCTAAGTAGAAGAAAGTCTCATTTAGTTTATAGTTAGGTGTCTCTGTTAACAAATCAACTATATTTACTTTGCAGGTATGCAGTGAGGAACAATTAAATGATAGCATATTTTATTGGACACAGAAGTGCCAAGGCACATCAGTGTTACTGCTTAATTCTATTCATGTATTGGTAACAGACTATACATCCCAGATTACTAAAATTTCACTGAATCTCAGAAAAATTGTTTTCTCTCTGTTTATTTTTTTCCCCTTCAGGAGTATAGACTCTTGCTCTGGAAGCTGTTTCGATATTTTATATTAGACACTAGTTCTCAATTTTTGTTCTGATTGATTGCAAACTAATTGACAAATAACTGGTATGGTTACTTCTGAAATACTATGTCTAAGTGGGGTCACTGATGTTCAGGAAAAAGAAGTCCATGCCAAAGAAAGTCCAAGATCAATGACATGTAGAAGAGAATGGAGGCCCATCTGTGAAGAGAATACCAGGTAATAATCTAGTCAGTTTAGCTAAATAAAGGTGTTTGGATTTGGCAGGAGAGTAAATAGTAGGGAAGGAGATTAAACATTCATACCATAAAACAACACTGGTAAAAGCTAGGAGAGTAATTGAAAATATTATTAATTATGAGATAGTGAAGCTCCAGAACTACCTTTCATTCTGGAGTTGAGAGGGTGAAATAACTAAAATCTTTTCAGATTGAGCTTGATTTCTTCAAGGAAGGGGGGTTGTATGAAATGGTAGTACTGGAATTGGTCTTGGATAACTCTCTTAGGCCCTTCCAGTCCATAAACACAGTCCTTATTCTGAGAATGGCTGAATGAGATGGATAAGAAGATGTATGAAAGAGGCAGACATAAGGAGAACCCGTTAATAAATATTCTCAATTTGCAAGTGAAATGATCCCCACATACACATACCAAGTGCCAGCCTTGCAGATGTAATTGGAGATTTGAAAGTCAAATTGTGACCTTTTTGCCTCCTTCCCCTTCACCAGGAATAAAGATATTTGTGATCAGAATTTAGCTGATTTGAGGGTTTTTTTGGTAGTAATGCATGAGGCAGAATGTCATCACCTCCCTCATCTAGAGACATGTTCACTCTGTGAAAGTCAGATTCAGTGTGTGGCAGACAAGAAACGTGTCTGAATCACACAGAAAAGCCATATTTATTGACTCACTACATACTATTTTTACCCAGATCCCTGGGTTCTTCTTTTATTTTTACATCCACTTTTTGTATCATTTGTGTTCAAATCCACTTCAAACCACGACACTCAGAAAAACAATATGGGTCAAATTAGAGACTCAGAACTAATTTTCACCCTGATTCAAGACATGAGCACCTAGCAAAGCACAGAAGATGGGCAAGTGTCTGATTAACCTTGCTCTGTTATGCAAATTCACTGCCAAATGCTCTGACATATCCTTGTGACGGAAACGCATATGGTGATACCTTCATCTATTACCTACACAGTAACTTTAGTAATGACAGAAGTTGTACTAGATGACCTAATACGTCTTTTTCAAATGCAGACTCCATGAATCTAAAATGAAACTACCAATGAGAGACAGAAAAACATTTACTGAAATAAAAGCAGGGCAAAATAGGTCACAAAAAGTAAATTAAAATAATGATCTCAGTGTTGCCTATAATGTGTTCTAATAATAAATTAATCAACTGCATGATAAAAATCTATAGGGAAATCTGTTAATATAAACTAGGCAAAATCTGACTTTGAACATCTTTCCTAGAGCAATTTCCCAGGTTAGTATGTAGGTCAGCTGACACACTGAAGCTCAGCATTCGCAAGAATGGCAAAATGAATCATACAGCAACTCTAGGCCCTTTTAGTCAATAATCCATTAAAGTAGAGAAGCTATGCTTGATTCATGACTACAGACATTTGGGGGCATTATTTTTCTGTCATGGTAAGCGTGGCACATAGCTCACAAAAAAATAAAGGAAAATACAGCAACTGACACTCCTGTGAGACTGTCTGCAAGGAAGGTGGAAAGCTGTAGTTCTTCCTGCAGTTGTTAATCGCAGTACCAAAAAATATGTTCCTAGCACTTATTTATAGGCCACAACATCCTAAAGATTCAATTCTGAGAGCTGTCAAATGTCTGGCCTCACAGGTTGGTTTGACAATAACTTAACTCCCAGGAAAACCCATGGACTATCTCTCAAAAACAGAAAACCACAAGGTTTGGATGGGAGGTAGGTAAAGATAGACAGGCTGGTTGGCATAGCCAGGAGGGTAAAATAAAATGTACAAAGTAATCATCTTACCTATTTCAACTAAAGAACAAAAAAAAAGTACCAAAAAAATAATCAAAATCCCTAACAACAGGAAAATAACCTAAAACAAAGAATCTCAAGCTGAATATTATTAAATAATGGCATCCATTACTGTTTTCCACTTCTCAGTGAGTCATAGGAAATTTTTTTTTCAAGTTTGAGTGGGGCATCACAGAGCATATACTTGATGACTTTTATAGTTCTGGAAAACAAACATTGGAATTTAGGTAGCTAAACTGGTCTATATCCATTCTAACTCACTCCCAGATTCAGGAGAATCTGGATCTAGATTTGATCCAAATTTATATGTCTATGGACACAGTCGTAAAACTGAATTTCAGGAAGCTGGGGCTTTTATGAGAGTCTTCAGTCAAATTACTTACATACTTTCCAATTCATACTACAGGGAGAATCATAAAAAATAGGACTGGAAAGGTCTTTAAGGGGCCATCCACTGTACACTCATGCACCAAAATCCACTCTTATCTAAACTTCTTCCAATTACAGCATTCACCAGTAAAATATATTATTTAGATGTGTCAGCTTCTTGGCAAAATATAAGCAAGTGAAAGAAAAGTAATCTTTCCTATGGAGTTAGGGTTTGCAACTGAATCCCTTAATATTCTGGCCATGCCAGACTATTTTATTTTTCTAATGTAATCCTCCCAAGTTCCTCACCTTCATCTGAACTATAAAGTATGAAATCAACACATTTACTGAATTTAAAACTTCTTACTAGAATGTTTTTACATATTCATTTCTCCTCATTTCAGAACAGAGGGCATTAACCCGATGTACTTTTAGACAGACTGTAAAATCTCTAAACAATAACAAACTTGGAGAAGACTTAGCAGAAACCAAAGCATGAAGCACTATTAACACTACTGACCATAAGAGACTGATCAGAATAGAAAACAGTACACCAAGGCTTTGTACATTAATCCTTTCATCACTATCTTCACTTTCCCACTGAAGGAAGAGAGATATTTCTGGAAGAATTCTCAATATGACCTTGCAGATGAGACAAAAACCTCTCCAGGCACCAAAGCAATGAGTATTCGTTCACTGGTTTTGCAACTAAATGGTAGTTTTAACCTGAAATAGGCACCCAGATACACAAAATGGAAAGCTTGAAAATATCTCTTCCAAAGCCCAACAAAAAAAAAAAAAAAAAAGAAAGAAAGGAAAAACCACTTTTAAAATAAATCCCCTTATTTTCAATCCAGATTTCCATAGTGTCCCTTGTCTGCATTGCTGTTTGGATCGACATCAATGACCATATTTCCTTTCAAACAAAATGGCTGTTGATAAGCCATATGACTCCCTGCAGTAAGAGTGCCCTATTTTCTGACTACAAAATCTGCTGCTATTCATTTGTCCTCGAGCAGCCAGAAATCTACTGCTAAATAGTCCTAGCTCCTACTGTGTCTGCCCTACTTTGTGATAACAGGGTAAGCTGTTATCAATCTAATCTACCATGACTCAAAGAAGTAACATTAGCCATTTTACATTTCTAACCACAATATGAGTAGCATCTCTGGAGACTGACTGAGATTCCCTTAACAGTTATTGGAACATACTTGAATTCTTACTGTATCAAAAGTTTTCCTTCAATAACAGGTCCTGATCCATTGTGATTAATAAAGATCCATTTTTAATTCTGCATTTCCAAACCCCTGCAGAAAAGTAAACTTCCTAGGCAGATCTAGATAACTGGTAGCCTTAAAATTGAGTTGCAATGAATACTATACTCGTGATCTAAAAATGAAAAACCATGGTTTTGCATCCTCAAGTCTTGATTTTTGCATGCACACTGACAACCATTCTGCCTGTCACTGGGAAAATGGTAATACAACCTCTTTCCTTACAGGGTGATCACCAATCTGTTTGATAAGAAATTTCAGATTGATTGGTGACATAGCATTCATCTTACCTCATGCACAGATTTTTAATTGTAAATGTCTGCATCTGATCAAGTCACCAAAGGCTTCCTTGTACTCAACAGAAATCTAACCAGGGTGTTCAGTGGAATTTAGGGTAAGACTAATCTTAAATCATTCTTATTATTCATATAAACTATGAGTTATAGGAATATTCTCCATACATACTGGGATGACCTTTTTTGAGGGTGAATCAGTTGAATGGCACACCTTACCTGCACTGACTATAACTAAAGCCTCGATTAAATCTTAGAAGCAGATACCTACCTCACAGATAGCTAAAGATTTTGTCAGGCAAATTTCAAGTGGGTGTCCAGAAGTTTCCATATACACCATTAATTGCAGCTTATGCAGAAAAATATCTCCATAGGAAAGTATTATCCACTGTGTTAGACATCTGTCTTGAGATCACAGACATCCAAAAGCACTGGTCTCTCTCCATGGTTATATCATGAGCCTAGATGAGTACTGCAGATTGAGGAACTACCTACCAAAGATCTGAAGACAGGTGCGATGAGATCCGCAGTGATCTTCTGTGACTTTAATGGACAGGGACACCAAATCAGGTAAAAATAATGTTTTTAACAAATGATTGTGTACAGTGGATAAGCCATAGGATGGTTCTACTCCAGGAAATGCTGTGAGGCTGTTCCTTAATAAATAAGCTGTGTCATATGTTTTTTTCATATCATTCCTTTTTCCTTCTTTGAAAGTCTGGTGGACACCCTATTTTCAAATGATAATTGAACTGAACAGCTTCTAGTGTCAACATTGTGATTTGATGTCTGCCTGCTTAGCAGAATGAGAGGGGCATGATCAGATAGAAAATCTGGAAATAGATTCACTTGGCCCATCTCTTTGCAGAAACAGACTTCACACTCCTATCTGCCTGTCCAGAATGTATGCAACTCTCTCTTCAGGCTTCCTAATATTGCTGCCTGCTATGGAAGTCTTGTCTGTCTGCCACTCTGCTCTGATTTTAAAACATGAGTCAGCCATGACAAATCATAACAACCTCAGTCCCACCAAAGGCAAAAGAATTAGTACACACCTAAGACTGCATTTCTGAGAGCTGTGGTTTCACAGGTCGAGCACTAAAAAGACTATGTAATGCCATCCTGTTGTTTTATATGAAGGAATACAAGGCTTTGTTTCAGCCTTTGTCAGGTTCAGTTCTCAAACGTATATTCCGATATTGCTACGTTTGTTATCTGAATTACAATAAATGTATGTATTATCTCATATCTGGTAGATATACAATACTTCTATCTAATTATTCTTTAAAGTTTGCACAAGAAACTTGCAGAGATTCTGTTTAGGGAAACTGAGGCTATCAAACAACACGGAAGAAATAAGGGCCCTGCTTAGCACAGTGTTGATAGGTGCTGGATATGGTTTCTTGGTTCTCTAGTCCAAGCTCCGATTAGAGAAGCCAACAGACCGCACACCCGCTGAGAACAGAGAGCACAATAGCACGCTATGGCAAATCCTCCCTACCATGGCCTGACAGCAGAGCGACAGGATCACTAGCTAGCCTGGCACATCAGCTATTGGGGTGTTTGGCATGCTACTCTGGTGAGCAGACTGTGTGGGAGCATCTGTCTTTGAAAGCAGAAGAGAAGAAAAAAGAATGAGGATAATGCAGAAACACTCTTGGACAGATCAGAGAATCCTACTGATGCAAGCACAGGCATGAACAAAGGGTCATTCTGCTCCATCCCCTGTAATCCAATCAGCTAATATCCCTTTTTAATTAGCTACAATCAAGTTAGCATAATGAGTGCCTTCTCTGTTTACAAGCTTCATCTGTCCCCTTCCATTTTTGCATCCAAATCTGCAGTGCAGTTATGGCTGGTTTTTGATGATATTTGCTAAGCAGCTTGACTGAGGGTTGTCCCAACCTTCCCATTAACCTCAGGGGCACTGAAATGCACCATTCTGTAACTATTAGGCACTGAAAGAGAATATCCTTCTACCCCCATATTCCTAGTCAATGTTCTGCCCTCCAGACAACAACCTCTGCCTCTCTGGAGGAATATTCATGTATTGTCAATAATCTGATCTAATGCATCAGGGATAAGGGAGCCTTACACAGACCTTGTACCTGTGCATAAGCAGAAATATGGAGGATGTTGAAGGAGCATCCAGGGGACAGGCAAGAAGAATAGCTGACCTTGACACCTAATGTGTTACCTGTGTTTATTTATACACAAAAGGTGTATTAAAATATACATTTCAGAGGCTTAAAGGACATTTGTAGCAATACTCGAGGACAAAGTCTGCTTTGTAAGAATTTGCTATGGATTTTCACATTAATGAAGCAAAATAATTCTTTCACTTCACAGCTCATGGTTTCTTGTCAGATTATTGCACAGACTGCTTTTTTTATTGCTCAGTGGCTTTTAATTGGTGTGCATCGTAAGAAAGGAAATATCAATGCAAGAATGACTTAGAAATGCAAAATAACTAGGTTATTATCCTATTTTACAGTAAGCTTTCTTTTAATAGCCACTAATTTCTGCTGTTCAAGCAGCCCCTGTGAAAAGGGATTTTGTCCTTCAGCCAGAATAAAAGACATCTTGATGCTAAAAATAAAAGAAACGGGAATCACTTGCCGGAGCTGGAATCCTCCCCTGCAAGAAGCACTGACAGAACTGAGGCTGGCAAAGGAGTGTCGTGATGGAACAAAGGCAACAACAGCCCTGAGACATCTCCCCTGCACAGCAGGAGGAAAATATTCATAAGGGTCTGTATTTCTTAGAAACCATCCAGAGATTCTGTGTCTACCATCAGGCTTACTTAAAATAAGGCAAGCCTCTCCATCAGCTTCACCAAGCTCAGCCAAAGATTTTCTAACAACTGCCTGTAAGCTAGCACAGTCCAGCTACAGCAGTGTAAATGGGGCCAAAATAATGTTCTAGGGATTAAAAATTGAAGTTAATTAAAGCAACAATTTGCCAGAGTTTGTCCTTTATTTTGCACTTTCCCTGTTCTCTCTTTTTTTTTATTCTCCTTTTCCTGAGCTAGTATATATCTGCTGCTGAGATAAAAAACAGAACAATTCATGGCTTCAACTGAGCACTATTAGTATGCAGTATCTCAAGATCTGGCACATACAAAACTGCATGTTCCTGTTCTAAGAAATATTTACCTACAGACAGTCTGCACCTGCACTCAAAGAAAATTACTAAAATGGGAGATTCCTCCTTGTAAAATCTCAGCTTTTTAAAATCCAACCAAGAAAACAGCTTTAAGTCACTGCTCAGTCACCCAGTGTACAGCAGCTAATTAACATACACAGCTCCAGTTAGGAAGCTTGTTCTGACTTCTGACTATAACTGACAGGCTTCAGCCTGCTTAGATAAAGGAATATGGGAAAATGTAATGTCAAACAGCTTGCCCTCCTCAGCTTTGTTCCTTTTCTTGCACTCACCAGGAGCCAAACTGCAAAGAAGGGTCAGAAGTCTGTAGCTGCCCAGTCTTTCTCTTCTCATCTAGCACACAGCTCTACCATTCCTCAGCACTCATCCTAACAAGCAAGCTTAGTTCAGATAAGTGCAAATCAGTTTATATTAGGTGACATGTGAGAGATTTTATCAACACAATATAATGATTGTCATTCTCAGAGGTCAGTGGAAAAAAACAAGGGTCACCTGCCTCAGGGCCAGGTACTTATATGTGTTGGCTGGAATTTCAGCATAAATCTTGGACACATCACTCAGAAAACTGCCTCTGTCAAGCCAATGACATGGTGCTTTAAAAGGTGAATATACCTCTAGCCAGGCATCTCTGGAAGCCAGTATGACTGCACATGCAACGCACCCAGCTGCTGGGTCTAAACACAGCAGCTTAGTTAAAGGAGGTGCCCAGCAAGCTATTACACCCATTATGTAATTTGTGATAGGCAAAAAAGCATCACCAACCTCAGAGATATCTTCTTCAAGAGCACATCACTTGTAACGTGTCTGACCTTCTTTATTTTCTCTGTAGCCTCCTTCTCTGGGGTGAACCAGAGAACAAACTGGAGTCAGAAACAGCCTGAAGCAAAGAAGTGTCTCTCTGAGATGTTATTCACTTCTGCTGTGGCTATGATGCATATGCAGGAACACACATTCCTTCTGGTTCCCTGTTCTTTACCTGAAAAGTAGGTTCACTGCTACTTTTACATAGCACTTACTGCATGAGGAAAAAGAGTGCTCAGCTGCCGTTGTACAGAGTTTAATGAAAAGACCTCCATAGCATAATTATACAGCAATGATAATACATCCCTCCATGTTTTTCAGGATTAATTGTAGAACACAGGCAAGCTGTAACTCATCACTAATACAGTGATACCATCAAATATCTCATCATTAATCCTAAACTGTGCAATGTCAAGATGCTCATTAATATGTCTGGGATGTTTCTTCCTTTTCTCACAGTAACATCAATCTACAGACTCTGGACCGATTCTTTCCTGATCAAGATGGGTATCTCCACTTGATTCTAAAATCAAGCTTGACATTAGCAGCACTTTCTATGTTGTGTTTTTTGTTGTTGTTTTGTGGCTTTCTCCCCCCGCCCCCCAGCTATTACAGCGATACCAGCTCAGACAAAATGCTGCCAAAGTAACTCTAAAATCATGCAGTCACCCAAACGGAAATGTATCAAGATTGATAAGAGTCACACTGAATGAAGAAAGGTAGAAATGAACTCAGAGAAAGGAAAAATCTGGATCCACAAAAAAAAAAAAAAGCTCTCCATTTTAGTGAAGTCTGCTTGCCTGGGTTCCTCTGTAAGGAACCCTGAAGTTCCCTAACTCCTTTCTTGGCAATTCTTCCATATGCTGGTATGCTGTTAGCACACTACAAGGACACAGATTTCCATGATGCAAGTAGCTTATTTTTCCTTAGTCCTTCACTTTGTTTGTTTAACTTTGTCTATATGCTTCCCATGGCAATCTCAACTTTGATGACAGAATTATTAACAGTGGTCAGGGCTGGTGGGGAATCTCAAGCAGAGTAAACACAAACACATACTGATGTAGTGCAGTGTTTGTTATTGCATGTGTCATGGTAAAGCTTTATGAAAAGAAAAAGAAATGTTCCACTTCTTATAAAGCTAGTCTCATGGGACACAAACTATTCCATCAAGAAGCTCTAAGGGGATATCGTAAATGAGCTTTTCAGCCCTAATGAATTGATTTTTATTACCACTCATGTCCAGAAATGTATGTGACATAATAGCAAGCTTTAGGGTCAACAGTCAAGAAAATACCATAAATGGAACAGCCTTTTCCATTCCTTTTTATTTTATATTCATTCTTCATGGGCGCTATGATAGTCTTTAACTACATAATCACAGACTAGTTTTCCCACTGGGCCTCTGTGTCCTTCATTGCATGAAAGATATGACATGCACTGACCAGGTAGCTATTCAAAACTCCAATTTTATGTCATTGGTTAATGGTAACCCTGTACCATTTTTTTCATGACTCATTCAAACACTGCATAGTATGAATTCATTAGTCACTTTTTTTCTGAGTGCATAATTGTCCTTATATGCTTCAAGGGGGACATCTTCATATGACTTCAAGAATATTAATATCCCTATTTTAAATATGAGGAACCGCGGTTGAGAGAGATGTTAGACACACTGTTAACTTTGAGATCCCAGTTTGTTATGCCTATGGATTGATCTCTCTGAATATTTGATATTTCTGTAGCACTTCTGTCCACAGTTTGCTGCACAGACACTCATGAACAGAGCTTTTGTCAAAAAGGAGAACTAGCTTATTGGAAACTTGGCACAAGATAACACTCATGTGAGGAATCAGAGCCCTCAAACAGAGGCAGTTGCTTGTTGCCACTGATGAGAGGAGTCTCTGTTGTGAATATCCGTGCAGCGACATCTTCAGCTGGATTGAGTAATGTTGGAGAATGGCTCAGAGACAAGGGTCCTGAGCCCACCGAGCAACTGTATGATCAGAGCCTGCTCTAGCTGCTGATGCTGGGCCTCACTAGGGTTTGCCTGCAGCTGCTCGCAGCTGCTGATACATGAAGAATGTCAAGGACGCTTCAGCCCTGTGTACCGTGATGTGTCGAAAACAGGTTAAGGGGAATTAGGAATAGTGGTCTGAGAAACCTAGTGTTATGGTAACGGTGGTCTGAGAAACATTGTGTTATGGTACCGTTGTGTATCGAAAACAAGTCACGGGGAATTAGAAATAGTGGCATGAGAAACTTAAGTGTTATGAGAAGCTTGTGCTGTTAGCTAACTGCAAGTAGGTGGACCGTGCGAATACGACCTTTAGAGCTTAAGCTAATCAGCTAGTGACTAGTAGGCATAATAATTATGGTTGTCTGTATAAATATATGTACCCTGGACCAATAAAGACACACGTTAGTTGATGCTCTATCACCCACACTGAACCCGTCTCGGCGTGTCGTTCTTCCACGGCTCCGCAGAGTAAGGCTCTTCTGCTCAGTTCCTATATTCCAGCTGGCCTATAGTCCTACATGAATACCCCAGAAAACATAATCTATTGCTATTGATATATCATAACTACATATAAAACATCTCACAAATTACACTAAAAAGACTGTCCTATATAACCAATTCTGCACCTGCAGGAATAATTTCTATTTACAAGCATCTTATCTAAGCACAATTTTATCACTTCTGGGAATCTCCTGCCTGGTCATTCCAAACAGGATCTTAAACAACACATTTAAGTACAACAACAGCTGCTTGGAGAGATCTTCATAACTGTCCAAAATCCTCACCTGGATGGCTCCTATAACCATCAGTGAATACTTAATTGTGAAGGCTCAGTTAACACCTAGTTTCAAGTCAGTCCATTATCTTAAACCAGCTCATAATCTCACCTTCACAAACAACCAGCTGGTAAATTCCTGGATTGCTTAGGAAATTAATGCTTTAATTACAGCAGATGTGCACACAGGCACAGTCCAGCTACACCCCAATTATAATTAAAAGACTTGGTTTTCATACATTTAACTCACTAGTAAGTTCAGTTCCATAGTCTTCAGCTCAAGATGATAGTACTTGGCCTTTCTTCAGATGAGCCCCAAGTGGTGTACACTCCATGAAAGAAGATCACTCTGGGCAAGATACAATTTATCAGTCTTAAATGAAGGTATAATTTAAGGCTGAATCAGAATCAGGTGTGTGAATGGGTGGTCCTCTAGTTAACCATGTAATCTTGTTGTCTGCTGCCTTATTCATTATACAACAAGGATTCACAGCCCTAATAGTCATCCCTTCCATGGGTGAGCCAGAGCTCCTTCCCTTCTTCTTCTAAACTGTCTTGGTACCAAAATGAGAGGCTCAGAGAACACTAGCAGTTGTATTTCTGCTTTTGACTGCTTGCAAGTAAATGCTACCATCAAGGATCAGGAAACAAGGGGACAAATCTTTCTGGACATCTGATTTGGCACTTATTCAGTAGCGCGGGGAGTGGTCTGAATGTAAATCACTATAACACAGTAGAAACAGAGGAAGGAATAAGTTTAACACAGTCAGAACTGTGGGAGAATTCATCTAATCTGTCTCCAGGAAGACCACAGAAAATAAAATCTCAAATCTTTGACAGATTCAGGCAATTTTTCACAAAGATGAAACACCCAAACAGGAGGTAAAAACCACAGCTGAAACCTGCCTTTCAAGGCAGGAGAGCCTCTTTCTCTGATCTACTTAGGAAACTTCTCAGGGTGACATGTAAAAAAGCAGCATCTCTTTCTGTGGGCTTAATCTTCACATTTGCAGCTGACAAGTGCAAAGCTCCTCACAAACTCACTCAGGAGAAAAGAATATTTAACGCTGGAATAACTACTTACATTTGCCTATGCATAACTGGGTATAGTGAAATCTGGGATCATAACAAACTGTTTGTCTAAGCATACAGAAGTTTGGGCCCAGCTCCCTGCTCATCCACAGCCTTCCTTGCATGACTTTGAGAAGTCCCATAGACCCAGAGCTTCTAAGTTATTTAAGAATCTGCTAAGAGTTAAATGCCTACTTTCCTCTGGATCCCTTTACCCTTTGAAGATCAAGGCTTTACCCACTCTGTTTCAGTTTCCCATCTGTAAGATAAAGGCAGTATTCCCTGAAATTATGGCAGGGTAGGGAAGATAAATGAACCATGACTGATAACATGCTTGGCAACTCAACAGGCAGCCAGGAAACTGAGGAGATTCTGAATATTCTTTTTACCAGTTCTACAAGCATTTTAATTTACCTTTATGCATACTGCCTAAGATGGCTGAGTAAATTGAAATGGAAATAAAAGAAATGTAACATGGTAAAGTTAAATGAACAGCCATGAATTCCCTGCAAAATAAGGAGGTGGTGTAGTTCATTGAAAGCTACTTGCTGCCTTCCCCAGTCTGCTCTTCCCAAGCTTACAGCAAGGATCATAGTGAATGTTTTACCATGGCTGCCCTGTGGTGAAAGGACTTTAGTGGTGGTGAATGCTCTGCAGGCACATGGAGCCCAGGGGACATGCAGAAGAAGTAAGAATCTGTCAATACATACTGCCTCATGCATTGAGATGGAGGTTCCCTGGCTCACTGGGATTTATGAAAACTTATTAGGACATTTATGGTTTGCATTAGCCAAATATACACATAGTCCTGTGGTTATTTCCTCATTATTCAGTTTTCCATGGGTGAAAAGATAATGGTTTGTTTTGAAGAGGCTGACAAAGGAAGAAAAGGACTTTAAGTCACCAAGCGAAGACAGACCATGGATGAAAAGTACAGATCTACAGAGGCTTAGTCTCTGGGAGGGAGGTACACTGCGATGGAGCCAAAACCTCATGAACCCTGACCTGATGTTTGCAGGATGAAAGAGAGGGAGTAAAAGGTAAGCTGCCCTCTTAGCCAAGGGCAACATGATTGCACATCACATTAAAATAAAAACTGAGGTTAATGTGGCATTTAGTACATGACCTCTTTTTTTTTCCATGTTAAATTCTTTCTCCTACAGATCTGGGTTGTCCTCAGTTTTTTATAATAGGAACTAGTTTGAGTTGTAGGAATGTACTGGTCTGATGCCATGTGGTCCTGCTCTCTAGCATAGAGTCAGGTATTACTTTAATTAACAGCAATGGTATCTGTAACTACCAAAAGGAGAGAAGGCCAGCTAAGAGCACCATTTAACATAAAAATAAATTAGACCTCAGGAAATGGGACCACAAGTACATAATACTTTATGGACAGACACTGTTAAGCAGTCAGCTCCCCTGACCTGAAGAGATTAATTTAATGCTTGTATGACACTCCCCTTTTAAAGCATTATTCATATAGGTACAGTGTTCTTCTCTATCCTTTTGACTTTGTGCCAGAGTGAGAAAGAGGACAGCCAAGTTGCCTAGCTTTAAGAAAAATAGACCTTCAAACACACTATCACCAGATTTCTGCAATAACATATTTTGTAGCAGGGTTGGTAAACCCTAAACCCATAGGCCAGTTTGTGTTTTAATTCATGCAGCAAATGGCCTTGTGACAAACTCAGTATTAACTCATTTATCATCTCTTTTTTCTGCTCAGCTCACTAGCTACAGCTTTATTCACAGCCTAAATGCTGAACTATAGATAGCTTGAGAGGCAGAATTTGAAATGAAAAATGAATACACCTTAAAGACTTAGCACCTTGAGTGGTGATCTTGTCAAGCTTTACAAACTAAGCAGAACTGGGTTAGGCCTGCACTGAAAGGAGAACTCTCAAGAAGGAGAGGCAAGAGAAATCAGGTGTCATTCAGCTTTACTTTCACTGGGACGGCAGAGAGATAGTTCTGTCGTGTAGCCCTGGGCAGATGCTGAAGAAAAGTCATAGGCTGGAGCACGTTAATGTTGCATTAGAGGAGAGTTTTGCATTGATATTTTCTGTGATTGCAGGTTTTTTTCACCAGCTCCATTCACACTACATTCTCCTTTTGCAGTATTTGTAAGTCAGACTTGTAGTTTCTGACTGGTGAGGCAGGAGTACTCATGTCTACAACAAAGTCCAGTGTTGTCCATCTGTAGCATCTTGTGCACCTGCGTGTCTGTTTTCTACTAAAATAAAGGAACAATGAAACTGCTGCAAAGCTGAGACATCATGAACTCATTCAGCTTAAAAAGAAAATGGACTAGAGACAAGGAACAATGCAAAAAGAAAGAAAAATAAATATAAAAGTACTGTGGTGATTGCAAGCATGTACAAGAGTGAAAATAAAGAAATACCATTACTTATACAATTACTTTTTTATTTCGTTTTTACTTCTTAACCTTATTTGGATTTTGAACAATGCAATCATTCTCTTTGTTGTCATTAACATCCCCACATTTTAGCCTGGTTTTGTGTGAAACCAAAGATTATATGATCTGTCTGCCAGACACTCCTTCACCCTTTTCTCCCAATGCATTTCAACCCTCTTCCAATTTCCAACAGATTTAAATATGGTAGAGGAAATTTTAAAGAAAGAAATTCCCACAAGGTGCCTGAGAGCCAGTGTCCAGAAAGAGGAAGAACTGAAGGAGTGACTCCCATGAGGAAAAGCTGCAGTGGGAATTCATCTGCTGAACTCGCATTGCATGAGCATGTACCCCACATCTGGCCATGCAGCACGTGATACAAGCCAACCAGCCAGTGCACACCATGTCCCTGTGCAGGGCATGTCTGCCACATCAGCTGCCATTGCCCAGCCAGCCAGGGGGAAAACATGGGAAGTGAGTTGAAGTGTGTGACTAGGATGGAAGTCCTAATATATGTGGGCATTACCAGAATCAGAGAGAAAGGGCCCATGTTAAAACAAAGAAACAAACATACTGTTTGGAAATTTTGGGGGTTTAGTTCCACTGAACTGATTAAATAATTGTTCGATATTTGCCACCAGACAAAATCCCCATGACAGTTTTAAGATTAAGGTGCCAAAATGCCCAAGTCTCATGGTGCCTAGCCATCAGATTGGTTGCAGGTGTCAAAATCTACAGGTGAAAGCTCTGATCAGTAACTCTGAAAATCAAGCTCCTTATAGACAGAGCAGGAACAAGCCCCACACTGGGAAAGCATTTTATCTGGCAGGTGCTTTGTTGTGACTGTTCAGGTCCTCTCCACTGATCAGTTCAGCCTCAGATGGTGCTCTTCAATTTCTTTTGAATTTAGTTACTGTTAGGAATGAAACCTTCACCCTGGAGAGAGTTTTATCTCATTGTGGGGATGGGCTTTCATGTCTATGAGTGCTACTGTATGAAAGCAGATTTTCCCATCATTTCCTGGTATTCTTTATGATTAACTTCCACTGTTAGTTAGCAGAAAAACAACAAAACCTTCTTGCAATCGGAAGAAGGCTCTGAAAGGCTAAAACTTCTGAAGTCCCCAGCTCTCACTTGAAGCTGTATGCCTTCCAAGAAGTCTGTTTTCTATTTCCACAAAAGCCATGAGGTATTTAAATCAACTATTGTAGCCTATATCAAGCAAGTGTCCTTGTGGCATGCACACTTTTATGAAACAGGCTAACACCAGAATGCTACTGTCTCATAAATTTAAAGAGCATGCCTGGTCTCAGTAATCGATGTGACTCTGATTCTTACCAGTTTCCTCAGCAAATCAAGTTATGTCACTGAGGTAACTTTCAGCATTTGCCACTAATAGGAACAGCAAACTCCTCAGAGAGTTGATCTGGCATAATAGCTGACAAAAACCACATGGGGCAATTGGTCATGATAAAAACTGCACAGAAGTAAATTGCTTTCGCAGACGCCTTGGGGACAGTCCTTAGAATAACACTGCACTCAACAACAACAAAAAAAAAAGGTACTGAAATACAGACTGAATCACTACCTCTCCCAACTAAAAAAATTATAATGGGGCAACAGGGAACGCCTCAGTGCTCCCGATCCCAGCGAAGACATCTATGAAAGTCATCTGCATGAAAAGCAAACCTGAGCAATAAATAAGTAAATAAATAAATATTTGCAGATGCAGTGCATTAAATGGGACAGATAGAGGTCTGAGGGTTGCTACTGGAAGTAGCAAGAGCAGGCACCTGGGTGTCAAAGGCAGGTGGGAGGCTGAGGTAGGGGAACGGGACCTCACTATTTCCTCAGCAATGAGGCAAGCCCAGCTTTTTGCTTGAGCAGTTTTCCCCACAGCAAAAAATTCATCCATTACACTTCACAGCTGCTGCTGAAGCAGTACATGGTGGGGAGAATCCAAGACAGTGCTATGAACTTCTTTATAGCACAATGGTGCTGCTAAAGTACTATATATTTTATCTTGACAAAACCACTACCCTATGTAAGAGATGCTGACACCATCACGACAGGTATAGAAAGGTATCTGATGGCATAACAAGCCCAGAGAGGGCGAGAGAGAGAGAGGTTATCACTTTGTAAACTGTTAAATACAGCTTTTGCAGAGCCTAAGGTTTTCCTGGATGACTACATGACATTTTTCAATCTTTACTTTCCAGACTTTGGGAAAAAAAATATAATAAAAAAGGTTTTAATCATTTTGACTTGACAAAACATGTTTTTCAACTAATGGCAGTTCTCCTCAAGTATGTTCTGTCCCTGTTTTTTGACTTAGCAGATAAATAAAACTTTAAGGACCTAACAAAGTCCTCTTGCTTATGGTTTGCATTTTAGCAGTGAATTTCTAGAACTCTGCTGTAGAGTAATCTGTACTGACAGCCACTCTCTATCCTTATCTTAGACCCAAGGTGCAAAGAGAGTTGCCAAGGGGCAAGGGTTGTAGTTTAAGGCAAGGCAGATCACAAAGTGTGCGAGCACATCATTGGCTATAAAAGCACCATACTTCCGGTGTGGTCTCTTCCTTTGCAATGATTTATATCTGTTATCTCCTATCCTTACATACTCATCAAATATTTCAACATGCAGTACTTGAGCCATGACTTTCCCTGAGAGCCTGCTGCATAAAAAGGTAAGAGGTGCAGCATACATTTTGCAGATTATATTTCCAAAGGGGTCTCAAAGATACAGATACCTCTCCATTGAATACAGTATATATCTAAAATCCTGATTCCACTTTGGAGATCTCAGCCTGTTTTGTTGTTTGTTTGGGTTTTTTTGGTCAAGATTGTGGTTTTTCACAGTTACTAGTGCAATTTTCTTCTGCAGCTTTTCTGGACAAAAATGAAATAACTCTGGTTATCTGCTTAGTACACAAGATATACTGAGATATTTATCTTTTTTAAAAGAACAACAATTAGTTTTGGGAAGGCAGCAATTGGTTTTGGCTTTTCCTATGGAAATATCTTTAAAAGAACTGTGTAGAGTGATGAATTTGGCTTATGAGATATGGCTTGAGGCATAGACAAAGGGAGGGGAAATCTGTGAGCTGTTCAGTCCAGGTAATATCCCAATTCACATGCATTAAAAAAAGTTTCTTGAAAGCTACATTGAAAGGCTCAGTTTGGGGTCACCCCTTCAGTTGGATATTGTTTTCATGTACAGGTGGATCTTGGCAGAGGTACTTTCCCAACAATGTCTCTGTACGTTGAGGAGCAGCAGGAGGCAAAGGAAAACTTGAAATGTTTGCTGTGAACAGCTTTGTTCATAACTCCCATCAATCACTGTTAATAAAACAAAACAGAACAAAACAAAAAGCCCAACAGATTCAGAAGGGCATGAGAAACCTTGTTCAAAACAATCGTTGGACCTGGTATGGAAGAAAATCACAGGGAAACCACAATCTGAACCAAGCATGCATTCAAATCAGGCCAATTCTGCTGTCAGTGAATAGAGGCCATGAGTGAAAGCTGTTGCTAGCAAAAGGGCAAATCTTTACTAAGCAGCAGTATGTCCTGCAAATATCAGGCATTTCATACATCTTAGAGAAGGACTGCAAAGCATTTTACAAAACACAGATGAAGCCTCATCCTATTCAGAAAGGCAATCAGTGCAATTCATTGAGGAAAAAGCTATTGAGAGATGAAGTTTCTTGACAGTGGTCATACATTACCATCAGTCAGTAGTTCTCTGTTATATCATGACTGATTTTCTGAATCCTCTGAAAGAAGAAACTGTGCGCAGATTCATACTCTTACCCTACCATGTTTTCCCTGTTATGAAGCTTTTCCATAGAAACTTTGGTTTTGGGGCACACATGGCAAGCTCTTGCATTTACAGCATACCCATCACGAGACCATGTCTGTCTTTGCAGACCAACAGGGGGTCCCCCAACATCTCCAGAAGAGGTCATGCAGCCTTCACTGTTCAACTGCTCCCAGAAGAAAATGCTAATCTACCAGAAGATATTTAATTTAGTCACTTAATCAATATATCAGGAATATAAAATACCATTTAACTAACCAACATAGGAAGGATTTATAGCAATGCTACGTACTAGAGGGGAATATTAAATAACCAAGCTCTTCCTTGAACCAGAATTTAGATCCCAGTCCCTCAAAGGATGAAATATGTGGTTGTCTGGCTCCTCAGTTACTGGAACTGAGGTTTGCTGTTGAGTCATTAATAAATCAGGATGAATTTAACTATATTTCTGTCAGTTTAATTTTAAAACCAATGGTTAACTATTTTGACAATACGTTATAATCTGTGCTGTCATATTATTCACACCTATTGTTTACCATAGCATCACAGATGACTGTTCAGTGGTGACAGTGCACAAAACATGCACTTTGCTTCTACCATCCACTTCCTGGGGGCTGGACCTGACATGTTCACGCTGGGCGCAGCCAAAAGCACAAACATGACCAGCCACCACAGCACTCATTAAGCTGCACTAATTCCCTCCCCACTGCTCCTGTGACCGTGTCTCAAGCCCTGCTGCGTAGTTAGCCCAAGATCATATGGAAATTTTGTGGCAGAAAGAAGAACAGTCTGCGGGACTTCCTTGGCTGGTGAAAGCTCTCTCATCGCAGGATCATTCTTTGTCTGTAATCACCTCAAAGGGAACCCAGACAGATGCAACACTGGCATCTCCAATTAATATAAAACATTACAGAGAGGTCACCAAGAGCTCCATTTTTCATACTTCACCCCTAGTGTTGCTATCTATTCCCTGTAACTCTTCAGTTCAGTACCCAAATCCTTCCTTGGCAGTCTGATTTCAAACTGGGAGAAATGCAGTAGATACCAGAATAAAAGTCTCTAAGTATATTTGTTCAAACCTATTCATTCATTTTCTTTTGTGTCCTTGACATTGAGATAGGGTAGAAGAAAATGTGTCATTTGATGACACATTACTTTTCCCCATCTCAATCCATCTTCCCCAATGCTTATTCAATAGTTACATGACTTGAATTCATCACATCAAGTGTACACTAAAATTGAATTAAAACAATTTGAGTCAGAAAGCATACAGATGCTCATATGTTTCCCATAGCTAAGAACATCCTGTTACAGTAGCACAGCTGCAAATTTTTAAACATTTAAAAAGAAAATTGCTTTACATGGGGGAAGGGAAGGAGAGGAAAGATGCCTGATTTTAAACAATTCATGTTCTGCATTATGCTGGCTGGTATATTTTTGAAGTTTTAGAAACAGGAATGCTGGGTAGAAAGGAGGAAAATTCCATTAGTGTCTCCATAAAGTGATTTAAAGATGCTCTGTAAAGGGTTTCAGCACTGAAGAGCGTTCTCCTATCCATGTTCTGCAGGGGTAAATTAGACACATTCTTATTCCACTGACAATTTAAAATAGAGTTAAAGAACGCATGTTTACAGAGGCTTTAAGAAAGGGATTTCTAATCAAATCATGGTGACAAATAAAACAGTCCTAGGGTCAGATTCTCCGCTGGTTCGAACTGGTGGTGTAATATAGCTGAGAATATGACTATGAATTTCTGATAAATTTCAGTTGTCATTTTTGCATGTATTTGCATGAAAGCAAGGGGAGGTTACTTGGATTTACTGTTTATTCAATGACATGAAGAGCTGACCCAAGGCAGGACTCAGAAGAATATGCTGAGCAGAATTATACCAGGGATAAGGATCTAACAGTAAAAAATGTTTGCAATCAAGTTTTCCTACATATAACTACATTGCTCTATAACAGGTACAGCAGTAGTAATCATGATGCAAGATTTGCCTTCATGGACTTTACTGTGAGCCTCCTCTTCTTATGGGAAAATGGGGACCCCACTTTTTTTGCATGTTCAAGACTTTGCTTCTGCACCGTGTCTGTTAGCAAGTGTGTCACTTCTATCAATTTATAAGTTACACATTATAATCACCAACATATAGCTTCTTATTCATTTAGCATTGCATACATACAAATATCATATTATCAAGGCATTCTTCTTGCATAATTCATTTGTGCTACACAGAATCACTGTCAGGAGAATGCAGGTGAAAATCTTGGCTTCACCAAAAACAACAGGTCTTTTGTCCTTGTTTTTAGAGGTAACACAAGAAAAATGGTGAAAAAAAAAAATAATTTCAGCTCTCCATAGGAAAACTACTGTAAAGTTATGCTGTCTTTCATGATATTTATCAGTGTGTTTCCTTTTCACAGGCTACAAGTGAAGGAAGAGATTGAGAAACTGAAAAAGATGGAAACCTGAGAGTCCCCAGCCCTTTGCTCCTTTTTACTCTTTCAGGAGTAAACTGGTACTCAACCAGCCAAGCCTTTTGTCCTCATCTTTGTTCTTTCCAACTAAACAGTAGCAGCCAAGACAACTGTTCATAAGGTTCACTTATCCATGGCAACAGAAAATGAAAAGTGTCCAAATCACTGCTGTAAAGCATCTTATCATTCCGACAACCACTAAAATGCTGCACAAGATCTTCTGTAAGAAAAGGACAGCATATGTGTGCATTTTAAAAGCACCTTTCTCAAGGATCCAATTGTTTTATTTGATTATTTATTTGTAGTGAGTTGCATATGGCCCCTGTGAAGTGACCTGTAGAACCCAACTAGACTGGCTGGTTGTGTGTCCATTTCAGCTGGAAGAGTTCCCTTGGCTCTGGAGGATCTGGCCTTGGAAGTCATGAATGAGAGCATTACCCACTGACACAGGTATAATTGTGACTCTGGAGGTTATAAGGCCTTTGGAAATGGACTGGACCATTTGAACCAAAACCTCCTCTTTTGGAAAATGCATCACAGGAACTTTAGTGAGTGTATATCTCCAGGACAAGGATGCCTGGCACCACATGACAAAAACAAATGCATGACTCAGCAGTCTTGTACAGCTGACATATTAAATCATCAGCCTGACCTGTGAATACACCCAGGGTTAATCCCTAAAGGCGTTTCTATCCAAATTCTAACTTGGCTTGATATCAATTAATTTGGGACATATAAAGAGATCACAGCAGGACATGAGATGGCTGTATCTTCACATGCCCCAATTCTTAACTGTTGAATTTTCTAATTAAAGAATGCATAAATAAAGAAGACTTCCAAGAGCTCATAAGGTTTTTTTTAATTAGAACATACAAATAAAGGCACATAAAAACATCCAGAGAAATTACAGTAATGTAAATCAAATGTGGATTCATTAGACAGTTGCTTACAGCAGAGCTGGAGCTCCCTTTTTATTCATATAGATTAGGATAAAAACTATCATTATGTGTAAGTGAAAATCATGATGACAACTTTCTTAAACTGAAGTACCTGAAAATCAACACCTAATTCCTATGTGAGTACCTTCATAAAGAAGGTTTAACTTTCAGTGGTCTAGAGAAGAGTCACCTGGCTAAAAGGAAGTAATAAATACCACCTGACATGTCCTAGGTTATCTAATCTGGCCTTGAGAAAGTCCAGATCAGATTCCAGAAAGTTTAGATCCCCTTCAGATCCCGTCTCATTTCTGCTATCCTATGTAGTTATTTTGGATAACCTAGGACTTCTCATACTAGACACCTTTGTTTAGGCAACTGAATAATTCCCATCAAACAGCACTGCACCTTCAGGCAACACTGATAACTCAAGACTTTTGGAAAGCCAGTATTGGTTGCTGGCCAAAGAAACTGGTTACTGCAGGCAAACTTTTAAAAGTAAAAATAGTTATGTATATACTCCAGTTACTGCCAAAGGAAATTCACAACATCCCCAACAAACATGGTTCATTCCAGCATAGGGTTATATCTCCCAAAGTAAAGTAGTTCATTTGAGGAACTACTTTATTTCTTTGTCTAGAAATGAAACAACTGATATGAAAAATATCTGCGATGTCATAAGTAAAAAAAAAAAAAAAAAAAAAAAAAAAAAAAAAACAAAGAAAAAAATATATAATTCATTACATACCATGTTTATAGGTGACTGTAGATTGAAGCCATTATATAATGTGTCATGGTTTGAGCCCAGAGGGCAACTGAGCACCACACAGCTGCTCACAACCCTCTTCTGTCCCAGTGCTGGGAAGGATAAAATGAATCAAAAGGCTCAGGAATTCAGATAAGGACAGGGAGGGATGATTTTATGGTCACAGGCAAAAGACTGCCTCATTAGAAGAAGGAAAAGAAAACATAATATAGACACTAACAACAACAACAGACAGAGTAGGACAGTGAGAAGCATTACCACATCTTGAAAACAGCTTCTTATCCCTCCTGTCTTCCCAGGCTCAGCTTTACTCCCAGTCTCTCTACCTTGTCCCCCCTCAAGTGACATAAGGGGCAGGGAATGGGAGTTTTCTTAGTCTGGCTGCTTCTTCCACCTCAGGGCAGAGGAGAACTTCTGGCATTCTCACCCTACCCCAGCATGGTCCCCCTCTCACAGGAGACAGTCCTCAACAAACTTTCTCCAACATGAATTCCCACAGGCTGCAGCATTTCCTTAGCTGCTCTGGTGTGGGACACCCCCATATGTTGCAGTCCTCCCTGTGCTGATCTACAACAGTGGGGGCTTCTTCTTCCCATGGGGTCCCAGACTCTTTCAGGTTCAGTCACCTGCTCTGATGTGGGGTCCTCCATGGGCTGCAGGTTGGCATCTACTCCACCATGGACCTCCATGGGGAGTAGGGGGGGCAGCCCTGCCATCTCACTATGGGCTGCAGGGGTGTGTGAACTGGAGCCACCCCCCACCCCTTTTCCTCCTTCCTTCCACTGATCTCTGTGTTAGCATAGATGTTGCAACTCCTTCTCTCAACTCTCCACTCCTCCTCTCAGGTTTCCCTTCTTATATACATTATCACAGAGGTGCAGCCACTGTCACTAATTGGCTCGGCCGTGGTGCAAATGTGGGTTTGATTTAGAACCGGAGGAGCTTTGAGAAGCTTCTCACAGGAGGCCACTGTTATAGCCTCCTCCCCTGCTACCAAAATCTCCCACCACTCACTCAAACCCAGGACAAACAAAAGAGAAACCAGGTGGGCATTGCAAAGAAAAGAATCCAGAAGGCACCTTTACCTCCAGAAATTTCTGAGCCAGTAGTCTCAGGAAACTGGGAAACTATCTAGGGAAAATATCAGGATATGGTTATCCTGGTCTTAATCTCTTCCTTTTCATCCAGTTTAGATAAGTATTGGGAATAGGATCCTGACCTTGTAGATCTTTTCTGATAATGAAGACTCTTATATTAGCAAAACATGTGTGTAATAAATGCTGCAAGTGTCCACTGGGAAGAAAGAAATATTGGTGAAAAAGTGACATAAATGTGTCTTGATTTCCTCTTTTCTTTATTGCACTATGTTACCTACATCATAGGGTGCGAATCAATAAGATTACAAAAGACATGAGACATTTTAGTGGAAGGAAATACCATACAAATAAAAATTTTTCTCCTTGATAGATGTCTCAGTTGTATACAAACTTCTTGATATTTTTATGACCCCACAGGTGAGATTCTACACGTTGGCTCATGTCACAACTGACAGTAGAAGAATTAAGGGACAGGGCTGCAATTGGAAATGTGCATTAACCAGTGGGACTCCTCTGATATGTGTTGACCAGCCGGACTACTTCAGGGCTTTCAGCATACCAGGGAGAACTCCCAGGACAGAGGACAGAGCTGGGGAAAAATCATGGGATTGTCCTGCCCAACACCTGGGATTTGGCTAGTCCATAAATAATTTTCATTTGAACCCCTTCCTTTTCCAGGAAGCCAAACAAATCATATTCCTATAAATGAGACAGGATTAGGAACTGGTTACACCATGCAGACTATGCTGGTTATTTCATAGTCTCTGGGACATATAGGAAGCTCCAGGAAATTTGAATTTATCAGTTTGCCTTTTTCTTTCTGCAATAAGCAGTTCTTTCAATAATCCCACCTCTTCACCTAGGTATTATGAATAGTTCAATTAATATGCCTGCACTACTATCCTGCTTACCCAATACAACCTCCACTTTTGCCCTTTCATGTACATCCTCATCTGTACAATACCCATCTGTTAGTGCTCAACCGGTCAAACCTTTGACATACTTAATGAAAAATTAATTCCCACAAGTTCAAGTGAAAAAGCTACCCGCTTCAATGCCATCAGAACTGGACTCTAATCCCCACAGTAAATGGCTACAGAGAGTGGTGTTTAAACTGCAGGAGTCAATCACCTAATTTGTGCTTATGCAGCACCTAGCACAATAGGGGCTCCCATTTCATTTGATTCCTACATGCAGCACTGTAATAGAAATAAATAATAATAAGATTCCACCACTGATCTTACTGTTCCCTGCCACTGTTTAATGAAATCTCATTATACTAAGGAAATCCAAGTGTGTGTTCTGTAATTAGTCTTCTATCTGCCACATACCATAACTAGTCCTTACATTCTCCCTAATGATACACATACTAGCATGGGGGCTTACAAAAGCATTCCCCTTTAAAGACAGATTCTATATGTTTCACTTCTTTTAATTATCCTCATTTTTAAATACGTGAAACAACAGTACTTTTTGCATCTAGTTCTCCTATAATTTTATTTAACAGCTCCCCACACCCTCAGAAGGAAAATGTTTCATTTTAACTGCATATTAGACTTTATCTTCATAGGGTCAGACAGCCATTTATTCATTCAGCTAATTCCTCTAAGAAACAAAGCAGTACAGCATTCTGTGAATTAAGTGTAGAGTAGCTGCTGCCACTGTCTGTGACACTTTTTAGATTTCCAGGAGCCTCTATTCTTCAAATTCCCCTGTGTAAGTCTAGAGCCTCTCTACCAGCATTAGCATGATGTAGAATAGGAATGCTGGTACCAAAAAAGCCATGTTTGTTCTGATTTCCACTCTTGTAGCTCCTGCAGCTAAGCTTATCATCGCTGGGAATGAGATACATGCCTATTTGTCAGTAAAGAAATAAAAAGAGTCCGACAACTTTGGAAAATCTGGTGTGATATAAAATACCTGGCAATGCAAAGCATGATTATATATGCAAGCAACTCCTAAAAATACCAAAGCTCTTAACGGAGGGTTCATTACCTAGAGAGATGAAATAAGTTTTCCCCAAGACAAGAAACAACTACATTAATGGAAAAAAAATAATTCTGGTTATATTGACTAAAGACAGGGGAGAGAAGAGAAAAGTGAAGAGCAGACATGAATATAGACAGTGGATGAAAGGAATGAAATACCCTCTGGTAAGAAAATTGCCTCATTAGGTGTTACAGGCTCATTGGTGCTTGTATGATGCCTGCATCTAAAACATCTGACAATAAGTCTGCAATACTCAGAGTCTTGTACATTATGGACAGATTTCCTGACAGATAGTATCAACCATCTCTGTCTCACCCCATGAAGCCAGTCTGTCCAGGTGTGTTTCTCAGCCCCTTCTCAGAGAATTGGGTGTTGGTCAGAAGCTCCTGACTTGGAGAAGAGAGATCAAAAGCCCAAAGAATCATCACAGGTTGATGTGATAGGGCGCAGCATGGCTGAAAAAGTTCTTAACAAGAAGAAATGTTGCTGCATGTGCTGTCACAAGGTCATGAATCATTCCGTAAGTGAAGCCAGAGGCTCTTGCAGCCAAAAAATCATCTTTGTCTTTGAATCTTTGTCTTCTTCCCAAACAGCTTTCCTGTGCTTTTGCACTTGCATCTGGGCAGGCTTTGCCGGTACAGTGTATTTCTCTTGAGGAATCAAGACCTGGTCTGTTAACAGAAATGAGCAGCTGTCTTCCACAGGGAGAGATTGCCAACAAACAAAAGGATTTTCCAGCATGTTCCACAAAAATTTACTTTTGGCAGGAAAATTAGAATCATTCACAATAGAGCTATTTTTAAGGGATTCCTGTACCAATTTCAACAGAAACAAAATATTTTATTAAAATGAAAAAGGCAGAGAGAGACAACACAAAGAGATTGGTTTATAAGCCCCTCCACCAGCCAGGCTCTCCCTGGTCTTTCCAGCTTCCTGTGGGAATTGCTCCACTTTGCATAAATAAACATTGCTAACCCAAAGAAGAGACAGAGAGATGATGTGCATTTACTACCATGACCTCTTTTGTTCCCCATCAACACCAGGTATTGTCACACATGCCCACCACCTGTGACATGGTTCCACAGTTCCCATTTCTAGGTTAGGGCTATTTTCACCTTGCTTTTGTGGTTATTTAGTTTTAGCTAAGAAATTTAAGCTTGGAGGTAAAGTCCATGATTTGAACCAGACAGAGCAGGAAGCAGAATTTCAGGTCCCCTCTCTTATCATTATATCATCACCTGAGAAGTCTCCCTCTCTGAAGGGCTTTGTTAGTTCTGATGAAAGGCATGGAAGTCTGGCTTCCCACAGACTTTTCCAAGTGGGAAATAACTTTTGTAACAGCTTTAGTTTGTTTTAGATTTACATTATCAATTAGATTCCAGTGTAGTCTGACTTCAGATTCAAGATGTCCTTTCCAATATCTTATAACTTTGTAAGAGCACAACAGCTTCTTTTACTCTAGTAATAGACATTAAAATTTCTCTTTATTTAACAAATTTACATGAAATTCATATGGTTTCTTGATTTTTTTTTCCTCATAACAGCAAAACATCTCAAGGAACAAGGACTTTCTTTAAACAAATTCTAGGGTTGACTAATGATGCTTCACTTTTTTGTCTGGGAAGGGTTGCTCATCGAGTTGTATGGGCATGAAAGGGCTCTAAGCTATAGGTTTTCTAATGAGGATCTAGGTTGTATGGACAACACAATGAATCTGTTAAGTAAGTCTAAGGTTTCCTAGAATAGCTGAATTTACTGGTCATCCAATGGACATTGTTTGCATTATACATGCAACAGTAGTTCTGTTTTTATCTCAGAACCAAAAATGAACATTTAACTTTGTTCTTCACAGTATTTTGAAGTGAGTCAGAAAACAGTCAGTGAAATCAACAGTTCCAATGGTGGTAACCAGCTCCTTACTTCCCTTTTTCCAGGTTGCCAGACATATACCTATCACATGGCTGGGATGCAACCAAGCAAAGAAGGCTAGATGTACAGACCCACTCTATAAACACAGTACTTTGTTGTTGCACCACTTCTTCTTAACAGATAATTTCTTGTCCTTTAAGAAGGTCCCCTGTTGTCCAGTGCAACAACAGTCCAAGCAAACCAGGGTACTGCTCCACAGTTTTATCACGCCAGTGCTCACAGTCATTCCCCTACAACCTGTTTCCATCTTCCCTTCAGTAATTCCAGCCTGGTACAAATAATTATATCACCTAGTACCATGCTCTATAATTCCTCTTCCTTCTTGCTGTTTACACTTTTCAGAGATGCGTGGGTTGCCCACAGCAAGAACTTCACTCTGGCTCATTAACATTTAAAACCTCCAGCAAAATGTTTACAAGGTACTTTTCTTTTAAGCCAACCTAACATATGAGTTTTTCTGTGCAGTTACATATTAAGAGAATTCAAAAATACAGATATTGACAGGAAAATAGAAGACATAACAAAAGGAAAGAAAGATTTTCCATCATTGTTAAAATGCAGTGTAAGTCTTCTGTATTTTTATCTATCAATTAGCTAGCTCAATTGCTATCTTTAAATTCTGTTTGTCCAGCATCAAATCAGAGGACATCAGTCCATTTTGTTCTGTGTTATAAGTTTTCTATGGTCAAGTTACACTCAGTATGGAGAATCAAGTCTAAATTGTGATATATACTGATCATTTTATAAAAAAAGATACAAGAAATTCCATCTGCTCTGTTCATCCTACTGGTCTGTGTATTTCCTAATCTGGTGCAGTCACACATTCCTGTTGTTTTAGTTATGCAAACAGTTTGCTAGTGAGGGTGTTCTGGAACAAAAGAAAAGCCCTAGAAAAACAAACTCTGCATGAAATACCCAAATTCTCTGTTTCAACATCTCCCATCAAAAAGAAGTCTGAAACCAGAGTCATTTTTTCCATACAAATACAATCCTTATTTCCATGAATCCTTGAATTTCTTATGCCACACAGGTGTTCAGCTATTACATGAAAGAACAATGAAGACACCTGCACGGCGGAGATCTGTGCCAGCAGCTACAGCTGGCAGATGCACACAGCTCATCAGATGTTGCTCACTGGGGCAGTAGTAAAAGGAAGGAGAAATTTTCCACACTTCCCAAGGAAATCAAACTGTGGGAACCAAATAAACAGAGTCAGCCGAGGAAGAAAACAAACACATGGAGGTCAGCTGTGGTCCATGGGATGCTGAAAATGTCTGTGACCTGCACAATCACAAGCTCAGTCTACAACAAACATCTGAAACCCTTCTAGCCTAAATGCCACTGGTCTGCAACTGGATTGCATGAGCAGCTGATCTGCTTGCCAGTAAGAGGAAAAAGAAGCCTTATTTTTGGAGATCATAGTTCAGAAGTTCAGCTTTGATTCTAATTTCCTATATTTGAAAGAGGGTCTTGTAAAAATAGGTTCTTTCTCACTTAAAATATTGACAAGAGGGATTATTTTCCTATTTCAAATGGAAAACCTGCAAGTTGTGGGGAAGAGTACAAATAAAAGATCAAGAACTCAAGTCACTTACCCATATGTGGGTGTCAAGTGCCACTGGAGATGTCCAAAGGCCTTGAGACATCTGCGGGACTGGCACAGTATCTGAGCCTTCCAGAGGGGGCAACTGGGGGCAGCCACAATACCCTAGGGCATCTTGCATGGTCCATATGGCTGAACCTGATGCTAATGGATGAGATCACCTCATCTATCTATAAATGTCTGTATCTGAGCAAGTTGCCTTTGCTTTTTTTACAGATCGTGAAGAGAAGCAGGTGCATGTAGATCATAGCTTTCACAGCTTCTCTGCCCTATTTTAGGGTGAGAGAAATCTTCCCTAAAAGACTTGTTTCTCTTCATTGATTAGATGAGGATTTCAGATGCGAGGTGGCCTGACTAAAAGTGGAATTTCTAAATTGCAAGCACGTGACATCATCTGAGCATTATTCACTAGTGATAGCTACAAAAGGTGAAGGCTCATCACTACATTCTCCTTCTAGTTGAAGAAGGATTGTCATATAGCCAGCAAGTTTAAGTGTCATACATGTCAAAGGAGATGCTTGCCTTTGCTGAGATGAATCATGTCTTCGCATTCACTCAGATGAATACTGCCTAAGGCTTGGTCTAAGCCTGAGGCAAGAAAAAGTAAAGATTTGCAACTAAAGGAAAATGAAAAGTGGTGCTGGACTGTCTGAGGTCCAGCATTATAAATTAAAGGGGTGAGTGTCCACGCTCTGTAGCTCTAAGTGGTACATGAGCCCTTCTTTAGGTTGGGAACTCCAGAGAAAATTTGTGGGAAAGAAAAAGGGACAGGTAAAAAGAGCGGAAAGCTGATCTCTGCCCATTCCCTACCCTGAAAGCACTCAGGTTCACAGTGAAGTTCTGCTGCCTCTGCATCTTTGTGTTCTCACCCTACCAAAAGTTTGGGTCAAAGTTCAGAATAAATAAGCTTTTTTAATTAATCATTTAGTACTTACAAAACAGTAAAACATCCCACAGCATTAAGTTAGAAGTGATAAATGTTCCGTAAAAAATTTCTGTATGTATGGATATCTCATGCGATATTTATCATGGCCCCACAAGTGGCTGGGTCAGCACTTTTATGATGAACCTCTAGAGCCTCTAATCTCAGATGGGTATAAATCAGGAATAGTGTGGAAATGAGGGTCATAAGCTATACCTCTCCTCTGCAGGAGGGTTACAATATTACAAAAATATTAAGTGTGAAATACTTCACAGTTGGAAACTTAATTAATCTTGAGGTTGCTTTTTATTCCTCCCCGTGAAGGTTTTAGTGGAGAGGTGAGCTAGTGTCCACTTTATTTCACTCACTGAGTAAAGGAATGCATTTCCTTTCATCAGGGCTCCTAATCTGGAGTGCTCCTGCATTCTCACTAAGGAGATTTTGTTGGAGAAGTTTAAACTGAGATTCAGTAATTGACTGCACACAATCTGCTGGTGCATTTCAGGGTTTACTTAAGAAGAGTGTCATAACACACTCCTACTTCAATCTGACTTCTGGACAGAATAGACAGGGGTTAAGATAGACATGTGAGGCTCATGTCAGCATCTCTTGATGTGTACCTCCAGGGAAAACTTGTAATCATACCATGCCTCAGTTTCCCTATCCCTTACATAAGAAAACACAGAAAATATTTGTGATCTAGGGCTGGACTACACAGCTCCTCAAGGTTTTCTATCAGACCTGGATGTCCAGGTATTTTTTTTTTTTTCCTTCTTGAAAATATAGTAACTTTGTTTCCTAGGACAAATGCTTCTGAGATACTTGAAGATTGACTTTTCTCCACTTTTCACCTAAAGTGCTTCTTATATCTAGAAAAAAATGATCATGAAACTACCAGCCTTGATATAATTCAGGGATTCAGGTAAGTATCTCTGCAACTAGATCATTGCTCAGTGCAATCTTCCCTCAGTGCAATTCAGAGAATGATGCAGATTTACCCGCTCACCATTCTAAAAAGTAGGCTGGGAGCAGTTATCAAAAATTTGCCCTGCCCTCCTAGTTATATACAAGCTGAACTGTGTTGTATGAGAAGGGTTTCCTGTGACCTCTTCCCTTATAAATCAATTTTATGAACTGTTTGCCCGCCAAACTCAGAGCCACAGCAGTGCTAAAAGCTAGTCAGAGGTAGTGGGTATCACCTAGCCATGGCTGTTACTAGCCATCATATTGAAAGGAATAGTGATGTTCCTTCCTTGTAACACAGTGAGACCCTCACTGTGCTATCCTGGCTCTCCTCCTCATGATTTCTCAAGAATGGTTCTTCAACGAGAGGACAAGACTGTCATTTTATCAAGTTGCCACTTGGGCAGTCAGGGTCTGGTTTGCCGTAAGCACACCATGCATACTTTTCCCATCTGTTCCTGGCTGAGCATGCGGGTGTGAGAGCACGGATGCTACCCTGGGGCTGCCGGCTCCACACCGAGACGCCTCAATGGGAACATCTACAGCGGAGGTGTTTGTCTGGGAGCAACGTGCAGCAACCCAGAACAGCTGAGGGAGTTTATGAAGTGATTCTGCTCACCCACACTGGTATCTGCCGGCACCACAGAGATCCAAGGACATTTCACATAACGTTAGATGTTTGCGTGTAGACAAATTCAGAATTCAGTATGCGAGTGTAGACATCCAAATGTCTGAAGCTGAAGCTGAGTCATAACCCTGGGGATCAGTTCAGGTGACTAAATATAGGCTGCTAGTGCCATCTAGATGCTTTGAAGTGTGTGGGGGCCTTTGAGCAAGCCACATCCTTCTGGAGAGGCCGCTGGAGACAGGGATGGCTACCCCAAAGCAGCTCTGATGGCTCAGAGAGCTGAGTAGTGCCCCTAGCATCTTTGGTTAGTGGAGTTAGCATTGAGGCCAGTTACAGAGATATCCATAAGTTTTCTGTCTGGGAGGTTTGAGTCCCTTCATCTTTTAATCTTAAGCACTGTGAATTTAGTTATGTGCATTTCCATATTAAGGAGGTATCTTTGACTTTATTTTCCACAGGAAAAGTTGAAAGCAATAGTCCACGTACTACAAGTTGCTAAAAATGAACTATTTTTTTGGGGTGTCAAAAAAAACTCTCATTAGAAATTGAAAAGTTTCTAACAAAATGTTAAATTTTTCCTCTTTTTCTTCTTTTTCCTCTTCATGTCTTTTCTCTTTGTCTTGGCCTTTCTTTTTCAGTAACGAAATGGAACCAAAAAGAATAGGAAACAGAAGATGGCATTACAGGAGAAAACATAGAGCCTGCAATAAAATGAGGGAGAAAACTGTGGAAAGCAAATGCTTTTCTAATCTCTTCAGATCAATCACAAGAACAAAAGTTTCTTTCCTGAGCCCACTGAACATCAGTGATTTCATCTGTCTGCTTGGTTTATGAAAATATTTTTTTTAACAATTTTTCATCTACTTTCAGACTCAACTAAAACAACATTCAGACAAGATGATCTGCACCAACCACTCAGATGTGATTCCCAGTATCAAAGGCAGCTCCACCATTTGCTATAGAAGCCCTTTATATAACTACTACTATTTATGGGCATTACAACTAACCAGACAGGGACTGGCCATTAAATAGATACTTTCCAAATGATAAGCTTCACATTCATGGCAGCACAGATGCCATTTATAAGTACTTCTGACTTTGTCATGCAATGAGTTGCATCAGGCTGATCTTGCTAGTTTAATACCATGATTTCTCTCTCTCCCTTTTGTATCTGCAGGTGAAAACATATTCTTGGATACATCACAGATATAGCACTAATCTACACTCATTCAAAAGTACATAGTAATAAATATTCCCCAAAATATTTTCAAACCATTGATCAAACTTTCCACCAATTGGCAGGTCCCAAGATAGTGACAATCCTACTGTGCAGGTATCCAAACACAGTACATTAATAGCCTTATTACAAACCCTCTTTTATTCTAGTTTGATACATGTAAGTGTCCATACTCCCATGTCTTGATATTGCAAAAGCACATTGCATTGCACACTGCAAAATGTCTGCTCTGTGATCTAAAGCGACACGGGTGTGACAGAGGTTAAGGACTTGGTGACACGTCCTGTGGTTTCTCAGTGACCTCTGATAACAAGACCTAGAGTCTTGAACCTTGGTCTCTGTTTTCAGCCTCTCTACAAATGCACAGTATTAGAGGCCACTACATGCTTCATATGCTGAAGAATAAGAAGTCCAGTATGCACGAGTACCCTAATATAAAATGAATGCAGGAATACCAGCAAACTCTGAAGCTATACTCACTGTTAGCAAGTAGTGCAACCCCAGAAAGAAATACATAAATTAAGTTGTTGGCTAGTTGTTAGTTCAGAATAACTTTTAACACAACATTCTCTCACAAAAATTTCTCCTCAGAGACGTTATTTTTCCTTTGTTAACACAAGAGATGATGAGGCAAACTGAAAAATGTTGTGTTCTATTTAAAAGCAAGAGGTTAAGATGTATATTTAGGTTAGGTGAAGTAGAGGAGAAATTAGTATCTGTTGGCTGATAGGAGGGCTACCACTAGGCCAAGGAGTGGAGAACAAGGCCCATAGCTTCTACTTGGGGTCTAGCATGGCCTTGGTCCAGAGAGAAAACCAAAACTGGGACCACAATTATCAAAATTATTTCATTCAGACTTAGACAGGAAACAAAGAGCTTGATTTGCAGAAGCATTTTCTACCTAATACATGCTGAAGTTTCCAGAAACTGTGTCCACTTCTGTTGCTGAGCAACATAGTCTTGGTCCCACAAACAGGAGTTGTTGGGTTTAGTTCATTTAGTATTGACTCCTAAATGTTTAGTTCTTCTGATGTGTTTTGAAAAACTGGTCTTCAACCAGGCTTAAAGTGTGTTTGGCATCCACATCTTTCAGGAATGAGCTAATTCACAGGTTGTTAGTATTTCCTGTGTATGTTACAGTGCCATCCACAGCATGTGATATGTCTCAAATATGCAAAGAATTTGGAACTCAGTTCTACTGTTCCTTCTTCTGATTTCTCAGTATCACACTACACAGGCAATAAATCTCTTTAAAACATTTAGGTGGTCCTGGAGTTAAAAAAATGCCACTGCAGAGAAGCTATTTTCATATTATGAAAAAAAAAAAAAAAAACAAACAAACTTTATCAAAACAAAGGCAGCATTACACAGAGGCAATGAATCTAAAGAAAAACACCATGTCTGGAACTCTGCATATTGAATAATGGATTTGTTCTTTGTTCAAAAATATTCTGTCCTGCAACAACTTTAATTCTCAGTGAATGAGCTGAGTTTATATTATACTAAATTTAAAAGCTATAAAATCAGATGTTCCCTGATGTACTTCTATATTTTATTCCAAATCAGGTTATAGTGGCATTGAATATAGCTATGTGACAAAACCTGTACTATATTATGCCATATTAATCCCTCTGTGAGAAAATAAATATTCTGCTCCCATTAAAGTGGATCTTATTCATAGAAATAAAACAACCAATAAAACATTCTCAGCTATACACACAACCTAAGAACTCTTGGAATTTATTAATGAAATAGAGTAAATATAATATCATAATATAAATAATGCTTCAATTTCATCAGATCTTTTTGTAAAAATTATAGAGAGTGAGATCAACTGAATTTACAAAAGTCTGATGCCTCAGAAGTAATTTATCGTTCTGGTCTCAGTGTATATGTACATGCCTCAGTGTGCTCCTGCTAACCAGGAGAAGAGGAAGAGCACAGAGTTGGCAGGAATTACTTGAGGCAGCACAACACATGAGGTCCACAGATGATTGTCTCCTCACTACTGTTTTCTGATTTTACATCTGTTCATAAGAACTACTTGTCTTTTCAATGAGACTGAGGTACAGCTGGTAGAAAGTTCTTGTCAACACCTTGTTTTGTTGTCAAACTGGGTTTTCAAACAAACAAAAGAAATTTGAGAAAAATCTGATTTTTCATTTGAAAACTCAAGTGTCCCAAAGAGCTCTTTCCTCTCAATTTTCTGAATAGGTTTGGAGAAATATGCTTCTTTTGGTTGGTAGAAGTCACTATCCTTCTGGTGTCCATACAATAGTGTTCTCTGAGCTACTCCACTTGGGACCTTTTGTTGACAGTGCCATCTTGTCTGGACCACAACTACTCTCATGAGTCTCCACATGCTGACTGGGGCCAAAAGAGTTAATGAATAAGTTATAATACTCAACAAATCAATGAAAGATTCAATCACGCAAACCAGGTTTCTTGATTCCAGTTCAATGCTCTCTTACCTAGAGTGAGAATATGTAATTAGTTATGTCCTAATACTCTGCTGGATGATCACCTAATAAACGTAGCAGTATTATGAATGTGTGGAAATTCAAAGATCCTGCTGTCTAAATTGTCATTATAGTATAATCTCATGGTTGAAACATGAATACTTTTAATTAGCTTTTGAAAAATGAGTCTTCGCTGTAGCAAGCTCATTTTGCATGACTTAAGGACAGGCTTTCTCTAATGAGTCCACCATACACAGTTGCACAGACTGAAAACTTGCTTTCAGTATTGTATTTATTTTCTCAAAGTCCATAACACTAATATTTCTAATAAATGTGATTTCTGTCCAGATCATCACTTTATTTTCCTTCAGGACATTTCTTCTTCTTTTATGCCCATCTGTCTAGTTTGCTGTGAACTGATCTTATTTGTTGGAGTTACTTCATATCAAAGGCCCAACATAAATAAATAACATACAATGCAGTGTTCCTCTCTTATTAGATTTGGGGCCTCTCAAACTCAAAAAATAAATTATGTTACTATTACATTTCTTATCTTCCTAATGGTTTAAGTCAAGTGAATGAATACTTTGAAATAAAATTAAGTCAATGTTTTGACATATCCTGCAACCAAGAAAGACCTAGCATCCAACGATATAACATAAAGACTCTTAAAATCACCTCTACTGTACTGCCTGCCTCCATAAGGTAGGATAGCAGTCAGAGAAATGTTCCATTTAACTTAGTTTCTCATATTCTCTTTACCTTCCAGGTACCTGCTTTTCCTACTGGTCATATTTGGCTTGTGAGATCCCTGGGGCAGAGAGTGTGCTACGTATTTTACACTGTTCGCACAGTGCCAGGTAGATGAGGTCTTTATCTTTGAGAAAGGTTACTAGGCACTATTGTAATTAATTTAAGCAGTATTGGCAGCCATCTAAATGTTATTTTCCTCTTCACCATATGCTGCTCTTCCTGTCTCTAAGTTGAAAATGGGAACAGAGGGTAATGTAATAAAATTGCCTGTATGAAGCATCTTATATGTCTTACAAGGGCTGAGGAAAGATGACCCCAAATTTTCATAATCTTGTATGTGGGCCTCATGCACATACTGGGAATTGCAAACCACATGCATGGTGCACTAGAACTTGCCCATATGACTGCTCTTTCCCAGCAGGGTTTTCTCAGGTTTCTATCTGTCATCTCAGTTGTTTTGGAAAAGAGCTCGACGAATGGGTGCCAGAGACTAAAAGTACTGTGGAAAGTTGTCCGGGTTGGACTTGGGTTGCTGCAACAGTGAAGAGAAATTTTTGTGAAGTTAGAGCATTTGTACCCAATTCACCTACGTTGAACCAGAGACTTCAGCACAGTGATTTCCTCTTAGAGTCCAGAAAAGGTCACTGCAGACAAACACAAAACTATTTATGCTGACATAACCTTGCCCAGGGCTCTTAAATGGTCCAGAAAAACAGGAGTGTTTCATACTCATAGTGGGAGTACAGACTGACTTCTCCAATGTCCACTGACAGTACCGGAATGCAGTAACTGACTTTATGGTGTGCTCTGTACAGAGGGGGATTATAAAGAGTTAAAGGGAATTAAGTGCCCAAATTCCCTTCACTGTGTTTGAATGCACTTTCTTAATTTATTTGTCCTTTCAGACATATCTCAGCCTTATAGAGGTTTCTGTGCATGAAAATTGGTAAGTAGGTACTGCTTTTGCATAACAGCACCAATTTCAGAAGCCAAAGATAAGAAAATACAGGTAAGGCTAAAAATATCTGTATGAACCTTCTCAAGAGAATGAGATGTAGCAGACAAAGGCATAATGTTTACAGCTAAATGTTCTTTCCTACTCTTAAGGCAAAATTCCAATTTATTGAAAGCTATGAAGAAATTCAATTTATGTGGAGTCAAGATTTCACCTCCATTTCCTTTCTCCAATACTATGTCTTCATGAAAAAGTAGAAATTAAATCCAAATGGTCCTTATTTGATGTAAAGAAATATTTTCAGCTCCTGACACTTTAGAAAGGATTAAAGACTAGTAAATTTTGTACTCACATCCTGCAAAAGGGGATGTTAAAAATTTTAGTAGAAAAAAAGATGGATATTTTTCATTTAACTGTGACCAAGCCTAACAGAATAAATTATAATATAGGGCTCTTTAAAACACACATGTTCATATATATGCATAAACACAAAATCACAGTGCAATATGGAGCTCAGAACACTATTTATTGTATTTGATGGGGTAGGACCAAAAGGCCACCAAGAATGGTGCCCCTGGTTTTGGGTAATGTACTAAGGCAAATCAGCAAGTAGTCTCTGCTCTGAAAAAAAAAAAAAACTAAGAACTATTTTCACATCCCCTTTCTTGAATTCAGAAAATAAAAAATGACGTAAATATGCCGAGGCTTGATGAAGAAAAGAAAAATCATGCTGTAGGGAGTAGAAATACTTCTGCACAGAATGATATTACAGACCTTTTCCATCACTCAGTAAATCAGCCTGATCCTCAAGCTGCTTTATCAAGATGATGTAATTTAAAAAGTTATTCAATAATTGCACATGCACAAACCTTCTTTTGCCTCCCCTGTGCTCATGCATTATGATGAAGTCTTTAATTACAAATGAACATATATTATTATTTTACAGGTTTCACAACTCAATGTACAGAGAGAATGGGGAGGGTATGGTAGGCGAACCTCTAAATAGTATTTCCTTATATCTGTACCCTGTATCTGCAATATGTATAGCCTTGCTGTGAACTTCAAAATACTGCTAGGAAAAAAGACTAATATTTTTTTCACATCCAACTCTACTAACCCCTGAAAGCTTCACAGACATGCACAAATTTATTTTAATACGTCTGCTGTGACATCTGAGTGGTCCCAGATTTATTTTATTGAGGGGGGAACTGAGGCCTGGAGGACTGAATCAAAAGAACAATTTAATTTTTGATGTGTCAGAATAAGGACACCATATTTTGTTTTTCTATTCTCAGAGTTTTTATCAGTCCGCAGCACATCTCTCACTGACTTTGGCTGCAGCTAGAAGCGATGAACACTTTTTCAAGTTAGATGTGCTGTCCCATTTCCTCCCACGTACACACCCAGTTCTCCTCCTCCCTGGGGCATCAAGGAGGAAAGTAAACCTGCTCTCCTCTACCAGCCTCCTGCTACTCCTGGGAAGAAATTGTCTCTAGATAAGTCCAGCCAGCACTCTCCAGCTCGAGCCGAATCAGAGCTGTCAGAAGATGGGAATAATTCAGCTGCCAAATTTCAATGAGTATCTTTTGAGAGACCAGAATTTTCCAAAACTCACAGTTTCTCCATATATGAACATTTCTACAGGAACAGCAAATGGAATATCCCAGACATAAAGGCAGTGTTTCTTACCAGTACTAAACCTATGTTCATAAAGATGCTATAAATTCTGATGTAGCATCCTTTTTTAACGTGCAGAATACATATTTCCTAATTTCATTTTCTGAAATGGCTTGTTGTTTTTGTGGAAAATTTAAAAGGTCTGATGGCAGATTTTCAGCTGGGGTCAGTGGTCAAAATTTTGCCAGTACTTTCTAATTAGTGTTAATGAAAGACATCAGTACCAGACTTGCCTACTTACTGTCACTAGGGGATACAGAGGTGCAGCAATTTTGGGGAAAGAAGATCAAATTCCTGTATTCACTCTCTTGTTTCTCTTACTACCCCACTTTTAAGAGGCAGGAGAACAGCTGGGATTTGAGTTTCAAGGCACCAGAGACTTAAGGAAGATTTTGCACCTAGACTGAGAGGGCTGTGTGAGCTCCCTGTTCCCACTGCCTGCTCCTGCTTTGCTGCAGCCCAGCTCCATGCACACAGACACTGCCGGCTGTTACCACTCATGCTGATGCAATCGCCCCAAAATACAATGTGTGACTTTTTCTTCAGGCAGTCAAGACTCAGCTCATTAATTAACAGTTGCAGCATCGCTTCCAGCTGCCACTTCAGTCCAAAGCAATTCTCTCCTCGATTTTACAAGGAAGCGGGGTTGGGGTCAGGAGGGGCATGCCCTCAAACCACCTTAAAACCAGTAGAAAAGGGGACTGCATAAGAGCTGACAGTAACATGCATGAAAAAATATTATCTGGCTGTGGGTCTAAATTACTCTGCATGGAAGGTACCTGTGCTGAGAGTTTAGGTAAAACTTGCATTTGGTGGTTTGAAGGATGCTGTGCATTCATAATACGCTAGGCAAACGCAACATGGAGAGGACTGTGAACCAAAGCAGGTATGGGTTTGTCAGTATTTTTTCCATCCAGCTACAACATTGTTCTGCTCACCCTGAGGAAGAAGAAGCTGGCTAGCAGCAGCTAGCATGGCACCAAACCTGAGCTAAGAATCCTGCTGAGATGGGTGCATTAACAACGGCTGATGCACAGTCATTGTGGGCTGAGCAAATGCCTCCCACCTTCCTGCAGTGGGCCAGGGCTTCCTCTGTGGGCTCTCATACTGCTCTTTTCAGCAGCACATCTGAAGCACTCAGGAAAGAAAGGCTCAATATCCCACACACACTGGGGAAGCCAAGGCAGGCTCTGGGCGAGCCAACAGGGCAGTGCCAAAGTTGAACACTGAAAGCTGTTCTTCCAGGCTGAAGTCAAGTGTATAGAACTGTGTGGTACAGCTGCAGTGCTTGGCTGGCAATATTTTTTAACTGTGTTTTTTTGTTAATGTGCCAGAAGACCTCTGGGTTTGCATTAAGGGCTACTCTATATGAGTACTTAAACATCAGCATTCAATTGAACAAAGTATCTCAGTAAGAATTAACCCATGCCAAATTTGTGCAGTGTTCTTTGGTGCCCAGCCTTCAAAGCACATCCTTCTCTCCTCTCATGAGTTGAAAGTCATCCCCCTGTGCATCTCTTTGCACTACAACTTGCCCAGTGTTAATGTTTCAAAGGTTTGCCTCTCCATTTATGTGCCCATCTTTTACCTGCTCTAACAGGCAGCTCTAACAAAGGATGAGAGAAATATTCAGGGAAACAACAGTCCCTAGATGTTGAGGGATAAATAACGCAGTAGAAGGGTGCTCATTTAAAGTAGAGTGGTTTGGTTTTATTTGATTTCACCGTGCCTCCACTGTACTCTGGTTGATATCGGCAAGAACTTTCTGTTTACTCTTCTCATCTCTATTTGTAGTAAGATTTGGGGATTTTCAAAGGCAGTGAAGAGAGAAGGGTACCCAAACAGAAAGGGAAAAAAGGTGTCTATGTAACATCCCAGATTTAGTCCTCCATTTTGTAAACTAAGGTTTTTATCTCTATCACCTCAGAGCTAACTGTTAGATCTAAGAGTCAGTCGTTGGGAAGAGGTGGGAAGAAAAGCTTAATCTGCTGATTTATTAAAATATGTTAATGCTTTATACTGTAAATCTTGAACAGTTGTTTGCATCTGCACAATGTCCTATTCATGGCTGAAGGGAACAGGAAGGTAGGCACTGGGAGCGAGGCGAGGTGTGTATTACTTTCACCCAACTGAAATGCAAAAAGCAGCTTGTATTTCCAGAAAATTCAGTGTTCTTGTTCTGTTGGCCACTTTTAGTAATTTTATATTGTCAGACAGATTAGTATCACACCTCATGCCCAGGTGACCACTACCTGTAACAGCAGTACAACCCTTAAGGTTGGCTCAATATTAGTCTCTGAAGAGATCTTTGGGATTTGCTTCTCCAGGGTAGAACTATGTCCTGTCTGTGAGCTCCTTCTTCACTCAGAAGAAAAATATTCAGTATTGCTTTCTTAGCTGCAGTCAGCTGGGGATGCCAAAATGAGATATTAAATGTTGTATATTATATTTGTTGACATAGGCAATCGATATGACAGTTTATGTGAGTAAAAACTCAGACATAAATACAGTCATTCTACCCTATAGATCTCTGTCAGGCTCTCTCAAGCCACATGGAAATAATACATCAGTGAACTGGTTCACACTTGGAAAGTTTGCCTCCCGCCAGCAAAAAAAAAAAAAAAAAAACAAAAAAAAAGAACACCTGACAAGGTGTTTTAGCTATTTTCTGTGATCTGTTTTTTTTCAGTCAAAGATCAGATTTTAGAGCTATTGACCACAGCTTGAAACCCAATAACAGAGGCGATGTATCAGTTGGCATCTTTAACTTCACCTGTGGTTTGGTTAACTTTGGAACGTCTCAGCTGGATACTGATGGGAATCTGCATGACCTGTTTTTAAGATCTTAAGAGGAAATTTAAGACACAACTTTTGCTTTGGGAACACTGACACAAGCAAAATGTGATTGATATGGTAATAGTTTATTCTTCACTCAGAGGCTTTTCCCTCAAGTTATCCAAAGAAATTTAAATTCAGGAGTGTAAGTTTCAACTAAAAATCATTTTCAAAGAAGCATATGAAATGCTTAGTGATCAGTCAATATTTTTTTTTTGTTTGGTCCAATAACTTGGTACTTCTTTTTTTGATGTTTCCCATTCAAATGTCCCTGAACACTTTCTAAAATAGAAAACAAACAAACAAAAAACAAAACAAACAAACAAACAAACAAAAAAAACAGAAAAACTTTTCATTTCAGTTGTGGACAAACACACAAAAACATTGAAAATTATAGTGAACAAGTTTTGGGTTGTATTTTAGCTCAGCTGCTGATATCATCTGGTATAAGATCAATGAGGATTATGTAGTTTTCTTGCTCAGGTAAATGAACTTTATTCATTGACTGAGGAATAGTTAACAAGCCTAGAAAAAGAATCAGCAACTGGCAGAGAAGATGATGGAGAATTTAACAATCTCAGAACATACAAAACAATTTGTACTTTCAAATTCTTTTTTTTTTCTCATAATACTACTGCTGACACTCAGTTGTGATTAAGGATGCATTTACCCCCTCTTCCAACAAGTGTCACGTAGAAAAGACTCGGCTCCCAGTCTTTAATGAGAAGCTTTCAAACAGGGAAGGGGAAGTGAGGCAGATGTTACAGCAAGGCTATTTTATTCATGTGTGGACCACTTCTGTGCAACCAACTTGCAGAAAGCTGCTATTTTCACCTACAGCTGGGAAAGGTTTAAAACAGAATTGATTCCTAGAATGACCTTCAATATGAAATGTTCCATGAAACACTCCTGCTGCTGCATGAAAACTGCTCATTTCAGAAATATTCTCACTAGGTCTATCAGTGTCACAAAACTTAAGAGAGTATTTAGGGTCATGCTGTAAATGCAATACATGTCCAAAATGGAAAAACGTCTCTGCAACTTAAAATTGTAACTGAAGAGTCTAGTCCTGCAGCACAGACAGTTTCTTGCCCATGACAAAGAGGTGACGTTAGCACCTTCCATTACATTTTATACTTTCTGATTGCAAGGAAAATATATGGAGATTAATCTTGTTCTGAGATCAATCTGCACTGTGCTGCTACTGTCACAACTTCTGGAAAACAGGAAGCCAGTGCAGCCTAATGGCTCAAACACTGATAAAGAATAACCACACATTTTGTTATCTCCTGACTTTTGGAAGTCTTGTGATGTTTGTGCGCTTGGGACCTGACTTCTCAAAACCTGGGAGGTTCTGTCTGAGCCCTTATGATGGTCCTGACACATTTTACTGTGCTGGGACTTCATTGAAAGTGACAGGAATCTTCTTGGAGCCCTTTGGATCCAGATCTCTAAAAGTCTTCTCAGAAGAGTCAGTGGGACTATTGGAATAAATATCTTGTTTATGATATCTGAATATATTTGAGCATTTACATAACATTTGAGAAAGACTGAAAGGTGGACAACAGTCACCTGTGTTCTTCTGTCAAGGGCCCTGAAAATTTTTGGGGCTGGGAAGCAAAAGTCAGAGCACTGAAGTGCCCTTCCTAGATGCAGGCTTTCTGACGATGACCCACAGCTGAAAGGGATCCCACAAGTTTCCTGGCTCCATCACCCCCTCCTCCTTGAACCTATCAACCCCCAGGTTTCAAGTTCCTCCATCTGCATCAATATGAATGATGTAAATCCATGAATCATATAATCACACACAGAAGCACAGTCTCAGGCTGAGTGAACACACACCCCTACCCTTTCTCAAGGTCAGTAGGCTTCTGCTGTGACATGAGCTGAATCACACTCTGGATTTCACTGGTTATGCTGAGCTCACACCTATTCATTCTGTGCCCTTCGAGCTGCCCCATCATTCCACCTGGCCTTCAGCTGACAGACCAGAAGGCTCTGGGTTTCCTGCAGGTCCTGTATTGATCCCAAAACCTGCACCTGCCTACTCCATGGAGATGTCTCATATGCTGAGATGCCCACACACATGCCTGAAAATCAAGCCCCAGATAACCACTGGCTAAAATGGGAGCTGAGACTAGTAGGCATCTCCACTTAGGTGTCTTAAATTTAAACTGAATCCCATCTTTATTTTTTGATCCTTATGCTTGTGTATCAGTCTTGCAAAATAGGAGCTAATGGAACTTAAATAGTACAAAACAAGTGTGGTATGCAGGATGTCCTTTTTCTTGCAGAGTGGTGGTTTTTAAGTGGTTGAGGTGGAGATACTATAGTCCAAAACTTGTGCGATTCATTCATGAAAACATAGAAAAGGGGAAAAGAAGGAAGCTTCTGTTTCCACAGAAGTTCTCCTGAGAGAACCACGGCCAAAAATGCTGCCTTGGTCTGTTATAACACACGCTCTGGAAGAAACAATATCTTATTTTAGATACACAGGAGTTTTTAAGCCTTGAGGGAACCCTCATGGTCATGTAGGGTATTCTGACCTCCTGTGTCACACAGGTCACAACTCCTCCCCACAGAGCTTGCTTCAAGCACACAACTTCTATTTGACATTGTGCATATTATCGTGGAAGACAAATACTTTTAAACTGACTTAAAAAAAGTGGAGAACCTATCACATCCACTAAGCTGTTTCAATGCCAAGATAGCTTTTTTGTGTATTTTTTAATAGCAGTTGCCTCAGTTTCTATCCACTGGCTCTTTTTCTTTTTTTTTTTTTTGCTTTTTTTGCTACAGCAATCTATTCTCAGCAATGTCTCCCCCCATGTAGTTTTCCACAAACTCCTCTTAAATGAACTTAAGAGAACATTTCCCTGGATAAATTAAATCTTTCCATCTTCTGAGGTCTCCTTCTCAAAAGCACATTCTGAAAACCTCAGATATGTCTTGTTACTCTTCTCAAAAACCTTTCTGTTTTATTTCAACAACCTCTTTTGAGGTTGGACACAGTACAGTACCCACCAATTTAAGCTGTCTCCTTGAGATTCTCCTACTCCAACAGTCAGGATCCTATTCTCCCTGTTATCTACTGATTGACTAAGAATCCCCAGCAAATGACTTTGAAAGTAAATCACTAGAGAAACTCCTGTATTTTACTACATTCTGCACATGCAATTACCATCATTGTATTACCGAGAAGGGAAAGAGTCATTTAATGAATTCAACAACATTTATCATACTGTATTCACGAAATTAATATTAAATGAGAAAATACCACATCTAAAATTTCTTTTACTCCTCTTTTTCCTCTCTGCTTTAAGCCTTCTAACACAAAATAGAAATGGGTCTGAAAGGCAATCTAGCAGATATTCAAGGCTGTGTTAATTGGACTCCCTGTCTCCCTGCCACAACTAGACATAACACTATTTACAGCCAGATGCTAAGAATTAATTGTATCTGTGGCTGAATGGAAACCAGCAAGCAGCTTCAAATGTGAAAAGAAGAACTGAGATACAGAGGTTATCCCTTTCATACGTCATATAACAACAGATTGGGAAATCTTCTGCGTTTCCCACCAAGAAGATAATTAAAATGAGGGGAAGAGGGAAAGACATTTCTCAAAATATGTGCTGGAATTATGTAAATAATGAGAGAAAACAAACCTCTGTTCTTATACTTGGGAAAATAACAAAAAGCTGCCTAATTGCTGCCAGCTGCCCTGGTTTCTGATGCTCTGTGCAAGGACTGCTGCTGGCCCAGCCCTCTTTCACTTTACACCCAGTTTACCCAAGCTTAATATCACTAATTGCAATGGTGTCACTCCAGCTGAAGAGGCAAATACTCCATGATCAATTACCAAATATTTCCTCAGGTTCCTGATCCACAGGTAGGAAATACTCGTTATCAAGTGAACAGCATTCACTGGAGTACTACAGGATAGAGCTTCCCTCTGGTCCTTTACCACCTGCTCCACCATCTAATTTTTCAGTCATCAGGGCAACTCACTCCTATTTGTGATACAGTGGCAAGGCAACACCCACTACCCAGATTGCAGTCTGTGGTAAAGCAGCTCTTTGGTGAACTGAGCAATCCTGTTAAAGAAATGTTGACCAAGGAAACAGAAGAAAGTCAGCTGGATAACTGATTGTGTAAAAGAATGATTAATGACAATATTTGAGCTACTTTCTTGCAAATGACGTTACTGGGAAGGACACATTGAAATGAATCTTCTTCACTTATTTACTCCATCTTTAGGAATTAATTACAGCTCTAGAAAGCAGGAGATAAAAGCCTGTGAAAACTACAGCAGATCTTAACACAGTGGCCACAAGCCCCAGCCACATACTATGGTGAAAACTATCAAGTTGCATGATAGGGTAAAAAACCAAGGTGAAGGGTAACTACTCGGATAGCAAAGCTAGGAAGATTGCTGGACTGTTCCTCTTGAGGCAATATCTTAGGCGATATGCTGAGGACTGGATTCCTCTGGGCTAACAAGGGAATTTGGGAACTGTCACTGGAAGCAGGAGCTTAACCTAGAACATCAGAGGTGACAAGAGCAAGGGGAGCACCAGTACGGATCTCAGGCAAGAGTTGTATTGTTCAAACTGAGCCCTGAAGGAGACTGTGTGGGGCACATGCACCAGCAGAGCATTCCCATGCTGGAACAGGTCTCATTGCATTGTTCGTTTTTTGCCTCAGGTCTGAGGAGATGAGCTGAAAATAAAATGCTTTTGTCCCACAGCATCCCCAGACTCATTACAGGTCAGACATCGAGTACAGAGCTCACATAACTTCTTCCTCCTCTCCAACCAATGCCTGTAACTCACACCTTTGCAATGCATGGTTATGACCTCTCTTCTGTTCCCAGATGCCACAGAGTAAGCAAAAGTGCTTTGCCAATTTAGATGCCATCTGCCCCCAGCATGTAAGGAAAAGACCTCAAATGAAGTGGCGTTTGTGGCAGGAGAGGAGCACAGCACATAACAAGACCTCATGTTCAGAAGATGTTTAGGAGGTGGACCATTTGCCCCACTTCAGTGTCACCTCCCAGTGACAGCTTAGTACTGTTGACACTCCCCCATCATCTGGCTAGACATGGGTCCCACACAGGGACCACTGCTGTCTCATTCCCTGAAGAATAAAATCCTCCAGAGATCAGACCCCAAAGTTCACAGGGAGGGGAAAATTCAGACATATTGAGCAGTGTCTGAAAGGGAAGAGGGAGAACACCAGTAGGAGATACAGGAGCTCCAGCTATGGTCATCAATGAGCATAGATATTATCAATGCACAGCAGGTCTGAGACTATTTGTGAATGCAGGAATGACTCAGCCAGTCCCACAGCAGAGACCATGCAGCTGATATATCCTTTGCATGGAAGCTAAAAGCTTAGAAAAAAAGCCTACAGACCCAATGACAAAGGCAAAATCCAGTGTAGACTCTGACTGCAAGAGCAGAAAGGATCCAGAGGTAATTTTGTCATTTGATGAACACAAAAAAACAGTAATCCACCCTTTTTTACAGCCATTTTCAGAGAGATTTAAAGACTTTGAAGAGGGAAGTATACAGAACACATACCCACTATGGACAAACTGAAAAGATCAGTAAGCTGTATTTACACTTTGAGTTCTTGGAGAAATGATTATTTTATACTGAAAAGGGGACCTCTTGACAGGGACAACCATGCTTCTTGCATGCCTGAGAAAGGTATTATTTCAGACTACCTGCATCCGTAGAGACTTTAAGGTCATGATGAATCAAATCTCAAAATTATGAAACTGCATACTTCCACGGACAAAGGAGTCATAAGAAGTGTTAGATCAGGATAAGAACATCGGTGAGATGAACACTTATCAGCTTTATTGGCAGATGAGCCTGGAAAATAATCAGTACCATCAGGAGTACTCACAAGGTAACTAGCTGAAACTGCATCAGAACTTGAAATCTTCCATTGACTTCCATCTAATTCCTGCCCAAAGGTCTTTAACCCAATCTAGTCCCAGCTCAAGTGTGTGCTTAAACACAGGCTTAATATTAAAGCATTAAAGTTCACATGTCTAAAACCATCTCTTAAACTAACAAACACGTCTCACTGTTTGTGTTATTTGGATTCCATGGCCCTTTTAAGAAGTCACCCAAGGTCATCAGGACTTAAAGACATCCACATTTCCTTTATGGGATGGATCTAGGCATACATTACATCCATTTAAGAGTTTTTCTAATCTAAACCTTTAATCTCCTTGTAACTCACTCCCCACTTCACGACTGGAGACAATAATGTTTTCCTTCCTTCCACCATTTGTCTATCTTGTTAATTGCAGTTTCTTTCGTTGTAAAGTCTTCGGTTACAAGGACTGAAAATTCCCTAGAGCAAGAATTGTATCTCATTATCTGTTTTAATAATGCAGAACAAAAGATTTGCAGTATCCTAGTACAAAAAGCAAGATCAAACAAACAAAAATATTCTTTAACAAAATTAAATCCTTCTCAAATGTACATTCCTTGTTCCTCAAAAGATCAAAACAAAATGGTTTTTAAAAGAATATATTCAATCTCCCCAGAAACTATTTAATCTTTTGTTCTAAACAGCAAGAGCTGGCATCTGTGTTTTGCTACTGAGTGGGAAAGAAACTCTAAGATACTAGTCATAAACTATTTATCTTACCAATAAATTAGAATCCTTATATCTAACTCCTCTTCCTTTCCTCTGTGAACCACCAGGAAATGTATCTCACCAGAATGTGCTACTTGAGAAAGAAGCAACAACTCAAGAAATCAGAGCTCCACATGAATTCTGCAACATATCAATTGGTAATGCTGACTCATAGTGTATTTACAAGCCATGTACATAGCATTTAATAAGCTACATTCAAAGTACCAACATGTGTATTGAATAAAACGGAAAAATGGAAGATCTGTCTGAAAGCTGAATTCAGATGTTCTTCTCAAAATGTACCCAGCACAAAATCCCCTAAAAGAGTTTCAGTACCTCAGTCCAAGCATAAGGAATTCAGTCTTGTTTCTCTTTAGGCAATACATTTCTCCAAGAAACTAACCTCCTGCTTAAGTTTGATTCATGTCCAGAAGGTCCTGATTATCCTCCAGAGAGTCATCAGCTCAGACAACCCTCCTTTGGGCCAAGCACCGCAGTATTGTAACAGTCCAGGTGAGGTATGGGCCACCAGTCTAGGTCTAAGGGCTCTTCTTGTGCTTGTCCATATGCGCCCCCTCTTCCTGTGCCTGCTGCCACTCTTCTCACTTTTTCTGTAACCCACACCAGCAATCTATCTCTGTTGGGCCATGATGAATGAAAAACTGTCATATCCCCGCGTAAGACAGATGATGTCTCCTTATAAATTAAAACAAATTTGGGTGTATTTTGGCAGCTCACAGTTAAGCATCCAAGCCCTTTGGAGGGGGCATCTCTGGACATAATATAGGAATTTTGCGATCTCCCTCACAGTTGTGGTTTCAAGGCTCCCAATAGTTTTGTGCAAAGTCCCTTTTTCAGACCTCAAGGAACAGAGTTCTGTCACTCATGGTCTCTGCTTTGACAGTATTTTGTCACTGGGATAAAGATTTTATCTCTGGGATGAGGAGGCGTGATCTTTCCTCTGATATTTTTTCAGTCTGCAAGTATTCCTGAAATATATTGGCCTTTCAGTCCAGGAGCACTGGCAGGGCTGAGCCCTCTGCCTACTCTGAACTCTCCTTGTACTGGTGGGGGCATGGTCTCATAGTTAATCCTACTTAAGACTAACTTTGACTAAGAATATGTTATTTCCCAATGAAAATACACCATTTCCTAGCACTCAGTGTCAAACTGAGTCAGGCATGAGAGTCATTATTGCTCTACTTAATGCCTCCCACCCAGGATGCTAATGACTCAAGCTATGGAAGTACCCATGCCATAAAGAAGTAAACTGGGGCACCAGAGACTGATATGTGCAAAGCAACATAAGAAAGACTGCTACTTTTTTCCCCAAAACCATAGTCCTACAAGTGAGGCACCTATAACTCTTTTTGCCCCTTTTCAAAACTGTAGCCTACACAAACTGTCCAAACCCACTGTACAAGTAATTCAGATACCTAGTTTCAGTTTCTAGAGTTAGCCTACATTAGCTGGTGTCCTGAGAGGTGGTGCCTACAAGAATAGAGAGCTTGAAAAATTCACTTTCACTCCTACCTGCACTACACAAGCTTGGAGGGACCCAAGGAAAATAATTTTCTCTTTCTGTTAAACACTAACCTCCTTTGAAAAGCACTTTGGGAAACCTTGCAAGGAGGCTTAAATAAGAGCTAGCAATAATTAATAATAATAATAATAACAACAACAACAACTACTAGAATTCCTCCAGACAGGCATGATAACACTGCACAATACAGCACTGAGCAGTCAAAAAGAGGATTTACACCAAGAAAAATCTTTAAAACAAGCTCAGTGATGAAACACCTAACCAACACATTTTGCTTTACCATTTCACAATTGCACATAGCCCAAAAAATATTAATTAATTCCCACACCAGCAGGAGGGGAGGAACATGCAGTTAATATCAGTCCTTAGGTCTCTGTAGTTACAGAATATCATCTCCCACAGGAAAGTTCAGAGGAAGGTATAAGAAATCTCACAGCTACCCTGAAATCTAACCTCAAGGAAACTGTCTTTCTAACTTCATGTTATTCAGAAGCTAAAGCTAAAATAATGAGGCATTGTTCCTCATCCAAGGCAAACAGGTAGCACCTTGTCAACCTGACAGCTAAAGGAAGTAGGGATGCTAAATGATTTGACTAAGACATTAGGGCCATGTTTATATGGAGGAAATTCCCTACAGTGTGACCACACCAGAGAAAAATCTATAATGCAGTCAGCTCAGGGTAGGGCTTAAACTGCTGCAAATCCCACAAGAGTCTATTTTCAGATTAAAAGACATCACCTGTATGTGTAAACTGCCTTAAGGGTGGCACAAATAGCAGCTCCCAGTACCTACACCTTTCACTTAGAACACACCAGACCGCAGTCCTGTGCTTGATCAGCCAGAATCTCAGCAAAATCCTGGTTTAATTGCATAAGATTTTGATTCAGCTAAAGCTCATGTTGTGATATACTCTCCTGTAACAGTGAGCCAAAGCAAATCACTCATATGGGGAGAATGTTCCCTTTCTTACCGTTCCTGTAATTCATTCACGCTGTGCAGCACTGCGGCAGTGAGCAACAGGCTGGGCTGTATCACAGGGAAACCCCTCTGCTCTCGTCACAGATTTATGGCTGCCCATGACAAGGAGATGTATCTTTAGCTCTGGCTAGAAGATGTTTGTGAGGCTGTCTAAATAATTCATCTTTAAGAGCTCATGTCAGCCTTTCCAAGGGCATGCTCCAGCGAGAGCTGCCTCCTGCAGCTAACAGCCAGAAGTCCCCACAGCACACAAAGCAGCCTCAAGCTCCTATGGAAAATGTGCATTGAGAGTAAGGTAGCTCGTCATACTGCACTGCAAACACTAGGCATAATGAATAAATTCAAATGCCTGAGACAGACCATTGTCTCATTTTGCTCCTACTGTCTGCAGTACTGCTGCTGTTTTGCTATTTGCACAACAAACAAAGCCCTGATCTGCTCAATATGCTGGAATCGATACTGCTCTTTGTCAGGCTATGCAGTTATGCACAGTAATGAAAGCTAAAAGAAGATAACTGGGACTTCCCAGGAAAACAGAAAGCTATTCTATCACCATTAGGACCCCACTGGTAAAAGACTGTTAACAATATAATAATTTCTTCATCAAGTCCATAAATGCAGCTACAATGCATCTTTTGAGAAGACACTAGGCTGGATGTAAAGATTACAAATGACAGAGAATCTTCCACACTCTCACTAAGCTCCAGATACTTCCAGCCAGACCAATTGTATTGCACCCATTTCACAAACAACTAAGTTTGGAGTCAAAGATGTGACTTTTGAAGGTCATAAAGAGCACATGATGGCAGAAGAAAGATGTTCTCCACCTTGGTCCTGTTTCCAACCAAGCATTCAAACATGACCAGCAATTCTGCATGTGGCACCGCAGCCTCTGACCTCTTAAAAACCACCCAGATCTCTTCAGCATCTTTTCGTGATGCAAATACAGAGGCAATGGTATGTACCAGATAGCTAATAAAATCCCAGGCAGTGTCCTCAGCCCTTTTCATTGTGCGCCACAAAGCCATTCATTATGAGCAGATCCCAGAAAGAAAAACAGTTTATTAGACAACAAAAAACATTCAAAGTGAAAAAAAAAATAAGTAAACAAGTTGAATTCATTGACAAGAACATTGCATCCTAGCTGACTGAAACCTAGACTAGATTCACAGGAGAGCAAAGCCCCACATGTACACTCAGGGGGTTGATTCTGAAAAATTTAGCTGCAGCTACATTTTCCTTTGTGTAGGTTTTGCCTGCCTCATCCCAGGCAGTCCATTTTCACACACACAGTGCCTGCACAGCCACATAGCAGGGAACCCCCCATCTGCTCCCCTTGGATTTACACTCAGCTATGACAAATGACTTTAGCTTCAACTTTCTGCTAAGAGATGCATGTAGAAAATGAGGTCAAAAAGGCTCACTTTAAATTATTCATTGCAAAAAATTCACCCTGGCTTTTCTAAGCCCGTGCAGCCAAAGAGGAACCACTAGTTCTCTGGAGCCAGAAGAGCTGATCTGTGCGTTTGCTCTGCTGCCTATAGCTCTGCTTTGTGTGAGGGACAGCGAAAGTGGCACCACAGCAGGGATGTGGGAGTGGGGAGATCTGGATTACTCTGTTCCAAGCACCAACTGTCTCCGTGTGTCAGCCTGGGAGAGTCAGAGGCATCGATTTGGAGACTAGAAGGGGCTGAGTTGATGCTGGAAAATCTCCACAGTGAAATCCCTGATCCGTGCAACAGGAGAGGTCAGACTAATTGATTGTAATGGGAGAAATGCAGGAAAATCTCTGAGGGACTGTTAGGATCATCTGCCCTGATTTTGTGGTGTAACACAGAAATTAACACACAAATTTTATGGGATCCATTCAGTTATTTTTGGTTAAGCAAAATAGAAAGAAATCTATTCTCAGTGAAAAGACTTGCTGGCAGACAGCATTTGGATGCAACTCCTCAGTTAATCTGTCCTAGGAGTTAATCACTCACACTTTAAATATAGAGATCTCTCCTTCAGTTCAAACTGTGTTGACATGACTTTGCCTGTCCCTGTGTACAAGGGCCTCACTCCTCACATCTATTCAAGTTTTACTGCAGTACAGTACATCTCCACTTACCAGCTGTTGACAGACAGAAGAAAAACTTCAAACAAAAAAAAAATGCATAGAAAACCAACATTTGGGCACTGATGGAAGCCAAAAAGTTTTAAGTCAGTTAGTGTCATTGCTGCACTTTTGGTGCAACATGGTAAAAGGCAGAGGGAATCCTCATAAAAGAATTTGCTAGGCTGGGAAACACTGAGGCCATGAAATCAATTGTATGTAATCTACAGCAGTGATGCTGTTCATGCTGCCACGTATTTATCTAGTTTGCTGGCTATTTATGTAGGCCCACTCTCCTTCCAGATGTCTTCCTCTATCCAGAAGGATTGATTGACTCTCTCATTTTTCCTCAGGTTCCACATACTCTTTTACAAGCACCTTATGTGACACATCAACCTAATTTCAGTTTATTTGTCCAAGCCAATGGTACGTCTGCAGTTTGGTACTTGATGACTCTAAACCAAGCAACTGCTTTGGTATGAACCGGTAAATTACTGATGTCCATTGGGAAACTGCAGAGGGTCATTCCAAAGTGTCAGTAACTGACAGGGTCCTGTTAGTTCCACAAACCCTCCACATCTTGGAGTCGTCTCTTATAATTACACTATTGAGTGCCATTACTAAACTTGTTTTAATGAATTTTAGTACATGTATGTGCTTTCATCTCTGTCTAAATTATCTTATTTTGAGCATCAAGACAGATGAAGTCCTAAATAATAAAAGTTGGGGTTTTTTTAAACAAAGATTTCACTTTCTTGGGAATCACTTCTGGCTCACTTTTTGCCTGCATCCACTTTTTGGAGACCCAGACCTCGAAAATATTGATTACAGGGATGTGCGTAGTTTTAAACCTGCCTGTAAGTTTCAAAGATATCCACTCATGCACCTTAAGCTGTTAAAACTGAAAGAAAACAAAGCACAAGTTGACTGCTTTACAGAGCTGGCATTCAAATACTACTAACAACAAATATAAGGACTTGTTCTAGGGGTTACAGAGGTGTGTAGCTGTCTTTTTATGACTTCAAAATAAGTATTTCCTGTAGAAGGCTGCTTAGTAAATGAGTTATAAGGTAAGGAATGTAGAATCAGAAAAGTTATTCCACACATAAACATTAGAATGAAAAAAATGTGGAATGTCGACTTTGCCCAGCATTCAAAAATGCTCCCCTACATGGTTGTATATTAATTGATGAATCAGATAATGAGTGTCATCAGTAGAGTCCACAAAAGGGTCCGGACAGTCAAAGGTAATAGCAGTCCCACACTGAACATCATCAGTCACAATGGGAATAAACATCAGAAACAGCCTCATAACTTTTCCAGCTTATACTTTGGTAATTAGAACCTGGTCTTGGAGGGCAGGGAATGTCTCCAATGCCATTCATTTCAGTAGCAGCTGAGGAAATTTAATACCCTCTGGGAGGCACAACTATGTGCATGAGTTTGGGCTTTTGCATCAAATTGAGAGCAAAGGAAGGAGGGAGAGAAAATAATGCTATAATGATAGCCACTGAATAGGCTTTATTTACTCTCCTGGAACTACATAAATACCAGTCTGTAGTCAGCTAAATGCATTGCCTGATCAAACATTTTTACAAGCATGAAATTTACTCAGCTGTACTTATAACTTAATAGGCTAATTATTGATACGAACACACCATCTACACTAAAATTAAGAGCTAAACATAGTTTTTCTTAAAAAAGCATCAAGAAATTAGGAAGCTGTCTGGTCATTGTTAATAGTGTGAAGACAATGCCTAGAGACATCAGCTCAGATCAGAAACAAGCATGTCGTAAGCTGTATAAATAGAGGATAGGACAGTGTATACCAGAATGGTCTGAGAATATCAGAAGAAGCAGAAGAATATGGGGGAGAGACAGCAGGTAGCAGGAGAGCTGCAAGGAGAGATGCAAGTGTCATCGAAGTGTCAAGAATCATGGGTTTCTCTGTGGGATGGGTTAAACCAAAAGTGTAGATGTGACTGGGAAGGCAAAGGGGAGCCCAAAGGCTAGAGGGGCAATGCTCAGAAAAGACCATGAGGAAGGAATTAGGATTACTGGAAAATAGAAAAAATAAAGGAAACTGTTAGTCTAACGGTCAGGAGCTGAGATAAGGACAGTCTACCTTCCAGCACAGAATGCCTTACAGGAACACACACAGCCGTGCAGAGATCAGAAGATCATGTTGGCAATTTCTCATCAGCCCACAGACTGGATGTCCTGGGAGCCTGGGGAGGGTCTGCACAGGTTCACTTCTGTTAAGATCCTACAGGCTCTCACACACTCCCAGTTGCTTCGCTCCCATTGCCTTTTTTAAGCTCTCCAAGTCTCTGAGCCTGGTAACGCTTCTGCTTACTTAGCAGTTGCTTTTCCTCCCTCAGCTGTCACACTCCTTTTGTGCCCTCCCAAGGGAGCTTTCCTCAGCTTTCATTATGTCCTTTCTGTTCTGTTCAGCGAGTCCTAAATCTCACAGCACAACTTCTCATCACAGAGAGGTGGGAAGTTCATCACAAGTTACACACGTTGCCTTCTGCTCCTGGCAGCAGGAGGGTTCTTGAATTACAGGATAAGTTGTGTATCTGCTTGAGCCTGTGATGCAAATTGCCTCTCATCATCAGCTTCTCAAACCCCAAATGGACAACAGCTTGGAGGGAAAATTAGGAACCTGCCTTAACTAACGTGAAAGTGTATAAGTGCTGGTCCCTGAGAAGGTCACTTAATTTCTCCAGCTTTGGAGGTGCTGCTCTTCAGGGGCAACCTGAATTTAGATTTGCTGCATGTCCACGCTTTACACATGCTCCTGGGTGATCACCTGGTATTCCTGGAGGATGAAATATAAAAGGACCCTCCTGAAACGATACACAGAAGCAGTTTCCTGGCTGAGGCACAAGCCTGGCACTCGGCTCCTGTTCCAGCAGAATCATCTGTCCCACACTTCTTTATAGCATTTTCCCTTGACTGATGTTTGGCAGAGACAAGGTCTCCCTAAAATTACCCTCAGGTTTGTCTGCTACAAGGTTGCTAGGATCTGGACACAGTCTAATATAAGGGTTAGCTCAGGCCTATAGAAATAGAAGCACAAGGTGTGGGTGACAGCAGATCAGGTACAGCACCTTGACTGAGCCACTGTGTCTCTGGTCTGCCACCAATAAAATGTGGCTGAATCTTTAATTGATCTTTCTCCATTTGTTTTAGTAGGGACTGTGTTGGGTTTCTTTGTCACAAGGGTGTATACAGCTATGTGTAGCACTAGCCTCAGATGGTCTAAGCTTTTTTCTCCACTGTGTTACAGGATTCGCTCCAGAACCTACAACATCAGGGGCCATCTCCCCAGACACCTCTTGGCTCATGTCATCTTTCATCTCCCATTTGGGGACAAATATCAATCTCAAATGACTTTCAGTGAACACAAGGAAGGATGACTGACTGTCATTTTAAAGAAGTCCTAAGATATAGGGCACTGGGCACATTATGCATGATGATCACCACGCATTGTATGAATACAGCTATTTAATTTAATCATTTGCATATGCATTAATCCACATTATGTATGAAGAAGTGATACTTGCAGAGACGAATTAAGCATGCAATACAATGGCTAAATTGTTTAAATAACATGAATGTTTATCATTCAGCTCCCTATGTGCAAGACAGGGCTGTTAATAATTAGTTTCCTACCTCCAAAAGAGCACACATGCTAATTAATTAATAGTTGCAAAGTACTTTGAAGTTGCAAAGCACCATAAGAAAGCTATCCAAATGGACTTCTAAATGAAATAATTTGCCTATTTAAAATCATTCCCCTCCCAAAATCCCCTAGATTCCCTTATCCATAATATTAATTAGCAACTAATAACAAAATATGTGTTTAAATATCCATTTGGAGCTTCAGGAGCAGAACTGTTTTTCCATCCCCAGTGTGCCAAGGATAAAATAGAGTGGCATATTCAAGTACACATACAAATACAGTTGTATGAGCCAGGTACCACAGACAGGGCAAAGAAAAAGACATACAAGAGAAAAGAGAATCCAGGTTTTTATTGTGTTAATCTGGACCGAGACACCCAGGTTTAACTAGCAGGTCTGAAGTGAATTTCTCTGTGACCTTGGACATGTCTTATGACCTACGTGTTGGGATGCATCAACCGACTCACAAAGCTGCAACCCCCAAAAGCAAAGGGGTTGCATGAGTAAACCAGGCAGGTTGCCTTGGTTGTCACAGAAAGGCTGATGCTTCTACAGCATAATCCAGCCCAGCATCTCATGTATGTGATGAGTTTCTCCTTTGAGGTGCCAATTGCTCTCCTGGGAGGTGGTCCCAATGCCATCAACATGAAACCAAGTCTGGAGCTCCTTCTTTCCTGTTTTCCTCAGTCACAGTCTCAAGATGTACCACAAAACAGCTCTGGAGCTTGATCTCATGTCATGTGCCAGCTTTTGTTATGGATATACTGTTCCTTATCTTTGGAATTTGGGCCTCAAAAGCTCATGGTGTACAATACTTTGCTGGTTTGCTGTTACATCACAAGGAAGAGTGTCTTCTAAATCACAACCCAGGTGATTTATATGAAATTTATATCTCTAACATACGAGAAGTTGCACCAAATGTGAAGAGTCACCCAGGCTACCAAGAGTGAAATAACTCAGCAGGCCCTCAAGAGCCTGCAGTAGCTCTAATTTGCAGCTGCAGGAGCACTCTGCAAAGTAAACAAGCACCATGACAATGCTTCTGTGCTGCCTGAAAGAGGTACTTGATGTTCAGGAGGATGAAAAGACTTTCAGATTGGAAGCTTATGTGGTTCACCTTCTCAGGATTTCCTGTGCCTTCCAGGCACTGAGAGAGAGCTAGAGCTGTGTGCTGCAACGAGAAATAGGCACCTAAAATCTTTCGAAACCTGGAGAGAGTCTTTCAGCTTGCTGAGCCCTGCTAGGGGACATGGGTGAGGGTTACCCCACTGAGGCCACAGCCTCTGGCTTCAGTGCTCTGGTATTTCCCAGCTGTAACATAACAGACTAGGAGTAAACTCTCTTAAATCTGACATCAGCTTACTGAGTGACAACAAACAAGCCCCTCTGGATCATATTTTGGATCATACTTACACATGAAGAAGGAGAACTGGGTACTTACTACCTGTTATCAGCTTCTACATATCACTGGAGAATTAAGTGACCTGATCCATAGGCATAATATTCATTATAGGTGACCTCACTTGAGATCCCTTTTTTTGGGTGAGTGCAATCAGTGAAAAAACTTCCCCAGACATTCTAAAAACAATAAGTAATTTATTGAAAGAGGAAATCTTCCACCTCTCAGAGCCTAACTAAATCCTAGGCCTCATTTTGATGGACAAAGAAAAATCAATTGATAACCTAAAAATGAGTGGTTGCTTAGATACTGATGTTTATTATGATGATCTGTTTACATTTATTGTGTGCAAACAGAACACACCACTGACCAGCAGAATAAGAATTTTTTTAATTTCTGAAAGGGCTAGTTTTTGCCAACCTAGTGAGATTGCCAGTATCACTGGCAGGGACACAAATTTAAAGCAAGAAATCTTAATAGAAGATTGTAGTGGGAATTGTTCTCAAATTTCCTACTGGAGGCATCAAAATCCAGAATCCCCCAGTCATGACAGTGCTCTGATGAAAAAAAATATTGAAAATGGATGTGGAAGTGGCAGTAAGGCATTAATTTTTATATATTTGTAGAGTCAGGCAGAAAATGGAAAGGAAATGGCAATTAATACAATTTAGAAAACACATGACTGATAATGGGGAAATGAAGGGAACAATGAAATGACCAATACAGCTAGAAATAATTATAGTATATTTTTCAATGTGAGTTATTGCTAGAGGCACACAGCAAAGCTGTTCTTAGGCAAGTAGAAAAAGTAAAAATTTTCAAAGGATAGATATTTTTGTCTGTATATCAAACTGAGCAGGAATTTTATACTGAGGGTGGAACAGAAAGATTGCCATCTGTGATGAAAAGGGGATATGAGGTAGCATTTGCTAAAATTAAACATTTTTTAAAAACAACAGACATATATCTTGCACCAAGAGCCTTTAAGGGATGAGAAACTCTCAGTAAAGTTAATTTCAACAAATCTTGGGTAACAAAGAAAATTTCAGATGACCACAGGACTACCGACATCATTTGAATATTGAAAAGTATAAAAAGGATGAATTAGGGAATTACAAATCAACAAAGCTGATGCTGATCCTGGGTAAATAACATAATGCTGAATTCTATACTAGATCAACAAAAAATCTGCAGCAAAACTGTAATTAAGCCCTTCAGCATGAAGGGTTTAAGTCAAGTGGGTTTTTCAAACTATCCCTTTTTTGGATTAAAGAACAAATGATCTATTAATTATAGTGCTTGTATTTAAAAGCATGTGACAGTAGCACACAGCATTTTGACTATAAAAACTTGCAGTAACATGCAATAAACAGGTTACAGTTAGCTTATTGACAGATCACAAAAGGCAGATCTTAATGGGAGATATTTTTTAGAAGTTCCCAAGAACTGGTCCTTGGTCTAGCACTGTTTTTATTTTCATCACTATGGTCACTGATAGGTTGCTTTTACCAGTAATGTCTGCTGTGATGCATAGATCAGTAGGTAGAAAATAATGAGAACAAGTCACTACTATAAAATACATCAACTGTCACAGCTATGAAACCAACCACGAACCCAGATAAGGTGATTCAGATGGAAATTCTTCGTGGAGTATGGTCACAACATTGAACTCTTGCTGCAGTAATAAAAAGGAGCAGGGGATGTGTGATTTATAAGAAGAGGGATATCAAACAAAATTGAGTATATATAGAGATGAACGTAAGAAAAACCAGGTTTCAAATAGACATGGAGGAAAACTGTCTGACAGAAAAGGTAATGAATTGGAGGTAGATGGTCTAAGGCATTATTCACTCAACATGATTTCAGATTTTTAAGAAGAGGTTAGAGAAATACCTTTCACAAAAGACATAGATATGTTGATGTGCTTTGGTTTCTGGTTTAGGGATGGGCTAGAGGACCAGCTAAAGTCCCATCCAATCTTGGATTTTGGGGTTTAACTGAGTATAAGGGATGCTGTTTGTATTCTCTCAAATGTATCTACTCCTGGTGTTCAGAAGAACATGAAAAGAATGGGGTGAGTTCAAGGAAGTGTTATAAAATATAAAACACTCAGGGGCTTCACAAGACTTCCTCCCAAAGTCTATTTATTTACAAAGAGATAAAAATACCCTCTAATCTGGTTTAATAGAACTGGACTCCAGAGGAGAGAAAAGGTTAATTTTCACATGTTTTTCTCAGCCCTACATCACTACAGTGGGTTTTTAATGTTCCTAAACTCCACATGACGTCTAGTGAAACTTGTTAATAACACAGGATAATCATCCACTGGATTCTAACGAAATTTTAGAAGCTATTTAAAAAAAAAAAAAAAATTAAAATATCCTGGATGCCTCTTAGTTACTTGGGGTTTCTTCCTCCTCCTCCTCCATCAAATCACTGGCCCCAAACTTAACACAAAGGGGCTAGTCAATCACAGCCACTTTTATCTGATCTCTTTGTCATCATTTATCTGCACAGCTTTAAAAACAAAAGCTGTATGTGGCAGCATCAGATGCTTCCCCTTTGTGCATTGCTCTCATCACCTGTCGCACTTCTCTTGTTAAATCTTTGATGGGAGTCTTCAGCACTCCTGCAAAATAATTTATGCATTTTACCCACCTCTGCAACTACCTTGTGACAAGAACAAGAAGAAATCAAGGAGGCTGTAATTAATGCATTTCCACCGTCTGATATTAATGCTGTAAAATCAGTGCCCAGCCTTGTCACAAAAAATGCAGAGACTTTGTCTCTACTGACAGAGCAGCACAGTTACAGACATGGATTGCTCTGACCATGAATCATCAGTGAATCTCAGTCACACCTTAGCCCATGTCTGGGACTAATTCTGCAATTTACAGTAAAGGAAGACTATAAATCTGACAACCGTACAAAGATAATCTGTTTGACTGATACCTTCCTAAAGCTGGAGCTTAGCTTCACTGAACAACCCCATGCATTAAATCCTTCAGATGTGAAGTTAAATTAAAAAAAAAAAAAAAAAAAAAAAAAAAAAAAGAAAAGTTAATTTGTGCCATTAAGGTTATCACTTAGAGGGAATACTAATCTGTTCTAAGTAATATGGAAAAGTGGAAATCAAGGACAGAAGTATCTAAAGAGATGTGAAAAGAAAATGAATGAGCAAAGAGCAAAATATCACCAGAATTATACCTGGATAGTCTTCAAGAACTTTGGAGGCATTCATGAGGGTAATTATGGAAATTCATAGGGGCAACCATGGGAATTCATAAGGAGTTCATAGGGAACTGCTAACCAGAGAAGTAAATTCGCTGACACCACCTCAAGGGACTGGTAGATAACTAATGTTTTAGCATGCTTTTGTAAAGCAGGTAAACCAAGACCTGTAGGCTTTACTGGAGATGCAGGTGAGGTGTCAGTGGAACACTGGCCATGGATGGACTCTTTAGTGTCACTGGCTCTGCTTCCCAGCACTCAGATAACAAAGCTGGACAGAGATCTCAGGAGCTTTCAGTGGTTCGGCTCCAACACATACCAGAGCCTCCTCCAGAGGAGCAAAGATTAGCTTTGACATTTCCAATATTCTAAGGTATAAAGTAAGAAAAAAAGCAGCCTGTATATTTTTAGGCACTCTTCCTGCCTATATTACTTTTCCTATAATAAATTTTAAGGGAAAAAAAGAACTCAAGTTTAAATTTAACTAACTATTTTCAGGAAACCTTTAGGAGGAGCAAGTACATCCATTAACAAGGTCTCTCATGCCCCATATTTCTGTTGTGTCTTTCTTTTTTTATAATCATAAACTAGGCAGGTAGAAGGAGACTCCTTATGTTGTGTGCTTATGCAGTGCCTATGAAAATCAGAAGCCTGGTCTTGATTGAGGACTTAAAAACATTGATGTTAATAAATCACAAGAAAATAAGAGTCTGAGCTAACTTTAGGTTCATATATTATAAAACAAGGTGGCTAAAATTGCAAAGAGGCCCCAAAAAAATCACAAGGTTGGTTTTTGGGTCTTTTCCTCCTAGATCTAAAAACATTATCTTTTCAGTAAGCTGTTAAGATAGAAGATGACTGTTCCCTTTAATTATGCTGGGAAAGTGAGGAAAGGGGGAAGCAGAAGAGCTGTTTGAACTGAAAACCAGCATTGGCAAAAGACAGAAATGAATATACACAAGCTGCGCGTAAATATAGATATGGAATTGAAAGGTTTTGAGCCACTAAAATAGCAAAAGCCTTGAGCAGCCTTCAAATAGCAGCCGTGGGAGCAAACCAGCAGGATCCATGTACCCAGCAGTGATGTGCAGATGTGCCCAGGCTCTCTGTACACTATTTGCTCTTAGGACCTGACTGGTTCCAGAAGCATGGACCTCAGTTCAGGTTAATTTGCTGAGCATTTTGGCCTTTTTGCTTCCTTCTCAGCCTCCTTCACGGCCCCTGTAGAGCTCCATTCTCAGCTGCTACTGACACCTGAGCTCATCATTCAAAACTAGTGCCAGTCCAGCACTGCACTGCAGTCCTGTTCTGAGTGCAGTATGAAAAGTCTCTAATTAGCTTTCACAAAGACTTTATTCATTTAAGGAAGAGATCACATCATGTTCCTGCCTTGGATAGAAGACGACAGAACTCCGTCCCTGCAAAGATTTTCTTCCTGTCCTGGATTCTTACATTCCTGGCTGCTTCTTTTCAGAGAAACAAATTAAAATCTCCTTCATCCTAATATCTTTGTCAATGTCTTGCTAATGGAGTCTGAAAAGTATGAAATCTCTCCTGATGTCCAAATGAAGGCAGAGCTTTCTAAGCACATGAGGGAAGGATCCATTTTTACCCTGTGGCTATACGACATGCAGCCCAGTGCAGTCCCCATTCACCAGGACATTTGCCAGGAGCTCCTGTAATATCACACAAGTAAATGGGATATTGTCTTACACAATATCTACTGAACAGACTTGTCACTTTTTCCACCTAATTACATCAACTATTTCTCCTTCTGCCCTCATAATCTCACCCACACCATTTTTTTTTAGACTATGAACCTGTTATGTTTCAAAAAACTTCTGCAATTTTCTCTTCTGGAAAGATACAATAGAAGCAGTCCTTTACAGTCAGAATCAGAACTGAGTCCACAGAACAAATGAGAAGATTATGATTTCTCTTTTATCAAAGTTATTAAAAAAAAAAAAAAAAAAAAAAAAAGCACATTTGAGAGAGCTGGAAGTATTCATTTCCCAGTTTTGTATCTTGGAAAGCTTATACATAAGTCTCTGTAACTACTTGGAAATGTAAACCTTCCAAAGGCAAAAAGAATAAATAAAGAAGATTAGCATATATGTAAAAAGATGCTATAATTATCACAAAAGGGCTCTTGTGGTTAGGACTGCAAGAAACACTGCAAGTATCTTGGGATCTATACTGAAACTGGGAGTCAGCATCACTAAAGAGACATTTTTTAAAAGATAGCCAGATCATCTGTAATTCAAAATTCAATAAACAAATGTGTTGAAATTTCTTTTAATGTATGTTTGCCTAATGGTGATAAAGTAGAGACACTTTAGGTCTAAAGGGATTTTTTTTTTTTTTCTAATTAGGAACACATACAAAAGAAAAATTTGTTTGGAAATGGCTCTGCAACTTTTAACTCTTAAATAGGCACTAGCAAAAATAGCTACGAAACTTTTTTTGGTAGAAGAATCCCTGTTTTTTCTCCAAACACTAAGATACAGGCAATGTCAGCAATATATAGATAGAGATATATAGATATGTTATAATAGTTATATAGATATATAGATATGTTAAAGACTGTATCTTTGTAATGTAACAAAGGTTGTTTTATAACCTAGAGGAAAACTGGAGTATTTGACTGAACTTTATATAATCTGCTCACTTTCAATGCCTATCTTTTCAGCTTTCCTGACTATAAATAGTCCTCCCTCACGTGACGCAGCATAGCCACAGATCCCTTGCATCTCTTCACGTGGTAGATACCCCAAGGACTCTGGAGGAGGGGTTTACAAACCATTACTCAGCAGTCTGAATTTCAGGAAGGACTTGGAAATGGGCATGGGCAGGGCCATGGACATGGACAAGAAGGAACCACAGAGGAACCACGTGCTGCAAAGGGCAGTGATCTCACAGACACAGGGCTGACTGCACCAGATCAGCTTTCTACCACAGGATCCAGTCCTGACTGCACAGCACACCACACCGATATAGCTTGCTGCAAAGAGACGTTTCAGAAAACCATAATTAACGTTTAAAACAGCAGTTACAGTTAAGACATCCTTAGAAAAGATGCCCAAATCTGTTTTCCATAAAAGCATTTTAATTGCTTTAAAGGTTTTATTAAAATCCCAACAGGCCAATTATAGTCAATTGTTTCCAGCCTCTACCTACCTAGTAATCACTCAGTTCACAACAGTGAAAGATACGTGCTCCATTACATGTTCTCTCCCTCTCTCTGGTAACCACATTTTGTACTCAGTACTGTTTCCCAGGTAGTCTAGCAAATTTGGATTATCGATCTCTTTTGTTAACAATATTCTACTTTACATTGAATTAAGGTGCTCATATATCAAAGGATTTACACCACCTACAAGAACAAGGAGAGATCCCCCCCCAAACCAAACACCTCATGCCCAAGAAAACACCATATCCAGAAAAAAATCAATTTATAGAAAACATTATATTTGAACAAACAATGGCAGCTTTAAACAGAAAATAAAAATTCTGGGTAAAATATTCTTTGCATTGGAGGCTTACATCACTTGCAGTGGAAACAGCTAGCAAATCCTCACCATTCACATAACCCCCCATTCAGCTCTTCATGCCATGACAACGATGTCATTAAATTAACCATCCTGTCAAACAGAAGAAGCTTGTAAGGAAGCAGTACCCTGGGCTGCACCAGGTAGGCTGTCAGGCACCCGAGGCACAGAGAGGTGCTCCATGGATGTGGCACTGCTCAGGGGGACCATGCCTCTGCTTTGGCTCAGCCATCACACCTCCTGCAACAGCGACAGCCAGAACAGGGCCCGAGAGGTGACCGTAATGCAATCATAGGAATAGTTAGAGGTGGCTGAAAGAAGTGTGTAAGGAGAGATGACAACCTGAAAACACTCCTCCCTTCTGAGATGTAAAGGGCTGAGTCTGTGCCTTGCAGTTCTGTGAGTTTACAGGGCTGTCCCTGTTTCTAGAGGGACAGTGCCTGTACAAGTATGTTACACACCAGGAAATAAGTTTGATAGTTATCATCCATGGTGAAATACTAGCACTGTATAACTATAATCCTGAAAACTTTTACCTACATTTTGTTTAGTAGTGGAAGATAATGGCTGCTTTAATGACGCTGCCTTAACACACCAAAATGGAGGAAAAAAAAAAAATATATATTTTTCTTGTTTACAATGTGTGTTATCCAGCCACATTGTTCAGCACCAACAGAGTCATTTGTGAAATCAATGGTGACATTTAAAATGGTTACACTTCCAAGTTAAAGCTGTATGTAGACACTGAGCAGCTTCTCCTGGTACCTATTCAGTTTGCCAATTCAGAAGTGTGGCATAAAAGCTTTCTGCACCTTGGAAGTCTTGGAGTTTTTTTGATGGGAGTTGTTTGGTTTTTTTAATAGCCAACTACTACAAGAAGTTATGGAAATCCAAAAAAAACATTTTATCCAGCTTGCTTGTAATGTTATTCAACTGTTTTCTCCAGAATAAGTTTTCTTTATTCATTCCTCCACAACCAGCAACTTTCTAGCCAGATATTTAAATAAACCAGTGAGCAGTGATGTGCCATATCGGCATTTCTAAAATTAGTTGCACACTTAGAATTCTGATTTCCAACCTCTGCTCCTCCCCGTGGCAGTCAGACTACAAAGCCAAAGGACACAACACTGAAAGATGCTGATAGGCAGAACATCTTAAGGTTTTGCCAGAAACAGGTTTTTGACATTTATGCACTGTAGACCTCACTGCAGCAAGTTTATTTCTTAGTTCATTTCATCTTCACCAGAAGATGCAGCCAACTTCCAGCTCCACTTATGATATATGGAAATGCCTCTGTTTCTTCCGAGAGCCCTTCAATGTGCTATTCAGAGCTGCTAACTCATTTTTCTTTCCATTTATGTTGTCAGTGATAACCTCCAATGCATTAACAGACAAGACAAGGATCCTTCTGGAAAAGCCATCTGCAGCTGAATCAAGAGAGGTACCAGGGCTCATAGTTTTTTTCCTGAGACACAACAAACATCTTACAGCAGAAAGTGCTAATTTGTACACTCCTGAAGTGAGCTCTTCAGAGCCCTGCAAGGTCCTTCCAGGATCCCCCCATATTTTGCAGCCAAGACTGAGGAGCAGACATTGAGCAGAGGTGCCCCACTGGGAGCACTCCACTGTGTTTTGCAAAGCACAGCACGTCATCTTTGGGAAATCTTTACCATTAAAGGCTGAACTTCAACTCTGATGCTGGAGCCCAATTTCTAGGAGACCATCTTGACTGAGAAATGTACCTCTGAGTCATGACTCCTCCTGTGCTTTCTCTTGCCTCTTGCTGGGAGTAGCAGTTTCTCCCAGATTTGTGCTAGCCCTCGGCCACACGTCAGATCTTTATTGCACACACCCCAAATACATTAGTTGCATTGGCATAAGGTAAAAGGTGCGAAGCTGCATGAAGTTACCTCCCTGACTTTTATAACAGCCTTTCTTCAAATTATCCATTCCTGTGGCATATACAACATTATTAACAGTTTATAGTGAGTGCAAACTGGGAGTACTGCCAATGGTTCTTGTTTCACTTCTCTTCCTCTGGATCCACCTGTTAATTCCTCTATTACACTGAAATTGTAAGGTCTTTGGGGCAAAGACTAGTTTGTTATTCTGAGTTTGAACAGCTTTTAGCCCAGGGAGATCACAGGCTGTAACTATGCTCTTGCTGCTGCTGCAATACAAATATTTTAAATAAAGTCTTAATTCTCATGAACTGGTCTTCCAGGTCCTTGCTTGCTCCCCCTCCCTTAATTACTGAAAAATTAACAAAGTTCATCTGCTGACTCTCCATATCCCAATTATCAGTGTCATCCCACTGTAACAAGTTTTGGCCATTGAAATTACAAAATCAATCCACTGCCTTCCCTTGCCAGCTTTTCTGGCTCATCTGTCCCCACTGTAGCTTTATTCCCCAGTTAAAACAAACACCTCGCAGCAAGACCCACTTGTTGAGAAGATGCTGATTGCTGCCTGCAAGAGCTAGACAGGCAGGTGTAATCCAGCACCTGTGTAAATACTGCCCACGTTGCCTGCATACAGCAGCACCACATATGGGATCCAGACATATGAAAACAAGCTTTGCTTTCCAGAGTTGCCAGAAACAAAGCCAGCCACAGACTATCTGCATAAATCAACAACATAAACAACATACATGAGATGAGAAATTTCCACCTTGAGATCTGTGCATAGGATTTGGCCCATACATCTCCCAAAAGGCATCAGCAGCTGCCATGAAATGCTATTGCTCACCATCTCATGGTGGCCCAGAAAAGGAAGAAAATCTCAGTGTTATATGATTCTCTAGTCTCAGGTGCCTCCTTAAATCCTCTGCATTTCCATCAAAGATGAGCCACTACAATCCAGGAAGGGCAGAGATGAGATAGCACAGGTAGGGGCAGAGGATGCACATAGGCTGCATTTCTTAAATTCTCCAGTCCTTCACTGTCAGTAGGCCCAGGGAGACATGAGGGAACAGCAGAGTTCGGGTTAAGTGAATTAAACAAATCTGTCTAATCTACCTGGAGCCTGTATATGAATCTGAGTGAGATGTGGCTGAAATGTTTAGTTTGAGACTGAGGATGGATGGGACCTCCAGACCAGTCAGAAACATAAGCCCACCTGGCCCTGGCAAACAGACGTATTAGGTGCAAATATTCTGCCCCATTGCACGCTGTGTATGAGCACCCAGCTGCATAGGCATGACCACAGCCAGTGGCATGACCATATAAGAGACACCAGACATAAACCAATATATGTTCTTGAATGAATGTCATCACTTCTTTTACTCCACTCTCTCCAGCACTATGAACCAGATAGTCTTCAAGTACCTGAAGTCAGTAGCTCCTTTATCCCTAGTGAGCTGAACTGATATAAAAGAAGCTGAGTTAGCAGCCCTGAAGCATGACAGCCTTTAATCAGTTTGTCTTCTCTCCTGGAAGTGAAAATAGCATGATCAACAACAGTTTGTATGTGCCCACTTTTCACGACCAATGAGCCCAACCTGGGCTTGGAGTCCACCCTCTCAGCAACAGTGACAAAGCAGAGGTACCCTAAGAAAGTAATTTAATCTGTGGCATAAGTAGAGACACTGCCAGTGAGGATGTCAGCTTTAGGGATGGCTTTTGTATGTCATTTCAAGGACAGTTAGAGGGAACAGTCTCTTCAGTGGTCCCTGAACTTTAATTCCCAATGTTTTCCCAGAACACATCATGGAGGGCTAAAACCCCAGTTATCAAAGAACATTTACTAATACTGAAAAATTGCTACCCCTGGTATGACATCACTCTCTTTTCCACCAGCGATACCAACTTTTCCTGGTTACTGCTCCACTTTTTTTCACGCTCTTTTTCACTGTCAGTCCCCTGAGCAAGGAAGGATCAGTCTGGGAGAATCAGCAAATTCAGCGCTACACTCCTTCCAGCCTTCCCTTACAAGAGGCTTCTCTCTGTGCCATGCATGTAAAACACTAATAATACTGGAGTATTGAGACTCCTGATTGTTCCAGCAATCATAACTGTTTTCTTGTTAAATTATACCTGCCCCAGCTGGTAACAGTAGCTATTTTTTGTGTCTTGCTGTGTATAAACTTGGACACATCCTGGGGCAAGGATCCTCTTTGTGTTGTATGGGTAGTGCACAGCACAAGAGACACAGCAGGGCAGGGTGGACTGCATGTCGCTGAGGAGGTCAGGTGTGTCTGTGTCTCACCAGCTTCTCAGGAAAAGATCGGAGGTTTTACAGAAGCAATGTGGTGTGACCCAAAAGTGCTGGAAGGAGTCTGGGGTACTCTGGGAGGTACAAAGATACATAGTCCAAAGAACTTTCATCTCTGTTTGTCCCTGAAGGTACTTCTTTGTCTGTATAAATACGCTATAAATAATCTCTGGGTTAGTAGAAGGGCACTTACTGCATCTAAATAGGAATACAAGCTGTGGTGTCTCTGTGGTACTATGTTGTTTCAAACACACATTCGTAGGTATGTCAGACATAACCTTTGCCATTGCATTCACCTCCCATTCATTTCATCTTATCACATGACTGCACACTGCTAATAATTTCCTTATCTCCAATAAGAATGATTCAGGGGCTTAAAAAGGGTGCCATGACATGAAGACTAATCTCCAGCTAAAAGCCTGATTTTATGTTAGATTTGCTGACGCAGAACAACGCCAGTGATTTTCCTCTGCCTAATCTTAAAGAAAACCCAAACAAACCATCAACCTGACAGGAACGTCCTATAGATGACATAAGCCATAAAAAGAGAACTACAAAAGGTCTTGCACCTTGATACCATGTTGCAGGGTAAGGAGTTACGTGAGTCACAGAAGAGACTTATGGAAGAGTGGGAAGAGTGACTCTGTCAGGCCATGGGAACAGAGAGAACAGCTAAAAGCATCACACCACTTACGTGCTTTCCACAGTGCTGCAAACTCTTACATTTATTTTTGTTTCTCATAATCCTCAGCTTGTGGAGCCAGGATATGTCATGGCAGACACAGATTTCATTTAGAAAAAAGAAAAATTTAAACGAGTTATGTAGAATTTTTGCTTCACTGTTATAAAGAAAATCTGGAAAACCTGACCATGTGGTACCAGCCTGAAGAACCACAATCCAATTGGTAAAGAAAACCCCCTCAAAGGCAGCCATTTCACCCAGCAATATCTAAAGCAGACACGTTTTCAGGCTTGATTCAGCATGAGGCTGCTTTCCCATGTGGGAATGGTGGCAGACGCTGCCTCTTCAGGGCTACACCACTGAAGCCCAGGACTCTAGCAACAGGGAGAAAGGAGTTGAACTGGCAACTGTTCATTAACCTTTTCTAAACCATTGCACCACTACACAGTGATGGTTGACTGTGATGCCAGTGTTGGCTTACTTCCTGTTCAAGGGGTTGAAGCTCTAAACTTGCTTTATCTTTATAGATATTCCTGCGTGCTTGTTATTTGAGGTTACCAGAAGACTGCTCCTAAGACTGTTTAAGTAGAAGTGTAACCTGCCTTGTGTCTCACTTGCATCCATTTTTATAGCTCAAGAGTAGATGAAGCTATTCTTTTCCCCTGCTGAAGTTACATTTAACATGACTCGACTGTGCTGCTCCTTTAGTCTCACTCATTATTCTTCAGACCTTCTCCAGGTTTTACAGTTAAACCACATGTGTGTAGGGGAGAGAGTGAGGCTCACTGTCCCAGGATCAGCTTCAAATTGCGACAAAGCACACTGTCCTTGGATTTCAGCTCCAAGGTCTGTGCTCTGCACTAAAATAACAAATGCAGTTTAACTCTCCTGTCGTTTGGCTGCCAACATGCAACTCATAGATCTTGCTGCCAAGTGAAGATGACAACCATGACATGTTCAACGAAGGTGGATACACCTCGGAAATCATGGTCCCCTGGCTTCCTGCAGAGCAGGAATAACTCAAACAACAAACAGCTGTTTTCCACTGCTACCCAGCCAAGACACCTCACTGCTGAACAGATCTTGGGCTTGTCCTCAGTCTACCCAGAGAACACAGGGTCTCCCATGTAGGCCAACAGCAACAACAAGTTCTACACTAAATACACTTTTCAGTTAGAGGAAAATAGGCAACTTGACTGAAACAGACATCAAAGCACCAGGAGGGCATTTAAGTTGTTTTCTCTATACAAGCAGCACTTTCATTAAATAGATCCTTACATGCTCACCTACAAGAGCAGCCTAAATTTTCCTCCTCTTTCTGTTTTACCTCTCACAGTGCAGTTACTCCTCTTCTCCCTTTTGCAGCTTTATTTCCAACATCTCCCTTGCTGCCCTCTCCAGCTCGGCTGATGTTTTGTCATCATCACTGGAACTGCATTCACAGATGCTGGCTTCTTCCCTGCACCATTGCTGCTCTTACTTCACTCTAAAACAACATTGGCCTTATTGCTTTCTCCCCCTGCCTCTCTTTTTTTTTTTTTTTTTTTTTTTTAACCAAGTGGGCTGAAAACCATTCTTTCTTCTCTCTGGACAAGGCAGAAACCAGACAGGTCCATCTGTTCTCCTTGCAGGATCAGTGGCAAAAAGACTGCATGGACACCTAAAAATTACATCCCACTCTTCAACAGAGCTGACAGCTCTGGAGGAATGACCATATTGTAATAACTTTTTTAAATAACTCAGAGATATAGCTAGATATTTGTGCTCTAGATAGGATAACATTGACTTGGGGCCCTTTCCAGTCAAAAAAACCTGGCAATTATTAGTTGGCTATCAATATAGGGACTACATTGCCCAGAGGGACCAGAAACAATTTCTGACTCCAGTCCTGCAAAGCTATGCTAGATGAGCTTACATATTTGCATGCACGTGGAGCCTGTGGGACATCAGCAGAGTCCCACAGGAACATGAGGTGAACCTAAGAGGCACCACAAGAAGATTGATGTACAAGACTGAATCAGAATCCAACGCTGTAAAAATTTGGTGATCTTAGTTCATCTATTTACCTGCTCTTAGAAAATTGTTCCAGGCTTAAGACTGTATGAGATTTTAGCATTTGCAGCAATCATCTTAAGGCCAGAAAGGATGGTTCTGTTTTAACTCCTTGTCCAGAGTACTTTGCAAAGTTATTATCCCCACAAGGTCTTCAACAATGTGACTAGGATAGGATTCATCTCACTTAAAGTTAGGTTTTGTTATGTAGGCATCTACATCTAAGCCATGTATTGAAGCTCCTATTATAGTCAAGGGGTACCTATTTATCTATTTATTTTATTTATCTCTGATCATCAGGATGTGATTTATCAGTGTCATCATTTACTTCAGGATGAGTTGCACAATCACCAATACTTCTATAACAGTGGTCTGTACTGGCAGCTGAGGAGATTGAAATGACAGCCACATTTAGACATTTACAGGGAAGATACCTACATTTAGTCCTAAGAATCTCAGCCCAATTGCTATTACTGATACTACTTATGCTATTTTACATTATAATGTTAACAATTCAGTTAAGAAACAAGTGAATCCCTTTTTCCTTAGTTACTTCATTCCTCGTTTGCTTATCTGCTCCTACATTTTTAAAAAAAAAAAAAAAAAAAAAAAAAAAAAGCAAACCCAAAAGCCAACATATTCCTGGTTATAACTTGAAGTCCTGCTTAATCACCAGCCAAGAATATGCAGAATTATTGATTTAAGCCCATATTTCGCAGCTAAGCTATAGCTTATGACTGTCTTTTGGAAAATTCTTCAAGTTTGGTTTAAAAATGACAAGTGGAAAATTGATAATTTCTTGAGCAAAGTCTTCCAGCAGATATCTTCTCCTCTATTGGACCTTATCTTTAGCCGGAATTTATCTTGCATCATTTTCCAACAGTTGCTATATCATCATTTATGCAATTAAAAAGCCCAGTATTATAACAGAAACTCCCAGTCTTCATAGCCTGTAACAAACATTGATTGAGCACTCAGATTAATGCTTATAAACATACTATCTACTTCAAGTTGCTTGAAATTAACTCATGGTAGAATAAGTGAAAACAAGTACTGCCAGTGAAGATGAGCACTGACACATTTCCATCTGTCCAAAATCTCTTTTCTTCACTCATCTTAATAATGTTTTCTTTAGAGTTACTGTTTCCAGAAAATTATAGGTTATTACTCTATAACAGCAGAGCTTTCTTTTGGTCTCCAGTAAAATGTTGCTATGGAGGTGATTATGTCCTGCTTTGGTCTCTGGGGACAATGTGTTCTCATCCCATTTGCTGGGGAATGTGGTGATTCAGGCAGTAAGTCTCAGCATTCAATCCTGCCTATATGCACACTTGCTAGAGAAAGTTTCTGTCCATTTATTGTTACACCAGGAGCTCCCATCCTTTATTTTTCTTGTTTATTAGCACTGGCAGCAAATGGAGCTGCACACCAGGATCTTGTATTACCATCTCGACTCGGAGCAGCAGCTGCAGGTATGATTCCAGCTGTGTATGAAGTAGCACGCAGATCTTGGATTAGTGTGTGTGTGGTGCTCCTAAACCTATTCCTCCTACCACTGAGAATAGGAATGTGGATAAACTCAAGGGACATATAATAGCTCATTTTGTACCCTTTCTGGGAAGAGATGGGTGTCCAACTCCACGTTCACTCTTTCTGGAGAGAACAGATGAGTCACTGCAAGAAATCTGTTACCTACACAGGTCATCAATAAATCACTGTCCCTAACACCACCATCACCCCTAGAGTAAACAGTCATGAGGATCAGTGACTCAGAATTGTGTGGGTCTGAATCACAACAACCCTAAGAGCTTCTTCTACAGTGATTTTGTTTGTGTAGGGACTGTGCCCAAAGTCGCAGGCTGGTCCAGCGGGAGTACCACTGGATGCCAGATGCAACATCAGGGATCTGTGCAACCAAAAAAGAAACACTAATGATGATGCAACAAGGTGATTCAGAGATAATTCCTGCATCTAAGCTACCTCATACCACATGGACAAAGTAACTCCTATTGAGTCCCTACTCCGAGGGAATTAGAGGCACAATTTTAATCCTTTTTTTAGAGGCACAATTTTAATCCTTATTTTCTTAGAGGCACAATTTTAACTCAAAGTCCAGTAAGTTAAAAAAAAAAAAAAAAGTATAAAGAAGACCAAAAAGTAAATATAGCTATGTCTGGATAAGAGACAAATTGTCATGTCAGCTCCATCAACCTCCTGTCAGCACTTAGGCCAACTGAATTTAAGTCAGACTGAACTCCACTGTCATAGTCACATAAAGTACGGAAGGCTTTGTGTCTCACACAAAGCTCATCTGATTGATCCAGTGATTCAGTAGTGAGGTGATGAATGCCACCAAAGGAAGAAGATGGGATTGAGTGAGGAAGGGACAGAGAGAATGAGATAGGAAAGTCAGAAGAAGTTGTAGAGTAGAGATAAAATACTGGAGACTGAATGATTCTCCTGAATGATAAAAAATTGGTGGAAATATCAAATTACATTCGGAAAAAAAATTGAGAAGTCATTGGGAAAGATTTCCTATTTTCAGTGAACTCTACTGATTCCACTAAAGATTATCCCTATCAATTCCCAGTGTCAGTACTTCAAACAAAGACAATGTTGGTGCTAGTTAGGCTAGCAGCAAGCAGCTTGCTTTGTGGTTATTATGAGTGCTGTTTCCTCCACAGAGGGCAAGTTTGTTGTGGCAGGGAAGTACCTCACCAGAGATGCAGGACCTTGACCTTGGACTCTGGCACTAGCAGAATATCAGTAAAAAAAAAGAAAACAAATGAAAAAATGAAAAGAAAAGAAAAGAAAAGAAAGAAAAGAAAAGAAAAGAAAAGAAAAGAAAAGAAAAGAAAAGAAAAGAAAAGAAAAGAAAAGAAAAGAAAAGAAAAGAAAAGAAAAGAAAAGAAAAGAAAAGAAAAGAAAAGAAAAGAAAAGAAAAGAAAAGAAAAGAAAAGAAAAGAAAAGAAAAGAAAAGAAAAGAAAAGAAAAGAAAAGAAAAGAAAAGAAAAGAAAAGAAAAGAAAAGAAAAGAAAAGAAAAGAAAAGAAAAGAAAAGAAAAGAAAAGAAAAGAAAAGAAAAGAAAAGAAAAGAAAAGAAAAGAAAAGAAAAGAAAAGAAAAGAAAAGAAAAGAAAAGAAAAGAAAAGGTGTATCCAGAACAAGCTTGCAGTGCAGCAGCCAAAACCAATTGTTCTTCTAACTTTAATAGGTTTACTCTACATTTGCACTGACACAACCAAAAGAGGTTGTTGGCTCAGTATTTCCGTAAAAACAAGCAAAACAGAAACTAGCAGCTGTTAAAGGAATACACCATCACCCAAAAACACTGCCTTACGTCAGGGCATCTTCATGCATTCAAATTTTGTACAGTTCTCTGATGATTTTAGTATTAGGTTCAATTATGCTGGTTTACTGATTCAGCTGGTGTATGAAAGTGAATATGCCCTCTAAAATACTGAATGGTACTTATATATCTACAAAGTCTTCAGCTTGATAGACTATAACACATAAAAAACAGTCTAAGCCTATGAATGACCCATACAATTCCCCTTATTCATCCCAGACCATTCAAACTGACCTTCTACATTTGTTACAGGCTTCAAAAGGACAATGTCCAAGCCACTCACAAAATGTTTCCTGGCCCTAAAAGACACCTTCTGCAAAGCAGTGTTGTCTGTTCATTGATTTGTGAAGCTAATTATGAGCGATGGAGACAAAAGGAGCAATGCAAATGAACAGAAACTCAGGAATAGGAAGAAGAAGGACTGCTGCTGGCAAATTCCCACCACAGTAACTCTTATGATCAGGTAAATCCCAAATGGACACAAGAGGATAGACAGAAAACAGAGTCAATCACAGTCCTTAGATTTGAAGCTCAGTACAAGAGGTAGTTAAGTCTGGGTTTGAGCATGACTTCAAGATCAACTGCAACTATGATTATAAATCAAGAACAAACTTATGGGACGGCTCAGAGAGATAGACCCCATAGCAAATCAAAGAACAAAGGGAATGTGGAAAGGTAAACTCAAAACTCCCAACTAGGGAAAGATTTCAAAGCTCCTGAAATCAGCAGTGTAAGTACGATGATGAAACAGGACATTCAACTACACCATCATATTTTTCTTTGGCATAATGTCAAGGACAACTGTAGGCCTGTCATGGCCTGAGATAATAAGTAGCCACGTACGTATAGCTCTTGAGGAAAGGGAATTAGAATTTTATGTTTGAGCCTAATATTAATAAAAGCCTATGTAACAGTAAGACTCATATTGCTCTTGCCTTTAAAGGTAGGACTCATCTGTCCAAACATGGGGTTTACTGCAGACATTTAACACAGATCAAGTCACCTGGGCTCCTGTTACAGACAATGGAGAGTTGCTAAATGGAGCTAAAGCTGTGATTTATTTCCATGTCAAGCAGACCCCTACATCTGATTGGATGAATTGTACCATAAAATCTATGAACTGTATTGACTAGATCTCTACAGGCTATAAAAAGAACTTAAATACCTATTGCACACACAGAACCATACATGAACATATCTAAATTTAGTTACCTTAATGTGGCTTTGAGTCCTGCCTCTCAGGTCAGGCAAAAAGTTTCCCATCCCTCAGGTGTTTTCGGTGTAAATACCTAAATTCAAGTTAGTCACCCGAGGTCTCCTTTGTAGTCAGTGGAAAGTTTCAGGCACTGCAAGAGGTGATTAATTTCACTTATTTTAGAATCATCTTTAGGATGAGATTAATTGCACTCCAGAAATTTCTATTTCCTGTTTTTCTTCAGCAGCTGTAAAAGGACTCCACACAGTTACCTCAGATAAGGCGCTAGATGGATGGATCCCATTGTGAATGTTGAGGGACAGCCTCTCAATCCCTGAGGACAAGCAGGGAAATACAGCTGTTTTAAGTAATTTAGCACTGAAGAGAGTAGCGTATTTGAGAATGTACTATGTGATTATACCGTATATTGAGAGCAGAAACGGCCATGAGCATACGACTGCCAGACTCTACATTTGTGCAGTATCCTTGCATCCAGGACCTAACAAGGTAATGAAGCACCATCTACAATAATGAGTGAGACAAAATCAGGAGAAATGTCCAAATATCAGCAACAGCGCAACTAGAAATACAGCCTTCTGTGTTTTCCACAAATCATAGAGTCTTCCTCCTGGACTAGTACCACAAAAAAGTAGTCTTTTGTTCATATACCAAGATGTGAGGATGAAGTATTTGAACCTCCATGAGAGTTTGATCAGCACAAGGAATGTTGAAACAGAAAAGGCAAAAGCCTTGACAAAGTCCCATGAACAAGAAGAGGAAAGGATACAGAAAATAAAATGTGTTATTGGACACACACATGGGGCGAAACTTATTTCAGTGGGGTAGGATTTCTTGGGTCTTTATCAAAGTGAAAGGTCTTATCCCAAAGCAAAGTGGCATTTTGCATAGACCCAGGAGGATATCCTCAAAGCGGTAACATTTCACATATAATGATTATGTCTTTTCTAGTAACCCAAAGGTACTCAGTCCTGCTCTGTCCATGAGGCCAGCTGGTGTGACCAGCGTCCACACCACTGACCTCACTTGCCTCCAGAGCAGGGAGCCACACACAAACTCCTGCTGGGAGCGGTCCCGGGTCTGTGGCAACACTTGACCTGTACCCAGTCACTTAGTTGTCTCAGACTAAAACCATGGCACAGGTCACCCAGCAATGTCGTGTTATTGGCCAGTGTGTGCCACTGCTCAGGAACATCCCTGGCACACCTTTGACAATCAGACTAGACAGTTAATGACTACTGTAGGCATGAGAAAAGCTGATGACATATCTGCAGTACAAGAGTGAACCTGAGCCGTGGCCCTATGCTGCTGGTGCCACTGCACAGACAGTGTCTGAAGTCTGATCAGGGAGCCTCAGTCAGTTGTGCACATTGAAATTCTTGCAGCACATCTCACAAGAGCAGCAGCGTTAGCAAAGGTAGAAGAGCAAATTCCAGTTCTTGTAATTACCTTCCTAAATTAATTCCCCTGCAATTTCAATCAGCTGCTCTTGACATTCCCTCCTCAGGGTGTAATCCCTTCTCATAAATGCTCTGAGCAGTGCATGGAGACGCATGAGGGGAACAAAGATAAGCAGATAAGCAGAGCTGATGCTGCACTGCTGAGAGCCTGGTGGGCAGCTCTCCACTGTGCTCTTTGGGGATTTCACTGTCCGTCCCCCAACAGCTGTACTTGCTTCTCCTCCATCACCACTGAAAACAGAAAAATTTGGACTCTGTATTTACAGTCGGTAGGGAATGACCTGTGAAGAGTCTTCTGGTTTAGGCTGAATATCTTTGCCCTTCACCTGACGTTAGGTATAACCCAAATCTAATGGCCCCTATAAAATATATGAGCTTGGACTTTGATGGATTGGGGAATTTAAGATTTGAGCATTGCTTTAGCTCTGCTTTAGTGGTGAACAGCACTAGGAACACTGAATGATACTTATACAAGTTATGCACTTACCATGTTGAAAGTATGAAAAAATCTGAAATGTGGTGATAATAATTAAATGCATATCACTGAATTAAACAGGTAAGTGTAGCCTAACAACCAGATCTGAATAAAAAGAAATAAGGAAATATTTGTTATTTTGACATAGGTGCAATGCTTCATAAAATCTTAGTTTTAGTATTAATTCAAGTTACTGGGAGAAACTACATGAAATTAAAAACTGGCCATAACAAAAGGTATCTTATTAACCAAGAAGGGGGGAAGTTGTTATTTAGTGAAATGCTGAAGGAATTTTCTTAGTCTCAGTCTTATTAAGTACTTCCTTAATGATCTATAAAAAGAATTAAATTGAATGTTAACAAAATTATGAGGTACTAATCTGGAAGGTGATCAAAACACCAGTAAGGACAGAAGAAAGTAAATATGAAAAGCATCTGGGATTAGAAAACACCACTACAGAGTCAGTGTGACAATCACAAACTAATACAGCTTGGCAAAGGAATGCAAAGCACATCCACACACCTCTTCTGAAAAGAAGGAGGACAAACGAGATGCTAGAATCCATAAAATGAAATAAAGCCTGTAGAGTCAAAGGAAGCAAAAGACAACAGCCAACCCAGACAGGATTAGAATTCCCCCACTGCCACTGCCATAAAATGGACCTGCAATGCTCCACCACCATGTACCAGTAACCTAGGAAAAGTAAAGTAGAAAAGACTTTGGCAAAATTAGTGCATGTGGAAGAAGTGAGTGAGAGCACATGCCACCTCAAGAGACACTGGATGCCTCTCATGTTAGGGTCTCAACCTCTCTCCAAACTGAGATTTAGCAGTGTTGGAGATATGTAACTCCACTTCAACGTGGTTTTTAAAACCCACACAAATGAGCAAAAGGCGGCACTTCTAAGGAGGGCAAGGTGTTATCCGGGTGACTATAACCAGAGGTGGCTACTAAAGTACAGAAGGGATGAAGGCCTGTGACAGATCCTGTAGAGATCTGTAGTTTAGGAGGATCTCACACAGCCCAAGTAGAGCAACAAGGTGGTTGTTCAGAGGACGATGATGGTACCTAGTGCTGTTTCCCACCGAATCTCAGTCATGTTCTTCTGCTTTGGATAGCCTCAGTGTCACCTTGGATAGGTTCCTCCTGACATCAGTGGGACCTTTAACTTGCTCCAAGTTAAACATGCTCTGAAGGAGTTTGCTTGCTTAAGGTTGGGGAAGGCAACTTAGAGATTTCCAGCCTTAAAGTTCTCCCAAATTGCCTTTTTTCAAAGTAGGTTACCATGAACCTAAATATCCCTGGGCATGTCCCTCTCCAGCAAAAATGCTAAGTTTCCCAGCTATTATCCTAAGACAGAAGGTAGCATATACTTAACAGCTCTTGTGGACCATATTCCTTGTAGAACTCTTAATATTTAAGTTACCCCATTTAATACAGTATCTGCCAGATGCAATACCAGATGTAATGTCTCTGTGGCTTCATTCCTTCTGTAAAGTTCCATGCACAGGAAAGGAATATAACATTATTAAATACAAGTATAAACATTGTTATTTATTTATACCCTACAAGGCTGATTGTGGCAGTATCCAACCACCCAGCTGACTAAGGTCACTGATCTATTATGTTTCTAAACAAGATATAAATGATCTTAACACTCACTTGACTGATTTTGTTTGTGTGCTGCGTTTGCATGTGTGGCGGGGGTTTCTGGTAGCAGTGGAGAGGGCTAGAGCAGTGGCCCCTGTGGGAAGCTTCTCAAAGCTCCCCTGACTCTGAGTCAGACCCAGCTCTGGCCAAGGCCAAGTTAATTAGCAATGGTGGCTGTGCCTTTATGATAATGTATTTAAGAAGGGGAACCTGGAAGGAGAGGTGCAAGTTATGGAGGAGTTGTGAGGAGAACACCTATGCAAACATCAAGGTCAGTAAAAGAAATGAAGAGGAAAGGGGGAGGTGCACCAGAGTGGAGATTCCCCTGCAGCCCATGGTGAAATGTCAGGACCACACCCCTGCTGCCCATGGAGGTTTATGGTCGAGCAGATGCCCACCTGCAGCCCATGAAGGGCCCCACATTGATGCCGGTGGTTGCACCTAAAGGAGGCCAGGAGTCTGTGGGAAGAAGCCCCTGCAGTTGTAGTTCAGCGCTGGGAGGACTGCAACACGCAGGAGGGATTCATGTTGGACCAGCTCGGGAAGAGCTGAAGCCTATGGGAAGGACTCACTTCAGAGAAGGTTCATGGAGGACTGTACCCTGTGAGAGGGATACCACACTGAAGCAGGGGATGAATGATAGGAGTCCTCCTTCTGAGGAGGAAAAAGCAGCAGGACTGATAGCAACCCCCATTCCCTGATCCCTGCACTGCTGGCAGGGAGGAGGTAGAGAAATTGGGAGTGAAGTTGAGCCTGTGAAGAAGGGAGGGGTGGGGGGAAAGTGTTTTTAAGATGTGGTAATGCTTCTCAATGTTCTACTCTGTCTGTTAAGTGTTGCTGCTGTTAGTGTCTGAATTAAATTGATGTTCTTTTTCTTCCCCTAGCAAGTCTGTCTTTTGCCCCTGACCGTGATGAGTGAGACATCCTACCCTGTCCATATCGATCCCTGATCCTTTTGCTTTATTTTCTCCTTCCCATTCCTGAGGGGGAAGGGGTGAGTGAGCAGCTGTGTGGTGCTCAGTTGCCCCCTGGGCTCAAACCATGACAGGATGGAAAGTTTCTTACAGCTGTTAAATCAGATCCAAATTACTCAAGTCTAGACCTTGTCTTTGAATATGCATTCCATCACCTGACCTTGCACATACATCTCAATGTTGGAAAGGACTCTATACTGACCAAAAAATACAGAATTGTGCTCTACATACATGCACAAGTATGTACATTGGTTAAACTATGAATAAAGAGGACTTAATCTAGTGATGTTTGAACACATGGAGACCCAAAGAAATAATAGAAAGATGCTGGGTGATTAACCTTTGGTGTGATGTTTAGGAGAGTCAGGCACTGCTGGGGCACCTTTATGTTCACTTACACACACTCAAGAACACAGTGGTATTTAACTGGCATTACATGTATGTGAGGACTTTTTAATCCAGCTGTTAATACTTATAGTCTTTAGTTAATAATTTTTTCCATTAGATTTGTTCTGAATGTCTCTACATTCTGAGCCAAAATGAGATAAATGGGCATGAAAAATCTCTTCCTGTTCATTTTTGAAACACCTTCTTTATATGCATCTCAGATTAAATCAATAAGTAAAATATGGGTGGCCTCTGCATCAGGTAGTCAGCCCAGATGCTGCCGTGCCCTGTGATAATCTGATGTTTGCTGTGAGGAGCAAGGAGAGACACAAGAAGAAACTGCTGTGGCTTTTATGAACCAAGTGGTACCTCTAACCAGAGTACCAGCTGATGCACTGGAGATATTGTGATGTCTAGTTCTGGGCTTTACCGCTGATGGTGCTTCCAGGACTGCTAGGGTAGCACTGAGACAGTGTTACTCTTCACTACCAAGTTTCTCAAAAGAGAAGAAAAAAAAGATTTGCTGGAGCGGCTTTGCTGTATCACCTCTCATCAAAATGATGAAATTTGGGACTGTTCAGTTTTATAGAAATTACACCAAAAGGCTATGACTTCTTTCTGAGGAGCTTAATCCCGGGTTGAGCTGACAACATTGAGAGACCAGCTGCTGAGTGTTTGCTGTTGCCACGATGGATCTCGACGCCCATCCAGATGAGGTTGCACCGCATGGTGTGAGCGGGGGACTGCACTTGCAGAGGGGCGCTCAGGGACCCGCATCCCCAGGGGTTTTGGGGGGACACTGAGTCTCACGCCTGTGCTACGGGCAGCCGTGTGCCTGCAGCTCCCATGAGCCCACTGAGTAGGTGTGAGCAGCACCAAAACTCAGCAAGTTAGCAGTGTAGCCATGGCAATGCCGAGCACGTGGGCTGACTGACCCAACCTGTGGGTACCTGCTCCAGCAGTGGGTTTTTCTGTGGGCGCCAATGCCCTCGCAAGGAGATGTGAAGCTGTAGGTGAAAACACACCTATTCTCACCAAGGGGCCAGGTATGTAATTTCAGAAGTAGTTCAGGTGCTCAAACAAGCATTGGCCACTTACAAGCTGCTGAGGTGACGCCAAAGCTACGGCTGGGGATCACAAGCCGCTCATGTTACACAGCCTGTGGCTTCCCCAGGATGTATTGCTCCTTGTCATCCCTATCATCACACCCCAGCTCTTGGCAGTTGGTGACCACAGCCTGCGACGTTGGCTGATCCCAGTGGCTGAGATTAGTCGCATCTCGCTAAACTTCACACAAACCCAAGGTGGACTCCACAAGCCTTGACGGAGATGCAATAGCAGAGGTGTGCAGTGAGGTCTCCAATGACTAAGACTTCATTATTTTTTACAAATTATACTGCAGGATATTTATCCATGCATTATGATGATTTAGCATAAATAATTAAAACAGAATTTGTATTGGCGAACACACAAGCAAAGGGCACTTGCTAATGGACCAGGCTTGCTCTGATGCTCTGGGGATTCACTTTGAGATGTGTCCATAGCAAACAGACCAAGGAAGGGTTCATATTTGTCCTTCTTTTTACCCCAATCCTGTTTCTATCTCACCCCAGATGGCTGACCGAGGCTGGTGGATCAGCACATCTTACAGAGCATCTCCCGAAGGGTGAACAAGGAAAATAACTGAAAGTCCCCACACCTTCAACCTGTTCCTCAAGTCCTGCAACGCTCTTTTCTGCAAATAATCCACCTATAATCAGTCATGCAAGAGGTGCTCGCTGGTGCTTCCCAGAAATACTGATGATTTGATGGATCGCATGACCCTGCCTCCTCTTTTTATTCCAGGTATTAAGTGGTAAAGAAAGAAGATTGCATGGCAAATATGGAAGAGTTTTAAAGTGTTCCCCATGGTTTCCCTCTCTCATCAGCAAGTACACAATGGTGATCTACACCAGCAGAGTACAGCCAATATTGCACACTTCCCCAGAAAAGAAAATCTAATCCCAAGCCTTTTTGTAGTCTTATTTTTCCATTAAAGGCTGCAGTTGTCTCAGAGGATGGTATGAAAATAAGAATATCTCCTAGCTACCTCTCCTTCAGCCTCTCTTTTCTTTAAATCAGGTTGAAAATTTTCCACAAATTGCAATTGCAAACTCGATCTGTATTTTGTTACCTTTCTGGACTCTGTCCATTATCTACCAAATATTTTGTACTTACAATTAAAAATAAGCTTGAAAATCTTACTTGTTTTTAATTTTTCATTAGATTCATTTATGCTTCTCTGCATAAATGAAGCATTTGGATAGCTCATGGAGGCAAACAGGTCACGAGTCAGTCTCCCTGGCCAAAGTACCCATCCCACGAGGAACAACTGTGGGGGTTTCCTGCAATATATTGCGCTGCTCAACACAAAGGAAAATACAGTACATCACAGGAACAGCAGTTATACCTACTGGGAAACTAGCTCAGAAAAGAGCAGTTGTAGCCTGACCTGCAACCTCCAAGAGACATTTCCAAAGTAAAAAACCTCAAAGTTTAAATCAGATTTTAAAATTATTTTTTTTTTTAACTGAAAGTGTTCAGTAGGAATTTAGCTATACAGATGTGAAATTTTTCACAGGAAAATCAATTTTCTTTTACCAACTATGCCATGAAGTCTGTGAACCCTAGTCTCCTATCAGAGGGGAACTTCATGGGTGTTATGTACATCTCCCGTGTAGCAGAGATGCCAGAGAAAAATGTTTTCAGATGGTGAAGAAAACAGAGTCAGCCTCTTTAGGACCAAATCACCTTTCTCTTTGCTGTAAGGATAGGCTTGGACAAACTCACTTGCACAGAACAAGGAAGGAGGAAGACTCACAAGGAAAATATGTCACTTTCCGTAAATCAGTGCCAGTGAAAGCTGAACACTAAAATTGCCATCAGGAATTTCTCCCTTTCTCCCTGGCATTTTTGTCCCTAGGGCTTGGCAGGGCCTGATCATGTTTACAATTTCTCATTGAATTATGTTGATAGATTGAATCATTTCAGCAGATCTAACCCCACCTAAACTAAAGTGAGCGTTTACCGCACCACTGTGTCAATCCTTATTTATGTGTACATTATAACAATGAGATACACAAAGGATCATGACTCCTTTGCAGCCATATGGGCACCATTGTACAATTTAATGAGTTCCCATCTGTTAAAAGTTCTGGTATCCAAAGCTTTTACAAAGACCTTTGCAAAGCCCCTTCCTGCCCCTACACACCACCCTCCGTCCGTCCTGGAATTTGCAACCCTCTTCCATCAGCAGCTTTCCACATCCTAAATCCTGGAATATACACAGAGCCGGAGACTTTTGCATCATCTCTTTGTTAAACACCTCTGAATGTTTGGATCTATAAGGAATCCATCACATCCACCCATGCTGCAATCCCTTTTACCCTCAGCTGTTTAGTCTCTGTTTTTTTTTGCATATGAGAGCAACATTCTTACTCCTAGTTTTGGTTGCATGGTATTTATTGCAGTTATTCAGAAGACTGAGACAAGGCGTAACGTTATTAAGATAAATGGGACTTTTCTTGAAAATTAAAACAGCATCTAATTTGTATATTTTATGGAAAGGCTGGCAATCTCTCACCTACCCAAGGGAAAGTGTAAACTGTTCTAGTGTGAAAAGAAGCACTGGGCGGCTGCTGGGATGGCGCTATGCAGTGTCACAGCAGCACCTCCAACATGAGAGACTCCTTTTCAGAATGAAAAAGGTTAAAAAAAAATTAATTTGAAAGCAAGAACAAAGATTCTGGATATCAACTAAGGTGTTGCTTCCCCACAGCACTGCTTCTGCTCTCAAGCAGGTCATCATTCTCCAGTTGCAGAAGCAATCTCTGAATCCTGTCAGCAAGATCTCAGCACACTCTTCCATCACTTTCACCAGATTTTTTTTGTAGGGTTTGATCCTACAGCGAGGCAAGAGCCCACAACTTCTACTGAGTTCAGAAGGAGCCGAGACTGAGCAGAAACACCATGTGGCCAACAGCAGCTCTGGACTGCCGAGCCCCCTTGGGTGTCCTGGGAAGCAATGTGATGTCCGTGCTGGGCTGACAGACCAGGACTTGTGTATTTTACCACCTTTAAGGATAAGGACTCTTAAAAGTGTCTTTTTTTCATTAATGCTGAATTTGGCACTGATTGTCTTAACAAGACTGTTATTGACTTCTGTGAGCACACGTCAGACACACATCTCAGTTTTGCAGGACTGACTAGTCACCAGAGAGAATCTGGCCACATAGAGCATCAGGTCCACTACTAAGACTGATCAAACTTTACAAACATAATGAATTTTTTCCCATTCTATGTTCATAATGCATAAGGAATTAAGGTTAACCACACATCTAGAAAGCTATCTAAAATGAATGTTGTAACTTGGAAATTCTTATAGCATTGCAAATAAATGTGAATCTCTCAGCTCACCTGAGCCTCTCTAGACTCATCTATTGCTAATATCCAGACATGAGCCTGGCCATGGATTTGACCCAGCTGCCACAGCTGGCCACAGAGAGATATCAGCTGCCTGTAAGGCTCTGGTGTGTGCTAAAGCCTCACTTATGCAGTATGTGTGGGCTGACCAAGGCAGGATGAATGCCCCTCCATCCAGAGGTGGCTCTCCCCAACAAGAAGCAGCATTATGCAATGCTGAGCATCATCAAACAGCAAACTCCAGACCAAAGAGTTTTCCACGCAAAAGACACCCCAAATGCTGTCACTCCCTGCCAGCTAGCACACGTTTTCCTATGGCAAAAAGGGAAGAAAGAACTGAAAAACTGTCACAGCATCCAGTGTCCACATTTTCACATAAATTAAGGTGGAAAGCAGGCACTTGTGTCCCAAGATGCACTTTATGAAAACACTGAGAAGAGGGGAGCAGCAATGAGTGAGTGGTACACAGCAGCACTTCAATAGTGAACACTGCCTTTTGCTCCCTGCCCAGGGCTAAATCCCTGCAAACATGAAGCAGAAATTTGCCTGAAGGTAAAATCACAGCCCTACACTCAAGGTGTTTATTGTCAAGTGCAAAGACTACACCAATGATGGGAACTTCCCAAGATCCAGCTCCAGGCTCACAGCCCATGCAGCCTAGAGCACTTTGGCAAATAAACCAGTTTCAGAAATCACTGCTTGAATCCTCTATCACACAGAGCTCTGTACGTGTTATAGCATTAAACAGTAACACCATGATCACAGATAATCCCTTGGGTTTTCAAACACACTCATAACGCTAAAAACCACATTTATTTTAATAGGACTCTGTCAATTCCACTCTATGCTGTAAACAGATTTATTTTTTCTATATTCCTTATGAAAACTTGAGGGAACTAGGAATGCAAAACAGTGGTCATTAACTTGACTTGTCACCTTTGGGCCACAAAACGAGTTTGTTTCGTTTCAGTTCGCTTGTGGCCAGTTTAACTTTCGGGCTAACAGGGCTGCAATGCTCAGAGGGCTTCATGCACTGCAGGGTGATGCTTATTGGACCAAAAGCCGATGGTTTTCGTTTGCCACTTTCAACTATTGAAAGAGTCACTTCATTCAGGGTTTAAAACATCTAGTCTAACCGCACAAAATGCTCCGGTCTGAACTGAAGCCGGCAGTGCCCCCGCTAAGCACTTAGAGCCTAAAAACTGTTCGGAGCTTGGTCTTTCTGGCATTCGTTTTCCAGAATCTGAGACACACCGGCTCGGGCATGCCGCTCCAAGGCAACGCGGGCGTACATACAGAAGGGCGACACAAACTTAAAAGAAGCTGCTCATTTCGGAAAACCCGAGGACAGAAAGCAAATAAAAAAATAAAAACACCTAAAAGCACTCAGCAGCCCAGCCCTTCAGACGACCCTTGCCATCCCCGCCGCGGTGCGGGAGCGAGCCCCCCGCACCGCCTTGCGCCGAGGATGATAAAGCAAATCGGTGGCCCCGGGCGCGTCTCCGCGGGGCAGGCTCTGGGCAGCCCCCTCCCCCCCCCCCCCCCCGGGGACGCGCCCCCGGGGCAGCCCCGCTCCGCGCTCCGCGGGGACAGCGCGCCCGCGTACTCACACGAAGGCGTGATAGAGCAGCGCCCAGCCGCGGGGTCGCTCCAGGGCGTCGTAGATCAAAGTTTGGATGCGGCGGTACTTGGCGTGGTTCCGCTTCACCGGGCGGCTCAGGGGGGTCTTGGCCAGCAGCCCCAGCCCCGGCGGGCTCCGCTTGCCGCCCTCCTCCTTCCCGCCGCCCTCCAGCAGCAGCGTCCCGTCGCGGTCGGTGCCGGTGCCGAGGGCCAGCGAGCCCTGCTCGGGGTCGCCAACGCCGCCCGCCGCCGCCCGCCGCCCCGCCGCCGCCGCCGCCGCCGCCGCCCCGCCGGCCGCGCTACCGCCCGCCGCGCCGCGCCGCGCCTTCAGCCCCATGGTGGCCGCCGGGCCCCGGAGGCGAGCTGCAGATCGGCGGCGGCAGCCCCGGGAGCCCCAAGGCCATGATCCGAGCTCCCCGCCCCTCCCCCCCCCCCCCAAGATTTCTTTATATATTTATATATATATATGCATATATATATAGATAGATAGATAGATGGAGGGGGGGGGGGGGAAAGGTGGGGTGGGGGGAGGCAGTCACATCCCCGTCAGGTCATCCTCGCCGGCGGGCAGCGGGGAGGCAGGAACGCGGCGGGCACCTGGGCCGGCGCAAGGGAGGGAAATCATCGCGGAGTTTATTTACCAGCCCGATGCCCGAGCCCCTTCCTTCCCCCCCCCCCCCAACCCCCCACCCCCCCCCCCCGCCTCCTCTTCCTCCTCCTCCCAGCTCCTGCCTCCCCCCCCCCAAGCCCTCACGTTAGGGAGTGGCCCATTGTATGCAGCCAGCAAATAGCCGGGCGCCCGCCCCCCACTCCCCCAGCCCCGGGTGTCTAGTCATCCACAGTGCGTGGGGCACCGGAGCCGGCCCTCAGCCACGGCGTTGCCCCCCCCCCCCCCCCCCCCCTTCCCCGGTCGCCAGCCCCCAGCAGCCGCCGCCGGCGCCGAGCGGGGAGATCCCGGCAGCCGGCGGAAGGGGAGACCCCGTTCGACACCCGGGGATCCCCCTGCAGCATCACAGCCCCCCTCCCCCGCTGCGGCTGGAGAGGAGGGAGGGGAGGGGGAGGGCATCCCCGGCCCCCGGCGGGGGGCTGCTTTCACCGCCGGAGCAGGAAGGAGAGGAGGATGGGGATGAAGGATGCCGGGAGAGGCGGCGGGTGGGCGGCTGGAGGCGCTGCCGGCCGAGGCGGCTCGATCCGAGCCGAACCGATCCGAGCCGAACCGATCCGAGCCGAACCGATCCGAACCGAACCGAGCCGAACCGAGCCGAACCGAGCCGAGCTGAACCGGGGCCTCCGCCCGCGGAGGGAGAGGGGCTTGGGAGGCAGCACACCCGGGCATCCCCCCCAGCCCCGCCGGGGAGCCGCTTTTTTGCACGGGTTTCTTGCGGGAGATGCTGCTTCTGCTTCTGCCCCAGCCCGGGCTGCGGCCCCCTCGGGTGGCTCCTCCAGGGAGCAGCGATGGGGCCCAAACCCAGCTGCAGCCCCGAAGGGGTCTGCCCCCACCCGTCGGACCTAAGAGCAAACCCCCCCTCTCCGCTTTAGCATGTGTGCCAGCACCCCAGTCCAGACTCGTGCCTAAACGCTGAAGGGATGGGGTTGACAGCTCTGTACCCTTTTCCTTTCAGTTTCTTGGCTGCAAGGAAGATGAGGAGAGCCAGCTTTTGTGTGCCCTACACCCTTGGTGCCCTCGGATTTCTGCTACAGCACACTCAAAATGTCCCCTCTCCTTTTAGAGCTGCTCTTCAGTAAAAACCTGCTTGTGGGGCAGACCATTTGCACAACTACACCTTGGGAGGACACAAAGGGTCTAATTAAGCCTTTCTTTCTTGCCAGACAATATTTTTTTTTTTTTTTTTAAAAAAAAAAGCCATACAGATTTCTGGTTTTCATGGGAGGTCCTCCTCCTCCAGATGAGGGAGTTTTTCTGGTATCTCCTGAAGAGATACCAAGACACCCAAGAACCCTTACAGACTCATAAGAGAAGTAGGTTTGCCACCTACTCTAGTTGCTCCCGTTCCATTCCCCAAGGGATTTATGACCTGAGGAGTGCTTCTCCTGTTTCACATACCAGGAAGGGTAACAGTGGAAAGGGAACTCCTGGAGATGATTTTTGGATCCACCACAGGGCCACAGAGGCCATACCACTTCAGACCAGACTATAGGCCACTATTGGAGATGTTCCAGGTCACTCAAAAATGACACTTCTGTCACTGCATTGCTAGGTGAAAGAAGGGCTGTTACCCCTCCAATATTTGACCTTCTGAGGGTCCAAACTGAGAAAATTCTGCGCCAAGGAAGAAAAAAACACTTCTGCCTTCAGCTCTGCAAGCTCCAGAATTAACAAGTCTCAGTCACCATTTGATTTGAACCTTGGCAACCCCCAAGGGATTTGTCCACAAGCAGATGTGAGCAGACAGCGCGGTATCTCACCTACACGGCTACGGCGTCAGCAGCCGGTGTCAGGTTAGCCGAGATCTCCATGACACTATCAGCAGGAACTGCCTGGCCCGAGCGCGGCACTGGGAACGTGAGCGTTCTGCTCCCCGCTCAGCTAACATCTATCAGCATCATTTGAATGTCATTTATAGCTGTATTCCCAAGGAGGGCTGTGGGAGGCTAGGAAGTTTTGATAACTAGGCCATTTATCTCTCTCCAGCTCTTGTTCTACCTCAGTACAATAGTGATGATACTTCCCAATATCTCAGGGGAGCTATAAGCATTAGCGAGGATGTATGGGGCACTGAGAATAGAGCACTTACTTCAGATAACACCCTATGCCTTAACCTTCATCCCAGCATCACATAGGAAGAGGTGGGAGGAGAGCAGGGGAGGAAAGAAAATTTATAGCTAACCAATTCATCACAGATTTGAACCACAATAGTAAACGTTCAAACCGAAATGGGGATGGTAAATAATTTTCACAAGGTGTGGGGCGGGCGGGGGGGGGGGGGGGGGGGGGGGGAGGGGAGGGGGAAAAGCAGTAAATTATTTTCACTTGCAAAGGGTTGTACCAATGTCAAATAGCAATAGGTGATTGATAGGCAGGCACAGCAGCTTGTTTGGCTTTTATAGCCCTTACACTAGGGATACAAGACTTTTCAGTATCAATTTCATGTTGTTTTTTTTTCAGTTGCATCCTCCAAAAGGCAAGCTTTTGGGACATTTTCAGATCTCAAATCACCCCCATACAAACCACCTTTTAAGACACAACAGGAAAGAGTTTCCATCTCCTCTCTAAATTTAAAATCCTATCATTCAGTGTCGGGAATTCTCCTCCTCCATGCTCCATCTGGGATAACTATTGCACAGATGCAGATGTACTGGCTGGGAAGCAGTGGAATGCAAGGCAAGTTAGCTAAAGTCTTCTAAATCAGTGCAAGGAGACCCAGCAGTTTTGAGGGAATCTGAATCAGACCCTAATAGTGGTGCTACAGCACCTGGTTGGCAGCACTGCTGCTCGGGACCCCAATGCTCTTGCACACCTGCTGGCAAAGCTCCTGCTGACGTCGAAGGGAGTTTGGCCAGATGGAGCACTCCGGGCTATGATTTGGCTTGATGAGCAATTACGCTCCATTACTATTATTTATGATGTGCTGCTGGCAGCACCCAGCGTGCACAGGTTTGATATCCACCTCCTTGGCTGTCACTGGAGATCTCTATAATCAAAAGCAAGTGCTTCTGCCCAGCTGGAGTTTGCAGCCAGGAGGCTGTAACAGGCTCTGCTGAGAGCGTGCAGAGGGACTGGTGATAAACATCTCCCAGTAGGCTATGCTGGCCCTGGTCAAACAGAAAACTGGTTCAACTGGGGAGGTTATAGTCTAAAGTCATAGGAAAACAGGAAGAGATTATTTCTGTTGGTCAAGATAATATGGCTTTACCTTGGCTTATTCATAGATCAGCTGGATTCTTGTGAATGACAAAGCAAGGAGTGCTTGGTAAACCACACAAAAGCAGAGTGTTTTAGTAGAGACACATGAATGTTTCATCTGGAACATCTGGATCATGTTTACATGAAGGAAAACTGCAAATGGAAAACCAGTTAGTCTGCAAAAGACTTCGGGAGCAAAACAGACAAACAGCTGTTCATGAACTTCAGTGGCAGAGGAATAGAGAGGGTACTTGAAAAAAACAGTCAGGGGGCTATCTAGCAATCAGGAACAGAAAGCAATACTGTCTATAGTGTTAGTGAAACTGTCATTAAAATGTCATGTCCTACTTCAGTACATGCTTTGAGAAAGGTGCTAAAGAACAGAATCACAGGAATCATTTCCTGGAATGAAAGATTTGAAGCTTGAGAACCTATTGACCTAGCAGTCTTATATATAACAAGACCCAGGGCAAGGAGGGTGAAGCTATATAACCACGGAAGTAAGTGGGATCTCAGTTTCGGTGAAAGCACACAAATGGTGTTGAATTTTGTTGCCGTTCTCTTTCTATCCTTCTGCTGGCTCCTCTATCTTATCAAGCAAGCTTTTTGCAGTGCTTCAAGGCTTCTCATTTGTCATTTAGGGTAACAAGATCTAATCCCATTTTTAGATGGTCTCTAACACCAACCTCCACTAAACCTTCGGTAGAAGCTCCATCAAGCACCTTCATGCTCTCTCCTCCAAAACTCCAAAGGCTTTGAGGAGGACTCCATCCACACACAAACCTACCTTATGATCCCTTCAATCATTTTGTTAAAAGTTTCTACTGGGATGCCCACAAAATCTACCAATGTACCTGCGCATAGTCTGGAGGCACCTACTGATGAATGACAAATGAGACAGTGTAAGTACAGACTGCAGCACTGATAGCCCAGGTAATTCAGGTGATAGGAGCAGTTTAGCCATAAAAAAGGGCTGAAGCCCCACAGGGCTGATGTAGAGGAATGTTATCCCAGAGACAGCATTGTGCTGCTGCAGCTACACTGTTAAAATACTCAACATATCTCGTGTACAGTGACAGTGTTCAGCAGCATTGATATGCTCAAGCATTTCCTCTCTCATCTTTGTGTATCCTTGCCCTCCTTCCTCCTTATAGTTTCACATCAAGCTCTTTTTTCTAGGGCTTGTTTCTTACAGCTTAACACTGAGGGAATCTAAGCTGTGGCTATTGCTCCTGTCTGCTAAACTAACACAAAATGAAGCCTAACAGTCAATCAGTGGAACAGCTTAGTCAAGCATGAAACACTTTCAGACTTGGTCTTAGGTCAGAGTTGCAGGTTTGATCTTTATTTTTAAAAGCAATGGCCTAGTTTAAGTAGAAGTTACGGTCTGTGATCTGCAGATGGTCAAAGCATTCAAAATGTCATCTGGCTTCCAGATCTTTGCATTAACTGCATGAAACTGGCTAGGCAGAAGGACACACAAAAGTCCTGTTAGGGAGACTGAAATCTATGTCTGTTCCTTAAATCTGCTGATGGAAGAAGGGTGGAGATGTCCATGAAATCCCAAAGCTGTGTAGGAAAATAAAAGATAGTTATGACAGACAGCTCTTTCTTTCCTAGACTGCAGATAAGCCTGATGAAAAGTAGCTGCTGCCTCAAGCTGTTTTCCTTTTCTCTGCAGTGACAAGGTGCAGCTGGAAACCAGTGCCTATATTAACTCCTGTTCAGGATTAGAATAATTGTGGGGCTGGCACTGCTGGTCCCAAAGTGGGCAAAATTAATTAAAAGGGACAAAAACCCAAATCTAAAATAAAACACCAACTGTAAAATGCCTTCATAGAAACAGTGCTCACTTGAGGGGAAAGACTTACCAGGATGGGTCCCGTGGTCTGTGAGCTGGCAAGTCAAATGTTCCCTGGATTTCAACTGCAGATGCTTTGACCTAGCAGACAATACCACTGCCTGCCAGTGGTGAAAATGAGTCCATAGAAATCACCCATGCCAACTCTGCTCTCCAGAAGCATTAAGTCCCCTGGCACTCAATGATCCTCTGAGCACAAGTGGTGGCCACCTGTGCCATCCATAGAAATAGGATACCAACTGCCAGCTGCCATTGGCCTCCCTGCCTACTAGCTTCATGAAACGCATAGAGAGGAAAATAAATCTCCACCACTACAAATTACTGCCTGGACAAAAGAAAATCAATACACTGTAACTTCACACCATCTCAATGCCATTAAAAGATCGTTGCAAACCAATCAAAAGAGCATCCATTATTCACTCATGCTCACTTTACTGAATCCATGGCACAGTGCATAAAACATGTGTGCATCCATAATTTTGTCCCATCATTTTGCACAGTCCTTGTCTTTGAGGGAGGAAGAGGGATTTCAGCCAGCAAGGTTCATGCATTGTAGCAGCAGCTCAAAACCTTGGACTCCTGGCTCTGACGGGCTCTGACAGTCCTAGTCCTTGACTTTCTTGAAAAAAATACTCATCCTAAACTTTTTTACTCCTCGACCCACTGAGCAAAGCACACTTATCCTTTTCAGGTTGTTGAATCTGCCTTATCACGATTCATTTTCAGGCATGCCCCTTTAGCACACAAGGCAGGGCAGCACCGTAACATTAAAAGTCAAAGGGCTGACTGAAAAAATAACATGATTCTTCAGGGAAAGCAAGCAAGCAAATAAAGATGGGTCTTCATGGGTCTTCTGCTTTCTCTCATCTAGTCTTATATTTTATGACTTCTTCTGAGCTGCTTGGAATTTCTCACTTCCCCTCCTGACTGTAAGTGAATGAAAGTAAGGTGAGAGTCTCACTTCCAGGTGTTGGGACATCACAGGATCAACCTAAAAACCTGACATTTGAACTCATCACTACAGCTGGCAATTCTGATGAATAAGTAGTGGAATTATAACTAAAAAGTTTTTTTCCATTTCTTTTCAGATAATTTTAAAACTTCCAAATTTTCCCTAATATCATATAGTTTCTCCCTGCTAAAGAGTTAAAATACTTATTAATTGGATATTTTCCCTTAACATCAGAACAACGAATTGAAACATCAGTAGTGGAAATCTGATCATGCCATGGATTCAACAACAAAGGTCATTCTAGAGTTACTAGGAGGTGCAGCCTGTGACTGCTTTTACAAAGGGCTCCCACCAAATTCCCTCTTTGCCTTCAGACCTGAAGAAGTTGCATTTGCAATGATGTGTCTTGCAGGGAACCCACCCACTGGTTTCTTTTATGCCATCTACTTTTAAAGAAGGAAGTGGCCTGGCTTAGCAAGCCAGTAGCTTGGATACTTTCTGGAAATATTTATCCAGTACTTCTAATTTTACACAGAACAAGAATGGCCACATGACATAATTTGAAGTAGAAATGAGTGGAAGGGTGGCTACATATGGGAGAAACCTTTGAATATCAGTTTGTAATTGCTATAAAGTCATCCGTTGCATATTCCTTAGTCAAGTCCCTTCTGTATTTTATTGCACAAAGATATATGTTGAACAACCTGCACAATACCAAAAACAATTTCAGGCAAGAAACTATGGTATGGCTATACACTTGATGCAGCTCCTAGGTATGACATAATGCTTATAGCTTAGTGAGCAGGAGATGCAATGGGAATCTGCCAAATTGAATATTTATTCCACTTTTCTGTACAGCAAATATCCACACCTCCCACTTTGAATGATGGGGGACCCTGCACTATCAGAGCATCTTGTTTCTACTGTCATTACCTTTGCTGTTCTTAAAAAGGGCTGAGTAGGAAGTAACCATGAGAACAAGGTCACAAGGCTCTGCCTTTGGATCAACTCTCTGCCTACTCAGCAAGTTGCACTTGCTGGAACATTGCAAGTGCAGGTCTGATTGAGTCCAGGATACCTCTCCAGAGACAATATAGATGTGCTCCTTAAATCATATTATTGCTCAGCTTGATTTCATAATGGAAGATCCAATGAAATTGTGATCAGAGACACTGTGTCTAGAAGGCACAGCAGGAAGGGATAAGATTTGCTCTAATCTGTTCAGGAGAGTTGATTTGGCAATTCATACGTAGGTGTGTAGACCTTAAAAGATCTTGCTTTCTCTTCCTGCTACCACATATTCTCTGTGTTGCTATGATCAATATTACTCTGTGACCCATTCAGGGAGCGCTTGTTTGTCTCAGTTCCTTAGGACTTGGTCCTGTGCTTCATTTTCTTCCAAGGCCATTGCACAGAATTCACTGGAGCATCAGGGCTTTAGTGCTTTGAGGCTACAACCTCTGGCACTACGCAGGGCCTGGCATGATGAATGGGATCCCTTAGCACTGCAAGAACAGAAATGCTACATTATTAATAAGCAGGAAAACAAGGAGGTATATAACACTGCAGTTCTTAAGTATGTGGATTGAGGTCCAACAGTGAAAGCACATCTGTTAGTCTCATCTCCACCAGATGGTTCCTTTCAGTGCCTGAAGTTACTGTCATTTATTTCGTTGGTTATTTAGTTCAGGGCTTGCTGAGGGGTGGACACATCCCAGATATGACAATAGTGGTCTGGCACCTGAAAACTTTGCTAGGAACATAAATCTCTGAAAATACTTCAGAAATAAGTTAAAGAGTCTCCCAGAGTTTTCTTTTGAATGGTATGAACTGATTAAAAAAGAGAAACCATTTTTTTTTACAGTATGTGACAGGTTAAACTCTTTCTTTTTATTGGAAACAAGTTTTGGGAGAGAAGGTAAATCACTTTTTGTTCACTGAAAGTTTGAAAGATTATTTTTTTCAGTTTAAAAAATTAAAAAACAAAACAAAACAAAAAAAAAAAAAAAACACCAAAAAAGGCAAAATAGAAGTTGCTAAAGGGCTGAGCAAACAAACATTCAAAGTTTCAGTGTCTGAGCAGCTCCTCATGCTTAGAGCTTCAGGGAGATTTAAACCAGGGCACTGCTTTCTCCTTGGGCTGGACACTGAGAACACACATGCCCGGCCAGGGCAGCATCACTGAGCAGCAGGGACTGAACTGGCTGTTCCCAGTCAGTCAAATGTCTGTTTGCTGATCTGTGGATCCTGTAAACTGGGGAGATTTGACGCATCTTTAACTGAGGATCAGTAACAAGGTCACATATCCCCATGTCTGTTTGAATCTTCAGACAGCCTGAAATCACACTCAGTGTTGTAAAGTTTCACTTTTTAAAGAGCATGTCATAACCTCCTGGGCTCCCAAGCCAAACATTGGTTTTATTCTCTGTCTTTTTGCTTAAAAACAAAATCTTTCTTCCTTGTATGCTTGTTTGTTCATCTAGCTGTCCCATCTTACTTTCACAGAAGTAGATACTTGGGCTTTGACTGTGGCTGGAGATGGTTTTCTAAGAGGCTGAAGCCAATTAAACTTAATTCCGGCTTCATCCTCTGTGTTAGGAAGAAAATCATTTGTGATACCCAGGTTCATTATGAACCCTGAATCTGAAGTCTTTGGCAGACATTTTTAGTGATCTGTAGGAACAAAACCATTGTAAGATGAAGGGATTCAGCCTCTTGAGTTCATGATGGGGCTTCAAACTGATCTGAAGGGAACTTTTTTTTTTTTTGTCAAACTCAAAACATATTAACAAGAAAATAATGACAAGGATGAAATTGAGTAGAGGACTTTTTACCTATTTTGCAGAAGCTTAGACAGAGTCAAAAATTTTAAGATTTGTTTGAAGTACGTGTTTTACCATTTCAAAGTTCTCTTTTAGAGGTTCAAACCAGTAGCAATTAAGTTAGAAATTTGGCCAAAATCAAAACGTGGCATTTTGAACAGACAAAAACAAATTACTCTCACTGTCATTTCCAAACCTTGAGATTGTCTGCAGTACTGTTGAAGTCGCATGAGGTTCTTTATTGGAGTTGAATTGCATGACTTCTTTTACAGCATTGCTCTCCATTCAGCAACTCAACAGCAGCCAGAACCCAGGTTTTGTTCTTTTCCATTGTGACGTCTCTTTCTCCCTATGTTTGTAATGTAATCCATCAGTGCAGTTAGACCTTCTTAACAGCCTCAGATACCTAGAAGTGCACCTACCAAAGATTGTTGATGACCAAGGGGCATTGGTCCAGCAGCTGGAGTTCAGGGTACCCTGGTCTCCTCCTTAGCACACAAGCAGGTTGAATTCTACCTACAGGGACATGACTTCTAACTCTGCTGTAGCCATAGCTTTTGGCTACCTAAGCTGGTCCTTGCTCTATGAATGTAAAAAGAGGTCCTTTTTCTGGCTGCAATACATGCAAGACAAGTTAAGATCCTAGGGGATCTGATGGCCTCTCTTCTCTGTCATGGGGATTTACCATTCTAGGAGTGTGATCCCAGTGGGGACACTTTCCTGGAGCAGGTATCAGGCACCTTTGTGTAGTTTCAGAAGAGCACTGCAAACCCATTTTTCCGATTTCATGGGGAAAAAAAAGAAGGTTTAAAAAAGAAAAAAAAGTTTTGTCCCTTTTGGGGGAATATGCTTTCAGGTTGCTTTGGAAAGGACCACTTTCTCTTAATGCTACAACATAGTCTTGGAAATTACAATCCATTGCAGGCCAGAGACTCTGGATGGTGCAAGAACCAGAGCACATCCAAAGACTTTGCTATTGCTTGCAGAGGAGCATGCTACAGCCTCCAGTTCAGCAGAATCTTGCAGCCTATGTTTGAATGACATCAACTTAAGAGATTTAAATGTGTTAAACATCTTCCTGGGCATTTTCTTGTTCCTTTGAGTCCTGCTGGCACTAGCGAATGTAGCAGAGTTCAGCACAGAGGCCAGTTAGTGAACAAAGGCAGGAAAAAGAGCCAAAGGGAAGAGTTGCAGACGAGGATCCATTTTGCCAAGATCACTATCTACTTTCAGGCCAAATTACAGCTGATCTGCTCATATCTTGGTGCAATTAATCTGCCCTTAAAAGAATGATCTATCAAAGAAAGTCTAAATATATCTAGCCTTGGAGAAAGAACTCCCAGAAATTCATCATGGAGGTAAATGACAGAGCACTGTAAAGGTATTCTCAGTGCAGCTCCTTTGCCTGTAGCTGACCTTTCTTCTTGAAGAGAGATTTAAATCTTTCAGACTGTCAAGACCTCATTCTTTGGTGGCAGCACTGTTCACTAAAAGGGAAAGTGCCTGCACCACAAGATATTTTTGTTTTCACCAGGAAGCTACGAGAGCATTAATTTAAATGCATTAGCGAGACATTACATATTTGTGCGTGTTGGACAGAAGCCCGTGTTCCTCTTCACTAGCTGCCTTTCGGCATTTCTGTTTGTGGCATAGCTGTGCTGGACCAGAGGTGTGACTTGATGCTACTGGAGGCTGAAAGATGGAAGGGAAGGAGATCTGGGAGGCTGAATCTGGAATTCCCAGGTCTCACTCCAGCAGTTTATGTCACGGCAGGGAGCGAGCCGCCTGGCCCACAGATTCCAACATTTGCCCTTATATCACCTAAGCACAAGCTGTATTAACCACCAGAAGCTCTGCATTAACAGAACTGTTCAAAAGCTAAGGCCAAGGATGACATAGCCAAACCAAAAGGCCTCATTCAGATCTTTCGGATACCTCTGTATTTCCTCAACACATTTCCAACAAGCTTGGAAAGAGTACAACACTGCAGTTAGCTGGAAATTTTCAGTATGGATTTCAATGTCTAGACTGGCATTTGTCATGTTTGAAAGCCCCAGTGCTTACTGATCCATACCTTAATTTCCTTACCTGCAAATGGGAATGATGTGGCAATAATTAATATCTGGAAGCACTTCAGATACTTATACAGTGCATTCCCTGGAGCCAGCTACCTACAATCAATGGGATATAATGGCCTCATATTATCACAATAATTAAATACTTCCAGCTCTTCACTTAACCAATGTTTACAGTGCACCAGTGAGATAGAGGAAAGCTTAAATTTATCTAGCTGACAGAAAACACATGTAAAGGAAAAATAAGTGCAATATTCAGAATATCTCTCTAACATGCAAAAAGCTCTCATGTGTTTCTGAGCAATTAAATTCAGAGAATTGTTAGGCAGCTTAGACCACTTAATTTTAGGACTGCAGGAGTCCACCCTGAAGCTCAAAGAACTGCATCCATGCACTGCAGGTCTTATGCTTGGATCCTGATAATCAAAATTATACAGAATATGATTGAAGCAGCTGTACTTCCATGTCCATCTTCAAGACATTATTTATGTTTCTAAATAAAGACACTCAATAAATTGTTACTGGGACAGAAGGAGAAATACTTATTCTCTGGGGTATATGTATTACTAGCCAAAGCCTTTTGAAAAGTATTGCTATTGTACCTCTGCTAACAAGCTGATATTTAATCCGCACAACAATTTGGATGTTATTTTTGCCTTTATCACACTTATATTGCATCCAATGTAAAAGCTTGTACTGATTGGATCAGGAATAGGGGATAGAGGCATTTTTAAAAGAAAGGTATTTAAGATTTAATTAAAAAAAAAAAAAAAAAAAAAGAGTTCTATCATTTTGTGTCTGAATGACTGGGTTCAGTTCTGCCTCCCCCTTTCCTTCCTCCTTCAACCTGGAAAAGAAAGGATAAATCTGGACTAGTCAGGCTTATAGTGTAGCTATATATACATATATTCCCTTTACTATAAACAAACACACAGGCTAGAACCATAATCACAAATGCTGTCTCACCAAAAATCTGAACTTTTGTTGACCTACCCTGTGTTTTGTGTACTTGAAAGAAAACAGAGACTAAAAAGATGGATCTGAATAAGACAACATGTTCTGTGCATAGCATGGAGCAAAGTGCATCTCCAATGTGATTACCAGGAACCAAGTGGGAATGTGTTATTTCAAACTGATTTTGAGTCATATAATGTATCCCTCAGAGAATTGACTGCAACATAAGTAAGAGCAGACGGACCATCCTGTGTTTGGAAAACATACTCCATTTGATGCATCTTCAGAGTAATACTGAATAATAGAAGATATTGTATATCATCTTATTTTTTTATGATGCAGCACCACAATGCAGGTTAAATAGAAACATTCAGTCAAAAAAAACCCAAAGTGTAAAACTCCAGGAAGTCAGAGGGGAACTTTGCTTTGACTTCTGTGAACTTTGCTAAATCGGGCTGCTCATACCCTTATTTGCTCAGAGTTCTTCAAATATGGCATCTGAATGAAAAATTAAAAAAACTTCTGCTGTCCGTTTGTTTCTACTTCCTCTTGTTACTCTTACATAAAATTGTTCATAAGCATTCACAGAGAAATTGCAGTTCAACTCTAAGAAACTGGAAAGATCTCTTCATTAGGCCTGACCCAAAAGCCACCTAGTATTTCCACCATTCCTAATGGACTTTTCTGTCAGATGCCTGACAAAAGTTTCCCTAAAGTCTACAGTAAATTCGGTGCAGTGTCAACAGGAGTAAATTTTAGCAGTGTGTGGTAGAGACCCTTGGACTTTTGTAAGATACCCTTGTCACAGCTTTATGCCCCACATGCCTTAAAATCCAAAACTCTTACTGCTTATTAAATCCCTACTTTTGGTTCAGGTGGTTAAATCATTTTATATCAGCTCCATCAATAAACATGAGCCAAAGTCTGCTTTATGTGAACAACCACAAAGGCAGAGAACATCTTGTTGGCTTAAAGGGACACTAAAAGAAAGGGGAAAGATATAAAGACCTCCACTTTAACAGTATCTACTATGTCTGTGCACTATGTGTGATCTGAAAAGCATTAGCAATTTGTTTTATTTTGGTCTTGTAATTAGAAGGATTGTACTTCATTATCCTACTGTAGCTCTTGCTGTGACACAGTTCCAGTTATCTTTCTAAAAGAAAGATGTCATACACAGGATCCAATTCTGTCAATTGATTACAAAAGCTTTGAAAATGTCTCCATTTCTTATTTCAAGACAGCATCTAAAGGAAAAGGAAAAGGAAAAAAAAAAAAACCAAAACAAAAAACAACCACAACCTATGGAGTTACTATATTCTTGGGAATGATATAGGGAAGGATTTCAGACAAGGTAGTTCATTTCTATAGAACGGAATACTTCAAATACTGAGGGGAAAGATATCTTTTGGTGGTTTGTTTTTTCCCCTTTTTCTTTGCATGAAAGCTTTCATCTGAAGGGGGGGAAAAAGCAATCCACATTAATTAATTGATATAAATGTGATGGTGAGGAGGGCGTTGGGTCATTGGGTTTTTTCCCCAGAAGACCCTGAAGACACTGTTCTATATACTGTATAGAAAAAAGTCATTTTTCAGTCTAAGAAGTCTCCAAGGTTGTCTCCAAGAACTGTGCTCATAGATATCCAACTCCTGCTTCTTCTCCTCACCTCATCTGCCATTATTTTGCCTTTCCTTTAACAATCACAGCCTCTTCTTGTACGAAACATATGTTTGTAGCTAATAAGATGATGTTGCCAGTGATACATATAATCTTATGTTCCTGTGTGCATATGTTAAATACAGTATTCATTTTGAGTATCCTTATATTCAGAAGGGAAAAGGTCTTTCCTATATTTATGCTAATTAGCATACCATACTCTACCCAGAATTCGTCATATTTTGCTAAACTATGCCAGAGAAAATGTATTAATAGCTGAACTGCTGCAACCCTTTATTAATATCAGCATTGCAAGCTCTGTACCAATTTTAAGGCCTATCAAGAAGACGGGATTTTTGTCCTTATTCCTAAAATCTTTATAGCTAAGTAATCAAAGATAATGAAAAAATGCTCCAGGGGAAACAGTTTGGGTATAAAGGCAAGTGGTGTTTAACTCCACACTGGGTTGTTCTGAATCAGTGACATGACTCTAGGTCTTGCCTTAAAAAATTACCTAATTATGCTTCATTAGCTCCCAAACCTTTATGAAAGGATTCCTAAAGACAATGAATACTTCCAAGAACTGTTTGATGTGAGAGGAAACTATATGTTCAAAGTGGAAGCAGGCCTGCACGTTGCATTGTGCTGGCTCTTTGTCCTCCTACAACACTGGGTGTTGTGTCCAGGTTTAGGAAGAATGCAAAAATTAGAATTGATAAATATCCAGAGGCCTTGAATAAAAACAGAAGCCATGGCAGCACATTTGATTCTCACCTCCAGACAGATGGACAAGAAATCTACAGGTTTAGTGACAGGGTATTTCTTCACCTCCAACTCAAGGAAACACCACATGCTTTCTCTTCCCAGGTAAGATAATACTTTCACCTTAAATCCTTGCCATAAAGGCCTGAGGAGGTCTACCTGATAGGAGCACTTCCCAGATCATCCAAAGAAGTGGAGATGTCTGGCTCCTTGGAAAGCTCTGGTCTGACACTGCTTTCTTCTCAATATGACTCACTTCAATCTTCTCCTTTCCTTCACCTCAGCCTCACTCTTTAGTTGCTCTTACATTTATAGCACTTTCTCTGTATCCTTCACTTATTTTCTTCAAAGTCTCTCCTTCTCCTATTAGCTGTTCTTCTCTGAACTGCATGCCTGAACTTGAGACATGATTTTTGTAGAGAAATGGAAAGCAGAGGGAAGGTTAACATACCATGTGTGGTCACCACATTATCTAGGATGTCATATACTCTCTCCATCTGGGCAATCTCTTCTGTTGAAGGTTTTTAGCAGAGGAACTGCTTTACCTGCATACAAAAAGGACTCATTATTCTTGTGTTCATGGGTACAAACTGACACAAATGTGATTAATACAAAGCTTCAATAATCACCACTGTTAAAAAAAAAAAAAAAAAAAAAGCTTAAGGAAAATGTGAAAATATGAAGAGGAGAAAGAAAGAGGTGCATTACAATCTGTACAAGAACAGATGTATATCTATAAAGCAGAAAGACAAACAGCATGAAGAAAACTGCAAAACACCATGGCATGTGAGCTACTTTCTAGTGCCTCTGTATTAGCAAAAAAAACCACTGTGGCAAGACCTACATATGAGCATCATACAAAGGAAAAAACTTTATCTAGGCAGAAGCTTCACAGTTGGCTACATTGACCAAGAACATGAACAAATAATATTAACCACATAGCTCCACTTGTCACAGTTTTTACAAGTCAATCCCTGGTGCAGAAGTAATTGTCCCAGCAAGACAAAACCCCTACAACTGCTGTTGAACATGACAGCAGAAACACTTTTGTTTCCTAAGCTGTATGATGAGGACTGTCTCCTCAGGTGCCAACAACCTTCCTTTAACTCTCTTTCCTACTACACTCTTTATTCTGCACTGAAAAGGCATTTGAGATTCCACTGGTTTCAATGAGGTCTAAATTTCACTAAACCACAATCTTTGCCATGCTACTGAATACTACTGGTACCAGTGGATACCAAGTTGACCATGAAACAGAAATTTGACCTTGCAGCAAAAATGACCAACAGCCTCCTGGGCCAGTAGATTGAGGGAGGTGATCCTTCCCCTCCATTTATCTCTAGTGAGACACATCTGCATGCTGTGTCCAGTGTTGGGTTCCTCAGTACGAGACATGGATGTACTGGAGCAAGTCCTTTGAAGGGCTGTGAAAATGGTGAGGGGATTAGAACATCTGTCACACAAAGAAAGGCTGAAAGAGCTCAGACTATTCAGCCAGAAACAGAAAAGAATCAGGGGAATCTTATCCATGTGTATAAATACCTGTTCAGAGGAGTTAAGATGATGGAGTCAGAATCTTCTCAGTGGTGTTCAGTGACAGCAATAGAAACAAATTGAAATACAGGAACTTCCACATAAAGTAACAAAAATCCTTTGTACTGTGGTGGTGGTTGAATATGGAATGTGTTTCCCAGAGAGGCTGTGCAGTGTCCATCCTTGGAAATATTCATATCCTGATAGCACATTGACCTGGGCAACCTGTTGTAGGTGACCGTGTTTTGAGCAGGGAATTGGACTAGATTAAATCCAGGTGTGTCTTTGAACCTCAACTGCTATGTGATTTCATGAAATACACAGCCCAACCTGCCCAGTGACTAGATGCAAAAAGGCATTCACATATTCTTTGGCTGAAAGTCAGCGACTGTTTAACTTACATTCTGAAGATATATAAAAGAAGGTGTGTCAGTAGCGTTTTGCTTGGTGCTTCAATAAAACAAATTCTCTTAGGTCACACTTCAAGATCAGTGTCTCCGTCCCAGCTAAGACCTGTAGACTTGTACTACAGATCTGAAGTGCTCAAATCTTTAGCACACATAATAGTGTTACTCAATTCTTAAACATGTGTCTTTTCATCAGTTTTACTAGGGTGGTGGGCAAGATGAGAGAAAATGGGTCAATAGCTGACCTAGAAATTTAAACCAGCCTTCAACTTTAAGGCCAGAGCTTCACCTATGAGACTGGACCAATATATCTGAGACTGGGATATGTTTTTGCAATTAATCCACTGTTAGTTAGCTGAAATAAAAGCTCCATAACTCAGGTATCTTCAGATGCTATTGTTCATATTTGAGCAGGATTTGTCTTACTGCAGAACAGCAAGAGGATGTTCTGAGTTTACAGTTTTAATTAGTCAAGGATAAATTACTGGGAGAAACCAGACACTGTTCATTTGCTGTCTCAACACAGTAACTCTTTATAAGTCAGCACAGAAGAAACACAGATCGAACTGAAATGGCAAATATACCCACAGACATTGCCATGCTTCTGCTTCTCCTTCAATCAGAAGTTCTTGGGGAAGAATTTTCTCCGGCATCCAGGGCCTTCCTCTTGTATGAATCTCCATATTTTTCTGCATCCTAATGGTAGAGTTTAGGAAGAACAGTATCCTCTAGAATTTAATTTTCTTCTACTTCAGTATAATGATTTCCTGATCAGCCACAGCAGGGATTCAAACTTCCTGACAGCTTATATATAGTAGCAAGAAACCAATAAATGCATTTTGATTACTGCAGTGGTGCTCAGCTGTACCTCTTGATACAGCAACAAAGAGGATGTGCTCTCTAGGATCATCTTGAGATGGTAAAGGAGAGGGATTAGGAACTGAGAACCAACATTGAGAGTCCTGTGGCTAAATGAATGCAAAGGGGTTTGCAATCAGCAGACTAATGGTGGGTGAAAATTATGTTGAACATCTCAGAGCATCTGGAAATAGCTTTGTGCATGGGCTTGCCTATGTAGAACTATAACTAGAGAGTCTGGGAGAGACATGCTGGAGGTTGCACAGAGTTCCAAGTTATATGGGAGTAAGTTGAACGGGCACCGCTTGTCTCCGGGCAAGCTATGAAATGTGCTGTAGGTCCCTGAGGTCTTGGCAGCATTCTCTGACCTGGCAGAGAACAGACCTGGAGCCTCACAAGAGCCCATCCAGCAAAAGCTGAGAAGGAGACTGACTCCATTATCAGAGTCGTGATCATTGAGTAGGGAGTCTTGGTTCAGATGTTGTATCATTTGATCCCTGGACAGAAAACTTTGGCAAATGTTCAACAGAAAATAGAGTCAGGCTATCAGTTGCAATACAAAAGACATACAGGCCAAATCAGAAGGAGTATATACTGAAATTAATTAATGAAGAAGGAAACAGAACAATTGTTGCATTGTGAGATCCAGCCACTAAGTATGAAGAGGAAGTTATAAAAGCATTTCTTTTGTACCCACTAGCTCAATCCTATGAGTCACTTGGTCAATTCCGTCCCTGGTTTAACATTGCTGTTGTCAGGGGAGTCAACAGCAGAAAGAAATTTAGTCTTTCCCTTCTCTAGAAGCAAGCTGTGATCTTTATGTTCAAATACCGACTTTATATCAGAGAGAAATGGCAGATCACAGAGGCTGAGGACTGTATTATTAAAGCAGGTGAGTTAATTAAAGCTCTCCAGTTTACGATGAGGACTGTGTCTAGCTCCTAACAGTTATATCTGGGCTCTCCTTAAGGATCGAGCATCCTTTCTCCTTTCTGTCATACAAGTAGTTTTTCATCCGGGTTTATGGAGCAAAGATGACACTCAGTGGCTGGTTGGGTTATCACAGGTGTGTATTTCCAGCAGTTTTACAAAGGGACTACTCAGATGCTGTCTGCAGAAGCTGTTCACAGACCCTGAAGTGCTATGTTGAGGACAATACCATCTTCAGATTTCCAGATAAGGACAGTAATCCTCCACTCTGATCCCATGCATACTAAGCAGTAATTTGTTTTTCATGTACATTTTCAAAAAATGCATTTCTTAGCAGAATTTCTCATGGTTTTCATGAGATGGAAGGAAAAATTTTGAAGAATGTCTCTATGGAATTATTATTTTTTATATTCTTTGTGGAAAAAATAGAATTACCTGTTCTTTGTATTCACAACCAGAGAATTCCCTATGCTGTTATAAAGAGCTTCCAATGCATAAACCCAAAACTCTTTGTGAGCACTGTAGACATTGGCTTTCCTGAGATGCAGCTGAGATGGAGACTTACATCAGGACCACAGTGATGAAAAAAGTCAAAGGTAATGTTCATGGGCCAAAAGAAGGATCCAAGTAAGCATTTACCTGGTATGGGGGAGAATTGGGTTTCAGGGGGTTTAGTCTGTCACTCAGTGCCCTCCCACTAACATGGTGTGGGAATAGAAACCACCTAACTTGACCACTTTGTGACCGAAAGACATCAGCATAAGGCCACCAGATGTTTGATATGTACTTCATAAAGTGTATATATGCTGGTTAACTCTGCAGTGCATGCTTGTCTGTCTCAGCACCTCCTAGTTACACCTGGTCCCCTTCCCAGACAGGGAGCCATGTACAAGCTTTTGCATTAATTAATGTTGTCACACAGCTTCCCCTTCCTCCCAGTAAATCCCCCAGAGGAAAGCTGGAAATATCCTGGAGGTATGATCACAAGTGTGATTGTCTTCACTGATGAGTTACCCAGAAGAAATGAGCTCTTCTCTCAGTCCCATTTCTCAAAAAATAGGTGTCCTGACCCAGAATGAGTGTGTCCAAGAGCCTTTTTCATTAGTAACATAAATACAGGGAAGGCAGAAATTCATTTATTTCTGCTCCCTGCAGATCCCTAGCATTAGGAAATAAGGTATATTAGCAGAAGAGCAGAGACAAGCTGCACCACCAAAGCTGTCTGTGGTCTTTCTGGGTTAAAAAATAAGAGCTGGAGCCTTCAAGGCTGGCCAGGCAACATTTACTGTCATTAAACTGATGTATCAGTAAGGGGGGAAATGTGGATCGACAGAAAGAGTACAGTTTCTAAATAGAGTAATGCTCCTTTGGTTTGGCAAAGTCCTTTTTAGTGATGGTCCTCAGGCTGATAAAGACAAGAGGATCTCCCACAAATGTTAAGCAGAAATTTGCACAGAATAAAGCATTTCTGTAGTGAATAAACTCTGAAAATATCTTTGCGATTTCTAACTTACTCCACTTGCTGCAACAAAGAATATCCCTTGCAAGTACATCATCCTACTTTTTCCTCCGTTGGAATCTGACTTGGATTCCCTTGCATCTTTCTTTTATTGCCCCACTTTGCAGAGTCTCCCCGGCTGCTCCACCTGGTAATATAGTCAGTATCAGAGACTTTACTAATATTATTTTCTAGATTTGACATCAGGCTTTACAATTATTGGTCAGCTCCAGGCCTCAAACAGGAAACACAGGTCAATGATTACACTTATACTCCTTCAATGCTCTTTAGCACAGGGACCATGTTTTTGCCCTGTGTCTGCAAGGCACAGTGAATGATAGCAAGTCATATCATAACTACCCTAATGGAGAAAAATAATGAATGCCAGGTACAGACATCATTCAGAGGAGGTGTTTTGGATGGCCTGCAGAAGAAATAGATAATGCATGATTTGGAATACATATATGTGTATACATTTATATGCTTATACATGTATATAAGCTTATATATACTCGGTTGTTCATATTATGCAGAATAACTGTCAAACATACAGGTAGGCTGAACACCTCAATTTGGACAAACCCTGTTGCCAGGCTTAGGTTTTGATTTGTCATATCACTAGGTTTATTATTTGTTTTTAACACTCAACCTTGCATCAAAATAGATATGACACATTCTTCTCATCCCTTCAAAACAGACTGAGATAAGGTGATGCTTCTGGACTGTATCCCTTTACATCCGTCTGGGACAGCACTCCTCAAGGTAAAGGCTTTTTGCAGAGAATCATCTCCCACATAAACTAACATGGAACCAAATGCTGACATGTTTTCTTAAATCCAGCTTCTTAAAAGCAGTTTAGGTGTCTGACACTACTGAAATCAAACAAACTAATTTTCTATATGCTCCTGAGTGTCCATTGTTAACACAGTTGCCCGGGAGATCACTGGAGAGTTATTCTTCAGGAGTAAGGATTGACTAGACTAATTTAGGATTTGCCTTATTATTTCACACTTTTTGCCTTTAAGTCACCAACTTCAATCTATTCACACTGTGATTGCTTTCTCCTCCAGAGCTCACTTCTCTCTGCCAAAATCTTTCTAGCATTATGTTATTACTTTTTTCCAATTTGCCTAAAATTTCTGAAGTTTAACTGGATGCAGTTCAGTTTCAGAATTAAAGCAATACAAGAACATAACCAATGAGCAAGGAAAAGCAATGTTAACCATCCTCAGTGTGTCACACACTGCAAAAGTCAAACTAGATCAGGCTCAGTCCACAGTTGCACATATTCCAGTCGATACACCCACGAGAACTCCATTTGAGCTGGCACCAAAGACCAGAAACTTTCTGAGAGTGTTTTGAAAACGGCTTGTGAATATCAAAGTCCTTTAAACTTCAGATAAAGTTCCTAAACATGACTTATGTAGGCTTCATAAGAATTTGGCTTGCATGCTGGCAGAACATTCAAAAAGGCCCCTTGTCTTTATACTTGAACAGATTAGAATAAAAATTCTTAAGGAATCATGAAATTAAAGTAAAATCAACATATATTAGCTTTGAACAGAGGGATGCAAACTTAGGCTTACACTGAATGCAAAGTTTGCAAATACTAGGAGTCAGGAGCTGCTGTTTTGCAACTACTTTCCATGTAATGTGGAGTGGGAGAAACCTGGGTGTCCAGTACAGAATTATACTGACTTCTTTTAAAAAGTGTAGTTTCCCTACTGCTTTGCAGGCTTATATATAGTTCACTCCTGTCGTGGTTTAGGCCTGATTGACAGCCAACCACAATGCAGCACCTCTCTCTCCCTTCCCCTCTGGCAATGAGAAGGGACAGAGAGCCAGGATTGGGGTTCAAGATAGGACTGGGATGGGGAAAAATCCCCCTTTTATGATCACGAGCAAAAGGCAGACTCGTTAGGGGAAGAAAAAAAGAACATACATTTATTACAGACACTAACAACACATAACAGAGTAGGACAGTGAGAAGCATTGCCACATCTTGAGAACACCTTCCCCCCACCCCTCCCTTCTTCCCGGGCTCAGTTCTGCTCCCGATATCTCTACCTCCTCCCCCAGTGGCGCAGGGGCAGGGAATGGGGGGTGCAGTCAGCGCTGCCACTTCCTTCATGTTCGGTGGGGGGAGTGTCCAAAACTTGTTCCCCCCCTACTCCATCATGGTCCCCCTCTCACAGGAGACAGTCCTCCACAAACTTTCTCTGACTTGAACTCCTCCCATGGGCCGCAGCATTCCCCACACTGCTCCATCGTGGGTCATTAACTTCTTCCGACTGGATTCCCTCCCACGGCTGCAGCCCTTCCCGAGCTGCTCCGGCGTGGGACTCCCCCGCATGCTGCAATCCTCCCAGCGCTGAATTACAGCAGCGGGGCTGCCTTTTTCCATGAGACCCCGGCCTTCTTCGGGCACAGAACCTTGATCCAGCCGAGCAGGAACAACAGGCCACAAATCAATGTGTGCTCCACCGTAGATCTTCATGGGTGGCAGGGGGGGGCCGCCCTGCTGTCTCACCACAGGATACAGGGGGGTCTCTGCTCCTGCACACCTCCCCCCTCCTTTCTTCCTCTGTTCCTCCACTGACCTTGGTGTTCATGCAGCTGCAGCAACTCCTCCTCACAAGTCCAACTGCCCGTCACCACGTCCCTTCTTAAATACGTTATCGCAGAGGCGCAGCCGATTGGCTCAATTTCCCAAACAGAAGTGGAGCTGACGTGGAGCTGGGGGAGCTTCGAGAAGCTTCTCACAGGGGGCCGCCCCGATAGCCCCCTCCCCTGCCACCAAAAAACTCCACCACTCACTCAACCCAGGACAACTCCTTATGGTTCCCTGATGCCTCCTTCATCATTATTGCTTTCTCAGTTTCTTTCTCCTATTCAGTGTTTCACCTGATTTCCTTCTCCCCACATACATGCACTTGCATTCTCATCAAGTCCCATTTTGTTATTTCCTGCACTTAACGTTAACTTCTAAGAAGACTTTAGTCAGTAAAGGGTCTGTCCTTTGTGCCTACTGTATGCCCATCAGTTGTCATTACTGGGATCAACAAGACTCTAAATGCCTCTGTGTTCTCCAGTTTTCTCTGTAAACTTATCAGTACTTGCAATTGCTACCAGTGCATTTCCCAAACTGAGCACAACAAAAGTAGAGCATGCTAATTGACATTCTTTTTCTTATATTCTTTCTGTGTACTAAAAAGACATTTCCAAAGTAGGGCAGTTCTTTTCAACCTGGATCTTTATCTTTGGTAAGGTTGACGCTGCCTTTACATGCTGCCCTTCTCTCTGTACTGGCTGTCAAGTACTTGGGATGTCCGTAGAATCCTCCTTAATCCTGTGGTTTTGGAAATCTGTTTCCCACACAGTGATTGGATACTAGCAATGACAATAAACCACTGTACTCCTTGGTTTCATCTTCTTTAACATAACAAATGCTTTACTCATCTTTCTGGTGCCATTTCAAAAGGCTTAGTGCTAGGCAGAAGAAAATCATGGGTGGGTACACATAGCTGAATTTAGCTGCTGAGGTAAGATTACCTTCTACAAACATTTGCACAGCCCCTAAGAAAAATAGCATCTCGAATTCAAATTCAAATCAGGTTTAGTTCCAACACAAGCTTTTGGAAAGAGAAAGAGTAGCTAGATCAAGATGTCCAAAGAAGGGTGGTGTTTTGGAGAAAGCATTAACTGGAAAGCAGTGGGAAGGTGTGACTGAGCCTTTTAGAAATCATGGCATATAGACAAGGTTGCTGTGGAAGGGATAAGCAGTATTTTCCGCTCACTGAGGCCAGAACAAATGGTGATGCCTTAACCTACAGCAAGGAAACAACATGGCAATATATACTGCTTTTAAAGGTACATTAGTCAAACATCTGAGAAAAATTTGATATAGCTGTTCTGACCTTGAGGAACTGAAATGGTCTTTATGTGCCCTCAGTGCTCTAATTACTATGGCTCTGGGGGATCCCACAGTGGTGCTGGGAACCAGATTCATACAATGGTGTGTGAGTGGGCACAAGAAGGCCTTGACAGCAGGGCCACAGCGGGATTCAGACTAAAATCCACACCAGCCATGAAGGGCAAGAGACTGTAGTCTTTATGGCTGTTGATGTCTCATTTCCCAGGGAGTAGCTGCCCCACAAGGGAAGTGGAAGGGGTGCCTCAGAGCCAGCCACAGATTTGTCAAGGCTTATTCTGCTGGCATAGTCTCTGAGTCATCAACGATGCTGGTTTAATTGCATTTACATACCGTGCTATTTCCAAACACCATGCACAACAACCCTAATTTTGCTCTCAACAAGATGAGATGCCTTTGAACTTCACTGACAATCTAAGTTTCTGACAGTCTTTTAACTCACAAGTGACACACAGCCATGGTCTGTGATCATGTCACTCAGTACTGATGATGTTTCTTTTTCACACCAGATCTCTCTCCTGGTCTTTTGATTAAATAATCTAAAATGACTCCAGTAGGAGGACTCGATGGGTCTCAGAGAATCATAATGTGACTGACATCCATCCACAGACCCAATTCTTCCTGTTTAAATGGAAGTGATTTCCTTTCTTTCTCTGTGCACAAAAGGAACATCTGCAACAGACAGCAGAAGAGCAGTGGGGTTTATCCGCAGTGCCAGGAAGTAAAGTTCATGGTAGTCATAAAGAGAAATCATTGTTAGGAAGTAGGAGAGCAGGGCAAAGGATGAAATTCAGATTATAGGGAACCTTAAATCATCTCCCTCAAAAAACGAAGCAAGCAGCTCAATGTGTAGATAAGGAGTCAGTCATTCTGTTGTTAATATATCACAAGACACAGCATGTACCATAACTTAAATTACAGTTGATCTATAATTTTTATAGTAGAATGCATTCAGCCATGGTCAAAAGGCCTGACATGATGAAGACTTTATCTGATTTATCACGAAGTTGGGATGGTTAATTGTCCTCTTAGTTAAACATTAGTTTCATTTTCTCATTCCTGGCAGTGTAGTTTCAGTTTATAGTCTCTGGGTCTCGATGCACTTTTACATGTTGGATTAAAGAGCCGGTGGTTGTCTGTCAGCTCTTTAAGGAGCAGCTTACAGACTGCCAGTGAGTGTTTCAGCAGTGCCTGTGGGCTCCCTGTGTGGAGGCTGGGTCTAGGTCTCTCACTGCAGTATGTGATTTTCAGAGCTCAAACCACGCTCAGTCTGTGCTGCTAGTACTCACAGAAGCATCTCTGGCCACCTTTCTTTCCCCTGCATGACCTTCTGCAGCTCTCATTAAAACACAATTAATTGACTCGTGAATCTAAAGCATGCATTTCATTCTCTGACTTTGATTGGTACCTTCTTATCTATTATTTGCAAACATGGAAGAAACCACTAGGTATTTCAGAAATGTTTACAAATCTCATAATTTTCAATCATGTTAGTACAAATCTAATTTTTTTATTAAGTTTTTCCATCTATTCCTTTTTATTACTGTTTAATTTTGGAATGAGAAATATGCTTAACATTATTTGATAGCTAAACATTGAACATCCAGTTCTATTAATAGACTGAAGTATTCCTGTTGCTGAGGAAGATTAGTGTAACCCTGTTTGCTGAATGAAACACAAAATAAAAAGAAAACATTAGCATCAATGAGAATGTTTTGTTTGCTACAGTTGTCCTTGGTAATGAAATACAAGGTGAAGTTGTAGAAATAATATGATCTTGATAAAAATGTAGTAAATTTGATTAATTTTGTGTGTATGTAATCAATTCAAGGGAGTAATTTCTTGGTGTTTTCCCCAAGGCAGTGTTCCTAGATATCATACCACCCTCGTTAATGCAGAAGACGTCAAACTAAATAAAGTACACACCTCCTTAATTTCAAGCGTAACAAGTATGACTCCACCTTTTCGTATTAGTCTAAATGAGTCTATATCCTCATGTAATAATTCTGTGTAATGGTGCAAAACTTAAACCAGGAAAGGTAGCAAGTATTAACAGAGCTTTGTCTAACCACCAAGAGCACTGTCAATAATAGTTTACTGAAATGTACATTTTGTTTTGCTTTAAAATGAAAAGTAACATATTTGCATTATATACTTTCCCTTTATATCATGAAAATAGCTTAAAGATTCAAGAGCATCTTTCCCAACTGACTCCTGGTGAAAAATTACATAGGTAAAAAATATTAACATGCAATCTAATTAAAATTCTTAAATAGTCCTGGTGATTTGAAGTCCCATCTTTTCTTATTTCAGTGGCACTAGTATTACAATCTCTTGGCTGATTCTGAAAACATTGTTTTTTGGATCAAAATGTTCTCCTGTCCTGGGTTGAGTGAGTGGTGGAGTTTTTTGGTGGCAGGGGAGGGGGCTATCGGGGCGGCCCCCTGTGAGAAGCTTCTCGAAGCTCCCCCAGCTCCACGTCAGCTCCACTTCTGTTTGGGAAATTGAGCCAATCGGCTGCGCCTCTGCGATAACGTATTTAAGAATGGACGTGGTGACGTGCAGTGGGACTTGTGAGGAGGAGTCGCTGCAGCTGCATGAACACCAAGGTCAGTGGAGGAACGGAGGAAGAAAGGAGGGGGGAGGTGTGCCGGAGCAGAGACCCCCCTGTATACTGTGGTGAGACAACAGGGCAGCCCCCCCCGCCACCCATGAAGATCTACGGTGGAGCAGACATTGATTTACAGCCTGTTGTTCCTGCTCGGCTGGATCAAGGTTCTGTGCCCGAAGAAGGCCGGGGTCTCATGGGAAAAGGCAGCCCCGCTGCTGTAATTCAGTGCTGGGAGGATTGCAGCATGCGGGGGAGTCCCACGCCGGAGCAGCTCGGGAAGGGCTGCAGCCGTGGGAGGGAATCCAGTCGGAGGAAGTTAGTGACCCATGACGGAGCAGTGTGGGGAACGCTGCGGCCCATGGGAGGAACTCATGTCAGAGAAAGTTTGTGGAGGACTGTCTCCTGTGAGAGGGGGACCACGATGGAGCAGGGGGGAACAAGTTTTGGACACTCCCCCCACCGAAGATGGAGGAAGTGGCAGCGCTGACTGCACCCCCCATTCCCTGCCCCTGCGCCACTGGGGGAGGAGGTAGAGATATTGGGAGCAGAGCTGAGCCCGGGAAGAAGGGAGGGGTGGGGGGAAGGTGTTCTCAAGATGTGGCAATGCTTCTCACTGTCTTACTCTGTTATGTGTTGTTAGTGTCTGTAATAAATATATGTTCTTTTTTTCTTCCCCTAACGAGTCTGCCTTTTGCTCGTGATCATAAAAGGGGGATTTTTCCCCATCCCAGTCCTATCTTGAACCCCAATCCTGGCTCTCTGTCCCTTCTCATTGCCAGAGGGGAAGGGAGAGAGAGGTGCTGCATTGTGGTTGGCTGTCAATCAGGCCTAAACCATGACATCTCCTTATCCTTTATACAGTATATCTATCCAGACTCTAGAAAAATCACACTCTTCTAAACTGATCTGGGAATGGTATGACTGAAGCTGACTTACTCCATGGCCTTAAGTTAACTAACATATCTCTATTCTATGTCAAACTAACTTTCACAAACATATGCCCAAAACCACAAGTGCTTTGAGATTAGTTTTCTTATAACTAATTCTTGGGAGAAAATTATTTGAGCACTAAAAAGCACAAAGTGTATGAAATCTGAAAAATTTCAGGAATGTGCTGTCACCATGTGACAGGTCAGTATCTATTTAGCTTTAACTCTAATTCCTTCTATATGAAAGTCAAACTACTAATTATATTGCTATTATATAAAAGCCAGACATAGTAAGATAAACACTGGAAGTTCTCATACAGACATGTGTTCAGCACACAATCAGATTCCCATTTGCTCTAAGTAACGCAGAACAAGGGTTGCACAGTTTTCTAGACTTCCTAGATTCCTATCTGCCAGGCCAGGCTCAGAGAGGCATCAAAATTGCAAAGAAATTCAGTTCTGTTGCAGCTGGTGGTACTTTCTTGTTAATCTTGCTTTGCAACACATGACACCATTTTCTTGATTGCCATGTTTGCTTGATTGCCATCATAGAAATTTTGTGCCGTAGAATATTTTTTATATGAGGAAGAAAAAAACAAATTTCAGCTACTCTCAGATGAACAAGAGCCATTCATGTGACTGAATGCAGACATCTCCAAAGCTAACCTCTAAACCAGACCAAGTCTCTCAGTTTATGTCTACATCCTTGATATCTGACACAAAGGGCAGCTGCCCACTTCTGTATGACTAAATTCTTTCCCTTGTGAAATAGAAAAGTTTCATCATAGCACCCATGGGGAATGACCCTGCCTTGTGTTAGGTCCTCAGTTGTGTCTGGGGACTAATTGGGAACATGTTAGTTAGCCCCAGGCAGAAAATGCACCAGGAAAAATTTCCACAACCTGTGTGGAGAATCAACACCTTTAACTTAACAGCACAGAGGTAGCCCAAGAGTCCTTTTCTAGTTAATCTGGAGAAATAGGCACTTCGTCATAAAGACCAAAAGTAGATTACTCACATCTTTAGGCTGATTATTTGTCTCCATGATTATAAATGTGTGAAGAGTGACTAGGAGAGAGACAGACATCTACATGGTAGAAATCTAAAGGTAGATGAGATGAATCTCCCTGAAGTGTCTGACAGTTGCGCTTCCAACATAATGCCCCATATTAAAGTCTGTGAGAATTAATTAACAGTTTAGAGTTAAACACGTACTTCAAATGTCCTTCTTGCCCATCAATGATTTCTAAAATCAAGGCCAATTCTTTTAATCGAGGTTACACTGAAGCTGATGACAAACTCCCATTTTCTTCACTGGATCCTGGATTTCCATGTTAGGGTTCAAGTCTCCACATAAGAGATGCTTGTTTTAATTGGATTACTTGCCAGTGTCTCTGCTGATAGGCAGCAGAGACTGACAAAAACAATTATAATTCTGATATTCTGGACAGTTCTGCTACTTTAGTTCTCCCCCAGCATCTAAAGAATTGGCAGTTCTTAGAAGAAAGTCCATACTAAATTAGGAAACGTTCCTCTCTGCTCTATATTAACAGCTTGCAAGCAGCAGGAGACCAAGTAGTTTTGCTCTATGAATTATTTTTTAAATTGAGAGAATTAGTACTTTTCTTGTCCTCTATTTTTATTGCAACACTTTTGCCAGGACTCCATATGCCAAGATGTAATTAGTTTTCAGAGAAGACATTTGGAGCTCTGGCACAAACCGTGGATAGTTTTAACAGCTTCTCTCTTCTTTCTTCTGAATATTAAGCAGGAGCATATAATTGACTGTGACTTCTTTCAAGGAATTTCTGGAGTTTAAATAAATTTTCAGAATTAGATAAATTAAAAACAAAATAAGATTAATTGAAGTATTATTCAAAGAAGATATTTTAGGCACATAAAAAATCAGGAATTCCTACAGTTATGAAGGTTCATTTCAGTGCAAATTCAGCCCTATCTTTTGATTGCACATATATCCTTTCTCTCTTTCTATATAAAGACAAGAAAGACTGAATAAAGACTGCCAGGTGTGTGCACTAGAGAAGAGCTGATTTTCTGAGGGCAACCTTATGTTTTGGTATTCCTTGTCTCTGGAAAGCTTGATATTCAATTAATTTCTCTGTATTTTGTGGAGTTTTATTTGCTCAGCAATTTGGACCTAACCAGACATCTGGAGCTAGCACAATATTTGCAGTGAGCTGGGGGATCATTGTAGTCATTAAAAATTTTTGCTGATATCACCTCTGCCTTTCACACCACCCAAACACTGTGCCTGCTCTTCATGGTATCAGCCATAACTACAGTGCTCCTGAACTCCCTCATTCCTGCTGATTTTTGATGTTTTACTTCCCACCATCTTCTGTGCCTGATCCAAAGGATCCAGAACCTCATGGTCATGGTGATATTATAACCCCCTTTTCACTAGAATAATCATGGTGACAGGAGTAAAGTAAATAAGCCTTGCTTCTAGAGAGTCTGAGGATAAATTAACGTTATCTGACTGCACCCACAGATCCACAGATGGAAGCTGCCCAAAGGTATATTACTGATATGCTGATTGGGGGATATCCTCATATGTCCTGTTTGCAAAATGCTCATCCTTTATATGTAATGGCATCTCTGACTACAATAGCTCTATCAATAACGTCTGCAAGCATGTATGGGTCTTTGTGATGAGTTTTCCACAGCTCATATCCACCTCAGCTTCCTGGATGACCTTCATTTCTGTGGGCCTGTGCTCTCAAAGGTGACTGACATTTTGACGTGCCCTTGTCCACATTCCTGGTCTGGCTCCTCTGTACATGCCTCTCCTGACTCTTGTGTAAATGCAGCTATATGTGGGGCATGCAATAGCTGCTCTCGATGGCAGTGAACTTCCTTTACAGATTCCAAGTAGAAAAAAGATTACAAAACCTTTTACTTCTGTAACATTGTCAGTTATGGTAATGCACATATCTGACAGTCCATCATTAGAAGATGCTGAGACATGGGGACACAGGATGGACAAACTGGTGAAGCGACCTTGTGTAGATCATGCATAGACATGACATGAGACTGTACTGTGCATGGCAGTTCTGCAGAAGAGTTCCGAGAATGTGCTGCACCCTATGCAAAGAGCTGATTGCTGAGAGCACGTCTCATATAAGTAAAATTTGTCTGAGGTAGGAAGAGACACTTAAAAAATATAGGTCCTCAATTAAAATGGAATCCTTGCATATGTCCAATTTAAAGACTACGTAGGTTTTTTAACTAACAATGGTGAATTGGACTGAATACATGGAAGACATAACCAAATTGAAATTCTTCCATAAAATACTTGACTGAAATGCTTTGCTGCTTCACTGCACCTTGGCAATGCACCCAGAGGGCAAAAAAGAAAAGGGATCTCAGTTTTCTCAGCACCTAAATATGCAGAGCTATCAAACAAAAAAGATGTCAGCGTTCACTGAGCTGGTAACAGAGACTAATCCATTTCAAGTCTGGAAGAAATATGTCTCGGGTCTTACATAATCCAGACACCTTACTTTCAAAGGGATGTATTTTTGCATGTCAGAAAGTCAGGCTCTGACTAATAAAGTGTTTAACATAAATGACATGGTTTTGACAAAGAAAAAGTGACAAACAAGCAGAATGTGATGCCTCTCCTACCCTCTGGCTCCCCCCAGGGACGTTTTCAAATCCCATGCTAATTAGATGCATGTATAGATAACTGATGTGTCACGCATTTATCAAGCAAAGGTTTGCTTTCTGTGAGCTAATTTCACCAAAAAGTTGTGCAAATCTTCCCTTCTTATCAAAGAGCAAGGGATGCTAAGAATGGCTGAGTACCACATGTTGTGGATCACTTGCCTTCAGCCTTCTGGTGTCACTTGCCAGATGACTCCCACTGCCTGAAGAGCTCAGGATGAGGTACCCACTGTCAGACTCCCTCCATTACTACCAGCCAAAAGTCTTCAAACAAGTGCCTGGGATGCTGCAGACTTTCTTCACCTTTCCTATATGAACACTCATTCAAGTCTCAAACCAGAAGGCTAGCTGTCATCACTGATGTGTGATGCTATGGGTATTTCAGTGGGAGGCTTGTTAGAAGCCATAAATGTTTGATCAAAACTATATCCTACTTATGAAATCCAGCATAAACCAGCTGGAGGTTGCTAACACACCCAAATCCCCACAGGTCCCCTCTTCCTATTTAACTCAATTTTTCTGTGCATCCTCATCCTCTGCATGTCTAAAGGGTGGCTTCCAACAATTGCTCCAGCTGCCCTCTAGGCTGTCAAGATCATTTCTAGAAAGATCCTCCATTCTCCCTTAATTTTGTTCTCTACACTCTTGTAGAAGATGCCATTTTTTTTCCCCAAGGATGACAAAATCCAGTCCTTTCAATGTATAGTCTATTCTTCAAACTCACAATCCCCAAACAAAGGTAGCATTAGAACCAAACTGGGCATGGAGGTCTTTATTTTTATGTTTCAGCCCCTTAAACCATTTGACTATTATGTCTCAAACAGCAAAGTTCTCATAGTGAAGGTTAGCTTGGAAATGTACTTTTAAATGTAGAGGAAAAAAGGCTGGATGCAGAGAAACACCACTGTCTTTATTATAAATAAATATAAGTAAATGTTGGACTAATAAATATAAGTAAATGTTTTCTAGGTCATGCTCCAGTATTGGCTCAACCTTTCCTCCTGGTGTGAGGTTTTAAGGTTGGGGATGGGGAGGAATACTAATCATCATCTTTCTGCATTAGAACTCACCTTGCTAAACATGGAAATGTCAGAAGGAGATGCAGAGAGTTGGTGCATTTTTGTTCATTTTGTAGTTTAACAAGATCTTGGGAAATTTGTTGCCTTCTAAATTATTTTATCTTTGGCCACAAGGAGCAGCATGGAGATCTCCAGACATTTTTATAGTAAACTTTATATGATGGGAAAGATGATGCAGAGTTACCAGAAAAAAATGAATTACACAGTATTTGGGTTTGTCTTCATAAGAAGTTAGGCATATATTCCCATCAAAGTGTCTAATTTAGGAGCCTACTCACCCTACAGAGAAACTTTCTGGAAGTTCATTTGTCCTTCCATTGACTATGAGGGACCTCCGTGTGTCACTTTAAATTTAGGTGAGATAAACAGCACTCTGTTCTCTGAAAGAGCCATGATTTGCTCTGAAGCTGGACCTGGAGCAGGGATTTATTCTGACCCTCTCAAGAAAGTGACATTCTGACTATATTTTATTTTTTAGATCTCTCTTTCCTTCTCTTGCCTATTAAAAAAAATTACTTCCCAGTAATTTATGCAGTGAGTTCAGTAACTGCTTTCTGCTGACTGTCTAGCAATGTGTCTCAGACATAGCCTGTATTCAACTGTCCAGATGACATTTTGCTTGAAGTAACAGGTATGACATCAATTCTCAGATTACATGCAGTCACGCTCCCAAGTAATAAAGTCTTTAGATTATATGATCCCCAGGGCAGGAGCCAGCACTTCCAGGACCATTACTTATATGTGCTGTGGCACTCCACTGGCACATTTAGTGTCAAACTGTCTCCTAGAACATATACCACCTTGTCTTGATCCTAGACTCACAACTATCTGTAGGGATCATGAGCTTCATCCGAGAAACAGCAAAAAAGACAAAAGAAAACAAATGCATAAAAAATGATCCTTCTGCCAATGAAACATAAAATCCTACAACTATGAAAAAGCAGAGCAAGCTCATAATCAGAAGAGAGATGTGTTTGTACCAGAAACTAGGGTTTAAAGAGCAAATAAATGAAGAGTCACTTTTTTCAGAAGCAGCCTATTAAACTGTTGATAAAATTTTCATGCCATGCAAACTCTCCTATTTTTCAGTAATTTTGCAAGTTCAGTTTCAGGAGCTACATTTTATCTAAAAGCAAAGTAGGAAAACTTTCCAGTGGAAACCATGAATTTGTCAGACAGCCATTGTATGGGTACTACAGTGTTCTCATCACTGCTCCAGGCAGGAATTTTGTTGCCTTACAACCTACATGTTCCCACTTTGAAACAGGAACCAGAGGGAGCGAGGACCACGACCAGGCAACTCCATCAGCCCTGCGAGGATTATAGAAGTCTCTGATGAAGAATTAGCATCTGTTTGCAAATCCTGTATTCAGGATCATTAATTTATTTGCTATTGCCATTTGAATGGCTATATTTAGACTCCAAAGTCATGTTTCACTCCAAAACAGTGGAATGCACAATGAGTGTCTTCACTGAGGTCTAAAAAGCACTTGCATTTTTTACAGTATTGGAATATCTAAGGGTAAACTTTCAAGGTCTGAATCCCCTGACAGAGTGCAGTAATAAATTTAGTGGAGCCACTGTAATTGCTTCTCCTCAAAATGCCAGTGAATATGATGAACATGGTAAAGCTTCTCACCAACATCTTACCATTTCCCAGAAAGATACATCATATGCAGATACTAATTTGTTAATTGTCATACAGTCAAAGGCATGCAAATGATGTACAAAGTGGATCTACTAAAGACTGTTGACATGCAAATGGTATGTTCTTTCAAGTCTAAAGGGAACAAGAGAACATTCAGCTCTTTCAAGCTCTAGTGTAGAATAAGAGTTCATTACCTTTGAAAAGGAATTTGGAAATGGGTTTCTAAAGGTAAAAGCAAAAATTTGCACTGCTATCTGTTGGAGAACTTTTCTGCTGAAATTAAATTGAAAATGACATTTTTGAAAAACATTTTACAGCCAGATTACTGTGGAAGTGAAGATGGCAGGTGCCTGGCACCTGTCTGCAAAGGTGCCAGCAATGTACTGTCAGGAAGTGACATGGACAAAAGTGCTTGAAGAGTTTTTGTATTTTGGTGCCTTTGGCATCTCAGCATGTTCTACCTCCTCCTCAACTCCCATCCAGAAGAGGGGAGGACTCTAGCTCTCTGTTTTCTCTGCAAGTGGTATCATCTTTTTTCAACCTATCTGCTTTCATGGGAAAAAAATTTGAAAAATAGCAACTGAAATCACTAGTCACTTGAAAATCTTACTGAAATATTTCAATTCAAATAGAAATATTTTTAATGAGCATGTGGAAAAGGATGTTCTAGTTTATATAATGCACATAGTTTTTTGAAAAGCTTATGACAAGGTTGAAAGATTAGGAAGGGAACTAAGCTGTCAAGGCATAAGGAGGAAAGTCACATCAACAATCAAAATTTTCTTAAAGACAGGAAACAGAGTAGGGATAAATGGTCAGTTGTCATAATGGAGGATTATCTGTGGATCCCCAGAGAGACCTGTTCTCAAAGTTGAGATTCTCAACAACTTCCCAAACAGTCCAGAAAAATAGATAAATAATGAGATTATAGTATTTGCTAAAATAAATTTTCAGGTGATAAAATGACTTGCAGTAGTCACATCTCAAACTGCCTGAGAAGATAGCAAATATTTATGAAAATCTCAAGTGTTTGGGTGATTGAATGAAACAATTTATCCCAAGCACAAATACAGGCTGGGACATGAGTGGATTGAGAGCAGCCCTGCGGACCTGGGGGTATTACTGGATGGAAAACTGACTATGAGCCAGCAGTGTGTGCTGCCAGCCCAAAGAGTCAACCATATCTCGGGCTGCAGCAAGAGAAGTGTGCTCTTGCCTAGCTATTGAAACTCAGGAAATAAAATTTGAGCTCCCTGTAGATAGTTTTATAAATATGTGGGCTCAGTGCTTGACAGTATTCAAAGAATAAGAGACCATTAAGGATCTGTAGGAAAGTGAGAAATAACAGGCTTCTGTGTAAAATTCCAGCACAAACACTTCTTATATATTGTCCTGGTTATTCCTGAATGTAACAAAAGTACAAAAGGTTCCGAGAAAGAGAACAGGAAGAATCAAAAGAACTAGGAATCCCCAAGGAAATGTTGATAGGCTTAAAATAAACAAAGGCCAATATTTACAACATGCATAATTAAATCATCTAGCCTGTAGCCACAGAACACTGAATGGAGGTTTATAAGCATAGTTAGTGTGAAATAATGACAACACAGATTCACAAAGGAGTGTTCTGTCAAAGATAATTGCATGTTAGCCCCTAGGTCAGGATATCCTACAGTTGCTGACTGTCTGAGACTGTATCAGGGAAGAATCATTATTTTCAACATTTCTTATACAGAACAGGGTCAATACTTCCCAGCAGGGTTTGCAAAATTGAGTTTTGCCTCCCCCAGAATGAGAGGGAAGGGACTGGGTTAGGTTGGAGTGTGCAGGAGTCTCAGTGTCAGTCCTGCCTCCCCTCGAGGGTTAGCAGGAGTGGAGGGGCAGTCACGCACAGCTCTCCAGAGCTGTGGTGGGAACATTGTCATTTACTGCATTTCCCAGCTTATGAAATGTCCTGTTTGGTTTTGAGCCACATAGTGGACTAAATGGACTTTTGATCTGGCTTCATCTGGTCTTCCTTACACCTACAGCTGTGGGCAATGGCATAAGAAATTTATCAGTGTATTCATGCCTTCAGTCCCCAGATAATGGTCTTCTGAATTATATCCTCAGTTTTGCCACTGTTGGATCGAGTGACTGAGGTACATCACTTTTTCTGTAAAATTCTTCGTGTGCTCATGAGGACTCTTGGCTCACCAATAATTTCAATGTCAGTGAAGCTGATCTTTGTGTGGGAAGCTTTCAGGCCTCCTCAGGAAGCTAGTAGAGACTAGATAAAAATGTAAAGTCCGCCTTTCATTGCAAACTTCAGGATATGATGTATGGGGTCCTGGAGCAAAGGACCTGTGGATATGAGTGCTGGGGATTTCTTATTGCAAAGTCATTTTACCTCAAGTTCAGAACTAGACAGTACTTTTGAAGTGGCTCTCCTGCTTGTCTCCATTTTACTGGGAAAGAAGAAAGAGGTTTTTTGTCTATGGAGAGAACATGAACTAGATCTAAGATTTTCAATGATGAGATATCAGGGTTGAGTTGACCCAGGGAAATTCATTTGACTAAATAACTACAAATTCTATGCCAAACATTTCTCTACTACTTATAAGCACATATTAAACTAATCCTTTTGAAACAGGCTTTAAAGTGCTTCCATTAGTCATTAAACCATTTCAATGCCTCATTAATTCTAGTAGTATAATCTGGTTTTGATTAACAAGGTTGTTAAGTGTCCACTGTCAAACACTGATAAAGAGGGAGAATTTGCTTTGCGGATAACAGGCATGTAATTATGTGTCTTCTCACAACTGATAAAGTGTGAGAAATTACCTTCAGCCTCACAGAAATTACCCCACCACAGTTAGCACAAAGTAATAGGACTACATGTTCATATCTATAAAGTACACATCAACATGTCTCAAGGAGCCTTTGACACTTCACTACCACTTTGAGAATGTTCAGACTGAATCTCAAGATTCATGGGAAGAAAACTGAAGAAGTTTAATTATTGATCTAAAATACTATAGACCTGTACTGGAGACACAGTTGAAAAAGTTTTAAGAATGCTTAACAGTAACTTAATTTCATGCATGAATTCCCAGATTGAGCCAAACTGTAAGCATAAATTCAAACAGACATATATATTCATTTAAAATATCAAAAAATAATTTTAGTGAGATGAATACAGCTTTTACTATAGACATAAAGGAGGGTGATATTTTTCTTAAGCATTTAAATATCTGAAGCTGTAACTAGATGCTGAGCATAAGCACACAGGAAGTTCTGAAAATGATGCAGTATATCAGCATCTTTAAAAGTTCAGAAGTCCAATACTCAGCCTCAGGTTCATGGAAATTAAAATAGAAAGAGTAAAGAAAATGGAACTTGATTCCCTTAGAGGATTTCCACCGTAGAATGAAGTTCTCTGCAAATCAGGCAGCTTAGATTTCTTTCATACCTGATGTCATGCTTCAGCTATTTTGTAGGTGACTGATAAATCTCTGTTTTCCCTTTGAAAATTGTATACTGCTGATGCACTTTCATTTAAATATGGAAGCATATTGGAACTTTATTATCAATCTCAGTGAAATCCTTAATTAAAAAGTCAGATGGCTGCCTGCCTGGTTGAAAAACTGGGGGAGCCAATAGTAATTTATGTACACTGTAATACAGTCATAATTATGCTGCTGGTAGACTTACAGATGGTTAACACTGAGAGCACAAAAACAAGGGTCAAAGCATAGCCACAGCTCACATTCTTCTAACCAAATGTTCACCAGTCTCCACTTCTATACACATATTTTCTGCGAAGTTTCTGAGGAGAAAGTTGTTTATAGTTTAGACCCATGGAGCTTTAAGTGCTTCTCTTCATATGATACATGTTATAAGTTCAGAGATTTTTTTCCCCAGACACTAAGGCTGCACTTGCACTGAAAGTTGTATTTCCAGTACCACCAGTACAGATCCCAGTGTGGACTTGGTTTTTACAATTTTCCTATTCTTCTTGATAGAAAAGCTGTTGTCAGATAGGAGAAAATTCTCTTATAGGTTAAAATATCTCCATACAGTGCTCTATATGGAAAAATTGCCACTGTGTGAAGATGTGAACTCATCCAAGGGCAACCTATTATGCTAAAATCCAGTTAAAGTAGAGGGCTAGTCCTGTACTATACCATCTCCTTAAGTGAATGGACTTTTGACTCTTGATCCCTGGACAATTCCCACCCAGCCAGGACTTTCCTATGGAGGAGCTGTAGGGTTTCTTTAAATGAATGTGTGGCTCTTATGGAAGCTTTCTGTTAGAGATTCCGCTCTGTGGAAGGGTGTGGTAGTTGTTGTCTATAGGAAGGGCTTGTAAGGCAGAAGAGACTACGTCCAGTCTGACTTTATGTTAAAGGAAGCAAGGAACAGAAGTAACATCTCTAGTAGTTGGGTTAGTGGGGAACATTATTTACCTTCCTTCCTGGCTCCTAATTTCAGTACATTCTTAAAACAGCTCAGATAATAGTGATTCTGAAACCAATACAGTAAAGAGTCTTGAGGCCTGATGTACTCTATAGCTCTCATAATGTTTTGACTGTAACAGGTTTGATTCAGGAACAATTTGTACAAAACCTAGCTCAGAGAGATCCCAGCTGATTATTAGATAGTTCCAGTGCACAACTATGCAACCAACAGCAGCACTACTGCTATTAATAATCTATTTGATCCTTTCTGCTTTTTAAAATGTAAAACTTAAACTGTCACTCTCTGAGTAAGCTGTATTTTATAAATTATGTCATACCTTTTGTCCTTAGGAGTTTATATGTCGCTTTCTTAGTTTTTAGCTTCATTGGGATTTTACTCTGCCTTGGTGTATCAGAGGTGTAAGCAGACAGTTTTATACTGTCAGTACCGCTCAGGTGGTGTGAATGAGAATAATAAACTTCAGCATATTACAGGTGACTCCATAACAGAATAATTTTTTTTTCTCAAATAATTTACAATTAAGCAATGAATAACAGGATCTATGTGCTGGTGGGTAAGGGAAAGAGTTGTGCCATGACGCCAATCATTTACTATCCATCTACTTGGTCTTTTGCACCCAGAGATCTGGCACTCTGACCTTCTTCTCTGCCTATCTCACTGGCACAAGATGCTGTTGAAAATTAGTTATTTCTCAATCCAAGCCAATGGTTGGTTGAGCTCATGACAAAGTTCCTCAGCCTAAAAAAGGGAGTACATATAATTAGGTTGGTGGATGGATCTCAGCTGCTATCATTAGTTTTCAATCACAAAAGTAATTATTTACATCTTTGTGTGAAAAGCTGCTTTTCAACCAGCCCCATGCAGTGTATGGATGTTATGTTTCTCTTAGCCCTGCAGGGAAATAATTCTGATCCCCATTACACAACTGTTTCTCTCTATTGCTGCCTCTCTTCCACAAGTCCTTCCATAGCTGACTTCTGACTGTGGCCTTCATGGCAGCCCAGCTGATATCCTAGCCATCACAGTCATTTCTGTCTGTGTCTCGTATCTTGTACTGTAGAACTCACCTCCATGCAGAGGATGACATTGGTGATGGTATATTTTAAAGGAAAGAGCCTGACAGGTAAGTCAAAATCTTATCACTAAATGCTACCCTTTGAATGTATGATTGGTGAAGTTTATTAATACATGTAAACTTCATAAAGTTTCATAAAGCTCAGTACTGTGTCCACTTCTGGATTCCTCAATACAAGAGAAATGAACATAGTGGAAAGAGCTCATCAAAGGACCACGAAGATGATGAAGGGATTTGAGGATCTCTCCTGGAAGGAAAAGCTGAGAGAACTGTTCAGCTTAAAGAAGAGAAGGCTCAGGGGGTATCTTATCAATGTGTATAAATACCTGAGAGTGCAGAGCAGGATAGAGCCAGGCTCTTTTCAGTGGTGCCTGGTGGTGGCAGTGGGCACAGACTGAAACACAGGAGGTTCCCTCTGAACGTCAGGAAACACTTTCTTACTGTGAGGGCTACTGAGCACTGACACAGATTGCCCAGAGAGGTGGTGGAGTCTCAATCCCTGGAGATATTAAAAAGCCATCTGGACATAGTTGTGGACAACTGGCTCTAGGTGGCCCTGCTTGAGCAGGGGAGTTGGACCAGATGACCTTCAGAGGCCCCTTCCAACCTCAACCATTCTGTGAGTCTGTGATTGTATGATTTTGTTTGGGTGAAGTTACAGTTACAAACATAGTCTAGCTTTGACAGCTAACACCCGGTCTTTAGCAACTGTTCAGAAAAAGTCTAATGCTCAGGATACCCTATGGCTTCCTTTCACTAATCATTATCATTATGGGAATTATCATTTGAAACACGCAGTGGAAAAGCACATTTTGAGTATCCATTGCTTTTACCTATACTGAGTATATTCAGATATCCACACTGAGCATCTAAGACTGTGAGACAAAAGGCATTTTTGAATCAAGCTTTTCTCTTTTAGTACGTGTTGTTCTGAAATACAGGTGTAATTGTAAGTGCAATATAGATTTACACTATAATAGTGTAACATTCTCTTCTGCTTTTTGGGTTTTTTTGACTCAGCTGAATCAAGTTAGCTCTGTGAGGAATCAGAGTCCTGACTTGTGCATCAACAACAGGACTCTCTTGTTCTGACTGTGAAAATTCAAAACTTATATCCCATTTCCCAGTTTTAGAGGAAGGGAAAAATTTGTGGCAAATTCAAGGGGCTTCTTGAACTACTGTACATCCTCTTTCCTCTCAGTACTGCTAGAATTTGCCATTAACCCCATCCATCTGTCTACATGGTGATGAATAGATCCATCCACTGCATGCTGCTTAAATTCATCCAGTTGTTTAGTTAGAGGTGAAATACTGCAATACACACACATGCACAGTGCTGTCCAAAATTTTAATCTACTTAACCCAATTACATAGTAAGAGCTACTGCTGTACATACAACTGTTGAGTGTGCAGTGGCAGAATGAGACAAGTAGCAAAGTGAAAAGCACCACTTTTTTTTCTGCTGTAGGTCAGAGCAACCTGCTGCACATGCATAATGACTTTGATCAGCTTTCACATCCTTAACTGGGGGACACAACAGTGCTGTTCTTCCGTTGCTTTTCGTTTTTCTTGTGGAGGTTGGGACTATCTTTCTTTTATTCTTTTTGTTATCTTGTTTGCACTTTCACTATACAGGAGATATTTTATCTATGCATTCTGTATATTCTTTGTGCTCTTTCTAACACCTTCTTTTCTCAAAGTTGCCTTACCATAAATCAGTGTCTGCTCCACCGTAGATCTTCATGGGTGGCCGCCCTGCCGTCTCACCACAGGATACAGGAGGGTCTCTGCTCCGGCACACCTCCCCCCTCCTTTCTTCCTCCGTTCCTCCACTGACCTTGGTGTTCATGCAGCTGCAGCAACTCCTCCTCACAAGTCTGACTGCCCGTCACCACGTCCCTTCTTAAATACGTTATCGCAGAGGCACAGCTGATTGGCTCAGTTTTCATGCAGAGGTGGAGCTGACTTGGAGCTGGGGGAGCTTCTAGAAGCTTCTCACAGTGGGCTGCCCTGATAGCCCTCTCCCCTGCCACCAAAAAACTCCACCACTCACTCAACCCAGGACAGTCAGCAACATTTATACTTCCACATAAAAAAAAAAAGGAAGCACACTTGAAAAGAATCAAAACATAAATGTCACATCTGACTGCTAAATATTACATTGTTGTCAGTTTTCATAGAATCATAGAATGATTTGGGTTGGAAGGGACCTTCAAGATCATCTAGTTCCAACCCCCCTGCCATGGGCAGGGACACCTTCCACCAGACCAGGTTGCTCAAAGCCCCATCCAACCTGGCCTTGAACACTTCCAGGGAGGGGGCAGCCACAGCTTCTCTGGGCACCCTGTGCCAGTGCCTCACCACCCTCACAGGAAAGAATTTCTTCCTTATATTTAATCTAAATCTACTCTTTACTCTCTTTCAATTTAAAGCTGTCATCCCTTGTCCTATCACTACACTCCCTAATAAAAAGTCCCTCCACATCTTTCCTGTAGCCCTCTTAAGTACTGGAAGGCCACTACAAGGTCTCCCTGAAGACTTCTCTTCTCTGGGCTGAACAACTCCAACTCTCTAAGCTTGTCTTCATAGAAGAGGTTCTTGTGGCCCTCCTCCAGACTTGCTCCAACAGGTCTGTGTCCTTCTTATGTTGAGGACCCCAGAGCTGGACACAGTACTCCAGGTGTGGCCTGGAGTGGAGGGGGAGAATTTGAACCAGTTTCAAATTCATTAACAATGTAATGTAGGACATTAAATTTGTTCTTTTTTTTTTTGGCTGGAGTTTCTGTTTGGGTTTTTCTTTTTGAAATAACATTGGCCTTAATATTGTTTTTTTACCAAAGGTATCTTTTTTGACTATAGTATTGAATACTCACTGACCAACTAAAAGGTCAAAAGAGACATTTAAACACATATATATCCTTAAATCAACTGTTTTGTAGACAACAGAGCTAACAAGGCTTGATTTCCAATGGTTTTATGTCATATACTTCTCATTTCAACAACCACCCAACCCAGAAATATTTGTCATGACCCTCCCTCTGCAAAATTCCACCGTGGTCTTAATATCCACCTTTTGCTTCCATAGTAACTCAAGGTCTAACCATATTTCCTAAGTACTTCCCACACTCTCATCAGCTTTCCTTCAGGTTCCCAGACCCTTACAGAATCCTACCTTGTTTAACTACCACCTAGGCATGAACAATAATATGCACAAAGAGTTCAGTGACCAACATGTTGGTTAGCTGACTGGCTACTGTCAGAACATTTAATGGCTTCCCAACAGCAGTTACATCAAGAGAATCCCTTTTTACTACTTAGTGATGGTTTTCACTACATTTAGAGAGATGAGTATTTTTGTGACTCTCTTCTTCCACCAAATAAGGTGAAAATAATAGAAATGGTATTCAAAAGCAGAGATAAGATATCAATGACACGAGCCTGTGGGTTTTTTTCAGGAAATCAGGCAGAAGAAAAAAAAAAAAAAAAAAGAAAAACAAAAGAAATGGGGTGTTGTCAAATTGCAGTAATTTTCTAATATAACCCAATATACATTTGTTCTTTGATGCTGACTGTTTCACTCATGGGGCAACCTGGAAGCAGTGGGGAAAAAATATAATAATGTCATTTCTGGTTGCTAAAAATGGACTGGAGGGTAGGGAAGGAGCAGCCTATCCCATTACAGCTGCTCAACATCATTTCATCCAACAGCTAAAAATTAGCCTTGATATTTTTAGGGGATCCTGAAAAAGATGGAACAATTTAGAGTAGCTGCATTGAGAAAAACAAGAATGGTCTGGCTGATTTCTCCCAGCTTCCCCATGGTGACACAGCTGAGATAGATACTGTGTTCAGCATTATTCTCTCCCCAAATCTTCAAGGAGTGGCATTGTTATACCAGCTCCAGAATTCAGGACTTCTGCATTAGGCTGGAAAATTCACTGTAGGTTACAGCAATATTTCTCACTCCCAGAATACATTATCTTCTTTCACTATAGTCCTTCATGAAAAAGAAATCACTGAAGGAATACATATAGATTTTTGCAATCTTCAGTTTAGTAAGAATAATCACAAATCTTGTTACAAGTGCTTTCTTCATTCCTTCTCTTTTTCTACAGTAATATGCCATCTTTCAAGCTAGACAGTAAATTCTCTGAAGAAACAATGTCTGACTTACATGGTTCAGATTCTAATTTGAGACTTACTAAGTAAACAATATAGAAAAAAAAGAATGTATATAGCAATATCTAAAGTATTCTATATGCTAATAGAAAATGCTGCAGAAAACACAGACATAACAAAGTTATTGATAAGAAATGTAATATTTTCTAACTTCAGCTATATTATATTTACACACAGGGCATAGAAAAATCTCAAGTATACTCGCCACATGTAGAGGGACTATTTAAGAATGTTTCAAATTAAGGGAGGAACATCTTCATTATTTTCAAAATCAGTGTCACTCTTCTTAGTCTCTGTAATCCTCTCTGGCTCTAACTTAATAGGTCCTTGTCCAGTTCGCTCCCTTTCTTGAATTATCTTTGTCACATCGGGGAATGAATATTTACTAGGATCCACTTCTAATTTCTCAACTTGTCTGCTCCTGAAACAAGAAGGAAACAAATGGAAAAAAACTTAATTTCAGTACCAAATATAGCAGAACTATTTTGGATGCCTGTTTATAAAGCTGTTATCTTAGTATGAGAATTGTTACTGAGTCCAGTTAAACCAGGATTAAGACTTCCTGTAACTTGAAAATGGATTCTTATAAAAAAACGTAGTGTAACCACAGAAAAGTACTACAAAATCTCTAGGATTTTGTACAAAAGAATCCTTAGTCTACAAACATCAGAAGTTAATTTTTGGACATCTATAATTTGCTTTATATCAGAACATGATGACTGATGACATTACAAATGTTTGGCTTTTGATGTAAGGCGGGTGGTGTTAATCCAATTGTTTTTTCATTCTTTTTTTCTTTCTGTTTATTTTTAACAGTTCTTTCACACTAGTTGTCTATTAATTTCTATGTGACAGATTCACTTTTATTTAGATGTAAAATGCGATTGTACTAATTTATTTGTTTTTATCAGCTAATTCTTATGTTTTGACATTATGAATCCTCATCATGAATGTATTATGAAAAAAATTTTAAATGAAAGTATAACAAAGGTCAGAGTTGTAACAGAATTTCCAGATTCTGTTGCTATTAAGGATATTCTTTTAGATTACACTTAGAAATGTGTACAGGCCACTCATTAAGGCAACCTATCCACAACAAATGATGATCAAAGATTAGAAATATACTTTCTCTCTTGCAGCATTTAGAGCCACTGTTCTTTTCTAATAGAGGAGATCAACAATTAAATGGAAAAAATCTAGCCTGTTTTCAAGCAGTTTGTAATTGTTTGCATGAAATGTGGCAAAATGGAAGTTTAATGGTAAATTCCAACACAATTTGTATATCTTCATACTAATTTTCATTTTATACTGAGTGAGACTTTGGGTCAAAGTTCCAAGTTCAGCATTATAAAAGACGGTGTGTCACTTCAAACATATGAGAAAACTACATGTTCACCCAGGTGGTCAGAAAGGCTCATTAGAACTAGAACAAACAAAAAGGTAGCAAAGTCACTGGATGAACGGATGCATTTCTTTGATGACAACACAGGTAATGAAAACATGTAAATAAAGTATATTAAAAGATTTTTAACTGAAAATACAAAATCTTTAGTTGTTAAACAGAGTTTTGCCAAGCAGTTTCCAAATTCTGCCAGTGCTTCTCCATCAATGCCCATAAACTCTGAGCAGACATCTGTGTGCAGGATCCCTGTCCCAGTGAGGGAGAGATGCAGAGGGATTCACGGGAGTCTTCCTCTCCTCCTATGCCATGCTGAGGAAAGCATGACTACCAGAACAGACAGTTATCAGCCTAGGCACCTCTTTCAGCCTTGTGCCACTAGATTTTTCCTGTGCTATGGGAATTGTTTGATTATTGAGTGGAAAATGACCAGAGAGACATCCTGCTTTAATAGTCTGGAGAACCTTTTCCAAAAAGTAGAATAAACAGAAACAACTCAGAGATTAATTTTATGGGTGATGAAAGCAGATACAAAAAACTTTTATTTCCTTACCCTGAATGTTCTTCAATGTATAAGGTTAGATTTTCTTACACTACACAGTTTAATGCAATAAAAGTGGATTCACTATGTGGCAACATTCTAGAAAATGTTTATCCCCAAAAGGTAAGAGACATTTTTGTTTCCTGTGTAATTTATGAAATGGGTTGTGACCTGAAATCAGTTTATCAGTAGCTGTTGGGGAGATCTCAGGGTATACCTTACCCAGAATCGTAATCTAATCACTGATCAGTAATCTGAAACACATCTGAAAAAGCTAAAAAAGCATAAATAAGAAAATTAATCAGCCCTAGACAGAGCTTCCATCACATGTTGAAAAGATTTTCCTTGATTTGAAGTATTTTAATTAGTAGTGCTATGTAACATTTGTTCAACAACTCTAAAATTGTGCAAATTACTAGTCATGAAAATACAATAAACACCAGGAAGTTTAAATAGCTTATTGCTTCATAGCAGAATAAATTTCAATACACCAGAAATGAATTAACAGTGAGTGTCATAAGTAACAATGCACATCAACAAGCTATGAAAGGATTATAAACATCAGTCATTCTCAAAATTTAATAAGCACATGTTATCTAGCAGTATCTATTCACAACAGACTATAGGAAAGACTGAGAAGCAACCACAGGTAATTATTTCCAGAAAGAAAATGGATTTTTGTCTATCTACATGCACATGATCAAATATTCTATACTTGTTTAGTAGAGCTTCATAGTGCTATTTCAACTACCATGGTACAAGTATTTGGCTGATGACAAGACTCAGTTACGTTGAAGCCAGTGCAGCTATGACACACTAATCTGCTCCTCTCATCACATAATTTATGCAAAAAGAGGCTGGGTTTTGATGATGTCAAGACTAACCACCTGAAAATATTTTCCATGTAAATCTACCTAGCAGATTAAAATAATCTTGTTGCGGAAGCTCTTCCATGAGTAACAGTGATGAAAACAATAATGCTTCTTGAAAGACCAGCTACAGCTTGACTGGAAACCTCAACGTTTGCAAGTTACTTCAATTTAATGCTTAAAAAAAAAAAAAATGAAGTCCACAGTTTTTGGCACTGCTACCTGCTGCTGAGAGCTCTCTACTCAAGGGAGAATTATGGTCTAAAGATTAGAGCACCATACAAAAATAAATAATACTGTATTAAATCCTTTCCTTTTTCCTGGCAATTTTTTTTTTTCCCCTTAGAAAGGTTATTTCTATCTCCACATAGTTCAACAATGTTTTTAAAAAAGGAAATTAAAAGACTACACAATAAATGAGGTCAGTCTTAATTTTCAGAACTATAGCAGCCCGCTGAACAGTCTGGTGTGTGACAGAGCACATATCTGATAATTTGATATTTTTTGATAATTTACACTTTTGTTCACACAGTTCTTAATCCCCATATTTGATATTTAATGATTTGACAGTTACACTCCCCTGTTTCAACTTCTGACTTTCAATAAAATTTAGATTGCTAAAGATTTCTCATACGTTTGATCCAGAATATACATTTTTTTGACATTTGATGAAAGTTCTCTTTACTGCATCAGGATTTCTAAAGATATTTACAAGTCACAACCAACAGCTTTGGAGAGGCATTTTTTCCAGTCTTCTAACATTGTAAATGAAACATCACAAAAGTCATTATCATCTTAGAAAAAGTACTAATAAATATTTCTCTTGAATAAGAAAATAAAATTATTCTAGTACATGGCTTTATATCCTATTTCTGAGCTTTGAGAAAGACAAATCTTTAATATGTATGTTAAAAACTCATGGTGAATGTGTGACACTTGTCATACTTTGGTCTCTACTTTTGAAAATACAGGCTTAGAAAAATCTACTAGGTAATCTAAGCAAATAGTTATGGTTTTATAAATACTTAGAATATTAATACCTCTTTCATTGCATAAAAGGCCTTTCAAGTCTCTCAACATAACTATAATATGAAATGAACCAATAACTGGAGCCTTCATAATCAGTGGATCATTAAGAAGGTATGAATACACAATGGCTGGTAGACTTAAATTATTTTTTCAAGATCTAATCTACAATCAAGAAGAACTAATAAATCACTGGTAAAAAGTTCTGATAAATAAAAGACTGACGATATCTAGGTCATTCTGTTCATTCTGCACAAATACATCTCACAAATAGGATTCATCAGACTGAGAACATATATAATACTAGCATCCAGTTTTCTAAAAACTGAAAATCATAGTCACTGTGACATTTTCAACTCCACTGTTCCATCCCTTACCTTCTTGTGCACAGTCACTTAAAGACAGTAAATTTCAAACTGACATTGTCTATTAGCAAAGAACATGCTCCAACACCTACAATATGCAAATTGACTCTGAATTTCTAGGTCTGGCTATAATACCATCTTATTTTCACTCCTTGATTAACCCACAAAAACAAAATAAAACAAAACACTGTTAAATTTGTCAAAGTTGCATAACTGATGCTTAAACAGTAGAGAAGCTTACACTGAAAACACACTTTATTCTAACAAGGTATTGAGATTTTGTTCACAAAGTTATGGAATGTTACAAAGAGACTTTAAAGTACATCTCTGCCCTCAGTCTTTTGGTCTTGCCACGTGTGGACAACTGGGGATTATTTTAGATTGTAGCGATCAAGAGTTAACTGGACAGTACTCTTGACAATGTTTTTCTCCTGAAAGGCATGTTTCTGAAGTCTCCTCACCCTTATTACAGTTATGGATTACCAGATGCCTGTGTGTGGAAATTAATTTTCAAATCACTTCTGAGGCACCTCACCTTTTGTTCTCCTCATTAGTCAAATTATAGAGAACTAGACCCTCTACTTTGTTTAGATCCATGCCTCCATAAGAATGAAGATGAATTTATAAGACTAACTTGAGTAAAAAGCCTTTTTAATATATTGCTTAATCATACCTTACTCCACTTGCTAGTTAAGAAGTCAGTTGAATTAAAATTCCTACAGTTCCTCCTTTCCCAGATAATGTAACTTGTATTGCAAAAATTCTCCATGTCTTCATGACAGCTAACTACATAGCCTGAAAATATTATTTCTGCAAATCTATTCAGCTCTCAAGATTTGTGATCTGCTCCCAGGTATTTATAGAAGGAAAACATTACATCTCAATAGAATTGATAATTTTGTGATCTTTCCATACATTTATTCATCTTTCATGCAGGTCACAATTCAGATGCACCTAACTTTCTTCAAATTGAAATATCTGTCCTTGGTTTAGACACAGAAGTGAAGTTGGGTTTTGAAAGATCACATAAATCTTCTTGCAGTTCTTTTGAGTTAGTTTGCCTACAGCTCCATTTAATTTCTGACCTCATCTTACCTCCCATTCCCACTCTTGGGGAAATTACTCATTCTGTTCTATTGTATTTCTCTTTGCAACATGAAGTTCTCTCCTTTGCAACTTGTCAGACCTCTATCCTGTGTGTAAACTGTAGAAACATAACACTGGGAGAGATTCTCAGCCATTAAGTCTGTGGAAAGGGAGTATTCCCACACATCACAAGGATTATTTCAGGGATCCAAATTAGAACTCCTCACTCCCAAAGAAATATTCTTACCCTTAGAACTACAATTTTTTTCCCACAAATTTGTTCTTTGCATCTTCTCCACCAAAATAAACCAAGCTAAATCAGAGACATCCAGTAAATCAAGCTTCACAGTATGTCTTTTTTAGCAACACTCTTACATCTCAAGTGAGACAACTATAGAAAGTTTTTGAAATAATCAGTCTTTCATTCTTTGCTTGTTAATAAATGAAGAATTGCTCAATTAAAAAGTTCTCCAAGGAAAGTAAATTAATGCTTGTTCATCAATATGAAACTGTAAACCATAAAGGAAGATCTATTAACAAGTCTTATAATGACAAGTTTGCTAGAAAAAGGTTGGAATTAAAATCCAATACAGTCATTAAAAACACCTGAGTTATCTTGACCTCAAGTTCAACATAACTTACAGGCAATTTTATGCATCTGATGTCTCTCCCAACTAGTGAAATTTGGCTGAAAATAGATGATCTGTTCAAAAACATTTATGGGTGTACTAGCAGACAATGGTAGATATTCCAGCAGCATATGTTTTTCTTCTGTTTTCCCCTTAAGACTCCAGATGGAAAAAACAAACAAACAAAAAAAAAAAAAAAAAACAAACAAAAAAAAAAAACAAAACAAAAAAAAAAAAAAAAAAAAAAAAAACACCAAACCCTCAAAAAGCCATAAATTACATACTGCCACTAAGAACTGATTCCAGGAGAATGTAAGTCAGATTTCTAACCTAATGCATTACACAGTATTTTCTATAGCACTTGCTGGCTTAGTCATCCAGTGCACTCAGCTAAGAGGAGAAAGGCAGTTAGAGCAGTCAGATCTGCAACACTTGAACTACTCAAATAGAAATCGCCTCTACCTTACATTCCTTGTTTCATTATAAAAGATGTGTATAGACCAGAACTTGCTGATTTGTTTTTAATTCTGCTTTGTGAAGTACCCTAGAAATTGCTGCTCTATTCCTTTGCCTGTTCAAATTAATCCATTCTCTGGCTGTATTTCTCAAACTCTGTATATAACCATCTACAGTAAAAAAAAAAAAAAAAAAAAAAAAAAAAAAAATTCTCTCTCATGTATTCTTATTATCTTTCTTTACAGGAGAAATTCAATTAACTTCTAGAGACATTTTGATTTTTTTTTTTTTCAATTTGTTAAAGGAATAATAGTCTAAAGCCGAGGGTATGAAACAAGGATTACTGACTTTATGTAACTGTTACTGTCAAAATTTCCAGTATGGCTTCAGAAAAGTCAGTTCCTACCTACATCTGAATTTCACCTATGCAACTGTGGTAATCTCAACTTCTGTATCTCACAGGTGAATTGTGAGGCCAGTTACAGTAAAGAATGGCATATGCAGCTACTACATTAATAGAGGCTTTAGAAGTATAATAAATCAATCTGTCAAATTCCTCCCCTAGAAGCTTGCCTCTTTGAAGGCTTGAAATACAGTTTTGTATACAGTCACAGAAGAAACCTCTCTTACATGGCAGAAGTAATGATAGTATCATCATGTAATCTAGCTAACAGGAGTTAAAGAGATTTAAAGCATTGCATTATAACTAAGCAGATTATATGTCTGACAGCGTTTAGCTAAGACATCTGTAGCTGTCAAGTGTAATCACTGTAATGAATGTTCTTCCGTAATCTAAGAGACAACTATTCAGCAAATTTTAAACATCTGGCTAGTCAGCAACTTTTCAACTAAAGAGGTCAAAACTTACTATTTTTAGTAAGAATTGTAATTCAAAATACTTTTTTCCTATTTCTACTTTTGTGATATATGTTCGTATAACATTTCAACAGTAAAATTTGTAAATTTTCCTTCAAAAACTGCAGTAAGCATAGTCACAATTACTTAAAACTGCATTGAAATCAAATACACATTCTTGGAGTTTTGCTATGCCATGGAGTATCTTTAGTTCATCTCAGCTAGCAGGAAAGGGCACCATTTCACATTGCTTCTGTTTCTTTCATGTCCCCATTATTATTTCTATTTAAACATTTACTGTGTAGCTAAAACTAAAGGCACACAGAGGGTTCTAGGGAAATATATATTCCTAATCCACGAGTTGCCAACTCTTTTGCTGTTTGGCAGAATCCATTTGGAAGAAAGATAATGTCAGTTACCTAACGAAGAAAGATCTAGTTTTTGCCTGGAAAAAAACTGAGGCTTTTTTTAACTGATTTCTTGTAATGTATCTAAAACTTTAGCTGTTCTTCTGTGGGAAAGAACCATTCATTTTGCAAAGCAGAATCATAGAATAGAATCATAGCATGGTTTGGGTTAGAAGGAACCTTTAAAGCTCATCTAGTCCAACCCCCCTGCAATGAGCAGGGACATCTTCAACTAGATCGGGTTGCTCAGAGCCCCATCCAACCTGACCTTCAATGTTTCCAGGGATGGGGCATCTGTCACCTCTCTGGGCAACCTGTGCCAGTGTTTCACCACTCTCATTTGTAAAAAATTTCTTCCTTATATCTAGTCTGAATCTACCTTCTTTCAGTTTAAAACCATTACCCCTTGTCCTATCGCTACAGCCTCTGTAAAAAAATCTATCCCCATCTTCCTTGTAAGCTCCTTTTTAGTATTGAAAGGTTGCAATAAGGTGTCCCTGAAGCCTTCTCTTCTCCAGGCTAAACAAACCCAATTCTCTCAACCTGTCCTCATAGGAGAGCTGTTCCATCCCTCTGATCATTTTTGTTCTCTAGACCTGCTCCAACAGGTCTATGTGTTTCCTGTGCTGAGGACTCCAGAGCTGGACACAGGACTCCAGGTGGGGTCTTACCGGAGAGGAGTAGAGGGGCAGAATTACCTCCCTTGACCTGCTGGCCAGTAGTGGTCGACTTCTTTTGCAGTGGCCACACTTTTTGTGATGTAACAGAGGATATGGTTTACTTTCTGGGCTGTAAGTGCACATTGTCAGTTTATGCCCAGATTTTCATCCAACAGAAACCCTAAATCCTCCTCCACAGGGCTGCACTCAATCACTTCATCCCCCAGTCTGCATTGATACCAGGGGTTGCCCTAACCCAGGTGCAGGACCTTGCACTTGGCCTTGTTGAACCTCATGAGGTTCACATGTGCCCAATTCTCAAGCTTATCCAGGTCGCCCTGGAAGGCATCCAGTCCCTCGGGCATGTCCACAGTGCCACTCTGCTTGACATTGTCTACAAACTTGCAGAAAGTGCACTCGATGCCACTGTCTGTGTCACTGATGAAGATATAAAAATATAATGGTCCCAGTGCAGGCCCCTGAGAGATGTTGATATCCATCTGGACATTGAGCCATTGACCACTACTCTCTGGGTGCGACCATCCAAACAGTTTTTCATCCACCAAAGAGCAAATCCATATCTCTCTAATTTAAATAGAAGGATGTTGTGGGGGACCATGTCAAAGACCTTATAGAAGTCCAGATAGATGACATCCGTAGCTCTTCCCTTGTACACTGTTGTAGTCACTTCATCATAGAAGGCCACTAGGTTGGTCAGGCAAAACTTGCCTTTGGTGAAGTCATGCTGGCTGTCTCGAATCACCTCCTTGTCCTCCATGTGCTTAGTGTAGCTTCTAAGGGGATCTGTTCCATGATCTTCCCAGGCACAGGTAATTCCAAGGGTTGTCCTTTCTACACTTTTTAAAAATGGGTGCAGTGTTTCCCTTTTGTCAGTCACCAGCAACTTCACCTGACTGCCATGACTTTTCAGGTATCATGGAGAGTAAGTATCCACCATTTGGTTTGGACATTTTAAAAATATTTTAAATACTTACTAATCAAGATGGTGCACTGTTTTAATCACTCCTGCCTAAGGAAAGGGTGCAGTGCTTGTGGCTCATTAGGAATCTCAGCAAATTCTTGCAGTTGCCCTACCGTCTTCTAATTATGCAGATCATTCAAGAAAAGAAGTCATGACTGATTTTTATTAAAAATAAGAAATAAAAGCAGAATTAATGACAACTTACTCTTGCAGAGCCATTTTGCCAGTGTCCTAAATATTTAAATCAAAAAGAATACTCATGATCCATAATGCTATTTTTTACTAACTGCTTAGCCTTTCCATCAACATTCGCCATAATGAAATCAAATGAGAAAACAAAAGCAACACTTTAAATATAAACAGATAAACAGCTTAACAAACTTTGTTGTTGCTATATCTTGTTCTGGTATGAACACCATTACCTATACCAAGACAAAAAAGGAAAGATTAAAAGATACATCATAGTATTTGTACTTAAGCCAAATGCCCATTAACCCTAGGGTCTATCTACAGTAGTGGCTAGTAACACTTATTAAGAGTAAAACCAGAAAATAGTGCGTCACTCATATTTGCTTGCTGCTGGCAGTCATTCACTGCAAGAATATCAAGAGCTGGAGTTTACATCACATTTAATAGGATGGATCTATGTTATAAAACCTTGCAGAATTGCTTTTTGAACCTATTTATTAATGCGGTAGCTCAACCTGTATACCAGCGAGCAAATACATTCATGAGAGACATTCAAAATCATTGCTTTCTAAATGGTTTTCAGACTTGGGCTACATAGCAAAGAGCTCTGCAGAGGCAATTCTCAGCAGGTGATTTAGTTTTGGTATATACCAGTTTAATCATCTGAATGAGCTGATGGAGCGAAACTGATTGGCAGAAATAAGCACTTTTTTGGCTCTGCTATTGGAGCAGATCACTTTATAAACCGCACTAGACAGGCTATTAGTCTAAAGATTTTAGACAGTTCTACTCTATACAAATGAATATTTTCATACTTTTAACAATAACATAATAAGAAGCACATATTCTGGCATATGAATAACACATGGACAAAAAATAAAACTAATGCAGAAGAAAAAAAGCAATTACCTTCTTGCATTTTTTTGAGGTGTATTGCAGTCAGAATGTTTAACTGAAGTTGATACTTTTTGTTTAGCCAGGATTATTTCTTTAGCCTAAAATAAAAGTAGACAGAAAAATAATTATCATAAAAATTTATATTTAAGCTCACAAGCATTTAAATAATATCTCAAAAGTATAAAAAATAAGAGAGTCTGAATAAATTTTCTCCTGTGACATTTACTCTTTTTGTTGGATTTTAACATTCTTCACTCAACATGAAACACATGCATAAGGCAATTTTAACCAAAGTATCTGAATGGATTTATATTCAAATATGTATTTGAGTATATATATATAAGTATTTAAATATATACATCTACATGTATTTAAATATATTCTGTATTGTTTAGTACCATGTTAATAATGCACATTACTGATTTTATCCATAGCGAACTGACTGCTTCACGATGTGCCTCTCCCTTGCATTTCAGTTCTGATGTCCATGTACTAGTTCAGACGTTTTTATTAAAGAATCTGCTGCAGTCTGGACTTCTCACTCTTTATAAAAGGGACAAATGACAACAAACTCCCTCACATCCTTTGTTAAACAGAATCTCGAGTTCAAAGACCAAGGGAATTCCCCTTCTGAAAGGAAACATGTCCATCAGCGTATTTTTGAAGATGTGTTATTGATAAAAGGGTATGTGATGGAAAAAGAGGATCTCACCCTTCTTAACACTGTTATGGAATAAGGACCCCTTAAGCATTTGAGAGGAAGGAGGAGAACAGGAACTATACCAAATAATTTTATTGACTATTTCTTAGTGCAATTGATTTGAAAGTAGTCTGTTCCAGAAGCCCAAGAATTTAAAGTCCCCATTCTAAAAGCTACAAGAAACAAGACAGAGCCTGTAGCTTCTCTCTCTCATTTCTGAAATTCATTGTGAAAAGGCTGGTCCCCTCTGATTCTATGTATACTTTGGTGAAGGAGTTTGTTTATTTGAACCTTCCTTTTCTTCTCAGGAGGCCCTCTAGTGTTTTGTTCTTTTAACAATAGTTTGTTTCTTAGATCTCCTTGAGACTGATGTTCCTTACTTTGCCCCCAGAGCACATCATCAAGGATAGTAAGGAAATTTGCTGATTCTGCAAGCAGCAGAAAAGGTTTCCTTGACCAGATGTGGTCCTGGACCTTAAGGAAGGGTTAGGATTTGTCTGCTAGAACATCTATTGTCAATTATCAAATATCGTTTGATGGAAAACCTCCTCCGCTCAGATGTTCTTCTACCTTTGTTCAAAGAAAAAAAAAAAAAAAAAAAAAAAAAAGAGTAATACGCTTTAATTTTTCTTCTTTTTGAAACACAACTCCACATACAACAGTGGTATGTGAGCTTCACCAAGCCAGTAGCTGACTCCATCTCTTAGTGTTGGTGATCAAACGAGGATAACTCTTCTGGACAATAGAACTGCCACAGCTTCAACTGTGGCCAAAAGTAAGAGTTTGGGCTCAGTAGAAAGATAACTGTATGCAATTTAAAGCCTGTGGTTTACAAGAAGATGGACTAAATTAATATAATGAAGCTTTCTGAAAGTTATTCTGTGAAGCTATTTCTAATATTTGTGTTAATCAGAAAACAGAGAGGAGAACCCTTTTAAGATCTTTATCAGAGAATTCTAGAAATTGATGTGTTAAACAGAATCTAGAATATATTTGAGAAAACAGAAGGAATATGTGAAAGCAATATTTTTGAGCCGAATCATCTTTTCGGTACACATTTTTTTCCTACAGTGGCTTTCTTATTCTACAACAGGAATTCCACTGAGTAGCAGAGTTCCCTGAAACACATTTATTCTAAAGGATGAATAGATTTCTGGGGTTCCACATGCCTTTGATGGTAATGAAATATTACTGCATTTACCATATCTAAATAAGTGAGAATTATATAGTGAAATTCTATCAAATAACCTTTACACTGACATGCATAATATATACCTCTCTTATTTTTAAATTAATTAAGGGATCTAAATCTCATTGATCTTTAAATTTCTAAATGCTTTTGAAGGCTCGGTCAATAAAAAGCTGTCAGAATCCATTTGTGACTGCTTATATAATAACGAATTAATCAAAAGGCCCAATTTTTTCTCTCTGATTCACTAAAATAGGAAAGTGAAGTTTTAAAACATGACACAGAATGCCTCAGAACCTTAAATAAAAGCTGCTTGCTAGTAACACTGGGTTTTCATACTTTTCCTCAGACATTAACTAAAATATTACCTGTGTAGTCTACTGATGACATTTTACAAAATCACCAATTTAATATGCCAATTTTGGTTGAAGTTTATTAAAGAAACACTCAGTTTTCAATTTTCCTGCATCATCTGCAAAGATGACACTGCCAGAGCATAGAGGTTCAAAGTTTGAAAATCTTCATGTCAGATATTTTTTCCCAGGAATTGAAGCATGTACAATATAATCACTATCCACTCCTTACTTATGCAAGATCTCTGTACAGATGATTGTTACAGTATAAACACTACATTTTTAAAATGTCACCATATCATTTCATTGAATGTTTTATCCTTCAGTTTATTTTGATGACCTTCCAAAAAAATGTTGGTAGACACTGCCTTATTAGCAGTGATTTGTTTTGCATATATTTAAGAGAAGTGTTTCCAGAAAAGAAGGTGATAATTATTTGCTTTGTATTACTTCATGTGGAATTTACTATCTCCAACACCTGTGGTGTGGCAAGGTCATCAGAGAGGCAAGGAAAAAAATTTGGTTTTCATTTTAAAGGTTAGGGAACTATGACGAGGCTGCAAGAAGAATGGTGAAAGATTTAGTTACCTGATCAGAAACTCACTAAAGCAAGTGAAAAACACTGAATTTAGTTACCTTTCTGTTTTGTTACTAAGAGAGAGACCTTTTCAGGATAGTATTGCAAGAAACTTATTATAGGAGACTATTTTTAGGTTAGTAGCATTTTTGACATTTCAGTTACCTAAGGAATGTGTTAGGCCATTTATCTAGTTGCAAATAATTTTATTTTGATAATAGTTATTTATCAGGAACAAGGTTAAATACAGTGCAATATAGTCATTAAGCTTGTCTTATCACTGATACAGCCTAAAAGAATTGGCATGAATGCTGTTATTATCTTACTAAAAGCAATTCATATTAAATTGATGATCTCAAATCAGTATTCTCAAACATTGTTGATAACCTCAGCCATATTGTTCTGGAAGAAAAATATCTATCGGCCTTCCAGTTGTTGCTAAACTTTATTCATTGTACTTTATTTCCTAGATTACATCCCATTAATGCCAATAATATTTGTATGGATGGAGAGCATCTGAAAAGGATATGTATCCCCAAAATATAACTTTTGCACTCTAATTCAGTCCTGGGGGAAGAGAATAGATTCTGTGACTGTAATATAGAACAAAGAACAATAGGTCAGTATCTGCTACATGCAATTATTGTAAAGTATCAAAAATCCATATTTGGTGAGCAAATCCATGAAGTTCACAGGATCACAGACTCCCAGTATGGTTGAGGCTCAAACAGGGCCACCTAGAGCAGGTTGTCTAGAACTATGTTCAGATTTCTTTTTAATATGTCCAGGGATAGAGATTCTACAACCTCCCTGGGCAACCTGTGCCAGTGCTCAACCATCCTCACAGTAAAAAGGTGTTTCCTGATGTTCAGAGGGAACCTCTTATGTTTCAGCCTGTGCCCACTGCCTCTGGTCCTGTCACTGGTCACCACTGAAAAGAACCTGGGTCCATCTTCTTTGCAATATGTACCAGTAAGGTCCCCTTGAGTTTTCTCTTCTCTAGGCTGAACAGTCCCAGCCCTTTCAGCCTTTCCTTGTAGGAGATATGCTCCAGTCCCTTCATCATCTTTGTGGTTCTTTGATGGGATCTCTCCAGCATGTCCATGTCTCTCTTGTACTGGGGAGCCCAGCACTGGTCACAATACTTCAAGTGTCTCTCACCAATGATGAATAGAAGGGAAGGGATCACCTCCCACAACCTGCAAGCTACACTCTTAATGCAGCCCAGGATACAATTAGTCGTCTTTGTCAGCTCATGTTCAACCTGGTCCCACCAAGTCTCTCAGGTCCTTTTCTGCAAAGCTTCTTTCCAGGATACAAATTTTTGAATCTACTGATAACAAAGATATTAGGCCATGCAGCACTCCAATCATGCATATCTCTCTGTGTCCCTGCTACACAAGTAGTTTTTAACCAAAACAAGGCAAAGCTCAGTACATTAATTCAGTTATTCTATAGAGCTTCTCTCTCCTCAGGTCTCACAAATATCTGTGAATCATGACATTCTGAGATGAAGCAGGCTCCAGACCCTCAGGCTAGGTAAAAAATGTAGATACAGCTAAAATATCAAGGTAGGTGAAATGTAGGTGAAATATAAAGTTAATAATGGAAAAAAGGCAGTTCTCAATAACAATATAAAGAGATAATATTAATTTTGCTGATTTAGGTATGACTTTCTAGGCAGGCAACAGAGTTGAATATATCCAGAGACTCTTTGAAATATTTACATTTTCTAAGGCACTGATCATCCACAAAGAGACTAGCAAGACGTATGAGTAATAAAAGCACGTTATGGCTTAGAAAACCGATAGTACTCAAAATTTCTAAAAGATAAGTAAATATTAAACAAAACTGTTCAGAAACTTTTGAGAATTATATTAACCAAAATGGCAAATGTCAAGGCTTCAGTTGCGAAGAAATAAATTTAGCAAAGAATAAATTCTCATATGGGTGAATTTTGAACATTAACAAAGTATGTATCTTAACCAAATGAGTACAATTTTCAGCATTCTTTAAGCTCCTGGTGAAACTGCATGCTTGATGCTAGTGTGACAGTTTGTGATTTAATGAGAGGCTGTCCATGTAGGGAAAGACAGATGGTATGGGACTGGAGCATAGAAGAAAACATAGAAGGTATAGAACCACAAGTGGAAAAAGCCAAAAGCTATAAAATAACTTTTTAGTTACAGCTACTAGTTGCATAGTCTTAGAATTAAATCAGAGCACAAAGAGAAAGAAATGACCCCAAATAGCAGTTGCAGGTTCCTTCTTCAGAAGAAAATGCTGTAATTGATACATCCTGTCAGATTCATATGTAGCACCATGTCCCACTGCTCCTACACAGCAGAGATACTTACTGGAAGCCAGAAGGGTAAGGCTAGAGCACCAAGAACTAATTTTTTTCCTATATCTACCCTTGGGCAGGCCTACCCTATTTCTGAAAGCCAAAAATACATGGTGTAGTCCTAAAGACCTTAAAAGCAGCCCAACCGTCCAAAGGCATAATGACAGAAGAACAAGATGCTGAAGTTGATTAACCTCTCCCATAGCTGTCAAATCCCACCATATAGCCCATTCTTATATCCAGAATTCTACCTTCCTAAAACTTCCAGCTCCATGTCTACCCCAAGACCTTCAATCCATCTCTGCTCTTCTTGCAGTTCCAAGAACTCAGCCTTGCACCAGATGACATTAACTCCCACCTTAAGGTGCCTTCCTGTTTCTGCCATGATCCCACCCATTATGCCCCAAACCTGAAGATACCCATGCGACTCAGATTTTCTCTGCCCCTTTTATTCTGGTTCACACTGCTGCATCTTCCCTGTATTTAAGGTCTAATGCCCCCTAAGATTCCACTGGCTGCTGGTTGGCCACCCACTACCTCTCTCACTGCCTGCTTCAGTAAGGCAAGTTGACCTCCCCGTCTTTGACTGTTCCTCATTACTGGTCATTCCTTCTCTATTTTCAGATGTGTGGGAATGGGTAGGAAATGTCCTGATTCCACCCTTGATTCTACCTCATCTACTCATTATGTCATTCCACAAATTAAAATACCACTTATGTATTTAGGGTGCAAGCTACATTTACTGAAACCTGAAAAAGACACACAGTGGAGAGGAAATAAAGTGGACATACATATCGGTTTGCCCTCATTTACACTGCAATGACAGGGCTGGACAGGGAATACAAAAAACATTTTAAGCCAATTCGCTTTTACTTGCCAGCAGAACTCTCAATTGGCTTGAATCCTAATCAGCATGACACCATACAATCAAGTATCAGAGCACAGGTGAGATCAGAGAGCACAGAGTTAGGAACATTAGGGGAATATGACTTCTACTATGGCTTAAGTACTAGTGACTATTGTGCAGCATTTTTCAGTTGAAACACCATTTTGCCACAAGCATTTTGCTCCGTGATTACATACTTTGTACAGCTGGTCAGTGCATCCCTTCCAGCCAGGGAAAGCATGAAGAGAAAATGAATTAAGCAACTCTTGTCCTTATCACCTGAGACATGAGAGTAGCACATCATTCCTGTCCTTTAACCAAAAGGTAAACTTCATGTGTGCTGCACAAATTTTGAAAAATTGATTTGTTTTTATTTCATGGGTGGAAAAAGAAAGTAGGTAAGTTGCTTATTTTCAGTTATTTAAAAAATGCATCTTACACATTTGCACATTACTGCATGTTTTGCAGAGTCTCTTTTCATATATAACAAGCTGGTTTTGTTGAAAAGAAAGGAAATACAAATAGTTCTATTAACACTGATTTTCATAATGTTCCTGTAAAGGGATTTTAAATCTTAAAGTTTGGCTCTACGATTAATTTGTCTTTCTGGAATGTTCCTTCTTAGAAAATATGTCCTGATGGGAAAGGCTAGACTGAATAACTTTAGCAAGCCAGATGTTACCTGTAACTCAGAGACATTCCCAAAGTATTCGCAACGTTTAAGTATCTTTGTATTATGCCTCCTCAAACTATTTTACATACCTTTGGCATGCTGACAACTAAATGACCAGTTGTTTGTGATCTTTTAGCAGAGCTGCTGTCTGGCTTCACTTCCTCGGGGAGCACAAACTGAAATGGCTATGAGAAAACATGGGATTGAAGTATATCATTCTAAGATATCTCTTTTTTTTGACGTGGACAGAACACATGCAGAAACATCACATCCTTTGATCGTAAGGACAGTATAGGTCTAAATCTTTTAACTTTGTATGTAATATTACTAGTCCTAATAACTTATTAGCATGCTAAACAGCTTTTACTTACAAGTATAGTCATATGTATATACCTGAATTGCTGTCATTCCTGAAGTGTCATTTCTAAAGAAGGTTACAAAATGATGCTTGACTTATATTAGCAATTAAATGAGAAAGATTATCCAATCTATTTTAGATGTAAAGTAATTTTGAAGTTTTGTTTTGCACTTGGTACAGTCAAAAATAGTGATTTTTGGTTTACTGTTTAAGTACTTTGAATTTTTCAAAAAAAATGATAATATAATCAAAACCACCGAGAAGAGAGAAAATTGGAATGACATTTTAAATGTCCCTTCAAAAGAATATACATCCATTTGTTTCTGTCAGCTCTAAATTCCAAATTGTGAAATTGCTAAATTCTAGCCTAGGGCCACTAGCAAGCTCTCTTCTTGAGTGAATTATGGTACACTGTGGGTGGGGGATAAGAAGAGATAAGGAGGGAAAGAGAGGGAAATTTCATTTCAGGCTTTGCACATCTTCTGGTTATGACTTCCACAGTTTATGTGTGGTCCAAAATAATACAAGTACAAAAGAACATTTTTTCTGCATAGGTGTACATGGTTGGTAACTCATAAAAATCAGATCCAGAATCCACTGAATAGTTATCAACTCTTGAGTTGAACTGAATGTAATAAGAAAATACTAACCTTTCCCTTCACCAGCACTCGTACGTAAGTTGGTTGGACATCAACATCAAGAAGAGAAGTGTCCAAATGTCTTCAGAATGAAATATAAATAAAACAATCAATCTACAATACAGTCCAGTAAATAAGCAGTGCAGAGCATATACCACTTTAATGATGATTTTGCAGTTTATAAACTACAAACTTCAATTTCAGTTGTTCAGTTATATGAAATATTATGATTTAATGTCTTTGGAAGAAAAACATATTCCTGTATGTTCACAGAGTGTAAATTAAAATAATGTCTAAATTCTGTCAAGTCCACCACATCAGCTATTGTATAACTACAAGAATTCAAAATCTTTGTAGAAAATGAAAAGGTCTTTCTTCTATTAATTTAGTGCTTTACATTAATATGAAAATTAATCTATTTGCTATTTAAAACTGTAAAAGTACTTCTTTACTTTTCTTTCAGAATGCTTAACTAGTAAATGTATAACAACTATTTTTTTACACAGAATTTGCTGGAAAACAATGAACAGAAATACTTTGTATTCCCAGAAATCACAGTTCTTTTAAATTTCAGTACTGTCAAACAAAATTTGTGACCTGTAAAAGTTCCACTTTAACATTTGCTCTTCATCATGTGACACATATGCTCATGTGAATGCACAAGTATGTATTCCCTGTTTCCTTTTTTTTATAAAATCACTTCGCAGATGACTTTTTCAAACTTTTTAGCCTGCATTTCTTACAGGTAAGCATAGAATATTACAACATATCCAACATTTTACTGCACCTGAACAGGTTTTCTGATGCTCCAAAAAAACCTTATTCTTATAATTCAGAAACATGGACCAGGCCTCTTTCGAGGGAAATTAATTAGCTTTAAGGGAAGAACACCTGGCATGAATAGTGTTTCTGTGCTATAAAACTAGTTCAAGCTTTAGTCCAACAATTCTTGTTGTGAATAAATAAGTTTGTGGGTTTCCAACCCCTTCTTGAAGTGCAGGCAAGGCCACTGTACTGCTTAGGGGTATATGCTATCAAATAGTTATCAGGTATCCTTGTGATATTTTAGCCTGGTTCAACCAAATTTCTTCCAGGCAACTGAATTTCTTCCACAGTTCTTTAGCCTGGTTCAACCAAATTTCTTCCATAGTTCAAGAAATATTATGGGCCATGGACTCTTTCCAGTGAGGAAGGAAAGTAGGACAAGTCTACCTTACTTCTCCTGTTGGGGAGGAGAAGAATTTCACTAGAAGAACATGGATTGTACTAGAGCATTTCTAGGGCCAGAGAATGTGTAAAAGCCCCATTCCTTACAACCTTTACCTGCAAATGAGGTATGGAAAAGATTTTATATAAGTATAAAAGGACAGGTGTAGAGGAAACATTACTGCAGAAAACATCAATTCCAAAAGGGACTACTAGACACAATCCTTATTCAGGAGTAACAGAACAGTCTCAGAGGTCTTTGGTTTATTCAGCTTAATTTCTTTGGCACAGAAGTCAAGATTGATTCCATTGCCCCTTATGTTATTTGTTTTCCTCCTGAAAAGTCCCCACTACAGAGAGGAGTATAATTGAAACACTGTGTATTAGAACTTGATTGGGAAAAATTAAGAGGGAAAAAAATATAATTCTGACCTGTAAACAGCAAGATCCAAGATGATCTGGTTGTTTTCTTCATCATCTTTCAAAGAGAAATGAAGCCTAATAATAATGACAAAAACACCTCCAGGATAAATACAATTGGAGTGAATAAGCAAACATTACAGCAAACTTCAGCTGCTATCAAAGTTAGATGAAAACAAATACCATTTAGACAGTATGGCACACGATCATTTTAGAAACAGTTGTAATTTTCCTCATGAACAGAAAAAAATACAGGTGTTTGAACCAAATTCAATCTTATATTTATTTTCTGTTCTCCCCACCCAACCCACAAGAAAAAAAAAAATACTGCTGAAGGTCAGTGAAAATTAAGATCAGTCTGTCAATGCAGAAAGAGAGACATCTGCTGGTGAAATCTGTCTGTTCTATAAACATCTTCATAGAAAAAAACAGTTCATGAAAAACATGAAAAGCCTGGAACTTGGTAATTCTAACGCTACCATGTGTAAAAAAAAAAAAAAACAAAAAAAACAAAAAAACATCTTTTTTCATACCAATTAATTTGCCTAGAGTATATCTATCTGCCTGTGCATTTCTGAAGTAAAACATGATTTGCACAATATCCTTGATTCTACAAGCTTTATTATAGTTGTTGAAAATGAGACTATCGATTGTATTAGCTGCATATTTGTGATTTGCTGGCTGAGTTATTAAAATTGTGAAAGAATCTTACCTGTCACAAATTAAAAACAATGTCTATTACTACAACTGTAAGGAGATCTGGTCTAGACTTGTAAGTTCTGCTAATATACTCAAACATTTCCTATATATTAAAGTAGAGAAAAAACAGAATAAAACTCATCTATAAATGAGAAGATTTTTATAAATTAGTTATTAGTATAACTCAAAATGAGAGGGCTTTACTTAATGAAATTTATCTGGAATATTTCAGTTTCAATTAAAATACTTAGATACTTTGGGTTTGGGTAACAGAAAGAAAATCAAATGTTAAGAGTTTTGATAATACATTTTTTCAGCAACAAAAATATTTGCCAGATATATTCTTTGTTGTCCTGTATTCTGATACAGCCAATTTGCAAGAAAGTTTACAGAGCTTTTAGTTTATGGATATTTTTTGATAGATATCTGCAAAGAATACAAACCAGCTCTTTTCCCATTCATGTTTTTTTTTCCTCTTACTGCATTACAGATTTTGAGAATTCACTAAAACATGAAGGGTAAAAAAGAGAAAATAATTGTAATATTTTCTAGGGGAAGATTAATTAGAATTGAGGAAGAGAAAATTCTGTTCTCATCAGAGAAGCTTGGACATTGTTATGGACATTACTTTCGCATTGAAGCAAAAATTTTGGAGAACATCATCTGTCTACTTGTATATCTTTATTTGTGTCTCTCCAATACACTGCCACATTGCTCTGAAGCGCTGTGATATTTTTATTGAAGCCATGACAAAAACTACTCATTGATCTAGCTTTATGTGGGCGTATCCACAGACTAAACTTTAATCCAGAAAATTTGGGTGACACAAGCAGGACTGCTTCTAACAGTGGAATCTAGGGGACTGTATTTCTTCTAAAAAGATAGCTAGAGCTTTAATCTAGATGTCTCTGCTTTTTAGAGGCATAATCAAATTCTATTAACACAAGATTGAAACTATTTTAGACTTCTCTTTTTTTGAACTAGAAAATGATTTAAATTTTTTTTTCAGTCAACGCATTTTTACAAAAAAAGTACATCAATACAATCGTATCTTCAGGTACAGATGAAATAAACACAAGTTCTTCTGCCACTACCTTTAATTTTCCTTATACCACTGAAAATTATGCTCTGATCTTATAACGTAGGTTTTCATATTCCTTGTATTTGCATGGATTTATAAATTTCCAAGATTTAGAAAGCATTCTTCATGCTAATGATAAACACGTTCTTAGCTTTGATTTTGCATCTAAATTTTTCCACATTTAAAGTGGCTTCTTATACACATTTATCTTCAATAGTCAAACCAGTTAAACTTTTTCCACTATTAGCAAGATGCTTCAAGAATGAGAGCCTTATTATAGAAAAGAGTGAAACATATCTTTTACAGAAAAACAAGTTCTTCAATCATCAAAGACCAAGATGTTAAATTAAACAACATTCAACACTTTACTCACTGAAAACTAATTCTTCCTCCAGCATCAGAATATAAATTTACAAGTCAGTTTCCCCACCAGGAATATAATAATACAACAAGAATTTATCAGCCCTCTTATTTTACTCTTGTCTCATATTTTGAAACAGATGCCCAAATCAACTGTAAAGAGGTTAACCTGTTTAACCTCTTAACCTTACATACTTAGGCACGTTCACATTCAGAACTTTTCCTTCTGCAGTGACCAATGTCCAAGGAGGCTTCTCTCTCTTTTTTGATTCCCTTAACAAAACAGAAAGAAAAATGGTTTATAACTTCACATTCTGGTATTTTATGTTTAACAGCAAAAAATAAAAGAGAGGATGGCAAGAGAAAAGAATTATCTGTTATGTGATGCTAAGGCTACAACTTATTTCAGGAATTAAACAGGTTATATCAAATGTCGAATTGCACATTGAAAGCATCATCTGAAGATGAGCCAATGCTCTGTAATATCACGTCTTACATTGACAATAACATCTTCTGCATGTCACAATGTCCATTATCAAACAGCAATGTCTCCAATTTGTTTGGTGAATCTAAAGAAATCAGAGGATTGCTTAAACGTGTGAAATAGGATGCTTTTCTCGTTATCAATGATTGTATTAAACATAAGATATCATTACTGTTAACTGATCTGATGTATGTGCCAGCAATTCTAAAGAAAGTTATTCTTCATGATAATTTAATTACTTTTACTGAACAAATGTTTGGCATAACTCTAAACAGCATGTCTATCAGTTGCTATTCTGCACTAGTAAAAAGAATTTTAATGGTCAAAAAATTGCAAGCAGCTCCCAACAGGATACGGTATGACCAAAGTGCATACATACAGATTACTTGTTGATGCATCTATTACATTTTTTGTTGCGTTCTCCTTCAAAAAATACAATACATATTACTGATGGAGACTTTAAACTTCACTATATCCAGCTATCAGCAATTAAACTATATCTGTCTTTCATTCACTGCAATAAACAAGCTACCTTAAATTTATCTACCAAAACGAAGCAGATCACTGTTAGATCATTAAGACTTTTAGTATGGGTATTTTCTGTATAAATGTTTAGATCATGAGTAAGGAATCTTAGTAACATGAAAAAGAAGAATCTGCTTGCACCTAGGTAAAAAATGGCAAAGTTTTCTTTAAAAAAACAGCACTGTAGTTGTTGCTTTGCATTAATCCACTCTTCAGATGGTCAATATAGTGTGTATGTCTATGTATGTCTACTTCAGTTGGCATATAAAACCCGCCCATTTCTCAAGAAGATTACATCAGTACATTGCTTTTTGTGTTCCAAAGCCAACTTCTTACTATAAATTCAAAATTAAAAGAACACTAAATATAAATCAGTGATGAGGGAAATAAAGTATGTAAGGTTTAGACCACCTCAAGAAAAAAAAAACACAGAAAAATATATGGTCTATAAATACAATGGATTTAAAGAAGAAATGAAAACATTCACGTGGAGCTACTGAAATGACTACATAAAAACAACTTCTGTTTAAGATAGATTCACAACTGTCCTTGTGTTAAATATTATTCTGTGGTATTAATCAGATCTTAAATCTGGGATTTGTGAGCTAGCAGTTTCTACACCTGATTCCCTACTATTGACACTTAAATGCAAAGTGAAGGAACCACCACTGTTCTAAAAATGCAGCTGTCAGAAATTCTTCAGACAATTATATCCTACCACCTTTTAGATGCTAGTAATTTATTTCTAGATGAAATATGTCTGCTCATGTGAACAATTTGAAGGCAAGTTCACTCATGTCATAATCACTAGAGTTTAAAATAACTTGTTTAACTTTGTTCTGAGATGAGCTGAAAGGCCTTGTTCTGACAATGAGCAGCTAAAGAAGATCCTGTTCACCTTTCACCTGCAACTGATTTTACACTTGCCTGAACATTCTTTGAATGAAACTGCAAGTATTCACTCATTTGGAAATAGCCAAAACTGCTCAGATAATTATCAGCTACGGAGCTATACCAGAGCTGACAAATTTAACATGTGTTAATATGTCATAGAGAGGTTCAAATTTAGCATTGGTCTGATTGAATTCATGCCAATTTTATACTAAAATAAACATCCTTTTATACTGAGTAGCTTTAATATTAAAGTTACATTTCAGCTCCTGTCCATCAGCAAGGATGATTTGAAGTTGTCAGGGGCACTTCTCTGTTCTGACCTTTCTCATGCTAACACAAATCTCACCACCAAAACAAAATGAAACATGAAAGGATTTTTAACTCTTTAAAATGCCTTGGAAATTTAGAAAAATCCAGAAGGGAACTATTCTATCTTTATGATAATGCTATTTGGACTCTTTTTGAATATTTAAAAGAAAGCATTTGGAACACATTTGCTTTTGACTAGATCAAGACCTCCCTACACACAGCAAAATTCTAACTAGCTAGAATCTGGGTTTCACAGTAGTTCTTCTGGGAAAGTGCTAGACCTTGAATTAATAATAGCAACACATTATGCAGATTTCCAGATTTCTTGGAGAGTTCCCTAGGTCTGACTTTTTCAATACTTAGACTTGATAAATCTTTTAACATGCATGCCCTTAAAAAGAACAGCTAGAAAAATCTCTGGCACAAATGCTGTTATATAAGGAAAAAAAAAAAAAAAAAAAAGACATTGCTTACAATGTTTGTGGAACTGATAAGCCATCAGCAATAAAATAACTGTTTTTCTTAGTATCTGCATTAATTTTACATGTTCAGCAAAACTAGTGACAACTCTAGAAAGTTTTAAAGCCCAGACATCGTCAGATTCACCATGCCAAATAACACAGATAACATGAAGTATCTTATTACTTGGGATGGATATCTTCAATAAAGTATGTGAAAAAACTTCTAAGTCACATAGAAAAGGTGCCTGAAATACCACTTCTGCAAAAATTTTTTTAGCATGGCCTATAAGGTATTTATATAATGCAATCTGCATTCCAGATAATTTTTTCTAGCAAGAATATTAAACATTGAACTACACAAAAACCACTAGTTAGCTGACAAAAAAATGAAACTTCTAAAGTCCATAAAAGAGAGTTGAAAAGATAAATTATATTTAAAAACTCTATTTCAGGAAAAACTAAATAAAGTGTATCATAAATAAATTTTAGAAAATAAAACAAAACAAAATGAACAATCTGAATATTTCATTTAGATTTTATAAGTATATTTGCACAGACAACAGGGATTTAAGCTGCCAGTTCTCAGCAATATTTCATGTGAGACAGTCACCTACCTATTCTCCGTGTCTTTGAAAATTTCTCCTTCCTCAATTCATAGAACATATTAAAACAGAAACATACCTTACACTGTCTTTAGCTCTTCGTTTTTCTTCAATATATCTGTGAGTTTCTAATCTAGATTCTGGAGTATATGGTGTAGGCTCCTCCCAAAATCTTCTGTCTTCTTCATCATCTTCAACTGTTCTCAACATTTGTTGTTCTCCATCTCCTTCTGACTGACGGTTTTCTTTGTCCTGTGGGGAGTCTGGGCTACACAAGTTCACATGGAATATTATCCCAATGAAATGAAGGAAGAGTAACAGTACTTGCTAATGAATTCATGCAATAATATATTTTTAACCCAATACTAATAGCTGTATAATTCCTACTAAAACCAGTATTGGATAACATTTGCTGCTCTGTTTTTTTCATGAATTAACAAAACATATTTCAACATAATGTTTTTCATTGACTTAACTAAGAAGTGATACTATGGTTATGCCTAACTCTCTGAAAACCCTGATGGATAGTTTAACAGATTTAATGTCAGAATTTTCAGATACCCTCATAACTCTCGGGTGAAGGAAAACCTTCAGTCCATGTGATGTTTAAGTATTCCTAATATCAGGCAACACCAGATTAGAAATATATAGGGCAGCGATATTTTATTTAAGCATCTCCTTAAGTGCCATCTTAGAACCTGAATCATTTTTTCCCCCTAGCCTTAAGCCTATGTAATCTTCAGAAATTCTCTATTGAGAGAAAACTAAATTTATGATACAGCGGTGATCTACGAGGACAAAGTTCCATAGCCAGCTCCATGGAATTTAGTCTCTATTGGATTAAAAATAAGATGGATGGCAACTGCAGTGGAAGATGACCCCAGACAAAAATCCTTCTGCTGTCTAGGTAATCTTAGTGATATTAGGTGGAAGAAGAATAGAAATCAATATTCTATATCTTTTTACATCTCAAGAGATCTGCTATATTACATTTCAGTCTTCATATCTAATAACTCTAAAGCAAAAGAAATTATAGGTGAACAGCTGCTTTCTCTGGAACCCCTGCACTAACTTAAATAACAATTTCCAGCTGTTCTCCTGAAAGAAGCTATCAATTACGCTATTTTGGAACCCAGACAATTTAGCTTGGAGTTTTGGGACAAAAATTCTACTGCACTTTCTGCACTTCAGTAATTAATTATGTTTGTAATTAATTATATTTTTCACTAGCGATAACATACACAAAGAGAAATAATTCTCCTCTAATCAACAATAAATACAAACAGAAAGATTTAAGTGGAATTACATAAACTATTTAATGAGGAAAACCAAAATTCTTAATGAAGAAAGAGAAGAATGATGTTTGCTCACAGACTGTTGTTGCTTACTTTTACCTGTCAAATCCAAGTTTAGTTTCAATTTGGTTTTGTTTTTTATTCTTTCTTTCTTGCATTCTTCTCTGAGCCTCTTCTTTTTCTCTGGCCCTTTTGAGAAGGTAAGCTTGTTCCTGTTCTCTGATTTTCTGCTTCACTTCTGGATAGATTTGAAGTGCTTTAATCCTCTCCGAACGTTCTATTTCTTTACTATCCAAACACTTTCCAAAGGGAAGAAAAATCAATATAGTTACGTGAGAAATTTTAGATGTATACTAATCAATAAATACATTAAACTATCAGTTAATTTTGTTAGATTATCTTCTGTATAAAATCAAAAATATGTCTTTCAAAATTTCATAGCACTATGTAAATTATACCATATTAAAAAGAATTAACAATAGGTTGCTATTCAGATCTGAAAATGGTTTTGTGTGTCTGAGAGCTTCTTTTTACATTTTCCAGGAATTTCATCTGATCTTATTAGACTATGTAGTAGAGAGAGTCCCTTCAGCCATTTCTGATATTTATCTGATATTCAGCTCATGAAGCTATTACAGTTTTTTTTCTTTTGATATGTTAGTTTATTATCAACTAAGTGAGTTGAATCTACTCTTAATAAGTTAAGCAAGCATCTGTATTTCTCCAAGGAAAATTGTGGGAGCATATTTCGGGACTGGAGCTGCCCTTGTCAATGATAGGAAATCATTATATCAGTTCAGTCATTGCACAAAACCTCAATCTTAAAGTATCTATTTACAGTCAGTGCAACATAGTGTGTTGTTACATCAACTTCTGTCTTTCTACTGCCTAACACTGTTGGTTTGGTACATATTGTTGGTATGGTACCAGCAACCTGGTAACTTTCTGCAGTCATTAAAACAATTTAAAAATACATCATGTATATAAAAGGAAATGGGAAAAAAAGCCAAAACTGTATATTGTATTTATTTTTTCATAACTTTAAGGATCTCCAATAAAACTGACAGAAAATTAAACAAATGCATGTGGTTTAGTCAAAACACAACCAATTTATTATCACATTATTTACTGTAATCACTTATTCTTCAGAATAAGATCTGATTTCCTGTGGACAGTAAGAAAAATGCTACTAGCTTTCCTATCACAGGCATTTATTTTGTTTGGAATTGGTATGTTCAGTCAACAATGTGTTGGATATAAATTTAATTTTTAAAATCTTACTTTTAATTGATGAAGAGTTGCCACTACAAATTGTCTATAACCTTCAAATTCAGTACATGGGTTACCCACTAGAAACAGTTCCTTCAGATGTATATTATATTTTAGGGTTTCAATACTGGAGAGTTCACCAATGAAATTTGCTGTCAGGTCAAGTTTCTTCAGTTCTTCACAGCCTGTTTGAAAAAAAAAAAAAAACACCTTAATTCAATTTGTCCATAACATAAATGTACACAGGACATACAAACACACACACAAGCACACATACACACACACACACATGCACACACTTGGCTACAAAACTGTCTGTGTTTGTTGACTGTATACTAATTTTATCCTATCAGAATATACCTTTTCCAAGCCACAAGTGAAAGAGTGACTCACAGCTTAAGTTTATGAGGTCACAATATTTACAGAAAAAAAACCTCCATAAAATACAAAATATCAAAACCTATTAATCGTTTTATCACTATCAACACTTTGTAGTGAGTGTTGGTATACTAGATGAGCTATTAAATGATTTGTTTTTTAATAAGCTGGACTTCAGTCTTAAAAGTCTAATTGCCTCAGTACCCCTCCTCAACTGAGTCTTCATCATATGGCTAAAAGGCTGTCTAATTGCTTCAGGAGAGCAGGATCAATTATGGGTTTAATTTCTATGTACTGTTAATCTTAGCTAACATTATTCAAGTATAAAGTTGAAATCTGAAAAATCACTCCAAGTCAAGATGAGGTTTTCCACTCTATGGACTCAGCTATTATTGTGAATACTTCATCACTGCTTAAATTGTAAATATCAGTGAAAAAAAAGTTTTTGTTAACCAAAACAATTCATTATAAACAGAAACTCTAAATTAGATAACAAAATACCCAGGGAAATCTAGATCCAAAACTTATCAGGCTCTCCTTTTATCATAATCTGTCCATGAATCATAACCTTGACTCTAAGAGTAAAAAAGTTTAGCTAAGAGCAAGCCCAACTTTGATGCTCATCATTGTCATCACTTCTTTTCCTTTGTAGGTTTATTTCACAAGAATTTTATGCATAGTGGAGCTGAAAGAAAATAAACTGCTCAAAATTATTTGGTAGGGGATTTAAATAACCCAAATTTTTGCAAGGCTGACTCCCAATGGTTCTGACTCCTAAGTAAATGACAAATCACAGTAATAAATAATGCAGCCTGATAGAGGAAATTAAAATTTACTGCCATGAAAACAAATGTAAGTTTCTCAGCAACTTGCCAAATATGTAATGTGTTACCTATTTCTTCAACTTTTACAGATTTGTGTTTAGCCTATTTGTTTATTTTTTTAATTGGATTTAAGCCATCCTCCTGAATCAGTTTGTAGACTCGAAAATAAACAAACCAAACCAAATCAAAACCCAAAACAAATAAATCCAGCTTTTAAAATTATTATTATTATTGTTCATTTGTCAAGATGGACATTTGAAAGATTCAGCAACTGGTCTAATCAGAATCAAGAAAGAGAAAGGAATCAAGTCAGAAATTATTCAAGTAATATGGAATGTGTTTATAGATGTCTCTAACTTTTAGATTTTCATCTTGGAAAATGCTAGATCTTTGCACATGCAATTATAGTGACAGAATAAAGAGTTAAACACAGATAAAACTGACAGGACTTCATGCAACGACAGAGAAAAAAGTAATCTGAAAATTCTTTAAAGATACCCCAGACTGCCAATGCAACCCGTGCACAGAGTAGAAACTTCTTGTGTGTGACAGTTGATTGATGAATGGATGACTGCTGAAATGTTACAAGAGAGACTTTTTACAGCCTGTATATCACTATTAAAAAAAAAAAAAAAAAAAAAAAATTGCTCCACCTAACCTGCATAATAATTATCTTACCATTACAGCGGGGCAATACCAATTTAATGAAAAATTTGAATTCCCACTTTGTAAAGTTTTAAAGAATAGAGCTATAATGGCTGGAAACACTGGTGAGAAAGTATGCGAAAAGTGAGTTAAAATACATTTAAGAAAGTTCAATGACAAAATTTCAGCAGGAGGAAGCACTTGCTACAAAGAAGCATTTGTTGAAACACTGACACCAAAGGGCTCAGTGTACCTTTACACAGTACCTTTGCTGATTGACATACTTAATGGCTTCCACCCTCTTTTACACTAAGTCACAACTTAAGTGTTTAATATGAAAAGGCAAAATGGTTTGTTTAAAATCTGACCTTCAAGATTTTCAATTCTTTCAACGTTGTTCAAAGCTACATTTAAATATTCCAGCTTCTTTAGTTTGCCCACATTTTCTGTAACAAAACATGCATCTGTTATTTCAGGTTTTTTCACTGGAAAGGGCATTATCATTTTACTTGCTCACTTCAAAAAGACAATAAAGCAGAAAAATAGGAAGAACAAATTAGAATATGTATCAGATTATTGGTCATTATTATTTTAATATCAGTAAAAATATAAAACCAAAAATGTTCTGTGAAAACACAAATGAAAATAAAAATGTAAAAAGAAATAAAGAAGGCTATAAACACATTTTTGTCACAAATCTATAAAACAAGTATAGAATGCAAGACTGGCCAAAAAGCATGGTGAAACATTCAATTGCTCATGAAACTCAGAAAGTGACGCTGTCTTGCATGACATCCTTGTCTCTAAATTGGAGACGTGGATTTGACAGATAGACTACTAAATGGATAAGGAATTGGCTGATAGTCACACTTAGACAGTTGTGGTCAACAGCTCGATTTCCAAACGGAGAGCAGTGATGAGTGGTGTTCCTCAGGGGCTGGTGTTGGGACCAGAGCTGTTTAACATCTTTGTTGATGGTATGGCCAGTGGGAGTGAGTGCACCCTCAACAAGTTTTCCAACAACACAAGCTGTGTGGTGCAGTCAACAAGCTGGAGGGAAGGGATGCCATCCAGAGGGACCTGAACAGGCTTGATAGGTGGGCCCATGTGAACCTCATGAAGTTCAACAAGGCCAAGCACAAGGTCCTGCACATGGGTCAGGGAAATCCCAAGCACAAATCCAGGCTGGGCAATGAGTCGATCAAGAGCAGCCCTGTGGAGAAGGAGTTGGGGGTGGAAAACTGATTATGAGCCAACATTGTGTGCTGCCAGCCCAGAAAGCCAACCATGTCCTGGGCTGCATCAAGAGAAGCTTGACCAGTAGGTCAAGGGAGGAGATTTTCCCCCTCTACTCCACTCTTCTGAGACCTTACCTAGAGTACTGTGTCCAGCTCTGGGGCCCCCAGTATAAGAAGGAGATAGACCTGCTCAAGTGGATCCAGAAAAGGCCATGAAGATGATCAGGTTGTTCAGCCTGGAGAAGAGGAGAGTCTGGGGAGACCTTATAAGGCCTTCCAGTACTTAAAGAGGGCTACAGGAAAGATGGGAAGGGACCCTTCATCAGGGAGTATAGTGATAGGATGAGGGGTAACAGTTTTAAACTAAAATAGAATAGGTTTAGATTAGATATAAGGAAGAAATTCTCTACTGTGAAGGTGGTGAGACACTAGCACAGGTTGCCCAGAGAAGCTGTGGCTGCCCACTCCCCGGCAGTGTTCAAGGCCAGGTTGGACAGGGCTTTGAGCAACCTGGTCTGGTGGAAGGTGTCCCTGCACATGGCAGGGGGGTTGGAACTAGATGATCTTTAAGCTCCCTTCCAACCCAAACTGTTCTATGATTCTATGAAAGGATCAGGCCATACTTAATCAAGCTTTATAAAATTGGAGTTTTATATTCACTCATATAGAAAGCATTGTCTTCTTCTGTATATATTTCATTTTTTAAAATCTTTTATCTACAGGGTTAATAAAAGAAATTTTCTCTCTTCCCTTTTTTTAAAATTTTGCAAATAAGGATTTGTATGGCTTCAGTATGAACAAAACAAAGCCACACACAAACACTCATACTCCTAGTCTGGCATCTAACATGTATTGTTTTCAGCATGAACTATTGAAATTAGCAGGTCCACAATGCGTGGGGTTGTGTCAGAATGGCTAGCATTTTCTTTTGAATACAGAAAGGGGTAAAGAGGGAATAGGGTAGCAACGACCTTCACCAGACTTAAAATTGTCTGAAAAATGCAATTACCACTTGAGATACCTGGCACACAGGTCAGAGACATAAATCTGAGACAAGACACATAGTATAGCTTGTGTCACAATTCACCAATTTCTCCCCAGTCACCAGATGTTCTGAAGATCTGACTAGAAATCCTATCCAATGAAGTCATAAAGTTTACCTCAAACTCTAAGTCACAAGCCACACTGATTAAGTGCTGCACAAACTGTCCCTGCTGAGACAGAGAAGTTCAAGCAGAGGGAGCTTCATCTGACCAGCACAGATCATGTATACAGCTGAGTTAGTTGTCTAGGCTCTTCTATAATCGATAAAGAGAAATAGGTTCTTCGAGGTGCAATCTGTCTTATCTTAAATTGGCTGTCTAGAACCAGCATACCAAATCATGCCCAAAAATACACCTTTTCTTATTCATTGGTTATAAAGGGACGCTACAGTAACTTCCTAAGACATAGATGTCTAAGAGTTTGGTGACATGAATCCTACCACTTAGTTTACTAAGACCTTGGAGAGATATTTTTTTCATAATTCACAAACAGAGGATGAAATTAATTTCTCTGCAAGGACTTGTGCAGCTTAGGTTGGCTGTTCATTTTTCTTAACATATTTCTGTAACAGCAGTAATGCACAAAGATGTGAGGGAGACAAGTGTTGAAGCCAATGGTATCTTGTGGAGTTTTTTCCATTTATAGAAAATAAAGGAATGAGGACTCATCCATACAGTGGATGCCTTACAGATTGCTGCCTGATTAGAAGGCAAGTGTGATCCTGAGGGATGTATAACGGTTTTGTTTAAGAAGAGAAAAGGCACATCCCCACAGAGTCAATATAAACCATTCAAGTGTGCTTGGAACTGCTGTGTGTTCTGCATGGACGTGTTGGTATTCACTGGGAAGAATTCTCAAATTTGGTACTTTTTAACACAGCCCCTACTGGCCTACTGGCAACCCTTTTGCTCACTACTTATATAGGGCTTTTTTTTTTTTTTTTTTTTTTTTTTTTACATTTGTTACTAAGGCATTATCTTGGAAAACTGTTACATTATTCAAGAATATATGAGGTAGGAAGTTGCATACTTCTCCAACTCCTACAGTTAGATTAAGTTAAGATGAAAATTGAGTGTCTCAAAAATGGCATTGCTGAAAAAATCTTGTATCCAGAACCCAATAATCTGAATGGTAATAAGATATACTGTACTAGCCTAAAGGAGGTATGAGTGTTGACAAAAGGAGAAGATGAAGTCTTGTGCCTTATTAAGGGCACAGTAACAGAGAGAAAACCAACTTATTTTAGTCCCATTTTTGATGGGGCAGAGCAGCACAAAGAAGTTTCAAAAGCCTTATTCTCCCTGGGAGACGATTCCTCCACTATAAGAAATGCAGATGTTATCAGTATAGATAATTTCCTGATGAGCCACTCCAGAGAATTTAATGCCTTTGCCCACAAGTCCTGAACACAGAATTTCACCCTAAAACTTTAGATTCTTTTTCTTCCTCTTAAGGAACTTCAAAGAAATATGCAAATATAATTCTTGAGCACTTCTGACTTCCCATTCTTCATCTACACACCATCTGTAGAGTCTAAGCTTTTCCAGCCCAAGGCTTGATGTCATATCTTTCTTTAGAGAGCCTAGCAAACATGTGAACCTATACCACAAAACACAGATCATATGAAATTTTACCTTCTCCTGTGGTGCAGGAAAACCATTGAGACTTTGCTGCAAGAAGTTGTCGTTACACACAAAAGCAAGTATTTTATCTGAATTAAAATTATTTCAATGTTAACAAAAAATACCGTTGTATAAAAACTGAATTTAAAAATGAGTCTGTTGAGAGCTAGTCCTATGATATCGCACTCCACGGTATATGCTAGGCTGTTTGTCTGTTTGCCAGAAAGACAGGATATTTAACTTATATCTTGATTTTTGAGATTTTAATCAATAAAAAGTGTTCCACACTCATAATTTAGTGACTTGTACCTCAGTACTATCTTTTTCATTTAAAATTTCTATTGCAAATTTCTGAGCTTCTTAGAAATTTAATAAAGAGACGGGTAAAGTAAATCTTATAAGAGGAGATCCACAAAGAACTTTTCTGTAGTTACCCACTCTACATTCCCTTAAAGTATAACACAACAGATATTTTTTCCCGATTTCAAAATTATGCATGTAAATCTATTTAAAAAGAAATATGTCCAGAAAACACTTACCAATTTTTGGAATTAGATTATTCTGAAGATAGAGAATTTTTAAATCTCGACACCATTTGTCAAGATACTCCAGTTTTTCTATTTCCTGCTGATGTAGAGAGATTTCTTCCAGTGAAAAAATTTCACAGTTGTTATGTTCTGCACGTTTTCTAACAAGATCTTCAGTGACTGAAAGAAACATTATATGTCATATTTCCCTGTAGCCAGTTTCTGCCATCTGACTTACGAACAACTTATAGAAGCATTAAAATCTTTTGTTCCACAGTACCCAATAGATATCCAATAGAAACACCAACAAAAATAAAACCTGCTAGAAAAGACATCAAGTACCAAATAACTCCAGCCCACTCTGCCACAGTAAACATCATTTGTGAAATACACTCACGTCACCTGTAACATTTAGAAAAATCATATGAAAACTGCTGAGTCCTCCATAAGTGTGATACAATCCTTGGAGAAGTTAATCCAGCATCCATTATTTTCAGCATAGCTCGGGTTGGAAATTGATCCATGTACACAAGCAATGCAGTGTTTTGTGCTCTTTTATTTCCTGATACCAGGTGTTCACATCACAGATGGGGGGGGGGGCGGGGGATAGGATGGAGAGAGTAAACTACTTACAATGTGTCATCAGATTCTTCTGCCAGCACAGTGTGCACAGAAATAAGCAGAATAATGTTGAAAATGAGCAGATATTTTTTACTTTTTTCATGCTCGAGGCAAAGCCATAACTAATTCATGCTTATAAAAGTTCATGCTAGAACGAAATTTAATCCTAAGTATTTCTTAGGCACTACCAGCTCATTAGCAGCCAGCAAAGGAGTTTCTGTGGCCAAATAACCCAGAGACCTGAGTTCAGAGTTATCACATTGTAATATTTAATGCCAGACAATCTTTCAAACAGTGAAAAGGCTCTGTATAATGAAGGTAAAGAAATTCTATGAGAACCAGTGCTCACTCTTGAGCTAGATGTTATTACTTTGTTTCCAGATCACTGCACCAAAAAAGAACTAGCATTTTCCTCTCCTTGAGACACAGTGAACTACAGTGAAGTGCTGAATAAAAAACTAGGATTTTATCAAATTAGCATAGGTATTTTCATGATTGTTAATGCTGAAAAAAGACTAGCAAGTCTTTCAAAATGACTCTGAAGAAAAATAAGTAAAAATAAAAAATATACAGACATCTGTGAAAACAAATTTTTCCTGGAATGCATTAATAAAACTATTTTTTCCTTGCTTCTTTGTCTTGGGGAGGTTTTGTGGAATCACAGAGTTTTATTAGTGGTCCTGGAAGGCTGCAAACAATCACATGGACAGGTCAGCTACAAGCTGCGTAAACTACATACCCATACAGCCCAACCTCGCACGTGTCAGTGTAGATCCTCTATCTACAGCCTTTGAGAAAGGGGTGAAACTGTTTTTTTAATATATTATTTACAGATGACCAGGGTTCAATCTCCTTTCTGTTCAACAGAGTTTCATCTGACATGATTTCCAGAATTATATAATGTTGATACTGATATTGATATAAGATGGGATCCTGTCTGCACATAAAGCATATTGGGAAAGGTGTCTTTTTCTTTTTTAATCATGTTGGGAAAGTTTGCTGTATCTGAACAACCAACTTCCCTTCAAAAGCTCATTGATTAAACGTGACTAAATTAATAGAGAAAAGAGAAAAAATGGTAATAATCATGACTAAATATTTCAGTCTTCACAGAAAATATGAAAAACACTGGCATTTCTAATAAGCTCCTTGGCAAATCTGCTGGAAATTAAAAAAAAAAAAAAAAAAGGCCTGCTTACTAATGTGTTTGATGGCAGATCTTTTGGTGCCAATATTTCCAGTGCAAACAGGCATTTTGAGCAAGAAAACATTCGATAAACTGCATACATACATATTGGAGACAACAGTATGCTCTTTACCTGTTATAAAGAAAGAAGTCATACAAACTATTCCTGACAGAGTTTTATTACAGCCACGTTTCCTTTCACTGATGAAAAGAAAATTGAAGTGATTGTTGCAGTGATTATGCAAAAATGTCTACTTTCATTACCAGATGGACTGCAAAGCAGAGAAAATCATTCATGATAGAAGCTACAGTGGAGTTTTTGAGACCTATTTTGGGGACCTGCTGTAGGGAACTGAATGAATATTTGACATTTTGTATGCTATCTTGTTGATTTAAGAGGAATGAGGGAAACAAACAGATTTTTAAATAGAAGCTTTCCTAGGACATTGACAAAACACATTGTAATGTTACTTCTCACTGAAAAGTTCATTAACCACAATATCTGATGTTGTGCACAGTAACAGGAGAATGGACTAGTGACCTGAAAGATCACAGTAACTCCTGTTACTATGAGCACAGAAGGAAATAAGGGATGGCATCAATCAACTGGAGATAACAGATCTTGAAGATCTAACAGCTGGGCTTCCAAAAATTACACATTTTACTCAAAAAAAGGAGCAGATACAAATAAAAGCATTAAAGGAATAGAAATAATAAGCAGGTGGACAGCTGTAGGTATATCAAGAATCAGTGGAGAAACCTTGCATTTCAGAAAAGTGAAGTATTCAACCATTATTTTAAGACTCAAATTCATAGCACGCTGTTCAGAAGAAGCCATTCCCCTTCAGGCAGTGCCTGCTCAAAGGGAACATCTGCCAGCTTCATGCAGAGGGAAGGAGCTCCTTTCCAAAGCACTGTTTTAGCCCAGCAAGGGACTGGCAGTCCGGTGATGGTATACAATCAAAATAGATTACAGGGAAAATCACACATGAAAGGAATTCCCCAGTAGCTTTCTTCTTGAGCAATATGCATGAGCACTCATGTCTTTTAGGTCATACTGCTTTACCTCTAAAAGATTATGGATTCATAATTAATTGGATGGTGTATTTTAATTGCATTCGGGGTTTTTTCAAGTCTCTTATAAAGAAAGCATCTGTGTTGGCTACTTCTACCTAAAAAAAAAAAAAAAAAAAAAATCACCTGGTGTTGGAAACGTATAACTGCAGAGAAAGGACAGTGCTGATGGCTCTAGGCCTGGACATAAACCATCCTGTCAAGCATCTCCCCTTGCAGGGGGCTGCCCCACGCATGGGGAGGTCCCCACGTGGGCCACCCCACTGCTAGGCCTCTTGGGGTCTGTTTCAGGAGACAAGCGCACCCCTGTGTTGTTCTTGGTGAAATAAAATGGGCTGTTGGTGCCAGGGAGGAATGAAACCAGATAATCCATCCAGGCGAGGAGCGCAAGGGAGTCAGGAAGGGCGGGGGGGGGTGGGGGGGGTGGGTGGGTGGTCTGGGGGAGTTGGGGGATGGCGAAGGGGAGCGAGTGGGGGGAGAGGGAACGTGGTGGCCAGGGAGTGGGGCATGTCCTGGAGAGGAGGGAAGGAGCCCGGGGGGGGGTAAGAAAGGGTCTCTCGGCGACACTCACTCCGCACCATGGCCGCCCTCAGCGTCCCTCCGCCGCCGCCACTCCCGGACGCCGCGGCGCTGCCATGGCAACGGGGCCGGGCGGGCGGCGGCGGCCTCGGGCGGTGCTGAGGCCCGGCCGCCCTCCCCCGGGCCGCCACCGGCAGCCTCCAGACAGGTTTTGTGCTTTTTCTGCAACCACTTTGACGTGTCCTTATGCCAGAACGGTCAGAAGCGCTCGTGTGCCTGCCCAAGAAGCAAAATGGCTTTCGTATAATCCGAAAGTAATTCTGCTACCCTGGCTGCTCCTGACTCCTTTCTTTGTCTGGGCGGTGATATACAAAATGACTCTTCCTCAGGCATACAGCTTTTGTCTATCATTTGTCTGATACTTTTGTCCATACTTTGTATGATACTTTTGTCCTGCTCCTGCATATTCATCAACTAGTTTGCCTAACATATTTTGGACAGAAAGCATGTTTTCTGTTGTCTATGGAAGTGGACTGTTACTGTGATTCATAGAATCACGGAATCACTTATGTTGGAAAAGACCTTTAAGATCATTGAGCCCAACCGTAAAACCAAACACTGCCAAGACCACCACTAACCACGTCCCTAAGATCCACTTCTACACATCTTTTAAATACCTTCAGGGGTGGTGACTCCACCACTTCCCTTGGCAGCCTGTTCCAATGCTTGACAGCCCTTTCAGTAACGAAATCTTTCCTAATATCCAATCTAAACCTGCCCTGGTGCAACCTGAGGCTGCATCCTCTCATACTGTCACTTGTTACCTGGGAAAAGAGACCAACACCCACCTCACTACAACCTCCTTTCAGGTAGGCGTAGAGAGCAACAAGGTCTTCCCTCAGCCTCCTTTTCTCCAGGCTAAACAACCCCAGTTCCCTCAGCGTCTCCTCATAAAACGTCTTCTCCAAACCTTTCACCAGCTTCGTTGTCCTCTGGACAAGCTCCAGCACCTCAGCATCTTTCTTGTAGTGAAGGGCCCCAAACTGAACACAGTATTCGAGGTGGGGCCTCACCAGTGCCAAGTACAGGGGGACAATGACCTCCCCAGTCCTGCTGGCCACACTATTTCTGATACAAGCCAGGATGTCATTGTCTTTCTTGGCCACCTGGGCACACTGCCGGCTCATATTCAGCTGGCTGTTGTCCAACACCCCCAGGTCCTTTTGAGGACACTTCCTCACAGGGAATGCTCCTGTCCTCCACTTTTTACCTGGGAGATTCTCTGAGCAGGTCACTGCTTCAAGATATCTCTAACCACTTTATTTAACTGATAGATCAGGTCAAACATGAACCTGAAATTTGTCATGCTGTGGACACGGATATTATGCCCCCCTGCAGGCTCCTGTGACTCTCCCCCCTGCCATTAGCATACTATAACTTCACCCTCTGTAAAGTTACTAACAAATCTAATGAGTAAGAGTTACAGCTGGAGGCCTCGGGCAGCTGCTCAGACAGCTGCAGAAATTCTCATGTCTGACATTTTCTATTTTGCAATTAATATAATAATGTAGCATTGCTTCACATACTTGATTAAACAGGTTCCAAACTGTCAAAGTTTTGTCACACTAACCCTCAAAGAAACTGGATGGGACTATATGTTTCAAGCATCACTGACGAGCTTTATGGAGACCTTCATCTAAACCTGACTTGCTGACCATCAGTTTGAGTTCAATCCAATTCAGCAGTGAAGAAGTAGTACAGTATAGTGTACATTTGGTCACAAGATAAGTTGATGTTTTTTTCATGCTTAGATTTAAACTCTTATTTTCTTCTTTGTAAGTTCATATATCCTGTTCATTGCCATGTCATGCCTTGATCACAACTCTCTAACAGCCCTTATCAGTTACTCCAAAACTTCAGTTACAGAACATGAACTGCCACAATTGTCACAGTTGAAATTGGAAACATCGGGAAAGTCAGCATGTATTAGACACCTCTTTGCTAACACAGATCTTCATTAACCTAAAGGTTAAATCAAACCTAAAGGTCATCTTCTGTGAACAGAAAATTCACATGTAATTATAAATAAGGCTGTAGGATTATTTTTAAGTGTTCAAATTAATTTATTAAATAATTTACCTCTGATGTACTACATGGAACTCACCACAGCCACTCTGCAACTCACGATTGACTTAAAAAGGTCACAGATCAAGATAAGGACAGGGAGATCACACAAAAATTACTGTCATGGGCAAAACAGACTCCATTTGGGTAAAATAATTTAATTTATTGACAATGAAGCGGAGTACAATAATGAGAAATAATAACAAATCTAAAAACATCCTCCCTCCACCCCCCCTTCTTCCTGGCTCAGCTTCACTCCAAGCTCTTGCACTTGTATGTCCTGATTTAAACCAGTTTGTTATAATCAGCATATATGTAGGTCCTGGTGTGGCAAATTTACTTAAGATATAAGACTACTTGTTTGAGCAGGTAACTTTTCAGCTGTGATGAGCATAAAAGAGGTATCCTCTGTATACCACTGACTGAAAAGCTCTTGGAGAGTATTGTTTTCCTCTTGTGAAGAACAGCTTTGTTTATGACTCAGGGCTAAACTATTCAGGAAGTCAGAAAGCAGTATTTTGGAGCATGAGCTTGCAACGCACTAGTCCTGACCTGGTTGTCTAGTACACATGCAGCAAAGCTAGATGCCGAAGTAGGAAAATCACACTGGTTTCTTGTCCTTAAAACTGCAGTCTCTTCAGAATGAGGTTTATAATCCATGACCTTGGTTTTATTGGGAATAGTGACATAGTGACAAAGTGTAATACACCAGCCTTGAGTATGCAAGGTATTGTGATGCTCAAAATCTCAGATTATCATTGCAGTGTGGCTCTCCAAATTGTGCCTTGTTTTTAACGTAGAGTATACTCAGTGTAAAGGCAAAGAGGTCTGCCAGATTGTCTTGTTGCCCTTGGGATACATTGAACTCCTGAACCCTGACACAGATTCAGAAGCAATGTCCTTGCTGAGCTTCACTTTCGCCACATAAAAATTCACATAACCCCAAATACTTTTATTCTTAGCAACATTTTATATTGTACACACACAGAAGAATTTTGTAATGCATAGAAAATTAAATAATGATAATTCATAATTCCAGCACATACACACGCTTTCAGCATAGAGGCCTACATGTGAGCTGCTCTTACAATATGCTTCACTGAACAAAATGTTTGCAGCCTGTACATCACCAACACAACATACATACACAAAATTTGATGTAACTTACAGGTATGGTGTTGTACAACCTTTCAATAGACTTTTGCATTCATTTATTTAAAATTAAATACAAATTTTATATTTACATACGTTGACCTTATTGTGCTCATTATTTTAATGCAGATAATTTTCACTCAAATTATGTACTAAGAGTGTTAAGTAGCACAAGCCTGAATTCTTAACTTGAAACAATGTCCATGACAGAGATAATATAGTGAGCCACATTACAAACAGGAGAATAGAGTTGAGAAAGAAGAAAACCAGTCCCATCTGGCATGTCTTCCCTGAAAAAATTCACTTTACTGCTTTAGTACATTACAAATTGATTTGATAAATGCATAAAGCAATGCATTATAAAATATATTTCTATGTCATGACAAAAATAAGCGTTATAGCATTATTATTACAGTGCATAAGAAGTATTTTGAATGTGTTCACTCCATCAGTACATACTCATGTAAGGTGCTACAGCCCCAGGAAATTGATATCCATGGACAAATCTTAAGCTGTTAAAATGCTGCAGGTCAGTCTTAGCTGGTGGAAATCAGCTGATGGATACCCACTCAGAACCTGTATCGATGTCTTTCTACTTATTTCCTAATAAATTATTATTGGTGTTGCTGCTGCTGTTATTATTACTACTATTACTATTACTATTAGTATTACTATTACTAATACTATTACTATCACTATCACTATCACTATCACTATTACCATTACCATTACCATTACTATTACATTCTATGGTGGTAACAGTTACTTAGTAACTGTAACAAAATGAGGCTTTCATATTCAACAAAAGTATAAATAAATCCTCTCCCAAAGAGCACACAACCTACAGGGCAGGACAGAAGCTCACAAATAACTAATTCATTGAAACATGTGCAATTCCTAATAATAATCCTCATTATTGTCAACACCCTCAAATGCAGGAATAAATGCAAACAGGAACAATTTTGCTGATATGTAAATGCTAGAGATAAGGGAAAAGAAAAAAAAAGCAGCATGAGAAACCATAAAAGGGAAACAATACAAAATGAAATAACAGTTTTGCTCAGTGTATGTTAAAATGCATAGAAGTTTATAAATCAGTGCAGCTAATTCACAAAAAAAAAGACATCAAGGAGCAGATTCTGCAGAGTTGGACTAGATGGCCATCACTGTATTCTGTACCAGTGTGGTTTATTCCATATCATTTAAATAAAAAATGTTAACCTTTGTATGGTTTGGCTTCTGTGAGTAATTCTTTTGGGAGAAATACAAAACAGACTTACTCACAGACTAAGGACATTATAAACTAAGGGATGCCATAAATATTATTATCGTGCTTGCTACTGTTCCCTTCAACATGAACATTCCTGCTATAAAGCACTGCATGATATATACTCCAGAAAGACCCTGAAATTCAGCTGAACACAGCAAGAAATAAGAGAATATAAGACAAGTTGTAGTGATAAAACAATAATAGTAACATACAGTATGAGATAATGCACAGGGTTATAAATCTGTATCTTGAAATTCTCCTTTAATTTTCCTTTTACAGTAAGGTGCTATATTAGAGTAACAGTGTAATCACTGTAGACAGAAACATAAAATTCTAGTTGTTTTCCCTGTTTGTAGATGTGTCAGTTAATCATTAATCAACAAGTGGTTTTACTTTGATAGAATTAAATTTCACAATTATCCTAGGCTTGATACTTCAGTTAAGAGAAGATGCAAATACTAATTACCACTGAAAGTCTGGATTTAAACATTTAGGTTAGAAAATCTCTTCAATTTTTTGTCAGACAGATTCTGGCTTCAACTTTTCATCCAACGCAATTGAACATAACATATTATTGTGTCTCTTTTCAGAGAATCAATACAAAGTTTGCTTTTGTGTTCATTGGAATATATGGAAGGCAACTGCCAACGCCAAACAGTTTGGTCACTCAATAGAATGTTAATTCAGCATTAATGAATATCATGGAGGGCAGATTTTAACAGATTCTGAGCATCATATTTTTAGCCCTTGAACTCCAATTGCCAAATTGTCCCAGAACTTCCCTCTTTCCAGGTCAGAAGAATTCTAATTTACAGTTTATATTTATTCATGGGCAGATTATAGCAATTAATTTTAGACCAAATTTTTGGCTAGCTGAATCAGGTTTTTCTTCACCAGTTTACAGTGAACTAACTAGTTTACAGTGAACTCAGGTTTTTTTAGTTTTCAACATAATTGCTTCGATCACTGCAGGGTAATTGCAGTCTTAGACTTTTCTCTCAGTACAGGATTTAATTTTTCAGATTATTCTTCCAGGTGTTTTTTTAAACACTGAAGATCTCTATAGTTCTTTAATTTTAAAAGTGCATTTAGTAATGGACCTGCTATAAGTAGCAATAAAATAGGTAACAAAATATGTATACATATTACACAATGACATTTACTTTCAGTTGTCTCCAGAGTTAAACTAAATAAGGAAGCAGCATTATTTAATACTGACAAAATTTTAAAGTGTATTAACTACAAATAAATATGAGGATGAGTTTTGTAACATTGTTATAGTTACATAATACATCACTTTTATGAAGAAGAACATTATTTTTGTCATTTATTGAAATTATAAAACCTGGTCTTGTTACATCAGGTGGTCTGTCTATATGTCTTTATATAAAGTCAATCTAATGCACTGAGCGAAAGTAAATTACTATGCAAAATTGGTAATTTGGGTGAAATTCCCCTCTTTGACTCTTAACACTGAGCTGTTGATGTTTCAAAATATAACCAGCAAATATTTACACTTTGAAAGAGAAATGTACATTTTAACTTAATTTCAAGTACCCTATCCATCATTGAATCACTTGTTCAGATTTTTGATGCTAGAAATACAGCTATAACCTGCTTGAGCTTGGTTTAGACATAGAGTTGGACAGACAGCGGTGTTAAAATTTTGTCGATTCTTTCTTTCACCAAAACCTTTCGTTTGTGAGCTTTTTCTGCAGAGTTTTCAAATCCCTGTCATTCTGCCTGCCAGCCTGATCGTATGCCGTGGGCAGACTTAGCCCTTCCACAGGCAGGATTTCATGTCTGATTTACCAGCTGGGGCTGTGCTAGCATTGCTTTTAGCACAACAGGGGACAAGCAGACTAGAAGCAGCACCAGTTATGGAATGATTTGGTGGGCAATAGCATCCTCACACATTATCATTGTTTTGTTGCACGGCAAGATGAAATCCATGCTGTCCTATCTAAACTGGCATACAGGCAGATACTTTAAGAAGCAGATTATTAAAAGCTTGGAGTTACAAGATATCAGGTTTTGGTTACCCACAGGTTGTATGTGTAATTTAGACTCTGCCTTAGCAAAGATCCAAGCTGAAAAATAGGGCTCAGTGTTTCCAGAGTAAATACCTGCAGGTTTTGTATTTTTTGTACGGGAATCCAGGTAATTCAGATTCATTGCTTCTCCACATCCTGATTCCTGGTTTTCTGAAGAATGTTTTCCTTCCAATAATATTTCTTTCTTCCCTTTATCTCTTTTCTTAATGCTCAGCATAAAGGCCAAATGCAGTGCACACAAAAGATGCAATAAAGCTTCTGTCACTCAGTCACTATCCAAATTCATTATCTTTGAAATAATGTTGTTACAAGATATTAATATATAAAGTATGGGAAGACATCAATTTCTATAAGAAATCTGTTTTAATGGGGATTACCAAACACTTTTTACCATGAGTTTATTATCAAAATGCATGTAGGACCCCATGCCTACTTAGGATTTAATTGACATAAGTGACTAGAGGTATTGCAATCGTTTCACAACTGCTTTCAGATAGTCACCAAGGCGTATGGTCTCACTCATTTTGACCAAAATAAGAATAAAGCTAAAATGAATTGCATTTTGGTGGAAGAATACTAACATTTTATTTTTTTTTTCCACAGGAACATGTGTAACGATGGCCATAAGGAGATGTCAAGTAGTTTGATCCTGAAGAGCTGAGGAAAATAATATTGAGGAGGAAGAAAAATTAAAATGGTTAGTAAACTGATTTTGAAATATAGAGAGGTAACAACTCTAAGTTTATACAAAAGGCAAGAGACAATCTTGTTTTGAAATGCTGGAGGTCCTGCCTCACAGTATCCTGTGACAGTCTGTATTTGGTTTACTCCTGCTAGGCAACAAGTCCCAAGTTCTCCACTCCATCCTGTAGTATCTGCTTTGGTTAACATTGATACTGGCTTTCAAAGTCAGAGTCAGCTTTAAAGCTCTAGTGTTGCAGCACTTACATAAACAGTCCCACTGGCTTTAAGACGTGCCATATCTAGAGTCCACTGCTTGGCACACTGGATCAGTAGGATGTATTTTTCATCATAGGCTTTAGTAAGTCTGCAAAGTGATCTAAAGCCTGCATACCATTCTGAAATGCTCAGGGTGAACATCCTCTTTCTGAGGACTGACTGAAAGGTTTTCCAGGTTGTGTCTGCAGCTGTGAAGGTGTCTTTAGATCTCAGAAGCTGAACTGCACTCATCTAGCAAACTGATGAACGAGGCTGTTTTATCCACACTATAAGGAATGCAAACCGTGGCAGAGCTCCACTTAGTTCTTTCTTCTAATTTTTATTTTTTCAAAGTAAAGAGATAAAGGAAATAATGAAGCCAGGACTGGGATGGCCAGCTCCAAGTACAAATAAATTAGTGCTATTGTTTTAATGGTCCTGAGCTGCACCCAAACTTAGAAATGTTTGATAAACAGAAACTAGAGACTGAGGATGAGGCTTGACTGAAAAATAATAGGGAAGAGAAGAATCTGTGTTTTCCAGATATTCTGGACTGATACGTGTTGATGCTGCTTCACTCCTTCAGTGGAGTGCTACCAAGTTAGAGCAGTACAGCACCTGGCACTACCATTCATTTTAAACTTGGAAAAAAGGAGGACTTGCTTTGCCCGTTACTGAAAAACATGTTTTTTTCTGTGCTGAAGCACAGCAGTTGTTTAACAGCTTACACTCTTTAGCAGCTGTTGTCAAACAATAAAAAATATTTCATCCAAATAAATTCAAAGAGGAGTTTTAGACAGCAAAGTGGAGTAATTTGCAGTGAAAACTGGCAAGGGTACTGCAGCTAAATCTTCATTAACAAAAAGTCCAGGGAACCTTTCTGGCATGCTTGAACCTTGTTTTGTAATAGGGCTCACCCCAAAATGTAAAGGAATTCTTCATAAACTTAAACATATACGCACCAATTATTCTTTCTTTCTTTCCAGTTATTTCCTGGAGGGAGAAAAATAAAGCATACATTTTTGTATGTCTTGATTTAAACCATAGTTTGTTATAGTGAGTATATATGCAGGTTCTGATTTGCCAAATTTACTTAGGCTGTAGGACTACTTGTTTGAGTAGGTAACTTCTCAGCGGTGATGAGCATAAAAGAGGTATCCTCTGTATACCACTCACTGAAAAGCTCTTGGAGAGTATTTGTTTTCCTCTTGTGAAGAACAGCTTTGTTTATGACTCAGGGCTAAACTATTCAGGAAGTCAGAAAGCAGTATTTTGGAGCGTGAGCTTGCAACACGCTAGTCGTAACCCAGTGGCGTTGATTTTATTTGGAATAGTGACATAGTGACAAAGTGTAATACACCAGCCTTGACTATACAAGGTGTTGTGCTAAGACCCTTGGATGCTCAAAATCTCAGATTATCATTGCAATGTGGCTCTCCAAATTGTGCCTTGTTGTTTCTAATTTCCAATATACTCAATGTAAAGACAAAGAGGTCTTCCAGATTGTCTTGTTGCCCTTGGGATACATTGAACTCCTGAACCCTGATACAGTTTCAGAATCAATGTCCTTGCTGAGCTTCACTTTTGCTACATAAAAATTCAGATAAGCCCAAATATTTTTAGTCTTAACTGAATTTTAGATTTTATATGCTTAGAAGAATTTTCTGCTGCATAAAAAGTGAAATAACAATAATTCATAAATCCAGCATATACATACATGTTTTCAGCATGGATGCCTATGTATGAGTTTGCTCTAAAGATATCATTCAGACCTTCTATATTGTAAGTCTTTTACTCTAGGACTTAGAAGCTATAGCTCTGTGCAAAACTTTGAAATAAAGCAATCTGAAACAGCAACATTAGCACCTTAAATTAACTCTTCAGAGTGATTTAATACTTCTTTCTAAGACATTTATCTGACTACAGTAGAAGCCAAAGGCAGAGCTCTGTTCTGAACCTAATAGTGCATTGCGTTACTGGAGCCAAGTCATATCAATTCTGTAGTCCCTGGAAGGTGGTAATGTGGCTAGCAGCATAGTTAGCTGTTTTCATTTTTTGCAGTTGAAAATAAAGGCTTCGTTTGGTGGCCTGGGAGTGGAAGGTTTGAAAACACACCTTTGGATTCATAATAAATTACTATCCTTGCTCTGTGCCTGCATATTCATGTTATGGCATATTAGGTTTATCTTCCTTTCCTGATAAGGTGCTACAACATTTACTGCACATTATGAAAAAGCAGTTTTTCAAACAAAACAGAATACAAATGAATACAAGTCAGTAAGAGGAAAAGACAAATCCTCCATCTGTAACTTCAGATCATGCCTTCTACCTTTTGACAGGAAAACAACAGAAGGATTAGCTCCTTCCTCTTCTTATTATAAAATTTCTAAATTCCTCTATTCATTACATGACACTGGAGCCACTTACCAAAACTTGGCTGTTTTGAAAGATGTGTCAAGGCTGAAGAAAGATGACACAACAGCATCTTGGGGAAAAAAAAGAACTGTGAAATCTAAATGCAAAATTCTGTAACTGATTGAAGGTTACATTCTGTCCCCATATGCCCCCATATTGCTCTTATTAGCATCGGTAAGAGCTGTGGGTCTACATCCAAGGATGGATTTAATCCTCAGATGTAACTTAGTAAAATATTATGTGTTGAACATAAAGAAAGTCTGTACTTACAAACTAAAATTATCAGCAACAAAGTGGCAGGCAATCCTCCCAGAATATATCTGAGAACAGAACAATACCCATAAACGTTAGAAAAAAACAATGGATGCATATTGGGTTAATAGACGTGAAGCCTGGGTGGGAGGAGGAGAGAAGGTTCTTGCCAATGAACCCTCTGAACTCTGGTAGGTGAACTGCAATTTGAAACTTAATTAATTTGAAAATTAATTACTTAAACTATTGATGATAATCTCCTAAAAAGACAGACCTCAGCATTCCCAGACTGAGAGAAACACCTATATTGGTCACTTAGAAAGATATGGCTCCATTCTGATTCTTCTCAGCCTTTCAAAATCCCTGTCCAAGCACATTTGACAAAGTAATTTTCATATCTGCATATGTATTTCTTATTTTTGTACATATCTATATAGCTCAGATATTTGCCTGCATCAACTACCACATGAAGATATTTTCACAGTAAGATATACCTAACTTTGAAAATGTGACCCTTAATTTATTTTTATTCACCAGTTGAAACTGAGTAAGCATTAATATCAGAAACAACAAAGAAAAGAAATAAAAATTACCTTGTACATACTGAAATGATTAAACATGTGTTCAGTACAACCATCTGAAAAAGGACATTTTGCACTGCCCTGGATTCTAAAACAAAAATCAGGCAAATAATTTTCATGAGTTTTCAGGAAAGTAAATATATGACAGCAGGTATTTGCAAAGACTACCTTCAGACTGTGAGGCCAGTCTCTTCAGTTTCTTTTCAAGAGAATTTGCCTAGAGTGTCTGAAAGCAGAAACCTAATTTTTATGCTCTGGGTGTCTCTCAGGAGTCTTTTTCCCCCATGACTGTAGAAACATTGTGCCCTCCATGCTCTCAGAAACCAAGCATTTCTGAATAATTGCCTGTTTCTGGTTTTGTTCCCATGCCCTTTCCTCCATTTTCCTCTTCAATACACTTTTTTCTTCTTCCATTTATCATTGATAATAGGAGAGGAAAAGATATGAGCAGGGAGGACTAAACAAGTCAATACCAATTTTAAGAGTTTTAAATTTTTAACTACTGATGTAAAATGTATGTTTCAGGAAATAAATTATATTCTTCAAGGGGCCATATCAGTATTTTTAATGTATTTTCACTTTGCCCTAGAAATGAAGCGTATCAGAATAAGAATGTAACATACCTGCATTGCTCAAAGTCTCTTCATTTGCATTTCTCACAACTGTAGAGCAGGATTTTGAAGAACAAAATGGTTTCTTGGGCTGAAGAAACTCGTCATCTTTGGTGAGAGAGTCTCCATTAGATGAAGGAGTTTGCCTTTGTGGCACATGACTATCATATTCAGAAGAAAAGTCAGAGTCATCTACAAAAAATGCATATGTAACTGAGATTGTACAAAAGAAGAGCTTTGAGACTTGTGATAATGTATTTGGGGTGGGGGGAGGGAAATTAATTACTTATTCACAGAGAAGCTTCCAAATTGTTAAGAGTAGGGAATTAGCTGGTTCAATGTATGCAGGAGAAAAAATGCAGAGTAAAGACAGAAATGCATAGAGAGTAACATAATGAAGTTACTAAAACAGACAGGTGAAAACAGACAGTGCCAGATATTAATGACACCAGCATAAAAATTGTTGTTGATGACTTTGTGTTCAAATTCAGTCTAAAAATGTCTTTTTTGGCACAAAGGTCTTTGTGGACTCATACTCTGTTTTAATTGCAGTAGCTCAATTCACCACTTACAACTCTGTTTTTCATCTATCCTTTACCTGCACATCTTGGCAGGCAACCCCTGCAAAATGCATAGAAAGAGATACCCAAATCCCACTAAATACAGACTGCAGTACTGCATCTTGATTAGTTGGTTCCTGGTCAGGGCTCACCAATATCACTCTGACTGACTTCTGGATTATTGCATCCATTGGGCCAAGGATCGTCTACGTGGGAGGAATCCATATTGCTGAGGACACTTCTGTTCCTCCATGACCTGGAGGCACCAAGATTTAACAATCTGGCAAGAGAGCGACGGATTTTCTTCCTTCGCCTGAATACACTAGAAAGAAGAGACATGCTGTCAAGGAATAGAGTTAATTATTCTTGTTGAGCAAGGACAGAGCTCTAAAGCTTGCAGGACTGACATGAAAGAACCAGGTTCTGGGTGCTGTTCCTAGTTCTGTTCTTGACCCTGGGAATGTCACCAAGAATGACTGCTGTACCCTGCAATAATGTCAGGGAATGTATTAGCAGCACGGCAATATATCATGCCGTTGTGATACTGTGATATTGTGATACCAAATGATACTACAGTTTTTGGGCTCTGATAATGGTCTGAGTGGTCTCATGCTACCCATGAGCTTTACTCTACCATATTCCATTTGGTGCAGCCTGATTCCACTGTACTTCAACTTTTTTGGACTACATTTTATATACCTTCCTAAGCTGATGTTCTGAAATTAAGAGAGATTTTTCCCTGAGTAAGAATCCAAGGAACAAACTTTTTTATTTTTATATATATATAAACACTCTTTTTTCTTATTCCTTATCATGGTAACACCCCATTGGCAAAATGAGCTGTAGCTCTCCTTTTTCTTTATTGGACACAACTCTGATTACAGCAGCAACTGTGCACTGAAGAGTTTTTGGGTAGGAAAATTAGTCATGACTGAAAATCAAGTTATTTCTATCACGACACTCTCTAAACTAAATGAATTGAGATGCTCCCATTAAGAAGCAATGCTGATCTCATGCCATGCAAAATGTAGACAGCCACACAGACCCCTCCAAATAAGTCCAGAGATGTGGAGGCAATTGCCAACATTGAGAAAAACCTGCATATAGTTCACTTACCGAACTAAATTCTCTTTATATGTAACACTTGTCTGGGATGGTGTCAGTGTTATGTTGCCATCTTCATCGGACAGAAAACTGTCTTCTGTCAGGATGTAATAACCATTAGAAAGCAGTCGAGGGCTGCGGCGACATGTGGAAAGCAAGCCTCTCAAAGGATTTGTGGAACAACACTCATAGGCAGGGTCACCATCCAAAAAGGCACAAGTATAACTGAAAAGGAGAAATTAAACTCTCTAATTTAATTAATGTCTAGACAGAGTAAACCCATGATTTAATAATAATGAATTTACATGACCAGCTGATGGAGGCTGGTAATGACATGGAGCTAAAATATGTGGATAAAATGATATTACTTCTGGACCTAGGGAGTTTCAGCCAGCTAGAATGTGCCTGCATCACACTTCCCAGAGTTTCAGATTACAGAAGGGCTTCATGCCAGATGGAGCATTTGATGAACGCATGGAGCCAGCTTGAACTAAGAACTGCATGGTGTATTTCTGTGGCAGTGCTCTTGGCCAAGGAGTCCTGCCAGATCTACACCTATCTGGAGCTGTCAGAGGTATTCCAGTATTTTGCTTCTCTGAGTTACTCTGTATGGCACAAACCTGAGTGCCTCTGAACCAGCCAGGATTTATTTGCTTTTTATAACCTACCCATATTTAATGAAGATTCCAATATTAAAGGGTGGCTACAAAGAAGATGGAGACTCCCTTTTTACAAGGAGTCACATGGAAAAGACAAGAGGTAATGGGTACAAGATTCCAATTGGACACAAAAGGAAAATTTTTCACAATGAGAACAGTCAGCCACTGGAATAATCTCCCTAGAGAAGTGATGCATTCGACATTGGATGCTTAAGATTCAGCTGGACAGGGTGCTGAGCCATCTTGCCTAGACTGTGCTTTTGACAAGAAAGGTTGGACCAGATGTTTCTTGAGATCCCTTCCAACCTGGTATTCTGTGATTCTATGATAATATTTAAGGATACATGACTTTTAATTCTCACAAATCCTAGCATACCATGCAGCTAGAACCATACGAGATAAAGTCTACACATGGTGAGAACTTAATCCAGTACTGAAATACAATTGACTTTGAGATCAAATATAGCACACAAAAATACACTATGTGGTATTTAAAATAGAAGTGACTAGTGACAGAAGTGAAAGAATCTAAATGTTGTAGACATTTTACTCAGCTCAAGTAAAATTGGATTTACGTTTACTTCTTTCTCCTCAACACCTTTGAATTCCAAGTGGTCATGTAGTGACGTCCATGGGAAGAAACAAAGACACTGAATTGATTCAGTGGCTGACATGGGTTTCAGGAGCAGGTTTAACTATCCCATATGGCATGTCACAGAAGGATATGATAATTTCAGTGGAGGGAGAAGCAGGTGGAACAGAGATCCTCCCAAACCTTGTAACTGAAAAGCCAGTGCTTCAAATCTCCATAGAAGTACTTCTGAAATTCCATTTAAAGTAGCAATTAAATTAATATCAGCGCTGTAATTCTAAGTGGCCCAAGAGGGATTTTACAAAATCTCCAATAAAATAAAAATAAAATTAAAAAAGTATAATTTTCCTCTATACCTTGGAAAAATACGCTGTGAGAGGCTGCGTCTACGTTCTCTATTAAACGCTGTTGAACCTGCAGAGGCAAAGGCCAAATAAGAAGGAGTCTTTATCATATCCACTGACAGCTCAAACTGTTGACAGGTGTTCACTGACAGGTACCCTGTGCATTTCAAAAAGATCGTAAAAGAAACTAAAAAGAAAAGGAAATTAGGGAGAAATTAAAGGAGATAAAACAGAGGAAAGAATAGGGGAAAGACATAGTGTTTATAGGAAACTCCTCTCAACCAGGAAAACACAAAATCAAAGGCAATCATAATCAGATACTTGTACTCTTCACAGTTTACAACCTTAAGAGAAATAATTATGGACAGAAATGCAATAGCTGGTGTTTTCCCAGAAATGTGTTTCATGACAAAAATAGTACATGTACTGGCAATAGATATGGAGTAGAATGGAAGGGCTACCATTACCATAAAAATATGTTTTTTAGATTAAGATTGCAGACATAGCACAGCAGGCATCGGGATAGTGACAGCAGTAAAGATTTGACAATATTGTGGCAGGAGACTAAGGAAATAGGATTTGTCTGGATTACCATGGCTCAAATCTGCGAAGTGCTGCCAGATATTCAGCATCTGACAGAATCAATTTTACAGAATATCAGCAATGGCTATCCATAGGGAGAATTTAAATCTGTTATTACATAGAAAGATAAAAGATATGATCTCTCCCTATATTACCTTTCCTCTCCTGTATCTTTGAAGCATCATGCTTACAAAACTGTTAGTAAATGCCCATCATTCACCTACGAAAGGAGATAGGTCTAAGGGAATTTTTTTTTTTTAAATATTCAGTTATGAGCTGAGGCAAAGAGAAAACATGAAGGTCAGTGTTTCCTCTTTGGTAACCTTGTTTCTCCTCATTCGGAGCTCAGTTGTCAGTCACAGCCTGGACATGAAGGCTGACTGAGCCTTGGAACCAGGCACGGTCACCAAAGGAGGGAAGCAAAACCTTCCAGGGTAATTTTTACAAATCAGTCCTATTACCCTACTCCCATACACAGTTTCTCCTACACTTTGAAAAAACTCCACCTTTCACTTTATCATGATAAAATTACGCTCTAACCCTTGAAAAAACAAATTAGGGAGGAGACAACTGGAAGAAACTTGGTGGAGGTACAAAGAGATAAAGTAGCATCAGTCAGGATGTCACACAGCAAGTTGTACAAAAAGTGAGAGCAGTGGTGTATTTCATAGCCAGACATGTTGTAGACTTATTTTTTTTCAGATACAATTAGCTCCTGAAAAAATATTATACTCAACACCAAGAAAATCAGCCAAACTCTAAAAGAAAATACAGAAACAATTTGACAGGTGGTCTGTAGATATGGATATAAACTAAAGCCTGCAAAATCCAAATCTTATCAATCAAACAAACCCCCCTCTACAAAAGATTTTTTTAAATTTAAATTTACTTGCTCCTGGTGTTGATGCAACATGTGATAATCCATACATCTTGAAAAGGACTGTTCCGTACACTCTGGGATAACAGCTAATATAGATTATCTGTAAAAGAGTTTTAAAAGAAACAGAAGTATGTTTTATTTTGTCTTGTTTGAAAATTAGGATGTGTAAGACAGTATCATCAATATACATATTATTAGCTATAATATATTCTCATTTAGGCAAGAGTGATTGATTATAGAGCAAATTTGCTTTAAAAGGGATGCAGAAGTATACCTCAGCATCAGTTAAATCTATGACAAGTCTTCAGTAATCTGAGAGTGAAACTTTCCAGCAACTGAAACACATAACAGTTGTATTGCAAGTGATTTTCTCAGTTATGACAATATAAAGTAGCAACCACTAAAAAAGAATAACTTTTAAGAATAGTAGTTTACATATAGGTATTTCTTTCATTAGGAAGTGTTGACACATACTGATCAAAGTGGCAGAACAAATCACAGTCCTTCTGTTATTAATTGAAATTGTCTCATAAATTTTGCAAGGTATGTTTCTGAAGGACGCTTGTTTATCTGCCACCCTCCACAGAAGTAAAATTTAAAGTAAAATAGGAAAAATTGCGTTTTAGACAATACTGCACAGTGTTCTGCTTTCATTTAATATTCTGTCCCATTTCTGGGCTATTAATAGCATGAGAAGCTATAGTAACAATATAAGCAAGCCAAAACAAAGTATCTCAACCACCACCACTGTAGAATGAAGCAGTAGTATTATATCTGTTATCCACAAAATGAGCATCAGTACAGAACCTTAAAATTATGAAATGAGAAAAGACCAACAGCTTTAAGAATTCTCACGAAAAGTGAATCTGAGGTGAACGCGGCACTATTTTATGTCAAGAATTTAAATAAAAATTTAAGGCAACACCCCCTGTTGAATTTCAAAACACCCAAAAGCTCATGTCATAATATAAACAGGAAGTCACTGTCCAAACCAGTCAGTTTTAATTACCTTTCCCTTCAAAAATCAAATTAATCTTTAAGCCAATGATGACCTCAATTGGTATCCAGCAATCCCCTGTCTATGTTTACATTCTAAATATTTACCTCATTATGTACCAAAATATAGTACGAACCATAAAAATAGCTGAAGCTCAGACAACCAGTTTTATTCTATCGCACCTAACAAATGCAAGTGTCCACAAAGATAGTTTTATTTGTTCACACATATCAGTCATTTTTTAAGAGCAGACTAGGCTTTTCTCCCTGCAGGTAATGAACAACATTCACAAAAATACAAAACTTCCTGAAGAGCAGTACAGAAATGAATCCAAAGCTTAGTTATTCCTTAACTGACAAATATATTGCGATAAATATGTGTAAAATCTTCCAAACCTGGAAAATCCATTTCACTATTAACACATGTATGCACAAAAGTTTCTCATCATCAACATGAGAGCCTCTGAGACGGTAAGTGGAGGGTGCTCCTCCTGCAGCTTCTTGGAAGAGATTAGCTCTGGGTCTTCAGAAAGGCAGGTCTACTAACTCCAGTTTCCTTTTGAAAACAGCCCATGCAATCAGCGGCACAGAGGCAGAATGAGGTCATGTTTCCTGTAAAGTAGCCTCCCATCAGAAGCATTCATTCTGAAGAGCAAACTGAAGGTTAAGATTAGCCCAGTGAACACACTTGCAGGCTGTTGCAAAAGAGAAGATACACTATAAATAACATTTTGCTCCGATTATGATATGGAGAACAAAGGCAGAACCTTTTCTCATAAAGAAACATTTTTTTGTTTCAGTTTACTTTTCCACCTCACTCAGAAAACTTTAAAGTGGTATATCCTAATCACTGAATTTGCTGAAATACCTGTGAGCCTGTTTGGCTTCCATGTAGGAAGATGATCCAGCTACCAAAAAAATTTGTGTATAACAACAAGAGATTTTGCAAAAGCACTGTTAGACAGAAGATGCATTTGGTGACAGTTCAGAGTTGCTTCAGTTTAATCGTCAAAAACCTTATTGCTAATATAAATCATGCAATGTTAAGATAAATTCCTTTGAAAGGAGAAAGAATAAAGCCATTTGTAAACATATTCATTGTTACACTCTATATGTTTCATACTGTGCAAGGTATCAATTCATCATACCGTAAAGTATACAAAAATAAACTCAAATCCATATAAGATAAATGGAGCTTGAATAATATGTCCTGGCAATCAAAATGATTCGGGTGTAGAACTATTATACACAAAAGTACTATAAATCAGCTGCTTGACACTGAAGAATTATACAACCTTAGGGAGCAAAACTTCATCTTCAGACAAATAGATAAAATATGCTAGTAGGTATCTTTTCTGATGTCTGTATGTATCACTGACAAAAGGAAAGCATAAACCTAGTAAAATATGATTGATTTAACGATAGTATTTTTCCCTGGAGAAGGAAAAGTACTTCCACTGACAGCAAAGGAATACAAAATTCTCACCTCACAGAAAAGGAAACAAAAATAGAAATTAGGCAACTAGGATGTTATAAAGAGTTTCTGTTTGGGAGCTAAACTAAAATTAACATTTTAAGGTCCTTTTGATCAAACGTGAAAACACAAGGCTATGTTCGTTCTTCACATCACTTCTTTTAATTTAGTGGAATTATGCCAATGAGGAAATTTAGTCCAACACTAATTCCATGGATTCATGGGCTTCATCACAGTAGGATTTCCCTGGCCATCCTGTCTCCCTACAGACAATGGATATCAATTCCCAATGGTCTTTAAAATTAGGTCACCTACTAAAGAATTTCTATACATATATTAATTTACTTCTTGAGAGTATTTTGGGTTTCTTTTCATATTCTTCTCAATGAGAAGCAGTTAATTCTGAGCTTGGGCTGCTTTTTTGAAGGACATGGGCTTTTCATGTTTGGATATACAGTTAAAATATATTGTGTCTCTATCACATTTGGACTTAGAGGTGTTTTCTTTTTAAATCACTACTATTCATATCTGAAACTGTTCCACAAGCCTGTTCCACAAGCTTTTTATGCATAAACTTTGTGCATTGGTAAATATTTTATAGGTAGGTGCTAGCCTCTAGTTTATACGCACGCACACACACACACACAGATTTATATTCAGCTTTTTTTTGTTGCCCTCCCTGTTGATCCCCAAAATGCCCACCCCACATCAAGCCCTATCTCAACTGTCAGATTTCAAATTCTAGGAAATAAATACACCAACAAGCTTGCTGTGCAGTAGTTTTATGCCTGTTACATACATCACAAGTTCAACCCACAAAAGGAAGGAAATGAGAAATTACAACACTAAACACCACATATATTTCTACTCTTCTCCCAGGCTAACTCTACTTTTGACAACACTACAAATACAGAAGAAAGCATATCGCAAGTGCAAAACATATTGTGCTGGATCTGGCAGTCCAAGAGAGGCGAGGATGGGGCAGCCCCATGCCTGAGGTCCCACCAGCAGCAAGCCTGAGCATGTATACCCGTTAGGCACATGCACACAGAGCACATGTATATACCATGTATACATACACCCCTGTCAGAGACACAGAGCACTCACACGGACAGCATCCTTTGCACCTCTGGCTGAACAGGATGGAGGTCCACTAGTGAGAACACACAGATATATACACATCTGTACAAGCTGGATCCCTCCAGCAGCTGGGCTCAGACACTCAGTATGCCCAGTAGCTGCCCATGGACCTCAGTCTCCCCAGTTGCTGGCACCTGGATGTACGACCCCCTGAGGCATCAACCCCACTCCAGTTGCTGGTACAGACCATCACACACACACAGAGCTGGCCGAGATGCTCCTAGTCCTCAGCAGCCCACTCTCTGTGGCATCACCCTTAGAGACACCCCTGGCCATAACGTGTCCCATGTCCCCAGGCAGCAACACATTTCAGTTCCAAAGTTGCTCTGGTGTTGGCTCAGAAGTGGGTTTCACTTCTGGACACTGGGGCTGAGGCTTCTCTGGGACAGCCCTGTGAGGGGTCCAGACAGAGTGTCCCTTCCTCTGAGTCCTTAATTTGGATTCCCACCCACCTTTGTGTCCCTGTGCTCCTCTGGGCTGGTGCAGATGGGCGTTTGATGAGCCGATGGCTCCTGGGGTGCAGCTGGGGCAGAGTACTATTTAAAGAATCATAGAATCATATTTGGGCTCCCACTCCTGCTGTTGTCTCTCTGTGCTCCTTTGTGGGTACGCAGATGAGCTTTTAGCACATATTCCACCATAAGTCTGCCATCTCAGCAACCCGCTGCAACTCAACACAGTGCACTATTATGGTAAACACACAATTTTCAGAAAGGTTATTTTGCCTGGTAGAGTGAATTGAGTGGCCATGGTGGAATGAGTAGAGTGCTTATTGATTTAATGCAGTTGAGAGTAATTCGACGCTTCTGTAACTCTCTTTGACCTTCCTGGAAAGCTCACAGCCTTTATCTTTTTCATCAGCTTCAGTGACCATCAGATGAGGCCATTTGTCCCATATCACAGCTCTTTGATAATGCTGTTCATATAGTACTCAACAAATAAAAAACATTTGGAGATATCTGAAAATTAATTGAAACATTAAAAAAAACTAGCAGGGGAAGGTCTGGTCAGGAGAACCTCAGAGCAGCCACACTGGGTCAGACTGAAGGTCTATGAAATTCTCCCTGCCTGCAGTCTTGCCACAGGGAAAACTAAGGCTCATTTTAATTTACTTTTGTGAATGATAACTTTTTAAGCTAAGTGCATTCCTTCATGCAGGAGAAACATTTAGCAACGTTTGAGGTACCCTGGTAATTAAAAAAAAATTCTCACAGATCCAGATATTTTATTTCAATAAAGAGAAGGCTGATCCTGCATTTCATTGCAGTTGACACATCATATATGATTTTAACAACCTTATTGGGTCAGCTGTATGAACAAAGATTTTTTTGCCTTAAAAGAAGAACAAATTAATTTTTACTGTTATCAGATGAAAATCCCACTCCACCCTATGTCGTGGTTTGGGCCTGGTCGGCAACCAACCCCTGCAGCTGGTCACCCTCCCTTCCCCCTCCCCACCTGGGAATGGGGGAGCGGATTAGAGGGGTGAAGGGAGACCCGCAGGCTGAGATAAGAACAGTTTAATAATGGCAATAAAACGACAACAATGATGATGATAAGGCGAAAAAAAAAAAGAAATATATAAACAAGCAATGTACAGCATAATTGCTCACCACCCGCTAACCAATATCCAGCCCATTCCCGGCCAGCGACCCCGAGATACCAAGATCCCACAGTCGCAATCCCGGAAGCGAGAGAGCTCCTTCCCAACCACCCCTCCTTTAGTGAGCATGACGTTCCATGATATGGAATATTTAATTGGCCAATTAGGGTCTGGTGCTCTGTCTGTGCTCCCTCCCTGCTCCCTGTGCCCTTGCGCACGGGCAGGACATGAGGAGTCAGAGAGTCCTTGAAGTCTTGGTAGCAGCTGAAAACATCAGTGTGCTATCAGCATTTTTCCCATACCAAACCCAAAGCTAAATCCAAAACACAGCACTCATCTAGTCCCTGAAAAGGAATATTAGCTCTATTTCAGCCCAAACCAAGACACCCTATCAGAGACTTTCTTAGTTTCAGGCTTGATGACTTTTTTTTTTTTTCCAAATTCCTTATTTTAGCTTAATTCCTCTTGCAATTAACATCAAAGGACATTTCTGTTTTGTGTGGTAGACTACAATGCATAGGCCTGTAAAACTTAGAATTAGCTCTGAGCTTGCTGATACATCCACACTTCTTGGACCTCAACAAGAGCGTACCTGTGGTAATGCTATGTCAGCTACCTCTGTATTATGCTACACACAGAGGCCAGATAGACAAAGAGTGTTTAGAAAGGATCTAAAATAAGCAAACCTGCGATGCACAATGATACTTGTCTGTGCAAAGCAATGACCAGTTTGTGTTGTAACTCCTTGCTCTTTGATTATATGGTATCAGAAGGAAATTTGATTGGTATGTAACTTGATGTAGATAGGAGAATATGCTTGAGAGGAATTTTGTACAATGGGGCATCAAGATACAAGAGCAGTGGAAAAGTGTACATGGGGAAAAGAGAAGTGCTACCATTAGAATCTGCAGCTCCCTCACCTTGCATCTAAAAACACTGCTGCTTTAAAATCTATTTTATCAGAGAAAAAAAAAAAAAAAAAAAAACACACAAAAGGAAGAGGCTAATACCCAAACCCAGCATTCAAGGCAGAATTTATTTGAGGTCCCTAACAGACCTTGGGTGGGTCCTCATTAGAGTTCTTTGTAAACTTCCTCACAAGAAAATCTGACTTTTACTGAACAAGAAGGTAGGAACACTAACCGAGAGGGAAAGGACAGAGATGAAACCAGGTAGGACATTATGGAAAAACTGATCACTCTCAGTTCTAAAGGTCACAACATGGCCAACCTACAAAGAACCAGTAAGACATGGTGGGGATGCGACTGACCACATTCCTTGTCTTCCATGCCCCACAGTTAATGATGGACAGATCACATGTGCTCTAGACACATAAAATCAAAATCTTTGGTTGGAAGTTTCTTTGCTACATTTTGACTCCCAAAATGAAAATTAATGTTTGTCTGGAGGCAGTGGTGTACTGCTGATCATTATACTTGAGACCCTGGATGGTTTCTGTAACAGTCCTGATGCAATCTGCATGGAACGATGGTGGGGGCTCTTCTACTGATATGCAGTGAAGGCTTTTTCCTAACATATAATTCTAAAGGATTACAGTACACTTTATATATACTGAAAATCTATAGTTGAGAAAGGGTTAGTACTGCTGGTTCCTGAGACAATGGTACTGGCAAAACACTGATGTCATGGTCCTTTCTATAATAAATAATATAGATTGATTCAGAAATGAAGACAAATAACAATTTACATTGATACTCTAATAACATTATTTAAAATGCCTGTCTTCTGTGCTGTTCTTCACAGCATCTTTATCAGTTGTCTCTCTATTTGTATGTAAATAACCACTGCAGCCTGACAGTGACCTCAGTTACTTTTTGCCTGTATCCCAGTATTTAAGCAAAGTCTAAATTTGTGAAGCTTGTACTAAGAGTCCATAGGCCTTTCTGGAACTGTTTGCAATTTTTCCAGCTATGCCTGTGCCATACTTGTCGCATTTCCAGCTGTATTCAAACTGATCTCCTGGACTAATTCAACTGCTAGGGAAAGGGAAAGGCATAGGAAGCCTTGTTATCCAGTGGAGGATGACGATACACTAGAGGTAGAGTGGTTATATAGCTTGGATGCTATCCAGCATTGCATAAAGATCAAGGATTTGAATGTAGCCTACAAGGCACTTGAGGACAGAGTCCTGAACTCTGATAGCCTTCCAGGAACCTGTCCAGGCAATGCCAGCACAGACCCAATGGCCAAGGATCAAGAAACAAGTAACTCCTCCCACAAACAAATGCATTGCAAGCACTTTACAACAGGGTTGAACACTAAGGGCTAATCACTTAATCAATAAACATCCTTCAGACCCTGAGGACATCTCAGTTTTCACAGGACCATGAAGGAGACAGGAAAATATCACTTTAGTTTTACAAAGTGATTGGTATTGCCTGCTGGCAGATGTGATGTATATTTTTTCAATCTCACTGCTGGACTCCGCCAGGTTGGGCAGATATGAGTTTTGGAGCTCTGTTTTCTTTCAGTCCAAGTTGCAATTTCTCTCTATGCATTCATATTGGCAACCTGTCTACAAAACTGTCCTTGCTAAACTGCATGTTTTGCAGTGATTTGTTGGTTAGTCTCTCCTTTCCTTTTACAATACTCCCCAGTATTATTATGACTGTGATAAACATCCTGCTGGTGAGTGCTCAGTGACTGCAATACAGTTGTCATCTTGACAGGACATTCCTTCTGTCCCTTTCCCTTACCCACCCTGATGTCAGCTCTCAAAAATGGCAGACCATGAAAAACTTACTACTGGGATATGTTTGTGAGTCAAGTGCTGTGACGATTCACCATAAAGTATATGCTGAATTTCAATCTCACAGGGAAATAATATAGGAAATGAGTGCACAGTCAGAGCAGATATTAGCACAGCTTTTGCTCAGTTCTGTTCTCATCAAGGCTTTAATAGAAACTTCAGTAAAATATTTACTGGTGTGTCCCAATCTACAGAACCTCCCCTAAAATCAAAACACAATCCAGAACATATGGTTGCAATATGTAAGGCAGAAGTAAGCAACACATTGCACAGCACTGTTTCTGAGGCAAAAGCACGATTAAATCTCGAGAGGTCTAACATTCATTGCAAAACAATATTCCTAGCACAGAGAATGTTGAGTATGCCCCCAAGAAATATCAAATGGATACACAGAAAGTGGTTTAACCAGGCTGTAATATGGCACAGCAAAGCTGCCTTCATCCAGAATGGGTAGCTGCTCCCTTCCAAGCATGCAGAGCATCAGGAGATACCACTCTGGTAAGCAGTAACTTCGCCTGCCTCTCAGGATTTCCTTTAACCTCCATCAACAGTCAATGTTTGATCTTTCATCTCTTCCTTTGTGTGGATTTGAGACTCTTTCACTAATGTTGGAACTACCTGGATAAATGCAAATTTCATTACCCAGCTGGCCTTAACAGGTCTCACTCCTTAGCATCCTCATCTTAACGTACTTCACCCTTACAATACTACTAGTAGGGAACCTTACTGCTGGTTTATAGCCTCATGTCACCTCTCTAGCATGCAGTGAAATACAGTGCTGCAGTTGCAATACCTGTCAGCAAAGAGCCAGCTCTCTGGGATAAACTATTTATTGAATTGAAGTCATTCTGCAAAGAACCGGTGAGCGGCTGAGTAAAAAATGTCCAGCTTCAGTGTCTTCCAAAACTGAAAAAGATGGGTTGGCGTCCCAAACCTATGAGATTATTATTTTGTTTGGTGTCCATGGCAATGGATGTTAGACACTTTCTTTTCCCATACATGGCCAGAGGCTCCAAAACTCATCCACTTTAGGGTATTTCCCAGAATCTGGAAATTTAGGGTTTTAAAAGAAAAGTGTTTTGTGAGATAGTGGAAATCTTCACAGAAGGATGGAGGAATTTCTGGAGGGGAGGGAGTTTCTGGAATGAAAGCAAAAGAAGAGCAGAGAAATTGAAGAGGAGGATATAGCAACTGATGCCAGACAAGGTGTCAAAATGGACCGAGGAAGTGGCAGGAAAAGGACAGATAATGATAGAGCAGAGCCAGGCTGTGACCAAGCAGCCTACGTAGATGGATAGAGCAGGGCAGAGGTGCTGCTGCATGTTTGCTAGGCTGGGGCTGTGCAGGCACCATTTATATACAAGCACCAGCAGTCACTTTAAATATGTCTTCCTACTATAATAAAGTAAGAACAGAGATGAAGCTTTATTCCGTTGACTGTCACCTCATGATTGCAATATCTGACATTTAAAGTAGTTCTTTTATGGACTAATCCAATCGCCCACAAGAAAAAATAAATGGCAAAATAAACAAACTGATGTCTGGCCTCCCACCATAATATCTTTTTTCCCAGGTGCTTGATCATTCCCCCAGATCCTTCCTGAACCCTTCCAGTTTTTGGATGGCTTTTCTGAGCAGTAAGTTATTTTAATAACAACCTACTGGTGCCAAGTGCAAAGATAATGTCACCTCTCTACTCCTACTCAGTATTTCCATGTGCATGTGCTTTGCAAAGACTGCATTAGTCTTTTCAGCATCAACAGCACATCATGAGCTCATGCTCAGCTGATTATGAAATCTTCTCTTCCCCCTCCAAGTCTTTGTGAGTCACTGACTGGCAAAAGAAAATCTCCTATCCAGTTTGGCTTCCAATGTGTGGTCTGTATAACTACTATAATACTAGAGACATGTTTTGTGACAAGATCAAACAGCAAATTTTGTGAGGAGTGGAAGTAATGAAATCTCCTTTCCTGCATCTCTGCCTTGTGCTGGTCTGGTGTCTGAAGGAGAGTAAGAGCCTTTCTATCATGGAGAGGTCAATGCAGTCACTCTTCCCTGCCCAGTCAAGCATTTTACAAAACAGTTTGGGATAATGTGATGAAACCTCTGTCTCTGTCAAGCTTGAAGTAAGGCAAAAGTTTTAGAAGCAAGTAGAGAAAGGGGAAATGGAAGGCAGACTGCAATGCAGCCATGTAAGCCCTGTTTTCCTAGGAGATGAGCTTAAATATCAGAGACATTTTTGTGATAAAAGAATAAAAAAAGGTCTTGGCCAAAGTTGCTTGTCACTGGCTTTATGGTGGAACATTGTAGCTGAAATGGGGTCCTGGGCCATGGGCAGGGTGGGGGAGGCACCGGGGTAGGCAGGTCAGGGCCAGGAAGGGCTGTGGGTGACCTCAGGGGTACAGCTGGGCAGGGGTGAGTGTACCTGAAATGGCAGCAAAGAAATGGAGACACCGGCTGGGGCTCCTTGATTTCCTAACTGTTCTGAAAATAGTGCAATGAAATGTTGCCCCATACCGCTGGACCACAAGCAGACTTCTGCTGTTCTGAAGGCAGCATGGTAGGAGTCACACAGAGCACCCAGCGCTGGGGTGTCCCTTCCTCTGAGTCTGTAATTTGGGTTCCTACCTGTCCTTGTGCCCCTGTGTTCTTCTGAGCTTGAGGAAATGGGCCTTTGATGGGCTGATGATTACTGGGAGCTGCTGGGACAGGGTATTATTTGGGCCCCCTCTCTTGCTATTGTCTCTCTGTGCTCCTTTGTGGGTGTGCAGATGTGCTTTTAGCACACCTTACTGAAGACCTGGGGCTTGCTGGGTGTCTGCAGTCTGCCATCAGCTCTGCCTCCCTCTCCTGACAGTGAGGTGATGCTCAAGGTGTCACACACTGCTCCGAGCCCTTCTCATACCATGGCATAACCCAGACAGCCTCCAGAAAACAGCAGAGCATGACTCATCAACCCACACATACCAAGCCCCATTCGTGCTACTTCTTCTATCTTTCCCCCATCTCCCTCTCTTTGGACAGAGACACCTTCACTTTTCTAACAGCATCCTGATGCTGCACATTCACTGCCACTCCGAGAGGTCTCGCTGCCAAAACAACCTCACCATCTTGTAACAAACCCTCTAAACAAGAACCTGCATCAAAACTACACTCAGAGTAGTAAAAATTGGAGAATTTAAATTAATACAATGGCAGCTTTTTTACTAAAGAGAAAAAAAAAAAGCTTTTTTTTGTTTTATTTGCTTTGTTTTTCTTCAAGCCTCCTTCCTCCTTCAGTCTCTCCTGATTGTCACCACAATCCAGAAAATGGGGACAGGGAAAAAACAAAGGAGGAATAAAGAATTCTGTAGCAAATAAATACTCTAAAATATCTCACTGCACAGTCTCCTTGTAAAGACTCTTCAAGTGGGAGGCAGCTTTGGAGGGACTAACTAAAGTGGATGGGTTGACCTCAGACAACAGACACCCACCCACAGAGCCACTCACTCACTCCCCCCACAGCGGGATGGGGGAGACAAGAGGAAAAGTAAAGGTGTGAATGTTTGTAGATCCAGATAAGGACAGTTTAATAAGTGAAGGAAAGCAAAAAAAAGGCCCTAAACCAAAAAACACATCCCCCCAAAACCCCAAAGAAATGCAAAGGCAATCACTTACCACCTCCCACCGCCAGATCCATGCTCAGCCAGTATCCCAGCAACAGTTGCCCTGGAAGACAAAAGCCCCACTATTCTTCATTCTCTGCCCCAGGTTTTCTTGCTGAGGCTGATGTTTTATGACATGGAATGTCCCTTTGGCCAATTTGGGTCAACTGCCTTGGCTGTGTCCCCTCACAGTCTCTTGTCCACCAGCCTACTTGCTGGGAGAGCAGAGTGGAAAAAAAAAGGTAAGACTTGATGCTATGCAAGTGCTGTTGAGCAGTAGTCAACACACAGGTTTGTTTTCAACACATTTAGCCACAAATCCAAAACATGGCACCATATGGACAGCTATGAAGGAAGTTAACTCCAGCTCAGACAGACCCAGTATAATCTCCTCCCCTTGATCCATACCATTTGCACCATACTCAGGTCCTACACTCTCAAATACATCCCAAACAATCATGACTCCACTCCTCGTCATTTGACATACACACAGACATCATTCTCTTAGTCTGTGGGACATCCCCCAAATGTCCATAGAAGTTCAATGAATTTATTTGGTCCATGACTTATGTTCCACATAGCAGCTTTCCACATCAGATGGATTCACACAACATGACAAGATCCCCTTGTAAACTGAGCATATTATCTTTCACTTTCTGCTAATTTATACTCTTGGGCCTGAGCCACCTCCTCAGAGGATGCTCCAAAATCTCTGCTTCCTGGCCAAACTCTGATCTCTTCCAGGATTCATGGGCAGTGGGGGTTCCCCATTTGAGCCCACTGCGTGATCCATGCTACACACTTACTCCCCATAGCATCTGTTGCATAAGGTGTAGCAGGGACCCTTCCTATGAACATCTAGTGCAGCACAAGCACCTTGGACCCTTGATAGCCCCAGCTCCAGAATCCTAGAGGTTGACCTCAGGTCTCTCCAGGTGTTTTCTGCCAGAGGTACCAGGTGAGGCCTGCTCCCCAGCTATGGTGCAGAGCATGTTTCTCACAGCTGGTCCTGTCTGGACAGGCCCAAGGGTTACCACACGAACGATGTCCTGTCTGTCCCGCTGCTGTTTAGGGACTGTGGTGGGTTGACCTTGGCTGGACTCCAGGTGCTCACCAGAACTGCTCTATCACTGTCTTACTCAGGTGAACAAGGGAGAGAAAATACAATTAAGGCTTATGGGTCAAGATAACAACAGGGAGAGATCATTCACCAATTACGGTCACAGGCAAAAACTAGACTTGACTTGGGGAAACTAATTTAATTTATTGTCAATCAAAAGTCTGAGCAGGGCAATAAGAAATAAAACCAAACCTTAAAACACCTTCCCCACACCCCTCCCTTCCTTCCAGGCTCAACTTTACTCCTGATTTTCTATATCTCTTCCCCCTGAGCGGTGAAGGGGGGGATGGTGAATGGAGCTCGCAGTTAGGTCATTACATCTTGTATCTGTCACTCCTTCCTCCTCCCTTTCTTTCCTTGCTCCAGCCTGGGGTCCCTCTCACAGGAAACAGTCCTCTGCAAACTTCTCCAACATGAGTCCTTCCCATGGGCTGCAGTTCTTCATGAACAGCTCCAAAGTGGGTCCTTTCCACGGGGTGCAGTCCTTCAGGAACAGACTGCTCCAGTGTGGGTCCCCCACAGGGTCACAAGTCCTGCCAGCAAACCCGCTCCAGCGTGGGCTCCTATCTCCACGGGGCCACAGGTCCTGCCAGGAACCTGCCCCAGCATGGGCTCTGCACAGGGGCAGAGCCTCCTTTGGGCATCCACCTGCTCTGGCATGGGGTCTTCCATGGGCTGCAGGTGGAGATCTGCTCCACCATGGACCTCCATGTGCTGCAGGGCACAGCCTGCCTCACCATGGTGTTCACCACGGGCTGCAGGGGAATCTCTGCTCTGGCACCTGGAGCACCTCCTGCCCCTCCTTCTTCACTGGCCCTGGTGTCTGCAGAGTTGTTTCTCTCACATATTCTCACTCCTCTCTTTGGCTGCAATTGCCATTTTTAATTTTTTTTTTCACCCTTCTTAAATATGTTATCACAGAGGCGCTACCACTGCTGCTGATGGGCTCAGCCTTGGCCAGCGGCAGGTCTGTCCTGGAGCCGGCTGGCATTGGCTCTATCAGACATGGGGGAAGCTTCTAGCAGCTTTTAACAGAAGCCACCCCTGTAGCCCCACCAATACCAAAACCTTGCCACGTAAACCCAATACACTTGAAAAATTTCTTCTTTCAGGTCACTTGATAGAGAGGACCCACAAACTGAGTATGATCCAGAATGCGTGGTCTCCAGAAACCCAATACGGCAAAGAAAACCTGCGTTTCTTTTTTTGTTAGCTGGTGGAAACTTGACTATTATCTTGCTGATTACATCCATGGTGATGTGATGATGCTGATCTTGACATTAGAACAAGGTTGGAAACATCTATCCTGGAGAAGACAAGGAAGAAGTTCTACATAAGATGGTTCCCAGAGTACTGGGATGGCAGCAATGCAGGGGCCAAATGCCAGGCTTGGCTCAAGGCCAGTGCTTTTATCATAGTCTCCCAGGGAGAGCAAACCCCCAGTGATAAGCCGCACAGCAAGCCGCAAAAGCTGATAGCAGCCATTAGGAAGACGTGGAGTTTAATGTGCGGCGAAAAAGGGAGCAAATATTTCAGCACTGGGAACATCAACAGCAAGAAGCAGCCGAACAGCTGTAGCAGCTATAAATCCAGCCCAGCACACCCTGACCAAATGCGCCGCCATCCCCAGCCCCACGCTGGGTGCCCAAAGGGACAGCCAGCGGGCTGGCCCCACCGCCGGCCAAGCGCCCACCCAGCCGCTCCCAGTGGGGTGGGGGGAGATTGGGAAGAATAAAAGCGAGAAACGGGCTGGGATAAAGCCGGTGCGGTGGGTGAGGGAGGGAGGTAAACGCGGGCTGCGAAGAGGCTGATCTCTGCGCCTCCCGCCCGCTGACTGGTGGCCGCCCGCCCCCTTCTCCCTCTCCCCTGTTTTTATGGCTGAGGCTGACGGTGTATGATGGCAGCAGGGAAAGCCGTGACGCCGTGCCAGCACCGCTCAGCGACAGCGTCACCAACACATCGTCACCCCCGGCCGCGACCCACGCCGACCTCCCCCCTCAGCGGGCCGCAGCGGGGCAACCGCCCCAGCGCAACCCCGCGCATGCGCGCCACCGCCTCTCTTTGTCTCCCTCGCCTCACCCACCTCTCCGGCCCCTCCCGCCTCCCCGCGAAGGCTCCGCAGTCACGTGCCGGGGGCGGCGGCGGCGGCATGGCGGCGCCGGGCCGCCCCTCGCGGGCCCGTCGCGGGTTGGTGACGCGGCGGCGGGGCGCGGGGAGGATGGGGCTGTGAGGGGCGGCCGCCGCGCCGGACACCCCGCGCCGCGCCGAGCGGGAGCAGCGGGCGCCGCAGCTGCGGGCCGCCACAGGCCGCCGCTGCCGCCTTGCGAGTCGGAGGAGGCGGTAAGGAGGCCGGGGAGGGCAAGGACGGCGGGGCAGGGCGGCCCCGGGCGATTCCCTCCCCACCCCCCACCGTCGCTCCGGGCGGGCCCGGCGCAGCGCGGGGCTCCGGCGCCCTCCGAACGGCGACCGGGCCCGCCGCCCTCCCCGCGCTGCGCCCGGCCCGCGGCCGAGGGGGGTCCCGGCGGGCCGCGGCCGCTGACGGCCTCCGCAGCGCTTGCGGGAGCGCTCAGTCCCTCCGGCCGGGGGCCCGCCTGCGCTCGCAGCCTGGTTGGGGTGGACCCCTTTGTGTCTTCCGCGCCCGTGGAGCGCCGTGGGCTTCCTCGGGTCGGCCGCCGCCTCCGAGGGCAGCTGTCCCGGATCGCGGTGGGGGGGGCTGTTCCCGCATTAAGAAGTGGGGTGTGGATGCCGCTCCTCTCGCGGTCCGGCCCGAGGAGGCTCTGGCCCCGCAGGTCTCGGGTGGGCGTGCAGCCGGAGCCTGCGGCCCCCGTGGCAAGCCGCCCTGCGCCTCGGGGTGGTGAAGGTGGTCCGTCAGAAAGGCACGGTAACAGCGCTTGTAGTGGGACATAAAAGTGGGGCTTTTTGGGTAGTGACTGAATTACGAAAAATATTAAGAGGCACTTGTGAATGAAGCTTACTTAGTGCTGTGGATGAGACTTGAGAGTGCACAGAAGTGCTGAAGATGGCTTTTTTGTTTGTTTTTTTCTGGTTTTGCCAATTTCATCTTACATGTCCTTTAGGCCGTGTTTATCTTTAAATTTCTTTCTGTAATGTAGGTTTTTCTTGGTTTTTTTTTTTTCCTTTTCCAACACACGTTGACTCTCGGTGACTCTTAAAATTATGCTATAAAAAGATGTCAAGGAATTACAGTGTAGTACAGTTCCAGAGATGAGCATCAGGTTTTTGTTTGTTTGTTTGTTTGTTTGTTTTTTGTTTTGACTTAAGGTTGATGGCTTTTGTTTTTTGAAGGGAAAGAACACTGAATAAAAATATATATATTTTTTTTTAATGCCTTCTTTGGACCTTGACTATACTTCAGAAAACTAAGCAGTTAATGGAAAGTCAGGGTAGAAATTTCAAATCTTTTTCCATCCTCTGGAATATATTTGCTGCCAATGGCATATTTAGACAACATTATGTGTTTTAATATGATTTTTTTTTTTTCCTCCAAAGGTAGTCAAGCAGAAAATATCAAGATGAGTAAAAAGCCTCCAAATCGTCCTGGAATCACATTTGAGATTGGTGCTCGTTTGGAGGCACTGGATTATTTACAAAAATGGTATGGAAGACATTGTGCAGTATTTGCTAAGATCATAATTATTTTGTGTACATTGTATGTTTTGATGTCTAATTATAAAACTCAGTGCGCTTACTAATTGACTGTTTCACATGTGGACTTTGTGAATTTGCACATAATAAGTCTGTTAAAACTATTAACTTTTAAGAAAACATTTTTTCTTCAGAAATCAAACTAAACTTTTCTACAGGTTTTCGTTTGCTTGCTTTCAGTTGCTTGTGCAGCCATAGTAAGCAAAGAGCATTTCCAGGGTGGTATGGAATGCAGTGTCATGTGCCAGATGATGCGTGTGTTAATGTGGCAAACTTCTGTCACTAAAAACTACTGTTGTTTTAATTCGAAGGTGTTCAAGCGAAATTGTTTTGTATTCCATTATCACAATTCATAGGTCCATAAAACTGATATTAAAAAAACCCCAGTGCATTCTCAATTGGAGTTAATGAAATGGGCAAGTACAATTGCATTTGTATCAATCAGGTGGAGGAATGAAGTGCTTAAAACTGTGACTCTGCACCACCCAGTCATATCATAAGTCAAGAATGTAAAAGGAAATTTGTGAGCACAAGGACCGTGCTATACAGCAGGTGTATTGCAGAAGGAGCGTTTTTTTTGTAATAAATCGCTAGTCAAAATTTTATTAATGCAAGTGGGCTAATTTCACGATGTATGCTGACTGTGCTATTTCAAGTCTGAAAAATCTCTAGTTTTGTTAAAAGCAGATGACAGAGGAAGTTGATGCTTCTACCCAGAAGTTTTTTTCTTAGCTGCTCTCTGATTAATTAGGACTAGGAAATGTAGAGGCCTATACCTGCTTTTCTGTTGCATTCCTGGAGAGCGAAGCGTGTTGACGTGTCTGATCCTGATAGCTCTCAGTTATGTGATAGAGAAGTCTGTGTATTATTTACATGTTTACTCCAGTAGTTACATGCTCTGTATAAAAAGTTGGGTTAAACTTTTTTATCCTTTGATTTTAATTATAGTAGAAGTGTTTGTTTTAGTAAATAGTTTCTAAAGGCAAATACAGTTTACAGAACAGTTCTTGTTCTTATCTGTTACTCTGGGGTGGGTTTTCAGCATACTGATTCTATAACTGAATGCCAAGATCATGAAACTGTCTGAATAGTGCTATAAAAATAAAATAATTTTAATAGAACTTTTTATAGCATCTTCTGCGATTAGAGATTTGGTTAATGTGACTAGATAACAAAAGTTAATATGTAAAAATAACTTCAGCAGTATTGTATCAAAAAAACATCACTGAAAGTCCAGTATATAGTTTGCCAGATCTGCCCAGCCCTTTCACAGGAAAGGGTCTCGTATCAGTTCTGGACTACTTGTCTAGCTTTGGCCTTGTCAGCTGCGGGCCCTGTTGCAAGCTCTGCAATGGAGTTGCTTGGTATTTTCAGGCAGAATAGAATTTATCCTGAAGTTTCTAGGAATTGATTGATCATCTGAACCACCAGGTAGAACAGGTCGTTTATATACATGTAAAACTTTTGTGGTGCCATATACAGGAACAGAAAGTTAGTATTAAAATTTTGCAGTTACAGCAACACTGAAAACAGGACTGTCCTTCAAATGATAGATATTCATGTACATAACAAAAAAGAGCTTGTTAGAGAAGGCCTACTGTGATGTTATTAGGGTGACATGGGCTGGAATAATAATCCATGTGATTTTTTTATTTTTTAGCTTTGCTTTCAGTTGCATAAGGGAATGGTGGATGTTTTTAAAATTCTTTTTGATATATAAGGTGTATGCAGTCCCCTCATCTGCATTCAGAAATATATACCTCAAAGAAAATAAGGTTGCTGAACTGACACAAAATTCTTTTATATTTTTTAATAAAACCAAAATTGAAGAGCAGTAGTATTGCTTAGCTCAGTCTTTCTACAAGTGACGAATTGAGAACACTTGCTGAAAAATAGCATCTGAAAAGGGTTTAGGTTTTTTTCTCCATTTTTTGAAAGCCTGCTGTCATTTAAAGATCCAGTGTTCATATCCAGTTAAAATGTTAATCAAGAAAGACTTATAGAGGATGGGAAAAAATATAGTAAAGTACGTTTTTGCATTGAGGCACTTCTACAGTTCTTAAATTTTAATTTGTGTAGTAGTTGCTGTAATTAATCTCATGGAATCTGGTGTTCTGTTTGAATTCTGTAAATGTGGGAGATGGTATTTTGTACTTTGACTATTGTTTATAAACCTCATTTTTAAATGAGGAAGTTTTGCAGATAGCTTTTGGGTCACTGGTATCATTTGGCATGTACGATTGCAGAGTAGAAGGTCTGGTCAAACTGCTCAGCAAAGACAAGCTGTCAATGGGTGTGTTTATTTTTGCTTTATTGTGGAGGTAACTGCAATTGCTTCCTTATCAAGTATAACAGTATACTGTTGCAGTGGAGGTCATCTGACATAATAGATTTTTACCACTTGTTAAATTTTATGTTCACTAAAACAAGCTGTGAAATGCAGCTCCAATCAAAATCAATGCGATCATCTGCTGGCAAATAGTAGATGAGATTGGATTGTCTGATAATAGACAATTATTAAATATCTACAACATGATCAGGAGCCTGGAGTACACTACCTGTGAAGAGCGGGTGAGGGAACTGGACTTGTTGAGCTTGGAGAAAGCTTCAGGAGACCCACTAGCAGCCTTCCAGTACCTACAGGCATGTCATCAAGAAGACTTAGCCAAGCTCTCCACAGTAGCGTGTGGTTGGAGGACAAGAGACAACAGGCACAAGTTAAAACAGGAGAGATTCAGGCTGGGTACAAGAAGAATCTTTTTCCTCATGGGACAGTCAAGTAGTGGATCAGGTTGCCCAAAGAGTGTGTGGAGTCTCCAACATTGGAGGTTTTAAAGACTGAACTGGATGAAACTGGAAAACCTGGCCTGATCTCATAGCTGACCCTGGTTTGAGTGGGAGGTTGGACTAAAAGCTTTCTGAGGTGCCTTCCAACTTGAATTATCCTATGATCTCATACAAAAGCTGATACATGTGCACACGTTCCCCTATTCCTCTCACTGACCAAACCAATGAAACAGCAGTAAAACTGCACGTATCTGCAAGTATGTGCCCATGTGTAAGACTTTCTTAAGCTGTTAGCTTCCACAAGTAGGACACAGTCACTGCCAAGTTGATATATTTAAAGATGCATCTCTTCCTTTTTTTTTTTTTTTTTTCCCGTTTCCTTGTTTCTTTTGTGGCCCTAGCTCTCTACTGGTTGTACTGTAAGTGCCAGATATTGCTTTGAAAAAACCCCCCCTGTTATTTTTCTGAGACCATAGTCTTTATTAATCAATTTGATCTAAACTAAAAGTTAGGTAATGAAGGAAGTACAGATAACATGGCCCTTTTTGCAGTTCCGGAATGGAAGCAACTCACTTAAAATAGGTTAATTATCAGAACAGCAGCACTTTAACTTGGTATATTTGATTACCTGGATGGATTTTTTTAAACTTTTTTTTTTTTTCATTATGGAGGGAGCTGTTTCCCAGTAAGGCTTTGGGAAATCTTGTTTTGTACAGTCATTGTTTCGATTTCAGTTGACAGGGTTACCTGGCAGCCAGATATTTGAAAGGACTCTGAAGGCTCTGCTTTATATTTCTATAGTACAATATATATAATAAAAAATAGGAAGTTATAAATAGTTCTGTGCAGATTTTACAGATACCAGAAGAATATTTATGGAGAAGTCAGAATGGAGGGTATTTGGTTTTATATACTCTATGAGGTAGAAGGAAATACTATTTATACTATTATTGTGAAGGCAGGAAGTATGTGTCTGTTTCTAGACTTTCTAGGTGCAAATGTGGGCAAATTTACTAACATTTTTGCATCCTCTTTTACAGTTTGAAATAACTGTTGTTTCATCTCACAGGACAATTCACCACTTTTTGGTCACTTTTGAAGGGTCAGAAGGAAAATGATGATATAAAAATGAAAAATCCTGTCCATGTGGCCATTAATATGTGTTGAGTGCATTGGAGAAAATGTTGGGGTTTTTTTCTGCACTGTCAAGAAATGAAAGCTGGAAGTTTCCCATTAATTTTTCCTGTATGAATGTTGGAGCGTTATTGTTGCCTGACCAGTGCCTCATAGTGTAAATTTTGTAAGCCATATTAAATTTTGCAGCTTTACAAAACTGTTGCATACTTGTTACAGGTTGGAATCACTGGAACCTGAGAATGGAGAGCGTGCAATATGTAAACTGGACAGATACCATCAGCTAACAATAGTTTTCCTGTTCTCTCTTTAATAAACGAGAAAAAAATCCCTGAAATTTGGATGAGGCTTTATGTGGGTTATTAAATACTATTTCTGGCATGCTATTAAAAAAACATACCCAAAACTTGCAAGTTGTTGTTTCTTCCCACAAAAAGAACACTTTCATTATTGAACTGGAGTGTGGTGGTCTGTTTTGATTTTTTTTTTTTTTTTTTTTTTTTTCCCCCTCCCACCCTGTGCAAAGTAAAGACTTCTTCCTCAATTTCTTAGAGTGTATTTTCCTGGTTTGTGCCAAACAAATGTTGGCAAACCTGTTTGTATACCAAATTCGTTCTTACACCTTAGTGTGGAGTACTTGCTGAGGGTGAATGGGGGAGAATTAACCTGACTGGAAGGTTGTTTGGTCCTTAGACATCGTTAAACGATGTTTCTGTAAATAGTGATGTTTGTGTTGCCCTCTGTAGTACTTCTTAGTAATGCCTATTTGCAGCTTTGCGATGGAAGAAACTTTTATGTAAAATTTCTCGTGTATGAGATGTAACCATCTTTATATTAATCTTCTTTCTACAGAATAAATATGCACATTGCTCTTAGCCATAGTAAAAGCTTTCCTGTATGCATTGTTACTAGAATCCTTTAAAAAGGCAGATCAAAAAATATATATTGCTATTTTATCTATTACTAGCGGGAAATGCATACTTGCCTTTGAAATATTTGTATAATTTTGCAATTTCAGAAATTCATTTTATTCAGCAAAAGTATGAGACTATAACACAGGAAAAATGTTTCTGTGCAGTGTAAAATTTGCAATAGTAAATTCTGCAATACATATGCTCTGCTTTTTTCCACTGTGGGATCAGTATTGTGAAATATTACTGTTTATACATATTTGTGGCACATTGTGTAGCTAAATTTAGTGGGTATTGAGGGTAATAGCTTGTTGCTAAATCCATATAAAGTTATTTTTGGGTTGCCTAATAACCAGTCATATGTAGCTTGGGTGGTTCAGAGATTTGCTAGTCTCCTATCTTTGAGGACTGGAGTTGAATGCAGGTTTTGGCTCTATTCATCTTGCAACCATTGTCTTAACCTACATTGAAGAAGCATAAATTACTGGAATAAAGCCATTGTGTGAAATGATTAAGATAAGATTTAACCTTCCCTGCTTCCCTGCTTCCCTGCTTCCCTGCTTCCCTGCTTCCCTGCTTCCCTGCTTCCCTGCTTCCCTGCTTCCCTGCTTCCCTGCTTCCCTGCTTCCCTGCTTCCCTGCTTCCCTGCTTCCCTGCTTCCCTGCTTCCCTGCTTCCCTCCTTCCCTCCTTCCCTCCTTCCCTCCTTCCCTCCTTCCCTCCTTCCCTCCTTCCCTCCTTCCCTCCTTCCCTCCTTCCCTCCTTCCCTCCTTCCCTCCTTCCCTCCTTCCCTCCTTCCCTCCTTCCCTCCTTCCCTCCTTCCCTCCTTCCCTCCTTCCCTCCTTCCCTCCTTCCCTCCTTCCCTCCTTCCCTCCTTCCCTCCTTCCCTCCAGTAACTTTACTTTTTCCTCTGCTTTGCTTCTCTTTTTGCTTATTCTGACACTTGGTGTCTAGTTATGATAAATCAGAAATTGGAACAGTCATGAGGATGTAAAATCTAGTAAGAAATTTTATAATAAATTTCCTAAATGTATCAGCAAATGAACTTAAGAAGAAAGCATTGTCAGACAGGGCTTAGAAAAAACATCTCTTAGCTGACTTATTTTCCTGAAGCCTTGTTCAAAGTTAAACCAGAATGCTGATAGGATTCAGGTTTTGACCTATGAGTTTTACTTTATTTTTTGATACACTATATCATCAGCTTCACTGTTCTTGTTAGATTGTTGTTCTCAGTCTACCTGAGAAGGGAGAGAGCGCTGATCTTGTTGCTCCTTTGAAAGAAGCCCTGTGGAGTTCTATCTTGAAAAGGATTTTGTTAGGGAGGCAAATGAGACTCTGCAGTTTGAGACTAAGATACTGTTTGTTTGTTTTTTTAAGTTCAGTGAGAAGAATTTGGGAACTTAAAGAATGGCTATGAAAATATTTTTCATTTCTGGAAGGTATGAATGAGAGAAATACAGCAAGAAGTTGGACTGTCTGCCTTCTGATTTGAGGGTGAAGTGTGGCTGAAGTAGTTGCAGTAGGAACCTAGAAAATCAGAGAGAGTTTTTCTCATTCAGCAACTCCTGAGATATTTAGATGTTGGGAAACTGTAAGTGTCACTGCAGTTGAAGAAGCAGGACTGGAGAAATGAAGGAGCAAATTGAGATCGACACTTTTTGTTCTAGTGCCCTGTTCTTGTCACCAGGAAATGAGAGCCTGTACTTCCTGAGAACTTACATTTTAACCAAAACATAATGTTAAAAGCTTCTTTATCATCACCATCAGTATTTTGGAAAGAGCGTATTGAAAATTGAAAATATTGATAGGGTTCCTATACATGCCAGTTGTGTTTCTATTCTAGCTGATGAAATTTCCAGTAGGACTGGAAATTGGTTGCTCAATCTCTGCGCTCTTACTACTGTTCTACAGTAGCACTTTGTTAGAAAAACAGGTTGCTTCTTAATGAAAGACTGCTGTCCTTTTGCTGTGGTCTTTATTTTCAATACATGTTTTGTTAACTTTAAACCATTCCTAATACAAACTCTGGAGAAAATTTGATGATCTAATTAACTTTCCTTTTTTAGGAGATTCTCTGCACTTTTGAATCCAATTCTGTACTTTTATGAAGGGCAGAAGGAGCTGAATTATTCCTCATTCCAATTTTCTTTGCATTTCATAAAGTGGAAATAATGGAATCTAATAATTTTGGTGGAGGAATGAGTGTGACAAAACCTATTTGTGCCTTGCTCTCCTACAATTTTGTGAAATACATTACTTCAGTAACAGATATTATAAGACTGAATAATAGTTGCTGAAGTTAGGGAAATTTGCCATTTTTCCCTACAAATGTAATCCCAACCTTTGATTCCTAAACTACATCTATGCCACACCCAAAATTAAATGCCTAAAACTTGATCTGGTTGATGTTCAGTCAGGATTAGTTCTACTGAACATATACAACGTTTGCGCGGAGTAGAATCCACGTGTTAATTAAGACTGACATATTTATTTTAGTGCATGTGGAGTTAAAGATAACTGCTAAAGTTACTATGAATCACATTTAATGGCAGTGAAATCATGCAAGCTGATCTATAGTAAGTGGCTTAGGTTAAGTAAGAAAGTTATGTTGACTTCTGGGCTTAATTAGTTGCTTTGGTTTGTTTGGAATCAGTGGTATAGTTTGATGAAACATTTCATATGATAAAAGTAATAAATGTATTCCTAAAACTATTTTGTATCCTTTCCATCCCCAAGCAAGCAAAAAAATCTTACATGATTTTGCTTTAGGTTTTAAAACTGGTAAGTGCAAACTTTTAATGCCAGTTTCAGGCAGTTTTGGTCTGGGAGTTTGAGGTTTAAATTTGTGTACAGTAATGTGACTAGGATGAAGTTGATGACATATCACTCGTGCATAGATAACTCTTAAACTGAATGTTATCCTACTATCAATTTAGTAACTTCATCTTTTTCAGATTTGGATGTTTCTCAATACAAGGTGTTAATGTAACTTTCTGAATGGTCACATAAGCACTGTTACATGAAAAAAACAAAACAAAAAAAACAACAACAACAAAAAAAACAAAACCAAAACAAAACCAAAAAAAAAAAACAAAGACCACCAACCTTTGAAAAAGCTTTGAGGTGTATCAGTTTGTTTGTCATTCAAGGTATCCATCTCGTATTGAGAAGATAGATTATGAAGAGGGGAAGATGTTGGTCCATTTTGAACGTTGGAGTCATCGCTACGATGAGTGGATTTACTGGGACAGCAATAGGTTGCGACCCTTGGAGCGACCAGCATTAAGGAAAGAAGGGCTGAAAGATGATGAAGAATTTGTTGTAAGTGGAATTTTTATTTTGTCTTGGACCTTTTTTTGGTGAACTGCCTTACTTGTTTTCCAACATTAAATCTCTAGCACATAATGTTTAATTCTTTTTAGGAGAAAATCAAAATTATTAAAGTATTAATGAATAAATTTGTATAAAATAGGATTTTAAACCTGGAGAAGAAGTCCTAGCTCGTTGGACAGACTGTCGATATTACCCTGCAAAGATTGAAGCAATTAATAAAGAGGGTATGTATTCATGTATGGTCCATTGGTAAGGACTGTTTGCATATGCTGTGCTGTAGCTGTAGGCTGCTTAAAGTGACACATGTATTAAGTTTTCCTTACTGCCTCAATATTAAGTGAAAATTTTTTCTATTCTATCAACTTTAAGAGGTTTGTCTTTTATTTGTGTGAAATTAGAAAAATGAATTTTCTTCTGAAAGACAAAATGCTTAATGTTTCCTCAGTGATGAGAATATCCTATGCACAGTGTTATGAATATTTTGTGCTATTGTTGATTTGCGCTAATAATATATTTAAATTTTTGTGATTGTGTTAGAAATGGCAGGTGTCTTTAAAGTTCTGTTTATTGAAGAAAAACAATGGAAATGGGGAAATAAAGGAACACCTTAGATGTAATACTTGACAATGGGGTGATGTTTCTAATGAACTAATAAGTAGAAGTTGAAGTTTTTACTGTAGTTTAAATCAAATGAGGATTTGTTTGTGAATTGACATGTTTCCCTATAGTGTCAACGTAAATATTACATAATTATTCCAATGAATTATGAGCAAGAGTGACACAGTAACTTAAACATGCTTGAAATTGTCCAAGTGGACAAAGAGCAATGATATAAAAGCAGGTTTTCATTAAGGCTGCCATTTATTTTTTTTCTTAAACTTCTCTATCCTGACTGTAGGTAACACCTGGCTACTTTGTTAATATAGCCTACAAAACCTTTTGCTAAAGCTTTCATAATAACAAGGTGTGTTTGTTTCTTAACTGCTCATAGTGATTACTTCAATCTTTTTCTAGGAACATTCACAGTACAGTTCTATGATGGTGTTATTCGATGTCTTAAGAGGATGCATATCAAATCTATGCCAGAGGATGCAAAAGGACAGGTAAGAATACTTTATGTATCTCTTTGTTAGGTTTTATATAGATTTTTTTTTTTTAATATCTTGAGTTAGTAAAAATGTCATCTAGCACAACTAGTTTTAGATTACAGCCTTTATTCTAGGTCCTGCACTGCCTTGCTTCACCAGTTTTATGGATGATGCCTCAGAGTGTGCTGCTCAAGTAGTCTTGCCTCTGTCTGAAATGCCTAGCTGCCGTACACTCTACTGCCAACTAATCTGTTCCCAAAGTTTTGTCTTGCAGAGTTTACAAAACCAGAGTAATCGAGAGACTTTTTACTCTGGTTTCCTTTCAGGAAAAAGCTTTAGCTTGTCAGTAGTCTGTGCTGCTGATTTTTATTTATTTATTTTTCCCCACTCTCCACCCCATCTCTTTTGTTTGCTACTGTGGTAGCTTTTTTCCCCCACATGTTCTTATTAACATGACTTTTCTGTGGGGGTTTTCTCCCCTGTATCAGAAATTCTGGGGATTCAGACATAAATATTTCTTTCTCTCTGATAATTTCCAGTTGCTATTAAAGAAGAGATGCTAGGTAGAAGTTGAGGTAGGCTCTGAAGTAGAGGACATGATTTAGTCACAAGGCATATCTTTACATGCAAAAGGAAAACAACCTTGAAAACTGTTACATGTTTTCAGTGGAAATGCCATTGCATTTATCTTGCATGGTAACTGTATTCTTGCAGTTAGTAAGACATTACTCCACTTGAAATTGAGACTCAGAAACAAGAAATGTGAAAAGACTGCTCTTATTTGCTCTCAGTTTTCTTCAGAATATGCCTTCCAATTTGGCAAACAAAATTCAGGTATTTCATGATTACTGTTGTAACCATCCATACTGTGCGAAGGGCAGAGGGATAGGCGAATTGGCTTGAAAACATTTCTGTATCTTGGCCTCCAGGTTATGGGTAAATGTATTCCATCATCTATAGAAGGAACATTGTAACTTTGCAGGTAACACTGCACTATTTAAACAATGCTTCCTTAAAGGGATTAAACTGAAATCCGTAATCACACTAACACTGGCTTCTTGCTGCAGTCTCATGGTAACTATTGAACCAATATATAATATTTCAAACAATACTTTCAGCATGACAGTAACTTAGGAGGCTAGACTATTTAGTTTTACTTCATAAAAAGGAAAACTTGGGTAATGTGGTGGTGTCTGAACTGAAATAGCCCTTCTGTGAATGTGAAGTCCCTTACTCTGTCCTGTGCTTTTTCTGGGGAGCTATGTTGTGTCTAATCTTGAGTTACTACTCTTAGGCTACAGGCACTTTCCTCTTTAAAAAAAAAAAAAAATAGTAAATCCATTTCTTAGCAACCATTTTGATGTCCAAACAGGCTTGGTGGCAGTCTAGCTCATCTATAATTTCTAATTTTTCTCAGTAGTTAAAGAGTTATGGTGTCTCATGCATCTCAGGGGCTGAATGTAGGTGGCTTCAATGAAGCCTTGAGAAAGAATGAGGGGGCCAAATTTGCACTTTCTGAGATGGATTTAGTATTTTTAAGTTCTCTTGCAGCAAGAACAACAATTATGCTTTCTATAATGCTAATTGATACTAGTCGTAGCATTTCATTTTGCAAAAGTAGAGATAGGCATGAAGTTCTGTAGCTGTCAAAGGCAAAGATACTTTTTTCTCCTGCAACATCTACATCATTATGCTATGGTAAAATTTTTGTTTTGCAAAATATTTCTGTGGTGTTTAAAAATAAAAAAATGATCTAAGATTTGTTTTGAAAATCAGTTATTTGAAACTGAGCTTTGTCTAAGCCTAGAACTCAGATGGATGTTTTTGCTTTTTTCAATTATTTATTTTATAAGAAGGCATTTACTAAAAAATATGTAAAGCTTAAAAAAAAATGCCAAGACTGTAACTTGATTTGAAAAATAGTGGAGTTCCAAGACTTCATGCTTAATTTAAACCTATGACTTTTCTTTCCAAAGAAAAAGATACATTTCAAGAGATGAGTGTAAGATTAAGATACATCAAGTTCTAGTGCATTAGCAAATTTAACAAATGTATGATCTGTTTGGAAGGTGTGTGCTAAGCATGCAGAATTGAATTACATGGAGAAAGAGATATAGACTAGTTAATTTTTTTATTTGAGTTTAGCGTGTCTTAAAGGAAGAGATTGTAAACACTGTAACACTCAAACTATTTTTGAGTTGCAGCAGAAGTTTTTTTTAATAAAATTCAGCTGTGAGGGTGGAAAGGCAAAATTTTTAGAGTAGAAAATATCTGTGTGGTTCAATGCAATGAGATTATAGGTTAGGTTGCTCTGCAGATAAGCGCTAATTAATTGAAATCACACAGAAATGTGGCTAATGTAGTACAGAGAGAAAATTTAAAAAGGTGGGGATATTGAGACTGCCCTTGTGAGAGCACATATGAAGTATTTGGATAACTTACTTTTTCTGTTTCATGTTTTTTGTTTTATCTTCGATGTAATTAGGCGCGCGAGAGGGAGCAGATAGCGCCGGAGCTGAGATTAGTGACGGAAATCGAACCAAAAGAAGTGAGTTTTGAGGAGGGTTTTGAAGGAGAGGGAGGGGACTTGGCACACAGGAAGAGGAAGCTGAGGAAAAATCATGGATTTGCGATTGGGACAGAGGAAAAAAGAAGATGTGACAGGAGACAATGTGAGCCAAGATGTAGGTGGGGCAGACTGTTTAGAATTGAAAGGTGAGGGTGAGGAATCCAGGCTTGATGCGGAATCAGCCAGTCAATAGATTGATGATGTTTTATGTATGTGTATGGATGAATGTGTGGGAGTTGGGAGTTGTGATGTGTCAGGAGAGGAAAAACAGCTGAATCTTTAGTACTGTAGAGAAGCAAAATGATGGTGTTCGTAGGCAGGTGAAGGGAGAACAATGTGTGTGTGAATTCTGCCATTGGCGCAAGGGTTGGATTTTAGAAATCATTCTGGTTTTGCCTTCCCACTGTTGCAGGTTTACGGTTATGCAAAGGAATGTTTTAAAATACAAGTGTTTTAGCTAATTGATGTGTAAGGCTGTTGGGTAATTTCTACTAATGTATTTCTTGATCGTGCAATTTCCTGTGCTTTGATTTAGTGAATCTAATTAGCATAATGACAGTTTTCCTCAGTAGTGATAAAGTAATGTTTTGTCTTCTAACTACAGTGTCCCATTACTTCTCTCCTGACAATTTTCTCGGCTTACTTGAAAGGTGAATTTTAGTAAGAATAAGAAAAGAAGGAAATACACTTTTTTTTTCCAAAGTAATATATGTAAATGAGAAACTCACTGTAGTAAGGTACTGTGGGTAGCGGGAAATCAGGATGGATGGTGCAGTGTTACAAAAGCAGAGCCAATAGAGGGACAGTGTCAGGACACAAGGGAGAAGTGTGGAAAACTTCTTAGGAGGGTTTTGCTTTTACTTCATTGATTTCTAATGTGTTCATATTTGGGCACTTGGCTTTGTGTATACCGAATGCTTTGGGGTAAAGTCCTGATATTAAAGATTTGCAACTGTTTTCTGTGATATCTGTGATATTTAGTGTCCTGCTATTATGGTTGACAGCGTAGCTGTCTTACAATGACCCTGAGACAGATTTCAGAATTCATTATGCTTTAGGCTCCCACTTATTTTCCCATTTTCTGTTACGTATTTCTAAGGAAGAAGGCACAAACATATCTTTTTGAAGGAGGAGTTACTGTGCTCTTCAAAAGAAATGTAGTTACCGTAGTATCCTAGATGCTAAACAGTTCTCACATGTCAGGACCTGTGTGGTTGAGCAGTTGCTCAGCAGGCATTCAGGGTTAAAAAGCAGGAACTAAATGTCTCACTTTAGTGTGCTTATATGTTTACTCTGGAGCTAAAATAAAAATGGACCCATGGAGTTTCTGACCAATTCAGAATCACAAAATTGTTGATGTTGGAAGGGACCTTTTGAGATAATTTTGTCTACCCTCTTGCTCAAGGTTCTCTTCACTGAGTTTAAATTTACATGCTAATCTAGCAAAAAAAAAAATAACTGTCACCATAATTAATGTCTCTCTGCTCTGGCTTCTGAATGTTTAACCTTTGCTTGTTTCATTGTTATATGTGTCTTGCTACCCATTGTAAGCTCCATGTCTTAAGGAAAGTATCCAAACAATGAAATAAAATGCAAACAAAAAACCCCTTCATGCTGTACCAGAAAAGCTACAATTAGAACAGGATACTTAGTCAGCGTGGTCCTCGAAGCTCAGTATCTTCTGAAAGCTTATTATTTCAGGGTGCATAGCTTCACTGAAAATTACAATGCTGTTTAGAAGCTGTTTTGATGGAGGCTGCCCTTCCTTCGCTTCCCACTTTTATCATAAGATCCAAGCTTCAGCCATGTTACTGATCCTCTTCATCCCTTGGCCAGGGTACAGTGTAAGACTTCTACTCTCAGGTCTGCTAACTCCTCACCAGCACAAATAGCTCAATCCTTTTTTTGTCCTGCTGGATGGGCAAGGCTCTGGATGGACTGGAGCTAATGTGTGTGCTCGTTTTGGCTGGCCAAAAAAGAGGTATGTGTGTTTTTGATTGACTATGCAGCTGGCAGTTAGACACGCTGTTTGTGGCTGGCATGTCACCAAATGGCCTTGGTAGTTGCCTGTTGTGTAACCATTGCCAAAGTGCTTCCAAACTTTGTTGCTGCTAGCTAGACTGAGTGTATGCATCTTGCATGGACAGTCTGGACATGGAACACTTCATGTTAGTGGAATCGAAACTGTTGGTGATTCTAAGTACATAGCTTGGCGCAAAGTAGAAGCATAGCCTATGTAAAACAGTGATTTTAAAGTATTGAGCTTTGGAAAAGGAAAAGCATAATACAAGGAAAAGTAATGCTTTGTATTTTGTGTTGTGCTTTTCTCATACATCAAAGGTGGCAGAGAAACCTTCAGTAGAACAGAAATTTGAGACTTATAATATGTAATTAGTGAGAAGAAGTTGCAGTGAAACAAGATGTGTAAAATCAAGGTACTTCCTGTATGGTAACATAACAAAAAGGAAACAACCTAGAGTAAAATATAGTCTGTCTACAGTTGAGGGGAAAAAAAAATAAATTACTATTTGTAAAGCTCTCATGTAAAACTAGACCAAAAATAGTCTTTATCATACCATTTTTTTAAATGTGATAGGATAAATCTGCAAATACTCTTGTAGCCAAATGGCCATGTAGTAAATTAATTATTGTGCAAAACACTCAGATGCTTAATTTTTACTGGTAGAAGATGAACATTGCTGTTGGTTTTCATAGCGCATATAACTTCTCCATGGAAAAATTCTGTACCTTGATGTTATAAAAATTTTTTAAAAAACTCTAGTGAAAACGATCAAGTTAAAATGTTTTTGCAAACAGATTGATCCCTGACACTCAGGAGACACAAGGCAGGAGTTTGGTCACTCCAAACTAGTGGAAAGAGCTTAGTTCAGCCTTGGAAGTATTGAGCCACCCTATAGGTCAATGGACAGAAACAGACTTCGTCTACATGCCAAAAAGTAGATTGATTAGGGCTACATGTTCTGTTGTTTACTCCTTGGATATTTCTGTACGTTCAAATAAGTCGCTATACAAAATGGCACGTTTATGACCTTAAATGTGGATTGTGAAATTCAGTCATACTATAGAACACTTTATTGAAATTATTCAATGAAACTTTTAATGCATAATACAAAGAGTGCATCTGTATTTACTCTAGAAACACAGATCTAATTAGATAAGAGTTATCCCTGCTTTGTCAGTCTAATTTAGGAAGAACTTTGCCCAGTCTTGCAGTTGGCTGGATCATTCTTTGAGCTGATTGTACTCTTGAATAATAGTTACATTCGAGCAACAATGGAATTGGTGTATTTCACAGCCAGAAGGGCAAGAAAAAGGTCAGTGTTCTGGGTTTGGGAACTTCTGGGTTTCTAAAGCTATGACACGTAAAATAGGTAGCAGGGAATGTAAGTGGCCAGAATTCTATACACAGTGACGTTTTGAAGGTTTCTTCTTTTTGCAGTTTATCCATGTGGCATACTGATAATACATCAGGTTTATGTAGGCAACTTGGGAAACTCATTTTACTGTAGTACTATTCACTTTTTGAGTAGTAGCCATAAAAATAAACTCAACTGCTGTTGAACATTTCTAGATGAAGTTTCACTGGGCTTATAAGTATTTTCTGTTTGAGTCTCAGGCAATTTTTTAATGCTTACTTACCATTTTTTCCTTTTTGGAGGATTGGATAGCTTTGGTCAAAGCTGCTGCTGCAGCAGCAGCCAAGAACAAAGCAGGAAGTAAACCTAGAACCAGCGCAAACAGCAATAAAGATAAAGAGGACAGAAAATGGCTAAAAGTTCCTTCAAAAAAGGAAGAAACGTCAACCTCTACAATCATGCAGGAAGTCCAAAAAAAAGAAGAGGAGCCGACATCTAGTGACACATTTGGTAAAAGCAAATTCTGTAAAAGAGAAAACAGATTTTTCTGTAATGTTGGAATTGAATTCCTGTTGTTAATTTTGCAATTAATAACTAGCATTTCTAGAGAAAGATATCTCATTTGCTATTATGATGACTTATTCTGCATAACATTAATCAATTCAGAAACAATTTTTATCAGATAAATCTAGTTCAGTCAGCATTTAGTCGTTCTGCAGAACTTCTAACTTGCTCTAACAAGAGCAGAATATAGGTTTTTTTTTGAAAGACTTCATTGTATGCTTGAGTTCATATTCGTGCATCTTTTGTTACCTGTGAGATCTTGTTCTGAGAAAAAAAAAAGTCAGTATGGATGACATATCCAAACTCAGGGATGTTTGAAATTATTTCTGGGTTGATAAGAATTTGTTCATTTTAATAGTCTTTAATACTGATTTCTCATAATATTGAGTAGAAATTACAAACTTTGAGGTAATTGTATCTAATGCTTCAATGTGTAATATTAAATCTTCAGAATGTGTCTTTTTCCTCTTCAATATAATTTTAAAGTTTCTTTACTGCAGTATTCTAATAGCAGATCTGAAATATTTAAGTATTTTGGGTGTTGTTATATATTTATGAAACGTGAGTTTATTAGATTTTTCTTCTGTTTAAAAGTAGGATTTCCTGTAGTGGATGTTCCAAAGATGGCTTTTGTGCAGGCAGAGAGCACATTATCACACAAGAGGAAAAGTAATCTAGGCAACTCATTTCAGGCAAAGAGAGCTCGTCTTAACAAGATCACTGGTAAAATACTTTTTGTTGTTGAATTTTCCTTTATAATGTAGTGAAATATACATACTTACATATAAGGTACTAATGTAGATTGATAAAAGCACATTCATGAGGCAGATATTCACTACAGTCTTTTACTTGTTTGGAACTTTAAAGGAGTCTATAAATGGTAATAAAATCTACCTTGTTCATAAATGCAGAGGATGGTCTCAGATGTGACTTGTTTTTTTTAGTTTTTTAGGAAGGTAGGCATCCTGAACTGATTAATTTCTTGAGTACTTTTTAACTCCAGCTGCACATTTTTTTCCTTTATTGTGTGAATTTGGGGTTTGTACACTTCTTAACATGGTCATGAATTACATACCACCACTAAATTAAAGCTTTTGTTGGCTGTGGAAAAACTAAATGTTTTGTCATAGTTTGTCATAAAGTAAGACTGTTGCTGAGAAGCATTTACAGTATGTCACTTAAAAGTATACAGGTCTGGCTACAAATCAAAGCAGTGAAGAACTGAAATGTTTTTTTCAGTGTCTAAGGCATTTATTGCTCAAAGGTATTAATGGAAAACAAGTATATAGCTGTAGAATGCATTTTATACAACAGGAAATGGAATAATAGCTGATTTGTCATATCTTTAAAAGCTGAAAAGTGCATTTATTCCAAAACTTAATAGAAATTTACTTAACTGTGGAAAAATTATTTCAATTTGTATCCCTCCTTCCCCGTGCCTCCCAGTAAGCAAATTCTGTTGCCATCACTGATCCTGTCAATATTTGGGATCAGGCAATATGTTTGTACTTGTGCTGGGAAAGTATCAGATGCATTTCAAAAGCTGGGTGGAAAAAAGTTGTGAAGTCCTCCCCCCTTAACAGCGGGGCCCTTGGACAGACGGTAAGAGAGAAATGCATTCCACTCGCTCTTATAGTAAATAATATTTTGTGTGAAGTTCTGAAAACTTTTTTGTGTTACAGATGAGAGGGGGTTTGTTTGTGTTTGTTTTTGTTTTTTGTTTTTTTTTTTGGTTGTTTTTTTTTTTTTTTTGTAATAGATAGGGCATTGTCATTCATATAAAGTGTTACTTGGTGTTCTGTAAGATAAATACAGCCTGATTTCCTAAACTGCGTGATAGGTTTTTTCAGACTTTTTTGGCTGCTCCAACTTTTCATAGGTCATCAGTGGAGGATGTTTAGTCAGTTTTATTATGAGTGTGGTTCCGTTTCAGTCTCTCAATCAGTACTTCATTCTAAAGGATAAAATAGATGAAATAGGCCAGAATGGAACATGGTATGAAGGAAGCAGTCTATAGAAAAAACCTCATCTTCTATCTCCAGGATTTTCTTTCCTGGAAGTCTTCTTACTTGGTACCAAGTTTAGTTAACAGATGTCTGATTTATCAGTCTCACTTCTACTCTCCTTTGCCCATACTGCACACACCCCCAGTTAAGTCCCAATTTAATTGCTGTCATGAGAAGTAGAAGATATAAATTTGCTAGTGATATATATTTACAGAGCTCTGTTAATTTATTTCTAATAGTAGTTAGTATCAGAAGATACCAAAACAAGCTGAAAAACCTGTAGCTCTAGAAATTACATTTTTCTGTGCTTGTGGATAGATTCTCCTTTCCCAAGGAGGTTTATGAGAATAATAGCAGTTGGACTGGCTCGTATAGACTGAACTGAATAATCAGAAAACATAATGTTGCAGCCACTGACTTTACCATTCGAAAACGGTGTCTCTCTGTGGAAGCTACTCAGCTAGCAGAGATGTTACCTTCCAGCGAAACGGAATGAATCCTTTAATTGCAAGATGAAATTTGTCATGCTTGATAGTTACTTTGTGTTCTCAAACTGTTCTCAAATTAACATGCTTCTGCAATTCATACTGTAGTAGGTTTTTTATTATTGCATATAATGGAGTATTTTGAACATGTAGCTGCTGGTGATCACACTTTCTCTTGCTACATGCTTATTTCTTATGCTTGAGGTACTTGTAAATTGTCGTTTGTGTCTCTGGCACGAGCTTTTAGATTTGAAAGAAAGTTGGGAATCATGCCGGTGTACCCATCAGAATGGCTACTAAAGAGTCATAAAGCATTGTAGCTGTTAGGAAAACATTCATTTGTCAAGTGTCTTACGGCTCTATTGGGGAAATAGAACAAATAATGTGGTTCTAGGAGGCTGTCTGAGGGAACTATTTTCTGTATTTCAATTCAGCATATAGTATTTCTTGCGGATTGTCTGACACAAGGGCCACATCTGCATCTGATGGTCTTTGCTCACCATTCAGCAAAGTAAAGCTATTTCCCTTGCCCATTTTTTTTCTGTTACTACCTCTGGGGGAAATTCTGTTTCCTGAAGGTGAAGGATCTCTCCTGCTAAGCATGTATTAATGTCCTCTTCCAATTAGTTTTTGCCCCTTGAATGCTTGCTTCCACATCTGCTGCAGTGTTGATACATAATAGGTAACATCTGCAGCAAGCTTGCAGAACAAAACGCTTCTGGTTCACTGTGCACCCTGTGCTTTTTATTTGTTACATGCTGTTACTGACAAAGGATGGTGAACCTATAGTCCTGCTATGGTAGCCTGTGGAGTTGTTTGGTCTTTCTACAGGCATGGTGATTGGTTAGAAAGGTACTTAATGGGGTAGAGAAGAAGGAAGTAAGAAGAGTTATATATTCACAGGTCTGACAGAATATAGGTTCATTTCCTGGCTTTACTTTCTCAGTACTGAGCATCTAGCTAGAAACGGTCTGGGTTGGAAGGGACCTTTAAAGATCACCTAGTTTTCACCCCCCTGCCATGGGCAGGGACACCTTCCACTAGGACAGGTTGCCCAAAGTCCCATCCAACCTGGCCTTGACCACTACCGGTGATGTGGCATCCACAACCTCTCTGGGAAACTTGTGGTTTGTGGAACCACAAAATCTGCCTTGCAAACTGTTGTTCAGCTTTTAAAACTCTACTTCACTTAATTTTGTAAATTGTTTAATGGTTTTTCATTTTAGATGCATGATTTTCAATATAAAGAATATTGCTAATTTTACAACTTGATTTAAATGGGATAATTTGAGTCACAAATCTTTACTTAGGTCCATGAAACCTAAAGGTTTTATGAAGCCTAATGCAGAATTAAAATATTACCTGATATTATATTAATACAAATAAAATTAGGGCTAAGTAAGTTTCTGCTTTTCAGTTAACCTATTTGGCTGTAAAATCAATTATTTTACACCTCTTATGGACATGGTGTTCTGAAAAACTTTACTGGGAAGTAGTTAATGTTTTAAATAAACTGAAGCATTACTCAATCTAACAAAGAGTAAATGAAAAAAAGCACCTCGTATTTATTATGGAATGCTGAAATGTGATAGCTGTCTTGCAAAATACCATGTTTTTTTTGTGTGCTTGTGTTGGGTTTTTTTCTGTTTGTTTATTTGGTTTTTTTTTAATGTCCTGAATGCTTCCTGAGAGCCTAGGCTTCATTAGCTTATAATTACTTGAGCATTGTGTAGTGTAAATTAATTTTGAGCATATCTAATTTTTCATGGAACGCAATAGGAATTTCCTGTGGATTTGTCAGCTCAAGTTACTTTTGAGGACTTAAACTGTCCACCCTTAATATTGACATTCCCAGGGATTATAATAGTAACTTTTATTCAGATTTGTGTTTTTGGGGTTTTATCAGGTTTATGTTCAGGCTTGATTCATGTTTATGTTTTTCTGCTTTGTCTTATGGCATAGAACTTTTTATTTCTCTTCAGACTTAAGTAATTAAAGTCATTGTGTGAAGTAGAACTGAAGCTATTTCTATATGCTTAGCCAACAAAAAGCTTTCTCATATTTTATGTTGTCTTTTACAGATTTTTTTTTTTTTGTAGTAGTAGTGATACTGTATGTGAGTTCATGAATGAAGTGACATATTCTGAGGTATTTGCTCCCAGTATGGTTTTGTTATTGAGGTAATTTGGGAGCTCCATGACTGAGAATATTAATTTGGAAAATAAATCCCTTGTTCTATTCTGTCTGAGAGGTTTACTTGTGTTAAGTAGTTGTAATACACTTTCTGGTGGGAATTTCTTAAAGACTGGAAATGAGAGAGATATAAAAGGTTTGTAAATAATTTTGATCTCTTAAAATTTGTTTAAGTATTGTAGACTTGGTTTTAAAGCCAAGTGCTTTGTCTTTAGAAGGATGGTGAGGCATTATTTTACAATTGATAATTTGCTTTTCATCTTGTTAGTGGAAATGCCAGAGAAGTGCCTTATGTGAAATGACACCATCATGGGACTGTCCTTTAACTTTTGTTTCTTCTAATTTAAAGTGTTCATCTTTGAGTGGAGCTGTTTCAGAGAGAATTATGTTGTAGATATAAGCAGTTCATATTTCTTGTCTCACTGTTTTGTTTTGTCTTCCACAAATTCTTGATGTAAGCAGCTTCTAACTAAAAATCTCTGCAACTTTTCTCCTAAGGTTTATTGGCATCCAAAGCTGTTGTTGCAGATGGTGCTGAAAAAAAGGAAGGCAGCAAAGAAACAGCTCCAGTCCTGGAGCAGGTATGAAATGGTAGAGTTTGATTCTTTTGCAAGGTTCCCACTGGAGTGTGCCATGGAGATGTAGTACCTACAACATTAAAATATGCCCCTTCAGATATAACAGGGAACTGAAAATTGATCTTATGTTTACATTTCTGGCAGAGCCAGAAGTATGGAATTTAATTGTCTCTAAACACAGTGTTGACCTGAATTTCAGTAATGAGCTTTTGTGTTAGAAAACTAGCAGAAAACAAAAAAATGAAGTCTCTGTGCAACAAATGTGAGGAGACTGGTGTCCCAAGGTCCAGTTTTATAGCTGGAACCATGACCATGACTGGTTTAGGAAAAGGCCCTTACACGAATTTAATTTGTGTTTGAAACAGGGTTTTTGACATCATGTAGAACTTCTTTTAAAAGAAGTTTCTTTTATATTGTAAGAATTTGGTGTTGTAGGCTTGTATGTGTTTTATGAACCGCTCAATGAGCCATACATTTTGCAAGGGTGTGTATTTTAATAAATACAAAAAAGAAACTTTTAAATAATGTTAAGGGTCTGATTTTAAACCTGCATATTTGCAGGACCTGAAGGCTGCCATTTTATCTTTGGCTTATTCTGTTGTGTTCAGGCGTTGCTTGACTCTGAGTTGTGCATTATCTTGCATATTAAAAGGGCTGAATGCCTAAGCATGGTAAAGCAAGCTAAGGATGAACAGTCTTGATTCAGGACATCTCTCTTTTCAAATGATTTAAATCAGAGCCTTAATGTAGTTTTAATACGGCTTTTTTGTATTCATTTTCATTCTTCTTTAACAGCAGCTTTTGAATAAAATAGCCTTGCTGCCCACAATCCTTAAAAGAGCACTTCTGTTCTCAAGCCCCGGCACACTCTATGAACAGTCCCTACCCCAAACTTTCTTTGATATTTTGGTTGTACTGGTTCTTTAGAGCTGATATATAATTGCATTGCTGTGGTTTTTCCATTGACACTGCATTGGATGCAAGTCTTGTCAATGGAACATGATTTTCTGTTTTTAATGCTGTCACTGTAACGGCTAACTGAGCCACTACGGTGTCAATGCATTGACCAATATTTTGCATAAAGGTTTACAATGTATTGACATGACATTCCATTTCTCAAATTTTTGCATATTAAAGATGCTATGATTTTATTGCTACTGTGTGTGATATTTTCAATGTGCAAAAAACTGTGAAATGGCTTACAGCATGCTGTTTTTGGAAGAATCATTACAATGTAAATCTTATCATGCAGAATCCCATTACGGTGAATGGGACTTTGTGGTTTACATAGACTGTGTATGCAACAGTATAAACTACAGTGCATATTTACTAAAAACTTTTTGTTACTTCTTAAACTTAGTAACTCGGCTGTTTGTTTTATTGATTAGATATAAAAAAAGATGTCTCTGTCATTGTTTACATGCTAATGGTCTGAAAAACCTCATTTTTGGAAATACTAGTTAAGCTCTTTTAAAGAGGCATCTGAAATCCTAAATTGTTCTATTCCTTTGCTTCTAACTAAAACCAGAAACCTCACAAACATTTAAAAGATTAACTGTGGGGAGGAAAATTTTTGAGCTTAAAGCTTTTTTTCACCAAGTTCCTGCCCAAACTCAGTTTAAAATGGCCGAGTTATAAACCTCCCCAAAAGGTTTTCCAGTATCAAAGCCGACATTCCTTAGAGGTTTTGTCTGCTACTGCTATAAGTTGAATGGTAAAATATCTTGTAGGTTTTTTTCAATAATGTAATACAGAACATGGTAGAAGTATTCAGGCCAATAGCCGAAAACTGACGTTGTTGTTGGAAGTTTATTTTATTTATATATTTTTAGTTTACAGTTGTTTTAAACCCAAAACCTCAGCCGATTAGTTGCAGATACAATAGTTTATTTAACTGTATTAGGGTATGTCATGTTATATTTCCTTTTGACCAAGACCTGATTAGATGAATAACATTAATTCATTGAGGTTTTTAATGTTAATTTGTCCTGTTAAGAGGTTAAGCACCTTATCAAAATATTAATTTAATTTTTTTAATCTTGTTTAAATAACTTTGTAATTTGAAAGTAATGGATGCTGTAGTAATGTCTTTCACATATGTGAAGATGAACAATAAAATTGTTTATTTACAAGTTACGACTCTAATTAATTTCTGGTAATACCTCTCATAACCAGCATAGGTATACTCTACAGTTCATGGAATATTTTGTTTAAATGAATAAACTGCACTTAGTACATGTGTAATTGAGTTATTCAAGGTAGAACTGATGTCTGCTGAATGGGATGTTTTGCACCGGATCTTTACATGAAAATTCCAGCAAGCTATTCAGGGGTGCCCTTTTACAAACATAGAATGTGCACTTGTGTGTTTTTTTGTTTTGCCCTTTTTTTTTTTTTCTCCATTGGCACATGGAAAGTTCCAGTGGAAAATAAAATTGCAATTTATAACAAAACCCAATAATACCCTCAAATCATCAGACGTGACATTTTTAGTTTGGATAAAGTGGTGCACGCATTCTAGAAATATCTTTCTACTTTGTTAGTTTTGGTTTTATTAAACGGTACTATGCTGTGTAATGTAACTGGGACAAGAAAGGGGACAGGTTTAAGAAATTATGTTCATATATTGTAGTTTGGCATTGTTGGGCAAGTCGTAACACATGCACAGTTTATTCAGTGAAGTAGGAAGAACTTCCAATTAAAAATCTAAAATGCTAATGTCTGTCAATGCATGCTAATTGTCTAAAAATACTACTTCAGTATGTGTGTTAAGAAGGATGAAAATTGATGAAATTGGAAAGCTTCGTTATGTGTTGGGTTTTTTCTTTTTTTTTTTCTTCAAAAACTGTTTTAACTCTTTATCTGCTCACTTTTCCCCAACAGTTAGAAATCTATTTAACCCTGTGGTGCTAGAAGTTGTGATTTCTTCATGTGTTTGCACAAACATATAATGTGGTGAAATCCAGACTCCCAGCACTGAAAGGGGTTGTGTGAGAGTGTGTTCAGCATTTGGAAACTTTTTACTGCTTTCAGACATTCCTTAAAGGAGCATTATCAACTTTTTCAGGTTCTTCTCTAAAAACGACGTTGGTGTTAAAAGTTTTCCTGAGGAACTTTTTTAAACTTCTTTTGCTATGGTGAGGGAAATGACTGTGAAGGGAAAATCTTGGCAACTTTTTTTAGAACTGCAGTCCTCTGAACAAGGATTTCCTGCTCATAGCAGTGCAAAAGCCTGTCAGAGTTCAGCGAGTGTCTGGATGATTCTCTTAATCATATGGTTTAGTGTTAGGCAGTCCTGCAAGGAGCAGGGAGTTGGACTCTCTGATCCTTACGGGTTCCTTCCAGCTTGAGATATTCTATGATTGTACATCGGTTATACATGTTCTGGCTTGTAACAAGTGTTCTCCAAGTTATACTTTGAGACAGCACTGACAGTCCTGGTCTACTGGAGATGAAAGAGAGTAAAAGTAAAAAGACTTTGGTGAATTTTTAAAGTGGGAACAGAAGAATAATGTTTTGTTTTCAGGCTTTTTGCAGGTGTTTCAAATAGTAAGAAATGAGGATGTTTTGAATACTGAAAATAATTGATAATGCTCCTTTAAAAAAAAGTTTAATGTGATGCATTTAAATAGTTTTAATTTGTACTGAAAATAATGTTGCTTTAAAATGTGTTTTGAATACTAAAGTTGCTTTAAAAAGATCAAAATAGAATACAAGAACTACAGCGAAGAAACTGAAATAAAAGTATCAATTTTTTATTATTTATTCAGGAGATTTCACCTAAACCACAAAGTCAGAAAAAAAATGAAGCTGATATTAGCTGTTCTGCCAACATTCAGAAACCTGCACTGTTATCAACTTTGTCTTCAGGAAAGGCTCGCAGCAAGAAATGCAAACAAGAATCTGGAGATTCTTCTGGGTGTATAAAGCCCCCTAAATCACCACTTTCCCCAGAATTAATACAAGTCGAGGATTTGACGCTGGTCTCTCAGCTTCCTTCTTCTGTGATAAATAAAACTAGTGAGCACAGACATTTTAAAAAAAATACCGTGATTACTTATAAGAGATATACAGAAATTTTTTTTGGTTGTAAATGGCTATTGCTTTTAAAAATGAATCTGCTTTAAATAAAAGGTCCAAGCGGGAGAATTAGAGGTAGCTCAGTATTTTAAAAGTTAAGTCACATAATAAGGCATATTAATTACTCTACCGGAAAGAATACATTTAAATAATACATTTATATTTATAGAGTCATGGCTTTTAATGGTTGGCTTTCCCTCCAGCTTAAATTTCCACGTTAGTATTAACAGTGATACAGGAAAATCAAACCTCTCTTCTGAAGGGGCCTGATTCATTAAAAAGAAAAGACATATATCTTAGTTGTGGACCTTTCCTTCTCTGAGAAATTCCACCTTCAGCAGGCTGATGTGCTGTACCTGTTGGCTGTGGCATTCTTCACCTTATGTGATATTTCCTCCAAATATGATGTGAAAGAAAAGATTGGGTTCAAGATCTGTAGTGAGGAAATATGAAAAATCGTGTTTCTTTGTCTCAGAAAAATAGCATAGGTGTTCAGCTTCTTAATGTGTAACTGATTTGCAAAGTACCAAAATATTGATTATCAGAAGACCAGGGAAAAGTGTTTGCTGCATCCTTGAATATTCTATTCTTTGTGAATATGAAAATGAAAATTTTTGAGATTACATTAGGCTTTTAGCGTTGCTTAGGGTCATGCTCTTTGTTGCCTGAACAACATTAAATGATGAGGCCAAGAGTTAAAATAAATGTGGGTTTCAGTATATCAAAAGCTACATTTTTGTCTCACTTTTAGAATAGTGATTGAGGATGGAAGACTAAACCTGCATTGTGTGTTCCCTTTAACCTCGATTTGATATTTTCCCTTAGGAGATAAGTTTCTTTTAATCTTTTCTCACAGATAACTTTAAATGAATGGGAGAGGGAGGGGTGCAAATTCAGCCATCTGTATTTATTCAGGACACATTGGTATAAATTATATTTTGTCCCTACAAAGTATTAGCAGTCATCTATATTATAATACGCCTTCCCTCCCCACCCCTAAAATAATGGTAAGTAGTTTTCCTTTAGCATGTTTGTATATTGGATCAAGTCAAACTTTTCTGTAGCAATATTTTAAAAACTAGCTAATTTAAAAATTAGTTACTTAATAGCTTAGATCTTGTTAGTGCTGTCTTTTATTCTTTGGCTTCCGAATATGTCCATTAGAGATGGTAAAGATAAGTTTGCTATGTATTTATTTTTAAATCTGTACATCTTTGACTCAAAAAACTGCATAAGAAAAGGATAGGACAGTGATTGACAGTGTAATAATGACTTCAATGTTTTTCTAAGGCAAAAGTTTGTGAAACTGGGTAAAATTGGAGAGGTGTAGGGGAGTGTGTTTTTTTTGTTTTTAATGAATCAGGCCTATATTAACCTATATCAATCCTCCCCTTCCCCTGTTTTTTTTTTGTTTTGTTTTGTTTTTGTTTTTTTGTTTTTTTTTTTTTAAAGTATAAATTTCTTGAGCCTTTGTACTGTGCCATGTATTGGCAGTGTGCATTTGAAATACAGTTGGGGTATTGATATCAGGTTAGCAGAAGACAGGAGGTGGGCTATAAAAATAACTACTACTTTTGATTATTTTTTTTTTTTAAGCTGTATGTTAACGCTATCCGTGACGTTTTAGACCTTTAACTATGATCATTTGTTCTGTTTACTGTTAAATCCTATTGCCCCCCCTTCCATTATAAGTAGCCTACTCTCATGGGTTGTATGGGGGGTTGCTTATTGTAAATACACTGTTTGCCTAAAACAACAGCCTTTATCAGCGGGGAAGTAGGTGCCCTGATAATGTATAATAAGCAAAAAGCAGCATCATGTCTTGAGCATAACTTTTTTTTTGGTGCTCCTGGTGGTCACAGTTTTTAATTACTTCTACCAGGTCTGCTGTGATTACCAGTTTTGCAAATAAGACCTATTTAAAGCATTCCCCATCTATAGATCTCAGATACTGCGGTAAGATTATGGTATATCTCTCTGCTTCATGAACATTGAAAGATCTCTTTTTAGGTCCATCACAGCCAGTGAATTCCCCTAGATCCTACAAACATAGCCAACGGAGAAGAAGATCACAGCGTTTAGCCACTTGCTCCTTGCCTGATGATTCTGTAGAAAAAGTTTCTTCTCCCTCTTCAGTTACTGATGGAAAAGTGTTCTCCATCAGTGGTCAAAACCAACAGTCATCAAAGTTGGAGGGTAATGTATCTTAATCTAATAAAGAACTGCCCGAGAGAAATTGAGTCATAAAAATTAGACCTTTCACGGTTTTCATCTAATGGGATCTTTTGACTTACTATAGCTAAAGCTGTATGCTGTTCCTATGTTATGTAATGCTGCAATCCAAACTGTTGTTTGTTGGACCTATATATCTTTTTTTAATATTACATTTTTTCTTTTATGTAGTACCTGATGTTGCTCATATGTCACTTGAGAAGCGTGGACCATGTCTCCCTCTTGATTTAAGCCGTAGTTCGGAAGTAACAGCACCATTATCCACAGAATCCACTTTCCGTAATGAATATCCCAGTAAAGACAAGGAAGATATTCAGATGATTACATATCTTTCTTCCAAAGCAGTAACTGATGGAAGAGTAGCTACAACAGCGTCAGGTAAAAAGATTCAGTATACAACCAGTTAGGTTTATAGTTTAGGGTTAAAATGTGTATGTAGTCAGTCATACAGAATGAGGGGGATACTTTTGGGGAGGGGTTTGTTTTGGTTTATTTTTTGCCCTCCCTTTCTGCACGTTCACAAACCTGCCACTCTTTCTGGGGTCCATCTGTCAGCATATTCTTCGTCTTCCACTGGCTTTGAGCTGCATTAGCACTTTTTCTAACACACTTTAAGGAGGATCTGAGAGTGTGGAATATAAAAAGCATTATTTCTTTCAAAAATATTTTATATTGTTAAAACTCACAAAAATAATTTATGAAGTAGTTTACTAACATATTAATATATACTAAATCTAGATGTACTCATTTATCTTGTGGTTTCAGCTTTAAAACTTAGTAGCATTTTCAAAGACAGCCGGCACTCCTCTACCTTTGCTTCTGTTTCCAGTGGAAATTTTGTCATTTGCTTGCTACAAAATGTTACTTGAAAATATTTCTGAAAAATCCTATACAACTTATATAGACTTGGTTCACCCTCACAGTGTTAGCATAGAGACCTATACTGGAACTTTGTGTTGCCTCTCATTTTGTAACAGTTTACTGGCTACTGTCGTTTAAGTAAATCACCTGTGTAGAGGCAATTAAGAGTTTTGGGGAAGGGTTTACATAGTGGTTTGTAGACCCTAAAAGTGCATTGTTTTCATCCAGTGTGTGTTAGGAGTCAATATGCTTTTTTCATAAATAAGTCTGTTACATGAGTGAGTATCATACCATTTTTAATTGGTTTCCAAGAAAGAATTCTCACAAGCCTTTTTTTTTTGGTTTGTTTGTTTGGGCTTGTTTTTTTTTTTTTTTTTGTTAAATGAGAAAATTGTTCAATAAAGAGGAGGAAAAATCAAATTGTATTCTACTGGGGAAGTTTTTGGTAAATGTAGTTGATATTAAGGGAGGACAACATGACTTTAAGGTATATAATTATGGCACTCAAACTATAACATAGTCTTGTTTGCGGGGACGGGGGGGAAAAACTCTACATTAGGCTGATAGTATAGCTGAAGTGCTCAATAGGTCAGTGAAGCATTTTGTTTAGTAGGTACATCCCCTTCTTGGGTGTCTGCCCACACATATTCCTACTGAATGTGTAAGTTGATCGCTTCACTGAGTTGTAGCATGACTATTTAACCTGATGTTGCAAAATCTGGGTATGATTCTTGGATCAATATTGCATAGATTAAAATAGATGACTGTAATTATCCTTCCTCTTGGAAAAAAAAAAATGTATTTATCTCTTAGCCCTTATTTTGACAAATTTAGTTTACGGGAATTTCTAATGAGCTGCCACTTAAGCTTTTAAAAATATCACTTGGTTTCTGGAGTGAAACCATGTGACAGTCTTCACTTGCCTTTGATATACTACATAGCAGTAAAATTACAGATTCCAGGGAAAATTACTTCTCTAAAAGTCCTTTTACCTTACGTCTTCTGCCACTAAGAGAAGTGCTTTTGGGAGTTGTATGTTTGCCCACTCAGAACAAGATCATAGAAGAAACCAACAGCTTCCAACTGCCATCTGTTCCTTGCTTATTAGAACTCATTTCAGTTACTAGAATTTTGACTACTGGCTTTTCTGATACATTTTCTGGATAATTTAATGTGTAGTTGTTAATGCTGACAGGTATTTATTTTGTTGCCTGCTTCTGTCATGCGGCTGGCTTAGAGTCTGGGTGAGCTGCTTCTAAACCCAACATCCATGAGTATACTTGTACCTGTTTATTTCTAAAGCTGGGTTTTGGTCTTGGCCACAGCTGAGTCTAATTAAAGAAATAACGTTTCATTTATACCCACCTTTATTTATGACTCAAAAATGTTTGACACTGTCCACACACTTTGTGTCAGGGGAAACCATTGAGTCCAGAGTAGGAAGATGGAAGCACTTAAAACTATGCTGGAGGATACAGTTTATACTGTATTTAAAGTTTAATGGAGCTTTTTTTGACATACATAATTTTGTTGTAAGCTCTCAAGAAACTGATTTGCCAGCTACCTTTTTGTCTCTGGGTTTTTTGCCTTCCAGACAGACCTGTGTCTTGTTCTTAATTTTCATGTATTACAGTTTTTGTCCCTGCAATAGAGCTCTACCTTGAGCTTTCATACTGTCTTTTTGTCCAAAAGTTAGAAGTTTTCAGAATTATGGAGCCCAGCATCCACTTGAGCTGTATAAGCTTTGTGGGCTGAAAGACTAATCTAAGCACTTTGATATCTTTAATTCAGAGATTTCATAGAAAGTTTTGGAGCTAGTTGCCTCTGTAAGTAGTATCTCTAGGACTCTGTAACTGACATTCTGGGTTCATCTCTGGCTTCTAACTCTGGTGAAACTAATTTGCTCCTATCCTTCTCATATTCTTAGAAGAAAAACTAAAATGTAGCTTTTCAGTTTAGGCTTGAAAGCTCTGGAGTTACTCTACACTGTTGAATAGTTTTTGTTGTGCTCTCTGCTTTAGAAGGCATCTTTTTAGTTTTGAAATAACACAGGTTCTCAAGTCATGTTACTTAATCACACATATCAAATTCTTACATGCTTTAGGAGAATTAATATAATCCACTCGTTTTATCGCTACTTTTTCTTTTCTAATGAATCTGTTTAAACAATGGCAAGCTAATATATAAAGAGGGGCCCAAAGCTTTCCTTTCTCATACCTGTCAATGCTTGAAATTAATGAGAAGCTAATTTGCGTTATTCATGAACATCTGCCTGCCTGAGTGTAATTTAATATATTGCATTGTTTAGTTTCTGCATTGTGACTCTATAGACTATACGTCTTGAGAACTCTCATGTCAAATGCAGACTATTCTGTAATTGTCTGCTTTTTTGAATCTGAAAGACCTATTTTAAATCTGTGTCCTTTTATGATACTTCTGCTGTTTGGATTTTATTGGCATAGCTTGGACAGATCCTTGTGTTCCAGATTTTGAGAAGACTGTAGAATTTGCTAAGTGCACTTAAGTTGGACCTGCTGTCTTTTGTAATCATTGAACGAGATAACTGTAGATAGTTTCAGAAATTATGGATCTAACAGAAATATTTAGCATGAAGCAGCCTTATTATGATTGCCGACCCTTCTGTAAAAGACCTGTACTGTTTTAGACTCAGATGCAATTCATGGCTTTGGAAGTTTAGACTTCTGATGGAGGCTATCAGTTGGGTCAATTGAAAAAAATAATTTTATTATTGGAAATCGTGTTTTAATTACTTCTTTATTAAAAAGCTTCTAACTTAGTGTTTTACAAAGGGGAGGGATGAGATGCACTGAAGTGCAGAAGCATAAATTGTAACAGTATTAACATATACATTCCTTCTCAAAATCATTGCTTAAAATGATCAGCTTATTTCGTAAAGACAGCACAGAAGCACTGTGATCAGTTCCTTCAGTCCACAGGCTACATGGAAGTACTGTGCACTTTGGCAGACACTGGTACACTGCCAGTTAATTTCTGAACATTTCTGAACTGCTTTGCCTAAACTGGTGCATGGACCTACTTGTGATCACCTGATATTGCACACATGACTAAGAATCCATGATTTCATTTGTCAAACTGCTTAAAAAGAACTGGCCTTTTTGTCACTTAGCCTTTCATAGGCTTTAAATTCTCAGTCAGTCTGAATACATGGAAAACACTGTGGTTTTCCAGTTCATACTACATGAAGTTCATATCTTTCTGTAATTATAATATTCTTCAAATCTGTGGTCATTTTTATTGGTTTCTGTAACTCTGCAACATTTGTGTTAGTTTAACTGTTAAATATTGAGCAAACACAATGTCAGCAAGCAATCTGGGGTTTCAAATTTAAGTAGAAGGAAAATAGTACATTTACTAATACAATAATATTAATATAATATTTATAATAATATAACAGCTAATGATAATATTGTTCTTTCCTGTTCTAGCTCAGACTACAATGATTGTGCTAGTAGGGTAACATAGGCTAACTATATGGGAAAAAGTTGCACTTAGGCTAAAATAAAAAGTACTGCATACTTTTATATAATTTTATTGATAACAGTTTACTGCAGCAAGAACAACAAACGGCTGATGTACAAAATTTTCAGAAAAATGAGATCAGTTGCTTTTTAATAAACTCTTGCCAGTGTTATTGGTTACCCTGCTTTTAAGTGGTATCTAGACTCTAGTGAACTAAAGCTCTTGTTACTTCGGAACTGTTTGTTTTACACCTAACATCTATTGACAGTCAGGTTTACTCCCTAATTTGAATGTCTGCCATTCTAGTCTCCGCCCTGAAGTTCCCAGCTGATTCTTGGGGGTAGTTAGCTGAAGGGAAGGAAGAAACTTTCATGTCCTTATCCTTCCTAAAGAAATCATTTTGTGCAGGCTCTGGTGCTAATCTATAATATGTATTGAAAGTACATTTAGATATAAAAATCATCTTATGCACTAGGAATTCAAAACACAGAATTAATTATGATAAGACCATGAATTATGCTGGTCATGTTATGGTTAAAGTTGTATATTAATGCACAGGCTGATACTTCTGTTATTAGGAAAGTTGAAACGTCAGAAGCCATGGAACAGAATATCATGCAGCAAAATAAATCGCTTCACATTGGTACAATTTATTTTAATTTGCTGAACTGAAATAAGCAGTACCACTAAAAGCCCGTCTGTGCTGCTGCACTTGTAGCGCAGCATCCTGTTCTCTGCCTGCGCTTGCACGAGGGAGGCTGGTGTCACTTCACCATGCCAGACCAGGAGAGGTAGCATTGGAAATGTGTCATAAACTGGACTGGAAAGTGCTGTGGTTTGCATTGGGTTTTAATATGAAATCAGTGTTCTGGTGATAAAATTGATCTTAAAACAAAAACACAATCAGTAGTTTATCAAACCTAATATCTAAGCATCTTTCTCTCTGCTGAGTGTTAATTGCAGACCTCCCACGTTGCACTGTGTGGGAAGTGCCTGACTAGACTCTCAACAGGAATAAAATTGCAGTTAAAAATAACAGCTAAAAAAAAAGATGGTAATATTTCCATAAATTAATTTTTTTATAAACTAATATTTTTCTTGCTGTATTTGTTACTTGCCCTTCAGAGTGTGATTATCTACTTTGTCTAATTTTGTAGTTATTTGTAAGACACAGTGATTGCATTTGATTGCATAGTTGACAATCAGACTTTGCAAGACTTAACAGTTTATTTCAGATTTGAGAATTTAGAATTCTTAATCTAGAATGATTTCTGATTAATAAAAGTAAAAGCCAAGAATAACATCACAGTGTGTGCAGGCATAATAGTAATTTCTCTTTTCAGGTTTCTATAGAAAGGCAGTCTGGAGAGCTCTGTCATTTTGATGGGTATTTGTGTGACTGTAGCAGGTTTCTGTCCATCATAAATGTTTCCTCAGACAGTTATTTACTTTCTAGCTGATTACTTTGTCAGATGGGCTTGTGTTGAAAATTACTGAGATACTGAAGTTTGTGTTGTGACTATTGATACCAGGGCACGTTTGGATGTCTGAGGTTAGGATTTCTTATGAATAATTAAGTTTGAATACTAATTCATCTAATATTGAGACTAAATTACTACTGAGAGTGTTTAGATGGAGTATTCTCACACCTTTTCATCAAAATGTCTGTGACCTAACCAAATTGTGTGCATTTGGGTGATCCTTTTGTGCTCTTTTTGGAAACGAGACAAGATGTTGATATCACGATGATTTGGAGGTGTCACTTTTTTCTTTTACTGAGGTGCTAAAATATACTTACTGCTCCACAGATGGCAAAGCAGTTCAGTCCTGTAACGGAGACAAATGTTAATTAGGAAACTGAAGAAAGGAATAATCTGGATAGTGTTTTGTATTGATGAGAAGTATCCCAGCAAGTTAAATCCACCTGAAATACAGACAAAAGCATGAGCCTGAATAGTAAACCAGTCTTGACAGGATTATGGTTTTAGGTGGAATGGTTGATTTGAGGGAGTGGAAAGGCTCAGGTGGCCTCAGCCCTGGTCACTCAGTTTGTGTTAAAAGCCAGCACACAGAACTGAGCAGCTGCTGCTGGCTGCTGGCTAGATTGCATGCTATGGTCATATCTTGCAGCTGGGAACTTCTGGCATTTTAGGTGCTCTGTGGTTGGTAGGTGACATACCACTTTAGATTGCTTTTGCTGCCTCTGTGGCTTTCTCACCCTGTAGCATTGATTGTTTTCCTGAGAAGGCTACCTAGGAGCTGGAGTAACTCTCATGTAATGTGTATATTGTACTGTAGTAGAATTTGGTTGGTCTCTCCAAGTCTGGAAGACCACCTTACAGAGTCAACCCTGAGACATTCTTGCCTTTTCCCCAGAATTCTGATATGACTGATGAATTCAGTAAAGTATATTAACACTGCTTATTTAAATTCTTTGTTGTTAAATTACTAATTAATAATAATAATAAAAAAAAAAAGCCAAACCCCACCACAAATAAAAGGAGGAGCTCAAATAATCCATTCCAGATCAGCTTCCTGTTTTGTCTTGTTTAATATCTTGACTGCTGGCAGGTATTTTTCAGGACTTTTTTTGGTTCAGCACTTTAACCCTCAAGTGTTCTTTTACGTGCTGATACTTTTGTTGGGCTCATATTTTGAGAGACACCAAAGGTGACTAGTAACTCCAAGTGTTTACAGCTAGCATTGAGAAACCTGAACCCCTTAGGACTTTGCAGGGCTGCATTTTTGTACAGTATGCTATCAGCATGGTCCTGAAATCTCCTCAAGGCTCTGATGAAGATTAGGCTTTCCTAATTACATTTAAATGAAAATTGAAGATCTCACAATATTAATGAACACAGTAATAGGGAGTTTTGAATTACTTCAGTATTGTTCTTTATAAATAACTTTCATTCTAGTTTGATTATTTGAAAATTCCATTGTCCTATTTGATTATAAATATTAGCAATGAAAGTTATAATTTGAGTTTTGTTTTGCCATCTTATTTCCTAATTTTCATCAGATAAAGATTAAAAAATAACTGAATATTTCACTGAATAAACTTTTCTGAATAGTTCAAGGTAAGAATTGTCACTATATGATGCTGAACTCTGAAAAATGATCACAGTATTTTTTATGTAATTCAAATGTGAATTAAATACACATGACAGTGAATGATTTAAATATTATTAAAATGAATGAAAAATTCAGTAATCAGAAGTGTAAATTTTATACATGGCACTAAAAATGTTGTACCAGAGCTTAGTTTTTCTGTTCACACAATGGAATGTTAACTTAAATGATATTGACAATATCAGCACCTTTAACACCGTTGAAGTGGGTTTGTATTACAGTGAAATAAAAAGGAAACAAAAAGGCTTAGAAATAGCAGAAAAAGTATGCTTTAAAACAGTATAAGCAGTTTAAAAATGCAAATGCCAAAACAGGCAAAGGAACCTTCTGTGGCATGTATTGCCTTATATGTAAGACTAGGACCTAGGCATTCACATGCAGGAAATATGTGAAGTGTGATGATATTATTACCAGTAGTTGACGTTTCAGTGATCTGACCCAGCCAGTGATCTGGCTGCAATCCTTACAGAATGCCTAGTAAATCTGTCTTCTTGTTTTCAGCACCCTCGTCCCATGTACATGCCTTACATCTGGAAATGCCTTTAACCAATAGTCTAAAGTTACCCAAAGGGAATAGTAAAAAAAAGAGGTCTTCCACATCAGTGAGCTCTGAAGGGACAGAGATACAGTGCTCTGTGCCCATAAAGGAGAAATGTTTTGAGAGTCTGAAGGAGAAAATATTAAAGAACGTGATTGAGAAGGACAAGCATTCAGAAGTTGGTAAACTACAATACTTTTTGTTTCCAGTGCTTTAGACAATAAAAATAATCGTAACGTGACATTAAAAATAATTATATTTTTTGTATGTTTCGTACTATTATTACCGGTAGGACTTTTTATGGTCTAATGACTTTTACAAGAAAGTGGGTCATCAGCCAGACATTTCACTTATGTCATATTCTTCTTCAATTTGCAGGTGCAGTGCGAATGGAAAGAAAAGGAAAACTGGAAGAGAAAAGTTCTTCAACATATGGTATGTACAGAGCAATAATATTTTTAGGAAAAAAGGAAAAACTCTCTAACGCTTGATGTCTCTGAAGTGCAAATATAAAAGCGTAAAATATTTCCTGGCTCAGCTGCACTTCTTTTGTTTGTTTAGGTCTTAAAAATATTTTTATATATGTGAGAAGCTTATAGTAGAAGAATAATTTTATAAGAGAAAAAGAAAGTGCCCACAGGAAGGATTTGGAAGGATCCAGAAATACAGATGAGAGGCCTGGGAACAAAAAAAAGCTTGCTTTTTTTTTTCCCTTTTTTTTTTTTTTTGGTTGATTCGGTGATAATGCTTTATTTCCTTTTACTGACTGATTTGGGAGGGAGGAGAAAACAGTTAAGTGTTACTAGCAAAGCATTTGGCAATTCTTGAAAGAAAATCTAAATTAAGAGGGCTTTGCTTTTATCCTGTGTTTAAAACAAGGAAGGTAAAAAAAAATAAAAGATGGACAAGAATTCATAAGTGATTCTGCCTTGTTTTTCCATGAGGTAAAAGCTCTGTTTCAGTATTTCCCAAGAAGATAATGAGACTCTAATTTGTGTACGGGAAACAGTCCTTATATACTGACTTTAAGGAATTATTTTCTGTAGGAAGTCAGTTTCCTCATTAGTTCTCTCACTGCTGATTACTTAGAAAATTGTTATGGAGTGAAAATATTGTCAGATGTATTTTGTCTGAGCAGAATTAACAGGATAAATAGAATTTTTCTGAGACGAAATACTTGCCTTCATGCATATACCAACAGTGGTTAGAAGTGGACTGCAGTGTAAAAAATATATAGTAAATTTTAGTCAGAATCAGTTTTCTATGAGGATATTGCTGTGTAGTAGAAAGTGCTGACAGCATCAGCAGTTTCGTGATACTGAAATTTTCTTCAGATAATTTTGATACACTACTATGTATTTTTTAAGATCATGTTATCTTTTCAGCTTGGAATTTTGTACCTTTAAAAGCTTTTTTCTCTTGTCCAAACCTTTGTGTTATAAGGTGTAAGTAAAATAGATGTTATAAGCTGTTTAAATACTGTCACTTATTTTGTGTGCTTTGCTATGTCGTCTTCTGCTACAATTCCTCCTTTGGAAATACTTAAAAGGGTAAAATGTTAATTGAGAGAGATTCCTTTGAACCATTCTACCAATGGTAATTGGCAATTAATAGGAGACATGCCCAACATACCAAGTAAATTGACTGACTCATTTTGATCTGAGGAGGCAACTGGAATACTTGATTTTGAGTCATGTTTAGGTTAAGCCATACGAGGCAATTAATTAATTTGGAATACTAATGCTGTTTTAAAATGTTTAATTTCTATTTCAGGTAAAAAGAAAGAGAAGGAAAAGGAGAAAAAAGAGAAAAAGGAGAAAGATCATAAATCAAAGCAGAAAAAAAAGAAGAAAAAAAAGAAGAAATCTAAACAGCATGGTAAGTTCAATTTACATTATTTCAAATAAGCAGAACCACTCAGTGTATTTCTGGCATTAGCTAATAAAACTTGACTCTAAACAATATGAATCTGAAATTTTAAAAATGTCAAAGAAATAAGTTATGGCCTTATATGCTGAAAGGACACAGCTCTATGACCTTATTTTTGTGTTTATAACTTGTTTCTGCATGATAGACATACATATCTCATAGATTTTTTTTTTTTCCTTCAAAAGATAGGCTCGCTTTCCTCATCTCCAAATTCTTCATTTGAAACTGTATACACTCCTGTGTATTTTAATTGAACACTAAAATTATTCTAGTATCCAATCTGTTGCTAAATTTCATTGGTTTACTGTATAAAACGCCAGCCCTTCCTTAAGTTAGTCCTTAATAGCTAAGGTAGGTGTGTCTGCAACAATCTTGTCTGTTGTCTTGTCAAATGGTGATCCCATTTGTCTTCGTCTCACTTCCCTATTCTAATTCTTTGATCATATCGCTCATCTTTTTTGTTTTCTGTTCCCTAAAGGTACAAAAACAATTTTTTTTTTTTTTTTGTACGAGGCTATAGGTAACTTTTGCTTTTTTAGCAAAACGAAACCCCTTTTCATACCACTTTGTGATTTTTTTTTTTCCTCCTTGTTTGAGAAGTATTCCCATAAAACTGTGGTTTAAAGTTTTAGTGCCATCCCTTCTCTAAATCTCCTTGCATGATTTCTGTTGAAAAAGTGGATGTTTGTGTTTTTTTTAATAAAAAGATAACTATTCTGATGACCAGTACAATTTACAGTTTCTTTGTATTTCTTCCCCTTTTCTATGTCCTTGGGTTCTTTTAATCTCCCATGAAATTACAGTGCAGGTTCCTTCGTTTACCTTTTGTTTGCATCCAGTGCAGTCTTAGTTGCAGTTTTATGGCAATTAAAATAACAGCAGAGGCAAATGCAGACTCATTCTGCCTTCTTGCCAAAGACTGAATTTTTTTTTTTGTATAACATGTCTGCTTACTTCAAAAAGTGTTTCAGGACTTAAAGTAATACAAATTTTTATGTTTCTGCTGTTTGTTTTTGCAGGGTTTTTTGAGAAAATATTTAAATACTCCAAAATTTAGAAATGAGAACTTAGACTGTCTTTCTATGCCTATCAGATTGACTTTACTTTTGTATATTTTGAGAGTGTACTTTACTAGCTATCAGTTTTAATAACTTTGATTAAAATTTCTTAAATATGAGAAGGTGAAAATTTAAAACCTATCAAACAATGAATTTTCTAAAATTCTTTCCTCAAGAGCATGTGCAAAAACCCTGTGCATCAAAGTGAGCTTCTGACCACAGGCTTTTAAAGATGCCTTGTGGATGCCTAGAGTTACGCATTTGTCTGTCCAAAATTTGTGCTATAACATGAACGTGCTCCCAAATCGTGCAGTGCTTGAATGTGAACTGAAACAATCTGGGTTTTATACATTTCACCATGATTATATTGAAGTAGTACAATTTTAAGCTATAAACTTCAATTTCTTATTCTACCAAAAAATTATTGGGAGTTTTTTACTTTCACTGGGGAGGCATCTGAGTACTTGCAAGAAGACAGTAGTAAATTCTAGGTATGCAAGAGCCAAAGAAAAGAACAAAAACCCAAAGACCCTAAGCAGTCCTGGCTACTTCAACTGTGATTATTAAAACAAGGCAGGGTTAATACTCTCCATGGGTTCCATTTTTAGGAAGATGTTCCAAAGTAATGTGCCATCACTTCTGTACAGCAATGTCCTCAGCTGCACTCTCAATGCAGTTTGATAAGTGAGAAAAATGTTTTATAGCTCTTCTATCCTTTGAGTGTATGACACTGAGCGTTGGTGTAGAAGTGTTTGAAGAAGAGCTTGCTTAAAAATAAGCAAAATAATGATTGAAGTATTTGAAGAAAGATCTTTTGAGCAGAACTGTTTTAATAGGTAACAATTTAAACTACAGATTTGAAGTAAGTTCAAAACTACAAATATATATTGTGTAATGGGGAAACATTGACTTAGTATTTCCTTGAGCCTTCTGTTTCATGTATTTCTAAATAAAGAGGTAAATAGAGAAGTTATCTGTCATCTTTGGTGTTGAATCCTGGAATTTAGATGAATCATCAGAAAAGGCTGACGTAGTGCACAGTTTAGAAGGCTTTCTAGGAGTTGGTCAGACTGGTGGCTCTCATCTGAGCACGTGATGCTTTGCTGTTCGGCAAAGTACTGTGCTTGAGGTCAGAGAGTCCAAGGCTTTGCAATGTCTGGGGTGCGCTTGGTTCTCTGGTTCCATACAGCTCTGACATGCAATGGGTTCTGCAAACCCTGTTCATCTGAAGCAATTCAATAATGCAGATATCAGAGCCATGTTCTTGTGCCCAGAATTGGTCATTGGTTTTATCTTGTTAAGGTCATAAGTTGGTTTGTTATGGGTTGGGGTTGTTTTAATTCTTTTTATTCCTTTGGTCTTTTTGACAACTTGTCTTGAAACTTAGAAGCTTGGCATAGGTACCATGCTTAGGTTCCAACTTCTAGAGGCTGTATCCAATGCTTGTAAATGTTAGGAGAAAACTATACCTCCCTATGCCCCCTAAAATATAAATCTTAAATCCAGATGCAGAAAGAAATGTGAGTAAAACATGAACATTTTATTCTTTGCAAATTCATCTTGTGAAGATCTATTTCTAGTAATCCAGAGGTATTCTGCCTGCATTTTTTTTTAAGTGAGGAAAAAAGAAAAATGCTTTGTCATATTCTGACCCTGAAAAAGCCCATTGGAAAATGATCTGTCAAAAGAAACAGTCTTCTCTTTCTCCAGAACTAGCTCACTCTACTCAGGGCATGGGCAGAAATGAAAGGGTATGAGGCATGCTCTGTTCCTTTCTAATCAAATTGAGGAATCTTGGGGAAGAAGAGGGATTGGGCACACTGTGTGCTTGAGATAAATTTTGTGCAAGGCTTTAAAACAAAACTTTCTTTTTTGTGCTCTGAGTAGATGCATTATTGGCTGTTTGTATAAAACCCATATAACACAGACGGTAGGTACTTTGTGTTATTTATACTGTTCTGTTATAGTGAGGTTGATAGCAATACAACATGAGGAAATGGGCTCAACTACTCATTGAGTTCACTCCCCTGCAGTGAATATACTTAGGAAATGTGGTAGATAGTGTGTTTTTGACAGAAGGAGGAAGTAAATATGAATAGTGGCTTTATGGAAGGTATTTAAAGAGAGAAGTATATCGTGGAGCCATGCAAGAAAACTGTAAATACAGGTGGTAATGGGAATGCTTCCTACAGAAGGATGAAGGTATAGAAATCTGATTACTCACTTTGAATATAAGTAATAAGTTTTAGGAGGAGTAAATGGCTAGCTGTTCTAACTTAACGTTTGACCAGCATAAGACAGACATGGACCTGCTCACATGGGTCCAGGGGAGGCCACAAAGATGATCGGGGGGCTGGAGCACCTCCCCTATGAGCACAGGCTGAGAGAGCTGAGGTTGTTCAGCCTGGACAAGGGAAGGCTCTGGGGAGACCTTATAGCTGCCTTCTAGTATTTAAAGGGGATCTACAGGAAAGATGGGGAAGGACTTTATCAGGGAGCATAGTGGTAGCACAAGAGGTAACAGCTTTAAATTGAAAGGGTGTAAAGGGTAGATTTAGATCAGATAGAAGGAAGAAATTCTTTACTGCAAGGGTGGAGAGGCACTAGCACAGTTTGCCCAGAGAAGCTGTGGCTGCCCCCTCCCTGGAAGGGTTCAAGGCCAGGTTGGACGGGGCTTTGAGCAACCTGGTCTAGTGGAAGGTGTTCCAGCCCATGGCAGGGGGGTTGGAAGTAGATGATCTTGAAGGTCCCTTCCAACTCAAACCATTCTATGATTTGTGATTCCATGACTTACCTGGGACAGTCTCTCCATGATTAAGGACAGGCTTTCAAATGTTTTCCTTGAGACTGTAGCAAATAGTACATGTTAGAGGATGACATATCATGCTGGTATTGACAGAAATGTCAATACTACTGTATTACCACTAGGCACGTGTGCATGGTGCTCTGTGTGCTCTAACAACTTCAGCCTGCTTCCCTCTCTGGCTGAACAGGAGAGAGGCCCGTTAGTGAGAATATACAGATGTGTATATGTACAGTGTGGATCTCTCCAGCAGCTGGGCTCAGATACTGACTGCCCAGTAGCTGCCTCTGGATCCCAGTGTTCTCAGTTGCTGGCACGTGGAGATACGAGGCATTGGGGCCATGGCCCCACTGCAGTACAGACCATCTCACTCATATATGCAATCTTGCCCACTCCTCGAGTTGGCTAGGACTCCCCAGATTCCCATAGCCCCCTGGCTCTCACCCTTAGAGAGACACTCACACCCAGAGCTGGCCCTTGCAGACCCACTCACCTCTTGCTTCCAGGCTGCTTCCCCTGCTCACCAGCTGGTCCAGCTTGATCTCCGCTGACAATCAGACACTTGCATTGGCTCCAGGTGCTGCAGCATGAACTCCTGGGCCTCTGTGACCAGAGATCCCTCACAAGTGGTTGACAATTCAGTCAATCCAGTCTCTCCAGGTGCTGGCACCCCAAGACACATGGGCCCTTTGACCTGTGGTCGAGTCCATTTGCTGGCACTCAGACCCCCATACACACACCTGCACACTGAATAGAGAGCCTCTCACCTGGGAAAGAGTTAGAGATGGGGTTTAATTACAATCACAGAATAACTGAAGTTGAAAGGGATCTCTGGAGGTCCTCTGGTCCAAACCCCCTGCCCAAGCAGGGCCACCTAGAGCGGGTTGCCCAGGACTATGTCCAGACAGCTTTTCAGTATCCCCAAGAAGGGAGACTTCACCACCTCTGCCAGCTCTGATAGGACAGACTGTGCTGATCAGACACAGGGAATGGCCAAACAAGTGTACTGTTTAAGCAAACTACGTACAACTGGCCCTTTTTATATCCTTATTCCTCTACTTTCCCTACACTTGTTCCTCCCCAAATCACGTAGGCCCATCCATTTTTTGCTAAGCATTCCATAATAAGTCTTTTGCAATCCCAAAATGAATTTATACCCTACATACCGTAGTGTTCCCCACCTTAGTCCAAAAGGTGATCAAGAGAGTTGCTCTGGGTAACACATTGTAATGGGTTTCATGCCTGGGTAACTGAGGTGATGGCATTGCTGGGACAGCCCTGGGAGGGGCCTGGGCAGGGTGTGTTTATTGCTTGCCTGCTCATCCTACTTCTCTGGACTTGTGTGTACCCTACTGGGATGCTCCCAGGACCATCCCAGAAGCCATTGGCCCATCTGTGGCTGATGGAGAGTTTTCTTTGGGCTTCCTGTGCTCCTCTGCAGGTCCTTCTGGGTAGCAGTGTTGGTAGTGCTACGAACAGACATAAGGCAAAAAGAGAGAGCTACCAGCAGCATCTCTAAGGATAGCAGATGGTACAAGATGAATTGAGGAAAAAGACTGTATGATGTTCTAGGAAAAGTTATTCCACTGTATGTTTAGAGATGGGGGAAGGGAGGAGTTAAATGGGTAATGCTTGTTTTAGCTATTAAGCTTCATTATGTTTCTTACTGGAATTTTTTCTATGAAATATGAAGAGCTTTTGCCATTTATTATTTACAGTTTCATCACGTCCTAATACCTCAGTGTTGATATTCTTTACCTCTGAATATAATATTGCAGTATTATTATTTTTTTTTTTTGCACGTCATAAACTTTATTTTTGTAACAGTGATTTATTTTCATTTTTCAGATTATTCAGATTATGAAGATAGTTCTGTTGAATTCTTGGACAGGTGCTCTTCTCCATTAACACGGTCGTCGGGGAGCTCTCTAACTTTGCGCAGCATGTTCTCAGAGAAGAATACATCATACCAGTATCCAAGAGCTATCTTGTCTGTTGACCTTAGTGGAGAAAGTAGGTTGGCTGAACAGTGACTTTCATCTTATAGGTTTAATTCTTTAAGGAAGAAAATTTTAAAGGAAATAATTCGGTTTGTGTTTGGGATGGTAGCTATAAATATGGTGACTGATTTATACTTCATATACTTGAAAACGCTTACACTCCTCAAGCTGTTCTGTGTTGTACTTGCTTTGGTTAAGTGTTGCTACTCTGCTTCTGAGGATATCACATTAGAGGCATTTTGCAGAAATCATCAAGAAATCTAATAAACCAGCAGTGTGTTTGAGAGCAATTTTTTGCTATATGCAGGTTAAGATTTTTAACTGCGAAAAGCCCCTATATTTCTGTGAAATACGGCATCTCTGCATGCACAATTTCACATGTATTTATTTTTACTAGACCTTTCAGATATGGAGTTCTTGGATGATTCCTCTACAGAGAGTTTGTTACTTAGTGGTGATGAATACAACCAGGACTTTGATTCAACTAACTTTGAAGAGTCTCAGGATGAAGATGATGCTATCAATGAAATTGTTAGATGCATTTGTGAACTGGATGAAGAAAATGGCTTTATGATTCAGGTAAAGAAATTGTGGGGGAATATATTTTCCTTGTGAATTTCTTGCTTGTGAAGGTGCCATTTTGATGTGTTGGAGACCAAAGTTATGTAGAGAGCTGCAAAGTCAACAATAACAAAAGATTTTCATATTCTGCGCTTGGTGTGACTGTTTGGCATATGCAGAATGGTTACTGTAGGATGAGGTTCTCTAACAAATCAATATGTAGAACAGGTTTGTAAGGAAATATAACCTTTTTCTTTATATCCAGTTGATAAATTTGGAATAAAGTATCCTTTCCTGCACACAAATCATCACTTCTGTCTGCAGACCATCCCAATTATACCAGCCCTTCTAGTTCAGTCCTCACGCCTTACAGTACCAATTGTAGAAACCACTCTGCTCACTGTAAATGTACCTCAGCTGTATCCAAGATCTCTGCTGTACAGGCATTACTGTTGGCAGAAACTGTGATCTGTGTGTCATGTGTATCCTTCATCTTTAGAATAGCAGTTCTCAAACTAGAATTCACTAGCTGGTTTGGGAAACTGCTAAGGATTAAGAATATACAGTGTCTGCATAGCATTCAGGTGCTGATGGATTGCAACTACTGCTGCTTATTTGTTTGTACTCCAGTGAGGGGACCATTTCCCATCTAGCAATGAGTGTTTTAAACTCTTTGTCTCAAGGAATTAATAATACAGCGATTAGATCAGATGCAAGCAACAGTGAGGAAGAAGTCAGTTGTCAGTAACTTTAAAAAAGCCATGAACTTCCTATGGTGTTTTTCCCCACTCAAAAAACAGGTTTGTATTCAGCTATTAATGTGGTACAGTTTCTGTTGAAAATATGGAGCCTTTTTAGTTGAGATTTGAAGGAAGCAAGTATGGCTGTCCAGCGTTAATGGACTTAAAGTCTTTTGGAAGTGACAGACCTGAAGTTGAAGGACACAACGACTGTCCCTGGGAACACACTGGAATGCAGTGCTGTGTTGGAGGAACTAAGCAGGAGTTCAGCTATGGTAATAAAGTGAAAAAATGGACTGGTATAGAAATCTTTGGAGAGAGGCGAGGGAATTATAGCCATAGCCGTATGACAAGGGGAAAGGTGACTTCAGTGTTTTGAATTGGTTGATGCTCAAAAGCATGTCAAAGCAGAGAGGAGAGACTTTCTGTATCAGAACAGCAGATATTTAGAACACAGGCAAACACTGAGTTGAGAAAGGAAGATGTATTTTTAAGTGGTAGTTTCCTGCCTGTTTCTAAAGTCCAATGACAGCCCAATTTTTCCTCTTCATGCCTTGTCTCACTGAGAGCAACCAGTTTGCTGTTTGTAGGCCCTCATGTCTTACCACTTCTATTTTGCTCTCCTATTCTCTTGTTTCTCCTCTTTCATTTTCTCTTCATTTTCTTTTTCTTTTAGATTTTCCATTGGTGCGATATTAAAAACACATCTTTCTAGCGCACTGGAGAGATGCTTTGTAAATATAAATAATTAAACTGAAGAGTTTTCTACTTTTCACTGTTATGCTGTAATGTATTACATTATCTTTCTACTTTACTGTAATATTATACTCCTGTCTTATGTTTCACTACTAAATATTTAGGTGCTATAATACTGAATGTTATAATCAAATATTATTAAATATTACATCTTCAATTTCTTTTTTTTTTTTTTCCAGTCTGGAATTTGTGGTTGAGGTAACTTTCGGAACTAGAGCTCTTTTTTTAGCTTGATATCTTTGCCTACCCAAACACAAATTGCCCAACTAAAATAATCTTACTGAAACCAGCTATTTAAGTTAAACTGCTGTTCTCTGCATTTTGACGATACAAGAAATAGCTTCTGATTTTTCAATCTCTTTATCTCAGTTTTAGTTTTTGCTTTTGTTTTTTTCCGATGTCAGTGTGAAGAGTGCTTGTGTTGGCAGCACAGTGTATGCATGGGACTGTTAGAAGACAGCATTCCAGAGCAGTACATCTGTTATATCTGCAGAGATCCACCAGGTATGGGTAAACCACCTTTATCTGCAGCTGTCTGCTTGGAATTTTTAAGCAGAGATGTTATGCATTGCTTAAATTATTAAAGCTTTGTCTGTTTTGTGTTCTCTGTTCTTTAGGGCAAGTGATTCTAAATTTAGCTCTGAGCAGAAGCTTACTTTCTTGTTAGTAACATCTTGATCAGCTATGCTAAAACTTATTCATGACCTTAATTACTGTCGCTTTAGTTGTTGAAAATTAATTCCCCCAAAACCTTAGCACTTTTTCATGTTGTAGTCTGAAAAGTCTTTCTAAACAAATTATTCTTAAGCGATCTGTTTTGTCTATACTTGGAATCACATTGGTTCATTTAAATATTTTTTTTAGAGAAAAAGTACTCATTACCACAGTACACTCAAATATACTGTGGATGTTATTTCATATTAATTGCAATTTTGTAATATATGTATTTGTCCAGAATTGGGTAAAGGTATGGAACTGAGTATGTAAAATATGAAAAATTCTGGAACTTTTTATGGTAAACAATAGTGCACAAATAACATACTTTGAACTTTAGATTGTTAAGATAAGTTTGAAATTGTGCAAATTAGGAAAAGTCTTATTTCTTTTTCAACTGAATACATTTGATTAGGGAGATACTGATTTTAAAATTATTCTGTCCATAAACCTATTTTTCTTACCAGTTATTTGTAGAAAAACTATACCATTTCAAATGAAGTTTTTAGTATTTTTCCTGACAATTGATACAAACGCACATAGATGTCTTCTAGTGAAATATCCAACAGTCCAGCGGTTTCAAAAGGGGGAATGAGTTTACACACCCAAATTTGCTTCCATTCTGAATTTAAAAAATGAAATCTGAAAACTGTTTGCAGAGGTATAAAATGGCACAGTTTCTATTAGTTACTTTTGAGAAGAAAATTTAGGAAAATAGAGCTAGAAAGTAGTGGCTTTTTCCATTTGCCCAGTCTGAATCTAAATTGATGGTATATAGAGTCTTGTTTGATAGTTCTATGTGGTGTACTCTTTGAGCAGTCAAGCTTTTTCTTTTTAAAACCAACTAATTTGTCTTGTGTTCTTTTCCTGCACTGTACTAGGTACTTCGTTATCCCCTGCTATAAAGAGACTGTGTCCCTAATTTTTATCTTCTCTCCCTTCCTAACCATTACTTCTTTTCTTTCTATGTCAGGAGAAAAAGGTCATTCACAATGTCAGTATTTTAAAGTGTATTGGGATAATGGGCAGAAAGGAGATAGACAGGGTATTCTCCTGAAAGGTATGAAGGGCTTCCATCAACCCATTCTTTGTTCTGTATATGATGATAGTCTGATATGAAATCGGGTGTAAGATATTGCAGTCTTAGTCAGTCTGTTTTGTCTGGGTTCCTCATTGTAAACAGTAATATTGGAATAACTAGCATTATACATTTCTAGTTTGGGGTTTTTTTTGTTGTCTTGGTTTGGTTTGGTTTTTTTTGAAAAGTTACTATTGAAGCATTAGCTCAATACTCATTCATGCCTGATGGGTTAAGATTGTAGATGTTGCCGTAGTGTGGGAGACCTAAGGCCCTCTTTACATTAATAACCTGTCTAGTAGTGTCTGGTAAAAGGCACCTCAAAGGAGAGTGTAAGAACTCCACTGTCAAATATCTTTGAAATGTCTGCTTGTCATTAACCCTTCTCCTGGCTTCTAATAAGTAGATACTGACTTCAATATTGAAGCAAAATACTTGTCTTTTAGAAACAAACTACGTGTTTTGGATATGTCCATATAAAATCCACTCTCTAACATTTCTCTTGGTAACTTAGGTTTTCTTTTTTTTTTAAAAAAGTAAGCTGTAGTTGTTAGATAAAATGCCAATTTTAACATTTTCTTCAGTGAGATTGACAATAGTACAGTTCTTAAGATCCTCTACTTTGATTGCAAAGGTGATTAGATTTTCATTTCAAATGCCATTTAGAGAGGTTTTGAGATTTCAGGTTTATTTCTGCTTTTGTAAGTGTCAAGAGTTTCCTCTTAATCCATGAAAACTAAATTTTAATGTATTAATAGCAAGTTTTTGAATCATTCTTTCATGGATATTAAGACACATTTAGGAGAGTACAGCATATAATTATAGCGCTCTAGTTTAAAATACAATTCTGATGTGGCTTTAGATGGCCCTCAATTTGTTTCTTATTTACCCCAGGTCAGAGGTGGAGTGCCAAATATCTTTATGATAAAGACTGGCTAAACAGTGGACACATGTGTGGATTATCATTTTTGAAAGAAAACTACTCTCATCTTAATGCCAAAAAGATTGTGTCAACCCATCACCTGCTGGCAGATGTCTATGGTGTAACTGAAATATTGCACGGACTACAGCTGAAGATTGGGATCTTAAAGTAAGTATCAGTCCAGGATTGATTCTCCATCTTTATATATTTAGGTAGCAGAGACTACCACTATTCCATATGCATTATTCTCTCACATTAAAGTTCTTCCTTCTATAATAGTTTAAATATTTGAAGTGCAAGATGTAGAGTACCCTCAGCTTCAGTGGGAGTTAGGTATTCAGCACCTGAGCGGATCTGGTATATTGGGATTATTGTTGATTTTTTATTTTGTTGTTATAGTCAGTTTTGTGTTAAAGGGACGTTCTGGGTTTATCTTAAACTGATAAGTGACCTGAGGATACTTAGATGTTTGATACTGGTGCTTATCAATAGCTGTGATCTAACAGAAGTGGATGATTAATAGTTCAGTGCTGTAAGTGGTATTCTCTATAACTTTTTTTTCTCCCCCTTCATTTCAGAAATAAGCAGCACCCAGACCTTCATCTCTGGGCTTATTCAGGGATGCGAAAAGAACAAGAACAAATAACTCTTGGGGTAGAGAAAAAATTAGTGACTTTACCAGATTCTGTTAATCCAACCGAAAGGACATGTCACAGTCAAAATCATAAAGAGCAGCCCAGTATACCCCAGAAGACGGAGGGAACATACATCACAAGTGAGCACAGTTACCAAAAACCACAGAGTTTTGGACAAGACTGCAAAGCAGTCACTGACCCTATGAGCTCAGATGATGAAGATACAAGTAGTTATGATGAAGATCAGGAATTTCACACAGAGACTAAAAACTGTTTACAATATTCTTTTAGAGATGATGGCATGAATGAGCGGGTAAGTATCATTCTTCATCTGGGAAGTTTCTTAGTTGGAATAATATGTTCAATCTGATAGAATTGAAGCGCATACAAGTATGTAGAAATGTTCATTGTTAGTGGTTGACATATTCTAGTGAGTCAGCAGAAATCACTAGAAGCAAAGTTGGATCACTGAAATAGTTTCAGGTGAGGTATACCCATTTCAGCTGGTGAATGAAATGCAAAGTATGGTTAAATATTGCCTATGGTAAAGCTGTTTATGCTTAATCCAGTGTTTTGGGGGAAAAAAAATCCCATGCTTAAAATGCAAGGTCTTGAAACAGAATTTAGGTGTTTTTTGCGGGATGAAGAAAATGGGACAAGTTTCCTTTTTTCTCCCAGTTCTGTTTTTTTATTGTTGTTGTTTGTTAAACTGAGATTTGTAATAGTGTTTATAATTGTATCATATTCTTTTAATAGTAACACTATCTAGAATTCTGTCCACCAGTAATGATTTACTGACCAATTAATTTCACCTCATACAACTTCTTTTGCATTTCTTATATGACATATTTATTCTAATTAAACGTGTCACATGTTTTTAGTAAGGATTATATTTGGATGTTTAAACATCTCTTTCTCATGTTTGCATTATTGGTTTGAATCCATTACTTTGTGGAAAAGGTCTGAAACTTGTTAGTCTGGTTTCAGTGAAGAGTTTTCTTTTGAGCAAAAAAAACAAAGTGAAACAGACCTTTCTGTTTTCTACAATACCAAGTGTGTGAGAATAAAATCACCCAACTCATCCCCCTTTTGAGGTACAGTTTCTGGTGTGGAATAAATGAGTAAGATACATCTTTTTTCTTTTAGTTTTAAATGTGGCATGTAAGCTATATAGTCTGAATGGGAAATTTTGGCTAATTCTAGTTAGAAATAACCGTATGCTAAATCGCATGATTATATTCAGTTTATGTAGTGAGCAGTAGTGTGAAATAGTGAATAATCCTTCCAACAGTAGGTTAAATTATCTTTGTAAATAGTATAAATACATCCAGAACTAAAAGAAGATATATGGGAACAGTGAAACAAAAGTAATGTTTCCTTCAGAGACTAAAGCATATATCTAAAAAGCTAAGTACTCTCTGTTTTAAGCCAGGAAGACATCTGGGGCAGTGTCAGAGTACTCTTCCCTTTGGGACGTGTTAGTTCACCTGTTGTCAGTAGTCAGCCATGATATCTGAAATAAGGCTATCTATCTATCTAGACTTAATACTCATTGAAAAGCTCTCCCTGGTTTCTCCATGAACCTGTTTGTACTTGCCTTAAAACCATGATGACACACGATGAAGTGCCTTTTTTACATGAACTGACTTCTCTGTAAAGTGTTGTCTTCACCTCTCCTTCTCAAAGTTTTGGTTGGGGGTTTGGATTCTCTCTTCTAGCATTTTGCAGAGCCTTCAGTATTCTGGTTTTCCATATGGTTTTGTCTTCTCCTCATCTACAGTTCTGTTGCATGCCTTCTTTTCTCTTATAAACAGTGTTCAGGTTGAGTATTATGAAGTTCCTTATTCGCTTATGAATAATCTTTAAAATTGTATTTAGTTTCCTTATTCTTGCTTCGGAAAGCACAAGCCTTCCCCATCTGAACCTCCCATTTATTTCTTCTTCACAAGCTGGATGGTGTACTCTGCTTCTCTTACTACCCCGGCCACCACTCCCTGATTGCCTACATTGATCTCAGCTTAGAGGAGGACCTGTTTGATCTTGTGGTTGTTTTTGTTTTGTGGGTTTTTTTTTGTGTGTGGTGGGGTTTTTTTTTTTTTGCTTTTTTTTTGTTTGTTTTTTTTTTTTCTTTTTTTTTGTTGTTGTTGTTTGGTTGGTTTTTTTTTTTTGTTTGGTTGGTTGGTTTTCTTGTGTGGTTTTTTTTTTTTTTTTTTTGTTTCCCCAAGGAGCATTTACTAGCCTTTTGAATAAATACAGAGGTCGTTAAAAAGGGAAAAAATATTTTGTGATGTTCTTTAGATCTTAAATTATTTAGCTTTAAGATTTTATCTAACTTACTGCAGTGGCCATCTAAAGATTCACTTAACGGATGATCTTGGTTTTGGAATTACAGACTTGGGTCCTCATACAGCAAGAGAAAAATGGCACTCCTCATGATTTTAGAGAGGGTCTGAAAATTGTAAGAAGTGGGACATTTCTTATTTACATTGGAAGTATCCTTTATAAAATTAATAACAGTTTGAATAGTGAAAACACTGTGGAGGCAAACTTGATGTCTTGAGAGAAGAAAGATTTTTATCTGAAAGGTTTGAGACTTCTAGAGGCTTTTTTGGCTTTTAAACTCTATATTTAGTAAATAACTTTTAACTTCTTTAATGAATATTGTGACAATATTGTGCTCCAGGACCCTCTCATAAAGCTGCCAGCAGGTCAGTCCAAGTTTGATTTGTTTGGTCTTGTTTTTTTGGTGGGGTTTTTGTTTTTTGTTTTTTAGGTGTTTTGTTTTGTTTTGTTTTGTTTTTTTTAAATTGATTTTAAGTCTTAAAAATTAAGTTGTTATTTTGGTTTAAGTAGTAACTTAAAATCCATCAGTCCCTGTCATCTTCTTTCACTCTCTTCTCACTCTTCCCATTCTTGACTGGGGGAAGATATACTTTAAGAAAAAAAATTGTGTTGTCTATTATTGTGTGATGTAGAAAAAACTTAGCTGCAAAGTGTATTAGTATAATAAAATTCACACCTTGGTCTGGCATTTGCCATAAACTGACATTTCATGAGCACACATATCCAACATTCTACTCCCTAAAATAGAACCATCAATAGTGAAAGAACTTTATCAGATTTAAAGTTATAGTGGATATAAAATGGAAACTGTGAATCCTGCTAATTAATGGAGATGCTGAACATTTTAACCCATTAAATCTGGTATACTTCATTTGGTCATTTCCATTAGCTGCAATGTCAAGTACAGAAAGATGAGGAACTTGTGTGTAATCTCTGACTTGCTATGAAAATACTGATTATTTCAGAGAAGGCAATCTTCAGATACTGTGTTTGCATAACTCTGCATGTTACTGCCCTTGTAACTATCCCCAGACATGTTCAATTCTGTTCCAGACTTGTGCTTCCAAGTTACACAGAACCATAGTAATGGTAGGAAGAGCAGTCTTTTGTCTTAACAAACAGAATGGCCAGCTTGTTTGTGCAAGAGTGACTTTAGACACCTTGGATATTCCTGCATTTTAGGGAGCTTTCCTTTATTCTCTGGCTAAAATTGAAACAAACCTTAGGGGTTTTCACAGTTTTGGTGACAGCAGACCAATGCACTTCAGGACTTTATGATTTAAGTCCAGATTTATATAAAAAGGGCACAGAAATGCAGTCTGTCTTACTGCATTAAAGAAAGTGCTTGAGCTGGTAAACTTTACCTCTTGCCTCGCTTTCCCAGTGCTATATATGCTTATTTGTATGGAATTTGCATTTTGTTTGGTTTAATCTATTGATGTGTATTTATTGTATTGATATTATATATATATTGATGTATGTGACCTTTTGAGTATGTTTTTTTTCACATAGACAGAAGTACAATTCTAAAACAGCATAGTTTATCATGTCACTCAGGTGTTGAAATCAGTACCAGAAATGAAAAGAAAAAAAAAAAAACTCTTAAATGGCAATTTTTTTCTTTCTGTTGCTCCTATGAAGAAGAATTCTGCTGAAGGAAACACTGTGTTTGTTTGTAATGAAAGAAAAGGCTCAGAGGAACAAGTGGACACACATCTTCAATGGCAGCTAAATCTCCTTACCCATATAGAGAATGTACAGAATGAAGTCACCAGCAGGATGGACCTGATTGAAAAAGAAGTTGATGGTAACTACATTGCCAGATACTTGTTAATACACCTGTAACATCATCTTTCATAGCCACTCTGTTGAAAGTGATCTGAGGCACCTAGGATGGATTTTATGTGTCGTGTTCAAATTTGGGTACCCAAAATGATAATTGAGCTTGTACTCTTGATCCCCCTGCCCCTTTCCATAAGTTTTGTATGCCCAATAAAGTAATTAAAGCACTCAGGACCTCTGAAAAAATTAGCTCAAGTTTGTGATATTAGGCAGGCTTTGGAAAGCTTATATAACTTGTCTAGTCTTTTTCCAGATATGGATCATAAAGTTGATGGATTTTTTTATTATGTCTGGAGTGGTTTTGGCCTGATTTTTCTAGTAATTGACAACATTTAGGGAAAAAAAAAATAGTATTCATTCTGCCTTTAAATTTGGTTTGCTATATATTAGTAACTGGTTTGAGGAAGGCAAATAAGGCTTCATGAGAAAGCTTGAGTGAAATTATAGTGTAGGAGTTAATATTACAACACAGAAGTTAACTTGCCAGTCGTAGAAATTAAGAATGAGAGGAGCTTATAGTCTAGTCTTGGGAGTCTTTAATTATCTTTTGACAAATAAAGTTGTCGTATTCCTATTTGCATTTTTACTTTCAGTATTTCTCCTTGAACTAGGCATTATAGCTAGGCTAACAGGATTGACCTTTTCCCTTTTCTGTCTCTACAAGCACAGAAGTTATTTGTAAACATTTGAAGATTGGAAAATCATTCTTTGATCTGGACTTTGTAAACAGGAGCCTGTTAAAGTGACAGAAGCAAGCCTTGCATTTAAGAATTGTGTTTTCTGTTGCAGAACTATCATAGCTAAAAGATCATGAACTGAGGTTTCTTTTATGTGTGTAGATGGTAAATTGTTAGCCAAGGATATAATTTGCTCCTAGGTACCTGTCTGTAGTAGCAATCAAACCAGATGATGTTTGGATTTTTTGAGTGAAACACGGAATTAGTTGGTGTTTCCCTAGTAAAAATTTCTTCTGATAAGTAAAAATCGCAACCTCAGTATAGTTTCCCTTCTTATAAAAGACAGAGTAAGAAAGAAAAGTTTAATTTTTATGAAAACTGTTTCTTGAAGATATATTCTAATAAACTTCTTCCTTTTCATTCTGTAGTTTTAGAAAGCTGGCTTGATTTCACTGGAGAACTGGAACCACCAGATCCTCTGGCAAGATTGCCTCAGCTCAAGCGACGTATCAAACAGCTCTTAATTGACATGGGGAAAGTACAGCAAATAGCAACACTTTGTTCTGTATGACAAAAGGAAGAATAAAGAAATAAAAATAGGTTCTCTTACAGTGAATTTTCTTACTAGCCACAAGACTGACAGGAAGACAGCAAAAAGCTGAGCATTTATCTGGTTCTTTGCTGATTACATTAGCCTGAAGCTTTAGAGAGAGGAGAGGAAATTTAGAGTAAAGTATCTGTTATATTGGAAATCTGAATATTCAGTGTCCAAGCTTCAAAATGTAATATATTGCATACTGAGAAATGTTGATATGATTTTAACATGATAAACAAGAAAATCCCTGCATACAAGAAAGTTGAACAAAAACTCTGCAAAGAACAAGGTTACTGTTTTGAAAATTTTGGCAAAAAATTCTAAATTCACAGAATTCAGCTGACTAAACATTCTTGGGAACTGCTTTTTTAATGAATTCCTCTTATCTTGCTAGCAAAAGTTAGACACAGAGAGATCTGTATCCTCTCTACAAGGAAAGTCTTTAGATTATTTCCTTCTCTCATGAATGTTCAGGAAAATGAACATAATAGCTTTGATTTTTTGAAAGAAATTACTTATTATGGTCTCCTTTTTAAAATATTTTTTTAAATAGAAATCCTTATTACAGCACCCTTAGGCTTCCTTTAAAACATAAGTGGCAAATGGTGGTCAGATGTGCCAAATAATATTAAAACCACTGGGATGAGAGTTTGATTATGACTTACATGAAGGTTTTTTCCAAAGTCCTACTTGGTGCCAGCAATCCATCCAAAATTGTGTAGTTTATATTTTTTTATGTTCTATTGCAGTATTCAGGATTCAAGGTACAATTTTTGTCCTGGGTAGCTCTGTTCTGGTGTTGGCCCTCTGAAACTTTACCATCCTCAGCTGGGATGAGGAATGACAAGAGCAGCAACACTGTGGCTGTGAATATACTAAACCACTAGAATAAATATCTCAAGATACGTTATCCAAGATGTTTTTATAAAAACTTTCTGCTTCAGTGAACAAAATGTCATGAAACCAAAGGCAACCTACTTGCTCTGTTAGCTCTTGCTGGATTTTGAGCCCAGGACTTTCCCTGTGCTTATAAGTTGCCGCTGTATCCAGTGCTACATGCATATTTGTATGTGTATGTATATGTGTATAGATACACATGTACATATATACATACTATATACATTTATATCTACACATGTCTAGTTTTATTACAATAGACTATAAGAACTGGTGGTTAACATGAAATGTTACCTTTTAACAAGCAGTTTCTAAAATTGAAAATAATGTATGTACAGGTTTTGAAATTTGTAAAATATGACTGTTAAAAGGAGGCTATTTAACTGATGACATTAAGATACTTGAACATTTTATGCCTCACGTCTGTTTATCAGTTCTAGTTATCTGTATAAATGCATTTTAGAACCGATAGACAGTAAACTTGAATTTACCTTTTGATAAGAGTACAAGCCACTGTACATTCAAAAATTATTTAAATTTGCAAACACACTGTTCTATATGTAAGGTACTGTATGTAAAACTGTTTATTAAAACTATTCTGCATACTCTACATTTTTCATTTTTCTTCCTGATCTTCATACAAGTATAAAAAAGCGATTCTTATAATGTTCAGACTATCAAAAATCAAAAAATCTTGGAATGCCTTTTGAGGATGCATAAAATTGAAAAATGTGCCAAAGATGGATTATCTGGGAAAGACTTTGCAACCAGTGCATTGAACTTTCGTGGTAAAACCATTATTGAGAAAGAAAGCAGCATGGCTGGTTCATTGCTAAAATAAACTTACCCTGACATTTCCCGTCTGTCTATCATATCTGAAGTGAGTTATCACTCTTGATGTCCAAAGCGAAATGTAAACCCTTGTTACAGGGTGGTTGCTATTTAAAAAGTCTTGCCACATCAAGCTTGTAGGAGATGTTACAGAGCTGCATGGTAACATGAAAGTTAATTATGGAATCATGATTGGCAACTTCATAATGCAGAAAGAACACACAAGCTGAGGAGTTGTTGACATTTTTATAGCAACTGATAATAAATAAAATACTCTGTGTTATATAGTTGGATGCTTAAATAACTGCTTCAAACAATATGAATAGTTGAGTGACCTACTTGCTTTTGGATATGTGAGACTTTTTTATGTATTATTCACTTGCTGCATATCCTTGAATGTGGTACTGTGTGTACTGTATAAGAGAAGTGTAAATCCAAATTAATTACTTTGAAACAAAGTGGAGTGTATTTACATAATTTATACAGCACACACTGTAGCAATATTATGCAATGTGCGTGCATGCGTGTGATGTAATATAATTGTAAATGTTACTGAAGGCGGAGGTGGACCGAGAGATTCTAGGTGGAAGGGTGGAGGTTTCATTCTTAGTGCAGAGATGGAGGAATGGTATCCTGAAAAGGAAATCTTAAGTTCAAAGTTAAAGTTGCCCTTGCAGCTTTAAGTTGTCTTCTGTTTGTATATGTAAAGGTCTCTAAATTTACATGAGTATGTAATTTTATCCCTCAGGATCCTGCCTTATTCAGCATCGACTGTGCTTACAAAAACAAATAATCTGTTCAGTATTTTTTTATCTTCATCTCTTGTGTAGTCATGTATTATAAAAATTCCTGCAAGCATTCATATCTTTTAAGAAATACAATCTCAGTGTCCTTATGGACAGCGCTGTGATACTTTGTGTGTTGCTTGAATGCTTCACAAACTTGTCTGAATTTGCTTTCTCAAATTGTGACGTTAGTATGTAGCGTGAGCCTTAGTTTTGGCCCCAGTTTCTTAAGTATTCAAAGGTTTGGGATGCTTTTGAAGTTTTTTCTTTAAACACTTACAAGTCAAGTGCCGTAAAAATGCTAAGTGTTTTGCACAGAATGTAACCTACAGTGGATTGCTCGTGTGCCAGTCAAACCTGATGTGATCTGGCTCATACCAGTATTTCTTCTAGTTGGCCTTATCGAGAGGATCTTTTTCCTGTAGGCATCATTTTCCATCTGTCTTCCTGCTTCCTTTGTAAATAAGCCAGGGATCTGTACACAGTCTATTTGCAACATCATTTATCAGGGTGTGAATTTGTGCTGTATGATGAAAGAGGCAAACCCTCTCTGTGGAAGAAATAGTATATGGTAAAATTTTTAAATTTGCAGCCTTCTTTTAACTTAGTGTAAGTTCTTAATGCTAATATACAAAAGGAAAATGTCATTGTACAGAAGCCTCTTGTGATTTCACAGGGCTAAATGTCAAACTTGTGGAGCCTTTAAATGCCCAGCTTCTTCTCTGAGGCTTGTTTTGTTCATGGAGGTATCAGGGTGATTCATTTCAAAGCCTCCTCCTTTCTGTGACCATACTCTAGGCATCTACATCGGGAATTCTGCATTTTCAGTTGCAGTGATGGCAGTAGGACATCAGTACTGCAGTCATAAATGAAATGTTGCCTTAGTGATGTGATCAGATATCACATGTTGAGGTTGCCTATGTTTCAGTTGCAAAATGGAGGTACTTCAAGTCATATGGCAGGGAATGAGTTGGAAGATGCTTCCTGCTAACCATTTTCTTGGGTATCTGTAGGCTGAACAGTGCCCATATTGCAGATATTCTGGCCTTAGATGCATAGATCTTTGTTCGGCTAATTTGCAGTGGTAGAAGCCTGTCTTCCTCTTTAAAATAGGTGAAGAAGATGGGTTGCAATTTTCTGATAGATATAACATACTTGCTGTGTGGCAAAAAATTGAAACTACTCTTCCATGGCTGCAGTCCTCTTGTATGGCTGACATCCACCTGTCTCTTAGTTTTGTCTCTGAGCTTCTACATGTGCTCCTCATCTGTTTGTTCTGCAGCTTGCATCTGTTTCTTCTTTTGTTTTTCTGCTTTCTACACTGGCTTCTCCTCTGATGCCTGGAGGGTTTCATTCCTCTGTTCTTATGCCCAGTTCTTTCTGGCTGCTGTGGGAAGCAGTCGTGGGGACAGGTCTCCTCTGCTCTGTCCTGATTCCAGTGTGACCTGTGAGCTGTGTACGGTTGGAGTGTGTGCACCATGGTAAAAATTTTCAGATGTTTTTGCTGCCTTCCTTTAGTAAAGCTTTTCTGATGTTGCGCAGGTGGTGATCCTCTGCTCCCATCTGGCTTCTAACTTAAGACTTGAATGAATGTTGCAGCAAAACCCCTTTGCCACAGTTGGGCTCCAGCACTTCTCACCAAACTGAAGGCTGGGATGTAAAGGAGCTGCTTGAGCATCACCGTAAAATTGTAAAAGTATTTTGATGCTTGCAAACCAGAATATTTTTCCTTTGTATATGAAGAGAAATAGCAACTATTTTTATTCACTGAAACTTTTAAAGACTCAAAACAGATCCTAAACTGAACTGAAGCTTAATGTAAAAATAAGCAACAGAAGTAGGGGGTGGGAAGCACTCTGCAAACAGGGGCTTCATAGCAAGAAGTGTGCAATCAGGCCATCTTGACTACCTTGTACTGTTCAAAGTTATAGTGGAGTGCTGATGTGTAAAGGGGGTGCATGCAATGATGCCATTCCTTTACAAATGGCACCCATCTTTGTTGTGCTGGTTTAGAACACTGGAACTGTAGGTTCTCTCTCTACTGCTTAGAAGCATTACAGTACATGCACCTTAATTTTGGAGTGCTTATTAAGGTCAGCGGCTTAATCACTTTCGAAATGCCCATTGCTATTCTCACATTTTATTAGCTGACACTTTTTTTCTGTTGTACTGAGTCCATGTGGCTTTAGGTGATAATTTTACAGAGGACGTTTGAAAATACTTCAGTAATGGTTTTTATTATACTATGTTATGTCCTGGGCACTGGGTGTGGGGGTCTGTCTTTAGCAATAAGTATTATACACTATGTGTATATCTGTTTATATATAGAAAACAAATATGGAGCATGTAATGATGGTGAAAATACACTGCACAGAGAGCAGATTGTGCATTTGGCAGCCATTCTGCTCCAGCCTGAATAACTCAAATAAAAAATTGGAGACCACATGGAAAGAATGAACTAGCGTGAAAAATCATTCAGGAGTGAATTTCCTTTTCCATACACGCTGGACCTATGTGTAAGCGGTCGATGAGCCAGCCTTATTCTATGGATTGAATAACTAAAGCTAGTTCAATTGCTGTTCACTTCGAACAGCAGCCTTCCTTTCTTTAAAGCTGGCCAGAGTCACCTCAGTTCGGCTGTAGCCACGTGTGTCAGTGTATTGTCACTAAACACTCTGAGAGAGGCAGCAGTGCACTATATAAATCTTCTGTGAGAGAAGCAAAATACTTTCTTCTGTGATTTGTTTTTTTATAATAGCAATAATGTTGACTGCATTCTAATACTCACAATAAAGGTCTGTTGAGATTACGTGCCTGGGCTCCCATTCAGTGGCCTTTTGTTTTGGTGAGTTAGTGTTTATATATGTTTTAAAGCATTAGGGAATCTTCAGCTGCATTTTTAGCCTGTAGTCAGTGTTACATGCAGTCATTGATACCTATTTATCTGTACACATTGCAAAGCTTTAAGGTATCTTCAGTTGTACTTTAGTCTGTAGGCAAATTATGCAGTCAGTAAATTATTTACAGTACTGTATTACTTATTGTGGCAAAGTAATTAGAAGATTCTTCTGTTCCTGAACTGCCTTGGTGTTTAACAATTGCAGTGTTTGAGTTTTGCAATGCACTTGGTACTTAAAAGACAGTATATTTCAACAACATGTTTACAGTGATGGCAACTCTTCTTTGGGCAGATGTCTGCCTTCTAAGGGTGTTTCTAATTTTGTGCCTTTGTACAACATCCTTACAAAATAACTTCAGTTTCCTTGTAGTGATTTATTTTAATATTGCCTACAAGCTGTTGTTCAGGACTACTGTAGTAGAAAACAAATAAGCAAACAGTTGCTAAGAAAGTTCTAGACATCTTGTGGACCAGGACATAAATGATAAGTAGCAGATGAATGAAACTGACCAGAATCTCAGTGAGTTACTAATACAGAGAAATGGTTCTGTTTTTCACAGCAGAAATAGATATGATCGTAAACGTAACAAATTTCAGAATTGTACTTGTGAAGCATGTTTTAATCATTATTTGAAGAGACGGTCTCAAAGCAGTCTCAAATTTAAGATACAGGACCAAATTCAGATCTTGGAGTAATCCACTGAAAGACTTTTTCTACTTAGCAGACTCATTAAAGAGTTTTCCTGAGTCAGACCAAACATCTAGCCAGCCCAGTGTCTTCAGTAGAAATAGTGTCAGCATCTGTACAAAAGGTCTGTACAAATCGGTCTTTCCCTTAATGTATCTTTCACTTCTGGTAAACTGAAGTTTCCTTTAGCATATCTTTATGAAGACCATCAGTTCTATCAATCACCTACAGATCTGTGCTCCATGAGTTTAATCCGTCTTTTTTTCATGAATGTCTCTCCACAATATCAGGTGGCATTCCGAGTTCCACAGCTTTGTTGTGGGTTAGAAGGAGTTGTGTTTGTCCTTGAGCTTGCTTTCTGACTCCATTGGCTGCACACTGCTGCCTTCAGTTCAGCGAAGGTTAAGTATTGCCTTATTGACAAGACCAAAAGTAGTTTTATCTACCAGCACCAGAAGTTTGGCACCCTGTTGCTGTCCTTGTGTGACTGGTGGTGCCTTTTCTCACTACATTAGCTTGCTTTTGACAAACATTGAATCAATTTGGTGCACAAATCTATCCATCACGGCACTGCGGGTTGCAGACCTGATTGCGACTTGGGGTTTCAGAGCAATCTGCATCCCAGATGTCATGAGAATCAAATAAATATTTTTCTACCTTGCTTCACTGTGGTACTATTAGAGGAAAACTGTGTTATCTCCAATGGATAAGTATGAAAAAAAGCCATTTTGCCTGTCCTAGAAATGGTTCATTTCTGCAGGGACAAAGGCAAAGTAAAATGTTCTTATATGGGCTTCTTGATGTTCTTTTGACATCAAAGGCACTTTTCCAGCCAGTAAACTATAATACAAAAAACTAAGAAGCTCTCTGCCCACTTTTCTAATCCAGCCAAATTTAGTGTAGAAGTTATTGGAACTTCCCCATGATTCTTTCACTATGAAGAATGTGTCAGGCATGAAGTGACTGAAACTTATATTAGATAGTGGGGCTATGCTTTTTTCCTTGTCATCATTTAATGTTGCATCACATGAGGACTTTTTAAAACTTAGAGATGATAGAGATAAGTGCTTCACAAGGTCTTGCTATTGCTATCTGTGCCAAAATCATGTGAAGATTGAGACAAATGTCTCATGTTTGGGAAGAAATGTACCAAATGTAAAACAGTTCTCTTCTATCTGTAAGTGTAATAGGTTACTGACAAATGATGTTATTCTGTGTTTTTACATAGTTTTCTTAAAATGTGTAAGAGGATTGTCCAATATTGGTGACTTATTTAACACAGAAAAGCAGTTTATTATTTAAAAATATATTAACTAATTGATATGGACGTAATTTGACAATGGTTCTTCAGATTTTTGCTTCTAATTTGCTGCTTCATTCAGGAGGCTTAAGTTAACTTTATAAACTAAGGTTGATTTCTCAGGCTCAAGTTTTATTTGGGCGAGAGCAACTTTTCTGTGGGTATAGATGTTTATGTATTCATATACAGGAATCATTTACCCTTGGGCTTTCCAATATGTAAAAATTGCAGTTGCACAAACTGTCTTTTCTGCTAAGAAAGTGTATGCAAAAACTGGAACAATGAATAAATGGTCTGCTTCTCCCTTGAGGTTTGTGATTTCAATGTTTCATCACGCTGACATTTTTCTTTCCCCCAACAATTATAATCTAGATTGTACACACTGGCAAAAAGTTACTCAACAAATGAAACCCTCATTTCCAGCACTAGAGCAATGATTTTTAAGACACGTTAGTTTTAAGGCCATACTGGTCACAGGGACCTTTTCCACTTACTCCTTTTCTCTCCTTCATTGGTAAGCTAATTTAATATATTCTTCCATCTTTCCTCAGGTGCTAAAAATGGAGGTCAATTCAATTGTCCCTTCACTAAAGGTTATGCAGTGAAGCTTTTCTTAATTTGAACTTGACCAGCCCCTAGACGAGTGCCTTTTTTTCCCCCCCGATGAATGTGGGTATTGCTCTGTAAACTACTATTTTTTCTTTTCTGTTTTATCCACAGGCTATTGCATCCCATTGAACTGGCATGTACTGAGATGCCCATCTTGGTTTGACGCACATCTAGAAGTGGTTTAAGTAGTGGTAATTGCCAAAGCTCATTTTCTCACTTTGTTTTTTAAGAGACTTTGACGACTTGGTTGTTATTCCCAACTTGCATAGTGCAGAGGTTGTTTTTGGAGTATTTCTGAAGGTAGTAAAAGTAACCTTGGGAATTAACACTATGTAGATATTGCAGATTTGTGCTTGTTTCCCTTAGTAACAGCCTTGTGATACCTCTCTGGTTTCCTGTCTGCCTTACGCTGTTATCAGTTACTAATGACCTTTGGTAGCAAAGAATAGAGGAGGACAGTGAATAGGTACCTTAATGACCTTGCTTCTCTCCCCATTTGCTGTACAAGGAACCTGAATGACACTTGTTTACTAAATTCAGAAAACTGGACTTAGATCAGTGTCACCCACACACCCCCGACACACACTCTGAGTATGTGTATCAGTGGCTTGGAAACATCGTTGTACCTGTAAGCGCTGACCCTGCTGCTCCTGAAGAGCCCACAGCTTGGGGGTGGACTATCTCTTGTTGCTCTCCTGTAACTGTCCCACCTCGCTGGGGATCAGACACAAACATGAGGCTCTTGAAGCATACTTGAGTCAGAAATATGTGTCATGGTCAAACTTCATCTTTCCCGATTCAGCTACCCTAGTGCTAATGTTGACTATTCTCTGGTTGAATTCCTTTGCTTTGCAGGTACATTTCCCTACAAATGCTATGCAAATCCAAAAATTAATTTTCTTTCTGTGCCTGCTTAATTGGGGCTGTTACAGGTTTTTTCTTTATGCCTCTGAAGGTTGCCTTTTTTGGTCTGTCATCTGTGCTGAACACGTTCTTCATCATTTCCCAGTCTGATCTTTCTGCAAACTATTGACTTTCCCAAAGTGCAGAGCAGGTTGCTTGAAAGTATAATCCAAATACAGTCCCACTGATTTTAAAAAGGCTAGTCACTCTAAAGCAAGATTGTGCTGCTGTTTGAGATCACATTTACCATATATATCAAACAGTGTAACGCTGCAGTGCTCTACAGCCCACACAGAAGGATGCTTGGTTCACTGTTTAGCACAATCTTGGTCTGTAAGAGAGTATTAGTAGAGTTGTTTCTAGACTGTCTACTACCCATGAATCACAAAAGAGTGCTTCTGTCACTTTTTCTTGAAATCAGCCTAAGTCCAGGCTCAAACATGTGCTTCTGTTATTATTTAGCTAATTATTCTGAGCCACTTTGTCCAACCACCTTTGCACAAGTAAGGGTGAGTTCTCTTAATTCCCAGTGCGGGTAAATGCTAACAATTGTAAAATGTGGACAAGTAAGAAGTGATACTCTGGAACCAAGGAAATAATATTTCTGATATGTTTTAGGTTGAGGATCTTGCGTGTATCATAGAATCATAGAATGGTTTGGATTGGAAGGGACCTTAAAGGTCATCTACTACCACCACCCCCATCCCCACCCGCCATGGGCAGGGACACCTTCCATGAGATCAGGTTGCTCAAAGCCTCATCCAAACTGGCTTTGAAATGTAATTAGTACCAAAAATATTGACTCAACATGCTTAATGGTTATACTGATCTTGGACCTGGAAGATAAAGCCCAAGAAGCTAAGCTGCTTCCCATCAGATCCTTGGCTGTAATAAAATGCATGGTGCAAGTGGGAGTAAAAGCAAAAGGTCAAATGCTGTTGACTCTGAACCTCAGTTCCCTTCATAGGGAGTGGATCTGTGTCCATCCTGGTTTTCACTTAAGAAGAAAACATATTATGAATTGTATTTACTCCTAGTGCTGCAACACTTGGTGGCCTAACTCTTGCCTGTCCCCTCAGCAGTCTAGGCTCTCTAGAAACACAAAAAAGTGTACTTCTGATACAGAACACAAAGTCTGGTTGCTCCAGTGTAGGTGCTCTTGACTAGGGCCCTGTCAATATTTTGAATTTGCATGTTGATTTAACTAAGTCCACCTTGTGGCTGCTGCTACCTCTCCTCTCCCATGACTGGGCTTGGCAGTGCTCTCTGGAGCGGGGATGAGAACTGGCTGAGGAGAACCACGAGGGCCGTTCCAGGTGAACAGGCCTCTTGTGGTTTTCTCAGAAGCATTGTATGCGTCACTCGAACAATTTCATGGCCAGTCTACCAGCATATAAGTGAACCCATCCGCCTGATGGCTGCTATAAAAAGGCAAGCAAAGGCTAGATGGGGTGTACAGGGCTGCCTTACTGACAAAAGGGGATGGAGCTCTCCCATCGCAAGATGGGCTCCATCCTGTTTTGCATCCTACTTTGCTGCTTTATTAGCATAGCAGCAGCCAATATATTTGGTAAGTATGCTTGTTCCTTTCCTTTGCCTGTATTCAGTAGTGGCTGTGCTCCTGTGATCTTTGTACTGCTCTCTGTATGATTCTGACAAATTATATAATGATCTTGAATCTTGCACACTGCAAACTTAGCTAATTATTGTGCTCTGTGCAAACTGAGTTTGGGCTCCAGGTTAAATACTAAGATACAAGGATCTTTAAATGGCCAGAGTTATCTGAGTTCAGTACACCTGGAAGGAATTTAAGTGGAAACAACAAGTTTTCTGGAAGAACAGGCTGGGCTAGAGAAGGAGCTTGGGTAAGCAAAGATGGTGCTTTTGAATGTATTAAGAACAGAAGACTTGACTGTTTTCTTGCCAAGTGGCTTCAGTAGTTGATCATTTGCCCTGGTAAAAATTAAGAACTGCTCCGAATGTGAATTAGTCTGATGCGAACTGCTAGACATTGATTCTTCCTAGATCTTTCATAAAATTAAGAAGAAATACTTGTCCTTTTGGTGGAACAGTGAGTGACATAGCTTCAATAAAGAATAAATACTCGGAAACATTAACAGTGCTGTGTGTGGTTATGGCAAAGGGCTGTTTTGGGGTGATAGGCACAACAAACTCTAAGTAAGTGAAGTGTCCCCGGTACCAGAAAATTAGTCATACCAGTACAGAACAGAGCTGAGACTAATTAAACACAGACCTGGGGAAGGGGTTCATGAGCATCTCCATCATGTGCTTATCCTGCAGCTGGCAGCCCAGAGAGTTTGTTCAGTACCTCCCTGTGCTGTCCCGTGCAGAACTGCATGCAAAGAGTAACAGGGAAACAGCCAAGGAGGACCCATGTTCCTGGGGCTGTCACCATGCAGTGCTGGCACTATCAGGGTTTTGATAAGACCAGGCTTGTGGTGAAACCACAGTTACATCTTTACCTTTTTGCTGCTTTCAGAGTATCAGACAGATTCCCAACCGCTACGTCCATGTGAACTTCAGAGGGAAAAGGCTTTTTCAGGAGGAGAAACCTATGTTCCTCAGTGCTCAGAAGATGGCCAGTTCAGGTAATTTATCCCTGCTATTATTCTGCTGTTGTAAGTGACTTTTCATTACTAATGAAAGCTTTAGCCTCTGTTTTGAAGAGCCTCCGATCGGTGGACTGGAGGGTGAGGGGTGTAGGAGACTCGAAGCGACTTCACTGAGCTGTGTTGCAGATCCAGCCTCTCCTGAACGAATTCCCTGTTACTGGAAACAGTCTCTGTGTTAAGAGGTCGATGTAAAATTAATGGGCTAATCTTGGCAGCATTGTTTACATGTTAAATACTTGTGTGCGGTTTCTCATGTAATGCAACTGCTGTCTTCCTACACATGCTCAGGGGCGCATGGACTGTGATCAGTGTGCCAGCTGGCATAGCTGAGCCACGTTGACTTGGAGAAGTTAATCCACCCTGCTCTAAGTGGCACAGTTGGCTTTCCTTTTAAAGGTAGCAAAGGAACTAAAAAGCACATGGAGGACAGTGATTTAGAGAGCAGCATGTTGCTTGAAGATGCAAGAAGTTAATTATTTAAAGCTGAGGATGAAGGAAAGTACAGACTGTAATGTTTTCTACTATTACCTTATTGTTGTTGTCTGTGGTAGGGGACCTTGACCATTCTAGATTTAACTTAGAAAATATCTCAGAATGCATGGTAAATCTCAAATACTGAGAATCAGGATTCTGTCCAACCTGCTTTATTCCTGAATGACTTCGAGTCACTTATCTGCAATTCCTGAAGACTTCAGACAATTGCTAGAATTAAGAGCTCTCATCACGTAGAGTTAGAGTCACCAGAAACACAGTCCCTTCTGACTGCAGTATCCGTGGTATTAAAGTACTTGAACTTGTTTGGCTTGTTTTACGTTTTTGTTTACATCCTATACTGACTGAAGACTGTCACTAACAAAATGAAGTATGTTACTTGTGATCTCCTTCAGGACAGTTCAGTGCAGTAGGAATGGTCTTTCCTGTTGGTGTGTGGATGAGAATGGCATTGAAGTACCTGGCAGCAAACAGAACGGATATCCCATATCTTGTAAGTCACAAGTTTTTATTTTTCTTCAGGTTGGATAAAGAACCATTGAAATCTGAATTTGAACTGCTGGAGTTAAGAATAGGTTAGCCCTAGACTTTGATGGACTCTAGTTTGTTGTAATTTGCTAGGTCTGTCTCGTGGAAGTTCTGGAGTTTCTTCAGGGCTGATCATGGAAACCTGATACACCTGGATGATCTGTATTTATGAAGATCACAGTAATGTAAATCATGAATGAAAGATCAACTTAATTTATTGCAGAACTTCAACCCCAGCTGTGGTGCATTTCTCTCTACCAATTTTCATAACCTCAAGTCCATCAATGTCCTCATGCCACCTGGGTGGCAGAATCAGATCTTACATCTCTGAGAAAACTCAGATGTTGTCTCAATAAATGATTCAGTGATCATTAAGTACCTTCCTCTAACAGTGCCCCTCTCTCCTGATACAGGCTTATCCTTTTGCCAGCTGCAAAAGCAGAGGATCTTGGTGAGTCAATACATCAACAGCAGTAGCACTTCCTACATCCCTCAGTGCCTGGATTCAGGGGATTTTGATGCTGTACAGTGTGACACGAAGCTGGGTCAGTGCTGGTGTGTAGATCCAGAAGGAATGGAGATTTATGGCACCAGGCAGAGAGGAAAGCCAACGCAGTGTAAGTAATATTCAACAAAAGGGTGGGTTTTGTAGGTTTGAAAGGTTTGGTGTGAATGGAAGGTAGTAGATCAGGAGCTTGGACATTTCAGCCTACACTTATCTTATAGAAGTATAGGTGCTTAACTGCGGGATTCAAGTCCCTGTTTCGTAGAATCATAAGAGTATCTCAAGTTGGAAGGGAGCCGTAAGGATTGGTGAGTCCAACTTCCCTGCTCCTTGTAAAGACAATATGAGACATCTAGGTGTCAATGTAATGAATCTAAGACCCTTCCAAACCATGAGGGGACTATTCAACTGTTTGTGGGAAGTTAAAACATCAATAAACGTTAGCTTTGTTTCCCATCAGGTCCGGGGAACTGTGAGATCAGAGACCGTCGCATTCTGCATGGGTTTGGGGAGAAGAGCCCACCACAGTGCTCAGCAGATGGAGAGTTTCTACCTGTCCAGTGCAAGTTTGTCAACACTACAGACATGATGTTTTTTGATCTCATTCATAGTTATAACAGGTAAGAACGCAGGCTTCTGAAAGAAGAAAACAATCCTGCATACCTCTTCAAATCATTGTCTTAGTACTATTTTTTTTTTCCTTCCACACATAACCATTCTTCTGTGACCACACAGAATGTTTTCTCATACTGAATGAACCAAGTAAAAAACCTTTTTCTTCTGAATTAAATTTGCTCATTTAGAAAAAAATGATATTTCATCCCTGCAGCCTAATCAGTGTGTTCTCACACAGCAGTGGATACCACATTGCAATCTGTATTTGGAAAAGTAGCCAGGGCTACTTTTCAGACAGACACACAGCAGAGAATTAGATAAATGCACAAGAAACAGTGGAATTCAGATGTATATATGAGGTAGGAAATATGATTCCATATGGGACATGAAAACAGTTGGACAGATGGACAAGTCGCAACAAGCAAAGAGCAAGTTCCATGTGATGATGGGAAACTCTTGTCCATTTAGGCAGTGCTAATGTTGCTCTCACAGTTGAACCAGCAAATGATGAACAGACGTGGGTGAAAGACCAGCTTTGGGTAGTTGGAGAGGTCTGGGGAAGACTTGAAAATGTTGGATCAAATCCTTGTCTGTGGGAGCAAGAAGCTGTTATCCTGTGGAGGAGCTGGGAATTAATGTTCAGGTGCAGAAATAAGGGATGGTCAAGGGGAATCACAGGGGAGGAGTTTGTTTTGGTGCAGATGTTCAGACTCTCCAGAGAAACTTTTTGGTCTCTCGTGAAGTACTATTATTTTGACACCGCAGTCAACACATTTCTCCGGTGGAGGGCAGTGAAGTAAATATAATGTCTCATTCTGACTTGGCTCTGTAGTAGCAAAGGCATTTTATTGTAAATGTCAATTTTGCTGTTTTGAGGTTTTTCTTTTTTAATTTAAGCAAAACTGAAAGGCAGGCCCAAATGCACAGTGCAAATTTGTCAGAGCTTCAAGAGAGGTTATTTTGGCAAGAGCAAAATAATCTGGCTGTTTCATTTTTTTGGCCTGTGGAGTGTGGAAATTCTAAAAGAGCAATTACAGAGGATAAAGCAATGTTTTAAATTAACAGTTTTTTTTCTGCCTTTGGGAGATTAGTCTGAAAAGACCTACAAGATTGGGCTTTTCTTGTGTCCGTGTCATGTAATTAATCACAGCAGGATCATTTCACTCTCAGCTGTCTACCTTTCTAATTATGGCATAGACTTAACACATTACCATCATATCTGAGTATCTCGGGTCATTAATATGTTTATTTTCACACTATTCCTGCCTGAAATGTCATTATCCTGTCCCATAAGCAGGAGGCCAGAATACAGAGCTGAACGGATGAGCTCCACATCAACGGACTGTAGCAGACCAGGGATTTAAAATTTTATAATTTAATATTTTTTGCTCATGTGGAACCAATGGAGCAACTTTCTTTGGTTCCACAGACTGATTTTTGAAACATAGACATGTCACACTAACTCCCTTCCCAAATAATTTCCCTATACCTTAATAAATATTCCAGAACAAATCAGTATGTTAAAAAATATAAATGGAGAAATTCAGAAACTCAGAAGTCTTAGAGCTGAGACTTTCCTAAGAGGAAGACTTTTGGAAAGAAAGATGAGCCCAAATTTCCTGCCTCACCCTGGTGGCTTGGCTACTATTTTATACAGAATGTGCCCCAGCCCTACTTGGATGGGTAACCATATAGAAAGCCTTGTAGCAGATTGATGGGAATGATCAAAAAATCAGAAGTCAAGGAGGATCTCTTCTATTTTCTTACTATAATTTTCATCAGACTGAAGACCTTTTGTCAGTGTCCTTATCCCAGCTCACTGGAGATTCTCTCCTATTACGTATTATTTCATTGGCAGTGGAAAAAAACATGATCTGTTTTTCTCCCTCTATTTCTGAATAGTCAGTGAGAAAGGCAGCTATAACTTGAGCTACATATCAGAAACATAAAAGGGATTACTTGCACACATGCTTTTGACGATCAGTAATGAGTTGTCTTTGCTGGAAGCCAAGAGCAGAGACTCACAGTTTGAAGAAAAGGTCAACAACCTCACATTTATTTATTTACTTTCCCATATTTTTGAGTGCGAGCATTCTTATTGAAATGCACGGATACGCTATAAATTTATCCATAATGTGAATATAGTCATCTTTGCTTCAGCCATTGTTCTGGACTGTGTCTGATAGATAGATGAAGTACTCTGTGTTATCGCTACTCATCTCAAGGGCTGTGATTAAAAAGAGGCTGAGAAAAGAAGCGGCAGAAAGTGAGTTTTCCAAGTAAGGTGAGAAAAGTTCTGTCCTCTTGTTTATGTGGGCCTGATTTATATCCGCTTGTACTTTATTTAGCTGCACTCTCAACTTGGAACAAAAATAACCAGAATGACAGGATATGACTACACATCTGCCCCATATAAAAGTAGTATAATTATGCATGTGACTTCTTAATGTTGAGGTTGAAAGAAAGCAGCATGCAGAATTTTTCCATTGCATCCCGTTTCACTTAGGGGTTGAGATGCTGAGATGATGAGCTCCAAGGACATGAACAGTGCAGAGGTCTGCCTTTGAATCTAGGAGCGTTGCTCTCCTCAGAAGAGAAAAGATCATATTCCTGATTGAGCAGTGGTCAGTGCATAATTCAGGGGAGAAAAAAGCTCTTGAAATACCCCAAGATATTTATGTCTGAGTGTGCATTGAAGACCATAGAAAGATGGTATTTAGGTGTTTGTATCTTAAATTACCTTGTTTTATTGCTGGCAGAAGTCCCTTTGTGTTCTGAAGCATGACATTTTGATTGCTTTAGCATGTCAATGTCAGCAGCAGAGCAGGATTTGATGATCCAAAGCGGAGGGATTCAGTGAGGTTTTTAATTTGAAGATGTGGAAGAGTGCCAGAGCTACCCAGGGATGTGTGCGCTCCGAGACAGGAGCACTGCTGGATAACGCTGGGAGAATCCCAAGGTTACCAGCCCCTTCTCTGCCAGGGCTTGCTGTTGCTTCGTGCATTCCCCAGCTTGTACTTTGATGTTCTGAGGAAGCAGTAACATCTTCAGCTCTCCTGGCAAAAGGTGGCAGAGCAATAAGGCACTCTCAAAGGTAGCAAAGGCCCCTTACTCCATTCTTCTCACCTGACCACTGTTTCCGAGCCAGACAAGCAAGCGTTCCACTGCATTTCTCAGGGGGACTGCAGACTGTTCATGCTAGAGCAGCCCTGAGGCTGCAGGAGGGTGGCACTGGCGTTGAGACTGGTCATAGTCCCAGTTTCACAGGGCTGCTGTAATCTGCTTTGGCCCGTTAGCCTTTTTTCCAATTGATCAGGGCCTAATCCATCGTTACTCTTACTGCTAAGTGTCCTTCCTTGGTAAAAACCTGAGTTGTGTAATTCTCTGAACGTCTTGAGCAAAAAATTCCACTTCCCTGTTGCTAGATTTTTCCCAAATAAGACACATGAAGCTGGGATACCAGACCTTTATCATATTTCAGGGCAAGGGTATGTGTCTGTAAAATAATATGGTTGTTTTGGAACTTGGCATTTTGAATCCAGAAAAACTTATCTTCTGCTTGCTTGGAGAAATCCTAGAGCATCTGTCAGTTAAGATCACGTTTATTATGTTTTTTCCAACTCTGACCGTATTAAGTTTCCTTCCTAAATCATTACATTGCTGGAATCTCACTGGTATCACTGCTAGAATATTATACTGGAAACTTTTGTCTCTTTGACCTCCAGAAGTAAGAGTCAATCTTACTTGTAATATGTTAAAAAGCCTTTCTCCTTAATCTTTTGAGCCATGATCTGAAAATGAAAAAGATTAGTGAGGTTTTTATCAGCTTTTGTGCTTAATTCAATGCAGAAAGCATATGTAACATGTAGGCAAGAAGAAGCAACCTGTTTGTTTAGGCACTCTCATCCTGTGCAAATTTGTGGCAGGAGCTAATGAATGGGTGTTGTAATAATGTTAAGCCAAGGTCTATCTATTTTACACTCTGACAGGCTTTCAAAGATGAGAATAGAATTGAAAACGAGTGTTAGATGCTGGGTACCTGCTTAGGAAAGGTCAGAAATCTGTCTGAAGGGAGATTGTCTTGTGTTTGCTTAAAAAAAATGGCATTTGGGAGACTTGCTAGCCTGCTGAAACACGGATGTGGATCAAGTCAGAGCCTGGTTGCACAAGGAGACCAAGGGGTTTTGAAATGGTTTGGTGCTCTGAAGACATCCTTTCTGCACAGATTTGGGAGGGAAACACAGATGATGCTTTGTTGCTGTTGATGGGCCTTCTTGGGCTCTTCACAGGAGGCTGCTTTTCCTTCCAGGCTCCCGGGGGCTTTCCAAACGTTCAGCTCCTTGCGGGAGACGTTCCCGGAGGTCTCTGGGTACTGTTACTGTGCGGACAGCCTGGGGAGAGAGTTGGAAGGCACTGGTAAGTACCCTCCAGCATCTGGTCCTTTAACTTGAGTGGCTTTGAAGTCCCAAGGGAAAGGACAAATACCAAGTACCAGTCTTCAGATTCATTCGGGATTTCCATTTAATTCGTACACGGGGTAAGACCACTGTGACCAGTGTAGTGTCCATGGGAAAGGCTGGAGCTCACTAATGAATTCCCACCCTTAGGAGCAACACTTCAGTCAGCAGCAAGTGAAGTTGCTGCCTGGGAGCTAATCCTGTCCTTCTTGGCATGGTGGGATAGGATTTCTGAATGTCCAGCCTCTGACCACACTAGAAAGCTGTGTTATATTCAATAAGTCCGATCAGAAAATGCAGAGGAATATAAAGGGCCTGGAGACAGAACTATTTTTTTCTTGCTCAAGCAGAATCATGGAATGGTTTGGGTTGAAAGGGACCTTTAAAGACCATCTAGTCCAATTCCCTGCCATGGGTGGGGACATTACATGGTCCTCCCTTTTCTCTCATAGCCCCAGGATACCTTTTAGGCATGTTAACAGTTGATGGGACACTTTAGAAGAAAGAATGTTTTTCCAAGAAGGAGGAATGAGAAGGTTGAGGACTTCCAGCTCCTCTTTCTTAGATACTGTGGTTTTATAAAAAAAAAAAAAAAAAAAAAAAAAAAATGGGAACAATACAAAACACTATAGCTTAAAATTTAGATGGTAGACGAGAACTTCAACATTGAATTCCCACAAGGGTGAGAAGTTCTCAAAAAATTTGTGCACTCAAGGAAACTACTGCATATCCTTTTTTTTTTTTTTTTTTTAGTATACAACCAAAATGATTGGGAAGTGGGTTTTGGTAATATCAGTTTCTAAATCAGTTTCTAAAAAAAGTCAGTTTCTAAAATTCCATCAAGTGGAAATTCCATCTAATACGGACCGAATCTGAAAGCGCTGAACCAAAACCACAGCACAGTGCGGGTTATGGGATGTTCCTCCTGCTTTTTTTGGTAGATGTCAAGGTATAAATCTAGTGACAGGGTACTCAGCAGTGGGTTATATGATGCGGTGCATTAGGGTTATGCAGTATAAATTCACATTTGGCCTGTTTAGGGAACTGGTTTTCTTTTTCCTGATAGGCTTCCAGATCTGTTAGTCCGGTGTAAAGCAGGTGACTGTCTTAAAAACAGGCTCTGTGCTAAAAGTATCTCTTTCCTAGGCTTGGAATTGCTGCTTGATGAAGTTTACGACACAGTTTTCTCTGTGCTGGAGCCTGCCCGCACATTCACAGAGACCAGCATGTATCGAATCCTGCAGAGGCGGTTTCTGGGGGTTCAGCTAGCTACCTCTGGCAAGTTCAGATGTAAGTTACAACCAGGTGATGCCCTGTAAATAAGGTGACAATTTTGGAGCTTATATGTGACAGCTGCCATTGGGGAGAGTTGTTCTAGGAGTCTCTTGCACTAAAAGCATATAATATCATGGTTTTAGTGCAAGAATCAGGGCCCTTGAATTGCAGCTGGCTTTTTACCTCTGGATTGTACATTCTTAACAGCAGATTGTACCTATCCTCTGATCCTGTGCACTTGAAGTTGACACTAGTTGAAATCCCATCAAATCTCTCTATATCTCTCGCCCTTGATTATGGAGATGGATCTGATGATTTATGAAATTAAAAGGCTGAGAAAGTGCTCCCTAACTTATGTTGGTACACTCAGAAATAGGAAGGCTCTTACATTGACCACAATGCACTCGATCCCCAGGAGGCTACACAAGAGTTTGTAGTGCCTATACCCAGTGAGGCTGAATGTCTGGATCTGCCCTTGGGTCCATTCCATCCCCAGTCAGGGTGGGCAAATGGGGGAGAGCATTGCTCTGCCTGTGAGCAGTGAACTCTGCAGGACAGGAGATCAGGTACCACCTCCTCTCTCCTACACCAGAGCCAGAGAGAATTGCATTGGCTGGGGAGAGTCTGAACCCCCGGGGTGTGATACTTCAGCCTCCCATCCAAATTCCTCTGACATTGCTGTCTGATTCTTACTAAAGTGTTGCATCATCAGAGATATTAAGCAGATACTGATGTAAGTTTTCTGGCCTCACAGTCGCATGGTTTTTCTATTCCTGGGACAAGCTGACTATTCTGGGCAGTCTGGAAAGCATCTTCCCCCTTCCGCTGCACAGTGCTGTTGAGAAAGCTCTGACTGTAGCTGGGGATGCAGCGGCTGTCAGCAAAGATGAAGCTACAACAGCCACAAGATGGGGATGTGGCCACGTTCGTCAGCCGCTGCAGGGACTGCTTTGGTGACTTCGCCAGATCTCACACTGCCACCTGAAGCCACACTCATTAGGAAAGTTGTCAGACTTTCTTGATGAACAGGTCGCTCTGATTTGATGCTCTTGCTACCTCAACCTGGTAGCTCAGTGTAGCTGGAAAACTCTTGACAGCGAGAAATGTTTAAGCTGTAGGATTGCAGGTTTATATAAACAAGTAAAATTTCCACTGGAATGGTGGAGTCTAGGACTGGAGAGAACATAACTGAAAATTTGCTTTATGGACTGTTGACTTCTCTGCCATTAAGGCCAGTTTGATAGGAATTGGGTCTTCAGATCCCTGTGGAGGGAAATAAAGAAATTGAGCGGTCCCAGACCAAATCCGCAGAGTCAGGTGCAGATTCTTTTGCAGGAGCAATGCCTCATTCTTTTCAGAAACACTGATGTTTGCCTTCATCTCAGCCTTCCAAGCTGCACATCTATCTCTGTTGACCAGGTTTGCATTTGCATTAAGGACCAGAGCTCACCTAGCATCCAGCACAGCTCCCTGAGAGAGATGTTGCTACTCTGCCTACCTGTGACTGAGGCTGAAAAATGTGTTGAGGTTTTATTTTCTGTTTAGTTTTCAGAAATTAATACCTACAGTAGCAAACCCTGGGGCCAACAGAAGAGGATGGAGAATTTGCATTTTAGGCTGGCACTTGAAGTGTCACTGAAAACAGTCAGGAAGTTAAACTTTTTTAAAATTTATTTATTTTTTTCTCCCAACTTGGCAACTGATGGGATCAAGCAGAGATGGCTCTGAAACTTTAAGCTTTCCCTCCTTAATGCATGCTGGTTTTCTCCCAGGTCCCTCAAAGTGTGAGGTTGAGCGGTACGCAGCCCAGCGTTACCAGCACGCCTACGTCCCATCTTGTGATGCTGATGGGGGCTACACGCCTGTGCAGTGCCAGCGGGGAGGGCAGTGCTGGTGCACAGACACCAAAGGGCAAGAGGTCCAGGGCACAAAGAGACGAGGACAGCCCCCAGCCTGTGGTATGTATGCGGTTTTAGAAAAGGAAAAATGAGCATATCTCTCCATGTCTTTAGAAAGAAACCTGAAGGACCAGTTCCCTTCTTGGCTCTGGCAGATTCTGATGTTCAAAAACTGAGATCCAAAATCCTCCCTGGGGTTAAGAACCACATTCTAATAAATTATTAAATATCATATTCCTTTTATTTTCCTTTATGACCTTTCTTAGCCTTTTAGTTTTGCATACAGCAAGACTTTTCTTTGCAGCTGTGATATATGTCTCTTGACTTCAGGAGCTTAAGCATTAAGTCAGAATATCTGGGATAATACAAGGAAGTCAGTGATGGTGGTTCTGGGTTTTATTTCCTTCCTTTGGTGAAATGCTATGAAGTTTCTAAGGCATCTCTCATCCTAAACACTTTTTTCCTATTGCTGTCATTGCATATTTGGCTGTGAAAATTGCCAGATCCAGTTAAAAAACCCTCAAACATTTCAGAAGAGGTGTATGGATTTGGGCTTTGAGTGATTTCATGAAGAATATGCCATCAAATCAGTTCCCCAAATGGAAATGACAGCAGAAATGTCCAAGGCCTGGAGGGCAGGAGTGAAGTTAAAAACCTTCACTGGAAACACACTACCTAAACATTCAGGATTGTGCTGGAGGGCTGGGGCACAGGGTCTTAACATGGGGGGGAGGGGGCACCTTTGGGGAAGGTAATTGCACTGCCTGTGAGACACAGTCTTACCATGAAGATAGAGGAGGAGGAACCTCCCCTGGGTGTCACGGCTTCAAGTCGCTCAGAGTGCTCTGGGCACAGACAGGCTTACTGTGAAAAGAAAATGTTAGCATGCCTCCAAGGCTGATCACCAAGGATATGGCAAGGGAACCTCCGAGAGGCCTCGCCATATGTTGGGACAGGTAGTTTTCTCTTTGAATGTGCTTTGCTGAGGCCCCCTTATTTTATTTTATTTTATTTTTTGGAGGGGGGGTAGTGGGGAAGGTGGGGAAGCAATTACTTGAGGCCGCTCGCAGCTTTTATTGGCAGACTCAGGAAATTTAAGCAGGGAAAAGTTTCTACAGAGGTTTTGCAGACTAACTCCTGAGAAGGTATTTCATGAGGATATAGCTGCAGTCTGTGTTCAGACAGCTACATGCCATGTGCGTGTTTCTAGTTCTGCTCTGTTTTATTCCTCTTTAATATCTCTGGCTCTCACACTCAGCAGCTTGAACACTGGAGGAGACAGAGACAGAGGTGTGGGTAGCACATTGGGTACTCACATGACCTGGGGCACCAGGCAGTCCTGATAGGGACATGCATCTTTTCAGGCCTTTTACAGTAAATTCACCCCTCCAGTGCTTTTCTCTTTATTCTTCTTCACTCTGCTTTGACTTGATTTAACAGTGGGTAGGAGGGGAGAGCATTTAAAGACCATGATCCTACATTTGTTTCATATTAGCATACTTGCGGTATTGTGGATTACACTCATTTATTGGTCCCCAGAGGAATGTTCTTCATCCCTCTTACCAAGAGCCAACACTGCAAACAGAAGGGGCCCATCCTACAGAAAATGCCTTTACAATGGAACAACTGTGAGGAACCCCACACCCCTGCCAGGAACTGCAGATCAGGACAAGGGTGTGAAAGGAGGAATGAGAAAGACGTTGATCACAGAGCCTCAGATTACTTGCTAATCTATTTTAGCAGTTTTTAAGATTTCCAGTTTTTATCCTTACTGTTATCAGGATTTATGACTGCTTTATTATATTGCCTGAATATGGAATAAATGGGGACGGGGTAGGGAGCCCAAGGGAGGCCGTGTTGGAGCAGACCAAAGGTGTTTATCTGTCATCCTGTCGCCTACAGGGACAGCAGTGCTGCTTAGGGAGAAAGTGTGAGAAACATGGGAAATGCATATAGTTTCCATATACCTTCCTGTTGGAGGGAAAGGCCCCAAACTGAAGGCTGAGCCCAGATCACTGTGTTTAGCATTCCCCTATGGAGTCATCTTCCAGGGACTTGCCTAATTGCCCTTTAACCCTTCCTAGCATCCTCTGGCAATTAATTTCATGATCATAATTATGTGCCCTACTTCTGGACCATTCTAATTCCCATACTGTGAGAAATACTGAATAATAATTGTCTATTGTGAATGATGTAGAGAATCCTGATTTTTAAAAACCTTTATTATATTTTTCATCCAAGTTGAACAGTTTCTCCTACTGGAAAAGCTGTTTTGTCCTCAAAATATTTTTGCATCCTTTCTCTACAATTCTGCTAGTTTTGCATCCCTTCTCTATAATTCTGCTACTTCGGTGGGAAAGGTAACTGTGTGGTGCATGATCCAAGCTGCTGTATGCATTCTGAAGATCCAGTAAGTGCCATAACCATCCTGTCTGTTTGGTTCTCAGTGTCTTTATATCTACCAAGTCTTTAATTTTTTGAAGTCTTTTGAGCCTTAAGCTGACATTTTCAGAGGTCCTTCTTCAGTGATGTGTTGCATCCTAACTTGGATCTATTGTTATCTGTATATGAATGTATACACGGGGCTGGATGCATATATACCTATGAAATAGCTTGGCCAAGGATATGGGTGACTAGAGCCACTGTTGGTACCTCAGTACCCTGACATTTGACTATTTTTGTTGATATTTTGTATTTTTTTCCTTTAGAGCTCATCTGTGAATGCCATCTGGTTCTTAACACTCTATTATTGCTAATTTTAACAATTGTTTTCAAACCTCTTGTAACGAGCACCTCACTATGAAATTGAAGATCTAGGTAGGAAGCTTCCATAAATTCCTCACTGGTGATCACTGCTTAAAATAACTTTCTGTCTTTCTGCAGTCTATTTCTATTTTTTAGGTTCACATATTGCACCTGGGTCATCAGAGGTTTTCATTAGAAGCAGGTATCCTACCAGAGAATTAAAATATTTGGAAAAGTCTTTATTCATTCTTCTGGCCATAGGAAAAGAAATGAGGTTTTACACTGGGAAACAGTAGAGACAGAAAAAGACCACAGAGCAGACAACTCAGACATTGTGAAGGAATGTTTCCTTTCACTTTGTATCTTGACTGGAAAATTTTATTTATAGACCATATTCAACAATAGTTCAAATTTGCTTATCAATGTGTGTGATGTATGGTTGAGGAACTAGAGACAGCTTAAACTACACTTTTATGTGGTTTCTTCTGAGGCCGCTTGAAAGATATCCATAGAGTTACAGGTTTTGGAGGTTCCAAAATTTGCATTTTTTTTTTTTTTTTAAATCTTCTTTGTCCAGGTGAAGAACAAGGGTGCATCTCTGAGCGGCAACGAGCCTTGTCGAGGATCTTTTATGGCCCTACTGGGCACTTCAGTCAGCCCAATTTGTTTTCCATGCCAGATATGCAGTTGGAAAAAATAGCTGGCTTCTCAAGACCCTGTCCTCCCTCCTTCAAGGAGCTGTTTCTGGACTCTGGATTGTCGTCCCCAGTTGCACAAAGCCCATATGTCAGCCAGACTCCAGGGCTAGAAGCCACCCTTAGCGAAGCCATCACGGGGATGTTCCCATCAAGGGAACTGGCTCAAGTGGCACTTCAATTTACTGCCAATCCAAAACGTTTCCAAGAAAACCTCTTTGGAGGAAGGTTCTTGAAGAATCTGATCCAGTTTAACTTCACAGGGGCACTTGGTACTAGTGGGAAATACAGCATTGGCCAATTTTTCCCACAGGAGGATGTGGCAGAGAGGGGTAACGGCCAAGGCCTTCTGGAATCATCTGAGGCATTTTCACTGGAGGTATCAAAGGGGAACTCCATTCTGAGTAAACCTCTTGTAGGCAGCTTTGGTCGCACAGTAATTCTACAAGACAATCAGAATATGATGAAATTCCTTTCCTCTGTTCTGGAACTACCCGAGTTCTTTACTTTTCTTCAGCAAGTGATTTCTGTCCCCAAAAGCATTGCTGAAGATTTAGGTGAAGTGGTAAAACTAGCATTGGGATCCAAAGACTGTGGTGAAGAGTCAAGAAACCTGTTTGTTCCAACATGCACCAAGGAGGGGAGGTATGAAGAAGTTCAGTGCTATGCAGGCGAGTGCTGGTGCTTGGACACTTCTGGTAAGGAAGTTCCTGGCTCAAGAGTTCAAGGCAAACGTCCGAGGTGTCCCACTGATTGTGAGAAGCAAAGGAGAAACCTGCAAATCTTGAAGCAAAGCCTGCCTGCCGGATCAGATCTTTTTATTCCCTCTTGTACTGAGGATGGAGACTTTCTGCCACTCCAGTGTTATGGGACGAATTGCTTCTGTGTTGATTTGAATGGCAAGACTATTCCAGGAATAAGGGGAAAAGCTGGAAAACCAATAAAATGTAAGTTCTGGGGACTGGAAATTTAAAGATGCTTCCTTACTGTCTTGAAATGTCATGGTTCTTTCTCCATATCTGATTATATCTGGAAATTTATGGATGATGGATACAAACAATATTGTCCCCTAAGAGGAAAGCAAATCAGCCCTACAGTTGCAGGGGAACAGTGGGAAATACAGTGTATGTAAACCTTGATATCCCAAGTCTTAAAGATGGTCCCTTCTTCTTTCAGAGTGCAGGGCAGGCACGCTCAAAACAGAGGAGCCTGAGGTCTTGTCTTTTTAATGAGCATGTCATCAGCATACGTCTCTATCTAAGTGTGTAGCTAGTGTGTATAATACCCATGATGCCCAAGAGACCTGGAACACCTGTGTAAGTGAACGTGACCCATGCTGACTGAAATTGCCCTTTCACTTCCAGGACCAAGACACCTGGCCATGGTCACTGGCTCATCCTTATCCTGAGAACTGAAGAGCTTCAGTGCCTTAAACCATGACTCTCTTTTAGTCTTTTACCTCAAGAATGCATCCTCAACTTGGTAGGATGTCACGGGAGTCCAAACATAGGAGAGGGTTTCAAAGGCTAATAAGTTTCTCATAAAGGTCACACAGTCAGGCCAGAAAAGTGAGTCTCAAATTACCAGTCAGACATCAATTTGGCATTTTAACTTGTTTATAGACTATGAACTGCCTCTTCTTGCCCTTCTATTAATGTAATACAAAGGACAAAGGAAGAACATAGCCTGGGGATATTTGTCTTTCAAGTATCTGTGAACTGAAATGGCACATAAACAGGGAGAACAGAGCAAGAGAAGAGCCTACCTCTCATTTTGGAAGGAATAGCAGAGTATCCAGCAGATGATAGTGGTGCATAGTGAAGGAGCTCCTTTGAATAGCAGTTTGCAGAGGTAGTGGGGAATTTATCACAATGATATGAAATGGTATGGGATTTATATCTAGCAACCCATCTATAGTACGATCAAAAATAGACAGGTTCATAATTGTCTGGTGCTCAAAAGGAGATGAGCTCCTATGTTTTGCTAGGTCTGTCGAGCTGCTTGATGGTAAAATGACATTTGGGTCTGGAGATGGCAGAAAAGTCTTCCAAAACAAACTCACTCCAGCATTTTGAGGGATGGTATTTTTATATTCAGTTGCAATGTTCAGTAGAGAATAGGAAGAGAGGACAACAGAATCTGAAAATTCTGGTTATGTCCAAGAAGAAATAAAATCAGTATTATCCTACTATTCCTACTATTCAGATGGTTGCTTTTGCAGGGATTGGCTGAATAAGAAGTAATTGACAGATTATCAAGTGTATCTGAAAATACCTAGTTGGTGTGAAAACATTCGGGAAGGCATTTAGTGGCATCAGTCACCTATCGCCCCCACTAAGAACTAAAAGCACCTAATGTGCTCAGATATTTTAAAAAATAATATCTTTATGCATCTTTCAGTGCTCACGTGCCTTTTTAAATCTTACCCTGGTTCAGCATGGGAACTTAATAGCCTTAGCCTTCTAAATAACAGACCAGAAATGTTTTTGTTAGTATTGGGATAAGTGACCAAGTTTTAGTAATGGTGTTTATAGTACTGGGGAGGGTAGGGTGTATTTCATGTTTTCAGTGCATTCATAACACATGCTATGCATGTTTTTCTTTTTTCCAGGCCCAAGCACTTGCCAAGTAACAGCTGGTCAGGAGTTTCTAAAGGCTGTGAAACTCCTGTTGTCAGATCCAAGTGCTCTGTCTCAGCTCTCCAGCATTTACCTCCCTCAGTGTGATGCTGATGGAGCCTGGAGGCAGGTGCAGTGCAGTGGCCCTCCTGAGCAAGCCTTGGAGTGGTACGAGCGGTGGATTGCAGAGAACCACGAAGGCAAAAGCCTGCCTGTTGCTAATCTAGCAAACATCATAACTGGATATAAAAATGCATCTTCCAAAGGCTTTTCAGTTTTTGTTAAGGCTTTGTATGAGGCTGGGCACCAGAATGTCTTCCCAGCATTCACCATGTATTCCTCCTTCACTGATCTCCCACCTGAAATGCTGGAAGGAAACGTGACTAATGCCTCCGAGAACATTTTACTGGATCCATATACATTTTGGCAGCTTCTGAATGAGCAGCTGACCTATTACCCAGGACCCTATACTGATTTTAGCACTCCATTAAACCACTTTGAACTTCGTGATTGTTGGTGTGTTGATAGCAAAGGAGAAGAGCTGAAAGGAACAAAGGCAGAAGTGAACCAGGTCCCAGCATGTAAGTAACAGAATTTCTGGCACATAAGTAACAGTGGTTTTGGTCTTTGCTTTTATGCCACAAGAGCAAAGTTCTTTCAAGTGCTGTGAAGCAGGAGAAAATGACTTACTGGAAAGATCATCAATACTACCATTGTCACTGGCCACCAGAGGCAGGGTAACTAATTTTTGGTAAATAAGTGGTCTCTCATCTTTGGGAATAAGGAGGAATAAAGTTCCATATCAAGTTTATATAGATTTTATAACTTAGAATTTGGACATATAATGCTTTTGCAGAAGATACTTAGGCAGGTGGCAAGGGACAAGGGACACTTTGAAGTTAGAAACAGTGTGTGAAGAGTTGTATGGAAAAATTGGGATTACACTGCGATGTAAATGACTTTCAAGAATGCCTTAAAATGAGGCAAGAGGAATTTTCTTTACTGTTTCTTACTACACAGTCAAGTATAACAGAGTAAAAGAGGGTAGATTAAATGTAGGGAAGAAATACTTCACTGTGAGTGTCTTGAGGCACTGGAACAGGTTTCCCAGAGAAGTTGTGGATATCCTCTCCCAGGAAATGTTCACAGTCGGGCTACATGGAGCCTTGAGCAGCCTGGTCTAATGGAAGGTGTCCCTGCCCATAACAGAGGGGTTGGAACTAGAAGATCTTTAAAGGTTCCTTCCAACCCAAACCATTCCATGATCCTATATCCACTAGACATCACTTGGAGAAGAGTGAGGCCAGCACTGGTTTAGTAAGCCCTCTGCTATATTATAAATGTAGTTACTGAAACCATTCTCATCACATAGTAATTTTCCAGCTAGGAGGAAGAGGCAGGACAATAAACAGTAAACTTCCAAGTGAGCAAAGAGTGTCAGAGATGCCATATCTGTGGACAAATGGGGAATAAAGGGGACAAAGCACATTAGCAGAGAGTTGTTTTATCAGAGAAGCTTTCACTGAGCTGGTTCAGTGTGTTGAACTCCTGTTCTGAGTCGGTAGATATAGGGAAAGAATGAGCCAAGTGTCAGCTGCCACTGTGGAACCAAGGGATATATCTTCATTTTCCTTTCCTAGTCTCTCTTCTGATTATCCACTTTTTTTTAAAGACAGAAACTGAGGGACAGTTCTGTAGAGACATATTAACTCAGTTTATAACCGGTGAGGAGGAGGTAACTTAAAATCATCAAGGCTTTGCCTCAGGAATATTTGGGTGATTCCTGGTACTCTTAGACTCTTGCTGTTATATAGATAAGCATTGACAAGTCTCGTTTGTTTGCGTGCTTCATTACGCAATTCAAAAATGAGAGAATGCAGAAAGAACTGGAAGATGCTGACTAAAAGACCAACTAGTTTTCACAAGCAAATCTTTACTGGATTTAGGTAAAAGGCATTAATATACCTTCTGGTTCTACAGGTCCTGGTTTATGTGAAAGTGTTAAGCAGGAAGCCATGAAATTTATGGAGGAGGTGGAGGAGCTCATCCTAGCATCAAATCGTTCCCACTTTGCTTTTGGAGAGAGCTTCTTGATGGCAAATGGAATACAGCTCACAGACAATGACCTGCTACGTTCTGCTCAGCTCTACGACTCAGAGGTGGTGGTCTCTGAAAAGCTGTTATTGGGCAATGACTATGCTCTCCAGCTGGCTGCACAGTCAGGTAGGTGGAAGAGAGATGAGAGTTTAATTAAATGGATTAATGCCCAGAATCTGTGCAAGAGTACTCTATGCCAAATTCAACTTTGCTGAAAAACGGGTGGAACTCAGCAGGTATGATTAATCAATGTAATTAACCTGCCAACCCAAGAGCTGATTTCAGTTGTCTTTTGTGTATGACATGACAGATATATACAATCTGGACACCTAACAGCATTTATATACTTGCAGCATTTCATAATTTGCCTTCTAAAATACAGGGAACATTCAGGTGTTTGCAAATATGCATTTAAAATATCTTGTATTGTCCACTATACGCTTTCTTTTATTTATATTTTATAGTCCTGCATTTCTACTGGAAAAGTCACTTTAATTCAAAACATTCTGCTGGGGAAGCAACACAGCTGGGATTTCTCCCTTACATCCCACAATGTGATGGCCTGGGAAACTGGGAGCCAACACAGTGCTATGAGAGCACGGGTGAGCAATTGCTAACAAGATACTCTGGGCTTTCTAAACAAGGGAAAGCTAATCAAAATTCTGATAAAAATGTGGAAAACCTGTGTTGTTGTATCCAAGCTGGAGAGAGGTGGTCTACAAGATGGGTAGAAAGTTGACTGGAGTGAGGGACTCAAGTGACAGTTCATTGGGGCTCAAAAATCAATCAATGTTCAGCTGCTCGCTGCTAGTAGTGTTCCTGAGGGGTCAGTTCAGGGGTTGGTATTGTCTTGGTCATTAATGAAGCAATGAAATGGAGTGCACTCTCATCAAGTTTGTGGATGATACCAACGCTGCAGGATAGGGCTGAAATGGAAGAGTCTCACCAGAGCTGCTACATTTCCATTCCCACCACTGCTCTCAGGTGTGGTCTACTTATCTTCAGATAGCAGAGATAACTGTGACTTAGATTTACTGACCACTTTCTATAGTGCTGCTGAGGATGAAAGTCTTCCCAGTACACAACAAAACATACTTCAGTACAACATTTAAAATAAAACTGCTTTTCTTCTCTGTCCAGGTCACTGCTGGTGTGTGGATGAGAGAGGACATTACGTCATGGATTCCTTGGTCTCACGCACAGCAGAACTTCCTGAATGTCAGTTGATTTTTCTTCCTAAATATATGTCTTTATCTGTTCTTACAAATTTTAATATTTATTGAATATTCTAGTATGATATGCATGAAGCAAATCTTGTTTCTAACCACTTCAAGAAAAGAAAAACTAATTTTATGCTTGTCTAACTAATGAATTTATTTTCACTGTGAGTGATTTCGGCTTCCATGATTTGCGAATGGACACTCTACTGTTGATGGCCCTGCTTGAGTATGGGGATTGGACCAGATGTCCAGCCAGATGTCTCCAGAGGTCCCTTCCAACCTTGACCATCCTGTGATTCTGTGCTTGCCAAACACCGATCAGGAATTCCCTGACTGAGGCTGTAGCAGAGCCTGCTGGGGATGTACCCCTTTCTCTAGCTTAGGTTTGAGAACTTGATTTTATTTTAACGTGCATGTATGTTTTCCCTCTTACAGGCCAGACATCATGTCAGCGATCTCGAACCAATGCCTTTATTTCCAGCTGGAGACAGAGCAGTTCAAAGCTGGATGCCTCTACAGCTGATCTGTTCATACCCTACTGCCTTGAGGTGATTTAACATGACTGAAGGAGGAAGAAACAAAACCTCCGTGGTTTTACTTATGCCATGCCAAATGTTCTTATAGTTTCAGTCTATGCTGCTTAAGCATCCCTTGTGCATTGCCATTAACCTGAAAGAAATGGGTAAGACAAAACTGACAGCAGGTTTTGCCCTGCATAAGGCAGAATTTAAATAGTTTTGAGATGAAGATTGGGAAGAGGAAGATCTGTCTCTGCCTACTCTTCCCTCCTACAGGGTGGCTTTGTTTAGTCCTTTTGCAGGGCTATGCTTAAAAGGCATAACTTAATTTACTGACATTTGCAAGATTCTTTCTTCTTGAGATGTGAGAGAATGTCAGGATGAGAGGGAGTTGGATGCAGGTACCCCAAAATAGAGTCCGTGATGCTCTCAAAACATGACAGTGATCACGATAGAGCCCTGAGACAGGCAAAGAGCAGACATTTCAAACTAAGATTATACCAGAACTTCATCTCAATGGGTTTTCAGTCTCTGTACTGCTTCTCTCAGGGCCCAGCTTGTGTATTAAATTAGGTGGACTGTATTTTAATATTTTGTGCTTAATTTCAATGTGTTGTATTACTAGAAAAATGTAAATATAATAAAATATTTTAACCAACCTTTGGGATATGGATAGTAGAGTGTCTGTGTTGATACATTGATCTACAATGACACGTAATTGATTTTGTAGACAGGAGAATACGCTGTGCTACAGAGATCCAACACAGATATTTGGTGTGTAGATCCTGTGTCAGGAGAAGTATTTCAGCATGGCAGCAAAGATTTGGATGGCAATCCTGAGTGTGAGTAGTAATGCTTTATCCACAGCCTGTGATGCTAGTGGCAATGCCTCATGCTTTGCATCATATGTACTTTTTTTTTCAGAATGATACCTGTGAAACACAGGGGGCTTACAGTTTAATTCCTCAGTGATATGGTACATACAAGCACATCAACACTGAAAGGGTATATCTGAAAATGGTTATCCTTTACTTTCATAACACCAAAAATAAACTAGTGTAGACAAACTGATGAACAAGCTTCTATGCATTTTTTTGCCTCTCATTTCTTACCACCATAGAAAATTCTTTGAGCTCATGAATGAGTTTTCTAAGTCAATCAATCCTGAATTGCCCATTTTACATGGTCCACAACCATTCCATGGTATGCAATTAGATCTATAATACCTTTTTATTGTCTTCAAATAAAGACAGAGAACTGTTGAAGTCTCAGAGGAGATGGTTGATCAAAAAAGTTGAAGAATCCCTGCGCATAGGAACTGAGATACACTACTGGAGCCTGTGCACTGGCTCTGCTCTTCTGAGCAGTACAGGCAACCCAAGAGCCTACAGCTCTGCTGTGCTTGTTTCTTCAGTTCTTTAGCTAGTGATTTTCTGCTTGCCATGTCCCATAGAAAATTTGGGAGAATAAACTGCTGGCTTCAGGCAAATCTTCTCCTGGAACATCTATAACAGAATAGGTAGTTACTCAAGAGAAGATAGTGAGTTAGATAGTACCGTCATCTGACCCAGCACGTCTACTTTATTTTTCTTCTATATGGGCTAATAATAGAAGTCCATGAAGATGTGTAACAGGCCTGATGAGGGATAAGTAATGGCACGTTTACTGAGGAATTAGTTGTGTAATCGTTTGTTACACAGGTTTACAAGCTTACTCTGACACTTGCAGATGAACAAAATCAGTAAGAACCAACTTTGTATCAAGTTTGGATTGAATTTTTTGGATCTTCTTGTCAAGGTGTAGTTCTGTATGCTCATGTCCCTCTTTTGACCATTTGTGGGAGACCATAAATTTTCTGAGAGACCATTTTTTCAGTTTTTAAGGTATAAAACAGAGACATTTTGACTATTTTGAAAAAGAAACGGTCATGTTATTACATTTTAAATTACCTTAATCAAAAATTTTTACTGAAAATATTAATTTGATGATTTTTTAAAAAATTTAAATATCAGCATCTAAATGATACATCATTAAATTTATAGCAAAAAAAAAAACATAAATGCAAAATAAATATCAGTATTTTTTCAACTGTTTTGTTGGTGCTAACCCATATAAATTGCCCTTTAATCTTTAGAAAAAATGTGGTTTCCTAGTGGAAGTAACATTCCCCGTTTTCATAATGATTCAAATTATTTATGGTTTCATGATCACTCATCCTTCTTCCTTGTAATAAAACAGGCTGAAGGCATTGCTGTTAAAGTCTTTAGGACAGTTTGTTGTCTTCTGTACCTTGCAATTATTTTCTCTTTTTAAAGGTCCTAGTTTCTGTAATATGCTGAAGTCTAAAACTGGTTTACGAGAAGCTGGCAAAGGCTACATCCCACAGTGTGAAGGGGACAATGGGACTTTTTCACCTGTGCAGTGCAGCCAGGATCAAGAGAACTGCTGGTGCGTCTTTGACAATGGAGAAGAGGTGCCAGGGACACGCATAAGCAGAGGAAGACCTGCATGTGCAAGTGAGTTCCTGCTTGAGGCACATTGCTTCTGAGCAAATCCAGGTCTGGAACTTGATCCAGATCCTAACTTCTTCCAGTATTTAATTGTATTTAATCTTCTTTGTACAAACCTTTATAGAGACTTTTGCTCAAGAAATTTGCTTATCTTTGTGTTATAGCAGATTTCAGACCTACCTGGGCATGATGTCCAGTTTTCTTCAAGTGCTTTGCCAGGGAGAAAGGAGAAGGGAATGGATCTTTGATTTTTCCTTATTCATAAAATTGGTTAAATCAAGGTAGTTGAGCTGTAAAACTTAGCTAAAAAGTCAATCTGAACAGCTTGCTGCAAACTTGACCCTGTTCCAGTCTGAGCTGGTTCTGGGATTAAAAGTCATTTAACTGACTAAAATAAAATTTGAAAAATGTATGCTTCTGCCATTCCTACTCTTAGCTTGTGACCAGAGTTGTGAAGAGGATGTGCCAAAGTGCTACATATTCACAGAGTATTTCCTGCATTATCAGATATGTGAAGCACTGGAATTCACACATGGTTTCCAATGAGATGTCCAAATGGGAGACATTTGAATAATTTTAATTTGCAATGGCCTTTATGCATCTTATCACTTAAGTGAAGCAAAACAAATTAAACTTTCTATGCTCCAAAGTGTAATGATAAGTGGAAACTAAAGATGTGAAAAGAAAACCTTCAACTATTTTTTCCATAGTTCTTTGTTTTTTTTTTTAAAAATGAGAACTGTTGGTAGACTTAGGAAAATTAGATCACATGATAAGAAATTGCTTTGATTTCCTTCTGTGATTCTCCTAGATAAAGAGCAACACATGATCACCAAGCAAATACCTGGTTGTGTCAGCCCAACTAGCTGCAAGGCATTTTAATCAGTGAGGGAGAATCACAGAATAATACCAGGTTGGAAGGGACATCAAAAATCATCTGGTCCAACCTTTCTTGGCAAATCACAGTCTAGATGAGATGGCCCAGCACCTTGTCCAGCTGAATCTGAAAAGTATCCAATGTTGGGCAATCCACTACTTCCCTGGGGAGATTATTCCAGTGGCTGATTGTTCTCATTGTAAAAATTTTTCTTCTTGTGTCCAATCATAATCTCCTCGGGAGTAATTTGTACCCATTACCCCTTGTCTTTTCCATGTGACTCCTTGTAAGAAGGGAGTCTCCATCTTATTTGTAGCCACCCTTCAAATACTGGAACATGACACTAAGGTCTCCCTGAAGCCTTCTCTTCATAAGGCTGAACAAACTCAGTTCTCTCAGCCTTTCCTCACATGGCAGGCTTTCCAGTCCTTTGATCATCTTTGTGGCTCTCCTCTGGACCCTCTCCAGCCTGTCCACATCTTTTTTGTGTAATAGGGACCAAAACTGAACACAGTATTCCAGTTGTGGCCTGACAAGTGCTGAGTAGAGTGGGGTAATGACTTCGTTATATCTGCTGGTGATGCCCTTGTTGATGCAGCCCAGCCCAGAAAGTTGTCCGTCTTTGCTGCTGCAGCACACTGTTCACTCATACTAAGCTGCTTGTCCATTAGGACCCCCAGGTCCCTTTTCACAGAGCTTCTTCCCATCTGGGAAGATCCCAGCCTGTGCTGAATTCCTGGGTTATGCACTCACAGGTGCAAGACCTTACATTTGTCCTCATTGAACTTCATAAGGTTCTTGTTAGCTCACTCTTCCAGGCTTTCCAGGTCTTCCTGCTCCCTTCTGGAGTGTCCACTCCCCCACATAGTTTGGTATCATCAACAAGCTTCATCAGGGTACACTTGATCCCACCATCCAGATCACTTATGAAGATACTAAACAACTCTTCAGCTAACTTGGAAATCACCACCAATATAATTTTCTTTAAACTCTCTTATAAAAATAGAGAGCTATGCAGATGGGCTTTCATGAGATGCTACAAGGAGACCCCAGGGTTGTATCTGACCCATTCATTGTGGTGCTGTGTGGAGATGCCCAGGTGAGCTCTGAAGAGATGAGCTCCAGAGTTAGGGTTATGTAGTCATGTGAGCGTAGCAGCCCAGTACAGGTTTCTAGCTCTTCAGAGAAGCAGAGCTGATCATTCTGACAAGTACACTGCTGCTGCTATAGGGTTATGGGCTAGTATCCCTGTGGGACATGGGGCCGTGTGGTATTTATTTTGTTTGGACCAACTGGAGGAACTCAGCACAACACCCAGCACTCAGCCATATAGGTTGTTGTTCCCATAGACTCTGAAGGTGAACAGGGAAAAGCGGAAGTGTTTCCAGTAGGCCAGAGAAAAGTCAGAACTAGTTATAAATGTTAAGTCCTTGATATCTCCTTTTCTCCATCAAGGTTCATTTTCTAGATTGCCCCTTAAATTCCAAGGGAATTTATAGAACACATTCTAAGGAGGGTTTAGTTGTATCCTGAGATATGCCTTTAAGATGATTTTACATTTTGCATGCATGTCTGATGTTTCTTGGGATCCTGTAATGCTGTACTTTTCCTAGAGGAAACAGTGACTGAATGATTAATGACCTTTCTTTTTTAAAAGACTGAGCTGAGAGAGGGAGCTGCTTTGAAAATATAGTGGAAACCTGGCTTTACTGAAAGTTATTTGTTATTTTCTGCATAGAAATACCATTGAAAAAATCTTTAATGATTTTCCTGGATTTTGAAATAGCAATGGAAATTTTTCATGCTAAACAACTTAGTTATTGTGTAAGAATAAAGAAGCAAGTTATTTTTCCCCTCAGTCTATCCATCCTTATACCTCTAATCCTAGGAACTACTAATAATTTTTCAGGAAAAAGGGAAAGGCGTACTATCTCACTATCTTGGAGATCTTGTCTATCAGCAAAAGAAGCTGTCGTGGTGGGAAAATATGATAAAATTCTCCTCAACATTATAACAGACCACTGTAAACATCAAGTAATAACTTCACAGTGCCCGGTGCATGCAATGAGGTATTCATTAGCTTAATCATTTCCATCAGAGGTAAAATCCAACTTTTCCTAGTTGACATGCACCAGAGATGATGCCAAGTATCCTAGCAGTTGTCATGCATCTTCCATTCTCATGCCCACTTTCCACAGCTCTGAGCACAGATAGAGGGAAAGCCTTCCAGAGAAAGTCCTGGAGACAGAAATTTCCTTATGGAAATCTTAAGAAACACCTATAAAAGAAGTGTCAATATTCAGCTGGATTCTGATTCACTCCTACAGGACCAATAAATTGGGGCAGAATTAGAAGAATGACAAAATGATGCAGGCTTGATAATGATAGTAAATGAAAAGATATCTGTAGAGGGATAAATGAGCAAATTACCAATTGAGAACTGAAACCTGTGAGCCACACCAGGAAACCATCTATCACTTATGTTTTGGGGGCTGGATATTTCTCTAGTTCACACACGAACTCTCATTGGAACAGACAGTAAAAGATTCTTGCAGCTTACAGCTGAGACTGGATTTGACTTGCTGGATATAGAAATGTGTTAGAGCAATAAAGAGACCACAGACTGATTTTTATATACTTTGTATAAAGAGATACTAATGTAATTCACATATAATGGTGAATGTAGTTTACATTGGTCAGGATAAGTATTAGTGACTCTTTTATGGTTATATCTTTTGGCCCTAAAATCTCAGTAGGCTTATTAAAAGTTTGTTAAATGAGGAATGCCAGGTTTCCACCTTTACTGAAAAAGAGACTGGTTACAGAGTCAATGAGCAAAGAGAAGGAATGTAGTGGCCCCATTTACAGAGTTATTGCAGAAAAATGCTATAAAGGAGACTTGGAAAAAAAATGCATTTGGCAATACAGAGAGACAGATATGAAAGTCTTTCATTTTGGCATTGAAATGCTCAGGGTTGGAAAACAAAGATATACTGTGCACACTGGATCCCAGATTCATCCGGCAATGTTTTAAGCTTTAACCAAAGTGCCTGCTAAATTAAGGAATTAATCTTCATATCTCCATCAGAAGGGGGAAGAGAGTCTGCTCAGACCTGAGCCATCATCAATGTTTGCCTTTCTCCAGTACCTAGGGAGGCTGGGACTGATCTGAGCATTTCTATCTAGAAAATTATCTATATATACACCAAGCAAGTGAATTGTATGATAAGAGAACATGTTTTTCTTTATATCTAACTGAGGAATTTGTTTTTTCTTCCTATGTTTTGTAGCTCTAGAACTCAGAAGTGTTCATTAAATATATATTCAGATATATTCAGTTTATTCAGATATATTCAGTATTAGGTTGGGATTTGGCTAATATTGAGTGAATCAGTTTGTAGTGATTAGTAGTAATTAATTATCATTGTAGTTAGCTTGTAATAGTCTGTTATAGTGGGATAGAAGGGTTGAAATGACTGTATTGATGCATAGTGTGTTGATAGGATAAACTTTGTGCTCCACCTCCAAAGCTGTGTACTACCGGTAAAGACCTGCTGGGTCACCAGAAACATCCTGGTGCTATTGAGAACACCATAGTCATAAGCTCTTGGTCTTAAATTTTTCAAATTTTGCTCTAAAGAGAATTGAGGTTACTTTGTTTTGGCCCTGCCTGTTTCCACTGGATAGCTTTTGTACAGTTTTGTTCTGCTGATGGTTAGAAACCTTGTCCTCATTTCTTGTTTAAATTTTTTCATGATTGTTTTAAACGTACCTGTTCTTAGAAACCATGCATGTAGCTTTATGGACGCAATGCATTACCCATCAAAGTCAATATATGTCTTTTCATCAGCTTTAGTAAATGGAACCATGCTGACATCAAGCCTGATCCAAGTTGAGATGAGTGGGAAATGCACAGGTGCTGTCTAGGTTTTCTGTTGATATGAGGGTTTTGTGGACTTTTTGATAGAAGTGCTTCATAGCATGCCACTAATATATTGCCTTTCTCATGTTCCTAAAGGTCCACAGTGTGCTCTGCCATTTGGTGCCTCATCTGTTCTCAATGGAGCTCTATTTTGTGAAAACACTTCTGGGCAAGCTTCAAGCATTCAGCAGTGCTGGCTGGCGTGTCGCCAGGGCTTCCACAGCGCCTCTTCCAGCACGTTGTTTCAGTGTGATGTGCAACAACGTCGATGGGTCTCAGCTGCCCCGCTCTACCAGGCCTGCCAGAGTATGTCTGAACTGCCATGGGTTGGGAAGGATGTAGAGCATTGTAAATAGATGTACAAAAATCTGCTTTCATCACAAAGCTACTGTGTGACTGACAATAATTGGAAATAACAGTTACACGGGAGTTGCTAAATTAAGGTGCAGTAGATTAGATCTGTCTTCTGCCATCTTCATCTCTGTCTCTTGGCTGGCTCCTATACTGGAAACAGCCTTGCTTTTCTGTGATAATATAGCTATAAATAGTTATTCAATCTATATGCAGATTTTTCTTTGTTAGTTAAAAGATTCTGGCACCATGAAGTGATTCTGATGGAACTTCTTAGTTCTGGAAGAACAGATGAGCACCAGATGTTTGAATTTGGCAGAACTTGACTGTTTATTTGCATAATCAAGTCACTGTTACTTCTGCATCTTTTTGCAGCAGTCTGTTACTTAGGATTATTTTTGTCTTTGTTGGCTGACTTGTGGTATTTTTCAAATGATTTTTCTTTCAAGAAAAAAATGGCACTTCAAATCTTAGAAGAATCAGTTGTCTATTCAGAGCTCATGTAATTGGATATTAATGTTGGCCTTTTCAGTTATTTCAAATAGAGATACAGTCTGATCAAAATGGCAATTTGTAGCAGTATTAAACTTTGAGAAATGCAGATCTTGATGCCAAGCTGGCAGCTATTCTTCATCTCCAGAATGGGTTAAACCCATCCTGGAAACCACTGTAGTGACACATTTTTAGTCATATCCCAGGTTTTCTATTCAAAATGTAAACGTCTTTAAATTTTAAATTTCATACTGAGACTTTTTTCTGTCTGTAATCATGTTTGCTAGGTTTTTGTAGCATGTTATGAAGTAACTTTCGTGGCTGCCTGATGGAAGTTGAATAACTGTTTGTAAGGACAGGGGAGAGTGTGTGGCAATCTGATACAAGCTGCCATATAATGCGAGCTAAGGATTTCACCCAGCAATTTATATTTAAAAGAGAGTATAGTTTTAAGGAGAGAGAAAAAATTCCAACACATCAGAAAACGATTGAATGAGCTTCATGATAATGGAGAATTCATCACAAGTAATTTGTTCCAATGGAACAAACCCACAGTCTTAGAAATTTTGTTTCTTGTTCTTTATGTGTACACTTAGAGACTGTGGTTAAGTCAGATGTTAAATACTCTCTGATAAACTAAGCAGATAAGGGGTTTTGTGCCTCGGAGGAAAAAGCAGGCTTTTGTGTCCTCTGGTCCTTCCCACCATTCTCCTTGGAAGAATTCCAGGCTTTCCCAGGCTCATTTTGGGGCACGCAACAGGGAATTTTGCTCCAGCAGTGACACTTGTATGTGATGCAGCCAGGGTCTGTAGAGCAGACAAATGTGGGAAAGCTCTGCCGCTTGTCCAGGGCGGTGGGAGACCAGCTCCATTTGGAGGTGGTATGACAGCATGACTGCTGTGGTGAATCTGAGACAACAAACCCTCTGTGATACCTGGGATCAGTGTAATTCCAGTGGAGACAATAACTTTGCTTTTTTTTTTTTTTTTTTTTTCTGTCTAAAAAGTGGCTAAATAGATTTTAATTTTGTGACTGATGAGCTCATGGATTTCTCATCTATTAGTGTGATTTGTAACACTTTGATTTGCTATCAAAAAATTGGAAGGCCCTTCTAGATGTCCACATCAGTGCCATTATTATGCAATCAAATTTATTGTCTCCCTAAAACTTGATTCGCTGTTAGTTTGACAACCTAGGTTTCTGAAAGCCCATTTAAATTAGTATTAACTGCTTTAACCGCTTAATTTCTTTGTTAGTAGAAGTCTTTTCATCATTGTGTCTAAGAGAAGCAGAGGTTGACAGGTCAATAATTCCTGTCTTCCTCTTTTTTTGCTATGTATTGGCATAACGTCAAGTTCCATCTAGTTCTTTGGAAATTCCTATCTGTTAAGGTTTATAAAAAATTGTCATTATTGATCCAGATTGTTCCTTATCCTTCTGTTAGTGCTTCAGTATAAGATATCTCTTTATTATTACATAACTGTATCATCTGGCTTTTTTCCCTAGTGCACAACATATTTATCAAGCATGTCTCTTCCTGCTTATTATTTCTTACCAACAGCTCTACTGTTTTTACCTAGAAATGGGGAGATGCTATTGATGCAAGATCAAAATGCCAAATCAGTGTTGCCTTTTCTTAAAGTAACTTTGAAAGTTAGTTTCTACATTAATGAAGCTACTAAATGCCTTTTCTACTTGACTTTTAGAGCTCCAATTATTTCAGACAGTCCAAGCTCAAGCACACTTTCAACTACTACTGCCTCCTCAGAAGACCTGTAGTTCTGACTACTCTGGATTACTCCAGGCATTCCAGATATTTATTTTAAATGAGTTGCAGGCTCGTGGTTTATGTCACCTCCAGGTAATTTCAATTCCTTATTCTCTGTTGTTGGTAGGATTGGGTTTTTTTGATTGGGGTTTTTTATATTAAAAAAAAAAAAAAAATGTGAGACACAAAGTAGAACTTTGCCTATTTGAGAGACATGGAAGAGCAGAATATGCCATGAAATCTGTCAGGATTGACAGCACTCATATAGATGACTGGGAAAATAACATGTTTAGTCTCACTGACCCCACATTGACAGGTCAGCTTAATTGTAGCTATAGAAGTCATATCACATCAGCCCAATATTAATTAAAAATATGTTTCAATTGAAGAGAACATTTTAATTATTCTTAGTGAGTAAATGGCCTGCTGAAATTATCTTTTCCTATTTCTGTTTTTACAGGCCTTTTTGAAAATGTTGCTTTTGAGATTAGCACAGTGCAAATTAATAGGGAAAGGCAAGAATTGAGAAGGTTCTCAGGTTGACTAACTCTAGTTTCATTTAATTTTGAATTTGAGGTTAATGCGTTTGGAAATACCGGCTCGGTTTCTGTCTGTGATGATTCCACTGTCTATGTTGAATGCCTGAGTGTGGACCATCTCGGGGTGAATATCACTTGGAGGACTGAGCTCGAAAACATCCCGGCAGATTCTCTCCCTGACTTACATGATATTGGTAAGCTTTTTTTCCTCTGATATTTCTCTGAATTAAACCTGATTTGCTTTTAATTGTCTTGCTTCCCTGTATCTCCTCTTAGGAGGCACTAACAAGGTATTATAAATGCTTACTGAAACAGTTGGTCTTTATAACACCAGAGTTGTGGTTTTGAGCTGTTGGCGTTGATATATTTCTCTTTTCAGGCTGTGACTGCACAATGGAAAGGAGCTATATTTGAATGTTTCTTTCAGATAGGACTGCCTCTCCCAGCTTCCTTAACTGAGATTGAAAATTACTTTATCAGGCATGAGCTGAACTGTCCCAGTTATTAATTTCCATTGGACAGGTTCTTAGTGGTGGAAAAGATTGTGTTCCTTATTGGATTGGACTCGGAGAAATACAATTCACACATTGCCAAAAATATAACTTTCTTCCAGTTTCTTTTTTTTTTTTTTTTTTTCCCTTTCTTTTTCTATTTATTACATTAACTTTGACAGTAAAGAATGGCCCTTACCTCAGATACCCTAGAGCAATTATGCAGAGACCACTGAATGGCAGATCTTTATTGTTAATTCCAAGCAAGTTAAGGATAGTGTAAGGAACTACTTTCAAAGCAGTCATTGTTTTCCTTTAAAATAAAAGACACAAAAGACATATCCCAAGATCAAATGCCATCTGTGCCACCTTTTCTCCAGTCTTACTGCTTTTCAATGGTGTTCCCAGCACTAAATATAAATAAGTCTGTCTTCACGTGTCCTCTCCTCTAACTTTGGGACTTGGAGATGCACAGCAGTTTCTGACTGATCAGAACTGAATACAAAAGCCTTCGAGATACAGTCCGTGGCTGCAATGGCTGCATGGTTCCTGGCTTTACAGTCTGTTTATGTTTACACCCATTAAGTCACTCCAGATAAGGGAAACATTAATATTCAAGCAGTTTGCAGAAGGTCAATCAAAGTATTTTATATTAAACTTTACTTTGGAAAGTGTTCCACTCTGAGGGCATTACATTCCTGACTGTCTCCACACTATAATTTCCCCATAGTACCAAAACTGCTTTTCAGGAAATGACTGTATGGTTTCAGAAGAGGCAGAGGAGACCCTGCTTTCTGTATACTCTTGGCACTGTTAACCTCTATACCTCCTAAGGCAGCTTTGGGTCTTTCTGATTGAGGTGTTTCATGGTGTATTTACACAAAGTGAGCAAATATGCTCTCTGATATGGAAATCTACATTACTAAAATAGCTTTTTATTTCTCATACCTTCTTTATAGGGAAATGAGAAGTCTTAGTTTTTTTTTTGTTTCTCCTGTGAGGTAGCTGAGAAAAAAATTGCTAAACAGAAGTACAGCATGCATATATTCCCAATGGAGAGCCTCAAATCTAAATCACTCGTAAATACTTCATTACCTTTTTTTCTTGCAGATATTTTCAGGTACTAAATTTTGAGTCTGTGCAAATCCCTTCCTGAAGGATTTTGCCTTTATAGCTTAGACCTCAGCTCTAAAATATCGAGGAACACTTGCAGCATTTTTTCTATTTTCTGTTCAACATGCAAAAATACTATGGATTATAAAAATGAGGTTTTGGTGGATGAACACATAGTAAACAGTCCCCCATCAGTGTGACTGGAGAAAATCAATACCTGCCCTATACAGTCAACATTTTAAGCTGTGTCTTTGTGCTCTGTGTTTTCCTTAAAGAAAATTTTTAAAAGGAACACATTTACTTTTTTTTCTTTCCTTTTTCTCTCACTTTCTCATTTGGCCAATATAAACTCTAGGTAATGGCATGATCCCTTTCTTGTTGAAACTAGTGTTTCACTCAACAGAAGCAAACCTTTATTCAGATTTCTTGCCACTGCACAACACAAGATGCAACAATTTGTAGGATATTTCTGTATGTGAAAAGATGTATCGTCCTCTAAGAAGTCTGAGTTCCTAAAGATATACAGGAGCTGGAGAAATGCTTAATAAGAACTTACAGTAAATCTAGCAATGTATGAGATGTGTAGTACCTTGAATTGCCAAAACTGTGCAACAAAACTGGAGGAAAACCAGAGAAGCAGTATTGTATCTGCCATGCTTTAGAACATACTGAAGGTCCCACAAAGCTCATCTTGCTCCAGAAGCTAGGTCCCATGTCATCAGGGTAGTGTGGCCCCAAGCTGGCCAACTGTGCTGGAGGGGTGGAACCAAGGTAGCTCATGTAAGACATTACCACCAAGTCTGTGGCTGGCATGTCTATCAGGCACTGAATTATTCTCTGTTGAGACATTCCAGGATGGACCTGTCTACTCGCAATGTAGAACATGTATACTACAATTAAACAATTGTTTAAATACTCTGAATATAAATGATATTCTTTATGCATGGGTACATAGGAGGGTCACATTTAATGATGGTGTTGAGAACTTTTCAACACAGGGAAACATTTTAGACTAAAGGATGTTCAACAGATCTAAGTAGATTCTTACTAGTTTGATTGTTTGCTTCTCTTCTACATGTGAATTCCCTTCAGCTGTCATTTCAAGGTTATTTTGAATTCTGCTATAGCTAGTCACTAGACAATTCAGAAGGACATTTGCTTGAATAAAGGCTAATCTGCTTATTCCTATTTTCAGTTATAAGACAATTTCTGGCAAAACATTTGCAGTCTTGTTGGCTATGTGCTGATCTCCAATTACTTCCTCATGAACTAAGTATCATTTTTGCCTGGGGTTGAACAAAACTAAGTGCTATTTTCTTGGCTATAGTATGTATCAGTGTAGGAGAAGAATAGGTTGCTCAAAGCTGGAGGAAACAGAGCATTGTGAATACAAGGACACAGCTGTAGACTTTAATGAGAAGTCCATTCACTTTAGCCCATAAGTTTAAAAACCTCATGTCCCGTCTCTGCAAGAGGAGAAACAAAATCTACATGACAGCAACCATCTACAGACCAACATTCAGGAAGAGAGGGCACCTGCGTTTTCAGTATTAAAGGTCTAGGATGATTTTTCAGAAAAAGCATCATATGTCTGTGATCCGTTCAACACATGCAGGAAGGTAATGCTGTGTCACGGGGACCTCATACCTGTCTGTGAAATTCTTTCCTAGCACAACTGAAAAGCCACCTGTGGGCTACAATGCAAAGCCGAGAAACTCACCATGTGAGAAAGCAGTGGTACCCTCAGCTATTTGCCTTGGACACCTCAGTCACAAAATAATAATCTTAGTACAGCATGTGAGCTGTAACATTCCTCACACTCTCTTTATATACATAATATCCTCCCAGTGAAAATTCAATGTTCAAGGTCATTTAGTATAGTTACAAAACTTAAAGTACATAGGGTGCAGGACTTCCCCTTTGCTGGGTTACTGTGCTACCCATCACCTGTAGCTACAGGAGGCCCTTGTCTTGCAAATTTGGACCAGTAAAGCATATCAACATTTCATTCAGTGTTGTAAACTCTACAGGGATAAACAGAATGTAATAGCAAATGGAATCTGCTGGAAACACTGTTCTTGTAGTAGTTCTGGTCCAGACAAAGTGAGGGATTTGCTCTTGATCTAGCATCGAAAATTGTCCTTGCACAAGTCATTGAAAAGGAAGCTATCTGGGCAACTAAGAATATAGAGAGTAGGAAAAGTACTCACTCTTTCCCAGCTTTAAACATCAGCTTCAGCAACTGTGAAGAGTCTTGCATAGGTGGATATGTTGAATATAAGTAGAGTGATGGAAGGTGAATATTACATTGTTATAGATGCTGGCCTTTAAAAACAAACCAACAAAATTCTGAAAAAGGAGCCAACGAAACCCATTGAGAAAAACAGGAATAAATTAAATCTGAATGTCAGATAATCCTGGTGTTCATCTGCTGAATTACTGTAACTCAGAAATCAGTTTTTATTCTCTGATGCTTTAGTTTTAGAATATACAATGTTTTTTTCTGTTTCTTTAGTACTCTCTACATATATTGAGATTAGGCCTTTAATCTGGTAGACACTGTACAGATTCATTCTTGTTTGCTGTTTGCTAACATGATTCTGTTTCTGTATCTGCCTATGTTTTTAACTTAAAGTTCATCAGTTTCTGTGTGGTTGTCCGTTCCCATATTGGAAATCTCTTTCATGTTATTTTGCTATATTTTTTCTCCATTTAGAAAATGCAATTGTTGGAGAAAATCTAATTGGAACATTTATAAAAGAGATTAAAGAAGGTGGTTTTCTGCTGGATTTGGACTCCAAGCAGTTCCTAGCAGATTCTTTCATTGATTTTCCCCGCGATGAAGAGTTTGATCTGTCTTCGAGTGTGCAACTAGGATGTAGAAGTGGCTTTCGAAGAACTTCATCTCCTGGGAAAACAATCCCAAATTCACAAGGATGTGGTATGTCTCAGTTTAGCTTTCCCTCCTTTGATCTTGTAAGGAATCACTATGAAGCTAAAGTTAGAAAATCACCAATGAACTTGTGTTTATGGTAAATATGTGAAAGACGTGAAGCACTAACGTGAGTGATAAATCTGAGGAGAGATAGGAATTAGTCCTTGCATTGAACCAATGATTTGGAAATAGGCATCATGGCACTGACATTGTATAGAATGTTTTCCAAATATTTATGAGGATTTTTTTATATCTGGTATAAGAAGGCCTTTCTGTAATGTATGTGAGCCTCAATAAGATTTCACAAAGACTGTGTAGCCAGTCCTTCAGATGATGATACATTACCCGGAATAGAAACCTAGATTCAGAAATGGCAGAAGTTCTGAGACTCTGAATTCCTGGCCTAAGTCCAGCCAGCTCAGATGGAAGCTTTCTCACTGTTGGCCAACATCCAGACCTGACTGCACCTCTACACTTTCTCTTTCCTTCTGTTTAGGCTGCTTCCCTGGAACGGGCTGCTTTCTGCCAACATCCTGCTTAGGGCTGCCAAACCTACCTTTTCGACAGATCCCTATGGCAGTGCCTAGCAGTCCTGGGTACCGGGTCATGCTGCCAAAGAGCCTTTGCCTTAACACCCCCACTATTGTTTCTATCAACATCAATGTTCCTGCAGTGCAACCCTGATCATTCTCGTTGGCCCAGTTAGCCTCAGTGAGTCCATATCTTACTTATGTCAGTTTAGAATGTATTCACTCTATCTAGTTTTTTGGGGGAGGAACAGAAGATGGATGTACCACTTCTAGGTATCAGACCAACAGTAGCAGGTACTGAATAAGTTTTCCAATATGGGGAATATTTTCAGATGGGAAAACTTTAACACTGTGCAGTTTAAGTTAGAGATGCTAAGAGCAAATCAAAGTACATGAAAACAACTTATTTCCCTGCTTGGTATGGTGATTCTCTTCAAGTTAGAAGATCTTCCTGATGCCTGGGAAGGGGCTTCAGAATAATTAAGTGATGATTCAGTTCTGAACTGATTCAATTTCCAGCTTGGATCTTTAAGGTTAAATTGACTGCAGATTCAGTTCATCTCCATAGTCTGAAAAACTTCAGATTTCAGTTATTTAAATACATCATGCAGAAAATAGATTATTTCCTACTGAGAATCCAGAGTCTGTAACAACTTGCAGTTACATAACAAGATGTACTGTTGTACTGATTAAAAGTATCATTTATCAAGTAGAGTCCATCACTTAGAGCAGAACTTACAAAAAATTGAATCTTTCTGCCAAATATTTCCTGCCAGGGATAAAGGCTTCTAGGAAGCAGTGAATGAATTCACCCTGTGAATTAGTTCATAAATATTTAGACCAGCTAGCTGTAGAAAAATTCACTGAGTAAAACAGTCTTATCATAGAGATGTAGAAAGGAGACAGTTTATGCTCCAGCTTTTGGAATAGATTTCATGTTCATGGTACACATGCTGCTGGACACTGGTGTGTGTGATAAGACTGCATATTTTATTCTAAACAATGGATTTAGGAATTCTGTTTCTGGTTCCTTTCTCTCTCTATATATATATTCAGTTTTGTTTTGCATTATGGAAATATTCTGGTCATTTATCATGTCTGGGTCTGTTTCTCTATTAATAATAGGGATTAGTAGTAAGAAGTATCACCTGTGATTACAGAAATCAAGATTGTGTGAGGGTGACAGAGATTCTTTCTGTATTCTCTTCCCTTCCTTGTTTTACCTTGTTGAAATACAAATTGTATTTCAGATCCTGATCTCATTGATTCGTTTTTTTTTTTTTTTTATTATTTCACTGTGACATTTCCCTTTGCTTCAGGAAGCACGGACATCTCTTAGTAGTAGCAGCTTTCTGGTGTCCTCAATAAACTTAGTATTTTCATTTAGAAACATGTAGCTTGTGTGAACCTGCCTCTTCACCTCATATATTTTCCTTACAGTCAACTGTTTCTTTAGGTTTGCATCTATTGTAGATGTGTTTCATGTTTTCCTGCCTGTACAATGGGTACCATTTATCATGTGTTAGTTTTTTCTTATATGACATTTTTTCTTTGTCTCAGTCTTACACTGAGCAAATTTACCCCACAGGTATTTATTAATAGAATTCATTAGGAGTCAGAAGTAACAATTTTATTTTAGCTAAATTTTAAAGGGACAAAAGACACTTTCTTTGCTAAGGTGTGAGTCAAAAAGAAGAGTTGGAAATTGTCCAGGAGGCAGCTTTACGAATTCAAACTTTCTCCCCCCATTTATTTCAGGAGAAAACCTGAAGCCTATTTGTGAGTTATCGTTGTTTTATGATACATTTTTATGCTGGTTCCTTTTATTATTTAGAATGCTTGTAATTCTATCAGAGTTGCTTTGAGCAAAGCATAACCCAAATCAAATAAAGTGCTGGATTTATAGCTGAAGTAGCAACTCAAGACTTTATTTCTAATAATCTAGAGCAAGATATCCCAGAGTTTTCCAGTATCTCTGAAGGGAGGAAAGAGCAGTGCAAGCATTGTGTAATGATTAGTTGTGGCAGTTTTTAAGCATGCTTAAAAAGTATAGTGAGAGATGGTCTTAAGTAAAAGGAGGTAACTGTGAGGAGTGGTATCCCTTCGCTCCAGTGAGGAGTTCTTTAGCCTGGAATTTGCTACTCAGCATGTTGTTCCCCTGGTACACAGAAGACAGAGTCTAGTTAGAAGTGAGACCAAGTTGTAAATTTCATGTGTAGGAACAAGGGATTAAATTGGGGTTTTAATTTTACTTTCATATTTAATTTTATTTTTTCCTATCTTAGGGATGCAAAGTTTGCACCCAGTGCTAATACTTAATGCTGAGATTTTGGCTCACAGCTGTTCATTAGTTTCTTATATTGTTAAAATATATGAAAGTTAAAGCTTGAAAGAAGTACAATACGATGGTTTATATGACTTCTAGAATCAAACTTAACCTCTATGTGATTGTGTCAAATATAACCTATATCTGAAATGATATGTGCCTCCAAGAGTTATGGAGTCTCGAAAGCGTGCGTCTTTTCACCAGTAGTTTTGCTGTTCCTTGTGCCCTTCTGTTAATCCCATGTGTGAGACAAAAGGTAATTTTACTTGCTTAAAATGTGATAGGAGACACAGATGTTACTTTCACATCATGACTAAAACTACAAAAACAGGAGAATGCTTTGAAAAGCTTAATTTGTTCCTTTTTAAACTTTAATTATGTAATTAGTCTCCCTCATTCTTTGCATTTTGTCTTCAATTCGGGTATGGATTACTCATTTCATTTTGATTTCTACTGTTGTTCATTTGCAATGAGCATGATCCTTTTTGCATATGTTGGAAAATGTCTTTAAAATATATCAGGTACTCTTGTGTATTAGATAGTGTGCTTGAGAAAGGAGAATTCTGTCAGATCCAGGATTTTTTTGTTCTCTAATTGATTTTAGATATCTGTTATACCTGGAATAATTGCCTTAATACGTACTCAGGAGGAAAATTTCAATCTCACAGTTGTCTCATCCTAGACCTTCCCACTGGACCATTTAGAGCAGATGAAGGAATATATGCTAATTTTATCCTAGTTGTCTTTTTAGTCTAGTAAAACTTAAGTGCTCCTTTAAGTTAAATTAATTTACATTCCAGTGTGTTTGCCAGAACAGCAATTCATCATACGGGTTGTAGTAGGGATGGCCAATTTTCCATGACTGTTTCTCTCTCATACAAACTTAAACTGCTGTCAAGATGTAGGGAAAGAACAGAAATGAAGTTTGCACCTTGTCAAAGTCCCAAAATATACATTTGATAGTGTTTTGAAGGAAATCTACATCTGGAAAGCAGCTGTGAAATAAAAAATAAAGGTATTGTCCTGCAAATGTGCCTGTGACTCTTCTGCTTTAAGTGTTCGTTCGAATGATCTGGAGGGAAAGACAGTATTTCATGACCTCCCAGAAGACAAAGAATTTTCTTTATAATATGAAGTGGCTCAGCTGGAAATATTACTCCTGGTTGTACTGAAAATGATATATATACAGACTAAGAATATATTTTTGTTTTGTATTTGGGTTGTCATGTGCACAACTAGTGACTTTTAATCCAGGCATTACTGTTTAGTTTGGAAGGGTTTACCAAAAATTTCATTACCAGGAATTTTGAATGAAAGTGTTACCATATGGTGGGTTTCTGTATGATGTTTTTGGAGTTTCTACTCCTAGGAGCCTTCCTGTTTCTGTCTCTAGTGTTAAAAGTTGCTCTGTAGCTTGTGTTCCTGTTTTCTTTCACAACTTATCCACAAAGTGCTTTATTTTATTTCAAATGGATTTGACAAATGGAAGTTAGACCTGTACTTGGCACTTCCAAACAGCTTGATGTGCACTAATTCAAGAACATTGACGCTTAAAGCCTATGGAAACTCTACCAGCACAATATATATATACACCCATACATATGTGTGCAAATACCTGAACTAGTTAGATTCCACAAGAGTAATAAGGTAATTGTTCTTTTTGCAGTTATTTGTCCTCCAGGCAGTCATTTCCAGAATAATGAATGCATTCCCTGCCCTCTTGGCTACTATCAGTATCAGACAGGACGTTCCTCCTGTATCAAGTGTCCTATGGGCAAAACTACCAACTCCTATGGGGCAATCAGCGCTGATCACTGTAAGTTGAACTAATTTTTTCCCTTATCCTTTGTATTCTGGCTTCAAATAACTAACAGATTTTTTTTTCATCTGTAAGATATAATCCCTTCGGCCTACATTCAAAGACCTTCCACAAAGGCAGAACAAACTATCTGGGGTTTTGACCAAAAATGCACAAGAAATGAGTGGCCAGTCTCATCCAGGATGTTGTGGTTCCTTAAGACGTGTTCATTGTCCTCAGGAAATGGTGTCTGGGTGTTCAGTATCAGTGAGAGACATCTTACATCATTCACTTATTGTCATTTTCGCGAACACTGAAATAACCTTGTATTTGTTCAGCTCTTTCCCATATAAATATAAATACTTCTCACAAAGCAACTATCAAAAGGTTCACTAAAGTCAGTGTATTCAGTTTAAATGACTTATTTTTTCATGCAGTTCCATAAAGAAAATCACTTATGAAGCCCAAATTCAGTTTTGTCTGCAGAATTAGCTCATGGATAAAAATAAAAGTGAGTAGTAAGAATGGGTTTATTAGAAGTATTGGTGAGTATAGGGTCTGTTTTGTCCTGTTTCAACCTATTTATTCTACTAGGTGGGATAAAAAAAACCAGGTTTATTGTAATGCACCCTGGCATCAGTTAGCTTTTGTGTGAAATTGTCATTCTTAATTTCTGTATGTTCCCTGTGTAGGTATTGGACTCTTACGCTTAGAAGTTTGCTCCTTAGTTTTCCTTTACTGCAAGTGCCTGCAGATAAACTTGCTCCCTGCCTGGTTTCCACCTTACCTGTGTGCTGTCTCAGTGCCAGCCCTTTCCAGAAGGCCATGATGTACATTTAGTTTGCTTCTTTCTTTCCCTGCTGTCTCCTTACAGAGTCAGAAGAGTTTGCTGAATTAATTGTGTGATGGATCTTGTGCTATTGTTCATAACATTTCACAGATCCATCACAGCAGGCACTGAACAAACCTGTATGAAAATACAGTTCCTTTTCTGTAGTTCTTTGCTTTACTGTACTTGACATAAGTGGAGATTTGATCCATGGCAGAGAATGTTAAAAATGTTTGGAATCTGAGTTACAGTAACAACAAAGCAGTGAGACTACCATGTTTCAGAGCATGAAACACCACGCAAATTATAGATGAATTTTCAGTGAAGTCTGCTGTACTTGAGAGCACTTTTGTCCTACAGCATTGAAACATTGTCTTACTGCATTGACAGGACCAGAGGCAATGGGCACAAACCAAAACACAGCAAGTTCACTCTGAACATCAGGAAACACTTTTTTATTCTGAGGGTGATGAAGCACCGGCACAGGTTGTCTGAGGAAGTCGTGGAGTCTCCAACAGTGGAGATGTTCAAAAACCATCTAGACGTGGTCCTGGACAACCAGCTCTAGGTGGCCCTGCCTGAGCAGGGTGGTTGCACCAGATGACCTCCAAAGGTCCCTTCCAACCAGGACCATTCTGTGAAACCCAGTGACAACATTATCAAAGTACCTTTTTTTGTTTTCTTGTTTACTTGTAACAGGTATCACATACTGTCAAAGAAATGAGCAGGGTCTGCAGTGTGATGAGGACGGCCAGCATAGACCTTCCCAGCAAGACCCTGACACTAAGAAATCCTTCTGCGTCGATAGCTTTGGAACAGCACTGGGCTGGACGGAAACAGACGATGTCCTTACAGACTACCAGTGCCTGGGTAAGTGTCTGAAGAATATTTTGGATGTGTTTTGACCCCACATAAGTGAAACCTTCTTATCAAGAGACTCATCACAGCTTATGGGGGTTCATTTTCACATAGTTGTGGCCTCTGCCTTATGTAACATTGCTCCTTGATTTTGAATTTCTTGACTATATTGGGAAAGTTATTTCTGATAAGAAAGAGGAGCAGTTTTCTTGCACTCTCAGATGGATGACAGCTATTGTTGTATGCTGACCTGCTCTCTGCTTAGAAATCCAAAAGAATAATGAGGGGGCTAATGGAAAAGAAGCAGAACTATTAATTTCTTTGTGAAGTTATCACTCATCAATGTGTTCATGTGAAATAGACTGTGTTTGACAGTGACCTCACAGCCACAGCATAACGTCACCCTCTGGGCTCCTGCTGTACAGTATCTGAATTAGTGAACATATCCTTGCAAGCCAGGGGAACTTACTTCTGCTTGAACACAGTTGTGAAATGCTATTTCTCAAGGATGAATAACTTGAAAAAAAGGTCATCCATCAAACAGTCCCCAAACTGCCTGCAGTAAGGCCTAATTATGCTTCTCAGCCACAAAGCTTTTGCCTTGCCCAAAAATAGTTTTCCAGAAGTTTTTCTTACTCATCATATGATTGGTATAAATTTTAATGGAATATTCAGTTTAGAAACTGATGTCACGGTGTGCTCTGAATTAGACAATGTCTTATGACAGGTGTGATCAGTGGAAGGGGTGTGAAATGAAAGCCCTCATTTGTGAAGAGGTTGCAAAAGTAGCTTCAGTTAAAATAGCTATTATTTTCTCTAGGCATACTCTGAGACTTATCATAGTTTTGAACACAACGTGTTAGTCTCTGTTGCTCTCAGTCATGGAGTAGTTAGGCTGTTTCTCTGGGCAGAGGATTCACAGCAGCTTAATTCTCCTGTTACTTACCTTAAGCCTTCCTGCATGAACATTTCTGACTCTTACCAGGATGGAGCAATTGTAAATATCTTTGCTTATTTTTGTGGATCGTGACAGAAGATTTCACTACAAATAAATATTTATAGGTGTTGGCAATTCAGGGTTTAAAAAAACAACAATATGGACCTGAGAAGTCTGGATGTTTTGGGTTATTTTTAATAATTTACAGGCTGATTTAATTTCACCTTTTTCTTTTAAAGATCATGCTGCATTTCCCGAAAGCATTATATGAAGTGAAACTGATGATCTCTATTTTTATTTTTTCCCCTGCCCCTTCTATTTCCCTTAATTGAATTCAGCATGCAACAAGACAGCAGGGTCTGAAAACTGATCTTGCTTTGACAGGAGGCTGATGATTAGGCTGAGTCAATAACTAACCCAGCTGTTCGGTTTCTGAATCTTCAGATGGAAGAAGACTTCCCCTGTATGAGTGCACAGTAATTCTCTTGTTATATTTTTTAAGCCATGCTTAACATTTATTGCAACAACAGGGATAAGATCTAGAGCTTTACTCTAGTAAAATGTGAGATGGAGAATTTCTGCTATGCACTCAGCCTGTGAAATGCTTGAGTAATTACATTACTGTTGAGAAGAGGGCAGTGTGAGCTAACAAGTTAATGAAAATGAGAGCTGCTAGAATATTTTTAATTGTACCTTTTTTTTTTCACAAAACAGGTTTATGAATGCAATTGTTTAATCTTTCTTATATTAACAAACAAAATTCAAGAATATAAAAGACATCTTTTCTCTTAGTTTTGCAATGTTTTTAGTTTAATATTTCGTTATACTTTCTATCTCTTCCCTACTTTTTTCCCATATTATTGCAGAGAAGATGAAGGGATGGGATGAATCCAGAAATAGGAAAAAAAAAAATCAGAAGAAATTAAAAACATTTTAAAATATATTTTTTTTTATTTTAAATTTTGTGTTAGAAATGAGGGCAGCAATTGCAAACAACACAAAAATATTGCTTCTTTTCAGTTTTATGAAAATATGCAAATTTTGTTTTTAACCAGGCTTGTTGCAAGTTGCAGATGTAGAAGAGATTCACTTTAGTGCAGAATTAAACTAACGCTTATATCTTGGTGTCCTATATTTCTAGGAAGGAAAAAACTTCACCTCTGTTTACATCATCATTCAGCCCCCTCCCCAGCTGAGCTGAAGTGCAACTATTTTTTTGTGCTAAATTCTTGGCTAGCCCTCATGTTTTTTCTGAACAAAAATGATGGTTTTATCAAAAGCACCTGCTGACTCAGCCCTGACAACAGTGGACATTTGCTTCTGATTTAGTCCTGACTGTTTTGCTGTAAGAGTACAAATGGTTGTTTTAAGAACTCATCCCTGACTTTTATTTTGTGGTTTGTCCAGACATCTCAGGGAGAGAGGCCTGGGATCCTCGTGCTGGACCCCTGCACTCATGTGCACAGGGGACAGAAGGGCTCAACCCCCAGTTCTTGCCCATGCAGACATCTCCCTCAGGCTGAGATCAGAGCAGGGCTCCTGCTGCTTAGCTCTTTTAGGTCTAGGCCAGGCATTGGCTGCAACGAGCCAGAGGTCTGCTTTCATTTGGGACACTTAGAGGAGAATTCTTGTCACCAAAGAGGTGATACTAAGTCACCAAGTTCTTCCCTTCTCCTTAACATGCTGTTTTCACTGAAAGATACTGGTATGTCAACATGTGAATACACTGTACCAAAACCACGTTGTACTACAGGTAGTTGCAACCTGAATAGGGTAGTGGTGGTGCCAATGTGTGTCCTCTCACCAAACTATAATCTATTTTGGGGCACAGTCAGGGCCAAATCTTCTGGAGATTAAATTGGATTCCTCACCCCATTTAGTGACCTTTAGGTTTTGCTTCTCTAGATCCCATCAACTTTTCCCAGTTCATGACCAGTGCCACTGTCAGACATCCTTATGCTCAGGTGCAGTGGGTCCAGTTCAGAGAGAGTAAATAAAAGGGTTTGGTAAATAAAACAACAGTCTGGATGTAAAGGTTGAATGAAAGAGTAAAAAAGGAGCATGTAGGACATTCTACCTAGGATATATCCCTGAGCCTGAAGTCAGTGGAGATCAAACTCTTGTGTTCCTGTAAACAAGGGATAAGGCTCCTGGATTTTCTTTCTAACTAAGTTCTGCTGGAGCTAGCTCTTGTGTCAGTGGCTGTTTTACAGGAAGTCTGTGTCCCCGTTGACTCAGTAGTTGATTCAGTGCCATGAACAAGTAATGGGAGATGACCAATCTGCTGTTAGAAGAAAAGTCTCACTTGAATATAAACTCCCAGCCCATTCCTGGCTGTTTTTTAAAAGATCTTGTGACACTTTTTTTTGTAAACCAGAAATTATATCCTCAGTCCAGCTGTCTCCTGTATTATCTGTGGAGTTAGGATACATCATTTAATGAGCAAATCTCTTTCCCTACAGAATTCTTCAATTTTTATTTCTACCTGATGTCTTTGTCTCTCTGCAGCATGGCAACTGATAATAGTACCTGCCTACTTTCTTGTTTTGTTTTTTTGTTTTTTTTTTTTTTTTTAGTGTTAAGAAAATTTGAGAGAATTCCAGCCTCCAGACTGATTTATGGGTCAGAAGAAGCTCAAATTCTTCAGTCTAAGTCATTTGGAGGAGATCTGCAAAGTCCAGCTTTTCAGTGTGTTTCAGGTGAGGAAAACTCTCAGAAAATCTGTAGAGACAACACTAACCATCATGGAAAGCAAGAATCTTTTTACATGGTTAGCTAATAGTTAAGTATCTAGATGAACTATATATTTTTCTGTTCAGCACCAATTTACAACAAGATATTTACAACTTTTGGTAACCTTGGTTCAGGGAAGAGATTTGACTTCCAGAAAGAAGTCTTCTGACTTGCATTCCACTTCAGACAAGTCATCTGACTTTAAAGCCAGTTGATCTAGTTTGCAATACAGATGAGAGCTAAGATTCAGACCAGGAAACATTCATCAGACTTTTCAGATGTGCAGACAAAAGAAGGATAACATGTTCAGGACATGTGAAAACCAAGCTTTCACCTCTTCCCAAATTGCCCGATTGGCACATAAAAAAGGAAGAATCATCCTTGCTTACATCAGAATGATATTATAAGGAGTGCAGAGATATTCCTCTGCTGAGCCTTACAGTGTATATACTATATTACATCTGGTTACGTCACGTTTGCTGGTCTATATTGGTACAAAGTCATCTAAAACTAAGGGGAATCACTGCACTGCTTTCAGGGTGTTTTGAATCAGTCTCACTTTCTGTCTCCTATTGCTCAGACTGTGAAGAGAGGTAGAGAAATTACATTCAGAATAAAAGAAATCCTGGCAGTAATGACACAGGTGGCCTGTTTGTAGGGCTAACATCACAGAAGGCCGACAAAGTCATTGGCTTTGTGTCACATACCGTGGTCTAGCTGGAGCAGTCATCTCTCATGCTAAAACATGAATATGTGAAGCCTCATATGTGTTACTGGAATGGTTTTCTGGCACCAGATCATCCCCTAGCTGTATACTGTAAGGTTTCTTGCACCTTCCTCTGAAACTGGAGATCTTCAAAAGCAAGATGAGCCGAAAGAATCATAGGAATGAACTTAGGGAGGAAAAGATGCCCCTTTGACAAGCAACCTGCTCCAGTGCACATAGCCTGTATTTTCATTATAAGTTACATCCGCTGTCAAATGGCAGCACTACTACAAAATATTACTGCAGGGTTGTTCACTGAAGGGTAAGGGTTAATCTTTCCCTCTTTATCTCTCTGTAAAGTCAGATAGTTTAGCTAACATTTCTGATGATGTTTTGATCTAAACTGGTAGATTTTATACTAAAAGCAATTGGAAACAATTTTACCTCCCGTTATAGGAGCAGAGCTGTTGGAGCAAGTTAGTGGCGAGTGTGTGAGGGCAGAAGGATCTTCAGCCACTCCTAAATCTGGAGAGGGGTGGCTGTTTGCTCCATTACACTGGCCAGGTGATTGCTGCAGAGGTGGCCAGAAGGACTGAAAAATTTGATGTTTCCCTCCTTCCTTTCACTCTGATATTTGTCACAACCTGTTTGCCATGAGGTCACTGTATCAGGCAGATGTGATATGCTGGCAAAATTGTTTATGGGAGTCCTCCCTTCCTGCCTCAGGAAAAATTATCCATCAGACATTAAATATTTTGGTGAGTGATTAGACCTAACTCCTCTGTATCATCAGATGATGAGCAACTTTTTGCATTAATTTAAGTCAATTTAAGAACCTAACTGTCTACTCAAATACTTTAATACTAAAATTCATCTGGCTAATGAAATTCATGTACTTGCAGTCTCATAGACATATAAAAAACTAGGCAAATGGCAGTAACCAGTGGAATTTGTAGCAGAAATTTTGCATATGAAATGTTAGGAAACCTAAGGTTTCTTTCCTGCTTTTCAGGCTGTGAGAGGGAAGACGCATGTGGTTTTGCAACTGTAACTCCTGCTGGTGCTGGAATTATACTCTGTGAATTATACAGTGCTGCTGAAGTCAACTTCAATTGCACCACCTCTGGATTGGTAAAAATAATTATATTTAAAATTACGTGTTTGTCATAATACTGTACATTCAATATAAATAGATGTCATCACAGAAGAAAGGCAGGCTGTTACCTGACTCCTTGGACACTGCTGTTCACTATGGCAGTAATAAATTCCTGCAAGTTGGTGAAGAAGCTACACCCAGATGTTTCCAAATGTGGCATCTGAAAGCCTCAGTGTTTGGTTAAAACATCACACAGCAGTTTTGCTCCTAAACTATGCTGAGTTCCTGCAGATAGGAAATCAGGTTAATCTGGATAATCCAAACTAGCATTATCCAGGTTGGTAACCTGAAATAGTCGTCATTTCACAGTCCCGTTCTCTAGTCCAAAGTTTGAATTATGTGCTCTTTTAGCACTGTAACATCTTCCTATTCACTAGTTTTAAACACAACAATGTGGCATTGAGGAGTCAAGATCTCAGCTTGATAGAGTAAAGAATGTCCACACTGGGCCACGTGGAGCTGTGGTAGTTATAAACTGTGCGTGCTAAATCCTCCCCGTGAGTTTCTGAATAAGGAAAATGTGTTTTAGGAGAGGAAATCAATTAGGTTGTATTTATTGTGCATGCTTGTTTTCTCTCTCAGGTGCAAGGTGTTTTGGGGAACCCCACTGCCATGAGCATTGATCATCTCAGCTGCCTGGTTCACGTCAAGAATCCAGATGGAGATGCGGTGATGGTCTTTTTGAAGAGAGGTATCAGATGCAAATCACTCATCTAATGTTACACTGCTGTGACCACACTTGTAGTTACTTCTATATACAATCATGACTAAATGTGGGGACCATCTTTGTTTAAGAAGACACAATACTTTTCAGAGCTTAACATTTGGTCATAGCCCAGAAACCTCAGCAAATATCCCTTTATGTCTTGTTCCCTAGAAATTAGGAATACAGCTTTTGTAAGCCATTTGATGGCTTTTTCCATCTGATAGCCCCACAAAAACTCATATTCTATCTAATGTACTATTCTACTCTGGTCTGGTCTGTTGTACTATGATTTTTCTTTATTAAACAGTTTGTTATTTGAATATATAAGGCATGATTGATGGCCAGCTTGTACATAATTTAACAGTTTACATTAATTTTGTTTGTGAATTGGCCTATTAATGTATCAGCCAAGAAATAACCTGCTCTCCAGTGAATCCCAAAGTGATTCATCTGAACTAAGGAATATACATCATACCTTTATTTTGGCCTAAGTGTTATTGATACAACTGCATAACTGCATGTCCCATCCAGTGTGTGTCCAACTTTAAGCCTCATGCCAAATCTGAAACAAGACAACCAATTCCAGAATTCTGCAGGGTTTCAATCAAAACTCTCTGCTGTCACTGTTTTCTTTTTACTTCTATCCAAACCTCTAAGTCACTGTTTATTAATAAGAATAAAAATAAAGACCTAAGTTTCGCCTGAAGAAAGACAAGTCCCCCGATCTTGTTGCAATAAGCATAATCTTGTTGATACCAGATCTACTCTAGATTTCTGTTGATACTGTTAATTAGATCCAGGATTATATGAATCATGTCCTCTTACATAATATGTCTAGTCAGCAGAAGCCTTAATTGCAGTTATGCTGGCCAAATTACACATTTTACATTTTAATAAATTGTTTCATTTATACCTGGGAGTTATTAATGTAGTGCTTGAAAGTGGAATGTTACAAACCTTACTGTGTACATCCATTTAGGAGCCCTTTGCTCGTATAGCAGACTGTTTTTCCTGCCCTGGCAGTACATTCTGACCAACTATCCAGGTATAATGGCACCAAAGCACTTGATGATCTTATCTTGCATCTGAAATTCAAAGTCCAGAAAAGGACTTTTAAGGCTGAGTTTTTACCATAAAACTTTCAACCAGCTTCAGTCTGCAGACAATCGAAAAGCATCCTGTCTCCTCTTGAGCTCTTTTGAATATTTTTTTTCTTGCTCTGTCTACCCAGAACAGGAATTTAACTCATCTGGACTCAAGACCTTTGAAAGGACCAGTTTTCAGAATGTGCTTTCTGGCGTATATCACTCCGTGGTGCTCTCAGAAGCTACTGCATCTCTGACTGACGTTCAGCTCTTCTGTCGGCAGACTTGCAGCAGGGACTCTTGTTGTGATGGCTTCATTTTGAGTCAGATATTGCTTGATGGAGGTATTGTCTAACAGCAAAACATAAAATTCTGCAGTAGAAAACTAACACTAACTGAATAGAGCTATTTTTTGGACACAGTATACCTACCTCTACATCATGCCAGTGTCAACAGCCTGCATCTACGTCACTGATATTTTTTGGTGTAGGCAGAATTTAAGTAATGCTGAATTGGCCTGGAGCAATAGAAATAAAGACCTGAGGTAGTAAGATGCTCTGGAGAGAAATGGACGTTTTGAAAGGATAATTCTTTTGTCCTGCTTTAGACATCTGCATCCAAATGAGATAAATCATTCTGAAAATGCCTCTCTCCTAATGCAGTTCGGTTGCCTTCCAGGTGATGGGGGAATTAAGATGGGGCCTCCAGGCAGAGTCCTTGTAATGCAAATGTAAATCAGCTCCCTTTTTGGAGCTGGAAAACAAGATGCTAAACAGAGAATTACGTTATGTTATTGCATGCAGAAATCTTCTAAATCTGGTTGTCTAGCTAGGAGAGCAAGTGGGAATGTGATCGACAGAGTCTGGCAGAGGTGGGACTTAGGCAGAGCCCAGACTTCTGCCAGCAAATTTAAACACTTAATGTCAGTGCTTGCTTTTTGTAATTTCTGTTTGAGTTCACATGGGATCAATTTTCCCATTGGAGGTTCATTTCCTATAGAAAAAATGAAGTTCTAATTCAGATGTCTCAAATTTTTAAAGACAGGCTCTTACAAATTCAGGCATGCAGTCCTGACTGGTGTGTTCTCCAGTTTGGAGTGGAAACTGATACTGGATTTGAGAAAATGGTCTCTGTGGAAGTTGTAAAGCAAATGTTTCAAAAAAATTATTTTCTGTTCTGGCATCTCATAGTTTTTTTGCATCAAAATATTCTAGGTGATCTTTTCCATTCTCTATATTTTTACCATCATTTTTTGTGTTCTTCATACTTTTGAACATAGAAGAGGGTGTGAAGAAGGTGACTGTTGTAGAGCTCTTTGTTTAGTTGGGGTGACCTATTTGGATCAATACTACAGGTAAATGCATTACTTAGACTAGCATTTTGTTTTAAAAAAAATAATAAAAAAGAAGAAAAAAGTAGCATATTCAATATCTCATATACCCGGTCCATAAAAACAAATCAGAGAGGGCATTGTAAAACCATAGAAATGCCTGAGCTGTGACAGCAAGTACAAAGCAAGAGCTGGATATTGTCTAGATGCTATGGTAACAGACTGATGCCAGAACACCTGGCCTGAAACATGCTGGTCCCCCCGACTCACATCGTGATTCTGGGGGAGACTCAGGCCTGGGCTGACTGAAATTGGGCACCAACCCAGGAATCCATTGCAATAAAATATAAGTGCTTTCTTGGTTCAGAGCCTGGGATTGTAAGACCGCCAAAGGATTGAATGTGTCTCCGTGATGCTGTAAAATGCTGAGAACACTGTTGGGTATTATCAGATAATAGTAATATTTTACTAGATGGTAACAATATGTGCTTGAAATCTCTGAAAAGCAGGCTACAAATGCTTAGTTTAGGTATGAATAGGTAATCTTAGTACTCCAATTTGAATGTATGGCTCTGATTTTATTCTTATATTTTTTCTTTTTTTTTTCTTTTTTTTTTTGGTATAAATACTAAATGGTATCTATCTCAGTGACACAGATTAAATTGACATTTAGAGGAAGTATTGTGATACTTGGGTGAAAAGCTCTATGTAGGTGCAAAGCATTATTGGAGTGATGCAACTCTCTCTTTGCCTGAACCTAGGTACCATTTTGTGCAGTTTTATGAGCTACCCAGATGTGCTGATCTGCAATACAAATGGCTGGAGTCCAACACCAGCATCTGTCATAGATGGGATATGTAAAGGTGTGAGCTATGATGAAAAAGAGATGTTTTCCTTCACCCTGGGAGGACAAGTGTTCAATGGAAGTATGTCAATGAATTATCTCAATTTACATTACTTTTCTTTAATTCTTGTATAGACTCTGCCTTTTTTACCTGCCTGCTCTTGTATTTCAGTGATTTTTTCTGAAGGAAATCCATATCTGTACTATCACAGGAAAATAAGAACTCTCTAATTGGATGCATTGTTAGATAGATGGACCTCACACGTTTTACTGTGTGAACATTAATGAATGTCAAGAATGTGTTTAGTATGTAACCCTGTAATATTTCCAGTATTTAATTCAGGAAGATTCAAGTCAATAATCTGAAAGAAAGGTAAAGTCTGGAGCAAAGACAAAAACAGAGATGCCCAGACCTCCACAGAAAAAACAATAATGGACGGTATAGTAAATCTTTGGCACCTGGACCCAGACTAGTACCAGGACACAAGGGACCTTTCTTCCTTAGGGTCTTGTATTATAAATAAGGAGATGCATAGTCTAGCGATGTGTCTTTAATGTAATTTCCGAGCATTTCAATACAACCTGTTTAATTTGAGCAGCTATTCTAACAGACTTTTTTTTTTAATAGCTTCTAAATTGGTAGAAGAAGCAGAAAGAAATTTTATTACCTCTCAGCAAATTTACCTGTGGAGAGGTGAGTTAACTAACAGAAGTTGTTATAAAAGCTTATGATGAACTGTAGGTAGTGGCATTTGTGTGTTATAGAGTGGAAGTGTCATTCTCACTTTTTTTATACTGTCCAAATTGAGATACTACTCAAAAATCTTTTCTGGCAGTGGTGGCTATAATCTGGAGTTATTCTGCTACTGTCAGTTTCAAGACATTTGGGTAAATTCCTGTGTCTGAGAATATACTTCATAACTTTTAATACCTGTGAAAATGGTATTATGGAGACTCTTGTATTTGTCCCATCAGTGTCCAGGTACCATAATAATTTGGCGTTTTATACATAACCAGATTGGTTATTTTTATTAGCATTATAACCCTGCATGTGTTATTTTTGTAAGTCTACTTTCTGAGTGTTGAAATGTACATAGCAGGACCTGCATAAATTATTTGTGATACTACATTATAAATGCACATGGCCACCAGAGCACTGATGCTGAATGCACAGTGATTGTGGACATGGCATTTGCTTCTATCCTCCAAACAGTGCATTTTGCTTTAGGTTTTTTCCCCAGAGTTATATGGAGATAATTTTGCTCATTTTTTGATTCAACAGTTAGTGAACTACCTGAGGAGTTTTCCTGAATGGTACACTTGAAAATATTTGTTAAATTTTGGAAACTATGGATGATCTTGTCTTGTGGAAGAAAGTTAAAGTGAATTACTGTGTTCTTTATTTCCCGTTGCATTCCAGGCTCGGATATGGTAACGCGGACTAAAACCTCTGCGTGCGATGCTACTGACTTGAAGACAGAGAATGATCTAATGTTATCAGGTATTATACTAAGGGCAGACAGAGAAGGCAGCAGAAGATAGCAGAAGTGGAGAATTTAACCAGAAAATATCTTATATTGCCATATATGTATGATCTATATATATAATATTGTGAAATCCAGAGAATTCCTCTTAGGTAGAAAGTCTGATACAGGTTTTGAGAAAGATGTTAAAAATGTTAGCCTCCTGTCTTTATGGTTTTTACCTTCCCAGGCCAGGCTGGGTATATGTTAAAAAGTTCTGGGAAAGCTTGTTCTTTCAGACTTACTGAACTATAAATACTTAGGAAATATTATCTGGCTAGGAAAAGATTTTACATAAACCCAGGAATCAAATCCTTATCCTGTGTACCTGGGCATAGTTACTGCTACTGACAATATGACTGCAAATAATGAAATTCAGGATGAAGCTGCAGTCACAAGTATTTCTTCTATGCATGATGAAAGTGAGGGACCTGTGAAGTACTCTAGCTCTTTTTTTTTTTTTTTATTCCAGGGTCTGCTCTTCACTATACTAACTCATGTATATATCCAAAATCATTTGTGTTAAGTTACTACAGTTCATGTGGGCCTTTAACATCATAATCCTAAGACAAAGAGAGCAGTAGAGCCTGTTGAGAACACTTTGGTTCATCTCTGATGAACTGTAATTTTTGCTGAGAAGTCTTGATGACTACCTGAGCATGTGACTTCATACATGTAATACCCTAACATGAAGTGAATTGCCAATGTTTCTTATGTAATCTGAAAGGAAGTTAAACTAAAATGCCCATTTAAACTAAAATGGGCATTTACTTAGTGGTGCTGATATACATTTAGTGGTATTTTAAAGTCTGGACTTAAAAATGAGAAAAAACTGTACTTAATACATTGGGTGACATTCTCTTGCATTCACCTGCCAAGGCATGAATGCAAGCCTCAGGGTTCTCCATTTACCTTGCTGCAGATGGTGATATCATTAAAACCTGAAGTTATGCAAGGAATGCAGTTTCTCCCTCCATCCTTTAGTCTTAGTCATTACATGAACTGTTTCAAGAGAAACTGAAAGCTGAAGTTAAGTCTTGAGAGGTAACAAGACTCATAGGTCATCTTTTTTAAAATGTTATGGATACATCTGGGAAAATGTCTACAGAGCTTTTATTACTTGATGATCATCCTTAAAGCACATGGTAACATATCTTTTCTATTTTCTGATAGAAAATTCAAAGCTATTGTGCATTCCCAGCATGTCAGTAGGTGCTTCAGCATTTCATCTGCAATCATCAGCACGTCTTTACTTTCCTATTTTCATTTTTGTCTGTCTGTTTCAGTGCATGTAAGATTAAAAAAACAGAATCTCTCACAATGTTGGAGTAACTGGGGATGAGACTTGTTCATGGCATTTGATAAACAAAAAGATATTTATGAAGAAACTTATAAGAGATCAGTGAAGAGTGTCCATCTCTTTCAATGTTGGACCCTTATTTAAAGGGATTAATTTGAAAACAGCCTGAAATAGCTGTGATTGATTGTTGTAGAGGAAGCTCAGGAGATATAAAGCATTGTATGAACATCTAAAGATCACAGGCAGAAAGAAGTTATTGTGGTCTATGGGAGCATAAACTAGAAGAAATAAGGTTAAATGACTGAAATAGGTATTAAGTTTGCTAGTAAAACATTTAACACTGAGAGGTGTAAAAGATTCTCAAGGGAATATAAAGAAACTGCTGTATTTTGGATTAATAAATCTGGATTGATTAAGGTATAAGCATCCTCTGAGGCACCATACTTCACTGTTAGGATGATGTGTTGCATGGCATAGTAGAGAGAACTTCTTATTTCTAGAAGCTGTGATTTAAATCTAGTTTTTAGGTGGTAGAAATAGTCTGACAATGCTACATTGTACAGCGCAGCTTGACAAGGAAGCACTGCCTACACAAGCATAAATAACCGTGGGTAGACAATTCTGTTATTAAAAGCAGCCTTCGGTGAATGTTAGCCCTATGAAATGCTTGCAGCTGTTTTACCATGAAAGGAAGAATTTTATGCATAAATAAATTTAATTTATCATAGTTATTTTTTTTTTGTGGGTTTGAGCAGTTTGTTTATTTGTTTGTTTGTTTGAATATCAGATTCCACAAAGGATCTTTTCTACCTAATGGACACCAGCCGGATACAAAGTGACCAGAACTATTCTCTCCCTTACCAGCAGTATTGGATCTTCCGGCACAAGTACTCAGCAGAGGAAGCTGTGCTTTGGTGTCTCACACGTAAGACTTCTAGGGGTCTGTTATTCTGTAGGCAATAATAATTAATTAAAATATTCTAATAGTTATTATAATAATGATGAATGGAAACTCTGCATTTAGAAATTTTGGGGGGAAAACTCATAAAATTTTCATGGAGGTTGCTAGTGGGGCCACCTGTTTCTTCCTTACAATCTTTGTCCACTGTGGCAGAAACGATACCCATCATTCATCATCAAAATATGGGGAATATATCTTCCCAAATTATCTGTGGTGTAGCTCCTCTTCTGTGCTCCCCAGGTAAACCTGAACTTCAGTGTCACTAGAAACAGAATCCATCCTTGTTTCTCTTGCACAGTAGTAGAATAATATTGACATTCTCACTTTTAGTTGTTTGCTGATGTGTAGCTTTAGGTGCACTGAAGTCATGAAGGAGAATAGAGAGGGGAAGAAACCCTCGAGTGTGTATGTAACTCTTAGTGACTTTTCTTCCTAGGTTGTGCACAAGAAGATGAGTTTTGTCAAATGGCAGATCTTCAGAATGCCACAGACATATACTTTGTGTGCACCCTCTATCCAGAGGCACAGATTTGTGATGGCAGCATAGACCAAATACCAGAAAACTGTCGAACTGTGCTACCCCAAGAACCACAGACAGTGTATCGTAAAATAGGCAAGTTTTGGGATTTGGATGTATAGTGTGTGCTCTAACCCTGATAATGCAAGCTGGTGTTTTTGCTCTTGACTCTGAGATAAAAAGTCTGAATGTACGAATGAGTCCTGTGATCTGATGAGGCAAGGGAAAGTCAGGCTGTTCAGGGTATGGTTTTTCATTTTCAGTTCAGAATGGAGAGATATTAACCATGAGTTCCACTCTCCACTTCAATTATTCCCAATTCAGAGAGGCCAAGGGTAGCTCAAATAATTTGTATACCATATCTTAGATCCTTTTATAATGTGGGTGAAATGGGAATGCCACTGAGAAATTCCTTGAAAATTCCATCATTGTTAAGCAATGCAAAAAGTGAAAGTTGTTGGATGTAATATTTTATTATTTTATTTTATTTTATTTTATTTTATTTTATTTTATTTTATTTATTTTATTTTATTTTATTTTATTTTATTTTATTTTATTTTATTTTATTTTATTTTATTTTATTTTATTTTATTTTATTTTATTTTATTTTATTTTATTTTTTAGCAAATCCAGAATTATAGTTATACAGATTTTAACCTCTGCTCTTTGAATGGTTTGGCAGTTCAATGATTTTCTCATAGGGCTCATGTGTGGAAGCTGGACAAACAAGCCTGCTATCACTGTACAAGAACCTATACTTTTGCTGTGAAAAATGCAGGGGGCCACTGAAGTAAACTATTAAATTCTGTTTTTTGTGGGAACTTAAAGTGCAGCACAAGTTGACTAATGCATGACCACACTGGAGTCTTCTGATCTGGAGTTGTCCCCCCATTTTTGGACCTTGAGGAAGGAGTAACATCAATACTAGTCTCAGAAACAAAAGCCCTGGGTTGGAAGTCTTTCTTTGGCAATGTACTTTACTAAGTTTTTAGAGCCTTCACTTACTGGATTTTTCTTCATCTTCAGGCTTAGCTGTCAAAACATCACTGTGATAATGTAAAAATTACCTTTTGATGGATCAAGACCATTGTAGCATAGAAATTTAAACTTTACCCTTGCCGTGTGATTACTTGACCAGCATATGTAAATTATAAGGTTAAGCTGATTTCTGCAATTTTTTCTTTTCCTTTCCAGTCACTCTAAAAAGTTCTGTGAAGAGCTTCTACACACGTGTACCATTCCAGAAAATAACTGGGATCTCAGTGAGGAATAAGACTGACATGAGCAGAAAAGCTGTTTCAGATGGGTAGGATATGGCTGTTCCTTTGTTTTTACTGGAAATTTAATCTTGCCTAGAGTACCATCGTTCTGTTATGCAGATGAAGGGGGTGAGATATATTGATCCAAGAAGATCATTATTTGAGAATATTTAACAAGTAAAAAACAAAGATATGATTTAAAGCAAATTTATAGTTGAGTTATAAATAGTAATGTATATGATTAGTAATTATATCTATATGAATTATTACTTATGCTGCTGTTAGATTGCTGGTTGGCCAGTTATATCTCTTGGCAATAATATACTAAATTAAGGTAAGCTGGTATTTTTAGAGCAGATATCGAAACACTCATCTAAATTATTAGATGTAGTCTAGTAGATGTATACTGATAGAACGTAATTTCATCTACAAATGGAAAATATATGGGAGTGACTATACAGTATGAAGAACCATGTGGTAGTCTTATTGTGAAAGGCATCTCTGCAGGTTCTCAGTGTCTCTCCCCAGTGCAGTGTCCTCTCTTCCTTTCTCCATGTCAGAGACAGATTACTCCTGATAATAAAAGTAATGATGTTTTTCCTTTCCAGCTTTTTTGAGTGTGAGCGTTGGTGTGATGCCGACCCCTGTTGCACAGGATTTGGCTTTTTTAATGCCTCCCAGATATCAGGTATTTTTTAGTATTTTTATTTCAAAAATAATTTCACCCTTCCTTCATTATTAAAGATTTTACAATTTTTTTGCTTTGAAGGGCACTTTAAAAGACCTTGCAGATATTATGTAACTCTCTTAAACAACTTTTTGAGTAATCATAACCAATTCTAGGAGTTCAGCCCAATGACATTCTCCACATCTCAGAAATGAAGAAAACTTCATGAGAATCAGTCCTTAAGAAGCTACAGTTCCAACAGCATGAAATTCAAAATGATAAAATTCCAGGCAATTGTTACTTCTCATTTATCAACCTCTCTTCCAAAATGTCGGTTGACTTATTTTTCTGAATTTTTTGTTGCTGTTTTTGCTTGTTTATTTCATTTTTTTTAAAGTCTGAGAGACTTAGTCTAAATATTACTGAAATTAAATGCATGTTAAGTACGTAATGTCCGTGCATACTTCGGGGCAGCTTAGCCTTTTGGTTTTCTTGGATGTCTGGACTTCTCTGCTCCCAGATTTTACTCTTCTAATTAAGGAAGATTGGTTGGGGATAGAAGTTGCCTATCTTGTCCTCCTTAGTATTTTAGCTACTTAAAACTCAAGTACCATTTATATTAGACATTGGAAATCAGATCTTTAAAAATATGTGTGTCTTGAAAGCCATTAGAAAGTCAAACGTATTTTGCTCACCTGAGATGGCTAGATTAAAGGGTGTTGTCACCCTATGCTTCCTGAGTAGTCAGCAGGGAGATGTATAGACGCAACTATAGGGTCATTGAGAATTTTGGTTGACTGAATCCTGTTCTGGAGAGACTTTTCTTTCCACCGGCTGTAAAGGAAGTGCTCTGTTTGAAAATAAGTCTTTAGCAGGTGTTTAAGATTGGATGCCATCCAGGTCAAAGTCAATGAAATAGTTTTTAATATTTTATTCCAAATTCAGATTTAGGCCACTAAAATGGACAGCCTTGTTTTTGGAAGTACCGTGCTAATTAGCTCTCTCTGAGGTCATTAGGATGAGCTGGATTTACAATTCACTTAAGAATTTGGAACACTTCATAAATATATATTTTTAATTCTCTTTTCTTGTTGAGCAGACAAAATTTTCACTCTATCAAAAATATGTAGCTTGGAAAATTAGTCCAATATAGTTTAGATTGGAATTACTGCACAAATCAAAAATAGTTGACAGTTTTCAGACCTCCAATGTGACCATGTGAAATTTGAAGTCTTACCTGAATATATCTTTAAGTTTCTTTAAATAGTTCTAAAATAGATTAAAGATTTTAAAACACTGAACAAGAAAAACTGACATCTCTTAGTTTATCTGATTAATATTTATTATCTGCGGTATTTCAGACATCCAGTCCTGGCATTCATATGGTCATGAGGAGTTCCAGTAGTGATTTTAACATGAGCTAGGATAAATCTTCAATGAAACTGCTAGCTGGGTTTCAGGCCCATAATTTTTTTCAGGTACAGAAACATTTACACTAGATCTTTGAAAGGCAGAATTTTTATCCTGATATAAGTAGGGATGTGTTTCAACATACATGTGGATTTATAATTTCTAGGATTGCATTGACCAGAATGGCAGCTTGCTCAAAGAGGTCCTGATCCTTGCTCAGTGGAAATACTCCTAGTGACCTTAATGTGTTATGAAGTTGGTTACCCACCTCCCCTCACATTGAATTCATTGTGATTTTTCAACACCATTTTCAACAACAGTGAAACTTGGCCCATATTTGGTATTTCCCTCCTTTGATTTCTAAGTCAGTGGAATTCCTTTTGACACGCAGTGAAACTGTATTGTATTCACTTTACTCAAAATACTATCTAAAAGAGGAAAAATTTCCTCATTTCTATAGCTGTGTATTTCTGTGGCAGGTGGAAAGATTGTGTGCCTGACTCTGAATAGCCTAGGAATCCAGATGTGTGCTGAGGAAACAAGAAGTGCTTGGCAAGTTTCAAACTGTAATTCACCAGATGCTGAAGTCAGAATACACCCGTTTGGCTGGTATCAAAAGCCTGGTAAGTGATGCAGGGAACATGGTTTTTCAGACTGGTTTCTGCTCATTGAACCTTATTATTTAGCTTCAATGTATAGAAGCTTCAACTTTCATATGGAGGACCCATTTACAAGGATTATAAATAGACAAGGCAGACAAATACGTGCAAGAGAAAGAAAGGTACAGTTTAATCTCCTTTTTAATAGAAAATGAATAGAAATACCTCAAATAGGTGTTTAATTTCTCAGATGGGAGACTTGTGGCCAATGTTGGAATGCAAATATATTTTGTCCCACTGCACAGTCCTGATCAGGACATCTTTCTTTGTTTCTCACTGTTTGGTTTATGGTTTAACAGTGTGGGTGGATGCATAACTTCAAAAGGTTCGGTTTTGATAAGGAATTTAAAATTCAATTGTGACTGTTTTGATAAAGAAAGGGACAAGTCCAAATTCCAAGGTAGAACTGTATTCTTCAAGCAGTAAGAAGCCATCATGTGTTTAAACAGAGGAGAAGTTATGAGAAGTTTGGTTATCTCCTCAAGAAGAATCAAAACCTGATCTAGTCAAAGTGAGTTTTCTTTTCCATAGCAAAACAAAAGACTCCATTAACATCACTGAAACAATAATGACAATGACTGCCTGCCTGGCTGTATCCCCTTTTATGGGAGGATAGCCTGTTATTGAGTCTAAATGGGCACGACCTTGTTGAACTTCACTGAAAGCAGCGAGGCCCCGTGCAGGCAAGTCTAGTGCTGTTGAAAGAATAAAGGAAAAAAATTGAATAATGAGAACTTTTCCTGCTTTTAAACTCCCTCAGTTTTTGTAAAGTAGGGGACTGATATCAAAATGGAGATGGGAGGCATGAAATGTAGATACACACTGTTCAGTGCATGTGATACAAAGATAATCCAGTTAAAATTGTCTAAATCTAAATCAGTTGTCCTGGCAATACACTGCATTTTACAGTGTTGGTAAACTTAAAGAAAACCCTCATTCACACTGGCAGTGACTGAAATATGAACTTGATACTGAGATTTTCCAAGTCCTACGCTGGCACTTTGCCCACTAGACCATCCATTTCCTTCACCAGTGGGGTAACACCTGCTAAAGAGGACATACAGCATGGAGTTGAGGGGGCATCACAGAAGCTTATATAGCGTTTCCCAAATCCTCAGTGTGGGCTCAGGGATGGATGAGCTGAGGACCAAGCACTGAGAGAAAGGGAACAGCAGACCTGATAAAGTAAGCAATGGCAGAGGAAACTAAGAAACATCCAGGGGTGAAAATGAAGAATTGTAGAAAGTCAAAGTGGAGACAGTGGAGGCGCAGATACACCTCCACCTCTTGGAAAAGTTTTTCATCTTGTTGACAAAGAGCCAACTAAAAATAAAGTATGTTGCTCACTTCATGGAGAGAGAGATGATCAAGAGGAGCCTGGGGTGTATGCAAAGCAGGAGTGTTTAGGAGAGATGGTGACATTTCCTTATGTAGTTAGGAAGCTTCAGATGTGTTTCCACTATAACACACAGTAAGGCACAGATGTTTATGCAAATGGAGATATTTGCAGACAAAAATTTGTATCAGTTATGCTAGTGTGTTGGGGGTCTGGGAACCAGGAAGAGGAACAAGAAAGCTCTGAGGCTAAAAGGGAAAATTAGTGAAATCTGAAGGAGGAATTTATTATAGAGAGTGGGACATTAGCATAAAGCAGGGTCTTGGGTTTAGTCTACAGTTTTTCTGTAGGGAAGGTACTTGTGTCTCTGTGTTTCATAATACGTTAAGTTGATGTGTGAGCTCTATGACTACGGCTCTGCTCATTAACAATTTGACTTCATACGTATAGTCATAGTTTCAGCTCAGTAAATGAAAAACACATGGTAGTATTTTGAAGAGAGTTCTGGATAGCCCTAATTCTTCATTCCTGCCGGTGTGAATGGTAGAACTCCTGAAGTTCTAGAAATATCTATTTGATTACATGCATGGGCAGTACAAAGTGGAGGAGGCAAACAGAAAATCTGATCTGCCTTCAGCTTCTGTAGGGATGGTAATTTTTTTTGTCTTAGTAGAGAATTTATGACTGATTTGATCAATCAAACTGTTTTACAAAATATGAATACACAGGGGAAACTTCTTGTTTGCTAATCAGTAAGCAGAGAAAATTTCATGTCCCTTGTGATGCAGAAAACCAAAACCAGAAAGGAGGATGGAAAAAAGCACAGAACTTAAATGAGTTGTTCAGAAATAACTGCATTTTGAAAAGTGTTTGTAGGAATGTTTATAAATATGGAAATTTAGGGAAGCCTGGTTTCATGTACGAGCTTACAAGGGTTAGATAGAAAAGCAGCCTTGTATCCTTACTCTTGGTGTTTGTGGTGAGAGGATGCAGCATTCAGATCCCAGAAGAAATTTTGGAAATAATTAGGTGTTGGTTACATTTTAAAACTTCAAGTGTAATTGTTTCCAAATTTTTTTTTTTTTTTTTTTTTTTTTTTTTTTTTTTCTGCTTTTAGCTGACTTGAAGAACACCATGCCTAACCTGTGTCCACCTGTTAGTTTACCTCTCAGGCCAGAAAGTGGTAAGTGTATACATGTATTAAGCCCAAAAAAAAAAAAAAAGGAAACATCCTCTATTTCTATTTTTTATGTATGGCTAGAAGATCACACTATAATGAAATGGTTGAGTTCCCCATGACTTTACTCCTTTTTATTAGTTGTGTATTGTTTAAAAAGAATTGTCATCCGCAATGTTGGCCTAATATCTTTCAAGCTCACTGCCACAAGAGGTCACTGAGGCAAACTATTTGGCAGGATAGATGAAGAAATTTATCATTTATAGGTGTGGATGTCACATCATTCTCAGTGGATATAACTTCATATTTTAGTGCAATGACCAATGAAGAAAACCTCTGGCAAGGGTAGCCTCCTGAAAATCCTTTTATTGTGTTATTGTCCACTATTGTGGGGTTTCTAGTGCCTTTCTTGTAGGTTCTGATGCTTGCCAGGGTGTCAAGGGATGTCAGGTTAGACAAATCACCAACAGTTGCTGCCAGTAATTCTGAATGCAATGAGTGACAATGAGTTTTCAAATAGATACAAACAATTGCAATAGGGATGCAAAGTCAAATTTAGCAAATCTACTTTTCCCCAGAAACCAAGATGATGAAAGGGACAATTCCTTCAGAAATTAATGCAGGTTTATACTGCTTTATAATTGGTGGTACAGAGAAAGATTATTCAAAACCGGATCAAAAGAAATGTAGTATTTGAGGTGTGTATTGGGTCCCACTTTTGAAGAGTTGTATCTCGCTATGAAACCATCTTTTTTTTAACAAGAAGAAAAATTTATTTCGGTCTTACAGTAAATTAATCTTATGGTACTCACACGGGTTATTTTAAAAGTGGATGGATCCTCTTAATAAATGAAACTTAACTGCTGTCTTTCAGGGGTTTGTGTGTTTATTGTCCCCTAAAACTATATGCAAATTGTCAACAGCTATAGGCTTCCCTGATGTGTCCTTTCCAGAAATACACAGCATATCTGCTAAATGCTGTGACTAATGGAAAAGAAGCAGGTTGATTAGTCATTAGATAATTTAACCCTCAGGTCAGAATGAAATTGAGAAGTTTCATCCATCTATGCCCTTGATTATCTGTTTGATCTAAGCAAATTTGTTAATCTCTTTGTGTCTGTATTTTCTTAAATCATATGCTACTGACGGTTAATATTCAATATCAAGTTCAGAATTTCTTATTAACTGTTTCATCATCATATGTATGACTACTGGTCATGATCATGTTCAGATAATTTGTATTATTAATAGAATTTGTGCTTTTGTAATGATCAACTTAATGTAATAGAAGGAAAACATTTATATACAAGCAGAAATAATATTTGTGTGAAATGCATTGAGGAACTAGATGGGAAATGTATAGGTTGGGCAGTTCAACTCCTTTGTCAACTGTTTCTCCCATGAGATGTAAAAAACTGCTTTACTAAAGATTTCTTCCTCCCAGTGTGATGTTTAGTAGTAATTTTGTCATTTTCCATTTGTGTATTTCTTGTTTTCTTAAATCAAGGAAAATAGTAACCTAGGCAGCACTTAAGGAAATTAGGTCATTCTATTGTTCATTTGCTTTCTACTCTAAAGTCTGACCAGAATCTAGCCACGGTAAGTGAGGTGCTCACTTTACCCTTAGTAAAAATCTTGATCTATCATACCCATTCTCAGGTTCTCTTTCCAAATGCAGAGCAACTACTGGGATGTCTCTGGTCTGCAAAGCTCTGGTTAACCACCCAAGGGAGCAGAGCCTCCCACAGAGGCAGGATTCTGGATTAGAGTGGTTGTCCTGAGGACAGCAGTCAGGAGAAGTCACTGAATTACAAAGAGCGCGATTAGCTTGGCAGTCAAATTGGCAGTAGTATGCTGTACTCTTTGGGTTTCTGTCACCAGTGTGTGCAGCAACATATTCAAAATGCAACTGGGCACCATCTGTCCTTCTTACGTTTTGCTTCATTTTGATAGTAAAAGTACCAGCTTGGTTATTTAGGTCAGATTGCTATCTGTGTCACATTGTCAGAGGTTTTGGAAAATTTTCAAAAATGTTGTTTCCAAACCCTTTATGATTATATATGCTATATTTATATATGCTATAGAAGATTAATAGTTTTTGAGATGGGCATCATAGAAAATCTGGCAGTAACTGAATTTGCTGCACTGTGGTATTGCTTATACATGGGGAAAAAAACCCTTTACTGTGACTCCTGTCTGGTAACCAGCTGGTGAATGTGAGAAAATGTCACTATTTAAAGGGCACTGTCATGTGTGCATGTATATATGCGTGTGCAAGTAAGCATATGTATATATTAAAAAAAAAAAAAAAAAACAAAAAACTTTCCATCAAAAGATCAGAAAGATACTTAAATTTCAATATTTTGCCAGAAGGCTTTGTGAAATAGCGAAGTTAATGTTATGTCCAATCTAGAGTCTAAATTTACTGAAGCACAGTTGAGGCCTGTATTTCAATAGAGAGTTAATACATTTGACTGCCTCATTTTCTAGGTAGCCACTTTGCAATGCTAAGGACAATGTGCCCAGCATTTTGCTTCCTCCCATTTGAAGTCAGGGTGCTGACTCCATTCCAAGTCTGTGGTGTTTCCAGCCCTGACACATTTTGAAGAAACCCAGATTATCAGACTTATTTTCACTCATATGGGAAATAGATGCTTTGCCTATTTTATTCATTGTTCTTGATAGAGAGGGTGGAGCATGTAGGGCCATAGAATAATAGAAAAAGCCTCAGGAAGAAGGTTTTCTACAAGTACCTGGGCAGCAAAAGGAAGGGTATGGAAAATGTGGGTCTACTGTTGAATGGGGTAGGAGATTTGATGGCAAAGGGTATGGAAAAGGCCGAGGTGCCACCTTTGCCTCAGTCTTTACTGGTAAGTCCAGCATTCATGCCCTTGAGAACAGGGAGGGAAGACTGCAGCAAGGAAGAATTATTCTCAGTGGAGGAGTTTCAGATTTGAGCATGTCTGAAGAGCCAGTAGAATCCTTCTGCCCTGGAGATATCGAAGTCCCATCCTTTAATAAAAAAAACAAACAAACAAACCCACACAGACCAACCTGTCAAGATTCTCTGTTTTTTTCCCTGAATAAGGTGGAGAACACTCTTTAAAAGAAAATTTTATGGCCCCCAAACCATTTTGTTTGTCTCTTTGTTCTACAATGAAACCAGCTTTCCCAGAGCTAGACTGTCTTTCTTTGGACTGTCACCAGATCTTAATTTGTCTCACTTTTTTGTTCTTTAAACTCCAAATCTCACTATTTTTTTCATTTTATTTTGTTTTTTGTAAAGCTTGCATATACAATCTTTAACTGCCCAAATTCAGCAAAGGACAGTTAGAATGATTTAATTTATCCTAGTATTTGCTTAAAGGCAGAAATCCTCAAGCCAAGGAGCTGCAAGGCACTGTCCAGCCCTGTTCCACTGTACACAAAGGGGAGTTCTGCTGCAGCCATTACAGGTTTAAAAGATGAAAAGTTGAGACTAAATTATTTTGTTTCACCCAAATAATTTATTGTAGTTTCCTTCACTGAAACTCTCCCTAAATAAATTGAGCAAAAACATGTATTTGTTTTCCTTCTGTTCTCCAGTCTGGGCTTTTGGTGATGTTCATGAGCAGTAATCTTCAAAAAACCTCTTTGAATCTGCAGTGGCAAAAATAATTTTCAATAGCAGCTTCTTTTCATGCCCTGTCATAGAGCAGCCTGCAGCCACCAGAGAGATGCAAAAAAATCCCTTCCCCGTGTGAGATTGACCTCAGGAGAGACACAGCAAGAGGGATGGCTTGGGCTTCTACCTGTTCTTTGCCTTGTACCAAATTGTTCACCCAGCAGCCTACTGTAGCCCTGTGATTCCTCTTTGACAGCCTGAGGCTCCTGTTGGCTTTCCCAAGGTTACTTCCCCCACAAGCATCACTGCTAGGCATTTCTAACACTCATTAGCCTGCAAAAAAGGAGAATTAAGTGCTCTGTCATGCCAGCAGGTCACTGCTGTCTGGCAGGAAGGAGGTGAGCTGCACACTGTCTCTTTCCTAAATTCATGTTGCTCTGTTGTTGCTTCAACATGTTTTGCCTACTTGTATTCTTGCAATACCCTTTCTAATACAAGTTTAAACTCCAAGTCATTTTCATCACTGATTTGTAATGTGTTTAACTGAATGTGTGGGTTTCATCTTTAACTAAGTGAATACTTTTATTTGTCTTCTGTACATCTATCACATGGAGCAAAGAATGCTCCTGCTGGTCTGTTGTGATTTTCACATAGTTTCTGTCATCTGAGAAATAACGCTTGAAAAATAGATAGCCTGAACAAACTAGGAAGGTCCAACTTGTTACATTTGGAACATTTTTTCCCCTGAAGAAGTTAACGTGTTGTGATGACAGAATGTGGAACTGTCTGTGGCAAGTTTCAGGTATGATCTGTGACCTTTAACACTGAGAAGACGGCTGTTATTTTAAGACTACCCATGCTGAAAATGCTAATATGTCATGACGCAGTCTTGGTTTACTTAACACTGGTATTTAAGTAACAGCTCCACTGAGTTCTGTCAATATGGAGGAATGTTCTGTAAAAAAGAAATCAATCAGTTCTTGTAAGTTTGAGATGGAACTTTCTGCAGCCAACTGTAAGATAGGGGGAGATAAAAGTTTTTAATGAGAAATTATGATTTGTTATTTTGTGATTGTATAATGCTGTTATTCAAACAGCTTTATGCACAGTGGTTTGAGCTATGAAAATTTTTATGTCTTTACAATTAAGATTGAAAGAAGCAAAATAATCTATGAAACATGTTACCTGGCTTTTTAGAAGGAAGACTTGTGCTTAAAGCAAACTAGAGAGCATGAAAATATTCCTGTGCATGTGGAAGGGAGGAGTGATACTGATGTATAACTGCCATTTTTGTACTTTTTTATGGGACTTATGAATTGTATACAGTAATTATCCAAACTTTAATGAGCAATTGTGCCTTCAGGTTCCTCAGTTTTAAATGAGATATGGCTATCTATTTTAGATTTGGCTACTGCTAGAAGACAGTGATGCTTATATGGTGATCTCTGCCTGGGACTGCAGATCATATACAGATCATATGGGCTCCATTCCAATGCTGTTCAAATCAAGTTATTAATTGAGAAACCACCAAGTCAAATGGATGTAATGATCTGCTAGGACTTTCCTGTTTCTGCTTCCTGTGATCCCCTAATAATTTATAGTCCTTCCCTTGATGCAGGATTGAGCAGTGGCTACAGGATTTTCTGACATGGGAATAAAATTCCCATTGGGCTATCTCAGCACAATGGGGTGTTTCCATTCTCAACAGAGATGCTGATGGTAGTACCGGTGCTGATGTAGCTGACTGGTGATTAATAGTATAATTTGTCTTCCAGTTTTCCCACAATGCTGATGATATGTCAGAGAGATCTTTGATGTGAAATAAAGCCTTTTTTTACCCATCCTCAGGAACTGATTTACCATGGTCCCATACAGCATGTTGGACCTCTAGTGTAGAATTACTCTATCTTTGGTCTTTAGGCTGAATTTTTATTCTGTTTTTAAACATAAGGAATTTAGCCTTTTGAAAATAGCTTATTTTAAACCCAGATAAATATCTGGTACATTTTTGATATGCTATTACTATACTATTTACTATAATTGGCGCTACTGACGGAGGCAGAAAGCTTGCATTTAACATGAGCATACTAAGATTGCTCACTGCTAAAGGCCATAAATAACACATTTGTTAGTTTGAGACATGTTTGTCTGAGGTGTGGTTATAGTTATTATGCAGCAGTTTTAAGAAAATCACTCATTTGGATTATTCAAGTCTCAGGGGATGGAAAAAAACGAGAAGCAACTGTGTTTTAGAAAGAGTCTATTTTCTGCAGGTCCACTCTGAGTTGAAGATTTGCTGGTTTTGGAGATTGTTGGCATACGGACAGGTTAGCTGTCTTCACTGGAAAAAAACTCTGAACACTAGGAATATAAAGCACTGAGTTCAGTCTGTAAACATGTTTTGGGATTGAGTCAGGGCTATTAAATATGGTGCACAAATTTCAGAATTAAGATCAGAATTTGTGTTTCAATCATAAATTAAGCATACTGTACCCAAAGATTTGATTTATGTACTTCCTAACCTCATGTTAACCTCATCCGATTTATGTACCTTCTCAACTTCATGAGTTTTCTTCTAAATTTAACTTGTTATTTTATTGTACTTCTGTATCTCTGTTTCCTTATATCAAATGTCAAATTTTCCAGCAAATTAAGAATTGACCCCTTTTGCTTCCACTGAAGACAGTGATGAAACTTTTGTTGACTATGAAAAGGATTTTATAATGTCATTGTCTGTGAAAATGGTAGGCTGAACTCTGTGCCCCCAGGAAATCTATTCCAGTCTTGTGATCTTATGACTTGTTAGTGGAAACAGAATAAGGCCAGGGTGAGTTCTTTTGAGAATCCAGTCTTAAACCTTGCCTACACAAACAAGAACATTTGGAAGAGAGAGGCTCTCTGTATGGGACATCTATAATTTTGCAATAAAAGTTACAGGGTTGGCTGGATTCAGAGTGCTGTAATTATCCAATCAAAGCATTTGCCAAAATGTGGTTTGGAAGGTCAGAGCTTAACATATGTATAAACCAGAAATGTCTTCCAGCCCGTCAGGTGCATGATGAATTCTCAGTAAAGCACTGCCATTTTGTAGCTGTGTGCCTTCTGAGAACAATTTCTAGATGAGGCAAGTTTAGATCAGCAGTGGGAGCTCTGTTTTGCCTACGTAATGAAGTGGGTGTGCATGGCTTCAGGCACTGCTGGATTGGCTGCCAGAAGGGAGGAAGGAAACAACTAATAGCCAAAACTTCTTTTACTGCTAACTTCTAGCTGTCAGTGTCCATAGTGGTGCTATGGATGGCTCTGGGTTAAAGGGCTTTGCTCTGTCAGTAAAACAATCATTAGTGGTTTTGCATTTATCTTAATCTGGGATCAGATGGGCAGAAGATCGGAAAGGGAAAACACTGGAAATCTCAGTCTATAAAACTGATCTGAAATGATGACTGCTTCATCCAGGACTGAGAATGAATAAAGAATCATAAACCCACCCAAAAAAAACAACCCCATGTGTGTAGTGGCAGGTTGAAAAGGTCACTTCTGTGAGATTTGGGGCAAAGAATAAGCTAAATACATGTGGTTTAGGGATGAATGTATGATCTATGGATGTTTACATCATAAGTGGTCACTACTCTGTGCCTAGTATGGACTGCAAAGTGCCCATTGTGTCTCACATATGCTTAAAATTAATGTTATTAACTTGACTCTACCTAACATAGAACACACTACATGTACCTAATAATTGCAGTGTGCGCTCATAAGGTTAATTTGAGCACCTTCAAAAAATGTTAACAACAGTAAGCTAGTAAACCTCAGGGAAATAGATACAGGAGGCCAAATTCAAGTGTCAGAGGTGTAAATCCCAGATATTTATTTTGGTTTTGTGGAACTGTTTTGAATTTCTTTCATGAGAGAGTAGAATTTAATTTAGCAAGAACACTTCTGAATGTTTGACCTGTGGACAAAAGGAGGAATATGAGGATTGTGAAACCTGCCTGAGGTCACTCGACAAGTCAGGGAAACTATGGGAAGAGAGTTAGTCTGATGAAATATCTTCCAAAACCACTGATGCACCCAGACTTGTTGACTTGCAATGGAATCCAGACAGTGCTCATCTTTTGAAAGAACCACAGCTAGTAATTTGAAGCTTTGTGTCTGAACCTAGAGAGATTACTTGTTCTAGTAGTGGGACCTCAGTTCCTAGTACTGTACACAGTGCAAGATGAAAACACTGCTCTTATGTAAAAACAAAGTGTAAGTCATATTGATAAAACAAATATTTTCCTGTTCATGTTTTCAGAAAAATAAATAAATAAATTAAAACATAAACTGATAAAATATAATCTGGAAAAATAAGACTTGCAGGATCTAGTATTGCAGGCAGATAATATCTGGAGAGGATGTAATGGTAAATTCTCCATCACTTACAGAGTTGATTTATATTTTTAAGTATATTTCTAAATAAATGTCATGAACTGTCACTCTAAATGTAGAGGCTGAAATTTTCTAATGTGGGTCATGCAACAGGTCATATTAGACAATTTTAAAATAGAGAAACCATTGACAATAGGAAATATAGTAATTTCCACATGACTAAGATCACTGTGTTCCTCTAAAATAATTGAATAGTCAGAGCTTAAGGGAAGAAAAAATTAAGTGCAGTGGGTCTATTTCACAAGTCAAGCTGTGACTGCAGGGTCATTGCTCCCTTACTAGTTCAGACTCCCTCTGAATATACTGCTGCTGCTGACTTTGCTACTCTGCATCATCAAGTAAGTTTGTGGTTTTTTTGCATATAAAAGTGTAATACCAAATTAACCTCAATTTCTGCTTAGCTGGAGACTTTCAACCTCTACCTCTTAGAAGAGGTGCTCCCAAATATAACAGGAATAGAATGATTTAGAAGTTATTGAAAAGGACCCATGGGATCCTGTGCTGCTTTCTTGACTCTAGTTCACAGGTGTGAACTAGGGCTGGGGTGTTTTGGAAGTTCTATGGAGTACAGTAGGTCTCAAGCAACAGGGCAAGGTCTGCTCACCAGGAATAACAAGGCAACAGCTGACTCAGCTCTGTCTTCACCCTACAATTACATGGAGAAGGTAACACCAACCTCCTGTTTAGGACTTGGTGGTCACAACAGGACCCTTTTGCTCTTAAAACATGTTGAACTGTTGAAAGGAATTAAAATAATTAAAGGCCCATTTTTTCCCAAGCCCTCTTTTTGGACTTCTGTGTGCATGCAGATATTTTTATCTGTTTGTGTATGAGAAAAGAATGTTTGTGGCATTTTTTAAAAATTCACTGTGAGACAGAAGAATAGTTATGGATGAATACTAGAGTCAGTATGTATGTGTATATATATGATCGTACATGTATATATGTGAATATACATGTTTATATATATGCAGTACACATGTACACGTACATATGCATATGAATTATCATTCAATCTTAATTATGTAGTAGATACATGATATCAGAAGTTCATAGAATTTAACGTAATTCTGCCTATGAAGTCAAACTTAAATGATCAAAATAATCCTTGTGACCTTTAAAAAAACAAGCTGTAAATCTGTGAAAATTGCGTGTGCTTCTGTGGGAGTTTGGTCGCTTGCTTGTAAGGGAAGTAAAGACAAAATGTAACATTTGCAAAAAACGTTGTCTCATTTGCACTTAGTCTGTAAGGTCAGGAGTTGCTCTCTGTATATTGATGTATGCAGGCAACATATTGATGTATGCTCTCTGTATATTGATGTATTCAGCTACTCACATGAAGCTCCCTGTGCAGACAACATGGACATCTGGCTCATGTAATAAGTGGATTCCTGGGGGGTGATTTGTCTCATCCTAAAGCAGACATCTAAACCAGGATGATAATGTTGTGTAGAATGACTGTCTGTTCCTCCTGATAGTACAAGGAGTCTAGTGTAATTAACTCAGATGTAGATATCTACCTTGTAGGTGACTGAGGTGAAGCCTACCTTAGGAAACCAGCCCTTGTTTTAACTATAGATGTGGATGTTTGCTGAAGGTTCTGGGAGTGCTCAGTCACATTTAGGATCCCTTTGCTTTCCAAGGAGTTAGTGGCTGTACCTGCTGAGGAACTTGTGTGCAAACATTATGACCCATGTCCTTTAATGTAATTAAGCCTGTTCAGAAACCTTTTATTTAAATCAGTTGGATTTATATGCAAACCTGGATGTAACTGCTCCAGATTTACTTCTTTATTAACTGAATACCTTTGTTATCCTAGTTCTACATGACCTCTGAAAATGGATCTGGACCCTCTAGTCAATCAGAGGCCTTTGAATATTATATTTCATTTATTCCCAGCTGATGCAAAGGAAGGTGCAAGTCTTTCACTGGAGAACTCCCCAATGCTTTTAATTCTATATTATTTTTCTCTGAAGTTTTTAGTGATTCCTCTAGTTATATTATTCTTGTATGGTTCATTTCACAGAGTATTTGGATAAATGGCAACTCTTAAATGTGTCCTCTGTTCTCATGGATTCATCCATCTCAAACTTTGAAGTTGTGCACGTTAGTAGAGATATATCCAATGACTTCTCCACTGCCAGAGACTTTTGTCTATCCGGTAAGAAATGGTTATTCATAGCTTTGCAGAAAATACTGTCTTCTGAGCCTGAAAAAACAACAGTTTCCCAACCCCTACTTCTGACATTGATATACTGATTTTACTTACTTTTAAAGACTACCTCAGTGTTTCTGAATTTAAGAGAAGGGACCTGAAATTGTTTATCTAATGAAAGATACAATAGACATAAAATCCATACAGTGATAGTGTAATTTTGACACTTCATGAGCACAGAGATCTCTTGCTTCTCCAGAAATTGTACAATTTAGAGAATATTGTAGCAAATAATTAAAGGGACAATGTCATTAATTTCTAAAGAACAGTAAAGGGAAGTTCATCAAGTGAGATGGATGGTAGAGCCACCTACCATTATCTAAAGTAATCTGTAACTGTGGTGCATGAGGGCAGGTTAACTAAGAGCTGGGATGAAACAGGGGTTGAGCTGTAGTAACAACAAAGGAAACTGCTTTAATCAGTAGCCTGACTAGACAGCAAAGATTCCTTTAATTTCACATGACTGGCAAATCTCAGTGGTGCAGAGCAGTAGAAATAAGGAAAAATTCCCACCTACCACAGAACATGGTGCTTGGAATGGTACTACTTTTTGCAGTATATGGTCATCACTCTATGAGCGTGAACAGTGTAACTTACTGCTTTTTTCCTTTTCCTGTAACTGTCTGAAGGAGCCTTTCTAAAGGAAAAGTGTTGGATACCCAGCTCTGGGTACAAACTTGAGTGAGAAGATTACTTTTCTTATTCTGAATTGTTTCCCTGGGGCTCCCTGAGGACTGGTTGAATTCAGCTGAGGTCCTTAGTATTTTATTAGATGTTTTTCTTCTCTTAAAACCTGTGATACTAGTTGTCTTGTATTGCTCCATTTGAAAGCCAATATAAGCTTTTGTCCTTTAGCTATTTTGGAGAATGTTCTGGAAATCTGAGGACATTTTTGTCCCATTATTCTGCTTTACAGCTACTTCACATCCTTGTTTCCTGACCTGTTGTAAAACCTTTCTTTTAATAATCTTATAACAATGTCATACAAAATACTTTGAGAATATATTTTTACCTGCTCTTTTTCTTCACTTTCACCTCACAGCTTGTTTAAAAAATGAATCATGTATAGTGGTTACACTGGAAATGAAGCCTTCAGCAATAAGATGCCTTTTCTACCCTGATACACAAATATGCACACATGGACTGCAAGGGCACAGATGCTGGGTTTTACTCAAAGAGCCAGCTACATACATCTACAGGAGACAAGGTAAGAGCAGTTTAAGGTTGTGGAGGAAAGAACCCAACTGCGGTGGCCTGTGTACAATTCTTGTGAACGGAAGAGTGAGGAAATCCTCACTAGACATAAAGCAATATGGATGTCTCCAAGACAATTGCCCATTGCGGTTTCAGTGGAGTTACAGCCAAGTGGGATGGGAAAATGTCCCTACTTTTCATAAAATTTCATGAAATCATAGTGTTACCATCTGGTGTTGAAACAGGTATAATAAAGGAAGTCTAGTCTATGAAAGATGTTTTGGAAAGTACAGAATAGTAAAAACAAACAAACAAAAATGTAATAAAAGTCCAGCTCCTTCCTTTTCATCTGCAGAAAATGTTTCTGTATGCTTTTCCTTTTAAACTCTGAGAATAACACAAAGGGTGTTGAAAACCCACTGCCAATTGGAAGTCTTCAGAACCATCTCTGGAGAAAGCAAGCAAACAAAAAACCTTAAACCAAGATGAACTATTATTTTAAAGAAGTGAAAATTATTTAAGAAAGAAATAGAAGTTATGTAGACATGTAAAATGTAGATACTGGCGTAAATTCTATGGAAGAAAATGACAGTATTACAATAGAATGTAAGGCAAGACATGGTGACGAAGGTCCTCTGGTACCCTACACTCTTACATTCCCTTCTCTGGCATGTAGAAGGCATGCATGTGCCTAACTTAAAATGAGCCCTTCCACTAGTGATTCCCACTTCAAGAACAGCAGTCCCTTCAGAGGACTGCAGGGAATTTGGACATGGGCTGTGCTCGTTGTCTTCTGTTGAAGTTCTTCTGTCTTGCATGATGAAACTGCTACTGGGAAAAAAAAAAAAAAAAAAAAAAAGTGAATTAGACAGTTTGCAGTTTAAAAATAAGGGAAATTGGATTAATTTTAATTTCTGAAATGGTACTAACTTGAAAAAGCAAATTATTTTTCCTCTGTTCCCCCCCATCCCTCCCAATAGATCTATTCCTGCCTATTTCTGAATCAGATTTAACTACATCTGTGTACATCCCGTCCCATGGAGATCTGATAGGCAAATCCCAGGTGATTCACATTGGCTTGGAGTGGAGAAATATCAGCCAGTTCCTGGGGATCCCGTATGCTGCACCTCCCCTCGCAGAGAGACGCTTCAGTCCTCCAGAGCCATTTGCTTGGGTGGAAACCTGGAATGCTACTGTGGCTCGGTAAGAAACCCTTCTGATCATCTGCAAAAGTGCTTGCCCATCCAGGTGCATGAAAGTAGCTGGAGTGATGATCATGACACTGATGTCTTTTATTGCAGAAGAACCTATAGGGTACAAATTAATAAACGTTTGGGACTTTGTTTAACAAAAAGAATAATTTCTCTGTCTATCTGTTAAAGCATGCAATCACCTTAAGAAAAAGACAGATTCCAGTACATTTCATTGAGTCTATGCATAATTCCCCACCATCAATCAATGGATGCTGTCGATCCATTTTCATTCTGAATATTTCCGCAGGTATTTATAATATTTATACAAATATATTTTGCTCCTGCTGAGCCATAATTCGTAGAATATTTAATCAAACAGAGGCACTTTGACACTGATGTAACCAGAAGTTGTGAGCCTCATATAGAAATTCTCTGCCTAGCAGTGTCTAGGAGATCAGGCTGAAGGATCCAGATACTTTTTTCTGTCCAAAAACTATTAAAAGACAAATACTTGCGAAATGTCTTGGACAGAAGGAAAGAAGTTATAAACGTTTTAGGTAATGCCTTAAGAAGAAACGAGTGTTAAGAACTGTATTAGCAGGTGGGCTAAATTTCTCTTAAGTTCCTATATCTAGTTTTTCCCATTGGATGGTCCTGTTTCTCCAGGGCTGTATAGACATCACTGTTCTGTGAGTTTAGGTTGGAGGCACTCTATGGACATAGCCTTCATGTGCATGTTGGCGTTTCATTTAGTCTTCCCATATGTGCCTTAATTTTGTTGCATTGGGGAACCAAAATGACAAACTGTGAATGTATAATTCTTAAAAAAAGAGCGTTTGGGTGGCACTACTTAGTATATCTGTGCTGTGGAACATGTTAGGACAGTGGTTTTCTTTTTTTAAAAAACACAGCAAATAGAAATGTATCAATAACATGAAACAAGATATGGAAATAGAGTGTTTTTTATAGGGTCTTTCTCACGCTGCATCCCTGCTCCACATAATAGCAAGTAAACTCCAGAGCACACGAGACCTCTTTGAGTGAGCCATGATGCACATGTACACAGGAAATTGATACAGGAGCGCTGGTACCTGATCATATTCCTATCAATAAAAAGCAGACTGTTTCGTGGCAGACATGAGGAGCTGCAACAAAAACAACAAAAAAAGATAGAAACAAGAAACAGCGAGTTTGGAGGTGCAGAATAGTCAAAAGGAGAGAGACTGGTGGAAAGACCTGGTGAACTTTCTGTAGAGGGAGTTGAAGAAATCAGGTCTGAGAGCTGTGGTTTAGCAACCCACGAGCTTCCAAAACATCTAATATGGACCTGAGGTCTATTAAGATCCTGAGTTATCCTTCCAGCCATGGCTGGCCATGCATCTTGTTAAATTCCTGGCACCAGGAGTGGTCCTCATGTGGTTAGTGATGAACTACTTGAGCTAGCTGATCTGGCCAAGAGCTTACATGGTTAAGAAAATGATAGACTTTGCAAGGGAGCTGGGAGGATGGCACCCTGCAGGCCTGACATGAATCACCACATGCTTTGGTGGAAATGCACCCTGAGGCTACAGATTTAGAGACCTATCAGCTGTGCGGAAGCTGTTTGGTCTCTCCATTACTCAGGTTTTGTCTCCAAAGGTTTCTAGCAAAGCCTGTGATGAACTGAGTGAAAAGAGATGCAGTGTTGTCTTGAGGAGTTGAAGGAGCATCTGGCCTTTGATGGTCTCATCCTTCAGGTTGCACGTGAGTTGTGGAGGTAACACCATAACCGTAGCAGCCATGCAGCCTTATGTGTGTTGGAGGGATCGGGTGAGATGTGGCTTTGTTTTTCTTCAGGTGCACAGTGATGTTAGGCTAACACACACCATCAGCTCTTTGTGCCTGCAGCCACAATGTGGTGTCTGCTAGGCCTTTGGTAAGAGCTATTTACCTCTGTGGTCTCTCTTTGAAGACCTGGTGTTGCAATGAGCAGTCTGGCTGAGATTTTCAAAGCAATTTAGGGACGTTAGTTAATCTACTCTTAGCTTTTGAATTCTCAGTGCTTCCTTAGGCTAATTAAAAACTTAGCCATTACCTTCTATTATTCATTTAAGGTTAAATCAATTATTCATTAAGCTTAGAACCGTGGAGGTGTGCTTGAAGAATCAGAGGGACCTCACTCTCTGTGTGTATAGAAAGTGTTAACATTATAATTTTTAGGACTTTATATTGGTGTTGAACAATATTTGTATATAAGAAATTCATATTAGCACAGTGACATTACTGATGGAAGAGAAATGTTTATTTATCAGCCTGGACCTGGTAAAAGACTTTAAAAAAAAAAAAAAAAAAACAAACTAAACAAAACCAACCAAAACCCCTGTCCAGCTGTTGGAGTCTCCAGCTGCTGGAGGAGCTGTGGACTCACCTCAGCAGGTGGCAGCCTTTCACTGGAGTTGGTCCTGCCATGAGGAGATCCTGGGAGATGGAGGTGTGGGGAATCTTGTCCAAAAAACAAACAAACCAAAAAAAAACCGAAAACCCACGAGCACGGGTGATGATTCCGGCTGCCCTATGGAAAGCTGTATGATTGATAGAGTTAGACCTGTTGTCCTGGCTGGGCTCCTACCTGGGCATTTGTATTTTGTCTGCCTAAAATGGCTTTAGCAGTTTTGTGTGGAGGTGATGTGCTTCTCTACATCGGTGTGAAAGCTATTGAGCGATATCACCATCCCAGGAACCACCCTTATGGAAAGATTTTGTACAATTTCATTAAAGCTGGTCTTTTAACTTGTAGTTTTCTATTAAATTCTTCATATCTTCAGTGTAAAATTTTGCAAGGGCATTAAAAATAATAATTTAGAAATAATTCTCTGAGATATTACTCTCTTTTCCATAGCCTCTTATGGCTCCTGCCGTAATAACTTGTGATGCTTTTCCACAACTCATTAAATGGTATAAATATGTCTGTGAAGTAGACAGAACTGTCTTCCAAATAGCTTATATATGAACTGCAAAAGTCATTCACTTGATTCTTGCTGTGGAGAGAGCTTGGGCATGTGAATCTCATAGAGATGATGGCCAGAAAATTATTTTCTGTACGTGGCTGGCTGGCTGAATTCCTATTGAAAGGTTACTTTTAACATTGCTGGGCATTGTTAGTGTTCTGCTATGATGCTTAGAGCAAACAGATTTAAAAAATTAGTTAAAATTTTAAACTTCATATATTGTTCCACAGACCATTAAAAATTAAAATAAATATAAATAAATGTAGCCCATGGGTTATGAAAAATTAAAATAAATAACTGGTATTTCAGCAAAAGAGTGAATTGCATAGGTGTGCAAGCTATAGCATGGAGAGACCTGTGCCTGAGACTACCAGCCCTGCTCCCCTTACATATGATGTTAATTTTGTACAGTTTATGTAAAGTATGAGTTTTCTGAAGGCTTTTGAAGTTCTAATCTTTTAAAAATGAAGCTAGTTTTCTGAGGGAAGGATCCTAGACATGAAAATATAATGTGTTTTTTGCATTTGCATGCATGTATACAAACCCACGTTTGTTACTAAGGTATAGGTGGGCATAGTTTGAAAAGTGATTAAGATCTGCAGGTTTAAATATTTTATAAACTTAGTGCATCAAAATATAAGGAAATAGGAGCAGTGGAAAAAGAATACAAGCCTTTTTATTGTAATTTTCTTAACTCTTGTCTCTAGGGCAGCTTGTTGGCAGCCAGGAGATGGAGAGGCCCCGTCATACTCTGTCAGTGAAGACTGCCTGTATCTGAACGTCTTTGTTCCTGCCACCACTGTAAGTAGGAGACGAGTTGAATTTTTTTGTTGCTGAGCAATGTCTCTTTTCAAAGTACTTTTAATTGTCATGAATGATTATATTCGCTTGGTGTTCACAAAGCCCAGAAAAGTTACATTAGGTGCTCTGTTGTTTGTACTGATGCAAGAGTATTTCCTTTAGGCTTTCATTGAGCCATGTTTGGGTAACTAAGAGGGCAGAAAATTAAAAACCTAGAAATAAGAGAGAGACATAGAGGGAAACAAAACAGAAGAAGAAGGTGGCAGCAAAGGAGGAGAAAACCAGGAAAGAAATGACAATGTCCTTGAAATGAGGCTGTCTGTCCAGGAGGTGATAATGTGATACAACACATCATATCAACATTTACCACCAGTCAAGCAGAAGCAGATGAGGTTTTTTCACCCTCATCTTCACTATTCCTCTGTTGGCATCCGTGAGAGCTCTGTTGAGGAATGAGGTTAGCAAGAAATGCTAGATTTATGCCCAGATTGCAGAGCATAAAAATAGATGTTTTAAAGATGACTGTGCCAGTGGTACAATTTAAGATATTGTCATTTGAAAGCTCTTGAATTTCTCATTCTAAAAAGATATAAAATAAAGCTTCAAGTTAGAGTCAAGCTTAGATGATTGGCCAAACCCCTGGGGGTCTGGGGATAAAGATACTGAATAACATGTGGATCCCATTGAAGAGTGAGCCCAGAGCACAGGAACAAAGCTTTCATTTCCACAATACTGGTAATTTTCAGAAGGTGTTGGTGGTTATAATAGAAAGTTGTGAGTCTGTCATGCTGCAAAGAGCTGGTCTAGCTATTTGAAATCAATACACAGAGTCCCTTGCAGGTCCTTTTAATCCAGAAAATCCAGCAGCCTGTTTTCTTCCTGCAGCACCGGACTGTCATTCTGCCTCGAGTGCAGTCATTGCTTATTGAAAGCATCAGGTCACTGTGCTGGGCAGTTTGCCATCTCTATTTAACTGTTGCTTTCAGGATAGCTTATTTGAAAGCATTGTATTTTCTACCATCTGATAGACTAAATAGGCTTGTCTTTTATAGGCTTGTCTTTTCTCCTTAACAGTACTGAGAACTGAATCCCTCCTGTCTTTTGTAGAGGTGTAAGGTAGAAGTAGGTCCAATCAAGTCAATCAGTTTCATATGCATAAGTCTAGTCCAAGAGAGAACCAAAACTTCTGTTTTTGCGGAAGTAGCTGGGAGCAGAAGGCATGGCATTTTCCTGTTTCTTTTTGTGGTGAGCTCTATTTTTTACTCACATACAGAGAGCTATAGTTATATATTTTCAGCCCATGGAAAGTTAAATTAGCTAGTAAATACTGAATATAAATTCTCTTGGACAGCAGCAAAGGCAGAGGTCATTCGGGAGCATTTTGAACACGAACAAGAGGACAGTGCAGGGACTGCTGCCTGTCACCTTTAAGTGTCTCTTTAAGCTGTGAAGAAGGTGAATGACATCACCTCATTTTTCTTCCATAGCTATGTGTACCACATAATCCTCCAAATAAAACTGACACTTCTGAGAGACTTTTTTCCACCTATAACCATCACCACCTGTCACACTAAAAAAGGAAAGCTGTGCTTCAGCTTGATTTACAAAGGGCTCAGATGTAAGATCAAGAGTTTAAAATCTCTACTAAATACGAATAGAAAGTATATCCTTTCTTCTTTTCTCCCATCCCCCTTCATGTTATTCCCATCCTTAATGCATCATCCCTGTTGCATTCAATTCTTTACAGAGCAATATTGTACAGTAATAAAAGCACTGGAAGTTGACTGGCTTGGTAGAGTTTAAATCTATCCCTGCCAAGTAGCTCATTAAATGTTTTACAGAAGGTTGGAGAAGGTGGTTCTGAATATTACGAAGCCTTTTAGACTTCCAACTGACTTGCAGCTTCCTGGTGGATAGTGAACTTCTCTCCCACTTGAGAGTTTGCACATGGGACGTAAGCACCTGCAAGCATGAGAGCATGGTGGAGCTTCTGGGCTCCCCAGAAGACATCCCCCCACTAGCTAAGCCAGGGAGCCACCTGACCATGTCCCAGCTGGAAGTCTTTGCACAGATTTTACACCTCAAAGTGCGACTGTCTGTGTTTTGTTGTTAAGCATGGAGCAAAACCTTGCTCTGGGCCATAGCCACGTGGCAGCTGTGGCCTGTCTGTGAGGAATGTGCTGGCCCCACTCTGCCCAGCTGCCGTGTCTGCCCCACTGCAACCTGGCACTGACACTGGTGGTGCTGCATCTGAGCCTGGTAGCAAGTGGTGGTGGGTAAAGGGACTGGCACCTGTAGGCTTTAGTTAAGGTCTTGTGTTTCTTCTGCCTCAAACATTAATTGCAATGATTGGTTGAATTTGGTTGAGAGCAAGGCTTGGGGAAAGTTCACTTACATTCAAAATAAATTATCCAACAGCTAATGTATAGTAAAAAACTAACTGGATATCAGATAGACAGATAGGTGACATGAAATATCTCATATTGTGAGGCATAGTTCAATTACCGCATGAAAATAATTGTGCTATGCTATTAAAATGGCTAACAAGAAATGAGAAATTAATTGTGTTAAACAGCCTTAAACCTAAAGTGCCCAAATCCATGATCTCTGACATTGGAATTCCTTGGGATTAAAACCCAAATAATTTTTCATGATAGTTTACCATTACATGGGAGAGGGATCTGTCATTGCTCAATGCAAACTAGAAATGAGAATGATATATCCAGGCACTTGGCACTAGGCACAGCCCAGTGCTAAATCTTCCCCCAGATTGCTCCATATCTGTTGCAGCAGGCTTTGTTTTGCAATTTTTAACTTTTATTTCCTGTCTTTGCCTTTCTTAAGCTTTTCATTACTACAGCATTGGGTAAAGTTGTTCAGCATAATGTAGTATGCAACTTACAGGACAGCTGGAGGTCATGGTGCTCTGCAAGCTGTGGACACATGGGAAGTGCCTAGTTTGAACCTCAGGCTTAACCATACTGAGCTGAGGGGATGGAGTAAACTCAAAATCATGTTTCATACTATCTTAGTTGACATTGCTCAACGTGGTTGTATTTTAGAATGAATTTCCATGTGAAAGCAGACTCTAATTTTTTTTCTTTACCCCCATCTCTCTGTGCTGCAGGTTGAACCAGAAAAAGGAACCAGGGACAAGGGACTATGAGTTAGGCAATTTCTATTCAGGAGCAGAAGTTCCTGAGAGAGAGCAGTATATTTTGGTGCTTGCAATTTCTTGGGTTTTCTTGGCAACTTTGTTTACAAGAAACCTCTGAAGTGACTGTCCAGATAGCTAAGTGAGGAGGGCACACAATCATGACAAATTAAAGGGCAGCTGAGGGTATTTTGCCTCCTATCCGGAAATTTTGTATGAGGCTGCAACTATCACTTCTCTTATGCTTCTCCCATACAGCCAGTTGCATTTTTGCTGGAGACAAGCTTTGCTAGAGCAGATGGTACTGCTATGTTTAGATAAGATCCATCCAGAAAATAACAGCAACAGAGCCCAATGCCTTCTAGCTGCAGGGAAAAACAAGTCTCAGATGTACTTTGATGCTGCTGCAGGGGGACCAGAACTTTTTTGAAAAAAAACACTAGCTGCCAAAGCATAATGCAGGGACAGGTGGGTGTGCATGACCCACTGCTAAGCAGAGGAGAGAGGAACCTCCTTCAGAATAATACCAAAGTGTACAACAGGGAATGAAAGTGCTGAATGGAAAATTGGGCTTACACTTTGGAAAAACCTTTCTAGCATTGGAGCAGATTATTCTACTTTAAGCAGCAGAAAGGGAAACAAACCAAAACAAAATGAAACAAAAATCCCCAAAGCCATCCGTATGTTTCAGTGGTATTTTTTCCAAGCGTCATCTTGACAGAGCTGTAATCTGCTGGTAAATACTGAGGTCTCCTAGGGTAGTTCTGCTTTTGCGTTGCTCATGCGTCAGCAGTCTGGCTGCAACCCTGTTTTTTATGCAGAGAGGGTCCACATAGGTGGGGTGCTGCTTTGGGAAGAAGCCTCAGTTTCTGAGCAAAATTGGGTGGTTCTGCAGAGTGCTAACATAGGCAGCAGCCCATTGCAGCTTCTTCCATCCTGGGAGTCATTCTGGGCTCTTCTGGGGCAGACCCCAACCGTGCTTCATGAGAAGTGAGTCTCTCCCATGCACAGACAAAGTCCTCTCTGCAGGATCCCTCTATATATCTAGTAGGGGAAAATCTCCATGAGGATTGAAGGACTACTGAGGATCTCTTGTCAAGTGAGATTTTTGAGACTATGCAGTGTTTAAGTACTGGAGAGTAGGAAGCAACCTTTAACAGCTATTGAGTTAGTCCTGCTCAAGATATACCATCACAACAGGCCTTTTCTTCTTCCTGTTTCCCACTTGTTTGAACTTTTCCTGTGTGTTTGTGTAAAGCATACATGTTACAACACAGCCAAGCTGACCGCATCCTCAATGGTCAAGTCTGCAGGATGGGTCTTCCTTGAGGTAACCTGGTAGTTTTTTTAGCTGGTAGAACACAGTGGTGCCATTAAATCTTTGCACTGGACATATTGTGCTCTTTAATGATGTATAGGTCATTGTGGACAATTTATCCCTAGAACTTCAGACAGATGGCCAGATATCATCTCATCATGGTCACTGTTAAAGATCTACAAATGGCTTAGATAATTTTAATGGAAAAGATGCTGGTGTTCTCATCAGTGACCTACCAAAGCAGTTGGCTACAGGAATATATTAACCTGGTTGTTGTCATGACAGGTCAAAAACATGTCAGTGTTGCTGTTCTTCCACAATGGAGGGAGTTACAGTGCTGAGGCGGGAAAGACAACCATAGATGGATCATACCTAGCTGCCATCAGTAACGTCATTGTTGTGACAGCAAACTATCGAGTTGGTGTTTTTGGCTTCCTTAGTACTGGTAAGTCATAGATTTCTAGAACAAACAAAATTATGGGCTAAATGGCATTCTATAACACTTCTGTTTCTATTATTTTTTTTTTTTTTTTTTAAAAAAAAAGTAGTTATTTTTACATTTGAGAAATCTGTATCTTTCACTGGATTTTTTTGGGGGGGGAAATGGCCAAGAAATGGTAGGGACTTGATCTGAAGAGAAAGGGGAAAGACTGGAGGCAAAGGGACAAGAACAAACAAAACTCAAGCATCTGTATCAAATCACTGGCTAGATTTCTGTTTGCAGAGGAAACCTGTTGATATTGGGTTTTGCAGAAACATATGAAGATAAATTAGGCATTAAAATTCCTGCTAATTTCAGTGGAATGTCATTGTGGATATGGTTTTTAGTGCCTCCAACTTCCAGCTGTTGCATCCTTGAAATTTTCCTAATGCTGAGTTGTGCCCATGTCAGAGTGGGGAACAGGAAGAGAAGGATAACTGCAGGTTAATGGTAAGAAGGGCATGAAAGCATGGAAAGCATAACACAAAGATAATTGATTGGTTCCTCAGTCATTCAGCCTGTCTTCTCTGAAGGACTTCCCATGTTTAACTAGAACTCTGTTAGTCCATTTTACTGTCCTGGATGTGACTGAACATTTTCATGTTCTCTGTTTGCATCTGTTCCACATACTCTAGTATAAAGGGCACTTTTTCTTTCCTATTGCCTTCTAGTACAAATTGCCGTTAAAAATTATACAAATTCCCACTACATACAGGATTTGACATTGTGCAAAGAGGCACGTAAACATGAAAATGCACGTTCACATGTTCCTAAACCTTTGTGGTAGTGCCATCTAGTCTTTGGAATTTTTTTTTTTTTTTTTTTTTTTTTACCATTTTGCTTTTTATTAGATTTACCTGTTTGAGCAAGTAGGGAACACTTTCTACCATCTTTCAATTCTGGCTGGGGCAGGAGAACTTAAGGTAGAGAGTCATGGAGAGAAAATACAACAATTGCAAGTGGAGCTCCAGCTCCATTGATCTGGTGGCAACTCTTGGTCTCTCTGGTGGACATTTTAGTACCTTTATAACCTTTAGGAGGCTATATTTGCCATGTTTCCAAATAGCGGACCTACATAATTTGCCTCATGATTCTTTTGAGTATTTACTGCTAGTGACACTGGGTGGATTTTGTCTAGTTTGGGGTTATAGTTGCACCTACCGGGTATTGTTTCCCTTCTTTGTTTTACTGTTTTGTTCAAAGCTCACTCCCAGAAAAGCCTGTTTTTCACTCAGTAACTAAAGAGCTGCCACTACAAACTCCTTACTCATTTAGATATGAATTTGGTAAAGGTGTATCTGGGGAAAGAATCACTGTTTTCATCACTTCTAACCAGATGCTTCTGAAAGTGATACTGTGGCTTTGTTTTAGCTAGAGCCAAATGCAGTGTGGATATGTGCTGTGCGAGCTTCCATTACGCAGCACTGCCTACACATTACCCACTAACCTCCTTCAGCCCTGTGAATCTCACCTAGGTTTCTTCCTAAGCGGAAACTGCTATCTGGGCTGAATATTATATAGCAGTGTTTATATGATGGTTCATAATTTAGGGATCAGGATGAATTCTCCAGCCTCTTTTTAATGGGGATCTGCACACATGGCCCAAAATGTCAGTGCATGAAATGAAAGTACTGAATTTGCATTCCTGCAAACTTTCAGATAGAGGTGGCCCATCACAGATAGGGAGGGTTCAGGGACCTTCTCCTTCTCTGTACTGTTGAGATGCAGCCAGGGACAAGTGCAGTCTTTCCTGGCCAATTCCACCATGGGAAATCCTTGGTGTGCATTTGGGAAAATCCTATTGCTCCAGAGGGAACTAGAGCAAATCAGAAAGCTCTTTGCAAGAGTCATTGAAGTAATCTAAGCATCACATTCATGGGAAGCCCTAAATATTCTTTCAGTGACACACTCCTGTCTCCCCTATGTCCTCTTGAGTCCATGTGGGAGTCATGAGCTGTCATACCAGGCTCCTGGTCAGCATGGATTTTCAGTCATACCCATTCTGTTAAGCAATGCTCCCACTACAATATTTATTCTTTGGTCCACCACAGGTTGGTGGAGTACCTCTGACTCTTGTACATAGCCAGTAGCCACTGGAGATTTTCAATGAAGGTTATCAAGCTGGGTCAAATACTGTAAGAGTTTTTCTCAAACCAAATCCTTAATGACATACCAGGGATGTTTCCATTCCTACTGAAAGTCTTGGAAAAATCCTGGTCCTTTGGATTTTTTACCAGCAGTATCAAAGGAGGCAGGAGTTCATCCTTAGGAGTGGGGGGGATATTAGCAGAAAGACCGTTAGAAGGCTCTGAAGTTACAAATGCAAATTATGGTCCTATGAGCAATATCAGTTTCATTATCCGACTAAGCAAAGAGATGAATCCTCCCATGTTGACTTGTCATAAATTGCAAAACTAGAAATGAAGAAGTTAAATTGAGATTTTGCATGAGGAAGGGTAGTGAAAACAAAAGATTTCCTTTTTTCTGTTTGCGTTTTGTTAATTCTATAATTGTTCTGGCCTCATTGATAGGGCATTTGTAGGGAGTCAAAGATCTCTTATTCTTCTAAGTATACAGGATGTTTAATTTAATTTACTACCACTCATTAGTGTTGCAAAAAGTGATGCACATTCTTACTAGTGCCTTCACCTCTTGCTTTGCACACAGAACACTTAAGGTGAATTGTCAGTGATCTGGATGGCAGGAGTGTGGAAAAGACAGTCATGTTTTTAGGCCCAATTCTTTTAAGAGTCCATGAAGTCGTATTAAACAGGATGATTTTCATGCTTAAATTTAGCACTATTTTTATTTTCCAGCTTAGTATTAACAGAAATATATATGTTTGTCATTACTTCCTTCTGAACACCAGTTTCTTTTCATTCTCCTGTGGTCCCCAGGCATGTGAATTTCCTGCAAAAAGACTGTTTATGAGATTTATATCCAGGCCTATCATTCAAGCAGTGGAAAAGATTCCTAGCAGACATGTTTCTTTTAGTCTAACTACTGTGAATATCCATGCATACATCTGTTCCCCAGTGTGGTACATTTCACAACCTGGCTGTGGTTTTTGCCAGGGCAAAAGGAATTCGTTACATTTTCCTCCTTGATCTTGTTGTTTAGTATACTGGTAGCAAGGCACATTGTTTGGTTAAAGTATTTACATGGATTTCACCTCCTCTGGGGAGGTCTCATGAGGCATGCAGCAAGCCCTTGAAATGAGGTTTCCCTATTAACAGCGTAGAATGGATTTATTGCTGGATTGAGAACCCTGGGAACTGGTCATGCTGTGCAGAACAATTTCAAAAATCTCTAAAAACTAAAGCAGGGAAAGTTTTCCACCTATTGCTTCATTAGTGTGGCTTGGCCTGATCATCTGAAATGATGGCTATAGGTAGAATATTGTAGTTTCTGGGGCCATTTAGTTCTTGGATGTCCTACTGAAAGGACGCTTATAGTGATGGCTATTGTGATGTGCAAGGCTATCAATAATCTGGTCTGTCTATATTCTATCCTACTGTTTAAGTCAGTCTTTATGATTTCTCAGTAATTTATTACAGTAGACAAATGGATACCAACTACAGGATGTATGTTTTCAATTGCTCTTTGCTTGAGACAGCATTACCTATCTAAAAAATGACAGCTTTTTATTCCACTATCTGTTCATTTTGATTCACTAGTTTCTGAGCCTACCCTTTAAAATTGTACTATTTGGCCTTGGCAATGGAAGAAACAAATAGTTTCAGCCGTGTTTCTATTCCTAGCTTTTCTGCCTCGTCTCGTTTTTCTTTTTTTTTTTTTTTTTTCCTACCCAAGTTTTCCATGTGGAGAATTTACAATCATTAAAAATGAATGGCTCATTGTGGATTAAAAAGAAGTAGACAGTGAATAATCATTTTCTATTCCTTTCTTACAGATTGTGTAGGAACCACTTATGTCTGCTTTTGTTGATATAAAATTAAGCTTGCCTAGGGGTTTGCGTCATTAGATGTTTTCAGCACTAGTTTCCTATTAATCAAAGTATCAGGTTGCCACTGGTTGGTGTTGAAAATAAAGTAGTTTTTTTGGTGGTGATGCCTAAGCATGGGTGTACATGATTAATTATTTTTGGTTTGTTTTCATGGAACAAAAATATGAATACATATAAATCATATCTCTCAAAGGATATATATGGCAATATAAATGATAAAATAATATCTGTATGTGTGTAAAGAAATGCAAGATGATGTGACTTAAATGATTGGTCAGACATGGTAAGTGTAAAAAGGATGTAGGAAGCAAACAGTTGCAATTAGGTGTACTCCAGGGAAATAGCCAATGAACCTTATGGGTCCCTTCCAACTTGAGAACTTGGCAAACACATTGATTAAATATATTTTTAATTCATTTTAAGATTGAGCTGCTTATGTAGAAAAATAATCTCATGGCCTGAATTCATGGATACCTGAGCCTGGATTCAAGTCTCCTGCCATGGGGTGTCCAAATGAAGATTAGAAATCGGAGTGTTATTTTTCTATCATGACAGACAGTTAGGCGCATCCCAGGATGCCTGATGGAGTGGTAAAAACTGAAATGGAGTTAATCTGGAAGAAAACACTTCAGACTTCTAAACTCTGGTATCAATTTTGTCATAGTTCAGCTGCAACAACTGCTAAAAATGTAACATTTAGTCAAAACTTCAATTGTTTATAGTTTTATTTCTTTTCAGACCTACCTATTTATTTTCCACAATAGATTCTCCTGTGGTGAGTGGAAACAGTGGCCTTTTGGATCAACTGACAGCTTTGAAGTGGGTGCAGCAGAACATTGCTAGCTTTGGAGGAGATCCAAGCCAGGTTTCTTTAGGAGCTGACCGTGGTGGAGCAGATATTACCAGCATTCACCTGTTTACAGAAACAGTGGATATGGACCTCTTCAGGAGGGTGTTGTTGATGGTAAGTCCCATTCCTGCTACTTCAACTTAATTGTGAAAGGATGTTGTTGCAGACGTGAGGATGTTGCAGTGTGTGGGTGCTGCTTTTATTTCATCCATACCTTGGCATCATCCATACCTTGGCAGCACTAATAGGGCTGTTATTGCTATAGTTACTTTTCATCTCACCTGTGACTGCTATCTCCAGGACTGGGGTGCTTCACAAGGATGTGCAAGAGATGCATTTTGGTGATTGATTTAGTCATAGTAAGAATCTGGTTTTCGTCACTGTGGTTTTTTGTATATTATATAAATAATCTTGTTTCATAACTTATAGGTACAACAGGTTAGTTTCCATTCCATAAATACAGTTGTTGATCAGCAGTTTTGAGACTCTAAAACTGATGAGCCAAACATCCGCATGTTTAAAGTATCCAATCTTTTTATCTGATCTCATGATAGATTTCATTTAAAAGAAAAAGCAAGTTTCAGAGAGAGAGTAAAAACCCGCTTACCCACGGTCTTGTTTGCTGTCAGCTTGAACCATTTTCAGTCACCCCAAGTGGTCTGTGTTTTTACAGCTCTTCCCATGTTGAATCTTAGGACTTACTCTGGGATCAGCTTTCTCAGAGTTGATATTACCATTACTGATCTTTAGAGCCTCAGATGAGAGTAGTGTGCTCTGAAACAAGGCTTAATCTTCAGCGTAGGTTTACATATATGGCAGAAATGGTACTTGGGCAAAATGATATCTCTGCTAGCAGTGTTGTCTTGGACCAGTTAACAGGATTCTTGGTCCAGGAAACTTAGGGCCCAATTAAATAAAATCTTGCCTTGGAAATAATGACATCTCTATTCACTACTTGATTTTTCCTCAGTGTGCCTTTGCTACAGGAAACGTAACTTGCCTTTTGCATCTCCATGTCTCAATAAGATTTTTTTAATTGTATCATTCTGAAGGGGAAGGCAAGGGAAGTTGTTGAAAATTGCTGTTCAGTAGTTATTTTTTTCTGTCATTCTCAGATAATCCCTCACATAGTTCCTAGATTTTTACTCAGCTCTTGACACAGCAATTAATTTGCTAGTAGACCCAGAGTCCTTTTCTCTCAGAATAAAGCTTCATCCTACTTTTTCTCTAAAGTAACAAACCCTTTAGTAACATGGCTCAGGATGGGGCCCTGTGAAAGCTGTAACAAGATACAGTGCAAATTACTAGTTGAGCAATTTATGAAGGGGAAGTGCAAGAACCTCTTTTCTTATTATTTCTGGAGTGTAGTTCCACATTACATCTTTTTTTGTTTTGTTTTATATATATATATATAAAATAAACTTTCAACTCCTTTCTCCTACAACAGGACATCAAATAATGGAAAACAGTGGCAAGTGCAATGAGCAATCAGGTGCATAAATTCTTCCCACCAATTTAGTGTTTGTTACAATAATTTTCTTCCTGGGACTGTGCAGACTACTGTCTTGGCAACAACAGGGTATCCACTTATTTCAAAGTAATGTTAACTATTTAACCTTACAGTGTCATGGTGGATTTAGTTTTCTTGTGAAATACACTGATTTAAAAAAAAAAAAGAAAGCAGTGAAAGCAATGGCTTAAAAATTTACTTTATCTTTTTTTTTTTTTTTTTTCCTTTGTAATGAAGTGGTGCAGAATGCAACTGCTGGTTTACTCTCATTTCTCATCTAGACCTCCTGTAAAGCAATGTATCTTGTTTTTGTTCCAGGACACCAAAATCATTGTGTATTTTTAATTTGACTGTAAAGAAGTGCACACTAACTAAGAATCATGAAACTGAGATAACAGACCAGATGTAGCTTTCCTGAGGGAAAATCCCATGAAACAATACCACTTTTCTGCAAAACTTAGCTTTGTACTCCTTGTTTGGGTCTTTGTTATGCATAAAAAATTGATACTGTTTCTTAGCATGCAGAGAGGTATGATGCATGAAACTTTCTCTACAAGAAGATGTGCATCTGAAATAGCAAAATGCTTTTGAGTTTCCTATGCCCTTTAATAGATTTTGTTTGGAACAGATCTGAAAAATGATTGTACAAAATCAATGTAAAGCTGTCATGAGGACTTTTTATAACTTATTTCATCTTTCAGTAGTAAGATTAGAAAAAAGTAGTCTCAGTGACTATTGTTTTGTTTTAAATAATTTAAGAACATTAACCTGGTGTTTGACTTAATCTTTTGATTAATTGATTTATTTGCCAGTACAGTTTTGATGCAGAAGAGTGGATCAATGGTATAGATTGCCTCCATCTCTTTCAGGAGGCTGTGGAGGGCAGATAAGTTAGGTGTCCCCTCCAGGCATTCCCTGGTAGGTGTCAGGAGGAGAGCTCCGAGGCTTCCCCCACTCAATGCAAGGGAAGACACCAGGTCCTGCCTGGCCATGGAAGCCGGTCAGTTAATGGTGGAAAGAGCAGTTTTATTGCCCTACTGAAAACTACTTGCAGTCAGGTGCACAGCTGTCTAACATGGACCCTAAATATCTCTGATCCTATGACTAGTTACCCTTTAGATACCCTTTCTTCCCTCTTTTCCAATCTCATTTTTTCCCCCTTTACCAACCTCATTCCCTCTCAGATAAACCAAACACCTCTGATTATTTTTTCTCCGTCGGTCCCAGTTTTGCTACATCCCTAGGCACATTTGATATTTGTCATTTTGTTTCTTTGGTAATTTCAGATTTGTATAGAATCACCTCGGTGCTGTTGGCTCTTACAATACTGTGCTTCACAAAAGTTCCCCAATATAGTCTTTCGGTTATTTGTGAGAAATGGATAGACCTCACAGAACTCCCCCATAATCATGTGACATCCGACCATTCCTTATGGCACAGTTAATAAGTTTTTGTCACCTTCTCATGTCATTACTGTGAGGGTGACTGAGTACTGGAACAGGTTGCCCAGGGAAGTTGTAGAGTCTCCAACCCTGGAGATAGTCAAAAGCCATCTGGACACAGTCTTGGGAAACCAGCTCTAGGTGGCCCTACCTGAGCAAGGGGGGTTGCACCAGGTGACCTCCAGAGGACCCTTCCAACCTGAACTAGTCTGTGATTGTGTGAACTTGTTGTCATCAGAACATGTCTTATCCCCTTCTTACAGAGCATGTACCCAGTGCTGCCCAGTTACATGGGTTCTTGGATTCTTCTGTCGCATTCTGTCTGATACCTGCTGGCAGTGTCATTGCAAGACTGGGTGTTTGTACTAGTTGCACACTAGGTTTTCCATTTTCTAAAAGCAATACAACGTGACTACTGGATATTATTTTAATGAATAAATACAAGTCATGACTTAGAAATCTATAATGTTCCCCATGTACTTTTCACTGGATAAGATGCAGTCACCATAACATATTAATGATCACTAACAGTAAGGAGATTATACAAATGCCTGGAGCTCCTGAGTTCATTTTGCTTTGTGGTGTTCAAAGTTTACCAGCCAAATTACATTCATCCTTTAAGTTCTGAAATCTATTGAAATAGGCTGTGACCTATTTTGATTTGTGAATCTCTTGCTAGTGCAAATGATCTGTTACAAGGTCTAAAGAGGACACAGATTTGTGTTAAGAGGTATTTACAAAGGAAATTATATATATATGTAAAACTCCAATTCCTTATCTCTCCAAACTTTCATTACTCAAATCTGTGCAAAAAGTATGACAGAATATTAGATTGAAAAGGTCTTTCCTTGAGATCATGGATTGCAGCATTTTACACCCCTAGATGTGAGTGACTAGATTAGAAAGCAATCACAAATCAGGCTCAAATGACGATGTTAGCTGCTCGTTTATCACTTAGCAAAGGGTAAATATATAGAGAAAAATTTTCTAACTCATGAAATTTCAGATAACCCAGTTACAATTCTTTAAGCAGTTTGATGAGATGTGTCATTACTATTTGACATAACTCTCTTCAGACAAGAAATTCGGAAAACTAACATCCACTGTTGCTGATTAGCTCTCTTAGTTTAATTATTTTAAAAAGCTGCTATTAATATAAATATTATACATAAATACGGGAGTTTCTTCAGAAGATGAGGAAAAAATCTGGTCCTCCACACACAAAAGGTCACACCTTTGCAGTTAGGCGTGATATTACCACATTTTACTTTTCACTTAAGAACCCCTTTGTTCTCTGTTGTGTATCTGGTAGACTATGAGCAGCTGAGTTATGCTTTTGGATATGCTTGTAATCCCAGATCAGGGCTCAACAGGAACTGCTTTTGTCAGCGAATTAATCCTGTTCTTAATTTTGTGACCACTTTATGACACTGCAGACCATTACCAGCAGTTGAATTAAAAGCCACTTGGAAAGTCAGTGATTTTAATTTTTTCTCCTAAAAGGTAAAAATGACAGAATTATGGAGTCAATATTATCAGGTGTTTCTTGGATGCCAGATGTTAGATACTTTCTTAGGGTTATTGAGGACTTTCTGACCCATTGTCAATGACAATTCATGATTCTATATCAAGAAGAAAAAGGCTCTTTTTCTCAGTGAAAATAGGTTCTGTAAAGATAGTTTTCAGTCTTGTGAACAATACCAGAGTAAGACTTAAATTAAGTTCTTGAGCTATGTTTAGTTCTTCCCTATGCAATCACCTTTGTACAATGGTGGGCATCGCCCTTGCTGAAGACTCATCTGCCTCACTTTGACTTAGAGTCCACCTCAGTTTATCCTGCTTGTGAGCACATTCTAATTTCAGGTGAACTGGGTACACTCTCAACATACGACAGGACTGAGATAGCACCCTTAAAAAGGTCTCTGGTAGACTTTCAGAAGAGGAAATGCAGAAGCATTGGCAGAATTTGTTCACCAGCAGGTGTGCTTGTATCTCTCAGCTGTTGAAGGACTGCAGGATCACAGGATGCTCTGGGTTCCTCTTCTAACCCCTTAGTTGTTTTGTTTTGTTTTGTTTTGTTTTTTTCCCCTGGATGTCTTACATTTAGTCTTCATAGTATGTAGGTGGCAAGTGAAGGGTACTCTTATGTTTGCTCCCTGTGTATATTAGGGATTGGGCTTTCTTCTTTCTGGCATTTGAAAAAGAACTGTTGTCATCCCCTGTTAAAGAGAGGTAGGAAGCAATACTTTCCCTCAGGCCATAGCTGAGACAAGAATCATCCATTGCTGCCAGGGTGCTTTCAGTATCTTCAGTCATCTCCAGCCTTTAAAAGAAAAAAAATTTTGTTATCATTTCAGCTACTTGCATTGAGCCTATTAGTATAATATTAACAGTTGTTAAATCAAATGATTTTAGTTTTGTTATATAAAAAATTTCCTGTCTCATAAATCACCAAACATTTCTGTCACTTAGCGATTTTCCGAAGCAATCTGTACAACAGTAAAATCTAAGTATTTTTCAGCATCTGAAAGGAAAATAACAAGTATATACTTTCTCTCTTTCTTCCTAATCTGTAGGAAAAATGGCCTCAATACTGCACAAGATTTGCTTGCATTTGTAAACAAATGAATATACTTTGTGAAGGAAGGGTAGTGGAGGGAAATTTACACTTCAAATATAAGAGGTGCTTTTGTTTCTGAAGGTGGCTCTTTCACCAGCTTCTGAAACCTGACCTACTTTTTCTAGTTGCAGTCATGATATCAGAAATCTCATGAACCTCGAGTTGACCTGTGTATTGGGAGAGACAACAGGACAGATTTATGCTAAATTAATGTGACACTGCACCTGTGCTGCTTCATGGATGGCCACCATGTGAACAAGGGGGAGCCAGTTCTGGCTATCAGGGTCACCTGTAAGCCATTGCTCATTAGTGTGCCTTTGGTGGTGGATCTGACTAGGCTTTACAGCCTGGATCTCACTACTGCCTTCCTGGTGGAGAGGACTCGTGAATCCCAAAGGAATTGCATATGTGGCCACACTCTTAGCTGGATAGGAGAAATGATTGAACATTAACCATAGTTCCTTTCAAAGTTAGATCAAGAGTATCAGTTAGAAAGCCGGACAGAGAGTTTTCATGGGTTAACCTGCTGTCAACAGCTTCGAAGATTGTCTAACCTTTAAATCTGGTCTCAGGAGAAGGGAATGGCTGTTTCGTCTGTGTTCTAAGTGGAAGTATATACAAGGCTGGGAAAAAACTTTGTTGTTTCTAGCAGCCTGTGTTGTATGTGGTACCTGTGAATATTTCTCCAGTTGAAGTTTTTGTTCCGCATCACCACAGGAGGAACTTGATTCGTTACGCTGTTGTTGTTAGTGCACTGGGTAAGACAAGGTGTTGTAAGGACACAGCAGAGACCATCAGCAACTTCTGAACAGGGAAATGAATACACAGACAGTTAATCTTTGTTAACTGTTATCTTCACTGTTTTCCTTCCCTGATGCAAGCTCAAATAAACAATTTTGGACACAGCAGTAGTAGCCAATAAACTGTGTGTTCTCAGCAAGGACACTGTAACACAGGCTTAGCTTTTTCCTTTCCTCATATCTCTGGCTTTTAATTTATCATGGGGCATATTTCCCCCAGTACAAGTGAGGAACTGAGACATGGAAAGATAAAGTGACTTGCCCAAAGTCTGGGAGGAAGTTTATGACAGACCAGGCACTTAAACCCAGGTTTTCTGAGTCCTCAGTGGGTTCTGCTTTTGCCTCCCATCATCTCAGCCATGCACAGAGAGGGTAAAATGGATGAAAGATGGAGCCACTCAGGTTGAATTGCTTGTGCACCTATTCTGCTATGGAACATGGCTATGGAATGAATCAAGGTTCACATGATACTTTCATCTATGTTTCTTCTTCCTATCCTCTTCTCCTTGCTCCACGAGGAACATTGCATATGTTCTTCTGCCTGAGTAGAGAACATCGTGGTTTGAATGCTGGTGTTTTACATCTCTGAGCCTTAATTCAGGGTGAGATTCTGTATCACCTCATTGTGGGGGAGGTAGGAGAGCTAAATCTCACTATGTATCCTCTTACACCTATAACTGAAGTAAAATTGTTAATTGTTATAAACTTTGAGTTCCTCCTCATTCTGAATTTTAGGCTTCAATTATTTGTTTCTTTCTAAGTGGAGGAAGGTATCCGCTAACTAAAGTGTAAAAAAAAAAAAAAATAAAAAAAAATCCTATCCAAATTCTCACTCCTCTGTTTATATCATTAGACTTGAAAGTTTCTTTTGCGTGTTTTTAATGTGAATATGGCTTTTCTTCCCAATTTATCAGAGTACTCTTTGGCCAACACACTTTTTCATTTACCGGTGAAATATGCATATATTGTAGCTTCACAGTTTTAAAATTGCCAAGTATCCACTAATTAAAGCACTGAACCTATTGTTCTTTTGTGACTTTTATACAATTAACTTACTACAATCTTCCTCTTTTTAAAATGTTGTCATTTTAATGCATGGTAACTGCAGCTACTTAATTGTTTCATTTTTCAAGTTATCTCTCTGACACAGGTTAGATTGCCATAAATCTGGAAAACTATCACTGAAACAGGTGTTATCGACTGTACTGATATTAGTAAAAATGACAGCTGAATCTAGATTTGAGCTACAGCTTGAGCCTCTTGAGATAACTTTGGCTGATAAAATCCAGCCATGCTCTTCTAAAGTAATAGGGAAGAAACTAAGAACATTTCTGAGAATTTTCTGCTGCAGACAAGGTTGTGTGATGTAGTGGTTCCTAAGAGAAGTATGATTGCAGAACCTGATCTTGCATGTTCTGATGTTATCTGTCTATATGGTAAATAAATAAATGGTAGACATGTCCACACTGGTAAACAAAGTGATCCAGGAGTTGAACAATGACCCTGAGACCCAGAACAATGACTTACACCTGTAGAGCTTAACATTTTTGTACACCCAGACTTTGACTTTACCTGTTCTTTGAGAGGGGCTTGGCACCCCTGGCCTGTGCTGACCTTCAAATTATATTTGAAAGTTGTCTAGGGAAGTGTTTGACACTAGTCTTTGGACCAAATAGTGTTATTGACATGTCCATACAATATCATATATGAATATGGGAAGAACCTATCTGTCTTTGTTGAGCTGAGTTCTGGGACCGATTTCAGTTGTACTGTTAAGGGTAGGATATTTGTATTTAGGAGCAAAAATAAAGTAAAAGATACAAATCAAGAGTTTTTCCATTACTTATTCTGTGGCAGTAGTTGCAAGTCTCAGACATAGGCAAAACTTCTTGTTCTGGACCTTTGATAGATAGTTCCACAGTTGTCAGTGGAAAATATGTTTATTCTGCAGTTCTTTTTACCTGAGTAGTGATTCACGAGGTCTTCAAGGCACTGAAAGGTTTGCCGTGGAGAGATGTAATACCAGTTATTTGGAAGGCGGAAGATCCTGTAATGTTTCACTTGCCTGTGCCGCACTGACAATGAATATAACCCTGGAGAAAGAGGACAACTAATCACACCAATGTAGGGCCTGATTCTGGATGGATAGCAGTGACCACAACCAGAGCATCTGTAAGATGTGGTGTCATGATCCAAAAGGTCCCAGAAAGATCTGAAAAAAACAAACTGAGTAGCTATCCCAATTTCTACTAATATAGTATACTTTATATATATATACTTAAGTATAACAAAGGGACCAGAGGACCCAACATCAGGGCCTGAGACTTTGTTTGAATTTAAATTTCTGGTGTTTTTTCCTTTTTTTTTTTTTTCTGGTATGGGATTTTTTGAAAAGGTGTAAAGGAAATAGGCCTTTACAGAAGTTGTTTGACTTCTCCTGAAGAGGGAGACCAGACTCATGTGCTGGTATGTCAATGTAGTTGGCTTCAAATAATGCAATAGCTGATACCTGATAATTCAATCTTGTCAAGAGATGACAACTTGGATTTTTCTGTTTCTTTGTTTAAAACTACTGTGCAGCGTTTAGTTGGTAAGGACTGAATATTGATCCTAAATTTCTTTTAATTTAGTATAGGTAATATGAAACTAATTGTCGTGTGGTATGCAAGACATCAGAGTAGATGATTTATTATTCCCTTCTAACTGTAATATCATGATACTAGGATATGTTCTGATGCTTTGGAAAAAGGGAAGATATCATGTTACATAATGGGACATACATTCCCATTGAAGAGAATAAAAGTATAAAGTGTGTACAGTACAATTCCCACGTAGCAACAGAATTGTTATGAAAGAAAATAAAACTGAAGGCACGTCATTTTTAAAAAATAAATAAAAGAACCACCTGTTTATATAGGAAATACACTTACTAGCCACCCTCACTGCTTAGTGTGTGTTTTATAGCTTCTTCAGGCAATCTTTTGTGGACCAAGACAAAGCTGTCACTTTTCCTCCATTTGAAAAGTCCCACTGCCTAACAATCTTTGCAAGCGACCAAAGTAAATAACAGTGTTTAAACAACTGTGTCTTGTTTGTGCTGATGTCTGTGGAACTTTCCATGGCCATTGCTAACCCTGTTTCTAGCACCGCTTGTAACGTAGGTGACTGGTGAAGACTGGCATGCTGCACTGGGTGCCTTTGCTTTCTCATTACATATATTTTCTGGTTTTGGATTGATCCATATGAAGCAGGACAGGGAGTGAATTAAAGAGCTGTAAAACTGTTGATGCCTGAGATCAAGGGGGAAAAAAATTGTATTTTCTCACCTTTCCTAGTTTCACTCTCTCTGATCATGAAGGAGCCGACCTTGGTGTTGGGTAGCTGTAGAAGTTCCTCTGCTTTTTCTCTTCCCAGCCCTTCAAATAACCAGCTGTGAAGCAGGAAAAAACAAGTCCCGAAATTTGGACACCAGTGAAACAGAGAGCAGCATGTGGCCATAAAAGTGCAGCATTAGCCAGGAAAAGTGACTGCAAAAATAACACTGTGGCTTTCTGTAGTTATTCTCTCAACTATGTTCAGGCATATTTCCCCAGGTTATAGAGAAAATCTTGCTCTCTTTGAGATCCATTAACTTTTGTGAGACTAAGAGAAGAGTGAATAAGGCTTGGACTTTTTAGAGAAAACAACTTTTCAATCTGCCTTGATCTGAATTGTTGGGGACATACCCATGTGGTATATTGTTGGTGTATCTGTGGCATTAGTTAAATCTCTCTTTTTCATTTAAACCACTTTTATTAGCCCCAAATTGTATTTTATTATATCATAAATAAACCTAAAATGAAATACAATTATTCTGCTTATGCTAGGGAACAGTCCAGATATTGAAGTTAATGGGTTTAGTGGATAAGGGAAAGTGGAATTAGTCCTACTGATTTTCACCATATCTTGGTGCACTGCTGTATTTTCCATGGCTAGTATCTAATCTTGTAAGTGACCTTGCTTGGCTGGTGTAGGAGCTACTGATATTTTATTTTAAAGTTGTTCTTGTTTGTTTGATCCAGTCTACTATCAGTAAAACGGTCTTGGGGAAGCTTCAGACAGTAGCTTCCATTACCATATCTGTGCCCTGTCTTTGGGAAAGCATCTCTATTTCAGAAGGATATAAAAGCATATTAAAATGTAAGCACTTGCATAAATTGCAGTCAAGTTCACAGTTCATATGCTTAAAATTAAACAGGTATTAAAACTTTTGCCAGAAAAGTTTTAAGTGTCTGCTTTAATGTGTTTTTCCTGACTGGTGTCTAGGGCAACAAGAAACCTCTGAACCTTCCTTAGCTCTTCCAGTGTGAGAGTTTACATTCTTGAATTACTTATTAGTCTTTCTGTTTTTTCTTTTTGGTATGTTTTTCATGAGCAACTCTAGCTTAAATTTTAGTCTTTGTAAATATTAAAAATTCTTTCTAAATAGGATTTCTTTATCAAAGTCTTAAAATTTAAAATTAGAGATCAGTCCATGGAACAGAAGTATTTTAAATATCTTATATGACATTTGAGGGTTTTTTTTTGACCCTTCCCAGAATTTAAATCTGGGATTTTCCTTTTCATGTATTCTAAATTTAGATATGTATTTGATGTTCTCAGATTTCAAAGGAACTATTTTAAACTGTCAATAAATAAAATTTGTATCTAGTCACTATTGGCATTGTTTTGACTATGACAATGAATAACTAATCAGTAGAAATGTAGTGTTGAAAGGCTATAGGAAATGCATTTACTTACCCGTGGTAAACCTTTGCTACATATTTTCCTGGAATATAGTTTTCTCGACCTGTTGTAAGGGAATGGACTCTCCACCAGCCTCCTTCACTGTGTGAAAGCAAGAGAAGGGATATTTTCAGATGCAGTTTTAGAGTTTGTGTTTGTTGTAGAAATTAAGACATGCAGATTAGCCCATAACCTCCTGTCTGTGTTCTTGAATCTATGTATTCAGAAAGGGACCCAAGTTTGTTTCATTTAGAATAGTTCCATTTCTAAACCTACATCAGGATTAAATTTGGACACAGAAATAAGCCACATTTGTTCCATTTAAATTACGTAAGTAATAAAATATTTTTCTGTAGTTAAAAGAAGAAGGGTAAATACTCAGTGGTTAAACCATGCTGTGCTCTTCCTTCCCACAGCTAGACTTGTATTGGTATCCAAGATATTCAGCTTATGGCTGACTGTGCTGTGTCTGGACAGCCCTGTAGTTAATCCTGTAACATCAGAGTAGCAAATACTCAGCAAATGGACCCTGTCTGCCTGGGAATAGTTTTTCAGTCTAATGGAACCTGGTTCATGGTTTGCTCTTTTCCTTTTCTTCAGTGAGTTGCTGGTCAAACTTCAATAAAAAAGACCAAATAGCTGAACGTAGGTGACTAGACATGTTTTTGCACTGATATATCTTAGGTTCTTTCTGTGATACTGAATGCTGGCTCTGCCTTTTGAATCTCTTAAGAAGAGCAATGTGACAGAAGTTTTCACAGGGATGCTGAAGAGCTTTAGTGCAAGTATGCTTCAATGCAAGGATGTTGATGATTGATGGTTTCTCTCCATCTTTTCCTTTAAGAGTCTGAATCCTAATAATAGTGTATCTTCTGTTTGAATGCTGGTCTTGTGGATGTTCATATAAATGTCCCCAAATAATGCTTGGCCTGCAGACTGGAGTCTTAGCGTATGTCAAAACTGCTGATTTGAAAACACTTATGTTAAACCTCTTGGGTTATAGCTTCTGGGACCATGGTGCAGAATGTATATGATGAGGGAAAAGGGGAAGTGTCTGCTGCTCAGAGCTGGAAATTTTAGGGCCCCACAAGTTTTGTTTGGGGGTTTTCAGCTGACATGAAATTCTTTATAAGAAATTTGGGTTATTTTGTTATTTTTTTTTCCCCACAACCTTCCCAGACAGAATCAAGAAATGCAACAAAAAACTTGAGAGACTCAACATCTCCCTCTAAACTGTAATATTACTAACCCTGAAAAATCCCTGTGATGATCGAAATTCCCAAAGCAGCACAGCTCTCCTGAGCCAGAAGCCACAGAAACTATGTAGACTGGGGAGGATCACAGGAGAACATCTGGTTTGACTACTGCCAGCTAAATGCAGTTGTTCATCTGTTAAGGAGAGGTGTCTGACAAGCGTGGAGAGTGACAAGCTGTGTCAGTGATGCTTATCTAATCCTGCCAACCCAGAGCAGTTCACAAGTATCTGAGAGGAGCTCTATTTTCTTTGGGGGTTTCATATATCATGTTCCTGACAGGATTGGTGGGGCTGATTTTTGCTACACATAATTGCTTTGATAGAAGGCTGGAAAGATGCTGTTATAAAAGCAGGATGTGGTGCCTGCTCATGCTGGCTTCTCGGTGGTGATTCCTCAGCATTGACTCTGATCATGCCTGCCATACTCCTCTCCTATTGCATTTTGCTTCTTTCAAAGACTTGAGAAAAAGATTATACCTCCTGCACATAAGTGCAGCAAGAGTCTGCAGGCCCACAGTTCCTATAAACATCAGCACGTACCCCAGTAGGGAAGAACAGGTTATTCATTAAGACATTATTCTTTGCATACAGCATTGGACTGTCTTGTCTTCTGTGAACTTGCTGATTCAAAACAGGAAGAGGTAAGTTCCCATCAAGGTTTGCTTTGGCTCTTATTTACTATTGAGAGAAGCTCTTGATCACTGCACAACAGACAAATGTGACAAAAACTGTTGCTGAAGAAACCTAGTTCTTTTAAAAATTGTTTGTCCAGAAGATCATACTATGCAAGCATATGGTATTCTGCACATATAATTCCCATTGGTACAGATGTATTTAGGTACGTGGTGTTGTGAGGGCTCGTAGCTGATGACTGCTGGGAGTGAGGCTTTAAGCTGGAATTTCCAAGCTAAAGCAATAGTTGTACCATGTTGTATATGTTACGCAAACTGCAGCAAGGCTTAAACAGCTAGAAGTTACCAGAGGAGAATTCCCCTGGTTTAGGGAAGCTCTCCATCAGCAGAAAATTCATCTAGTAGTATTGTCTGAGCCTTGTGACCTCTAGGTTCAGGAAGGCAGGGAAAGCACTTTGTCAGCAGCACATAACTGCAGCCATTCTGGGTCAGACCAAAGGTCCATGTAGCCCCGTATCTCGTTGCTGACAAAGGCCGTTTGTAGGTCATGGTGGCCTGGAGAAGAGTCTGAGAATTCATCAATTGTCTGTGACACTTCTCTTGAGTATTTCTGTCCTCCAACCATTTGATACTCTGACTTCCTCAGGTAGAGAATTTTTTTTATTAATTTAGAAATCCTCAGATGATTTCTCTGCTACGAATGTGTCTGGTCTCTCCTTGAGTGCATCTGCTCCACCAGTTGCAAAAACTAAATCTTTCATTTATGTTTAAGCAGTGAAAACAGTGGCTGTGGGGCTGAGTAACTTCTAGGAGGCCACTGTGTGCTGATACAAGTTGTGCATAAGAGAATATCAGGGATGCTGTCTTCCATTTTTCAAGAAAAGTGCTCACTCTTGTGTGTGGTAATATTTGCACTATGCTTAAGATCAGTCTGAACTAGTGCTCTTAAACCTAGCTCCCTTTGGGGCTCATAAATTTTTGAATGGAACTAGCTGGGAAATCTTTGACATTTTTTTTTTTTTCCCCACTAAGAAAATGCAAAATCAATTAAAAAATATAAAAACAAAACAAAAAAAGTGCTATTTTTAATTTTACTTTTATTACAGTTGCCTTAAATCTAGAGTGAAGTTCTAAGACCTAATCATAAAGGATTTGTTAGATACAAAGGGTGAGAGAGAAAATGATAGACACAATTGACAAAGAAATTCAGTATAATTTTTGTTTTTCTATGTGATTAAAACTGGTTTTGCTCTTATTCTATTTTCCACTAACATGGGGGGAGATAATTTCTCAAACTCATTTTCAAAGCAGAATTCTGTTTTGATTCTTACTTTAGAATAGAGTCTGAATCCAGCTTGAGAAACCATGTCAGAGGAATCCAAGGATCAAAGAACATTCTGAAATCCCAGATCCTTAAACTGTATGGAAATTTACACCATGACTAAGCATCCTTTCTTGCAAATTCTGAACTTAGTTTATTTTGCTGAACTGCATCCAGTTTGGGCCAGGTGCATAAAACAGAGATTTGCATCAATTGTTAACAAAACCTAATTTAAAAAAAATGGATTAACTTACTCTGATAGCACACGTAGCTTTTCCCCTACATGAAATATAGGTTGGCTTATGTCTGCTGAAGGGTAGTCATAGAGGACAGCAAGGAAATCACTTTCCTGACCTGTTAAAGAAGGAAGAAAATGCCACTTAAAACCAAGTTAACGTTCTGAAGCAGAAATGGATTTTTCATTATGTATATTATATTTTACCATAATAAGTCAAATGGCAAAAAAATCTCACTCTGAAATGTTACTTGGTAAACATAGAGCTAAAGAGGAGCCTATAACTTTACAAGAAGAATGTGAAGATATTAGAAATGAAAAAAAGTCATTTGGTTAATTATAAGCAACTAAATTTAGACCAGTTTTTCTAGTAATTACCATATTTAAAGGACATATTCAGTTTGAAACTAGCAAAATTAGTAAGTATTTATAGTATTAGGAAGTAACTCAGTTTGATTAATGCCACTGTCTCTGAATTCCTCCAGCTACAATTATGAGCCAAGCTGATGCATTACATTTAAGGAAAGGGGCATGTTGAATTGTTCCATCATTTAACATTGATACTTTTCAAAGGTGCAAAATTAGTTTAGATCAAGGACAATAAGAGTATGGCCATTATTGCCCATTCCCCATTACATTTTAAAATTAGCTTGAGGAACATTCAGAGTACTTCATTCCCCCTTGTGTGGAAACTGTACTAGAGGTGCCCTTATCTTCAATTAAATAAAAGAGGCAACATGGATGTTTATAATTAAATCGTTGTACAACTTCAATTTGCAGAACTGAGGTCAGTAAAGAGATAAGAAGAACTTTTACATCAGTTGTAATGACTCTGGGCCTTGCAGCACTGTGTAGGACATGTGCTGAGTACCCTGGGTTTCTGAGGACGGAGGAGGCACTTTCCATGAGACTGGGACTATCAAGCATTCAAGAGCTCCTCATCCAGCAGGAATCTGTGGTGCCCAGTAAATGCAGACAGGTGGGAGATTCAGAAATGTGTCATGTTGTGTATTTTGAACTCTTTGGTAGAAGTCCTGGCAAGAGGGGTTGTGGAATACGCTGCCTGTGTTTCTCCTCAAAGTGGGTCCCTTCCGTCTGCACATCACAGTACCCTCCACCAGCACACGGGGAGACAAAGCTTTCCCCCTGCCCTCAGCAGGATCGGCGCCTCATTGCTTAGTAGAACCATCTAGCAGTATGTTTGATCTCCATACTTGCCCATTCCATGAAGCTCAACATGTGCAAAAATGGGAATGAATTCAGGGGAGGAGAGAAAGAAATTATCCAAAGAGAAAGACACACTTCTGTATCTTGTTAGATTTTCTTGCTTAATATAAATTCCTTGTCAACTTGTCTTTAAGGAAGACAGTTTTTTTAGAGAAACCTAGAAACAGCATCCTGAATGAGTGCTGAGCCTGGCTCTGTGTTTTCAGCCTCTGTGTCCTAGGGCCTTACAAATACTCAGAGTGATAACAGTGAAAGGCTGAAGGAAACATGCAGGTCTGCTGAAAAGAAGTATTTTCAATAGAAAATATTTTACATTTTTTATCCTTACAGCAATGATAACGAGAATTTAAGTGTTAAGGAAAATATTCCACATCTGTAGTTTGAAGGAAATAAAAAGCCGTGTTTTCTCAGTTGATTTTGTGTAGCTGTTTGTTGTTACGTTATAGGTACTTGTGTTATGAAAAGTACTGGGGTCAATTTACCTTAGTATTCAAACTGACTGTAAGCATTTTCAGTCTTGCTAGCCTTTGCCCATTGAAGTAGCCCCACAATACTGTTAGGGAGCATTTTATGAATGCATAGATGTGTAAAGTCTGGAATAGACATTAATTAGTTTGATAGTGTGTTTAGTATTAGTTTTGCCATGGTTTTCTTAGTTGACTAATATCACTGAATTAAACACGACTAGTCCAGTACCTTTATATTAATCAGCCAACTACCATGAGTAGTCTACTGTAACTTATTATACAATTAGTTCAACTATACTGAAGAAATTCTGTGCTAAGCATGCCTTTGATTGCTTCAACGTTCTGCACTAAAAATTAAGGCACCTTCTCTGTCTGTGAAACTGATTAGTACCTGAGACTAACAAGACTTAAGTATTGGTTCTGAGTCTTTCTCAACAAAGCAAAATCTTTACCCAGGGCTGCAAGAAATATATGCCAGAAGATATGTTGTAAGAACTGCAGAATGAGGATGAAGTGCCATCACCTAATTTCTCATTGCAGATTGTTAGGCAGCAGTTCTACACAGAATGTAATTTTGTTTTTAGCTTAATGACAATATCTTTAACAATGCTTTTTTTTTAAAACTTAAACTGTTTACTTATAAATGTTTTATTTTCATACTGAGAGGGTGAAAAACAAGTGCTTTTCTTCTCTCCTTCCTTGCATACCAGTGGTTTGCATTTCGTTATGCACTGCAGGGCACATGACTTTTTCTTGACCCTGGCAAGATCTGTGTTACTTTGCTTACACTTTCATCTTTATATTCGTTTTTGTTTCAATTTTACATGTTAATTTGTAGTTCTGAAAATGAAGGAATTAATCATAGTGTTGGCTGCCATATCCATGCAAATGTTACCTTTTCAACTACATGTACTTTTATTAGAATAAAAGTAAAGGAGTATTGTACCACCCAAAACCTTTCAACCCTCCTACTCCACAAGTACGACCTCATTTTAATTGCTATTTAAATCAAACCTCACTGGATTTTTTGGTCATGTAAAATACCCCACCACACTCTACAACATTTCACAGAACCCGTACTATCTCATTTCAACACAAAAGCCTTGAAACAGGGACTAAACAAATCACACTATTTCCCCACACTTAAATTTCATAGTGATCTAATAGATTTGATCTGATGAGCTCCCCACACTTTTAAGTTGTAAAATAAAAAAGATTTGCCTGAGGTTTTCTAACACAACCTCTCCTCCACAGTGCAAGTGTAGGTTACATTTGAAATGGAACAACTCAAAAGTTAGAGTGGAAAGATCAAAGCACAGTCATTTCCACTGAATCAGGTGTTAATTCTGGTTTGTTGTTTTTTTTTTTTTTTTTTTTGTTTTTTTTTTTTTTGTTTTTTTTTTATTTTAGGAGCCTGAAATTAATATGAAATACATGCTAGTTTTAGATGTCTGCATCCCTGGATGTCTTGCAAAGTGTGAGACTGAATATTGCACACTTCAAATTATTCATTGTGAATGAACTACAAAACACTAATAGAGGGAAGGGAGAGCACAAGCAGAGCATCCAGATCCAGCTCATCTCCCACCTTTCTTGTCTAGCAGAAATTCTATGATTTATAGCCTGGCGTATACCAGAAAGGGTGTGGGGGGGCATTCATATGTGTCTGGGAGGCTGTCTGTGCAGCAGCCCTAAGGTGTGGCTGCATAGTTGCTCTGGCATACCCAAATTAGATCTAAACCAGCCAGCTTGGGAACTGAGAGTTATGCAGGTGCAGCTCAGTAAGGATTAACTCTTGATTCAGAGTCCCAAGGGAGGAAAGAGGAAGGGGTGGGTTCACAATCCCTGATGACCCCTTGCTGCTGTAGCTACTTCGTTATTAGTACCTAGGTTATGACAGGGATGCCCAAACAGCATGATTTGAGGTGGAGTGTAGTCATATTTGGAGTCCAAATGCCTCCTTGAGAAGTGCACCTTATGCACTGTTCCCTTCCTCAGGACTAAGACTGATGCACTGGAGGTGAGAAAAGCCCAAGATTTTGCTTTCAGTGCAGCTCTCAGGCAGCACGAGGGGCTTATACACATTCATACTGTGGATCAAGTCTTCAGACTCCAATTATCTGTCTTCTTCCCCCTTCTTTTTGGGTATTCTATCCTTTCTTTCTTTCTCTTCTGTTTCAGTCCTTCATTTTATTTAGTCTCACTGAAATGAGCCAGTGTAAAACCTGCCTTTCCTAATAACTATTTGGATTACTGTAAGTCCATGAATTGGATCCTCCACCTCACTTAAATCAAAGGTGGATGTTCATGGCCTCGGGGAAATTTTATGTGTTTGGTGATGTGATTTGGAGTTTGATCTGCTCAGGAAGGCAAATAGATACAAACTCGCTGGACTAACCCCAAAATATGCTTTTAGTACCAAGTTCCTTTTCAAAAGTCTGTTTTCATTGGATTTGGATGTCAGTACTGATGTTTGTATTCCCAACTCTAATTAGCTACATCTAAGCCATTATGAAAGATGCTGGTCTGATCCAGACTAAGAGTTAGATCGAAAGAGCTATGCAAGCTGTTAAATCATAGAATCATAACATGGATTGGGTTGGAAGGGACCTGTAAAACTCATCTAGTCCAACCTCCCTGCAATGAGCAGGGACATCTTCATCTAGATCAGGTTGCTCAGAGCCCAGTCCAACCTGACCTTGAATGTTTCCAGGGATGGGATATCTACCACCTTCCTGGGCAACCTGTTCCAGTGTTTCACCATCTTCATCATAAAAAATTTCTTCCTTACATCTAGTTTGAATCTACCCTCTTTTAGTTTAAAACCATTGCCTCTTGTCCAATTGCTACAGGCCATACTAAAAAGTCTGTCCCTGTCTTTCTTATAAGTCCTCTTTAAATACTGAAAGACTACAATAAGGTCTCCACGAAGCCTTCTGTCCCTTAGGCTGAACAATCCCAATTTTCTCAGTCTTTCCTCATAGAAGAGGTGTTCCATCCCTGTGATAATTTTTGTGGCCAAAAAGCTCCCTTTGGGTGCTTGAACATAGGTATCCAGTGCAATTTAAACTATGTGAGTGTCTGAGACATCCTTATGGTCTTGACAAATGACACTGCAGCTATGGGAGACTTGTTCCATCCCCAAATGGCAGCAGAACGTCGGACAGGATCTCACAAAACACCTTTCTAGATGTGCTAGACATGTAGGAGAGTGCAAGTAGATCAAGCCCTGAATTCCTAAATGAGTAATTTCCCCTTGTAATTGCTGCGCTATCAATGTTTGCTGAGTTATCTTTTAGAGGTATGTTCTGGTTTTGTCACCAGAAGGGATACAGTTGGCTTTGGCCCTGATAAATCATGACTTTTAACACATGTAAAAGCAATACAAACTGGGTCACAACTATGACAGCAACCCCACCCTCTCCTGCTCATCTGCGAGGTCGTGCTCTTAGTGCATGCATGTCTCTGTTTTGATGGTTATGGTATTTGTGACCACAGTTGTTAGGAATGTCAACATAAGGCACTCTACAACAACAAAAAAATAATGTTATGAGCCTCTGAGTAACAATTAACAGGATTTTGTCTCTGCTTTATTAGGACCTAGGGCTACATGGCTGCCTGTATCAGCTAGTTCTTGGCCATGCTAAAAGCAGGGCTGGGTTTCCTTACAGCACTAATGAAACCAGATTGATTCCCTATCCTTATAATAATGAGCAGTCCAACTAGACCATCTTTCATTCAAAACCCCAAAATTTTGATTAATGCCTTCCCCCTCTAAAATAACAACCCACAGATCAAAACCCAAACCAAAAAACAACTAAAATTGTTTTCTCTTCCTCACCTTTGGGGAGTGATTTATCACATCTCTTGTACCAGCTGTTTGTTGTATTGTGGCATGAGAGCTGAGGCTGTAGTGACTCTCCTCCTACTTGCTTGCAGTTTGGGAGTAGCAGGTCACTGAATCGCTCTTGCTTTTCCCCTCAGATGCCTGACCTCTACCAGCCTATGGGAGGGGCTTTGCAACCTGATTTTTTCACGTGTGGATGCATAGGGCAACTGTGTTAGATCCCACTTTGGCAGCTTGGCCTGTGAAATATGTATTTCTGTATAATCCTTATTGATAAACCTGTTGACAAGTTGGCTGATGCTTTTAATGCAACTGTCTAACAGTGGACTTCAGGCTCAGTGAAAACATATTAGGGTTTTTAACCTTAAATGAAGTGAAACCAAATTTCAAGAACAAATTTGTATAAAATATCACATGCAAGTATAAGAAAATACAGTATTTCTGACTTCTGAAGTAGTGCTTCAGTGCTGTCTGAATTAGAAGGAATGTCTTTCAAGGAGCACCAGCAAATTATAGTTTTAACATATGTTTTTTTTTTTTTTTTTTTAATTCAACTACTTCTTGGAAAATGAGCTAGAGCGTACCTAAAAATAAGCAGTCTAGAGGATACCCTCCTTCTCCCATAGCAGTCACGCTCTCACCTGCTTTTACTATGTCAATCGGAGGAAGGAAGACATATGGATGAATGTACCATATATTTTGAAAATCTTTTTCTCTTGAAAGAAATTAAATGAGTGCTTACCCGTTTGGCTTGGCACATTTGCTTCTTCAGAGGCTCTCAGCGTTTTCACAGTATTTCCCATTGCACTCCCTAATTCTGTCAAAACTCTTCGGAACTAAATCAAAGGAGACATTGAAATTAAACATCAGAATAGCACCTGCTGTGCTAACAGATGAGAAATGACCTAGTTTGGGTGTCTCCAATTTAGTGCAGTTTTGCTTTTGAGAACTCTTGTGTCAAATTCATGCGAGAGTTTTACATACTTGCTAAACTCTCACCACTTTGGTGCTTTTATCAGGGGAATAGCAGAAAACCACAACTAGGGAAGTTGCTCAGAAGAACGCAGTGTAGTAAAAGTTTCCATTACCAGTAGCTCAGCACAATAGGAAGTCACAGCAAAGCCATGCCTATACAGTCACTTCATATACAAAATGTTCTTTTCAGCATTTGGAGATCTGAAGCTACAAAGAAATTAATTAGATTGCTGTATCTGTTTTTCAGCTCTGTGTGTTTATTATGTCGCTTTATTGCTGAACACTAAGAACATTGTTCAGCGGGGTTATTTTCTGATGCAGATGTGCTCTCAATGAATGTGGACAATGCCGATTTTCCTCTTTTTTCTTTTTTTTTTTTTTTAAGTAAAATGCTTCAAAATGTTTGATCTCAAAACACTCCTCCTGCATAAAGCCAGTGGTTCAAATTCTCCAGATATTTTTCTTAAAAAGTCTTTGTGGATGTACAAGAAACAGTATCAGACAATTGCGGAACTAATTATTGTAAGAGGGACAGTTCTTTCTCATGGCTTTACTGCGCCCATCCTAATTCTCCCTGACAGAGGACAGAGAGAAAAACCCTTTGGATGTGTAAGGTGTCTCATGCTATGTTATATTTTCAGAGGCAAAGGAGAATAAGCTCTGGGTTTGAAATTGTACATTAAAGCAAAATAACTCAACACCACTAGCTGATAGGTAATTATTTTTTAAAAATATATTCCTGCCAGTTGCCCTGTGAAAATGATAACAGGAACTCTAGCAGCATAGTGTGTGTTTATTCTACATTTTTCAGTCTTTTCTAGCTTAAATATTTCAAAGGTGACTACTACCTTTGGTATTCTGCTCTTATAACAGACTAGAGCCTGATGATGTTAGCTGGAGCAGTGTCTAACTTGACAAGCAGTACTGCTGAAATCAGTAGGACTTTATTGTTAATTGTCCTTTGGAATCAGATTGATAGAATTTAGTATATTGTTTAATACCATAAATTTTTTATGTTTTACAACTGGGTTTAGGAAGACATCCTACAGAATAAAATGCTGTTCAAAAGAAAGAGAATTCACCTCTTATCAAATACAGGCAGATCTGTTCTAAAACAGATGGTAATGCAGTTTGACTCTACCTCATCTGATTTTCAAGCTTAGTGCTTGTTTGCAAAGGCTCTTTGCTAGAAGCCTCTATTTCACTGGCCAAATGGCACATTACTCTTTCACTGCCTGCACTCAGGAACTACTTGTGTCACATCTGTAGGATGCAGCTGTACCAGTGTCTTTCTGACACGTGCCTGAAATCTGCTTTCACAGGAACAAAAACCGGTTTAATTGCCTGATATAAGAAGTCTAGAAGCTGAATAAAAAAGTAGGCCTAAATTTAAATAAACTACCTGGGTATTCATGTTTGAATAAAAGGGTATCTCTTGATAGGAAACACAGAATCATTCTCCATTTAAATGCACCTAAGTTTCTAAAACTGAAATCAGAATTCATTTTGGCAGGCACTGTCTACTTACAAGATTATAATTTCCTGAACTAATTAAGAATATTTTAATTTCTTCTATGCTTTTCTCAGTTGTGTCCCATCAAAAATAAGGGTATATGCATAGGAATAGTGCAGCCAGTACTTTAGCTACAGATATTAGAGATGTTCCTGGCTCATCTTCAAATTAGCAAGCAAAATTTCCTGGGCGTGTCAATAGAAAGCTCAACAGGGCTGAAAAAGTCAGCAGGAGAAGTAGGATAAATACCTGGACAGCTAAACTCTGCTGAGAACTGTGCTGTAGTAGCTGCATTTTTGCAGTATTTGAAAAGGGCAGTTCAAATCTGGCTAAGTGTATAGTAAGTAAGCTGCAGCTATCAAAAATTTTGTGCAATTCCAGATAGCTGCCAAACATGGCAGAATAAATATCTTACGCCCATCTATAATTCTACACACATGCAGTTGTTACTTAGATGAGAATAGTACTTGAATTTTGTGTCAAAAAAATAAGAAAAAATAAAAATAATAGGGTCCTACCTCTGTGTACACCTTTATTCTGGTTCTTGGTATTTGAGGGCCAGGAGAGCAAGTCATCCTACTAGTGAGGAGACTTGTGACAGAGTGCTTTCAAGGGCTTTTTTCCTACTCTTAAGATACAGTGGATACTATTTTCAGGTATACCTGAGTCACTCTGGAAAGTGATACATAGCATTTGTACGTGATGGAAAGACTTCAGAAAACTTTACCTCACACTTACAAACTTTCTAAAAGTACGGCACATTTGAGTAAGGCACCTTCATTTTCCTAGATCGTATTTAGGTGTTTAAACTCTAAATGTTGCTTTAAAAATATCTGAAGTGTTTTTGAAGGTTTGCTTATATACAGTGTTTAATTAAACAACTTGCTGTCTAGTCTGAATAGATCAAGTACCAGACAACATGCATGTGCCTAGTTCGTATTTTTGCAGAGCACATCCAAAGGTTGCCTGGCTCACTTCTGTCATACGAATCATCGTTCTTCTCAAAGGATCTCTGAAGTCAACAGGACAGACCATGCAGCTCAGTACTGCTACTTTAGACGTGGAAGAATCTGACTTATGGAAAATACAAATGTTATAAAGTACTTACAGGAACAGTGAAGAGCAATAATGTTTTGGACTTTGATGTCACTAGCGTGACAGTTTGCTTTGTCTCATTACATTTTCCATGCCATTTTGCTGTCACTAATTACCGTTGGTGACTGCGTGAAGTCTTGAAAGGAACAGAGAGTTCAAGATGTTCTCTAGATTTATGGCAGAAGTGTTCAATAAAAACAAGCAAATGGAAAGCTGAGACCATTGCTGTTGATTTACTTATCCAAATTGATTAGAAGGAAAATGAGAGTTATCACACTCGGTTTTACCACTAAAGCCACTTGTCATTATGCATTTGGGCAGAGTAAAGGTGCCTATAGTCCAGTCAAAGGTGGTAAAGTGAACTCCCTGAGGTATGGCTCAACTCTCATACATTTGAAAATGAGATGGAAGTGGAAGAAAATGGAATTTTTGTTTCAAACAGGATGGAGCAGGAGCAAAATGTTGTTTCTACTTGCTCACTGGCAATGACATGTCACTATTTTTAGAGTAACAGTGTATGAATTAGTATCCTAAGTATTTCTAAAACAACAGTGCACTTGACTTTCAAGTGCATGATAGAACTTAATGGCTTAAATAGCTTGTGCTTGTGTTGAGTATTGGCAGCACAAATCAAACCCATTTTTTCGCTGTATGATATACTCTATGGTGTTTTTCTGAAAATTTTAGATACTCTGCAAAAATAGACCTACAGGAACCTGTAGAGCCTCCTGTGGATGAGCCAATTTTTTATCATTTAAGTCAATAGTGGAACAATATCATTTTTATAGATCACATTCTTTTGAAATGGTGAATCTGCTCCAGGTATTGGACCTCACTTAAACTTGGTGACAGAGTTTGGGATACAAGTAGATGTGGCATCACTCTGTCACAGAGTATATAGTTATGCCAGACCCAAAGAAAACCATTCACTGAGGGTTATTTTAGAGGAATTAAGGATAGGTGATAGACTCTAAGCTCACCTTGTCTTATCAACACGAAACTTTGCATGGAGGAGTGCAGCTGCTGTTCAGCTCAGAGGAACCGCTGGGCTACAAACCAAACTCTACCTGCAGCTTTCCCCTCTCACACACCACCTCCTCAAGCTTGTGTGGAAATTTGATTTTAACCATTAAGATCACATTTGCAGTCTCCCAAGCTTTGGTCCTTCCTCCCCTCCCCTTTCCACTTGTGCACATGCTGTTTAAGGAAACCTGGTCACTGCAGCCGTAGCTGTTTTCAAACACACAGCTAGTGAGGTTTAGTGATCTTTACTGATCTTTACTGATATTTACCACTTTATTTTTGCTGTCAAAAGGGAGGTCAGAAAACATCTACATCCACAGTCCTGCTTTGTGTCCTATTTATCAGTGGCAGAGCTCTCAGCAGATACGAAATCTTCACCTCTCAAGACTGGGATCTCACTGACCTACGTTGTGGGTCCCAAAAACCTGTGGTAAAATTTACACTTTCCATTCCTGTGTGCAGCATTATGTAGCAATAATTTCCCAGAATCTGTTATCTGAGAAAACGTGCTTATGGATCAGTGAAATAACACGGCACATAGGTAAGTCTGTTGCTTTGTAAGAACTTTTTCAAAGTTGTATTTAAAATGATTGAGAATTAGGAAATATAAAGAAATTAAAATAATAAGAGGCGAGATAAGCACCTGAGTAAAGTCCCTCTACAAGGAATACTGCAGACTAGTCAAATTAGGACATTCAACATTCCTGAGATGCTATACCTTATTTTTTTCTTGTTACCTGATATTCACATCTGTACTACCAATGTCTTAGAATTTAATTCTCAGTAAGGTTCACAGGTAATGTCTGAATCCCATTTAGCTTGAAAATGAAAGCACCAACATCATGTTATTTTTCATGTGGGGAGAAAAAAAGGCAATTTAGATTCAGACACTGTATGTTTTTTGGTGAATTTCTCTTAATTTGTCATTAATCAAAATGAACATCCTTTCAGCTTTGAGGCACTTGTACTTTTGCACTTAGAGAGAACAATGTAATGCTGTAATCAAGGTAATTCACAGAAATATGCAACTATGAAACAACACAGAAATACCACATTATACAAACTTCTAACACTTTGAATAAAAATCCCACTAATCTGTGGGCTCATATTCTGGGTTAGATTGAAATGCAGTTTATTTCAGCATAAGATCCTATGCATTTATCTTACTGTAGGCTTTCAGTAGAAATACTCCTTGTCCCTTCTATCTTTAGTACCACTTCTTATGAAAAGGATCAATGCAAGCTTTTCTAATTCTGCCTTCGGTGGTACTTGAAATCCATAACCTGAATACTGTCATTATTGATGAAATAGAACTCCCTTCTATGTAAATGAAATTGAAACATTTAGTCCTGTATGCAGATAATCTAAAATGTATCAGAGCAATGTTTACCTTTAAATGCTAGGCATGATATTCCAGGTTGCAGTATTTCTCAAGAAAGCCGTAGTTATAATACTGCTCTCATGCTGCCAGCAAGGTTTAGCTGATCAAGTCGAGGAGCAGCCGGTTGAATGAGTGTGTTGTGAAGTTCACGCTGTCATGTAGAGCAGCATTTGCCAAACAGGCCACATACTTCCTCTCTGAGAAATAAGGAAGGCTCAAAGTGTTTGCAACAGATGAGGTTCCTGTTGCAAGTCACTACTCAAGACACTTTTTATCTATGGGTTGAAAAAAATTGAGAGGTTTTCAACATATTGCATCAGGGCTGGTTTTAGCAGATATAGAAAATGAGTTTTACATTATTTACATAAAAAGGGTTTATCTTTTTTTTTTTTTTTTTTATAAATTTATTTATCCAGTAATTTTCAGTCTCCTACTGTTTTGTTTTATGTAGTTTTGCTAGTTTTTTGAGACAGACAGGAAGAGTCACAAAACTGTTTTCCACTCTTATTGAGCCTGAATGGGAATACAAGGTTTGCTTTATTCTTTACTCTGTACCCTAAAACACTTCCGTGTGCGAACAATTGAATCTCAACATCAGCAGTGACAAAATATGGAGTGAAAGCCTGTCTATGAAGCACATTTTCACATCAGTTATACAAAGTGCAGAAGAGGAGCCTCAGGACCTCTCTCATCTCGGTGTCTGAGATGAGAAAACCAAGATACTAGCCTGTTAAATAAGATGACTAAAGTCGCTCAGGAATATAGTAATGTAGATATGAATACAGAATTCAAAGGGATTTATTAAGGTTTTCCCTTTGTTTTTATAATCGCTCATATATCTAATTTTGTGTAGTAAAATGAAGAACAAAAAACCCCCAAAAAACTAACAAAAACAAAAAACAAAACCAAAGCGAACAAAGCAAAACAAAAATCCACCAGAAAACCCAGCAAACCAGAGTAGTTATGAGTAGATGCTAATTCTAATGCCAATATGTTTGATGATGGAAACTAAAAGTTGACAAGTGTGGGAGCTGTTGTGTAAACACTATTAGAACCAGGAGACACTGATCAAATTCCCAAAGCTGTGACAAAATTTGGAGCTATGGTGATTTCAGGAGAATATCCTTTCTCTTTGATGGGCTGTTCTAGCAGACCTCACTTTTAAGGGACAGGAAGGCCTTAGGGAACTTGATAAGCAAATCAGTCTACAACACAGATCTGTGACAGCATTATAGCCAGTGCTCTGGGGAGCTGGTTTTACCGTAATGTCCCATGATTATCCCCACCAGTTATAGTTTGATTGTTTAGGACTTTATTACTTTCTTTAAATCACAGGTATGTGGCATGCATGTTTCTTAATGGAATTCACCACGTGGATGTACAAGGTCTCTAGAACTGCTGAAAGAAACTGCGTGTCTGCACCACACTTGGGAATAGGCAGTGGCAGAGCTCTGCCTTTTCCTGATCCTTCTCGCTAATATCTTTCTTAGTCTGGCTCTGATGGTCTTTGTGCCATTACAAGAAGTAAGTTTACACCCTAAAATGCACTCACAAATGGGGCAGGTCTCAGACTGAGCAGGAAAGAAGATTGGTCATGCTGGAGAAGAGTTTGGACTTGCTTGATAGAACGTGCTCAGCTAGAAACACAGTAAATCTCATCCACGGTTTGTACCATGCTTGTAGAGGAACAGATGAGCTTGCAGTGAAGAGAGGTAAATAAAATTCTCCAATTCCATGTCACTCCTGCCTGGTTCTGGTGGCTATTTACTCTTGTGCAATGATGAGAGACAGTTTACCCTTTCAATGCATTCAGCTAATATCTTAATTTAAATCATAATTTATAAGGTAATGTTTACATCTAAATGGAAGAAAGATTTGATATTAAGTGGAGCTTTATATGTCATCTTAAAAGTATTCATATCCTGTTATTCAAGTCACTAACCTGATACAGGCACTTAGTGAGTCACTTAAGAGAAGAACATTGCACTTGCAGGACTACCTCTGATTATCTCAAAGTGGGATTTGCTAAGAGTCATGCATAAAAAAGAAATCTTCTTCTTCAAAACATTAATTAATAGAATAGAGAGGACCATCCAATTTCCCCCATTTTTATCTGGAAATCACTATTCCAGTAGATGGTTATGGAGGGAAAAATATTTATATTTAAATTTGTATTTCCATTGTGAGACTGAGCTGCCAATTACGTGTTACATTTTGTGTGTTAGCATTTCCCAGGTGTGTGACACATAGCTCCTTAGCTGTGACAGTCTCCCTGAGTTGGTCCCAAAGATTTCTACTTCAGGTTCTTAAGACAGACTGTGTCTGAAACCCTGGAAAAATTGCATTAGTGTCTTCACATAGAGCCCTGCAACCTTGGTGTGTTGTAAGCACTTGCCACTATGCAGAATTATATGTCTAATGAAAAGTAATGCAGGACACTGAAAAACAACCCTGCAAGGAAAAAAAAAAAAAAAAAAGGCTTCAAAATGTTAACAACTTCTGAATATACTTTAAATCCAGTCTTTTAGAGAATAATCTGTTAAACTAATTGGAGAGAAGAGTTAGTGGTCATTTAGTCGCAGTTTGCTTATTTTTGCAGGGAATAAAAACAGGATATAAGCAGTCTCCTTAATCTGGCATTAACTGAAACTGAAGACATGGTCAAACAGAAGTAAGGTGCAGTTTTCTGTCAGTGGAGTGATTATCTTCAGGCACAAGCTGCAAAGGAGAAGATTGTGGTATCCATTTCTTGGTGCCTCTGAGCCCAGCTTAAATGCTTCATGCAAGATCAGGCTTTAGTCAAACATAAGCCATGTTTTAAGTGATAGGAAACACTTGAGCTCAGCAGCCAGGAAATGGAAGAGCCCTGGCTATCCCAGAGGTCAAACCAGATGGTCTGATAGATATTTCTGGCTGGGAACTCTGTGTCTGGGCCTGGAGAGAACCTATCTTTAACAAATAAAATATCACTGTACAGTTGGCTCTTTTGGGAAAGTAGAATTATCAGGACATTTCATTGTGACTGCTTTCATTAGATATTTTTTGAACTTTTTTGGGTGGTGTTACTGTTATTGCTGTTTATATTGTCTATAGAATGCTTCTGGGCAGACAGAAAGCCTTTTTCAAAAGGAGTCTGCAGCCTTGCAGCTGTCAGAGAAACTGCATAAATTTGAAGGGAGTGTACGTGTCAGAGACAAACCTGGCCCAAGCAGGGTTTTCAGTTTCAAGCAGGTTGGAAAAACAAGAGGTCATGATGTGAGGAGAGAAAAAAGGGTTTGGGTTTACTGAGTGTGGGTGATAAAAACTAATTGCAGTGAAGTTTCTAATCATTACATCTGTTGAGAACCAGTTTTGAAAAATTTTGTAGAAGCAAATTTCCAGAGTAAATGAGGAATTAAAAGACATTCAGAACTGCAGTTTATATAGCAATTGCCTTTCTCAGGTATGCTGGAAGACACAGGTACAGCTTACAGTAATAATCCTGTGGTAGTTTGACTCTAGCTGGACTCCAGGTACCCACCAAAGCTGCCCTATTACTCCCCTCCTCAGCTGGACAGAGGAGAGAAAATCTGCTCTGGTGCCTGGAACACCTCTTCCCCTTCCTTCTTCACTGACCTTGGTGTCTGAAGAGTTGTTTCTATCACATGTTCTCACTCCTCTACCTGGTTGCAATTACCGTGCCATTTTTTTTTCCCCTTCTTAAATATGCTATCCTAGAGGCTCTACCACCATCGCTGATGGGCTCAGCCTTGGCCAGCGGCAGGTCTGTCCTGCAGCCGGCTGGCATTGGCTCTGTCGGACATGGGGGAAGCTTCTAGCAGCTTCTCACAGAAGCCACCCCTGTAGCCCCACCACTACCAAAACCTTACCACGCAATTCCAATACAAACCCGTATATTCTTTTTTATTATCTCATTGCAGTGGCAGTAAGGGGTGCTATTTAACTAAACTCCCCTGAACTGTGAGACATATCAAGAGGAAAGCTAGAATTCTGCTAGGCAAGAATAGTTAGAAGTACCCAACAAGTGGAGGGAGAATTGGGATGGACCAGATAGGCACCAGTGCAGGTCTGTGAGCTGTGATATCCCAAGATAGATGTCTGCAAGAGGTACCAACCTTAACTCAGGCAATCACAGCCTGACAGCAGAGCAAGAATTCATGGTCATGTAATACTGATTTACATTCACCAGCTTCTTACCATTGTCAGCTGAAACACTTCCTAGTGTCTGAATTTCTGCTGTCTAGCTTAACCTCTAGCTTTGAAAAGAGAAATAAAGAAATGCTTATAAAGCTGCTGGTCCCTGAATTAAATAGTACTGAAGGCTTTGCCTTCCATTTTCAATGCCATCACCTGTTACAGTAGATACTATTGTCCAACATTGTAATATTCCCACTGTTCCTATGAATTTAAGAGGACAGTGTAATATTGCTCTTGTGGGTTGTGCAACACAGCTGCAATCATTTCTTCTCAGCAGTTCAGTACTGAATGTTTTCATCCAGGTTGTTGTCAAAAATGTCATCAGAATTTCCTCTGATGACAGCGGGTCAATCCGTAAAGACAGCTGAAACAAGAACTGTGTGTGGCTTCAGTTCCCTGTCAAGACCTTCTAAATAATGCTGATACTGGAAATACCCTGCAACGGCAAGATGTCTAACGTTCACAATTTTATTGTATATCTCATATTGTTTAGATCTTTACTTTCAAAAAAGCTATTCTGAAGGATTATCTGAAGATCTCAGCTGTTAGTTTTAAAAGTGAATTTTTTAGCTCTTGTGTTTATATAGGTACAGGAGAATTCCTGGAGAATTAAAAAACAGAGAACTGACAAAAAGAACACAGTGTTTGTTATTTTTGAGCTGATCTCATGATTTTTGGTTTCCTGATTCATGATTCTGTCATGTTGATAGTAATATGGGTGTCATGTAATGGAAATGAACATTCCCTCCAATGCGTCTGCTTCTGCCTGAATAGTCCTATTTTTAAAACACATAACAGCTTCATTTCTGGTTGCTTGGACTAATCATGCTAATAAATTATCATTTTACAGGGGAAGTGGGAAATGCTGAGCATGGTTATATTGTCCTCTGTGTCCCAAGACTGCCTCTAATGTGACTAGAGCATTTGGGGAAGATTTCTTTTTTTGTGAAAACTGCAGGCTCTAAAACAAAGAAATTTAATTCTGGGCAGTCTCCAGCTTGTGCTCTCACTTATTTGTTTGTGATTTTTTTTGGTGAGGATGAGGAAACAATGAGCCTGAATTGTGATGTGAATTTGAAAAACAGTTTTGCTTGCCTAAATTCTGTGGTAAGAGAAGTCTTGTTTCCAGAGCCTGGAATGTATTTCAGATGCACCAGGGAAGGGAACATAATGGTATTGCTTCCAAATACTGCTTGAATGATGTCCCAAGTTCCGCTATCACTCGCTTCCAGTCCTAATAAATACAAAACATGAGTAACAGTAGTGGATACCACATCTCTTTCAAACACCAAATGTAAGACATGCTTCCTGAATGTGGATGTTATCAAAAAAAAGCAGACTGAGGAAATGGCCATTACCATGGAAAATAGAAATAAAAACCAGAAGAAAAACACGTAAACCTGTTCTAACTGCTCATGCAAAGAAGAGAAAATATCCACAGTTAGTTATGCTGCAAACAAGAACCCTCCACACCTCACAAATGTATTTGCAGAAGTTCTGGGTTTTTCTTTTACTTGTCAAGCTTAGACCATATCAAATGCAAACCTATACATATCCAGTGCTATGACATGAAGATTTGCCTGTCCAGACTTTTACATTTCCCTCTGCAGAGAGGGATTCTGGGATACTTTTATCCAGAACTTTTTGCAATTGTTGTTTGTCTCAATACTTGACCCAAGAACAGTCTTTCAGTCTGTAGAGATCTCAAAGATAGGGGAACTTTGCACTGCTTTTCAAATCCCTGGAAGGAGATGCATTCAAAATCAAGCACACACTAGGATGTTTTGCTTGGTCCCAGTGAATTTTTGGATTCTATATGTCATCTGATCTCAACACGCCCTTTGCCTACCAAATTTAGCCTTCAGAATTTCCACAGAAACTGACACTTTCAAAATTTGTGAAATTTTCAGAATTTGGGAAACTGAAGCCCTTCAATTTTTTATATTTTGGTTTTGTTTTGTTTTAAATGAATGCCATTTAGAGGTATTGGATACTTGATAAAACATGCTGAGCATGTTCAGATCTGATGTTGAAGAAGACGTTTGCCAGATTAGTGGATAAATACAGTGCAATCCTAGATTTAATTTCTCTGTTATACCAAGGAGACATATAATTCCTTGCTCCAGATGAAAAGCAAGGAAGCTAGTCTTCTGAGGGAAGCTGGCATGTGATGTTTTCCCTTTTGTAGTCTCACTCATCCTAGTTCTGGTGAATATGCTCTTCCGAAGGCCAGGCAAAAAAGCAGCATTCTCATTCTGCATCCTGGGGACACACCCACACAGAGAGATACTCTCATCAAGGATATTTTTCTTTCTCTCTCATGACCAACTGAGTCAGTGCACCTAGTCAGCAACTGGCAGATATCGTGCCTTACAAATACAAAATAGGCCACCACAAATCCCACATGAGGATAAAGCCCATTGCTCACACGAGTTCTCATCTAAATTGAGGGCGGATATGAGGAATAAGACCAAGCAGTGTTTATTTCTTCTTTAGTTCTTTTGCCTTCTTAAAACCAGAGATGGATCTTCTTATATTCTGGGATTGACAATCTTAGTTTTTTGCTTTTCATATCTGCAATTGTCTGCATCTCAGTCATTAAGCTAATAACAGTGCTTATTTTCCAGATCCCTTAAAAAGGAAGAGAAATGTTTCAGGAAGGTAGTAGCACTGGAAATTATACATACAGTGAACTAAAAAGACTGTGTCTACATCAAAAAAATAACCTCTTTCTAATTATTGTTGTAAACCAATTTCTGCAGTTGTGAGCAATGGTATCCTATTAGTATCAATGGATCTGCTTGTCTGAAATGTAAAAAATGTCCTGGGTGCTGGCCAGGGCTGGGCAGAGTTGTTCAGGCTCAAAGATTTAAGACAATTTCAAATTAAGGATTTGCTATTTGTTTTCTTTTTCTTTTTAACTTGTTCTTGGTTTTATGCTTTTTCAGACTTGTAGTTATGCTTTGAGAAAATTCAGTTAGAAGTAAGTTAATCGGTTGACTAGATCGGGGTCTTTCATATCATGTATCTAGGGTTTGGTTTTTTTTTTTAGAAGACAGAAGTTAATCTTAGCAGTTATTATAATAAACTGATATAAATGTTTGGAAATTAGTCATTTGAACTATGTCAGAACTATTCCAGCCTTTCTGTTCTAGGTCAGATCTTATCAGATTTATGCTAATTTATCTGCAGTTTCAATAAGTAGTTTTCATGGTTACCATCTTTAGATACCACGTTATACCATCTTTTCTTGGTGAGGACCTTTTCCATACTGGCACAGCTGGAGGAAAGAAATCAAGAGTCTGGAATAGAGATTGGACTGTAGACTCTACTCTGATTTTGATGTGGCTCTGTCTCTGGTTGATTTTCTGCAGCTTGATTTAAACTTTTGTTCCTACTACCTTTGTTCATAGTTCTCCTAAACCCCCACTGCTCATTCAGTTATCTATCTTAGTGTTTCTAACTTAAATTTATTTAAACTCAATATGAACAGTTAATGCCCATTTGACCTTGTAGCACCTTTTTCCTAAGGTATAAATAGTTCTTCTTCATGGATTCGTTTATAAAAATCATGCCTCCTCTCAGTCCTTGCTTATCACAGTTAAGGAAGTAAAACTCTATTTAGTTTCCTCTTGTAAGATGGGCTCTCCATTCCTTGATGTGCCTCACAGCATCTTCTTTATACTCTCTCCTCTCTGAATGTTTCTTCTTCCAGCAAAGTTTTCAGAAATATTTATGACTTAGTTATAGACATAACATAGACACTTTTCAGGGGTCTTCCAAAATAACCATGGCAGACCTGGAAACGGCCAAACCTATCCTTTTCCCCTTTGCTTTGATCATTAGAACTTGCTTCTTATGATTTAAATGCCAGTATTTTACAATCTGCAACAGGGCAGATTTTGCTTCTCATCTTTTTTACCTTCACCAAGGGACAAGGTGTTTTAACAGGATGTATTGACTGATAATGTCTTTATTTTCCAGGGAGGTTCAGCTTTTTCTCCAGCATCGATTATTACAAAGAAGAGAGTGCAGAGGCAAGTGGCAATCCTGGCTGAAGATGTGGGATGTCCTTCATCCACCAGTGAGGATATTCTAGCCTGCCTCCGCAAGCTGCCTGCTCGTGTCCTTAATGATGCACAGACTAAGGTACATCATAGTAAAATATATGCCATTGACAAGGAATGAAAAAGTTTCCATTGACACGTAGGTGTGAGGAAGCTTAAAAATAAATTGGACTGAATCCTTGTGAAAGACTAGCTTTGATGGAGTGATGCTGATGCCCATGCCATCCACCTCTGACCTATGAATACTCACAGCTTGATTCTCATTTAGACTAAATTCCTTTTACACTAATTTGACTACATCTTCCAAAATTAATCTAAATATAGTTTTTGCCTTCTTTCAGTCCCGTCTCATTTGCACCTGTGTGTTATTCTAGAGGAGAATCAAGTGTTTGTAGCTTTGTTAACTGCATTTTTGAAGAAAAAGAAGTGGGGAGGGATGTCAGTTCTCTGTCTCTTAAGTGGGAGACTTACGAAAGTTACAGTATAAATTATTCTAGAGATGGATCCTTTACCCACAGATCAAAACACCCACTGACAATACATTTTCTGATCAGGACCAGCATAGAACCAATCCCTAATTTAAAACAATACTTTTGTGACTATAATACCATAAACTCTCTTGGCCTATTCAGATTGTTTTGCCTACTGAGAATGTCAGCAAAAGCATTGTTTCCTGTGAATGGTGAGCCTGCGCTTACATTAACTGATCACTTGTTCATTTGAAGGCTATCAACTAAGTTGTCTGAAGCATAAATAAAATGGAAATTACTAGAGAAAGCTAATTTAACTAAATTATTATTGTTTTTTTTTTTGTTTTGTTTTTTTTTTTTTTTTGTTAACCTAGCTCCTAGCTATAAGCGGCCCATTCCAGTACTGGGGTCCAGTGATGGATGGAATTTACCTTCAGGAACCTTTAGCTAAAGCCCTGCAGCGCCCTCGACTTCAGAAAGTAGATCTGCTCATTGGAAGTGCTCAGCAAGATGGGTTGATCAGCAGAGCTAAGGCAATTAAGGTAGGAAGAGACTCGCTGTTAATGAACTGATGGTATTACTGTTATTATAGTGATGATAGTAATCATATGCAGCCAGGACAGATGTTTTTTGATTTCTACAATTTGTGAATTATTCTCCATGTAAATATGAAGAGGCACTGTCCTTCTCCAGACAGTCCTGTTTAGGTTGATTAACAGCATTATTATATTTGTTGATTAACATTACTAGATGAGATACAAAAAGGTAAGATATCAGCAATCATTTAACATGTATTAATATGTAGCAGTATGTTTTACTGTCTCTAAAATCCTATTTATATTGCAATCCCAGTTGTATCTCACAGAGAAGAAAGCAAGTTCATAACTCAATTATAAGACTCTTCACTGTACAGCAGGGCTAAGTCTTCCATGCCAATGTTTTTTTTTTCAGCAACCTTTTCTCTCTGTTGCCTTTAAGCAGTATATTGTTCTGTAAAGATGATTCTGAATATGGACTAGGTATGACTAAGGATAGCACTGGCATGATCTGTGGGCTAAGGTTTCAGGACATAAACTGGTAAAATTAAAAAGAATTGCATCCCTGCTGTACTTTGGATATAAAAGTCCTCAAAAGCATGACAGTCTGTCCAGAAGGATTTTACATCTTCTTGTGAACCACCTGGCAATGTCTGTTCTTGAGACAGGGTATCAACCTCTTCTAGTTCATTCGTCCTTCTCTACAATGGGAGCAATAACACTTCCCTGTTTAACATTGTCAAATTAAATTAAATGTTTCAACGTGCTCAGATATATGCTAAGAAATCATCAGGAGTATGTAACACAGCAGGGTTTATTTTGAGGGTTATCTAAGTGAACTGGGCATTTGGTGCTATCTTTCTGTAACCGTGTAGATTTCACTTCTTAGGAGGCAGGGAAAGGTCAATCCCAGCTACTCTTTGCTGGTAACAATACTTCAGAATTTATGAGAAAATTATCCCTTTGACAGAAGGTTTTTTGACCCACCTGAATAAAGTTCATATTGCTTGTTTAGTCTCCATCAGAAGTTTTCTGCTCTTATTTCATGTGTCTTTATCTTTTGGAATCAGTTAAAGTAGGAAATGGACTGTGATGATGGAGGTCTGCAGATAATGATCCAGACTCTGTGTGAAGGGAATAAACCTCAGTAACCTCATTACAAATCATGTGATGAAGCCTAGGAAGAGAAATTCTTTCCTTTAACACTGTTTCCACATAAGACAGTTGTCTGCAAAACTGAAATTAAATTCCATGATGTACTAGAAATTATGTAACAAATCAAGGTATTAATGAAAGCTACAAGTGCTAAAAGTCAGCACTCTCAGGTTGAAATGAAAAACACTTGTAACTGTGAGCTCAGCAGTAAAATGTTGCCCTTCCGAAAACAAAACCTGGGATATCTTCTATATTTAATAGCTTACAGAAAATAAGATTGGAAGGGGACTCAAAAATTTGGTGCAACTCAACCTTAAGAAATGGTCATAGGTAACTCAACGTGAGAGACCTGTTTTAAAATCTCCTACTGTTGGAGATCTGCTGATCTCCTTTGGCAAGGGTTTAACTATCCTTATTTAGAAGGATAGGTATCTTCTTTACTAGCTATTATAATAGTACCTACCTTATTTGGTGTTACTGCTGTAAGTCAGATTCGATCTCTGTTCCAGAAAATTCATACTGTTCATGGTAGGTTATTATATTTTGGTTTTGCCTTTTTGACTTAAGATGTTTTCATATGCACAGTAAGAATTGATGATTTTTTTAAAGACATTTTCCTCTATTTCTATTTTCCTGTGTCTTTACATTTTTAAGGCTCGAGGGAATACGACTGTTCTGACTAGTTTGTGTTCCTTTCTTTGGATTGTTTTCTTAAAGATCTGCTGCAATGTTAATGTTTCCTGATTTCTTCCTTGTCCATGCAGTTAGTGTATTAATTGCTGGGAAACTGTAATGCTTCCTCTATCATTGAGCTACATAAGAACATGCATTTTCCAGGTCCTCAAGATCATTTCTGCATCATCGTCATGACCATGCATGGTTGCAAAGACAGATGATAAGGCCTGAGTAGGCCACAGACATATTTAGCTACAGTGGCAGAAACTAGTGCGGGTGGTGGTTGTTGCTGACAAGTCTGTACCCCATTTCCTCTGTCATAATGTCATAAGGGATCTTTGATCTGTGCTAATTGTCCTCTCCCCACAAGAGACCTAGAAAAAGGATTTGAGACAACATACACTGTATCCCACTCCTCTACTTTATTCATTTTAAGGGTTACCTTGAGGTAGATCTGACTTCATCTTTCTGGGAAAACCCAAAGCTGGTTTTACTGACATGTTAAGGAAGGTGAGAAGGAAGGTGAGAAGGCTTAGCTGGTGGGCAGAGCACAGAACTCAACTCAGAGTACCAAGGCATAATTCCTAGTTTGCCTGTAACTACAACCGAGTTATTTAATCTGTTCTACAAAGAGGGGACCAAATCTCACTGGGGTGAAAATCCATCGTGAACGTGTTACAACTCTGTAGAGAGAAGAACCATGCATATATTTGGGTATATAAATGGCACAGATAAAAGGTCCGAGTGTATGGAATTGGCAAAGTCCTTTGTATCTATTTGCTTTAGGATGATGGATTTCAGTGTAGTCAGATGCAAAGAGTAGAGGATAGAAAAATTTAACTCCTGCTGATCTGTTTTACAAGTTCTTGGGAATGGCTGTGCTGGCAAATTCAGCCAAGAGATTGATCTATTAATCATGGTCTTGCTCTACAAAATACTGATCCTGTAAATGGTGAGGATCCACTTTTAGACATTTTCATGCAACCAAGCTTGAGTCGTGGTGCAAATCTTAACACCTTAGACTGAAGTTGCATGCAAGTTTTATAAACTCTTAGCAGCTGAGCCTGAGGAGTGAGAGTAAAACCTATAGACTGCAACCAGACCTGGAGGTGGTAAATTGTGTTGACACCGTCTTGTTCTGTGGGGGCTTACTGACGTTTGGTTATGTTGGGTGTCTCTGTACTCCCACTGTGAACACTATACTTATGTCTGTTAAGGCTTTTACTATTAAAATGAAATAGAAAGACAGAAGGCACCACTTATGTGCTAGGAAAACATTTATGTTCAGTTTGTTTACAATTAAAGGCTGAGGTCTCTCAGTGATTCTTGCAGCAGAGAGCATACTGATCATTTGTGCTCAGTGTCTTGCCCATGGAAATGACTGTTTTATGGCATTCACTTGAATGCTTATTCATGTGAACTGAGACAGATTTATCACTTCCTGGAGCACTTCGTACTTATCCCCAGTGCACTCATCAGATGGTTGAAACTAAGTGAGAAACAAAGCAGAGTTTGCTCAGGGAATGGCAAGTGCTACCATAATGCACTATTACGTGGCATATGGAGCAGCTAAGCCTGAACCATTTAACTGCAATTCCTGTGGCAGACCTTCAGGGATATTAGCTTTGAGCAGTCATGGATTAGCACAGCTGAGTAGAAACCTCTAAAAATGTTGATTTCAATTCCCAACTGAACAAAATGTTATCCCTGTGCTATATGTGATGTTTAGGTGTGAGGTTCTAATGATTCCTACTGGCATTAAATATGTAGATTCACTCATGCTGCTCTATATTTGTGTTTGTCTGTATATGCATGTAAGTCAGTATAGACCTGTTTATATCCTTCACATGTTCTGTGCCTACTATGTAATCTCCACATTGTAAGGATTGTTAACTTTTTAGTTGGAAAACTAAGGTTGTACTTTATGTGTTTTCCTTCTTTTTCTTTCCCTCCTTAGTACAAACCTAGCTGGCTACAGAACCCAGAACCAGGACATAGGGGTGTGGGTAGATAGAAATATAGTTTATTTACCTCATGTAAACAACTGGATCTACACAGACCAGAACTTCCATCCTGCACTACATTACAGTCAATTAATTTCTTTATGGATAAAGGTATTCAGCAACATAAAACAGATGGCAGATGTGTGTATATTAATTGTAATGACCAGGGCAGCAGTGGCCTGATAAATGGTATCAGTGAGGAGAATGGGCTGATATCAGTTCTATACTTCATCTTTCAACTAGCTGAAATCCTTGAAAGACTCTGCTGAATGGCTGGCAAGTCTTTCACCATCTTTTTTGACAATGTTTATCAAAAGCCATTTAAGATCTAAGAGCTGTATTATACTCTGTTAGCATTATCACTATTCTGGTTTGTCAGAAAAGTGCATTTTGCCCCTTAGGAGATGTAAATGTTTGGTCTACCTACTGCTACAATTTCTTTTTAAATAAAACACTAGAGCATATTCATTCACATGCTCCAGAAGCTATGCCATAGCAACAAGAGCAGTAAGCATTATTTAACTCAGTATTTAAGCAATGTTTATGACAGCTTTGCATCACCACAACAGTAGAAAGCAGTGCACCTGCTGTCTTTAATTATTTTCTTATTGTCTAAAAGAAGTTGAAAGCCCTACTGTAACTCAAGGTCAGTTGCTAATACCTCTTTAAAGATTAGCAGAATGTAAATTATTTTACATAATGTGCAGCTGTTTCTATTAATCTGGTAGCAGCTGTGGTATCTACTGCTATTTGAAAATTGTTCCTTGATCATACATTTTTCTAATGGAAAACATCTGTTGGACATGGAAAATTGGTCAAATTTAATAAATTTCGGAAAAGTTAAAATGCTTTGTGGTTTTAATATTTCACAGGTTTTATTTGGAATGTATTGCTTTGTTTTGTGCTATCAAGTCAGATGTTTAAATTATTTTATAGTCAAAGCAACGCTTAAGAAATTGTGTTTCAGATTGTGCTATTTCAGTGCTGGTTGGGATGAAAAATCTCACAGTGTCTTACAACTGCTAGTTCTGTTTCTCATCCATCTCTGCCTTTTGAGTCCTCTTTCATCTGACTCAACACATCTCAGGGACTCCTACTCTATTATCAATGATTGCTGAGAAAGATCACCAGAATTTTGGGGGCATTTTGAAGATCACAGAAACTAGTACATAGTGCAGTAAAAACCTAAGATCAACTACATTGAGTCAGATGAGAGTCCCATTTAGCACAGAATGCTGTTTTCAGCAGCGGGTAAGAGTGGATGTTTGTAAGAATAGGGTAAGTAAATCTGATACTTCTGCTAAATGCTCTCCAAACCTCTAGAACTTTGCAGCTCAGGGACTGCCTATCCTGAATTGGTCTTTCTGTATTTAATCACCATCAGCTGAATTGTTTTTGTTTTGTTTTGTTTTTTTTTTTAATTCAAAAACTTGTTCATGAAACTTCTTCTTCACCAGTTTAGGCATCCATAAAACCATGTGGCAATGAATTCCTCAGCTTAACCATGTGTTGTATGATGATCCATCTCCTCCTTTGTGGTTTTCAACCACGTTTGCTTGATGTTTGCTGGTTGATGAGGCAGTGAAGGATCAGTTCGTAGGATACATAATCAATAACCAAAGTTTCTTCTCTCTTTCTTTTTCTCTCTAAGTATCCATGATGTGTAGAATAAGGTAACAAATCCTTTTAAACAAACACGCAACAAATTGAAAGCATTTCATGAAAGTTACTTTGTACAGGATGCTTTACATGTAAGAACTTGGGCTCTGCACTGTCATGGAAAAACATCTGTTCTTATCCATAACTGCTAGACAAATCCACCAGCCCCAGTAACCAAATGAGAGATTTCTAATTAGACGGCAGCAATGCTTCTGCTGGTTAGTAGGGACCTGAACTGATGTGCTGAACTGATGGAAAGATTGCTTTTGAATTCAGTGAACTTGCAGTCAGATCTTCAGTGATAATTTCTATTTCTTGCAGAAAAATATACGTGTCCTTGCTGTATTTAAACTGAACGATTTTGCAGACAAGTATGCTATGCAGTTTCATATGTGACATTTGTGCACATGAAGTGAAGTGTCATGTGTGAGTTGCAGACCTTTTTCGAAATACAGCTGTATTACTAAAACTGGCACCACATGACTCTTTTCACATTGCATGGGCCAAAATCTAGCAAAAGAAGAATTTATTACAATTACAAGGAACATTGAAAGATCTTTTTGGACCTTAGGATATTCAGTTGTGTTTTGAAATCCCTTGTGAGGACACTTAATCAAAATGCACAAAGCATTAGAGTACATCAGTAAGGACAGGCCTCGGCCTCAGCAGATGGGGAGTTATTTTCCATCTTTCATTTCTGTAAATCTGTTGAAAAGTAATTATTCCCTTTGTACTTTCTGTATAGGGTTGTGGAAAGGCCTTCTAGCAACATGATGAAAACCATCTGTGGGCCATCAAAATAATATATTCTGTAAAGCATCTAGGGTAACTGGACTGGGCAGACACCAGCCTATTTTACATCAGACTGACTGCCCAAAGTAATATAGGTGGTTTACTGGATCTTTCTCTCTGGAGTTCTCATACCAAGTTTCAGCCAGCTTGCACCTGTTCAGGTTACATTTTTTTTTTCAGGAATTTACTCTGTTTCTGAACGTGAAATAAATTCTCTCTCAGAAAACAAACAAAAAAAAAAATTGCAAAAAGTCTGAATTGATAAAAAAAAAAAAAAAAGAAATCCTTCCTCAGGAAAGATGTGTTGAAAACTTCCAGCAGTCTTTATTTCCAGAAAAAATAAGATCAGGTACGCAGTTTGGCACAGAAGACTGTCTGCCATCAGTAATTCTACAGTTACATGGTCACTCTCTTCTGGGCAAAATGCCTTTATGTCAGGAAGGGTTTCCAACCACAGAAGTTAGGAAAAGGACATTTCACTTAGGTCTTTCTTAAAGGCCCTGGGGGTTATGAAGTTTGAAGATCATGGCTGCTACTTGCATTGGTATTTGGAGGAAGGTGATTTATCTGCCAGGGCTAAGGCAGATGTTATTCCAGAGGGGACCTAAATACAGGCCTTATGGCAGCCACATTTCTTTGTAGATGTTTCCAGAAGAGGCAGAGTGATATAGGAAAGAAATGACTGTATGGCATATTTGCTTTCTGGAATTTCCAAAGGAAAGGAACAGTATCTCCCTCTCTCCTCTAGTTTTCCTTGAGGGACCCTATCAGAAATACAGAATTAGACACACCTAAAGTGAAGAACTATCCATGTAGACTACTTCTGTCAGAATCAGCAGGGTTTCTGTAGGATTAGAGCTATATCACCACAGCATAGTACCTATGATTTGGTTTTACTAGATTAGGGATTCAGATAATACTGCTGGCACACGACAATCTTGGGAAAGCAAATGTAGGACTGTCTCCTACTTATTCCCCTAGGAATCAGAGATCACAGCAGAGAGGACTTGTTCCAGCAGAGGGAGATCTGAGCCTATATTGTTCCACAAAAAATATATCTTTTAGTTTTGCTTGTAAATTACATGTATGCATTTTGTTCTCAGAAATTTGAAGAAAGTCAAGGAAGATCCAACAGCAAAACAGCCTTTTATCAAGCCCTGCAAAATTCTCTAGGAGGAGAAGAGTCTAACTCATTAATTGAAGATGCAGCTACATGGTATTACTCTCTTGAACACTCAACTGATGATTATTCATCCTTTTCCAGGGCTTTGGAAAATGCCACCCGGTAAGAAACTCATCCTATTACAACTGTGTGATTGATGTTAAGCAACGTTTGTTTTGCTTATCTCAAGTGTGCATTTATATCCTGAAAAACTTGAGAAATTCTTATTCAAACAACAGAAAATTAGGAATATGATTTAATTTTCTGTGAGGTTTCCAGTGTCATTGGTAAACAGGAATTGAACTCACTTTTATGCCTTGTGAAAAGTTTGAATTGTCTTTCCTGAACTTTATATTGGATTCAGACTAATGATGCTTCTTTATGTACTCTTTCATGTCAAAGATGTCTTGGTTGTTTGCATACTCTGCATCAACTATTCCTTGAGTCCTCTCATCCTTGTGATGGTAGAAGAAATAATAGACTGGCTTTTATTCACAGTCACTTAATTACATAGTTATATATTTTTCCTAGTTTTTGGAAATTTGGAGAGTGGTCAAGTTTGAAAACTTTGATTTCAGCAATTAATTAAATTTTATGTTATGAAACCTACATATTATATTTCTTCACAATTACAGGCTTTCTACAGGTGAGTATCCTGTGTAAAATGGTGAGGCATTTATAAATGATCAGAAAGGTGGCTCCCAACCCTATTCTGTGCATTACTAATCTCCATTTTACCCATGGCAGAAGAATCCTTTTAAGCTTATTCATGTGTTTCCTTGACCCTTGTGTAATTATTTATACCAGTGTACACTGATTGTATAATGCTACCCAATCCACATTTTGATCCATTTGTGTATGGTTTCCCATGGTGAGAGAAAGAGGAATCAGGCAGTAGGATGCTTCTGTAGGAAGTCTTCTTGTGGAGGTGAAAGGAGAACAAACGATACCTGACACTTGTCTTGTTTGATCCACCAAGACACACCATAGACTCACAGTGCCTCCCAGATCCTTCCAAAGGAAAGAATTGTGACCATATATCAGCAGACACATGAGCAACTGACCTCCAGTATATACACTCCTATACTTTTCATTGAAACATTGCAGGCAAGAACCATTGGGAAGTGGAAGATGAGTAGTGTTCATACCACCTAGCATATATGCCCAACTGTGACCCTTAACTGGGTATGCCATCAGGATCCAGCAGTTCTGAATAACAGTCAGTTTGAAGAGTTCATTGTCCTGTTGAACTAGGACCCCACAGCAGTCATGACATCCATGGAAGACCATAGAGATTGGTGGGTATTTTTAGCTTGGGTCACATGGTGGCGTGGTCTGCAGAGAATATTGTAGATTTTGCTTTCTCTCCCATGGGCAGCTGGTTTGCTTTAGCCAGTTACAGATCTTGAGCTGTGGTGGATAGGCCTGGTTTTCTGAAAGGAGGCAAACTGAGGAGAAGTCTCCTTACCTCCTTTTTCCTGCCTCTGTGCAAACTTGGGGGCTGACTGTTAAAGTGGATAGATTTTCAGAAAATTAATCTTTCCCTATTCCTGTCTCTGCTTCACAAGCAGACTCATTATGAAAAATCTTTATATTTCTAAGGTGATGTGTTTTGTCAGCTGGTAGATTGAGTCCTAGTATGCCCGTCCAGCCTGTTTCACCTCTGTTCTGAACCGCGACATCATAGCTACAGGCTCCTGCTATCTGCACACTCAGTGTTACAGCTTTTTGTCCCGCCATGAGCCTCTCCGTGGGACCTTAGAGACAAGATTTTCCTTTCAGTCCTCCATCGGAGTTGCAGGGCGTTGCTCTAGGGGAGCCTCAGGGAGCAGGAGATGAACAGGAGCCAAGATTCACTTGGAAACATCTGATCCAAGACAGCAGTGACCAAATCTGTTTGGGGAAGGTTTCTGGGTGGTCCAGGTGTGCCAGTGCATTGAGGTGATGAAGTAAACAAGCCAGGAGGCTGTGGGTTGATCTTTGTGCCATTTATCAAGTCTCATACCGTGCTGCATTTTCCCTGCCTCTTAGACTGTCACAGGGACAGGCCACCCATCACTGTGGTGTCTGGGGCCACTGCATGCAGCACATGTGGAAGCACTGTGGTTCATGGGCAATAAAGGCAGAACTCATCTTCAGTGTCCTCCCATCACCACTGTTACCTATGGGACTATAATTATTTAGTCAGATCAGTAAGGTTTTAAGCCATAATGAGCCACTGAAGGACTTAATGCTTCTTCCCATCCACAGATACTTCCACCAGGAGCTGTTATAACACAAGGCTGTAGCATTTGATCATCCACGTTCAGTCCAGGGCTCAGTGTGGTGCCACCACCGACATTCACAAAGCTACAACAGCTAGCACCCCGCTCTCTTGCAGCAGGCGCATGACACACAAACAGCTCTGTGACACACAGATAGCTCCTCTGGCTCTCAGCCTCCGAGCACCCCGCAGCAGCCCCTGGGCACAGGGGTTACCTGCTTGTTTGCAATAGGAGGCAAACGACTTGGCCTAGGAAAGAATTGAATGAGTTAAAGAGTCACCATGAGCAGGCAGAAGGATGAGCAGTGAAACCAAGCCATCTGATGAAAATTGTTTGCTTTAAACACTTTGGAAATTACTCCAGTTACAGCAGAAAGGGAAGGGAGACAGCAGTTACAGAATGACAGTCACCTACATCAGCATCACATACATGGTGGAGGAAAAAGCAGTTTGGTTCTGTTTTTTTGGTGGTTTTTTTTTGTTTTGTTTTGTTTTGGTTTTTTTTTTTTCTGATTTATTGGTTGGGGTTTTTTAATAGAAAACTTTCTATCAGCATAGATGTGTAACCCAAGAGAAGTTCTATGTCAGGAAGTTATAATTAATTGCTAAAGTTGTAACAGGATTACAAAGTGTGAGAAAGCAACATAAGTGGTTGTTATAAACTACATAAATTGTGCATATTTTGTGGTTTTAAAATATTTTCACTTTAAAAATTGTTTTTTTTTTTTTTTTTTTTTTCCTGCAATTCTCTGGTATTTTTCTGATATATAAAATGAGTTTCATTTTCTTTTTCTTTTTCTTTCCTTTTTAATTTTTTTTTTAAACTCTGGTATTCCATGCCCATAAGAAACAGCCATTTCTTTTTTGTGGTTACTATTTTTAAATTTTTTTTTTTACATCCCCAGAATAGCTGACTTTTTTCCCCCCATAGTACCAAGAGAGAATCAGTTTTAAGTGGTGAAATGTATCTGAAAGCATTTCTTGAGAGCTAGTGTTCTCCACAGACTCCCTAGTTTTCAAAGACCATCTGCTCCTCTAAAACCCCATGCTAGTAGGCTTGTGAAGAACAGTAATTTTTGTTTCATATGGGTGTTGTCAACCATAACTGTCAAAGAGTATTGTGGTCAGTCAGCCCATAGCTTGTGGTCTCACAGATGGGCTTAAAATAAACTCTGCTGAACCAAGCTAGCTACCCAAACAGTGCCTGTCATAATCATGCCAGTTAAATATAGCAATGTGTTTTCATGCTTCTCTGACACTGTTCTTTCTTGCCATCAGTCATTCTTTTTTTACCTACCAAGTCTGAGGGAGCATCTATGGTTTCAGATTCACTAGAATGAGAATTGAAACCTCCCATTTCCTCAGCAGATACGTTTGTGTGTGTTCATGTATTTATGGATATATAAACACCAAAAGAGTGTGCTGAGTCTTCAGACACATGTAGAATGAGAAGTGGTGATATGTGTACATATAATATCACCTTGAAGAATCATAATGAGATATCCTGCAGTAAGGTATCCTGTTGTATGCCTGCCCCTCTTGAACTGCTTGTTTGCTCCTTCCAGCTACTGCTCACTGCACCTTCCAGCCCCACTTCTTGGAACAATGGAAGTTAGGAAGGTTTTGATGTATTTGCTTCACTCACACCTTTGTATTACAATACTTGGTGATAAACTGATCGTTTAAGTATCTTATTGCACTCATCTTATTTAACCTTTGTCTTCCACACATACTGCACCTAATATTCCATATTGATGAGCCCTGACAGAGGCCCAGCAGGATGTCTCAGAAAGTGGTATATTACCTCTCCCAATTCTGGAAAGTCTACCCAAAAAAATCACACAGATCCAAACACAGAAACAATATTATTGATCCGTAACCCAGGAAATATATCAGTCCTTATACTAGATGCCACTGCAACCTAGTGGTGCCAGAAGAAGGAGCTTTATACTATTACAAGCATGAGCGCCCATAAACTAAACCAAAATAGGATTGTTTTTTTGGCGAGTATACTCCTTATGTGTCAGATCTTGTTTATTAATGGTATCATTACTGTTGTTCAACGCTCCATAAAACAGCAATTTTAGTGAATTCTAAGGTATACTGGGCTCATAGAGGGTGAATGTGGTTTCCCTCAGTGCACTTGAAGACAGCTATGAGCTGATTTGATTGGGGATGGGTGCAGTTCTTTTCTTTTTTTCTGTTACATGACTATGTCTGTTCCCTGCTCCTCCTTTTTTATCAGTGACCAGTTTATCATATGTCCCATCATAAACATGGCCAAATACTGGGCTGAATCCAGAGGAAATGTCTTCATGTACCATGTACCTGTGAGCTCCTCACAGAGCAGGTAAGGAGATGTATTTTATGTTTCTTGGATTTAGAGTTTGCAAAAACAGGGCTGTCTGTCTGGGTACCCTGTGGAGTAAATGGATAGATGTAGGTTCCTCAGATAAAGGGGTTCAGATTAGCAAATGAGAGATTGGGCTCTAATAGATTATTTCTCTCTGTTGACTATATAGGAATGCTGTTTCTGAACTGAGGCAGTTCAAGTTACATGTCTAAATTAAGTCTCTCTTTTCCAACTTACCTAGTTCCAAATAGCCTTTTAGATTTCTACTCTATGTCAGATAAATCTTCCACAAAAAAACCAAATGTAGTCTAAATTATCGGGAGTACACAGATCTCAAGGTAAATGAGGTAACATTTTCTAAGGACTCAACATTAATTTAACACTGCCCCCTTTTGAAGTTGATGCAGTTGTACCGTGGTTAAGCTGACTGGCCTTCCTGCTCCAGCACCATGACTTGTGATCAGTTGACAGACTCTCATGGGAAGAAAAATATTTTTGAATGCAGCATTTTCAGACTCAGGCTCTATGTCATCCCTCATGTGAGAAACTTGCCTGAAAAATTTTCAGCAGGAGAAGCTGTATTGTATTCTAGACAGAAAGATCTAAATGCTAGTAGATGCAAATGCCAGGTTTCGTCGGGCACAGAACAATCTGGTAGTCAGAGGCTATTAAGGTGACCTTCTCTGGTTTTATTGAAGACCCTGCCCCCTCCAGAAGTCAGGATGAGACACTGAGGCTTGCAGGAAGTGGTCAGTGCTCTGGGCAGTTATGTGACACACCACGGTGGCTCCTGGTCCCTTGCTTTCAAAGGCTGTGGGATCAGAAACTGCAGTGACAGTAGCCCCTCCTGTCCCCTACATTTACACATTGGAGCAGCAAAATACAGAGAGATGCTTATCTTCCATTTCCTTATGAGGGAGAAGTGCTTGTCCCCTGCTCCCTGTACTGCCCCATACCTCTCTCCAAGAAAGACTTTTGAGACCTTTTCCTTTTTTTCAGGCTTTCTCTGAAAGGCCTCAGGGGGGGACAGTGGTTTCCTACTGGCACCATTTGATACTGTGAAGCTCCCTGTGGACTACACAGGTTTTTTTTTTCTTTCCTGATAGCGTAGTGAAAAAGCATTTGAAAGAAACCAGCCAAGATTTAGGTTACAGATGAAGGCCATTATACTGTGGTAACACAGGCTCACTTTCTTTTTAGCTGAGAAGTTAATCCTCCGGGAGCCGTTATTTCACTTGCAGCTCCAGTGGGAATGTTCCCAGTGCTCCATTTGGCTACCAATAGGCTCAGATAAGTGACTTTTACAAGCATCCAAACAAGGCCAAGCTATGGTATGCCAAAAATCCAGCCACACAGAAAGAAGTGTTCTCAAATTAGCAAGTTTTCTCTTGCTTTAGAGAATGACAGTGACCCAGTCATCTACGATAAGATCTTATTTGAAAGTAGATGAAATAGTACTTATAAAACTTAGACTCACTGTCTTTGAGGTAATGATTTTGAATTGATGAGAATTTCATCTTCTATCTTTCCCTATTTAAGATTTCTCTGTGCTTGAGTTATTTAGCTCTCCTCACACTCTCCAGTGCAGTAGTAGTTTACATAGCACTTAGTTGCACATTTTAATAATATTTTTGTTGTCAGTGGTCTTCTAAGCTAATTACTTTAAATTTTAGTGGAAAACTTATTAGTTTGCTTTTTCATAACTCTCTTTAAAAGAACAAAGCTAGTATGTTGTCTTAAACTTGTGGGAACTTGAGGCAGAGGCTCAAATGCCTTAGGCTAAGCCACTTGCAAGGTGAAATGGGCTCAAATTGGTATTCTGCATTTACATTCTTATTCCTTTCATCTTTATTTATGCCTAAGTACCATTAAAATAAATGTTGTTTAGGTTACAAAGGCAAGTACTTAAATAGAAATTGCAGAATTCAGCTCATCTGTGTACCGAAGGATCTCATTTGACACTGCGACGTGACTATTTATGAAGTGATATCCTTGATTTCCCAAGGAACCCCACACTAGGTCCTCTGCTGAATACACTGCGAGTTTTTTGTTTAAACTTTGTTGTCATTCATTCCTAAATGAATCTTTCCTTATTCTTCATCACAGTTTTGGCATGTGACCTCTCTCCCTCACCCTCCCTACAACATTCCCCTCCACCCGTACAGTATATGTGCATTGCAGGCTCTCCAGCAGTCTCACCACATGCCAATGATGTGATGCTGTCGAGGGTAGGAGCTTTGCATGGGAGAGTGGCCTTAACTGCTGAGAACTGAGAAACCATCAGTAATCTGAAACCAACAAAACACAGTGTTTGGGAAAATTATTGGCGGTTTGTCCTACCAGATTAAAACCAATGATGTACATGAAAGAGCCTTCAAGTAGAAAATATAAACTAATCTTGGGGAAAGATCTGGCATTCATGTTATGAACTCCCAAGGGACTTCCCTAATTACTGGAGTAATGAGTCCTGACAGTTCTCATGTTCCTCTTTGAAAATTGTGATCCTTTTTAGGAGGAGGAACAGAAGCAAATACTCTGCCAAGTAACCTACATTGTAGGGTGGAAGGAAGGATGTTTGGATTTGAATTTGCTCAGCAGAAATGAGAATTGAATCTGGGATCCTGAAAACACTCTAGATATTAAATTCCTGACTAGAATAACCCTTTTACAGGCGTTTATTTGTGCTAATTGATGTAATAGTTAACAGTATTTTTTGCACATAGTTGGCATGTATGGGATATTCTGTGAGTACACATACTGGATCAGATCCTCCTTGGTGCATTGTAGTTGGAGAAACAGCTCATCAGATATTCCCAATCACTCATAGGCATTTGACAAAAAAATTATTTCTCAACCTGTTTGATATTGAGTCACATCTGTGTGTGCTGAAATACAGACCTTCACTTGTAAAATTGGAAACTTCTATAGTATTATGTCCATAGGGTAACAAAAGAGATAAAGTGATTTTTTTGGTCTTTGGTGTCTAAATTCTACCTAAGATCTCAGTTTACATAGGATATGGACCTTTGCCTCTTTGTGTTTGTTATCTATATCATAAAGCTAATGATTATATAATTATTTATAATAACTACTAATAGCTACCTCACAGGAGTATTGGAAAGAGTACTGGCAGACTATTTACTCTTAGATAAAATATTCTGGCTGCAGAAATAGCCATTCACTAATTAAGATAAGGTACAGTATAGAAACACGTTCTCCAGTTTCTACTCTGTCACCTCTCCTGTTTTATGTGTGTCTCACAAAATGTATAACAGAACAGAGAGTTAAAATTCAGTGATGAAAAAGTACTGGTATTTCCTCTTGTTTCACATGGAGCAGTCCCTTAATAACTCACAGCAAGATAAACAAGAGGGAGGGAGAAGTTAGCCAGTAAAGACAGACCCAACTGCAAAGATTCAAAGTAGTCAAAAAGTTATTAAACACAGAGGAATTTTTAGCAGTGCAAGTCAATTTGCAAAAGTTTGTCTCACAATTGGATGTTTCTAAAATGTATACACATACATACACTTGAGCATGCATAGATACAGGGGTAGCATTAAAAAGCCTACTCTAAACCAATGTCTATGGCATATATGGAAAAATCACATAAAACCATGAACTGACAGTTTTTATACAGATGAATGGATCTTGCAGAGAGCAAACTAATATCTCCTTCTACGTGGTATCATTCTCTTGAGCTTGGCATGACACTGTGTCTGCTTTAGTCTTCAGTTCCCATTTGAATAAGGAACAGGATGCATAGCCAACTCCCACATTAATGATCTGTGGTAAAAATGTATACATAACCCAGATGCCATTTTCTCACTCTTTTTGAGAACACTTAGGCCTTGGAGTAAACATTTATTCTAAACAATGCAGGAGGAATGTGACTGCTCAGCATTGCCTAGGCTTAATCGAGGGGAATGGGGTATAACTTTAGTTACAGTAAAGAAATATGTGATGGGAGAAGTATGTTTTGACAAGGATAATATCATTAACTGTACAAAGATTTGCCTCGTTAACCCTTCAAGAGGTTTCTGGTTGATTTTTGCATATTATATGAAGTAGTACTGCTTGCCATGCCAGCATAGTTTCCAAGTCACACTGTGGTGCCAAATGTGCTGTCTTAAAGATGGTGGATAAAAATCAGTGTTCTATTCACTGAGGAGGCCAGATCATCAGCTGCAGCAGGATAGCAAAGCTTCATTATTGTCATTGAGGGGGTCTGAACTGAGACTTAATGAAGCTTTATCTTACAGTCATTAACATTACCATAATAATTGTCACAAAAGCTTTTGTTAGCTGTTGTGCACTGGACATATTTCATCCAAGATTAATAACTGCTTTCTCTTTTGAGTCATTTTAGTTGGGACTGACTTTACCTCCTGACTATGCGCTCTTATGTACATTGGTGTGAGTTGTCAAAAGACTGCTCCGTGCCAATGCTTACATAGTTGGCTGGAATTCGGTGACAATTTTTATGATTCCTTTAAATGAAGGCAAGAACTCCTGACCGAAAAAAACCAACAAAAAAAAGCTTGTGTATGAACCCATTCAACTATGTGAAGTATTTTCATTTCCTATTTATTATAAGTTCTATGCTAATTCTAGCTCTTCTTAATATCCCTTTAATTAAAGGGGATTTTTATTTTTTTTTTTTTTTATTTTGTAATAATCATATTCCTGTCCTTTAATCTGTCCACCACTTGTTGTCCACTAGAGGCTCTCCTGACTGTTAGTCCATGAGTACCAACACCCCATAGGTTGGGGGGTCACAGTGTGAACTGGGTACTGTGGAGGCAAACAGAAAGTTAGGTCTCTGGGCTTCAAAGAAACTCATCTACACACAGAGGGTAGATGAGGCACCGGTGAGGTGGTAATAAGAGCAACAAGATGCACATTGCCTTTACATCTGGGCAGGTACCACAATCACCTTAGGTAGCTACGTATGCTCACTACAACAACAGCTTGTCATTTTTCTCCATAAAGCTGTACTCCCAATCATCTCCTAAAAGCTGTTATTTTGCTCTTCTTGTTGGAATTGCCTCTCATCCCTTTGGCCACATCCATTGCATTATGCCGGCTGCAGATATGAAAACATTCTCCCACTGCTTCAACCACATCACACCATTCTCAAGTCTTTAGACAGTTTCTGTGTTGCTAAAGGCTTGAGGTCTAGACAATTTGGTTTTACTTCCCACGGAATGGTTTAGGGACCTTTTTCATTCAGTAGATTTTTCAGATTTTGGAAATCAGCCATAAATATGCAAAGGCAAAGTAGCAAGCTCAGAAAAATCAGAAACCAGCTTTAAGTGAACTAAAATTCAACTAAAAGACTCAGAAAAATACAGAGCAATTTTTGCAACTGCATGTGCTGTACTGGGACAGGCTGTTCCCACAAAATGTAATCTAGAAGACAAACCCAAAGTCCATATATCCAGAGAAACCTTCCTTGGTGCTTTGAGGTCTTTGGATGGGCACACTGTCTTTTTAAGGAAACTCATCCATTCATTCAGCTCAAGAGTAGGCATACTCAACAAATGCATGAATTTCTGTCTGGCAAAGATACACTCGAGTGTCAACATGCCTATTACTAGGTTTCTTATACAGTAATTCCCTGTCAGAATTCTGTAATCTCTGTTATTTAGGATTTCTGACAAGATGATAAAAGTGCTTCCTTCCTGCATTAAGATCTATGATTTTTTTTTCAACTAATGTGAGCTTTTAGGTTCTTGAAATTATTATCTGCTACTTCAATTTTATTTTATTCTGTTGGCACAGCTATAATGCAAAGTAGAACACTGAGTGTATTGGGAGTAATCCAAGTGGAAAAGACACAGCAAAGTCCAGGATACTTTTGCAAGTCACATGTATCTATAAGGGATTTTTGGTACAAAGGTGGATAAACTTGGCAGTTTAATCCTGTAGGAATTAATCTTTTTCCATATGTCCTGATTTTCCTGAAAAGAAGAAAGAAAGAAAAATGTTCATCTGTTTTTCACATGCTTTCCACCATTTGTTTGGCAGGACTTTGTAATGTGAGGAGGCACAATGAGCCAAATGCATACCTAGAACTTCAGAGGTCAAACCAGGCATTACATTGGCTCATTAAATTTCTATAAATATCCATCTATCCTTTGATTATTTTTATTCTCTGAAGTCACGTGTTATTTCCTTTTCTAAGATGTGTGGTTAAATGTAATTTTTTTAAAATTAATTTTGCTTATCATCAAAATGAACATTTCCATCAAGGCAAAGTGCAGTGTTGGTAGGCTGCTCCCATCCCAAGACTTTGATGAGATGGTTCCTGTTAACAATTTAGGGTACTTGATCCCACTCTGCAAAGCTGCTAGCATTATTATGAAGAGAGTGTAGATGTATGCAACCAGCCACATTTAATACTGCCAACATTTATTGCAAAAGTAATTTTTAAATTAATTTATTGAAAAAAAAAATGGAGAGTGGGATGACAAGATCATGCAGGCAGTGGCATTTTATATATGAATCATATCTTATTCTACAGGGATATGGTTGTTAAGGAATCGTATCTCAACTCAAATCAGCAAGAGATTTATCACCAACTCTATGAGTCTGGGTTTCACCCATGTTGTTCACCCCAATCACCATGTAAACGACCTGTTATCACAAAAGCCAAGTGACAGTGGATACACATTTTGGTTTGTTTTCCTAGTTCCTAATGATAGGTCTATCCTTGACAATGGGATACTGGACAGGGTCTTGAATATGAGGCTAGGAACTCAAAACCATAATCCCATCTTTAACACAAACCCTCTTGCAGAATTGTTGGAATGAGAAGTTAGGCTCATAAAAGTTTACATTTAAAGGATTAATGGTTCTCTTATCTCACAAATATGTCACAGTTTACCAATATCTGCTGTTTAGTGACTAACATGAGTTTAAGTAAATTATTTCTTCTACATTTCTTTGACAGTCATTGTACCTGAAACAAAATGAACAGATTTCCCTATTTCATCTCCTGAAGAGACTGGGTTGCAATGCTCTAGCTGAACTGAAAGATTTGTGCAGGCACTGAAGAAGGAGGTAGTTGCCCAGTAGACAATTTATTAATAAAGATGCTACTGTCCCTGACATGATGGGACTGGGATCGTAAGCCTCTGAAATTATATGCTTAGGTTTTTGCTAGGCCTAGCTTACTGGGCTATGTAGCCTGGCTTCATCTTACATAGGGTAATGGAAATTTTGGCCAACATCTCCAGTCAAAGCTGAGGGAGACTGAAGATTGTTTGAGGGTATGGTGCGTTGACCCTGGCTGGATACCAGGTGCCCACCAAAGCCGCTCTATCACTCATGCCCACCAAAGCCGCTTTATCACTCATCTTCTCAGATGGACAGGGGAAAGAAATTATAATGAAAGGCTCGTGGGTCAAGATAAGGACAGGGAGATCACTCACCTATTACCATCATGGGCAAAACAGACTTGACTTGACGAAAAATTATTTTAATTTATTACCAGTCAAATCAGAGTAGGATAATGAGAAATCAAAACTAAATCTTCAAACATCTTCCCCCAAACCCTCCCTTCTTCCTGGGCTTAACTTTGCTCCTGATTTCTCTACTTCCTCCCTGCCAGCAGTGCAGGGGAACAGAGAATGGGGATTGCAGTCAGTTCATCTTTCATTATGTCTGCTGTTCCTTCTTTCTCACACTCTTCCCTTGCTCCAGGGTGGGGTCCTTCCATGGGAGACAGTTCTCCACAAACTTCTTCAATATGAGTCCTTCCCATGGGCTACAGCTCTTCATCAACTGCTCCAGCAGTCCCTCCCATTGGGTGGAGTCCTTCAGGAACAGACCTTCCCTTGCACACCCAATACAGGGTTTTTCAGGCTTGGGATTGAGAAATGTGGCTGCTAGACTACGTTTGTTCCAAAGTTATAACTCATTAAAAAAAACATAAAACTAAAACCAAAACAGTATCCCTTGTGAAAAAAGAACAGTTGTGTCATAAAATGGGCAGTAGATTGAGTATATAAAATTGTATAAAAACAAGTATGAAAATAATTGGATAAAATTGTTTCTATGAATAAAGATAGAATGAATTCTTGAGTGAAAATATCAATTAAATTCCTCCCACATTTAAAATGTTGTGTCAGGTTCTTAGTTATCAGTAAAAAAATTTAAAGCACAAAAATAAAAGGAAACTCATGACCACACATTAATTTATTGTTCTACACCATATATACTAGAAAAGTATTCTGTTAATAGTTATGTGTGCTTTATAGGACTAAAATATCTGTCATTATTGGTCAATAGAGCTACAAAGATTGATAAATAAATATCTTCTTGGTATGTGCACCAATGACAAACTGATTCTTCAACTTGTTTTTTCATCCTGAGTAATTTACTAGTAACTCTGGATGAGGTCTAGCTAGAGTTGTTTATCTTGTTATTTTAAACTTTAAATGATTGGATAGCAGTGGGAAGTTTGATATTTTGGTATTGTATAGGACGTCATTTGAATTTTGAGTCAATTTACATTGTGATTTCACACACACACATCTGTGCGTGCAGTTTTAAAGAAGAATCAAAAACTACATTAAGTCAACTAAGAATAGAAACTGTGACTCAAAAGGCTTTGAGATTGGTTTAAATTGTTACATTAGGATAGTAAAGACTATTTTTAAATGAAAGAAAAAAAAATAAAAAGAGAAATATTAGGTTATAATCAGTTATTAATCATCAAAATGAGTTCCCAGTATGAAATAATTAGCCAGGTCTAGAACGAGGACAAAGTTCAAAATGAGATATATGTCCTAATTTACAAAGGATCACAGGGTGAGGTCTCTGGAGCCCCAGCTCGAAGTTGTCTAGTCAGTCCTAATGTAGAACAGCATGGTGGTCTGCCCGATCATACTCTTTTGTTCTGAATGTCATGATTATGGATAGCCAGTAACGACAATTCTATTTTGCAAACAAAATTTTTGAGGATTTCTGGGCTGTATTTTTTTGTTGTTGTTGTTCTAGCTGAGTTTTGGCTTTTTTGTACTCTTCCAAAATCTTGTGGTTAAGATATTTAACTGTTGGAAATTTGGATTTATATCTATGCTGTATTTGATTTGGAACAAGAATTTGAACCAAATGAACTGTAACCTGGGTATTTTTGTTCTAAATTCTGACCTTCTCATCTTTTACTTTTCCCTGTTGAAGCTGTTCTTTGTATGCAAAAGCAGACACATTTCTACAGAGAGAGCAGGGGAGTATCTGATGGCTAAGAAATCCCTGTCTCTCTTTCTTACTTAGAAACATTTAAATGGAAACTCCACCTCAGGCCTAAGGAAAATTTGCTGAGAACCAATACTTTCACAAGTTAAATGGGTTGGCACTGTATAATGAAAATTCCCAGCAAGTGATATTTCAGGGTCTGCTGTTAAATTGTTGGCTATGAATTTCACAAAGTTTCTGACTTTACCACCTGTTTTTCTGTAAACTGGATAACTGAATTCCATTAGTGCCTCTTTCTGAAGCGAAGTAATAATTTTCCAAGGGGAGCTCACTGTAGTGTGAACAAAGTAGTAGGGTCTGGCTCCTAGCTTCTCCACGGCTCAATTCATCAGTCTATCATACAGTCACATAAGAAGATCTGTGAATCTGTTTCTAAAAATGTTGACACCTTAAAAATAAAAGGTATACACAGAAGATCTGAAGTGATACTTTTGCATGAACTACTAGTCCCATGAAGTCCCCAAAGCCAACATTTCATCCTCACATGTAACTACATTTATCACTGTTATTAAAATAACAGATCTGTTCCTTAAAAAGGGACTTCTGTAGGGGAAGTTAGTTACTATTAGTTTATCTTCTTTAAAAACACTTTAAAAAGCCCTTTTATCATTGTATCTGCAGTATGCCCCTTTACCAAACTGTCCTCTGAGGTTCACCAGTTGCTGGGCTCTGCATTTCCCTGTTTAGGGTTGATGCTGTTGAGTCACCTATAGGGCACCCTCGGGTATCAGGAGTGCAGTTTGGAGTGGCTCAGGGAATAAAAACCTCACTGCAGAGCTAGCACTGTACAACAGTAAAGCTAAACATCCTTACCTGTCACTCCTCTCTTTCTCTCACTCCACTTTTCCTCCAGTGAAAACAGTGTCACTACTTGGTGCCACTCTGAGTATACTCAGAGCTCCTACAAGACTCTAAAATCCTTGTTTGGGTATTTCTGGCCATTTTGCACTTCCCTCTCACAAGAAAGGATGATGATCAGAGTTTGAGGGAAGAGACAGAAAAGTTCCCCTGATATTTTCTATCTAGCTGCCATCTAGATGTTTCACAGATGTCTTTACTGTTGTTCTGTACAAGTATGTGTCTGACTCTCTCCCCTCTTAACCTTATGTTGTCTTTCTCATCCTCTTACCACTGATACTCACTGGCCAGGGTATGGTACCATCAACCAGAAATATTGAAAGCACTCCATGAAATTGTAGCTTTGTACCACTTCGTCTCTGTTTCAAACCCTTTACAGTTATACAAATTATTTTAATCCAAATAAGTTTTCTGTTTAGGAGTTTGCTGGATTTTATTCTGGGCTATGACCTTAATAGATTTCATCTCTAGAATCATGAGGGCTGAGAAAACAGACTAATTTGGGTGGGAACTCTCAGTCCCAGCTCACTAGTTTTATGTTTAGAGCTAAATTCACCTCTGCTATGCCTTCCCCAAATGGGTACATTTGTCCCTTCATTGCATCATAACTAATTTCATGTCCTCTATTCTATTTGAAAGTGGCTCTTTATTGAAAATAAAATATCTCCTTTGAGTATATAGTACGTTTGCTCCAATAGTGACACTAAACATTGCTGTAATATACTGAGCCAAGCAAATTATTTTTGAAGCAAAATTATTAAACTATGATCTTGCCTAATCCTTCTATAAACATTTGGGGAAGAAAAATATGCTTTAATCTTGTTTCAGTTCTACATTTTTTTGGTGAATAATCTGTAAATAATTCACTTTCCAGATGCAAAGTATTACTGAGGTATTATGATAAGACTAAGGAAAATACAACCAAAGATGTATTTCATTTAGACGGTTGTGTGTTTGTTTTTCAAAATAGAGGCTTTGGTGCCACCACTCATAAAATGTAAAGGAGTCATCTTGCTCTCACTCCACCTGCCCATAATGGTTTGAACTAGAAGCCTTGTTCCATTAGAGGCAATATCAGGGTCATATCAATACTGCCACATTTCATGTCCAAAGATAAAATAGTTTCAGTTGTGCCACCTTTTGACAACAACCTCTGCAGCCACTGCAGATGAAATCTTGCTGTGTGGATCTGGGATTTGTTTATTCTTGCCTCTCAGACATCTGTTCCTTCTTCCAGGTCCCCTGATGCAGCATTTAACCAATTCAATAAGAGCTTTGTCTAAATGTTGGATACAGAAAATGCAATTGGACCATATCATAAATGTCTCCTGAGCTGTGGTTCAAAGTTATGTGTTGAGCATAGTTTAGTTATAATTTTATTAGTAGAAGTTGGCTACAGTTTTTCTGCAGGACTTGAAGATGTTGAGTTGCGTAACCTTTGCTACTAGGTCCTACAAGTGTTGTTGTCTTGCCTGGCCAGTCTTGCCTCTGAATTGTTGAAATATTCCTTATTATATGTGTTAATTATTACATGGAACTAAACAGCAATTGTTCTTTCTTAAATTTGATCTAGGTGATTATCTCAAGCTGTTTTATTTTGACTGCCATATAAAACTTGGGGAGAACAGACTGTATGAACCAAAACCACCAAGCCAGCAGAGAAATTAGATTAAAACTATGTCTAGCAGAAATCTTCATAAACATCTCCTATTACATCTTTCTCTATCCAAAGATTTGGGGCAGAATCCTGGCCCCAATGAAGTAAATGGAAAACCTCCAGTTGCTGTTAAGAAGGGCCAGGATTTCATTCTAAGTCTGTGAAATAAACCATAATTAACCTTCCATCATGGCTGCCAGATTCCATGTCACCACTTGTTTCCACTTTTTGAATATAATTTTAGTGAAAATCTGTACAAAACTTGAGGCATTTAAGGAATAGCCAAGTAGCTTTCTCCCTCTATCATTTTCTCTTATATGCCCAGTTAATTTAGAAAATGTGCCCTTCTTTTTTCCACAATTTCCTCTTGTAACAAATATTAAAACCCCTACATTAACTTCATGGCAAATTCTCCTTGTTATTCCTTGCTCTTCTTTTATGTTTCGATTTGAAGGAGTCCTAAGCTCACCACACTCTAATTAATGGACATTAATTATTTAAAAATTTGCTTTATTCTTGGAATTAAATTAGCTTCCTTTCTCCCTGAAATGAATAAATTATGGCTTTAATTATATTTATATAAACATTTTCTTAGTTCAGGTCAGGAGCTCTTGCTGGATGTTCAGTATGCATTTGGTCTGCCATTCTACCCAAAGTATGAAGAACAATTTACTCTGGAAGAAAAGAGCCTTTCCTTGCAAATTATGCAGTATATCTCCAATTTTGTAAACTCTGGGTAAGTATGTGATGTTTAAGAGTTGCTATGAATGGGGAAGGGACAAGTAGTAGAAGGAATGTAGTCTAGATCCCTCACTCAAGTAACCTTCACTTCCTCTAGCAATTTCTAAACCTACAGAGGGGGCTTTGGCCAACACTGTTGGAAAGTCATGGCCAAGTTGTCAAGATACTAAAGATTTGTAGTATGATGTTTAGATAGAAGGAATAGGAAATTCATCTCTATACAGCAACTGCAAATTCTACTTAAATATATGGGTGCTACAGAGGCCTTGGTGCTGTTTTCAGTTTAGTTCTTGGACCCCAATTCTGAAGTGCCTTGGCAAAGAGTTCCCTTATTCCCAGAAAAAAAGAGGAAAACACAGGAAGACACATTACACCCTTTACCAACTACTCTGTGAATAACCCTCAGCTTTAGGGTGCTGTGGCCATGCTTGAGAATGAGAAGTATCTCTGGAAAGCTAGTGTGGGAACTGTGACTTTACATGCTTTTTAAAGTACCTTAGATTGCTTTGGGACCAAGGGCAGTTGAGGGTGTTCATAAACCTGTGTCTGTACAGGTTCTCTGTACCTGTTCCTTAGGAGGTAAACCAGACTAACAAGTTACTGTCAGGTGAGGCACCATGAATGATTCACCAATCTGGACTGAATTTGAACCCTGATGGTCAGAGGGACTGCGTACACATTTCCTTGACATAGCTGATTCATGTCATTGTTTTCTAATGATCATTTCTCCCGTTCCGTTAGAAATCCAAACTACCCTCATAGTTTCTCGAGAAGAATGTCAGGGGTGATGCCCACCTGGCCTATGTATCTGCCAAGTGATGATGGCGATAACTACAAGGAGTTCACTGTTTCCTTGCCGACTCTTAAAGGATTGAAAAAAGCAGATTGTTCCTTTTGGTCTGATTATATCAGAAGACTGAAAGGATCCACAGGTGAGCAGAGTGTTTCCTGTCATTAAATAAAACCTAAATTCTGTGCTTAATGTTTTTCTCTGACTGTAGTCCTGTTATGTCAGTGTATAAAAATACTTTTCATAGATTAAACATCTTGCATTTTCCAGGGTATATAGTTAAGAGTCTCCTGAGACTGAAAGGATGCAGCACTAAACACGTTTCTTATACAGCAGATAGTATGCAATAATGTTTCATTGTCCTGGAGTTAGAGCTAGAGTATCTTCCTGCAGTGATGATAGAAGATATGATGGAGATGTTCTAATAGTTTCCTTTCTATTTGCAGTCATAATCCAGACTTTAACTAAACTGGAACACTAGGTATATGGACCTCTTCTGTCTACTGGAAGCACATAACATAAGAATGTTGATTCAGATGACTTAGGAGCACAATCAGTTCTATTCACTGTAAATTTTTAACTGAGGTTTTAGATATATCTCACTATGTATCCTTCATGCTTTGACTTCACACTAGATAAGTTTCTGGTTTGTTTTTGGTTTGGTTTGGGGTTTTTTGGGGGGTTTGGTTTGTTTTTGTTTTTTTTTTTTTTTCTTTAATAGATATGCTGGTTATGCCCCTTTTATATGCCCCTTGAATTTCTCCTTTGTCTCTACAAATTTCCATGCAGCTGTGAGATTCCTTCTTTTTTTTTCTTACTGCTTAGGACAGGAAAATCAACTCTGATGAGATTTCAATCTCCTGCTCTGTCCTGGACACTCAATTTGTTCTGGTAAATAAATTCTCCTTCACGTCTCTGTATCTTGTAAATAAATTTGGATAGCCTCAAGAAAAGCAAATAAAACCATCCCTTTTTGGCAGGTGGAGACGTTTTGAATTATTCTTGGAGGCCTACAAGCTTACAAGTGGTTTTTATGTCCTAAGGATTCATCTTCACAGTGAACATGATACAGGCCCTTTCCGCTTTACTATTCTGGGAACAAAATGTACTCTCCCATACACCAAGCTACTCAGGCTATCTATGCCTGACAGACCACCTCAAATGGACTGTGGCTGTTGTCTGAGTGATACAAAACTATAATGTGTCAGAACCATCGACTTGGTGATTCTGAAACAAACACAAAGCATCAGTGCCTGTGTTCAAGACGCAGCCTGAATCATTACTCATAGTTGTCCTTCAAAAGTGGACTCAAGATTTTGATGTAAGCCTTTTCATCAGTTTCCTGGTATCCCTTAAAGTCCTTCCAGCTCAGAGGGGTTATTTTGACATCTCCAATGGCTTTCTGATGGTCAAGATATTCCTAATTTGCAAAGATTGATTCTGATGTTTAAACAGTCCTGGCTATAGCTTCTCAATCTTTTATGACTTCAACTCACAGCATTATGACTGTAATGTCAGACTAAGTTGAAGTCACAGCTCTGGCAGAACAACTTTTCACTGAGCACCACGGACAGAGGCTATTCCCAGCACTTACAGAAAATCACCAAAAAGGTGGAGAAATATCTACCAGGACAGATTGGTTTTGAGATAGAGAACATTTAAAACCATCCAAACTGGCATAAGAACACAACAACATTCGTGTATGGGCCAGTCCAATGGTCTGCCTAGCTCAATATCCTGCCCTCATCAGTGGCCAAAACCAAATACTTGAATGTTAAACATAAAAATTGAGAGAGGGAGAGAAAAACACATGGAAAGAATTCACAAAGATGAGTCAAATTTTTGAAAATAAGCCACACAGTGTGAGATTTTTGGAGTACAGATTGTCAAGGAGAAGGTTTAAAAAGTACATGTCAACATGTTATTCTTCAAGAAGAAGTGAGTACACCCTGCCTGCTCTTCAGGCTAGTATTTGCTTGGCCTCGGCACCATGGTAATGCAGCTACACATTTGACTTCTACTAAATTCCATTTCATAGGAACATTGGTTTGTCACATTGCTTCAGTAGTCATCTCTAGTCTTATCTCAGCCTGGAATACTTAAACTTGTCCTACAACTTCTACTTAAATAGGCATCACATCAAACCCATTTCTGCTCCAGACCTCAGCACGGGATAGTGACTTACAGACACTTGTGCTGTGAGTCTCTTGATAACAATCTGAGACCACCTCCTTGTGAAAAAAAGATATGTAATATTCATCAGTTCAGCTAGAAGGACTGTATGAACTTCAGATGTTGATGGCTGAACACCCTTTATTTCTTTTTGAGAACAGGTTGTGTTGAATTTCATACCAAAGAAGTGTCAGTCCATCAGTACAAGCTCATCACTTGCATTGCTCACAAAAATTACATTTTGCAGGAGTGGACAAGTGAGACTGTAGAAAGTGTTCAATCAAGATAACTGAATTTTTTTTTTTTTTTTTTTTTTAAGTCTCTAAGCATCACGTTGCTGTTTGGTTGGTGTTCCTCCCTGCACCAGAGGTAGCTTGCTGTACTTCCCTTCAGAGCAGAAGCAGAAGCACCCCTGTTGATACCTGGCTGCTCCAGACTCTGTTCCTGGAGTGCTGCCAGGCTGTCATATGGGATTTTGACATGATGTTGGATGCTAGATTTGAGAGAGCAATGATGCAAACCATTTTTGGATGATGTATCTTGCACTCCATCCTGAAGGTGAACTATTAGTCAGCTACTGAGTAATCCAATCTAACACATACTTAGTGGAAAAAAAATAAGTTTCCTACCTTTCAATAATTACAAATTTTCATGATAGTGTTTTTGGATTGTATGATACACTGTTCATTCTGACTGCTAAGTCTCAGTTGTTGTGGTTGAAATTCATGGCCTCATGCCAAGTAGATGGAGTTTACAAGTGTGGCAGAAAGAAGCACTGCTAATGAAACAATCCAGTTTTCACATCCAAGTGCAAAGAGGGTAGAGGGTCTATTCTGATGCAATCTCAACCAACTGTGATGAATCTCATTTTGTCCATCTCACCTCTTCCTTCAAATCAATATCCTTCCAGCTTCATATATCATCTGTGATCTATAAGCCAATAAATAAATAAATAGTGATTAAAAACCCAACATTTTTCAGTAAAACGGAGAAGAACTGAACAAATCAGTGATCATAAAATCTAACTGCAACTGGCTTTTCATTTTTTTTTCTTGATCCTGTGTTTACTGACATGTGAAATGTCTTGACTTAGAACTGTCAAATTAAGGATAACTAAGGACTCAAATCTGGACTTAGACCTTAGGTCTCAGTCCAACAGAAAACTAAGTTACTCTTAAACTCATAAATTTCAGTTTCTGGAATAAAGGCTCTCATTTAGAATATCTTGTACAGCTGAAGTTACGTGTCTTTTAGGTTATTCACTGCTGGATCTAGAAGCTGTTTTGTATATATCCAGCTTCACTGCTACCTGTAATTTTCTTTCCATTTAGTAAAAATATTGCCCAGGTTGAAGTAGGTGTTTCATTTTGTGATCAGACTGCAATATTTATTGATGGAATATATCATTTGTTTCTGGTACATAATTTAAATGTATGTTGTCATAATTGAATATAATTAAAAAAAGTCATGCCATAACTGCAATGATTCTTCACGGTATTTAATGGTAGTGCCTTTACAAATTATGGAGTAAAGTTTGAACCCGTTTCATTGCAGTTGTTCTGTATCTATAGAAATTTTGTTTGAAACTAGTTTGTAAAGTTTGGGGTGCAGTTTACCTGGGGAATTATGAAAGTGATGGTGCTTGAAAAATTTTGGATCTAGTAAATGGAGTTCCTATGGTTGTATTTCAAAGACATGCTTTATATTCTGAATCATGATGGTTTCCATGGGAAACATCAAAATGCGAAATAAGAAGAGTGGCCATTGTGGAAAAAAGCTGTGGAAGTTCAGTTAAAAACAAGAGCTCCAGAATGTTTATGTATGTTCAGACAGTATGTCTGAATGCTAAAATTCCCCTTGCATAGCGTGGTGGACTGCACTGCCTAACAGTGAGTCCCTTTATAAGGGGCCTCTCACTACATCCCAAACAGGTAGACTTGGGTCCATTCTACATCTCTTACTCATCTAACTGCTATCTAAACAGAACCAGTCCTCCTAAAATAAGTGCTTCAGTAAGCAGCATTGAAACTGGGGAGAAGGAGATACCTTTAGGGGCTCCACATTGAAATCTTGTCTGACTAACTCATGTGCTTAAAATTAGACATTTAAGCATGGTTTATGTGTACGATTCAGCCAGACTGGACCCCACCTGTAGAAAATTCAACAGCTAGAAAAACAGAAGCCTTCTCCATTAGCTCTAAGACAGCATGTGTAGCCACACAAGAGTCCAAATAAAGCAACAGTGTTCATAGTTCAGATTTGAATCAAGACTGAATCAGGAATGTTGTGGTCAACATTCATCTTTTACCCATTCTATTCACACCTTCTTTTTGGAAATCTCCACTAGAAAACAGATTCCTTTAGTGTGAGGGACATCTGTGCAGCAATGAGAGCACTCTGGCTAGGATACATTAAATAAACACCGTCAGTCTGCTTTCTTGACACAGTTTGTGTTGTTGAGTCAAGTGCACTAGTGAAGTAGGGTAGAAGGCTAAAATTGTAGAAGATAAAAGAGATCTGTTGGAGTGGGTGCTTGGGATTTATGTATTCCAGACAGACAGAAAAATAATGTTCCCCACATTTCCTACCTGGTAGGTAAGCATCAAAAAAAGAACAAGTCTTACACAAGTGGAGTGCAAATTATTATGCATTCCAGTGGCTGTTATTTAAAGCATGCTGGAAGCATGATACTTAATTACCATTAGGTGATCTGACATTACCCTTAAGCATTTTGCAAATGTACTGCAAACCAAGAAAAAAGGCTTCCTGAGTATTTATAGTTGCATAAAAGTGTTCTTAATTGTCATCGACAAAGTGTATACCTTCTAGCTTGCTGCATCAAATATATGCCATTTATTTTAATCTTAATTTTATTGTCTTTTCAGAAAGTGCAAATAATGGAGAACTATCTGCAGAAAACAGCCCTAGTGAAGCTCCCACTGAAGGACTTACATCCTGGGATAGCCAGCCACTAGGAGATAAGGTGGCTTACAGCAAATAGAGCATCACAGTGTTGTTGGGTGGGTTTGTCACACAATTGTACATCCATGCAGCTGTGTCATACCAGATGAACAAATTTCTTCCTTTAGTTAATTTTATGAACAAGTGAAGTAGATCTTTCAAGAAAGTAGTTTTTCAAGAAAGTTGTTGAATATGGCACAAAATGAGCCCTACAGCTATTATTTTAGGTCAAAAGAAACTGTAATTTGAAAAATGAAGTATCAATAAAACCTGCAAAAACAAAACAAGAGTACTTGGACTTTATTTCTTGCAACTACCCAGATGCCAACACATTGTAGTACCACTAGCCAGAAAAGGATGTTCATTGAAACTCTGACAAATCCCTCAGATGGTGAGGTTCGAATTTGCTAGATGTTGTATCTGACTTATTCTTTTTTTAGTACTCATCCTATCAGAAGCTGCCAATAGGACTGAGAGCCTGGTTTGGCACTATGGAGAAAACTAAAAAGCCTCAGAATGGGAAGGGGTTGGATCCAGGAAGAGCAGTGTAAGAGGGGAATCAGGAGTATGCATTGAGTGTATTTACTTGAAGTCAAGCACATGTTATATTTAGCTTATGATCACCTGTGAAAATATGTATAAGACCATTTGGGTAAGGCACACCACACAGTAGAGATAATGCAAAACATATGTTAATTAAAGCTTAGAATACATAGTCCTTGGAACATCTATTTTTTGTAAGGAGAAGGCAAGATACAGAATTGTTTTGGGAGAGTAAAGAAAAGTGCATTGTAGGATATTGTTAATAGCTCTGAAGGTAGTTTGGGTTAGGTTGTTAATTCATTGCTGGGATCATTTGGCAACAGATAATCCTCAGCTGACCGTATATCACACACATGTTCATGATACTGGGGAACAAAAAGTGAAATCAAGGTTGTCCTGAAACTAATAGCAAAACTTCCATTGATTTCAGTAGGACCAAAATTTCTTGTGCAGTATTGAAGTGATTTAATAAAACAACTCATAAAGTTTTGTTTGCTGCTTAGGATCTTTTCCAGTGCATGAATAGTTGTTGTTGTCTGCCATGTATCCAGGTTTCCAAAGATTTTACCTAGCTAGAAGAAAAACTGTGTAATACTCATAGTTCTTATACTTCCATCCTGTTCAATAAACAGTAAAATAACAGAAGAATCAAAAAGCTTGTTACCTGATAAATGTAAAAAAGTAAAGATGGAGAAATCGTACTGTTTTTTCCATCATTATATTTACCTATGGTAGCTAACCGGTAATGAAAAAAACAAAAGATTTAAGAAATTTTTAAAAAGCCCAGATATTACAGCTCAACAGAGGATGCTTACTTTACAGTAACTATAGATGCAGCAATTGTGATTCCTTGGCCAAGACTGGGTTTACTTTTTCCTCTTTTGAGACTGCTCTTGGAAAGTGATGTCTAATAGATTCTATTTAAAACTTAATGCACCCTGCGAAAAACTCCTATTTTAAAAACAGGCATGATTTTACTTGTGTCCACGTATGCAGACAGTCATGTGCATATCTCCAGCCCTGGGAAGACCCAAAGCTGAGCTACAGTATTTCATATTAATTTAACAGTGAGTTGGGTTAAAGAAAAGTGGGTTTCTCTAGTTCTGTCATCTAATTTCCACAATAGCAACATCCTGGTCCTTCTTGACTTGATCCTAATAGCCCTGTCAATCTTTATTGTTATATATATATTTGTATATATATATATAAATTTTCAGCAGATGTGAAAGATTCTTCTTCATCCATTAAATAAATACATTATAACTTATCTAAAAATATTTTAGGTCACTTTGTTCTCTATACTGATCCTCCTATCTTTCAGTCCCAACATTGAGGCATCTTATCCCAGCCAATGTTCTGTTTCTGCACTGTACTCTTCCAAAAAATCAAATTCTTCAGAACACGAGCCAAATCTCTGTGAAATATTAATGTTAAATGGGTTATTGTTTGTGGTGAACAGGCTTGGTACAGCCATATGCCAGCTGTATTGTTACGCTGAGGCAAGTAATCCCTTTGGGAAAAAATGGGCCATGAGATTAACAGTTTTGATGAATCAACCCAATATGCCATAGCTCCTATTAAAGAGATGTTAAAAGGCTATTGTACAAACACTGGAATGCTAAATATAATACCTCAGTAATTTCAGTCCTAGTAAACTCTAAACATAGTCTTTTAATTATTATTTTATATAGATAAATATTTACAAATAGAAATGCAAATGAAGAATTTATTTCCCTGCTGTGTATGCCAATTTTGGTAGTGTCATTCCAAACAGGCCAAATTCCCCAAAAGTAATTAATCTCAATTGGCTTCTAAACCATCAAGTCCTAAGAAAAAAAAAAAAAAACAAATTCTGACAGGAAATGCTCAATTCATCAGGGTTCCTTTCATAATACTGTGAATGTGCTGTCTTCTGCATCACAATATCATAAAGCATAAAATATAACATACAAAATTAAGTATCTTTGAGAACTAATTATTGTACACAACAACCCCAGTATTAATCTGCTGCCCATTGAGTTGATAAACAGAGGACTGCTTTAAAAGACTTCAGTACTGACTCATGTTAGTGAAATTCAATTATATAATTTTTCACCACATACTATTCAGCCCCACCTTGAGCTCAGATATGACTCTGGAATTTGAGAGAAGGTTTTCATTTTGAGCTATGAACTCAGTAACTTAGCCTTATAGTCTCCTAATTACAGTTTTGGCCATCTGGTAGGTTTGGTAGGTAGGTAGGTCTCTTAGGTCACCCCTCCTGAGGTATTCATCTCAACCCTCTGTTTGGTAAAAGAGCCTTTTTAAGTATGGAATTTTTGTAAAACATCTTTATTTCATTAGTGACTGACTGCCCCAAACTCACCCTGTTGCACTGGATTCAGCTCTTTAGATCGTTCTGTCTCTCTCTGGATGTTCTAGAAGCCCTCACTCTCTTTTCTATAGCCCATTGTTTGCTTCCTCCTTTAAAAAAACAGTTCCCCAGTTCTCTGCACCATTTTCTTCCATTAAGCTAGTCCTGTTCATTCTCCATACCTCTTTTAACTTGCTTCTGCCAAGGTGTATTTTAACTCAGACAAATTCAGTCTCATTATCCCATGTGTTCATCCAATCCCTTATCTCACCCATACTCCACCCTGGGTCCTTAAACTCAAACATCTTTGAAATCTGAAGTGGATTTTGCATCAGTACAAGCGATCTAATCTTTGGTTCTAAATCTGGTCACATTCCTGACTTTACTACTCTTCCTCGTGGGGAACCACATTATTAGAAATAGCCCAGTCAAATCCAATAAGGAAATTGAATTTGAAAAGCCTACGTGTGGACTGACCAACAGAGAGGTCAGGAGACTTTAGCTTTAGTGATACTGAGAGGCCAAGTCAGCTTCCGTACATAATTCACAGTAAGAAAAATACATTCTCAGATTATTTAGGTCATTGTGCTTTAAGCTGAAATACTGAAGACTTCAGTGATCTGGTAGTGAAGCAATGCACAGAAGCATACAGTCTAGAGCCATGCTTTCCTCCTTCCTACTGGAAATAGCTATAATTTATTAAAAGTGACACACCCTTTGAGACTTCCTTATGAACACACAAACAGACAAACCAAGTTAATGCAAATTAAGTTATTTAATCTGGACTTTTTAAAAGAGAAGTCATCAGAAGCTTTGTGTATATGGAACCAAGTAATGTTTCATTTTAAGGCTTGAATATCTAACCTACAGCATTTTGTGTGATTCTTTTGCACAGGAGATATTAGGCAACAGAATATAGAATATCAGAAAGATTTTACTGTGCAGAGGTGGAAAGAAAACAACTGACTAAATGGCAATGCTGGAATGTTAATTGTCTTCATGAGTACTTGACACATATAGTTGAAACATCACAGTTGTTTTCCTGCTATTTCAGGGACCCACACCATATAATTCTCTTCGCTAAATTTAACAACTCAGTCTTTCACCATAGCAGCATCACAGCCAATGCTCTGTATTGTACGAAAGGCTCATATTTTCTCTAACTTGCTCCAGCTACAGTATATAACAGTGGCTTATATAATAGTAGTAATTATAGATTTATGGACCATTGCTCCTCCCTATATGAAGCTAAAAAATAAACATGATCACAAAGCCAAAGATCCTCCACATGGTTCTCATTTGGTCTTTGAAACATAGACACCGGCCTAGCAGGGATTTTATATAAGTTTCAGGTGGTGAGGGAGTTTGGTTAATAGGAAGTGTGATAGTCAGTGCTTTCAACTTTTTCTATTTCCATGATGTTGATCTGTGCCAGAGCTGAGAGGTCAGTAGTTCCTGCCCCTGCAGATGTGAATCCTCTAGCGTGGCCTATGGTCACAATGATGTGAGCTTCTCATAGTTTTCCAGCTGCCCAAGAAAGAACCTTTGATTCCAGCAGCAACTAAAACTCAGCGAACTTCAGCTGAGAGCTGATATGCCATCAAGGAGAATTGAGACAGTTTTGTATCAGGATTCCTGCCAAATTTACTCACTCTTTAGGAGGCTGGCTGCGTGATTGGGTGTGGGAAATGCCACATTTCATAGCACAGATTTTAAGTCATTATAAAAGCTGTTGTTTTGTTGTTTTAAGGAGACCTCCCTTTCCTTACTGTTGTTATTCCTCATGTATTCTATCATGGTATGAAAGCCAGTATCTCCATAGTTTATCTTGGCTGCTTCCTATACAATCACTCTATAGAGAGGCTAGTGAACAAAAGTCAACAAAACTGATAGTATCTTGTAGACCACTGTACCAAAGTCAGATGGGACTAGATATTTTTAAACATTACAGCTGTTTTTCAAAGCTGACTAAGGAATTCTGTAAGTCAGAGCCCACTAACCTGTAGGGAATTCAGATGCCCGGTTTCCATTATAGCTTTGGAAACCCCACCCAACATCTGCGCAGTGGTCAGTGCTCTTTTAGGAGTTTTGGCCTTTCATAATGAGTGGATGTCCACGTGGAAAAGCACCATTACAATTGGCAGCAGTTCGTTGACTTGTGAAGGGAGAAGTTAGGTTTTTTGCTTAGCTTCCCTGGTAAAGATTGAGATTTTTAGCAAGACAGACCAAAAAAAGTTTGCCCGTTATTTTTTTTTTTTCACATGAATAACTAGCCAGTTTTCAGGCACAGCTATCACTCTTCATGATCATTATTAAGCATATGTGTACTGTCTCACACACAGAAGTAACACATACCTGTAAAGACAGCCACATAGCCCTGTTTTGCAACCACTATATAAGTCAATGGACTCTCAATCAGTTTACAGCATCATTTTATACATACCACTGAAGGTAGTGACCTGGTCTACATGTGTCAAGCAGTTTAAGTGACATGAGAGCCCAAGCTGAAGAGCAAAGAGGCTTACTATTTATTCTCATTTCAGCTCCCACAGACTGACAGATCATGAGCAGAGAGTGTGTAAAGTCAAATTGCCTCTCTGCAGCAAAGCAAATGGAGTCCTCCTGGGCTGAAAGTCCAAAAATCAAACTTGGTCAAAAATTCAGACCAAAGACAGAAAAATAGAAAAAAAAATGGCTTTCTAAAGAACACAAAGATTGTTGTCACCCTGCAGGAGTCAGGTAAACTTTGTTTTGTTTTATTTTTTGGGGGGTTGGGAAGAGAAGAAAAATAAAACAAATAAAACATCAGGAAAGCTATGGTTGTGACTTTAAGCCTCTCAATAAAAAGAATTACATTGTGCAATCATAATTGCTCAAATACATCTATTTTAAATAATAGAAGGATGAACTTTCAGTGAAAAGTCTTTTCTTTAAATTATATTGTCTAAGTACCTTAAGAGCAGAATATCTAGGTAGGGCAGAGGTTTATTTTGGCTCTGAAGAGCTTGCTCAGTACTTGTATCATAAAACAATGAATACAAGTTTGAATTAATGTCTGATCTTTGGAGCGGCCAGTCAAATGTGAATGGCTGGATGCTAACTACCTTACTCTGTAACTACAAAAACTGACACAGCTCAAACATGAAAGACTGGTAGACCCTGCCTCAAGCAGGGTTTTAGCTTGCATCCAACAGAGCCCTATATTATCATGACTAAGATGACAAATATTCCCAAGGGCAAATACTGATCTTAAGAAACCTGAAATGAAGCAGAATGGATTCTGCTATTATGAGAACATTTCAGTGGTGTAGTAGATCAAGATACAACTCTGCAGCATCATGACATAATGAAACCTGAATATTGCTGTATTTGGCAGCGCAGAGCAGAGGTGCAGAGGACCACAGGCAGCCAGGTGGAGATGAGAGCTGCTATGAGAGTTAGAAGGCTGGAAACTCACTGATCAGAGGGATGTGACCTCAGATCTGCAGTTTTCAATGGGGATTTGAAGTACTTAGGGTTTTATTAGACCATACAGGATGCTGGTAGCTGGGAGATTTAACTGTGAAGTAAAGCCCATGACTAGATGAAAGACAGGGCAAACAACTAACTTACTGAATGTCTGATTTATCAAAGGATTAGACCAAAGCAGCATCATTAACTTCAGCATCTCAGCTCAGCCTAAAGTGCAGAAAAACTCCAAATGAGTGTTTCTCATTCAAAATCCTAACTTGTAGCAGGGGTAAGGTGTACAGCAGTTACATGAGTTAGATCCTATCATGTGGGGTGTAGATCAGCCTGGGGTGGTGACCAGCAGCACTTTGCTCAGTAGTAGTAGAGGTGTTCCCAGCAATGCTAACAGCAGGAGAAGGTTGGACCTCACTCTGTCTCTCACTTGCCAGGGAAGGACTCTGTAGGGGATAAAGTATCCAGAAAAGAGGCAGTAACTTCCCAAAATGTGCTGAAGAGATCCCTTTGCCATCTCCCCATTTGGTCCAAATTCACAAAGTTATTTAGGCACCTAACTTAGCACCTTAGGTGATGAGTATATCATTACTCCCGTTGTCCTATCCTTAATTCTTGTAGGTAAATACTAAATCAGATGGGGGTATGAAATAAGACTTTCAAGACTAGCCAGAATTGTGTCTGACAGCCTGGTTTCTCTGACTCTAATACTCTGTTTTTTTCACAGTTACTGTTTCAGCCACCTGGGCTGTCAGGATTTGTGCTGTGAGATGAAGGCTGAATCCATTGGATATCACAACACAAGGGGTGCACGCCCACCTGTGAGAATCCTTGGGGATGAGCCCTCCCAGGAGACAGGCTCCTATGAAACCAGGTAAAGAATGAGCCTGACAAATTTTTTCTAACTCAGCTAACACAAACATACAGTCACAAGCCTGGCTGCTTTCAAAAGAAGCAGAGAGCTGACAGGCAGAGAGAAGCAAAACTCTGACAGATGTGTTTGCTTCAGATCACTTGCATGGCAGTTTACACTCCTTTCGTGCCTGGTAATAAATGCCTGAACAAGGGCTGAAGCTCTTAAATTTGGCAGTGATTTTTCTATCAGAAGCCATGGCCCTGCCTTTCAGCTGAAGTCAGAAATGCCAGCAGTGCCAAAGGCTGCAAGCTGCACTGATTTACACCTATTGCACTCAGAGTTGTGACTGTGTTTATGAGGGAACAAATTATTCCTTTGCCAAGATGCCACAAATGCTCCAAAAGGAGCACTTTCTCTGAGAAGCTATTTTTCAGCAAAAAAAACCCACAACCTTCCACCACGGAATCTAGTTCCAGATTTATGCCTTTTTTTTTTCACCTTTTTGGACTATTTTAGCATGCTAAAAATAGACCTCTTGGCCTATGCTTAGCTCTCAGTAAGGCCATTGTGTCACAGAGTGGAGCTCAATGAAGCCTCATGGAAGACTAGAAAGGTAAACTTTGATTCCCAGGGATGAGATGCTTGGGATCTGCCCAGACAAATGTAACCTACTTCTTTAATCCACAGCCTTTTCTTTGGGGTGAAATCTGCCTTCCTGTTATTATTCTCATTGCTCTCCTGTGCATACAATTCCCCATGGCTGACCAGGCTGGATTTGGTGGAGGATCCCATGTTCCCCTCTGCATGAGTCTGTCAGTGATCCAAGGCTGGTGTCAGTGGTTCACCTCCTTTGGTTATTCTTTTGTTCCTGTCACCCTCACTACCTTCTAGGTTTCATGGTCCTCCTTCGCTGATAGTCATCACTTCAAATTCAGCTAATATGGTGCTTACAGAACATGACGTCCTATGTAAGCATGACATGCATGGTGTGTCTCACCAGAGGTTGTACAACATGATGCTCATGAGTAGCTATTACTTTTAATGCCCAACACCAGACCTTGAGGCAAGGTGATGTTCTCAGCAGATCTCCAGAACTTGTCTATATGAGACGTTTCTCCATTTTCACAAACAAACAAAAATCAAGCTTCTTTTTTATTAGAGCTTACAATATGAGGCATTTATATCTTTTTCCTGCCTGCAAAGAGGGGATTTTTTATTATTCCCATTTTACAGCCAGATAAGTACAATAAGGACCTGGTATAATTAGCCTAAGTCACAGATGATAAGAACCTCTTCCAGCTTTTCATCAGGCTCTTGAGTTTCAGCAGAGTTGTGCTTACAGCTCTGCAGTGTACCAGTTCAAATGCAAGTCTGGCTGGGAGAGCTGTAAGCCCCCAGACATGTCTACCTCAGCTCATTTCATCATTTGCTTGACCCCTCTTTTTTCTGTCATCTCAGGAGGGCTGTAGGAGAAGGGTGGAGTGGAAAACCAAGTAGATTTTAAAGTATAGCAATGCAAGAAATTATTCTCATGAAAAGATAAATAAGAGGAGAACCTATCCCCACTCAGCTCTAAATGCTGCCATAGGTCAAGTCTATGCTAGAAAAGGTTTGTGAGCACACCTGAACTGGAGTAGCTGGTCCAGCCAGACCTGTCTACACAAATCAGCTTGTACTAGTGAAGAAGCGTTCCTATTGCTTATGAGACTCCAGGAAAAAAAAAAAAAAAAAGGTCCTTTTCATCTGTAACAGTGGTGCTTTTGTCAGTACAGAAATGTTTCAGGAAATCCACACTCCCCAACTAATATTGGTTTCATCACAGTCCCTGAGTCAACAGGAAATACTCTCCTGGACAAGTCCCGCTCTATATCTGCAGTCCTTCCCTGGGCTGCAGAGCCTTAGCTTTCCAGTACACAGTCTCTTTCCTGCCCCCACCTCCTCCTTCCTCCTGCAGCTGCTTTTTATGTTCTCTTTAACCCCTAATTATTTATCTCCACTCTATCCCATTTCTTCACACTGTCTGTATTCATTTCACACATCTCTTCTCCCTCACCTTCAAGCTGAGCCTCTGATGCAAAACCAACCTCTGGAGTGCACTGCAAAGTCCCAGCAAGGTATCCCTCTTCTCTCCAGGTGACTGGCAGTTAGCAAGGAATCCAGACCCTGATCATTTTGGCTTCTGTGCTGTGATGATGTCCTAGACTGCAGCAAAGCCCAACAGAAATTTTTTACCCACTATGATTTGCAGTGGCATTGTTGCTTCTAGTTGTGCTACTGCTGTGGGGAACATGAAGCTGATTCCACTTCCATTTTTCATTAAATTTACTTCACAGTTTATGGTGATTTTGAATAGAAAAATAAAATAGAGAGAAAAAACAAACAAACAAACAAACAAACAATTTAATATAGTGGTTTTATTGTTAAAATGTGTTTGGGGAGTCAGTTTAGTGCTAATTAAAATAATGGAGCTCTTCAGAAAGCAGCTGATTCACAGCCCCAGAGCGCAACATTTAAGGGTAGTAGATAAAACCTAATGGTAATATTATAGGGAAAAAAATAAACAAATTACAACTACATTGCAGTGGTACCTGGCACACAACATGGTTAATTCCAACTCAGCATTTTCACTCATCCATCACAGTAAATAGGTCTGTGAACGAAAGTCTGCTGAGATAAAAAAACCTGCATTACAGCTGACATCAAAAGAAAAGCCTTTTTTTGCCTAATACATTGGAGACGTTGTTTGAGAACAATTAATCCAAGTGAAATTCTGACCGCTTGTACCACAGCCAGATCAGGAAGGCTTCTTGCAACTGGCCAAGAAAGTGTCTGGCCCTGGAAGCAGCCTGAAGTTCTGTTACGAGTACTTTGAAAGAAAACAGAGGGTCAAACAGAGCTGTGGTCTCTTCCCACTGAAACCCACAGCAAAGATCTCTCTGACTTCAAGTCAAAGTTTTCCCTGATGAGAGTAGTGAATGGGGAAGGGCAAAACAAACCTGCTGGCACTGCAAGGCCACCAAACTCTAGCCTTAAAAACTGGGGGATGATGCAGAGCTGAGCCTGGACCATGACTAATTTAGAAATAACTGGGGTATAATTCCAAACCCCCACCATCCTGTGGGCTGCAGTGAAGACAGAACCAGGGCAAAAGGTAAAAGTATCAAATATCAGATCATGGTATTTGATAACTAACTTGGGTGTTCATTTCTTGCAAGAATAAGGACCAGAGATTCTCAGGGACAATGAGAGGGGGACAGACGTCCACATGCAGGGAATGAGTGGGGTACTCATCACAGCATCAACTAGCGGTGCTGGGGAAGAACGGGGGAAGCAGAGTTAAGTTTAAGTAGGGTGTTCAGTTCAACACAGCCATGCCCAGAAGGACAGAGGCTCCCTCTGACAGTGCAAGTCTCTCTCTGAGGGTGTGCATCACACAACCAAGCCAGAGACTCAATGCAACTGAAATATTGCTACACTTCCACATGACAATATAAATAATTAGCCATTTGCCAACTCTCCCCTCAAGTGCGATGTGCAACTGGGGTGCATGTTTCATGCCACTTGCTAGTATCTTTTAAACAAAAGCCTAAGGCAGAGCATTTTCAGTAAATCCCGGGCAGGAACAGTGTGCTAATCTCTGTTAGGAAAAAGTACTTTTTATATATACACACATACACACAATACCTTCTCAGCCTACTAAGATATAGTGTAAATTGGTCCCCATGACTGATGGAAGCCTTCACATCTCTTGTAGCTGCACGGCTAACAGCTCAGTAACAGTTTGCAGGATTTCTCTTGTACATCATTGTCTGTGTATCTTTCACAATGCAAGACCATCAAATTTACTCTTAGGTATTTGTTTTGCCCCAGTGGCTGCAGCCTTTACTGGGCACTATTTCTTTGGCTGTAATCTGAACCTGCAGAATTAGTGGCATGTGAGGGATGCTATTTTTTTTTACAGATCTGGTGCAATCCCTGCAGACAAATGACAGGTATGATGAGTACAGAAATAACTTGCAGATGCTGAGATGTGCAACAAGAGCCCTTATCTTAAATTCCCAAAGCATAAAGTACCATTTGTAGCTAAAGAGAAACTTTAAAAGAACATAGCAATAGCAGGTTTTTCAGTAATTCTTCTCGACAACACCACTCTGCTTGCTTATGGCTACAGAATTTGCAGATGACATAGAGATCCATGGATCCACAGCACAATCCCAGTTAAGGACCTGGGAGGCTCTGTATCAGTTCTGAGATGAGCTGATAAAGACTAAGGAGTGAGGCATCCTTTTACAGACACCTGCTGAGTTTTCCTCACTACTTTTCAGGGCCTTCTTATGAACAACTTTATTATCTGAGCTGTCCTTTGCAGAATCTATAGAATCATAGAATGGCTTGGGTTGGAAGAGACCTTAAAGATCATCTAGTTCCAACCCCCCTGCCATGGCAGGGACACCTTCTGCTAGACCAGGTTGCTCAAAGCCCCGTCCAACCTGCCCTTGAACCCTTCCAGGGAGGGGGCAGCCACAGCTTCTCTGGGCACCCTGGGCCAGTGTCTCACCACCCTCATAGTGAAGAAGCATAAAGTAACATAAGAATAATCTACAGAGTCCTGACTAAATTCTGTGACAGATGAGGTTGTTGGCAGTCTCAAAAAAGTGTGTATCATCTCAGTTATTAATGGCCAGAACTGTCAGGAGAGTTTAAAACTTTCCAGATTGTTGTCCAGTAGCTGGTGAGACAGACACAGCCTTCAGATGAAGAGCTGAAGCTTTCTTTAATTTTTTTTTTTCTCTGCTTAAGGAATCCAAACATTCAAAGCTCTGAAAAGCTTCAGGCTACCATTCAGGGGTCCTTCGGGATTAAAGGTTGTTTCTGAATAAAGAAAACTAAACTGTTGATAGAACTAGCTGCTGCACAAAAGGCAGAAAAGAGAAAAAAGAGGAAAGATATGGCAATATATAAACACTGCTTGCATAAACACTTGGCTGTTTGAGGAGATTTTGTTGTGGAGGCTCCAGTCACACTTCCACCATGAAGGCTGAGGCATAAATTCTCAGTCTTCAGACTGTTAATTTAAAATAGAATATTTTCTCTATTTGGTTCCAAAGAGAAGCAAACACAATAGAAAATGCAAGTTTCATTTTTTTCAAGTGACTGAAAAAAAAATGCCTGTGCAGCAAACAGGAGTCCCTGAATCATTTGCTTTTGCAAGCTGCTCAAGGCTTCTCATTTTTTATCATTCTAAAAGAAATCACAGATGAACTGGGGCCACGTGTTTCACTACTACTTCAAATGTCTGAATGACTTCAAGCTTTTCTAATTTTTATCTGCTGAGTGTTTTGAAACGTTTTATCTTGACAAAAACATTTCTGTTGCCTCTTCCTATGTTTATTATCCCTTAGAACTAATAATTCTGAAAGGGAGGATGATGCGAAGTGATGGTGGCAATCCAGGGTCAGGAGGCACAGGAGCAATTGCCTGTCTTGCACAGAAGATGCATCAGCCTATGAGGTCTTGTACTGGTGTGGAGTGAGGTCAGACAAGGGGAGATCCAGCACCTTCAGGACCTCTTTGAACTATCACACATGAAGGACCAGCAGTATCTGTCCCCAGTCCCCTAAGAAACACCCAGGAGAGAAGGATGTGTGGGAAGAGAAGGAAAGATCCTTTCCTCCGCTTGCAGTTCCTAAAGTCTACAGTTTAACTGTTGTGTGACATCTAGGAACTTGACACTTTTCTCTCTATATGTGAAAATAAAAAAAATGCTGTCCAAATATTTTTTTTTCTGAGCTCCTAGACAGAGCAGCCTAGGGCATAGCCTAAGGGCTTCTCCGAGGGCTGATGCACCTCATGGATCAGACGTTTCATAGCCTAAGAGTCTACTGACTGATGCTCATCTGTTAAGGGATGCCTGTGAGACACTCCAGTGTAGACAGAGGAATCCCACACCGAGATCCTAAAATGCCAGTGTAAGCGGGGGACTTCCTAATTCAGATTGGCTCTGTCCTGGGGTGAACTATCAAAATGAAATCCTAACAGTCTCATCTGCTGTAAGGACTGTCCACATGTCAGTCAACAAGTTACCTATCTCCACTTTCTTCTTCCTTTGCCCATCCTGAAGACAGAGCTTTCAATACATTTTGAATAAGAATTTGAAGTGACAGGTTTATTAGGGTTTTTCCTTTTATCATTTTTTAGCATTTTTTTTTTTAATATGAAGAGTTGTTTTTCCTTTGATCCATTTTCATGGATGTGTCTGAGTGTCTGTGTCTGAGACAGAGAAGGAGCTAAGGAGGGGACAAAGGATTGAAGAAAGGGCAGCTGAAAGATACATTTCTAACCCAGTCCTTCTCTTGAGGATCAGTTTTCATTTCACAACCATCTTTCAGTTTTGAGGCCTTCAGAATGCTCTATCTTGTGATTCCTGATTGCCTGACTACTAGAGCTCATCTGCATCAGTCAGTTCTGAATGCATGAAATGTCAAGGAGGTCTTGTTTTGTATAATGAATCATTCATCTCTGACTTGGGTTTTGCTGTAATCTCTTTGGCAGGAGACCCTGTTCTGCATTGTTTGCATCAGCACAGTAGTCTGTCCTGCTCTCTGACCTCTCTAAGCCTGAAGATGTTCCTTGCCACAAGCATCCCAAACACTCTCTCCTTCCCCTCTAACGTGTGCACACCAGGATTCTTGGCTTGAGGCATTTGGCTCAATCACAGCTGCTAAAGTTTCTTGGAAATTAAACCACAGTTTCATACTTCCAAGGCATGTGTTCATTTTTTACTTCTGTATTGGGATGAGAAAACGTGGGTTTCTAATTTTCTGTGATGGAAATTCTGCCATGCCTATGGCCATATGAACCTTTTGTTCCCTGACCCGGAAAATGCAGGTACTGGAGACTTTGTGAGCTTCTCATGTGATAAACACATATTTATTCTCGATTATGTTCAGTGCCTGCATCAATGAAAAATGTATCATTTTTACCCAAGATAAATTTATATTTTTGCAAGAAAGCATAGGGCTTTTTGTGTTATTAATTTCAGTGTGACTAACATAACCTGGAAAGCTGGAAGCTAAATGTTCCCTTGCTCCAATTTTTTACACAGCCAAGTTCAGAGAACTTTTTACTAAAAAAGAGATCCACTTCTGGATGTTTCCCCTTGTCATCACATCACTAATGTTGATTATTGTACCCAGTTACCTGTAGTAACAGACGAGACACCCTGGCTGCATTATTTTTCAAATTCTTGTGCCACTGTCAGATGTATTTAATACAGTATATTGATAAATAGTGCTCAGACTTTGTTGGTATTTGGAATTTTGGAACTGAATAACAATTACCCTTTTGAGGCTGCTGATAAAATGATCAGACCTAGTACAGGTTGAAGACTTTTATGACTAACTCATTTTAGTTTAGCACATTCCACTCATTACTTCTGACTGGAATCAAATAACGAATGATGCATGATTCTACATGAGATGTAGGCACTTTAGATGTGATTAGGAGGCTGAACAATATGTTTGAAATGGGATGCTTTTGAAAACCCTCCTTAATGAAAAGCCTACTGTCCTTAATGCTCAATGTCTAGCCATGCAACCTTCATTACAGCACCTTGTGTAAGACAGTGCCAGGTTAGAAGGAAAAGTAAATAGGGTTTTTGAGTGGCTGCAGTGGACAAATTGACATGTTTTGTTTTATAAAGGAATACTCCTTTGTAAAAACCCTTCCATTCCCCAAGATCCTTGTGAACAGTTCCAGTGATGACTTCCCTGCTGCACTGATTTTTTTGTGGTGGAACTTCCTGAAGATAGTTTTCCATATTTGCCCTATTTTCTTGGTTTACATGTCTTACATGTAAATATAACCTTACATGTAATTATCATCTTACAGTGGTATCACTGATTTCTGAAAGGGTTGTCTATGTTTCAGGCACAGTGAGGACTCACTCTGAGAGACAATACCAATGAAGGGATTTTAAGCTAAATGAATGGAGACATTTCAACTGAGTGTCTTGAGCTTACCTTGTCTTCTAGCCTTGTTTCATCTTAGCCAAAGGTCCAGGAAATTTAAATTACCTGGGATAATTTTGTAAGCAGGGATTGATGCAGAGTAGGTTAGATTGCAAGATTTTTACAAGCAAAATTATGGAAAAAAGCATCCTAGGACAGTGCAAGACACAGCCCCAAGGCATACACCTTCTTTCAGTGAGATGGGCCAACATTTCAGTACACCATAGCAGTGTACTCCTCCTGAACTGCATTTCACTACAAGTGTTTAGCTATGCAAATAAATCAATACAGGGTTATCACAAATGACACCAACACATTTCATCTAAGAGCCAGGGTTGACATGACAGGAGGTGATATAAACTATGAGTACATTAGAGGAAGGATAGGAAGATGATTTAACCCCCCACTCAATATTTTATACATTTATTAGCCTATCTGTCCACTCATTTATGGGATACTTCCAGTGAATTTACATGCCACTGCTGACCTAAATGACAGACATATTTCTTATGGATTGACAGCCACAAAATGTACACCCTCTTTATACATTCATGCCCCCTAGGATATTATTTTTACATTCAAAAATTTTAAACAATGTATTTCACATTTGTATTTTAAATATAGAACCTCAGTTATAGGATCTAAAACATCAACTAAACTGTTTCAATATGTCCAATAATTACCAAGGATCCTAGAAAGTTCAGCTGGCTTTGTTACTGCTGAAATATCCTCAAGTAGTTAAACTGTTAACACATTTAAATGACTTCTCTAAATTGTTATTCATACATTTTCTTTATTTCAGAGACCAGAGTTTTATGACAGTCTCTATTTACAAGTTATAAATGCAAAGTGTATAGCTATGTCTACATATTTGAACTATCCTTCATACAGTTACGAGACTCTGGAGGGGAGGGGCTCAAGCAAAAACCAAGATGTATAGAGAGGAATTACAAGTTCTCCATCTTGCAGAGAGAAGGGGGCCTGGGACCTGGTTATTCAAAGGTCTTTATTAGCTCTGAAGAATCAAATCAGAGTCTTGATGAAAAATTTGAAACAGGTGTATTGAAGAGCCAGAGTTTGAGCTTGGATTCCCATCACTTACATATCTTAATTTTAAACCAATTTTTATGTTCCAAGCTGTGCTTAGACAAACATACTTTCACAAGGTCTTTCTGCCATCTTTACTCTTTTTGCATTTCCACCTACCCTGTTTGCATTAGAGATTTTGTTTAGAATCTCTTCGTTTGGCCAACATTTTTTCACCTCTTTCAACGTACACAAGGAGGATCTGCTTTTGTGGTGATTTATGAGTGCCAGGACCCACCCACCTGGAGGTTAATCCTGGAGACAGGCCAAGGGCTGTCTTCAAGCTATGTCTGCAAACATGGGTCAAAGTTCATGTTCATTTTGCAGGACTATAATTAGCACAGCAGGTTTAGACAGGAAACTGCTCCCACTAGACCCAATTTCAAGGCAATTAGGGTTGCACTCTTTCACCATGGTGCTTCTGAGCTAGACTCTGTCTGCCCCACAGTAATAATAACAACGGAAGTACCCATTACTGTGCATTGTTGTGGCCTGGCTTTGTGCCATGAAAGAAAGTATATGTTCTAATTATACCTCAACATCAGACCAGGGGCAGCTTGTGGTGAAGATGGAACTGAAGATTCTCAGCAGATTTTCAGTGTGTTTCTATTTTCCAGAGATACTGGTATGTATATGTACTGCAAATGGGAATTATTTGCACATGGTAGAAAATTAATATACAGTCTTAGAGGGGTCTCCATCTTGGGTATACTGCTTTCCCAGCACAGCTCCATAGGATTTGTTTGGTTTTTTTTTTTTTTTTTTTTTTTTTTTTTTTTTTTTTTTTTAAAATGACTGTGTCTGTTATAAGAACTAAATAAGTAAGTGAATTATTTTACCCCCATTATCGGATCCCAGAGGACTGCAACAACCAAAGTTCAAGAACAGGACAACAATGGGACAGCAGAATTTGTCCTGCACAGAGGATGCAGGTTGTTTATACCACACTTCAGTGCTATTTTGAAACACTCTTGCATGTATGATTTCTGCTCTGGCCTTTTGCAAGGGTTGGTATTTTCCCAGAATGATTTTATACTACAAGGCACGCCATGACTTCTGGGTGTTCTGTTGAAGCCATATAGGGTAGAATTAAAGTAATCTAAAATAATTAGATTATGCATCTGTTATGAATGTATTCCAAATAGTGAACTAGACTCCCTCTTCGGTCAATCCAAGAGGGAAATTCCTCTCATACTAAAATAAACTTTAAAATAAATTGTCTCAGTCCCCCATCCTTGTCTTCTTCCATCACCTCTGGAATATGACCATGATTAGCTTATCTGGGACATCTTAACATTTTTGTGGTCAAAGTGATGAACTCTGCCTCTATTGCTCACCATCCTATCTTTAGTATTTAGCAAAAGATATACGATTGGACCAACTGACAGTTGCTAAGAATAAAACTGGAAGGAGAATGATATCATTAAAAAACTCATGATTTTTTTTTTTCTTCAAAATCCAGCTTGGTCTGATTTTGCAAGGATTCGCCTGTTATTTTTAAATAAAAGTACAATTAGAACCCTCATGCTTTGGTTGAAAAGGCAAATCTGTTTGTGTAAAAACATTAAAGGCAAATGAAAACAGCCTCAAATTCTGAGTACAGAGCAGTATTTATGTTGACCTTGTCCTGTGGTTTTTGAATCAGTGGTGGAACTGGGGTTAGTGGTGAAGAACTATCAGAGAAAGAATCTGTTCACTGTAACCTGGTTATCCTGCACGCTGTGCCTGAGATACTGTGTTATTAAAGAGCAGCACTTGGAGCATGGACAGCAATGCAGATCGGAGTCATAACTTTTATATTTTCTGTATATATGTGATATTTACCTGAAAGTAATTTTATTCCTGGTTCCTCAGCAAATTATTGTGATTAATAAATACTCAGAAATGAGAGTCATGACATCCTAGCTACGATTTTATAGAGGAAATTTGTATTCAGAACACAGTAAAGAGCAAAAAAAAATTACAGAAAAGCTCTTCTAGAACAGCATGTCCATGGCATTTAAACAAATATATTTAGGCAAAGATGAGTAAATTGCCCAAGTAAATGCAAACCCAAGAACAATAGTATCATAGAATCATATATAAAAATCTCTCTATCCTACTCCCCATAAACAAGGACACAGAACCAAAAATAAAGAGGACACAAAAGGTTTGCCCATAACTGATCTCATCATGAGAAAAAAATATTAAAATAAAGGGCTGATTAGATCCTTTCATAGTTTCAATCTATGATGGACTTCTCATTCCATGACTGGACTTGTACTTTTGCTATATTTCAATGTCCTTTATTTTGGAGGACATTAGCTGTTTCAGTCCCAGTAAAGCCCCATAGTTTTGTCTCAGAAATGCAAGCTGGTAACACAGGTTCCACCTTTGAACCTCAAGTCTGCATTTCATCTCAGAACAAAAGCATCTGTTAGCCACTATGTAACAGGGTCTCAGCTGAGTACAAATACATTGCCCACCTTTCCAACCTCACTAAACACTTCCTAATGGTTCATGGGTTAATTTTTTATTATATCCTGCCCTAAGAGAAGAGACGTTATAAATCCCAGAACGCAAAATATTTCAGCACCACAGGCTTTGTTGTGTACTCACTCTGTAGGGAAAGAGGGCATCCTGTGTAAGGAGCAGCTGTTAAACATTTAAGGATGACAACTTACATAAAAGTTACACTCCACACATAAATGTTTAGCCAATGCAGTCCCCTATTTTGGTGTAATAGACATTCCATCATCCCACCAAGCATCCTAAAGAGTGCTTTTTTTTTTTTTTTTTTTTTTTTAAAGAGGAAAGAGAAGGAAATATTTTGTAATCATGGAAGGACAGTTAGCTGTGGAAGGGGAGCATAAATTATCCGTGCTGCTCCAGAACAGTCTTAACTTTTTGTCTTGTGAGACATCTGTGATACATATATGGAGTGGTAAAGAACACATCCATTCTTGGCAAACTGACTTAATTTTGTCTTATGTGTTGTAAAAATGTGAGCCTCAACTGCCATAAAATAACATTGCCTCATGAAATAACATGAGGTCTTAATAAAGTATGACTCTCTAGATTCTTTAGTGTCTGTGTTAACTTGCAGGCATTCATCAGAATTAGGAACATCAAGCTAGATTCATACTTGTTTGTATGGCTACAGTTGTAATGTTAAAATAGAGGAATGGACTTAACCATGACATTTTCATGGCTAAAAGTTTAATTCCTAGCAAAAAAAGCTGGTCCAGTCTTGGCTCATGTCAATCACCACTCCCCTTCGGATGTTAGACGCAGCCTGTCGATGGCCTAGGTGTGGGCTAGTTTGCCTGAAAAAAACAATTGCACATTAAAGTTCTGGGTTATTGATACTCATCCTAGTCAGTTTAAAGCATATCTGGGTAACTATATGCTATGTGTTTGTCACTTGCCTTAGACATAGTTTACAGATTCCCCTAAAACTGGAATTAGTTTCTAGACTCAGTAGGACTGTGCTAGGCAAAGCCACTCACTGAGGAAGTTGCCAGAGCCACAATATGCTAAACTTCATTATAATAGTAGTTTACTATGCTGTGTTCAGTAAGGGCACAACTTTCTCCTGACAAAATGTGTCCTCTCTACAAAGATGCCCCTGGTTTTGTGAAGCCTCAGAGGTTTGGTGGGTTTTCCCTGAGCAGAGCTTGTGTATGGCTCTGCAGCTTGGCTGGATGTGCTTTAGGTTTTAATGATTTGGATGTAGAAGGGTTAATCTTCTTCCTTTGTCTTAATCGAGTTGCAAGACATGGGAAAAAAACCCCACTATCCCTGTAAAAATAAATACAATTGTCAATAAAAGGCAACATAGCACTGAAGCAGCTTTACAAACCCAAACATGTTTCACATTTAGGCTGTATTAAATTTGCTATAAACTTGTATCAGTATTAAAGAATTGTGCGTGAGGTAAATAGTAATTTACAATAAGCAGCAGGACCTGAGCTGATAAATTACAATCTTGGAGCAGACCAGATGAACCTGGCACTAACAAAGATGTCAACAGTGAAGCTTTATCTTGTCTTAAGATGAACTGCTCTGCTTCTCTGAGGTATGCCATTCATCAGAGCAACTCTTGGAGTCACCCTGCATTACTCTGCTGCACTTCTTCATGACATCCTAGGACCCCCTCCTTGTGTTACAAGCCATGGCAAACCTGCAATAGGAGCTCAAGGCAGGCCATACTTCTGCATAAGGGTGGTTGGTTGTGTAAGCTGATGTGATTTCATCTAAAAAAATGACAAAAAAAAATTATATAACCACTCTTTAAACACTCTTTTGTGCAATATTTCACAGGAAGGCATGTTATTGCAGGACCAGGAGTAGAACCACACGTGCAGAACGCCAGAAGCATTTGACTCTTCTGCAGACAGAGTAGGACTTAAAATATTCCAGACCTTGTTACTGCTACTGGTGAATGTCCTATGGAACCAGTGCACATGGACCAGTGAAAACCCTACACTCTATGTGAGTTTAAGGACCATATGAACATCACGTCCTACTGACAGGACTTGCTAATAATGTTGCCATATTTAGGCTGCCCTTGAATTATTTGAATGTTATTGTAAAAAACAGATTCTACTATCAAGATTGCAGTATTTCAAATAACATTAAAAATCACTTGGAAACCCACTGAAATAATAAGTTCAAGAACTAAGATAAAATTCTTTCCAATTCACCCAGACTGCCTGGGTGTAGAGGGACTCTTCAGTCCCTGAGAGATCTCACTGTAAGTACAACGTGAGACATGTGCTCTAATAGTTAAGCAATGTGGACTGAATTAGGGGTAAACTAGAAACCTTAATTAAGCATTTTCATTACTGTCATGGGTTGCAGCCAGGCCTGAAATATTATTTAAACATAAGGTTTGTGGGTTTGATTCCATGACCTTTTTCTAAGGGAAATGATGGGATTCAAACACCAGAGGATGCTTCTTGCAGTATGTAAGGAGTATGATGTATCTCAAATAGCATTCCCATTACACATTGTGATAATAACAGTAATTTATTTATTTTTGGAGGGTTGCTGGGGATTTCAGGGATCTTTCACCATTTATGGGTATTGATATATTCTACAGTACGGGGGGCGCTGTTAAGTGAAAAATCAAGTCAGCCATTTGTGTATGTTAAACATGGGTTGAGACATATTGTTTGGATATTTCAACTTTAAAATGTTTACTCTGAATATTTTAGGAGGAATAGAAATGTAAAATCTCTTTCTTAAGGGCCGGACAGAGAGGAGTCAAGTGGGAGGACTTTATAAGCTGCATAGTCAATGCAAAGACACTTCAGCCTGCATTTTTATTGCTGAATATATCTATTATAGACATTCATGGAGTGAATGTGGGCTCACAGCCAAATGGTGCAGAAAGCTTATATCCACATCATTCCATGCTGGCACTAATTGTCACACTGCATAGCACTTGTCACGGGTCTTTTCTGGGCATCAGCTGCCCTGTGCTTCTAAGATATCAGCATCCATTTATGTGCATTATTTTTGTTTCAATTATTCAAAACAGTTTGTGGACCATTCTGTGGAACAGGGCTGTTTTGATGGTATGGACCATCAAAATACATGACATGTCTCAGAGGACTATTTGAGTTGGAGGCTGCACTGTGAGGGTTGGAGTCATGTACACTGAAGTCTTACTCATCCTGTTCATTGGGGAGGGACCTTGAGATGAACCGTCCCCCATGACAGGTTTTGTGTTGGATGAGGAGATAGATCACTCCAAAAGAAAGCACAAGCTGCAATTAGTATTTAGTCAAAACGAATGGTCAAGAGAGTAGACCTGAAAGTAAATTTTGTGTGATGTTATGTGACAGTGTGAATGTATCACCCAATATGCACTAAGAGTGGAAGCAGGCAAGTACCTTGCTTAGAGATTAAGGTCAACCAATAGGTCATGCTGACTTTTGCTGATGCCATTTATATTTTGCATCCTGCTAGTTAAAATCATCAAAACAAGATCATAAACGTGGAATTAATAAGTGGCATCAGCAAAAAAAATATAGACACAGACACAGCACTTTGAGTTGATGACATGTTTAAAATTTTTCAAGAGAATTTCCAATAAAAACTTGTTTTCCAGCATCTTCAGAACAAGAACCATTTGAAAAAATGCTGAGGACAGTCAGGAAATATAGCTATGAGTTTAAGTTTCCTACACAAATGTTCAATCTGTAATTAATTTGAATGACTACAGAGATCATATTTTCTAATAGTTTCCTAAAAAGTGTTCCAGATCGGAAGAGCACAGCTGGTGTCACTCAGCCCTCAAAAGATCAGCCAGTGATTGCTTTACAGAGAAAAACGTGCCCTGCCAGGAGTAATCCCATCATCTGTAAAGGAATCCTCCACATATTTCTGTAGCTTTCAGGGGATAAATTATTTTTCCCTCTTCTGGTCCCTGTGTCTCCTGCATTGACTTCACAGCTGGTAGGTCACAACATGCTCAGCAACAGCCATAATTGTGATGCAGCAAAAGAATTAAGCAATACAAATATTTACCTTGACCTTGTCATAATACAGGGAGAGATATAGAGACATTTGTCAGACTTCCTGCATTATTATAATCTTTTTGAGAAATGCAAGAAGAGCCTTGTCTGATGGCCTTTGAAATTTCACTGCAAGGAAGTCTAGGGGCCAGAGATTTGCCTTTTTCCTTCATTGTGTGGAATTCCAGATGTATTTGTTTGAGCTGCATTTAGTCATAAAAATGAGCATTTTCCCATTCACAGGTGATTCTCAAGAAAACTCTGTGAGCCTGCTGCAATGCTGGAGCATGAATGTGTGGCTACATACATTCATGATCTACAGAGCAGGGCCCCTGCCAGTAAAAACACACTGGCAGTAGCTCAGAGACATAAAAGCAGGAGGCAAAAAGAGAAAGACAAGATCTGTCTGTAAGCTCACCTGTGCCTACCACATCAGGCTCAGCAGCACAGCGCTTTGCAGCACCTGGCTGGCCGTGGCTGATAGGTGCTTCCTGCGAGTGGTTAATATTAGCTCTATCTATGCTCTCTGCTGCGGTGCTTAAGACGTGGTTCAAGCTGTGTTGATGGTGCATAGTGCAGAGACTGATGCAATACATTGTGGGATTCTTTGCTTACCACAAAAAAAGGAGAAATCCATGGGAGCAGCATGTTAAAAAAGCAAGCAAACAAACAGCAATGTATGAAAAGAAAGCTACTTTCTTCCCTCAGTATAAAAACCCAATCCCTGGGAAACAGAATATTAAAATAAGCAAACAAACAAGAGGAAATATGTGAACAAAACTTTTTCACTGCAAGTCTTCAGACAGTCAGGAACACCAGATTTGTGATTGCATCTGTAATATCCACTGAACTCTTCTTGGGCATAGATATTTACTACACAATTTATTTACTGTTATCTATTCATATTCAAAGGACAAGTAAAGAGAAAAGGTTGACTGGTCACACAGCCAGGCAGTGGCAGAGGTCAGCCGATGCCTTAATTCTCCCAATAATCAAACTGATGCCCTGTGTACTGCTCTGATGCCCTCAGGTAAGTGCTTCAACAAAATTGCCAATAGATTACTTGCATGGATTATTTTTTTTTTTTAATTAATATTTTTTTGATGCTCACAGCTAACATGTGTCTATATGCTGTAAATCTGACGCTGAAGTTTCAAACTCTTTTTATCACTTGTTCAAAAGTGCCCATAGCAGAAATGGAAGCAGTGTGGTTTAGCTATAAGCTTGTGGCTTGAAACCAAAAATGCAATAAAATGCACTAAAAGAAAGAAAAGTGAGAGTCATCAGGAATTACAATTGCACTTTATTTATGAAGAATGTGTTGGATCATCATAAAATAAATAAAAAACCACACCAGTTTTAGTTAAAAATGCAATTGGCAAGTAAAGTCAATAAGTGAGAACCATTTAAAAATAAGAGAATATAAAAAATGAGAGGGTTGAAAATATGTGATTTCTCTCTAATTAGGTGATTGATAAGGGAAGCTGAGGACATCAAACACTATCCAGAGTTGAAAAGGTCAAAGACAGGGAAAAACAGAGGTTTATTAAGTGTATCAGGAACAAATTAAATTCTCGTAACAATAAAGGTAGCGTGCTTCTAGTCTGTATTTGGGAGCAAGCAGGATGATACACTGAGATCACATGAGCGTGATAAACTACTTTCTGAGACTTTTGTGGTTCAGAAAACAAGAAACAACTTTTTTTTGAAATCAGCAGGCCTGGATAACTTTGACTCAGTCATCTTAAAGTGAGGCTGATGCTGTCTCTGGTTCCCTGATGTTTCCTTTTAATCTCACAATACTGGGGAAATTACGAACGACTGGAAAAATGTTAATTCTCTGCCAATATTTGCTGAGGACAAACAAGACAATGCAAAGATAGGCTGAAAGCCAACCAGCCATTTGTATCAAAAAGAGACATGTTCATAAATCAACAATGAGGTTAAAGGCTAGGACTACAGTTAACGGTCATTAATGACATGTTATTATGAAAATAGCTCTTATCTAACAAAACTGATATTTTGCATACAGCAATAAACTGACTGATTAAGAAGACTGCACAGCTTGAACATACTTTAGATATTATAGGCATTTAGTACCCCATAATATTCTAAATAAAAAAAAAGATATGTCCTGTACAACATCAAAGCACATTTTTAACAGATTAAAGAACAACAGAAATCTGACAGCTATCACTTTTTTTTTAGTGAGTACATTTTATCAGGCAATAGATCTTCCAGTGGATTTCACAGAGATTGGTCCAAAACCTTACGAGTTTTTATCAGCCACTTTGGGGTTGAATCTGGAGTTTCCCAATGACATAAACATTGGCAGACTAGTAAATTATCCTGTGACTAGGCAATAATAAAAAGATGATGAAATATTTTTGTAAATTGGGTCCATTCAAAGTAAATGCAATTGAATAAAAGTAGCACCTGCATCCTAGAAGCACACACCAAAACAGACCTAAAGATGATATTGGATACACAGGTGAATTTTAACCTTAAAAATGATGCTGGGGGAAATGACATCACTGATCATCACACATACACAGAGAAGAAAAGTGAATCAGAGAAGGGATGTGATTTCTACCTGGTTTTTTAGCTGTGGTGTGTGCTAGAGTACTGCATCTTGGCCTGATAACTATGTTTTTAAAGGGATGTTGAAAATTTGTACAGGAAGCAGAGAAAAGCCACAGAAAAAAAAAACCTAAACAGCTGCAAGAAAATATCTCGCAAGTAAGTTATTAGAAAATTTGTCTTCTGTAAATTACTAGGTAAGAAGGATGAGGTGCCTCATGGAAGCATGGAGAAAATACAAAGTAAGAGAAGTTGCACAGGAAACGAGAGCTAGTAGTTAAAATGTGACAAGCTTAAGGTAGAGGCAAGGTCTACCTGTCTCTCTAGAGAGACCGATTACATCACTGGAATAAATCAACAAAAGGAGTGGTGGCAACTCAGTCTCCTGCTGTTTCCAGCCATGGCTGGATGATTTTCAAGATAATCCTTTAGCATGACCTGATTGCAGGCAACTGGGTGATATTCTGTGACTTGCAATTCTCAGGAAACAAGAAATGTGGTCTTAAATCCTATAAAAACTGCCCTGCTTGTAATGCACAACATATATCTATGTTACTGTACAGAGATTTCAGAGCCCATTTCATTAATAAGTGTAGGCATACCTAATTTTTTAATAAAGGATTATGAAGCAGGATATATAGGAATTCCTCCGTTTTATTCAGTTCTTTTTGACTGCTTTCTCTTCCTTTAATGGTAGCAATCCAGCATGTCAAACATAGCTGTGCCTCAGACCCCCATTGTATGCATCTGGCATTGAACAGCCATCAGTGATGCATTTCTACCACATAGCAGACTTCCTACTGAAAACAAAACAAAACAAAACAAAACAAAACAAAACAAAACAAAACAAAACAAAAAAAAACACCATGCAGTTCCATGGAAAGGTGACTTCTGCAGATTCCCATAGAAGTCAGTAAGTGGGTTTGACATCACATAGTGCACATCTCCATATAGTGTCTGTATGTGACCAAACAGCCCCAAGCTCCATTTATGGGCAATGGAGAACTGTTCAGTAGTGTCCACAGGGTTGAGGGGATGGCTGATCTCCTGAAGCACACACCCGTAAGTGGCTGGATAAATTGAACAATAAACTCCACTGACTCAACTGGCTATGATGGCAGCCCAGACAGCCAGCTCAGGTTTACCTTCTACAACAGCAGTTGTGATTAATGCCGCCCTTTTTGGTCCTACAGGTCTTCCCTTAATGCCATTGCTGAGGAGTTTGATGTGAGTAGCATACAGGGCCAAACTGAATACATTGCTTTGGCCTATGTTGCAATTATTTTTATTTCATATGGTAGAGAAAACTAAATGTCTATGCTTTTTTAGGATACGGCCAAGCAAATTGCTTCAACATGTGCATAAAGAGCATGTCAAGGACTTTACCACATAGAAACTTTGGCCAAGTTGGGGGAAGATAGTTTTGTATTTTTATCACTATATAACTGTCTCAGATGAAAAGTTATTAGAAAAAAAAAACCTTTGTGCATTGATACAGCTCTACATGTCACTTGTTTCTTTCCTTTTTCTCCTCTCATCTGAACATGGAGCTAAGGAATGGCTCCTTACTGCACTTCCTGCCAACTGCACATGACAATGTGATGATGTAATATAATTTCCTCTCCATGATCCATATGTGCTAAGGCAGAGACTATGCAGATATGCCATATTTATAGGATAATGACAATATTTCCTAAAACAGAGCAATTTTTTACTGCTTGTGCTAGGCTCCAAGTCATTACCGCATCTTTCAAGCTGTATTTCCCTAACCTCATGATTAGCAGGGTGAATTCAAGGAAGTACTGCAAAGAGATACTCAATATCGTAGTCATTTATACCAAAACTCCATCACATTTCATTCTGTTTACAAAGAGAGAATATGGCAGTCACACAATCTAGGGTTGCTCTTAGATCAACACATACAGCTTGTCAGGGATATTCAGCTCTGCTACAGTTGCTCAGGCCCACTGGGGAGGCAGCTGCCAATGGGGCGTCATTCTGTCCCAGCAGTGCAGCTGGAAAAAGGCTTTGCCTGGTTCCCAAATGTGGGGTTACAATCTTTCATGAGGTTCAAGTTCCAGGGGCTACTGCGAGAAGGGTGTTCTGCTACTATTTCCCATGCTGGTTCTTCTTAACCACTCTACAGTAAGTATGAAAATTGGTCAGCAAACAGAAAGAATAGACTGAGAATTTGGTGTGCAAACCTATTCTCAGACCTCAGACATTCTGCCTGTGCAGGTACAAATCAGTCTCCATAAATATATTGTGTAAACTCCTTCAATTTTTAAAAAAGATGTAGGTAAACATCATCAGTTGTAACCTACCTCTAACCTTGAGCCCACCTCAGTGTGAAAAGTTGGACTATGTGATCTCTTAAAATCTTTTTGAGCATTATGTCTATGATTTGCCTTTCATGCAACAGAAACTACTCTGTAAACATCAGATTCTCTAGGGTACTCCAACTCCTTTATGTTGCTTTGGGGAAGCAGAGCAATTAACTGCTTTAGCTGGTTTTATAGCTGCTTTGTGTCTCTGGGGTAGTGCAAAGGAGTTTGATGTATTTTCTCTTTCAAAGCCTAGGGCATGCTAATGGTAGGTGTAAGAATAAATGTTCTCACCTGGGAGAAGACAACAGAAACAATCATGCCCAGAAACCTTTCAGAGACCCTCATCACACTGAAGGGCACTGGGCTTAGCATTTAGCTGGGGAAACAGGAATATATATTTTATGGAGTTTTCCAAATAATTTGCCAAAAGTCTCACTTCCAGCTAAGAATGGGTACAGAAATGCTGCTGGATGTGCAAGAACTAGCACATGTGTGGTTTAAGGGATAAACTGTGGAAAAAACTATATCATCAGGAGCTAGATCTGGGACTTATACGGCCACTGCAAGGCCTTGTTCCATGCTGTAACAGGATATCACATTATCTAGCCAGCCTGCAGCCCAAGATCATGAAAAGTTCATGCATGTGAAACATCTGTTTTATCATTCAAGACAATAACTCAAACAGCAGATAATTTACTCCAGCACTTTCTTTACCATGCTTCTCCACAGGAAAATATGGTGGAAACAGCTATCCCACAATAGGTACTTGCAGCTCCCAGGAATGCTTACAGGGCAGATGACACAAGAAATGCAGGCTTTGGGCTTGGTGCGGATGTGCTGCCATTTTGACTTTTTATAGTGCAAGAATTTAAAGAAAAGCTTGGAGAGGATTCATTCACATTAGTGTGTGCTTTATACCATTTAATACCCTTTTCCTCTTCAGAATTGCCATGCCCAAATTTTCAAGGAGAGTGTGCAACTAAGAGACATTGATAATTGAATACAGAGGGCTGATACCTTTTGTCATTTGATGGCACAACTCTTTCTTAAGCATCTGTTTTTCCAGTCCAGTACAACACTGAGGTTACTCTTTGCTCACAGAAGCAATGATCCTGCAATATTTCTTCTTAGTAACCTCATCCTGGTGAAAATAAGTTGGTAGAGGATCCCATTCTCCCCCAGTCTCCAGACTAGAGCTGAAACAGCCTGTGCTGGTAACGGTCGGCAATTGCATGCATCAGACAGATGGTCTATGAGGACATGCAAAGAAGTGGAAACTAGGTCAGTTTACTAAAGATGCATATAAAAGAATTGCTGGAGCATGTAGGGACAAAATCATAAAAGCCAAAGCACAGAATGAAATACAACTAGCAAGGGACATGAAATGTAATAAAAAGCTCTCTATTAATATTTCAGCAGAAAGAGGAAGATGAAGGAAGAAGCTGGTCCTCCACTTAGTGAGAAAGGAAAGCTAATAATGCCTGGAGGGCTGAAGCGGTTAATGCCTTTCACATATCAGCCTTCACTAAAACTGCTATGAGCCAATGACTAATATGCTAACACCAGTGAGTAGGAAGGAAGAATTCAGTCTACAATAAGCAAAAGGCAGACTAAGGGAATTCTTTGAAAAGACAGATTTTTTTGTTCAAATCAGAGAACTGGCTAGCCACTGTCTCCAAGGATATGTGAAACTTAAAAGGGGGAGAAAAGGGCAGATATATGTCTATGGATGTGAAGGAAAGGGAAGAGCTAAGGAATTATCAGCCAATCAGCATACTTTCAACACCTAGAAAAATGTTGAAACAACAAGTGGAACAGACCATTTCTGAACACTCTGAAGATCAGAAGGAGCTTAGCAACACCAAGCATATGTCGATTAAAAACAAATTATGATTAAAAAAACACCAGATTTGTGACAGAGTATGCAGCATAGAAGGCAATGAGGTTGCTATAGTGTGATTTCATCTTGACTGTAGTAAGACTTTTAGCACTATCTCACATGAAATTTGCTCAAGTGAGATGGGGATCTAGCCCAGATTAAATCCTGTAGTGTGGATGGTTATTTGGTAGGAGAGTTATTCTCAGTGAAGGTTATCATGCTGGTCTCTTGCCCTGGAGGAAAAGCTAAAGTGGGGCTTTGGGATGTAACCTGGGTTCTTTCAAAATCTTGCTGTCTTGGACAGCAGCCCATAGGAGAAACATCTGTTGATGATGCAAGTCAAGGTTTGAAAAGAAAAGATCCCACAGAGTACCTCCGAAATAGTCAGTTCATAAAGGAGTTCAGGACAACAGTGGACGTGGGGATGGCTCAGGCTCCTCAGATGCATCAACAACACTGGCTTTTTTCTCCAAGGATTGACATGCATTTGCCATAGGAAAACTAACAGAGTGGAAGTAACAGAGAAACAGGGAAGTAAAGATCTGCAGCTTACTGGTTCTTCCAGGGCATATCTGAGGGTGGTTACTGCTGCTGTTGAGATTTTGTTGCTGTTGTAAACCATTTTGTCCAGAAGATTTAACTGATGTCGCAGCCGTCCTCCCTCTTCTGCTGCAGTGGTGACCAGACTTGTTTTCCCGATGAGTTGTGGCCATTCAGGTGACTGCCTGTTTTGACTTGGCTATCATTCACCTGAGGGGGAGCGACCAGTGTGGTGGGAATAGGTGGCTTCCTGAAGAAGTAATCTAGGGATTGTAGGTCAAGAAGTAAGTGGGAAGTAAGTGAACTCTAGGAAGCATAAACAGGAGGTGTCTGTCTTGTCCCAGTGCTAGTCTTGGTTTTGGGCACCTCAAAGATTACAGGGAGAGCAAGAAATTATGATGTCTGAGCAAAGAATGAGTAAATGCAGGAAGGAGAAAAGGCTGCAGTGGAGATATACATATTGTCTTTAAACCAGTTAAATGCTACAATAAAAAGAGACGAAATAAACCCTCCAGTGTGTCCAAGGACAGTGGATTTACATTGCAGCAAGGATGGTTTAAAGTAGACATTAGGCTTAACTCTGAGGACAGTGAAGGGCTGGAATAAGTTGCGGCAGAGTGGGTAGAGGGAAACAGTTTTGCTCTCTGAAGACAAGGTTAGACAAACATCTGTCAGGAAGAGTTTAGATAATGCAGTTTGTGCCTTGGGGAAGAGGAGATACGAGAGGACCCCTTAAGACTCTTTCAGCCCTCTGACTGTGCCTTGAATGTATTCCCTTGCCTCTCACCCTTTCCCATTTTAATTCTTCAGCTTCTGAGTCTTCTCACTAGAGGCTCAGTGCCTTGGTCTTACTCTCAGCTCAGGCCCTTCCCTGCTCCAAAAACCAATGAGCCTGGGGTCCTGAGGCAAGAGAAAGGTTGTGATGGCTTCCACCCAAGGAGGTCCCTTGCTGGGAGCTGTACTCCATCACTGGTACCCTGAAGGAAGCAGGTCTTCTCCATCACCTGAGCAGACACTTTCCCCAGACACATTTCAAAGACTCTGACCCAGCACATGGTGAATAAATAAAGCCAAGAGGCTTTTAACACATGAAAGCTTTCATAAGGTGGCCACCTTTGTTTTAGTTTCAGCAGCCACCTTGAGGCCTCAAATGAGTCAGAGATTTTTCTTCCTGAGATGCCTCTGGGAGGTGACACAAGATGAAGACAACAGTCCCCATTGTGCAAAGAGAAGGGTGACTTTCCTGAGAAGACCCTCTCCTCCATGGTCTGCAACAACTTAAAGTAACTGAAAATAAAGGAAACTACCTACCACCCAAGGACACTATGGTGTCTCAGTCATGAGCGCAAACTGTATTTTCCTGGTTCCATGTTAAATCCCTCTCTGTGAGGTGTTGGGAGTGCAGCCAGCCAGTCCCTCAAGGTCTGCCACCAGAAAACAGAGATACCATGCAAGAGAAATTCATGTGAGACTGAAAAAGCCAACAGATAAGACTGGAAATGGCAGCAGAAAGAGCTTGCCAAATATAGCTAGAACTCAATGTTCAGAAGTGACCACTTCTACTTTAAATTCCATTTTCCTCCTTTAAAACTGAGCACTTGGATTTGTTCTGAGAGGTGTTTCTGAGGGATACCCCAAAGGACAAACTGAGATGTGTGGGTCATGTTGTGATGGACCAAATGGAGGTCAGGGAGTCAGAGTGAGTGGGAGTAATGAAAACCATCCTGCACAGAGCTGAAGGAAGCTATGGGATCCAGGTGGGCAGCTTCACTACAGCTAAAATAATTCTCACTGTATTGCAGACTGAATTCACTATTCAGGGATTGAAACCACATTATGATAGGCCCTAAACAACAGTCCTGAGCTATGCAAACATAAAGACTAACCCCTTGGAACCCTCTAGAAAGGAACAGCTAAATCAAAAAAGCCACTGGAGTGGGAACAGTGAGAAAGGACTTTTGATTTGCTGGAATTGGCCCTCAAAGTCCTCAACCTGTGATACTGACATTGAGTTGGTCCCTTCAGGACTTTAAGTCAACAAACTTCTCCCTTGTCAAGTAAGGATTCAGTCTCATGGCATTAGGGCAGCAAATGACTTTGTGGAACATGGCGAACAGTTTTCATTTTTGGCAACTTCTAGTGCTACTAATGTCAAATTGAGTTCCAACTTATGAATCATAGGTGCAACCATCTCAGTGAAACTGGATGCTTTTCAAAGCTGATGGATGTACAAGTTGTATTTTTAGATTAAAAAAAAAAAAATCCTGGCCACAGTTTTTGCTAATTGTGAGGGATACAGGATTTATGCTCTGTATATTTTCCTATGCTTAAAACCAGGAATAACTAATGGAGCCTCAGGTGCTGTGAATCTCATGCAGGGATCTTTCTTTTCTTCCCCACTCCTGTGCTGTGCCTGTCTCACACAGTGTCCCAAAACATGTTCTCCTTGTCCTAATTCCTTTTGGGAAGCCTATCCTGGATGAACATGTACAGTGCAGTAGTTCCTCAGGGACTCAACAGTTTCAGGCGTGACTAAAGGGAGATGGACCAAAGTCATATTAAAAGGAAAGAAATACTGCCAGAACCACTGAACCATTTTATTACTTGATGAAGAAGAAAAGCATTTACTGGATCAAGGTAGACTTCAACTGCATCAACCTTTCCCCTTAACACACAGTATCAGAACCTTGTTCCAGCCTGTTGTACTCCTTTTCCCTCAGGTTGAATACAAATTATATCATCCTATCTGCTCCAAAACGCTGAGAGGAGGAAGAGGAAAGAAAAATAAGCCCAGAATGATACAGTGATTACTCTGTGTGGTGCCCTCAGTCCTGGAGAGGGTGGAAAATTTTATCACACTAGGTAGGGATGGAGCAAGGTGGACACTGATCACAAACCGCAGAACTCGGGGCAGTGACCTGCTCTGGCACGCTGGGTGTGATAAATCACCTCCTGTGACCCATTCTCTTTCTTTGCCTCAGGACTGTGCCTTTTGGTTTGTCAAACTACGGTGCTCCAAATGAAATCACAAAACAAATTCATAAAGCTCCCAATTTTGTAAAGCTGTTAACAAGCATTGGCAGGCATTGTGGTGAACATCCTCCGGGGAATGAAAAAGGAGTTTATTATCTTTATTATAATCTTTTTTTAATGTTTCAGATGCAATTATCAATGGTAATAAAATCACGTATATCCTGAATTCTCTCCATAGCCAAGACCTCCTTCTGCTGAGGTCTCTAAACCAGTGCATATCAGACCCTCCATTTATTCACCTTCTTGAGGCAGAACCACTCTATATCTACTGGAAGGTGACTTTAGCATTTTGAAAGAGTCCAGGGAAGAATTTGTGACAGACTTAAAATTTTAGTTCTTAAGGTGGTAGCGTGAAAATGGGTACATTTGTTTGTATCTTTTTTGCTTTTATAATTGAGACTAAACAAAAGAAAACTATTAGCATGGGCTTGGAGGAGAGTAGGCTTAAAGTGCTCGTTTTCAAGAAATATAAGAATAAAAAGTTGAGAACTTGATAGCATGTGGACTAGGTATGAATAAAGTAGCAGTATTTTTGTCAGCACTGCATCAGTAAAGCTGCTTTCCCCACAGATTTGTGTCTCATGGCTGACTGCAAGCTCCAGCTGAAGTTGTTTTCCTGCAGTTGGCTGTCTAAGAGGTCTCAGCTGTCTGGCTTCTCTGACATCTAATAGTGCATGAGTAAACACTCCATTTTTCCCAAAGGTGTGATACTTCTATGGCCTCTCTCTTCTTCCTTGGTGCCTCCTTCCACAAAATGCTCAGGAATGTGATCATCTGTGAGATAACTCTCTTTGTGTCAAATTTGGTATGATTTTGGCCAAAAGGCTCAAAAATTACTGCAAAGGGGTGCAGACAGGCTGACACGAACACATATGAAGTGATTGCATAAGCTCCATTTCCCCAGGAAACAGATACTGAAAGCAGCTCTGTTGAAAGAGAAACGTTTACTAACCAAATACCAAAGGAAACTTTGAATAAAATGTTACCAGAGTTAGAATGAAGAATTTGGATACCCAGGCCACAGAGGCAAAACTGGTCCTCGAGTATTTCATGTTTCAAATAAGCTTAATATGTTGGGGATATATTAATAATATTTCTAAACATCTCATGAAGTTTCTTTCTTATTTTCTTTAATATGAAAAAAATTTTTTTTTGTGCATTTATTAACAAAATATTTTAAAAACAACACATGGGCTAGAAGGGTAGACCGGTTTTCCAACATAAAAACAAGGCCATCTGAGATAGGAGACGGTTATGTTTGATAACCTTCATTCTTTTACACTTAATGCAATTTCATTGGCTGTTTTTTTTTTTTTTTTCCAACCAAAGATATGCATAATCTAACCCATCCTTGGAAATTCACTGACATATTTACAATACTGGTAAGCCACATTGTGTGACTGAAAATGTCAAATATAATTCCAGTCTTACCTAGACCCAACTGGGAGCAATGACACTGGCCACAGTGAATTTCCAGTAGAACAGAGATTTCCCTCTGTGTAGCCAACTCCATCCGAGAGACTAGAGAATATTGCTGCACTAGTAAAAGGGAAAAAGGCCCAGATGAAAGAATAGTTGAATAACTCTGTGGTCACTGATCTAGAGAATAGAAATACCAAGATGTGCACATTATCCATAGTGGGTGAAATAATTTTTTGGAGCATGTGCTAACGTTACTTGTCAAGGAGACCATGATATGAAGCAGGCCAACCTATGAAGGAAGCAGACTGTGTCTCTTCAGGAATGTACACAATATTGGTTGGAATTATTCATCTTTTCATAGTTTTTTAGTCAATATGTTTTCCTCTCTTTTCATGCATATCAAGAAAAACATCTGCAGGAGGCAAACCCAAAAGTTAATTCCTCCCCTAAACTTCCTACATTTGTTCAAATAGTTTAACTAATATTCATGAATAATGCATTACACCCACGAATGCCACAAATCAATGAAACTCTAAGGACTTCACTTTTATACCAGCTGAGGCTCAGACTCAATATATATTATTAATCCATCTTCTTTTATTGGTTAACAAATATGATGTAAAAGTTTATTTCCAGAAGACTAATTTTCTACAGCAAGGATTTACCAGAGCTTGTTCTTATTTCTGGAAGGTTTCAGATTGTCTGTGGTCTGTTCATTTTGGTTATTAATTATTCTCAGAGCTTGGCATCTTATTTGTGTGGTGGTTTGTTGTTCGAGGTTTTTTACTTTTTTATTCTAAGTTCTGTTTGAAAACTTTAATGAAAAAAATGATGTTTTTTGAGAGCAGATACTGAGAAAGACAATTACTTAGGAAAAACACTGGATACCCCAGAGTACTGTTGTTGCTGTCATGAATGCCTGGTACTGTTTCAAAACCATCAGAATATCTTTGTTGCCTACATAATGGCCACATAAATGTCCAACAGGAAATTATGAGAATTTAAGAATAGATGAACACTATAGTCATGACATTGCTTTTGAGGTCAATGAAAAAAATACAGTATCTGAAGTTACTGACATCAATAATTGAAAACCTAATATAACACATATTTGTAAATTGATATAAATTTCTACATTTTTTTTAAATGAGAATTTGCAGAAACTAGTATTTAAATGGCTTACATTTTTGCTACTGTCACTCAAACCCTCATGCTTTTGTTCACAGTGGAATTGCTCAGCTGCTGTCGGCCAGATTAATACTGCTGAAATCAACAGTCACACAGATTGACACCAGCTGAAGACCTCTCCTGATAAATCTGAGTCTATTTATGGGGGATAAAACCATAGTCATGTCTCTCCAAAGGCAGTGTTTTCACTCAAATATAAATGGTTTTGGCTGCATGAATGAATTAAATATCGAAGGTTCCATTTTTCAGACTTAGCTGTGGCTTCACCTGTATCAGTGGATCTAATTTATACCATCTCTTTGAAGAAATAATCATTCAGTCCTGAAGTGTTGACAGTCGGGCTGGTTTACCTGAACTAGCTGTTTTTCTTTTTAGCTGTTGGGGGTATTATCAGTTTTACAAGTATGTTGGCAAGAGGAGTGCAAGCCACACAGCATTATGCATGCATACTCAGTAATGGAAACCTGAGTTGAATAACATTTCGAGGTACCTCCCTTCACCTGTAATTTTTTTAAGAGACTGAGGGCATCAAGGGGTTGATCTACCACATTAACTCCTCGCTGGTACCTTCTGCATCATGGTACCAGGGATACGAGGTCGAACAGGAGCAAAGGAGCTTTGGCTCTCTATCCATATTGTTATTCCCATCCATCTTCTTCTTTGGAAAGACTGCTTAGACAGCAAAAGAATGAGTCCTCCTGCTGTGTTGCAGCTTCTTGCACTCTGTGGTGTAAAGTCTCATCTGCAAAGGCCAGTAACTCTGTAGAAATTAGATATTCACCTGTGTCAAACGGGGTCTCTACTGAGTGCTCAGATGCTTGATGTTATCAAGAGTCAACTAAACCAGATGTTTTCATACTCCTGTTTCTAAAGCTTCTTTGATATTTCAAAGCTCCAAGCTGATGTAACTCTCCTTTGCATCACCGAAGTAGTAATAACAACAATAATAGATGGTGCAGTTTGACTGCCCCACCTCCCTTCCCTTTCCAGTATGTGCCTCCTGAAACAGATGAGGTTCCTAGCCTCCTGCTTGATTGCAGGCCCCGTGGGGCCCCACTATCCACCTGGGAAATGGGTGTCTCCTCCATCATGCTGGCATGAAGAAAGGTAGAAAAAAGGGCACCCTGGTAGAAAACTAACACAGTTACTTGTTTGGCTTGTTTAAAAGCCAGATTCATGACTCAGCCTTTACCTTTTATGACTCAGGAAATTCCAAGGTGCTTTTTTTTTTCCCCTTGGACTTGTAGGCAGACTCTGATCTCACTTATTATGGGGTAAATCTGCTACAGGCAAGGAGCTATTCCTGACACACATTTGCAAAAAAAGAGCAGCATCCATCCTCCCTTAACTCTCTTTCTGTTCTTAGCAGTCCCTGTGTTCTTTGGCCAGCTACAACCCTCAGTAAAAGTGTCAGGCACATCAAACAACATAAAATAAATCAATCCATTTCCCAGTTTATTTAGTCTAAAAAGACTGAAAAATGGAGTCAAATTGGGGAACCTGTTTATGTGGCCAAGAAGCCCAAGGGACGTATTGAGGAAGGAGTGATATTAAAGTGTTAGGCTAACAGAATCAGAGCTAGTTTGCACTGGGGCGTGCTACCTGTTTCCAGTTCACTGTGGATGGTGTGACTGCAGAGTGATGGATAGTTGTATTTGCAGACCTAATGTCCATGGAAGGTGAAACATGAAGAGGCAAAAGTCATTAAAACTATAAAATTGCCTCAAGGTCCAAAAAAGCAATTAAACACTGAGACTTAAAAGCAATGTGGCTTCCTTGTTTTATTGAAGAGAAGAGTCAGTGGTGATTTACTGAACCCCTGCATGTTTATACATTGGAAGAAGGTACTGAGTTCTCATCAGCCAAGCAGACATTGGCAGAAAGATGAAACTAGAAAACTCAGACTGAAAATATGACACAAACTATTAACAGTGAATGTAACTGAACTGACCAAAACATGAAGTGGAATTTTCCATCATTTGAAGTTCTTAAATTGAATTTAAGTCTTTGAACTAGACAGAGAAGTGTCTTTAAATCCTCCATTTATTGGGATCAGTACAAGACTCTCCAGGATTTAGCCAGGGTGATACAAGTATTGCAATGATCTCTTTTAACATTGTCATTCTTAGAGGGATCTGAGAGCCCCCAGAAGTAGAAGTCAAAGTGTGGGTTGCTGCCATCACTGAGTTAAACAAGAGAAGAAGAAGAACAGAAACAGCCCTGGAGGAACCTGACAGAAAATACAATCCTCAACCTGTTCTTCAGGGCGGTATGTCTCGGGAAGGGGCTGTGGTAGGGGACAACATGCTGGAGAAAGAAGACAGAAGGTGACACTTCCTCTGGTTTGCAGACAAGCTCTGACAGAATTGTTTCCCAGGCCAATCAGGTGTCTAGATCATCACACAAAAAATCTGGTCCTTTTAGAGCTCTCTGTTCCAGCTGATATAAAACCATCAAATTGCCCACATCACATCACAGCATGAAGGGATGAAAGTCATGGAGAGAATACGTGTTACTGGAGTGCAGCTTCTTTGCTCTCCTCTCCCCATCCACTGTCAGCGCAGACTTGAGCATTCAGCCGTGCTGGATCTGGGGAGCAAACACCCCCACAGCACCAGCTCCCCCGGAGGGCTGGGATGGCTGCTGGGGCTCTCACCCCAACCCCACATAGCACACCTGCGTTACAGGAGGTAGCCAAGGCTGAGCTGAGGTCAGTGCACCATCTCAGTTCTAGTTTGGCCATTGAAGTGCTCACCCACCCATCACTGCCCAGCCTGCCACACCAAACAGGAGGGTCTGCCTACTTTTAAATTTACCTTGACACCTCTTTCAGCCCATATCTTGACTCTTTCTCAGGCTAATGTCTATAAAGCTGTTTAACAGGATTTTTCTTCCCTTTGCAAGCGCTCATTTTCCTTATACTATTCTATTTCTGTTTAAGGATGAAAGAGACTTTAAATTCTTTCAAATTCAAATTTAGAAGGGTGAGGGAAAATACTGTGCCTGTGCCTAGGTAAAAGGAGAAAAACACATCAGAGGTGGCCCAGCTAAAGTCAGGGTATACATGAATAGGCATACAGGTGATCAGAGATTTTAGCTCTGATCAAGGTGGAGTTTGCACTCCCATATACCTGGACATGCCATTCAAGGCATGCCATTGCCCATGTACCTGGGCAATATTTTTTATGCCCACTGCTGGCACAGGATAGAAATATAACTGGACCCAGGAGCTGATGCAGACTCTGATACACTCCACCAAAATCACAGGAGGGATGCGCAGCATGGCAGGGGACAGTGTGCCCTTCCTTTTGTTCTCCATGTGGGTTGCTCTCTAAAGAGTGGGGTCCCGAGGGAGTGGGCAGACTGCCTCCCTCGCGGAGCGCTTGCAGGACAAGCGTCCTTCTGCACTTCAAATGAAGCCACTCTTTTTTTTCAAGATTAAATAAATCAAACATCTGTGCATATTTGTATACATGTCAGGTCATTAATCATAATCAGAAAAGCCAGATGAAATGTTTCATGCCGTACTAGCTAAGTTGGAAGAGTCTCAGTGCCATGAGCAACATGAAGGGTGAGCTCTGAGCGTCTCGGCGCTGTGCTAAAATCCGAGCACGATGGACCACGGCGCTGCTGCTTTCCCTTTAAGAGCCCTTTGGCTAACGGCAATACACTGAAATGCAGGAGGTGGGACAACACCACACACAAAAATGAAGAAGTGAAGGCAGGAAAAGTTTCTCCAGAGGAAAAATGCAGGGCTTGTCCTTCACCCTGACGTCAGATCTGTCTTTAATAAAATCCCCAAAGAGCCAAGAGAAAAAGGCAGAGTGCCTAAGCTAAGTTGCCAGTTCGGGATTGCTCTGCATTCCCCAAAGTGGTGTTTTTGTTCAAAACGGCTTTAAATCTGTGTTCAATCAATGTATTTAATCCCGGTTTCCAGGGATGAGGTGGCTTTTGCCCTGGATTCTAGCAACAAGCAGCATTTTGCAGGTGAGTTTGGAAACTGCAGGAGAAACTCATCTTCTGCAAACACACTTGGGTTTAATGAACGGTGAGTGGGCTGGGAGATCCGAGTGCGGTGCGTGGGAGAAGGTGGGCACTGGTGAGCTCCGGGGAGGGGGGAGATGTGGGAGTGAGAAAGGAAGGTGAGCTGTGAAGGGAAAGGGAAAGGGAAAGGGAAAGGAAAGGAAAGGAAAGGAAAGGAAAGGAAAGGAAAGGAAAGGAAAGGAAAGGAAAGGAAAGGAAAGGAAAGGAAAGGAAAGGAAAGGAAAGGAAAGGAAAGGAAAGGAAAGGAAAGGGAAAGGAAAGGGAAAGGAAAGGAGAAAAAGAGGGGGAAAAAGGGGAAAGGAAAAAGTGCAGAAATGTCTCTGAGTTGAGTCAATCTCTGCTCAGCATCCAGGTGTATCTGAACAGAAACTGTAGTGTGGGGTTTAGGTCTTTTCCTTTTTTTTTTTTTTTTTTTTTTTTTTTTTTTTTTTTTTTTTCCCCTTTCCTCCCCTTTTCCTTTTATTGCTACTATTTGTATTGTGAAGCAAAAGAAGGAGGGTAAGATCACCCGCTCCTGCCCGAAGCAGCCAAGGTGAAGCTGTTAGGGGAGCGGGTTGGAGGGGAGCAGGTTCCCGACGGGCGGCGGTGCCCAAAGGGGGCCGGGACCGAAGCCGTCCCGGTGCTGGGAGCGGGGGGGGAGCCGGGGGGGGAGCCGGGGGGGGAGCCGGGGCCGGGGGGGGAGCCGGGGCCGGGGCCGGGGGGGGAGCCGAGCGCTGCCCGCAGGTGTGCCGCTGCCTCAGGGCCGCAGAGGAGGAGGGTTTGGTGTCCCCCTGCCCGATCTCTGTCGCTGCCCGATCCACGCCGGCAGTAGCTGCCGTCCTTCCCCTCCTCTTTGGAATAACCTGTATGGGAAAGCCCCTCATTTCAGAAGGTTGTTTGCGTTTTGCTTTGCTTTTCCCGGTGCGTGCTTGCGGCTTGTGTAGAGTCCCCGGGGGGGAGAGGGCTGCCCGGGGGGGGGGGGGCTGTTGTGTTTAGGAGGGTGCCGGTCGCGGCAGGGAGGCGGCGGGTGCGGGGAGCGGCGGTGTCCCTCGCCCTCATCCCCATCCCCGGGGGCAACGCCAGACCCAGGGCTTGGGGAGCCCTGGGCACCCCGAAAGAGAGGTGGATCCTAGGGACCCTCCTGGGTTACTCGTCTTGAGGCCGGGGCACTCCCCGAACTGGACACGTGAAGCTGTGTCTGAGCGTCGCTACTGATCGAAAGAGGGGGGGGGGGGGGGGGGGGGTAACATCAGCTGCTTTGCACAGGGGGGATTTTGCTTTGTAGGGCTGCTGGCATCGGGGGTTGGCTCCTGTGTTGCGAGATAAAGCGGAGCTTTCAAGCGAGAAAGTAGCACGCGTGGTGTGGTACACCAGGCGCACCTGTGTGAAAGCAGATGGCGAAGCGATAAGTCCTGCGTGAACGTGGAGATGGGCTGATAACGGTGCCTCTTCTAGAAAAAAAAAAAAAAAAAAAAAAGGCAACACAAAACAAAACACAAAACTAACAACAAACAAACGAAATGCACCCCCTCGAGCTCTCTGAGGTCAGTTGAGTTTTACCTCAGTTGATTTTTGTCGAGCAAGTAAAAAGTCACAAAGAAGGAAGGTCCCACCCCAACATCCCCCCCCCCCCCCCAAAGAGTGTTACTACAGGAGATCTGTGTGAGCCTTGTAAATTTTACAGTGGTTGTCCTGCGTTCCCTTGATATCAAAGTTGTAAAAAAAAGCTTCTGTAGCATGAAAGTATGTGTGAGTGCATGCAGACACATGTGCCTGCTGTAGGGGTGAGTAAGTGAGTGCAATCCAAATATTGCTGGCAGCATGTCTGGTCTAAGGAGTATATAAAAAGTGTTCAAAAGAGAATCAAAAATAGCATAAAAAGAGTCTTGTGTCTTGACTGTTTCAGTTCAAGCTCTCCACTGAATGGAGCAGGTGAAGCTGTGTCACACTGGAGCATTCCAGGGACACTGCTACCTCCTGAGCACACCTGCAGAGTTGGACCTGAGAAGGTTTTGCTTAGAAACCATTGAGTAGGGATGATTTCTCTCCAGTAACGAACTGGCTTTCTGTGTGTCTTCTCCACACCTGAACTAGGGTGGGACAGGGGGTTGGTAGGCTGATGAAGGGCAGATTTCTGTCTGGTGTACATAAGAGAGTGAGGGAAAGGGGGATGAAAAGAATCTATAGCATGGAGGGATGAGAGGGGCTGGTGAGAACTGTGAGGCAGCATTAGCCTATGTAATACTTAAAGGACTTTTAGGAGAAGAGCAAGATGAGTTTGGTCTGCTTAAGGGGAAGATGTCTGAAAGAGCAAGGAAAATTAGAATTGATGTGGGATATTGTGGCTATTTAGCTGGCATGGTCACTCTTCTCATGAGGGATATCTCAGTAAAATCACAGGGGTCATAATAGATGAGTGCTCATAAAGCTCTGACACCACCCCGCCTCATTGTCTATTGTGTTGCATCTTTGATGGCATCATCACAACAGTAATAAAGATCTTTCCAACACTGCAGAGGCATCCATGGAGTGGTAGCATCAAACAAGTCACTGTGCACAGGCAAATCCCTGTGGTCTCCCTGGGGACTTGTCACTCTTCACATATATGAAAAAATATGGACAGAAGAAGATGTTCCACTAAGAAAGAGAAGGGTTAACTATCTGGAATATAATGGAATATATATGCTTATTTCAGGGAGAATGGCAGAGGAGTTAATGTGGGAAGGTCAGGCAGGTCTCCAAGGGCATGTCAGAAGGCAGCTGTCAGGTTCTGCGCGAGTGTCCCCTGTCCCCCCACTACTGTATTAAGCTACAGGCAGTTACTGAGTTCTTCAACAGTTTTATCAACAAGGTTTTTTAATAGTGCATAACTGCACAGGCGATGGGCTTGGGAAGAGAAAAACAGCTAAGCATAGCTGGAATTTCAGGCATAAGTTTTCAAACATTTCTTAAAATATTTTTTTCATAGATATAAGGGCAAAGACCATGGGAGCCTAAATCCTGTCAACTAGGCTGAGATTCCTCGGTGCCTGAGTCATTTCTGCAGCAAGGAGTTTTAGGCTAGATGTGTTGTACTCCTTCAGTGTTACAAATTGAGTAATCAGACCCAGGATCTTCAGCCTCCAGTCCTGATGACTCAGCAGATATGAGACCCCTTGTTCAGATGGGACAAAATGTTCCAAACCAGGTTGATGATTAGAAAAACAATTCTGCACTTTGTAGAAAATTAGTAAAGGAGATTACATAAGAAGAACAGTATTGGAGGTTTACTAAAACTTTTGAAGTGGAGGAATGGATCTAAATATCTAAAATAATAATTAAAGAAAGGGGCGAATGGAAACCTGCAGACTTTTCCTTTAATGGTGAGGGTAAGCAGCAGGTCAAATAACAAGAATGATATTGTTCTTCATCACATCAACTGGTAGACAGATATTGACACTTTTATTTGATGTCATGGCAGTCACGGCACACAAATGTCAGTTTTTTGGCTTTAGTGGGTGGGCAGGAGTAGAGAGATGTTCAAAAATGGATTTATATAGGCAACACGACCTTTGTAAGCATTGATTTCATGAGTTAGTCACTGATAATGACCCAAGTTCAGGGCTGCCTCAGTCTGTGTGGAAAGCTGTTTGAGAACCATAATGTGTTTTTCCTTCTCTTTTCTAGAGGATTTATTGGCACAGTTGTGAAGCCAAGGATTTAATTTGTAAAATGTTTGGATTTGGTGTCAGGAAAAAATTATTACATTTCTTCAGGCTCTTCCAGGCAAAACCACACTCTGACCAAACATGAACCAAAAAAAAAAAAAAAAAAAAAAAAAAAAAAAGTCACAGATTGATTTATTAGTCATATGTAATCTAATACTAAGGGTTCCAGACACCTTTATTCTTGCAAAATCCCATGGCTCTTCAGGGGAGGTGATCTGAGGTTTATCTATTGAGTGCTTCTTAACAGAAGGATATGGCTTGCAACATGGATAGTGATGCGTAGGTAATTTTAGGCAGCATAGTTTCAAAGTTGATGTGTCTTGTCTTTTCCCGATAACATTCCCACCATTCCCTGTTGCTTGACAGTTTCTGGTTACCAGAGACAAGCTCGATATACTTCTCTTTAGAAGGGCTCCTATCCTATGCTTCCATAAATTGTGTTAATTAAAATTACTCTGGTTATACCAACTGAAGATTCAGCTATGCAAATGAGCATCTTGTGGTTCAATGCTGGTAGACATAATCCCCATGGGTATAGCTATATAATATGTGGGGATTTCCCAAAGTAGATCTTTTATTTGGCAGTCCCCTGTCACAGATTCACCTGCAGAATGAAATCATTGCTAAGGCAACATCCTGAAGGTAGCACTGAATGTGTTTCACATGGATCAGGACTCCAAACCCAAGTCTGTTTTTGATGAAGATGCCTCCTAAATACACAAACACACCCACACAGAGTTTTTGCTGAGAGCAGTAGGTTTTTATGAATTTTCTTCATAATTTCTGAATTTGCTTTGATAGCCACCAGCTATCAGTGTGGAGTTGCCTGTATGTCAACATTAACCAAGACAGATCTGGGGGCAGGAATTGTCTTCCTCACCCCACTGCAGTTGTGCCACTGCCTGTTTGCGTCTCCTTGGGCAGGTCCTTTCCCCATTTCAGAACTGCAGCAGTCATGCATGCAGTGTGAGTACTTTGCTAGTGGGACTTCTCCAGGGTAAGGCATTAGTTAAAAATAATAGGTGTGGGTTTTAGCAAAGGCATGAGATTTGCATGATGATGCTGGCTGTTTGTCCTTTGAAAGTCTCATGCATGTTTAGATTCTTCTGCCTTCTCCAGGTGCATTGGAAAGGCACCAGTCAAAATTTTCAGAAGTCCTCCACATTCACATGAGACATTTGACTTCTTTCTTCAGAAGCTCAAGGCTCCCACATTAGGATGTTAAGAGTTGCTTTAGAGTTTTGCCAGTGCTCAGCTTACTGAGAACTGCTCTTTTTGGATGGCCTCAGTGTCCCAGCGGGGTCTTGAGCATTCCTGTCTGGAGAGCCCTGGCTCTCATGCACAAGTGGAAATGAAGCTGTTTTAAACAAAAAAGAAATAGTATCATGTATGTGAACATTGGCAGCTGTGGCCTGGCAAAAGCTGAACGCCCACAGCTTCAGCTGAAGATACATTTGAGTATCAAGCCTGACAGTGTCTCATATTGTGGACCACAAAGCATGGTAAGGTTTCTTCACTCTTTCAGATTTGTCACCCAGAGTTGCACCAGGAGATGCAGTATAGGCAGCCTGGATTAAGATGTTCACCCTGATTCCCTCTTTGCTTTCTTATAATACAGCTCAACTATTCTCATTATTATGGTACTTATGTTAAAAGTAGAATTATCTGTTTCTATTAAATAGAAACTTTGACTGGCCATTGTCAGCTTGACAACTGTTTCTGCTAAATAGAAACTTTGACTGACCATTGTTAGCTTGACAGTGATGGGCCCAAACAAAGCCTACCCATTTGTTTTCTTCCTGTGTTCTGATGTCCACCAAGAATTCGGACCCAGTTTCTTGGACTGGGCTTACAGCACCCAATTTCCCCATCACTCCCTCTTCCAAGGGGGATCACAGGGCTTTATTTTTGCAGATGTGTTCCTAGGTCAAGGGACTCTGACTCTGCTGCTTTAGAAGCTCTGTGCAGATGTTCTCCAGTGCTGCTCTGGGTTTCCTAGCTGTGCGTAAGGATCACTGGATCTCCTGCACCCTGGTGGTCTCCTAGCTCTGAGAGGTACCTCCACTGGTGCCTCTGTTATTTACTGCATCCGTACTGATACCTCATGTGTTTCCCTCTTGGCCACTGTTTGTTCTTCACCCTGGGTAAAGCTTCTGGAGTCTTGTTAAGCCCTTGTGCCTTCTCACAGACTGCTGCTGGGCTTTGATTTGTAATGTTTCCATTTGGGCTAGGTGTGGGAAAGTAGAAGGGAGAAAAGGCATTTTCACCTCTTTGGGTGCCAACAGCTGGCTCCACTCTACAAGTAATTCTTCTCATGGATGAGGAAGGAAAGGAGAGCCTTTAGGCTGAAACAGCTGTGAAAGGAGATAACACTTAAGCTGAGCTTTGCAGCACAACTTGAATAATGAATTTCTAATACTTGGGTTGGTAATGCATTCCAGGACTGTGTGGTCATCTCTGTGTTCCTCTTCTCTTTCTCAATAGCTCCCACGTTGTTCTTATGTTTTATTAGTCTGGGTCTGTCATTCTACTTAACCTATAAAGCAAATGAGAGATGAGCAAGTTGGGAGTCCAAGTTTCATGAACTCCAGGATGGCATGCAATGAGCCCAAAGGGAAACCTGAGAAGTATTTGCAGAAATAATTGTGGGTTCATGCATCATCTGCGGAGGGTTGTGAGTCACCTGTATCCTGAAGTTGCTGGACGTGTGCAGTTAGGTCTTTGTTACCATTGAGCAATTACAGCCCTGAAAAAGGGCCTTCTCCTAAGAGCTTGCTGTGCAGATTCAGATGGAGTTATAAGAAAAAAAGCCTTGTGCTTGGTGATGGGGCAGCATAACAAGGTCACTTGGTCCAGCATTTCATTGACACTCGGATGAACAGAATTCACAATATCTGTAATGCTTTGGCTGCTTTTATAAATTCTTCTTAGAGTTGAAACAAACTCATTCTACTCATCACCTGTCATTTTCCTTCCTAACATACTGAAATAATCTTCAGCGAAAGGCTTTCAGGTGGACATGAAGCATTGGTTTTATTATTACATCTCTAGTATGTAACTGTCTAGCTTGACTGACTTAGTAGCTACATTAGATTTAGAAACATGGAACTAATATATGTAGTATCTGTATATAATGGAAAGAACACAGTAAAGTCAGTAGTAGTAAGCAACTTTGTAATTCTGTACCATACCTGACACAAAACTTGCTGTGTGCCACCAAGAACTGTGTAGCTCACAGACTTAACAACTTGACAAAAACTGCTCTGGATGACTCAGGGATTTTTTTTTTTTTTTTTTTTTTTTTTCAGAAAGGAGCAATTCTTTAGATCCATGTGCATGCTATCACTTTTGACTTTCTAGAATTTATGAATGCAAGTCAAACTTTAATTTCTGAGTGGTTTAAAAGTTTTAATTTCTTTACATGCTCTACCAGCTTTCCAGACTACCATCCTACTTTAATTTTCAGTGTTTTCTGACTGAAGATTTTAAAGTAATGAGAGACAGCAAAATGAGTGGGGGGATTGTTTCTTTCTCTTGCTGAAGTTTCCTCATCTCTATATACATATGCCTGGCCTGGCCTGTAACAGGATGATTATACAGAAAGGAAGGGAGCATGGCTTCCCTGAATCTCAGTTTGGTGCAATTTGGGCACAACACTAATCACCTGAAGCAGTGACTATGGTGAATTTGTTTTACTCCATGAAGGGGCCAGTCTTCTCAGAGTGGGCAGACAACTAATGAACCAAGGATCTGCAGAGAGACTGGTAACTTCCCACAAAAGTGCCATCACTACCTTACAGCATCTCCTGACTGTGCTCTAAACACTTGTGTCATTGTCACTGCCATGACTAATAAATGGTGTCCTTGACATTCTCATATTGGTGGTGCAAGAGGTTACTCTGCATCTGTTATTTCTGGTATTGTGGGTCCTCCTTTCTGGGTTTTAAAGTCCACCAAAATATTCCTGGATGCGTATTAAGACCAAGCAGGCTATAGCTCACATTTATGTTCACCAGCTTATATCTGCTGTGACAAAGGGAACTTTCTGTATCTGGGCTGATAAGAAGACAGAGACATAGAAATCCATATGAGGGAAATTAAGTGCTCCTCTGAACGGTTGGCATATGTACTTGGCTGCCCTCAGGCTACTAATTCCCTGGGTTTAGAGTAACAGCTGGGTCATTTTAGCTGTTTAGCAAGGAAGGACGAAACCACAAAAACTGCAGCCAGTGCTGAGAATCTGCAAGTGGATTATACTATAAAACTTTTTTGTTACATATTTATGAGGAAAAAAGGGTGGAAAATTAATTAGGAAAATATCCAGGTGCCATTAACTAGTTTGGCCATTCAGCAAGTGATTTATTTATAAGCACTGTCGGCAGTATTTACAGCTGGGTCTTGATTTTGGAGGACTAGGTCATACCCACAGCATCTGTGTGTGGGCTGATATACGTTGATGCAAGAGAATGGGGGCAAATTTAGTTGGCTTCTTTCTGGGAGTTTTTCTTCCACATTTGACCTTAGGTATTGCAATTATTGTAGTTAAATATATAATGACATCCTTGCTATTCAACACTGCAGTTCATTTATGGAGATTTTTCACTATTCATTTTCACTGTTTTATTAGAGTGCCAAGTGTACATTTTTAAAATTACTTTTAAAAAATAAATATGGGTCAGAGAAGCTGCAAGCTGATGTCTATGAGGCAGTGAATTTCTGGGCGTCACTTGACTTATTTTTCCATATATTACATCAAAATCTGTACTAAACTTCCTCAGTGCACTGGGGTTCCCCAAAGAGGTGGTGTGATTGTGCTTATGCTGGCTGGTGAATTCCTCACCAGCCAAAGCTCCCCAGGTGTGGGTGAGCTCCTGGGCTTGTGGCAGAGTGATGCATTATGTGCCTGGTTTCAGGCTCAGATAAGATGCTTCTGCTTCTTTTAGACGATATTCTTAACTCTGTGATTTACATATGCATATATATATAAAATATGGGGTCCAGAGGAGGCCACAAAGATGATCAAGGGGCTGGAACATCTTCCTTATGATGACAGGCTGAGAGTTGGGGTTGTTCAGACTACAGAAGAGAAAACTCCAGGGAGACCTTCCAGCAGCTTTCCAGCACTTAACGTGGGCCACAGTAAATATGGGGAGGAACTGTTTGTCAGGGAGTGTAGTGACAGGGTGAGGGGTAATGGTTTTATACCGAAAGAGGGTAGATTTAGATTCGTTACAAGGAAGAAATTCTTTCCTGTGAGGGCGGTGAGACACTGGCACAGGGTGCCCAGAGAAGCTGTGGCTGCCCCCTCCCTGAAAGGGTTCAAGGCCAGGTTGGATGGGACTTTGACCAACCTGGTCTGGTGGAAGGTGTCCCTGACCACAGCAGGGGGTTTGGAACTAGGTGATCTTTAAGTCCCTTCCAACCCTAAGCATTCAATGATTCTATGATTTTGTAATACATGTATGCATATATCCACATCCTCCCTCTATTTTTATGCTTCGTGTCAGTTATTCCATATGTATCGTGTAGACAATCTGCTTGCACTTGAGGAGATGTTTTTGTCATATTTTTGACTGTTCCCTTCCACCCCCCCCGCAATATTAAAATGTTTTCCAGAGTATCATCTGGGAGCCTAGAGTATGTAATTAGAGGAATAAATGGATGTTACAACAGCATAGTTGAGATCCCTTTAAAACCTCTGCATCCCTGATGATTGTACCATTTTATAGAGGAATAATTAAAGAATTGCATTTGACTTATTCCCTTGTGACTATATGACTGTAAAAGTGTTGATCCTGGTTTTATTGTTCACCCTGTAAAACACACGGGAAGCTTTCTTAGAAAAACTACCTCTACAGCTGAAGCTGTGCAGATAAAAATATTTTGGCTTAACACCTCCCTTGCTATAAACTTCCCAAATGTGTTTTTTCTGGCACAAATCGTGCCTGTGGACCAGCCTTGGCCCAGCAGGATGCTCGGAAGAGGCAGGGTGCTGTGCAGGGCTGCTGGGGAGCACCACAGCCTCGTCATTTGTGCACCAACACTGCCCTCGCGTGTCAGGGATTTCGGAGAGCAAACCTGAGCCTGCGTGTAGGCTCTGCACACAGCTCCCGCTCCTGCCAGGCTTGCTGTGAGCTACAGGGGGCCCACACCAGTTATTCAGACAAGCAGAAATGTCAGTACCCATGTAAGTAGAAATTCATCTTTACCCTCCTGAAGACAAAACACATAGCTGGTGTCCTCCTCTATGTATGAAAGCAGCAGCGTTAACTGTTTAAGGCCTGAGATGTTGCCACTTTCCAGTTTGGGGTTGTTTTGGGGAAGTGGTGATATTTGTATGGTGTGTTTTTTAGGAGGCATGTGGGTGCTGATGGACATAAAGTCTAAGCAACTCTCTCCCTGTGACCTGCCAAAGTGCTTCAGTACCAGGGCACAGAACTACCTAGGTCAGTGGGTTGTGGTGGAGCTGCAGCAATACCCTGGCCTGAGCAAGGGCGTTTGTTATTTTGTATGTTTTAAAATTTAATTTTATTATTTTATTTTATTTTAATTTAATTTATTTTATTTTATTTTAATGTCATCATGCCTCTGGATCAGAAATGGGAATTTTGTCACTTGGTTGATTTAGACCAGAGCCCCAGCAGGTATTATAGCTACATGTAAGCCAGAGTGAATCATGTGTTAAGGACCCATTTCATCACTGTGCACAGATGCATCAAGTTATAAACTTCTGATGAGCACGGTTTTGTCGGTTTTGAAAGTGTCGGAGAGGTAAAAGAGTCTTGCCCTTTTGCAGGCATCATGTGTGTGTGATGGTTGAAAGTTAAAACACTAAGCAACAGACTGCTGAGCTGACGGCATCTGAGAGTCGGATCAGTGGAATGATTGCTTTTTTTTGCATCCAGTAAGAACTAAACAACTTAGTTTATTAACTGTGTGTAGGAGGAGGGATCATGGTATGGTTAAAGTGTAGGAGCAAGAAATCTAACTGCTATTTTTGGCTCTGCCACAGACATCCTGTCTGACTTTGGGACAGTCACTTCATTTCTTGGGCCCCAGATTAAAACAGGATTATTCAATAATTTCACCCTTGTGAAAGGTGTTGCTTTCCACCATGAGCAATCCCCCCTAGAAGCAGAATGTGACATTCTTTGCTTGCTCCTGCAAGTGCCATGTGTACATTTCCATCCGGAGAGCTGATACCTCTGAGTGTATCAGCCTTCACATTTACTGCTTGAACCAGTTATTTTAGGTTCCTTCTCTGGCATCTTTTTACCAAAGCCCTGAATTTCAGTTCTGTTTTCACTGACTTCAGGGCCAGGAGGATTAATTCTCCAGCACAATACGTAATTTTCCTACACTAATAACTTCACTCCTTTTCTTTTTTCTTCATGAATTTATGCCAGGAAGTGTTCTTGTTTCCTTGCTCGTAGTTTCCACTGTATTTAATTTGAAAGCAATGGTTTTGTCTCCAAAGTCTTGTAAAAGCCAAGGGCAAATTTACCGGCCTCTCTCTTTTTTCTTCCTTCCCCATTTGCAATGCGTCAGCTTTTGTTGAGGGTGGGAGGGAAGGTACAGATGCTTTTTGGGTCTTTCTGTTGTGTATTAAAACAGGATCTGAGCTTCAAGCATGTCTGGAATAATGTTTGCAGTGCAAAGACCAGGCTGGCTTAAGAACTGGCTCTGACCTCCTCTGAGCCCCCTCCTTCCCATCGCCTGAGTTTGCTCTTTTTGCGGTTTCTGAGCCAGCTCTTCAGGAACAATCTGTTCCCCCTGTTCAGGGACTCATCACCACCCCCTCCTCCTTTTTCATAACACATAGGACAAAATGCTGTCTGTAGCCATCACTCTGCTGACTGCTGCCCTGTAGTAGTTTTTGCTAAATAAGCAAATGCCCCTTAGAAAAGTGGTTTGGATCAGCCGATCTCTCAAGCCTCACATGGGAGACTTACATGGGTGATCTTTCCTCCAAGCTCCCCCTGGCTCTCTCTCCCTGTGATCCTGCTGTCTCCTCATCCCTACTGCTCTTCTCAGCTACAGCTATGTGCAACCAAAATGTGGTGAGAGAATCCCACATTGTTATCCTGCCAGCATCAAGGATGCACCGCTTCCTGGGGCTGCAGCGTGGGGCTGGCCAAGGCAGTTAAACCTACACTGGTTACCTAGACATCTGTGCACCCACAGCCTCAGGTGGCCTCCTCTTGATGTGGGGCTCCAGAGTAGGAGATGGACAAATACCTGCTGCAAAAGTGTGTTGCAATAAAATGACTGTGTGAACTTACATGAGGGCTTAACCAACCTTATCAAAGTCTTGCACGCCAAATATTCTGGACCAAGCCCTGCTGATTTTCAGAAAGGGAAAGAATCATGTTCTTAGCCATGACCTACCAGCCAAAAGAAGAATCCTTCCAATGCCAGGACTGTAGCATTTTAAATGTGATTCTCCATGGAAATGCAGACCAACCTAGACAAGAGGTAGAGAAATTGTCTATGACAAAGTAAGGAAACTTGATGACTGTGAGAGAACATCAAGGTGAATATTTTGAATCTGAATCCAAGGTTTTCTTTAAAGAATGCTATCAAGTAGTCAAACTATTTAAAATAAACTTCTCTTAAATTTGCAGCTAGCTGCAGAGAAGATCTCAGAGCAACTATGTATGGGAACTTCCTCATGAACCCCAGTTCAGTGCTGAAGAAACACTGTTTTGGAACAAAAACATTATTTTATTCCCTTCTCATTAATGTCAAATAAATATATATGAGCTATTTGAATAGTAATAATTCTGATTTATCTTAATATTACAAATGTATTTGCTGCCTCTTAAGAGCTGTCCTGTTTTTTAGCCTCTGCCTGTGGAAAGCCCCAGTGCTTTTTTGTACCTTTTAATCTCATAATTTTTTTGTGGTCATCTTATTTCCTTTTAATGTTATTAAAGCTCAAAAGATGTGCAGTCTCTACAGTTTTCACTCATTTTTTGCCAAACTACTACTTACATGGATCATCTAATGCTGTTAAGATCTACTGCATGAAATTATAGATCAACATTTACCCTGAATTGAGTAATCACCTGGAAAAAAACCCAAGATATGGATCTAAATCACTCTTAAAGATGAAAATTAAGATGAAAACATAGCAGAGTGAATGAGAAACCTCGTCATCCTCTTCTGAAAAGGCACTAAAAAAGCAGGCAGTGTCTGTTCCCTTCTGGTTTGGGGAGTTAATGGTTGTGAGGTCTGTGAATAAGGGGTGTGAGACCCTGGTCCCTAAGGGTCAGCCCTAAACTCCACTCAACCACAGTGTAGTTTGTAGCAGGCTTAAAATTATTAGTTGTTAGCTTACAAAATGAATGTATTTGGAAAAAAAATGTTGTTCTTTCTCATATGGCATCAGTCTCTTTGTAAAAGGTTTGCTTGCTTGTGTGCTTGTTTGTTTTTCCCAATAAAAGAGGCTGCGTAGGATTGTTATCACAAGAGCCATGTGAGTAACAAAACTCACATTTTTTTCTCACCTTGTGATAAAACCAAATGCATTCCCTGCCTTTTTCTATTGTTCAGATGAGCTAGAGGGGTTTCAGACAACGAACATTGTCCCAGGCTTACACAGTACGTTAACAGACAGCTTCTGTAACAGAAACTGGGAGGGTGGTAAGAAAGAAAAGCCTTTGTGTGTTACAATTAAAATGCTGAATTCAACTGTTTTCTTGGAAGGCTAATGGGAGCTCTATACAGGGTCAGGAACCTGAGACCAGATCCACACAAACATTCTAATATCTTTTTATTTTTCTCCACTTTATGTCTGAATCCAAATTGAAACCAATGAGACTTGGACACTCCCGTCTCTGTGAACCTGGGTGAAAAAATGGAGAAATAGAAAATCATAATTATAACTTCATAGGGTTATTCAGCCTAGGAGAATAGAGGAGGGGGGAGAAAAGTGTCCTGGAGACTAGGGAAAATGTGGGGGTGAATGCTGGGAGATGAAAGTCATGGGAGGTCTGGTCCGCAGTTCCTTGACTGCTTCTGGCTCTGCTCAACCTTAGGGCCTGGCAGTCATCCTCAAGCTAGTAAATTCCCATTGTGTGAGACTTCCTTGACTCTTGAATAGGCTTTATTTCTTCGTGGTGGCCTGGAAAGTGGATGCCGTTGCTGATAAAGTGCCGTCCAGCTGTCAGCACACAGGAGCCTGCTCTCTCCTCTCTCTGTACTTTGTTGCTGCAGAACTCTCACAGTTGAGGTCTTTCTTTTCTGTATTAAATCTCAACTGTTAATCTCCTTGCTAGGTTTGAGGAAGAAAAGAACAAGTTAAAAAATGCACTTCTGACTCCAGATCCCACTTTCCTGTTGATACAGCTGTGTGCTTCCTACTCGCTGGCTCAGTAAACAGACTGTTTAACCGTTCAAATCTTGCAGTTGTGTTGCTTCAGCATCACCGGTTTCTCTCCTTAAAGCAAATTTCCCCTCTTGTCTCTGTCCAGAGTGGCCATTTTTTCCTCTTTTTTTTTTTTTTTTTTTTTCACATCCCCACACATTTCACATCCTGTTGTGGTTTAACACTTTATTCAAAAAGAACAGGATTTCCTCTTGGTTTTGATGAAAATACTTCTCTCTTTCACAACCCCCCCTTTCTGGTGTGGTGTTCATGGACGAAAAAGTAATTATACCTTCTAAGTTTAATTCACAATAACTAAAATTCAATCAATAAAATTCCTGGCAAGGGAATCAGCAGAAGACTGATTTACCAAAATTCTGTAAAAAGAATTTTTATTGCATGAGATAAGAATGTGTCTACTGCACTTCAGCTTGGGATAAGTTACATGACAAGGGTATTTCAGTCCTTCATACCAGAACAAAATCTTCACTGAATCTGTATCTGTTTTCATTCTGGTGTTGTATGGTTATTTAATTGATGGCATTGATGGTATCACACCCATTGATGGGGACCTAGCTGCATCTGGCTCTGGCATCCTGAATAAAACCTCTCTGCTACTGATGTGGAGCTGTAAGTATATTCAGGTTGAGGAATAAACTGGCGGTCAGATAATCATTCCTCTTATGTGAACAAAATGGAGAAACCCTGTCTTTTTTTCTAGAGTAGATGGGTTGAAGGTGTACAACTGTGGTGTCCCCCTGCATTTGAAGTCCTCCAGACAGCTCTGAAAGTCATATTCAGTAAAATTCAAATGCTACAAGCTGAATACTAATTTTTCTATGGGTGAGTGGATAGAAATTTGTCCTTCCCAGGCACATCACCAGCCTAGTCATGGGCCTATAGCCCTTTTAGCAGCTCTGGCTTTCCTACCTCTCCCTATCTATACTGATATAATCATAGAGGAACTCTCTTGGGATCTCCCTTGCCCTTATGTTCTGGCTATCATCTCCCTTGATGGCAGCTTCATGTTGCTCCATGGTCCAGGCAGCTCACAGTTTTCAGAGCTTGTTTCTTGTAGCAAAAGAAGCATTACCGCCCCTGTTCTGCAGACACAGAGAGGCTAAAAGCTTGGTTCAAGTAGTAAAGTCGTGCCCTGGTCCTTCAATCTAGAGTTTACCTTCTCTACCGTTAGTAGCCTTAAAGCTAGGCATTTTATCTAGAGTAGTTATCAAGTGTCTTGCAGAGTCAGTGCAATGATCTCCCCCTCTGCATAGAGGGGTGCATGGTTTGCATCCAGCAGTTGCAAGTACAGCTAGTAGCACAGAGAAGCTGAGGAGGGTGGAGCCCTTTACACATAATCTGACCAGCGCAAAACATCCCACTGATGTACTGAGTGTCTTGCAAATGTGGCAGCTGCTTATAACCAAATCTTCAGTCTTTTACAACACTGGACAGTGAGGTGGTGATTTGCTCAGGGGCATTTTTGGAGCCATTGTGCATATGCATTTGATTGTCAGTAGTTTTTATTTGTTGACTAGCTCTAAATTAATTTGACTGTGCAATTCATCTGCCTTCCATTAGCATCAATATTCTTTTAAGGCATTTATATTTTAGTCACGCTGTTCTGGCTGCCATTTATCCTTTGCAGTGACTATGAGAAGCAAACAAGATGCATCCATGTGTAATAACCATGTAGCTCTGTGGTCTATATTAGAAAGAAACTTCTTTAACAACTATTATTAAAAGCAAGCTGCTTACATTTGCTTATTTTAGTAGTCTTATTTACAACTGTGTCTTACTGCATTTTCACCTCCAGGTCCCAATCAAAACTGATTTCCTCTCACTCTCCTCCTCTTTCCAGCTATGTCCCTAGATAAACAACAGTGAATATATATTATGAGAGGAATTTTACCTTTCTTGCCTTTTCTGAGGGGAAGCTGACCAGATATTCTCTTTGTTGTGTAAGAACTGAGTAGCTTCTACATTCACTAAGAAGAAAAAAATTATTTTTCTGCCTTTAATGGGATGAATTTTCCCTCAAATGGCTGTGTAATCCAAAACATTGCCCTCCTGATGTACTTGTCTTGAAAACAGTTTGTTTGTTTGTTTGTTTGTTTGTTTTTTTATTTAAGAATAATGTGTTGCTTGGTTTCTTTGTCTGTTGGTTGAGCCTGTAGCTCAGGTTAATTTAATGACAGCATTCAAAAAATCAATAATAATAATACAAACACACCTCATGGTTTTCCCTGTTGTCTTATCAGATGTTCTCTTTGGAATTTCTTCGTTGCTTTTTCATTTGACTGAAAGCAGTGATGACATTGATTTCTAACATGATCCCAGATAGGTCAGAGTCTCTTATGAAGAACTCACTTATGTCAAGTTGGTGCCAGCTTTAAGGGATCAGTTTCATATAGATGGCATCCAGTTTGTAGACTTCTGATGTCCTTTTGAATGTCTCTTAGGCTCAGGTACATTATGGCATTGTACATCTGACTACCACTGGGACTTAGCTGAGCATCTGGAATATCACTAGATCTCAGTTTCCCAGATGTCAGATAATGAAGATGCTTCATTCTACCCTTCTCCTTTTGGTAGACTATAAACTATTTGGCCAGGCTTCTCTCTTGTAACAGATCATAAAAACTCAGCACAAGAGTGTCCTGGATCTGGCACATTCGATGATGAGTACATTTAGCGTACTCAATTTACAGTCTCCTCCTTTCTGCTTACAAAAACAATATTTCAATTTACTTCAGGGTCTTGAATATCATCTAGAAAAGTTAACAGGTTCCAGATTTTTTTACTTGTTTCTTCCATCCTTATAGCTTTATCCCTCATGATCTCCAATATCATCTGTGTGAAGGGTCTTTGTATACATGTTTTGGCAAGTAATGTCTCTGATCAATATGTTGATCTAGTAAATTCCTTTAGTTAGACTGGGTTTTTTCCAGGGATTTGGGGCAGATAAGCTCAGCAAAGCTTGGGAAAAGGAGGCCTCAAGCTAATCACCACACTCCTGCTAAATGATCTCACCATAAATTTGGCAAGATCGTTTGTGCTGATCTCACTTTAACTTCCAGTATGAGCTTACATCAATTCATCATTTGTCTAGTTCATGGGTCACCATGTTTCTGGCTTCCTGTCTACCTGGTGTGCATGGGCGCAGACTCCCCTCCAGCCATGCTCTGTACATATGAACACATCCAGAGCTTGCAGCTACATTTCTATTGAATATACTGGTTTTATTTAAAAGTCTTTTGTATTTTTGTGTGTGTGTGTTCTTGTTTGGTGGATGTTTGCTTTTTGAGTCAGAGGAGAAAATGTTCAGAAGGGTGTGCTTAGCATTCTACTGCTTGTTCCTCTTTTCAGATATCAGATATCACTGTTGAAAAGGACTTCAGATTTCCTTTTTGAAATCCTTTTCAGCACAATCTAAGACACAATGACTAAATGTCTAATTAAATTTGTTGGGGAGGATTTTAGGAGTCAATTGTTTGACACTGGTATCCTGTGATATGGTTAAAAGCTTGATATCAGCTTTAGGAAGAAAACAGATTAGGAACAGAATGTGTCCCCAGGGAATTCAATACTTCAGTTCCTTGAAGAGGTGATTTAAAGCAACATATGCTCTGTGCTGTGTATCATTTTATACTTTCCTTCAGATCACTGAACCTGAAGAATATTATTTGGATACATGTATATTTGTGTAAATCAGTTTACAGCACCTCAAGAAATGTAATGGGAATATTGTCTATGATTTTGAAAGAGGCAGAAGAGACATATAATAGTGAAGACAGACAACTTAACTGTTTAAAGTAGCATAGGCCATGGCACTGTTTCTGTCCCGCTGCTGATGTGATGAGATGCCCACAGAGCTTGATGTGGGAGGAGGTAGTAGGTGTTCAGTTCCCTTTTCCTCTTTGTGACAACATGGGCACTATGTTTATTTCATGTTTGTGGTTGACCCTTCACCCTGTCTTAAACATTTCATATGACTTTAACTTTCAGGGGGGTTTTGTGGTTTGTCTCCTGACTCTGTGAGTCTCTTTTGCCTCTGCACCCTCAGTGTGATAGCAACACTCACTTGTTTCCCATATAAGTCAGCACACCCACAGTCCTATTTTAAGAGATTTCCAGATGTCTGGCGCTTGTTCAGAACATCAGTCGAACTTCTTGCTGTCTGGATGCATCCCATCGTATTCAACTCCTGTTTTCCTTCCTTAATTTAAATACTACTGTTCCTAACTCAGTAAGTTTTTAACACCATAAATACTTCCTTTACACCCTTGAGTTTTTTCCTGCCAGACTTTGCACACTGTGCACAGTCACTGAAGAGGAGGGGTGCAGCTCTTGCCATCTCTTCAGTCTTCCCTATATCTGTCTAAATTAGTGTAATCAAACCCACTTACCTAATAATCCCCAGATTTTTTAGAAAACAGTATGATTTTCATATACAGAGGTTAAGGTTCCTTTAAACTGCTGCAGTCTTATAATATAAAACTAAACTCTCTGTATTTGCCATAACTATCAGTAACTCCATGTCTTCTGTACCAGTCACAGGAATTTGTTTTCCACCATCTGGTACATTGTGTCCTCCTTCCTACCTACATGCAATGAGCATCTATGTTTAGTAGACTCTTACACAGATGTTTCTGGGTATGGGAAGTTCAGTGCAATAATCATTGGTCCATGATCTCTAGAAGTGAATCTGTTTATTCTCATGGGATCTCATGGAGGGTGATATCAGCTGAATTTTTCACAATACACATACTAAAGTATCACAAGGCTTCCAAGCATAGCAGTATTATTACACATGTTGAACAAGGGTCAGTGGAGTTTCTGGAGAATGTGAGGGAGGTTCTGCATCTCTCATCTTTCACTTAATGTCCTGTTCCCATGCTCTCTAGTTTGACTGGGACTTGATCTTGGTCAAGGCATATTTTATCCAGTGGTGAATCCTGCAGGTTCTTCCTCTTCCCACCTTCCCGGTAATACTTTCTCCTCTTTTGGACCAAAATATCACCTCTAATGCCTTCTCATAATCTATGAACTCTATAAACTGCAGCTCTGCTTTGGCACTTGGCTGGGAAGAGGAATAAGCGTTGCAGTCCAGGAGAAAGAAAAAAGGGGTCACATTTGATTGCTTTACATCCTCACTGCTGAAGCAGAGAAGTGGTCCCCTTGACCTCAGGCTGTCTCTGTAGTGGGAAGCGAGAGGATGGAGCCAGAAGCACAGTAGAGCTAAGTGGAGCCATGCAGAGAGGTCGAGACCAAAGAGCAAGACTTGCCCTTGCAAGCACAACACAGCAATCACATGGATGGGGTTTAGCATTGCTGGTACTTAGAATTGCAGTATTATCATTATTCTTTTCCATTGCTTAGTGTAAGATCAAGTCTGATGATATCCCTCTCCCACTCTGGATTTCGGTGGTTTCCTGATTTGATTTTATAGAAACAGCCTCAGGCACTACTCAAACTCTGGTTGAACATTTGGATTCCATGATTCTGTGAGAAAAAGCTGCTTTCCTCCCAGACGTATGGCCAGACTACACCCAGATCAGATGACTAGGCTGTGGTAGATATTGATGTGGATGCCTTTGCTTCAAACATACAAATGTTGCTTTAGTGATGTCCCTGCATACACAGAGCTAATTCACTTCAGATTCTACGAGACTTTTGCCATGATTTTGCCTAGCAAAGGATAAGATAACATACATCATTTCAAGCTGGGTCTCAATATTCTGTGATCAGACTCTAAATTAACCTCATGTCTTCCTAGAGTGTTCAAAAGCCTGACATCTTCTGTTGACCCTAAGGATGTTGCTGACCTATATGTCTTCCATCTGCATTTTCTGTCTAAAAGATCTCATAAAATACTATAAGCTACAGTTACCAAAATATGCCATGCTTGGCACAAAAAAATCCTTTTGAAATGGGACTCTTTACCTGGAAATGGTGCTGTTTATTCAGACAAGTTGTAGGCTCCAACTTTTATTTACTTAACCACAGGGATGTAGCAATGCAGTCTTACTGCTCATCTTTCATTTAGAGTCTTGAGGTGCCTTTGATATAATGATACAACACTATATTAAATGGCAGTTATTTTTTTTTTGGATGAAGCCATGCATGCCATGTGTTCCAAAGGGGCCATTAAAGTAGCAGTAGCAGCAGCTTCTGTTTCCTTCTATTATCCTGAAATCTTCCAGCTACAAATCCTTACTTCTGGTAGGTTTCCTGTTATCAGGTGAAATGGTAATTAGCTGCCAAATAGCATTTTTGGACCTGCAAAATAGAACTAATTTGTCTGTATCAAATGCACCATTTAACAAAAAACTTATTTTCTTATTTCCCTGTGCCAGAATGAGACTTTAGGTGGCACAATGCAGGACTGAACTGTTGAAGACATCTTGTGGTCATTTGAGTTTATGGGCATATTCCATGTGTGGTTTTGGCATGGTATGCCTTCACACGCTGCCAGAAATGCTGGTTGTTAGTGCCCTCTGGAGGTCTTTAATCCAACAGCTGAGGATGGAGAATTCAGAACCTCCCTGGGTGACCTGTGCCGGTGCTGCACTGCTCTACTAGTGAAGAAGTTGCCTTCCTGGTGTTCATACTAAACTTTCTCAACTACATCTTGTGGTGCTCCCCATTAGTATACCCTCTGCTACTACTGAGAAGAGTGGACTGATACTAGATCACCCGTTAACCACTTTGCCAGACTACATAAGCCCAGCTCCCTCAGAATCTTGTCCTGGGTCATGACCTTTAGGTCTCTGATCATCTTGATAGCTGTCCTCTGGACTGCCAATTCCTTAATATCCCATTTATAGTGAGGGTTCAAAACTGTAGTCCAGGAATTGAATTAATCTATTGAGATCTCACCAAGACCAGATTCTTTTCCTTATTCTATCTAAGCAAACTATTAAACACTGTCAATATGAGAGCAAGTAATTAGCATTTATTGTGGATTTCAAGGAGGAAGACACTTTGACAGTTGGAAAACAAAGTGATCAACTTGGAAAGGAAAATCTAGGGGAAAATAGCAGTGGAAACTTGACATGGGAGGAAAATTGCTATTTAAGGGAAACGGGGATGCATAACTTTGTCAGTTCATCAGCAGCTCTAGGGAACTATAGATATTAGGTCAAGCAAATTGTTTCAGATTTGAGAATTTAAATAACAATGAAATTTTAACAATAAAAGTGTTTTAAGTCAAAATTCTCTGCATTGGAACAGAAACAGAAAATTGTTGATTCTTGAAAATGTAGATTTCTCTTTTTATTAGAAAATCACTAAAACCAAGACAATTTTGAAAAAAGCCACAAAATCTGTGTTATTCTTGCCATGGGGAAAAAAAAAATATATATATATATATATGGAGCTTCTTAATTTTACTTACTTCATGTTTTCACCCAGCTTGGGACAGGGTGTCCTCAAGGGAGTAAGATGGCAGAAGGCATCTTCCTTTTGATTTCAAAGCCATGACTGAAAAATGGGAGATAAACAAATTCAGAACATGGTTAATATCAAAGTAAAACCTCTGCCGAGCAGTCTGCTCTTTTCTGGAGCTGAAACTCTGATACTGCTTTTGTTACCCAGCTCGTGGCTTATATGTCTGTCCTGGTTCGAGCAATGTCAATATCTTGTTCTGTACAGTTTTAGGATGGTTTGTAACCCTGTGACCTTGGATGGTCCAAAGGCACTTTCTACTTTCCTAAATTTGAAGTCTGTCTGATTGTCCCTTCTGGAGACTTTTCTCCTTGCTCCTCCAGATGTTCCCTGTTACTTTTCAAACTCTAGTTCAAGTTAGTTTCACTGGATGAGCTCATTAGCTGCACAGACTGAACACGTGCAGCTCAAGACATTAAAATGTTCTTAGAACACAGGAACTATGCTGTTTAATATCCTGATTAGTGGAGTCTGTGGTGTCAGTTTCTTATTGATGTCCAAACATTTCTAGGTAGCCCTATTCTAAGTGAGTTCTACTCTTACTGAGACAACACTTATGAAACATCAGGTTGCTTTCTAACAGGGAAGTTCTTTCCCTCTGAACACTCCATGGAAAAACGTGAAGAAAATGTGAGGCCACACTGAGTTTGCCAGTATAAGCAATATTTTGGCAAAGAGCTGAATGTATGTAATCTTTACTTTGTAATTGTCTGAACTAAGTTAGAAAAGACTATTCCAAACATCTGCCTACATTCTTCCCAAAGATACGTTTCCCAAAATAAAGTTATGGGAAGTTGATTGTTCATCGCTCATAGATCCACAGAAATACTAATGATTGATTCACTGTGGATATTTTATTTTCTTAGGCTATTGAATGTTATGCTTCATGCAGAATGTTCCTTTCTGCTCAGCCTACAGCATACAGCAAGAATAAATCCAGCTGGCACCTGACATCTATAAAACTGTCTTATATTTTCCGGGTTCAGAGTCTGTTATTTTACAATATGTTCTGTAGATTTCATGTCTGGGATCAATTTTAATGAGGTATCTAGGAGCTCATGCGTGCTCTGGGGAAGCTGAGCCATGAATAATCATATTTTCCTCTTACCATTACATGTCCCACAGAATCTGATTTATATCTCTGTCCTGTTGCTAGCTCACTTGTCATTAGTATTACCTTGTGATAGTTTATGAGCATTCATGGGGACTTAGGGATTTGCAACAAAAGTGTAACAGTGAGGAAGTCCTGGTGGTACTGTGATTACTGCTGATCTTTCTGTAAGAACTGTCTCTTTGTCAACCCATCTGTTTTGGGTGTAATAATAATGCAAATATTCAGTAATATTCAGCTCAGAAGTTCCAACTGAGCAAGATCAAGAGACAAATTTCTACCCTGAGGGCCTGGTTTAAGCCCACTGATGTAAGCCAGGCCCTGTTTTTCATTGCTAATGTGCCTATCTCTCTGACATGCATTATGAGTTGTTAACCTCTGTCTGCTCTAGGATGAAACTAAGCAATCTCTGTGCTTGCCCAGAGATGCAGCTGAGGGATGGGAGGGTATGTGGCTCTATTTAATAGATTATTTATATTTAATTTTGTCTTTTCAGTTTTACTTCTTTATTAAGGTCCAGACACTGTGTTCCCCTGGGAATTGTGCTACTTCAGGTTACTATTTGGATGGTTGAAACTCTGCGATTGTGGATGCAAGTCGCATGGGGTGCCTTTTAAAATAATATTGGTTAATGGGAACATTTGGGGTGTCACATAGTGGAGTTGACTCTACGGGCATTTCTGCTCATGGTGTCTAAATAGTTCAGCCAGTAGGTGGAACCAGGAGAAAGCAGATGTGGTGTCTGACAGAGTACAAATGCACAACCCTTTCCTGGGATATTCGTCCCTAGGCATCTGCTTAAAGTTGTGTTTTTCACTTCAGTATCCCTGTTTAGGACAGCCAAACTGCAAAATCTGGAATTATTTCTAAACGGTGACAGGCTGTTATTGTCAGGCCTTGATGCATGAACTCCCACTGGTAAGGAAGTTTGGGTCAGTCTGCAAATCAGGTGATAAGATCACATAGAGTAAGGACGACATTTTAATGAAGGTTTCCTGACTGACCATTTTCTCTTGTGATTGTGTCAGAGATGGAGGGCAGGGGATAATCCAGATCACATCGTATCCCTCCATCAATGACATCTGTCATTTGCTCAGAAAGGCAATATCAGGAATGTAGGTTAAAAATATTCCTTTAATGTGTTCTACTGTGGCAAATTAAAAGGAGTCCATCCAGTGGCATGTGCCTTGCAAAACACAGCTTGTGCAGCTAAGAGTGAGCTCAAGAGTCCTTCTTTTAGAGCACATTACCATCAAGGAGAAAACAGCAGGAAGTGATAAGGTACTATGGTTTGAGCAGACCTCTATGCCAACTTCTCATAAGCATTTCCCCAGCTCTGTCAATAGCTAGAGTAATTTAATTTAGAGGTCACCATCTTTTATCACCATCAGTAAACTGGAGGGGAAGAACATGGATAGCTTCATGCTACCTTCATGTGGCTTATCATGATAAGAAAAATACTTGAAAGAAAAAAGGCTTTAAGAGTAAGATCCTGCAGCACTGATACAGTGAAATCAATACACATGAATATATCTTTAAACACCTGTAAAAACTGGAAGCAAAGGAATATATTGCAATGCATCTAGGGCTTTGCTGCTTAAAAGTGAAGCTGGAGGTTTCCTCATGCATTTTGTAAGAGTTCTGCTATATATCTGTCTGGCTTGCAGTTTGGTCTGTGTACACTAATTTTAACACTATAGCTTGGTCCTTCAAATTTTCAAGACTAAAACAAACTTACAATTACAGTATTTTCTGACAATTTGAAAATATACTTTGCCAGTAAGTAGAACATGATGTTAAAATGCTGCTATAATTTTGTATTTTTAAGACTTGGATGGTAAAACTCATGGCTATTAAACATAGTGTGTTTGTGACCATGGTAAGCAGTGAGTAATTTTTTATTTTCTCCTTCTCTCCCCTTGAATGTGAACACAGAAATTAGCTGGAAATTGTTGATAGTGAAATACTGTTCTCTGCAGATGCAAAAAGAAAGTAATTTTGGAGCTTGACAAACATAAATCAGGATAGATTTTAATAGAGTTATCAGCCATGGCAGGGTGAGAAAGGCTTCATCTTGTTTTAATGAGAATGGGGTCGTACCTCCAAAAGCAGCAAAATTAGAGCTCGTGAATAATTTGTGATGGAATATTTTCTCCTTAGCATCCAAGATAACAAATCTGCAGACCCCCTAGATTGAAGAGTAATTATACAAAACAAGTTCATTACCAGTACTTGGAAAAACTAATTTCCTGTGAGGGACATTCTTTTATCTTTCTGATGTTTTAAAATAAACTTGACAAAGCCACATCACTGTGCTTTTTGGTATTAAGTTTCTCTTCACTCTCATTTTAGTTTTGTTAAAAAAATATTGTACTCTTATACATTATATTGACTATAAAGACATAATTCCTGAAACCTCGAATTACATGAGGGGTTTTGTTTGTTTGTTTGTTTGTTTGCTTCTAGTTAAAGATAGCCATTGATGAAGGCCATTACAATGTAATTACCTGTCAATAACACCTGTGGAAAGAGTTGGGTTTACTGTGGTATTTATAAAGTATCATTCATGATGTCTTGACAATCATACCTATTAATAAGAAAGTGTCTATATTCCAAAATGTTCTGGGACATTGAAGTAGTAGGGCTGAATGACTTATCTGAAGGTACTTAGATATTCCAGTGATGACAACTGACCATGGAAAAGGAAAAGCCAAGAATTTTATAAATCTACAGAATTGTTTCTCCCTGAGAGACTCTGAAGGTCTTAGGAGGAGGAGAGAGGAGGAGGGCCTGGAAGCTGTACAGGTCATGTACTTGTTCTAGTGTCCAGTGGACAACAGTTTCCAAAGGCTGAGTGGTAATGGAGCCTAGGACATAATGCCCCTTCCATCCCTCCATGCCTTCCTTATTTATAAAATACTGGAGTCATAGTATCTTGATGCCCGTCCACACTGATTATTTGAAGATGCTCATGTAGCCCACAATAAGTGTCCTTCCTATGGCTTACTCAGCCATACCACTGGACATCTCAGCTGGTACGTAGTTGAACTACAGCTGAACTGAACTACAGCATCTAGGTACTATAAAGACACTTAAAACCCCTCCTTGGCCAGCTCAATTTTTAGATTTAGAGGAAAGGCTGTTAAATAATTTACTCTAAATTCTTGTCTATCACAAGCCATGGAATGGCTCCCAGCTCTCCAGTCCTTTACAAGAGTTCAGCCTTAGTCCTTCACATATTAACTAGAACCGTAGGACTAGCAGGATTCCTCTTTGCTACGTGTGTTGATTCACAGACACTTCCATATCTACACAGGGTAGAAAACTGTTGACAATAGGAACAAGGGACTGTGAAGGGATTTGCTTACAGGGTTGGGCCATGGCAATGAGCTCTTTAAATAGCTGTGTGACTTTTGTCTGTGTATCTTCATTTGGTTATTAAGCACTTTTTTAATGTTCAGCAACAAAGTAAATAGGTTTATTGCACTTAAAGAGGCCTCTTTTCTTAAGTGACAAATTATTGCGCCTACTCAAATTATTGTGAGTGGAATGAAAAATACTACCATTAAAAGGCCAGGGCTTTTCATTGATCTGAATGTTTCTCTTTTAATGACTTTGGCAACATCAAGGAGCCTTAAAGTGGGAGTAAATTATATTGGTGTGTTTTAGTTTAAACATGAGTTTAAATGTGATTTTAAGCCAACTTTAAGGCCAACTGTTTGTAAAGGAGGCCTTAATGGAATTGGGAATTATGCCCAGAGCAAACATATTGCCTATTTGGCAGTGATTAGCAATGTGTTAACAATTTAGTGTTCTAAATACAGGGTAACTAATTACTAAGACACTTAAATACACTTTCAGATACACCAGTAGCAGGTTTAGAAACGTAATTTAATAAAATTTGAGTCTGCTAGTAAAGAAACTGTAGAAGACAGCAAAAGGGCTTTTCAGAGGTATCCTGATGGGTAGCTCATCAGCTGTGGAATCACAATTCTTGGGGATGCTTTTCCCCACAAAGCCTTTGGTTGGGGCATTTTCTTCATGGAGGGGTGTTGGAAAACCTTTTGTTTGAGACATCTGAAACTGTAAAGAGGACAAAACACTGCGGGTTATATAGTACAGTACAAGGTAGCCAGGGGTGGGCAGGATTGCTTTAGTAATCTCTAGACCTTGACTTTCCTTGTCTGAACTTTCTAGAGTTACACACTTATTCTTTGCAGACCTCACATCTTATCACTAGAAAGGGCTTCTAGACAACATGTGCCCAAGCAGGGTCATGTTCTATCTGCTGTTGATAGCCAGCAGATTGATATCAACATGTTGATAACTTGTTTACAGCCCCCTTTTTTCTGGAATGATTTCCAAGCTGTGTTTCTTTGTTTGTAGGCCATGGCCCAGACCTCCACCACCACGACCCCCACCGTCCCTGCCATGACAGAGGCCTACACGCGGACTGAGTACTGTAAGTGGCCGTGCGAGTGTCCGAAGTCCCCACCTCGGTGCTCAGTAGGCGTCAGCCTGGTCACAGACGGCTGCGACTGCTGCAAGACATGTGCCAAGCAGCGTGGAGAAAGTTGCACTGAGGCCGACACCTGTGATTTCCACAGGGGCTTGTACTGTGACTACAGTGGAGACAGACCTAGGTACGAAATAGGAGTATGTGCACGTAAGTGATGTACATATATTTTTGACTTAGATATACATTGGCAGCTCTACTCAGTCTGAGCAATGGTTTAGGTTTATCTCATTAGATACCTGACTGTATGCACATCAGCTCTTCCATTCATCATCTTTCAATTCCTTATAGCTGTCTTCATTTTCAGGACAGTTGGATGGATGAGAAATGACATCTGAATTCTTGCTCATTGAGTTGTCTAGTCAAGAGCAAGAAGAAAACAGCATTTGAAGGTGTTCAGATTTGCAAGTAGATCATTCTGTATTCTTTGTAACAGAAGGAGATGTTATAGTGGGATGGGGATGAAGGAAGGATAGGTATGCAGCTGTCTTTAAAGACAAGCAATATGGGTGTCTACATGAAAATCATGACATTAAGGAGATGCTTTTGGCTTTTTCCCACTAGTGGATCCTTAGGAAGGATATCATGTGTTATCCTGTCAAGTGGGTCAGGGATGAGTCATCTCCTAACAAAGTTTCTCAGTGACATATTGAGGTCTGAGCCTTAATCTTACAACAGTTTTGTTTGAGTCATGTTGGCTGCCATGAAACAGAAGGATTTCTTTCTGTCTGTTATAACAAACTCTTGGTGGGATAATTGATGACTGGAATGTTTTTATTCAAGAAGAGCAAAAAAAAATGTGGCAGTGTTTTGTGTGTCAAGGATATATTCACTTGTTCTGAGATCCAGAACATGGTGGGGATCTGATCCGCTCATAAATGATTGAAAATCATTAATCTGGGAATGATTAAATGGGAAAGAATCATGGGTACACACAGGTAGCTGATCAGAAGGGATGCTGACTGTTTAGCTAGTTATTAGAACATATTGGTTATTTTAGATTCATGAACAGGAAAAAAGCCATTTAGAGAGAGGGTCTTCTAGCCTGGAACATACCCATGAATGATACACTAGTAGAAAATGTAAAGATGGAAGGAAACCTGGAGGAGAGCTGATTGTGAGATGAATAGGTAAAATAACTGATCCACAGGAAAGAGGGAAGATTGAAAACAGTGGGCTTCAATAAACTTAGAAAATCAGCAGAAGTTGCACAAGGGGCAAGTCTGAGGAGTAAAGAGGTTCAGGGTATCTGACAGTTCCTCATAGAAATGATACTAGGCATTGATGTTCCTCAGCAGAATGATGGGAAGTGTAGTAAGAAATGAATTTGGCTTTTTGTTAGACCAGCCACAAAAAACAAGCATGCAAAAAAGTGCAGTCTAACCAGATTTTTGTAGGATATGAGCAAAATAACAACAAGAGTAAGTATGTGCAAAGAGCTGCAATCTTAAACATTGATTTTCAAGATTAGAAAAGATCCAAGGTTAAGAAAAGAGGATATGGGATCATTCAAATATATTGTCTGGAGTGTGTGTGGAGCACTCATGGAAGGTCTGTAAGAACAGGTGAGACAAACATCTGTCAAGAATGACATTGTTACAGCTGGTCCTGTGTTGGGAGAGGAAAACAAGCTGGATGTTGTCTCAAAGCTACCTCAGCCTCCCTAGGCCTCTTTAAAGACCTTCATGTTACTTCATATTTGCTTATTTAAATGCTTGCTTTCTTACTTGGATTTTTTTTTTTTTTTTTTTTTTTTTTTTTTTATTTTGGTAGTACTTTCGTACATCACAGGCATTCAGTATGCCTGTGGCAACAGAACTGTGATATAGGAAGAGTGATCCTCACCTTCCCCAGTGAGGTCTGGAAGGATTCCCAGTCTACACTTCCACATCTCTACTGCCATGATAATATATCCCCTATTATGCGACATTTATGATTATATGATGAGGTGTATTGTGGCATGTGCAGCTGAAGGACATGAGAAGTAGGTTTCTCCATGATTAGGAAGTGAAGCAGCTTGTCTCTGGCTGCCATAGAAAGCTGTGGTCTTGCCCTTGCTTTCAGCACCCAGGTAGAGGCACATGACAGGATCTGCTGACGTGTTCTTTTTCATGCACTGGGTCATACGTAGGCTGCATCACTCCGCTCTGAGCACACCAGCTACTGGCCTGAGCACAGGGTGAGTGAAGGCAAGAGTGGGACTCCTGTGCTGGGTGCTGGGGACTAACTGCTGTGACGAATTTGCTTTGCAGCTGGATGACAGAAAATAAGCATGCAGGACTACAGAACCAATATAATTTATGGCAAACAAAGATCCTGAAAGAGCTAGGAACTGGTGTTGGGAAAGAGAATGGGGTGAAACTGGGAAATTCAGGCTGTATCTGTACTGGCATAATGAGGTGTATCCCAGGACCCATGAACATCAGATAGGAGCCTGCTGGGAGTCACTACAGCTCTCCTTTTGTTGTTGGCTTTCCTCTGCACCAAAGCAGAGACAGCAGGGTGCTGAGCACATGACCAGGCAGGGAGGCCAGAGTTGTGCATGTAGAGCCAGGAGCAGGGATGTGCTCCCAAATTGCCTAATTTAGATGCAGACTCAGCAAGGTTCTGCATGAAGGCATTCAACAGCGCCTTTGTCTATGTTTGGGGATGTTCTCATGATGAAAATAGTAATGTATGAGACCTGCAGGAGGCTGAGTTAACACAGTCTTGGAGGGATATGTTGGTAGCAAGACATCAATAAATACAGCATTTTTTGACCTGTCATAATCCGTATGCACATGTAGAAGTTTAATTGAGTTCTCAGCTCTGGCTCTGGCACTGAGTGATGTTGCTTCAATACAAAGGCTGAAGTATTATCAAAATCAGAGCTGAGCATGAACTGGAGATCTGGATCTGTACTTCAAATTTCAACAACTCTCATTTTTGTGCAGAAGGGATTTGCATTTGATGTTTTCATTCAGCCCATTCTAAAAATAGGAAGTCTTTGCATAATTTTAATCCAGTTTTTAAATTTGTGTTGGCTCTGAAGCAGCCACACTGCAGCTCCATTTCTGACCAATCTTAAAACTTAAGCAACCTGATCGGTGTGTGACCACTGCCTCCATGTGACCAAACAAGAAACTGAAGTTTGAATTTTCTGTTAGAAGATTTCTGCCACTGGTTCCAAATAACTCTCTATATCTTTGAAACAAAAAAGCTGCTACTTTTTGAATCAACACGATTCCTGCTCATGGACAATGAAAAACCTTGATTTTTTTTCGTGATTTTATTTAAAAATATACATCAAATACTAATTTTCAAGGCTTTGTAATGTCTTACTCCATTTTTCCAAGAAACCCATTCTGTGATAAACTGGGTGGGATCTAGTTGCCTGAATATAGGAATCCAGTGCCATTTTAGGTGCTTCTTTGTTATTTTGGCTGTCCTCCCCCTTCTGCTTCAGATGGGTACAGGTGTTGTGAAGACCTCTATCATATTTGCAACTCCATGTAGTCATCTCATATGTCTCTGAAAACCTCACATTTCACTCAATATCTGTTTTAATTACTTTGATTTCTCCTACTGCAAATAACTTTTACCAGCATGCCATGAAATTATTTTTTAAGTGAGCATTTGTGGATAAAACTGGTTTTATTTTCTAACTTATTTTTCCCATGAAGCATTAAAATATCATCTTTTATTGCTGTGATTCAGAATGAAAACAGTTTTCTAGGTGGTGTGACCACATTTGGCTAAGCATCATGCTGAACACAATGCCCCGTAGCACTGCTGTGTCGCCCCATTGGCTCCGTTAGCCTAGGAAGAAGCTTGGTAAAGAAACACATCAATGCTGTTTGTTGACGTCATTATTTTAACAATATTCTGTGTTTCTTTCTCTCTTTTTTATTTCCTTTCAGAGATTGTTGGTGTAGGATGTGTTCTCAATGGAGTCAGGTATAACAATGGGGACACGTTTCAGCCCAACTGCAAATACAACTGCACATGCATTAATGGGGCTGTGGGCTGTATTCCCATGTGCACAAACTCACGTCCTCCCCTTGTTTGGTGCCCAAACCCAAAGCTGATTAAGATGGCAGGGAAGTGCTGTGAACAGTGGATTTGTGATGACTCCAAGAAAATCAGGAAGACATCTCCACGCCACATCTCCTCGGCAGGTATGGTGGGAGAGAGGTGGACCTCTCTTTTGTCATGGGGCAACTGAAGTCAGTCTACAACTAAAGTATCAGCTTGTGCTGCCAGAACCGAAAGGCATCTAGTCTTTGTGTGAATGAGGCACAGAGAGTCCTATCCAGCATGTAGTGAAGGACAGGACATGCAAATACCAGTGGTGTAATTCAGCCCCTTAGCAGCAATATGAGATTCATCAAACATGCTTGTGTGACAAAGCTCTCTTTGAAGCAACACATCTACTGGCACTTTGAAGATGTCACAAGTCTTTTCTACTTCACTTTTTTTTTTTTTTTTTTTTTTTTTTTTTTTTTTTCAGTCTGGGCCCTCTGGAAAACAGAACGAGCTCAATTTAATTTGGGACTGAGACTTTCTGTCTGTGTTATATTGCTTTAGTAGCGTGATTTTAAAGCCTCTGTATCTCAGTAGTCCCAAAATTACATAACACCTTGAAAACAATTATTATGGTAGAATTTTCACTTCCAGTTGGACTGCATCGTCTTTGTGTTAGTGTAACTTTTTAGAAATTCTGGACTGATGACATTATTGAACTACTTATTTTATGTATCACATAAAGAATCTTCTTTTCTCACACTCACATTCATAGTGAGGATCATATAGCTCACTGCACAGAACTAGGACCATTTGCCTTAAATGTGGTCGCAAATGCTTAAGATGGACTCACCTTGTCATATGTCTTAAATTTATCCTCATAACGCCCTGTGATGCAATGTAGTGACATTAGCCACATTAGCTCCATACTTTATCTCACAAAAGCAGAGATCAAGGAGACATAGGATGATTGTTGTAAACCAGGATTTTCATTCCTTGATGGTAAGGGTTTTTTTTTCCCAGTCCTTGGTTTGCATTTTTGTTGCACAAAACAGAACTTTGGTCTCCATTTTGTTGGTTAAAAACACCAGTTTAGCCCTTACTTCTGTCCCTGGTAGCTTTGAACTCTGAGGCAGGTCCAAATTCAAAACATCTAGTGCTGAAAATGGCCTTATATCTTCATGGCCTGTGTCCTAAACTGGGCATAACACAGGTTTCCTTGCCTGACTTTTTCACTTATAAGTCTTCTAGAAGTGAGACTAGCATTTTTTAAATTTAATATAATAATTAATAGAATAATAAATATACTAGTGAGCATGATTAGTGCAGCAGAATTTCTATCAGAGTTTTGCTTGTGGGCTGTACTGTAAGTTGCAGACCAATGGGGACTTTGGCTGAGGCTGTGAAGGAACCTCAACTGGGGTTGTTGGCTGCTTTCAAAACAGAGCTCACCCTTTCTTCAAGTGGCTGCCGAGCTCCCAGAGAGCTATTCAAGCTGCTCTTCCTCCCAGTGAAAGGCTGTGGCTGCTTCCCAAGCCCCTTGGCCATCCAGCAAAGACTGTCAACCACTTTCTGCTACAGGGAATCAATTGAATGGGCTCAGAAATAAACTTTCATGGTGAGATCAGATCTCATCCCTTTTCTGCACCGGCTGGTGCAGGCTTCTGTTATTGTTTGTATTGTGGCAGCACCTGGGGGTCTCAGACAAGGACCCCCTTGTGTGAGGCTGCAAAGGGAAATAAAGAAATGAGCCCTGGCCCTGAGCGCTCACAACACTGGAGGGTCTGACACAAGTAGGTCAGCAGTAAAGGGGGTGGGGTGGGATGAGGAGCTTTGTAGGAATGCTGAGCCATTTTGCTGTGATTTAATTATTTGGGTTAGTGGCCTGAATGTGTAATGAGCTGGGGAGAGGGTGTTTAATATGGAAAGCTGCCCTAGCTGAATAATGTGGGGTTAATCTGGTCTCTGCAGCGTATGAGGGAGAGGATGAAGCCTGGCAGAAGAACTGCATCGTTCACACCTCACCCTGGAGTCCCTGTTCAAAGACCTGTGGGCTGGGCATCTCCACCAGGATTTCCAATGACAATGACCAGTGCCGGCTCCTGAAGGAAAGCCGCCTGTGCAACATGCGGCCCTGTGAGGTGGATATAACCAAGCACATTAAGGTGGGGACTGTTTCTTCTCATGTCTTCTGAGTTTTTCCTGGGCACAGGGTCAGCCTTTGTTTGGCGGCATTCAGACCTCAGAGGGCTGCACTTCTACATGGTCTTACTGTGCTGCAGAGAGGTCAAAAATGTGTCTTCCCTGTGCTTACACAGGCTGGTATGAAAACCTTCCCCTGAGAACTTTAGTTTCAGCCTAAAGGTCCTTGCACTTACAAGGAAAGGCAAGACCATTCTGCTGTGCTCACTGCTGATTTGGACAGATCTGTGACTCAGCTAGTGATGATGCGTTGCTGGACATGGCTATGAACTGTATTTTGCAAGTATCCTACTTGCTGCTTTTGGGTTCATACGTTTAAACATGTAAATCTGTTACACCTTCTAGATCAGGTCTGTAAAGTGCTTCCTAACAGCTTCAAATCACTATAAATATCAGGAAGGTGGTTTGTATGTCCTACATGTGTCAACAATGAATATTAACCTATCTTTTTTTCTGTTCTTTGATTTAGCCTGGAAAGAAGTGCTTGGCTGTCTACAGGGCAAATGAACCAATGAACTACACCATCTCAGGATGCATGAGTAAAAGTCCATATAGACCCAAATATTGTGGCGTCTGCACAGACAACAGGTGCTGCACACCCTACAAGTCCAAGACTATTGAAGTGAGGTTTCAATGCCCAGATGGAACTGAGTTTTCCTGGAAAATCATGTGGATCAATGCTTGTTTTTGCAACCTGAACTGCAAGAACCCCAATGACATATTTGCTGACTTGGCTCATTACCATGATTACTCTGAAATCGCTAATTAAATTGGCTGAATGCTGGAATTGACCCATTGCTCTGATTTTACAGAGGTTTTAAAATAAAAGGAGAATTTTTATCCACTGTCAATGTATAATTTGTTTTTTCCTAAGTTAGGATGTTAAATCTCCTTCTTTTGCCACACTTTTTTTGGAGAAGTCTTGAACAAGCAGGATTTTCAACTCTAATAGATCTTCATCCATTAACAGGAGCCAGACATTCCTCTATGCACAGATTCCAGGACTTAAATGACAGTCCTGTTGGCACTGCCATTTATTAGGCCAGCAGTTTAATTGCCTAAAGGAAAGAATAGTACACTAGTGTGACAGCAAAAATATGGCTGTCAGTAGCTTAGGTATGAGTTTCAGTCATCATCACTGTCTTTTCTTGAGTAATGTGGTCTCAGCTGGAAAATGAGCATTGTCATATATGTTTATTTCTCTACATTAAACTTCAGTTTTTGATGCTGCTGACCCTCAGGACTATACCCTAGTCTCTGTCACACTGATATCAGTCCCAGAAATCCCCCTCTGTCATTCTCAGTCAGATCCTACCCCATGGTGAAGTTCATGGGAAAAGCCTGGGGAGAATAATGTTTCTCCTGAAATATCTGTGTGATGAGTACATCTCTCACTGCACTAGTCTGGGTCAAAGAACCTCTCTGTCCTTCTCGCCTTGGACTCACCTTGGTTTCTTGAAGTATCTTGTGCCAGGGACATTTTCGGTTTCTCTACCTTCTCTGATCTTGAACAGCCTGAAAGCTCTGAATCCAAAATGACCGCACCAGAGCTCATATTTTCAGGATAGATCCTCTTAGCCATGTATTATATATTGCTCCTAGACTAGCTCTGTAGACTTGAAGGATGAAATATAGAGAGTCAGGTAAGAGATGAAGGATGACAGTACTTTATGTGCACTTTTATTCACATAGAATTAGTGTGGTCTGTGCCTGGAGACAACCACCTACTCCTCCCTGTGGTGTTACCTGCACACAGGTCCTGCTTCCCACTACCAACTTGTCAGTGATACATACGTTTGTTTTACATGGCTGGGTTAGAGGAAAGGAAAATTAAAAAACAGGTGCTAAGCTTCCCATCAGCTCTGTGGATGAGTGGATGCAAAAGAAGAGGACAGATGCATTAATTGCAACTGGGCTGCTGCTTAGAGCAAACTTCAATGTACACATTCTCTACAGAAGTGGTTTCACATACAAATGACAGCTAAGAGAAGAAAAAAACCCTGTCATTATCTTTCCAGGCAAAAAATTTATCTTTACTGATGGATGATGGAGCCATTTTTTTTCTCTAATAAATTGTCAGTACAGCACCCATGAACCATGGCACATTTGCTGTTGCTTCACTTGGGAGAGTAGAAATGTGTTTCTTTAGAACTGTAGTATCTGCTTCCAAAATCCCTGGTGGCACAGCAGAATTGCTGAGTGACATGTGGTCTGGAGGTTGGACCAGTACACGGCTGAACTTTGGATGATGCAACTGTCTTAAATCTGCTGCTTATGTTGAGTTAGTTTCAGTTGGAAAATTGACTTCATCTTGATAACCCAGAGGAAGCTAGATTAGTTCCTGTGAGACATAAATATTTCTGGTTGTGATAAATTAAAACTTCTTGTGAGCAGGCAGAAAATAATGCAATACCTATGTAAAAACAGCTAGGAAAAAATGCTACATATCTTCAAAAGCTGTTAACTTCAACAGCATCTTTAATTGTACACAAGGATTTGGTCCACAGATTTTTTTACAGAGATAGGTTACTTCTTAATTCAAAGCTTTTACTATTTCTTTGTTGAAGCTTCCATGAAATCCCCAGTGGCAGAAAAGAAGAGTGATCCCTGACTGCATGTTCCAATGCAGGTGCAAAGTGCCTCTCCTATTTGTTCCTCTGGTGATAAGGAACCTGAGGAGACCAGCACTTTACAAGATTCAGCCTCGCGATTGCCTTTGGCCTGGGTGATGTGACAGGAGAGGTCACATCTGACCTAGTCACCTCCACCCAAATGAGAGCTCAGCACTTGCAAGACAGAACATGTTACATTTTAAACTTCATCACCTGATAAATAAAGGTCCATGGGAATATATGAAAAAGAAGCCTTGGCCAAGTTGATAATGTTTTCCAAAAGGCAATATGGCTTGTATTGAGGTGCTTGGTAGGGAGGCCATACTAAGAGTTCTTTCCCACTCAGATTACTTAAATATGACTTGGAATTCAAGTTTAATATGAGTTTATCATATTAAAATATCATGTATATGTATGTGTGTATAACACATTATATGCAAATATACACTTATATACATGCGTATATGTCTGTACATGCATTTATAAAATACTATATGCATACATTTATATAATGTTGCATATGATATTATCTATAAAACCATATAGGAACATGTCCATTAAGATATATGTGTATATTTACATATACATATTCACATGGTGCATAAAATGGAGTGCATATATAGTGAGTATTTGTATGTATAATCAGTCTTTCTCTGTCTTACATTTACACATAAGGAAGCAAGAAAACAGGACCGTACAAAAACTGTGGCACTTAATAGGTTTGCTTTGCTTTGCAATTAGCTAATGCTGTAACCACCATAATCAAATGCTGCAGTGACTGAAACACAGCTTTCACTGCTAGATAAAAGAAGTTATTGTAAGCTAATGCATGACCAGCAGCTCCAGTGCGTGTTGGTTTTTAGTGAAGTGAATGCCTGGAAACTACAGACCTCGCCCAATGCACCCAAGATGTTTCTGTTTCTAGCCTGGTTTCCTAAGGGAACAAGGCATATGCAACCGTACTGTCCATTTGTTTGTCTGTCAGTCAGTCCCTTTGTGGGAAATGTCAAATGAGGTAGACAGAAGAGTAAAGATCTTGGAATCATTGTGATTGCTGAAATAAAAATTGAAATAAAATAGCAGGACAGGGAAGAGGCCCACCACATTGCCCCTACCAAGCCCATAGACGTCTGCCAGGCACCCAACACATCCAACACGTCTGCAGCATGGCCCAACTACAATAGCAGCATTAAGGGATTTTGAGCAGACATGCCAGTCAGAAATAAGCAGCCATGGAGGAGGGAGAGCTGAAAGCATCATGGATGGGGTATAGTGTTTTTTACACTGCTGTAAAGGAGTAGGAGTTTTGTGGGGACACTGAACAAAAATCTATAGGAAACCAAGCCTCATTAGCTCTACTGCTTGTGCAACTGTTTGTGTATCTGGTGACACTGAAAGGGGATGAGCAACCATTGTAACAAATTTACTTGGCTTGCAGTTTGTGGTGCATTAGAGATCCTTTGTTTTGATGGCTGTTTACAGGATTAGTCCTATGACTAAGGCAATAGACTAGCCTTTAGATTCAGTTCCCTGGATCCCTGCGTGCTTGGGCAAATCATGTATCTTTACAAATGTACTTGTATAGCTACTGTTTAAATACACTGAGGATCTAGATCCTCAAAGGCTTTCATGGATCCTGCCCTTTGTTTTGTTTTTCCTCAGTTCTTCAGAGCCAGAACAACAAGGCCCTGATGTTCGTTGCCTCTGATGAGAGTGAAAACTCCTCCAGCAGGAACTAATGTTCACTGTACATTTGTACAGTTCTTCATACAATGGGACAAATTCTCTGCAGGGACCTGAGAGCACTACCATCATCCAAGAAAACAACAATAATAGCACTGAAGAGATACCAGGATCCGAGCTGGTGCTGGACTCGTCTGTTGCATCAATCCAGGGAAAGGCTTGAGAAAGGGTGGACGTGACAATTTTTCAATAAAGGCTAATCTAGGACAGTTTGACACACATCCTGCTCACAATACTCATCCTGTTGGCCTTATAGGCTGGGACAAGGATGGAGGATGGGCTTTTGAGGGTCGGCTCATGCTGATACAAATGGAAAGACTCCAGGTAACTCCAATGACCATAACCATTAGCCTTATGTAGGGACTTTACCAGAGTCAATGTGGTGGCTCAAGCAGGTTTTCCACTCACTTCAAGAAGCAACATGTAACTTATAAAGATGTTTTTGCATGGAGCATTGACTAGAATTTAAAACACCATTTCAGTGTTCATGCAACTTGAAATAAGGTGTACTACAGTTGTTTTTGAAGTTCTCACTAAGATTGTGCTGTGTATATATCATATTCCAGTAAAACCACAACATTCAGAAACACTGTGTCATCTTGTAAATTAAACCCTAAGATTTTTTTTCTCCCAGTTTTTTGAAGGAGTTTTAAGACAAGCAGCTTATTAAACTGATGGAGACAGAGTGCGCTCATTAACTACAGGCACATATCCACACACATACCTTTTCAAACTGTGACTTTCCAATTTAAACAGTTCTACGGAGTTATTTCTGGAAGCTTCATATGCTGAAACATGTGAAAAATTAATGAGAAAAGCAGATTGGTTTGGCAGTGTCAGTCTGAGTTACTTCAGCTATGTAATGCGTATTACTTGTTTGTATAGCATCATGGCGAGGTTGTATAGGTGGCATGCCACTGCTATGGTTTAAAGATATTAAATAACCTTGTAAGTGGTAAATGATTAATAAATCTATGACTGACACCTCACTTAGAATCTTAGGCAAGCAAAAGAAGGTGAAATATGTTTGCTACTGACATTTCCTTTTCCAATCTCCTCACCTGGCCAATGTCCAAGTGTGCGTTTGCAACCTGTGACAAAGCCCTGAACTGGAGGACACATAAAAATAAAAATAGTGAGCCAGTAATATGGTAAAAAAGGATACTCTGAGAATATTTCCTTCAATGTGAATATTTTGGCAGCTTGGGAAAGCCAGGTGTTCCCCAACTCACATGTCCTTGTTTGTTGGTCTGTTTCTGGCCCTATGTTTGTGTTTTGTTTTGTTTTGTTTTTCCCCATCACTCTTACTGGACTATCCCTGTCTAGAGTTTTTGAGCAAAGTGGAGTGTGTTACTCAACCTGCATAAGCATGTCTTCTTTATCAGCTCTCTTGAGAGGTTACAGGAGTAAACTGTTTGCAACAGCCATACTGACAGAAGTTGTTCAAACAAGGTTATTAAAGACATGGAGAAAAGCATTTAGAGCAAAAAAACATTATTCCATATCCCTGCATTCATATATCCTCAGGACTAACCCCAGTAAGGATTCTTCTTTTTAATTCTAGAAAAAAATACATGTAGTTTTCCCCAAAATCAAGTTTGCCTTCCAGCCTGAAGTAGGTTACCTGCCTCAGTAGGAACTTCGAGTGGCTTCCTGTCGTGAGTCCTGAACACTGCCTGTGCTGGGCTTGCTTATGGCTACTGGGACATTAGGTGAGAAAGCACCCTCTCCCCAGCCATCACCTAAGTGTGCCTTTTTTTTTTTTTTTTTTCTTCCCTGGGAAGTCCTCTGTATTTTTAAGCACTTTCCAGCCAACTGTGCCTCTGGTGATAGCTTTCAGCAAAGGTAGCACATTTCCCTGCTGCTTCTACAGGCACCAGAAGTCCCATCTGGCCTCTGCATCTTCTGCTTGGACATGTGGCAGCTGCCAAGCACACGATCTTGCACAAAGGGATCCTGACTGCTTTCTCAGCCACCGCATTTGGACTAGTCTGGAAAATCCATCATCTCCTAAGTACTTTGCATTTTCCAAATGAAGAGCTGACCCTGAGCTAGGCTCTGCTTCTGTAGGATCTCCCCTGACCCAAGCCTGCATGAGCAGCAAGGGAGGGAATCACCACAGGATCAGAGTTTAACATTGCCAGCTGGTAGTAAAGAACTAAGGTTTTTTTGGATTTGGTCACTGGTTATCATTAAAAATAAATGAAAACACATTGCAATCAGTCAATAAATGACAATTTCCCAGTGGAAGAAATGCAAGTGTAGGCCTGAGGTAAGGCAAGGAGGTCTGACTGCGTGCATCTCATGGGTGTGCGAGGGGCTGGGTGGCACCTTTGCTCAGGGCAGGCTTGCCATGTCCTACAAGCAGCTTGGCCATGCCCCACAACAAAGCCAGGTCTGCCTTGTGGGGCACAGAGCCAAGGGCTTCAAGTCCAGGCTGGTGACAGTTCTTACGCTTTTCTGAGTGCCATTACTCATGTAGTCTTCGCTTGGAGTTGCTCGAGCCCTCCCCAAGTGCAACCACCCAGCAAACAGACCTTCCCTCCTCCAGCCCCATTTGTGCACTGACCTTGACCTGAATAACATAATCCACTTCAGTCACAGACAGTTGCAGAGAGTGGTGGGTCACCCAAGGATATTTTTTCCAGCTCTGCTACAGGTCAGACCTCACTGTGGTAGTGGTGCTTGGGAAGGAAGGGCTGCCTGCCCTTTTCCGACCCTTGGGTTCTTCTGGAGATGCCCAGTGATGTCTGCATCCAGTGCTTGATGTACATCCCACAACGACCAGTGCCAAAAATGTGCGGGGTGTATGGGGTGGGGGGCTGCCTCTTTAATTACATCCAAATAACAACTCTCGTCCAGCCCCCAGGAGGTGCTGAATGAGCAAACGATCCCCACACTGAGTTGCAGGGAACAGACATTGAACTGTTTAGCAGTTGCAATCAGAAGCCTTTTTATTTTTCCTTTTCTTTTTTCTCCAACACTGGTCAGCAGCTGTGTTGTTTATAAAATGAATGGAGCCCTTAATGAAGCAATAGATAGAAACACTGAGAGGCTGTTTCTGTCTGTTACAAAGGGCTGAGCGGGAAGGGTTGATCTCTTAAAATACCCCGACATCCTTTCTCTCTGTTATTTAAATATTAAGCGTAGCAGTGATCAGCTAGCAACATAAAGCCTACATTTGGCTCAGTGAAAACACTAAATCCACACATCAAAACAGCTGTTCATATATACAGACTGGGAGACACTTTCAGTTCCAGTGAATGTGGAGTAGTGCAAAAAAAAATCAGACAGCATGTGGAAGGAGGGTGGACCAAGTAGCAAGCAGCACTTGCAAGACACTGCTTAATGTGTTGTGTTGGTAGGAACAACAGACCAGCACATTGAGAATTGCAACAGATACTCCGTCCAAGATGCAAAAACAGACAGAAAGAGGATTCCAGCACTGGAGAGAAAAAAATAAGCAGCTTTGCTATAAACTGTTCTCTCTCCAGCTCAGTCCATCGCTTGCAACACATGACATTAATCATAAACCCCCAAAGCACATCTAGGTTAAAGTTTCCAGCTGTTTAGTCTCTAGAGACTTTTAAAGAGGAAAGCAGCATCCTTCAGCACAAAAGTCCTGCTGCAGTGACATGGTATTGGCACATCCTCTCCCATTCCTTCTCTGTAAGGACAGAGAGCAGGAGAGCCATCTTGAAGTTTAGCCATATTTTTGTACAGTAGTCAAGATCCGGGAAGAGGTGGAAAGAACTCTAATTTCAGCATTAACATCCTTTCTACTAGTGGTTTTGAAGAGCATCACTACAGCAAAGATTTGGTATTAAGATACATTAATGAAATCAGAAAGCCTCTTGGTCCCTGAGAGTCCATTCTGTCCTTTTCCACCCTTTATAACCACAAAAACACTGTGAAGGGCTAACTATTTATTTTCTGGAAAACTCCCATTAACCAATGTGAACTTCCTCTATGCCATTGTAGCTCCTGGCTATGTGGTGGCCGTTCACAGTTTCAGAAAATCCCAGCCCATCTTTTCTGGTTTAATGACGCTAGAGTACCCAGGCTAATTCTGTTTCCAGAATAATGCAGAACTCAGCATTTGCAAGCTCTAGGAAGGGGGTTTATAAAAATTTCTAAAAAAATCTGCAAGCCGCTTGCATCTCTTCAGTTACAGCACAAGTTTAAGATTCCAGGAGACCAGTACTGCAGGGAAAGAGGAGTCATGACTGCTTGTAAAAGGTAAGACACCACTCCCCTGTACTGTCTTCCAGCTTTTCTGTACAGGTACACATTGTTCCTTGCCAAATGAATATCTTTTGTTGCAAAGCTGACATTTATAGTGGTCCTAGCAACTACTCGCTGCTCAGAAGTGCTCGCAGATCCCTTTGTGCTACAAGAAGGCTTGGATGCATTCCTCCCACTTAAAAATAAACTGCCTAGGCTTGAAGAGGCACACCATGGTGTCTTTGTGGAAGGAATGATTAGCCATTCCCAGAAAAGCTCAAAGAACATAACTTTGCCCTTCTTTTGTAAGATGAGTTGGCACAGGTTCCTCCCATTTTCACTAGCACTGGCACAGAGTGTGGTTAACCAAATCAAGCCCTTTGCTGGCACCAGTCCAGTCATGACTGCTGAATTATCACATCTAGCAGAGCCTTGTCTCAGACATGCCAAATATTTGCTTTTGCCTCTGCCTATCACAGGATTTTTTGAGATACAGGAAGAAGGACAAACCCAAAATAGCTCTAGCAAAGCCACAAAACCACCTACCCCTGAAAATCTCATTATGTTAAATAAGTCACTAGGTAAAAGCACCACGTCCTCACAAAGCGCCAGTGCAGAAAGCACAGCAGAGCCATTTTTGTGACTGGGCTCTTATCTCCTAACCACCCTCCACACTGAACAGCATCAGTGACCCCAGCCCCTTGTAACACAGGGACAGGGGTCTCCAAACCCTGGCAGGATGCATCCCCAGGAAGGGCAGATAGTGCTCAAGTTATAAGAAGCCTCAATCTTTTAACAGGAAACCACTGAGATAAATAAAAGCTTAAGGTGAAAAAGGAGAACTGTTTCCGCTTTAAGGATGAAAATAAAATTTTATTTCCTTCCTGTACTGTTGGATTCTTCTCCCTCTTGTATTTGGGGAGTCCACTAATAAGTTTTAGAATAAGGGTGATTCTTATAAGAGGCTCAAAAAGAACATCTTTTAGAAACTCAAAGGGTCATCTGCAATTTCAGTAAAGAGGCCCAATATCTCCCTCCAGAGATTGGCGAGAAGCATGCCAGACATCAATGGATGTACAGATAGGACTGGGAACAGAAACTATGCAATGAGCACGGCACCAACTCCAGCGAGAAAGTCAGTGTACAGACTAAAGATCTATGTACTAGACAGTGTTATATCTAGGGAGACAAAACTTTAAACAGCAAATAAGTCATACTCCACATCAAGGCTCAGGTTTTTTATGTGTGTTAGAGCAGAATTATCCTTTTATATTTTGAATAGCCAGTAACACTTAATACTCAAGTGTGTTGTGTTTTCTTTGTATAAATAGTGGGCTGGAGTGGAAAAAAATCCTCTGAGCACAAAAGTAGGAAACAGCAGAGATACAAGCTAAAGAAAAAAGATTTCATTGCTACAAAGGGATGACATACTCTGAGAAAGATTACTGTACTCCTGGTAAAACATCAAGACACCAGACATTGCAAAGTTACAAATTTATTTGTTTTGAAATAAATACAAATACTTCATTAAGAAACTTTTCTTGATAGACTTTACACAATAGCTTTATTCTTTCTGGAAATTGTCTGTTCTTCCCACAAACCATTATGGATATTCTACACAAGAGCTGAAGTTAGTCAATATAAAGTAACCTAGATGGTGCTCTTCTGAACAATCAATCCCAAAGTATTATCATTTGCTATTTAACTGCTCGGCATTTGAGTTTTCTTGTTTGAGGACTGCGATGCAGCAGGTATGCACTGGAGCTCAGGAAATCCTGTCCCACTACCTATGGAAGGACAAACTTAAGAACACCAAACTGAAAATCTGAGTGGCAGAAAGATAACAAGCCACTAGCATCAAAGAAAGTAACCCAAGATATCAGGAGGCTACCTAAAGATGCAGAACAAGCAGATCATTACATTTATGCAGTCATTAAACACTGTATTTCACAGATAGTGTTGCCACTCCACCACTTTGTGGAATACACTTCTCCGCACCAGTGAGATCTGAGAGTTTCAAATCTACTAATTAGTGGCAGATGAATGTACAGTATCTAATTACATGCCATCCCACAGTTATTCATCTCTCCTGACAAAGAACAGCTGGATCTGGCTTCGCTTACAGAATTCTGAATTTATCACAATTGTGCTGGACACAAAAACTTGAGCTGCAAAGATAAGCTGTCTGAAGGAAAAATCAAGCTGTTTCTGCTTTGCTGGCATGTATGGCTACCCTATTTGTTACAACTACACCAAGATGGGTCCCAAATAGGAAATGCTACCTTGCTTATTAAATTTAAATCCTGTCCTCATTTGGCTAAGCGGGTTTTAGTATCTAGGAGGGGGTGAAGGAAAGGAAGACTGGAACTAAATCTCAAAAAAGTGAAATAAAAAAGCTTAAAGATTTAGTTCGTCTCAAAGTCACATTAAAATTGCCTATTTTAGTAGTATATTATTGTACATAGGAAAACAGGCTTGAATACTAATTAATTAGAAGGCCTATAAATGCACGATACATTAACTTCTCTATCATTTGAAGTCAAGCTATATACAATGAATTCAACTCCAGCTTCAACATGAGGCCATAATACATTTATTTCATTTCCTTTTTTAAAAGCCATCCATAGTAATGATTTTTCTCCCCCTCTGAATCTCATCTCAAATTTTGCCAGTTTACTTCAAGAGAATAAGAGATAAAGGGGCATGTAACAGCTTTGATTTTAAAGGAGGATATTAAGCAAATCTGGTTTGACTCTAAAGTGTTTACAACCACATTAGCTTTTGGCAAGTATCCTTTAGAATTTGGCATCCACTGAAGGAGGGCACAATAGCAGCAACTGTCTGAGTTACAAGAATAACGAGAGAGCAAACGAGATGCTTCTTTTCTTTGGTCCCTGTCAGACCCTGGTGAACAGAGTTCATTCTACAGAATAGTTTGAGATTAATAGCAGTTATGTTTTTGTGATACACAGGGGGCATCCATTACTTTTTCACACTGTGACCACTTTAAACCTCCCACAGCCATCTAACAGGACACTTCCATGGACTTGGGGCTTGATTGTTCAGTGTTGCTTGCTGAGTTCGGCGTCAGCTCGATGCGCGTGTCTGTGTGGGAGCGATTCCTGGCACCATCCCCAGTGTGGGATCGACTCCTTGTCCCCTCCCCAGTGTGAGACCGGCTTCTCGTGCCTTCCCCAGTGTGAGACCGGCTCCTCTGTCCTTCCAAAGAGGTTACACTGGAGCCAGAAGCAGTGCGGGACCTCATCAGCCTGGTCATGCTAGCAGAGGGGACTGGAAGAAGAGTCTTTTGTTAATACCTTGCTTCATGGCTTGGAAGGAAGCCCTTGCCTTCCTCTCCAGCCTTAACCACCCCCTTCAAGGGATCTTCAGGGGAGAAGCCTTCAAGGTTGAATATATACTTTTTATGGTAGCTTCACATGTAGAAGTAGTATGGGCTGAAACTCCAGGCATACAGTTAAGGAGCCCAAATTACTAAAGCAAAATTGGTGGCCAGGGCTGAGGGATTCAAGACAGTTTAATGGAATGTTGCTGTGGCTGCAACAATACAGAGGAAAAGTAACAAGAGTCATACCTCCTGTTACTTTCAGATGTTTAACCTTTACTGGCAGCCCAGGCTAGCAATGCATCTACACAACAGCAGTTGAAAGCATATACATGAAGGACGAGCAGCAAATCAAAGAAGTTTCTGAACTAATGAGGTTTTAAATGATGTGTACAGTATACGAACCCTATCCTGTGATGCAATGAAGGGGCACTATTACAAATATCTGCCTTAAAAATATCAGAAGTAAAGCAAGTATTTGTGGGTATAAGCAGTCTACAAGGCTTTCTACTATTTAGTAATATAATTTAGTTTGAACACCCTTCACCCAGACACCACAGGTGTTTTTTTCCCCCTTGCAAATGTGTGATATTTTCCCTGTTGGATATACACCTGGGATCAGAAGATTCTCTGGGTGCTTAGATGCCTGAATTTTGGTGTCCATAAAACCAATACTTACTGTATCCCATTCCCTGAACAAAGTATTTGAAAGCTTCTGCAAGCTTGGCAGGCTGCAAAAGAAAGACAGTAGTATTGTATGCAGTGCTTAGCAAGTTACATTACAATGTTATAGATGCCCTATCTTAACAGAGGCATCTTAAATATTCTCTGGGTTCTACTGAATAAAAGCTTCATTTACATGAGAATTTTACTGTTCTCCCTAGCTTGCTCCCCTGCCTCATTTTACCAAATGGACACACGAATTTGTGAATGATGTTTCCACATAAATGACTACCAGTTGTCTGTCTAAGCCTGGCCCAAACTTTGCTCAGGCAGTTACTGAGGCAGGTGAGCAAAAGTAAAACAACTGGCCTCGCAAAATATACAAGTCAGTTCATACAGGGTCCGTAATTGAGCAATTCCTCAAATGAAGAACAAATTAAGCTAGTCAGAGCTGATAGTTGTTCATAGGGCAGAAAAGCTCGGCAGGAATATGCAAGAATTGCCTATGACTGACATTCTTGCAATGTGGCACTCACTGTTTTTCCCTGCTGACATTGGCCAAATAGGTCTCACAATCTCAATTACCACACATGTCAATATTCCTATATTTCTTGTGTAATTCTGAGTCAGTGAAAGGAATGGACTCTGTGCAACAGAAACAATGCAAACACTCCTGTGTGGCTTTAAACAAGGCTTTTCCCTCCTCCCACTGTGAAGAGCACACATTGCCTGTACAGGGACTTCTCAGGTAACTACAAACTAATTTTTCTTAAAGTTCATGAACACCAAATTATATTGCTTAGAAATCTGTTTAGATGTTAGATCACATTGTAAAGCTGATTTACAGGCCAGTTTTTTAGTGAAGCAACACTAGAGCATAGGTAAATTTTAACTTTCCCAGCCTGGTCTTATTAGCAGCCCTGGAATTTATGCCTAATGTATTTCAAAAACTCCAGTTCATTCTCAGTGAAGCCAAGTCAGTGTATGCAAGAACACAGTGTTGTTATTTACTGCCTCCCGCTTTCCTGTTCTATACTATAAATAGTCCAAATAAGAATATGTTTTTAAAACACGAATGCTCAAGCCTTAATCCATGTTAGCTTAGCAGACAGGCATAAAATATTACATCCACATTCCTACCTCAGACCTTTACTTGGTTAAGACTTAATTAGTGGAAATAATATCCCCTCCCAATCTTAATTTTGCACTTCATTGCTCTTTAAAGAAAAAAGAAAGCCCAGATGACCAACTGACATCATTATTCGTGAAATCATAACCATCCTTTGGCTGACATTTGGGAACAGCAAGTACCCTACAGGAAAACACCCATTTGTTGCAGTCTGACACGCTGCAGAACAGGATTAGTAGGATTTCCGTCAGCCAAATCCTACCTGTGAAACTTGAGGGAGCCCACCACAGTCAGCCATCTGAAATGGGGATGAGAACAGTCAGTTAATATAATGCCAGAGAAACTCATTTGTGCTCAACTAAAAAGGTCATTTTCAATATATCCTATCTGGCAGAAAAACATTTCCTTTTGTTGCGTGAGTAACATACATGTGGGTGAACACAAAGTAAGCTGTTAAATGTTTATAAAAGCTATGACTGCATCCCAGAAAAACCCAGTGTCTTGACCTTCAAGCAAAGCATCAGCTGGAGCTACAAATAAATGGTTTTTTGCTAGGCAGTGGTTACCAGTTTCTGAGAAACTAACCTATTAGTCCTGGTTACAAATTCAGCTCTGAATTACAATAACGTGACTCAGTATTGACCTGAATGACAAACAGGGGAGAGAACGCACACCTAAGCCTCAGAGGTGAAAGGGAAAAACAATTTGCTGAGATTGTGGATGACAAGCATCAGCTTCACTTGCCAAGGGAAGTAGGGAAAGCCAAATTAGAAAAGCTATCTTGAGTGCATGCAATATTTTTGGAGCATTTCATTTTTCCTGCCACTCCACCCCTCAAAGTCAACCCAACAAAAATAGTCCTGGTTCCAAGGAACACCACAAGCTGAAAAGACTTAAGTTGTAAGTTACAGGAAACCCCAAATCCTATCTAGGATTAGTTAGCAGCAAAACAGGACTGTAGCAGGATCTGGCACTGGTCATATCCCTAGTCTGAGCAAAGGCTGGTCATTGATAGATGATCTGAAATAGTGTCAGGTTTTTTCTTAGGGTGACTGCCATGTCCACACAGTAGGTCAGCAGTACAACTCCTTAATATTAGGAGGAAAAAAAGCATTTTTAAAAAATCATTGTTTATGATGATTTCTCACTGACCAGTTCAATAAAGAGATGTGGTAAAAGTTTCCAGCAGAAGCATGACCAAACGTGTTTCACCATTTGCATGCTATTACACTGATGAATTAAAAGGGAATGAGTAACAAGCTGAAGATCGCATCCATACTCTGAACGCCAAGTATCAGCCAAAGCCTTTGTACAATGTTTTGCTGTTTGGAAGTGCATTGTACTCTTATTTTTTCAAAAAGTTTATAATTTCCAACAGTAAGATGTCCTGGACTGTGTCCTCATAAAAAGGTAGGATGACAAAAGCATGGCTGATTGATAGATCAGCTGTCTAGTCATCCAACACTACTGCTGAGGGACAGGCAAGCACAGGAACAGAGTGAGTTGGTTTGCACTTCCACTCTGCTAACGGCTTTTTTCAAACCTTTTGAAATACCTCAAGATCAACTTTGACAGCTCTCGTCAAATTCATTATGGGTATGTGAAATACTGAAGGTTTCTAGTCTCACCCCTAGTGATTTAAAATGGAGGAGCTGAGAAATTCCCTGTTAACCTTGACAAGGAGCTCCTACTCTCATTTATCCTACTAAAATACTCTTTCTCTGAAGGAACTGCCTTTCCACATCAGAACTGGTTTCTCACTGTGTTCTGGATACTGCAGCACATCACTCTGGTTCTGCTTTTTTCATTGATTCAGTTGATTTTAAATTAGGGGAACATTTACTTAAAAAAAGCACTTTTATTATTACCTTCAGAAGTGTGGTCCTTGTTGGGTCCAGCTTTGAGTTGCATTCGACCTATGTTAAAGAACAGCAGCATAAGGAGTTATACACAAGATTTTAATTATGAACTGATGAATGAAAACATATTAAATACCTTGTTTTCTGGCTTAATACAGACTAAAATGAATATCTTAGGCTTCTGTATAAAGTCTCTATGTATACATATATACATCTTTAAACCCAAGTAGGTCAGTTTACATTTCTGACTATTTTTTCCCATGTACAAACCAAGCCGTGGTTGGGAATTGGAGATTTTTATCTTTTTCTGGGACTCCAGTGGCAACAAGTGTTGTTTATCTTGTGCTTTGGGGTCATCTGGTAGCGTCCCAAGTGGTGAGCAGCCATATGGCCACACGCCAGACTGGGCATGCCCATTAAGGCACAATATTTAAAGTCATCCAGTCATCTGGGGCAAGTTATAATGGTCAAAAAGCAGATCTTAGCTTCCATAGTGACCCAGGGCACAGCTCCAACACCACAGAACAAGTTAAACTACCAGCAGCAGATTCCTCTCTAAAGGAAAATATTTGCGGTTCACTGGAACTGCTGTGGTGATTGTTCCTAACACAGTAGCTATTAAATAATGGTGCACAGACAGAGGGGACAAACAGCAAGGAATTAATGGCATCTCTCCCATGGTCTGAAAGAGGAGAGCCAGCTGGGCTGGATTGATAGCCAGCGAGGTTGCTGTGCGGGCATGAGCTCTGCCAGCCCCGCGCAGCTTTGTGGCTCGCCTGCCCATGGGCACGGTGACAGAGGGAGTGAGATACACACCACGGCATCCACTGCTGGGGAGCTGTCGCCAACCACCAGAAGGACAGGGCATCTGAAAGGAAGCACACAGCAGCAGTGTTATCTCTTTGATCTGGCCCGGACTTGCCCTAAGCTGTATTTTGTGTTACTGGAAGGATGAGACAGCTAAGTGTGAAAATTATTTGGTTTCTATTCCAGACACCTTAAATATACAGCAAATATACTGTATTATCTGCAGATCTACTAACACGGTCTGATATCTTGCCTGAAAATCTGTCCTTTTCCACACCTTGTAGCAATCAGCCTCTCTCAGTGCTCTTATTCCTCCTTGTTTTATAAGAAATAGAATGCGAGCATCAGCAATGTCTCACCCTTATCTCCCCAAGGCTCCTGAGCTCCAACTTTTGGACCTGTCATCCAATTTAACCAGATTGGCAGAGGAGTAGTGTCTCAGTCTCCTGTGTGCTAAACATCAGCAGCTGAGCAGAGAAGGACTTGACAACTGTTACATTGCACAAGCTGCAGCATAAGTGAAATCTATTAGCAGAAGATCTAGCAGATAATTATTCTCATACCTGCTCCATTTTCCTGAATGTTTTAATTTATTTTTTTTCCCCTGTTGTTGTATAGGCACAGCTCAAGTGCAGTCATAGCTATAGTTTCCATTAATAATAGAATGATTTGGGTCACAAGGGACCTTAAAGATCATCTAGTTCCAACTCCCCTGCCATAGGCAGGGACACCTTCCACCATTAACTACAATGTATTTCTGGATGAAGCCAAATACATCTATTTTTCAGGTACATATTTCGCAAGCCCAAGATTGCAGATACAGTGACAGGAACTACTAAACTTTCTCTTTCAGCTAATATGATTGTGAAGTTTGAAGAAGAGAAGTCTTCTTAATGGCGGTCCCTGACTTGCAGTAACCTCTTATCTCCTACATGAAGTTACAAGACTCTTTTCTACCACATTAGCACATTCAGCTACAGCTTTGATATGTATATTCTACACACCCACTGACTACACCTCTTATCTCACAACATATATAGGTGAACCAGTAAGAAATAGAATACTTACTGAAGGGTAACAACATTTATTCCAGGAACAGGACGCTCAATCTCCAGGTCTCGCCGACTGAGAAAAAAAGAAACAGAACAAAGGCTTGATACTAAAGTTTTAGAGACTTCCATATTATTCTATTTTAGAGAAAGCAGACTCACATATGCTAATTTAATCTGATACCTGTTGTAGCCTCCACAAACGATAGAGAGCTACCAGGCGGAACTTTATACTGGGGGAACACAAGTAACACCATCACACAAGTAATACTGTCTCTAAGAGATGGACAGCCTCATAAAACAGTTTCCAGTTAGAAATAAGGTAAATGTATTTACCTGTTGTAAGAGTTGACAAAGAGATGAAGGTTGGTTTGATTCATATCATTAATAATATGCTGACGGTAAGTATGGATCAGGTCATGGTTGCTGTGAATCTCTTCCTACAGAGAAGACAGAATAATTCATAATAGGAGCTATTTTTTGAGAGGACCTGAAGACATGGCACAGCAGTCACATATCAGATTCATATCTACACAGGAGTGCATCTTTAGGGAAGTGACAGCTTCTAGCACCCAGTGGTATCATCCAGAATTAACATTAGCCTCCAATTGAAGTACCATATTTTTCACTTTAAAACCTCAGTATGTTTTATTTTCAAGATCTTAGTTGCAAAGCATGTTGTAGTGCAGATGGTTACAGTCAGACAAGTGCGAGGTTTTAAAACAAAAAAAGATTCAGGGTAAGAAGCTTAAATGTTTCCAGGGTGAAGCAGATGTTGAAAGCTTACAAACATATGTAATGTGGAACTCAATTTCACAATAGTAAATAAAAAGCTTCAAGGACTTCAATCACTAACATTTTCAAAACAGTTTGGTTCTAAAGTCTTTACAGATTAGTTCCTTGTTCTGCTGGAATAGAGTTTTCCACTGCATCTAACAGTTTCACGCACAGCAAAGTAGTCTCAGAAAACAGTACAGCACTTTCCTTTAAAGTAGGCTTGCACTGAAAGGCACCATTAGTACTGATAACCAGCTTTCCCAGAGTTACAAGTGTATTATAATAAAAACCAGTGGGGTAATTCTGCTCAGAACAAGAGCACATATGATGCTTATACTCATGTTTAAGTGTTGGCTGTCTTATGAGGAAGCTGCCCCTACTAGCTGTCATGACTGACATGTACTTGAATTTTCAGAACACAGCAAGCCCTGTGGCAGCATAACACCTCCAAAATACTGGGAACACAAGTATGAATCCTATCTCACAGTTTAACTTCATACTTTGTTGTTTAAATGAAGGCGTCTCTCCTCTCAGCCCCAGGAGGTAGATACAGATGACTGAATACATCCCAGGAATCTTCTGAACATCCTTACCTTTCCAAAAAGATGTGAGATGACCATGTCTGGTAAAGCATTTGTCCAACCTGAAATCTGAACAACAAGTTTATCTAAGTATCTGATATTAAAACAATCCTTGAACAACTGAAAATTTCCAATTACCCATAAGTAGACCAATGGATGTTTCTCTGCTGTCCTTATACGTACAATATCCTGGATTGATATTTTTAACCCTTAATCCAACTAAAACACCATTAGGGATTGTTCACATTTAAGTCGTTCCCATAAGATGTCTTTACTAATGCAGTTATATAGGGAACACACTACTAGTGGTATAGGTAAATATGGAGTCACCCCCTGCAAGAACACCAAGCAAACCAGCCAGATGGATGTCATTTAACCTCACTACCCAGTCTCCTCCCTAAAAACCCACAGACAATACATTGGAGCTGGTACCTAAAGCTTATGTCCCAGAGTATGTGCTCTTGCTTTGGAAGGACAGAAGGATACAGGGCACCCACTGTACTCCTAAGGTCAGCAGCACTTGAGAGGCAGAAGGCAGATACATAAGAATTTAATTACAGTGAGACATTGGGCGAAATAATCCAAATGGATGCGTCTGTACATCTCAATGTAAAGGAGTTAGTAAATATACTTTTAGACCACATTTACAAAAAATAAACTGGCATGCAAAATTATTTTTAAAAAACGAACAACTAAGCCTTGAAAGAATGTTACATCCCAGCTCTGGAAAGTTTTTCCTAGTATTAGAAGGTTGTTATTACATTTAATATCACCCTAGACACTTACAGTGTGTTGATGCTATGTGTGGTTAAAAGATGACACACTAATTTTTGTACTTTTCAGTGTTAATAACAACTGCCATTCACTTAAACTTGACCTTGAATGATACAAAGTGCCTTCCATTAGATTATCCTGAAAAATGTTTTAGCAGGTTAAATCTAAGTGACAAGTAATGTAACATTTATACTTATATATATATATACCGGTTCCAGAAAGATTTTTGAAACCAGTTTTCAGCACCTGGTTTCCCCACATTGCAATCTTTCTTACAACTACAAAAGAATATAGTTTGCAGAAGCTTCTTTGTACGTGAAGATTTTCACTTAAAAGTCTGGTTGTATGGACAATCTGTCCACAGTTACTGTAGCTAATGCCCTTTTGAGTCTTTTTGGCATCTAACAGTCAGCTAGATGAATGAAACCTGGAAGATGTTCTGAACATTTTTGTGCACTAGTTCACATTTTAGACTGTGATGGTAAACAGACCCATGGACAAGAACCAAATATTACACTATACTTGAAGTTTACTTGGAAGTTGTTTCCAAAACTACCTGTGTCTGGGGTTAAACTGTTTTCCCCATCAGTTACTAGCTCTTAAGAATTGTGCATACCCAGTAGCTCCTTTACACCACAAGTATCTGTTTCCTCAAAGCACTTTTATCACTAGCCCTGCAGGAGGTATGTTTGCAAATGGAAGATTAAACCCTAAAGGAATTAGCCTGGGATATTTTGTGTCTGCAGCCATGCCTTGACACACAGGATCGCCCAGCTCCTCATGCTTGACAGGCTTACAGTATGATTTATTTTTCTAACTTAAAGATGTTTACCTTAGTTGCTGCCCAGTCCATCCAACCTTCAGCACAAGGGTTTACATTAATGAGAACTAATCCCTCCACCATCTCTGCATGGTTTAGCTGCAAAAGAAAAGGTTTAAGATTCATTGCATATCCTTTGCAGCTTGACAGTCGGCATAAAGTTTAAATTAGCAAATTATCTCCCGAGAAAGAAGGTGGTAGGTCTAGTTTTATCTTGCACAAAACAAGCATATGTATGGAAAAAAAATTTTCATTAAAGCAGTTCAACTGAGCAGCTGGAGAACATTAAGATTTAACTTCTTCTCCACCCTCAGTTTAAATAGAGAACTCCCATTAAAAAAACCTTCTGCAAATTAACTGGGTAGAGCCCAGGCCTTAAAATGGAAAATCTAGGTCTTCTGGATTAGCTATCCCGCAGATTGTGGTATTTCACTTAAAATCCTAACTGCTTACTTAAATGGGCACGGCAAAGCAGGAATTCTCTGCACACGCTACAGGGGCAATAACATGTTTAGGGAAGCTCCAAAAAACTTACAGCAAATCTAGTTAAGATGTAGGCACCAGCTCCGGTTCCCATTCCTATAACTGTCTTCAGGCTGCACAGCAATAAAACAAAAGAGAAATGAACAGGACAGCACTGAAATAAACCGACATCAGCAGCCTTCCTCTTTCACATAACAATTTGTATCTACAGAAGGGTGGGTCACAGTTTAGGCAAACCACGGACCCTCAGCAATACCACCAGTCTCAGTAAGGAGCTCGATGTAACAGCTGGTTTGTTTTCAGTAGATTTGCAGGAGACTAGTCCTTGTGCCTCACAGGGCAGTGGCAATTCTCACTTATCTTTAAGTAAATATACTGAGTAACCATAGCATTGGTCTGATCCTAGAAGGAAATGGCTACTCTCAGCCAGAAAAACTTACAAGATATAGTCTTGAAATCTGCACTTTAAGTACAAAGCCCCCCCTTCCTCAGGCTCCCCCAGCCCTCTGTGATACAGCTATCCAACTGGGACACTGATTCTTCTCTGACAGGGGGCTGGCAGGCAAACCTCTCATGCTATCCAGCCACTGAGGTGATTAAGTTTAAACTTCATAACCAAACAGGGCAGAGACAAATCAAATATTTACATTAACTGAATTTGGTTTTAAAGCATGATCTTAAAGGTCTTTTCCAACCTAAGTGACTGATTCTACTCTGTGGTTCTAAGGTCTTAGAAAACATGTGGAAGGGAAGACTAGACAAAACCACTCAGGAAGACAGGTCATATAATGCTTTTAGGAAAATACCTGAGAGTTTTCATTCTTATTAGCAATGTTAAATCAAGGCTTTGTAAGTACACTCCAGTTTAACTGATTTTCAAGGTACTGACTTTATGGTAGCATTTTTTTCAGTGCCAGACCAGAATTGGCAGCCCTGTGCCTTACATTAGGTATTTCAACAAACACATCTCAATGTAGTGAGGTAAACTGGTCAAAGGTACTGTAATAGCTGGTTACAACAGCTAAGCAATGTCTAAATTGGAGTGCCAGTCTGAGACTAAATCCCCTACCATCAGTCCAGCCTGTCTGTTCAAGGCTTTCTAATGCTGAATGCCAGGTTTTCTCTGCTTGGTCTGAAAACCCCTTGGAGGTGCCTACCTGCACTCTTTGTTGTGTACCAGGAGCACCAACTCTGCTGAGAAGGTATCTCTCAGCTACAGCTCCTGCTAAAGCTAAGCTTTAAGGGAGGACACAGCTAAACTTGTTACAGGTAAACAGAGGAACACTACCACTAGGTCCTTTGACATCAACAACCTGGCATTTGTACTTGGTAGTAGAAGATAGGGGGTCAGTCTGATCTCCCTAAAGACAGTCAAGCCACTGAAACAAAACAGTAAGTGTCTTCAGATGGGACCACAATTTTTTTTTTTTCTGTTAATCACACAGGAAAACATGGGTTGTTACAGTGGCAAGAACAGATTGTCTGCGCCCTGCCCATGTGAGGGAGATGCATAGAAAATACTGGAGGAAGCCCCTAAATTAGGCACATGGGATTTCACTCAAAGTTGCTTCCTGTTTAAAAGTAAACAGATATTTCAAAAAAGGCCAAAAAATAAGCTCTTTCAGCAAAGGCAAAAGTATTCTTCTGTTATAGATGGATCTAAAAAACAACCACAACTAATTCTAACAAAATGCCAAATAGCCAGACAAAAGCTCCAGGGGCAGCACAGGCAAGTATCTGCTCTGCTCTGTTCTTTTGGTGTGACATGTGGAGAGAGGAATGAGTGAAAGTAAATAAATCTGCACTCACCCAAACTGTTTCAGGATTCCAGGAAGCATTTCTGCCAGCTGATCCATGGAGGGATACACGTAGCTACAACAAATGTGTTGTGGAGTTAATATACCACTTTCCGTAGAGTAGACTGAGATTTTTAGAGACACAGTAGTCACTGTAGATTTAATACCAAATGTGCTCGTTACAAGATCACAGGCAGTATGAGCTGAATTTAAATCAGAAGTAAGAATAAATAAGGCATTTAGCAGAAATATAAGCATAATCTACATGGTACTTTATGTGAGTTATAGGATGTTAGATGTCTGTTTTGCTGGACCAGAATAATGAATTTCTTCCCATGATTAACACTTAAAACTCATTAAAAAGTTTGAACTTGAGAGGTGAGTTTCTAACCGCATTCACTGCATTTGTACTTCTGGTCCACCACAAAAATGTCTCCCTGTGTTGCAGACCATAAACTACAGCAATGAGATCTACATCTTTGGCAAATAATTTGCATGCATGTTTTCAGAGGCACACAAATTACCACACAATAAGTGAGGATATCTTTCTGTTAATATCGACGGGGAAAATCAAGGCATAGGAAGGGCTGTGAGGCTGCTGAGGAATTTCAGTGAAAACTGCTGTCAGTTAATGCTCCTTGTCTTCAGCAGAAGAGAAATAAAATTGAGGGGAATAAATTCTGAGTAAAATCACAACTGAGCAGCACATGGAAAAAAATCCACCCAAAGTAGCTGGAGACCATCTGCCTAGGATATATCCAAATCTCTGCTTCCCATCAGGACTACACCTAATGATTCTCTAGTTTAGTCTCCAAAATAAAACCAAACAAAAGACCAAATAGTGTAAAACTACTTTAAGTTTTCTTCTTGGGAAAGTAACATTGCCATGACAAAAGCTAGTGTCGCTGCAATGGCGATGATTTATCTTGAGCATGCTGGTTCACCCAGCTGAAAGGCTGGGAGAAAAGTGTTTCTTGTGCTGTCATCATGATGTTATTAAGCAGTGGCCTTCACTAGCACAGATTGTGATAGCTGCCAACTCAGAAGTGTTAACACTTGTTCAGGATATGAGGGTTGAGATACTTAAATGCTCATGATTCAACTAAATACAAAGAAAGGGTGACTGAAATGGCTTTGCAGGTTGCTCTGGCAGACAACTGGGCCATTCCAGTTAACACTAGCTAAGAACCTGGCCCATCGTGACCTCCTCAGCATCAGACCAGCTTAAAAATTAAGGAGGGAAATAGACTGGCTCATGCAATAAGTGTACATATAAGCTTCTTAATATCTAGTTCTTACAGAACAACTGTTCCTTGCCTTGTATCCTCCCCTCAGCATACTGGCTGCTCCCTTCCTCAGTCAGGCTGATTCCTATCCAAGGGGCATCTTAAAGTAAACTTGTCTCATTTGAGCTAAATGGGGCAAGCATTTTGGCAGAGAGTGTTCATGGGCACACAAGGTTTCCAAGAGTTAAAGCATCATACATGATACACATTCATATTCTGTAGGGGTACATAACTTTGTTACTGCCCAACAACTTGGATTTTCCAGGTATGTTATCAAGTCTCATTATCAACATCTACCATGCTGCCATTTCATAAAAGACGTTAATTTAGGAAGGACATTATATAGTGGCTAATGCTTATCTTTTTCACAGTAACAATTTAGTTTTATATTTCTATACAGAATGTCATTACAAAACAAGGTAACTTGATATTTAAAAATTGACAGATGTAGACATGTCAAGGAATTGCTTTACAAGCAGTCTAGTTATCAGAGATAAAATACAAAATTACAACCCCAAAGCCTACTGTGAACTGGCACAACTCAGAGCTCCCAGAGCTCCAGCATTTCAAATAGATTGTCAGGATTTAAGTTCAAAAGTCAAGTACTGTGTTTGCTGCAAGTGCTTTTTAATTAAACTACCGATCAGGACTCTTTCCAGAAAGACGTAACTCTGAAAGCATGGGTTGTTTCCCTGATAACTCACCCTGCTTGGAAAGATGGTGCTCCATCCTGCTGACCAGGGGCATCCACATGGCAGACCGCAAAGTGCTGGGTGATCTCCTGCATATCCTCAAAGTTGAAGAGAGGATTGAAGCAAGTTTTATCTTAAGGAAAAGAAAATATGGAATAATTATGCTGAGGGGAAAGAGTAAACTTGCAGCTATAATAAAATAATTTATTAACCAGTCCTGCAGGTTAACAAAAAAATGATTTAATCAGGTGAGCTATGTTATAGCCTGGGAAAAGTGGCAGTCCATTTTTTAAGGAGGAAACACCAGTAAAGCCTTGCTACAAAGCAAACTGCCAATTTTCTTTAATTCCTTGAAGCAAAAACCCTGAACAGCTCTCCCTATGGCCAGCTAAGTTTTATCCATGCTACTTTGGTAACCTGCCAGAAGTATTTGCTTGGTACACCAAAATATAAAAAAAAAAATATTTATGCAAAGTTAATATACTAATAAAGTGCAGTCAGGAGTATTCATCCCAGGATTTGTCTTAGACTAAATTATCCATTTACTTGTCTAGTCATTTTTCCTTGGATTGTGTTGAAACAGATGGAGGAAAAAATATCCAAGGCTGAGATCGTGACTTGTGCTTTTGCCCAAATATTACAAGATAAACATTACATGATCGGCTGCTGCAGGTGGCTCAAGACAAGAGCATCTTTCTGGAATACTCAATGTTATATGCTCCCAACTTTGAGATGATTTTATTTATGATTTTTAAGAAATATTAATATGAGGAGAGGGATATATTTTCCTTCTGGAGTAGAAAGCATGAATTCTGTAGCGCCCTCTGAGAAGCCTAGAAAACAGTTCAGTATTCTCTATGTGTTTCCAAATGTCCTCACGCTACAACATGCAAGCAGAATCATTGCAGAATATAAGACATTTTTTGCTAAAAATCAGCTTTAGGACAATAAGCATGTTTGGGAAAAGGTTCTTGCCTTTTCAAAAAGAGAGTAGATTTATTCACCATAAAGATAGACTTTGTAACTCTACAATGAAAAAAAGTGTAATCTGAATCCCATCTTTGAATAAAACTCTTCCCTGATCCACTGAAAATCCAGAATAGAGTAAGGCAGTTCCAAAAAAGACGGGCAAGAAAACTGGTTTTCTTATGAATAATACAATCCCCTCAGTAATATCTAGTCTTTAAAGATTAGCAGGTGTTTGAAAATATTGATAACTGATTAAGAAACAGGAAACTGTGAAACAACAGTACTAATGAACAAATTAGGGCAGATCTGGATATTAGAACATTATATTCTTGGACATGACATATAAAAGGCACTTAAAGTTATTTTCTTATTACAGGCTAAGGACACAATGCCAGCATTCATTTTGTCATCCTGATTTGACATGTAAGTCATAAATCCACAGCAGTATAAGACTGGCTATCAGACAGGAACTTAAGACAAGGCACCAGCAATGTTGTCAGTCCTACTGGCAATATACCCTGAAGTCATCACCTACAAATGTTTTTACAGCATTTCTACATGGTAACGATGAGCTACCAGAGATCTTTTGCTTCTTTAAGTGAAGTATTACAATTATTTACTTCACTAAGATAAAAAAAGTCTGAGAATTAAACTTGCTGTAGAAGAGGAATTGGGTACCTGCTAACGGGTTGCAATGGACATAAGCAAGGACCCGAGAAAGGTTTCATATCCATTGCCAATTCTACACCTTTGATTATGGCAGCAGTGTTAAGGAACCAGGCCATACCTGTGCTATTAAATAAAGTCTACTTACGATTTAGCCCGATGTCATGGTAGGTGAGGATAGCTGGCCGGTTCCCTCTGGGAGTCCCGCACATGGTGACATGGACCGAGCCATGCACAGTCTCCACATCTTGCTCCTGGCAAAGATCAGGAGGGGTCTGTGAGTAGATCGTTCAAGTGCTCCACTGGCCACCCACAGCAGCAGACCTCTGACCATGAGCACAGGTCCTGCCCCAGCCCAGGGGTCTCTGCAATCCCCGCCCTAACGCACCCCATTCTCCCCACCCTGGGGGCTATCTGCTAACATTTTATGTTCACCTCTCACCTACTCCAGTCCACAGACAACTACAGTAGCACTTAAACTGCTAGCTCTAACCAGATGCTGAGGGAATAGTTAAATAGTTTTTAGCCTCATTAAAAGGCAGTGTAAGGAAAAAAAAAAAGTAGTTCAGTGCAGTGACACCTAAAATAACAGCTTACAACTATGAGTGGCAGCATTTGCAAGAGTGCAAGCTGCCAAAGGAAAGTACTTCTGTTTTCTAGGAAAGTGACTTTAACTCAGCAAATAACTACTATTCCCCAAAGAAATCAGTATTAAGTAGCCTGTATTTGACAGACGTATCACACTGTGGGGCCTTGTGATTATATTAGCCTTCCAATAAACAGAACCACCACGTGTTAGCTTTATGGCTTGCTATATAGAGACTGAAGCATAAACGCAACCGTTTAAATTTTGCCATAGAGCAGCATAACCACAACACTGTTGTAGTGATTACCAGCGAAACATTAAGTATACTGCTATTATTTGACATAACAGGAGGTTGTTCTATTTAATGACCTTAAATCTAAGGACATCTTTATTATCAAACCAAAGTCCCCCTGAGTACCACCTTATATTTATTGAATGTCTAAGATGTGGCTTGGCTCATACCAACATCCACAACACACAGAACAGTTTTTTGTTTCTTTTGCACTTGAATTTCGGATGGCTATAAACAATGTGTTATTTTGCCAACATGTATAAAGGAAAACACAAAACAGTAATAATTTATTACACTTACATAATAGTCAAGGCAGTATATAGTTAGTAGCCAGTCTTAACATTTCACTAGAATACTTTATTTACTGTACAGGACACATATCCATGTCATTCAGTACAGTGTACTGTCTGCTGCTGTAGGGCTTGCTTGACTTGCTCGGTACAGTAATGTCCAGAGGCAAAGTCCAAGTTAAATTAAAATCTATTAAAAATTACGCTGTAGAAATTGGGACCATACAGCCTGTGAAAACCTTTACAGAGCAAAACCCAAAAGCTCTTCAGACAGTCAGTAATTTGATCTACATCTCCACTCCTTAATTTGATACATGGGATACACCACACATTTTGTTGAAAGTAAGGCAACAACATTCCACATTTCATCTATTTTCCTTGCAATTACACATTTACACCCATTTAAATTTACAATTACAGCAATGGATCAAGTTTCCCTCCCCCCCACCGTGTACACTGGACAAGCTGAGCATCACTGCTGTCTGAACTATGCTCCACTGAAATGCTAATTTTCATCTTTTATGTCTCCTTTGAGATTATTCCTCTGCATACTCACTGCATTATTTAGCAAGTAAGCTGTATCTTCCATATCCAGCACCATCTTTAGGCAAAACAGAGTGATAAATCCAGCAAGCCAGAGTACAGTGGCTGATTTCTACTTTGTCCAAGTAGGAAACTGGGTTATATAGACAAGCTGCTATCCTGCATAGGCTTATGACTCACATAATGCCCAGCTAGAAAAATCAAAACAGACTAATTCATGAGGATGTCATTCTTAAATAGGATTTGAGTCAGGTTTGACCAGGAGAAGCATTTACTTAGAGGTCAGACGTCAAAGATGAACTAAGTCTCTGACACACAATGTACTAAGTGCCAAATTTCAAACCTGGGAATTAGTAGAGTCTTTCCCGTTGCTGTTTCCATCAGGTTTTCATAAGTTTAGCTTCTTTTCATGTTTTCTCAAATGCTAGAACACCCCAAACTTATTCTAAACTTAATAAGAAAGTTGTTTCTTAAAAGCCAGGATTAAAGTTTCCAGTAAAAACACAAAAACCTTTGAGAATTTAGTGTAAAACAGAATGATTCTGCACAAGAAGAACATGGACTTTAAATGTTTGAAATCTAGTATTTTCCAGAGTAGATAAGCAACATTTAGTCTAACATATTCCTACTAATGTCATCTTAACTTTCTTTTTTGGCAGAAAATAGGGTATTGTAGGTATATTCATAATACAATACTCCGGTAAGAGATTTGCAGTAGCAATGGATAACAATTAGTATTTTCCACATTCTACCATCCGGTACTTAAATAATTTTCAATACAAATTGTCAAAATCTATAGCTTGGCAACCTTAACACCAGTAATGAGAGTAAGTGATAGTGTAACAGACCACCTGAAGAGTGTGGAATACTGAAATTATTTCCTCCTCAGAGACTAACAGGCATTTATATCACTGGATTTTTATTGCTAGATCCTTCCAGTAACAGCACTGAAAATCTAGAGCATGTTTTCTTAGGATGTACCACTTTTCAAGATGTGGGAGCTTTCTCTTCTGCACATGAAAAAAATCTGTTCATGGTAGGTAAGTCAGACCCTTGAACCTCCACATCCCACTGACCACCACAGCTAATTCTTCTGGAACTGGAAGCCTGAGTCTAGTTTAAACTCAGTGTCAACTAAAAATAGTTCAGAGATGATAGGCGACTATACTCCTAATTACTGACATAAATCAGTCAGTTTAACAACTGGTTTAATTCCTCATTATCTTCACAGTAAGACTCCTCTAATTCAAGAGGGTTGTGCTATTTTCCATTAGCATGAATTCTTAATGGAAAATACCCAAGGGGTTCTCCTAAAAAACAATCAATTCAAACCAGTTTCTTCAGTGACATCAAACCAACAACTTCACATCCCTACTGAGCCTATTAAAGATCAAGATTTGTCTACGTGATGTATGGATGGATGTTTTCAAAATGCAGAGCACTGAAAACAGATGGTAGCACATCCCAATCAACATCAACATTATAGTAAGAGGCTCTTCAACTGATTTGTATTAAAACACTATCTTGGAAAAAAATCCAAGGTACACTAATCTGATAGAAGGATAAAGACAAACACACCATCTGTTCACATCTCACTTGAACAGAGGTGCAGCCTTATCTTAGTGCCCTAAAAGCACACACAAAATACTTCTGATACATGCAATTTGAGAGGCTATCTTAGTTTGAAGGATCTAAAGTAGATTTTATTTTTGTACTGTTTTATTTTTATTCTTTTATTATTTATAAAAACCTAAAGTAGATTTTATTTTGGGGTCAGGTGACATTTTTTGATGTCTTGTCATGAAGTTAGAAAGGGGAGACAATTTGTAAGTTGATAAAACAAGAGAACTAATTTATTCCTTCCCCCCTATATCCTGGTTAAAGACGACATGGGTTAAGGAACATGTTTGAGCAAATTGTTTTCTGAAGTATAAGAGATGCTATGAAAACACTTTAGATATCCAAAAAGGAAAACCACACACACTGCACATTTTGCTAAAAGCATCGTATTTTCTATTTTAAGTAAAATACTTCATTCCATCAAGATCATTTTAAAGCTTTCAAATATACTTAATCCTCAATTACCATCACATGCTTTTATTTTAATTTAGAATATTATATCTGTTAAATATACCTCTCTTCTCTGCCTCAGAACCACGGGAAAAAGTTTCAGAGCTTTTAAAGAGGATTTCAATAACTTTAAAATATACTATCTCCTAGCAATTTAAAAGTTCATCACCTCACTTAAGAAATTTAACATATTAATACCTGTGTATTCTATTCTTCACATTTTCAATATCTTGAAGTTCAAAAATATTTGAGTATTTAATGTGGTATTAAAATATTGGATTTCAAATCCCCTTTGCTCTGAAGTTTAGAATTTTCCCCCTAGCTTTTTCTACTCTGAAATATTAATTTCAATTCATCTTTTTTTTTTTCTAAAACCCCAACACCCACCTTTCTAGGTATTTTTCTCTTTTTTGTTTGTAAATATTTCTATTTTAAGTTAACAATATTAAGAAAAAGGTTCCCCAATTCAATTTGAGTTGGGTATACTAATAAGTATGGTGACTTTAGATGCAAGTGTAAGTGACTGCTAAGGTGAAAGCCAGTAACACAAACTTTGCTGCAGGAAATGAAGCAGATTGTTGCAATAGTTCTGCCTGGGGATTCTTCCTAGTCTAATTAGCACCAACTCACAGTGCTCTGCAAAAGTACAAAACCACAACCAACCCCATTCCCTTTCTTTAGACCTAAGGGATGAGGAAATTGATGTAACATGCTGCAACACCCCAAACTGCATCCACCAATGCCAGCGGGAAACCCACCTCACCATGCCACAAGGACCAGCTGATTTGTCTCCCACTGCAAGGTGGTTCTTTCCTTCTCCCCTCACAGACAGGAGGAGGGGGAAGGCAGAAATAGCTCTTGCATGCTAGTGGACATAGATGGCTATGAGCCATGAATCGCAAGGGACAAACTCATCTCTGCCACCTACAGCTGCTGCACAGCTCAGGAAGTTTTGCTTGGTTATTGCGGAAGCAGTCTCCTGATGGACTGCTCACTTCTGAAACAAAAAGCTAAGAATACATACAGTGACGAGGAGCCCAGTCTCTATTAGTTCCAATGGTACCAAGCTAGAGATTAGGCAAACACATCAAACTGGAAATACAATGAAAATGTTTGGCATTAAGCCAAAATAAAGCAGCACAGGGCACACTGCCCTGCACCAGTTTACTAATTGAGCTAAAACAGGCTTGGTCAGGAACACTCCTTCTTGGAAGGCAGCAGAACTTCACTTAAATTTTCAGGTGGGTGCCACAGGCAGACAGACATACACAGTGATGACTAGAGGTAGCTAAGAGCTGTCAGTTTTCCCATCTCCTGTTTTAGCCATGCCTTGGTAACTTCATGAAAGCACTCCTCCAGAAAACAACCACATACATGTCTTGCAACGTGTGACTTCAGAAGGGCAATATTGCATGCACTATACAGTGGCTTACTTCAAAAACAGAAAAGTATGTTTAACTCAAGCCTGTCTAAAACAGCATGTCTATTCTTTCCAGATATGAGTAACTAGATAAAATTTATTCTTGGAAGAAAACACCTCACAGGCAGTCACTACTTTTTAGTAGTGGCAGAAAAATTTATTGACAAACACTTCATAATTTGTCCCCAAAACAGAGCAAGTTGCAAATGTGGACACCCACATCCATACACAGACACTAAATAAGAAGCTCCATGCTGCCAAGTGCTGATCCCCTCCTTTCCTTGGCCAGGTCCATCCTCCTTCCAAGAGTGGCTCATGGGACAGGTTGCTTCTTAAGGGCACACATGACTTTCAGTATCAGTCCTGAGTGACCTGGGTCCTCCAGGGCCACAGATGAACTTCTCTAATGAACTAAACAGTAGTCTCTCTCACAAGAGCTTGAGATCACCTCTTTCATAAATCAATCACTGAAGAACTTAAAGACACAATAAGCAGGGTACTTGTGGTTTTAAGGATCAAAGCTAAACTTCCTTTGCAGCAGCAGTTCCTAACACAACAGATTGAGACTGTTTTTCCACATTTTTCCTTCCTGAACTAGAACATCCAAAGATTAAACTCTAACAAAGAAAGATCATTAAAAAAGTAAGAGCTGGCAGAACAGGGCTAAATGACAACCACCACTGCTCTAGATTAACAACAGTTAATCCAAAACATGGGGAAGAAAACTCAAAAAGATTAAAAGAATTCGATCTTGCAAGTTAAATGTACATATACACAGTTTACAAGCCAAGCAAATTTATTCTAAGAATATAAATAAAATACAGGTCGCTTCTGGATTCTTAATCAAAATACTGCAGTATTGCTGGTTAGTGGACTTAATCTGAGTTTCAGATTTATTCAGTCCAAGTGATCAATCTGGACCCAAAGGGAAAGCTTCTCCCATGCTGTGAACAATCCTGCAGGAAGTCAGTGACAACTTTAACTTACATTTATCTAGACTTTGAGCAGTGGATTTCATCTTTAGAAAGGATGACAGTGAAGATGCAGAATTAGTGTAAACTAGAGTTTTGCTATCTAAGAATCACTGAAAGATGGAAAAGATGTTTGAGATAACTGTCTCCCTTGGTTTCCAGGGAAAAAACTGAGTTTGTGCTTGATTTTTAACCAATTTGCACAAAGTCAAATAAAAATATAGACAGGTGCAATTAAAGTGCAACATGCCAGAGTTATTTCCTTCAAGGACCTCAGCCTGAACATTAAAGAGACTATAACAATTTAATAACTCAATCCCTGTACAGTCTACCTCCCTCCGTACAGCCCTTGATTAAAAAAAGCCACTCAGCAAGCCTCTCTTCCCAACTCATTCTCCTTGTCCTCAGTGATGGGAATTCACTGCTCACTCTTTTTATCAAGGCAGGTGCTCCCTGGTCTGCCTTCCAGTTCAACCCAGCCTGACTGACAGCCAAGCATCTCCTTAGTCAGCTTAGGAACCAGCAAGGACAAGCTTCTCAGTCAGAAGCCTAAATGGCAATACAATAATATACAAAGGGAGCTAAGAGTTAAAGTCACCTTTCAAAAGCATGACACAGGGAAAGTGGAAAGCCACCATTTGACCTAGTGGTGTTCTTTATGAAGCCTAATATTCTGGCTGTAAACATAGAGAAACTACCATCACTCCTGTTATGGACAAAAGTGATTGCTTAGTGCCTTCCACTACTCCACAGGCTTCAGGAATCTTTTGGAAACTTTCAACAGCATAATGGGATACAGAGACATTTCCTGAGGAAATTCATGCACGCTGTTAATGACAGCAAATTAATTAGGGAAAGTGTGTGTCCATGTGTGAGGGGAATATTTTGCTTTCACTACCACCTCTAAAGAGTCTCATTCTCTTAGCAAGAACAGAACTGCTTGCAACCCAGCAATCTCTTTAGGTTGAAACTCTCAGCTTCAGTCTGAAAAGACCTCCTGCAGTCCCCTTCACGTCGCTACATCACAGACCCATTCAGACCCTCTCCCACACTAACAGTATTTCTGGCAAGCAGACAATCATTTCTGATCACATTTTGCTATTTTCTCAAATGCCAATTGCTTCCCCTTTTACCAGAAAAAAAAATAATAACTTTACTTGCCTGAACATCGAAGTCTGGAAGGAGACGAGTGATAGCCTGTGAGGAAATTTTAAAGCATTAATGCAGGTAACTTTTACAGATACAGAAATCTGTGCTGGGTCACATGTGCTCTAACCCACTGGTTCTGCAGCTGAAAGCTCTGTCCCATCCCTTCATTCAATGAAAGCTCTCTCTCTGAACATCAAAATTCATCCAAGAGCTTTTACCCACTAATCTTTGGAGAATATGAATGCAATAAAATACTAGATTGTAGAGAAGCTAAATAAAGCACAAAAGCTGGTGCATCTTCAGTTATTGTTAAATCACTGGAGCAGTAAAACACAACTTTTTTTCCATTGTTTATTGTAGCCATGGGACAGGCAACACCCCACCTCAGTCCTGCCTAGGATGGAAAGCCATAATTCAAGCATGTACTGAGCACTTGCAACTCAGTTAAGCAGTCATTACTGGAGTTTGGTTACATGATGCGGAAGGTGGGAAGGGTTTTACCCTAGCCAAAATTAGGCCTTGCTGTGTTTGGGAGGTTGGCTGAACACTGAGATCCATTCCAACCTGTGAGCAGCCATCATTATTACTGACAAGCTCCTATGCCTGTCAAGGATCTGCACCAGGAGTTGGGTGACATCCTCCCCACCTCCAGTGGTCTAAGAGGCTTGTCACTACAAAACAAAAAGTGTCTTAGTCACCTCTTTTTGCTAACAGTCAAGGAAAAAGTCAAACATGTATTCCCATTGGAGGGCTGAAAACAAAGGGAAGAGCAGCCAAGCCAACATTTTTTATGCTACAGAGTACAATAGAGAAGCTAAAGCTTGAAAAAATTATTCAGATAAGAAAAGCTTAGGATCCTGTCAAGTAGGTCACTCAGTCCCAGAAATCCAGGTAAATTAACAATAGAAGATGTCAGAAACAATACAGCTGCTGTCTTGGGCAATATCATCTCAGATGGTGGACCTCAAAGCATTATAGTCCAACCTATAATTATGATAGGCCTCTGTGATCTTTAGGCAGTTAGGCAGTGTTCTGTACATACTTGTGGAAGTAATTTTACACAGCCTTAGCTTTAGGCAATATGCTGGGTTTTAATCTTACTATACCATTGGTCTCATGACCTTTTAAACATGGCTAGTTTCATACACTGTTGTTTCAGTGGGGTCTAGAGTTGAAAGGAGTAAGTATATGTGGTATCTGTATAGAGAGCATATGAAATAAGGCTCATCACTGTTCATGAAGACTCAGCTGTAGAAGAAACCTAAGCACAAGAAGCCAGGATGCAGCCTCAGAAATTATCACCCCCTCAACACCAGTTCCACTGTTAATCTTAGTATGTGCTGAGTGTCCTTCAGGGCAATCTTTTCCACGTTCTCAGCATAAATTAAGTAACTTCCTTCATCTACGTTAAGAATGGCCACAGAAGAAATCAAAGTATGCATTAGTTTCCCCACATAGACAAAACTTAAGGTAACACCGTTAATAAAATAATATAGAATTCATTGTCAAGATTCCAACTTTTGATCCACATGCTACAGAAGCCAAGAAGTTAAAGTGTTATAAGATATTTTTGAACTTTGAAACAAAGACATTTCAATACCCATAGGGCTTCCACTTAGTATGTCCTTTGCTTTGTTACTACTGAACAACACTGGCATTAAAAAGGGCTCTTACTTTCTGAAAAGTTTGAGTTCTGCATTCACTGGTATCCAAACAAGCTCTGCTTTCATGCAGTGTCCTTGGCAAAGGAGGCGTGTTTAAAGTTTCTCTAGCCATTTCACTGCAGTCACAAGTGGAAATGATTTTCTGAATTGCTTACGCAAAAGAGGTAGGAAGTGAAGTAGCAGATAGAGCAGTGACCAGTTCTAGTTTAGAAAACCAGAAAACCACAACACATTTATATACATCATTGTCAAGAATTACAATCAGTCCAAAAGATAAATCTTAGTTTTGAGTCAAGAAAAAAGGTGAGAGGTTCCTTCATGTATCACAGTGAATTATTTGCCACAAACATACCGAAGAACAGTATTGCTACCACCAAAGAGTCAGACAGCCTCTGATCCCAGATGCTGTGGGCAGATTTGAAGAAAATGGGACAAAGACAAATGACAAGAAGTACAGCAAGGTTAAGCAAAAAGCTAGAATGTTTCTACACTGCAACCCCAGAGGAGAGGTTGTGGCTTTTGTGCTCCTAGCCAGCTGCAGACATGCAGCAGTTTGGCTGTAACTCATAGCTCAGTGCAGTCAGAGAAGACTCGATGGGTCACAGCCACACCTCTGGACTCGGATGTGCCCAAAGGAGAAGTAAAGGGTCTCTCTGCCTCCTTGAAAGGTTATCTGACAGCACAGAGTTTCTATCTTTACATTGATAAGTCTACATGTATAGGTGGGTGTAGATGAGATTGACCAACTGACATCATTCAAAATAGCTAAAGACACCCGGACCTGTCATTCGGGAAAAAAAATTCACCACCAGATTAGCACTAGAGAAGGATAAAACCAAAGACCAAGAGTGAGCAAATAAATAAGGCTCAGTTTTGCATTATTCAATAAAACCCCCACTCTTATTCCATCTCCAATTTCTCTTACTTGCTTCTTCCACATCATATATTAGAACTAATCTAAGAACATGTGCAGTTCCAACAGCAGACCTGAAAAAAAAAAAGACATTAGCTCTAAAAAGCTTTAAAATAATTACCTCCTCTTTCTCTACCAGAGGTTTCACCTCTGCAAGGTGAGCATCCTGGAACTCTGTTGACATGGTCAGGAGCTGGTATCTGCAAAGATGAAAAAAGATGTTTTTCTCAGCTTGCATCAAAGATTAAATACAGGAAAAAATAAAGATCCTGCTCCACCCAATCCCCCTTCCCCCCACCCCATGACCCACTGTCTCAGGTTATAGTTTAAAAGACCTTTTCAAGAAGGTTATGGATCTCTCGTAAAATGCCTCCCTGGTTTATTTATATGTGTTCCTGCACAATACAAGATTAAAGAAATATTAAAGCCGCAAGATCAAACAGAAGTTTGGCAGCTTCAAAACTAGGAATGCTGAAGGAAACAGGGCAGGGACCAGTGTAGAGATAGTAATGGAAACTGTCACTTCACAGGTGAAAGGAGGCAGAGCCCAATCTTCACAACCATTTTCTGAAATTATCTTGAATTTCGTTTTCTCCCAATGCAGGCTCCCTCTCCCAGATCTTTACCATAAGAAAACTGAGCTCAGCACTCATAGGCATCATTTCACTCAGATCAAAGTGCTCCATTCTTTGGGACAGAAACATTTGCCTTGATCTGAACAAAACAGTACCAAGTAAAACATATTCCTTTAAGCGGACACCAACAAGGTACACACAATAATGCTATTTTCAAAACTGTCAAAGTTAGGAACAAGATCACTGTATCCTGCTCTAGGAAGGACCTGGCATTGCGACACCAAGCCCACATCTGTGGGAAGCTTAAGTGGGAACACAGATACAATTGAAGCGCAGAGGAGATGACTGCCGAGGCAGACAGAGCAGCAGGCTGTGCTGCAGGTGCAGTACATGTGCCTTTGGCATTTGGACCAACAGGCATCTCAGTTCAGTGACCGTATCAGTCCAAACGGAGTTAAAAAGAAGAACATGTTTTCATTAACTTGACTTAGATAAGGTGCCAGAGTCAGAGGGCTCTTCCCTGCAAATTTCTAATGGATGACCAGAAACGGTTCTCAGAAGGGACACCAGGACTGTTATAACAACAAGGTGACAAATAGAAAAATCAAAGTATGTTTGTTACATATTTTCTGGCCCACTGGGGAAATGCAGATCGTGTAGGTTTTGGGCATCTTTGAACAAAATAACTTTATTAACTACACAACTATAAAACAAATTAATTAATTACTTTTTAAGAAAAAGTTTAGAACTGTCTCAAGTGAAACATATGAGTAACTGTACTCATGAAGCAAGCTAAAAGGCTGAAACACATTTCGGAATTATTGACTAAGCATAACTGCAAACAATTATTAACAATTTTCCTGAAGATAACCATAAAATTATAAAACAAAACTTAAATTGATTCTTTAAACCATGATTTCCCACCTCCTAACTTAAATTTGATTTAAGCCAATCAGCCCTGTCTACATAAATGACCAAGAAGGGCTGTGAAGCCCACAGGAATGTTCAGGAGCCACAAGTGGCAGCAGCAGCAGTTTTACTCTGCCTCGTGGGTTAATTTGATCTTTTCCTTGAGCAAAGATGCTCTAGTGAAAAAGTTTGCAAGACGGCTGGATGCTACAGGGAGGTATGAAGTGGCATGCACAGATTAAGAAAGTTAATGCTAAAAAAAAACATTGGTGTCCATGCACGTGCAAACAAACAGCTTCAGATTTTAGGAACGCTTCTTGCTAGCTATACAATTGGGTGGATTTTCAGTAAAGAATTAGACTGGGGATTTTAAGCTTAGAGAAACGCTTCATGAATATTTAACCCCAGCACTTGAGTCATGGGGCCAGGAACAAAACTGACCCCATTGCCAGTAATTTGTAATCCAAGTTTACAAAAAGGTACCAGAGATACTTAGAAGAGTCAAGACAAAGTTAGTTCTCCAGCAGTCGCTGATTCACCCTTTTTGTCTAGGCTTTCCAGTAATTTTTGCCCATTGTAGATTTTAATCACAAAGAACAAGCAAAAAACAAGTTTGCCAAAGTTTCAAGCAACTGCAAGTGGCATTTTAGAAAGTGTTACATATTTTCATAATTACAGCCATCTATGTAATCTGCCATTCTACACAGTGAGCAATTGTGCGTGGCAGAGGGGGAAAACAAATGCTGCTGCAATATTTGAAGGGCAAAAACATTTACAAGAGATTGCACCCAACTCAAATGGCTTTTTTTTTTGCAATTCAGCAAGTTCTGTTAAGAGAGAAATAGCACTTTAATGTCGCACCTAATTCTGCAATAGGGACTAGAAGTGCAAGAGATTTCCATGTTTTACATATTGGGGAGTAAAGTAAAAAGTCAGGTCCCCTGCAGTTTTCCAGTAAGAAGTGGCTCAGGGAACAAAGCTGCAACTAGTGTTTGTGAAAGTTGTTTACATGGGACAGTTTCAGATTTACAGGGACTCAGAGCATTGACTACAAATGACCAAAAAAACTGTGCCAAAAAGAACAAGATGGATACCTTTTATAGCCTTAAAAAACAATCCTGTTTTCATAATAGTTCAAAGTGTCTCTCTATGTTTCCAAAAGAACCAGCTCTAGGAAGTGCTGACGAGCAGATTACATGACTGCCATAAAGTCTGCTGAACAAAAGCCCAACATGTACCAAGTTCTCACTTTTGGAAAGATACCAGATCTTGGAGCCACATAATGTTTTCAGATCAGGCATTTCCAAGCTCTGGGGTTTCCTTCTCTGCATCAAGAATACCCGAAACATTTCTACCAAGAAACAACCTTGTGATAAGGCAGCACAACAACATTCTATTTTGTCACGAGAGCTGGCAAGCAAAACCCTGCTATCTGACAGCACTGTAAAAAAAAACCATCTTATTTTCCAAAAAGAAAGATGCTGGGAAAGTAGTTTTGTACCACCCATATTCAGCACAAATTTTATAATTTCTAAATAGGTGCTTTGTGCTCCCCTCTCCATTATGTGACAGGGTAGCTTGAAGCTAATGTAACTGCCTAACTCCTTTAAATAGATAACCATACAAGCATTCCTTTATACACATTTCAAAGCACTTGCCTCACAGAAGTCTTCAAAAGACAAAGTTCATTTATATCTCCAAGCAGTAGTGTAAAGTTGCCAACTTGGAGAAAAACAACTTTTTTTCACTGCACTTGGCCAATTCAGCCTGCTAAGAGTTCCCAACTTCTCTCTGGGACAAGCTGCCTCCAGCAGTAATAACTACTGCTCAGAGGATTAATTTTTAAACCAATCATACTTTTAACTAAGAAAAAGTTTAAGGCATCTTTGCAGCTGGCAAAGTGCATTAAAACTGATCAAATATCTACCTTTGCCAAATAGTAAGAAAGGCATCAAACCAGTTTCTAGGAATTCAGGGGATGTGGGGAAGGGTGAAGTCATCTGTGCAATACTGTGTTCACTAATTCAAAGAGGCTTTTCTTTACTTATTCCAGCCCAAACACACTGCTCCAAAACCACCAGAACAAGTGTCACAACCAAGGTTGGTAGCTCAGGAATTATTTTACTGAGCCTGATTATTTTGCTCTTAAAGGTTCAGCATATTATATCCCCTCTCCCTCTGAATCATTGCTGGAGGGACAGTCATCGCTGGAGCCTTGTTTTGGTAGCAGGGTGTACAGGATGGATTTGCACAACAGGGATCCCAACAAAGGAGCTAAGACAACACAATTCAGGCCATCCATCCTCAGATACCAGCAATGTTGCAACCATAAGTACCAAACATTAGGTAATCCTAATATACCTGACTGAACTCATTGCAAGCACAGTCGCAAAACAAGTTCAAAGATCCCTCATTTCAAATTTTTTTCTTATTAAGACACACATATGGTTGTCCAAATTTGTGCCACAGGGTGCATCAAAGTGTGATGGTCTCGTGTCCATGAAGGTCTGGGGGAACTGCTACCAGCACTACAGGATTTACCTCTGCCTTCATACACAACAGTTTTTTATTTGCATGTTGTAATGGAAAACAAAGAACAAAAGTCTCCTGCCTGAGCATTTCATAAAGAAGGCCAATTTCCTCAGAACAGCTTGTTTAAACACTGGTAGCAGAGATGATTCTCCTTTTGAGTACTGATGTCCAGAAGGGTAACCTCACCAGAAGAACCTGACGGCATTTACATCTTTGCAGACTGAGCAAGCAGGAGGGACAGAAATCACTTTACACGTGGGATTAAATACTCATGAGCACCTAATGGCAGAGGGAGAAGGCCATGGGCACTGTGGGTCACAGCTAAACAACAGTGTTCTCTTTGGAGAGAGAGTGACCACATGAGACTTGGGCTCCAGGGCCCCATGTGGGAGGTGTTGCCAAGCCAGCCACATCACTCTGCCCTTTATCCCTTGGAAGCCACAAGCATCTTCAGAGTTCAGGCACCAAAGCAGGTAGGAAGGACAAGGATGGCAATTTGAGCCTTTGTGCATCTGCAGCAGCTCAAATAACTGTTAAAGCAGCAGGGATGTAGCAAGGATGGAGAGCACCAAGATGTCTCCAGAGCTCTGCAGAAGTTAATTAGCAAAGATCTCCATCAGTTTCAGGTCAGAAAAATAACAAAACAGCTCAGGCCTCTGACAATGAAGCAAGGAAAGTTACTGTGACACTCAAACATCATTTAAGACTTACATACTATCAATTAGACTTTTTCCAGTCATTAACAGCAAAGTCTGTAAACTATTTTGACTGGCCCTAAAATAAAAAATGGTTATTGTGAACTGGAAAGCAGCTTGACAAAAACATGTCTCCACTAAACAGAGACAAATAGACACCAATTAATAGCACTCATGTATGGTTATGGTCCACAGTACATGCTCTCATTAAGTGCAGTTTCCGTTTCAGATATTTTATAATGAACTTGACAAATCTAATCTTATTTGTGATTCATTTTAGAATTATGCATTTTGAAGGCATCCAAAACAGTTCATGCATAAGCATCTGCCCACACTATTCCGTGTTTAAGCTACTCTGCTACAGGCACTGGTATCACGAGGTCCTTTGTGTACCAAGTTACTGATTTTTCTGACATAGTTCCACACAAATCACAAAAGATATTTTATAGCAGTTCCTCTTTTAAAAAAAAAGCAGATGACTTTTGAAATTTAAGTAGCATCTGACTAAACATTTTGAGCAGCAAGTGTCAAAAGTTGAAGATACTCAGCCACTTGGGACTCCCTGGGTTTCCTTAGCCTCTGGTTAGACATGATTATCTCAATTTGCAACTACAAGTTAATAACCTGACACAAAGGAAGTTTGGAAACTTAACACTTAAATAACCTAAAGTTAAAAATCAGAAAAGGTCAGGAACCAGAGCATTAAAGTAAAAAGTATCAGTGAACTGAAACAACTACACTGCCTGGTAGCCTCTGGCTCACAGATGTCCTGTTAACTGCCATCACCCAGCCCTTTTCAAGCACAGCATACTGCCAATATTCAATTTAATATTTTTGTTTGTTTCTAACCAATTTGCTTTTATTTCCTTTCAGTCCCCTTTGTGAGCTACTCCACCAGCATTCTTTAGTGAAAGCTCTAGCTGAAAATAACAGCTGGATCCAGGAAAAAAAAAAAAAGTGGGGTTTTAAGAACATAATGTAGTGTAAGAGTGATTTTCAAAGCCAAAAAACAAGAAGGGCTTAAAGTTTTAGCCATTTTTAAGTTTAGACTTATGCTATGTGCTAATCAATCTGATTAGGAGACTGAAATGTTTTAGCCAAGGACAAGCCCTGTGCCAAGTAACAGCCGGGTGAAGCCACAGGGAGGTGACTGCGAGGCCAGAGCCAGAAGCCAATTCCACCAGGCTCCCACAAGCAACATGCAGGTCTGCAGCATCTCCCAGTGCTATGCATGCCTACAGCATCGGCATACCCGTGCAGTTAGAAAGACAAGATCTCCAGGCTCATCTACATCTCCTTTTCTGTCTGTTTCACATGCGTGACTGACACTGGTGCCTGTAAAGGCACAGAGCTGCTCAGATGCAATCGCTTTGGGATCACGCACTGCTTTTAAACAGTCAGTTCCTCAGACCCGGGACTAGTTACTCTTCACACGTATGATACTCACTGGCAGCTGCGCATTGATAGTAACATCAAAACAAAGTGAGTTGGAAGCAACCCTTCTGTCTACTCCACAGATGTTGAGCAAGAAAACTGTTGCAACGCAGCTTGCACAATCCTCTCGCTGTGGGATGCAACGAAGAATGTTCCTTGGAAAGCTCAGGATCCTCTCATGCTTCATGAGAGTAGAAACTGGCTGTGTGTGGGTTGGTGTGCTAGCCAAAGGGCATGCCTCCTGTCCCTATCTCCCCTATCCTGGACACCACTGTTGTGTGTTCCCCCTGCCCCGGTATAATGAGCAGCTCTTATTCCTAGCTGTCAGGGAAATGGAGAGCTTGCAATGTTTTAGGGCTTTTTTCCTGTTGCAGCAATTCCAAATACTACCAACACTGTAGTATCATAAATCCATAAGGGCCAGACTACAAGCCCTAATGAAGTTCTCTGAAATTCAGTTTTCTTTAGCATTGGCACCTGAAACTGCTTCTGGTTGTACCTCTGTGAAAAGCAGTTATCTCCAATAATGTGAAGTCTCTTTTAAGAGATTGAAAATACTAGTGACTCCTGGGACACTCTGGCTATGAAGAGTGCTGTCATCCTAATCTCCCTCCTCAAGCAGCCATCACTCACTGCTGATGTGGCTGCAAACAGTCTGCACAGCTTGACAGCGCAGGGTGGAGGCAGGGGAACCCAGGGCTTTTGTAAGAAATCCTACATCTGAGTGGCAGCCTAAGTTTATTTGGCAACACATTATGCCCATTTGTATTGATGACAATATTGTCCTTAAGCATTAAAGGACTCCAGGCTGGTGGTGGCAGCACTGCAGGGTGGAAGGAGTGAAGAGCTATCAGCTGCCTACCCAGGATTCCTTTTCTTACCCCACCAAGCCAGCCTGTCTCTTTCCACTGCCCCAGCATCCTCCCAGCATCCTTCTCTGCATCCATTCCTCTCCTTCACCTGACTGCAAACATAAAAGTCCTAAGTAAAGATTAAAGGCAATGCATTGGTAGAGAACCTGACACCTGCCTTGCACCTGGGTGTTAGGCTGGGCTTTGACAGCAGATGAAATAACAAATGCTGCAAAGATGCACTAGACATTTCATAACATGGAAGAGGCGGCTTCTGCCACAAAGATTGCAGTCTAAATAGACAAGAAACAAGCTATTGTTCCTGCAGCTCACCAGTGTCAGGCCATGCTCCCCACCCCCTCCTATTCTCAATCTGCCATGCTTTAATAGTTCATAGCTTCTGCCCAGCTGCAACTGCTTCAAAAAGTGGGTGGTTCTGTGCAAGTTAGAGGCAAAAACATACTGAGATTATTCCAGAAGGGACAGGCTTATGGTACACTGAGATGAGGAATGTTATCTGGCTCTCTAGGTTGTACCCTTGAAAGTATATAGTGGTTTCTTTTCATATGTTTTGCATTTTCATGTTGATGTTGTAAAGATGAGTACTTAAATTACAAAACATCACAGCTAAGGTTGATGATGTATATTAAATTCATTACATCATATTATATGGGTTAGAGCTTCTGAGTACATACACAACTTGTTCTACCAACTATTAAAATTTCTTGCTCATTGCTGAGTTTGAGTTCTCTCTATAATCTCTGCCAAAACGTCTGGGCTGAAGTTTTCCGTGTCTCAGGGTCTTTGGTTGGTTTCGACAAGAAAAGTATAATTTATGGATATTATTTTATTCCTACGAGCTCCCAGTCCCCTTTTCTAGAATGAACTTCAGCATTCTAGATCTTAATCTGGACTCAAACTTTGTACGAATGGACATTGTGTTAAGGACACATCTTCCATTCTTCTGAAGAAAGTCCCATTATAATGTTATCCACATTTAAGCATTTGCGCATGCTGAACTACTCAGGACTAGATTTGGGTAACAGTCTTCCATTGCCTGCAAACCTCAGAAAGATGTACTATGATCTTCCTAAGGGCTGAACACACTCCTGCCTGTATCAACAGGCAGCAGATGGGACTGGTGAGGGAGTGTCTAAATCAGCACCATCCAGTGCCAGAACGTTCCTTGTTTCTCAAAATAAGGCCTTTCAAAATCCTTCAAAGTGGGCAAAAAGCAATTTTTCATCCTCAGCTGACATTTTTCAGAATCTTACCCCTCACTGCTCCAGGTTAGCATCTATTGTATAAGGCAGAGAACTTACAGGTACCACTTTTCAGGTTCTGTTTACAAGAGGGGAATAGAGGTATGCACGCTCAAGTTTGTATACAAGATTGGGATTTTATACACAACTTTATAAAATTCAGTATGTTTCACATGGGAAAAATATGCGATGCTCTTAAATGATTCATCTAGGAAAAGTAATATTATTTTGAATTTGCCATAATATAAATGGTCACCATAAAACTGCAGCATTTCTACTTCACAGACCAGTCACATAACCCAGTATGTTGCAACTTTGTCAAAGAAAACAAATGCATCTTAAAATTTGAGGGATATGTTCCATACAGTACATAAAAAATATGTTTAGAACACCTGAAAATTATAGCAGTAGGAAAATTACATCATTAGTTTGACAAGGTACACATGAGCTTCCTGAAAGAAGCAACCCAAAAACCCCACAGCAAGAGCAATTTTTTCCTTCCTCTAACAGTGCATTTCCTGCCTGGATGTCTGATTACGGTGTTCACAAATAAAGGTTTTAAATTTTAAACCTTTAGAAGTTGCATTCTACTTTGCTGTTTACTTTCCATCGTACCTTATGTCTATCAATAAACACACACACATATAATACATTGGCACTCTTGTTTTGAACACCAGTGCCTCCACCTACAGAGTTTTCATCAGGGGCAGTGCAGATTAAGAACCTTATCACTTAGTTTTAGCTTCCAAAAAAAAAAAAAGAGCTTCTTAAAGAAGTCAAGTTGTAGTAGTGGTGAAATGGCAAGGACAGGAAAAAACCCACAAAACAAAGGATAGTTGAAAGCACGTGAAAATATTTGTTTTACAGTCGGTTAGGTTTTCCTGCTGCACTAGGTTCTAAGGTTTGCACTTTCCATTAATTTTGACATCATCCATACAGTACTAGCAGACTGAGCTTACACATCCATGGTAGAAAATAAGCTAAAAAAGCTATACTTTTGAAGCTATACTTAGTTCAGACAGGAAGCAGCCAGTTAAAGGCTTGGAAAAGTAGTGAATACCCAGTTTTAAAAACAGGGCTTGAAAAGGAAGATCTGCATTGACCAACTTCCAGCTACCAAGAGAAAAAAACCTGACTGGCAGATGAAAAAGATATATTAAAATTGTGACAATTAACTGAAAGGAAGTAGCACAAACCCCAAAGAAACATAGGAAACGTGATCAGTCACACAAAATGAGCAGTAAAATTGACATACATCCTGCTTTGTACAAACAGATACAGCTGTGGAAAATTTCATCAGCATGGGCTGTCCAGCTGTGCATCAGCAAACACATTGCTGAGCACCTCTGCACAGAGAGCACCCCACTTAAGCCACTGGGCATTATCCAAAAACAGCACACTCATGCCAGTTGGGAAACAAATCAGGCCTGATTCTGCAGCAGCCCTTAGCTAAAAGTAAAATTAAACTCATCTTCCTCACATCCAACAGAAGAGATTACAAATTCAAATCTGAAATTTAGATAATTTGCCGACTTTTTTTCTCTTTACTCCACACTTGCTGTGCTGGATTAAATGGCAAATAATGGTACTGATTCTCATGGACACTCAGTACTGAGTTTAATTATGTCATAATAACACTTTAATGATATATTATCGCTTATTCAGGAGAAGCTATGAATGGTTCCTTACTGCTGCTCCAGCTCTGCAGACAAAGGGAATTAACAATAGGGATTACCTCCCCCTGACTTGCCCTGCTGAAGTCACCCAGGGCTCTGGAAGTGACACAGATAGGAAAAAAAACCACCACCATTTGATAGAAACACCAAGTTCAATAGCCATTACATTCATAGCCATTGATTTCCAAGAGACCTAACCCAGATTTTAGTCATCCATAGCAACACACACCATCAAACCTGAAAATGGGATTGCCTTACTCTCAGCCTTTTAAACAGCTTCATTTCCTGTGTATTTCCTGTGACTTTGAAGTGCTAGCTAGTAATTTACTTAAGTTTTGGGACAGAGCTTTTGACAGATGGCAGAGGGCAACCATGGCTTGCTCAACCTGCTGACAGCTGGAGATTCACCCCACACACAACAGCCCAGGAAAGTTCTTCACCAAGAAGGCTGCAGGGTCAGCACTACCATACAGTAGGTAAACCTACAAATTTACACCTAGAAGCTGAAGCTAAAGGGGAGTCTACAGACAATACCACTTATTTAACAAAACAGCGACAGGACAAAGTGGCCTCTTCTGTACTTCTGCCTGAGATTTCCAGGTGCTGTGACACAACATGAAAGTTAGGTGCAAGCAAACTGTCAGCTGAATGTAATACTTTGTCACAAGAACCAGCATTTCATCCCTATTAATATCAAGCAGTTGCATCTCCTGTTTTTTGGAAGGTTTTCTTTTCAACTGGTCAAACCAGAGCAACCAGAGAAAGTCACTCTTGCTGCAAACTGCTGGGACTGAACTGATTCAGGACATTGGTTTCCCAGGCTGTACTCTTACCTGACAGTAAATGGGATTTTGCTGCCTTAAACTTCCAGCTACATGTATGATGTAAACACTGCTGATCCACCACAATTAGAATTTGCATTATTTTTGAGAATTTCAGTTTCCAGTTGTCTTCATTTGGAGGAGCTTCAGACTAGTTTCACCCCCTCTGTATCTTTTCTTTCATTCTGTCTATTTTGAGACAGTAAAAGCAGGAAATGTCTCATTACATATATGCTCCACGTTTCGTGCAACATATTCTCAGGCTCTAATAAGGTTAAGTGAAAAAATAATATTTTCTATGGGAAGTTAGAAGTTTGCCAAAATCCCTTAAGCTGGTCATGAGAAGATGTATGTTGCATTTCAGTCAAACACATTAATCACTTCGGTTTAAAAATCCGAATCAGATTTTTTCTCACAGCCATTCACTGCTAATTCCACCTGAACTACAAGAGCAAATTACTCAACTGCCTTATATTTTTAAGGACAAGGCTCCCATGCCAAAGTATTTCCCAAGATGTATTGTAATCTCCCCATGTAACTGCCATAGTGCAAAAACGAATATTCAAAGAGCAGAGTATCTCTCACTGGAATAAAAAAAAAAAATGGGGAATCCTGCTGTTTTTACTGAGCATTCATAGAATCTACCCAGATGATCTGTCACAGTTTTAGCATTCCATCTTATTTTAGCAAGAACAAAAAAGCCATTGTACAGGGCAGAAATGGAAAAACTTAAAGTCCGTCTTGTGGTGTTGCAGATGCTGGTCCCCAAACACAGGCAGGCACATGGGGCAGACCTCCCTCAGCAGTGGGTGACACTTCTTTGGCTCTTCACAAATTCTGCGGACACCTGATGCTTTGACCTGAGGTAAAGTGGCCAATGAGTGTAGGGAATCAGCACACAAACCCTTCTTAAGGTAAAAAATGAAAACTCCATCTTGTCAAGACCTTCTAGACCCTTCTGTCCCAGCCTGGTTCAAGGCCAGCCACTTTGCAGAGTGCCCATTCTCAGGGGGGTGAGTTCATCTCAGTTCACTGTAGAAATTTGGGTTCAAAATTCTCAAAGTTGAAATCCAGCCCATTCAGGTATCTGCAGAACTGCAGTGCAAGGAACTCAGATTCAGAAGTTGCAGTCTCCAGTTCCCCAAAACTGTTACGTCACAGCATCTGTTTAGTTTATACTGAGAAATAGCAGGTACTGTAGACACCCTAAGTAGTCTCTCATTACTACCTTAAAACCTGTTTTCACTGCATCTGTGTTTTCTATGTCAAAACACACACCAGTTCCGCCTGAACACATTCGTGTGTTATTCTTCAAGGACACAGAACTCATTAGTACTGTGGGAACTGTACAAACCTTTAAGGAACATTTTATTTTTGCTGTACCTACTCTTGAGTTTTACCATTTCATCCACAGTCATTAAATTCTTGCTGTACACAGGACATTGTACAGCATTAGCTGCCTGCTGTTTACTCAAGTACTTGTGATAAAAGCAGTCATTCTATGTCAAACTACATTAGACTCTGGTTAAAAGAGCACAACATTTAAACAAAACATGTTGCCAAAGCCAAGATCAAAGTGCACCAGCTTAATGCCGCTGGCTGAAGTTTTGATGTAAGTTATGCCTGCAATAGTCAAGACTAAAAAACAGCAAGGCAGGCTTGTCACACGTTTACCTGAAGCATTCGATAGCTCCTGTTTACAGGCTAATTCCATTGCTTGTCCTCAACTGTGGGTTTTTCAGCAGCCATGTATCTTTGACACTTTAAGACACACACAAAAAAGTTGACAAAAAGACAGAGGAAGTCAAAACAGTGCAACACCTTGCGGAGAACCTGGACAGAAAGTGTCAGGTTGCCTTTGACCTCTTCCATGCCACTACAACTGCATATTCTAGGTACAAAATACAGTTCCTAATTAAAAAGACAACTGAGGAGAAAAATGTCCAAATAACATAGTTGGCAAGTACTTCTACCTGAAGGCTAAAGGTAGTTTTAATCTGAGGATCGGGTGCAAAATTGGGCACTGTGGTCTGTTATAAAGCAGTGGGTAAACCAGTGAGCAATGCCAGTTTGCAAGCGTTTCATAGGAAAAACATAAAACAATGGAAAGCATTAACCAAAACATCCTCCCCAGCAGAAGTGAAATCACTGATTTCATCAGACCCAGTACACGGCTGTGCCTGCGCTGACGATATCACCGTGCCGTGCTCTGATCCTGAGCAGCCCCTAGGAAGCACAGACGGCAAACTGCCCCTGTCCTCACGTACAAAGACCCCAGTGAAACAACTGCCTAGTAAAAGCTGGGCACCGGTCAAGCCCGTCCTCTGCCCCAAACCCAAGGCAGAGCTGCAAGTGCAGAGAGACACACAAGCAACAAGCGCCAGGAGTCAACTTCCGTAGGAAAAGTATTCGCCTGAGTTTCACAGCCCTTTTCCAGCGCAGCCGGGGAGCCCCGGGCCGCGGCAGCAGCACCCAGCAGCTGCCCCCACCCCGAGAAGGGCCGGGGTGCGGCTCGGGGCGCCCCAGCCGCTGCTCCCTCCCGCCAGCGCGCAGCCACCGCCCCGCGAAGAGCCACCCGCGGGCGAAGCCCTGCTTGGAAAGGGGCGGGAGGGCTGGGGAAGGAAGACGAGATTTCTTGATAAGAAAAAGGACGGCGGTGCAGCGATGCGCCCTGGAAAGGGGCTGCGAGGTCCGCGGGGACAGGTGCATAAGTGGCTGGGGGGGGAGGGAGGGAGGCGGACAGAGGGCAGGACCCCCGCCCCTCCTTACCTGCCGCGGTCCCGCTCTCCGCCCGCCGCCGCCGCGCTCCGAGCACCGCCCGCGCCGCGGCCGCGGGGCGGATTTATAGCCCGCGCCCCGCCCCGCCCCGCCCCGCCCCGCCCCGCCCCGCGGCCCCGCCCCGCGGCCCCGCCCACCCCCGCGGCTCCCCACGGCCCCCGCGCAGCTTCGCGGAGGGACCCACGCTGGGTGTCCGGGCTGCCGCAGGGGCGCTGTGTATCAGCTGGGGGGGGGGGGGGGGGGAGCCGCGGCGGCACACCCGCAAAGTCAGGGGGTCCCCCCCGCCCCTTTCCTCCGGGCCGCGCAGCTCAGCCCGGGGGGGGAGGCTCAGCTCTGACACCCCCCTTCCCGGGGAAACTTCGGGAGCAGTGGTGGCTGAGACCTGCCGCCCTGGTTCCTAAATCGTTACCGTGCCGGGAGTTAGGGGTTTCACACCCTTCGGGGAAGAGAGTCGGGTGTGTGCACCGGGTTTGCCCAAGGACCGAAGGAGCAACAGCCTTGGGAAAATGTGAGCGGAGGGCTGCAACAGGAGGGTCCTGGCATGGGGGGGGTCAAAATCTTGCAGACCTACGTACTACTATTTACCAGACCCTGAATTGCAAAATCTTATACTCGTGCATTAACATGACCACTGGGAAGGAACTCTAATTGCAGTAGAACAAATATGCCTTCACACATTTCTCGTCAAGTTCAGCGGGTGCTGCAAGTGCTGTGTGAGTTTCCCAGTGAAGAGCTCTTTGGCAAGAAGTGCAGCTAATCGTTTATTCCAAAAAGAGGCCCCAGCCTGCTGAGTAAAGAATATCTCTATATACACAGTTCTGCGTGTAGCCACCCGCTAAGGGGCGGGTTAAACTGTGACAGCCTGAGCTGCTTTTTCTGTGGCTTTTCAGTAAAGCACACTTACCCCGTGTGTGTGTGTGTGATTTCACTTAACAACCTCACTTTTATGGCAGGTTACTGTGACCCAAACTGTTGAAATCCACAGCATGTTATCGTTCCTCCTCATGCAGTGTCCTGAAGAGGAAATCAGAAATTCCTGAAACTCTGAAACCATGTTAAACATAATGCCTCTGTTTTCTCGGCTATACAATAACCTTATTAAGTCCAATCTATAAAAGCTTGCTGCTGTTCAAATGCATATTAGCTTCGCTTCTCTTAACCCAGCTTCTGCACCTGAGTCCCAGAGTGCTACCTTCAGAAAAAGAACTCCAGAAGTCCGGTACCTTTTTCACCACAAATGACAGGAGACCATGTTGTGCAACAATAACTCTGAAGTATTACCAAGTGTAGAATAAAGGAAATTTCTTATCATGTTTTCTTACCTTTAATTAGTTAATGTCTACAAGGATGAAAAGTATTTCTAAAACAACACTAGAGAAGCATTTGTCATTCTAAGACAGCACTGCTCTGTGTGTGCTATCTTTGTTTTTTGAATCATAAAATGTCTGACCTTTTTCATATTAATTTTAAACTGTGCAGCCAGGAAGCCAGTGAAACTATCACAGATAATTTAATTTGCAACTGAGCCTATTTTGAAGTCATATCTTCAAAATTATGTCATCAAATCACTGACTTGCTGTGTTTGTTATGGAAGATCCATCTAGCTCAGTGTACTACAGTTACGGTACAAGTGCAAATGCTAGAACAAGAACATGGGCTTCACTTATTTTCCAATGGATTAACCCTTCCTTCGTCTGACCATGAACCAAAATCCTAGCTCAGAAACATTCAGTCCTGCAGAAAACAGATCTGGGTCAGTGTCTGAACTGTGTGGTTTGGCCCATCCTCAAGCACTTTTTCAGTCTGCTGTGCTTGGCTGCTTTTTGGGGAAGGGGCTGAAAGCTCCAGAGATTCAAACTGAATGAACTGTTCCCTGTGCACTAAATACAGACTTTTGCAGTAAAAACAATTACTGAGTCTGGAACAAACTGGAGAACTGGAATGACGTGTTTTATTTTGCTTTGACCTTTGCAGTTTGTTTGTTACGTAGATCAAATGCAGTGTTGGACCCTCAAAAATGTTGGAGACAGGAAGGTAGAAGCCCCCAGGAGTCAGTAGTTGCTAGCCCACATAAGTAGGAAAGCCTGGGAATTTGTGCATCCAAACAGCCTTCACTAGCTCAAGCACTCTTCCCAGCTATATTGATAGTTATGACTGAAAATAACATGGTGATTTACAGTGTCTTTTGAGGGTGATTGGCGGATTGCAAAAGAAAATGAAGTCATTCCAAAAATCCAAGTTAGGAAGTATTTTACTATGTGAAGATGTAATTGCTGAAGTTTGTACTCAGAGAGCCAAATCCTGCCATGTGCCAGAAAGGAGCACAGCTGAAAGCCTGGGGAACATCATTCCCCTCTGCTTGAAAAAGTCTACTTAGAAGACAGGTAAGGAAAACAGGAATTTCAAGGCTTAATTTGTCAGAGTGGCACTGCTGACAACACAACAGCCACAGCCTCAGTGAGTTTTTACCTCGTGCTGGGCTGCACGACCGCTCACACCACATTCCCACAGCAGCTGAGTGGCTCGTGTACCAGTATCAGTACGTGTACAGACGTGTGTACTTTAGCAGCCACTGTGCTAGGGAGACAAGACAAGCTGCCACCCACACGGGTCCACTGAAAACCTAATGCGAATTTCTACTGTAAATATTATTTTATCTAATAAACCAGCTTTATCCAGTTGGCATGCACTTGTCTTTTTCAGAAGAGCATCTCTGTAGGGGGGTGGCTGACCAGCCACAGATATCCATTCCTGTACCTGAGAATGGGCTGCTCAAACTAACCTGAAAGCACAGCCCCTCTCCAGTGCTCTCTATGGCTTTCACTTGAGATAGTAACATCTGTCTCCAGGGTTTTTAAGAGTAAAGTAAACAAGGCCTTGATTTACTATTTTATTTTGTTTTACTAAACTGGGTTATTGTAGGTATACACACACACAAAGACATTTGCACAAAGAGGGGAGATGGCATACTTCCCTGCTAGAGAAAGACTAATCGTATGTGCTGAGCAGAAGCCTGCCTATGTGTTCCAATACCTGGCAGTGACAATATTTCAGCATTTAAATATCACTTTAAAGCCATTAACTAATCAATTCTTACAAAGTTCCAGGGGAAAGAGGGTGGTGCAAATGAAGAACCACCAGAATAGAGACCTGATCCAAACTCCAGTCAAAGGTAGCAATTCCATCTATTTCAATGCTCTGGAAACAAATTTTAATTATGAGACTATTCTTCTTTCCTTTGACATTGTATTTCTTTCCATGCCAGCATTAACACAGGAAATTTCAGTGGTTGTGCTGCAGCAGCAAAGAAGGAAAAGGAGCTGACTAAAGTAGGAGCACAGCGTTATTTTTTGCGAAAAAATATTGTGCATTTCTTTAGAAAGATCTCTGCATGCTGTTTACATTTAAGCAGTGGTAATATTATTAGTCACTGCAAAAGTAACTGGGTGTTGCCTTGTTCTTGCTAACAATGCAGCAGGGATAATTTTGGATTAAGCTACATGTTTTATGAAAAATATACTTGATGTTTTCTGGTTCACGTAAAAAGAATTCCCTGTGTGACCCATCAAATATCACACCCCATCCACTGGGAATTTTGTTCTACTACAGCCTTTTGTTGTTGCCTTTGGATCCTTTGATGATGCTGACATGTAGCCATATGGATTGGTTGTCCTTCCAAAAACTATCCAATGCAACTTTGAACCAAGGGCACTGACCTCAATAAAAAATATAAATAAATAACACCACAAATTGCAGATTCACATGCCCCTGTCAGAGATTTGCCTGATGTTATTCATATCCCCACATAAGTACTTATTTCCAGTTTGGAAACTGCTTTTGGCAGGTTTATCTGCTTCAGCAAAAGCATAGATGTGGGGTGAGTCATTTAGTTCATCTTGCAATATGAACTTCCTGCCATTTGAAAAGGAAGTAGATTTTTTAAATGTATTTTAGAAAACCGGGATTTGTCTGTAAATTCTCTTCATGAATGGAGGGGATGGTGGGTTTGTCTTGTTTTGTTTTTAATAGGTATGTCCCTTCAAGAGGTTTTTGGTGGAGTGTTTTACCAAGGGAAACATTTCTACAGGAAGTTCTGTTAATTGGGGTGGAATCTGTGAGCTAAATTCACAGCAGGACTCAGCTGCCGAGTGCCAGGGCTGCCCAGCCCCTACATTTGCCACACAGGCTTTCGGTCCAATGCATGTGGACAACTAAGCGTCTAAGAATTGGGTTTCTGAGAAGTCAATATGATGAGTGGTAAATACTATAGCCAGCCAAGAGAAAAAGCCAAGAGAGACAAGGTCTAAAATAGATTTTATGTTTATTTCCACATAAGGTTTTTGACTGTGAGTTCCTTCCAAGAGCTTAATACCTATGGTCAGTGAGTACTTTCTCTGGTACAGCCTCACAGGCCGTAACCCACAGATAATGCAGGCATGTGAGGGACTTTGTTTCAGATACCATACTTACTCAGTTGTGTTTGAGCACAGCTCTTCTGCTTACCAGTAAAAAGTCTTATCCACAGTCTATGGAGTGGTTATATACCCATTGCCCAACATTATGCTTGCAATTTCTCCTGCTGGAGCTAATGCATTTTGTAAAGTAACAAGAATTAATCAAGCCAGACAGGAAAAAGGAAGAATTTCGTTCTGCAGCTCACAGATGTCATTGCGAAGGCGGGGAGATAGTTTCATATCCCCGCTACAGTTGGAAGGGGAATCGGGACTTTCCGCATACTCCTCCTCCAAACAGAAAAGGCTCAAACTGCAATATCTAGATTAAAACCTGTCTCTCGCACCAAGTTTTCATGAGGAGATCCTCCATTTTCAAATCTATGTTTTGTGCAAAAAATTAAGCTAACAGGGACTCTGAAACTTGCACAGGATAAGACAAAAGGGAAGAAATTCCAACTGGGGTTTCAGTTAGGAGGTAGAACAGCTTTTCTCAGGACGACAGTGGTTTCACACACATTAAGTGATAAAGAAAAATGATTCCTGATTTGGTGGCAGCCCAACAGGGTGTTTGAAGGTCTCAGTGGTATCTGAGGCCTGAGGTTTCAGACTCAGGAGATTTAGGTGCATTCAGTTTGCACATTCACCACAGTCAACATGTAACACACTGCTGCTAATTATCTGTCCTGATGTAATCTCAGTTTGTCTACTCAGATGGATTCTTTGTGTTTCACTTCTTTGTCACCTGCTTGCTGCTGGGAAGAAGCAGCAGTACAGCGCCGTTGCACCATGGCCCATGAAGGTCCGTGTACTTGCTGACAGGCCCAGCAAGACATGCGTGATGACCAGCTACTCACCTGCCCTCTTGTTTGCCCAACAGTATAAACAGAAAGCTGTTTGGGGCTGCTGGGAGAGCAAAGAATTGGTTTTATAGGTACCTGATAGCCCCTTGCACAAGTTTATTTGGTCCTTCTGGAGGAGGATTGTAATGTTCAGACCTGTCCACCTGTTAAACACACATGTACACACCTGTATGTACAATTGTATAGAGCTTGTTTCTTCAGGGATCTACACTAAACATACAGATAAACACAGTAAGTTCCTTTACAGATGTAGCTTTACGGGGCTGGCATGAGATATTATTCTTTTTTTATTCATATTGATTCTTTTCATGGTCAACTATGAGCAGGCAAGGAAGTAGAGACCTGTTTTAACTGTGAACACAAAGCAGTGCTGTAATCCTATGCAGCAGTCAGAAACAGAAGAAATGAAATACTGAAAGGTTGTAAATGAGGGGGGATTTTCCTCTACTCCCTCAGAGGTAGGTGGCCTTCTCCATCCAATTCCCAATAAGAAACTCTGAGTTTATCAGTTTCTGATAAACTGGCTAAAGGAAACCTGTTAGAAAGTACTGCCTTCAGCATTGACAGCTACCCTTTGACATTGCTTCTTGAACTTTTCTTTCCAAAATTACCTACAAGAAGACAAGCTACACAGGTAGCTAATTGAGTTTCTGAAGTACTGGATGAGTAGAGAATTTCATAGAGCCCAACTGATGCCCACAGTTGGCTGTCAATAACTTTTTGCATGTGTAATCCTCTCATAAACTGCCTGGCCAATGTCTTGGGGCGCCAGGACTCTTCACACCCATTCACTAAGTGGGGAGCATCTGATCATCAGTTTCAACTGATGTCCTCTACTGCAAATTCAATGGCAAGTTTAAAGAAGTACTTTCAAGTTGTAAACATCTTTTCATAAAAGCTGATTTCACGTACCAGAAAATGGGAATCCTATATACTTGTGCGTTACAAGGAAAACCCTGCTCATGTCCACCCTAGAGACATAGCATTAGGGATGTTCACACAGAACTCACTGTGGGGCTGCACAAGGAACTTAAAGGAGACTTTAAGTCGTTTATGTAAAACAGACTTTGCAGCAACTTGTTCTTTAGAAGAAAGGTATGACCAGGGAGGTGCTGGGTATGTGTGTGCTTTGATAAATTAGGACATTCAAAGCAAGAGATCACAGAACTTGGAAGCCACCAAAAAATCTCCTGATTCCAAACACTGTGGTGTAGGTCACATCAGCTGACATGCCTGCAACTCCTGTACTGATCAGGGCAGAAGGCACCAAATGCAATTTGACATCTTTTTGATTCTTTGTGGTCATTGTTTGGCTGAGAAAAATTGCTCCAAAACTGAAGTACAAGTGTTTCACTCCCTTCCTTTTAGTCTCCATATTTAGTTATTATATTTTTAAAGAAGTTCCTCTACTAGCTAGAAATCTGGAAAGTACTTCCCTCCCCCTCACCAATTCCGCCCACTCAGTCTGGCTGAGGCATTGCTATACGCACAAATACAGAGGCACAAGCAGATGTGTGTGTACCAGAATCCTTCCCATTCCCACAGCCTCTCTGAAGGAACATCCAACTCACATCTCAGCTGAAATTTTGAACCCACCAAAGCTGAGATGATAGCTTGAATTCAAGTAAAACAGGTTGATGAGTGCCTATGGATTTGAGGAGCAACAAATACAAGTCAGAACTCTGTCCTCACTTATGTCTGATAAGGAAGAGATGATAAAAGGCCTGATCATTGTCTAATCTTCCTAACATAGTAATGTCACGTGCTTTATGCTTGAAAATGCACTTAAAAGTATATGTCCTTTTGCCCTGAGCGCATGTTTACATAGCAATAACACAGACAAGCAATTAACTAAAAGAAAGTCTGGTTCTGCAAGACCCTAAATGACTTGTATCACATGCGATCAGTTAGATGGCTACAGCTGTTTTCTAAAGTTTTTGGTTATAAATGCTGCTCTTACAGCTTTGAACCCACAGTTGATGAAGCACAAAGTGATTTTGCTGGTTGGCACCATGTACTCAGAGCTATCACACCAACAGGTCTGGGACCACCTGGGGCCACATTCATGGTTTTGGCCTCCTGGGCATAAAATACAAACACCTGGGAGAGAAATACCTCAGGTTTATCCCCTGTCTTGTGTTCGAGCAGAGAAGACAGAGGTTGGCTCACTCCTTACATAAGTTTAAAAAAAAAGGGTGCCACAGAGGAGACAGGACACAAACAGCAGTTTTTGACTGCAGTCTGGTTAAGGAGTTGCCTTAGGCATCATTTGACAAAAAACGGGTGTGTAGTCCTAGGAAGAAGTAATGGAAGGAGTAAGGAAAGGAGAGCAGTAGGTAAGCTGATGGCAGCTCTTGCAGCAAAACTGGATGTGCTCTTTTTGCTAGCCACTTCAAAAAGTTGCTCAGAATCAAACAGCCAGCTCTAAATCAGCAGTTCATTCATTTAATAGCTTTAAAGGCTGTTCCTTATTAAACAAGACATGGTAAATCTGTTTCTGATTAGCAAATCAAATGAGTCACAAAATATCCTCCTTTGGTGTTAAGTTTTGGCCTGTACGAGCTGCATCTCAAACAGATGCTGTGTACATACTGCTAAATACAAAAGGGCCAAAACCCAGTCTGTGGCCCTGACACTAAGTGGTGTGGAAGGCCTGGCTCAGGCTTTGTGTCTTAGGACCAGCCCTCTGCAGCAGACTGACCCCACACACTGTTGGCTCTTGGCCCTGGCCTTCTTCTGTGCTACAAGTGGTGTCCTAAGACATGATCATTATTTTTTTTATGTGTTTTTGAGTTCAAAGGCTCTGAAATAATCTAAGGGTGGTGTTGCAATCCACACAAGTGATATTTTTATGCCATGAAGCTGCAGGGACACATGGAGCTGTATGAGTGTGCAGGAGGATACAGACTCTGATGGGACAGCCCTGACAGACTGTGTAGGCTGGAGCATGGTCTTCTCCATACTGCCTGGTGACAGCTCCTAGGAATAGGCCAGAGCAGAGCCAGGGAGCAAAATAGTGATTAAGTGTGTCTTAATCAAGGGTCTGGGTGTCGAGCTCACACCCTGTCCCCTTTTAGCCTACGTATACCCAGAGGAACCGAGCAGGCTCTTCTGTAGGTTTTATCATCACATGCACCCAACTGGAGTTAGACAATGAACAGAGGACAGCCCCTGAAAACATCTTGACACCATCACCACAGTATTCTTATTTTCAAGTTGAGAAAGTATGGTATGCATGAGTGTGTCTTGAAAAATGGTTGTACAGCCAGGGTTAAAGTGTGTAATAATCAGTCGCCAGCTGAAGGCCAGTAACAAGTGGAGTGCCACAGTGGTCCAGTATTGTTCAATGTCTTCATCAGTGGTTTGGATGATGAGACCAGGGGCGTGCACCCTGCATCAAATTCAAGCTGATGCTTAGCGAGGGAAAGTGATTGATATAATGAGTGACAAATCTTTAACCCAGAAGGACTTTGAGAAACATGAGAATTGTGCCATCAAGAACTTCCTGAAATTCACCAGGGAGAAGTGCAGAGTTCTGTGCCTAGGGTGGAATAACCCCATGCATCAGCACAGGTTGGGAACTGAATGACTGAGACTGGATGAAAGGGAGTCTGGGGCTTTTGGTCAATGCCAGAACGAGTAAGAGGCAATAGTCTGCTCTCATTACACATAGTGCAAATTGCACATCGAGTTACATCGGGAGAAGCATGCCCAGAAGATCCAGGGAAATTATTACTTCCTCTACTCATCCCTGGTGAGACCAGTTTTGAACCTACCAAGATGTTAAGAACTTTAAGAAACTCAGCAAAGAGCTGTGAAGATAGCTAGGGGGGTAGGGCACATGACCTTCAAGGAGGAGGTAAGGGAGCTGGGCTTGTTTAGTCTTGGAAAGAGGAGACTCAGGGGTGATCAAATAGCAGCTTACATCTATTTGAAAGGAAACTGGAGGGATGATGAAGCCAAACCCTTTTCAGTAGCGGCAGAGACTATAATGGGGCAAAAGCTACAAATTGTGGCTTGGGAAACTGAGATTAAATAGAAGTTTAAGGCACTAACATAAACCTAAGGAAACACAAAGAAGTTCTGCTCAATGGAAATAGCAGGCCCAAAGGAAAGCCAACATAGGAAGGCATAGGGTAGATCATGGCAATGTGGGGTTAATACCATAAAACAGAGGGAACAATGAAGGGTGCCAAAACTTCTTAAAAAGGTGAACTCTGGAGGCTTCATCGAGCTAGCTTAAATAACCAGTTGGTGGGCTGAAATGCCAGAGCGCATCATGTCCCCTGGGTATGGAATGCAGGCTTAGAGTTTTAAAAACCCAAGGCAGAAATTAAAGAGGTATGAAGTCTGAGTTGCTGTAATAGTTTGATTAGCAGTGACTGGACTTATCCCATGCCCAAAGGGCAGATAGATTTAGTGCTTTTCTAAAAAAGGATCCAGGATGTATCTTGCAAGAACAAATAGAGTTTTGGTAGTAAGAGAGAGGAATGATCTAAGTTTAGCTCTGGGTGTGGAAAATTCCAGGGTTTTGTCTACAGGAGACTAGTACATATGAAATTTAATGTCACTGCTAGACTGAACAAACTAGACCCTACCAAAAAAAAAATCAGAGAATAATTTTCAGAATTAAAAATGAAAGGCAATTTTGGTAGAACAATGGTCATTGACAACCCATGTCTTAATGCTCAGAACAAGTATCTAATAGAGCAAACATCTGAGGTTTAATGTGAGCAGGTCAAACTCATTTAAAACCTGCAGACATCGTATTTAGTTTTGAACAAATAGATGATCATTAGAAGATCTAGAACTAAGGGTGGGATTTAGATTAGAAAACATTGATGAAAATTATTGGTTAGAGTTTCCAGCTCCAGTTATCACTAGAAAGGGAAGAGCTCACTGGTGAATAGTATTTGTTTGAGAAGCACCAGGCCGGGGAGTACCACTTGAAGCAGGAAGGAATTCAGGTGAATATGCTGAGGACAAGGACATCGTAACCCATGAAGACTCTCAGGTCTGTCTTAGGGATATCTGATGAACAGAGACAGTAAAAAGTCCTAAGGCTTCTTGCCTTTTAGAAAAAACACAGGCCAAGCAGAGTAAAAAGGAACAACTGAAACCACTGTTGACAGCAGCTGGAAAAAATACATCTTAAATGCCTTGCTGTGTTTATTAGCTAAGATGTATCAGTCCTAGTTTCTATGCTAAGATGGCCTTGGTAGAAGATACAGTACTCAGACATATCTTTTATCTTTATTACCCAGTGTACTACATATCTGGTAATGCCCAGCAGGGATAACGGCTCTGTGGGCATCAGCTCCCATGGTCTGTAGTGAAATACATGTGCACATGCTGCTGCTGCTTCCCATATCCTCAGTACAGTGGGCTGATCAGCAACAGTATCAAACTGAAAAAAGCAGCTTTTCAAAAGGCTGGATAGCAAGGTTGTGTTTAGCCCTGTTATCTCACTGAAGTCTGTAAGTGTCTGCCAGCATAACTGAGGATTTAATTTAGCTTTTCATCACCCAGCACTGAGATACAACATCTCTGGATGCAAGGCTACAGGTGTTTAATAGACTGTAGCAAAGCTTTACAGATGTGGCTAATTATGATTCATTAACATTGGTATTACATTGCTGGGTAGAGCTAAAGTTAGGAACCCTGCTTTGCTACAGTTTACTGAAAATTAATCTCAGGAGACAGTTTCTGGCAAAAACGCTCACTACGGAAATGGTGAGGACATTCCCTATCATCTTCTAGATAGGGCACCTAGGCCAGAGTTTAAGTCTTGAGTACTTCAAGGTTATTAGTAATTACAAGTATTGGAGCTAGCGCAAGTTAGCACAAGCTAGCACTAGATTGCTTAGTTGGAACTAATCATTTAGCTAGTATTGTGGAATGAATAGATTTTGAGTGCACATAGATATACTTTGTAGAAAGGCCTGTAAGTAATAATCCACCTACACATGGTCTGTGGTACTAGACAGCCTTGCAAAAAGGGAGAATCTAACCACCAGAAAACAGTGCTCTGTATCATGTGGCTTTCACTGGATTACCTCACCTCTGGTGATAAACACATCTGAGCCATGAGATCAGAGATTTGAACAGGACGATTAACACCAATTTCACCCTGGGAGAATAGTATGAATGTACTGAAACAAAATATGTTGAGTTCTGAGCCCCCACATCTGAAAAAGACTTTCTGTACAACACTTTGTGTCCCTTCAGCTCAGAAAGAGAAAGAAAGACCCTGAGCAAACTGATAAGGGATGACATAAGGAACACTTGTTCCTGAATGTAAGATTTCCTGTTCATCATGCTTTCACTGCTGGAATGCACTTATTGCTTTGTTTGTCCCACACATTGTAGGTTATTTTCATCTCAGAAGCACCTCTTCAAAAATTAGCAGAAATTAAAAGAGAACAAAAATCTGTTTCAGTTTTTATGGTCAATTTTCAAACACGATATCTAAAGCCATATTCGGACAGAATTTTAAAGACATCTTGTTAGAAACTTAAATAAATCCTGAGAAACTTTTTCTTAACCAAGAAAGAAAGTCTTCACCTTAACTAGTTAACACATTGTGAAAACCATAAAACTCTGTCTGCATCACTATTTAAAACTGAATTACAGTAAATTAGGGAAAATGCTTTAAAAAATAGTATTATGTAGCATGGACAAAATCAAAAACCTTTAACTAGATTCTTTGTCTACAAAACCATTGGCGTATCTGATTCTTCCTACTGGGTTATCACCGTCATTAGTTCCAAAAGACAAAAGCCCACAGAAAATAAACTTAATCTCATGTTCTATCTGTGACATTTGATTCAGGCTGGGACAAGGGACAGATCTTGCCCACCCTCTCCCAGCAGCTGTGGAGCTGCTTTACAGGAGTTAATTTTCAATGGTGAAAGGAGTTCTTCTAGATCCTTTCTGTCTGTCACTATTATAAACTCAAGACAAAGGCTGAAAGCAGACTTGAGCTGCCTGAGACCCATTGTTTATTGATCTTTCAAGTCAGTGTTTTAAGATTAACCTCAGTCTTGGTCAAGCTGAAAGCTCCAGATGCAGACGTGAAAGGCAGACCTCATCCTTTCCTTCTGTGAGTGTGAAGATTTTCCAGGAAGGGTCCTCAGGACTCCTGGGTTACTTACAGTATTCCCACCCAGTTCTGATCTACCACCTCTTCATAAGGTCAGGCAAGATCTTGTGTAATGACAAGTTTGTGTGCTAACCAATCGTGTGATGGAGGAATATGGTGGATTCTGCCCCCAAAAGACAAGATTTGCAACCTTGGCTACTGGAAAGCAGACTCATGGTGAAGTAAAATCTTTCAGGGATTTTTCTAGATGAGAGAATCCACATCCTTGGCTTGGACTCTCCTTCATGCAAATTTCCAAGAGCAGCTTGTCAGAATTGCTGGTCTAGGGAAGGTACTGCAGAAAATGGATCCTCACCTATATCCAAATGTCTTCAAAGGACTGTTTGGCTGTTGGGGACCAGCCACAGTCAGTGATGCAGAAAACTTGTAGTCCCTGCCTGGATGATCACACAGAGACAGCAGCACACTAAAAGCCAAAGTAGGGAAAAAAACCCCAAACAACAGGTCTCATGATAACTGCTGGTACCAAAAGTGTCCTGGGTTCATCAGCTGCTAGTGTCTCTTCTTAGAAGTTTGTCAAAACAGAACTTTCTTCACTAAAAGGGGAAGTGTCCTTTTTTTCCCAGCAGCTACAGTGTACTGAACTAGACTTTTTCAGAGCCACATTGTCTTTATGCCCGTTGCCAACATCTAGCAGCTATGTCCTCAAGAGTTTTCCTGGCAAAGTATCAAAACTCCCTGGAATAATCTTAAGGGGCCTCAGTTAGTATATTCCCTGGTACTGCAGAAAGGCTGAGCCAGGACACAGATGTGTGATACTGAGTCTGCATATATAGTAAATATTTAAGGTTAGGATTAGCCACTATTTTAAAACACCTTTCTCTGATAAATGTTCACTCATTCTGTGTCACCCAAAGTCCTTCCTGGAGTTAAATAACACTAATGATTCATTGTTGTCATTGGTATGTGTTTCTGTTTAAACACTTAAATTCAAATCAGTTCCTTAAAATAGGAGGTTTGCTTATAAAAGTGGAAATGGAATGACATATCTATCCTAACCTGAGGATTGACCAAAACTGACCAAAGATTTGAGGTGATTACAGTTAGGAGGAAAAACTGAACGTTATATCAGGTACACTTTTATTTTGGATGGGGAAGATCCTTGTTTTCCTGATTATAAGAGGGAGGGATTTAGTAGCGGGGGGAGGGAGGAAGAAATGGCTGTGGATCTGGTAGCTGCCATAAAAGTCAACTTTTGCTGTTATGACTGTTTCTCACTTAAAGGATAAATGCAAGGAATAACGGCTGTTTTTGAGAAAGTTTAGCAGCATTTAAGATGGTCTTAAGTCTAGGAAACTCCACTGAGGAAGTGGGTAGCTAAGATTACAAGGACTTTGTGCTCAAGGTGGGCATATATCTCTGTACAAAGTAGACACAAACTAAGTAACTCCGGAAGCTGAGCATGTCTTTTTCTGTGTATTGTTTTGTGCTCAATCTACTGATGGTGTAAATATTTGGAGAAGAAAAAGGGCATAAACATCACAGGAGCACGTGGAGAAGGGAGGTGCAGACATCCTGGAAAACGGGATGTGACGCTGCAAGAGATTGGAAGAAAGGTTTTCAGCCAGCTTCCTATAGAAAGAGGATTAGAGAAGCTCAGGGAGTTTCTTGTATTTGTAACCATTTAAACAGCACAAGTCTTCAAAAAATATATATCTAAACCACTGCAGTGCTGCATAAAAACAGGTTAAAAAAAAGATGTTAGATGAAAATACCACTGGAAGTACTGACTTACTGTATACATTTGAAAGAATAGACTACTAGCCTCCTGGCTTTGAGCAAGAATTAAGTCTTTACTCTATTGATAGGAAACCAGAGTTGGAAAGAAATTCAGTGTTTTCCAAATATGACTTTTTCCCTCTGCTAAAGTGAGAATACTGCCAAGCAGCTTCTGGTGGGAAGGACAGAACCTGTATTTTCATATGAAATTACAGAAAATTAGAGTTCAAGGGGATTCAAAATGGGAATCTGTCTGCCTCTTTGGAAAAAAAGAATTAAGTAAATATAGCCATCCCTTATCAAGTTGTTGTTTTTTGTTTTTTGTTTTTTTTTTTTTTAACCTGTTTTAAAATCCGCCAGCAATAGGGTTGGGGGGTTCTCTACTTAATGTCTTCTGAGATACATCATTTTAAGAAATTATTTTATATTCTTTCTTCCTCTTAGCTCTTTCTTATCATAGACCAAGGGTACTTGGAGAACAAATTTTCTTTCTACTGTGTAACACTCTTGGTAACATTTTCATGTACAAGAACTAGCAGTTTTGGGACTTTCATTCTCTTTGTGTTCCTGTGGCATTTCTACTGGTTATCTTCTGCTTTTAGTACTTTGAAAAGAAAAATAAACTTTATTTTTAATGCCTGTCCTCTTAAATCTTGTTTCCTAAAGTGCTTGCCAGGTTCACAGTTCTTTACTTAAGTGTCTCTGTTTTCTTTACATCTTTTTTAAAGTGCAGTATCCAAAGCTGACACTGAAATCTGGATGTCAGAGTTGCTGAAGGGTGTCTCTATAGATTTGTTACTCAAAGTGGGGCTAAATGAGTGGCAAAGTTTGCATCCTGTGTTTGACTTAAGGTAGTCCTGCTAGTGTGTCCCAGAGTTACATTTGCTTAGTTACCCAAGCATCATATTTGAATTTCACGTTCAGTTTGTAAATCCTATTCTGTGCTATTGCTGCCTTGTGAACTTCTCTTCCTTTTTCTATAATTTCTCATTTCTACATTTTTAATAAATTAATTAATTTAGGCCATTTATTCTGTTTAATAAGATCATTTTGAGTGTTGAACCTGCCTGAACAGGTTGGTGCCAGTTGCTCATGTAAATTGGAATTCTATTTTACAATACTATAAATCACAAACTGAAACAGGCTATTTGATGTGCCCTCCCTCTTGAGTAGCAATTATTGCACCCTGCTCTGAGTCATACCACTGAATTTTGTGGTTACTTCATAGTAGTTTTGTGCAGACCATATATCCCTGCTTTCCTTATGAGAATGTTATAGTGAAGTCTCACCCAAGGTTTTATCACAAATGCAATAAATTATGTCAGTTACTTCCCTGTCATCAGTTGGGTGAATTTGGTGGATTGACCTTGTCTGGTCACCAGGTGCCCACTAAGACGCTCCTTTACTCTCCCTTCTTAGCAGGACAGGGGGAGAAAATGAGATTAAAATCTCGTGGGTTGAGATAAGGAGAGGGAGATCACTCACCAATTACTGTCATGGGTAAAACAGACTCGACTTGATGATTAATTTAATTTATTGCCAATTAGTAACAGAGTAGGACAGTGAGAAAAAAAATCTAAACTAAAACCACCTTCTGCTCCAGCATGGGTCCCTTCCATGGGCTGCAGTCTTTCAGGGATGGGCTCCTCCACCGTAGGCCATGGGTTCTGCCAGAAAAGCTGCTCTCGAGTGGGCTCCTCTCCATGGGCCACAGATTCTGCTAGGAGCCTGCTCCAATATGGGCTCTTCATAGGCTGCAGCTTCATTCAGGGCACATCTACCTGCTCTGGCGTGGGGTCCTTCATGGGCTGCAGGTGGAGATCTGCTCCACCAGGAATCTCGTGGGCTGCAGGGCACAGCCTGCCTCACTATGGTCTTCACCACAGGGTGCAGGGGAATCTCTGCTCTGGTGCCTGGAGCACCTCCTCCCCCAACTTCTTCACTGGCCCTGGTGTCTGCAGAGTTGTTTCTCTCACATATTCTCTCTTCAGCTGCTGTTGCGCAGCACGGTTTTTCCCCCATCTTAAATATGTTACCACAGAGGTGCTACCACTGTTGTTGATGGGCTCAGCCTTGGCCAGCAACAGGTTTGTCTTGGAGTCAGGTGGTCCTGGTTCTGTCTGGCATGGGGGAGAGCTTTGGGCAGCTTCTCACAGAAACCAGTCCTGCAGCTCCCCCTGCTACCAAAATCTTGCCATATGAACCCAGTACAATGAGTTACCATGTCAGAGAAGAAACTAAATTCCCTTAACATGCTTTACTCTTGAAAAAAAAACATGCTGGACATTTCTTAACACCATATTATCTTCCAAGTGTTCACAAGCCATTTCATAATTTGTTCCAGTAGCTTTCCACACCCACCTGGATTTCTTGGATTTATTCCTCTTCTTCGCTTCCACCACCTTGAAGGCAGATAGCGGACTCTCACCCTCCATAAGTTCTCAGGGCTCATCTCACTGAAGTCAGTTTTCAAAGGTTCCCTCTTTCAAGGATTTTTCTAGCAAAAGCAAATAAACAAGAACACACTTGGTGGCATGCTTGCTGGTTCCAATTGCACACTTGTGTGTTCCTTTTTCTTCCTGAAGTTTTTATTTGGCCAGTGTTTATGAATTGTGTCTTTCTCCAATCTAGATGAAGCCTATTCTACATTTGAATTCTGCACAAGAAGCCAGAGTTTTTGTCATACTCTCAATTGACTTTTGATAACACAGCTCCTGCTTTAACAATCTGCTATTTGTCACAACCATGCAGTTAGCAACAAAAGGTCTCTGTTAAATGTTTAATACCAGGCACAATCCCAACAATGAGGGCTGGTAGACTGAGGAGACTATGCAGCATATGAGGTAGGGAGAAGCCAGATTAAAAACAGAGAAAAAATGTGGAGTTGTTGTCTATGTTCTGTATAAATAGAGAATATTTGCTTTGGTAATAGAAATCAGAAGTCTAATGAGTGTGAATATTCCACTTAATAAAATAAAAATTGCAAATTACAAATAGCTTTTGTTTTATTCTCCATAAATATATTTGGTTCAAAAAAATCATCAATACTCTAGAATAGTGCAGTGTAAAAACAAAACAAAACAAAACAAAACAAAACAAAACAAAACAAAAAAACCCCAAACAATTATAACAAATCTATTGGTTAGAATTAACGTCTGTTAATTTGTAGCAACTTTTGTAACACTAGTGACATTTCTTCCTACAGCACTGTTGCTTTACAGAGCAGAATGAAGCTATGCTGCAGCCCAGATTCATGTTCTATCATTCTTCATACATGTTGGCCTTAGGAAAGTTCCATAAAGTCCACACAGTAAAACTTCATTTATAGACAGGTTTTTTGTTTGGTTGGGACTTTTATCTGGGAGGGATGGGGGCATTTGATATGTATTCCTGTCTGAATACAGAAAATAATCATCATAGGATCTCCAAATGATATAATAAAAATGTGGAAAATGTTCAGGGTGTTTTAAGTTGATCTGAAGAAGCCTTTTAATGTTGCAGCATGCTGAAGAAGTGTGGTACTGGTAACTTGAAAATAAGAGAAAATAAAATCCTCGAATCAAAGCTAAGGTGAAGAGAAAGACCTTCATATTAAAATTCTTAAAAACAGAGTGCCAGTGAAGCATGGAAGCACTTAGCATAAAACCCACTTTCAGAGGAATTAGCAGTGTAAATAATGCCCGGTACATAACAGCATTTTGTGTATCACTAAGTTGTGCAACCAAGGAAGGATTCAGCAACTGATGGCAACCTATGCTGTCCAAGAAAAAGCAAAATCCCATTTAGGATGGTATTATTCCTAATCAAGTCTTGTTTAAATTAATTCTCTTCCCAATGGGATAAGATTTGGGTGACTTTTTCAGGTCATCGTATTAAAGTGTGCTTTGTTTATTGAGCACTTTTGAAACAGCTTGGACCAAAATGCATTTTTTCTTAATAAAATGTATCTGGACCAGTTCCATTACCTTCCCACTCACTGAAACCCACAGGACTAAATGGGTGTAACAAATAGAAGAATTTGGCCATTGACCTGCAACTCCAGTGACTCATACTGGATCACATAAAATTGTCTCCCTGTTAGACTATAACAGAGGAATGCTGCTAATGTTGAGCTTCCCTGCTACCACACAGGAGGCAGGAGGCGTTAGGGGAAGGGATCTTTCCAGTAGATTCACAGTCACAGAATCACAGATGATGGTGGAGGCTGGAAGGGATCTCTAGAGGTCATCTGGCTCAACCTCTCTGCTCAAGCAGGGCCACGTAGAGCTGGTTGCCCAGGACCATGTCCAGTTGCTCTTTTGATATCTCTAAGCAGGGAGACTCCACTACCTCCCTGGTCTACCTGTGCCAGTGCTCAGTCACCCTCAGAGTAAAAAGGTGTTTCCTGATGTTCAGTTGAATTCTCCTGTCTTTCAGTTTGTGCTCACTGCCTGTGGTCCTGTCAGATTAATTGCAGACCTGAAGGGAGGATAAGAAGTGTGCTGACTTGCAGACAAGAAATGCCATGTTGTATTGCCAGCTGATTTCTTTTCCAGACCAAGTATTCAGACTTCATAATTCTGGATCTTTCCCTATGGCAGAGTCCTTGTATGAGACTGTAGAGTCTGTGGGATTTTTGGTCAGAGGGTCTCCAGTCCCATCAAGATGTCTTGGTGTGGAGCTGGCTGGTTGTTCAGATCCCCATCTTTGCAGGTGCTCTCCACAATGCAGAGACATACAGAAAAATCCTTACCTGTGCACTTGCGCCAGCATCTCTCTGCCAGGTTGCATCTCTGAACCTGCTCTTCTCACACAAGCCTGACCGTATGTTCCAGCAGATGAACTATTCTGCTACGGGCAGGCAGGAAGGGGAGGGATGTCTAAGGTGAAAACTATCCATATATTTGCCTGCTCTGTTTTTTGTACCATTCTCATCTCTGTGTTTCCTTTTCATATCCTCTCACCTGGGATGTGTGGAAGCACAGTCTTTTTCCATTCATAGAAGCAGAGAATATTGTATGGCCCCATGCATTTAGAATTAGGGTATGAGGGTTACATTACATATGAGGATTGCCTAATCCAACACATCAACCAGCCAAATTGGCTAACCATGTTACCAGAGGGTTTTCTTTTTTTGCTCAACCAGGGAGTTAAATGCTTTCTCTGCCTGGAAAAAATATCAAGAAATATTGTTTCGGAGAAAATGTTTTGGAAGCATCATCCCAAATGGGGATTAAACTTGTTTTAACAAGGGTAATCTGGAATTTGAAAGCTGCACACACATCCGAGAGTGCCTGGTGACATGTGGAAGCATAAAGGTGAGACTGACTCATAAAAGTGCACTCAGGGCCATTTTACAACAGTAATTCGCAATGTATCTGATCCAAAACAAAGCAGGATTTGCTTGCCCTCAGGGATCACTGTGTACATACGGAGGAAACAAAGGGCTTACATCTTTCAACACAAAATATTTCAGTATAAATAGCTCACAAGAACGCAGCTAATCTCTAAGGCCTTCTGTCAACCAGCTGCAGAAGAGAGAGGAAAGGAAAAGCTTCTGGTGAAGGGCATCTTCAACATTGAGGGTGGGCTTTTTTGTAGCCTATAATCCCCATGCGTGGTGCTTGATTTCTGCAGCTAAAATCCATGAGGGGTGATTACTTTAAATAGGAGAGCCTCTTTCAGAAATGAAGAACTATATGTTCTCTGTCCTTGAAAAAGAGGACTGTAGAACAGGCTCTGCACAGTGAGATCTCCTGACTGTGCTCTGTCTATCCTGTTAAATAAAAAATCATCCAGGGAAGAAACTGAGGCAATGAACCCCTGACTGCTCACACTGAAAAAAACACTTTTCTCCCAGGTTTTGTTTCGGAGAAATCCAACCAGCTCTTCCCAAGACAAATCCTCAACATGGTGTGGGTGACACCTTCCCCAGGTAGCCTTCCCCACTGGCAGTGGGGGTAAGACCGAACCAGATGTCTTGCATTACATTTATCATAACCCTTGTTGTCTTTGAACCTCCATGCCCTTGTGCTTTCCCCTAAAGATGTGCCCTCAGCTTCATATTATAAAATCACCACCCTCGTGGGCCTTGTGATAGGAGCCAAGGATCACTTCCTAGAGTGGGTAAGTGTTTAGTGGTGACATGGTTGGTTGCCTGATGTCCACTGTAGATTTTAAGGGCAGAAAGACAAATTCTATCAACTAGCTTGTCCAGCTAGTATCAGCCACAGAAGGTTGTCTAAGAGGGATGCAAGGAAAAAGGTTGTCTAAAAGTCAAGCAAGGGCAGACAGGTAGTGTGGGCTTTGTGTGTACACACCTTTGAGGTTCACAGCCTTGTAAGAACAGCCTAAAATTTCCATTCCTACAGATCTGGCATTATCTCCTCAGGTTAATCAAATCAGGTGACCACAATACTTCAGAGGAATGACCACCTGATTTCCAAATGTTTGTGAAAAAAATAATGGAAATCAGGGTCAGATTTCTAAAGGCACAGAAGTCACAGGTGAGAAGATGGAACAGACTAGATTATTTTTTTTTTTTTTTTTTTTTTTTTTTCCTAGATATACATGCAGAACACATGGTTTTCTCAGCTTTGCTTCAGGACAGTTTAATTAGCAACGTGTTAGCCTGGGAAGGAAAAGCAGTTGACAGAAGGTTTAAAAATACACTTTCCCACAGATGCCTTAGGTGGTGGTGTAGCTACTGAGTAGGCAAGCAGTGCAATGGCACTGTGGCCCAGAGGCATCACCATTTGTTGGTGTAAAGACAAGGTGAGGGACAGCACTGGCAGTCAGGTGGATCAGTGGTCTCAGTGCTTTCCATCCACTGGAACTGTCACTGGTCCATGCAACACAAGGGAGCCAGGCCCATTCCTGAGGTGGGCAGAAAATGGAAGATGTTGTTCTCATTCAGCTCCTGTAGCAGTCCAGTGGCATGGCTGATGTGGTGATGGTTCCAAGAAAGCTGAATTGCCTGGGAGAGTTATGAAATTGTGAAAGACAGTTTTTGCAAGCTTAGTTTGTCTCTTTTTGATATGCACACACCCTCTGCTGCAAAGAGGATAAGGAGCAGGTTCCTTCACTCAGCCACACTGGGAAGAAGTTGGCCTCTCTTCTGCTGGGCTCTCTGCAAAGGAATCAGTCCTCCCTGACAATGCTTAACTACTGGGAGAGGTGGTGGGCAGGGGTCTCTACATATGAGGAAAGGCCAGGAGTGGCTCATTAGCCTGTTTAATATTTCAGCTGCACGGGGACAAAGACTACTCTGTGCACAGCAGAAATATTGTGGAAAGTAACTGACTGTAATCACCTGCTGAGATATGCTCTATTTCTAGTTGAATTCCAGTGTTTTCCCCATCAAAAACATTATGCTTCATGGTAGGACTCCATTTTCAACTCCAGTGTTGAACACAAGGCAGTAAAAGCATATTTCATCATGCTGTGAGGGGTGACCATGCAACAAACAATCTCCTCTCAGAGGACCTGTGGCCAGACAGTGGCCAGACCTCAGGAATGCCAAGCTCTAGGCTTTGCATACACAGTCCTCACAATGAAATCCAGAGATAAGTTTCCCTAAACAGTGCATAAACATGATCTAAACGTGCAGAAGAAAGGCAGCCCACCTAACAGAAAACATGAGGTGCATGGGTTTGCTGTATTGCTGTTCTACTCTAGATTTATATGCCTGAAGTGGAAGAGAAATGGAGTTATCCCTATCTACTAGGGATGAAGAGCCTTCCTCTGAGATCCAGATGTCTGCTTTGTATGGGCTGTCCTTCTGGACCCAGACATATTCTGCTCTTAGCTCTACCATGACACAGCTTTAAAAGGAGTACTGAAGCAGTGGTCCATTCAAAAGCATCTGTCACTTACTTTAGAGTACTTTCCAGACAGGTGAAGAATATGCTATACAAAATGTGTTCCCATATAAAAAATGCCTGTAATTTTTCATAGTATATCAGGACTGCTGATGCAAGCAAGAATTATGCAGAAGAGTTATGAAACTGTAGAATACAGTTTCTGCCTGTGTATCCCATCTTTCTTTCCACTTTTCCTCAAGCTGAAATTGGGGTGTCCCTCTACCTACCCAGTATCTAGATCCCAGAAATCTCTCTTCTCTCGCTGTGGCAATTATCAAGACTCACAGTTCACAGCTTGGCACACTAGGCTCTGGAGAGCTACAGTGGTTGAGTGAAGAGAGGGAATATAAGGTTTCTAGGCTTTGGCTGGTGGTTTTACACCTTTTTGAGATCTTCTTTCTGGACTCTGCTATCCCCATCTCCACTCCCCTGCTATCCTGGCTGTCAGTGACTGCCAACCACCCTACAGGCAATTTATGGGAGCACTCTTCAGTCAGTTGGTAATGAAAATCAGCTCAGACCAACAAACTGAACAATAAAAGTAATCCAGCTGGTTTTCCATGAGGAAAATAAGCAGCAGTCCCACAAGTGGCTCATCCATTAGATTGGCAATGACAAGCAGCTGGAAGGGGTAACTACTGATACAAGCACATCCCAGAAAGATATCTAAGTAGGTGGACATCTCTGTTTGGGTCCCTATCAACCTTTGTTCTGCCTACAAGGGTGTGTTTCCAGGAGAATTGAAACCTGTATGAGAGACTTCCCTGCCTATGCTTTCATTATCTAAACACACTTCACAAAGGGATCTATTTAATTCGAGATCTACTCTACAGATCATATGTCCATATCAATCCTCGCTTGCAGAAAGCTTTGGTCTGTGTGTTGGTCTTAATCGTCTCCTAACTGCTCTCATGCCAGTATGCTCATTTTAGGAAACAGATCCCTAAACATCCCTGATCCTGGTCAGTTGACAGAGCATTTCTTTTCAGTTCCATTTAAACATGCACATACGTTCTTCTCCCTGGATTCTGCACAAAGCCCTGCATTGTGCACTACACCAAGTACTAAAACTAGTACTGTTGGCTTAAATTTTCCCTTTTCAAAGATTTTCCCCTCCTCTTCTGAGCAAAACAAAGCCTTTTGTATCTTTGTGGCCAAAATGATTCAAGGAGGGGAACCACAAGGCATAAAATGTCCGCAGCTCCTCTCCCATTGCAATTTGGAGTCCATTTCTCAGTGCAGTGTGAACACAAAGGACCATCCCACAGCACCTTCCTGGATAATTTTCTTTTCAGAGCATTCCTGAATGGAATATCTAAGAGCAGAGATGGATGTTCATAACATTTTCTCTGCCAATATCCAGAACTGGTAGAACTGTAGGTTTCCTTCCCCTTCCTGTGTTAAAGGATGCCTGTAACATCAACGCTGTGTTTTGACTTAGCTTCTGAACCTCAAACATCTTCATGATTTTCATATTGACTTTTGGCAATGAGCAAGGTGAATATAGTGTAATTAGAAATGCATCATTTTATTTTTAGATGTGAGTGACTGCTTTTCTCTGGAAATTAAATGACAGAGGTTTGGAAGGGAGATGGTAGGATAGAAGGAGAAAACTGCATTAAAAATAAGATGTAGGGAAAAGAAGGTCAGAGAAGCAGGGTTGACTCAAGAGTGTACCAAACACAGACACAAACAGATGCATGTAGTAGCAATGTTTTTCTTCCTGAGTCAGCCTGACCACAGAACTTGTTCAGTGACTGATGCTTGTGAAATAGCAGGCAAGCACAGAGACTGTAAATAATGAGTCCCCTATCAGCACTACAGTGGTATCAACAGCAACACGCACCCTGTCTTGGGAAAACTGAAGTGCGGCAGTGGAAATCAGTGAAGGTCAAACATGAAGATATAAGGAAAGCTCTTATCACAGTGTTGAGCAAGAAAGCACGTGAAGTTTCAGCTGTGCCCATTTTATTGCTTGGCACCTTGTCTTGAAGCCATTCCTTCCAACCTGCCCTGGATCCCTACCAAACCAAAAGGCGGTTCCCTCTGCATTGTGGACTTTCAGTATAGAGAACCTCTAGCAGAGAGCCTCCTGCTCCTCTGTGGCGTGGGAGGACGTGCTCCACTGATCATGGTGGTCCGTACAGAAAGTGTATAAAGATGACAGCACAGTCACAGGTAGTTATCACCACAGGAGCAAGCAAATATGTAATGTGTGACATGAACTCTTCAAGGGATAAGAAAGCTTGTCTTTATTTGGGTCCTGGCAAGAGTCAGTTCTAAAAAAAGTCATGTAAATTCTGTGCCTGCTCTCCATGTGTGAATGCTCATAACTATGGTGTTGCACAATGAGGTGTGGAAGGGACTAACCAAACAGTTCCCTAAGGGCAAGTTATACAGAAGCTGAAGTAAGGCAGAGCCTAAGGATTTAATTTTTCTGGATGTATGAGGCTGGGTCATGGGACAGTTCATCTAAACATATAAAATAATGATGACTTTGCTGTAAAGAGCCAGCAGAAAGTGCCCCAGACATGGAGGAGCTGCAGGGGCAGACACAGGAGCTCCCTGGCACTGGTTTGCTGCCTACCACTTTGCAGATCTGCCTCTGCACCACTGCTATTGCTGCTGACCATGGCTCCCCTGACTGCCCTGGGCAGCTCTGCCAGGGCAAAGCCCCTCCTGCACTGGCCTGTGATGTGCTGGGAGGCAGCACCAGGTGTCTGGGAGATGGGTGCCAGGCAGGAGCCAGAGCAGACTCTGGAGAGGCCCAGCTGCGATGATGATTTGAGCAAAAGCTCTCCTCTCTGCAGGGGCAACAGCTAGGATTGGTGCTGAGCTCCTGGAAGCATCCTGTAGGCAGGAGTTCCTCAACCTTCAATGACTGTTAATGACTGGCTGATAAACAAGGGACAAAGTTACCTTTGTCTGCAGAAGGTGGCATTAGCTAGTTTGGGTCATTAATGAAGCTGGAAAAAAGTATAATCTACTGATAAAGCTGAATCACCAGTTGTCTTCACTACAGAGTCTTGTACCAGGTCATATAGTTAAACACAAATTATAGTTGTCTGTTTTTTTCAGTCTCTTCTATATTTGGCCTATAAACAGACATTTTGTGATTGAAAGCCTAGTTTTCCCCATTTATCTATTAAAGTCATATTCCATAACTTGAAGAAAACAAACTCGCTCTAATGCAATGACTAAAATACTCTTTTCAAAACTTTGCCATGCCTGTACATTTCTCAGTTGGGAAAATATATTATTCACATATTGTACTGTTAGATAACCTTGGGCACAAGATTATAAAAGAACTAGTCCATTCTGAACAAGTACACATGGTAACTGGAAACACTATAACCTTATAAAACAGCCTTATAAAACTATAGCCTTATAATTTGCCCTAATTAGCCAGTGACGAACCCTCTAACCCTTTGCTTTTTGCGTCTGAGCTTTCATTCAGTTCATGCTGGGTGCAGTATAGGCATTCATTTTCAGTGAATCAGTGACAGAACCATAAGTCATCCAAGATGACTGACTCACAGTCCCATGATTTTTAACAACAGACATAGCGGACAGTTTTAAATACACAGTAACACCATTTCACTGAAATCAACATTCTGGAAAAAAGAAGATCAATTCCTCAGAGATATTCCACACATCAATCAGTGCAATGCAGAGTCGAGTCTACTTCACCAGACAGCATACCAGCAAGTTACCTGAACCACTTTGATTGACAAGTCAGCTATAAAGATCTTAAAATCAATTGAACAATTTCACTCTAGGTTCCTTGCTTGAAATAACTTTAAAACACAAGGTACAATTCCTGCTAGACAATCCTGGGAGAAAGTAAACACACAATGAATGATTAGCTAACTTGACCTTAGCTTTCAAGTGTAACAATGTCTTTTATATGGGAAGTTGGTAAATGCCAATGAAAACTGATGTGTGACTGCAATTAACATTGCTGATTACTGTTGCTGTTTTGCCACCCACATTCTTTAAGAAGCCACACGAAAAATGCTCTCCTTTCAAAGCTCATTTAGCAGTGATATCACATGAGGTTCACAGGTCATGGTTTTCACAGTGGCACAGCACACTGAACTTTCATGCTCTGAAATATTTTGTGCACAGGTCTGTTTTTTTCCACTTGGACAGCAACAGATCAGATTTAGTTACTCCTGATTTACTCCAGTAAGAGGAGTCATCCCTTTTGCCACCAACTGTTTTATAGCATGAAATATTGTCTGCATTTGCTGAGGATGAAAGGTAGGTGAAGAAGCTCAGCTGGATAAAGAATCCTGGGTAAAGAAGGAAGACAGGTTTGGTGGTAACGTGAAAAAAAATGCTGACATGATGTAATACTGGTCAGAGTCCTACAAGATGGACCTTCCCAGAAGGGCCCTATAGCAGTGGGACTCTAGTATTGGAAGGCGAAGTGTGGGACAGGGAGAAAAAGAAGGTAAGTGTGATCTGAGCAGGAAAAACACTGGCAAGGTCAGTGAACTTAACTGGAGCAATATCTCTGAGCACAGAGACAGGAGGATGATGAAAAAAAGGGAACCTTTGGACTTTGTTGGTATTTGAGGATGCGTATCATTTCTCTGTGTACCTGGCAACACACTGCTGGAGATACTTTACACGTGCAGGAATCTGGGCAGCTGACACTGGTGGGCAACACAGTGTCCAAAAATAATAAATAAAACAAAAACAAAAACAAAAACATTTTCTGTGCTGTTAGAGGGTTGATATTTGGACTTTGAAAGGTCTAAGAGGAAGTGGATTTATGGACAGTGATTTCAGAATGGATGGAGATGTGGCACACAAATGAGCAGATGCAGTTTGTTCAGTGTTTGTAAGACAGACATAAATAAAGTAGACAAGAAGGCAGGAGCTTGTAATACGTGGCTATTTGTGACCTTCTTAAAGAGCTGCTTCAAGGGTGACTGTGAGCAGAAGGCACCTTGATACTCATGGAGGCCTCATGAGCATCTGGCCATCACACTGTTCACAGGACTGTCAGCAGAGCCTGTGCCTCAGCAAAGTTAGCAGCATCCAGGCTGCCTGAAGTCATGTTAAGCCTTCTTCTCCTTGCTTGGATGAGTTTAAACACTCTGGTGAAGATGGTTTCTAACTCCTGCTGGGGAAATGCTTCTGTATTTACACACTGGATGGCTGCAGAGCATCCCCGATGAAAGCACCTGACATACCCATAGAAACAGCCAGACTCAGATGGACACACACAGTTGAGACCATAACTTGTAGAAGCTGGCCTGGAAAGGTCCAAACATAGAACACTAAAGTCAAATACTAAGAGGCAGGAAATAGAGTCTTTACTAGCAGAGAGGAATGCTTAATGACACAATCCAGAGAGGTTTTTGTTCAGTAATGTGAAGACCTATATAGACTGAAAACAATCAGAGGCTTTTTTTCCCCTATCTTGTTTTTATGAATCAAAAGAGAGTCTGAAACTTTGCCCTGTGAAAGACAAGGTTGAAAAGAGAGGTGATGGTTTAGCATAACAGAGGTAAGTCAAAAGAAGAGGTCCTCAGAGAACTAAGTATGTGAATAAAAATATTTATCATGCTGAAAACACTACATTTACTGAGACAAAAACAACTAGGCAATTCACTTCTTGTGTGGTTGCCAGCAAGATCTGTAGCAAAAATAATAAATCAGCTTTTCACTTTTAATCACTCATGAAGACCAAGCAGAGCTGCTCTTTACCATATACAGGCTCTCTCAGTGCCAAAATGGAAAAATATTAAGTCACATTCTTCATGGCCAAAAAGATGCCAATGAGAAAACTTTTAGTACAATGTGCTTGTTGCTCAGCTGTTTCCAAGCACTTAAAAATGAATAATTAATTAGAAGCAGGTACTGTTGTTTGCTAGAGCTGATGATTTGGAGACAGCAGATCAGATCCAAAATCTCTCCCCAGACCTTCCATTGCCGCCTTCTGTCTTTCCTTGGAAGAAATTCAGTCTTTGAGCTTCAGCTTGTTTATATGTAAATAGAGATAACATCTGCACACTAATATGCTAAACAAACTTAGATTTTCCTTCCATTCACAAGCTGTCCATGAGCAGTCTGGTAATATATGTGAATCATCCCTGGTCAATACATTTATTTACATGTGCTGGTTACAAGCACAGTATTTGTTATCTAAAACTGAGACAGACAACCAGAACTATTTTGGATCACTAGACCAATTTTTTCTGTAGTTAAAGAATATAAAGCTAATCTGTCTTGGGCACACTAGGGGGAAAAAAAAATATTGAAAAGGAGGATGTGTTTAACATGGAGTAAACCAAATCCTTTCATTGACATATTATTTAAAAATTGGTCACCAGCATGTTTGAAATAGGTTAACATTGTTTAATGAGAAACAAGTTAATTTCTGACTCCAGAGCTGCAAGTAGAGCCGCTCATGACTGCCTCACTCCATTCACAGTTCAGTTGTAATGACACTTAGCATGTGACAGGCAGAAAGAAAATCATAAATGCTCTGTACTCACTTTGAAGGGTAATGATTAAAATCCCAACAGAGAGCCAAATCCTACCTTCTTCTGAAGAGCAGTGGAGGAATGAATAGGGGCAAATGGACTGTTCCTTTCTCCACACCAGCTGGAGACTTGCCAAAGCTGGTGCTTAACAGAGTGGTAAGCAGAACATCAATTAAATAGGACATGGGCACAGTTCATACACCTGGAGAGCTCAAGCTCCCAGCCCTACGCTGAAGCTGAATTACTGTGGTGCATCTCACAGGCAGTTTCCCATTGTCACCTCACTAAGCAAAAAAAGGGCAAGCTCTGCCTGTGCTTTTCTGTCTATTTCTGTGTTTGCCTTTTGTAGTGCTAGTCAAATTTAAGGGCAATTCATGCTGTGGCCTTGGGAGTTGTGGGAGTTGCAACTAGTAGACAACAGAGTCTGTGTTTATTTTGTATTTCTGGATAAATAAATCAAATCAAATGTATTCTTTCCATAGAGAGGAGAAATTTTCATGATAGCATATTGCAATCTCTCACATTGTCCCAGATTTGTTCTTTAATGAAGATGCCTTTAAAGAAACTGGTACTTAGACCAGAGCTTTAGCAGTCTCAGCACTGTAGCTGTTCTGTTTTACTGCACTTCATACAAAATGCATCTGCAGATTTCTACAGATGTGGCTCATGTGGCAGGGTTTCAATTAGAAGTATCTTTTAGTAAACCACCAAAATTACCAGGGTTCTGATTATTTATCACAAACGTGTAGAAAATTTGTTTCACTTCATTTTAAGCTGAGTGCCTTAAACATATGCATCATCACAATAAATTTGTGAGGCCAGAAAGTATTTTAACCTCCCTTATATACTTAAGGAAACTGAGGCAAGGACAGTCTAGCAGTAATATTCCAAAATAGCACTTAGCTTCCCAAAAGAGAACTTAGACAGAAATTTGTTATTAAAGCCAAGGAAATATCTATGAAACAACCACTAAATAACTTTGATAATGAGAAGCCCAGAATCTCCATGAAATTACCTTCAAACCTGCAGACCATGGTGCTGAGGGTGTTTGCAGGAGGCAGCAAGCACCAAAGCCATCACAGCACCCTGTTCCTACACCCACACCACTGAGCCCCACCACTGCGACACCCACAGACATGAACCCTCAGCACCAAGCTGGATGCGTAGACGTCCACATCTTGCCCAACATCCCAGTGTCAGGGTGTGGACAGAAGAACTGATGAGCATCACTGCTCATGAAAGATGGGACCAGGGGAAACAAACAATGGGGGAAAAACAGTCTCTTCCCTCCCCTTGAGGATGTACTGTCTAAAATGAAAGATTCAGGGAACAGGGAGTGTGAAAGAGAGTGAGATGCTTAAGCCAGTAAGGAGGTCTGTCCCTGAGCAGGGAAACCTGTTTTCCATTTCCTTTTTGTATTGTTTATGCATTTTTCTTAGGAAGAGCCATTGGACAAAAAAAAAAAAAAAAAATAGCTATAGCAGGCACATAGGAGCCATTAAAAGTGATTTCCAGGGAAAACTTCATGTTAACCTTGAGTAAAAGCCACAGGGGTTGGGAGGAGAAAGAGAAACCTTAGGAGAATTTTGCCATTAAAAGCACCAAACCATCTAGTTTATGTTGAACCACAAAATATAGTGTGGTAAGAAGATTACATCTCAGGGAAAGTCATGCCTCTGAAGGTCTTTTGTACACCCACAGTAGGACTTTACCCCACCCTGTGTAGGAAGGCTTTCCTTAGGTGGCTGGTGGCAGTGTCCCAAGTCAACTGGGGGCCTTCAAGTTCAAAACAAAAGAGAACAATCCCTTCCTAGGGAGTTTCTTCCCATCAAGCATTTTTGTGAGGAGTCCAACCTCTCCTGAGAGAACTGGCAGTCAAAATCCAGAAAGCAAATGTTTAAAAGCTTCCTTCACCCTTCTCAATTGCCTTGGCTGCTCCAGCAAGGAGACTGCTTTTATTGTGTCCAGGGTGACTTCTTGTAGAGGGCAACAAATCCCCCAGCCGTGGGGCTATAATTCCCAGGCCTCTTTGGGCTGGCAAAAGAGAGCTTGGACATTTTGACATTTCACAGCTGACAGCTGAGATCAGGGATTTCTCTCTGACCATGGATGGCCAGCCCGGGATTTATTCCTCTTTGATTTGTGTGCTGTTGAGCCCCCTTGTTTTACAGAGCAGGTTTGCAGAGACATATACACCTTAAGGGGTTTTCACACGAAACCACACTGCGCTAAAAGATCCACTAGGGGAGGGAAATGTAACGAACCATAAAATGGGGTTTCAATGATTGCCACCTCAACAGCCTCACTGATTCAGGAAATGGATGTTGGCCAGCTTCTCTATAAGATAGCTTGGCTGACCATATGTATAGTGAGGGAATGTTCTTCTCTGTTTCAAGCAGGAAAGACTGACCTCCGTTATCCTTTCCCTAAAGTCATTTCCCAGGACACTGCAGGGGAAGGAAATCAGCACTGCGAAGGGCAGCCAGCCTGCCCCAGTGCCAGCTTTGGGGTAGGGACACAGCAAAGCTGGCTCTTGCTTTGGCTCCTCTGCTGAGCTGGGAGAAACCTTGCCAGCTCTGAAACTGATGGTATTGCCATAAAACAGAAATACCTGGTGCTTCTAAAATTGCTGTACTTCACAAACATGGCCTTCTTTTATCACCAGTATTTGTGATTTCTATTACTTCACATTTTTGTCTCTGTTTGTCTGCTTTAACTGCCTGCTGCCTGTAGCAACAGCAACAGGCATGGGTCAAATCACAGCCCCAGCTCCTTCTGATCATAGGAAAAAAAGATCCCTCATATCACCTGTAGATCTTAGAGGATTTCACAAAGTTTCTTAAGGATGTTCATCCCTTACAGCTGTCTTGCAGTAGGATCAACCAGATGCTCCATGGGCACACAAAAAGCTTCAGAGACCTGTCTCAACAGACTTCCGCTCACCTGCCAGCCGACCTGCTTCTGCTGGGACCATTGGGTTTTCACAACTCATCCACCATCCCACTGGCTTTCCAGTATTTTGGAATACCACTTACCCTTTTACCAGCATCATCCTTTACCGTCTTGTGTAATGTGGGAAACAAAAATCAGCTGTTTTAACCTCATTGGTCTAACTATTTATGAGGTCAAAAGTGTCAAAATTATTTACGTTGAAATTATAGTTAAGAGAAATTGAAAACTTACCAAGATGATGAAGACATTATTTTTCAAAGTATACATATTTGTTCCTTACAATTATACATTTATTTATTCTATGTGTGCATGTGTACATATATATGCATGTAAATAAATATACATAAGTATATCCATGTATGATTTGCACTGTATAGTGTGTAACAACAAAATCTATTTCTTGAATGTGAAGCATTGCTGTCATTCTCCCTTGGTGTGGATCCAGTTATGGAAGTGAACTTTAGGTGGACATAATTTCTGCCACTGCATGTTCTTTGAACAACTGAGTCTGAAGCACAGTCTCCACTTGCACGTTTTAGTTTCATGGTCCATTTTCCAAGGGTATGCGGTGCCCCATTTAGATCTTAACGTGCAATTTTATGTACACACTTTTGCTTCTACAGACATTTTGCAATCAAGTCTATATACCAACAGGCATAGAGTTGAAGATCTTACAAAAACAGTGGACCTTAGCCAAACCACAAGCATGTCTACAGTGTAATATCTCATCTATCTGCCATGCTCTGATACTGGTATTAGACAGTCATCTCCCTATAATTATTAGAACATGGAAGAAATTGGGAAATAAGGAGAACTTTTAAGTTGTTTCAAGAAAAGTACTCTGGATTGCCTCTTAAGAGATTTTTGTTTGGCTCACAGATTTATTTTGTTTTATTTAAAAGTTCTGTTCTCACTGCCACAGAGATGTTTATTTAACAAGGTTGATGCTTTCTTTTTCTGAAGTCGTAATTATATTAGCATTGCGGACGGGAGATTTAATCCAAACCACATTTTTCTTCCTCAGGCAGTGCTATATCCAAAGACTATTTCTTGGCTTCAGATATAGCTCTCTTTCATATATGGGTCAGATTTTCAACAGCTATTTTGTATTGATTTACACCTGCTGACTAGAAGGGCCATCCTGTCTAACAAGCTGAGGCCTAAACTAATTGCCAATGTCTCATTAGTCAAGTGCATAGACAATCCAGTCCCAATGTATTTACATGTTTGCACAGGTCTTGAAAGCAAGGTCAAGGAAAGTAATATTGTGATTCTTTACAATTAAAATAATAGTGATTCCTTACAGTTATTATATATTGATACAGCTGCTACAATTTTTTTCTTCTGTTACTAACAGCTGAGTTTAGTGATACAATATAATTACCAAAACCAGAATCTCACTCGTTAGGCATGAGTAGGGTGACCAGTGCTGCATATGACAAAGACAGTCCCTGTCCAAAATGTTTATGATCTCAACAAGACAGTCACAGAGCAGACAGTGAAAAACATGACAAAGGAACTTGCTTAAGGGACAAATAGCTATAAATTATTATAATAACTATTATAATAATTTGCTGTAATTACACAAGAGACCATCACCTGTTTGACAATACAGCAAGCATTGGTTTGTTCTCTGGTCAAAAAATAAGTTAGTGACAAAAGAGTATCCTAGCTGTCTTTCCTGGCTTGTAATGCCAACTGTATCTATTCAGCAGCAGACTCATCTGGCTTTTTTGAAACAAGCAGGAGGGAAGGGGAGCAGCTTGATGAGTGACCTCAATTCGCTGAGCTGCAAGGCCAGTTTTTTAGACTCCTCTTTTATAAACTCTGCAATTATCTTCTGTACATAATTCTAGTTACAATTCTGATTGGAAAATGGAGCTGCTTATGGGAGCTTACAAGACAACATCTGTTCAACAACAGACATCCGTGCCAGAACAGCAAACCATAGCTGCCCAAGGCAGCGTGCTCAAGTGAGATGCATGCACATATTCACATCTGTAGGTGCCACCATGGACCAATTTTGGTTCTTCTTCCAGCAAAAACTGTTTGTAATCCAGACCAAGTTCACTTGCACTATCTGCCCCATCTCAAAAGACATCCCAATGACAGTGATTAAGGAATGATTTAAAAAATACCTTATAAAAGAAACCTCCTTGACTGTGATGTCAGACAATTCCTTAAACAAAATGACTTCCACAGTGGGCTTTCCCCTACCCAATACAGAGAAGCAACAGGCTTTCACAACTAGCTTTCAACTATCTTTTGTTGAATCTTTGGACTGATTTCAGCCCTTTTTGGCTAGTATATGACTACTGAATTAGTTAATTTCTCTGGTAACTCACCTTCATCCTACCCTGCCAACTTACACCTGCAGTGTACCTGTTTGGATATCAACAGCAAGCCCACTAGTTACTAGTTTACCCCCATTTAAGGGAAGAAGTTTGAGCAAATAGCCCTTTCAACCTCTTGTTTCTCCAGCTCAAGCTCTTGTGTTGTGTGTTGGGCTACTTGGTGAATTATAGATGACTCCCAATGAGTTTTAGTACACTTTTGCTTTTTCCTGAGGTTTATTCCAAACAGGACTTTCCAATTCCTATCTCTTCTTGCCTCTGCCAGGGTAAAGCACTGGTTAACAGCTGTGGATGGAGTTTGTATCTAATGACTCATATGTGTGAGCAAACTGGTCAGTTCTGCCTATGAGTATTGCGAATCATTGTAGTGTGTGACCTAAGTATAATAAAGAATATTTTCCTCTCCCAATCTTTCTGCCTCCATCCCCTCACTATGGACAGAGCCAAATTATGGCATGACTGTTTCTTCCTATTTGGGCCAAATTCACAAGATCTGATCCTAAGTGAGCAAAAACTTTTACATGAGGAAACTAAGAAAATAGACAAGCAAGGTGAAAAACAAAGAGAAATACCTTTAATACTAAGCCACTTGTGAATAGAAAGATTAGAAAATGACCAAAATTTTTATTTTTATGAAGAGACATTGCTCTAAAAACTCTCATCACATGGGATTGATGAGTTTCTTCTTCAAGGTTAGTTGGGAGTTGCAGTCAGGAGTGCACTATAATGTGCAATAGAGTAATACTTGACATATTAGATAATATGAGGAAGCTTCATCATGTGCCCTGTAAAGAAAAATTGCTGAACTGCCTAAAGTGTCTGCCCTGCCCCACACCCTCTCCTTAGAAACACTCAGAAATGGGTGGCTCTAAAAGTCACAAATCATGTTACAGCACATGCCCTGTCATACCTGAATCACCCGCCTGTTTCAAGTATACTACTGGCTAACAGTGAACGTGAAATTTAAAACAGTAGAGAGACTTGAAATGTGAAAGTGCATTGCTGGTCTCACCCTTGCATTACAGGCTCAAATAAATTCTTCCTGAAGGCAGTGTTCCAAATTTGGACAAATGTCTGCTTATGCTTTCTGTTCGACTTGAAACCTTCTGAAACCAGAAAATGGGGAATGGGGAAGGAAGGAAAGATTCCCTTTAAGTTAATTTTAGTCATCTTCCCTGTCTGTTTGGTGATCCTCTGACTGGGTAAGGATGGGGCTGTGGGACCAGTCTGTCCCAAAGCTCATGTTGTCTACAGGCTGCTGGTTCACTTTAGTGGCTCTCCTGAAAATGTCTGTTTGCTGTCATTTCCTCATACTATTTACCATGTGCGCTACAACTTGCCTTAATCGGGACCAGATCCCATTACACTGGGGTCTGTTCAAACACCTACAAACAGCAATTCAGGACTGAAAGAACTTGAAATCTCTGCCAACCTGAATAAAAAGTTATCTGCTGCCAACAAACTGTGACTTTCAAATGATGGTGGTCTGGTTTGCAAATACAAGCCCTCTATCTCTGAAAGTGGGCAGATCCCCTTTCCTATTACCTAACCAACACTTCCAGTACTACTCTCTCTAAATTTTGGGTCAGGATCTCCTGCAAAGCCAAGTGAAGGAGAGCCCAAGAAGATCGGGTCTTTCTGAATCTTACCTCTGCCAAGAGACTGTAGAAGATTATGTGTGGACCTGAACTTCAGATGAGTTAGATGTCATACAACAAAGTCACTGAACTTTTTGACTGGACCATTGCCCTGTTGCCTGCAAGAAAGTGGTTATTATATTGTCCCTAACTCAGCCTCAGGAGTTTGGAGTGGAAGTGATTAGGCATGTGAGCTGTGGTTTGGGACACATATTTGCTGTCTGCCAAGGGACGTGCAGACAATCACGTAAAGCAGAAAAGCACACACTCACGCAGCACTGCTGTTACTGAAGAGATGAAACTCCTATTGCAGCAGGCGTGACTCAGAGCAGCATTTGCATATCCTTGATCAAGAAAAAATAAAAAAGAAACCAAGAGCTGAAGGGGGGTGGGATGATTAGGGAACAGCCAAGAAGAAGAAAGGCATATTCAGAAGTGGGTGAGGCTTTCCTCACCTGGAACGTGCTGCTTTGTACCTGGAAATGTCTGCCCAGCCACAGCCCACTCTCCTCCCCATATGCAATATTCCGGTGCAGGCTGATACAAGCAAACAGTGGCTGTGGGATCTGGCTTTGCCTTGTCTTGGCAAGGTGAGCCTTTTAGTATCTGTATTTCAGCAGGAGGGAATTATGCACATAATGGCAGTCACCTACACACATATTTTACACCATTAAACTCAAAGATGGATGTTTAATTTCCCCTTATTCTGGTTCCCAGGAGTTAGACGTTATAAGGCTTTTGAGATTTTCTATTAAAGGCATAATTACTGAAACCCCAAGAGGTTTGAAATAAGATACTGTATTATTTTCACACACCCACATGCACACAGAGCAATTTTACTAACTGAAATTAAGATTATTCCCCTGAATGAACAGAACCCATAAAAAGGTGGTTACTACTTAATGTGTAAAGTGAGACAGGGGTGAAAATAAACCCTTTTGGAGGCACGAAGAAATGTCGCAGTACTTTTAAACGCAACTCATTTGTTTAACAATAAGATCAGGATAAAAGGGAGTACCACACTTTCACATCGGTAGGAATTCTTTTCTCCCTTACCCTGGTGACAGACACATATGTCCAGTTACAGAAACATGTAACTGAAGATGCTTATGTTGAAAGACTTCATGAAGTGCAATGAAGCATGCTTCGTTTCTGTTCCTAAACAAAGGGACCGAGTCCCACTTTCAGCTGGAAATCTCATCAACAGCAAAGCCTTTTGAAGGAAGGGTCAGGCCCTGCCCTGACAGGGGGAGTGAAAGGATAGGCAACCATCCCAGAAAGGCTTTAACTAAAGCAGTCTTCTGAGGAAGGAGAGGCTAACTCCCATCTAGAGGGCATCTGAGAAGTTCCTATACACTACTGATGTCTTAACTCCAGCTCTGGATGCAGTTGTCTGTCCCAGGGTGTCCCCACATGCAATTTAGCATGCTCCAAGGTGAAGCATCTTGCAAGTCCCAGGATGAAGCACCTGTGACTTGGCAAAGCTAGAGGGGTGTCTGAGGGGGACAGGGTTTGCTAGGAAGGCTAGAGGACATCGTCAATGACCTGAATAGTTCAACCTGCCTTCGTGTGTCCTTCTGGTCTGGGTAGTAGGGCTGCTTGCTTGAGCCCTTTATAGTCAGGGAAAAGGGGAATTGTGAAATGCCTCAAGACTGTGGTCACTGTCAAACCACAGATGTAATAGAAGAGGGTCCAGCATTGTTGCAGACCTCCATGCTGCAGAAGGTTTCATACCTGCAGAATAAACAGCAGTTTGCATCTGCTGTCAAGGTTTTCTGGGTCAAGACTGGGTGTTCTGTAATAAAGGTACCACGAGAGGGTTTTGGTGAGTCCATCTGAGCTTTTTAGATCTTTCCCAGAGATACCAGGAGACCACAGCCCTTATAGAAACAATCCTCTGATATAAATCAGCATCATACAGCTGCTATGGTGTGAGGGCCATAAGGTCAGGCAGCTTTCAAAACACTCTCAGCAAAAAGATGCATAGAACAAATATGAGAAAATGACCGTTTAAAGTATGCTAGAGAATTTAATATGGTAGTAAGTGAGAACTGGCAACTATACAGCCTCAGAGCACTCCTGTGAGATACTGAAATTTTTTGCTTTTTTTTTTTTTTTTTTTTTTTTTTTTTTTTTTGCAGATGACTTTCTCAAGATCATTTTACATATCCATGCTAGAGCAGACAACAAAGGTTTTATTATTCCCACATTCTCTTTTTCACTGTAGGCCCTGGACACACATTCTTTTGTCTTTCAATTTAAGTAGGTTAACTTTATTTCCTAACGTTATTGCAATCTTGGCTGTAAGGGAATGTTGTTTAAAAAGTCATTTATATTCTTCATGAACCTCATCTTCCCTGTTGCTCTGGCAGAGCTGGAGGATGGAGGATCTCATCCTTCTCTGTCTCACCACACTTCATGTTTCTTCTCAACCTCCTCTTGCAACAAGTCCTTAGCTGCACTGTAGTCACCTTTCTTATTTCTGATTATCTTTTCCCTTTCTGTGGGTGGCAGGCCTATCCCTCCCTGTTCTCTTTCTGTTCATTTCCTTCCTTCCATTTTTGAGGCCTTTGAGAATAATTTTGGCTGAAGACTTTACAAGAAATTCAAAGCAAACCTAAAACTGCAAGAAAAACAAACAAAAAGTCTTAAGATTCAAAGCTCAAAATTCAGACTCATTTAAGGCATGGAAACAACATGGGAAATTTCAGCCTGCCCTGAAATTTAGCAGCGTTCTCAGTAATTGGAAAGGTTTTAAAGCCAAAATGACAGGTCAGTGTGAAAAAACAGAAGCAGTCCCAGATCGACCCATCACCATTTCCATGCAGTTTGATGGAAATGCCTGTTCTCCTGGGTCTGATCACCCAGTACACAAGCTGCCTAAGTTTACTTGGGAAGCTGAAGTGGAAAGTGTGACAGTTCATTTTGGCTTCTTATCATTCTCATCCTGTACTTATTGTTTGCTTCAATTTTTTTCATATATAATGGTACTTTCCATCAGTTTGTCATGCAGGTACTTATTAACCAGTCAAAGCTAAGCATCTGAACATCAGTGTCTTGCTTTCTTATCTTGAGTATATATTGTGATCTCATTTCACATGCCTGTACAAATGCATGCACACAACAGAAAAGCAGACTGCCTAGTCTGGAAAAAGTATTTCCATTTACAGGAAACATGCCTGTAGGCCTTCCTACTAATGCACATTTTCACCACAATTTCACCACAATTTCTCCACAAGAGGAGAAAAAGATCTCAGGCTGTTTAATTTTTAAATGCGCATATCATACCAAAGAATCCTTGAGAGCCACTGACCAGTAACCATCAGTCTAAAAGGCAGCTGTGGTTTGTTAGTACATGTCTGTGTCCATGCAAATACACATTGTAAAAATAGGACATGGAGTTCTGTCAGCAGATGCTCTATGTCATAAAAGCACTTGCATGTTGGTGGTCCTCAACTTTTTCCCATTCTCCATCAAAATGATCAAATCTCACATCCTGAGACAAGTTTATGGGTTCCTCCCTTAAAATGTCCCTTACTCTACCATGCATCGCAGCACTTTACCCTCTTCCCATCATTTTATCCCATGTGCCAAGCTAATGTATCCTGTAGCCAGGTCATCAGCCACGCCAGGGAGTCATACCTGACTAATCAAGTCACATGCAGAGTGTAATCTCTTCAAGCTGGAGGGAGACCAGGGCAGTGTGCTGCAGGTAAAACCTACTCCTTCCAACCAAGCCCATTACACAGGCCAACCTTTTACACACGTGCCTTGTCACATAGCTCTATGTCCCACATGCCACAGTGGGTCCTTTGGCACCTTCCATCGAACTCTTCTGCATGATAACCAAGGCTGAGAAAAACTGCTGATTACAGGAGACAACTGCAGAAAAATGGGAAGGGTGTGAGGGCTGATGGCTCAGGAGACAGATGGAGATGACATCGGGGAGGGACATCAAGCAGAGCATCCCAGACGACATCCACCAATTCTGGAAGGTGCCCAGAGATGCTCTGTTCAAAGACATGAGTGGACCCGTGACCACTGCAAACACAGTTCTCATGCTGGCAGGAGGCTGCTGAATAGGTTGTGAGTAGACAGGACAATTCAGCCTCTCTAATTGTTTACCAAGCTCCTCTTGGCAGATTGTCATTAAAAGTGACAATGCTTTGGATGCCCATGTGTTTAGAATAAGGCAGGAGGTGCTCTGAGTGATGGCAAGACCTGTCGGGACACTGCAAACCTGCTGTCACATGGAAATCTTCCCACTGGGGGAGTGGAGTTCTGGTTGTGCTCCTGCTTTCTGATTCCATTCTCGCCTCAGTGCTGGTTCCTGAAAAGGGATCACATGTATGTGGAGGTATTATTATTAGTAAAGCTAACTGCATTTTTTCCAGTGAAAATGTTCCATAAAACCTCCTTTTTCCCTCTCTCTCCACATGTCTTTGATTAAAAATTTTCAGTGGTTTTGTCTTCTTAAATAGCAAAATGCTGCATTTTCAATTCTGGAATACCAAAGAGTAATTTTCATGACATTATTAAAACAAATATAATAGAAAATACAGGTAAATTTCGAAGCCAGATCTGCTTGTCAGGATTATGTTGTATCTGTCCTACAATAGCACATTTATGATCAGCCTGAGGATATCTCTGAAGATTGAAACTGGCAGTCCACTTAAGGTCTTTCACAGACAATTATGGCAGTGCTGCTGGAAGCAGGATAGCAAGTTCTAAGCTAACAAAACTCATTTGAGCAAAGAAAAACATAAAGAGCAGTGTGACACAGAGACTGCTGTTTATTACCAGCGCTATTCAGGCTAGTCAAGCAGATAAGTTGGATTTACATGATGGATGCAATAGAGACGGTGGATCCCATCAATCTGTAAACCAGAGATGCATGGACAGGGCTGGCTGCTGTTGGCAGGTTGAATCTGCACAGTCGTTGGACAATTACCCACCATCCTACAACATTCAGAGCATCAAAGGGAGGCATAAATTAGTAAAAAAAAAATACATTGTCTATGCAGAATTAATAATAATACAAAGAATACAAATGTTGAAATCAGGCTTCAGGTACTACGGGGAAAAATACTAGTGTTAATGGGAGATGTAGTGCCTGATAGATATTGTTTCAATCACTGTACCAGGGGAGTAAAAACAAATCCATAATATTTGCTTACAGCACAGTTAGACACCAAATAATAACCACTTTCAACCTAAAAAGTTACATCATCTGTGACTGCAAAAACACACAGCTGCAACTTTACGGCTCGTGCTTTTGAGATACTTGGTAATTCCAAGAGAAATGCAGAAGCTGACACACATGGTACATTTAGCTAGTGATGACACAGCTCATGTGAACAAAAACATTTGATCAAATCTCCTCCCAGCTTGTGTCAGCTATGAAAATATATATAAATGGGCTCCTATTGCTTGTATATCTTGCCTCTCCATGTAGAGTTTTGAGGGTGATATTGCTATTTTAATTCACATTATGATTCTTTCCCACTCTAGATCAATACAACGACGTCAGCAAATCTTTGTATTTTTGATCTGCCCTAACCTGGAAGTGCTGGGGAGCGTGTGATGTTTCCTGATGTGCTTGGATGCAAGCCATGACTGGTCCAGCCTCAGCCTAAATGGGCTGGCCTTTCACTTCAACCCTTCAGTTGCCAAAAGTCAGGGGTTTAGAGGCTGAGTGTAGCTCTCAGATAACATATTGAAATGTCATGTAAATTTGTGCTGACAGTTTCTGATGGCATTTTGCTGTGCAATATGGATCCAGGATGCTGCTGGCTGACACCTGGCTGAGTGATGCTTAGTGTATCTCAAATGTAGACTTCCTCCTGCACAGAGGCTGCTGGACCAGGGGGGCAGATGAGGGGTTCCTGAGCAAAGGATTTGTCTGTTGTTTGCTTGTGTTTGGGGGATCAGATGTTTGTGTCTCCATTAAAAATAAACCAGAATAGCACCAAGAAATAACTGACTCCTGGCAATTTCTCTCCATAACAGAAATAAAAATTACAAGGATCATACGACTGTTAAATAATGTGCACAACAGGACATGAAGCATTATGAGCTCTTTGCTCTTATGTTTTTTAAAGATCTAAATGGTTGAACTTACCTTAATCATCAGACCATAGATGGGAGAAGGATTTCAGCAGGCCAGACAATGTCCAGCATTGACCAGAAGACCAACTCCCATACAACAATCTCATGACTTAGAAGTGATCACTCATATCTATTTGTTACATGAAGCATCAACATGTAATTCTGTTTCTTTTGGATTTTGCTCCTCATACTGTTTATAATGAAGATTAGGGATGAATATTTTGAAGATTAGGGACGAATATTGTTTTAGCCAGGCCATGAGGAATCCGAGATGCTTATTTTTATCATGATCCTCCCTGTAGGTTTGCAATCATTTTTGCTGGCAAAATGTGATTTAAATTTTCTTTTTAATGAAAGAAGGAAAAAGCCTATTGCACTTCATATTTTTCTTTGGAAAGTCTCAAAAGTCCATTATTCTGTTCCACCTTCCTGCTACATGCTGAGTGTTCATGGTTAAGATCTGTAGCATATCAGATTTCAGGAAGAAAGTGAATTTCAGGTGCCTTAGACACTTTTTTCTCTTTCAAAGTGCAAAACTGTCTTCTGATACATCATTTCTCAAAGCAGGATAAAAAGGTTTTGGACATGCTATTGAAAAATTTCAGCTTTTACCTCAAGCTTTTCTATGCATCAGTTCGTTTGTTGATGGAAAGAATTTTTTATGCAAAAAATATGTCTTGCATAGGATGTGGAGGCTTCTCAAGCAGGCATGAAGAATCAAGGCCCATCAAGTGACAGGTTCATTTTAAATATAGAAGCAGCACTTGTGGATAACAGCCAAATAAGTGGCCCTTATCTGCGCTGAGATGTGGTGATGATTGTGTCACTGGCCCATATTCGGGTGTGTTTGCTGTGGTTTGCAGTGCACTGGCAGTGTGAGGCATTGCTTCTTGGGGGGGATGGGTGCTTGCACAGCCTGTGATGTCCCTGATTTATCCTTGATGAACTCATGACATGTCTCTCTGGCAAACTTTACCTCTCCTCCAGCTGTTTGGCAGCTTAGCCATGTTGTACAATGTCACCCCAGATGAGCTCATTTGGCTTCAGCAACCACTGAAGACCTTCACAACAAGCTTGGGTAAATGGAGATCTTGGGTGTTAAACTAAGTACTGGTAACACTGGACAGAACCTGACAGTCCTGACACCCTGAATCAGCTTCCCAAAAGGATTTGCTCTGTAGACTATAGAAGGTAATGTATCTGAATAGCAGACCAAAGACTACCCAAAAAAATGAATCACAGTGTCAAGCTCTCTCTGGTTTAATGTTAATTAATTATTGCATGTACAGTGTTACTGATTAAACATAATTGGAGCAGTTGTACAAGGGAATATCCTGTAGATTACTAATTAAAATACTCTCTGAGCAGGGGTGAACTCTTCTGAAGAAAACAAAGACACAAGACTAGATCACATTAATCAGTGGGCTTCTGGTTAAAGAGCAATGGTAGTTTGGATGTGATTAGCTTCAGTAGTGTTTGACCAACTTCTTAGACTGGCATTGAGTCTAAGCAAGCCAAAGGGGAGAGAGACACACACATACTTCAAGGTGGTGACTCATGATTTTTTTTAGGGAAAGCAAACTGAACAAGGAAATGGGAGAGAGGGAAGAGCAAAACAGAGTATCAAGAAGTGGAATGGACATCAGGAAGGGGGCAAAGCCAAATCCTAGGAAGCTGTAATATTCCAAAAATGTCACAAGATAAAGTAGCAGGATCAAGCCTGGTTGGACAAGTCCCAGTGAAACCTGCAGATGTATGGCTGTCTCCTGCATGGCCAAACCCCACAGCTGAGAAAAGCAAAGTTGCCCACATTGTGGGTCTTGACGGGGCTTAGGTTTGGAATTACACTAGGCCCCTTCTGAGCAGAAGTTTAAATGGGACAGCAGATATAATATGGAAAGCATGAAGCATAATTCTGTGACTTCAGACACAGAAAAGTGATTTTGAGTGTCTCTTGGCACTTGGAATGTGGTTTCCTCTTGTGTTTATAATCAATAAATTGAAAGGACATCTAAGCTTTAAAAAATATCAGTAGCCACCCTAAACTTGTTTCACAATCCTGAAGGCAGGCTTTTACTGTAGATGAAATAAACAGCCTTGCTAACTATAAACCCTCCCTTTACAAAACAGTACCAAGAATGAACTGTTTGTGGCAGCCCTCTGGTGAGGTGAATCTATTTAATGAATAACAGCTATAAATATATACTCAGCAGAATTTCACATAAAAGCAAAGGACTTAGCCCTTCCCAGGGCAGAGGCAGTGGGGGAGCTGTAATGTTGACAACTGACACAGGGTCAGATGTTTTTCCCATATGCTGCTGAGATAGCTGAGGTAAAGTGCAGAGTTGGGAGAAGTGAGGGTAGCTGGGCATTGTCTTTTTTGGACTTCATCTATGTGATTTAAAAGTGGAATTCGTCTCTGAAAAGAGGCAGGTTAGTTATTTGCAGACAGTGCAGAAGCACCTATGCAAGATAGTCCATCCACTTTTAAAGGAGTGTCTAAAAGATGTTCAATTATCCTCCCATGTGTTTACTTTCTGCACTGATTACAGAGGGAGAGTAGAAGATTAGTTTGCATTCGATATCACACGTTTAGGTAGGCAAAATTAGGTAATCCTATCCTTGAGAGTCCTTCTATGAACTACAGGGAGAAATAATCTGAACGCATTTTATGAGAGCAGATATTATAGTGAGTCCTAGCAGCTAGCTTATAAGAGGTATGTGGAAAGCCTTTGCCTACTCTGGCTTAAAAAGTCTGATTTTCCCACATGGTGAGAACAGAGTGGAGCCCACCAAGTCCTGCTCTGAGTATCCATGGTGAAGAATCATGCTGTGCCAGCTAAAGGGTGCAATCCTTTAGCATTTTTGCCACCACTGGGAGAGCCAGATCCTGGGCTGTGGCTGGACTGTGAGGTATGACCTCAGTACAAATTAAAAATCAGAAGACACTTAGCCATAGGCTCCAAGTATCATAAAGAAACCAAACATCTCTTTTGTAAAATTTGAAAAATAAAGAAAAGCTCCAGTGATGATGCTAATATTTGTTTGTGCCTGTATTGTTATTGCCAGGAGAAACCAGAATCTGCCTGAATGAGGCTGCCAAAAATTGGACTGTTTTGTCTCTATGCAGCAGGGAGGTGTGTGGATTTTTTGTGTCTCTGCACTGAAACATAACTTTACTCTCAAAAACCCCAAGCCTATTTCAGTTGCTTTTCTAAGTGTAATACTGCCCACCACTCAGTAAAAACCAGATGAGCTTCTGCGTATTAACCATGGGATAAAAGTCTCCATATAGTTGCCAGGGAAGTGCTGGTGTTGCAGCATCAGTTCACACCTACATATGCCTCTAAGTACCAACCTCATGCGCCTACCTGAGCTTGTGGGTGTTGCAGGGCCAGGTGTCACATGTAACCTAGGTGTGACGGGCTGCTAAGAATTTGGTGCAGTGGTTCCTTGGAGGTACCAGTTAAAACCTCCTGCCACAGTCACATCGAGATAAGGGAATAGAATTAGGCTGCTGAGAGTTGTTCAGAAGCATTTTTCCGTCCCTCCTTTTTGCAGGGAGCGCAGAATTCCCTTTCCCTCCCACTCTCATTCTGGTATTTGCAAGGATACTTGAGATGAAGGTTTTGTTAGATGCCAGCCCTGTAAAAAAATACACCCAACATGACTTATAAAGTCAGTAAAGTTTAAGAAAGAGGAAAAAAGAGTAACTCTTTACTTGGACAAAATTAGAGTAAGACATTCCTGTATCTTATCTTAGGTTGAAAATAAACAAGAACTTTCTTAACTTTATACTTTTAACAAGATGAACAAGAAAGAATGGTAGTTTGGTAATTTGTGATGTGTAATGTTTTAGAAACAGTCCCCAAACAATTGTTATCAAAAAACAATTGTTTTGTTGACAATAATTTTAGTCTTTTAGCTACATTTTGTTTTAATAGCCGAATTAATTTAAAGTGTATTAAACACAAGACTCTCTAGTTCACTAGTGGAAAAGAGTAAATTTAAAACATGGCAAGGATTCATGTGGCCAAATTAAAATTTAAGATGAACATTAAATGTAATCTTAGTTCTATATGTAATTGTATTGTTTCAACTCCTTATTTCAATAGAAAAATCTCTACATCAGAACAAATATCCTGAAATCTGTATTCTTTAAGCTAAATATACTTGAAAACCCCTCATATGCCAGACAATTTGAAGAAAAGTTGGCTTTGAGCTAGACTTTGAAACTGTAAAGTTCATTCCCAGAGAAGAACTTCATAAATGAGTGCCATCCTTTCTTGAAGTTGTTGCTTAGGTGTCAGTCCATTTTATATAAAAATAAACCGAGAGTTTGCTGTTGATCCTATCAAATTCAATCATATCCAATCCCATCCTATCCAATAAAGGACCTGTGGACTAAAAACATGTAAGTCTCTAAAATCAGCCAAAAAGACTTTCTACTTTTGGGGTACTTAAACTTATTAGAATTTTTAGGCATGTTTTATTGGTGTCTGAAGACACCATAGAAAGCATCAGCTGGGATGTTACATCTGCTTTGGATTAGGTGTTGTGGCTGTAGTCATATCCTCCAGACTTCCCCTTCTGGCTATGTACACTCCCAGGTCTCCTCCTCCTGTGGCCAAGGTGCCTTTCTAGAGATGTCTAGGCTGAATCAATCAGTGTTTACGTCATCCTAAACCCATCAGGATCTAGGAGCTCAGCAGAGGCTTGCCTGTAAAACCATGTCCATTGGGAACTCTCAGAGCACTTATAATGCAGTAAATGTCCCACCAAATATGACTGGGGCTACTCTTCTTGGTGGGGGTTGCCTCTACATGTTGAGGAGAACACAATCCCCTCTGTTGAGAGTGCTATGACCACTCTCGAGTTAGATGTGATGCTGGCACTTTTTCCTTCGACACTAAGGCTCTGGCTCAATGTATTATCCCATGTTGTCTTGGCATTTGCTGGCTTGAACCATCCAAGATTAAACGTCAACTGGGAATTGTGAGCCCTCATTCCTTGGGAAAATGCTTTAACCACTAAGTGTTATGTAGAAGTTGGACAAGAGCGTCAGTACTCACTTTTTAAAAGGAGTTGCCATACTTTGAATTTGAGAGGGGCCTGATTTTTCCAGGATGATGAAACCTATCCTGGCACAAAATAAAATGGAGCAGGACACTCAGGGGACTGAGCTTATGCCAAGCATAATTTCAAGACTGCTTGAACATGGGGGACTAGGTACCGCATTGCTTGGGAAGGGCAGCTGAGTACATGTGCAGAAGCTGATCTGTACAGTTTAACTGAGTGGTGCTCAAGGATTATTGACCATCTACATATAGGCCTTGATCCTTTTTTTGCCAAAGGGTCGTGCAAAAATTTTAGATTCAGTTTTAATCCAAGCCTAAAAGGACAGTATGGCAAAGCTTAAGGCTAGAATTGACTGACCAGAACATGCAAAACTTTTCATTTGGGTGTCTGAGAGCTGCACAAAAATACAGGGAATAAAAAATTTGCACTGGGAGATTAAGATGACCCAAGGCTCCAATAAATGTCTGACAAGATTAGATTTGATTTTTCTTTCCTGAGGTCAAGCTGTTCTTTGTTCTGCCAAATTCATATAACCATATTAACCTCCTCAGAGGTACATTTTATGTACACTTTCCATGCACTGCAGCTAAACCCAGGTTGTCCTTTAACATTGTATCATGAATGGATACCTCCTTGTTTGACCAGTGAATAACCTCCCACTACACCCCCAAATAAGTATGAAGTTTTCATCTCTGTGGCAAGAGCATTTACTATTATTAGTGCCTTAGAAATATTGCTATTGTTGTATATTTATGTAGGGGTACAGGCAGAAGGGTGTGAGCAGGTATGTCTGCCTACACATGTGTGTGCATGCAAGAGAACTCTTAAAATTAATTGCCTTGGCTCACAAAACCTTCTGGATCTGTTTACATTCCTGAGGCAAATTCCTTAATATATCTGTAGTTAAACTGTTCCACAGTCTCTAAATACATGGCTTTGGTATGCTACCCACCTTCCCTGCACAGGGAATTTCAGAGAACATTTAGTGCCTGCAGAGAATAAGCATGTCCCTGATATAAACACAACAGTAATGTGTTAATATGCTCTACTCATGCTACTTAATTCTGAGGATAATGTATTGGATTTTCTGCATATGGTCTTGATATAGCATGGGAAGGAGAAATTGATTTGGAGAGTGAAGAGGTGAGCAGGAGGAGGAGGAGGAGGGAAGGGAGTGGGAAGTATTTAAATAGCTTCAGGAATGGCCTCGGTGCTGATGGGGAACTCCCACTCACATGAGGAGCTATGCTGAGTGTTTGCATTGAGCAAGATTTGGCCCAACATGGCAGATAATTTACAGTGTTATGGGCTGGGTAGTGCTCATTTAAGATAGCAGCAAGAAGTGTTTTTACTCCTACAGGAGAGCATGTGGGGGGGTACTTTCCCAGGCCTTGAGGCCATATCAGTGCCATTCCCAGTGACTTTCTGAGGTCAAAAGTGTTAGCTGAAATATAAAGTTTTGGAAAACAGCAACCAGCTTTGCTCATGCATCCCCAATTTTCTCCCAGCAACTGGAGAACTGACCCTCTTCCATACAGGTTTACAAATCAGGACAAGGCAGTCCCATGAGGACCATGCTGTCCTATGGCCTTAGATAACTGCAGTGGGGACCTCCATCTGCACAGCTGACTTGTGCAGCACAGGGCAAAGGTGCTTATGGGTTCTCTTGTCTCTGATGTATGAGAAAAAAAGAAAGGTCTGTAAAAGATGAAAGAAGAGTAAATCTACAGCTCCAAACAGAGTGGCTTGAAGAAAACTTGGGACACAGATGCTTTTGGGCAGAATGCTGGGCTGGAAAGCCAAACATGGGTCTGCACTCCTTTTCTGACTCCTTTTACTCCAATACATAGGATTCCCTCCGAGGAATACCTTGTTCCATCATCAATGTGATGGAGCACACACCCCATTTGGCAAAACCTTTCAGGTAAAGCCAGTAGCAACGTGCTACATCCTCTCAACAGAATATATGTATATATCTGTTTTCCAAAGTAAAGATCCCATCAAAAGAGTCCATTATGCAAGAGATATTTTAAATGGAGTAACAAGGTACTACTGCAAATTACCTTATTCATCTTCCCAGGCTTCCTGCTGTTGGAGGCCAGTATTTGGGAATGTGGTATTCACCAAGATCGTGAGTCACTGGAGTTTATGCAATGAATGCTTTATATAACACCTGGCCTGATTTTTTCAATGCAACGCAAAGAAATTAAGAAATCCCTTCAGCATTATGGAAGTATATACTGGTTTTGGAGAGAAAAGTTCATTTACATCTGAAGTTCCTTTTATTTTGAGCATTTGTAAGACTAAACACTTTTTTTACTTTATGTCAGTTGTTTCTGTACTGGAAAAACCTAGAAACTCCTACACTGCTGAGGGCTCCAGTATGCAGACTTCAGGGAAGGGTCTACAGTATCTCTCCACTCCTTTCTGGTTGTTCCACTCATCGCTGCAAATCTAGTCCCATTTTCACAAGCAGCAGAAGTCACTAGGGCCTTCATATATGGTTACAGCTCCAAGCTGCTTTCAGCAGCTCCCTGTGTTTCCTTGACCCCAGACAGCTGCTCCTTCCATTGTATCATGATGAAAATGGAGACAGATTGAACATTAACTGTTTACAGTGATCTCAGCTTAGAGTAGCACCATGGGGAGAGTGGTGGGTCATATTAAAAATACCACACAAGGAAAGCAAGCAACCAGGCCTTCATCAATGATGAAAATCAACAGAACTGATGGACCATAAATGTACCCCATGTGTACCTAAGGGAGAAAAGCTTCTCTTGCACAAGATGTGTATTTGTAGCCACAACTCACAGGACCTGTGCAAAAGGAATAGATGACTCTGATCATGAATGAATCTGTGAAGAAGACAGTGCTAATTACAGACTTGAATCTCCCACTTTTAGGACCAGTGTCTGACAGTTTCACCTTGTATGTCTGCAAAATTTGAGCTGCCATCTTGATACCAACCAGGAGACAAACTACTGTTCCTGCTACTGTTCAGGAGACACTGTTCACTAGCACACTTGGATTCACTTTCTTGTATGTGTTTATTCAGAGCAGTCATGTGCTTGAGCAAAGATCAGTGGTGATTTGTGATGCCTGCTGAAAAAACCCTGAAATTCAGTTATTGATTAAATTCTCATTATCATTTGTAATAGATTACTGTGCTAAGGGAGCTCTTGGGTACACTCAATGCAATTTGCCTGGGGATACGACAAAGCTCGGTCAACACCATCCTGAAGTTAAGTACTGCTTTATTGTACTTTGCTTTCTGCTCAGCAGGCATTTAGCACAGTTCAAAATGTAAACATGAAATTATGACTTCAGATAAGAAGACCTATCCAGAAATATGTAGTAACTACTCAGCCATTTGTGTGCATCTGCCATCCCGTTTCTTTGACACTTTGAAACTTAAGTCTTTATCTCTCCTTTATGTTTTAATAATGGCCATAATAGTAACCACCCAGTTTACTGCATAGAGCTGTGTGCAGGGAGCACGTCATTCAGTGCTGAAACACATACAGTTGTGCAACTGCAACACTGAGAGGGATAAACAAGATAGCAGAAAAATAAAACTCTAGGATGGATTTAAAATGCTGCAATTCAGATGCCAGTGCTGCAACTTGTGCCTGTCACCCCAGGACACAGTCTGGGAAGGGATGATGGAGGAAACAAGGTCAGATGGACTCCAATCTGAGTGGGAGCCAGGTTCACATTGGTCAGTGTCCCTGCCACGATGCAAACAAATATCAACCTCTAGTCAAAAGCCCACACTGCCTAACCAACCAAACTGCTCAACTGCAGCATTTACTGGGACAGTGCTGCCTCTAGGGTCTCCATAGTTCTGCCCAAACTGTCAGGATCTGACCAAAGATAACCTTTCCTGAAGGACACTAGTATTTTGAAACCTTAGACAGCTGCTCGGTCTAACCACTGACCTTTGCTGAGAGGCCTGTTGGGAGTGGGCACACATTTATTGAGACCTTGCACTGCATTTCTCAGAATCTGAAATGTCCTGTAACACGATTCACCATTCTTGATAAAAGTTGCCTCAGGCTGCCTCAGTTAGGGGAAGTATTACTTCCCCCATGTTATTTTTAACCAAAACAATGAACACTATTATATCCTTTGTTGGTTCTGGTAAGGATGAGTGGGAGAAAGCAAGTCACAAGTTTTACTTGCTAGACAGACTGTTTGATTGCCTCTTAAAAACATCCCTAAATCTAGGACAGCAAAGCTTCAGCCACAGCTATCTTTCAGGTTTTGCATTCCTTCAGAAGAGGAATTATCACTTGTACTGACAGCAGATGGATGGGTCATCCTTGGGTTGAAGAGGATTACCCCTTTTGCCTTGTTGCTTTGGAGACACCACACACACATACATTCACTTTTCCACCACCATTCCCCCAAAGGATATTTCTCCTATAGACTACAAAGAAAGAGGTCATTAATATTAATCCATTATTAATTAACAATAATTAATATTTAGTGTCATGTCCTTGGTAGACTGAGTATTGAGTTCAGCTCTGGGGCCCCCAGCATAAGAAGGACATAGACCTGTTGGAGTAGGTCCAGAGGAGGGAGATGAGGGCTGAAGCACCACCCTTATGAGCACAGGATGAGAGAGTTGAGGCTGTTCAGCCTGGAGAAGAGAAGGCTCCACGGAGACCTTACAGCAGCCTTCCAGTACTTAAAGGGGGCTACAGGAAAGATGGGGGATGGACACTTTCTAAGGGACTGTAGCAATAGGATGAGGGGTAACAGTTTTAAACTGAAAGAGGGTAGATTCAGATTAGATATAAGGAAGAAGTTCTTCACTGTGAGAGTGTTGAGACACTGGCACAGGTTGTCCAGATAAGCTGTTGCTTCCCCCTCCCTGGAAGGGTTCAAGGCGAGGTTGGACGGGGCTTTGAGCAACCTGGTCCAGTGGAAAGTGTCCCTGCCTGTGGCAGGGTGATTGGAACTAGATGATCTTGAAGGTCCCTTCCAACCCAGATTATTCTATGATTCTGTGACTGCTTGCAGTAGACTAGATTAGAGGTCTATGCTACTGGACACAACCCACCCCAGTGAGATTCATGGGGAGAAGTCACTGGAGGGAGACTTTACCCTCAATAACCTGTCACCAACATCATCTTCATGGCTGCTCTGAGAGTAGGAAATCCCAGATAAGGTATGGGAGGAGAGCATAGGCCAGTACCCTACAGGTACCATACGAGATAACACTGGAATCCTTTTCATATTCAAGCAGGAGGAACCCCAATATAAGTTTGATCCACCCAACAAGTATTTTAGGAATGTATTTTGGATCCTTCAGGGAATAGCCCAACCCTCAGCAGGTGAGGCTCAACTTGGTTTTAATGGAAAAAAAACTGAGATAGAGTCCCTGGGTGGGAGGCCAAAGTGCTGGAACCTGAAGAAAACATTGCACTGAATTGCAAAGGATTGCTCTTGGCAAATATATCCTGTAAAGTCTAATGGAAAATTATACACCTGAAAGGATGTTTTGAAATGTCTTCTAGGAATTTATCTTCTGCTATATATTTCACAAAAAGCTGGATAAGGTACTGCATTCTTGCCTTTCAGAGAATCAAATGCTCTTGAAGTCTGTTGAGTTTTGTCAGGGAGGGCAAAAAGCCAGGATTTTGTATTATGGTATCATTTTTAGTGCACTACAAATTGTCCACAGAACTGACATGTTCTGTCACAGCTGGACTTGGTAGGATGCTCCATGCTAGAAGGGGTGGTAAGACCTGCCCGCCTGGTGCTGAGTAGGACCAAGATGTGGGGGACTCCCGAGAGCCTGGATGGAAGGCAAACCTGCAGAGGATGGTGGGGAAGACGGATTTCTTCTTCTCCTGACAAAACTTTTCAGTTTCTTTGAGTGGAGCTCTTAGGAGAGATGAAAACATCATGGTTGCCAGAAAACTTATGAGAAAGGCCGCTGTAAGCTAGATTTATTTTCTAGATAACGCCTAATGCAGGTAACCTACAGCTTTCCTTATACTGAATATTAAACATTTCTCTGTCACTGAAATCCAATTTACAGGACTGTTAATTAATCCAAGTTGGGACTCTCAGTGCAAACTGAGAGACTCGGGGCCATATTTTATACCTTTTATCCTCCCAGAGAGTATTTACATTGCAAAAAGGTCAGGCTTCTAACAACTAACACTAAGGAAGCTTTGCATTTCTGAAGGATTTGAATAGTGCTATTCTAGCCCATTTGCTGCAGGTTTTGTTTTCACAAAAATGACATAATGATCATAAATAGCGTTTTTTGTATGGTATTGTGCATGTCATGGATTCATATGGTAATCCCTGAAGCATCTGTTCCTTCATATTCATACATCCTTTAAAGGATCCCAGTTTACATGTACAGATCTTTGCATCCTAATATTTCCTGAATTTTGCCATAGATGAAGAGTATATGTCTCATATGCATGTCAGTGAAATATGGAATATATTAAAGACAACTCAGCTAGATATCCTCCGAAAGATCTTCCTAAGTCTGTCTTCTTGAAAGGACTTTCTGGAGGATGGAATAGAAAGAGTACGTAAGGTCCTCTGTGAGGAATTAGGTAGTACTAAGTCTGCAGCTGTCTTGGCAAAATCTGGCATCCAGAAGCAGGTTTGGCAATGCTGACACAAAACAATGCTCTCCAAAACCTGCTTAAGTGCTTTTCCTCTCCAGCAAACCTTTTTTTAGGCATAATTTAAACTGAAACTACTTGCATATTTAAAAGAAATCAGATTGCTGTGTAACAGTGCCTTTTCTGACACCGGCTTCCAGTGCAATGGCTGATTTATAGCCTTTGATAGGGTTTGTCTGGTCAGGGAGCCAGTCTGAGCTGGGCCCTGCAGTGCTTTAGTGAAGAAACAAAAGGAAAGAAAACACTTGGCAACTGATAATCTCCTCAGACATCAGTTGTTAAAACAAAAGTTTTCAGCCAATAGTTGAATTAATACAATTCATCATGCTGGTCATTACTGAGTTTAGCTCTTCTTTGATGGAGGTGGTGCTATAGTTATGTGTTTGGGTACTTGTATAGCAAAGGGGAAACTTGGACTTCCACGGACTGCTATTCAGTTTTATATTGTTATTTCTGAATTACAGTAACATTCAGTTACTCAACTAATCTGGTCACAAAGCCAAGACGTCCCATCCCAACTCACAGAGGATCTCTGCTGTTCAGTAAGAAAGATTCTTAGCACAGGCCAGCAGCAAGAATGGTAATAATGTGAGTTTCATCTGGAGAACATCTGGTTTCCTTTCAGCATACAAAGATGTAGAGCTGGAGATGTAAGAACAGACATATCCTCTTGTTCCATGCCCAGAATGTCAATAATTTTATTGTGCTCTGTTTGGAGATAGAACATATTCAAGACTGGTAGAAGCCAAAAAGGTATTTTCTTGATATGGAGAATCACAGCTAGTCCACGTCAAACTCAGAGAGCCCCACTCATTCTAAAATCAAATCTACAATATGTTACTAATTCCTCAGTCTCTTCATAAATCCCTATTCCTCTTCTCTGCCATACTCAGTCTCCCTGCTGCTAGAGCAAGACTCTCCTCCTAGTTGAAACCCATCAAGAAGCACTGCCTGGGTGGGGGTTTCCTGTTTGTCCTCACCATTATCTTCTTTTTGCTGTTCTGTGAAGATGTTGTCAAACAGAACTTTTCAGTTTATTGAGTTTCGCTTGACTGTTTTTCTACCATTTGAGCAACTACAATTCTTTGTTGTGCACCCACAACGGATTTCCTATTTAAGTCCTGGGCAGGTCCAAGTTTAACTTCTAATAACAAGAATGTTCATACCATTAAAGACAAGTTTTTCTTTCATTTTTATGGATATTGTTGTGGTCTAACCCCAGCCAGCAACGAAGCATCATGCAGCCAATTGCTCACTCTTCTGCCCAACCCCCCCCCAGTGGGATGGGGAGGAGAATCAGAAAAAAAAAAAAGTAAAACTCGTGGGTTGAGATAAGAACAGTTTAATGATGAAAATAAAATAAAATATAATTATAATAATAATAATGTAAATGAATATAACAAAAAGAGAAATAAAGCCCAAGAAAAGATAAGTGATGCACAACAGGGTTGGTCACCACCCACCAACTGATGCTGAACCAGTCCCCAAGCAGAGATCAGCCCCTGCCAGCCATCTACCCCCAGTTTATATACTGAGCATGACATTCTGTGATGTGGAATATCTCTTTGGCTCATTCAGGTCAGCTATCCTGGCCATGTTCCCCCTCAAATTATTGTGCACTAGCTGCTGGCGGAGCATGAGAACCTGAAAAGTCACTGACTTGGTGTGAACTCTGCTCAGCAACAACTAAAACATTTGTGTGTTATCACCATTACTCTCATACTAAATCCAAAACACAGCACTGTACCAGCTACTAGGAAGAAAATTAACTCTATCACAGCTGAAAACAGGACAATTATAAATAGCATCATAAGAGGAGCTGGTACTGCTATGTCTGTATGTGAAGGATCTGTTCACTTCTGGCACCTGTACAATCCCTGTTTAGCTAAGAGGCCTATATACTAGTCCACACTTATTTCCTTAAGAAGATCATCACCTCTGTTCCCCTCAGTCATGTGCTCAGACAGATTTTTTTCTTGCCTGACCCCAGGCCTGCAGATCTCAAGAGAGGGATTTTCTCTTAAAAGAGTTTATGTCTTGAATAATCCTAACTCTCTTAATCTCTTAGCTCTGAGTTGCAGTGTGCTGTGCATGTTTTGAGTATCAGTACATGTGCACCACGTAGATTATAGACATGGTTCTGGTATGAGGAAGCTGATGTGTGAATCAAGATTTTTCTCTGTAGCCACCCTTGATGACAAAAGAGTGTTATGTCTTGGCTAAAGGAACAAGATGAGTCATCAAGTGTGATGTCTTCTTTCTACCCACACAGGAGGCAGTGTGACATGATCATACGTCTTTTCCTTTCCTCGTGTGCTGGAAGGCAGTTTGGAGGGTGAAAGGTTTCCCACATGAGCTCAGGAGAGTACAGGGAGTTTTAAAACAGAAGAGAGAAGGAACCTACAGAGATTTTTATGAAGAGAAGGACATTGTTTTAGCAAGATAAAGAACTAATACTGGAGAAGGTGAAAGGCACCTGGGAATTCACAGAACTGTCATGGAAGACATGACCTAAAACCCTCAATTTTTCATTTCCTTTGGATCTTAGTTTGTGGTTTTCATCATACTGATACATAAGGAGAAATGTTCAACTCAGACACCTAGCATGAAAGTCCTGTGTGTTAGTGTGTGTGCATGTGGATGTGTGTGTTTCATATTCCCATGTGCACCTCCCAGAATAGCAGAGGTGGTAAAAGCTATACTGATTGTACAGTGCAATCTGAGGGCTTGGCCAGTGCCAAGTTTCTGCTGAGAATCCACTTTGGTTTAAATAACTGAAGTTTGGGGATGCATTGGATCTAATGATAGTCTGATCTGGGGAAGAAGACGAAAACTAGGCCTAGAAATGCCCTTCAGGTGGTTATCAGGAGCAGGCATCTCCAGATTCCTGCTCTTGGACTCCTGGTCCTTGTAGGTATAAATGCACAGTTGGGAAGTTCTACATCTAGCATTGGCAGGAACTGGAAACTTGTTGCTTGATTGATCAGTTTTCTCCACATCTGGTTTCAGCTTTCCAGAAATAAAGCAATGATAAAGCACAGGAAAGAAAGCAAGGAGAAAAGTGCAGACAAAGTTGAAGGTTAACAGATTATAAACTTCGCTAAGTTTGGTGAGCTACAGGCTGAGCTGTGTAGTGTTGGGAAAGTAAAGTAAAATTTTAACCCAGTCAAAAGTCCCAGTGGTGAATCTGCAACCGATTCTCTAATATCACATCCCTGCAGGCACGTCCATCTAAAACGTCCCTGCAAGCACGTCCATCGTGTCTCAGAGGAGTGGGTGATAAATTTTCCTGGGACACACACCTTTCATGTGATGTTTCTGAGTTCAGTGCTAAAAGAAGAACAAAGCTGCCTGGCATGTTTCGACCTGTGTGAGCTCTGAGCATGTCATTGCCTCTGATGAACTGTTCTCTTTCATCCTCCCTCTTCCCTTCCTGATTGTTTTGGGGAATTAAGGTCTGTAACCATAAAAGGTGCTTCTGCTCATATCTGTTGACAACAGGTCTGGGTGTGATTTGTTTCCATGTGAACCTATTGATATGTTCCTGGAAGATAATGCCTTTTCTTGAAATGCAGAAGAAGAGTACCTGTCTTCAGGCAAGCCAAACTATGAAGAAAACTTCCCAAACACAGCAAATCAACTTTCCTGATTTGCAGATAATATGTGTCTCTAACACTTGGTTCTGCCATGAACACTGTTTACCAGAGGATTTCAGAACAGGTTACAGTGTAAGGACAACTATTTGGGAAAACTTAGTGGGAAATTAAGACACAAGGAATTTACTGTCTTGACCCTTGGCTGTTGCAGCCATCCAGCCATTCTCCTACCTCCATACTGTCTGTATGTGCTTATCTCACCTTCAGTCACTTGACTGAAGGTACCCACCAAAAATAAGGACGTATCAGCTATTGAGCAGAAAAGATTAATTGATTGCACAAGAACTAGCTGAATGTAGATAGAAATGTACAAAGTAATTCCTAGCTTGTTAATGATCGCTGAATAGGACAACATGTTGGTGGTTTAATCACTGGCCTTTCCCAGGCATCAGGAAGGCTGATGCTACATGCTCAGGGTCTGGGAACCTGGAGGGTCCCTATAGTTACAACCTGGAGTTTCTCTGTGCCCTTGGGCCAGGTACTCCCCTCACTGCTGGTCCTCTCATTTCCTCCTGCAGTTTTAACTATGAGAAAGGAGAATGAGTGACTGGTTCTCCACCATCTCTGCATAGAAGTGCAGACTCCCTTTCTCCATCCAAGATCCTGAGAAGCAAGTACGCTGCAGTGCTGTGAGGGTGGCCTGTGCACCATCACCCTCTCTTCAGATGCTCTGTAGATTTCCTTGCAGTGATCTCTAGCTTGGAGAAGGAGGACAGACCTGGGTTGCATACAGTCTGCATTGGGGTGTAGGCAGACACCAGTGACTTTCTGAAAGCCTCAGTCTCTGCTACCAAATGACCTCTGCTGTCACAGGAATGAGGTGACTGACCCAAAAGGTCAATGTGCTACCTCCCACCCTACTCCCAGGAGTGCTTGTCGGCCTTAGGTGATGTCTTCCATTTACCATGCCTTGTTTTCCAGGGACCAGCCCAAAGTGGCAGGCTGTCACTTACACCACCATGGTAAGGCAAGACATCTGCCTTTCAGAATGGTTTTGGGCACGTGTAAACAATAAGGTAATTGCCAGTTCAAGCTTGGATGCCTCAATTCAGTGAGGTGTCACCTGGACATATAATTGGAAAACATATTTGAGCTGTATAAGAAACTCTGTGGTGCTGTCAATGTCATACAAAATACTGCACTTCAAATAAATGTGCATTCACTCACTGTTGTCTCTTACCACAATAAATTCAAACCTAGGTAAATATGTGAAGATGGAGGTATCAAAGTTTTAAAGGTTTAACACTTCAGAGAGCCCATACAGCATTTTACACCTGGACAATGCCTGGGCAGAGAATACAGTATTTTATAGTTGCACACATTGCACCTGCAGAAGGCTCATTCTTTTAATTGCCTTAAGCCTATTGGAAAACACTGAAGAAAACTTTGCACGTAGAGATGACTTTGTCTTTCAAATGAAGCTTGTTTTTTCTAAGACCAAAGATCTTCAGCCTGGCTAATGACTTTGTATGGCATTTGGGTGCTCAACAGGAGACATGCTAAGGAAGATCAACCTGTGCAACACCATTAACCTCTCACTGTGGTCACAGGTTTTCTTGGCACATTCTGTGGAGCCTGATTTCTGTTCACGCTGCAGAGTGTGGAGCTTTGCTTATTATTTATTGTTCTGTTGTCTGTGACCAAATTACTACTCTACCTCCAGCAAATGACAAATGGAAAATTACCTACCCTCATTTTTGTTGGGATCTCTCCTTCTTGATTACTCTTTTGTCTCCTTAACCTCACTGCATATAACTGACAGAGTTAATTAAAAAACGATAAGTTATAAAAATATTGTTCCCTCTCATCTCACTAAGGACCTGGGGCTTTTCAGGCAGATTAATAAATAGTACCATGAACCTAGGGTTCTTTTTGCAATAGGTGGCTTTAATTAGTGTTTAATTTAGGCTGGAAAGAGAGAGGGGAATTTCAGAATCAATGCTAGGAAGCTAATAACATTGTTGCCAGGTCAAGAGAGTTTCTTCTCTCAAAAGCAACCACAAAATTTGCCCTGCGGAGTTCCAGATTTGTTATTTCTGGCTGGCTGTGGTCAGAGTTTTTTGGTTTACAGGAAGAATATGTCAGTTAATCCATCCTTCCTTTCCCAGTACCACTCCTTCAAACTCTGCCTGGGCTGTTGGCATCCAGCTATGTGCTTTCAGGCTCAGCCGACATCACCAAGAGTAAAGACTGCAGAAGCATTGATTCCCTCATTTACTTTTATGCCCCTGGCTTTTATTTTGAATGTGCTCAGGTCCATGTTCATAGCTTACACCTCTGCTGGAGGTGATGCAGGCAAGTGGGGTCTTTGGGGAAAAAACAGCCCTAGCCAGGAACATGGAAATTAAGTTAAAGACAGCAACTGTAGCACTTCTGCTGGGCAAAAAGTAGTTAAACCTGGTAAAGTATGTAATTATCAGTAGCGAGAAGAGTGGATTATGAATATGCATAGAGCTTTGACACTGTGAACTTTTTAAACTGTTGCTTTAAGAGGTGCATTTTGAACAAACACAGAGAAAAGCAACCAAACACAGTGAGGACTGGGAAAGAAATGAAACACAAAAAGGAATTTGAGCAATAGGGTGGGAAGCAACACAGAGAAGTCAGCACATGCCTTGTACAGGAAGAATTGCATAGAAAAGATAGTAATACTTTATATTGCCTTAATAACACTCTTACAGACATCCAAAAACTTCATACTCAGCTGATTTACAATTGCAGTGCTCACAGACCACATTGCTTAGCGTTAAATGTGAACAGAGTTGTTGACTCACTCACATTCACACAGGCAGCAATGACAAACCTGGGAACAATAGCCCTGAGTCCTCCCTGTAGAAAGTACATAATCCAAAATTCACTCTACAATAAGATTTGTTCACCTCCTTGCTCCTCTCCCAGTAAGTGGAAGCGCTGGCATAGAGCAGTGGGGAGATACATTGACCAGATAACCTCCAGAGATCCCTCTGCTCCAAATTTTTCTGTGGTTCTATATGAACAGGTGGGAAGGAAATGGCAATAGTTTCTGTTGAGAGAGCATACAAGGAATAAAGTCATACCAGGGTGTACATGGAGAAACAGTCCTGCAGAACAGCACTGAAACTGTGAACATGCCAGGCACAGCTGTGGGAGGGACCAGTCTGTACTGAAAGAGCTGAATTCTTTTTCTGTAGAAATACTTGAATTTTCCTTTGTATGTGTCAATGAATGTGGGATACAGATACTTACAGTCAAAATGGCCACCACTGAAAAGTACCGATATGTTGAGAGAACAGGTGTACTTAATCCCCTTCCCAGTAGTTACTCATTAAATGCAGGTAAAAAAAAAAAAAAAAAAAAAAAAAAAAAAAAAAAAATAACAGGCAGGTATTGCAAGGGGGCAATAAATAGTTAAACATGCAGGTGATAAACATCTGAGTTACTGATTAACTCCTGGCTTTTGTAACCCCAGCAGTTCTTAAGTTGGTTTACTGGGAAACCAAAACAGAGCTGTGCCCAAAAGGCCTCAACCTTTAATAACAAATATTACACTTTATCTCTCTTTGCAACAGGCATCCCTGGATTGTGACGGTGAAGACAGCACTGCCCTCTATTGATGGGAAGAATTCAGAGCTGTTTCAATACCTGCCACATCGAAGTAGAGTCAAAAAGCAAGAGAAACCCATGTAGGACAGGATGGTGTGAAATATAATCTATTCCTTGGTGTGTCAACTACTAAGAGGCTGAGAGAGAAGAGAAGGAATAATGGATTTGCTCCGTGTGCACATCTTCAACTATCGTCTCCAGGACACTAGTTACAGATGGGATGCCAGGGCAGCTGAGCCTTACACCAACACGGTGTGGCCAGGTTTATGGTCTCAGTGTAAAATCTGTGCTGGAAAGGAGAGACTTAGATGTTTCAGAAGCAATCACAGTTAGTGGAAGCAATGCAACATGCTTAACAGGATGGAAACTATGCTGATGCTTATCTGTAAGTAAAAAAAGGGCGATTTCAGATGTCTTCTTCAGCTTCCATCTGGAACACCATGCTTGCCCTCCTGCACCCAACCAGCTCTATCCAGTCGGGAGTGTCGCCTCAAGCAATATCTCTCCCTCACTGTCATTCTTGATGTTGTCACTTGTTATTGCAACTTGTCACTTGGTTTAACTGAGAACATTCTGGTTGCCATCTGTAAGAAAGACTGAGAAGTAAGCTGGCAATAATCATTGCAATTAGGGGTTCATCTGAGCCACCTCAGGAGCTGGTTCTCCCTTATGACGGCTGACTGGAGCACCCTGAGCTCTTGCAAGGATGTAAGAAAACCCCTGAAGATGTGTGCCCCTGAAGAGGGACTGGTCTGCACTGTGGTGCAGAGGAAATCCTTGCAAAATTTAATAACTGTGCTTTTAACTAATATAGCTTGTGCTTAAGCAAAGTTTTTCTGGCAAGGAACTGGTCCTGCAACACCCCAATCTTTGCTTTGCTCAGAGGAGGTAAATTTGAAGACAGGAGCAGAAGGACTCAGCACCATCAATATGGATGGACACAGGCTTGCTGGATGAGTAGGATACCCAGTGCTGGTGGGAGACAGAGGCCCAGCAGACTAGGAGAGGATGACAGACCATGGTGATCTGAGCCAGGGAGGGCCTAGCTGTGTCTGTGGGGATAAAGGCTACCCTGTGAATGGAGCCTGAAAGGATGCAAGTCTTGTTTGGGTTTTGTCTTTCTTCTGCTCAGTCTCTAATAATACCCCTCATTACTAAGCCAAAAATAACAACAGCCATTAAAAATACCACCTCTTGTTCATCACCATCAGCTGTCACAGAAGGCAAAAAATGCCCATTTGCTGGGACCAGCTCATTCTGCTGCTTGACCTGCCTTTGTTATGCTCAGCTTTAATTTTTTTCTTCAACAATTTCACAGTAAGGCTCTATTTTCCAGGTCCCAAACAAACAGCAGGGTGCACGCTGAACAATAGTGAAGAGTTTGGCAGCATGCAGGTTCCTCCTCTGTGCCAGAAAAGCTTCTCTGATGGCCTTGAGTTCCTCTTTACCCCCCTCTGCCAGGGGATGACATCAGGGAAAGAGAAAATACAATTGAAAGCCATCAAGAGTAATGTCCTGTTTATTTTCCTGCTAACAGAATTATTTTCAGGACATCTCAGAAATCAGAAATGGGAGCGAGGGGAGGGGTGGGAAAATCAGAAAGAGCACATGCTGAGATTTTATTAGCTGTTAGCAGAGAAGAAACTAGAATCAGGACCAAAATGCAGGTCGGGGACAGGATAAATGAAGCTGTACATATGTCATGTGTCCTTGTTTACCCTTCTGGGAGAATACCATAAAGAGCTGGAGAGGTTTTTGTGCCAGAAACAGGACGATGTAATCTGTTAAATATGTTTGTGACCATACTCCAGTTTAGTTATTGCTGGCCCCTATAGCTGCATGGGGCGGCCACTTCAGAGCAACACTAGCACCAGCATGGATTTACCAGGGGAAAAAGAGGAGATTTGGGCTCTTCAAGAGCAGTGGCTGCTGCTGTTTGCCCTTGTGACAAATTCTGTGATTGTGTAGCTGTACAGCCTCTTCCTTGCTACTAGGATGAAGTTACATGAAATGAGAGATCCAATCTGGCATCTCTTGACTGCTGAAAGGGCCAGGTCTCACTCTTTCTCTTTTCACCTCTCCTTCCCTGTCCCTACTTTCAGCAGGGCAGTCCTGCTTTCTTGCACAACCTCTGTCTCTGCTTGGATGCAAAGGGGAAAAAAAATAAACACCAGTGTGGTCTAGGCTCTACCAGCTTTGGTAAAAAAAAAAAAAATATCTTTTTTATTCAGTAAGACTTCTGGGTTAAAATCTGCTTCTTTACCTCTTAGCAGTGAAGATTCTAGACTGTTCTTCTTCAGTCAAACTGTTTCAACTGAAAACCTGCTTCTTTATCTCTTAAAAAGGAAGATCTTGGGATGCTTTCTTACCCAGCACAGAGTAGCAGGACACACGGACTACCCAGCTCATCTTAGAGTTAGCAAGGTGTGCTGTGTGACATGGTCTTCTTGCCCAAATGTTATGTGGCTGTTGGAGATGCTCAATCCTGCCTTCCAGGATTTCAGTCAGTCCTTGGGAGTTCAAAGGTTCTCTCTGTTCTTTGCAGGCCAGGAGAAATGAGGTGGGACACCCATGTAATAAGATCTGTGGTGAGGAAAAGGGATGGCCTCTGTCCAAGCATGGTTTGCAAAGTGAAAAACAGAGGCCAGGTATGATGCTCCTGACCATGAGATCTTTGGACCACCTCTGGCTGCTCCTGCATGGGAGATGTGCCTCTTCTGGTAACCACCACTCAGGGTAACAGGTTATGCTGATCCCACTGCTCTAATTGAAACTCCCATCTCTGCAATTATAACTGCTGTAAGTGATGTGAGTGAATAACAAACTTATGAACAAGAGCCTTTCCTGAGACTACTGCATGGAACAGGGGATGTGGAATGGAATAGGGGGCATTCTAGATTTCAGTTCACTACCTCCTATCTACCAAGGTCAGTAACAACCCAAAAGTAGGCACAGCCAAATGCTTACTCAGCAGGGACCTTCTGCTGGGGTTCCTTCCTGCTACCCTCTGAGCTTGACCCTGCAGGTCTTCCAGGTTGAGCTGACTGCCCTGGAGATGATGGGGAAGAGGATACAGGGAGCAGATGGTCGACCTATCACCTCCTGCTGACATCAGGCTGACATTGACCATGGACTTAACTGGGGATGTGATCATGGGTATCATGGGGAGCTTGACCTCTGTCTCCCTTCCTCAGGCCAGTTCAGGGATGTCTTAGCACAGCTAAGTGTTCTATGAAATGAACAGAAAAGTTTCTGAGAGAAGTAGTCCTTCCCATAGGAAAGGGTGAATGAATACATGAAATGATGTTTCTGTCCTTTAATACATCATCAATACCCAAACCTCAACTAACCTTTTAACCTAGAAAAGCTACTTTACTAATTTTTATACTGTGAACTCCCTTTCTTTACATATTCCCATTTTGGAAGGGACTGTGTTCGTGATATCTTTGTCTTTCTACAACTATTTTCCAGCATAAATCACTTTCCAGTGTTCCAGTCCAGCCACCTAGTGGAAAATAAAACATGCATGGGCTTTGATTTTCATCTCTCTCACTAGCGTAGGAGAAATGTAAAACCTCATCTCTGAACCAAAGCTAAAAGTAGATGGCCAACATCTGTTCTGCAGTGGGAAGGAATGGTGATGGTGATGGCAAAGAACATGGGGAAGGCGCTACCTGCCCCTGGCAGAGTGGCCTTTCCCACTGCTCAGGAATATGTAGATGGGATTTATGTTTCAGCTGCCTCAGGTTGGGCCCATATTGATAAATAAAACGAAGCACAGTTGTCCCTTCTGCTTAGTTGCTTGCACATTTGCTGGCCTGGTTTTGGGAGTCATTCCCACAAGGCAGCACCGACTATGTGGGCCTAAATTCAGTCATTTGGGTGGATGTGAGCTCTGCTGTCTTATAGAACTAGTGCCAGGGAAAGGTCCATGACTTCTGTTTGCTGGCATGACCATCACCTGCAGTCCTAATCCAAATCCACTAAAGAAAATGGAAAGATCTCCTGGTGGCTTCAGCAGTCTCCGTGTCATGTCCTAAACTGAATTCAGGCCAGCATGGGATCAGACCAACTTCACATAAGCAGCTTTAGACTCATGTCAGTGGATCTGTTGATACGAATTTTCAATAGCAGGGTTAGAATTGCAGGGCAAGGGCTTCCTGAAAGCCAAGTCTTTTATGTGTTATGTCAAGTCTATGAATTTGTAACTGTGAGCATGACACAGTCCAGTCAAGGTAAGTTTTAGAAACGTGTCCTGGGTAATGGTTAACGTCTGACCTACAGAGAAGGAATAAATTATTGTAGCGTGAAATCTGTTAACCCCATGCTTAAAGCAGCCTTGCTGTGCTCTCCCTCCATAGGTGAAGATTCTTTCAAAAGGGAATTGGACTTCATAAATCATTAATTTTTCCAAGAAAAATTTTCGCTTTGCTCCAATGTTTTTTTTGCTATGTTGTAAAAGCAGTTGCTTTTTATTTTTCTACAACTTTCAAAAATCTTCCACAACACCTAAAGGTTTGGAAGGGGGGAAAAAAGATTGGAAAAAATGTGTAAAACAAACAATAAATAAAAGCCCAAAGGATAGGTCGACATTTGATGTGTAAAGATGTGTAAATACATGTATATGTCTATATGTGTCTCTATATAAATATACATTTAGGTAAAAAGATATATATGGGTGTATATATATATAGGTATAAGATAATTTTGAAAACTATCTTTATCATAAATGCTATTTCTTGATTATTTTTGATAATACAGTGGACATATTAAATACTTACCTAGCCTGTATATCTTGGGGATAGGAATAATTTTTTGTTCTGAGTTTGTACATCTCCTGGTACTGAAGACAGACACTACATTACTGAAGCTCCTGGACATTTGTGGTATAGCAATGAGCACTCACCATGTCACTATCATTTTAGTGACAACTTGTGACCCTGATGCATGCCATTAAGTGATATGAATTTTAGGAACCTGTCGAGGTGCAACAAAAGTTTGACCGGCAGGCAGATTTTGCTGGGCATTATTTTTGTCGCTACTGAGCAGATCAAAACACTCCGATCAAGGCACATACCCTCCTGTGCTAAGCACTATACAAAAGTGTGACAAAAGACAAGCTTAAATAGTTGAAGGGAAAGTATGCCAGGCATGGCATATCTATAAATGCCATATGGCATTTCCATAAATCCAAAATATAAGATCCAGAAAGTTAAATTCACAGAGAGAGTGCTCAGGTGATGACAAAAATGACATTTTTCTCCTTTTTTTTTTTTTTTTTTTTTTTTTTTTTTATTCTGAGATGTAATGGAAAATCCTGCTGACTGGTGTAAATTGTTATAGCTTTGATCTCTGGGAAGTGGAGTTGATCTACATCCACTGAGAACACTGCCAAGTAGTAACATGTTGCCTTGAGCTCTGCACTAAGCAGATTTGCAGAGCTGATCATTTTGGTTTGTTTATGTGGTTGGTTTAGGTGTGCTGTATGTTTGCACAGGAAAGGAGGATCTAAAGGACACTGTCACCAAAGGAAGTGAATACCTGGAACACAAAGAGCTAAAGCTGTTCTGTAGTAGCTGTAAGGCAAACCCTTGCTGTTTTAAGCACAGTAAAATTTCTGGTTTTCCTGCAAAATGCAGTCTCTCTCAAAACAGCTAGATGCCATGGAACCTTTGCTGATGCATTTAAAGAAATCTTTCTGTCTTCTTCTCAAAACTCTGCAATTTCATCTGGTTCACCAGAGCCATTGCACTACTGGAGAGGCATGTTGCTCAGACAAAATGCCAGCCTTGCAAACTAACAGGAAAAATGCTGCAGATCTGCAGTGCACCAGAGATTCTTAGAAGCTTTGGCTGAAGGGTCTATTTGAAGGTCTCTAATCCAAGTGGGAAGCCCCAGTGCTGGAACAGATCAGCCATAGCTTTGTCTAACCAAGTCTTGACACCTTCCCAGGACTGAGGTCCCATTTCCTCTCTTGGCATTACCTTCTCACCCTCCTAGTGAGAAAGGCATTTTTCCTAATGTCCAGTCTGAATCTCCCAAGCTGCAGAGTGTGGCCACTGTTGCTTCCACTGACATTTGATGCTACTGAAATGAACTTGACTCAACCCTCTTCACCTCTCCTTAACACAAGGGCAAGTACATCAAAACCAGACAGTACTTCTCAGCATCTTTATACATTGCTTGCTCTTATGGTAGAAAAGAAGACACAGGGTATACAGGCAGGCTAGACACTAAGATCAAGTTGTGTCCTGAGATCAACCATACGGTTTAATTTGTAGCTCATTCTCTGATACTGTTGTAGCTCATGGCTTCTCATCCCTGTCCAGAGAATGACCAGGCTCAGCCTGGGGCACAGCAAGAGTCAAGAACTGTTCCCAAAAGACAGCAGAGATTAAACCATCCAGTATTTTTAGGACATGGACGTTTAGCAGTACAGGTATACTCCATAGTACATCTGCGTCCTCAGTCACAAGAATGGGATTTATTTTATTATATCTTATTTTTACGTTTATAACATCTCCCAAAGCATACCTACTCAGCTGCCAGCTGCCAGCTAATGCTTTGCACTCTGTAGCACTCCCTTCATGCCACCTCTGGGGACAAAACATAAACATTCAGCTTTATGTCATAGGAATCCCACCCTGAAGATGCTGCTGCAATAATCTCAATCTCACGTTATTTCATACAGTTTACTTAAAATATATATATGCTTTACTAAAATTTTTTTTTTTAGGTCACAGGGATAGTATTTGAGGCATACAAGAAATGCAGGGTTAGGTGCTAAGCAGCACAAATATGGTCAGTCGGATGGAAAGAACTAGTCCTCAGCAGTGTGGGTGAGATCACCTCCAGGAGATGATGTACGAGCAGTGCTGATGTAGTCACAGGAATGAATAGTGGATATTCATAGAAAGACACCTAGAATTGGTTAGTTGACCCTTACTATGCTTTCCGTTACCACGAAGGGAGCATTGGACAATCAGCTCAGCCTTACTCTTGCAAATTCAGGTCAGCATGGTCACCATAATGCATGCTAGCTTCCCCTATATGCCAGTGACCCAGGGCAGAATTGTTCTCAATGAGGTATACACTCAGGAAGGAAAAGTCCATTACAAACCTCAGCACACCCTTTCCCTATCTGTTCTGGGGTTTTGCTACTCATAGGCAATGAGTAAAGATGAGCTACCATGCCACTGAAACCAACTGAAAGCTGAGCAAAGCAATGGCAGCTAGAACTTCTGCAAGCCAGGTTGGTGAATTTTGCCCTGGGCTGTAATCCTGCACCACCTGTGGTCAATTGTGAGAATTTGGACAATGAGATGGGAGTTATTTGGCTTGGTGAAGGGCCTCATACCCATCTCAGGGATGGGCAAACAATGAGAATAACAGATAAAAACTCTTCCGCTTGAAATGAGTGGACTGTGGAAATATTCAGCAGAAGAGGTGAGGTGGAACAATTGTTCACAGTACTGATATCACAGTATTGAAAACCCAGGGCCTAATGAAGTATTCAGATAGGAAATTTAATACTGAAGGCAGTACCTATTCAAATAGCACAATTTTAAACAGTGATACTTACTGCCACGGGCCCTGGGTAGGGCCTACCATCTCCATGGGACATACATCTTTCCCATAAAGGCTGAGTGTGCTGCACTGGGTAAGTCTTTTTGTTGGTCCTTCAGGCTTGGCACAAGCATCTCCTCCCATGAGGTGGGTAGGAGGCAGCTCTGCATCCATGTGGGGGGTTGATGGGTGATGCCACTGTGCCCCAACCAGAGCTGTGCCCAGGATGAGTGCACTTTCTCCTGCAGTGGACAGGCAATGGGACTTGGTATGGTCACCCAGCAGAGCCATCCTGGAGCCCAAGGCAGGAACCAGGACCCCAGGATCCCTGCCCAGTGCTCTTCCAAGGGGTCCCCAGTGCTCCCCAAGGAGCATTCCTCTCTGTCTTGGCATCAGGGCATGGCTGACTCATGAGCATATGCACTGCTGGCAGTCAGCAGCCAGATAGGGCTTCTGCTTTCATTGAACCCAACTAATTAATTTGCAGCATTGATTGCTTTTTACGATATATCTGCCCCTCATTTAACATCTCGGTACTATGGCTGAGAACAAATAAATCCAAAACTATACAAGTTGATTATATTGCTAGCATAACATGCAAGTCTTGTTAGAAACAACTGAGTTGCCTTTAAGGTCCACAAAGGACATTTTTGTCTGGTATAATTAAAGCCTTTTACATCCCCAACTGAAAAAAGATTTGAGCATTAACACATAGCCAGGAGTCCCAAATATTTGCCCCTGGTCAGGGAATTGAGTTTCAAAGGAGGAATAATTTTTTTTTTTTTTTAATTATGATCATTTCTAAAGGGTCAGTACAAAAAATAACACATGCATAGCTGGGAGTGTCATCTCCTCTCAAAACAGGAAAGGAAAACTGCACAGATAACATCATTATCCCATCTCATGCTTCCCCACCTTTCATGGACAGCAGGCTCCTGCATTTAGTTCTCATCCAGAAGTCAAAATATATAGATTTAGCAAATAAATCCCAAGCCTTATAGCTGTGAAGATAGTAGTGTCAGGAGGGAACAAGCTCTGAGCCTGCGATGTGACACAGGCTGGTATGAGAGCTGCGTGCTCCAGAAGCCAGCGGGTAACTCATGGGAACAGGAAAACAGCACGCTCTAGTGGGGAAATCATTAAAATCTATTAGAAAACAAATCACTGCACCGAGTGCTCCATTTGAAAGCAACTGTTGCTTCCTATCTCTATTCAGTGTTTCTTTTCCCTTCCCTGTGCATCTCCAGTCACTTGTTGCCCTTCATACCCATTAGCCCAGGGAGGGGGATGGGATCTCCAAGGCTGTTGCATCTACTGTCATGCAGCTTGGGCTGATTTCTTTTTCAGGATCCAGAACTGGGTCCTCTCCCTCTGGCTTGCTGAGTGTGCTTGGCACATTGCACATTTGCTTGTGCCAATGTTGCAGGACCAGTTACAAGGGTGCAGGGAGGACAGCTGGATCAGTGACTGTTATGGCAAGGTGCCCCATTAGCACAGTAATTAGAGGGCTCCTTTCCTCTCCTTTTCACTGTCACCCTTTGGAAAACTCCATCTCTGTTAAGAAAGAGAACTCATTACTGCCGAAACAAAGACATTCATCAGTTATTAGTTGTAACCATTAATGAAAAAGCTAATGAGGTGCTGAGATCCCCAGCACTGACTAAAATGAGTTAATCACATCTCACTGCTCAGACACCCATTAATCTGCATGCATGCTGATGTTTCCCATTCTTTTGCTGTTATAGGAAATAAAAAACATTGTTCCAGCCTCATTTACTTGCATCTGCTGGATCTCTCTGCTAAGCTCTAAAGCCATGCAGCTGTGGGCCATATTTGCAACTGGTGACAAGCAGTGAAGTTCCCTTGGACCCCCAGGAAGCCACCACAGAGAGGACTGTCACTGGTGGAATGGTCCACACCTTCACGGAAGGAAAAGTTGTGCTGACCCAGGGAGGGAAGCAAACACCATGCACATAGCCACATAAACCAGTGATTTCTCATTCCCCATGGTTGTTGGTTTAAAATAGTGTTCCAGCTTCTACAGTAACAAGAATTGAACTGCTACCAGTGCCCATCGCTGTACTCCTCCTGAAGCAACTCCTAGTTTTTTTAGTTTGGATCACGTCATTCTTGCTAGTGATGAGTAGTAATCTCACCTGATTCCAGGGGATTATCTGTGGGGTGGGTGAGTAATGGGAAGCAACTTGTAATTTAGTTTAGTGTAAATTTGACCTAAAGATTCAGCTTGGGTGTTGTTGGTATTACCTGCTCTCAGACTTCAGGAAAGGTCTTAGCACACTTTGAATCCATAGACTTCTTGAAGTCTCAAGTTTATAATAGTCTGGCTGGAATGGATTTAACTTTCTTCATAGCAGCCCATATAGTGCTGTGTTTTGGATTGGTAGCTAAAACACTGTTGATAACACACCAGAGTTTTGTCTGTTGTATGCACAATGTCAAGGCCTTCTCTGCTTCTCACTCTGCCCCCCTCAGAAACTCAGGTGGGGTGAGGAAGAGGTTGGGATTGGACACAACTGGAACAGCTGACCCAAAAGTGCCCAGAGAGTTATTCTATCCCATACAACGTCAACCTCAGCAATAAACTAGTGTGGAGGGAGAAGGAGATATGGGGTTGTCTTCCAAGGTGGCAGTTGTTCAGACACTGGCTGGGCATTGGTCTACTGGTGAGAGGTGGTGAGTGATTGATTGTCTTTACATAGCTTGGCTTTTCTTCTTCCTTTATGATTAAACTGTATCTTGACCCATGAGATTTCATGCTTTTGCTCTTACTATTCTCTCCACTGTTCCATGGAGAGCAGGTAGGAAGTGAGAGTGACTGTGTGGGCGCTTGGTTGTTGGCTGGGTTCAAATCAAAACATGCCTTGTCCAAAAGCGTCACCAGCCTAATTCATTCCTGATCCACCTACTCTGATGGACCAAACAAATGGTTAGAACACTACTTTTTTTTTTTTTTTTTTTTTTTTCCCCCAAAGGTTTTCTAGAATCTCTACTGATTTTATTAATATTTAGCCTGTCCTGATCTTTACTTCTGTTTATTTCTATTTCCTTACCTACCTATTCAAATCAAACCCTCAAATGACAGAGCCTGACAGCTTTCAGAACTCCCTACAGCCACATCTTTGATGTCCCCAGCAATCATTGGTCATCAGTCACTCCCATAACTCTACCTGTGACTCCATCCCTGCAGGCAGAAGCTCTATGCCTCATCAGCACCTTGGGGAACTTGCTCACACATACCCACTCTCTGATATCTGAACATGAGGATGTGTTATACAAAATCCTCCAACACTTGAAGGAGAAATAGGAGTAGAAATCACTCTTTCCATTATTTTCTACCATATGAAACCCACTCACACATATGTGCAGGCTGAACAAATGATGTGGCTGCAAACTGGACATGCTTCAGAGCACAGTTCAAGTATGGCCAGTCCGTTCAAACATCCAGCCTCAGACTGTGGGCTTGGGCTGGGGGAGCAGTGTGCAGCTCCCCTGGATGTTGACAGCTTTGGGGCCAACTCCAGGAAAGCAAGGAGGGGAACACAAAAATCCACATGGGGAGAAACCACTGTAAGGAGCTCCTTGTTATAACACTTGATTTGGAGGCTTGGCTGGGGCATCCTTGGAGGAACATCAGGGTGCTGCAGGATGCAGAGTTAGTGGCAGAGGCCAGGATGCTTTTCTTACTGATTTAGTGTCTGTGTGGACTGGGAGGCAGCTGGTAGTTGCTGTGTAACTCTGGAGTCTCTGATTCTGTGAAAAAAAGTAACTATTCTGGGAAATGTCCAGTCTTGGTAGGAGTGTTAATGTCACAGACACGGACAAATTCCCATATGGATTTATTTATATTCTGTCAGCCACAGGTTACCTTAGAAATTAAGGGGTAAAGCAACATGTTACATTTCCTATAGGAGAAAATTGAACTGAAAACACAGAGATTTCTCTCTGCATAAAAGTACCTAACCTTGGAGAACTTTTCACTGTGTGAACCCCATTTTATTTCACATTGCCTGAAGATAATAAAATGTAATGAGATCTGCTCCTTGCAAGTCTGTAGGAAAGACAAGTGAAACCAGAGATTGTAAAGGAGACAAGGGACACCCTTGCCTTTTCATTTGTTGAGTTTAATTGTTATCCTGAATGTAAGCCGTCAAAGGAACCCATGCCATGAACGGAAGCCATATTGTTCCCCTGTGGGTACTTTCTTTCTTTATTTGACGGTACAAGCAAAGTCCTTTGTCCAACTCCTGTGGTTGGTCCATCTGTCTGGATGTTGCTGTTGTCACTGCTGCATGTCTTACCGGTCTCATGAGGTCTTTAGATTGTGGTTTTATGCAAATTAATTTCCTGAAAAAATCATTTCAGACCAGGAAGCTGCATTTTAATATACTTCTTGTTAGTGGACATGAATCAAAGTGCAAAATTATTTTTAAGAGAGCAAAATGTTCCCCAGTGTATTTTGCTTTGCTGAGGGTGAGAGAGGAGCAAATGTTTTGCATCTCCTCCCACAGTGTCAAGTATGAAGGTACAGAGCCACTGTGAAACACAGTCCAGTTCCAGTCATCCCAGGTTAGCCCTCCTACTTTCTCTGTTTGGAACAACTCTGTGACCAGCCTGGTTATAAAAGCTCTGGGCAGAAACCAGACTTGGGGAATTGAAGTGACTGCATTAACTCCTCAGACCTCTGTGCTTCCACCTCCCACTCATTTTCAACAACTGTGATGCTGGCTGGGTTGTATCCAATAGTGGTAGTTAATATATCACTGATGCAGCTTGTTTAGAGCCTGGGTTGAAAAGCAAAGTGTGACGAAGCTCCTGATAGCTTCGTCCTCTGAAGGTCCCACTAGAGAGCAGCTCTTACTGTGACCACCAGACCATTGCCTGTATCTGAACAGGAGCTTCCTGAAGTGTCCTGTGATGACTTCTTGAGCTCCTACCGCTAAGCAACCAGGTTGGTTGCATCTGAATGTGCAATTTGCACCACTACTAGTTTGTGTGCCCCACTCACTTCCTTAAACATTGAATGGAAATGTCACATATGGAAACTGAGCAGCTTATGAGGTCCACAAGAAATAGTTAAGGTGGAGTCTCCCCAAGTAAATCCATGGTGACACAGATGAGTGAGTGTGGCATGCTGAAGTGACATCTACTGACACCAGCATTTGTAACATCAAAGATATACAACTCCTAGATTGGGTTCTTCTAAAGGTCAGCCTAAACCGTCTATGACTAAAGTGCTTGAGTAATCATACCAACTAAATCGGGCCCTTAAAATGGGGACCTGAGGTGGATCCTCGACATCTCTCCTATGATGGGAGCCAGGTCTGTCAGTCCCAGAGAACAGGTGAGTTGAATCTCTTTTCAAGCCACTTCTTTCTGAGTCTGTCTTAATTTCTATTATATATCACCTAAATACAGCTCAGATCCATCAGGGGACAAAAGGCATATAAAGTTTAAATTTTTTCCCCAGAGAGGTTTAGAGCTGCCATAAACTGAGAGTGCGATGCCCACAGCCACAGGCTTTCTGGCAGTCTGAAGCATGCATTCCTCTGCTGATGTCACACGAATGATGGGTGGGAGGGAAGTGGATTAAGGCTTCATTACACTGTTATGTGACAGAGGAGGTTCTAGGAGCTAATGGAAATATTGTGAGAAGTGTGAACAGAGAGAAACACCTTTGATTTGATTACAATAAAAAATTTATTTTGATTCATATCATACTGTAAAATTAAATAAATAAAATGTCAAAGAAGTGAGACTCTCCACCATCAGAGCAAAAAAAAAAATTCTTATCATAATTGATTGTGTAGTCAAAGAAAAATAAGAAGAAAGTCTGGACATGGGAGAAAAAAGTGCTAAAGAGATTTGGCTTTGGTAAAAAAACACACACTCAAGGAGTGCTTCAGACTTTGCAGTGGTGGTAAATACAGTTCAAGAGCTTGAAGCCTTGACATGTTGCTAAATGTTTTTCTTTGTTGTTCTTTTAAACAAAATAAACCCATAATGTTTCCAGCAGGAACACAGACAGTCCTCAACATTGTCAGTGGGAATTAATTCTTCCCTCAGCATCATCTGTTGGTATCTCCTTATTCTGAAAGCATTTGAAAGAGCAGCAAAATTGTGGAGAAACTGAGACAAAGATCTAACACAATTATCAGTTGCCTAAAGGACTCTAGAAAAGGTTCCTTTGGAATAGAAATGTGTTAGCACAGACTATCACTCATCCTACATCTGGAGAGGTCCACTGTCTACTCTCCTCACACTCTAAAAAATGGACATCAGTTGTACACTGTTGCTGCTTGCTGTTGGCAAGAATATTAAATGGGATTTGCAGGTTGTTCCATGATGAAGATACTAAACCTATCCATGACAGTATGAGCCACAATGTTTCATAATGTAATGTCAGAGACAGAATATTCAGGGGAAAATTGTAAATTTAATTTGAATAGGAAAAGGAAACTTTCAGAATAACACAGGCTAGAAGATACCTGATTTCTTTTTACCACTCTCTTTGATCCCAAACTGCCATCTGTGATAAAAAAAAAATCAATGGCATTTGGGTACCAAACCACCATGAGTTTTCTTTCAAGTCTTTCTAAAAATGACTGAAACAGCAATGAAGTGTTTCTGAATTAGTAACATCTGTCCATGAGAAAAAATATAATAAAATATTTGAAGCTTATGATGAAAAAAGTATCTCTAAAATCCAGTCATAGGGTGAAGATTCCATTGGGGTCTTCCATGGAGCCTTTCTCATCTTAAAGTTGCTTTGCTTATATTACTGTGTCATCTCACTAGAAGCATATTGATTAACAACAATTTAAACATTGGTTATGTGTCAACCAACCAAACATGGTTCAGGTAGAGCCAGTTCATTCTTTTAGAAAAACAGTAATTCTGTCATTGAATCTGCTGTGCCTGTGACATGCAGGCAAGTTCCACTGAGGAAGGGCTTAACATGAGGATCATGAACAGGTCTCAGCATGAGGATTTGAAAATCCTGCCCTTTTTGTATTGCTAAACTGCAGTCATGTGTGTACAGCGAAAAGAGCTCAGTTCTCTGCAAAGATATTTGATATCCTCGTCTCTTTATCTGCTGTGAGTTCAGTAATACTCATGTGGGTAAAGCAGTTCATGTTAGTGAGTGGTGCTGTGGCCCAAAATAGGGATATTCCATAGGACTTTGTCACTGTGCCATGAATTGCTGCCTTGGAAGGGAGCTCACTGTTAATAACTGGCACAGAAAGACAAGAGGATAAAGCTTTGACGGAATCACATTATTGGTTGAAGTGCTAGACTTTCGCTGAGCTCAGCTACTCATCTACTTGGACATGCTACTATAACTGATGCATGAAAGACAAGTCATTTAGATGATGATTTCTAAATTCCCACAAACTCCAATTATTGTAATCAATTAAAAATTAGATATGCCATTTTGTCCAAGCCTGATCTAAAGTCCCTTGAAGTCTGTAGCAAGAACTCCACTGGCTTCACCAGAGCTGAGAATGGGTCAATAATTCATGAATCCTACTTTCATGATATTGGGAAGAAGAAGCCACTGTTCTCCATTCTTCACTACCTGAACTTTTTTCTTGAATTCATACTTTATCTGTCCTTGAGGATTAAACACATTGATTCCAGCAAAGATTAGTGGATATAAAATCTCCACTGTCACTTCCTTCCTCTAACTGCCTAGAGGTACTGACATTAATAAACTAACTCCTCCAGAGATGCACATAATTTTGAAGTTTGGCTTACATTGTGGGATCAGCTTGCTTAGATTGTGTCCTTGTAGATGCTGCTACAAGGCAAAAGATTCCTATTGTATTACTAGCTGATATCTCAACCCATGATATTTCTTCCATTTCAAACAGAGACCTTGTAAAGAGATACCACTTTCTAAATTTGTAAAAAAATAGGAAGAAAAGTGTCCTTGGAACTTTTGGATATTTTGCCATAAAAAAAGGTAAAAGCTACCTCTAAAAATTAGTCTTGTTTGTGTTTGCTCAAATACAATATAGGAGCTGTTATTATTATTTTTTGACTAAAAAAGTATACCACATGGAGACTAAACTTTGGTTAATTTCTCCCCTTTTTATAAAAAAGTTTAATTTAGTATTTGTCATCTTAAAAAAAAAATCACATCTGTTGCACAATTATAAAAGGCACATATAAATGACTGAAAGGAAAAAGTCCACTTTCCAACCTTAAACTGATTAAATAAAAATGAATGTTCCAGAATATTTTCCACTAAAAAAAAAAAAAAAAAGAGAAATAAAAATTATATATAACCAAACCAGACAAACAAACAAGTGGCTTAAAAGGCCACTTTTTTTGCTGGAGTTTTCAGTATTGTTTTATCTCTCATTATGGCTGTATAGGAAGCAATATTAAATAACGTAAGATCAGAGATGATTTGATCCATATTTTCTAGACACTAATAATGCAGAATGAGGCAATAGTTGAAATATTTACTACTCCAGGAAATTTCATAATGTTTTTCCTTAATACAGCATGGAACCAGAAGTAATAGAGGAAACAGAAGAAACAGTTCAAAAAGATCAACAGCAGAAGTGAATTCATTTCTTTGAGGTAATCCTTACTATGATGTTCACAGCTGCCCTGGTGGGTCTCAGGTGCCAGAAGTTGTTTTCACTCTTCTTTGAGGATCTTCTGCCTTACCCGAGGAAAGAACGGACACAAAAACATCAGTTCCTGTGCCCAGGTTTCCCCTAATTGCAATCGGCAGATCTTTCATCAGAAGCCACAGAGCCTAAGCAGAGATTCATTTATTCCCACATCTGATTGGTAGTTCCCAGCTATCTGTAGATAGGAAATCACGTGCAGCGTGGAAGCCAGTCCTTGGCCGAGCTCCCTGCGGTGAGCATTGCAGCAGTGAGACGCTCCAGATCCACTGCAGATTCACGCATTCAAACCTGGCTGGCACCCTGATCATCTTCACTGAGCTTTGTTCTGCTGCATGTTGGAAATTGCAGCCCCCCACTTCTCCCCGTGGCCAGGGTCATCTGCCCTTGAAAAAATTTATTTTTTCAATGGAGGCAAGAGTCAAAGTTACATTGAACTCAAAATCCCCATCATGGACACCTGTCTTCCTGAAAGCTCCAGCTGAAGCATTGTTTTCCCAGTAATGATGCCAGTGACCTTTGCTGTCTGCTCCAAAACCATACACATTCACCTAGAAAGTAAGAGAAAAGTAGTATTATGGTCTGGAAAGCAATCGATCTTCATAGGAAATGTTGAAGAAACTCTTGATTCTCAGTTTATTTAAAGGCAGCAGTGCCTGAAGACCTCAGTGGTGTGCCAAGCTATTCTGCTGCATGAGAAGATACAACAACAGAATAATGGCCCAAGCTTAAGGGACATTACGTCCTAAGCTGTGCTGAGATCACCACCATACATGAACTCAGACAGAAAAGGACATTTCTGTCAATGAATTCTTGTTTAACAACATGAAAAACACATTCCTGTCCCCTAAGCATGATGTTTGACCTCAGGAGGTCAGTGGCTTGGGATGGGAATCTCTACCTGATTAAGGCCACAAAGAGTGGAAAATTTGGGGGTTTGCTCCTAGTCTTCCAAATGATGACCCATGTCAATCCCCACTTATATGCTTAATTATATGACATTTGCAGTTGTTTCAAAGGCAGATGGGCATTACATTCTTTGTGTGTGCACATGTCTTTCCTCTCCCAAAGGCTCATTCATTGATAGCTATGCCTGTCTCTTCTGGTGGTAAAAGTCCAAGCATCAGAGTTGATTTATTTAAATTGAGAGTGGCAATATGTCTGGGTTTGAATGGGTCATAGCCCACAGAACAAGCACCCTAATCCATCCACACCTGGACCCACCTAAATACAAGCTAGTTTTCAATTATTTTAGGTAATGTCAGAGCCTTACTCATTGCCTGCTTACCAGAAAACAGGCTCCATCCAAGCCACCCATCCTATCTGCCGTGACTATAGTACAATTTCTGCCAGCATCATTAGGAGTATTTCCAACACCTCTCCACACAACACAGGCCTAGCTGACAAAAACTCTCTTTCATCAGCAGATCTGTGTCCAGGCTAGAGATTTTCCCAGCATAGTGATTTTTATCCCCCTATGCTGATAAGCATGCTTGCAGGCTTTTGTAGATTTGACCTGGCCTTACATTAACTAGATAAGTCTCCAATCACCTAAGAGCACCTGACATCACTCAAGCCTGGGAATTTCCTCAAGTAACTGCTGGAGCAGAGGCATTTACCATAACTTACTGTATAAATCCACAAGCTTGGGTTTGAAAATAGACCATCTACATTCCCCAAATGGGCTTATGTAAGAGCTGGTCATTGAAGTTCTTCATGTAGGATTACGTTTAAGGTTTAGATATCCAAATGGAGGTGCATGAGCATCCATTACAGTCAGTGGCGATTCAAGCAGCACAGTCACTGGAAACCAGGGAACGATCCTCCTTCCCTAATGTCTTACCAGAAGGTTGATTTGCTGAATCAGCTTCTTGGTTCCACTGATTAGACAGATTAGATCTCAGTGAAGTTTCCCAAACATAAGTGCCATTTGAGATGTCCTGGAGTACTCAGTATATCTACTTAAGACAGATAGATGTCACACAAGGCCAGGAGATTTGTACTTTTCTGGCCTGGCAGCTGGAGGCAGAGGGCATGCCCAGGGAAACACCAATGGGTCTTGGTGCCTCAACAGTGAGACAAAATATAATTGGGACTTCCTCTAACACGATAGGCACAGACACCATATTTAGATGTCTTGATACCAAGTGTAATCCCACTATTTATGTTTATTTATATTCCACTGGAATGCATCTTAAACCCTACCACCTGCTGACATTAAAATGATCCATCGTTGTCAGTTGAGCATATCTGCATGTTACTGAGAACTCTGCATCTGTTTGAAGAAGCAAATGGCAGAGAAGATGGAGAGGGGGAAATAAAGGCTGAGTGGCCAGGGGATGTTTCTGGCACTTCAGTGTGAAACATCCTGATTTTTTTATCCATATACCCAAACACATTACCTCATCGCATACATGGAGTGCAAACATCAAAGACAGAAGGCCTGTGGAAGGGTATCTCCCATGATTCTGGAGCCAGTTTTCATAGACATATTTCATAAAAGCTGGATTATAAACCAGGATCTAGGCAAAATTGGAAAGACTCATTAGTGAAATACCTTGGGAAAAAAAACAGGGGTATCATGTCATCACCTAAAGGATACCGGGGTAGGAGAGTGGGGGAGAAAGGAATAGTAGTTACTTCCTGAGGGTAGATGAAAGGAAAAAATAAAGTCTCATAGTTAAGTGCATTCAAGAATATTTTCCATATGCAATTACACATGAATGTGCCTTCCTTGGTCTTGATAGCCCACCTGCTTACACTAATATAAATCCTGGATGATTCCTACTGAAAACAAAGGGTATGAAATGGCACAAGTGAGAAGAAAACTAGGCATTCCATCTCTCCCTGTAGCATTCTGCTGTAATGTAGGTGACCTCTGGGGAGTTGGAGGCCTGAGCAAGGCAAGCGTAAGATGCTATGCCAGATTTCATAGAATCATTTAGGTCAGGAAAGACCCTTAAGATCATTGAGTCCAACTCTAATTTCGGTGGGAACATAGGAGCAACTGTATCTTCTGCAGAATATGCCAGCTATGTCTTGGTATCTATAGGTACAGATCTAAGGAAACCAGGGGTCAGGTGTGAACTAACAGGAAGCCTGTTAGGTTGCATCAGCTGCATTTCTTCTATTTCCCAAACATGCTATTTTTCTATGTGTTTTGTTTGTTTGTTTGTTTGTTTTACAAGACATAAATTGCACTTGATTATCTCCTGGGGAAATTATGAGGCCCTCTAATGGAGACAGAGAACTTAAGATCAGACCTGAGTGTGGAGTAAATCCAAGGACTGGTGGGAGCCCTTGGTTTTAAACCCCTTGCCTGAATCAGGCAAAGAGAGGCTTTTCCCGCCATGCTGTTTGTAATTATAGTAACAGCTTTTGAGTGCTATCTGGTTAGCTGCAGGGATTTTCCTTTTATAAAGTCAGAGGTTAATTGCTGATGTTGTATCTATGTGTAATCGCTTCTTGCAGGGTGTTTTGCATTGCACGGTGTGGGAAGAAATACAAGCTTCTCACCTCCCTGCTCCTTGGGAAGCTGCTGCATATCACCAGCTGTACCCTGGGCTGGTGCTACTCAACTGTGACATGAGTTTAACAACCTGCTGTAGTGCATCTCACAAGGGGTTTGCAGAGGTTATTATGTTCCTCACAACAGGTCGGGATGAGCTAAGTGATTATTTAATACTCTCTAGAGGTCTACAGTTTGAAGCACTGGGATGTAAACTGATACTCATTAAAGGTCTCATCTGAAGCCTTTGGCAAAACCTGGTCTCCCGAATGAAGGACATGTGCTTTAAGCTGTAATTTTAATGCTCTTGGGCTAATGTCATACTTTACCAGCCCTTGAGACATTAGGAGCCTGAGCTTCTTTGAAAATCAGCTTATCCTAAGGCTGAGCGAATGAGACTTTTATTTTGCTGGAAGGTCTATGGAAGAGGAAATGTTCTTTTCTCTCCCTACATAACGTGCCTTGCTTATGTCCTCAAACCACGCAGCTACAGCAACAGTCTTCACATGGTGGCTAAAGGTCCAACATGGGAATGACCATCCTGCCCCATGGGAAATCCTGCCTCCAGCAGTAGGGCATGTCTATTAAACCACAGCATACTCGGTCAATGAGTCAGCATGCATGAGCTGTACTCTCTTCTGACTTCTGTAGGGTGAGTATCAGGTTTGTCCATCTTTCTTCAACTTTCTCAGAAGTGAAGCCCTGACTGACTGCCTTCTACACATTCACACTATGAAACAAAATGGGCCAGAGGTATTTTGTTACCCTTGAGGGAATGCTTGGCACAGATCATGACCACATTGCTCAGTTCTGTGCCAGTGCAAAACAGGGAATATTCCCTGGTCTGTGCTATCCTGCAACCTTTGCTTGAACATTTCCTGGGAGAGTATTAACATACCTGGGACAAAACCAGACTGGACTTGGCCTGAGCCCTGTCTGCAAGCTTGTTTAATAGGGTACAAGTAGTTATTACAGCTGTGGGCTAAGAGCCTTCCCCAAGAGCCACTGATACTATCATGAATTCTCCACTGACTTGGAAACACACAGTTTTATTTGTTCAGAGTTCACTTAGCTCCTTATTACAAGGAACTGACCAGGAGTGAGAAACATCTTTAGCATTTATACAATCAAATTAATTTAAAAAAACTCCAGAGATTCTCCAGAGCTCAAAGCGTTGTAACATCCAAATGACTGCAACTGGTGGGAACAAAGCAACTGCTGTGGAGGTTGAGCACCATTGGCCAGTGGTGCAACTTAAATCTCCCTGAGCGGTACCAAAGGAAGCAATGCAACTTCAGAACAGTGGTAATGCAATGGCATAGTGACAAAATCAGTTTCTTTCCAACCTCAGTTATTTAGTGGTTGATCTATGGCCCGAATGGCACACCGAAGCTAAACTTTTAGTTTAGCTAAGCCTTATAAAGTGTGTGCATTTTTGTTGCAGTTTTTATGAATGTCAAGGGGTTCCTTGGATTCTTGTAGTCTCCCAAAGAAGCAAAATACCTACAAGCAGATTAGCAGAACAAATTTACAAACCAGCATTTCTCACCTTTTCTTTTTTGACTTTGATTTTCCGTGGAACCGGAACATATGTGCTTTTCAATGAAAAACAAAACAAACAAACAAAAAACAACAAACAAGATTAATAAAAGACCAACATACTAATATTTTCAAGTATTTCCAAATAAATAAAGTCTATTCTTCATGTACAGTAATAAATTCAAATTATTTTAAAGTAATAAATTGAAAAGTTGTTGGAAAATGAGGCTGCAATTAAGTAATACAATGTGAAAAGAACTGACATGTCACTGAAACACCTTTATAGAAAGCCATTACATTTTTAAATTTCCAAGTTAATTATTGATGGTAGGACACCAAGGATTTAGTTGACAATATACTGTACAGTCAATATTATGTGGAGCCCATCACTTCTAATTCTTGGGTCATAATTGTAGCTGTATTTGCAATTTGACGATGAGAAGGGTTTTCCATTTTAATTTCATGGAAGAAAAATATATTCCCACCAGGGGGAGACTTTTCCCCTCCTAATACTTGTAGCCACCGCATGATTTTCAGAGTAGGTGGTAGCAGAGTTCATAATTTCTCTGTTTATGTGCAACTCGAGCATTCCCAGTACACAGCCCCTCACCAGCAAGCTATGCCCCTCCTCCCCAGGGGGATGTTGTAGGCTTCCTGCAGTTCCCAGTATAAAACTTCCAAGTCATACCTCATGACTGGGTTGAGATCACGAGTCATGTCTTGAAAACAAAAAAAAAATCTTTTATTCCCTGTATCTCATGCATACCGCATGCTGGCATTGCACAGCTCATCATGAGTGCTGTAAAAAAAAAAATCTCCCTGAGTTTGTTTCAGATGAAAAAAACTCTGGTGAAATGGTCTCATAATTGGAGTATATCCCAAAATACACCCTGACTACCTTTTAGATGGCTTGTGGACAATCACCAAAGCCTTTCATTAGTTCAATCTAAATGTTTTTACTTGATTTTTGGTAACAACAAGGTTCATGTCATTAAGATTTTGTGTCTTTTTCAACCATGGATCATCAGCACTTGGAAACATTAGTCTAAATCTTCCCAAACCAGCGGTGATCTGACAATGTCCTCATCTCCTTAGGTACTTCTGGACATCCCTGACCTGCAATCCCTTCTCTGGGATGGATGCAGTGGGAGAGGTGATGGGTGGGTTCCAGCCCTCCCGAGATGTGACACAAGATGCTTATGGGGAAGGGGACACCCCTGCAGACATCTTAATCTGCTCTCAGCATATATGCCCTTGCATCTGCTTCCCATGCCTGGGGGAATTAGCAAAGTCAGTAGAAGTAGGTTTGGTGATCCTATGTTCTTTTTGTGATTATGAAGACACAAAGGGCTTCTTTGCTGGTGAAATCACCTCATTATTATATAAATAGTCAATCTTTTCTAAAAAGGTGATGTGAAGGAAACAAGAGGACCATATTTCATGAACATCTAACTAGGTACAGTAGAAAACCAAAGAGAACAGTATGCAATGTTCAAGACAGTGTTTGCAGACAGCTCTGATGCAGCCAGGAGACTGCTGTAGCTCTTGTCAGATGACAGTCATTTTATTCATGGGATATTTCATTTTTTCATAAGCAATACCCAAGTCCTGATGTCACTTGGCTGCAGAATTTCATACAACTGCATGGAAAATATTGGCACACTGATTAAGATCAAATGAAGACCTATGCTATTATGATCATGTAAAACCTGGACTGCATGGCAGCCAGGGAGTTAGTGACCCAGTAAGTATCACACTGGAGCAGGACAAATACTGAAGCCTATGATGAAGGTGGCTACAAGTATAATACATATAATTTGGGAAATATCTTCTATGAGCCACTTTTCAAAGTTCTAGTAAAGTCTTCCATCATTACTGGACACTTTGTACAAGACATTTACTGTACACTTGACGTAAGAGAAAGATGTGGAACATTATAAGGAATACAAAAATTGCTCTTTGCCAAACCAAGTGGAGGTACATGGAGCTTTTTTTACTATGGAGATTCCTAAAAGACTTGCAGAAGGCAAGTTAAGGTAACTAGGCTGTGTATTTAAGTGATGAAGGCCTGAAGGTTTTCTGTCCCAGAAGACTTTTCTTGAGCCTTTCTGGGATAATGCTGAGTCTTAGAGAGCAACTTTGAAATGGAACATCCATCAGTCAAATGGGACATGTCTGAGAGAATCATTCAGCTATCGATTCAATCTAATACTAAAGCTATCTGCAGTTTGGCTTTTGTTTTGAACAGTAAAAATTGCTTGAATTATACTACTGCTGGGAAGAGAGTATGAGGGATTCACAGGTTTTGAGTCTTAGGAAATTATTACTTAATTTGAATGGGATATAGAAAATTAAACATTGTGTAAAGGTCTAACCAATACAGAATGTTTATGTTTTTTAACTATGAGTGCACTTAGCTTCTTGTTAACCTAACCTCAGTTGATATTAGGCAGCCTGTGCAGAAGTCATAATGGCCACACAGGTCTGGGTAAGGAGGTGAGTATTTCTTCTTTTCCAAAATATAGAATTTCAAATAGGTTTTATTTTTATTTCATGTTTTCCCCTTTACAAATGTACAGTCAACAATTTCCTTATATACTCTGTCTGACATTGTGCTTAATGTGTGCTCATAGGTTTATTCTGCTAGCATAAAAATATGTTATATATATTGTTAAGATTTGTGTGCTTATGATTTTCTGGGTTTATTATTCCAGAATGTACTAGCTTATTAATTATGCAATTTCCCTGCTTTGAGTATGACAAAAATCTTAAAATACTTCTTCCATGTGGTTAAATACTCACACACTAATTTATACCAGATGCTTGCCAATCCCATGTATACAATCTAATTATAAATATATAATATATCCTGTAATTTTTAAAGCAAATTTGTTTTTCCTTTCATGTGCTGTGACTGCCTTGTAGTCAACCAGTTATCTTCCTGACAGGCTAAAGGCTCACTCAACTTTACCGCTGCAACCCACTTGCTGCCACTCTGAAAGTAAATAATCGACAAAAAATAGTGACTAGCTTTGCAATCTGGGCACAGAGCAGTGACAGTGATGGAAACACAGGTGGATGATGATGGCAGCAACTGGCCCTCTGTGGGGTCCTCTTCCTAGCACAGGCATGGATATGACAAAGTGGGTCTTATGCCCAGTCAACAGGGACATACTTCTCCAAGTTTTTAATCTTCTGAGACTCTGAAATAGGGAAATAAAGTTCAAATGTCTTGAAATATCTCTTCCTGGAATAAAGTAATCTGATCTGCTCTTGCAGTCTATGTGTAGCAGGGTGCCACTGAGCAATCCTGTAAGGCTCTGGTTTTACATCCAGCAGATAACCTCACACACAGTACAAATGTCATATATTTCATTCTCTGGATTATGAAAAGACAGTTTACAGGAAGGGAGAGAATCTGCTAGCAGGCATCCAGAAGAAACGTGCTTTGTTCATATTTCTAGTTCTAGTGCTTCCATAAATACATTAAGCAGCACAACCATTTCTTCTGAAAGCACTCATATCGAAGAAATAGAGAATAAATACCAGAGTGGCACATTATTGCCAGGTAGAACATGTGAATTTAAGGCTTAGGCACAGAGGTGACACAAAACAATAGTGTCTTCTCTGCACAGCTCTCAATCATGTTCCACCAGGAAAACCAGACTGAACTCCTGACCGACCTGTCCAGGGGAGGATGCTGTGGATGGGGGACTAAGTGCTGTGGTCTGCTTCTGCTCTCACTGCTTTATGTGAGCAACCTGCACGTCCCTCTCTGTCTCCTTGTCCTCTTCTGCAAGTGGGCTAATATATGTTGGAGGACCACTTGGCCACCCAAGTGCCTCAGGTGGGATAATCCATGTGTCTAGGACCACCACTAAATGAATAACCCACCAAACACCTGATTCTGAAGATGGCTTTCTGATGAGTACATCTGGGTACAGGCATACTGGATGCACTTGTACTCCCAAGGGACCAGAGAGAAGGAAGCATAAGCAGAAGCCCAAAATGAGGCACTGAACCCCAAAGCCCATGAAGCTGCTGCTCAAGCTGGCTGCCTCCAGAAGCAAAAACTTTTACATTTATCTGAGACCACTGTGTGGGTATGTGAAGAGCTGGATCTGGATCTTCACCTCAAAGACTGCACATAACATTAAACTTTTCCTAGAAAGCAAGTGTTCAGGACTGAACTCTGACCTGAGAGTGTTCGTAAAGATCCCCTAGGCCATATCAGAAGCAGGGATTTGTCCAGCATAGGCTTTTATCTCCCACAGCAACATGAGGTGCAGGAATTCCCACCCCTCCAGCCTGCCTTTACTCACAAGTTGATGGTGCCTGTGGTGAGAGCGGTGACAACCCAGCGCAGGTCCAGGGTCTTGAAGGGGATCAGGATCATGCTCACATTTTCTGCCAGTTCTTTGTAGCTTTCAGGGTAAACAAAGTGGTGAGTGGTCTTGCTCCCAACATCTGATTCGTAACCAGTAGTGGGGGCACGGTTCATTCTGCACTCCAAAAGTAAGAAGTGAGAGAGTTAAGAAGAAGGAGAGGAATTAGGTAGTTACAAACATGTGTGAATCTTCCTCAGATCATTTGCCTGAGGTGGCAGGAAAATGTTCCTGTGGCTCAGGAGAGACCTTCATGCATGGTCTTCAGGCAGCCTTGACAGGTTCCTCAAGCAGGATGAAATGACCATCACTCATGTGGATAAATTAACAGTGAATGAAAGCTCAAATTCAGTGTGGGGTTCCTTTGACTGAATGGGAGTGTCTACCAAACAGGGGTATCTCTGAGCACATCCCTGCATTTTCCTTACAGTCAGTGGCCAAAATAGTGATAAGTCCATGAGGACACATCTCCTTTCATCCTAAAGCTGCAGCTTCCAGCAGTCGAGAAAAATATTGCCCTAAAGTCCATCAGCTTGACTTCTTGAAGTTTCATTCACCCTCCATCTGTACAGGTATATCTGGATGTCTAGGGTCAATCCATGTTACGTGTGATGAGAAGCAGCAGATATTTCTTAAGGTCCTCCCATGAAAAGGCACCCAAGCCACAGTGACAAATCCAGGACCTGTTGCTGACACTTCATTTATTCAAACCTTACTTTGTAGCATGTCCTCCAGCCGTCATACATCTACTTAGGGTCACTCTGCATACACATGGTATGCTTTAGGTAACCCTGGGGTCAGTGCATGGAGATGTGCCCAGGGCCCACCTGGGCTCAGTCAAAACATGTTGGCCAAACAGGGCGACCTTATGTTTGGTGTACCAATGAACAGAGTGGGGGTCTCTGAACTCAGGACTGCAGAAATACCTCTACAGAAGATAAAAAAGTACACACAAGAATGCAGCTATCTCGTTAGCAAGGGACACGGAGTTAAGCATAAATGCACCTCAGCTTCCTCATATTTGCAACCTGCAGGACTAATGTTGAGGGGTCTTTATGGATCTGAAGACCAGGTTGTCTGCCTCTGCCTTTGGGGAGGTACTTTTGGCAGAGGGAAAGGCACACAAAGGAAGGAAGCAACTCCTGAAATGATTTATTGTGAACATTTAGATGTCATCTGAATACTCTACAGCCTGTCCAAGCCACATTGGAAGCCAAGTGGCCTAAAGCAGCTTAACAGTTCAAATAGCGTTGATCTTCAGCTGATCCACTCTTGACTTCTGTGCACAAATTCCTACTAAAAGTTGCTATTTCTGAGAATATAATCCCACATGTGGTATTTTCAATAGAAATCCCTCCCTTCCAAGCCCTCTGACCTGCCCTGCATAGCTTCCCAGATCATGCTTGCAGCTGCAGTGTGAAAGTTGGACAACACGTTGGAGATGAACTTAGCCCAGATATCTTGGCTGCCCTCTGGGTGGTCAGCTCTGCTTATCTAGTTCCCACTTATGACTCAGTGGAACAGAATACCCAACCTTCATTGCCTTGAAAGAAAGAGGTGACCAGCTGTCTACTATCCATTGCAAAGTGACTTTGGTTTCCTACCCCACCATTGCTTCAGAATGAACCAGTGCAAGAAAGTAAAATCTGATACAGTCAATTAAGTGTGAAAAGGATCACTTCTGAGTACTAGCAGCAGAAATAAATTTTACTCAAAACTGCAGATTTTTTCAGATATATTTTTAAACGCAGGCAATTATGGATAGTGCAGAACAAGCTACAGTATCAATGTCTATTCATGTTTTTTTCCCAAGCTAAAACATGATGTCATATCTCCAACACACATAGTTTACATCCCTGGAAGTTAGATTTGACCTAAGTACCAGATTTCACTGATAGCCCCTGAAATCTTGTTTGCCCACTTGTCCCCCCAAAAAACAGTGAATCTTAACATCTGGAGCTGAGGTGGTGCTTACTCACCTGAGCACAAAGTCATGGGAGTCAATATCTTGGCCATACTGAGACTGCCGAAGGTTCCCAGAGTTGCCCACGACAGCACATCGTCTGCATGTGTAAGTGCCTCTCTCCTGCAATGGATCCCCATCCCCAGGAATGATCTCAAACAATTCCTTGAGAGTAGCATTAATATTCTTCGGAGTTTTCTCTCCTTGCAATTTCTGTTAGGGAGAAAAATCACTCCAGGTTACCAGTATAGTTAGCTTTTCTGTGGGCATCTGGAAAATATAGCTTCAAATATCTTTCTTCTCAAAGACCATTATTACATCTACCTGCAGACACTGTCTCCTGCAGTATGCATTACAAGGCTTCAGGTTGGGAGAAGTGTGGAAAAAAAAAAAAAAAAGGCAAAAAATCCCTTCCCATTAAATTTTTTAACTTGATTCCCCATTTACCCTCTTCTCCTTGGATTCCCATACCTCCTCAAGTCTCTAACTAGCCATGGCAGAGCAGATTATGTGTTCTCCCCAAGGCCAACCTTAGCAAAATGAATGTTTCTATGGTGTCTATAAACTTAATTCCACTTTAGGCCAGATGTCTTCTGTTAGGACAGTCATAAATTTTCTTTTAACCCTCCTAGGAAGGACAGAAGAGTCTTAGGGAATCTGACAGAGCACAGAAGTGGCTGATACCCTTTCCACAAATTCTGGTATATGCCAGAAGTGGGAGATCTTGTTGCTGTTGTGCTGGACTGTGGAGGAACCATCTGCTAATGCAATAGGGAACTACAATAAAGTAGAGTTAGCCCTGAGGGTTGGGGATGTAAAATCATCTAAAAAATTTTCCAGGATGAAGAAAACCACCCGGACCTTGGTCATTGTGTCTGTTGCCATGGAGGGAAACTCTTTTGTAGCAACTCTGTGGTGCATGGTGGAAACAAAGGCTGGATCAGGAAGGTATAGGTAAGATGCAGGGCAGGTGATGGTCAGACACTCCCTTTCTGGGGCTCTGCTCTCTGAGGGCTACAAAGAGATTGGGAGTGCTGGCAGGCTCACAAGAAGCGTCACTCACTTTTGTGGTGTTGCTTGCTTGCAAGTTCACAAAACCTGCCAAAGGGCTCTGCCCTTGCTCTGCCAGCCCAGGGCAAGGAGAGACAGGGAGGGAGAGAGGAGAAACACCTTTTCCCACGACTCCCAGAAATGGCCTGGGGCAATTTGGCTTTAGTTTCTGATGCATTTGCCTTGACTGCACCAAAAACTCTTAATTTGTCCTTCTATCTTGCTCTCATGCACAAACAGATATATCACCATATTTTTTTATTTTAAAATAAATGGAGATTTCATAGATGTCTTAGAGTGTAGTATTAGTTGTACGATGTAGAAAAATCCAACGCTTTTTTAAAAAGTAACTTATTTTTGAGTTATCTGAACATGTATGTGCATACTCCCATGGATATTCTCTCTCTATAAAGGTGAGCTGACTTTAAGAACCTTTAAGAAATGAAAGGGAAAACCACCAAACATGAACTAAATTATTTTTAAGAACATAGTTATTCTGGGGAAAAACAAACAAACAAACAACAACAACAAAAAACAAACCAAACTAAAACAAAACAAACAAAAAACAAAAACAAACCCCAAAACCTGTTGTTGAACTGATTTTGCCTAAGAAAATTCAGATAAGAAAGGTAATTTTCAGAAAATTCTAGGTGCCTGAGCCCCCCTTATTAAATTAAATTGCCTTTTCAGAAAGAATGGTAGCATCAGAAAATGAAAGGACTTAAAATGGTAAGAAACATTATTATGGAAAGGCATCTTCATTTACATAGAACAGGGATATGCCTTTTCTTTCTGCTATGCTGCTGTCAGTCTAGAGTAACGCTATTGATACCAAGTTAAAACTTAGGCACCAACACCAACCTGAAAGCAGGACACCATCATCCTACAATCCCTCAGTTGTACACAACTTCCACAGCGGAGATTATTACTTATGTTAGAGATTCTCTCAGTGGCCTCAAATAGGATGATGACCCTATTGCACGGTGTGCTGAGCATCCATACAATAAGACATCCATCATTAAAGGTGCTGTTTTAATTTCCTCAGTGACTATGTGATTGGACTACACTTTTCAGGCTTAATCTTCAATCAGCACTGCTTAGTCTTTGACATTTCAGCAAAACAGAGCAGAGCAGGCAGTGAAGCTGGTTAACTCCAAGGCAGATAGTTTTTAAAAGTTCAGACTTAATGTGCAGCCAGTTCCTCATTGTACAATGTTTACTTGACTTCTTGAAAAAGACCATTTTAATACCATTACAATTACAAGTCAATTATAGGTCAGTTTCTCACACCAAATTTTTGTCATTTTTTTTGAGCAGTGTTGTCTTTTTTTTAACAAGCTCCCACCAGTCTGGCCTTTCCCATAAATCAACAGAAGCACTGGGTAAAAGTCTGTCCGTGCCGTGTAAGGCAGAGCCATAACAGTGCTGTGTGGCTCTGGGACAGCTCCAAGTTTTTAAAAGATAAAGAGGGAATAAAGCCCCTTGAGAATCTCCTTTGCACAGCTGCTAGTTGCCTCGCTGCAGCAGTTCAGAGGCATTAATACTCACGCAACGTTTCCCAGATATAAGACACTGTACAAAGATTAATCCTAGCAACAGCCTGGTGGGGCAAATCCAGGTAATCTCCATTTTGCAGACTGAAGGAGAGGTTAAAAGGAAGCCATCAATTTTAAAAATGCCTCCTTAGTCTGGAAAATATGGCATAATTATTGTTGTATTTGATGTCCTGCTATTACTATGCATCAAAGAGATTAAGGGGAAGAATATAGGGGCTTTCAAGAGTTCAGGCTTTATTTAATGATTTGTGTCTGTCAAATATATGCATTCTCAAATATGAATATAATGTGAATATATTATGCAAATAACACACAATAAGATGCATATGCCAAATTGTATTATTTCTGATGGTTGATTATTTCCATTGTTGGAACGGGTCACTTCCATGCTACTCTAAGGAGCAAAGACCCTGCCTCTATTAGCTCTGTGTGCCCTCATTTCTGGCTGCAGGATGCTTGCAGCTTGGCAGAATGCATTGCAGTGTTTAGAGGGACCCATGGGCTTGGACCACCTTCAGAGCCATCTGTCCTTGCTGTAGGAGACCCTGGACCTGCAGCCCACCTGGACGTATGCGGGGGCTGCCAGAGGTAGCCCAGGGTCAGGTTCTCCCAGTATATCCAAGGTGGGTCTAAATGTCATGCTTGCACCCAAGCAGTACACCACGAGGTGGGACTGGGCTTGTAGCAGGCACTGGGACTAAAGCCTGGGACCTGGGCTGGATTTGGTACCACCTTCTGCTGTGAACACGCTACCTTCAAAGCACTGAGCCCTTTGTATTGCTTTAAAAGTATCACAGACAGCATCCGAGTTTTAAAGAAGACTTCTGGTTAAAAGTATTTGAGCATATTTTCTACAAAGAGCATTCAAACTACATAACTCAGGTGCCAAGTAGTTCTGCTGCTGTCTTAAAAATAAGTACAGCTTCCATGACTTCCCCAATGCATGTGTTGGGGATGCCCTTTTGTTCGCTGTCTGGTTAGCAAATCTTTAAGCTGTATATTACATTTTTTTCTACAAATGTAACAATTAAAAGCTAACATTTTCTTTTACATACGCTAATCACATGGACTCAAGAGCTGAGCTTTCTTCCAAAAAAATAAAGCAAAACCCTCAAATATCATAAGACTTGAGATAAAAATTGTTATAATGTGGTAGTTTATGAACAATGTGCTACAGATAAGATTGCCAGGGAGCTCTGAGCCTGATTTTACTTATCACAGCTTTAATCCATCAACTTCAACAGGGTTATTTTGGATTTAGAACAGCAGGTTCTGATCTTATATTTTTTTTACTTTCTGACCATGAAAAAACAATGACAAACCCCCTCAAAAATAAAAGAAGAAAACTATAAATAAATGCTATGCTGTATTACAGCACGTAATTCTTGCCCTGTTTCCTTATATACAGGTTACTAAATTTAGTGGAAATGTCCACAGCATTTGTGTCATGGATCAACAATGAAAAACTTGCAGGTGAACCAGCTCAAGGAGGTGGATAAGAAAATATTAACAGAAAGAAATGCATTATGTAACATAAGGTACTAAATTCCAAAACACTGAGACTCGCACAATTCCTGAGTCTAAGATAAGGGAAGGCAGATGGACAGACAGAGTGACACAGAGGTAAAGCGGAGAAAAAGGAAGGGAGAGGGGAAGAGGAGGAGAGGGAGAAGAGGAGAGGAGAGGGAGAGGAGAGTGAAAGGAGAAGGAGAGGAGAGGGAGGAATTTCTAACAAGCTGGTTAGTCTGGAGTATTATTAACGCCCAGATCACCTCTGAGAGAGAAAGACTCCAATTCACCTTTACGTCACAGAAAACACTGAGCAGCTGCAGGGGTGTACCCAGGAAGAGAATTTGGGCCATTATTTGTTACCTGACTAAAGTAACCAAGAGAGAGTTTATCAGCTGGGTAGATTTAAGCAAATGAAGAGTCAGTAACAGCCTTGACAACAGCTCCCTTGTTTCCATGATCACAGAAACAGCCAGGTACATTTTCAGGTGCCTTCTCCAGAAACAGCCCTGCCCTGTGCAGCAAGATGACCTGCTGCAGGGACAATGGCACTGACTTCTTCCCTGCTTCTCCAACCTGCACAGGTGGTACCACTGACTCCAGTATGGATAACACAATTTTATTCAAACCAGCCAGGAATACTTCCTTCCAAAAGGCCACATCCTACCAAGCTGGAAGAGCTTGAACCATTTATTTTCCAAATAAACCATGAAACAACCTGGCAGCCATGTGAAGAGCTATGAGCAAGTGAAACCACCCCACCCTTTGGCCCCAGATGTCACTTCATCTCAAATACTGGTCATTAGGCTCTGAAATCAGTCCTCACTTTCCTAGAAGTGGAGGGATACTAATGCTACAGGGGTATTTGGATGAATAATACTTATTCAGATATACAGCACGAGGTTAATGGGAAGGGAGGGTAGACTGAGCTTGGTAGACAGAGACCTCTCCGTCAAGGGCTCTGTCTGTGTTTAGTCCAAGCACATCACATGGGTCTCCCCGTGACAGGAAAGTGACAGCCTTATAACAAATAACTCCGGTGCAGTCACCGTTCTCTCAGTTACAGCGTAATGAAACCACCACTCTGGTCTGAAGTCAGTTCCTGAGAGCGTATGCACAGTCATTTCTCCCCTAAAATGAAGTTTAAGCAATTTCAGGTTTCCTCATGCCTCATCATTTATGTACTAATATAGTAAAAATTTACAAATTATTGAGTTGGCAAAGCAAGCAAGTATAAAACATGGCCATGAGCAATGTTTCCGTTAAGACTGGCTGAAGTCTCAGAATCACTTGGAAGATGAACCTAAAAATGAAAAGCAAAAAGGGAGTGAGGACACGATGCACCAGGGAATTACTGCAGAAATGACACTGACTGTCTTGGAAAAGTAACGTGTGTATATGAAATAGGTTGCAATGAGAAGCTGAGGCCACATCATGCTTGGATTTACCCACAAGCATCTTTCAGAGGAGTCAAGGCACCTTATCCATCTATCACAGATTATGGCAAGTATTTTCAGTTACTGATTTCCAATATACAATGCAGTTTTGGTGGACACCAAAATATTTCATACATTCTGGTTGAAGATAATTTCTGGCTGAAAAAAAAATATGGTAGAAAAAAGTACAGAAATATTAGAAGATTTATTTTTATCTTCTAAGAAAAAACTGCTTTCTTTTTTTTTTTTATGTTCTGAAGTGGTATATTTCCTTTGAACTTGACCTGAATTCAGGAAAATTAATGAAAACACTAAAAATAGGGTTACACAGCCCTGAAAGTTAAAGTACAGCTTTTATTTGGGCTGGGAGGGGTGAGGGGGGAGTAACTAAAAGAAGACTTTGAGCTGTCCTGAAAGTCACTATTTTTAATTTAACTGAAAAATAAACAACCCTCACCCCAAAAAAGTTTGTTTCAGACTGAGCTCAAGTGAGATATTTGTACGCTGTTTTTTTTTTTTTTTTTTTCCAGTTTCATTACAAGGAGAATCAGAAATTCGGACTTCTGTACTGAAAGTCCCAAGCTTTTTCTTCCTTTTATTTTTTTTTTGTTTGTTTTTTTATAAAGAGAATGTATTCAAACCTCACGTTTAAATCAGAGTGGGGTCTGAGTGCAGGATGAAGAGTAGCTTCCCTCAGGGGTGATATAGAAGCCTTTGTGGACAGATCCCCCTTATTAGAGTCACCCTGCCCACCCAGCCATGTCTTACAGGACCCCTCAGCCTGGGGTGCTGCAAGAGTATAGCCCTTACACCAAAGACAGGATTGATCATCCCACCCTCTCCTCCTGGTTTCTGTATTCAGAAGCAATCAGGAGGCAGTTCACAACAAGCCTCAACACTCAAGGTGTCCACGAACAACCTCATCCTCTTATGTGCTGAGCTCAATCTGGGGTATCCCCTCTCCTCTGAAAACTGCCAGTTGTTAGATCAGATCAGGTCCCTGGTGAAACCTCACCTCAGTGTAAAGGGAACCAGGACTTGAGCTTGCCATCTTCCCTTCTCACGGCTCCAGCAAAGCCCCGCTAGGAAATGTGGGGACCAGAAGGAAGGTTGCAAGAAAAAGCACAAGTGATAGGAAATCTGAGTCATGGCCAAGGATCAGATGAAAGGATGCAACGCATGGAGTATGTGAGACTCATAGCAAAAATGGGTGTTTCATCATAAAATTAGGATATAATTTATGCAAAAGTGAAAGATGTTAAGTTCAGTGGCATCTCTTTTTCACCAGTAAATGCAAAAGTCAACTGAGTGAGAAGTGATAAATCAGATTACAGATTCATTCTCACAGCACTTGACACCACTTTCAAAAACTAAATGCTCCCACTGCAAAAGTTGGTGCCTGCTGGAGGGGCCTCCCCAGGGTGCCAGGGAAGGGCTGAAAGCCCCAAATTCAACGTCAAGTGTTTTGCTCACCACAGGACACCAAGTTGCAGGCTGTTGTGTGTTCATAGAAAGGCACAGGGAGACTATTATTTCTAAATAGGGGGAAAGCAACTCATAATGAAACCGTGATTTGACTGGGATCACTGCAGCCAACTGTGCTTTAGCAGTTCAAGCAATTCATTTAATCAATGTCTTGTTTCAAGAGAACACAAAAGGGGTTTTAATTAGGCAAAGCAACAGGAAACACCTTCCTCCCTTCTGTGCTTTTCGAACAAGGTATTGGCTAGCTTTCATGATGTTTGAATTGGGCTCATTGGACCACCCAGCACAAGTAGATGCTGGGGCTACTCCTTCGCAGTGACCTGTGGTCACCAGTGTGCTTTATAGACCCATTTTACATCATCAGCCCCAATGGAGACTATTCTCATACACATGGAATTAATAATTTTCCATTTAATCCTGCTGATTATTTACATGTTTTACAGTAAGGAGAGCCCTAGGGGAATTATCCACTTTGCAATGAGTTTGCTTTGCTACCTCGATGAACTGCAAAAGCCCTTTTTACCATCTGAAATGAAAGAAGCCAGCTTAGGAAGTTTAGTGTTTCAAAGACAGGGGAGGAAAAAGACAATGCAGACATTTGCAAATTCTAGATTCGATGCCTAACTCTGCCAGGGACTTTTCTAGCTTGGAGCAAGTGAACGTGCACTCTGAGTGCCTGCAAGCTAAACAGCAGCACAAACACCCACTTTCTTCCACCTCTGCCTGCCTCGTCAGCCGAGACGGCAAATGCTTTTGGCAGGAACCGTCTCTCACTATGTACTCTGCATTGCTCGAAGCCTCACACTGCATCCATCGCACGAATGCCGGGCTGTATCCACACCTCCTACTTACCAGCCACCACCTGTAGCTGTCGTCTGGGATCAAGGCATTTTGTGAGGTCAGGAAAGGTTGCATAGTTGAATTAAATCTCTGATCGAACCAGAGGGAGTGTCCCAGCTCAGAAATGCACGTGCGACAGCTGCATGGTCTCCTGGGGTACTTGAAGAGTTTTTGGACTTGCTCTGAAAACTGCATGACGAGATGTCTCGGATCCCAGGTGGTCGTGGTCACCTGGTGTGTGTAGTTCAGCAGAAATGACGTTACGGTGATGAGCAAAAAGGCGAAAGTGAACACTTTCACATTCCTCCTCCTTACAACGACCATCTTTCCTGCTCAGGTTCTGTCGTCGCTGCTGACCAAGTACAATGTAGGGTCCAACGTAAGGCAAAAAGGAAAGGGTGCTGTAGAAACCTCCCAGTTAGCACATCAGGCTTAGGCTGACCATGTCGACTCCACTACCCCATCCATAAGTGAAGAAGGTTTGTTTCCTCCAAATGGGCTTTAAAAAGGCAAAGCTAGGTATTTCCTTTCAGCTTCTCACAGTGCTTCCAAGTCTCTTCCACCTCTCTGTGACCTGCTGTTAACCCCTCTTTATGAAGTTTCAACAAAGACAAACCCTTGTCCTTCTGCTTAACAGGAGACTTAGAGGGGAGCAATATCACCATTAAAATTTAGTTTTACTTTGTGGAAGCAAGCCATAAATTAAAGAAACCAAATTGTAGAAAGAAGAGGGCGGCTATTTTTTTTCTTGGAAGTTAGTTCATGAAGGATCAGATCATCCAGGGATGCACATTGCAGCAGAGCGATGTTCTTTGATGTCCATTTAAGCCATGGAGAACAGTTTGAAGCCTGGAGACACACACATACACACACAAAAAAAAGAAAGAAAAATTCTCAGAAAGTTTTTTGTATTCCTCCCAACTTAATTTTTCTGCTTTTCTCTGCCCATCCTAAAACTTTTGATCAGCTCTGGGCCCTCAACACAGCAGCACCACCTGCAATTTCTGCTTCAGTATTTGCATACTGAGAAGTTTCAGGGTGAAATTTTGGAAAGGGCAGAGCATCGACCTGTGGACATTGAGTTCCTTTGTATTGAATCAACCCCGGTGCTCTGGCCTTATTTGAATTATAGTCTGTAGCCATTTGAATGGCAATGACTCACCTCCCTCCTTTAGTCTGACCTTGATAGCCACAAGATACGCAGCAGAGTATTCATAACTCAGAGTATCTGAGCAAAAAGCACTCAGCAAAGGAGGGAGGAGCAGGACGGGGAGGAAGTGGAATGGTTCTTTTCTCTTCCTCCCCACAACCAGCTTAATTTCTTAAAGATCAGGGCTGGACTGGTGATTCAGAGAAAGACAAGCAAGAACAGCTCGTACGTCCTGGGACAGACAGGGGAGGAAATCAAAGTATAAATGGCCTTTGTTTCGTGTGGATTATTGCTAATTTTCCTGCCAAAGAAGGGTAGGTGAGGGCAGTCCATGATCTCAGAGAGTTCCGATGAGACCTCAAGCCAGGCAGAAAGGCAGGGAGTTGCTTTGCCTTGGCAAGTCAGGGGATACAGAGAGACCCAGAAATGCTCTGTTTCCCTTCTGGTGTCCCCTGCCTGGCAGTAGTGATTTAAACAAGTTTTTAAAAGTTGAAAAATGAATCCCTTCCTTCCACAATGCTATTGTTTTGTGAGAAGAAAAATATATTGTGGTTTTTAAAACTTCGGATGTTTGCAAAAAGCCCCAAAAGTGCCATTGCTTAAATAACACTCTTTTGATTAGGAAAAAAAAAAAAAAAAAAAAAATTGGAGAAGCAACTGAAGCAACTGTGTCAGAATATGTGCAATTTAGGAACAAGCAAAAGCCCTGCAAGAGAAGTCTCATTCACTGCTCAGCTGCAGGCTTCAGGCAAGCAAACTGAGCAAAACTGCAACTGCTACCATTAAAAACCACCATTTTAACCCATTCTGTGTGCCACATTGATGAGGATCCCCCACATTTCATCACCCCAATCCAGTACTTATCCAATGCGTGGGGGCAGTGCGTTTGGTGGCCACAGGTCTGGGCCAGGCACATCCCCAGCTTTGCAGCTGGCTTTTCTCCTGGGGATCCCTGCGGACCTGCCTAAGGCCAAACAGATTTTCCATGGGGTTTGACATGGTGTCTTGGAGACAGCACAGGCCTGGTTTTTAGAGGCGGCATGTAAATATTTACCGAGTCCTGTAAAGACTAATCTGAAGGCAGGAGCCTCAGGCTGTGGTCTTAAGCCTTTGCTCTGCTTCAAGTTTCTCATCTGCAGCACGTGATGGGTAGTGTGTGCCATTCAATTAGCTGCTGTTTGCCAAATGCCTCGAGATTTATTTTAAGTCTGGCCCCTACAAATACATTTACAGCAGCTCAAGGGCTGACAAGTGGGTCAGGCTGGATAACAAAAGACTTTATTAACCCCGGCTGCTCAGGCTCGCCTGCACCAATAAATTAAACAACACCAGGGAACAATCCTGCTCTCATTTTAACTTTTTAGAGGGAAGTTTTGGAGTCAATCACAAATCTTCCAAACTATTCCTGGGTACAATTTGAGAATCACAACCCAAAAGCCTGTGCGGATGCTGCCACTGTGCTTTGGAGAGTGAGAAAAGGAGTTTAAGAGCACGGCCCCCCATGCATGGCCCCATCCACACCAGATGGCCTGTGCTGAAGAGTGGCCCCAAACACATTTGCTTTACTAGTCTGGATGTACTTGTTAGTCTAGACAAAAACACAGCCACTAACCCCCTCCCCCCAAAATATTCCAAATCCCAGAAGCAGACTGATTCTCCATTTATGGAGCGGATAATTCAAGAGCTGCAATGCTGATGGGTTGAACCCTTACTCCTGTTAACACTGGGCCAATTTAGTATTTGTAAACACAACTCCTGCTTTTCTATTATTTTTTCAAGTGGAGGAGGCAGGGGGATTATCCAGCCTTTCTTGGAAAAGTCTATAAAATGGAGTGTTGTTCATAAAAGAAACAGTTCTGGCCTCCAAAACAAACATTCATTTCACCAGAACTTTTTTTTTTTTTTTTTTTTGGTAGCTGAGCTAAGTTTGGACTTATATTTAGAATTTGAAAAAAAAAAAAAACAAAACAAAACCTGAACACCACCAAACCACTGTTTATGCAGTGAACTGCAGTGTCTCCAAACTCCTAATCATCCCATCCTTTATAGCACATGATGGGAAGGTGAGAAACCAGAATAACTCCCAAGACCCTTTTCTAGTGTGGAAATAAACACCAGATACTCTATTTTAATTCTCGCTACTTACAATTTCCTATGAATGCTCATGTTTCGTATGGATACTCATGACTGCTTTCATCAAGTTCACTGTGACCTGGATTAGGATCATTTTTTTCCTTTCTTAAAACACACGTTTGATCCAACCTAGACATCAGTACTTTCACTCTTCCCAGCATCTTACATCACATCCCAGACCATCCCTGCATCTCCCTCTGCTCACATATATTCACAAATCTTCACAAAAGGGGTTCGGAAGGATTTGCCACTGTTCTGGGAAGCGGGTAGGGCAGGGATGATGCTGAAGCAGCAGCTGGTGTGGGAAACCACGCAGGGCTGCCAACTCCAGCTGTTGGGAATGGTTTACCTCCTGAAACTATTTTCAATAGTTAATTCAAGTCATTACCAGTAAGTAGCATGATGCCAGCCACGGTCCTTATCAACATACCTTGGCGTGACCTTGACATTAGTACATCTGTGAACAGGCTAGTTTGGCCTCAGACCCAGAAACAATATCTGGGGACTTCAGGTATGGAGATCTAAATTACGTGCCCAGCCCTTGTCCTGGCTATGGTCCCCTGAGTGTTAAACAGAGTTTAAGTACAGCGTTTGTACAGGCAGCTATCCCAGCTCAGATCTTGCAAGCAGCAAGTTAAGCTACCATAAGTGATTGGGTGCTTAAGGTCTTATTTGTGATCTGGATGTCTCCTGATACCTTCCCACCTCCTCCCTCTTCCTACATAAACCCTTGTCCCCATGTAAGACACCCCTCTACACCCTCCTTGTTTATGCTGCCAACACCCAGTGACAAGCAATGCAGGGAAAATGTGAACGGATGTGTCCCAGGCAAAAGCAGAAAGGGGCACGTTCAAAAGAAAGGGGACGTTCCTCTAAACTCTATCCTGAGCGTAGCAGTGGGACCAGTGTGATTAAATGGTCATAAAGGAGAATAGAGCTTAATCTTTTGAATCTTTTGCCTGCATTTCATATTATAAAATATACTGGGATAAATTCACTGTGATTGTTTGTCTTCATTGTCTTCTTGCATTTTAGAAAGGAACAGAAAGCTTTTTTGTTGTTGTTGTTGTTGTTGTTGTTTTTTTCCCAGGGTATATCTTTTTTGTGTTGTAAACTCACAATCTGAAGAATGTCCTTGGTCCCTTGCCAATTTGGCAATTAACAGGCAAGGACCAATACAAAGCAATTCTTAACACCTTCAGGAAATATTTTTTTTGCCAAATCCACCTACAAATGCAATATATTCTCACTGCACTTGTTAGATTATGTGATAAAAGCTCATCTATGCACCCAAAAAGGAACACAGAGAGACAACAGCAGGAGGGGGATCCCAAATAAGACCCTGCCCTGAAGGCTCCCAGTCCCATCCCTGAAGCCATCAGCCCATCAAAGGCCCATCTGCACCAGCTCAGGGGAGCACAGGGGCACAAAGACAAGTGGGAACTTGAAATAAGGACTCAGAAGAAGGCACATCTTGTCTGGGTCCCTCTTAGGGCTGGCTCAGGACAGCCTCAGCCCAGGCATGAAACTCACCCTTATGAGTCAACATCAGCTTTAGGACTGAGAACTGAGATGGGTTGTTCCCTGGAGGGATGGGACACATTATGGGGTGTGATGTGGGGGAAGAGTATTTGGGCATTGCAGATCTGTGTGGTCAACCACACAATATTAGCAGAATGCCTTTTTTTTTTTTTTTTTTTTTTTTAAAAAAAAAAAAAAAAAAAGATGAGTCTTAAACAAAAAGCATGTAGAAAATAATAAAGAAAAAACACTGAGAAAGAAATCACTGCAATTCTCATCCCCCCAGGCTGTAAACTACACTAAGGCAGAGATTGAGCCCTTTTTGATGTCTACATTGCTAACAAGGAAGTACTTCATATCTGCACCAGTTTGAGGAGAGTTTTGAGTTAGATGCTGATGGTTCAGGACCCAGCTTTTGCTTTCTGCTCCATAACTCACATTAAAACCTCAGTGTGAAATGCACTTCTCTAGTCTGAAGTTGCTAGCATTTTCCAGACACAGCATGTTGGTCAGAACAGCACAAAGGCAACAGGGAACAGCATCCCTGGACACAAATATTTCCAGCTTGAATATCCAGAGATATTTCACTGCTTGAATAGTTCAAAGGTACCAAAATCCTTTAGACTCAAACCCCACATAGTCACCTGCCCTGTGAGAAGCTGGGGAAGGGCAATGCGACCTGTTGCAGCTCTCTCATGACTGATGGTGGTCATCATACAAACCTTCTATGAACCACAGTATTTTACAGCTGGAAACTGTACACTTCAAGATGCAGAGATTTGCTGCAATTCGACTTCAAGAGACTGTGCTGTGCTAGAAAGGTCTCAGCAGCAGAACTGCAAGTGCCCATTTTCAAAAGTATAGCTCAGATTCCTGCCTTGCAAAACCTCCAAAGATGAATTAGTTTCCCAGCTAAGTCACTGACAGCTATATTGTTATGAAGCCTTTTGGCAACACAAACGGTATATTGTTAAGCATCTCTGCTGTTGTTTTGGGACTTTCTTCTCATCCACACTCCATGTAAGTAACTACTTGTGCAACTCTTGGTCTCAAAGCCCTGGTCTGGGAGAGGATGGAAGGTTAAATCTTGCATTACTGCAATCACAAAGGCCCAGAACAGTCTCAGAAGATGTCATCCCAGGGCATCAAAAAGCCTGTCCCTGGAAAAATACGCATAAATTTCCACCCCAGGTCTGTGCTTAGGCCTAGAGAGGAACAACGGAGGGGACTGTTTCACTCCTAACCACAGGCTCGTCTGCCTTGCCCCAGCTCATCGCTGTCTGCCTCCCACTGCCCGGAGCTGGCTGACATTTAGAAAGAAACACTTCATTGGTCTGACACCTTGCCAGAGACCTCTGAGCATGAGGCTTAGCCCATCAGAGTTAAACACACAGAAGAAACATGAATCTCCCTTAACCAGATGATGCTGGGAGGCCGTGCAAGACCTCTGGTCCATCTCTTCCAGCTCCAGGACAACCAGTCTCACTAAGCATTAAAGGCCATATGAGGACTGGAGACATGAGGGAGTGCTGCCTGTGCCCCATCACAGCCTTTGTGACTTCAGCTTGTTCATGGTGTGACTTCTCATGTGCCATTGGCCACACTGCACCAGCAAGCAAAGGTGAGCCCCGTCGTTCTCAGGTACCAAAAGCCACTACAGGATGCAATTTTGTTAAAGCATCAGCTGCCACATGACTTTCCCGTTTTTCATCCATAACTTAATTAAAATCAGACTGCATTTTGTTTCTCAGAGCTAGCTGGCTCCTCTCTTCTGTTCATCATTATATCCTCAGAGGGGTGACATAGGTGCTGTTGTCCTGTGTGTCCACAGCCATGAAAAAGCAGCCCCAAGTCTCACCAGTCATTTAATCAGGAAGGATATAATCTGTAACTCTTCTGCCCCATCCCTGACCATGCTGTAAGACATAAACATGCTTGACTGTCACTGTCAAATGGAGTTTCAGCATCAAAGTTGAGCAAGTAGGTTGGTATATCACTCTTGGGTTTATTAAAATGCTCACCCCAAGCAACACCAACTAATCATATCAACACTGCCTAGAAAACAAAGCCATTCAGAAACATTTAAGCCATGAGAAAAAATAGCTTTAGACAAATTTGAAAGCAGAAACTACTCCATGCTTCTTGAATTTGGAGCCAGTTATTGGGATTCATCCATCACAGTGAGAATAGAAGAAAAACTGGAGGTGGTTTACGGAGCATAACTGCATGGCATTTTAGGTACCAGTGATCTGAAAAAAAATCATTACCTACTTGTGTCTTATCAGTGAGCAGGCTTGCTGGCAGGCTCAGTCTGTCCAGATAGATAGATCTCTCTGGTACCCTAACACAGCCTGTCCTGCCTACATGCATAACAGGTCTGTGCAGTCAGGGTAAGCAAACAGCTTTTTGTGCAAGACGTGTACAAGATTAACAGAAACTTGGGTGGAGAATTTGCATTCTGTTTCTTCAAAATAAATCTTTATCTTGGCAGACTCTATCAGGCATGTTGCTGAGTGGTCTGGAAATGAAAACTCCCTTACAATGCTTGAGGAAAGAGCTGGAAGCTCTGGCTTGGAAAGGGTCACGAGCCTGCCCATACCCATGGGTGCTGAGAGTTGCCATCCCTGCCTCCTCCCAATGGGGTGAAGATGCTTTGTCCTCCAGTGCTGAGGAAGGATTTCCAGCAGAAAAAGATTCCTCCTCCCCCACATATCATGAGTCCTGCAAGGGCCTAGAGTATTAATATCCAGGATTAATTGTGCTGTCCTCTATGGCCTACTACTCACGTCTTCAGGCCAAGTGGGAAATTTGGCTTTTGAATGGGGCTGGAAGTGCCATGAGAAATGGTCTGGCTCCAAAATCTCTGCCGTCACCTGTATACCATGTCTGTGACCACAGAGAAAGGTGAATGCTCTAACCACCTCTCCTGTGGGGCTACAGGCAGCTTCACTCTGCTCTTGGGGAAACAGTTCTATGAGTCTATGAAAAATAATTGCTAATACTGCAAATTCATTCCAGGATTCCAATCAAACTGGCACCTTTCTGATAAACACTGTGCCCCCTACTGCCATATCTTCATACAGCACCTGATCTTCAGCCTTGAGAGAGGAGCAAAATAGGGTTTGAGGTGAAGGGTAGGGCTGTGAGGATCTCAGCTCCCTCCAGTGTTGGCACCAGCTCTGCAAGGATGACATTCACCTGAACTCATCACTGGGAAAAACATGGATGAATGTGACTGTGGAGATCAAATCCTGATCAATTTATTTCGAGTGACAGGCATAATGTAAGTAAGTCACTGTTTATATAATAGCTCTTTGTTATTGAAGCCAGGATTTGTATCATGCCAGGCTATTTGAAAAAGTCCACTGATAATTACAGAATCATAGAATGGTTTGGGCTGGAAGGAACTTTAAAGATCATCCAGTCTCAACCCCCCTGCCATGGGCAGGGACACCTACCATTAGATCAGGTTGCTCAAAGCCCCATCCAACCCGTCCTTGAACACTTCCATGGAGAGGACAGCCACATCTTCTCTGGGAAACCTGTTCCAGTGTCTCACCGTTCTCACAGTGAAGAACTTCCTTACATGCAATCTAAATCTACCCTCTTTCAGTTTAAAGCCATTAACCCTTGCCCTATCAGTATATGGCCTTGTAAAAAATCCCTCCACATCTTTCCTGTAGGCTCCCTTTAACTACTGGAAGGCAGCTATAAGGTGTCCCGGGAGCCTTCTCTTCTCTGGGCTGAACAACCCCAACTCTCTCAGCCTGTCCTCATAGGAGAGGTGCTCCAGCACTCTGATCATCTTCATGGCCTTCTTCTGGGCTTGCTCAACAGGGCCATGTTCTTCTTATACTAGGAGCCCCAGAGCTGAACACAGTACTCCATCTAGGCTCTCCTGTGAGTAGAGTAGATGATGAGAGTCATCTCCCTCGACCTGATGTCACACTTCTTTTGATACAGCCCAGGATACAGTTGGCTTTCTGAGCTGCAAACACACAATAACCCCAAGTCCTCTTCTGCAGGGTTGCTCTCAATCCACTCATCGCCCAGCCTGTATTTGTGCTTGGGATTGCCTCCACCCATGTGCAGGACCTTGCACTTGTCCTTGTTGAACTTCATAAGGTTTGCCTGGGCCCACCTCTCAAGCCTCTCAAGGTCCCTCTGGATGGCATCCCTTCCTTCCAGCATGTTGACTGCATTACATAGCTTGATGTTGTTGGAAATCTTGCTGAAGGTGCACTTGATCCCACTGGTCATGTCACTAACAAAGATGTTAAACAGCGCCAGTCCCAACAGTGACCCCTGAGGAATGCCACTCGTCACTGCTCTCCACTTGGACATTGAATTGTTGACCACAACTCTTGGAGCGTGACCATCCAGCCAATTCCTTATCCATTGAGTGATCCATCCATGAAATCTATGTCTCTCCAATTTAGAGACAAGGTTGTCACGTGGGATGGTGTAAAATGCTTTGCAAAAGTTCATGTAGGTGATGTCAGTTGCTCTTCCCTTATCCACCAATGCTTTAACCCCATTGTAGAAGGCCACCAAATTTGTTACTCCCAGTCCCTGCCTTTGCCTTCTGTAACTTTGGTGGCGTGGCTAGAGCACTTGCAGTGAAGACTAAGGCAAAAATGTCATTGAGTACTTCAGACTTCTCTATACCCTGGTTAACCAGGTCTCCTGTTTCCTTCTGGAGAGGGCTCACATTGTCCCTAGAGTTTCTTTTATCACTAATGTACCTATAGAAGCTTTTCTTGTTGCCCTTGACATACCTGGCCACATTTAATTCTACCTAACCTGATCCATGGCTGCTTGGACAATTTCTCTTTCTTCTTCTCACGTTATCTGTCCTTGCTTTCCCCCTCTATAGGCTTCCTTTCTGTGTTTGAACTTGTCCAGGAAGTCCTTGTTCATCCATGCAGGCCTCCTGGTGTTCTTGCCCGACTTCCTTTTCGTTGGGATGCATCGTTCCTGAGCTCGGAGGAGGTGATCCTTGAATATTAACCAGCTTTCTTGGGCCCCTCTTCCATCCAGAGCTTTATCCCATGATTCTTTGCCAAGCAGATCCCTGAAGAGGTTGAAGTCTGCTCTCCTGAAGTCCAGGGTAGTGAACTTTTTGTGCACCCTCCTCCACCCCAGAGGATCTTGAACTCCACCATTTCATGGTCACTGCAGCCAAGGTTGACTCTGAGCTTCATATTCCCTACTAGCCCATAGTTGATGACAATGAGGTTCAGCACGTTTTTTAAGCACTGGGTTTTTTTTTTTTTTTGTTTTATTTTTGGATGAGTTCATCAAAATTGAATCTTTCTGCAGTTAAAATTATTTTCCATCTTGACTTTCTGTTTCAAAAAACTTTGGAAAAAGAAGGATCTTTGACATTTTAAATGAAAAATTCTGGTTTTCATTTTGCAAAAAACTTATTCTGGAAAATGTGTAATTTATGGTAATTAAAAGAAAGCAAAACATTCAGAAGTTCAAGAATGAAAAAAAAAAAAAAAGAAGGGTGAAAAAAATTATCACCACTTCTTTCTGGGTTTATGTTCATATTGGGCTATGCACTTTTTTTAAGTCTTGCTAATTCCCTAGAGACAGTAAGAATGCTACTTTCAGGTAATCCAAATACAGAAAGACAAATTAACGACGATGGCAACAGCAGTAGTAGAAATAGAGGCATGCTAAAGATATTGTAGAAATTGATTCTTATATATGCATTAGTTTCAGTTTTATAGGATTACTGTCAAGGATAGAGGATTATATCAGATTATAGGACACTCTGAAGGTGGAACTCAATCACATTGACATCAGGTGTTTTGCTAGACAGTCTATGAGTAGCCAGCTCAAAAATATTCAGCTATTCCTTGGTTAAAAGTGTAAGGAAATGTATGTGACTATAAATACAGTTGTTCACATGGAAGAGACTCCAAAGAACACGTTGTGAGGAACCCTGAATTCTGATATTAAGAGAGTGATTAACACACTGCAGGGACCCTCATGGCATTATAATTCTAGCTGCAGACAAAGATTAGATTATAATGATAAAATTGACAGTACTGAAAATAATCCCTAAAATCTAGGAAACATGTTTCTGTGCCCATGTAAGCATCTCTGACTCTCTTCGCTGGGATTCCTGCCTTGAAGCAATACCATGCAGTTGCTGGCACTGTGAGGTTGTTAACCCATGTTCACACTGATGGGATCCTCATTAAACCAACAGCGTTTCTCTTACGATCGATGACACTAACTGATACGGTTCTGCATTAAACATTTATTCATCAGACTGACTGAATTCACTCTGGAGAAGGTTTAATGACACCACAGGGATTTTCTCCTTCATTAACCTGGGATTTACGAGTCTTTCTTGTGCTACGAAGGTGTAAAACTGCCCACAATTCAGAGGTGTTTTAGCATCTGTGCATAGTCTGGACCTGGCAGTCAGTGTAAGCCATGCACATACAAAATAATACTTTGAGTTTTCCATTTATTGTGCACTCTCCTGAGAGTTTGGCAGCCACAGTAAATTTATAAGGAGTCAATAAATAATACAATAAAAATATATCACAGATATAAGAAATACTTTTGATAATTAATATACCGTGTTACAAGCCAGAATTACAAAGCCATTAGGCAACTACTTTAACTGATTGCTCATTTATACATCCCTAATAGTAGTACTTGACCTATTTGGATCCAAATGCACCATGAGCTCTTGCTCCCAGCCCAGGCATCATCCAGCCTCTGTGCATATGGTGACATTCCCATTCCAGCTTTTGCCATACATCTACAAATGGTGTTGACAGTCAAGAAAGTAATAAATGATTCAGACTGCCTTTTATCCAGAGGACTGCCAGATCCTAGGTTGTCTCTAATACTTGATGGATAGAAGTAACTGCTCAGAGCAGGCAATATGAACATGGCCCTTTGGTGCTCCATCTGTGGAAGCTTTGTTTAGGGCCATGTGGTAGCCTGGGTACAGAAAAAACATGAGAATTTTGGTGAAGAAGAAATGTTGCCTTTTTGTCTGGACTTTTAAAGTGTTTTTAGAGAAACAAAGATTAACATACATCAGACTGGCACAGAAAAGGCTTCCCATAATCCTGAATATGAAAATATGTCAAGAGCTGCATACAAAATGGATTTGCATACATCAGAGCTGCACATACAGCTGCTCGACTGGGCATCCTGAAGCGCATTAAAAATGTTAATACTGAATTATGTGCATGCTAATAATTGAATGCTGGAGAAACACACACAGACATGCACATAACTATGGCATCTTTTTCCACTTGTCTTAGATGGTTAAAACGTAAAAAAGGAGACTACTGAGGTAGCCAGCAACCCTTGAATATTTAAGAGATTTCTGATTCAAAGAGAAATTCAAAGTATCATTCATCCATACAGAAATAATTAACAGAGGAAGATTTAATTAATTTAGTATTAAAATTTAAATTCTAAAATGGTATCATACCATGATCCATCGATTTTGTAAAGGCAGAAATTTTAACACAAGAAAGTGATGATCAATCCAATACTGCTTTGGTCTTGCCTTCTGCAGTGCTGCAAACCACATCATACCTAGAAATCAAGCTGTAGCAGGCCAGATGCTGGAGGCATCAGCCTGGATTTACTCTTTTACCTACAAGAAAGTGTAGAAGAGGGAAGATCTCTGTCCTTGGGCTCTGATTATTGAACCAGGATGGGAAAGCCCCTGCTGCTTACTTTTCCCCAACAACCATTTCCAACATCTTCCCAGTTAGTGGTACTTAAAAAAACAATAAATTTTTTCCCTGCATCAATGAAAGATGAACACCGGTCCTACATGGACTGGTTTGATGATGGTCAGAAATCCCAGTTTCAGCCTTAGGGTCGATATCTTTGAGTGACCACAACTGTATCAGCACTATGGCAGCACAAACCCCACAGAGGAGCAACACCTAAACCTAAATCCTGTCTTTGGGTTCAAGATCACATCTCCCATTCAAACACCAACAACATGATCCCACATTCATTACAATACCCCTTCCCCACGTAAAACATCCTTCCATTTTCAGTGACACAGGGAAGCTTTTTCTTTTTGTTGCATGCTTTCGTGTATATTACTATTGCAATTAATGTGGCATCCTATTCTCATTCTGACGAAAAGATTCATGTTAACTTTTAAAATGGGGCTTGCAAAAATATTACCACTTGCTCTAGCAATAAAGCTCCTGGCAAGTTTTAATGGGCACAGTGTTAAAAACTAACAATCCCTAATGACCACAGGCAGCAGACCCCTGGGGCTTTTGATTTTCTTTTAAATGAGCTACCACTTTTGTCAAAAATTTTGCTTTGCAAGTGGGAGCTACAAGATTTTTATTTGTGTTTTGTCTTTATTAAGCAAAGGAAAAAGAAAAGTCATTTCACCTTTAGTTAAAACCTCTCAAGGATGTGCTGGGAACATATACCAAGAAACTCATGAAAATATGCTTTTCTGCTTGGTTTGTTTTTAAAAAGCATAAGATGAGTTTTTAATCTTTATTACGTCTCTCTTGCCCCAAAAAAAAAAAAAAAAAAAAAAAAAAGTGAAAGCTGAAAAATAATGACTGCATCCGAAGACAAGTCATTACAAATAGAGCTTAAATGTTCCCAGAGGATAACTGACCTATGACTTCTTATGGAGGAGAAATAGCATTGGCTGAAGGGCATCACTGTTTTTAAATTCCTCCAAAAGAGGCCAAGAGTTCTCAGCTCCAGAAGTGTTGTCACACTCAGCTACAAGGGGATGATCCAGTACGTGGTAGTTGTTGTCACAGGGTTGTTCCCATCTTTAGGAAAAGATAGTGGATATCAGGGGATCCTGTGCCTCAACAGGTTGCTGGATCGCTCCTAGATCTTTGTTTAAAAGATTAAGTTTCCAGTGATCAGCATCACTACTGCAGAGATATTTCCAAACTTGGAGCTGATGGAAATTGCTCTCATTTTACAGCCTCCTATATTTTTTACTTCTGAATTTCATTGACCCTGATCTGATTTATGTGCACGGCAGATTTGGTGCATGGCTGATTTGTATGAGATTCAGCAAAGCAAGTGTGGGAGACAGACGGCAATGGAATTCATAGTGACAGCACATGGCATACGGAGGGAAAAAGATCTTGCCTGAGTTTTACAAATATATGCAGTCATTTCTGTTCATGGAGCTATCAGCTAGAAAGGCAGATGAGGAGAAGACTGCTTACTCCTCACGACCACTCAGCTAGGCACAACTCCTGGCTGACACCTGAAACTGAGATTGTTTGGCTTTAATTCTGGACATTCATTCATAGACTTGTAGGAGGCTCAGCTGGGTGAAGTGCTGAGAGGTTTCTTTCCATGCAAAGGTGGCACCAACCAGTTACACATAATAATTTTAATAGAAGTTTGTCTAACTCCTTCTGAAATCAACCAGTAGAGGAAATTTTCCTGCTTCTCCAAGCAATTTTTTATCAGTACAGGACCATCCCCGGCTCAGACAACAGCAAAAAAAAGCCCTTCCCTAACTCTCATTTGAGATAACAGTCTTAAAGAGAGAAATTGAAACAAGTCCAGCCTTCAGATGAAACATTGTGTTCTGAACCTTTCAGCCCTGAATCAAAACCAAATCTTTGGGAACACCTCAGAGCATCGCTCTGAAGCATCTGTGAGCATCCACGTGCTGCTGAAGCTGCACCCCGGCTTAGACTGTGATTCAGGGGGACAAGAATCATAGAATCATTTAAGTTGGAAAAAACCTTTAAGATCATCGAATCCAACCGCCAAGTCCACTGTCAAGCCCACCACTAAACCATGTCCCTAAGTATCACACCTACATGTCTTTTAAATACCTCCAGGGATGGTGACTCCATCACTTCCCTGGGAAACATGTTCCAGTGCTTGGTAACCTTTTCAATGAAGAAATTTTTCCTAATATCCAATCGAAACCTCCCCTGGTGCAAGTTTAGGCCATTTCTTCTTGTCATATCACTTATTACTTGGGAGAAGAGACCAACACCCACCTCGCTACAGCCTTATTTCAGTTAGTTGTAGAGAGAGATAAGGTCTCTCCTCAGCCTCCTTTTCTCCAGGATAAACAACCCTAGGAGGGATGTCCCCCTGCTTCCAGATACAGGCATCCTGGGAAACAGCTTCAGCCTGTGATCCCATCCCTCACTTACAGGACATGACACTATGCTGGGAACAATAGGAAAAATCCTGGGATGCTACAAACCTGGTGGTCAAGTAGGGAGGACCATGTAGTCTGAGCAGACTGCATATAGCCCATAGGGACAGCAGGGGCTACATTGTATCTGGTGGAGACTGATTTTGCTCTCATGTACATCCTGAAATGGTTAAAGTGTGTTTCTATAATTTTCATTCATCCTCACTTTTTTACCCCAAGATAGTTGAGGAAAAAGGAGAAGATACAAGGGAAGAGGATTTGCCTGGATCATCTGGTGTCCTGGGTTTGAGTGAGTTGTGGGTTTTTTTGGTAGCAGGGTAGGGGGCTATAAGGGTGGCTCCCTGTGAGAAGCTTCTCAAAGCTCCCCCAGCTCCACGTCAGCTCCACCTCTGCACCAAGGCTGAGTCAATCAGCTGCGCCTCTGCGATAACTTATTTAAGAAGGGACGTGGTGACGAACAGTCGGACTTGTGAGGAAGAGTTGTGGCAGCTGCGTGAACACCAAGGTCAGTGGAGGAACAGAGGAAGAAAGGAGTGGGGAGGTGTCCTGGAGAAGAGATCGCCCCGTATCCTGTGGTGAGACAGCAGGGTGCCCCACCCTGACACCCATGAAGATCTACGGTGGAGCAGACACTGATTTATGGCCTGTGTTTTTCACCTGGATGATCAAGGTGCTGTGCCCGAAGAAGGCCTGGGTCTTGTGGGAAAAGTTAGACTCCGTTGCTGTAATTCAGCGCTGGGAGGATTGCAGCATGCGGGGGTGTCCCATGCCGGAGTAGCTCGGGAAGGGCTGCAGCTGGTGACCCACGATGGAGCATCATGGGGAACACTGTGGCCCATGGGAGGGGCTCAAATTGGAGAAAGTTTGTGGAGGACTGTCTCCTGTGAGAGGCGGACCACAAGGGAGCAGGGGGGGGAAAGTTCCAGAAGCTCCACCCCACTGAAGATGGAAGAAGCGGCAGCACTGACTGCACCCCCGTTCACTGCCCCTGAGCCGCTCGGGGGAGGAGGTAGAGATATCGGGAGCAGAACTGAGCCCAGGAAAAAAGGAGGGGTGGGGGAAAGGTGTTCTCAAGATGTGGCAATGCTTCTCACTGTCTTACTCTGTTAACTGTTGTTAGTGTCTGTTATAAATGTATGTTCTTTTTTCCTTCCCCTAGTGAGTCTGCCTTTTGCTCATGGCCATAATGGGTGATTTTTCCCCATCCTAGTCCTATCTCGAACACCAAGCCTGGCTCTCTGTCCTTTCTTATTGCTGGAAAAGAAGGGGGGAGAGAATGGCTATGTGGTGTTAGGCTTCCAACCAGGCTCAAACCACGACATCTGGTAACAGGAAGGATCTGGGAGCAGGTTTACTGATAGGGCCTACATCTCGAATTAACCCTTATATGGGTCATACACTGTGTGCAAGGAGGGTGGGGGGCATGCAAGGACCTAGACACTGTCCAAATTTCTGATGGTCTGAATGAAACCAACTTCCCACCATAATAAAAAGCCTCTTCTACAGAAAAGGCTGAACCAAATGAGAGGGACATCATCCCTCCTTCTCCCCATGGCTTGTATTAGAGTCATAGACTCATAGAATGGTTTGGGTTTGAAGGGACCTTTAGAGGTCCTCTAGTCCAATCGCCCTGCAATGAGCAGGAACGTCACCTACCTGGACTACTGCAAAGGATTTGACAGTCCAGCATGATGCCCTTGTCTCTAAATTGGAGAGATATGGATTTGACAAATGGACCACTTGGTGGATAAGGAATTGGCTGGATGGTTGCACTAAAAGGGTTGGGGTCAACAGCTCGATGTCCAAGTATAGAGCAGTGGCAAGTGGTGTTCGTTAGGGATTAGTACTGGGACCAGTGTTGACCATCTTTGTTAGTGACATGGACAGTGGGAATAAATGCACCCACAGCAAGTTTGCTGATGACACCAAGATGTGTGGTGTGGTTGACACGTTGGAAGGAAGAGATGCCATCCAGAGGGACCTGGACAGCCGTGAGAAATGGGCCTGGGCAAACCTCATGAAGTTCAACAAGGCCAAGTGCAAGATTCTGCGCATGGTTTGGGGCAATCCCATGCACAAATACAGATTGGGTGATGAGTGGATTGAGAGCAGCCCTGTGGAGAAGGACTCAGGGGTGTTAGTGGGTGGGAAACTGACTATGAGCCCGCAATGTGTGCTCACAGCCCAGAAAGCCAACTGTGTCTTGGGCTGCACCAAGAGAAGTGGGGCCAGCAGGTTGAGGGTGGGGATCCTCCCTCTCTAGGCTGCTCTCATACGACCCCTCATGGAGTACTGCATCTAGCTCTGGGCCCCCCAACATAAGAAGAACATGGACCAGCTCAAGTGTGTCCAGAGGAGGGCCATGAAGATGACCAGAGAGCTGGAGCACCTCCCTTATGAGCACAGGCTGAGAGAGTTGGGGTTGTTCAGCCCGGAAAAGAGAAGGCTCCTGGGACACCTTATCTGCCTTCTAGTAGTTAAAGGAGGCTTACAGGAAAGATGTGGAGGGATTTTTTACAAGGGCATGTAGTGAAAGGATGAGGGGTAATAGTCTTAAACTGAAAAAGGGTAAATTTATATTAGATATAAGGAAGAATTTCTTTAATGTGAGGGCAATTACGCACTGGAACAGGTTGCCCAGAGAAGTTGTGGCTGGCCCCTCCCTGGAAGCATTCAAGGCCAGGTTGGACGGGGCTTTGAGCAACCTGATCTAATGGTAGGTGTCCCTGATCATGGCAGGGGGGTTGGAACTAAACAGTATTTAAGGTCCCTTTCAACCCAAACCATTCAATGATTCTATGATCTTCAGCTAGATCAGGTTGTTCAGAGTCCCGTCCAACCTGACCTTGAATGTTTCCAGGAATGGATCATCTGCAACCTCTATGGCAACCTGTTCTAATGTTTCACCACCCTCATTATAAAAATTGTTTCCATTATATCTACCCTGATTCTCCCTTCTTTTAATTTAAATCCATTATGCCTTGTCCTATCACTACAGGCCCCAGAATGTTACTGGGGTATTACACACAACAAGCCAGTTATTCAACTCCCATGACAACTCTACCACAAGCCTTTTTTTCTGTGATCCCTCCAAATACCACTGTGCACAAAACATGCTGCTGTCGGTTCTGCTTTACAGATGTGGAAGGGATGAGCAAGCCTGTGGGCATTCATCTTATTGCCACCTTTACAGAGCTCAAGGCAAAAATGTAACATCCATCCCCAGTTCCCAACCCTCATCCTGAATCCGCTCCTTTTCTTTCCCACTGCTGATCAGCATTTCGAAAGCGAATCATTAGGAGTGGGAAGCTGAAGCGGTAACAGAAATGTTGCTTTATCCTCTGCAGCCTCCTTCACGCCTCTGACCTGCAGTTTTTTCAGGGCTGCGTTTCAGCCTGGGTCCTCCAAGCACTTGCCAGGCAGCTGTCCCTGGCAGGGGTAAAACTTAGTTTAAGATGGAGTTGGCTGCTATTCTCATTACTCTTTGCCAAGTCAGACGTGGCCCTCAGTAAATTATCTGGCATAATGGAACACATATGGATGAAAAAGAAACACAAGCTATGCAAGGGCTAATGAAGACTGGAAGAAAGATAATGTATTGTGGAGATTGGGTGACGTTGCAGAAGACTGGAAGAAGGCTAGTGTCACCCCCATCTACAAGAAGGGCATACAGCAGGATCCAGGAAATTATAGGCCCATTAGCCTTACTTCAGTCCCTGGGAAAGTTATGGAATGAATCTTCCTGGAGCCTATCACAAGGCAAATGAAGCACGTGATTGGAAAAAGCCAGCACGGATTCACCAAGGGCAAATTGTGCTCGACAAACCTGATCACCTTCTATGACAAAGTAACCTGCTCAGTTGATGTGGGGCAAGCGATGGACATTGTCTACCTGGATTTCTCCAAGGCTTTTGATATGGTTCCTCACAGCCTCCTCCTAGAGAAACTGATGCATTGTTGTCTAGACAAGTGGTCTGTGCAGTGGGTGGGGAACTGGCTGACAGGCCGCACAAGAGGGTATAAAAAAATATTTTAAAGCTTATTTGGTCCAATTCATATATTTGTGCATGTGTTTGTGGCATCTCAAGCTGAGTTTTGTTTGTGTTCATTGTACAGGGAGTGCTGCAACCCATCAGTACCGCTGGCAGTGCACAACCTACATCACTCCTCTGTCATTAATGATGGGAATTTGGGGATCCAGCTGAGAGCCTGTGCCCCCACCCCATCCCCAGTTGCGTTGGGACATTAAGCCTTATTGCTACTTCCAAGGGCGCTCATTTTGCAGTGACTACAACTGTTCCTGCTGCACAGCTTTCCCACTCCCACCCACCTTTGCTGACACCAACAGAGCTGCTAATTTGAGTTAGTGTTCCCTGTCCCCATACAATAATCCCCGTCTATATGAACCCTAGAGTTAAGGGGGTCACATGCTGCTTTTTATAACTTTACCACCAAATCAGTTTTTAAGAGCCTTTTTTTCCAACATTCTGGACATGATCAGCCACTGCAACTTGATTGTGTTGCTATGGCAGCAATAAGAAAAAAAGTAATTTCTTTTTCTTAAAAAAAAAAAAATCAATAATTGGTATTACTGTGTAAGGTCCCTGACATTAATTTTAAATAAATGTTAGACTTACTAAAATAAGACAGTGTATTTACAGCAGCAGGCTGCATGCTGCTGCTGAAGCCTGTGCGGGTGCCACGATACAGATACAAAATATAAAAATTATTAGGGACTGCAGTTTCCATTTTATTGCCTAGGAAAATGAATGTGTAAATAGCAATAAAATGCACAATTATTTAGCACAAAGCCAAAATACTCCGCAGCATTTATAGACTGATGGATGGCTTGCCTGCCTGCTCTAATTTACCATAAAACAAGGAAGACAAGGACGGAGGAAAATAAACAATGGGTCCTGTCAATATGATTAGCTGCAAGATGCCAGGTGAGAGCAGCCGGTCTCCAAAGAGGGTAACACTGCACTGCTTCAACTGGCTTTTCTTCAGTAATTTAGCCCGAATTGCTGTGCTGCTTGGCAAAGGCAGTGTCATGGGAGCTGAGCAGGGAGGCAGGGATTGCTGTTCCCAGGGCCTTTGCGTGTCCCATCCCTGGTGTCTCGGCAGAAGGATGGAGCAGCCACTCAGGGTGGGGGGTGAGGGCTTCGTGCCTGAGGCAGGAGGCAGGGGGGTTATTAGGCAGCCTTGTAACAGATTGGTTTCTGGAGAAGAAAAAAGCTTGCTGGCACAGAAGTCAGCGGTCAGCTGTCAGGGGCATCACGAGTGACATGCTGAGAGGTAGGGAGAGCCTAAAAACGACTAGGGGAAAAAAAAAAGGTAAAAGTCCTTCAATGCCATTTGTTAAAAAGCAAAGAGAGGGTGGGGGAGGGCATGGGGGGGGGGGGGGGGGGGGGAGGGATCGGGGAGTGGAAAAAGCATTTGAAACACTTTATGGGATAAACTGCAGACAGAGAGCTCTACCAGCTGGCTCACTGGCTGCGATTCAGCGACCCCCAGTGATGCCTGCGAAGGAGCCGCAGGGTCCCAGGCTGGATCACAGTAGCAGGAGCTGGTTTTCCCAGCACCAGCCACCATAGTTATCTGCTACCTCCACCTTCATCCAGGAGACACTGTGCTATTGTCACCCACCTTGTTCAAGAGCATTTTTCAGTGTGACATGGGTACCTATTATCAACTCAAGGTTTTTAATTATTTGTTTTAAAGCTAGGTATCTCCTTGTAGGTATACAAACTCAAATTTCAAGTGCTGCCTTTCTCTGTGACAGAGAAGACGTGCATCTACTTACATTTGCACAACACCTTTTAGGTCACTGAGGTTGCAGAGACATGAATCTGGTGCTTAGTGTGATATAACCCACAGGTTACTTATGCAGACAGTGGTGCTCCTGCAGAGGGTAATATAAGTCACCTAGGGATGATGGAGCAGGTGAATGGAGGTAAATAAGCTCTTGGGTCACTCCACATAAATAGTCGGGATGAGAACGAGGACACGCAGCTCCAGCCTGACACTGGGATGCATGCTTCAATCTCACACTTTCAACTCACAGTTGTAATTTTGAAGTTAAATTCCTCCACTGAGTGACCATGGTGAAGGGGTTTGCTCCCTTCATTGCCAACTGGGGGAGCCTCACCTTCTCATTTACCAGGCTCCTAATTTAGACATCAACATTAAATGCCGAAGGAGAGGTAGTGTGAATAACCCAGAGTGTAGGGGAAGGATACATTAGCTGACAGCAAACAGAGATTTTTTTCACTGCTGGACTTGTCAGTGTATTTTGAGCCGGCTCCAAGTTCATGCAAAACCAGCTGGGTCTTCCAAATGGTTTCCACCAGCTGCTTTATCCAAAGTCCCTTTTTTCAAAATTCAGGATGAATTTTACTATTGCTCCTGTTTACAACAGTGGACATTATGAGCAGGACAGCTTGTATATTCAACAGAATCAGGACAAACAAGTGCAAAGTAACAGAATGGAAACAGGCGATTTCTATTCAGATCTACTCCATTCACTTCAATAAGAATTCCAGAAGCGTGTCTTTCAAGAAGGATCTTACTCTAGTTAGAGCAAAGGTCCTGTGTAGGACTCCTGATGTGGCTTATCAGACCTGGTTCAAAGCACAAAGCCAACAGAAAAGCTTGTAGAAACAAGTGCCAGGATCTTTCATCAATTACCAAGCTACAATGTAGAAGCTAAAGTAGAACGCTAAATACAGAGTTGTGCTCTTCCCCACACATTTGCCTTTATAAGAGGAAAAAAATCAGTAATCATCCGTATGACTGCCTACTTGGATTTGAAAGCAGATAATAAATAGTACATCTGTCTTCTAGTTATTAACATAACTAAGCTTATTGCATAATATCTGCTTATTTTTGGAAAGCAGCCCTTTCTACCTGTCCCAACATCACATTACTGAGTTGGCAAGTGGCAGGATCTTTAAAGAGAATAAGAGCATTTTTTCAGATCAAATTCACTTGCCAAAAATTTCATCTCGAAAGTCTGGGTCACCAACTTTTTGAAAGAGAAAACCCTCCTGACTTAAAAGTCCCCTTGTTATAGTCCCCTGGACCAGTTTTGCCATAGTTTCCATTTTATTTGTCTGTGTTTGATGCTTTAGGTTTATTTATCTCACAAAACATTGCAAAGAAAATTTTGGTGAGAGAGGACTCCTGCCAGATCACACACTCAGGTTGCTGAGGTGACACATCTCCTCCCACCTTTCTTTGCTCAGGACAAAACCTGTTGCTCCAAACTCAGGCCCAGTTAGACTCTCATAAAATGGTCCACAATGGCATTCATCCTGCACCCTGTGCCGGTTCTGATCCCGGGAGCAGGAGGCCTGATCCTGGAACATTCAGAGGATGAACCCCCAAGAATGCCCTGGTTGGGCTTGGGCCCCAGGACATCTCATTCCTACACTACCAGCAGATCTGCAGCAGCTGAGGACTTCCTGCAACACTTTGATGGCTTCTCTCTGCTGTTCTGTGCTGGCTCTCAATAACTGGATAGACTAGTGGTATAGTTTGAATAGCCAGTTACACTATGTCTGTCATCCAGTGTTTATATTTCTTAGTTCAAATCTCATAAAAAGCCCAACTTCTGGTCATGGAATGATAAATCAGCATTTCAGAATTTATTCTTGCTTCCATGCAGTGCTATCAATCACATCCGATACATATTTTATAGTGCTTCCTGTGGTAGGTTGACCCTGGCTGGATGCCAGGTGCCCACCAAAGCTGCTCTATCGCTCCTCTCCTCAGCTGGACAGGGGAGAAAAAATACAATAAAAAGCTTGTGGGTCGAGATAAGAACAGGGAGATCACTCACCTATTACCACCGAGGGCAAAGCACTCGACTAGGTGAAATTAGTTTAATTTATTGCCAATCAAACTAGAGTAGGGTAATGAGAAATAAAACCAAATGTTAAAACATCTTCCCCCCACTCCTACCTTCTTCCAGGCCTCAACTTTACTCTTGATTTCTCTACCTCCTCCTCCCAGTGACACAAGGGAACAGGGAATGGGAGTTGTGGTCAGTTCATCACGTGTTGTCTCTGCTGGTCCTTCCTCCTCAGAGGGAGGACTCCTCACACTCTTCCCCTGCTCCAGTTCTACATGAACTTCTCCAGTATGGGTCCTTCCCTCAGGCTGCAGCTCTTCACGAACAGCTCCAGTGTGGGTCCCTTCCACAGGGTGCAGTCCTTCAGGAACAGACTGCTCCAGTGTGGGTCCCCCACGGGGTCGCAAGTCCTGCCAGCAAACCTGCTCCAGTGTGGGCTCCTCTCTCCACGGGGCCACAGGTCCTGACAGGAGCCTGCTCCAGCATGAGCTTCCCACAGAGTCACAGCCTCTTTTGGGCATCCACCTGCTCTGGCATGGGGTCTTCCATGGGCTGCAGGTGGAGATCTGCTCCAGCATTAACTTCCATGGGCTGCAGGGAACAACCTGCATGGGGTCTTCACCATGGGCTGAAGGGGAATCTCTGCTCTGGTTCCTCAACCACCTCCTCCCCCTCCTTCTTCACTGACTTTGGTGTCTGCAGAGTTGTTTCTCTTACATATTCTCACTCCTCCCTCTGGCTGCAATTGCAGTCTCCACCCTCCCTGACTCTTAAATACATTATCCCAGTGGTGTTACCACCATCACTGATGGGCTCGGCCTTGGTCAGCAGTGGGTCTGTCTTGGAGCTGGCTGGCATTGGCTCTATCAGACATGGGGAAGTTTCTAGCAGCTTCTCAAAGAAGCCACCTCTTTAGCCCCCCTGCTACCAAAACCTTGCCATGCAAACCCAATACATTTCCCTTTGATTTAATCTTATCATTGTACAAAGCATAGTGTTGTGAGCAGAGAAAAACAGCAGTATGTATCTGAATATGAATAATTACAAGATTTTAGAGTTTAGGGTGTTGTGCTGGATCTGTATCTCTGAATGGAGTTCTCAAGTTTTTATGAAGACAAGAAAGCTCCTGCTCCATGCCTTGGGATGCCTTCAGCCTCTTGTGTTCGTAAAGCTGATATAGAAAGAAAAAGACCAAACACATTAACCTTTCTGACTCTGCTTAGTCTAGTTTTGCCCTAGCAAGGGAGAGTCAACACTGCAGGAATACATTAGCACAACAAATAATGCACTAGTTGGCAGTTTAAGTGGCTCCTAATGTCCCTACACAACAGTGCAATGTGCTGTCATCATGACAAGCCAGGCACCAGATGCCTTTCTTTTTAATTGCACTGAAGAGATACCAGTCTCATTGGTCTCATCATCACAGGCTCTGGCCAAGGCAAGACTGGTCACAGCCCCTCCTCAGGCAAGTGCTGCTCCAAGATGTCCTTTTCCTGCACACTGAAAAATGTTTCTAGTTCATAAATTCATGGCGTGGGTTCAAATGTCTCCCAGAAGCTCTTTCAGCCACAGCCACAAATATTGTTTCACTCTTCAAATGCTGCATTGGCAGCAAAATCAAAGCTTCTCCACTGCTTGGCCGTTCCAGTTTGGAAACAATTTTTTTGGCTAAGATTTCTTCAGTCAACCTAATTCCCACTAGCCGTCAATCACAACGGTCTGCTCAGATGTAGGCAATAGTTTGAATGCTTTGTCTACAGAAAAGTAACCCCTTGATTTTAGTGCTCTTGTGAGATTTTCCTCAAAGGTGAATTTCTCTATGTGAATCATTTAGACAGAGCCCTTCTTTCTTCTGGCTTGCTATTGAACTGTCTAGGAGACAGCATTTAAATGCAAGAAGGCAAAACAATAGTATTGACTGTCCTTTGTCCGGGTTTATTTAATTCTGTAAAGCAAACAGTTTGTGTGAAATGCATTCCTGGTAATAAAATCGTATTGCACATTTGCTTATAGAGGGTCACCAGGGAGAGTAAATGCTCCTGTACTCAGCAATAAATGTTTGATTCTGTGTTGCACAGCAATTATTCAAAATGAGAGAGACTATTGGATCCAAGACTGCTGCCCTTTAGGACTCAGCCTGTCAAGTTGCATTGCTCTGTATTTTTTATCCAAGTGGATTTCATCTCCACACTCTTATTGCTGGGTGATTTTCAAGTCTTTAAGTCCAACCCGCACTGGGCTTGAAAAACAACATTTGATTAGTATACTGCCCTTTCTTTGTTAAAAGAAGCATTGCTTTTTTATTATTATTATTTATCAATATGTCATAGCATATTAAAGGAATAACATTTAAAATGCATGAATGACTTATTCTGAGAGGACAGGGAAAGACAGAGATTTCAATTTAAGCAACCCTAAAATTGTTTCTTCCTTAACTTTAAAAATGTCGTAGCTTTAGTCATCAAGGGGAAGTTATGATGCTATCATGTATTTATTTTCTCTGGTTTTTGTACATACTTTAGAAATGTTTCAGGAATCTGGTATTTTTCTGTCTTCTGAAATTAAACAAGGAGTCATTAGTATATTTTACACATGCATCCCTCTATAGATACTTCCTCAATATTTATTACCTATCTAGCCTTGCACTTGATAGACTTTTACATATTGCTCAGTGAAGAGAAATATAACAAAATTCCACAGAGCTTAAGCACGTGCAGAGATGTGTGCCATTTCCCTTTAAGTTTTAATCAACACAGTCATCTCAACCCTGACCAGATGATCAGTCAATGCAGCTCTGAATAGTATCTTGGAAAATCTGAGCCTACGGACAATTACAGACCACTTAATCACAAAATTTAATCAAGATAATAATTATGCGCTGCATCCTGTTTAATGCACAAGGATGTGAGCCTTCCAGCTCCTGCTGCCAGATCGGAACTGAACACAGGAATGGGGGAAAGAATCAGCAAAGTCAACAGACTATATCCTTGGTGATAGAAGAAAAACTAAACTCAAACAGCTTGCCAAATCCTTAAGAAAAACTCCAGCAGTTTGTGCCAGTCGAAAATTTCTTCAAAGATCTATTTCTTCAGAAGACCAACTTATTTTTTATTTGACCAAGTTTGAAAGATAAATCTCAGGATAGGATCTGATGCTTAGTAAGCACTTTTTGCTCAGATAAACCTTGCTTTGCAGAATGGACAAGGACGGAAAGGAAAAGCTCTATTAAGTGACTTTTTCAAGGTCAAAATGAAGAATATAAATTTGTTAGTCATCTTAGCCACTGTACTACACTACCTCTGTTGGACCCGCTTTGTAGGACTAAGCAAAGAGTTACAAGACTGTAATTCATAAATTTTTTGAAATCTCTCATATTTACTATAAGCTAAGTAAAATTTAGTATAAGCTAAGCAAAGTCACTTTCTGGGATGGATGCTATTAGGAGTATTTTTCTATATTTTCTTCTGACTTCAAAGTACTGCGTAAGGCTCCTTGTTAGAGCTGAGTGACATCCACACATCATTGATCAGGAAAAACAGTGGCAGCAGCAATGCATCTGCAATCATTAAAAAGCCCAGAAACATGAAGGCTTGGAAGAAAGAGCAGAGGGGTGTAGAACATGGACTAGACAACCCATTACCTCACTTCAATTTCTAAATTCTACAAATTCTCAGGTTAAAAATAGGATGAAAAGTAGACATTTTTTTCTTTAAACCAGTTCTATGCTGTAGGTTGAGAGGGTCACAAGTAATTAGATGGTCACAAGTGACTATATATGCTGTTTATGCAGAGACAATATGTCCAGAACAGGGTGCTTTAGCACTGCCTTGTCCTCAAGGCAAGGATAGGCATGATCTCTTGGACGGTTTTAATTATATTAAAGATCATATCCAAAGCAGAGCAGTGAAGCTGGTGAAGGATCTAGAGCACAAGCCTTCTGAAGAGCAGCTGAGGGTTTGTTTAGCCTGGAGAAAAGGAGGCTCTCTACAACTACATGAAAGGAGGTTGTAATGAGGTGGATGTTAGTCTCTTCTCCCAAGTAACAACTGATGAGACAAGAGGAGATGGCATCACGTTGCATGAGGGCAGGTTTAGATCGGATATTAGGAAAAATTTCTTCATCAAAATTGTTATCAAGCACTGGAACAGAATGCCCAGGGAAGTGATGGAGTCACTGTCACTGGAGGTATTTAAAAGACACGCAGATGCGGCGCTTAGGGACATAGTTTAGTGGTGGGCTTGGCAGTGTTAGGTTTACAGATGGACTTGATGTTCTTAAAGGTCTTTTTCAACCTAAATGATTCTGTGATTTTATAATTCCATGTTAGTCACAGTGATTGAAAATCAGGTGCCAAGTTATTTGAAACAACATATCCATGTTACCTACATCCTGTCTTTTTTTCTGTCTATGCATGATCTGCTGTGAAAGGAAGAGGGGCAGAAAAACCTGTGAAAGATGCATACCTTCATCCAATCAATACTCCACCACTCCCATTGTGGTACTGGGACCAGTTTGCACCAGTTAGGGACAATGGCTAAAATTTTAAATTCAAAAAGTGAGTAGCTTCTCATAGGGGCCAGCAGAAAACCAACTCTGCAGACTGACAGGGAAGTGAAATCCTTTCTTTACACATACACGACTTTAAAAAAAAAAAAAAAAAAAAAAGAAAAGAAAAAGTAGAGCTGAATGGTGGTAACATTTCAATCTTCAGAGCCGCTGTTAGCTGCGATGAATCCCTTTTGTAAATTCAGTGTCTTGAGCTGCAAATACTTATCAAGAGTGTTATTATCAGCCATTGTGAGCCTGTGAACAAGAATTCCCACTGTATTTTAATGGCTGCTGGCCATATCCATCAAAAAGAGGACTCTAACAGACATACAGTTATCATTGTTCAAATTTTAATGAATATATGGCATTCCCATTCATTATTTAAGTGACATTCAGATGCAGTTTCAGTCAAAGCTGCCTCTTCATAAATGTTATTAGCTACAAATGTGCCTTTAATAAAATATTACACTGTGCAAAAATAAAGTGTACTGATAATCAAAAGAAAATGAATAGAAGGAACTAAAATCCACAGTGATACAGGCTGAACTCCTTATTCACTCAAAAACATCTTTGATTTTAATGGGCAATTTCTCAGAGCCCAGCACAGGAACACAGGGTCAGGCCCACCGGGCACACATAAAGACACAAGAAACACCTTCTCCAAACTCTTGCGGCTCACACACAGACTGCTACCTGATTATTTGAGTCAGTGCAGGTCTATCTGTGGTCAGTTTGACCACAACTCAATAATACTGTCTGCAAATCCAATATACACAGCCCTCTGGACAGCTTTACATTCATTAGGACTGCACACTTTGGAAAACACTCTGTAAATTAGTGTTTGGGCTTTTGAATATGGTTCAATGTGGTTAAGGCTTTGCTTTTCTCACGGGTGCTTGTATTTTTTGAGAAACTCGTGTGCTGAGGTATCTCAAGCTAGGCAGTCAGAACTGAAACATCCTAAATCTTATCATGTTTCAAACACCGGCCCCAGACTTCTTGCTATCCAAGTCAGGAAGCAGCTATTTATTTTCTCTAAATTAATCCCAGCTCAGCAAGACATTTAAGTGCACATCTAACTTTATAAAGACAGAGCGGGTTTCCCACTCACTTAAATAATGCAGATGCAAATGCTCTGCTGAATCAGGTTTATAAAAATCCAAGAGCAGTCAGTAATAAATACTGTGACATACAAGAGCAATCTCTGCTCCACAGTCAGGAGATTGGAGAGCACTGCTGGGATCTGTAAAGCGGTGTCCTTGCTAGTGCCATGGGATTGCCTCTGCTTCCCTGCATCCCGCTCTATTCCCTGGGCTAAGAGCCACACACACACTCCTCCTCCTCCCTCTGTCTGGGAATAAAATGTGTCTCTAAATAGAAGTTATCTATTATGCAAGATTTATCTTGGATTTCTCTGCCCCACTATTCTAACCGTGCATTTGAGATGAAAATACTGTCAGCGCCTAGGCTGTGTGTCTGAAGCAGGAGGGGCAGGAGCAGAAGAGGTTTATTTCCCAGAGCAGAAGGCTTTTCTTCTGCATCAGCTTTGTATTAAATTGGTTTTATTTCTATCAGTATAAAAGAGGAAACCAACACTTCACTGGAGTTGGGAATCTGCCCCCATTAACAGTATATATGAAGCACACCAAAGACAAAGGCAAAATTGATTTCTGCTAAACCTGGTCAGTTCTGATAGACTCTGCTCTAGGAAAGGGTCAGAGAGACAACAGGACACTAAAAAGGATGTCTGAGTGCAAACTTGCACAGCTACTCCTTCTGGTTAACAGCCCTCTTCCCACACTGGCACCTAAACTCTGCAGGGACTTTGTCTTAAAGGAAAAAAAAATAACAATAATAGTAGTAATAGCAGTAGTAGTAGTAGTAGCGATATTGTTCCAGAGGTACCTGGGGTGATGTCCCTCCATACTGTATCTTGGTGGGAGCATTTGCCATCTCTGTCATAGCTGCTCACAACAGGCATCCAAAAATCAGGCATTCTGCCTGTGCTCCCTTGGGGTCTTCACATTGTATGTGTTGTGCACAACACGTGGGCAAGACGGGCTTTTGCAGAAAAGTCAGCCACAAGCATCAGTTTTGTTGAGAAGGAGACTGAGGGACATCCTCTCTTCCCATTGCTCAGTGCTCTGCTCAGAATCTCACCTGCATGATTATTAATCTGTGCTCTGAAAGAAAACAATACTGCTTGTTGGGTTTTTTATTTGGGGAGCAGAAAGAGCTTGCAAGGTACTTTTGGGTGAAAGTTCAAGGTGAAGGATCTGAAGCACAAGAAAGGTAGACTCCTTGTAGCCTTCAATAAAGCCTTCAAAAAGTTATGACTTAATGCACATGCAGGTCCTGTGGAGGATCTGGCCCTGATGTTCAATATAGAAATGATACTTAGTGGCTGAAGGAAAAAATCCAAAACAAGCCCTTAACATTAGCCAATTTAATAGCTTTAGGAGATGGACCATCAGCATCAAGGAAGATGGGGCCATGGAGAGATGCTCCAGGGCAGAGCGCAGTTTTATCAGAGTAAATGTCTATTAATTTAGACATATTTAATGCATGCTCATCCCAGAGAAGCACACAAGTTTCTCTATGCATCAATAATGATTTTTTTCCTACTCTTCGGGTAAGCCCTTCACAGATACCCACCGTTCGATCCTGAAGGTTCGACTTCATAAAGAAGTTGCAGTAGGAGGTGGTTATCCTCCAGCCTGGGTGGAATCTGTCACTGTTGTCATTTTAAAAGGCAATCGTGAGAAGGCATCTCACCCAGGCTGCAAGAAACAGCATCTTAATCTTGAAAGTCTTTCTGTTCTGCAGGATTATTTCCATGGAGCCAGAGGTAAGAAGCACCCTCTCCACTCCTGCTCCTCAAATAGCATTAAAATGCTCTCCAAATATAAGCAAGGTAGTTTCTCAGGGTCTTTGCTAGATTTAAAAATTAAAATTAAAATTAAAGCATTACTAGGGGCTAAAGGCCAGGCATATACTCAGCCAACTAGCTGTCAAAGATTCCACCTGGAACAAAGAGATTCCAAAATAAACTTTTAAATGAGAAGGATGGCGAAAAGCCAAGATGAAGTTGCAGAGGACACCTCATTAAAGAAATTGATAAGCCTAAGTCAGGTCAATCTGTTTAAGTAACTCAATGGCTTCAGTCAGATAGGAATAGATCTGTTTAATTTGCCTTCAGAAAAGCAGCAGCACAGTGGGAGCGGAGGAGGAGACCTTGTAGGGAGACATAAGCTTTCCATAAAAGTTGGTAATCATGCTGGAAGTTGCATCTGTGGTTTACTCACTTGGAAGAGAGACATCTCACACAAAGTGAGCTGAAACAGTTGTAGGCAGCGAGAGCAGCCGCACACAAGGAGCGGATCTGCCTTTGGCAGCATGTGCTGACACCGTGGGATCTTCCCTGCACAGCCACAGCCTGTATGGGAAACACAGAGCCGACCAAAAGAGCCGATCTGGTAAATGCAAAAAAAATAAATTTAAGGCATGAGCCAGAACCTAATTTCTTTTTACGCCTTTGCAGTACTAAGAGAGCTTCAGCAGGAAAAAGTGAGCTGATTTTCTGCTGGAACAAAAAGTTCAGAATATGGTTCTCATTTTGAAAGTCAAGCCCAGGGGCCCCAAATGGGAAAATAAATTCTTGCAGTTCAAAAAGACTGTGCTGTGAACTAAATAGCACTGCCTGGCCTCCATCAGGATGTCCGCTCTGCTTATGCTCGCCTGTGCTGATGGCAGGGTTATCACTTACTTCAGGATTTCCATGATGCTGAGAACAGCACAGCCACCAGTGTGCTGTGCATCCAGGCTGGAAACTGCCAACAGCCAAACAGCATCTTGCTAATGATTGCTGCTTACAGGGCACTGTATCAGCAGTAATTAGCAAACCACTGCTAAGCTCAGAGACTTCATTTGCAGGTATCCGGGTGACCTCACTGTTATGACTTTGGGGTTTATTTCATCATTGAGCAGAAGAATAATATCTGTAAGTAATTGCATGGTTTGGTAATAGGTAAATAAGAACTTTGCTCAAAAAAAAAAAAATAAAATAAACCCAGTGCTGATTTTATTGGGCAGATCTCAGCAGCAACCCAATAGGAGGTTTTGTCATGATTGGACTTAATCTACCTTCTAGAGATGATGTATAATAAATAATCGTAATGATTAAGAGCCAAACACATTGTAAATGGAGTCCCTATCATCCAGGCTTCAAGCAAACGTTAAGCTTTATAATGTATGAATGTACACAGTAATGAATAAGTATGTCTCCCACAGGCTTGTGTTCTTTGCAGGAATACTCTGAGGAGTTTGGTGTATGTCAGTAGCCTCAACCCAACCATTAAATACCCTTCAGTCAGGCCTCACAAATCATGAGGTTTTGAATTCTTTGACAGACCTTCTGGTCTCAGCACTGGGAATCGCCTCAAAGCTTCTACTGTTAACAGGAAAGTTAGAAAACAACTTAAAATGTGAAAGGAGAGATTCCCACATTCCCATAATGGTGTTTTGGCAAAATACCATTAAGATAACCATGTCAACATAATTAATTTTATCAACTAGGCAATAATCCGCAAGACTAAAACCTGCAGATCCAATGTCGAAGTGAAACTCATTTGTCTGGAACTGAGTAGATTATTTTTTACCTTGGGAAAATGTATTACATCCCAATTGGAGGCTCTCCTGATTTTACTAAAGGGGCCATGTTAGGCATGTACTTCACCAGGGATGTGGGGAACCGAGGGGTCCTTGCTGCTTCTGGCTGCACCGACATCATCTGCTTTACTTATGGCATAGAATCATAGAGTGGTTTGGGTTGGAAGGGACTTTAAAGATCATCTAGTTTCAACCCCCCTGCCATGGGCAGGGACATCTGTCACTAGACCAGGTTGCTCAAAGCCCCATCCAACCTGGCCTTGTACACATAGGACTTTGTACCAAGACTCTCCAATACCCCAGCACACGCACAAATGTTGTTCCCTTTGGGACAAAAGGAGGCAAACCCAGGAGCTACACAGGTTGAAGGGATGAGCATATTTTAGCCTGAATTTTGGCTAGATGATTAAAATAGACCATTAAGTCGTTCTTCTTTGGCTGGATTTATTGTTGACCCAACAAAAAAAAAGCACACAGGGCTGAGTACCTGCCAAGCCTGTGCAGAGCAGTTGCACTAAATTGAAAAAAACAAAACAAAACCAAAACCAGTGTAAAATCAGAAGGAAGCCACAGACACTTATTTTGTCTTACACCTGCAAAACTAAAGCTAACCTCCCTTTTTTCTCAATGGAAACCCTGCAAGTGTAGATCTTGGGGAAAAAAAAAACACACCTCACACTGAATATTAGTGGATGTTTAAAGATCCCATCTCCATTCAAAACTTCACATTCTGAAGTTGAACACATCTTGATTCACCTTCTCCTAGAAACTTGCAGTTCCTCTTCTACGGGATATGAAAAAAGCAAAGGGAAGGAGGAAAATCAAACATGGTACATGCCCACATGCCCAAGACAGCCAGATCTGGGCAGGTGGATGCACAAGGAATCCCTTGTGTCTCAAGGGTGCTGAGAGATGGATGATCTCGATCTGGAGAGAGCTTGGGTTAGTCAAATGACTTTTTCAGGGCTTTGTGCCAGAATGAAGCAGAATGAATCAGAGATAATCCTCTGAAAGAATGACCCATACAGCAAGGGAAGAGCCAGATGCTTCCTGTCCATGAGATTTCAGGGTAGCCTGAGATACATATCAGGACACAAGTTCAGCAAGATCAGCAGCAGCAGGTCAGAGGGAAAAAAAGGTTAACAAAATTTGGAATATGACAGTACAAAAGCAGAACTACAGGGCAAGTGCTTTGTGCTGGGATGTTGTCACTCCCTGAAGTCTGGCACTGAGAAATGGCAGCGGCCAGAGCACCGGAGAGCTATCCCAGTGCAAAGCTGCACATGGGCAGACAGTAATCTAAAGGACTGTGTGAAACCAGATATTCATGAATGGTTCAGCACAAACCTTAGAAATAAGAAATGCATCACTGTGAAGCAGGCTGAGTGTTCCCAGCAATGTGAAATGAAATTTTTAATTTAAAAGCTACCAAAATTAAAAAAACAACAACAACAAAAAAAAAAAAACACAAAAAAAAAAAAATGCTGATTTTTTAAAATAAGTAGAGGTTTGTTTGTTTATTTTTATGGAAGCATTTGTATTTTGAAAGTCTAAGGATCATCCAACACAGTATTTCAGACCTCAGAAGAACTGCCCACACTTAGCTGTGGGTTTTTTTTAACATAGTTCCTTAAATGTCCAAAATTAGGTAATTAAGTAAATAGTGCCTCTAGCAGACATTTGAGCTTTCTGTGGTAAGACTTTCCAGTTACATCATGTGGTCTTTAGCAACATCTTTCCTTGCCTCCGAATATTTCACTGTCTCAGAGGATTTTAGATCACATCATATCTAAGGCTGTATCTGTCCAACTAGTCACAAATACTCAATGAGTTGAACACACAGAGAGACATACAGCAGAGCACTGAGCAGCAGAAGCGTGATGCAAAATTACAATCCAAAATCTTCTGAATTAGAATCATGTTTTCACATCCCACAGTTGCATTTGCAAGGCAGTTGTCCTTTTACTTCTGTAGAGAATGACCAATATTTTTAGCTTTATTCTTTTACATGTTTAGTTATTAGCAGAGAATGGAAATGATGTGTCTCTACTAAAGAAATTTCACTTCTGCATCCCCTCATGCCTTCCTAAGAAAAGCCAACAAAAGCACTTTTTTTCAATGACAGTGAACACATGTAAGAGCAATGGGCTATCAAATTAAAGGCAAACATGTTATATTATCAATGGCGAATTGCTTACACAGCAGAGCTATCCTACTGAAAAAAATGCTCATGAATCTTCTGCTACAAAACATCAGACAAAATCATCTGAACAGTGTGGACAAAGGGAAATTACCACAGAAATTACAACTGATCAGACACTTGTGCAGGAGAAACTCCATCCCCAGGTAATTGCCAGCTATTGGTGCTTCACAAGACCACCAAAAAGTTGTGAAAGCCTCTTTAAGATAGGAAAAACCATCTCCTCCTCAATATTTTGAAGGCAGCAATACAGCCCAAAGTATGAGATACAATATCTGGCCTATCAGAAACCCTGATTTTCTGGCTTTCTCAGAACTGCAGTGCAGTAGCAACTTTCAGGGTCAGCTAGACTTTGACAGAGCAGCAATGCCCCACTGGAACTTAAATGTTGCTATTCTTTCATTTCAGAAAAAAAAATGCTAACGTTAGCCTTGTGGCAGAGGGCTCACAACATCGTTTCAAGCAGGGGACAAGGCCAAGTATTAAATACTTGACGAAGTTGTTTTCTCATGTGGAAAACAAACACTTTGCAAAAGCTTTCTCTCACTACATGTGCGGGTGCCTGGGATCGGGTCAGTTTGGACCTCTCATCTGTGAGAGGGTACAGGGAGTGTACACAGGCAGGAGACACCAGCTGAGTTAGTTTTCAACTAAGACATGTATCTTAGTATGATTGGTTCTTCGGGATTTGACTCTATATATAGTAAACTTTTATGGAAAAGAGTCTGGGTCTTGGGGTCTGCAGGACAGCTCTGAGTCAATTGGGCCAGTAATACTTTTTTCCTTCCTACAGAAAGAGGAGCAAATCTTGTTAATTTTGAACCATAAAGAAGCTTCTCCAACTCTTTCACACTCATCTACAAGGGACAACACCTATGTGCTGGATGTTTTTTCAATAGATAACACCAAAATATATTTTTTAATGTTTATTTGTTTGTTTGTTTTTTATTTTTTTAATGGCATAAAAGAAGCAGGCAGGCACAGCTCTGACTGACTTTCAGTAAGGTGTAGACAACTCAGTGCTGTTTAGGCTCTGAAAGTCTCCCATCAGCTTTCCTGGCAGACACAGCCCTAGGGCTTCAATTCTCCACAGAAGAAGAAAATCATAAACCCAGTATTAGCTCCTTTAGTTTAGATGCCCCAGCCTCTACCCTCCGGTATTTGCATCCCTAGTAAAGAGGTTAATGGGATCTCACTCCTAGTCATGCTGGAGCAGGACCCAATGCCTCAACGCCTGACCAAGTCATCAAGGCTTCTTTAGACTGTCAACAGGGATGAAGTCCCACCTCCAGACCTATTTTTTTGATGTTTCCTCTAAAATGAGACGAATCACATGCTAAAGTACCTATTTCTCTTTGCAGTCTATAAAAGGAGGGCAGATACCCAGCTCTGACAGCAGCACATGCATTGCAGATGCTTGCACTTGGTGGGATGCATCCCACCCTGATGTCCTGCACTCTAAGCAAATTCCCAGCACAGGAAAATGCTCCCTGCTCCAGTAGGAGCATGAACTACTTCCCTCCTCCCCATACCTGTGCTCCATGCACTCCCTTTCATTTCATAAGGTGAGCAGTTTTCTCCCAATTAAAACAAACTAGAGTGTTTTTAAAATAAAATGGAGCTCCAATTCCCTTGGTGACACTGGAAAGCATGCTCACTTATCCAAGGTCATTTTTAAATTCTGAAGTCACAGCAGCATATGTTTCCCAATATCAGCTGTGGCTCTGTCAGCTGGCAGCACTGAGAGAGGGGAGGTGGAGTAGGAGTCTTGCCCATGAGAGGTACATGTGTGAGACCTGGAGAGACGTAGAAACCAAGCCCTACCCTCAGCGCTCAAAGACAGGGCTTGTTGCCAAATATGAACATGGTTTTCCTTCATGTCTTAGTCATCCCACATGTTTTTGCTCCACATTGTACTTCCTAAGGAAATGAGTCCCAGAAGCCAGCCTTTTTTCCTAGCTGTTTGTTTTCTCAATTCCTCTGAGCACTGACTCTGACAGCTTTCCCTCGCTCATTTTTGTCCTCACCACCAGCCCAGGATACCCAGGACAGGGCTCTTAGCATTTTTTCACCTGAAAACCACAGAAATTAATATTTCAGACTTGCCTGGCAAAAAAAAATGTGCTGGATCTACCATGGTGGGGAAGCCCTGTGAACCCAAAACCACCTTCCCTGGCATGGGTACAATCACCATATCTCCATACCCCTTCCCAGTGCTGTGACCAAGAGGAGACAGAGATAACATTATTCCAGAATTCATCCTGCCAAAGAAAAGATGAGTGTTGTGGTAGCATCCTCCTCCACTCTCCACCACTGCATGTCAGGAGAAATATGAGAGTAACATCTCTGAGTAGGTACCAGAGTAACTGCAGACCATATGGCACCTCAGGTTACGGAGTTGCCTGGACAGCAGTAATTCCCTCACCCACCAAGGTTGGCTGCTTGAAAGGTTGACACCTTTACAGCTACTTTGGGCCTGGCAGCCCTCCAAACTATGATCCCATGGGGCACTACTGTGCACCTGCACTGAATCATTCCTGTACCCATGCACCCTTCACTGTTGAAGGTCATCATGGCTGGATTTCAACTCTGCTTTCATGGGCAGGGAGACAGCAGCATCCCACTTTGATACCCTCTTCAAGGATGTTCCACCTCTTTGCCAAGCAGGGCTACAAAATCCTGCTGACGGATACGTATTCTCAACACACTGCCAACCACATGCTGTCATTTGCAGCTGTCTACTATCTATTAAGAGTTATTAATCATAGAATCATGGAATGGTTTGAGTTGGAAGGGGCCCTAAAGATCATCTAATTCCAACCCCCCTGCCATGGGCAGGGACACCTTCCACTAGATCAGGTTGCTCAAAGCTCCATCCAACCTGGCCTTGAGCCCTTCCAGGGAGGGGGCAGCCACAGCTTCTCTGGGCACCCGGTGTTAGTGTCTCACCACCTTCATAGTGAATGAGCCACATTCATTTTTCCCATCTAGTATATTATGGGTTACAAGTTTGTAGCTTACAAAACCAAAATTATTATTCAAGATTCTTATATACTGAGAGCTCAGGTACCATAAACTACCTGTCTAACAAAAGGAAACACACTTTTATTTTATAAATAGGAATAATTAGGATCACATAAGCATTAAATTCTCCTTTCCTCATCCAAAACAGTGGAGTCTCTAGGAATATTACTCTGGTGCATTTTAACATCTCATCAGTCATGTTTGCACAACATGGGATATGGAGAACACTTAAAGAGAAAAAAAAAAAAAGTCCATAGTGTTATTTATCCTACCAGAGTCTCCTTATACTGCAAATTCAAAGGTTCCCCATATGTCTTCATTACTTTAAACTTTTGGCATCTGTGACTTCCCCACAGAATAAGCCATCTGCATTTCAGCTTTTCAACAGTAGGTGCCTAAGGATTGTCAATACTTCAGGTATACTGTGCAGACCTATCCAGCTCTGTCTCAAAAATTTTTAGTGTGATAGCACAGTTAAAAAAGAGGTAGAAACAAAATATTAATAAAAAACAGACAAGCTCTGAAAGAGGTGCAAAATAGCATCTACAGACTATAGCTTGCAAAACCACACCGAAGTGGAATTCCCAGCTCTTCTATGGCAGAGATAGAAATGAAACCCTGTCTCCAGTCCAGTGTCCTATCCAAACTCTATCCCATTTTGCTCACTTTAAAAATGAGTAGTCTCTATTTACCTAATGTCTACGAATAGGACCATTTCAAAGGCTGGAATCAGAGATCATATCACAGACTTTTGTTGAAACAAAACTAAAGTAAATGTTATCTTGTTTCTTTGAAACTGTAGGCTCACTAGTGATCAGCCTGTGATTATACAGTAGTTAAGAATAAGCTCAAATCAATATTGTCACTGAAACCCATCTTTTCAAAGCAGTACCCATAGCAGCACTGCAAGTAGAGGGGCCAAGTGTTAATGTATGTTGTCAGAAAGTGTAGCTGGGAGAATAGTGATTCAGGCTTGTATCAGCAGCATACGTTACAGACATATTCTGGATATTTCATAAATAGCAGACTTCAGTCAGCCAGGAGTGGTTTTCCTTGATCAAGCATGGATTGATAAGATAGTTGTGTAGATAGATAGAGAGAGAGAGATTGAGAGAGAGAGAGAGAGAGAGAGAGAGAGAGAGAAAGAGAGAGAGAAAGAGAGAGATATCTCCTCACCTACTCCAAGAGGTACTTTGTGTAAGAAACATCTGTGCTCAGGTTGCCCAAATATTCCATCTAAACCTGCCTCTATTTTTCTTTCTCATACATTAGAAGGCAAGAGAGGTATTCCCATTTTTCTTGTTGTAGTTTGGGACCTCACAACGTAGACCTTGCTAGTTTTTATTATTCCCACACATGCCATAGTTCCCCTTCCCATTGTTATCTACTGACACATTGTCACTGAAGGGGAAAAAGGAAAGAGAAGGTGCTAATGACACGAAACCCAAGTTTTTAACCTGAAGTTTATTCCGCTTTGGCTGTCTAAGGCTCCTTGAAGCATAAGCCCAGTTTTTCTGTTTAAAAAAGGAATTACCCAAGTGACTCCCCTCTTGCAGAGAGAGAGACTGCTAGCTTGTCCATCACGTGCCAGCATTCAGAGCACATCACTTGTCTGTGCTTACGGCAAGAATCTGATTCCTGCAATTTATTCCTGGGTCTGCTGTGGATTGCATGGCTTTGGGGAAATCGCAATAAAAACTAGAAAACTTGACAATTTTAAAGTGATGTTTCCCTTCCCAAAAGGACTATTCTTGTAGAGACTTGTTTAAGTTCAAATACTGAAGTTGAGATTTTAAACTTGTGCTTACATTTTAAGTCTTGTTCACATAGTCATTAGCAGTATTAAATTGGGGGAGAATCTACTTTGAAATTTAGTTATCTGGTACCATGAAAAAGTGCTGGCATGGTTGTTTGAAGTTCTGAGAGGGGCTGGTACTCCAAACCAGGAGATACCAGAGCTTTTCAAGTCCTGCTCATTATCTGCTTTGCAATGACACAGGAAACAGTAAAGGCTTTAATCTGTAAATAATCTTTCTTTCAGGGATCTGGGAACAATCTACAGGACATAGCCATTGCAGGGTTTTTTTCTTTTTCCTCCATGAAATGGTTCATTCAAGTACTGCTCACTTAATAACAAGTTTGGGGAGAAAAAAAAAAAAAAAAAGAAAAATGAAAAATAAGTGATGTGTTTTTATGCAAAGCCAAAACTCCTGCATCTCTTTGCTCTTCTTGCTCTACAAACAGCTTTCTTAAATTGCAGGAGATGTGGTTTTGCATAAGAATGTTTCACAGAACAATAGGGAAAAATGATTCTCAGACACAAGGGAAAAATTAAGAAGGAAAATGCAAAACAAGATGGCCAGATGAGCAGTTAAAGGCTCTGACACCTTGATCTCAGCACATCAAATAGAATACATCTACTTACACGCAGACTGTGCCCTTTTCCTAAAAGTACACTCCCCCCTCAATGCACAGATATTCAACTTCAGATCAAAGCATTCTCAAGGACTTTTTTCTTTCAACCACTTCCAGTCACCCTCATTTCTTTCTACACCCCTTGATACATCGGATACAGGGCAGAACTTCTGATGCGAGTTTTAACACTGTACATCACCATGATTAATCAGACTTCAGCAAAAAGACTGTAATGATAATTTCAGAAAGAGGGAGGATTAATTTTGCTGTGATACTGCAAATCAATCTTCATTTTAGAGTAATTAATTGCAGCAGCTACAAGACTGGCAATACAGACACTACTGCTGCAGGTACACAGCAAGAGTACCGCCCAGGTACCCTGCAGCAATGCAAGCTACAGGTTTTGCAACTAGGATGGATTTATGATGGGACTGTATTACTGCAACAGGTTGCCCAGAGAGGTGGTAGATGCCCCATCCCTGGAACATTCAAGACCAGGTTGGATGGGGCTCTGAGTAACCTGATCTAGTTGAAGATGTCCCTGATCATTGCAGGGGGGTTGGACCAGATGACATTTTAAGGTCCCTTCAAACCCAGACCATTCTATGATTCTTCTACCCTGCTAGTCTACCCCCAAGATCAGAATCAGAGGACTATGCTTGCAGGTTAGAAGAACAGCAAGTACAAGAAACACCTTAGGGAGTCACACTGCTTGTCTAGGTAAAATGGGGTGAAATCCAGGCCACGGCAAATTTGGTAAAAGCTGCAGACAGAGAAAGGAACTCAATAGCTGATTTGCAGTAACTGGTTATATTAAGAATACTGGAAAATGCATCGATGATACTAGTTTAATAATTAAGAGCATCAAACTAAAACTTTGGGCCAAATTATGTTCCCATTTTAGTTCATTTAGATCTGTGTAAATGAATTGAATTACTCAAGATTTTTGACAACGTAATAAAGCTGGTAATTTTGGCATTGCTGTCCATGGGTACTCATTACAGAAGCTAAACCATAGGCTCGCTCCAGATGGCTTGTCTCTACAACACAGCATACATCCAAGGCACTTCATAAACTAATCACCTACTGATCATATCCCTTCAATTAAAAATTACTCAGTATTTCCAAGTGCTGGCATCCATTTTAGAAATACCAGAAAATTATGAAGTGCTTGGCCAATAATATGGAGCTTTTCCTAACATTACAGAAATGTCAGCTAAACAACATTAACCAGTTCAGTAAGGCAGTATAGTTTATATTTGGCACACAGTCTATTTGGAAATTTCTCCACCTCTACATCTGCTGTGGCAACAGCCTTAGTGGGACCAGCTGAGAGCAGAGACAACTAAGGAAAAAATGTCTCCTACCCTACAGTGAGAATATAGATGGAGAAAATTTTTAGAGCAATTTGATTCAATCAAATAGCAAAATCTCCAAAGGAAGCTCCAGCATTGCTTCTTTTTGATGAAGCAGACCCAGGTTGATGCACATGTTGCCACAGAGGAGAGGATGCAGGAGAGGAGACTTTTGCTCAGCACTGTGGGGTTAACCAGAAGATTTAATTCCTCCACTAAATTATGCATTTGCTTATGTCATTGTGCCACTTTTTCTGGTTTATGTCAGGTGAATATAGAAAAGTAGACAGTTGTGGATCTGAGAGGAGGATAATGATAATTTCTTTTGGTGGAAAACAGAAAAATACACAGAGCTTTCCACAGAGTTTTCTGGTTTCCTTATATAAACCATAGACACAAAACCAACTGGTTTTTTTTACTCTTAATGCAAACTCCTCAGAGCATTGCTCACCAGCTATTTCAGTTTGAATCGATGAAGTCTCTTCTTCAGGAATAGTCATTAGCTCCTCCAGCCTCTGCTGATAGATAGACAGGGCTTACATTAGTCATGGCTAACAACTTGGAACAACTAGCAATAAAGCTAAATTACACCTTTGGTGAAGTAGCAGACTTTCTTACTCATTGTAAAGAAAATTAAGGGTATTCTCCAGACAAACGGCTGTGCATGTCAAATTTGGTTCAATATATTTAATGTCATAGCCACACTTTCAGCCAGGAAAAGGTGACTTATCTCCACAGCAAGAGAAGATCTTTGTATGGGATAACTGAATCGATGTGAGCAAAATCTTCTTGTACTATGCCTTTTTCACCAGTGTCCCAGAATTCAGTGTTTTTTCACTACACTGGGTGAATTATGTGCTGTAGGTATCCTACAGTCCACATACACAGGATCCTCTGTGGTCATCTAAACAACCTTGTATGTGCCTTGTCATTTCCCTTTGTGAATATACCCTGCTCATCTGCTGAGGCAGCCATTTACCATCTCTTCTCAAAGACGTTATTCATGACATTTAATTCAGTCACTCATGTCCCCCATGCTTTCATTGTTTATAAATATTAACATCCCTGATTGCTATATAGCACTACTGTAGTTTAAAGCTTGAAGCATCTCAAATAGTCATGGCAAAGAGACAGTTATTGGGAAATCAAATCTGACAACCGAATTCAATAGTAACATTTTCAAAGGGAATAAGGTGGGCCATTGCATGAGGCCATCTATCTTGCTCCCTGACCTTATATGGCTGCATTTAAGTAGTTCAAACACTGTGCAGGTGTGTCACTACACCAAAATTGTGCTTTTCAGCAATGAAAAATGTGACTTGTTCATTTGAGAATATGCCCAGATATATAACAACATACCAGTTTTCTTTAGAACAGCCCTATGAAAAGGTGTATTCCACTTTCCTTTTATTATAATACATACAAGTGTGATATAAACATACCCTTAAAAATAAGCATGTAGACAATCAAAATGTAAGCAAAAAGTATATAAATTGGGGGCTGTAAAGGAGTTGGCCATGACAATCTAAAGTCAACCTGTGCTTTCCCACCCTGAAATTGTGTTTGCCTCTGGTACTTGTTTCAGTGAACATTAGCTTAACTTGTGCTAAGATCATTTTTCTTCACAGCAGATGGGTATGTCTTTATTCCAGAAACCCCAGTATTTTCAGCTAATAGCGTCACCCCATTCTCAGTTGCAGATCTTTTCTTGCAGATGCCACTAGAGACCAGGGACCTAGTGTACTAGCTTATTCTTACTTCACTGCTAGTAACTAGTCACTGCAGGTCATTAAGGAGACTTGTCTGGCTGAACAGTTTCCAGAATTGCAATTAAATAGTTATTTAATATCCTCAGATGTAAGGTGCTATGCAAATAATGAGCACTGTGTTATACCAAAGGGGACCTCCTGCTTACCAACTCCTATTAGTGCAACAGAGGTAAATGGGTTCTAGTCTGAGTTTTTGAAATACAGTTTCCTGGATGAAGAGTCTTTAGTTTAAAATAAACCCTGCTGAACAAGCTATAGTCCACTTAATTTGACAAATTTAAACAATTAACCTGTGGGAAGACAAGCTTCTTTTTCAAATTTGCAGGTCAGCTGCCTTGAGAAAATGTCTGAAGTACAAAAGGCTTTCAGAGCCAGATTCTGATTTCATTCAGCATGGTGTAAATTATGAATAAGCCCTTTAGAGATTAGTAGGAGCGAGATCAGATTCAGGTTCTTGGAATTAAGCACAAACCAATTGCTCGTTGGGCTTATACTAATTCTGCTAAGTACAAAGCAATTCTCCTTCAATATGTCTCTCTCCCATTCTGTCTTAAAGCACTCTGAGCTGAGGAGCAAAGGAAGTGCTGCTGATAACACTCAACAGAAGATACTTGTAATTGTAAAATATTTTGCCTACAAAGTTACCAAATAAACCCTGCAATAAAAAATAAAATTAAAAAAAAAAAAAAGCAAAACAAAACAAACCAACAAAAAAAAATGCACCAGCAAACAAATAAAAAGCCCTCTTCAAATTACACAGTAAGAGCAAAGTTGTGTTTAAAGATCCCTTCTGACCCCCAAACCATGAAATAAACTACAGTAACCATCTTTTACAAGAAACCAACACATTTAATTACTTTGATTTACAACATCTCTCTCCGGTTCTAGGTATATATCAAAGGAAAACATAAGCAGAGTTTTTGCCAGATGCATAAGACATCTTTAGGAAGCATCTCAACAGGAATTCCAGCATTGTTACAAATTAATACAGCGTCATCTGAACATCACTTATGTCCTTCCCCTGACACCGTCTTCTTTGAAAGGTCAGGTAATAAAAGGACAAACATACTAGTGAGTACCTTGCTTATTTTTAGGTAAGATAAAAAACCAAGTCACTACCTTGATGAAACTGAGCATCACTGTGCAACTATACCAAAAAGATATAACTTTTTGCCATTCATCATTCTTCTGGTACCTGCTAACATACCACTTTGAGTGTGCACCTAGAGAATCCTGGTGAAAGAGGCTAAGATATAAGTCTCCATCCTATTTAGATCAAGATACAAATCTCACAAGTGATGAGGAACCGGAAGTTACCTGTTGAGAGGGATAGCATGAGCCTGCATAAATACTATTCTCATTTGATGTGGAGTAGTTTAGTCTCTCTGCCTTGATGCTTACATCGTCTATGCCTCCCAAAATAACCTACTGAGCAGACTGAAGGACACCTTTAATTCTGGATGACAGATGTGTTGCTTTGTTCTTCACCTCTTAGAAAAAAAAAAAAAAAGAAAAAAACAGTTTTAGCACTCCCAACACCCAAGTCACTCTGCAGGTTCCCACTGCATGCCTTAAAGATGACTTGTCAGGTTTGAAATCTTTTACCATGTACTGTTGACAAAGGACCCTTATCCCATGGCCTTTGAGGAAGTAAAAACAGTCTTGTAACAATCTCATGTCCCAACAACTTTGATGAGGAAGCTGAAATTCAATAGGAGCTATAAGGGGACTGTCAAGGGCTGTCACAGCCGTGAAAGAATCTCCCTTGGGAAGGGGAGGGTAACTTTGTAACAAATAATATTTTATCTTTATTTACCTTCAGCTGGATAGTTGGACAGTGATGATTGATGGCTCTAAGAAAAAAAGATTCTGCTATACAGATTGAGGAGACCTGTTGGCTTTGGGTAAGGAAACCACGAGCCTGATCATACAGTCGCCATGCGTTTTAAAGATTATAAGAAGTCATAAGAATTCTAAGTCTCATTAAGCAGATGACAGCTTCAGCAGTCAATTTGAACACATGTGCTGAGCAACATCCCTGTGCTGACTCAGAGGCAAGCATGCTACCCACTTTGTCTCCATGAGGTATTTTGGTCTTGCCTTCAATAGTCTCCGGATAATGAGTAGATCAAGCCCTAATGAGCTCATTAGATATGACAAGTCTGTAATCAAGGTTACTATGCACGACCCTATTTTCTCTTGAAGAAAGGTGAAACCGTCATGCAGCATTTTATTACTGACGGAAGAGAGGATTAAAAACAAAACACAGCACTTGGTCCAGGATGTGGAACACCTTATTTCCTTGTAAGTTAATACTGTTGTTGCCAGCCAAAGTGATGTTGCCACGTACCTGATCAGGAGTAGCAATCAGCTCAGAAGAGAGCATGGCAACTGGAAGGGGACACCTGAAAGATTGATTCTGACAGATATAAAAGCAAAGAGGGTTTTTAATATTCAGAAAAGTGTCAGTGCCCTAATAACAGAATTTCCGTCTCTAAGAGCTACACTTGTCAAATGAAACCTTATTAGATACAAAGTAAAAAAGCATCCAGGCTTCCACAGATTCAGAACTGTTCCCTTTGTAGAGGTGAGGGACTGTGAAGGAGGTTCTTTTCAAAACAGGCAAGTCTGGGCTGGTTTTACCCTCAACTTGACCCTCGGGCACGGATGCCAGCATGCTACATTACACAATTTAAGTGAGGAGGATGCCAGCAGAGCAGGAGCAGGCAGCACCAGTTGCAACGGCACCAGGTTTCACCCTGCAGAAGAGCTGTCTTTCAAAGACAGCTGGTTTCTTCCAGGAGTGGGAAGGGTTACACACCACCCTGGTAATCCCACTCTTGGTGTGTGCACCTCTGCCAAGCAAACCTGAAACTCCCATAGGAAGCGCAGCAGGTTGCCTCAGGGTCTCTTGTTCCACCTCCAGTCTGCTCCATCAGAACCTCTTCACTGAGGACACACACTGGTATCTTCAGCATCTGCATATCACAGCCAATAAATTTCCAAGCAAGACAGTAAGGCCATAAACTGTTTACTGGCAGACAACAGACAGGTTCATAGTATTATTTTCCAAATTCAGAGACATGCCAAAAGTGTGGTTAGTGGCTCTGAGAAAAACCTCAGGGGAGAATTACACTTTGATGAAATGCCATTTTCCAAAATGAAGCTGTGCTGGGGTTTTTTAATAAAATACAGAGAACCTCTAAGTTTGCATGTGGTAAGATAAATCAGGGAAATAACATTCTGAGCAAAGCTTCTTTAAGAATTCACACACACAAAAGAAGAGAAGTTGGATGTGTGAGTCCCTGTCAGCTCGCCTGAGGAGGATCTAAGGGTTGCTTTCTGCTGTACTACACATCTAGGTCTTGGTCAGTCTTGTTCCCACAGGACAACTGTCATTTTTCCAAAATAATAACTTTAAATGGGGCTAAATTCTTACTATTGTTTGTCAATTAGTGTGATGACAGTCCCCACAGACAGGACTTGGGTATTTTAAGCCACGGGGACAAAGGGCTACTATCTAAACTGGGGTGGGGGGAGCTTTTCTTCAAGAGACAATAGAAGCAGTGACCAAACTGAGCACTTCTGGCTTAATCTGGTTAAATTTTAGCTTTATATAGCATTCTTCATCCAGAGCTTTTACACATAAAGGTAAAGTGTGTGTCCTCCTTTTAAAATAGCAGAAACAAAGCACAACAAATGAGCCCCTCTCCTACAACCGCAGCGGGTCAGATGTCAGCAGAGGAAGAAATGAGCAGCCTCTTCTCCTGATGTTCTGTGAAACAGTTAGCCTCCTCCAAACCAGCTGGGATGGCCGTTCTAACCCATCAACTCTTTTCCATCCAAACCTCCAGTTTGTCCCCTATTAAAAAAAATCCCCAAAATGAATTGCAATTACATATCAACATCCTCTGCCAATACTTACACTCAACTTGGTATTGACAGGAGGCTCTCACCTTGCAGAGAGGCAACATATTCTAAAATGCTTTGTTTCATTACATGTTTTAGCCACTTCTGCAATTACTGTATCACCTTGTATTTTTCAACAACCTTGTATTCTTTCAACAACCTTGTATTTTTTCAACAGCTAGCATCCATCTCCCACTCCTTCACTCTTTGGCCTCACAACCACTTATGTAGCTGCTCGAGGCTTATTTCTGTTTGAAGCATTGGCCATTTTACACGGCAGTTACAGTGCTTTTGGAGAAGCATAGGTAGGGCACAAATCAGTGTCTTAACTGGGCATTTACACCCAACTCTTGTTGGTGTAATTTAACTGTCTGAATTGTGAGCACTACGTCAAATCACAGCAACACTTGGAGGAACAATATATATATATTGATCTAAACACTTTTTTATTTTCTGAAAACTTCCATGATTTTAAAGGACCATTAAAAGAAATAGAACTAGGTGTCTCAATTTCTATCACATTTATTTCCTGTAACTTGAGTGAAATTTCCACTTGCAAGAGACCTGAATCACCCCATTTTTCCTCAGTGTGGAACATATAACACAGTTCCCCAGTGCCCTCAAATATTTTACATTGCATATATCCTACAGGTGAATGAAACACTTCCAGTTTGTGAAAGGGGCCAAAAAGCACCTGAATATTGCACACAACTATGTATATAGTTAAACAAGTCCTATCAAACCTAATCTAGTGGCCTTGAACAAAGTTTGACTGTAATCAGTACACTTTTTAATGGGTTTGCTTTATTAGATTGTCTCCCAGACTACACACACATCTCACTGCCCTAGCAATCTAATGAAGTGGCCATGTGAGATGGCATGACAGAATCTCTCCAGCATCCCCACAGTTTTGTCACAGATTTCTGTAGCTGCTGCTATTTCATGCATCCTGCTACCACAATACAGGCTTTTCCTCTATCATTTGTGGTCTGAAGCAGTTTTTAATTTTGCATATCTATTTCTGCATATTTTTGCAACATTAACAGAAAATCTGCTGTGACAGCCACATTGAGGCAATGATACTTTATGTTCCTCTGTAAGGTCTCAGGAACCAGGCAAGCAAAAGCAGCCCACCAACAGCCACATGGAAAAAGCACCAAATTGCATGATCCTTGCAGCAGTACAGTGATAGACTCATTGTAGTAAACAAAGAAGAAATATAGGTGATTTCTGTTGCATTGGCAGCATTTTTGCGATTTTCTGATGCCAGTACTGCTCAAGAGACTGGAAGATAGCGAATCACTAAGGCCAATGTCCCATATCTAAAGCTCTTTTCTCCATGAGGTTGAAGATTTCCTTTTACTTTCCGGACTCGAAATCAAGCCATTGGTCAAAAGGGCAACATTTATATCCTTACTGGAGTCTCCATGCATTTTACAGGCTGAACTCAAACTCCAGGAAAGCAAAACGCTGTCATTTACAACTGGCAAGACTGGAGCAGAGCTCTGATTCAGTTGTGGAAACGGGACTGACGAGAGGAAGAACACGTGCAAAAGAGGAAGAAAAACCACAGAAGGGTACCAGAACATCAGGACAGAAGGACCTTTCAGTGTCCACTCAGGATGGAGAGAAATGGAGATGAAACTAGGAAAACTCTCCCTGAAGCTCTGAAGCAGCTCGCAGTATCTCACACATGCTTTGAATTCCTATGGGCATGGGCACCTCATGTCACCATATTGCAGCTGTCAGAGTAACATCAGCAGAGATAAGTCCGGAGATGAGATCCTGAATCAAAGTCATATTCCTCTGACCCCACAGCTTTGCCTCCTGCCCAGGCACTCCCTGTGAACCCACTACAGAGTTCCCAGTTACATGGGTAAGCCATACCATAGGCATTTCTGGCAACCCAAAAGAAAGGAGCTGCCTTTTGTCAACTTTATAAAGCATCCCCACACTACCCTTTCAAACTGTTTTCCTCCCTTTAGCATCATAAAAGAGGACTTTGATTTCCATGTGATATTTTATAAAAGCCAGTTTACATTTAAATCTCACCTTTCTAAGCCAGAGAAGTTTTTTCAAGAGTCCTTTTAACTACTAACCTTTTAGAAAGGTGTTCTGGTTTAACCTCAGACAGCAAATAAAACATAATAATAGCAATAATAAAAATACAATAATAATAGTAATATAACAGAGAGATAAAAAACAAGAAAAGATAAGTACACAAACACAATGCAATTGCTCACCACCCACTGACCAATGCCCAGGCAGTCCCCAAGAAGTGATCAGTCCTCCCCAGATAATCTCCACAGTTTATATACTGAGCATGATGTTCTGTGGTATGGAATATTCAGATCATCTGAACTAGATGGCTAGTTCAGATCAGCTGCCCTGAGCAGGCTCCCTCCCAGCTTCTTGTGCACTTGCTGCTGCCAGAGCACGGGAAACTGAAAAATCCTTAAATTAGGAGAAGCACTATTTAGTAACAACTAAAACATTTGTGTGTTATCACCATTATTCTCATACTAAATTGAAAACACAGCACTGTACCAGCTAATAGGAAGAAAATTAACTCTATCCCAGCTGAAACCAGAACAAAAGGCTAATGCATTTTTTCCTTGCATTTCGGTGTTGCCATTGCAGACTAATCTCCAGAGCGTGAGAAATAACTTCACCATAACTTGCATAACTTCATTGCAAAGGTTGGTATTCTCAGCTCCTGAACTGTATGTGCCTCTATGTCCTGTCTGCAAACTTAGTTATCTACCTGCTTTGTGTTTCTACTTGTGCTACTACTTGATCACCTAGAGATATAAGGTATCCCTCAGCAGTAACATTTGAAGTTTGATGATGAACTTTTTGTTAACAGGATACAGGGCAAGCAAAAGTTAATTTGAATGTTTCAGGGTGAATTTTTAGGCTAGAATTAAGCCAACTGTTTGGGAAGAGCAGCAGGTCTGTTCGCAAGTTTCAGTGAAGCCACAGGAGACCTGATCATACAGTCATTGTTTCTCAACAAGAGTAAATTTTATCTGAGGATGTGGGATGGGGAAAGAAGAGAAGAGAAAGATTGAGAAGGAAGATTTCTAATTCTTCTAATGAGCATTAGACAGAGAAACAGGAGAGAACCTTTATTTACTTGAAATGCACAGAATTATCCCTGAAGTGAAAATCTGGGTGAACCTTCTTAAGAATAATAACTTCAATACAAAAACAGTTTCAAAGAGACAAGAAACAAAAACCCAAATTCAGGTATAATATCAGTATTGCCATCAGCCGACATAAACTGTGTCGATGCAGGTCACAAATTCAGAGAAATTATTCTGACATTTCTGAAGGCAAATTTTCCTCTTGGCTTTTTCAAAATGAGTAATTTTGACTCCTGAGAGTTCGAAATGGACGCAGAATTAAGATTAAGTAAACCAAAAAGCAAGAATGCCTCACTTAATCAAAACCGTAATTATCTTGACCTGCCTTTGTTTAATTATGGTCTGCTTCCATTCAGTGTAAACCAATATTTTTCTCAGTTTTGTCACCAAAAAAAATCTAAGTCAGATCATCTGTATGAACTGATTTAAATCAAGGTCCAGTGAGAGTAAGCATTAGATGTACAGACCAATAATCTTAGCAGCTAAAGTCTCACACTAATGCAGGCTGCAGCCTGCATACCTGCCCAAGGGCAGGTCATTCAAAAGCCATCACCATATCCCATCAGAATAAAGGAATTTAAGATATAGGCATGAATGCCCTATTGCACCCTGACAGCTTGAGATGAACTGTAGGGTGTCATAAGAGAGAAAAATACTGTAAGGTCAGCTCTGATTCAAGCTTCAGGTAGCCCTATACCATGCTCTTTACATATGACTTTGTAGAAGTTTCAGGATGAAGTTAACACAGGTCTCTACTTCAAGACTAATCCCAAAGGACTGTCTGTAGGATTCAAACTGGTATGTTTCAACCCAAATATTCTCTGAATTTTCTGACATTTTCCAATTTGATCTATAGTTTTGCATGACAGGATGTAAGCAGGTACCTTAAAAAAAAAAAAAAAAAAAATCCCAAAATCCAAATCTGGCCACGTTCAGTGTGTATTGAATTTGAGTTGGAGATAGGGAACCTGATTCCTACCTAAAAAAACCTGGAGGTGACGCCTTATGCTTCCCTGGCAGGGTCATATTAACTGAGCTGGCAGATTTGATAGAATTAGATTTCTCTGTCGAGCTGGTACAGCACTGATGTGTCAGCACACACAGCATTTTAGATAAGTAAGATTCAGTCATTGATTGAAGATACAGCCTCCAGAAATAATGTAGTGTCCTTTAAAAGGAACAACCTTTGTTTTGTGTTCGTGTACCATGGCTTAAAAAAAAAATAAAAAAAAATAAAAAAAAATTAAAATCCACTGGTCTTGTGAAAATGTCAGTAGCAATTATCTAGTCCAGAGACTTAAAATTGCATCCAATTTAATACCTCAGATTCACTGTGCTGTTTTTTGCTCTGCAGAATGATCCTCCAAAGGGATGGATATGGACTGATCCAGCTCAGGGGAGTTTTAGGGACACCCTGAGTATGTGTGGTCACCTCCATGACAGCAGCAGTCCCGTGTCAGGCACCAGCAAGTTGGGGAAGGTCATGTTTGGACACTGTGGGCTCTGACCGCAGCCCCTCACTCCTCCCTTACTCAAACCCTTTGGGGTGAAGAGCTATGGACAGCTGAGTTGGCACAGAAAACTACTGATGAGAGAAAAGACTTCCAAGGAAATGGAAAGGCCACTACAAAAAACAAAGGCTCTATTGAGATGATGTCCTCAGAGCAAGAAAGCTACACTTCAAACATTTGTCACCAGACGCAGGGTACAACCATTTACATTGTGCCTCTTTTGCTCTCTGGGATACCTTGTGTTTGGCTGATAGAAACAGCTGTGGTTTTATGAGGTTTACAGATTTCCTGAAATAATACACCCCCTCTCTGCCCAAAGGCTTTGTCATCTCATACACAGGGCACAAGTATTCTTCTCCCAGAGGAAGGACATGCATGTCAGTCCAGATGAAGTAACTTAATAGAGAGTACTTCAAAGCACAGCAGAGCCAGGAACGAATTGCTTTCCACCCTCCTTTCCCCCTAGAATTGCATTTTAACAATTACTACAGTCTTTACAGTTGACAACATCCCTAATCTCAACTCACGCTTCAGAGCAAGTTTCTACAGACGTTACTGGGAGTTTCTTTTTGAAAGAGTTCCCAGTCCCCCAAGGCCCCCCATTTTCCATACTCCACAGCTATTCACAGCTGTGGGTGTTATGCAGCCCTGACATACAGCAGCTTTTCAAAGCCTTATAGGACACTTTCCACAAAGTGACTTGAGTCTGCTACTTACAAACCAGAGCATGGGATGCTCAGCACCAGCGGAAAGAGGAAGTTGGGGTAAGAGTGGGAAGGGTGACGAGGAGGGTGATGGCAGCTCCTCTGTGGTTGCTGTTAGCGAGTGCCAGGGTGGCCCAGAGCCCTTATCAGAGAAAGAGGAGTCACATGAGGTAGCAGACAACTCCTCTCTAATGGACTTACCACCTAAATAGAGGTCACTTTTGTTGTTAACATTATTTCATAAGTTAATGGTTAGTGCCCAGAAAGCACATCTTGCTCCTACAGGGTCATTTCAGTTGCCAAACACAGGTTTCAGATGCCACTGGAGATGCCCTAGACATCAAAGCAACCTTCCCAGGTTCTCAAATATGACACAAAGAGTCAAAAACTCACATCCAAGACCAGCTCCAGAAAGCCAGATCACATAGTTCTGGGCTGTTCAAATGGCACTAAGTGACTGTGGTTAAGAAGCAAAGATCCCTGAAGCCTGGTGTGTGATTCACAGCTCCCTGAAGCAGGTACCTGTTGGGTGATACAGAGCAGATACCTACTGGGTAATGAGTTGAATCAAACTTCAGGCAACAAGCTAGCCCAGAGAAGGATGCAGACCTGCTTTGGATGAGCCACAAAGGCATTTATCCATCTCAGCAGTGAGACCAGGCGTAGCATGTGTGCCAGGACTCAAGAGGCAGATGAGAGCTAGAACCTTCCTAGGCTAGCTGAAGCCTCTGTTAGTATGTTGTTGGCTGACACAGGCACTATGCAATAAGAACAAGACAAACATTTACAACAATAGTTCGTCTGAAAGTCTGTGTTTCTTTCATTAGTCACAGTGCTCAGGAAACATCTGTATGGGACAAGGAAGTTTCTCACTGTTATAAGTACTTCCACTCTCTGTTGGTTTTGGCTTGGGTAGAGTTAACTGTCTTCATATTAGCTAATACCAGGCTATGTTTTGGATTTGTGCTGGAAACAGTGTTGATAATTCAGGGATATTTTAGTTATTGCTGAGCAGTGCTTACATAGTGTCAAGGCCCTTTCTGCTCCTCACTCCACCCCACCAGCGAGTAGGCTGGGGGTGCACAAGAAGCTGGGAGGGAACACAGCCAGGACAGCTGACCCCAGCTGATCAAAGGCATATTCCATACCATACGACGCCATGCTCAGCAATAAAATCTGGGGGAAGAAGGAGGAAGTGGGGGATATTCGGAGTGATGGCATTTGTCTTCCCAAGTCACCGGTAAGTGTGATGGAGCCCTGCTGCCCTGTCCTGTCTGAGCACCTGCCTGCTCATGGCAAGTGGGAAACAAATTCCTTATTTTGCTTTGCTTGTGCATGCGCAGCTTTTGCTTTACCTATTAAACCGTCTTTACCTCAACCCACGAGTTTTCTCACTTGTACTCTTCCAATTCACTCCCCCATCCCAGTGTGGGGAGGGGGGGAGCGAGTGAGTGACTGTGTGGGGCTTAGTTACTGGCTGGGGTTAAACCACAACAACTCTGAGGTGTGAGCTGACAGATAATCCAAGAGTCATTTTTAACTTGAATACCTCTGACTTACTCAGATTTTCATTTAGCAGTTATTAGGTATAACATGACCATGTCAGACAGGCTTTGATGAAGTTAGGCAGGACTACATACTTCAGAGAGGGGCAAAGGTATCTCTACCACACTTTGCCTTATCCAGTGAAATTTACACCCATGTTTTAACCTACATCAGTAATCTCACATCAGTCAAAAATGTGGCTGCTTCTCTTCTCCTTGCAAGATTGATTGTATGTAGGCTGTTTAGCAAATATTTTATAGCAATATTTGTATCAAAAGTATTACTACGAAGCTAACTGAGCTTGCACTGAAAGGTTTCATCAGAGTATCTTGGAAGAGGGGCTGGCTATTAAAAATAATTCTTCCACTTAAGTAGTGTTCCTATGTGAAAACAAACAGCTTCTAGATGTCCAGGTTACAGTCATGTTCTATGCCAGCATTGTATTGCCTTTGGAGAAAAAAAAAAAAAAAAAGTAAAAAGTGCACTGCAAGTAAAAGGACAGGAAGGAAGAAATTTATCTCCTACTTCACTGATTCATCTATCTACAGAGGAGTGCTGTTTCAGATGAGATGTCGATAGTCCTATATTCTATATTCTTTATACTTTGTTGCCTTCTGCAAAGTATAGAAGATAGAGAAAAATAATTAAGGCTGGTATGAGAAAGAAAAAAAATTAAAGAAACTCTACACGTAGCGCCTGTCAGTGTTGAAACAAGACAAAAAAATGCATCCTTATTCAGAGTTCCCTCAGCCAGTGCCATGAAAAGCTCCACCAGGTGGTGGGATTAACACCACTTGAAATATGCTATGGAGCTGGATTTGCTCTTACTCCTTTGATTTTAGAACCACATTTCTGCTTCACTATGCTTCTGAAAATACTTCTTTTAAAAGCTCCTAATAAAAATGCATTACTACTATCATTTAACAGCAGCATTTGCAATGCACTGGACATAAAAGATGCTGTTATAACCTGGAAGATGGAACCACCATCTGCATGACCCTAATTTCCCCTCAAATTACTGCCAGGTTTACATAAACAAGAAATCAGCTTGATAAGCAGGTACAAAGTCTTATATAAAATCATGTTTAGTTTTAAAACTTTTTACCTTCCTCAACTGAGATGCCATCACGCTTATTAATATCAAGTTTGGAAGAAAAACTGCAAACAAGGCTACAAGTTCCTTTCTGGCTGGAATGTGTGAAAAATTCATACAAACAGGGCAACTCTCTGACTCTGTTGCACAATCAGACTGTGCACCAAGTGAGAGAGCCAAAAGGATAAGGAACTGGATTTTTCTCTTCTTTTGCTCTTTCTTACATGCTACTAGCAGAAAGGTAACATAAATGTATATTAGACAGAATTTTACTTTAAAAATCTAGCGGCAGCTTTAAAGCTGGTTTAGCAGGACCGTAGCCTGGGACTTTGTTGCGGCACAGTATTTAAATCTGTTGCCACTGAAATATTATCTTACAGTAGCCTTACAGTAGCACCAAAATAAAGTAAATGAAGTAAGAAATTGGCAGAGGAACAAAGCACCAAGTTCACCATAGACCTAGGCTGGGGTTTTGTTGTTTCCAGTATAATGAAGAAAACAAGTGGCTTTAGCTAATAAACAAATCCACCTTTTTTATTCACATCCAACCATTCCCTCCTCCACCCCCAGCCACCTTCCGAACATGTGTTCAAACAGATTGAGAACTGTCGTGTTCCCCCCATGAGCACAGAAAGGACCTCAAGCACAGACGCGACCTGCAGATAACCACTGTGTCATTGCCAAAAGCAGAAAAGAGAACTGGGGGGCCAACCCTAACTTTTTCTAACATGAGAGCAGCTCTGTGGAGGTATTGACAACAGTGGGCAGAGCACTGCTGGGTTTGGATCAAGCTGTAAAAATTGAGGAGGGCTGAACTTACCGGCTGCAGAAGGCACTGACTGGCATGGATAGCGTGGGACGCTATGGATGTAGTGATCCAAATATCTCAAAGCAGATGCTCCACACAGAGCCACCCCTTCAGCTAAAACCATGTAAATAATATACAGGAGGAGCGTGCTGATAATTGAGTATCTTCCGAACTGCCAAGAGGCAGGAAAACTCCAGTTAAAGGCAACGCTTCATTTCAACTTATGTCACTGAAGAGCACCAACATAAATGAACTCCTGAGGAGAGGATCAAAGTAGAGTAAGGACTCTCTTTTCTTATAGTCTTGAATTTCCTGTCCCTTTTCCACACTGAAATTTAATTTCCTTTACAAAGAGAGCTTTTGGAGCTTATAAAAATTGACCCAAAAGATTATAAGGGCTTTGTCACCCTTCCAATCTCTCTGAAAGATCCATAATTAGGGAGGTTTTTCCTTTAACATGTGTGCCCAGCAGGCAAATATATAATTCAGACTTACAATTATATATACAATGAGTTATTTCAGTGTATTGGATACATATAAGCCCAACTGTCACAAAGAGTTGAAAAATCTTGTGTGTCTTAAACAAGTAAATATGCATCAAGGCATTTTTGTTTTACCGCTTTGTTTTCATTTATGCCAAGACTAAAAGCATTCATAGTAAGGATCTGGGATGTATGTTTGTTACAGAGATAAATATATCAAGTGCAATAAAAACACAACTAATAACCAAATTGCTGACCTCAAAGATTAGTTATTTATACTCCACTGGAAATTAATTCTGCAAGCAGAGATGTGCAAGCAGGTACCTAAGACAGCCAGTCTGCTTTTTTGCCTCTAAGAGAGTCATACTGGCTTCCCTCTCTCGCCGCACAGCCTACCCAAGGGGAAAAAAAAAAAAAAAAAAAAAAAAAAAAAAAATCAGGGTGCAGGACTCGGCCAGGCTGCTCCACCCGCTGCTCCCCGCCTGCCAGCGCCCACCCTGCAGCAGAGCGGCTCCTCCGCGCGGGGCAGGGGGCAGGACCGGTCCCCCGTGGACCGGGGGATGCCGTGGGGCTGCCTGCGGGGGCGGCGGGAGGGTGTCCCTCGCGGGGCCCGGGGCATCGCCTTGATCCGGAGCCCACCTCGGCACTCGCAGCCTCCTCTCTGCCCCCCTCCTCCAGGGAAATCCTGGCTGGATGGGGAAAAGCCTCCCCGCTCCGGACTGCCGGGGACAGCCGCCGGATGATGCTGGAAGCTCCGCCAGCAGCGAGGCCACCCCCCCCCCCCCCCCGCTCCGAAATACTAATAACAATTCAAAACCAAAACAACTTAACAGCCGAATGAGGAGCTGGAAGGGAGGGGGAGGCTCCCGCCGCGCCTTTTGCAGCAGGGGGGGGAGGATTTGCAGGTAAGCGGGGAGGAAAGCGAAGGAGGAGAAGGGAGCAGGGGGTGGAGGGGGGGTGGGTGGGTGGGGGGGGGGTTGTCCCGCGGTACTCACGGCGGGGCGTGGGGAACTGGCGGGCCGCCGAGCCCCATGGCCAGGGAGGGGAAGGGCGGTCGCTGCTGCTGCTGCTCCTGCTGCCGTGGCCGCCGCCGCCTCGCCGTCTGCCTGCGCTGCCCGCGGAGCCTCTCCGGGCGCCCCGTCCCTCCCCTTCCCCCCCGCAGGGCTTCCTGCCCGCTTATAGCGCGCCCCCAGCCACGTGGAAGGCGCTGGGGGCCCCCCGGCTCCTCCTCGGAGCGGGGCAGGGCTGTACAGGGCTGTACCTCTCCTCCTCGTCCCCTCCCCTTCATCCACCCCCCCCACACACACACACCACCACCACCACCGCGCCGCGGAGCGGGGCTTGCGCGCCCGCGGGGCGGAGAGGTGCGCGCCGCGGCCGTCGGGGCTGCGGGGGGCTCGGAGTGGCCAGCTCAAACTTCCCCCCCACCCCCCCGAGCGGGGTGAAATCCCTGCTGCCGGCGTGACCTCCCCAGGGGGTCACCACCCAGAAATACCTGTATTCTCACCCCCCCACCCCGCAAGTCCTGTGTCTGAAATCGGGCTGTGCGGGTGCCGAAGGTGAGCGCAGCGGGGGGAGCGGAGACAAATCCCGTGCTTCTCAGAGGAGAAAACGTACGTTGCATCATTAATAATAATAAAAAATAGCCCATAGTAAATAATACCTTCCTTCGGTCCAGCATGAGACATTTTTAAGGTGACTATAAAACGCCGCAGAATTAAAAAGAATGCAGCATCATTAAAGAATCCCCCAGACAGAGACATTCAACTGATAAAGTGTCTGCTAAAACTATTTAACAACATAATGCTGGCTTTTTTAGTGTCGATGTGTAAAGGCTGGAGCCAAGACGAGAAGTGGGGAGGTGATAGCACCTACAAGGAAGCAAATGATCTCCCTGATCTTCTCTCCAGTCTCTGTTTTCCCCACCACCACTCCACCCTCCCCAGCCCCGTGGGCAGTGTAACATGCACAGTGAACATCCACAGCACATGTCAGAGGGGCGAATGTGTTCCTGAGCTTTGAGAAACACGTTCCTTAGCACTGGACAGCCAGTGCATAACTCACTTTGTGAAGTGGATGAGTTTATAGGTTATTAATCTGCTTACTGAAACTGCCCACGTTGTTGGTTTATTACATCCAGCACAACATACCTCCACTGGAAACTGTAACACTCTACGTAGGAGCTGTAAGTCATCAATCATCACTGAGCTTGTTTCCATAGAGTTATATTAGTAAAAGCTTAAGTGTGAATTTAGACCGGTGTCACATCATGTACCGCGCTGTGGAGATATTTGCATTTGGGTGTGAGTACCTGAGCTTTCTGCTTAGGAGCGTAAGCCCATACAAAACCTTCAAGGGGCTCACCCCTTCTCTAAATGCTGCCCCTTGGTACTGCAAAGCAACATAGTTTTATATCCTTCATAAACAGGGCTTGGAAGTGACTTAATCTAAAGTAATGAGGTCAAAAACAAAAACAAAAACAAACTAGTTGTCTTTTACAAGGAATGTATGAACACAAGGAATTACTGCGTGGGGGAAACAGTGTATTAAATAGCTTTTCACTGCTTTTTCCCAGGAGCTGCTTGCCACTTTGCTGGAGGTGGGGTAGGGCCCTTGAGGAGCTCCAATTTGATCACCTGTGACAGTTCCTGCAACTCTCTCGACTTGATACTCTCATACCTTCAGGCAAATCAGTTGAATTTGCTGCTTCATTTCCTTCCTGATGATTGTGGGTGAGCAGGTCTGTTTATGAAAAAATCACTGGGGAACAGCTCACCAGCAAAAAGGCTGTGCATCAAGTTTGGAGTTCTCTCCCAAGCACTTTTGCAGTGATGGAGGGAGTGAGTGGGTGATGAGGGCTCTGAAGGATATCCTATAAAAGCAACAGTGCCTGGGGAAGGACGAGTCTGAGCACTCTGTATTTCAGCAGCTGTTGCACCACATCTGGTCTGTCAATGAGTTTAACAGAAAAAGAATGATTCTAGTAAAACAAGTGATTTCTCATCATACAATATATAAAGTTTTATTAGTTTGTCTACAGGTTGTATCAAGGAAAGTGCCTTGCAGTCAAGAATGTCCTAAGCAATGACAACTAATCAAGATGACACTGGAACATGTTGCTCAGAGAAGCTGTGGCTGCCCCCTCCCTGGAAGGGTTCAAGGCCAGGTTGGACGGGGCTCTGAGCAACCTGGTCTGGTGGAAGGTGTCCCTGCACATGGCAGGGGGTTTGGAACTAGGTGATCTCTAAGGTCCCTTCCAACCCAAACCATTCTATGATTCTACGACTGAAGAAAGGGTGCATGTGATAATATATGTTTTTCTCTTCATTTTCATTCATATTTCTGCATCATTTATCTAGAGTACACAAGGGGCAAGATATGCTGCGCCCCTCCAGCCTCAACAGCCTTGGTTGTTAGAAGTTGCAAGGTGGAGACGTGGAAGCAAGCTCTGCAGTGGCTGGGTTTGGTTGGAAAAGCTCCTTTTTGTAGAGCAAGACAGAAAAGGAGGGTGGTTGCCCCAGGGGTGCCTCAGGGAGGCATGACACAGACATATGGGTGGAGCATGGAGAAGTGCCTCAGGTCTCTGCTAGTGTCTGGTTGAGCCAAGAGCAGAGAACAAGACCAAATCCTCCCAAAACAGCAAATCTGAAACCGACTTCCCTTTGTTATATCAGTGGTACACTCAGTTAACTCCTTTGGATGCTCTCAACTTCACCGATGCACCCCAATGAGCATACAGGTAGCAAGTGCTCTCCGATAACGCCACAGTAATTACAGGTGCCCTTTATACTGTAGCATTTCCCTAGCAAGTGTCATTTAGCTGTTTTTGGGAAAGAATCCAGGATTTGTTTCACAGACAGTATTTCCTCAACAGCTCACTGAATATGAAATAGTTTGAACTAACCATGCAAATCTCACTTGCCTTCTTATGTAGGGAAATGATATCTATTCTAAACTCTGGGCCAGGGCTTTCAGCTGCTGACAGGGGAGACATCAAAGGAACTATATCAGCTTTCACCAAGTGGGGATCCAGCCCATTATTCATATTTCCAAATTCAGAAACTGTGTCTAAGTAAGGCATCTTTCTCTATATTTTTAAGTAGCCAGTATTTTATTTTATGGCTGTTCCCTCAGTGGTAGGATTGTTTCTTGTAGTCAATGTTTAAAGGCCCTTCAAGGCTGAAGGAATTATAAATGAATAATTTAAGGCTGGTCTATGATGCAGAATTTTTAACATATGTTTTACAGACCATGTAGAACAATTTTTTTTTTTTTTTTTTTTTGTCTTGTCAGTAGATATTTTACAAACATGCTGTGCTGGAACCAAAACCCTTTTTATTTAAAACTCATATTTGAGCCCTGCTATGCACTGACACAGCAGTATGCTGGAGTCTACAAGCCATAACAAGGAAATCATTATCACCAGCACTGATCAGAGAAGAGGAGGAATGAAGCAATTTCAACGCTTTTTCCTCTTACGTGCACCAGTAAACCAGATGTGGGTAGAACTGTAGCTTTCCCATCTCAGAAAGCCTCATCCCAAGATAGAGACAGAAGAGCTGTAATTTGTTTAACCTAAAGCTACAAAAGGACTGGACCCAGGTGACATTGGAGGTGGCATAAGACTGTGATGCTCGCAACATGCTGGCTTTTGGCTATTTTTTGAAAGTTGGCTGGAATATAATTTTTTCAACCTCCTGTTAAATTCCTAAACAATGTAGTGCTAGGAATGTCAGCTTAGTCACTCTTGGCAGTTTTAATAAGCAATGCTAATTGCTGGTAAATAACCAATGATTCACCTTTCATAGATTTAATTTCTTGCCCCTTCCTAATGTCTTGCAACAGCAGAGGGAGGAGACATCTACTTTGTGGATGCTCAAGATCAGCCCAGGTTTCAGTCTTGTGGACTGGTTTCCACATTCTTCTTCGTTTTCCTGGATTGTCCAGTTTTTCATTTCTATTTTATAGTTACTCCAAATTTGCAAATAAAACAAAATAATTTTGATTATTTTAAAAGCTTTTTGGGCCCCAAACCAATTTCAAGTATTTCGCAAGACATAAGGTTAGGCACTACACTGGGAGAATGCAGATTCAGGCTTGCCTTTGCTCTCCCTTTATTTCCTCTCCCTTCATTTGCTCTCCCTTCAGTAGGTAATCTGTTATCTTTCAAACAAGCCAATTGCCATTGTGTCTAGGCCAAGAAGAAGAAGTTAAAATAGAAAATCAGCATTTGGTGTGTACGCGGTTGCCAAGAAGCTATTTCTCCTTGCCTGTGTAAATAAATTGTCATTCAGAAATGGTTGGCTTGTTATAAAAGATGTGCAAAGTGCTAACATGGCACCGTGTTCCCAATGGGAAGAAAAAAGAGAGGATCCAGGAGTGTGGCCAGCTAAAGCCCCATCTCCAGCTTCCCTCACTAGTTCTGTCAAAGGGGACCATTCTTTGCACAGGCTAAAATGTCACTGGATAATTGCTGTTTCCATTAACATAGTGGGAGTGATTACTGACCTTGCCAGTTATGTCCCCAGTCCAGGACCAAGCTCCATGCAGGTGGATCCCTTAACAAGGCAAAGTGATTTACTGGTAAATCTATATATTTTTATGTATCTAATCATTCATGTTTATTATGTATTGTGCAGACACACCTATTGATTGACACAACTAGCTGTGTGAAAGATTAAACACTTCCAACGAAACTTTATAAATGTGAAGCTAAGAATATTGACCACAAATGGACTCTACACAATTTGTTTATTATGATTGGTAAGGGAGACAAATGGTCTACATATATCTTATCTCCACTGAAGAGGTAAAAGATGTTCTGTATTTGAATATGTAAGAGGCACTGCCCTTATGCACATTATACACAGTGAGAACGAACTCTCTAATGCTATCTGATGGCACTTGACTTTGCCATAATTGATAGACAGATTTATCTTGTTTGGTTTGCTCTTCTTGGCTTTCTTTTTTTTTTTTTTTTTTTTTTTTTTCAAACAACACCCTGCACTTCAGACATGTTGCAGAACTGTGATAGTGTCCCCTGATCCAAAGCCTTCTAAAGGCAACTGGTAAGAGCTCAGAGATTTAAAATGGACTTTTAGATAACATCCTGAGCCTCCATACTTCACAGAATCAGACTCTGGCATTGGGGTGCCTTAAAAACAAAGAGAAAAGAAACAAAAATACATGTAACATCCTTCCATGCTTGCTCTTGGAGTTCAAACAGTGAGAAGCAGCAAGAGCTCAGTGGTACTAATATATGGCTGGTGCTCCCAGCATCTGCTTTGCAGCACCTAGGTGCAGGACTGCATCTGAGATAGTTTTGACATGAGAGCAGGATTTCTTTGAGTCCAAACTATTGCAGAGAGACATGTTTTTACCTTCTAGGACTCATTAGTGCTGTACACGGGAGCGTTGGCTGTGGATGAAGGTTGTGATATGGCACAACCTGCTCTCAATAAATGTCTGAGAATGTTAGAAGACAGTATTTCAGCACATGAAAACACACAATAAACACAAGAAACTCAATGTGCAGAAATATTCAGCAAATCTGGAGCTCAAGCAAACTCATGCAAAAAGCAGTCTGAGCTATGACATATCTCTTTGCTTTTGTATTCTTAGATAAATGCAGTTTTTGCTATAAGGACAATATAAAGCCTGAGACAAATAATAAACACTACATAAGAATAAAACACTGTGAGGATATTAAAATAGATAAAACCATAGTACCTCTGCCAGAATACAGGAAGTTAAATTAATGTAGAAACATTCATTGGCCATCAATAATTTACTGCAGAAAAAACAAATGGCATAAGCACATAAAATGAAGTTAAAGGTAAGTAACTATATGACAAAGAGAGACAGATACAGTATACTTTTTAGATGTTTCATACACATGTAACATGTTCAACCTCCCCAACATAAATGACCCTTCTTGGCAGTTCGGGCCAACAGTAAAATTCACCTGATTTACCTTAATGCATCTTGATCACATAGTGCCTTGAGTACTATCTATTCCCAGCCACTGCAAATCCTCAGCTTTTCCCAAACAAAGACTTGAAAATGTTTGCATTAACGATCATGAAGTTATTAGCATAATTTAATTTTATTTTATTTCACCTATCCCCCAGGAAAGCCAGGAATAAACTGGAAGGTGAAATTAGACTTAGACTCAGAAGCTAAACCTTGTTGATTAGGTTGAAGTGTCTATTAGGCTTGTGTTTGAGTTTCTGTCCACAAGAAGAATGGCAAGCAAAGCCTGTTAAAAAAACATTTTGACAAAAATGCATTTTTCTGTGGCTCAAACAAAATAAATATAGTAACCCAAAAGAACCTTTTCAAAGTCAGGCTTATGTGCTTGTCTGATCAGCATCAGCTAACCATTTCATCTCTCTTGAATGTCACAGAAGCATGCAAGCTGTGCCACTGTGCAGTTTTCAAGATAAATGTTCTTCCTCAAAGGACATCGCACACATACCAAGGGCTGTACATGCTGCATTAAGTTAAACAAACTAACAAAACAAAACACTAATTGCATACAGAAGTCATCCCCTGGGAAAATGATGAGTAAAACAATAAACCACACCTGGCAGATGTTAGTCACATAGCTTAATTTAGTATGGAAAGGCATTTATGTTGAATGGTTGAAAAGCAGTATAATAAACTAAATAGGGTAGAAAAGGTTATTTCTTGCCGGATATATAGGTTAAAATAACATTTGGCAGTTCTTTCCAGATGGTGGGCTGGACTGGCAGGGATAAATGGTGTGGTCAGAATCCCTCCAGGGAGATACAGTGAGTGATTATGCTGGGGTAGTGCTGAAGATCTGCTGTTAATCTGCAGCTTGGAGCTCAGTGTAGGACAGAGTATTTGAGATGTTATTAGAGAAAAAAATAGGTCTAGAAATAAATTGCCCAGATGTAGACTGGAAAATACTTAAATCAATTATTTCTGTGTGCAAAAGGTAGCAGAGTTCTCCCCTAAGGAAGCACTAAGTCAGTTGTGATGTTTTAGATATGGTATTAACAAATCAGTAATTAGAGAGGAGTTTGTCATCAAAGATGGCTTTGGAGTAACAGACCATGACTTTTTTTCCACTTAAGTTTCATGGCAAGATAAACAAAAGCAAGATTACAAATCCAGTTCCCTGACTGCAGAAGAGTAAAGTTGGTTAAACTAAGGAATTGTTTTAATGATTAGAGACAAGAGCTGGACAAAAAATTTCAATAACTTGAAAATGGTCTTTCTATGAACCAGACTGTCGTTATATTCAGAACATAATTTACTTGGAATCATAATCATAGAATCCTAGAATACCAGGTTGGAAGGGACCTCAAGGGTCTTCTGATCCAACCCTTATTGGTAAAAGAACGGTCTAGACAAGATGGCCCAGCACCCTGTCCAGATGAATCGTAAGTGTGTCTAATGTTGGGGAATCCCTAACTTCCCTGGGGAAATTATTCCAGTGGCTGATTGTTCTCATTTTGAAAAATTTTCCTCTTGTGACCAACTAGAATGTCCCCAGGAGTAACTTTTACCCTTTACCCCTCATCTTTTCCATGTGATTCCTTTTAAAAAGGAGTCCCCATCTTCTTTGTAACCACCCTTTAAATACTGGAACATTGTGGTAAGGTGTCCTCTAAGCCTGCTCTTCTCAAGGCTGACCAAACCTAATCCTCTCAGCCTTTCCTCACATGGCAGGCTTTCCAGTCCCTTGATCATTTTTATGGCCCTCCTCTGGACCCTCTCCAGCCTCTCCACATCTTTTTTGTGTAGCAGGGATCAAAACTGAACACAGTATTTCAGGTGTGGCTTGACAAGTGCTGTGTAGAGTGGGATAATGACTTCTTTCTCTCTGCTGGTGATGCTCTTGTTGATGCAGACGAGCATCCTACTGGCTTTCTTTGTCACTGCACCAAACTGTTCACTCATATGGAGCTTTTTTTCCACCATGACGCCCAGGTCCTTTTCCACAGAGCTTCTCCTCAGCCAGGCAGATCCCAGCCTGTGTTGCACTCCTGGGTTAGGTTTTTTCCTGGTGCAAGATCTTTCACTTGTCCTTGTTGAACTTCATAACATTCTTGTTAACCCACTCTTCCAGGCTATCCAGGTTTTCCTGCAGGGTGGGTCTCCCTTCCAGAGTGTACCCTTCCCCACTCAGTTTGGTAGCCTCAGTAAACTTCATCAAGGTACACTTGATTCCATTATCCAGATCACTTATGAAGATATTAAACAGCGTTGGGCTCAGTATCAATCCCAGAGGACCCCTCCTTGTGACAGGTTGCAGTTAGAAAAAGAGCTATTTCCCACCAAACTCTGGGTGCAGCCTGTCAGCCCATTCCTCACTCACTACACAGACCACTTTTCTAGACCATAATGCACCAGTTTCTCTAGGAGGAGGCTGTGGGGAACCGTATTGAAAGCCTTGGAGAAATCCAGGTAGACAATGTCCATCACTCACCCCACATCAACTGAGCAGGTTGTTTTGTCATAGAAGGTGATCAGGTTTGTCAAGAGCTGTTTGCCCTTGGTGAATCCATGTTGGCTTTTCCCAATCATGTGCTTCATTTGACTCATGAGAGCCCCCAGGAGGATTTGTTCCATAACTTTCCCAGGGACTGAAGTAAGACTGATGGGCCTATAATTTCCTGGGTCCTCCTCAAAACCATTCTTGTAGATGGGGTTGACATTAGACTTCTTCCAGTCTTCTGGGATGTCCCCTAATCTCCACAACTTCTCAAAGATTATGGAGAGACACCTCACAATGACATCAGCCAGCTCTCTTAACACCCTTAAGAGGATAACATCAGGGCCCATGGATTTGTAGGGATCAAGCTCCTGTAATAGCTTGCATACTTCGCTGACGGTGCATACTTCACTTCCTTCACTGACGATGGGTCTGTGATTGCATGAACCTGGATTTTTGTTCCCAAGGCCTGGGGCCCAACAGTGCTGGTAAAGACAGAGGTGAAAAAGTGTTGATAACATCTGCCTTTTCTGCACTGTTGGTGACTAATTCATCTTTAACAGTGGGCCAATATTTTCCTTCTGTTTCTGCCTGTTGTTTACATACCTGAAGAGCACTTTCTTGTAGTTTTTGACATCTCTGGCCAATTTCAATTCGTGATAAGCTTTGGCATTTATAACCGCAACTCTGCATGCCCTGGTAATGCCCTTGTAGTTCTCAATAGGTATTAGTCTGTTTTTCCATCTCTGGTACACTTCTCTTTTGGTTTTGAGCAGACTGTCCTGGGTTTGAGTGAGTGGTGGGTTTTTTTGGTAGCAGGGAGGGGGCTATAGTGGTGGCTCCCTGTGAGAAGCTTCTCAAAGCTCCTCTAGCTCCAAGTCAGCTCCACCTCTGCACCAAGGCCGATCCAATCAGCTGTGCCTCTGTGATAGTGTATTTAAGAAGGGACATGGTAAAGAGAAGTTGGACTTGTGAGGAGGAGTTGTGGCAGCTGCGTGAACACCAAGGTCAGTGGAAGTGGAAAAGAGGAAGAAAGGAGGAGGCAGGTGTGCCGGAGCAGAGACTCCCCTGTATCCTGTGGTGAGACAGCAGGGTGGCCCCCCACTGCCACCCATGAAGATCTATGGCGGAGCAGACACTGATTTACAGCTTGTGTTTTGCATGGATGATCAAGTTGTCTGTGCTCAAAGATAGCTGGGGTCTTGTGAGAAAGGTAGCCCCTGCTGTTGTAGTTCAGCACTGGGAGGATCGCAGCATGTGAAGGTGTCCCACACCGGAGCAGCTCGGGAAGGGCTGCAGCCCGTGGGAGGGACTCTAGTTGGAGAAAATTTGTGTCCCATACCCAAGTAGTGTAAGGAAATGCTGCAGCCCATGGGAGGGACTCACGTCGAAGAAAGTTTGTGGAGGACTGTCTCCTGTGAGAGGGGGACCACAAGGGAGCAGGGGGAACAAGTTCCAGAAGCTCCCCACACCGAAGATGGAAGAAGCAGCAGCACTGACTGCACCCCCCTCCCCCATTCCCTGCCCCTGCACCGCTGGCGGGGGAGGTGGAGATATCAGGAGCAGAGCTGAGCCCTGGAAGAAGGGAGGGGTGGGGGGAAGGTGTTCTCAAGATGTGGCAGTGCTCTCACTGTCCTACTCTGTTATGTGTTGTTAGTGTCTGTAATAAATGTATGTTCTTTTTTTCTTCCTGTAACGAGTCTGCCTTTTTGCCCATGACCATAATGGGTGATCTGCCCCTCCTGGTCTTATCTTGAATCCCAAGCCTGGCTTATTTGTCCGTTCTCATCATCGGAACAGAAGGGAGGAGTGAGCGGCTGTGTGGTGTTTGGCTGCCAACGAGGCTCAAACCACAACACAGACTCAGAAGCTCGCAGTTAAGCCAAGGGGGTGTCTTGCTCCACCTATTTCCCTTACCTTTAAAGAAGATGAACTGTTTTTGTGTTTCCAGGAGAACATTCCTGAAAAACTTCCAGCACTCATTATCTTCTTTATCCTTCATGGAAGCTTCCCACAGAATCCCTGCCAACTGAGCTCTGAGCAAGTTGAAGTTTGCTCTTCTAAAATCTAAAACCTTTGTCTTAATACTAACCTTCAGTGTGCTTATCAGGATCTCAAACTCTACAATATTGTGATCACTGCAACCAAGGCTATCCCTAACCAAGATATTGCAATGCAGGTTATCTTAATTTGTGAGTAACAAGTCCATCTAAGTACGTCTAAGAAACTGAAAAAGAGTGATTTATAAAACCAGAGAATAATTAATCTAAGCTTAAATCAGTGTCATTTCTTAGAGTAAATTTAGAAGGAAATATTAATTTCTGATCTGGAGATAAATACAAAATGGGCTAAAAGGCAAACCTGTGTTTACCAGAGAGAGATCAAACAAGATTAACTTGTAAGATTATTTGAGACGATAATTGATTCTCAGGAAAAGGTTAATGTAGTATATTTTGTTTACCTGGTCTTTGATGAAGCAGATGAAATGGTGCTACTCAGAGCATTGGCTGTTTTCTTGGATGCTAAGGGTGGAACAAGACTGGTCATCCAAAATACATGTGTGCTGAGCATTAACAGAGCCTTCGGTTCTTTATGTAAAAGTAGATTCAAAATAACTTCTTTAGAAGATATGGTAAAATATGCACTTTTTCCAGTCTCCTACCATCTCATTGGACATACTGGTTTTGCCTAGTGTTGAGGTGCTCACCTTCACCACTGTGTAGCTCAGCTGATCTACAAGGTGTCTGCATGCTGCTAGGATGCAGAACAGGTTTCTTCCTGAGCTGTGGAGCAGGGTCCATGTCCAATTTAAAATGCTACATAGAACATTTCCATACTATCAGAGAGGCAGAAGGGTGTTTTGTCACCCAATTCAAGATAAAACATAAGTCCATCACCAGTCAGGAAGAGGAGGTAGCCAGCTAAAGCACAGCTCTTGGGTGCGTAGGAAGAGTTACCTGGGCTGGGGAGTTACCTGCTTTATGACTGGAATACAGTCAGCAAATCTGAGGGAATTGTCAAGATGCACTTTAAACCAAGTGAGGTGAGCCTCACCCTTAGAAATTAATAAAACCATCTGCCTTGAGGTTAAAGCTATTTACTTGCTTCCAAGTAATGAGAGGAAAGATTGTGGTGTACAAGATGACGCTAAGCTTCCAGCAGGATGAAGCTGTGAAATGGGTAAATGAGATTTGCTCAGCCTTATAAAATGAAAGCTGAGGGGGAATCTGATTGCTGTTGATTGGTTGGGAAGTAAATGTCAGGGAAGGGGGGAATGAATAGCAGCTAAAGGAAGAATGAATATCAGCTGCAGGTAGATATATTCAATCTATAAAATAAAAAAAAATGTTGCTGTCATACAGAAATACAAAAAGTACAAGAATTCCTTCAGTGGAGAAGGGAGAACAAATTCTCCAGAGTTGCCATATGGGTTTTGATGCATTCCTGGGGAATATTTGATGTGGTTTCCTGTATGAGAAAACAACCTTCCTTAATGAATTAGACATATGCCCCCTTATAAAAAGAAATTTAGCTTTATGTTGCATATGCTCAAATACATACATCATTAACAAGTGTCACCAGTTATACTGTGCTAAAAGGAGTAAGAAACAAAGACATTAAACAGCCTGGCAGAGATTCTGCTGGCCCTAGCAAAGGCCACCATCCAGGACCTGTTCCTAACCTCTCTGATGGTCAAAGGGATGCCTGGTTTGCTCCTATGAGAGCACTGAGGTTATGACCACCCCAGAAGGCTGAAACTAGGGAGCTGCTTGTCATAAGTGTTGTTGAGATCTGGTGTTATTAATATGTTCACACAATCTATCACATACTACGCAGAGTTAAAATTTCCCACAGATAAATTGTTTCAAAGTACAGTTTCTAAGGTTTGCTTTCAGGTGGAGGAAGGAGTTTTCATTAAAAAAAAAAAAAAAAAAAGAAGCTAGTTAGTACAGCACAGTAGTGTTTCCACAGCGTAACGTGGGCTACTGTTCTATTTCCTCTGTTATTGCTAGTATGTGTCACCAAATGTACTTTTTATCTTTTTCCTTACTTACATTGTACTTTGAGCAGTTTAAGAAGTCAAAATAAGTTTTGATCAAGATATAGGGGAGAAAAAAACTTTCTGTGATACAGGCTGACATTCCAGTTTCATCACTGTTTATTAAATAGGATGTGCTTCAAAGTAAGCTTCATGAATACATATAAGGTTGCAATGTCTTTGCAATTGTTCCAGTCTTCTATTTCTTCAGGAGGACATCTTTCCCTGATTGAGAACTCTCCCACACGGTGTGCTTTATGCCTGAGCATTAAAACTTGATCTGTCAATAACTTCAGACACAAAGGCTCCATCCACAACTAGTATAAACTGGCTTTTTGGTGCCTTCCATACATCTATTATGATTTGTATTATCCAGGGATCTACCTTCACCTTTTATTTTATAGGACATTCAGTATATATTTCCTTTTTTCTACCATTCACATTGTTAAAAGTTCCATACAACTATTAACCCTATGTAAACTGTACATCATAGGAACATAGATCATAGACTAGGAGTTGAAAGCATACAGTTGTCTAAGAAATAAAACACTGGGCTGTTACATTCCCTTTTTCCCCCATGGTATCTTCATAGATCTTCTCAGCGATATACCCTGCCTTTCTTTACTTCATTAATACACACATCCTAACACATATAAAATACTGTTTCTTTGGTTTTCCACTTCCCTTCTCTATACTGTATTAAAGCCTATGCATTGTCATCATCGGATGATATTTGTATCATTTACACTGCCATCATTCCTAGAAGTCTCCATCAAGTGTCAAGGATCTATTTAGCACAAACACACAATTCCTTCTGCAACTAGTTTATACTTCAGCCACTCCTCCCCGAAGAGCAGCTGCAATAGGAGCTGAGATACCATTCTTAAGGGATGCTCTTATGTCTTTGAGCACTGAGAAGAGAGATGTAGCTTCCAGCAAAACTATTTCTGCTTTTACACACCAAGGAAAATTAGCAAAACAGGAAACAATTTTTATAAAGACACAGTGACAGAGTGCAATACATACATAACCTCCCAGCTGCCTCCATGATGCATTAATTCTGCTCCACAAAGGAGTCAGAAGAGCTGATTGGCAGCAATTCACGTGAGGCAGTAGAACATGTTCTACTGAATTCTCTAAGATCTGAATAGAGCCTGAAATGCAGAGCTCAGGGCAAATATTTCTCTTTATCTCAGAAGCTAGAAGGTTGTGGACACTGGTGGTACCTGAAAGGGGCTGAACAAACTCAATCCTTCTAATCTCCATTTGTCACTTGAAGGATGTATAAGACTGAAGAAATGATGTTTCTAGGGACAGCAGCTAAGAAGACTTGTTCCATTTTGCTTGCAAAATTGTTCCTATCTGTGCAGACCAAATCCTTGTGCTCATTCCCATGACTATGTAGAATGTAGTTATGTTGAGAAAGGATTAGCACTCTGTTTTAGCAAACAAAATATATTTATTTGTTTGTTTGTTTGTTTGTTTGTTTGTTTGTTTGTTTGTTTATTTGTGTTCCCTGAAAAACAGAAGAGAATGTGGACTTTTAGGTATAGAAATGTATGCAAGCTTTAAAATAATTTTAAGACAGGGATCAGCCAGAAATTCTGAACAAGTCATCTGATCTGATTTCTGGAGCAACATAGTCCACAGTTAACCCTTTTTAAGTGGAGCAAGGAACATTGGTCTAAACAGATGTTTCAGAAAGACATCAGAGGATCCCAGAGACCAAGAAGCCACCTCTTCTCTTGCTACAGTTTGACTATGGTTTGTCTCACTTATTGTACAAAAAACCTCACTCTGTATTTTCTTGACGTGTATCTAGCTTCAGCCAAAAGCTGTTAATTCTTGCTCCTCTATGCCAGATAACAATGCCAATTGGAAACAGAAATATCTTCATTTGAGGGTCCTCCATGCTATAGTGAAGTTAGCACTGTGATCTACTTCTGATGAATTAAATAGATACAGTTTTTTCAGTCTCTCATGTGGGATATAACTAACCAGATGTGAACTTCTACCCAACAGATGGCTATATAGCACTAGCCACCATCCCTCTGGAGTCAGCACAGAGAAATGAGCCATTCCAGGGTGAAGTTCATCTCATCTTAAAGTGGATGTTCAAAACAGACCAGATAAATGTCCCTTGCAGCATTCCTATTTCTCTCTAGCAACAATCAAGGAAGCCCATCCTGACTCTCATGTCACTATGTGCATTATAGACCTCTGTATTTAAGCAAGATGAATTTGACTCTTCAGCTAAGTCATTTTCCCAGCTTTGAATCATTTCCTTGGCTTTCTCTTCTGCACATCACACTGATAAGACTTTACAACATCTCCAGCAGATGTATGACATTAATGTCTGTGTATGCGGAGACCTCACTCTTAAGTCCTGGGAGAGCACACTGGGGCAGTTCACTGAAAATTTGGTTAGGGAGATATAGATTTCAATATGTATGTTGTTCATAGACTACTTTCTACTGATTGTACCTTTTTAATGAGATGCATGTGGCACTGATGAGAAAATGTCTTAATGATAATGGTCCCCCTGGAAAAAGACCAGATTATGTAACTGTTAATCTTGATATTTTAGTTCTATATCTGTTTTCCATTTTCCCGATACTAACAATGCCTGCAGCATCACCGACTTCAGCTCCTTCCATCCAGCTTGGTTTCCAGCATTAGCCATTCAGCTGTATCTATTCATACCAGGCTCATCCACTAGCCCAGCCAGACAGCTGCCAGATGTTTTATTTTTAAATAAATACTTACATCTGTCAAGTTATAAAGCAGAGAGCAATGAATCCATTCTTGATAGCTTTTTTTTTTTTTCTCTGCCACTTGAAGAAGACAAGCTAAGAATTACACAATCTCTGCAACAAAAGACAAAGGGTTCATGTATCTAGGCAGGTTCCCTTTAATTTATACAAAGTGTATTTAAGTGTTGGTGTGTTACCTTCACTCCATAGTGGTTTACTAGGTCTGAAGCAAGGAAGTGTAATGAAAATCCTTTCTCTTGCCCAACACCTTATCCCTGTTTTAAGCATGGCTGGTTGTAATGCTCTCATGAGATAAATATGGTCGGTATAATATATTTATATATTCCTTACTTGCCTGGGCAGCTAGCATGGCTGAGTAGGATCTTGCATGTCTTTCTGGCTGGGAGAAGTGAGAAGGAATTTTCCCATCAGAGTCCTGCTGTTCCCTTTGGGACTATTCTACCACAAACTGTAGGAACAACTCAGGCATGCCCTATCCCTGCTTGTCCCTCTCTCCCTTCTATCTTCCCCACTCTCTCTCCATCCCTGTATTCTTCATTCCGATCACTTTTACTAGCTCCGACTGCAGACACTTTCAGGAAAATGGACAGCATTTTTGGACAAGTGTTGCCATTTTTTCTTACCTCTGGCTTTGTCTCCACAGATGTACAGGCCATGTTAGAGAAACAAGTTTCAGCCTACAGTTGCTGTATCATCTCACATCGATCTTATCTTTACCTATAGATTGGTCCAATACAGGTAACGAAGGCAGATTGTACTGTCCATTTATGATGTTGCCTTCTTACATGGTCATACTATGGTTTTCGTTTTGGGAAAGAAAGAATGAATGGTGATAGAGAAGGGATTCCTCCAAAAAAATGATTTTTCTTGTTAAATTTTGCTGCACACTATTGTAGTGAGGGATCTGAGGTGATTCGGGTGAAACCACAAAAAAACCCTCTGCAGCTCCCTCCATGTTGCTCTAGAAGTGATTTGTATCCATTTAGTTGGTAAGAATCAACTTAAGGTATATCTATATAATGTGGGCTTCCATTGATTTGAGAAGATTCACACAATGGGTTGTGTTAGTCTAAATAATAATTTTCAAAATGTTTGGTATCTTTAGTTAAAAAATGGCACATAAGCCAGTTTGAGAGCTACAGATCAAGTATTTTTAGTGATGGCTCATCACACGATTAGTACAGACTAGGCAAAAGCGAAAATTTTGTGGGATAAATGTGAAAGTGTTAGAAGCATGAAATATTTCAGTAAGAATTCAAACCATGTCTGGTATTTTGAAACTAATCTTTACTTAGCTAATATAATCATGCACTAAAAAGAAAAAAAACATAGAGTGTTCGTTTCTTCCCTTATTTTTCTGCTATTTATATTAGAAGATCTTTATAATCATCTGTTCACAACATCACACAAACAACCCTGTGACAATTGGAATAATGTTTCCTAAAGGATTACGGGAATTTGTAGAAAGAATCATTGCTTCATGTGGGAACAATCAAACACTCATTGCAGGCATCTTTGTTTCTTAATTTCTTTGTGCCAGTACCTTGATTTGTTTCTCAAATTTAACAAAGAAGGGTATGAAGCCACTAAAAATCTAAAATTACAATGTAGCCATATGGAAATGTTAAGTTTAGGAGTTCTAAGCACTTAAACTGACTGTTCAGGGTATTTTCCCCTTAATGTGCTTACATAAATCACATTAGTTTTTATGAGAGTTATTTTTCAAATTTATAGACTTTTTCAGATGGATCTTCATCTCCCAAGGTAGCATATGCAGAAGCTGAGTGTGTTTCTGCAAATTAAAAACTATGGTGTTCAAATTTTAACTCTAACACCGGATTTCTGAATGTCACTGCATACACCAATTATGCCTGGACTTTTGGAAACAGCGTTTACTTTTTAATGCTCAGCTTTAGAAAGCTGAATTGTCATTTCTGAATACCCAGCATTTAAATTGCTGATGTAACGTGTAACATTTGTGTGGCAGTTCTAGAACTGGTCTGTGTTATGGCTTCATTATAACAAAAACTGAAGGGGAGAAAAATCACTGCCACTATTTGATCAAACACGGTGCATAGAACTGCTGTCTATCTTGGGCTTCTCATCAATGTTTCACTGAAATCCCCCATTTCTGGAAATAGCTAATTTGGGGGTGTTGTGTTTTAACCTCAGTAGGCAGCTCAGCCCCTCACAGTGGGATGGGGGAGAGAATTGGAAGGGTAGAAGTGAGAAAACTCATGGGTTGAGATAAAGACTGTTTAATAGGTAAAGCAAAAGCTGTGCATACACAAGTAAAGCAAAATATGGAATTCAGTCACTAATTCCCATCGGCAGGCAGGTGTTCAACCATCTCCAGGAAAGCAGGGCTCCATCAATCTTTATTTGGGAAGACACATGCCATAATGCTGAATGTCCCCCCTTCACCTTCTTCCCCCAGCTCTTATTACTTAGCATGATCTCAGATGGTATGGGATATCCCTTTGGTCAGTTGGGGTCAGCTGTCCCAGCTGTGTCCCCTCCCAACCTCTTGTGCACCCCCAGACTACTCACTGGTCAGGTGGGGTGAGAAACAAAAAAGGGCTTGAATGTGTAAGCACTGCTTAGAAATAACAAAAACATCCCTGTGTTATCAAGACTGTTGTGGTCACAAATCCAAAGCACAACACTATATGAGCTGATATGAAGAAAATAATCACTAATCCAGCAAAAAACAGTACAGGGAAATATATCATAATTTAGAAAAATAATATTTATAGCTTTGATGAGTTATAATAATATTTATATATTTAAATTTTAATATTTATATAATAATACTTATATAAAAGTATTAAATAAATATTAATTATATTTTTATTTATATATGCTACTTCTAATTTTCATAAGAACACATACTATATATTCCCTGAAGGTTCAGGAAGGAGAAGGCAACTAAAACTTTCCAATATTTATTTTAATATTGAATACAGTTATTTTAATATTGATATGGAGATTTTGGGATGACCTATTTCACCCATTTTGAATTTGGCATTATTGTGAAAACCAGTGAGAATCTCTTAAGTGCATTCAGCTACACTATACCCACGGGAAAAGCCAACACACAACAAGACTGTCCCAGTGCAGGTTGATTTCCAAAACTTGCTACTGCTTTGAAGCCATGTGGACAAACTGGTAGCCCCACACAATGTTGCAGAGAGCTCGTGTGGAGCAGGCAGTGCTCTGTGCCCACAGATCATAGCACATCAAGGGTCTAAGGAGAGACTTCAGATGCTCAGTTTGCAGTCAAGAAGCAGAAACCACGTCAGACAAATCTCTGAGAACCTCACACAAACCTGATTTTGCCATAGAGCTCTTGAATTTACCTTAACCCACCCTTTTTGCATCACTCCTTATGCAGGTATGGGTGTAGATTTTGGAAGCACAGCTTGCCCTATATGTCCTGTGTACAATCCCATTTTCACAGTGCCTGGTGACAGCCAGTGACTGGAAAGTGAATCTGGACATATTAACAACATATATAAGGTGAAAGTTTGTCACAACAAGGCTATCGAGTAAGTAGCACAAATCAGGGATCTATGCTTCTAGCTAGACCTACCTCTGGGACAGAGGTTAAATCCTGACTCATAAGTCACTTAGTGTTTAAGAGTCTTTGAACTTTGGTTTTAGCACTCCACCTTGCCCTGGTGAGGCTTGGAAAATCTTCAAAAAAAAAGAAAAAAGGCTCACTAAAAGGTCAAAGTAGTCACCAAGAGTGTTTTGATCCACCTTTGATATGGACAGTGACTGACATGAACACCCAGCAACTAACAGCCCTGACAGGGTGCCATTACCTGCTGCCCATCAGCAAGGCTGAGGGATGGAGATCAAGCTCCCCTTCACTACTCTGCTCTGAAACATCTTCCTCCAGGAAGATTAATTCCTCAGGGCTGAGCTACATTACATACTTGGAGTCTTTTTTCCTGGCTAAGAGATGTCAACTAACAACCTAACTTCTGAACAAGTTCAAGGCCTACCATCTTCCCTCTGAGACAGGAATGAGGCTGATTTTTGCACCAAGAGGTGGTTAGTCCTTGTTAGAACATGAGAGCAGTGGGTTGAGAGATTTTCCAGGCCAAAGACAATCCAAGTGTTTTGAATAACCAAACTCTCACTTTGTTTATTCTCTGATGTGGGTGGGTTGGACTCGTCAGTGTACATGAAGAGTCACAGCTACCAAATTTGCTGTATTAGGGATGTGAACTAGCAATTGTGCAACTCAAACTGAGACAACATGGACATACAGAGATAAGGGGAAAGGCATTGCATGGTTACTCAGGATGGGGTTTTTTCCTGGAAATCCAGTCTTCTGCTTCTTAATTATTTTGGGGAAAATTTTTTTCTCTTTCTTTGTGTAAGCAGTTAAATACAACAGTGACTTCCAATCTGCAGTGTCAGGAGCAAACAAACACATCCTGAACTGGGCAGTTACCTGTATTACATTTCAGTGAGACAAAAATCACTGCTGTGTGCTAGAAAAAAAAGCAAATTCCTTTCCCATTTTAATGGCAGGTGACACCTGTACTGCCAAATGGACTGCCCAATAAGCTTTTAAAAATAATCACCTCTTAGTTTAGCTCAGATCTTATTCCCATCTCCTTCTCAGTTTCTTTTGCTGCCATGGGTGGGGGAGGGCTGTGTTGCACCAGGAGGGCAGCAGATTTACAGTGCACAGTAACAGCCGCCAGATTCCTTCAGCTTAAATGGCATTAAAATAAATTCTTTCATTGAAGGAAAAACAAAACAAAGAAAGATAAGAGGAAAGCCTGTGTGAAGGAGCACAGCATGTTAACCAGCTGGGTCTGTTCCATCCTGTGCAAGGGGAGGTTTCATAGGAGGCAGTTCACTTCAAAACGCAGAGGTGTGACAAAGCTGAAAGCTCAGATACATCAGTGTATGTCCCAGTGGGCTTGTTGTCGCATGATCTCTGCACTTCTATAGACTGGTTAAAACAGTGTGCGAATTTATCCTGAAGTTGTTGGCTTCATGTTAGAGAACTTAATGTGTTGAAGCCTCCTCTCTTCACATGCTTTCCACTTTTTCACCCCTGCCCCATCTCCAGGAAACACTTTTGAAACAGCTTGAGCCACTCATTCCTCTTCCTCCCATAACCATGGATGAGTATTTTGTCACCCTCACAGGTCTTCATAGAGAACTATCTCTGCAGCTCACAGCCCCCTGCACTCTGCGCTGAGTGCTGGAGAGCACCAGAAGAGTTTCAGACTCATTGGGAACTGTAAGAACATCCAAAGATATAACCTTCTGTAGATAAAGTCCTTAAATATATCTATAGATCTCAGCTGTGGTTTTCAAAGTTACGTAATACCTAAAAATGAAGAAAGTGGGGTTTTAAGATCCCCTACTGCTTAGGAATCCAATTTCCATTATCCTCCTAGTTTCTTTTTTTTTTTTTTTTCCTTCCTTAATTTTGTCAAAATTTCTGAATCTATAAAAACTTTTCAAAAACTACTCAGAAGTATGTTTCCAGACTGGTAGTCAGTATTGCTCTGACACTGATTAGTAGTGCTCCAAGCAACCAGTGTGTCAGAAGCAGATCTGCTAGGAACACTCAACATTCCCCCGTCATCACTACCATTGCCCAGAACTTACATTTTTTTGCTTTTTTGTAACAGCAACCATGCAATGCCCCCCTCCTCTCTTTCCTCCTCTGGGTATCACACAGCTGCAGACAGAGCAGTTTGGGTAATGATAAGGTTCTTCCTCAAACAGCTTTCTGTGAAGTGACACATTCCTATCAGCAAAAAGGTCTACAGATGTTCTCTTATCTCAGAACAGAGTAAACACTTCTGTGACCTCCTAGCAGGGAGACCGTCCTTGTTATAGAATACCAGAGCAACTTTGTTATTTTTCATAATATGCTACAATGCAACTTTTTGTGCCATGGTGAGCTGCACCAGTCAAGAAAATCTTCTGACTGAGACATCAGTGGACATAAAGATTTATTTCTGAAGAAAAGGTTGATCAAGATAAAATCACCATGGCAATGCTCAGGTATCTGAGGCCCCAGAGATTATGATCAAGCATTAGGGTAAAGCCAGACACCATCAATAGCTGAGCGGGTAACTCACAGAAAATCATGGTTTTGATTAAGTTCACCCTTTTCCTAGCCACAGACAAATCATTAAATCTCTTGGGAATCCTCTACTTGCTTATGGTAATTACAAATTAAGCCCTTTATGCAGAGGAGCAATGTAAGTACTGTGTATCTGTTAAATCCCCTGAAGCCCTGGAGATAGAGGATGTTCCAGCATCCAAGGTATTTCAGAGACTTTGAGGATCTTGTCACTGGGTGAATTCAACATACTCTGATGTCTTGCCTTTTGCAGTCAACAGAATAACTCAGAAGTACAGTTACCTCCTGTGTTAAAGACAGGAGCCTGACAAAATGCAAGCAGCGTACACTAGTGCATGAGTAACAAGGCTGGGGGACATGGGTTGTGTCACTTCTTTCTTCATAAAGATGACAGGTCATTTATGTTTGTCCCTCATATGTACACAGAGCACATAGATACATAGAGATGCACAAACAAGTCCATAGCTACTGAAGAGCAAATGTCTCTGTTTAAGCTATATTCACATTTGCTGATCATCCATCCATTCTTACATGTTGACTTGCAGTCTAGTTGTAGTCAGGAGCCAGCAAACTTCAGGCACAGCAAGAACCAGCTCAGACATGAGTATGGATGTAGCCTAAGATAGTTAGGTAGACCACATCACCATAGTAACTGCATGCTTTTGCATTAATTTCAGCAAAATAAATGAAGCTTGTAAGTCAAAGGTTATCTACCCAGAGCAGTGCAATAGCACATAAAGAAACTTCAACAGTTCTGAGACAGCCAGGCTTTCCTGTCCTGTTTATCCTGCTTTTCAGGAGGGCTAATTGCCTGGTTGGAAGACTTCATTAGTGTGGTTATCCTGCTTTCAATATCTGAGCTGGTGTGTTCAGATATGGCTTGGGTTTATCTGCACAGCACTGCACTGAGCCATACAGGACCAACCAGAAGTATGAATAAACCTCTACAGTACTGGACAGATTTTCAAAAACTGGTTGTGATAGAAAAATTTAGCATGTTTTAGTATTCTCTTTCTCACTGTTGAGGTTTTCTTAGCATCTTTTACATATTGATAAAGACAGGTTGAATTGTTCTTTACAGGGAAAACAAGAAGCTAGCTAAAATGGACTGGGATCCTCATTTTGCTGCTGCTGTTTCCAAAATCACACACCGTTTTCTTTAAAAAGTGGTACGAACATGATCACCGAGGACAAACACAGGTTCAAAAATCTGGTTCATCTGAGCTAACTTATAGGTAGTCTTGCTGGGAGGGGAACAGGCAAGCATGTGGCTTGTTGGTCACTCACACGCTCATTGGTGTCTGACAGCATGTTGACTTCCCAAGTAGTCAGAAGTTTTGCAGAATTATTAGAATAAGAGAGTGACTAATCCAGGAATTTCAGTGTGAGAAGGAAGAAAAGAAAAACATTAAAAAGAAGGAAGAGGATGATGAACAGAAGAATTGACATCAGTGATAAATATGCTGCTTATTGCAAAGGTGTTATCCAGGTCAGATTTAAATGGCTTTTATACCATGGGACTGGCTGGCCACCCAAGTCTGTCCTCCCGATGACCCAAGGAATTGTGTGGCTGAGCCTGTTAACTGTCTTCTTAGCAATGCATCCATCCAGAAGTGGGGCAGTACACAGGCTGTCATCCTCACAGCTTCTCCAGAAGCTCTTCCACACCTGATACTTTGGCAGTCACTCAGGAACATCATCTGAGTGAGGACTCCAGGCTGCCAGCAGCCTTAGTCCTTCACAGAACACTGTTGGGAGGATGATCACAAAAAATGAGAGATGGTTTGAGGACAACCCTCAGCTATGACGCTATGACATTTCTTTGGGTTTTGTTGTTTGTTTTTTTTTTTTTTTTTTTTTTTTTGTTTTGTTTTGTTTTGTTTTTGTTTTGTTTTTTTTCAGCTTATTGAAAACTGGAGCTGCATCCAAACAACTGCAGGTTGCGGAATACATTTTTCAGGGCTTTTCCTGAGGAGGGCATGAAGAGAGTTTGCAGCATCCTTGCACTCTGCAGCCTGATCCATCATTAAGGATGTTCTAATCATGTCCTCTCTGCTTATGTGTAATATGAGGAAGTGTTTTTTTTTTTCCTTTTACTTTAATAAATGCTCTGCCCAACAGTCTGATTTCTTTTCCCTGCAAAACAATCTATTTTCCAATAAACCCTCTGGCAACACAGGTGGAGATAATTCAGGTCACAGGTTTTGACAGAGAAACCACATCATCAACAAGTCACTGCTAATGAATATGGTTTTTTCTTGCTCCTCATGGATTTCTTCTCATGTCCAGCCCTCCACTACTTGGAGTGGGAGTGAAAGGTTTGTTGCAGCAGCAACTTAGAAATCCTCTAAATCCTTGCATGGGGCTGCCCCTTTGCTGAATTTTTAATTCCACTAAGAGGGGGGTGAATCCACGACATGAGTAAGGTGAGCAGCAAAGTCACACCCTGTGCTGGGAAGTCTGGAGGAGGTATCATGCAGAGATATCTCTGCAGAGACCAAATGAGGGTGTGGGTTGGTGGAAATAGCACAGCCATGCCACAGGACAAGTCTTGGTTTTCATGCAGAAATACAGGGGTGTTTTGGCTGACCCTCAGCTGGAAGGCAGAGTGAAGGAGGATATTTTCTTCCTGCTGCTGGCTGCTTGCAGAGTGCTAGACAAACATATGGCAGTAATTTTATGGTGAACATGGTGCTTCCAAGCACATCATGATGTGCCATCCCAGAATCAGTGCATTCAATGGTTGATTTTGTTAGAAAATTAAACTCAAAATGACTCAAATGAGAGTCAGAAGATAAGTAGACAACAGGTCTTGTGCATTGATTTCAGCATCTGTGGGACTATCCCAGGATCTCTGGGCTGAATTGAGGTCACAGACAGATTCTCACAATGAGACAATTGCTGCTGCTAATGTCATCTTTATAAATCAGCTGTATCTCAATTGATTTCAGTGACGCTCTACTGGATTTATACATGGGAGCAGACACTGACCTTAAGCACATGGTCTTAACGGGCCCAGTTCTGCTCAGCTGAAGCCATTTGGAGCTTTTCCAATACCACTTGATTGGCATTAAAACTAGATCTGTAATGAAAGAGTATATAATAGTCTATGAATTGAATGAAATATATCTAACCTGGGTCAGGAACGTGTTGATGGATCTTAAGCCAGCTCAGTGTAGGTTTTAACCAAAAATAAGGACATCGCTCTTTAAATGTCACTGTGAACAACCCATGCTTGATTAATTAATAATAATGTTTTAATTTGAGCTTGTTCCTCAACAGCACGCATCTTGCTTGCTCATTAAAATTAATAAGCTACTTTCTCTGAGAAAAGCAGTATTTATGTTTCAGGAAGAAGGTGACAAGAAAGCAAGGACAACATGACAGTTCATGAATGCCTAAAGCCCTTCCTCACTTTAATGCGATGCAGAGAACAATTTTGCACAGCTCCTTAACTGGAGCAGCTCTCTCCCCTGGGCTTTCCAATCTTTAACTTCTATGACCCTGTGAATCTAGTGTACACACAATGCGTGACCAATGTTTCTACATGGAACAAGCCGCATTAATTTTTTATTCTCACCAACCACAGAACTAGAAAATTACTTCCAAGATTGTATGAAAGTTCATCCCTGGAAAGACATCTGACTTGGGTGGGTGATTTTCATCACAGATTAGGTTTGAGAAGGCAGGAAAGAGGGATGGAGTAAAGCATTGGCTAGATTTGAGGAGTAATTATACATTTTCCTTTATAAAACAGGAGCTTTCTAGGATGCAGATGGAGGAAAAAGAAAGGGAAGAGAGGGGCTATGAAACTCACAGATCAGATGGGCTCATGGTTGACAGATGCAGCTGCTATTGTAGCCTGAGTTTTATAGCTGTGTTTTCCCTTTCCTTCTTTCCTTGGCTTTTTCTTCCGGGGCAGTGATGTTGGGCTGCCAGAGATGGCAAGCAGCTCCCATCCGTTCCTAGAGGTGTTGTCATGTCAGTGGTGATGGTTGCTGTTATGGGAGGCTGGTTCCATCAGCCTGAGGGAGGTGAAGCTGGGGCAGCTCCATGCCCCAGGTCCCACCAGTAGCCAGGATGAGTCTGTATTCCCTTCAAGGCACACATGCACAGAGCGCGCATACACCCCACATATATACATACATACATACATACATGACTGGCCACACAGATTACAGACCCAGAGAACTCATACGAACACAGAAAGCACCAGGGGCCTCATCCTGCTCCCCTCTCTGTCTGAGCAGGACAACGGTCAGTTAGTGGGAATATATATCTATATACACACACACATATATGTACAGTTTGGAACCCTCCAACAGCTGGGCTCAGATACTCCATCTACCAGTAGCTATGCCAGTCTCCCCAGTTGCCGACACTTGGAGATACAAGTCCCTGAAGTCATAGTTCCAGTTCAGTTGCTATTACACACTATCTCACTCACACAGAAGGATGTCTGGGACTCCTCTGGTCTCTCCAGATCTCTCCAAGTCTCCTTTGGTCTTGCCCTCAGAGACTCACTCAATCCCTTGCTCCCAGGCCACGTCACCTACTCGCTGGCTGGTCCAGCTTGATCTTCACTAGTGATCACAGACTCACTCCCACACTCACACTCACTCCACTTGCTGCACCAAAGACATGTGGTCCCCATGACTCCTGGTGCCATACCAGTTGTTGTACTTCCCCCCCACCCCCCCACCAGCCCTGTTTGCACACAGAGAATATCTCATCCAGGAAAAGAGGGTTTAAATTAGGTTTAAATTGGGATTTAATGAGAAGACAGAACAGAAAGTACTGATGAGGCACAAGGCATGGACAGAAAAGCGTGTTTACACTCGAACAGCCACTTTATCCCTTTATCTCTCTATTTTCCCATTGCTTGTCCCTCTCCAGTCCTTGCTAACGCTTTCCTTTTCCTGCCTTTGGTTACTTCCCTAACCATCCCTTAATAAGCCTTGTGCAATCCAAAATGCTCTTTCCCTTCATCCCACAGTGTCCCGTACCCCAGGCAGATACCATCCTTGGTCACTAAGGAGACCCAGAGAGCTGCTCTACGTTGCCCTAGTGGGTGCAACCCCAAGCCCATGGAGTTAAAACTCCTCTTGGACAGCTCTGGCAGGTGTTTGGGGAAGGGACTCATGCTTCTGACTGGGGTATTGAGGGTCCCCCACTTTTCATGTGCCTCTGGGCTCCTCTGTGTGTGTGGAGATGAGCTTTTTCTCATGTAACAGTTACAAGGAGGGAAGTGGAAGAGGGAGTGGATGGGGTGACCCTATACATGACAGTTCTACATAGCTCAGGGGTCACCATAATGGTAAAGCCAAGCTGAAGTACTTTATCTTGAACTGGGACAAAAAAAAAAAATGTTTGCACACTTTTTAAATTTTTACACAAAGTATTAGGGCTTTAGGGAAGGGTCTGACCATCCAAATCCATTCAGCCTCCACACTTTCATTTGGTCTTAAATGACAACAGCTTTCAAGTCCACCTTTACACTGTTGTGTTGCCTCTGTTGCAAACATGCTTTTTCCCGTCCTGCTTGCAAGTGTTGCTGTAGTGAGATGAGTGGAGAAAATCATTCATGAAAATGAGCAGAATGTGAAACCCAGGAGTAATGAGGACACTGTGGGCAGAGCTGAGGGTTGGGGACTTTGTTTCTTTTAAAATTATTTTGTCATTTAGAGAGTACACTATCCCCTTATAAGCTGCAACAAGTCAGATTTAACACTTGGGTTCACTAAGACTAATTTTTCACACTAGCTTGAATAATACTTAGGGCAAATTTTTTCAGGATGTTTAGATACTCACACTGAAAAATATGCTTTAAAAAGCTGCCTCAGAGTCCTCTTCATTGCATAAACAGAGATTTGGCCATCAGTAAAATTCTGCTTCAGCCTGTCTGTGGGAGACTCCTCTGCTGAGCTGTGAGACATGAGCAAGATAACAAGGAGCGGAAAAAAGGATCAACTGCCTGATGGGTCACATCTGTTGCTTTTCTCTCCACAATCAGACATTTACTGTCCTGCTGGCATCTTCTCCCACAAAGTCATACTAGAAAAATTGGAAAGATATTGTTACTAAATTTTAATGAACTGTTTCAAGTATCTCCATCTATGCACAGGATGGATTTATCAATCCAGTATAAGGGTTCAGCAATGTTATGCTACATAATAAATATAATTATCCAGGTAATGCTCAGGTTAATCAACTCCAGCTTAATTGGATTTTGCTGCTGATCATTCCCCAATCATGATGTCACGAATGACTCTCTCAACATAAGTAAAATGGATGTAAGGGAGGTCAAAAATACTCCAGGTTGAAACTGAATTTCTAATTGCTTTGATATTACTAAATTTCAATTTCAAAATCTCTGGCAGGTGGTATGCTGGAAAGAGAGGCTCTTCAGTGGTCAACCAGTCAGATATGACCAACATATGAGTTTCAGTCAGGTTCATTTGTGACCCTGGGGCGGGTCATCCTCCCAGGCTGCCTGGGAATATTGGGTTTCTGTGCATCTGGAGGGATTATCCTGAAGTCAGGCAATATGGGAAGAATTATTGTCTCTTATACAAGGACACCTATTAGTTTGTTTTTTTTGTTTGGTTGGTTGGTTGGTTGTTTTTTTTTTTCCAGAGCTCCTAACACTGGAATCTTGTCTCTTAATCTCCAGATTCCTCCATCCACCTCAGATAGCATAGAAGGTATGAAAATCCCATGTCAACCTGGGGGTCTCAAGTTTTCCAAACTTTTGCAATGAACGTGGAAGTGATGCCAAAATTCAAGATGAATCATAGAATCATAGCATAGAATCAGAGAATGGTTTGTGTTAGAAGGGACCTTAAAGATCATCTAGTTCCAACTCCCCTGTTATGGGCTGGGACATCTTCCACTAGACCAGGTTGCTCAAAGCCCCGTCCAACCTGGCCTTGAATCCTTCCAGGGAGGGTGCAGCCACAGCTTCTCTGGGCAACCTGTTACAGTGTCTCACCAGTTGATGAAGTTTTTAAAGATTTGGGACTGTTTAGGAACTGATACTTGATTAAACACCTTAGTACTGACCAGTACAGTAGAGAGGCCTGGGACCTCCTATGTTTCCAAACTCAAAGATACTATGCAATTTTAGTTTAATGGAAGATTACTGCAATATATTTCCATGGACATTGCAAATCAGCAGTTTCTAGTAAAATTCCGTTCTACAGACTGCATGATCTTTATTCTCTCCTGGTTGTACTCAATTTATAATAATAAGTCCTATCCTTCTGAATTCTACATTATGATATGCAAAGACCAAGGTGACCAACAACTAGGAAAATTAGGAAATCTTCTAGGAATTTATGAATCTCTGAAGAACAGAAGTGTGTTCAGTGTCTAATTTGAGATCTACTAGTCCTGTTTCCAATCCAGAGCTATAAGACAGTCTTAGATTGCTATTCTGGGACTACTTTTATTTCCAGCCACCCCACAAGCACACTTTGAGCAATAGATTGCTCAAAGCCTGTCTTCACAGTAGTGTTTTACCACCATCTCATGACTGCAAGGCACAGATAAACCAAGATCCTCCCTCCCTCCCTCCCCTCCCTCCCTCCCTCCCTCTTTTATATATGTTACTACTAGCTGTGCTTGGGCTTTATCTTTCTCTTCCATTTCTTTAACTTGTCTGGCTTATACATGCTTATGGATTATGAAAAGCATGGAATATAGAAGGGGACCAGGTTGATTGTTAAAAGTTAAAGATTAACTACTGAGGGGGAAAAAACAACCATTTGTTAGAATCCAGCTCTTTTTCTTTTTCATATTTGGGGGAAAAAAAAGGAATCCCAAGGAAACTGCTGCTTTGGGGTCTGACCTCATGCAGGTCAAAGGATTCATGCTGAATCATGATAAAGAGGCAACTCCTGTGCCTTTTGTCAAGGACCTGATGGCCTTCCTTTTCTTGCTAGCTGAACAACTGAATAAATGGACACAGGAACATTATATGGATTTGCTGTCATATAAATATAGTTTGCACACAGTGATGAATTAAACAAATTTAGTAGTGCTTTCTTTTGGCCTCAAGGGAGAAGATGAAAGAAGTGTCAATAACTGGGTTTAATGCCAAAAATGAGGAAGATGGACAGACTACAATCCTTCAGGGCAGCAGGACTGGTGTTGAAAGTGGTGCAGTAGGGGATAAAGGGTGTGTGGTAGCACATGGTAACACAGGTCCAGGATCCTGGTCTTCTCCTGTCCCATGGCCCCTTGGAGGCTTATTCCGTGATGTGGAGTCCACAGTTTATTTCCATATGACAAAGATTTCCAAGTACTCTTTAACTGAACCCAGATGTCCCAAGTCCCCAGACAGTATCCTTCTCCCAGGACAGTCTTGTCTCTCTTTTTCCTTTTAATTTCTAACATACCCTGGAAGAGCCCAGCTATTTGCATTCCATTTTTTAAGCCTTTTCTCAACCAAGTCTCTGGCAATATCTCACAACCATTAAAAAAGTGCACAACTTCATCACCCTTCTCCACTCACCTAGTGTATGATATCTCATGGTATATACCAAGTAAGTGTCTTACTCAGAGCTGTACATCAATGCTGCAACACACAGAGGCAGGGCCCAGCAAGCAGTAGGACAGCTACTGGGGTTTGTTCTTGGGATTTTCCTTCATATGACATTAAATAATTTGGAAGAACTGTTTTAGGTTGTGTGAGTAAATGCTCATCTCCACATACATGGGGAACCCAGAGGCACAAGGGCAAGCGGGGTAGCCACAATATCCCAGTCAGAGACACAAGCCCCTGAGCTGGGCTGGGGCTATCCAAGAAGATCCTCAGCCTCATGGGCTGGAGGTAGCACCATTCCCAGGGGAAACAGGAGCAGATCCCCAGCTCACCTCACAGGTCAGAGAGGGTTCACTGCCTGGGTATGCAACATGTTATAGGATGCAAGGGAAGAAGAGCATCTGGGGATTGCACAAGACCTAGTATGGGATGGGTTAGGGGAGAAACCAAAGTCAGGGAAAGGGAGGGATCTAATTGGTTTAGGAAGGAACAAGTGTGGGAAAGCAGAGGGCAAACAGGATCAAGTGACCAGTCCCATGTTAACATGTTGCTTGTATTCAGGTCATGCTCTTGAGGAATGAGACTAGGAGAAAAGATTTGTGGGGAGCTGTTAAAAAGTAGGTGGTCCTATTTTACAAGAAGATCTTTATTTTGGTAATTATTTGCTTCAGCTCACACTTTGATCTAACACAACACAGCAAATGAGGTGTTATTCCCATCCCAAAGAGGCACTAATCAGTGGTAAGACAAGAATACATCTCACTTTTGTGTTCTAAGTTTCTTTCCTGTGTTTGTAGGGGCACTGTCAACTGACCAACAGGCTGAGGAGTTCACCTTCTGATTTCCTTAGAGGAATTTGCACTTCTGGGGCTAAAAACCTCATTGAGACCAAGAAAAAAAAAGGAATAATTTGTATTAAACCAGACAGATACAGACCCTAAAACAACTCCATTATATAAGAAATCTCTAGTCTTGAATAAACTTAAATTCACTTCTGAATTTGCTAGTTTAAAAGTCTGAGAGCTCTCAAAAGGACCTAATCCTTATTACAAAATAAAAGTTCCTATAAACCAGCAAAAGACATATATCCTGTTTGTGCTAATTATTTGGCAGATGAAGACTAGTGTTGTTACATTACAAGCTAAAGTCTGAGTTATGATGCAGAGAAGCTGATAAATATAGCCAACCGATGATCGGAATTTCCTGTTGTCTATAATTCCTTGGGTTTTTCTTTTAGTGTGTTTGGCTCCATCATGGATTAAACCCATGATTTCTGATCCTGGAAGCCCTCCAATCTTTGCTCTTCAACAGACTGATGAACTAGTCGGGTTCACAACAAATATCAACTTCAGTGAAAGGGAGATTTGTGCATTCAGAGTCACAGGGATGCAGAAGAGACCTACTGGGCTGAGCCTTGCCTTGGGTTTCTGCAGGTTTCTTCTCAAATGTCAGATGTTTTCAGAGAAGCATCCTGGGCTCTGTGGACTGAAGCTCTGCATAGAAAGACTTTCAATAAGTATTGCTGCTATAAAGCAAAATTGTGAGGACAGTTTGACTTAGTTATGTATAATTTCTTTGGATAGTTTGTAAGCATTTGCAATTACTCTGAGATGCCATCGTTCTTACTGACCAATCTCAAACATTGTTTCACATCAGGCTTGCTCCTGAAACAGTCTGATTTATACTACTCTCATGCATGGTGAAGTGACTTGAATTGTACAGTTCAAGATGAAATATAGTGCAGTGAAATAGAATTATATTTGAGGTCTGTAAGCAGTTTTATACTACTCAGAATGTAACCCTTTTCCCTATAGTAATGTGTGCAAGTCCCACTGAAAGACAGTACTTCCCAATTTATCTCACTGACATTTGCTCTCTGGATTTCAAAACATGACAAGGTTTAATCCTGTTTATGTAGGAAAAAGTCTTCTGCATCAGAAACAAAATTAAGCTACCTGATAACCAAAACCCCCATAATGAGCACATGTCCATCCTTTCACTTGTGACCTTCCTCCTTATGTACACTAAGCTATTGAAGACAATTGAGACCCTCAGCTGTCACTGGAGTTTGCAGGGGATGGAAAAGGTTTGGCATTTGCTTGGAGTATTGTAGGATGAGGACTCATTTCATGCTGTTGTATTAAAAGGCCTTAAAGTATTTATTTTTGCATTAAGCTATTCTTTCCTCAAACAACTGGGAGTAATATGCTTCCTTAGGGTGGCAGTTTGTTCTGATGATATATCTAATGCTTTTCCATAGCAGGTATGCTTCTCAAAATATCACCTTAAATTAATAACCTTCAAGGAAATGCTGTACCTTACGTGATGACTGCTTTGTATTTTATCATGACACTGAGAATTGTTTTAAGAGCTCCTACTCTTTCATCCCCTATAGGACCTGCAATGGGGTAGGTGGCACCCATATGACACCTGTATCGGTGTCTCAGGCAAATTTCCCACCAAATTCTGTGTCATTGGCACCTTTGGCAACCATTCTGGGGATCAGGAGGAGTCAAGCAAGATGAATAGGCATGAGAAATGGAGATATCCATATGGTCACCTCATGCATGAATGGCTGAAATGATGCTTGCAAGCTGTAGCATCTTTGTGCTTTAATTTTGTGAGCTCTGAGTTCTTTCATGGTCATTACCTATTACAGAGAAACCAGTGCTCCCGAGTCAGTTTTTTAGAAGGGCTTGCCTTCACTGTTAAGAATAATTGAAACTAATGTAGGTATGGGGATGTATATTTTCCTTTGAGGGTGGAAGACTGAGTTCTTTCGTTAACAAAAATCTTATCTACAAGGGAGTTTATTTAGAAAAAAAAAATCCAAATCAAATATAAGTTAACAAGGTTTTTTCCTAAGCCATCAGAACTCAACAGCCGAGGCCCTATAATCCTTAACAGTTTCAGTGATTTGATCATATGCACCCACTGTTCTGAGGTTACAGACATTGAAGTTGCTCTGGTGTTGAGAGATCTTAAATCAAGGGCAATTAAATCAGTGTCCTAGTTTATATATGGACTTGGGACAGCAATATGGTTTCTACCTTGCAGACTTATAGTCTTCTTGCCCATGTTTTTAATCACTATGTAAATTCCCTGTTTCCTTGGTTATGTACATGTGTCCCACCTGGCTCATGCATAAGCATTTCAAAATAATCAAAATGCCTCCAGTCCTAAGTCCAATTTTATTACATTCTTAACAGTTTATTTTTAGAGTTAGCAGGATGGACAAATTTGAGTTCTGACTAAGAAGTCCATGACCTTTAGTTTTCCTTAAAAAAAGACCTGTGTGATCTTTACGAAGCAAAATGTCGTTCAATTACATATAATCTTCTGCTTACAACTCTTGCCAGGGTTGCTTCCACTGCTGCTTTAGGTCTAGATGACTCTGAATAGACCAGGTTCTTATGTGAAAAAAAGCACATGGACTGAAGAGGAACTTCTCACTTGTTGTTTGGGTTGGTGTGCTGCACTGCTCATACTTACTGGCAATGAATCAGGACAGGGTTAAGTTACCCCAACCACGGTGTAATTTTAAGATAAACTATAAACTATATTAGCTTCACAGCCAAGATGATCCTCCTGTTGGCATAGTATGAGAAGTAGGTGATTGCTACTCTCCTCCAACAAGCCACTTAAATCTCTACTCTTCTTCCCCATTTCTTTCTCCAGATTTTTGTCTTTCAGACTGCCCTATAACACAAGTGAATTGATGTTAATAAAATTCATTCTTTGATACTAAAGGAATGAACATTGTAGAAAATAAATATCTTTATGTATAAATACGTGTATATATACATGTAATTCATATCTCTGTATATCTCTTCATAATTCAGTGTATCTCCAGCCATCTTGTCTATAACTTTTTGTTTATTTCAATATTACTAGTTTTCATACTAGGTACCAACATCTGCCAAACCACGTTTATGAGTACTTACCTTCTTTCAAAAGACATAGATTAACTGCTTGAAAATAACACAGTGGACTTCTGTTCTCAGGGATGCAACTGAGTCTTGGTACAAGAACCTGAAAAACTGTGTGACAGACTTTCATGTCGAAGCTCCCCCAACTCAATTTAGTCTGCATTATGCTCTCTTTGGATCAAAGTTCAGTGACATCTTTCTTGCACTCATGTTGTTATATACAAAGGGGAAATAATACTCTAGGCTTTAAAACCACATCCAGGTCACTAGAAAAAAAGCCTGAACTATCCTAGGTGCAGTTCTCCCTGGACACTTTAAAATAGACCTCAGAAATGTGTCCATCTTTGTTGCCAATTAAAGAATTGTCTGCAGTACACACCCTTGTCTTAATTGCTATAGCTATTGTAGCAAAGCCTCTTAGAGATGATTCTTGGCAGTGGTAAACCATTGTCATTCTTTGAAGGAGAAGATCCTGGATCACTCTCCACACCCTAGTGACATATCCTGTTATGCAGAGGGATGGTGTATAAATAGGAGTGCATGTATTGTATTATAAACAATTGATTGGTGCCCAGTACAAGTTCAATACAACAACAGTAGATGATAAACTTCAGGGCACACGGCAATCTGGTGTTCTCACTGTCTGCATTATGAAAACAACAGGTGCAAGAAACAACACTAGAAAATAAAATAACCTTGTAAGTTGTGAGCACTGACTCACTTTATCTTTAACCTCACATGTCCGGGGTTTTTCAGAGGCTTTTAGCCGATATGTAAACAAGGTTCTGCTAATAGTCTTGAGCAAAACTAGATGAAGTAACTTCCTGAATTCTGTTGAGTGAGGAGCTAGAATCCATTTTAGTGGTTTGTGATCAAGCTTCTTTCCTGACAATAAGATTAAAAGGGTGGTTGGGAAATAGGTGACGGTGGTATCACAGTGGAGGGGGAATATAAATATACATTAAAGAGCAGCAGCAGTGACAGAGTCATTCTCTGCTTGCAGCCAACAGCTAGATCAACACATGGACGAGGGCTTATTTAGGGAGCAATAGGTTGCTTCATTCAATAAGGTGATAATCTCCTCTCTCTCCCCCTTGATGGATAAAGTTCCTTTCTGAAGGCAGAGTGGATTATTCTCTATTTGGAAATTGGATTATGGCTGAAGAAAATGGAGCACTCTGATGTTATGGCCATCAGACAGAGGCTTAAACGTCACCTTCCCACAGATCTACTTGGCTCAGGTGCTGGAGGCACATGCTGCGAGCCATGCCTACTGATGTGGTTCAGGATGCAGATGATACCACTTGACATTCCTTTGCTTCTGTGAATGTGAAGAAAGGACCAGGATTTGCTGACTATCCAGAGAATACCCCTCTGCTCTAGGCTTGACTGAAGTCTCAGGGGTTTTTTTTAACACTCAACTTCCTTAACAAAACAAGATCCATCCCCCCTTTCCACCAGGTATTGGAGGTGGCTTATCTTTTGTCTGAACAAGTCCATTGATATAGATGAACAACGTGACCACTGAATCTAGCTTGACCCCTTGTGAGCCTTTGCCATTGCTAATGCACATTCAGTATGCTGAAGACAAGGCTGGAGCAGATGTCTTGTTACCAGCTCAGGCACCAGGTTACTCAGACCTTCCTCAGGCATCTCGTCTCTGAGATGAAGGTGGATCGTGTAAGGATCTTTCTGGCTCATCTCCAGCTCACCTCCAAAAGTATTGCAAAGCTGCACTACAAGGAATGGTGTGAGAATCTTGTATGGAAGCCACATGTTCTTCCTCCTTCACTTATCCATTGACATCGGTGTGCTTGAAGACTGTCTTTCCAGCCTACATCCCACTGAAGCAGCAGATGACATTTAGAAGATTTCAGTCACAAAAGGCAAGCAAATCCAAACTGTATGCCTCAAGGACCAAAGGAAAAGCAGCATTTGATACTGAAGGAGAATATGTGACTGCTGTCATATGGCTTTTCTAAAAATGAGCGCAATGCTGAATGGGTAGCAAAGGAGACTGAGGGAGCATATGGAGATGGGTAATAAGAGAGAACATGTCCTTTGTATTATGCCAGTAAGGTCTCTCAGCTCTTATTTGGAGATATTACTTCCTTAATATACATTTCCCAAAGATAAAATTACCTCTAGTTCCCCTTCCCTTCCCTTCCCTTCCCTTCCCTTCCCTTCCCTTCCCTTCCCTTCCCTTCCCTTCCCTTCCCTCCTTCCCTTCCCTTCCCTTCCCTTCCTTCCTTCCCTTCCCTTCCCTTCCCTTCCCTTCCCTTCCCTTCCTTCCCTTCCCTTCCCTTCCCTTCCCTTCCCTTCCCTTCTCCAAAGCTGGGTTGTAGTGATCAATGTGCAGTGGCAGGTATCCATTTATTTTCCAGTGTTTTTTAAACCATCAGAGCCTGTAACTCACCGTAAGCTCCAAAATCCAATTTTTACCTCTCCTGTCAAAACTTCTTATAAAATATAAGCCACCTTTTAGTCTAAATTTGGCAAGTGTGTGTTATAGGCATAGCAGAAGGTTACAAATAATAAATGATTTAGTTACACAGCATACTCAAAACTAATGGAATCAGCTTTTGGGGAAACATTCTTGAATATAGCCCTCACATTTCATTGAATATTTTTTTTAAACCAACCCTTAACTAAACCACTGTTTGGGTAAAGATTTTTCTTGTTGATTAATTGTGTATTGCTCATGTGTGATTCCTGAGGGGATTCCCTACTGATGTACTGACAATGTTGAGAACTATTCATCACAGAGAAAGTGTTAAACCCATAGCAAAGTCATGCTTTCCCCACCTGAAGTTTACCCATGACTGCTATGGGTTTGTTCTGTGATAGTGGCTTTGTTTAATCGCTATGGAGTGAGCAGATAGAACGTGACTTGTGTGCTCTTCACCTCACTTGGGAAGTCTGGTGACATGTAAACTTTGTTATTTGTTCACCTGGGGTTCAGAATGTCCTTGGGAGGGATCCAGGTGTGTTTTGAGACCTTACAGTACACCTGAGCCTTGCTGAGAGGACACAGACCTGGGGCTTGGGCATTCAAACAGTGTGTATGAGGCACTAAAGTATTTAAGGACCAAGATGGTGCACAGTGCCATGTGGACTCTCTACGATTTCACAGTGTAGTCAGAAGTCTGATAGGTCCCTTCCTTCCTTCCTTCCTTCCTTCTTCCTTCCTTCCTTCCTTCCTTCCTTCCTTCCTTCCTTCCTTCCTTCCTTCCTTCCTTCCTTCTTCCTTCCTTCCTTTTCCTTCCTTCCTTCCTTCCTTCTCTTCCTTCCTTCCTTCCTTCCTTCCTTCCTTCCTTCCTTCCTTCCTTCCTTCCTTCCTTCCTTCCTTCCTTCCTTCCTTCCTTCCTTCCTTCCTTCCTGGTTCCTGCTACTCAACAAGTCTGTACTGGCAGCAAGACAAAGAATTTTATTTGGGATCTGCACCCTTTTCGATACATATTTTTTTTTTTGGTGTGGCTGTTGCTGTTTTTTTTTGGCGGGGATGTGGTGTTTGTTTGTTTGTTTGTTTTCTAAATAAAATATTAACCAGTTCATGATTTAATTATTTTGTGATCTAATTTAATTTAATTTCTATTGTCATTGTATGTCCAGGATGCTATGTATTCCACTCCATGTGTATACACTCCTCATAACTGTAGTTGCAGAGAAATGAAGAGACAAAACCTGCAGTGTCATTCAGAGATATATTTCCAGTTCCTTAAGACTTTTCATCTTGAAGCACCTGAATCTAAACTGATTGTAAATTTAAATCCCAAAACATTTCATAGGTCAATCCGTTCACAGAAAAAAAAGATAGAATAGTGAAGAGAATATGTTTAATTATTACAATAAGTACAACACTATATGTATTTATTCCAAATGCACCAGGTAGCCTGAATAAATATAATGGATGGTGAGAAAAAAAAAAAATGGCTGAGTAATTGTCAGTGCCTGCAACTAGATTCAGCAAATAAGAGAGGAAGGTCAAAGAACTGACACTTAAAGGCCAAGGTGTTTATGCAGCTAGGAAGTTCTGTTTTGATGTTTTAACTGATCAGGGGCAGTGACTCAGAAAGCAGCAGCTCACTGTTGTCCCACTCTTCTTTCTTTAACTCCTTCTTTGTAGTTGCACTATGTTGCCATCCTTCTAGATAGCATTTGGGACCAAAGGATATATTGCTCTGCAATATGTTTATGCATCCTACATTTACTGTAACAGGCCTGAGAAAAAACCCTATGCCTCCTAGGGCATGCTCCTCCTCAGCCTTGTTTGCAGGCAGAGCTTTGGGCAGTGCTCTTACCGCTGTCATCCAAATTTTAATTGCTTCTTCAACTAGACTGAAATGACAGGCTGTCATTTATTCTATAAGATGTACTCTTTTGGGTGATATCTGTGGCTGGACAGTCAGCCAGGTGGATTTCTGGGCTACAGTGATGCAGTATGAAAGAGGATCACAGAGTTGAGGAATTACTTTTGGTGGGAAATGATGTGGTGCTGATTGTGCACTTAGCTCAGCTGTGTCTCTTGCTGCTATTGCAATCTTGGGGTGAAGAGAAATTAACTCAGGATGGAAAAGACTAGTTTTTTAGATCACCTCAAAAAATATTGGTATGGGAGATTCTCTCTGAATAAAGCACTGGATAGCCATCACTTCTCTACTTCTTGGTACTAGACAGCACTAACTAGATAATTAACAGTGGAAGATGTTACTTGAATTTTGCCCCTGCCATGTGCTCTGTCTCAAGTCACAGATCTGGGAAGCACATGGAAGAGGATAAATAGATCTGTCAAGCTTTGGGCTCCAAGATGAAGGGTACCAGTCATGACTTGGTTTTTGTACCTGGATGCAAAGTTCAAAGGGAGAAGGAGCATAAATATGTAAAGCCACCAGGAAATGGAGATAAGAGGTTGGCATGCTTGGCTGATGTGAAATTTGCTATATAGAGAAACAAGCTTTGGGATGCCATATCTTTTACATGAGCATGGTAGGATGGGACAAGTGCCACCATAGGCAGAGGGGAAGGTGTCAACTTCAACTTTCTGATCGGGACTGAAAAGAAAGGGGAGGGACAAGAAGAAGGCAAATGTGCATGCACAAGAAGAAGGGACAGAAATAGTATCAGTCATAGGGAAGACAGGTTCTACTAAAAACTACTGAAGCTAGCAAGGAAGCTCACCCTGAAGTAATTCACTTCCTAGATGTGCTGATTAAAAGGATTGCAAGACCTTAACCATCCCTGACACAGAATAGTAATGGGTGTCAATCAATTTTATTCATCCTGCTGACACTATGACCCCATCTGGGTATAAGAGCTAGAAGGAAACTAAGCCTCCAGAGGAAAAACTGTCTGTAAACTCCTGATGAGGGCAAAGAGGTCTTTAATTTCTTTCTCTCCTTCCCTCTCAGGTCCTTGTTTCTCCTTAGAAATATGAGGCTGAAACATGTGCTCTCAAGCAGTGATTGCTTTGTACACAGAATAGGCAGTGCTTCTCCTGTAGCACTACAGAAGCACACTTGATTTGGTTCCACCTATCTACTTGCAAAGAGGTCTTTAATTTCTTTCTCTCCTTCCCTCTCAGGTCCTTGTTTCTCCTTAGAAATATGAGGCTGAAACATGTGCTCTCAAGCAGTGATTACTTTGTACACAGAATAGGCAGTGCTTCTCCTGTAGCATGACAGAAGCACACTTGATTTGGTTCCAGCTATCTACTTGCTGATGGACTGTTCCCGGAGAGGGTATATCTTTATACACATGCAGGTTGCATAGATAGGAGGGTCCATACTCCTTTCCACATACATTTTTCTTCTATGGATGTTTGCTATTCTGAAAGTCCTGTTTGTTTTTCTCTCTGGTCCACTGTGTTCTGTTCCTTTCTCCATCTCCTTTTTATGCAGCACTGTTTCATACTGCTTCCTTCAAACTCTTTTTTCATTTCATTTTCCTATCCCTCTCTCATGCTCCAATTTCTGTTTCTCTGTCTCCTCTCATTTTCTCTCAGACAGACTTTTGTCTCTCACCCTGATTCACTGTCCTCCTCCATCCCTTCCCTCACTTAGTCTTTGATTTTCCATCACTCTTTATCAACTTTTCTTCTGCACAATCCCCATCATTGCTTCTTTTCTCATTTAATATTCCCAGCCTCCCCTGGTGCAGAACACTCTGCTGATGCAGCTTCTCTAGCGGCTTGAAACACAGTTGACCTCTCCATGCAGGAATCACAGATCAGAGTTTGATGTAAAAGACATCTTAAGACTTAGATGTTTTCATTTGTGACAGCAGACACTTCAATTGCCTCTAGAGACTTGACTCTCTGGGTCATTTGAGCTGTCACCAGAGGTATCTATTTAACTACTTCAGTTCTCCTTGTCTGATCTATAGCTTCAGAATTTCTCAGCCTGCTGCCTCTTGGAACATTCCCCTGTGAGTTGTGGGTGGGAGAAACCTACTGCTTTCCCTTCCCCTGAATCACCAGGAGCAAAAGGGGACATTTAAATGGAGTTTCAGTCCACCTGGTTCTCAGGGAAGACAGCTGAAAAGGGCATACTGCAGAAGAAGTCTTGGATGATGAGCATGGCAAAGAGTCTCCCTAAGCAATGGGTGTCCTAAGAAATAGGTATTTTCTTAATAAGGCCTTTTCTGGGAGGGCATGCAGAGGCAGGGAGTTCTGGGGAAAAGTCTTTAAAGGTGAGGTATAACATACATGGAAAGTCAATGAGGAGATGCATTTATTAGACTAGGGGGTGACTGATGAAATTACAATTGCTTCACGTATCTCAGACCATCCCTGGGCCCTCTGCCTTTCCAACTGAGCCATATCTGCCTACTCAGCAAGAGATTTACATCTTTTTAGCCGTTCAGACCTATGGACCAAGACACAGGATATTATCCCAAAACCTCATCAGTCTTGAGCTTTCAACTTCTTCATAGCATAGCTCGACACTGGAAAGCTGTTATCTTCATTTTTCAGTGCACATCTACAGGTGAAGGACACATGGTAGCAGGGTCTCTGGGGATTCCTTGATATTGGAAAGTAAGAGCAACCTTTACTCTTCTCAAAAGGTTACAAGACAGCAACCAATTAAGCATAGTTATAAATGAATTTCTTTTAGTCTTAATAAAAGCAGAGCAATTCCCTAAAGAAAACTCAGAGTTCCTCTTACTGACAATATATGTGCCCAATATAAAACAAACTAGACTCAGAGGACATAATTTATTGTGTAAAAATCACAGTTAAAGAAAACCGAATGTCCTTTATTTATATCTGGCTCTGTGTTCTTTTTCCTCTCTGTCCTTTGACCCCATTTAACATTCCCAGAGGATGTATTGAGACTAACTGGAAATGTTCTGGACTGGACTAAAATGACAGCTCTATTCCCAGAAGATGCAGGATGTTAAACAAGATAAAGTGAAGGGTTAGTATCCCAGATTACTGTAATATTGTTACAACACATACATAGCACAATGAAACATAGCATAAACTCATCTAATCTGTCAACACAAAATGAATAAGGACTAGAAAGTTGAAACCTGTTTAAATTTTTCTCCCATTAAAAATATTTTCAAAATTGGTAATTTGTTGAACTGATGACTGCTTATGAAATATTTTAATTGGAAAAGAAATGCCTTTTCTGTCAGGAAAGCTGTATTGTCACAACTTCCCCAGAATCAGCTCCAAGGGGGACTCTCCTGAGCAGAAATAGCCATGACAGAAATCCTGGCTCTCCCTTTTTTTCCCACCTGCTCACACCTCCTGCACACAGAGGCACACATGCCCTGCACTCCCTAGGGTTCAGCATGCTGGCTGTGTGCCTGGTAACAGCTCTCCCCCTGCAAATCCCAGCATGAGGTGGAATGGTGCTCAACAACTTCTGTTATGTTCAAGTCTTCTGGCACAAAGTAAACCTCTTGTCACTTATTATGAGTGTGCAGTCTGGCTGCAGCCATAACCCAGCAAACTGGACAGGACCCAGGCAGGACAGGGACAGGGAAATAGTGCCTCTTCCTCTATGCTCCTCACTCTCCCATTAAGCAGTTCTTCAATATGGATGTCCTTGATGATGCCCCATTTATCCTATATTTCATCATTTCACTTCGCGTCTTGTTGAGTTTGTTCTTTATTTGAAAATCATTTAATGGGTTAATTGTTAAAAGACAGGATCAGATGTTTTACAAAAGGAAACAGAAATTCCTTCATCGGGGAGGAACAACTCCATGCACCTGTGCATGATGAAAATCACCATGGAGGTTACACCTGGAAATCACTTTTGTAGTACAGGCGGGTCCTGGTGGGCACCAAGTTGAACATGAGCCACTGATGTGCATTTGCAGCAAAGAGGATTAATGTTCTCCTGGGCTGCCTTAGGCAGAGCATTGTCAGCAGGTTGAAGGATGTGATCCTTGTCTTCTATTCAGCACAGATAAGATACATCTGTAGTGCTGTGTCCAGTGCTGGACTTCCCAGTGCAAGAGAGACATGGACATATTGGAGAAAGTCCAGCAAAGATCCATGGAGATAATTAAGGCAATGAAGTATTTCTTGTATGGGGAAAAGCTGAGAGAGCTGGGACTGTTCAGCCTGGAGAAAAGAAGGCTCAGGGAGATCCTATCAATGTATATAAATACTTGACGGGAGTTTGCAAAGAAGATGGATCTGGGCTCTTTTCCATGGTGCCCAGTGACAAGACCAGAGGCAGTTGTTACACACTGAAACACAGGAGGTTCCCTCCAAACATCAGGAAACACTTTTTTACTGTGAGGTTGACTGAGTGATGGCACAGATTGCCCAGAGAAGTAAGGGAGTTTCCCTCCTTGGAGATATTCAAAAATGATCTGGAAAGGGTCCTGGTAACTGCGCAACTGGCTCCAAGTGGCCCTGTTTGAGTTGGGGGGTCAGTCAAGGTGACCTCCTGAAGTCCTGAGTAATCTCATTCATTCTGTGGTTCTGTGATTCAGACTGTAGAGGTGCATATACTGGTCTGTAGTTTTTCTTTTATTGAAGAAAAAAAAGAAAAAGAAAATAAAAGCCTTCATGAAAAAGTAACAGCCTGAGATTTTCCAGAGGTGGAGACCTTCCTCCCTACACCCATGTCTTTGAGGGACAGCTCCATGCTTCAGGGATGATGGAGCAATTCAATTTTCATGACCAGTCAGGCCTTAGTTTCTCTGCTGAGTCACTCAGTTTGCAGGGACAGTTGTTGCAGTGTGACCAGCTCTGTCTATTCAGCAGAGCTGGGCTGACAGCGGCAAGCTGCCTGTTGGAAATAGAAGAACAAAAATTGATTGCACATGTAGTGAAGATAGTAGCAAGTTTCTTCAACAAGAATCGTGAATGTCTGTGAGGTAAATCACTCTCCCAACCAACCCAGCGATGTTGCTGCAGGGTCAAATCAATCCTACCTGTCTTGGTCCTTTTGATGTGCTAGAGACAACAGAGTGCAGGATATTGGTGGAGGCAGATGCAGACCAGCTGTGGTGGAGACAGGCACTGATGAGGGACCTTCACATCTGCCCAGAGTCGAGATCACATGTTGGCCTATCTCAAGGCGCTCTCCCCGCAGTGACGAGTCAGGGCAGCTGGTTTCAACAAAAGAAGCTTTTACGGCTCAATTTTCGAGGAAGGAATAACATAAAGTAAAAATGTCGTTAAGCCCACATGATGCTTCAAGAAAAGCTTGCGGATTGGTAACGTTGTGAGTGAGCATTATGAACATCTGCTCTGAACAAGTCAGCATCCCCAGAAGCTTTTGCACTGAGCCTAGCTTCTTTCAGAGAAAGGTGCCTGAGACCCACAGTCCCTGCCTTGTGCAGGAAACTTCCATAAATAACTCAAATTTCGAGGCTAGTGCTCAAACTGAAGTGACAGAGCATTGCAAGGATTCCCAGGATTTACAACCCAGAGTAAATCATTTGCAGCGAGTCCTCCTGCTTTTCTTGGGAACTGTGTTTCCCCACTCCCTAAGGCTGCTGGGGCAAAGCAGGAGATGTGTGGCTTCAGTGTGGGCTTTTGGGTGAAACCTTCATGGAAGTCTCCTCTGGCACCACTACATCTCCATCAGTGCCTGGACTGATGCTCAATCTCCTCCCATCTTCACAGCCCCTGCTCAGTGGGGCCGGGCTGCGTCAGCATCCCCATTGCTCAGCCCATCCCATCCCACATGGAGATTTTTGCTTTTTCATAGCATGATTACATCCTAGAAGTAACACTCACTTAACAGCTAAGCAACAAGCATTCATTCATTGTCTGGATCAGGTTAAACTAAACAGTATATTTGGCTATTATTTGACTCCAGGATGTGACCTTTTAAGCTAATTAAATTTTGTTTAAGTGCCAGTTTGTCCTGAATTTTCCACTATTAATCTGTTATCACTCTCTAGGCAGATGCAGCCTTTAAGAAATACACTAAAATAGCGTATCCATCTTTTTTTTTTTTCCAAGCGATTCATGAAAAATATGAAAAAATCCCAGCAGCTGTCTTCAGATGCCAGGATTTAAAATAAATTCCTTTCTTTTAACTACTATCTGAGATGTTTGTGGAAAGTATTAGCAAGCCTGAGTGACCACAGACATTTGTGGTTTTGTGAAAATTGACTTTTGTCTCAGTAAAAAAATACTAATCGTTGGAAGAAATGCTTTAAAACCATGGCATGTTTTCAAATCCCACAGAGGCCTCCAGATAAAGGAAATGGTTTTTGAATGTTGTATTTCAACTGGGAGAGGGGGATTTCAAGCAGTTATAAACTTGAATATTTCTGGATCAGGAATCTTTTTTATAAGATATGGAGAAATGATCTCCAACTGGTATAAATACAAAACAGAGCCAGCTGAGATGTCTGAAATTTATATATCTGCTTCTCACCATGGGGGAAGTCTGGACTCTGCCTGGGATTTACTGTGAGGCTGGAGGGAAGGCTGCAGCCTCCCTCCTAATGCCGAGATCCTCCTCGGTGGGAGCAGGGACGACTGCCCGGGCCAGATAGGGTGGGCTCTGCTTGTGCCCTGGGGCTGGAGCTCTGCCAGTACTGAGCAGCTGCTTCACACTCCTGAGGAAGACTAAACCAACAACTCTGCCTTCTTGGAAATGGTTCTCCAGCCTCCTTGCAGAACAAGCTGAGTCTTGCTCTTTTGTCCCATTTTGAAAGTATTAGGGTGACTTTTTTTGTGTGTTATTATTTTGAAGAAACTTTAAAAGTTGTTATTTAAAGAGGGGAGGGAATGGTGTTTCTGTGTTTACTTCTTACCTCCATTCTTACCTCTCCCTTATGCATTGATTTCCACTGTACCAACCTAATGGCACATTTTGCTCCTAATGCATACTGTGCACAGTTACACAATCTTCAGCAAGGCTGCATCTGCTACAGGGAAATGTGGAATTTCACCTAAAAGTTTCCTCTCACCAACCTCTGAGAAGGAAAGTGTTTATTTTTGTTGTTGTTTTTTCTCTTTTTCTTTCTCATTTCTTTTTTTCTTTTTCCTTTTCTTTTTTTTTTTTTTTTTTTTTTCTCTGTCTTTTTTTCTTAGATTTTTATTTTAACCAGTACCCACTGGCCATCTGTGGCCATGAATGTCCCCACTGATATCAATGAGGTCAGGATGTTCTTCCAGGCTGACTGCAACCCAGTCACATGCTACAAGTCAGTGTGTATATGTATCTGTTTCCGTCTATCTCACCCCAAAACCTTTAACAATACTTATTTTAGATTAAATGTCAAATGGGTCATTTTCCCTAAAGGAGAATCTAAAATTTTTACAAAACCTGGGCTTTCTTAGCAATAGCAATGAGAAGCATGAAGTTATCTTTAAGATATTATTAACATTTTAAAGAGAAGAATATACATAAAAGGAGAAGGAAACACCACACATGAGAGATATTCCCAAGAATTCTGGATTCCCCACTTGGATTGCCAACTTTTAACTAGAGTGCAAGACTGCTGGATAAAACTGAGTGGGCAGCAAAAATAAAACAGCCTGTTGCAGTACAGCCAGACAGAGGGAACAAAATGTTCAAGCCCTTTCTTGTTCCTCTGCTTTTCCCAGGAATGTGTAGGTACAACCCTGACAGATGCTGCAAAACCCTGTTTGACAAGCCAGACCGTTACTGTATTGACTGTGATACCAGTAAGTCACCCGCAGCCAGTACATAACTCTCAAATCTTGGCTTCTCGGCTAGATTTTAAAAATATTTGTCTTCCCCTGTGGTAAGGTCTAGTTTGTGTATCCTTTCCTTGTGTTGGGCAGCAGAATTTTATGGAAGGAATCCCTCTGGAGCTCAATGGGGCTATTCATTCCTGTAGATGTCCATTGCTTCCACAGCTGCACAGAATAATCTAAGATCCAGATTTTTAAAAGATGGCTTAAAAAATGCCTATATCGCCTCAATGACATTGGGTTCTAAATGCTTAATTTACTTTTTCAAAGAACATGAATGATGACAAAAATATAACATGATTTTTAGGATAAGAAATGGATGTTTCTCTAGAAGGAGTCAAGAATGGCAGACTTCAAAACAGAGTCCTTTCAAGCATTAATATGCACATTTCTATCCCAGATCTTCAAAGCATCATTAGTAATTCTGGGTACACAACTTCTTGTATCAGAATCACTTGAGAGAATGCTAAGCATGTTGAATCCTTAAAAAACAAGTCCATCCAATCTGTCTCAAAGCACCCATCAAAAATACAGTCAATTTGGAACATGCCACTCTACGGATCTTTTATTGTTTTTAAATAGCTGCTATCATCCTGTAACAAATAGACACAAAAAATCCATACCTGCTGTGCCAAAAAATGTATTTTGAGTGGAACTATTTGGTAGCAAGCAATACTGTGCACCCTGCAAAACCCAAAAAGTGTAATAATGGAAGCACTGAATTATTTGTGAACTGTCATTTTTGGTTTATATCAAATGACATATTTCCTTTCAGTCTTCCTAATTACCAGTAATTTTTCTTTCTTTTTTTTTTTTTTTTTTTTTTTTTTTTTTTTCGTGAAACAATATCTGGGAGTATTTACTGCATGTCAAATGCCTTATTTATATCATTCCACATAATTATCAATTTGGGAGATTAGATCATTGCTAGTTCTGGAGATGTTGCTTTGAATTATTTGGAAGGTATGAATCTAAAATTTAATGAATTTCAGGAGTATTTTTTCATTAAAAATGTATCACAGTGGTTCAGTGTGTGATTTCTAGAGTTACACTAGGCATTTTTAATTTATTCTTGATCCTGGCAAAGTGCTTCTTCTTCAGTGTGAATAAGTTGCCTGCCAAAGGGAGTTTTGTGATACTCTGAAATGTAAGTTAGGCTCTCTAGCTTGTGCTTTGACTTATAAGAAGGAAAAAAAAAAAAAAAAAGGGGTGGGGTCATGCAAGTGCAGTCATTTCTCTGTGAGACTCCACTGCACAATATTTCCCATTGTGCAAATATTATTGTCTTACACTGCCCACTTCATGATTCCTAAAATCCTAAGCCAAATCTTGAATGAGCTATGACACGATCCTCAGTTTCTACATAGTAGGACACCACACATTCTATAAGTTAAGAGGACTGAAATCTAGTTTAAAAAAGTGTAAGTAATGTTGTAATTGAAATCACTGACTCTAACTTCTTGTTTAGTAGTGCTGTTTAAGCAACTTCTGATGGAAAAGGCCAAATGAAATTTTTTCCATCAAAAAACATCAGTTTTTCCAAGCCATTTTGAGGTTTCATCAGGAAAAGCTGTTTTACAGTCTCACAGCTGTCACAAGAAGACAGCAAAACTGTCAAGAACATTTCAGCTAAGGGAACTGCAGACAGACTAGGATTAAAGAGTGGATGGTGAATCTCCTTCCTTTGCTCTCCTTCCCTTCTAGTAGCAAGAGAAGGTGTGAGGAACCATTACTCACCCTCTGGCTAGCCTGGAAGATTTGGTGGGTTTTATTTTCATCAGTAAGGTCTGGGACTTGCAGAACTACCATTTGACCTCTCCTAGAATTTAATTCTGGAGAAACACTGTCCCATAAAAAGTCCTGAGGGTTTTTTGTTGTTATTGTTGTTGGCTTTTTTTATCTCCTGTCCAGAATAGTTTCTATTGTACAGGCATGCTATTTTCAGCCTTCATCTTCTGCTTCATGATATGTGGGGGACAGAGCAAGATGCTAGACGAGGTTGAGCAGGGAGCAGAGCAGGAGTCCTTGCCTGTGTCACTGGTGTGAAATAATCTACAGGTATTTGGCATCACCAATCAGCCATCTCACCACACTGCGAATTCTTGTGCCATCAAGCCAGATGAGGGTATCAACATTCCACCTCCCAAAACTCTCTTCTGGTTATAGGGGAGAGGATCCAGCCCCCCTGTTAAATCCTGCACAAGCTCCTTGCAAACTTTTAGATCCATCAGAAAACAGTTCACACAAGTTCTCAGTTAAAAGAGGGGGTATATATCTCTTTGTGCTGTTATTTGCAGCCTCTGGAAGATGTCAAAATCTTGTGGAGGAAGTATTTGCTGATCTCTATCAGCAGTGTAATGAAATGGGTGACTCAGTGTTGCTCTAATTAATGCATGGAAAGACCTTTTCTAAAATACATTTAGTATGTTTCCCCCTGGAGACAGGAGATATCTGCAGCAAGCACATCTTCCTACATCTCTCCTGGGCACTAGAACTTATTAGCAAATCTCCGACTGATGCTCTTTTACTGGGGCAGGTACTGCTGTAACAGCTATGATGGGAAATGCAGGACAAATAGAGCTCAGGAATTTTGGCAATGGTTTTTAATTTCATCCTGTGTCATTTAACCATGAATCCTAATGGCATATGCTAATGGTTTCTGATCACATCTAGTCTGTAAATAAAATGCTTCTGTGTGAAGGAGGGTGGGTAGACCAAGCAAAAATTATAATATAAGACTCTGCCTCTCTGGCATCACCTCTAAAGAGTATAGGATGTCTTTGGGATATCCTTCCTCCAGGAAGTAGCCATAATGGAAGTTTATTAATGTTTTCACAGGGTTACTTGCACAAGCAAGTTCTTAGCTTATTGGGGAAAACAAAACAAAACAAAACAAAACAAAACAAAACAAAACCCTACAAACAATTACCTGACCACTCTGCAAACAGAGAAAGAGATGTGTTGAGTGGAATAAAAAACCAGTAGTGCCCTAGGCAAAGCATTTTGAAGCATTTACACAATAGAGGTTATCTTTGTGCCATTTTTTTTTCCACCGGAAGGATTGACAGGGTTAATTTGTTTTCATAAAGTGGTAGAACTTCACAGCTGACAGCTGTCAATACCTTTGGTCAGCAGGTTCAGAGGTTATTTGTATGGATCACACAGGCACACACAGAGCTTAATCAGACAAACCCAACTGCATTGGTGAATGTAGGCTTTAAATAGAGAGACAGGCAAAATGTTTATCTGGAATCTGGGAACTGAAAAGAGAGAACTGGTATTACTCAGAGAGTGTGAGTTAATTTCTGCTGTCTTCCCATCACCCACAGTTTGTACAGTTGTCACTGGGATCCTTTGTCAAGGGCCACTAACATGGGGCAGAGCAGAAGAATCTTAGCAGGGACTACATCCTGTAAGCTAGGCAGAGAGGCCAGTGAGACCACCCAGAAGGCAGAGAAGGGCTCTCATCCTGGCAAGGAGAAGCCAGCAATGTTATGTCTCCATTAGCATGCCTGTTTACAGCACCCCAATGAGTGATGACCCAGGAGACCACAAAGTCTCCACTAATGGTTTTACTAGTGATGATTTAGAGGTGATCTGGCCTTCCCCAGTCTTCCCTTCTTCCTGTGCAGTGATTTTTGGATTATTTGCTGGGTTCATTTACCACTGGTCATCTCACTCTGGGTTTTCCAGACCTTTCTTATGTGTAGAGATGGCACCAGTGATTGACACCATGTCCTGTGTCAGCCATTGTGGTCGGTTGACCTTGGCTGGCTGTCAGGTGCCTGCTCAGTTGCTCTCTCACTCCTGATCTTCAGAAGGACAGGGAGAAAAAATAAGATGACAAATCATGGATTGAGATAAAGGTAGTTTAATGAAAGAAAGCAAAGAACATGCACGGAAGCAAAGATAAAAAAAAAAAAATTATTCTCTGCTTCCCATCAGCAGGTGATGTCCAGCCACTTCCTAGGAAGTAAACCATAATATGTATAGCGGTTGCTTTGGAAGACAAATTCCTTAATAATATATGTCCCACCTCTGCCTTTTCTGCCAGCTTTTATTGCTGAGCATGACATTATATGGTGTGGAATATCATTTTGGTCTGCTTGGGTCAGCTGTCCTATCCCTGACCAACTTCTTGCTCACGCCCAGCCTACTGGTCTTTGAGAGGGATATGAGAGAAAGCCTTGATGCTGTGTGAGAATTGCTCAGCAACTGCCAAAATGTTGGTGTGTTATCAACACTGTACCAGCTACAGACACGAAGCACAACACTAGGAGAGCTGCTCTGGGGAAAATTAACTCCATCCCAGCCAGACCCAGTACAGCCACTCAGAGAAGACAGGTGGAGTGGGGACTGCGGGTTACAGCACACTGAACTGGCCTGAGGAAACTGACCTTTTCCTCAGACTTAAACCAGCTACTAACTCTGTCAAGGCTGTGAGAAACACCACTTCCCTACGATGACATTCAAGACAGGGATTGGTGTGAACTCTGCCTTGGATTTCTCAAGAGTGACTGTTCAAGATAACCTCAGACAAACTTTCCTGAATGCATGGAAAACAGTATCCTAGAGAGAGTCCTCAAGAGTGATCTTCAAGTTCAGTGTATGACACATCACAAAATACTTATATCTGCATGATCTGAAAGTTAACAGCTACTGCACCTGGAGTGGAAACTTGTTTGTCTTGTCTCTCTGGGAGCAGATTCCTGCGTGACTTTCCTCTGTGTTTCCCCATACCTCTGTGAAAACATAAGCTGTGCACTCACTCAGGTTAACATCTCTCTAGGGAAGGGGACTGTAAAGTCTCAGATCTTTGTGGAGACACCAAAACTATTGGACTTTGTCCCTGTCTACTTCTTTTATGGCTAATAAGAAGGAATTAGGTACTGAGGGGATGCTGTTCTTCTCAGTGGTTTTTAGGTAATGCAGGATTAGATGAGTTGCATCCTGCATTGTTTGTCTCTACTACCTACACACCCATTGAATAAAGGGTGCTGAGGATGACTTCCTCAGATGTAGCTTTCTATACAGTAGAGATCTTAGGACAGTTCTAGCACCATGTGGAGGTAGCTTTATGGCTTCCTGACAATGTTGGACCAGATAAAGTGAAGTTACTAACAGCTGATAAGTTCCTCCAGACTCTTCCTGGATCTGCCTATGACATTGAGGAGTGTCTACAAGAAACCACAGCTGTTTCTCCTACTCCTTAGTCAGATACCTGTGTTCCTTCATTCAGGAAGAAGAGTTGAGGCAATAACTGAGAAAACCTTATTTAAGTCGTCACAAAAGAAATTAAAGTTTTCTTGCTGATTTAGCAATATCTTCTGTTGTGTCAACAGAGGGCCAGCCAAGCCATTTCTATGAGGTATTTTTGGTTGCTGGCAAATACTTTGATCCAGCAAATTTATAGTGGTGTGGTAAAAGTCCTCAGCCAGTGTTTATCACACTGATTTACACTAGCTGAATACCTGCCCTGCTGTGTCTCCCAGATCAATACAGATTTTTTGTGTTCAGTTCCTTCCTTGCTTTAGGAACAAAACAACAAAATGACCCACATCCCATCCTATCAAATAAAAATGAGCACAGGGCACACAAAATAATCTTGCAAAAGGGAGACATTGTCTCTTGGAAGAAAATTGAAACTCTTCTGAGTGAGAACATTGTAGCCTATGGCACTGTCATGTAGCTGCACTTTTATAATGGACACAATATAATGAGTGCTGTTCATGAAAGCTGGTTATTATATCCTAGCTGGAGGTTATACTCTGGCATATATAGAGCCAGTAATTTGTGCACAGTGGGGGTTCTGCTGCTTTTCTGGTTTTCTTAGGTTATGTCTATATCATAAGGTATCTGCATATTCAAGCTTACACTGCTCTCCAAACCATTTTATCAGCCACAACCAAGAGATGAGTAATTGAAACTCAGTTTCAGCCCAAGCCCTTAAGCTCTGCTGATGTCAAAACTCTTTCCTTGATCAGTTTGTTGAGCCATTTCAATGTGGCTCTGAAGGGGTTGTTATTGAGCTTAAATGCAAGCAGTCCCCCCTTTTGTCTCCCACTGGTCTCAGCCCTTTTGGATTCTTGTGCTCCTGCTCTGTGTGATGTTGGACATTAGGTTTTCTTTATGCATATTTTTTCCATGGATTGGACTTTAAGAAAAAGCTGTCATCAAGCTATTCAGTCCTTTGAATGAGTGGGAGGGCTTGGTCTATCCTCACAAGGATATTGGCACAGAGGTTGTAGGATGACCACAGGAAGGAAACGTTCTTCACTAGTACTATCTTGTATGGTCCCATCCAGGTAATCATCAGCCCCACCTCAAGGGCAAGGTACAAACCATTAATTTCTTGTTCCATCTCTCCTAGGATACTTCCTGGAGGAGATGAAGCCAGTCTCTGGGTACCAGTCAAATGACAACTACATCAGGAGTTAGTCATGCACACACCTGCAGGGCCATGATCTTATTGGCATCACAGAGAGGTGGTGGGATGGCTCCTATGACTGGAGTTTTGGAATGGAAGGATACAGGCTCTTTAGGAAGGACAGACAGGGGAGATGAGGAGAGGGTGTTGCCCTCTATGTCAATGACCAGCTGGAGTGCATGGAGCTCTGCCTGGAGATAGATGAGGAGCTGACTGAGAGCTTATGAGTCAAGACTAAAGGGAGGGCAGGGACAGGTGACATTATAGAGGGGGTGTGATACAGGCCACACAACTAGAAAGACTGAACAGATGAGGTTCTCTACAGACAGATAGGAGCAGCTTCATGTTCACAAGTCCTGGTCCTCATGGGGGACTTCCCTGATATATGTTGGAGGGACATCTCAGAAGGGCACAAGCAATCCAAGGTGGTTCCTGGGGTATGTTGATGATAACTTCCTGCTCTAAGTGATAGAGGAGATAATGAGGAGAGGTGCTATGCTGGACCTTGTTCTCACCAACATTAGGATTAATGGTTTTAAACTGAAAGAGCGTAGATTTGGATTATATATAAGGAAGAAATTCTTTAAGTGAGAGTGGTGAGAAACTGGAACAGGTTGCCCAGACAAGCTGTGTCTTCCCCCTCCATGGAAGTGTTTGAGAGCAGATTGGATGGGGTTTTGGACAACCTGGTCTAGTGGAAGGTGTCCCTGCCCTTGGCAGGGGGTTTGGAACTGCATGATGTTTAAGGTGCCTTCCAACCCAAACCTTTCTATCTTTCCATGATCAGTGAATAAACAATCTTTCTCTGACAAGTGCCTTGGTCCTGGGACATGCTGATTTTCAGTTTGTCATGAAGCAAGAATTCTAGCTGATGGAGTGATCACTGAAACAAAACTACTTCTGCTGGCAGGTCTGACTGTGCTCAGCTCTTTTGTATGTCTTGGGGATCTCTGAAACCTCCATAGTTGTTTTTTGAAAACTTTACATTGTTGTTTGATCAACTGTAAGAGAATGGAAAACAGCAACTATGACAGAAGTTTTATAGAGGTATAAAAATCCTAGAATCAGTCTGAAATGGCTAATAAAATAGTGTCCTGTGCCCTAAACTACAAGCAAGAAATGTTACATTAGAACTGATACTTAGTCTAGTAGATAAAGCAGCTCTTGCCCATACATAAAATTAATTAGGCACAAAATAGTCTGTACAGGCAAAAAGTACCCCCCCCCATTATGGCTGAGGGGTTTTTTTTTAACTAAACATAGACAGAACCAACATGTTAAAAGTGTGTTCTTTTCCAGTAAATCATATTCTACAGTATTTTGCTCTCCATCACATGACAGGTACCTTAGGTTACTTATTAAAATGACTGATGTGATATGGATGAGAGGACATCCTGCACCTGTGTTGTCCCTAGTGTGTTCTCATTTGGAGCTTCGAAGGGGAATAGAGACATTTTCTGTTTGTGCCCTTTAGTGTGCTGGGCCTGCTCCAGCAGAAACTGCTGATTACTACCATCACCAATTGCCTCAAAACAAGATGCGGCACATCTCCACACAGCAGTAGGAATATTAAGACCCAACGTTGTAGCATCTGTGTTCCTTCATATTATTACCCTATGGCAAAGCTAAGAGTAGGGTCTCAGTGTAAATCAGTGAATGTCCATTCATTAAGGCTTTAATTCAGCAAAATTGTACTACAATTTCCTTTCCTCCTATGTGCCTGCTGCTTCTTCAAGCATGGTCCCTAGTTCTTCTCCACAGACATAATCTTTGTTGACTCTGTGTCTCTTCTCCCTCCTTCTCCTGATCAGTGCTATTGTCCTCCCTCCCCAAGCCCCTAGGTTGGTCAAAAAATACATGCTGCATCTCTCCATGGTTGGTGGGCTCACCATGTCACTTTACATGCCATGAATTACATAGATCTCAAAATGAGGGCAAGCACATTTGCAGCTACTCTGAGTACGGTTTTGTACCCTGGGGCAAGGCAGGTTATTCATGGATTCCCCTGAAGCAGAAAGGGCAGCCAGAAATAATTTGCAGTCAAGTTTTTACATGGAAAAAACATTACAAACTACATAAAAATGCAATGACATCTCTGTATGACAAGGTACTCTGTACAGTTGTGTTTATAGATATCTACACTAGCACTACAACAGGATTAGCTAATGAAGTCTTGTTCTCAGCAATTTTCTTTGCTAATACAAGGGCCCACCGAACCCACGAGTGCTGGATCCTTGTCAGTGCTTTCATTGTGCATTTTGTACACAGTATTTTCTCATCTGTTTCTGGGAGGAAAGCTATGGGCAGGCAAATGTCATCCAAAACCCGAGTACAGTTTAAACGTTGCATTGCTGATACCCAACATGTACATCACTTTAAAGTTAGTAGTTATTTCTGACATATTCTTTATGCTGGTATATCTTGGGAAAACTTTCAAAATACATGGAAAGAAACACAGGAAGTAGGAGATGGACCACTCACAGGAGCTAAGAAGCCATTGAGCAAAGATGGTTTCAATTTGCCTTCAACCCACAGGGTCTCATGTCTCATGTCAGGGCAAGTTTGTGCTGTAGCTTTTTGGTTCCCATGACACCAAAAGAGCAAGGGACAAGATAAAGATACCTGGAAAAGCAAAAATGTCTCCACTCAGGAGAGTGTGTATGGAGACCAGCATGCACAGCAAACCACTTTGCTCAAGCATAGATCCTGAGAGCTGTTCTAGTGCCCCAGTTGTTCCCAGGGTGCCCTAAAAAGTCCTGGACAAGAGAGGAAATAAGAGCCAATGAGTACAGCTTTGAAGTAACTGAGTAGTGATGCCTATGTGCATCCAGCAAATCTCCAGTGCACAGTGAAATAACATTCCCAGGCTTTTTTGTTTTGTTTTGTTTGTTTTTTCTCTAAGGAAGTTGTTTAGAGATAGTGAAAATGAGCAATAAGTTCCTCCTTCAGATTTTTGTGTGTCAAAAAAACCCAAAGCATACACAATATGGACAATTATCAAAGAAAAGAATGCATTGCCCTGTGCAAACAAACTCTGCATCCCACTTCTTTTCAAGGCCAGGCACAATGACAGATTAAGCAGAAAGGACTTTGTATTTCTGTATGTATGGGTGTTGCCTCTTAAAATAGCTTGAAGCCCTTGAAAGATGGGCTGTTCTCTGCTGACAGCACAGGAGCATCAGATCTCTACTGTGTGTTATGCAGCATGACCAGTGGCCTGGGGCAGAAGCAGATTGAAATATTCACAGCCTTTTTTTATCTGCTTGTCTTCTTTTCTGATTGTGTAGATAAAAATTTAGGGACTGTGTTCAGAGGACAGTGTAACCACCCCAAAGCAGCTGACAGGAGCACTGCCCCAGGGCAGAATGAAGGTGGCCAACCTGATAAAGTGTACTTGTGCCAAGACATGTGTATCACACTGGTCACTGAATTACAGGAAGGCACAGCCACTATGCTAATACTACTCTTGGGCTGCACTTTTCTGTTATGGTTGGAGCATTTGGCCATGATTACCGACATCTTAATGACTCAATTGAAGCACAAGGAGGCTGTTTTTTTGACAGGCAGGTCAGTGTTTGAGCAGAAGGATCCATTTAGATACAAATCTGTTGTCTGTGGGAAAAGAAATGTTTTCATCCTGAATGTGCTGGGTTGGTTGAACTGAAAATGCTTTTTCCAGGTACAACTAATTTGCATTCCAAGTCACAAGCAAGGTAACATTTGGGGTTAAAAAGGAGGATTCAATTGATTTTGAATGTATTGTTTAAAAAAAATACAATTTGTTCAGATTTTTACATAACATTTCTTCCACTTCATATTGCAGTTTTCAAAAGAAAAAGGAAGACTGCATGCCTATGAGACTTTCTATTTTTTCCCACCTGCATCATCCCATCTAATAAAAGACATTACTTCTCCTTACAAATCATGCTTCACTATAAAATGAAATAAGTTTTAAAACAAAAAGAGCCATTTCAACCTTGTTATGCTTTGTTCTGTTAAGATCAAGCTGCTAAATTGTGTATTTTTTATTTGAAATATTTTTAATTTCTATCTTTTTGTATAACAAAACATTATCAGATTTTTTCCTTTCATTTTCTAGCTCAGGCCTTTTGCAGCACAAAAGTATTTTTAACTCAGCTCTTCTTAAAACCCCATAAACTATTATAATCACCCCAGTTCATTCTAAGGACATTTAATTTTAATCAGTGGTAAACTGGAGGATGGTTAAGCAATATAATTTAGTAGTTATCCAGATTTCTAGAGTGCTTTACTAAATGTTCTAAAGAATCTGTTTCTAGAAAATTAAAAAAAAAAAAACAAAACAAAACATTAAAGCAAAGGAGTAAGCAAGCCTGTAATTATTAATGAGACAAGCTCATTAGGTGGTTTTAGAACAGCACACATACCAAAGCACCATACAGGCAGTAGACCCAGAACCTCCATGTTAACATGTTCCCAAGTACCTGGAGTAGGAGTGGAGGAATTTCAAAAGCTGCTCTCTATCTCATTAGTGGTTTGGTTCAGGATTTCAGTTACTGCTTCTGCAGCTTACCCAGATCAGTACTTTCCAGTGACTGAAGCAGTAGATGGCAACCAGATATTGTTGCCCTGTATTTCCTGATTTCAGAAGAGCCTTGTCATGTGTTTCATGATATTCTCATGTTGTGCTCCTCTTTCTGTCATTGTCAGTGATGCTAAAGCAAAATGATCTCTATTTGTTACTGGTGAAAACTGATTCAGGGCTAAACCAACACAGGAAAAAATAAATTCTATGTCTATCAAGAGCTCATTATTGCAACAATAGGATTTTTTTTTTTTTTTCCCTTGGAAAAAGCAGAAAGGAAATGTCAATAGCATTTACTAGTATGAATACTCTCAGAATTGCTGCACATTTAATTACTGCTTTGGATTTCAAAGTCTCCTTTCTCTCTCTCTCTCAGCAAACACAGTTTATTCAACCAGGAACAGAATTCATCTCTCATCAGAAGCAAATGAAAGGTCTCAGATCTACCCTTGTGGGAAGCAATCTCAAATATTTATGAGATAAGAAATAATTCTGAGGTGATGTTTTAACTGGGTTTTGGGCTGCTGGACTCTGGTTCCTGCCAGACTATTTCAGTTTTCCCTTCCTTGCTAGCAAGCCCTGCTCCCATGTCATCTACTCTAGCTTGACCATTTTCTGTTGCTTCTCCCATTCACTGCAGCCTGGCGAGGACAACCCTGCTCCCAGGAGAAACTGCAGCGAAATCAAGGAGGCTTGGGCATGGTCATTGCTCCCATCATGGGCCAAAGGCTTTCTGAGTGCTGGATTAAAGTACAGTGACAAGAACAGGCAGCTCAGCAGCCTGTCATTTGAATCACTATGAAAGAAAAGCCAGGCTGTAACACAGCACAGAGCACAGCCATGAACATACACCCCGAAGTTAATAACAACATTGGCACAGTCTTCTCCATTGAGACTTGTTGAATGGCAGTTGTATAGTCACAACTGCTCCTCTTTCTTGGGAACTTCTTCTCAGTTGGCTTCTCCACATTCTCTTGCTTTGATTTTGGATGCATATCCCTGGAAAACACACTGATCTTCCTCTGAAACAGGACACTGTTCAGTTTGTGTGAGCTGATGGGACCAACAAGAGAGGGAGCAGTGCAGCTTACATTCCAGAAATCCCCCAGAAAACACCATATCTAATTGAATATGACTGTCTATACTTTGGGCTTAAACACTGGAGGTGAAGCTGTGAGAAAACCCAGGGAATGCTGCAAAGATCCACTTTTATACCTTAATATGGGCTTGTTCAGGGTGAGATAGTAATTTGATAATGAAATGGTGTCAACACCAACTCTGAAATCACACCAGAAGGATGTTATAGCATGGCTGTAACCATAGGCTGAGAATGATCCTGTTATTAGTGAAGATAATTAAGACAACACAAGGTTGTCACTGCTTCTCTTGAGTTTTGCTCCTTTACTGCAGCAAAACGTAAAAGCTACATTTTCCCGCCCTTAGTCTCCAGGAGATTTCCATCTAGTTCTGTATGACTTTTTCATCATTTTGCGTCATTAAGTAATTTGTTTTTTCTCTTAGTTTCATTAAACAATATGACACAAACTATGCACAGAAAACTTCTTCATTTGCTAACCATTAATTCTTTCAAGCATTAAAACAACACCTGATCATCTTCTGTTGCAACAGTTAGCTTGCGTTGTTAATGTTTCAACATAAAAATTGTTTTAGATGTTATGTAGAAAAATATGCATGTATGTAGTTCTTTCTCACACAAGTCCTAAGACAGACCAAAAGAGGGATATAGGCAATATCTATAAATCATGAAAAGCCTACAGAAAGTGAACAGGAACGGGTTTGTTCAGGTGGTTGTTGTTGCTGGTTTTTTAAACAAAAACTGGATTACATCGAATAACACCATGGAGAGGCAGAATATCAGCATGCAAAAAGGTAACTACTACTTTACACAGCATGTATCTACACTAAGGACCTCCATTCTGTAGCTGAATTTATAACTCGTACAGCCCAGAAGCTACATGTTTGCACTCAAAAGTACCTGTCCTGTTATTTACTTTATGTTTGCACTGAATGCAAACTTCATGTACTTTTTTCTTCTTCTGCCCAAATGAGACAAAGTAAAATTCCTCTCCCACATGGGAATTTTCACATTGTCTCTTGATCCAAATACTATCTGCTTTTGCTTTTGTTACAAGCCTGGACTTTGTCCCCTGGGATACAAGTTTTCCAAAATTCCCAGAAGGTATGTAACACATCTGATAAACTTCTGCCCAATTATCAGAAAATAGAACTGAAGCTCTTTTCACCTGCTATCTCAGAAAAATCTCAAAGTATTTTCATCCAGTATCTTCCCCTCCAAAAGATCCATTTCCACTCAAAACATTTTTAGAGTTTTCATATTTGCATTGAGACAATAAAATTAACCCATCTATGGGGTTATGTAGCACATGAAGAAGCTCAGTCTTATCATTATTAGCTGAATGCTTTTTTAATACAACGGAGAGGTATTCCAATTTCATCTGTTTCCTGTTTGACTTACATAAAAGCCTGAAATTAGAAATGGGGAAAAATTTCAAACGGTGTTGTGAGTTGCGCTTAAGTAGTGCATTTTACAGTGAGTAACACAAGGCAGTCTCCAGGCCCCTGATACATTATGGTTTTAGCTAGCATGATTAGGACTGTGTAGATCCTTCTTTGTAGTAAACTACCAGGAGCAATATACTACCATCCTTACTGTATGTATCTTGCAAAATAAAACAGCTCGATCTTGATGTGAAGGAACCTTACTTGGATTACCCACTCATTGTTGGTCATGTTATATCACAGTCTACAAGTACAGAGGGAAAAGGGACAGGCTCAGAGCATCAGGATACATCAGACACACAAGAATACACTGTGTTTTGAAGAACAAGGTGTCCTGGGATGCAGCAGTTGGGTTTATCAAACTGGCTCTGTGAGATTTCTAGCAGTTAACACAGAACATCAGCAAATATGGTCCTGACTCCACTTTAATGTTGGCTTTTAAAATATTTTGTAGACACAATATGGCTGCCATACATCATGGGTGAGTAATTTTTAGGATACTTTGGGAAAGTTTATAATTCTCATGTCATGCCATCTGTGCATGTAGCTATGTGGTTAGATGAACACGTTGTAGCATATTCAGGAAGATATTTAGAAGTCCTTTTGGCTCTGTGATCACTTTCTTCCTGGAGCTGATAGGATTTTCTGAGGACCCAGTAGACACAATATGTAACTACCAAAATTCTGAGCACCTTGGCATAAATGCACATGTCCCTGTTGTCATCCTAGATGCAGCTGAGTATCTGTGGGGAGAAGGTGAGTAAATCCTCACTGCAGGAAACCATGGTCTACAAGGCTCCATAATAAGACACCTCTATGCAACCTGTAATGGTTGAAAACTCCTCATGACTCACTAAGTGGAGAAACTGATGCTGGAACACTTTATGCAATGGAAGTGCCTGACAGAAGGTGGCTCACATTTAATAGAGAGAGTCATACAAAACAACTGACTCTGCATAAACTGAGTTAAAAATATCCATGTGCCTATGTCAGCTTCCTTTTCTTTTTTTTCTTGGAATAACAGTAATGACCTTGGCACAAAGCACTGCCTGGAGTCAAATGACCAGCTGGGATTAATGATCCTTGACTTAATTTCTGCCCATCAGTGTCTCCCAGCCAGTCATTAGTCCTGCTGAAATGATCTGTGCATTGATTATTATTGATTCATTCATTGATTATGGCCAGGATCTGAAGTTAGAAGTTGAAGTACAGAAGGCACCCTAGAGACTCTTCTAATAAGAATTTGCTTAATTCGTAGACTATTTGAGGTGCTTTAGAAAAAAGCATCATAAAAAGAGGCAGAAAAAGCAAAGAGCACTTATAGAACAATGAGATCTAGACTCCTCTGGTTATTAGAGTTGATGGCATGTATCAAATTGCTTTGAATAGTCCTGGTGTATAAGCAGGAACATAGAAGAATCTGACATGTATTATATGTGTAACCTCCCACAGGACAGTAAGATTCCAAGCAAGAAAGCCTATCAGATAACCTATGACTAAGGCAGAGAAGGAATCTGCAGGGTTAATGTCCTATCTCTTATCGGAGACATCATTGTTTCCTTTGCCTTCAGAAACACAACTATACTCTTTTTCTGTAGATTGCCTGGACATGTTTAGTTCCTGTTCTCCTTGCTCTTGTTGCTGTCTGACCTCATCTGTTCTGCAAGGAACTGCATCTGAATAATTAATGTAGCACCCTTCAGGAAATCAGAATGATTATTTTTAATACCTGTTTTATGACAGGATTTGCAAATTGCAAAAGAGAGGAAAAATGGTTTAAAAGATTATATGGTTTAATAACCTGCCACCTCCATATTTTCCTCTTCAAGTTGCCCTACTATGATTCAATGCAAAAGATAAATTAAAGTGAATAGCAGCATCTTTGCATGAGTTCTTTCATGTCTTTTGATGTTCCAGTATGCATCAAATGGCAGGAATGTACATGAAAGAGAAAAGTTGTGGTTGACAGTGTTCCCAAATACACATTGCTGAGGTGCTTCCAAAGTGCTGACAGATGCCAAGCACTCCATGGAGATGTAAACACTATTGGACAAGTTGTCCTGCTTCTGAAGAATGTGGGTAGATTTTTCATAACAAAAAAGAAATAGGACAGTGTTGGCTGAAGAATTGCTTCTGTATTCCTGATTTGCAAAGTGTATAAAAGAAGCCAGTTATTATAAATAAGCCCCCATTTTATTCACTACTTATCCAACAGGAGGAAGAAGTTTTGAAGTCATAAAGGGCAGAGAGTTCTAGTTCCTGCCTATCTCTGCCCACCCATTTATAGCTGACTTTGTGACCCTGTTTAAGTCTCATAATTGTTTTTCTGTTTCATATACCTTACCATTAAAATATGATTTCCGTTTTCTTCTTCCATAGGACACTTACATATTTTAATGGTATAGAGTACACTGAGGTCTTTGCATAGGAAAGGTCTCCCACTGTGTTATTGTGAATGAGCAATAAATGAGCTTGGTAAGATTAACTGTCTCCAAGCTACAAAACTGTGACTTATTTATTCAGAAATAATCAAATTCACATAATCAGTTTCTTATAAAAATACCTTAATGTGTGAGAGAACAACAAATGAACTTGAGAAAGTTGTGATCTCTATGAATCTGAGGTCAGTTCTCTATAATATTTTTCGTAAGAAATTATGGGCCTATAATAAAAACTATGATGCCTTAGAGATATTGTAAGTACCCATATAAATACATCCATAAGAGCTCATTAGGGTCATCCTCAGTCAATGGGGAGAAATAGTGAACAAGGAATTGGCTGGATGGTTGCACTCAAAGAGTTGCACTCAGCAGCTCAAAGTTCAAGTGGGGAGCAGTGACGAGTGGTGTTCCTCATGGGTCACTTGGGACTGGCGCTGTTTTACATCTGCTGGTGACATGGACAGTGGGATTGAGTGTACCCTCAGCAAATTTGCTGATGATACCAAGCTGTGGGGTGTGGTCAACACACAGGAGGGAAGGGATGCCATCCAGAGGGACCTTGACAGGCTTAAGAAGTGGGCCTCTGAAAACCTCACAAAGTTCAACAAGGCCAAGTGCAAGGTCCTGCACATGGATTGAGGCAGTCCCAAGCACAAATACAGGCTGGACGATAAGTGGATTGACAGCAGCCCTGTGGAGAAGCACTTGGGAGTGTTAGTGGTGGAAAACTGACTATGAGATAACAGTGTGTGCTTGCAGCCCAGAAAGCCAACCATAACCTGGGCTGCATCAAGAGAAGCGTGACCAACAGGTTGAGGGAGGGGATTCTCCCCATTTACTCTGCTCTCAGGAGAGCTCACCTGGAGTGCTGTGTTCAACTTTGGGGCTGCCAGAACAAGAAGGACATGGACCTGCTTGAGTGAGTCCAGAGGAGTCCATGAAGATTACCAGGAGGCTGGAGTACCTCCTCAGTGAGGACAGTCTGAGACAGATGTAGTTATTCAGCCTGGAGAAGAGAAGGCTCTTGGGAGACCTTATAGCGGCTTTCCAGTACCTAAAGGGAGTCTATATGGGGAGGTGCTCTTTATAAGGGAGTATAGTGATAGGATGAGGAATAATGGTTTTAAACTGAAAGAGTATAGATTTAGATTATATATAAGAAATAAATTCTTTACTGAGAAGGTGGTGAGGCACTGGCACAGGTTGCCCAGAGAAGTTTTGGCTGCCCCCTCCCTGGCAGTGTTCAAGACCAGGTTGGATGGGGATTTGAGCAACCTGGTCTGGTGGAAGATGTCCTTGCTCATGGCAGGGAGGTTGGAACTAGATGATCTTTAAGGTCCCTTCCAACCCAAACCATTCTATGATTCTACAAAAAAAGGAATTTTCAGGATGTAGTTTACTCAATCTGTCCTATGCATCCACCTTAAGATGAAGTGGCACCTAAGATCCACTGCTTTGTTTTCTTATAACTCTAATGGGAGTTTGGGGGCCTCCAGGTCCCCAGTGTTATTTTAAACAGCCACACTTAGGTAGATTAATCTCATATCTAATGTACATCAAATGACACCACGACATCCAAAGTTTAATGATTAGGAGATGAATCAACATAACAGGGGTACTAATAAGAGACTGGGTCCAGAGTGTCTTCTAGAGAAGAATGTTACCAATTCAATTTCTTATCCCTCTATTTTTTGTAGATGAATGAATGTCCAACTAGCCTGTTGGTCTTGTACTTGGGTTTTCAGTCTCATGGATTAATTCTGTAATCAATGAGCTGTTGGATAAAGGAACATGAATTAAATTTTCTCCTGTATTTGAGGAAAAGAATATGGAATGGCTGCAGAGATTTCTTGTCAATGTTGGTCCCTGAGACTCCCTCCCTGAAGCTCCAAGTTAAACCCCTTGATTTGGAGAGCTGTGACACATACAGCTATATCCTCCTGGATAACTTAAGCAGCCTTCCAGCTAGATTTTGTGGATCTCACTCTAAGATGTTTGACCTTTCCTGACCTACAATGACAGCCTAAGTGTCTAACGTGTCATGTGAATTCCTTGAGCTGGAATGACACTTAAAAATTAAGTGCTATCATGGCATGCTATGCAAAATATACAGGTTCTGTGGTTTTAGCCTTGTTGATTTATCTCTGCATATAACAACAAAGCCTTGCTATCTCCTTGCAGTGAACATTTTATCTCTGTGTTTGGTTATCCTCATTTCCCCAGTGGCATGGGATTGAATCTATCTGGGGAAATACCAAAAAGGCAGGAGTTGGCATTAATATTGTAGTCTTCCTTTTAACATATGGAGACATCCATACACAAACATTGATGAATGTAATCCATGCTTTGTGACTACCTACTTTCTTCCCTTCAGTCAAATCTACTGAACTTTGTGAGGTTGTTTTTGTTTCTTCTGGGATACTGCCTCTGATTAATAGTAATGTAACTTGGCCACGCTCTGAAATCTCCACAGGAATCTACTCTCTCCTCTCATATTCACACAGTTTGCTTTTTCTCAGTACTGCTTTCTTTCCATTTTCATTTTTCAGAACTGCTGGAAGGCTTTTATTGTCTGCACAGTCCTGTACAAAGATATCAGTGACAAAGGCAAATGAGTGTTATTGCTAGTGCCATCCTGAGCAGAGATCTGCCCCATCTTACACTCATTTTCAGTGTCTGTAAATCCATAAAGCTGTGAGATTCCCAAAGTAAACAAATATAATCATTTTTGGAAGATGGAATACATTGGCAGGTAAATCTTAATGATAATTGTCTCTAATTAGCACTCCCACCACATGACAAATCTTTTAGTCACAGCAGAGTGTCGCTTGAAAATGTGCATATTCTTGTTTTGCCTTTGAAAACATCAAAGAAAAATCATACATATTTGTTTTATCCTGTTGCCATATTTTTTCATTAGAAGCAGGGGGATGAAATGAGGGGTGAAAGGCAGGAATGGCTGTGACAAAATGATAAATGCATTTGACGAAATGAGAAATGGATTTGACAAAATGGGGTCTACTTTAAATGGAGGATTGTACCCCATTCTGCAGCCAGTTTCCTACTTCTAACAGGTACTATTTCACTCTCTTCTATTCACATCCAAAGCTTCTTCATGACCATTATGGAGAGGTTTAATTGTGAATAGTTTCTGAGACACATTGGGTTCACTGAGACAGGTTTTCCCTGGCTGAGGACTGAATATATCCAGTGGGGACTCTCCATGACTAGCAACATTTTGAATGAGTGCAAAGTGGGATGTAATGCAAGAGGTATTCCAAATTGAGATACCATCACTAAAATACACAAAAGACATATTTTCCTCTTTTTCTTTTACTTGCATGGAAACTAGTATAGCCTTAGAATATATTTCTATGACAATCAGTATCCATCTGAGTTAATTCTTTACTGGGGTCAATTAGCTGAGCAGAGATACTGTTCTAGATGTCCATTTCACAGACAGTTGGCTCAACTTACATTTCTGAGGTTTTCTTGGAAAAGAAGTGTCGCTAGAAACTTTTCTTAAAGCAATTGTTAAAGTTCGGAAGAATTGAAAACGTTACCTGAGAGAAGCCTGTGCTGTGCACTGCTTCCCTACTGACTCTCCTTCCACATGCACATTGAGAAATGTGATAACATATCTGTTCCTTTAATATGGTGCAGTCTATTTCTTCCTCTTCCATAAATAAGTAATATAGGTGTCATGCACTGCCTCTTTAACAGGTGCATGATTAAAGTTTTTAAGAAATCATCTCTGAATGTGGGATAAGGACTAATGAAATTCTCAGTGATTTTTTAGTTCCTACGGGAGAAATTTTCATTTAGGCAAAAGGCTGTTGTGCCCCAAAAATACAGTTACTGATCTCAGGTGGGAGTGGTCATGTAGGACTGCTTCCTAACCCACATGTATCCTGTGGAATGATTATGCCTATCTAAATACGAAGCTTTGCTCTTGTCTTTACAGAATTATCTCTATTCTCTTACAGCATATCCTACCCATTTTCTGAGGTCTTTCTGGATCCTCATCTTAGTTCCCAAAATGTTTGCAAACATTTTCCAGTTTTATATGACCTGTTAACTCAATGAGGACATTCTATATTTCTTTATCCAAGTCATTAAAGAAAGCATTTACAGGACCAGATGGATTCTTGCAGAACCCCATATTTCACTTTGACACTAAACCATTGATAATTAGTCCTCAAATGCACTTCCCCATACTGCACTCAGTCTATGCATGCTGTACTCTCACTTCTTGAGCTATAATGCAGGAATGACAACATTCCTGTAACTCACAGGATTGCTCTGAGGATAAATCTAACTGTGGTTGTCAGATCTAATACGCTGTAGAGGGTTGAAAAAGAGATTTTGTCCACCTACCTATGATATTGGCTGCTAAAGTGCAATGAAAAGCAACACGTACACATGTTTATTCAGATCCCTTATCTACACTAGGAAATGTTAATTGGAATTCCAACATTAATTAGAATTTCCTGGAATATGCCCAGAGTTGACTTTCTTTGTCAAGGGGAACAAGTTCCCTGTTGAGGGCCTAGAAAGGGGAGCTCTTATGCCAAAGCACAAGGAATGACAAATGAAAGAAGAAGAAATAGAGAAAGGAAAGACTAAGGGGAACACAGAATAAGTCAACTTTCTCTCCTACTAGATTTCCAAAGTGTTAAATACATATCTCCTGTTCGCTTACATCAGCATTGACTAATTCAGATCTGAGAATGTATCCAGATCTGTCTAAGTCTTTTTATCCTGATTACAATCTAGCCTTTGTCTCGGCACTGTAGAATGAAATAATTGACTGTAGTGGATTATGCATTCCAGTTTATACCATAGCCAAATTATGACATAGTAAAACCTTCAACAGTAAGGGTTATTGTTTCATTACAGAACATAAGAGTGTGAGGGCTTCAGAGAAGGAAAACAGAGTCCTTATTTCAAGACAGAAAGAAGAATAGGTTAATTCCAATTAGTAGTTGCCCTTAGGTCAATTTATAGTCCCCCAGGACACTCCGCCCACATACGTCATAATTTATCTTGAACACTCCTACTGTTACATGTCTGGTAAAAAGTTATACACACAAAGATTGATTGCCAACTCATTCTAGGTATGTCAGGCTTCCTATTTGACATGATCCAACACTCAGGGACCACACAGACTTTGCAATGATCACAGAGAAGGAGCTTGTCTTCTCTTGCTCAAAGCTCAGATTTATCCATGTTTTTTTTGGTCTTATTTTTGTTTCAGGCTACTACTCTGGTGAATGAAAAGGGACAGGTATCTCCAGAGGGTAACTGAGGTCTTCAGACGGCTGAATTGTCTTTAGGAAGTGACACCTTCACTCCATTGTCTAGAGAAGGAACACAGGGTAGCTTCATGCCTAATTTACATTCCTTTGTTAAATACATTTTTTCAGTCTGTGTGATTATGAGGCTATCTATAGGTACCTTTCTATGATAGTCAACAACTTAAAAGCAGACAGAAACCTCAGATGATGTGTCCTATGTATCCTAAAGTGGTGCCAGGCCATTTCATCCATCTGAATAGCATTTCATATCAATTTTTATTTTTTCTGTCTCTAAATACAGCTGATGAGAGAGGGAAAGCCCATCAAAACACTTTACATTCTAAACATTTAAATTCTACTGCTCACTGGACTGATACATTTTTATTGTGTTGAGGATGTCAGTAAAATAATTACATGATTTGAAAATACTGGGATTTGATAAATTTTAAGAGAAATTATCTTTACTGCCAGTGACTCTTAATCATCTATTAAGGGCTTATCAGAGGTTTTCTTAGGATCCTCTTTAATTATTAAAAATTTAAATTGCTATTTTTACAAGTTTTTCTTGTTATTTGCATGTCACTCGCTGTAATTATCCAAACTGGGATTAGGCAATACCTTAAAAAAAACACATAGCCCCCTTCCCATTCTAATTTTCAGAATCCCACCAGCTGCAGCTATTAAATCTAAAGATGCACAGGTGGAGTACCAGATGAGCCTACCACAACATGCGTCCTCACCCCACAAAGCTGTTATCCTCTGGGACCACATACAATAAAAGCTACATTACCATGTTGTCCATACATCACCATTGTGAATATCTGGAAGGTGAAGTTAACCATGTGGTTCTGCTTCCTTTCCACCTCAGTTCCATTTTCTGCTGCTCCTGATTTTTGCTAAGACAAGACTCTATGTTTCTAATTCTCCATATGTGAACAGTTGCTTTTCTGTGAAATAGATTTCTTTAATGTAAATATTTGAAATAAGAACCTTTCCCTTCATATATTTATATCAGGTTTTTAATTTAAAAATCAACTGACAGATCTCTTTACATTTATAATTTCCTAATGTTTTTTCCTAGCAACAGCAAAACAGTAGCTTAGTGTACCTGTTTTTTTTTTTGTCTAATGATAGGTCATGGATTTTGCTCTTCAACTGCATTTTTTTAATTGCTTTTCTGGTTCTTTTCATCTTGAAAATATCTTCTGTCCCCTCCCTCTGTTTCCTTTTTTTTTTTTTTTTTCATTTCCCCTTTCTTTGCTTATTTTATTATTTCAATATCTTTGCTCTTTATTTCTTTTCAGCTACTATGGCTTTGTTCATTTTATTTTTTTTTTCATTGTCTCTGTTTTTTGCTCTTATTGCTGGAGCTGAATCAAAGAATATTCTGTCATAGTTTTGAAATCTTTCATTTTCTTCTAGAAAATATATGAGTTAGTCAGTGGAACTCACTGAAAAAGAAAACAATATAAAGTTTTATGGCTATGAGAAGCAAAGAGATTTCAGTAGTTACATTCAACTCGAGGCAGTCTTGCTAGCTTCAGACAGCTTATTCCAAAGTTTAATTTGATTTTTATGATTTCTTCCTGGCATACTTAATGTCATTGGAAAGTAGGCAGGGCTTTTTTGTTTCTTGGGAAAATACAATCACCACAGGTAACCAATATTTCAAAATATTTTAAAGAGTAATGGGATTAAGAGAACATTAATCACCTCAGTTTTGAGTGAGCCTTTATTTCTGCTTATGTGTTATATACAAGTTTTGCTTTTCCTAGTGTTTTGTTCAGAACAGATAACTTCAGACTCCTGATAAATATTGCTGCCTCCTGAAATCTCTAGGTATTTTCTCATTCTCACTTGCATTTTAGATGGCTCTGTCTTAGATTACCTCTGAAAACCTGACACAACTGCATTGTCTGATCCAGCTGCAACTCAGCTGAGTTTTCCTGTGTGCTGACAGGGAATCAGATTGCTGTTCATGAACAGAGGTGTCAAGCTGTTCAAAGACAACATCTCTGGCAATGTAAATTCCTCTTTAGGTACTGACTGTAGTGCTCATTATCATAGTACCTGCACCTCCAAAACATTAATAAAGTAGACGCTGCTCCAAGACAGAGAAATATCACCACTTCAACTTCCATGATGCAGGAAACAGCTACATTAAGTTAGAATCAGTGGCAGCTTGAAAATAGTAGCCTGAGGTTTTTCCCAGATTAAAGATTTAGGGAAGTTACCAGTGCAGCTCTGTTAAGTTCCTGCTCTGAAATTTGCCCTGGAGGAAACTTCCACTATTTACCAGTTAAGCATAGAGCCTAAGGGACAGCATAAGTATACCAGTGTCATGCTGGTATCCTTAGCACAGCAGGAGTCATCAGAGAGAGACTTTTTTTTGTTTCAGAAACCAAAGCCTACCTTCCCAGTGAACTTGATGCCCAGGAGCAGCTCAGTCTCTCAGCTCTCTCTCCCCTGCCCCTGAAGAGCAATCTCCTCCCCATGTTACACTATTTGCTAGTTTTGTGATGATTCTTTCCTCCCTCTTCCATGTGTTCAGACAGCCAAAGGCAGCAGATGCTGAGGTCAGCCCCTTGGGGTACCTCTGGCACCCTCATCTTGGATTTTGTTGTTCAGAGCAGCTCACCAGTGCCATGGGCTGGCACCCCACTGCTCTCACTCATTCCATGTAAACAGTGACTATATTTACTCTTCTGATTTAGCCCAAACAGAAGGTGTCATTTACACCACTTTAAGCAGGCCTACAGATGATCTGTGCTGAAAATGTTTTATGGCAGTCTTTAAAATCTTCCTACATAACACTATAAACAAAACGTTACTTGTATGAATGTTAATGAAATTTAAATGTCATGAATACAATATCTCATTTAGAAATTGTTAAATGCTCAGAACAGTCCAAATCTTCAAAGGCATTTGATTATGTAATTCCTTGATACCAATAACACCTATGCAGTTGAATCTCTTCAGGACAGACCTAATCTGTGTCATTGTGGGATGTTGGAATGAATGGAGACCAGGCAACTTGCTGTTAGGCCTATAAAGGAAGATTATGTTCCTATAGACCCACATGTCTTTCAGTTTTCCCAGCATAATTATTCAGTCAGTTGCTCAGGATCATCAGTCTGAGCACTCCCCATGAGTTTCCAGGCCGCACAAAAACCAAAATTAAATCTTGAAAATAATACCAGGCTACTTGGAATACAGGATACAGCTCCACAAGAAAGGCCAAACCGCTTTCCCATCTCGGTATTTCTGTCTTTAGTGAAATAACACTCATGGGCACCCACTTGTTCTTGCAGTTAATCCTTTCAGGGTCTTTGCCATCTGGGATGTCTTACTGTTCCTTTTCTAGGAGAAGACATTAACATCTCCTGATGTTGCTTGGCCTTCTTTACATTGTAATATTCTTGAAGCATTGCATTCTGCAAGTACTTTACACACCAAATCTGAGCAGTTGTATATTTGGGTTTCTTCTCCTGGAAAGTCATATTTTATGACTAGTCAAGTCCTTAGGCTTCACTGTCTAAGAGAATAAAAATAAATTATGTTTATGTCACCAAACTACAATCCTGATGTTTTGTAGTCTGTTCTGTGACTCCCTCATGCATTGTATTTCAGAGTTGGGTGTAATATGAAATGAAAAATAGGTACATGGGAGCTTTCTTATTTTAAATGCATACTAGGGGTGACTGTTCTCTATGTGCTTCTTCACATCTTTTTCAGGATGCAGCATCAGAGTAAGCAGCCGTAGTAGGCAAAATCTGTTTATTTTTAATTTACTTTTTATTGTACCAGTCTGAAACACTTGGCACTACATAAAGTTAAGACAACATCATCAAGCACATCATTGCTAAGCAAACATATAAATTAAACAAACTTATACATCTCCAGGTCATATTCCACAGTCAGTTCACTGGCAGATGAGCTCACAAACTGTTGAGCGAGCTGCTTTATCTCTCTATGTCTTTGTTTATTCTTCCTTTCTTTCTCTGCCTTAGATAAGTCAGATCTAGGCCTTGAAGCAAGCAGTTTCTCTCACTGTCATTGGTACAGTGTCCAGGGGAATTTAGTCCTGATTTCTTCCTCACAACTTCCAATGCTGAAGGCAACACAAATCATGAATGGAGTTTCACAATCCATAATGTCATAGCTGGCATTTATCTCACCTGCCTTAAGACATCTCCACTGTAGATAAGTCCATTGGAGCTGGTCAACTTTGGCTCCCTTTATAGTCAGTATGGAGAAGCAAGTACTTTTGGGATATTAATTCCTGTGTCTTGTTTTGTCTATCAATTTTAGGATAAAACAAATTGTATCTTAAATTGTCTGTACAATAGTATCTGGATCTCTATTGGGCAGTTCAGAATAAGCAGCTCAGGGAGAAGTGACTGTTTTTAGTCAAGAGAAATCATGTCACTTATAGCTTGGCTATTGTCTTCTATTTAGAGGAGCTCCATCCATCTGGGTAAGTCAAATTTCTGCCTGCTTTGCACTCCAGGATCAACAGAGAGGAAGTTCGGTCAAAATGTTGCCCAATTACTATAAGCCCTCCAGGAAATCTCACAGACATGCATGAAATCAATTCAACTTGACTTTGTCATTTTGAAGGACAATGGGGGCAAAAGAAGATGAACTTGAGGAAGACGGCTTCTGATTTTTTTGTTTCTCTGTATTAACTTTACAAATAAAATGAGGATGAGCAGTTACAAAAGAAGATCTCATGTTAAAGTTGACATAGTTTATTCTCAGTGCACAGTGAGGGCATTGACACCACAATAAATCCTTCAGAAATTGTAATTTTCACATAGCCACAAAAGTTGTGAAAGATGGGAGCAAGGTGCCTCACAGTGTGTCACTCACTCTGGTTCCAGCTGTCTGGGACCTGACCAAAGCTACAGAAACTTTTTTTGGTTTTGGGTTTTTTTTTGAGACTTCTTTTTGTTTAGAATGTGAAAGAGATTAGAGTTGTGGAAGCTTTACATCAAAGAGAGCATATCCAAGGATGGTACTTCAGATGGTATTAACTGGTGTCACTCTTTCAGAACCATTAAAATATTAAGCACCAGGTTCTAACTTAATGCCTTTTTTTCCAAGTGAATATATTTTCAGGTTAGAGGAAAAGGCAGAGGATGACAGCTGAATAAAAAATATATTCCAAATACTGGCACTTTTCATAGTATCTTCTCTATATTCTACAAAAGCAAACAACAGTATGACGGGTGTAATATTTGGATTAAAAATGTATTTTGGAAAATCATGAATGAAATTTCATAATTTTAAAGATAATTTTATTTTTTTTAAGCATGTGACTCAGAATTTTTTACAGTTTGAGGAAGATAACATTGTACAATGAAACAGTCTGAAATGCACTAATAAGGCTCGGTGTTATTTTGCAACTGTTTTTTTTGTGCAAAGCTACCACGGGAGAAACCATTTGCTGATGATAAGTGCAGTGTATTCACTGCACCACAGAAGGTGGTTCTCCTTCTAATTTCATTTTAGTCTGAGTTTAAATTCCACTTCAATGCTTATTTGTAAACATCAAGATGATATGGACCAGATCTTTTAGATGATACTGTTCCTGAAACAATAACTATTTGTGATTACAAGATTGAATTAACTTCAACTTCATCATCATCTAACTCTGCTGAAATGTATGAATATATGTCCTTTAATAACAGCTTGCATCAGTCACTTCCAGGCATTGTATCGTTATTTTTGAGATAGGACTAACAGTCCTCTAAAGCATTTTTTTTTTTCCCCTTAAAGAATCAAGATGAGAAAGAAATGCTTCTCTAAACAGCAATTTTCTTCAACTGATTTCTCTTAGTTCACAGGAGCAGGGCATACACTCGGCTTCCTTTAAGAAGAAATATATCCTGCTCTAGACTGACAGCTTACATGCAGTCTACATATACACAAATACTGTTAAATTTTATCAAGTGCAGGAAATATCCATGCCACATATAGTCATGGAAATATACGTGACCTTAGAGAGGAGAAAGGTGAATTTTCTTAAAATACAAACTGAAATAAAAAATGTTTTCACTGATTCGTGCTCTCAGTCTTACACTCATGAGCAGCAGCATGTTTGCTGTGACCTGACATCACAGCCAGATATCACAGTGTTTTTGTTGCAATATTAGAGCTAGGATCCATTGCAATGATGACATTGAGGACAAGTAATACCAACTGTCAAGCCCTTCTTGGGTCTCCTGAGTTTTTCTCAGAATGCGTAAGATACTGATATGCATTTCTGCACTTCTTCAGGTCTGGCAGTGATCAGTGTCTCCATCCTGTCCAACCTCTGTGAATCACCAGGTCATTACCATTCTTCATCTTCAGGTCTGGGTGTCTTGTGAAGCTGATCTGCTAATCTGTGTGCCCTTAGCAGTGTATTCTGAGACCCCTGTCCCTTCTGTACACTCCTGCTGGTGCCACCATACACAGCCGTCCCCATGCATTCTCTATTCTCATCAAGCTTAGCCTTCCTATTCCAGTGTTGTGCACCCTGAATAACATAGACCATAGTGATTAAATTATAATGTCAAGTTACACTGACTGTTAAAGAGTCCAGCTTTGTTTCTTGATAATCTTTCAGCTCTCCTGGTGCACTGCATTTCAATCTAATACAACAGGCAACCCATGACAAAATTTGATTTTTATGCATTTTTCTACTTCTTTAAAACCACTGAGAGTTTATTTTGTTTTTCCAGATAAAGTTGATTTTAACTGTCTTCATCTATTGAGAATTAAATATGTACCTAGTCTTTTCCAACGGGACATAGTGACTACAATAAATCATATATTCTATTAGCTGACCCTTCCTAAAATAGATGTTTGATGTAGAAGAAATTATCCTCTGATGAGAAGTATGTTACCTTATTAGTGACAATAAATAAAGTTAGAACTGGCTTATTATAGTCATCTGACTTTTGGTTGGCTCAAGCTGCATAAGAGGAATCCCACCTTTAACAGAAATACAACTGGAAATATTTCCAGATGATCAGAGAACCATAAAGACCCAGAGCAAATTCTGACTATCCAGTACTTGTCAGACAGCCACTGCTAGTCTGATAAGATACAGAAAATCAATTGAATTCAGGCATGTAACCTAAAAATAAGGTGTTTAATAAATTTGAATAGTTTGAGACTTAGAATGCTTGAAATGACTGACCTACAAAATAAGATCTATCCTGCCTTGTTTCTTCTGATCTAGCACCAGAGGAGAGAGACACCCACTCCCCAAAACACTATGGACCTCCAAGTCATGGGAGACCTCAGACAGTACCTGTACTTAACCTTTGGAGTGAAAGAAACCACTGTCTCGGTTCCTAAAACTTTGGGAAGATCAAGGTCTAGGTCTCAGTTTTGTGCATCTGGATCAGATCAAAAATGAAAGTTCACCTGACAGTTTAATTTTTTGGAGGGAACACAGGAATTTGATTAACTAACCAATGATGAAAATCCTGCTTTTGTTTGGGGATAAGGGGAAAAAAACTGTTTTTTTTTGTTTTGTTTTGTTTTGTTTTGTTTTGTTTTGTTTTGTTTTGTTTTTCTTTTTATCTTTCCTCAGATGTCCAGACCCTTTCTGCTCAAGCTATGCACAGTAATGTCTAATAGTATGCTCAGCATTGCGTAAGCACAGAAGTGAGCATCAGGAATGCTATTGTTGGAATGATCTTACTGTCTTCCTTCTTTTAACATAAGAGTACTATCAACCCTTAAAAATCAAGAACGAATTGGGTGTTGGATAAATTATGTTAAGATTGCACAATGTATTAACTGCTGTTGCCAATAGATGCTTAGGGATAGATGTCCTACATGAAAAATATGCTGTAGGCTGAGGTATTTTTTTCCAGAAACACTGATATTATTTTATGTTTCCTGATGTAATAGAAACAAACCTTTTAGAAAGCTGTTGTTGCATTGTCTTTATGAATGACACCAAGTAGTTTATAACATTTATGGAAAAAGGCCTCAGCTTCTCATTTATAACTGCAAGGCAACACAAATGCCATGGAAAAGAAGTCTCCAAAACAGAGACAAACAGCTTTTGCAGTGGTGACCACTGACTTGAAAGCTTTATGGAAGCAGCTGCTTCTGAATATCCTTTTAAGTCCATTAAGCCTTGATCCAGCTGTTAAAAATAACAATGATTTTCATCCTCCATAATAATCGGATATAGCAGGGCAGTGCTGGAGGAGCAGTTGCATAAAAATTCTTTGGTTTTATAACTAAAATACTCTGTAGCTCCCAAGTCACAGAGATGCCAGGCGGTTCTGGGCAACAGCCTCCGACGATCCCTTTACAACTCACTGTGCTGACAACAGCATCTGTGGAAGGACTCTGACACCAGTGCACCTTCACAAACAGCTGCAGAGATTCCTTCCGTGCCCAGATTTGGTGTCCTCTCTGCCCTTCTGCATAGGAGGCTGTGTGTTTGTTCCTCACCAGTTGTGTATCAACTTACTCCTCTAGTGGCACTGGTTCTGTAAAGATATTCTGGACCTTGCAGTGAGGCATCTAAATCACTGCTCTGCTCTCTCTGCTGCCGTGTCCATTGGGGAAGAAGGACACAGAGCTGGGACAGTTGCATCTTCTGATTTCCATGGATGCATTCACAGCAGTCACTTCGCAGAGCCCCTCTGTTGGTGTCTGGACCTCTGTAGCTGCATGCCAACAACCACCCTGAGATGATGCACAGCTTTTCTTTCTCCTGTCTCTCCATGATCCAAACTGGTACCCACCTGGGATACATTCCTGAGGTCACATTTTCAGATCAAGAGATCAGAAGTTCCCCAGCAGCAAAACACTTAAGCATGAGCAGAAGCTGAAACATCCAAGCAGTCCCTCTGGAAGTCAACAGGACATTTCACATTGTTAAGTGCTTTTCTGGATTGGTCTCAGACTGAGCTTGAACTTTGCTGTTTTACTTACTATAAGATTAACTAAGGATGAATTAAAGTAGAAACAGATAAAACTTTCCTTTTAAAGAAGCTGAGAATGAAGACAAATATTTCCCTGAAGATTTACCAGCAGTAAGGTTGGAGAAACTGGTGTGGAAAAATATGAGATATATTTCCACAGAGGTTTCCTACCTATTTTTAGCAGCAAACTTTCAGCTGATATTTCTTTGTATGCTCAGAACTGCACTACATGTTGCAGTTGGAGTTTTCAGGATGTGAAAATCTGGAGGCAACTGGCAAAGTAATAATTGTCTTAATTAAGATAAATTAATTCAGCTGATCTTAACTCAATGTACATAGGCAAGATGGGGTTTGTTCTATTATTATCTCATGCCAGGAAAACTCCAAAGAGTTGAGAGAAAAGAGAGTTATCCAGTGAAATACCTGATAAATGCTTTATACCTCAGGGCATTTTTTGGTCTTTGAAGTCACATCAGCTCTGGTTTGCACAAAACTGAGATTGGCATTGGTAGACACTCAGAAAATGTGTTTTCCTCCTCAGAATAACTCTCCTTTTCCAATGTTGACTGTGACTGAGGCCACCCTGATGCTATGAAGGGGGAAATTGCTTCTGTGAAGGCCCTTTTGGCAGATGCAGAGTGTGTAGAGAACACTGAGGCATTTTGGATATTTACCCATACTCCATGAGAATGTTGAAGACTTCCTAGTTTGAAAAGTACATTCCAGGTCCACACCCTCTGAACACCTTGAAGAAGGATTTTAAAGCAAATAAGTTCATTTTCAAAGATTTCATATTAAGCGAAGCAGAAGAGCTGAGGTTAATGCTGGGCTATTTATTTGTTTTCCTCAAAGGCAGCCTGTCTCTGATCTCCCATGGTACACACCCACAGGCAGAGCCTGGAGTAGGATTGCCAAAATCTATGTTGCTGAATGTGTAGTAGATAGAAAGGCTATGCTTGAAGGAATGGTCAGACCGAAACAGGTATATTCAGATGGGTGAGTAAGACTGCTGCTTGTCATCTGAAGCCTGTGGAAGAAACAACGACTGCAAGCTACCCAGCTCCAGGAAATATCCAAGTACAAGTAAGAAGAACATCCTAGGACTTGCTGAAAATGCTTGGTAAATCTCACCAGTACATAGATGCAGCTGGTAAGTCCACCAGATGTTTCCCTTCTCTTTTCAGCTGTGCATGGAGTGTTGCGTTCTGCCTAATGCTATGGCTTCAGTGAGACCTCTGAGAAAGCAAACCCACCTCAAATAAAACCTCACAGGTTTTGATCTGTCAAAATCATGAGAGCTTAAATTGACATATTTTACACAGCCCTGATATTTCCCTTCTTCCTGCCTGCAGTTTTCTATCATCTGCAATACCATTTGCTCGATCTATTACAATGTGCTCTTGATTTCAGTCTGCCACTTTGCAACCTTAGTGCATTTTCTTCCCGCAAAGGATCACAATATAAATCACTAGGCCAGGGAATAATGAGTCTAGTATTTTTAAAAAGCCTCCCACACACAGACAGGATTTTGACTGATGATTCAGCAGGTGATGGGCAGTAATAAGGGGACATTTTTTCCTTTAATTGCTGTTGAAAAAGGAAAACGGAGCAAGAGAAATACTTAGTTCTCTGAGAAAAGGATCTTAGCTTCACTGAGCTTTGGTTCACTAGAATCACCTAACAAGCTTGAGCATAAATTGCTGGACAAAGATAAAAGGATAAATAAACTGGTGAAAGAGTCCAGCATGACTTTCTCTTTCCAATCTTAAAATGGGATTAAATATGGTTCTACCATTATGTAAATAGACAGTGAGAAAAGACTGACCTAGTGGTCTGTGAACTGAACAGGATGGCAGATCTCCTGGTTTCTATCCCTGTCTCTGTCAGACTTGTTTGCCCCTGACCACAGGGGTAAATGTTCAAAGAGTCACAAACACAAAGGCCAGAAAGGACCATTAGAGCTCACCTCACTGAACTCTTGCAAAATCAACTATCAGGCATTTTTGTCCACTAATTTCTGCACTGAGATAGTTAATTCTTTGAGTGAGGTGAGGGTCACCAGGGACAGACTTGTGATAAGCATGGCTGGCAAGACTAATGTATGGATGATGTTTTATTTCTCTACATATTAAAGATGCTAATGTGAGCTCTGTGGAAGGAAGTAGAAGCTTTCTCAGAAGCAATAGGCAGACAACATTCCTGTCAACAGCACTTGTTATCTGCGTGAGAGGGGAACTCCCATTTCCTTCCCAGCCCATAGTGGGAGTGGAATCATCACCTCTTAACAAGCTCATTCTTAACCATGGTGTCTGACAAGTCCATCCCTGGCCCAACCCAACTGTGTCATCCAGGGTCTGCATACATGTCATTTGCAGCTGTTGAACCTATAACAACCCAACAAGATGTCAAGATTTGGCAAAGTATTTACAGTTCTTGAGGGTAGATTTTGCAATAACTAATTATTTCACTGTACAAGGGAGGAAAATCAAAGAGTCACCCTGATGATTCATGATTCCTTATAATGATTTATTTTTTCATCTTCCTATTCCTTTAAATAAAAGTTAATCGATATCATGCTGCCAAAAGGGCAGGAAAATTCATTGGGTAGCAGGGGGAATGATCCCAGAATTGAGTGTTTCAGAAGTGAAAATGTTTTGACTGACAAGAAGTAACATTTTAAACACCCTATGCACAGATGTTAAAACATCTGAAGGAGCTGAGTGGCCATTTCTTCAGTGAAATTATGCTGAATTATAACCTACAGCAGCTTTATGCAACATGTTGTTCATTGTATGTAAATTCAAGGGAATTCCCCTCTTCTTCAAATATATATCAGATACACTCAGAAAAAAACCCTGTTTACCTAGCACTTTACAGAAGTTTCTTTATTACTTGAAACAAACAAAACCCCTCCAAACCAAAACCCCCCACAATCTACTTCATAGAGAAATTTAACCAGTCACTCAGAAATTAAAGCACAAGAACAAAGAATGTATTTTTACTGTTTGTTTCTACCCTGGCCCTGTTTTTTCCCCTCATATTTTGCACTCCATCCTACCTGAAGCTTTCTTATCTGAAGCTCATTCTCTCTTCTGTTTGACCTGAGGTCAAATGTATCATTTCTTTCCATGATACCCTTCAGCATTTTGCATTTCCCTCTGAAGTCTTCAGCCAGCTTGCGGTTTACTAAAGAATAAAGAATGTTGTTTATTGTGCTGTTTTGAGTAATGAGAGTGTGAAAATCTGCAAATGCCTCTAGTATGTTCTCATGCCAGTCTTGACATCTGTGCCCCCTCCTCTTCAATTCCAGGGGGAAAAACTGCCTCTGGAGTTTCTGCAGTATTGACCTTTTGTACACCAAGAGATATGAGCACTTTTGCAAAATTTACAGGCTCTGATGACGTCCCAGTGACCCTGAGAAAGTTACTGATACACTTAGAGACAACAGAATGAGATGACAGATAACATTCTTGAAATACCTGAATTGAAGTCAGGCACCTCCTGATCTGCATAGACAATAAATTCAGAAGTAAACTCACAGTCAAACAGTTTATGACTTCCCTCCCCAGCTGAGCAGAAGAGGAAATCTGATATGAATCTTGTGTCAGTGGCTACCTGCATTTACAGTGGATACAGAATAACACAACCCTGGAAAACTAGCTGTTGTAAAGAGTGCATGTGGCTTTCAGGATGAAAGGGACATGTTTCTAAGATACTGCCTTATAGAAGCGTAGAAGAACAGAATCAGAATCATGGAATGGTTTGGGTTTGAAGGGACATGAAGAATATCTAATTTCAAACCCCCTGCCATGGGCACGGACACCTGCCACTAAACCAGGTTGCTCAAAGCCCTGTGCACCCTGGCCCTGAACACTTCAAGGGAGGGGGCAGCTACAGCTTCTGAGTAACCTGTTCCAGTGTCTCACCACCCTTCCTAGAATCTATGTCTTCCTTACGTCTAATCTAAATCTATCTTCTTCCAGTTTAAAGTGAGTACCCCTTGCCCTATCAGTACATGGCCTTGTAAAAAATCCCTCCACATCTTTCCTGTAGCCCCCTTCAGGTACTGGAAGGCTGCTATAAGGTCTTCCCAGAGCCTTCCCTTCTTCAGGCTGAACAATTCCAACTCTCTCAGCCTGTCATCATAGCAGAGGTGCTCCAGCCCCCTGATCATCTTTGTTGCCTCCTCTGGACCCACTCAAGCAGGTCCCTTTTCTTCTTATGCTGGCGGCCCCAGAGCTGAACACAGTACTCCAGGTAGGCTCTCATGAGAGCAGAGTAAAATGGGAGAATCCCCTCCCTTGACCTGCTAGACACTTCTCTTGATGCAGCCCAGGATATGGCTGTCTTTCTGGGCTGCAAATGTACACTGCTGGCTCAGAGTCAGTTTTCCATCCACTAACACCCCCAAGTCCCTCTCCACAGAGTTGCTCTCAATCCACGCATTGTCCAGCCTGTATTTGTGCTTGGGGCTGTCTTGACCCATATGCAGGACCTTGCACTTGGCCTTGTTGAACTTCATGAGGTTTGCACAAGCCCACCTCTTAAGCCTGTCAAGGTGCCCCTGAATGGCATCCCTTCCCTCCTGTGTTGACTGCACCACACAGCTTGGTGTTGTCAGCAAACTTGCTGAGGGTGCACTCAATCCCACTGTCCATGTCACCAACAGAGATGTTAAACAGCACCAGTCCCAACAGTAACCCCTGAGGAATGTCACTTGTCATTGCTCTCCATTTAGATATTGAACTGTTGACCTCAACTCTTTAAGTGTGACCATCCAGCCAATTCCTTATCCACTGAGTGATTCACGCATCACATTCATGTCTCTCCGATTTAGAGACAAGGTTTTCATGTGGGACAGTGCCAAATGTTTTGCACAAGTCCAGGTAGATGACATCAGTTGCTCTTTCCTTGTCCACCAATGCTGTAACCCTCTTGTAGAAGGCCACCAAATTTGTCAGACATGATTTGCCCTTAGTGAAGCCATGATGGCAGTCACCAATCACCTCCTTATTTTCCATGTGCCCTAGCACAGTTTCCAGAAGGATCTGTTCCACGATCTTGCTGGGCACAGAGGTGAGACCGACTGGCGTGTAGTTCCCTGGGTCTTCCTTTTTTCCCTTTTTAGAAGTGAGGGTTTTGTTTCCCATTTTCCAGTCAGTGGGAACTTCAATGGACTGCCACAGCTTCTCAAATATGATGGATAGTGGCTTAGCCATTTCATCTGACAGTTGTCTTGGGACCTGTGGATACATCTTTTCACGTTCCATGCACTTGTGCATCTTCAGGTTCTTTAGATGTTTTTGAACCTGATCTTCTTCTCCAGTGGGCAATACTGACCTTATGCACTGATGCCCATTAAAAGAAGAGTAAAAACAAATATTGAACCCAGTTAGCTACAGTGATGATAGTGTGAGCTTAAATGGGTGTACACAAGGAAAATATCATGGAGAGGATTTCTGAGGTATGCAGGAGGATGGAGTTGAAAGAGAAAATAATATTGTGTGGACTGTTGTGGAGAATTAAAAGGTAAAATTAGACAGGGAGATGGCAGGAGTGGGTTGCTCCACAAATTAGTGTGTTGTCTGAAGAAATATCTTTGTCTGGTTTGGTTTGGTCTAAACGTGTCATCTGATTTATTTGAAAGCCCCCTAACTGTCTACTGTCAAGGACTGGGAACAGTTTTTCTCTCGTCATCAATTCACTGGGACTCATGTTTTTACAGATGTCTCATAGTTCCTCCTTAACTGTTTCTTCTATACTTGCAGCTTGATAAGCACTAATCTCCTTAGATGCCACCCATTTCCTAAATCACATTTTCCTTCCCCTTGAACATTTTCCACTTCATAACAAGTTTTTGCACAGTCTCTACTCAAATATGCATGGTGGATCTGTGTTTTACTATAATAGTATTCTTTGCTCTTTTCTCTATTTCTTCTCTAATAATTCAATTTTTTAATTTATTTTTTCTTTTTTTTTTTTTTTTGGGGGGGGGGGGGGGGGGGAGCAAGGGTGCAGGCACAAAGGAAGAAATAGGTATCTCTTTAACATTGAGCTGCTTTTTCCTCAGAATTATCTATGACCTGGGGCATGAATAAGAGCCAGTAGGGAAAATGAAGTGCAGGAATGAGATTGTCTAGGGTGAGACACATGGTTCAGACATGCTGATTGTCAAGAAGTCAAGGATAGCACTAGTGGGGAGGCACTGATTAACCTGCATGGGAAAGACCATCAGTCACTGAAACAGAAAAATCAAGGGACAGAATATGGCACCCAAGTCACACAGCTTGGGTGTTGGAAGCAACCTGCTCTGTTTTCCTTACTTTCCACCTTTCTCTGTCTTTTTTTCCAGCAGCTCTTCTTCTCTTCTGCACTCTTCTATCCCAAGCAAACTAAAGAAGCATGACAGACCATCAGTGATGGAAGGCTTATGGAAGGGCTAATTGCTTTCTTTGCTTTGTTCAGAAGTACAAACAGACCATTACTTACAATCATTACCCAGTCACCATACATCATAAAGACCAGTTTTATTTTCCATGCACTAAACATGTCACAGGCACCACATTTGTCATTAATTGTACAATAGGCTATGCAGGCCTCCTTTAAGAACTAGTAATTTGTTAATATAAGATATAGGGCCTTAGCTTTATCTCGAATTTCCAAATGTTATTGAGGCAGTTAAATTTTTTATTTGTTTAAGAGGCACCGCAAGCCACACTTTCTGTCACTTTTATGAAACTATGTATGAATAACAGCAGTGCCCATGTTATTACATTGCATTCTGTTATAATAATGGCAGACTAACTACGTGCAATTCTGAAAAAGATGGCCATTTCTTCCAGACATATTTAAGTTATTTCACTCTACTTTTCTTTCTTTTTTTGGTTCCCAACCAATTTAAACTGCATTTCAGAGTTGCTCATTTTGTCTCTCATCAGTGCATGATGCTTTGTGGTAGCAGAAGCTTAAACAAAAAGGTGAAAAACTGAAAAAAAGGGTTTGGAGGTCTTAGTCTCACCCTCAATTACATTTAGGCAATGATAATAAATGCAATAGAGCTGCAGGGCCACTTTAGGGGCAGGAACTGGTCTCAGATAAATCTGCAGCCAGAATATCAGTAGCTTTTTAATTCCTTCACTTTCAGCCTGTAGCAAATGCATAGAGACAAAATGTGTACTTCAGTCCTTGCCCAGCTTTGGCTACTGTGCAAGCTGAGGGGATGATCCAGCTAGCAAAATGCCTTAAACGGAATAATTTAACATAGTTATCTTTATATTCCCATATGAAAGGTATTAGCTACACAGCCAGCTACACTGGCTAGCCATTAGCTAGTGTGAAAATGGGACATCTTCTTGACAATGTCTCTTTGCTTTGGAGATATTTTACATGTTGTCCTGTAGGTTTTGGAAAGCACAGATATGTCACTGTAACACACCTCTTGAATCTGATATTTTTCTGTGACTAGTTGAAACATTAATTCAAATACATGTGCCAGCTATTGTCCTAAATTTATGCACAAGTGAAAACTGACTGTATGTCAGCACCGAGGAAGTGTAATCATCCTTGAGCTCCTTCAAATTGGCCCAGGTGTGAGCAGCCATTGTGCAAAACTCCTTCTGGGCCAACATTTCCCCCCTGACTTTGTAGCTTCTTGCAAGTTACTTTATCATTGGACTCGATGTTCTTAAAGGCCTTTTTGAAACCTGAATGATTCTATGATTCTATGATTCTGTTAGGTTCCCTGAGGATCATACCCTACTTTTTGCATGAAGCTGCACAAAGGAATCCAATGGGAAGAGCTCTGAGACAGCACCAAGAAAACTGGGACATCCACACAGTGCCATTCAGCACAATGATGAGTCTAGCTGTGATGTGGTAAGTGGTGTAACCTCCAAGACTTCTTGGGCTCATAATCAGCTGCCTCTCAAAAGGTCCAATTTTTTTGGGTAGAGATCTGTTGAAGTGATTATAAAAAGTGTCCTGCTCCAATAACAGCTTGGGTGAGGTGAACCTGGATATCTCTGCAAGTAGCTCCCCAGAGTAAACATGGCCTGTAAAAGTGGATAACATATCCAGGCACATGAGGAGAGGGTGCAGAGATGCCCCAGACTAGAATCTCATGACTGATTGATCCTCCACTCTCATTGCAAAATCTGTGAGCTGTCAGTGAGCAGAATTTAAGCACTGATCTGCAACCAAAGCAGACAACGAGGTGGGCAGTACTGAAACTCCAACCATCTCAATCTCTGTGTAATATAAATTGTCTGCTGTTTCCAAAGGTCCTGTTGTCAGTAAATACACTAATATATCTACTGTTTCCTGTGGAACATCTGGAGAGGGGTTACCCATCAGTTAAATGTATTTTCATATAAGTTAAAGAATGACTTTTCAGCCTGAAGGTGTACACCCACCCTGCCGGTCTGGTGATGATTTCAAGTCAACTGAAGTTAGAGCTGTCCTCCAGCTGTGCAGGTTGGGGTGGCTGGACTCTGGATTTACCAGCACTAACCTAATTTTCCAGGCTTTTCAAATAGTTTTTTTTTTTTTTTTGCCAGTGCCAAATCCAAGCTGTTTCAGCTAGACTGCTATTAGTACCTGAGCTAATGTATTTAAAACTACATTATGCTGTGGTCAATGCTAAAGGTACTCAGTCATGTCATGGTAAAAAGCATTAAAAAGTGAAAAAGATAAGCATACCAAGAAAAATTACTTTCCTTTTATCTTGTTATATTTTTGGAAGACTTGAATTTTTTGGGGGGTGCAAAATACTGATTTTAATCCTTCTTATGTGTAAATACTTAAAGTGCTGCTTAAGTATGGATGGAAGGAAGGAAACCACTCAACTTGGGTCCAGGAGAAAGGATAGTGTCTGCCAAATGTCCCAGCTCCTGCCCTACAACCCTACAACCCTACACACACACACACACACACACACACACACACACTGGGAGAGCTATGACATCTCTAGTGCCTGGTAAAATCCACCTTGAACCTACCAAGATATGACATACAAGGCAAGATTTGCATGCTGAGCACAGACTCTGCTTTCTGAGTTGGTTGGTGCAGCACAAAGGACAGTTTTGAGCACCCATATTCTAAGGGGACAATAATTCACATCCCTCCCTGTCCCTTGCTTTCTAGATTATGCTGATATTTTTTTCATTGTGTTTGTTTGTGTCTGTTTATCTATAAGTCATTTATATGTTGCCAGTTACCTTTCAGAGCTACATGCAATGTGGCAGAGATTCGCTGGCTGAATGAGTGTTGTCAGAGTAGACAAAATCAAACCTTCATCTCCTGGCCTTCAGCTGTGTCACCATGATGAATGGGAGGTTTGCAGGTTGATCTCTTCCATTTAACAGTGTTTGGATAATGTATACTGTGTGCTCCAGGGGGATAGTTTTCTACCATGTCCTTCAAGGTAGGGATGAAAAATATATATATATCCCCAAATTAATCCCCAAAAAATAATCTAAAAATTTCCAATCTTCTATAGTGCCAGCAATGTAAGAGAAGTTAAGGTGAGATCTCAAAAGGACTTCTATCACTGCATTTACTCCCGAAACCTGAGACCCTCTCCCACCATAGTTGTCATCACCTACAGCAAAACTCAAGTTTGAAAGCCCAGAGATGCTACTCCTTGAGAACCCTGCTCTGTGTCACAAGCTCCCTTGAATGTGTTCACTTGCTTGCTTCCTGATCTGAAGTATGTATTCCCCACAGAGAAAGACAGTTTATTCCAAATGCCAGTACAGTTCTTTCTTTTCCTTCCTCAGAAGACAATTACCAGGCAGTTGTGACATAACATTGCCTTAATATACAACATACTTTTATGCTCAGAGCTCTGTTCTTGACTTATATCTCCATGATTGGTAACTTTCAGAGAATGTCTGGTGGGAAAGGTCCATACTGAGCCAGTGAAGGTGTGATGTTGCAAGGACAGAAGAAAGTTGACAGGACCTGAAATCTCTCATTTTTTGGTTCAGATGTCTAAACACAGTCATCTAATATAGCTTTGTTCCCTTGCACAACCCACCCACCTTCCAAATGCCTCTCCAGGAGGGCACAGCTTTTCCATGGGTCCTATATCATATCTACCAGACTTCCGTGAGTATCTAGGATAGTTGAGTAAGTCTAAAACAGACAGCTGAAAATTAAGTGAAATATCCTGGGGTGTATAAAATGGCATTAGCCATTGTCAAGGCAACCGGATGTCACTGCAGGTGCCTTGTAAGTGGTGATGTGGATGCACAGACCACTCACCTGCCTCCCCCAGTACAGGGCTGCTCTGAAAGTACAGGTGGTTTCTGGTCACCAAGTGCAGCACCATGAGGATGGTCCCACTATGTGATATTTCATGGCACTTCCTCATTAATTTCTGTGTCACCCTTTCAGCATCCACCATGGGAAACAGTATACCTCTGCTCTTTATTTTCCCCACATAGTTGTTTGCCTTTCCCTAGCTTTTTTCCTCTTTGAACAAAAAATACACTTTCAGTGATTTGTGCTTTAAGGCAACTTGGGATGGTTAGAACCATATTTTTTAATTGACATTTGCATTTTCCTTGTTAGTCATAATTTGTTATATTCTATTGTTTTAAGTGATCATAATTATAAAAAATAATTGGTTAGAAACTTTCAGGAGTTTGCCAACTCATTACCACTAATTAAGAACATTGTTTAGTGTAAGCTCGACAGCTGGCATACACCTAAATGAGCATTCATTTCCCGGTCTATTGCTGGTGCTGCTGTTGCAAGCTGTGCATAGGAGACACCCACATTTTATTCCTCTTTTAAAGAAAGTTTGTTTCCAGGCTGAAAACTCACTTGTCACTGGTTCAACAAATTAGTCAAGGGTAAGAGCAGGCAAGCAGGAGGCAGAAAAACAAGATTATGTTGCAGTTAATGCAGCATCCATGTAACGGCTGCTTTTCCTTCTTTTCCAGCTATGTTTTTTTCACAGACTTTAACAGCTGCTTTTTAAGAAATTCAGGTTCTCTTGCCCTAAACTGCCCCGTCTAAACACAGATAAACTAAGCTTTAATTTGCTCAGCTACTTTTCTGTTTGAATGGGAAGGAGTTTTTCCAGACTAGGTGCGGCAAACATTATTTTTCCAAAGAAAAGTTCTAATTTTCTGGGGAAGGACAGTGTGGTTTGCAATCACAGCTAATGCAGACATTTGAAACTCTTGCTGAAAATTACTTCCTTCTTCATATTATGTGTGTGAGGAAGGCTTAATTAACTGAAGTTTGTAAAGCACAAGGAACTCATAAGATAAAGGATGCTGTTTAATTGTGAAGCCATAATATATTATGATTTCTTGATATTATTGTTTCAATACTGTAATTATTAAAATAATTTGTTTCACTCCCCCTCTTCTGGCTGTTGGTAGGTTAAAGAAAGTTCCATTTACTGATGTTTTGCCTTGACTTTTGCCCATTGTTCATCTTTCCTTTAGTAGTAACTGCATTTAGAAATGCAAGCAGATTTATAGAGGGGAAATCTGAACCAAATAGTTCAAAGTCCAAAAAAGACAAAAGAAAAAAAAAAAAAAGGCAAAGTAGGGAAATTCAAATATTGTCCTGATGGGTTGAAAGCAAAAACTTTGCACAATTTGCTCCAACTGTAGTGCTGCAGTTCAAGGGCATGGATCAATAGAAAATCATTCACTGGCTCCAGTGGGCTTTTGGTCAGGTCTTGTGTGCAATTCAGTTACCTAATGAGCTCTCAGGAAGGGCAGCAAGCCATGCAGGCAGGATACAGGGACAGGCTCTCATTGTAGCTCACTCAGATAAATACAGTGAACAAAAACTTTGAAGGTTTGAATAGACACTGGGTTCATATGAGGACATGGTCCACACATCAAATGTGTGAGCATCACATAGTCTAAAAGGACCTCTATTTTTAAGACGGGCTCAAATTTTTAAGGAAAACAAGTCTCACAGTTACACACCTAACAGACCTTTAGCCAGGGGTGGCTCAAACCCTGATAGGAGGGTGCACATTTTTTAAGCACTTGCTCCACTAAGCAGCACAGGAAGAGCTGAGTGGCAAGAGCTGTGCTCATGGCAGGCTTTGTAGACCTCTTCACACTGCAAGAGAAAAGAAGTGAGGAAGAGCACTGCTTTGAAAGCTCCCCACCCATCACACAAGCTGTTGCATGGAGACATACAGAGGAGAGGAACAAATGCAATTACTTTTACCACCTGGAAGGAGAGAAAAGACAAGTCTGTATCATGGCACATTTTATCACTAGCCTGCCTTGTAAGTCCTATCAGAGCTCAGATACATAGTCATGTGCAGTAAGAGCTGGGGCAGGCTTGCTATTTCAAGTGAAGTTGAAAGGACACCACTGAATTGAGACTCATATGGCTACAAGTACCTTGCAAGGGCTTCACAAAGTTGTGAATGGACCACTGGTCACTTCTGGGGTCATCTTGATTACAGAAAAACTAAATGCTGGATAGCCTGACAGAGCAGCAATGGCAGCAGCTGTGCCCAAGGCTTTGCTGAGCTAATGCAAGCCTAGATACAACTGCAGTGTGAAGAGATGTAAGGGACAAACTCGATGACATGTGGCCATGAGCAGGCAGCAGCTGGGGTCATCTTCAAGGAAGAAATTTTTCCTCCAATTCAATTCTTCTTTTAATTCATAAATTTCTCTCACCTTTAAATAACACAATTCCATTAAAGTTTTTATTATATTGTCAGCCTAATCTGAAAGCTTTCTTGTGACTTAAGATTCATCCTGAATTGATAAGAAAAGTCAGAATCTGGATCTCAGTTGACTTCCCCCTTCACTGCCATGCTCACAGAATGGTTAGGGCTTTGCTAACCAGGACAGTGGAGATGTAGATGCCCAGCACGGCTGGTGACAAATGGTCAGCGGAGGTTCGACCCTTGCCTTGGCCAAAATATAATGTTGTCTCCTCAGTGCTCTTTTGAAATCTTTGGAGCTGGAATAACCTGATGAAACTGAATCTCTCTGCTTTGCCTCAGCCTTGGCTTCTTTTTAATACCCAGTTCTTGTACATGAGTGTACTGGGTTTGTCTGGGATAAAATTGATTTTCATCATAGTTGTTTGTATGGTGCAGTGTTCTGGATGTGTAACAAAACCACTGTTGGTAACATAGCAATGTTTTAGCTATTGGTGAGCAGTGCTCACACAGTGTCAAGACCTTTTCTGCTTTTCACCTCACCCCACCAGTGAGTAAGCTGGGAGTGCACAGGAAGTTGGGACACACAGCTGGGACAGATGACCCCAACTGGCAAAAGTGATATTCCATACCATATGACATTATGCTCATCAGTTAAAGCTGTAGGGGAGAAGGAGAAAGGGAATGATATTTGGACCTGTGGTGTTTGCCTTCCCAAGTAACTTTAATGCATCATGAAGCCCACTTTCCTGGAGCTGGCTGAACACCTGCCTGCCAATGGGAAGTAGTAAATTAATTCCTTGCTTTGCTTTGCTTGTGTGTGAAGCTTTTACTTTACCTATTAAACTGTCTTTATCTCAACCCACAAGTTTTTTCACTTCTACTCTTCCCACTGAGGTGGAGTGAGCAAGTGGCTGTGTGTGGCTGAACTATCTACTGTGGTTAAACTACAATATTTTAGGGAGTTTTCTGTTGCCTAATTCTTGTACATGCATGTGCCACCTCAGGCAAGTGAGCTCAGGAAAGTTCCAGTACTGGTCAGGAGCACAGAGCCCCTTGGACAGTGTGACTGCAAATTAGTGGATGACAAAATTGCACAGATCATCGCTAGCATTTGTGTACTCGAGTTCACATCACAGTCAGATATGATTGAACACAGCTGTTCAGATCGCTGAAATATGAAATAAGCAAATCAGGCTTTGCACACAAAGCTAGACGGCGGGTGCTCACTCCCAGAGTGAGCCAGTCTTTGAGACAGTACAAGGTTGCAGCTTGGTGCTCTGCCATCCAACGAGTTCACGCCGTGCTTCATCTGGCTGTCGGGATTCATGCAGGCTTGAATCAAACCTCTTCAGAGTGTCTGACTAATGCTGTGTGAGCTGCACTGGGAAGACTGAGAGAGGCAGTTGATACCCAGTCCAGAGGAGGGAACAATAGCGGTGCTCTCCCTGTCCCTCCCGATAGTAAAAGAGAGCTGTTACATGCTGGCAGGAATTTGCTGCTGCTGAATGACAGCTCTTCTGGCTAACTGTATCCATGCTGAAATGCCAGTTGCACTGAAGACTGAATGTGAAATATGTCCATGTATGTGCACTGAAACATAGCATGTAGGTTTGCACAGTTGTCTTGCCTGGTATTGATTCAGCCTACAGTCATATATAGATGCAACTTTCCTGGATTTAGGAGGGCCTTGAAAGGTGAATTTCCTTCCTGAACTCCTGTCACCTCCTCTGTCATCTCATTCTTCTCTAGGACACTTAGAAAAGAGCCTCTGAGGTTCTGGTTTGCCTGGCTCAACAGTGTCACCAGGGCTGTGATTACAGAGCTGCCTACATGTCAGGGGATGAGAAGACTTTGTGAATAGGTCTTTGTGTTGTCTGCAGAAAAGCTTATCTTTCAGAAGGTTTTTCATCTCTTTCTAGTGCAACCAAGACAGGTAGGCTTCCTAGTTGTTTGTATCCAGACCCTAAGAAAGACCAAAGACACAAGCAACAATTTTAAGTGTCATATATGAAGTCATTCCTCCTTGTTAACTGAAAAAACTCTTAAATCCTGGATATGACTGGAGCTTAAAGGACAGCTGTATGATGTTGATATACAGTGGAAGAATCTGGCAGGTCAGAGGCTTCCCACTTTCTGCTTCTCCACGTCATCTGTAGTGGCACAGGGTGAAGATGTCAGTATGTCCTTAGCAAGCAAAACATCTTCACAGGCAAGTGAGCTCTGATCCTGCCCGTAGATGCCAGACCTGTGATCCCACTATCCTCTCACCAGCTCAAAAGCCAGTTTTCATCCCTCTCACTCTTTCTGGTGCTCCCTTCTGCTGTGGTGGCCTGAAAGTGGCAACATCTCTGAGGTATAAGAACAACTGTGGTCAGGGATACACCAAGTTAAAAAAAAAATTGATAATTATATCCAGAAACTACTTTCTGGGAAAGCATTATGGGTTACAAAGTAAATAATCCACTTTCATTAAATGATAGTTTTAATAACAAAACATTATGATGCTCTTTTGTTCTAATGGTGCACATTTTGTACACCTACATAAGAGATTATCTTCACTTTCCCCTCCTCCCTCAGCTTCAAAATGCAAGTGATTGCAGAATGTGACTGTCTAAAAGTCAGTACAATGTTGTGCTCTTTAATATCCACAGAGCTCAAACTGGTACTAGAAAAACCTTTGCATAGCATCCAACTGATGTGTCTTGGAGCTAATTTAGAAGGGACCCCTGTTAGGTGGGAAAGAAGCCTAAATCCAAAGTGCTTTGAAATCAAAGATGATCTTTGACTGGCTTTAATGGATTTTGAATCATGCCTCTTCCCAGGCTGAGACTGCCAGAGGGAGACTGCTTCTACTGCTAAGCCGTGCTAAAGGGCGTTGCAAGGGTGGTAACACACCCTTAGAAAAGGGCCTGTGACGGTGGCATCATATCGTGCCTTTTTTAGACTAGGTAAGGCTTTGTGAGAGAGGATGTCCTTGAAAAGATGGGGTCCTGGGGTTTACATTTATGGAGAAATAAGGAGAATACTCTTCCCTAGTTCACAGGGGGAAAAACAGGTCCAAGAAGGTGAGGTGTTCAGATGACATGGCATTGAGGACCTCATGAGCTCCCAAGGGGCTTCTGTGCTAGGGTCAGCTAAAGTCAATAACAAACACTGAATGGGTCAAATCAAGGCACACGTGTTAGGAAAAGCCCAAAGTTTATGTATACCCTTGTATTCAAGTATCAACTAGCTTTAGAGGAATGTCTATCTGAAAATATGATTGTAGAGTAAACAAATGAATGTGTGTATTTCAGCTATGCCTGAGTAAATTCCTGTAAGCCTGCACTTACCCTGATGCATGAACGGTGGTCCCGTGCAATGAATCATGGCTGGGTACCAGAAATGGGAAAGATATTGACTAAGGACTAGCTTCAGAGACGGATTTTTCTTCCTCCTCTCCTTGGTGTATCATGTCCTCATACCTACAGTTTGTGACCAAGATGTGAACTCCTCCAGAGTCCTTTTGCTGCTCCCTGTTTATATGGCAATATTTAGTATGTCTTCCTCTCTGAGGGTATACCAGCAGGGTCAGATGTCCAGATAATGTAAAGCACAGTGACTGTGCTAGCTTTGTATATAAAAATGTCTTAATGCACACATAGTAATTATTCAAAATCCAGACCCTTAGAAATTTTCAAGATTTCCAGAATTTTCAGGATTTTTCAGCTGAGAACCTGAATGTTTTCTCTCTTTCTTTAACATGATTAAAAACTCTTATTTTTTTGACTTTTCTTCTTCCTTCCTTCCCCTTTCTGTCTCTGGAAGCAGAGGTAAGGAAGGCCCATGGTCCGTATTGCGCAGCCCCAGGCAGCACAGATGGCCCCTGCAATGAACTGCATGGAAGGCTGGGAGCTGCTCTGAGCACCAGCCACATTCCATCAAGTTCCTTGTGCGAATGAAAAGCTGAAGTGGCTTTTCTGTGCAGGGAGGATTGAAACCAGATCCTGTTATTAAATTTGCAAAATAAGAACTTAAGGATTTATGATGGAGGTAGTGAACCCTCAGAAAGAATTTGGTAATAATAACCCTGGGTGAACAGCAACATGGAACTGTCTTCAGAAGTAAATGATCTGTTAAAAAAACCCCCACACGACAAAAATCAGCTAAACAAAGCTACTAAATATGAATCAGATAAAAACTTTAATTATTTCTAATGAGATCAGCAAAGCAAACAAAGGACTGAAATGGGACTCATCTGATATAACCAATAAGAAACACAGACAATATCATTTTACAGTCACGCTTGAGAAGTCCAAAGCCATGCAATGTATTTAACCATACCACAGTACTGCTTGCAGATGTGTAACTAAATCCTAGGGATTACATTGGAAAAAAAAAATATTCAAATGTCTCCATCACTTTTTATTTTTCTGGAACACATTTGGCAAAATTCAAAGGGTTCTGAAGGTTTTAGGTGAGCACTATACTGAACACTGCAAGGTCTTAGTACTGTTAAAAAAAAGTTGGCTTATTTATGCAAATTTTAGTCAGTTGGGAAAAGCAATACTCTCATCAGAGTTTGTCTTATAAGAAAAGGGGCAAGGATACCTGCTCATGGGTTTATATATGTTTAAAGCTTATTCAAAAGGGGTATCTCTTCATTTATTAAAAAAAAAAAAAAAAAAAAAAAAAAAAAAAGGAAATAAAGGAGGTGACTTTCCTCATTATTCTGCAGTGTGTCCTTGCCACAGTGGGATCACAACAGTGAATGTTACAGACCAAAGCAGGGATTTATGAAATGAAATGCCTAGAGTTGCGAGCAACCTGCTTGTGGGAACCTTTCCAATCCCAATCCATCCCCTGATTTCCCTGGGAAAACAGGTAACTCACGGGGTCACTTTGAGCAGGTCATCGGCCAGGAAATGAAACCCAGACTCCGAGAAAAGGGAGAGTAAAAGAAAGCAACTGCTCCAAGACAGTAACCATGTATTGCCCTCAGTTACAATAACACACAGCAACATGTATAAAGGTCTGTCTCTGTCTGACTCAGGAAGAATTGCTGTGATTAACCAGACTCTGGAAATCACCCTGGAAAACAGTGGTGTCCCACTGCAAATGAAAGGAAACATTTCTATGGTTTTATTGCTTTTCTAAGGAAAGCAGGATACCTTCCCTTGCATTCCTTTGCTTCTGTGATTTTTTCATCACTAGACTTCTAATACTGCAGCTACATCACTTTCCCCACTCGCCTTTTTTTTTTTTTTTTCCTGTTGGCTGATTGTATTTCTCCAGCCACTCCACTCTGTGTAATAATGTTTGTAAAAGGGAATATTTACTTTTGCAATGCTACCTGCCCCAAGAGCTGTAAGGCACCCCTTGTAACAGCTGTGGCCACTAATTCACTGCAACTGCACTCTGTCTTCTCAGCATCAGCTACATTTCTTTTCCATATGCTAACTCCCTTTTAGCTTAATTTTCCCATTACCCAGCAGTAACATTGAGTAACTGTGTTGGGCTGTATTCAAATGCAAATTAATATCCCCTTCTGCCCATTAGCTCTGCTGTTTCTTGTCTAGCCAAAGCAACTGGAAACAAGTGAGGAGCCTGGTTCAGTGGTCGGACAGAGGGGCCCTGTCTGGGCTGGGATTGCGGTTCATCCCTGAGAGCAGACATGAAACAGCAGGCTGCAGAAAGGAGAGGTCCTTCATCAAGATGTTTCCTGTCAAATAACCCCTGAACTCTAACCACTCAGCATATGCCATAGCTCTCTTAAACTTCAGTGTTTGACATATATAATTCACACAATGCCTATGCTGTGCTCTGGCTTGGAAACATCCGGTGCATTGACATCAAGAAACCTTTAAACGAGGCATGGGGGAAGGGGGAAGATATGTCACTGAGCAAACCATATGACTCAAATCTTAAAAATCGTTAATGAGCCATGCTGTTAAGCTAAAGAAACCTTTAAACAGAACAGCCTGGCATGAAGCAAGTTCCCCAAAAGAGCGGATATAATGCTGATGCTGATAGCATGAAGGGAGGGTACAGGGTGGAGAGAAGAAAATACATAGAAGAAAAACATTTTTTTTCCTCATTCTAGGGAAATGGTGGCGTCTCTTTCTCAGCTCCTTCTTTTTCAGGATCACTTGGGACTAGAAATACTAACATCATACTGGGCGGAAAAATGTGGTGTAATTCCTCTGTACCTCCACCCAGAAAATTAAGCTCCACCCACGTGAGTCACCAACTTCAAAAAGGCTTATGTATTTCTTCATGCCTATGCAACTCTGAGCTTCATTTGAATTTGCTTTCCACTCTGAAACTTAATCTTCAATCACCTATTGGTCTCACCTTTCCTTTTCTAGCATGGGCATGGACTGTGTGTGCAAATAGCATTACTCCATGACAAGCAAATCTCCTGATTTATTAAGAACATTCTTGAACGGCTTTGCAAAGAACTTTTTAAATAATTTTCTATTTTTAATACCTTCTATTTGGAAAATCTTTTCGTTTAAGTTGATTGTTTCCCTTTAAAAATCCTCAAAGTGAAAGGGATATAAGAACAGGGATAGCATCCATCACTTTTAGGGCTTCAATGCATGATAAGAAATAAAGTCAGGAAGCAAATCTATGGTCTTTGAACCCATGATGAGACTAGTTCAAGCTCAATTGCTGGAAGGCATGCTGGTGTGGACAGAATGCATTGTTTTAAAAAGGATAGGCACCACTTTTCCAACCACAATTCCAGCTGGTTGAATTAGTAACAACGGTCATTCAGTCAAGAGGCATCAAAGAGAACATTGCTCTCTCAGAGGAATCCCTACAACACTGATTGGAAATCTCAGGTTTCTGCAGAACACTTGTAAAAAGTTAAGTGCAAAATGGCTTGTACACCAAACCTGAATGGGTAAAGGTAAGTACTTGGAACATTAATAATGAACAAATAAGAGATAATTGTAATCAGTTCATGAAGAGGAAGGGAGAAAATAAGTCCTAGAATAAATTACTTGCCATGAAAAATTCACTGCTCCTTGGAAAATTCATACCTTTGAGTTCATGATAGGTAAAAAGACAGTTTTTTAAATTTTAAATTTCTGAGTTGTTTAGAACATTACTTATGTTCATTTATAAGATCACTTCACGTGTAAGAATTCTGCTTTCCCAGTGCAGAATAATGACTGTGTCAGCCCAGATAACTGCTGAAATTCAGACATCTGCAAGATGTTGCCATGGAAAGAGTCTATTGCACAGTTTTTGGCTGTGGAGATTGTTCTGGAGAACATACTTTTTGTACAGGATCTTGGTTTTTTGGTCCCCTTTGGAGAGAGTAAATTCCATGGCAGATCAGTGGTGGTGTTTAACCTTAGACACACAAAAAGCAAAGGCAACAGTCCTTCAATACAAATGTGTGAAACCAGGGAAGGAAAGGTTTTGTTACAAGGTGATGAAAAAACATTTTTTGGACAAAGATGTGAGAAGCTAATCCAACAGTGACTGAAAGAAATCAGACAAATGTTACATGAAACAGATCAGCTTTCATCTCTGACCTACCCACAAAGGACAAGCACAAACTAAAGGCAGGCAAAACAACCCTTGTCCTGGTGGCCTTTCTTATCTCTTAAGAGAGGCAGCAACTGGGTTCCCAGCTTTGAAGTCAATCAAATGATGAGCCTGCTAAAACTGATTAGCACATGCCTGCATGCTGGGACATCAATGAAAAAAGAGCTGGGAACGCAGTACTCTGAAGTGGAAATGGCTGGAAACCTCTGAGGCTGTGGGATCACAGAGGGACATGTAGATCCTCTCTGTCAGCTGAAGCAATGAGGATGAGCAAAATGCAAGGATGGTATTTCATGCTGCTGAATGTGCATATTGTATTGCTCTTGATTTCACACCTGTAGTGTACCCCATTCTGCAGCTCTGAGCTCTCAGTCCATCCTGAACACCTGAAGTCCCTCTGGTCCAGAGCCTTGTTCCTGACAGGCCTGGCATCAGATATGTCAGGTGAAGCGCAAAAAATCTCATGATGAATGATAATGGAATAACAGGCCAGAGGGAAAGTTTCTCCCTAATAGCCAGTGATTCATTCAATAAAAGCAGAGCACAGAACAACAAAAACAAAGATAAAATTGGCAGCAGCGTTAGCCCTGCTATTACTACAGAGATCCAGCTACCAAGGGGCAAACAGAGAGTGGTGACAATACCAGGGTGCTATTCTCCCACTGCAGGGTACAAATAACTCCCACTGAAATCAATGACATTTATTCATATCCTGAGGCAACAAAATGGAGCCTCCTATCTACTTTTCTCAGTGGTGCTGTTGCAGTGAAATCGGTGAGGGTGAAGCATGTGTGCGTGATGTAATTTGTGCTTTCTGTTCAAGAACACTTAACTGTCATGGCAAACTGCAAAAACATTGCCAGCATAAAAGTCTGCAGGTCCCTGTCAGAGGTAGAGACAGAGCCATAAGGCTGTGTGCAGGTGTTGGGACTGCTTGACCTCATTCCCGTTTTATCTCTTGCTGACAGATCAGTTCATTCAATGAAACACTCTAGTGATTTTCCTTGGTCTACCTTGAATCTGGGGGTAGAAAATGCTTGTTCATTTCATTTTCCTCTCTTGCCCTACACACCAGCTACCAGCACCACACTAGGATGTGGGGAATGTCCGGCGTGCAGCCAGAGTCAAGGCCAAGGAAACCTTGTATTGCCTCTGAAGAGACTGAGAGCTTCACTCTTGATGGCTTTGCCCATACCTGGGAAGTGGATTCTCTTAGGCTTATGTCGTGGTTTAGGCCTGGATGGCAGCCAACCACAATGCAGCAGCTCTCTCTCCCTTCCCCTCCAGCAATGAGAAGGGACAGAGAGGCAGGCTTGGGGTTCAAGATAGGACTGGGATGGGGAAAAATCCCCCTTTTATGATCACGAGCAAAAGGCAGACTCGTTAGGGGAAGAAAAAAAAGAACATACATTTATTACAGACACTAACAACACATAACAGAGTAGGACAGTGAGAAGCATTGTCATATCTTGAGAACACCTTCCCCCCACCCCTCCCTTCTTCCCGGGCTCAGCTCTGCTCCCGATATCTCTACCTCCTCCCCCAGTGGCGCAGGGGCAGGGAATGGGGGGTGCGGTCAGTGCTGCCACTTCCTTCATGTTCGGTGAGGGGAGTGTCCAAAACTTGTTCCCCCCTGCTCCATCGTGGTCCCCCTCTCACAGGAGACAGTCCTACACAAACTTTCTCCGACATGAGTTCCTCCCATGGGCCGCAGCGTTCCCCACACTGCTCCGTCATGGGTCACTAACTTTCTCCAACTGGATTCCCTCCCACGGCTGCAGCCCTTCCCGAGCTGCTCCGGTGTGGGACTCCCCCGCATGCTGCAATCCTCCCAGCACTGAATTACAACAGCGGGGCTACCTTTTCCCATGAGAACCCGGCATTCTTTGGGCACAGAACCTTGATCAGCAAGCAGAAGCTACAGGCCATAAATCAGTGTCTGCTCCACCGTAGATCTTCATGGGTGGCAGGGGGGGGCCGCCCTGCCATCTCACCACAGGATACAGGAGGGTCTCTGCTCCGGCACACCTCCCCCCTCCTTTCTTCCTCCGTTCCTCCACTGACCTTGGTGTTCATGCAGCTGCAGCAACTCCTCCTCCCAAGTCCAACTGCCCGTCACCACGTCCCTTCTTAAATACGTTATCGCAGAGGCGCAGCTGATTGGCTCAATTTTCCAAACAGAGGTGGAGCTGACTTGGAGCTGGGGGAGCTTCGAGAAGCTTCTCACAGCGGGCCGCCCCAATAGCCCCCTCCCCTGCCACCAAAAAAACCTCCACCATTCACTCAACCCAGGACAGCTTAACCTGGGGAAATGAGAGTTGGAGGCACATGCTAGAGGACAGGATCTGAAGTCAAAGCCTTCTTGGTAGTGAGGGAAATGGTGTGAGAGAAAGGGGCTTGAATCCAGAGTAACACATGTATCAGGGATATTCTTTTGTAGAAGTACAGCAGGTTAAGTAGTTCTTGGGAGTTCTCAGGTAGTTCTTGGGAGGCTGCTGTCGGGTTTTGAACAGTTAGTAGGGCCCAGCTAAAATCAAATTAAGATTTGACTAAAAACTTCAGAATACGAAGGATAAAATATGTTATGGGAAAATCCTCAAGTTTTTTGTTGTAGCAGAAAAAAAATCTAAAAAGTTTCAACCTACATTAGAAACCCATTGCTGGTGGTTTTTTTTTTTTTTTTTTTTTTTGTTCTGGTCAGTGAAGCATAAATTCCACTGGAGATATAGTTTATACCAGTTACTAATTTCTTGATACCAGAGAGGCTTAGGCTGAACAAGATCAAGGCTCTAATTCCAGAAGAGCTGTACCTATACATGGCTATAGTTACTCTGGTCGAAACAAATATTTAACGAGAGTTGCTACATCATAAGCAGCCTAACTCTTAAGCAGATATGCTGCAAGACACAAAAAGTGGAATTTCTCTTCTTGTACTGGATCAGAAAGGCTTTCTTTTTTCCCTCTCCTTTTTCCTCCTCTCTGAAAATCCTATTAATTCACTAGATAGGAACTGTGTAAAAACTGCTACATTCCGAGGGGATTAGATAACTGGGAAGGAGGAAGGGAAGGAATTGCTGAAGGGTCTTGGTAAAACTCAAGAGCCTTCTCCCTGCAACTTTTCCCCAGTCTCTCATCTGCCTTGCTTTTTGCTGGCACTGAATTGCATCAAAAATAAAAGTCTTGCATTCAAACACTCACAGTTGCAGACACTTGCTGCAAACCTCTGTATGGCCACATCTGTTGCAGAATTCATAGCAGTGTCTTGAATCCATTTAGTCAACATCAGCTGGAGACTTTCAGGGTTTTTCAGGTAGAGCAAAAAAATCTCTGTGTAGAGACCCTTAAATTACTATAGCACTCCTTTACTAATTCACTGCACTGAAAAAAAAAAAGTAAAATAAAACCCCTGACATAAATTGAGGACTCAGACACTCTGAAACTGTAATAGGTTAGCTGGAAGTGTGAATTTAAACCAATAGAATCCCTCTTGTAAATATTACTATTTCAATTTAGATGATGTCGTCTAGAACACTGACTGATGTAGGACATTTCATTGGAAAAACCCTGCTTCTCTCACATATAATGTTACTCTGAACTGAATTAAATTTTTCATAACCTAGAAAATATTAAACTGCATGAAAATTATCTCTGTTCAGTCAAGAGAGTTTTGGCTGAGGGGGTTGACTATGAATAATTTCCTTTAGAGATTTGTCCTTTATCTTGGGGCAATTCTGTTACTGTATCCCCAGATTAACAATTAGTTTCTTGCAATTCACCTTAAAAGGGAAGAACAGTGTCCAATGGCAGTCTGCTTGGTTTTAACTGATGGCCCTGTATATCTGGGTACCACATGAGGCTTTATCCATATTAAAATGGAAGATCTGACTGCAGTGATGGAAGCACAGCAGAAGGGAATGGTTAACTCTCTGGTCTGAAAGGAGGTCAATGTAACTAAAATGTTGTGACAGAAGTGACTGCACAACCAGATGGCGTTAACATCCTCATGTTCCACTGAATTTGCACCCAACCAAGGTGCAGTGTGAGTATGGCTGGGCACTGGAGGCACCCTGAATGTTAGAGAGACTATTGCAATCTGGTCCAGATAGATATGTCTTAGTCTGCCTATACATCCCTCCAATAGTCACATCTGTGACATCCATTTTGGAAGCTTAAATGAGGATAAAGTTAGGCTTCTGCCATAAAGAAATCCCAGCAGGCCTAGTCTAAAATTCACCAACTGACTCTGAAAATAAATCTACCTTGTAACTTAAGGGGGTGACAGTCTGAAATCTAACAGATGCAGAATCCTTCTTACTTTCACAACCTACTACTAATACTACCACCAATCATCATCATCATCATCACTGTTTGATATATGAGGTACTTTTTCCAAATGTCTAGTCACCCCACAAACAGGAAAAATTTTCCTTCATTTCTTATAGAGCACTGTAAAGATAGAATAGAATAGAATTCAACTCCAACTTTCAGTTGGAAGGGACCTATAACAGTTAATTAGTCCAACTGCCTGACTGCTTCAGGGCTGACCAACAGTTAGAGCATGTTATTAAGGGCATTGTCCAAAAACCTTTTAAACACTGACAAGCTTGGGACATCAACTACCTCTCAAAGAAGCCTGTTCCAGTGTTTGACCATCCTCTTGGTAAATAGATGCTTCCCAATGTCCAGTCTAAACCTCCCCTGGTGCAGCTTTGAACCATTCCTACACATCCTATCACTGGATACAGGGGAGAAGAGATCAGCACCTCCCTCTCCACTTCCTGCTCTCATGAAGCTGTAGGGAGCAATGAGGTCGTCCCTCAGTCTCTTTTTCCCCAAACCAGACAAACCCAGAGTCCTTAGCCACTCCTCGTAGGACATGCCTTCCAGCCCTGTCACCAACTTTGTTGCCCTCCTAGGGACACATTCAGGGACTTTCACATCTTTTTTAAATGGTGGGGCCCAGAACTGCACACAGTATTCAAGGTGAGGCTGCACCAACACTGAACACAGCAGATAATCACTGCTTTTGACCAGCTGGCCACGCTGTGTTTGATGCACCCCAGGGTGTAGTTTGCCCTCTTGGCTGCCAGGGCACGCTGCTGGCTCACACTGAGCCTGCTGCCCACCAGCACCCCCAGATCTCTCTCTGCAGGGCTGCTCTCCAGCCGCTCCTCTCCCAATTTATAATTGTGCCTGACATTACTCCATCCTAGGTGAAGAATACAGCATTTCAACTTATTAAATTTCATCCCATTAATCATAGCCCAATGCTCCAATCTATCTAGATCCCTCTGCAAAGCCTCCTGACCTTCATGAGAGTCAACAGCACCTCCCAGTTTGGTATCATCAGCAAAATTCATAATGGTGCATTCAGCTCCTACATCCAGATCATTGATAAGTATACTGAACTGAACTGGCCCTAGAATTGAACTGTGAGGAACATCGCTGGTGACCAGTTGGCAGCCAGGTGTAGCTCCATTCATTACAACCCTCTGAACTCTGCCCTTCAGCCAGTTCTTCACCCAGTGCACTGTAAACCCACTCATCACAGTTAGTGGAGAATTTTTGATAGTTTATCTTGAGGAGAGGGGTTGTTGCTTTTTCTTCAAAATTCCTGTATGGTTATTTCCAGAAGAAATGAGTGCTTGATGAGTGCCAAGTGTAACCAGGGTACTAGATATACTAGAATGATATATCTTGTCAGTCTCCCCATACGTTCATGTTCAAGCAATTCATCTCCAGACTGAAGGGAAAGACAAGTGGTCAGATGGTGGCTGTAAATCTATCCATTTGTGTAACTCTAGTCTGATGCATTTGCAGAAAGCCCAGGAGCAATCTCTGTCCTGTTTTAAATAGTATTTGAGTGTTGTTCATGTATACCTTATCAATCATAGAGTCTTAACATAAAGGCATTCATGCTATAGATGGAAATAAGAAAAGACCAGACACTACTAGGACTGTTGTTTATGCAGACAACTGAGTGAAGTTTTGGACATTTTTATTCTAAAGAGCACAGAGTACCAAAAGAGTCAAACTAATTTTATTTCTGTCTTTAAAGGTCAGTGCCTGATTCTTATCTAAATGCTCCCATGCAATTTTGCTCTCTGAGAGTAAATGTTCAGGGTCTTGACAAACCTGGGGCTTTATCTCACCTGTCTTCAGCCACCTGTAAAGCAGGTAATTAATGTAAACTGATCACCTCATTTTCTTCTATAATTAACAAGAGAAATAATTCAGCAAAGTTGCCCCTTGTGGTTCCTTTTCTGTGTGTTGATGGTAGAGGGAACCCATATTATGAATATATACAACCTGCCTAAATTTTAGATGCTCAATGCTGCCCAGTACCTGCTTTGTTGGGTTTCAGCTACTCCAAACCTACTTTTCTGACCCCTGGAAGCCTTTGCATAACCAGCACCTGCCTCACTGCAGCTGAAGCAGCTGGAAAGAGGGCTGTAATTAGGTCCCTGTAACTCTAACTGAATATGCCCAGATGTCGTGGTTTAACTCCAGCCGGCAACTAAGCAACACACAGCTACTCACTCTCCCATTAGCAGGATAAGGATGAAGAGAATTGGAAGGGTAAAAGTGAGAAAACTCAAGGATTGAGATAAGAACAGTGTAATAATTGAAATATAATAATAATAATAATAATAAAATTGTAGTGTAAAGGAAAATTAACAACAAAAAAATATAAATAAACCCCATGTAAGTGACACAAATGAAAACCAATTGATTACCACCAAATGACCAGTGCCCAGCCAGTTCCCCCCAGCCAACTTTCCCCCCTACTTTATATGCTGAATATGACATCATATGGTTTGGAATATGCCTTGGATCAGGTGAGGTCAGCTGTCCCAGCTATGTCTGATCCCAACATCTTGTGCACGCCCAGCCCACCACTGGTGGGGTCATGTGAGAAGCAGAAAAGGTCTTGATGCTGTGTAAGCACTGCTCAGCAATAACTAAAACATCCCTGTATTACCAACAGTGTTTTTAGCACAAATCCAAAACATAACCCCATACCAGTTACTGTGAAGAAAATTAACTCTATCCCAGCCAAACCAGCACAAAAGAGCAGGAAGAGAATGAAGTGCCTCAGTACACTTTTGTCCTACTTAACTCTCATCTGAGGTGCTGGATCCTCCCTGCCTTCCTTTCCACTGAAAACTAAGCAGTTTACAAAAGGAGCTTCCTCCAGAATTATCCACATAACAGTGAGATCCCAAGTCAAGATGCCACTGAGAAACCTTTCTGTGAAACCTGATGTCACACATACCACCTTTTGTTCTACAAGACATCTCTGTCTCTTTATGCTCCTGCAAGGCTCTGGGATGTTCAAGGCAGAGAATAAATACATAAAGTTACCTCTGGCAACTTGTCTCTGTAAGTCCATTTATGAGCTTGACTCATTTCCATAATATGCATGATACTGTTCAAGCAGTTATTATTTATATTATGCCTCAGACTATCAAAACATGTCCCCTCTACCAGAACTCACGAGAAAAAGATGCCATGAAACTGTCTTTTTGTATATTCTCCAGAATCTGCACTGGGGGAATAAAGGACAAGGGAGGTTTCTGACTCTCTTCACATAGCAGAAAGAAGTCAGGAGGGATGAAGACAAGAAAAATGCTGTATACCACTATTCATCTCAGAGTACATTACTGCTGCTCCCTTATTTGCTGGACAAGATTGCCTTCTGCACTCTTGCCTTTATCACCTTGCAATATTTAGTTTTTGATGCAGTCAGATTCAAGATCCATCCTGTATCCCATCACCACTCACTTTACTCAGCACAAAATGGCAGTTTTCCATCACATTTACTTGTTTTTCACTTTCACACCCCTGAACCTTCCCTCATGATACCAATCTGCTACCACACACACTTGTTGCTTCCTTTTCCTGTTGTTAATCCTTGATAATCCTTATTCACACTTACTGCTACCCACTTACTGTTTCCACCTGGGCCACAACCATGGCCTGACCAGTTAATTCCCACCATGCCCTGCACTTCTCAGAGAAACACGAAACCCAAGTTAGAAGTGCCTTCTTTCTCTATCCATTTGTGTTTTGCACATTGAAACACACAATTTGCTTTTCAAATTGCTGACAACTAGTGACTGCATTTACTACATTTTACATCTCAGAGTTTAACACATATCACAGATGAAAACCCTGCATGTCCAATTTGCATAAATGGGCAATTCAGATGCAGTTGCCCTGTGTCTTTATGAACTCCATGAAGTACCAGATGACCAGTCACTCTAATTGCTACATGGGTTTGGGAGTATTTGATTTCTGAGGAGCGATTATGCCTGAAACAGATTGTGCCCTGCCCAAAGAAAAATGATCTGCATGAAAATGCACTTAATTATAAACTGCCACAGCAGAAATGGAACCTGACAGCCCAGCTGCCCCATAGGACTTCTGCATACATCACTGATCAGAATAAACAGTGCTAAGAATCAAGCTCATAAAATCCACTGACAAGCACCAAAATAAAATCTGATTTTCAGAAACAGTTGGTTCCCTGTCATAGGTGCAAGGGGAAGTACTGCTATGCAGGGCATTTGAGAGCAGAGTTTGGTAGTCAACATTTGCAACCTTTTACAACCATCTAGAATCAGAGGTTTGGTGTACATGGAGTTGTACATATGTGTTGCAAGTTCCTCGTGTAGAGAATGGGACTCTACTAAACAATGCTATACATCTTCTACCCTGTGTTAGAGGGTTACATTTTTCTCTTGTTAATTCCTTTATGATGGGATTAAAGCAGCTGAGTATTGAGTTCCTTGTCCTTTCCCTAAGGAATAAAATGCCAGGTACCTTGAATGCCTGGTACGACATCATGCATAGCCAGAGGCAGATTAAGGGAGACATTTTCTTCTACTACAAGATCTGTGATGTGAAAGGTAATAGTGCATAATAAGGCAACTACTCTTAACAAGGTAGCACAGCACTGCCTGAAAGTGTAGCAAACAGATACCATGGAAGGATCCTGATCACCAGGATTCACCAATTTCTGAACCAAAACTCCTCACAAATGTGGTAATAAGGATGGTCAATCTGCAAGAATTATCATGGAGAATAAAGAAAAGCAAATAGATTTAAAGCTTTATTATCTATACCAAAGGGAAAAAAAATATGGCAAGAAATAAGTAAGACACTAGTAATGTCCCGGCTATTGATATAAATACTGTGGATGCAGATGGAACAAATCTAGTGGGAGATACTCTTTAGTTTGGAGAGAAACTAATTAGCAAAATAATAGGTGCTTGTGCTAAAGAGCAAAGATAACAAAGTAGATATGGGTCTATTTGTGGAACTTCTGATTCTAGCAGATCAGAGCAGATCTAAATCCTAGAAAAATACCAAGAAATAATAATTACAATAAGCATCAGTGAGGAAGGCATCAACACATGGACAGACATTGTGCTGAATAAGAATACAAGTACCAAGCTAAAGCAATGGGACACACAACAAACAAATTGACTGAGGATGGTCCAGTGAGTACATTAACAATGGCAGCGTGAAAGGCAGAAAAAGGATTCCGGGCACCTGTGCAGAGCCATGGAGGCTGTGGGAACATCGGGTGCAGTGTAGTTATCAGCAGGACTAGTTATCTACTAGTACTAGTACAGTACTTTACTAACATAGTTTAACAGTTTTTTACACCTAGTCTGATCTGTTCAGAGCTGAATGAAACCTCACCACATGGAACAACTCAGCATCATGGAAACATCTTTTATATCCCAGCACCCAACTACTCTGGGAATTAAAACCAGAGGTTTCTATAGACTGATTGTAAAGATAGGGAGATTTCTAAAGGACAGAAAGAGATTAATGGTGTGATTATAGCAAGTTCTAATGGTCTCAGTGGACAGATGTTGCTGAAAGATGCCAGCCCTTCTCTTGGTACATGAGCATCCAAACCAGCCTGATCCCAGTTAAACTATGGATCAGTCATAATAAAGAACAAAATTCTACTGGAGACACACGGCCAAGGCCTGAGGATCATAGCTAAAAGCCAAAGGAAAAATGCAGGCTGTCAAAAAAAAAAAAAGCCCAGGAAACAAGACATATTGTAGATTGTCATTTATACTAGTTGACATGAAGAATTATTAACTACTGTGGGACATCAGGGAGCATGACACCAGAAATATTCTCAGTGGCAAAATGGTCTCTGTAAACACATTTTTCAAATCAATGGGCATCTATGAAACAAATCTGAGTTAAAAATAGTTCAGTCTGAGCCTGGTGAAATGGCTGGATCCATTTGATCTGCTGGCATCAATGGAAAAGGAGCTGTCAGGACTACAAAGGTAAGTTAGCACTGCAGTGTAGGAAACCAGTGAGTAAGCAAATCTGAATTAACTTAAAGCTGCTGTAGACAGAAAGATTAACTCAGTTAGTAAACTTTTCCAGGATCTAAGAACACACCCAGTCTCACCAGCATACTCTAGCTAGATGCTAAGGTTTCAGTGGTATATGTCCAAAGGGACAGGTGCTACTGGATATATATGACAAGGAGGGTAAGTCTTTGTGTTGTTATGTGATCAAAACAACAGTTGTGTCTCCTGGATCTCCTAAACACAAAGATTATAACTGATGACCTTTGTATTATTGGGGCAAATGAAGTCCAGACAAGAATACTGGCCTATTAAAACCACCATGCAGGAGATCCTGAAAAGACTCCATAAACATTTTAAGGCAGGATAAAAAAAAAAAAAAAAAAAAAGGCCTAAAAATTTCAAGGTTCTACTGGACTTTTCAGGCTCTATTATTAAATTCAACAATATCAGGGATTGTTTTTGAACACTGGGGCATATTTGTCTTACGTTGTTAAATTGACAGACTGGTGTCTGGTGTGGTTTTGGCCCAAGCAGCCTGGTACTCTACTGAACAACTTCCAGGAAGAGTTTGGAAGTTAGTACTGGCTGGGATTATCCCCAGCAGGCAGTTTGGATGTAGCCACCTTATTTCAAGTCTAGGAGAGTTCAGTGGTACGGGCATGAGTTGTTCTGTGTCTGCTGCTCTCCACACCAGGAACTTATTCTGGAAATGTTACACTGCCATAGACATAACTTTGAGACTCGCTAGACAATCCAATGAAGACAGAGTGTTACAGACAGTGAAACTACTCCATAGCTGCCCTCCTCTTCAGAAACATGGAGAATGCATAGTGCATGCAAGACCGTAACGTGTTGAAGGGGAGTAAGCAATCTTTCCATCAGACCTCAGAGGTAGCCTAATATGGAGGCATAACTTATCCTGAGGAGTAAAGGCATTTCTCTGACTAGCCAGGGACTTCTTATATAGATAAGGCTCAGTCTTAAGACAGTTCATAGAAAACAAATGTGTGAAAGTTCATGCTTCAGAGTGGAGCAAGTCTGAGTCTAACAGCAAAGACCTCACAACCTGATGGAAAAATGAAATAATTAGGCTAACTAAATGTACGAGCTACAGACTCAAGGCAGTGGATGAAGAGAACTTAAGAAGAGTGGTAATGAACAAAAATCATGTTGTGAAATATAATGCAAAGTCTATGTGTTTGGAAGGCCTAGAAAGATCATGAATGTCCACGAGTGAGCCTGACACAGGGGAAGTGGTACAGACGAAAAATGTATTTGGAAAATAAATCAACCCACAGTTTGCCATGCAACAGAATGAAGATAGTAACAAGGTTAAATCAAGTTCATAATCAAGATACTGAAAACAAGAAGTAGGGGAACTTGTTTGAAAACCAGCTCATATGAAAATACATTACTTCAAAACATTAAAAATAGGTAGTGGTTAAAGCCACATCTGTAGGTTCAGGAACATACTAATACCCACTTGCCTTAGTGGCAATTGATCCTGTAAAGCACATTCAAGCTAGAATTGTTCAAAATAGTGGTTTAACCATTCTTGTGTGACTTAGAAGGAGGACCATATCTTTCAGGAAAGAATTCTTCAGAAGTTTATCATGGAGTCACTCTGTACATGGGTTTACGCAGTTGCAGGATCTCTGCAGAAATAATAAATGTCCATTTTGTGTTGCAAACATCTCATGATGTTATCAAGCACTAACATGAAATGTTCCTTACTCTTTGTCTTGCGCACTTCCTTCTGCTTTGTGCAGCCTCACACTTCTGTAAGCAGTCTTGACCTAGGCAAATGAAGAAAGATAACAACAGAAACTCTTTAGGACATCAGTTGTAAAGCAGTGATCAAGCTGGTCCTCAACCTGCTTCAGATGACTTAAACCTTTCTATTTCAGACAAAAGCAAGAGCTTTAAGTAGGGAAGTAGCAAAGGAGGGAGAAAAAGTAGGGGAAAGGAATCATGTCACAGATCTCACATCTGTATAAAGTCAGTTTATGATGGACAGATGAGGGAGTTTTCATTGTGTAGAAGAAAGATGGGAATCATCTGATAAAATGTCTGACTAAAAATGAAACATTAATGTGAAGGAAATACAAATGAAAAGGCAAAAAAATATTTTCTTTCTCTCCTGGGATATTTGAATTTTGTCAGGCTTCAGCTAAGATCCTGAATACACGTTGGAAGAAGGCAAAACCATGTCCTAAACTCTTAGTCTTGCAAGGTGTGCAAGCCAGACCATACCTAAACTAGTTTCCTGCTCTGTGGCACCACCTCCTGGCACAGAATGACAACACAAATCTGAAAAGAAGGTGAAAAGCAAACTTTTTGTGCAATTATTTTGTTTGATCTATGTTATTGTTAGAACTGCTTGTATGAAGGAAACAAAAGATGATACCATATTTTGATGCAGGTCTAAATACATACAATTGCAAGTATTTGTATCATTAACACTACAGAAATAAATCAGAAGTGAAAATAATTGTGTATTAACACACCTTTACATCCTGTTGTATCAGAAATCAGGGGATCTTTGGTAGCATGTACATTCCATGCCCACCCATCCAAGGTTTCCTATATCTTCCTAACTTGCTGTATAAATATAGAGAAAGCAAATAACTGCTCAAGGGAAGAAACCACAAAATTGTCTTTTGTGTCATGTAGCAACAGGAGGCCTAGAACTTGTCCACACATGCTGTTCTGCCACTTACAAAGAAGACAGCAGAAAGCCATGCTGTCACACTGCAGGAAAGATTTCAGGTTTACTACATCTGAATCACCACTGGATGTTCAAGGTGACAAACACGGCTCACTACAAGCCATTAGTCAGAAGATTATTTAGAATGAAAGCCTGGAGGCATTTTTCAGAGATAGTCCTTGGTCCTGCCCATCATTCTCCCTTCTCCCCAGAGGGGAGCTTTGCCTTCCTTCCATGTTTAGATAAAGGATCAAGTGCGAAGTTTCAATCAGAAAGGTGGTCACCTGGCTACAAATAAAAACGTTGTTGCTATTTGTGCTTTCTGTTGTTTTTTAGTATGTCTTCACATTTAGTCTGTAAATTGATGAAAAATCAGCATTTGTGCTTTCAGCAGGCTGCAACATCTATTTTCTAGGCATAGACTGATCAGCTCCAGTCTTATCTGCATTTCCATTTTCAAAAATGTGTCACAGTAGACTAGCTAATGGTTTTGGGTGGAAATATTACCTGAATATATTTGGTACACCTTTATTAAAGATTTAGAAGTGAGTTGGCAAAAAAATATTTTCAGAAAAGTAGAAAGTATTCTTTGGGAAGAACTGAGAACAGTAAACGGGTGGAAAGCAAAATTATATTATATTTAAATAAGACTTTCCTGCATTTGAGAGGACTAATTAAACAAGTAAGTGTAAATAACATTTGTAACTGTTCTTTCAAGATTGTATTCTTAAAATTCTCATTGCTTAAATGAGCACAAAAGATGGGGGAAGTTACTGATCCTGTCACTTTCCAGCAGCAGAGTTATAGATCTGGCACAACAGAACAGAGGCTTAAAAAACTGTTACTTGACATCTTAATTTCATGTACTTGAAAAAATGAAAAATATTCACTAATGCGGTAGAAAAGGAGGTGCAGTGGGGAAAAGGTTCCTATTTATCTAGATCTGCATTTTCATCTTGCTACAAAACAGAAAATCTGAGAAGATTGCCTTTCTTGCTATTTTGTTTACCTTGACCACATGAAAGCTAGGCTGAATTCTTCATCTTGTCCCTCCCATGACTGTGGTTTTGTGTCAAAACCCTCTACATGATCTGTAAGAGGAAAATAATAATTCTTCCTACTGGTGTGACTACAAAAAACATTTCGAGTTGCTGCCAGTACCTTCTGTACATAGCTGTCAGGACTGTTTGCTAGATCTGCAACTGAACACCATGACTGGGTGAACTTCTCTTGTTGCAGTTTCAGTGATCTTGTAGTCTAACAACAGTACTGGTTTACAGCAAAGTGTTTATTGCTTAATAAGGAATAATAAAAACACACTCAGGAATATTGTAGAGGCAGCATATGCAACTCTTGTTGCAGTTATCAGAATCTAATTACCCATGGGGAAGGATTTGAAGTTGAATTAACATTCTGATTTCAGAACATCTCAGAAATTTACTATTCAAGACACTAAGGAGTGTGAAATCCATACACTAACTTAGATCAATGTTTCTGTATTGTTAATAGGACCAATTTTATGATGATCTGCTTCTTGCAGGACCTAAGATAAACTTGGCAATGAACAAAGCAGATTTTATAGCACTGAGATGTCAGACATCTTATTCAGCAGGTATTTATATCTTCTGTCCTAGTAACAGGAAAAATACCATTGTCTTTGAGAGGATAAAATTAGGTGCTAACTCTATACATACACTGAAAAGTCCTGCAATAGCACATGCCAATACACTCTGGAGTAGCAACAGCAATACAGCAAAAAAAAAAAAAAAAAAAAAAAAAAAAAAAAAAAAAGAGAGAGGTTATGATCAAGACATGGTTTTGACAAAAGCATTTAGTAAGAGATAATGCCAAGGCCAAGAATGTGGAGCTTTAGTAGTCTGGGTCTTTTTCCACCCATGAGAGGAAGGAACTGAATCACTGCAGGTCTCGGGGAAAACAATTGTATCAGGCAGCACCACTGGGTCTCAAAAGCATTTAAAAATTCACTAACCTTTTTTCTTTTCTCTTCTGTAATAAAAACCCACCCTTTTTCTCAAAGGTGACTCTGTTTTTAAGCATACTTCCTCTTCTTTCAGGCTAAAGGAAAATTTCTCTTGCATTGTTTAGTATTTCACTACTACTACCTTCTTCTCCCCTATGTACCTCATTTACTACCTTTATTCCCAATAAAGAAATAATCATATACAGGTGGAAGAGGATTTCTGGACTTAAGTCAAGTAGCGTTTTCACATCACGTTCATTGGCATAGTGCTTTCGTGTTTAAGCACTTTGCTCAGGATATTTACAGAAAAACAGAAAAACAAAAAATGAAGTCTTCCTCACTTTGGTTTAAAAGCAAGGCAACCAATAACATAAATAACACACTGAAGTCACCCAAATAAACAGACACCTACTTAAAGGAGTAGTAATAATAGTGACCAACTTAAAACAGCTTTCTGAAACTGGTCTCAAGCAGATGGAAATATCTGTTCTCCAGGTTTCTTCCTCTTATGAGCAGCAGAACTGAGTAAAATCAAATTGTTAGAAGTTCGGTCTTCTCTCCAGGTTCCCAATGGACTGTCAGATTTCATTTTTGCTAGTAAACAGTGCAAAAGAGATTGAGGCAAGAGGCATGGTAAATCTCCTGTCAGAATAGCTGAAGTCTCTTACTTTCCAAAACAAGGTGGTCGTATTCAACCGGATTTTTGGGGACAATCCCAGCTCCTGATGTCCCCAAAGCTGTGTCCAGGTCTTGGCTGGAAGAAGAGTGGAAGCTGTGCCAAGGAGCAACCTAGCAATTACCCAGTCCAAAGCAGAATTTTAGCTGTGTGTCTTGTTTAGTTTAACAAAGCAAGTATAGCTGAAGTTTCCAGAAGTACCTCAACCAGCCCAATGTGCTGCCTTCAAACATATGAAAACTGGAATTACACAATGTATTTTATAATTTCACCAACTAGAAAGTAATATTTTTATCCCACATGGCACTGGAGACACTTCCCTCCATCAGAAGCACAAGGACTGAGGAAGGGTCTGTGGATATTTGTTGTGTGAATGCAAAGGAGACCGTAGTACATGGTAACTAGTTACGGTTGTGACCTGGCACAGTAGCCTGACTAATGTGCTTCTGACCATGGGACTTCTCTGAGTTCCTAACTGCACACTGGAATCAATGGGAAGTTAAGCATCTTGTAAACTCTGCCTCATGTGCAGAACACCTTATCAACTGTTTTTTAAGCACAACTGTTTAAAACGTGCTACTATGCACTTCCCAGAGGCTTTTCCATTCATGTGATGACCACATAGTGGCATTTGGAGAAGAGGCCTGATCTGCCTCCTCACCTTCAGATAGATTCAGTCAGTCTTAAACACCCTATGCCATTGCACAGAGGTTCATTGTTTCTTGTGGAGGGCTGATCCCACTTTGCAAGTTGATGTATGGATGGGCAGATTGATCAGGAGAAAAAGTAAGGAAAGGAAGTTTGGGTAGGGAGAAAGATATAAGAATCAGTATGGGACTGATGAGGAACAAAAGTCATACCCAGCATTGGCCAGAAACTTGACTTCCACTCAGATTTAAAATGAGATAATATGTCTAGAATTTAACAAGCAATCTCGGAGGCACTTGAATAACATTGTAGCAATCGCTTCAGCGCTGCCTATAAACCACTGATCTTTGTTGCGGATCATGTTACTTACACAAGGTGACACTTTGTATTCACTAGTTTCAAACACCACCTATCTGGTGTTTACACATGGATTATGGGACACCTTCAGGAAATGCTTACTATTTAGCAATTGTTTAGTCCTTAGCCTTTTGAACCCAAACCAACCAGTTTCAATAGCTTACCTAAGAAGACGTGTAGCTCAACACTTTCCACCTCTGTGCTTATATGTTTCTATTAGACAATCTTCCTAACAGTCTCTTTCTCTTTGGATGCCTTTATTTTGTTGTCTTGCTACTTGGTAAGCAATGAATGCCTTGATGTCCCATTCCGCTGTTAACAAGTGAAATCAGCAACTCCGGACACTTTGACACAGGCACTACCTTCCATCTATAAAGTAAGTCCTTCTACAGTCGGACTCCAAAACTATGTCCTAGAGGGATTTTCATATAGCTCTCATGTCTTCCTCTTCTTTGGGAGGTGACATTGTCCTCATTGCTATTTTAGTCATGGATGACCAGATATGACTCAAAAATATGCAGCGTTGGGCTCAGATTTGAGGTACAGTAGTTTCATTCATCACATTAAGATGAATGGCAGAGGAGCTTAATTGGTTTATTGCTGTAGGGCTCACAACAGTTGAAAAGAATAAAAGCAGCAAAGCTGGTGAACTCATTGGTCATTTGAAAGCCTCTCCAAACAAACAAGTGTAAAACATTCCATCAGTACAGAACCCAAAGAACTATATATATTTATAACAAGGAGTCACTTTCTCCTCCTTAACTTGGGGGAAATTCCAGGAGTCAAGGCTGAAGTCAAATATTTTTCTATGCTTGATGTGTCAGCAGAGTTCTGGCTGGTTCCCTAAGAAAAATAGTGTACATTTGTGAACACTATGCAAGCCTTTTGGGAGACATTGTGAGTTGGACTGTGCTACGCACCTAAGGTGTTTCACAGGAAAATATAACATATTATTGGTAGTAAAACAGGTACTGAGATTTTTCTGGGTGAAATGTTGAGCTGTGAAAAAGTAATAGACAGTATTAACAAAGCCTCTGAAGAGATCAGGAGAGTCCCAGAACAATGGTGGCACTGCAAGTTCCTCATGTCAGATGTGACTTACCTAGGATTGTATTTAGCACAACAAGATTACAGGTAAATCACAGCAAAGATGAAACCCTGGCTAACACACCTGCTTCACTGAGGAAAGGTGGGCACAAAGATTAAAAGGAAGTTTTAAAGAGTTAAAATTCCATAGGAAAGTTAGTAAGTGAACTACTAGTATGAAAGTGATACTCTGCAAAGATGTCCAAAAGACATTGAATGGAAATCATCCTGCTGGAGCATGAGAACATGATAGAGTTAGTCAGAGGCTCTCATTTGGAGATCACCTGGTAGTAGGCACAAAGCTAAACTCATCCAGGGACACCTCTCGGGAGGTATTGTCAGGGTGTCCTTACAACATCTCAGTCATATGTCCTGGGAGTGCTAACAAAATCAATGTCAATACAACTGGAAAGGAGAAAAATAAAAACAGTTTTATTTATTTCCAAGAGAGAAGTGTTGGCTGCAACTGACTGGAAACCAGGTTTTTTTGCCATTGCCAAAAAGGGGCTGGCAAACTTCTCCTTGCAAATATACACATAGTTTTGGGTATTTTTTTTTTTTTTTTTTTTTTTTTTTTTTTTTTTTTTTTTTTTTTTTTTTTTTTTTTTTTTTTTTCCCCAGCTACAGATCTGGCATTTGTAAACTGAATATCTGAGAGATATTTGGATTACAGACATTCTTTAATGCTGGAATCCTTAGCCTTTTCATTCCAGTGATGGGTTCATATCAAGTCAGTCTTTGTGTATGCAGTCTTTGCTTTATCTATCTGTTGTTTTCAGGCTAACCTTTTACTGTCCATCAAACAGATGACTGCACAACATATCTTGAGTTTTGCAGTGGCCCTCTTTAGTTCACTGATGTATTGACAGGGTCGAATATATTAGTTCACATGACCTAAATATGAAGGCTCACCATACTACCTCCAAATAAAAGTCCATCTATCCCAATAGTCTCTCATGACAATGACTAATAGTAGATGTTAAATGCAGATTAAAAAATAAGGCAAATATAATAGATATTCTCCAATCTTCTAGTGACTTGCAGGGCAAGGACTTCTGAAGGCTTGTCTTTGTGCCCAATAACCTTTGTCTAATTTCCTTTTGAACCCAGGTCAACTTCAACATCCACAGGATCCACAGTCTATTCATGAACTTGTACAGTTAGTAAGCTACTGATTTTGACCCAGTTTGACATTTCTTGCTATGTTACTGTTGATTGTATTTTAGTGGGTAAGAAAATGTATCTGTCCTGAGTACAGCAGTTAGCAGTCACGTACTGAGTGATGCACACCATGGGCAAGCCTCTGGGATCTGCATGAATGCTGAACAAGACAACCATTAACAAGGTAAGAACAATTTCTATGAAATCATTAATTGCAATCAAACTTTCAAGACGCTCCTGGGTAGACAAATAATATCACTGAAGTACTTGGAGCTAGGCCAGCCACTTGCAACAGCTATATTTTAAGTGCTAAGAGGAATAGTAAGTTAATTATGTTCTGATGCATAATGTGTGCACCTTAAGACTATTTAAAAAAAAAAAAAAAAATAAATAAAATAAAAAGAAGACAAGAAAGAATAATGTTACAGATTAGGTATAACTGCTGCTCTTCTTTCAAGGATTTTAAGATTTCATAAGGCTTCTTTATGGAGCTAGTTAACAGCAATGACAGCAGTTTTACTTCAAGCACAGGCATAAAGCATTGGCCCAAGCAAAGACACTTGTAAAGCATGCATGAACAGTGATGATCGATTGTCTATTTTTCAGTAAGGATTTTGGGTCTCTGAGAAGCCAAAAGAACAAAGTGGCAAGGACAGCCAGAAGAAAAGTATCAGATTTGGGAGGAATAAACTGTGGGACTCAGAGGTAACTTGGGCAGAGGAAAGATGGGGGTGCATGACGGGGCTACTTTGGGGAAACAAATTATCACAGTCACAGAAATTGTGCCGTGTTTCTGTAAATAAAAGAGGTTACATTAAAGAGGTATTTGTCTCTATCAGCAGTTTTTCCTAACTGAAAAAATACAGAAGACCACATTGTTTTAGCTAACTGTTTGTATCAAAAAGGGTGGCAGGAAACATTCTGGCACTGCAGGATGCCTGTGTTGAAAATATTTGACCACAAAACATGGATGGGTAAAGAAAACAGACAAAAATTGGAAAGAAATATCTACCTAGATTTTCAGCAATTATACCCCAAAATACTCTTTTTTTTCCCAGCCTTTCATTTGCCACTTCTTTAGAAATCACTGATATGGCCCATCACCCAATTATCTTCAGACTGAAAACATTCCTCAGTAAATCTATTCTAAGATGTTCCTGCCACAGTTTCAGTCTGTTAGCAATCTGGTCATTTTATTTTAATTTTGTATTTGTGTGCTGCCTGACACAAGACAAAATCTAGGGGAAAGATTTTCAATTCATATTGGCATCAATCAAATGTAACTATGCTGGCATCAGTAGCATAATGTTGACTTTCCTAAACTGTACAAGGTCCTCAGGTGGAGGGGTCCTTTTGTGGTGCTATTATCTCTTACAGTCTTTGGAAAAGCTCACTAAAACCTACAGGCCTGTGTTTGGTTAAACTTGGTGAAGGGCCAGATTCTCACTCAGCCACTTACTAACTTTGCCTCAATAGGACAGGGAGAGAAAATAGGATGAGAAACCTCATGCATCGAGATAAAGACAAGATCACTCACCAGGTACCTTCACAGACAAATCAGACTTGTCTTGGGGAAAATTAATTTAATTTATTGTCAATTGATATAGATTCAAGTAGTGAGAAACAGTGACAAAATTAAAACAACACTTGCCTGCACCCTTGTTCCCAGCTTCACCCGCTCGCTCCCGACTCCTCTGCCCCGCGGGGCGCAGGGGCCGGGGGTCGCGGCCAGCCCATCCCAGCCCCTCTGGGCCGCTCCTCCCTCCCCCCCCGGCTCCCTGCTCCAGCGCGGGCCCTTCCCCGGGCCGCAGTCCTTCAGGGACAACCTGCTCCCGCCTGGGCTCTCCACGGCCGCAGCTCCTGCAGGAAATATCCCCCCGCTGCGCTGTGGCGTGGGGCCCTCCCCGGGCTGCAGGGTGGGTCTCTGCTCCAGCGGGGTCTCTCCAGGGCTGCAGGGGATCCCTGCTCCGGGCCTGCAGCCCCTCCTGCCCTCCTCCGGCCTCGGGGTCCCTCTGCTGCTGCTCCCTCCTTGGCTTCTTCCTCCTCCTCTGCCTGGGCCGCCTTTGGCCCTTGCTGAAACCTGTTTTCCCCCCGGCGCCCCCAGCTTGGCTGAGGGGCTCAGCTGTGTCCTGCGCTGGGGCCGTTGGAGCCGCCTGGGACCGGCTGGGACCGGCTGTGTCCGGCCCGGGGCAGCCCCGGCCTCTCCCCACACAGACCGCCCGGCAGAGCCCTGACAGCTCCCGGGCACGGACACTTCACTACAGGATTATGCACAAATACAGCCATTAAACATTGACCTTATCAGTGTGGATTGAACCTTTTCTAGGTTGGCATTGTGAGGATATTTCTGGACATGCCCACACCAAACACATGTCCACACCTGCAAGGTGAGCTGGAAGCTGCCATTTCTTCTGCAATAAGGCCAAACTGTGATGGAAACCTCAGCCAGTGCCACCGCTGGGAGGGACGAGGTGTTGTCACACAACTCTGAGAGCCTGTGACTGCCTTTCATCTGCTTCCCACCCTGTTTCATTTCCTTCAACATGTTGCACCTTCAGAGGCTGTCAGTTTTGGAGATACACCTCTCCAACCTGTCAAGTCACTCACGGGACCTGACAACTGCCTAAGAGCCATGCTGGCAGTCTGTCTCCCAGCCAAAGTGTTGTTCAGTCAGAGGGAGGCAGGCAGAAAGGCCTCTCTCCTCTTCATCTCCCTCTCCCAATGACCAGGGGCATTTCAGAGCAAGCAGAAAAGGTTTCTTCACATTTCCCTTCACAGTGGCCCTCTGAATTCTGGTTTTCTCGTGCTTGGTCAGGTAGGGCAGGAAGAGAGGGGAGGTAGCCACACTGCTGGGGTTGCACCCATTACTCGCATGTGTGGTGTGCTGGGGGGGAACTAAAGCCAGCAGAAGGACTTGACATAATAAATTAGCAGCTTCTGGGATTTGTCTGTTGTGAAGAACAATAGCAAGGAAGTGTTCAACAAAGCAAAAACATATCAAAAACAATAACACTGTGTTGTTTTTAATTCAAAGTGGCAGGAGGAGGTTCCCAGACTGGTAACTCAGCAACAAGTGAAAGGGGATTAGACTTTTATTGATACTGAGTACATTCAGAAACAGAGCAGTTCAGGCTAGTAATGTTTTTCAGTGTATGTGGAAGGGATGGATTCACTCTTTAACAAACTGAGATTGAAATGAAAACTGCAATGTAGTGGAGGAGAGCAGATAATCCCACATCTGACTGCTAGTTTTCTCCTAACAATATAAGAGTCTCTATATGCTGGGCTAAGTCTACCTCCAGTCTGGTCCAGCTCCACAGCTCTATGTCTGGAAGCATTATAACTTGTTTGTTGAGATACTGCATTTTTAAGGAAAAATCTTGCTTGTTTGCTTTTATTTGCCGCTCGTTAGTGTGTGGGAAGAAGATTAAACACAACCCAGACTGCTTGGGAGTCACTTTCATGGTGAGAAACTGTCTCTTTCAGGTTTTTCCTACTGACTAAAGTAGGCTGATTGTAAACAGAACAGTAAAAAGAGGGGGAGAGATAACTTCTCCTTGAACTCCACAAACCTTACTCTGTGAAGCACATGATCCCAGTCACAAGAGGACACGATTCCCTGCCTCCCTTTCCTGATCTAAAGTAAGATGTGAAAAATCAGTAGAGTGGGGAAAACAGTTCAGAACACACTATGTTCAGAGCATGACATCGGGACACAGTCACAGTATGGCATTAAGAAGTAGTTTCTGCTTATGATGGCAATTGGGAACTTGATGAAAATGACTCTTGTGATATGGTAAGTTCATACAGGTTTTCATTTGAAGAGTTAAAGGATACTAAATGGCGTTAGGAGCTGTTAAAAACAAACAGGTATGTTTTGTTGAGAAAGGGTGGTAGATCTGTGCAACTCATAGTTAAAGGATTGTGCAGATGCAAAGAGTTTAGATGGGTTTAAGGGGAGAAAGGAGAAGGACAAGGACAAGATTCTTTGGAGATTATGAGTAGACAAATCACATCAGGCTTAGACTTCCTGAAATAGTCAAAAGCTGAGAGAGTGTTTGGGGGAATTTATACATGCTTGCCCTGTTTTCTTTTTTTCTTGGACATCTGTTTTTGCACTGTTTGACACAGATGTCAATAGATATGGGATTATGTCGACCCTTAGGAAGAAGGGTTCTGTGTATGCTCTTGTGAGGATAGCTGTTACTTCATGGTGCTGTAAGTATGACTGCAAAATAATCTCACTGGAAATATTTAGATAAAACCAACTTTTGATAATCTATAATTTTGGACACAAAACTAAGGTACTCCAGTCTGCTTTCCTGCCTACATCTTCACCCAGGAATTCTTGCTGGAATAAGAGGGAGGACTCAAAGGCATAAGTATCTTCTTGTTTTGTGGTCATTATACTTTTGTGGTTTTCTTGGAAGCTCTAACATCTGTTAGAGTTGTTTGACTTTCCTTGGGTGAAGTTGCTTCTTGCAGCCTTTCAAATGTCCTTCCTGCCCAGTGCAAACAAGTTATGAACCAGCTCTGACTCCATTGGTCATCCCACGTAATACATTGGTTAAGGTTCCAGAGATAAGAATGGGAGAGCCAGAAAAAGACAATTGTTAGTCATAGAAAGATCTCTGTATCCATCAATTGTTTCAACAGTAGGTGCCTTTACATCTCCTCAAATCTCATATTTAAATTCCGTTTTTAAACCTAGTGCAAGAAGGAAACAAAATATTTTTGCCACTAGCTACACAGGTTGACTTTGGAGTGTGATGGAAAACTCAGGCAAGGCACAGGGGGATGTTAGCTGTTTCACTCATCTCCTCAACATAATGTCTATTAGTACAAATGCTTCAGGAAAGGGTGGGAGGTTGAAAGGTGATATCCCCAAAGAGTGAATATGTTGTGTTTCCTATACAGCAGCCTGGCAAGTTACAGTTTAGTAACAGCTCATGGTCAGCTTTTTTTTTTTTTTTTTTTTTCCTATCAACTTCACGCCTACATTCCTGTGGTTTACTTGAAAGGAATACATGACATAAACCTATACAAGTGCCAAACATGCTCCCAACTTCTGAACTGAGTGTTTCTGATTCAGAATAGCACAGAATAGCTGCACAGAACAGGTTTGGAATAGCCCTAAAAGAGGAGGAAATAAAAAAAAGCCAAAATTTACAACATTCCCATTGAAGAGCTTGTTGATGCAAGGGTGACAGTGACAAGAGATGACTTAACTTTGACACTGTCATCAAATTATATTTATTGAATATTAAGGAATGATACAGTTTTTCTCAAGGGATCTGCCAACCTAGACCTGAATGGGAGAGTCCAAGCACTCTCAGCAGTGGATTGCGAGATGTATGAGCATCTTGGAATGTGTCTACTCCCCCACCTTTTCCTTGTAAAGTGAATGAATTTGCAAAGCTCTCCTGTTGGAAACAAGTTTTTCATCCTTTTTATTATGATTACAAGACTGAGGCTCCATTGTTTGAGGTACCATAAAAATAGTACTTTAATTTGCGTGTTATAACAACATTTGAGATAGTGGTCTGTTCCTTCACCGTCTAAAATGTTTTAATTAATTTTGTAAAAGATTTTGACTTCTGGAGGTCTCCTGAGCAGTCCCAGCACATTGCTCATGACATATACTCACAGTTCAATGCAGGCCAATACTAAGGTGCAGATCTAACTAACTTGCCAACATCTGAGAAAGTGAAATGTTGTATTAGGAATATATTTTCTATACAGCTCTTCTTATGTAATTTCCTATGACTCACATTTTCTACAGAGTTTTCTGGGGGAAAGAGACTGACAAATGACTTGTCATCTAGATATAAAACTACATTTGGTTTAATATTCAGGAACTTTCACACGCAAAAATGCACACTAAATGAACACTAAGACTGAAAATTCAAGCACTCAGAATTTAGGGAGGATTCATGTTTAATTTTCCTGTTCAGTTTTCATTCATATTCTTTATTTGTACCCATGTGAACTCAGTCATCAATGACAAATTAATGTGCTATTTTTAATTTGTAGCAAATCTCTTAATTGATTTTATAAAGCATTGAAGAAATTAACAAAAACTTCTTTCCCCCACATTTTTGGTTACTGATCATATGTCCAATATACTTTTTGCTCTTCTGTGGCATTTATCACTACACTTGCACACACACACATACAAATAAAAAAGTAACCTGTTTTATCAACTCCTCTATTCAGAGGTAGAGAATTGAGATTAAAATCTGGTATATGCATTCACTTTGGACATCCCTTATGAAGTATTACACCCTTGCTTTTCTGAACACAACCAGCCATTCAATTCCTCTGCCTGAAGCACAGCTTGCTATTGACTTAAGATACAACTGGACATACTGGGCATTTCTGCAAAGTAGCTCTTCAGTGCCTGAGTTAGGTATGCAGAGAATGAGGAAAACATAAGAGTGAGGATTGCACTGAAATTTAATTTTGAAACTTAATATTTCCAGCAAGATGGAAATCTTTAATTTTTGCCAGTTCTTTTACAGAAACAATTTCCTTTGCAGAGATGAGGCATACAGTTAATGGAAAGACTGATGAAAAGAAAAGCATATGAATTAAGCCAAACTTGAAAAAGATGATGGGTCCTCAGGTTCTTTCAGTGATTAGATGAAAATATTTCTCTTTTTTGATTAATGGAAGTTCTTTCATTGACTGTAATGACAGGTAGATGAAATCTCATGGGACATAATGCCTCATTTCTGTGCAAAGTTCATGCTCATTTAATTTGATAGAGACTAATATTAGAAAGGAAAATCTCTTACAAAGTGTTTTTAGGAACTTCCTCACCCCTGATCCCTGTAATTTCTTTAATGAAGCTTTTCAAATCTCCCTTTTCAGAATTTCTCAGACTGAACTGTCACTCTGCTTCCCAGTGATGAATCACATTTTGCTACAATGGTTGAAGGGAAAGACATCCAAAGTGCATGGGTTATAAATTCACAGATATAATCAGCCACCCACTAGAGTGCTACTTTACCCTCCCACTTCCTCCAGACCTCTAGCTTATTAGATGCCTTGGCCAAAAGTTTAGGGCCTTGTAAATGTTGTCTCTAATGCATGGAGAATTAGTTTTTTCAAAATACAACTTTTAAGTGAACCACTCTCTTTTTGGAGTGTTTCAAGTCTCCATTTGAAATCAGGATGTACTCATTGTTTAAGGCCTTGGGGCACTGTAACTTCTGTAGTACTAACTTGAGCAAAACCTTGAAGTGGATCGCAGCCTGACATGGGACAGATATAATGCATGTAGCACTAAATTTAAAGGTAGTTTTAAACAATCCGAATTTTGGAAAAGAACCCTGTAGGAAAGAGGAGGGAATGGCCTGACCTTCCTTCTTCTTGATTCATTATGTTGCAACAAAAGAGGAAATACTGACAGTTGAAACTGCACTCAACAACTTTACCAGCCTTACCTTGCCTCTAGCCATTACAGCTGCAATATGAACTCATCCACCATTTGCCAGGATTTAAACAATAGGAAAATTTTCTGCTGCTCTAGTTTGCACTTTCTGGTTTTGCATCAACATTAGCCTGAAGAAAATGACAGCAAGCCAGCAAGCAGGGGAATAACTGTGTATGTGTATGCGCACACATATATGCATGCAGTATTTTAGAGACATGCATGTGAGTATGCTCTGGACCAAAGTTAGCAACAGAGAAAGCAGAAGGACTACAGCCATCCGACTGGGACAGAGACATGAGTCAGTGTCCTCGTCTTTGGTTCTTCATAAAGAGACCTATTCATTGTGTGGCCTTGGATGAATCACTGAGGTCAGACATTACTCCAATGTTTCTCCAATGGGCAAAAGGGAGAAAGAGCAGTAAAAGGAGACACTTGAGAAGGTCAAAGCAAGCAGGGAGCGACTTGAATGGAAAGAATGACCAGCGTTCCTGTGGAAGGAAGCAGAATCTCGTGGCATCGTTTGCTTTGTACCTGGGAAAATAACCAGCACCTTCTCTCTCCCATGATTGCTGTACTGAATGAATACATCTTTCTGAGACAGTCTTTATCCCAGACATATTTAGGTCAAGGTTAAGTTTTAATAAAAATAATTTACTTTGATCTGGGTGACTGTGATCTCCAAAGTCTTATTATCTTTAAAATGTTGACATATTAAAACCAGAGTTGAGTATAAAATCTGTCACAAATACCAAAATACTGAAGCTTGAAAGAGTATAATATAAGTATTATTTATCTTGACATAACTGGGCTCAAGGCATCATTGTGTGAGGTAACATGTAAAAAAAGAATTAAGTGTGATCCCCAAGCAGGGAGCATTCAAGCTGTATTTTAGAGAAGAAGGAAGAGGACACCCAGGAATGAGGTAGATGAAGTATTCCATGATGGTTTTGGAGCTGAATAAAAAAGCAGCAATCACCAGTTTTCACACATAGCTCTTCTGGGGAAGATGGTAGTTGGTCTGTCAACACCAACCACTGACCCCACACCAGGCAGATTCTGGATCTTAAACAGAAATCAGCCATAAGAAACAAAAACCAAACATATGAAGCAATGTTATAATGACCTGGAGATGACCAGTTTATTCTGGTTTTAATAGGCACATGTGTGCAAGCTGCTGAGTCAGCTGGCAGGACAGACATGTGAACCAGAAGCTTGGGAATGAGATGAATGAGGTTGTACTGTAAGCCAGGCTCTGTGGCTAGGGGCTATCCCAGCTCTCATGCTCTGTTGGCTGGCACAGACGGGGCAGTGTGTAACTCACCATTGAATTAAACATAGTGCTAAATGAGCTGTTGAAAATCCCCGTTTGCCTAGGAGGGCCTTGAAGCAAACAGAAAACATGCACCAAAAATCCTTGCTAGGGATACAGGATTGAAGTATTTTAATCTGAATATCAATGGTCCCAGCACACTTTCCTCAAGCTTACCTGACTGTCTTTATCTCTAACAGTAGCCAGAGACATGATTCCTGTGAGAGAAGACACACTGATCTGAAAGAAACAACAGTGGGAAGGGAAGGAAAGAAAAAGTCCATGAGTGATGTGCACCACTTTTTACAGTAAGTCTGTGTCATGCATGCATGAGGCCATTTTTCCTCATCACCTTTCCCAGGCATGAGTGTGCTGTCTAACGTAAGTGTATATATAGACATAAATGACACCAGACCAAGAAAGTACTCTGATTCTGCATTTTGATATTTCTTCTCTTGAGCCCAGGGTGGTCACTGGGATGGTTTTCTCCCATGTTAAGTGGCACTGACAAAAATTCTGGTGCAGGTGGGAGGTTAGCAGGACTAGAAACTGATCCCAGGAGACACTGTGGGTGCAGACAACATGCTCTGAAGGTGAAAGAAGTCCAAGAGTCTAGTTTCAGGCCAGTCTATGCCAGCTCACCTTGGTACCAGAGATCAGTCCTGGAAATATTCAATTTATTAATATAGATATAACTTAGCACTATTACTTCAGATTTAATTTATTCTGTCATTGTGGTTCTAAAGAGAGACAAAGCAGGTAATCGGAGCCACAAACAAATTATTATATAAAGATCTGTATCAAGTACAGATAGAAAATATCCTCATGACTATGTAGTCTTCCTTAGAGGAGGACTGGATAAATTACTTTTATTAAAACTTAACCTTGACTTAAATATGTCTGGCATAGAGGCTGTCTCAGAAGTATGTATTCATATATTCTCATGCCTATCAGTCCTCCTTAGCCTGCCTTTGTATTTGCTTCTCTGAGTCCATATTATCCCTTACCCTGTTATGTTTCTACAGAGGAAAAATTTAACAAAAAGTGTGCTAAGGCTGGAGCTGAACAAAAGGTCCCTTGTTTCTGTAGGTATGGATTAGTCCTTGCAGAAAGAAAAGATGAAAGCTGTTGTATGTGTTAAGAGGATTTTTTGAGCAATACTTTAGAGATACATGTATGTATGCCTTGTGAAATGGAATTTAGTTTTAAGAATAAGAAGCCTCAGGAACAGAATTCTTCCATTTATCCATAGATATGCTATTGAATAGGTTTCCCATACTCCTTCATCAGTGTGTCACAGTCCTGAAGGAGGTCAAAAGTCCATGCACACTTTTCATTCCATTCTTTTTGAAAGAAATAGATAAAACACATTGCACAGCTTTGTTTCCAAAGGATGTTTGCAGAAAATTTTTGTTTGTCTCTAAATATCTCATCTGATTCATGGAAAGATATTTTCAGAAAATAAAACCAGTCCCAAAACTATTTTTCAGGTATTTAATGAAAGACAGTTGTAGATAAAAACAAAAAGCAAAACATTTTTTGGGGAAAAAAAGAATTAACACCACCAAAGAGATATTAACGTTTGCCAGTGGGCTCCCAGATGGGCAAGTTGTGGAGTTGTGTGAGTTATTTGATGTTTGGACTCAATGCTGAGCCTCTCTTCCTATTCTGCAATTTACTGAGGATCCCTGGTCCCTATTCAGTACTCTCTGGAGCTTTTAAAAGTGGCTGAAGTCCCCAGTACTTCTCCTGAATCAGACTGTAACTTGCATGTTCAGGCCTTAGTATCAGGTCTTAACAGCTTGTTTTATGATAGAAAAAACACCAATGCCATTCATGCAACAAGCTTGAAATCTAGCCTTTTGACATACCATTTCTAGGGGCTCAGAAAGGACCCAGACTGGGGACTGTAGTGTAAGAGTTCAGAAATTAAAGATGTTCAGGGGAAACAGTGTAATGTTCAAACCCAGAGTTCCTAAAAGGCCTTGCAAATATATCCTCAGACAGAAGGACTCAAGGTACGTTGCCTGGGTTTATCCCCATGCCAATTTTTGCAAATCGTTCATATCTTGTGTGGGGTTTCATCCTTAATGTAGCTCTTCTGTCATTTGCCCAGATCCTCTGGGATCTGACAGGAATTACATAGGAGAGCTGGGGGCCCTATTGTCAAGGAAAAAGGGTGTTCCCTCAGGACAGGTGCTGGTGTCTGATTCAGAAGGCCTGTCTGCCAGACCTCGCTTCCCAGGACCTCTCCTCTGCACACATCAGCCAAGCCCAGGTCCTTCAGGCAATATCTGGGCTTCCGGATTGCAATGAGTGTTAAGCACTTGTTGCTGAGTCAGACTTTGATCCCTGTCTGCTGCCCACCCAGAAACCCAGTTTAGTTATTCTGGAACACGTCCATGCAGCCCAATTGCTCCATCTTGGAGTGAAACCTGGGTTTGTTTCAACTCATGCCCTGGTTGTACCGAGAAGGAAATAGGGCAGACAGGAGCCATGAATCCCTCCAGTCAGGTCAAGCCAGGACAGCAGGAATTCAGGACACGTAGAGGGGCATGTTAAAGCATGAGCTTTACATACATGAGCCAACATACTTCATGCCACCTAACATGAAGGTGCTTCAGAGTGACTCAGAGAGCTGAAGGCAGTGTTTCAGACATTCAGGCTGATTCAGTCTCTGAGTCTCAGTGCCCCATCCATAGCAGCTTAGGGATTTTCCTTCCTTACACAGTAGTGATTCAGGTTCTTTCATGAGAAAGCTGGGTTAATGGGAACCCTATAAATACTATAACTAGATCTCTTGGATGTTAAGTCTCATACCGTAACCCATTTGCCCCTGAGAAGGAAAGAGAAGTTGCTACAGCACAGAAAATGTCAGCTCCATCAACACAACCTGATAATAGGTCTTTCTTTTATTCAGCTAGTTGTGGCCTATCTCATCTGAGCAAAAATGCTGGGATCCTACTCTGCAGAAAAGAAATGCATATAAGATTGTCTGTAGCAGGTGAGGTAGTTACTACACAAGAAAAGAGACTTCACAGAGAGATCCCTCAGAGAAAGGAGATGCCCGATAGGCCTTTCTTATCTGGCCTTTGCAGGATACCAAGATAGGTTCTGATCAGGACAAAGTGATGCTGTAAATTACTTTTGCCCCTTCTCCGAATGACTCCTGCCACCCACACTCAGCAGTCCACGTGTTGTCTTTAGTAATGGAAAAGCAATTTTCTCCAGTTGCTTATGGCAACATTTGAAGTAATTGAAAAAGGTGAAAAGACATTTTTATCATTTTATTTCTTGCAGGTCGGGACCCTGATGTAAATTAAGCTAACTTGTAAACCTCCAGCTATTTTGATTTATGTGGAAAATCTTCTTCCAGCTTACTGCACCATATATCATAATAACACACGACTTTGATAGCTGCTTTCAGACAGCAGGTGACTGCAACAACACAGGAAGGATGTGGTGTATTTGCAACTGTGATGAATAATGTGTGAGATTTTAGTCAATGTAGCAGTTGGAAACTCAGCTTCACTCTTTCTTATAAACCATATACATGTTTCATGTAAACTCATCAAAATGATTGAATTAGCCCAAGCCTTATCGCCCTGTGATCACGCACCAGTTGAAATTGGTTGAACTATCTTCCCTTGTTTTAAAAGCTTCTTTCTCAAAATGAATATGCAAGGAGTATTAGTGGTCTCTGATACCTGTGATGGAAATTTTTTTTGCAAACAAAAGACATGGTTCTGAAAATGTTTTTATAAAGGGACAATTCCAGGTCTATTCCTTAAGCATTCACACATCTGAATTAACAGTATGATCTTATTATTACATCACAGTTTAAAACTTCCTATTAAACTTTCTTTTTTTCAATGGATTTTCAAGATAACAAAATCTTTCACAAAGATTTCAGCCAAAAACCTTTCATATTGGAAGAAAGTTTCTGTTGTCCTTGGGAGCAATGAAAGAGGAGAGGGTGTCATCTAATCAGTCCAGCCATTTGGTTACTCTTTATCTGGGTTTGGTAAAGACAAAATATCTTGCTCCTCTCCCTCAGTTAACAAATGTATTTTGTGTTCATAGCACACTGTGAGACTTCTTGAAATCTGTTCAGGTGCCATCAAAACTTTTTTATTGTTTCTTCTGTACATAATATTGCATAAGAAAAAAATTTACAGCATTTTCTCTGTATGAGAAATAACAGAAACCTCTTCAGCAGGAAAAGCAAAAAGAACTGTCTTTTGAATAGACCCTTCATTCCTTTCCAGTAGTTCATTCATTCCTCATATCTTTGTAATTTTATACTGTCAGTCCCTATAATCTTTCAACTTGCAAGAATAAAGAGGGAACATCAATTTTGTGGATGAGCTTTTGAAATTGTATTAGACTAGCTTCTACCTGTATATCTAAAGCTAGTTTTCTTTTCCTCATACAAGGTTTAATTTGCAATTTCAGATATGCCACTGAGTTTATTCATACAGATCTGAACATTCCATCTATAATTGTAAATTCAAATAAATTATACTGAACTTGCAAATGAAACTGAGTTTATTCCTGAAATTATAATACAATTAGTTATTAATTCAGCAAGGTGCTTAAGCACCTTTCAATTCCTCTGAAGTCAGTTAGACTATTCCCAAGTTTACAGTTATGCCTCTGTTTAAAAGTTTCTCGTTGAACAAAGTGTTATTGATTAAATATTAAAAGATAAAACCAGAAATTAAATGAAGAAACTTTTACCAGATCAAAAGAATGATTAAATCATTGTATGAGTTAAGGTAAAATGTAGAAACTCAGCTATTACTAAAATAAAAAGGTGTCTACATGCAAAACTTTTCTGTGTAATTGCTGATTACTGTCTGTAGACCAGATGCTGTACTACTGATGGTTTGCTAGGCTAGTTGAAGGTTAGATGTTTGTATTTTATCCCTTTCTCTGTTGACTCAGGGAAATGTTTTGCAGGTTATTTGACAGAAACCTTTCAGGAAATAAAATTATAGTCTAGGAACCCTGAAACATGGAGATGAACAAACTCACATTGCTGTAAATGTCATAAAATTTAAGGTGCAACTGCTGTAACCATTGACTTTGAAGCATTCTTGCAGACGGAAAAAGGCTTAACCCAAGCTAAACAAAACACGGAAACCGGATTTCTGTCTGTGACAATTTACATTTCAAACAGTAAAGTCCTCCATATCCTCTCAACAGAGATGTGAAGTTATCACTTCCAACTGGACGTAGAAATCTCTCCAAATCTAAATTTGTGTGTTTGGATTGCTTTGCATGGTAATGGCTGGTCTCTTCAGGTCTGTGCCATAACTTCTTTCTTTGGATATGTACTCAGCTGAAGAGTAAGAATCCATACATGGAACTGGGAATAAGGAAAAGAAAAAAGGGAATTCAATACAAAACCACACATCATAACTGGGAGTCAATGAGGTGAATTACTAGTCTTAATTCTATACTGAATTTTTCACAAGCCAGACTCTTACTGGGATTAACCAGAAAAATGTGGTCAGGTCAGACCCATGATCCTGCTCACAGTTATTCACATGGTTAACCATAGCACAGTGAATCTATAGGGAAATTTCTACTAGGGTGCAGAGTTCAAGCCTGTTTCTCAATTCTGATCAGAGTGATTGACCATTAGTCAAGTATAAATGTTAACTGTCAAGAAAAAATCCACATAACCCTGTGTGATTGACTACTGTTGGCTTTGTATCACATGAATTTTGGACATAACAGCTTGTTAGGTTGATCCACAAGTGTTGGCATCTCATGGCCTGCTGGTTTCTGAGACTACCCAGGAGGTACAGATCTGAAACAAGTGCTCATAAATCTAATAGAGTTCGGGGTACCAAAGCTCAAATTTGTCAGCAATAATCACTCACAACAGGGTCCTTGATGGAAACAGCAACACACAATGAAATAAGTGGCATGAGGTCAGTGGCAGGAAGGAGGAAGATCCTTCAAAATGCTGGTGGGTGTGAGGTAGATGACCAGCAGAGGTTTTCTCAGAAGAATGGCATATGAAACCAGAGAATTTTCTGTACCTGAACAAACTATTACAGAAGAGATGATAGGCATCCTACAATGATGGAAATATAGGTAGATACTAGACTAGCAGGCAGAATTTCTCTGTGCTGTCAAATAACTAAATAAAAGCTGTACAAAACTCCTGTGATAATACAGAGAGAATAGAAAATATTTCAACATAGTATTTCAGGTTACATAACATGGACAAAACACATGTTCATGATAATGATCTGAGTTTGCCATCACGCTCAGTGTATCAACAAAGTAATTAATCAGTTGGAAAGCTCTTGACAGGCAGACAGCAGAAAGTGGTATCATCAAGGAGGTTGCATGATAGACAGCACAAAGGACTGGATAAGTGCAGGTAATGAGAAGGGGGGATTATAACCTTTTGGATCAGTCTGCAGGAGGTTCCTGAGATGTGCTGGGCTGTCTGCCACAACTGACATTAATCCAGTGGTCAATCCTGTGTCAGATGGAGCTGTGTGGATGGGCAAGGTAGAGACAGTTTGACTACTAGAAGAGGTGGTAACCTCCTGAAGCCACTGTGTGGGTAAGCACACCTTTTAGATCTGTGAGAGAGGAGTCAGAAGACACACAAGGTCTCTGAGACACCTGGAAAGATGCCACTTCTTGGGTTGTTGAGAATGCCCACTGGACAACACAGTCCACTGAAAGAGAAAAACCTGGGAAGGAAAACAGTCTAATTCCCCAATCCACCCTTTTCCATTTCCAATTTATCATAGTCCACTGTCACTTAACTATTTTGTAACCTCATCAGTGAAATTAATCTCATCTTTGACGTAGAGGATAAGTTTCCCCTGGTATGGCTTTTCATGCCAGTTATGAACTGAACCAGGAGGAGTACAGCACTGCTCAAAAAGCCAGTGAATTGGTGGCAGAATGTCATAATGAAGGTATAGTAGAGGAGTTCTCAATCAATCATCCAAAGTACTGATGCTATATAAGCTGATGGAGATCAAGAGGTGATAACTTTTCATGCTACATACTGCATAATGAGATAATTAAATATTTGGTAACCTGGGGGTCTGGCAGCCAGAGCAGTGTTAATATTGTTACACTTGAACCAAGTGGTGTTGATTCTGCATCACTGCTGAAGGTGACAAACAGAAAGCAGAAAGCATTCTCCCAAAAAAGCTTAGGATCATCCCAGCCTGTATGTCATCTGGCTGTTCACAGCAATGAGACATCAGAGTTAATCCTTGAGTGGCATGGAAAGGTTTATCGGAGCAGAAGGGCAGTGTAAGACTGGAAAAAGCCTTGTCTTCATAGAAATATCTGGGAAGGCATCCAGAAGTGAACTGTAGATGATGATAACCAAACCTTCCCAGAGAAGAAATGGACATTAATTGATGGAACAACAAAAGCTTCCGGCAGGCCCAACGGGAATGTCCCTGGCACTTCACAGGCCAAAGCAAAGCAACATCTCTCCTTCCTTCCTCAGGCTTCCTCCTCTTTCATCCTACAGCACTGGCTCTCTCCCATTGCTCTCACTCAGTGGCAGGTATATTTCCAGTCTGAATGTGATAGAAAGGAGGACTGATTCATATGGTCCAAAATTTTATACCATACTTGCATTACTAATGGAGAAAGAGCCCTTCCCTCCATATGGTGGACCTCATCCAGAGCACAAAACTGTCTGTCAGCAACAATGGATCTCCTGTCAGCCACATGGGAGGGCAAGACTGAGAAACAGATCTCTGCCACCTTCACTTTGTCATGTGTTCGTTACACTCTTGGTTTCCAAGTTTTCACTGCAAAATCAGCCAGTCAGTAGGTTTCTCACAAAAAGTATTTTGAATTTCCTGCACCTTTATATTAATACTTAAATATCCACTTATATTCCTTTTTATCCTATCAATGAATTTTTTTTTTTTTATGATATTAGCATTCTGAGAGTAAATGACCTAGTCTGCTGCCAAACGAAGATGGTTTCTAGATTAATTCCTTCAGATGTTTTCTTTATGAGCAGGAAATATTTTTCAAATGATAAGTCCTTCTGAAATGTTATTGGAAACTTCTTGGGTAGTTTTTATTATTCTTTTTTTTTTTTTTTTTTTCTTTTCTTTAACCATATACAAACAGTTATCTTAGAAAATTGAGATAAGAGCAAGTACAAAGGCTTTAAACCCCCTAAAGGAAAATGTCATGCATTAGCATACATACCTAACCTTCTCTTTCCTGAAGTCCCTTTCTACATTGTTTTGCTCTTTATCTGGTTCTTCTAAATATTGAAGAGCATTCAGTCCCTGAAGAGCCTCCATTCAGTTTCATGGGCCTCTCCTCAAAGATTGTAAGTGACTATATATGAATTTCAGATCTCTTATTCTCTTCTAGGCTCATACTTGACCCCCAAGCTTGGCCCCAAATGGTGTACAATAGTCCATACTGGTTAGGGCAAGGACTGCTAGAGTAGTTTCATTATGTTGACACCACACAGTAGTTGGCACTGCTTCTTCTCCGAGTCCTGTATGATGCTCCCCTGACCCTCTGACATTACTATAAATGATTTGAAGACTTCTGGAGTTCAAACTTCTGTTCTAAAGCCCATCAAAATATTATTTTTGTGATGAGAAAGATACGACAGTTGTTGTAAGCCCTGAGATGTGGTATGAGAACACATGGGGCTGTCAAAAAAATGCAAAACTTGTTGGAATAATGTTTGATGTATAGCAGAGGAACCAAAACCTGTTCTGGATCCCACAAGGAATCCAGAGTTGTTTAGTCCCAGAACTACATTAAAGTTGGTTTCAGAGAGAATTTGTCAGAGAATGAATTTACACTGCTGATCCAGAGAGAATTTTCACTATATTTTTTTTTCCAGTCTGCTGTCTTTTCCTGCTTGTAAAGGGGCACAGCAGGAGAACTGGGAATTTCAAAATTCATTGTCAGTTTTAAGGGCAGTGGGCAGCCAGCAAGGAGAGGCTGGCTTCCAGTCCTGTGATGCCTGTATAGGAGACATCTCTGCATAGCTGTGTCTGGACTAGTCCTAGTCATGGAAACAGGAGTACTGTAGAGGTACAAGCATGATGGTATGAATCATGCAACATGCACATTGGCATGCAGGTGCTAAGCTATTGACAAAGGCCTTCTCTATCCACAAAAGCAGTTTTGTTTTGACAACGGGAAGTCTTGATTTTGCTGGTAGGAATCAGATGTAAATGAAGATAGGTGGAAATCCATGCTGGCAAATAAACAATTTTTGCAGGTAGATCATTTTAGTGCATCTCAGAGCCTTCATGTCCTCCCTCCCACATATGCTGTCTGTCTATTTAGTTAGTAAGCTCTTGTTTGTTTGCATAGTGCCTGGTAAAAAGGGGGACTGTATATTGTCATTAAGCACCACGTTAATAAGCATGATTAATATGCATAATTAACTCAATTTACTTCACCTTAATGGAGTTCCTGAAGGTCCTCAGATAGTACCATTAAGGCTCAGAGAAGTAGTGAGGACCTTTCTTCCCGTTGCTCTGTTCCAGCTGGATGGCAGCCAGCTCTGATCCAAAGCAGCTGTATCCATCAAGAGAGCACAGACCAGCCTAATGGAGTTAGGCAGCCTTTGGGGTAATCCTTCTCCATGTCCTGGCACCTTCAAATGCAAGGGAAGGGAGCAGGGGTCTGTCTGCAGTAGGCTGGGCAGATGCACTGCACTGCAAAACAGAAATTACCAATTGATGCCAAGTTCAGGAAATGGTCGTGCTGGTAAATTGGAAGGTGAAACTGAGAGAGAAAAAGTACATCTTCTTATTAAGCAAATACAATATGTCCTTATGGTGGCACTGAGGAAAAAATCAGCCAAGTATCTACTCATCCAGCAGTTAAAACTGCTTGTTGCTGGGATGGGTAAGGCCTCTCCAGAAAGGTGCTCAGGCTGTATGTCTCAGTGGAAGTGCTGGTCAAAGTAGACCAAAATAAGCAGAACAGACATAGCTGTGAACAAGTAAGAAAGTGTTTATCGGGGGAGTATGATGTAGAATAAAAGACCCATTGTTCTTCCCCACATTTCCTCACTCTTCCTAGACCCTGGTTCATAAGCTCATCTTCCTGCTCCTGGGCCTCAGATGCCCAAAGGGCAAGAACCCATGGAATTGAGATATCACATCTTCAGAAATATCTCATCTTCAGAGCTGTAAGATGCATTCCTCACAGGTGGTCATGGTAGCCTTCATGGAGATTTGAGTCAGACACATGTCTCTAATGAAGCCAGATCTGTGGTGTGTTGTATCCTTTCCCATAAACCAACAGTTGTATACATATCCAGAAAGAATTTACTTGAGAAATTGGTCTAACTTTTAGCAACAAGGGACTTGATAGACAACCCTTCCCTCAAAGGCTGGGATCCACTTGCCCTGATGTTAATAGTGCTATCCATTTTCTCAGCCTTTCCTGCTTCCTTGAATGTGCACTGCCTTTTCTGAACTTTCTGGGGAACTGCAAAATCATTCCAATAAAATAAAAAAGTACAACTGTGGGTAGCACACATAAAAAGGATCACAGATGCAACACTGCAGAATTGGTGAGTCACCTAACTACTTCCTTTATGTCCCCTTGGCACTCAAAGAGCTGTTAACCCTGCCCAAGTAGTGGAAGATCTTTCACTGACCTCTAAAACTGAAATCCTTGGGAAATGTCCCTTCAATCTAGGAGCATGTCAGCAGCTCTTGGGTAGAAGAGACTTGCTGACCTACCTGTGTCTGGACCGTCAGCTTTCCTGACAGGCAAGAATTTCACCCTTACAGCTTTTAGCTCAACACTTGTTTTTCTAAGCTGTCCATCTATGCTTTAACTGTAAAGCTTAGTTTGTTGGTTTTTGTTTGTTTTTTTTTTTTTTTTTGTTTGTTTGTTTGGTTTTTTTTTTTTTTTCTAAGACAGCTGACTCACACAAGTGGGTGAAATCTGGACAACTCCTGTAGCTAGGGCTCTCTTTTGTGTACCCAGGCTCTGGTGTTTCTCACAGAGCAAGGACAAATTATGTACTTGGCAAGTGGGTCCCATTGCTTGAAGTCTGGCAATGGGAATAATAGAAGTAATTGGGAGACAACTCCATTTCTGTTCTTCCAACAGAATCACACTATTTTTTTATTTAAGAGTAAACACATGCCTTAATGCTAGCTCTTTCTTGGTATACATATTGTCTTCCTTTTGCTTAAATATTATGCAATTGAAAGCTAAAAAACCCAATACAGTAGAAGTTAAGCTATAGTGGCCCATGCAGTCATTATATATAAGTGTTGCCATTATGTAAAACTGCAGTCATTATGTATAATTACTAAGGAAGTTGTGTAACAAAGGAAGAGGTCTATCTTATAGAAATAAAAATGTTATCCTGGAGATTGTTATTGACACACAGCCTGCTGAGACCTGCAACTAGACCATGCGTCTTTCCTTTCATTTCTCTGACTAGATATTTCTCTGAAAGCCAAGATGTAAATTAAAAAACACACTTCTTTAATTAAAGGCATTCAGCAACCCTAGTGGGAAAAAAAGAAGCATTTAAATGCAAAATCAAAATCAACTTATGGATTCCCTCATTCCCACTGCCCCAACTCTCCAGGTGCAATGAAGATGCTATTTTCTGGTCTCTGCATTCCCGTTCTTAGCACAATAAAAATGAAATGATAGCTATTTGCCACTGTTTTGTTAAAATGTCAAACTGTGTTGCAAGCAAATTGATTTCAGGCCAATTCAGTTGAGTACTGCTCAGCAGCATGTGAGCCTTCTTCCTGCCTCTGCTACTTTGAAAAGCCACAGCAAGACTGATGAGGAGTGATGGACTCACTCCAATTAAAAATAATACAGTCATGGACAGCAAGTTTAAATTGGAACCATAGACAAAATACTGCAGTCAAAAGTGAAGGCACCAGCACCCAAGCACAACCATGGCTTCAGGAGCACAAGCGCAACTGAAGACAATGTGAATTTCTTCATCTCAGACTGAAGTTCATATGGTAGCAATAGAGCCTAATTCCTATTCTAGGTTCTGCTGATGAAGCTTTGGATCACCAGGCCCACAGTGAGGAAAGTCTGCCTTGCTGAAGGACACAGCAAAACAAGAACACCTAGCTTTTTTTCTCGCTATGGAGCTGCTTAATAAAACAGAGGATGTCAATAAAGACAGGGTTCAAGTCCTCTCCAAAGCAACCACTGCTTGCTTCTGTCATATGGAGCCCCAAATATAATTCCCAGAACAGTCTCGGATAGCATTCATCCACATATGGCACCGACACAATTTAAACAGGTTGTAACGATGCTGAAACACAGACCAGTACAAATCCTGGGTGTAAATCACCCAGGGTTGTGCTATCCTTATGCTTCAATGTGTAGCATGAGCCAAATGTGACAATCACACTGGATGTGAAGAGCCCTTAATTTCTTTTAAGTAGTCTTTGAAGTAATGTATGTCGACACCCAGTAACTACTTCAACCTTGACTCATTTGTGAAGATACATGCCATATGTAAGATCCCAATGTAAAAAAGATGAACCCAAAACTAACACACTTTACTGCTGATATGCATTTCCTCTTCAGACTGTCTGAGGCTCAGCCAACATGCTCAGTGTCTGCCTGTGTGACACAGACTGTCATTATACACTTTGGACTTGGTCTCAGCACTGTGACTCCAGGAAGCAAGTGCTAATTGGTGTGAACAAAAATGAAGGTTTCTGACTTTGTATGAACAGCAGACAAAGGTCTGTGCAATGACTCATCAGACAGAGTCTAGAACAGAGGTCTCTGTTATGAACTTTATATCATTAAAAATGTTTTCACCTCGGGAATTTTGGGGAGGAAATGGCAGGCTCAGGAGTTTAGAATGAGACCTTTATATCTGACTATTGTTGCAGAGGGCTGTATTCTCTGGTAAGTAGGGTCTTCCAAGGGACATTGGAAGATGTGGGGTCCCAGCTTTACACAGAGCAAGTCACTTCATGTTTATGTACATTTTATCTCTTTCTAACCCTTCTTTCTTGTTACATTCCTATGACTGATTTTTTTCCACTATATTCTTGTTGTGCACCCATTTCTGCTGGATCTTTTAGGATGATACTTTAATACAGAGTAGCATATTTGAGCCTGTAGCATCCTCACTACCAGTCTGGTTGCCAGTGGTGTAAGATTCACACCTTATACATTTATTTTTTTGGCAGGAAGTATATTAACAGATTTAAGTCATCATTTCATGGAAAGAAACATTTTGTAGCTTTTCACATAGCACAAATGTATGAACCCTGTTATTTCTTTTCTCTCTCACGTTATTGTTTCCAGGACACTTACACCTTGATGTGAAAATCAATTGATGTATTTAACTAGTGTTTACCTCTGTTCTAGCAGTAGTTGTGGAGGAGAAAAAAGATGAGGTACTAAAAGTAGACATTTTTATAAATCAACAGCTTGGAGCAATTTGTGTCTGAGTATTTAAAAGAACAAATAAGACCCTGACTGGGAACTCCTGGAAAGCAACAGGAGGCTCACCCACATCTGCAGCAGGAGAATCTACAATGAAGGTGAGCTCAGGAGGATGTTCTTCCACCATCTTGGCTGGTGTGGAATTGGTCTCACAAATATGGAGTTAGGTTATGAAAACAGACAAGTCTGGACAGCCCCACCCCAGCTCAGAGCTTGCCTGCTTGAGTCCAATGATGATGATTATTCCAGTTAGGTGAAACATCACAGGAGTTACACGAGCTAATCACAGGAACAGGCTGGATTCTGATCCCATTGATGTGAAGGCAGGCCAAGGGTCTCCTCAGTTAACTGATTGTGCCATAGCAACAACCATGGCCATCAACACTAAGCTCCCCTACTCTGTGGCAGAGCTTGTCATGAGCATTCACTTTGCCAGCAAAAATCTGCTCTCTACCAATAAAGTCACTACAGCTGTAAACAAGAACAAAAAGGGAAACTATATTTCCTAGATGATAGAGAAATACAAAACAAGACAAAGCAGTAATTCCTTCCCTGACTTGCTCAGCAAAGCAAAAATATATGTAATCTCTTTATGTGAAAAAAAAAAAAAAAAAAAAAAAAAAATGAGAGGACCTTGCAGAGTTTACAAGAGATTTGGTCTGAAACAAATTAGATCAGCTGCAGTTTACCAGCTAAGTAAAGGTATTAGTTAGTACAGGGGAAAGAGAAAGAAAGGCAGTGGAGCTATCTGGGATCTAAGAGAAAACAATGTTCCAGCTCTCAAAGTGATTAATGTAAGAAATTGGCAGTGAAGGAAATTGATCATTGAGCACAATGGAAAAGAAAATCAAAGTAGGTCTCCATTTTTTGAGGAGACAGAAATGGGCCCTATAAGAAGAAATCATCTTGCTGATTTACAGTGAATAGAAAAGCATCACAAATGTTCTTTTCTCCTGCCTCAATACATACCTGATATCAATTGGTTTACAGAGCTGGTGAATAGTTATCTTTTTCAAGACAGGAAATTAGCCAAAATGTAGAGGAGAGTAAATTATATCCTATTGGAGAAACAGCTGCTAATAGAAATCAGTGCTAAAGAACTTTTAATTATTTACAAAGGTCCCACACTAAATCTGGCTCCCTAACTTCAAGGCAATCCTGCCATAGGTATCCTGACACTCTCAAACCACTTGCTAGCAAGTCCTTTAACTAAAATTCCTATCTCAGTTTTTTCTTGGTGTGATCCTACAAGGACTATTAGCAGTTTCATTGTGCCTCTTGATAATCCACATTTGGTATTCCCCTCTGTCATACATACATTATGTGGATACATACAATACTAAATTAAATCCATTACCACATTTCTTTTTCACTTTTTGAGTCTGAGTGAAACCCTTTCACCTGTGCAGTGTGGATGTACCAAGATGGCTTTAAATGCAGCTATCTTTATTAAGCCAGATGCCAGACTGGACCCTGTCTGAACACTGTGGTGCATCAAGTGTTGTCTCCCACTCTGTTGTATCACTTGATCCCATTCATGATGATATCTAGGCATTACTAGGTGGCAGCATTAAACTAAAATATTTCAATTCTTTTTTTTTTTTTTTTTTGTGTTTACACTCTATCTGTTATTCTAATTCTATCTACACTAATTTATCTTGGGTTTAGATGATTAAGTTAATGTGATATCTTGATTCAATCACTGCATGAACAGTAATATTATTAAAACTGTAGATGATTGAAGGTTTCATGATAGGAAATGTTGTCATGCTTCCAGACTTTGCTTTCACTATCATCCTCACCAATTTTGTTTATACATACCTTTCTTGGAACAGTATTGGTTTTTGGGTAAAAGTTTTCCAGAGGTAAAGCACAATACTTTGACAGGATTAAACCAAATCACTTTTATTGTGACTAAATGGAGGGGAAGAAGTGGAGATGGTCATCCGATTTTAAAATTGTCCATGATTTTTGCAAACAGTCCTATAGGAGTATATAAAATATCATTAAATGCTTAGTGTTTATCTACTTCTGTTCCCACTGGAATCAGGGACTTTATCAAAATGAATTTACTATTAACTTTGGTGGAATTAAAACAAAGTGAAACCAAAAATTACACTCCTTGTAGCTTTGGAGTTCACCAGTCTAATCCTTCCTGATGCAAAATGACTGTGATAGACTATAAATACCTGCATTTCATAGATCATGGAATCATAGAATTATGGAATGGTTTGGGTTAGAAGGGACCTTAAAGATCATCTAGTTCCAAACCCCCTGCCATGGGCAGGGATACCTGCTAGTAGATCAGGTTGCTCAAAGCTCCATCCAACCTGGACCCAGGGAGGAGGCATCCACAGCTTCTCTGGGCAACATGTTCCAGTGTGTCACCAACCTCACAGTGATTAATTTCTTCCTTATAATTAATCTAAATCTACCCTCTTTCAGTTTAAAGCCATTATCCCTTATCCTGTCTGTGACTACATGCCCTTGTCCCTCTACAGCTGGCTGCAAGTCATGGTCAACGTTGATATCTTGTGTGGGTTCACTGAGAATCAACTAGTTGAACTCAGCTCTTGAACCCTTCAGTCTCTATAGCAGTTCTTGTTCTCCCCAGAGCATCAGGCCTGTCTTGGTCCCTTTCTAACAGCACCTTTTTTTAAAGTACTCACTAGCTATCAGGCCATGGATGTTAATTCAGGTGGAGCTGGTCTCAGCTCACTTTAGTGGTCTACAGTGGAGACACCTGTATCTGACATACTTGTCAAGGCTCCCTAAGTAGGTAATGGAGACTGAATTACAGGAGGTGATATAATTTACTTTCCTCTTTTAGCTTGGGATAAATGATCCTGTCTTTCAACTGGCTATAAGGGGAGCACAATTAGCTTAACCTAGATGTCTGGTTTGATCAAGTGAAATGAATCTCTGATAGAATTATAGGAAATACTGACTTTTAAACCTTTTCTTATAGTTTGCAGAGAGAACAGATGGCATGTGAGGCTGCTCTATATCATCTTAGGGTGGTCTTCTCTTCATACTTCTTCCACATTCTGTAATCTCGTTCTTCTGTTTATATAAACTGGACACATCTTCCTAGTACTTCCCTAAAACATATCTTTCTCTTTCATCTCTTTGCCATGCTCCATTCTTCAGATTAAGGCATTTGGGTTTGCTTGTTTGTTTCATTGATTGTTTCTGTTTAAGAAGCTGTCAGGTTTTCTTCAGAGAAGGTAAAAATTGCTGTACCTTACCTACAAAAGCTCCTTATAGACAGTGTGCACTAGGATGAGCATATGCATTTGACCTTTAATAGGCTCAGAAGTTAATCAAGGGTCCAACATGCTTTAAGCAACAAAGCTGTTGGTGTTTCTTTCTTAAAGGAAACATGGGCTTTTTCAAGGTTAAGCATGCAACCTGAAAAACTATGAAGGGAGTATGACTCTCACTTAACCTAATTTCTTTCAGCCAGATGGTGAAGGCAGCCAGTCTTAAAGAAGGTTACAAGCAGGCTAAGAGTAATCAAGAATTCCCTTATGCCGGACTTCAGTGGATTCACAAATACAGCTGTATAAGCAAATATGGCTGGTGCCAAGTATTTGAAGAGTCAGTAGTGAGTGCTATGTTCAGTAATACTAATCAGGCTCAGAATATAAAGAATATAAGTCGAGAGGTAAGTCACTGTCTAGAATAAAGTCACTTGCTTTTATTTGTCTGCAGTACATTGTTTTCTCCATTAGCACTTGGTGCATGGTGTAAGTAGCTGAGGTTTAACTTGGGATTTATGTCCACTTCCTTTTAAGACCTGAACTTGTAATGAAAACCAGATCATGTTACAACATCTCATTTTAATATAAATGCATATTAAAAATTAGTCTATAAAGCAGAAGCTGTCTGCTGATAATGAGCTACAGCCATGAAACCATTGAATAGCTTACACTCTCAGAATAGCAGGTTGATTCCCTTCACAGCATGTGGTTGCACCAGCTATTCAGGAAGAGATGGTGGGGTCGTCTGCAAGTTAATTTACAAACACAACCAGTTATATATCAGCATTTCCACAACAAACAGCTTTTTCCCAACAGTTTCTCCTCTTCAAATATGCTCATGCAACACTGTATTAAAAGGTCAGCTTGGACTTTCTCCATTGCCATAATATATCAAGCAGTCACAGCTTACGCTGCAGCAAACTATCCCCACTGTCCTGCCCTACCTGGGCCATTTATCCCATGAGCAGACTGACTCTGTATTACTCACTCATGGAAAGTGACCTGGTGGTGCCAAATTTTTCAAAATGAACCCCCCAAATGTGGCAAGAGGTAATAGGTGGATGTGAGAAATAGGAGTTTTTGACAATGATTTCTTTAAAGTTTTCCTTGCTGTGAGTGTCTTTATTTACCATAAATAATCGATTAATGAGTTATGTCTTGCAAGCAGAAAACTTGCATTCACACCTCAGTGTAAGTCTGGACCATGGGGCTCCTTGCCATCTTATTTATGTGTTTAAAGTGCTTTTAGAGTCTTGGCCATGGGAACCTTGGTGAGGAAAGATCCCTGTGTGGGAAAGGTGAGCTCTATGGGCTCTGTGGACATTTCCATTCCCTGCTCTGCTGTAAATTTGCTCTGTGACTTTTGACAAGTCACATTCCTGGTCTTCCTGTGCTGAAACTAACAGTTAGTTACAAAACTTAACGGTTTGCCAAGGCTTAATTTAGCCATTCTTTAGAATATTTAGTTGCAAAGTATATGAGAACTGCAGAGTCTCTTGTAACATCAATCACATTGTCCTCATGACTGGGACATTTACTTCTTCACTGTTTGAGGAGCAAATACACCAGTGTAAGAGCAGTGCCGTTCTGAACTACCATCTTTCAGATGCCAAGCTGACACTGCGTGTGGCGATTTAAGAAGGTATGACAAATGTTTAACAAGATTTTTAATGGCTGTTACATCCAGAGTTCTGGATATATTCCAGTTCAGGTAATTACATTCAGCCTGCTTAAAGACACTTTAACAGGATAGATCATTCTCCACAGAGCCTCCAGTATGGAAAGAATGAAAGAAACACACAGAACTGCTGGCAGGAAGGGGAGGGAGGCAAGCAAAGGTATTCCTGAAACAGGGGAGCAAGGAGAGTCATCGGTTTGTATGTCTTTGTGTGTGGTGGCTGAGAACAAGGAGCCTTTGGTAAGCGAAATAAACTTACTCTAGAAAAGCAGGAAAACCATTTACTGTGCTGATTTTATAAAAAGTGAATCAAATGGCAGACTGAAAGTCAGGGAGCTGTGCTAAACTCAGCGGTTAGTTGATGCAAAATTCCTCGTTTGCTGATAAATTATAAACATGTAGTATTTTTAAAGTTGCCATTTCAAACATCAGGCTCCAGCCTAAGAAACCTCAGGATGTTTTCTGAAGAACTAAATATCAGGCTTGACAAATGCTATCTTCTGTTTTTGAACTCCATAGACATTTCTGCATTGCATTTTCATAAAAGGAGATTTCTTCTCACATTTGTGAGTGCCAGCCTTTTAAATTTGGTTAACATGATAGCCCTGAAGGGCCCTTTATACAGCTATCAGCTAGCTCTTCTTTTCTAACAGCTGGTCTATCTTTCTGACATGATTTAATTTTCTTTTCTTACTGAGGATATTGAGACACACTCACAGAACTACAGCCTCAAATTAATCTGCACAGACAGATTGATTTCAGTAAATTGGGTAACACATATTTGTTTGAAATAGACAGAAATTGCTGGCCTTTTAGGCAATGCTGTAGATAACATCTGTTTTGACATAATTTTGAGAGGACTGAGGATATGGGAACTTGGTGAGGGTTTTTAGTGTTGTTGATTGTCTATCACTTGTATAAATGGTTAATTTTTAATATTAAAATTGTTTCCTTGCTAGTAGTAGGCAGAGTAATCAGAGACAAAGCACAATAACACCAACCAATCATCCCTCTCTATTTCAGTGATTCCAAAGTAATTTGATTTCTATCAATCAGACATGATTACTGCTGCTGATTAGCTTTGAGCAGTACCTACACCTGGGATAGTCACATTTTTATGTCCATTTGCTTACTTTGTTTTATTTTCCATTGTTATGGATTATTTTCCATTGTTATGAATTATTTTCCATTGTTATGGTTATTTTCCACTGTCTTATTACCCACTGTTCGCAGCCTATGCTGTTTTATACAATTAGCTATTTATTTCAGACTACAGTCTAGAACCTTGGTTTGATTGGGAATATCAGGTGTAATTGTACTAGATGTGATAAATAATTTAAAGTAGCTAGGTGAAATGGAAGTTCAGCTCTTATACTAATTTTTCCAGGTCAGTTTTACCTCATGCACACTAGATACCTTTTGTTGTTCCAGGATCCAAGAGAAATTAAGAATCTCTTAGTGATACTACTTTTAACTCGGAGAAGTGTCTCTCAACTAAACAAGTACTGGAGTTGTTGAAATCTTATAATGGCTTTATTCCCAAACTGCCACTCTGTCTGGTGGCAATCTTGGAGGGCTTCACACCTCATAACAGATTATGATTTAGATAAAAAGGAGAGCTAGATGTGTTATATTACCTTCAATGGAAGGTGCTGTCTTATTTAATTTAGACAGAAGATAGGTCAGGCAGGGCTAGCAGCCCTGTGACCTGCTGAACACAAATTATTTCCAGATAAATACAGAACCTCCTCACAGGGTTTTCTTTTAGAGGTTTTGTAAGTGTATTTAATGCTATTACTTACTATCTGAAAAGCAATGTTCTTGTTGATGACAGAGATTAAAATATTGTTTAAAAGTTAATATATTTTACCTTGATTTTTAAAGTAGGAACTAGTTTAGAAGCCAGGATTATAGAGCATGATTCAAGCTTATTATATCAATATCAGGCATGAGTAAAACCATGGCTTTATTCTGCATTAAGCCCCAGGGTACAATGTCTCAAGAGTCTGAGGTTGAGAAAATAATACTGTAGAGAGTAAGTCCCTGCTCCTGGAGACAAGGAAGTAAGATTTCATTTCTTAATGTTGCTTATTCTGTATCTAAATCCTACAACTTGGTTTCCCATCACAACCTTTATCCCCCTCTCCCTTTAAAATAAGTTGTAACACTTCCAAACTTGAGAAGGAGGATAAAGTGTGAGCAGCAGCCACAAGGAGTTCTGATACTATAATGGTAAATACCTAGATATGTTTTTATCTGGTGACTCATATTTGCATAGGTCACAAAACAGTTCATCAGGGATTGGAATTAGAATTTCCTAGCAATTACTGTAGAAAATGATTGAATTGCAAACATCCTTAAGAGCAAGAGATGTCTTAAGGGTATCTTTCCTATGACTTCAGACTGAGATTTTGAAACATGAAAAAAAACAGAAATGGTAGAATCATTTGTTGGCAGATGGGATTTTCTCATTTCTAGGATGTAGAGGAAGACAGAAGAATATAACAGCTCAGCAAGTACATCCAGGACTGAAAAGATATATCTGTCTGATTTTTGTCCATGAGATGATGATGTTTCTTCTGCTTCATGAGTCAGATATCATTGCTTGGGAGAAATGGTGACTGATCTACACTCTAGAGCTCTGACAACAAAAGTGTGAGCTTAATTATTTCTACTACTAAGAGAAAATAAGAACTTCAAGCCCCTGGTGCACTCTCCTTGTTTTTTCCATTTGTTTTCTCTCCCAGAGATTTGGACTTCTCCTTATGACAACCTCTTCTAAATGCTGCTATGCTGAGACAATGTCATCAGCTATGCACGACAGTTCTCCTCCTGCTGCCTCTTCGGTCAGAAATCACCTGAGGCAATCAGTAATAACTCATTATCCCATAGTCTGAGCATGAGCAATAATGAGCTAACTCCTCAGTTAAAATCCTATGTCCTGTAATATGAACACAGTGCATGGCTTACAGAATTAAAGAATCTCAGGGCTTAACTAGTATGATAGAAATTCTGGGAGCAGTGACTAATATGGAACAGCACATTGCATTTTGGAATTAATATGTCTCATAAGTTAAGATCAGGATCTGGAATATGATGAGTGACTTGCATGGCTGACAGGTTGAAGAACAGGAATATACTCCCTTCTGTCAATGAATCTGGTACTTTTTGCTACTCACTGTTGTGCTGGCCAATACCACTTTGTTATTTCTGCACACCCTGTTGTCCTTCTGTATCCATCTAATATCTCTTGTTTTGCACTGGATTACCTGATGCAGGAACTGGAATTTTCTTCTGTTTCTATACATCACCTAATGCATGGCTTGTCCTCCTTGGTACTTGATCAAGGGAGGTAATGAGATAGTCCTCAAAAAGCAGCATAGCTGTTGAGAAGGTTTAATGGCCTAGAATAATACTGAAAGTGTTAATGATCTCCTAGAAGTTCTCTTCACAAATTGAAAGACCTTAGAGGATTTGGAGATAACTGGGTGGTAAGGAAAGGTTTAGAGAAAGGCTAATTGCTCAAAGGTGGCAAGAAGGATGGAGTTGTTATTGTGGTGATTTATCATGATCCTTTATAAAGGTTACACTGTCCTTGGGAGAGGGAGGTGAGTTAATGTGTAAGTGCTGGAAAGATCAGACTGAACCCAGTGGGATGAACTGTTTCTATCACAGACCAAAGGAGGAAGCAAGTTATCTGTATATTAATATCTGAGTCAAAAAAAAAAAAGGAACTTCCCCTTAGGGTCAGCACCACCTTGAGGAAAGACCGCTTGCTACTGGAGGTTGGTTGATGTTAAAATGTTACCACCTTCTGCTGCTCCTTCATGTCCCATCATAGAAGTTTCAGTCTCTTCACAGGTGTGAATGAACACTTCACCTCTCCTCCGCCAGTCCTGCCAAAAGGAAGTGGTTCAGCAAACATATCTAAAAGTAATCTCTCTTTTTTTTTGTTGTTTTGGTTTTGGTTTAGTTTTTTCTTAGCCCTAATGGTTTTGACAGAAATGGGCAATGGCGTGGCTACAGGTACAGTGCAAGAGTGGAGGAGATGAGTATCTGGAAAAAGGTCACCTCAGGTCCAAATTGACAGCTGCCAGAACCGTTGTGCCTGGACTTTTCTGAGTTTTTATAAGCAAATAAGTGGCTGGTATTTCTGATCAACAGCTTTGTTTCATGCATTTCTATCCATTTAGTCAAACGTGTTTGGCCTGGGAGGTTTCAAGCCGCCTCTCAGGTCTGTGAGACAGAATTGCTGAAGTTCTTCCTTCAATGAAACATCTCTAGGGGAAAAAAAAAATATTTGGAAAAAAATGTTTATCAAATTCTATGAGACTGAAAGTTTAGGAGAAGGTTCAACCTCACTGGCTGCAGTTGAAGCAGGCGTCTCTGTGTTACCCTTCTGAGAGAAATCTCTTCCTCTTCTAAGCAGATCACTGGCATGAGGCTTGGGGAAAACAGCCTCCAATTCCCATCTCTATTACAGCTTCAGAAATGGAAGATGGGAATCAGTGAGTTCCTTCATGTGGCAAATTTGAAATGCTTTTCGTCAGGTCTCTCAGGGACTGATATAGCCTGTCTCTCCATATCTCTCCCTTTCTCGGGGTGGTTCTATAGTCACAAAGCCAGTTAAAGAGCTTCCCACCACCTTGTCTCCAGCTGAACACGTTGTAGTTGTTGTCCCATCCACTGAGCCAGTACAATTGCTTCTACAGACAAGAAATAAATCTTATTACCAATGTGCCCAACAAATTCCTGTAACATGCAGCTGTTGCCTGAACATTTTACACCTGAACCAGAGGAAGATCTGCTCTCTTGTCAATTAACTAGCAGAAACACTGCAACAGGCTCTTCAGGTTCAGATCACTCACAAAGCCCTCTCTTCTCCTTCCCTTTTTTCCACTCTGCAGAAAACACTCTACTCGTAAATTTTATTTTTATAAGGAGTGCTGCACTCCTCAAAAATGTAATGCATGTTCCTGTTTCTCCATCTCTGAGGTAACTGGAAACTATTAAATGCCCAAAGCAGCTACATAAAGCAGCTTCTAAGCACTATTTTTTTTTTTCCTTTCTCTGGCACCCATTGCTTGCAGATATACGGTGAATTGTTCCAGTTTTTCCTCTTTGTGTTTTTTGCATCCTCAGTCTCTGGAATGGATTTTAACTGCCTTGTTCTTCTTTGATAATGTATTTTTTATTTGTGTTGTTCAATAAGAGCCAATAAATAAGGTTTTCTACCTCCAGCAGCCTTCCCGGAGCAGCTTTTTAAGGACATATTCCTTGCTTGTCCCAGGCAGGGACAGAGACCATTTTAGGGAATACCTTCAGGAAGGGTCTCTGAAGAGAATATAAGCCTAGTCCTGGAGGTGAACAGCTGCTAAACAGGTTGGTGCAAGCTAGAAATAGCTTCCTCAAAAAATCGATCTGTCATAACAGAGCTAGCTGTAATATTCCAAAGCCATTATGTTAAGTGTAGGTAGCCAGGGCTCAGTACTTGAAATCTTTCCTTGTCCCCTTTTTAATTAGCAGTACAGGCATTCCTGCTTTGTCTAGTGCTACAGAATATGAGCCTTGAGCTGCAAAGCAACGGGCTGCAGATGGGTCTTCCCAATCTTTTCTAAAGCACAGCCCTACATATTTCAAATCCCTGTTGTTAACAAGCCACAAAGGCTTCACAGGCATTTAGCTACTGACACTGGTGCTGCACATCACTGTACCCTCTTGCAGGTACTGTTTTGCTGTTCATGTGCTCCTTTCACTGTATCTCTGCCAGCTCATGGTGATAAAAGCTTTTCTATACATTCTTAAAGTTTATTTTTCCCACTAAGGTTCGTACCTTCCAGAAAGGATGAAACTGGCCTACATGTGATTGAATGCATCACATCTTGTCTTCTGTTAGGAAAATGGCTGTTACAAATACATTGTACATGGTGAAAATTGTTATGATGGATAGCTGCAGTTCACACTTCTGCTCATCTAGTAATGTTTTTTGACTGTTCAGCATCAGAGGCTGAAATATTTCCTTTTTAATGAGTTCAGATATTTTTAATGCAAATTCTACATAATTCAGATGATTCACACGGTATGCAAACCATTTGTACTCCTTGGAATTAAGTAGGGCATAAGAGAGGGCAATTACTCTATTGCTTTGTCTTCAGTAGTGAAGTTTCTGAACACAGGAGGTCCAATTTTGAGTCAGCTGCAGCTCAGCACAATTCAAGATCTGCAGAGTGTCATTCTGAAAGGAGTATGGGTGAAAGTTTCCTGATGAAAGGAGAATGAGAAGGCAAAAGGCATTGCAACAAGCTAATTAAAATTGATGCCAAGAGATATCTCTCTGATGCCTAGAAGGTGAGCAACCAGCAGGTGTCTTCATTACTTAGACTGCTGGTGACAAGCTACATATAAAATTACAGGGTAGCTAGTTTAATTTAAGCTGCAAAAAAGTCTTAGCACATCTCTAGAGAGATGGAGTGGGAGGAAAAACCCATAGAGGCTCAGTCTGACAGCTTGATATTTGGACGATAAAGAGTGTTCTAGAAAAGAAGACCTGAGCTCTTGTGAGTGTAAAACCTTTTTCTTTAAGAGCAAAGGGAATGAACAAAATATGGTGAATGTTGGTTTAAGAGAAAAACAATCAACATTGCTGACTACTGTTGTAAAGAGTTTGACTTGTATCCCATTGGAATGCTGTTGATTTTACACAGCCAGTCTTATTTTCCACCCAGAAACGTGGGATCTCTCCTCTGGTAGCCTCAATGTGTGCCAATCCATGGGATGGATGGAAGGCAATGTTATTGGTGCTAATGGCTGCTCTTCAATTTTCTTCTTTAAAGGAATTGCTTGCAAGCTGGAAAAATGTTCTATCATTAGCTGTGAGCTGTTATCAGGCTTGTGCAGGTTGAAGCTTTTATAGTTAAGGATGCAAAGCAGTGTTCATTCAGGCGCTAGCTTCATATCAGAACAGGGCAAAATTTGTGGACACATTTCAATGCAAAAATGTATGACATTTTAATTGTTTCATGTCAGTTCATACAGGTGACTTTATCAATGAGATTTTGATAGTGCCTGCCTCGAAGGGGAAAAAAAAGCAAGTATGACATTAGATTGTAACTCCCCATTTCAGGGGGAAGATAAAGAGGAGGGCTGTGTATTAGCAGAATATCTCTTCATCACATAATTTGGAGACAAGTTTTACAGCTTTTTCTCCTTCCCTGGTTCTCTCTTAAATGTTCGCTCAGCTGTGATAGTGCAGGAAATGGGGGGGGAGGGGGAAGAGAAGCAATAATAAATGGCAGGAGTTGAGGAAGTATTTTATCAGTTCTGCAATGATGACATTTTACAAAGGTCAAACTAATAATTGTTGTCCAGATACTTTAATATGATATAAAAACATTTTTTTTCAAACATAAACCCCAGTTTTTTTGTTACAAATAAGTCATCCAGTAAAGTGCATTTGAAAGCCATGACAATATATAATTTTAAAATACCAAGATATCCCCTTTTATTGTCTTGCCAAGGCTGGATTTCAGAATTGGATTTATTTTAATGTTCTTGTCCCAATTAGTAGGAGAGTTTGAAAGATGGCTCTAATGTGATGTGATGTGTCTTGCCACAAGGAATTGGGAAGCCTTTGATTTATTTTTAAATTCTTTTTGCTGACTCAGTGTAAAAGTAGGGTGAGATGGGAGGCATAAAACACTGTTTTGGGTTTGCAATTACTTTTCTGTTGGCATCTTAATGGATAGAAAATATATGAGTAGTACAGGATAGATACTTAGCAATGTTTTCATTTAATTTTGAAGGAAAATAAAATATGTAGAATTGAGCTTAGTTAAACTTTGACTAAATAGAAACATAGCTTGTGATAATATCTTTAAAATATGAATATTTGCTGCATCACAAATCAATGTTAAATAATTTACATTCCATCCTTATCTTCTTAGAACTATATTAAATCTATGTTCATTTTCTGAATAAAATGATGGCAGAACGGAAAGGCAAGATGTAATAGACAGTAAAAATTAACCAATTAAGTCCTCTTGCTTTTATTAAGAATAATAAAGTATCTCTCACCTAAGATCAAGATAAGGCTGTATTATTGTTGACTAGAGGGACAGAAAAAAGTCTGGAAACTGGAGCAACAGAGGTAGTTTTGCATGCTTATTTCACTCATGTGAACTGCAGAAGAAGATGATAGTTTTGCAAACCTGAGATTGTTGCCAAGGCTGTATGCATGGCAATCAGGGGAGCAATTACAGTGAAACAAAATCTGGTGCCTGACACATTATAAGGGAGTCTGATTATTTGTATTTTCACCTAGCTCGTGCAGATAGTAAGAAATGGCCAACTGTTCCTGTATGCATTTTCTCTTAACAGAAGATGTTTGTATAGTGCCTAATAAAAAAAAAATACAACCCCTCACAAAACAAACAAACAAGAAAACAAACAAACAAACAAACAAAATATTATAGCAAGCCTTGCAGATATCTTAAGGATTGCAAAGAAGTGCAAAACCAAGAATGGAGAATCTTGAAACATTATAGTTGTTTGCAAAGTTATCTCTAACACAATGTAGAGTTTTTATTCCAAGGTCTTTTCTAGCTGAAATTGATGGGCTTCCTTATCTAAAGGGTAAAATTGGGCAAATTATGCTTGAAATTGTGAGAGGGAGAGCTTCTTCTTCAAGCATAAATGTGTCTTTGTTTATTAAGCAGCACCTTTTAAATAAGAAGCAGGGTATATGACAGGTAAAGAGCCCTGAATAAACAGTGAGACATCTTCAGAAGAGGGAGAATGTGTGCCAAACTTCACCAAGTTACAATGCCAGCAAGTTATTAGCACCTCATAAATGCGGATGTATATGTGAAAATTAACATTAGGCAGGTGTTTCCAGAAATAAATCCTCTCAATTACTTTGATAAACAACTGCAATGGAAGCAGGATCGTCTTTGTCCATTTGTCGCACTGGTAAACTCTGGGCAGGCCTCAACCTTTTTGACTACACACCCGAAAAGGTCAGTGTGTAGTCAACAGAGGGAGAGGACAATATACAGGTATGTGTAACATAAGCACCTAAAGAAACTGAGCTGCACTGTCCAATAGAGGTGCCTGTGTCTCTTGACTGAGCACAGAGGGAACACTGGTAGCAACCCTGGCCTAGCTTCTGGGACTGGAGGTGGTCTGGTTGCTTATGGCTTGATGACAACATCCCAAGCATGCCATCCCGGTCTTCTCTTTAGCAATGGAGAAGACCCAATGAACAGAGCTGTTGGCATTCACTTTATCTTTAGGTACATCCCGTCTCATGTCTATCAGCCTGAGTTCCACCAGCTATATTGACTAGTTTCCATGACAGCAAAGGGGTTCTAGACTGCTAGTTCAGGTGTCTGAAATATAAGTTTCTGTTTCTGAATTTAGGTATGATGAAAATAGCAACTCTGATTTTAACCAGGTGAAGTTAGGTGTCATGTATCTAGATGAGTTGATGTATTTGTCTTTGATTGGCACACAGCTCCCAGGATGAGTACATGAGTATATGAGTACCCTCCCAGTTCAGACAGAAATCCTCCCTCCATCCATCTGGGGTAGGGAAGAGATGCTTTCACACAAGGGAACAGAGAGTACAAACCTGTTGATATCCAGCAGAGCCCATGAGCTATAAAGGCCTAGGTCTTTAAAATCTGTGTAGCTATGTGAACAGAACACTACATCAGTGAAGTGGCCTTCGGTATGATTAATTGATTTATGCTTGGTGACATACTCTTCAAGTTTTTCTCTGGAATGGTGGGAAATGAAACCAGGTCTTCTAGAGGTCAGGCCACATGATGTTCATGAGCAAACTGTCTCGTGAACTCATCCATATTCTCTCTCTCTCAGACTTTGACAACCATAAATAACTTCTTCACAGCTGGAAAACAGCTTTATATTCAAACATGGGGGGAGTTCAAACTCAAGTTTTTTTTGGCTTTGTAAACTTTTTGATGGTGGTGTACAAATAAAGCTCAAGCTCAGCTTCAATTTTAGCTGTAGTGGCTGTGCTTGTCCAACAGTACCAAAATAAATATTTCTAATTTAAATCAGCAAATCTGTTTTTGAACACGTACAAGAAGCAGATTTGTAGAGCAGGAATATGGTGTTTGGAGTATTTTTAAAGCTAGATTTTCACCATAGAATAAAATAATATTTTAAACTGCCTAGTGCGAGCAGTTACATATCTCTATTCTCTCAAAGGAGACTAACAAGCCTGTTGATGTTCAAGAGGAATTTGGACAATGCTTTAACTTTTGGTCAGCCCTGGAGTGGTCAGGAAGTTGGACTAGATGATCGCTTGTCGGTCCTTTTGAACTGATCTAGTCTAGTCTAGTCTAACAATTTCACTGTAATACAAATATTTAAACAGTCCAGTTACTCTGCCAATTCAGAACTTTAATGCTTGCATATGATCAGAGTTCAGTGCTGGAACCAATAACAATTAACATTTTCATCAGTGACCTGGATGACAGGACAGAATATAACTTTCACATATGTGAAGATGAAACCAAATTAGCGAGAATGGTTGAGATGGTGGAGGGTAGGGCTGTCACTCATATGGATCTTGACAAGCTGAAGAAATGGGGTTGACAGGAAGCTCAAGAATTTCAATGAAGACAAATGTGAAGCACTGCACAGGGGATAGAATAACCCAGTGAACCAGTACAGGCTAAGGGACAACTGACTAATCAACAGGAAAGGACCTCAGGGTCTTGGTGGATGAGAAGTTGAACATGAATAATATATCCTTGAATCATAGAGGGCCACCCACACATTGGGCTGTATTAGCAAGAGGAATGAGGTCCAGGGAAGTGATTATTGACTTTCTGGGACACTCCTGGAAAACCATGTTTGCTTTTGGGCCCCCAGTTAAAATATATATATATCAACAAACTCTAGAGTGTTCAGCTGAAGAAAATTGAGATAGCTGGGGATCCAAAGCATACGATGTAGGAGACACTGTTTAGGCTGGAGTGAAAACTAAGGGTGTACAGAGGAACTTCTGTTTTCCATTACTTGATAGGGTTTATAGAACGGACAACTCTAGACTTTTCTTGAAGGTACATGGAAATAAGTCAAGAGGCAAAAGAGACAAGTTATTATATGGGAAACTTTAGATACAAGGAAAATAATTTTCATCATGAGGATGCTCAAATATTGAAATGGAGATCCAGAGAGGTTGTATGGTCTTCACCTTTGGAGACAAGCAAGGCATGAATAGACAGAGCCCTGAGCATCCCAATGTAATTAGACCTGTTTTGAACAGATGACCAGAGTAGATGGCCTCTAGATATCCCTACCTTCCTGAATTTTGCTATGATTGAACTCCTTAGAAAAAAGGCCTGAATGCTTTACGTTGTCTAAATATACAAAAGAAATGTAAGTTAATTCTTTCAAATGTGAAAGCCAGTAGGACACTGAAGGAGACTAACAGGATTCTCACTTCAAATATTAGGTCATTCAGAGAGTAAGGAAATATTGTTCATATCAAGTCCAAGCTTGCTCTGCACCCCATCCAAGTCTAAACTCCACCTCTTCTTTTGTGTATTCTGTATAAACTGTAAAAGAAGTAATGACATTCAAAGGGTATTCAGCAGCCCAGGAACAAGCCAAGCCTTCATGTCTGTTTTTTTCTAGATGAAGCTAAGTTCAGTCCACCAGATAGTGATGTTTCCCAAGGACAGTATCGGCACCCTCATTTCAGGACTCACTTGGTAGTATAGATGGATTGAAAAAAAAAAAACTGAACAGGGAGCTGAGCATGTTTTTTGAAAGCCTAGGGCTCAGACCGGCATTTAGCTATAGTACATCAGTTCATGACTTAGCATGGTAATTGTTTGTGCAATTTTAAGCATCTGAGCAGGTTTATTAAATTTAGTGCTTAAAATTGAGGATGCTTTTAAGCACTCTGCTAAACTAGAGTGCAGCAGTTATCAAGGGATTCAGGAGTGTCTCATACAATGTGCTGCTATTGCAATACCATTACCACAGCTATCTGTTAAGCCCTGGTCTGTCCAGGTGGCTGGTTATCACTGTGTGGTTTTGCTTAGAAGCTATTCAAATTGTTAAAGGGTAGTTTTTTTCCTGCCACTGTTTCAATTATGTCTCTGTTTTATAGTCTTCATTAAAAGAGAAGGATGAAGATGCACAGAGTAGTCAAGTTCAATGGCGGTAAAACCAGACACCTGAATATATATCCCTTGAAGAACTTTGATGTATACTTGGTTTAATTTATTGTGCATTAAAACTGTCTCTGAGTAATAGATATTAATTAGCACTGTGATGTAGTGTACTAGCAAGGTCATGTGTGGTTATCTTAGATGTTTATTGAAAATTAAGTTTGTGGCTACATCACAAAAGAAATTTCATTTCAGCTTGAAACTTCAGCTGGCAGGTAGTAATAGTTGGTGCATATAAAATGTTGTTGATCTTGTGGATTGTTGAGCTGAGTTTTCAGTTACCTGATGACACTTCTGTGTTGCTGAAATTGTCAGTTTTTGACAAGGCTATACATTTTGTTGGCATTAGGAAGTAATTTATTTTTAGAGGAGGAAGAAGACTTTTTCCCCAAAAAACCCCCATGCTGGTGACAGGTGCTCTTTATGAACCTGATTTCTGTGCCATGCACTACTCTACATTCTCATTTAGTTTTGTTTCCACTCTGCACAACCATGGAAACAGGAGTGGTGAGTCTGCAGTTGTGAAAGCTTATGAATGTGAATGAGAAAAGTTTAGTAGGAGAGGGAGTAGTTTTTATTAGTCCAATATGCATTCCCCCAAGCAGGTCTGTTTTTGGTGTTTGATTTTTGTTTGTTTGTTTTTGTTTTTTTGTTTTTTTTTTTTTGTGTTTCATCTCTATTAATTGGTTTAGTGAAAAGCATTAGCTTGCTTGAGAATGAGAAGGAAAATTTAGAGAACTGTCTGCGATATGGAACTTCTGTAATGATCCCACTTATGGGCAACTGGAAGATATTACACCCCTCCCTCCATTCCTAACTTATTGGATTTAGTCTATAGGGTGTTCCGGGGAGCTGGGCAGCTCAACTCTGAAATGACTGCTGAGAGTACACTAGGGTTCCCTGTCAGCCAACTGGCAGAATAATGGGCAAATTGACCACAAAAAGTCGACACAATATCAGAGGTTACAGTGGGGCTTTCAAATCAGACTCTTCCCAGTATAAAACTGACCTATCAGAAATTTCTATAACTATCTTGAGTCATACAAGTATCTCCTGATTAAGTCTCCCCAGGTCTTTGTAAGATTTTCAGAGAGACAGGAAGAATAATGGTTAAGTTCATATGTGAAGCCTGTGCCAGTAATATCTGGATACCCAGGTCCATTTCTTCAACATTGTTCTTCTTTCACTGTATCCTATGATACATCACTATTTAGTAACAATTTAGAAACTGAAATATTTGCCTGGCTTCCCTGAAAACTGCTCAGATTCTGATCTGAGTCCCAAAGGTCACATATTTATTTGTAAAGACAGATTTTATAAAACCTTCTACATTCACAAGTGCACCATCTAAAATCTACCAGGAAAGGGCACTAACCTTATACCACTACTACTACTCCACTAGCAGGGGTGAGTCCTTTAGAAAGGGGACTACCTCAGCTACTCCACTACACCCACCTCCACTACTCCATGAACAGAAAAGTCTAAGAACTGAGTGCATCATAGGCAGGTCCAGAACTGTATCCTGCCATCGCTGTAAAATTTTGTCATCAAATCCCAAACCTAGCATCAAAAACAAAGATATCCAGGAATAAGGAAGAACTTTCTTGCTTCTTCTACATTTTACAACCCAAAGAGAAAATGACTTTTTGCCATTTCTGTATTCTGAAATCCATCCAGAAAGAATGATCATGACAATCACTACTTTAATGCAGGGGGGGGTTGGTTGATTTTTTTGTTGTTGTTTTGAAACAAAAAAAAATCGAAGGATATCTGACCTGTAGTGAAAAAGTTCAAACTGGTATTTTGAAATTGAACACATAGTTCACTGTTAACTAGAATATTGGATTCAAAAAGTAATTGTTTGTAATGTACTTTTTTCTTTGCTTCATAGGAAATCTGATTTTTTTTTGCTTGCTTTTATTTTCATTCTAGTTTAAATCAAATCCGTTTCAAAACACTGGATTTTGAATTTTAAAGAATGTCCAGGTTTCCTTTGTCTCAAGGATTTATCCTAAAATGTATTTTACTAGCTCTATAGGAATATTATGGCAAAATATGAGTATGAACGGTGTATAGAATTGACATATCAGTATGAATTTAAGTAGCAGAGCAACTTGTATCATATTTTTCCTCAGTAAAAGGATCAATAATTTGGCTGTTGACAAATTTAAAATGACTGTAAGTGGCAAACAATCTAATTTTCAGTTCTCTGAAATATGATACTTTCAGTAGACCCGTGACTCCTGGTCATGAGTGTGTGCATGTTACAAACCCCTTAAGTCCCTTCTCTGCAGGAGACTGCTGTATTTTGGGGTGTTTTTACATTGCCACACCATTTGTAAAGAATGAGCTGCATGCTATAGTGCTGGAAGCCTGTCATTCAATTTTGTATCTGGAGTTATCATCACCAAAATATATTGGGGCTGCACATAAATTCACCCGTTCCTTCAAATCTTGAGTTAGACTCTAATGAAACCTCAGGTGATGGTAGCAACTGCACTGCAGTTGGCATGACATTTATCATAAGCAGTGTGCCGCATCAATATGGGTCAGACTGAAAAAGCTTTTATTTTCTCTAGAACACACTAAGGAAAAGTGTACAATATTTTATTTTCCACTGCTCCTGGGTTTGTCTTGATGTCGATCTTAACTTTACCAAAAGCAGCTCCTGTGGAGAGTCATTTTAATTCTCAGATTGTCCTCAATCTGATAAGTACTGATGATGATACACAAGTAGTTACTGTCTTAACATCCAAGAAGACTGAGTAAGATACAGAGCATGGTACTAACGTGTTATATACTGCTGGAATAGAATTAAACTATTTGAGTGTATAAGCCCATTCCGAAGAACTGCTTTGCTTTCCTAAACTGAGTATATGGTAAAAACAACCAAGACATTCAGGAGACTTATCACTGGAAATGAATATAATAATGTAATTCATGCTGTGTAAAGCAGACTTTAGTCTTGATGGATGGTGTTTGGTTGGTATTAACCTCTGATTTGCAGAATGGGAAATTCCTTAAGGAAGCAAAATTTCTTGCCAAAGCTGGTAATGTGAGTGCACAGTGTTTAACAGTGTGTCAAATCATTCACTAATAACTTAGTCAGCCAACACAGCCACCAGCTGCTTTGAAAACACCATGAAGGCAATTTACAGACTCTTTCTAAATTTAAAGTGAGACTATATAATTGCCAATATAATAACCCCACCTTTAACTCAAATTATTTCTTTAAAAGAAAAATCTAGAAAACTCTCACCTGAACTAAGAAGAGCTAGTCTTCCTCCTCTGTTCACCAAGGGAAAAGACACAACTCCATTTTCTCTTTGTGCAGAACAACATTATTCAGGGACTAATTGTTCAATCCTTAATTAACTTTTCATACAGTCCCTCCTTAAGCAATTCACTGGGACTTTTTCTTGGGTGAAGATGATGAGATTTTGCTGACAAGAAATAAAATTTACTGCACATTCTGTGTAAGAGACATTCTGTATCTCTGCCAAATCATCTCAGCCTTCCAGTATGTTAGGGTCAGACATGTCTCAGATCCTCTTATCGTCCCTACTGCATTAACTCCCTCTGTAAGAGCTGGAGGTGTGATGGTGGCTTGTGTAGTCTGTGGTGTTATTTGACCTGGGGATTTCTCTGTTCTTGACAAAAACAAGGGTGCACAAGGATTGGGTGCTTCCTGGTCACCTCTGTTTCAAGATTGGAAGGGTGCAGACAGCTGCAATTTGCATAAGGGTTTATGAAGCCCTGTGCTGTGATTGGTCATGTTCAGTATATACTGTTGACACAGGTGACTAAGACAGCTGTAGCTCCTTTCTGTCCATAGGTACCCCTCAAAAGAAACCAGCTTATTTTACACACTTTTTGTTCAAAACCATTTCAGGATGGTGCATGGTGGGAAGGGAATGAGTTTGAGGAAGAGCTGAGTGGTCCAGCAGGCTAAGTTATGGCCTCTGAAGCACTTTGTCCTCTCTCTGCTGGTTTCTGAATGACTTTTGGCCAGATTTCTCCAGACCTCTTCAGGCTCAGCGATTGTGTTTTTCACACTGGAGACTTGATCACTACTGATGCATAAGCCTTCCTCATTTACTTTCTGTCATTCCTAGTCCCAGAAAACCAAGCAAATACAAGCACTGTGAGAAAGGTTGGGTGGCAGTGGGTTAGAGCTGGGAAAGGCAAGCAATACTTGAATATCCATACCTAGCTTCTGCTTCTACCAAGGCAAAAGACATTACCTGAGTTAAAAGAGCAATAATGCTACTTTCAGACTTAGTAATCAGTAGGAAAGTACCTGCACCTGTGAAAATCAGTGTAACATTCTCTGATAGTAACAAACACAAAGTAAATTGGAGCAGGAAAATATGTGGAATATATGACCCTCAAACATAGCCGCTTTCAGGTGTCTTTTTTGGAGTTTACATGAGGAAGCGTCTTTGCCTGTGAAACTATCATGTCTTAAAATTAAGAGCTGGGAAGACATTGAGATCTCCAATGATTCCTATGAAACGTGTCTTTCTACCTGAAATACAAGTTCAGTTTTGTTTTTTTTTTTTGTCTATTTGTTGGTTTGCTTCCCTCCCCACCCCCCCCCACCCCCCATAATTGTGGAATACTTCATTGCAGCTATTCAATATTTCTTTCTGATCTTAAACCAAAAGTATTTAGCAAAATTTGACAAGTTTCATTTCTGAGACTTTGAAATGTCAGAATTAAAATATGGCAATCAAAATTGTTAAAATAGACATTTTCTAAATGCTTCACTCTTTAGTTTAATTTCAAAAATCTAGTTAGACTTGACAGTCTCCAAAATATTTATGGGAAAATATTATTTGACTTAAAAGGGAAGATACATGATTGTGCCAACATCAATCTTATGAATTCATGAGCTTTCACTCAGAGCCAATATTGGTCATAGATTCTATCAAATCGTTAGTGAGATAATGTTAAATTATCCTCTTTTCATATATAAGGAAAGTTACTTTAGTCATTTGGTCACAAAAGGAACAGAGATGTCTGAGACAGTTCTGGGCCAAGGGGAGTACCAAAGGCACCCTTCAAGCTGAACATGGGCTATGGTCCCTTATGAGGCAATAGGACTCTTGCAGGACTGAGCTGAAGCCTATGAGATTATTCTTTGTTGTTTCAGTTGATTTAAATACATTTGCTGTAGGGTTTTAGCTGTTTAACTTTCTGCTGTCATGGGGCAGACAACAGCTGAAATTAAAGCACTGTAAGGATTCTTTTTTTTCTCTCTTAAATTGTCATTCTCTTTAAAATAGAATTCCCCAAGAACCAGAGTATGGTTTTCACTCAGGATAAATGTAACTGTCCCATTTAATAGAGAAAACACCTAGTGTACATCTGAAGTTAGTTATGAGGACTTGAGTTGATATAATTTCTGGTTACGCATTCCTAGAATGGTAAAAGGGGAGTAAAATGCTGCCCTCATGACTTAGGTTTAAATATCACAAGAGTTTTGGCCAGTGTTCAACAACTAACAAGGGAAAGAAATTACTTATGCTGTCCCCCGCTCCCACGCAAGAGATGGGCATTTTCAGGAAACATCTATCAGAATTGAGAAAAACTTGAGAAACAGGGCTATATTTGGGAGTTCAGTAATAGATTAGTAGGTCTGGCTGTCAGGAAGATTCCCCTGAAACCAGCATAAAATTTTCTAATTGATTTCCATTGATACATATGTCTTTATTGCCTCACTGTGTATAATTCCTCTTTCTTCACTACTTTCACACACTTATTGCTAGTCATGTTCCACATTATTCATTTCTCCAGGATCACACACAAATTTGAGCTCCTAATTCTTTCTGAATTCACTTTCATATCCATTTTTAGTTCTCACTGATTTTTTTTCCCAATAGGAAGTTCAATGTCTGTGTTGCAGATTATGGACAAAAGTCATTATATGATAATATTCCAGTTTTGGTAGTTTGGGAAAATCTGTATAGTGCAATGTAAACCTGTACAGCTTCCTCTCAGAAAAGAGCAGAACAGTCAGGTCAATTCAGATAATATGCCCGTAGTTTCTGACTAATCTTTGTATTTATTTTGCTTTTCCAAGTATTACTCTTTGCTTAGAGAAATATAGAGTAATTCATCACCTTGATCCTTTTTTTACCTACATTAAAAAAAAAAAAAAAAAAAAAACAACAAACCACCTTAATTATTAACGTGCATAGAAAGCATTTGTGTTCTGTAGAATATTCACTTCTGGGCAAATACCTATATCGTGAAGATTTTCTGACTATTAAAAAAAATAAAATAAAAAAGTAAAATTTTAATTATTTTGGGTAGAGGGATTAGCAGTCATGAGGGGGAGACAACATCCTCCAACCAGTTCTAAGACTCATTTCCATCTGTTTCTAATCTTTGTGAATGATTTCTCCATTATCTCAATATAATACCCAAGGATTTAGAGTTCTGTGATTATCTCCCTAGGTATGTGATTTCCTTGACCATTAATGACAGCATCACTGTATTATAAAATTATTCAAAAAAACAAGTAAATACACACTTAACCATCTGCCTTCTGGGTTCTGGTGGACATCTTCAAGACCTGGATATTCAGGGATATCCTGGGTTTCTGTGTCATGTTTTTTTGGTAGCGGGGCAGGGGGATAGAGCAGTGCCCCCTGTGAGAAGCTTCTCAAAGCTCCCCCAGCTCCAAGTCAGACCCAGCTCTGGCCAGGGCTGAGCTAATCAGCTACACCTCTGCAATAAGGTATTTAAGAAGGGGAACCTGAGAGGGTGTTGGTACTTGTAAGGAAGAGTTGTGCGAAGGATGAACACTGAGGTCAGCGGAAAGGAGAAGGACACGAAGGAGGTGTGCTGGAGCAGAGACCCCTGTATCCTGTAGTGAGACAGCAGGGCTGCCCACCCTGCCACTCAGGGAGGTCTGCGGTGGAGTAGAGGTTGACCTGAAGCCTGAGGAGAAAGCCACACCAGGACAGGCACCTGCACTTAAAATAGGCCAGGACCCTGAGGGGAGAAGTGGCCCCCGCTGCTGTGGTTTGGCGCTGGGAGGACTGCAACACACAGGGGGAATTCCCCACCACTGCAGGAACACCTGAATGCAATGCCTTGGTCACTGGGGTGACCCACGCTGGAGCAGCTACCACTACTTCTGTTAGCCAGAAATAGAGGGAAGCGGAAGTCTGGCTGAGCTTGCACACTGCTAACAGAAATGCACACTCAGCTTCCCTCTGGTGTTGGATGACCAGGGACACTGCGACCGTGGAGCAACTTAGGAATGGCTGAGTGATACAGGGCCTAGATAGGAACAGGGGATGTAAGGGTTAATGTGGGAATAGCAAAAAGGGGATGAGGAGGGAAATAGTCGAGATAAGAGTTTGCCTAGCTTGTACGAGGTGTTTGTGTTGCTCGACCACTATCTCCTGTTTAAGTAAAAAGCCTCCTCCACCCCTGAGTAAGTGAAGATTACCCCACAACCGGCACAAACCTGCTCTGCGGGTCCAGGGGGTGACAGAGACTGCGCAGGAATTCGGGGTGAAAAGTTCAGCACTGAGGAAGGGGAGATACTTCCTCCCACGACCACCGCCCAGTCCTTCACGACCCCTGCCCAGGACCAAAGGAACTCACTGCGCAGACTCAACTGGGAGGAGATCATGGAAATGCTAATTTTAATACGAAGCGGGGATAGGTGATGCATATGTATAGGCGTATTGCGAAATATTATGAATATGTAATCATTTGCTCTATAAATCTAAGGCAATGGTGCCACATGGGAGCACACACATTCGGAGGAACGATCCCCTATGTGCCCAGCGCTGAATAAACATACCTACTTTACAATCTACCAGATTGTGGAGTCTGTTTTCCGCACGTCAGAGGCCTGTGGGGAGGACTCACGCTGGAGAAGGTTCATGAAGAACTGTCTGCAGTGAGAGGGGAGCCCCGTGGAACAGGGGAGTAATGTGCAGTGTTCACCCCACCTTCCAAGAAGGAAGAAACACCGAGCTGACTGTAACCCCCAATGCAGAAGAGCGCATCCCGAGTGCGTCTGTCACTGCTGAGTGAGTGGCTTTTGGTCACCTCTAACCTTAAAGGTTTTGTAACTTTTTTTTTTTTAAAGTCCTAATGTGCCCTTGACATTTGACTTGGAGTGTAAGAAAGTAATGCGCCGCTGAGGGAGGAGGTAGAGAGATCCAGAGCAGACCTGAGCCTAGGGAGAAGGGTGGGAGGGGGGAAGTGTTTTTTGGATGTGATGGCACTTCTCACTGTCCCCACCTTGTCAGTTAAGTGTTGTCTTTGTTAGCATTTGAATTAAAGTGATGTTTTCTTTTTCTTCCCCTAAGGAGTCTGTCTTTTGCCTGTGACCATAATGGGTGAGCAACTCCTTAGATGGAATCTTTGAGTCACTTCTGCCTCACATTCTCCTTCCCATCTCTGATGGGGGAAGGAGTGAGTGAACAACTGGGTGGTGCTCAGTTGCCCTCTGGGCCTGAACCACAACAAGGTTCTAATACCTTGGAGTCTCATAACACTACATTGGAAGTAAGAGTTTCTCTTCATAAGCATATCAGTGTTTCATACCCTGCAGGACATAAGGTTTTAATATACTCTCAGACTCCCATATTTCTGTTCTTACCTCTTCAATCCATCACTATAGTAACTCTTGCTCCTCTCTGTAGGCAAATCTCAAGGTACTTAATGCCTCTACCTGCAAAGGATCCTACAATAAAGAGAGGTGATTTGTGTTGTTAACAAGTTGAAGGCAGTAAAATATCTTTCCGTGGTCTTATGTACCAATCTGTAGAACAAATATTTAATGTTTCCTCTGTTCCCAAAGAAAGTCAGTCTCTTGGGTCTCCAATTTCTCCCAAGTCGAGTCTGTTTTGCCCATGACTGTAATTGGTGAGTGATCTCTGCCTGTTCTTATCTTGACCCACAAGCCTTTCATTATATTTTGTCTCCCCTGTCCAGCTGAGGAGGGGGAGTGATATAGTGGCTTCGTGGGCACTTGATGTCCAGCCAAGGTTAACTCACCACAGTGACAAGCAGAAAAAAAGTGCTTACAATAATGATCAGATGGAGCAGAAGCTTAATAGGCAGTAGTTTTCATCTGATTTCATTTGGTTTCACCTGTATTCATGTAGTTTTAATCTTCCTCCCTTGTATTTCTAAATAGAAGTTGTGATGAGAATGTAGATCTAGATACAACATGCCAAGGAATCTGCATTGTTTTAAGACCCAAACCCAGCTTGTGTTGTTCAGATGGATAAAGAACTATTCAGGGTAGACCAAAAAGAAAGCTTAGCTGCATGTTTACCAGACTTAGAGTTTGATTTAATCAGGTTGTGAGAGTTTGGATCCTTAGGGTTGGATCTGTTCTCTAAGAGGCCTTGAAATCTCAATATTAGTTAATGTATATTGAAACTGTGAGATTTTTAGTACTGCTGCTATGTTGCCTCAGTGTAAATAAAAACTCATTAGTTTTATAATACAAGTAAATCCTACTTGTGCCAGTGAAGTTGATCAAAGACCTTGACACCTGCAAAGCAATAAGGGAAAGCAGAACAAGCCATCCATTTTTAATATCATTTACTGCAAGCTTGGGAACAAAGTAGTGATAACATCTTTATAGCATCAGGTACTGTGACTTGCACAGGGTTTGGGTAACACCCAGATCAGTGCTGTCACATGAAAGATATTTTTGTTAAAGTTGGTGGAGTGGCAGTGGGGTCTTCCATGTATGCCCAGACTATTCCAGTCCCTGATGGTTTGACACATACATCTCACACAAATGTTACAATGTTCAATATAAGCCACATTAGGATAAAAGATTAAAAAAATTACTTTTCAATAGCATTAATAGAGATGCTGAATATTAAAGATCTCAGGAATAGCTTTTCTTTCACGTTAACTTTGAATTTTAGTGTTTTTTTTTTCTTTCTACAATTTTAATACTAAAATACTATTTCAATACTAAACAGAAATTTGTGGTTTTGTATGCCTCATTTTTAAAAAGGACATGGTAGTGTCTCTAGGTTACTCTATCAAGTAATATATCCACTATTGCTCCTGCTTGCCAATGTTATTGGCTTACCATGTATGAACACAGTCTGCTTCTAAATCATAGCCAAGTCCTACACAGTCTTCCAGATCCTTAATAAACATCAATGAGCAATGGATGACATTTAATAAAGGCTTGTCTCTCTTCTTGTTGTAGTCCTGCTATTATTCAACTGTGCAGTCTATGGGAGGGTATGATAGACTGAATGTTGAAAGTTTTGAGTTGAGCTCTCACATGGTTTGCATGCAATCTGAGAGAGCCACACCACCACCTTGAGCTCCATTTTCCCTACTTGTAGGATAGAAGTTAGCCACAACGATGCTAAACTCCTTTATAAAGTGCTTTGGAGAAGATTCATCTCAACGTTATGTGTTTAGAATGTATTTGTCCACATCAAACCTCCCAGTACAGTCAGCAGCACTCCAGTCGCTGCAGACAGTGAAGTTTAGAATGTGATTCACCTAAAAAAAATAAGGTTTCTGCTGTAAAATGAGATGAGTCCCCAATAAATTCTTTTAGATCCAGCAATCAGTTCTGCTCACACTGTAAGTAAAGTCTAAAGTTACTTGCTTAGAGAAAAATATTTACATGGTATATCCCCACATTCAATTAAAAATCACTGTTTAAGTAGTTATATTAGTTATAACAGAATGAGTGAGAACTTCTGAGTTGTTTGGAAGACAGATTATCCTTTGGTATATCTGGACAGTCCCTAGCATATTGGTTGTATAAGTAGAGCTCTCAGACTGCTGTAATATTTAGTGCTTTGCTTTATGGAGAATTGCCATATTAATTTTTTATGTAGTTTGTTCTAATCACAGATTGAAATGAATGTATTTTTAGATATTTGGATCCAAATTCATAGAAAAAAAATTGTTGGAAGGGATTTTGAGAGCTCATCTGATCTAATACCCTATGTAGACTAGTGCCAACTCCAAAATTACATTAGACTTCCTTGGACCTTCTCCAGTCAAGTTTTTAATATCTCCAAGGAAAGATATGCCACAACCAGCATTTCTCAGGATAACTTATTCCAATGTTTGACCATGCTCATTTTGACTTTTTTTTTTTTTTCCTTATGTCCACTCAGAATTTCTCTTGGTGCAATCTGCGACTGCTGCCTCACCTTTATCTGAGCACCTATAAGAAAGAGACTGGCTCCATCTTCTCTACATCTTATTGAGTTCTTGGTCTTTCCATATTATTTATATTCAACCACACTGTAAGATAGAATTTATTTTCATTTATGGAACAGTCATGTTCTTAGTTAATAATGTTCATATTTGCAGGGTACTAAAATGATATGGTGACATATTGGAAAAAAAAAAAAAAAAACAGTCATTTTCCACTGAAAAATATGTCTGAATATTTATCAGTGAGTTTCAGGCTTCCATTGAAAAAGCTTCTTCCATCAAGAAATTGTAACGATTATCTGTGCCAGTTTCTAGAGGAGCTGCTGATGGTAATCATCATTTACGCATTTTCAGCATGGATACTTCAGAAATTGCTGAGAACTCCTTGATATTTTTGCCCTTTCTAATATCTATGAAAATTAGTGAACTATGAAACAAAGAAAGAACTGGTAAAAAGGGTCACAGTGTCTTTTCCTGGGACCTGCAGAGCTAGACTCATATGAATCAAATAACAAAAGGAATTAAACTTGTGTCATTCTTTTTTTGTTATGAATCCTTAGTTGTTGCAAATGAATTAATCTAAATTACTGATTCAAACTGTCCTGGAAGCATCTTCATTATGAAATGGGAGACAGATAAAATAATATGGAAAAAGGCATGTTTTCTATACTATATATAGATATGTTGTGATGCTGAAAAATATTTGCAAGACAGTCCCAGTTTTTACCCAATCTCTTGGTTGTTGAGGCACTTATACTGCTAAACAAAACAAGCTAGAGCCTTCTTCTATGGCTAACCTTTCCCACAAAAAGAGGGTGGCTGTAACTAGTCTGTCTGCTGGGAATGGTCTTTGGCTTGTCCTGTTTTTTACATCATTCCAGGCATTGCTGGTTGACTGAGTACAAATATAGCTCAGCGATCAGTACAAATAATTGTAGCCTAGTTCTTGAACCTAAGACCTGGTCCTGTTTATTTCCTATTGTATACACGTCTTTGAATATTCAGAGAGCTGCCCTTGTCTTCTGACAAGTCTGGAGACATTCTTTCATTTCCAAGGCTTTCAGTACCTATCATTCTGATAGACAATCATAGTGCAATTAATCATTTGCTTTCTGTGGCTTGCTTTGTCATCACATAAATTGCAAAGCTGTTGTTTAATATACATTCCCCCATTTCGCTGATGCAGCAGACAACAGGATTTAGAACATGTCAGACCTTCGTCACAACATTACCTGTCAGAAGGGTCTTTCTGCCAAGCCACATAAGTAATTTTAATCCTAAAAACTTTCTTACTAGAAACAAGACAGTATTTTTCTTCCTAGACAAAGTGTTATGTGTTGCTTCCTTTGGGTGGTTAGACTGATGTTTTTACTAGCCTACTTCCACACATATTCTGAAGTCTTCAAACAAATCTGTTTCAACATTGAAAAAATGGCAGGAGTGGATGTTAAATAGGTTCTCAGTTACATTGAAATGCACATTCAGATTCTGAAGCCTAAATTGTGCACTACAAGTAATTCTGCACACTTGTATGATCACATAAAAAATATGTAGCCATTGAAAAGATGCATGTTATGGGTGAGAGCAAGAGGTACAGCTCTATTGTTGGGATTTATTATGTAGATCTTTGATCTCTTGAAAAAAAGTTAGCAACATCCACTTGGTTTCTACTTCACTGTTTGAAAGAGTTAACATCTTCCTGCAAAGGAAATTTTCCTGCAGAAAAAAGCCCTGGATCATCTTCCTCTAACTTATGTAAATAAAGGTAATGTGTGATAAAACATTCAAGTTAATGTCCAGACTCCAGTACCAGAGGTAGAACTAAAGGTCCTGCTTTGAGGGTGGGTTCACTCATCTGCAGAAGAGTGAGTCAGTCATCAGAACAGGATTTATAACCTTCATGCCTACATGGACTATGTGTAAAACAGTAAGAAGGAAGGCAGAAATGTCCAAATCCTTCACCAAGGATGAAAGTAGTCTTTTAATTCACAAGATCTCAAATGTGATCTTTACTGACTTTAAGATTGGCAGTGGCAGAGCCAGTTGTCTAGATCTCTAATGGGGATTTTATGAAATCCTGTTCATCTGGAAAGTCCTCTTCTGTGTAGGAAGAGTAAAAGCTGCATTTTATTTAATGTAACTTGGATTCTCTGTCTTTGTTGATGATAATATAGTAATCATCTTGTCACAGCCTTCAGGACAGAGGCAGAGGTCCTCCATCACACAATAGTAATCCTCAAATAGGAATGATCAAGATAGAAGAAAACAGTGATGTCACGTGGTCAATCTTTTATAAACCTAAGAGTATTAATTTCTTAACTAAAAAACTCTGAACATAAGAAATTGCACTGGAACACACAAAACCTTTTTTCCTAGGCTAATTTTTTACTTCCTTGTTATTCAGTTTCTATACCTAAAGAAATGGGACATGGATACGCTACTGCATGTAAACTGGTCTCCAAACAAAGGTGGAGTTTAAAGCATCCCAGTGTCCAAAGGCAAAGGAGTGCCTTCAGATTGCAACACAGGACTGAAATGTCTCGCATCTATGTACATTTATTATGGGCTGAATGGAAAACTGGGATCAAAAGCAGTTCCAAAGCTCTATTATTATTGTTAAGATTTTGTTAGGCAAAGTGTTTAATACAGCCCTGTTGTCATAGAAACTCTTAATTAAACATACAGGACCAAGGGCAGTAGAAAGATTTACTACTTTTTTACACAGGTGATCAAAGCTAATTTAGAAACTTGCCCAAATTCTGGACAAGCAGAATCAAACACAGATCTCTGTTGCTGTGTACAAGGCCACTCATCTTTCCTCAGGCTTCTATAATTCAAACCTCTCACTGCTCCCTGACACACACAGTGGTGCTGCTGGTTCAGAGGAGGGACAACGAGTGAGTACAGCCAGCCAGGTTTAGGCAAAAGTTCCCATCAACAAATATGATGACCCAGCTGGGATGGGGGAAAAGAGAAAGCTGAGGAAGGGTTAAGGTCTCTTAACGTCCTCACCCCTGTATGAATTTAGCATCTATTTCACAAGGCAGTGGAGCCAGCATCTCCATAAAGCCCACACCCCAGTTTTCTGTGACCTTTTGCAAAGGGGTAGGTTGTAGATCATAACCATATTACATGGGTCTGAGGCATAGGAGACAAATTCATTCTAATGTGGCTGCCAGAGTAAGGTTCAGAAGCACAAAAATCTTTACATTTACTTTTCTCAGCACTATTCCTCATCTTAAAAACTGGGATAATGTTGACCTTCCTCACACAGGGTTAAGAGAAATCCATTAATGTTTGTGCAGTGAAATGAAAGCTAGAAGGTTAAGTGGTTGTTGTTTGTGCCAATAATTCATCTCACTGGGCATAAAATTAGAGTTGACAGTGACCTTTCCTTTCCTGAAGCCCTCTTTTGGGCCAGACTCTGGTATCTCTTCTTCTGGCATAAATACAGTATATATACATTCATAACAGCAGAACTGTTGTAGGTTTGTAATGGTAAAAACTAATCAGAACATTTTACTCTGATTTTTTTATTAACAGCTTTTATTATTAATCAGATATCAAAGTTTATGCAAATCCTTTCAGGCAAATAAATATTTTTTATTGCTGGCATAAAGCTGATGATAAATTAATTGTCCCTCATTTCCATAAACGTATCCAACAGTAAAATGTCTTTCTTAGTCAATGCAATTGCCTATTAATTATTTCCTTGTCTTGATGAAAATGAACGTAAGAGGGAGAGAGAGAGAAATTTATGTATAGACAAGAATGTAGGGGGAAACTTCCCTTGCACAGGTATAGGTCTTTATATAGGGCTTCACTAATGATTTCTATATCAGCCACAAATTTTCAGGATCATAAGTGTAATTACAATTCTTGGATCCAACTCCTGTTATAAATGAAACTTTATTTTTATATACAGTTTTTCAGAGAAAAGTATTACTAATCTTAAAGTCAGAAAATTCCTGAGTTAGTGAAAACTTGGTACATACATATGTATGCACACACAGCTTTGCCAAATATTCTCCTTAGGTTTTGTTTCAGGGGCCTGGTTGGGGAAAGATCATTGAAGCTTCTGCAAAAAGGTTACAATATCTGACTCTATTCTTTACATGCTGGAGAACTGAACTTTTGGGTTTACTTACACGTAGACTCAATCTCTCCGTCAATCATTTCCTGTCTTAAAAACTCCACCTTGAATCTTTGCTGCAAGAAGTATGCCTAGAGTAACTTATTTGCAAAACCTTAGTGAAGACAGATTTGTAGTACTATTTCAGTGTAGGTCCCCACAGCTGAAATTTATTGCAATTAGATAAATCAATATGAGATTAAGAGTGTTTTGTCACTTATTAACTCAAATTTAATGATCTTGATTATTAAGTATCTCTTTTTGCATAGAAAAGAAACTTTGAGACACTGAAGTATAAGATGGTGATGCTGGAAGCATAGAAATCTGTCTTTTTTAATTAAACAACGGAAGGCACTAATGCATCATGGTGAAAAGGCAAGATCTCAGATCATATTTTGACCATGGTTATAATCTCTAGATCACCTCCATTTACCTATTTCTGTCAACAATTAATGCTTTAAGTAATTAGCTAATGTTGCCTTTAATTTATTCTCTCTAATTTATTGTTTTTCAACATACTATTCCTGAAAGCTATGACGGAAGAAACAGAAATGCCTGTGTCACCTCTACTGAAGATGTCTATTCCAAAAGTTCTGCTAATTGACTCACTTCAGGTATGGATGAGTTGAAAACACCCTATCAAAAATGTCTTTACTTGGCTTTAATTTCTCTTTTCTTCCCCCCCCCCCCCCCCCCCCCCCGGAATTTCCAGAATCATTCAGCTAGCTTTAAAATAAGATTAGTCTATAAAAAATTAGAAATTTCAGTATCCCGGACATCAGTTTGGCCAATATCTCTCTGTTGATGTTAGAAGAGGTATCAAGAAATTATTCACAGGCATCTGACAAAAGGATTAAACCTTCTCACATCAGAAACAAGTCATTGTCAGCATACTTTCTCTACTTTTAGAAGGAAGGAAGCAATTGTCTGGAGCTGGGAAAGTCATTCAACAGTCTGAGCTCTTCTGGACATTCTGAAAAATATCCAGAGACAGCCAAAAGTTCAAGATAACAATAAAGACAGGGTGTAGCAGATTGACAGAGCCAGGACTGGGAGCAAAGCAGACAGCAGTGTTTCCCCTCTCTTGCTTTTAGTTCCTGAGGAACTGAGATGAAAGTGAAGTGATGTCTTCTACCATTACTCTCCCTGAAGCCAGTTTTACCACGAAGATATACTTTGCAGCTATATTCAGGAAAGGTGAAAAACCACTGAAAGTTATAGTAGATCAGAGGTCCTGGGTAGAGAAAAGGTCCCACCTGTGTGTGTGGCTGCAGAGGGTTCTGATATGCAGGGATGTGCTCCGTCCCTGGCAGCTTTACGAGGGTTGCAGGTTGTCTTCATGCAAGGAAAGCTTATGAGAATTTCCAGGCTGGCAGCTCTGGAAATGAACCTACGCTAGAGGAAGGGTGCTCATACACACCATATTGGGTACCACTGTGGAATAATTCCTGTTTTTGCATGTGGATATGCAACTAACACCATCAAAAATTGTGTTAAACCTATACTGAGCCCCAGAAATTTCTCCCTTGTACTCATCAAAATATTTCCTAGGCAACACAATACATCCGAAATGTCTGTATACTCCTTGGATGAAAGTAGGCAAATGAAATGTTAATCAAATTGGAAGAGCGACTATACCGAGGACCAGGGCCGCACGTGGTTAACAGTATCAATAGCTATATGCTACCAATACAGCTTCTACCTATGGAGAACGTCTATAACCACTGGAAAGTCAGGTCTCTTTTCTTCTTGCATTTGTTTGAAATCTGAGGCTGTCTCTCTACTATTAAATTCAATAGTGGCAGGGAGCATTTTTGGATACTGGAAGTCATTGTTTCTACTGTTAAATTTCTAGAGTGGACCCCAGTGTGCCTGTAACTGGGGTTGGAGACACGGCCCAGGAGGAAGCTCAGGCCCATTCCCAACAGGCGCTTTAGATGTCATTATCCTGATTTGAATGTTAATAGAGTTTAATAATACGAATGCAGGTTTTTCCATGCTCCAGTGCCAGAGAACAATCCAGACATATTTAATTTCTTAGAATAGACATAGCTAAAATTTCCCAGGGATGAAATAATAATAATAAAAGAGATCAAGAAAATGATAATAACAAAAGAGATCAAGAATCTGTTTTACATATTATGTCAGCAGATAAAGTTGTGCATGATCTTAAAATATAATGTGCACTTTAGTGTTGGTGATTATATATCTCAGTGTAGAAATATCACTTTTGTAATTAATGTTGCTCCATTTTCTACTGGGAAATATTATTCATAGATGGAATGGAGAAAACTTAATGAATCAGTGTCACAGTGTTCACATGCCTGAAAAACCTCCTTTTATGACACTGGCAGAAAGTAGAATGGTATAAATGATACAAGCAAGTAATCCTATCATAACCTAACAAGACCCTGTTTATCAGCAGAGCTAAGGTAATTTAGCAGCCCATCCCTTTTGAAATAAACCACATTTGTTTAAAATCCCTTTACAGATACTGATTCACTGAAGTTCATTTTACCTGCCCCAAGATTTATTTCCTGATAGAAAAATAGCAACCAGCAGAAAAAAAAAAAAAAATAAAATCATGTTTAATCTTTTGACTAGCATGCTAGAATATGGTAGGTATGGTTAGTATTCTGCTAAGAAGTGGGAGATCATTAAGCAAATCCTGCCCTTTATAGTTGTCTGTTCATCATGGACAATCAGTCATTCTTTGCTTCATTCAATGCTTGCTTTCTGCTGTTTAAATGTTAAGGAATCATGGCAAAAGTGTATCACCAGCAAAATATATGAACAATCAGAGAAGCTACCTCGATGCAGTCTGAGATATTGCAGCGTGCAAGCTGCCCCTTTGTAACTACTGGCAATGATCTCCCTTGTGAAGTGTGAGATTACATAGTAGTGTCTGAGAGGTGAGATGTGACGGTGTCTTGCATGTGACACAGAAGAGGTGAATCCATGGAGGACGGAAGTGCAAGAGGAGAAATTAAAAACTAGTGAAATTAGCTCATTCTGATTTATCGTTTCAAAACTTGTGTAAGATGCCTTCCACTGAGTTATACAGATCTACTGTAGCAGGGAAGTACTGATGAAGAAAAGTAAGAGAAGTTGGGAAATTTAATGGAAGAAGTGGTCTGGCAGGTAGTCTGTTCATTACATGGCGTACCCAGAGCACTGACGATGTTAGCACCTGAGTATTTTGATTTGGGTAAAGGAAAACTAGTGATTTTGGCTTAGTCCCCAATCCTGGTCAAGGTGGTGTTTCCGTGACAGTCACAGGTAAGGATGCAGATAACATGGGATAAGTACTCCATCTGTGATTGTAATCGTTGGTGTCCAAACCCCAGAAGAGTTCTCTTCTGTCCTCTTTCATTACAACTCACCTTTAAAAATCACTTGAAGTGAAACCATGAGTTTCTGCATTGCTTGTAAATACACATAAAGTGCTGTTTGAGACTTTCAATTAAGATTTGAATGTTGGGGGGATTTTAAATTTATATTAAAAAACTCACAGAAGTCTGTTCTCAGATAATCTAGATTAAATAAAACAGAAGATTTCAAACTGAGTAGACCTGCCAATTTGAAGGGATCTTTTGTTAGAAAACTGATTTACAGAAATACAGGGCTCAAAGTTCACCGAGAGAATCAACTTTCATTTTGACTTAAATGTCATTGTTGCAAAAAAGTGAAGGCAAATATGGTCAACAGTATTTGCCACATAGATCCCATAGGTATTTATGTATATAAGAAATCAGATACTGTTAATATGAGGGGTGGAGGGAAGGAAGTTTGAATTTTAATGCAAATATATCAAACAGAGTTTTGTTTTTGTTTTTGTGTTTTGTTTTGTTTGTTTGTTTGTTTGTTTTTTAAAACAGAAAATCACCAGTCACTTTTTCAGATTGAGCCCAAACTAGGAGCTTCCAGGTTTACTAAACATTCAGATATCACCAGTTTCTGTTTGATCTACTAAATAAGTTTTCAGGAGCTCTGTGGCTTAAGAAAACCTCTGTAATTTTAAACGTCTGTTAAAGAAATTCCAGTGCATTCCTTACTTGCCGAGTTCTATTTTTTGACACTCCTTAATGCCACCCTTGATTTGCTGTGGTGTGGGCTGGCTGTTGTGGTCTCATATGGACTTGAAGAACCTGATCTTCTACCAAGTCAAAGGAAAACCCTTCAATTCCTTCAGTGGAGCTGACTTTCAGTTATCACCTGGAGGTGAGAGCCCTTCTCAACTGCAAGTCCAGGAAGAAATGAGAATGAAAACACAATTGAAATTATTTGCTTCTATCACGAAAGCCACACCTGAATGTATGTTCAGCAAATTGGTTTTATCTCGCTTTAAGAAAAAAAGAGACATGTAATGTTGTTGCAGATCCAGCCCCTGGAAGATTGCTTATTATTAAAACACCGTTCTATGTGGAAAGTTTGGAAGTGATTAGGAATCTCTTGAATTTCTGACCTTTTCTCTTAAGAAACAAACTTCCTTGTTTTCTGAAATACAAGAAAAAATGGTTTAACATTTTTCATCCCAAATTAGAAAATTTGAAGGAAAAGGTGAATTTTCCAAAAATTTTGGACTGAATGCCTTAATTTCCATTAAATCTTCCTTTAAAATTACTGTACTCCATTTTTTTTGTACAACTATGTGTCTCACAGGGAAAACTTCTGCTTAATCTCACTACGAGTTAAACTTGCATCCCTGAAGATCCTCCAGTGCTTCTTGTGGGAGATGAGGTTTGCTTTGGTCCAGAAGGAAGAGGTTAAAGTGCATTATCACAGGTCATAAAGGCACTTTCTTCCTGGAATATCTACTAATGGGGCAGGTGCTCCAGCTTGATTAGAATTACAGTTGTTACCTCACTCATTTGCCCTTGCAGAAGTGTTGTTTTTAATTGGGAGCGGCACTTGTGAATCCCCTCATCCAGTTCATTATGAAAGCCCATTGTCAAGAACTAGCAGACAGCATAATGTATTCACAGGGCATTGTGTGCTCTTGCTTCATGCCAGCTCCCTGCTGTCCCTTCCCGTGGAGCACACAGCTTATTGAACACCCTAACTGCTCAGAGGAAATGATAGCGATGAGGTATGAGCACAAGGACCCTTATGTGTCACATCAGGGCTGACCCCTTTGCAGGAAAACTGATTATCTCTCTTGAAATGCTCTTGAGGATGGTACCTGCCTGTGGCTGCTGATTCTGTATTGAAGAGGAAAGAGGAAACTAATGGGAAGGATTAGAAGAGAGGCGATGAATAGCTGCTGAAACGGGACCCAGTCTGCCCTTCTCCTGTTGCAGATACAGAAACCAATTGTGTTTGTACTCTCACAAAGGAGATTTTTGTCCTGCCTGAGATTCCCTCAGTCCTACGTATGTCAGTTTTTCAGTGAGGACACACAGAGCTTTCTGTTGTGAGAGGAACGTATCAGGATGTCTTTGTGGCTAAGCACACAGGATCACCAGGTGAAATCAATGCTGACAGTGTCCTAAAGATAGGAACCTTGTTTTTACAACTCAGTCTTGAAAGAAATGCCTCAAATCCTGAAGAGATCCTTTGGCAACAGTCAGTATTCCAACACCTGGGAGTTCAGTTCTGCATTTTGCAGTCATGCATTCATGAGAAGTAATTTCTACGTCTGCTTCTTATTACCCAGCATTTCAGCCTTCCTGGGCCATCAATTAAATATGTAGAGTTGTCTCTCACTTTACTGATTTCAAATTTGATAGAGTTCTATCCCTGAAAAGGAGAAATGTCAGCCTCAGATGCTTCCCCAGAAAAAGCCAGACTGCAAAGCACAGAATCACACAGTCATACTGAATCTCATTTAATTTGTTTTCCTTATTTCTCCAGCAAGCCTCCTTCAAAAACCTATGTATCTCAAACATCACTTACCTCCTGCTCTGAGGGATCTAATTCAGATGTTAATATAACCAAATATTCAAACATTTATATAGAATGTAAACTTACGAAATATCCTGGTTGTTGTAACCAACCAATTTTCTAACACCATCCTTTGTTGTTCCTTTAAAAATTGCTTGCATTGTTCAAAATTCTTTATCACACTCTTTTTTTTTTTTTTTTTTTTTTTTTTTTTGCATGCCCTTTGGAAGGCTGCCATCCTTACTTCTCCCTTTTGTGTATGATTCAGAACCTACTAAGCCATTGAAAAGTTCAGCAGAGATTGAAATAAGACCTTAAAATCTTCTTGAAAGCTCATCTATCTAGAGAGGCTCATAACAAAGAAATAACGAAGATGGTACCTTGTATTTTTTCTGAGACTTTTATAAAACTGACAGGCAGATATGATGGAATGCATTGTATTGATGTGAAACATATGTATTTTATCAACTATTATAAAATATATTCAACAACATTTCTTCCTGATGTTCTTTGCATAACGATGGCACCTTCAGGGGATAAATACCTTCTTTATTTTAAGACCGTATAAACTGCCTATTACAGTGGATGATGAAACAGAAAATAAAATTAAGAAATAGATAACTTTAGAAAAACTGGTAATTCCAGAGAACATCTACCTCTAAAACTAGGACCTGAGATGAATCTTCTTTTTGGAGATTCTGATCTTTTCCACTGACTATTAAGAGATTAGGTCTTTCTTTCACAAACTTCTGATTAGACTGGGGTTAATATCTATCTGAGATGATAAAATTTCTAAATATAGCTGTACACACACAAATATCTTCTTGAGAGGCAGGTTTCCTGTTATAGCTAACAGACGTCTCACCTAGATTCCACTGCTGGCACAGAAGCATTTAATTCCATAATAGATGTCTTGGTTTCCATGTACCAATGCAATCAGATCCCATGTACTGTTAACCTCATGAAGATGCCTCAGAGATCTTAAGGTATTTGAAATGCCTAGGTGCAGGTTAGGTGAAATACCCTAAAGATCCTAAACCGTCACCAGGCCTTTACCTTTAAGAAAATTACTGCATTCAGTTCAAGAGGAGCTGTTTCTGGATCATAAGTGATAGGACTCAGCTGGTTAGTTATTCCATCCATATGTCACTACAGAATTGCATAGTTCTCCCATAGGTCCTCTGTCCCATCAGCCTGACTCATGAGGGTGTATCTGGAGATCTAGTTAGGCATCTGAAATAACCACCTACATGTTGAGTGGGTTCCACACATACCTAACATGGTACTGGATAGTTACCTTTAAGCAAATTCATCTACCCTTTAGATTTAAATATCTTAATTCCAAGCCAATTCCCTTCACTTGGTGGTCTCTAGCTTTCAGAAGTCTAAAGTAGAAGGAAATTAATTCCTGCTGTTGTGATAGATTCCTTCTCTGGAAATATTACAGAATAGGGATCAAAATAGAAATAATTACTTTTGTGCTGTTTTCAAGGTGACTGCAGCTGGAATCCTTACCTGAATGCTAATTTCTGTCAGATCACTCCTAACAAAGGAGACTAGACTACTACTGTAGTGGAAACTGTACCAAAATTAGATGAGATGAACCCAGTCTCAGAGGTCTATTAAAAAGTCGTGCCTACTTGAGGAGGATCCTAATTACTATTTGGAAGCATTGTGCATGCACTGTGTCTAATAAATATGCATCAGTAGAACTGTGCATAAGTACTCCTTGCAGTATAGTATTGCTGAATTATTTTAATTACATTTGCAAACAAATATTGGGAAGTGAATGTCTGCCAATTGATAGTTCCATTGTGCATCTAAGATTTTCATGGTATCATGGTGTGTCCCTAATCAGTATTCCTTACCCAGCACCTTTGCCTGATGACCTAAAAATACTTAACAACTTTTTTCAAAACTAATGTCATTGTTTAGGTGTGGTTTAAATCAGCCATTCTCTACCTGAGAGCTAATCTCTTTCAAACACTTTTTTATTTTGTGACGATAATGAGGGAAGAATAATCTGTCATCTGTATAGTACTAGTATGCAAGTCTTTGCCTAGTATGCTAGACATTTCTCCATTACTGGTTGAAAATAAATGTTAGAAAGGGCTTGAGTAATGAAATGAACATTCTAGGATCCCAGAAATAAAGAAAACCTAGAGACAGAGGGTGAAGCATATGGTTTCCTGAAAGTTTTAACCATTCTGATGCATTATTCTCATATACTGACATACTTTTCTGGAAAAAGGAGCAGCAATTTGTGGTCAAGAATGAACAAAGATATCTAAGTTCAATATTTACTTGTACCCACCTACAGGCCAATTTCACCCCCTAATTACACGTCCTGGCCTGAACACAGACCACACTGGATCTAGAATGTGACTTCAATCAGCTGCATTTGTAGATGGCCTTTGGTAAATTTCCGCATAAGTTTGCCCAGAAAAGCTGGTTTTAGTTTTGGAAGTAATTGTCTATATAATGCTCATAGGATGGGTTTGTAAAAAGCTGGAGAGACTCTGTCATGTTTAAGAAGGAAGGGAGACATTCTTTTCTGGTTATTTGAGTCTAGATGGACTCACCAGCAAGGGCATGCTCTTTTGCAATTCCGGTTCCTGAGCCCAGGTTCCCACAGGGAGCCCAGAATCTTCTAACTGCAATAAAAATACTAAACGTCAAGAAAGGTTTTGGATTGCCTGCTAGTGGAGCAGACTATTTAGTCTATATGGTTGTGTCCAACTATTTAAGGAAGCTTCAAAAACTTGTCCAAAAAGGATCTTTCTAACCAAGTACAATAATGTCTCTGCCATTCTTGCTGTTCTCTTCTGATACGCATCATATGTACTGAGGTCCTTCGTCTATGAACAAAATGGAAAATTCAATTGAATGCCATGTATCATATTTGTCAACCCTGAAGAATGCAATTAGGCTTATACCGAACAAAAGAAATTAAATAATTTAGCTACAAAGAGGCTGGTTATAGAAAATGACCATATATTTCTGCAAGTATATTATTTAAAGTTTATTACTAGATTGTTAAAGGACCTCATGAAGCTGGTCTTGCTGAGTATGAGAATTATATGCCATCACAATTGAAGTTACTGTGTTTATTGAAATAAACACAGAAATAGAGATAAATAACATATATATTGTCTTTCTTTTATGGAGTAATAAAAATGTTTTACTTTTTATACTACTTTGCCAAGAAAACAATTAAGATCTTTGATGTCTTTTATACCACGAAGATGAAAATGTATACTAACTTTTTTCCACAAAAGGATAAAATGGCTTCCCTTAAACTTAAATGGTGCATTTGAGTTTTGTAATTGGGAAATAAACCAAAATATCACTTAAATATCAATTAAAATAGCTTCTCTGGGGGAAAAAAAAATTCCAACAGGAATATCTGTTGGGCTCATTATTATTACAAACACACCCTAAGTATCAAAAATAAGTTTTACTGTAATTTTAAGCAAAATTCCAGAAAATTTAGATTGTTTTATACACAGATAAAGAACAGTTTTCAATGGTATTGTTCCTAGTGAATAAAGACATGGGCAGTAACTCTAGAACCCTTTATATCCTACAGTAGGGAAGACCACACCATAGGATTGGGCCAGGCCCCCACAAGCTGGTAACAAGAGCTGCTGATAATTAAAACTTTATGAGTTGGTCAGTTTCACCCAACTTGTACTGGACCTCTTGAAGGAAGCCTAGTTCTTATCAGTGTGTGAAAGAAGAATATTTCTAAAATTCATTTTCCTTTAATTTGGTTATGTTCAAACTGATGCAAAAGCCATTGGAAAACATTGAAACACCCTGTAAATCAGGACTGGAGCTTCTTCCAGCTGTGGCTTAGACTCAGTTCATTTTAGCTGAGTAACGGTTTAGTCTCTCTCAGGTGGTTGATTCACAACATGAAGGTGCCAATTGATACTTCTTGAATAAGAAGGTGATTTAGATAACTAATTTTGACCTGACATCTAATCCTGGTGATTGATTCTACCTCCCTGTAGAACCCACTTAATCTATGGTTTTAAAAATATTGTCTAAGAAGTTTCACAACTCTCCCACCCAACAGTAAGTACAGATTATCTAAGGATTAGTAAACAAGTACAACTTGGAGTGGAGAAATTCCTTAGCGAATTTTTCCAGGAGTAAAATTTATGATCTTCACAGCAGCTATAGAAATTTATATACTTTTTATGGAAGAAAAATCTATTTCCAAATATTACTAAAGCCGTGCATAGCTAGACACATTTTTTTATGTCATCCTAGTGAATTATGGTTCCACATGTTTCCTCACCAAAGAAGAGATCTTGCAATAAAGAGAGGTATTGTTTCTCCATAAGAATTCTATGCAAAAAGGGTAAAATATTTATTGACAGAGGGAACACACTTCTTCAGTACAAGTCTGGGTGTGGTTAGTAGCATCCATTTTGTCTTAGTTGTACGGTACAGGAATTCAACAGACTTCTATAATTTCCTTGAATCACTCATTTCCTTCAATCAAAATGCAACGTCAGATATTATTTATTTTTTTATACTATAAAATCTTAATTGGTTTGGTGATCTTTCCTTATGTCTCTTAAGAGTATAGATCACGGTTGGGTTTACTGGGGTAAGCAAAGTTCTTCCCTTGCTTTAGTGTCATTCAATGCAATCAATTCACAATACCATTTCAACAAGAATGACCATGAAGCTGTAGAGATGTCTCCTCAATTACTTTGTGCTAATTAACCTTGGAGGCACGTATGGTAACTCTGGAACATTTGAGAACAGACTAGTAGCTAGTTAACATTGTAGCAAGACAACTGAAACATAGATCCTTCCTCCTCTTTAGAACATTTTCCTCTAATGATTAGTTTAATGATTTATTGTTAATAATTTATGATAAAGACAGGCTCAAACCTAACTCTCCATTGATGTTATATCTCATCATCACTGCATCCAAACCTGTGTCTATGCGATTTTAGGGTGGGAAATCAGAGAGAGAGAGAGAAAGAGAGACTATGTATACTTTAGATAGATAGATAGATAGATAGATAGATAGATAGATAGATAGATAGATAGATAGATAGATAGATAGATAGATAGATAGATAGATAGATAGATAGATAGATAGATAGATAAATATGCATGTTTATATGTAGGCTTAAATACATTAATTGTGCATCTACATATACATGTATTAATTTGAAACATTTTAAATATCAAAAACCACTGCCTTCTTTAAATAAATAGCTATCTCTGAACAAAGATACCATTTTTTTAATAATTCTCTTAATTAATATTAAATGTAACTCAAGGTATGTGAACACACAAAGGCCATTATTACTGCATCTGAACATCTGTTGTTGCATCAGCTTTTGGGTATCATTAATTTCCCACTTACAGATTACAAAACATTACATTACATTTAATGGCTCATCAAAATTATAAGCAATTGTTGTAGCCATATCTGCACTCCCAGGAGTCTAAGCACATCATGGTTTATATAGTCATCAAGGTAACAGAGTAGTGCAAAAGTTTTGAAGGAGAATGAGGTGGATCTCCATATACCTGAAGAGTTCTTTTCACATAGGGAGGAAAAGCATGGAAGAAAGATATTTTAAGTCTTTCTCCTCTAACCAGGTTATTTAATTTATCATCCTCTTAGGTGGTTATGTTGTGAATTAGCTGTATTTAACAATGACAAAATAGTCTTCATTAATTTGATTTTTCCAAGTTCAGCTTGACCTCTGGTCTGTTAATGAAATCTAAGAAATATTCCCCATAAAATTTGCACAAATCTTCCCTAATGAAATCCAGCTCACACATGCATAGTGTTGTTGGTCTCATGAATCTCAGGAGCAACTTTTAAGGCCCTTAGTGTATGAAGAAGCCTTTAAAAAAACACCCTAAGTGCTCATGCATTTACTGGCATATCACATTTACAGTCATAACCACAATTAACTCTGCACTTGCCTCCACGGTGAGCTATTGCATATTGGAAAGAGCCACACATATTTGCTATCTTAGACTGTCCCATATCAGCAACTCTTGTATACCACTCCCTTTCAGATTCTCTACAGCATGCTTATGTGCCCTGTAATCAGACCAAACAACTCCTGTTTAAGTCTCTGAAGGCATATCAGCTTAACTTGCTCCCTATTGGACTGCACGCCATCACTCCCTAGACCATCCAAAATGTATGCAGACTGCTCCAGCTCCAGGATCCTAGCAGGAGTGATTCAGCTGGCTCCATGTGACCAGGCTTGGCTGACAGGACAGTTTTTTCTGAGGGATGCTCTAAGCAGTATGAATATGTTTTACATTATTGGCTCTAATATATGGCCTCAGTGCCAGGCTGTGAAATCATGTAAGGCATCAATTCATTATTTCATGAACTTCAAAGTGGAAAAAAGCACAAAGATGAATCATAGCTATGCGTCAAGACCAAAATGGTCACACAGGACCTAGAGAAGACGTCAACTGAGTGCTATTCATTGTGTACATAAGCTAGTCTACACCACTCAGGACTGGGACTCTCGCCCAGGTTCTACCCACAAAAACAAAATATGCAGATGACATCTTCTCTACTCTTTAATAATTTGGGGGATTTTTCTTTTCTTCATCCTCGAATTTGCCAATTTTCTCTCCTCCTATCCTCAGTGTAGACAGAATGACAGCATCACTCCCTGTGATCATGTAGGGTGCAGGCTCCTTGCCTGACTCCTTGTTCTGCCTATCCACAGCATTTCTGACTGAGGAAATTGCACTGAGTCTGTTTCTATTGTTTTCAGAGAAACAAGACTTTAAGGGTGTTTTTATGAGCAATCAGGTTACACTGACAAAAAGATGGATTTGTACAGTATACTTGTCTTCTTAAAAGGAAAAAAGATATATATTTAAGGCTCCTGAAAATGGCAAACAGTACAGATGAAACAGGGAAACCTATACCCAGCATTACAACTATCTGTAGGAAATCCCCAGATACTCTGAAGGAACTCTTCAGGGCTAAGATCACCTGAACACCAAAGATGAAAAAAACAGGCAAATGCTTATATTTCCTAATTTGGTTTGGGTTTTTTTGGCAATTCTTCATTTCTTCTCTATAAGGTCTAAAAGAGAATCACTTTATCATGACTTTTCTGGATGCTTATACACCTACAGACTACTGGGGGGGAAAATGTCTTGGAAGAAATCCTTCTTTTTGTCTATTACTGGCTGTGCTACCTCTTAGAAAATCAGCATGTGTTGAACTAGGCTGAGGTTTACTATTACAAAGCCTCAGTACTTGAAAGAGGACCTTGGCACTTCTCACAATAGGCGTTGGATTAAATTAAAGTGTGCTCTTCATTTTATGGCATCTGACTTTCTAGAAATGCAGGTAGTTCAAGAACAAATGCATTCTTGGGAATATGGTGAAGTTTGGTAGATGTTGAGTTTTCTAAGCTAGGACTCAATAAAGTTAATGAAAGCCAGGGACTGCTTTAGAAATTCTCAGCAGAATTTCTTACCATTCAATTGCATTGCTTGGACCTGCCAGAGCATGAAGGTTGGTATCAACTTAACCTTCTTCATTCCCCTCATTCCTTCTTCTCTGGGAATTGTTTTCCTCCTCCTCAGAAGTGAACATTTCTAAACAGAAGCCAGTTATTTCTAATGCAAACTTGCTTATTGGTGTTTTGTGGTTTGGTTTTTTTGTTTTTTGTTTTTTTTTTTTTTTTTTTTTTTGGTTGGTTGGTTGGTTGATTTTTTCTCTGTGTGGGGTTGTTTTTTTGTGGGTTTGGGGGTGTTGTGGTTTAACCTGGCACTCACTTCCCCCCAGTAGGATGATGGAGAGAATTGGATAAAATATTAAACTCATGGGTTGAGACAAAGACAGTTTAATAGGACAGAAAAGGAAAGGGAAATAGTAATAATCATAAAAGAATATACAAAACAAGTGATGCACAATGCAATTCCTCACCATCTGCTGACTAATGCCCAGACAGTCCCCAAGTAGCAGGCTGACATTCCCCAGAGAGCTTCTCCCAGGTTTATTGTTTAGCACGATGTCATACGGTATGGGATATCCCTTTGGCTAGCTGGGGTCAGCTGTCCCAACTGTGTCCCCTCACATCTTCTTGTGCACCCCAGCCTCCTCACTGGCAGGACAGCATGAGAACCTGAAAAGTCCTTGACTTAGTGTAAGCTCTGCTCAGCAACAACTAAAACATCAGTTCTATCTGTGTTATCAACATTATTCTAATCCTAAATCCAAAACACAACACTATACTAGCTACTAGGAAGAAAATCAACTCTATCCCAGCTGAAAATGGGACAGGAGGGGGTGTAGTTTTTTTGCTTTAAATCATCAAAATGTATCAACTTTATGTTTATCTTGTATTCATTTACTTACTTCTGGCTGCCTAGAAGGTGAGACTGAATGGATGTGCCAAAAGGAAAAAAAAAAAAAATTAAAGTTGAATGGAATCTTTTTTTGACAAAATTCATCTTTAAAGACAAGTTACCATTGTGTGTTTTAGTATTGTGTTCACTGACCTAGACATGAAATTCTATAAGAAACTGTTCCCTTCGTCTGGGTTATACACTACAATCACACACATGCATATACATAGGCACAGCCTGTCTAATTACTTATCAAAGGTGCTTAGACAGAATCTGAGCATGTTGCAGTCCAGGATGTATTTATCTGCACAACCCCTTGTGAAACCACGGAGTGTTATTATCTCTACTTTTTTCTCTGTCAAGGGAAAGAAAGAGCCCACCCCACCAGAACATGTTGCAGGAACTGGCTTTGAGCTCTTCGTCTCTCTGTTGACCCATGAAGGCATCAAAAAAATCAGATTAAAATAGCTATCTAAAAATTACATGAGATGACTCCTATTCACTGTTACAAGTATAAACTCATACAGGAAGACTAATGAACTCTGATTTCCTGTGTCATAGGTTAATGATATAGTCACTAAATTACCTTTATTCTTTGTTTAGTCTCTGACCTTGGCTAGCATTCCTGGCTATTAACACATTATAAATATTAAACAGTAAAATACTTCTTTTAGTATTGAAAAATCTTACAGGCCTTTCAAAAAGTAGTTGACATAAAAACTGGGCAGCTGAACCTATCCATGCTCTGCTTTTGGCAACATAATAAGGCAAGCCTGCCTTCATAAGTTCATAGGATCACAAGATGATTCAGTTTGGAAGGGACCTCAGGAGGTCTCTAGCTCAACCTGATGCTCAAAGCAGGGTCAGCCATGGGTCAGACAAGATTGTTCAGGGATTCATCCAGTTTGGTCTTGATAAACCTCCAAGGATGGAGCCTGCATGATTCAGTTCAGCTATTCTGACCAATAACAATCACTGTCTCTTTACAGACAAAATAAACATCTCAGCATCGACAAAGAAAAAGCTGTGTCAGAAACAGCACAACTAGGTAACTCAATTTGCATAATAACTTGTGTCCTCTGTCCCCTTAATCCTCCCTGGTCCAAGAGTTCCAGCACCACTCCCATCCCCAGGGAAGACTAGAGGTAGTGCAGGCTGGGCTGTGGCTAATGCAGCCATGGCTGTGCAGGTTGATTCCATGTGCTTATGACATGGCCAGCTGCTGCCGGGCACTACTTATTATGCTTGAGTCATTTGCCTCTGTCTCACTGAGCTCTAATTTAAATCTTTCTATTCTACTCAGTTCTCAGTTACTGCACATCTTGAGGAATATAATATCTTTCAGATCTCTAACTTTTTCCACAATTTGATTGAAATTGGCTGGTAGATTCAAAAGCTAGGGAGAAGCCAAGAGGCTGACAGATAGACTGCAGGAATACATAAAGCTTAATTTCTTTAGGAAACAAGTCTGAAAAGCCAATCATTGTATGATTTCTGAATAAGATTTCAGAACCTTGAAGCTGTGAAAAATGTAGAAAGCAGAATGTTTCCTCAAACCAAGCAGACATTCAAAATTTTGGCATTAAAATGGCATTATTTCCATTGCAAATTTTCTTCTCGGTGGCATGGAACTTACATCAGTTTCTGCTGTTATGTAAAGACATTAATCCTACTTTAAATGTCTGTAGGCTTTTTAATCCAGCATCCCCAGTGTGCTTACAATAATTAAGTATGCCATGTAATGCTCCAATGAACAAAGGATGATTTGTGGGGAGAAGTAATATCTTTTATGAGACTAACTGATACAGTTGGGAGATAAATCAAACAAGCTTTCAGGCACAAAAGTTTCTTTTTCAGGTTATTCACATAGTTTGACAGTGGCTGTGTGCCTCACACCTTGCTGAAATAACTACCTTAGACTGAGTAATGTGTTAATATTCCAATTAAATTGGGGAGTATTGCATACAGAATGGGGATCAGCCACCCCTTCCAGGTGTCAGATCAGTTTCCATCAAATAATATATGGAATTTCAGATAATTTTTTTTTCTCTTACAGATTAATACACAGTTAAGAACCCCAGTTAATACCTGTGCCCTTCTTAATTGTTCAGGACTACTATGCTTAGAGATAGGAAAGGCAGGCTGAAGCATTAAATGGCAGAAGTCCTGGAAAGAAAAAGATAAAATATGTACAACTCTCTGTTATCTAGGTTTCCCACTGCTTTAATGATGTAAAGATCACTGCTGTGGACAATATGAAATTGCAGACAATATATAAGAAGCTTGAGTTGGAAATTACAGGTCTATTGAAGATATCTAATTGTTTAAAAAGAAGCCATGGGCTTTCCAGCTGAGTTGGACAGAAGAGCAGGTTTGTCTATACTGGAAAGGAAAAAGGAGAGGGAGAATAATGCAAACATTAACCTATCAAGATTTAAAGAGAAAATGGAAAATAATGAGAATTATGATGATCAAAAATATATAAACAATTGAAAATATTTTGACTGTTTTCAAATATTTTCTTTCAACATCGATTCTTGTATTTTGTATCTTTAAGGAAACAAAATCTAGCTTAAATTTTCAATAACAATCCTAAACCCAAAAATGAAATTAATAACTAAATTTTAAAAAGGTCAAAAGAAAACATGTCAATATCTTTTTAATAAAAACTAAGAATTAGGAAATAGATCAGTAACAAGTCCTTTTCACGCTTTCAAGTAAAATACATATATTTTAAAAAAAGTATTTGCAGTCAGATCTATGGTTTCATTAGCAGCAAGTCACTATTTCTGGGTGATGTGATCACTGAAGACAGCCAGTCCACCATCAGGGGCTTTATTTTACATGGGCAAGTCAGACTGTCTTCCAGAGAGACAAAAGAACTGCCTGTGGTCAGGATGGGATTTCATTAGAGGTCTGTTCCCCAAGAACTGTGGAAGTGAGGTGACATACTACAACCAGCTGGATGCCACTTGTGTTGTGATTATTCCTCATCCAAATTATTTGGTGTGCCTGGGCAGAAATTCAGGCTATAGTTGACAGACAATGGCCCCCTTTATTGGAAATCAGGGCAGAGTAAGGAGACGATAAAATCCCAGGTTTTAGCCTGACTTGATGATATGACATGTAACCAGTGGTCCATGACTGATACATCCCCAGTGTCTAAGCAACTGAAGAAGGGACAAGCCACCATTCTGCTCATAAAAGTGTCTTGTCTTTCCCCTATGTCTATCCTGTCTCCATATTTCCTTTTTTTCTTCTGATCTGAACTCCAACTCAGCTCACTGTGTTTATGAACTCATGATCCTTTGTGAGCACTTATGGTGGTCTGAGGAAAGATGAAGGTCACAGAAATATCATGTTAGTTCTCATCAGGTGCTGGTGATTACAGACTCACAAAGTCAGTTGCTCTGGTGTTTGTTCTGCAGTTAGTGAACATGGACCACCATCAGCCTCCCTGATGCTCAACATACTCTTGCTCCCCCAATGCACAGTGGTCTAGAGCTCCTGGAATGGGCAGTTTGCTCCTTCTTCTGACAGGCAGTGGCTTGTATACCTATGCCCTGCCTTTGCACAGCAAATGTTAAGTGAAGGTCAATACGTATGTCTAATAGTGCTTTCTCTCAAATAAAACATTAGGCTGGAAGGAGTCATTTCATGGACAAGGTATCACTCCACACAGAATGATGCAGTCAGTCAGTTACTGCGTTATAGCAGAGGCTCTGGTGTCAGTAGTTTCCCATGTTAGGACTGGCTGTTCAGGTGTTTTTTCCTATGTCACAGTCCAGCTTCTCCTCTCCCTCTCCCAATCTGCTCTGTCTCACTCCAACACAAAGTGCAGAGACCTAATCTCAACCCTGAGGCCTTGGTACGCTGCCATAAACCACAGACTGCAAATCCAAACTAGCTCCAGACCCAGAAGTGCCAGGTCTGGGGCAAGTACTAGCTCCGTCTTTACCAATGAACGTATGAGAACATCCTAACTGCAGTGTCTAAATGCGACCTAAATACAGCAATTTATCCCAATACCCTTTACTCATGGTTAATATCAAGAGTTTGAACTTGGCAAAGGCACCTAAATCACTTTCTCACTTTTTAAATACTTATCCTTCTAAATCACAATGACCCTTCTGGCCTTTTTCTCTGAAAGATGTTACTGGAAGTGCCAGCTCCAGACAGAGCTGAGGGGAGTAAGCAGGGTGTTAGTATTTGGCAGGAGAGGTGCCTGCCTGTCTCAGTTGTTGTGAACAGTTTGTGGCATGGTATTGTATGAAAAGTCTCATTTTGCTGTGTGTCACCTCTGGTGGGCTGACCCTGGCTGGACACCAGGTGCCCACCAAAGCCTCCCTATCACTCCCCTCCTCAGTTGGACAGGGCAGAGAAAATATAAGGAAAGGCTTGTGGGTCAAGATAAAGACAGGGAGATCACTCACCTATTACCCTCACAGGCAAATCAGACTTGACTTGGGGAAAAATTAATTTAATTTATTACCAATCAAATCAGAATAATGAGAAATAAAACTAGATCTTAAAAACTCCTTTCCCCCGCCTCTTCCCTTCTTCCCAGGCTTAACTTTATTCCTGATTTTTTCTACCTCCTCCCTCACAGCAGCACAGGGGGATGGGAAATGGGGGTTGTTTCTGCTGCTCCTTCCTCCTCAGGGGGAGGACTCCTCACACTCTTCCCCTGCTCTCACAGGAGACAGTCCTCCATGAACTTCTACAATGTGAGTACTTCAAATGGGCTTGCACTTCTTCATGAACAGCTCCAGTGTGGGTCCCTTCCACGGGGTGCAGTCCTTCAGGAACAGACTGCTCCAGTGTGGGTCCCCCACAGAGTCACAAGTCCTGCCAGCAAACCTGGGCTCCTCTCTTCACAGGGCCACAGGTCCTGTCAGGAGCCTGCTCCAGCACGGGCTTCCCATGGGGTCACAGGCTCCTTTGGGCACCCATCTGCTCTGTCGTGGGGTCCTCCACAAGCTGCAGGTGGAGATCTGCTCTACTGTGGACCTCCATGTGCTGCAGGGCACAGCCTGCCTCACTGTGGTCTTCACCACAGGCTGCAGGAGAATCTCTGCTCCAGCACCTGAAGCACCTCCTCCTCCTCCTTCTTCACTGACCTTGGTGTCTTGGAGTTGTTTCTCTCACATATTCTCACACCTCTCTCTGACTGCAGGTTGTTGCGCAGGGCTTTTTTTGTTCTTAAGTATGTTATCACAGAGACAATACCAGCATCGCTGATGGGCTCAGCCTTGACCAGCAGAGGGTCCATCTTGGAGCCAACTGGCATTGGCTCTGTCAGACACAAGGGAAGCTTCTGGCATCTTCTCACAGAAGCCACCACCACAGCCCCTCCACTGCCAGAACCTTGCCATGAAAACCCGATATATCACTGAATGGTTTGGATTTTACCGTGAGAAAGAAGTTTGTCTATGTCCCATAGGAATTGGCTGGTCAGATTTCTCATTACAAAAATAAGAGTTCTCCTCTGAAAGATCCCGTCATCTAGATGCTTGAATAGATTACAGCTGAATGAATGGAAAGAAATTCATGCATGCTACACTGATACAGAAACTTAATAGGCAGGCAGAACACAAAACAGCAGTAACAAAAAGAGAGAACATTCTCAGCACTTTTTTACCACTGCAGAGTGATTTCCTAGCTTATTCAAATACCCACACGGTTTGTATAGAAACATTTCTTTGCACTGACACCTTGAGATATGTATAACCTTCCTTTCACAAGTTAGAATGTCCTGTCACAGCAATTTGAAAATTTAGTAGAGAAAATACCTCAATCACAACACCTCTCCCAGCTGTTTTCTGCTGCAGTGAACTCCAGACCATAACATTCCTCTATGTAACGAGTCTCACAGCACAGCCTTTCAGATCTTGTTTGTCTGGGCTTTTTCATTGTTTAGTTACAGAGCAGACACATATTTCAGATATAGTTCTAATCTGAAAGGAGGTATGTTAAAATGACATAATAAATTCTGTGCGACTTCATGATGGTAAATTGAATTTGGTGCATTTATTAATTAAATTGATGATTTTATACTTGAAAGGTTGAAAACTCAGCCTGGCATATGAAAGCCAAACTTCACTTTGTCATCCTCACATGAAAAGGGTTGGAACAATCTTCTCTCCATGTCTGTGGTTTGTACAGGAAGATATGGTGAGTTTCACATGCTACTGCAGAGAAACTGTGGTAGGTCAATGGGAAACAGTTTTGTAGAAAAGGAGCTATATACTCACAAAAACTGGCTTAAGAGGGAGTCTCCATCACTGTAGGTATTTATGAACAGGGTAATTAAAAATCTGGTGGGAATTATGGAGGCATACCACGTCAGGGAAATGATCTAAATCATCTTTTGCACGGAGTCCTGTCTGGACCCATTCTGTTATATTAATCACATATATGTGATTTGATCATATATCACGTGATATATGATATCTGGGTTATTAATAATGAAGACTGTATAGCCATAATATAGAACCTCCCATTAAAAAAGTTTATAATTAAGCACACATGAGGTTATCACTGTGTCTTCAGATGGTATCATGAGGTTCACTCTTTTCTCTTAGGTTGTCAGTCTGAATACCAAGTAAACACTTCTTTTTTTGAATTGGCAATGTGTTTCATGGTGCCTCTCCACCTCATTCTATGTAATTTTCTTCCTCAAAAGTGTTTATTCCCCACTTGTGCTATGATTTTTGTTATGCAGCTTGGAGCATAAAGCAGCCTCCGCTTTGTGTTTCACCCCTGTTATATACTTATTTACTTACACTAAGAAGAAACAAAGACTTTCCAACAGAGAAACGCTGTTGTAGGTAAAAACAAAAAAAGTGGAACAATAAAACTTTTATGGGAATGTGCCCAGTATTACAACACCTATTCAGTAGTGCACAGCAAACCCCATAATAAAAACACCAGACAGATTTACTCTAAGGCACAAGAATGATGCTGTGGGGGTACATAGCTGTCCTCTTCAAACACTGACCTCTAGAATCCAACCCAAATGTGCTTTAAGTCAGAAAGGATCCTGCACCTTTACACTCTAAAGAGTCTATTCATCCTTACTTGTGCTATACTGGTTGAAACCCGTGCTCCATTCCCAATAGTCCTTAATTTTGTTTTTTTTTCTCCCTTTGACAATTTTTCCCACAGAGCACAAGATTTCTCACAGGAGTTTCAATTTCATGTACTTTAGCCATAGCCAAAACACAATGGGGGGGAATTTCACGGTCACCACTGAGTGTTTGGTACCTAGCTCCTGTGGGAAGTCAGTAGGGACAGGAATGTTACTATACTCTGTTAGAATACTTCTGACCTGTGAGAATTTTTCTTTCTGTCTTGGTTCTTGTAAATGTGTTGAAACTCACCAAATGTATAATGAAGTTCAAAGGAAGAACTTTGTCTTTCTTGGAACCTGAAGACCATCTGGACAGTGTCTAACTGTTGCACAGCAATAAAAATTTACAGGATATGTTCCAAACTTTTTAAATATCCAGCTATAATATTTGACCTGATGACCCTCTGTGCAATGGATCTGTCAAAGTCTAGGCTAACCTATATGAAAAGAGAGATCTTGACATGTTTTAAATTTGTCATTCATTTCATTTAATTGTCTGACCCTATTCTCATATTAAGAGATACATTCCAAACCTTTCTCCCTGTAGAACCTGCAACTCTTACTGACATACCAGTCACAGGTTGTTATACTTCACCAGGAATATGAAAATGTTGATGGTGTGACTTCACACTGAACCTGACAATTGCTTTCCTTGAGACAACACATTAAATAGATTACTTTTAATTTAATTTTCTCTCCTACTGAAATCAATGTGAGATTTTTTGTCATCATCAATGATAGTGCAATCAGACACCAATAATAGGAAACACTGTATAGAAAGTTTTTGTGCAGACAGTAAACTGCTACTATTTCTTATGGCCTATGCAGAAATTTAACTGACATTCTCCACTGAAGTGTTGGTCATGAGTCAGGATTTTCCAGTGTACCGGCCCAAAATTTTCTAATGGAGAGAAAATAATTATACTCCAAAACAGTTTATTGTCCACTGCTCTGAAATATGACCCTAATATACAGCCAAGAAGAACCTGGATATAAAAAAAAAAAAAAAAAAAAAAAAAAAAAAAGAAAACTGGAGTTAATGTGATATTATGGTATCACTTTAGCCTGAGAAATTTGGGTGGCATTTCTAAGTTATATTGGCCACTCTCAGTTACACAGACATATCTGCTCAGATAATTCCTTGGCACCCTCTGTGTTGTGCAAAATATTTGGCTGGTGACAATTAATCCACTCCAATAAATGATGTCAGGAAATAAGTAATGTCTAGTAAGACGGAAGGCATTTTCGAGCAGAGATTTTTATAACCCTATTGCCAGGAATGGGGACTTTTGGTTCCTCCCCTCTGCCCTACATTGAAGGATTTATATTATTTATTTTCTTAAACTAAAAGTTCAAGACCATTAAGGAACTACAGTTCATCTTTAAGATGAATTGCATACCAGCTGTGCAGTATTTCACATTAATGATCCAGTGCATATTGAACAGCATGCAGAGAAGCAGGATACCAGTTCTCTCTTTGCTAAACACAGCAAAATAATGCAATTGAGAATCCAGTTAGAATTGTTAGAAAAGTACAATGATTTCAGTTGTCTAAACCATAAACCACGAATAACTTAAATCAAGAAATGTAAACCTTTCATGACTGCAACTGAGTTCTACACAAATCACAACCTGTATCCTTACCAGAGTTCATGGTTACAGGTCCTTTGTAAACAGTTATCCAATGAAATAGTAAATATTTAAAATTTCTGTTATTTGAGTTTTACAGGAGACCACATATATCACTAGGTAGTTTCATTTTCCAGGAAAAGATTACTGCTACACTAGGAATTATTTCAGCCTTTAATGAATTTCCTATTTGAATTATTAATGTGTATTCAATGTGGGTTACAACATCATGTGTAACAGCTGAAATCTGGCTTTTAAATGATTGGTGGTTAACAAATAGCTTTTAGGTTAATTAATGAAAGCTAAGGAAAGGATTGTTTCTTGTCCTGTATCTGATAGGAGGTGGGATGAAATAGGTTGTAGAGTATATCTTCATGACAGTGACAGAATTTTGGCTGCTAAAGTAGGATGATACTGGCCAGGGACTCAAGAAATGTCTTTACAGTGTGATCATATTGATGTGAAGATCAGACTTATGTTTTTATTATCTTTTTTTTTTTTTCCAAATAAAAGCAGCTAACGACCCACACAAAATCTTAAGATAAAATGCAAGAAGCCTCTTACTCTTAAAAAAAAAATGTAGAAAAAGGAAACTACAGTTTTTCTATATTTTTAATTCTGAATTGAACTATTGTTTTGAATAGGAAATGCATCTGTAAAACATCGAGCAATCCTTTGTTGTGCACATGTGGTTATAAAGTCATATAACAATGTTGAATACAAGGAGGTAACTCCTGTGGATTTGTCTTTCCATAAGGCAATGGAAAGAGGGGAAAGTGGGTTTCCTGTTAGGTGTCCCATATTCCTATATTTCCGTTTCTTGAAGTTCACTGAGAGCTGAGCTGAAACAGTCTGCCAAGAATAACAGCATGATTCTCATACAACTGTTTCTTTTAAGGGCAGTAAAAAGCAAAGGAGTTATTCTTGGCTCTGCAACACAATTGCTTATTAGTACTTCTAACTTACAGCAGACCAGGCAGATAACTAGACATTTGACTTCTCTATTATTAACATCCACTTTTTCCTGTTTCAAATTCTTTTTTGGTCCTCCAATAGCATTTTTTTTCTCAGAGTACAGTGAGAAAATCCCTGACTCTTTTAGATGTACAAGGTCATTTTTTAAACAGGAATATTAAATGGGATCAGAAACCAGCTGTCCCTCACAAGTAAAAGTTGCTTATGGTGTCACCAATATGTGGTCATTTCCACTACTGTTTAACCAGATCATGCTCTTGATAACATAGAACTGAACTCCTGCAGCAAAGAGATGTTTTAGAAGAGATGAACGATGATGCACAGATTCAGGTACCAAAACCAGTCAAAGAAGTGCATGCATTTCAAGTGAAGAGTAATTCACCGTGTCTCAGCAATTTGCCAGACCAAGACAATGTTGTGATGCTGACTGGATTTTCCTTGTGGCCTCGGTGGCCAACTAAGCTATTTAATTCTTCAAGAAGAATAGCTCAGTGCTGTGTGAGGCTTCATAGAGATCTCCATGCCCATGTGCTCTACTCACAAGCAGGATGTTCTGCAGGCATAGTCTGTCCTTTGTACACATCAGCCATTTAACAACTGTAGGTGCTATTTCCCTGTACAGAGAGTGTTTTAAAGGGAAAGTAGCAACTTAAAACATCTTTAAAGAAAAATAAGAAGATGCTTACTTTAGAGAAGACTGCAGAGTAATATAAAACACTTTGTGATTGTAGATTGTGTGGAAAACACAACTAGAACCAAATTATTGTTTCTCTAAAAGTTATGTAAATCGTCTAGTGCCTGCATTGATTGCTGCTTTGATCACAACCTGGCTTTAATAGATTTGATTTTCAATGATTAAATCTCATAGCCCTTTCATCTGACTTTGCTAATGCACTGGGAAGCCCAAGGACTGTTCAATAGCAGTTCTTGTGGTTTTTTAGCAGCGGCCTACATCCCTCCTTGCCTTGCCCCTGGCTGCATCCTCCCCTGAGACCAATCCTCTTAACACCCCTCTTACCTGAAATGCCCAGCATCCATTATGCAAAAAAGACTTCTGTTAAAAAGGGATTTACAACCACTTTCTGAAAATGGTTCTCCTACAGTAGAAACATCTCAGCACCATCAGGCCAAGTGAAGTATCCTGAATGCTTTATCCAAACCAGGAAGATCTAATCTCTTTGAAGCTCCCCTAAGAAATGGTATTTAGAGTACTTGCAGCACTGCAGGTGTCCCAAGAAAACAGTGCCATATGTGCTGCTGATATAAATTGATGGTATTTATTCTGCAGTAAGCTAAATCTTTAGATTCTCTCTTCTGACACACACTTCTACAGCCTCTCCTCCCCTTCCATGGGATGCATGAAGGATGGATACAAAACCAGAGGGCATCAGAGCCTGTGCCAAAGCAGGAACAGGAGCCCTCTTTGGAGTCCAACCATGATCACCTGCTTATCACCTGGGGAGCCATCACTCTCCACAAACCAAGCTGACTGTAAACTCCTCCTGACAGTTTTAATTTCTCCAAGGGATGTCTTTATTGGACAGTCTCTCTATATCTCCTATTGACTTTTATGAAGGACATCACACTTCTGTTTTTTTATCATGGTGTGGAAAGCTCAGAAGGTATAATGGAGGGACAAAACAATTCAGATTAAAAAAAAAAAGTGGAGATCCTTCTGTAGATAATTAGTTTCTTCAATTAAAAATAAATGAAAAAAGGATAGGACAAGGACAAGCCCAACAAAATCCAGGTTTGAAGCAACTGAGCAGTAAACCACTATAATCCTCATTTACACTTCACTGTCTTCTCTGGACTTCCTGGACATACACTGGTGATGAAGCTGACACTCAAAAAGCAAACAGTGAAACAGGGAGCATGGTAAAAGGGCTGTTCTTCAGACCAAATCAAGAGGGAGCTGTCATCTCCATTGTCTTAGTTTGGGCTGAAATAGAGTTAATATTCCTTTTCAGAGACTAGATGAGTGCTGTGTTTTGGATTTAGCTTTGGGTTTGGTATGAGAAGAATGCTGATAGCACACTGATGTTTTCAGCTGTTACCGAGACTTCAAGGACTCTCTGACTCCTCAAGTTCTGCCCGTGCGCAAGGGCACAGGGAGCAGGGAGGGAGCACAGACAGAGCACCAGACCCTAATTGGCCAATTAAATATTCCATATCATGGAACGTCATGCTCACTATATAAAGGAGGGGTGGTTGGGAAGGAGCTCTCTCGCTTCCGGGATTGCGACTGTGGGATCTTGGTATCTCGGGGTCGCTGGCCGGGAATGGGCTGGATATTGGTCAGCGGGTGGTGAGCAATTATGCTGTACATTGCCTGTTTATATATTTCTTTTTGTTTTCCCCCCATCATCGTTATTGTTTTCATTTTATTGCCATTATTAAACTGTTCTTATCTCAGCCTGCGAGTCTCCCTTCACCCCTCTAATCCGCTCCCCCATTCCCAGGTGGGGAGGGGGAAGGGAGGGTGATTAGCTGTGGGGGTTGGTTGCCGATCAGGCCCAAACCACAACAGCCATGAAGATTTGGTTGATTTGGAAAAGATGTAGCAGTATGGAGCAAGTTTCAGTAACTAGAATGAAGATGTGTACATCTTATATAGAACGCTAGAGATTCTGAAAAGACCTCCTTCCTGACACAGATAAATAAAGATGCCACCAAGGGAGTGTACTACATTAAAAATTGACACAGACAAGTAGTTGATTTCTTCATAGGCTTCAGTTAACTATTTAAGAAATGACAATGATTATACTTCCTCTCTCCTATCCTTTCATCTGCTTCATTTCTGAGGTCATGTATTGTCCTCTTCATTGTGTTTTTTTTCTTACCTTATGAGCCCTTGTTTCTCCTGGGAAGCCCCAAAAAGTCTGTTTTATAGAGGAAAGTTGTTAACTCTGAGAAAAACATGAACATGATCCTTTGCTGTGGAAGGGAAGATTTTTCTTTCTGCAGGCAAAGGTTCATTTATGTACCTGCCATGCAACTACAGAGCAGGAAGAGAACAACATGAACAATGGGGCTCAGTTTTGTGGCCACTCTCACCACCCAGGCACACCTGCCAACAATATACTTCAAAAGGAGGGGCTGCATTTCATGAGATCCTCTTTTTAAATCATGAGTGTTTTCTCTTAATTTCTAATTTCACAGATGTTTAATCTGGAGACTAAATGCTCTAAAAATGTAAAGGTCCAAGAAAATATTGGAGATCAAATTGAGATGAGTGAGTAGGACTCAAGTTTAAGTTCAGCTTGACTTCCTACAGCAGAACCAAGAGAGGTAATGGAGGAAAACTGCAAAATGCAAAGAAACTTTTTCATGCCATGAACAAAGGTGTAAAACCAGAACAAACTCTACTTTCACATTTTCTGTTGAGGATCTGTATTGGGTGGCATTAGTTAACACAAGTAGCTGACATGTTTAAGTATATATGGAGTTATAACCTCTGAGGGTTTTTTGATGCTTCAGTGAAAGTTGGGCTGTAAGGGATTGAGGATAAGACAAGTAGGAGCACAAAGCTGGTCATGATGAAAGTTATTACACACCTAGTATTGACTTCTCTGTCAGATTAAATCTGTTACACAGCAGAGGCAACAACTGTCCTGTCATACTGCATATTTCTAACTGAACAAAAATCTTGTCAGTAAGTTAATACTGGCTGCTGTGATTCTGGGGTCATCTGAAGAATAGCAGGAGAATTTGTGAATTTGAAGCTGCTTTTCACGACATCCACTTGATCTTGGATATGAAGAAAATCTAGTCATTAGTCTGGACTCCATGACCTCTGTGTAGGTCTGAAATTTGCAAAACAGTTCATCCATTCACAAACTGTAGTTTCCTTTCCTCTCCTCCCCTTCCTAAAGGGAATTTCAGTAAAAGTATCAGTAAATTCTACAGGTCTTTTATGATGTAAGCACCATTTGCTTTCTGGCCCTGAGACTACAGTTGATTGAATGAACCTTTAAATGTCTTACCTAAATCCATTCAGTCCCTTGGAGATAGTCCATGAATTTTAGTGGGTGTTGGATTAGCCCCTAAGGGACTCATTTGTAAAGCAGTAAAAGATACAATTTGTGTGGGAAACAGGCTTCCCAGGTAGATGAGTGCTATTTTGTTATATGATCAGAGGTCTGTATATTCATTGATCCATGATGGTAAGATGGTTGTAGGAAGCAAGAAGAGGGGACTACAACCCCCCTTCCCTTGCCAACTATAATCACAGATAAAGCTTTCCAACCTGATTTTGATGATATCTTGGACCAAACCCTGAAATCCTTGCCTAGTTAGCATTCAGCCAAACCTCTCACTGAAATCAGACGAAGCTCTAGATGAGAGAATGAAAAATCAGGGTGGAGAGCCAATTGCCTTTTAACCACATTTTCGTATTGAAATCAATTCTGCACTTCACTTACGTGACAGATGGCATTTGGCACTTGTGTCAGCACACAGCAGGAAAGACAGCTGGAAGTTTGCACAGTGTGTTTCTGTCTTCCTCGGTCCTTCATGCATGGAGGACAGGTGTATTTGCAACAGAACTGCAAGAGAGCCCTGCAGCATGGCAGGTAATACGGTCCTGGGTACAGGCTTCAGGATTTGATCTGTCAGTCCCATTTCAGCTGGTTAAAAGTTTTGTGACTGAATCACCTGTGATAACTGGGCAGATGGCAAATTTTACTATTTCAATTTGTCTTATATTTCATTATCCCCTTAACATTTTAATTTGACTGCTCTAATAAAATAATCAAATTTTATGAAGCTTGTTTTTCTGCTGCGTAGGCAAACATCACAGATATCAAAATGTAATACAAAGGCAAATACTCAGGATCATCAAGACACCCTGTATCCATAGTGATTCATTTATAATGCATTAAAGTTATAGTGCTTTAGGCTAGTTTAACTGTTCAAACACATTAGGAGAAGTGCTTCAGATAACTCCATCTTGGGAACAGAGAGATATTTCAGCAAGTGATGTGTTCTGGGAGCTTAAAAAGCAAAATGTGTTGTCATGAATGGTTTTAACAGGTGATCTGAGATTTAAGAATCCTGGAGGCAAAGTTAATTTAGTCTTCCAACCATTTTTTCATATTTACTGCTCAAATTTTTTGAAAAAAAATATGAAGAATAACTCCGGGAGGGCACATTTCTTGCCAGTATTTTTCATTTTCCTACTAAAATTAAATACCTGATGGAGACAAGGAAAAAATCTTTGTCTTTCTGTTCTCTGAAAAAGGAAAATCTTTTTGTAGTAAATTTTGCTCTTTTGTTTTGGTAGCAGTTTATTAACAGGCTAGGAACCCTGATGGACCCAGGCAAAGCTTAATAATGTCTGACAAGCTGTTCACAGTAAAACTGGTTAATGTTACCTTTGCTTAGCTCAGATGTTTTAACTTTGCTTGCCCCTTAACCCATTATGCGAAAGAGGTAACAATAAAAGCACAGGAAAGAAAAATTAGCTCTATTTCTGTGTTCAAGTGGAAGAAAGCAATACAATAAGCAAAAGCAGTCCATTTTCTATATACTGTATAATGCAGAAAGTCTTCTTTTTCCAGCAAAACTGTATATTGGATAGACAACCTAATCCCACAGCACTTACTCCAGGAAAACTGCCCAGAGGACTGGAGATCCCTAATGCACAGGAAAAGTCACATACAATTATCTCTTCTAAATTATACTGGAAAACCTTTGCAGGTTCAATGAATTCCACTATTTCTGACACACAGGATTCCCTGCCAGATGTGTAAAGAAATTACAATTAAAGACAACTAAAAATGACCCAATTACTAGTTTTAACTCTGTTATCCTCAAAGATGGAGGAGAGCAGGGGGAAATAGAAAAGAGAAAAACAATGAATGAACAATAGACACCATGAACTTTAGCTTATATTTTTTTCCCCTGTCCTTGTGGGGAGAACTTCCAGAGGAAAACGCCCTACTAAAAATTAGTCCATATTTTATGCCACAGTGTATTGTAAGCAATTGAAATAGACTTGAAAATAACAAAATGATTGTAGTAAAAAGCATGTTAGACATACGATGTTTACTATGAATAATTTCAATGTTAATAAATGTCAAAAGTAAATAATTACTATGATAATTGAGTAATTGTAGTAATCTGGGAAATCAGAATAATATTAAAGTCAGGTGCACCCAAAAGAAAACACCCGAAGATTACCAGAGATTTAAAACCAGTATTAAATATTATTTTTCTTTGATTGACAGTATTACCTTATTTGTCTCTTCAGGAAAACATAATCTAAATAAGCAGGATGTGGTGTTCAACCAGAGACACCATTGTCTTCCATCAAAATAGTATTTCACCTAATTACAGGATAAACATAAATAAAATTCCTGTCCAGTCTTATATTGCCTTGCCAGCAATACAGTAAAAATACTATGTTGTAACTGTGAAGCTTATTTCCTTCAGGTTTTACTGTGTAGTTATTTTCTCACATATCTTATACCTGGAGTTGGGTTGAGCAGAGATCTGAAGCAGTGATGATGAGAAAAAATTTGTGAAGAAAAGGGCTTGTTCCATTCAGAGGCTTTTATGACCCCTTCTATGTATCATTGTGGGAAGAGAGAAACAACTTTTGGGGCTTTGCCACATTTGTGACCTGTTCATTGGTAGAACTCTTTCTCAGCTCATCTTATTAACTGCAGTATGTGAATTAATAACACATACACATTAGAGCTGAATCTAGCTTTTGCCTTTGTGGTAAGAATTTCTCAGAATATCTTTTTTTTTTTTTTTTTACCTAACCCACTTCTCTGAGATATCCCTTCAGTGTTCTCAGGGGCTTATAGAAGGTGAATCTGTTTCAAATAGGTCAAATACCTTTATTCTCTATATAACTATTTTTAAACTTGCTTCTTTATAATTTTATGTAAGTAGCCCTTGAAGATGATATGACTTTTTGTCAGAGGCTTTCTTTCCTGAAGTTGTGTCTGTAACTAAGAAATGTTATCAAATTAGTATCCATGTTTATTCCTAAAGTAGTTACATAGTAACTCTTCATTGTATTTTATGACTGGGCGATATGTACATGAAGTTATTAAATATTCAGTTAAATATCAGGAAATGTAGATATATAGGACTTTCAAGGGCACAGCTAAGAAAAGTAGGTTCTAATTTTTAAAGATCACAGATTTTCTCACCTGTGAGGAATTCTCCATTTATGAGGATATATAACACACTGGAATTAAACAATCTGAAAGCACTTTTCCTCATCATTCTCTAAATGTAAAGGGTTAAACTTTTTTTTTTTTTTTTTAATATATATTTTTGACAAGATTTTAGGTGTTTACAGTGCTCCAAGAAATGAATCTGCACTGGGATCTCAGCTTCCACTTGGCTGCTTCTAGCACCCAAACTCATTTGTCCTGAACCAGCTGCATATTTCAGTGTAGACTGCACTGCAGGTAATAAGAGAAGAGGGAAAAGGAGAAATTTTCTGACTTGTTTTTATGGCTATTAATAACATTCATTATCTAGAAGTCCCTCTAAAACATTCTGAGTAAAGTATCCTTAAATATTTTCATTTTCTTAGGTGGCACTTTTCCAAAACAATTTTTTTCCCCAAAAGTTAAGATCATATCTATGGTACATTCTGTCTGTCCTGGGTTTAAGTGAGTGGCTGTTTTTTTGGTAGGGGGAGAGGGATACAGTAGTGGGCCCTTGTGAGAAGCTTCTCAGAGCTCCCCCAGCTCCAAGTCAGCGCCAGCTCTGCACCAAGGCTGAGCCAATCAGCTGCGCCTCTGCGATAATGTATTTAAGAAGGAGACCTGGGAGGAGTTGGAGTTGTGACATCTATGTGAACACATAGGTCAGTGAAAGAAGGGAAGAGAAAAGCAGGGGGGAGGTGTGCTGGAGCAGAGACCCTGCCCTGCAGCCCTTGGTGAGATGGCAGGGTGGCCCTCCCCTGCCACCCATGGAGGTCTACAGTGGAGCAGATGTTGACCTGAGATCTGTGGGGAGCCCCATGCTGTCTCAGGTGATTGGGCCTGAAGAAGGCCAGGACCTTGTGGGAAGAAGCAGCTTCCAATGTTATAGTTCTGCACTGGGAGGATGCAGCATGCGGGGGTGTCCCACGCTGGAGCAGCTCAGGAAGGGCTGCAGCCTGCAGGTGGGACTCAAGTTGGAGAAAGTTGGTGTCCCACGCCATGGCATCCAGGGAAACACTGTGGCCCATGAGAGGGACTCAAGTCAGAGGAAGTTTGTGGAGGATTGTCTCCTGTGAGAGGGGGACAATGATGGAGCAGAGGGAAGAAGTTCCAAAAGTTTCTCCCTGCTTTGAGATGGAGGAAGCAGCAGCACTGACTGCACCCCCTCATTCCCTTCCCCTGCAGAGCTGGGTGGAGGTGGTAGAGATATAGGGAACAAAGATGAGTCCAGGAAGAAGGGAGGGCTGGGAAAGTGTTTCCAAGATGTGGTAATGCTTCTCACTGTCCTACTCTGTCTGTTAAGTGTTGTTGTTGTTAGTCTGTATTAAAATTATGCCTTTTTTTTTTTTTTTCCCCTAAATAGTTTGTCTTTTGCCTGTGACTATATTGGGTGATTTATCCTTCCCTGTCCTTATCTTGAATCCAAAGTTTTATTTATTTTCTCCTTCCCAGCGCTGAGGGGGAAGGGGAGAGTGAGCAGCTGCATGGTGCTCTGTTGCCCTCTGAGCTCAAACCACTAAGCCTTCAGTTTTATTTTCTCCTCATTGTTGGGGGGGGGGGGGGGAGGGGGGAAGGCTGTGTTGTAACCAGTTGTCGTCTGAGCTCAAACCACAACACTGTCCATGAAATTTGTCTTCTTCTTTGATAAAACTAAGTAACAACAACTTCAGGCTGGTTTGACACCTGACCAACTACGTGAGGATTTATGACCTGACATTTTCAGTCTATCTGCAACCTTGAAACTAACAGTTTCTATTAAAGATTTTGTATAAACCACAAAACATAAAAAATGGTTATGTGCATTTTTCAAAATGTATAATGAAAAAAAATAGTAAAGAAAGTTATTGCACAGTTGGATTCTATAAAAACTGCTTTTTAGAATCTTTCCTCAGCAAACTTCGCTGCAATAAATACTATTTTATGACCAAAGAAATGTTACCCTTCTAGTCATTTGGATTGTTCCTGGGAGATAGCTGAAAATTTCTAGAATATCTCAACAGTTAATGAAACAAGCCAGAAAACCTTATAAGCATTCAAGGTACTCAATTTTCCAACATTATATATATATATTTTATATTTTTTTTTTTTTATACTGCATAAAGGCTCCTGTAAGACTACAATAACCTCACAAGTAAGACCAAATTATAATAGGTTAGTTGTTTTTGTGATGTAATTGAGTTCAGTTCCTGGGAGATGAAACAATATGAAGAATAAACTTTTTAATTGAAATTGTTTCACTGCAGAAATGAAACAGTAGAAGGCTTATGGAGGCTTGTATCTTTATTTTATTCTCAGTGACACAAGCAGTGAGACAGTGAAAATTTCATGCAGGCCATGGGATAAATAGGGTAACTGGGGAACTGAGCCATGTAAGAGAACAAGTTTCTACCTGAGTTCACTAAAATATCCCTCCACAAATGCCCATGTCATCAAAGATCCTGCCTAGAAGAGCTGTGGGCAAGCTCTGTGGAAAAGTTAGTTGAATGAATATGAAGACTGTGTTCTCACCTCTTTCCAAGTCACTGTTGAGATATTCTAAAGATTCCTATTGCCAAAACGTTTCCTGCCTGTGAGTAAAGAACAGCATGTTGTCCAGGGCTGTCAGACCAGTGCTTTCCATGACATGGTATACAATTGAGTTGCAACAAAAAAGAATTTAATTTTGACTTTAACAAGTACTTTGATATTCCTTATAATACATATTTAAACACAAATCATCTGGTTGGCTCTGCCTTTCTTTCCAGTTTTACCTCTTCTAGGGGTGTAGTCACATGCAGGTATGGGAATAAGTACTGTCATGAAGGAAGGGTGGAGATGGTTACCAGGTCACAGCAGTCATTCTCAGGGTGTACTCATGGACTTGATTTAAACTGAAAGAGCTGGATGAGCTATTTGCCTGTCACAGTGCAAATGATTAAGCAAGAGATAGGTAGATTTATTCTACCAGCCTTCTGTATCCATTTCTTTCATGTTATATGGGGTGACTACACACCATAAAGAAGAAGGGGAAAACAGAATATTGTGATCTCATAATTCCCTGATGCATCCAGTAAACAGAAGCTGTAACACAGAGACATCTTACTCAGATAAGTTTTGGGGAGGAAAGAATGCAACACACCCAAGTAAGAGGCTTCACCACTTATTTGAAGAAGCATAACCCAGTCTGACCAGGGGAAAAAAATATTTTAGAGTTGTCTGGAGACTGTCTGGATGTGAATCTAAACAATTTGCCAAGATCTGCTGCCTTTCAGTGATAAACTAAAATTTGAGATCAAGTCCACCTGTTCTAATTTTCATGAGGTGAAGGCTCAATCTCATAGGTAGAAGTTAAATGAAGGTAGGATTTATACTGTTACTGCAGATAACAAAATTTTTGGTCATTTTTGTGAAGACTCAGTTTGCAGTTTGTGAACACTCGTAAGCATCACTGCAGAACCCCTAACTTGCTCACGGGCCTACTTTGCAAAGGGGAATGTTACATCAATGATGAAGGACTGGGCTATGGTATAACAAGAATTCAGAAGGCGTAGCCGAATTTATGACTGCAGGGACTGAGTTTTTTTAAAAGACACAGCCATCTCACTTTGTACCAGGCCAGATTTATACCTGTATTACTCCATTGACTTAAACCCACACACACGTTTGATTCACTGGTTTTAAGGAGGCTGGCTTTTCTCTGGAATATTTATTGCTGCAGTCATCATCTGAGGCCCAGGAGGAACGTGCCCCGTGTTGGGAACAGCACAGGACATGTTTGGTTCGGCCAGGATGACTCTGTGTTGGCTGCTCACTGAGTGGTCTCATGTCTCCTTGCTGCTGCATTCAGCTCCATCCTTTGGGAGTTGTGGTTTAGGTGGGAATTTTCAGAGACATTGATATTGATATGAATGATCGTAGCTGTCACTGACAAAGTGGGAGGGGAAACAAACCTAGTGTCAAAGCAGTGTGATCTCAGGCATTGGTCTCTTAGATGGTAGCCTGTGGAAACTGAGAACAAAAGGTGAAGGGCATGGGTTTGGTTAAATCAGAGCACTCTCAGATTAGTCATCCTCTCAGATACCCAGCTGGATGCTTCAGATAGTTTTCATGATATTTTCTGTCAGGAAAAATTATACGGTTCTGACTGGGTGGGATTCAAAGCATTTTCATGTTTCTCTGTAGGTATGGGTCCAGTTTGCTTGCTGGGACCATGTAGGACTAAACCAGCCAGAACATCTTATAGCAGCTGCTGGTGCTGGTGGTGATGATGATTCTTTTAATGCCTTCCATGTTCACATTTTAGAAACTGAAGGGCTGAAGTGCTCTGGTATAATGGCTCTGAGGATATTCTCTGGAGTTAGCGAGCTGTGGTTTAATTACTCAGATTGAACAATCTAAAGATTCCTTCTAGTCATAAACTCCTGGAAAAAAATATTGTAACTCATAACCTGAAGGGAGCCAAAAGCAGTCTAACTGGCTAACTTACACATTTTTTAAAAAATTGTTCCAACTGATTTACTTGTGAACATTAAGAGCTCTTTTCTTTATGATGGAGAGAAGTAGGCAGAAGGAATGTGGCTCACATCCTACTCTTGACTTGGTGCAAATCATGTTTACACCATCATAATTTAATCCTACAAGTATAAATGAAGGTGAAATCAAGTTAGTGAACCAGATTATTCTCAAATGTATTAAAATTCATCTGGAAGTAGTTTGAACAAAGATTCTATGTTAATAAATGTGCTGCATCCTAGAGAAGACCTAAAATATTATTTTTCCTAGAAAATTCTTCTTTCAAAATTTTATTCAGGAAGAATTCATAAAATATTGAAAATTAGCATTCTTTCCTCATACTCCTCCTTCTATCTTTTCTTATTTGTCCCACAGAAGAAAAAAAAAAAAAAAAAAGAATATGTATAACTGTGAAAGTACATATACAGAGACCTTTCATCAAGAAAAATTGCTATATTTGTTTATCTGCTTAAAAGAAATCCATAACTTAGGAATCAAACACTTTTGAAAGCTCAAAGCTGTCTTGTATAGATTTTATAAAAAATCCAAGAGTGATGGAAAAGCTGTATTTGGCAAAATACTCTTTTCTGATGAGATGTGCTTTATTGGGAAAATGGTGATTCATCTTTAATGTTTTGTAAAATGTCGACCTCACAGGTGATGTCACACATACATTCACCTCTCTCCTCATTCAGTAAGAAAGTCTACGTTTAATTTATCACTGTGATTAATAGTGATATGTTGTTATTTTTCAAAGCCCAATTTCTAAAACTTTCTAGTTCACTTAATTTCAGAGTTCAGCATAAAAACATGAATATCAAGGGCTACAGAACCAAAAATGTGGGAGGACAGAACCGAAAGTTAAAGCAGAGTTGCACAAGAGTCATCTAGATTTACCAGATATACCATAAGGACTAAATGAATTTCAGATAACTTGAAGTCAGATTTCTAATCCCCGCAATTCACAAGTGAAGAGATAGAACCCACATGGGCATGCACATCCTGTGTCCCTTTCCCAAGTGGAGTTACAGGTTTGTCCTGACCTTGCACACTACTTGTGGGGGCTCGAATCTCCCTAGCATGTGAAGGACAGCCTCCCCTTGGCTGATACAGTTGCCTCCATCCATGACTCACATTTTTGAGAAATCACTTTCTGAAGGACAGAGGGGCTGCAGGGTCATTGCTCATTGTATAATCATGCAAACTTTGATGAGACAGTAAGACAATAATGGTGATGGACGTTGATGATAATGAAGACAGTGCTTACAAATTAGCACAGTTCCCTGGAATTTACTAAGCCCTTAGGTGCCTAAAGCCTAGAAACTATTTTCTAACACGAGGGGAGTTGAGAAACTTATGTTTGGCTAACCAAGAAACCTGCTCATTAATTCACCATCTTTGCTCTACAAGAAGCCCAGAAGAAATCAATGAGTGGTGTAGAAGCTGAAAAGCCAACAGCTGATCTCAGAAAAGAAAAATGTGACTAGATTACAACACCTAAGAGCCTAAACTCCTGTTAACTTTCAAAGCAGTGCATTAAACTTTTCCAATCCTTTCGCAGTTACAGTTATTTCTTTCAATTCAGTTCACCGTATGGAAAATGGTGAAGAGATGGAAATTTTTACATACCAAACATCTTCTGATTTCTGATTAGGACATCATATAGCTGTGTTTCTTTTTCAGAGCATGCCAGTTCATCCTATTTTCTCAAAATTACTTTGAAGAGAACAAAAAAATTATCCCAGAATTTTCAACGTAATCCAAATTTAGGAGTACCTCTTTTTAGCTGTAGGAGTACAGCTTTATTTATCAGGCTGAATACAGAGGCAGGATCTTGTGCAAGGAACATCTCACAGCACGACACCCTTGCCCAAACTTGAGGGCAAGAATATAAAATTTATACTCAATTCTGTCTCTCATTTTTATTCAGATGATGAATAAGAAGTCAACACTATATGCTGTGCTGCAGGGTGTCTTCCTCATAACACTATTTGTATCCAGAAGTGCAGATAAACTAAACCTCAATTAACCATATCTGGTTTTAAACCCTCCTGATGTGCACTCAACCTATTTAAAAAGAGGTAGCACTGTAACTTGTCAATTTATCTGAAAAACAGCAATAAAACCGTCTGCTTAAGAAGATAAAGCATGGTTAATGATCTCTGCATGCTGGATTCCTGAAATCTCCTGGACTCTCATAAGTCTTTACTGCATCAGCCCCACTCATTTCATATTCCAGGGCTGGTCTTCAGACCCAGATACCTGCAGGGTTCACAACTGAACATCCAGTTTTCTTTCAATTGAAATGGTTTTACATATTTCTTATATTTCATTACCTTCTGTGGAAGTGGACAGGTAAGATTTCAAAGTAAGGAATATTTCGAACAAATACTGCCTGCTTTTGAGTCTGAATTCACATCTGTGTATGTAGCAATCTCTGTCCTCTAAGAAAAGATCTATTTCTATGGTTTATATTTTCTTCATGGAGCACAGTTATCAAAATAGACCTGTATATTTCAGTATGCCTTAAGGATGCACAGGAGCATTTACAACAGCTGTGAAACAGGATATAAATAGGATTCTTCATGTTACACAGTGGTTTTTTTTCATTCCCAGCATCACTGAAGTCCTACTTTGACCCTTGATAATGTCCTTACATCTTTCGTCTCTTAAGACCATCACTTATATTAGTGTAGCAGTAGTATTATAGCTCATGAGCTCACAACACTTTAAAGTATGAGAATTATCCCCCAGTTCTAGCACAAAGCCAAAGGAAAACAACTGTGCTGTTAGTCTGTTATTTGATTGCTTCCTAGCAAGTCTTTCTAAATCTGTTGCTTCAGAAGTAATTTAAAGCAGCATTATGTATGTCAGTACTTGTTAGAAAGTTGTTTAGTTTATGGCTGAAATATACCATGTTGATGGATTTAAAAAGAGCCTAAATCCTCAATTACACAATGCTATTCAACATGATGAATGAAGAATCTGGTCAATTAAACTACCTCTTCATGACAACTATTCTCTCTAATTTTATTGTGAATTCCACCACTGTTGCATATACGTATTAAATCTCTTCTTTAAATGTTTTCTGTTTTAAAGAAAAAAAGTTTACCAAAAAAAAGTTTACCAAATTTCCATTTAAAAATCAAGTGCCTGATAAAGTATTGTATTTCAGGTGCCTGACTGTTGTCTTGAATCAGATTTTTGCTGTGAATAATAAAGCCCCAAGGTGATTTAACCCTAACATTATCCCTGTCAATTTGAAGTTTATTTGCCTGCAGGTCTGTGACAGATACAGTTATATCTCACTGGATCCTGATGTTTTATGAGAGATTTCAGAATTAAAAAAAAAAACAAAACAAAACAAAACAAAAAAACAACAACAAAAAAACCCACAAACAAACAAAAAACCCACAAACAAACAAACAAACAAACAAAAAACAAACAAAAAACAAACAAAAAACCCCCTATTTTAAGCACCTTTTGAGTTTTTCTCAGACTGCTTTTTACAGGGGACAAATCATGTCCCCTATAGTTTTTGTAGTTTCAAGAGTCTACTTTTAAAAATAACTGTTCGTGTAACTTGGGTAGCTTTGCATTTTAAAATTATGCTGCAGTAACTGTTCTTGGATCCTTTTCTGCTGTAGTTTTGGGTGTTGATGTTATTTATGAGATGATGCTAACACTATGGAGAGATAGAAAAGTTCCCAGTTTGACCCTGATCCAACATAAATCAAGAGCAACTCCTGCTAAAGCTCATTATGAGATTGGTGGAACAGAGAGCAGATTTCAGCCCAGTATGACTCCTCTTAAACAATGCATTGTGCTGAAGTGCAGAAGCACGTTTAATGGCTTTGGATAACCATTCATCTGAGCAGTGTGATTCATGGCTCTGTCAAATGTGGTGTCATGCCATCCTTTCCCAAATTTATTTCTTTTTTGTTATTTTTTTTATAAAGACCGATGTAGCATTTTAATGGGAATTGGCTCATGGGTAAGAAAGGAAAATGTTTTCTGTGTGGATATTTAGGTGAAAGTTAGGGACAAATTCTTGTCTGAATCAGCTTATTCAGCCCACACCAGATATAAATGAGCATAAGAGTTGTTCTTGGGCAAATATGAATTTACTTAAGAGATCACGTGGTCTGGAGTCTACATGCAGTTGCATCTGCCTGTCTGTGGGGTATTGTATCAGCGCTGAGAAATAAAATGTTTCATAGTCCAGACTTGCAATCTTTTAAAGTTCTATGAAGGAAGGAGAGGTCTTCAGGAACTGTCAGAAGACAAGGCATTTAGCTAACATCAGGAGAGACTGCACTGAAGTCTGGTTTGCCTGATTCAGTGTAGGAAAAGAATTTCTCCTAATATGAATATTCTAGAAAAAATGCTGTAAGTATAATTTCTATTCTCTGATTAATTTCTAATGTGAACACAAGTCTTGCCCTGATCTAGAGAAATATTTATATAAAAATAGTTCTATTTAAACTTGTGCAGTTCCCAAAAGGTGTGATTTTGCTATAATGGTATTTTGTCTAGAAGTTGCTGAGCAGCTGCAATTTGAGATACCAAGTGAGAACCAACACTTTCCACAGGAGATGAGAGACTAATATCTTCATTGGTCTAGATGATGGGACAGACAATACCCTCAGAAAGTTTGCAGATGACACAACCTGGGAGGAGTGGCTGATGTGCCAGAGGGTCATACTACCATTCAGAGGTCCTTTGACAAGCTGGAGAAATGACACAACAGGAACTTCATAAAGTTCAACAAGAAGTGCATATTCCTTCACCTGAGGAAGAACAAATCCATGCACCAATGTTAGTTGGGAACCACCCAGGTGGACAGCACCTTGGCAGAAAAAGGGGTGGGGGTCCTGGTGGACACCAAGTTGAACATGGGCCGGCAATGTGTCCTTGATGCAAATAAGGCTAATTGTATCCTTGGCTGCATTAGATGATTGTTGTGGTTTAAACCCATCCAGCAGCCAAACGCCATGCAGCTGTTCACTCTCCCCACCACCACCCTAGGGAACAGGGGAAAGAACTGCAGGGTTAAAGGTAAGGTGACACGTAGGTTGAGATAAGAATAATTGAATAATTGAAATAAAATAAAATTAAAATAATAATTATAGTAATAATAGAAAATACAAACGAGTAATGTACAAAGTGTTTCCTCATCACCTGCTGACCAATGTCCAGCCTGTTCCCAGCTAATGATCCCAGAGAAGAGAGAATATCGAAACCACAACCCTGGAAACCAGAGCATGCTTCCTGATCAACCCTCATCTATATAGCGAGCATGATGTTATATGATATGGAATATTTCATTGGCTAATTTGCGTCCCTTGCTCTGGTAGTGCTCCCTCACAGTTTCTTGTGCACCAGTGCACTAGCAGGACATGAGAATTTGAAAAGGTCTTGATTTCTTAGCAACAGCTAAAAACATCAGTATGTTATCAGCATTCTTCTCATACTAAATCCTATACTGAATCCAAAATACAGCACTATTCTAGCTACTAAGAAGGAAAAAAAAAAAATAAAAATTAACTCTATCCCAGCTGAAATCAGAACAAGGATATATTGCCTGCAGGTTGAAGGAGGTAATCCTTCTCTACTCAGCACTGGTGAAGCCACACATGAAGTGTTGTGTCCAGTTCTGGGCTCCTCAGTACAAGAGAGACTTGGACATACTGAAGAGAGTCTAGCAAAGAGTCACGAAGATGATGAATAAACTGGAACATCTCTCCTATGAGGAAAGGCTGAGAGAGCTGGGACTGTTCAATCTGGAGAAGAGAAGTCTCAGAGGGGATCTTATTAATGTATATAAATATCTGAAGAGAATGTACAAAGATGAAGGGGACAGGCCCTTTTCAGTGGTGTCCAATGACAGGACAAGAGGCAGCAGACACAAACTGAAACACGGAGGCTCCTTCTGAACATCAGGAAACACTTTATTGTGAGACTGAGCACTGACACAGGTTGCCCAGGGATATTGTGGAGTCTCCATCCATGGGGATGTTCATAAACTGTTTGAATGTGGTTCTGAAAGTGGCCCTGTTTGAGCAGAGTGGCTGGACAAGGTGATCTCTACATATTCTTTCCAACTTAAGCCATTCTGCAATTTTGTGAGATAGGAATGACTGATGGGTCAGGGACATTTAGATCAAATCAAAGCTGCCATACTGTCCTGAACCAGGTGACATCTGGTGGGAGTTTCAATATCAGAGGTGCCCAGCACTGTGTCATCCTGGTTATTGCAAAAATAAGTGCCTTTCTCATTGCTGTACAGGCATGTAGGTGTTTTTCTCTACAGCATGAAGAAAGAAAAGGGAGATGAGACCACATGCATAGATATGAGCTGCTGTTCTTAGAAAGCTGAACTACTGTTTGATGTGAAAACAGGTCCATCGGCCAGGTACTTGGGCAAAGCAAACGAAATGGAGATGATCTCAGATCTCCCCAGTCCTGGAAAGATGGATGTCATTTATTATTCATAGATGTACAAACTCTAGTTTCCTTACTGCTGGGCTTTTGTATCCATATTTCCCTCAACAATCCATCTACAGAGGCTCAGCCAAATATTAATTTAATTTACTCCGTGACCAGTGTTGGGATAACATCTCTTCACTGCTCTGTTTTCCCAGGCTTCAACTGTGCTTCCCCAGTTGCCCAGAAAGGCAACTCTTCCTCTTCTATTGTATCTCCTGCAGGGATAGATTTTGATTCATCTGACAGTCCAAGTACAAACCAGATCAGTGGTCTGTTTCGACCAATAGTCTGTTTCCATCTGTGGGCAGTTCAAGATGTTTTCATCTGATCTGCTAATTACTCCAGATTCCTTTATCAGGGTAATTCTACATGGTCCTTGACAGCAGATGAATATGTCATTCAATCAGTAGCTATCTTTTACAGGATAGCTTTTCACTCAGTAGGAGATAGAGAGTCAACTAAATTTACAGAAACTGAAGTTAGACAAGCTCCCCATTCATGAAGAATATTGCTGTTTCATCAGTTTTAAATTTCAGGTTATAGAACTATCTCAAATGAATAGGAGGATCAGATTCTAATCCTTACAAATATTTCCATGAACACATTATGGGTTGTACCCCTTGATGCTTTGGTTTGGAGCTGAATAAAAAATATCTGCAGAAAGTGTCTGCTTTTCTCAAAAACACTCTATTTTCAGTAGGAAGCTAGTAGTTTATTACAAGTAATTTTAATCTTTTTCAAAATTACTATAAGAGTTGATGAAAACGATCCAAAGGAAAATAACTTTGTCTTTTTACAAGCTCAATCAGGCACTGTGTTCATATCCTCCAAATTTCAGTCATCTGAGCTAGGCAGAAACATTCACTTGGTAGGCAGTAGAGAGATGGTCTCCTCTACAGTTTGTCCCATTTAGAGACAGCTTAGGAGAATAGTGTGACTCACAGTCTGGAAGCACCTATTTTTCCACTGATGACAGTGGGAAGCTGGGTGAATTGTAAACTGACCCCAAAATTTTTACATATCTTGAAGTAAATCCCACTTGTAAGTGCAGTATATTTAAAGTCTGAATTACATCAGTAACATTTTACAGTCCTTTCTATGTTGTAATGATATTTATTCTCAAAGGAAAACTAAATCAGCACAGGTTATTGTAGGATGCTGATGACAGTGGAACAATGCCTGTAAAGGCAACAACAGTAACATTTCTGTTGCAGTCATAACAGAAGCTAAGCATTCATAAACTCAGTATGGCTGTGTAAACAAAAATGCAGCATTATAATAAGCAAACATCAATATATGAGTTTTTTTCTTGAGCTATGCAAGGTAATTCTGAATTTGAAAATCTTCTGGTATCCTCATACAGAGTAATGTCCTTTATGTTTCTTGTCACTGTTAATGGAAAAGATGGAAAACGCTTTATCACCAGTGAATTCCTTTCAAGCTCATTTCTGTCTTTACAATAAAGTAATACTCTTTGCCTTTCAGACAGGATTATCACCTCATAAACATTGCATCCACCAGTTCTCAACCAAAGCTTGCTGCATAGTCCAGCCTTATTTTCCAGGCTTGGGTCAAACAGCCCCAGGAGGGTCTTCAGTGGAAGCAGCCACCCAAGGCAAATTGCACCCATGAGAAGAACTCAGCAACCTGGTGAGGCTGGAGATGGAAAAGGGCAGTCAGATGGTGTGAGAGATACAGAAATACCCACTTAAAAATAAGGAAGGGCAGTTTGGCATACTTGTGTGGGGTAGGATGAAATGGTGGAAGCTGCTACATCTTAAGATTTGGGTTTAGAGATCCCATACCTCAACATTTTAAAATTAGGGGAACCCCATGAAGGGGGTTAAAGGATTCTCTGTTACATGCCCAGAGGAACCAGCCTTCTTACGTATGCAATTAACCCACAGATATATGGACCCAGCATCCATCCCCCTGTGCCCTGGTCCTCCCAAACTTTTATATGGTCTTGTATGGGTCACAGGGGGAGAAGAAGAGAAACTGTGTGGTAATGACTGAAAACAATGTGGCATACTGCGTGAACTCCTTCCTTTCCCATCCTCCTATCTTTTTTAACACTGAAGAAAGACTGATTATGTTAACTCAGCTATGCATATGAAATTGTCCATCCTGTTCTCACATGCAGGTTTTTTTTTTTTATGGAGGAAGAAGCCTATAAATAGCATAGCTCTAAACTGCCTCTGTAAACAGCCTCGTAAAACACAGGCTGTTTGTAAAGCAGTGCAGAGTAGTCTGTGCAGATGCGCTGCCTGTGTGTTGCCTGTGCTGACTGAGAGGCTGCAGTAGAGAATTCACTCTATCACTTCATTTTAAACACTCCCTCCTCATATATCATCCTCTTCCATGCTTACTGTAGGCAGTTATGGCTTGCATTTACATACAAGCTACACTATTTCACAGGCTATGCAGCATTGGCATCAGCAGCACTACTTGTGTTGACCCCAAATACATAAAACTGCCATTATTGTGTAACTAGTGCTTTGAGGCAAATTTACTAGAAGATAGTTTAAAAGTAAACTTCAAACAATCTTCTTCCACACTCTCGGAATTCTATTTAATGTGATGGATATTGAGGACACATTAATTATCTACTAAGGCTTCCCAGCAATTTTTAAAGTCCCTTCCAGCAACCAGAGGTTTTTTAATTTTTTAAAATTCCAGATATTTTTGGGGGTTTTCCTTGCCTCTGTCTTCATTTGGTTCTTCAAACCAATTCCTCTGTATTTTTTTTGGGGGGGGGGGGGGTGTTCATCTTTCAATTTCAGAAAACATTTTGTCAAGCTCAAATTTTGAAAAAAAAATCAAAATGTTAGTGTGGGAGATCATTTTCATTCTGTCCTAAAGCAGCTTAATTTCATCTTTTATGGCTGCAGAAAAGCATAGGACTTTACAGTTCAACTTTCCTTTGCTTTCAGTAGAATAGTGTTCAAAACCATCTATGTGCTTTTAAATATCTAAAACAAAATATCTGTAATATAAAAGAAATCCTTTAATGCAATAAAAAGTTTCATCTGGAAATAATACTTCACTAGCCAGCTAAGAAAAAGAATCCTTAATTCTGTAACCTGTTACTTTTCTATAGATTGTTCCTGGGATTTTGGTTGTCTATTTTCAAATATTTCATACTACTTTTCCATGCAAGACCATATCTCACCTCCAGACCTTACTGCATGATAGTCATCCTTCAATTTCCTTTGTAGATTTAATCCCAATATTTCATTTATATCATGCTGAGACAACTTTTTTTTAATACTACACATATATCTGTAGGCTACCACATTTTTTGCATTTAATTTTTTCCAAGCACTTTGTCTCTTTTATGTTTTGCTTTCATGTATGAGCCCATCAGTTAGAAGGACACTACAACTGAAAAAAACATCTAGAATCCCCTGAACAGCAAAATCTTTCTCAGAAGAGTCTGTTTTCCTTCTTGTCTTGACTACAGTCCCAAAATATGGTCCCATAAATTTCCTCCTCTGGATATATTGGTACAATCACTTGTGGGGCCAATCCTGGATGCTTAGATAAGAAAGTAGAGCTTGGTAAAAAGACTTTCTACCTATTAAAAAAAGGAGGCTGTAGGTTTTTTTCTAAATTCAGGTTTTCAGTGATTGAGTTTCCAGCGCAGCCTTACAAACAGCTGCACTGGCAGACCTGAGGGAGCAGGAACCTGCTGCATGCAGAAAGAAAATGAGCAGTCGGGGGCTGTGAGGATGGTATGAATGTCTTAAGCAGGTTTACCATCAAAGAAGAAACAAGGTTGTGTAAGGGCACCCTTAGGAGCATTTTCATAAGTCACGACTCCCCATCTTTAATCACTGTCAACACTTTATTCTCAACTCACTGTAATTTTTCAGTACTTTTTCCAATAATGAGAAAAGCAGACAGCATATGCTTTCACTGTGGCATTCCACAGAAAATGAATTTTTCTTATTTCAACAGAAAATATGTAGATAGTTACATAGATAATAATATTCTTGAGTGAAAAGGTCCCTATATGGAAGGAAAAGTACAGGCTTCTTGATTCTTGTACTTAAACAATGGTGTCATGTTACCAACTCATGTTGAACTCACTGCTTTCTAAATCGCATCTAAATCCCTTTGCGAAGGGTTGCATTGTCAAGTTTTCATTTCTGATTAAATAGTCCCATTTAATATTTTCTGTATGGACATATAATTTTTAGAACTGCAACCCTTATTTTTTAATCTTTTTTGTTTTTATTTCTTTTTTTGAGACCTCACACTGACCTTTTCTGGGTGTGCTTGTCTTGCTGTCTTCCTGGGTATTCACAACACTTCTCAGTACAGCACTGCCTGCAAATTTTCATCAGTTTGCAGCTGTTTGCTCACACTTCCATGTCATTGCAGTTGTTAAAAGCAGTCACATGTCACAGCCCCTCTCTTCCCACTATCTTCCTAATAGGATTTGCTGCTGATCTCACTGGCATGCCAAAGTATTTGGGTTTATAACTGAACAATGAAATTTCATGGATAAGTTCATTTTCCCAAATTTATCCTATTATTGCAAACCCTGATTAAAGCCTTATATTTCCAATCTTTGTCTTTTAATTTTTATTGTAAACTAAGCATATAACCAGATTTTTCAATTAATTCTTTCTTCCTGGACTAATGTGCAACAGAAAGGGACAAAAGAGAGTAAGGATGAAAGGATACAAATGCAGGAACGTTCTTCAAATGCAGTAAAAAATGTTATTGTATTAATTGATATATTTGCTATTGAGAAAGGAATGGATTGAGGATTATGACAATTTGGGAAATTTATAGGGAGAAATAATGTTTAAGCATACATTTGGAGTTTAAATGAATTTGGTCATAGAATGTAGTTTAATTTAGGTCTGAATAAAGTTAGAAAGGTCACTTCCCAAATATGGATTCTAGTTTCTAGTGCTTTTTCATCCCCTCACCCATTTTTCTCTATTTTTTTTCCTATTTTCACTTTATTCACTCTAAACAAGAATGAATAGGCCATCAAGAAGGGGAAAAAAACAACCAGCCAACCAAGGGAGGACCTGTAAACTTGCAAACACAAATTCAGGAAAAAGATTTTTGTAATTTTAAAAATATAGGCAAAAAAATTTGGTCAGAAAAATATGAAAATTACAATTACAAAATACAGGGGAATTTCACAGAGAAAACTGAAGTTTTTTAATTATATTCTGGTTAAACCTTCCTAAAATGTGTCTGGAAATAAATGAGTAACAAGAGGTTCTAATAAAGAGCTTGTGTATCAGATCTTATCTTTCAAATGAAGATTAAGAAGTTTTTTAGGAGTTTTACTACAGGAAGAAATCTGCTCAAGGTTGAAGAAACTTCTATCTCACCTGCTCCCAGAACAGAGAATCTTAAGGACTTCCACTCTAATTAAGTTTTCTTTTCTTTCCAAAGCTTAAGGAGAATCTGTCTCTCCATTAGACCTTCATAAAAGCAAAATGTCTCTCAACATGCATTGTAACAGTGAGCAGTTTATTACTGAACATTTCAATGATCACACATAATTGAACTTTCCCCCTTTCTGTCTGTCTTCAGAAGATGCAGTATAAGGCATAGACAAGCACATCAAGGCAGTGTGCTGCACCCAGTACGCAGCACCCGTTACCCTCTGCCATGCAGGATCTACCCTGACAGACTGCATGTCCCAACGGGTCGGTCAGGGGTTCCACTGGTGCCCGCAGATCGTCTGCTGTGAAAGGTCGTGTGCTTCCACGCACTGTGCACCTCCTGAGGATCAGGCTGTCAGACCTATCAGTACCAAGAGCCAGCCACCCACCAGGAGCAGAGGGAAGCCCCAAACCAGCACAACGTGTAAAAACAAGGATGAGAACGTCATGGCTGAACTCACTGGGACATGCCCTCAGCCTCATGAATATGGCGGTGTCCTTGTACAAGAAGAGCAGGAACAACCTGTGGTGGGGTAGGAGAGGATTTGCCTTGATTTTTAAGAACCATTGCAAGAGAACACAAATTACAGATATTTCTGTCTGTTTCAACTAGCTGTTGAGTTAGTACTGCCAGGATTTAACTCTAGGGCTGCACATAGAATTTAGCATTAAGTCTCTTATGTCAAATGCTTTTCTTCCATTTCCTTTCCATGATCTCTGTTTCTCCCACAGCTGCCAAGTCAAAGAGATCGCCCAGATGTTTGCTATATGCATCTTTCAGTTACTTCCTACCTGTAAAAACAGAAAACCAAATATTGCAATGACCATATTCTGACAAAAGGCAATAAACCAAACACTGTGCTTACAAGGTTTCTGCAGATCTGATCTCACACAAGAGAGTATTAGTTAGTGTGCAATATTTGACTAATGTTTCCTGGCCTTGATCTCACTCATCTGAACACTTCAGGATATGGATGGAGTAAGGTTTGCTCTTCTGCATTGATCCTCTCAATTTGTAATGTGCTGGTCAATCTCACAGCCAGGAAAATATCAGTTGCTTTAAAAAAAGCAGACTTTGCTTGGATTTTTTAAAGTTTCAGTTTATTTCATGCAAGAATGATTTTAGCCTTATGATCAAAACAAGTAATGTACTGTAGTATAACAAAAATTGTCATGACTTAAATAGATTTAGACTTGACAGACTGTGTAGTACCCAAGTCATTCAAGTATAAAAGCAATGAATGGCATTATGCCTATCACAAAAAGTGTGACTGTCAACTGCAATCACTTCTGTAGCATTCTGGAAACAAGGACAATTCAAATCTTCAAATCACAAAGCATCTGCTTCTGTATTGCTTTTTTTTTCTCTAGTGTTTACCACTGAACTTCTTTTATAACTACCTTTTTTTATGTCCCTCTGTAACTTTGGTCATTTGCCTTGAAGTATATCATTGTATAACCAGAATAATAATCTCTATATAATTAGAATTGCATTTACATGCACAACCATGTACATGTAACGTGCACAACCATGAGGCAAAACTCCTTGTAATATCACAGCAGAATAAGCTGTAGAAGACTGTCACTAGGAGTAACAAGAAGGAGAATTAGAAAGCCTGTAGGAGTTCAGCATTTTTGTCTATAAACCCATGCAGAAATGCCATTAACGAGAACAGCTTGTGTGATAGCAAGCTTACAGGGTACATGGTGCTGTATATTCTTAAAATTGCAGTAAGCAGCCAGAGTTTTCAGCACAATGTCACTTACTGGAAATAGTGCTAGCAGACACAGACGGAGGATGCAGTAAAGCGGAGCTCAGTCTCTGCTCAGGTATAGCCACATCTGAGAAGCTGGTGCTGACCTTACTTTAATGACTGTCCTGTGCTCAAAAACCAAAGTAATACCATACAGCTGTGCTGTGGGCCTGCAGGCCAGCTTTTTGCTCAGTTCTAGTAGCTCTTGGAGAAGGGACTGTCTTCACCAATGTCTTCTGGAGCAGCAGCTGTTCCTTCGGGAATGGAATCCATTCTCTGCCTGGCTTGTGCTGAGTCCACCAGCAGCTGAGGCTGGTTCCTGGCCAGGGGAGCAGAAGTAGAGCCGTGCCCCACAAGTGCTGTATGCCATGGGGAAAACGGCCACAAATTTAGACTTGGACACTGACCTGCATGGCATTTGAGTCAACATTAGCTACGGCATAATCCAATGAGAAAGGCAGGATGGCTTTTTTGCTCTGTCCCGGTGTTCAGTGTCCAACAGTATCTCCCTCCCTGTGGCCCTGTGCAAAACACTCCATGCATATCAGCTCCAGCTGAAGGCAATGGAAGTCTGTGTTGTGAAGAAATTATGTATCTCATTCCTCAAACTTTGGTGCATGTTGTATCTTGGATAACATTGTGTTTTCTTCTTCAATAGGCCATTTACCAGGCAGTAGCCTTCCCCCCTCCCCATGCAAGGAACAATCTCTATCCTCTCAATGTGATTACAGTCCATTTCATTCCATAATAGGTTTCTTTTATTATTCCCTCAGGCATGCAAATCAAATTTTACTCAGTACCAAAATCTTTGTTGTACAAAGAATGCTGGCATCGAGTGCAGCAAAAAAAAAAAATAGCTTTGCTATTGAATATGGTCTTTGTTAATAGAACTCCACTATCTTTTTTACTTTGAAAGTAAACATCTGTCAAAGTTTATTTGCTCCGTCAGAAAGGCAGGAGTGTCTTAAGGGAAAGCACACTATAAAAGCAGATAGATTATTCTGCAATTATACCTTTCTCTGTGTAAATGTTTAATTAGATAAGCTGCCACAGAGACAGAGATTACTTTGGCATCCATCTGTCCCATTTATCGATGTTATAAATGCAATGGAAGTCTTGGCAAATTTGATCACAGCAGCCACAGAGAAAGCAGGGAGCTGGCGGTCTCAAACTAGACCAATTTCAAACAACTTTTCAGCCCAGCTGGGTTGCTCTTCTTGGCAGGACAGCCGCCAGTAGTTGATCTTTTGCTATTGGAGTTTGGGATGTACCAACTTGAGCGCAAATGTAAAGATAATATTTGAAGCCACAGCATCTCTCATCCCTCTTTTGTTATTGCTCTTAAATGTGTTTTTATGTTGTATTTTGAAAGCAGCTAAATAGCTACATATGACCATCACAATATTGGTTTGATTGCGGATATTTTAAATGCAATGGTAGTACAGGTTTCTATTGCAGGCCTTGCTTCATGCTGGGCTTAGAAAAAGCAGAGAAGAGAAGGCATGATTTCAATCACACAGAGCCTGCAACCTCAGGCAGTGCATAACACGTGGAGGAATGAAAAGAAGAGAATAAGGCAAATAAACTTGCAGAAATTACAGATATATGAGAGTTTTTCCACTTGATATGTAAGTCTAGCTCAGGACCATAATGAAGCAGAAGTATTCAGGCACTGGGCAAGAAAGATTTTGACTTCTACATAACAGAGCTACCCAGTCCTATGGTAGCCAAGAACTTCACTGTGCAGAAAAAAAAGTGGTGCTTTGTACAGATACTGTGTTTTCTAAAATTGCAGCCAATATATATTTAAAGGTTCCATTACTATTAAATCTCAAAAGATGAAATGTATTTATTTTCACGACACATCATAAGGACACTTTATGGGTGGTATTAAGCCCACATACAACCTATCTAGTAGACTTGAGCTATGGTGTAAAAGTTAATAATTCAATATGGCATTTGTATGGCCAAATGTAAGAGTCAACTCCAAATTAAGAAAATTAAATTTGAGTGTTTACCTGAGTGTCTAATCTCCCATTACCAGCACAGTCAAGGGAGATTTAGTCCATCCAGATAAGGATAGATTCAGATGACTGTGAACAATGAGCTGAATGATGTCCTATATATTGGCACCTGAGACCATACGATATACTCTTAAGTATTCTTGCTGACCTCCATCTTCAGAAAAGTACACTTCAGACGTAGTCCTGTATATTATCTAGCAGCCCAGTCAGGAGTAGCCATCAGATATCTCAGATATTTGGGGCATCCCAAATGGAGAAGAAAAGTTTCTGGGATATGAATAATATCCCTTCTTTTGAAGAGGTCAGTAGGAAGTAGTTTAATATTTGTCACTTTATGTCTAAATCCTAAAGTCAGTTATAGCAATGGCGTAGGAAGAATCCCATCGATTACATGGCTATTTTGCATAGCAGATTTTTCTCCTACACTGTTCTTTGGACTTTTTATTATTTATTGTTGTATAATCTCAAGACTCTTCTGGTTTTGAACATATATTGAACAGAGCATGTCAATTGTTTTTAAAAGAGGTAAGAAAATATGAAAATTAGTGGGGGACATTTCACCCTCAGCAAAGAGAAAAGAGACATTGAATAATGACTTAGAAGGGGATGAGGTCTCACAATCCATACTTTTCCCAGTTTACCAGTTTTAGATTGCTGTTTAATGATTCTTTCTGTAGTGTTTTGGAAATTATATCTTTTATTTTTGGATGGTGTTTTGAAGCCATTTGGTGAAATGTTTTGTATAGGAAAAGTAGAGGAAAATATATGAGATATTCACAATGAAAGAAGAAAGAATGTGAAATACAGCTGGTTTCAGTTTTGACTGCAGACTTGAATTCAAGCCATGAGCACTGATAAATTTGCTAATGAATCTCATGCAGTTTCTGTAGTGGATCAAAACCACTCTCATTTGTAGTTTCCATTAGTTTTACTTCAATTATACTTTGGGGTACATTTTGAATGAAAAAAGTGGGAGGTGCATTTTGTGTGTCATTATTTCTATTTGCTTAACATGCCAAAATAGGATGCTGTTGTGTTTCCAGTGTCCCATATTCTTTATCTGTATGCCTACAGCCACTGCACAGGCATTTTAGAAATATAATCCTTTCTTTGAACTACTCATCACAGTTATTCTCCTTCATGCCATTACAGGACAAAACCACTTATTTTTTTAAATCAGAGAGATGGAGAGATTAATGCTTCTACATCATCTGTTTTTGCAGATGTTGCTCAAACACTTTGCAAGAGGCAAATGTCATTGTAAATCAATATTTGTAATTGCAGGGCAGAATGATCTGTTTCCAATGGCTGAGGAGCAGCTAAATTCAGACACAATTACAAAACCATAATATAGCAGACAAACAAACCTGCCCTCTGAAATGAGTATATTACTTGCCACACATTCATTTTCTGTATTATAAGAACACTACTGAGGTATTAACCTATGAATTTCTCTTTTAATTCTCTCTATATAAACACACTCTTCTATGTTCATCTTCTTGAATAATATTATCCTCATCTGGACACCAATACTGATGGTATACAATACCCCCAAACTGATTTTTTTTTATGTGTGTCTCTGTTCCTGACCTCAATTTGCTTCACCAGTTTTATTATTGCAGTATTTGTACACTCATCCCCTCCCACCCTTCCAAAACCCATTGATGTTGTGATTTGAATCACTGGAATCCTACTACTGGATAAAAAGCAAGCAAGTTCATAATCTTTAAGCCTTTAACAACACAGTAGACAAACCATAAAGTATGCATCACTCACAGATTCAAGACATTCTGTTTCCAATTACCTGTAGTAGTTGCTATAACAATGCTTCTATAGACATGCTCACAGAGCCACATTCAGGGGAGGTACAGAATGCTTTTGTCCAAAAATACTAAGTATTCATAAGTATTCATAAGCAATAGCATCCAGAAGAGAAGCAAAACACTTCAGAGTGAACTATCAGGTTCAATGACATGTTAAATGCCAGCCAGAAGTACCAAGAAAAAAATATGAATTTTAATGATGTGTTTTTTTGTATTAGGTATCTGAAGACAACAAGTTCAACAAGAAAAAATACTTACCTGTAAAATGGTCTTTAAAAATCTGCTTGGGAAAAAAAAAATGTTTTTTCATCTAGAGAATCTAATTTACCAAGAAATTATGCAATTGTCAGAAAGCTGTGATTCTTTCATGAACTCATTCAAAATTATTCTGTAATTTAATTGACATGATTCAGAATGAATTTATGTACTTTGGTATCAGTTATGTCCAATTGCCACTGTGTTCCCACTGTTGTTGCACGGGATTTTTTTAACTTGCATAAAAAGAGAAAGAAGGAAAAGCTCTGATTTCAACACTGTTCAGGTCAAAGCAAGCTCAGAACATTTAATTTTAAATTATTTTCTGGAAAAAACAAAGTAATCTTTCAATTTGAAGTGTTTGTTAATTGTGACCATTTCATTTTGATGTGAGCTTTATATCTTCTCTGGGGTAAACACCAACAGTTTAATTTTTTTTTCTTTCATGGAAACAATTTATTACATTGCCTCTAAAATTAATTTTAAACCTCTTTAAGTCAATGTATTTAGTTTGAATTCTACCTTTATTTTCATTTTTTTACTAGCTCTATATTATTTTTAAAATGTTATTGTAAATATATTATATGATAATAAATATATTTTTAAGCTATAAGAATATATCTCTATTGTTTCATTACTATTCAGACTCTAATGTATTGTCAGTTTCTGAATCAATAATGACCAATGTAGTTGTTCTATCAAAATGGCAATGTAAACTGCAAGTGAAATCAAAAAACCCTTAAATTCAACTTTTGAAATTAATTACATTTAAACCTGAAAATTAAGACATTCTGCTTAGTTATTTTAACATACTTTTGTCAAAATGTAGTCCAATACACTATGTCTCATCTGCTAGAGCTGTTAGCAAGCTCCTGTTCTCTGTTAATTTTCACTGGGGTGAGTGGATGTTGGGAGAGTATTATGGGAAAGAGTCACTCTATTTTTGCAGTGCTCCTATGACCTTTCGTTACATTCTCTATAGATATCTTCAGTTAGCAGCTGCTGGAAGCAGGATGGTGGGGAAAATGGGTCTTCTTTGTTTTTTAATCTGATATAATGTCTCTCATAGTCTTGAGTTAGCCAGGAGCATCAGGCATCACTGATATTTAACAAATTGAACAATGAGAGGAAATTATTAGGATGAAAAAAAAAAATCTTATTAGTTAATATGTGATATTTGATGCAGACTTTGAGCAGAGCATCATTATATCCATGTGTGTGCAGAAAACTTAATTTTATTTCTAGGGCCCATTCACTCTGACACTCTCTTATATGGTCAGAGAGACCATCTTCAGGCTGCATAAGTCAGGTTTGTTGGTTGTCCTGGGTCAGTTTGATGTGTGAGAAATCACTTTACCCACTCTTAGTGCCGCAGATGCGTATAGATACACACACAGAGAGCATTTGGAAACCATGTGTCTGCACTCGTGGATACAAGACATGGCCTGGTTTATGGCCCTATGGGTGAGGGGCACAACACAGCTTGTGCCCAGATTTCTGAACCCTCTTATTCTAAACAGATGCACCTTGTTGCTGCCCAGTCGCCTTCCTGGCTACTCCTGAACCAGCATCAGAGAGAGAGCCTGGAATGAGTCAAAATCACCCTTGGAGTGTGTTTATAGCTGGAAGATAGCTCATCCACATGTGGACACAGTCTTGACATCCAACTTTTTCTCTCCTGCATTTTGCATTTGTCTTTATCCAGCACAAATCTCGGTTGGCAAGGGGTGGAAAGGAAAAGAAAAGGAGGAACAAGATCCCCTTTGGGCCTGGCTGTCCCTCCAGCTTCTTCCCAGAGGACTTATGGCCTAGCTTTCCTGATCTTCCCAGAGAAACACTTTTCTCTTTTATTCCCAAAACACAGCAATCTGATCCACCATTTCCAGCCAACCAGGTATGTCAGCATAGTAGCTTCATAATCCTTAAAAGGACTCAAAACCACAACACAGAGGACGTGTAGTTGTTTCAGCATTTAGTGCCTCTGAAGAAAACATCTCAGATTTATGAGACAGCTTCGTGGTGCTCACAGATGTGACACAGGAGCTACAAGTGATACTCATCCATCCAGAGCAGCAGCTCTCAGACAGGTTGTCCTATGGTACCTCAAACATCCAAGGGGAAGATCAAAACTTAATAGCTGTTTCTCCTGATTTAATGGTCTCATTCCTTGTGCCTATCTCACTGGGACCTGCATCTTGATTTTTTTTCTTTGCTTATAGCCAGTCTTGCAGAACACTTATTCAAGTGCTTTTAATTCATGCATCTGACTATCTTATTGATTTCTGTGAACTGCAGGAGAGAAAAAGAAGGGTCATGTTTGCTCTGTGCCACTCACCCAGAGTGACTCATGAATCTGGTGTGTAAAATTAAGCATGGTCTGCATTTGAAGAATCAGAGTTTTAGATCAAATTCTCCTGGGGAAAGGAGGAGGACAAGAACTTCAGAGGTGCCATTAAAATATATCTTTCTATGATAAATGAGTAGTTTTGAAAATATTCCTTCCAGTGTCATTTTGTGCAGTTCCCCACAAGGTTTGTGGTATTACTAGTGTTATAAAGATTAATGGAAGGACACACAAAGCCTCATGTGGGTTATTTGTCTAGGTTCCCTTCATAGTTAATGTTAAAGAAGAGAGTGAAGACCAGAGAGAAGACCAATTGCCCTTTTATCTGACACCAAACTCAAGGTGCTGTGAACTATGGTTTCAACAGGTCTTGTTTCCCATTGACTCCAAAGCAAATCTGGACAAGATTCAATTAATCTAGATTCCAAAATTTGCTTTTAGACAGACAAAATCAGGCAACAGAAATCCCATCTTAGTTTACCAGGGGACAACTTTTATATCTTCACTGAAAAACAGACAACCTAAAGATTATGTTGGGTCATGGAGAAGATGTTGAGATGTTACCACATGGGCTCTCAGTGTGCAGCGGTGCACTGGATCCTACAGTCGGTGGAGTGAGACAGACACATTTCTCCTTCTTGTATTGTGATGTCATTATGACAAAAGAAAAAGACGACCTTTTCTGAAGTCCCAGATACCATTGAGAGGAATTATAACAAAATTTTGTGTGGGTTCCTCAGGAGATAAGGCTAAAACTAGTTACCTGTATGGAAAGAAAACAGATGATATACAACAGGATTGCATAAATGTCAAGGTCCATGTATCAAGATGCAGCAGTCCAAGGAAATTCTTTGTTTCCATAAATGCGTATGCCTCTAGAGACTCGTGGACTAGACACAGCCAAAGAAAAATTCTTGACTATCCCTGCTAGATTCAGTAATATAGTTCAGTAAAATGGAATTTAACTTGAAATCTGAACAAAGCAGTGTGTGAGGGAGGGAGTGAATGTTTAGTCTATGTCGGACTGCCTGTTAGATATCTTGAAAAACAGGATTTTCCTTTGTCTATCTCACCACAGTCCTATTAGCTGAAAAGTCTGTGAAAGCCTAGATATAGTCTTCCAGCTGCCCAGAAAGAAATAAACTCATACAAGCTGTACCAGATAAAGTGGAAATTTCTGCAAACACACAAAGATCCCACATTCCTTTAATAAGCTGTAATAGCATTATTAAATGGGTCAGTTACCCCAGAAAAGTTCAAGGCTTTCACAACACTTCACACAAAGGTCTCAAAGAGTACAGAAATGTGCGTATTTTCACAGCTCCCTGTCTTAAACAGGACACTCCCTTCCCCTCCTCCCACCCCCCAAAGAAAATCCAAACCGAAACCCACTTGTGATTGGAGAAACTAAGTCATTTTTACACAGACCTACAGAGGGATACAGTAAAAGAAAAGATGAGAGAGGATCCCCATGCAGTTAGCAAACAACTGAACTAGAGACTTCAATGTACTGGTTTATACAATTTTAAAAAAATACCTGGAGATATATACAAATATAAGTACATAAAGCTAATCTTAAAGAAATAGTTATTGGCATACTATTTTAGCTTTGAAATGTAATCTTTCAGAAAATGAAAACTAAACTTCCTGGGGAAATTAATTCTCTTTATGAATGTATATAATAAAAAAACCCACAATGATTATGATAACAGTTTATTCAACCATATAATGTTTCCTCTGCAGAGGAAAGCCAGTAACAGTTTTTGGCAAGACATCTTTGATAAGGGCAGAGGTGGTGTGACTCCTTGTGAGAGCAGAGAGACTGGCATTTTGAGCAAAAATCACTTTAAGTAAGGGTATCCTGCAAGAGAAAGTAAGTTGTCAGTCACTTCTAGGGAAGAAATGTTTGAACATAGACAAAAAAGATCAAAAACTGGCCATTAATCCAATTAGAAAAGCAAAACAAATTTCTCACCAAATCCCTTTCTCAACAAGTCTGTTCAGGAAAGAAGCCATGAAAGGGGAATGTCCAGAGATGTTGAAAAGACAAAGGGAATATGGAGGGAGGAGAGAGAGTCTGATGAGAGGAGATAAGAAGGTTGACATGAGGCGGGGAATGGAAGAGGAGTCTCTCTGTGTGTCTGGTGTTTTGACAAGCTCCCCACTGAATAAGAGTCAGGGAAAAATGATAGGAACTGGTTTTAAGAGGAAAACAGACCTACGTCAGCTTTTCCAGAATACCGTGACTCAGCCTGAGCATATCTACAAATCCAAAATCTCCAAAATTAATCTTAAACTCACAAAGATGCAAAGACAGTATTTCATACCTTTGAATCTTTGGAGAATTTGTATGACAATGTTTCTTTACGTTTGTGACACCTAAAGGCAAATTTGTCTGGAAATCTTTTTTTCTAAAGTGTTGGTTTGTTTTTGTTTTTTGTTTTTTGTTTTTTGTTTTTTTTTTTTTTATATTGCTCATGCATTAAGGTTTAACTATTAAAAACAAAAGAAGTTACTACATTAAAAATTACATTAAATTAGAATTACACTTTGGGACTACACTTTAATAACTGTAGATATTCTGGGAGAATTGCAGTTACCTAATAAACAAGTATTGAAAATCAAAGGAATGTAGAGTCATAATTAAACCTGAAATAAACACAGTTAAGAACATGAATTGTGTGGTTCAGTTATCTCAACAGCCTTAATTCAGCCCTAGGAGAGTACTTTGAAGAAGCCATGTAAAAAATGTGGTGATACTGGTGCAAAGAAAGGTGACGTTTTTTATATACACACTACTATAATAATCTTAATCATGCTGTTGTGGTCCATGTTTTGATGTGGGAGAGCAAGGATTTTTAGAGCAACTATCTGGTCCAACTCTCCAAAAGATATTGAAGTACAGACTTTTAGTCAAGTGCATATCCAATATTAAGGATGGGAATTTTCTTTTTGTATTTTTCATGGGGCCAGCAATATTACATCTGTTTCAGTTTGTACATTCCCTTTCACAGACGTGTCAAGTTCCTCACTGCAGAGACTCCAAGACAGCTCTCTTGTAGCCATAAAATATTTTTTTGTGTAAATTATATGTACATGACTGTGTAATTACAAACTTTTTGCACAAAGAAACCAGGGTAAGACAACCTGAACTATATTTTCTTAACTTCTGAATGCTTGACTTAGCAGCTTTCAAAATGCTTATTTGACAGAGCAGTTATTTGCATGTAACCATGCAGAACATTGCTGGGAAATAGCATTTTTTCTAAGCAGAGGTTAGGTAGTTAAGTACTTTCATTGTGATTTTTTCATTGTGAGTTTTATCAGAGCAACAAGACTATACGTTTGTCAGGAAATTGAGTGAAGGGTTGGGTATGGGAACAGAAGTGAACAAAGAACAGGATTGAGGTGGGACTGGTTCAGAAGCTTCAAGCTCCTCTCTCACCTTGGACTCACTGTTCTTTAAACCAGACAAATTGTCTGAAGGTCCATTTACCTCCTGTTCATTAAGCATCAGAGAAAGATACTGAATCATTGACCCTAGAGACTGATTTCTTTCACAGTATCCACGAAGTTAGTGGAGGGAAGTCATTACCAGAGAGGAAAAATGGCCTAATGTTGGTTCAGTAGTTAAGGATTTTGGAGACAGTGATGTGAGCATCCCTTCCATGCCGGGCCTGAAATCTGACCTTGGCTCTGAACCTCTCCTGTCTTGTCTCCCATCTGTAAATTGGAGTGACAGCACTTCCTCACTTGCAGGCACGTAGGGAGGTAAAGGCCTTAGGAAAATGTTGTAGGGAAAAAACGGGTTTGGGTATCTGTATATTTGAAGTAAGGAAGCCTAAGTAATTAAACTTGCTCTAGACTACCTGCAAAAATCTTCTTTGGATCTGAAAATACCATGAATAGTTATTTCTCTGAGGAAAACTAAACATGTGTATGTTTGGTGGCTCTTCTTAGATAATGCTGGAAAATCACACAGGAATTGTCCAGTCTCTTTCAGCAGGTGGAAAGACTGAACTCTTTGTAGTGTCCTCTTCTTCCTCCCTCATCCCTGAACACAAGCTGTCGTGGTTTAGGCCTGATTGGCAGCCAACCACAATGCAGCAGCTCTCTCTCCCTTCCCCTCCGGCAATGAGAAGGGACAGAAAGCCAGGCTTGGGGTTCAAGATAGGACTGGGATGGGGGAAAATCCCCCTTTTATGATCACGAGCAAAAGGCAGACTCGTTAGGGGAAGAAAAAAAAGAACATCCATTTATTACAGACACTAACAACACATAACAGAATAAGACAGTGAGAAGCATTGCCACATCTTGAGAACACCTTCCCCCCACCCCTCCCTTCTTCCCGGGCTCAGCTCTGCTCCCGATATCTCTACCTCCTCCCCCAGTGGCGCAGGGGCAGGGAATGGGGGGTGCAGTCAGTGCTGCCAATTCCTTCATGTTCGGTGAGGGGAGTGTCCAAAACTTATTCCCCCCTGCTCCATCGTGGTCCCCCTCTCACAGCAGACAGTCCTCCACCAACTTTCTCCGACTTGAATTCCTCCCATGGGCCGCAGCGTTCCCCACACTGCTCCGTCATGGGTCACTAACTTCCTCCAACTGGATTCTCTCCCACGGCTGCAGCCCTTCCTGAGCTGCTCCGGCGTGGGACTCCCCTGCATGCTGCAATCCTCCCAGCACTGAATTACAGCAGCGGGGCTACCTTTTCCCAAGAGACCCCAACCTTCTTCGGGCACAGAACCTTGATCTTGCGAGCAGGAACAACAGGCCACAAATCAATGTCTGCTCCACAGTAGATCTTCATGGGTGGCAGGGGGGCCGCCCTGCCGTCTCACCACAGGATACAGGGGGGGTCTCTGCTCTGGCACACCTCCCCCCTCCTTTCTTCCTCTGTTCCTCCACTGACCTTGGTGTTCACGCAGCTGCAGCAACTCCTCCTCCCAAGTCCGACAGCCCGTCACCACGTCCCTTCTTAAATACGTTATCGCAGAGGCGCAGCCGATTGGCTCAATTTCCCAAACAGAAGTGGAGCTGACGTGGAGCTGGGGGAGCTTCGAGAAGCTTCTCACAGGGGGCCGCCCCGATAGCCCCCTCCCCTGCCACCAAAAAACTCCACCACTCACTCAACCCAGGACACAAGCATAGTCCAAATGACACACTACCTTTGAGATCTGTTTTCACCGGAAGCAATTTTCTAATTTCTGAGAGTTTTAGGCAACTGCAAGTACTTTTTTTCTCTTGCAAAGTAATACAGGAGAGACAGCTCCAAGACCATCAGGAGAAGAGTGCTGGGGGCTTCTGGTGCAAAGGGAAGGGCTGTGGGGGGTTTTCTGAACTATTCTTCTCCTTGCATTTTATCTGCTTCATTCATTCTCTCCTCTACTTATATTAGTGTCCTGGTTGGGGCTGGACTAGAGTTCCCGTTGGTCTGGCAGCGGGAGGAGCTGCAGCCCCCTGAGACCCCAGGGGCTCCCCAGGTCCCAGTGCCCTCACCTGTGTGCGGGGGCGGGGGGAGCACAGCTGGAGGGCTGGGCCCGGATTGGCCAATAGTCCATGTCATGTGACATTGTGCTCACTATATAAAGGCAGGAGAGGGCTGGGAGAGGCTGCCACTTCTGGGAGTGTTGATGTGGGGCCTTTGTGCTGGGGATTGCTGGCTGGGAGCAGGTGGGTGTCAGTCAGCAGGTGGTGAGTAACTGTATTGTACATTACCCTCTGATACTGCTGTCAGCGTATTATTCTGTTACTGTTATTTAACTGTTTTTATCTCAACCTGCGAGTCTCCCTTTGCCCCTCCGATTCCCTCCCCATTCCCAAGTGGGGGGAGGGTGAGTGACTGCCTGAGGGGTGTTTAGCTGCTGAGTAGGCTCAAATAATGACAATTAGACCTTAAACAGTTTAGGAAAGGCAATAAACAAAATTTACTGAAAATGCTAAGATATTTGAGGTAGTAAAATCCTGTGCTGTGTACCTGTCACAGAACTCGGTGACTGGGAGGTTGAAACTCAGTGGAGGAAAATATAAAGTGACACATGAGATAGATAGAAATCATTCCAACTTTAGTGTATAACATGACGGACTCTGAGCTGACCGTTACCATTCAGGTGTGAGAACTTGGGGCTGTGATAATACAATGAAAACATCAGTCTGGTGCACTTTGGCTGTCAAGAAAGCAAGTGAAATGTTATCAATTATTAGAAAAGGGATACAGAATGAAGGAAAGAATATTACTATGCTATTGTGTAAATCCATATTTTGCCCACTCCTCATATACTGTATACAGTTCTGGTATTCCCATCTTGAAAGGGTTACATATGTCTGGAGAAGATTCAGAGAAGCATCCCAGGTGCAATCGATGTGAGACATTGCCTTTGTATCAGGAGTGTCTAAGCTTAAAAATTTTAGTCTGGACAAGAGACAATTTAGGATAAGTGCAGGGTGAGGGAAAAGGGGACATATGGGTGAGGTCTGTAAAAATTGTTGGCATGGAAAGATTTGGTAGGATAGATTATTTACAACCTCATTCAGTAAAGTAACTATGGACATCAAATTAAACTGAAGGGAAGGAGACAGAAGAAATAAATAGTATTTTTTCTTCACACTGCATGCAATTAATCTGTGGACCTCCTTCTGTAGGATGTAGCAGATGACAAGGTTTCCATAGATGCAAGGAAACACTAGACAAGTTAATGAAGGGCAATGCTACTGAGAATTCATAAATTGTTAAAATTATGTTGCAAATGAAAAGAGAAAAGAAAAAAGAAAAAACCCTGGAAAATTAGCAGAAATTCTCCAATAAGCAACTAGAAAAAAAAAAATAGATTTTAAAAAAAATTCAAATAGAAGTTTTTTTATATTTCTTTGTTGACTGCCCTTGCCATTACACCTAGGAGTAGTAAGATAGATTTTATAAGTTCATTGACAGGTCATGAATATCGGTACCTTTAGTCAATGCCTTCCAGGCAAGATAGCCAGCTTTGCTGATACAAAGACACAAGCTGCTGCAAGGCTGGTGGTACAAAGTAGCTATCTCCTTAGAACACTGAATCACAGGGTTGAACTAACATAGTTTCACAGGCAAAATGCACATTTATATAGGGCAGCAGAAATGAGAAGTAACAGAAGTTGAAGAGATAGATGCAAGGTAAGACAAGACTGATAAGAAGAGAGAACAACATTTTTTTTATTTACCATGGATGGTGAAAAACTTTGGCCTTAGAATTAACCTGTAACACAATCAGGTAAGTTCTTTAGCCAAGGTTAAGTGCAGAATAATGATGGGACCTTGTGGTTTTCAAAAGACATCTTTTCCCATGCCTTTGCTGCCAGTGCAATGATTTGAGATTACAGACTACCTTTCCATCTGTTTTGCATAATGACAAAGGAGGCATACCTGAAAGCACACATTTCTTAATATGTGACCATGGCTTAAAGAAAAAAACCTGTAAGAGTTGTTAGGCTGTGGTAATCTGTTTTCTGTCAGAACAGTATAAGCAGAAAGAAAAACAAAATTCACCCTGAGAAGAAAAACTAAGGTTAAAATACAAAGAGTCTCTTTGGTCTCCTGTAGCCTGGCTCATCTTCATACCTGTCTGTGTGATAGGACCAGATTCTCTTCAAGCTCTGAAAGCCCACGAGACCATCTGGCTGGAGGCCCTGGATGCAATCTCAGTTTCAGGGTGTACTGGGTACAAATGCCTTTGATGAGATCAGATATTTGGCAAGTCACTTGAAAAATATCTGAAGGACTGAAGTCAGCTTAGCACTCCACTTTCATCTAAAAATCCTGCTGACACAAGGGCCAGAAGATAGTGTTGCTGCAGAATTGATGTGAATAATATTAAACTGGGGTTAAACTAGACAAGTAGAACTTCGCTTGGCAGTTTCCCAAAATCTCCATGTGGGTTCAGTGGAACCACAGTGTGATTGCTTTGGGTAACCTGGTCCAAAATAACTCCTGGACATGCTGCATTGAAATCTGTTGTGTCCAGTGTGCCAGAAAAAGGACTTGAGAGAAGTGTCTTGTATCGCCACAATGTCAAGGCTACTGGAAGCTATTTTTCTGAGCCACAAAGTCCTCCAACATTCCTTCTGAATTTGGCAGTGGTGCATCACCTCACACCCCTCCATCTGTAATGCCAAGACACCAGCTTTGTGCTTAACATGACTTTTTCCATATAAAAGGCAAATCAACACAGTAGGTGCATAGGGTCAGAATGGGTTCTTTCTACTCTTATCACCTCTCTCATCCATCTTTCACAAGATGAAGGATATTTTTTACCCATGATATATGGAAGAACTCAGCAGACAATGGCTAATAGCAGTGGTTCAAGCTGCATCCCAGGGAGTGGCTGTGCTCCTGAATCAACTAAGGCAGAAACCTATGTGTGAGGTTGCTTTCAAAAACTATGAAGTACCATTTGGGGCCCCCAGACCTTTAGCCATGATCTGTCTCTGTGGCCTTAGGGGTTCATTCTTGGAGCATCCATCCCATACACTTAACTGCAACACCCTCCAAAACTTTAAATTACTTCTCCTTAGAGCATGTTAGCAGACAGTGGCCCCACAGTCACCAGATGAACAACTTGGCATCTGCACTTGTGTGCTGCAGCATGATCCACATGTGAAAAGTGCATATTAACAGTGAGGCTTTGAACTCAAGCCCACGAAGATGATGTCACAAGGATTTTGGGGCTAGGCACTCACTGTTCTTATTTCCTTCATTAAACATTCTGAGATCAAACAGTGAAAACTAAAGGCTAAAAATTGCCATTGGAGAGATGAAAGGGATGGTTTCTTTTTGTCTGAAGAACATTGACTAAAGCGTATCATTATAAGATTATTTTACAGGTAAAAACACAGACAAGAACAGCTACCTTAAAGGATTTCTGATAGAGCAACTTGTCATGACCTTATAAACTGTGAAACAACAGCTCTTAGAGTGACAAATCAAAACCTGGGACTGGAACATTTCAGGGAGTGGTGCTTCACCAGCTGACTGTGTTAAAAGCATAATGGAGAGGAAGCAAAATTTTTAGAACTAACCCTGTGTCTTAGGAGCCTAACTCCTATTTTCAGAAGGAACAAATACTTAGACAGGTGTTCAGAAAACTGCTCTGAAAATGAAGTCTTAGTTTCAAGTCACTTGAGAGCTGTTGAAAATACTGACTGAGAGTCTGGACTTGAATCAGTTCAGAGTCCATCATGTGGAGAGAGTGAACATACTTTATTGCCTTTCTTATGGAACAGAGAAAAGACAAATTTGCCCTTGTTACTGTGAATACAAACCTTCTTGCATTGGTCCAGTTCTGGGTCACATAAGCAAGGCATTGATTTGCACCCTGTACACACCCCACCTCTATCTTTTAACCTTAATCCAGATACATTTTTACACAAGAATGAGGGGAAGGAAATAGATTATTCCTCTCTGGAATTACTGATTTCTTCAACAGCTGTATCTTGGAAAGTTAAATGTAGGTGCCTCAGTAATATCAAAAACATCAACTAACAAATGTACTTCTTATTCAGTCTGTGAGTCTGGAAATCCATCAGGCACAGGGTGAAATGTGGTCACTGCTATGAAAGTATATTGTCTACTCTGGGAATAGAATTTTGGATGTGAACCAAAACTTTCTTGAGGGAGATAAGCTTGTTATTCAGACAGTAAAACATTATGATTAACACCTGATGAAGCATTAAAGAACCATAAAAATTCTGCTACCTGTGAAAGATTACTTAGCAGGAGGCTGCCTGTACTTTGGCAAGCGTCTAGCAGGTGGACTTCATCTCTCAGCTTTCAGTGCAGAAGTGGATTTACGCAGTCATTTTGTGGTGCAAAGAAAAGCAGAACCACCCAGTCAACTGCAGACATGAACAGACATTGCTTCTGTTCATACTGAAATACCCCCTTTTATAGGAATTTCTGCCCCACCTGTGGACTGTAAGTACAGAGAAATTAAATGTAAGTTAAGTGGGATGAATGTTTGCTTCCACAGCTTGTCAGACACAGCTTTTTTGTAAATTTGCCTATTTCTTTCATCATGTTGAATAATAGGAATGATTTGTTTCCCCTGTTTGCATTGGTTCTTCTTGCCATGCATCCCAGTGTGCTGCTGTCTATCCGCCAAGGCTGTGCCTCCATTAATCACACCTGAGGGGATGGTGCATGCCCAGGTCTCATCCCAACATGTATCAGGAACTCAGCAGATCTGGTAAAGTGGGTACCTTGCTGAAAATCCAGACCTATGCACAAGCTGAAGTCTGTACATGGGTCCTGTTAGGACTAAGCTCTAAGAAAAACCCACTGTGGATATTGCTGAAGTAGAGCCTAAAGGGACACCTACTCTTAAACCTTTGGCCTTGGATAAACTTATGTTCTTTGAAGTTCCCACTTTAGTCTAAAATGGCAGAGGTTTCATTAAGGACTGGTTATGAAAAATAAAAAGGAGTTTTGATGGATGCTGACCAGTCTCATTTACAGACTCAACTAAACATCAGCTGCTGAGCCATAGGCTTGCATTTTTGCGAAGTGAACAGTAATGCTGAATAACGCTCAGTTACAGTTTTTGCATGTTCAGTTTAAAAAAATCTTAAAACTTTTAAGGTGACTAGGTAATTTTTTTCTTTTTCTTTTTTTCTGAAGAAAGGCTTCAGATGAGAATGAAAATTAACAACCAGCCCTAGAAAATCTAGGTCATTGGTCCTGAAGTGAGACTAACATAGAGTTAGTTATGTTCAAGTGCATACACCCCTGAGTCAAACTGAACCCAAACATAGTTGACACCTCGTCAGATTTACATCTGTACAAAGTGATACCATGTGTTCACCACCCTGCTCTGAGAAGGCGAGTGATTAAGGTAGTGGATTAAGATCAGTGATTGAGTTTCAGGGGATGATTCTGCATATGTGATAGCAGTCAGGAACAGTACAGACTTCTCAGGAAATCAAGACTCTGTGCTCATTATCCCGGTCTGTCGATAAAAGTGATAATGCTGCCTTTCATATGCCCTGTTTACACAGTAAACCATTCACGGCTGTGCAGACCGAGTCTCGTTATACATGACTAATGTAATGGTTTCCAGACTCATTGGGGACCTCAAGCAGAGTGGTAATCCAAATAATGCTGTTGTTTTGAGTGGGGGTGAATGGTCTGACAGCATAGGAGGCTGAGAAGAATCACCCCCCTGTAAGAGCTTCAGGGTAAGCATTAAGCAAGGAGGTCATGTCATGTCCACATGTTCTTTAGCTGTCCCATGTTGATTTTGATCAAATGGGCAAGTTTGCCCATGCACTTTACTAATATCTTCTTTAATCCTCATGTTTTCTGGTTGAGATTTTGGGTGATTTCATGCTTCTGTAATCACATTTGACTAACTTTGTGTCATGAATATTTGCACACATAAAAAAGTAATATTTTTGTTGAATGCCAGTTGCATTCTAAACCGTAGGCTAATGTACATGGGTTCAGGAGAAGAAAAAGAGATCTGAAATGAAAGAGAAGTAATATCCAAACCCCAGATATCTCCATTATATTAAGAATAATGGGGAGGAAAGGAGTTGAGACAGCATATCTGTCAGTAAATAGAGACTGGGTTTAGGTTATAATAATGAAGTCTTGGAATGTACTTCATGGCACACCAGGAGATCATCAGTTTTATGGTTTGGCTTCGGTGGAGTTTTTCATAAGATTGAAGTTCCATTGTTTGCAATGTCTGAAAGGGCTTCCTTGGTCATAGATGGAGAACATGATAGTATGGAATTGCCTTATTGCCTTACATCAAATGATTTTCCCTATTCTACAATGGAAGTGCCCACCCACTAAAATGTAGGAAGGAGAGCAACATAGTATGGTGACAGGTGAATAAGCATATAACAGGGAAAAAGTTGTGATAACTGCAAGAGAGGAAGACTAAATAATGCCTCCTCATCCAAGTCCTTTCTGTTGTTTTGGAAGGGGAATAAAGGAGAATATAGCTTTGTAGAAGTGAACCATAGTGGTCCATTTGGTTTCAAGGAGACTGTTTTGTATCTATCTGATTTAATTAGTTTGTATAAGAGTGGTCATCATGTGTGATTCTCTTCTGAATGTGAAAGTGCTGATCCAGCTTTGGGAGGGCTTTGAGTAAATTTGAAGCAATTTGGAACAAAGTAAGAAGGGAACATAATAGACAAGTCTAGAAAAACACTTTTAGGTTCACAAGTTGCTTCAGGCCAGGAAATAATAAAGAATGGTATGCAAGGAGACAAATCCCCAAAGGAGAACTACTACAACTTACAAATAAAATAAGATTTACAGTGGTACATCTATGCATTAAATCACAAGAAATGACAAGTATCTAGGAAAATAAAATGGCTGTTGAGTGCACTTTAATAGACATTTCATGGTTTGGGGTTTGGGGGGTCTAGGATTTGGAAGTGGGGAGATGTTATTTACTTTCTTAGTGTTTTTTTAGCAACCTGATTCAGTCCATTTGTGCCATGGACCTACTTCTCTATCTGGTAATATCTCTAGGAGCAAACACCTGCATTACTAGTCACTCTGGGCAATATGTGTTCCATATTCTCACCCTCTGTTTTATTCAGGGATGCATGGCTTGTGTCTGCTCAACATAAGCAGGGAAAACTCAAAGGTGTACTTCTGTGAGTTTATAACCTGATAAACTGCATACATAAGGTGTCCATAAGAATACTCAAACTTCATCCAAAGTAAATCTGTATGTGGTCCAAGGGTGGCCCTGGGAGCCAGAAGTTCTTAAGTTGCAGTCGTAGTTCCTCAAAAGATTCCCGCCATGACTTTGGGAGAGTCACAAAAGCTGCTCATATTCCCATCTGCACATGGGGAAATTTATCCTTGCCCTACTGGCTTGTAGTTGATCTCTGACTACAGAGTTAGTAACTAGACCTCAGATACTTTGTGACATTGTGGCATTATTTGCTCGCAAAGCTCATTCTTATTATTTTGTTATTACATTTAATTTTATATCTAGCCAATTGGCATTTCTTAAATATTAATTGGGACCATTTTTCCAGGACTTTATTGCTCACGATTTTGAACTCTCATTTTAGAGACACATTTGAAGCAGGAATATATTAACATTTTACCTTCCAAATCAAATTAATGCTTATTAAACTGTTTTCCTCTAATTTTTCAATTCACAGTGTAATGTGTGGAGAGGAGACACATACAAAGATAGAGCACAGGGAATGTACATTCTGTTCATCTCCAGTTCTCCTGTGAACTTCATGGATGGTCCAGGGACATGGGTGTGTTTTTAAAGATAAACCAGCATTGCAGGTGCTGACAGATCATAAACCTACTGGATGCCTTATAAACCAGGCACAGAAATAGTTTTAGAACAGTGAGTATATCCAGCATGGGGGTATGACTCCATGCACATATGGAGTTCTTTCCCACTCCCTATAAATCAATTGTATTGCAGTTTGCGCATCTGCCTTCTGTGCTTATTTGTCATCAAAGCATTGAAGAGTCTCATGGTTGTCAGTGAGATAAATCAAAATCCACACTGTAACTGATGTGGTGCAGTATTTTCCACCATTGCCTCTGAAGTTAGATATAATCAGTACTAAATTTCCAAGTTTATTTACAGCTTCAGAAGTTAGGAAAATGATGGTGTCTTTGTTATGTTGTCTGATATTTTCCAGCTGGTTTTAATATGTGCATCTCTTGAAGGGCTCTGTATGAATCATCAGCTCAGTACATAATGCTTACTTTTAATTGTTAACCATTCACAATTCACCTTAACAGTGCCTGCTGCACTTTTCAAACTGAGGTGATACTAACAAATCCATTGTTAAGAGATGATGTAATACACTGCTGCTGGAAGATATGGGTTTGGAATTATGTTTACTTTACACATTTCAACATATTCTTCCATTTGGAGAAATGGCTATGCTTATTAGGGCAATCACTTGGCAGCAGCTGCCATAGTGAAGGTCATGGCAGGAGACAGGGATTATTTTTCAGGATATTTAGGCAGCAAAGACAGGACAAATCCCTTAGGTTAGGCTTGTCCATTGTATCAGGTGGGAGGCTGGAGGTTGTAAATGAGACTTTCTTCTTGTCTGTCTTTTCCCTTGCTCTTTCCAGAGGCATTCACAAACAGTATGGTTCTTCCCTCATGCATAAAGCCTGGGGAAAGCTGAGGATGAAGCTGTTCTCACTGCTCTGTCCTAGAGGAGAGAGAAAAAGTGAATCATAGAAGTCTCATTTAGAAGGGGATATTATCTGGATGAAGCTTATAAGTAGGGCCTTAGGTTAGGTTATCCAGGGCCTTGCCATGCCAGGTCTTGAATATCTCCTCCACTTTTCTGGGCAATGTATTCCAATGCCTAACTGCTTTTGCAGTGAAGCATTTTTTTTCTTATATAGAAATTTTCCCCTGAAGCAACTTGTGCCCGCTGCCTCTTATCTTGTCAGCATACAGCTCTGTGTAGAGAGCACCCTCACTTCTTTACAGCTACCTCCTAGGTATTGGAAGACCTTGATTAGATCCCCCTGAGTCTTTCCTTCTCTAGGCCTAGCAAAACCATTTTCTTTTTTTTTTTTTTTTTTTTTTTGGCAAAACAAATTTTCAGGCTTTTTTTGTGTGTCAAGTTCTCCAACCATCTAATCATCTTGGTGGCCCACCACTGGACCATCTCCAGTTCTTCAAGGATTCTCTTGAACCGAGAGGATCAAGTCTGGTTTAACACATGCCAAGTAGAGTGGGATGATTGCTTCCCTTGACCTGCTGGCTACAGGCTTGCAGATGTGCTGCAAGGGCACATTACTCCATGTTCACCTTGCTGCCTGACCAGACCCCATGCCCTTTTCTGTAGAAGATTGAAGGGTCTTTATGGGCAAATCCAGTACTAGTCACAGTGTTGGTGTCAATGACTCAGTGCTCCCCCAGAGTATAACATCTAGGACTTTGAATGTGAAATGTTTAATTCCGTTGTTACTTCACTACATCAATTATAAACTAAAAGAAGATCCTTGTGGTGGCAAAACGAAATCCTCAAACATTAAACAAGTAGGTTTTGAACTACCCATACAAGCACAATTCTGTCCCTGTCTGGATCCATCTCCTCCATGCTTAAGGCAGGGATCCTGTGCAAAAATTAGACTATGGACATATAATTAAAGACTAAGAATATTATGTATGCCATGTCAGGCATCCCATTAACATTTGTACTGCCTAACTAATACTTGGGCTTCTTTTTACGTTCCTCTAAGCTGCTGAGCACTGGTGAGATGTTGTGACAATATGTTTCAGGTTAATTGTGCATTATTCAGGTTTTCTTTTCTAAATTTTGAATCATTGCCTTTTAGCTTAATTGAAAGTCTCCTTTTTGTATGACTCTCCTTTTAACTATTCACTGTTTTATAAAAGCCCCCCACTGTCTGCTGCCCATCCACACTAAGTGGCCTGAGCCTTTCAGATCTTCATATCCGGAATCTCTACTTGGAGATTTTTCACTGCGTCAGATGTTTGATTGCATGCCTGGATCTCTCTCTTTTATTGGATCTTCTGTATTATTTCCTGCCCTGTTTCCTGTACAGTTAAACACCATCTTTGCTTTTCTCTCATTGTAAAAAGCAGCCAAGCTTTCTACAATTATCAGCTGTACACAGTGACATTCCTCACTTCCTCTTAAGTATCCAAAATGAATATAAATATTATCATTAATAGCATTTAAAAGCTAATAATGTGGATGGGTATTTCAATATAGATCAGCTCTCACTGTATTTCTCTTTCAGAGAAATTGACTTTGACTTTCACTCCCAAGACTTGCTTTGAATGATTGAGGAAGCTGTGTTTCCCCACTGCAATTGAAAGAACATTTTGATGGCTATGAAGTGGTGGTGGAAAAAAAAAAAAGGAAAAAAAAAAAAAAAACAAACAAAACAAAACAAAAAAAAAACCACGTTGGAAATAAAACTGGCATTTGTTTTTTCTCCTTGTCACAGATGTCATCTTACAATTCAAACTGGAAGTAGAACAAGGAAACAAATTTAGTCTTAGAAGTAAGACTATTGTTTACCCCATAGATTTTCACCAGGTTTTTTCAATATTCTTGCCAATACTAAAGGCACCTACAATTCTATGTGTTTTCCAAGCTGTGTTGCTAGGGGATAGGCTGTGAACACACACTGTGATCTGCCACAAGTAAAGTTTAAAATGCTAATTTGGTCTAGTTATTAGCACATTGCTGATAGAAAATTGCAATGTATTTTTGGCCATGAAAAAAAAAAAAAATCTATATTCTAATCCAAAATAAAGGGTTTAGGATTAGTGATCTTAGAGTACCATGAAATTGTAATAATTAAACACCAGTCTGTGCTCTAAGATGCTCTTGAGAATTCAAGTGTGCTGCTTGTAATTTCAGCAGATAATTATTTCTGTGATACGATCTTCCATGTAAGAGACTTTCTATGTTTTTGCATTGGTTTCCAATACAGACAAATAGTTTTCATTTTATTTCCTAATTATAGAGTAATGTAACTTTCAATGTAGTTGTGTTTTGCCACATAGTTCATACACATCACACTCTTGTATGCCTCGTAGTTAAATAACTCAGGTGCAGAGGAAATAATAACAAAGGCAAGTTGGTGAAAAGAAAATAAGGACTTAGACATTTGCAGATAGGTATACTCCCTGGATTCAGTCAGAGAAATAAGTTCTGGAGGCCTTTGGAATATATGGGTTACCTGGAAAAAGAAAACAATGCCAGTGAACAATGCTGTGATCTCACAAAGCTTCTCATGTGGAAAGGCAACTAGAAGTTGCAACAGGTTCATTCACACATGAATAGACCAGCTGAAGTTAAGGAGTGCAGCAGATGGCAAAATATTACCCATCAGTAGTTGTTATTGTCATATTTGTGTAGCCCCTGGGGTCTGAAACTCCAGGCAAGAACTCTTTGCCACCATCTACTGATGAACTGGGGGAAGAGATGTAGTTAATTTTTTACAGATAATGCTTATGACAGGATGGATACTTTTAAAGCTTTGCTTACAGCTCATTCAAAGATAGGAATAAAAGGAAACCAAACTTTCATTATCTTCACAACACTTCTAAGAAGCAAAGAATTAGCTCTTGTGTCATAGGATTACGTAGGACAGGAATTCTGGCATGGGGGAAAAATTAATAAAAGACCTTGATTTTCAGCCTATTCCTTCTATTTTGTAATGAATTGAACTCTTCAAAGTGAGACTGGAGAATGAAGCTGTCCTGAAAAGATATCTTTATTCAGTACCAAAGGAGCTTTAATTACTGCAGGAAAGGGAAAAGCCTGGAAATCCCAACCTTGTGCTACACCTAAATGTGACAGTATCCTGGGCAAGTGCCAGATCCAGCAGGGTGCTGGGAGATGGGAAAGAAGAAAGCGGTGGTACAAAATGGTCACTATCCCAAAAAGACACAACAGCACTGGGGCAGCATGTCAAGGGACAGCAGGATGGCTGCTTAGGGTACATCCTTCCTCTCCAGCCAGAGTCAATCCCACCTAAGTGCTCTGCTACTCTGAGACATCACCAGGGCAAAGATGTCCTGTTGATGTCACCTGGGGAAATTGCCTCATTTCATTAGGTTTGTGGGGAGTGTCTGAAACATGTTTCTCTAGTGGAATCCCGTTATTCCACTTGTTATCTGGATTTCTTGCTGCCAGCAATTTATTGCAGATAAAAGTCACTTTATAAATATATCATCACCCTATTATATTGAGGTGCCCAGTATAAAATATTGCGTAGTAGACTGTGAAGGCAGTCTCACAGGAAAAAGAAACTCATCTTTGTCTTGTAATAACTAGGCAAATACTTCTAGGAAATGTGCCTCTTCGTGTTTGAAGGCACAATGTGTAGCTTTTCGGGGACAAATCAAGAGGTGGATGTTAGGAGCAAGGACAAGATCTCTAAATAGTCTCTCATAAATAGACATGAATGTGCTATTTATGTGCTTCAAGACATCCAGAAGCATATAAACATGAGTAACGCATATCTGGGACCGAATAAATATAGCCCATCTCTCCATACAGCTTGAAATGAAAACTCTTGTCTGCCTGCCAAAGGCAGAGAAGAGAGGCAGCAAGGGAACTTCAATGCAAACAAAAGGGACAATATGTGTTAAGGTCTAATACATCTTTTCTGTTTATTTCTAGATTTTTCTACAGCTCTTTTGTGCAGCTTCCTTGAGAAAAATTACAAAATCAGGGAATGTGTTCTTTTACTTAGGGAATGTACTTGGCATTAATACAGAGACCTTGAAGGACTGTCTTCTGTCTGCTTCTTTCTTTGTCCCTTCAGCAAAGACCAGAAATCAGGTGAGCAGTGCTAGACCTTAAGGTGCTCCAGACTCTGCGGAAAAAGGATTTCTTTAGATTATAAATGCAAAGAGAATTTATCCTCCACAGGAGAAATTGCATCTTCCTCAAACATGGCTTTCTGAAATCCAGGAGGTACTCTGCACATCATGTTTTCATCTCACCATAGTCTGCCTTCTCTTTCTCACATTGAATTGATGTGGAAATAAATCATAGAATAGTTTGGGTTGGAAGGGACCATAAAGATTCATCTAGTTCCAACCCCCTTGCCATGGGCAGGGACATCTTCCACTAGACCAGGTTGATCAAAGCCCTATCTAACCTGGCACTGAACACTGCCAGGGAAGGAATATCCACAATGTCTCTGGGCAACCTATTCCAGTGGCTTACACCCTCACCATGAAGAACTTCTTCCTTACATCTAATCTAAACATCTTTCAGTTTAAAGCATTTACTCCTCATCCTATAACTACACGTCCTTGTAAAAAGTCCCTCTCTATCTGTCTTGTAGGCTCTCATCAGGTACTGGAAGGCCCCTGTAAGGTCTTCTCCAGGTTGAACAACCCCAACTCTCTCAGCCTATCCTCATACAGGAAGTGCTCCAGCCCTTGGGTCATCTTCATGGCCTCCTCTGCACCTGCTCAAGCAAGTACGTGTCCTTCTTATGTTGGGGGCCCCAGAGCTCAATGCAGTACTCCAGGTGAGCTGTCACGAGAGCAGAGTAGAGGGGGAGAATCCCCTCCCTCGACCTGCTGAACACACTTGTCTTGATGCAGCCCAGGATATGGCTGGCTTTCTGGGCTGCAAGTGCACATTGCTGGGTCGTAGTCAGTTTTCCATCCACTAACACCCTCTAGTCCTTCTTTGCAGGGCTGCTCTCAATCCATTTTCTGCCCAGCCTGTGTTTGTGCTTGGGATTGCCCCAACCTGCGTGCAGGACCTTGCACTTGGCCTTGTTGAACTTCTTGTAGTTCACACAGGCCCACCTCCCAAGCCTGTCAAGGTCCCTCTTGATGGCATCCTTTCCTTCCAGCGTGTTGATCGCGCCACGCAACTTGGTATCAACAGCAAACTTGCTGAGGGTGCTCTTAATCCCACTGTCCACCTCACTGACAAAGACGTTAAACAGCACCGGTCCCAACACCAGCCCCTGAGGAACGCTACTCATCACTGCTCTCCACTTGGACATTGAGTCATTAACTGCAACACTTTGAGTGTGACCATCTAGCCAATTCCTTATCCATCAAGTGGTCCATCCATCAAATCCACATGTCTCCAATGTAGAGACAAGGATGTTGTGCAGGACAGTGTCAAATGCTTTGCATCAGCCCAGGTAGATGACATCAGTTGCTCTTCCCTTACCCACCAATGCTGTAACCCTGTCGCAGAAGGCCACCAAATTCATCAGGCACGATTTTCCCTTATTGAAGGTGTGTTGACTGTTACCAATCACCTCTGTTTTCCATGTGCCTGACTCATTGCTGCTTTCCTAAGGTGAAATTTTCTCTCTTCTCAGTGCTTTACAACAGAGGCATCTGTAAACAAATTTCATTCTTATTCTTAATGTATAAAAACATGCTGCCTACAGTTCTGCTCTCTGTATCCTTAGCTTTTAGCTGGAATCACAGGATTAAGATGGACGGCCTTAGGTATCTTATCTTCCTTTAGCATTTCAGCATTTTATATTTTTCCAAAGAGTGGAAACTCCTTTAACAGTAATGCAAAAATCTTGAAGTCTGAAAGAGGTCCAAAAGGGCAAATAGTAAAAGAAAACTCTTTAACAGAAAGTTTTTCAACCTCAGCATTTTAGTTCAGATGGGATTAAGTTGTGGAAGAGAATTGGGACAAGCCTGTGGTTTTATTTACTTTAGCTTGTTCTGTTCCTTATCGATTGAAATTTGATGGCCCTTGAAAACATTCTGCCCTTCCAAACTCTAAGCTTATATGGAAAATACAAAAATAAAATCCAAACTGTGTGAACCAATATTCAACAGCTGAATATTTCCACTTACCTTCCCTGCACTTGATCAAGTTAATATTTTCAGTCTGTCTCAGTCCTCTGTTTCACTTTTTCCCTTGCTAAAAACTGAGTTAATGTCTTTTTGTGTTCCACGGCAGGAACAGAAAAGTGAGTCAACTCTGCATGTCCAAATTACTTGATGACCACACTTCATTTTTAGCTGCCCTCATCTACATTGCCTGTCTCCACAAAGAAAATGCAGGATGACAGAAATGTTGTTCATGTCAACTAAGGGCTACTGAATCAGAGTCCTAGCTGGCCTGAACTGTACAGACTAATGCTTTGGAATAAAAATTAATCCTTATGTCCAAACTTTCCTGTCTAAACTCTTCAGCAAGGAGATTTATAGGTTGGATTGGGACTGGTTTATCCCCATGCTACAGGAGGGAGTATATTGAACAAAATCATCATCCCATGGAAACTGATGTGTCATGGATTCTTCACTTGAAGCTAAGATTTTTGTCATACCTTCCCCAATGATTCAGACTTCTCATTTGTTTGAACTCTCTTTGCTGATTAGATCTTCATTAGAACTTGCTGTCAGGCAAAACTAAGCAGCTGAAAATATTCATATGGTCAATTTAATTTAGCATGGTCTATGTGTAAGTCATAACGACTTCCTAAAAGTCTTGCCTGGTGGCACAGAAATCTCAGAGGGAATACTACTGTACAGAGACAAGGAGGATACTTGCAATTAATAGAACTTCCTAAATGTCATTTTCCTAACTCAGCACTCTCATGATTGGTACAGAGAAAAAATACAATTCCCAGTAACCTTACTATCTTTTTCTTTTCTCCTGGCTTTCTAACTCAACTATTTGGACTTTTTTCCCCAAAATGGTATTATGACCCCACCTTTCCTTGACACCTAAAACGTAACAAATTATAACAATGGTAAGAATATTTTATAGATTCCCACTTTTATTACCACTAAATGCATCATTAAGTGTAAATTGATTGCAGCAGAGAGTACATTAATTGTGACCGCAACACAAAGTCCTGATTTTCTGCTGATATCACACTACTTTCAGGATGACTGCAACATTACTTCCCCAAAAGAATCTAACACTTGTGGGTTGGCTCACTAGCACAAGGCCCCTGCAGGCCTAAGTGTAGTGGGATTTTATCTGACAAGCCCATGAAATCATGTTTAGCATCTCTCCTCTAGCAATTTCTCTTCTCTCCCACACAGACTGGTTCATTCCTTTGTTACTCAAATTTCCATTTCTGTGGTTTTGAATGGTTCCATGCCATCTCCTAGATTATTCTGTAGAGTGTTATTTTTCTCTCTGTTGTGATGGACAACAATCACGTCCCACATGAAGACTTGACAACTAGCACATGCTCTCCCAGTATAGGTTGTGGCAATATAGACACACCCAAGCTAGCTTTTAACCAGTATATTCCAACACTACAAGCACTGGTGTTATGACCACTTGGAATAATGCATGTGCTAGAGCCTATCCCAGTATCATCCCACACCCTTAGGGAGCCCCAGGACCAGACGGGGTCATGATGTGAATGACAAAGGCTACTGGAACATGCTCTGTTAAATCCTACATCTAGGAGAAAAAGATAAGCAGGAATATCATCTTGAACCCTTTAGAGGTGGAAGAGAAACTAAAGGAGCATCAATACACGTGCTTTCAGTAGCAAAACACCTCCCTTTTTAGAAGACTCTAAGGTTGCAGCTAAAGTCAGAGAATACCCCTGATACATTTTCCCAACCTGCTGACTCTCAGTGACTTCCTAGTCTGAAGTAGTGAATTCTTTATATATAAAACCAAGCAGGTTCCTGGTCAGGCTGAGATGAAAAGATATCATTCCCTTCCTCATTGCTGTCTCCAGTAAAAGCCTTCTATCAGGACTTAGCTGCTGACTGTTGATGTGCACACTGGGAGAATAGACCAGATGCAGCCAGGTGGCTTTTAGAGAAAACTTTGTCAGAAACCTGTTGTTGTCAACACTATAAAAGAGATGACTCAAGCACCAGATATACTTACCTTATTTACTAAGGTAAGTAAGTGCAATTTGAACTCAGTCCATTTTCTGCCTTTAGTTTAGAGATCATACTCAGGCTAAGCCCTTGTCCAATATTGTATCTGACAATAAATAATAAAGGGAGTAGGCTTGTCCTCCCCAAAGTCAACTTTAACATTTTCCATGATCATGAACTGAACCTTGCACTCATATTTTCCCTTTGACAGCGGATTTCACTGCTCAGAGTGGCATTTAGAATCATACAGTCTACCAGGTCTGGAGCAGTAATGCTCAAGCTAACCACTAATTCTGCTGTTGTCCAGACAACAAACACCACATCACCATGTAACGTTGTCATGTCTCCAGGAATAAACACAGATCTTCAGACCTTCAGTTTGGTCTTATGAGATCTGACTTCTTTGAGCTGATAGCTTTTGACCAGGAGCATCAACGAGTTTGTTTGTGCTATGCTTGTGTACACATATCCTTTTGCAATTTCCTAAAATACGGTAGAACTTTAAAAAGTTAACAAAACATCTCTTTAAATAGTGAACGGCTCTATGTTTTCGTTCAGGCTAGGATTCTCTAAAGAACATATCATGGTGGCACATTAACTTCTCTAAATTTTAGATTGGTATGTTAAATATTATTTTTAAACAAGCAAAATTTAAACTTCTCCTTCAAAAGAGGTTTCTACAGAAATGAACTAAACTAATAATAGATACTTGGAATATTTTTCATGTAAATAAATAAATAAAACAAAGTGGTGGTACAAGTAAACTTTACTATATAGATCTAGATCCTCTCTGAGATCAGTTTTGCCTGAGCATTTGAGCAGACTGGGTATTACTGTAACCTTCCAGTTAACTGCTTGGAATGCTCTCATGTAATTTTATGTTCTGTGTGAATATTGAAAATATAGATGCTTTTTAGAGAGTGTAGGGGAATTTATCATTTCTGTTTTCCTCACAGAGTATAGAAAAACTATGATTTCACAAAAGATCTTCTGCTGAAAATCATACCAAAAGATAAATATTGACCATCTCTAAAACTGACATCACTTTTGGAATGTTTTTTGAAATTTACTGAGGAAAAGCAGTAATAATAGGTCATCTCTTTACTTTTATTGCTTCTGTCTCAAAGTTAAGAAGCACTTTGAATTTAAGAATTACAGTGAAGCATAAAAACTTTTTAAATCAAATTGTAAATCCTTCTGCTTTATTACAATAAGCATAAGGGTCTGACTTCCTTGGCACAGGTAGCACTATTGCACCTATTACTAACAACAGATGTCAACTAGTAAAATTCAAATCATTGGGAGGGGAAAGTTATATAATTTTCAGTGAGTTTTATGAAAATCTGAGTGTATGAGAAGCTCAGAGACTGTGGGAAATGATTCTTTTATATATATATATATAGGTCCATATATGTATATAAGAAAAAGGTGTTTTCCTCCACCTCTTTCACTCTTCTGTGAAATCCTTCTCCCCAAATCTTTCTCAAATACAACTTTTTGTGTTTTCCAATACTAGATCTGACATCAAATTACTTCTTTTTTTTTTTTCTTAGGCATTTAAGTCCATTCAACAAAAACATTACAGAGTTTTTCATGGTTCTGCTCCCTTGATTGTTTTTTTTCTTTCTATTAAAAAAAAAGTAAGTAAAGAATCCCAATATGTAAGTACTTGGCAATCAGCAATTCTTGACTGGTGAGAGAGTGACTTAAAAGGGATTGAACATAAAAAAAAATGGATTTTTGTCACTGCAGACACTGTCTCTTTTTTTCTAGGCTGGGACACATTTCTAACTTGTGTGGGCAATGAACTCCTTCCATTTGAATTTCCTCCAAGCGAGGACTCACTGACAGATGAATGTACCCTATTGCCTCTCATCTCAGACACCACCACCACTTCAAATCAGGGCCTCCCTCCTGCAAGCTTCAGGGGAAACAAGTTTTGCTTCTACTTTCAGCTTTTCAGAGATCTGAGAATAACCTTAAAACCAGACTTACCTTGAAGACACATTGTGAATACTCAAGCCCTGACAACAAGGTTACTTCAACTAAACTTTGGTTTGTTTGATTTTTGGTTTAGATTTGGCTTGGTTTGCATTTTTTTCAGAGGTAGAATGGAGATGAAATGTAGCATTTAAACTGAAGTCAGAATTCTCCTTCAGGATGGATTGGGACATTTGCTGAGCCAATCAGTTCTGTAGCAGGTATGTTCCTCAGCAGAGCAGGGGATCATGGTGAACTGAGGGGTTTCTTGAGCCAGGGAAACCCCAGGGGAGCATGGAGACCAGACAGGAGCTGGCAGCTCTCATGAGAGCAAGTGGCTGACGAGTTACAGGTGGGGCCAGGGTTAATGGTGGCCACCCCCACTCCCACAAAGAGGGAGCGCAAACAGGGCATGCCAGACTGGGTACTATTCCTACCTGACCCTCAGGGCAGGATGGCAGGCTCTCATCTGAGAGAAAAGGCTGCAGTTCCATATGGGGGATCTGCAACATCTACCCCAGCAAGGGCTGATGTACCCACCCAGATGAAGCCGCTGAAGAAAGAGGTCGCAGTGCAGACCTCAGGATGCAGGAAGTACCCAGACCTTTCTCCTGGGTCAAGGGCAGGGGGCAGAGCTGCCTGCAGAAGGTGAGCCCAGGTGGGGGATCCCCTGCAGCAGGTGGCTGAGCTGCAGGAGGTGGTGAGAAGGCTGCGTAGAATCAGGGAGGATGAGAAAGACTTAGATATCTGGTTCCTAGCACAGTCTGCAGTGGACCCACAGTCCATGCCTAAACAGCCAAAAATTCCCAGGGTCAGTATTGGGACCGATACTGTTTAACATCTTTGTCTACTGACATCATCTACCTGGGTTGATGCAAAGCATTTGACACTGTCCTGCACAACATCCTTGTCTCTACATTGGAGACATGTGGATTTGATGGATGGACCACTTGATGGATAAGGAATTGGCTAGATGGTCACACTCAAAGTGTTGCAGTTAATGACTCAATGTCCAAGTGGAGAGCAGTGATGAGTAGCGTTCCTCAGGGGCTGGTGTTGGGACCGGTGCTGTTTAACGTCTTTGTCAGTGAGGTGGACAGTGGGATTAAGAGCACCCTCAGCAAGTTTGCTGTTGATACCAAGTTGCGTGGCGCGATCAACACGCTGGAAGGAAAGGATGCCATCAAGAGGGACCTTGACAGGCTTGGGAGGTGGGCCTGTGTGAACTACAAGAAGTTCAACAAGGCCAAGTGCAAGGTCCTGCACGCAGGTTGGGGCAATCCCAAGCACAAACACAGGCTGGGCAGAAAATGGATTGAGAGCAGCCCTGCAAAGAAGGACTAGAGGGTGTTAGTGGATGGAAAACTGACTACGACCCAGCAATGTGCACTTGCAGCCCAGAAAGCCAGCCATATCCTGGGCTGCATCAAGACAAGTGTGTTCAGCAGGTCGAGGGAGGGGATTCTCCCCCTCTACTCTGCTCTCGTGACAGCTCACCTGGAGTACTGCATTGAGCTCTGGGGCCCCCAACATAAGAAGGACACGTACTTGCTTGAGCAGGTGCAGAGGAGGCCATGAAGATGACCCAAGGGCTGGAGCACTTCCTGTATGAGGATAGGCTGAGAGAGTTGGGGTTGTTCAACCTGGAGAAGACCTTACAGGGGCCTTCCAGTACCTGATGAGAGCCTACAAGACAGATAGAGAGGGACTTTTTACAAGGACGTGTAGTTATAGGATGAGGAGTAATTGCTTTAAACTGAGAGAGGGTAGATTTAGATAAGATATAAGGAAAAAAGTCTTTACTGTGATGAGGGGGTGGCAAGACACTGGAATAGGTTGCCCAGAGACATTGTGGATATTCCCTCCCTGGCAGTGTTCAGTGCCAGGTTAGATAGGGCTTTGATCAACCTGGTCTAGTGGAAGATGTCCCTGCCCATGGCAAGGGGGTTGGAACTAGATGAATCTTTATGGTCCCTTCCAACCCAAACCATTCTATGATTCTATGATTTATTCGTAGTTCAGTAACACTTTTCCAAAGTTTCATCCATAAATTGTGACCGTAGGTATCTGAGGTGCTGTTGAAGTAGCAGTCAGTATTGGAGATGGATGTCTTTGTCTTAATGGTTGGAGGGCTTTGGTTAACTTCTTAAGTTATTTCTCCCCTTCATGGGGTCTATATAGTAAAGGAAATGTGGTGATAAACAGCCTTCTTTTTCCAGTTTTTCTGCCTCTCTCATTCATCAAAACGTGTCATTTTAAGGTACTTGTATCTCTGAGTTATTTTGCTACCCCTTTCCAGACATTAATGCCTCCTCCTCATCCTGCTTATGGGTCAGGAGAATTGACCTTACTGCCTTTCCTCAGCTACTTCGAATTGTGAGATGGTCCAATTTCTTCTAGCAATATGAGTGAGCCAGTTTATGGGGGCATCACCTCTGAGTACAACATCTAATTTGCCACAGATCAGCTGTCCTACAAAGAGGAATGCTTTCCCTCTGCCCTTGATCTTTCTTTGGAAGATCAGAGATATGTTTTTGGTGATCTGCTCCCCACTCACTCACGGTACACCACATAGGAGACCCAAACTACTATAGGTTTCCTCTACCATCAGTGTAGAGCTGGTCAATGGACAGACTGGAGTACCAATAGCTATTCAGTCTTGACCTGGTTGCCTCAACACCTAAATGTTATTTGCGACTCTCTGAACTGGGCCCTTCATGTCACTCTAAGTAAGCTCTTATATTTGGTCAAAATATTCCTGTCCTAAACTTCCCTGACTCTGCTGACCTGCTCCCCTTGAGCTACAGTGGTAGCCAACATTTAGGTAAAGACACCTGGACTGAGGATTCCCAGGGTAGATCTTGCTTGAGACTAAGATGCCTAAATAAAGATATCTACCTGTAGGTTTGTAAAAATTTAATGGGTAGCTCATGCATTTTCCTAGCATCATTTGTGATATCCTACAGTATCAGACCTCTATGTGGAGTTGGCTGATGGAATACAGTCCTATGGTAGATCCCTAGTGTTCCCAAGTGGCATGCAGATGCCAAGGAAGATAGCCTGCAAAGCTTAAAATTCACCTATGTCTGGGCTATAACATCCCACCCTGGGTGTCTATGGTCTGTGATAGTCCATGAGGAACTAGTCAGTACATTCAGAGAAGTCTATTAAGCAATGCAGCGAGTAGGCGCCTACTTCAGTGCAAGCTAAAATCTCTCAGAGTTATATGAAATATATCCTACTCAAAACTAAAGAGTAAAGAAAAAAAGGTCCAGGAGGGAGATGAGGTGTTTTGTTCCATGGGTTTCCTGTCTCTGTATGGCCATTTCAAATCCAGTCAATTCTAGACCCTGAACAGCAGTCTTGACTAACAGACTTCCAAGTATATGCATGTCTTTTTTTTTTTTTTTTTTTTACTTTTTTTTTTTTTTTAGTTTGGGTGCTCTTCTCCCATTGTACTACACATATTTTAAGGGGTTCAATGCAGACTTCTCATCTACTTGTAACCTGTCTATGACACAAGATACAGAGGGCAAAATTGTTCAGAGATCACCACCTTTTCAAACCCCAAGAAAGAAATATGCTGTAAATTGCACACTGCAATGGCCAGAAAGAACATGCAGTCATATAATCAGCCATAATATGTCTGTAAGAAGGCATCAGACTGCATCTAACTTTTATTGAAACACCAAAGTCATCTAAAGCCTCATATCGCCAGGGGTATCTTTCAGACCCAATAACAGATACAGCCTGTAAAAATTAAGTTAGTCATTATAAACTTAATCTGCAGTCTGAATGGCAAAATTGAAAAGCACTCAAGCATTAAACTGCACTTCTTAAAGGTAAAATAATAAAGCAATATGGGTAATATATAAATAGCTTTAAAGATTGCTGGGAGCAGGATAACTGGGCTGAGCATTTATTTCAGTGGAAATTGTAATGTATTACGGCTCTCAGTAAAGTTGAATGTCTTCAGTAGTCTGCTTTTGCCACTAACTGATTTGCAACCAACATTGGCTTTGTGCAGAATCCTATGCACTCTTTCTATTTATTTATTTATTTATTTATTTAAGAAAGTTTAATAGCTTTGTCATTGTGAAGTACTGCTTGGAAACCTATTAACTAATCCTTAAAACACAGCCTGCTTGACAGAAGAGTTAATTAATGTTTCATAATAAACTTTTTTTTTTGTTGTTCATCAGTCAAAGATCTTTATTAGGTTAACTCTATTCTAATTGTTTCTCTTAATGAAGGTGACCTTGGCTACAGGGTTCATAAACAGTCATTATATACAATGAGAACAATATAAATTAGTATACACATATTTGACCGACTCTTAAATTTGACATGATACAATAACTGAGAGGTTAAACTTTGTCTTGTACCACTATATCTAAAAAAAAAATCTCCGATTCTTTCACTATGTTTGATAACACATGCAGCATCACTTTCAACGCCTTAAATATATAAGAGTTCATCATATGATCAGTTATTAATTTTAATGAGGCTACTGCTGTATGAACTACTTTTTTTTTGCTTGACTGTGCTTAAATGTTTAAAATGTGACAATTTGAGGGTAGCTGTGGTGCTGACCATAGGCTGGGCTCTGAGGTATTTACTCAGCTGAAACCTTACCTTACCCCAAGTGAAGTTTCATGGAGTTCAAGCAGTAGAATCACTCATTTACTGAAGGTACTTTGCAGAATGAATTAGCTGCATGTATCATTTTGTTGAGATGCCTGTTTGGGGCCTTAATCACTACTACATTTGTGGCCTCATTTTACCACATGATTAAGACAATATTATTCTACAAACAGTTCTACAATATTAATGAGATCAACATTAAAGTACTTTGCTGAATAGTGATGAGACCAGAAAACAAGAGACTCAAAATCTGGTTGTTGCCATTTATCTCAATTAAAAGGGATGGTAATCATTTGCATTTACAAATGATGGCTATGCTTTATTACCAGAACTTTGCAGTACAGAAAATGCTGCTGATGAGGAAAATGAGTTATCATGAACTCAGTAACTAAGGTCATAAAGAAATTACAATAACCTGGTATTCTAATTATGTCTTATCAGATCCAAAAATCAGATAAGATTCTTGAGCTCAGAGACAAAAGCAACAGAAACTAAATGACAATTGTTTGTCAATATTGATACAGTTTTCCAGCACTAATCTCTGACTTTATAAATAACATGGTCCCACTATTCCACTCTGAGTGCGTCTAAAGAGATGCAAAGTGCTGTATCACGTTAATTCAACTGTTTGCCCTCGAAGCCACATTAACTGACCATGTGCTTGTTCCTGTCATGTTGCAAATGTCTTGTAACTTAAGAAAGTTCTCTCTCCTCTTGATACCCACATCTTGCTTTCAGAAGAGCAGAGAAACCACTTCCCATGTTCAAGTTTTTTTCCACAGCTATGGCTGACCAATTTATCTATAATGGGTGTAAACTAAGTGAATGCTTTTGCAGATATGATCTTCAAATGATGTGACAGTTGAAATCTGCAAGAGATACCCAGCCAGGCTGAACCTCAACTAAAAATCCAGATTGTTTTCCCTTTTCCTCTTAGTTTTGTTTATATTTGCACCTTCCCGGTAAGTCCTATGTTGAAACAACCCCAAAAATTTCTATGTGAAGTTCTTTCACTTTCCACACTTCACCTCCTAACACAACTAATCATGTATTATTATGGATAGGGCTGTTGTTTGGTTATGGTGTGAAACCCAGACCAGGTTTTCTCAAACAGCTTGTTATCCTGAGTTAGCTCTTCTGAGCTTGAAGCTTTAACAAAATTCCCTAATAAGGCAAAGTCGCATGTCATTTGGGTCTTTAACAACAACATTTTTGTCCACTTTACCTTTTTGTTAACCACAGATATTTTTCCCCCATTATCTGGAATTTGTGCTAATTTTAGCCTAATTAAGCAGTGGTCATTTACTATTCACTATCATTAGGTTCAAGTGATCCCACAGAGGGTGGAATGACCAGGCACCCCAATTAAACAGAATTCCTACAATATATTCTACATTTATAGAGGCAAAATAGGACAATTTCATATGCAAGGACATGTTTCCCAAAGTGTTGCTGAAAACAGCTTCATCTATTTTTTCAAGACAGACATTACAGCTTTCTTCATCCAAATTCCATAACGTTTCTGGCATTATTATTTGTGAGACAATAGTATCTTAGAAGAGACTTCATGTTCTCCCTTGAAGGTGAAGGACACATCAATGCTTAGCAGAGTCCTTAAAGAAGTCTGATAGGAAAGTAGATGCTGGACTGCAGGCTGACATATGCAGAGAAAAATGCTATGAATTCATAAAATATGCCACAAAAACTCTTTTAAAATTCCATTTAAAATGCATTTGTATGTTTGTCTCTCTGAGTTCAGGTCCAGCTGCAACCATTTTAAGAGACGTAAATCACTAACAGGTTCAACATGGTCCTAATATGAGCTGATGCTTGTATGTGCTGCATAAATGAATATATATGAAAAACACTGTGACAGTGCAGTCTCTCATAGTTCTGTCAAATTCTAGACATATAACAGAACATTTTCCTCAGAATTAACAAATAACTCTAGCAGTGCTAGTGAAACTAAGAAGAGGAGCAGTGAAAAGATAGTAAAATGTTGTTCCCACCCTTACGTTGAATATAGAATTGCAGAATAAAATACTGGTAAGGATTTGTGTAGGTCATCTACCTGTTCCTGCTCAAAACCAGGGCAACTTTAAAGTTAAAAGGGTTTCTGAGGGCTTTGTCCACCTGAGATTTGGGTAATTCCAAAGACAAAAACACCACAACCTCTCTGGATGTTACAGTATTTATATTTCCTGTCTTACAACTTGTGCCAGTTGTCTTTTCTTGTGTGCGCCTCTGAGAAGCTCGCTCTCCATCTGCTGTGTAGCCACCATTAGACAGAGGATACTGGGTCTCTCCTTAACCTTTTCTCCAGGATATATCTCTGCTACATCATGTGTTACAGTCCCTTAAACAACTTGGATTTTCTCTGCTAGACTCTCCTTTGTTTGTCAAACTCTCCTGTACCAAAGACTCAAAATGGAATTAATTTTACCAATTGGATCCTCGGTTAACCTGAATTTCTCTCTTTATTCTTCTTTAACATGGTCTCTTAGTGCAGAGAGTCAGTCAGTCAATCATTACCAAGAATCTTTCTATGAGAAGATTTATGTGAGAAACAAGATACTGCCAAATTATAAGATAAATCTCAATGGGAGCTGAGTCAGAGCCTTGTCTCACTACTCTGATGTTATGGCTGAGAGAAACAAGTCAAGAAATAGAACAGTATTCTCTAGTGTTTCCCCATTGCTAATGACCTCTCTCAAACTCAGTCAGACTTTCTGATCCTGAGTACTCAACAATAAAATGTCTTGTTGGTTTCATCAGGACTGTTTGAACTCCCTGAGGGATGAATGCAATATCAGGGTCAGAAAAAGGAGCAGAGAACTCATCTGAAATTTTCAAAAATACTCCAAAACACAAAATCCAGAAATTTTTGCCTTCATGATTAACTGTCTAGGCATCAGCTTTCTCAGAAGTTATTGTGAAGGTGTCAATACATCCAGATTATTCATTCCATGCAGGCTTTAGAAAATTTGGACACGTGAAAGACCCTAGGAGTGACTCAATGAGAGAGAAAGAAGCATTTAACAGGAGAACATATTCCTAGGACAGAGCAAGAGCTAGCAGCATGCTTATCCATTCCTCCCAGGAATAACGGACATGGGCTTTTGAACACTACAGTTCAGGGGAAACTGCTTTACTGCTGGCTGTCGTTCCACCCTCAGCAACGTCTAGCTGGTGTTTGAAGAGCCATAGGACAGAGGCCAGGACTGAACCTGACTCAGCATCAGTTAGCTGAGAGAAACAGGGTGGATTTGCACAATATCCAGGCCCTGCACTCACCCCTGAATCATCAGATATGGATGTCAGGACCTGACAGGGAATTTCTCACCCCATCCATCCTGGTTCAGTCACCTTTTTACCGAAAGGACATTATCCATGTTCATATGGACCTCTGTTCAACTATCAATAAGTCAGAGCCAGATTTTTCCCTCAGAAGTTTCCCATCATCTGTCTTTGTGTGATCATAAACCCTGGAGTGGGGGAAGCTTCATCTTTAATTAGCAGCAAATTTGTATGTCCGTCTGCATTGGAGAGCACTAGATAGCTGCTGTGCTGATTTAGGATCCATTACTTTTGGGGGTACTGAGCCGTGTTATGTCTGCTAGAGGGTAATACTGGCCACGAGAAGGATGTCAACAGTGGTTATATTCTGGCCCGACTGATTCTTCGATGTGTTTTATAACATGTAACTTTACTATTCCTAAAATAACAGGAGCTAGAAGCTAGCTTTTCTGCTCTCCTTCAGTCTGTGCTTATGTTAACATTAATATATGGAGTGTCTTGAAAACAAAACCAAACAATTTTATAAGGGAAGACTGCATTACTTTGTCTCTCTATCTTTCAAACTACAATATAGTAAGTCAATATCTCATTAACATGTTCCCAGCTGAGGGAGAATTGCCAGGAGATTTTGCAGTGAAATTCCAGCTCATTTTAAGTGTGGACAGTATGATACAAATGTTGTTTTTAACAGTGCCATTAAACTAGGATATTTTATTTTATTTTATTTTATTTTATTTTATTTTATTTTATTTTATTTTATTTTATTTTATTTTATTTTATTTTATTTTATTTTATTTTATTTTATTTTATTATGAGACTGAGGGGATAACACTTCCTAAGGCTAAAGCAGGAGTTAAATTCTACTACAACAGGAGCTCCTAATGACTGCACAATATAACATAAGAAGAAACGGTGGTTTACTTCTCCCGTTCAACACTAAATTTCTCTAGTGCCGATTGTGGGATAGTCCTATTCCAACATGAAAGAAGCACACTCTTTCTCTCTGCAGAATTTGATTTATTAACCAGCAACCAATGCATATTTTTAAAAATTTTAAAAATTAAAAATATATTTTGACTTGCAGAGATGCTTACAGAGAGGACTCTGCTGCTTCTTTTTCCTAAAGATGTCTTTTTTATCTAATGTTCACATAGAATTAAATTTACTTCTAAATTGTGGAAGATACAGATGTGTAGAAATTTTGCAAATCAGATAGATGCTGTTCAGTTTAAAGCACAGGACTTAAACTGGCAAAAGACTTTATCAGCTGTCAGATTTACCAAGACTTTCTGTGTGACCTTACCTTCTCTCTGCCTCAATCCTGTAAAATGAGGATGATTTCACTTTCTCTATTTTTTGAGTTTCTTTTCTATGTAGGTTTTCAGCTCAGAGGCTTCTTCTTGCTCTGTATTTGTACAATATGCTGGAAAACAATATCCTGATCTCAGTTCATTCCATTAATTAAATCACAGCAACCATTTTCCATCTAGCCATTAATAAACAGCATTATCTTTCCTCCTTATTAACTGGACGTCTTTCATTCTGAGTTAAGAACTCTTTTCTTCATCAGTCTTTTGCAACAGTTTGCAGATAATGTAGTTTGAATATTTTTTTTTTTCCAAAATGGATAAGCAAAGAAAGACAAACTTGTTACCATGCCTCAGCAAGACTCCATTTAGAACTCGATGATACAAACAAACGAGAAAGATGAATGTAAATGGTGTTCCAATTAAGTGGAACCCAGGATGTCTCCGTGGGTACATTATAGGATGCAGTGGAGGTGGTAATGTTGAAGAGGTAGCTAGGAATAGCCTCCAGCATTAAAAATTTAAGCCTGCAACTCATTCACAGCTGTGACTGTGCATGCAATGGGAGAGAAATGGCACAATGAAAACAGAATCGACATATGTCTGCCAAACTCATCCTGAGGAAGGGGAAATTTAACCCTTGTGTTCCCAATAAGAGAGTTCATTGCAAAGTTCATCAGAGCTTTCTAATGTCAAAAAAAAAGACACAGCAGAGGCTGGTAGAGGAAAAACAGCAACTACCATTCACTGTTGTACAGAAGGGCTGAAAATTAGAACAGGGACTCCCTGAAAGTCAGGCTAGTCCTGTACACTGTAGGTGACAGTCAGTCATACTTGTTCATAGCTGCTTGTGGGTGACAGTCCATTGCAGGTCTTCCAGGGTTAAAACAAAGATAAAATAATTTTTTAAAATGTTGTAGCTTGGGTAATTGTGTGACAAAGCTTGATTTTGCTAGAAAAGGATGGTAGAGAGAACCATCATCCCTGCTTTAAGGGCAAATGTTGAAACTAATCACTTGCAAGACCTCACACATGAATTCAGCCAAGTGACCCAGCTTCTTGTTTTGTGCTTTGCTAGGTGAGCCTACTCTTTCTTATGAGAGCAAAGTTGTTCATGATCTTATTCATATATATCCATTCTTTCATACATTTTTTTCTATGTATGTCATTTAGTCCTGATGACATTTTTTAATTTGGATTTAGTTTATATGGCAATCTCATTCTGTAATTTTCAGGTAGAATATTTGTATTCACAGAAAAGTTATGTCTATGTTTGTATATCATATTTGGATTATTTCTTAACAGGAAAAAGTCACCAGCCTTTCACTGGAAAGAGGAAAGAGGCCCAGTCATTCATTTAGTCAAGTCAGGCATGTCTGTTTCTAAAGTTGACATATGGATCAGCTTTAGATTTGGCATGAAGGGAGGGGGAAACAGCACAGACTCATACCTGTCTCTTGTTAAGGTGACAGTCCTTACTAGGGAATGTTACAAGTGAAAACAAGATTATTTGTAGGATTTCACCATCTTTAGGAATAAAAACCCTTCAAGGCAGATGTCAACAGCCTGTTATGCTGACAGGAAACCCTACTGGGTAGGATGCTCTGAAATATCTGATATGTTCACAGTATTGGATAACAGTATTTCTGTCTTCCTCTGAAAGACGGAAGAGAAAAGCTACACCTGTAGACTCAATAACTGATAAGACAATGAGTTACTCATTTGGGCAAAAAAGACCCAAGAACTAAGAAGGGAAGACCAATCCTAATGAGGCGAACAGCTGTCTCTTTACAGAGACAAGTCCACAGTCAGAGCATCATCGGCAGCTATAGAGAGAAAACAGAAGGATCATGGGTCAGTATTTGGGTGTATCGCAGAAGGATCTGTTTCTAAAAGCTGCTTGTTGAACTGACTCTTTAAGGAATATCCTAAGACTCATCTTTCTCTGAAACTTCCCTAAAGGAGATATATTCATTTGTGTCCTGGTTCGGGCTGGAATAGAGTTCCTGTTCGTTTTAGTAGCTGGAGGAGTGCTGCAGCACCCTGAGACCCCAGGGGCTCCCCAGGTCCCAGTGCCCTCACCTGTGTGCGGGGGCGGGGGGAGCACAGCTGGAGGGCTGGGCCCGGATTGGCCGATAGTCCATGTCATGTGACATTGTGCTCACCATATAAAGGCAGGAGAGGGCTGGGAGGGGCTGCCACTTCTGGGAGTGTGGCTGTGGTGGCTTTGTGTTCGGGATTGCTGGCCGGGAGCAAGTGGGTGTTGGTCGGCGGGTGGTGAGCAGCTGTATTGTACATTACCTGTTGATACTGCTGTCAGCGTATTATTCTGTTACTGTTATTAAACTGTTTTTATCTCAACCCGTGAGTCTCCCTTTGCCCCTCCGATTCCCTCCCCATTCCCAAGGGGGGGGAGGGTGGGTGAGCGGCTGTGTGGCATTTAGCTGCTGAGTAGGCTCAAACCACAACAATTTGTCATGGAATCATAGAATATTAGGTTAGAAGGGACCTCGAGAATCATCTGGCCCAACCTTTCTTGGCAAAAGCATAGTCTAGACAAGATGGACCAGCACCCTGTCCAGCTGAATCTTAAAAGTGTCTAATATTGAGTAAAACACCACTCCCCTGGGGAGAACATTCCAATAACTTATTGTTCTCATTGTGAAAAATTTTATTCCTGTGTCCAACCAGAATCTTCCCAGAAGTAACTTGTAGCCATTACCCCTTGTCTTTTTCACGCGACTCCTTGTAAAAAGGGAGTCTCCATCTTCTTTGTAACCATCCTTCAAATACTGGAACATGGTGATGAGGTCTCCCCTAAGCCTTATTTTCTCAAGACTGAACAAATCTAATCCTTTCAGTGTTTCCTTATATGGCAGGCTTCCTAGTCCTTCGATCATCTTTGTGGCTCTCCTCTGGACCCTCTCCAGCCTGTCCACATCTTTTTTGTGTAATGGGGACCAAAACTGAACACAGTATTCTAGGTGTGGCCTGGCAATCATTGAGTAGAATGGGATAATGACTTCTTTCTCTCTGCTGGTGATGACCTTGATTCAGACCAGCATCCTATTGGCTTTCTTTGCCACTGCACCACACCGTTCACTCATATGGAGCTTGTTTTCTACCACGACCCCCAGGTCCCTTTCCACAGAGCTTCTTCTCAGCCAGGTAGATCCCAGCCTATGCTGCACTCCTGGATTATGTTTTCCCAGGTTCAAGACCTTTCACTTGTCCTTGTTGAACTTCATAACATTCTTGTTAGCCCACTCTTCCAGCCTATCCAGGTCTTCCTGCAGGATGAGTCTCCTTTCTGGAGTGTCCACTTCCTCACTCAGTTTGGTATTGTCAGCAAACTTCATCAGGGTGCACTTGATTCCATCATCCAGATTGCTTATGAAGATATTAAACATCTTTGGGCCCAATATCAGTCCCTGGGGGACCCCACTTGTGACAATTTACCAGTTAAAAAAAGAGCTATTTCCCACCAGCCTCTGGGTGTGGCCTGTCATCCAGGTCCCCACCCACCACACAGACCACTTGTCTAGACCATAAAGCATTGGTTTCTTTAGGAGGAGGCTGTGGGTAACCATATCAAAAGGCTTGGAGAAATCCAGGTAGACAATGTCCACCGCTCACCCCACATCAACCAAGCACATTACTTTATTGTAGAAGGTGATCAGGTTTGTCAAGATCCATTTGCCCTTGTTGAATCCATGTTGGCTTTTCCCAATCATGTGCTTCATTTGACTTGTGAGAGCCCCCAGGAGGATTTGTTTCATAACTTTCCCAGGGACTGAAGTAAGACTGATGGGCCTATAATTTCCTGGGTCCTCCTCGAAACCATTCTTGTAGATGGGGGTGACATTAGCCTTCTTCCAGTCTTCTGGGACATCCCTCAATCTCCACAACTTCTCAGAGACCATGGAGAGCCACCTCACAATGACATCAGCCAACTCTCTTAGCTTTCTCAGGTGGATAATGTCAGGGCCCATGGATGTGTAGGAGTCAAGCTCCTGTAATAGTTTGCTACCAACTCTTCCTTCACTGACAGTGGGTCTGTGCATAGACCTGGATTTTTGATCCCAGAGCCTGGGCCCAAAATGCTGGTAAACACAGATGTGAAGAAACTGTTAAGATACTCTGCCTTTTCAGCATTGTTGGTGACTAATTCACCTCTCCTGCTTAACAGAGGGCCAATATTTTCCTTCAGTTTCTGCTTGTTGTTTGAGTACCTAAAGAACTCTTTTTTGTAGTGTTAGGCATCTCTGGCCAATTTCAATTCTTGCTGAGCTTTTGCTTTTCCAACTGCATCTCTGCACACCCTGGCAATACCCTTGTAGTCCTCAGTGGGTATTCATCCACTTTTTCATCTCTGGTATGCTTCTTTTCGGTTTTGTTTTGTTTTGTTTTGTTTTGTTTTTATGATTTTTTCTTCCCCTGGGCTATGTTTACACATACATTTAGGATAGAGGAAACTACACTACCAATGAACCTTGTGTTTGCTGTGGGTGCATTGTGTTTTTCCATTTAGGATATTGTAAAGTCTATCTCTCAGTGGAGCTCTCAGATGAGCTATCCTCATTATATTGTTATTGTTATTCTTTTTTTTCTTTGTATCTCTATTGTGTATTGCAGCTTATGTGAACATTTCAATAAAATACCAGCTCATGCAGGCAAAAGCATTGAGCTATCAATTTTGTCATGAGCTGGATGCACTTACTATGATGAAGCAGTCACTCATCAGAGGAATTAAACCACAGCCAGAGGAGGTGGAGGGAAGTGTTCAAGCATCTGAATGCACGTAGGGAGGAACCCTGGATAACAGTATCCTGCCACCAGAAACTACCTTAAAGACTGTAGCAGCAGAAATTCCACGGAGCTGTCGGTTATATTTGCAAAATCAACAGGACTACAGAACTGTAAATATGGAGTGTTAAACAGCCCTATGGACTCCTTTTTTTTACATTCCATTCTGAAGAAAATGTAGGCAGTAGATGAACCTATTTCAGAGGATATCTGGATTGCCAGAGCACTCCCACCTACCCAGAACATCCCTTCATTTTAACACTGCCAATCAGAAATATTTCTGCCAGAGTCAGAAAGCTGAGATAATTGAAATAAGGGGGCAGTCAGACTTCATGGTTTCTAGTTAAATTTGTTGCAAATGATAGATGGGTGCAAGAGGTGAAACAAAGGTAGCTGAAGCACTGTTAGTAACAGCTCAGACTGGAACAAGGACATGTCTTCACATTCTCAGTGTCTATCTCTTCCCATGATACAACAGCAGTGGGTGAATTTTAATAACTTGTGTCAAAGGTTTGCTTAAAGACCTTATCCTGCGACATACTCTGAGCAGCCAGCTCCCATACTCATTTCAGCCTGAAGCTTTACCTGAATAAATCAAGCAAAAACATTTGAGGCCTTCCTCTGTACCTTCCCAGTCCAGTCCTTGCAATGACCTTTTAGTGTTTTTATTGTTCACAGAGGATTAATCTTCAACAAAATTAAAGATGTAGGCTGCTTCAGAAGGCTGTTAGGTGATCAGGATATTTATCTCTCTTTAATTTTAAGTGTCTGCTGTGCCCTTACTCAAAAGTACTACACAGCACTAAAACAGGGTTCTGCTCCTGCCTCTCCATGGTAGATACCTCCCTAACATGTTCTGCGAGGGGGCAAAGAGTTATCTACAGATAACAAAGCCATGAACACATCTGGGTGGTCTTCCACTAATATTCAGACTGCAAAGACCACCCTGTCTCTGGAGTGTGTAGGAGATGGGTGTTCAGACACCAGGGAAAGTGGAAGCACCTGCAGTGAGAAGTTAAATTTCTCTTTCTTAGGCTTTCAGATCCCTCAACTCAGTTCCTAAACTGCAGACATTTACCTGAGGCCAGGTACCTCAGTTCTGTGTATGAAAATTAGGGAGAAAAGTAAGTTTTTGAGTGCATTTACTTGGGGATTTAACTAGTACTCTGGATTTAAATGTATCCTCAGTATACCATTGATCAAAGACTTAATTCCAGCTCTCATTGTACTGCTTGGCTGCAGGGGTGAGTATTCAAATAGATGTTTTGAAGAAAGGAGTTCAGCCTCATCACCCTTTCTGACAGGTGATACCCCATAAGGTTGGTTAAGAGAGACCAGCTTACAGTGAAGAAGTGGAAAGCCCACCCTAGAGGAAGGCTAACTGAAAAAAGGAAGGCCAGAAGCAATATTTGTGAGCAAAAAGAGAAAAATTGTCTATTTCTGAGTATGAGACAAACAAATCTCCAAAATCTTCACGTGGGGCAAAAGACCGAAGGAGTTTAAAGGATTTCACATTCACAAGCCCACAAAAAGCTTTGAAAAGTGTTAAATTTAGTTCCACAGAAATCTTATCACTTTTGCACATGAGGTTCAAATTCAGATGTTTGGTGCCTTTCACACAGTTGTAGCCTCCAAAATTAACAAAAAGAGGTGAAGAGTCTCTTTGCCTTTACAGCTAGATATGTTAAATCACAGTCATGTCCTGTGCCCTCTATGCCCTGAATGTAAACACTGGTATGTGTTTTAAATACAGTGCTATTACCTATAAATGTAGATCTGTTAATATATATGAGTAAATTCAAACCAAGGAATATGTAAAACATGCATAATGCTATTCAGTGAGTTACTATTACAAAGTACAAGGGAATGACTTTGATTTCAGTTTGGGGATTTTTTGGATTTATAGCACTGAAGCTCAAAGAAAAATTGGGATGAAAATAGCTTTTTTTAACATGGTAAAGTGACCTGGATTAATTTGACCAACATTTCACCAGATGGGAGTGCTGCAACATGGTTATAGCATTGGTGGATAAGGGAAGAGCAACTGACATAATCTACCTGGACTTCTGCAAAGCGTTTGACACTTTCCCGCACAACATCCTTGTCTCTATATTGAAGACTCAGGGATTTGACAAATGGACAACTCAGTCAGTAAGGAACTGGCTGGATGGTAGCACTCAAAGAGTTGCAGTCAACATCTTGATGTCTAAGTGGAGAGCAGTGACGAGTGGTGTTCCTCAGGGGTCGGTGTTGAGACCAGTGCTGTTTAATGTCTTTGTCGATGACATGGACAGTGCGATTGAGTGCACCCTCAACAAATTTGACAACACCAAGCTGTGTGGTGTGGTTGACACGCTGGAGGGAAGGGATGTCATCCAGAGGGACCTTGACAGGCTTCAGAGGTGGGCCTCTGCAATCCTCATGTGGTTCAACGAGGCCAAGTACAAGGTCCTGCACCCGGGTTGGGGCAATCCCAAGCACAAATACAGGCTGGGAAGAGAATGGATTAAGAGCAGCCCTGCAGAGAAGGATTAGGGGGTGTTGGTTGACGACAAGCTCAGCATGACCTAAAAATGTGTGCTCACAGCCTAGAAAGACAACCGTGTCCTGGACTGCATCAAAAGAAACATCACCATCAGGTCGGGAAAGGTGATTCTCCCCCTCTACTATGCTCTTGTGACAGCTCACCTGGAGTACTGCATTGAGCTCTGGGGCCCCCAACATAAGAAGGACATGGACTTGCTTGATCAGGTCCAGAGGATGACCACAAAGATGATCAGAGGTCTGGAGCACCTCTACGAGGACAGGCTGAGAGAGGTGGGGTCATTCAGCCTGGAGAAGAGAAGACTCCAGGGAGAACCTATAGCAGCCTTCCAGTACCTGAAGAGGGCCTACAGGAAAGATGGGGAGGGACATTTTACAAGGACATGTAGTGATAGGACAAGGAGTAATGGTTTTAAACTGAAAAAGGGTAGATTTATATTAGGTATAAGGAAGAAATTCTTTACTGTGAGGGTGGCAAGACACTGGAATGGGTTGCCCAGAGAGATTGTGACTGCCCCCTCCCTGGAAATGTTTAAGGCCAGATTGAACAGGGCTTTGAGCAGCCTGGTCTAGTGGGAGATGTTCCTGCCCATGGCAGGAGGGTTAGAGCTAGATGGATCTTTATGGTCCCTTCCAACCCAAACCATTCTATGATTGTAACCTTTTATACCAAGCTTTACATGATTTTCACTTTGACTTTGGTATAAAAGTTTCTGACTTTGAAGAAAATATGACCAGAATTGAGTGCATGATATTCTCCAGGCTAGCAACAATCCATAAAGCATGAATGGTGTATTCTTGATTCATAAAGATTAATCTGTCCTCTATCCTGTACTTTGACATCGATTTTTTTGATCAGTTTTCAGGTTAACATTTCTTTACCTTCTTCCTTAAAAGTTTTTGCATTTCCACAGTGCATTCCTGAGCTCGCATATCATGAAAAGAACTTCATCCTTTCTTAGATGAAAGCTGCTTCTGGAGTCCCACAAGTAACAGTTGCAACATCTGTTTCTTAGTGAGTCACATTTTTAAACTAATTTTAAAAAATTCAAAGGAAAAAACTGTGGGATTCTTGAAGGCAAAAGGTTCTAAAATGCACAGTGGGTAAAATATTTTATCCATCAAGGGACACAGTCCTGCTTCCATGGTTTCATCTCAGGTGCTGTACCTGCTTTTTGATGGCATACTGCACAAGGTTTCTCTTCATGCAAGGGTACTGTTTATTATGGTGCTTATTGCTCTGCACACCATTGCAGTGAGGTAAACATCCTTCTTTATGATCTAAGATCCTAAAAGTCCTTTCTGTGTATATTCAGAAATGATCTGAATATATGTGGGTTGACTACTTTTTCCCCTGATGACTGCTGGGGGCGTCACATTCACATCATGGCCATCAGCCCAGTTTGAAACCTGCCCTTGCATCAGTTGCAAGATACTTCCCACTGCTATAGTCAATAGCTTTTCAACATTGTGTTTTTTTTCTAAATTTGTTGCAAATTATGGAGCTATTTGAAATCCACACTATATAATGTGGATACATCTGTTGTGGTTTGAGCCTGGTCGGCAGTCAAACATCACGCAGCTGATCACCTACTGTCCCCCACCTAGGAAAGGGGAAGGAATTGGAGGGGCAAAGGGAGACTCACAGACTGAGATAGAAACAGTTTAATAATAGTAATAAAATAAAATGGTAACAGTATAAAGGGGTAATGTACAATGCAATTGCTCACCACCATCTGACTGACACCTAGCCTGTTCCTGGCTAGCAATCCTGAAACACAAAGATGCCATGATTGTAATTGCAGAAGTGGAAGTGCACCCCCTCCCTCTCACCCCTCCTATATATGGTGAGCATAATGTCACATGACATGGAATATCAGCCAGTCCAGGCCTGGTGCTCCAGCTGTGTTCCCTCCCTGCTTCTTGCGTGACTGCGCATAGGCAGGACACGGGGAACTGGAGAGTCCCAGTGTGCCATCAGCACTCCTCCAGCTACCAAAACCAACCATGAATTCTATTCCAGCCCAAACCAGGACAACATCCTAAATCTGGACATCCTTTTCTCCCAGATATCTAAGGAGGAACATAGACTCCATGTTAAAATTAGGAGAGCAAGAGATAAATCTCAGTCTGTTTGCTGAGCTTAGAAGTCTAAGAAAAAGGGAAGACGATCACATCAGCACCACTTCTAATACATCAAAATAATTTGTATCAGAGCCATCCTATTTGCTTTAAAACAAACTTCAAATAAAATCTGTTTTCTTCAACTTAAAAAAGCTATTTCTTTTTAACAAGTTTATTTGTGAACTGTTTTTGTTTGTTTTCTTCTGTACTCTACTTGTGAAGTTGCTTGAAAATACTGGTATTTTATTTTGCAGAAACAACCCTCAGGAAATGATATAGACAATTAAACTTCTAGCACTTGACTGACCAAAACATTTAAGTAAAAATAAAATACATATAAAACAAAACATAGTTTACACAGAACAGTGAATGTCATCTGGTCTGAAAGTTACTCTACTGAATGAAGATTGCAGCTTTATAATTAAATGACTACACACTACAATAGCAGTTAAACATGTTTCCTTTCTAGAGCCCATGGTGGTGATAATAAGGTATTTTTCATATTACAGCAATATTACATACCCTCTTTGTAGAAGGACTGCGACAAGCATGTCCAAATAGATGCTCACTGTCCTGAAAAGTGTGTGTCTAACAGAGAAGGACCGGAAAGGAACTGGAGAAGTGAAGTGATAAGTCCAACAGATGAGTGGAAAATCCAGCCTTCTAGAGACTGCTGTGGGTAATGGTACCATAGCTCTGAAAAGTTTAACACTCTCATGAGGAAAGTAATAATATCCCACTTTTACGGCTGATAAGTCTGAGGCCGAAATATCAATGACAATATTTGTCTGGAAAGAGAAATTTAATGTACTAATGTAAGTTACAGGATCCTTTCAACTGTCTATATGTTTTCTTGGTTTTGAAAGGAACCTGGTAAACTTTGAGGATTAGGGAGAAAATAACTTAGGCATCTGTTAAATACTTGCTCTAGAGGTGTTAGTAGTCTGATACTTTCTTCATGCAATACAGACGTGTGTGGAAAAGTTTTAAATATTTATTGGTTTAATATTCAAGAAATACCATCCCTTAGAAATCTGTTTAGCTTTGAAAGAAGAGGATGATTAAATTGGGTGTGAGAATTGAAGTAGAGGTATTGTTGATCATTATAAAAGCTCCATAATGATAATTTCTAGCAAGGAGGGAATGGTTCCCTGTGCTCACCTTGCCCAAATTTCTGAGAGTCCTACAGATGAAAATCAGGACTTCTCTCAGTATTTAAATCAGCCCTTGAGTTTATAATGAGGCATCTAGAGATGAAAATTACTCCACTTAAGTATCCTGCCATTTCCTATGTCTTCATCTGAAGGTTATGGGTCTGGTTTGTGTCAGTAAAAAGCAACTAGAGTAAATGGCTGTGGTCCAGAGCGAGGATTGTAGTTCCCTTGTCCCAAACCAGCAAAAGGGAAAATGAATGAATTGGCTCTGAGGGGAGCCAGCTAAGCATGAAATGGTTCACCTGACATGGAATAAAGCTAAGCAAAACCTTCCTATGACTTTGTTGAAATCTTTGACTTAACTCAAAGTACTGTGAGATATACTTGGGTCATTGTTCTGCAGGTATCACTAATAAATTGTCCATGGACTTTCCCTCCAGAGTGATAATAGCTGGGACGCATTCCCACCAATTATCCAGTAAAACTCTGTGGCTTCATTTACTGTTGTAAATTAAACATGATCAGGATAGTTCTCTGGACCTGAGGCAAAGTGGTGTGGAAAGGTGCACATCTGAGACTCTCTTATTCCCCAGGAACAGAGTGGCTTACTGGAAAAATATGAAGACTACCTACTGGAGATGGTGTCTGGCTTGTGCTTGGCCCTGGGATTGTCTGGGAGAGTGTCAGCTGGTTTGGGCCAAGATTGTGCCAGCAGTGTGTGGATGATTGCACTCAAATGCCTGTGAATGTACCCTGGCACTGTTTGATTTACTGTGCACAGGCTGTGGAAGAAGTGGAGATACTTGCCTTTGAGTACACTGGTAGGGTGAGCTCACTTTAAAAACTGGGGTAAAATCTGAGCAACTCTATCCTGGAAAGTATCTGAGGCAAATATTGGCTGAAAAGGTCTCAGTATAAGCACTCTGTGTTGCACAAAGGACAGACAAGCATCACTCTGCTGCCCAGCAGTGACCTGTCAAGGGCAAAAGGCATATTTATTCTATAACAGAGATCATTCACTGAAACATACCTCCAGTGCACTGTGGCATCTCGTGACTCCCATTGTGTGCCTGTGCGATGCAGAGAAATTGGATTCTCTGAGACAGGTTAGTTCCATTTTGAAAAGGAAAACACATTGCACAATCATTATCTCAGTACCTATGTTTGTCACAATGGCTTTTCACACTCTTTCATTGCTCTCTGCACTGAAATGCTGCAGGTGGCTCTTCTCGCATGTCTGTGACAGAGACAGATTAGGAGCTTCTTCACTGTTTTGATATCAAATGAGCCTTGCATATTCCTCATGTTAAATATGAACCTAAACAGCAGGATTAATAATAGTAGCAATTGGGACACTCATCTGTGTATTATTTCATTTATTTCATGATCCTGTTACTGTTGAAATAAATCAGATGTGTCTGCTAAATCCAGATGAAAATCAAGCAACTTATTTAGTAACATAAGTAACAATTTTTGAATCCTGGTTTTGGGTCTATCTCTAAGGAAACTGTAAGCACACACAATGGGGAGTAAGTAAAACTTAACTTCATAAATCCAAACGTCTCCCATTCAAGACTACATCACTCTTTGTTTTCACTGTTCGAATATCTCAGTTGTATTTCTGTGTTTCATTCTGTGCAGGACTGGCCAGATCCACAGACTACACACCACCTTGTTTACCTGCCCTGAAGCATCTCAGAAGAAACTTTCCCTGAAAGTCTGGCTTCATACTTCGCATGGTTTTAGCTGTAGCATCTCATTTCTCATGTAGATGTGTGGATCTCCTACCTAGCAATTGAGAAAGGAAGGAAAAGAGGTAAGTTCTTAAGTTTTGGACAGGGGGTAAAATACATGAACAGTTCTTAGGTGACAGGAAAGTAATTCATAATGAGAACCCTAAATTCTAGGCTGCAAGGAAACTCTTATATCTGGCAGGGACCTTGAGATGTCATCTAGTTTCATCTTCTGCTCAAAGCAGGGCCAACTTCAGTTAGTTCAGGTTGCTCAAGGCATTGTCCAGATGAGTTTTCAGTACCTCCAAAGGCAACAATACCACAACTTCTTTGGATTTTTCCCACAAGAGAGAACAGCCTCAACAGAAGGAATGGAAAATTCTCATCTCCTCACATTGGTAGGTTTTGTTCTTGGAGATGGCTTTGAATCACTCTATGCAGCTGTGAGACCAGTACTAACTCCCCCACATTGTGTGCTCAGCAGTGAAATGCATATAAAGGGATGTCACCAAAACTGCTCTCTATTGAAAAATTAGAAAAAGTCTTGATTGGTGAAGGAAGACTAGAAACATTTAGCAGAGTGAATGTTGCCCAGATAAACTTCCATATCTGGAGGAGAGACAAGATTTAGTATGTGCCCTTTTCTCCAGTGTTTTGCTCTCCACAGAGATGTCCTCAGTCAATGTAATGGCTGCTTCCTTCGTGATGTTATGTGGAGAGACCAGGTACCTGTCCCCAGACTTTGTATTGCAGTGTAGTAGCCAAATCTTGGAAAGAGAAATGTCTATGATTCAGTTTTATAGTCTTCATCCCTTTGGACCTAATCCTAAGAGATTCACTCAGGCCTGTGCTGTGAATTGATTGCAGAGCTAGGGATAAAATGCAGAAGCCCTAGCTTCTCAGTGCCAAGCACTGAACCATTACTCCTCTGGGTCAGGCAATGAACAAGCTAGAAAAGCCTTTGAGGCTCTGAGCATGATTAATAGACTTAAAGCTCCAGCCTGGAGCCAGATGGAGAACATACACACTCCTGCTCTTTATGTTTGCATATGTACAGGTGCTGCTCGCAAGGATCTTGTCAGCTGCCTGCTTTCAGGGAGCTGACAGATCTACCACAACACTGTTTGACTAAGTGTGCAAACATAAAGCAGAGATTAACCAAGATAGCCCTTTAATAACAGCATCGGTTGAGTGATCATGATGACTGATGGTAGGCACTGTGCAGGGTTAAATATGTATGCAAAGAGAATTTTTATTGCACCCTTCACAGGTGCTTCCATTCACATAAATATATGTAGGTGTACACCACGCTACCCATTCACACATTTCTGTCACCAATTTGACTACCTATCAGACACCAGGCAGGAATTCCTGGCAGATGACTAACCACTCGTGCCAACCTCCTCATAATTTACTGCACGATGGTTTGATTTAACATGTTATTAAACCTATATCTCATCCACTTTGTCAGGCCTATTCTGGCAAATCCTGTACTAGACTGAGGTGTACTGAAATATTTTAAACACCTGTGTTGGGTTGACCCTGTCTGCATGCCAGGTGCCTACCAAAGCTGCTCTATCACTCCCCTCCTCAGCTGGACAGAGCAGAGAAAATGTAACGAAAGGCTCATGGGTCAAGATAAGTACAGGGAAAGATCACTCATCAATTACTGTCACAGGCAAAACAGACTTGACTTGGGGAAAAATTAATTTAATTTATTACCAATCAAATCAGTGTAGGATAATGAGAAATAAAAACTAAATCCTCAAACACTTTCCCCGCTCCTCTCCCCTCCTTCTTCCTGGGCTCAATTTCACACCTGATTTTCTCTACCTTTTCCCCTAAAGAGGCACAGGGGAACAGGAAATGGGTATTGCAGTCAGTTCATCACGTTGTCTCTGCCAATCTTTCCTTCTCAGGGACTCTCCTCACACTCTTCCCTGCTCCAGTGTGGAGTCTCTCTCATGAGAATTCTCCATGAAATTCTCTAACATGAGTCCTTCCCACAGGCTACAGTTCTTCATTAACTGCCCCAGTGTAGGTGCCTAACAGATTCAGAAGTCCTACCAGCAAAACTGCTGCAGCATGGGCTTCACATGGGCTTCACCACGGGCTGCAGGGGATCTCTGCTCTGGCACCTAGAGCAACTTCTCCCCTTCCTTCTTCACTGACCTTGGTGTCTGCAGAGTTGATGCTCTCACATAATCTCACTCCTTTCTTCCGGCTGCAGTTTTCATTGTACAGGGTTTTTATCTCCTTCTCAAATACATTATCAGAGAGATTCTACCATCGTTGCTGATGGGCTCAGCCTTGGCCAGCAGCAGTCTGTCCTGGAGCCAGCTGGCATTGGCTCTATCGAACATGGGGGAAGCTTCTGGCAGCTTCTCACACAATCCACCCCTGTAGCCCCTCTGCTACTAAAACCTTGCCACACAAACCTAATGCATATTCTCTAATAGGCAGGCACTTTTCAATGCTTTCCATTAAATTACCAGGATCTGCATTTTAACTCTCCGTGGCCTTGACAGCTCTTACTAGACACATTTTGGGCAGCCTGTCAGACTAACAAGGCCCTGGCAAGTTTTGAGCAATATAAAGCCTTTCATGAAAAGCAGAGAGAGAGGAAGCTGACAGAAGAGACAAATACCTTCTAATAGCAGATATTTGAGACAAATTAACGAATTTGTCAAACAGCTTTGATCAAATGAAACAATGAAAGAAAATGTTCCCTAGTTTCTTTATTAAAATGAAGTACAAAATCCGAAGTGTTGCTGAAACAGGGAAAAAGGTTTGAATGAACGCTGTTAGATGTGATATTCCTCTCCCCAAGGTAAATGTTGGCTTTTCTGTACTTAACAGCAAGACAATTACTAACTTATGTTTGTTTAGTAATAAGATAGGATGGAATAGAATAGGATAGGTGTCGTGGTTTGGGCCTGGTTGGCAACCAACCACCGCAGCTGGTCACCCTCCCTTCCCCCTCCCCACCTGGGAATGGGGGAGCGGATTAGAGGGGTGAAGGGAGACCCGCAGGCTGAGATAAGAACAGTTTAATAATGGCAATAAAACGAGAACAATGATGACGATAGGGGGAAAACAAAAAGAAATATATAAACAGGCAATGTACAGCGTAATTGCTCACCACCCGCTAACCAATATCCAGCCCATTCCCGGCCAGTGACCCCGAGATACCAAGATCCCACAATCGCAATCCCGGAAGCAAGAGAGAGAACCTTCCCAACCACCCCTCCTTTATATAGTGAGCATGACGTTCCATGATATGGAATATTTCACTGGCCAGTTAGGGTCTGGTGCTCTGTCTGTGCTCCCTTCCTGCTCCCTGTGCCCTTGCACACCGGCAGAACATGAGGAGTCAGAGAGTCCTTGAAGTCTTGGTAGCAGCTGAAAACATCAGTGTGCTATCAGCATTCTTCTAATACCAAACCCAAAGCTAAATCCAAAACACAGCACTCATCTAGTCCCCGAAAAGGAATATTAACTCTATTTCAGCCCAAACCAAGACAATAGGATAGTTCAGTTGGAAGGGACGTACAGTAATCATGTCCAACTGCCTGACTGCTTCAGGGCTGACCAAAAACTAAAGCAAGTACTGCTCTGTGCTTTTAAATAAGAGGTTCTTTGCAATACAAAATGAGATAGTGAGCTGTGTGAAGGTGTGTCTGAAAGGATCGTTCTGTGGCCAAAATTTTGCCCCCTTTCCATGGTCACCTGAATGCCAGTCTCACCTCTGACAATAACCTACTGTGGGACTTTTGGGAGAACTTCAGGTTTCTTGCCTGTTTATTACCAGCTTTGTCTATTCTGCTAAGAAGCTAGTGGCACAAAACCTTTGTGTGTTTATGCAAGATTTCTTGCTGTGTGCCTGTATGAGACCCAGCAGTGCTTCCATGCTCCCAACTGCACCTTTGAATGTTGCTATTAAAAGAGAAAAGGTGGAAAGCCATCCAACAAAAAGTGTTAGAGTTCATTGGCATCTCTTGGAATAAAGAGATCTGTGGAAAAGAATGGTCATTTCTAGCAGAGACTTATTTCATTACAATAGCTGATATATTAATCACTTTGTCCACTTCCATAGGTTGTCTTCAGTTAAGGTAAAATAATTACAAAAGTTATAACATTTGTAATAATTAATAATGTCTTCTATGAAATTAGCTTTCTGTCTTCTCCTTTAATGGTAAAGCTTGATGTCCTTGATCATATGAAGCTCATATGTATAAGCATATACATATGCATACATATACATATGTATATCTCTGTATATATACATCAAGACAATGAGAAAAGAAAGAATGGGGAACAGAATAATATGCCATGGAATTAAAAGCAAACAAACAACAACAACAAAAAAAAAAACAAACAAAAAAAAAACAAAAAAAAAACAAAAAAACAACCAACCCACACAAAATACTGTCAATATTTCCCTTTACTCTTCTCTTTATTACACTTCACTCAGGAAACTGGACTTCCTGAAATATCATAATTTCAAGAAATTTCCAAAAGGAAATCTTTGGGTTTTGTTTGTGAGGTTTTCTTATTTTGTCTATATACTTCCTTTTGTCTACTCTGTGATGGTGCTCTCAATTTACTGCCACTGGGGAAGCTTTACCATCTCACACAAGGAATAATTGTGACAGGAGGTTTGGTACTTACGTGGGGACATGCTCTGAGCCAGGGCCAACTTTTGAAGAAGCTGACATTTGGGTTGGAACCACAGCTCTGGTGATTCATCCCCAGCCATGAAGAGAGACTGCAGCCTCCATCTCCAGCCACTGTGACATGTACTGGACCAGCCTCATCCCAAGTGAGCAATCCCAGTTCATGCCAATTGAACACGCAACGGGAGATGGAAGGCAGAGAAAGGAGTTAAAAAATCACCTTGGCTGTCCCCTTCTTCCCCCTTAAATCTCTGCCTGCTGCCTTCCAGCAATGTAGAGAAAATTAATTTGGGATTTGAGCATCCGGAGTGCAGTGGATAAAAGATGCTCTAGAAGAACATGTTGTTACAGATGTTCCTCTCCTTACTGCTGTATGAAGTCAAGATGAAAACATACTGCATAAACTGTAATGTGCCTGAAATCTAATGCAAACTGTTCCCTTTCAAGCAAGTGTAAGACTCTGGAATTTCAAACTGTGTCCGGTCAGCAGCAGAGGAGGAGAAATGCTCTCTCCTTTATTATTATTATTATTATTGTATTATTAAAGATAAAATTGTGCTTGGGGGTATTCAAACAATGTGGTGCTGAAGAATGTGCCTGAGGCAGATAACACTATTTCCTTTCACAAGGAGGGAAATATATATAATAACAGGAACTTTATACATTAACTTGGAGAAAATTATGATTATGTTAGTGAGGCTAAAGGATAGGAAACACCTTCTGCCGGAAGATAAAGCATGGTCCAGGCATTGAAAGTTTCTACTGGAAGGAATAACAGATGAAGGCGGGAGGAGGAGGAAGAGGAAGGAAGCAATTCACAGATGGTAACACTTTAATTTTTAATTTATCACAATGTTTTTTATTTATCTAAGGGACAGCTTGTGTCTTGAACTGAACATCCATTCAGTAGCAGTATAATACTTGTCCCCTTAGGCTGTCTATGTGATCTGGTATGTACCTGCTACTTTCCCAGTCCCTTTGTTTGTAGATATTCAGGGAAAAATCAGTCACAGCTGTCCCACATTCATACAATGTGGGAACCATCAGGAATTGACCAGAGCAGGCATATCATGATAATATTCTGCAATAAATTTCCCATCTAGAATGGAAGTTTTGTTGGCAGTTGGGGGGACACAGAGATAATCTGTACCTTAGCCAGGATTTCATACGAGAATAAGTCTTATCTGTATCACCAGTTATCCCACCACTATTTCTGAAGTCAGAACACTGAACTGTGTGGGATTCATTACACACTATGGATTTTCTTCTTTCATTTAAGTCTGGACCCTCTATGTCTTATTCAGTCTTCACTTGGCAGGCTGAAAGGAGTAGTGTGTTAGGTGACATACTGTTCAGACTGGAAGAGGGGAAGGTTGGAAAGGAAGAGAAAAGCTCACAAACTGTCAGCTTTCATTTGGCTCTTGACAAAAGCACCTGGATTCATAGAAAAAAAAAAAAAAAAAAAAACAAAAAAAAAAAAAAACAAAAAAAAAAAAAAAAAAAAAAAACCAACTATCTGGGATGAGTGTCAAATGAACAGAGGGAATGGATATTTATTCTGTAGAACTGCGTTGTGGTTGGCAATTGAACAATTTTTCAATGGAATAGTGGATTAACAGCTGATTACTCCTGCTTTTTATCAGGTTTACTCCAGTTCAAATGGATAGCAAGATAACAGGAGGCCTGAGAACTAAACAAAGATGCACTGTTTTAGCAGTGGCCCGAAGTGTTGACATTTTCCTGGTATTTCCTTGATCATGGATATGCCAGGTTTCCCACAAGCATTCCTGGATGAAATCTCCAGGCCTGGCTGGTACTCAGATAGAAGACCACATGCAAATCTCAAGTAATGTGGAATAAGTCAAGGAACAGGCAAATATTAGACTTTAAAACCCAAGCAAGTTGAAAAACTATGTTCCAGCCCTGTTGTGACTGCAGAGAAGAAGGCATGAGGAGGTTACCTGCTTGCACAGTGAATGAGGGAACTGGAATTCAATCCCAGGAGAAATTCACATAAAAAATTCAGCTTCTCTATGCTGAAAAATGGGAACACTGGGTATTTTTTACTGTACAGAGTTAGAATAAGAGGAGTCCCCAAGTTTCATGCCTGATGTAAGCAATAAAGCAGCTGTCTATGAAACCAGACAGATCATCAGTCAAGATGCAGCCACTTTATGGTCCCTGAAAGGGAAGTCCTGCCATCAGATGTGACACTTGAGCTAAGTTGTTACTCTGACATTTACTGATCAAAATTACTCTGGAAAAGAAAAAAAGCCTTTTTGAAGCAGGTTTTCTGGTTAGTTTGTTCAGAGAGATCTATAGTCTCTGTGAATGTCTTCAAGGGCCAAACTTGTTGAGCATCCAAGGACCTTCTGTCATCTCTACCCTGAAGTAATAATTCCCTTGGTTTTTCCCCAGCAGTAATGGTAGCAGCAAGTCATTTTTGTTGCCCTTTTCCCATGCCCAGGAGCTCAGCGTAACTCACTCAAGAGCTCTATTTGCCATCCATTCCCCCCACCATATATCACAATTTTCAATTCTCCTCTCCCCTCTTCCCTTTTTCCAGGCAACTCCTGCTATCCGATGACTTCTCCCTTGCTTGGTTTATAAGTCTTACAGAACAGATTTCACATAGAACACAGAGATTAGTGCTGAAGATTTGACAGTGGAGAGAGGGATGCTGTACTGCTTTAAGTGAGTATCTGAATGAGTCTGAATGGCAGATCCCAGATTGGATTCCCATAGTAACCAAATATATTTCTGGACAGGGAGACTGTAAAGTTTAAGGCGTGGTTATCCACTAGACCAAAGTGAACAAAATCTGTCCACTTCTCAGGCAGCCCAAAATAATAGTCACATGATAAATGTACTCAATTTTTCTTTGGTCAGAGGGTACTGGCATTTTAAATGTCCTGAAATGATGAGATAGAGAAGGGAATATTACTTGGATAAAACCGAGGTATTTAATATCAAAACCTAGGTATTTAATTTGTAAATCAAAGATTCTCAATCTCAGATCACTACTAACAAAGCAACAGGAAGGATAATCCGGCAGTAATGACAGCAGCTGGTCTTAATTTAGGATCTCTGGGTTCTCCAGTTTGCTCTGTGGATGTCATTGCCAGAATTTCACAGGACTTTTTTGGAACAAGCAGATCCTTGAACAAGACATTTAGATGTGTTTAAGCTCACATATATGAAAAGTTCTTCTGAAACTAGTAGGATTTGTATCTTTACTGGATTGACTCCTCAGTTTCTGTTTCTGTCTCCATTTCCCCAGCTACTACATGGGGTCAATAAATTGTATGCAGCTTTGGGGAGTCACACAGGCACTACATGAGGGGTAAAGGGGATATAGATAGCTCTTCCTTCCATATTAGATGTTTCTGCATCCTTAAAATGGGCTATGCATTGTGTTGTCCTTTGGAAGTAAAACAATGTGAGGACTGAGTCTGTAATTGCCTGTTTTCTATGGAGTATCCTCTTCTGAAAAAGAACATATCTTTCAATGGAGAAGGGAAAGTTGAGACTGAAGTCCAAATAAGAGGGCTGAAGTCCTCACACCTACGTGGTTCAAAAGCCTGTCCCACCTAGAGTCACTCCAGCTCCCTGGGAACCTCAACAAAACAGAGGAAAGCAGTTCCTTTGTCAATAGAATTTTCTCTACTGCATTGCTTACAGGCTGTACTCATGCAGCAACATTTCTATGACCAGTCTAATGTCCATATTTTAATTTTATTGAAACACGAGTTTCCTCTGATTTTAACTTTGACCACAACTTTCAAGACTGCAAGTACAGTTAAATTTTCCTTCCATGCACACCTCTATACAGGTTGAATGCTCCATAAAGATATGGAGATTTTAGCTCCTTTAACTGTATTTGAACCAAACACTTGGTTTGTGCCCTAAAGGTTCAAGTCAACTGTTTATTTCGTTTTCACAGAAGCATAGAACTGTAGAATGGTTTGAATTGGAAGTGACCATAAAGATCATCTAGTTCAAGACTCCCTACCATGGGCAGGGATATCTTCCACTAGAGCAGGTTGCTCAAAACCACATCTAACCTGGCCTTGAACACTTTCAGGGAGGGGACAGCCACAGCTTCCCATGGCAACATATTCCAGGGTCTCACCACCCTCACCAGGAAGAACTTCTTCCTTACATCTAAACGAAATCTACCCTCCTTCAGTCTAAAACCATTAACCCTTGTACTACCACTACATGTCCTCATAAAATGTCCCTTTCTGGCTTCCCTGTAGATCCCCTTCAGGTATTGTAAGGATGTTATAAGGTCTGCCCAGAGGCTTCTCTTCTCCAGGCTGAACAATCCCAACTCTCTCATCCTGTCTTCATAGAAGAGGTGTTCCAGCCCCCTGATCATCTTTGTGGCCCTCCTCTGGACTCACTCAAACAGTTCCATGTCCTTCTTATGTTGGGGGCCCCAGAGCCGGAAACAGCACTGCAGGTGGGGTCTCACAAGATCAGAGTCGAGTTACCTCCCTTGACCTGCTGGTAATGCTTCTTTTGATGCAGCCCAGGATATGCTTGAGCTTCTCTTCAATGAACACACCCAAGTCCTTCTCCACCAGGGCTGCTCTTAATCCACCCATCGGGCAGCCTGTATTTGTGTTCGTGATTGCACCAATCCAGGTGCAGGATCTTGTTGAACTTCATGAGGTTCACACAGGCTCACCTCTCAAGCCCGTCAAGGTGCCGCTGGATGGCATCCCTTACTTCCATTGTGCCAATCACCCCACACAACTTGGTGTTGTTGGCAATCTTGCTGAGAGTGCACTCCATCCCACTGTCCATGTCACCAACAAAGATGCTAAACAACACTGGTCCCAACACTGACCCTTGAGGAATGCCGCTTGTCACTGTTTTCCATTTGGGCATCAAGCTGTTGACTGCAACTCTTTGAGTGTGACCATCCAGTCAATTTGTTATCCACTGAGTGGTCCATCTGTCAAATCCATGTCTCTCCAATTTAGAGACAAGGATGTTGTGTGGGACAGTGTCAAATGTTTTGCACAAGTCCAGGTAGATTATGTCAGTAGCTCTTCCCTTGTCCACCAATGCTGTAACCCCATTGTAGAAGGCCACCAAATTTGTCAGACACAATTTACCATTAGTGAATCTATGTTGGCTGTCAGCAATCACCACCTTATTTTCCGCATGCCCTAGCATAGTTCCCAGGAGGAGCTGCTCTGTGATCTTTCCAGGCACAGAGGTGAGACTGGCCTGTAGATCCCCACGTCTTCCTTTTTCTCCCCTTTTTAAAAATGGGTCTTATATTTCCCCTTTTCCAGTCAGCTGTAACTTCACTGGACTGCCATGACTTCTCAAACATGATGGATAGTGTCTTAGCCATTTCATCTGCCAGTTCCCTCAGAACCTGCAGATGCATCTCATCAGCTCCCATGCACTTGTGCAACTTCAGGTTCCTTAGATGGTCTTGAACCTGAACTTCTCCTACAGTGGATGGTTCTTCATTCTCCCAGTCCCTGCCTTTGCTTTCTGCAACCTGGATGGTGTGGCTGGAGCACTTACCAGTGAAGAATGAAGCAAAAAAGTTGTTGAGGACCTCAGCTTTCTCCATATCGTGTGTAATCAGGTCTTCTGTTTCCTTCCAGAGAGAACCCACATTTTCCCAAGTCTTCCTTTTATCACTGATGTACAAATAGAAGCTTTTCTTGTTGCCTCCTGTTCCCTTATTTTAGTCCTAGCTCATGTGTGGAAACTACTTACTCCATATCAGCAACACTGTTACCTCTCTCTCCTGTAAAAAGCACAGTTTCTTTTGTTCTTGCAGTTCTCCATGAGACTATACTTCTTTGTCATGCGACATTGTTTTGTTATATGACCCCGGGGCTGGTGACATGTGGAACACTGTCCTACCTATGCCTGAGTGCCACATGTTGGCTCCCAATAGCAGGAATGACCATGTACTGAACACTCTGTACTGGAAAGGACTTTGAAAGTCACCAGATCCTACCTGGCACTGTTGCAGAAAATGATAAGCCTCCCATTAAACTGATCAAGCTCCCTCTTGAATAGCAGCTTCCTATTTTTGTCTCAGCAATATCAAGACTTCACTATTCCACTGATTTGTTAGGAAGTTTCTTCTAGCTTCCATTCTCCAAGGTTAATTTCTTCCCACTTGTCCTTGTGCCAAGAAAGACTTCTGGTCAAAATAGGTTCCTCTCTTTCTGGTGTTCATAATTTTTCATAAGTTATCAGCAATATTATCCTACGGGCTGTCTCTGTACTGGGCAACATCCTGCTTCTGTGGCAACAGGGTAGGGATCTTAATGTTATTTAATATATCAATCCATTATGAGCTCTGTCTAATGACACAACAGCTAGAGCAGGGAACAGAACAACACATCAAGGGAAGGTTTTTATTTATGGTGCCATAGAAATGCCAGCCATGAATCACTGAGTGGAATTGTCCTAGAACAGGAAACAAAAACATAGTGCATAGAAAACAGTGATAAACATTAAGCTGATAAATGCTCCTAATTACTTTAGAATAGCTTACTTTTTTTCCCATTAGTCTGCTCCCTAACCTTTTTGTACCAAAAATAATATTCCATGAATCACAATCATATCATTATTAATGAGTGCAAGGAAACATCAGTTTATGTAGGATCAAGTTAAGTAACAGGAAACATCACATTAAATATAATCTAATTACACTTTGTTCCACAACAGAAGGGACAAATTTATTTTTCAGATAAGAGAGAAAAACAGTGTATAAACATGTGAAACTCAGAGACAGCATCACAACAGCTACTTTTAGGTTCTGCAGAGGCAAAAATCCAATTGAAACTAAGGCAACAGTTTCTTCACTGATACTGCTTGCTGGGAGTTTAGTTCTTAACCAAACACCAACATCAAATGCCTAAATCTATGCAGCTAGACACCTTCCTTTCCAATCAGAAGTAAAACCACAAAATGCTTCTTTTCCAAAACAGACCTTCTTAAAGCAGCAACCAAGAACTCTGAAATGTACTCAAAGGTCCTACCATTTTAAAATGTCAATATGTTGGCGCTCCTGAAACTCCACGAGGGGATGATGAGTCATCAAATTTCTGCCAACAAAGACTATTATTAATGTCTTGTTCATCTTCATAATTGACACAAATATAAAATTTAACTCCATATTCCCTGCATTGGACCACAACTTGTGTGTGAGAACAGGATTTCTTTTACAAAGATATTTGGTCTTCACCTGTATGAATTCTTATGTCTCTTGCAGCCTGACTGTAAGGCTCAGTAAATGTTTGTGAAGTGCTTTGAGAGCTTCCTTGGAGATGCAATGTAGAAAATCTGAAGACAAAAAAAATAAAAGGTTGATTTCTATCTAGTTACTCTCATGTTGCTTTTACTTGGAGACATTGGTCTTAATACAGCTTGAATTCAAATAGGTGATTAACAAATCATAGTGCATATGGTACGTAGTACAATGTGATACATTTTGTCTTTCAACAAACATTATTTACACAGGACCAAATTATACTGTAAAGTACACCAGAGTGAAACCAGAGCAAACAGCTCTCAGTTGGTGTGAAGAGCTGTTTACTCTGGTTTACTCTGTTTAGCTTATTCCCAGATTAGGGAAATGTAGGCAGTAAAAAGAGCTACATGTCCAACCAAGATCCTGTATCAGAGGACAGACAGCTCTATTTATGGGCACAAGCATGACTGTTAAGGACACAAGTGAGCTAACTAATTTGGAAATTTCTGTGATATTGGCACAGGACCCTTGATTGCAGGGTTTCCTTACCATCAGCATTGATTTCGGTCTAGTCCATGAAGCACAGTTTATCTCACCTGAAAGAGAAAAGTCAGATTTACCCACTGTAGTGTAGATGTAGATGACTTAATTTAGTCAACTGAAACCCAGTCCTGGTGCCCACATTGTTGAAACAAGTGCAAACCCTACAGTTCCATTCTCAGTTAAGCATGTCTCATGCATCATAGTACACTTAATTCTTTACAGGAGGACCTTGCAAACATTTCACCAACTCTTCTGTGGGACAGGACATCAGTGTTGCCTGACAATAATAAGAAACACATATAAATGAAGTGATCTAGCAAAAAGCTGTCGTGGTTTAACCTCAGCCAGAAACTAAGCAGTACACAGCTGCTCATTGACTCCCCACCCTGGGATGGGGGAGAGAATCAGAAAGGTAAAAGTGAGAAACAAACCTATCAGTTGAGATAACAGTTTATTAATTAAAAATAAATAATTATAATTAAAAAAAAAAAAGTAAGGAAAAGAGGAAAATACTAACAAAACAAAGAGAGGAAAATATAACCCAAGAAAGATAAGTGATGCAAATGAAAACAATTGCTCACCACCAACTGACCAATGCCCAGTCAGTCCCCAAGCAGCAGCCTCTCCCATCAACATCCTCCCTAGTTTTATTGTTCAACATGACATCATATGGTACAGAATATCCTTTTGGTCAGTTGTGATTAGCTGTCCCAGCTGTGTCCCCTCCTAACTTTTTGTACACCTCCAACCTATTCACTGTTGGGGCATTCTGAGGAGCAGAAAAGTCCTTGATGCTGTGTAAACACTGCTACAACAACATCTTACATTTGTGCTCCTGTGATGTATAATTCACAGTGTTGTGCAGCCCTGCCCTTCTCCTGCCCTCCATTTAAATCCATTTTCAAATGCTGTGACTCCAGGCACTAATGTTTTAGACAAGCTTGAAGAAACTGAGACAAGGCTGTAAGCTGAAAATAATGTGCAGCAGCATAGTTGGGTGATTAATCAATACATGAGCTGTCAACTTTTTAGATCAAGGAATTAATAAACTTATTTTGCAGTAAATTAAATTATTTTGGGGGGGGAAAAAGATAAAAGCTGCTAACAAGATGATGTCTGAGGTGTTTGTTTTTTTTTTTTTAAGAAAAAAATAATGAAGGAAAGAATTAAAACATTAATATTTGAATCTTTCAGTACTCTTAGTTTTGCTTGTTCCAACTAGTCTTGAGGAACTGTGATGTCAAATTAAAACTAAAGGGTATTCACAACAACTTGGCGATAGGGAATAACCAGGGATGACCCTGACATTACAGCTGCACACATGTCTCTACACCCATGAATGTTCTCTGACTCCAGCACAAACTGGAAAAGTTTGAAAACTACTGTACCACACATCCATTGTAAGGAATACTTGATTAAAAAACAAAACAAAACAAAACAAAACAAAGCAACAACATTAGTAAAGCTTTTTTCTCTCTCCCTTATATCAAAGTGTGACCATTTCTTATGTCAAGAACTATTAATACTGCCTTTGTCATTTCAAGTCCCCAAAATCAAAGTAAGACTGGAAAAGTCAAAAAGCATCAAGAGCCAGTTCAGGCTGCTGTGAGATGCTTGTTTCACAACTATATCCACTACTCCTGTAATCCTACCCACAGTGGGCAACTAGTTAGTCAGGCCCACCTGCTGCAAATAATATTTCATCTACATGAACACTGTTATAGAGGAACTGTGCTCTGCATGTCTGCATGACTGAGTGGGAAGGAAAATGTAGTAGCAATGAGGTGTTATTTGAGCTCTGTGACTGTTTTGCTATGTCCCTGCAAAATTCACTGCCGTGCTTCTTGTTGCGGGGTCATCACCTGTAAGAATTCACTTCTCTTGTGTTCTGTCACATGTTCCACAGGGACTGGATATTTTTGCTATTGTAAGCTTTAGTACCTTGACTGGGGAACCTCTGGTGATATCATCATGAACTGAGCAAAGGCAGCCCCTGAAGCTTCCCAGTAGGAGAAAAACCTCCCAGAGAGAGGATTCTCTGTCCCCAGTTGCTGGTGAACAAGAAAAACTGATTGTGTGCTCCAGACCTCATCTGCATGTCTATAACATGGTGATGTGAGACATTTTTGTTGAAATATGATGAAATTTTGAAGTTGAAGTGAATAAAACATCATCACTTATATCTGACAATGGATGAAAAAGAGATCTGTATCTAGATGTGTCTGGCATAAGGCTTCTTCCTAACCTTTGTTGCAGACTGTAGTGATGAGCATATCTGGGCAGCCAGGAAAGAGACTGTATAAAATAGTTATCTGTGGAAAAATGCTTGTACATGGTTGTGTAGGCAACTGGTCCACCCTATAATGAAATGACCCTCTGCAAGAACTGCATGAAGGTGACTAATACAAAATGGTAATAGAAATGAGGAAAATCTGGTCTTAAACTACTGTAAATTGTGATGGGTGACAAGTTTTGGGAAGAGCAGATCTACCCAAGCACCAGTTTAAGGCTTAAAATAGTGTTTGAATAGTTCAGTAAGAATCTCTGGACTTTTTTTTCCTGGTAAATGTATCACTTAAAACCACCATAAATAGCATTTCCTCTTATTTGGACAAATCACTAACAAAAATACAAGTTCTATAATCTACTTAGTCCCAATATATTGAATAAAAAGGTAATCTGAACAAGAAAACATTTACATAATTTTTTTAAGAAGAGAAGGGGTTGGCACTAAACACACTTTCATCAGAGGCACCCCAGAACATTCTGGAGTGTCTGCAGCTTATTTTCAGGCTTATCCAGGTAATGGATGGAGAGTAAAGCATGACTTTGTCAGGCAGAGACAACCTCAAACAATTCTCTGTAGCTCAGTTGATGACATAGCCTGGGGGATGTTGTTTTCAAGTGTAAAAGGCAAAAGTCCCATCACAGGAGCCCATTGTGTGATATTAAACTTTCTGTAAAAGGCCATCCTCAAATTAGGCCCATTATCTCTGACATGCAATCTCCACACAAGTGAAATATGTAGTGCTAAGAGTTTATGGCATTTCCCTAGGTGAAGCTGTATAGAGTTCACAGAGCTTCTGCTTGCAGAGTCCAGCTTGGCAGCCTTTCTCAGCCAGTTTGACCAAGACCATGAAAAAAGCCTTGTGCATACAGTCTCCCTTGCAGGATCAGATCATTAACACAGAGAGCTACAGACCTATTAAAAAAAAAAAACCAAACAAACAAACAAAAAAACCAACCAACCAAACAAACAAACAAAAAACAAAAACAAAAACAAAAACAAAACCCTTGGGATTTACAGCACTTCACAGCTTTGGTGTGTACCTAATGTAAAGGATGATGAATTATTGTGCTGCCCCAAGGGCACAGTGGGACCATTTCTCTAGAAAGCATGCTTCTTTTTGGGGCAGAAAGAGAGGCACAGCAACCTCAGACTGAGGCTATAATAACCTGTATAATGAGATGTCCCCTGGCATTATCATGGATCATATTCCCACTGCTAGGGAGTGTCTCTTGGTGCAGAGAGAGGAGGCAGAGGAACTGGAATTGTTCCTCTCCTTAAAGCTGGTGTCTGGAGAGGCTTTTTTTCTCCTGTCAGGAAAGAACCTATAAGACCAAAGGTCTGTGGCTTTAGGTAATTGTCCTGGTTTGGGCTGGAATAGAGTCAATGTTCCTTTTTGGTAACTATAATAGTGTTGTGGTTTAGATTCAGCATTGGGTTTGGTATGAGAACAATGCTGATGGCACACTGATGTTGTCAGCTGCCGCTGAAATTTCAAGGACTCTCCAACTCCCCACGTCCTGCCCGTGCGCAAGTGCACAAGAAGCAGGGAGGGAGCACGGCCAGAGCACCAGTTCCAAATTGGCCAATGAAATATTCCATATCATCTGTTTTCATGCTCACTGTATAGAGGAGGAGTGGTCAGGAAGGGAGGCGCTCTCTCTCTCTCTCTCTCTTGCTTCTGGGATTGCAATTGCAGGATTTTGGTATCTCAGGGTCGCTAGCCTGGAACGAGCTGTCTATTGGTCAGTGGGTGGTGAGCAATTGCACTGTTCATTGCCTGTTTATATTTTCTATTGCTGTCACTGTTTTTATTTTATTACCATTATTAAACTGTTTGTATCTCAACCTGTGAGTCTCCCTTTACCCCTCCAGTTTACTCCCCCATTCCCAGATAGGGGGAGAGTGGGGGAGGGTGGGTGAGTGGCTGCAAGGTGGTTGGCTGCCAACCAGGCTCAAACCAATACAGTAATACAAAAAAAAAAAAAAAAAAAAAAAAAAAAAACCAAAACAAAACAAACAAAAAAAAAAACACAACAAAAAACCAACAAAACAAAACAAAAAAAAAACACAAAAAAACTCAAACAAACAAACAAAAAAGAAGAGTCCCCAAAGACTCTTCTGCAAGACAAAAATCAAGGTAAGAGACAAACAGTGACTTGTCTGTGGAGCTGTATCAAATATTCCACTTCTGTCTCAGCAGCTTATTCCTTCCTGACCCCTGGCCTGACCTATTGTCAGGTCCTTAAAACAATACGGGCCTTCTGGCAGAAAGTTATGACTGAAAATGTGTTATCATTAACATTAAGCAAGCCTTGAGAATTTACTGTATTGCTTTTAGTTCATATTTCTCTGGAAGAAAACAAAATAATCTTTTATTTTACTCTTTCTAAAAAAGGAAAAGGCAGGAATCTCACATTTACTTCTAGTTACAATGCACTTTACTGTGCAACCCTCGTGAGGGGAAAAGGTTTTTGAAGTCTACTGCATTGATTGAGAATTGATTGCTAATTAAATTTGTCTCTGCAATGTTAGCTATAACTAAAATGTACTGAGTAAAAATAATCAGATCATTGTTTTGGTAGTGGTATATGTTAAATAAAACCTGCATAAATCAGGTGTTTTGAAATATCTGGGAAATCCAAGCCCAGATATGGTGGCAGTCCTATTTCAGGAGGGCACTGACTGTAGTGAGCCAGTGCAGCACCTCTACATACTTGTGGTGATAATCAGCTTTCATGAAGGACTTACAACTCTGTCCTCCTTGCATGAGAAAGGCCAGTTATGGTGTCTCCATAGTTCCACAGAGACACACAAACCCACTCAGGTAGAACAGGGTCTTCTGGCTTATTCTGAGTTCCACTGTGGATTTGGAACTGGGTTTTCAGTGTGTTGTGGGAGCTGGGACTGGAGCTAAGTAGGAATAACGAGGTATGCTGTACCTTCACTTTCATAGGACACCATCCCAAGATGCAATAAAACATGACCCTAAAGGTAAATCAAGATCCAGTAGAATACAGCTGTAGCAAGTGATTTTATTTGGTGACTTCTCATTTAATAGTTTTCAAAGGTGGTCATGATTTTTTTTTTGTTTTTATCTGGCTTATAAAAGAAGTGACTTTTTTTTGCCAGTTATGGTTTTTATTTAGCACTGCCTATTAATACAGTGGCAGATGGTACAGTCAGGTATGTGTTAAGGTGTATGTGCAGATGGCTCACTCTGTCTTGCAGTGTCTCTGACAAGATAAAGACATGAGGAACTGCAGGATGCCACAGATTACAAAGGGAAATAAAGTATATGCAGATGGCCCACACTGACCTGTGGTGACATTAACAAGACAACAAAATGAGAAACAGCAGGACATTACAGATAGCAAAAAAGGTAATAGCTTGACAGAATTGCTGTCAAAGTTAGGAATTACCAGAGCAACCATAGCATAAATACCGAATAAGGGTATAAAATCAGCAAAACCAGGGCTGATGGGGAAATGGTACATAGAAGTGAATTGTCAATTTGGGAGGGGATTGGAGTGGTAAAGAGGAATATCTTGCAGGGGGAAAAGGGAATATAATGTGAGCCAGATCGTGTGTTCACAGCTCCCTGACAAGCAGCTCTGAGCCTGACCAACACAGCTTGGAGCAAGACTGTAAACGCTGTTGCTCCAACTGTGCTTGAATCCAGCTCTCTTGTGCATTCAGGAAGGATCTGGATGCTTTCCCCATTGTTGGGAGGGAGCACTCAGAGGAGGTGGCTGGACATCCTGACTTCCAAAGGGGGTGAAAGTCAGAGTGTTGCCAATCCTACAAAAAAAAAAAAATTGCTTTTGTGAGTCTTGGATGTGATTTTGATGTTGTGTATACCCAGTCCCGTTTTGAATCAAGAAATTAATTTAGTTTCATTCAAAGAAACCCAAGCCCTACCCTGCCTCGGTTCAGCCACTGATGATATTTTTATTTATGCACCACAAGTGCCCAGAGGTGGTAGCATAGCACAAACAGGAAAGATAATGGCTTGGACAGTGAGTTTGGGAACAGAAATATAAATTAATGATAGTAATGCAATCAGAAGTATTATCCTTGTTTTGTAAAGGAAAATCCACAGAGGCTATATCTGAATTTGTCCTCAGGGGCTACTTTGAGATTACTGTCAAAATCAGACCTGCAGGCCAGTATTGGACCTACGAGAAGGGGTCTATCAGATTACAAAGCGGTCTGTCGGGACTAGAGTTTACTGTACCCAAAATTCTGCTAATAGGAAGACAGTTCAGTACAGGAGACTTACGGCCAGGAAGAAGGATTCCTGAAGAGCAGTAGCAGGGTCAGGGCTGACTGTGGCCAACTGTTTCCTCTGGTTGTGGTATGATGGGCTTCACTGTACAGCTCCTGTTGTGAGGCTCTGACTCTTCCCAGGTCCCCTGGCCCCAGAGATCTTTCCCCCTAGGAAAGCGGGAGTGGAAGGGGAACAGCCCAGATCTCTGCAATCAAAGGCAGAAAAAGACACAGAGCAACCACATCATGTATTCTCTGGTCTCATCAAAGGCTACAGAACCTTTCTGTTTTTTCTGGAACAGTTTCTGGCTATAAAGAGGAAATGAGAAGTGAACAGGAAAGGTTAAGGAACCACCAACATCCAATTACCCCACACAAGAGGGGACACAAGGAGAGACTATTTTCCAGTAGGCTGTAGACAGTAGATAATACCCCTAGCTGCATCTAAAAGAAGAGTCACAGAAAAGTTTTCATGAGTATTCCAGCTTGCCTGAGACACCCAATGTGCTAGAGATATAAATGTATCTCAGTAATTACTGCCTTTATTTGTTGCAGAGTTCAGTGCTCAAAAGGCAAATGATTCTGCTGGTAGCAATTACTGAATTTGTATTTGCAAAATGTAATTTTAGTTCAACAAGCAAATTGAAACTGACTTGTCTTGAAAGAATTTTCTTCTTCTGACCTACCTCCTTTTTTCAGTGTCAATTTACTGGTTTCTGTAACCATACTGCTCTCTTGGCTGATTCAGGATGTCATTCTAGTGACAATAGCTGTAGTCTTACACTGTACTGAGTGGACTAAGTAAGGCAGTAGATGTCTTTGTGTTCGCTGTGTAGTGCTAGGACCTTCTGGGCAATGATTCAATGCTCCTCAGAAGGCAAGACACTAAGAAGATTATAAAATTAACTATATAGTGACTTTGTTGCAGAACAAAAAAGTCATGACTTAGGAAATTAATTTAATTACTTGGAAATTAATACAAATTCCTGATCACTCATTCATGTATGCAGAAAAAAAGAGAAATATGAAAAAAAAATCAACAAACAATATTTCTGAACTTTCTCCAGGTTCATCTTAAGCCAAAAAAACTGTTGTCATCATTATCAACTTAGAATGGTTTGGGTTGGAAGGGACTTTAAAGATCATCTAGTTCCAACTGTCCTGTCATGGGCAGGGACAACTTCCACTAGACCAGGTTGCTCAGAGCCCCGTCCAACCTGGCCTTGAACACTTCCAGGGAGGGGGAAACCACAACCTTTCTGGGCAACCAGTTCCAGTGTCTTACCATCCTCACCATGAGAACTTCTTCCTTATATCTAAACTTATATTGCAGAGGCACAGCCACTGTTGTTAATTGACTCAACCCTGGCCAGAGGCAGGTCTGACTTGGAACAAAGGGAGATTTTGAGAAGCTTCTCAAAGGGGGCCATCTCTGTATCCCTCTCCCTCACTATCAAAAATACCACCACAGAAACCTAGCACAACCAGCTTGATAAACCTAAGACAGAATATGCTCTTCCCCTTTTCTTACTGACAGATGCCATCAATCCCCAGTAGATCAGGTTTCTCAAAATGAGTTCCATGGTCTAAGTAGCCAAAACTCTGGCTGTGGTACCAGCCCTGTAACCAATTGTTGATTTGTCAGATTTGACTGGCCTTTTCAAACCCCTTCCCTTTGACCAGAAGGATTGATTAAAAAATACCTGTGCTCCAGAGTCCTGTACTGCTTCTCTCAGGACTCTGTAGTCCTTGATACTCCTTGGACCTCTCCTGGCTGTATCACTCGGTGCCCATATGAAACAACAGCTGTGGATAATAGTCAGTGGACAGTACAAGGCTCAGTAGTCTCTTGGTGACTTCCCTGATACAAGTCCCCAGTAAGCAGCACACCTCTCTAGAGTGCCTCAGGTTGGCAGATGGTGTCTCCACTCCTCTCAGAAGAGAGTGGCCTACCACTATCACCCGTCACTTTTTCTTAGTTGCACTGGTTGTTATATGGGGAGCAGGCTGGGCTGCCTTACTCAGCTCGTGTCTCGCCTGATGTGACGAGCATTTCTTCTTTAGTTTGCAAAGGGAAACCCACACTGGAGCTGTTGCTGGGAGGATTGCTAACCGTGGGAGGAGCCCACACTGGAGCAGTTCCCAAAGAACTGTAGCCCAACTGAAGTCCATTGGAGAAAAGTCATGGAGGACCATCTCCTGTGAGAGAGACCCCACGCTGCAGCAAGGGAAGAGTGTGAGGAGTCCTCCCCCTGAGGAGGAAGGAGTGGCAGAGACAACAGGTGATGAACTGACCACAACCCGCATCCCCTTCCCCTCTGGTGCAGGAGGAGGTAGAGAACTTGGGAAAAAAACTGAGCCCAGGAAGAAGGGAGGAGTGGAAGAGTGGAAAGATGTTGTTTTTAAGATGTGGCTGTATTTCTCACTATCCTACTCTGTTTGACTGGAAAATTAATTTGTGGTGGTGGTGATGGTGTTTAAATTAAATTAATGTTTTCTTCCCCTAAAGAGTCTGTCTTTTGCCCATGACCATAATGGGTGAGTCATCCCTCCCTGTCCTTATCTCTATTCCAGACTCTCTTACTGTATTTTCTCCTCCCCATCCCTGGAGGAGGAAGGAGTGAGCAAGCGGTTGCGTAGTTCTCAGTTGCCCTCTGGGCTCAAACCACGACAGAGGATTAGGTCAGATGAGTGCCTGTGCAGATGGGCACAGAATGGTGCCTAGTTGCTGGGTTATGTGGACTTCAAGCTTCCCCACTGGGCCAGTGGAATGTCCCTCCTTTGAAGAGTTGCCTCCCTGCATGTCTTCCGGCACCAACTGGTGCGCCAACGGCCACACCACACCCTGGTTGATGCATCATGCCCTGTTTGCCCACTCTGTTCTCTCCTGCTCCCTAGGTCTTCCTGTTGTGTCTTTTTGTCTTTATGTCCATATTAGTTTCTGTATGCCACTCTGCTTCTGACTGGTTTCTTCCTGCCAGTCCTTGCTTCCTACTAGTTTTCCTCCACTGCTCCCTGCCTCTCAGTGGTTTTCCACTGCTGTATTTTTCTGCATCTCACTGCACTGGGGTGGGTTGTGCACATGTTGCAGTCCCTCAGGAGCGTCCCTGCCTCTTCGGTCTAGCAGAGCCCCCTCTGACGTACAGCTGCCTACCTATGATGTCACAGGTGTGACAGGCATTTCAGTTCTGAAATAAAAGCATCCCTAGGGAAAGCATGAACATCTTTATCCCAGGCCATGTTAGACAAGATTTGTCATACTGACACTTGAGTTCCTCATTAGAAAGGAGCTGAACTTCCATAGCTGGGTTTTGTTTGTCTGAAAACTACCTAAATGACATGCACTGATTGTTGCAGTGTGCCTCCTGGTGACCTTCACCTATTCTGGAGTCTGGTGCTTTTCTGCCCATATGCCTACTGATTTTAGTGCAGGCAAACAGATGTGCAGTATTTAACTATGTAAATGGAGGAGGAAAGAGAAGGTGCAGGAGGCAGAGGCCCAAATGTTTTTTGTATCTTTAAAGAAGATATCTGTTCTTACACATGAAAACATGAAGTCATTTCTCTTCCATGTACAACCATGCCTGGGTTTGTCTGTCTTTGGTAGTTTTAATGGCAAGAGATGGTGCCTGTGTCTCCCTTTAATGGTTCTCCAAAACCAAAGGGAAATAAATAAAGGAAGGCAAAGGAATTCTTAGTAAAAAAGAGTGACTTGCAATTTCTATACAGAATATTTGAGTAGCCTCATGATCCTGCAAACACCTTCTGGTGACATTTCACGCATCTGTTGTGTTTTGGGCCAGTGGCTTTCCCAATCACATATGGCTATTCCCAAGCACAGAACTGGCCTTACGTATAGGAACTAGATGTATGACAGCAAAGTGGCCACTCATTCATTCATCCTGCTTTTAGGTAATACTTTTTTGGGTTTTACTTCTTTGTTTGCTTTAGAAAATAAGGTGTCTCTTGACACAGAGGTTAAAGATTTTAACAAGTATTAAACAGCAAGACAGAAGATGGTTTCAGAGTTCCTCATTTGAGGCTTTAGCTTCAGTGTTTTCAATGGAATTTCCAGCAGTACTAAATAATTAGCTGTTGTACCAGCCACAGTATCAGAGCTTATCTTTCACATCTGTAATTACTGCATGCTTCTGACACCATAGATATTACCATTAACCCTGCATGTAAATCATCATCTAATTTATTGTTTGAGATGAAAACAATACTGTCTTTCCAGTTGAAAATTTGCAGCAGTGCTTTGTCATGTTAATCTTCAGGTTATGATTTCTCCTCCATATGCACATATTGCCTTTCCAGATGGAGGCTTACTGAAGCACCTCCTGCTGTCAGCCTTCATGTGCAGTGTTTGACAATTTTCGACTTTTTCCTAAAGCACAGGCAATCTTTATTTTCATGTATAATGAAGAATTTCATTTAGCAAGCATTGGTATTTACAGCACAGAAGGAAGGATATTCTGAGAAATTTGAGATGTTGAAAAGGTTAATTATTATAATCTCTAAAAAAAAAACTGGTCTGTGCAGTGTTGTTGCGGTTTAACCTCAACTGTCAACTAAGCACCATGCAGCCACTCACTACCCCCCTGGTGGGATGGGGAGAAGAATTGAAAAGCAAAAAAAGTTAAACTCATGAGTTAAGAATGGTTTAATAAATGAAAAATATTAATATTAATATTAATATTAATATTAATATTAATATTAATATTAATATTAATATTAATAGTAATAGTAATAGTAATAGTAATAGTAATAGTAATAGTAATAGTAATAGTAATAGTAATAGTAATAATAATAATAATAATGAAAAGGAGGATAACAAAAAGAGAGTGAAATAAAACTGAAGAAAGCCAAGTGATTCACAGTGCTCAGACAGTCACCAATCATTGATCTCCCCCTCCTGTACAACTTCCCCAGTTTATATACTAGGCACGATGTCATGTAGTATGTAATATTCCTTTGGCCAGTTTGGGTCAGCTGTCCTGTCTGTGTCCTCTCCCAACTTCTTATGCCCCTCCAGGCTTCGTGCTGGCATGGCATGGAAAGCTGAAAAATCCTTGACTTAGTATAAATACTACTTAGCATAAATACTACTTAGCAATAACTAAAATCAATTGTGTGTTATTAACATTATTCTCATCCTAAATCCAAAACACAGCACTATACCAGCTACTAGGAAGAAAATTAACTCTATCCCAGCCAAACCCAGGACAAATGGCCTAACCGATACTGCACAGTTGATAAGTGTACATGATGCTGACCTACTGTTGATGAGTCCGTAAAAGAGGCCCCTTACACCACATCAAGTTCTAAAGCTCTCCAAAAAATGTGCCATGGGCCTGTGCCACATGAAAGTACTGCAGTGAACAATCCTAGCATAGTCTGAGGTGTAAGCAGTGTTACTTGATAAAATATTTCTACAGGAAATTTGTACAAAACAAACTTTTTATAAAAAATGTCATGTCTACTAAATTGTGGGGGTTTTAATGAAAAATGTTAGCTATCAGTTGAAGTTAGTTTCAACTGAAGTTAAATATTTAGTGCCAATTTCCTCTGATATAAACTCACTTGTCTAATTGAATCAAAATATTTTGTTACAAGGAAGAAAAAATGCAGTCTTAGGGATTTTTTCTCGTTTCTATGTGGGTCTATCTGCATAACTTATGCTTTCTGTGATGCTTCACAGTCTCTGTCTGCTCTGATAAATTAAACAGTATCAGGAAACGTTTCCAGGCAGTGGACCTCAAACATCTTTTAAATGGTACTGTTTGCAGTATTAAATTGTTAAACACATCTCTGGTCATGGTCCAGGCTCATTCACTCTCTCTCAGGCAATTTCAGGCACAGGAAGGAGCTGCAGTGGGCCAGGGACTGTTTCCCGGCCTGTGGGTTGGATGTAAACATCATGATTTGAAGTTTAAGAGAGTTTAATGGTTGTATAGATGCAAACTGTTTTCTCACAGTTCAGTCCTGATGTTCCTACTAGTCTACTCATAGAGATTCATAGGGACATAATGGCTAGCTTTTCTGAAGTCCTAATGATCCTCAACATTTTCATCCTCACATTTGTCCAGAGATATCAGTTAATTAAGTACTACCTAAGGTCATTCAGGAGCTGTGTCAAGAGTGAATCAGGTTCCAGGCAAGTCTTCTGAGTCATGGTCATTCCACCTTTCCAAGTCTGTGCCAACTTAGCTGAAGCAGAAGCAGAAACAGGCAGTCAAAAAGGCCTTTTGAAAACATCACCATTCCTGATTATATCGGAAATTTTTGTTTGTAACACAACAGAACTTTCTGATTCACCCAATCCATATCTAACCAGTTAATAATACTGATTTAACTAGGAAGAAATTACAGTATTGAATCGCACCGATATGTCTTTCAATTCTCAGGCTCATCTTCTGGTTGAACTTCAGAGAAAGTTAATTCAAATATTGTGGCTTTTTGTCAAATTGCATTTCACACCTCGACCTCTACTGAAAATCAAGCCACAAAGGCATCTTTACTTACCCAGCTGAGTACGTATCTTATGCTTTCCTCAAACTCAAATTTTTCACCTCTCTTTCTAGACATTGTTCTGACTTGCAAAACTGACTTCAGAATTTCGTAACAGCAATAGAATAATGTCTGGGATTAAGGGAATCCATTTCTTCCAATCATCCTGAATACAACTAGTATGATGGTGTATAGGAGTCAGAATTCATTTGGCCCTCCCAATAACAGGCCTCAGGAGCCTGTTCTTCATGTCCCCTCTCCATCACACCCACACACTTCTGTCTACACTCTTCAAACTGTATTCCTCAAGATCACAGATATGCTTTCACTCAGGGATGACGAGGTGCTTGTGACGTGCGGAAAACAGACTCCACAATCTGGTAGATTGTAAAGTAGGTATGTTTATTCAGCGCTGGGCACACAGGGGATCGCTCCTCCTAATGTGTGTGCTGCCATGTGGCACCGTTGCCTTAGATTTATAGAGCGAATGATTACATATTCATAATATTTCGCAATACGCCTATACATATGCATCACCTATCCCGCTTCGTATTAAAATTAGCATTTCCATAATCTCCTCCCAGTTGAGTCTGCGCAGTGAGTTCCTTTGGTCCTGGGCAGGGGTCGTGAAGGGCTGGGCGGTGGTCGTGGGAGGAAGCATCTCCTCCTCCTCAGTGCTGAACTTTTCACCCCGAATTCCTGCGCAGTCTCTGTCACCTCCTGGCCCCGGGCTAAACCTGCAGAGCAGGTTTGTGCCGGTTGTGGGGTAATCTGCTGACACCCACTTACTTAGGGGCGGAGGGGGCTTTGTACTTAAACAGGAGATAGTGGTCGAGCAACACAAACACAGCAATATCTATCTCGTACAAGCTAAGCAAACTCTTATCTCGACTCGTCATCCCCTTCTTGCTATTCCCATATTAACCCTTACATCCCCTGTTCCTATCTAGGCCCTGTATCACTTGGTCTGATGGCCAACATCAAGGACAGCCCAATATTGGTATCATACAGTTTAACATACCACTTATCAAAGATTATTTTGCAGTTAGCAGAGGTATGTGCAGAAATAGTCATCCATTTTTTAACAAGAGTAAGCAAATTCTGGGGCCATCAGAAAGATACTCTTTTGGCAAAGGTCTACCACAGTGTTATGGTTTTCTTGGAAAACTTTTTATGTTTGCAGAGAGTTATGAAAAGAGAAAATCTGTCCAGAAGCTGGTTAGGACACAATTTGGTGAAAGCAAATGGTGTTTGGTAGAATATCAGGCACCTGCTCTGGACAGACATGATCTCCTTATGATGGACACAATGAAGGTACTCAATTAGCAGCAAGTATCAAAACTGGTTGTGCTTCTCTTGTGCAAACAGATTATGGTGCCTTACCAACATTCATAAAAACAGCTCTTGAAATAGAAAGTTTCCAAAAGATTAATGCAGTTTTAGGCACAACCCACTAAGAGTATTGAAGTGTAAGATCTTGAATGAAGATTTTTCCTAGTTGTCTTACCCAATGCCCCAAAGTGACACTTCCCACAAGTGAGCAAAGTAAGTTCTCCTGGGAAAAATCCATCTAGTGTTACAACACTGTTAAAATGCTTAAAAATATAGATGAGGTTGAAAATGAGAACATAAAGGGCAGTGATTATGAGCTTCAAATTAAAATCTGTCAGTGACTGATAGGAGAGGCAAATGAGCCAATGAAAATATGGTTAAAGAAAATAGTAAGATATTAAAAACCACCATCCTGGGAAAAGTAAACTGATAGGAATTAGAATTACAAATTAATTACAGATGAAACTACAGATAGTGAAGCAGTATCCATGATCTAAAATAGTAAGGGTGGAATAGAATGCTTTTCCTCAGGAATAAAACAAATGATAGGCTGTTCAAATTAAAAATTTTCCAAAAAAAGTAGATTCAGCTAACTTGCATTAATGAAATTTTCAAACAAGTAGTTAATCAACTTCATAACTGAGTTTATCTGAACACATTATTAGAAACAGGGAAATTCCCATTGTCTGGGGGATTATCTGTGTAATATCAGTATTTGAGAGCTGGAGATCAGGCAGTCAAATGTAAATCCCTACTGAAATAATGCCAGAAGTAATCAACAATGCTCTTGTGTCCTCCTCCATCTTTACTGATATTAATCATCTCAGTTACCATCACTTCTTTTAAAACAGTCTTGATCAAACAAACCTCTTCTCCCTTCTTTTCCTTTTTTTAAAATAAAATATTGGTATGATCCATAAAGGTAGTTGGTGTGACTAGCTTTCCCTATATCATTTGAATGAGTACCAGATAACATTTTGTCAAAAATAATTTGTTTAGTGAGAACACAAAAGGGACATAGTAAGTATTAAACACTGGACACAGACAGTTCAAATTCCATGTTTTAAAAGGAAAATATTCAGGGTGTTTCTCTCTGGGTACCCCAGGAGTTAATTGATGGCCCAATATTATTTGAGTGAAAGAGAGGGGGTTGGAAAAAAAAAATAAAAAAAGAGAAAAGTGTTCGTAACATCAACAAATTAATTTTGGTTGCAAAACTTGCAACTGAGATAAGATTGCAGCAAATTACAAGAAAACATGATGCTGTTATTGTCTGACCTGGAGTGCTTGAAGAAGTGACTGAAAGGTCACAAAACACGTTTTAGCACAGACTCTTTGAGTCCTGCATATCATACACATTGTGTTAAGAGGATGGGAGCCTGAGGCATTTACAGTTAAGTACAATACTAAAGGCAGTCATTTGGATCACTGACGACTGATAGGCACATGCAAAGGTTGGCTTATTCCTGATCCCCAGTCTGAGGTGCTTAATTAAAGATTAATGAATTATTTTCTGTAGGAAATTTTCTCTCCCCTCTGACTGGGGAGAGCATTGTATCCTCTGCTTAGACCAATAACTAATGTTAAGAAAAAATTAATCCTATCTTTTGCCTTACTAACTGAAAGAAGTACTTACAGTTTAATATAAGGCTAAGTATGGGATGCTATGGGCTCTAATATTATTTAAGCATCTTCCTCAGGCTTCATCTGAATGGAGCCTCAAAAATGCCACGGTGTATCAGAAGTCAAACCAATGACTGAAATGACTGAACAAACTTTTCTAGATCTAACTTGCAGGTAATTCTGAAAATTCAGCACAATCAAATCTTGCAGTCAAGAACACACCACAGGAAGAGCAGAGCCCCTGTACATCTCATCAATGGATATTTTTAGAAGGCTTCTCTGTCCTCTGTCTTGATATTAGATTCCTACATTAAATATCTTTATTGCTACCCCTCTTCACACAGAAAATAGGCCTTACATGTTTTCTGTTTCCTCTCAACCATTGCAGAGACTCTTATCTCTTAGGCATCTGTATTTTCGGTGCTGGCATCCGTTTGGGTTAAGAAAAAAAAAGGTTTCAATAAATAGATTTAATTCTTATTGGTCACATTGCAACTAAAACAATAAATATTGATTTCATGTCTTTTAACCTTTTATAGAGGAAAACAGCCTCATGTTATGTTAGCATGTTTCTAAATAAAGTTAATTAGATTATTATAAAAAAATCTTAATTATAAAGAAGTTACAAGGTATCATACACACATGCATTTTTCATTTAAGAAGAAATAGATTTATATGTTTCTAAATAAAGTCTATTAAACAATTCTGCAAAGTCTGCAACTACTAAGGAAAAATATATGAACAGAGTTATCTACATCATTCATAATATCTTCCAGAAATACGTTAGAAAATTGAAGAAAAAGAGGAAGAGTAAAATATCTTACCTTCCACAGGAAAAAAACAAAACAAAACAAAACAAAACAAACAAACAAAAAAACCCACAAACATAAAAACCAGATCTGAGGTCTTACAATAAGCAGTTTCTCCTCTTTTCATCCAATTAGAATAGTATTTTTAACCTTGTCATCTTTGGCAGAATCCTGTATCAGTGAAATATGAAATTTAATTTTTCTGAGTTAATAGGAAGGTTTAAATAACAGTATAGACTTTTGTAGAATTATTGATAGTATAAAACTGAAAATAAAACACTTCAATATTTATACAGCTTTTTGCACACACTTTAAATTTATCAATTAACCTTTGGATTAATTTTAATTCTTTTTAGTCCTATCCCAGATAAATCTGTCCTAAAGAAAATTCTGACCTTCCGTAAAAGGAAATTCTCCTTAGGTCTTGAGATTCTATTTTCTCTCTGAAAAAAACCTAGTCCCTTCTAACAATATCTACTGGTGCTACTCAAGAGTACAGACTAGTAATAATTTTACAGTCAGAATTCCTCTCATAGCAGGACCCTCACTGAAGCCAACTGAACCCATGGTATTCAGAACAGTATTAACAGAACTATCATTAGTTGAACAGATAAAGAAAACAAACAAAACCTAACAAATGTATTTTACACAAATTATGATAAAGATTCTTTCCTAAATGCATTTTCTAAGAACAATCAAAACCATAAATCCTTTATTAAACCAAACAGAATTTCATTTCTCATATTTATCTGAATTTTCTTGATTTTATCTTCCCAAAAGATTATTTCCAATAAAGTTACAGCTTTCATGACAAGATGCTCTTTTAGTCTCCAGGACAGGTTATTCTTTCAGTGACGTTGGTATAATTCAGCATAACTCAATTGAAATCATCAGTATTGTGCTGAATCAATTCTAATCTGGCCAAGAAATCTAGAATCTAAACTTTGTCATCCTACAAAGATAACAGCAGAAATAATTTCACAGTTTTCAGGTAATAATGTTAATTTTATATCTTTCAGTTGCAGACTGAAAAGGCTTTTGTTAAGCAGAGATACACAGATCTGATGCTCACAAATTGAGGCTTATTTGAAGGCTGTTAATTCATCTCATTGTCTCTGGACAAAAAAAAAAATATCAAACCTTTCCATTATGAGAAATAGCTCTTTTCAAAAAGAAGGGTCAAACACTTGGCAGTTTTCCATTCTGATCTTTCTGCTCTGCATTAAAAACTGCCTTACATGCTTCTGCTCAAGGAGGATTGTGGCAAGATTTGTACATATAAGGCAGTCTTTGTAGCTTTGCTTTTATTCAGTCAGACTCCAAGACAACCCACAGGGAACAAAAACTGCAATGCTTTTAGGGTAAATAACAGCCAGCCAACTTTGCATTTGCCTGTGAACTTCTGTTTCAATCCTGAGGGACAGCTTGTTTACCAAAAAGTTTGTCTTGTTTTCCAACTATACCAGTTGGTTTAATAAAGCAGTTTGCATCTGCCTATAAATCTTGTTTTGCCCATGTCCTTGGACCATTGTGGCTATGATAGCCATGATATAGTCATGATATAGGCTCTTTTCAGTGGGGCCCAGTGACAACACAGGAGGCAGTGGGTATTCCCACTGGATATTCCACTGGTATCCCACAGGATATTCCTTTTGAACATCAGGAAACTACCTTTTACTTGGAGGGTGACTAAGCACTGGCACTGTCCCAAAGAGATTGTGGAGTCTCCATCCTAGGAGATATTCCAAAGCCATCTAGACAAGGTCCTGAGCAACTGTCTCTAGGTGGCCCTGCTTGAGCGGGGGGTTGGACCAGGAGACCTCCAGAGGTCCTGTCCAACCTCAACTATTCTGTGAGTCTGTGATTCTGTAATAGCAAAATACCTACGAAGTTTTCTTAACCAGTCTCTGGCAGGGTAGCTGTTTTAGGGGGCTAGGAAAATGAGAATGGAGGCAAACTGTTACTGTCTCATGGTTTCATATAAAATGGCCTGAGTCTTCTTCCATTCTCTTGCCCTTAGCCAGTTTTGTCAACTCAAGTATATATAACTCAACTAAAGAAAGCATTTGCCTATAGTTTGGATATTTCCTTACTGTAACTTGCATTAAGATTAAGAGCCACTACATTTTTCACCATCACAAATTGTCATCACAAGTCTTTTACCAAGAATACGAAGAGGCAAATATACCAAGACTCATCTTTATATCAAAATCCTCTCACACCTTTTATTTCCCTCAAAACTTATATTGCAGCTTTCTTCAGTGAATAAAATCAGACATGTAGGTCCAGACCTCCAAATGTCTGAAGCATCACAGAAGTCAGAAATAAAAAGAAAATTAAATATTTTAATGGGTTCTGAACGCGTGTTTTTTATTGGAAAGTTGAGGGATGTACATCTTAGAGCTGGATTTGGTCCATCTCTGTTTTTAACCACAATGAAAGAAGTCTGTATTCCAGGCTGCTTTTGTCCCACTAGATAAAACAGTGCCACGTACTGAGCTTTGACATTGTCATTACTGCTTCCTTGTCAGCATATTCCCTGTTGTGGTTTTGCTACACATCTACAAGCACTCTTGTCAGCATTGTTAGATTTCAGAGACCCATCCCAATCAGAAGCACTGACAAGATTTAGCTCCCTGCACCCTAAACATTCCTCTAATCCTACTACACAGGCTACACCCCTGGTTTAAATTAGCTATATGGATGTAGTTTGTAATAACAGGAACTTGTAAGAAGTGCAGCTAGTGTTGGCTCTTCTCACATGCACAATGAAGAATAAGAGTGTGAAGGTCTGACACTGCTGATGTCTATCTTAAAACTCTCATTGGTTTAAGCAAACAATTTCACCTTGGGTGTTCATCCAAACTTTTTGTGTGTAGCTAAGCTGGTTAGAGATCTCAAGGGTGCATATTTTCTTATAGTGCAGAGAATTTGTCTAATGGGGATAGAAATATATCTTTGCTGCACAGGGACACTGTGAGGATTGATTAGGTAATAACTTCAAAGGACTATAGGAGTGAACAGTGCTGTGTTATATAAATGCTAAGTATTGTTATTTTTCCTTGCAAAAATACTTCAGGAGAATCTGACAGGTTCACAACTAAGCTCTCAAACATAAATACTAAGATATGAACATCTTTGATTTTGTAATATTACACATGGCACTTAGGAGAATATTATGATAATATTACCTTAGATTGCTTGTTATTTTTGACAAGGTAACAAAATACTGGCATCAAACAAGATTTGGTGAAGTATTTTCAATGGTTCATTTTTAAAGGGTAACTCCTTGGTTTTTTATTTCTTCTTATATAGAAAGACTGTGTGGAGGGATGCATCTTCAGGGGCATGAGAGACCATAGAGAGATACGAAAATGCCTCCTACCTATCCTCAACACAGTACTCATTCATTAGGCAGTTTCCTTGCGTAGCTCTGCTCTGCAACAGTTACTCTTCCTCTTCAACATGTTAATGAGTATGGTGTACGTGTAAGGGGTTATTCCTCCCATCTGTTTCACATTATCATATGTGTTCAGAGGTCATAGTGGGATGAAAAATGTCCCTATGCAGTTGATAGAAAAAAGGAAGCACTTACAAAAGACTGATGTAAATTAGAGGCTTGAAATGGACATTTTGAATACATCATTCTCATCAAGTTTTCACATCTCTTCCAGCACTTTGAACTCTGCTTTGAGATTTATCCTAGGATAGATGTACACAGGGGCTTAGAGGCTTAGAAGTACAGTCATGCCTCTTAGTGGAAGATCTGTAAGAAATGCCTGTACTATGCAGAAATCTGTGGAGGAGGCCTGGATTCATCTTACTCCATAGGTTTACTTAATGGAGAACTCAAAAGATGTTAGGCTACCTTCATAAGGTAGAAGCCACCACTCCTTGGAGGAGAGGGCTGAACAACTTCTGAACTGACTGAGGAAATACTGCAAATTGTAGCCCAGCATATTAAAGAGAACAGGGTTGGATTTTTTTTTTTAATACACTATGCTATAAAATATGTAATTCAGGAACTTAATCAGTACTAAAGCTGTTGCCAGCTGTGAGACTGTGTACCTCTGTCAGAAGAGCACAAGAGACAGCTGTGAGCTAAAACATCTTCAGCTGTCCCAGTACAGCCTCCCACCAAATGCAAGTTATTGTGATAAAAATAAGGAAATAGAAAGAAAAATAGTAATAAAAAAAAAAAAAATCATAAAATACTGGAAAAAAGAGCTCCAGGAGGAGTGACACCTAGTCTGCAGTCTACATCTCAGTCTGTCTTTCCGAACAGACTGTAGAGGGAATATAGGACAACTTTGTTTTTAACTCAGTATTTATTTAGCATAAATCCACACCTAAGTTACGTTAGTCAGACTCATGACCATAACCCAGAGTGTGTAACTGTCTCTGTTTTAAATGCAAGAACAAGACTTCCAGCCTAATGACAGTGGCTACTGCTGCAATTTGTATGCTGTACTGAGGAAAATGCTTTAATGACCTTCACTTTCATCTTCTGTACTTTTATATGCTCTAGTTGTAAAAAGTTCTGGCTAATTCTTAGCATTTGTTTTAATAGTTTTGTTTTCCTGTCTTGTTTCTCAGATATTGCATAGAATATTTTATTTTTCCTGAAAACAGTTATGATTCCCCTGTGTGTGATATTGAACAATCATGCTTTAATCAATGCTACTAAATCTGAAGTATCTCTTGTGCCTCCCGGTATCGATTCTACTCTGTTCACTTATTTCATTTCTGTAAAGCACTGCAGTATTTTCTGCATATGGGATCAGTCTTCAGGCTCAGGTCTCTCTACGGTTATCATCACCATTCAGATCATCTAGAAATTCAGAAAAGACTTGGGTTCATGAAATATTCTTAAGTCTTTTCCCATGCTGACAAAATTCCTTCTAAGGTTGTAAAAAGTCCATCAAGTCTCCCCCTCATTCACAAAACAACTATTTTTGTGGTTCATATTTACATTACTGCTTTCCCAGGAGCTATTGCTCTGGTGTTATTGAGACTGGGATTCAGCTTAAGATATTCTAATCATGCACTTGGTTCAGGCATGTAGTTGGTTGCTTACCTGTGTCATTATTTCCAGTACAATGTCTAACATCAGAGAAATTCTGGTTATTGGGATCTGTGCTTAATTCCAGACCTCAGTGGCAACCTTGTTATCAGTGCTGACCCAGATAATCTAAAGTTGAACTCCATGACAAACACTTCAGTACAAATATAACTACAGATTTATTTGCAGTTTCTGAAGAAATGGATGAGTCAGAGCTTTGAATGGTGAAGATCACAGGTATTGGGAAGAGCAGTATCAGGGGACTGCACCTGCAAAATCAATTGTACCACTGTGACTATTACATCGCAGTTCACTGTCTACTGTAGCAGTGTAACCAGGAAGAAAAGCAAATAGGTAGGTAACAAACTGATTAGTGAAAATCTTAACTCAAGTCTCCTGTAACCCAGTAAAGGTCTTAATACCGTCTGGTACAGAATCACAGAATCAGAGAGCTTGGAAGGGTTCTTCCTGAGATCATGTAGGCCACCCCCCTGCTCACTCAGGGTCAACTAGAGCAGGTTGTCCAGGATCATGTTCTATCAGGTACCTATTCACAAAGATAAGATCCCCCTTGACCCTTCTGTTCTCCAAGTTCAATGGTCCCGATCTCTCAGTCTCTCATTAACGACCCTTTTCTGGACATCCTCCAGGATGTCCATGTGTCTCTTCTACTGGGGAGCCCTACACTGGACACAGCACTCCAGGTGTATCTCACCAGGACTGAGTACAGGGGAAGGATCACCTCCCTTGACCTGCTGGCAACACTGTCTATTGCATCCCAGGAGGCCATTAGTCTTCTTTATGACAAAGGCACATTTCCAGATCATGTTCAACTGGGTGTCCACCAGGATGCCCAGGACATTTTCTGCAAAGCTGCTTTCCAGCTGGCTGGCCCCCAGCATGTATTGGTGCCTGAGGTTATTCTTTTCCAGAGGCAGGACTTTGCACTTCTCCTTGTTGAACTTCACAAGGTTTCTGTTGGCTTATTTTCTAATATGGATGACAGTGCAACCTTCTGGCATGTCAGCCACTCCTCAGTACATATAAGATCATGCTGGAATAAGCTCCAAAGGCTGAGGAAATACAAAGCAAAGGCTCGATGATGATGTGATGTGAAAGCTGTAGCAGGTACCTTGATAAGAAACAGGAAAGAAATGTGGGCAAGATCACTGAAGTATATTATAGTTAAAAATTCTCTGATGAACTCTGATGAGACAAGCTATACAGGTGTAGCTTTTCATTAAGACAGAAGTGGCAAAGGCAGATAACAGGATAATTTCTTAATGTCAGATGTATAACAGGCAGATGACTTTTACCAAAAAGAGAATGTGATTCAGCCCACATCTGCACAGCATTGAATTAACAAAGTACTTAATATTAGGTAGTTTCAGGCTTACTTAGTATGCAAGAATCAACTGGTATTCCTCTGGATGGAGAAGAGACATTCATGAATTGAGGAAAATTTGCTGTTCAAGATGCAAAACACTGAAAGACTGGAGCCCAACCATGTCATTACAGTTAAGCACATTCCGTTTACTCAGCTATGTGTGATATGGATATTTAAGGTACTGTGAATATATGATGTCCCTTCCTTAACCTAAAGATAGGACAGTTTATGAATTAGTTTTTAAATTTGTAAAACAAGTGAAGATCCAATTATGTTGTAGGGAAAGCTGTAATAATTTAGCATTGATGAATTGGTTTGCCTTGCTTAGTAATGAGTTTCTTCCTTCTGAAAGCTGAAAATATGCTTCCTCAAAAGAATGTAGAATATAAAATGTGCTGCTGTTTTCTGTGATTAAATCTCGAGTTTAATTTTAATTAAAGATATTTACAGGAAATCTATAAATACTGAAATTTAGGCTTTATTAGGTACTTTCCTATGTTAGTAATTTGTAGTTGTGCTCTAGTTTAACTCAAAGAGTGATTATGACTTAACCATAAACTGTTTTAAATGTGAAACTGTGACATATCATTTATTAAGCTAATTCTTAGAATAATCTAGTTAAAGAGATATGTTACCTGTGGGAAGTTTTATAATGCACATGAAGTACTTTGTTTTAAATTATGAAAGCACCATATGCACTTTCACAAATCCTAAAAAATTATCAGTATAAAATAAAACAGTCCAGTTGTTCATTCAAAGTGTGAACTTATTATTTGGTCATATTCTGAGCAAGTGAGTTAAAGAGCTGAGTTAAATAGTGTGTGTTTTTCTGTTTGTACATACTAGTACTTCATGTTGTTCATTAATTTTGCAAGACAATTTGCTAGTGAGCATGTGCAAGTTACTTTTCTGAAATTTGTTATCTGAAATTTCTCATAAACAATGCAAGAAGTGTTAGAATAACATGACAAATGGAAAGCCAATGCAAAAGCAGCCTTTGTGATATTGTGGAAAAGATTGTGAACTTCTTACCTGGCCTCCCATATGATCCAGTCGAAAATCATAGACAATGAGAGTGCTGCCAAGTTGCTCATAGCTCGATATCACTTGGTTAATACTCCATTAGCAAGCAAAGTCACAAATTGTATCTCTGTTTTTGTTTGCAAAGGGATGAGGCCATATAATTAATGATTTTAAACCATCATAGTATCTTTTTCTTAGTGAATAACACCTGGAAGGAAAACAAATTCATAAAGTTGCCTGCTCTGGCACTGCCTTCTGTTTTGAGTAACGTTTCCCTCTGAACAGTCTGCAAACTGTGTCAGTCTTCACAGGTACCATTATTCACAGGCAGGAGACATATCAGAAACAAGCTGCCCGTTAACAAAGCACTGTTGTGAGGAGAAGGTTTTTTTTTTCTTCTCCTTCCAAGATATCATCTCATGCCTTGAAGCCTGACCATCCTTATTCCTTGTTCCTGCTCTTTAGTACTGGACATGCACTGGGAAACCAATGACACACAGACATACGCAGAATCAGTCTTAATTTCTAAATCTGATATTCATGTATGGCACTTGATGGAGAGTTTAAATTGTCTCTCTGAATCCCAAGAAAAGGCACATGGAAAGGGGAGGTGTGAAAGCCAAACTATCTCCACCTAAACCGCCAGAGACCTGCTAGCAGGAGATGCACATGCTAATTATCATCCAGGGTGTTCATCTCTAGGTGTTCTTCCCTGCTCTGCAGAACTCAGATATGTTCTAGACATTCATAATGACTTTTTTGGGAAGAGTGCAGACACAATTGAGCAGGATTTAGCAAATCCTTTTAATAACTAAATGGCAGCATTTATGTCAGAGACTTTTTCCAGATGGTGCAATCACCAGCTACAAGAGACCAGCTACAGTACGGAAGAAGGAAAGGAGGAAGGCAGCAAGGAGGAAAGAAGGCAGGAAGGAAGGCAGGCAGGAAGGCAGGAAGGCAGGCGGGAAGGAAGGAAGGCAAGAAGGAAGGCAGGAAGGAAGGCAGGAAGGAAGGCAGGAAGGCAGGAAGGAAGGCAGGAAGGCAGGCAGGAAGGCAGGAAGGAAGGCAGGCAGGAAGGAAGGCAGGCAGGAAGGAAGGCAGGAAGGCAGGAAGGCAGGAAGGAAGGCAGGCAGGAAGGAAGGCAGGAAGGCAGGAAGGCAGGAAGGAAGGCAGGAAGGAAGGCAGGAAGGCAGGAAGGCAGGAAGGCAGGAAGGCAGGAAGGAAGGCAGGAAGGCAGGAAGGCAGGAAGGCAGGAAGGCAGGAAGGCAGGAAGGCAGGAAGGAAGGCAGGAAGGAAGGCAGGAAGGAAGGCAGGAAGGCAGGAAGGCAGGAAGGAAGGCAGGAAGGAAGGCAGGAAGGAAGGCAGGAAGGAAGGCAGGAAGGCAGGAAGGCAGGAAGGCAGGAAGGAAGGAAGGAAGGAAGGAAGGAAGGAAGGAAGGAAGGAAGGAAGGAAGGAAGGAAGGAAGGAAGGAAGGAAGGAAGGAAGGAAGGAAGGAAGGAAGGAAGGAAGGAAGGAAGGAAGGAAGGAAGGAAGGAAGGAAGGAAGGAAGGAAGGAAGGAAGGAGTTCTACAACTGACCTCAGTGAGCGTGGAATGAAGCCCTTCATTACTTAAAACCTGTATCTGCTTTATACAATGTGGTTTTGCTTTAAATTCCACATAAAAACATGTTTTTGCCAAGTATGTCTATGTATATTTATTAAAATGTAAGAAAGTTGCATTCCAATGTGGATGCATTGCAATCTATGGCATTCCTATGATTTTTATTTATTCTCTGAATTTTTCTGCATTTGGAAAAAAATAGTAATAATAATAATAATAATAATAGCTGTTTTCCCTAATAAAAGCTTACAAAAAGAATATATAATTTCAGCATTTCCCAATTAAATGTGTTTTAAAGCTTCTGACTACAATGTCCTCTTATTCCCATTTGCAGATCTATTACTCCATGAAACAAAATAATACAGCATTAAAAATGTACCCAGTTCTATTATCCAGCTCATAACCTCATAACACTTTTTGCTTCCAGGAATAACTCTGGTAACTACCAACAATAAATGTTGTTTGCCACTTTATTTTTCTTCCGCAAGAGCAAAGCTAATTGAAAAAAAAAAAAACAAAACACCCTTCAACAATGACATCTGCAGCACAATCTGTCATGCAATTCCTTTGGAATCAACAGACAACAAATAACTCATTATCCAGACTGAATCCTCAAGCTAGATAAGGAGTAGCTTGCACCCAAGCACTTCCTTCTGCACATTGCTCAACTACTAATCCTCTTCCCTTTGTGCGTCTCTTATTTTGTTGTCTATTTTGGGTTTGTCTTTTGCCTTGTACTGTCTTTTGTCATACCTTTCCTGTTAATCTCTAATAATTCCTGAAAGACTACTTGTTTTCTTTTGAGGAATGGTTAGGGTGGATGAATCCATCCTGGTGCCCTTTTTGATGGGATTGTGCTGGTGTAATGTCAAAACAGACATCTCCTCAAGTGGTTCCTGACTGAAAACAAGGGTGTTTCTGTGGAAGAGAAACAAGGACAGGTCCTGCTAACCCAGGAAATGTGGTGAAGAACTATCAAACAAAGGTAGGTAATGTGTGTTCAGTGTGTGGAATGGTCCTGCCTCTCATGGGGTCCAGTGGTTTAGCTGCTGCATGGGACCTCTGTGGGTGTGAAACTGCTTCTGATACAGAAGTCAGTAAACCACAGAGTGATGCTCTGGAATGAAAGCAATTCACAAGCAACATAACCCAAACCATCTTCATCTTCTGAGCAGAGAGCAGCCCTTAAGTCTCCTCATGAACAAGGCTGGAGAGGTATGCTGAGTGTTTCTGGGGGGCTGCAATAGGATGCCTAGGGATGGTTGAGCCAGCCTTTCTTGTCTTGGCATGAATTAACAAATAGCTCTCTGAAGGACAGAAACAAGGAGTTTAACCCAGACATACATGAGCAAGAAAACTATTAGCTTTGATCAAAAAAAGCTCACCTCTACCCCACACAGATCTGTATTACACACGTGCTTTTGTCACCGGATGGGAACAGGCTGTCACACAATGTATGAGTGGGCTAGACTCTCAGAAAAGTCCCTTGACACTTTAATGGCCAGAAATGTTGAGCTTTATACTTATGTTTTTAGATTGACAGATGTTTCTGTCTCTTCTCTGCAGGTAACACTAAAGTAACATATTTATCTTAAACTAATACTTAGCCACTATTGTAGATTTCCAGTGAAACGGAGGTTGTGTTTATCAGTCAAACTTTTAGTTTAATGTGATATGCTTCAAAACAGTTCTTATTTGACTCAAAGAAATTATCAGGCTTCTGTTTACACATTTTAAACTCATAATGTTTATATAATAATTGCAATCTAATAAGATTGTTATTGTCAATTATAATTAGAAAATGACTACTGTCTTATTGCCATCTTAATTGTCATTAATGTTGCATATAAATTATATCTGCTTATTCGAGTTCAGCTAGAGCTTTCCTGGAGTTTTGAAATATGTGTTCTATAACTTAGTGAAGGAACAAATCTAGAAGTATTTTCAAACTATTTCTTCTCATTTATCTGCAGCTACTTCTATTTGTAATCTTCGTTTTGCTGTGTGGTCCTTCATCTGTTATACTCTGGACAGTGACCATTAATTGTAGATAAGGCAGTGAATAAGGATCAAATAGAAATTGCAATTTTTATCATCAGTCTGAATAAGATCCTGCTAGAACCAATTTCTTGCCTTCCTTGACAGTAATTAATATGTTGACTTTCAGCACTAATTAATTAAGGAGTCATGCAATAGGACTGTATTCTAAAAATATTTCATTTATGAAAACTAGAGTATTTAGCCAAAGACTTACTAAGTCTCAAATTGATTCAGACATACGGAAATCACCTCTGAACCCAGTGAGGTACCTAGGAAAGGAGTAAGCACCACTTAAATCTGAAAAGAAGTCCTATATACATCTGAAATGATGCACAGACTTTATGTTAGCCCTCTGAAGGCAGGAATAACTTCATCAGTTAAGCACATTAAGGCCTCATTGTTTTTCCAAATTGTTGCCATTTACTTATTTTCTCAAATTAATGAGCATGAAAGTAAACACAAAGAAAACCCAAAGCTGCCACATTTCTGATGCTCATTTATTTTGACAATTGTTAGTTAGTAATTAGGAGTGATATACTCAGTTGTAACCGTTCTTCAAAAGGCATTTGTAATTATAGATGTATTTATAAAAATAAAGGGAGAAAAATGCCTCATAACTGATGCACCAAGAAACAGTCTTTTGGGAGATTTCTAAAGTCTATAGATTAGTCATAAGAAGACCAGCCTGGTCATGCTGATCTGTTGTATTTATCTCTATAAATATTTTTCACATTTTCATGATGATGAAAGCCTGTTTTTTCAAAACTTAAGAAAACTAGTTAAATATAACTTATATTTGCTTTAGATGGATATATTAATATTCTATAATAATTTAGTTATTCCTTTACTGTTTTTTTCTGCATTTTTCCCTCTTTTCCCTTCACCCTTCTAATTCTGATTGCTAGGGAACCTGATAAAGTGAGGAAACAATATTAAATTACTAAAAATTTTTGCAGAGAAGATGATCTGCTTACAACCTAATATTATGGATTTTAAAAGAGAGAAAAGGAGGTTTATGATGGCTATGGATACACAGTGGCTGCTGGGAGCAGTGAATCAATCTGGTGAACTATTGAAGTAAAAGCAGGCCATTTCTGTCCAATATCTGGAAAAAAGTGTGGAACCATGGATAGGGATGATTTCAAGTTTTGTAGGATATATGAGATAAGGAGTATGAGGATTATGTGATTGTGGTTACCTGAAATTTAGACGACATGCAGTCAGATAAAGGAAAATAAAAATAAGAATTTCAATAGCATTTGAGTCAAAGTAGTGCCAGCTTTTTGCAGGCTCAGAAAAAGACATTTGAAATATGAAACAAAGAAAGGGATCTAGAGAGGGTAATTTGTATTATATTAGTTCTGCTATCATAAATAATGAGGATCAGGGTTATTCTGGATACACAGAAGTAGATGGCAAAAGCCAATGTTTGCCCCAAAGAGGATCTTGCCAACACAAAAAGTATAAAGACAGGAAGGATATAGGAAGGACGAGCAGTAAACTAATGTATTTTCATGGTCTGGCTGTATGCGTTGTGTATCTGTCTGTCCTGCTACCCTTGTTAAAAACCCACTTTCTGGAACCATGGAAATGGTGACATGCTGGGACAAAACATGTATTTCCATGGCAAAGATTGTACAGTGACGACTCAAGGGCATGGTTGTTCCAGGCACCGGAAGATATCAACAATTTTGAATCATTTCTGCCCATTAAAAGAGGAAGTTATGGCCTAAGACTACATATAAACTCCTGTACTTTAAAGAAAAGTTTTCTCTTAATCTCCTCTGGTCCCTGAACTGCTTACAGTGAAAAACTGGCACCCAAACTGAAGGCAAGCAAAACACACAAAACTACCTATACTTCCACAGTGAAATAATGTGCACTTGAATTATATTTACTGTTCTGATTTTATGTAGACAATACACCTTCTCCATTTATAAAGAATACTTAGTGACTAAAAGAAACTCCTGAAGTAAATAAAGCTATAGACCTAAGTGTTTACAGTTCCTAAAGAATTAATCTTTTGAAGTGCAACTAACAGCTTGAAAAATGTCCTCTCTCTCCTTGTGTTTTGTAGGCAGTTTGAAATGACCCTCCACACTCATAAGGCTTTCTCCTCACTCAATTATGTTTTCCAAAGTATCTCTAACCAATATGTGCTGCAAGACACATTTATTCACTGTGAGTTACTCATTTACTGTAGCCAAGTATGCAGGGAGATATTTGCCATTCAGTTGTTGCTAAAGCTCCCAAAGCTCTCTACGAGGATGTGTCATTCAGAACTGAAAAGGACCAGGTCACTAAAACCAGATTCCATCCGGAGACATCAACACTCTTGTGTCTTCTGTTGTTCCAGCAAGCTCATTTTTGGTCTTGATGTAATTTTCCATGGCTGAAGCTCTGCCTATGTGCAAAGCAGAGGCTGAATGGTAGTGTTGAACATGCCCTTTTCTGTTGAGTACACTGGTGTAATCACACATAACACATGAGATATGTAAACCAGAGTAACGAATGTTGTAGGACAAACTGCCTCATTGAAGCAAAAAGGATGGTGGGCTAGCTCCGTCCAGTACACAGGGTGGACGTGACCTGCCTGCTCCAAAAAACTTGCAGCTTAGCTAGTATGGAGATGAGAGGGTGTGTGCCTGGGGGGTACACAAAGTTATCTGACCAGATTACCAAAGACAGGAAACATATTGGAAAAGAGCTTTGGGGTTTTCTTTGAAGCATGCATTTTCTGTGAATGAACTAGTTGTAAAAGTGTGAGACAAAACACCCACAGTTCTTAACTAAAGTTATCATCTGAAGTCTTCCTCAGCTGCTTTAGTTTATCTGTTTATTTAGGAGGCTGGCACCTTAGTTTCTCTTTCTGCCCAGGGGTGACATGACCTGGAGAGTTCCTGGTGATTTTTTGTCTTTGGGTCCCTCTCTGTCATACAGGATGGCTGTTCCTTTGTCTTCTCTAGGTACCTTGTCTATTCCAGCCAACATTGCCATCCCAACTTTCTGTCTGTCTTCACCTTATCTCTATCCTGTCCTATGTCTGCAGGGTCTGTGCATTGGGGCATTATATTATCCTGCAAGAGATTAAATCACTGCCTCTCCCTTCTACCCCCTTCTCTTCAATATTTCCTTCTATTCCAGTTAGAGTATCTTTTACTGCCTGACTGACTTCTCCCATTAAATCTTTTGGAAGGCACAGTGATAAATTTCCTATCTTATAAGTTACATATCTTAAGAAACGATAGCTTTCAATTAAAACACATTACTTCTTAGAACATTCCCTGTGAATTTCAAACAACCACTGTGTCTTATGCAAGATAGAAATTAAGATTGCCATGTGGAGGTTCAGTAGCATACCTCAAAATACATTGCTAGCCTTGAGAGGAATCCTGTGGGGAACCTTCCCATGTGGACTAGCCAGGTGCTGGGTTTCAGGAAGAGCTTGAATTTTATCTCCCACTCATCAAAACTCTTTGAAGTCCTCTGGTATATCAGCTGTAGGCAGGCACCATTTTAGTCTTCTCCTTTGATCATGAAAGCTTTCATGCAGCATTGGGTAATGAAGGCAATCAGGCATAACATCTCTCAGTGAACAATCTGCTATATGAAAAAGTGAAAAGCAATCCCCAGATGTGGGGGAGGCCTTCCTCATCTTTGTTGTTACTCAGGATATGATGGGGAGGGGGAAGAAGGTACCAGTGCCAACAGACATGGACTATGAGAGAGGCAGAAGGTACCAGTGCCAACAGGCATGTACTATCAGAGAAAAAACCCAAACATTAAAATTTGCCTATTAGGCTTCAAGCACAGTGTCAGCTAGAGCCGCCTGCACCCTTAGAGGGTGCAGATCCTGGCATATAGTGCCATTGACACCATTCACAGAATTTCCTAGGCAGTTTGCTTGTTTTCTTCAAGTCTAGCACATATTCAGAAAGTGGTCATGCAGTGCAGTAAAGCATGATCTTTAAGGAGAAATCAAGGATTATTTTATTGACTATGCAAAACCCATCACTTAAACACTACATAAAGCTACTGAAATTGGTCCTACTTTTCCTGAGGATGCTTCTCAGGGGGAGTGGATCACCATGACAGCAAAACAGTTGTGTCTTTACTACGTCGAGGACTTGGCATATAGAAGGATGGAAGCTTTTGGATCCTAATGAATATTTGTTGAAGTGGCTGGCCTTTTTCAAAGTCTGAAGGATCAAACAATATGAATGTGGAACTACATTTTGCTCCTCCTTAGTCCAGCCCTTACAGGAAGTATTGTTATATTTCACATATGTTAAAAAGGGTACAAAATATCTCTTTCTAGCAGAAGGTTTAATTTGGACTTTCAAGCTTTCTCCATGGAGCCCCTGTGCCTTCAGTTCCTGCACACACCTTCACAATTCTTAATGACATTGATCCCAAAGATATAATTAGGAAATGTTGCTCCATTAATTAAACATCAAAGTCGAAACCACAGGAGCCCTGATGATCCCAGTGCAGAGTCCTTATGAATCTTTCAGCAAGTTTTGCTAAATAGCCTTTAGGTTGTCATTTAGATATTGGTCATTCAATTTTAGACAGTGCTAGTTTTTGAATTTTAGCAGAGTTCTTTCATACCTGACTGCCAGCAGATATGGAGACAAATATTTAGTCTATACCATACTGGACACTCATATTTAAAGGGTAATCCTGGTTTCTACATTAGAAGTATGTTGCTATGGAAATGCCAGTGAAACCAAGCTGTAGATTTTGCAAGTAAGGAAGTGTGTATCTATGTTTACTTAATATTTTATTTCATCAAATAATGGCTTCAGATGGCATCCAAATCTGACAGACACTGAAAAACAGTTCATCTAGAATGAAAATAATTATTTATAGCCACTAGTTTAGGTTTATTAAGCTGTGTGACTATCTGAACTCTCAATTTTTAGATAAATTAGATCACTACATTGGGTCTCAAAGACCTGAGTTCTTTGTCTCCAAACCTGTCACTGGTGGTCTAAAAACATCATTGTTATTTACTAAATAAAGTAAGCATGGGAAAGTATACACCATTTCACAAACATCTAATGTTCTTATTTTAATACCTCTCCTTCCAGTCCACTCTTTCCCTGAGGCCTGTGTTCAAGTACACTGAATTTCTTTCCCTCATCAGGCTTTTATTACTGAGTCTTACTTCATCTTAAGGGAATGGAAACCTTCCTCCCACCTCCATTAGTAAAATATTTGCTTCCTCTTTGTATGACTTCTCAGCTCTCTCCCCTCTAAGATTTCCTGACTGTCTGAAAATGATCACAGGCTCCTACAGCTGATAAACCTGCTTTCCAGGAAAGCAGCCAACTTATTACTGCTATTGTATTACCGTAGTTATGCATTTAAATCTTTTCTTAGCCTTTTTGCTACAAGCTTTCAAAGTTGCAGTCTAATATCACTGAAAAAGAAGTGAAGAGAAAAAGCAGTAGGAGGAGAAAAGGGAAAGAGAAGAGAAATTCAGATGTGAAATTAAGATTGTAGTCTAAAATAGAAAGAAAGAACTAGTCCCTGATGCCAGACTTAATAGTCAGTGCATAGCCAATATGGACAGAATCTGCTCTTGCCATGCTCAGCAGCAAGAAAAACTCCTCCACAGTCTGTAACTCAAGGAAGAAGATATGGGAGATCCTGGCTAGAAAGGTTACTGTCATCAGATGATTTCCTGCCACCCATGATTGGCAGGTCTGGCTTTGTCTCCAAACTGCAAACAAGATGATTTTTCCACTACAAAAAGTCTGTGAATGGTTATTTTTTAAAGACAAAAACCCTGCAAGTAAGTGCAGCCAGAAGCTTCCAAACCCTGGGCCAGGTCATGGTGTTGATTCCCAAGATATGCAGGTCTCCATATCCCATCATGTTTTGATATGTCTCAGTGGAAATGTCACTTTGTACAACTGCAACTGTGCCTTAAATTCCTTTAATAAATGATTTGTCACACATGGCAGTGACAAAGGCTGTGCTGTTTGAAGGGACAAGTCTAGGAAAGACTACAAGGATGAAATGATTTTGTCATCCTTCTTGCTTTCAATCTCCTCCCATGGAACGGAAACATCGGGATCCTGATGTAGTACTCTCTTTAGGATCCTCTGAAGACTTGAACCTGTGTGATACAAAACTGTTGAACACAACAGGGTACCCACTTATTCTCTCCCATTTCTCCACTCAAGTAAATCACTTGACAGGGTCCAGTTTGCAGAAGGATTCCAGGTAGAAGTCAAGACAGATTTTACTGCAGGAGACCAGAAGGTCCCATCCAGAGCTTCTCAGGACAGTCATTCCCATCAATCCATGCTAGGTACATGGCAGAGGCTAGTTCTCATCTAAGGTTTTCATCTTGTTCTACAGCCTCCATCTCCTGGCTGAAGTACCCCTGTGTAGTTCTGCATCTGCTTCCAGTGTGAGTTAGTCTGTAGGGATCCTTCTGATTTTCTTGTGGACTCTGAAGGTCTGCAGGACCAGGGAATTTATGGGGTGGAGGGCCTACAGTTCCTTCTGTTTCCATTATGCTTCTGATGGTCTGACTCAGAGCTCCTTTATGTTTTCATTCTTTATTTCACAATTTATGGTCTTTAACAAAGAAAGCTATAACAAGAAGACAATACATGTCAGCTATAAGCCTGTAAAACTGTTGGGAAGACATCACAGTGCAGCTCTGTATCACTCCTAGCATACAGTATAACAAAGACAGAACTCCCCGAAGCACAGTATGTCTCTGACTTTCCATAGACTTCTCCACTTTGAAGAATTAAGCCTGGAATGGGCATGCAGCCATATATCATTCATGCACCATTATTTATGATCTGAGTTGGAGATGGCAAGTGAAGACAATAGCCAGGCCCCATTTTGCTTTCAGACATACAATGGAAAACTCCATTCCCTTTAAATTTCACATAGTAATTGCTCATCATAACTTTGCAGCTCATTAGCAGAGGCATTTTCTTTCAAACTTCATTGTATTGTTCTTTTTTTCATGGAACCGTAATATACAATGTCATAGAGAAAATGGAAACAGAGACATGGTGTAGTTATATAGGGCCACACAACATAGAAAATTTTTTTCTGAATGTTACATTTATAATTAAGCCATCAACCCACCTAAGAGAAATAAAACTGAATTTTTTAATTAGCTTCTTGAATAGGAATAAATGCTTCATTATTCTTAACAATATCAAGCTGAGAACAATATAAAAGTCTGAAGAAATAATGAACAACATGACAGGAAACACATTAAAGCTCATGTAGGAATACATTTGTCTACTAAGCGATCCGCATAAATATGCCTATCATTGCTATCTAGGAAGACAAAAATGCCAAAGGAAAAAATGAAAACAAAAGGACAGTATAGGCAAAGCAGTAGAAAAAATTATATGAAGTCAAATGTAAGGAATATATTTTTGGGTATTCTGTGCTTTTGAGCACTTAAGAGTTCAGCTGCTCTGACAAAACTTGTCTAAGCTGGCTGAATGGATTGGCCTGTGTTTACACTCAATACATTTATTTTTTTAAACTTCATTGTGTCTGTTCTGGCTCTTAGGTTTTGCCTCTCTGAGGTATTTAGAGGGAGTACATGCCTCTACAGAATCTGTAGAACAAAACAGCTCAGAGAGGACTTTTGGACAATTTTCTCTGCTCTGATTCTGTAGGGAGGATGAGTAATCTTTACAGGCTTTCAGAAATCCCTTGGCTAAAGGGAGGTGTTATTCACTCTCTTTAGAAATAATGCCAAGAGCACAGAAACACTTTCACAGCAGGGAAAACTGAAGGTACATATCTGATCATTCATAGCTGGATATGTTATCCCACAATGCCAAACAAATAATGTTCTGAAACTCAGACCCAGCAAAACATGTGTTGCTATCTTTGAATTAAAGCTCATCCATAAGCTATTTCTACTCACCAAAACTCATTAATTTCAACTTATATTCAAACACATGCTTAAAAAACAGCACTGCCATGGACTGGACCACCTGCTATAAGGACTTCACTGGATCATAGGAACTGCCATGACATCCAGACTCCAAGGTCTCAACTGTGTTGCTGGAGCAGGTAGACAGACTCCTCATACTGCTCCTCTCTCCTCTTCTCCATTCTGTTCTCTGTCAAGCTCCTGCACATCAGTGCTCTGTGCTATAGGGGTGGACCTGAATTTGTCTCCCGGACATCCAGCTCCACTCCAGTGCCATAAAATCACATCTCTATAAACACCTAGGGACCTCTGCACTGGCACAAGCAGGCACAGAGACAAGGATAGAGGGTGTTAATTTGTCTCTCAGAAAAGTGGCATAGGTCTCCTGCAAACAGATATTTTGAAACTGAATGGACCAAGAACTAAAACTTTTAAAGGTGTAGAGGAAAGAGGGCTGTCCTATTTTCTGTTCACAGAGTCTTCGAATTCTGATAAAAACAGAAGAAACTTGATCAAAAAATGACTCCACAATGTGGTGTTTGTCAACCTTTGCTCTGGATTTGACACTACTCCTAATCAAACCAATAACATACTTTACCTTCTAACTACAAGAAATTTTATCTGCTCTTTCAAATTGAAAAGGGGAGAATTTTGGTATTTACCTTTCACATTTTTGCCTGTGAGACAAAGACTATTGGAGACAATAATTTTAGAGTAATTATGTCTGCTCCAGTCATGATAGCTTGATTTTTATATTTCTTTGTTTCTCCTATGTGTTTATTTTTGGTTTGAGAAGCTCTGCAATTGTATATATTTAAAAGGCAGTGATTTTAATAAATACTTCATCAATTCAAGAAATTTCTTAAAACATGATCTTCATTCCTAATTAATGTAATGAGATAGAATGACTAATGTATCAAATTTCATGCTTTTGGTCCCAAAGGGGATCAGGAGATAAGGAGCTCTTGAAACAAAGATGTGATTCATTATGTGAAGCAGAAATTGTAAACAATCAGATTCATGGAAGTGAATTGTGAAGATGATTTATGCTGAAAAACAAATAAGATAGGATGAAAAGCTTGAAATGTGCCTGTAATTAGCAGAAAGGAGGGGTTGAAGCAGGGAAAATTACACTGTCTGATTTTATTTATTAGACTTCACCAACTGCTATCCTGAGATACGATGAGAAACTGGAAAAGAAAAAAAATAGTCATCTAGTAATTCCATTTAACATGAGCTGGGAAACACTGGCATTACCGTTATTTTAATTTTTTTTTGCAAGTCTTTTAATTATTGCTCTTCTACTCTTTGTTTCCCTATTCTTTATCAGCTGTCCTTGTTTCCTTCCTTTAACTGTGGTATAAAAAATCCCAAAGTTGGAATTACAACTTTCTTGTAGGATGTGAACAATAATGTGACATGAACTATTATTTCTTGAATAACAAAATATGGAGGCATGAACAAGTATCTCAGTACTTTCCCCTCACTCATTCAAAATGAGAGTGAAGTAGTCCCTTAGGAAGGTTCTCCTCACACTTTCTATCAAGACTTCCTAGCAAAGCTTTTCAAGATAACTAATGATTTTAAGAACAGACATTAAATACCTTAAAGACAAGAAGAGAGAGTGTGATTTCTAAAATGACATAGTATTTGCATTTGTGAGTCAGGGACAATTGAAGCATCTAAAACTGGGCACAAGACAAGTGGTCTTGGCTCCCTGAACTTGTAAGAGCCTTAACTGTTCAGATTCTTTTCTCTCTCCAGGCTTATTACCCAACTCTGATGGGCAAATAAGGTCAGTCGGATTCCTGCACAAGACAACTTCTTTCTGCTGTAATCTTTTTTTGCTGAAAGAATGACAATTCTGTCTCATCTCTCGTCAGGTCACTGACAAATTGTCTGTGGTTGGATTCCAGTGTCCTGTATTTCCTTGCTTCATCTCTCTCACCCCTAGAGAGGGGAGACTCAATACTAAATTCCTTGGCAAAAAAAAAAAAATGAATGAACACCATCTTAAAAATATAAATTGGTTTTGTTCTATTACTTCATTAGGAAATTTGTCCCAAAACTCCATTTTGACAGTTGGAAAGTTTTTCCTCACCAAGTGTTCATGTGAGCATTTGTTACAGTATCCTCACTGGCCTTTAGCTTAAGTATCTCATCTCCTTCCTTGGTGCTTATCTCCTGATGCGTTTATACTCAGCAATCAGATCTCCTCCCAACATTAATTCCTGAAACACTCAAGTTCATTAGTCTCCTGTCTTCAGGTAGTTTTCCAATTTCCCTGATGACCCAGGAATGCTTTCTGCATCACTTACAGTTTCACCTTTTTTGACCTAAATGTTGCACAATATTACAGATGAGGTTTCATCAGTGCCTTGGACTACAGAATTATTAATTCCTTCTCATTCCACTCTAATAGGAGTATCCCACCTGAAATCATATATACTTTTTCTACAGCAGCTTCCGTAAATGATCACTCAGATTATGATCCACAGTTAGTTTCTATAAACAGCTTTTCTGTAAGGTCTTTGATATTTATCAAGGGAAAGTCTGAAATTCCTGTTGTCTGTTGTATTTTTCAGTGATACAGCAGTGTGGGGGAAAAAAAAAAAAAAAAAGTCATGAGTAAAAGAAGTTCCCTGACACAACCAAAGAAATACCTAAATAACTTTTTTTTTTTTTTTTTTTTTTTTTTTTTTTTTTTTGTAAGAGTCAATGGACTATAAGAATTAACACTGCAGAAAAACATAAGTTGAAAGATCAGGCAGCAAGACAGAAACATTATGTTCAAACACTTTTTGAATTAGAATTGCACATTATCTGTCTAAATGTGACTGTGCAGTGTAGCAAAATGTGTAATCTCTTAGAGTGCTATCAGAGATTACTTGAGTAAGCGCTGCATCAAGCAGCAGTTCTTTATTTCTGTCACTGATTTTTTAAAAAACCTGACACATTATTAAAAATTAGGGGAAAAGAGTTTTGATGTTTGGATTGGAAAAAGAAATGCAATAGTGTACATTTAAAATATGTAAACTGTTTTGTATCTTGAAATGTTATGCTGTGACCAGAGATTTAGATTTCTGGAGACAGTTATGGGGGAAAAAATTCTACACATTTTCTAGATGGATTTTTTCCAGGTTGTTAAAATTTGACATATGCATCTTTTCAAGCCCTTAATCTAAGGAGTTAAAAACCAGCAAAATATCCTTATCTTCAAAGCAAAGGTACTATTCTTACAGAATTTTAGGAACAAGTACTAGAACAAATCTCATGTGAAATGTTCTTAATAATTAATTAATTATTAGAGAAATTCCTATGAGACCCCATTGTGCAAGGTGCCACTGTCATAGTTCCCAGCTGCACACTCTGACAGCTATCAATTTAACATGACCAGTATTCCCCATGCTGAATAGTGGCACCTGCTACTGTGTTAAAACAGTGTTTTGCAAAGACAGATATGATGCTGTTTTCCATGCTTTGAGCTAGATAGAAGCAGCATGAATATAATTACTTAATCCCTGTGCCAGACTCCTACATCTCATCCTTCCTGCAGAAAACAGTGGTACTGGCCACCAGTGCAGCTGGTGATAGCAAAATTCAGAAAAAAAACCACCTTGTTGACTTCTGATTTAGTGAGTTTGGACATTTTACTGTGCTGGAAGAGGTTGCATTAAGGGCTTTATAGATTTAAAGTGAAAGAATTCTTTGAATTTCTTTACACAGATTTGAGGGATACTGATCTCACTCTAACAGGTATTGGGCTTACCCACATATAAAATCAGGGCAAGCAAGGACAACAACCGGTTTTTTATGTTTTATCTCTACAAGTGCAATGTTACATACTTGTTATACAGCTTCAGGCAGGAAATTTGTTCCTATAATTGTGGCATCAGAGAAACTGTTGCATAATTTCACCAAAAAGAATAAATGCTATTCTCAGTGGTAACAAGGTAAATCTTCTGGGAAATTTCACAGACTTGTCAGGTTTTATGGATGGGTAATAGATAGAATCTTGTACTTTTCTCTGGAGGAAGAACTGTCTAAAAAAAAAATCTTTAAAGAAAAATGTCCTGTCTTACATAACTAAAAGCAGATGAAAAATTAAATCCTTGATGTTATTTTTTCCTTAGGAAAAAAAAAAATATATATTTGAAGGTGTCTACTTTTTATTGCCATAGATGTATGATTTACTATACAACAAGCTCTGTGTGCCATCTTTGCATTCAGCTCCACTGATCAAAAAAATAAATTAGAGTCCAGAATTTTTGTGCCCATGATAATGGCTTAGTGTTAAGAGCCATTAATGCAATTATACTCACAGCTGTTAGCAATATGCAAGCATCTTGTTTTCCCTCTTTTAGTTCAGATGAACATCAATTAGCTCAGTGATATTTATACTAATATTTTATTTATTGGCTGCAATTGTCCATCTGTTTCAGTAACATTTGAAGTTAGAATGGTTCTGCTAAAAGTAAAGGAATTAGATTTACTTGCTGTTAATCTTTCCCAGGAGGTAAGAGAAGCCATATTCATAATTTTCCTATATACAGGCAATAGTAGAAAAAGAATGTGGGATCTCTAAGAGGTATGAGAAATAATTCCAAGCAAGGGTAAAAAAAAACAACTGTGTTTCACATGTGAATGTGCCAGATGAAAATAACACTAAAAATAACAAATTAATGATAAAATGACCAACATTACAACTGAACTAAGTGCACTTAGTAGTGTTGAACTGAACCCAGTTTTGTGGCATCTAGTTTTATCTTGGGGAAAAAAAAGACAAAAAACACCATAATTTTTGATCACCTAGACAAGATACATCTTGCCATCCTTCTGGACTGAAAAGTAACCTGGGCAAATCAGAACCTTTAGGTTTCCTTCCCTGCTCTTTCACTTGTTGATAATTCACTAATGTCCCATGATCTCAAGGGTCAATTTGACACTTCTCATTTTGTCTCATGCTTGTCTGCAAATGTATGCCTATGTTTTTTCATTTCCTTTTTGGGTTCGTTCTTCATCCTGCATCTTCTACACTAACATAACCCTGAAAAAACATTGGCTTCTTCTGAAGACTCTCTTTCATTCTGATGCATACAGTATTAATTCAACTCAGTGATATCTGATGTTTGCCTGCTCTGATTAACCAATCACATATAAGCTACCCTTCAGATACAGATGGTGTCTTCTGAATCTACTTCACAAATTCTTGGTGAAATCATCAGACATATCTCCAAGCCATGAACTTCTCAACTCCAAGTGAATAGTTAAGGTAACAGAATTCACTTCAAGTTATAGATTTATGGATTAACCCCATGACACTTTATATTTTGAAGCTTTTATATATAGGATTTCTATACCTACAGGGTAGTAACAAATATTAAAGTAAGATTGATGTGGGTCCCATCAGCATTTTGAGAAACACAAATTTTCTCTTTTACAGTTTCTTTTAAGGGTTCTAGCCTTAGGGGTTCTGCAAAATGTGAAGTGTCCTATGGTTTGAGAGGGTTTTGCACATAGTAGTCTGGTAAAGATCTCTCTAATAAAGAAGGGCTTAAAGTATGTGAAGTATCTAAATGTTTTACTGTTGATTAACAAAAACTAATGAGGTGTTCATGTCTGGGTCTTTCTACAGGGTTTATAGATTAGCTAAGTGGTAATTAAACATGAATAAATAATTTTAAATGCATATTATTTCCAAAATGATTTGATACAGAGGATCCTGAGTAACTGGAAATTTTTTAATGTGACTTTTTCATGGAATAAAGTTCAAGAAAACCTGATCTGCCCTTTCCTTCTGATGTGTCATTTACTATTAAGCTAACATAATATATTTTATTTTCATGCAACAGCATTGATCAGAAAAATAAATTGGGTCCAAGAATTACAGATTTTGTTCTCCCTTAGGATAATGGCTCACTATGACAAATCATTAATGTAGTAAATCATAGTCAGAAATGTTTACATCATGAAAGCATCTTATGTTCTTCTTTTTGATGCAACTGAGAATCAATTAGTTCTGTGATATTTGCATAAATACTTCTATTTTGTGGGTGGGACTGTCCACCTGTTTCACTAAGAACTTAATTACAATGTTTTTTTCTGGGAAGGAATAAATTAATCTTTCTGAATGTTAACCTTTTATACAAGACAAAACAGTCATGTTCACTAGATAATAGAAACTAAATAGGATCCAATGAAATATTTTGTCTTGGAAAATAATATGTTCATTAATAAAAACAAAAGTTATTTCCAAAATATAACAAAGGATCAGCATTAGCTTTTTAGACCATAATTTTCATTACGATGACTAGCACAGGTTGGTATTGATGCCTTCTTTCTTATGAACAATGCCAAAGGTTGTGGTTTTGGTTTGTTATTTAAAGCCCATTTGGTGCTAACAGTTATCTTGCTGAGAGTCTCAGGAGAGACCAAGGGCAACAGCTGGTCAGTCACCTCCAAAAGCAGCTCCACCACCTCATCAGAGTTGAGGCACATTGATATGGTGACAGATATATCACCCATTCTGCCCTTGTCTGATCTGGATTTACTGAAAACTCACAGAATTAGCTGTTTGCACAAGTTTTCCTCATGGTGTTCCAAGGTTGTATTTTCTCTTGAGCTTTCTGTCCTCTCTGTTACTTTCAGCATCACACAGGATTCCTCTCCTTCCTATGAAAGTTACTCAAGAACAGCCGAGGGAACTCCTATTTTTCGAACCAATCCTTAGCTGAATCCAATTGCTGTAAAAAAATAGCTCTGGAGGTATAAGTGTCCACCTCCCAGTAACTGACCTGTAATGATGAGAAGGGACCAGTTGCCAAGAATACTTATAAGAGATCTCCTTTTACCCAGGAGATAAAGGCCTTTGCTTTCGGAACTGACAAGTCAGAGTTATAGTTTCATTTCCTTGTGTGCCATCCATTCTGTAATTGTGAAGCTTTTGGCTTTAACACATGGATTTATTCATTCTCCAACCAAGCTTTGATCTATAATTTACCCCAAGAGCTTGAGTTGCCTCTTATGTCCAGAACTATTAAATCAAGAGTAACTTTGTTGAAGTTGGTGGGCAGTCAGTGCAGTTGTTCCAGTGCAAAATTGGTGTATGTGAAGAAGAAAGCAAGACATCTAATCTAGACCCACTTCTGAAAACCTCTTCTGTGAGTTTTCCAGCTAAATTTTTGCATAACTGATATTGTGCAGGTTGCTTGAAAATTCAGTGCTTTCACAGCTGCTCTTTTCCATGTCTTCCACACATCAAAATGTTACCATAGACAAATAAGGAAATAAATAAATGCATCTAAATTGAGCAGTCTTTCCTCTTTTCCTCTGCTTCTACAATGAGGTATTTGACACCATGATTTTGCTGATGGTCCTATCTATGGTCCCAGTCTTCACTAGAAAAGTCTATTCAGTCTGGAAAGCTGGTTTAACTACATTGCACATACCAGAATAAAGGGAATTTCTCTGTAACACTATATTGGGAAAGGGAACATCAATGCAAAAAGCAACAGATGTAGAATAATTATGGACAACATAAAAAAAAGTCTTTAAGTTCCTCTCATGTTAATTGATACTAATAACAAATGTATTCAAGAAAAATAAAAAAAATAACACCTCACTACATTTGCTTTTTGCACATTCTCATACCTACATGCAAATACAAGGAGGAGGAGATTACTACACTAATGAAGGGATAAAATGAAATATTAGAGAATAACAAAAGCTCATACGGGACATAATTTATTTTTCAGTGTAATATATTGACACTGCTGCAAATTATGAGTTTGTTCTCATTTCTATAACAATCTGTTTACTAATATCATTCATTTGTAAAAAAGGGAAAAAACATTTTTCAAATGTTGCAAGAATGCCCAACTCTTGACACTACTTAAGAAAATCCAAGTTACACCAGTTTAAACCTATCCCTGTGGGCCTAAGGAGCACTTCCTGCTCCACACCAAAGTAACTCAAAGCAGAATTCCTTCCTCTGATTTGAAATAGAATTAATTGTTTAGTATGATAGCATAGATCCCTGTGGCAGGTGCACCCGCCCAATGGAAATGTGGCTCCCTGGATGTTGAACCTTTCCTGTGCCCTTGTTCTCAGGGCTTTACAGCAGTTGGGGTCCTTGGCCAACAGTGGCTGGTATTGACCACAGGTCAGATCCAGCTCGGGTATAAATGGAGTCCCTGGGGGAGCAATTTTGAGCTAGTCCTGCCCGGAGCAATGTGCTGCAGGTAAGGGCTCTCCCCTTGGTTGGGACACTGCCCAAGGAAACTCCTCGGTGTTCCTATGGGTCGGGACGCTGCCCTGAGATGTTCCTCAGGGTTGAGAGTCCTCACTTTTTCTTAGGTGAGTGATTGAGCGTTTTGGGTTGTCGTTAAACCCCTGGTTGGTATTTTGGTTTGTTGTTAAACCCAGTAGTTTGTGTGGTGATAGTTTCTTGTCCTCTCGTGGACATTTGGACCTGTTGTTTGTATGTTTGTATAATGTTGATTAATTGTGTATAAAAATAATTTTTTTTTTTTTTTTTATTGTTAAGTGTTTTGGGAGTTTCCTCAACAATCTCTACCCCAGTTTTTTCTGCAACATATATATACCCAATCCTAAATTAGCCTCTAAGGATGGAATCAAGGAAGGACCGGACCATTTCCAGTTGCCTCTGGACTCCCTGACTCCAAGCAAGCACACTGTGTCTTCTGTAATGCCTTTTCGTTTAGAGAAATGTTTCTGTTCCCAGAAACCGCAGTTCTTCAAAATGATTCTGCTCTAAAGATTTTATATTTACAGAATTAGGTTTAATTCTTTCTTCCTGCTGTTTCAGTGCTTGTATCCTGTCCTAATGCATCTATTTCTGCATGTGCCAGCCCCATGTACACTTAGCAATCAACAAAAGTGTTTCAGAAACAAACCAAAATGGGTTTCATGTGTCTTTGTTTCATAGACCTTAGTTTCCTGGAATTGTTAGCACTCAATGTACCTCTCCACACACTTTCAATATCTTTATTTCAGCAGTCATTGGCCTTTAGAGTACCTTGTCATCTATCCCTGGGAAGAGCACATCCTGCCTTGTCCAGCAAGAGGCAGGTAGCATTCAGAGAGGCCAGGCACTTTAATGCTTCTGGATACAGAAAGGTTTTCGTGAGTTGAGTGTAGATTTATTAGCATTTTTTCCCAGCCTTAAGCAAAAGACATTGAAATTACTCATAATATCAGTTTGCTATTAGGAACTGAATTGATTAATTTGCTAGTGATGGTAAAACACAATGAAAATGTGAAATGTTGGGCACTTGGTACTATTGTTATAAGACTGATTCTTTTAAAATACTTTTCTCAAGGCTTAGGCCCACTGTCAAATTAGCTCTCTTTAAGGAGTTTCTTAAACATTCATTTCTTGTAGCCTGTAGTAAAATTAGGTTCACTACATTGGTAGTCAGGTTGTTACTGTAAGACAACATCAAGTGACACTGAAAGAAAGGGCCTTTCACTCTCCCCATTGATATTCAGTCCCCACACTCCCTTTCCCTTTACTGGTTGAAACATCTATTCAACTCTGTGGTAAAGCAAATCAGGTAATTGATCCAGCTGGAAAACAAATTATTGTTACTATTATTATTGCTCTTGTTGTGGTGGTGGTAGTGGTTTTTATCCTGAAGACTGGTTAGTTTTCAGCTTTGTCTTTTCTCTAAGCTCATGTGAGGTTTGGATACAATCAGCCCAGAGAAGACGAAAGGTAGCATTTATTCTTTTAGTACTGGTGGCAGCTTAAAACGTATGTTGAACTACCATGTGGCTCACCATAACCTGAACTTGCTGTAGGTGAGGAGAACACAAAGCACAGAATAGACTCTCGAATGTTGCTAGCCTTAGTAACTTCATAGTAATTTTGAGCCCTTACCACTCATGATGTTTTGGAGGGAGCTAAATATTTTATGCCATCAGTTTCTTTAATTATTAACTGAGAGCTTATAAGCTCAAAAATTTACAGATTTTTATGAAAATTCCAACATGTATGCATGTTCTATTTGTCTTATGGCATTTGGGAATTGAAGGCAAGAAAATATTTACATGAAAACAGTGCAACATTTTATTGGAGATAAAACTGTTTATTTTGGCTTATCTTTCATCTTTTAAAAATCAATTTTAACTAACAGAAAATAACCTGGCTTGTTTAATATATTTAAAAATAACAGCCCTCTGGGTGAACTTTTTACATCTGCCATATGAATTGTTTTAAAATCAAGATGTAGCTTCTCATGGAGAAAAGCCTGCAGTCATAGGCTTTGTGGCTTAAATGATCTAAATCACAAAAAATGAGAATTGTATTTCTGGTTTGCTTGAGAAAATACCAATGCATTTTTAAAAGTTAAAACTCACTCTGGGGCTCCCTTCATTGATTTTAGAGAGATATGGCCTGAAAACAGTGAGCACTCATAAGTGTCTGACTTAAAATCAAACTAATTGTCAGTGACCAGGGTAGCAGTAGCCATTATACACTTAAAAAATCTTTACCTGAAAAATGTTTGGATGTTTCTCCCTGTCTCTGGATTGCTAATTATGCTAATTAGATACAAAAGTACAAGTCTCACCATCATCTTAGTGGACTGAATTTAATGTATCCAGTTAAATCACAAATCAGCCAGAGTCCATATGGTTTTGCTGTAACTGCCATGGTTGTTTCTTGTGAATGCAAAAAAGAAATAACTACAAAAAGGTTTAGAAAGAGGTTTTAAAATCAAAGAGCAATAGCATACAAGAAAACTGTGGTTGTCAATTATATATGGGTTTACAGTAGGCTTTGGATGGAAGAAGGTGGCTCAAAAACAGCCTTCCTACAGGGACAGTAGTGACAGCAATCAAAAATATCAGAATATCCCTCCTATCACAAGGTTTCAAAAAGCTTCTGAGTAAATTATTGAACATACTGCTGTCACAAGGACTTGACCAGCTGTATGCATACCACTGGCAGAAAATTATACAATTAGATAACTTTTACTGGCAGACACTTAAGTTGCATGAGGAATTTAGGTTCCTCAGCAACTGGCTACAGTTTCTGAGTATTTCAGTTTGGACATATGCCCCAGAGCAGCAGGAATAAATTCCTTTATGAATACACCCTCTCTGTGCATTCATTTTCTGCTCCATGAGGACCATTTTGAAACAAATTTCTGGACACAGGTGAGTTGTTCTTGATTGTGCTTTCAAGATTGTTAAACATTTTAAAAATTTCTTATCAACTTGTTCTGCACAGTGTTTCCTTTATCTCAAATTCACTAGTTTCTCTTTTTTCCTGTGATCTATTGACAACTGAAATGTCTTTACACTTTGTAAAGTGCAGTGAATTATTGTGTGTGAGCAGCATGTTACAATTCTGCAGTGCTGAAATGCGTAATGTCTTCACTGTCTGGATCTTGTGGGGGACAAAAGCCCCACACTTTCTCATTCAAGGCTAAATATACAAAACTTTTAAATGCCATGTCTTCCCATAAAGTGGCACTATTTGAGTAGAAGTTAATATATCTGTGCCAGCTTGTAGTAGATAGGGATATTGCTATGGAGAGTTCATTAATATATACAGTTTTAGGCAATTTCTGTGTTACAATCTTCATTCTGGTATTTCTTTTTTGACTATTAACATTCGTGCTTTAAATTTTCTTGAGTGAGAAGGATGTAGTCCCTTTCTCTGATTTTTTGTAAGTGTAACCCCAAAGATCTAGGAACAAGAAACCTTTGGAGCAACTTCATAGGTCATGACAATCAGCTCCTTTAGCCCTGGGCATTTCTTCCTTCTTCTGTCATTAAAGTCATTCCAACAAGGATCCAGAGGCAACTGTTTTTTGTGTCTGAGCAGCATGTGCATTAAGATCCAAACTTTCCAAAAGGGCTGGATTCCCTTTTCAGAGATGTGAACTCCCAAAACACCACCAGGAAAGGCTGGTGCACATTTAAGCACTATGTGCACTACAGTGCAGTAAAACCCAACCAGCAACATGGTGACCCTGTGGACCTGGTATCCAAACCATCCATTCAGGGCTAATATGATGCAGGACACATGTAGACTCCTGCCTTTCCAAAACTGCAGCTGGAGGTCAGGTGAGATACCTGAAGACATCTCAAATGACACTGGATGCCTGTATACAGACAACAGAAAAAATTCTTGCATGTGTAAGTCAGTGGATGCGGGAGAACAGTTCAGCTCCCCCTGCAGTAGATACCTGCTGGGTAGCCAGCTGAATATCTTGCTAGGCACCACTACTTGTGGGGACTGAGGATGCTGTTCATTTGTCCACATACAGACATCTGAGATACTCTACCCATCTTGGCCTCCAGACACACCTGGTGCAGGTCTCCCATTGGTCCTGTGTCATGTCTGCCATCTCTTGGTGATGTCTTGGACATACTAAGGCACCTCAGACAACACCAAACATCTGTGCTTAGTGATTATGTGACAATAGTGAGAACTTAAATACAGTCATCCTTATGAATTTTGGCAAGTGAAACTATGTCAATTTTCTCAGGTGTTTAAAGCCATTGGTTTCTTTGCAGAACTTACAGCTTATTTACTGAAGTCTCCAAGGAAAATCCCTGTAGCCATCTCTGGGGTATCCATTGAGTTAGCCAGGCAGATTTTTTCAATGAACATTTATAGCCCCTATCTGAACTGGATACAAGTTGTTGTCCCCCTCATTGCTTACCATTGGAACTGGAAGAGGATGATACAGCTGGATCTTATAAAATCAGCAAACTGAACTCAAACCCTTTTAGTGCCCTCTTGCCTGCCACAGATGCAGAGAACTTCAAAGCTCCTAAGGGAGAAGGATACAGTCCTGCCAGATCCCAGTGCTGTACATACCCCTGGCAGCTACAGCTTTTTGAAGACAAAAATTTTTTTATAACTTTCCTCTTTCATTTGCTTCCTGGGGCCACACTTGACAATAGTAGGGTCTACATCTTCTTCTTGCTTTTAGCCACAACTTCATAGAAGAAATCCAAAGCAGTGTCCTTGGGTTAGATTTGCTTCTTTTTTCTTTTTTCTTTTTTTTTTTTTTTTTTGTCAGGAAGAATACTTAATTATGTTCCTTGTGCTATGTTTGGTACACAGGTGGTATAAAGAGGCTGCATAGGTTAAAATTAATGCAAAACCTGAGAAGGATAAAATGCTTTTTATTCCCTACAATTTACTGTAAAATATCACATTTCCCTTTAATTATTGCTCAGGCAAGGTAAAATATTTGTAGATCTTTAGTTCCTTTGATATAGTTTTTAAATGAATCTTTATAAACTCTAAGTGACTGTGGCTTTTCACTAAATTTCCAGACTTGTAATTGCCTGTTTCTAGCAACACAGCACTAAGAAATGGGATGGTGTGACCTGGGCAGGCTGATCTATGCAGACTAGCTCTGAGGTTATATCTATACTATAGAAAAAAGACAAGCCTTAAGAATCAGCTCAAACACAGTAAGTTCCATAGCTCTGAGGTTTTATCTATACTATAGGAAAAAGGCAAGCCTTAAGAATCAGCTCAAACACAGTAAGTTCCATGTACTTTGCAATTTCCATCTGCCTTGCTGGCTATTTGCCTCTATTGCTCGGTGTGAAGCATCCAGGACCTGCTTAGGAAATGCTGAGTTCAAAGACCAAGTGCTGGACACAAGTTTTCCTGGCCCAAGATATTCAGGAGCTCAGCCTAAATTCTCATTTGAGAATAGGATTTTGATGGTGTGATAGATGAGACTGCCTTGGCACTTGGATCAATATTGACATAATCTGAGCATTTTGTATGTAGCAGTTTGGCTTCTCTGTGTCTGAGATGATGCTCATGAAAGCTCCTAAAAGGCTATCAGCAGATAGACCTAGTCCCATGTAGCTGTGTACACCTATATATGCCATATAAACATATGACCTATATAGAGCAACATTTTGCCTAAAGGAATTCTTACAGTTCTAACACTGCAGGCCTGATTCAACCTGTCATTTATGACAGGGTGGGTTGACTGATTTCAGCAAACTTACCCAAAAATGAGTGAATCAGACCTTCTTTTTCTCACTATAACTGGTAAATCCGTTGGTCGGGCAGTTAGTAGATGGTTCAAAGCAAGAACAGGAACACATGATACTATTAATATAAAATTAAAATTTAAAATATATTTTATGGTGTTGGTAGATTTTCATGCCTTTTTTAATAGAATGTTATTACCTTTACACATTCTGTCACCTAAGTCAGGAAGAGTACATAATTATGAGGCTTTTATATGCATTATCCTTATCTAAAGATAACCAGCTGTGCATTATCAAAATTACCGTTCTAAGACCTTCTTTGGAAGACTGAATATATTAGGCCAAAAGACACAGTGAAGGGGAAAAAGCAGCTATTTTGCTGTATTTTCTTATTATACTGAGGTTTTGTGCCATTTGAAAGAGTTCATTCAGCTAAGAAAATAACACAAAATTGATATGATAAAGCAAAGTCTAGCATAATCAGAAATATTTACACTTCCAGCAGTTTCTTTCATTCTGATTTATTTCTAAAGAATTCCAACCACATGGAGGGACCTCAAGCATCAGGCTGTGGGAAGCCACTAAAATGCTCCTCACCACACAAGAAAGTAAGTGCCTATGTGAGCTGACTTGTGACTTCAGTAAGGAGCAATGCATGCCCAAGGAAAGACAGAGAGAAGGAACCACTCAGACGCTCTCTTCAGAAAATCCTGGGACAGCATGGCTGCTGCTGTTATGTTCAAAACTTCTTCAGTTGTCCTTATTTGCCCACTCCATACCTACATGACTGAAAGAGAGCCTTCACGATCCAAACCAGTGGGTATACCACTGCAGAGACATCTGGTTTTATATATTTATACTATATTTATATAGCTTTTTTTCCAAAATTCCTCATTCTGACAGCACCACTCATGAATGACAGAGATGAAACAAAGCCATGTCACCCAGCCAAGGCAAATGTGGCACCTATGCCTCAGCTCCAAAAGTGAAGACTTCCTGTGTGACTGTTCGTAGGGACATAACTCCTATTTTCTGAATTATGCCCAAGTCTTCCCCGTATCAGCATTGTGTGGCCATGAAATAAGGTGACTGGAGAGGACTGGAAAAGCACATGTTTTGTTGACTGCTCTAGATACATGAACCCAGAGAGTGGAGGTAGTGAGGGTGGGACCCCCCACCAACAACAGTGAAACCTCGAATTAGCTGAAAGTAACCATGGACCACTGCTAGAAACCGATTTCAGGTGCTTTCGCCTCTAAGAAATGGCAGTCTGGGGAGAGGGAAACTGGGGATGGGAGATGAAGGTTAGTGAGTCATTCTTAAAAAGGTTTGTCATCAGTTCACAACTATGCTTTGCTGTGACAGTAAGTACACAGTGCACAGCCTTGCTTGCATTTCTGCTGTACTGTTAAGATCAGGCATTTAATTAAAGTCGTTATGTGGTACTACACTCTTTATGTGGAAAACCCTGGAAACCTCCTGCAGAAACGAAACTTTGCCCAGCTCCTCCCAGTGTCCCAGCATGACAATTATTCCACTGTTGTGCTTTCTACAGAAGACAAATATTTAATGACTTTTGATAGACACTTCAGATTGTATCTCTTTGATGCGTGTTTGTGATTCAGACTCGCTTCCTTCCTTTCATATTTTATTACCAAAGGGGAACAAACATTTCCTGGCAGGTTTGCAGGTTGTAATAAGCCCCTCAATTCCCTTGCACCAGAACTCATGGCAGTAGTAACAAGAGTGATTTCTCTTTCTGATTTTTTTAGTTTTTCAGTTCCTCTGGACCATCTGAGACAGGGCTTCATGGGCAATTCAGGACAGCTGGAAGTCTTAATAAGCCAGCATATGAAATATAAATTAAATCCAAAAAGTGTTTTTAATTTCATGCTTGTTTTTGACATTCCTACTTCCTCCACGAGTCTCTCCACATATAAATCTTTCTCATGACACCCCCCCCCCCCCCCCCCCAGTTCCTCAGAAAGAAATAAATGGCCTGTCAGTAAATGTCTTTACCCATGGGTCCACTGCCACCAGATATCATCTCATACCATGTTCTAAACTGGAAAAGAGTTAAATCCAGCCTGGTTTTGTGCAGCTGCCTGGTAGAAGCCAGTGGGCAGCAGAGATGCCATGCAGGAGGTGGAAGAGAGCTTCAGTCTCGGTGGAGGGGATTGCTGGTCTCCTGGGGACAAAACTGAAAAGCATCTTCTCATGGATGGGATGCAGTTAGGCAGCAATTCCTCTCTGCTCTGCAAGTGGCCAGGGATTAGTGCTGACGTGCACTGTCTCAGTGGGTTTTAGCTGTGCAGCATGTTCAGTACAATTTGCCTTGATAAATCTGTATCTTCCTTTGGCAATGAGATGCGGTGACCGGTTTTTGTCAGGGCAAAACCATTTGAAATTTACACAGCCACCTTTCTGCATTATATATTATGTTAAGCAAGTATAAAATTTATGTGCTTGCTGGCATAGCCAGATGTGGAAATATGATTGATATTACTTATCTGAGGAAATGTGTTGGAACTGGAGGTGCAGCTGTGTTAGTAATCACTCTAACAGCTCTAAACTCCAGATCATTTTTCAGATAAGACTTGAGAATTTTATTACTATTTTCCCTTGAGGACCCTGTTTCAATTTAATTATTCAGTCTATTCTTTTCAATTTACCATCTCCTTTCTGGAAATTTCAATGACCTGGAAAAACACTGCCACATGTACCATGGTGGGTTGACATCTGAGAACCTTGACTCTATTCTTGACCCTTTGTCTCGGGCAAACAGTTTAGGCTTTGCTGCTGAAGGTTACATACTTGACATGACCTACATAATTTCATGTGACACTACTGTAAGTGTAAAATTCCTCCATGACTGAGAAGTGTTTACACCCTTTGTTGATGATTATGATATTTTGATCCATTCAGGTCACTGCCTCTAAGAATTAGAGCTGAGGTGTAAAATCTAAATCTGGATATAAAAGATGTCTGTTCTCAGACATACCTCGATAATTGGCATGTCTTCTTTGACATGAAAGTTTGTCTTCACAGCCTAAACCCAGTTCCGCTCAGATTTTGAAGCCTTTTCACTGCCTTCTCCAGAGAATGGGCTGGAGAGGCTGGGATTAAATGTTTATTCAAATCAATGTTCCCTGTCTCCAAAAAAATGAGTAAGGACAATTTTTATATTGGCTATATTTAATCAAGGGGTTCAGATTATGTACACTGGCCCTAGAGATGTTTTCCTGGGAGAGGCAGCACATTCTGTAAGCAGTAGGTCTTTTCTCACAGTTTTTCCTACCCTGTTAAGGTTCACAGAAGATGCCAGCCCAGCAGCTCTAAAGTAATCTCTAAAGACCTGCAGAGCAAAGGTAACAGTAATTTAATTGTCCACACCATGCCTGTGTGTAAGCCACAAGCATCCTCAGCACAGCAGCAAATCACACCTTCAGCACACCCTGGGGAGAGGCTGACCTCAGGCTCAGGCAAAGGGACTTTTTGTACCATATTTCAGCACAGCTGTAGCCAGACCAAGGGGATTTTCCACTACAGCCTGTGTCTTGCTTATGTCCCTGGCCCTGCTCCATCCCTGCTTCAGCTTGCCAGAAGAGAGCTTTGCCTCAGTCCTGAGTTTCCCTACTCCCAGTGAGCTGAGACAGTGTGCCTCAATGCCTGCCTTCCTTTTAGGCAGAAAACCCTATACAATCATTGGTTCCTATAATGACTGTGTCTCATCTGTGCTATTGTATTCTCCTCCCAGCACTCTAATTTTCTCCTCTTCATCTTTTCAGCTACAATAGAGTTTTTCCCTATTGCTCTGGCTGCACCTTTCGTACTTTGCTTGGCTCTTCCACCTTTTCGATGTCCCTGCTTCTCTATCTCTCCTTAAACATTTTGCTCAGCTCTTTCCTTTCCCCTGTCCTCCCTCTCATTTCTCTGTCTTTTTTCTTTGTCTGTCTTTCCTGGAACATTTCTTGCTGCTCCCTTACACTGGAATAATATCATCGTTTCAAACATCTTTATTCTCCTCTTACAAGCCTCCTTCCGCCTCCTTCATCCCTTCCTCTACCTCTTAATTTTCAGCTTTACACTAACCATTCTTCTCATCTCTGACATTCTCTCAGATAAAAATTAGTGTTCCCCTCTGGGAAACAGCCTTCCTCTAAAAAATATGCAGGAATAAAGCCGCTTTGTTGCATTAAAAAAAAAAAATTGACAGTGCTTTAGAGGGTTATGTGTTACACCTCCACTCCCAGCCACCTGTTTACCCCTTCTCTTTGATATTGAAAATTGGAAACAATTTAGTTTATCTGGCAACTTGGGTTGACATGGGTTTTAAAGGATGGAAATACGTGATGGTAGGTTTGTCTTGGGAAAAACACTATGAGAAGCTATCTATCTGTATGTTTGTCTTGATGATTTTGCTTTTCATAAAATACACACAGACACACAAAGATGTATAGGTATATAAATGTACAGATAGAATAAATATAAAAATAAAAAACTGATACTCAAATACCTTATTTTGTTTAAGTTTTTACAAATACGGCTCATTCTGATAACAGTATGGCACAAGTTATTTTTATGTGGTTTGTCACCCTTTACATTAACTCTTCTTTGTTCATCATCTCAGATTTTATATTTGTCTCATTTAGGCTGTGACACTAAAGGAATATAAACTGTCTTTCTCAGTCTCCATAAATTGAAAGATCATTTCTAGATGCTCAAGACAATAAACATATATTTATCATGTTACATATACATACACACAAATGAAAAATAATAAATGAGGAGTTTCTGTTTGCAAATGACTCAGCCTGTCCATCCAGAACACCAGCAAGAGTCCAAATATTTCACATTACGCTGTCTATGAAGCCCCTGGTGCAATTCTGCACTTGAGCATGTGCTTAATCTTATGAGTGTTACAATGGCAGTCAGGGTTCATAAAACACAGTAGAAGTTAAACACGTGCTTAATTGCTTTCCTGAAATATGGCCTCCAATTTAAAAGCAGCAGACTAGACTTGGAAAGCACAGTATACCCTGTTCATGTTACTCAACCTTGTCATTTTAAAAAGTGTGCCTAAGGAGGAAAAAAAAACCAATTCATAAGAGATCTGTATTTTTTCACAGTTACTTGGTGAGCAAAGTGTCAGGAATTCCCAAATGTGTGACTGGGCTTTCAGGAAGTGATTATCCAAAGCAATAGTGAGCTACCTCAAATGTATTAGGCACAGGAAACATGTATATTCATGTATCTGTGGTGGATATGATGGAAATATTATATGTAAGAAGACATATCTGTTTCTGAGCTGGCAGATGAAGCTTCTCTTTAGCCTCTGGTAATTTATTCAATAACAAGCTGTTGGACTCAGACAAAAAAGTGATATGAAAATAAAGTGTCTCAAGAAAGTTCAGATGGCCAGTACAGTGTCAAAGTTGTTTGGCTGGAGACAAATACACTCATCTATGGTTTCATTTGTTTGATTCCTAAGAGATATGACTTCTCCTTCCCTTCTCATCCTAATGATGTGCATTCATGTTAATTTGTCAAATTTCTGCCTCATTTGATTCTCTAGGAATAAACTCTGCATTTAGAAAAGCAACTTCTTCTTCCTCAAAGTCTTAAGCCTCTGGGTCAAAATAAACTTCAGCTTTTGGTGTTTTCTTAAATATTTTCTTAAGTGCAGGGACAAAAGGGACCTGAGCAAAGACTTTGTGAAGTGCTTAGAAATGCAGTCAATTTATAAAGCCCTAAAAACGCATGTTTAATTGTGCACAATTCAATATACTCATGGTACAGACAGCGTAAAGTGGTAAAGATAAGTTTTCCAAAGCACAAGAACTGTTTAACTCTATCTGCATTGTCTTTCAGAGAGGACGCAACCCAGATCTGAGCCAAGAGCTGAAGTTCCAACTGGGGTCTGCAATTATTGCTAATGGTGACACCTGGCAAAAGAAGTTTATAACTCTCTAATGTAACAAAAGACACCACAACCTTGAGAAAAAGGGATTGAAATGTGCTTCTGCTGCTGTTTCTGTTGGGTGTGCTGATGGTTTGACCCACTGTTTATACTGAGCTATTGGGCTGTGTCATTCACTTTATCCCCATCGCTCAGTGCCCCTAATAGACTTAGAAGGGTCCTTATTCAAGCAATATAACCGAGTTGTCCTCCTTGGACCTTTCCTGTCTGTTACAAATTAGATTAGTGGAGGCACAAAGGAGTCAGGGGAAGGGGAGAAGGACAAACACCAAATAGAAGAAAAGCAAGGACAGGAGAAAACACAGGAATATAAAAAATTGTAGGATCTCAGCAGCTATAAGTCAGCCTGAAAATGAAATAGGAATTGGAGTGTGTATCAGGTATTTAAGGGATAGACAAAACCATTACTAGACATTTTTCCAAACCTCTAACATACTGAATGCAGGAAACAGAATTATTATCCTGAAGAGAAATCCAGACATGTACAATAAAATATCTCAGTAATGTTAATTGCATCCTGTAGAAAGATGTGATTAGGAGTATGATTTACACATTCTACACAAATCTGGCTTTTACCCTTTGAGTTATTTTTTCCCTATGCTTCTTTCTCATTACATGCTCATAAGGAAAAGGAGGCAGAACTTTCTCATAGTGTTATGAAAAAATAAGATGATCCTTATTTTTTCATGAGGAGGCATAGAACACAAGAGAAAGAGATAGGTGACTCTTGATTCATTTGAACTGAAAATAAATTTTGTTTAAGGTCTGGGTTTTCTTTGTTAATTGCTTTATGAAACTATACAAACAAAATGATGAGTCATGAGCTCCAGTCTTTTGGGAATGATAGTGCATGCTAATGGGAAAATTAAAGACCTTTCGCTTCAATTTGCTGATAGGAGAAGGTATAAAGAGAAAATTTTTTGATCTTGAACTGGCAAACATTTGGTCTGAGTGTAAAGAGAATTTTTAACTGAAGTACACAAAATATATGCTCTGTGCTGTGGTAGATGTGTATGTTTAAATAAAAGGATAAAAATGAATGTTTTGATTGTAAAATAATCAACAGGACAGTTAAGATCAAAGCACAGGTTGTAAGGGGTGTTATCAGTGTCTAAAATCTGTTAGGATATGCCTACACTATATATTTTTTCACTTACTCTGGCAAAATTCTTGGCTAAAACAGCAGCTGCCAAACTGTCTTCACCTCTCCAGAGGGTACCTGAGGAACCTTATTCATCATGAAAACATTATGTATTAAGAACCACCCACCTCTGCCATGCCTTGCTGTCCATAAGCTCCTATTCCTATATGCAGCCTTCATCTCTAACAGGTACCAGGCTCCAGCTGTCTTTCTTCTGTAGATAACATCACAAGGAGGAGAATAATCCAGGCTCTGCTGGGATGTTGATCGGTAAGTAGACTCATATAATTTCATTAAAAGTATTGTTCAAAGCAAGTCTCACAGAAGCTGTGCCCAATAGATGAACTCTCTACATATAGGACATATTTACAAGGCCAAGAGATAGGTATGAAATGAACAATCCTGCAAAAGAAAGAAAGAATATTAATTAAAAAAAAAAAAAAAAAAAAAAAAGAGTAAGGGAGACATATTTAGTGAACATAATACTAGTATTTATATAATAATGGTGTAATATGCCAATTCCATATTGTCATGGTTTAGGCCCAGAGGGCAACTGAGCACCATGCAGCTGCTCGCTCACTCCCTCCCCCATTGCAGAGATGGGGTTAGAATATAGGAACAGGAATCGGTTCAGGTAATCTATGTAAGGACTAGGAGGGGTCACTCACCTATTATGGTTACAGGCAGAAGATAGACTCATTAGGGGAAGAAAAGAAACATCACTTTAATTCAAATGTTAAGACAACACTTAACAGACAAGGTGGGGCAGTGAGAAGTTCTACCACATCCAAAAATACCTCCCCCACTCCTCCCTTCTTCCCCAGCTCAGCTCTGCTCCTGATCTCTCTACCTCCTCCCCCAGCTGAGCAGGGTCAGGGAACAGGGGTTACTGCCAGCTTGCCACTCCTTCCTTCTTGGGAGGTGATGTGAACACAGCACATTCCTCCCTTGCTTCACATGGCTTCCCTCTCACTGTAGAAAGTTGCATGAGTCCTCCCCATGGGCTGCTCCAGTGTGGGTCACCCCTGCGTGTTGCTGTCCTTCCAGCGCTGAACCACAACAGCAGGTACCACTTCTCCCGTCAGGTTCCTGGCCTCCTTTAAGTGCAGATGCCTGTCCTGGTGTGGGCTCCTCTACAGGATTCAGGTTCGATTCTACTCCACTGCAAACCTCCATGTGTGGCAGGGTGGGTGGCCCTGCCATCTCACCATGGAATACAGGGGTCTCTGCTCCCACACACCTCTCCCACATCCTTCTTCTTCCTTACATTGACCTTGGTGTTTGTCCTCCTCAAATGTCCCCTGACAATTTCCCAAACCCCTCTCAAGTTCCCCTTCTTAAATACGTTATTGCAAAGGCACAGTTGATTGATTCAGCCCTGGCCAGAAGCAGGTCTGACTTGGAGCTGGGAGAGCTTTCAAGAAACTTCTCACAGGAGGCACTGCTGTAGCTCCCTTCCCTGCTACCAAAAAAAAACATTCCACAGAAATCCAGTACACATTTAAAAGTTTTGAAGATACGGAAAGATATAAGCAATACTTAAACATTACCATGTGTTCTGGGTTTGAGTGAGTGGTGAGGTTTTTGGTAGCAGGGGAGGGGGATATAGGAGTGTCCCCCTGTGAGAAGTTTCTCAAAGCTCCCCCAGATCCACCTCTGCACCAAAACTGAGCCAATCAGCTGCGCCTCTGCCATAACATATTTAAGGGACCTGGTGAGAAGGAGTTGGACATGTGAGGAGGAGTTGTGGTACATGCATGAACACCAAGATCAGTGGAGGAACGGAGGAAGAAAGGAGGGGGGAGGTGTGACAGAACAGAGACCCCCCTGTATCCTGTGGTGAGATGGCAGGGTGGTGCCCCCCTGCCACCCATGAAGATCTGCGGTGGAGCAGACACTGAATTATGGCCTGTGTTTCGCATGGATGATCAAGGTGTCTGTGACCAAATACAGCTGGGGTCTTGTGGAAAAAGGCAGCCCCACTGTTGTAGTTCATCACTGGGAGAATTGCAGCCTGCAGGGGTATCCCACACCGGAACAGCTTGGGAAGGGCTGTAGCCTGTGGGAGGGACTCCAGTTGGAGAAAGTTGGTGTCCCACGCCAGAGCAGTGTAGGGAAATGCTGTGGTCCATGGGAGGGACTCATGTCAGAGAAGGTTTGTGGAGGACTGTCTCCTGTGAGAGGGGGACCACGATGGAGCAGGGGGAGAAGTTCCAGAAGCTCCCCGCACCAAAGATGGAAGTGGCAGCAGCACTGACTGCACCCCCCATTCCCTGCCCCTGCGCCGCTGGGGGAGGAGGTAGAGATATCAGGAGCAGAGCTGAGCCCAGGAAGAAGGGAGAGGTGGGGGGAAGGTGTTCTCAAGATGTGGCAATGCTTCTCACTGTCCTACTATGTTAAGTGTTGTTGTTAGTATCTGCAATAAATATATGTTCTTCTTTTTCTTTCCCTAATGAGTCTGCCTTTGCCCATGACCATAATGGGTGATTTGCCCTTCTTGGTTTTATCTCAAATCCCAAGCCTGGCTCATTTGTCCCTTCTCAACGATGGTAGAGAAGGGAGGAGTGAGCAGCTGCGTGGTGTTTGGCTGCCAATCAGGCTCAAACCACGACACCATGTTGAGTGCCTTATTAAAAGAGAAGTAGAAATCACGTTGATGTTTTATTGACTGACTAGTTATAAAATCTTAGTAATGCCTTGTCACAGGCATCTGTGCACATTAACACCTTATTTTTGGGCCAATCTTCTGAGTCAATAAAGGTATCTGAATATTTGCCACCAAGCAGAAGCCTTGGTCATGCTTTATGAGACACGGGTTGGACAGGAGATGTGCTAGCACTGACATGTCCAGAACTATAAAACTGACAGCACCCATTCATAAACAGTAAATAACAGCTAACAATGACAGCGTGGGTGACCCCAGGCAACAGTAAACACCTATACAGTGAGGGCAATGCCATAGAGGTACCATCCTCTTTCCCTTTTCTCTGGCTTTTAGATTTGGAAAGATTTAACAGACTTGAATATTTTTCATCAGCTCTGGCAAAGCAGAGGCAGACTTATCCCTCTGCTACAACTGCTGCATTGTCATACCTGTTTTGATTAATGACTGATGACAGGGTTAATTTCCACTGTTTTTTTTTCAGGGTCTTCCATCACCCATTCCCTCCAGCCAACAGACTCTCAACAGTCTGTCAGAAGACTTTCTTTGGACTTTCTTTCGTTCAGCCCTGGTACAGATATACTAGGAACCACTTTGGATTCCTTGCTCAGAATCAACAAACAATCCTTCAGAGTCAGTATGTTTTAATAAAGCATTTCATGCTCTCAGCCTGCTCTCTACTCTTTGCTTTCAGGAAAACTTGGATTCTGATAAGATTTTCAGTGGTTTCTATTCCTGGTTTTTGTAAGAACAATAAAATTTGCTGTTGTGCACTACAGCAGTCCTTAACTTCTGCAAGAAGTATTCTTGTTAAACTTCATGTATCTAACAGCTGAAGAAGACCTAGGTGGAAATTTCTTAATGAAACTTTTTTATTTAATTGAAAATGTTTACGTATATTTTAAATAAAACACCCCTTAAATGCTAGCAGCTGAATAAAACTTCCCTTGATGGAAATTTCCTGATCTAAGTGAGAATATTTTGTCAAAGAGATGACTGTCTGTCCCATAGGTCAGATCCATTTACACATCACGTAAGCAATCCTGTCTCAAACCATCACCAGACAATTGGCTGCTCTGGGATGCATCTTCTTATGGTTTTCATAAAGCTTCTAAATTTTCATCCAAATGCAGTATGGTTAAATTTCCAAACTAGCAAAGTCTTGAGTCGTATCAGGGGTCTCCAAATCAGTTTCACTCAGCTGATCCATAATATACTCAATCTGCCATGAAGATGAAGATGCCTGGTTATAGATTGTCACAGCTTCAAGCAAATACCTGGTTACTGATTAGTCCCTTGACTGAAATTAGACTAACTGAACAGGTCATGAGAAATTTCTAGACATGACAAAATATTCTAGAAGCCACTGATACCAACAAGTGAAACATAAAAACATTATGGATAGTGCCCTGATGGACACCTGGGCTTCACAGGCACTTAAAGGGTGCAATGGCTGAACTCCATAGGTAACTGAAGGAAAATATTGGGGGTCTTTTGGGAAGCAAATCTTTCAAGACTAACAGCACCAAGGTAACCATATCAGTAATACCACCTAAGACCAAGGTCACCTAAGTAAAAGTATCAGAATTAACAGATTTGTGTATGGATGTATCAAACCTGTGACCATTGGGGAAAAAGTTATTAGTGGCAAGCTGGTTATTTGTGAGGGTGCTGGGTACAAAGGATTCCTGTCAGGCAACCTTGCACCCTATTCCTGTAGTTTTTAGTACGTGCGAACAATCTGTTTCTATGGTCAGGAGGGACTTGGCATCTCTCCTGACACTGGTGAAGGAAGTGTGGGAGCTCTCCTCCTGACACCCATGGGGCCTCCTGCAACATAAATAATTGCATTTTCAGTTTGCATTTGCAAAGGCAAATACACAAAAGACTGATAAAATTACCTGGGTAGTGAGTGCTTTCCATTTTCCTACATGCAGTGGATGTAAATTACATCTTTGAGTGTTCAGTGCTCTTTCAGATATGAGAGGTTTAAATGTGGTTCTGGTAGAACATGGTATATAAGAAATTGCAGTTTCCATGATTAAATTCTTCTGAGATAGCAATGAGACACCATCTCACAGTTCCCTTGATCCTTGATAGTGAAGGAGATATGCTTCCACTGTCCCAGGCAGAGCAGAACAGCCTTCCCACGTGCAGTGGATCCTTTTTTCTCTGTTTGAGTGTGCTTTTAATAATGCATGGCCATGACATCTTGTCCTGGTTTGGGCTGAAATAGAGTTAATATTCCTTTTCAGGGACTAGGTGAGTGCTGTGTTTTGGATTTAGCTTTGGGTTTGGTATTAGAAGAATGCTGATAGCACACTGATGTTTTCAGCTGCTACCAAGACTTCAAGGACTCTCTGACTCCTCATGTTCTGCCCGTGCGCAAGGGCACAGGGAGCAGGGAGGGAGCACAGACAGAGCACCAGACCCTAATTGGCCAATTAAATATTCCATATCATGGAACGTCATGCTCACTAAATAAAGGAGGGGTGGTTGGGAAGGTTCTCTCTCTCACTTCCGGGATTGCGATTGTGGGATCTTGGTATCTCGGGGTCGCTGGCCGGGAATGGGCTGGATATTGGTCAGCGGGTGGTGAGCAATTATGCTGTACATTGCCTGCTTATATATTTCTTTTTTTTTTTTTTTTTCTATCATCATCATTGTTCTCGTTTTATTGCCATTATTAAACTGTTCTTATCTCAGCCTGCGTGTCTCCCTTCACCCCTCTAATCCCCTTCCCCATTCCCAAGTAGGGAGGGGGAAGGGAGGGTGACCAGCTGCGGTGGTTGGTTGCCGACCAGGCTCAAACCACAACACATCTGCAACTCTACAACGATGCCTCATTAAAATACTTGTCTATAAAGTACAATACATTGAGAAAACATCACTTTGTCCTTCTCTCTGAAAGTCTACACAACCTAGGATTCCACTTAAAACATATTTGAGATGATTAATACATTTCCCAGCCTCCAGATAGTTTCACTCCAATTTTTTCTGATTGCTCTTGCAAGTTTTCAGGCCCTCTCTGGACATTCACAGTCTTCAAGAAGGGTGTTTTTCTTCCTAGATGATTGATAAATATTTCTCAGGGTCTTCTGAAAGCCAAATCCCATTGTATTTGTGAAATTTTATTAACAGAGCACTGAATTTCAACAAAAATCAAATCAGCAACGCCCAGTGTGAGATCCACTTTCTCTTTACATCTGCATAAGTTAAGCCTGATGTGTTGGTCTATTTTACTCTGAGGTTTGTTCATTTGTTTCTTCGTTAGATATTTTTGCCTGTGCTAGTGACTTTAAAATGATAGATTGAACCCCCTTGTCTCCCCACCCCCGATTTTTATTTATCTTGTCCTTTTGGAAGTATAACTGCATGCATTTTCTTTATCTCTGTGTGGGTCACGTAACTTACATTTGTCAGGAGACAACACTGGTAATACTGTAATAGTTTATCACCAGACTGATAGTTAATAGCTCTGTCTTTCTTGTCATAAGACTTTTTTGCCTCCATTGTATCTCTTCTTTGGTTTCCTCTTGTCTATTTGCTTGCCTTATTAAATGCAGAGCACTCAATTTCTATAATGTGTTATATTTTCTTCTGAAGAAATCTTTGCTTCCTACTGCTTATTCTTCACTATGTGCTCAGTCCTCTTCAGTTGTTCTCCCAATTACTATCTCAAATATAGAAAGACCTGAAAAGTCTTGGGGTACTTCCAAAACAGAATATACCATAGGAAAGAAAAGCAGCCAGTGCACTTCATCTTTAATAAATATACACATCTCTCTTTACAAGTGTTTTTGTCAAGCTAAACGCCGTAGTGAATCCTTCCCTTTTGCCACCATTGATGGCAGAGACATTAGTCCAACCTTTAAGTGGCCTGTGAATGCTGACTCTATCCTGAAAAATTCACATTTAATAAACCAGATAAAGGGAAGAAGAGGAAACAGAAAGAGAAAAGAATTCTGAAGTCCCCAGTTTAGTGGTAGAGCAGGGAATATAAATTACCACCAAGCCATGCAGTAGGAGTGTCTTCAAACAACCTCAGAGTTGCTTACTTAATATTCCTAGTTTGGACTCTGCATATTCAGAGTGTGGATCTGCATGACCAAAGTCCTTCTTGGTTTTGCAAAGGCTGTCAGAATCACAAAGTAACTGAGGTTGAAAAGGACCTGGTGATCACCTGGTGCAAACCAGTGCTCGGAGTATATCCAGTTAGAGCAGTCTACTCAGAGTCTTATCCGTTTTTACGTACCTCAAAGGATGCAAACTGAGTGCCATTCCACTATTTGATCTCCCTCTTGGTTATAATTATTTTCATTCTATCTGAATACAGTTTCCCAAAGCATAATTTTGTTTCCAAATTGCAACTTGTGTTCATTCAGAAAATTCTTGTTCTCTCCCTGTGCACATCCAAGAGGACTCTAGCTCTACCTTCTCTATGTCCTTCCACCAGGTAGTTGAAGTCAACCATAAGAATGTTGGCTTCCTCTTAACTTTGAATAGGCCCAGTTCTACCTCAGCATCTCCTCAAATGTCATGTTCTCCAACCATCTGACCATCTTGGTGATCATCTTTTTGATCTACCACTGTTTCCCAATGTCTTTCTTGTACCAGGTATCCCAAAACCAAACACTCCAGATGTGTTCTCACAACTACCTTCTTCAGTGGAAGGCCATACTGGTTACTCCTGTTTAACTTATCATTCACCCTGCTGGAGCTCATCTCAGTTTCATGACTGCAGTGAAAACATTTGAAGCATACCCCTCGCCTGTAAGTTTATGTCACTTACCTCAGATGATTACACAGGTACAGGTTAAATGCTGGGAACCCTTACCCAAAACTTTGAATTTACTCTTCTGAATGTATCTTTTTTTTCTGTGAGTCTGAAAGTCTGGACATTGGAGGTAAAATGGACAGGAGAGAAGGACATTGGGAGGCAGATGAGTAGGGGGGGATGAATCTTGAGGAAAAGGTCAGATTTAGATGCACCAACATCCTTCACTGATGCTCCCAACTAGATGAAAGTGTCTTCAGGTCATGCCCGTGCCTAGGACTTATTAATTTAATACACTTTACACTCATCACATGTAAAATATACTGTACTGGAAATAACTGAGAAATCTATACCCCTCAGGATATTATTTGACTCCAGCTGAGAAACCAAATGGAGTTAGGCTGAGCCTACTCAGCATGGGAAGAAGCGAGATTATGATTGATGTGTTTTCCCCTTTTACTGGGGTCTATTTTCTCTCTGATTGTTTACCTCGTGAGTAATCACCTTGGGCTGATTGACCGAGCACATTTTATATTACCATGTTTCTTAAATAGGAAAACCATGTCTGAATCATACATTTAATATTCCTTTCCCAAATTGGTTTTCATTGTAATTTACTAGTCAAACCATATAAATCAACTAAACATAACAGAAGACATCCATAACTACAAATTTTACTTGTCTGAGTTCTTTTCTTAATCATCTCTGTATGATTTCACTGACTACAGCCAATAACCCTCTCATTTTATGTCATGCTTCTTTATATGTCCTAAAGCAAATAATTTACAATTTTTGCTTCATGTTAAAATAATGATGTTGCTTGGGGTGGGGTCAGGGACGACTTGTATTTTTATTTTGTTTTGTTTTCCCAGAAATGATAACTCATTGCATGCTGTGATTGCAAATTATGTCAAGTACAACAGGCCAGTCCAGGCAAGTCACTTAGGTAGCTTCTCAAAATGATCAGTGAAATTTAGACTTCTGTAAGTGTAGGGCAGTGGAGTACATGCATGACATCAATATGAAATATAAGCAGCACAAGGGTGGAAAATATGAGTAAAGATGAGAAAGCACAGAATGATGAGAACATAAACTTTACTGAAGGAGAAACATTTCTGTTAATATAAGCTTTACAGGATTTTAAACATTCTTAAAGAAAGCACTCCTGTCTAAACTGCGGCTTAAACATTAATGCATCTGGTAGAAATACAACATATTTCTAGTTCCCCAAACATGAAAGTATTATGCTTCAGTGTGGCGATTTCAGGGCTATGTAGGAAAACTGTCTTGTGTCCAAAGTTTCCTCTACATTGTGTGGGTACAACAGGTCTGCTGACTAAGGCCCTGGCTGGAGGGGATCTCTGGGCTTGCAGGAGACATGAAGACAGAGCTCAGGCTGACTGCTAGAAGAGCTGGATGTGGATGTCTCAGAATGTTGTACAGGGTTCAGAAGGGCTGAGCCTGATTTGGTCTGGAGATGCTCAGGGGGATCACAGTGTGCTGTGACCAGGGTGCTCCAACCCCTGGTATTTATCTGGCAGAGCAACGCAGACATGGCCAAATAATCCAAGTAAATCAGACTTGCTCTTCAAGGCTGTGAACAATCACACCCAGCAACAGGTAACTCAGAGGAGAAACTTGAACACAGTCAGGGAATAGTTTCTTGGGTGACATTTTAGCTCTAGTGCCAGAAACATTCCAGGGGAGGAAAAAAGAGATCAAAACACTTAAATAAGGAAAGTGTAGCTTTACCAAAAGCATGTACCAGACATTCCAGTCAAACATTTGATATATTCACTGGCGGAACCAACCTATTGTGAACCTCTTATACAGACAAACTGTATTTTGACTTCATAATGAAATGATGGAGTATCAGAGAGTGGTTTTTCAAATGACAGGGAGAATGACAGCTAATTGGTGCAGAAACAGTCAGCAAAAGTTATGTTTCCATATGATTTGGGATCACTTTGAAGCTGCTAAATTAATATGTATTGCTCTTCCTACAGTGCCTGAGTCATATGTATCACATACTGGATCTCTACCATGAGAATTTTAGTGAATCTAATAACTTCAGCCTTATAAATAAAAATAATCCAATGTCTGATGGTTCTAAATAAGATATATCAGTATATGCATAAAATTCTATATAAAAAGGCAGATAGGAGAAAATAAGATACACCCAGAAAAGACTGAGAGACTGAATTCGGGCCTAATATGGAAGAGTATAAGGATAATTCATCCTAGCAGAAAGATGTTATCTATGTAGCACTACAAAAGACAAAGCGACTGCCAGGTTCAGCTGCAAACAGTTACATGAAGCTCCAATTGGGAATAAAGTTTAAACTAAATTCTGAAAACAAATGGATCGTCTCAACGTTTTTGCTGAGACTCTGCTTTCCTATTGATTTCAGCTGTGTTTGAAACAGGCATTTAGAGAAGAATGAAGGAAATTTCAGTTTCTAGGGTCAACATGTTGGATTTGAGTGTGCAATCTGGGGTATCTCTATGCTACAGAGATATTGTTCTCCACATCTATTATCCTGCTAATTGTAGCAAGGTTACAGTCCTATGAAATGGAGATCTCAGTGTATTCTAAAAAAAAAAGACTTATCTCATTATCAGCTGCAGTGAATTTGAACCATTGTGGTAGCGTGAAACAAGCTACAGTATTCACAGGAACCCTGATGGCTTTGTGCCACTGATATTCAACACAGTAAGAGTGTTTTGTTTTGTTTTTCCCCCCTCACATTGCTATTTCCAAAGCCATTTAGATGCAGCACCTCCCTTTTTTCCGAGTATTTTCTTGATTTGAGGGGTATCACATGCACAGATTCTGTCACTGTTCCTCATCACTGGTCCCTCTGCTAAAGCAAGGTCATTGATGTGATATTGGCTGGATGTCCCACTCACTAACGCAACCATGGGTGGCCCCCTTCCTGGAAGAATAATCAGCCTTGGTTAATGCTGCATTTATATGAACAAATCCATTGAATACTCACTGGTATCTAATATCCTGTGTCAACTTTGTCATAAATTTAGACCCACAACCTGGATCTTCAGAGGCCTAATTTATACTGGGAGGAAACCACCATGTGAAGGGCTGCTCTTCCACAAGGACAGTGATCACCCATGTGCCAAAGCTCTACCCTACATGTCAGTCTGCCAGTTGTAGTCCAGGCCTCCTGTTAGGTAGGACTTGAACAGCCTTTGCTCATCTGGACCAGGAACTCAGCAAAACATGTCCCAGGAAGGCTGTCATGTGAGATCATCCTCCATGACAGATGAGACTTGAGCAGCACCACAACCTCAGACACAGCACTTGGACTGTTCCTGGAGTCTTTTCTGCTGGTCTGTGCATCCGAGAGGGTTAAAAAATGGTAGTACTATAACACATGGACACCCAGAGGTCTGAGCTCTACTCTAGGATCTACCCTGCTTCTGGATAACCACTTTGTTTCCTTTTGTGCTTTCTGTTTAATTTGTGAACTTCTCAGAGCAATGCTTAATAGTCAAGGCCTGGTTTTCCAGGGCCTCAGTAAGTCACTGTAAGAAATCAGGAGAAGCTTTAGCATTATGTATACAAAACTTATACAGCTACTCCTCCTCCAAAGGCATTAAATCATTCAGACTAATCTAATTATTTCACCAAGTAGTGGGCTTGTCTCTCTTTATGCAAAATCGCCAAACATTGTAAAGACTCCAAGTTATCTGGCCACAGTCCAGTTAATTAACTTAACATTGAAGGAAGTACTGAAAAACAAAATTAAAAGCCATCCAATTTCTAGCCATCCCAATTCCTCACAAAAAGTAATGGCAGGAATGGCAGTACGTCTATCTTCACTCAGAATATGAATGCTACTTTCATATGACTCTAACTCCCCTTTTTTATTCCACATTCTTAATCACTACTTGATTAAAAAAAAAAAAAAAAAAAAGACACAAATCCACACACAACTGATTTCAGTTAGACAGAGAAATAATTCAGGCATTTAATTTGTCAAAGTTCAAAGAAAATCATCTGGCCCAGAAGATTCTATTGAAGTTCTCAGACAACATAGAATCCTTGAACAGCCAAATTAAAGGAATGATCAGAAAAACAAGATGAACATGTTCCCAGAGTCATTACCCACATGCTTGAATCCTTGTTGGTTCTAGGGGCACAGGGAATTCCGTTAACCCTGCAGGTACATGGCAGCTGCTTTCCCATATGGCTGTGAGGCAACTGGGCACAGATTAGAGCATGAGCTGGGTGACATCTATTTCTGTTGGCACCTTGATCACACTTCTATTCGTGTGTTGCTTGTAGTATATCTGGTCATATGTGTAAAATTAAGAAAGCATGAATAACTTTGCAAGATAACCATCTCCATTAGCTTTGCTCCTGTACACCTGGTAAGACTGCTAAACTTCATTTCTCAGACTATTATCCTATTTTCAGTAGGTTCGTGTCCTTTTTGATAGGATTTTTTTTCCAGAATCAGGTTTAATAAACATGATCTTAGTGTAGATAACATAAGAATATATTATCTGAGCTGCAAGCACTATTTGTCCCACCATGGAGGTGGGAGAAAACTGACATGTCAAAGAGTAGAAAGAATTGTACCTGCTAGAGCTGGTGTAAGTCAGACTTCCCTTCTCCTGTCCTGGGATACTCACAGCTAAACTTATTAAAAAGCCAGGGGAATGAAAACTAGACTTAGATCAAGGAAAGTCTCTAACTGGCTGCTGAATTTCTTCCCCCTCCAGTCACTGGGCTCTGAGTCTTGCTCTGTCCAAGGAATGCCATTTGACAAGCTGGGACTTTAAAGACAGTCTCTCTTGGTTTTTAGTAGTATCATCTCCTTCCTGTCCTAGTTCACATCCTCAGAGCAAAGCACAATCTGACACGCGGTCAGAAAACCCTGTGCCTTGGACCCAGCTCTGCCAAGGTTATTGAAGCTTCCTTTCTGCATGTCAATCCACTCTCCTCAACCTGTGAGTTGTGCTCAGACCTTCCTTCTCTCCCTAGGACTGGGAGGGTGAAAATGGGAATATATGTGCAGCCCCATGGAGATGTGAAAAATTATGTGGGACACAACCACACCTGTGAGCAAGGTGCTGATTGGGTGCTGGCTACATTTTACTGCAGCTCTGTACTATGCACACAGTGGTGTGAGGGAAAGTAAAGTGTTAATGCCAGTCAACAGAAAAACTCAATTTTTTCCATCACACTTGCTTATCTTAAGAGAGCTCACAAATAATGAAACTCACATAGGAAAAATCAATATTACATTAAATGACATATGTAAAGAGCCCTCCAAAGTCAACACCAAGTCAGGCTAATGAGCTACAGGACATTTGATACACTGATGCAAACTCAAATGTTATTCTGTATGCACAGGTCTGGACTATCATGTCTTTTCAGTATTTCTTCTATGCTTTTAACTTTAATCCTCCATTTTTATTCCCTTTTACACCTGAGACTGTTCTTTTTTTTGCAGGAAAAATAAGAACATCTCTGGCTGTCCTTTCGCATCTTCTCAAGGAGATAGGTGTAAGGATGTGATCTTGCATCACTGGAATTAGGGGAGTGCTGCTGTTGAATGAATGCACAGACATATCTATCACATGCTGCAGAAAGATATACATGCATCTACTTCTCAGTGATCTTTGCGTTCAGTTCCCTAAAGCACTCAACACCCTCCACTGTTTGCAAGTATAGATAGAGTTGAAGAAAACTTTTTTTTCCCAAGTTATTCCTCAACACGACATGCAACTGCAGATACACAAGTGGTTTGGGACATGGCATCTTTCATTTTCATGCAGTGCATGAGAGAAAGCAGCTGGTCCTCAGTGATTCAGGATCTGAATTCCCACCCAGTTAAAAGGACCTCTGTTTCTAAGTCTATTTTCAAGTCTTGTGCCTTGGACAGGACTTAGATGACTGCCACTTTCTGTACTTCCAAATGTAGATTCTCTGTACCTGCTGCTGAATTCTGGGGACACTTGAAACCCATTAGGTGCTTATGATCTTTAAACTAATAGACTCTAAAGGTGTGTTCTGAATATGTTAGAAGACGCCTGTTAAAGCATTAAAAGTCCACCTCACATCTAAACTCTTCAAGCTTCCCAAAATGTTCCTACACTCTCCCACCTCTGGGGCTCAAATTGGAAAGTGATCTTACAGTAAGTTTATTATTTCAGGTACCATGTGAAAATAGAACAGACTTACTGCTTCTCTCATCTGACTGTTCGTCACTTCATAAAAAATGAGACATCCACATTCAAATCTATTTCCTTCTCCTTAAACCATGTTCTAACCCTTGGTAACAAAGATGAGCATGGCTAGGAAATACATACAGGATCAGAGGACAGGGTAGGGATTTATGTGTAATCCTAGAAGGGACATCAGCCTCTGATTTCCTAGGGGAAAATTTATCAGTCAGATTTAGTGGGCACCTAGTAAGAAGGGTTCTGAGGTGAGGATCTACATGAACTTCTGGAAATAACAAGGAAAGTCCAAGGAAGTCATCTTGGACTAGACCCAGATCAATGTCTGAGCTTTCACTGGCACATCAGCAATTTTGTCTGTTTAGCCTTGGTGAAAATGACATGGAATATGGAAGCTACTCTGAAAGTCAAGAGTTTATGGGCAGCATCTAAGAGAAAATCTGTTGGTGGATCTGAGCAAGGTAGAACAGTGTTAACTCACTTGCTTCACATTGATTCCTATACCATGACATTTACCCATTGCTGAAATAGGTCCTGGGGCTCCATATATCATTTTTGCCGAAGGCAAAAACTGCCTCCACAGCAGATAATCTATTACTGTATACAGTGGTAGCAAGCCTAAAGTGATTGGGGATTGTCTGTCCCACTAAAAAAATAAAATCAATGTTTAATGACCAGTTCAATGTTTCACCAGAGGAAGTTGGGTTCACTCCATACACAGCAGCTCATACGATGACCCCAGGGTGAAATCAGCATCTTGCTTAGTCTTATTATTGTATCTCCCTGTGACAGGCATCTTTCAGCTTAGCTCTCATCTGTCTTTTCTCATTAAATTTCTTAATGTTGGAGCATAAAGACATGATGACCCTAGGGAACTTTGTCAGGTACATATGTGTTTCAAACAAGAGCTTTGTGGGTCCTAGAGGGAAACATTTCTATTTATTCTTTTTCTATTCATAAGCGGATCTCTTTCTAGCCACTGTCCGTATTACATTTCCTTTTATTCAACATCATAGCTCAAAACCAGCTGGGGAACAACAGTGTCATTTCTTTATCAGTGCTGCAGAAACATCCTCAGAGACGGGTGGTTTTGTAATAGTATCCTTTTCTGCTAAAAGGGCCCACAACCCTACCCAAGGAGGCACCTTTTACAGTAGATAAACTGAACATTAATACTAAATTACACTCACACAGTGGTAGACTTCTAGGATTACACCCTGTTCCTCACAATATGCTTTAACTTCCCAGAGCTTTTAAAGGATGATTTGCATCTCTGATAACACCAGGATGACTGAGTAGAGCATTTTTATAACACAAGTATCTGGTTTTCTACTAGTATAATCATCTTTCAGTTGCAATTTTACCAGATTGCATTGATTCCTGGGAAACGCCAATTAACACCCATTTCTACAGGAAAAGCCAAATTGAAAAGTGTCTGCTATAAAACATGAGCATGCTTTTCATATTCATTTCCAAAATGCAAGTTAAGTTGTATCATCCTTACAGTGTGGAATGTTCTTTATTGTTAACTCATAATCTGTGTTGCTCAAATAGAAACAATAATAGAGACCTAAATAACTTATTTTTTCTGAACCAGCTTCTTTTCATCCTTATGGTGTCTACTTTACCTACATGTAGGCAATGTAAAGTGCTGCATCCAGGGTAAATTAACAGAAAATTTGGATCTGCTAGTCTTGAGCACAGTGTGCATAAATGCAAGGTGGTAAAATGTCAACAGGTTCCATGTCTTTTTCCCTGTTTGTTCTTGTGATTCAGCTTAATTACCTCTAAAATATGTGAACCACTTAGAGAAACAAGAAATGTTGTGTGAGAAACCCAAAGATGAAATTCTCTATTGATGTAGAACCCAGTAAGCTATCGTAATTTACATCAGCTGAGGATATAACCCCAAATATCCCAGAATTTTCTGAGATGACAGTTGATTGCCCCAATTTTGTGAGCAGAAATGAGAAACAAAGGAGTGGAGGATGAAGGAAAAAAACAGAAGAAAAAGTAATCTGTTATTTCCAATAAATTGACAGGGGACCAACATGTTTCAGATTTTCCACAGATTTAAGTTTCATGTGTTGGACATAAATTCATCACAGTTACAGAAATTTGAAATCTATTTATCCAGTAAAATATTACAAACACAAGAGGGATAGCATGCATGAGATCAGAAGACATCTGATTGAGGTCAGAAGACTCCATAGACATCCAGGGACTGCAGACAAAATCTATATGCTGTATGTAGAGGAACTGAAATGAAACGTAAAACAATATTAAAAAAGTAATATGGAATGATTTTACCACTGTGCTGTTCTTTCTGACCTAGATGGTTCTTTGTTCACAGCAGCTCTCACAAAAATAAAAATAATTAAAAAAAAAAAAACAAAAAAAAAAAAAAAAAAAACAAAAAAAAAAAAACATAACCAACCAAAAACCAAACCAGAAAAAAATGAGGCTTGTGTTTCTTCCCAGCTGGACTCATAAAATGTCTCTGACTTTCCCCAGTATATGTAGAGTTGGTTTTCATGTCTGCAATATGTTGCATGAAAAAAAGGGCCAAATTTGAGGAAACAATATACTTTTTAGTGGAGGAAACATCCCCTTTGTCCTGGGTTGAGTGAGTGGTGGAGTTTTTTGGCGGCAGGGGAGGGGGCTATCGGGGCAGCCCCCTGTGAGAAGCTTCTTGAAGCTCCTCCAGCTCCAAGTCAGCTCCACTTCTGTTTGGGAAATTGAGCCAATCAGCTACGCCTCTGCGATAACATATTTAAGAAGGGACGTGGTGATGTGCAGTCGGACTTGTGAGGAGGAGTTGGTGCAGCTGCATGAACACCAAGGTCAGTGAAGGAACGGAGGAAGAAAGGAGGGGGGAGGTGTGCCGGAGCAGAGACCCTCCTGTATCCTGTGGTGAGATGGCAGGGCGGCCCCCCCCTGCCACCCATGAAGATCTACGGTGGAGCAGACATTGATTTATGGCCTGTTGCTCCTGCTTGCCTAATCAAGGTTCTGTGCCCGAAGAAGGCCGGGTTCTCATGGGAAAAGGTAGCCCCGCTGCTGTAATTCAGTGCTGGGAGGATTGCAGCATGCGGGGGAGTCCCACGCCGGAGCAGCTCGGGAAGGGCTGCAGCCGTGGGAGGGAATCCAGTCGGAGGAAGTTAGTGACCCATGACGGAGCAGTGTGGGGAACGCTGCGGCCCGTGGGAGGAATTCATGTTGGAGAAAGTTTGTGGAGGACTGTCTGCTGTGAGAGGGGGACCACGATGGAGCAGGAGGAACAAATTCCGGACACTCCCCTCACCGAAGATGAAGAAACTGGCAGCGCTGACTGCACCCCCCATTCCCTGCCCCTGCGCCACTGGGGGAGGAGGTAGAGATATTGGGAGCAGAGCTGAGCCCGGGAAGAATGGAGGGGTGGGGGGAAGGTGTTCTCAAGATGTGGCAATGCTTCTCACTGTCCTACTCTGTTATGTGTTGTTAGTGTCTGTAATAAATGTATGTTCTTTTTTTTCTTCCCCTAATGAGTCTGCCTTTTGCTCGTGATCATAAAAGGGGGATTTTTCCCCATCCAAATCCTATCTTGAACCCCAAGCCTGGCTCTCTGTCCCTTCTCATTGCCGGAGGGGAAGGGAGAGAGAGCTGTTGCCTTGTGTTTGGCTGCCAATCAGGCCTAAACCACGGTACCTTTCAATGCAAAAACAACATTTCACAACAACTAGGAAAAAAACATCCTTATCTCCAGCAAGATCAAAAAGGGATAATGCAGAGAGAGGTACTGAACTACCTGCTACTTTGGCACTTGGCAGTCACGAGACCTTGGTTAACCTTTCAACAGTGAGTTTGAGACTTCACAGCTGCAGTGATGATGGTGCAGAGAGAAAGGCACTTACAGAGAGCTGTGGAAGAAAGATATTTCGGTCTGTTTATAGGTATGTCTGTTGTTGTAAGATTTCAGTGTAAGACTTTCAAAATGTGTAATGGCTGCTGTAAGGTGCTGGGTGTTGTCTAGGATTTTGGGATTTGTGGGACTTATGGCTGTTTTAATTACTAGCTGTTAAGATGTATTTATGTATTTTATTATTATTTTCTGTGAAATTGTCATTCTATCTGGTCAAAAAAAAAATTACTATGTATGTTACTCCTTGAAAGGTTCTGTTATCTATATAGTCAGTGAATTTTAATATAAAATCAAATATGCCTCTTCTGTTCTATCAAAAGCTTCCTACATCCACATACTTAGAGATGGCAAGGACAGTCAGCATTTTCACCACAACATTGTTTGTCCAGATGATTCTTTTTATTATTATTTAACACAGCCTCCAAATTAACATGAAACTGTATGTATTTTCCCCACTAAAACACTCAATGGATATCTATTTAGTGAGTTACCGCTTTTCTCCTGGACAAGGGAAGCCCTAATTCTTCTAAAATAAGATACAAACATGCTCATTTTCCTCATTCTTCTTCCAGCTCAGTTCACTTAAGGACTAATGGATAACAATAGCCGTGAAAAAATGTGGCTATCAAACCTATCTTCCCTGGAGACGTGGCCATTTTCACACGCTTTATTGTCACTATATATTTCCTTGAATGTAAAAGACTCCCTTCAGCAATTCAGGGAAAGGGTTGTCTCTGTAGAAATAGTTTCGGTAGAGGTTTGTGGAGATTGTTATACTCAAATGTACTTAAAAAGTCATCAAATTAAGCAATACATTGACATACTTAATTTAATAGTGACGTGTAGGGAAAATAAATTTGGAATGGATATTTTTCTTAACCTTCAACGCTTCATATGTTTTACATTTCTAAAGAAAGAGGATTTCCTGGATGAGGCCAGAGATTTTCTTTTGCCCAGAGACCTATCTCCTGGCACCACTATGCTAAAAAATAAAAGGATCTCTTTTAACTAGATTTTCCACGCCCCTACAAAGCAATGTATACATGAATAGTACTTAAAGATTGCTCTATTCATTCTTTAATCTCTTACAGTGGAGTCTTATAACACACCTCAGTCAAGTCTTTCTATTGATTTCTTGGGTGTATCAGGTACCAAAGAAAGCAAAATCAAAACCAAACAGTCTGATAAAGTTGTTGGTTCTCAGCACTCTTTTAATCAGATTCATGAGATAAACCAAAAGTAAATAGCAGCACAACAGGAGGTAAAGAAAGGTGAACTCCAAAACTGTTGAGAGATTAAATCCAACATGATAGTGTCTTTCAACTGTTCAAGAGAACAGTTCAGTAGCTAACAGGACATTTATTAGTGATGCACAGGAGCTTAGCCACTGTTATTTGGTACAGATGCTGCACTGTGGGAGCTCTCCACGGCTTCTTACCAACAAACAACACAATTCAGTCTCCATCATGAGAGCTTGTGTGGATGCTCTTTGACCCATCAAAGTTCAGAAACGCTGGCCTGAACTTGTGTCTGTTGTGGGCATGTTCTCTTTATTTGCTAGGAGCCTCCTGTGGCAAACAGCAGAAGGCGTTTAAGCTCTTGGTTTCAATGTCCAAGGGCCTTACTGTACATGAAATCTACTGATCTGTTTCTTACAGTAGCTGGAGTTAATGCTGAAAAGCTGTTTCTGGAATAGAAGACTAACATGTCTCTGTGTAAAAACACTGGCTATTCCCCACTGTTATTCTCAGCCTCCCATTTCAAACATTAGCAGGAAGAAAAAAGTAACAAATACATGGATAAAATTAAGATGTTGCATCTTCAACTAAGGATACACAGACTAAACAATAAATTGTAGAAAAAATTCTGTAGTATAAACACAAGAGACATAGTTTCTTGGCTTTTCTGGGAATCTTTATCAAGAAATAAACTTGATCTAAATATTCAAAGCTACTTTGCCAGTAGGTGTCTTTTTGCCATTATGCTTGCCATTAGCAAAATCAATTTGTACACTGTACACATTGTAATTTAAAATTGTTATTGTCTTTTAATTGCTTTGAGATTCGTTTTGCATCTAGGCAATGAGAGTATTACCAGTGGTTTTCTTATGCCTTGGAGTAGAATGAATGTTTTCTGTAATATTTTCTTCCATCCTTAGGATAATCTTAATGCAGTAAAGAAAAAGAAAAGAAATTAAAATTTCTAACTGAAGCTGCAGAATCAATATGCTGAATCAGATGCTTCTGTATTAATTCAGCCCTGAAAAGGTTGGATTTATGGATAATATTGTGGCCTGTCACTGGGATAAATATAGAGCAATTCCTAGATGTGCAACAGACATTTTATGAAATCTCAGGCATGTCTCTTGATATTGGTGTGACTATCTGTGCAGTGACGGAAGATATCACTTCCTTTTTACCACTCCCATTCCTGTGTATTGCAAATTCTTCATAGGAAGTCATGACGCTAACTGTGCACAGAGCATGTAGGTGGATGCTATGTTGCTCTCACTGTGGATGCAGTTGTTACAGAAAATAAGAAGTATAAAATAAAAATTAAAATTTCATTTTTTTTTTCTGGAACCCCAGATGTCCTGTTGCTGTGTCCAAAGGGATACTTGATCTATGTAATTTATTCCTGCAGTTCCATGGGATTTTATCTTTTTAGGGATAGTGTTGCTGTAACTGTTATACTTCAAATCTACAGGTGAGGAAATACACTCAGGGAGATTATATTAGACAACATGATCTGGTTGGAAAAAATATTTTGTTTCTGCGAATTTCAGGCTTCTCAGATGTGCAATAGAAGATGTGATCTCTAAAACTAGTTACAGGCTATGAACATTGTAAATTTTTTTGTTGTTTAAATGGTCATTGAAAAAGAATGTGTATTATTTTAACAGAGCAGCTGATCCCAGTTATGTGTTGCTCTTCCTAACCTTTCGGAAACAGTCTCCAGATGAAGTTCTCCATTTCTGGGCTACAAATATTGTTTTAGTAATAAAAATAGATTTCTGTTCTGGTTTCCTGGCTCACATACTTGTTTCATCCTGCTCTGTGTAGTTTACTAAGCAATTTACCCTCCTTTAGTAGTTCATCACCGACACTTCAAAATATCAATTGCCTAAACAATAGATGTTAAAAACTTAGGCATCAGCAGATTTTGTATTGAATTCTGATGTTGCCTGTACCAACAGTATTTCTTGAGTGAGGGGACCAGGGTCCCCTCACTCAAGAAAGGAAACACTTGAATCATACAGTGGAGCACTATAGAGACACCTAAGCCAAGCAAACTTTGAAACCAGAAAATAGATCCGTGTCAGGGATGTAACTGCACATCAGCAGGAAACTAACTCAGGAAAGGACCTCATAATCTGCTAAATATGAATTTCTATAAAATACATATTATACTTTTTACTTAGTTCTGATGAGTTATGGACTAAATATGAAAATATTCATCAATTAGGCTATGACAATGGCATTTCTGATCTCAGGAAGAACAGACCTTAGAGAAGCTTAACTGAGGACTGCTTTCTCTTGTAAAGCTTACTCATAAGAAAACACCTCCTTAGAATGCTAAACAGCCATTTTCAGTCATCACCTGGTATTTAAGTGGCTCAAGGCAACTTTCTTATCAAAAATTATCATTGCAGAAAAGTGATGATAATTTCAAGGTAATTTTAAAGTTTGCTAGATGATTGACAACTAGATTAAATTTGCAAACATCTACTAAAATAAGTTATTGCCGTTTTCTGTGTTTAACTGGGTGCTTAGTGTTATACAATATTGCTACCTGTTGTGGCCTGGAGTTTTCTGTTCTTTTGACAGACTGATTAAAGCTGAGTAACAAGTGGTCCTTTGGAGTCTAACAAGAGACTTAGGTGATGTTTAAATATCATATGCCAAAACTATGACCAAAGATACATACCCAAATTCGCATATATTTGTAGACAGCTAAACATCTGCTATTCGGGTTCTATATAGTAAAAATCCTTTCCCTGCATCCTTTGAATTTCAGTGATGTGTTTAGAGAATTCTTAATGTACATCAATAAGACAAAGCTCTTCACAAAGTACTTCAGCATATTTCTACAACCAAACTTCAGAAAGAGGTAATGTAAAGTCAAAACCCACAAGGAACAGATGGAACCTGAGTACCCAGGAGGCCAGGTGTTTGGAAATGTCTTCCTGTTTTTTTTTTAATGCAACTAAAATTCACCAGAAGGTTTTGGCCATCAAAGAGAAGTTTAGAATTGGGCTATAATCAATAATTTTATGAGCTCTGAAGGAATCTTATCCAGAAAAAAATCCCTGTGTTAAGAATTGTTGTAAAAATGTAAAATTCTATTATATTATTTTTATTATTACTATTATTTTCTGTGTAGAAAATGAGTCTGAGTATTTTTTGAGAGGTATAATCAAATGATCATCATGAGTTATTCTGGGTTCATGAGGCAAAAAAGAAAACTCCTATAGGGTAGAGGATATTTTTTCCCAGCACTGTATTTTATATTTATAGGAAAAGGAGTCATTACTGTAGAAGAGGTGATATTTGATGACATCATCAACCAGAAGAAAATCTCATGGAAAACAACTGCTTCTGCTATGTCATGTCTGGGGCCATCTGACTAGCAGAAAATTTCTCAGTAAAACAATTAATGCTCAATTTGGTTACTGATGGGTTCTGAGCATTCATTTCTTACATATATGTATGTTGTACATCTCTGTACAGTATTCCAGGCAAAGGACTATACGCTAACTGATTTATAATCAGATTGAAGTAAATATTGCTTTGGTGTATCTGAACTCAGCCATTAAACTCTGGGGGTTTTTACTTTGCTTTCAGTTTTCTATTTATCTACACTCTGTTGCTACAGAAAGATTTCCCTAAACAGGTCATTCTGCAGAAGAATATGAACTGAGTTGACATTTATTTCATGATTGTTAGAGAGGGTCATAGATTAGGACTCCTCACTTAGGGGTCCTTCCTCTGGGTCCCACTAGCATCTCTCTAGACAGTGGCAGGTCCATTTTCACCAAGAGCCCTTGTCTCTCAGTGTCACAGTGATGATCAACATCTCCAAGGGATGAGTCTACCCTTACCCAATGGGTACCTCAAAGATGATTCAGTTACTGCATCCAGATTAGATTCCAGTCAATACTTCAAGGTATGTGTGGATTGTGGTAGTGAGATTGTAGGCCTATTTGGGTACTCCACATGCCCTGAGCACAAGTACCCACTGCCATCATTGCTCTTCCTACAAGCAATGTGCGTGTAATAATACTCTCTTGCATGACATGAGCTTAGGGTGTGACAATTCCTGTTGACATCAATACTATCATGAACCAAATATTGAGTTCTTCTAAAGAAGAATCACTTGTGTACTGTGATTTCTCTACAGTACTTCTTCAGGGAAATCAGATTGGAGAACAGCTTGAAGGTTTGGTTTTGCTATTTTTTTTTCTGGCAGATTTTCATCATGGAACCCTGAACCTTTTGGGGTTTTTTCAAGTTCTCAGAGGTTAAGGTACATAAAATACCAGGGCTTAATTTTGTTAATTAACAGAAAAATAAAGCAGAATGCATTTCCACAGAAAGAAGATGATAAAGAAGAGAGAGAAAAATCCATAAAAAACAATATAATTTATTTTAAGCCTTTTCCATCTCACAGGCCATCAGATACATCTCAGACTCAAAGAGAAAATAATATCTTCACAAAGGACCAAGAAAAGATTCTAAAATTCCAAAATATGAGTTGTCTTCTTACAGCTTGCTTGACCTACAAGAAAGATATAGATACATGAGGAATAGCTGGTTCAAGTTTAGCTCACCGAAGATGGAAAAGAGAGTGACAGCAAAAGGCAAAAATTTCAACAAGAGGGAACTTGGTCGTTGTTTTCACATGGTCCTTTCTCATAAATGCAGGAATCTCACTTTCATTTAAATTAGGTTCTTATCCCTTTGTTAGAAGGTGCATCAATGACAGTAGGATCCTGGCAGCAAATAAGGCCTCAAGGATGAGGACCTAACCTTTAATATTCTGTTTCTTTTGAAATCAACATTCATAGATGTCTTATATTCCCTTCCATTTTCCTCTTTTGCTAGCTTCATTGCCAAATAACACATGATCCACACCTAACACATGACCTAGTTTCAGAAGCGATCACCTCCAAATACAAATACTGACAAAATACAGTGTGATTGACACCTGATCTTGACTTTTTACAAACATGAAAATCTGATGTTAATAGTCATAACAACAATTATCATATCAGCTTGGTCGCTACTGTAATGTGTAAGTGAATGTGTTTGAACTAATACCCAAATTTTATACAGAAGAAAATAAGTGAAGCACTGAAGTATTGTGATCCTCCCTCTCTCCTACCTCTGTGTTTTATTATCTAAACAGAAAGTTCTGGGTCACTGGAAAATACAGAAAAAAGGGATGATGCCATGGAAACATGGAAACTGTTCCTCGCATATAGCATCCAGATGTGCCAGAATACCATGGAACCAGATGTTCTTTTATTTTTAAACATAAATAGTTGAACAGCTGTTTTGAAAGCTAACTGTGGACATTCCAAAGAGGAACAAACACTGATTACCCATGCCTTATACTCTCCATACCATTGCATTTTACTCAGGATATGTAGTCCTGTTGGCGACTGAAAAAAAACAAGCTGTTAGTCCTATGCACCATCTATAAACAGTTTGGGGCTTATGCAATAATCAGTAGGTGTCTCTGGACCATCTTTGTGCCTTGCATCAGACCAGAATAGTGCTTACATTTAAAATCTGTGAAGGGAAGCAGGTGCCAGCAGAAAGGTCAGCAGCTGGGTGGCTAACAGCATACTGCTACACATCTGGTTGTAAGGGAAATTCTGGTCTAAGACCATGTAGGCTTCAGTCCTACACTTAAAAACATATTAAATCATAACTTCAATGTTTTTCCCCCCAGTACAAGAACAACATAGACAAACTGGAGCAAGGTCAGTGGAGGGTCACAAGCACTTGCCAACAGAGCAGAAGCTGAGGAACCAGGGCTTGTTCAGCCTAGAGAAGGGATGACATCAGGCGGTCTGAAAGCAGCCCCCAGTATCTATGGGAAGGTCATCAAGAAGATGGAGCAAGCCTGTGTAGTGATGAGCGGTGTGAGGATGAAAGGCAATGGGCATAATTTGAAAGGACATGACCAGATATAAGGAATAACTTTTCACTGTGAGGACAGCTGAGCTGTACAGCAGGTTGCTGAGATAATTTTTATTATAAAAGTTTTTCAAGACTGGGCCAGATAAAGCTCCAAATAACTTGGTCTGAGCCATAACTGACACCACTTTAAAGAGGAGGTTAGACAAGAGAGCTCCTGAGGTTCCTTCTAACTTAGATTATCCTACAACCCTATGATCCTTTATACATTGCTACACAGATGTACCCAGTTCCCATGCTGTAACTGCCATCAAGAAAAGCAGAGCTTCTTTTTTTTCTCATCTTGAGATGGTTTTGTAGTGTTTCCACTGCAACAGGTAATTGCCCCTGCAGCCTCTGGTGGGATGGCATCATACCTATGTCTTATCACTGTCTCTTTCTCCCAGCTTAGAGAGGCTCACAAACTAGTCAGCAGCACAAGGGAGTTTTCCATCTCTGCATGATGAAGGAAAGTTAAAGAGAAACTCTACTTTATTCTGTTCCAAATCACGAACTAGTAGTTTGTTATTGTTTTCCTACTTAGTTTTGTAAGTTTCTAAAGGATTCATTCATTCTGCACAGAATGGGCAATAGTTAATATTTATGTTTAATAGAAGCAATTGAGATGAAAAACAAAAAAATAATTGGCTTTCTTATGGAGTTTAATTCTCTCAGTATGCCCATTATAGCTGTATGGTCGTTGTCCTGAAGTGCTGTGATGCAGTTTGACATTGTCTGTAGGACAGTAGATGAAAATAGCATCCAGTTTGCTCAATAAAGCAAAAATTGGTTGCCATCCATTCTGAGGCTGAGCGTGGCTAGTGGTTACTGGCCTGAGATAAAGTTTCCCAAACTCTTACCTCCCTGATCACTGCAGATTAATTAAAACCTGGAGACTGGTGCTTCATCATACTCAGAGGTTGCAAAAGCTGGAGGAGTATGTTTAATAAACTGCACTGGAAGTTTATACATGTTTATTTCCATCAGCTTTTGTTTGTATTAAAGAATAACACAATTTAGCCTATCTAATCTATTTGAGGTGAGGATTTATCTGATGCTGATATCATATACAATTAACAAGGAAGGCTGAAAATTGCTATTCCAACTATTACAGTTTGTTTGGGTTTTTTTTTATTTCTCCTTACTGGAATGACCAGGTTTTATGTTGCCCTTGACTGGGCTCAACGTAAGTCATGTTGTGCATGTAGCAACACACTTTGCTGCTAGCCTTTCTGGTTTATTGGGGAACATTAGAATGTGGAGATAAGGGAAATCAGCTCAGGTGTTGTCTTCTACTTCAGGTCTGAATGCAGAAAACCATGTTTGCTTAAGCAGGCAGTTAATAAATCCCAGCCCTTGACACTTATTGACTAAAGCTCCAGAATAAGTAGATACATTGCTGATGGCTTATTAAAATAATAAGCTGAAAATAAATCCCTGCATCAGTAGTGAAGATTTGTGATCTATCAGCTCTGATATCTAGCAAGGAACTAGAAATAAGTTAGGTTAACATTTCCCATTGGAATATATTTTATTAATAGGAAAATGTTTCCAACGAACAAAACCAAATCAAATTATTAAAATTTCCTGTGTATTAAGGGAATAGCTCAGCTCTTAAAAAAACTCTATCAAAACTTTTTTTTATTTTTTTAATTGCTAGTTTTATTGGTGGGAATAAAATCATATTCCAGCTGGTATTCAGGACTCAGGAAAACAATTCACAGTTCTGAACTGTCACCTGTTCATAGGATAATGTTAGAAAATTAACTTTCCTTTCAAAATCCCCATCCCAAAAAAAACCCAAGAATGTTGATATTCATTGATTATGAGCTTTTTAATAATAGAAAACACTGTACATCAGTGAATGGTGTTTGCTGTAAAACTGGGGAATATGAAGACTGGACAGTTAAAACTCTTACCAGACGTGGTTTTGAAGGGTGGTATTGGGTTTTGTTTGTAGATCAACTATAAGAAAAATTCCCCCCAAGAAAAGGATTCCAGATGAACCAGGATGTCTAGACCTGCAGTCTGAAGGCTTTGGGGTACTCGGGTCACCCAGCATTCCAGTTTTCAGGTTTACAGTCCTATAAGAGAAGCTAAAGCTCAGAGTTCATATTCCTGACATTTTCTTGTTTGTTTTTGTTTGTTTGTTTGTTTGTTTGTTTTTCAAAATGAGAGACAGAAATCCCATCTGCCTTTTGGAAATCCCCCTCCCAAAGAGGACAAGGACTTGTTTTTCAGGTAGAGGAGACAATCTTGTCCATGATGGGTGGTAGCTCATTAACTTATCCTTCTAGAATAGCAAGAATAATTTATTTTGCATTAAAGAACATGAGACTTTTTCACCTTGAAATTCAAGAAGAGATTAAACTTGAGTGACTACAGCAGGAGCCTCTTCAACTCCAGCAACAACAGAAAAGTCCATTTGCCTCTGATTTTAGGATTTCCCTAGGGCTGGTTAGTGCAGATCACTTGGAGACAGGAATACAGAAAGGAGGGACAGCAGATCATTTCATTTCATAAGTTTCTAAATACACTATTCTGTTGCTACCAGCCTTTCTGAATTTTTTTTTTTTTTTAATATTTTATCTCCCTGCCTGTTACCTTGACCTAAATTCCCTGATCATTTTTGTGCATACCATGAGAGATTTACTGAAGGCTGCTGTATAGAGGGCATTTCTTATACTGATATGAATTGAAAATAATTCAAAATAATTTTAATTTCTAAGTATCAAAGTGAAACAAACAAATTGTGCTTATGTCATGATGATGTATGTTATTCTTCCTCTATCCTTGAAAAAAAAATAGAAACAGTTGATTGACTATAAACACAGGAACATCTGTGAATGTATCTGATTCATTCTGAGATAACATATCTAAGGCACAAATGTTACATGACAAGATCTTGCAGACAAAATAAACTGTTTGGTTATTCTGACTCCCCAAAGGGCCCCTGAATTATAATGCTGAACTACTCATCTTGAAAAGGTCATTTCTACCACCGTTAGGGTATGTGCCTCATATTGCACAATTTAAGTACTCCATGAACAAGAATCTCTCTCAAGAGTGACGGTAGGAAGTCTTGGAGATCAGTCTCCCATTTCATTGTGAAGGCAATTTATTAAGTTTCTTTTTGTCATTATATTCCTTCTTTGGAATGGTGCTGTAACTTATTATCCACAACTGCATCACACTTTCCTCCCCCTTTGCAGCTACATTTCTTCATTAATAAAATGCCAGTACGGGGTTTTTTGACCTTCTTTTTTTTTGAAACGAGATTTTTTTTTGTATTTTGTTCAAACCAACATCTTTATTTAAAAATAGCTTTCAGTAAAAAGGAAAGAAAGAGGAAGAGAGATAAATAAATTCTTAAGGAGTTTCTACAACCCCAAATTAAAATGAAATGTTTTATTTGATTTAGAGTCAAATAAGATTTCATCAGCTTTTGAATTAATAGAATCTTTAATAAAATATATATAATCTATCTTTAATTTGACCAGAAACAATTTTTCTATATTGTTTTTCTGTGTCCCCAATTGACTTGAGGGAATAATACTATTCCTGGGAAGGATTACAGAGCTTGAAAGAGAGGAATCACCTGGCATATGTCTCCTTTCTACTCACACAGATGGGACCTGCTGCTCACAAGTCCTTTTTGCCTTTCAGTCACATGGCACTATGAAAATATGGACTATGTTTAAAACATTAGTGCAGCTGATGGACACTTTAATGAAAGCTTCTTTAAAGCTTTGCCAAACTGCTTTTGAAGCAGTTGACTGAAATGTCAGAACCTCCTCTCATTAAAACTCCCACTTTAGCTACATCCCTTGTGTTTCAGAAAATCTTTTTTCACCACTTCCACTCATATACCAAGAATAATTTACTGAAAAAGATTATTTTTCCCTCACGAAGACCTGGCTTGTGATATATTCCACTATGACATACTATTTCAGATTTACACTCTATAGTTTCTGTACAGTAATATTAAGTTACGAGCCATGAGTCACTGTGTGTTGCTTCTTTTTTTTTTTTATTTTATTTTCATTTTCACAGCTGCAAATTAATTAACTTAGTGAAACATTTATTTGTTTTTTAAATCTTAAACTGTATTGGTTTCTAGTCATGGTCTTGAAGACAGGGGCCAGTTTAATATTTTCTCAGTTGAATTAGTCTTGATTTTTTCTGCTAGAGCTGGCTGATGGATGTTGAAGCCCATTGTGCCCATGCTAAATCTAATTTTGCTCTACTAGGGTCTGTGGGATGCTTCCAGCAACCTCTGGGAACAGCCTCTGCATTCTTAAAGCTAGGCTGGTTGTCATTAAAAGAATTCATCTAAAAGTTCCTTTGCCTCCCAGATTTAGGGATGATGCCTCCTAAATTTATGCTCCTCTCTTACTCAGAAATTGGTTATTCCAGCAAAGCTTTGCTACTATGGACTTGACACAGAAGTAAAATTTATAATCTCAGTGTGAATGGACTACATTTGAGACAGCAGTTGTGCTATGGCTTTGGAGCTTCTGTTTCCTTTGTTTTTCCATCAAATTTGGGATAAAAGTGTTCCATCACTACTTTTTCCCTTCTCTTTCATCAGTTCACATAAACATAAACTCATCACTTTCTCCATCCTAGTGACTCATATCTCAAAGTTATCAGATCTTATATTTTAATTAAGTCTCCAATAAATGACATATAAGCCAAAATGAAACTCATTTCCAACTCCCACGATTGCTATCACTTCAGGATGAACAGATCAGTTTTCTGGCATTAGACAAATGGGTCTCTGCATATACACAAGAAACACACTGAGTAAGAAAGCCTCACTGCTACCTACTCACTCTCTCAGCAGAAATGCACTCTTAAGTCAGAGCCAAAAATTATTGAAAAGACCTCAGAAACGAAAATAACTTCACTGTATTTCTTCAGTTGAGTGTTTTTATAGAAATCTACTCTTCTTGTCTTTGAAGATACTGTTTCTTAAACTTTTCTTAATATAAAGCTTCTTTTTTTAATGCTGTAGAAAAAAAAAAATATTTATGTGGAAGCAAAGAGAAGAGAAAAATCTCCTGTTTCTTTAGGAGATGCTTTCCCAAATCTTTCTAGAGCAAATTTGATTAGTTTGTCCATTTATCAGCCTGTCAACACATCCTTTTTGTTCTAATTGTACCATCTGTAGTTTTGGGATTTTACAGTTGTCAGTATTCCAGAGACTGAGTTTTGCAATTAATTTGGATAAAGCAAGTACTCTGTAATATGTAAACTTTGGACTAGCACAGCTGAAAGGGAGGGAATACTTGGAATAAATGTTAATCAGGAATTTATTCCAAAATAAAAACATACTACAGGTTCTCTTGTTTTTTAAAACACCATGATAATGGGCAGAGTTTGGCTTTAATTATGTCAAGATAAAATCAGCATAGTGAGGCACTCAAAGCTGTGAGCCATGACTGTAAATGAGTTTTTCCATTGTAGATTAAAATGTCAGTGCTTCTATAAATTTTGTACAATATGCAAACAGTGAATCTAGTGCTGTGTCCTTATCACAAAGGCTGTGGTGTGGCTATTTTATTCCTCTCTGATTTAGTCCAACTTTGGAAAATACTAGTGGATCCCACTGGGAAGTATGAGGACACTGCTTGGCTTTTAGAAGCCTAAAATAACTGTATGAGCTGCCGACAAAATGCAGCTTATGATTCTGAGGCCCGCTGTACCACCATTTCAAAGCTCAATGCACTCTGCTTATTTGCTTTTGCTTCTGGTTCCCAGGATTAATTATCCAAGGTAGATAGTTTCTCAAAACTTGGGTCCCTTTATACCACCAAAGCCAAAAACATAATTAGGTTTTGGGAACCTGCTCTGAGGTCAGAGGAGCGACTCCTTCAGTGGTAGAGCCAATTTAGGCATATCCCAGATGTGGACCATGGACCTAATTGTGATAGCAACTGGTCATTTGTTCTCACTTCCCGAACCTCACGTTTTGCAAATACTGCACCTAATTTTGCACAATGGGGGACACTGTTCAGTGTATGTTTGCTACATGCTCCTCTGCACACAGATAGTTGTAAGTTATGCTTTTTTTACATGTTGTCTAGTACCCATTTTTTTTTACTCCAACTTCTGTTGACAAATAAAATTTTGTTTGTGTGCGGAATATTTCATTTCCCCTTTTCAGTCCCAAACCTAGACACTGGTTACATCCAGGAAGGAGACATAAGTCACATCCATTCCCCTGCCACTTCACCTCATACCCACTATATCTACTTCAAGGAAGAAATTAGAAGAAACCTCACTCCTCTTGTGTGTGCACAAATGCAACATGTTACTAAAGATTGTCCCACCTAGAAGACACAGTCCTTCTCTTGCATCAGGAATTTCATTCACTTGAGTTGTAGTATCTAGTGCTGTGGCTTTAAAAGCTTAAACTCTCCTCATGATCTAGCTAGGGAACTCTGATATTGAATTATACATTTTCTGGTTTTACTCTATATATTAAATTATTTTTGTAAGCTACTCTGGGGCTGATGAGTGAAGAACTCAAAACCTTCATGTTGGAATTAATTCTTCGTCTTTAATGAAAAGATCATGAAATCCAGTATTTAGCCTGTAACTCAGTTCTTTCATAGTGTTTTGACGTGCTTAGAAATTTGGGACTAGTTTCTGGATTAAGTCAACTATTGGCAGGGTTCTGTTATTGAACCACCATGGCCTGAGATGAAAAAGACTTCTTTGGTCATTTGTTCCTTCTCATTGCCAGGACAGGATTAGTCTTCATTGCTGCACATTTGGCTAATGTTTTGTCCTGTTTGGTTTTCTTCCTGCCAGACCATGAATTTTGAGAATTTTTCCTGGGAGATGATTATTCAGGCTAATAAAGCCATAAAATTAAATTAAAACTGAAGCTGGTCAACTGTGAAACATTATGGTTCCCATGGATGTTCACGTGCCTACTGGCTTAAGCTGTTGGTTCTTATGTTTTCTTTCTAATCTTTTTTTGAAGTGCACTTACATTTAAAAGATAGCAAGTAAACAGATGTCCCTCAGTGTGGGTGCTTGTCCTGGTTCGGGCTGGAATAGGGTTCATGTTCGTTTTGGCAGCTGGAGGAGTGCTGCAGCACACTGAGACCCCAGGGGCTCCCCAGGTCCCAGTGCCCTCACCTGTGTGCGGGGGTGGGGGGAGCACAGCTGGAGGGCTGGGCCCCGATTGGCCGATAGTCCATGTCATGTGACATTGTGCTCACTATATAAAGGCAGGAGTGAGCTGGGAGGGGCTCTTACTTCCAGGAGTGTTGTTGTGGTGCCTTTGTGTTTGGGATCGCCGGCTGGGAGCAGGTGGGTGTCAGTCAGCAGGTGGTGAGTAACTGTATTGTACATTACCCTCTGATACTGCTGTCAACGTATTATTCTGTTACTGTTATTTAACTGTTTTTATCTCAACCCGTGAGTCTCCCTTTGCCCCTCCGATTCCCTCCCCATTCCCAAGTGGGGGGAGGGTGGGTGAGTGACTGCGTGGCATTTAGCTGCTGACCAGGCTCAAACCACGACAGTCCTGCAGATCCTGCCTCATTAATCTAGGCATTATTTTGTGAATTGTAATGAGAGCAGCACCAGGATCCCACCAGCTTGTGCTGATCTCACAGAATTATTCCTGCTTGGAAGTACAAACCAATGATTCAGAGCCAGCTCACCAGGTCACTGTTTCAAGCACAGCCAGAGAGGCTGAGGTGTTATCACCTGACAGCTTTTTGGCAAGTAGACCCTCTACAAAATGAGCTGATGGACTCGGGCCATTCCAAAGAGGTGCTCATATTTTAGAAAAATGTCCTCAGATAGCCCAAACCAGCACAAAAACATAGACAAACCTAACCCAGTACAGAATACATCTGGGCAGATATGCATGTCCCAAAAAAAAATGCTGTCTCCTTAGCCAACAACTAAAGCCTAAAACATGCTGATAGCCCCTTTCTTATTATAGACCAACAAGCTCAGGACAAGATGATAAAAAACGTAAAAACAGGACATCATCCAAGGGAGAGGACAAGCTTGGGAGCTTGAACTCATTGATGGAGAAGCCAGAAAGAACTGATGCCACTGTTCAGCCCAGTTGCTTCAGATTGTCAGTTTCTCCTAGAAACTGGAATAGAAAAGCCAAGGACAAGTCCTGAAGATGGAAACAAACCAAGCAAAAATGGTTTTCACGGACTTTTTCTACCATCTGTATTCATACAGTCAGAGACTCAGGGACAGATTATGGAGAGGTAAGGATCTTTAGTTCTCCTATTTATTTCCCTGTTGGGAAAAGCAATGCAGTTTATTTCCAATCCCCCAGTAGATGCAGAGAACTGAGAAAAGTTGTGGCATGGCACGGTAGGGAGGGACAGCTCGTGGTTCCCCCAGGTAAAGTCCTGTGCATGGGACACCAAGGGACCCTTGTGTGCACATACCAGCACTGCTTTGGCTCCATGGCTGTATTATCCTAATGCTGGCATTAGATACATAAATCTCTAACAAGAACCTTGTAACACCATACACTGCATCCTCTCGGGTCAGAGATTAATCTGTGAGCACATTTTGTGTTTCCAAAACTTTTAAAGATGAGACTCCTATTCAGTTCTTTAGCTTTGGATATCACACATGTAAGTTCGAGGCAATATCCCAAGAGAAAGTAGTCTGCTGCCAAGTCTGCAGTCTTTTTGGGAAATTAAGTAGGAGATATATTTCAGTCACTGTTCCTAATAACAGAGACTTTTAGCTTTGTCCTTTGATTAAACTGTAAAGACATCTTCCAAGAAGGGTCTGCCATGCTGTTGTCTTAACAGACCCTGTGGCAGATGGGAGGTTGGGACACTCCTGCTAAGCTGAGGTTGAACTTTCTAACACCTACCTCTACAATGAATAACATCAGACACCATTTCTCTATAGTCTTGACAGGGAAGATAAAATTCATAAAAGGTGAGTTATTTGAAACAGTGTTGTCTAAGCTAAAATAAACCAACTATTTAAGTAACAGAAGGACCTAAGGATTTGAGCAAAGAAACTGTATGTTCTGTTATTATGCTGAGCACAAACAATACTCCACAAAAGGTCCCTGAGCTCACCGAACCAAGGGCACTCAGGACTTAAGTAAAGCCACTCAGCAGATGGAAGGAGCAGGCTCTAAATGTGTTCTTTATTAAGATGATAGACTCCAAAGAAGGTACAGAAAGGAGTATATTTTTAAAAATGCAGAATTCTGAAAAGGTGTGAGTTGCTTCATCAACAAATCACTTGAGTATTAATATTCATATACTCATTTATAAAGCAATCATTGGTGAATCAAGTTGGTTGTCTTCAGAGCAGGATGCAAGGATGTTTTGTTTAATCAGATTTTTTTTAACTGGTTTACTAATTAGGTGCCACCAAAGCAAAGAAGCTCAAATAGTGGCATTGAGATCTGAATGAGTCAGTTCTGAAAAGATCAAGTATTGAGATTTATTATTTTTTTTACCTGATAATAGTGTTTTACGTGGTTGGCTAAGTTAGCTCCCTAACACTAGTGAAAAGAAGGAAATACCTGAAGGGTATAGGGAGTAGACTGCTGATCCTTATATGTAACTTTTGAGGTTTGCTCATTACTACACAATATGCTAAATTATGCCAACATTAATATTAGTGCACTAGCTGCAGATTCAGTGCAAAGAGATCAAACGAATGTTGAATCAAATAGATCAAATGCAAAGGAGAACAGTATGTAAGAACTGAGAGGTGCTGCATTTGGTGCAAGTATTGCAGGCTCTTACAAGAATGTATCTCCATGTCTGTTTCAAATATATATTTAAATAAAGTAAATCCTTATTTTGATATTTATACTTCACGGTACCTTGACACCAGGAACAATTCTGCTTTAAGCAATTTTCCAGGCCTTTTTCTTTCTTTTCTAAATCACTGAAACAGAAGCTTTTGAATCATGTAAGCTTTGCAACAAGTTTTTCAAAACTGGAGACTTAAAGAAAGATTAATGAATTTTTGCACAGGTATATAAACATATTGTCACATGTAAAAGTACATGCTGACTACATCTGAAAGAAATTTACCTCAGTAAATCTTTTAAGACCTCATTTTTGGATATGTACAAGAGAGAATTAAATGTCCAGAGTCAGATTCTGAACATGTGAACATCATATATGACTAAAACCAAGTGGAATTCAAGTGTCTGAACTAGGAAAGGTTTCTTAGAGTTGTTGTTCTTAACAATCCTGGAGCTCCCTAAGACAAAATCCCAGATCTCTTTCAGTTTGAACTGATGCCTAAAATAGCCTCAAGCTGACAGTGGCCTGTGGACATGGTTCTGCCCTCCACTGTGGTTCCGGCATGTATGGAGGGCTGTGTCCATACCCAGAGGCTTACTTAGTCATGTAAGTATGATTGGACTGTGTAGTGGTTTAGGCCTGGTTGGCAGCCAACCACAATGCAACATCTCTCTCTCCCTTCCCCTCCGGCAATGAGAAGGGACAGAGAGCCAGGCTTGGGGTTCAAGATAGGACTGGAATGGGGAAAAAGTCACCTTTATGATCACGAGCAAAAGTCAGACTCGTTAGGGGAAGAAAAAAAAGAACATACATTTATTACAGACACTAACAACACATAACAGAGTAGGACAGTGAGAAGCATTGCCACATCTTGAGAACACCTTCCCCCCACCCCTCCCTTCTTCCCGGGCTCAGCTCTGCTCCCAATATCTCTACCTCCTCCCCCAGTGGCGCAGGGGCAGGGAATGGGGGGTGCAGTCAGCGCTGCCAGTTTCTTCATCTTCAGTGAGGGGAGTGTCCGGAATTTGTTCCTCCTGCTCCATCGTGATCCCCCTCTCACAGCAGACAGTCCTCCACAAACTTTCTCTGACATGAGTTCCTCCCATGGGCCGCAGCGTTCCCCACACTGCTCTGTCATGGGTCACTAACTTTCTCCGACTGGATTCCCTCCCACGGCTGCAGCCCTTCCCGAGCTGCTCCGGCGTGGGACTCCCCCGCATGCTGCAATCCTCCCAGCACTGAATTACAGCAGCGGGGCTACCTTTTCCCATGAGAACCCGGCCTTCTTCGGGCACAGAACCTTGATTAGGCAAGCAGAAGCCACAGGCCATAAATCAGTGTTTGCTCCACTGTAGATCTTCATGGGTGGCGGGGGGGGGCCGCCCTGCCGTCTCACCACAGGATACAGGGGGGTCTCTGCTCCGGCACACCTCCCCCTCCTTTCTTCCTCCGTTCCTCCACTGACCTTGGTGTTCATGCAGCTGCAGCAACTCCTCCTCACAAGTCTGACTGCACATCACCATGTCCCTTCTTAAATACGTTATCGCAGAGGCGCAGCTGATTGGCTCAATTTCCCAAACAGAAGTGGAGCTGACTTGGAGCTGGGGGAGCTTCGAGAAGCTTCTCACAGGGGCTGACCTGATAGCCCCCTCCCCTGCCACCAAAAATCTCCACCACTCACTCAACCCAGAACAGACTGTGTCTACCAAACAATGGAAGAAGGTCCTCACAGAAGATGACTAGAAGGGACAGTGTTATGCCTCCCATATGAGTGTTATATAGTTGCTCACCAAGGCCCAAGAAGACCATGGTCTGGGGGAATTTGCATTCATAACTTCACCTTCTGAGAAAGGTGCTTTCATTCAGTGATACTAGCTCCTGCTCCACAAACTTCTTGCCTTTGAGTATGGTACTAGGAGCTGAAACTGGAACTGGAAGCTCCCTATACCCACCAGAGAATAAGAGCAGTTTAACCATCAGGAGAGGGGCTGGAACACATAGAATGTGCAAGTGGCATGGTCACACTTGTAATCTGCTGGATCGGAACCCTTATGCCATGTAAATGTTTAATCCATGTAGTACTCGGAGGTCTTGATGTTACCCCAAGCAAAATGGTAAACGTTTATCACCAAAGTACAACATGAGCTGCAGGTTTTTTTTTTTCCATGTGTCTAGTCTTTTTGATTTACTTTTTCCCCAATAATAGTTTTGTTCCTGAATCCTGACAGGGGTGTTAGGGAGCACTGCAAGTTGTGAATTCACAGAAGAAACTCCATTGACGATTGATAAGAGGGCAAAGACGTTAAGCCTTTCCTTAAAACATCTGCTTGGCTAAATTTAAAAGCTCTCTGCACAGCACATGGACCTCTGCGACTCCTATTCCAGGGCATCTAACAATATCCAAGTCTTGTATGAAGCCTGCACACCAAGAAATACACTAAGGAGAAAGTTCCCCTTTCTGAACCCAGACACCTTTTCCATAATCTAAACCAGAGCCGAGAGCTAACACTGCTTCCTTCAGTAAAATAAAATAACAGTTGTGATTAGAACAGGTCTCTAAGAAAATATGCTGTAGTTGTGATTAGATTAGGTCCCCAAGAAACTATGTTATTCTCTTTACAGACAGCCACAAAATATGTATCTAAATTCAGGCTGTGATGATGGATAGAAAGCCATATGCATTTAACCACTTTCATTTATAAAAATAAGAAATAGGTAGAATAATTGATCTTGATCACAGACAGTGTCTCAAAGGTCTTAGGAGGTAGGATGTGTGTGCATTCACCTCTCAAGAGAGTGAGAAGGTCTTTGTTTCACCTGAGTGATTTAGTGATATCCAGAAAGAAGACATGAGCAAAGCCAATTCCTTGATTCTCAAATCAAGAGAGATTTAAGTGTGGTCTCTATGGCAAGGGGTAGACTGTATTTTCTGTTGTAGACAAGCACAGTCTCCAGGTCTTTATCTCTGACCTATACAGTTTTGAGGTTCTCTTCCTCTCTTTTGCCTCACTGAAAGATCTCTGTTTTCTAGCAGCCATGTAAAGAGCCTAACTTTCATTTGGCCCTTGCCCATGCTTAAGCTATTGAAGAAGAGAAGAACGAGGGGGACTAGATCTAAGAGGTTTGAGAACAACCATGATGAACGCATCAGGTTTCATCAAAAGTTTTAATCAAAAATCATGAGACATTATTCTATTAGCTTCACTGGGCATGGAATCAGACCCCATCTGAAATCATGAACCAGGACTCCCAGGATAAATTGTCCTACTATTCTTTCCAGAATGTTTGCAGGATTTTGAGTGCTACGGGAAGATGACCCAGAAATTGTAGCAAAGAAAAGAATATCATTGCACAAGGAAAGATAAAACAGAAGCACATCCATCAGTTTAGTATGGTTTAATTAGATGAAACCCAAGATATATTGGCAATCATTTAACAGATACTCTGCATGCTGGGGGATGAGGAGGTGATTTACAAACACATTTTTTTCCAAATGTAAATGCAAGAAAAAGACATGTAAGCAAATCTTTTTGCTGCATTTGAAAGTTTAAACAAGGTAAGTAATCTGAATTTGGATTAGAAATCATGATACTGATATTATCCTTATATTTGAAAAATGCAATTCTCTTAGAAAAAGCTGAAATTTAAAGATCTATTATTTACTAATAAGAAGTAAGTGTTCTTGAATATTAAAGAGCAGAGAGAAGTTTGGGAATGAAATGGATCTTAGTTGTATGAGAGGAAAAATATCTGTAAAAATAAATCAGTATTATTATACCTTACATTTCTTCTGATACGATACAGGAATTTGGAAATAATTTCCCTAAAGGAAGTGGCATATAATTAGCAGAATATGGTAGGAAGCTTAATTACATAAGGCTACAATGACTTTCTCCAATGAAGGTGAAATTATTGGTGTGTTTTGTGAAATGAATATAGGAACTTCTCTTAATTTCCTGAGCTTATTAACAAAAAAAGTTAGGAAATTATTAAAAAAAAAACAAGACTCTTCTCAGGAATTTACATTCAAGTTTTAGGTTCTGTCTGTTCCTGAGTTAGAAATAAAAAATATTCAGGAAAAGAAAGAGAGACTTATTAAAAAGGATTAAAGTTTATTTTAGAAACTGAGTATATTAATGAAAGGTCACAACATTAATATGAATAATTCCCTCCTAAGAGATCTGACATTTCATCTAGCATGAAAAGCCCCATCGCACAACCAAGCTTCTCCCAAGTGTGCTCAACATATGGGACAACAGTTGAAAGTGTTCATAAAAATAATTCTACTGAAGAAATGCACTTTTGGTAGAGCAATCTACCATCACTGCTGTGATAGTGGGGTTTAATCATTTGTCTAGAAGAGATCAAATAGCCAGAACTTGTTAATAAAAAGAATATTCTTCCACACTCAGATATCTAGGTGCAGTTAATATCTGAGTTTCTATTTCAATAGTGCACTTCAATTACAGAGAAATTTTATACTGTGTGACATGAAGAGTTTCTACTCATATTCTGGTGGACTAGAAGGTCAGGGCTGTATGATTTTTTTTTAAATTATGACAAAAAATGATGTGAAGATTGCAGCTAAAAGCAGATAAAATGGAAGTGTGAAGTCACCCCTGGGCCAAATCCCTTAACTTTCTGGTTACAATGGAGAGTGAGTTTTCATCCTTGGGTTTTCAAAGCAAGGTATCTGACAGAGGCCAAAAAGGACTGAATGAAAGTAATGGAGAAAGAAAGTGAACTGGAGCTATGCAGGAAGACAGTTTAGCTCAAGGAAATTTCTACAGACAGAGATCTGTCTACAATGGGATTACAGTGTTGGTGAATAAGGGAAGAACAACTGACACACTTTACATGGACTTGTGCAAAGCATTTGACACTGTCCTGCACAACATACTTGTCTCTAAATTGGAGAGACATGGACATGGATTTGATGAACGGACCACTTGGTGGATAAGGAATTGGCTTGGATGGTAACACTCAAAGAGTTGCAGTCAGCAGCTTGATGTCCAAGTGGAGAGCAGTGATAAGTGGTATTCCTCAGGGGTTTTTGTTGGGATGGTAGTGTTTAACATCTTTGTTGGCAACATGGACATTGGGATTGGGTACACCCTCAGCAAGTTTGTCAGTAACACCAGGCTCTATGATGCAGTTGACAAGCTGGAGGGAAGGGATGCCATCCAGAGGGACCTTGATGGGCTTGAGAGGTCGGCCTGTGCAAACCTCATGAAGTTCAACAAGGCCAAGTGCAAGGTCCTGTACCTGGGTGGGGGCAATCCCAAGAACAAATACAGGCTGGGTGAGGAGTGGCTTGAGAGCAGCCCTGCAGAGAAGGACGTGGGGATGTTGATGTTAGGCTTGATGACAAGCCTAAGATGACCTGTCAATGTGCATTTGCAGCTCAGAAGGCTGCATCAAGAGAAGTGTGACCAGCATGTTGAGAGAGGTGATTCTCCCCCTCTACTCTGCTCTCATGAGACCCCACCTGCATACTGTGTTCAGCTCTGGGACCACAAAATAAGAAGGACATGGCCCTCTGTTGGAGTGAGTCCAGAGGAGGGCCACAAAGATGATCAGGGGGATGAAACACCTCTGCTATGAAGACAGGCTGAGAGATTTAGGGTCATTCTGCCTGGAGAAGAGAAGGCTCTGGGGAGACCTTATATCAATCTTCCAGTACTTAAAGGGGGCCTTACAGGAAAGCTGGAGAGGGACTTTTTACAAGGATGTGTAGTGATAGGACAAGGGGTAATGTCTTTAAACTGAAAGAGCATATATCTAGATTAAATATAAGAAAGATGTCCTTCACAATGAGGATGGTGAGGCACTGGAACAGGTTGCCCAGAGAAGCTGTGGCTGCCCCCTCCCTGGAAGGGTTCAAGGCCAGGTTGGATGGGGCTTTGAGCAACCTGGTCTGGTGGAAGATGTCCCGGCCCATGCCAGGGGGGTTGGAAGTGAATGATCTTTAAGGTCCCCTCCAATCCAAACCATTCTATGATTCTATGATCTTTAGGCTCTCTGCCTTCATCGCAGTGTGAGGGTACAGTACAGTGCCTCCTTTCTTCCCCCTGTGATACAACAGCTGACTGTCAGCTGATAAATTCCCTGTTTGGCAGCATATGTTTTGCTTCAGTTGATTTTTCTGATTAGTAGCCTGCAAACACAGTGGATGTTTATGTTCACAGTGCTATTATAAGCTTCCTACTTCCAATCCATTAAGCATAGTCTGTGATCATGTGCACACCACATCTTATTATACAAACATATGTAATCCATCAAACAATTCAAAAAAGTAGAACTCTTCAAAGTTTGTATAATTGACTTATAAACTCTGTTTGCTTTGTGGAATATGCACAGAAGGCAAGTTAAATGAACAGTTGAAAGCATACCACACATTAAATAAGAATCAAAGCAGATGTGGCTGTACAAAACCAAGGAACCCCTCCCTTCCCCCAAAACAGAGATGGAGATTATACTTGAAATCAGTAGAGCATTCAATGGTATGTTGTGGGTTATGGTTTTGCTTCTGAAGTATTGGAATTAATGTTCTATGGGATAAGGAGGACAGAGCAATTTTTCATTATCATTAATCTCCCAAAAGCATGTATAAGAGAAAAATAGCAGCCAGTAGCTAATTAGACATCTGCTTTAAAAAAAACAAAATTCATGTTGCATTTTTTTTCTGTAGAATTAATACATGTGAAATGTGCCAGACAGCAAGGGCTGGAGATGGAATATCTCTATTTGCAGAGCAAATGCAGCCCCATATGTGTCTGACCCAGGCTAGGACAGTTGTTCAGCCTTCCCATATGGCCTTTAACAAAAAAAAACAACCAACCAAACAAAAAAACCACAACAACAACAACAAAAACACAAAATGATTCATTTTAGGATCACCTCGTAAAAATAAAGCGTGCTCTTTAACTCTTTTCAGAAGATCAGCCGCAACCTGAGGTAGTACTTATGTGTACTACTGTCTTTATCTGCAAATGTTGAAGTAAACTGGTATTGACACACTGGAGTCTGATATTTCCCAAGCATGATAATTCCCATCCACATTATTTTCTGAGAGGCTATTCCTGCTAAAGAAATTAGCTCTCCTCCTTCCCAGTTGAATGATCTAATTCATAGGCTTATGGTCCCAAAGGTTTAAAAACAAAGTATCTGAAGTCTCAAAATGTCTGGCAGATTAATGTGCATATCAGCAAGATTTTAACTGCAGATGCTGTGAAGTTGCTATCATTTCACAGAGCAGGTTGTGGAGGTCTCACTTATCACAGCCACCACTGCTGGAAAACTCTGTAGCATCAGAAGCACTGATCATAAGTGGACACTTTCCAGGCTTCTGCGTTCACAAGCAATCTCTATATACCCACCACATTTCCTGAGAATGGGACACCCCACCTTATGTCTGCCTATCCTACACATCAAAAGCCTTAATCTCTCTATTCAACCAATCACACTTGTGTTACTGTAAAAGACAAAAAGTCCTATTTCTATTCCTCTTTCATACAAACATAAACATAAAATCAACTGTAGAGTTGACTTTTTCTATTACATAGCAAGAGCATGACTCTTGCCTGCCCCAGGTAGTTTATTGTCTAAGTGTCATACCTGAGATCTAAGAGTGACACCTTGGATGTAAGGGTAAGATACACACATCTAAGTCATGTGTTTTGTTTAGGCTATACTACAGCAACGTAAGAATTATCACCTCACTATATAAAAATGTCTGTATGCATAGAATTTATTTATATATATATATATATATTTAAACAAATTGGAAAATGTATCTGAAAATCAGGGGGATTTATTTGCTTGAGCCTGGACAATGTAAAAGAATTATTGGGATAACTAATATGCCCCAGAAGTCATTAGTAACCTCCAATAAACTGAGGCATACTTCTATCTGTATGCCAATGTTATTTGATAACTTTATTTCAAGAAGCTACAATGAGAGAAAGAGAAATTACTTATGAGATCAAAACTTGAAATATAAGCTTCATATCCAGGAGGGAACACTAATCAAAGCCTGATAATTATCAGTTTGATTTTGCAAAGTCTTAGCTGTCCCCAACTCCATGTCAGTTCTGCAGGATCTGCTGAGCATTTTGCAAAACCGAAATCCTCTTGAAAAGCATGATTACCCAGGGACTGATTTTGCCATCCTTGTTGCTGATTTCAGCAGCAGTGTTTGTGAAGTAAGGTGGTGGTGTGAATGAGTTACTTATGCTGCTTGTTTTAGATAAAGGAATATCTGAAAGAGACTCAGGCATAATTTTGCATTAAAGTTGTTTGCACGTAGCATGGAAACTGCTCTAAAGATCATCTCTAGCAGGCAATCTTATCTTTACAGAAACTGCTCGAAGGTATCTTTCTGCAATTCACAGTGTAATTTCTTTGATCTTTATTTTCTTTTTCCCTAGAGTGGATTACTAAAGACAGATATACCTGTTAAGATATGCTAAGAAAAATGCAACATGAATGAGGACACTTATCTCTCTGAATGCAACACTGGTAGGATAATACACTGAAAACCACACATGGCACTGTTTTCCCAATTTTTCAAAATGACTAAAAGCCTTGTCAATGACTAAGTATCGAGCTGGACCTTAAAACTTGCTAGATGAAAATAAGAAACCCCCTTACAAACCTTGCTCTACAATATTATTTTTCAAGCAATGGGAGTCACAGTTTTGCCACAAGTAGCATAAATATGATTGAATAATTTGCTGTCCTGGGGTTATATATAACATGAGGTTTGATTTTAAAACCTTGGCACCAATTATTTTTAGCTATTATTCTTGAAATTAAAAAAAGTAAGTTCAACATTGCAACACAAATTTAGTGGCTGTAAAAACTTTTTGCACCAGTGATTCACAAATTCTCACAGATAAGGACTGGACAGGACTGTTTGGTCAGTTAATTTGACCCTATCTTTCTATCAGGAACCTTTCGTTCTTTTACTTCTATGCTAAGCTCATTAAGTGTTCTAACCAGTAACTTACAGGAAATTTCCCATTCTTGATTCGAAGACATTGGAGCTGGAAAATGCAATCTGCTCCAGTGGCCAACTGGCCTTGATGATCAAAGTTTATTTTTGCTATGGATTTCTTTGACATCATTTCCAAGCTATTAGTCTACCTGAGGGGAACTAAACCAAAATTATCCTCTGTAGATAATGTATGCAGAAATATTACCATCGTGTCCCCACTCTGTCACATTAAAAATAGGGACATGAACCCAATATTCCTATTGTGTAGGAAGATTCCTTACCCAGAAGGCAGTATCCAGAGAAGGTGACATAATGCTCCTTATTCAGCCTGTTGTTACAGATACTTCCACCTAAAGAAGGCACAAAAATTGCTTCAATTAGTATAGCATAATTTAGACCAAGTATACTAGTTTCTAAGTCATAAGTACTGGGCTGAGACCTTGTCAAACATTCTGTCTGGCCCTTATCTAAATAATCAGCTCAAAGCCACGTAAGATCTGAAGTGCAGAGGTGCCAAAGAGAGTAATTTCTGTCCCTTGCTGGGGAGCATACAGAAAAGGGCTCGAGGGCCACCTAAAAGCCGTGACCATCTGTTCAGGGACAGGAGTAGGTCCTTCTGAGACAGAGTCTCCATTGTTAAAAACAGTGGTGTCTCTCTTCTACTTGTGAAAGTTTAAAGATGTTTTTAGAGAAGCCGTTCTTTGGTTGATACTACAGAGAACAGCAGCCTTTCAAGGGAAATATCACTGCAAAATCCTCCCTAAGGTATTATCATGATCACTTCAACAGAGATGATGGAGAAACAACCCAAGGTGGAGGTACTGACTGCTAGAAAACATCTCTCTGAACCAACACAAAATGAGAGAAAACCTCACTCAGCATCTTGAGATCGATTTGGCCTCACTTTAAGTCCACTGATTTCAATTAGCACCCTGGAACTAATTTCTCCTCTGATCTCCAGTGCACCTGAGCTGCCTTGCTGGTTTATTGGCCCCCTCTCCTTTGACTGTAATTTTTTCTGGCTGCAGGCCAGAAGGAACATTAAGCACCTGAATTTCCAAATTTAATTATAGTGTTTAAATAATGATACAGAGCATCGATTCCATTTACTCACAATGGTACAAACTAGCTTTAAGTATTTAACACTTAGGGCACTTCCTGTCTCACCACTCTCTGTTTAATCACCTTCTGTCAATTAGAAAAATCTCTAAGAGGCTGGTCTGCTTTATACCATTAGAGAAACTGAATACCCCAGGCATTACAGCAGTTTTTATTTGGTATTTTATGTCCTGGAGAGAACAATTTGCTTGAAATGAAGTAGATGGTGTATTTGAATCTTTATATTACACATCTACAACTCACTCTGAAACTGCTTGAGTACTGGCACATTCTGGCCTAAGTTTATAACTAGTGCATTTATAAACTCTTTTTTGCTGGTCTGGCTGCACAGAAGGACTTTAAGGCAGGGATACATATTTTTTTGCAGAGAAATTAATGTCTAGAAGGCTCAGAGCACGTCTGATGCAGGGCAGTCATGTGTTTCATAGTGTCCGGGGAGAGCCCCCTATGGAGTGCCAGTGCCTGAGTAAATTGCAGCCACACAGCCCCAGGATTCTGCCTGTAGATATCTGCTGTGGGCAGCTGGTGAGGTGCTCTTGGTCCCCAGGTCCTGCGAGGCCACAATGGTGCTGCATCCTGGGCAACTACTCTGGGAGCTGAGCTAGTCTGAGACAAGCCAAGAGCTGCCTGCTCTCTGCTTTCTGAATATTTGAAACTAATTCCAGCAAAAATCCATCCAAGAACTACAGACAACAGCACTGTGACAGCACACCTATGCCACAGAGCTTGGAGCTCTCTGGTTTAATGAGGCTAAGCGGCAGGTTTGCAACTGCGCTCATGCTTTCCCCTAAGGCTCTGGCCAGATGAAGTTCACTTGTCCTTGTCATGTTTGTTTACAACATCAGCAAATCCATCCTTCCCTCTCTACCCTGGGACCAAATCACACTACATGCATTAGGCCCTCTACTCATTCTTCTTCCTCATCTCTGACCAATGCTTGTATATAATCACTCCTAAAGGTCATCCACATAAGTGGGTCTTTCTCTGCTGTACCTTTCACTTTGCTGCTGTTGGCATCTTGCTTTCTGTGCCTTGTCAGTGCTCATACACCCAGGGAAAACAGAAGGACCCTGATTCCAGTCTGGCCATGTGGATAGTGCATGGGAAAGCTTAGTTTGGCCCTTCTGTCCCCGAAGTCCATGGCATATATCTTTGATATGGATACGGCAGGGTTGTACTGTATTTTCTCCACGTGCCAGTGCTGCCAATGAGAGGTTGGGGAGCAAGGGAAGCATGGGCACTAGGAGGGGAAAGCAGATACAAATGTATTTAAATTGATGGCTTTCCCTTCTTGGGACTGAAATCACAGGCTTTCTAGCCTAAGTTTCCCATACTGACTTTATCAGACAATTCCCTTCTTGTTCTCTGTGCCACAATTGTTCAGCTGCCCTCCTAGGGGAGGCTAATTTTTTCAGCTTCCTTGAACTGATTAAGAGCAGCTTTACATTAATAGCAACGTCCTCTTGACAGCTCTTAATGCTATACTGCTGCAGCAACAGTCCCAACACCTTATCCAGCAGTCCTAAATAGCAGAATTGCAAATCCCCACTGCCGAGTGAAGCCAAGAAATATCCCATCCCTAGTGTCCTGGATGGTCCCACCAGCCGGGCAGAGGACAGGTCTCTTGCCTCATCCTTTGCAGTTGCTAATAATGTCACAGCCAGGCTGATGCTGCCCTGACAGCCCAGCTCAGGGCTCATTGCACCCACTTGGGAGATGTTTTTTCCCCCTCCTTACTATTTCATCCACCACCTGTGAGTGTTTACTGCCACTGGGCTTCACAATCAATCTGATTTGCTCATCTGCCCCCCAGGGAGAGATTTACTCACTGCAGACATCTCTTCTTTCTGTCCTTACCTCCTCCAAGATCCATTAGTGTCTGCTGTCACTCACGGAATGAGCCATAAAGCTGCAGACCACTTAATATCTTGTTTGGCTTTCCTTACAACCACCCTCATGATTTTATTTAATCCTGTCGTGGTTTGGGCCTGGTTGGCAGCCAACCACAATGCAGCAGCTCTCTCTCCCTTCCCCTCCGGCAATGAGAAGGGACAGAGAGCCAGGCTTGGGGTTCAAGATAGGACTGGGATGGGGAAAAATTCCCCTTTATGATCACGAGCAAAAGTCAGACTCGTTAGGGGAAGAAAAAAAAGAACATACATTTATTACAGACACTAACAACACATAACAGAGTAGGACAGTGAGAAGCATTGCCACATCTAGAGAACACCTTCCCCCCACCCCTCCCTTCTTCCCAGGATCAGCTCTGCTCCCGATATCTCTACCTCCTCCCCCAGTGGCGCAGGGGCAGGGAATGGGGGGTGCAGTCAGTGCTGCCAGTTTCTTCATCTTCGGTGAGGGCAGTGTCCGGAACTTGTTCCTCCTGCTCCATCGTGGTTCCCCCCCCCCACAGGAGACAGTCCCCCACCAACCCCCTCCAAAATGAGTTCCCCCCACGGGCCACAGTTCTCCCCACACTGCTCCTCCATGGGTCACTAACTCTCTCCGACTGGACTCTCCCCCACGGCCGCAGCCCCCCCCGAGCTGCCCTGGCGCAGGACCCCCACACACGCTGCAACCCTCCTAGCACCGAACTACAGCAGCGGGGCCACCCTTTCCCACGAGACCCCGGCCTTCTTCAGGCACAGAACCTTGATCAGGCAAGCAGAAGCCACAAGCTGTAAATCAGTGTCTGCTCCACCGTAGATCTTCATGGGTGGCGGGGGGGGCCGCCCCGCCATCTCCCCACAGGATACAGGGGGGTCTCCGCTCCGGCACACGTCCCCCCTCCTTTCCCCCCCACTCCTCCACCGACCCTGGTGTTCACGCAGCCGCAGCAACTCCTCCTCACAAGTCCGACTGCCCGACACCACCACGTCCCTTCCCAAATACGCCATCACAGAGGTGCAGCTGATGGGCTCAATTTCCCAAACAGAAGTGGAGCTGATGTGGAGCTGGGGGAGCTTCAAGAAGCTTCTCACAGGGGGCTGCCCCGATAGCCCCCTCCCCTGCCACCAAAAAACTCCACCACTCACTCCACCCAGAACAAATCCTTTCAAACATCTGCAAGTTTGGTCTTAGCCTTAATGGTTACTAATGGTTTCTTCTACCTAGTGAGTGCCCTGTGGTCCCTCTGACTTGGTGGTAGGAGCAGATGGGGATGTGGAGCTGCTTGGATGTGCTCACGTAGCTTTTTTCAGAATTTTCCCTCCCCACATGAGGGCAAGTAATTTCCTATCAGATACAACTGCTCTTTCTTCTGACAAAAATACCTTAGCAGACCATCTCTAAATATGTTCAGTTATATCAGTCTGGTGTAGGTTATTCAACAGCCCTTATCGTTTTTCCTGAGTTACTCTGTTATCTAAGACACCATTTACTAGAATTATAGTTTTATCTCTCAGATAAGACAAGTATTCCTGGATCTGCCTTTTTTGGGCCATCATATCTTCATCACAGCTCTAAAATAAACCATTGAATATAAGTGCTAAAATAATGTCTAAATTCCATACAACATACTGTATCTTAGGTGTCAAAAATACCTTCTTGTTGATGTGATATTTTCCTTCTTTCAACCTGAACTCCCATCTTCCTTTTTACTAGTTGGTCACTGGTTTTCACACCACAAAGATTTGGAGGCAGTAAAGTGGTTTATGAGATAATTTTTCCTATGTAACTACTTGCATTTGCGAAGAGATTTTTAATTCTCTGTAATAAATATTAGTAGAAACGTGGTGGAGAAAACCATAATCTCAGCTTGCTTCATAACTTTATTCTCCTCCTTACACACCTCCTTCCTGAGAATAACAAATCTGGGGGGTTTTACTTCTTTTTTTTTTTTTTTTTTTAAAAAAAAAAAAAAAAAAAAAAAAAACAAACAAAAAAAACCAAACCAAACCAAAACAAAACAACTCTGTAGCTTCATATTGATGCTGTCATTCTTCTTACACAATTACTTTCAGAACAAAGGAAGTGTAAAATGTTCCCATTTCACTTGAGGGCATTTTATATTCACCTACCATTCAGATGTGAATGCCCACACCAGGACCACAGTCTGGAGAATGAGCAAATGCAAACGAGCAAATGCCCACTCCTCCTCCTGCTTCCCAGGGCAACTCTCCAACCTGAATTGATGGAGGACTGTCACAGGGAGCCTGAGGTGTGAACAAGCCCTTCATCTCAACAGAGCATTGAATCTTAAGATTAATGTAGGTGGAGGAAAAAAACTTTTCCCAAAAGGCTTAGGCACGTTCACATCATTTGTAAATGCAATTACTGTAATAGTATGCTCCACTCGGTATAATGTAATTTGCATGAGCAAGTGGTCTATATTTAGTTTAAAGAGAGGCTGTTTATTGAGTGTAACATGAGGCTCAAACTTTACAAATGAAGACTACAGACCATGGCTAAAAGTATTTGTCCTTTTTCTCTGAGTGCATTTGACATCTCTGCTTTACATGGAGCATATTCTGCTTGGATAAATGAAGAAAATTGCAGGGCTCCAATTCCATGGGGCAACCTGCAGTGTGTGAGTTAAAGTTGCATACTGCAATTTTTCACCAGGTTTTTGCTGGAAAATTTCACCAGAATATAAAATAGTAGAAAACATCAGTCTCATCTATTAGCTTTGAAAAATAGACAGCACAGGCACGGCAAATGAAAACTGGAATATGTGCATACGTGCAAGGCCTCCAGAGGAAAAGGCATGGAGGACTGCTGGGAATCAAATAAGGTTCAGGAAAGATCTGATAGAAATTTGTGTTCTTGGGAGGAGGGAAGGGAGACATACATTGAGGAAACTTGATTTTTTTTCAGGGAAAATTATGTTTTCTCCTTCATCTCTCTCATTTCCTCTCAAGCCCGTGTGCATTCATTCCCCCTGGCCTGTGAAATATGTTGAATAGGAATTGGCATAAGAGGAGAGTTCTCTGGCTCTTTTCTCTTGCAGCGTCCTCCTTACATTGAAAGGGTGTTTTTAATTGGCACGGAATCTTGCACACATGGTCTCTGCATGGGCTTTCTCTGCTGGATAAATTTTCTCCTGTGGCTGTTTACAGAGAGGGCTTGTAGCTGAGACGAGAATGGGATTATATCCTCTAATTTTTAAGGTTTGTTTTTTTTTTACACTACAAAAAACACAAGGTGATTTGTTCCTAAATGCACGAAGCTTTTTATTATTGTTGTTATCTCAAATTCATTTTGTGGAGGTTCACAAATTTCATATGAGGTTATTTTTATGTCCAGATAGAGCCCCAGAGTTTTATAGTGTAAGTGACGACACAACTCGTTAGAGTAGCAGGCACAGCAGTATGGAAATCCAGAATAAAACCAAAAGGCTATGGAGGCTACATTCATAAAACAAAATGAGGCAGTAAACCAAAAGGAAGCATTCTCTGAAGTTGGTTATTTCATTTCTGATGGCATCAGCTCCCACAAAACAGGCAAAAAGTATAGACAGATGTAATCTTTTGCTACATAAGTTTTGTCAGATAATAAATGTAAATACTGCCACATTCTCTGGAATTGTTGGCTTTATTTGAGAGACCTGGAAAAAAAATGTCCTTCCTGAGAAATATTTAAACCAGAAGCAATTTTCTATTGTAGAGAAACTAGTAATAATCAATTTCTTTCTCAGTTTTTTGGGGCACTCTAGTGACTAGTGAATTTTCCTTTAACAAAAAAATATCTCATATGGGAGATGAGACTTGAGACCAGAGATGAAAGATGTTCTGCTGCATGGTTTTGACATGGACCATTGTAATCTGTCCAAACACAAAGTTCAAAACTAGATGCCTGGTTTTAACTGATCATTCATTAGTGACATAGATCTCAATCTTTGGATCTAGATCTAAAGCTCCTCAAATTCTGAATAGTTCAGGACAGTGGTTAAACAATATTGTATTTTTGTTGCTGTACCACACACACAGGGGAAAAAAAAAAAAAAAAAAAGAATAAAATAAATAAAACCACACCTTTTTCAACTGCTTACTTCGTTGTCTGTTGAACAGTCAAGATTGGAGGCAGATGCTTGGATGTTTGCAACGATCCCACAATATTCTGCTGTTTTGATTTTTTCTTTTATAATGCTCAGGCCACAGAAAAAGAAACTCACTAGAGATATTATTGCAAAAAGTATGCTTTATGTGAATTTATGTTCTATTTAGCCCATATTGTTTAGAATAGTGAATAAACTTCACAGAGTAGCTTGAAGATAAATAGACAGTGAGACACACATGTAAAAATATGTTGTGAGTGGCAACATTAGAAGCCATGAACTGGGACTCTGCAGTCACCAGCATTTGCCTGTTTAACCAGGAGAATTGTAAAGCTCATGAAGAAAGAAAAAGACCTCACAAGCTGCTAGGACTGAAAACTTTTCTGGTTTAATTACTTAAAACCATAACAGTGAATTGTTAATGGAATTTCAGTTTTGTTCTCTTCTGCAGAGTGTCTTATACTGCTCATACCATATCACTGAGCACCTTCTCACCTCCTGGCACTGCATTGGTGTGCCTAGTCTTTGTCACACATGACTCATTGTTCTCTTGGTTTCCAGAGAAGGTCAGTGTGAGAGTCTCAGTGGTATGTTTGCATGTTTTTAATGTCTGTTGTTCTTATACAGAGTTACGAAAATGGAAGAAGTTAGAAAAATGGAAGAAATAGGTGTTGGAAATATCCCCTTGAGTCTTGGGGGAATTAGCTGGTTTTTGGGGTAACTCTGTTACACCTGAGAGGCAGAACTCTTGATCACTTCTCTAGAATGGGGATGACATAAAACTGTAAGGGCACCACTCAGAAATCTTGTGTCAGCCTGCTGTGTTCTTTGATGATGAAGACTAAGACTTAGGAGTCAGAGAGGTCAGAACAGGTCTGAGGGTGCCAAGGTAGCCCGCCTCATTTCAGGGGCCACTGCGATGTCTTGTGTTAATGAGAGTTTCCGCAGGTTGGCGAGCAGTGGTCATTTAAGTGGAAAGTAATATAAGTGTGCTTAATCAGTTTCGGATCATTGTATGTCAAGAAGGGATGGGGCCTTCCAGCCAGCCAAGATATTATGGAAACTAAGATCAGTGATGATCTTGAGTGTAACATACTCTGCAAGGTATAATATGCTCCTCCAGGCACTGGAAGCTGCCTTCTGCTGTTGCTTTCTAATTGTCATATAACAATCCCCACATAAAGCACAGACTGTCACACTTTGGAAGGTTGAATGTTTCAATATATGTCTGAAAAGAGCATCCAAGACATAGATGAATCTGAATTCTCTGACTACACAGAGACAGAGGAATTGACTGTAAAGGGTTTGGAAAGGACAACCTGTCAAATGTTAGCTTAATCTGTGTAAACCCCTAGGTTAGATTGGCAAAGCCATCATATATTCCAGGGGAAAACGTGCTTTATTTTGGCATTAAAAGAAAAAAAAAAAAAAAAAATGCTTTGTAGGTCACTGAAGTTTATAATTGCTGAATTTCAGATGTCATCTATGACCAAAATGCCTTCTCTGTTCATTCTGATTACAAGAAATGTCTTCTAATCAAAGTTACTATCTCCTAGTGTCAGGAAAAGTTATTGATTCTGGTGGGTTAACCCTGACTGGACACCAGGTGTCTATCCAAGCCGCTCTATCACTCCCCTCCTCAGCTGGACAGAGCAGAGAAAATATTAAAAGAGGTTCATGGGTTGAGATACAGACAGGGAGAAATCACTTACCAATTACCGTCATGGACAAAACAGATACAACTTGGAAAAAAATAAATTTATTAACAATCAAATAAGAGTAAGATAATAAGAAACACAGCAAAATCTTAAAAACACCTTCCCCACAACACTCTCTTCTTCCAGGGCTCAACTTTACTTTCAATTTCTCTACCTCCTCCCCCACACTGGCACAGGGGAATGGGGAATGGAGGTTGTGGTCAGTTCATCACATGTTTTCTCTGCTGCTCCTTCCTCCTCAGGGGGAGGACTCCTCACACTCTTTCCCTGTTCCAGCATGGGATCCCTCCCACAAGGGACAGTCCTCCATGAACTTCTCCAACATGAGTCCTTCCCATGGGCAGTTCTTCATGAACAGCTCCAGTGGTGGTCCCTTCCACAGGGTGCAGTCCTTCAGGAACAGACTGCTCCAACGTTGATCCCCCACAGGGTCACAAGTCCTGCCAGCAAAACTGCTCCAGCATGGGCTTCTCTCTCTATGGGGCCATAAGTCCTGCCAGGACCCTGCTCTAATGTGGGCTTTCCACGAGGGTCGCAGCCTCATTCAGGCATCCACCTGCTCCAATGTGGGGTCCTCCACAGGCTGCAGGTGGGTATCTTCTCCACTATGGACCTCCATTGGCTACAGGGTCACAGCCTGCCTCATCATGGTCTTCGCTATGGTCTGCAGGGAAATCTCTGCTGTGGTGCCTGGAGCACCTCCGCCCCCTCCTTCTTCACTGACCTTGGTGTCTTCAGAGTTGTTGCTTTCACATATTCTCACTCCTTTCCTCGGCTGCAAGTTCTGTTGTGCAGGGGGTCTTTTTCCCATCCTTAAATACATTATCACAGAGACAGCTACCACCACTGCTGATGGGCTCAGCCTTGGCTGGAGGCGGGTCTGTCTTGAAGCTGGTTCGCATTGGCTTTATCAGACATGAGGGAAACTCTTAGCAGACAGAATGACAGTCTAAGTCATCCCGGAAGTGCTTACTTATCACCCTTATATGAAAAGAAAATCTAAATGACCTACTTATATAGAGGCTTTACATTGTAAACATCAAGTGGTGAAATGAATTCCATCTTATAGTGACCACCGGTCAATAAAATGGGAGATGAAATTAAATTTCTTCTCACAGAAACCACCCCTGCAGTTCCTCCCTCTATCAAAACCTTGCCATACAAACTCAATACAATAATAAAAAGTGAATTACCATCTAAGATGTCTTCATATACTTATTATACAACCACAAGCCATCCAGGCCTTCATTTCAGCAGATCAAACCTGAGAAGACAGTAGGGCTATATTTCTCTATGGATAACACTAAAGGGCTAATTAGCAGGGTAAAATTTACGTATTTCATATTTAATCCAGTAACCAAATACCATATACAGGCAAGTTAGCAATCATGTGCAGCACTGTAATAGGAGAAGGAACACAATGAATGATGTCTACATTATCCCAATCATGTCTTTATCTTGCAGCCTTTCTGGCATAATTAAAATTTGTTGGACAATTTATAGGTAATAGGTCCGGTTAAACACAAGTCTATTAATTAGGTTTTCCCGTCAGATAAACTGTCCTCTGTGGTTTATACCACGTTAATATCACAGCATTGTTCCCCCAATATGCTGCAGAATGCAGATATTCAACCACTACCCTTATCCAAAACAATTACTTCACATACCAGAGAGTAATGAAGGAACTGTGAAGTGTTTTCCCCTTTAGCTGTAGCCAACAATATCAAGAAAGATCAAAGGAAGGTTTTTCCCCAGATGTCACACTCCATTTTCACTTCATTTCCCCTTGCTCAGTTTGATTGATGCTCCAAGCTAAGGAAAGGAGCCTTGTTTTTTTCTGAGCTGATTTTCTTTCTCAAGTGTAAATAAGCAGAGCTGTGTAGACTGGGTAGCACAGGAAGCCAACAAGCTAAAATCAAATGAAAGATATAAGAACTGAGTACACCCCAGAGTCCTGTGGGAATGAAAAAAGCATCAACGTCTCCAAGCCTGGCCACCCACACTGGTGGTCTGATAAATACTCAAAAAGATGGGCTATGTGTAACAACCCTATAGCAAGTTGCAAGTACAAACATCATATTGACTGCTCCCTCCTGGTCAAGATTTGGAGAACAACAGGGCTCAAGCCCAGTCCTTAACCTTGAGGCACCTTCCCTGCAAGCTGGGTGATAAGGGTGTCTTGAAGCAGAGCCTAAAAACAGAGGACACTAAGGAATCACCATGTCCTGACATTTCTCTTTGGCCTGGGGATTTGAGGTACCCAAATCCATGTACCCTAAGATGCCATTAATCCCATTTTCACAGGACATCACATGAAACTATAATGATATTTGAATTTTCAAGGTGACACATCTATTCTTCCTTGATGCTCAGCTCCAACTACTCATCTTTTACCCTTCTGATTTTCTTTCCCTCATCCCACTGGCTGTGTAGGGCTTAATTGCTGTCTGGAGTTAAACTACAATGGTCTTTTTTGGCACCCAACATGGGATTCAAAACGTTCAAGACAATGGCAGGCTTGACTGGGGTGTGTTAGATCTAATTTATAGCTGTTATTGCTGTTTAGCTATTAATTGGTAGGCTCCCATGCTTGCCATGGATCTTGTTTGCCTTTCTGTAGATTATAGTGCTCACTAGTGGCTGTGTTTTGCTTTCTCTGCTTGCTCTAGTGCTATAGTGCTTGTCATCTTCCTCTGCTGTGCCTGGGAATGCTGTGCCAGCAATGCCGATGTGCTTGGGCTGGCAGATGGCCAGGGCATCACTGCTGGTTTTGTGCTGCAGCACTGCATAGGCTGGAACTCCAGTGTGACATTGAGTCGAAAGGACTTTGATCTGTGGATGAGTTGAAACAGGAGCAGGACAACCCAAAGCATGACTGTAGATAAGTCCATGCCAGGGCAGCTATATCACAAAGCATATGTATCTGTGGATAAGTCCATACTGCAGCAGCTGCACCCTGAAACATCAGTGGCCGTGCAAGAGGTCATGCTGGGGCACCTCAAAGTGTGTGGCCATGGATAAATCCATGACAGAGCAGGTACACCCTGGAGGGACAGCAGCAATGGGTAAGGCCATCCTGGAACAAGTTTACTTCTCAAGGGACTGAGGTTGTGGGTAAGGTCACACTGAAGCAGGTATATCTCTGAAGGCATTGTGGCCCATGGAGAATGTCACACTGGAAAAGGTGCACCTGAAAATGACTGTGGCTGTGGATAGGTCTATGGCACAGCAGGTACATCCCTGAAGAGGCCGTGTCTCATAGGCAAGGTTTCATTTGGAGTAGGTACACCTCTAAGGGACTACAGTCTGTGGAGAAGTCCAAGCCAGAGCAGTGACAAGGGGAGGAATTCTTTGCAGTGTTAAACCCTATGGTCTGGTCCAAAGGGACCAAGGGTGGAGATTGTAATGGAAATACCTTTAAATTACTGTAACTCAGAATTTGAATTTCATGTTATGGGAATTACTATAGCAGGAACCCTTTGTTACTAGCCAGGCTAGGAGCAAGGGGAGGAATTCATCACAATGTTAAACACTATAATCTGGCCCAAATTGGCCAGGGGTAGAGATTGTAACGGATATACTTTTAAATTGTTGTGACCCATTATTTGAGATGCATGTTATAGGAATTTCTATAGCAGGAACCACCTGAACCAATGGAGGACAAGCCTTCCAAGAAGCAATGCAAGTGCAGCAGTGACCTGACCTGAGCTGTCTTTCATGACCAATAACTCCACAAAAAACCACCATCTCTCCTGTCTGTTGCGACCACCGTAACAGATAGAGCCCATAGTCATGAACTGAATGAACTCAGTAGACATTCTGTGGACATTTTACAGGGGTGGTCCATACATGAAGGGAATGATATCTGTGTTTTTATAATTATACCAAAGGATTGGAAGGGGGGGGGGGGGGGGGGGGGGGGGGGTAATGATGATGTATCAGATAGAGTGGGACCTGAGCATAACTTAAATGATATGGAAGAAAGGGTGGAGAATATGCTGGTTTTGGCTGGGGTAGAGTTAATTTACTTCATAGTATGGGGCTACATTTTGGATTTGTGCTGAAAAAAAGTGTTGATAATTCAGGGGTGTTTTAGTTATTGCTGAGCAGCTCTGACACAGAGTCAAGACCTTTTCTGCCTCTTACCCCACCCCACCAGCCAGGATGCTGGAGACGCACAAGAAGTTGGGAGGGGACACAGCTGGCACAGCTGACCCCCATTGACCAAAGCACTATTCCATACCGTACGACATCATGCTCAGCATATAAAGCTTGGGAAAGAAGGAAGACGGGAACGTTCGAAGTGATGGCATTTGTCTTCCCAAGTAAGCATTATGTGTGATGGAGTCTGGCTGTCCTGGAGATGGCTGAGCACCTGCCTGATGATGGGAAGTGATGAGTGAGTTCCTTACTTTGACTTGCTTGCATACACATCTTTTGGTTTACCTATTAAACTGTTTTTATCTCAACCCTTAAGTTTTCTCACCTTTACCCTTCTGATTCTCTCCCCCATCCCACTGGGGATGGAGTTCACAAGCGCCTGTGTGGGACTTAGTTGCCAGCTGGGATTAAACCAGGACACTGTTTTTGTCAAATATCCTATTGCATGTTTTCAAATTATGACTTGAGGAGGCAGTGGGCCTGCTGGTAACTGACTGATTAGTACACGCCTCCAGGGACTGCAAATTCAGTTTCACAGCTCCCCCCAGCTGAGAAGATTCTGTCCTATGCTACTCACAGTCCTGTCCTTACTCCACCACAGCCCTCTTGCAGCTTTCTCCTTGGGTCCAGCTCAGGACACGGAGGCTTGTGGCTGCTCAGAGGAAGAACAAGCAGAGCTGAGTCTGCATCTCTTGTGGAGTCCATTTCATGAGGCTCTTGTTGAGATAACAGTGCAGGACAGTAATACCTCTTGAAAAAATTGTTTCTCCATTATTGACAGCACCTAGTGTAAGAGCAAGAGCAACCACAAAATAATGTAGAATATTAATATGACTTAACTAGGAAAAAATTAACATAGAAGAATCCAATTTACCTCATGTCCTACCTAGTGACTGAAGGGCAAGAAAAGGGTAAATGTGCATTAGATCATAACAATGATGATAGTTTTCCCTAATAAAATGCATTACTGTCATCAGAGCCATTTGATATATTTACAACCAAGTCTCCATAATCCCTTCACATCTGCTGTGATTTAATTTTGATGATAGCACCAGTCTGTTAATATTGTTCTGAGCTGGCTTAATTTGCCTTCTGTAATTTAGGCAAATTAGAGGAGGTGAGAAGGGCTGAATGAGTAACCTTATTAGTAGAGAGACCTTCTTTAGGATGCAGACTGAATGAAGGCTAAAGAAAAAAAATTTGCAACAAAAAATAAGAAAGCTAGATTGTTCAGGAGGAAACTCCCCATTTTAAATGGCTGCCCTTATAACAAAAAGTTAATTTACTTGACCCCATGTTAGAATCAATATTTTTATTAAGTATTTTTTTCTTTTTCTTTTTTTTTTGGTCTTCAGGTCAATATTTTGTTGACAGTATAATATATGAACCTTGCTCAATGGCCATTATTTGTATTTATGGTATTGTAGATCATCCTTCTGCAAGTAGAAGAATCATGTTTCTGAAAATTACTATGTCCAAATTATAGCTTTTCCCTCTATTAAAAAAAAAAAAAAATAGAGATAGTATTTTTGGAAGCTTTTTCTTGTGTCTTTCTCGCTGGTGTAAATACAGTGATCTCATTAAAATGTATGAAATTACCCTGGCATAAAATTAATATGGGAGGAGATTTGGGCCCATGCTTTTTGTACAGATTCTGGAGTATCTAAACTGTCTCTGCTACATCAAGAGCTGCATTCATGTAATTCAGGAAAGGATGGAGTCTGATGCACTCTGATTATTCCTTTATCAATTTTCACTGGCAGGACTAGTCTATACTATTGAATAAGTTATTATGCTTTGATTGATTTTTCTTTCTTCAGGCATGAATTTTACATTCGAGGCAATTCCTGTAAAAGAAAGAAAAGTAACACCACAAAACATGAACCCCAACTTTTCAAAGGAACTTTATTTAGGTAATTCCCATGGAAGAAAAATTTGCAGTAAGTTGTTCTTCTACATTTGGCACTTAAATAAAGACCAGAAGATTTTTCAGCAGAGATCTGGATTTTTGTTCCAATTGGCTTTGTTTTATCCATCCTCCTCACAGCAGGGATTGATGATGGCTGCTCTCAAAGAGAACTGATTCAAAACACACTGAAGGCTGTGACAATCTCTCCATTGACCTCTATGAGTTTTGGATCAGGCCAAGCTGAGGTGTGCTTGGCTTCTAAGACTGCTGGTTTCTATTTTCTTCGATTTCAGCATGAGGTAGTCAAATGTACTTAAAATTGAATAGACCCTCCTTGCTCAATAGATATATGTTTAATTTGGGGCAGACAATTGAATATGAGCATTTTAATTGAAAACCAAGACCAAAAATTTTTGAAACTGCACATTTCAGATTGTATTTGACAGTCCTCCAATGCTATCCCAGAATTCCTCAGTCTGTTCTAAACTTTGTCTCTATCTTTGTCTTATCTCTAATTTTAGTAGATGTGGGCAATCTTTAACTCTGTTACCTCTATAGAAAATTGCTTGTTGGCCTAGCAAAATGAAAGCTTGGAAGAGACAAGACAGCTTATCCACAAGGACGCAATTACTAGGGAGGGGAAAAAAAATGGAGAGAAATGTTGTGATGAAAATAAATGAATCAAAGGGAAAAAAAAATGGTCAACACTGCCTTGAACTTAGCAATGATGGCAGCTGCTATCTTTGTTGCTATCACTGTGGAGGAATTCAAAGTACAGAGGTTGTTATACTCTCAGGGTCCCTTGGTGCAAGCATATGGTAGTAGGAAGAAAAACAGCATAAAAAATAAACTATCTGTGAACATCTAGAAGAGAATTAAGTGGTAGGTAACTACAGACTCAGATTTGCCATGTCATTTCAGAGCAATCTAATGCTGCCTTTGAATGATCAAGAGATCTGGGTTGGGGGAGAAGAAGCAGGCACCATATATTCAGCCTTTACAAGGCTTTGTTATTATTGTTGTTGTTGCTGCCTTGTATGACATCCTCAAAAGTTAGGAAAGAATGGCCCTTAACGAGCCCTTCTAGTGTGGGCCTCAGAAGAGCTACCCAACCAGCATTAAACAGTAGCTTAATGTTTAACTGGGAAAAAGTGTCTTGTTCCCAACAACTCATGGCTTTCACTGGAATCTCTTCATTTTCCTCTCACATCCATGTGTTACAGGGAGTTTCTGGTTTGTAAAAGAGAGCATTCATCAATTTAAAATCAAGAAATAATAGACTTCCATCATCCCCCCCCCCTCCACACATAACATGTGGAGCCCTAGGAGATTAGATTTGTCTTTATTCTGTTTCAGAAAGGTATTTCACCCTAAAATTTTAGAGCCCATTTATTTGGAGCAGGTTGCATATACTTGTAATGGACACGTGTAATTTACTTGATACCAGAGACACAAACATAGATATGCTGTATTTATTCAAGAATAAGGTTTATTTTTAATGGTTCAGTGCCTGTCCTGAATAAATAATCTTGCGCGTATCGTTTGCTTTAAGATGGATGAGCTATTGCACCAATATTAAAGATAGTTAGGAATTACCCTCCACAGTATAAATCATCCAGTTGCTGTGAGGGATGTCACCTTGTATGACAAAAATGGGAGTGTAGGAAATTAGAAAGGAGATTAATGTCATTTTCTGATACTCTTGCACAGAAGTTATATATAGTTTGCATCTCTACTGCTTGATCTTTCCATACCTAAGGTAAATTGGTTTATGAAACGTCCAGATGCACTTAATGAAAGATTAGATACAGTAAACACTTAAGCTAATCTGTCTACTAAGTGTGTCCAGAATCAATACCAGGATGTAGATTTTTAGCATCTTGATCTAAATTCCTCACTAATGAGAGGTTTATTTTTTCATTTAATGGAGCTCTTCTGAAAGGCAAGTGTCTGTCACCTCATCTGATCATAACAAATGACCTTCCTCTTTGAAGACAACTTGATCTTATTGGATTTAAACTCAAAATCTAATCCTAACAAGGATCACTAGTAAGCACTGAAGTTACCTGGAAGGAGGAGCCCTCAGTGTGGCAGCCAGTGACTCCACTCAAGGACTGCATGGTATGCTGTATGCTGTGTGAAGACGTGAACATGTTTTGCCTGTGCTTTGAGCTGCTCAAAACTCATTGAACTTGTTAGTGTGGCACCAAGAAGAAGGTCAGGCCTAGCATTCTGTTGATAGAGTCACACTGCTTTTGCATGGCACCCAGGATGGATCCTGGAGGCTCAGAGCAGAGGCAGTTCATTGTTCTGAGCTAGCCACCATCATGTAAGGATGGCCACTTTCTGGGTGAATTATAAAACTACCGGGAATGCATCTGTGGTTCTTCACCTGAAGTGCTAACACCAAGGAGGGCCAAAAATCTGGCTTGTGTTTGGGGATAAAACACTATGTCAAAAGAAATTGTTGTCTAAGGTTTGCTGTTGTAATTACAGATTGCTTCTTAAATACATCTGAGTTACATTCCAGCACAATGTATCATACTGTCTGCCAGATGCTGCCCTTAGGAGAGAGAATAATCTGTAATAAAGGAAAGGGTTCATTTTCATCAATAGTTTTGCTTTTTAGTCCTTAGATACATTTAAATTAAAATAAATTCAGTAAATTCCCATAAAGAACATATTGAGTCAAAAGCTTGCAAGTTCTCTCTCTCAGTTCCTTCACGCTGAACTGGACAAGGCTGCTGAGTAAGTACAATTCTAATGGGACATGGTTTTATGTGGTAGCCAATGCCTAGAAGGCTTCTTTAAATGGGAAATTATTTTAGAATTAGGATATTGTGGCCTTATCAAATCTGCTTGGATCTGTAGTTTAAAATAAATTGGATCATTAGAATGTGTAGTGTGCTTAATGCTAATGAGATGGTTGGTTTAATTACATAAGAAAACAACTCTAATCATTGGAAGGTGGTGATTTCACTGGGCTTTTTTTTTGTTTTTTTTCAAACTATTAGAAGTGATGACTTCTATAGGTACTTTGAGGATAAAAGGAAGATCAGGGACAATGTAAACCCTCTCCAGAAGGAGATGGGAGACTTGGTTACCCAGGTTATGGAGAAGGCTGAGGTAGTCAATGACTTTTTTGCCTCAGTCTTCACTGACAAGTGCTCCAGCTACACCGCCCAAGTTGCAGAAGGGAAAAGGCAGGGACTGGGAGCATAAAGAACTATCCACTGTAGGAGAAGACCAGTTTCAAAACCATCTAAGAAACTTGAAGGTGCACAGGTCCATGGGACCTGATGAGATGAATCCACGGGTCCTGAGGGAACTGATAGATGAAGTGGCTAAGACACTATCCATCATGTTTGAGAAGTTGTGGCAGTCCAGTGAAGTTCCAACTGACTGGAAAAGGGGAAATATAACCCCCATTTTTAAGAAGGAAAGAAAGGGAGACCTGGGAAACTACAGGCTAGTCAGTCTCACCTCTGCCTGGCAAGATCATGAAGCAGATCCTTCTGGAAATTATAATAGGGTACATGGAAAATAAGGAGGTGATTGGTGGCAGTGAACATGACTTTACTAAGGGCGAATTGGGCCTGACAAATTTGGTGGCCTTCTACAACAGGGCTAAACTAAACAGCATTGGTGGATAAGGGAAAGAGCAACTGACGTCATCTACCTGGACTTGTGCAAAGCATTTGACACTGTTCCGCACAACATCCTTGTCTCTAAATTGCAGAGACATGGATGTGATGGATGGGCCACTCGGTGGATAAAGAATTGGCTGGATGGTAGCACTCAAAGAGTTGCAGTCACTGACTCAATGTCCAAGTGGAGAGCAGTGACGAGTGGTGTTACTCAGGGGTCAGTGTTGGAACTGGCACTCTTTAACATCTTTCTTGGAGACATGGACATTGGGATTGAGTACACCCTCAGCAAATTTGCCAACAGCACCAAGCTGTGTGATGCTGTTGACAAGCTGGAGGGAAGGGATGCCATCCAGAGGGACCTTGATGTGCTTGAGAGGTGGGCCCAGGTAAACCTTATGAAGATCAACAAAGCCAAGTGCAAGGTCCTGTACCTGGGTGGGGGCAATCCCAAGCACAAATACAGGCTGGATGAAGAGTGGCTTGAGATCAGCCCTGCAGAGAAGGACGTGGGGATGTTGTTTGACAAGAATCTCAGCATGACCTGGCAATATGCATTTTCAGCCCAGAAAGCCAACTGGGTCCTTGGCTGCATCAAGGGAAGCATGACCAGCAGGTTGAGGGAGGTGATTCTGCCCCTCTACTCTGCTCTCATGAGACCCCACCTGCAGTGCTGTGTCCATCTCTGAGACTCCCAGTATAAGAAGGACATGGATATGCTTGAGCAGGTCCAGAGAAGGGCCATGAAGATGATCAGAGTGCTGGAGCACCTCTTCTGTGAGGACAGGCTGAGAGAGTTTGTATTGTTCACCCTGGAGTAGAGAAGGCTCTGGGGAGACCTTATAGTGACCTTCCAGTACCTAAAGGGAGGTAAAGAAATGTTGGAGAGGGACTCTTTAAACAAGAGCATGTAGTGATAGGACAAGGGATGATGGCTTTAAACTGAAGGAGTGTATATTTAGATTAGATGTAAGGAAGAAGTTCTTCACAGTGAGGATGGTGAGGCACTGAAACAGGCTGCCCGGAGAAGCTGTGGCTGCCCCCTCCCTGGAAGTGTTCAAGGCCAGGTTGGCTGTAGCTTTGAGAAACCTGGTCTAGTGGAAGGTGTCTCTGCCCATGGCAGGGAACTTTGAACCAGATGATCTTTAAGGTCCCTTCCAACTGAAACCATTCCATGATGATATGTTTCTATGAATCTACTAAAATACCTTAGCAAAACCAGCTGCAGTTTGCAGGGTCAGTCCACTCAGTTCTCCCCTCATGACGGTGAGCTCTGGCTTGCAGTGTCTGCCCCAAGAAATGCTGACCAGTGCATGCACTGAACACACAGAACCCAGATTATGGTCAGAGTCAGTCTGTATCACTGAGATTCTCTGAAGACAGCAAAATTTGCAAAATTTGTGACAAGCTTGGCCTCAGCCTCCTCTCTGTATCACTGGTCTCATCTCTAACTAGAGCATTATAAAAGTTGTTAAATGCTGCAGTTTCACAAAATAAGAATATTAAATATAAATGGTATGTACCAAGTAGAATGTAAATAGTTATATTTTCACTGTACGGGAATTATTGGCCATATCTGTCCCATAAGGCTTTCTGTCAGAAGGGCATTAGGTGAATAATAAATACTCAAGTGCAGAGAGTTAAATATTGACCCTCATTTATGTTTATTAGACTGTACACCTTGCTGTCAGGGGGCATGAACATTGCATGTTCCAGAGCTGAGAGCAACAGTCCCATCTGCTAATGAGATCCACAACTACCGATTTGTATTTTTGATGTGGACCCAGTACTGAATGCCAACAAGAACTGAAGCATCAGTGAGAGTCTCATTGTCTTACAGGATGTAGGCTTTGATCCAGGGTGGGTTTTATATCTATATAAAATATATTTAAAGTATTTCAAATTTTTAGGAGATCAAGATGCATAACAGAATAGATGCAATATTTTATGTAGTGTTTTGACTTTAATACTTTGGAGGCAAGAGTGAGGGTTAGGAGCTGATCACCGACAGAATAATGTGTTTTGAAAAATGTTTTCTATACATCATATTTGCTGCATGCAGGATATATGTATGTATATTTGCACTGAAATGGAATGTGCAGTGATATATTTCTTCATTTCAGTCAAATGTAGATGTCTAGCCTGCCATTATAGATGATTAGATAGCTATATTTACTGCTCTGAAATTATTCTTAATAACACCTTTTCCCTCAACCTGCTTCTTAAGCTCCAGAAAGGAAATTGGTATTGTGGCTAATTATTTTCAGAAATTCTGAATGTAAAAGAGCTGCATACATTGGAATTACATGTATGTCTGTTCATAAAAATACACACTCCACTGATATAAAACAATAGACATTTACAAAAAAAAAAAATAAAATCACTCCTGTTTTATCCATATATCATAAATAATAGGTATATATATGATGGATGATGTACAGAATAATGTCTTACTTTTCTCAGCAATTGCTTCACCCACTTATCTTTAGAATACAGCTCTTGTTAACAGCAAAGAAAGGGACACCTATTTCCCTCCATGGCCATTTAAAAGTAATAGCCTCACACTATTTGACATTTTCATTGCAGTGTGGTTAGTAAAGGAACAGATACTGAAGGCTTATTTCTGACTTGGCATTTGACCATGAAACTCCAAAACTGCAGGTGTAATGTTTGAAGTATCCAGCAGAATATGCTTTATATGCTGTCTCTGCAACAGGAGCAAGGGACTGCAATATCCAGTGGGCTACACCTGAGGATGAATGAGTCACCTGAGGTCAGACTTAATAGTCTTGTTCATAGTTTGGGTCTTGGAAGTCTCCAATTTAAATTCTACTTAGTTTGTTGCAGATGTCCCGGAGATGAGGACCAAAACCAACTTTTGGAACAGGACATAGCACTTTTCATTCCCTATCCTCATACATGGTAGCCACACACACTGGCCCCTCATTACCTGCTCAGAGAAATGGCTAAAGGGGCTTGGTAAAGTACAATCTACACTCCTAAATTTGTTCTGCTCAGTGCTAAGTCAAGAGGAGGATACCAGGGAGTGGCAAAGTTCCTCATTTGTTGACATAAAAATGAAAAACAGAAACTAAAAATTACAGCCTGAAAAAAACAAAAAAGCACCACCACCACTCCCAAAAAACAATAAACAATAAATTATTTCATCTGAATCCGACATCTTTCTGTTAATAAAATAAAGCTTATTAATGGATGGGTTCAAAAAATGGGCCTCAATGGCCTGAATTCACCCTTTCTGACACTAAGTGCCTCACATTTAGCTGATTTGTCTCAAGCTGGTTTTGGAGATCTTGTGTTAATCAAAGGTGTTTCCTCTCCTAAGAAGATTTCCCTGAAGGGCAGTTTGTTTCCCTGATTATTTTACACTAAATGTAGCTAACTAAATTACAGTTTTTCAGAGAGAAAGACAGGTGAGATGAATCCCAACTTTGGGCCCCTGACCCACTGCAAATGAATTAGCAATGGACAAAGTGCTATTAAAGTAATTTGAATTTCCAGTCTTAGTAACTTTTGAAGGTGAGAGAGAAGAGCTGCATAAACTTAGAAAGAACATTTCTACTTGAAATGATGGAGATGTAAAAATGACATTATTTTATGTAAGGCACCTGTTCTCGTGGAATGGCTCATTTCCTGTACTTTCCTAACAAAAACGTTTCAAGTTCCAATCTCTCCTCAGTACTAAATAATAAGCTTGATAGTAGATAGATTGTTACTTTGCATGAGTAAATGCTGCATCGTTTATAAGGCTTTAAAATAATTCTGTTTAGCAGCTTGATGTAAGATGAATGCATGTACCCATTACTTATTCCTAGTCAACAAATACAAGGTATATAATTTGCACAAAGAGAGCAACATCTGGCATGATCCTTGCTGTTAGGAATCGTAGAAACTGTACAAGGTATCCCCATTATCCTATCAGCCTAATTTTGCTAAGCTCATTTTAATGAAGTGCTGAAATGTGACTGCCTATTCAGCCTCTCATCCTGGGAACATATTGTAATTAACTGCCTGAGCAGCTGTATGGCGGTAGGAGAAGTCTTTAAATGATGTGACTGTTGATATTGCTTGTGCTAAAATGATTTTGGAGATTGGAAAGGAAGATCTGATTGCCTTTTATGGCAGTGTCTAAAGGCTAAATGAGTTCTGAGACCTGAAGGGAAAAGAAATAACCTGCAGACTTCACATCAGCAGCCTGTAAGATGTATTTGGAAGCCTGATCACTGTGACCTAACTTTTGAAATTATTTCAGCCCCTCAAGTTATTGTCACATATTTGATCCTCAAATGTTGTTTAATTGATACTGTGAATGTTAACATAAACTTGATGGCAAAAGAACAGCTATTCACTGTGTAAGCCAATATCTTCATTATCACAAGGAACCAAGATACCACCAATGACTTTTCTCATTACTAAATGGCAATATTTAATTCAAAACCTGCAAAAAATGAACTTGAGGAAACTATTACAGCACTCTATTAAATGGGAGCACATGGAGTTAGTCTGGCAGACGGCTACAGTCTATAAGACAAGGATGGGGCAAGCCTTGAATAATACATTCAAGGTACTAATAGTAATGGTTAAAATACCATCTTCTGTAGGATAACATAATAGTTCTGAAAAGCTGATTGCTATCTTTGTGTCTAAAAAGTAGACTGAGAGATTAAGACAAATTATGGTATAGAGTCCATCATGATGAGTTATCATTAAATGCAGCTGTGATCCAAAAGGCTACTTAAAGAATTCTGCACCTCCGAGTCCTGTTCAAGTCACTTACATCAACAAAATGAGATTTGAGCAGAGGAAGCCTTACAGGTTAAACTCTAACTAACTGACAATCCACCACTACTGAAATTTCACTGCAAAACAGTGATAGCAAATCACCATGCAAAAGCAAGACCTAGCAAGAAAATTTACCTTAGATTTTACAATATGTTTCTGATCTCAGAAGCCTAACCCTCCACCAGTTGACACTTTCAACAATCTGCACCACTCTTCTAACAAAGCCCAGAGAACATATATTAAGTTTTGAAATTTCGCTTCAATTTAGTTTTGTGGGAAAGCTTTATGTGACCAGGCTCAGGCTTCCCTAGGAAGGGATAAGATGCAGTCCTTCATGTTACTGGAGATATGTACATTTCTCATCCATTTGGCCTGCTGGAAGCAGGGAGGGTGAGTTGAGGATATCAGTAATGTGCTTGAAAGTCCATGAATAAGGGGAAGCTGTTGGAGCTCCAGGAAAGAGTATAGGAGAGAGCATTCTGGTTAAACATCTCATACATCTTCAAGAACCTCTGCAGATGTAAATTTGCATCCATTTGGGAGGCTAATCCAGTGCAAAGAGTATCAAGAGGACATGCATCTCTCAGTGATCCTGGAGCAGGATCAAGTAAGGATATTGCTTAGTGAGGCCTGTGATCTCACCAACATTCTTTTGTTTGATTCTGTCTGTAAAAACAAGGCATTTTCACAACTCATGTTTGTAGATAGTCTTCATAACCACATATCTTGGCCAGCTGTGGTTTCCCTCCATAACTGCTTGTTTGCAAAAATCACTGGATGCATCTTGTTTAAGAACATAAGGTTCCCTGTGAAGAAAACATTTCTCACAAGCTAATTGTGTATTGTTTAATGCAGAAGCTTCTGAGCCTTATTAGTGTTATTATTTGCATTTCAGAGAGCACCACAGAGATTTGAGAATAGTTGTTCTTTGGTTGGAAGAATGGGTTTCCCCATGAAGAGTTGCTTCAGGGACATTAAAATCAAAAGTGGAAATGCCACAGTACAAAGCACACAAAATAGCATTCTGACATGATTATGGGGGAATATAAATTACAGCCACATTTGTACTAAGTACTAAATATCAGAATAAATATTTGTCTATTCCAGCTGTAGATTCTAAGAGAGATTTAGATACATAAGTGCCTAACAGTAGCAAAGCATTTGTTCTAAGAATATGGATTTTCATATTTGTGCTGTTATGAGCAGTATTAATTCATCATTTGAAGTACATTTATCTCCATCATTCAGAGTATCTCTTTTCATTAGCACTGGAAATTCAGTCAGAAACATGCCGTATTCACTCCACTGATTATGAGCTAAACTACCCTCTTGGGTGAGAAATGCAAAATACATTTATTCTGCTTTAATTAGACCTCTAGCAAATCCTTGGCAAATGGCAATTTCAAGCAGAAGACGAGAGAGCTATTTCCTTTAGTATCTCACTACCATGATAGCAGAATGACAGAAGGAGCTAGGAGTTAATAGGAAACATTAACCAAAATTTGCCCTTGTAGCAGCTAGCAGTTCAGCTGCTGTTTCATATTTCTTCCATGACATCACACACACTTCCAGACTTTAACATTTGTCCATGGCCTTCAGGGAGTGTGCACCATGGTAATAAGATGAACTGCTTATAAAAGATTGTGCTAATACCATCAGGGCTGACACAGCACTGATGTCAGTGGAGGTAAGGGAGAGTGCTGAACTCCTCACCTTCGTTCCTATCACAGGGAGAATGAAAAATGTATACCCTGATGCTTCCAGCATTGCAAGCTGTCTCCAGCTGCCCACAACCATCAATCATGATCAAAGGGTGGGGGAGCGCCAAGGCCCCAACGTCTACAGTGCTCAAAGTTTGAGTGCCATGGTGGAGGAATAGCAGTGGGGTCTATTGGGGTGGGAGGAAGAAGGAGCCTTGAAACTTCTCCCTTGCTTTTTTCCAGGAAACCTAGATCTGACCATCAGCTTAAAAATGCAGTTGTGCCTTCAGGGATACAGGTACACTGAAACATTATCAAGCTACATTGTACCATCCCAGTGGTCCTTTATGGACTGGCTGGCCATTGACAAGTTAGAGAAACACTCAATTTCTCAGCCACCATATTCTTTGTCCTAAAAAAAGGACACTAGTCCATGGGAAAAGAAGTGACTAAGGAATAACTGAGGTATAAAATCCTTCCCAGGTCTGCCCTTTGCTTGTCCGCTGACTCAGGATGAGTCACTGTCATTTATCCTCTTTCTCTTAGATGCTTCATCTGTTCAGTGCAAATGTTTTAGAGCAGGAGCACTTTCCTAAGTGTGTTTGTCTAACACCAAAGATGACTGAATTCCCCGAGTGCAACTGCAGTGTATAAATAGTAAGAAGGAGGGCAGCTGGCTGCAGTGTAAAAGGCTTGTGCTCTGCATTTTTTGGACTTTACAAACTGTGTAAACTTACAAATAGCAAAATGAAAGAATACAAAGGCAAAGCAGGAGGGCATGAAGAGGAGGAAGGGAGGGAAACCACGTACTAACAGCTTATGATAAATCACTTGGCAATTTGTCATCTGGCTTCTTTGAGATAAAAGCCAATATAAAGAAATCAAGAGCAATTATGTCCCAGCCTATGAAATGTCTTGGTCTATGCTCAAGCCTTCATTTTTCAGCTTATGAAATGTCTTGGGCTATGCTCAAGCCTTCTTTTGATTCTATGTGGTTTGCATTTTGTGTGTTTTGTCTCTTCTGTGAATAGTGGATTCTACCATCGTTATTAGTTATTAATTTCATTATGGTATTCATTATATTCTTGAAGGTACAGGATATGGCTGAAAAGTGACCAGACTGCAGTTGTAGAATATATTGGGTTTTAGAGAGTTCATTCATGTACTTAATGAATACATAATTGAGATAAGAGGGCTGACAGCTGAAACTTAAATATCCAGCCTGGAAAATTTTTTTTAAAACAACAGCTGCAGAAATTTCTACCAGAGCCAAGAGAAATAGTTGATAATTCTCTGGGCTTATCAAACCAATCTGAATGTGTTTCCCAACAGCCCAGTGGCCTTGATGACATTCATCATAGCAGGCTGGAATATTGCTGTCCTGGCATGGACTGTAGCAAAGGTCAGGCTAACAGGGATCCTTTCTGGTCTTAAAAATAAAATACACACAGCAAAAGAAATGCCAGGCCTGGAGAGCTGGGAGTGTAAGAGAGATGCTATAGAAATGTAGGCCCCTTTAGGCATTGGGGTGAGGAAAAGTACATGCCATATAGTAATAAGGAGAGTATTCTGTTCATAGGGGTGAACATGACAAATAATATGGGGAGGTAACAGAAGAAAATGGATCCTTCCTTAACAATAAGATCAAACAGCTGCCTCTAGGGTATTAATTTATTTGGACAGTACCTCTGTACTAGTCATTTTCCTGGAGTTAAGCACTCTGCAAACAGGGAGAAGGGGAGCTCTCTGCCTTGCAGAGCTCATAGGGTAAATGTAAGATGAAAGGCAACAGGCAGGCAAGGAAAATACAAGGAAACCAGCACACACTGTTGGTCAAAGTGATAAGGCCAGTGGTTTCAGGAGAGAAAGGACCTGAGCTCTACTCCCACAGAAAAAGATGTTTTAGGGAGGGATTTCAGAGGAGAATCATAACAGAGTAATTTCAGAGCTGTCTGTGGGGTTCTCCTGCCTAATGAAAGGGGAAACTTCAGAGACGGTACAGAGAAACTTGTTTGAAAGCACAAAGCAAGGAACTGAACTGATGTGAAGGGCCGACTGAGGACAGGAAGATGAGGAAGGCAAAGAAAAGAGGGCAAAAAATGTAGGTTGTGAAATATTTTCAGCTAGTTTCTCCTGGATATGCTTTAGGCTAGTGAACAGCATAAGCAGTTGGAAGAAATAACGGATGTCATGAGCAGCAGTGTTTTGAATGGGCGGGAGTGGGGAAAGGGAAGATGTCCACGTTATGATGAAGAGACAGGTAAATGATGTCACCACAGAGACGAAGCCCAGAGATGGGACAGTCAAGAGGGCAGATTCAGGGCCATAGTAAGACTACAGATGCAAGAAAGAGATACAAGAGACAGGCTGAGATGTTAGGTAGGGGATTGATTGAGGTGCAGTCTTAGTGTACTGCCCAGCACAAGATTTATTCTCAAACCAGGTGACAGGACAGATTTGATTTTTTTGATGTTTTTATAATACATGCTTTGGTAGTCCTGCAGCCAGCCAGCTGATCCAGCCTCTGCCATCCACAGGTGGGCCATGGGCTCATCATAGCAAGCAAATGTAACTCTATTGATTTGAAGATGTATGAGTCTCCTGCTAGAAAATCATTGCATTCAATGGTTTCTTCATTGCATTTAATCACGGGAGTACATTTTCCATTATATTCAAATGACATTTTTTCCTTTTCTAGGAGACAGATGGAAAAGCACATAACAAATGCATGGAGAGAGGCATTTATAAACAAGTCTGCACAATGGAAGCAAACTTTAATGAAAAGAAAGGTCAGTCTGGCAAGTCTCTTTCACACACAGGTGACAGTGCAGAACTTTCCAACTGCTAAACTGTTACTACAGTAGTGCCCAGGACCAAATGAAACATACCTTTGCTCTCTTCTTCAACAAGGTTTATTAGTCCAGACAGAAAACTCACCTGCTTTTCTCAGAATAGAGTCAGGTTGTTGTTTCTCTGTACTTCTCTTGGTCTCACAAATCCTGAACTCTTAGCTGTGCATCCAGAGAGATGGAATACATGTCCTTGGAGCACAATGTCTGGGAACACATGAGCCAGAGACTGGAAACCCCTCACATTTAACACAAGGTTAATTCCTGCTTTCTAAGTACAGACTCGTTCACTGTCATGGGTTTGAACCCCTGCAGTCTGTCAGCCATAGAGATGTATGCATGGCAGAGGACTCCTGCAAGTATAGCACCAAGGGCCAGAAGCACTCCAGGCTCTTGGATGAAATTAGGCATTGGTGCCCAAAGCTGAATGTCAAGGGATATTGAAGGTGACATGAGCACCAACCTGATCTTACTGGATGACAGCAGAGATGTGTGATGTTTGCATTTATAAGGATAAGGAACTTTGGAACTGACCAAAGAGACAGGTAGACAGTGGACAATAAGGAGAATACCAAGAGAGCTGCCATTTTGTAGCAGTGGTCTGAGCTGTTGGTATCTAAATTCTGCAGAACATTTGTCTAAATTCAGCCTTAATTTAGGTGACTTCAATGTTGAATTCACTGCAATGACATGGAATTGAATTGTGTCCTACACTTACTTCTACAATAAGCTCTTCAGGGACACGTAGGTCTGCAGATGGTATCAAAACAGATTTATCATCCCTCGATATTCTCATTAGTTTTGTGACTGTGTCTTCCTAACTTCATACACTGCTTCCATTAGTCCTGACACAGAAACTGTTGATTTGACAGAAGGGCCCTTGCCTAGCTTCTTCAATATTTTTTTTTCATTTCTATATCTTATTCTAAGTTAGGAAGATAATTATTTGAATCAGTTATTTCTTAGCCTACTGTTATTATTTTTTATATTTAGGTCTCGGTGTGTTCATAGCAAAGAACCTCAGTCTTGATCAAATCTGTTTGCTCTTCTCCCTCTGGTCCTCCAAAACAGTAATTGGATTGTTGTGTAAGTCTAGTGAAAATAGCATTTTCTATTTTCAAGCATCAAAGGTCTTCACAAGTATTTATTGATTGTCATCTCTCATGAATCCTCTTTGAAGCAGGTCAGGTCTGTAACATCTGTTTAACCAATGGATAAACAAGCCTTGAGGTTCTTCATAGAGCTTGAACGACATACTAGCATCAATATTTTTATTAAATTTCTTCTTTCACATAAAACTCTGATAGGAAATTTCATCCTTCCCTCATAAGCCTGGGTCTGGACTCCACAGCCCATGAGTTTTACTACCACTCAGTGTTAATTCAGCACATTGCAGCGGAGTGCAGACAGTGCACAAGCTGGGACAGAGTACCATAGTCTTCCTCTGATCTGCCTACACTGTCACGGAAGTGTCAGCAAACTGCTACTGGGAAGGCTTTTCTGAACCCTGCTTTCACTTAAACTGTGCCTGGGATAATCTGCAGAAGGTGGCACAGGCCAGAAAATGTACAAGAAAGCTTTCAACCAAAGTAAGTTCAGGCAGTCACTTCCCTCTGCACTCCCAAGAAGCTGAGATCCCACCTCTCCATTTGATATCCCTCACCTTCTCCAATGTAATAATTTTCATATGCCACATGTTTGTTCAGGAATTTTCAAAGGCCATTGAAATATTTTGGCCTTTACACAACTGAAATATTTTTCAGAATGGCTTTAAATGCTTTCTTTTGAGTTATTTTGGCACCAAGCTGTGTTTCCCTACCAGACAGGCAGCACTGAAGGAGACCCACCAGTCTTCACCAGGAACCGCGTTCCCTGGATGGAGGCACACACCTGTCAGGGATGTGTTCTGGTATCATTTTTCCATGTGAAATAAATTAGGATCATTTGGTTTCCTCCAGTAAAATAAACTTCTGGGTTATCACTTTTCTCTACCTGTTTCAATTCAGATTTCTTTTTCTCAGGCATGGGAAACCAGAATTCTCATGTTATTCCAGATAAAGTCTCATGACAGTCTCGTATTTCCTTATCTGCATTAAAAGCACCTTGCCTGATAATCCTAATCTTGGAAGTACATTTGAATGGATAGTCAGGTATGTCTCCTCTGTTTTATACCATGATCTCCCACACTGCAACCAAAATTCCTGTTCTCAAGGCCTGTGTGACTTGCATTTCATTCTGATACATTTTAGGCCACCTCCACCCTATGGTCACCTAACTCTCCTTAAATTATATCCATAGCCTGCTCTGAGATGAAAGTGCTGCTTAATTTTTCTCATAAGCAATTTTCTTAAATTTGCCCCTGCTTTTTCTGCAGAGATTGTTAACACATGCTTTTAAATAGTAGTTTCCAAAGCCAGAGATGTCTTTTACCCCTGTGATAATTTAACCCTCATCACAACTTATTTCTTTTCATTTCATCCCTGCTAAATTCAGAGTTCTTTACTGGTACTCAGTTTATTCCTCTTAAATAATAATTTCTTACATGTCAAGAGAAAAATGCATTGTTGTTTAATTTAGACATTCTCATATCTTATCAAAGAAGACTTCACATTATTCTGGAGAACTTGTTTTTGACAAAGTCCTGTAGCTTATTAATTCATTTCTCTGTACATCTATGTTTTCCTTAAAAATTTCTTCTGAAGTCTTAGATATAACTGGCATCAAACTAATTGGGTTTTAATTATCCAGGCCTTTTTTTTTTTTTTTCACCCACTTCGATAAATCTACTCCAGTCATCTGATTTGACAAGATCCCTGATGAGGAGATGCAGAGAAACTGTGTGAAGGAAAAATACTTATCACAATACCACAGGTCAGCTATTTTTCATTAGTCCACTGAAATCCACAGGTCTGATGAACATGGGCTTGTGAATTCAGAGTCAGATATTACAGTCCTGTCCTTAAAACCACCTTTTTCACAAGACTTGGCACTTCAGGCCACGGTGATTTAAAAGCCTGACATCCCCAAATGTCCCTGCCAGATTACTGATTAGGTATGGTGCTGATTTCACTATTGCCAGTAAATGTAAACCATTATCAATCTCAGTTTACATTAAAGCATCAAGCTGTAAACTGTGCAGGATGACAACTCAGATTCACAATCATCTCTGATTTAGCTGAACAGCTGAAGAGTTTATCTTCCAGGCTGGCAACCTCTTCAGCCACCGCAGGTAAATCCAATGTGAATTAGAGTCTGAACTGCCCTTGTTTTCCCAATTATCCAGCTATCAATGCACAACAATCATGAGAGTCATGTTGTAAATCTCTGCCCTCTACTCAAGAGGTCTAAGCCTTATCAGAAAAGTCATGATACAAAATATTGTGGGTAGATTTCAGATATTCCAACTGTCTCATCAAGAAGTAACCATATATTATTATTAATATTAACAATTTTATCAGATTATTATATTCTAAGGCCTAGGAAAGAAATACACCAGAAAACAGATCCCTACTGTTCATATTCTATGGAAAATTCTGACTGTTCATTGTTCCAGTTAATGTTTCAGTTGTCAGTTACATCAATGACAGGCTGAGAGATGCAAGAGCTGTTGCTCTACGATTAGAATGTGCCTTGTGGAATAAGCCTTGGTAGGAGCAGAGAGCTTTGTGCCTGCTGCTGAGTGATGGGATTAGCTCACGTATGAGCGCAGACATGATCTTGACATGCAGGAGGCTTTTGAAAATGGTTTGGGTTTAGAGTGGATAAGAGTCCATTGCAGTAGCTGAGATTTGGAACGGCAGGTGCCACAGGGTAGCTGACAGGCACAGAGAAAATGACATGGTGGGACATGCTGGCTGCCTGAAATGACAAATAAATGTTCCTGGAACTTGGAGCCAAGCGGTACACATAAGCCTGCATACATGCTAGTAACCCCTGGTAGTCCCCAAAAGCAGGTGGTTGAACACAAGCCACTTTGGGGAATGATCCCTGGACCATGCCAGCTGTTGAATTGTATCCAGGGACTGCTGGGGAATGCACAAGTTGTAACAGGACAAATTCTTGACAGGGAGAAGTCTAGAGATTTACCAGCACATAAAACCACATTCCTGGGCCCAGGAGTACGCTGGAAATTATAGAGGCAGGCTTGGTATGCAAAAGGATGCAGCACTGGCACTTCACTGTGGGGAAAGGTCTGTGGTAGGGCTCATTAGCATCCAACCCTCTTCATATGGTTAAGAAAGTCACCCATAGGGCTGACTACTCTACAAACACAAATTAGAGCACCTGATCCATCATGTAATAGAGAAGTCATGGCACAGAGAAAACTAGAAGCATGGACTGGTGACATGCTTTTGTTCCCTCTTCAGTGCCAGCACATCCAGGCTGGATGGGGCAGACCCACAGCTCCCGGTGCTGGGCAGGGCACTGCCTGATGCTTGCTGACTGCAGAGGACCAGGCAAATTCACTGCCCTTGTAGCCTGGGGTTTGTAAAGTGTGTCTTGCATGGGTCTATACATCAGCATCCACTCACTCTGCTGGGCTGGAGCAAAGACTTTAGGGTGCATCTCCCATATTCATGTATATGGAGAAATATCTACTGCATTTTGACTGAATTTCATTCAAAACGTGTTGTTTATCCACTGAGATTCTTCACATTTGTATTAGTTTGGTCCATTTAATAAATTCCTCTTGAGAAAAACCAAAAGGCAATGTTTCATTGTTTATGTGTCATATATGACTTCCAAAACCAACCTTACAGGCAGAGATTTTTAATTTCACCTGGTTAAAGAAGCCTTTAAATAGGAGTCAGCAAGACCTCTGCCATGAATAGTTTTTGCATACCCAAGAGCAACTTCTATGAAAGGTAACAGAAGGAGAATCACCTGCATGATTCTCCAGTTCAAGTGGATTTTTACAACAGGCCAAGATAAGTGCATTTATAGATGCAAAAAAAAAAAAAAAGTATGCATGCAGATATATGGCAATTTTTTTTTTTGACTGACAGTAAAAATAAACAATTCCATTTTTCAAGTGACAAATGACTTCTTGTTTGGCAGAGTTGATTAAATTTGTTTTGTGGCTAGAAAAAAAATGTGCTGCAGTTCACTGATACAGAAACAATTAAAATAGATTGGTTTTGCTGATGCAATTCCAGACATGAACTAATTATCCCTTTATGAAATCACCTCTGTAAAAGGATAATTGATTTGAATGAGTACCATATTTCATAGAGACATGAGTGAGTACAGTACCTATTTTACCTTCACAGTACATACTTATAGTCCTTAAAAACTTAATCCTTAATAGTGATTGGTTTACTATTTGTTTGTTTTTATTTTATACATATGTATGCATTAATATATACATTTCCCTCATGGATATATACTTATATATAAAAATGTTGGGATTCAATAAAGCAACAAATTAACTTGGAACACTTCAGGGAGCCACAGTTTACTTAAAAGATGCAATGGTTTCTACACTTTCTGTTAAATTTTGTTGCTTCCACAGGCTGTCCCAAAGAGTTTATACAGCATGAAGTGACTTTTTTTTTGGATATTAAGTCAGGTAGTAGAAATTACTCCTGTTTTTTTTGTCTGATGGATGCTCTGCCTAGAAAGTAGGATCCTGTACAGTGGCACATTTCCTGATGGCCCTTGCAAATGGTTTGACATGCAGAAGTAGGATCTACATTAGCATCCAAAAGTCTAAGATAAAGTGGAATAATGCCAGACTAGGGCCACAGGTCCAATAGAAGAATTTTAAGGTGTGACATGGGAAGAACAGTTAAAGGAATTTGCTACATACGGTGTAGAGAAAAAACATCTGACAGATACCGTGATAAACAATATTTAGAGAATGTGTTAAAATAATGTCAGTAAGACTGGAACCTTAAGTATGCTATTTGGAAGTTATCAGTGACATGTAGTTGTCAGGCCAATTAGCTTGTGGAATAATTTATATAGAGCATTAATAGGTTGGAACAACAGAGGAGGAAGGCTAGTTTGTACTTGCCTGTCATGAGCAACTGAGAGTCACCACTGCTGCATCTGTGAGAAAGGTAAAGGTGTTTCTAAGACATATGAGATTTTTCCAGTATATACAATGAAATACAAATGTCAGTGTATCTTACAGCACCTTGGTATCTTTATTTCTGGAGAAACCTCACCATCAGTACTCTGAGCCAGTGAGGTCCCACATTCAAAAGCCCAAACTGGACTCTTGAAGAAAAGGCCAATAATGTGGCTGGGCTGCTCTGCAAAAGGAAACTGGACACACAAAGCTTTCTCAAGCTCTCATGACAAAAGGGGGAAAGATTTTATTAAAAATTGCTTCCTTCTTTTCATTTTTTCAGTTACAGAGGGGGAGAATTATGTTAATGCAGGACAAACAAATTGGGCATGAATATATTTAGATAGAAACCAGGAGAAAGTTTCCGACTCCCCAGGCACTGAAAGCCTGGATCATGGCCAGTAAACATCAGTAACAAGAACACAGTCTTGAGACAAATCATGATCAGTAGTTCAAATGGATAAGAAATGGTGTGTATCTCTAACAGGAGGAAGCAGAGTCTGATGATCCTTCTAGTCAAGTGTTCTATATAAACTAAAATAGCAGAGCCTGATCTTCCAGGGTGCCAAAGAACAGTGACCCATGACTCAGAAAATTATTCTTATTTGTGACTGACCTGAAAAATAATATAGGAATTAAGCATCTATTTAACTATTGGACTGAATTAGAGCTTAAACACACACTGCAGGCTAATGTGTTTAATTAACAAGAACTAATTTTCATGATGTAATGTTGCATTAATAGAAAAAAAAATCATAAAGCAAACTGAAGATACAGTATAAAATAAACTAGATTTAAGACAAAAATAATAGCATAAATGGTGCAATATTGATTTTATTGTTCATAGTAGAAAGTTGGTGGTGGCTTCTCTTAACAGAAAAACAGGTTTTATATCCTCCAAATGTGAAACTTAAAAATGGGCAGAGTATATCATGTTCTGTGCGTTTATTCTGGTTGAAAGTTGCATTGATTTTGTGTTATCCCCTATTTTTAGGTGTACACTATTAAAGATGTATGCCATTTCCATGTTGTTGAAATGTTGTGTTATTAACGCAGAGGAAGGAGGCTTTGACCAGTACCTTAGCACCAGCCTTTTAAAGATGCATGAATATCTACTTGCCAAGGATTTTTGTAGAACTAGAATCTTCAGTGCCTTGTGTTGAAAACCGCTCACCAAAACAGCAACAGAAAGAAAGAAGAAAAGGGAAAAGTTTGGATGTAATTAAATAGGAAGGTCATTCTTTCCATTCTCAAAGTATAGATTCGAGTAACGTAGAGTTATTAATAGAGCCAGTGTGCTGATGATCAAAAAAGAAGATTGAAAGAAGTAAAGATTTTCAATACCATGATGTTTTCACTGCTCCAGGCCTACAGCCAACATAGTTATTTCTTATGAGTAAGTGCAAAGCCAGGTTAAACCAATTAATTTCTTATGGAGAATGTGCTTTCAATTTTGGAGATATAATGAAAACCAGCTTGCACTTGACATTACTTAACAGGTGGGAGCAGAGAACTTGGTTCAGTTTAATTATTGGAACTACTTAGATATTCTTTTGCAATGAAGTCATTTAAGTCAATTCTAAACAGCTACACACCGATAATCTTCAACACTTCATTTCCATGATTTACTTGGATAATTTGATTTATAACTGCCCCACAGCACTGTTTCTATTGAGTGTACTGGATTGAAAATGCAAATTCTCTTAATGCTGCCATTTTTCAGCAGAGAAGCCCTAGAAGAGATTAGATAGAGATGGAAAGAATTGCCAGAAACTTTGTACTTTGACAGCAAATGAAGCAACTGAAAGGAGCAAAATGAAAGAAACAAATGAAAATTCAGTCACCAAGGCTGAGCTGGCACGATCGGCAGCAGAGAGCTTTAGTGCGGTGCACAGGGAGTTTCCTGAACCAGGGAAACCTCAGGGGAGCAGAGAGACCCACAAAAAGCCAGCAGGTCATACCACAGCAGCTGAGGAGGCCTGGGTGGTGGCAGGAGCAATGGCAGCCAAGCCCTGACATGTATAAAAGAAACCTCTGGGGAGAACCATGAACAGTCCAAAAAAACAGGGCATGGTGCAGCAGTTTGCATGGGGGTTTGCATGGAAGAGCGTGCAGGAAGGGTGCTGTAACTCTGATGGCTCGAGCAGGGAGCAATGGTGTCTATGACTGAGTTAGCAGGGATCACTGAAAGAGCTTTAAACTAAATTTGAATGGTGAAAGGGATAAGACCAGGCTCACCAGAGATAAGCCTTGGGGGCAACACGCCAATGTTTGAGGGATGGTGTGCTAGCTGTGCTGTGTTTCTGTGGCACAGTTTTTTTTTTGGTAGTGAGGGAAGGGGCCACAGCAGTTCTCCTGTGAGAAGCTTCTCAAAAGCTCTCCTGGCTCCAAGTCAGACCCAGCTCTGGCCAGGGCCAAGACAATCCACTGCACCTCTGTGATAACGTATTTAAGAAGGGGAACCTGAGAGGTGGTTGGGAACTTGTGAAGGGACTTGTGAAGAGGAGTTGCAAGAGGACAAACACCGAGGTCAGCAGAAGGAAAGAGAAGGACATCAGTGAGGTACGTCGGAGCAGAGACTCCTATATCCCATGGTGAGATGGCAGGGCTGTCCACTCTGCCACACATTGAGGTCCATGGTAAAGTAGAAGCCAACCTGAAGCCTGTGAAGGAGCCCACACCAGTACAGGCATCTGCACTTAAGGTAGACTGGGACCCTGAGAGGAGAAGTGGCCCCCACTGCTGTGGTTTGGCGCTGGGAGGACTGCAGCACACAGGGGTGACCCACGCCTGAGCAGCTTGGGAATGGCTGCGGCCCGTGGGGAGGACTCACGCTGGAGAAGGTTCATGGAGAGAGGAGCCACATGGGGCAGGGGAGGAATGTGTGGCGTTCATGTTCATCCACCTATGGAGAAGGAATGAGGGGCAAGCTGACCATAACCCCCATCCCCTGCCCCCTGCACAGCTGGGGAAGGAGGTAGAGAGATTGAGAGCAGAGATGAGCCTGGAAAGAAGGGAGGGGTGGGGAGAGGTGGTTTTGGATGTGTTTGGCACTTGTCACTGTCCCCACATTGTCTGTTAAGTGTTGTCTTGTTAGTATTTGAATTAAAGTGATGTTTTCTTTTTCTTCCCCTAATGAGACTCTTTTGCCTGTAACCATAATGGATGAGCTACTCCTCCCAGTCCTTAGATGGATTCTTTGAGCCATTCCAGTCCCCATAGTCTCCCCCCTCATCTCTGTGATGGGGGAGGGAGTGAGCAAGAGACTGTGTTGTGCTCAATTGTCCTCCGGGCCTAAACCACAACACTAGCGAGGTTGTTCAGTCTGCACCACACTGTTCTGAGTACACCAGAGCAAGTTTGAAATGTCCCTGTACTAATGCGCTCAGCACCATAGCCATCTCAGTGGAGGTAGGGGATGGAGATCTATGCAGCAGCAAAGATGTAAAGTCTCTTGATGTGTTGGAAGCACCTGAGAATTAGGGCCTCTCCCCAGTGGGGTTGATAGAACAACTCAAGTGTATTTACACCAATGCATGCAGCATGAGCAACAAACAGGAAGATCTGGAAGCCATTGTGCACATGGAAAATTATGATATAGTTGCAATCATGGAAACATGGTGGGATAGCTCACACAACTGGAGTGATGCAAAGGATGGTTATAAACTCTTCAGAAGGGATAGGCAGTAGAGGTGGTAGGGTAGACCTGCATGTTAGAGAGTGATTTGACTGTCTAGAGCTTGATGATGGTGATGAAAGTGTTGAGTGTTTATGGGTAAGAATCGGGGGAAAGGCCAACAAGGCAGATATCATGATGGGAATCTATTATAAACCACCTAACCAGGACAAAGAGGCAGATGAAATATTCTATAAGCAGCTGGGAGAAGTCACACAATCTCTAGCCCTTGTACTCATGGGTGACTTCAACTTACCAGATGTCTACTGGAAATACAATACAGAAGAGAGGAAACAGCTTAGGAGGTTCCTGGACTGTGTGGAAAATAACCTCCTGGCACAGTGTGTGAGTGAGCTAACCAGGGAAGGCTCCCTGTTGGACCTGTTGTTTGCAAACAGAGAAGGACTTGTGAGTGATGTGATGGTTGGAGGTCATATTGAGCATAGCAATCAAAAAAATTATAGAGTTTTCGATTCTTGGAGAAGTAAGGATGGGGATCAGCAGAACTGCTACCTTGGACTTCTGGAGGTTGGATATTGGGCTGTTGAGAAGTCTGGTTGACAGAGTGCCTTGGGAGGCAGTCCTGAAGGGCAGAGGAGTCCAGGAAGACTGGAAGCTCTTCAAGAAGTAAATCTGAAAGGAGCAGGAGCAAGCCTTGCCTACATGCTGAAAGATGAGCCTGAGGGGAAGACTGTCCTGGCTGAATAGAGAGCTTTGGCTGAAATTCAGGAAAAGAAAGAGAGTTCATGACCTTTGGAGGATGGGGCAGGCAACTCAGGAGTACTACAGAAATGTTTTGAGGCTAAACAGGAGGAAAATTAGAAGTGCCAAAGCCCAACTAAAACTCAAATTGGTTACTGACATAGAAGACAATAAAAATGTTTCTATAAATACCTTCACAACAAAAGGAGGGCTAAGGAGAATCTCCATCCTTTATTGGATGTGGGAGGAACAAGAACAACAAAAGATGAGGAGAAGTCTGAGGTACTCAATGCCTTCTTTGCCTCACTGTTTAATGGCAAGATCAATTGTTCTTAGGGTACCCAGTCCCCTGAGCTAGAAGACAGAGGTGGAGAGCAGAATGAAGCCCCCATAATCTGAGGGGGAATGGTTAGAGATCTGATACACCACTTAGACATACACAGGTCTACCGTGCCAGATGGGATCCACCCAAGGGAGTTGGCAGAAGTGCTTACCAAGCCACTTTCAATCACTCATCAGCAGTCATGGCTAACTGGGGAGGTCCCAGTTGACTGAAGGTTAACAAATGTGATGTCCATCTACAACAAGGGCCAGAAGGAGGATCTGGGGAACTACAGGCCTGTCAGTCTGACCTTGGTGCCATGAAAGGTTATGGAGCCAAACATCTTAAGTGTCATCACTCAGCATGTACAGGTGATCAGACCCAGTCAGCATGGATTTGTGAAAGGCGAGTCCTGCTTTACTAACCTAATCTTCGTCTATGACAAGGTCACCCACTTAGTGGATGAGGGAAAGGCTGTGAATGTTGTTGAGCTGGACTTTAGTAAAGACTTTGACACTGTTTCCCACAGCATTCTCCTGGAGAAACTGTCTGCTTATGGATTCAACAGGTGTACTCTTCACTGGGTAAAAAACTGGCTGGATGGCTGGGCCCAAAGATCTGTAGTGAACAGAGCTAAATCCAGTTTGCAGCTGGTCACAAGTGGTATTCCTCAGCACTCAGTATTGGGCCCAGTTCTGTTTAATATGTTTATCAATGATCTAGATGAGTGGATCGAGTACACCCTCAGTAAGTTTGTAGATGACACCAAGTTGGGCAGGAGTAGCTTGAGGGTAGAAAAGCTCTAGAGAGGGATCCGGACAGGCCAAATTGATGGGCTGAGGCCAACTGTATGAGGTTCAACAAGACAAAGTGCCGGGTCCTGTGTTTGAGTCACAACAACCCCACACAACACTGCAGGCTTGGGGAAGAGTGGCTGGAATGCTGCCTGGTAGAAAAGGACCTGGAGTGTTGGTCAATAGCCAGCTGAATATGAGCCAACAGTGTGCCCAGGTGGCCAAAAAGGCCAATGGCACCCAAGCTTGTGTCAGAAATAATGTGGCCAGCAGGACTAGAGAAGTGATTCTACCTCTGTACTTGGCACTGGTGAAGCTGCACTTTGAATACTGTGTTCAGTTTGGGGGTAATTTGGGAGCAAAGTTGAGCCCTGGAAAAAAAGAGAGTGTTGTGCGGAAGGTGTTTTAAGATTTTGATCTGTTTTTCATTACCCTACCCTGATTTGATTGGTAATAAATTAAACTATTTTCCCCAAGTCAAGTCTGTTTTGCCCATAAACAGTAATTGTTGAGTGATCTCCCTGTCCTTATCTTGTCCCACAAGATTTTAATTGTATTTTCTCTACCCTGTCCTGTGGAGGAGGGGGAATGATAAGCGGCTTGGTGGGCACCTGGCATCTAGCCAAGGTTAACCCACCAGACTCACCACACCCATAAACCTGGATTAATTTTTCTGCCACCGAGCCAAGCTTGTGGTCATCCTGTGAAAAGCAAGGCCATGGATCAATGGATGCCAGGCACTGACAGCAGAAGATAACAACAACTACAAGAATACATCTTTCCTCCTCAAGCAGCCCTCATAAGACCTCAGTTGGAGAATAGTTTGGGTAACTTAGGAAAGAAATAGACAAATGGGGGATGGAAAAATAAAACTGGACTTTTAATTTCAGCATGACCAGTTCAGGAGAGAACACTGCCTGTAAGGATTATGAATCCCATATTGTTCAGAGATGGCTAAAAGCAGGTGAGATCATCACCTGCCAGGATGGTTTGGCTAAAGCTGATCTTGTATTTGGTGAGTCAAAATTCACTAAAAAGCTTATAAGATTCCCAGACACTGACAGACTGCAGTGAAGACAGACACCAATTCCCTACAACAGCTTTCACAGAAAATCATGTAAAGAGACAAGACAGACTCATCCTGGTGGGAAACATTCCTAATTACATCTGGTAACAGAACTACATGAGGCAGGCTGCTTCCTTTGCCAACAGCATTTGAGAGCTGTAGTAAATTAAAGTAGAAGTCTCCAAAGTTTAAACCATGCAATCTACAAAACCATATTTCACGCACATCAAGCACTTTCCAAAATCAATGACAACCATCTGAAGCACACAAGAGATCATTCTAAAACTAACAACTGCAATGGATTTACTAGTTCGAAAGCACACTGATGTGGAAAGAAGGTTCAATGTGGTATAATATATTCTATCAATTTAATTTCTGAAGAAATATATTATTTAACCTCCATTTTCTAAATACAGAAGAACAAAATATGTGATAATAGATGTGGGCCAGCAGAAAATATATATACGTAAATTTGTCTATTTGTCTAGGACTGGAAAGACCTGTCAGAAGATGCATTAAATGCTAGGGCAGCAGAGCTTAACTGCAACAAGGAATGGTCCTTTCTTTAAAGAGTATTTTATGCATTTAGAAAATAGAGACCTACTTATGTCTCTTTTTTAAGCTTGTATATCAGAAGGAGTTCAGTACTAGCCCCAAGTGAAGTTGTAGATACAGATCTAGAGACAGAAGTATTGGTGAAATAGCATTAATGGGGTAGGCAACATGTAGACTGGTTTTTACATGCCAAATTCATGATTTCCTTACAAACTGATCAGGCTCTGAGTTGTGGAGAGGACTCTAACTCTGTATGAAAAGCAAAATGTTGTAAGAGGTCAGACAAACCATTAAGTGTTGTCGAGGGGTGACTGTGAAATGGGCTGAAGTATCCTGTCTGATATCAGACACTGATAAGGTCTCTGTAGCAGGGACCAGGACCCAGGAATTTGTCTACTCCACAAAACAAGGCCTCTTGATGTTTGCTCTCCCATGTGGCTTGGTGGCTTTAGTTTTGAATCAAGTGACTTTTACAGAAAATACCACATCCAGGTGATGGGGATGCCAGTTTGAGTCCTCTCATCCTGGGGAAGGAATTGAATGGAAGTCTCCCAAACTCTGGACATGCTATGAAAAAGGTAGTCAACATACAATTTTGACTCATCTTGATAGAGATGATACAACATAGGTATCATCTTGTCCTGCTTTAAACCCAGAAGTCAACTACGCACCACGCAGCTGCTCACTCACCCCTTCCTCCTCAGGAATGGGGAGGAGAAAATAAAACAAAAGACTCAGGGATTAAAATAAGGACAGGAAGGCATGGCTCACCCATTATGGTCACAGGCAAAAGATGGACTCTACCAGGGAAGAGAAAGAACATCAATTTATTTTGAATACCACCACCACTTATTTTACCAATCAAATAGAATAAGACAGTGAGAAATACAACCACATCTTAAAACCACCTTACCCCTTCTCTCCCTTCTTCCCAGGCTCAGCTTTGCTCCTGGTTTCTCTACCTCCTCCTCCTCCTCCTCCAGCAGCACAGAATGGCAGAGGATGGGTGTTGCAGTCAGTTCATCACCCATTGTTTCTTCTGTTCCTTCTTCACCAGGGAGAGGACTCCTTACACTCTTCCCCTGCTCTCCAGCATGGGGTCCCTCTCATGGGAGACAGTCCTCCATGAACTTCTCCAACATGAGTGCTTCCCATGTGCTACAGTTCTTTGTGAACTGCTCCGGCATGGGTCCCTGCCATGGGCTGAAGTCCTCCCAGAGGCATAGCCACCATCAATAATTGGCTCGGCCTTGGCTCAGAGGTGGGTCTGACCTGGAGCCAAGGGAACTTCAAGAAACTTCTCACAGGGGCCACCTCTGTAGACCCCTCCCTCCCTGTCAAAACCCTGCCACTCATTCAAACTCAACACATATCTCTGCAAGAAAAGCAAATGCTCTGACCAAATGCTCTGACACAACAGACCAACAAGCACAACATGCAACACAGTATCAAGCACCTGTATTTCCTTTGTTTGCCTCCAGACTGCTCCCAGTCAGTGTGAAAAAACCTCTCATCTTCTACCAGAACACTGTCTCACCCTCTGGAGAGGGAGGAGCCTGCTCACAAAGATGGCATTTTTTGGAGGCACCAGAGGGATCCCTGCCTGCTGGCCATACAGATCTCAGTGGATCTCAAACAAACTAATCTAAAAGAGATTAATCACTGCAGGTGGGGAAAAAAAAAAAAATAGTAGGAGGTTAGTGAGACTTGGGATAGACCAGAAACCTGGAGTCAAAGGAGAGCTATGACAATCCAGTGCTACAGATGTGTCCTGATTTGCTCTACAGAAATACCTGCTTCTGAACTAGGAATGCTATAGCCATGAGACCATGGGTGGTTTTTACCTAAGTGATTTGCTCAAGACAACATAGGAAGAATGTGGCAGAGCAAGGACCAGCATAGCAGAGCAGAGCCCCTCTAAGAAATCTTTGTTAAACTAGGTCCTTCTTAATTTTGCTCACGAGTTACTTTCATGTTAATATTCTGCTGCAGCCAGCCAAAGCCAGACACAACACACAGGGTACTGAGTTGAAGGAAATAAACCCTTTTAGCAATGCCTGGCAGCAAGTTAGGAAAAGTCAGAGTTCCTCCTCTGTTCTCACCCTCCCAGCAGAAAGGAACAGTGAAAATACCAAACAAGACACATAAGCGCTATAAAGTGAGATTTTTAAAGCATCAGTACACTTTTAGTAATCCCAGGTGTTATTTATAGCATCAGTATGGACATTTATTTTCCCCACACTGAAACTAGAGTTTTAATCCCCTATTGATTGAAGCTGAAGTGCTGGACACACTGCAATTTATGTGATTGATTTGTGCACCTTGAGGGAATCAAGTCATCTGTAAACCAAATTTTTTCTTCACTTACAGGTCCCTGTTAGATTAATGTCTCCGTAAGCAAAATATCTTTTTTAAATTAAGGGCAAGAGGTCAAATGCACTGCTAGAAAAAGGAGGCAAAACCTCAGTGAAGTCCAAGTGGAAAATCTGACCTGATAAATACATTTCCTTAAGTTATAAGAAGCTAACTTGGATTCAACAAAAATAACTTTTTTAAGACTGAGAAGTTACATGATTCCATAGAGAAGGTACACTTGACAGAACCTAGAAAGTGATATTCATCTATTTATATATATTAAGAATGCACTTTTTTTCCAAAATATCAGGTTATTGCAAGAGCCCAATCTAGTGTCCAATTCAAACAGCTGGGATGTGCTCTTATTTTCAGAAGGTGTCTAGCATTCCCTCTACTAAAACTACTAGTCTTCAGCTGGGCATAAAATGAGAAGCTTGAATATCCCAGTCACTTCCCAGACTATAAACTTGTTCAGAAACCACAGATGAATCACCCTGGGAATAAAGCCAGAAGGAGGAGACAGCCCTGGGTGCCTCTGGTATGTGTGCTTGTGACCGATGTCTCCTTGAGCATTCTCTTTAAAAGCTTCATGTCAAAGTTTCTCCAGTCTTTTGACAAACAGAGTTTTTGCTACACTCAGCCCAGCAGGGGAAAGTATGATAACTTAGGAGGATGAAGCTCAAAACTATTTCTGGTTCATTTGAAATAGCAGCAGCCATGACTAGGTAATAGAAAACAAAGTTCTTTTCATTGTTGTGAATCTCAATGATGCCATCTCATGCAGGAATGATAACATTTGATTTTTTCTTCTACATTTGTCATACAGGGACTAAGTGCCTTGGAGGAGGGAAAGAAACAACAACTCACAGCATTCATACATGTAAATATTTATTTATATAATGAATGCTAAGGCTAAGGAGTTGGGAATATAATACAGGTGAGCTTTTCCAATATACAGCACTCAAAGCCAAGACCTAAGTAATTCAGCAATGTAAAGTTCTGATCTGATTTGTGTAAAAATCTAATTTACATTTTCTGATTTAAATGCAAGTGGGCAACCACTGCCTGACCAAAAGTGAATAGCATCCAGTCCCAAGGCTGGCCTGTTTCTGTCCTGATACCAATATACCACCTCAAATTGATGGAGCATGCTGTCATATTATAGAAACACCTCTTTGCCAGCTGCACATGAAAGTTGTTGTGAGTAAAAGATTTGTTATTATAGTCTTTTTTTCCCCTCTTTCCTTTTTCTGTGTATTATTGATGGCAGAGGTAAAGAGATTCAAGACTCCCCTGTGCACAGTATCTTCCCAACAGGGTAAGTTGTAAGGAAATTATTATTGGAAGACATCTCTATAAAACAAGGTAAATGAATCACTTCTTCATTTTCCCCACAGAGAGTGACTTTTACTTATTACACCGCTACAAAGCCCTCAAATTTAGCTACAGAGAAGATGATCTCTCTAGTCACACCGATGTCTCGGCCTTTGGGCCAGTGGGTGGAGGTGGGTGAGGCAGCATTTGGAAAACTACATGTGTTTCCAAAGCCATACTGTGTCATTGAAATGAGCCTGGATATTTAGTTCAATTCCCTTCTTCCTAAATAAATTTTCATTTTCATTCGTTCCTGTGCAGCAGCATCTCAGCTGGATGTAATAGTGCCAATATTTTGAAAGGAAAATTGCTTTTCGTTCCTCTCAGGATTTCATGCATAAAGCATCCCTTACAATCAGAAAATGTAACTGCTCAGCCTGTGCAGATCAGGGCAGTTACTGAGGCCTCAGGAAACCTGTGGGCTGAGGTAATTTCTGCTTTTCCAATCTTAAACAGGCCAGATCTATGTTCCTTACTGTCAAGACCCGGGGACCCAGGACTACACTGGCATGGAGCAGGACTGATAAAAGAAGGATGGTATTTCTGGCCGCCTTCTCCAGACTGAGGACTCATTCGATTTTAAAATTATTTGAAAAAACAAAAACAAAACCAAAACCAAACAAAAAACAAATGGTATCTGAAAATTTAGTGCAATGAAGCTAAACTGAAAAAATAAAAAAGTGTCAGGTTTCTTCCATAGTTAGCTGCAGTATATGTTCATTTCTGCTTGTTTGTCACTCAGAATCGTGCAAAGAATAGTTTATTGTGTCTGTTTAAATGGCTATGAAAGAGCTTTTAGAGGACTGTGAAGCTCTATTTATGCTGTAGGCAGCATTGCAGTAGCAGAAGACATATTTCTATTCACTTCTTGTGGGAGTTGAAGATTTTATTTTTCCTTTTAAAACGTGTTTGTACACAATGCTGTCAGAAGGTGCCAGACAACGCCACAAACACAAATCTTCTGTTCATCTGTCCATGAAACAGCCCAGACAGTGCTCCATGCCCAAAGGACTGCTCCTTCTTGACTTCTAGTCCTGGACCAGTGGTGGGAGGGCTGCAGGGCATCATCTCCTCCTGCACAGAGAGCCCATGCTGCTGCTAGCCGGTGTGTATCTCACTCCCTTCATCTTGCCCTGTGAGATACAGCCACTTCCAGCTGCTCTTTTGTTAACATAGATATTTATATCACATTTAACCTCACTCAGATTTATCACCGCCTTTCCTTAAACCAGTGTAAAATTTATTCTTGCTGCTCCTCACAGAAAGTATTCAGAGCCCAGTAAAGCAACTCCTCAGAATGACTATCAAGTATGAACAAAACATCATATCCAGGGATTCACTGTGATCTCTGATAGTGCTGCCGATGCCCTTTTCTGTTTTCTTACATTTTATTACACAACGGATGGGCTCAGCTGCCTGTCTGCAGCTGTACAGCACAGTAGTTAACAGGAGATGGAATACGCAAGTTATTTTTTAAGCTGAGGATTAGAGAGGACCAGGAACAAATAAATTCTTGACTGAAAACCAGCATGAACTGGAAGACAGGCACATAGAGCATTTCCCTCAACCCAGCAGAACACAAAACCATCCACACCCCAGAAGGGTCCCCACGGTGTCCTACAAACTGCGCTTATGGAAATAATGACTCAACTTCCATTTCCCTGTGCTTTGCTGGCAGTGAGGTTACAAATCATCTCCAGCATTACAAGTGCACCTCAGACACAAAGGAGGTGAAAAAAGGGGCTAATTTTAACCCATCAAGAATGTTTTCAGGCTGTCAGACCCACATTGTGTGTCTTTGTGAGGGTGAAATACAAGGAAAGGACCTAAGAGCACTTGAGAAAAAATTAAAGGCTAGCACAAGCACATCACTAATTCAAAGAAATTCTGCAGCCAGGATTTAGAAGAGCACTGGTACAAAGTAATAGGTTTTAAATCCTTGATTCCCTTTAAAACACTAATGCCAATCATCTCAAGTTTGTTATTTACTGCCTGCCTGCACAGCTGCCTTTCTGTTTGATCACTCAAGGAGAAATTTCTCTGGACAACAGACCAGCAGTGATTAAACTTTGAAATCAAATTCATTACTTTAACCTCACAATCTCCTATTCTTTGTGAAGAGAAAAATTGGTATTCCACTTAAAATTTAACAACAGAGCAGACCTGATCTTGACAGTTTGCACAAGGTGGCAAACTTTTCAGAAAAAAAAAAAAAAAAACAAAACAAAAAAAAACCACCTTACATTATTGGGAGAGGGGGGGAGAGAAACTTTATCATTTACGTTTAGGATTTTATATAAAGGGGTTTGTAAAGGGAGAAAGATCCAAAACATTTACTGGGGAAAAAACATGCAGAATCTGTTCAGAACCCAGGCTGTGTTACTCCAACCCCACTCGCTTATTAAATGGAAATAGAAGAAACCAACCCAGAATGCTCCATCTTCTGATTAAAAGGAGAAGAGGGGAGGGAATTGTTATCGCTGTATTTGCAGCATAGCATACTGACTTCCTTTTTTTTTTTTTCTTTTTTTTTGGGTGACTTACTTTTACAAGTGCTCCATTAATAATTCATGCTGCTTCTAAACGGCAGGGCAGCCGCTGTTTCTTTGTCTCATTTCACAATGGCTGAGTGACAACGGTGGCTCTGACTCCAGGCTACTATCTTTGACTATCTGCCTGGAGAGACACATTGCTGTCCTTCCTTTGTCATTCAATCCCTGACACAGTTGTGACAAATGTTGGCATGCCCTGTCATTCCCTTCACCCTCCGATAACAGAAATCTGCCACTTTTCATTATGCAGTCTGCACTCTTGTCCCCCAAAGAAGAAGCTGTATGTTAATGATGCCTGGTGATGTGCAGGTCTGCTTCTGCTGGTTGCTTTTCCACTGGTTACATATTTGGACTGACTGCGCTTCAAAAACCACAGACTTTAAATGCTGCTTTGGGTTCAGCACCCAGCTACAGCTTGTATGATAATGGTGTCTCCAGGGGGCTGAGGGAGAAAAAAAAGGCTCTCTTTTTAGCAGAAGTGATAGGAAACAATGCCAGATTTTAGGACAGGTAATAAGAGAGCACAGATGGAAAGAACTATATGTTTCCCATTGGTGCTAAGAAGCTTTTGGGCCTGAGCTGGAAGGGCACAATGTAACCCCCAGCACTGCTGGAGGCTTCCCAAAACCATGATAGCGCAGGTTAGTAGTTGCAGAACATGCTGCACACCTTCCTTCCATGATAAAGCATCAAAAACTGATTTGCAGAAGTTTGTAAAGAAATCAGTACTACTTCCTTCCTCAAATGCTTGGCAGTGACAGGTTTGTTTTCGCTGAGCATCTCGAAGTGTTCTGGGGTTCCCTCTGACAGCAATTTGCAGCCCCTCTCCCTCCCTCCCTGCCTGCAACAGGGGGGCACATGCTTGATGCATTCAGACAAAATTGCTCTATTCACCGAATGTGCAATATCCATTACAGAATATCTAAGCACCTGTTTGTGTTGCTGATTCCAGTAAGGGGCTTGGAGCCTTAATGAGTTTCCTAATTTCCAACACTTTGATCTTCCCAGATAAATGGATGCAGGCAAGTACAAAACAAGGATTAAGTCATCATAGTCAGAGATGCCAATACCAGTCCATCGAAGCCACCATGCCCTTGGAGCAGGCTGCAGTGCCTTAGTGGGGCACATCCAGCATTCAGCCAGCACGCCCTTGGCAAACCACTACGCGTTGCTATTATAAACACAAGGGACAAGATGTTACAAGGGCAGTCTTTTTCCCATGGAGACACTGAATGTTGCTTCCTTTACCCTTAGCTGCAGCAGCACTGATACCAATTACAATCACTAAAGGAGAACAGCTGGCACTTGTTTGAACAGAGCGCTCTCTCCAACGCCCACTGAAGCCGATGGAAAAAGGATCTCCTTTCTTTCATTGGATTTTGGATCAGACTCAGAGAGACCTGGTGGTTTAGAAAGCAGGGTTGTTGTTTTCCTATTCCTTTGTTACTTCTCCATCTCATGGTTGTGACTAGAAAACATTCTTTCCAGTCTATACACCTAGTGACAAGAGGTTGGGGTAGCATTACCCCCATCATTTTTATAGAATAAGAGATGTTAATTAAAAAGCTGCACAGTGAGTCTGGAACTATTAGAAACTAGAAAGGGAGAAAGAATGAGGCAGAACAGCAAACAGGGGCAGACTTTTGATGTCCTCTGCACATGTTTTTTCCCATTAAAGTACTTTCACGTCTGTTCCATGCACTTCTCAAAGCTCTATTTGTCTTGCACACAGATCTTACTGAAAGGTAATAAGAAGCTCCTAGACAGAGAGTCAATTAACATGTAATCTTTGACATTTTGAATCAGCCGCAGCTGCCAGATGGGGTTCTCCTTTATACAGAATGAAATCTATTGCTGGAGTGTTTAAAGACTTGATTTTATGTTACATTTTTCCGTATTCATCTAGACTACTCTGTCTTCCAGTACAGTGGTGGGAGAGTGCACTGAGTTTTGCCTATGAAATTATCAAAAAACTCTTCTTGAGGTCAGAGAGTAACAAACAGATCCAACAGTAATTGTGTTAGGAGATGAAAATTTCCTTTCCTTTCATCTTGTCCATTTGGGGCCAAATTTTCATTTTCATACCTGTAAGGCTCTGATGGGTGAAGAAGCAGTATGCCCAGATGACTGCAGCAGCTGCTGACACTACCCACCATTACAGACTCTCTCTCTTGCTGTATGAACAGCTCAGCTGCTCCTGAAGCAAGTACTGAACCTGATGCACAACAGTAATTTGATCTGAGATTACCTTGTATTATCAGAATGCAAATCAGGAGAAGTTCAGCAGCTGCTTCACAAGGCAAAAACCATGGGGAGAGTGTGAAAGGGTGTGCAGCTGAGGATTATCATCTCTACATCCTTCCCAAGTTGCCAAGACACTAAGTCCATTATTTGAAGTGCAATAACAATTTGAGTGGTTTTGACAGAATATGTTACATGTAAAACACTTTACTGGATAATGTGTGTACCTCAGAATTCAACCTTCAGGCTGGTTGGACAGGGACTATAATTTCTCAACTAACTGTGAAGGACCCCAACTGAGGTTTCAATTGTTACAGCTACAAAAAAAAAAAAATAATGGTAAGTAAATTATTATCATTGTTCTTTAATTTCATTATGTATAATAAAATGGTGTCAGTTAATAATATGCACATATCTAAATATAGCAGTTGCAATAAGCTCCATCTTGCTCACCTTTCTGCATTACTGTTGGATCCCTACCAGTCTCAACATGGCTGGGATTCCATGTCAGTTCAAATGGTTGTAATTATTGGCCCTTGAAAGATTAACAAGGAAGCAGGATTATATAAAAGGATTAAACATGTACAAAAAAAATAACATACTTAGCAATTTAAGAAAAATTGTAGGTGGACTAATCTCTGAAACACCTGTGAAGGCTGAAAAGTGAAATTGCCCTGTTTTATAGAGCTGTGTATTTTCTGCATCTTGTTTAGCTATGTAGAATGATTGCAATAAACTGTCACCTGTTTGTAATAACTTCAGTTATTCTGAGCCACTTGCTAGGAGCAGTCACAGCTCTGCAAATCATTCAGTTCATCTTGATGTCATGCAAATATATATATCTGTTTGACATCAAGTGATGTCTTTGTTGTTTTCTCTTAACATTTTTGAAAACCAGTCAAGCTAATAGCAACACTCATGAAGGAGTGATTACCATCATTAACACAATGATGGTCACAAAAAAAAGGCTCAAGCTCAGTGAGCTCTGAATTGGAAATTAATTTTTTAAAAGAGGTAAGGAATAAATGGGAGAATCTGAAACCCAAATCCATGAGGAAGTGATTTACTGCAATTTTCTGTGGATTATATAATCTTAAAGCTGAACGGAATTCAAGCCTTTTAAAAGAGATCTCTGCCACATTAATATGTTTGCTGCATCATCACTACAAAGTGGCTCTGACCACTGTAATACGCTGCCCCCCGGTCAGATGAAATGGCTCACATCTCAGGTTCACTAGATGGTCAATTAAATCAAACTGATAAAGCAGACAAATTCAGCCAAAGGACAAATTAAGCGACACAGAACATATCATTGCCAAGGCAGAAATGTAACACTGAGCAAATGAAGAGAAGCTGCTATACATCTAGAGAGTGCCATGCAGGGCAAAACAAGGAAGCGCTACCAGAAATTAATGGCAATAACTTGCTGAACAGGAAAGCCATGCCATGAAATGCATGACGCAAACATAGAGGCTGTTAAAAGCAAAAATGAGAGAGAGAGATTATTCAAAGAGTAATCCTACAGGTAAGAGTTTACCATCTTTTATGAGGGGTAGATAAATGTAAGAACGTTCCCAATGAGAGAAGAAATTAACTGCAGTCAGCACTGCTAGTGTATGAGCAGAAAGGTCATGAAGGGTCTGCAGCAGGAGCTGAACAGATTGAACTTTCTATTACACAGTGTTAGAGGGAAATGCAGAATAATTACTTTTGCAAGCTTGCAAAGGATTAAACTGATCTAAATGGGATGAATTTAGCTTCAGCCCACTGCATCAGCTGTGTGACAGTAATTAATATTTAGATTGGAAAAAAAAAAAAAAAAAAAAAAAAGAGAGTAGTTTACTTTGCATTAAGGCAACAGTTTCCTTTCAAAATTTCAGTGACATCTCAGACCTCAGGATATACAGATAGTGTGGAAGATGTCTTCCAATGCTCAAAGTTCTTAATGTACAGATGAATTAATTTTCCAGGCTTCTTATTAATGCCGAACAACTTAATTTGGGATTTAGAACTGAAGGTCTAGTTTTACACTACAAATTTAAAAACTGGTTAGGAAAAAAATGTCTAAATTACTTATAAACATACATAATGAAGTTGCGATAGATATACTTGCTTTCGCTTATACTTGTGCTTTGCAGCTAAGTAAAGGACACAGAGAGCATTAGACATGCTTAAACAAATATTCATATTGCAGTAACATTCACAAGCCTGTCACACACTAGGGTCTAAATGCTTTATTCAGTCTGTCAATCAGACCTAAAGCTGCATGGGCAGAGCAGGGCTGTTGTAAGGGGGTCCATCAACATCCCCAGACAAGGCAAGGTGATGAATCGGGCCCAGGGCTCACCGAGGGAACACAGTGAGGAACAGCAGGAGACTGAGCGGGAGGCACGGCTGCAGGCACAGCTCCAGCGAGGGTCTGAGGTCCACTCAGGAGACAGGGACAGAGGCAGGGCTGGAGACAAACCGCCAACAATCAAGTTCCTTTTAGGAATCAAGGCTAGACATGTCTCCAAAATATTCACAACATTCTCGATCCCAGTTTCCACAATGCTCCTGGTGTCTGTTGGCTTTCTGTTACACAGACTAAATAAGCACATTGTTATACCAGTCATGATGTAGGCAAGTACTCCTGATGTCCATGTTAAGAAAAGAGAAATGAAGACTGGAAGCCCGGGTTCTGTTACATACTGTTTGATTTTCAAAAACGTCATGATATGCAAACAGTTCAGGGTGTATGAAAAGTACTCCTCACTTCTGATGACCAGACCTGGACATCTAGCTCTGTGCAATCTTCAAGATCATCATCTTATGGATTTTCTTTTTAAGATTACTAAAAATTAATTTTCAAACAAAATGGAATTGCATCCTTATTTAAGTTGTAGCTACCTGTCAGTGACTAAAGAATGATACTGCTTTAGCCTCTGTTATTTTAACCTTACAAAAGACAAGGAAGGATGGCAAGAATAACTCAGAATGATTGTGACAGTATTTGCAGTCATCGGACAACCTTATAGACAGCTTCACAACTTTTGTGTAACTGAATGTAAGAGACAGTTACATCTAGGAAGATGCTTTATTATTAGTTGTGCATTTCTAATATGATAATGTACATGTTACTGGTTAAAGTTTTAAACTTCCTCTTTCACTGGACTGACTTCTTGCAAGTTCACCCCATGCCTACAACACTACAAAAACAAAAATCTTCACAAAGGCACTTGGCTCAAAACACACCACAGCATGCTGGGATCTTTGTGGGCTGTTACCTGCATGGAGAGCTGTTGCAATGCTCTGTTTTATGCAACTAAGACTTGACCTTCGGATGCCGAGAAAGCGGCAGTGCAACTCTTCAGCAAGTCCTGAGTAACAGTTCTGCACCTGTTCTTACAGTAGCTTCATCTCATTTTCCACATATTTCAAGGGTCCCCCAGCCCCCTGTGTGTCAGCAGCACAACAATTACTACCTAGCCCCCACCTCAGCCCACCGTGCAGTTGGATGCTCACTTAGTCACAATGAGCTTCTAAGCTCATTGGCATTGGAGAATTAGTTCTATTGTTTTGTGTGCTGATGCTTTATAATCTCTGCATATGCATAGCTAATTTTGTTTTTAACCACACTAGCTGTTCCTCTCAATCCCTAAAACCTCCTGAGAAGTGGTATAATCCCATTGGTTCACCTTTTTCATGATGCATGCTCCTAACACATACAATTACTGCATGCATAATTGCCGGCTCATATAGGCTCAATTATTGGTTTCTAAATTAGGTATTTAACTAGTCCTTCTAAATCACTGGGGGGGGGGGGGGTGATTTAAACACAAATTCATATACCCTTGTGGTGTCAGCCTCAGTGAAGTGGTTTGGATTCGCAGTAAATCACCCAGTATCCAAGTTTTAGTGCCTTCCGTTTTATAAGCAGCATCTACCGCTTCAGAACAAGTAAAATCCTTTAATACACAGAATCCTTTTACATTTCTGAGCATGTGGATAAAGCAAACTGTCTTGAACAAAGGTAGAAAAATGGACCAACCTAAGCATTCAGCATAACAAAGCATCAAGAGATCTGAAAGCAGAGCAAAAGTGGCGAGACATATTCTTCTGAATATATAACACAAGGGAATAAGCATGAATGTCCAATTCAGATGGATCTTGGCTCAACTGGGAAATATGCAATTAAACAACAATCTGGCTTTATGCTGAGCTGTGATGTGGGACATTCTGATATCTATCGTAGAAACCTTATTGATGGCTCACAGCACTCAGTGCCCTGAAGTCTGTGTGAACCAACTTAAGCATGAAGTACAGACGCTAACAGCTAGTGAATGAGGCTGTGAAAAGAGAGAAGAAAGTAAAAAGCAGATTTTGTAGCTTAAGACAAAACACTTTCATTGCTTTGAGGGGTGGGCAGGAGGAAAGAAGTCCTAGTGGCTTACATACAGAATAATATGAATACAAAATTTTGCTGCTAAACAGACTAATTTTGTTAAATCAAGACATACTTCTCCCAACACTACAAAATTGGGCTTTTCAAGAATATCCCTTACATGTGATTTTGCAAGCTGTGTTTATGCTTGCCTTGGTGTTACACTCATACCTTGGCATCTATTAATGTCTACCACTAGAGGCTAGACAGTAACTATATGACAAAATACACTGATTTTATGTATCTACAGATGTTCAAAGCTAGTCCCACATAGATTCCCATGCTGAGAATACTAACCAAAAATGTAACTGTTTAAAAACAGCAGAACAACTGAAATCATGTTGCCGTCATTCAGGCAGTATCTGTCCTTTTGTGCTTCCACTCCCTCTGCCACAGAAGTATCAGTTACCAGAATTCAAGACACTCCAGGCTCTTGCTTGTTCACAGAGCTACAGTCAGCTATGCGTGGCACTGTCTCTATGAAAGTTATGACCCAGTCTGGGAGCCCAGTGTTCTGTGGTAAAGGTTCTGTGATCTCCTTGAGTTAAACTAAAGTGAAACGACACCAGACGACCAGTTAAAATGTTTTGCTTGCAGTAGAAACAGCTTAAACTTGGAAAAGGCTAGTAAACAATGTGATCTCTTATTGATAGATCTATAAGAAAGAAAAGAAAGGAAAGAAAAGGAAAGGAGAGAAAGACAGTCAAAGTATCTGGATTACCATCCCAGGTTCCAGCATTGTCTCAGGTGCAGTAATCTGGTGGTGAGCACCCAACGAAGTTTTCTGTCGCCTTTTAAGTTCATCTAATCAGCTGATTAGCATACTAGACCAAGAGATGCAGGTATTCCATGAACTCATTTCCATGAGAGAGGAGGAAAAGGTGGAGCATCGGTTCTGCAAATGCATTGAGGGGGAATGGGGTGCACTAACCCTGTTGTCCAATCAAGTGGGTGGTTGTGCTCCCCTTCCTTAGGTCCATCTGGTGCTGGTTAGTTATCTCTTTTATCAATCATTTAACCTGAACATATGGTTTCACTCAGTCCACATCTCCCTCCTTTGAGGCTTATCTAAGGAGTGTGGCAATACAGCCACAAGGGAGTGAAGCCGTGCATCCTTCAATACACTCTGCACTTCCTTGGGTCACGTTTCTTAGACTAATCACAAAGGCCACAGCTTGTCCTTGAGGCTTTCTGTGTCGATTAATATTTGAGGCATTGATTGCTTCAGTCCCTTACAACGCGGTGTTGCATAAAGATGCTGCACTGTACAAAGACTTAGCAGAGAAGAATGTCAGTTAAGAGCCCTTTCAGCTATGAAAAAAGCTTTCTTCCAGAAGAGGTTTCATAAATGCTTCCCTTCACCTGTCTGTGGGCTTTTCTACAACTTCCTTATGTTTTTTATCAAGAGGAAAGACAGCACAAGGATACCTGGCTTCTCTTGGCTCTGCCACAGATTTACAGCTACCCTCAACTCTAACTCTCCATATACAGATGTGGAAAAAATGTATTTTAAGAACTCATATCAATCCTACCTACTTAGAGAGTAAGATCTTTGGGACAAGGATTTCTGGTGTGATTTTACAGCACCTACCACAAGAGCAACCAGTGACTAAATTCTGCTTTAGTACAAACTAGTAGTATAAAAAATAGGCCTATGTTAACTCCAGGATATCACATAGTAATATATTTCCTTTTTATCAATTCTTGTCAGATCTTGCGTTGCATTTTGCTCCCTGCTGTAACAGTTTTTAAGGTGAAGGGTAAAAAAAAGAAAACAAGAACAAAAACAACAAACCAAAACCAAACAAACAAACCCCCCAAAACCTAGTAAATTTTGCACATAGTGCATTTTGCTTAGGATAAAATACCATGAATAGATTTCATGCCGACTCCCTGTTTTAATTATGACTAAATAAATGTTAGGTTTACTCAGCAGTAACGTCTTGCATCTTTACATAAAGGTCTAATAGTTTTACCTGCTTCTGTTTTCCGCACTTCAGACAAGGCTCTGTAGTTAAATGCATTGTATGCAAAGCTGTAAGTTCTGGTGCAGCTTCAGGTAAAGTAAAAAAAAAATAGTATTAGACTAATCACCAAAAAGCATAACACAGTCATTGTGGCAGTCCCTCTGTTATTTATTTTCTGCTAAAGTACATACAAATTTAGATTTTCTGTCACTTAGCTTGTTTTCTTTTTTTTTTTTCCATTCTGACCCAGAAAAAATAAAGCACTGAGACTGGCTAAAGTACACCATCTACAGCTTTGTCCATGGTTTGGTTTGGTTTGGTTTGGTTTTGTTTTGTTTTGTTTTGTTTTGTTTTTTTAAAATCACACTTTAAGAGAGAGAGAGAGAACTTTTCTAATGCAGATGCCATTATGCTAGCAAAGATCTTTTGCCAGGAATAAAAGCATTTTATTCAGGCAAATGGGAAAAGAATGTATTCTAAACAAGAAGCACATTCAAGTATTAAAAAAATAAAACACCTTATCATGATACTCCCAGCCTTAGCTATACCAGAGTAAGGGGTTTTACCCTGCCACCATTGCACCCTTTCCTACAGTCATATTATTTGTTATCAGTGGAGTTCCCAAACCTCTCATGATCAGCCACCACCTTGAGGTTGCCCAATAGCTCTGTGAGCAGAGGGTTCAGGTGAAACTCTCTAGTATGCTTCAAGGGAAGTGTATGGGGTTAAGTTAATGTACCAGTTTCCTTGGAGTAGGTTAGAGAGCTCCTGCATGACCTTTTCTGCTGGCAAAGCTATTGAGTAAATGCTAGCAAATGGAAGAGAGAAGCATCTGAGAACCACTGTCTTTGGTGAACCCCTCTAGGCTCAAAACTGGACATCTGTCAAGCACTTAAAAAAATAATTTTGGTAGTTTCAAGTGTTACTGTCTCCCAGCTGTTTTCTGACCTCACAAAATAGCACAGTTATACCATAAGAACTTACAAATACTTGTAGTAAAAAGTTCTTGTGCTGAGACAGTGCCCAGGAGTTCAAGCCGACACCCAAGGTACCAGAATCACCCAAACAGAAATGGAAAGTATCTCCATGCTAGTGGGACTGCACTCTAAATAGACAAGGCTTCACATGAAATTAATTACTTAAAGGTTTAAAATACAACCTGAATAGTTAAAACCAAACTTTAAATAGAATATCACTATCTAGGCTAACTTTGTGGCAAGTGAATGATGGCTGTTTCTGCTGGATAAACTGACTGACTTTTGATCAAGGAGTAAGAAGTATGCACAAAACAACTCCAGAGTTAAAGATAGGGGATAAATCATCCAGACTTTTTTACATCAGTTAAAGAATTATAAATTACTGGTATTCCTGTGCATCATTCATGAGCCTTATTTCTGTTGAGCCATGAACAGGCACCTGCTGTAATCAGACAACACAAGCCACAAGGTGAAATCAGCAATTAATTTTTTTTCTTGAAATTCAGGCATGTATGACAAGTCCTGAACTTATTACATGATAAAAACTGATAAAATTATAATAAAAAAAATGTCTTCCATTCTTTTTCTAGTCTGAAGATTTTATAATTGTTCTAGGATTATTTACGTCACACTCTGACTCCAGTCCCACTGGCGAAGAATGCTCTCATCAGCAACATATCCTCTTTAAATTTTTTTGTTTTCTTTTTTAATTCCAATGCTGGCAGCTTGGACTGGTTGTTTCTAACACCAAACATCCCTGTACTGGATACTAGCTTTCAGAAAGAATAATCTAAAAAGCCAACTACCTGACACTTCTGTCATCACCAAAATTGTGTATCTTATTTTCAGAGAAGAAAAGGCATGTCACAGAACTTGCATCACAACAGCCACAGAAACTTTCCCACTGATGTACTAATGTGTTTTTCAACTACTCTGAGCATGACCTAAATTCAGGCTCCACCTGGCTGCTTGAAGTTTTCTTGTTTCAATAAAAACCGACATGCTGCTTCATTCCTAAATACATGGAGATTTTTTGACTTGGACCGTTTTCTATCATATCTTGGTTTTGAACTCTTTAATCCATTCCATTACCCTTTGTCCTGGGTTGAGTGAGTGGTGGAGTTTTTTGGTGGCAGGGGAGGGGGCTAATGGGGCGGCCCCCTGTGAGAAGCTTCTCGAAGCTCCCCCAGCTCCACGTCAGCTCCACTTCTGTTTGGGAAATTGAGCCAATCGGCTGCGCCTCTGCGATAACGTATTTAAGAAGGGACGTGGTGACGGGCAGTGGGACTTGTGAGGAGGAGTTGCTGCAGCTGCATGAACACCAAGGTCAGTGGAGGAACGGAGGAAGAAAGGAGGGGGGAGGTGTGCCGGAGCAGAGACCCCCCTGTATCCTGTGGTGAGACGGCAGGGCGGCCCCCCCGGCCACCCATGAAGATCTACGGTGGAGCAGACATTGATTTATGGCCTGTGGCTTCTGCTTGCCTAATCAAGGTTCTGTGCCCGAAGAAGGCCGGGTTGTCATGGGAAAAGGCAGCCCCGCTGCTGTAATTCAGTGCTGGGAGGATTGAAGCATGTGGGGGAGTCCCACACCGGAGCAGCTCGGGAAGGGCTGCAGCCGTGGGAGAGAATCCAGTCGGAGGAAGTTAGTGACCCATGACGGAGCAGTGTGGAGAACGCTGTGGCCTGTGGGAGGAACTCACGTTGGAGAAAGTTTGTGGAAGACTGTCTGCTGTGAGAGGGGGACCACGATGGAGCAGGAGGAACAAGTTCCAGACACTCCCCTCACCGAAGATGAAGAAACTGGCAGCGCTGACTGCACCCCCCATTCCCTGCCCCTGCGCCACTGGGGGAGGAGGTAGAGATATCGGGAGCAGAGCTGAGCCTGGGAAGAAGGGAGGGGTGGGGGGAAGGTGTTCTCAAGATGTGGCAATGCTTCTCACTGTCCTACTCTGTTATGTGTTGTTCGTGTCTGTAATAAATGGATGTTCTTTTTTTTCTTCCCCTAACGAGTCTGACTTTTGCTCGTGATCATAAAGGGGAATTTTTCCCCATCCCAGTCCTATCTTGAACCCCAAGCCTGGCTCTCTGTCCCTTCTCATTGCCGGAGGGGAAGGGAGAGAGAGCTGCTGCATTGTGGTTGGCTGCCAACCAGGCCTAAACCACGACACCCTTACATGAAAGAAATACTTGATTACTACAATTTGCTTATGGATTTGAACAATCTACCTAGCGTCAAAAAAGTCTGTACTCTACCTTTAATGCCCCAAGTCTATTCAGCTTTCAGCTCCCAGGAAGTATTTTCACTCCTAATGGTAGCAGCAAAATAAATGCTATCAAAGCTAATTAAAAAGGTAAATGTTTTCCAAAACAAATTTTAAAGACATTGACTAGCTCTGTAGTCCACTGTGATATTTTGTCCTTTATTTCATTTCGAGCCCATAAAAAGTATTACAGATGAGGTAGCTCCCATGCTTTCATTCTCATATATCTTATGCGTTCCTGTAAAATACACTTACAGTGTATTTCATTTGGGTGCACAACACAAAATGATCCCTTATTTTCCAGAAGATAACACTCCTTAAACTGAAGAAAAACACACAACAAAACTTGTTTTATAAATTCTCATTAATTGTTTGATTTCATTCTAAAACACAGAAGAATTTTTGATCCCTCCCTTTTAATTTACCAGGGCTGATAAAGTTATTTACTGCTTTTCAGAAAAATTTACAGCATTTAAAAAAATCAGGCAGAGCTCTGTGCAACATATTGACTGTAATTTCCCTCTGCATCCACTTTCAGCAAACAAGACCATAATAAATATTTTTATAGACAATAGAAAGGTAATTTATAGCACTGTTAGAGGCGTTTATTTTGTGGTTTGGTATTTTGCTGGCAACCCCTACTCACTTCGAGTCTTGCACTAAACTTTTCATGAAGAATAAGTGACATAAGAAAACATAAGTGACAATTTTGCTCTTCTTTAACATCCCATCAATGCTCAGTCCATCAGTCTCTTCCGAGTAAGTTCTGACAAACATCCTTCTTAGGTGTGGCTCTGAATATAGAAAAGGTCATATGTCATTTTGTTCTCCTTTGCTGTTATTAAATGCCCAGAAATCTGAGGTGTAAGAGAAACCTGGGAGGTCAGCTGCCCTGTTCTTCCCACCAAACTCATTCCTAACATCTGGCTGTATTTTACTCAGTGCAATAATAGAGCAACTCAAGAAGAGGAGCTTCTACTATTTCAGGCACTACCGTCCAAGTTAATAGTTCTCCCCAACAGAATCTTGTTATTTGGCCTGATATTTCTTTTCCTCACTGACAATCTCATCATTCCATGGTTTTGTATCACATTAATCCCTGCCCATTCTCCTCTGGTGAAATCCTTAAATACTGTTCATCACGGTACACATGGGCACCTGGCATCAGTCACCTGGTCAACTGATGTAAACCTCAGTCAAGAAAGATGGGGGAAAGGACAAAGAATATTTTCAGTAATCCTTAGCTCCAAGTTCTTCCTCTCTTGGTTTCTGAGGAGTTTTAGGCTGATATGGAGTCAGCTGAACTCAGCAGAAAAGCTCTATTGAATAAAAGAAAAAAAAAAAAAAAGCCAATCCAGTTTCACCTGGCTCTGCTAGGTATAGCCTTCTCCTGAAGAAACTGTGGCTCACGGAGAGCCCAGGTGGGAGCAGGTTGTCCCTGAAGGACTGCGGCCCGGGGAAGGGCCCGCGCTGGAGCAGGGAGCCGGGGGGGGAGGGAGGAGCGGCCCAGAGGGGCTGGGATGGGCTGGCCGCGACCCCCGGCCCCTGCGCCCCGCGGGGCAGAGGAGTCGGGAGTGTGGGAGCAATGTGTGCAAGTAGGAGAAAAATTAAGTTTTTAAACTGGGATGACTACTGCCATCACTTTCTTTTGTCCAAAGGACTTACAAATCAATTTAAGATTTATTAGGCACCTTAAAATTCCTTTAGAGAGCAGAGAGAAGAAAATAGGTAGTTGCACTAAAACAAGCAAGCAACTCTTCAACCCTTCAGCTGAAGATCCCTCCTGCACATACTGCTATCAGAGCAGGAATATACTGACTAGCTGGAGTCACTTGCTGACCAGATGCTGCTGCAGCTGCAGTAGTCTCTTCTGGCATTCTTATGTTGAACTTCAACTTCACTGTAACTGAGGGCTGAGTCTGTACCCCTTGATAAATATCTATCCTAGTTAGTGTTTTTTTATCAGTGGCAAGTCATTCCCATAAGCATCAGCATATTTTGTACTCTAAAAGTTTACTGGTTAATCTGAGAAAAGGTGATCAGGTTGGTTGCTGGCAACTCTTTCCAGGAAAGAAAAAGTCATTCTGGGATGGTGAGTTTGCACCGTGTTCTGCTTTGCACATGATCTCTCAGTTGTGTACAAAGCAGAATTAAAATCCAAGGGTTCAAATCCCATTATGTTTACATATTAGCAGAGCATTTTTATCCATGAGTATTTAGCAAGAGTGAACACGTGATGGCCTCAACCATCCTGAAGACTGACAGAGAGAATACAACAGACTTGAACAGAACATTTTGTTAGGAACATACTGTTCCTAACAAAAATAACATACTGTTATTTGCACTGTGATTTGAAATGTGTGGCACTGCTTTTAACCACTTAAAGTCCAACACAAGCAAGTTGAGAACAGGAATACATGAAAGATCACTTAATCAATTACCTGTACCTTGTGGAATTACAGCAGAAATGAATACGATACTGCATATTTATGTTATACTATCAAGTCTGATACCCTCAGGATGTGCCAAAATATATCTTTGTGACTGAGTGAACATGAAAGTCTCCCAAGATAAAAAGTTGTCCTCATTTCAGGGAAGAAAAAAAGACAAATGGAGTAGTGCTTCTATTGATGGAAATTATGGCCACTAATGATGAGAAAGATGGAAATGCAAATTGAGCTGTCAAGCCATGTACAGTACAACTCAGTGTCCTGGGTTTGAGTGAGCAGTGGGGTTTTTTTTGGTAGCAGGGGAGGGGGCTATAGGGGTGGCCCCCTGTAAGAAGCTTCTTGCAGTTCCCCCAGCACCAAGTCAGCTCCACCTCTGCATCAAAACTGAGCCAATCAGCTGCGCCTCTGCGATAACGTATTTAAGAAGAGACGTGGTGAGGAGGAGTCAGACTTGTGAGGAAGAGTTGCAGCATCTGTGTGAACACCAAGGTCAGTGAAGGAATGGAGGAAGAAAGGAGGGGGGAGGTGTGCCGGAGCAGAGACCCCCCTGTATCCTGTGGGGAGACGGCAGGGCGGCCCCCCCTGCCACCCATGGAGATCTACGGTGGAGCACTGATTCATGGCCTGTGGCTTCCGGCTGGATGATCAAGGTGTCTGTGACCAAAGACAGCCGGGGTCTTGAGGAAAAAGGCAGCCCCGCTGTTGTAGTTCAGCACTGGGAGGATTGCAGCATGCGGGGGTGTCCCACGCTGGAGCAGCTCGGGAAGGGCTGCAGCCGTGGGAGGGAATCCAGTCGGACAAAGTTGGTGTCCCACACCGGAGAAGTGTAAGGAAACACTGTGGCCCATGGGAAGGACTCGCATCAGAGGAAGTTTGTGGAGGTCCATCTCCTGTGAGAGGGGGACCACGATGGAGCAGGAGGAACAAGTTCCAGACACTCCCCCCACCGAAGATGAAGGAAGTGGCAGCGCTGACTGCACCCCCCATTCCCTGCCCCTGCGCCACTTGGGGGAGGAGGTAGAGATATCGGGAGCAGAGCTGAGCCCGGGAAGAAGGGAGGGGTGGAGGGAAGGTGTTCTCAAGATGTGGCAACGCTTCTCACTGTCCTACTCTGTTATGTGTTGTTAGGGTCTGTAATAAATGTATGTTCTTTTTTTCTTTCCCTAATGAGTCTGCCTTTTGCCTGTGACCATAATGGGTGATTTGCCCTTCTCAGTTCTATCTCAAATCCAAAGCCTGGCTCATTTGTCCCTTCTCATTGCTGGGAGGGAAGGGAGGAGTGAGCGGCTGTGTGGTGCTTAGTTGCCCTCTGAGCTCAAACTACAATACTCAGTAACCTCAATGTCAACATATTACAAAAGGGAAAAGAACATCTTCATTTCATCACGTTTAATCATGTAAGCAAAGACTGTATTATTAGCATTATCTAAAGAAACCCCGTTTTTGTTAATGATACAGTCTACAAATGAGCTCATGTTCTTCCCTGTTTAAACTTTCAGATATAGCTCAAACATACATACAAAAAGCAGAAATTGTAATCTAGCGTAAAACAAAACCCACAAACCACAGAACAAAGTATAAAAATCCATATACTGCAATTTTGCATACACCATCTGTTTCACTCAGATCTGCTATGTGCGCACTGATAACAATCATAAATATTTTCAAAAAATTAAAAAATAAAAATGAATACTCTTTTCAATACTAGTTGCACAGTCCTGACTTGAACCTCACTGTTCTTACAGAGATACAACTCCACAAGAAAAGATGGGCTTGCAGTCTTTTAAGGTGTAAGACTGGGTGATTCTCCTACCTCCATAAAACATTAGGTGCAACAAAAGGTTCTTTCAAAGTGGTCACTTTTGAGTATTTGGTATGCTTTTAATCCAAGAGTTTGATTTTCAGATGGGCCAGGTACTTAAAACTTCCTCACTGGGTAAATTTTAACATCTTTATTGGCTTTACTGAAGCTTCAACAATCTGGAGTATCAAATGATAAGCCTCCTCCATAGGCAGGCATGAAGAATTCAAGCCAAAAATCAAGTGCTGATCCTGCAGTTAAACACAACTCCTGAAGTTTCCTTCACATGCCAAACTCTCTGCCCACTTGGATCTTAAAACATTTATTTGAGCATTTGAATATCTTGCAGTACTATTTCTGCTACTTTTTTCCTTTTTCTACTGTGCTAACAGTACTTGCATGCTCTTGGGATGCAGGGTTTTTTACAGTTTTTTTTTTTGTTTTTTTTTTTTTTTTAAGTTTGTAAAATACACGTCCATGTTGTGAGCAAATTTATTGGAATGTGAAAACATTTCTGTTTTCCTTTATTAAGATCAAATGGATTAAGTGCCATATTCTATATGGCAGCACTAGGATGCTGTGTGGACTCAGAACTTTATAACTTTAGAGGAAGTTTATTAAAACATTTTGAAAATCTCAGACTTGCAGAAATGTCACTTCTTTAATCTTGTGTGAAAACATTCCATTAAAAGCATTCATTTCAAGTATATATACACAAGGAGTGCAATTCCTTATTATAGTAGGAACAATTGGTCTAACATTATCATTTCTGTAGTACTCGCCTCCAACTGTGATTTCATACAACCCAAAATTTGAGGTAAAACAGCAAAGTATGCAGTTGCTTTCTCTTTTTACTCCATGGATTTTGCAGATAAGTGAAACAGATCCAGTACAAAACCTCTATTAGTGCGGCTTCATATAAGTTAGGAACAATTAACTAGGCTAAAATCACGAGTATCAAGGAATGGACAAGAGGAACCACCACCAGCCACAGAAACTAAGTCACATCAGAAAGGCAGGCAAATCCCATCTTCTTCTCTACTCTGGAAAGAGAAATTACCCTCTGTGGATATAATAAATTGGGGAAAAATTTTGGAACCTCCATTTCCCATACTGTGGGATCATTTTTGGAGGACAATGGCCACACCGGACAAGAGCAAGACTTTGGCTACATCACAAAAGGGACGCGAAAAGAGGAAGAACTGAGAGTACTGTACAGCTAGTGAATGATGAGGACATCTTGACCTTCGTCAGCCAGAAGCCTTGGGAGCAGCAAACAGGAATATAGAAAAACAAGATAAAGATGCTGAGCTTTGCCTGAAGAAAACGTGCCAGGCTACTGTTGATGGGAAACATCTGGTCGTTTCTTAAACAGTGAAAAGGTCGTTTCTACCCTGAGCTAAAAGTGTGTAGAACACTGTGTTTGTGCTTGTAAGATTTAATTAACCAATAGGCTTTAAGATAGCAGTAACTAACTTGTAGCTAATGAATTGCCTGGTGTATTATGGACAGGGGGTAATAACCAATCAAATGTTAGTCTTAGGCGTGTGAACAGTGTGTGAAGAATGCATCTAACCAATCAAACCTTCTGTTTATGTGTGATCAGTTGCTAGGAAGATTTATAAACACACTTGTATCGGCAATAAAGGGATTTCGATTTCCGACTCTTACGGAGTTGCCGGAGGCCGTGATTCTCCTCACCATACCTTCACTTATGCTTTTTGCCCTGTGAAGTCCAAATTTTCCCCTTTGTGTACAGATGCTTATATCATTCTGTAACATAAAGTCCTTCCAGAACTAGTGTTCCTGGTTAATTTCTGTAAGGCCTTTTGAAGAAGTCAGCTTCAAGCATCATATTTTTGCCTTCCATTAAATGACTTTGATGTCACTAAAACTACTTGCAGCTTCCTTTAAGCATTTTTTAAAATCTTTGACTGATTCCAAGACCTATTGCCCCTCTGTGCTCAACACATTCCCAGAAATATTTGATGTGTTCTTAGTTGTGCAGATCAGTTAGCCCATCAGTTACTCTATTTATGCATGCATAAGCTTTTAAAGAGTAGCATTTGCCAAGTGATCGCCTAAAGCCAGGGTACTCCTCAGGTGTCAGAAAAAACAAGAGAAGAAAACAGAAGATCATATAGTGTAGTAAATGGTAATGAAAATTACTAGTGTGTGGGAAGAATGTATAACCTCCAGAAACAGGAGCTACTTGACTAACTTTAAACTGTATCTGCCTGTCTCCCCTGAACTGAAAATGTCACTTAACCTTCAGAAAAGATTAATTGGATGAAAGGAGTTGAATCTACATTGAAAACAATCTGTGCTGTTTAGGTGATAACAGAAGCACAGCTTGTGAAGAAAAAGATTTAATTCATACCTTTCTGGTTGTTCTGAAACCAGACAGAAGACAATTGGAACAGTCCTGGCTTCTCAAACCAAATGCCTGGTATAAACAAAGCTCTGTTTTTGTTATGCTTCTGAAAAAATGCAAATCTTTGGACATTCACTTTGTAAAGTACAATGTCTTAGATTAAAGAGGAAGTTCTTATCTCTTCATAGCATTACAGATGTTGCATATTCTAGAAAGAAGAAAATGTATTAATTATGGAGGCAAGAAATTAACGTTCAGTATTCAGCACAGCCGAAAGTCCTTCCTGACTTATCCCTCATATGTTTCCAACCATTGCATTAACAAGCAGAATAGCAAAAAAACATGGAACTTAAGACCTGAATTGAAAAGTATTTTTTAAATAAAAGGATACAGAAAATTCACAAAAAAAAGTTTATGCTTTAGTGTAGAAAAATGTGACATAACTTGTCAATTATAAATCAAACCTTAAATTACAGTAAGTATGCATGGCTGTGATATACTGGAATTAAATCAAAAACTAAATCCAAAACCCTTCCTCCAAATACAGACACACCTCTCTCAGATGTAAGTACTAAGTCTATCTGAAAATAATTTACTTAAGAATTCTTGAGTTATGCATAGCAAAATACTTTTATGTTTCCCCCCCACAGTCAGATAATAATACAATACATTGTTGAACTGATTCAGGAAAGTTTTACATTAAAAAACATAGCTGTTACCACATACAATCATGATGCTCTTCCAAATGTGATTTAAACAGCAAGTGGGCTGTGAATATTTTAATAAATTGTAAGAAAACTTTTTGAGACTGTTTTCTTCTCTTTTGGATACTAGAAAGCATTATTCTTGCAAATCAACACTGAATTTTAACCAGTAATTACAAAAATAAAGTTTCTTATGCAGATTGATCAAGTTGATACATTTGGTGCATCAGTTTCTATCATGTTGCAAATGTTACTAAACACTTCATGGCTTATTCTAGTCAACTTTACTGAACGTACAAGAAATCAACACTGACATTTGTGACCAGCTCCAGCCAGTTACACTAAACGGCAAAAGGTCTCTGTTCTACAAATGTAACGTTCCCAGGGCTTCTTGTGCACTTTCAGGATTAAACCAGAGGAAACACAGCTATCACCGAAGTTAGATGATTTTCAGTTCTTTTCCATTAACAAGTTCAAATTCCTTGTCACCACAGTTATGGGAGAATCTATCACTAAATGTTTGGAGTCTGACTTTGTACAGCATTACCAGAACCCGTCAGACTTAGAAGAGGCAGACAATCAACTCACTGTATTACATCAACTTAAGTCAAAATCTTTTTTCCACTTTTCTACCCAGAATGACCATAAATAAGTTAAATCACGTAGAAAGGTCCACCTAGACTTCATTATGCTACTTTCTTGATTACAGACTACTAACTGGAGGAATAATTTGTCAGAGTCAGTGCAAATTTTTTTACATAGCTGTGAAAGGGAAGCCACCACTTGAGAAATAAGAGAATTAGAAGAAAACATGACAATTTTGTTTTATTAATTAATAACTTTTATAGCTCAAATTTAAAAATATTAAATCAAAAACAATTCAAGATTCATGGAGAAAAATCTGGACCTATATACATGCATAATTAAGAATATCTAGATTCTTGTCAATATTTACTTAAGTTTTTTGTACAAGTTCTCTCACACAATTGTATTTACAAGCATGTCTGTTTAAAACATATGAACATACATCTTTTATAGCATTTACAAATCATTTGAATATATTTTTTTTCTTAAAAACAAAATAATATTTAATTGATTTGACAGATTTGGTTTCATCATATGGTCCTGGATAAGTATTTATCCAGTAGGATGGAAAGAGTTATCATTTTTCACTTATCTAAATAACAGTCATCCTACTGCTACCCAGAATTATCATATATGGCTTTAAATACCTCCCAAACTCAAAGGATCATCTCACAAGTACAAACTACAACCCACCTGTGGTATGCTTTTAATAAAAGTCTTGAGCCTTTGTTTGGGTTAGATCCACAATTCAGCAAACACATTCTAAGCATGTACTCAGAAATAAGAAGCATTTCTAATTCAAAGAAAAAACAACTCTGCTTCCAATCAAGTCAAGCACATATTAAGTATGTATAAAATGTGATGTATGGACTTTTCTAGACATTCTAGCTACCTTTATAGATGTTTTATTATTGTGGGATAATGTGGTTTTGAACAAACAATATCTGTTGGGATTTACAGGAATCAAGTGAGAGATCTTCTAAGAAGGGGAAGAATACTTTTTCCTCAAAATATGAACAATTTTTAGCAACAAAAAAAAAAAAAAAATCTCTGAGAAGGTTGTGTACATAATATATCTAAGTTTCTGATACAATCCAACCACTCAGATCACTAACTAGTAACAAGGTCTCACTTCACAAATTAACTGAAAATTTGTCAGCTTGTTTGCTTTTGGCTAGGAAAAAAAACCAAAATTGCTGGCTTTAGCAAATCAAGAAGCCATTTCTTTTGAACACTGTTCTCTAAAGCTCCTGCACTGATTGTTCCACAGTTTGTTCTTCTACAGGCTGCATAGCTTCCTGAACATAAACTATGAATTCTGAAGCCTCTCCACCTTGTGTATACACCGTCACTGTCTCAATTCCCTCCACTTCATCTGATGAGACTACTAGGTGATGCTGTTCAGACAGCTCCACTGAAGCCTGCTGCAGTGTCTCTTGAATCATCAAAGTGTGATTGGCTGATTGCTCCTCTTCTTTTACCTAAGGAGAAATTGAAGAGGTTACAGAAATTTCACCTTTCCAGTAAGTGCCTGGTATTGTGCTGAATAATGGAAATACAGCACAGAAATTAGAAATCAGATAGTTTTGAAAGAAAATGTCCATTTAACAGAAAATTTGTTGTGAACACTTCTGATTAATAAGTGTATATCTAGACAGAATACTGAAAACAGTAACACATCATCTCAGTTTTATGCACAGAGAGCTGCAAAGTTCCTGGAACACAGATCTTTCAAGATAGCTTTAATCCTTCAGCAGTCATTCATAGAATCATAGAGTAGTTTGGGTTGGAAGCGACCTCAAAGATCATCCAGTCCCAACCCCCCTGCCATGGGCAGGGACACCTTCCGCTAGACCAGGTTGCTCAAAGCCCCATCCAACCTGGCTTTGAATCCTTCCAGAGAGGGGGAAGACACAACTTATCTGGGCAACATGTTCCAGCGTCTCACCGCCTGCAAAATGAAGAATTTCTTCCATATCTCTAACCTAACTGTACCCTCTTTCAGTTTAAAAACATCACGCTTTGTCCAATCACTACATGCCCCATTTTAAAGAGTCCCTCCCCAGCTTTCCTGTAGGTCCCCTTTAAGTACTGGAAGGTCACTATAAGGTCTCCCAGGAGCCTTCTCTTCTCCAGGCTGAACACCACTAACTCTCTCAGCCTGTCCTCATAGGGTAGATGCTCCAGCCCCCTGATCATCTTCGTGGCCTCCTCTGTACCCACTTGAGCAGGTCTATGCCCTTCTCATGTTGGGGGCCCCAGAGCTGGACACAGCACTGCAGGTGGGGCCTCACGAGAGCAGAGTAGAGAGTGAGAATCCCCTCCCTCGACCTGCTGGCCACATTTCTCTTGATGCAGCCCGGGACATGGTTGGCTTTCTGTGCTGTGAGTGCATGTTGCTGGGTCATAGTCAGTTTTCCATCCACTAAGACCCCTGAGTCCTTCTCCCCAGGGCTGCTCTCACTCCACTCATCGCCCAGCCTGGATTTGTGCTTGGGATTGCCCCAACCCAGGTGCAGGACCTTGCACTTGGTCTTGTTGAACTTCATGAGGTTTTCATGGGCCCACCTCTCAAGCCTGTCCAGGTCCTTCTGGATGACATCCCTTCTCTCCAGTGTGTCACCACAGCACACAGCTCAGTGGTTTTGGGGAACTTGCTGAGGGTGCACTCAATCCCACCGTCCACATCACTGACAAAGATGTGAAACACTGCTGGTCCCAAAACCAACCCCTGAGGAATGCCACTCACCATGATTCATTCTGTATGAATGATGCCACTTATTATTCATTCAAAACTGCCCTTATTTAAATAAATCTGAAGTAAAAAAAATCCTCTAGTACCACTGAGATGAGAATACATTGAAAACCACATGAAAAAAAAATGCTGCACCCATTTCTTTATTCTTATTTTCTCCTTTTTTCCTAGCCAACTGATTGCTCACATAAGTAAATATTTATTGTAAAACTTAATGGACTTTCATTAGAAAACTGTGAAACGTAAATATTACTGCAGTAGACTCCTGAGATATACTGTCTATGAGAGTAATTTTTCTATTGTTGAAAGGATAGTGACAGAAACAATTGAAAATAACAATATTTACTGAACATTTTGCTTCTTGTCAAAAAGAAAAAAAGCAATACAAATTGGTACTGAATTTCAAAGAATTCAAACAGCTGTCTGGTAATTATTAAAATACAGTAGTTACTAGAATTCAAGATGAAATCTTAATTCTTTACCAGATCCATACAAAATTCCTAAGCAAAGTACTCCAGGCCAGTAAAAACACATCAGAAAACTCTAAGTCATGTGGAAAAATGCATTCTCTCAAGTGTTAGTGATAAAATAATGTACTTTTGAGGAGAGAATGGAGTGGCAATTTTTTGGTATGCAAGATATATGCAAAGGCATTTGTTAGATGTTTTCAGTACAATACCACTCCCTGAGTTCATTGAAGAGACCTGTTTTATTTGCTGGACCATAAATGCCAACCCACCTGCAAATACAACATGCAGTTAATCAAATCCTCTCTTTCTTCTCTTTTCAGAAAATGGGTTGTTTTTGTTAAGGCCTATTTCTCTTTCATTTAGGCTTAGCAAATGTTTTATGAAGTAAGCTTCCAGAGATAAATCATGTTTATTTCTCACTGTAAGAAAGTAGCTGATTGAATTTGTAGGAGGTCATATTCTCTACAACAAGTACTTTTTTCATATCGTCAAGTGTATCTATAAATTGTCCACTTACACAAACAACAGGGAACAAAGACAGAATTGCTGGCTCACTTACATCTCACGAGGGAAAGAAAAACTCCAAGGTATGTCCAATAACCATATGAAATGAAATAAGAAGAGAACAAAGAACTGATAGATATCAGTTTACTGGATCTCTGTGTATCCTTGTATGTCAGAGCAGTATATGGTGTGCTCTTCACAGGCGATTTTAAAAAGGTCAAACATGATAGATTATACAAATTAGAAAGGGGCCATTTTCTTAGTGAAAAGATGATTCACAAGTCCTCTAATTCTCATTTATATGACACTATTTTGTAAACAATAGAACAATCAAGATCAAGAAAATATAATTAAGATCAGTATTGTTGCTTAAGAGGAAAGAAGGAACAGAAGGGAAGAACTGCAAGCAAAGATTCCAAGCATGTGTTTGATTCCTTAGAGACTAGCAAGGAGAAAAATAAGTTCTATATGTTTATTTTCCTGATGCTCTTCTCTATTTTTTTTTTGCCCTAAGCAACCATCCCATTGTTGTACACTGACTTTTCTTCTAACTTTTTTATTCCGTGTTTAAAATATGTCAGACAAAAATTTCAGAGACACACAAACCCCTTAGGACTTCGTATCACTTTGAACTTTCACTCAATTCATTAGGCTATTTTCTTGAACAATAACAAGTATGTTCAGGTGTTAAATTATTCAGAGGTCCCAGAGTCAGTATGCCTGTAATATATTGATGAAATATATGTGGATTTTATCTGGTGAAAGATTTAACATCTAAAGAGAATTGTGCCATTGTCATTGACCTTAATGCAACAGCACAAGTGTACCTACTGATGCTGACTCTGGCTTTGTTGCACAAGACTCAGGTGATAGGGATAAAACTACAGGAATGGGCTGAAGTCCTTTCTACATTCTGTTTCTTTTATGAAGCATACCTGAACATTTTAATGGGAAGTTACTTTAAACAGCTCCTGTTGAAGTTCAAGCTCAACATCCTGTAAAAGTGGGTGATGCTGGATGCTTGTCTTGACACAATAAAATTTGCAACCACCCTCAGAAAAAATAATTTATGTTGTCACAAAATATAAGTATCACCAAAGTGCCCTTTACTAATGGAAGCTCGAGTCTCTCTTCAAAAAGCAAGGAGCTAAAATAATGACAAGAAACATAGCACTGTTAACTTTCTTCTCTTGTTCCTTCCCACACACCCCCTTTTTTTACTTGTTTTTTGTTTTAATTATTAAAGAATCCCAAAGTCCTCCTGAAAGCAACAGGAATATTGTGAATTCATACACAGGACTCCCTTCTCATTACTGTCCTCTTCTCTTTCCTGAGGCTACCTGCTCCCAGCATCAGCTCCAGTGTGAAGGAAAGGACATACACAAGATTTACTAATAAAGACCACAGTAGGCAGACAAATGGCTAATCACCATTGAATTCAGATAGGAAACTGCAGTTAAAAATGTTGGATAATTAAAATCTCACAGCTTGTTATGACCCAGCTCCCAATTACAGCTCTTGATGCTAGAAATCCTCAAACAAATATACAAACAGGGTTGTCTAAAATTTGGCCCATTAATTATGTAATACACACTAACTTCTCCTGTGTTAGTGCACTACAAATTATCCTCTGACAACATGCCTCAGGACAGAAAAATTACACTACATTTCCTAAGAGCTGCAAGAATGCACAACATAGTCTGAGAAGGATCTCATACAGTCTCACTTTAGTCACTCTAAATCAAAATCCATAAATAATTTTAAATATAGTTTTGTGAGTGTACATAAATAACGAAGAAAGGAAAATAAATAAAGCACAGCTGACATGAAAATGAAATGAAACCAGAATCTCATTCAATTCAATAGCAGCAATCTAATACTTATTCAGTTTTATATGCTTTTGAAATGAAAATGGCCAATAAAGAAAGTTAAATTAACCTCCTTACCTGACTTTATCGATGTGGTTTTATTACCCTTGTCTTACAGGGTAAAGAAGACTAATGCCCTTATTTCTGGTGTTTCTATCTTCCAGTATCTTTTTTGGACAGCTATCTGTAATCCTTTTAGTTTGACAAATCACCACATTATTCTGGATATTTACATTTCAAATCAGTTCAATGTTTACATGCTTCTGCTTGGTTCCTATTAGATTGTTCCACAGGGAATAATCTCAAAATGTTAATTTACATCCCTCAAATTGATGAAACAGTGGGACAGCTGCCATTAGAATGAATGAAGTCACTATGCTCAATTCCTTTTATTGGTATCTAAAATCTTCTAAAGACTAGCATCCAAGACCTCTTTTCTGATTGAGAGCCAGCTGAAAAGCATCTGGCTCCTTATCTTTTGCTGAAGAGTGACAGCAAGAAGCTGAAGCCACACACAGCTGGCATATTAAATCAATTCAGTACCTGCATAAATATTCTTTACTAGCTAAATGTGTCTCTCACAGAAGTCAATGGGACTTTCACCCCATGTCTTCATAAGAAGCTCAACATTTTTAAGTCATAACTGCTCTTAATCGCAGTATCTGAGAACCACCCAAATATATGTAAATGACATCAAAAATGCGTGTCTCTTAGAGGAATCTCTTCTCAAAACAAACAAGTTTTTTTTTAATTTGAGAGAAATTAATTCAAGCCATTAAAGAAAATACACTTCTTCCCTTTCCTGAAAAAGAGTAAAAAGCTGTATTTGCAGTAAGATGCTAAAGCTGTTTTCTTATTCTAGAGCTCAATCTGAGAAATAGTGAATATCTTCAATTTTCTTTGAAGCCAGCGGGAGTTGCAGGTCCACAGTGTTTAAAACAGTCTTGCTAGGCTTTACCCAAAATCCTCTACAGAATCTCTCCCTTGATTTCAGATTGAATGCTGCCTTTCAGTTTACCATAAAGAAAAGTTAATCACAGAGATCACGCAGGATTTCAAAACCTTACATTAGGTTATAGATGCTCCTGTTTATAAGACACCACAGTAAGAAAATATACAAAATATCTACAGAAAGGTTTAAAAGTGAATATAAAGATTCTAGATGACAGAGAGCACCCAGATATGTGATGTGCCATCTTATGTTGGTGCCTGTAGGACTGTCTCTACCATTTTGTTTAGTGCCATTTGAATAATTTTAACTCTCTCTCTAGTTTACATATAGATATATAGTGTGAAAAACACAGAGACACACACAAAGAACACTGTAATTTGTTCATACAAACAAAGACAACCTGGCACACAATAGTTTCAGAATAGTAAGAGACTTGAATATGAAAGACATGTTTTCCATAAAATAAAAAATACAAGGTGGCAAACAAATCTTCATACTGGTGATATAGATTTTTAAAAAGTTTTATCAATTGGCTGGTTCAATATATCCTGACAGAGAGACTGTAAGTGGCAACTTCACTCATCTGGCAAAATACTGCATCACGAGATACTTGCCATCATTTCAAGATCTCTCATAGGACAGTAATCTTGATATGAGATTTTATCGCTATGTTACACAAATGACAAAGCACTTCAGAGAGGCTGAGAAAACAGGGTCATCTGCCTCAGTTAAAACTTCCCTTTGCTGGTACCATCATCTTAAGCATCAAATTGCTCCATGTCCCAAAGCAACCACAAACTTGATAATCAACCTATATATAACTCCACATATTGGCAAATTTTCTAGATGAACATCAGCACCCAGCATCATGTAGGTACAAATCAGAGCCAGATTGAAATATAAAGTGTGTTGCCAAAGTAAAACATGCAGTAGCCTTTGACATGACAACCATGTTAATATTATTAGATATTTATTTTTGAAGATGTATTACACTATAAAATTCTGTTCTGTAATCAACTTCAAGATGATGTGTAATCTTTGTCGTGCATTGCTACCGCTGTCACTTTGAAGAAAGTGACTGTTACCATGGTAGGATTTTACTGGAGCCTGAAGAGATCAGAGAATAAAAGGATGAAAGGAACTAAAATAAAGGGTGAAATGCATGGAAACCCAGTGTTTTCTTAAGCTTGATAAAGATCTGTTTAGTTAATGAAACAGTTGATATGCTTACTCTTCAGAGAAAATTATGTAGAAGTCTAGGTTGAAAACAGGTTACTATGCTTTTCAGGAATAGAGTTAACTCTACACTTCCAAGCTATAGAGGTAGTAAGAACATCCGTCTTGTCTCTTATTTCTGAATGGGAGAAAAGGAGAAAGAATTAAGCAGCCAATTACTGCTCTTTATTGTCAGTGTAGTGCTTTGGACCAGGACCTGGTCTGTATCAGGTGTGCTACATGCAGAAAGTATTTCATGCCCCAAAGGCCTTATAATTTTAATATAAAACAAGAAACAGTAAGCAGACACAGAAAAAGGGAGGTGGAGGAGTACAACAGAAATGAGACAGGGGTAGTTTTGTGTGACAGGCATTAGTATCCACGTACCAATAGCCTAACCACAGATAATTACTGTCATCATATTTTTGAAGAGTAATTGAGAGAAGACAATGAGGTACAAATTGCTCTTCATTAAAAATCCACATAAGTAAGCACAATATAGAAGAAGGCATTAAGAAACTTGTTTGGAAAAAGTAATGAGCAATTAAATCTTCATGGACTGAGCAAAGGTAGGAGTGAAAATCTTTATAGCTAATGAGAAATGGGACTAAGACAGAAAGGAGTAAAAAGTTTTGGAAATGAAAACAAGATCTTGTTTGATGTGGCAAAAAAAGGAACATCAAGTGAACAGAATAAGAAAGGGTGATGTCAAGAGGGGCAGAGAAAAGTAATCTTTGAATTTTTCTGAAAGAATACAAAAAGGGCAAAACATAATCTGCGAATGTCAGAAAAAAGACTATCAGAGTTAACTGTAGCATAAAATAATGATGGCTTGGACAACCATTTTAGCTAAGTGATTGAAATAAGAGACATTCTAAAAGTCATCATGCAGAACAAGTCAGCACTGTTTAGCTAATCATCTGCATGCAAGGACCAAGAAACCTACCTGAAGAGGACATCAGCTTTCTTGCTTGAATAACAGGAAAGACTTACATCCCATAGAGTTGAAAAAGAAAGAACTACTAAAGAACAGTTGTGCAGAAAGACTGAAATAATCATATTTGTTAGTAATAATAATGTCACAAGTCACAAGTCCTGCCAGCAAACCTGCTCCAGCAATGAATTCTCTCTCCACAGGTCCTGCCAGGAGCCTGCTCCAGCGCGGGGTTCCCACAGGGGCAGAGCCTCCTTTGGGCATCCACCTGCTCCAGCGTGGGGTCCTCCATGGGCTGCAGGTGGAGATCTGCTCCACCATGGACCTCCATGTGCTGCAGGGCACAGCCTGCCTCTCCATGGTGTTCACCACGGGCTGCAGGGGAATCTCTGCTCCAGTGCCTGAAGAACATCCTCCCCCGCCTTCTTCATTGATCTTGTTGTCTCTCTCACTTAATCTCACTTCCCTCTTTGTCTGCAGTTGCATCAGGCTTTTTTCCCCATCTTAAATATGTTATCCCAGGGGTGCTACCACTGTGTCTGACAGCCTCAGCCTTGGCCAGCGGCAGGTCTGTCCTGGAGCCGGCTGGCATTGGCTGTGTTGGACATGGGGGAAGCTTCTAGCAGCTTCTCACAGAAGCCACCCCTGTAGCCTCTCTGCTACCAAAACCTGGCCACACAAATCCAGTACAATATTACAGGCCTAAACATGGCAGACTAGGAGCATATTTGTCTATCAGTATCTAAATTTAAAAAGTCAAAAAAACATACAACATGCAACCAAATTTAGCTGGTTACTATACTATACTGATTTAAAGCTTTGGTTAAGAGTAGGAATCCAAAAATCTACTGCTGTGGTTCAGTAATTTGTGGGAAAAATAAAAGTTCAAATTTGGACAAAGAACTATACATAGTTTCTATTTTTTTGTTTCAAAGAGATTTGGTACAAATAATACACTGCATTTACAAAAAATAAATTAATTAAACCAGAAAGTATCTTGCCACCATTACATCTTCCTGCTAACAAGGACTGGAAATGGAAGAGCAACAATAATAACAAAAACTATAGCAGATGGACACAGACCAAGAAGGGGCAACTCTTCTGATGTTCTGGTCAGTGCCATGAGGGATTCAGGAAAAAAGACTTCAGTGGTGTTCACATTGAGATATCAAAAAAATGCACTTTGAATCTTGTCTCGCTGGAAAATAACTTAAAAACACTACACACTGAAAAGTATCCCCTCTGCAAAAATTAAGATAACAGGAGTGATCATTTCTGATGGAAATGTTTCTTCACAAGAAACTTAGTATTTCAATCAAACAAATGTTTAACTTGGAGCAAACGTCTTCTTCAGGATCAATTAATATCCTTGTTTGAAGTATATGCTAACTTACAGAAATAACTATACATCAAGGTAGTTTGCAGTTGAACACTTTCTGTTCTAGTCACAGATATATTGTGTGAAAAACAAGTCTTTGAACACAGACCTGCAGACCTATAAATCAAGGGTGGCTGTGATACTGCAACGACTGCTCATCCTCCAAGCCTTCCTTTATATTCAGTACATGGGCTAGGAAAATAGTCCACCTATATAAATAATAGAACAAACAGCCTCTGCTAGCAAAATAAACAAAAAAAACAAATGAATCAATCTTCACTCTAAGGCATGAGGGCAAAAGCGTATCTCTAATAGGGACACAGACAGTCAAATGCACAAGAAGTGTCTTGTTTTACATTTCCAGTCCCTTAACCTTGCTATGTGCACTGTTCCCACAAAACTGCTTTCTCCTCAATTTCATGTCTGTGTTTACCATCCACTATGAACTACATTTCCTGCCTTTTCTAAGCATTTATTAGCCTCTTTCCTAGTTATTCTTCAAACCTAGCACTATTCTCTCACCTTTTCCCCACCTGGTGACTCGGTTTAGTCTTCAGGAAGTGCAGAACAACTCAAATACTATTCCATAAAGAAATATCTTCATTAGTTCTATCAGAAAAAGATCCAGACTGGATCACTAGTAACTGAAAAGTACTCAAACTGACAAGGATACACTTCTCCTGCCACGCTGTGATCAAAGCTTCTGCATGGATTTTTGCCAATCTCAGATCATACTGGTAAAACTTCATATTATTAACATTTTTTTCTCAGGCATCTGGTGTGTATTATGTTCCTTGTCAGATGTATGTTTTCATAGATGTCATGCAACAAGAATTTTTCTAAATTAGATACCCGAAAAAGTTTAATGCTGATAACAGGTTAGTATATTGACTCTCAGGCATGAATGAGCTAACGTCATTTTTGGCTCTAGATACAACCTTTGAGAGGCCTCATAGTCGTGTCACTATCAGAGTCAACAATGATTCCTATTTCTCAATTATAATCCAAACTAAATACAGCTAAATTTGCATTTTTGGGGTTTAAAATCATAAACTGAGTACAAATTCGGGCTGAGATTTGTTATTGCTATGCTGTCAAAGTGTTTTCTTTTATAAAATCATTCCTATGAACAAAAAATACAAAGTTTCCAAAGTCAGAAATGAAATTTTTCTCTTCTCAACACCCAGTTCAGGAGCTGGGGTCTTTGAACAGACAATCTGATCTTGATTTCACCTCCATTATAATGTGTAGTCATGATTTAAGATACTTGCAACAAGACTACATGCAACTCAGAACAATAATTTAATAGAACACCTCAAACACAGTATCCTTTCTGGCTTGTGGTGACTTAGGAATCAATTTAAAAAATATACCAGTCAGATCTAGCTAATACACTAGACAGCTTGCAATATTCTGAAAAGGACTTATGGATAAAGGCAGTTTGCTTTCTGCAGGCAAAAGTCTTGCATTAACCTGAAACACTACAAGTACTGCACACCAAAGTTATCTGAGCACACAGGCTAGGGGAAGTGCTGAAGCATGAAGATGGCATCATTACTGATAGATACAACTGGATTCACACGTAATTTTAAGGATCAAGTGTAAATGACACCTTTATGGATGAAAAGCGAGGAAGAGGACAGCTGTGTGAGAAGGTTTCAGGAAGGAAATTGGAGATAAAGCTAGCAACAATACAGTGTAACTTTTACAGCAAAAATTACTTTTAAAATGTTCTAATAATTTAGGATTTGGAAGAAATTTCTTGGTGCAAATATAGAAATATGAAGGCAACTAGCAAGGGCTAGCTAAAAATGAGATATATGAAGGTAAGAACTGATGAAAAAAAAAAGGATAATGTATGACCTTAGAGAAAAAGGAAAAAAAAAATAAAGATCAGAACAACTACAATAAATGTTTGTAAGGAAAAAAAGTGGAACCAAGCTGCTAAGCAAGGACTCAGCGAGGCCATTAAAGAATAAGAGTGGAAATTCAGTGACAGATGATACTGATATATTGCTGACACCCTGAATGAATTTTTTGTTTCACAATTCACAAGAGAAGCTGAAGGTCACAGAAGAAGGTGTGGAATAAATTTTCCTGTAGGAAAGTGAAATATGAACATGTCTTAGGATCACTTCAAGGTTAACAATTAGGAACTCAGCATAATTAAAACCTGACAAAGTTGTAGGTACAAATGAGTGACATCCCACAGAAAGCACTGAAATGCTGAAGAAAAAGGCAAAGCTGACAATTCTGAACAGGAGAGGATTACAGTCGTGTTAGTAACATTTAAAGATTTCTCTCACTCAAATTAAAAATGGGTATGGCTGTAATTCTGAAGTAATCTTCTGGTGGGAAGACAAGAACTGGAAACTAACTAAAGCTGTATAACAGATCAAACAGACTTTGATAAAACACTGATTTTTATAGAAAATTAAAAGAGAAAAAATTAAAAAAGAAAAATGAAAGGAGAAAAATTTAAGAGAGAAATAATCATCACCATCATCATATGCAGCCCTTCCTTGGTCCCTGCTCTACTTTCATAAAGCCCACTAAAGGTAACTAAGCAGTCAGGCGTGCTGCCACCTGATCCCCCCCTGGGAAATCACAGATCTGCACACTTCTGCACACACAGAGTGAAAAGTCACTGAGGCTACCAAAGAAAGAAATGAGTAGGCATTCCAGTACACGCAAGAAACATGTTAATGGAGGAACAGTGCTTCGAACATCAAAGTAAGGTATTAGCAAAATCCAGTGTAAACAGAGGTAGGGCAAGATCATTCAACTTTAGATGTACTTAAATTCTTCACTGATTTTGTTTCTGTGCAACTTCAAGTTAGGGAAAAAAGGTGTTTTATATTAACGAGATTCTAAAGGGGGGGGAGGGAAGCAAACAAAAAAGAAAAGCAGGGAAGAGGTTCTGTGCTCTGAGAATTCAGTATTTGATTTGATATAGGAGTGGAGCTTGTAACAGTTTGACAACAGACCAGTGAGAGTCATTGATGTATACAAGGCAAGGGAAAAAGAAGTGATCAATGCTTACCAGCTTGTAAACTCAAAAGGCTAGAAATATGGATTAAAAAGTGAGGGAGAAAATTGATTTGGAATATGAACACTTACTTAAAAAAAGCTATCAGCAAATTCAGACGGTCTAACAAGGAAGATGATAGATTTTAAGATGAATCACGCATTGATCAGATTTTATATTTAAGGAAGAATCACTGAATATTTCAATTATGTATTTTTAAAGTTTAACATTTAAATATTAAAATGTAGTTTTCTCCTTGGCAGCTGCTACTTCAACAGTCACCTTCCCTTACGCTTTTAGTAGAAGGGCCTCAAAAGATGCATTTTTAAGGGAAGAACAGGTTTCAGTAATTTTGACAGACTCACAGATGAACACCAATAGCTAATACTGCATTCAACCCTTAAATTGTTTTTGTTCAAAACAAGTTGTTTTGAAACTTGTATATAATAGGACTAAAATGTGTCTTCTCTTTAATGACTGAATTTAGTTTCCAAATCTGGATTTGTTATTCTCTAAAAAAAAACCAAAACTCCTATGTGATTTCTAATCAAAATACCAGTTAAGTATTGCAAAGGAATATCTCAAAATGCTTTGTCTTGAAATTCTCACTTGTCTCCCTGACACTTGGGTAGCAAGTGTAGGAATTATCCAAATACTGCCTTCAGAGACTACGAACTTCCCACTTCTATGGAGCTCTCATGAATTCAACACTCACAACACTACAAAAAAATATGGAACTCAATAGTTACTTCTAGCACTCAGAATAATTAGCTTTAGTTCATTTAAATAAAAGGAGTTACTTAAACTCTTCAGAAATGTAAGACTTCTCATGTACTTTCCTCACCTATCAGCCATATTGAGCACACAGATCCCAATGACTCAATGAACAGAATGGGAAAAGGGATAAGCAGAGAGGTATGATAAAACAGAAGGAACAAGTGGAGCTTGGAGAACACTGTGAGGAGAAATGCAAAATGTCAGCAGCAAAGTTATCAGACACCTGTGAGGAAGACATACAGAGCAAAAGTCTTGATGTTTGCACTCAATAGCAACCTCAAATTGAAAATAATTCCCTTCTACTTGCTGATTTTGTGTGTCTTATAATTCTTAATTTTTGAAGTGCTTTAGTAATACTGTACATTGCAAATATTTTTAGCAAAAACTGTGCAGTATCAAACTTCACAAAAAATATACATACATTGAAATTACTTCTACCAATATCTTATAATGTTTGTCTCATTTTGAGAGGAACTATATTGCCTACCACAAATTATGTCACATAATTATCCACTGAAGCCACCATTTTTCTGGACAGTGAATTTGTGCAAAAGCCTGAAATTAACACTCAATCTTATACATGTTTGGTTTGTTTTTTTTTTTTTTTTTATATTGATCTGTATTTTCTGGTCTTGCACAATTTCGCTGGTAACAACAAAATTAACCACAGATCTTTTCAACCAGCTGAAACTCAATTGAATTTTTCTTTATTTATCGCAAATGTGGGTGGCCACTCTGACTTTTGTCTCACATAAGCGACTGCTGTAAAGAGCACCTGTAAAATTCTTCTCAGAGCTGTTACGTGCCTGCAGATCACCTGTGTTGCAACCCTCACTAGAAAGGTAGTATGAACTCAGGCTGAGAAGAAGTCTCATTTGTCCCCAGAGTATATGACTTTAGGACCCCACAAATCTGTCAAACTTCAGCCACAGGACAGCGCTGCAAAGAATAATGATAATGGTTCATCTTTGGGTATGGTCCTACAGCACAACAGTTGCAGAGCACACACAGTTCTGCACAAGCAATGCCCTTTCACGCTCTTCTGTATCTGATGAACACTGTGCCAAGGATCTCCTGATTCTTTTAGATGACAACGGAACTAAGTGCCCAGACACAATGCAGGTATGTTATTTTATAAAGCCTGAAAACACCTGCTAGAAAAAAACTGTATTCACACACACACGCACTTGTTCACTCATATTTTATACACGTGGAAAAATGTATGCTTTTTTATATATATAAACATATATGCGTCTACATGTATGTGTGTGGGCATCTAAACACACAGATACACAACATGTAGTAAAATAGTTTAGGAAAAATTCTGTATGTCTTGCATGGTCATTCAAAATTTAGCCCTTGCAAAATAATACTAATTTCACACTAAATATATGAAAATTAAATATAGCTGTTTTGAAGAAGAAAAGAGCTCTTACCTGTTTTACCACTGTCACAGTGCCAGGTGCCATGGTAACTACAGAAGCAACTGCAGTGGCATCATGGGTTTCTGAACCCAACTCAATGATTTGCTGCAGGATGTTTACAGCTGTTGGATCAAGTCTCTCACCTTATCAGAAAGACAGTAACCATAAGATCATTAGTAAACCAGCTCTCAGAGTATATGTATCTCAGTGCTGCAGGCATTCTTTCCTCTCCTGCCTCAACCCTGGCTCACAGCGCTATTTATAAATTTCAAATAGCTCAATAACATGACACTTTAATAATAGATCTATGGCAGGAAAGTATTCACAAAACAAATTTTCCTGAGGAATGCATGAATCAGCAAGCGAAGCCACACTGATCATTTTTATGACTATTTGAAAGAGAACTAGAAGAATACATTGAATAAAGAAACAATAGGTACAACTCAGAGCAGTAAGTGTAAATTAGAAAGCAGCCAGACTTTACAAATCCAAATGTGTATTTGCCAGACATTCAGCTCAACCAGAACCTGAACTCTATACCTATAACCACAAAAGCTATTTTCTATATTACAAACCTGTGTTTACCATCTGTCCTGCCATCTGTAATACCCCTCAACCTAAAACAGTACTGTTATCAATAATGCACTAGAGGAAAAAGTTAATTCCTTGAGAAAGCTCATGCTTATCATTTTATAAGCACAGGATCAGAACATGTTCACCCTTTTTTTTAAAATCCTCTTGATGTATGTAGCCCTGCTAAAGGAAAAGCAAGTTTACAAAAAAGCCTCCACACATAGATGTATTCTCACTTCTCTCAAAGTAGGAAAAGGAAAGATTTGGATGCTGGAAAATGTTTTTTGTTGTACAGGAATATGAATTCCCCTCTTGTGGCCCATCATTCCCACATGCCCAGTGTCAGCATGAGAAAGATGTCAGAAAGGGAAAGAAACTGTCAGAGTCACGTTAAAGCTGCCTTATATTTGCTGTAATCACTGTTGGAACTAGGAAAGAGACAGTAAATAGAATAAAGCTCATCTCTTAACCACAGACCCTTTCAAACTGAGGTTGATACTGTGATGGGGATCTAGGTCAGTTAATTTAATTTCAAACAGAAAGTAGTTATATTTTGTTATCTATGTAAGAAACAAGTTTATCTGACTACTGAAAAATGTTTGCTTGCTGTCGTTTTTTTTCTATATAACTGCATTTAGACAAGATACTACCATTTTTCATACCTAGAGGGAATACTCTGGAAGAGTATCTAAAGTTGGATGCACTAAAAAGCAAATCATTCTACTCTGAAAACTACAGCCTTATGCTTAAAATCAAAACTGTTAAATACAGCATATTCCATGATCATGTTTATTTAATTCACATATGGAAAAGCTTAAGAAAAGTTCTCAAGAGGTTTTTACTCATTCAGAATTCCCAGTCATTAAAATAAAATAATATACAGAAATTGTCGGTAACACAATTTAATTGCAAGATGCTTGGAAATTCCATGAAAAGTGGGAGTTTTTGAAATGCATACGTATTATGAAATACAAAGACCACAATGGTAAACATTTGGAAAATGCTGTCTTCTGATATCAACACATTTATTTATATATATAAAAACAAAACATATAAAAACCTACCCTAGACTCTGATGTTTTAACGCTCTCAGAAACCTGCACAGTTTTTATTTTCTTCCAGTTTTTGCTATTTCTCACTTAGCAGTCATTATCTAATCCCACTTTTGTTCCTCCTCAGTCTGATACAGAATAGCTTCCTTAGTTTTGTGTGCCATCAGAATTAAGTTTGTTAGTACTCTCTTGGGAACATGGTAAATGAGCTATTCTACCATGTCACTTCTGCAGTCTGGCTAACTTGAGCAAGAATAAAAATCATAGCTAGAGAATTGCCATTAGATGCACACCATCTACTCTGCCAAGATAGCTGATTTTACAATATATTTAATAATACAGGCAGGAAATTCCACATACCTAATAATAAAGTGCAAAACAGAGTGTGATAAGTATTAAAGACTTAAGGATACAGAAATTCATAAAGAATGCTCATTTCTCATTATTAATTCTTAAAGAAAAATATAACCACTCAGAAATAAGTTCTGGATGACTAGTTTCATCATTTTTAATAGTTTCACAGAAGATCATATATTACCCGGTATACTCAAAAAAATTAGATACTTATGAAAAAAAGATCTATTTTGTGTTCCAACTTAAAAAAGATAACTTACCATTCTCTGAAGTATATCTAAGGTTCTGTAATGCAGCTACAGCAGCTTGAGTGCCTTGAACATCTTCTCCAGCCTCTGTGATATGAAGATACTGAGTGGATGCTTCTTCCGAAACTTCAGCAGTTAACTTGAAAATAAAACCCACCCAAGGCATGAATAAACTCACTCTAATTTTAGCAGTTTAGACAACAATGAAAGTTATGAGGTTAAAGGAATGATTTTTGGACAACAAATATTTTAAGAAGAGTTATAGAAATACTGGGTGAAACAGAATTCAAGAAGAATGGGAGTCGGGACTTAATTCCATAGTTTTCATTCAGATTCTACTTCAAAAGTTGTTTTAAACATGCTAAATTATCTTGACTTCATTTATGTTGCATAGTTGCTTTAGAATTAACAACAGATTCTATTGTATCAGGGTCTAATAAAGACCTCTTGGGCAAAATTAGTTTATAATGCACATCCTTGGAGATCTGGTAAGATGACTCTGAACTTTGAAAATTGCACTTTGTTTTAGAATTGTCCTTTCAATAACTATGTTTTTTCAAGACAAGCTGTCAATATGTATTCCTGCTCTGATAGGACTTTTCTATTTATAGCTGTTTCAGTAGCAGACATGCTTGCATCCTGGGTATCCTCTTATTTTTTCAGGTTTGGGCATGTACTGGGACAGTGTACAAAAAATTGTTTGTGAAATGCATGTGGATACAAGACTTGGAAGAACTGTATTTTTAAATGCTTGCCCTGTCTTCTTTGAATAACTGCCCATATACAACCTATTTCAATATTTTTCAAGGACTTAACATTCTATCTGTAGATACTCCAAAACTGTTAAACACGAACTGCAGGACTGCTTTTCCAAATCAGGCATAAGATTTATAACGGGGGCTAGACTGCCTGAAATTTAGCAGAGCAGGTCTTAAACTGTGGAGGTCAGCCTACTATAGTCGACTTCTGGCTTCTTCCTCTCACTGGACACCAACAATAGCCTACTCAGGCAGTGGAAAAGACTCAGCTTGCCAACTGTAATTTTTCTAATAAAAGTGTCTAGATAGTTCTGTGGTTTTCCCATAGCTTCTGCACCTACAGTCAGCTCTGATCCATAAGAGTAACAGTTTTCATTTTAGAACAAAGTGCTACGCATATGACAGCAGAAAAAAGCTTGCAGCGGTAAGCCCTCTCAAGGTAGCTGCCCCACCCCATCCCAAACTGAGAAAATTCAGGTTTTTGGTTTGTTTATTCTAACACAGCTTCTTAGGTCTAACTTAAATTTTTTAAGGTCTGATCTTACTGATACTGTGATTTCCTATACACTTTGGATTGAAGCTGAAAACACAGAACAAATGATAGAAGACTTATTCTGTATAACAGTTCCATTTTTTGAGCTATCAATTTGCAAATTCAGTTTTCTAGATTCTAACATTCTCTGGACCAAGACATAAGCTTTCTTCATTAATTCAGTCTAAGTTTGTAGCTTTGCACATCTTGCAGTTTATACAGTGAACATTTGGCATATAACAAAATACAGTAAGTTTTTCAATTTCACATTTTTTTTTGCTACAACTTTCACCCTTTCTGCTGCAAATAAAGGGCAAGAGGCCTAAAATGCAGAAATAAGGTTGTTAATCCTACCAGATATTACAGCAGTCAAGCTTAACAGTCATAGAAATGTATGCATTCAAAATGGAGATGAGATTACACAACCTCCTGATCTTATATAAAGTCAAGAACACATTTTTGAATACTTCTTATTCCTATCCTTACTTTTCTCCCTAGAATTTTTCAAAATCTTAGGGCCAAAGACATGGCAACTTTGCTTTACCTCCCACTTGGTGTCTCCATCATGTTCCACTAGCTTCATTCCATGCTTGTTTTTAAGATGTCTGTTGAACTCCCATTTTGTACCATACACAAAGCTGCAAACAGGACACTTAATGCCACCTGTAAGGAAACACAAATAAATTCCTTCAATTATTTTCATATAATTTTTTTTCAAGGCAGTAAGGACTCATTTAATTTGACCCCATCTCAGTCAAGACACATAACTGTAATTTAGAAGTGTTTCCTTTAGCCATGTGTCCAACATGAAAAAAGAAAAAAAAATCCAGTAGTTGAACTGTCACAATGCTTAAAGGGCAATTTTGGATAATGGTAATGAAAGGAGTCTGGAACAACTCGGATATCGGGGAAGCTATAGCAATCCTGCTTCCCTGCCTGCATGCCTCCCTTTGGTGGATGTGAAGTTGCAGAAATGGTCTTCCCATCTTTCCCCCTCTCTACACCTCTCTCCCTGTGAAATTGCTATCACAGACCAGTTAGAAAGAAAGAGCAGGAACAGACAACTATTTGCATTAGTTTCAGATATAGCATCATTTCCACAATTAGGTCCATGTAAGAAGTATTGGTTTTATCTCTCAAGAGCTAGATACTAAGGGAGATAGCCAAACTATAACAGAGAGAACATAAATTGCAAAGTAAATAATAATTTATCTGCCGTGTGAGAACTTGTACATGCTTTTGCTAACAAAAGCCTTCTAGAAGTGGCATGTACATTAGAAAGTGAAAAGTTTTTTCAACAAATGACAACATATTAAGTTTGATCAACTCCACCCCATTTTTTTATCTTGGCCGCACAAGAATACTGCAAACACAGGGGATGCTTTAGTCTGTGCAGAATCATTCCCACAGTCATGACTCTCGTTGAAATTCAAGTTTAGCAGCACCAATGGAGACTACTCCTAGTTTCCAAGTTAAATTTCTTTCAAGTCTGAGGATGTTCTTGACTTATGTTCTGCTTTAGGCTCACCTAAAGCAAAGCCTAGCATGTTTTAAATAATTCTGAACTAAAGCTTTTGCCCTGTAAATACTCTTTTATTTCAAATCATAGAGTTCCCTAGAGACTATTTTTCATCCCTACTCCATTACATATCATTGCAGCTTCAAAGCAAATTGTATGTATAGTCCAAAAATCTACAAGACTAGGGTCTGTGACAAGCTTTGGCTTTAAATATTGGTTTTCTGTTGTCTTGCAAAGCCCTGGTGTGCCAGCTTTCATGACAAAGTGCAAAACTATAGTGGACTGCACTCTTTCAGCAAGTGCTGAGATTTTTTTAAAATGGCTATAAACAACACTGATATCTTAATATTTAACATACACAGTAGTGCCATACTTTAATAATTTTTTAAAAATGTATCTTCTCTAAGACAGCTGATCTAGTTTTCTCAAGTTTCAAACAAACATTACTAAGTTTACTGGCACATTATCAAAGCAAACTAGGAAGAATTAATAATGTAATGTCATCTTCACCAAACTATCTGCTTTTGAGAGCTTCTACTGTTTATGTTAACAAACAAAACTGTAAACCAAATTTTTCTATCTACAAAATGATGCATAGCATGAATTTAGCACTATGTTTACTGTCTGAATACGCAGCATTACAGGTAAAAAAGTGAGCATGACGAAATTGTAGGCATCCAATTTTCTACACTAGATTAAACAGCTTTAACTTCTTTTTCTTATGAAAGTCATTTGGTCAAATGTCAGATCTCAGCTGCTTGCAATTATGCAAATAAGTATTTCTCTTTTTTCCCCCTACTGACTAAAGCAGAACAAAAATAATCTGCATGTGATAAATTATTGCATTAGGTGACCAGAACTCACTCTAACAAATCTAATGGCTAGGGAAGTGTGTTATGCCACTTTAGGAACTATGCCACCAGATGGCTGACTCCACATTATCATGGCAAATGATGACTCTTACCCATCATGTTTAAATGCTTCAAATATACTCTCATAAATTGGTTATAATCCAAGTCCTCATTGCACATAGTCTTTTATGAATACGGTGATTAGAAAAAGCATTCCGTTTTACAGTAATGGAAACCTACCATATGGTATTCTATCAAGTAAAAGTAAATAAAATTTTTATTTTGATAAACCAGAATATAACTACATCCAGTCACTAGGGTCTTTCACTGACACTCATTATTCCTATACAATTTCCCCTCTTTGCTCTCAATCTATCATAAGTCTTCACCAAACTTCACCATTATAGCAGATACTCAATACTCTAGATAAAAATGAAATAGTTTCCCTATTAAGGGAAACTCAGAAGTTCACAAAAGCAAAATACCTTTGTTCAGAATAGGAAAAAGTTATTATCAGTTACAGAAAATGAAATTAGTCATTTCACACCAATCTGTAGTAGTAGGAAAAAACTGCTGTTGTGAAAGAGAGGACACTCTTCTGCGTTACTTTGATATTGAAACTATTATAACAATACACCAGATAAAGCTGTAACTTTTGTTTGTCATTATGACTTTAATTAAAGAACAAATAATGGAAGCATAGAATTAAACTGCTAAAATATAACTCCATGTCAGTGACTTGATACGAAAGCTCAGGAAATTTAATTTCCAGACTATTCTTTAAAATAATGAGTAACATACAGAGAGTCAACGAATTATACACCTTAATCTACTTTAAATACCAAAACTGATCTTAGCAATAAAATAATGCACACAAATATTATACAGCTCTACAACTTTTTCCCATCATGGCACTGACATGTGCTCACCACATAATTTATTTATTAGCCTAAAATATCCATAAGACAACTATTATTTTATGCTAAAAGAAAGCATGTGATGATAGTAGTATAACAGAAGTTAGACACCACAACTGGATCATCATGTATGTACCACACAAGTTGCTGCACGAACACAAACAGAAAATCTGTCTCCCAGAGAGTGCAGAAATAATGTTTATGTATGGTAGGGATGGTAGGGAGTATCAGTGAAGAGAAAAGGAACAAATTTGGGAAGAATTTTATGTGACTTGCCAAGTATAAAGCAAACGGAACTAAAAAAGAAGCTATCAAATGAGCAAGTAGGCAGGTCTTGCAAAAAAACTAGTGGGTAATGCATATATAATACTCTTCTCCCCTATGTAGAATACCTCAAATTTTTATAGTATTTATTTTCCTTTATTACTTTAAAATACTAAAATAAATGTCAGATCTTAAAATTCTGTTTAAACAAACAAACAAAAAGATCCCCAAAATCCCCCAAGCATTTCTCTGATCCTGGCTGATCCTAATTTCTAATATAAGCTCAGAAATTAAATACTGCTGTCTATCCCTCAAATGAACATGTTCTCTCTTCTATTCTATGAATCATTTATTTATTTATAAACTTATTCTAGGAACCTTGAGTAGAGTCCGGCAGTCTACATTCATATAAAAATTTCCAATTAAGATTATTTGCAATGCAGTCAAAACCCAGCTGAGGGTAGAGAAGAAAAGGTGAGCAAGTATGAGCCAATTCACTCTGGGCTCAGTGGTTAACACAGAACAAGCAGGAAACACTATGAATAGATATAGACAGCCTTTATTAGACATTAATCTTTTCTCACTTTTTTCCCAAACCCTTTCGCTTGCCGGTTCTCCCACCTTTTCCTTTTTGTCTATAGTCCTTTAATTTCAAAGGACTTGTTTAATATTGGGTCTGAAGGATCTTCTTCCCTTATATGAATACACGAATAATTTTTCAAAATTGCTTTCCAGATCTATGAATATGGTAAATTAAAACTTGATAGAGGTTAGTCAGACAGCAAGTTGCAACTGCTGGCCCAAGCAGCAAAGAAATACATAACTTGTCATACTGTACAGTATGTCCACAATGGTTTGTTTGTGCTGTGTGACCCAGATACAGAAGATCTTCGGATTCAAAAATCAGAAATTTTATTAACTTCAATAGGACTCATGTTTATTAACTCAAAATGCAAATCTTAATTAACTACAGTCTCCCACAAGGAACTTTTATTTTTTTCCCAGTGAGATGCCAAAACATTGAGAAAAACTAATGTTTCTACAGTATGACAAGAAGTCTGAAGGTCTCATTTTTATGTTGAGCCCACATGTAAGATCTATGTGATGCATCACAGAGCAGGAAATGTAGCTGGGAAAGGAAGCAGTGTGTGGGAAAAGCGCACCTATTAACATGGTTTTCTTCATGACAGAATCCTGATAAGAGGCACTGACTTCATAGCTACTACATGGATTTCAAGTCCCTTTACTGTTCTAGAACTCCACACAGTAGGTGAACACATGGAATGCAGGCACAGCGCTGGTGGTAGCACAGGAAATATAAATACTGTGTAAGGAAGGGAAGAGAGAGGAAGATGCAAAGTCAGAGAGGGAAAGAACAGAATAGATTATTTCAGTTGAAAGGGACCTACATCATCTAGTCCAACTGCCTGACCAATTCAGGGCTGACCAAAAGTTAAGGGCATTGTCCAAATGCTTCTTAAACACTGACAGGTTTGGGGCATTGATCACCTCTCTAGAAAGTTTATTGCAGTGTTTGACCATACTCTCGGTAAAGAAATGCTTACCAATGTCCAGTCTAAACCTCTCCTGGTGCAGCTTTGAACCATTCCCTCCATCCTATCACTGGATCCCAGGGAGAAGAGCTCAGCATCTCCGTCTCCCCTTCCCGTCCTCAGGAATCTGTAGGGAGCAATGAGGTCGCTCCTCAGCCTTCCCTCCAAACCAGACAAACCCAGAGTCCTTAGCCACTCCTCGTAGGACATGCCTTCCAGCCCTGTCACCAACTTTGTTGCCCTCCTAGGGACACATTCAGGGACTTTCACATCTTTTTTAAATGGTGGGGCCCAGAACTGCACACAGTATTCAAGGTGAGGCTGCACCAACACTGAACACAGCAGATAATCACTGCTTTTGACCAGCTGGCCACGCTGTGTTTGATGCACCCCAGGGTGTAGTTTGCCCTCTGGGCTGCCAGGGCACACTGCTGGCTCACACTGAGCCTGCTGCCCACCAGCACCCCCAGATCTCTCTCTGCAGGGCTGCTCTCCAGCCGCTCCTCTCCCAATTTAGGCCTGGGCCTGGGCTTCCACCATCCTAGGTGTGGAATCCGGCATTTGGACTTGTTAAATTTTATCCAATTAATCACTGCCCAGTGCTCCAATGTGGTAGACAAAGCATGTCCACCACAGAAAAGAAAATCAAAGGCTGTTCTCTCTTATCTCACTCTAATGTCTCCATTATAAGACTACTCCTGTATTCTCAACAACTTTACAGGTTTTTTTGTTTCAGTGGAAAAGAATTAGTTTCAGAAATGCATTTATCTGACTTCCAAAAGGGTAGGAGAACCTAACTAGCATACAAATTCATTTAGTTTGTTCAAAACATTATAAATATGATCCTTAATTTCATATTAACAGAATTCAATCTCAGGTACCTATTCTTAAAAATGGCCATGGACAAATAATTCCTCGCAGTGCTCAGATATTTGGAAAGTTAATCAGAACACCCATAGTGCACAGTTCTTCCTTCAGCAGCACAACTACAGAATAGACATTTTGAGTACTGACCAAGTAAATATTATGTATTTAAAAGGACTGTAGGTTCCCTGACAACTTTCACTGCCAATGAAAATAATCATAAAATTCTACTATACATTCCTGCTCTGAATTTCATAGACAAAGATCTACATTTTAAATTACTTCTGGGTTCTTGAGAAAAACGGAACAAAGAAATGTCATAAAAATAACACAGGGTCATACTCCTTAATGTAGCTATACATTTCTTCATTTTAGTGCAAGTTTAATGGAAGAGTCTCAGACTTTGAGTCGTTCTCGGTCATGATTTCAGTATTATTTTAACATGGATTAATGCCTTCAACAGATAAATATTATGTTAGATGAATAATTTGAAAATAGTATTTAGAAATAAATTAGAAGAATTATGTTTATTTAATTACATAACACAACAGCATTAATCCTCTCTTCTTCTTCAACAAAACCAGAAATTTTGAAAATCCCAAAAGATACTGTAAAAGGCTGGTAGTTTCTATTTTAAAAATAGGGAAAACATTTCCCAAAATTATCAGAAACAAAGTAAGAAACTCAACTCTACCAAGCATTAAAATATTTTCTGCACAATTTAATATTTAATTTGTCTTTCTCCTCTTTTTCCCCACTTCCCTCCCCATCAGGCACTAGAACTGAAGGAGTTTTACTCCCAAAAAGGTATCTGCCTGCATGGTCAATTGTTTGCTTTGGTTCATCTGCCCAGTGTGCAATAGCAAAACTACTCACGGGAGCCAGGCAACTTGTACATGTCTCCTCTGCTAGCACCCAGACACTGCAAGGTATAAGTTACAATTTGTGATATCTGTATCAAGCAGAAATAAGGAAAGTAGGGGCACTGACCATCTTTTCAAAAGGATATAGGACTTCAGCTGGGGTGAAATTTATAAACAAAAATAACAGCCAGGAATATAACTTTTTATGCTACTATATAAATGTGGTTAAAACTACTACAATCTGATTTTCTCTTCCTCCTGGCATTGGTGGGCTTGGCAGTGTTAGGTTTACAGTTGGACTCAATGATCTTAAAGGTCTTTTCCAACCAAAATGAATCTGTGATTCTATCCCATTAGTGCTTATACTTAATCTTGAATTTTTGATCCCCAAAATCCTCGTTGCCTTTACCTAGTTTATCTGTGACAGAAACTTCTCTAATCGATTAGGTATCTATATCTAATTAATTTTGTCTTTGTGTGGTACAACTATAGTTTTACACAGATAGCAGTAACAAGTAGTTGTTCTAGGCAGAATGAGATACTTTGGACCCTAACACAGAGATGTAATGTAGAGAAACACAGGCCTGGTATGACAGCCTTGAGAATTAGAGAGGAGGGCAGGCATGGAGTGGTAAGAAGTGGGGAAGAAACTTGGTGCTGAAGAACCCACAGGTGTAAACAAATCAGAAATGATCAGTTAAAAATATGCAAATGTGCAGCTGAATAAAACTGTTTTTAGGGACAACAAAAAACAGTATTTACATATGTGAATGGCAATATATACAATAAATTTGGATTTAATCTGCAGCTACAGACCAATGAAAACGAAAAGCATAAACGTGTGTAAGCAACCATGTAACAATGGCCTCAAGTGGAAGGGGAGAGCAAGAAGAAACCATCAAGATGAACATCACAGTCCTCCCGGTGAAGAACTCCAGATGCTGACAAATACTGAAACCACCATCCCAACGCCAACACTAGAGGAAAACTACCCATTTTAGGACTCAGAAAAACAGAAGAGTGACCGTAGCACCAAGCAAATGAGTAAAAATTAAGAATTGCGTGTTATCATTTTAATTGTATTAATAATGTTATTGAGACTTCTCATCTATATAAATACTCTAAATTTTTTTTAAATAATAATTTGCTGCCATTTACTCTTCAATCTCTTTCTTTACATTTTCTCAACCTTACCTTGAGTTCAACCTTGCAAAATTGTCACAGAAATTTATCAGTAGAATGATAGAAATTTATCACTCATTTCAACAGATAGTGATACTTTACTTATAAGAGCAGACAAACAAGTGAAAATGATAAATGCATGCAACAACAAATAGTACAGGCAAGGTCAATCAAATCTTTGGTTCATCCACCCTTAGAAACCAAGAACAAAGGACACTGAATGAAGGGTAAAAGGTGGGCATTTCAGAATGACTAAAAAGTAGTAATATTTATCACATAACACCCAATAAACTGAGGAACGTATATTGCACAAAAGTTTACCTTTACGCCAAGCTTGCTTCAGCAAAAAAAAACCCAAACAAACAAGTCTTATATGGTGGAGATGTACCTTGTTGGATAAGGGCTTCTGCCGCAGGCTCCCCAGAACCTACATTTACATACTCTTCATTAGGATGCTTTCTGTTGTAATGCCTCTTCAAGGAACCAGATATGTTGCAGGAATAGTGGCAATGTGCACAACGGAAAGGCTAGAAGTAAAATGGAAAACATTACACCATATTTCCTGACCTCTTCAGGATTCAGGTCTAAGCTGCACTGCTTTGATCCTGAGAAACCATGTTCATTTCTGGTTTAGGTATCTTCCAAGCAGACCTTCCAAAATTCAGTATAAATGGAAGTTGTAACTAAATGTTACCTACAAATTGGTACTTTTTATTATGTGCAAGACACCAAATACTCTCAACATTGTAAGATTATTACCTACTTTTCGTAATTCAGTAAACTGTGCTTTCATAATTAATGATCACAGGTCTGACCACGTGGAGATTTTCTACTACAAGGAAATGACTCAGCTGCTGTGAGCTTTGGTCTGAAAAGGGGGAGTAAGAGAGCTAAAATAACTGAAGGTACAATAAGATTGTACAACTAACCTAATTTAATAGATAAGCATACCTGACAAGGTTGACCTCCTCCCTTTCCTTTCCTTCTCTCTCCAACATGCTTCCAACTGCTTCCCTTTCACTGGCACTTGCATTCATCTGGACATTTGGCAAGCTAAGTTTTGGGAACTAAATTAATTACATTTTAAGAACATAAGGCTCCCTTCAACTGACAGGGAAAGATATTTATAAAGAAAAAAGTTTAGGAAAACAAGCATTTGTGCCTAAAGTTAGCCTTTGAGAATAACCTTCCGACAGATACGTCACAGTTATAGGAAGCTTGACACAACCAGCAGGGTCCTGGAAAAGAGTTATAGGCATTGACCAAAGTCCTTGGGGAAAAGTCAAGTACCTCAGAATGGGATGCAAAATGTTTCATGCACAGCAACCAGGCCCACCTAAAGCTAGTCAGCAGAAAATGGTTGGTTCAGAAATGTTTATTAAGAAGCTGAATTTAAAGCAGGATCTGCAGTCAGGGTCCATTGACCAGAACATTCCCCTAGGCTTGCTGCTCATGACCTTCCTTCAGGCTTCAAACAGTAAAAATAAGGAAGAAAAGTGGTGTTCAGATTCCCTTAACCTTACAATTCAGAAGGTACTGTAACATTCAGCTGTTAATTTTTTCAGAGAGGGGTACTCTCCCTTTTCTATAACTGAAACTGTCTTTTTTTTCAGTAAAATAATCCAGATAGACTGCTGTGTTGTTGTACCACTATCTATATTCCTGCATGTACTGTATGTTATCTGCTATTGGATAGCAGGATTTCAAATTCAGGGAGGTTGGAAATATGATGGTTTAAATTATTATTGGGTTGCATAAATACTGACATTCCTCTGAGTTTGATATGCATGCAAACAACTGTCCCAGAAGGAGACAACGCATTACTAACAGACAGTTTTTGAACGCCTTTTGACAAATACTCCTGATTGACCTATTTTAGTGTTTTGCAGTTCTCTTGATAATTCATTGAATAGCCACTTATATGCAGGCTGACAGAGGACTGAAAAGAGGTGCTGAGTCCACAGTTCTAAAGCTGATCCCAAGGTCAAAACCAGCTATATTTCAAGAACTGCATTACAAATACATTCATACCATTAGCCATTTAAAAAAGGAAAATTATGTATTTTCATTTACAAAAAATCATTTTAAAAAGATGTCCACAGCAAAACTACATACTTATAAAAGAAAAATTATTTGTTCAAAAAGTATCATCTTTTTAGAAGACTTGCTTCATTTTCTTACGTGCCTTGTCTTCCAAAATTTAAACCATGAATCAAAAGACTGTCTTCCTTTCTGCTTTACATTGGTACATAGCATTGGTACTTATTAAGAATGGATGAAGTGTACTCTTTATAGAAGCAAAATGATTTGTTAGATAATGAAAGACATTGTATATGAAAATAGTATGATTTCAATAAGAAATATGATCATTGCCAAGATAAAGTGTTACATTAAAATGAACATACATACAAAATACTGCATTTTTCTGGAAAAGAAACTAGTATCATTTCTATTTCCTGAATATAACATTTCACAATTCAATACAGCACGACTTACCATGCTGAGAACTAATGTGAAATTCAGGAATAAAACCATACTACAGATTATTAAAATAAACCATATCTCTAACTTAAACACTTCATAGAAACATTAACAGTCTTCAAAAATCTTTGCAAGACATGTTTCAGATAAATGGGGTGTTTTAAAATTAATTCTCTTCAACTTTCTTCAAGTCTATGAACTCACCTATAGTACATTAGACTGACAAACTTTCAGAGAAAATTAAGGCAGGAAATGAACAGTGATGTATGGGATTCACTTTCCTACTTCCTTAAGACATTTTAAGGTATATATTAGATTAGTTCTCCCAAGAACTAACAGTCAAATAAACCAATAATGTTTGGTTTATATTGCAACAAGCATGTATTTTTGGCAGGTAAAGATACTACTTACAAATTGTCCATGAACAAAATAACCCTATCTCAAAAGTCTGAATATAAAGTTATAATTCCCAAAATATTATAATATTAAGATTCCACAATTGTCACCAAACAGGAAAATGTGCCAGTTTAAAAACTGTTTTCTGGAGTTCTATGTATTTCTAAATGACTTATCAATAAGCATAATTTATGTGTTTTCTTACCTTGAAAGAGACATGTTGTTCCATATGACGTAGGAGCTGTGGTTTTTGGGCAGCTGTATAGTCACACACTGTACATTTAAACTGCTTTCCTGAAATGGGAAGAGAAAATGGAGTAACTGTTTTCTATTTAAGTTCTGAAAAATACTGATTGTATTTCCTCATAAAGATGATTTCCAAAATGCTAAGAATGAACAATGAACAGTACTAGAAGTCTGGCACTTCTCTGCAAAATTTTGGTTAAATAGAGCTAAGATCAGAGTAAAGAAGAAAAAAGGTTCGAGTGTCATCTTTAAATTATAAGCATTAAATAGTCCAGATGCTCCTGGGGGTAATCACTTGGGAAAGAAGAAAAAGAACCATTATAGTGCAGCCTAAATGGAAGAGGAAATCAATTATTTACAACTGAACGCACAGTTAGTTTGTTATTTGTAAAGCAGATTTGGAAATCCTTAAAACACAGATGTTTGGTCACGTTCACATGTTTTTACCTACTTCTGTCCCAAGGACTGAATTTTTATGGTTAAAATACATTTAAATTTTCTTGCTGTTACTTTAAGTTCCACAGAGAAGACATTATACTTGAAATTCATTTACATGCCTGCGAGCCTTCTAGTCAGGCATCAATACTGAAGGTACTAACCCTCCAACCTGAAATAGCAACAGTTAAATTGAAGAACAAGAACTAGAATTTCAACTAGTGAAAGCTAATGCTCAGAACATTCATTCAAAAATAAAGTCAATATTTTTAAGAGGGAAAGATTAATGACAATTTACTAGAAATCAGGTGGATGCCCTGTAATATGAAGTCTTTAAATTGAGTCTGCTTAGCCCTTCCTAATACGATCTACTAGAATCCATTGGAAATGTGATGAAAAATTATTAGATTAAGTTACAGCCTGTACTTTGCAAAAGACCCGACTTTGGGATCGTAAGAGCCTGGTTTTGGCGCTGAAATCATTACTCTGAGTCCTTCTTAAAGCAAAATGGACAGATTCTGTCATGATGTATTTTTAGGATTCTCTAGCAGGAAGGAATTATATCTGACATTTTTGAGGAACATCTGTTGCTATGTGTGGCTTTGCAAAGAGTAAAACTCCCAAATATATTATCATTCTGGAGGTTCTCTCTTACTTTCCCTTCAAAGCATTCTCTCTCCCAAATCTTTTTTTCCCTTATGATTTAAAATAGCACAATTTCAGTCCTTTGATTCTCTAGGTTTCAGACTCTTTTTCTCCATATTTCATCTTTAAGATTCTATCGGTCCTGCTACCTCCAGTTAAATTACAAGGTGTATTAAATACAGAAATTTAGAAATTAAAGAAAGACTTCATTCCTGTATTCAATGCCCAAGGCTGGCAAACTGTATTTGGCTGATGTGGAATATGTGCTAAAAACTACTCCACAAGCAAAAGAACCAAAAGGAAGGATGGAGAAATACAATATCGAATATTCTGTATTATCCTGAATAGATCAAGTTTCTTTAGATTCTGGACCTTGCTCAAAAAAGTTACAAGCATTTTATATTGAGTGTGAAAGTTTCCATAAAACACCTAAGAAAAACCTTAAGACAGTTTCTAATACCTAATTAAAATAATGAAAACCATATTTTCTGGTTTATTTCTAATCACAAACAGTAATAAGCCTGGACTACAGCATTGTTTTCTATCATGTCACTCGAGAAGTCTGTCTTCCAGAGAAGAATAAAGTAACTTTATATTCCACTGGTTAAATTGACCTTGCGGGGCTGATATCTGAACAAAAATTGCCTGGATTCATAAGTCAGGAAGACAAGACTCATAAACAGCAAAACATCTTTCAAATCCTCTTATTTGTGAAATAACTGAAGAACACCAGATGTGTGCGCATAAGAACATTTGAAGTGCTGTCACTGTAGAAAGGGACACTGGGCAAAGAGAAACTGTCAGCATTCAAGAGGTGGAAAGTCTCTTGACAACTCATACACTACATTCCTGGTGACAAACGTTACCTTATTTTTCACAAGTGTTTGAAATGCATGAAGAGTTTACTGGGGTGGACTTAGTGAAGAAAATTACTTAAGTCTCCATAGACAGTGAGATTCTGTTTCCACTGGAGCCAATGGCAAAATGCATTTTCCAAAGGTACAGGGAATTTCCTAGAACACTTTTGGAAGTGTAAAAAGGAAAGCAAAAGAGCGTAAGTCTTGGATTTATTTCTATCAGTCAAAAAGGGAAGTGCATCAAAAAGGAACATGCAGTCACCTCAGTTATTGCAGAAGATGATGACAGTCTGAAGCCAGATAAAAAAGGCTCCTGGTAATAACATTGCTTCTAAAGTCAAGGTTGCAGCCTGACCTAGCAGTAGATGGTAAGAGAATATAGTTCCTTGCATGCAATTAAATGTTTAAAGCTAATTTCACTTCTTTAAACCAAATCCAGGCAAGGCTTGCTCCTGCATGACTATAGTGCTACTTTTGACAGTGCCGAATTTCAAAGCAGCCTCAGCTGAATTGCAATAACTACTTACACATACATATACTTTGTTCAAGACATAGAACTAACTCATAGGTAAAAACAAATTCAACTTTCATTGCTGAACTTCACTATTCCAACATGCCAGATGGTGAAAACAAAACAGAAAAATTTTGAAATGAAACCCCATGCAGAGATTTTTTTACAGCACCACAGAAAGGGGCCATTTTTTGATTTACAGTCTGATCATGCTACAAATTTTCTTTTCATTCAAATACAATCTGCTGCCTTCTCCCAGCCAAGAATAAGCTGAGAATTGTATTTGATAAGTAAAATCTTAATTTCTTCATATATAGTTTACATGTATGTGCAACATCTGCTTGTTATTGACCAAGTTATTTCAAAATATTGGAAAGTACTTTTTGAATAACAAGTGATTTATTAACTCATGGTAATGCTACAGTAACTTTGGTAATACTACAGTAACTATATGCTTCCTATAATATGTATCATATCTATCAATGTAAAAGGGATCATCTCTTTCACTTATACATACAAATATAAATATACATAAAAAAAATAATATCTGTGACAAAAACTTCACATATATTCTAAAGATGTAACAGAGCATTGTGTGCTTTCTGTGAAAGGACAATGCTAATGAATATACAATTTTTTAAAGAAGAATTTAAACAAAATGTTCAATAAAGAGTGGAATGAGGTTTCACAAGGTTGCATGAGTAACAAAGGCCAAGCTACTAAGTCATAATGAAGGTCTGTACAACATATCCTGATAAATCATTTACTTCAATTTGATAATCATAGGAATAAAGCATTGTTGTGTCCCAAATTTTGATATAAAAGATGCTATTGTGCTGGATTTGCATCTCACTTTTTTCTGTTATCATCACAGAAATATTAAAATTACGGAGCAAACGCATGTGCTTCATGTGTGCCAACAGAGAATACACGCTCAGGCTTGTCACCAGCTGACTAGACCTGGGAACACAGAGCTGCAGCCACCTTGCCACTACTGGATTTGGCAACTCCTATCAATATTCTCACAGAAGAAAGTAGTAAGAGACTTACCCAGTGAACTATTTGTATTTTCAAATTTCTATTGAGATCAACAATTCTCTGTAAGAATATAAAGGGATATAAAGCCAACACAAAATTTCAGAAAAATCAAGTATTCCAGAGACAGCTGTCTGTCTTTCACAGAAATTAATTTTGCAAAATTTTTAATTATTCCACAAACAGTGTCTCCTGGGAATAAATAAAATCTGTAAGTAGCACTTAAGTGTTCAAATGAAAAAGTCTGAAAAACGGAAAAATATAGCCAGTATTTATTGCCCTAAAATAAACTTGGATTTAATAAACATACACTTACCATCAGCAGTATGAAGGAGCTTATGGCTTTTCAAAGTGCCTTTTGATTTGAACTTTTTCCCACACATATCACAAAGGTGTGTTTTCTCAGTGCTGTGACGATTCATATGGGCTTTCAAGTTACTTTTGCTGCGAGTGGCATACTCACAGAGAGAACATTTGAAAGGTTTGATACCTAAAAATAAAGAAATATACCATGAACAAGAAAGCTGTGCCTTTTGAGGAGAAGGCGGACATTTGCTTGAAAGAAATTTAAGATCATGTGAGTAAGATGAACAACAAAGTCAACATTTTAAAATTTGGATATATACATTTAAGAAAGTTCATCTATAACTTCTGTGTAAACGATACCGAGCTCTTAACAGCATCATTTAACTTACTAAGAGAAAGGAAGGGTTCTTTTAGAATTAAATACTTCCCCATTGAAGCCAGGTACTGAGTTTAACCAAGCAAATACTAATGTTCTGGTCTTGGTGTGTCCATCCTTTATTTAAAAGTAGAATCCAGACTGCATAAGTTGATGCCTAGCTGGTGTACATACCAAATCTCACTCTAAAAATCTTCAGATAACTATCATTCTCTATTTACTACAATAAAGAACGAAGAAACCTGCTTTAAGGAGGACTGGTTCATTAGGTACTTAATATGCAAGCAGAAATTAAATGTACAAAGCTGTGTTTCATTGGTAATTAGTATCAGATTTACTAATGGTTCAGACAGTATTGCTTTTTTTTTTTTTTTTCAGTCCTTCCCCTTGGTAAGATTCAAGCACTTAAAATTTCACTTCTCTCAAACAGTCCAAAGCATGTAATAGAGAGACACAAAGTATGTCATCTAGCAGACGGTCTACAAGAACAAAGTAAATCCTTCAAAGAAAAGTTGAATAAATCTGAACTGGCAGAGTAGCTCAACAGTTTCATGAGGCTCTGGCAGTTTTAGATTGATATTCACGACCTTAAAACTAGATTTACAAGCATGAAGAATTATAGCTTACTTTAAGCAGACTTGATTGCACACTTTGATATGGGAATAAATGTCTATTGACCTCTTTCTCCTGCTAGTCAGATGAGATGGGTTCCAAGCTTTCTTGGCAGAATAAACAAACCATCTATGGAATACACACATAATTGCTCTAAGCCTACAATTTTGCATTACGTAACCTCCTTAATTGAGTAAAGGCTACTGGAGGGAACCACTACTAGACTGCACAGGCAGGTAAGCTCAAAGTTAAAGCATTCATAAAAATATGCAGTACCAGTATAAATGTCTGAACTATCTGCATGGGAATAAACACTTTGGAACCAAAATATCAGTTCAAGAGTACCAAATCCTATTACCCCCTTTATGTGGAGAGATGGCTAAGGAAAACAAAATACTGCTCAAACACCATAGGCAATCTGTTCCATAGATTATTAACTGACTGAAGAGCATACGAGTGGTTTTCTACCTGTTATAAAAATAGACAGACGGGGTACACACAAGATTTTATCAGACATAGAATTTAAGTTCAAGGGATTTTTAACTTGTGTGTTGCCATATTACCGGCACTGCTTCCTAAAAAGCCATAAATATGATCAGCATTATCTTATGGGCTTTTCATCACTGTTTATGTCCAGGTCAGCTAGCTGTCTGCATGGTTTAATTAAAATACACACAGAATTTATATGTATACATCAAAGCAACAGGATTTAAATTGTTTTACTAATAGATTTCCAGACCAAGTATTTTTAGACAAATGTGAAAGGAGCAGCAGTTATTTATAAGAAGATACAGAAAATTACCTGTTTCAAGAGACTGAGCATGTATTTAATTCACTCCTCCTTACTCGCAGTTATTATAGAATACTTTATAGATGTTTATGAATGAATTTTGGGAAAAAATGAATCATAAACTTGTTAATTTTATAAAACACTTAAGCTGTCTATTCATGTTATGAGTGTGCAGTTCCATATGTGATCCAGAATGTATCAAACTAATTATTTAACCTCTACTGTAGCTTAAAGATTTTGATTCAGGCATAGCAAAAAATTTGAATTCCTTTTTATGTTAACAAAGCTTGTGTGGAATACGACAGTGATTATATGCCCAAAATCTTAAAACCAGAGTTTTACCTTCATGAGCCCAAATATGACGTTGAAGGTCTGATCCATTCTTCATAAAATAAAAATCACAGTAGGGACATTTCACAGCTCGTTTTCCAATAAGTCCTTTCAGCTGAACTCTTCTGCCAAGAATCTCAGAAATAGTAGTCATTGAAACCTCTGAGAGAAATGTAAAAGGTATTAAAAACCAGAAGCTACCTGAGGGAATTTGTTCTACAAGAAATACTGAAGTGCTAGATCCTGATTTACTCCAACTTTTTGAAAGCTCTCCTTCCCCTACTGCCACTCAGATAAGAGCTGAGAAAAGAACATAAGGACATTTTTTCCTTTGGGGCTTCTAGGATGTTCTGTCCTTTCTCTCCTAACCTGTGTACTCAGTGTCCTCACTGACTGGTTAAAAAAATATGTTTTAAATATAAAAAAATCTTGGGTGTGCCAGTGGCTTAGAAATCATTTTTCAACTATGAACTTTCCCAATAACCTAATTTGGCTCTTCCTTCTTCAATATTTTCAAAAGACTTTATTCAAGATTTCACCCCAGATTTCCAGATGTCAAGGATCTGAATACGACAATTCACTTCAGCCACAGAAATAATTATCAGAATGCCTGATAAATCAGAAACTTTAAAGGAAAGAACAGACTCATGGAATAAATGTAATTGGAAGGGACCTCCAAGGTCACCTGCTTCAAGCAGAACCAACTTTGGAGTTCCAACTTCAAAGTTACATCAAGTTGCTCGTGGTCATATCCAGTCCTATTCTGAACATATCCATGGATGGAGATTCTACAACCTCTGCTGGCCCATTCCAGTGTCTGACCAGCTTTACAGTAAAAATAATTTCCTGAATTTCTAATCAGAATCTCCTTGCTTCAACTCATGTTACTTCACTGTACAGTTCCAAGAAGACAGTAGCTCTATCTTCTTTTTAATCTCCTATTAGCCGAAGACAGCAACTAAGATTTCTCTCCTCATCTTTCCTTATTCAGGCTAAACACGCCCAAGTGTCTAGGTTTTTCCTTCATACAACCTAATGTTTTAGTTGTCATAGCGAAAAAGCTCAAAATAATTAAGTTTAAATTAAAACATCCCAAACACACATAGTGAAAAGATTGCCAAATGCTTTTAAAAAATAAATCAAATTACTCACTGCATTTCAGATTAATAAAATGCTAAAAATCATGGCTCGAAGTACAGCACTCATGCAATCTAAACATTAAGACATGAAAGCTGATGACTTATTATGCCCAAAATCTTATAAAATTTGAAAGTTACAGTCAAAACTTAGATTTTTACTGAACATGAACTGTCATACCTAGGCTCCTGATGACTGGTCCCAGAGTAGAATCAAAAATCCTGCCTGAACTCATATGCACAAGGAAAACAATCTTGAAAGGGAAATATAAAAGCCCAGGAACTGAGCAGAGATACGTTCTAAAGTACCCAAAAAATTAAAATAGAGACACTAGTCTGAACCCTCATCTGCCTTTTATGGCTTAGATCCTTCCTTCATGACTGTAGGCTAGTACGTCTGCTCATTAGTGATCTATGAAAGTTGATGCCTCTCATGTCTCAGGTCTATTAACAAATATCATATTAAATCAGACTGGATGAAAAAGCAAATAATCCTGAGAGATGAGACCAGAATCCAGTACTACTCCTTCACTGTTGAATACGCAAATCATCTGCCAATAAATCCAAGCTTTCTTATTCCTTTGGTTTGAAATACTGCTCTACCAAAGTCCACAGAGATTTTTGTTCCACTGTCTTCATGAGACCAGAATTCAGCTCCTGTTCTGTGCAAACCCAGAAGAGGAAGGAGCACTGTTTTATTTCATACTTTCTACTTGATGAAATAGAAGAGACAAGAGAGGGATCATGCTGAATGATATTAACAAAGGAAGGAGATGGGAACTCCAGAAATAGTATTTTAATGATAAATATGAAAGGGTTTCACTTTAAATTAATTTTTGATATGTCATTTTAAAATCCAATTCCTTTTAACAGTATCAATTTTTCCTTTCATCTTTTTTCTTATCTATTTACATTTTTAAAAACAATTGCACTCATTCCACTGCAGTAATTGATAGTTTATACCATCAGCCCCCTAACATTTATTTGGCTTGTAATTAAGTATGTTGTACGAATAAAGGATTTCCTCCTGATTACAAGGACAGCATGCACAGGAAAAAGATCTGTGTATTAATTCTCTTCCATATATTAAAACAGTGGTGTTGTATAACTACTCCATTGGCATATCTTAGATGTGGTATTTCTTTAGTACCATGGAGATATATCTAATAAACCTGGTATTTTACTCCTAAGTTCTATTTATCTGCAATATATGAATTAAAAATGAGGACACAAAATAACGGGCTGTGTAGATTTTCTTTAACCTTACCTCTATTATAGCCCAGTGTTTAAAAGAACCCATTTTCCTGGATCAAAAAATTTACACTATACTTTTAGAGGGTTTCAGATACCATATGACTTGTTAAAAAGTATATAAATGCATGAGTTTAGCACATCAGTGCTCCAGAGTCAACTGGTATTTATGGACCCCAGATACAGCATACACTAATAATTCAGCAGCCAATGGACCAGTGCAGACCAATGGCAACCTGTAAGGTCACAGTACATAATGTACAGCTAGTTCACATGATTTAGGGAGGCCGCCTATACTCCCTGGCTGAGACAGCACAAAGGCTTTGTAGGCACAGGTCTTGAGATTCCATTTCTATGCTTACTGGGTGACATACCTCCTGACTACAGTATAGGACAGAAGCCTTTCCTCATCTCAATGTGCTGCATCAGACATGTCCCCTGATGTATGACAAGCCCTCCAACCACACTGTTGTAGAGTGGTCTGCAAATAAAGAGGTTTGGTAACTAAAGAGCTAAAGTGGGAGTTGTTCTGAAATTAAAGTGAAGGAAAATGTTTAAAACACGGGTCTAGCACTATCTAGTGGCAGTAGGAAGATAAGAAACTACTGCTTTACCTACTATGTTGTATGTCTGACAAAAACAAAAAAAGTTACATCATTTTAAGTGGATTTTTTCTGCCCCAAACTCAGTTTGATCATCACCCGTATTTTCTTTCTTAATATTAAACTATGTTGGGTGATAAGTAACACTGTAAATGAGTTAACTAAAGTATGTTGGCCAATACAGACAACTCTCCTTCATCCACAGTAGCACTGGGCCTTTCTATCCAATGTAACACAGATACTGAGGAGGAAAGTATGAACCCATCAATGCAGCTCTGCCGAGTTCACATCAATCAGATTTAAATCAGTCCCTACACTAGTCACTTGAGCCTTCTGGCATAGAATTTCCAAGATTTGAGAAAGGATTGTTTACTCAGGCACAGCACAATGACTTAAAGCACTGATTTTATGCTGTGCTTGCTCTGATAAATCAGGGCACTAGAATGCAAGGTATAAACAGAGTTTGAACAGACTGCAGTGGTTAGCTTGGATCCAGCCAGGCTTGTCAGCTCCAGTTTAATTCTGGCCATACTACATCACAGCTGGTTCTAGTAAAGAGTCTTGCTGCAGACTTAGTTGGCCCTGGAGGTAAAGCCCAGCCACAAGCTAACTGAGCATGGGTAGAGTCAGCTCAGGGACCTCTGCATTTACATCAATTACCTACAGATAAAATAATGTGCAATAAATGCATTTTTACCAGTTTATATACGGCCAATGGGAATTTTGTCTCATGGGTTGTTACAGGATATCTATATGCCTAATTCCAAACTTCCCAATGCTTAGTTTGAATTAATTCAGGTCTTCTTTTGGAAATAAGTTCTTTGCCATATTAAGACAGATTCATTAACACAATTACCTGATATACTTCACAACACACAAGATGGAACAATAACTTATTTCACTCTAAATTCTAACAACTGCAAACACAATACAATTTTTACTCTAAACCAGTTAAATTAGGCATACACTCTTTCTTTGGAATGTAATCACATTACACTTCTCACTCTAAACTTTTATCTGTCTATTGCAATAGAGTGAGAAATTTTCCTTGACTTTTTCTTACCAGGGTGATTTGTCTTGATGTGAGATTTTATAAGTCGATCTTCAGAAAATGACTTCTCACACACAGGACAGGAATAACTCTTTTTATCCTTAAGCAAGAAAGAGATTGCATTATCAGTCCACTGGTGTAATCACTATAGTCATTATTCAGTAATACATGGTTCTCAACAAAGTTATAATTGAAGGTTCAGTTTTTAAGGAAAAAATGAATATATTTATAGTGAAAGAAGTGAAGGAGAAATATTAAAATATTCTAAGCACATGATTAATCCTCATAAATGAAGGGCTCCAAGTTACAACACTTGAGAATATGCACAATAAATGTAAGCATTATCTTCTGACTGACTCTTTAAAGAATCAAGAGTTGAAAGATCAAGTCACATAACAGAAGAAAATTTATTTGATATAAGCAGTAATATTCCAGGTTTTTTCAGTTTTTTCACAAATCCACCCTTCTGAAACTTAAGGATCAAATCTCATTATTCTGAAGACACCCACCAGTATGCGTATTTATACTACTACTTAATGGCCTGAAACTGAGCAGAAGACTTAACAATGACAGATGTCATTACTTATTCGGTGTCTACATTTCTAACTACTTTATAAATAATCACCATTTTATGTGTTACTAATAAAACATTATTCTGCTATTTTGATTTAAAAACTTACAGACTACCCTGGCTTTTATCAGTGTCACTGATGTTATAAAAGGTGTAACATCATCAAACAAGTTGAACTGGAGAGTTTTGATGCAATTTCTCCCTATATGCAATTTTAGTGTCATTGTAATTTTAATGCTTTTACAAACACATCTAACAACACATAAAAATGTAGGACTTTTCTCCATTAATTGGTAAATTACCCAATATAAAATAATTTTTGCTGCTTATTATATAAAATTAAGAGATTGCTCTTTCCAGAAGCACCTGCTGATGCAACAGACTGGATGCTCAAATGACTGGGCCATCTAGTCAACTCTACACTGACTAGACTAACATAGGAATGGTTTATCAAAAAAACAGTGGAGTGAAGTCTAGTGAGTCCTGAAAAGTAGGCAGATAACCAGATAATCTATTAACTGGTGGTAGATATGTACCTACCAAACTACGAAGAGATCACTGTAAAAGGCAAGCTGAAGCTACAGAACAGATATTTCACTAGTTATTTCAGGACAGAAAACTTCTTGAAGAGCATGGAAGGAGGATTACTGTATCAAAAAGAGATAGATCCCTGCATTACAAAAGAGAAATTTGGAGGTAACAAGAGAATAAAGGTCCTGGAATATACCAGTTTCCGACCTGAGATGAAACAGCATCTATGAATAGCGAGGAAAAATGTACAAGGACTTAATTACTGTCTATATGCCACAGTCATACCTCTATAAATGGACATCTCTCTTAAAAGAAAAGCAAAAAATTATGGATTTTAATGGCAAAATGTTTTGGAATATGATGTAGGTATTTGCATTCAGTATCACGTACCTCTGAGAAAGAAATCTTTATGTTGAAGTACCTACAACTTAAAACCAGAAGTAGCCCCAGAACCTATGGGCTGAAATAGCAATAAATAATTTCACGACAGTAGGATGTGGGATATAAAACTCTCATTGCCATTAATATGGAACTGGCACAAGCAGAATTCTGCCTGTGCTGTCAGAAGCATATTTGCTCCTGTGAGAAAACCTACACCAGGGACTGGAGATGGCAGCTTCTAAAGGATTGCCACCCTGAGTAGAGCAAGGACAGTATCATGCTATGATGGCGTTGGGGCAGTCACTGTTTTGAGCCCTGAGAATCTCAAATGAAGAAGGAACAGCAGAGAATACTACTTGGTTTTTGGAAGAAGAGATTCAAGGAGACTATAACGCTGACAAAATCTCAAGAAAGAGCTGTTAATTTGTGGAATTAGGGTCTATTAAATGATATAATTTATTATGCCTAAATCTGCTACTGATGATTTTGGCCTTCTACCTAAACGCATTACTCAAAAATTGGTAGATTAATTCTAATAAAACTCTGTAGCAATGTTTGTACCTTTTCAAAGACTGGGCTGAATGTTCACATTCATAATTTGACATATATAAGAAAAAGATAAGCACAGTGTCATTTAGGAGTTGTTGAGGGGACAGTTTGAAATCTGTTGACAGATCTCAGACTGTTCCTCAAACTTGCTATATAACTGGTTTCAAAATATACAATAAATGCAGAAAAAAAATTAGCACACATTTAATGTACAGTTGGGTGTGGCCGGTGTTTAGTACTCATTGTACTTCCCAGTGCGCCCAGAACACTGAAGCAAATATACCTTGCTGTTTCATAAAGTTAAATAAGAAAAAAAATCAAACCAAAACAAAACACATTATCTACACACACACTACTTTAAGTAAAATGCTATAATTGTGACCACTTTACATTCTTGCTAATATTCTTCAGGAAGGCAAGGCTATAAGCCTATGCCTTGGAGAAAAAAATCAACATCATCAGTAAATGCATCATGAGCTATATAGCAAAATTAAAGTATGGGCACCAAGAACACATCCTTCCACATGACGTTGGTAACAAAATTTTTCAATAACAAAATAATCCAAACAGCTTTCTTCAACCAGTTAGAAAGTTATCTATACCAAGTTCTGCAGTAATGAATCTTCAGTATGTGGTATCTTTTGTAGTGTAACAGATTGCAGTTCTGAGCACCGAGTCCCTTCAAAGTTTATCTGTCAAGCTGCAGCCTCTCACAAAAAGCATCCAGCTGAAGTCAAACCTTTCACTGTTGTTTGTCCAGGTCAGTGTCACAGACTTCTGGAGCTTATAGTATTAGTTTTGAATGTTTAAGTGTACTTTTGTCACTGCCTTGAGAGCTTGTGACAATGCTAGTCCTTCAGTATAATCCCATCATTCTCAAAACCAGTCTTTAAGAAATCCTCTGTTGCAAATTAAGTATTTCAGAGCACCCAGTTCACAACACAGAGCCCCAAAGAAGGTTTCCCCCACCACAGCTCTAGCTTTTCAGAGTGCCCTTGTCATAGACCATGACAGAGGCACTTTGAAGGACTTAGGCTAAGGTTGTAGAAAAACCTTCATCACATTCTCAGCATGCAAGTTTTCCCCTCATAAAAGTTATTTATTCTATGCCTTATCAGAGTGTCTGCCTTCTAAATGGCTTTGATTTTTTTTTTTTTTGAAGGACACAAACAGAAGCAAAGTATTGAGAGAGCCGGATCTACCTTTGTTAGAGACCAGCTGCACAGTCCAATCAGCTACATAAATTCCAAAGTCACTTCCACACTTCCCAAGATTTGCTTAATCCCCCTGTTAACCAATTTGAGAAAATGTAAGAAACTTAAAATAATTCCAAAATAAAGTTAGCTTTCTGTCTGGAAGTACTGTTCACATTCCACAAATCAGAATTAATTAGATCCATAAATATTCTTAAATCTAGTGTAAAAGTTAATCTACTTTTATTACAGAATTTTCTTGTTTATGCTATGTTTCATTATAAAATAAGGCCACTTACATAGGAATCAAAATGCCTTCCTCTTTCTATAAATGAATCAAAATTGTGCTAAGAACACATCAGCTATATTGCATTACCAATTTATAGCTCTCTGAAGACAATTTTGTTTCTCTAAGAAATGTGTTTCAAGATAATGCAAGGAGTAGGTGTACTAGTGTACAGTCATGAAAAGGAAAATGAAAAGTCTCTGTGTATGTAGCATTTAAACCAAGAGATCACTATGAAGTTTATTTAATGCATCAAATAGTACTAAATATGACCTACACTGCAAAACATCACAAACATTAGCAGCTATTCTATTGCACTCATCAGTAGAGACATTCTGATAACACAAGTATCTTCTTACAAACATACATACATATGATCATATATTATATGATCTGTATTGCAAATCTGCCACTAATTTCAAAAGAGGCTGTGCGAACTCACTGACTGATTTGTTACCAATTTCATTAATAGTGTAAAATTAAGATGATGACCATAATAAAAAGTGTTTAGGCCCAAATCACACAAATACATTCTAGAAATCAACAATCCGTTCCCCTCCTCTTAGTAGTCACATGATTTTATGAGGAAGAAATAAAACAAAGCTCTTCTAAATATTGGAACGCTGAAAGCATTTCCAGCAAAAGTTCCCACAACTCAATACAACATTTGACTGTATAATTTCACAGAGGAATAGAGAGCCAAAGCCTGCTCCTGCATCTACTCAGATCAACAGAAAATTAATTTCTAGTACCTATGGCAACAGAATTAGGTCTGAGTTACACTTCCGAGGAGTGAAGACGTCCAGAAATCTTCACCACAGTTGTCATGATGTTCAAATAAAAACTTTCACAAAAGATTCCTGAATTACACTGATGTCCTATTAAAATGCAACTTAGCTAGAAGGATCTGATGTACCCAGGAGGCAGCTATGCACATGTGTGAAGCAGGCTACAGAAAAATTTGCAAATGATTAGACAGATTTTTATGAAGTCTGGCAAGCAGCAGAAATCACAGCTCACAAAATGACAAGCACCTGCATTCAGTACTGCTTAACCATTTTTTCATGACATAATGACTAGTAAAAATAAATGGCTAGCTGACATTCATTATGCAAGCAAGGACCAAGAAAAAAACATTTTCCAACTGAGTGTTCAATCATTAGATCATAGATTTTTTTGGTTAACTCCCTCTTTCCAGTATGTGGCTTTCTTGACTACATAGTGGCAGTGCTTCAGAGGCAAAGGTATCATAGCCAGACCAGTGATGGTCTGAAAATGAACACTCCTCAGGAAGGGGAGATAAGCAATCAGAGCTCAAGTATCTCACTTCCTACCAAAAGCTCTAACTACAGTATTACACAAAAGGCCAGTGGCATAACAAAATTTCTAAGCATCCTTCCAAAGACAAGAATCTTTTACATCCCAAAATGTATGTGAAAGCAGATATAGGCACCTAGGAACAAGTGGTGGTCTGGGTCTGAACTCCAGTTTTATAGAGGTGTTTATCTTGCAGTATCAATTACATATACACAGTTAAAATAATTTCAGAGACAAACCTCTCCATGATGTTTATCTGCTCGGCATACTGAGTATTGTAAAACTCCCTGGGGGTTGGTAGTAAACCAACTGTGGTACTTACATCAGCACTATTTAGTTCCACAACTGGTCCCTAATGTTACCACTAGCTCATTCATAACTGCAAATGATTCTAAAGTCATTATAAATTGCCCATGCCTTTCCTAGGTGCTATGACATTGAAGTAATTCACATGTGTCATGGTTTGGACTTCTAAAGAGCTCCATAAATGCCAAGAACTGTCAAAAACCACTACACAAGTCTTACAGTAGAAGACAGGTACTGAAAATCAGAGAATATATGCAAAATTTTGGTTTTCAATCAAGCTGAGCCTCAATTCCCAGACTTCAAAAATAAAAACCTTCCCTGTAACAAAAATGTGTAGCAAATACAGCAGTAAGAGGCAGCACACACACGTTCCTCATCATCATCCCCCAGGGAATAAACAATCCCAAATTCAGTGCAAGACTTGAGTGGTGCATAGAGAATAAGATATGTGGCTATACACTAAGTGACAGGGATGAACAGTACTTTTTGATAACCACCATTTCTCCTGTTAACCAAATAATACAGGGATCTAGTTAAAAAGCAGCCAGCAACAAAGTAATGAAAGATATGCATTCATACAAGGACCTGAACTGAGATTTTGATATAGTCTATCTCCAGAAAACTTTAATTTTAGTAGTTATTAAGAACTGATTCTGCAAACTAAAATTAACATTAAAGTAGCTTTCCACATTTAACTGTATATAGTTTTTTAAAGTACTATATTTTGGAATATAATGTTCAGTGAGGTATACATTAAGTAAATATACCAAGCAGTAGGCACAAAGGCCAGTATGAGAACTGTCAAGTTTAGTTACTGAGTGAATTCTAATACATTAATTTTTGAATACACTTAAATACTCAAATATACTTGAGAGTAGGCATTAGTAAGCATACATCTGAAAGATCTTGCTGTCACACTGTTTTAATTATGAAATGCATTTTCTTGGTTCTATTTAGCACCATGAAAATGATCCTCCTGGTGGGAGCTGTTGGACATTCATCACACTTGAAAAACAGGTACTTACATAAGGACATAGGTTATCTAATTTTTGGCTCTTTTTCCTTAAGTAGTCTCAGACATCATTTACACAGATATTTGCCATCAGATGGACATCAGAAATACAGTAAAATCAAAAGCAGCTTAAAAGAATGTCTCTTATGTGAGCTTTCTGCACATTTCATAACAAATTCAGCATATGTTTAAAATATCTCCAGAATTGTGGGACAAGAGGGGGAAAAATGTTCCCTTTTTTGTTCACCTGTTTTGTTTTTTAAAGCTGTCCTGCAGTTACAAAAGACTAGTACATAACAAGACTAGGAAGTAAAGCGTTCTGTTCTGTCACAAACATCTTTAAAGTAATTTCAGCTGTTGGAAATATTGGGCAAAAGCCTATCTGATTGACTGCAGAAGATGACCTGAAATCACCAGGCACTATATGCTAATAGCTTTTTTAAGCAGCTATGCAGAAATTGTCCACATCTTGGGAAAAATTAACATGAATCCTTAATTCAAGCAGCCCATTTCACTAGTAAAAGAAAGTGTAGTAATAATATTTATCACAGTACTTTAAGTGAGTTGTGATGTTGCTTTATCATGTGATTAGGAGGAATTTGTCATATGTGGTGCATTCTATCAAGGGAGTGTAAGATTTATTTATAAGACAATGCCAGTGAAAACCATAATGTTATGTAAAAAATGAAGAAAGGCCCATCTGTGTGAATATTTCCTTGTTCTTAAAGGACAGAAGAGTGAGTGTTGCAGTTAAACAACTTGTATTTTCTCCTCTGCTGCAATAAGAATAAAAATAAATTCAGGAGAAGGGTAAATAGCCTTTTGGAAGTATTTTACCGCATAAATTATTAAAAAGCCAATTTTCAAGGATATAGTTCATACCAATTTTCCAGCATTATCAGTCAAGAAAGTTTAATTACAAATAGCATGCTTGTCAAACATTTTATGAAATCATAAACTGTACTTTATTCAATACCAGTACTTTCATATAAAATGGTATGAGGTAATATGTTCCACCTAAGCACTACAGATGGCCTTCAAGAAAGACTCCAGTCAAAAGTGGACTAAATTCATTATGTCAGGAGAGCAAGCACGTGTCATTCACTCTTTTCCAGAAGTCAATTTGGGATGGGAAGGAACTTACTTGTGTTCATACACTGTGTGACTGCATGCACATTACAACTCTGGGTATACACAAGTCTAGAATGTCTCAGACCAACTATACCTTACAAGCAGAAAGGATCCTGACACATGGTAGGAAAAGAAGTCCATGGTAACGCAGATCTTTTCTGGCAATAGCTTAACCAATCTGGACCACTCATGCAAAACAATAAAACAACAAGAAAAAGCTAGGCAACACTGATGTAAAGAAAATAATTGTTTTTTCTTAATCTTCCAAGAAAGGCGTGTAAATAATTTCACTTCTATAAAAAGCATCTTAATCAAGAATGAAGAATTAAAATCTCATTCCTTAGTTTTAAAATATTTCTCATTCTGAATACCATAATATATTTTTAAAAACATACTCTTGAAACAAATGCAAGCACGGTTGATGTAGAAAACAATTTCCTCAAAAGATTATTCATGTGATGATGTTGGATCAGAGCAAGATCACAAAGCTATGTCTTCTTACTGGCCTTCAGTCAGGCAAGCAGCCCATTGCATAGTCTCAAAGAAAACATGTATGGAAGAAGTAGACCAGACCTGTTTCTAACACAATGGCATTCAGAGCTGGAAGACTTACTGAATAATATAGGAGCCTTTAAAACATGATCTCTTCATCTTTGTAACCACCACAAAAAACAGCAGATGTTTAAAGAGATTGGCTGCAACTAGGTAGAGCTATTAGGAAAGAAAAATATTTTCAACAACTTAAACTTCTTCTATCTATAGTAATTAAGAGAGGAATCATCTATTTATGAAGGAAGGAAGTTCAGGTCCATGGAATGAAGCGAAGTAACAATAGTACCAGACCTCATTTTACTCTCTCAAAACCCAAAGAACCTGGCAATACTGGGAAAACCAAAGGGAGACAATGGATACAGGCATACTCTACTGGAAACTACTAAGAGAGGGACCAAATATCGAGTTGCTATAACTAATGTATTCCCAACACAGAAGTATTCAGAGACGACTCAGGTAAGAACTCTTACCTATGTCTTCAAATATTGCCACACAATTCCAAACAGCATGATGATGATGACACTGCATTTAGACAAACATACCGTTTTGTCTGTTACTTACCAGTTCCGTGTGAACTTTAAGATGTGCCTGGAGCTTGTATTTATCTGGTGTAGAGTAGTCACAATGTTCTGTGGGACATTTCAGCAAAATATTACTGTGCTTCTGAATGACGTGACGCTTAAGGCAGTTTTTGGTGATGGAAGAATAACTGCACTGGGAGCAGTAATATAAATGTTCTCGAGTATGCGTACGAACATGCATGTCATAATGCACTTGGTACCAGAACAACTTGCCTGAAAATAAAATTAGACACGAAGAAAGTAACTATATGCTAAAAGAGATTGTCAAAATCTTTTTTGTTACTTCCTTTCATGCTACTCCTTCCTAAAAGGCTTTCTGACATAATGGCACCAAAAAGTGCACAGTAATTCATCTAATGTATAATGTTATGGTATATAAAACACTTTTTTTTCAAACTTTGACTCCTTTTCCTTCTCAAGAATGAAGACTACAAGATAGATCCCAAATTATTTCTTTTCTAGTTAAGTAAACGCAAAAATTTTCAGTTAGAATAAATGGGAATGGTGTATTATTCCTACTTTCATTAATTCAAAAAAAAACCCCAATTGCAATCAGAACAGTCTTCACCTGACACTATGTAAAGAAAATCTTAATCTTAAAAAACTTGTTTCGAAACATGTCACAAAAACATGCCACTATATTCGTATTTATTGTACAGAATGCATATTATTATACATCCTCCCATACTATATGAAAAAAACTGAAATTTATACTAAGCTGATAATGAAGTTTAAGCATTAAAGCATGGACTGACTAATTCTGATCACATGCCTAGATCTGCTGTGCTTGGTCCCTGTGAAAGTTATGAGGTGGGAAGAGGCACGTGCACAGAAATACTCTGATTCCATCAAATTTCACATCAACAGAAAATTAAGCCTATCAAAGCATTGCTTTGCTATATTCTGCTAGTGGATTTTTGAGAAGATTTGAGTCATTTCATGCTGTTTATACAGCAAAAAGTAAATCTTGCTGGACCCCAGAATCCATACTGAACTATGGAATTAATACTGCTATGAAGATACACAAATCAAACACTATAAACCATAGGAGCAGAAAATAGATGGCCCACTACATAACATTTAAAAAAAACAAACAAACATAATTCTACTGTGCCTTACCACAATATTCACATTCTAAGTCTCCATAAACCTTCCTTATCCTCTCACACAACTCTGTGTTCATTTGTCTCTTCTGCAAGCTATCCAAGATCTGCATAAAAGCAACAGCTCCACTCCCACTGTCTGATGTAACCGCATTAGAAGAGGCTGCCTGTGGACTGATGGCTGCATTAGCTTCTGGTGCTGGCAAAGGATTTGTGGCTTCTGCTGAACTGTGAATTGGCGGGTTGCTTGTTCCGGATTCACTAGAAGGAACAGATTGTTTTCTCTCTTCAGAGACTGAAAGGTTCTCAATCATTGTATTGTTCTGACTTGGATTTAAACTTTTGTCCTCAGACAGCAAAAGCTGAATTTCTTCGCCCCGTTCATTTACAGAACTGCAGTGATTAAATTCCTCTTCATTTGCAGGAGAAACTTTTAACTCATCAGGACCAGAAGTACCATTTTTCAGCAGAAAGCAATCTGACGCTACACAAGACTGAATGTTTGGGACTGCTATATCTGTTGTCTGACACAGCGTCCCTGTTACATTCTCCACCAGAGGATTTTCAAATTCTAAGGAAGGGACCGTATCAATTTTTAAGTCCCCATTATGTTGACCATTATGGTTTACATCTGCAGCTGCTGAATCACCTTTACAAGCAGACGGTTGTGGTATGTTAATAGCATTGGTACTCATGACAGTCAATTCATCTGCACTTTGTGACAACTGTTCACCAAGGGCTTCTGGCTGGATATCACCTCCTGGCTCAAGCAGACAGAAACTTTGATTGATAGAACTGTTAAAAACAGAAGTTTCCTGCAAATCTGCATGCACATCTTTGATGTGAGCACGAAGTCTTACAGAACTGACAAATTTTTTCAGACACACAGAACACACGTATACAAACGGGTGCTTTCGAACATGAAGCTCAAGGGCTTGGTATTTAGTGGCTCCATGACCACAGAGCTCACAAGCAAAAGGCCTTTCATCACCATGAACAAGCATGTGACGGTCTCGATCAAGTTCATTTTTGAATTTGCGTTCACAAATATGGCAGTCATAAAGAAGTTGTCTTTTGCCCTCTCGTGTCATCAAGCGAAGCTCATCAAAAACATCCTTCACCTTTTTATCTTGAAGGTCGTGCGTTTCCTTGATATGTTTGATCAAATTTTTAACGTCTGAATATTTCTTTTTGCAGAAGCGACAATGCTGCTTAATTTTCTTATGAACTCTTTCAATATGGACTTTGAGATGGCCTTTGCTGAGACAAGTGAACGTACAATAATCGCAGCTAAACTTCTCCCCTGTATGTTTTCTCATGTGAACATTAAGGTTGGCTTTGATTGCACTGGCATAACTGCAGTATGAACACTTATAAGGTTTTTCATTTGTATGAATCCTCAAATGTGCTTGGAGGGAGTGTTTAAATTTGAACACCTTGTTACAGTATTCACATGTAAAAATCTTCAGTTGAGTTGGACCCAGCCTAAAAAAAAACCCAAACCAGTTATATTTACAATACTGACACTTTGTCACATAATATGTCAAAATTTCCCTAGATGTTCATAATGGACAGAAATGATTAATTTATTTTAAAAAGGTATTCTCCACAGGCTTTTTAAATTCTACAATTTAGGCACAGATTATTTTCAGCTATTCCTTTATTTAAAAAGCTCAGAAAATATTTCAGTTTCATGAAAATGGATAGGGGAGCATTTCATTCATATTTTGCGTGAACACAAATCGAAGTACTTCAACATTACCTGCTTGATTTCATTGCCTGTTCATATGGGGTTTGCTGAATGGCATATTCTTGATAACCTTTCCGTTGTGATGGGTCTTGAACCATTGCCTCTGGAGTTGTGGGTTCACTTTCTTGGGGAGCAGCCTCAACAGGAACAATTTTTGTGGCTCCTAAAAGGAAGAACAAAAAATGCTCATTAAAAACATCATATTAAAACATGCATTGTCTATAATATACAGGTGTAAACAAAACATTACATTCTGCAATCATTAGTTTAACTATTTTAGTTTCTTTTGTTTAATTTATGGGCATAAAATGATGGATACACTTCCAGAAGACATCAGTACTAACACCACAGATATCCTTAAATAACACGCCAGGACTGCTGACCCTGAGGGTTATTCATGGTGCTTGATGATTACTGTTACAAGATCCTGTATCCAAATACTTGCACCTTTAAAAAACTGTAACTTTCCAAAATTAAATTTTATTTTTTCTGTTTCTTCTTCATATTACGTCCTTCAAAAACTTCAGCCAAGCTGTTTAATCCATTACACAAATAAGGCTGAGGAAAAGACACTAATTAGTCTGTATTTAAAAGTCTGCACATCTTTTCCTTAAACAGGTATTTTACTGTTTATATTTTAGGCCATGCTGTCATCCCCTAATTATAAAAGAGTATGTTCCACGTGCACTTTTTGATCTCTATTAGAAGGAATAAAGGGGCTCTACTGAATGCAATAGGATCAGATTCTATCCCTCAGAGCTTTACAGCTAGTTGAGGCCAAAATAAACATATTTTGAGATGTGATTGAGTTGAGATTATTTAGCTGGGTGTTCTTTATTTTCTGAGCAGTGTCAGGAAAAACTTAATGCCAGGCACCCATAGTTAGTATAGAAGGTAATGAAAATCCATATAAAAATTAATTTGCACTGAAAAAAACAAAACAAAACCTCATGTATATCAAACCAAGCACCCATTATTGATTGATCTCCTTTTTTAACTTATTTGTCTGTCTGTAACTCATCTACCCATTTGTTCAATGGAAATGCTATTATCTTCAGAAGTTGAAATTATATATATTTGTATATTTATGGATTTATTCATATATATATATATTACAATTTTATATATATATATATTTGTGAAATCTTCATATTCTACTTACAAGTACTGAAGAAAAATCTATGAAAAAAAAATTTGCTTTCTGGTCTGATACTAAAAAATTAATAGTAAATGAGGGACCATATACTGAATAACATAAAGAAAACAAGACATTGAATGTGTAGTAATAGATGAACACCCATCCATCCTAGGAAAAAAATATTACAGGACCTGTAATTAAAGCTTGTTCTATCATATACTGGGTATAAGGAAGCAAGAGAGGTTGCACATGAAAATATCTTTGAGTCAAATAATGAAGTTAACAACTTAGGTAAAAATGAAATTTGATAAGCTTCACTTTAGTTTCTTTTTCTTGGATATTTGTGCTAGGTTTGTGTGTGGTGGAGTTTTTGGTAGTGAGGCAGGGGGCAGTGGCCCCCGTGACAACCTTCTCAAAGTTCCCCTGGCTTCAAGTCAGACCTGGCTCTGGCCAGGGCCGAGCCAATCAGCAATGGTGGCTGCGCCTCTGTGATAACATATTTAAGAAGGAAAGTCCGGGAGGGGGAGTTGGAGTTGTGAGGAAGACACCTATGCGATCACTGAGGTCAGGGGAAGAAAGGAGGGTGAAGCAGGCTATGTGCCAGAGCAGAGACCCCCACCCTGTATCCCATGGTGAGATGGCAGGACCACCCCCCCTGCCACTCATGGAGGCCCATGGTGGAGCCGATGCCCACCTGCATTCCGTGGAGGACCCCACATTGGAGCAGGTGACTGTACTAGAAGAAGGCTGGGACTTTATGGGGAGAAGCTCCTGCTGTTGTAGTTTGGGGCTGGGAGGATTGCAACACGCTTGGGGGGACCAATGATGGAGCATCTCAGGAGGAATGCATCCCGTGGGAAGCACTCATGCCAGAGAAAGTTTGTGGAGGACTGTCTCTTGGAAGACTGTCTCCTGTGAGAGGGACACTACACTGGAGCAGGGGAAGAATGCAAGGCGGGGAAGATGGAGGAAGAAGCGGCAGGATTGATTGTAACCCCTCCCATTCCCTGCCCCCCGCATTGCTGGTGGGGAGAAGGTGAAGAAACAGGGAATAAATCTGAGCCCTGGAAGAAGTGATAGGTGGTGGGAAGATGTTTTTAAGACGTTGTAATGCTTCTCACTTTGTCTGTTAAATAGTGTTGTTAATGTTTGAATTAAATTGATGTTCTTTTTTCTTCCCCTAAGTCTGTCTTTTGACCAAAATAGGTGACTCATCCCTCCCTGTCCTTATCTCAATTTCTGAGCCTTCTGCTTTATTTTCTCCTTCCCATTCCTGAGTGGGAAAGGGTGAGTGAACAACTGCTGTGTAGTGCTCAGTGGCCCTCTGTATTCAAACCAGGACAGTATTATATTAGTGTCTGATCTCATTTCAATCCACCTGAGTAGAAGCTGAAGGGAAAAGAAAGTAAAATATACCTTTATGGCAGCAGAAAAAAATTACAATAAGAATCAAAGAAATCTGAGACATGAGAGCCTAGAAAGCAAAAGACAGAGTCAATATACCCAACATATTTTTAACAGATTCTCACTGTTATTCATATATAAGTATATATAAAATGAAACATCTGAATAGAAATGAAAAAGTTCAAAGAATGATGCATGAGCTATTCCTTTAACAAAAGGATGAAATTAATTCTAGTTCCACTCAAACAGCACATTCCTGAATATATTATTTACAAAATATATGCAGTATTAATATAAAGTCTGTGAAATAACAATTATAAGAACAGCAAAACAGAGAGTACATAGCCCAGATAAAACTACCTGGTTAGCAAATTACTAAGTCTATTTTCCCTAAAAAAGCCTTTCAGCCTGCAGACCAGCAAAAACATAAAGAAAAAGGCCGGTAGAGTACAGTTATAGAGAAAAATCAGTAATAAGTGGGGGTTACCCAGCAATATGTGTGAAAGACTTAAGGACATTAAATTGAGGAAAGCAGTGCTGTAGACAAGACAAGAGAGAAAGATGGAGATCTGGGTACTTCAGAGTGATTTAAAGTGAGATATTTTGAGAAGAGGCCATTTGGAAGTATGTAAGGCTATTGAAGCTTTTTGTATCAGATGGGACATCAGCCAACTCTGTAAATAAACAGCCTGTAATAGCTCTGCTGCTCACTGAACTGGATGGATCTAAAAATGGCTTTTTTTGACTACTGCTTTTCAATAATGCTTTAAGTTCTGTACTAAAGATTCTGTCAGTTGATCAGAACTGATCTTCCAAGTTTTCAACCCAAACGTTACCAGAATATTACAACTTCTATTCTTCTTGTCACTCCCTCACCCAGAAATGCCAGGTTGTCCAGCAGGACAGCAGCCCCCAAATTGCACTATAGTAGCCCAGTGAGATGGGAGCTTGTCATTACAGTACAGGGGACATGGTTCAACCAGTGGGTTCAGTACAAAGATGGTAAAACAGACACCAGACTGGTATTCCCATAGTTCAATATTTTTAAAATAGAAGCAAGATCCCCTTCATTTAGAATGACCCAGTTAAAATAAAATAGATCTTTAACTGCTCTACATACATTGCTACCTCTTCCAGGCCTCCCCTCTCCTGAAGGTGAGACAAAGATCCTCATTAAATGCTCTGCAATGAACCTTCTCTGTGCCCTTCTGCCTTTCAGGATGTTTAAGCATTTACTGAAAAGACGGTTAAACTGTTTAATAGACTGCTGTGTTCTCAGTATAAAATTTTAATCATCTAAATTAGGTGGACTAGATAAGTACTAATTCACCAGTATTTTGCATACTTGAAATCATCCTAGCACTATAGCCTATATTCCCCATGCAGTTAACAGGCAAATACCTCTAAAAACTTTAAGAGGGAGATTCAATTCTTCGAACATGGGGACATGAGTATTTGCTCACAGTAGGCAATTGCATCTCCTCATGTTAGGAAGTTACCTCCTACCCTTAAAAGATATGGAAGCATTCATCCACTTGGGATGCTGCCTAAGTATGAGCTCCTAATGGACCAGTAGCCACAGCAATCACTGCTGTGTCATAAACTAATGACTAAAGTATATGTCCAGAAAGTGAGAAACTTGTTTTCTAGGATCTACCCAAGCCAGTGGATAGTGAAACCACGTCCTACATCCCAAAACAATGCCCTCAATATTCACAACTCTAAAAGCAGCCACAGGCTCGAAAAAAATGTAAGAGTAAGGCAAACAAGATACAAGGGCTGGTTTTCCATTAAAAATATCATATGCCGATAAGGACGGTAAAAGTTTTCCTAACTGCTTCCCTGGACAATAATTTCTAGAAGTCAGAGTATGCAAATACCAGGGGAAAAAAAAGAGGCTAACTGTACTGCTTATTTCTTTTACAAAAATTCTTCCTCCAGCACTACATCTCCATTTTAAATGCTGAATGGACTTTAGTTTACTAGACTTTATTTATGCCTTTTGCTTTCCTCTTTTCAGTCAGTAATCATCTGCTCTGAGTAAATCTGCTTTAAGAGTAATAAGATTTGAGTTCCTCATGACATTCTGACAACTTCTACAGATAAGCATTACCCAGTGTGCTTTATCTCTGGCTCAAACTCAGTGATGGCCTCTAATCTCTTACAGTCTATCTGGCCCTTAGAAAAGTAGCTTGCCCTTCACTACAGAGCTCTCCAATACTTATCAACAGTCTAAAAGGTATTTGCAATGGAAGGAATTATTAGGAATGAATCAGAAATAAAACAGGAAACATCATCAACCAAATTCCTAGTAAAATCCATCTAAATTCTGTGAACCTCCTACAACTTCACGTATGGGCAACAAAAAGGATATAGAAGAACCAGGAAACAGTAACAAAGACAAAATCAGAAGTATTTTGTATGGAAAAGGGACACATATCTCAGACACCTTCAGCTTGGAAGAAAGATAAATGAAAGAGGAATATCAGAAAAACTTCTACAATTAATAATACTGTAAAAAAAGTGTGAATAACCATTCTCTATCTCATAAACCACGAACAAAGAGCAGCAAAGAAATAAGCAGTCAGCAGACTTAAAACAAAATAAAAGAATATACACTTTCACCCTATGTGTAATTTAATTATGGAACAATTATTGCACAATGCTACAGAGACAGAAAATACAAATGTATTCAAGAAGGGATTTAGACAAATGAATAGATACACATTAAATATGACGATCCAGATGCAGCCACCAGCTCAATGGCTGTCAGAATCTGAGAGGCTTTACATAATAAGTTTCTTATTTCCCTTCTACAGAGATGCGACAATCTGCCTTTAGAGACACCTGATCCAACTAGATGAACCTTTTTTTTTAAAAAAAAAGCACTGTAGCTTAAGTCTAAAAAAAACCTTCATAATGTAGGTACTCTGGTCTGTACAGGTAAAATAATTTGCTAAGGGTATGAAGTAAATATTTGTTTCTTACAATCTCTTTTGGAAGGAATGTATTTTTTCAGCTTCTACAATATCCTATGGAATGTGCTCCAAATGCATATCATCCCTGGTAAGAGTTCTGACAGTGAAACCAACAGAAACTAACTCTACCCATAACACCCAATGTTCCCCATGCAAACATACTCCTCCCCAAAATAAAGCTTAAAAAAGAGCAACAGAACCTTTTAATATTTTTGTAGATTAGCTCACTATGAGTTTAAACACATTTTAACTCAGACAAAGAAATAGAAACACAGACTTGTGTATGGTGGAATGAAGACTACTACCCCCTTCAACAGAACTGGACATTAGACTGGCTGTGCTAAGTCAATCTGTAACCCCATGGTAATACAGATACCTGCTCCCATTCAAAGGAGAAAAGTTTAATTTTCTTAACCTTGCTTAATTCCATATTTGCTTTAAATCAATATAAGGTTAGCTTCTTTTCTCTAGCACTCCACTCAACTACATGTTCATGATGCCTTAAAAGTGACACCACAGGAGTTTATAAAGAGGATCAGAGAAAGGATCTGGCTAAAATCTACACCATGTCTCTCCTGAAAACGCAGTTAGTTTTCTGGTGTTTTTTACCACACAACTGCATAATGATCCAAATCACAATGATCCAAAGGACAGGAATGTGTGGCCAGGGCCTGGGGCAGGAGGACAGGATTACCCCTTTGACAGCCATCTATACTTACCGACCCAGGTTCTTTATCCCATCCTCCTCCCTTCCCCTGACAGACTCATTTTGACACCGCCTTCCCTCTTCCACTTTTGAAACTTGTGTGGCCCCAATGTGAGGCATTTTCATAAGCAAAACAGGTAGGAAAAAAATTCTCTGGCAGAGAAAATGTGCATGTGTGTGTGTATGTGCATGTGCACATGTGTGTGTATTTATTTTACCAGTTTTTTTAATCAGTTTACTACAGGCTGCCACAAGCACTAGTGCCGGTGCAAGTGAGGGGAAGTGAACAGGGACATAAGAGACAAGCAGGAAAGCTCCCTTGGCAACAGTCTAATGTTAAATCCATTCAGGTGTGTCATAAACGCACAACCATCGTTCCGTGAGCTACAAATAAGAAGTCATCTTAAACAGAAAAGACTTTTATCAGTTTAACGGAAAAGACTGTCATCAGTTAAACTAAGTCAGTCCCAAAATAGTAATCAAAATTACATTCTTCCATTTCTTCCCCACTTCCCAAAAATGTCAATGGGCTAATGAAGCCAGTGTTCATAAATTACAGCACAGGGTATAGTAGCAAGAGAACACAGTTGATCTTTTAGGGATAGTGGTTCCTCAGTGGAAATCAAAGACAGAAAAACCTGCACAGTGTTTTATTAAGAATTTGTAGGAGAAAAAATTCAACTTCTTTAGAAACCACAAAATAATTAGCATCAAGAATTAAATACTTTATGCTATTTTTGTATATCTTGAGCTCTACCAAAAAAACCAAGAATTCTACCATTGACCATCTTCACAGGAACTTAAACTAACTCTCTTAGTAACAAGCTGAGTCTTTGAAATATTATAGGACTCACATAAAACTTTATTTAAATGTTCAAAGTAGAAACTCTCCTGAATCAAAGTAATTGAACATGAATAATAAATTGGTTTTAGAAGCTTTGATAATATCACAGAATTTAAACATGGGAAATAAAATACATTAAAAAACAAGAAGACTTAGTATTTGGCATAGTTTACTCACTGGTTCTTAAAAATAAGTCTATGAAGAAAAGTATCTGCTGTTCAAAACAAAGTATTTTTAGACGTGCATAATTGTAGTTATTCACTCTCATTCTTAATTGAGATGCCTAGGAAAAACTGTACTACATTTAGTCTGATACCAGGTGTATGTGTTCATGAACACAGCACTCCCACTCTTCAATGTCTTTGGGTCCCTGCAGTTATAGAATCACAGAATGTTTTGGGTTGGAAGGAACCTTAAAGATCACCTAGTTTCAACCCCCCTGCCATGGGCAGGGACACCTTCCACTAGACCAGGGTGCTCCCAGCCCCGTACAACCTGGCCTTGAACCCTTCCAGGGAGAGGGCAGCCACAACTTTTCTGGGCAAACTGTTCCAGTGTCTCATCACCCTCACAGCAAATAATTTCTTCTTTATATCTAGTGTCAATCTACTCTTTCAAAGACATTACTTCTCATCCTATCACTGCACTGCCTGATAGAGAGTCCCTCCCCATCTTTCCTGTAGCCCACTTTAAGTACTGGAAGGCCACTATAAGGTCTCCCCAGAGCCTTCTCTTTTCTTTGCAGTGAACAACCCCAACTCTCTCAGCCTGTGCTCATAAAGGAGATGCTCCAGCCTCCTGATCATTTTCATGGCCTCCTCTGGGCTTGCTCCAACAGGTCCATGTCCTCCTTATACTGTTGGCCCCAGAGCTGGACACAGCACTGCAGGTGGGGTCTCATGAGAGCAAAGTAGAGGAGGAGAATCCCCTCCCTCGACCTGCTGGCCACATTTCTCTTGATGCAGCCCAGGATACGGTTGGCTTTCTGGGCTGTGAGTGCACATTGCTGGTTCATATTCGGTTTTCCATCCACTAACAGCCCCAAGTCCTTCTTGGCAGGGTTGATGTCAATCCACTCATTGCCCAGGCTGTATTTGTACTTGGGATTGCCCTGACCCACGTGCAGGACCTTGGCCTTGCTGAATGTCATGAGGTTTGCACAGGCCCACCTCTCAATCCTGTTAAGGTAGTTCTGCGCCTGCACAGAAAAAAATCTACCACTTTTATTCAAGTTGTATTTACTCTGTGGGTTAATGTAAGCTTTAAAATTTCTAAAGCTGTGAATCTATTACCTTTCATATGCCCGCCAAGTAAACATTAGAGAAAAGGAACATGAGGAAAAATCAATGTTGTCCAACCATTCTTTCTGAGAAGTTAAAAAATAACTGATCTGTTTGTTCAAAGGGATTTTGAAGAAAGCAGTATAGTCATAATCTACCGAACACATGATGTAAAGCAGTGTCCCAAACCTAGCGTGTAGCAAAATTACAGCAAACTGTTAATGTATTACTCCTAAAAGCATTTTCCATTTAAGAAAGGAGACAGTCAGAATATTTCCTCTATACTATGAGTAAAATATAACTAGGTCTTAAAGCTTTCTCTATTTTCCTAATTAACAGAATGCTTATCAGATATCTTCAAGAGGATTTTACTGCACTAGACAAAAAAGGGATACTTCTATGCAACTTTAAAGCTAGATAACAGGTGGCTTCAGAATGCTAATGCTTGCAGAAAGATGACTAAGTTTTGATAGTGCTTAAGCACTTTTAAACTTTATTTTCAACTTAACTTTACAGATGATCTAGCACACAGAAAGCAGTGGAGAAGGGAGAAATGTTTTATCTATTTATATTCTTCAACAGTAGTCTACAGCAATAACTCATTTCTTCAGCACATGATAAATCTCCAGAAAAGTGGAATAAAAGACTGTGAAATATCTTTATAAAAACTCCAGACATTAAAGTATTACTGAGAAAGGAGAACAGCCTAGAGACTTGATAGTGACATTGAAATATAGATAGATCATGGAAATTAATGAAAAAATAGAAGGAAAAGCAATGAAAAATAAATTAAAACATAATTGTATTAAATAGAATATTTTTCATTTCAATCTTCAAAGAGTTAACCACTTATATATCTTCTAGAATTTCCAAATTCTGAAATGTAGTATGATAATTCATAACTGTCTTAACAACAGTGACTTTTTTATTACACACATTTTAGCTGGGAACTTGAACATAAGAAGATTACTAATCATCAACCAAATAAATGAGAGGACCTTCAAAAATAGCTGCAGGTTCACATTTGACCATAAATCCCTTCAGTTCATTACAGACTTCTGAATGTAATATGTACTATGCCTAAACAGACCCAAAGTTGAAGTTGTTTCAATATTTTGAGTCACTCAGAAAGCATATGTGTAAATAAAACCCAAATTTTTGTTGCCCAAAGACAAATTTCACTAGGTAGTAACTAAGGCACCAGTCTCCTCTAGATTTTCATTTCCTCTTCCACATCACATGCCTACTGCATTTTCTTCACTATCTGTATTTATTATTTTTTCATTCACCTCTTTAGTCTAGTTTCTTAAGAAAATGGGTCTTTGATTGCACTGTCTACTATGACTTTCCTTCTCCCCCTTGAAAATTCTTCTAGTCCTTGCCAGAAATGTAAAGATCTCAAAGACAAAAATTTAGCAATTGCAGAGAGGAGACCCCAATCACATCTCTCACCAAAAGCCCTGAGGAAGAGAAGATGTGTGTATAAATCCGTACACCAGCACCTATATGAAGCCATTTACTAACACCTACATGAGCCCCTTTACCAGCATTGCACGTTCCCCTTTGCCCAGAGGAAGGAGCAGGGGACATGAGGGGAGCCTCATTTGTGGCAGTGAGGGGAATGGGCACCAGGACAGGGAGAAGCTACATGCAGTGGTAAAGAGGTAAAAGAGGTGGGAGACACAGTTGGAAAATTAGTGTTTAGCAAGAGCTAGGAAAGAGCCCAGGGTTACAGCACACAACAGAAAGGTGCCTGTGATTAGTGAAACAAAGTGGTGCAGACCTCAAGCCACCATGGAGCCAGGTTTCCACACTTCCACTGCTCATCAGTCTTCCTTCACCTTCCTCTTTATTTACAATATTGTAAGACCAAAGTTTTAACAGTCCAAAACCTTATGTGATGCTTCTCAAACAATGAATGTGAAGGTGCTTTCTACTTCCCTTCTAAACACCCAGGATATTCATAGGTGAGCTTATCCAGCTTCCTCTACTATCCCAATTAAAAATTCATTTTAGCAAAGAAAGTCCAAGCATATTATAGATATTAAAGAATAACACAGAAAATCCAGCTAGCTTCCAACCCAGAACAATAAAATAAATAAATACATACATTCTAGTTGTTCTGAGAGCTATAAGCAAAACAAATGGTCTGAAATGTTAGGAATAATGAAAAGGAGAACAATAAAGCTACAAAGCTGAAAATAATGGACAAAACCATTAAAAAGTGATTCTGTTAGTCAGGTGAGTGAATGGTTTATATAAACAGGCAAATGCAAGTCTAGTTTTAAAACAAATAGTTTGATATTATTCCAAAATCCTTTGATGAAAATGCACTATAGAAATTTACAAATGAAGAATCCTTTAATCATTATATAGGAACTTTACTTGATTTTCAAATATATATATATATTTTCTGTCAAACGATTTGCATGCATAAATATTAAGTTATATATACACTAAGATGTTTGTGTTTTCATAAACAAATTTGCATTTATCATAAATATACACAAAAATCAAGAGCTGTAATAAAGACATTACAGAGGAAAAACACTTTTCTGTTCTTTGGTCACTGTTTAAAACTCTTCACAGACTAAAGATAACTGATGATAATGGAGATAACAACACTCAGGTCCAGCACTTGTCATAACTATGAAGAAATGTGACAGTAGTTCTAAAATTATGTAGCTACCAGATGCAATGATTCTGTATCAAGATAATCCAATAATACTAAATATTTTTAAGATAATAAATATGCTAAGTTGTTCAGTCTTAGACCAATGATTATTTTATACGGTGTCAGGATGGACAAAAATGAATTTGATTATATAATTGGTGATTCCAATTACCTGGAATAGCTTCATGGGCTGTCAAAACCACACTTATAATAGGATTTTTAGCTCCTGAAACCTGTTCAGTCTCCTTAGTTGATGGAGTTTTCTCTGTTTTCTGAACTCTGGGCCTCTTTGGAGTTTTTTCTCGCTCATCTTCCTTCCTGTCAAGGTCAACGTCAGAATCATTACCTAAAGAGCAAACATCAAAAAGAATGTAACTATGTACAGAAGAAATGCACGTAACACAGTCACTAACACTACAAGAAAGAATTAGGAGAAAATTAATGCTACTGTAGAAATACATGTTACCAAATCAAGATGTGCTGGATGTGTCCCTAAAGGAGAACTTTCTTCCCTCCATTTAATAAAACTAGTGTGATACAAACAGAGAAAACAGACAAAGAAAAAATCTGAATTTTAAAAATGGACTCTCAGAAACATTTGTGTCTCTAAATTATCTTGACATCATAGTGGATCTTTGAGAAAATTCTACAAACTTTGTAGAATTTCTTATGATTTCATCATTAATGAACAAATAATTTTTCTCCTTTCCATATTTAATGTTGTGATGACTTTAGGCTTATCTCTCCTAGTACTAGAATCATTATCCATCTTATTTAATGGAAAGTCTTCCAACAGTCTGTCTGAATTACGCTTTTTTTCACCACTGTTGTTGTGAATCAGTAGCCAGAAACATACTTTTCTTTCTCAGTATGATTCAAGAATAATTACGGTTCAAAATATTTCTTTGATTCAACCGAACTCCTGACATGTAACTCTTCATCTTGAAGGCCTGTTCAGAATCTCTTCAGCCTTTTAAACTGGATAACTTTTGGACCTGTTAACTAGAAAGCAATGCGACAGTTGCATTCAAAACACTAATCTGAAATAAGAATGAATAATCAGTAATCAGTTAAATTATTCCTTGAAGCTATTTCTTCCTTAAAGCAAATGAGGAATTCCATTATTATGAATTATTTTAAAAAATCTATAAATTTGAAATTTATATTTCATATCATGAAATATTAAATTATTTTTTAAAAAAAAGAAAAATAAAAGCAGAGGGCTGTGAGTTCATACCAACAAAAATTCTTTATATTAGATGAAGTTATAGAAAATGCATGCTAGAGAAAATAAACTTGGTAAATTAAGGTATTATGCAAACATTCCATAGGTAATGAGTAAAGAAAGCAAAAACTGATGGAAGAAAATTATAAATGAATCCAGTAAATTTCATTTTTTTCCCCTGAATCTAAAGCAGCTGACACAATCTCCAGAATAATTCATTCAATGTATATTCATAACACGTTGTAGCTGCTCTACTGAGATAGGGGAAAAATATATAAATAAAAACCAGTAACATCAAAATTGTAGTGTGTCTAGAGCTGTTTATGACATGCAAATAGAAAAAGCAGTTGAAAGATATGCTAGATGGAAATGGCTGTGTTTTAATTTCAGTAATATTTTGTTAATATTCAGTTGAGATTCAAACAAGTCTGTCTCCCATGGTCTTACCTTAATGGAACAAAGGGTTAAAGAGTGCTGGCTGTTCTTTAAAAAAATGAGGGACACAAGCACAAACTAAAGTAGAGCAGTTAGAGCTGATCATGTAACTACCACCTGGATAAATTGCAATCTCTTTACTAGATACAAAACCAGAAAGAAATGAAGTACATAGGAATTCAGTTTAGATTTCTCAGGCATACTGAGGCAGAAATGTGTATACTGAGAACTGTTAATGACTTGATACTAATCTGTAAATCTGAAATTTGTATTTACAATACCTACAACGAGCAACAACCACATAGCAAATTGAATTCAAACACAATGAGCAAGCCATCCTTCCATGGAGTCACATTAGCAAAGCTTTTGCACCAGCTTCCAGTTTCTAGATTATAGAAAATTATGCTCTGCCTTGAGAGCCCTGCTTTTCAGTGCCTGCTAACCATTTCTTCCATTTCATTAGATAAACTCCTTGATATATGCATCTTCTCAACTGCCTTTTTCTCTGTAGATTTCTAAGATTTGGGGAAATATTACTGCTTTATATGTATAAAGGGTTTCATTATGTCCCCATTTAACCCCTTAATACAGTTGTAAATTACTGATTGATATTAAAACTACATATGTTTAACGCTGACATTTCTCTGCAATACTTCAAATGAATATTTGAATATAAAGAAATATACCCTTAGACCAGAAACTGCTTGTGCAGTGTTTTCTTTTAGTGTGATGGATGGGGGTGGGAGGAAACAAACATATTTTTCCACATTTGTTTCATGAAACAGCCTTTGTCAGTTTATTAACAACAGTAAAATGAATCGTCACAAATTTTAGAGTAGGACCAGGCCAACAACAGCAGAAAGTCTTCTCATAAAGAATCAGAATACACGAAAAATGTAAGCTGCTTATAAAATTGTGTTTCCCTGACACTACTTCACATACAGTTAAATAACAAATATAAAAATTAATTGGGTTAATTACTCTGCTTTTGTTCAGTGGGCAGTAAGAGTTAGTGATAGTATTAGGGAGAAAAAAAGTATATACCTGTGGACAAAACTCTGAGTCATTTCTTGCATGTTTTAGCTAAAAGAAATCCAGAACTATAGATTGAAAGGAAAGCTGTGATGAGGACAATGGAATTTACTCTATTTTTCTTGGGATCACATAATGAATACCTAGTAGGCATATGAATAGAATCCAAGAACCCTACTCCTAAATCCTCCTTTCTAACCATGACAAAGCAAGAGTTAATCAGTTTAACGAGGAAGTAAAGTGGTTGAAACCAAACAACAAAACTATTTTATTGCCTTTTCATGCTTTTCATGTTAACTTGTAACTCTGTTAACTTTTGCATATTGGAATTCTACTAAAAAATAGAATAGGACAAACCACAGACTTGAGCTTGTTAGTGATCCACACTAATGAGTAACTATTATCACAGTAATAGACTAACAAATGTTTCATGTGGTTTTTCTTTCCTAATGCATCTCTATCAGGCAGATTAGTTTGCTAGGTCCTTCAGTTTGACCAAAGGTAAAAGCTATGGAAAAGAACAGACACGTTAAAATAAATATAGTTGACTATGTCTCCCTGCTTTCAAACCTGAACTCCAAAAATGCTATTTAAAAAATATTTTAAAATAATATACTGAATTGCAATATAAAAATATATCTTTATTAAAATGTTGCTATTTCATACGCATAGAAACTTTGTACACAGATGCTGAATACTAAATATGAAGATTATGGCCATGTGAAAATATTTTCTTAAGAAACACAAAACTGGCAGGTACTTCAGACAACGGACTGAATCTCAACTTCCATCTCAATATTAGCTGAGAACATCCAGCAACTAACAGGAGGACTACATTCAGTATCTGCAAAGATGCAAGGAAGATATTGAGTGCCATGCAAATTCTTTTAAGAAAACAAAATGCCCTCAGATATATTGGCCAAAAAAAGGGCAAGTGAGAAAATTCAACTGATTTGCTGATCATATATCTTCAACAAGTGCTGAATATTTGTATGAACATTCTCAACACCCCTCAGGATACATGAAAAAAAAAAAAAAAAAAATGTCTCCTCTCTGCAGAGTGGTCAAGTCAAATCCTGATACTTAATGTTAAAATTTATTCACTAATCTGATGCATGCTGATGGCAGTCGTCTCATTCTTCCCTTTTCTGAGAGGAACAAGCACCTTCCAGAAATGATTCTTTGACAAGGATATGGGACTTCACATGTTGCCAATACTTTTTGCTACAAAGGTAACTATTTCATAGTCTGTGTGTACCCTGAAAGAGACTTAGCAAAAAACAAACAAACAAACCAAACACTCCCCATCAAATTACAAAAAAAAAAAAAAAACACCTTAACTCTCAATGACAGGTGCTTTCTTCCTGAACTCTCTCTAGACCAAAATACCCTGAAATGGAAGGTGTGCTTTAGGAAAGGATTAAGAGGGAGACAAAAGCATGTTTTAATGAGAAACAAGATCTTCAACTTTGATCACAAGGCTCAAACTGCCTCTCCATAATATGGGACCATCTCATCAGTAATTCAGTTGTTTTCCTGGAAAAAATTACGTGTTAGCAATGGGGATTAGAGTGTCAAAATAAGTTTTTTGTCTCTCACAACTAGAATAATTCACCTGCATAATACAAAAATTCTTGTTGTATTATAAGGAGCAACCTAAGTGATTTTAAGATGATTTATGAGAAAATGGAGTATATGCAACTTAAAATAGCTAAGCAAAGTTTCTCCAAGCAGTAAGGGTCTTTGCTTGCTCCTAAACAGATTTATTAAGACAAACTGCCTCACTTTGCATCTCCCTTGCCAAGCAGGCAGCTTAGCACTTTGTCAGCTGGCACTTAATTCAACAGACGAATAAACTGACCTCCCCTATCTAACGACATGCATTTTAAATGCCTGCTTCTGTTTGTGTGAGAAACACAACACTGTGCCTATGCCTTCTAACACGTTTAAGAAATGGTCAAGTCTGTGTTGATGAGGAAAGCTACTGTCAACTCTGAATGAATCACTGCTTTCAGAGTCCCATCGAACTACATTGTTCATCTGTCCCATGATTCTATTTGAGTCATTAATTGAAGGTACTGCTCTCTGCATTCATAATTAGATGAACGACATTTTGCAGACACAGCTACACATCCTTAATTGGCATGTTTTTAAACTACTCTTCATTCAAATTACTATTTTTTATCTGCTAAAAGATGCTGATATTTCATAGTTGCAAGAGAGCAGCTTGAAAAATACAAGTAAACTGGCTATTCAAAATGAACACATGCAACTGCTTCTCCTGCAGAGATTGACATACTACTAGCAGAAATAATTCATTTAAATTAAAATCCAGCTGATGGCAATACCATTTTAAACTAAGACAAGAAGTGCCATCCTTAAGAATGATTCAGGCTCCTAATTCAGTACGAAATTATGGTTCACTCCAGAGAAGAGAATCTGTCCACTGCTGTAATCTCTCTTCCACTCAAATTCCATTCCCCAGCTATCAAATGTCCTCTCTTCTATCTGCCAGAGATTGAGGTATGCTGCAGTGCGGGAGAGGAATGGTGGTTAAGTTAAATACCTATTGTATATCTCTCAAAACAAGCAAGCTTAGAGGCAGCTGGTGGGGAACTGATCCAATCCAGCAACAGCCAAAATCCCCAAACCCATCCCATCCCAGCAGCAGAGGCTGAAGCAGCTCCGTTTTCTGCCTGGGACCAGACACAGAGAAGATATGTGGCTGTTCAGGAAGAATCTCAACTTTCCTAGTTTTGTCTTCAGACAAAAAGAATGGATGGCAGTACCACCAGACAGCCAGATCCAAATCACTAGCCCAAACCATCAATTTGGTTTAACCAAGTAAAACTGGAAGTAGGTATACACACAGCTCTGCTTAAAACACAGCAACTTTCTTAGGCAAATAAGCCCTCTATTAAAAAAATGTATTTACTAAGTGTGTACATAGGGGATTTGTAAGCACAATGGACATTTTTTAGTTCTGTACAAAAAAATAACATACTTTTTTCTTGCTGTTTTAGTGAATGGGCCCACAAGGTGAAGGCAATCATTATGCGTGAAAGGATTAAATTAGATGCACAGAGGATGTCAGTAAACAGCAGGGCTTGGTGATTCCTGAAAGAGTGGGTCAACTATCAATGAGACATTGATCCCTGAGCAGTCAATGTGGATGACTAACCACAGAAGTAAAAAACAGCAGAAGCCTATTACATCTACCAGTTATTCCTCTAACCAATACATACTGCAGTTTCAATCCAGTTTTATAGTGATTTATTAATTTTAATTTTAAGTGACCAGTATGATAAGGATTTCAACACTTCCCTTGTGGATCTATAAAAGACAGAAAAACATTTTATTACTTGGAAACATTTCCTAATATTTCAACTTTATCTCAAAACATGTATTATGTTTCTCTTGATAAAGAATATCACACAGCTCTTTTTAATAATTATATGTTTAGCATATTTTAGCAATAGCTAAAACATTAGTGTGTTATCAAAATTATTTTGGTCACAAGTCTAAAACACTGCATCATATGAGCTGCTACAAAGAAAATTAACTCCATCCCAGGCAGACCCAGTGCAAAGTGAAAACATACTTGATTATTAATCAATAATTAATTAATATATTCATAACTAATATTAATTACAGAAAAATCCAAGAAGTGGTATAACAATAGACAGAAGTAATTTTAAGTTGGAAAGACATGGATAAAAACAGGGAAAAGAACAACCCATATATATTAAATAATAGGTCAAAGACTAAGGGAGAAGAACTTGCCGTCAAAGATCCTTATGATTTTTAGCCATTTACTCTGAACTACTGTGTCTGAAATGCAAGAGAAGATATTATAACTCTGGAAGGTTCAAAGACCTTTCAATAAAATTCTCTGTCTAGCTCTAAGAACTTCATCAATGTTTCAGTACCCTTTTTCTCATATATACACCAAAATAAATGTGATTTCAACGAGTTTTTGTCTCAGAGACAGTTTACTCCAGAAAATGTTGGTACCAACTACATCTGTTCAAGTAACTGAAATATTTGTTGAACATTATACACACACCAAAAAAAAACAACAAACCCACACAAAATAAATACCTGTTGTAATACTTGCAGTACTAAGTGCTGAGACAGCTACACCACTATTTGTGTATGATACATTCAGATTCGTCACCATTTGATGACAATGAAGCTACATAAAGATCTCTCAATAATCAGTAATTGGTGAAAGAATAACCTCGAATTAAACCATATTAAGGCACCCACAAGCTAGATTTCTAAATTGTCATTATAGACAGAGCTCTAGTTAACACAGTAAATGGAGCCTACAAGCAATTCAGCTAACCCTATATCACTCCACAGGCTCCTCTAAAGTATTGACTTGATCTTTGCTGAGTATAAATAAAGCTTAGAAAACCTAGTGCATAAAAACATATATGCAGACAGGTGCTAGTATGGAACGGACTCTCACCCACAGTGACAATAAATGCAAAGTACATAAAGAAAAAAACTTCACTGATAAAACAGTGGGCTCTAAATTGACTCTTACAACACAGGAAGATGTGGCTGCCTTTCTAAATAGTTCCCTGAAAACATAAATTCAATACTAAGCAGTAGTCCGAAAATCAAACATAATCTGGAGAATCATTAAAAAAAGAGTAGATCAGAAAAAAAATGAAATTATGCCATGGTATAAACCAGGGATGCTCTTGCATCTTGAACACCACTTGTAGTTCTGGTCCTCCATCTCAAAATAATTACAGCAGAATTGCTGAAAAGAATAAGACTGACCAGATGCATAAACAAGTTCCATATAGATTACTTATTCTGCTACTTAAGATTCAGACAGGATATTCTAAACTCAAGTAAGAATATTTCTAAATTATGAACCTTATGCAAGACGTTATGGAGAATTATTATTCCCCATTTCCCAAAGTTATAGAGTAAGATGGCACCCAAAGAAATGAGCAGCATCAGGTTTAAGAAACAAGCAGAAGTACCACTATTCCACAGGCTATGTAATAACACTCTTAAACTAAATAACACAAAACATACTGAAAACTAGAAAACTGGACAGCTTTGTAACACAGTTGGATAAATTAATGAGTTTAACAGATTTCAGTTGTCAATTACATGGGTGAAACTTCTAGTTCAGGGACTCTGTCAACAATTTTGACAACTAAGAATCTTGGTGTATTTGGGTAAGTATTTTTTTTATTTTTAAATTATGAAAAGTTCTTCATGAAATTACATAAACAGATAAAAATACATTTATAATTTCATTATTTACTTGCCTTTTCAATTTAGACTTTTTTGTTCACATTTAGAAGGTTCACCCATCATCCCCATAACTTTCTTCATAATGAAAATTGAGTCTGATAACAATCCAACTCCTAGGGCTCAAATTCTAAAGAACATGTTTTCTGAGCCTGTAAAGCAACACAAGTGTGACAAACAACCCTGGGCATAGACCATTTTGTTCTTCCACTCCTCAGAAAATTTTGAGCTACTCAGTGTAATCACATTTTGTTAAAGGATAATAATAATACACATGCTACTTTCATCTACATATTCAGAAATAGAAAAGTTGTCACAAAGCAATTCATATGGTAAAGCCAGAAGTGAAGTTCTCCTGTGATGGGACAGTAATCAGTAGATGGCTGAAAACTGAATTTCTCAGATGTATTCCAAGGAAGATTTATCCTTTCTGGATAAAAACATCCCCCAACACCTTCACAGTTTGCAGTCAAGGTAGGAAGCTTTGGGCTGGAGACACACTCCAGCTGTACTAGTCATCAACTGGAAGCCCTTGTTACTTGCTGCTCAAGAATGACTTACTTTGCTTGATTGGTTTGCTTTTCCCTGAGAATAATTAAAAAATGTTTCATCTGCCCAAAATTGAGACTATTTTCTTTTTAAATAAGGAAAAGGATGAGCAATTTACTTTGAAAAATCTGCCAGTGTGTTTTGTAGCAAAACAGATCAAGATAAGACTTAGGAGCTCTAATGAGCTAGCAGGTGAAGAAACTTAAATTGAGTTTACACTTTGATTTGAGATTTGATTTTAAACCGAGATTAGAAAAGGCAACATTACCAAAATAATGAAAATGTTAACATCATATCTAGCACATAGAAACAGCAAATGGCATGGACACTTGTGATGTCAGAGGTGAGACAGCTAGAGTAAAGGTCACTGTGTACAGTTGAAAAATCCTACCACTGATGATAGTAAAAAAAAAAAACCAGGTACTTTATCAAAGCAATAGTTTCTGTGCTGTCAACGTATTCTAAGCCCATTTTAATTAGTCATCACCATAGAAGTTAAACGATACATCTCACTTAAAGTAAAAAAGTCATATTAGTTGTGTATCATAATGACAGACTGGACAGAAAAGGGTGATAGAAAACTGGAGAAAAATCACTAGCAAATTTTATCTACATTAGAATCACCAGGATATCATGCTAGTAACTATAAAAAAAGCAAAAACCTAATTTTAATTCAAACACAAAACTCACATAGTTAGATAACTTGGACAAATGTATTACTTTGTATGACTGTGACATCCACCTCTGACCAAAGTTACATAGGCAGTTGGAATAGATGATGATTGTAGGTGCCTTCCAACTACTCTATTCTACTCTATTCTTTTCTATATGAATAGTCACTGTTGTCTTTTTAAACAGGCCCCCTGGAGAGGTGGTCAATGCCCCAGGCCTGTCAGCATTTAAGAGGCATTTGGACAATGCCCTTTACAACATGCTTTAACTGTGGTCAGCCCTGAAGTAGTTAGACAGTTGGACTAGATAATCGTTGTAGGTCCCTTGCAAATGAAAATACTCTATTCTCTTCTGTTCTATTATATTCTATTCTAAAATTCTGAGGGGCTGAATATATTCAAATGAATCTTAGTGCAAAATTTAAACAATGAACTCTCATACTCCAAAGACAGTCATTCACATAAAGTTTTGTAAAATAGAAAAGGTGAGTTTGGCATTATTTTTTATACAGTAAAACAAACCATCCAGAAAAGCAGTCTTTAAATCTATAAAAAAAAAACAGGACAGGACTGAGGTTTCCCAAATCAGAGGATAGAAACACCTCTACAGGGTCATCCTTCCTCACCAGTGTGTGATACTTTCCTATGTGGCCCATACCGCTTCTCATTGGAAAACTGTAATCCTCTTTTTTAGAAAGAGAATGGTTGCTTATGCAAAAGAAGCAGTTCAGGGAGTTTAAGACAATCATTAGTGCAATAAACATTTTGGCCTTTTTGAAAAAAATCAAAATACATTGTCTGACTTAATTCTCTGTTTTGCTTCAACATGCTTTTTGTGATAAAAGAAACAAATGATTCCATTCCATTTAAAATTAACACTGGGAATTATGAGTTGTTACCAGTCAGGTGACAGGATGGAAATACACTGTTTCACAACATGCTTCAGGTATTTTTGTTGAATATTTTCTTACCTCCATCTCCTTCTTCTTCTTCTCCTTCATTTAAAACAATAATGCAGATATGTTTCCTCAGTTGACGTGTGTTGGAGAACTTCCGATTGCATTTCCTGCATTCCAAGCTGCCTGGTGAGACTTCAGAGAGTTCTGGTCCTTCTTCTGTCCCAGGTGGAGTTTCTTCACTCAGAACAGGGTTATTTTCTGTCACATCTTCATCCACACAAAACTTCTTAGTAGACCCTTTCGGTCTGCCCCTTTTCCTCTTCACTACAAGAAGCTCTAGGAAAAAAAAAAAACTTAAAGTTAAAAAGAAGCTATCATTAAATTTCACAGCTAATTAGCTAATATCCATCTGATCTTTGAAAAACGGGAATATTAAATGAAGTTTGAGAACCTCTACTCTGACAGCTTAAAAAAAGGCTATCTTTACACAAACTTATTTTTATAGCAGTGGTATTTCTTGGCATTTTTACTAGCTGTAAAGCAATAACATTTGTGTTATTGAGATTGGCAGATGTCAAAGTGCCACAGTTTTACAGAAATTACACTGCAAGCACTCTTTTAGACTGTTGTATAATTGTATAAGCAGGCATATTCTAAAAAGTTGCTCTGTTGTGTTCTGATGCTCTAGAAAAAGCCTTTTTCATTTAAATCACTCTCAAGGAAATTGCTTAAGTATTGAGATGTATTCAGAGAAAAACTGCTTCTTTTTTAAAATCAAAAGCTCATTGTCATTGAATAAATTCAAGAATTACTTTCTAGTATTTCTGTGGGTCGTTATTGTTAGCACTTTCTAGCCAAAAGTCGGTATAAGAAATTTGTTACCAACAAATAAATTCTGGAAGTCATGAAAAAAAAGGTTTCCTTAATGAGTATTTCAAATAATTAAAATCAGAAGTCATTCACAATTCTTCATAAATACAAAATAAATTTACATTTCTGTATTTCTCTACAGAAAACATTGATAAAATCAGTGAGATGTAGTGAACACAGAAATTCATGAACAATGCATGAATAATGAAGATAAAAAACTTCACACTCATACTTCCTGCCTAAGGTTTCTCTCACCACTGCTGTAGTTACTTCAAAAGCCAAATTGCTATCATCCACTCATAAATGTAACGGTTGACTTGACTGACCAAAGCAATTAGATCCCAAGAAAACATTTAGTCAACAAAAACAGATACTCAGAGGGAAGGGAGGAAAATTTCAGATAGTGATCGAGTTATTTTAGGAGATTTCATCCTAGGTATAAGTTACTTCTATCTAATAATTTAATACAATTAAAAGAATCAGACTCTATCAGTCTCTATCCTTCTTGTTACTCTCAGGGGTTTCTTGCTTTTTTACTTCTTTATAGCTTGTTTTTTGAGGAATTATCTGTTTTTTATTGTACAGATTTTAGTTATTTACTTTAAACTTGCTCTTCTGCAAGAAACTGCCAGTTCACAAACTGCAAAGCATGGTAGAATTTAAACAATTTTTCTGAGTCTGACCAGACATCTGGTGAAGTATCATATCTAGTGTGCATAGGATGAAAAATCAGTGTGCATTGAAAAGCATTTGACACTGTCCCACACAACACCATTGTTTTTAAACTGGAAAGACATGGATTTGACGAATGGACCACTCGGTGGATAAGGAATTGGATGGATGGTCACACTCAAAGAGTTGTGGTCAACAGCTCAATGTCCAAGTGGAGAGCAGTGACAAGTGGCGTTCCTTAGGGGTCGGTGTTGGGACCGGCGCTGTTTAACATCTTTGTCAGTGACAGGGACAGTGGTATCGAGTGCACCCTCAGCAAGTTTGGCCAATGATACCAAGCTGTGTGATGCTGTCAACGTGCTGGAGGGAAGGGAGGCCATCCAGAGGGACTCTGAAAGTCTTGAGAGGTGGACCCATGCAAACATCATGAAGTTCAACAAGGCCAAGTGCAAGGTCCTCCATATGGGTCAGGACAATCCTAAACACAAATCCAGGCTGGGTGATGAGTGGAGTGAGAGCAGCCCTGCAGAGAAAGACTTGGGGGTGATAGCGGATGGAAAACTGACGGTGAGACAGCAGTGTGTGCTTTTGAGGCTTTTATTTTGGAGCTTTTTTGGGGTTGGGCTTTTTTTTTTTTTTTTTTTTTTTGCATAGCACAGATGGGAAAAGTATGAAATATGACTTCTGGGTTATAAGAGTTACCTATGCATAATCTGTATAACAGCAACATCTGTCTGGTATACTTTCCTTGGTTCTACTTGATAAAAAAATTCTAACATCATCCTACCGAAATGGCTAAGACAAATCAACTCTAAATAGATCATGACTTAACTATGGGAAAGTGGCATGACTAAATAAAATTCAGCAAAGAGCACTGCCAATAAAATAACATTAAGGTAATAAACACGTTACTTCCCTAGCATTTTACTTGTTTATAGTACTTATAAAATCATTAATGTATTACTCAGGCAGAACAAAGAGCTTCATTAACAATTCAGCATTCACTCGTTTATACCAATTCTGGAGCAGCTACAGTGTTTATCAATACTTGGACAAGAAACTATGCTTTCAAAGGACAAAAAGATGTTCATCAGTGAACGAATACTAAAAGGAAGTTGTAATTTCTAAGACTGTTATTCATCAATCACTTCTCTTTTTAGTGACAATACTGAGTTACTACAAAGAAGGGGTCCACTGAGAAAAAAAAAAAAATATATATATATATTACAAAGTTTTAAAGTTTTATCTGCTGCAGATTCCATAACAGGAGGGAAAAATTGATGCCTTGAAAGAGCTCTCCAAATTCCTATATTCACTGTGAAATGCCCTATTTTTTCAAACAGAAGAGAGGAAATAATTGAATAGGACTTCAGGACAGACTACCCTCTTCTCCGATCAATCTGTGTGATGGGAAAGAAGAAATATTAAATAATGTCTAGAATACAAGTGGAAATCTGTGTGAAAGTAATTTACCTTTACATTTTTACCAACAGCAGATGGCAAAAAGTTGGGCTACATAAACTGAAAAAAGTGGCATCATATGATCATATCAGATGATGAAAGAATTCATCAATAATAATAAAAAAGGTAACATGAATATGTAACTTAACATACAAATATTATATTTTATATCATTAGATTTGCAAAGTTACTTCCTTAAAAGCTACTTATATCTAATTTCTGTTACTTCAGATCATAATGGTAAATTACATACTATTCTCATAAATGTACAATGCATGCTTAACAGCATACAATACAGACAGTGCAGATAGTCCCTGGCACAAATGCAGAGCCTTTTTACTAAAAGGAATAAGAATATGTTACAAAATACCAGTCTCAGAAATTCTGTGCTCAGAAATACAATTTAGTGGAGGGATAACAGGAAACAAAGATTTAAGACAGGAAGATGCATTCTGTATGCTTGAGAAATTAATTCTGTACAATTAAAATAAAATTAGAATAACATTTTGAAACTTGATGTAGATCTGATATTTATTCATCCTCTTCTGTTGCACTGTTAATTTTAGGCATTGTGTGAAATAATAATCTGATGCAATTTTTCCTCACCAATCATCTGAGGAGATAGCAGCCATAATTGAATATTATATGACCGTTATTAGAAATATCTTCTTCTGTTGACGAAGTTAATATAACTACTGAAGTACTACTGGTAAGTACATGAAGAAATATCACGTGTATATTAATGATAAAAAAATTCTTTTAAGTAAGATATTATAGTGTTTATTATTCATAGGCATATTGTTTTTAAAATCCAGAAATCATGATGACTGGAAAATCCTAGTAGTTGTGTTAAGTAAGAGGTTTGCAAACAATATAAACCCACTTCTCAGTAAAAGTCTAAAAGAAGATATAATTATGAAGTTTTAATTATTTTTAACCCATTGTAATATTACAAGGGATTGCAATTATAATTTGTTAAAAATTGAATGAATGTAACTTCTTCCGCTGCAGAGTAAAATTGTTCTGTGTAACTAATTCAATCCTTGACTACCAGGTTGCTCTATTTACTAGTGCCAATATCAAAGCACAATATCAATGCCACTTCCTTTTTGGACTAGAACTATTAATATTATCTGAATCACAACAAACAAGTTAGATAACTCAAAAAGCACACCATCATTAAGCCTCAAGACGCACCCCTATCCATGGTGTCCTGGTTGCTTTCCCCTGCTATTACACAGTCTTTCCACTGCTATTACGCAGCTCAAATTAAAGCTGTAGGAAGCAGACTTTGCTATACTTGACATTTAAAACTGATGGAACAATGTCATCATCCCCTATTACACGCTGAGTTTATCCACATCTGTCCTCTGTTCTATTCTGCACTGTATGAAATTCAGGGTGGCAGTTGTACAGTAACCATTATAAAAACCAAGCTATGTAAATTGCTCTATAGACAGTGAAGAATGAGCACACCACAGCTTTTATTAAAAACCTAAATGACTCTGAAAATTACATTCCTCTCAATTTATGAATGTACCTTCTCCATCTTTGTTTATGTTTGTGGGTGTTGTTAGAGGTTGGAGTGGAATAATGATGTCGTCCACATTGGTCCCTTCTTCTGTATGCTTCTCAGAGACATGAGACAATAGCTCGGATTGATTTGGTGAAAATAAGTTACAAAGTTTACACATGAAGATGGAATGGATCCCTGAAAAATAAATTTAAAAAGAAGCAGTTAAGATTTCCAAATTTAAGTTATTTACTTATATTAATGCTACTTACTGAGATTTTGATTCAGCTAACACAGTAACTACCAGTTAACTTAATACACTTAAGAAACAGTAACAAGCTGAAATGAAGAATGTTACACCATTAAATGAAGACATTAATAATAAATGCCAAAATGAATTAATTTAAGAAATGGTTAAACTTCTACCCAGATCCTCACAGGGCAAAAAATTTCTTCTGGCTCAAATCTTACAAATTTTCTAACAAGACCCAAAAGGAAGCAGGATAGATTAAGATCTTTTTCTCCTTTCCAGCCTCAGAAAACATTAAAATTTCACATTTTTTTCAAACATACGGTAAAATTATATAAGACCTTAAGTCATTGTCTGGATTTGTTATGTGTCACATTGGTATAAATGCAAAACATTTTATTGTTTATAAAGCAGCTCTGGAATACAGCTGGGCTCCAAATCCTAATTTATGTTCACAGACCTCACTGTTCTTTCCTACACGTACCTAACCTTTCTACTTACCTCACCTAAGCAAGTCTAATTCTTGAATTACCTGTGTAAGTGCCAGAAATAAAAGAAGGAAGGACGAATTAAATACCATAAAAAATAAAAGGAAACTTTCCCTTCACTATAGTAACATTTGTTAGAAAATAAATGTATTTATAAAAAATGTGTGCTTTGATGTGTCATTTTTGCCTTAGAATGCTACCATGAGCATACACTGTGAGTTAAAAATGTTAGGTACATGGTTTCAGGGGTCATTATCCTTAGATAAGGATCTGCCATTAATGAAAGACTGGGCAGGAAGGTCAAAATATCTGCAGAGCTACAGACCACAAAATCATCCTTTCTCCTTCTGGCCATTCACTTCAGAGCTGTACAAACACAAAGGGAAAAGTTTTGCTCTCAAAACAAAACCTGTCATATCAGCCTGAGGCAATGTTAACATTTGCCATTAATAAAAACATCAAGTATTCCATATGCTTTGACATATAAGTTTATGAAATATTCCAGTTGATTCAAAAAAAAACCCCAATAAACTAAAAACCTCCAAAGCAGCAGCAAATGAAGAATGTAATTAAAACTTTCCTTGGTCAGTGCTTCAAAAAGAGATGTTGCAGAACTTTTTAGACAAAATGTCATGGCATTTTTTTTAATTCAAAGGTACTAGAGGTGTGATGTGAAAGCAAAGCCAAAAGACAGTAAATAACAATAAAAAAAGGTTAATATAAAGTTAACAATTCAGAAAAACACAGCTAAAAAGCTCACAGACTTTTGGCAGAGAGATAATTCAGAGTACTTTGCTTCCTAAAACTGCTGTCTTTTTTTTTAATGGTTTGATTTTTCACCAGTCCCTTCCCCCTTCAATGTCCAATGAAACCTAACGACATCCAGGAACCAATTCTAACAGCACGCTTGTTCTTCAGCTACATATATAAACTCCTGGCCCAAAGATTGGTTTCAACTGCTCCTCTCCCTCTACCTCCCTAAGGAAATGAGAGCCATATGCTCACTGAAATCAAACTGTAATAACCAATGCTATTTGAGGTACAAACCAAACCACAGATTAGCTGGGTAAGTACAGAAATAAAGTGATATTTTCTGAACTTTGGGATGAATCTGGAAGAGAACAGGGACGCTGTGTTTTAGGGCCTATTTTCAAAATGAAGCTCACTGCCCCTATTCAAAATTATTCCCCTCCCTTCATGACACACTAATTATATGGTTCACTTCGCTCAAGAAAAATTCATCTTTAAGGTGTTTTAAATGTTAAGAATACCAGCCTTGTCTTTCTTTTACAGTTATTTGCACCTGAAACTATAACAAAATCTTCATCTTCAGAAGTAATATAACTACCTCAAAACTAAAAGGCAGAGTAGATCTTCATCTCTTTTAAAACATCTCTGAAAAACAACTCAAATACTGTTCCTGTTGTTTGAAATACACAAGTGGCTATGTAAAATGTATAATACACTCAATGTCTTCTTAGTAGCTCGGTAGGGCTCCTTCCCAGGCATTCTGCTGTCCTGAGCACACACACATTTCTATTTTGATTGCAGTATGTTTATAATGGAAACGTTCCTTTTAATTAGTTCCTTTGAACTAGTGCTGCTCTAGTTATTTTTTTTTAAGTGAATGAAGCCTGTTATTGACCCAGTGGACAGCAACTGTTCACTCTAAATGTAAATGCACATTTAAGATTCTTACTACAAAACCTGTGAGCATTTACCTAAAGGCTTAACTAACACTGAAATTCTATGCTTTAGTGGACACTTCTATTTTGAGGTTTTATATGCCACTGTTTCAGCTTCCTGCCATGACGGTTGTTTGCCCTAGAAGTTCAGGCTCACTGCTTTTTATCTCTTTTCTACTTCAACAGTTGGAATAAGTACTTACACAGCACTTTATCTCTCACTCCTCCCAGTGAGATGGGCAGAAAAGCAAGAAGAATCCCCAAAAGTCTCTGTGGTTGTTTAAAGTACCTGATTACACAAACCACCAAACATCAGTAAAGCTGGAACAAAACCAGAAGCAAACAGACCAGGTTGCAGAGAACAATGTGAGTGTTAGTGAAAGTGCAGAAAGCATCGGGAAAATATATATAAGATGCATGTGCTTTGCTCAGAGATGAGATGGAAACAGAAGTGAGTAAAGAAATTATTTTAGGAATAGTGACTGGAAAAGGAGGTCACATAGCAGAGGATAAACTGTGCTGATCATAGGCCTAAACAACTAAGATTAGGAGTAAGAAAACAATAATTGATTAACCAGTTCCTAATTAGGTGGTGCAGCAATAGAGCAATGAATTATAGTCAATTAAGTGTAAAAATCAAATAAGCAATAAGTTAATTAACTATGCAGGGAATCAATCATTAATTAGTGAATAATTATGTACGGAATCAACAGAGCAATTAATTAGACAGCAATTAAATATGCAGAAAAAGAAAGGAACCGTAATCAAGTATGCAGGTAAACAAACAACAGGAACTTCAGCCAAAACCAATTTCGAACATTTTGTTCACTAAACATGCTTTGTGTTAATTCATTATCTTCAGCTTGGCCATATAAACTGTGCTAAGTGTACACTGAAATAATGCCAGTTATTTTCTTCTTAAATGGAAAAGATGAAAATTAAGCTATAATGTCAGTGAAGTAATTTTTTTCTTTTTTAATTCTTCCAAAGATCACAACATATTTCTTAATTGGCTTGTTGGATTTTTTTTTTCTTTATACTGAGCACATATACAGCAAAGGGATATTAACAAATGGATTACTACAAACAGGGAATTGGAGACTAGAAAGCACATTCGTTTACTCCCAGTCCCCTTCACAAAGCATAAAACAGTACCTGTAAAGTTGGAGCAGGGAGGAGAGAAGGGGGGAGAAAGAAGCACTTATCTTAGAAAAATCACATAAATTAACAGTATTTAGGGGAATCAGGTAATATATTATATTCATATATAATTTCAACCATTGTATGCAAGAACTTAGTCCAGAGTTAATTTTAACTAATCAAAAACTTTCATTTTGCATAAAACACTAGGGGTTGGGTATTGTTTTGTTCCATTTTTAAATAACTGTTTTTACAAGAAACACATAGAAAGGAAATAAAACTGTATCTATATGCCATAAACCTTTCTAATGTATCCAAAACTTTTCACCACTCTCTTCAGTGCAGGCAACAGTTAAAAAATTCTGCAATCGTCTTTGAAGTTCTGCAACTGTTAAAAGGAACTAGAACTCTGTAGTTAAATACAAAAATGAAAATCACCTGATATCTACTGGCCTGTGGAATAACAAAGTTGATAGTACACATACTTATGCACCTGGTCAATCTCTCTAAAATACACAGCAATAAAGTTCAGAATATGAATAACTATTTATTTCATTCTAAACTTATAACTGAGCTGAAAAACCTTGCTGCTTCATCACCATCAAATCCTTAACAACAAGAACTTTCTGCATTTTAAAATCTTACACATCAACCTTAGCCTAGGACTTTGCCTTGTTTTTTTTCTTAGGTTTGGGTTTTTTTAGTGACAATCAGGTATTTGTGGTTGTATTACAGACAATTAGTAATGCTAATAGTGAAAGTGAAATAGAGTATATTAAGTCTAAAATATTTCCTCCCATCTTCAGTAATATAATCTTTACTTTCAGTTTAGTAATCCTTTATCTCTCAAGTCATACTAGTGTTTGTTTCCAACTTTTTATTCCCCCACTTCCTATCATGCACTTTTAACCTTTCCTTTTTTGTCTCTTGCATCTCTTACGCCATGCTATCTGACTCTCTCTTCTCTCTCCCTGTTCCTTACTATGCACTTCCAAGCTTTCAACATAACTGCCCATGTTAACCTGTACTTCTGTTTCCAAATTCCCTTTTTCTTGCACCTACAAGAACTTTGCCCTTCTATTCTGAGGCCTGGTTGGAATTCAGCAGTACTCAGCTTAAAATTTTAAAAGTAAGCATAGCTTCCAGATTTTGCAAGATTTAGACAGGTCAGATCTAAAGCTGCTACAGTCTTCACTGGGCATATTACACCATTTCGCTACCAGACACTGTTTTACTGAATCCTGACATAAGATTCAGGTATTCTTGACTCACATTAAGTAAGAAACAGTATCTTTATTTTCAGGGTTAACATCCAGTTTGTCCTGGGTTGAGTGAGTGGTGGAGTTTTTTGGTGGCAGGGGAGGGGGCTATCGGGGTGGCCCCCTGTGAGAAGCTTCTCGAAGCTCCCCCAGCTCCATGTCAGCTCCACTTCTGTTTGGGAAATTGAGCCAATCGGCTGCACCTCTGCGATAACGTATTTAAGAAGGGACGTGGTAACGGGCAGTGGGACTTGTGAGGAGGAGTTGGTGCAGCTGCATGAACACCAAGGTCAGTGGAGGAACGGAGGAAGAAAGGAGGGGGGAGGTGTGCCGGAGCAGAGACCCTCCTGTATCCTGTGGTGAGACGGCAGGGCGGCCCCCCCCTGCCACCCATGAAGATCTACGGTGGAGCAGACATTGATTTGTGGCCTGTTGTTCCTGCTTGCCTAATCAAGGTTCTGTGCCCAAAGAAGGCCGGGGTCTCATGGGAAAAGGTAGCCCCGCTGCTGTAATTCAGTGTTGGGAGGATTGCAGCATGCGGGCGAGTCCCACGCCGGAGCAGCTCGGGAAGGGCTGCAGCCGTGGGAGAGAATCCAGTCAGAGGAAGTTAGTGACCCATGACGGAGCAGTGTGGAGAACACTGTGGCCTGTGGGAGGAACTCACGTTGGAGAAAGTTTGTGGAGGACTGTCTCCTGTGAGAGGGGGACCACGATGGAGCAGGGGGGAACAAGTTTTGGACACTCCCCTCACCGAACATGGAGGAAGCAGTGGCAGCACTGACTGCACCCCCCATTCCCTGCCCCTGCACCACTGGAGGTAGAGATATCGGGAGCAGAGCTGAGCCCGGGAAGAAGGGAGGGGTGGGAGGAAGGTGTTCTCAAGATGTGGCAATGCTTCTCACTGTCTTACTCTGTTATGTGTTGTTAGTGTCTGTAATAAATGGATGTTCTTTTTTTTCTTCCCCTAACGAGTCTGCCTTTTGCTCGTGATCATAAAAGGGGGATTTTCCCCCATCCCAGTCCTATCTTAAACCCCAAGCCTGGCTCTCTGTCCCTTCTCATTGCCGGAGGGGAAGGGAGAGAGAGCTGCTGCATTGTGGTTGGCTGCCAATCAGGCCTAAACCACGACACAGTTACACCACTCTTCTACAGCAGTACTCCGCCCCATAAAGACACAATTTAAGCCACTGATTTGCTATTTACTACCCTAGCGAAACAGCTAGAGGATCTCCATGTGCTTAGCCACAGATGCTTAATTCCTTTTGCTTCTATCTTACTATCTACAAGCACATCAACATTTGAAAAGACAGGCCTTGTGAGGGTGTTAGTTTCTTTAAAAAACCTTCTAGAATTATTAGAAACAAACACATGCCTTCAGCTTAAAATCACATCCTTGGGTCTATTCTTCTTCTAGTTCCACAACACTGGCTCCTTCTCCAGTGTCTGGCTACATTTCCAATTTGCAGTGGGTCACTTAACTCCCCGCTCCAGTTCACCAGCAGCTCTGCGAGAGCTGACAGGGAGCGGTGCAGCCGGGAGCACACAGCAGCCAGGATGCTCAGTAGCTTCACCTGACATGCAGGTCCACAGGACCACTTGCTCTTCACTGCTCAGGTTTTCCAACTCTGGAGTAAGTCACGTCATAGCACACAGCACTTGTCGCAAATTCAATTATTATGTGAAAAGTTTGGTTTGTTTTTTTAATGTTCTCTGTATGAAAGCTCTTAAAAAACAACTATATGAAAGTCCTTCTGTTGCGCATCCAAGGGTAGAGCCAGGAAACAGTATGCAGTGAGCCAAGAATGAGGTCAGAAACATCATCTTCTTAAAAAAGATTTTAGTCTTTATCATTTATAAGGGTATGTGGAGGGTGAGAGTGCTTCATTAAGGCTATCTGATCAAGGACCTCTTCAATGCGGAGGAGGTCAATAAGTTAATGGGATAAATGATGAACAAGAATACACAGAGACACAAACCTGGCAGACAAGAAATAACAATGTCAAGGACAGAAAGTCTGTTACAATTGATGGGACACCAAGAAACTACAGGCACAGCTTCGGAGAAGGCTACCTGGACTTTGTAACTGGTAAGACAAGGGAAACCAGAGGAACTGGAATATTTGGGACACTTGAGGAGCATCTGTGGGACTATGTGTATTTGGTTTACATGGCAAGGTTTTGGTAGCAGAGGGGAGGCTGAAGAGGTTGCTTCTGTGAGAAGACACCAGGAGCAGCCCCCATGTCAGAGAGAGCCAGGTCCAGTCAGGTCCAAGATGGACCCACCCATCATTGCCCAAAGCTGAGTCCATCAGTGACACTGGTAGTGTCTCTGTGATTACTTATTTAAGAAAGGGTAAAAAACAGTGCACAGCAGATGGGAAAGAAGAGCGAGAAAAATGTGAGAGAAATAGCCATGCAGACACCAAGGCCAATGAAGAAGGAGGGGGAGGATGTTCTCCAGGCACTGGAGCAGAGATTCCCCTGCAGCCCGTGGTGAACACCATGGTGAGGCAGGCTGTGCCCTGCAGCACATGGAGGTTAAAGGTGGAGCAGATGCCCACCTGCAGCCTGTGAAGGACCCCACACCAGAGCTAGCAGATGTGCCCTGAGTGAAGCTGCAACACATGGAAAGGAGCCTGTGCTGGAGCAGGCTCCTGGCAGGAGCTGCAGCCCACGGAGGGGAGCCCGCGCTGGAGCAGGTTTTCTGGCAGGACCTGTGGCCCGATGCTGGGGGTGGGGGGGCATGCTGGAGCAGTTAATTCTCGAAGGACCACACACAACCTGTGGAAAGGACCCACGGTGGAGCAGTTCATGAAAAACTGTCTCTCATGGGAGGAACCTCATACTGGAGCAGGGGAAGGGCGTGAGGAGGAAGCGAGCAGAGTCAAGGTGATATGAGCTGACCACAACCCCCATTCACCATCCCCACCTACAGCCACTGGGATGGGACCACTGCGTGTCCCAGGTGCAGCTACTGGGGGCACTGGGGTGAGAGAAGTAAGGGGCTCAGCACCAGCCGGAGTGGGACCAGGCTTGTGTGCCTGGTGCCAGCTGCTGCGTGGGAGGACAAGTATCTGCATCTTCCCCAAACCTGGTGTGTGGATGTCATACTGGATGGACAGAGGGGCTGTGCCAGAACCTGGGAGACCTGTGAATGTACACGTGCTTGTGAATCTAGAGTGTGCTGTGTGTGTGTGCTTTCAGTCATGAACTTCAATCTCCACCAGCCAAAGAGGAGGATTTGGCTGTCTCTACCTGTACCTTATGTGAGTTCTGTACATAGGTGCTGTTGAAGGCAGTGCCTCCCATGTTGTGTCTCGTGTGTGTGGTGGGTTCAGGGTGCCTCTGGGGTACGTGTGCAGCTTTGCTGCTGGTTGAACCTGCAAGGGGGAAAGCAGCAGCCACATCCATCAGCCGGCAGCAGAGACTCCCCCAGGACCCCCCACAATGTTGCTTCTGATCTTTCTCCAAAAAGTTTTAGTTCCTTAAGGTGTGCTACTCTCAAATCCCCGAGCTCATACCTATAAAAACAGCTGTTTGTGGACCAACAAAAAGCAAATCCTGCAGTCCCACCTAAATATATCTCTGCACTGGACTATATTCAGATATAACTACCTAAAAGCCAGCACTCATTTCAAAATATTCCTAAAACAATTCCTTATTCTTATAAGAACTCCCAGTATCTAACACCTTAATAATGTCTAACACAAATATTACAATGCAATCAGAAACAGACTGTAGTCTTCTCTACCAGCAAAGCATAACACTGCATTGCTATCCAACAAGCTTATAAAAAAAGAGGTATTTATGTTATTTCAGTACCTGACTTCCTCACTGCCTTGCCATTGTTCTCCCCCTGCACTGTTACCTTGAAATCTGCAATTATTAGATCACAGCTCTAGTAACTATAAACTGTTTTTATTCAATGGAGTTACATTTTCTATTATAATACCAAACATGAGAATAGTATGCTAACATGAGCATTACTGAGAAAATATAAGGGTTTCTGTTCAAATCTCAAGTGCAATAAAAAGTGGGCGCATTACTTTCAATAAAACTATTGTTTTTATTAAAGAACCCTTCATATACAAATGCTGAGCATGTAAGCTGTTAAAGTGCCTAAGAACAATACACAAGACTTTTTCTTGGTAACTTCTTTAGGTAGAAGTACTGAAATTGTGAGATAACAGTTAATATGAAAGCAACATGTAAAAAGCCAATAATTTCTGTTTAATACAAGCAACATTATTTCTCATTTAAAAAATGGTTTGAACTGAACATAAAAGAATTGGCATATATATAGTACAATGAATTATGATATCCTATACTAATGTCAAATACATTAAAAATATTTTTCTTAGGCATTACATCTTATTCTTCTGTTCATGCTAGAGATTTTTTTGGTTTTCAATGCTACTTCAAATATACAAATTTTTCAAAAACATTTTATAATGTATCTCTCATTTTTATTGCATCACTGGAGGGACACTTTTTTGTTGTTTTTTTTTTTTTTTACTTAAAATCTACATTTATCTGTTTAAAAAATAAATAAAAATATTTTTAGAACACTGTGAAATATATGATTATGTGTTTTTAATACCTTCAAGTAATGAATACTATTTCATAATTCCAGTAAAACGTGTCAGTTGCATTTTTCTATCTTACAAAAAAGGATCTTTAAATAAGTGTACGTTTTGATTACATGCACTTTAACCTCAAAAGGCTATATTTAGCCACAGATTTATCCCTTAATCCTCTTCCTTGACCTTATAACATTTTAGCTATCATTTTAATAAAGACTCTGTTATAAACTAATTTTATTTCTCTTCATTTGAGAAGAGTAAAAAATTAAATAAATTAATACTCATTTCCTGCTATTTTCTCTATTTTGTTTCTTCAAAAAATTAATAATCAGGATTATGGTATATCTCCAAATCAAAAGCATTATTCTCAGTAAGTGTTAAGGGAAAAAGTATATAAAACCTGCCACTATTTGCTACCATTAGAACAGCAGCATTACAAGAATCCCATGTCCAAAACTAACAAACTAACTGCACTAAAAGCAGCAGGCAAGACAGAACAGAAAGCTATTTTAGGGCTTCCTTCACCTGAATTTGAACTATTCCTAACAGCAAGCAACTATTTTTTAATTCACCAGCATAGGATGACTGCTGAGACAAAACCCGCAATACAGAATACATTCAACCAAAGAAAAAGAACACCTGACCATGTCTGTTCCCACTTTTAGCTGCTAACTAAAATCAAGAAAATTTAATTATCACTAGTTAAATGCCACAATCATTTTTTATTTTAACATTAAGGAAGGAAGCTATTGCAAGTTTGATATAGGATGCATTCCTGCAAAAACTAAAAGATGATACTAAAATCAATACCATTTAATATGGTTTTATGGAAAACCTAATTATATACATTCAACATTTTTTCTAACAAGGCCACAAGTTTTATTTACAAGGTAAACTATGTCTACAGAGGTTCTCAGACATTACAGAGAGGTACACAGTATAGAAGACTAAATTACGCTGAAGTTTGTGAACATTTCTGGTTAAGAAATTAACTGCATTTAAAAATCTATACAGTACAAATATACTAGGACACAGAAAACAAGAGCAGGAAAAAAAAAGCACTAGTTAAGGTGCTTGGGACATGAATGCATGATGGTGCTGTTGTGAGCAGGACTAAATTGACAGTTTTGTATATACTTAAGGGAACATTACAAGATGAGAAAAAATACAGAGGAGCACCAGGCTTCACCCAGACCTAAATTTAAGAGATTCTGAAAATGTGTTTAAATTAAATACTGAAGGATAGGTGACAAGTGCAAAAGACCACAAAGATTAAGGTGATTCACCTTGCAGTGGTAAAGTCATGAAGACTATTTTAAAGTGAAGGGTTTTAACAGGAAAAAAACAGTTGAAACAAATCGTTGGGTTCGTTTTCTTTTTCTTTGTAGTTGCTTTTAAAAATATAAATCTGCATACTACCACAATAATGGAGGAAGCCTAATAAGGTGTCAAAATCAGAATGCCTAGCTGTAGACAGGGATTATTGGCGAACATGCATTCAAACAAGTTTCTGAAAAACATTGTTATAATGCCAGTGGAACACTACCACATCAGAATATTGAGGACAGAAAGTAGGATGCATTGTTTGTGAAGCAATGCCATCTGTTAGAAGCAGTTTAGTGTCAAATCTGATTAACAGGCTATTTTAACAAGTAACAGAATCCCTGGGGAATTAAATACTCACATTGTATTGAAAAGCACAGTGTTAGGACTATATGAGCAACAGTCTGGTCACAATGGTAAGAATAACTGTGACACACTGAAGGAGACAAAAGAAGTTCCAAAGACAGAAGCAACAAAATATTGTAGGCTTCAACTGTCAGAACAGGACAGGAAGCCAAGATTAAAAGTCTAGACACCATTAATGACTCCTTCACCTAGCAAGCTGTCAGAGAAGCCATATGAGGAGAAAGTGTTCTTGACTTCATCAGAAGTAAAACACAAATTTTATTTTGAAATCCTATTCAAAGTGACACTGCTTGAGAGTTACTCTGTAATGGTGATTAAAGAAGTACTCAAAAATCCTTTAACAGAGTGATAAACAGTCAAATGTTTGTGTTTATCTTCAACAACCTGAACTATATAAAGATAAAAAGCTTCTTAACAAAACAAAAACAAACCACAAAAAGGATTAAAAAGGTTCCAAGAACAGTTAAATCCTTGAAAGCAGCATGAAGGCTATTTAAAAGCCTCATATTTGATGCTAATCATCAAAGATTTTAGAAAGGGGAAGAAAAAAAATCTAGCATAGCTAAATAGCAGTGAAAGGAAGCTTCAGTAGAAGAAAACATCTTTAAAACAGCTAAAGTTTTGTCAAAGGAGGAAAACAAAAAAGACTGTAAATTGTGACAAGTGAAATGTAAAAACACTGTAAGGCAGGTCAATAAGGATAATTTTATCAACTTGAAAAATAAAAAGTAGAATGCAACAGCAACAGACCTGCCAGAGAGCCAGTGGAGTAAAAAGTAATCTGTGTACGAAAAGGGTCTTCAAAGAAGGTGAACCCATAGCAAAACAAGCTTTTCAATTTGCTGTACCCTTATAGTCTGGAGAGGTTCTCTATGAAAGATCTCTCAATAATGGAAAACACTTTAAAGACAGCCTCAAAACAAAGCTAAGAACTGCATTACTCAAAGCCAAAACCTTACAGTTATAATACACAGTCCTATAAAACAGATGGTCCTGTAACATGTAGACCTATAAAAAACAGAAAAGATGACTGCTGCAAAAGTCCCTACCAAGCTTACATCTTTGGATATTGTTCCTCTACCCTGAAAAAACAAAAAACTAAAATAATAAATCATGATTATCCTTAAAAGGTACAGAAATAAGGACAAACAACAACACAGCACAGTTCCATACAAGCAGCATTTAAATTAACTAGAATTTTTCTGCCTGTAAAGGCTGGAACTGAGGAGTAGAGAAAAGGCAAAGCGTAAAACGAAGAACTACCAAATCACATGTATCATGGAGAAGATGACTAGCAAACGATCTCTCTGAAACTACTGTCTGCTCTTTTAGCTGATCTCTCCCTGCTGCTGCACCGGGAGACACAGAGAACATAAAAGGAGGCAGTTCTTCACAAACGGTAAGATGGGTACACATCCACTTGATGATAAATTCTTGGAAGGAAAGTCCATCAAGAACTAATAAGTGAAAAGACACTAGTTGGGGCTCAGCAGGGCCATAAGAGACCTAAGAAAGTATTCTGGACAAATACCACTGTGTGCTTGCCCTGCTCTTACATTTCTCTATTTAGACATCCATCATGAGCTTCTGTTAGAGGCATGATGTATCAGGTGTGCCACAAAATTAAGATCCAGCTTACTGATACCTTTTTAGATTTTTTTGTTTAAGTCACAATAAGAGCACTACACAGTGTAGACTTTAACACAGCTCAGCTGCTCTAGCATTCAAATACTCTATTTCACCAACATAAAATCTCTAAATATTTGACATAAATATATCATCTCCAATACAAAGGCAGAGAAATAGACTAGCAACAGGCTGGAGATCAATTTTAGATGGTTAGCTTGAGTTACTGGAACATTAAATATCCGGGTTACATTGACTGTCTTCAGACCTGTCTAAGCGCTGGGCAGAAACCGGAGCCTGCCTCATGCCACTTGATGAAACAGCCACCCCAACAGGAAAAGGGCACAAGGCTCTTATCTCCCATCTCTGTCTGAAGCGTATCTTCAAACTCCCACAAGAACCAAATATACTGTTTTCAACCAGCCTGCTACTAGTTGTGTCAAAATAAACTTTTATTTAAAACTACTGAACTTTAACTGATGAAGACCAATAAAAGCATATGTATTTTTTTTTTCTTTTACACACACCAGTTTTACAAACGCTCCTGGAAAAAGTTAAGGTTCTTTAAGAGAAGACAACTGCTGACACATATTTGTGTTGGATAGAATTTACAAAATTCAGAACTGGATTAAAAAGGATGTTCTAATAACTAGGAAATTAAATTATTTTAAGCCGTTTAGAATAATCAGTTTACCAAACGTATCAGCAAGGTAGCTTTTCCATCATTAAAAAAAAAAAAAAAAAAAAGCCGTAATAGATTAGTTTATAGCAAGACTTTATCTTTTTTTATGTTCTAAGATCGCCCTCAGGTGGCTAAATGCAACACTGCTGAGGTTACTACTAAAACACTGTCCTACAACATCGTACCGTAAGCAACAGAGATACCAAGAGCACTCGGAACCTCGCAAAGAATAAGCACGAACTCCGCGATCAGCCATCAACCTCAGGAAGCCCTGGCTGAAACGCTCCGAACCTGGTTTTTGGAAGCACAAATAACAGAAATGTATCTGAAGTCGGATACAGTTCAGCAGTTGCAGTATCAGATACACCAGGCACTCCTGACAGTTCTAGGTTCAACTACCCTCAGGATACTTTTTATTAAGAGAAGTGCGATTGAATACATACAAACTTAGTAGCAGCAATAGTGGCAGTAGTAAGAGCCTTAATTTCTCATCTAAAACTGGATCAGACAAGATAAAGCAGTCCTGAAATACTTTTACAACAGTAAATAACTAAGTAACATAGCACCTGTTAAGATATTCTGATCTTTAGATGCAAGTTACTCTTCTGACAGTACTGTTCTCTTTGGCATAAAATTCTGTTTGCGTTGTAAACTAATTGTTTGTAAATACTCCATAGGGCAGCTAGAAGTAACTTAGGATTCTAAATATCAATTAAAATGTCACCTCAGGAAATGACAACCAAAAGACAAATTTGAGTATTCAGGGTAATTAACTAGCATTAAATTATGCAACATCACCTCACAAACCTGCTGTGCAACAAACACACGGGGATTGTGAAATGCAGAAAGCACGTACACAATATTGCTATGGCTATCACGCCTAGGTAATTTTACTTACACTTGCAATCCCCATGAAAGTCAGGCCAGTGTAAGGCCCATAAAGGACTGAGACGACAATGCAGTGGAAACATCTAACTTTTAACTTATCTCCCTTCTGCAGCCGAACGCTTAGGCTCTCGAGCTAAAACTATTTACACGAGCTGTCAAGGGGAAAACATGCCCATTTTAAATCCAGACGTGCAGCAGACCGACACGAACAGGGGGCAGCCCAGCAGCTGCCCAGGAGCGGCGGGACAGGCAGCCGGGAGGCCCCGGGGCTCCGAGCCCGGGCTGCCCCGGCCCCGCCCGGGACCTCCCACCCGCCGCCAGCCCGCGCTGGGGCCGCCCCGGCACCTCCCCACACGCACACGGGGAACCCCACCACGCCCTCCCCCCGCGTGTGGCGGGTCCACGACCCCACAGGGCGCCCGCTCAGCCACCGCCTCCCTTTGACGCCAGCGGAGGGGCGATGGGGGTCACCCTGCCCAGCGGCGAGGGAACTACTTCTCGTGCGGATGGAGCGTTGACGACACACGCCCGCCGGAACTACTTCCCCCCCTCTCCCCCCTCCCCATTCAGCGCCGGCGCTGCTGTAAGGGGATCCGTGCGCGCTCCCCCGCCCTTCCCGCCCGCCGCTTGCGGCCGGCCCGGCCCCGCGCCGCCCCGCTCACCTGCAGCCGCAGCCTCCATAGCCGCGGCGGGGAAGGGGCGGGGGGGCGGCGGGGGAGCCGAGCGGCGCGGCCTGGTTGAAAACGAAAAGGAGCGGGGAAAAGGGTGAAACAAAAATCACTTCCGCGCCAGGGGGCCGGGCCTCACACGGGCCGCGTGAGGCCCCCCCCCCGCCCCCCCCCGCGGGCCTTCCCCCCTGTGGTGAAGAAAATATTATTTTAATGGGTGGGGGAGCGGGCGGGGGCGAGGCCGGCCGGGCGGCGGGTTATGGCGAATCTGCCGCGTCCGACACGGCGGCTTCTTCCCCCGCGACGTCGCACAGAGGGCGCGAGGGGGGGGGGGGGGGCGGGGCGCGAGGGCAGGGGCGGTGGCGCACGCACCGCCCAACGGCCGGGCGGCGGCGCCTGCGCAGTGGTGGCCCCGCGCCCTGCCCCGAGGCCGCAGCTGCTCCCCGCGTCCCCGCTGAGGGCCGGGGGTCCCGGGTGGGACGCGGCGGAGCCCCCTCAGGCCGCCGATGCTCCAGCTGCCGGGACGGCGGCTCCGGGCCCGACCCTGCCCCGGCGCCCGCAGGAGGATGAGACTTGCCCCAGGCCTGCTGACACAGCCCTCGGAGCCGTTTTCATTTCCCACTGGGGATTGCAAACGTGTCTCGGAGAACCTGGTGCTACCAGGTAATGGGGCCAGTTTGAAAGAAAATACCCTTTTCCACCATATTAGCAAGTCCGTAAACAAATACTTGTGTGGTAGTTCACTTGGACTGATGCTGAAGGCCATGACTGTTTCGTAAGCTTATTTTTATCTGAGTGCACTTCAGAAGTTCTACACTTGCCTCAGCAAGCCATAGATCAGCATGCATCAAGAGTCCCTTTTGTTTGATTCAGCTCCTAAGTTATTAATTTGGGTATTATTTCTTTAGTTTTTTTTTTTTTTTTTTCTTAATAGGAGCTCGAAGAGAGGTGTTTCCATGATACAGTAGAACTAATGATGCTGGAATATGCCTAAGCACCCACTTTTCTCAGGTTTTTCTGTTTTGTTTGTACGTTAACAACCACTGAATACCAGGGGGGTTTTAATCACTTTCACTCTTAAGTAATTGTAAATGTTGTATGCATTCAATATTAATGAATTTAGTGCTGAATTTCGTAACGTCTGTTACTGCAGTTAATTTCAGTACAAATGACTGTGTAGGGATCTCATTATCCTTCCTAAACATTAATAGTATTATTTTTTTGTCATGCTGCAGATGTACTCAATGAAGTGTAAAGGGTAAAAATTGTGAAAACAAGAATTCATTTCAGTATTAAATTACAATAAATAATTTCCTGTTGTAAGAGAAATAATGCATATATATTAATTGAGGAATAGCTTATAAAAATATTTTTTAAACTTCACTGCTTATATCTCATTGTGACAAGTAAAATTTAGCCACAGGCAAAAGGCCACAAAACCTATATGTAGGACAAAACAGTGTTTAACCTAGAAAATACTTATATGGTGGTTCACATCATAAATAGTGACTCCAGAGCCCCAAACCCGAGTCACCACAGCTCTGGGACTGAGCCACCTCTGCCAGCACTTGGTCATTTTCTGACCATTTCTGCTGTTTTCCACTGTAACGTTATTGGTGCAGTCTTGGTGATCTTCTTGCCTTGGTGGAAGCAGCCATTCTACCTCCCCTCCGCCCGCCTCTAACCCTTCTCTGCCGGACACTGAAATAATTAGGATCTCTATCTTAACAGCCAGCCTCACAGTTTTACCCTGTGCTCTTTTCTTGGAAGAGTCTTTTGGACTGAACAGAAAAATCCATCACATACAAGGGCTCCTTGAAGCGAACGCCCTTAGATCAGATACAAGAGAAGATGGAGAACAAACCACTGCCCGGTAGCCAAAGGCAGGCGGGTCCCTGTTATTTAACACACCAGGACCTATGGGAAGCTACAGTCGAGGATCTAGCAGGGGTGGGAGCGTGGAGATTTCTAACAAATGTTAAGATCATTATGAGTAGAGGTGTGAGTGTTGGGAACACAGGGAGCTGAAGCAGCGTGTGCTCATCAGGTCATCGATACCGTGGCACACTTTCACGTGGCTCCTCAAGACCCAGATCAGCAAAGCAGAGGGCAGAAGCACCCAGAGAGGACATGAGACAGTACCTCAGCAGTGCTGCCAATGGCTCACGGGGTGGGGCAAGATGAACACGCAAGAGATTAAAATTACTGTCAGCTCCTAAACAGCACAAAAACCACCTCCAAACACCAAGCTTGGAACAACCAGGAAACGTGATGGCCTGCATCCCTTGTCCTCCGTGTCACCACAAGTGATTCCCACTGGACTGCCTGAACAAACTTCCTTGGTGCTTATGACAGGGTGAGTGCAAGGAAATGAAATAATGGGTGTGTGGAACAGTCACCTCTCCTGGCTGGTGTCAGGGTCCGTCCTGCTACACTACTGGCAGCATTACACAGACTTATATTGAGTTTTGCTACATCAGTTGCTACAGATGCAAGAGGAGGGCTTGACCAGAGCCAGTCTGGGGCCCCAGCAGAAAGACTGTGACTAAGCAGCTGTACTCTACCAATGTTCATCCCACTGACACTCCTCTTGCTCAGAATGATTTGCAGGAGACAGCTAATAGGGGAACATGCTATTTAGAATTTATGTCAGAGACCCAAATACAAGGCAGAAGGGAAAGACAACAAAACCTTTCCAGAGGCCATGGTCACACTACTCTAATAAATTTCTTAATTTGTTTCCTCTGACCTGAATGACAGAGCAACATTATAGCACAGTCATGCATGGATATTCTGACCTGATGACAGGCAACATTCAGGAATCTGTCTTTAGCTTGCTGCCTTGACTTGTCCTCTTCACCTTCTGGACTCTTCTGTTGCCCCCTTTTGCCCCTCTTCCCATCCCTGCTCACTACTGCACCTACCAGCTTCTGGAGAATGTTTTCTACTAGGAGCAATAAAGATGAAAGCACATTTGTGCTCAGGCACTCACTACCCATGCAAGGAAGGGATTGTGCTCTTTTTAGGACATGAGTAATATTCATCCTTACCTTGCCATTGAAAGAACATTCTCTGGTCCTTGAGTCACTGAGCATCATTAGAGCAAGTAGGGTGGGTTCTCCTTCCAAGAAAAGTGCTTGTCCCGAACCTTTCACATAATTAGAACCACTGGTTGAGCATCAATATGACAAGTGGTGTGTTACTTTTTACATACGGTTGTCACACACAGTTCTGCTTTGCACAATTACAAGCCTGTGTAAAAGGCCACAATAATAAAGGCTTGTTCTTTACCAAAGAGAAAAAAAATCAAAGCTGGAATTTCTGAGATTTGATGTCTGTCCCAGCCAAAATGTTCTGGGAGCTCTGTATGTTGGAGCTCAGAAGAGAAGGAGACAAGCTATCCCTGCGTGGCCAGGTCACAGCCACTTTAAAACAAAGTCTTTGCAACTCTGAATCACAATTTCCACAGCTTAACTAAACACCATCAAGTTCGTTCAGAAATTCCACCACGTGACATCTTGTTAAAACCCACATAGCTCATCACCAGCACGAGCTCAGATGCCCCTCACACAACAGCTACTCCAGCTAACAGCATAACCAGCATCAATTGGAAGCGTCCTCTCGGACAACAGCCCGCACCCCAGGAGGGAACCCAGTCCCAGTCTGTTTATTCATCTCATTCTGTCCTCGTTTCCTTATTGACTAAATTTAAGGTTCACTCTCCACCCATATATTCCCTGTCTCTCCTGTACCTCTTAGTCTGACCTCTTGCTACCTTTCAGCATCCAGTTCCAATTTTAATTCGCAAGAATATATTTCTTGTTTTCCTCAAAGATTCTTTCCAGGCACTTTCTGCACTTAGTCTCTCGCTCCAGCTTCTGTCGAGCCACTCACAGATAAGCTCCTGTGCACACAAGTGTTCAAATACAGCTACTGGTTCCCTCCCTTCAGTCCTGAGTAGTTCATCTTTCTAGCCCTCATGTCTAGCCAATATCAGTTGACTTCTCCTTAAACAACTCTCATATAATAATAATGAAAAACACTAGAAAATGCAAAGTTCACATATAGATCAAGTTAAGTACTGCACAGGGCTTCAGCTTGCTTCTGCAGCTGGAATCCAGGAAGAGAGTGTAGATGTCCTGACTGAGGGCACAGCAGATACTGACAACTCCTTTCCTCAGTTAGGCAGGTTGGCTTTATTCACTAGCAATGGGAAAAGCACTTCACTGAAAAAGTGTTTTCACGGGTGTGAAGCCAGAGTGCACCTTGCTTAGCTGTTCAGTAAGGGTGGTCCGACAGAATTAAAGTAGTAAAATCACTAAAAAGTTAGAATTAGTACTGCTTTGCACAGCTTTCATCTCCATTTGGTTTTGCATAACCTATTTCTGGGAATCTTTAACATCAGTCATATACTGCATTTATCCAGGATCTCTGACCTGACATTATTGTCAATGGACCTGACCTAGATATGAGTTAGGGCCACAAAGCAAAGGGGGTTGTCTGTAAAACAAGACTGCCTTGTTTGTTACAGAAGCTGGAAAATACTGAGAAGTAAACATGAGGTTTTAAAAAGGAATAGATTTTCTCAAAGAGTTAGTTTGTGATATAGAAACTGTTCATTAATTGTGTCTTTTCTGTTTGATCACCATGGCATCTTGCAATGTGGTTTGAAAAGCGTCATGTATTTCTACAGCTCAAAATTTTTTCATCTCTGCTTAAATGTGATAACTGCTTTTAAAAACCCTTATCCTTGATGTCTTAAATTGAACGTATAAAGTTAGGGAAACATTTTACCCTAAAACTCCAGTGGTTCACTTGCCCTTTTTCCCCACAAGCATTTTGTGAAAATAAAGACATTTCTGTTGAAGCAGCAAATCAATATAAATGCCCCATAAGCACCCACAACAAAATTAATTAAGCCACAGGGAGGATGCAAAGCTCTATATAGGACACACACCAAGTGCTATTTAATTGTCTAAATGAAGCAGTAGTCCTGTGAGAGAAAACAGTAAATTACGTGATCACAGACCTAAGGATCTGCATCAAAAAATACCAGCAAGAGGATAAAAACAGATGTATGCCGACAGTCTTGACGTTGACACTTAATTAGCTTCTGGTGCTTGACTTTCCAACCTTACTGATTTTTATTATAATTAGTATTATTAAAATACAAAAAACCTTTACCATTTTATGAAGTAGAAAGCATAAAGTATTCTATAGTGCAGAACTCAGAGATATGACAAACTAAATACCGTAAGAAGTCTTCAACTTCATGCACGCTTGCTGTAGAATTGAAGAAACCAACCCAAAATATCTGTTGGGGTTCGTTACTAATACAAGGAGTTCTACAGTACATACGCATGTAAGTTTACTATACTTGCTTGCAAACAATTTTTTGGGAAGTACACAATTCTCATTGGAATCATAGTGGTGTTCTCTGTTTTCCTATTTTTAAGAAGAGCAGATTGATCAAAAACCAGTTTTAGATAAACACGGTAGGTATAATCTTAATATAAATGAGATCACTTTACGAACTCGTGAAGATTTTCCCCACTTTTGCATGACAAAGGGCACTGCACAGGACAGCTGTGACCTATATCAGATAGTTCAGAAAGTTGTATTGAACACCGCTACTTTTATACAATTTTTTCCCCTTTTGATCAGCACATCAGGAACTACAATTCTTTTCTCTAAGGATAACAAGTATTTTATTGGATGTTAAAGAATAACATGTTGATTACTAAGTTGTTATCCTTTCAGGTAGTTAAAAGATTTTAATTTAACCTAACTGATCTTTGATAGAATTATTACTTCAAGCTGATGTGTTAATACTAATGAGAATATTTATTACTTGAAGCCCCCTTTGTTTATTCGCTCTTTGAAATGTATCTTTATTACTGCTGAATTAAAAAAAAAAAAAAAAAAAACCACCAAAAAACCCCAAACACACACAAAAACAACAACAAAAAACCCAAACAAAAAAAAACACAAACACTTCCAATTATTTTGTTTTAATTGCTAGATCAAAAGTTTCCTCCTCCCCAACACTGAATGCTTGCAACCAAAAATACAAATATTTACAAAGATATTTCCCAGTTTGCCAGTAGTACCATACTGTAAATTTTAGTATTTTGCATTCCCCACATGCCACTGCAATTCATATTTCTAGACTCCCCTTGGGGTCATTTTAAGGACATAATAGTCATTACAGACGTTACAGAACTTTAGCCGGAGCTCGGCCCACGCCCTTGCAGTGCGACACCCGGTTCAGTGGCGGCGCGGTGGCAGTGGGCAGTGAGCCTCGTCAGCCTGCAGACAGCCTGACAGCCAGCAGCACTGCCACCGAAACAAGTTTTCAAACTAAAAACTTAAAGCTCTCAAAACATACTCTAGATTGATGCTCACTTTATAATCCTGAAGTTGGACATACCAGTTCCTCAGTCACAAGTCCGGCCATGTAAGATACAGACACTTAATTCCAGGCTTAACTTCTTCAGCGCAGGGTGTTAGAGTCTCCTGGTGACAGAACAGTTCCAATTCTCTTCCCACTCTTTTCCCCCCTCCCCAAACTGTTCAGTCCTCCTTGCCAGTTAAGTTTACTCCTGTCTAACTATACCTGTTAAACTGCAGCCAAGTGCTCTATATATTCAGTTTTCAAACAATCTGCATAAAAAACTTGTCTGAAACGAGTTCTTTGTAACCTGGGTTAGTTCTCTCAAACAGCCCACAGACAACTGCACTGAAACAACTAAACAGACAGGAGAGAACAGGAATGGGAGTTGTGTCACCATTCATTGATCCATAATACCTCCTCTTTAATTCCAGTCAATTAAACAGGTTTCAAACCTATCAATCAGTGCAACTATCAGCTTTCATTTTATACTCTAGAGACAGTCTGAGTCCATCACCTTCACCCCTAACTCAAAGACCTGGGCAAACATGTAGGGAACACTTTTCATCATTTTTAAAATAAAAGCACCATGCTTAATGAGAGCAAAGACTAAAGCTTATTAAGTAATTAAGTGGTTCCTCCTGGGTTTTGTAAACTATTTTTCCACTAAGGGAAAACTCTAGCCATATTTACAGATGTGGAGGTATTCAACAGTGTCCATTTAAGATTGTTTCCTTCATGTCCTCTTCCAGAATCTTTCTCAAAGTATTTTAAATATATAATTTAGGGTATATAAAGTATATAATTTAAGTGGGAAGAAAAAAAAAACAAAAACAAAACAAAAAAAAAAAAACAAAAAACCAAACTGAAAAAAAGATGGAGTTCTTTCAAAGAGGAGCTCAAAACCCTATATTAAACAATAATATTAGGTGTTTAAAGTGAATTTACCTTCACTTTCTTGTGAATAATACTGCCCTTTATCCCTGTTCCATCAGTCTGATCATCTGTGCGGCAAAAGTCAGTCCACCACTACACAGGTTTAAGAGGAATTTTCAAAGGTATTCAAGCACGGTTTTTTACCTCACTTATTTTCTGTCCTGGGTTGAGTGAGTGGTGGAGTTTTTTGGCGGCAGGGGAGGGGGCTATCGGGGCGGCCCCCTGTGAGAAGCTTCTCGAAGCTCCCCCAGCTCCACGTCAGCTCCACTTCTGTTTGGAAAATTGAGCCAATCGGCTGTGCCTCTGCGATAACGTATTTAAGAAGGGACGTGGTGACGGGCAGTCGGACTTGTGAGGAGGAGTTGCTGCAGCTGCGTGAACACCAAGGTCAGTGGAGGAACGGAGGAAGAAAGGAAGCGGGAGGTGTGCCGGAGCAGAGACCCCCCTGTATCCTGTGGTGAGATGGCAGGGCGGCCCCCCCCTGCCACCCATGATGATCTACGGTGGAGCAGACATTGATTTATGGCCTGTGGCTTCTGCTTGATGATCAAGGTTCGGTGCCCGAAGAAGGCCGGGGTCTCATGGGAAAAGGCAGCCCCGCTGCTGTAATTCAGTGCTGGGAGGATTGCAGCATGCAGGGGAGTCCCACACCGGAGCAGCTCGGGAAGGGCTGCAGCCGTGGGAGAGAATCCAGTCAGAGGAAGTTAGTGACCCATGACGGAGCAGTGTGGGGAACGCTGCGGCCCATGGGAGGAATTCAAGTCGGAGAAAGTTTGTGGAGGACTGTCTCCTGTGAGAGGGGGACCACGATGGAGCAGGGGGAACAAGTTTCGGACACTCCCCTCACCGAAGATGAAGGAATTGGCAGCACTGACTGCACCCCCCATTCCCTGCCCCTGCGCCACTGGGGGAGGAGGTAGAGATATCAGGAGCAGAGCTGAGCCCGGGAAGAAGGGAGGGGTGGGGGGAAGGTGTTCTCAAGATGTGGCAATGCTTCTCACTGTCCTACTCTGTTATGCGTTGTTAGTGTCTGTAATAAATGGATGTTCTTTTTTTCTTCCCCTAACGAGTCTGCCTTTTGCTCGTGATCATAAAGGGGAAATTTTTCCCCATCCCAGTCCTATCTCGAACCCCAGGCCTGGCTCTCTGTCCCTTCTCATTGCCGGAGGGGAAGGGAGAGAGAGCTGCTGCATTGTGGTTGGCTGCCAACCAGGCCTAAACCACGACATTTTCCCATTTCAAAGAGAAAACTACTCAAGCTGACGCTGTGCACATTTGGAAGTCTTACTTGAAAATGCAGGAGGTGAATGCTCAGAAATTAAAGGAGGTTATTTTGCAACTAGTTTTATGCTTAAGAAAAGTTGTCATTGCTTTACTGTAAATGCTTCATTCCAACACCCCCCGCCACCACCACCACTGTCTGGAGTAACTATCTGCTTGTTACTTTTATCTGCTATGTTTAATGTGGAGTTCTGTGTTTAGGACTGCATAATTGTTGTTTTCTTGATACAGAACATTAACCAGTAACAACTTTATAATGAAAATGCTAATAAAAATGGGCAGAGCAAAAAGCACGTTTACAAGTCTCTCCAGACCTTAGTATGAGGCTTATCATAATTCTTGCCATTTCAGGATTGTATAGTTTACTGATACTGATTACTCTGCACAGATAATTTTAAAATTATCTCCTGCAGGCCTGAGAGAAAGGCAACAATTATAAATAACTTCAGAAAAAATACATACATACAGAAAATGTTTCTAATAAACAGATTTTATTTTTCTCAGTGTAGCAATATAAGCGCACTGCAGGACTTAGAAATAGCCCATATTAATCACATTTCTGTTTGCAGGTTTATGCTGTTTAATCCTATTACAACTGTACAGCATGTTTTTCCTTTGCTAGGTGATGTCAGACTATCTGGAGACAGCAGCACAGCTGAAACACTGTGCAGATTTAAATAGTGTTTTTCCTTGTTCTTTTAAGGACTTTTGGATTGGGGGTTTCTTTCTTACCCAGGTTCCTGTGAGACAATAAAATATATTTTTAAAAAATGAAGAAGAAACATTAATATATGCTGCTTCTTCAGTCTAATACAAAATGAACACCATGCAGCTGGACTGAGATAGAAATGAATGTGAGAAAGCAAACTCTGCAAGAAGCTTTTAAAAATGTAGCACAGTCAAAATAGATTATTTATATTTGTGATGATGTATAAAAAAATATACAGTGCAACATCCAAACAGCACCCTGATCTCATTCTCTTTACCTTACTGTAATTCAGGAAAAGAGGAAACATAGAAGTACCAAATAGAAAAAGTAAATGCCTAGTACAAATAGCATATTCTCAATCCTGCTAAAAGACAGTGGTATTGAAAAAGGCACAAAGACAGGTGTAGAAGACAGACATCTTTGTTATCGTACTCCTGCTGGGAAAGTTGGCACAGTCCTCACTGAACAGCAAGCTATTTATAGGAGAGTAGAGCAGGGAGGAAAAACAGCACCAGTCATGCTGGGCTTGATTTATTAACTCTACAGTAGGAATTTGACAGCCATGATATAACCTAACTGCAAACTATACAAATGTGATGGTTCCTACATGATTTGTATGATTTTGATTTGATTAGACACCGCATCATATGTTTGGCTTCAGCAGACTACTGTTCTGAATCTTCATCAATCTTCTGCAAGATTAGCATGTCATTAAATAGTTCATACCTTAAGTTCCCTCCTAGGAAATTGAGAACCACCACCACTACCTACCTAAATAATTTTAGTTCCTCCAATGAAATCATACATATATACCTGTGTATATATATATATAAATATAAAAATATAACATACACACCCAATTACCCACATTCTTTTCCACGTACACTTTATTTGTGCTACTAAAATATATGCCTCATACTTTATGTCCTGCTCATGCTTTATTCCCCCCACCCCATAAGCTTAAATAGAATATGACATGCCTTCATCTATCCATCAAGCTTGATGTGTAAGGCAATTCTAAGTTTGTTCAGTACTTGCTTCTTCATTACTAAAACTATTTTGAAGTTACAAGAAACAGTACACACACATTACTATATCCCTAGGAATTTCACCCAGAGAAGGAGAAAGGAAAAGTATTGGGGATTTCCTTATAAGCAAATAAAAGGTAGCTTATTGAAAGCTCTCCCTTTCTGGTGAAAAATACCTGTTAGTTATAAAAATGCAGTAAAAAAATAACCAGCTAGTTATACTCTGACAGTTGTCTATCAAATACATGCAACAGTGGTTTTAGATTGAAGACCACTGCTCCTTCTCATACAAAATCACCATAGAATTCAGGCAGTCTGCAAGTGTAGCATTTACTATCCCTATTCTTTTAGTTATTTACTGTCTCATGCAAAAAATATAATTAAAGAGTTTCCCATCCTTGGTGATTGGAGATGGCACCTTTCAATGTCCTCAGCTCACAGGCAACTCCAAACCCCTCTTTCACTGGCATCTGAAGTCAAGATGCTGGGCTTTGAGCAGTAGTGACACGGGTGTAATTCCCTCTCCTGGCTCTGTGTGGAGAGGCATTGGAAAAAAAATCTGCTGTTAAATTCTTCAGAGTCCATCTGCCTACAGCTTCTGGAGGTCTTCAGAAGCATCCAGAATTTCCTACTGACTGCAGAAGGAGACTGATGGGACTACCGTGACCATCTAAATCCTATAAAAGCAGCACATGCCTACTTCTGAAACAAGGTAAAAAAATGTTAAGGTATCCAACTTGTGTGATGTCGATACCATTGATTTGTTCATTAGTCTTTGCATATTAAAATTGCAACTTCCACAATTAACACAGCCTGATAATTCACCCTTTGATATAGTAAATATTGATGACAGAAAAAAAGTCATTAAAAAGGGAAAAGCTGTAAATAAGTCCTTTTACAGAGTAATATTGCTTGACTGGCCAGAAGTCCTATGACTACCCATTTGTTCTTTGCTCCTTACAAGGAGGAACACACGCGTGTGCACACACACACACACACACTGTTTGCAGATATCTAAACTAAAACCCCTCCCCCTCTCACAGATTACTTTTGAAGGTAGTACAGAGATGACACCACAAACTGTTTTAAGGAAAATTTACAGTTTCACATTTTTCCTAAAATCATAAATATTGCTTATGTTTTGAATATTCCAGCTACTGAAAAACACTGAATTAGATAGTTTTACAGGAAGTCTGCATAACAGAAGATGACCTTGTTTCTCTAAACTCCATCTACTAGGGCTGACAGAGGCTCCAGTTAAACTCCTTAATTGGTATGTTTGAACTTCTTTTTATTACTCTTGCAGTTTAAGCTAATATCTTCAAGTTTCTTTGTGTAATATCTCAAAACTAAGCAACTGTGTGCTCAATCTGGGATTGTCCTCTCTGCCATGATACCAGCATCTCCTAGTCAAAGAACGATATTTTTTCCCCTCCCTCTTCCCTGATAAAAACTTGAGTGACTTTAATTTGTAATTCCAGCGCTCTAAGGAGTTAATTGCTTAAATTGGAGGGTAAAAGAAAATAAGGTTTGTACACCTGAATACTTCCCCTATTTTTGAGTGTTCTTTAGCTCATTTTCTGTATTAACAATGAGTGAAAAATTAAGCTTTAAAGGTTTAGTTATATTTCTTTCTGCCTCATTTATCTTTCTCTGAAAGAACAGCACAGTTGCATAATACGTAAAGTGCAATCCCCAAAAACCATCTGCTCAGTCTACTTTCATTAGTACATCACATCAAGGGTGTTGGGTTTTGAGGGGTTTTATTTTTGTAACACAGACACCATTACTTAAATATCTAATAAAAATACACAAGTTCAGATTTCATGTTCATACAGGGAAGCTGTGCTAATAAATTAGTCATCCCTGTCATCTCAGCTGTCGATTTTGCAAAACTTGTTTATGATTAAACCACCTTATGCATTGTTTACACTTCACGTTTTACATGACTGTCTACATTTGCTCATATTTAGTATCTTCTGATATATTCTGAACCATAACTGAAGCCTGATTATAATTGCATTCTTATTAATAAAAGCCAGAAGAAAGTACCTTTGAAATCAGTGAAGTCACACAGAGGTAATGGAATTTAATGGAATCAGAATCTGGCCTTCAATCACCACTACAGATTGATTAAATGCTCTCAAGTCAGCACTACTTTTCTGCTGTAAAGGGGAATCAAATCTAATGAATAGGTGTGAGCTATCACTGTGATGAAGGCATTGGAAGCTGTTAGTTTAGGGTGACCTCACCCACCTGTTTTTCTAGCAGAAATGCTGCAGCTCAAACAAAAATTCAGGGGAGTTCTGTACTCTACGGTTTTCCACTATCCCATCTGGACGCACTGGAGGAAACCTGCCTAAGGACCAGCAGAACCTTCACGTACCTTGCTGTTCCCACGCATGCAGGCCATGTCTGCAAGAGCTTCAGTAGTGAAGCCATCAGTGAAAGGTCAGAGCTTGGCACAGTGCGAACCTCCACATGCCTGATGGCACACAGAAACACGCGTTCCAGGCCTCTTCCTGACTCCTGAGGGGCCAAGAAAGCTTCTCATCACTGGGGAAGCTCATTCAATGATCCCTTGTCCACCAGGGCAAACTGAAGCCTGCCATCTATGGCTTTGGGGAAATCTTGAAATATCACTTTATCACCCTCTCCCCGAAAAAGGAGATGATGCCTACCTAAAAGCTACCACCCCAGCAATGAAGGTCTGTAGCCCTTCCTGGCCTATCTTGTCTGCCTCTCCCACCCACTTCTTAGCCCCTCCGACCCACGCTTCCTTCCCTCCCCCAACAAACAGTCTGAAACTGCGGAAACTCAACTTTTCTTTCCACCATCTACACACCCATACAGATCCCTGGACAACCTGTCTCAGTCACCTTTCACAAAATACATGTAATGCTCTTGAGATTCTCCACACTGAGGTACGATGCTGACTACAACCGTGGACACACCTAACTCGGACACAGTGGTGGCAAGACAGGGCAGCTGAATGGCACAGTTAGTGGGAGGAGGGCAAGAAACAGACTAGAGCAAAGCAGGAATTGAATGAGTAAGTCCATGCTATTAAATAACTTCTTAGATGACTGTGTCCATCCCCAAGCTTTCTTTTGGAGTGTGCAGAACTGGTTCCTTCCAAAACACTCATGCCCGACTTTTAACTGTTTTGCTTCAGGAACATCTTCTACTAGCCCACCAAGTGGGCTCCTGCTGCCCTGGAGTCCTCTGCCACCACCCAAGCAATGCTACCACTGCACCCTCCGGCACCAGAACGCGCCCCGCCATCACCCCCCGGGGCACGCAGCACGGGCCTGGTGCCTGTCCTGAGAACACTACTCCAGGGAGCTACAGCACAGCCCCCGGGGTCACACACTGCCAAAAGGACAGGAGGGAACATGCACCTGGGTGTGTGTCTTATGACAGGGGCACTACACAGGTGATGGAGGACGTCCAAAGTCAAGCGCTATGTAGTGTGGATCTGGCCAGTCTAGAGAGGAGAGCTCCGAGCACTGGGGGTTCAATCTTTTTGATGGTGGTGGGAAAAGAGCCAGGGGGAAGGAATCACTCCCTGGAGCAAGTGTATTTATCAGTATAGATGTAGCCCGTATGTTGGACAGATTCAAGTCTTAACCTACATCTTATTTACAGGAGGTAAATTCTCTACCCCTAAACCAAAAAGTATCAGCTCCTAACTTTATACAACAGTTCACAGATGCACAGAATGTACTTGCCTGCTTGAAAATAATAATAAAAAAATAATTTATTGAAAAAGAGAGATAATGAGGTTTAATTAAAATGCTTCTACATCAAAAGTGGCTGTTTTAGTAAAGTATTGCAGACTTCCTTGTACATCCCACAATACTAACTGCTGCTTCATCAGCTGAAGTCTTAATAAGCTAACATTCTTATCAGCATAGCCCTAGAAAAAGCTTCACTTTATGGTACAATACCTTAAATTTGCAATTTGACCAGTCAAAGTAAAATTAAGATTAAAAACAATATCCAAGACTTTACTCTGGGGGGGGAGGGAGAGGAGTGGGGTGGGGTGGAGGCATTTTTGCTATTTTTAAGTATCTTAGTTTAAAATAAATGGGCAAAGTATACCACTTTTTTTTTTTTTTTTTTTTTTTTTTTTAGTCTACTTAAATATATTTCAGTAAAATTAGATCCCATTTTTGCTTCAGAAAAATCAGTTCATAGTATGGTCAAATATTGATTCTTAGATATCTTGAAGAAATTAGATTTTATTCCATGTTACAGTAAAGAGACATATTACTTGTTCTTCCCTTGCCAACTCTGTATTTAAATATTGCTAGCCAACAAAAGTTTAACTAGCAAAAAACTTCTTAGGAGTTAAAGTTACCATGGGTGCAATTTACAGTATTCCTACAAAGCACTTAAAATCCTTATAAAGCGTTAGCGTTCTCGTAACATTCCCATATTTACCAGTCAGTTGAGTAGGTCTGTGTACGTCTAATATAGTTAAAACCAAAAGTGATAATACAATACTCAGAATACTTCCTTTAGCTTTATATTTTGTTATATCTCTGTGATATAAGTCATAAGAACACCACACATTGGCAAACCTTCAAGTAGCAGAAGACAAAATTTTTACATAGCATGCTGACTTTGGGAAACACTATTTTCAAGGCTACTCAAGCACCTAATTACTTTATAATCCTTAAGAATTAGGAAATCATTTGTAAATGGAATATTGCCACCCATTTTTTTTTTTTTTTACTCACAATCTCAGAAAGTTTAGATTCTTATGCTCTGTGAAGATTTCCTATTCTATGTAATAGATGAAGACTGATCGCCACATGTCCAGAAACCTCTGAGATCGGCCTCCGTCCTCTATAATGTTTGTTATGACAATGTAGTTGTCAGAGATGGACAGTTTATCTTCATGTAATCAATTAAGATTTTGGGCCTTCACAGAGGCTTTCTCCAAATTAAATAAACTGGTGAATCCTCTTTCCCCAGTGACATGGTTTAAACCCAGCAAGGAGCCAAACACCACACAGCCACTCACTCGCCCTCCCCTTTCCTGGGGATGGAGGAGAGAGTTGAAGGGGTAAAGGTAAGGAGACTCATAGGTTGAGATAAAAACAATTTAATAACTGAAATAGAATTAAAATAATAATACTAATAATAGAATATACAAATGAGTGATGCACAATGCAATTGCTTACCACCTGCCAACGAATGCCCAGCCTGTTCCCAGCTAGCAATCCCAGAGGAGGGAAAAATCCCAAACCAGCAATCCTGGAAGAGAGAGAGCGAGCTCCCCCACCAACTCTCATCTATATACTGAGCATGTTGTTACATGACCTGGAACATTTCTTTGGCCAGTTTGGGGCCATTGCTCTGGCTGTGCTCCCTCCCAGCTTCTCATGCACCTGCACACTAGCAAGACACGGGATGTTGAAAAGTCCTTGATTTCTTCGCAACAACTGAAAACATCACTGCACTACTGACATTCTTCTCATGTCGAATCCCACACTGAATCCAACACACAGCACTATTCTAGCTACTAAGAAGAAAAATTAGCCCTACCCCAGCCAAAACCAGGACACCTGGACAATATAATCTGTAAGACTTGCCCGGTATCTTTCCACACCTAAGAAACCGCCATCTTGTGAACCCCCGAGAAGATACCCTTGTGAAATATTCTTAGCTGAAACTAACCTTGACAATGCAAATTCCTTAACACACAAAAAAGCACAATATTCTCTATTCCACATATTTATAGTGAAAAAACAGGCTCTGTTTAAAGCAGTGAAAAATTATGTACCTGTTCCTGATACAAGATTTAAGCAAAAGCAGCCTGAATTTACTCAGCCCTTAGAGAACAAGGCAGTTTTACAATAACCCTTGTTAGGCCACAGACACTCTTCAAAAATGCATCTAATAAATTTAACTACCAAGCAAAAAGCCACCTCCTATAAAACAAACAAAAAATGAGAGACATCCTTGTAAACATTATCCAGTGAACCTGGTTAATCCCTTCTTCTGTTTACTGTCTACAAATAAAGTTTGTAGTCTGGAAACTCTGTCAAAGAAAGGTCCTTCATACCTCTGCCTTGGAGTATTCACTCCTTTTTCTGTATTGCCAGACTAAAGCCACCAAAGACACTATCGCTGCTTTTGCCTTACCAGCACTTGCTTCCCTACTCTATTTCCTTGGAAGAGAGAACGGAGAACTCTTCCTTTCCTTTGAGGAGACAAGTAGGAGTTAAAGACAAAAAATTCCTTTATTGCAATTAAAGGAATTCTGCATTTCCTTTTGTCTGAAAGGAACCAACTGGAACACTCTACCATTTCTAAGTTTGGAAAAAGCTTTGAACCTTAATTTTGGGAATGGATGTTGTGGTTTAACCCCAGCTGGCAGCTAAACACCACACAGCTGCTCGCTCACTCCCCTGGCAGCAGGATAAGGGAGAATGGGGGGGGAAAAAAAAAAAGAAAGAAGTAAAACTCATGGATTAAGATAAAGTCAATTTAATAGGACAGAAAAGGAAGAAAATAATAATAATAAAAATGATGACGGAACTATATGATTTTTAATGTCCTTTCCAACCCAAACCATTTTATGATAATAATATTACTACTAATAATAATTAGAATATACAAACCAAGTGATGCACAATGCAATTGCTCACCACTTGCCAACTGATGCTGTCAGGTCCCAAGCAGCAGGCCCTGGCCAGCTTTCCCCCCCAGTTTATATCCTGGGTATGAGGTCATATGGTATGGGAGATTCCTATGGGCAGCTGGGGTCAGCTGTCTCAGCTGTGTCCCCTCCCAGCTTCTTGAGCACCCCCAGCCTCCTCCCTGGCAGAGCAAGAGAAGCTGAAAAATCCCTGACTTAGGATAAGCACTACTTAGCAACAACTAAAACATCAGTGTGTTACCAACATTATTTTCATCCTAAATTCAAAACAGCACTATGCCAGCTACTAGGAAGAAAATTAACTATCCCAGCTGAAACCAGGACAGTGAATTAAAAAAAAATATTCAAGGACCAATACTACACCCCACAAAATAAATAGAAATTTGTCATAAATATGTTCTGTTTGCTCCCAGTATCTTTCTAGATTGCCACATTTAAAAATCCCAAAACAACTGTTACTAAAAACGTAAGCACTAAAGTGTTTTTATTTCTGGAAAAAAAAATAAATTGACAGGGTCCAGTTAAAAAAAGCTACATCACCACAACATCATCAAAAAGTTCATGAGCCTAGTCATTCTCATTTTCTGACACCCAAGTACACACAGTAGGGACAACAAGCTTCAGAAAAAGGGAAAACATAATGGAGGTAATGACGTGCCAGTATTTCCTGAACAGATAGATGGGCAGATCTATATGTGCATCTGATAACATGATTAATACTGCAGGCTTTATTAATCAGACTTTATGGGAGTACATAAAACTTTATTACAGAAATAGCAATACTAAATTCCTGCACGTAAATTCACTGCACAGTAATCTCAAGCTGTGAGAACACCATTTTGTGATTAGGACCATACTAAAATGTGTTCTAACTTTTTTTTTTTTTTTCCTTTTAAATTGTTCATTATAAAATAACTAGCCGTTGTGGCTACAGGGGCAGTCTTCAAGAAGGAAAATCAGTGATGGTTACGGCAAATCAGTTCTTTGTTCCCACCAGCCAGCTGGTATACTGCTGAGCACCAGCACCACTCTGGACAGCACACAAGAGCCAGAATGTCTCAATAAAAGTGGGTGAAGCTTCAGACTTTTTTGTTCTGTATGAGCTGAGACAAACACGACACAAGACTGGTAGGACCCTGTAACACTGTGAGAACTTCCTGCCACAAGAGTGGAGGAAGGAAGACACCTTTCAATAATCAGTTCCTTCATTTAAATAATATTGCTTTAGATAGCATTTATATTAATTGTATCAAAATAGTTTAGGGTAGGGGGACATATGCCCCATCATTAGAATTTAAATTTTGGACCCAAAACTCTGTAGGTGCCTGGACTACTTGAGAGAAAGAAGGAAGACTCCAGAGTAAATCAGCACTTCAGTGAAATGCAGAATTCTTCAGTAAGCAACGTTACTTTTTTAGGTAAATGTAATCAGGTCTTTGGAAGTAAAAGTTTCTCTTCCATTGCAATTTCAATTAAAACATATCTTTAAAATACAAAGCATTTTACAATACAGGCAAGCACTCTGAAGTTGAATGAAATCATTATTGCCCCTGCTGAAGAGGTAACAGGTATCAGTAGGCTTTGTTCTGCACAGAAGCTGCCCCCAGGTCCAACGGGAGTTGTGAAGGTAAGAGGCAACAATGCCCAGAACAGGTCAAAAGGGTGCAGTGGGCTAGTGACACGATCACTCCCCTCCAACTCAAAAACTAACCAGTCCACTTCTTCCAGAAATTCAATACCAAGCAGAAGAACACGAAGGAGAGTTTGACAAATTCAGCTCATTTCAAGTAAGCAAATAATGCAAGAACATGAACATCAGCAGTAGCATTTGAAAGCACATATTCAAGTAGTTAAAAAAGCCTACCTGTTCCCAATGAACTCCACAAGAGAAAATGAGTATCTTGTTGCCATTAAAACACTTTCACTTGTTCTGGCATAAATGCATATGAAATTAATCTGGAGCCATTTTTGGACCCAATGTTCAATACAAAGCATGACGTAAATCTGCCACCTACTTACTCTCTAGCAGCACACATTGCACATACTGTGGTATTGAGGCTTTGAGAATGGAAAAGAGAATTTATGTGGTAGAATTCAACAAAACTAAAGAAGCCTCTGCATTTTAATGTCATCCCAAGAAATTAAGACAAAAAACAGAAGTCCAGTCCTGCTCTCCCTGGAGTTTAAACTGGTTTCAACAGCTTTATTTACATAGATAATATACTAATATTATAAGTATAAATCCCACATATGCTTAACTCCCATCTAGAAAACAAGAATCTCTCATGTTATTGAAAATACATAGCAGGTATATTAACCAAAATTAAGCTTCTTCTGAATGCTTCTTGTTTGGAATTTTAAACAACCTATTATTAAAAAGTTGAAGTTTATTAACATGCACCAAAATAAGCATAAAAATTTTGTCATCTCTAATGCAAATCTAGCATTTTAAGGATTGACTATTAGAACTCCTAAATGATAAGGTCTAACTACACCAGTGCAGTGGCAAACAGTCCTATATGAAACATGTTAACGCAAAGTAAAGTTTCTGTTATTAGCATACAGCAGCCATTTAAAAGCTACTCAGTTAAACATTTGATTGAAAAATCTCAAATTGTGCCAGGTGTCCTCTGAATTAAAATTGATGCTGTGTACACAATCTTCTCAAAAAATTTAGTTCTGAATTTTAGCTCTTCTCCTTTCCCTCCCTAGGTTTCTTTTTAGGAAGTAACTTTTCTAGAAAACAAGCATCTACACATTTAAAAATGACAGGGTTTTCTTGCTAGGTTGGGTTTTATTTTTGTGGTGTTCTTTGATTTTTAATCAGTTTTAGCAAATAAAAATAGGAAACAGCAGTAAATTTAAGATACAAAGGAGAATACCTCAAATCTCTGAAAGAGAACAGGTTACTTCAAGTAAGATAATTTTTGGATGAGTGTTTTCCCCTTCTTTTTTGGCTTTTCATATAAAAATTATGGAGAGGTTTTTCAGAGTTTGTATCTTGGCCATACCTGCAGCATTCATGTAATTTAGTGTATTGAAGCAGAAGCCAACAGCTATTCTCTCAGTCTTGGTCTCTAGCACCAACTCCACACACCATACACTAGTGCCTGACCTGAAAACTCCGTATTAAATTACCTTCCCCCACCCCCACTCCCCCCTTGAAGATTCCTCCTTTTGATAAGATCTAGCTTGCTTCTTGTTTTCTTGCCTCTATGCCTTAACACCAGCTTTTCTAGAAGATTCATTTATGCAAGAAGGGGTCGGGGATGTTTCTTTGTTTAACTGCAAAAAAGATTTAACACTTCTCCGAAGGCGACTGTCCCAGGCTTCTATCTCCAGCCTACAATAGCTACAACTCACAGTTCAACAGGATAGACAAGACTTCACGTGCAGTGGGCACAGAAGAGATGATATTTCATGATCTCACACTCAGCTATAACATTTCTGTTGATTATTAACACTAAATTGGAATACAGGTTAAGGAGTGATTTGTTAGCTTACAAATTCCTTAGACTTTAAGTGTAAAATATCTCCAAAGATTATTAATATATCATGTTTTCTACTAGTTAGTAGATAGCAAATTCAACCAATTTATTAATATGTGGGAAAATGCGTTTATATGAAAATGCATTAAGCTATGCACTTCATGTATATGTTTTAGCATGTTTTCCATCACCTGAAGTAAGCAGAGTTCAGTTCACAAAGTATCTTTCATCCCTGCAACCTCCCTTTTTTTCCTGTCAAAGATAAAGCTTGTGTAAAGTTTGGAAAAATAATTTTCTACTTTATTAAAATGGCAGATTTTAAAGATAAATTAAGCCATACTGTTTACAGAAAATTATTCCTCTACTGAGAAAGTGAGGTTATCAGACCACAAATGAACCAGACTGACATAATGCATGGGCCCTGTAAGTAGATGAAGGAAATATTGTTTGTTTCATGGGTTAGGCTTTCCTTTCTTTTAAAGATGCACACATTAGAGGCCTGCTATTCCTTAACACAGGGAAAAAACAAACAAAACAAAGAAAAAAAAAAACAAAATAAACAAAAAAAAAACACAAAAAAAAAAAAACAAACAAACAAACAAACAAACAAACAACTTTGAGCTTTCCTAAGCTGTCTGGACAGACTTCAGCATCAGAGTTAAGACTATTACTACTCGTATTCAACTACTATAGAATCACATGGATTCAACAGTGATTCAGGAGCATTGTGTGAAGTTCTAGGTAGTTTCAACCGTGCCCTTATTCACCACACACAGAGCATCCCTATAAAACGTGAACTAAGATGGTTAGAACTAGCATAGCTGGTCGAGAGGGAGTGCACTGAATCACAGGAAGAACAATCTTAGTGAACACAACAGACAAGAAAGGTGGGTATCATCGTACTTTTATTTAAATAAGCATTTGGAATTTTAGCCTAAGACAAAACGAGGAGGAATTAAACAGAGAAGTAAAATGCGTATTTTCAAAATTTCCATTAAAAAAACTACATTAACTAGGCCTATGTTTTTTTCAGGAGAAATTTAATTTTTGACGAATGTTAAGTGACTTACTGTTGCCACAATATCTATGTAAAACTTCCAGACAATCTTACAAGTCATGCACACTGTATCCTTTTCCTAGCTATTTATCCAATTTTATTTTATGCCATCACTGGTGCCATGGGATTATGATTTATCTGTTTAAAAAGCACCAACTCAACAGAAGAAAAAAGTGAACTATGTGATTTAACACAGAGCTTCAAATTCCGCAGTTATTTTACGCTTGGAATATTTGAACACATACTCTAGGTTAGAAGTTTAACTTCTTGTTTTACTTCAGCACAAGCTAGAACGACAATTACCAAATAAATATGGCTGAGGAAAAATAATATGAGAATTAGTCTAATTCTCTAAGATTTTTCACAGAAAGTAAAACAAGTTAGCAACTTACACCTTTACACCTGCACATGCGGCCAAGCACGTGGATGCACACAGGCACAATACTCATTCTCCTATCAAATCCTCACTAAAACAAAACAAAAACACACCCAAAACACAAAACAAAACAAAAAGAAAAAAACCCAACAGTTTGGCTTACCTTTGGAAATTTCATCTTATGACACTGGTCCTGACACTTTTCAGTGTGTTGTCTCCCTTTGGAGGAGCCAAACTACTTGAAATAGTTTGATAAAAATATCATTATAACCCCAGTCTACTGACCATTTATCCAAGGAGTAGCTAAACAAAACTTAACTCCCCAAACCCAAAACCACTACAGAACTCAAACTACAGCAAACCCCAAATGTTCAAAATATATTAATTAAATGTCAAGCTTCAATAGTCTCTTTGTTTTTACTAACTTTAACATTCTACTTTAACATTTACAAGTGTCCCATCAAAAGCAGCCACAACTGTTCTGTCTATAATAAAAAAATTAATAAGACTCTAGTTTTGGTCATATATTTCTGCTATACAAATTCTAGATCTCAAATACATTTAAAACAAATGTGCTGGAACACCAAATACACATCTACATCTGCTCAGATTGTTTACTCACTATCCATGCTACCAATTAGTTCCAGATAGAGGCACTTGCTGAAAAGATGAATCTTTGCACCTTCTGGTTGGCAGTAATGTTGATTTGAGGATTCTTTCTTGCCATCAAACCCTTTTTTTTTTTTTTGTGACTGCACTATCCCATGGCTACATCAGCATGTGGCGCTGCAGAACACACCAAGTAAGGGAACTGGTCCAGACTGAGAAAGAACAGCAGGTGCTTCTGTCCTGCTGTCAAAATCTGACATTCTCAGAAAACAGCAACTCACTGGAGGATGCTTCTTCAGAAAGAAGATACATGAGCAACCTTGCGTGAAGTTCTCATACATAGTTAGAGATGCCACGAGGCATCTAACTGGGGAACAGAACAGGAAGACATGCAGATTCTTTTCTGGAGGTAAATTTTGACTACATGATCTAAGGAGAACAACTCACATCCCTCATACTTCCTTAGTTCACTCCAACTGGAGAGGTCAAAGCATTAAACAGATGTGCTAAATCAAAATCCACTAGCACTTTTTAGATACATAAACATGTACGCACAGTAAATACATGGTTGTACTGCGGTGTTCACACACTAGAATTTTGCATAAATACAGAATGTGACGCATGCTGCTGTTTGCAGTGCCATGTATTACATATAACCTGCCCACAATGACTTCTGCAAGTTAATAAGACCTCTTTGAGTTTGGAAGCAAAAAATAAAAAGCATGGCAAAAAGCTTAACTATAACAAAAATATTATCTATTGATAATATATTTGCCTTATAAGAAGTACATTACATCTCGAATCTGAGCCTTCAAAATATTCATGGCAATACAAAATTGTAAAAATAATCAAGAAACCAAGTTATGCTTCACAATGCTGACGAATCCCCTGTCCTTCATTCTTCCATTTTAATAAAATATTTGACTTCTTTTTGAACAGCTAAATTTGGTACTTAACACCCTCCAAATGCTGGAGCCGTACTTCATTTAACACCACGTCCATCGCTAGTAGGAATGGGATTTCAGGAGATAAGCCACGATATGAGAGTTACATAGAAAGCAAGAGATGCTGGTCTCCTTCCTTGTTCTCCTATCCAGATCTTCCCCATCAGAATGAGATGATTCTCATTTTGTTAGATATAAAGGGCAACAGAAATGGTTAAATCTTAGTAGTTTTACTACTTTTATGATTTGTTGGTTTGGGATGGGTTTTTTAGCAGTACCCTATGTATCTATTCCTCCTGTGACAATAAGCAAGTAGATAACAAGCAATAAATCACTGCTGCAATTGAGAATTTAACATTCAATGTAAGATTTTAGATTATTTCTCTATCACTAGGGTATCAAAAGTTACTTTTTCAGCAAAGACTTACTATCACAGTTTATTTGCAATTAGAAAAAGATACAATTTCATCAGTTAGACTGTTTCACAATAAACACGTATGCCTTTATACAGCCAGTAAGTCATAATTTGAGTATTAAGACATTTACAGAAATACATACTGCTGCCACAGAAATTATTTACAATACAATAAGCTTATTTGAATACTACCAAAAAATAGTATTGCATTCTTGCCAATATGTCACTTGATCATTGAGGAAAGCTGCCTTTCCAAGTCAGTTGAAGTAAACATCCACCCCCCAGCCCTACCACTTGTTATAGCTGAGTGTAGGATGTTTACAGGAACTAAAAATTAGTTTAACAATATAATTACAGCATTGGCTTTCAACATATGCAAAAATGAATCTGCACAGACATACTTCAATATATTGTGTGAGCTGCAATTTGTGCAGCTCATAAGACATACACAACACTTATTAGGCCTTACTAACATTATGAAGTTGGAATACATGTTTTTAACATTTAATCTTCTGAATATCAGAACACAGTAACACACATGTACCGCCTTATGCTCTCTTATGCTGTAGAGATACAAGGAAAATATGAGAAAAATTTCTCACAGCCCATGGAGATCAATATTCTGTTGCACTTACCTACCAACTCTCTTGATGCTCAGAGTAAACACCACCTAGAAATCTCAAATCCAAATAATTTTCAGAACTGAAGCTCAACACCAAAATATATATGGAAGATTAATAGGGAGGTACAAACTGGGTAACCGCCCTCAAAGATGTCCATCTCAAACTATTTATGCAAAAATAAACCTTTGTGGTGTTGAACAATGTTTCCTTAGTAAGCTAAATTTTACAGCTTTTGTTGCTACATTTGTACACCTTTCTATTTGTGTTGTATATTCTAAGAGTAATTCCCATTCCTCTTCCAGATTGTTTTCACAAGGTGTTATTATTTCAGTCTTCTGCATTCTTATTTTCCTCCACATGGATTTAGCTACTCAGAAATACGAGTCATTATAACAGCAAGAGAGCAAAATGGTATTACTTAAGCTTCAACATCTTATCTTAGATTTTAGAGGTATGCTTAATTTAATGTCTACAGTCCCAAACAAACAAGATCTCAGCAGTCCAGGAAAAGAATGCTTCAATAAACTCAATCAGCCAGAAGGCCAAGCCTCAGACTTCTCAAAGCTCTTGTCTGAACAGGTGTTTTGCAGATTTACTGGGGGGGGGAAGGAACCACAGATGCAGATTATTTCATGCATAGAGGAGGGGGGGAAGCCCTCCAAGTGTTCAACAGTTGTTCTTTGTATGAAGAAAAAACACGAGCTCAAGAATTTCTGCTGAATGCAGCTGCGAGTTCACAGCAAGGGAAGACAGTGCTTCACAGAGGCCAGTCTAAAGTCACCGAAGACTTTGATGTATTGCTTTTAAACGGTCATAAAAACCACAATCAACTAATCCAGACCCCAAACACTAGTCTTCACAGGCACTTCACTTGCTAAGCAAGTGAGGACCTTTGTATTCCTCCTTAGCTTCCATCTCCACAGGTAACTATGTTGCACCTGCATATACAGCATATGACAGCCACTCAAAATTACTAGCTGTGCATCCACAATTCCACTGCTGGCCCCTGGACCACCAACCTGGTTTTCATTCAGCTTTTTTTCCTCTGCTTTGAAATTAGCGAACTGCAAAGCATCAGAAATTGATCCATGACTCTTTATAATATAAGCAGTTGCCACAGGCTTCATGTTAACAAGATGGGGTAACTTGCTTGTTGATCACCAGGCTGACATGTCAAACCTGCCTCCTCCATTTCCAAAATTCATTGTTGTATTTGTGGTCCTGTGCTGCCTAATTCTGCAACAGTTGCTTCAACTCCTCCTCCCCGCTGGCAGAACTGCACAGCTAGCATGCCAAATTCCCATCATCCATCCCCAGCAACCCCAGTACTGCGAGCTCACTTGGAATCACTGCATAAATATGCATTTGGACAACACTTTAAGAGACCCAACCTTCTTCAGTTGTAAACAACAGCCATGCTTGAGACACGTTAAGATGTTCAGTACTTTGTATTTCATGCATAGAAAAAGGAGATCCTTGTATTTCAAACACTTGGCAAAAAAACCTCAAACAAAAATGCATTGTGTTTTGTTTTTTTTTTTTTTTTTTGTAATTTATTTATTTCCTGCAGTTACAAGCCACTTCAATTCGTTTTCATGTGCAGACATATGACAGCTGGTTTTGAGTACATGTATTAGATACTAGTACAATATAAATGTATGCATAAGTAAAATTCCACAAGACTGGACCGACAAACTGCACATGAACTAAGTTTATTAAAAAAAAAAAAAAAAAAAAGCACTGTTATCTGGCATGTGGAAAGGCTAAGACAGCACTAACCAAAATTTCTAGTAGATTAATTATGAGAACATGTTTACTTTGATCATTCACAGAAGTTTAACAGAGAAAACTTCCTTTATTCTAAGTCCAAATACTATATAAAACTAGGAAATGCTAAACATTTACAACAAAGTAAGCTTGGAAAACAACTACCAGCATGTTTTTTTTTAAAGAAATCAAGATCTCTAATTCTGCTTCAAAGTCCTTTTGACAAATATACCTACCTGAATTATCAAGCCCAACAGATAATATTTAAAAACTCTGATTGTTAACTGAGATTGTAATAAGTGTGCGAGTTGCTTTAAAAAACAAATCTTTGTAGAGGTGTTAGAAATGAACTGGATTAATAAGTTCACTACCTTCTACCACCACCAGGTACATCCTGTGTCACCAGACAGAACACCCACGTAACAAAATCAACGCAGTTACAGTCATGGGACCGTCACAGAAGAAGAATGGCTGTCCTTGGTTCACATCTGGTCATTCACTGCCTGCCTGAAAATCATTACCTTTCTAATGCTTATTAGCCTAGCTTTCCCAGGATCAAGAAGTCCTAGTAGTTCTAATTCTGATAAATTAAAGAGGAAATCTTTCACTTCTCTAAGTATTTGTATATTTGGACATAATCTCCTTTTACAGAATCATTACAGCAAAGTTAAACAAATAATACCCAGGGTTTACTATACTACCAAATAAATTAAACAGTTCTTTTAAGTGTTAGGGTATAAAAAGATAACATTTTGGGAGGAGGAAGAATGGAGAAATAAAACAGTGCAGGAATATCTTCTGTCTTAGCATCAGCAGAAATTACTCACATATGCCATTCCTTTAAAAATAGAAGACTAGAGAGAAACAAAGGAGTAAAGAAATCCCAGACATGTTTCAGGAAACAGCATGTGCAGATCCCACTCCAAGAAAAGTGGAAAGTGCTGAAGCTTTTTTGCAGGTAGCTGTTCCTGTTGACATGATTGCTTTAAGTTGCTTTGGAACTAAATCAGTAAACAGTTAATTCTGGAGACGTAATTTCAAAATCTGTTATTTACATGAAAAATAAACCATTGTAGTGCCATGGTGGGGTGCAGCACAAACCAAGATGACCTTAACACAAACAAGTGCATTGTTAGTGCAAAAATATATCCTCTGTTGTGTTTTTTTAACATTCGTTTTGGCCTTGGGTTATATCCATCTTACAAACACAAAGAGCACCACTCACTCACAGGAGACTCAGGACATGGAATTTCAGAAAACAACACAAAGCAAGGAACATCAAATACAATGCTTGCTAAGTATTTAACAGCATTTATAACAATTTTTCCCTAAGAGTCATAAGTAACAGAAGCTGCTAAAACAGACGATTCATAAAGCAAGTCTGGTTTATGGATAATAGCACAGGAAGTTAACCACCACTTGCCATTATGTTCCAGTGAAGCATAATTCCACAGCTCATACCACAAAGCAGTGAAGAACTCTGTTCCAATACATATGCAACAGGTTTGTATCTCCATTTCAGACTAGATTCCAAGAAATCATACCTACGCTATTAATAACAATAAAGTTAATTAATTCGAAGGTAATTCAACTCTGTCTACAGAAACAGTGTTAGATAGATAGATAGATGCACGCATATGTATTTATGACAGCTTTTCCTTCTGATGTTGTTCAAAAATAGCCAGGTGCAGCAAACATCTGACTGAAAGCTAGAACTGGTACAGCTTCCAGTCGGGGATGTTTACAGCAACAGACTACTATACATCACTGCAACTGTCTAACAGTACAAAGCAGCCGGTCACCTTCAGAGGAGGGAAAATAAAAAAGAAAATATTTAAGACATGCTTCTATAACATTCCAACCAATTACTGTTCAGCTAATTCTGAAGAAAACTTTATTACACATTCAGCAACAAAAATACAGCTCTAGATTCTCAACTTACATTAAATTAACAGAGTTTCTAAATGTAACATATTAGAATACAAATTCTCAATTTTTAATATACCTTTTAAGACCTCTTTAGGTTCAAATATATATAAATAAATACATTTTATATTTTATTTATACATTTAAAATAGATATAAATAAGATAGGGTGGGATGTTTTAAAGATCCCTTGGTTTTACCTCCCTGTAATCTCAATTCCTGGAGCTCTCAAAAAATAAACAGACTTCGACTCTGAAAATCCTATGAATTTTGCATATAGCTATAATTTCATAATTATTTGTAACTTTAAATAAAGCTATATGCAAAATTAAAGACAGAAACAAAGCAAGCCATATTCATAATAAAGCCTGTATCAGAAACTTGTCAAAATTTTGAAAATACTTTCAGTATCAGAATCCTACCTGATCAGTTTAAAGCTCTATTACAACCAACTAATTAAATCAAAACAAAACAAAACCAAGCTCAAACCCACTTATCTTTGGGTAAGCATTAAAGGAGACTGAGAGGATGAGAGGGAAAACAATAACAGCCTCAGGATGGAACCATTTCACTTACCATCTTCAACAAGTTACTATAAAAGCTCCCACAAGACTACATTCTGTTCTGCAACAATCAATTTTCTCTAAGTACCTTTATAGTATTAAATTTATTACAATGCATGGCACTTGAAAAGAGGAAATAATTGCATTTACATCAAAGTAATTTATTAAGTGCATTTCACTGAGTTAGTCATTGCATATTCTCCTAACATTACGATTCCACACTGTTGTGCGTAGAAGTAATCTGAAAGTCAAAATTCAAGACTCCTGTGGTGCTCCTGCTGTTGCAAAAGTTTCCCCCGTGTTTGCAATGGACATGGAAGGTCTGAAACTGCTATCTGCACATCTTTTTTTAACCACATAATTCTGGCTTGATCATATTCACATAATACTTGTACACCTTAATTTTGTAGTTTATAGTGGAGTGTCTTCCTAACAGAGCTAAAAGCAGATTGATATATTCCCATTTAGCAGTTTTTATTCCTTCAGAAACAAAAGAATTTTGCAAGTAAAAAGTTTCTACTGTCAGATTATATATATAGACGTCAGCAATTTAAGATTGCTTGTTCTGGGGGATTCTGTTTAGGCCTCCACAGCAACTCAAAAAAATAAATTATGACACGGAGTTTAAAAGTGAAGAAAAACTACAATATTCAATATTTCTCAGCTGTAGAAACCAAATCACATCCAGTTTTCAAACAAAGGTTTACTACTGAAACATGGAAACTTGTTAGGAGTAAGTGAATTTTGTTATTACCGCAGTATGCCAAGATTAATGAGAAAGCTGCATGCAGTCACTATGGATACCATGCTGACCTTCATTATTTTTGAGAATAAATAGTTAAAAAGCCAGTGGTCATTTGCAACAAAGGCCTCTTCAGGCTGTTCCAAAACTGAAAATTCCTATTTTATGTTGGAAAGAAATAAGCTATTTCATGCAGAGGTAGGCACATGGTATTTGACTAATTAGGCTGCTGAGCATTAAGTTGCAATGAACCATTTCTTACACTGCTCTCCTTTAACACTTACTTCTTAAGGAGTAATGAAGGTTACTACAATGTCACCTGCCCAAAGAGAACAAACTCTTCACAACCTCCTTTTGTTTTAACATGTAAATTATCACAAAATAACCAATATACATGACAATGAAGTCTCTTGATGCTTTATCAAACTCACTGTCAACTACAAATACTTACACAGCATCTTATGAAGTGGTTATATTTGTATAAAAGGAGTTGAAATATTCATTTCCAAATGTGGTGTTAAAAAAGGTAGAGGCATTACAGATCACTTGGTACAACTAAATGCTTGAAAAATAACTTCTATAAAAGTTCAATCAAAATTGAAGCTGTATATTTATTAAGAAGCATCTTCAGTTATTGTCTCAAACACTTTCTTTTTTAAAACAAATATAAGTAGACAGCATACTCCAGCCTTTGTTAAAGGCACTGTCCTCATTTTTGTAAAGCTTAAAAGCACTGAAAACAAACAGGATTTATTCTAGTGTCATCACAAACTGAAGACTATTTACTACTGGCTTCTGTTAATGCCTTTAACCATTTTTCTTAAGAAGAGCAATAAAGATGTAATTCTTCGACGTGTGAAATCCCTTCCAAGCTCCACATGTAGAGAACACACAGAACTATGTAACTCTAATACTTCTGACACAGGAAATTTATCTATTTGTCATTTTCAACAGCAATGTATGATCACCTGCCTTAGGAACTGTTCAACTGTCAATACTCCAGAATTAGAAAAAAAATAAATACTAAAAAAGGGACACCACTATGATACCTAAAGTTTGTGTTCTTTCACAACTTCACCAATTTTCCCTTGCAGGCCACAGATTTACTGCAATCTTCCCAAGCCTCAAGCATTACTTCATCAGTGACCTGAACTTTTACTGCACCTTTCATGAGCACCTTGAGTAAAGGGCTCAGTGAGATAGGAGGGAGGGAAAGAAGGAGAAAAGAAGAGGGGGAGGAGGCAAGCAGCCAAAGAGAGCTTCTTCCTTCTCTTCTCCCCACATCATAAGATGTCCTCATTCTACAACCAGCATGACCACTGTAACTCATGGAATTTGAAGCCTCCATTGTCACACAGAGAGTTAAACGTAAACTGAGTCAGAGGAGTCTGTTTATAGGTGCTTGTGTGTGTGTTCTGGATTCAGGGTCTTGTCCATCAGTCCATCTATCAAAGCAGTTTAGCCACAGATGCCAGATGCAAGCAAAAGCACGACTCGAAGTGACAGAGGGAGACAGATGCTCACTATTGCTATGATTTTTTTTAGTCATGTGTATTGACCAGAAGAGAACTGAGAATTAAACATTAAATCCTAAATAAGAAGGATTCTTGAACTGCACACAAAATATAGTAGGAAGAATTTCACAGTGGTACAACCAGCCTTCACCAGTGTTCTAGTGGTTAAATCTTGATTTCATAAATTCAATAGTATACTATAGTATAGTCTGTTTAAAGACTAATGCTACATGATTTGATATGCTCTCAATACGGTCTTTTCTCCCTCCCCCCCCAAACTCCTCCTAAATTTAAGTCTAGACAAAAAAATTTGTTTTTAATAGATTCTTTCCAGTTTTACTTTATAGGACTGTTATTATACCAAACTATTTAAATACAAATCCATTCCTCAGATACAATAGGTAAGCAGCCAGAACAGATTTCATACAGTGGTCTTTTTTTTTTTTAATTTCCCCCTCTCCTTCCTTTGGTGGGGGAAGGGCGTCAGGAAGAAAAACTTCACTAGACAGTTTATTTCTGAACTAAGTGCTCAAAGAAATTTATCCAACTCCGAGGTATTAAGTGATTAAATTTTCACTATTTTTATACATTTTTAACTACCCTTAGAGTTCACAAGCATTTTTATTCCACTTTTTCAGGGATCACAAAGAATAAATGAAGCTATTTGCCCCGGGCCAAACAGTGTGTCTGAATCAGCATTACATTAAGAACCGTAGCTTGCAGCTCGTACATAATCCAAATCACATCTCCCATAGCACTTACATCATGCAGAGATTCACATGTGTGTTACTGACTTGAATATTCATTGTATGTTCTAGTGAGCTTCTAACACCCACAGAGTTCACTGTAGCACTAGAAGTTAACAATGCATGATGAATTACGATGAAGTAGGAAGCATACGTAAGTAGCCTTAACACTGCATTTCCTGTGTATTTTCAGGAAAGCACACACTCTGCTTCTTTTGATCACTAATACATAAGCAGTTTAAATTGGGTCATGAAATCTAAAACAATGAAAGAGATTGAATCTAACATTACCAATTGTAAAGAAAGAGGAAAAAAAAAAAAAAGCATCTTGATATTTTAAAAATGTATGGGAAAGCATTAAAGTACAATGTTGGTAACGTAGCTGAGACTGAATTTAAGTGAGGGCTGGAGGCATGTCCCATATATCATTATTTCAGGAAAACAAATACTTAGAACTCCATGTTGTAAAATAATATTCTTATCTGACAAAAGGATACCTAAGGAGGACATACTACAGAAAGTAAGATTGCCCGACATCTGAATCAAGTTAGAACAAAACTATAAATTTAGTCTGCTACAGCTAAGAATGATGGCAGAATTTAGACACCTCCCACACCCCCCAACAGTCCTGTGTTCCTTGGGCTGAGCAACACAGCTCAGCCTGAAGAAACTATATGTTTATTTATGGAATACCATCTTGGCGCTCCATTAGGTGGAGTAACATACCCAAGAAGTTATTCAGACAAATTAAATCTTTATTTCAGGTAATTTGGTAAATTCTGCAGTAATCTGTCATCTCCACAGACACCACAGTGTGCAGGAAGTGGCTAATCCAAGATCATTTTGCTTTAAACATGCAAAAAAAAAAATCCATATTCCACACTAAAAACTTATCATAATTAATTACTCTTATAAAAATCCCAACCAATAGGTTAACCTGCAATCAAGAACAGAAAAAGGAAGAACCGGTATTATCGCCCTTGTATTTCTTTTCCTCATAGTACAGACATTTAGCAGTTTATATTGCTATATGATATATAGCAACACACACTGCTATTTTTGCTTTAGAATTTAAACTTTTCTAGCAGGATAGATACATCAAAGCATTGACCATAAGAGAAACCTGAACAACTAGAACTACAAACTTCAGAGGAATGTGAATACTCAATGTATAAAACCAAATTTTTCATAAAACCCAATCCCTTGTGTTCCTATAAAAGTATTCCTCCTTCAGATTTATCAAGAAATTTTGATTATACAAACTTACTCGGTTTACATATAACTAAATATTGCTGACTACAGTATAGTTCTAACTTTAATTTCAGCTATATACATTTCTCTTTTGGTGCCTCTTACAGGAAAGGAATTTTTGCCTCATTTCTGGCAAAGAGTTACACTGAAAATAGATTATTTAATCTGGAGTATATTCTTGGAGATACTTAATTACAAGCTACTAAAACAAAATCACTGTAAATATTTTACAGCTACCTCTACATGACATGCCTCCATGTTATCCTGAAGAGTGTTCCAATTCCTAATTTGGGCCCATAATCTGCCTTTTCTTCTTTCAAGGTAACCAGTATATCTGGTCCAAGATGACAAAGCTGTCTGTAGAAAATGAGCTCTTTCTTTTTAAAGGCATCTGTAAGTATAAGATTCAGAAGATCCTCCAATCTGAAAAATACAAAGAAAGTTCACAGTACTTAATATACAGTAACTGATCTGATCTTTAAGAACGTGGAAGCCAGAAATAGGAGGGCAAAAAAACCTATTACTTAACAAGAAATAGAAACAAAGAATAAATTGAATAGATGATCTTTGTAGTAGTATCACAAAATCTTTACCCATAAAAAACAAACACACACAAACCAACTTAAATACAAGTAATTCAGTCTTCAGTATTTCCAGTAGTGAGTTTCCTAAAATGAAGCCCTCCATGCCTGCTGACTCAAATATGGTCAAGCATGAATGGAAAAACCTCCCTAAAAAAATAGAGACCAAGAAAGCTATATAAATACATCATTTGTTAGGCTAGGTTGGGGGTTTTGCTTTGTTTCTTTTTTTTTTTTTTTTTTTTTTTCTCCTTTTTTTGAGTGGATATCAATTGAGTCTGATGCAGCAGACTCGAATCAATGACACATTTAGCACACTCCTTCACTTAATGACTTTGCACTCACATTTGCAATTATAATTCTCTGGCAGTATCAGCTGCCAACAATAGTTCTCTGTAACACTGTGATGGAAACAAGTTGAGAATCGCAAGGAGACTTTCATACTGCAAAGTCCCTTTGCTTACCTTTGCTGAACAAGGACACATTTGGATAATGTGCTAATATCAGCAGTCCAACAATTACATCTACACCATATTACTAGATTGCTGGAGAAGCTGGTAAGGGCCACGGCACCAAGAGGTCTACAGGCAATGCAAGACAAATGTTGCCGTTTTAAGGGTAATCCTGTGTGACCACACTCCAATCCTTGCAAATATGTATAGTTACAAATATGACAAATCCTGGCATTTGCACACTTAATTTTGGTGAGAAGGGTCTGGAGATTGTTACTGCAGCCTGTAGATCTTGGTGAAAGCACAGTGTCACAACAACATATTTCTGCTGCTGTAGAAAATGAGCTCAGCTCCTCCACTCACTGCAATTAAATCCTCAATGATCTCACACCGAGAAGTGATTTGTACACCAGTAACAATCCTAACCTTGCTCCCAGAGCAAATACAATTTTTTTAAAATTACTTCAAAGAAAACATCAACCCAACAAGCATGCAAGTCACAAACATCAGATATGTACATGGCACTTGGTTTTACAAAGCATCTTTGTCCTTATGCGCAAGTTAAAAGAAAAAAAAAAAAAAAAACAGTTAATTATTTGTTTTGCAATAATACTCAAGAGACCCATTCTTTTAAGTACACATATACAGACTGCTTCCACAAAGGAAACAGTCTGAGCAACAACAGCATGCAATCACAGCATCCACTTCAGGATCAACAATCTCAAAATCAAAACAAAAACCGTACAATATAAAAAACTAATGCAAAATACCTTTCATCTGCTCTCAGAATGATTATCTCAATTTAAAATGTAGATTTCACCAAGTTCTTTTCAGAAAACAGTTTTCAGGATTTACTGACAGTAATTGGAAAGAGACATAGTGCGCTGGCAAAACAGTTAATTTTGAAAACTTTACTCCATATTCTCAAATCAATCTGATGTAAGATCTAACAAATATATTTAGAAAATAACTACTTTCATAGCCTCACTCAAATACCATTTCCTCTAGAATTGAGCCACCTCCTTAAATAATTTATAACACAACAAGAATAAAATAGACTTTCCTAGTCTGTAAAGATGCCAGGAGTATATCTGACAGATTTGAGTCATGATTCCCTACTCGGAGTAATGTAACATTTAACATTTATTTACTGGACTACAATAGGAGGCGGCACTCAATTTTTTGGGTGTTTTTTTTTTTTTTGTTTTTTTGTTTTTTTTTGAGAAGACAGAAATGACTTAATAGGAAATTTTTTTCTAAATCATGAAGAGAAACCTTTGATTTTCATACTGACTGTTAAAAATTTTGCTTACCAAATGCATTAGTCTTCTTTTGTTCTATTCTATACAGAATTACCAGTATCATCTAGCAAAAAGTGTCATGGCATTCACAAAAGGTTCCTGACAGGCACAAAAACCACCACTCATTTCTGAGAAAGTCAAAAGATGAGTCAGAGTACCACCAACTTCTGGGAGGCACATGGAACACATCCATTTCAAATTACTTCTTAAAGATGTGGACAAAAAGATAATAATGAACAGATAAAAAGCAGAATGTACCCAACCATGAAGAGCTGGAGGGCTACTCTGATGAAAGCTGAATGGTTCATGTAACATACTTTGACCTTAGTATGGCTTTCAACAGTTTCCCACCGCAGTCTCACCTGGGAGCTGAGGAAGCCCGAGCTCAATGAACAGAAGGGAAGCTGAGCTGGAAAAGTGGCCGGATCCCTGGCTCACGCGCCTGCAAGCAACGGCTGAACGTCCAGCTGCAAGCTGGCAAGGGAGGACCCCGGGGGCCAGCACTGGGCTCCAAACACACTCATCAGCAACCAGGAAGACGACACAGAGTGCGCCCTCAGCAAACTGGCAGGTGGTGGTAAAGTGGAGGGGGGCAGAGAAGAAGAGGGGGCTGACACAATGAATGGCAGCACTTCTACCAACACAGACAGACCACGATCAATCCAGGGACGTGGCCAAAAGAAACCTCATTGTGTTCAAGAAGGAAAAGCACAACGCTCTGCACCCAGGGCAGAAGAACCCCATGCATCAGCACAGGCTGGGGAGAGCTGGCTGAGTAACAGCCCTGCTGGAAGGGGCCCAGGTGCTGGGGCAGAAGCCAGCTGAAACAGGAGCCAACGTCTCACTGCAGAGGAGGCAAAGCGCAGAGGGGACTGCAGGTAAGGGATGTCAGCCCTTCTCTGCCTGCCGCTGGCAAAGCCACTCCGCAGACACTGAGTGTGCAGGTGAGGACCCTCGCCTCAGGGAAGATGCGAGGAAGCACGGAGGGTCCAGTCCTGGGTACCAAGGTGGCCAAGGGTCTCAAGGCCATCACCCCCAGGGAGAGGTTGAGGGAGATGGGCCTGTTTTCCCTAGCAAAGAGAAGGCTAGGGACCATCTAAGAGCTGTCTACAGCTACCGACATGGCAACTCTAAACACAGCACAGACAAACTCTCTCAGCACTAGCACACACAAAAGAAAGAGCAATGGCCACAAAAGGCAGCGTGGAAAATTCAGGTTGGACACGATGACAAACTCGTTCACTAGGATGGTGGTGCAGGCCAGGAATGGGCGCCCCAGAGAGGCTGTGGATTCTGTGTCCTTGGGGATTTTCATGGTTTAGTAGGACAAAAACACAGCTGACCCCAGCAAGAACCAGTTAGAGCCCGGCTTGAATAAGTGGCTGGACCAGAGATCTCCAGAAGTCTCTTCTGACCATTATACTTTCAACTCCATGATCACATTTATTCCTGTGATATGCTCCCAGCAACTATAGCCTTGCTTATATAATCATCTCCAGACAAGATGAAGTCAATAAATCTTTGGAAAAAGAATTATCCATAGATGACATCAGTACAGATCTTCCTATAAATCGCGAGGTATTATCAATACACTACAGCGCTAGCAGCTTTGACAGTTCTAAAATCACAAATATCTAATGTTAAAGCTATTTTAATCAGCTGATGCCAAATATAAAAAAAAAAACAAACTACAGAGAAATTGGAAATTGCATACCTAATCCTACTGAATTTAAATATACTGCAAAACACTACCCCATGGTCACCTTTGTAGACCACTCAATGTTCTTCCGGGAAGAAAATAAAATCTTCAATATTACAATTTTATGCCAGTATCTTTAAGAACAGGCAATATGAAAGATTACTTTTCACTTAACTTGCTTGTGGAAGCTCCCTCAAATTTGAAAAAGGCAGTAGAATTTTTCCCCCAGGACATAATTTTGAACATAAAATTTTAAAGTGTCACTCTTAAGCAATACACAAAGACGCCTTACAAATTTTAAGTCTCTATTTTTCCTTCGCAAGTCTCAATTTTGTTTCCTCCAGTATTAAATACAGCCTTTCATATCTTAAACTAAATACAAAAGACAGACAGTTCTTCTGCCACACTACAAATGCAGAGCTTTAGTGATAATCATATTTAAATCAATTACAGTAAATAAAATAAACAGACTGGAAATAATTTAGGAGGACTGGTGCCTATAACTCACTTCTAGCACCACACAGATTAAGCAACAATTCAATGCAGTAGATAAAACATCTTGGTGAAGGGGAAACCTAGGTCATTACCTGACATCATAATCCTGCTTTTTGTGTACTTTTGGTCCAGTGCATCTTAAATTATCTCATGACGTCACTGAGTTTCAAAGTAAGAATGAGAGGTGATCAATTTACTCATTAAGACTAGTAACTAAAATGAACTCTCTTCCTTGCATTGACTGGTGTTTTTCACATCTGGTTAACTAACCAATGCATTAATCCCCAAAATAAAAAAAAAAAAAAAAAAAAACAAAAACCAAACCAACCGACCAAAACCACCTATGCCCACATTAGTGGGTAGTATACAAGAGGATGAGATCTGCAAAGCAAAGCAGTTTGTGCTAAAGACAACATTCAAACTACATATATTCCAGGGGATCTCACTTCAGAAATAGCTCTAGTTCTACCTATGGTCTGAACAGCTTTAATCCAAATGCATTAGCCAAGTCCAGAAGCACACCCTTCAATTTTGTTTCATCCAAAAGAAGTTGATTTGCATGTTCAGCAGAATCAGCAGCAAAGAATGCTATTATCCAACCTACAGTGATAGGCATTCTGGAGATAGTAACGCACAGTTATTTCAAAGTTAATCCTGAAACAATTTTTATTAGCTGCATTTTAAGTCACAGAGCCTAAACACTTAAATTTTATGCATGCCTGCAAACTACAGAGTAATACATGAATGCAACAATTACATGCAGCTGAAATCTTCATCGCATCTCAAACAGAAACCAACTGTGCAATAATAACATAATTTAGTTTTGCAATATAATTATCTTAATGAGGGATGCTGTTGCACAATAATTCCAAAAACAGGAAGAGAATACTCACACCACAGAGCCTGCCTATTGGCACACTTTAAAGATGGTTTACATTGGACATGGCGAGAGCACTGTGGCAGAAGAGTAGTCCTGTTCTCTCTGTCTTCCAGCTGAGGGATTCCTGCTTCCTCCACTGTTGCAAGAATTTTATAATTTCATGATGCAAATTACTTGGACAACTGTATTAGTTGCAGACTAATCCTGGAAGAAGAAAAAAAAGATCAGTTTTCTGCTACAGCAGGTAGCTGTTTTAGTGACAATACAGTGTTAAATCAACATAGGTGAATTGTTTAACCACAACAAGAACCTTTCACCACCACCTCCCCAGAAAATGATAACAATACTCAAACCTCTGGTATCAGTGTTTTCAACGGGGAACAATAATGTAAGCAAGATGTGTATCTCAAAGACACAGTAAACAGCAAAAAAATGTGGCAAAATCATGATCCCTTAAAGTTAGTATCAACTTTATGAGCATTTAGATGTAGCTTCAATACTTCTATGCCTTGCAACAGCAAGCTGACATTTGAAAAAAAAAAAACAAAAAAAAAAAACAAAACAAAAACAAAACAGCAAAGGAACACTAAATTGATTTTTCACTCCCTGCATCAAAGTTCACCCCAACTGCAAGTCTGAAAACTCTCCTTCATTTGTTGTTAACACTCCACGTTAACATGGAGCTCTTCCCACAGACTTCTATGGCAAACACAGCCAGAAGACTCCACCTCCACGGAAATCAACTGAGCAGGCCTTACATGGCAATCACTTTTCCTAAATGCCAGAGGGAGTTACAGGTCTCGCATGTTACCAATGCTCCACCTGCTGGTATGCGGACAGTACGAGTTAGTCCAGAAACCATCCTGACCTTGGAGATGCAAAAAATAAACAAAAATGCTTTCCAAGTAGTCAGAAGTATATAAGGCACCTCATACGAATCAAGCATATGAGGGCAAAACCTCACCTGAAGAACCTGGCAGTACAGTACATTTCTGAATACTAATATTCCTGAAAAGTATCTGTGAAAACCTCTAACTACGGATGTGGTTCAATCCTCCTACAGTGGCTGGCCAGCTACTAACACATCATCATTTTTAACTTCATTAGGTCAAGGGTACAGCTCTGCAGAAAAGTTTGCATAAGAAACACAAGACAAGTCCAAAAGTGGAGTTCCCACCAAAAAAAAAAAATAAAAAAATAAAATCATTGTCTGGAGTTTCTACATTATGAATTTTATTTTATCAGGGTTTTAAAGTGACCTTTAGAGCCCAAAATAAAATCTCATTAAAGCCACGCATCTCCCCAAAACAATTAAGCCAAAAAGGGAAGTAAAGCTGCCCACCTTATTTCACCACAGTTACATATGAAAAATAGTATGTTTACAAAATTAAAAAGTAACCAAACATGTGGCTCTACATAGGAATCCTGCCATACTCAGTTCATAAACCAGATACTCCCTGAAAGATCTTTGAAGAGCAAGAATGTAACAGTCCTTAAGACTTGTTTCACCGGTTCAAAGAGCCGAAAGGTATCTTCATTCAGCTTTCCACAACATCTATCATCTGTTTCAATTGCTTTTTTTAGAAGCCATAGAAATAAGAATAGGCAAACTGAAAAAAATTCCCACGGTGTTTTGAGATTGACTCAGCTTGTAAATCAACTATTTTCCTCGATCTCTTCTCAGCTGTTTACCTGAGTGTGGGACAAGTTACTGAAAGCACTTTTTACAGACACCTGCTATTTCTATTCTTTATCTGAGTGACCAACTGCAAATTCTCAGTCAGCTTTGCAGAACCTTTGTATCTCAAGCAGAGGTCAGCAGAGACCATATTAGCTCAACAGAAATGTCATAAAAACATCAAGAAATGCCACTAAAGAAGCAATATAATAATAATAAAAAAAAAAGATAAAATGCATGTGCAGTTTGTAATCCTCTTTCAATACGTAGAATTAAAACATTAACTGGTACTAGAGTAAAAAGCATCATCCACAGCATTTCTAGAACAAATATGTTCTGTGAAAAATAGTTAAAGTTAACCTATACAATGGAACCAATGAAGGTACACTTAAGGAAATGCTGTAAATGCAGGCTTACAGTCATTGTATAAAATAAATTAAGCACCAGCAAGACCAAAATTTACCGCCCTGCTATAACAAGTGAGCTGCCTTTGACTCCACTTAAATGCAAGGAAGATTATTACAGTTAGCAATATTTGTCAAGCTCTGTACGCAAATGAAATCTTACATTTAATCTTTTAAATTCCAACTTAACTACAATACTATTTAAAAATAGAGCTCCTCAAACTAATTTTATTACCCAACTTAAAACCGTAGTTTAAAGGACAGGAAACATCACAGAGTTATCAGTTACGTGTACACTACAGTGCTTCAGTCTCTAATGATCTGAAAGTCCTATCTGTACAAAGATTAACCAGACAGCCAAAATAACTTCTTGATTCTACAGGGGGTGAAGAAATGACCAAAGCAGATAGCCACCTAGTTCAATTTAACAGCATATTATTAAACTGTCTAAACTATTAAGGAAAATTCTGCAATAGTAGATTTGTAGTGTATCAGTAAATTGACAGAAAACCAGTATTCACTTTTTCATTTAAAGCAGGTAACAGGAAAACATTCCCCTTTTCACAAAGAGAAAAATAATTAATGATTAACAGTCTTTGAGAATTGCAATTTGGTTTTATTGGGACGCCTGTTATTCTTAAGAGAAATTTAAAAGTAACACTACACATAACAGCAATTCAAGCTGCGTAAAGGTCTCGTTTCTTAATTTACCTATAAGCAAGAAGTCAGATTATTAACTACAATAAGAAACTTTGCACTAAAATTTGTGTTGTATAAAAAAGACCAACAAATAAACCAGTACCTCTCCTTGATACTGTAGTATGCAACTTCACATTAACATGCAAAATCACCACTGCAATCAGTTTGTTGGAACCAAGGAATGTTTAAGTACATAGATTCATTTTACCTTCATGAGATTTTACTGCTTCTAGTTAATATTTGGCATAAACTGATTTTTAACTGACCCACCAGCTTAGCAGTGCCTGATCCAACTGGTATGTTTATGAAGACAAGTCATTTTGTCACCATATTCAAAGTGAAAAAACATTGTAAAATTTTGATTAGGCTTTTAAATTCAAGGCAGTCATACAGGCTGAAATAAAATGAAAAATACAAGATCAGACAATCACATCTAAGCACATAATATCTGAGGATATAAACTACTACATTTACTTTGTAATTAATTAATATTAAAGGCATCGGATCAGATGCAGCAACTCATTTTGCAAGTTACAGAGTAATTGAAAATAAAAAAATCAGAGGAGAAGGAAGAGTCAAAATAGACAGATGTGTATTTTAAGCAAATATCACAAGTTTCCTTGTTAAGGAATCTCTCTTGTATCACAGCTGATTCAAGTTTTGAACATGGCAAGCTCTGATTAGTGTTACAGTTTTCTGCTATAAAGGCTGGAGATATGGCATACCAATCTTCTTAAAGGTCTAGAAGTCACCTTAACTTTCCTTGATGCTTCCTTGAAATACTCCCTTGATATATTCAGAACAGATGAGGGACAGGTTGCAGAACAAATAGCTTCCCTGATACCAGAACATTCCCGATGTTCCAGTGACCTGAAAGTGCCTGATCCTGTCAGCAGACAGCTTAGTTATCTCACAGCAAAGGGCTATGTGAAAATGAAGGTGCCCTTGACCTACAGGGAGATCAGAGAGTAGGCTCATAGAACCACCATCAAGAAAAACATCCTTGAAAACAATGCCTTTGTCTTATTGGGATAAAGTATATACCTGTCAAATTAATATTAAAAATTAGTTAGCTGTAGTATTTCTTGTCTTAACCTAATTTGGTGGAAAAGATGTGTTTACGTATCCTTCTAAAAATTAGTGCATTATTGTTTGCTCTTAAAGTTTTATTGGTTAAGTTTACTGAACAATAATTTAAGATAAGCAAAACTCCCAAGTAAGTAGATTGAGGGGCAATGATGAGAAAGAATATTTATTTACAAGCACGGTCTGTATATAATCAGATCATTTAGTTACGAACTTTAGATACCCTCAGAAAACAACAGGTTAACAATACACATTACACTAAGTATATGAGTATGTCGTAAGAACATATGTTAAAATAATGATGCATATCAAATATGGACCAGTCAGTCAACAGAATGAATATGGATATAAAGTCTTTAAGCACAGAGGTGCCTCCAGGAAGAGCCATGAACAACACACAGCTTTTGTGCCCCTAGCCAGAATGCTAGTAAGGATGAGGCAAAAGAAAGGAAGATGTGATGGAAAACTCACAGCAATTAACTTTAAATCCTTAACCAAAGCTAGTTCTGATGCAAGACTACTGCAATGCATATTGACTTTCCAGCTCCAACAGCTAAGATGTGCCTTAGGAATTCCAGGTAACAGCAGCTAGACAGATCACCATTTTCTTACATCAGCACTCAGTGTGTTCTACTTTTACCCTTTTGTTTCCAATTTCTATCTTACTAAACTCTGCCCTCTATTTTATCACTCTGTTTGCCTGGAACTGAGGATATGGGGAAAGTTTAGTGAAAGTTAAAAAAGGAACAACTACTCTGTGCCAGTAGCCCCAAGCAATCTGTGCCCTGGGACATACGCTTAGGAAGCTCACACACTAAGGAGCACTTTCTGCCAAGCAGCAGAGGGTCAGCAGGGCATCTTCCATTGCCAAGCATCAGCTTTGGGAAATAGTACTTTCCAGAAGGTACAAATTTAAGCCTTTTCTGTAGGTTATCAACAGTACACAACATACCTCACCGCTCACCCAAAACTGTGAACTCACACAGATATTTCTGCATATGAAAGTACTCAGTTAGTGCACTGAACAGTCCAAATGATGAACTGAGCAGTTTAAGATAACACAGAGAAAAGAGCTCAGTCTTGAAGAACACTTAGAAACACTTTGAACATCAGAAGAATGATGACCCTGCATTTGGCTGAACCATGCTGTATCTGCGGAGAAAACAATGAAGTGAATGAAGAAAATCCTCTGAGGCTCATTTGGCATTTTGATTTATTATTCTCATATTAAGCCTCCATCATTCATTCTCCACACAGCTCTGACACAGCAAAAGATTTGTTTTGGACTAATTTACTTTATTTCTACATTCTTTATATAAAATGCCCATGTTCTTACAAATTCCACTAATACCAGTTTGGTATCTAACATCATGTTGATTCAGCGTGAAATGTAAGAATTAAACAGCCTTTTAGTAGTCTAGCTTCCTCATTCCCACAGGATTCAACATGCCCTCAGACATGAAACAATCTTATCTAGGGCACTTCTTGTGAATATTTTCATCTTTTTCCTTTATCTTTCTAACCTTCGTTTCTACAGAAATATAGACCTAATTCCCTCAACCTTCCTGTCCTGCTAAAACTCTTTACTGGTGGTGTTCAGACTGAGACATCCTAAGAAGACAGTACACAAGGAGTAAACTGATATTGCTGAATCGTAACTTCATGCATAGAAAATTTATCAGTACTGAATAAATTTTAAACTGCAAGGTGGGCTGTGCCTCTTCTCATTAAGTGCCAGCTCAGACAAAGCAATGATTCTTTATTTGGTAGTAGGACATTCTCCAATTAGACCAGTTCACTGATGTTGTAACTTACAGAACTCCCTAAAAAAGAAAAACACAGGAACATTTTGAAACAAATATAAACAGGTATGACTGAGATTGCTGTTGTATTAACACAGTTACTGACAGGCTGACCAACAGGATCTTGTGCATGCCTTATTACTATAAACTGATATTATAACCTTTCTGAAGCAAGAATCAGTAGGGGAGAAGTTTTTCCACTTCTGAATTTATGGGGGTTTTTTGTATAACCCTTAACACTATGCTAGGCATTACAGGCTCAGTCATTTTTCAGTACAACCATCCCTTTGTTCTTCCTTACCTTCATTACTCCAACAGAGTCTCCAAGCAACAATCTGGAACAGATCACCGAGCCAGGCAAAGATTACCGAGCCAGGCAATGAACAGTTAGACTAGAGAGCTCACCAAAAAGTTTTCAAACAAACTAGATAAAATAAATTATGTAAACAAATTACCACAAATGTGTCTTGTTACCTTCTAGATCATTTCAGAAAAAAAAAAAAATATTCTACTTCCATGCAGCACATCCGTATTATCCAGGCACTAAGATTTTAAAATCATTTTAATATTATTCCAGGTTACACATGCCAGATAGATCTGACTAAATTTGCAGATGAAGTCTATAAAACTGAACATGATTTTTTAAGGTTTTCCAGTCCAGATAGTTCTGAAAGCACTGATGCTTCTCTCATCCCAAAAGTTCCCTCCAACAACGGCAGGCATGCTTTCACCATTATATATATATACGCTTCTGGCTACAAGACTTTTACCTCTCTGTTCCATATAAGACAACAGGAAAAATGCCCATCACATTAACTAAACCAAAAACGCAAGCAGCATGCAAACAGCATACTCACTTGCACAGTCTATTCAGCTTGTCCTCAATCTGATTATTCACCTGTTTTGTACTGACTGCCATCTGCCCACTCCTCCTCCTGTCTGTCTCTGACACAGACTTTGTGCCATCTCATAAGCCTTTTTAAGCCTTTTTTTTTAGCACCTTCCAGCACAGTTCTTCCAGGTCACTGATACATACAGTGAATAAACTTAATTGCAGGATTGTTTCCTGATAGTCCCCAGTCATTACATTTCAAATCAACTTCAATGGAGAGAAGGTTTTGCCATGTAACACTCAAAGACACACATACTTATTTCCTGTCTTTAAATACACTTACATAAATAAAACATGGATACAGATAAATTATACATATTAAATATGTACAGAAATATATTTACATATATACGTAGGATATGGAATAGATTCAAGACCATGTCAACTACTACTCACACTTATTTTCCCACTTAAACTGCAGCATGAGCAGTAATCACCAGCAGATACATACAAGAGTAAGCACACAGGTATTTTTATTTTAGTCAATCCACTGCTTCATAGAACTTGACAGTTGTCTCTGTTAACTCTATGGCTCTTACAGCCAAATCTTATCATGTGTTGAAAAGGATTCTGGGATTAATTATGTAGTTCCAATCTGGCCCTTTTATTAGTATCAGGAATGTTCGTTTCCTAAGTTGTACATGACAGTCATTTAAAACTCCATCTGGCTTTTTTGATTTACACTAGGAACTTCCGTGCTAAGAGTTCATGAATATATTAACTGCACTGATTTTTTTCTTCCTCTCCTAAAGAAAAAAGTTTTCAACAAAAAGCTTAAGTACAAAGAAACCTGTAAATGCCTGTTAGCATGTGGAAATTTAGGAAGTAACAAAGAAAGATTCTGTGCTGCTTCACATAAGGAGAGATTTAAAAAAAAAAAAAAAAGAAAAAAAATCCAAAAGAGCCTTCACTTTACTTTGTCTGCCACTGACCTTTAGACCTGACACCCACTGCATCCTGTGGGAAACTTTTTCTAAGAGCCAGATTTCTTATAAATATTTTAGCAGATTTAAGCATCCAGACTACATTTCATATGCCTACATCTACAGAATGAAAAGGCTATTGAATAATGACAATATATATGTAGACTTTCATATTCACGTTACTATCTGTAAAGCAATAAAATATAACGTAATGGAATTTTGAGTGTGCCAAATGCAGATGCTTTTTGAAGTTTTGGTGGCAGTTTTTATTTTGTTGGGTTTTTTTGTTTTGTTTTGGGGTTTTTTTTTTGGGGGGGGGGTTTATTTGTTGTCCTTTTTTTTAGTAAGGTTTACTCTTACAGCTGCTACAAGTCTCTAAAATGAATAAAATGGCACTGCTGTCCATCTTCCTGCATATGGTTTTAAAACAGATTTGCATATCCTCCAAAAATAACAAAAGCACCAGGAAAAAGCCTACACATTCCTAGACTTGTGTGATAAAAGCAATAGTGATAATTCAGTTCCCTACTCAAAAAAAAAAAAAGTCAAGTCCCTCTTAAACGTTCTGCCAATACATTTCCTTAAACTCTGCAAGAACAGCTCACTTACAGGAATTTGTTTAGCTTTTAAGTGTCAAAGCACTGCACCTGTTCCTCTTCAGATAACCAGTCTCCTTGTCAAGTCTTATATTCCTCTTGTTTCTCCATTACAACAAGAAATTGTTTTGTGCAGTACAGAACAGATCACTTGTGGAAAGTCACAGGAAATGGTTTTTCATTACTTCCATGGGCCACATCAGCACTCTTCTCCTCGTATGCTTCTCCACATCAACCCTTCTTCCCTTCCATATATGGTTCCACCGCAGAGCTATACATCTTGTACAGCCTTGTACGCGACTGTGCTACATCAGTGCTCATAAGGAAACTTTCCAGCTGTACAAAACAAGCCATGGAGGCAGCCAAGGACAACCACGATCACAGAGACAGGTAAGCAGGAATTGGCTTCCTCACACTGCTAGAGCACTAACAAAAGAGACTAGAGTATATTTAAGAAACACTTTTTATTTTTTTAAACTGAAACATTAGCTACTGTTCACAGAAGGTGTCTGATTTACTTAAACTATAAACATTGTGTTACTGCAGGATTTTATGCCAGCAAGTTTCAGCTAGATTTAGCAAGCAAGAAAAACAGAAGGAATGTTTGTTTTTTGAGAGCTTATAATGGAGGGTTTGCTTCAATTTCACCCATCAAGTGACAGTATCTTCATTATGCATGACTAAATGCTAACTACAAGAACAAGTTTAAAGCATTAGTATCTGAAGGCACAATTCCTCACAAAGACCTTGTTACAAGAAGTGCACAGTAATAGTCTATAAAAGCCTTTATTTTCCAGTCTTAATATTATCAAAGTTTCTGCTGAAACTTTAGTCCTTTGGTTTTTATGGCTGTTTTATCACCAACCATCAAAACTGCATTAGTGGTCCATCTATGTATGATACAGATCAAGGCTCCTGTCCAGTAAAACCTCTCTCTCACGATAATCTCCATAGCCACATTACTTCACAGTGGTTACAGTTCCCATTACCAAAAGGAGCAGGGGGACAAGCTGTGTCTCACTCCAAGTTATTCCTCAGATGTCTCCAAGGACAGTATTATGCTCCTGGCATAGATCTCTTCAGCATGCTGGTAAGAAATTTGCATGTAGACATTTGAGACAACAAGCAGCCAGTAACTATTCAGCTCTCAAAACCTACAGTAAGATAACGCCAATGAATTTTCATGCATGAGAACAGCAGGACAGGATGTACAGTGCAAGCTTACATAAGACACTAGGCACTGATGGGAACCAACAGAAGTGAACAGCAGAAATGGCTCAGGAAAATACTGATGTCACTCATATACGTTTGGGTTGCACTGGCCAAGTTTCTCTGATCCTAAAACTGGCCTTTCTAGCTGTTTGTAAAAACTCAGTTTGCTCTGTTCTACAGAAATCCTGAAAAATAACTTGTTTTCAAAAACCCGTATTTCTTCCTAATATTAGGATGAAAAATAAAAAAAAAATAAAATCCAAGTAGATTCTATATTTACTGTAGCACTTATAAGCAATAATCTAAAGAAAGCCAGAAAATGTAATGGAGAACTGGAAAAAGCATGTAATCATGGACACTAATACTTGCTCCTAATACTGAAAAAATAGTTCAAGCACAACTTATCTGTTTTAAAATATGACCTCTGCAAACCTACTAAGGTCAATGAGACTTAGAGTAGTTATTCAGTGAGCCCTTCTTGCATAAATTAAAGATGCCTTAGGGTAGCTATGAAACCGAGTATTTGATTTTTCCAGGGCACCTACATATTATGAATTAACAATGAATTGCCATTTTAGCACAGCAGTTTTTGGTTTTATTAAGGGAAAAAAAAAAAAAAAAAAAAACAAAAAAAAAAAAAAACAACAACACACAAACAAACAATCCCAACTATGTTGTGCTTACCTCCTCCGACACACGAAAGCTTTCCTATTTAATGGTAAAACTGATTATAGAAGTTTCATATTAACTTGCATAGACAAGTGAGAAACTATATATCAAGTTCCTTTCAAAAAACCCCTACAATGAGTCAAATAGTGCTTCTTCCTGGTGTACCCTTCTACAATAGTCTCAAAAAAAAAAAAAAAAACGAAAAGAAAAAGAGACAAGTAATCTAGCTGCGTAAGTTAGTATAAAGCAAAACTGTAAAGAGGGAAAACTTAGCTAGCTCAGGTCAGTATTCACAGCAGCAGCGGCAACTCTCAGCTCTGTGCTTGGCTGCTTTCACCTGTTACTGCAGTGGCTGCACACCACTTCAGAGCAGTGTGTGAACCATGACAGGTAACTCCTTCATAGCTCTAGGACTCCTGTATCGAAGTTTTTCCCTATGGTATACTTCAGGCATTTGATTTCCTGTAGAGAGCATCATATAAAGTGGGAGGAAAAATAACTGTTCCTAAAAGTGTATTCAGTTTATCTTTCATTACCCATGAACATATTGTCACTCTGTTTAGTATCTTCCTGCAAATACAGAGGCACCCTGAGACAGCATCGAGTTAATGCAACTACCCAACCCTGGCAAGTACCACTAAATGGTATCACTGCAAGTTACAAACCGTTGCCAGAAGCAATTTCTTCATCATATCCAGTATATCAGAATACTTCTATTCCAGTTCCCTACCAAAACACCAAATCTAACACCATGTAGCTCAGAGATGCCAACTATCTGAGATAATCGGTCACATTAGAATTTCACAAGGTTCCCTCAGCAATGGAAGAAGACACCAGCTTTGTTCTAGGGAAAGAGGAGGAAAAAAAGACCCACAAACTACTTGCACTGTGTAATGGCAGCTCTTTGAAAGCATATTAGCACACACTCTTCATAAAAATATGAAGTATAAGATGACCACACAGTACAGATCATGCAGCATCACAGGTTATTAAATATCTTTTTAAGCAAGTGACTATTTCCATCAAAGCATAGCTACTACAAGAAAATTCCGCAAGCGAAACACTCACATCCTGGCTAAAGCCTCTATGCTTCTGTAGTAGAAATAACATTGCTATCTACATGTTATTACTATAGCAGATAAGTATTTCACAGTCATTAGTACATTTATTCACAGAACGTTTTTGGAAAGCACCGCTATTCCTCATTCATAAGCAAACAGAGGACTGATGCAGAAAGACTGATCCAAGGTCACAGAGTAAGTCTGTGGTGAAGTAAGGAAGTTCACCTGGTTTTGCCTTCATGCAACTAATACTTTCTGTTAATGAGTCATTGCTGCTCCTCTAAATTACTCTTTAAACATGAAGAGACAACAGACTGCCTGTGGCATTCAAACTCTACATGCTAATAGAAGCTTCACTCCCAGGGTTTTCTAAAAAATATCACACCCCAGGGCCTTGTTCTATACTATCACAGAATCTTACTTCAGCGCTGGGTTGCTGTAGGAAAGAAAAGGGATGGATATATACACACACACATATATATATATAATTATGGAGTCTGCCTTGTTTGTGATCCAGCTTTCTCACTGAAGAAACAAAAAAATCAGTCCTTGCATAGTTTTACTCCCTCGTGCTACAGACCACCGCGCAAGGGCAAAGTGCAGGGAGGAAGGGGCAGTCAACTCGGGAGACAAGTTATGCAAAGCTGGGGGCCGGGGTGGGGGGCAGAAGTCCCTACAGTCCACAAAAAAAAAAAAAAAAACAAAAACCAAACAACCAAAAAACCACAACTTCTGTTCCCAGGTCAACGAGGTCAAAGCGCCATGAGGAGGGAGCGCAGCCCCCAGCGGCTCTGCGGTGGGAAAGGGACCCCCAGCACGGGGGTGACACGGTGAAGGGTGCGGGGCTGCTCTCTCCCCCCCGCCGGAACCCTGTGTCTCCCCTCCAAGTGCAAGGGGGTGGCGAGCCCCCTCCCCAGCCTCACCCCGCTGCCCAGGGGATGGCGGGGGCCGATCCCCCCACCCTCCCCACCACTCGGCGGAATCAGGGCGCTCCCCCGCCCGCAGCACGGCCCCGGCCCCCTCCCCGCGCCCCGCCCGAGGCCGCGGCCCGTCCCTCGCCCCAACCCGCCTCCACAGCGGGGCGGCCCCGCCGGGGCGCGGCTCCCCCGTACCTGTGAGGGCCGGCGGGCGGCTGCGGCCGCGCTCCGCCGCGGGGCCCGCAGGGGCCGCCTCGCCCAGCCCGCTCGCCGCCCCCCGCCGGCGGCCGCCGCCGCCGCCGCCGCCCTCGCTCGGCCGGTGGGTCCGGCGGAGCCGCCCGGCCCCGGCCCCGGCCCGGCGGCGGCCGCGTCTCCTCCTCGCCTTTAGTTTGACCTTTTCCGTGTCTCCGCTCTCTGTCCCCGACACACTTTGACGTCACTCCCATGGCAACCAGTCCCCGCCCCCTTTCACCTCGCGCGCGCGCTGCCCAGCTGCCTCCCCCATTCCCCCTTCCCTTCACGCCGCCACCGCCTTCTCCCATGACGTACGCGCGCACGCGCCGCCGGGTGAGGAAGGGCCACCCCCCCCTCCTTCGCGGCCAATGAGCGTGCTGGGTGGGCGGGGCGCCGCTGAGGGCGCGGTGCGTCGTGTTGAGGGCGCGGGGCGTGTGTGGCCGTTAACGGGAGGGCGGGAGATGCTGCGTGCGGAGCGGGGCGGGGCGGGGCGGGGCGGGGCGGGGGGAAAAGCTGCGTGGGGAGCGGGGGGAACGTTGGAGGCGGCTGCCGCGGAGCGCGGGGCGGAGCCGTGCGAGAGGAAAGGCCTCTCGTCCCCCCCAGAGCAAAGATGAGGGCAAAAAAAGGGAGGGCGCTTCCCCAGAGGAGCGGATCCGCTCCAGAGGGAGAAAGGAAACTTAACACGTGAATTTAAACGCTGCCGTTTCTCTGCACACACATGCACAAGCCAAGCGAGTGCCGCCATGGGTTGCCTGCTCTTTATCCCACGGTGCTCCTGTATTCCCCGAGGATCATCATCATAACATCATCACAGAAGACTGGGTTGGAAGGGACCTCAAGGATCATCTGTTCCAACCTTTCTTGGGAAAAGCACGGTCTAGACAAGATGGCCCAGCACCCTTGTCCAGCTGAATCTTAAAAGTGCCCAATATTGGGGAATCCACCGCTTCCCTGGGGAGATTATTCCAGTGGATGACTGTTCTCATTATGAAAAACTTTCCTCTTGTGTCCAGTTGGAATCTCCCCAGGAGTAACTTGTACCCCTCACCCCTTTTCTGTTGTGTGGCTCCTTGTAAAAGGGAATCTCCGTCTTTGTAGCCACCCGTTAGATACTGGAACATGGTGATAAGGTCTCCCCTAAGCCTTCTCTTCTCAAGGCTTTTTCTCAAGGATCAGGCTGCTTTCCCAGTCGCACAACTTACAGCATGTTCCCGTTGTTTGGGGAGCATATGGGCAATTGCATTTTCCCCAAAATATTTGGCATAGATATCATATATGTAATGTGTATAACATATGGAAGGCTGCATATCTCAATGCCTCAGTGCACAATGTGTTCATAAATTTTTTATGTGTAAATACTTTGTTCCAAATGCTGTCAACTGCAAAAAGGTTACACACACGCAGCGTGCAACCTGTGCAAGGTCAGTGTGTTAGACTCTGGGTTTGTACCTTGTTTCATGAAAGGTGTGTGCATTAACAAAACGTTACATATTGCAGGCCCTATTTTGAGATAAGTGGGCAGGCATGATGTTTAAACACATTATCAATTAGCAATTACACTGTGTCTTTCATCTACCCTACATGCAGAATACACTGCATACTTTATATGTGCCACATATCTGTGACAGCTCCAAAATGACAGTTTCAAACGATTTTTAATCAGAAATATTCATTCAGAAATACAATCCAGTATTCATCAGAAATACATACTGAGATATATTCAATGAACCCTTCCTGAAGATGGATAAAAGGGCACGGCTACAGTTTCCTTGCCTTTGAAATTCATGATACCTTTCTCCCAGAGTATTAACGAACCAGTTTGAATCCCATCACGGCAAGACCAGGATCTGCAGTGTGAATTCATACATGGTCTGGGTCTCACTCATTTGAAGGCAGAGATTTAATAAGGATATAATTTCAAAGAGATCTTTTTAACTATCACTGAATTTGTGACATGGCTTATTTATTACCAGCCCAACTACATTTAGTGTTGTATTACCGAGTGCCAGCAAAACACCCAGATGTGATGATACTCAGCTGGAGCACTGGGGTGGGAGGGGGCTCCTACACAGGCGCAGTGTGGTGTGCGCAGGGTTAGGTGCTGACCTGCCTGCTGAGGGTAACGCCAGCCCGTCCCGGGGAGCCTGTGCGTGGATCTGCTGGCTTTGCACAGCGCTTCTGGTAGGTCCCAGCTCTGCTGAAGCTTGCTTTTTGATGGGTCTCTTGTTTTCTTCCAATCTCCAAACCATGAGGTTGACTGTGGCTGGCTCGTGGGGCTGTGAAGGGGATGAGTTTGGCCTGTCAGCAGCAACCAGGGATGACCGTATTCTAATGGTCGCAACCACCTGGGGCTGATGTGACTGTCAGCCACGATGAGCTGCCTATCCAGACACCAGGACTTCATATTTGTAACGCTGGAAAACTGCAGTGTCCGTGTTACTGATCCCCCTACAAAATCCTTCTTCAGTCAAATCAGGAGGAAGATTTTGAACAGCAAACTCTTGGGAAGGGCATAAATGTGCCACCAGGGATATATCAATATGACACTGGTGCGCCCCAGGGAAGTCGTTTTCTTCCTGCACATCTCCTGTTGCCCCCCAGTTTGGTGAGGACAGTACTTCCTTTTCTCCCAGGGGGTCAAACAGTGTAATCAGTGTTCGTGTGCGCTGTATACTGAGGTAGATAAATACAGTCCTCAGCATGAGTAAATTCAAGTCAAATCCACTTATTTGGCATTTTTATCCATGAAATCTTAAAAATGCCAAGATAAACCCATTATGAATAATTGGGTGTGACAAAGACGAGATGGTGCAACGATGTAGGTGAGGGAGGAGATGGAGAAATCAATCCTAAGGAAGGATCTGGCACTCACGAGGCATGAGAGAGCCAGAACTCATCGGTTCAAATATAATCTCCCAGAAGGGGAGATAGGGTAAAAAAAAAAAAAAAAAAAAAAAAAAAGCAACATCTCTCCTTCTTGCACAGACAATGCCTGAGTCCCACGCCTAATTTCCATGAGAAAGGCCACTTCTGGCATTGACATTCTGTGGCATGGAGTCCCTGCCACAGACCTCCTCCTCAATGCGAGGCTGAAAGGGGAGGGGAGGAATAAACTCTGCTTTCCAAAAGGGCTGGAGCTGCCAGAGAGGCCCTTGGAAAGCCAATTGTGCAATGAGGGAAAACAGGGAGGAAGGATCCTTGCACACAGACACAGTGAAACGCCTGCCGAAAATAAGTGGGAGGAGGGCTAAGAGGCATTTCTGATGCATTTATACAGACTTTGAGTGAGTGCTGGTTTAAAGCAAAATTGTTGACAAGGACACTGATGTAGGGTTGATTTTGAATACTGGAGCGTTGCACTGAAGGCTTTCGTTCATATGCGTAACATCCATAAGTGCTGCTGATTTCAAATCCTGGCTCACACAGAGTTTTTATGAGTACTTTTCATTTGTAGATCTTGGAGGGCTTTACAAAGAAGAGCTATAAGTAAGACAGATGGGAAAGTGAGGAATAAAGAGGGGCTTTAAAAGGGCAATGGATTGTTTCTTTAAGGGTTTCTGTGTATAAGAGCTAGATAAGAACTGTCATTTTACTGAATATAAAATATTTTGCAATGGCACACTGTGCCAAATTACTTGTGCATAGATATTTATGTTATTAAGGCAAAGTTTTGTCATGCTGTGTACAAATTGTCTCTAGCTTAGCTTTTGGAAAATATGAAAATAAAAGCATTTAACGGTAGGTTTTAACATAGTGTATGCATGTTTTAGGCACTTTTAAATTGAACAGATCAAAGCCTTTTATTCCTAAATGCCAGAAATCCAGTGATATTTGTGTAACTATGTAATTTGACCTGTCTGTTTTACACGTTCCCAAGGGTTTATTATAGGCAGCTTTCAAATTAAGTGGGATGGAACATTTGATGCTCTCTTCCCTGGTTTTCAAAGCCTGTGCAGAGCCCATACTGTGTGACTGACACTGCTGTTAAAGCGGTAGCATTTTAGTTTTATCACAAGGTACACAGTGCAGCGAGGGAATGGAGATTACTCTGGTCCTCGTTCCGGCTCTGCCACTCCAAGGCAGCCATTTCATTTCTGTCTCCTTCATCTTTCCCCTCCATGGATCTGGGTACAATATTTCTTTATCCTCCAAAATGTCACAAAGCTTAATTAACCTTGAGAAAAGGAAGGGGTAAATTGCAAACAGGGACAGCATGAGGAAGGCCCTGGCAGTTTTAGCGTCTCCATGCTCATACTCACCTGCATGGGGCTGTTTTACCCCTGATGCTTTACAGTGCCGCAAATTTGGCAAGCTTGGGAGAGCCTCAAATACTTTCCCTGCATTTGAAATAATACTATTATATAACCGGGAGGCAGCCATAGGCTGATGGCTCAGTAATGTTTTATGCAGCAATCCTTTCACCCAACAGTGACCTTGTAACTGGATAATAAAAGCTATATTCCATTAGCAGTTGCACCTGTGCTGCCACTATTTACATTGCAATAGCACCTAGAGGCCCCATTGTATAAGGCACAGTAAAACTATCTCTGTCTGGAAGAGACTGAAAGTGGGAGGGGAAGCAGTAACGGAAGCAAAATGTTTGTCTCAAGGTCATATATCAGAAAAGTAGCTCTGGCAGGAGAAAAACTCAGGTCTCTCAAGTCCCAGTACTACACCCTGTGAGCAATGGCTTTCAGGGAAGAAAGGACATATTTACTTCTAGGAATATAATTATAAAATGCTGGGAGATCACAATGTCTGCAGTTGTCCTTTGTTTATTGTTCTGACTGTAGAAGTGCTTCTTTGGTAGTTTTGGAGTTTGGTTTCTTGTTTTCTTTTTAGATGCTTTAAGATTTCATCAAATATTAAATTGCAATTAAATTGTCAATGCCTTTATGAGAGGCATGATTTTATCTGAAGTACATTATGATTTTCCTAATAACAGACCCAAAAGATCAACATTTCTATTTCAGATTTTTCTTTGTTTGAAATGTTAATTTTTCCTGAAGTAATACTTGCTGGTTTTGCAGTTGTCTTTTGTGGGTCATGAAACAATGAATCTTCAAGTCATATCATCCTACTTTCTATCCACTGTGTTTCTATGTCACTATCAGCTCTGCTTTGGTTTGATCTAGCCAGATGGTATCTCACAAGATGCTAGACATGAATATTTCATATGGTTTATAAGCTGTTTTTCCTCACTCTTCAGTGGTAAAATGTGTTGATTTAAGACTTTTAACAACTTGAGATACTTTCTGGCATAGTGACATAAGTCAGGCCAAAGACAGCTGAGCATTGTTGTCATCGCACAATGGGGGAAGCAGAGGCTGTTTTGGACCACTGGAAAATGGAGCTGAAATTTTTCTCTAAGAGGAAAAAAAAAAAATATCAGGCAGCAATCTTCCAGTCTAACTGTACTTAAGTTACATTTTCTGGACACTATTGAAAGTCAGAGGCAAGATCAATGCAATTTTTCATCCATTGAATCAGCAGCCAAGTTAATCTCACATCTCTGAGCTAGAAACCACTTTGTTTTCATTCAAAGTTAGTCTTATTTCAGTTTAGACCATTTCTAACACTGTTTTCTTATTTACACTATCAAAGTCTTCAGCCACTTCATCCTGTGATATAAATCAATTAATAGTCACCTGCTTTTATCATTTTTCACTCAGGCTTTGCTTTTACTCCTCTTTGAAGACATGAGTGTTTTCTTTTTTTTCTAGACCTACAGTGGTTTTAGTAGATAATCAATACTGAGTTGCAAGTGTTGCACTGAAACTCTGGAGTTTGCAATACCAGTTAATTTGGTTTCTTCAGCCAGACATGAACATTTTTATTTTAGCTGTAAACCTTCTCAGGGGCAATCCAGCTCCAGATTAAGACACACAGAGCTTGATTCAGTTGCCCATACATAGAACTTCAGTGCCAATTAAGATGTACTAGAGGACTGTGCCTAACCTCCAGCTTCTGCTTCAGAAGGTCACAAGTCCACTGTAGATCCTGTGTAATTTCTGCCAGTCCCGTAAATACATCTGAGATACCCTGGGGCATCTCCAATGGCACTTGACACTTCTGTATCAGTTGGTTAAATATAAGTGTCTGCATGTGGGCATCTACATCTGAGCTGAGTGTCTACCTTACCACTAGAGTCATCAAAGATCCAGTCAGAGAAGCCTAGGGAGCATCCATTTGACCAGACCATAAGTGTCCATTTTAGGGTATGTAATCATGCTTTTCTGCTTGACTTTGAGATGACACACTTTTCAGAGCAGGACATGTTTTGCTCTTTAGTGAGCATGCTGGCAACTATTTTAAACACTTTGCACGCAAGACAACAGTTGCACACAGAAGGAGCCATGTAACAAGGGACTGGGGATCTGGGACTTTCTTTCCGGCTAGAAGGCTGAAACCTCAAAAAGGATGGCAAATTCCCAGGCAAAAAAATCCTTAACCCAGATGTGTGTCTCCTCTGTCCCCCGACACATGTTTTACAATCTCCTGGAGTCTTTGATGGTCCATTCATAGAAATGAAGTTGTAGTCCCTCAAGCCACACTTTATATCAATGTCCATCTGCTCTTGTTTAATTTATGTTCTCCACCATACGATACTCTTTTTAGGCACACGCTCCACAGAGAATCTGGTAGGTATAGATTCCCATGTAATATCAATTTGCAGATAAGTAATACCAACCCCTCTTCAAGAAGACATGGGAGGCAAGCAGTGAATGGTGGTAGATGAAGAGCTGGGAGTTGAAGTCAGAGATCCAGGATGATAGGGCAGATCAAGCAGGTGTAGCATAGGGCTAAGAAAAGAAATAAGGAGGAAGAGTGAGATGGATGGGGGAACATGGAGAGAAGGGAGAAGTGGGAATAACAGGTATGCTGCTTGAGAGGCAGTGTCAGATGATGCTGGAAAAAATAGAGGATAAAGCACAGAAGGCAGCTGTGGTCCTTTGGCTAGGCTACAGTATATCCCCAAGACACCAGGGCAACAAAGTGTTGAGATTAACAAGAAATTTGTGAAAGCAAAAGAAAACAGTTAGGCTGTGTTTACTAAAGCAATTTAAAAGGCAGTGTAATTTTGCCCTGATGGCAGAACAGCGTGGGGGATGTAGCATCTCTGCCCTCTGACACACCAGTTTTGCAGGGCCAGAGGCAAAGCACCGCCTGGGTGACTGAGTCCCATCGTCTGCTATTACAAATAGCCATATAATCTGGTTCAAAACCCATCAAACTCTGTTCAGAAAAATAGTTTGAATGCTGCTCCTCATCACACTGCAGCTATTAGGCAGCCTTAGGACATCCCTGTTTGGCTGATTAGAAATCTTCTGGATTAATTTTTTTCTAAGACAATTTATACCATTTGTTTCTGCACCAGGGTTGGCTTTTCACTTACACAGTTCTCCCCAGTGTTTCCCTCCCTGCTGTATTTATAGAAAGCAGTCATGTTCCCTTGCAGCCACCCTTCTGCCAGACTAAACGAGACTCCTTATGAAACAGGACGTAATAAAATAGGCTCTCCATTCCCATGGTCCATCCAAAAGCCCTTCCTTTCACCTAGTCCACATTGAATTTTCTTTTTTCTGAACTCGGTCAGTCAGATGTGATCAGAATATTTAAGAGAGACTGGATAGACAGCAGCATTTTCTTGGGACCATAGCTGCACACCACAGATCTCTAAGACCTGCTTTCAGCCTTGCCAGTCATTATGCACTTACAGCATCCATAGCATCTATCAGTCATGGTCCTTACATCCCATTTCTTCCTCTCCCAATGGAGTGCTTGAGAGGACATGGGTTTTGAGACTCAGCTGTTCCCCCCAACAGAAGCAGGACCCTTCAGATCTTCTGGCTGGTGATCACTTGCCTCCAGGGAGGCAGTGATTCCCACTCCTTACTTCTAGAAGTGCGGATGCCCTTTGCACATGATGAGTTGAATTCATACCTGTATTTAAGATAGCAGCTCTCAGCTCCTGCTTAATTTTGGATCTGTCACCTCTATCAGCCCCAAAGACTTGGAGAAAAGATTCTACCACACAGCTGCACAGCACTGTCAGGGATCTGCAAGGAATCCCAGGCCCACCAGCCCTCCAGAAACTGCAGGAACATAGCAGTAGTTGCTCAGCTATACCTTGCTGCAAGGAGTATTCCCTGTTTTTTTTTGTTTTTTGTTTTGTTTTTTTTTTTTTTTTCCTAAAAATCAGAACAGAACAAAATAAACGTTCAAAATAAAGAAGATGTGATCCCCCAGGTCATCTGTCTTTATAATCTTACCAACTTTCTTTATACAATCTTTATTGCAGTTTTTCCTCAAGAGGCCTTAACCTTCAAACTCCTCATTCCAAGCATGAGACCTCTTTTGCAGTGACTGCAAATAGTCTTCCTAACATATTACTTTCCTTACTTATCAAACCTAGTCCACAACATTCTTGTTTTATAGTTGTTATAATCACAGTCATTGAAGTGCTGATCAGAAGAGACTTCTGGAGATCTCTGGTCCAGCCACTTATTCAAGCTGGGCTCTAACTGGTTATTGCTGGGGTCAGCTGTGTTTTTGTCCTACTAAACCATGAAAATCCCCAAGGACACAGAATCCACAGCCTCTCTGGGGTGCCCATTCCTGGCCTGCACCACCATCCTAGTGAAAGAGTTTGTCATCGTGTCCAACCTGAATTTTCCACGCTGCCTTTTGTGGCCATTGCTCTTTCTTTTGTGTGTGCTAGTGCTGAGAGAGTTTGTCTGTGCTGTGTTTAGAGTTGCCATGTCGGTAGCTGTAGACAGCTCTTAGATGGTCCCTAGCCTTCTCTTTGCCAGGGAAAACAGGCCCATCTCCCTCAACCTCTCCCTGGGGGTGATGGCCTTGAGACCCTTGGCCACCTTGGTACCCAGGACTGGACCCTCCGTGCTTCCTCGCATCTTCCCTGAGGCGAGGGTCCTCACCTGCACACTCAGTGTCTGCGGAGTGGCTTTGCCAGCGGCAGGCAGAGAAGGGCTGACATCCCTTACCTGCAGTCCCCTCTGCGCTTTGCCTCCTCTGCAGTGAGACGTTGGCTCCTGTTTCAGCTGGCTTCTGCCCCAGCACCTGGGCCCCTTCCAGCAGGGCTGTTACTCAGCCAGCTCTCCCCAGCCTGTGCTGATGCATGGGGTTCTTCTGCCCTGGGTGCAGAGCGTTGTGCTTTTCCTTCTTGAACACAATGCGGTTTCTTTTGGCCACGTCCCTGGATTGATCGTGGTCTGTCTGTGTTGGTAGAAGTGCTGCCATTCATTGTGTCAGCCCCCTCTTCTTCTCTGCCCCCCTCCACTTTACCACCACCTGCCAGTTTGCTGAGGGTGCACTCTGTGTCGTCTTCCTGGTTGCTGATGAGTGTGTTTGGAGCCCTGTGCTGGCCCCCGGGGTCCTCCCTTGCCAGCTTGCAGCTGGACGTTCAGCCGTTGCTTGCAGGCGCGTGAGCCAGGGATCCGACCACTTTTCCAGCTCAGCTTCCCTTCTGTTCATTGAGCTCGGGCTTCCTCAGCTCCCAGGTGAGACTGCGGTGGGAAACTGTGTTGAAAGCTGTCCAAAAGTCAGTCTTATCTGGGTGCGGTGGGTAACCTTGGCCAGCAGCCAACAACCCTTCAGCTGCTCTTTCATTCCCACTCCTTAACAGGACAGGTAGAAAAGAGGAGGAAAAACCGGCCGTGTCCGGCACAGGGCAGCCCCAGCCTCTCCCCACAGAGCCCGCCCGGCAGCCCCCTGACAGTGCCTGGATGTGGCCAAACCCTGCCAAAAGCAACGTTCTGGGCAATTCAGCTTTCATCGAAGCAGTCCCTCAGCTCATCACATGAGGCGGGTCAGGCAAGATCTGCCCTTGAGAAGTTTTCATTGACAGTTTCACAAGTGGAGAGCATATTGAGGAAAACTTAGAAGCTGTTTAACAGTGGAGTCTCTCACGCAGAACATCCAATTTTCTCAATTTAAAAAAAATGATTGTTCTAATTTGTCTTCTAATAAAGACAAACTCTTCATAGTCAACTCTTTTTGTGGTTTGGAGTTCTCACTTCGAGGACAATTTGCAAGTGGGTCTGCACTAAGGCTTTGACTCTGCTCTGGTCCTGCCACAGAATGTCAAACCTGCCATCCCATCTCGCCCTTGTCATACCTCTGCTCTGCTGCTACACGTGTCAGAATGATTTTGTTGGAGATCATTATAGTCTCTGCTTGCTTCTGAGTCCCCTCCACAATACATTCATCTGTCTCACTGAAAAATGAAAAAAAAAAAATATCTTTCTGGTTTTAGACCATAATTAGAATATCTTTAGTTATTACACCACTTTTTCTGCTGAATAGATATGCATTTACCCTCTTTTTAATTATAAGGCTAGAAATCTTTTACTGTGATAAATCTCTTGTCTTGCTGTGTTTACTTTTCTCTCTAATGTTTCCCTAGATCAGTACAGCATCTGTGTACACCACGGAGGCCATGGTTCCCATCATTTTTTGACGAATGGATCTCTATCAGCCTTCAGCATTCCTCGCAGAACACCATGCACCGCTATTACCTAAAAATTAATTGGAAACATTATTGGAAACATTGCTTAATGTAGCTCTAGAGACTGGCTGTGAATTAATTACTACAGCTAACTCTACCCCTATCCAAAATTTCTTCTGAAAAACCTCAGGTGCTGAGGACAGACTGGATGGAGAGCAGAGGGAGTGATCCAGTCCCAGGAACTGAGCTGCAATCCTGAAGCGCAATGTGTGATGCTCTGTTTTATTGTGCCAGATCAGATCCCTGCTGATGGAGATATATTAAATATACAAAAATTTTTGGTGTCAGCCATTTCTCCAAAGTCTCTTGTAAGAAGTGGATCATATTCTTTCTTTTAACTACTTGGTTAATTATTTCAGATATCTGAAAGTATTCTGTTGTTTCGCAGTGATCAGTGTGGCAAAATCTACAAAATAAACAACACTGGGGCCATTATCTTGCTCAGATCTGACTGGCATGGTTGTCTACATCTATATTTTTAAACTTTTGCCATCCAAAACAAGATGGTCTCATCCAGACTGCACCAGCTCTTGCATGCTGTGCAGGAATTGTTTGGGAAAATGCTAGCTGGCTGAGATAAAACCATCCCTCTTCTCGTGGTGTAAATTAGGGAGGATTCAGTCCCAGTGCCCAGGAACTTTCCCTGCATTGTTCCATCCATTTCTATGGGTGTAACCTGCATGGCAACCCTGCTGATTTATGTTAAAATAAATTATGTCTTTACAAAACAGGGGAAGGGAGGACCCACAACTGTAAATCAAACACTGCGGCTCTGATACGTGGAAAGATACTGAAATTAATTATTTGCTCATCCCTAGAGGATTATAAGCCTATGAAAAGCAGCCAAAATGGATTTGTTAGGAATAAAGCATATTACACTAATTCAGTTTAGTTCTTTAACCCAGTGGGTAAAGGCAAAACAGTTTTGTCTTGGCTGTAGTAAAACTCTTGACATAGCCCTGTGAAATGTCCTCAGTGACAGACAAAGAAAACTGGTCTATATGAGCACAGCTTAACCCAGATGATACCCCACATCAGCAAAATCCAGGACATCAAGTCCCTGAGGCCACTGTGCATGATGTGGCATAAGGAAGCCTCCACCAGATGGAGGAAGGCATGTGCTAAAATGTCTGAGAAGGAGGAACATCCTCGTTCAGAGAAAATTGCTGTGAGGTGGAGAGCACAACTGGCTGGAAAAGTCATGCTCAAAGAGAATTTATAAATTGTTCAGTTTCCACTACCGAGGTCATTTGGGGCTGACAGATCTACCCCAATTCCAGAATGGTTGGATGTTCTTGTTGCCAAGTTTCTTAATGATATAGAGTATACTCTTACTCAGTTTGCTGAAGATAACATTGTGGGAAGAGACACGAGTGTTTTGTAAGACAGTGTTAGAATTCAGGTAACCATGATAACTTTGAGAAATAGCCTATAACTGATAAAGTAAAATTCAATAATAGTGAGAGTGAAGTGTTTCACCTTTGAAAGAAAAATGAAATGCAAAAAACCCCCAAAATGGTGTATGTTAGTCTATGCCCCAGTATCTTAAAAAAAGAGTACAGGGTTGTATTAGACCAGAGGCTGAATATCAGCCAGCAGATAAGATGGTGTTAAGCCATTCTCATGTATGTCACATGTAAGAGATAACAGGCTGTTATTCCACTCTGTTCATTGGGAGCAAGACCTTTCCTGCGGTATGTGTCCCGTTTTGGGCACACATACTTTTAAGAAGTAAGGTGTGTGAATGTGCATGCATACATCTGTGTATACAGGGGGGAGCTCAGCGAGAGCGACAGGAGTGCTAAGAGATTTAGATAGCATGAACTATCAAGAAAGTGTGACCAAAGGGGGGTGGTTTATTTTAATAAAAAGAACATCAAATATGGATGTGGAAACAGGCTTCAAACAGACAATAGTGCTACAAAGGGGATACTCACCATTTGTTCCCCAGGCCGAGGACAGGACTAGAGAGGCATTTGTTATACACTAAGAGCAAGCTTGCTTAGATGTTAGGAAACATTTAGCAATTAGGAGGATAATTACATACTGGGACATGTTACCGGGAAGGCTATAAAAGCCCAGGACAGGGGCGGCAGTTATATTTGGAGGGTGTAGGTACCTTTCATCTCACCTTGGAGTGAGTAAGTGGTGTGGTTTGAGTTTCCTTCTTGCACTGTCATTCCCAAGAAAGGAGCCTGCCCATTTCCCTGCTTTCTGTCAGCCTCCACAGCAGGGCAGAAGACATTTCCAGTGTCAACAAACAGGAGGTGGCTCTGGTTTTTTTTTTTTTTTTGATGTCTGTTCTTTGTTCCTATCCCTTAGGATATTCTTAAACTCTCCACTGAATCTGTATTGATTTATACTGATAATTGAATTATTGATAATGCTTTTAAAGCAAGAATTGCTACTTTTTTTCCACTTGGTACTATTTAAAATGATTTTTTTTTTTTTTTCACTGAATATTTAGTTGAGTCATTTCCAAGAGTTGTGATAAATTGCAATCGTATGGTTGAGGTTGATATTCCTCAGGGGTTGGTATTGGGACCAGCAGCGTTTAACATCTTTATCAGTGACATGGCCACCAGGATCGAGTGCACCCTCAGCAAGTTTGCTGATGACACCGAGCTGTGTGATGTGGTTGACATGGTGGAGGGAAGGGATGCCATCCGGAGGGACTCGCACAGGCTGGAGCAGTGGGCCCATGCAAACATCATGAAATTCAAGAAAGCTAAGTGCAAGGTCCTGCATATGGGTCAGGACAATCCCAAGCACAAATCCAGGCTGGACGATGAGTGGATTGAGAGCAGCCCCGTGGAGAAATACTTGGGGGTGTTAGTGGATAGGAAACTGACTGTGAGCCAGCAATGTGGGCTCACAGCCCAGAAAGCCAACCATGTCCTGCGCTGCATCAAGAGAAATGTGGCCAGCAGGTTGAGGGAGGGGATTCTCCTCCTCTACTCTGCTCTCATGAAACCCCACTTGCAGTGCTGTGTCCATCTCTGGGACTCCCAGTATAAGAAAGACATGGACCTGCTTGAGTGGGTCCAGAGGAGGCCATGGAGATGATCAGGGGCTGGAGCACCTCCCCTATGAGCACAGGCTGAGAGAGTTGGAGTTGTTCACTGCAAAGAAAAGAAGGCTCTGGGGAGACCTTCAAGTGGCCTTCCAGTACTTAAAGGGGACTACAGGAAAGATGGGGAGGGACTCTATCAGGGAAGATAGAATGAGGGGGGTATATTCCGATTAGACATAAGGAAGAATTCTTTAAGGTGAGAGTGGTGAGACACTGGCACAGGTTGCCCACAGAATCTGTGTCTGCCCCCTCCCTGGAAGTGCTCAAGGCCAGGTTGGACGGGGCTCTGAGCAACCTGGTCTGGTGGAATTTGTCCCTGCATATGGCAGGGGGGTTGGAACTAGATGATCTTTAAGGTCCTTTCCAACCCAAAACATTCTATCATTCTATGAGGTTGCACTATGTTGCCCTTTAGTATCACATGCCAGCATCACAGTAATAACATTACTTTCCTTGCTGGTGCCCAGTGTAACACTATATCTTTGTCTTCCAGATCCTCTCTGCCTTTCCTTATCACCACTTTCATTCTCTGACAGCTGGACAGATCCATGTCTGCAGGCCAAGGGTATCAGAGGGAGTGAGGGAACAGAAAAACTGTTTTCTCTGCAGTCCTACACTATCAGGGAGGCACTGCCAGGTCAGCAACAGTTTCTTTGAGGAGGGTTCACAAACATAAAGCAGCTTGGCAAGGCAGGGATGGGTGGCTGGAGAAGCAGAAGCCGGAAGGACAGATGCAGCTCACACCATCTCCCCATCCTAAACAAAATGCAGTAAGAAGTGAATGCCCAGTCTCTCACTCCCTAATTCTAGACCTCCTGTGGCAGATACATTATATTTTCAGGGTTTGCCTATTTCTGTGTTATATTTTGAAACATATTTTATCAAATAAGTGTGAAGAATATATAAGAGCAACAAGAAAGAAATCACAGCAATATCCAGAAGAAAGTGCAGCAATTTCTTCATTTGAGATATTCTTCTTCAAGATCTCTCAGCTCCTCCACCCTCCTACTTCGATTAGCTGTTCTCCCCCTCATCTGAAATTATGTGAATTTCTTGGCACAGTCATTTTGGGCATGATGAGTTTTGAAACTACAGTTTTAAAGCCAAGTAAAATCCTACCAACTCATGCCCAAGAAGTCAGGAGTTGTCAAAACAAACATTGTTATTTTCCAAACTGCCTCAATCTGCACCTTCTTGTGCTTGTTTCCTCTGTGCCCTGCAGGAGAGTAGAAGTGGGGCTGTGGTCGACAGGCACATGACCTTCCCAACCTGAGCTTTGTTTAAGCCTGAAGAGAAGGGAATGTGACCTTTGCAAGTCATTTATGGCATCTTGCAGTTGGCTTTAAGCTTTGCATCAGTTGTCACCCCAACTTGTTGTTCACTCATAGCATGTCATGCACTCTGTGTGTGTGTAAGTGGTGTGCATGCTCATGCTGCTGTGTGAGTGCTCAAGACAGATACAAGCACAGATGCATCACGCTGGCAGATTTCACAGATGCATTTTCATTATGCCACTGATTGAAAAGCCAGTTGTGTTGGGTTTGTGTGTGGTGGGATTTTGGTAGTGGGGGAGGGGCTACAGAGGTCGCTCTTCTGAGAAGCTCCTAGAAGCTCCCCCGGCTCCAAGTCAGACCCACCTCTGGCCAAGGCTGAGCCAATTAGTGACAGTGGCTGCATCTCTGTGATAGCATATTTAAGAAGGGGAACCTGAGAGGAGGAAGAGGAGTGAGGGAAATACCTAAACAAACAGCAAGGTCAGTGGAAGAAAGGAAGAGGAGGAGGGGGGGAGCAGGAACTCCCCTACAACCCCTGGTGAGAGGGCATCCCATGGAGGTCCATGGTGGATCCTCCTGCAGCCCATGGAGGTTCACGGTGGAGCAGGTACCCGACTGCAGCCTGTGGAGGATCCCATGCCAGAGCAGGTGGCTGCACCCAAAGAAGCCTGGGACTCTGAGGGAAGCCCATGCTGGAGCAGTTTGTCACTGGGAGGATTGTGACCCATGGGAGGGTCCCACACTGGAGCAGTTTGTGAAGAGCTGCAGCCCATGGGAAGGACTCATGCCAGAGAAGTTTGCGGAGGACTGTCTCCCATGGGAGGGACCCCATGCTGGAGCAGGGGAAGGGTGTGAGGAGTCCTCCTCCTGAAGAGGGAAGAGCAGCAGGAACAACAAGTGATGAACTGACCAATGAACTGATCTCAACCCCGGATCCCTTGCCCCCCTGCAACACTGTGAGGGAGGAGGTAGAGAAATCAGGAGCAAAACTGAGCCCATGAAGAAGGGAGAGGTGAGGTGAAGCTGGTTTTAAGATGCGATTGTGTTTCTCACTGTCCTACTCTGTTTGATTGGTAAATTAGTCTTGGTGGTGTTCAAATTAGATTGATGTTCTTCTTTCCCCTAATGAGTCTGTCTTTTGCCCATGACCATAATGGGTGAGTCATCCTTCTCTGTCCTTGTCTCGATTCTAGAGCCTTTTGCCTTTTGTGTTATTTTCTCCTCCCCATCTGTGAGGTGGGAGCAGTGAGTGAGCAGCTGCATGGTGCTCAGTTGCCCTCTGGGCTTAAATTACACCACTAGTCAACAAGAGCTCAAGCTGTACAAGACTTGCTTATTGCAATGCACCCCAGATTTGTCTCACTTAAAAAGCTTGTGAAAATTATTTACCTGTGTTTTTCTTCCTATACTGGATGTAGATTGGCTGTTTTGTATTGCACTACACTCTTTTTTTGCAGCCAAGTTGCTTTGTAGGCTTTAGCTTATAAATGAATGGAGCTCTTCAGAAGCAGAAGGGGAGGCATTTGCACATCTTTGAGGCAATTATCCAAAAACTGTATGAGTTATCCTAAGCTTTGTGAAATTCAGAAGCTAGGAGGGATCCATTATGTATACTTCAAATTATGAAATTTTGAGTTCTAAGGGTTTTTATTATTATTTGTAAGATTCAGCAGATCTATGTCTTAGCAAAAAGTTCATAAACTTTCTGGGAATGCCTGCGAAAGAGCAGCCAGTACAGGAAGGGGTACTGAAGCATGGAAGAGCCAGGGATGTTCATGCCAGGGATGCTCATAGAAGTAATGGCTTGAAGGCTTCAGAAACTGATGGTCAATGAGATTGACCACCTGGCACATGAGCTTGGGTGAGGTGCCCAGCTTGGTGACAGGTGGTTTTCTTCCTGAGCATTAGCTCTGTCAGCACAAAACCATTAATCAGTTTTAAATAAATGTCACTGTAAATACAGAATCTGGCCTGAATCCGGCAAAGTGCTAAGTACGTCCATCCCTTTCTCAGGAAAGCTGGAGTTGCAGGTGGTCTGTCCTTTTGAGAATTTGCTGCTATTCTGTGAAGAAGCAGAAAGAAACTGTAAAAGGCAATAAAAAGCCTATGTTTTTCCTAAAGAATAGCTGACCTCATGAAAAGAAAGTTATAGTCTCTCTTCTCTTTGTTATCAGTGTTGTAAAACTGGTATTTAAATAGTATTTTCTCCCTGACAATTCAGGGGAAATATAAAAATTAAAATGGTGCAGATAAAAGCACCCACATTTTCTAATAACCTCCTCCTCATCTCTGAAAAATCCCCAAACAAACAAACCAAACCTAAAAAGCAAACGAAGAAAACCAGGGTTGCTGGCTCATTGATGTAACAGTAAAAAAAATCAGACCTACTGAGAAATTTCTTGTTATTTTCAGTACTACTCGGTATGTCATTTTTGTGGAGCACTATGTTTTGGTGATGCCCTGCTGATGTGGTAACAGGAACAATCTATCAGCATTGCCATTATAAACCTCATCTTTATAACCTGGATGTGCACATTTTCTGTTACTTGGTATTTGTTATAAAAACATTCAATTTTCTTTTTAATGACTTGTTAATTTTTAAAGTAAAAAAATATAAAAGGTTTCAGAAAGCAAAAAAAAAGAGGCAATTTTAAAAAAGAGAGAAGGATCTACAAATGGCAACATTGTTAATTATTTATAGTTAGTAATAGCTGTAAATTTTATTTGTATTGCAGTAGTGCCCATATACTCTGTAGAATTAGGTGCTGTACAAACACTTGATTTTTTTTTTTTTTTAATGGATTTGGTGCTGGCAGAAAGTGTTGGACTGAAAGCCTTATATTTTTTTTTTTTTTTTGTCTTTGACCGTGCCCTAGTATCTGTCTGAGATTTGGCTTTTATTGTGATGGATGTTTTACATGTACTCAGTTATGTCCGTTGTGAGGAGCACTTTAACGCATGCTTACTTTTAAAAGGGAGCTGAAACACTTGCTATGGAAAAGAGTGTATCTGGAGACCAGAGAACAAGCCTCATCACATAAAGCATATAAAGCACATATTTCTTGCAAAGCCACACTGTAGGAAGTGCAGCAGAGATATCTAGGCAGCCTCCAAATGTGCTGCTGTGTTTACATGGTGCTGAAGACGTGGGCTACTGGTTCAGATACTGGAAGTGGTGCAGCCGTGTTAGTGCAAAACTCCTATTGCACTAATCTGAAGGTTCTCCATGGAGCTACCTAGCTTGGGTCGACCTCCAAGCTGGTGAGACCACATAGCTTTTAGGCCCCCAACTCGGTGAGGCCCTGAATATGTTTCTTCCTTGGCTCTGTCTTGCACAGGGGAGATGTACTCCTTCAGCCTAAGGCTAAACTCCTACATATCGTGGTTGGATTGGGTTGCTACACTGGTGCAAAGCCCCCATGAATTTTACAGTTTCTGTACTGCCTAATGAATAAGCAGGTGTCCTGCTGGTGATCGCAAAAAAGCAGAGGGGAAAAAAAAAAAGAGCACTTCACTCCATTTTTTGGAGTCATTTGGGTATTTCTACCCACCAAGTGACTCGTCCAGGATCACAGAGAGTTACAGGGCACAGACGCAACTGGACCATAGACACAACCATGTTTCTGACACAGTTAGTAGCTAATCCCAGACTTCTTCATTTGTAGTCCAGTGCCTTCCACAGGATTTGATTTGCCCAGAATCCCTCTTGGACGGATGGCTTAATACAGTCTAATTGCATTTTTCTGCCCTCAGGTAAGCTTGTCAGCAGAGTCAGCCTATGATGTAGTTGAGGATAAAAGCAAACAAAGGAACTGAGGCACTTCTAATTTTACTAATATGCAGCTTATCTCTCCCTTCTCACTCTCTAGGCTTGTGCACCACGCTCTCAAATTTACTTTCATTATTACTTTAATTTTTCTAGATGAACCATTATGTCTCAGACTGGTTCTTATCACATATGTACTAACTTTTTGGTTGGATGCAGCATGCCCAGACAGAGCATGCTGTGCTCTTTTTTCATGACAAGTCACACGCACTGTTCATGTAGATTCACATTTAAGCCTCCCTGTCTCATGATGCATTGTGCTGCCTCTAAAGACTAAGTGAGCAGTAACTTTCATTAAAAAAAAAAAAAATCATAGATATATTTTACTACTTGGACTTAGTGCAAATGCACAACTGACTCATTGGCTCAATAGATGTAATTGCTCTCAAGGAGCCTTTATGGTCTATTGTTTCAATTATAAGTGAATTACATAGTTCCTAAGTACTTACTCACTCTGCTTTCAAGGAGAGTGAAAAGACCAAGTCAAAGCAGGAAATCAGACAAAAAGGACATCATTTTATTGAAACTCTTCGCCTTCTGAGTGAGGAAGGGAAACACATCAAACACAGTCCAAGCCACTTGTAAATTACATATTTTATCCATCTGAAACCATTACAAACCCTAAATTGTATAAATACAGATGCTGAGACAGGAAGGCAAAAATTGAACATAATATATGCACGGAAAAGACAAAGTTCATGAGGGATGAGGCAAGGAATAGAGTGAAATAACCTTCCTTCCTGTGATAAGTGTTTGGGCAAAAGGAAAAGGAACAAAACCCAAGGATTGGGATTAGATCTCTCAGAAGCAGAACTGTATTTTGAAGGACATCCTGCTGTTTTTCCTAAGTAGAAAAGGCTTCTAGGATCTGCAACTTTCAGTACCACACACTTACTGTTGAAAATCAAGACATTCTTTAAGAAACTATAGCAAATGCTAAAATTAGGTAGGAGAAGCATAGAAATTATATTACTTTGTAAAATAAGACCTTCGGGTAACAGTCCTCCCAAGACAAAGGCCAAGATATAGCAATGCTTTATTGACAACTTTGAATGAGTGTATCATAAATAAGAGGATGGAAGTAGTCTACGATAACAGAAAAATATATGAAAAATAAGCAAAGATATTCTGCATATTTCCTCTACGAAGTCTTTGACAAGGGAAGGTATTATAATAGTTCCAAATTTACACATAAAAATACTGGTGTTTCAACCTATATTTTATCAAGAACAATTAATTTATAAGCTGGAATGTGAATGCTTAGGTGAATCCCCTAGTATTTTGGATCAAAAGTTCTTCACATGTTTAATTTTCTAGAATAAGATCGACAGCTCTGTTTCAGTGTACAAGATCCTCTGAAAAAACCCAGATTTGAATGGGATCAAGAAAATAACGTCACCGGAAGCACTGTTCAAGTATATCGGAACTGAATGCACTGCAAACATCTCACAGCCACTAAATGGAAAAAAATATACATGGTGGTTTGTGTTGTTGATGAAAGGACATCCGTAACTCCTTGAAAGGGAAGTAAAATGTTTGTTTTCTTGTCATTTGGTGACTGGTTTGGAGGCGCTACACTTTGTTTGCGATCTGTGTGCTTTAATTGTGGACATGATGCTTGAGGAAGCTCCTGATGGAGGTTTTCTCTGCCCAGAGGGAGGATTGAGAGAACTCATGGAAGAGATTACAGTGAAGCAAGTGGAGCATCACAGAGTCCAGAATGAAGGAAGGCTGTACAGACAGCTTAGAGTTTGCAGACTCCTGCTGAACAGGAGAGCCAGGAGGGCAGAGCTACTCTGAAGAACCAACTACAAAAGCATAAAGTTCAGTCAGAGTCAAACCCAAGCAGGAAGACATGGGTAGACAAACAGACTCAGTGCCTGAAATGTTGAAGGAAAACTGAAAAGTAAGGAAACACACTGTGTCCTGCCAAAAGAGACAAGACAACATCAATCCTAATGGGACACCAAGACATAGAGAAGAAAATGAGAGCTGCTGAACAGGGAGCCACAAGAAATTATCCTACTCAGTGTGCTTTTGACCACAGCTGATCAACAGGAGAATCCTTAGGACAGTGCAAATCCTCCATTGCAGCACACAGTGCCATGTGAAGGTTTGCTGGGAAGCATCTAGATGGAGCTGGGCTCCATAGTTGTGGACTTTCTCCTGTTTTTGAGGTCCTTTCTCTGTCACCCAGGGAACATGTATGCAAGATATTCTCTGTCAGCACCTACTGGATTGGCTATGAGAGAAAATGGGTGAAAGAGATGCTGCTTTTGCAAGGATGGCCTGCTAAGCCATGCTGGATCTGGGGAAGTTTTTGGCAGTATAGAATTGTCACTGCAGCCTCCTGGAGGATTGTAAATACAAGCAGCAAGGCCCACCAAATTTAGGCCTCTTTGACAATTGGTTGTAGCTAAGCAGGGCTACTGAGAACACACTTTTTGGGAAAGGCCACATTCAGGCTCTAGATGAGTGAAAGGATGTGCATGGCACGTCAGTTTCACACAGTCTGAAACTGGTACTGCCAAGGACATGTGTGTGATAAAAGCTCCTTCCCTTTATCTTTGCCCCCAATTTTAGGAGGCTACATTGAACTGAAGCCCCACAGTAGGCACTTCCATCTTTGATTACCTTCCAGTGCTGAGGGATTTCTAAGCAACTCTCTGCAAGGACTCCAGTTCTACATTGCTTCACCTCCATGTAGAGGCAGTGCACCAGGATACTGCTTTACAGCTGTCTGCTACCTCTGTCCCAACAACTAAAACCATCCAGGGGCTACGCTTTGGTCCTGAAGGCAACCGTCTTCACTAGACAACACTAATACAGAGAAATATCCCACACACACCCTCAAAACCCGAGACCACGTCCAATTTACCAGCTGGAAACCATCCAGGGTTCAGTGTCCAGCTGATCTCTGGCATTTCCCTCATTTGGAAGCTCTCTCTGACTCCTGTCACCATTGCCACCATCAGAGATGTTATAATTTCTGATGTACTAATTTCTCCAGCTGTTGGGTCACTGTCTGGGACTTTCTCATGCATAATGGCTAGCTGAGACTCTCTTTGCTAGCACCATACCACAACTTTGAGGTGATAGCACCCTTCCAGAGTTAACAATGTCATGTGGTCTTTAGGTTACATCTTGTGAAACCAGTGCTGCTTGCAGTCATCAGCACCTAGAGCCCAGAGTGGTGCTGAGCTTTTCCTCTGATTGTATCCGTCTCTTCATGTACCCTTAAATCCCCAGGGACTTTGTTACTAGTAAGGTGTACCTTTGTTTTTTTTTTTGTTTTTTTTTCTGGACAAAATGCCAGCAGATTACATTTATTTTTTCTCTGGGGCTGTACAGAAATTTAAAAGCACTAAATACAGCTCAGAGTCTGACTCTTTTTAGATTTATTAGTAATTATTATTTTAATCCCATTTTTTTGCTACCCATGGGACTAGCAATGATGGAAACTTGAATTGATGTATCTAAACCACACACAATGCTAAATTTCAGATTCAGAGACCTGTGGTGTTCAGGACTTAGCTATGTCAGCTATACCCTGTCTAACAAACTGATTCAGTGTGCAAGGTCACCTCTTATCTGTAGCATCTTCTGGTAGAATTAATTTAGGGAATTATCTAGGACAGGTACATTGTTTCCTCTAGTCAATAGAGGGAAATCTATGCTTATCTAGGTACTGGGGACCCATGTTTGTTACACAATCAAGACAGGCACTTTGACTTGACTTCTGGTTCAGGTGACATGCGTCAAAGGCTTTTTTAAATTGTTTTTCATTTGCCACTTCTCTGGCAGTGTTTTCTATCTTGTTTGATCACTGAATTATTCTGTTTCCTTTCAAAAGTTTTCACTAACAATAGGGGTTCCCTTCCTCATCCTCCTATCTTGTATATCCATACTTCAGATGTGGACTCTGTGCAGGTTTTGTGACAAACTGTGTCACCTGTGAAGGGATTGGTCAGCACTTCATCCCAGGAGAAAGAGCAGTGCTTCCTAAACTGAGGTATTTCTGTTTACTTGGGAGAGCCAGACCTAAGGCACAATGTTTTCCACTGTATTTCCCAGTGACTTGCCTTCTCTGTGCCCTAGCATGCATACGCTGCGTTTTCAGGTGTCCAACAGCCCTATTTGGATCCTTCTCCCATGGACTGGCCCATCCAGGCACTGCTTGTGAGGAACCACAGACCCCTTCCCTGGCCTGTGTCCCAGAGCACCCCCAAATGCATCCCATCTTCCTAACGGGATGAGACATGGGCACACAACATCCTCCCACCCCACTGCCTCTCCTGCTCCGGGGAGGACACCTGCCTGTGTGGCCAGAAGGGCACCGAGAAGACCCTCATGTTGCTCAGCTGAGGACCAGAGCTGCAACTGGTGCTACCAGGTACCTCCCCACCATGTACCCTGCATAGCTCTGTGGGTGTTGTTGAAACTCCTAGCATACAAGCTGGTGCCCATGCAGCAACATGAAGCTGCTCCTTTCCTGTAATGTGGTGTTGTAACATGGTGTAAGACACCCAGGACTAATTTGGGGTGTGTGTGGTGTGTGGGTGTATGTTTTTGTCAGACACCAACTATTTCCTGGAATAAATAGATGAATGTAAGCCAGTGTAGATAAATTTTGGATGACTCCTGGGATATATGCAAATTGTGCAAGAGATTAAAAGCAGATCCAAGCAAGTATGTAAGGGAATAATAAGATACTAAATAATTCTTTATAACAAAAGAATTCTAATAATAAAATAATTCAGAGCATACATTATTCTAAATGAAAATATTATTCTAAATGTAATTTTGCATAATAATCTTAAATAATTCTACATAAAATGGTGTGGGAGTGACAGCTGGGCTTTATAGCCAGCATAACTGAAAGCAGTTTTTCAGAGTGATTTCGGATAAAGAAAAGGGATTTGAATAAATATCTCTCACTTCTACCTGACCCTAGAATAATTTCCCATCTTCACATTTTCCAAACTTTTTAATAAAATACAACATTAAATTGTCCAGATCACTAGATCTCTTAAATGGTGGTTTATTCTTTGATAAACCACTGGGGTGTGCTGTTACTCTACATTTTAAAGTTTCATTTCTCATACACCAGATTCCAATACGTTGTTCAGAACGACTACTGCTAGTGGCAGATTTAAACTGTACTGTAACATAAGAATCTAGTCAATAATTAATGTCGCAAAAGCAAATAAAGAGCTGAATTTTAGCTCAGTCACAATTTTTGTTTTCTTTGTGTACCTGTAAATGCATACAGTAAACCAATTACTGTCGCATCAAAATAGTTTTCAGGCACATTAGAAGTATCTAGTGATGCAGATTACTTGTAATTGAATGCTGCAGTCCAGCTACCAGCTTCTTTGCAACCAGATGCTCTGTTCTCTATACATAAATGGAAAATTTAATCCAAATTAAAAAAAAAGAAGGCTTAACTTCAGTCCATATTTTTGTCCATTTTTTTACAGTCTTGTCTCTTGCAGTTAATCTCAATCAGTGAGCATCTAGGTTCATTTCTGTATTGCAGGGGCTTGGTTTTTAAAGATGTTTCTCCAGAAAAGTATGCAACAGTCAATATACTAAAATATTAATAATATTTTAGCCAGAGCAAAAAGATCAAGCAAATGGAAGTAACCTACTCCTCTCTGGCAGCCTGATTGGTCCTTTTGATGTTTAGGGTTGCACTGTGTATTGTTTTTTTCTTTTTTTAAATTTTATTTTCAGTGATCAAGCTGCAGTGCAAGATGATCAAGATTTCCTGTGTGTGCTCACTGGGCTTTAACCTTTGTCATCTATTCAGCCCCAGATTTTGTTCCAGGATAAAATCCTGGAAATTCTGTGTATGTTTTACAAGAAAGTATGATTTACTTGTCAATATACTTCTACCTCTTTCTCAAATTAACCACAATTTTAAAATACTTACAATGTCTTCTTATTAGGTCCATGTAATGCACCAATTCTGCTTGACTGTGGCAGCATTAAATCAGGAAATAAACTTCACATTCTTGAAATACAGCTTTGAGGGGCATAATGTTTGATATTGTGGCAAGGCTACTAATCATGGACAAAGATCCCATCATGCAAAGTACTGTAAAACACAAAGCCAGACAGTAGTAACCAAGATCTTACAATATCTGAGTAGTTTACTGGGGCAATACAGACAGTAGTAACCAAGATCTTACAATATCTGAGTAGTTTACTGGGGCAATTTGTTGTGATTAGTACATCTTCTACCGGGTCTTCAGATCAAGAGGTTCAATGGGTTAGGCATTATCTTGAGTGAGGTCCCAAATAGGACTGGCTAAAAAACGTGCCTAAGTGCTTTTTCAATCTGGCAGGTAGTACAGGGCTGTTAAAATGTGAATATGTCCTGGTGGTCTCTGCAGCGTGTGGTGGGATCTCAGACCAGACCTTGACAAACACATGCTCACCCCAGCTGGAGGTGTCTCAAGAGGTCACAGACTCCATGTCCAAAGAATGACCTATCCTAGGAAGTATTTCTACCTATTCTGATTTGAGGCACGACAGGAAAATAATCTTTGAAAACTTGTTTTTGTGCTGACCAAGCTGCAGAGGTTAGACAACCACTTGAGGTTCCAAGACTGTCAATCTGTTATCTGTGGAGAACATTACATTTGCTGTATTATCTTGCAAATGGCTTTAATTTTAATACACAGCTTGACCTATAATTAGTTAACAAGTCTCTCTTGAGCCAGGTATGACAATGATTACTAATTTTTAGTAGCATATTTATAGAATTGGTCACTAAGATATATGTAGTTCCTCATCTTTTTATTGCTGTCCTGGAGCATGTAGTTATTTTACTGGATCTAGGACATAGCTGAAAATAATTACTAAATATATTATTAATAACACAGTAATCGTTAAAATAAATTTTAAAAATAACTCATTTACCTTTTTTCCATTAGGAACATTTATTCACTGTTTACATTATGCAAGATCTGGACAGTGGAGTATGATATTCAGAGCTTTCTTTATAGTTATTTTCATATTCTGGTTCTCCAGGACTATTATAATCAGGCTGCAAACATACATTTCAGAGGCAAACAAATGACTGTTTTCACTGTGCTTTTGACTTTTCCCTGAATCACATATTGCTAATGATTTTTACGTAGGCTTGATTTTGATCTCTGATGCCAAATGTGGCCTGATAAAATAGCGATTTGATGTCTTTTAGAGACACTTGTTTTGACATGTCTTTGGATCCCTGGAAGAGAGGGGTTGCCCCTGGGAACAGATGCAGTGGACAGAGGGGAGTGTTTTTCTCCTGGGGATGGAAGCATCCCAGTGCAGATCAGTTTGTGAAACATCCCTCCCTGCAGGGTCAGCTCCTCACCCTCTGAAAGAGGCTTTAGCATCCTTCCCACACAGACATTCACTTTCACACTCTAACATGATTTCTAGAGGGTCAACTGCACTCACCAAGGGTGTTGTCCCAAGGGACATGGCTCTTGGAAGTACATCACCCTGAGCTGCCGACGGGAAAGCAGCTTATTATAAAATTGCCTCTCTCTTCCAGAAAAATAAAAAGCCTGATTTCTTGCTTTTAATCCATTTTCACCCTTTCCTGAAAATAAATTAGATATTTCAGCGCCACAGGGTCTGCCAGCAAGGACTGATCTTGACACCCAAAAGGACACTAGCTACTTCTAGCCTTTAGCTTGCCTTTTTGCCACAGCTTCCCTTCCCCTCATCCCCAGGGCACTGTGGGCATGTCTCTGTCACACACCCAGATGTGGCCTTGCCCTGCAGAAGGCATCCGTTCCCGCTATGGTACCATTTGGTGACATCCCAAATATCTCAGCCAACTGACAGATTCCAGCTGATCTACTATTTTTCTAGGAATTAATACCCTGGTAAATGGTGTAGCAGAAGGTGTTGAAATAAACTTTTCTTGGATGCTGATTTCACAGGTGCACTGAAAGATACTGCAGTGAGGGGCAAGAAAAAAGTTTCCACGCACTTTTTTATGCAACAGTCAGATGTGTGCTACTTAGCTTGCAACTTTTATTTCTGGTGAGTGCTTTTCAAAGTTCTTGCCCAACAAGTGCAAACTTCCCTCTTAATCCATCCACCTCCTCATAAAACAGTAGTTCTAACTTGGAAACAAACAAGTAACTCTCATAAACAGAGCCTGTGTCAGTGCATTTTGTGAAGAATACACAATGTGAGTCAGACAGAGCTGGAAAAGCAGGGGGGCTGCAGGGGGACCAAGTACGGGCATAGATGTTGGATGCTTAAAAGAGGATGTCACTGTCAGAGATTCTCCACGTTAAAGTGCAGTTATCATCTGGCAAGTGTAAAAGTGACATCCTGGTATGCCACATTTATTCCTCCTCCGCAATTTCTATTCCAAATTCACTCAGTCTTCAAGTCAATACCATGTTTTTTTCTCTGACTGCCAGCACAGCTAGCTCAGCCTGTTACCTGAGAATCAAGCTGTGTTCTTTCTGCTTATTAAAACATTGCCAACTGCAAAGCTTCTGGAATCAGACGTTAACTGGCAATACTGTGGGAGAGGCAGGAGAGCTGAGCACAACATGGCTAGCACATCCCTAGCTACAGGAAAGAGAGAGAACGAGGAAAAAACCAAACGGTCCTTAAACTCAGCACATATGCCTCAGGAGACCCACAGAGAACACATATTTACAGCACCTAGGAGCCATTTTTATGCAGTTACTTTTCTGACTATCACTACATTTCATGATGGAGCAGCTAAACAGGGAGCCAGAGCGTCCCTTGCTCACGTCCCAGCTGTGCCAGATTTCTGAAGGATTCATTATAGAGGGAACAGGTGAAAAAACCATGCAGCCAGGATTTATTTGCTATTGACTTTCTCTGTCATCTAAACTGCAGCACCTCCTGCAGCATGTAGACCTGGCCAAGGTGCACTTATTCCTTTTCTTACATTGTATGTGTTTAGTTGCTGAGAGAGTTTGAACAGTGTCTTCACAAAGGGATTAAGATTTCTGGGTAAAAGAAATGATAAGTGAACAAAAGCTTTAAATAGTTCAGAACTTGTACTAGATTCAGACGAGCATCACAAAGTCCACATGGTTGCCTGGAACTTAGCTGAATGCCTAGTTTCTGCAAATGCAGGCAGGAGCTCTCATGAGGTCTCTCAGGCTCTGGTGCTGTTCGCCCCATCTGGAAAACACTGCAGACTTGAGTCATGACTGCTTTGCACCCCGTGTAACCACTTATGTCTGCAAAGACTGAAAGCAAAGAAGGTGCAAAATGCTAGAGAATTACAGCATTTCGGCACCTTCTTTCTCACACAGGCACAGAAATGGATAATGAACTGTTCAGAGTGGCTCAGTCTGGTTCTCATCCCAGCAGCTTTACTGATGCCTAGAAAACACCTGCTTTCCTCGAGGGCAATATGTCTACTGAAGGCAGCAGATGAGCTGCCTTAGACAATTTCCTTGTTTGAAGTCCAAAATACATAGGACTAGTGAGCCTTTTGGGATCTTAATTTCTCCCAGATGAAGACTGCACAGCTAACAGGTTATCTGTCTGGAAAATTATAATCTGACAATTGTAATTATCTGCCATTTTGGTGGTCTCTGAAGGAAGGTCAGAGTTTTCACACAGAGGATGTGGTCCCTGACTGCTCACTGTAAGCCCACTAGCTGCGGCATCATGCAGACTGAGGGTATCACTCAGTTACTGGAGTGGCTGTCTTTGGGCCAAACTTGAAAGAAGTTTAATGGGGCTTAACCAGTTACCATGTGTCACCTGATTTGCAATAAATCTCCATGTGCCTGAATCACAGACTCACAGAATGGTTGAGGTTGGACAGGACTTCTGGAGGTCTCCTGGTCCAACCTCCCTGCTCAGGCAGGGCCACCTAGAGCTGGTTGCCCAGGACCACATCCAAAAGGCTTTGGAATATCTCCAGGTGTGGAGACTCCACAACATCCCTGGGCAACCTATGCCAGTGCTCAGTCACCCTCACAGTAAAAAAGTGTTTCCTGATGTTCAGAGGGAACCTCTCGTGTTTCAGTTTGTGCCCATTGCCTCTGGTCCTGTCAATTAAAGAGACTGTTTGTAATAGCCTGCAGTGAACCAAGCAGATGGAAGCTAATTCATGTATTTCATTCCAGTGTCCAACTGTAGTGTGTAGTATAGGACAGTCCCTGGCAAAATCTTTGCCTTCTTTCAGGGAAAGAAAGGTGTCAGTCTTGCAGTTCATGCTGAACCATGCTCAGCACTGTCAGTCACTTACGGATGCAGAGTTTGGCACTGGACATGTCTTTAATTCCAAAAGTGTGAAATATTGCCTTCAGTCAACTTGACAAGCATTTTTCTTCCAGAATTTAGTCTTCAAACACACAAATCTCAGCAGGAAGTACCACATAAATCTTTAAAATTTGGCAGTGGATAAGACTTGCTGCTTTTAATTCTTTTCTAATCTTTGCTGAGGTCCTGTTCATTAAATCGCTCCTACAACTGCCTAATTTCCAACCCCAGTATTGCCAGTTGTTGTTGACTTAATTTAATTAATGAATTATTTTATTTTTGTTATGTAATTTCTGCTTCTCAGCTGAATGGTGAAAGATAATAGCCATGTCACAGTGATACAGCACTAAGACCAGGCACCACCTTGGGTTTGCACTGTGGGGGTATGATGCAGTTTGGTGTGGGAGGGACACCAGTGAGCAGGTAATCTGTGGCACTCAGCCACCTGACTGCACCAACGTGCTTGTTCAATCAATGCTCTGATCACCTGCTGCATTCCTGGCCAGGAAGCCCCTAGGCTTTGCACCAATCTTCTTCCTATAATCTTTGGGAAGTCTGTCTGAAGATAGGAAATCAGCAGGCTGTTTTGTTCTTCTTGCATGAATCCAGATGAAAAATTACTTTCTTACATGAACAAGCATTGGAGTGGAACTGGAACAAAATTTCCAGGGGATAACTGTTCCTTGCTATCAGCTTGCAGGGTTTCCAAAGGCAGCAGATTCACACTTTCCACCATACTGAGCTGGTGGTGTGTCTCAACACACAAGAGGTCAAGAAATATTTGTTTGCTAAATGAGTCAGGAAAGAAGATGATGAATGGAAAGATAATTGCAGGGCTCAATAACGCATCTGATAGGTCAAAAGCAAAGAATGCAGAAGGAAATACAAGCAAACAGATGGACAAGACTAGAGACCCTGATATCCTACTGTGGACTGAAGCAGAATTAGCCTTCTGGGGATGACTGTAAGTGGTGTGTGGAAATTTAAGTACTGCCTGTACTTAGCAAGCTCTTTACAGGATGTCATACCACACAAGGAGGACTATGAGCATCCAAGCAGCCCTTTCCAGAACCCAGCCCTGCTTCTGAAGGCTTAACAAAAAGGTTAAAACAAAAGAACAGATAGAATAACAACAATAGCAAAATGCTGGCACCACCCCTGACTGCTGTTAGATGTCCTTGCTCTGTGGGTGATGGAGCATGATATTAGCACCAGACATTCATATCGGGGTCCTCTCCCCCCAAAGCCATGTGCCTGTGCATTAAGAGAGCAAATCCAAATCCAAGCTCTGCCCTTGTGAAACAGTCACTAGAAGGCAGCATGCCTTGCTAGGAATCATCTTTGCAAAATGGTAAATTATGCTAAATTTGATGATGCAGATATGCTGATGTTGAGGACCTTGGAGGATTCTCTCCTACCTACCCAGCCCTGACACTTCAGGTTCTTTATAAAGAGAAAGAAATTCAGTTTGAATTCTTCAGCTTCATGGGAAAAAAAGGTCCATCTTCCCTCATAAACAACATTGGAGGATGATGACAGGATCCGTTATGTTGAAACTTCTTGGGTTCGTGCTGATTTCAGACACAGGTCTAGGCTCTGAATGTTGTTGCCTGCAAAATAGGACCAGTGAGATAGAAAGAGATGGATCAGTACTATTGCTGATTTAAGTAGCATTGCTCTGCTGCCATTGAGGGTCTGGCCAAACCCCTCGATGAACAGTTACTTGAAAATCAGATGCTTTCCTTTGTGGTCTATTTTTTTTATTCTCTCTCTCATGCACTCCATATATAAAGGTATTTGTCTTCCTCTGAATGGAGTGAAAAGGTTAATTTGTTAAGTCAAATATTCATGACTCCCAGGGAAGGGAGAGGAAGTCACCTGAAGATCATTTATTATGGCCTGAGGTTCCTCTGGAAGAAGGTATAGCTGCAAATTTGTGACACAGAGGATTTCTGACAAGGGATGAGTCATCTCCTGTCCTCCCTGTCACACACCTGGAATTAAGATCGCTGACGGGTAACAACCCTGTCACATGATGGCTCATTTTCCATTGATTTCAGCGGCTGCTGTTACAAATATTGGGGTCAGATGATCTGGAGGAGATTCCATAGCACCCCTATAGTGGTTGTGATAAGTCACTGTGATAAGGTAGGTGATTAAAGGACCCCATGTCCTCCTGGGGAAAACCAAGAAACTTTGCAAAGTCAAAAGGACTGTGCTGATCAACACTGGCACAACAGCGGGCTTAAGGGTGCTTTACAGGGGGATTTTCCATTTGGCTTAAACTAGGAAGCTAAGCTAATTATGTGAATGAATGTTTCCGGCTGTGGCAATATCAGCCATTTGAATGCATTTAGTACAGTATATCTTTAGCATCACAGGAGACAGTAACTTATCTCACGTGGCAGCTAATCATTGCTACCTCAGCTCTGCCTGCTCAGTCCCTTTGAGTGGAGTTACACCCACCCATAATCAAGCCATTCATGCTCAGTCATGCATACAGACATCTCCAAATAGACACAGTCCTACTAATCACCTCCTCAACTCTCACTTAGGCTGCCATTTGGAGTGTGATTCAATACTAAAATGGATCTCCGCAGCACAAGAAGCCTGTCTTGTACTCCCTCTCATTTAATGTGGCAGTTCCCTACTCTAATCATTCATCTGGTGAGGAGAGTAACCCTGTCATTGCAAACACTGCTCACCATAACATTAGCTGTCTGCTGTGCTGTTGCATAAGGCCAGTCTATGCGCTATAAAAATATGATGCAAAAAAGGTGTAGATTTTCATAGGCATTGAAGTGTCTTAGGAAATCAATTTACACCTACAGAAATAGACAGTTTTCGAAAATTCACCTTGAATTCTTAAATGCATAGGTAACACTTTGGGATGGTCTGGCAGATCAACTCTTGGCTCAGTGCTGGTCCTGCAGAGCCGGCACTGATGCCACACAAAATCACCTGTATGCCTCCACATCTCAAATCTCCAAGTTTCAGGCTGCTGTGTGGCTATTACCTTGTATCAGTGCCTGAAACAGGTCTGCATGATAATTCCATGGCAAAGAAGACCAGGGCTCCTCCATCAGCATTTTACCAATATTGTTTGTGCCTTCTGGCTCAGGAGGGAGAAAGGATGCAGAAATTGTCACCAGAAGTTACTTTAAATAAAATTTTCTTCTTCTTTCACATATTTAGGCAGCTCTTCTTCCCCTTCCACAGCTCATGGTCCAAGCCTTGCTTTTTCTGAGGACTGAGAGGCATTTTCTTAACTGGCCAACTTTTATTTTAGTCTGGAGAAAAGTTTTTGTGCAGGACTGGCCATCCTGTCTCTGATGAGAAGCTGTAGCTCAGCACTGAGGATCTCTTTCTCAGTGTGTCTCCTTGGACCTTAACACAGTTACCTGCAATTCTCAAAGCTCATTGGTGACAAAGTTAGTAACGGCCTGGATGCGCTAGTGAAATAACTGGATTTTTTCCAAAGGTACTCTTAGATATTTCTGTTCGAGTGGTCTTCACTTTTCCCTGGTCATGTCTATCCAGGGAGAAATGGGAAAGTTGATTTAAATTAACTAAAGGCAGGAGTTTAAAGTGAATTAGCTAAATTGCATTAAACTTCCCATTTCACAATTAAAGTGGCCTTAATATGACTTAGCCTTGGAAGAGAAGTAAGCCAAATCAAATCAAAGCCACTTTAATTCTGACAGTTCCCACAAAGGGCTTTAATTAATGCAGTTTCACTAATCTACTTAAAAATTCAGATCAACTTTTCTGAGCAGCTTCATGTAAACAAGCTCTTATGCACTGAAATGATTTAACTTGGTTGGATAGTTCTCCATTATAAAGTAAGTCTATGCAAGGCTAACTCTGGTGGAAGTCCCACTACAGAGGCTTGCACTTGGGTAACTATATCAACTGGAAAAGTTACATGAATATATATCAAAGTTATCTTAGCTCTCTGCAATGCCTACTAGCTCCAAGTTGTCACTGTGCTTTCATACCATTACACACACACACATAAACAAACAAAAAAAAAAAAACAAAACCAAAAGACTACCTCATCAGTTTGGGAAAGGAAAGAGAAAACGATGGTATGCAGTCCCATTTCTCACCTTCAGTTAGTGCAGAGGTCAGCTATGTTGGTAAGTAGTTGGTATAATTTACATTGTGCCCTAGTAAGTCCTTACACTGTATGAAGGCAGGCTGCAGTCAGGATGGGATTTATTTTAGGTGGGATGAGACTTACATTAACACAAAATTAATTTGCTTCAGTGGGCCTTAGAACTGTATAAATTTGGACATATAGTGATTTTTTCTTTTTTTCTTTCTTTTTAATTTTCTATTTTTTTATGCATACCTTATATTTGGCTAGTGTCAGTTCTGGCTGGGGTCACAGCAGAGGACATGGCTTACAAACAACAAAAATCACAGATAACATTAGCCAAGGGAAAAAAAAAAAAAAAAAAAAAAAAGACTATTTCAGCCAAAACAGACATTTAGTCAATTTGAAGTATATCTCATCGGTGTGCACATCAATCTGGCCCATTAAATAGCACATCCTTTAATTCCTTCTGCCTTTATGAACAATTCCCTTTGTAGCTAAAATGGCTAAAATGCTTGATGAAGGTAGTGCAGCCTCTTTTTTAGCAGGAATATGGATGTTTGACTTTCTCAATTAGCTGAAAGTCCTTCAGCAGGGGGTTCCCCGAGGCACATAGCATTCCTTGGCTGGTAACCCTCATTCCCTGTTCCACTTTACCGTGGCAGGGACAGCAAGTGCAGACTTTCCATCAGGGTTTCTTCACTTTTCCCCAAACTTGCTAGTCTACCAGCTCGAAACATCATCCCCTTTTTTGGGGGGAATAATCTGTCTATTTCAAAGTGCCCTTCTCACTACACAGATCCCCAGACCAGTCTGTGCTGTCCTCCCCTTTCTCTCCTGCCCTCCTGGATCACATCTGATGGTCCCTGCATGCTGCCAACCCTCCATGCCTTGGTCCAGACCAGGGCAGCCACTCTGACTGCAGTTAGCAGAGCTCTCACTTTTCATCACATTTATTAGGCTGTATCTTTGTGAAAGAGCTCCTCCAAAATAACTCAGGCAACTGCAATGCTCTAGCAGCACTGTACACAAATAAAATATTCCCAGTGAAATAAGTGTCAGCATCACCTCTGCTGGATCAAAAGTCATGTCAGAGAAGATATCAAAGCATGAAAATCTGCTTGCATAAAAAAGCCAAAAGCCTGAAGCCATCCCAACCACCTTCAAACAAGCCGGGAGCCTGCACACAGAGCTGCTACACAGTGGTGATGGATCAAGAGGTAACACAATTTCTAGCCAAACTCCTTCAGCTGTTACCACCTTCTCCCAGAGTTGTTTTCAAACTGTGCAGAGTTTAACTTTGGGGGGAAAAAAAGCCAATGCACAGTGTTGGAAATACTACTTAACTCAAAGACTCAGCTCCTGTCAGGTACAGTTTCCTTTAGGGCAGCAGAAGCAGGAGTCATCCTGTCCCAGTCAGAGATTAAAACTGTAAGGGAACTGTTTTCTGCCCAGCTTTTGCAGGTGTGGGAAGCAGCTGGCTCTGGGGATGGGTAATGGGGTACACAAGCCTCCAGGTCATCATTTGCTCAGGTGCCACCCAGGCAGGAGGAACCTGCAAGTTGCTCAGCCTGATGGAGCCTGTCATTTATTCACAAGAGCACTTGCCACACACAAGATGCTTTCCAAGCCCTTAAAAAGCATGATTTTTTTTTTCTTTCCCCTCTAAAGAATTTGCAATCTAACAGACAAGTTGCACTTTAGGCATCTTTGAAACAATTTTCCTGTGGAACTGATTTGATTCACTACATCTGACACAGCACTGAAGGCTGTTAAGTCCCCCCGTGGGGCTGCAGACGGCCCCCGCAGAGCCGTGTTATTCGCAGGCAGCATCTTGGCCGCGGGTGCCCAGGGGGTACATTTCATGGCTGGGGCAGAGGCAGTGGGCAGCCGGTTGGGTTCACTGGGCTGCTCATGCCAGTGCTGGATGTCCTCAGCGCAGAGGTGGCTGCAGGTGAGCAGAGGTGGCCCAAGGGGTCAAACGTCTCCAGCGCTTCTGGGCGCTGCTGCTCATCGATCAATTTGGCCTCGCTACCTTCCTGCTGTGGCAGGTGCTGCATATCTCTGCTAGATGTAGTTGTCTCTTCTGTCATTACTCAGAATGAGGGTGAGAGCTCATCCTCCTGCAGCAGCAGCACAGCCTTTCTGTGCAAGTGTGCATCAACCTTCCTCCTGGAAGCTCTCCCCTCATGAAAGGAGACCTAGAGGGCCCATGAAGTAGGGACCATCTTGTAACACACTCCTACACTTAGTGACCAGCTTGGAAAAAAAAGAATTTTTGCAGTTGAATATTTGCATTATGTCATTTTTTCCTTGGATACTGATGCAGGAGAATATTTGTAGGAAAACCCAGGGTATCCTGATCGCATATTTATTCCAGATGTTTTGTGTGTAGAGCACAGTGCCTGTGCAGAAGTCCTTCAGCAGCTGGGGCAAAAAACATCTTCTGCTGCCCCATAATAAAGAAAATATTGTGTGTCTCCTCCTTGCACTATTCATCTCTTCCCAGTAGGACTGTGAAGTAAACACAAAGGCTGAGAAAGGGGAGATAATTAACTCATGTCACTTATAGTGGAGACAGCTTTCCCCAGTCCTGACCACCTGGTGTCCCTGCTAAATCTTGTTCTTCACCCACTAAGGCATTTGAGAGTGTTTCACTCTACGAAAACTGGTGTTTCCAGTTCTGGAACTTAAGGGTGAAAAAGTGAAATCTAGTATTTCTACAGATTTGATTATTTGGTGCTGTTGGAAGGGAGAAACAGTATTTTTCACTGATGTTGCATATGATTAATGTCGGTGCCTCATTTCTTGGGAATGTAAGTGCCTCCATTACTGCGCCATGCACTATTTCAGTCCTTTCCTATAGTACTCTCCACTTTCACAAACCTGGCCAGCTGCTTCTCTTACTGTTGGTAAAGACACAGACTAAATAGCTTATGTACCTCTGAAATGGAAACTCAGTGTGTTTTTTCACAGTTTATCTTGTAGCCCAAAGGACTCTTGTTTCTTCTCACTTGCTGTTGGTTTTCCCTGCCTTACTGTGCCTGGTTAGCTTTGGTATCTCTCTGAGTTTATCTATCTGTGCTGTGAGCTGCACTCTATTTTGTATCAGTTTATTTCCCTCCATGTAAACACACATTATAGTCTGATTTCCTCTTACTGCTTTAAGTTGCTCATCTGTTTATGCCATCTTCTCAACATTCTCTGTCTACAGTATCAACCTACTACTATCTCTGTAATACCCGAGACCATCTGAAGATTTCTTGATGTTTGTAAACTAGGGTTTTATTCAGATCTGCCATCACTTTTCTGTAGTTTTTCTTTAAAAAGACAAATGAGGCTGATCAGTAGTCATACTGTTAAGTTTTACAAATCTCATATAAAGGAATGTGGATTTTTACATGTGTGAATAATGGAAATGGTATGCCTGATAATCCCACTACTGATATTCTATCTCCTATATGGCATTACTAGTTAGCAGGCAAAGCCAACCTGCTCAGTAGAGTCACAATATTGGAAAACCTGATTTTGAATTTCAGACTCTGAAGTCTAAATTCTATTTAAAATTATTTATGATATCTTATTATATGGCTTACAGATATACAGGCGATTGCTAGTTATCCATGTAAACCAGACCTCCACTTAATCTATATGAATAGTTGGCTAAATTGTGATATCTGGATTTTGAGATATTTAATATTTGTTATTTCTCGATATGAAAAAAGGTGTTCCAACAGTCCAATCAGAGACTGAGAACAGCATCAAATAGCTCTGTCATGAAGAAAGAAAATACAATCACTTCCCAAACAGCCCTGAATTTGGGATTTTGTCCAGAAACATTTAGTAAGTTTTTTTAAAAACCAATAATAAGTTAAATGTGTGCGCATGCATGTGAAAGTGCATATGTTCAGAAATGTGAAAATTTCTAAACATAGTCACACTTATTAAAAAATTTTCAGTGAATAATCCTCCTAAAAAAACCCTCCTTATGGATGCCTCTGGAGAGAAAAAAAAAAAAAAATATTAATTGAGTAAAAATTTGTGAAGGCAGGGGGGAAGGCATGTTTGTACAATCAAAAATTGTACTGTCTGGTTACAGTGCTTAGGTACTGTGGTGAAAAATCTCGACAAGGTCTTTACATCAATCTGATTAGGGCAGTGTAATTTTTTGAGGGGATCAACCTAAAGTAAGCTGTTTTCTTTTTCCTGTATGTTCAGAAACTTTCCTTTAGATTTAAATGGGTGTTTTGTTCAACCTGAAACAGATCATTTTGCTTGGAGGCCTTTTTTTATAAAAACAGGAAACCTAGATCCACGCAAGCAAAGAGGTAGAAACAGACCAAGCTCAAGGTGATCTGAGACAGCTGCCTTCAGATCTTGACTTAATCAGAGAAATTTAAAACCAGCTCAAAGTGTGGGTTACGGGGGAAATTATGGAAGTCAGTACACTTTGGTAAGTGGCCTCATCACCAAATGAGAATTATCCTCCTGGATTTCTTCCAGCGAGTACTGCTGTTGAGAGCTGAGATGCAGAGAGCTGCACTCAAGAAGAACCTGCAGTTGGGTGTGAGGGAGTCCTCTGGGAGCCAGAAAACACGGATGCAAAGCCCTGTTTTGACTGAGGTACAGGGACCAGCAGGAGGAAGGAAGAGAACATAAGTACTCTCACAGCAAGTTTCATTTATTTTGCATGGTCCAGTGCAGGGAGAGTCAAAATACCTGGGAAATCTGAAATAAAACATCACTGCTCCAGGTGAATCTAACTCAGCTTTTGGCTTGTTCTGATTCACTGTATTCAACTCAAATTTCTAAATGCTTTTGCATCAAATTAGAACTGTCTCTGAAAATGCTTGTCCAGCTGCAAATTTGTCTTTTCCACTCCTGATCTCTCTAACTACATTCTGTGGTTATGTCTAGCTGTTCCCATGATCTATTCTTGCACTGACCTATTCGTATTTTTTTCAGCAACCTCTAAAGAAAAAGAAGATGAAGATGGAGTCCTGTCAAGAAGCCCACTCTAATCCATCGCCAAGGCAGGGCTCTCTGTGTGTAGCCTAGCCAAATGGCTGAGTTGCCATTTTCTTGTGATCCTCGACCAGATCCCATCCTTCCCTCAGGAGTGGGATGATGCAGACAAAAGGCTTGGATGCTGCTCTGGCTTGTGACTAATGCACAAGCAGGTGGGAGAGAGGGTATAATATTTCTTTCCAATTCTCCGAGCCATTGGGCAGCTGGGAGCCAGGAAGCCAAGCCTTGTGCTCCAGCATTCAAGCACCACAGGCGTGCTGGAGCTCAGCAGCACAACAGCTGGGGGCTGGCAGCTGCTCCACATGCATCTGCTGTGCTTTGGAAAGGGAGGTGGGAGAATCACCACCAACCACCTGGAAGGGCTATGCCTACTTCTTCCCCTGGTCCTGTTCAAGAACTGTCCCCATGTCCCTTGACTCTGGCCCCTCTAAAGGAAGTGGTCCTGGTCCTCCTGATGGGTAAGCAGCCACCCTCTCTTCCCACATCTGTTTACACATGACAAAGAATGAAGGGGGGACTCATGCTGCACCTCAAGTTGAGTCTCTGCAGACCAGCAGAGTGAGTGTTAAATCCTATGTGGGGCTTTGTTTTTGTTTCCCTTCAGTTCCCTCAGATTTGGAGAACTCTGAATAATGAATGCGGCATTTACAAGCTGGCTGAATTAAGCAGCATTCAGCTTAATTAGGAGGATGGTTATTCAGGGAATAAATCAACATGTACATCAGGTATGTGGCCCAAAGTGCAGTGTGGGAGAAGGTGGGCAAAGACTTGCCTGCTGACAGCAAGGCAAGAATCCATGTGCCTTCTTTGGGCAATCTAACATGCCTGCAGCCAGACAATTCTTTCCCCTGTGCTTGCACAGGTGTCTGAAGGGATTTTTTACATCACTGTTTGTCAGCATTCAATAGCTTCCTGCTTGGTCTCAAGATTTATTATGCATATTACAATATCACTTAAGCATCCTGCATTGGCTGATCTGGGAGTTACCTGGACCGTAATGATGATCCCAAAGTAAACTTATAAGGTTAGGCTGAGTTTTTCTCTTTCTTGTGTGCATTAAGAAAATAAGGCTGTGAAATTTACTATATTCCAGCTGAACAGTTGTGACCTCAAAGGCATTTTAGCTTGACAGGAAAAGGAAATTTCTACTTCCTGCATTAGCCTAAATGGCAAGCAAAACCCAAAAGCTTATTGCCAAACATATCTCGATTTTTCCCTATTCATGGCAGTAGAATATATGGATACCCAGGTCTCATTTCCTGATGTTTGAGTGTGTTATAAGACCTTAGTTATTTCTCTTTCCTTCACCTTACTCTTCCTAATAGTAGATTGCAGATAATGGTGGAATTTTTAGGGTGTTTAAGCAGCTACAGATAAGTGAAAATCTTAAGTGTGAAAATCTCAGGTGTAAGCTTTTGGGGAGGCACTCAGCCTCCCTCTGTGCAGCATCAGTACAGTGGGATCCTGAGGCAGGACTAAATACTGGAGTATCTGAAGGTGCGTGTTCACAGACTTCAACTCTCCTTTTTCCTCCTAGGTTTTAACTGTTTTTCTAAACTTTGTAAGTTCTCTTTTTTCTCCTGAAGATCTTGTGCCTCCCTCTGATTTTCATTAATGGCTTTGTATTCACTTTCAGCTTTCTGCCAATCTGTTGTTTTCAGCCCTGAAGGTCAGTTTTTAGTCCCTGGCACATGCTTAAATTTTCAGATACTGGAGAATTTAAAGCTTATGAGAGCAGCTCTGATGACACTGGTTGAAACAGACAAGTACCCAAGTAATGCATAAATTTAAGAGCCTTGTTGAACAGATTTAAATCTGGAATAATGCTACAGAAGTAGGGCAAGTTGTCTAGATTTATACTGGGTGTTTGGAAGCAGAATCGAGACTTAATCTCAATTTATTTTACTGGAAGCACTTGTAACACCTCAATAGATAGGTGTTCTGTTCTATAAAAGCAGTTAATGAGGATGATTTGAGACTTCCTATATACTGTATTTTTGAAGGTTTACTGTAAGATATTGCAGCTGTAGCAGAAATTGCAGAAAGCACCATGTCCCTATGGTACATTATGTGCAGCACTTCCCAGTGGCAGTAAATGTTCTGACTTAATCAAAAAGATCACATTTCTTTCTATTACTACCTGCCTAGAGAAGCTAGAATAACTTTTGGCCAAGGAATACATTAGTTTAAATCTTAAATTTCAAAACTAAATTACACAAAGACTTGCAGATGTGATTCATATGTCCCCCATTACTTCCAATCTTTTTTGTCTTCTCCTGCTAACTTAAATTTGTGTGAGAATTGTAGCACTGTCGGTAGCAATTGTGCTGGTCGGAGGCTCGGCACGGCGTCCAGGCATCCCTGGTGTGCTGGGACTTTGCTCTGCAGCCTTAGCGCAGCCCAGCCGCCTCGCTGGTCACCTCCTCCTGTTGGAGGTCATTTAGCTAAGCTGTTCCTGGCAAATTGTCTGCTCAGCTGGAGTAACTCTCTTACTTCTTGCAAATTATGGTCAAGCAGCCATTGCTTTAAATTTAAATCTGTGTTCTGCTATTTGAAAAGTTCATGGAGAGATTTCTGTGGGCATTTGCTGGCCTTCGGGCTCTCCCTGATCCGATCACTGTAGGCACATCTTTCGGCAGTTTTGTCTCTACCTGCTGTGATGTGTGAGCATCCCAGTTTGGTAAAGTGGGGATGATGCTGGTTACCCATCCACTGCACACGCCTGTCATGAAGATTTATGAAGTGATATTTTCAAAGTGTAGAGCATTATTTATGCCAGGTGCTGTGATCTATCAATTACAAATGGGATAAACATTGGGTAGTTAAATATTTAAAGCACAGTCTTTGGAATTGGGACACTCGTGGCCTTTTCCAGCTCTGCTAATGGTTTCCTGCCTGTCCTGGATGAGACACTTCCCCGTTCCTGCCACTCCTCTCCCCCCAGATTTTATATAATACATCTATTTAGCTGTGAAGTCTTCTGGTGAGCAGTGCTCTGATAGATGCTCAATGAAAGGCAAGTACAGTAGGTCTTGGATGCTCATGAGGCCCTCAAGGCTTTGGATGGAAGGTTTCAACCCAGTCTGAATCCAAGGATGGAAAGGAAGAGCAACTCTTCTACCAGCACCTTTGGTTTTATTTCAACTCTAAACTGTCTGGTTGTTGTCTATTCCCAATATTACATACGCTGTGTAGCTTGGTGTGCCAGGGCTGCTTTAGGGTGTCACTGTGTTACAGCTCTAGGAAACATCAGCCTTGGGGCAATGATAGCTGTATGAAGTGCAATGGCCTGAGACAGAGAAGACGGCTGGGAATAGACCGAGCATCCCTTCTGCTTTTAAACTCTGATTTGTTGAATAGAAAATAAACATGCATTCCTGTAGATTTGACAATAGGCCTTTTCACCTTTTAAAAGAAACCTGATGTTGACTTTTCTTCCTGGTTTGTGCATTTCCCCTTATTTCAGGCTCAAGTACACAGAGATATAGCAGGGTGCCTACCCCTTTTGTATCATATCAAAATATTGATAGAAAAAATTGCTGCAAGCATACCTCAGAACAGTTTATTGAATAAAGAAATAGACATGGATCCAGTCAAACTGAAGCAGTAGCCCCAACTCCAGCTATGAGAGATTGCTATCTGACTCTCATGGTTTAAATGATTCCAAGCTCTAGGTCTTGAGAACTGACACACCTTTAGTGGAACCTCCTATTTGTCCACGTAAAATGTCCTTATTCAGTCATTTACTCATACAAGTACTTCCTTTGCCCTGGAAGTACATCTTAGTTTGGTGTCCACTTGATCCAGACTGTGATCCAATAGAATATTCAACATGGACATCTCTATAAATTGCATCCAAGACACTTTCATGATAGTGTTTCTTGAAGGACCACAACAAAGAGTACGCTTTGTCCCTGGATTCTTGGTACCAGTTTCTGACTCAACTGCAATGTGCATATTTTGTGATGGAAGATTTTTTTCTGCAGTACTTAATGTTCGGAGAGAATTTAATCAAGAAACATGAGTAATTGGCATTAACATTCACTTCTGAGCAAGAGAACAGCTTTGATAGCATCTATACTCATTAGACTTTTCGTTCCAAACTCTGTTCATTACAGTGAGCGCTCTTTGTATTGGCTTTTACTTTGTAAATACAGCACAGATTCTGTTCGGCACAGAAGCATGCCTTGAACAAACACTCTGTGGTTACTCAAAAGTAAAAAGTTTTAACTGTCAAAAAGGAACAAGTGCAGCACTGCAGGTGCTTTGAGAAAATTTATAAGCAGTCTGCAACATGACAGAAAAACCTGAAAAGACAGGACACAAGTTTTATTTATTGGCTGCCTAATGGGAATGAGTAGGATCGATTTTGTGTACATACTGAAATGAATCCTTGGAAAAGCTCAAGGAAAATCTTAGAAAAGCTTCAACTTGCGAGGCCTGATGAGAGTTTTTTGGGGTGCACTTATGGGCCACTTTATGCAGTGCAGGAGCATGAACCATGCCAGGAGCAAGACAGTAGAGATCTAGATAGGTCTTGGTACTTCACACTCTGCCTGCTTATGTAAAAGTCCTGAGCAGCAAATGGGTACTGATCTCCAAAGTGACTATATCAGCATATCTGCACCATGCTCCCTGTCCTCCTACCACCGGAATTAGTACAGGTGAGAGACATTTAAGCCCCTGACAATCTCCGTTTATTTTTTAAAATGCATCTTAACTACAGATGTATGAATAAGCACTTCCTCTGTTCACTGTGGAAAAGAAGTACACAGAGTAATGCTGATGTTCAGCTAGCTTATAAAATAACAATAAGAATATTGTGTTACTGTAATATCTAAAATGGCCCTTGGGCAGAAGATAGGAAGTATGTTTTGTGTCAATTCACCCCTTCACTCCCTGATTAAATTTGCACCCAAATCAAGTAGTTCAAAGTCTCAATTTGTTTAATGAGTTGACTTGACAAATAGGTCATTTTCTCTTTTAGCAATTACCCTGAAGATGTGAGACAGCAGGAGCCCTGTTTTTCATATCTATCAATACAAACAGATTGGGGATCTTGTTCTACTCTTCTATGATACTTAACATTTTCACAATTTTAAAGCATTTCTCAGATAACATGCCATCTATTATTTCAAGTAATGCTAACTATGCTCATGTTGAGCGAAGTACAGAAATGTCAATTGCTTTATGCCACTGTTTAAGAATAATGTGCCAATGCAAGAACTCTTGAATCCCAGTTGCCTGCTGTGACCATCTGACCTGAGTTTTTACTCATTGCTGCACCCTGCAGGGTGATCTGCAGTAGCCAAATCATTTCAAAGAGCTTCAGCCTGTTTACTTGGTTCATGGCTTCCTGGGTACGGTATAGCCATGAGCTAGAAAATCTTAGGGGCCACTGCTCATTTAAGGAACCTCTGCTTGAGGAATGCTGCCCTAGGAGTACCTTTCTAATGCCAATATCATATGAGACTTTTGGCCAGTCTGCTCTCACTGAACCAAACGTGAAATTTGCCATGATGAAGAACATAGTAGTTGGGTTCCCTGGGACAACAGTTTCCCAGCCACCTCTCCCTAGACAGTGCTTTTGCTTTTTCCAGCCTTACATTCTTTAAGCCTGTATCCCAGGAGAAAGGCTTAGATGAAATCAAGCCATCTTTCTCCTTGCCTGGTCTTGAGGATAATCTGGGAGGTTGGCTCAGCACGAAAGAGCCCTGACCCCTGCTACGTACAGGTGAAAGTGATGCCAAGTCTTACCTTTGACTCTTTGTCTTCAGCTCTTTCCCATCATGGCAGCTGCCATGAGGCATTTGTGGGATAACGCTTGCAGTAAGTCCATGCCAATGCAGACCATCTTGATGCCATTTTCCTATTGCCCAGCAGCAGCAGCACTGAAGGAGCTATATCCCACTGGAGAGATACTTACCAGATGTTGGTGACCACAGTCTCCTTTTGATCCATGCTGCAAACATCACTTTTCTTCTTAAAAAGTAGTAAGACCATAATACTGTTACTGCTGTTGCTTTATAGTAGCAGCAACAAAACATGTTTTTTTCCAGCCGCAAAACTTGCATTTCTCATTGCCTCTTTCCTGCTTTTTCTTTACTACTTCTAAGCTTTGTTCTCTTTCTTAGAGCCAGCAGGACCTTATGGTGGAGTAACAACTCCCTCTCAGAAGCATACACCACCTCGCATCTGTTGGGGTGGGAGTGTGAACATGACCAGTTATCACAATGTCACTGATGTGCTGGGAAGCCCTACACAGATATAACTCAGGGAAACTGGCCTGTGTGACTGCACTCCAAGACTGTAGCTCTGGTTCTTGCAGAGAGTGGAGGGAGAAGTCCGTCAAGGGGATAGAAAGTGAAGGAGTCTGAGCAAGAGCAGGAGGCTGATATAGCCCTGATGGACCAGAAGAAAGAATGAACTCAAGGAAAGAGTGTGAGGTCAGAACAAGTGGGAAAGGATAAAGATAAGAGTGTATGTATAGGCAGGAAGGAGCAACACAAGGCTTTACAGACAGAGTTAGAGATAAGATGAAAAGGGTTAAGGACTGCAAGTAAATAGATACAGTCTGAATGGTAATGGATAAGGAGCTTTAGCTGCAGTGCTGTGAATGTTAAGGAGAGGAGGAAAACAGGTGGCAGAGAGCTTGTAGTAATCTAGTTGGCCAGAAGGCACCTTGACTCAGCTCTTCAGACCTCAGAAGCTCATTGGAACAAGGTGGGATGCTGATGAAAACAGTCTTTCTTGGGGGATTCACAAGGCTTTCCAGATGGAAATAGCATAGAAAGACCTTTGCACAGCAGATTTTTGTCACTGCTGGCTTCACTCCTAGCTGGAAATGGGAGGTGAAACAAAAACAAATATTTCTTTTCCTCCAGCAATCCTCAATCATTGAAATATTGAGTGAGTCTGTGAGTTTGGTTTAATCAATGCTGGTCTGGTCAAACTTGTCACTTATAGACAAAAATGCATGTCTGCTGGAAGAGAAAACAAGACTAGAAAAAATAAACACTATCGACAATGACCTTTGAACAAAAGTGGATTTTTTTTCTCTTACCCTTGTGTATTTTAAACCTCCTAGATTGAAGTTCATAGTAACAGTCAGAGCTAAGTTCAGAGACCTTAGTTCACCATAAGGATCTTGAATAAATGACCTGATTTGTCAGAAGTTCAGAGCACTGAATTCTCATGAAAGCAGTGGAAATATCAATCACCGAGTGTCTTCGAAAATAAAGTTTTAATTAGTTGTAACACTTTTTCTGATCCCAGGGTCTTTGACATGTCTCCTGTGATGTCTTAGTTTCCTAGCAGAGGAACAATAATTCACCCAAAGCCTGACATGTTCCAAGTGTTTTGTCACGAGATCTGGAAAAAAAGTGGCCCCAAACTATGCAAAATTTTCTTCTTTTTCTACGCTGAGGGGAATAACCTTAAGAAAAATTAAATCCTGTGTTTATTTCTGGAGCTCATACTAAACAGAAAAAGCAGTGAAAAGCTATCTGGTGTAGCTGAAACTATGTATAATACAGCACATCTTTCCAAGACTATATACTGGCTCATACTAAGAAAAATAGTCTTGAAGATCATATGAAACCATACTGTCTGCTGATACCTTCCCTGAGTGTGTTATGGTAGATATTTAACTCTGGGCATCTGACTCTGAAGAAGTCAGCATAGTTTTTTTTTATGTTGATTAGCTCCATTTTGGCTAAAAGAACCAAATTCACTAAGGGAGAGATGGAGAAATATTGCATACCAGCATGATAACCTTGTGTGACAGCATAGTCATGATAAATACACTATATATCTAGAAGTTCAGTCTGATACATAGTCTGGACCAAAGGGTTCTCTTGTAATGTGATGATCTATTGTATTGCCCAGCCAACTGGAGTGGCATTAAAATGAATTATACCAGGCTCTTGGTTTGGAAATTGTCTAGTCCATTATTTTTTAAGTACAGATTTCTTAAAGGGCAGAAGGAACCTTGAAGAGAGAGAATGAATTGGAAACAAATTGTAACCGTGACATTCTGCCCTCTTTCCTCTACTTGCCATTTTTGGCAATTAGGGCATTATTTCCTTTTTCCTGTCAAGGACTGTTAGGTTTTGAAAAAGTATTTTCAATTTTTTGCTTTTGTTCTGATTTGCAGAAAGGAATAAGAGTTGTTTATCCTTCCATGCCTGCACAGATATCTCTGTGCTTCCTTTTCCTGTTATACATCCTTTTATAGTTTTCTGATACCGTGTCATAAAGTGAACATAAGAGATGGACCAATGTGTTGCCCGGGCTAAATACTTAGTATTTTACAACTATTTCATAGTACCAAAGACCACAATGTCCTGTACTGTTTAACCAGTCTCTACGTTCACACATTTCTGTGTATTTATAATAAACACATTTCTGTGTGTTCTTGCTTTTTCCAGCTGACTCGTGTGTGAGAAGGTCTCCAAGTTGTCCAATCCATTCTCAAGTTACTGGGTAAGGTATTTTTAATTTTTCTTCTTTTTCTTTTTCTTTTTCTTTTTCTTTTTCTTTTTCTTTTTCTTTTTCTTTTTCTTTTTCTTTTTCTTTTTCTTTTTCTTTTTCTTTTTCTTTTTCTTTTCTTTTTCTTTTTCTTTTTCTTTTTCTTTTTCTTTTTCTTTTTCTTTTTCTTTTTTCTTTTTATTTCTTTTTAATTTTTAATTTTATTTTTATTATTTTAATTTTTATTATTTTTATTTTTATTTTTTGCCCGATTTTTATTTTTTCCTTCCCTTCCCTTCCCTTCCCTTCCCTTCCCTTCCCTTCCCTTCCCTTCCCTTCCCTTCCCTTCCCTTCCCTTCCCTTCCCTTCCCTTCCCTTCCCTTCCCTTCCCTTCCCTTCCCTTCCCTCCCCCTGCCCCCCCTCCCCTCCCTTCCCCTCCCCTCCCCTCTCCTCCCCTTCCCTCCTCTCCCTTTCCCCTTCCTTATTTCCACCTCCCCCTTTCCTCTTTCCTCTTTCCTCTTTCCTCTTTCCTCTTTCCTCTTTCCTCTTTCCTCTTTCCTCTTTCCTCTTTCCTCTTTCCTCTTTCCTCATTCCTCTTTCCTTTCCTTTGTTTCCTTTTTAAAAAAAAAAATAAATCTATGCTAATTTTAATTATTCTACAGATTAAGTTGTACAGATTATGTTGTAAATTACATTTCCAATTGTGGAGTTAGCACATTTTTTTTTTTTATTTCTGCTGTAGCTAGAAATACTTTTAATCACCAAAACCATGCAACATTCATTCTCTGATAACAACTCGTGCTTTCATGATATCAGTTAGGATGATCCCCAGAACGACATACCGATTTTGGCCTGTCCAAGATACCCAGTGAGACAATGCAGTTTTGATCCATTGCAGCCTTTCTAACTCTGCAAACCCTGATGTTTCCCACACAGAGCACATATACAGGTGCTGAGTTGTGCGAGTTCACAGCATTACTGGGTTGCCATCGGTCTCCTCATCTCCCCCTCATCTCCATTTGGAAACTGAGCTCTTACAGGCACTCACTTCGCATTTTGATTCCTCTGGCCTTCAGAAAAGTGTGCAATTTAGTATGATACTCAAATACACCAGGTGCTAGTCATGGGTGAATCATTCCCTATCTTGGATGTGCAAAATTGTTTAGTAGCTTTTTGAGTCTAAAGGTGGAGGAAACTCAACTGAATTCATACACAGTTGGCTTTGGATATGCTAATCAGCTATCCAGGAAAGTTGCTTAGGTCAACATGGGTTTAATTTTGCATGAAGTCTTTATAACTGAAGTCTTAATTTTGGACTCTGATGCCTAAGTCATCTGCAAAAAATAAGATTATATGTTCATAGGTTGGTTGCTAATTTTGACAGATGCTAAAAATATTGGTACAAGTCCCCTTTTCTGATAGTTCATATTTCTGTCTGCACCATTGGCTCTATTTCTTGCATGATTTTATGTAAACTTTTCAGTGTGAAAGCCCTATGGAGTGATGATCAATTTGTGTAATTTAATAATTACAAATAATTACATCATTTGGGTTTTTCCAGTGTCATGAGCAGCTGCTGATGGATCTACAGGCATACAGTCTCTGTCCATGCCCTCCCAAGGCTCTCTTGGAGCTGCTCAGTGATTTTAAGCACTTAAACAGCAGGGACTTTCTGGGAACAGTCCAGCTTGCTCTGGTATTAGGAGCCATTTAGCAAATGGTGATAACTAATTTAATTAAGATTAGATGCTAATGCCATTTGTGAAGACGATGCCGTATGGACACAGACCTACTGTTCTTTGGATCTGAAGCATCCTTCTCTGATTTTTGGAGCGCCATGACATACATGCACTAACACACTGACAACAATGCACAATAAATGTTTGGAGTATTCATTTATTTGTCACTCAACCAAGGTATTTTATCTACTCAGCTGTCAGATGTCGTCAAGACCAGCAGTTTTATCATTCTTAAAGAATTCCTCAAATGACTGACTCAAAATGATCAATGTTCTGAAATTCTTGTCACTTACTGTGTAATTTACACTTTGGTTCTAATTTACACACTTTGGGTACTCAAGAGATAGGTCTACTCTGATAGTATATGTCTAATTTTGTCAGTCAATAGAGGGGTTATGACTAATTGTTGGTGCTTTTCTGCTGTTGTGGATTATGTCTACACGTTCTACAGAGCATGACTTCCACATTATGTCCATTTGGGAAAAAAAATCCTCATTCAATAAGTTACTTTACAGGTCAAGAACATCCTGTTTGTATTTCCTATATGTGACAATTTGCACAATTTCCAGCTAAACCGTGGAGTTCCCTGCCACAGGATCATAGAATCATAGAATCATAGAATGGTTTGGGTTGGGAGGGACCTTAAAGATCATCTAGTTCCAACCCTCTTCCACTAGATCGGGTTGTTCAAAGACCATTCTGTCTGATGATGTATAGGTAGAAGTAACAGAAATGCCACTAACAACTTTAGGTAGACTCTTGATGTTCCCTGTCAGCAATGGGTGCTGAAATGAAAACGGGATCAGGCTTAGCAATAACCCTAATATTTTGCTCACATGTTTTTTTTTTTTTTTTTTTTCTGGTCTGGTTCATTCTTGGTGTCCTGGTGGTAGCTGTTGTTTATCCCCTTATATTTTCCTTGTAGGCTTAGCACCTGGCAGTTACACTTATCACACAGCTGGATGATGATTTCTCGTTTGACAGCTGAGGGCCCTTCGACATTTGCAGATGTTATTGTCAGTGCTGGTCCTGATAAGAGGCCTTTTATAAATAACTGACAGCTTGCACATCTAGACACATCTTTAGTTGTGATATTAGGTATTTAGCAGGATTTGTGGATTCATAGAATCTGACAGGGACGTCAATGTAAGCATATCTGCTGGGGTCCTGTTATATATGAATATCTATGAAAAACACTCAATTTTCATCCTCTATTCTCTGCCTGACTGCTTACAGGTAACTCCAGAGTGAGAAAAGGGGCAAAGTTATAAATTCTGCCTTGTCTCTGCATCAGAAAGCTTTAATATATTCTTGTTGATATACTGTAAATTTGAAATCCTATGAAGTCTTATCTTCTTTGTGTGTAACAAAGGAAGAACTAATAGAATCTATACATAAAGATGAAATAGACCTGACTCCCCACAAATAGGTTTTTAACCAAGAATTCTTTCTTATTTTGCTAACCAACTGAGAGTATATCTATTGTGTGATTGAGTCAATGCCCCATTATTTCAAATTTCACAAGCTCCACTTCCAGCAAGGTTTTTCCTATCTTACGCTCATTAGGAATCAAGAGAAAGAGAACATAAATACATTCTAGCTACTCATTTCTCAAACATTCCCTGACAGTTCTGTGAACACAGAAAGAGAGACCCTTCTAGAGGTGTAAAGTTTGAAACCGTGCATAATACTTCTCTGGGTAGATACTTTCTTGATTGGTTTGTACAGACAGACAGAGTCATAGTTTCTAACTCTTGGTTAGTGAGTCCTCAGTATTTTGTTGCTAAGATCCTTTAGAGGAGGGAACACTTTTTGCAATGTGTTACTTGCTGCTGAAGGACCAGTGAAGGTTGGTGACATGTGGCTCTAGGTCCAGTGCTGAGATTTTGCTAGGTGGGTTCTACACTCAGAACAGGAACCCTCTTTCTCTTCACATTTAAATGTTTAGTTGAAAACAGTTTGCTCTTATAAAAATGGTACGTTAGGAAGTATGATCAAGATCCAAAAAACAGAGTAGCATAGATAACCATCATCAATGAGCAGACATCCATCTTCATTCACAGAACATATAAAGAGCATGAGAGCATAATGTGGCTGAAAAGGATTGAGGAGAAATTGAGGCAGTAGAGTCTCAGAGAAGAGTAGGAGTCTACATAACATATTAATTGAAATTCCACATCCCCATTTCTAGAATTATTCTCCTTTTTCCAATCAGATTTTCCAGGCTCACCAGTTTTCAGAATATGTGATTTAACAACAGAGCAGAGTTGTTCAGTTTTTTTTTTTTTGTGTTTTCTTTTTTTATAAACAACCCTCAAGCATTTAAAAAAAAAAAAATAAAACCAGTGCTTAGCCCCAATCAGAGAGCAAAGCTCTCACTGTGTTGCTCAAATCTATAACAAGAAAATGAACCCCTGACATAAGCAGCAGGGAGACAACAGATATGTATTAAAGAAGGGAGAATGGTTGGTTGGAGGGGAGGAACAAACAGTGCAAAGATGGCAATGGCATACTTTAATTTTTAAAATAAATCTAAGATTAAGTCTTTTCAGAAGAACAGCAGTACACCAGTAAAGTGAAACAGAGAACTGCAGTGCTTAGCCCTGGAAGATCAGAGATGTATAAACCAAATCCCTAGCGTTCACAGCAAGCAAGAAATGACAATAAATTTGTAGCTATGAGTCTAGGACATTGCCGTCAAAAACTCTTGACATTTGATGCAGTAAATGAGACTGGAAGGTAAATTCAGAGTCAATATTTGCCCTGGGGCTCCTGACAAGTTGATGTAAGCTGGTGGTCATCAGGATTCTCTTCCAGTGGAAGAACATGTCTTATGACATGTTGAAATTGAATTATCATGGGTTAAATTAAATTGTAAGAAATAAGCGTTCCTGTGTGCGGTCCTTTGAACTGAAAGAGCAGACACCCTGTATGGAGAGAGGAATGAAAATCTGTGGGTGTGTTTCTGGGCAGGCAACTGCTTGGTCTTCGGGAACTGAGACTTATGATTTTCCTTACAAAGCTGAAGAGCTTAGCACTAGAAAGCAAAACATGATCTAGTGAACATGGGCTGATGTGAATATGCAAGATTTCTAAGTCCTGAGAACACAAGCCATAGGAAGGAACTGCCTCAACTTGCCCAAATATTTTTTTCTTCTCCAAAAGATGGTTTCTGTAAAAGCTGTGAATTAGAATAACAGGCAGCTATGGGACTTCTCTTGCAGAGCAAGTGCTCAAAGTTCTCTAGACTCATAACTGTCACAGTCTCATTTCTGGTTCATAAAAAGTGTATTTAATCTTTGATTTTATAAAGCTTTCAGATATTGTTTCAGAGCTTTGTTAAACTGGGATTTATTGGTGATACAACATAAGGAAACTTGCAAAGCTCCTTTATTTTTCTGAGCAATTGTTTATGGGTAAAATTCTTCAAATACAAGTATTATTGGTTTTGTGTCACTGTACATGAACCAGAAATTTAAAATCAGATTCTGAACCTGAATATATATATATATATATATGCATGTGTATATTTATACCTGTATACATTTAAAATTTATATTTATACCATGTGAAGACCTCTTCCTCTACCTAGTGAATGTTGTATTTACAAAAATGGATTTAGGACTGAATGAAAAAAATAAGACCTCTATTTTTCTCTTTGTTCTTCATTCAGAGAAACACAACAGATTTCACTAGGAGTTGTCTCTGATTAAAGATAGCGTAACAGAACAGCCTTTACAAGTAGGGGTATAGAATAGCTAAAATCACCCAAACACATTTATTGTTCAGGCTAGGATTTAAAAGTCTTCAAAATCTTATTTATGTAATTTTTTTTTCCCTTTAACCCCTTGGCAAGAGCTGGTAGGACTTCTGCCATAAGCACTAATGAATTTTGCATTGAATTCTGACTCTTGGCATTTAGGGCTTAATAAAATCTTCTTTTCCTTTATCTGGAAGATTCTTTTTCTGCTAATTGGTGTCAACATCAATCAAGATCAGAGGTGCAACAACACTAGTTTAAAGGCCTTTTGCTCATCTGCTTTATACCTGAAGTAATATGGAGCTGTAGGCAGCTTACACATAAAAGTGACAATAAATGTCCTTTCACTCTAAAATGCTCAAAAATCTTGAATACTTTGAAAAATGGTGTTGTTGCAATAAATTAAAAGCTCCTTCCAGATGTCTGTCAGTTACACAAGCAGTATTTTGAGTGTGTGAGGCTGTGCTAAATATTTTGTGTAGCTCTAGAAGGGCTTCCTCCAGACCTTCAAAACTTTGGGTGTCACTGGGGAGAGTTCTTTAGAGTAAGCTCCCCTGGAAGATAACAGCTGGGTGACAGCTCCATGCATTTTCATGTCTAGTATCATATATGATAGACATATTCAGGGCAATTTACATTGCTTGTGCAAGTTCAATAGATCACTGAAATCTGTGCTTTGCTGAGGGCAACGGTAGGAGTTGGAAGTATGGTTCTAGATGCCGCTGATGGGCAGTGCCTTGTTTCCATGCAAGGTAACTGCCCATTGTTCTGTGTAAGGATGAAGATCTTGGGTCCCCCTGAATTTGGAGTTTGCCTAGGCCAGAAGCAAGATCCAGGCAATCAGCAATTATTGGTGAGTTGCTGCAGAGGCTGTTTGGTGCTGTGCCAAGTAATGCACATGTTGGTGAGATAGTGGCTCCTGAGACCGTCAGCTCACCCCATCCCTTGAAGAACTTGAATAAGGAAGCAGCAGCCCACCAAAATCAGTTGTAGGGTTGCAACAACTGCTCCTGCTGTCTTGTGGGATTTCAGAATACTGGTTTTTTGCCTAGACAAGACATGAAAGAATAATGTCAAAGGTAAAACGAGGACACCACAGGGCTGCCCATTACATGCAGACTCCTTCTGATCTCTGATCATCTCGTTCGTGTCCTGCAACAAGCAACACAGAAGTATAACCATTACAGTGGCAAAGGATGATAGCCTCTACCCTCTACCCTCTACAATAATGGTGGTCTATAACAGACTCCTACAGTTATATCTGCCTAGTTGGCCTTTCCCCTGATTCTTACCCATAAACATTCAACCCTTTCATCACCATCATCAAACTCTAGTCAGTCAAAACACTCCTTAACATACAGGGCTATCCCACTGCCTATCCCTTCTGAAGAATTTATAACCATCTTTTGCATCACTCCAGTTGTGTGAGCTATCTCACCATGCTTCCATGATTGCAACTATATCATAGTTTTCCATCTGCACAATGGCTTCCAGCTCCTCCTGTTTGTTGACCATGTTGTGTGCATTGGTGTAGATACACTTAAGCTCGGCTATTGATCCTGCCACCTTTATTGCGGAGAAGCCCTAATTTCTGTGGGACTGTTCTCATGTGCTTCCATGGTTTCCAACACACTGACGACCCTTGCGTCTTTGCTGTTCTGTGGATCTCCATCCCCTACTCCCACTGAGACTGTTAAGGTGCTGCATGTATTAGTACAGGGACATTTCAAATGTGCTCCAATGTACTCAGCACAGTCTCTAGCACACTGTCCCTCACTGACATGCTGCCCCCAGGCTTATCTCTAACAAGCCTGGATTTATTCCCTTCCCCCTTCAAATCTAGTTTAAAGCTTTTTCAATGAGCCCTGTTAACTCCTGCGTCAAGATCCTTTTTCTCCTTTGAAAAAGGTGTACCTCATCTGTCACCTGCAGGCAGCCTGGTGTCATGTAGACTGACCCATGATCAAAAAACTCCAAATTCTGCTAGTGACACCAGTGATGGACCCATGTATTGATCAGATGGGTCTTCCTGTTTCTTCCGTCATCACTCCCTGCAACTGGAAGGACAGAGGAGGACTACTTCTCCTCCAGCAGAAGGACTATTTCTGCTCCTGATCCCTTAAACAGTTGTCCCAAGGCCCTGAAGTCTCTTCTGATTGTCCTTGAACTTTTTATTGCAGCTTCGCCACTGCCTACTTGAAAAATCACTAACGGATAATAATCCAAGGGCTGTACCGGGGTAGGAAGTTTTCTCTTCAGATCTTTAATCCAGACCCCAGTAGGCAGCCGACTTCCTTAAGAAGTGGGTCCAGTCGGCTTTTTGGGCCTTCTTTTCCCTGCAGAAGAGAGTCTCCTATGACAGTGACCTGTCTTTTTTTCTCTATGGAAGAGGTTTTGATGCAGAGCGTAGTTTGGCTTAACCTCGGCAACACCTCCAACTGAGATGAACCATCGTCCTCATCATTGATCAGTTCCACTTGCAGAGCCTGGTACCTATCATGCAAGGGCGCCTGGGAAGGTGGGGCAGTCATGGAGGAGACACACCTGCTGTGCCAGGCAGGAACTTGTTCACCACTGTCCCCTATCTCTGAGGTCACTGTGTTCTTCTGGGTGGGGAGAGGATGGGGAACCCTCCATGTATGTGTCCTGCGGGCCTGGCAGGCCTGTCCCAGGGGAGGCAGGGTGCGGCTCCAGCAGTCTGTCTCCCCCTCGCACTCCCTGACACCCCTCAGCCCCCTCACGCCCTCCCGGAGCTCTGCCCCGACGCGGAGGAGCTCCTCTCCCTGGGCACCTCCCGCGGGTGTGCTCCCTGCTGCCGGCCGGGGCGGCTGTGAGGGCAGGGCCCACCCTGCAGCCTGGCACCGGGCTGGCAGCGTGTTCCCGCCGGAGCTCGGTCGGCAAAGCTGCACCAGCTGTGGTGGGTGCAGCGCTTAGAGAGGACAGGGCCTTCTGCTGGGTGGACACCATTGCTCCCTGGTTGAGCTGGCAGAGCTACACGCCCTTCTGCGCAGACTGCCGTGCCACGCTCTGCTTGCCTGTCCCGGTTGTGGTGCTCCGCAGGGGCTGCTTCTGTTGCTGTGGGGGCTTGGCCACCATTTCTCCTGGCTCTGCCCAGGTATCCTCAGTTGCTGCGGCAAGAGCTGTGGGCTTCTGGTGGGCCTTTCTGCTCCCCTCAAGTTCCCCCCATTCAGGAAACCTCCCTGTGCACCACGCTAGAGCGTTCTGCTGCTGATCATGCTGGCACTGGAGCTGCTCACCTCGGCAACTCAAGCCTCTAGATGTCGGCTAAGAAATTCTCTTTTGCATTCCACATTCAGATCAGAGTTAATAGTCAGATGGGTTAGCATCTAGAGTCAGACTCATTGCAATACACAGCCTGAGACAACTACCATGACCAATTCAAGAGAGTATGGAGATTTCATTGGGGATCTAATTAATCATCTCAAGTGGATCTCTTTTATCAAGCTGGACAGGGACTTAATCTCAGTCTTTCCTGGACTGGGATTTCAGGAAACATTTCAGAACTGCAGGATTCATAGTGACAGCCACTAAATCTCTAGCAATTCTTTCTTTCACCTGTTGTAGAGCTGATCAGGATGCTATTTGCCTCATGTTTTGAAGAGATGTTTTAGAAAATTATTACATTATTCTTAGTGACACTCCTCTAACAAAATGGAAATATGGTGAAATAATCTTTGTCTATGATGAGATGCTTCACTGAATGCTTTTGCTCCAGTGCCTTCAGCGTTGGCAAAATTCCAGTATTCCCGGGGCCAGTGCAGCACTGGATGATGTCAAAAGCAGCTTAACCGGTGAGTAAGTAAGCGGAGGATTTTATTCTTGTAGTCTGGCAACCTGGTAACTTTCTCTGGAAAAACGTCTTTTGATGCTGCTTCATTACATGGTGCAGTACAAGGCTGCCCCTGGTCAATAGACCCATGGCAAATCTTCTGGTGCCCCGTAGGCCATTGTGCATTTTGAGTAATAGCTGCCTGGGGAGCAAGTTAATGCCAGGAGCAGGCATTGTTTGCTGTAACTCACATGAATAGCTATGAACAGAAAGGCTGAATGTTGCGATGACAACACATCAATAAGCAAAGCCACTTTCTCCACCTTTTGACATGAATTACCTGTCTTGGATACTGCACTATAATCAGCACTTGCATCGCCAGGAGCAAAATAAAGGGCAGTTTGACCTTCTGGAGCAACAGGATCTGTTTTCCTGGACTGATGAGAGAGTCATTAGTCTGGAAAGTTGCTTGGACTGTTAGTAACCTGCTCACTGTGTGATGCACTGCCTTGGCTGAGACACACCTTGCTGTTTAATTTATATCTTTTGCATAGAGTGAGTTCTTAAGGGACTGTTAGCATGAATGTGTCTGCAAGCATGATGACTGAGCAGCCTTGCAGGACGAATCTGTATAATGACAACATGCAGACTCTGTGCAGATTCAGAGGTGAGACCTTTGAGCTGGGTTCCAGAGGGAGAGAATTGGGAGGAGTAGCTCTGCTGGGGTCGCCAACACCCATCTTGACCAACATGGCTGTGTAGGTCACTGGTACTGGGGCTTCTGGAGCGCTGCAAAAAAGCAGTTACGACAGCAGTGGGACTGCTTCTGCATTAGAGGGGCACTCATATCACTAGGCAAGAGAAAGCAGACTGTTTTGTCTCCCGTTCACCTTCTAGGCAGATCAGTGCAGTCCTTAGTGCTGGTCTTAGCTATTTCCCTCTTCATTTCACACATATTTCAAACAAACAGGGATGACAAAAGTATGCAATTTATTGCAACACACAATGCTGGTAATTTTGCAGGATCTGAGGCCAGCTGAGCAATATGCTGCTGACCTTAAATTGCTCATTCCCCTTTGCTGTTAAGTAAAAAAAATAAATCAATGGGTAATTCTTTTCTCTCACCATACCTGCTCTCCCTCCTCCTTTTTTAAAGCCAGACATCAGTCCTTTTTATTTAATCATGACAATGTAACTAGCAGGAGGAAAATCTTTGTACCATACCAATACGTTTAGTTTCTTTTAAAGTGTTAATTAGGTGTCAAAGGTATGCTTAGTGCCTTTCTGAGAAAGGCATGATGCTAACCCAGGAAGTTCAGATAACCCTACCGTCAAATGTATTTGTTTATTAAAACAGGGATTTTTTTTTTGCTGTTGAGGACTTAGCCTCTCCTCTAAAAAACAAACTAACCAGGGGATAGTTGGATGCCATGGCATGCTGATGCCCAATAATTGCAGTTATCTGCTGCTATATCTTGTCTAAGCAATGTGTGCAGCCACAGTACAGCACTGCTGCATGAGCAGCTGGGAGAGATGTAAAACCATTTTAATCATTTGTAGCTCTTGCCTGAAGTTCTTGACTAGCAGGATATTAGAACAAAATGGGGAAGGTTTTTTTTTTAATACGTGCAAAATATGAACAAGGTACTCCTGCTGCTGTTGAACATGTTCTTCAGTAAGTGCAGCTTAATTTTCTTTTGGAGGTAGCTCAGAGGAACTAGTTCTTCTGTTCATTTATATAGATGTAGTATATGAATAGACCAGTCTGAATTGCAGCGCACCTTCAGTGCTTCAAAGAAGTGAAATGACAGACAGGAAAAGGGACTGGATAACAGCAAAAAGCCACAGCATATATGTCTGAAGTCTCCTATGAGCTAATGAATGTAATATTCTATGTATACATGTATAGGCATGTATATATATATATGCTTTTTTACTGCATCAAGACTGCACTGTCTGCCAGGAGTATGTCTGGCAGCATCTGTAAAGTGGATCCCCTGAAGTGTGTTTCCTTACCTCTCAGAATCTTGTCCAAGGTAGTGAGCCTGTGCAGTGGCAGGAGGCTGTCCTACTCAACTCACTGTGCACAGGACAAAAGGTATATAGGCAGGCAGGCACTTTATCTGAGCTATCCATCTGGGAGCAGAAATAGGATTTCTTACCAGCACAGAAAACCATTCTAATACTAAGAAATAACTCACAGGGAATTAAATTATAAATGTATATGCTGCCCTGAGGGTATGTCAGTTTGTATCACAGAGTATTCATAACCATTCACTTTTGTGCTGTTGGGCAAGGGAGGCCTGTTAGGCTGCTCTGTGGCAGATGAACTGTTAATATCCAAGGCACCCTCTAATAGAAAGAGTCATGAGGGCACTATATCAATTTATTGTAATGCAATGAAATATTAACCACAGCAAAAATAGAAAAAAAATCTGTTTCAGTGAACAATCACATTTTGGAATATTTTTTTCCAGTGCTGGAAATTTAATAAAACAACTGGAAGTCATCAGGAAATAATAAATTATTTTCTGACTAAGGAAGAAGGTTTTTGGCTAGTTCAGAAAATCTGAATATCATTCTTATCTCTGTTTCAGACAAGCCATGTCACAGAAGCTAGCCACAATTCTATTTCTCAACAGGCTGATTTCTTTTCTCAGACTTTCTTTTGCCTATGGTAGGGGCTTCAGGGCTAGTTAGGCCTTTGATTTCACTTAATATGGCAGTACCTATGATCTTCTAAGCCTGTTATTCTGAAAGATGGACAATCAACAATAAAACTTAGATGATATGTGCCAGCAGACCAGTCTTGTGAAGCACAGAGCCACATGGCCAGTTGTCCTTGATATGCAGCAGAAATAGCTGGCTAGTGAATTACCACTCTGATTAATCTAAAGCATTGCTTTTCTGTCACACTGTCATTCTACACAGGCTTTTGCAGAAATTAATTTTACAGAACCAATATCCAGCATTTTATTTGTTTTAAAGTTATCTGCCCCATGAATCCCATGAAGTTCTACCTCACTTCTCTTCAGTGGTTTTCCCTCCTCCTACTATGAGACAGAGTAACAAGAAACCATTCAGTTTTTGCTGGTTTAACACTTGTCATCCTGTGCTTTATGACTTAGAATTGGTCTTGCTAGAAAAAGAAGCCACTGGGAACAGAGATTTATTCTTTTTCAAACTGACAACAGGATAGACAGATATCAGCTCATGATGGCATTTAAAGGTGAACGAGAACATGAGTAAGGGAGTTCAGTCTAGTGTAATCAGTGTCAACCCTGATGAAGATTATTTTTGTCAACTTTATTTATTCCTCTGAGAAGGAAGTTTACAATAACATGAAGACTGTAACTTAAATGGTTATGGGGGGTGGGTGGCTGAATGATTAATTCTTTACAGAAGGCAAACTCTCCATTGAAACACAGAAGTGGCTGACATATAATATCCTCTCTCTTCCCTTCCCACTTTTGGTGCCCTGAAACACAGAAGGAGTACTATGGCTCCTTCAGTTAATGTGCATGGATGTAAAATTATCATCTTCCCCTTTTATTTAAAGAAGATTCTTCACCCCTGAGACTTTCCCAGAGACACTCTAATTGGTCATCTTTCAGAGCTTTGATTTTAATAAGGAACAGTGAGCAGCATTTTGCAGCCAGCCTCAGCAAAATGATGCTGAAGTTTATTGTAACATGGATCTCAAAAACACTCAAATAAAGACTTGTGCAGGTGATTTGCAATGGCTTCTGCTATTTAAATGCAAATGTGTATACAGAGCTTTGTTCTAGATACCAGTCATTTGATATGCCTTAACTTTTGTCCCTACATTTAAATACCTGAATTTCTTTGAGATGTACCTTCCTTTAAAAAACCCCAACAAAACAAGACAAAGAAAAACAACCAAGCCTGTACATCTAAAGTCAAGATTGCCTGTGCAGCTCAGCATCTGTAAAAAAGTGTTTTATCTAGGCTGGTCCCTCACCTCATCCATAAGGCCCTGAGGCCACCAACTGCTGCTGAGGCGGAGGCATGTATAGGGGAATATACTGGCCATGGCATACCAAATACAGTTGCCACAGCAGCAGCCCTCTTTTTTTTTCCCCCTCTCTCTTCCTCTAGAAATCTTGGATGTGTTTAAATATTAAAGCTAGACACATTTCAGTGTAACCCCTGTGGAGTCTTTCTATTGAAAACATCCAAAATCCAATAAAATTAACTGGTCCTTCTGATGTTTGTAAAGTGGCTGCTCACTGAGACAGCTGGTCTGGGAGTCCAATATCAGACACCTATAAAGATATCTACAAAGCATTTCCAATAGTGCTGATATCTGTAATCTCCTTGCTAGGTATTCCATTCTGCTCACTAGCATATCCTTTATTTTAAAAAGGATATTTAAGAGGGTTTGTTTGCTCTATTCCTACTTCAATGTAACATTGATTTACCTTGTGTCTTAGAGAAATCCCTTAATCAAAAAATACTTTGAGTTTACAGAAATCTTTCTAGTCAAAAATGTTGATAGTAATCTCTAAAACAGGAATCATTTCAAATTTACTAAGGAGGGAAATAGGTTGCTGTGTCAACAGGGTGAAAACTCAGAAATTCTAGTATTTAGGTTTTTGCCTTGCTCCTCTACTCCCATCTCCCTACAAAAACAAATGGAAAAGGACAACAGACTCTCCAGGTACTTTTCATGACTGCAGAACCAAGCACAGCTGGGAAGAATAGCAACCCCAGAGCCCTTTAGGATTAAGTTAACATGCAAAATAAGCTTAAATGCTTTGCTTTACAAAGCACACCGTTTCCATGCTCTCAAATTAGGGCTGGTAAAATACCAGGACAAACCCTCGGCTCCTGCAGAAATATTTATACCACCATTTAATTTTCACATCAGGCACCAATGCTATTCATGAAGATTAAAAACATGAGTCGGAAGACAATAGAGGTCCTCAGCCAAATTAGTATCGTCTGTCAGAAAGAACAGACTCCTTCAGCAGCCACCACATTAACCATTGGCCTAAGTCAGTTTTCCATTGAGTAGCAGGCGCTTTTCCAATTTTCTAATACATACTATTGCCTTGGCAAAGAGTAAATGGGACCTGGTGCCAGGACACTTGTATTTAGAGCATACTTTGACTCCTTGCTGTATTTGCAGAAATTCCAGATACACACCATTAATCACAAAGCCTGTCCTATTCTTGAATTATTTAATACAATATTGGAGCAGTTCTGAATTATTTAAAACAATATGTAAAAGGTTTTCCGTGATATACATGCAGAGATTATTAAGAACCTTGCTAAACAGATTTAAATTGCCAGAACCTAATACCAGCTCCCCATGTTCCACAGCCCTAACTCAATGAGGGAAAGAAACAGCATACTTCTGTCCAATAGCCCCCTGATTTACACAAAAACTTACTGCAAAGATTATAAATAAGTGCAATGATTTTAATATATCTCATCAGAGGCTGCTCAAAACATGACAGGCAAAAAGAAAAGGCCCAAAGTATTGTAATATGGTACTAGAGAATAATGGAAAAGCAGGAAGGTTTATGTGATCCTCCTGAACCTGTGAACAGGCATAGAAATAACATGGAAACAGATTGTCTCCCAAAGTGTTTTGATCATTCTTTCTTTTTCTGGAGAGACAGGATTGAAAGAGTAGCTTTTATAATGAATCTGTGGTCATTCTTCCAGATCCATTAACAGTGGAAATCATTCCTTGGGTCTACTTGAGAAGTACATTTGGCTCCTTAGTTACACCCAGAATGGGTGGACCACTTCCAGGCTGCTCTTCCATGGGCACTGTGTTCCCCAGCTGCAAAGTTCAGTCTCATGAACAGTCCTTCAAAGCTACTACTTCTGTTGTGCATGGAGGTGCTCTCAGATATTTTCTAAAAAGTTCTTTCTGTTGTGCTCTTGTAGTGCGCAACTCTGTTCAAACTACCACATTATGGACGCAAGGGGTGATAGACTCTCAGCAGCACCTTGTTTCCATAACCAACCTGAAGATTACCCATGAATCTGTATAATAGATGAAGTTGGAGAGGTAGCCCAGACTACATTCTCTGCCTCAAATCAGTCAGACAGCAAGGTAGGTGAGTGATGGTATCTAGCCATACAGCAGATTTCTCCCCTGGATATTCTGTAGTGCTCAGGCTACATCTGTGATTTCCCTCCCAGAAACATCAGCTGGATCACCAGAAGATCAGTGCAAAGTGTGCTCCAAGAACCAAGTAATACAGTTGGGCAGGAAAATGTGACTTGAATGTAACTTCATAAGTAGTTCAACACACTCCTAAGCAGTGGTTTAGATCCAGACTTTGCAGCTGTGACCTTATTTTTGGGTGATGACTATGCTTTCCCATTGAAATAGTCCTCCTCTTCACACTTACAACAAAGATGGGTTGGGAGAGATTACTTTTACCTTAGAGAAGGAAGAAGTGGCAGCTGAGAAATTCTCAGCATCAAGAAAATTAGTTCCTGCACCCTTCCTCCTCCTCTTCCTCCTCTTCTGTTACCCAGTAATTTGGTAGGTAAGACAGGGACTAACTCTTTAAAGGCCCTCGAGGACAGCTGCATATAGAATTAGGACCCTAGAGGAATAAATATGCCAGGTCACCCTAATCAGAGCTGTTGTCTCAGTTTCACTGTGCATTCAGGCACATTAGCAGATGCACTCAGGCTATTTTCTTGAAACTTTTCTTCCCAGCCAAGCAAGTGGAATAAAATTTCCTAGTGAATTTTTCCCTTCAACTTGACAGAGAGAAGCTGAGATTCTACTCCAGTCGCAGGATTGAAGGAGCTGCAGCTTTATGTGCAAGTGTGCTTACCCATCCTTTAACCTGGCCCAATAGGGACACCTATATTCAGGAGTCATTTTCAGTACAAATATTATTTTCCATCTAAGTAATTTATCTCTGAAAAAATCTTGGTCAGTTTTCCCTAAAAAGTACATAGCTTTTCCCCCATTGTTAAACTTAAAATATTGCAATTAAATGGTGAAGAAGAAGACTAGAAGATGGATTACTGGCATGTATTTTTTTAGCCAAGTAATCACAATAGAAGCATTCACCTTTCCACTCATTTCAAGATGGCCATGAACTTATTATATAGCCAACTCTAACACACCAGGATAATATATGACAGTGAATCATCTTAGTTTATCTATTCAGCTTGCCCTATGAGTTTACAAGGGCTTAAAATCTATTTGCTTTTTACCTCGTTTAGCCTTGATTTAAAGGTATGACAGCAAATAAGTGGATGCTATATTTCAGTGTCTCTCTATATGGAGTAAAGCATGTCATACATTGTTGCTGATGTTTCTGCACTAGTATGTATGACTCCATGTGCATATGGGACAAAGGCAAACACACAGCTCTGTGCCTGAGCAGAAAGTAGGCACAAAATACTTGGGATTTTTCCCGCCTTGTGTCCAGCAGTTTGGTTGTTGGAGAAATGAGGGTCAGGCAGTCCCACCCCACCTCCACCATGAGAGCTTCTGGGATGGTGCAAGGTATCAAGAGGTGCTGCCTCAGCAGGAACTTGCATTTCTGGACCTAGAAAAGGTACAGAAATATTCAGTGGTAGATGAGAGCATCTGGGGGACAGTTCTTCTGCCCAGTACTTTGTGCTTCCACTGGTTTTCAGCATGCCCATTTTTTAATATATCTGTTATAACATCATATAGAATAACATGTTCTCCTTCCCTTTTTTGCTCCCCCAGGCTTTGCTGGCACTGAATCAGGTGGATTTTGCCCTGTACACTTTCCAATCATTCATTCAGCACCATATTCTCTTTACTTCATGTACATCCAAAATTACATCATAAAAGTCAACCAACCACTGCTTTCTCTATACTGAAGGCAGTGTAATCACATCACAGGTACAGCTGGATTGTAATTCTTTCTTTCCTTTTTCAGTTTTTCCCATAATCTTTAATTTAAACAATTTTAAAACCAGACGACAAGTTCAGTGGCTGTCACTTTATGTCTTGACTGTTGAAAAAGGGCTTTATGAATATATTATTTTTGTTTCATAGACATCCATTCTCATCACTTTATTCCTTTGAAATCAGTTTTGCATTTGTAGAACTTAAGATCTGTGTCCTTAATCTTAACATCTTTACAAAGATTTTCAAATAGTCACTTATGTTAATCCAGAGCCCACAATATCCACCATAAAATTGTTTTAAGGGCAATGTAGACTTTCAAAGGAAAACATGCTGCAAAATATTTTAAACTCATATTTTCCTCAACTTCTGGAAAATTTTAATTGTCTGCTTTTTTGAAAGATATGTGTTTGCTTTTTTTATGCAACATTATTTTTACTGCAGAGCATTCTTTGAGGTACACAAAAACAATAATACAGAGATACCCATCTTCTTGTGCCATTATCATGGTATTCAAGATTTCTTTGATTTATTTGTGGTGCTGTAAGGATTAGAAGACTCCCAATTTGTACAACAGGGTCTTTCATTTAATTTAGATACAGCTTCTGCTGTTTATGAAATACTTCCAATAAGATGGCACCATCAAAAAGAAGCAAAAGGCTTCCCAGTTCTTATTGTCACTGCAGATTTTGCATCCTGCTGCAGCTCGGGGTCTGTTATCTTTTTCAGCATTGCTTTTTTTGCTAAGTGAAATATTTAGGGTAAAATTCTGACATCTTATTCACATCCTGCAATAACTTATTCTTCCACTGAAATCAATAAGACTACTCAAAGGATGAAGAGTTACGTAATATGTTTGAGGTAGAGAGAATCTGATCCCTCAGAATTTATCTGCATTTCTTTTCTTTTCCTTTTAGTCTGCTCAACAAAGCTTTATTAGAACACCCATAAACCAGCACTCTGTTCCAGCCTACATGAAAAGGCTGCTGTTACCAGGAGAGTGGGACTCAAAACAAAACTGTAACCCCTCTAACGTAAAAGGCAGTGAAATAGAAAGGGAAACAATTACAAAAAAGCCACTAATTTAGTTAAAATCCAGTTGAAGCAATTATTTTGTTGAAAAGCAAGGAAGAAAATTGTACTACAGTAATTTCCACAACATCATTCAAAATGGAAAAAATTGTTAGGTTGGGAAGTCTGACAAAGTTATAGTGACCTGCAGCTTTTATTTGATTCTTCATTAATAAAAAAAACATCTTAGGATAAATATTCTAACAGGCACATTTGTGCATCCAATCTGAGAAGCTGCTGCAATGGTTTTGTACAAAGCAAATGGTTAGAGAGAAGATACTACACATTGAACCTGTATATACTGGCACTGCTGATGTCCCTCAAGGACCCTTCAGACTTTTACAACTTATTTCTCTGCAGTCACGTCTGACCAATTTTCTCCAACAAATCACAGTACTTCCTTTACAAGATGTCATATCCTGAATGCAGCCAACCTTGCAGACCCTAGGTCCCAAGAGACCTGAAATTCAGAGCAGAGCTGCAGACTTCCCAAGTGTCACTCTTGGTGTATATGTTCACAGGAAACTGTAGGGATTTTTCTACCTTTCTATCTTTTTCTCATGTGAGCAGAAAGGGTGAAGAAAGTGCTAGAGAGACCTGAGCAGAGAGCAGATAAGACAGCCCAGTCTGGGGAGCCATGCGATTCTACTGACTTGAAGAAGTGCTGAAAGAAATAAGCCATGACTCTCCTATTTTTTTGATTAATTAATTGTCATTATTTTAATGAGGACACATCACATTATTAATGCAGTGGGCGATAAAACTTCCAAACTCCAGCAGATAATTGGGCACAGGGTTGTGTGGTTACTGTGCTCTGTTTTGCCACACAGACATGACAGGTGGAAAAGCTACTGCGGACCTTGGTTGTACTCCTTTGGTAGAGTGAACAGGAATGTTTTAAATACTCAGAGCCACATATAAGAGATTTAGTCATCCCTCATAACCTTAATCAGGCTAGGTTTAGTCTACAGGGTGAAACTGGAGGAGCTCTGATGCCTTCTGACCAGGCTGATTGCCCTGATAAACTTGTACTTCCCACTTAACTGCCTGTTCTCCTCAGTGGTCTCATTTTAACACTTGGATTTAGAAGTTTGCTTTGTGCTAGTAAAGCCTCTGATACAGCTGTGACTGATGACTGTGTCTTCTAAGCCTGGTTACATTATAAATAAAAAATAGTGAGCAAAAAGGATGTGACTGAAGCCAAGAAAGCTGATTAAATTGGAAGGATTTTGTGTTTAGGCATTAGCACAAGAAATTTGGTGATGTGCATCCAGTTGTTGTGATAGACTTCCAGAAACAGAGCTTGGGTTCCATGAGGCAGAATCCTGGGGACTGTAATTAAGATGAATGACTAATCATTTTAATGATTATGGCCCAAAATTATACTGGGAAATTTTACACATTGTGTCTCAGTGCTTCAGTTTCCTTTATAAAAAGCAGGGAGGGTAAAACTCCCTTTTTCCAATTCTTTTTTTTCTTCTTCAGTAAGCATGTCGGGGCAGGACTGTGTTTGTTCAGCACCTACAGCAGTAGTGACTCAGATACAGTGCCTAGATGAAGTTGCAATGAGAGTCATGGAAAGATTTGCTTTACAGCTTCTTGATAATATATTGCTATAACTTCAGTACAAGCAAACTATGTTATGGAAGTGGGGATTATGTTTTGTGGTTTTGATCAGAATCCAGAAATACAGAGACATGATAAGAAGTTAATAACAAAGAACATGTTAATTGAACTCTGGAACTGTTTTGACTAGCACTTGTTCAAGTTCTGAGCAATGGTTTTGTCAGTACTTTTTTACCTGGACTAATTCATCCATCCCCTTCTGGAAAATTTATTGTATTGTGTCATTCAGCATCAGAGAACAGCAGTGTTTTTCATGATCTTTATAATAATCAGTGTTTTTACCAGTTTATCTTGTCTTTCACATAGCAAAGATGTGCATTCCCAAGGTGCCAGATGTTTACACCCCCAAGCAGGTGAAATGTAGTAGAAAAGGATGACATTTTGATGACTCTCTTTATAGCATATTCCTACTAGTGCTCATTCGAGCATCTGGAATAACAGTAGTAAATAATACTTAGTACTCCTATAGCATAGTACATGTTCAAAATGAAATTTTAGTAGTAGTAGGTTTAGCGATCTCTGAAAAAGTGAACATGTACCACAGGGAGGATTAACCCCTGACTGTGACAAAACCATGGCAAGCCGAGAAGTGTTCTCTGGGGAGTGACTCTTTCTCATTTAGAAAAATAATAAAAAATGCTTCCGTGAGTAAGTAAAATTGGATGTATAAATGGTCTTCAGGGAAATTATTTCTGGGGCAAAAAGTAATTGTTTAATTTCTCACTACAGATCAAATTTAACATCTGATTTATGTAAATATCTAAGTTCAAGGGGGACCTTCATAAAAATTAATAGTTATTTATCTGTGAGAATTAAGATACTTATAATCCAACCTAACATTACAGTGTTGTCAAGATACTACAAAGAGGTGGAGGACTTAATATTTTTCTCTTCCTGATATTTCAGAACAGATTGAGATTTCAGACTGGAGATGACTTGGTCTGTAAGTCACATTCATAAGATGAGGTCTAACATTGTAGTTTTTTAGGAAATACAGATAGTATTTGAGTCAACGTTATATGCCACCTAAAAGTTAGAAAGAAAAACCCCATACTATCAATATTTTGGTTGTTTAAGTGTGTTAGTATTCTACCACAGTAAAGACCATTCACTTGTGTTCCCTAACCCCCTCCTCCTGGCACAGGATGCTGGATGCCAGACACTAACCCATTTCGCCCCACATTAAGCAATGCAAAACTTTGGTCTAAAACTTACCCTCATAGAGAAAAATGAGTTGTAAACCAGTGGAATTAAACACAACATGTTAAATATACATTTTGGAACATAAGGGATGAAAAGATAAATATTAAAAGTCATCCCAATAATAGCAAAGCATAAGATATCTGATGATTCCCAGAGTATTTTTAGAAAGCAATGCATTGCTGCAGTATGCGGCTGAAATATCACCTAGTGAGACTCCAGCATAATTAAGCAATGATTAATCAATACTTAACTAAAGAAATTAAGCTCAGGAGAAACAATTAATTGAAGTTAAGTGAACTTTGACAGCTCGTATTAAACTAAGGCTCTAATTAACAAAAGCATTGTGCATCCTCTAAATGGAGGGACGTGCAGGCTTCAGGTGCTAAGGATGGGGCAAGTGTTATTCTGCAGATTTCTTGTTGATGAGGATTCACTGATGGAGATCTTAATTTCAAGGCTTCGAAAGGAGAAGCTCATTCTTCTTCAGGTATCCAAGATGCTACCTGGTGACTTGTATCTAGAGATCTGGCACTAAAGGTAGCTATCTGGAGGAACAAATGCAGTGATTCCTGGTAGGGTTCACAGCCTGGCTGCATGTATACATGGCTTGTACAGTGTAAGACCAAGCTGCTGGATGAAGTGGGGGGTAACTGCCTTAAGCTCGTGGCATTGCCATACTCCAAAGTACTGAGGTGACTTGGCCTTTTACATCACTGAAGGTCTTCAAGCTCTGCAGCCCGATTTCCCCTTGCAGCTCTGCATCCTTCCCCTGGCTGCTGGAGCAATGTTTCCCACAGCCTCTGGGACATATTTTACCCCCTGGTTGTTCTCACACTGTTGTTTCCCTGCCGGTACTCTCATGGCCTTGCCCATCAAAGCCCGAACAGTGATTCTGTGGTGGTTTCTCATGGGAAGGCAATTATGCCCCCAGTGTGAGACTTGCCACTTCCCCCCCCCCCCCCCCCCTCCTTTTCTCACCTTGTGGTTGCTGCAATTGGTTCATGCTCAGGGATTGAGTGGCCCACCTGCAGCACTGAGCAGCAGGCAGAGCCTGCCCTGAGCTGAGTGTGCACCAGCCAGCATGAACGGCTTCCCGCGCAGGAGCAGCCAAAGGGCAGTGTGTGGGGTGTCCGTGCCCAGACATGTGGGGCTGCCGGGCGGTCTGTGTGGGGAGAGTCCGGGGCTGCCCCGGGCCGGACACAGCCGGTCCCAGCCGGTCCCAGCCGGTCCCAGGCGGCTCCAACGGCCCCAGCGCAGGACACAGCTGAGCCCCTCAGCCAAGCTGGGGGCGCCAGGGGGAAAACAGGTTTCAGCAAGGGCCAAAGGCGGCCCAGGCAGAGGAGGAGGAAGAAGCCAAGGAGGGAGCAGCAGCAGAGGGACCCCGAGGCCGGAGGAGGAGGAGGGCAGGAGGGGATGCAGGCCCGGAGCAGGGATCCCCTGCAGCCCTGGAGAGACCCCGCTGGAGCAGAGACCCACCCTGCAGCCCGGGGAGGGCCCCACGCCACAGCGCAGCGGGGGGATATTTCCTGCAGGAGCTGCGGCCGTGGAGAGCCCAGGCGGGAGCAGGTTGTCCCTGAAGGACTGCGGCCCGGGGAAGGGCCCGCGCTGGAGCAGGGAGCCGGGGGGGGAGGGAGGAGCGGCCCAGAGGGGCTGGGATGGGCTGACCATAACAGTTTTCTTTCTCATCTTTCTATCTCTTTTCTGCTCTTGTATTTTAATATTACCCCAAAACTAACTTTTAATTTTAGGATTGATGAATGTCATCAGCTCTGGACCCAGACAATAAACCTTCATGCATGTGAACGTGTCTCAGTATCTTTTGTGTAAATATCATGAACCCACCGAGTTGGGATAGCTGGTCTAATCTTCATGAAAAGATTGATTCATTATCTGAGAGACAAACCTGGTGGAAGGGAAGAGAAGAATGCAGGGAAGAGGTCTAAGTTACCACTGTTATCTCTTGGCTCTTGGGAACTGAAAAGGCACTGGTTCTGTTTAAAGTAGCCAAACCATTTCCATCAAACCCAGGCTGATAGTGAGTTTTGGGCTCTGGACCCAAATCTGTCAGTTCATACAGGAGGCCTCTTTCTAACCCATTTAATTGTTAGTGAAGCATGGCAGGGAATGATGACATAACCAGTTTATCAGGCAGGAGGGGTGCTTGGAGGCTGGTATCTTTCTACTTGGGGCTGAGTTGCAGGCAGTTGTCTCTTCCACCTGAACAGCCACAAGGTTGTGTGTCTACAACCTTGAAGGCCACAAGATCATGATGCCCAGCAAGAGGAGCCACCCAGAGATATGACAACACTCCCCCATGTAACATGCAGCACAGTGATGCACCCTTGGGCTCTTGCAGGGGACAGGAATGGGGGTTACAGCCTGATCTCAGCCCCACTCAGCGAAGGAGACTACTCCTCTAGAGAGCAGGGCCTTTCCTTGCTGTTTTTAAGGCAGTGGAGAGTGGCACAAGTCTGAGATGATGGGAAAAAAAAAAAACCAAAACAACAACAATACAAACAAACAAAAAGAGAGAGACATGACTGGCTAGTGGTTTAATTGCTCTGTTAATTGCTTTGCCTCTGGTGCTCCCATCCGTGAGGAGAAAGGGCCTGAGGGTTATTCCAGCTGGTACTAGATCCCCTCCATGATGAGCAATTATCTCCCAGGCAGTGACTGCCAAACGTGGATGTCACAAGTTAGCTCTATTCAAAATGATGGATGGGCATGAAGCTGAACTTCATCCCTGGAATTAGCACTCAAATTAGGAGCTGACATGCTGTGATCTGTGTGGATTGGCCCTGACTTTGCAACAGTCTGAATGTCGAGGCCTATCACACCAAACATTTTGGTCTTGAGCCCAAGTCCACTGCTGCAGCTTGTCTGAAAATCCTTGTTGGACATTTACTGGTCTGCTTTTCCTCTTGTTGAGGCCTCTAAAAGATTGCTGTGGCCGTGGAAGTATTCTGGGTACTCTGCATGGAATCAGCAGCATTTTTCCATTCTCATTAGCCAAACCTGGGCTAATCTGATCCAGTGGGATGGAGGAGCACTTGGAGCCTGCTTACACACGGCTGGTGGAGGTAAGGTAGTGGTCTACTGCTTTGAAGCCACAAAGAAAAAAGAGCGAGCTGAGAAATTGCACTGGTTTTGTTCTTTGAGAAGCTGTACAGCAATACCTTGAAGCTCCAGTTGTGCCAGGGTGTCCGTTCTGGGAGGAGCTAACTGTGGGGAAAGGCAGAGGTTTACCATGCAGAGAATTCCAAATCCTAATGAGACAGAGGAAGAAAGGAAAGCAAAAAAAAAAAAAAAAAAAAACAAACCCCCAAAAACCCCAAATCCCCACCCCCAAAAGTGCAAGAGGTAAAGTGACTTGCCTGTGGACACACAGCAAGGCAGTAGGAGGGTGAGGAAGCACACTCTGTGCTGTTTCCATTAAAGTACACTTCCTCTCCAGCAAGAGTGCCTGACCGGGCAGATGATGTGTAAAGTGCATGTGGGTGTTTTCCCAAGCAGCTGTATAAATGTGCATTATTGCTGTGCTCCTGCCTGCCATATTTCCTTTTCTTTATTCACCAAGTGGTGGGAACTGTCTCTGGCTCATCAATTAAATCCAAGAGTGATGATTTCCAGAGGTATTGCTACTTGGTGAAAGAAATTCATCCTTAGGCTAAAGGACAAAGCGCCAGGCCTAAGTGTTATTTAAATGGCTCATAAAGCATGTGCTGGCTCTTTAGCCAGAGTGAAAATCATCCTCTGCTAACATAGGAAATATCCTGCTTTCCTCTGCCTTCCCCAGTCTTTTCATGATGATGAATCTCTTTCCTCTTGCTCCCTATTATTTCTGTAAATTAGAATATGCTGTAGCATTGCTGAGGTTGGTCTAATTAAATCAGCTCTTTTTATCTCATTGATCTGCATTTTAAAGCTGAGCTGATTATGGATGGGAGATTATATTTGATTAAAAATATGTTTTTGCCAGTTAGTTACATCAAAAGGTAGATTACAGGAGACCAGAGCAGCTCAACTGACATGGCTACTGTTCTTCCTGGCTGTTAAAAGGAAAGAATAATAATGTGAAATAAAAAACAAACCCTAAGATGCATTTCTTACCCATATTTTTTCATGGCAAATGTTCTGGAAAAAATTAATAGAAGACACATGAAGCTATGATGCAGGGAAAATATTTCCATAGGCTGTGCAGCGTTATGAACAGTGCTTTACCTAACATCAGGCAGAAAGCACAATAAACCAACAATTTCTTCCTGGTTTTATGGGTGGTATCAGCAGTCATTCAGCACCCAGCCCCAAACCCTGACCTGGGCTGGCAGCCAGAGCAAAGGTACAGAGAAGGGCCACAGGCTGGTCCTCTGCGTGGGCAAATTGCTCAACTGTTGTGCAGTTTTTATGACAATTCCAGCTGGCATGTCTGATATATTATTTAAGAAAATATTATGCCTGGTGTGACTATCTGACAAAGTCCTTTGTTAAGGTCCTTCATTAAGCAAATTTTTTTGTTAGCTCCAACGATGCCTCATCCTCTGTTCAGAGAAGGCTTTCTCAGGGGAAGGAGAGGTAGGGAAAAGGACAGAGGGTGGAAGCTCCCAACTTAATTCCTCCTCTTTGAGTTTTTTTAGGAAGACTCAGCGGCATATTTTGCACCACAAATTCAAAGATGGCAAGGAAATCAGCTCTCATGTGACCTCCTGTGATGGGCCAACATGCAACCATCACAATAGCTCCTAATTTCTCCTCAGTAGGGTTGGGACTGAACCAGTGACTTTATTCTTGTGTACCACTGTTGAACCGTACTAGGAGATGCAGTAGGGTCTCTTAGACTTCCCTGCTCCAGACCACTCCAGAGTGAGGTTGTGCTGCACTTTTCAGGGTGACCATAGGGAGGTTCCTCCTCTCTGTCACCTTTGTACCTGTACATCATCATACACACTGTTCAGTTACTCCAACATTTCATCTCAGGCTTCACCCATGGTCTTGACCTGAACTAAAATGGGAAATAGTTGAAGCAGTTTGTTGCCTTCATTCTCTGCAGCCAGTGCCTGATGATGCTGTCTAGTTGTTGTGGTTTGAGCCTACTCAGCAGCTAAATGCCATACAGTCGCTCACCCACCCTCCCCCCACTTAGGAATGGGGAGGGAATTGGAGGGGTAAAGGGAGACTCGCGGGTTGAGATAAAAACAGTTTAATAACAGTAACAGAATAATACGCTGACAGCAATATCAGCAGGTAATGTACCATACAGTTGCTCACCACCCACCGACTGACACCCACCTGCTCCCAGCCAGCGATCCTCAGCACAAAGACCCCACAGCAACACTCCCAGAAGTGGCAGCCCCTCCCAGCCCACTCCTGCCTTTATATAGTGAGCACAATGTCACATGACATGGACTATCGGCCAATCGGGGCCCAGCCCTCCAGCTGTGCTCCCCCCGCCCCCGCACACAGGTGAGGGCACTGGGGCCTGGGGAGCCCCTGGGGTCTCAGGGTGCTGCAGCACTCCTCCAGCTACCAAAATGAACATGAACTCTATTCCAGCCCGAACCAGGACTCTAGTGACTCATTTTTTCAGTGTCTTAAACAGCTTCTTTGGAAGATCTTGTTGTAAGTGAGTGTCAGGATACTTACATTCATTGCTTGGCTCTGAGGTCAAGCAATCAGAAGAGGAGCTATGGACAGCAGAGAGAATCCCATAGATCTGGCATGTTCATTTGGAAAGGCAGCATAGCTATGACAAAACACGGGCTAGGAGAAGAGATGTGAGTTTTACTCCTGTAGTAATACTATGCAATATTTTGCTTTATTAATTAAATGTAAGTAGAGAGAAGCAGAAGACTAAAGAAATTTTTAATTTCAGCTTCCTGAAGGAAGAGACCATGGTTAGGAATAAGACACAGACAGCAACATTAACCATTGTCCCTAGATCAGCCCAGGGAAGTCTTCTGAATACCAAAAACAACTGCAGGAATGAGTTACTCTGTCTAGCTGCAAATCCTCCTCTAGTTCCTCTCTTCCCACCCCCCACCCCCATTTTACTTGAAATGTTCATGTGAGGGCATTACAAATATGCAAGCGTGTAGGAACCCTAGCAAGTTTCATGCTTTCCACTCAAGGGCATTAATAGATGAGGATAACAGGCATTAGCAAAAACAATGCCCTAGACATCAAGACCTGTATGTAGAAACAACTTTATATATATAGTCCTTAAAATGTGATCAAAAGACTTTGAAAACTAACCTGTGCATAAAGTCTAACAACCAAACAAAATACAGAGTGAAAATGGTCAGCTCATCTGGCATGGGATTTCTGAAATGTCTGATCTGGAGAGAAACAAAACTAAATGTTATCAGTTCATGGCTTATCATTTTTCATTTGTGCCACAAGTGTGGTGGTAAAAGGGCTTATTTATTTATTGTGAATACAGATATTTATCCTTAAATGAGAATTAAACTCTCTGCAAGAGATTAATCACACTATGTCATCATGAGATTTGATAAATGTGACATGCATGTAGGAATTATTTTTCTATTTTTTCGCAGTGGCTGTATTTGCCTATATTACTGCTCAGAGTGATAATAGCAACTCTACTGGCATTACTATTGAAATCTATTAAATGTCCCTTGAACCAAAAGAATCCTTCAAGGAATGGCAAAGATGAAGAAGGTGACTCCAAAGCTAGTGAGCCTCCTTCCAGAAGACTGTGATTGCTGCCAGTGGTCACTTAAGTTAGAAGGGACTGAATGTGCTTAGTCCTTCAGAGAGGTGAATTTCACATAGCTTGTTTTGCTTTCATGTGTTAGACAATGAGAGTTGCAAAGAAAGTGGTCAGGACGCAGGTTTCGGAATTTACTCTCTGTTGTGCATTTGCTTTCTTTGTGTAAAATAAGCAAGACTGCATTTTTGGATAGGCATCCACCACTGGAAGTACATCAATTAAAATATTTATTAAAATGACAATTCATCTTTGAAGCCAATATCTAATCACCTAGCTGAGCTTTCCTTGTTAGATGCCAATTCCACATGGAATTTAATTTATAAGTAAACAATTATTCATTTTATTAGCTATATGACAACAGAATTGATCCCATTTCAAATCTCCTTAAGTTTCTCTTTAATAGATGAATGAAGCAGCCTACAACGACAGGCTCCATTAAACCCAAATTAAAGGCTTATTTATAATATTGCGTTCTTATATTTTTCCAGATAGGAGGAGGAGGTTAATTTCTAGGCCAAAGCAGTCCAACAGTGTCCTCTGAGCTAGCTCTGAGATAATGTTTTATTTAAAAGACCCGTTTCAAGAACATTCATACTTTGATTCATTGGTTTCTTTTGTGAGGCAATATAGGAAATACCTGTTTAAGAGACACTGCAATGGAGAAAATAACAGTGTCTGAGTAATACTGGGAGTGGAGTTAGCAGTGTGTATTGAGGAGGCATTTGAGTGAAACTGTGTTGCCAAGTTTGCATTTTTTTTTTATTGCAGTGATTAATAGAAATAGTGATTCTCCTGAATTCAAGGTTGTTATTTTGCCCAGGTTTATAAAGTTCAACAGGAACTGAGTATACATGTTTTTGTATAAGTGAGAAGGCCACTAGCTGGTTCCTTTCCTTAAATGTGATTGAATGTAGTGTGGCATTTCTAAAGAACTCTCCCTGAAGAAGATTTTGTCCAGCCGAGATTAGGAAAAAAGGTCTTCTTAGGGTAATTGTCCATGATTTCTGGGCCTGTGGTATTTGCTGAGGGTTCAGGAGTTGAAATCAAGTCAGAGTTCATGAAGTCAGAGTTTCTTGACTGAGTGCTTGATGCTCACTCAAAATTTTATTTTATTTTTATTCATGGGGGATTAAAAGTTATAAATACTCCAGCCTGAGCAACTGAGGTTTGAGCAGGACTAAATAAAACCCAGAGGCCCCTTCCAACTTATATTTTCCTATGATCTTTATTCTATTTTGAGAAAGTATTTTTGTCATGAGAAGTGTAAGTAAACCCAGAATACCCTGTCATAATCTGGTGAGGGCTGTTTTGGATAGAAGAGGTCCAGGCAAAAATGAAGATCTGAATATGAGTTTTCCATGTCACAGGTTAACAGCTGTTTCATCCCACCTGTTTTCCCTCAAAAAGATCCAAAACTGACAAATAAAGATTTCCAAATAAGAACATACTTTGAACATAATAATCCTATAGAGGTCTGTTATAGTGATTCTCATGCAATATTTTTTTTCTGTCTCAGCTATAAGAACATTCAAAAGTATACTCCCTATTTTTTTTTTGTTTGTTTCTTTGTTTTAGCAAAGTATCATTTTAAAAATCTCCAGCAGCTGTAGCAGAAGTGCTGTGTCTACATGACTTTCTCTGTGTAATATGGGGTTCCTATCCCAAGTCTCCTCTCCATTTAGTTGACACCCAGATGCAGTCTGGGAAACTCTCAATTTATTGAGCCCTATTCATCCTAAAACTGTACAGAATAGACCTCAGCAGCAGCAATTTGTGTATGTGAAGGCAGGTCACTTTCAGAAGCACAGGATTGAGCAGAACAGATTTTTCTCTCTCAGACCCCCTTCCTCAGGTCTTGGTTGCACTGTGCCATGCGATGAAGAGGGATAGTTGTGTCTTTGAAAGGTCCATGCATAGAGAAGCATCCCACACAGATGCTGAGAGTTTGTACCATCCATGGCCTCTGGATAGACACATCTGTGTGCCTACCCATCTGTGCCTTCAGCAAATTCAGCCTAGATGGATGTGCTCACTTTCATGAATGAGATGTCAATCAAACATTTAGGAACTGGAGTCAATGCTGCACTGGTTCAAAAAGTCTCTCTGATCAATGTAGAAGGGAACTACCGTGGAAGTGCTTGTAATCAGTGAGGCATTATCATACACACTGGAACTCTGCTCTTTTGCTGGGGCTCTGTACGAACAGCCGTGCCTGCCACACTGTGGCTGGAGGAAGCCTGAGCTCAGTTAACTCCCAGACACGCAGGAGTGATGGGCTCACGCCGCATGGGATACGCAGCACTGCAGTGCAGGTGGGTGCCCTTCCCTGCTGCAGGGCCTCCAGACACTGCAGATCGGATTCTGCCTTGTCCCCGCTGTGCACATGCGCTGCCTTCTACCTTTGCATTTAATAAGTCTCTTGTTAGGAGATCTTTTCATATTTGAGTGAGCTGATTGAGCCCGTCTGAGATACAGAAAGCAAACAGTGATTGTATCTCAGGAGTCTCTTTCAGGACTGCAGGATGAACAAACTGTGGTAGCAAGCAAAGAAAAAGCTATCGTGCATGTTCCCCTAATCTCAAATCCCTCATGACTGTCTATCTCAGGGCCAGTATCTGTAAGGAACAGCTACTAATGGTAAATGGTTATGAGAAATTGGAACTTGCATGTTTTCCTTTTAACATATTTAATTCTTAATTTCAGAAGAGAACCAATATTTAAGATGTCTCATTGAACCAGGAGACAATGCTCTTCAGTTTAGCGAATCTTCCTTGAAGGGCTGTATGAGAATTAAAAGTTAATACTACTCTTTTTAAATGTATGATCTCATTACTACCAATCCTACCGTAACTGAAATATCACACATTTTACATTCACTGGGATAACATACAGCACAACAATTTGTGGCTTCTTTAACAACCTAACAAACTCAAATTGCAAAAATCAGCAGCTAAAACTGCACACCAGATAAAACAAGCAATAAATCTAGAGTGAAAACATTTAAATGGTAGGCAAAGCACACTGTAAAAAAATCTCTGTGGGAGTAAAAGTCTTTGAACTCCTGTGAGTGATAACAGGTTTTAAAGTCTTAATGCTGATACCCTGGCTAATAGGGCAACAGCCCTTGAAAGCATAGATCAGTTCTCCACCTGTCTAACATCATGCATCCAGCCAATTCTTGTCCTTTATTTTCCCTGTGTTGTAAAGCTGATGAGGGACAGAAGCTGACTGAAGACTATAGCACCTGGTTTTTCAAAGACCAAATGTTATTTAATGTTCAGTTGGAAATCTGTGTGTGGATTTAAGTCTGGGCTGATACTTTAATAATTGCTTTGGTTGCTATGTTTGCCCAGAAAGAGGTCAATCCAAAAGTGTTAGATTCTGAAATCAATTAGAGTAGCATTAGAGTAGATTTTGTTTATCACTGTAGTTATAAAAAGTAGGGTGTGTTATTTTTTTTCCTAGCCTGTTGCACTATCTAAAGTATGACAAGGGGTATTACTTAACAGCAGCCGGAGGCCTTTGAGGGAACAAAGGCTGACTGATTAAGCTTAACTTTTCATTTTCTGATGAATTCTTTTGAACAAAAAGTAATTCAGGCATGTGGTTAATTATAGTTTTGAAGGACACAATGGGAAAATATGGGGAAAGTTAGAATTTTATTAGGGTTATAGATTCAAATATAAGAGATTGAAAATCAGCTAGAAGGGTGGATAGAGGGTGCTTTAAAAATAATATGAATGCTATAAAATAAGCCACACTTGCATTGCTTTTTATAAGGCATCTTTATATATACAGTAATGAAAAATTCTGCTTCAACCTGTTTAGGAAATAGGAAAATCAGGTGTGAAATGGGTTTTGTGTTCTATGAAAATCTGAGGTTCTAACAATTGACCTTCATTAAGACAAAATTAACAATGCGAAAAATTTCATGCAAAAAATACAGAGGAAAACTCAGGGAAAAATAGGATTTCCTTCTGAAATAGGAAGTATAGGTTTCAAATACCAGCTTTATCTTCAGGAGAAGGAATGGGACTTCCCAGATCAGAGCAATTTCTCGTGCTATATTCTTCAAGGAAACCTGATCGTTGCCACCACAGAATTTTCCTTTTGACTCATTATAATTTTCTAATGAAATACAGTTTTGCTTGTTGCCTGTGTTGAGTCTGAGCATGGTGGCAGGGAGTGTGAGTAATGGTGACATGCCATCACCACAGTAGACCTCATGAGGATACTGACAGAGTGTCATATGGATGTGGCAGGTATGATGAGTTCAAAGAAGGTTGAAATATTATACAGGGAAACTGAAACAATCATAAGTGCTGGAGAAGCAGCAGTGGAATGAAATTCAGCAGTTCAAAATGCAAAGTCACACGCTTTGGGCCAATAAGGAGTTCTGCAAAGGCTGGAGATGTGACTTGGCAGGAGAAAGAGGTAGCATACTGGGTTCATGTGAGTGTGGGGATTTGGTAGTGCAGAAGGGGCTACAGTGGTGGCCCCTGTGAGAAGCTTCTCAAAACTCCCCCGGCTCCAAGTTGGACCCACCTCTGGCCAGGGCTGAGCCAAATAGCAATGGTGGCTGCATCTCTGCGATAATGTATTTAAGAAAGGGAACCTGAGAGGGAGAGTGGGAGTTGTGAGGAAGACACCTATGCAAACACCAAAGTCAGTGGAATAAAGGAGGTGGAGGAGGAGGGGGAGGTGTACCGGTGCAGAGATACCCCTCTGTATCCCATGGTGAGACAGCAGGGCCACCCCCATTGCCACCCAAAGAGGTCTGTGGTGGAGCAGAGGCTGACCTGCAGCCTGTGGAGGAGCCCAATCCAGAACAGGCATCTGTGCTTAAAGGAGGCCAGGACTCTGAGGGGAGAAGAAGCCCCGCTGTTGTAGTTTGGTGCTAGGAGGATTGCAACATGTGGGAGTGACCCACACCACAGAAGCATGGGAATGGCTGCATCCTGTGGGAAGGACTCATGCCAGAGAAGGTTCGTGGGGGACTGTCTCCTGTGAGAGGGACACCACACTGGTGCACGGGAGGATGCAAGGAGTGCTCCCCCTGAGAAGGAAGGAGTGGTGGGACTGACCATAACCCCCATCCCCTGCCCCTCTGCCACTGGGGAGGAAATAGAGAGATTAGGAACAGAACTGAGCCCTGGAAGAGGGGAGGGATGGGGAAAGGTGTTTTTAAGTTGTGGTGGTACTTCTCACAGTCTCACTCTGTCTGTTAAGTGTTGTTGTTGTTAGTATTTGAATTAAAGTGATGTTCTTTTTCTTCCCCTAATGAGTCTGTCTTTTGATCATGACTGTAATGGGTGAGTCATCCCTCCCTGTCCTTATCTTGATTCCAGTGCCTTTTGCTTTATTTTCTTCTTCCCATTCCTGAGTGGGAAGGAGTGAGTGAATGGCTGCTGCATGGTGCTCAGTTGCCCTGTGGGCTCAAACCAGGACAGGTGGACATGGCAACTGATTGCATGAGTCAAAACATACGGCTGTATTGTATCAGGGAAGATATTTGCATATTTGCATTGGGGAAGAATGAAAAATTTAATAGCCCTGTACTAGGCTGTGTGAAAACTCATCTGAAATACTGACTGCCATGCTAGTTATGCTTCTGAAAGAATTGTGTACTCAAACTGGGTAAGATTCAGTGAAAAACTATTAGTTATGATAAGAAAAGCCAGGAAGGATCAAACTAAAGACATATGCAGTGCAATAGCTTGTCTCTGATGGTGACTAAGAGTAAAAGGTTAACCAAGAGTGTAAGATAGTATAAGCATGTGTAATAGTTCACCAAAACACTGGCAGTTTTCAACAAATTTCAATTTAAATGCTTCCTGAGCAAGAGGCATTATCTATGCATTTAATATCTTCAGATGACTTTTTCCTCTCCTAGATTTCCTCCCATACCTTCCTTTTGGCATACACTGCTTGCAGTTTGCTTTCTGAACTGATGTGAACTTTCAGCTTCTCTGTGACAGCAGGGACTTTTGCCGTCACAAGGTGTGGGAAAACTATCACCTTTTGCTTCTTTAGAAATTGATCCTTGTTATTTCCTCTAATGTCACTAATTTTTGTTTTTAAGACAATCAACAATCATTCCCTGTTCATTACTTTCTCCCTAACAGTGATCTGGGAAATGGAAGTGTCAGTCTTACACCAAGACAGCTTGGCTTGTTAATGTTAACACAATTAAGGATGAGGGAACATGACTGCAATCTATAAATGGGGACTGGGCTACACACCAGTGAAGAGCAAGAGTGTTTTCAGATAAAGAGAAATTTTGTCCAGAGAACAAAAGAATATTGAGAATGAATAAATTTGAGTTGAAAAGTAGAATAAAGTTTTTAGCCACAAGGATAGTGAGACTCTGGGATAGTTCTCTGGTCATGGGTTGGCTTTGACTGAGCTGTAATTGTACAAATATATCCTTTACTTTTGAGGAAAACAGCTTCGCTTTTTCCTAGGAGCCTAGGAGATCAATTACATCAGGCATATTAAATTTACACAGATGGAAATGGCTTGGCATCACTAGCATCGCTTCAGGTTGCCTTTAAGACTCATCTGAATAGTTGTGACCCATTTATAAGGGAATCAAGCATGGATGCCTACTTGTGTCTGCAGAGGTACCTGAATGAATGACCCAGATGCTTTAATCACCCAGAAACCCCCCTCCTTGTGCGGGCTGGAGAAAATCCTGAATGATTTAAAAATAGAACATACAATTAATTAATGAAAAAAGTCATACAACATGATGGCAGAGGACACCATCTGATGAGTTGGGAAGGCTCTTCCCATTCCCTGCCCTATTTTGGGGAATAAAAAAGTAGTTTCAAGTACCCACTCAATTTCTGTCACTGCAGGACTGTAATTTAACACTATATCTCCCCCCACAACATCTTATCCCCTTTAGCTCTAAAACCTCCACTGATGGAGTTTTGTTCCAACACTTAGCCCAGAGAACTCTGTTCTCCTGTCTAATAAATTTAACAGTGAGGAAACTTTCTTTGATGCTTTGTCACTCACAGCCACTGAGAATGTGTAAGGAACTGGCTTCAGACGTCAGAGATGAAGGGTACTTATGTACATGAGAACAGTCCCGAAAGGAGTGAAATGAAGGGCTACTGCAAATATCAGCAGCATGGTTACCTTTGCTCACCTTATATAGCAGGGATCTATCAAGAAATGTGAAGGTGTGAATTTCAACACTTATGAAAATGCCAGATTTACAGCCTTAAATAGCAAAGTCTTCTGCCTTTCCACAAAACAAATATAGCAGGATGTCCACTGTGAGAGTTTTCTCACAAGTAGGCGTCAGCCTGAGGGTGAAATATAGTGAATAGGCACCCAAAGTGGGGAAGAAGTGGTCTTCCATTCTCTGGCCTACAGAAGTTGAAGCAGGGTCACCAGTTTATTGCACCATTGACATCTGACATGGATCAAATGAAAACACTTGCTTGTTATTGATATGGGTTCATTTTAACATGGCAATGGAAGATTTCCTTTCCAATTATCAGTCACCAAAATCACCCTGTCACCTGTCAGTGGCTTTAAAAACAATGTCATGAAAGGTGATTTGGGCTGAGATGTCATCTATAAAATATTTATTATAATGAGATATATGAGTTTCAGTCACTTAGTGCATCTTGCAGTAGCTGCTAGATGGGTTAAAGACCAAATTACTCAATCCTAATGGCATACACAGTTCTTGCATAGTATTTTTATTGCTAATTACTCGGTGGCATTATATTCACATAAAATAAGACCAATATGGACATGGCTTTTTGGGCAGCCAGTTTGAACCTCTCCTGTGTAGCTCTTTATCTTGTCAGCAGAGGTGAATCACTAGTTGAAGCAAGATCCAAACTGAATCTGGTGTGTTTAATTACCCTTGGAAAATTGAAAGGTCAAAATAGGACAGGACTGACAAAGTCAATTCAGTTTCTGGACAGAGTCCAAGCTTCAGTCCTAACTGTCATCTCCTTGTTTCTTATTTTGAAGGAGTACACACTTAAGTGTAGTTGTAAGGAGATATTCACACTACACATTTCTGTAGTTCTTTTTCTCCTTCTCTCTTTTTTAAATCTCCTTCTTTCCCTCATTCCTTCTTTCTTCCTCCCTCTCCCTCTTCTCTCTCTCCTCCTCTCTCGCTATCTTTTTTTCCTTCCATGTGAGAACTTAGAATATTCTATTCTATTCTATTCTATTCTATTCTATTCTATTCTATTCTATTCTATTCTATTCTATTCTATTCTATTCTATTCTATTCTATTCTATTCTATTCTATTCTATTCTATTCTATTCTATTCTATTCTATTCTATCCTATTCTATCCTATCCTATCCTATCCTATCCTATCCTATCCTAATTCCTACCCATTTTTTATTTCTACTATTTTTTCTGACAGTCCCAGTGTCAGGGTCCAGACTGGGTTGGCTGCTATTTGGGGCTGGAGGCCACAGGAGCTCTCCCAGGGCAGCAGGGCAGGACCTCACAGCCAGGGCCCACACTAGCCAGGAGCAGGGCAGGCTTGGGGACCAGCGGGGGAAGCCCCAGTCCTGAGCACCAAACATCTCCCTGGGATGAGAACAGGCCAAATTCAGTCTGGTATGTCAGCCTGGGGGTGGGGTTCAGGATCAGACACAAGGAAGGGATCTGAGGTGAGACACAGCCCAAGATGGCCAGGCGGAGCCATGGGCTGGTGTTGAGCTGGCCCCCAGACCCAGTAGCCAGGCCCCCAAGTGTAAGGGACTCTTTTAGCCTTGCCACATATTCATCACATGGATACTATATATGGACACACACATATGTACAATCTATACGTCATAATACTTTTTGTTTGCACTTCTAGTGCATAAATATACATACACAGAGAGGCACATTGATAGAATCAATTAAAAGCACTCTCTGCAACACTCAAGTTTTGCTGATCATTAATCACAGACATCTGATATCTTTTTATCTCAAATCAGAGAATCTCAGTCTCCTTTAGAGCAATCAATACACCGGGATCGTCTCACAAAGTCCATGGATTTTTATTCCAAAGATCTGACAGAACAATAATCGTATGATCCTATCCCGTGGAAGAGGCTTTGGGTAATGCATGTGTAAGACTGCTTGTATTATATCTATAATTCATTTGCAGCTCAATCTCTTGGGGGAGCAGGGGGAATCATGGCAGCTGTTTAACAACCCACAGTTACAACAAAAAGTAAAGGGGACTACAATTCAGCTGAAACATCATGTAAAGATTGTGCTCACTGGGCCAGGGAATCTGGACTAACATTCCTATTTTTGTGAGAAGTGTTGGGGGATTTTTAATAACTGTAAGATCCTTGACTTTACAGCTCAGTCAGAAATACAGTAGCCATAATAACATACTGTAGTGATACTATTCTTACAACTACAAAGTTTTAAGGATGTACAAAAGGAAAAGTTAGTGTAGAGAAGTAATACCATTTATTAGACCAACAAAGACACCTGGAAATAGCAGACAAGCTTTCATACACAAGGCCTTTCTGCAATGCTCTAACAGAGAAAATAGATGTGCAGCTAAGTAGGGTAAGGTGTAATTGCTCTGAGTTTAACATTATCACATTAATTGTTTCAGAGAAAAAGCAACTGATGAAGGCAAGTCCCTATGGGACAGAGAGGAACAGGTTATTGGTGGTACACATTGAAAATGGCAGTGCTGAACCACATCCAGCAAGTAAATACAAGGGTTATCTAAAACTAAGAGATTTTTGCAACACATTACCCCAATTGCTCTTTCCTAACTTCTTTGTGTCTCCTAATTCCCACAGATACAGCCCTCTGGTGAGACAGGCTGGATTTTTTTTTTTTTTTTTTTTTAATACTGATCTTTTCAGCCTTACAGTTCATGAGCAGAGATCAGAAAATACCAACTTTACATTGCAAGATATTGTGACACTTCTACATGCAGTAAGGATTGCTCCATTTATGGATGCAGCCAACAAATCATTCAATTTTTCTATTGTCAGCAACATTGGAACCCATTCAAGGGAGTTGGGAAATCAATTGTACTGATGCTCAACTCCTTCAAACAAAATTAATAAAAAAAGAAAGATTGCAAGGATAAAATCAGAAGAACTATTCCAAGAGTATTTGCCCTCTCCCCTTTATCGAGACTGGTAAACATTCCTTAAAAATGACACGTTTTTAAGTTATAATTATTTAGAATGGACACAAAAAGCTACAGGGAAATGTTTCTTAACATTCTGCCATGCTAAAAAATGAAAATGCATTGGAAAGTGGTGACAAAGGCCAAAAAAGATTTAATAAAATTGAAAGGTCCAAGAAGCCAATTTCTCAGTGATTTTTTTTTTTCATACAACTGAGTTGGTCAATCTTTAGGGTTTCTTTGTGGAGCTATAATCAGAGAAAACTGATGTTATCCAATAGAGCTCCTTTTCATTTTATTCAGTTTGTTAAAATCAAACAAACATATGCAAAGTGTTTTGAAGAAGACATGGAACCAAAACCATCAAAGTTTTATGTACCAGACTTCAGATGAAGCTGTATGTGGTCCTTTGAGTGGTGGATTCTTTTCTCTAGTCTTCAGCACACACTGACCCAAGGCTGTGTGTTTTTATGAAAGTCATGCTTGGGTTCATCAATGCCTATTTCCTGCTGTATTGACCAGATGTCCACTTCTGGAAGTGAAGAGTGGGCCAAATCAATGTCTCTTTCTCTGCTTCATGGCTGAGTGGGAGTATGCACACAACGTAGAGTGCCTGTGTTATACAGAGAATCCAGCACATCCTTAATGTGCAACTGTTCAATGTGCCATTTTTTGGATGCACATGGGTAGACAGCAGCTGGGAACATCCTTGCATGCTCACTGCCTGAGATTCAGGGAATTGCAGGGTGGGGGTGGGGTTGTCAGGAAGATGTTGCTCCTTTCAGAGCTTTCTGTACAAAATAGGACATGCAGAAAATGACTGCAGGTCTGGTGGATAAGTCCAATGTGAATATTCAAAGTGTCCTTGCAGCAAAAGCCAGCTGCACAGAGAGAAAGAAGGTAGCCAATAGGTCAAGGGAAAGAGTTATTCTCTTCTGCTTAGCTCTTGTGAGACAGCATTGGATATCCAGTATGGGCACAAGCACAGGCACAAAAAAGGCATTGACATGCTGGGTTGAGTCTAGCAGAAGGGTATCATGGGGGTCAGTGGCTGGGGCACAGGACATGGCAGGATAGGCTGAGAGAAGTGGGTTTGCTCAGCCTGGGGAAGGGAAGGCTTTCTAACTATACAACAGAAGAGTGTGAAGAGAAGACACAGCCAGACTCTTCTTAAAGATGCACAGCAATAGAAGAAAAAGGAAACAAATTCTACTTGCAACACAGGAAATTCTGTCTCAATTTAAGGGGGAAAAATAAATCCCTATCTGATTGGTCAAATGGGGTCCCAGAAATACAGTAGGATCTCCATCCTTTGATAAACACAAAACTTGACTGAATAATGCCTGCAGTAATCTGGTCTTCCTGGACTTTCTTTGAGTAGGAGGTTGGACTGGAAACCTCCAGAGTTCCCTTCCTACCTGACTTTTTCTGCAATCATGTGATACAGCCCTTTCCCAAGTACCCACTGACGCGACTGAAGATCTAGCTGTGGACTTCTTCCTAACTGCAATTTTTCCTGGATGTCAATGTTTTTGACAGGTGATAGGAGAAGAAAGAATGGTAGGCATAGGCAGGATGCACTTCCAGAAATAAATCTCATGTCTGCAGCTTGCTCCCTGTGCACGTCAAGGGATACCTGTTGAAAGTTGGTGGTTAGGAGGGAGTCATAACATGGAGCTGGTTGAGCCATGAGCTGTTCAGTTTTGAGCAGGAAGTCTGTTGGGGATTTCTGTATATCTGAAAAAGAAATTAGTCAACGGCTTACCACAGTGAGGGGAAAGTCAACCCCAGGCAATATCAGACCTTCCATTTTTAAAATGGACCCTTGAAAATATGTTTGTGTTGCAATGACTCAGTGAGTTACTGCAAGTCAGCTAAATGGGCACAGCTGACCCTCCTCTGACTGCAAAGAAAACTGTTTTGTCACTTAATGTGGTTTAGTCTTATGTGTTTCACCTTTTGTTGGTCCAGGTCTGCACACAGTCAGTTATGGGAGTTTAGCTGATACACCATAATCCGTTAAAGTCCTGTAAAGCAGATCATATTCTTCTATCCAAAGAGGGAGGAAGATGAAACATATAAGCTCAGTACTTTGCAACAATCAAAGATATGGGGAAGAACAGGGAGCAACACAGAGCTTGTTTCCAAGTGGCTGAAAAAAACACCAAAAGCTCCAGATCTTAGATGCTGTATTTGGTTTTTTTATCATCACTGAGGAAGCAGTACAACTAGAAAATATAACACGCATGAACTCAATCATGAAATAACTTCACAGGTGAAAAGATGACCCAGGCTATCAATCACCAGCTTGGAAAAGAGGTGTTTACAGGAGCGGTAAGAGAGAAGATGAATGGGGCTAGGTGTGCTAGACGGACCTTTGACCTTAGGCACTGGGGCTGTTCGTATGGTCTTGCTGGCCACGCTGAACACTGTTCTTCTCCGTATGCCTTCTGGTTCACAGCCATGAAACTGAGAGCATAATCAAGGGATCTCTGCTTTGTGGTACTTTTTTGAGCTCTGCCTCAAGTCCTTTACAAGTTTTCCACTGCCTTTTCCTGACCCCAAGGAAACCAGTGACTCTCTGCCAACCTTTGTCAACAGCACGTGCAAGTTCAACATTTGCAAGACAAAATGACCAGAGTAAGATTTTTCTGTAAAGGGGAAGAGGGTGCTTGATTAAAAGATCTGTTCTGCATCTAAGAGGTTAATAAATATTCACTGAGACTCATCAACGTCAAGACTAAAACCAAACAGGAAAACAGCAATCTCTTTCTCTTTTGTAAAGGAACTTGTTGAAATAACTGCCTAAGTCTCCCCTCTGTTTACTAAAACAGCTTCGGAAATCTCTAAATCCATTTATCCTGAGGATTATCATCATCTGGTGTCCAGACAACATTCTCATTTCCTCCAGTGAGGTTTTTTGATACCTTAGGCCATTAGCTGTGGTATTGATCTTTCCTTAATACATGAGATTTCCTACAGCAAAGGCAGCTCTGCATCTAAAAAACCCACAGCCAAACCGGTTTTATATGAATAGCCAGAATAACATTTTGTTAGAGACAAAATTTAACATTCTTTGACTTTTGTTTAAAATAAATATATTAGGGCAGGATCTGAACACATCTTCTGTGGAATAGACTGAGCCTGTTATCAGACACTTGGGGAAATTCTGCTCCCGAGTCAAAAGCTTGTGACATGCCAGACCTTCAGCTGCTAGTGACATGGCTCAATCCTGGGGAAAGAGATAATGGGCAGCACTCAGGAGTTCAGCCTCTGAGATTTTACCCAGCCTTTCCTAACCCCATATCCACCCTCTTGACAAATCCTGTGCAGCATTCCACAGAAAATTAGTAGCCAAATCCCTTATTATTTATCATATATCACCTGATGAGGCTGATCGAGATGGTGCCTCTGTAATAGAAATGGAAGGAAGAAACCTTAAGCAAAGGTCTGATAAAAGAAATCGGCACACCTTTACTCCTTGTTTTCTGCTTTACAGTCCTGTTTCCCCTCTTGTCTTCCCCTTACTAAATAATGTTGGAAGCTCAAAATTACTCTTCTATTTAAGGAAAACAATCCAGTAACTTACAGGAAGGTGGAGGCACCTGGGAAAGGAGGCCAGAACATTTGGTTATTAGTAGTTTGGACAGGTGGGAATTTATCGCTTCTTCTTCTGAACTAATTGGAACTTGTTAAAAAGCTTAGGTTTCTAAGAAAATGTTTTCCCTGTAGTTGTAATCCCAAAGGCAGAGAACAGAGTTAAATTCATTAACCTTAACTATTGGGATATACTTGTTTTCCTTTTTGTTCAGCCAGAATCTGTATACAAACAAGGCTTGTGCCTGCCACTCCCAATACCATGACCTTCAGCAAGTTTCTCTCTATGTTAAACATAAGCGTCACCCAGACTCATATAGAGTTAATGGGAGGAGGGAGTTTCCCCCAAATATTACAAAAAAAGATTGCCTAAAAATGAGTATCATGAAATAGAAAAAAAAAATTGCTAGAATTTGCTTCCTGATACTTTGGACTTCTTTGGTGCTTGAAGCATAATGTTCAGCAGTTACAGAGAAGTATGATTTAAAATTTCTATAAAAACAGCAGAAGATCCCTTTAATGTCTGAAAGTCTTCATTAAGACTAAGGAGAAGTCATTATGGCCAAAAAATTCAAATTCAGGTAACTTAAATAAGTATATACTTATTCAATTTTTCAGTATGTCTGAGCACTTGCAGATAACAATTAAGATGAGTTCTTTACAGGAACCTAAATATGGATTAAAGGATTAGTTTTAGAAATTAAATTGTGAAAAGTTTAGCTTATGTAACTTACCAGGGCCACATAGCAAATTGTGGGATTTCTCTGTATATGTAGAATCACAAATCTTCTTAAACAGGAGGCAGGATGCAGTAGAGGTTCCAGTTTTGTCTGTCTTGTTTGCCATGAACTGCTTCTTCCAGAAACCCAATAGAGAATGAAAAAAACCAGGACTTAGTTTTCTTTCTTAAGCTTATTTCTCCACTGTATCAACAATTAGGATTGATCCTGCAGTATAACAAAACCAAACTTGAACAAAAAACAAAATCCCCAAGCAAACCAGTCATTTTAGGCCACAGATGCTCAGTCTCTAAACCCTCCACCAGTTGATGACATTATCATGTTCAGCTGCTATTTTGCCCTGTGAATTTGTAAGTCTCTTTTCCTTTTCCCTTTCTGCAAGCCCTTCAGCTCTGCCAGCAGAATGAGTCCTGTGAACACTCTCCAACTCAAACAGTAAAAATAGGTGATTAGAGTTATTTTAGCTAGTTTTGGTTGAGAGGATATAAACAGTGCTGAAAAGGGGGTGGAGAGCAAGTAATTTTTGGCTAGGAACAGTAACAGCTTCAACATACAGAAGAAAAAATTCAGAAGAGGCCACTAGTTTTATGAGATGAACATACTGAGTTCAACCTCACAGCCTTCAAACTAATTACCCTGAGACAAAGCAAGTGAGTTTTAACTTTTCTTTAAATAGTGAAGATAATCCGGTAGTGATTTAACAGTAAATGTCACAACAAAGAGATTCAGGACTAGAGCTCAGCCAAACAAACAATATTCTTTCACATGCAGTTTTACATGACAAATCACGTATTAAACAAATACCTATGCTTTTCTTAATTAAAAGTTTCTGGCTTCTCTCTCCTTCTCCCAAATTGCACAAGTAAAAATGCAGAATTTCTAGTTATATGCAATATCAGTCAGGGTCAAAGTTCTTCCTTTGCTGTTATTTTGAGCCCTCTTGCAAAACAGGAGCTGCACAAAATGTCAGCTTGCTTGTGGCCTGTGAAGGCTGTACTTCGAGCATCACTTCAAAGAGGCAGCTTGGGGGAAATTCGTTCTCAGCTCTCTGTGGTGGTCTATGTGATTCACAGAGCCCCCGTCGGCGCTGGCGACAGCTACATGGCCAGAGCTGTGCACGTCTCTGTATGGGAAATAAGGCTCTCAGATTTCACACAAATTAAGACTTCCTACTTCAGGCAAAGTTTGAATACCTGTTAAAAAATCAAAGCAGCTTGGATCCCCTTTCTTATGCAAATAATATATTAAGAAGTCTGGAGTGACAAATGTGGTCAGTAAGACATTCCCCATCATAGTTACCTGCTTCTGGCATTAAGTGGTCTGTGAAAATGTTACAGCAAACCCTCACAAAGTTCTTCTTATAATAGCTTAGAACAAACATCTTTATAATTAGTACAGTGAAAATCAGAAGGCACGAGGTAGAATCATCTTCCTTTTAAATATATGATTCCATTAAGATAAAATAAAATATTTATAAGAATCAGTGAGCTAATGGGAATTTAATTTTGGAGAAAATTCATAAAAAGCCAACATCAGGACACAATTTCCTCTAATTTTTGGAACAAAAATTTCTAAAAGGAAATATTTTTGAAAGAAAAAAAAAGTGAATTAAAATAATTTCTGACACATAATAAAGAAGTTGGAAAAAAACATTTAAATTTTCTGTCTAAAAAGGAGGTTTTGGATCACCCCAAAGCAATGTATTTTGAAGGGGAGAGGGAAATTTGCTTTCAGTGAGAATATCTACTTTTTATTTTGCATCAAACTGAAATAAATTTTATTATTGTAATTCCTCACAGACAAGAAATTAATATTTCCATAACATGGACATGTGTTACATGGACACAAATAATAGTCCTGTGACAGTTACAAAGGAGGGGTTATTTCTGGTGGATAAATTCTGTAGTTTCTTTGGTGCTCCTCTGTGATTAGGGACCCTGAGTGGTGAGTGTAGATGACGTATCTTGAGAAGCTCATGAGGTTACTGCTGCCAGTTTGCTGCCCCCTTACTCCCTCCCCCTTCTGCCCTACTTTACCTCATCCCACTCACCAATACCTAAACTTCTTGTCAAACTGTTCCAGGACTACAGGGCAGAATTTTAAGGAAAGTAAAGTTGATTATGAGTTTCCATAAAATCTGATGCTGATGGCTGCAGTGATAAGGAAGCCTAATGGATGAGCAGCTCAGGTGTTTTGCTGTGAAGGGCAGAGGGGGATGCCAGAGGCAGGACTCCATCTACTGGCATCTTAATTGCCAGATTTCAGAACTGCACATAAAAATGCAAACCCTGATGTTGCCCCTGGCAGCCTGGAGTTGGTCTGATTCACTCCAGCCTACAACACACTGAAGAAAAGCTCTGAAGAGCAGGCAATGATGGCCTTGTAGGCAACAGGATCAAAAAAGGTAGGATTTAGGAAAAAGATCTATAAAATTACTGTAAATTTCAATAGCTACAGTAGAGAAGATGAGGCATTAAAGGCAAGTAGTAGCCAAGGAGTTAACCTGATCCCATGTGTCATATGTCCTCTCTGTTAGGAACACGCTAGGGCTGAAGTCTGCTTAGACAGCCAGAGAGAAAATGTAGAGAATGGCACTGAGGCCAGCGAAATGAAATTTTCATAGTTTTTAATGACTTTACACTGCCTACGTGCAAGTCACAAACATCTCTACACATTGGTTTTCCTGACTGTGAAATATGCAGTAAAAGTGAACCAAGCATGGCTGCAGCATTATGGCAGGACCTCTGAGACAGGACCGTGCACCCATCAGGGAGTGTGGGCTGTCCAGGGTTTGTAGTAGCACAGCTTCTGGAAACCCAACATTGGAGCATAATGCCACTTTGTAGACTGCAACTTGCTTGAAGCCCTCACCTCGAAAATGTTATTTGACAAATATATAGTATTTTTGTAGCTTCTAGGGTCTGCAAAAAATTTGAATTTCTTCAGCTAAATGAGATGCAAGACTAGGTGAGTTTTTGGAAGTAGACATTGTCCAGAGAGGTTATGTATTCTCCATTCTTGGAGGTTTTTAAAGCTTGACTCAGTAAAGCTCTCAGCAATATCCTCTGATCCCATAGCTGACTCCGCTTTGCGTAGGAAGTTGTGTTACATAGCTCCTGAGGTCTTTACTAGGCTGAATTATCTTATGATCCTATTTTTATTTTCTAGTACCAACTAAAAGAAAACAATACCAAATTATGAGCAAGAGAATTTATGCGATTACTTATTGGAACCTCGGTATTGCTAATGAGTGCAGAAACATAAAATATCCCCCCAATCCCTAGAGGATCCAGGAGGTGTATCCGAGAAGAGCACGCCTTACATGCAGAGCATGATTCTTAAGGGGTTTAGCAGGTATCAGTCCCCACTCAGTGCACCAGTAAAAGATGCAAGACTTTCTATTGTGTTTGTCACACCTCTGCTACACACTCCTTTCTGCCATTTGTAACTTCTGCTGTGAGATGCAGCAAGGTCTTCATTTCACCTCCCTGTGAATATTTATTGTGCATGTGTAATTTGAAGGTTTTAAGATAATGAAAGAAAATTCTTGCCTGCATTCATCAAGTCCGATAAGACTGCAGCATACGATTAGAATACAGAATAATGTAAAACTACCATAGGAGACAGTGAAATAGATCAACCTTTGTGTAACTTGATGAACAAATTCTCAGTCGTAGCAGCGATGTCAGTGGGCAAAAGGGATTGTGGCCTCACAGGTGCCTCAGCAAAACCCTTTTCTGGCAATTACATGGCTAATTTTTAATCACATTACAAATTTGGTAAATAACAAAAACTCATCAGCAAATGATCTTTGTTTTCATACTACTTCATAAAACATATAAGGTGTTTGTGGAAGATGTAATTTTAAGGAATGTGTTAATTTAAAGAATCAGGTCTTATAAGTGAAGATAATTTTAGTAGGGTTAGAAATGTTCTGCTATGCTTAAACTGCAAGTAGTGACTTATGGTTACTGCCTGGAAAACATAGTTCATCTGAAAATTATTGTCTTAAGATTGCTTAAGTATCCCTGGCTAATGTGAACATAGTCTTGATTAAGGCAGTTTTATGGAGGTGCATTGCAGGGTATAGAGATTTAAAGGAAAACAATGTTTTCCCAGAACTGTTCACATATTTTTCATAATCAGTCAGACCCTCCTTCTCCCTCCAACAATATTTTGAAACTGATGAATTCATTTACATAAATTATTAGATGTTGAGTGGGGAGACAGAGTGAAAGAAAGGAGGGGAAGTGTCTTGGGCAATTCCTCTGGGATTAGTGGGGGAGGCTACCAGAAGGGACTTAAAATTGGGACAGTTTAAATTAGTCATTGGTAACTGAGAAAGTAGAACAATACCCTAGACACATAGTGAGATGTGGAGGGAAAGGGAAAGAAATCTCTGGATAAATGTACAAATACAGAGATGTTCCTGGGCTTGCATTAGCAGAAATTTCTCAAGTCCATAACAGCTCAAAGCACATAGTGGATTTAAGGGGAAAGAGAAATGAAAGTGAAAGCTTTATTATTATTTTCGTGTATTAGCCAAAACAAGGAAAGGTATTTTACATACCACAGATCAGACTAAATTAACTCCTACAGGGGTGAAGGGAAACATTTTAAACAATTCAGTTTGATTGTGGATGTTGACATCCCAGGAGAATTTGTACTCTTGGGGCTGGAGTCTTACTCATGCTCTACAGAAATGGGAGAGAAGCCAAGATGCATCAGTGTCACATTGAAACTAGGGCCCTGGGGAAGCAGTCTCTCCCGAGAAACTCCCACTGGATGCTGGTACCACGAATCATGTGTGATTTATACTTCTGCTCTGATTACAGCTAGTTGGGAATTATTTTTAGCTTTCCATTCAGAAATTAAAATTCATCAGAAATGTTTTCCTTTTTTTTTTTTTTTTTTTTCACCCCCCCTAAAAATTACATGCTTCAGTGGAGCAAATATTCAGACAACATTTCTTAACAAAACCAGAGAAACAGAAAACTATCCAGAATAACCAAGACAGTAATGACACCAGCTGGAAACTAAGTTTAAAGGTACCATACAGTTCAGTGCTATAAGCAGGCAAGTGAAAAGTTGAAACAAGATCCCTTCTATGCCCAGTTTGGCCTATTGATTATTCTAGTTAGTGCAGTCTAGTGTCATGAGTGTCACTATGGGCAGCTGACTACTGCTGATCAATCGAGAAGGGCTCTGAAAGACTCAGTGTTGTAGCCCATTGTTTTTCTGGAGAGTCTCTCCTAGCCAGCTCTCATCTGGAATCTCTCAATTTGCTTGGGAGAAAAAAAATCTGTTTTTACTCAGGGTTTGACTTCAAACAACACCCCACACACCCTTCACCCTGCCCCCCGCCATGCCCCCCCAAAAATAAAAAAAGAAAAAAGGAGAGGGGTTCACTTTGGGTACTGTGGGTAGACACACAGATTTATAGTTTCTCCCTCTGGTGATTCCTTACCAAATACCCAAGAGGACATGAAAACTGCTAAGTGTCTGTAGTCCCTTTTTTGTATTTAGGATCCCTCTAGCAAGACTCTACATTGTAACTGTGATATTTTGCATTTTTTATCCCCTTCTGTCTGTTGTCTGATTGTGGTTGTAAAAGAGAAGACTGAGGGCTTGTGTTTGACTTCTAACTTCACCTCTGCTGTGTGTAATCAGCAGTGTTTTTCAGGCAGAAAAAACACTGGTAGAGGCTCATGTTTGCCTTTTGTTCCACTTGAAAGGACATCACACATCCTGTTGTTCATCAGTCAAGGTTATTCCTCTTGGCTGCCTGCTTGCTTCTCCCATTACTTGTGCCTTAAACTCTGCCTTATTTACTCTCCTGTAGCTTAATGTACCCCTGGCTTCTTTCCTTGCTTACCCCAGGCTTGTCAAGGCATCAATGGGGAGAGTTAGCAGCAGGCATGGTGCTTTCTAGTTATCCATACTTCTGACACCCTCTGTCTTACCTGATTTTAGCATAACAGAAATGTTTTATCTGTATGTGCGTGCCCTTAGTTTGGACCGTGAAATATTTAAGGGTTATACAAGTATTAGAATTAATATTGTGACTCAGAAGGTGAGACCAAGACATAAATGTGGAGTCAACAGCTGTGCTCTTGGCAGTGCCATCCTCCTGAACCCACACTGTTTTGGCACTGCAGGTGGGGATCATGAGAACTCTTTTCCAGGGACGAACATGGTTTTGAAGTCCAGTTTTGTTACAAGTCAGAATGAAACTCAGCAAAAATATTGATAATCTCCATGAATGAAATGTTCAGGGAGAAACAAAATACTTGCTGAAAACACAACAGCTTTGTTCAGACTTTACTTTTTAAATGCACTGTAATAATTTTTTAATCTTTTGTTTTGTTTTGTTTTGTTTTGTTTTGTTTTGTTTTGTTTTTTTTTTCCTTTTGGTCAGAATTAAGAACAGAATGAGAAATGTCAGAAATGGGACAGACTGACACTGCTGTCACACCTCTCCCCTTCTACTCCTCCTCATCCCTTCCCAGTTCTTCACATGAAATTTGGCAAAAATAAATGAGATTTTCCATATGTGAAGTAAGTGATAAAAGCACCCACGCCAGGTTCTGATGAAATCTACTGTCATCCCAATCTGACATGACATTGCCAAGCAAGGTGATTGATCTGTAGGGTCTATCTTACAGTGACAACTACAAAGTTGTGAGATCTGGCTACCAACCAGAAAATGTACTGATAGACTTAAATCAATGTTTCAGCAAGTCCTAAAGTTCTGTTTAGATGTGGGGGACTGTTATCAACTGCATCATCATATCATTGCTGCTTTGCTTCACAGGGATAGTGGGGAGACACCTTGGTGTCTAGGGGGGCTGCCCCTGTCTCAGCTTATGTTTGTGCTGAAGTTTGATGCTTGAGAAGGTTCATGGGAAGAAAGACTGGCATAGCAATTGTGCTGGTAGAATGAGTTGCTGTTCCGCAGCCAAGTGTCAGTTGAGAAAACTGTCATAGTTCTGCACTGTAGAGGTCTCGTTTGAATATCTGAAGACCTGAAGCCTTGATTTTCTATTACTTCATGTGTCCACAAGCACTTTTTAATGCAAAGCATTAGCAAATAGTGCAATATCTCTTTGTGAGCTTGAAGTTAGTCTTCATATAGGGCTGCCATTTTTCCCATCAGGGTTTCTCAGAGAAAAATGAATGTACACAGGTTGTGTACTGTATGTGCAGTCACCCCATCTGTTGCATCCTGGAAGTGTCAGCCTTGCAGTGCAAGTGCCCAAGCAGAGTGAAGGCTGCCATACTTATTCTTGGGTTTTCCTGGATGGAAATCTGCACAAACACAGTGGGTGCCCTGCAAACACATATGAAGTGAAAGCTAGCACCTCTAGGAAGCATTAGTCATGCTGGGTGCACACTGTAGGAATGTTCAGCACATATACCATGGTCATACCCAGGATCTACTCTGTGTCTACACAAACAACAGCATCCTACCTGATAGAGTGACTAGATATCCACTATTGCAGATATTTTTTCAGTTAGCTCCTGCTCAGCTGAGTTGCTGAGATGACTTCCATCAGCCAAGGTGAAGGGAAGACCCCTTCAAGAATTACATGTGACAAGAATGACATGTGAGAAGCTTAAGGAGAGCTCATGAGCTATAGTACAACAAACCAGTGAATTCCCTCTGTTCACTCTTGTGAGATTCTCCACTGAGATCTCCAGTATTGCATCTTCACCATTATCTCCCATTCCTGTGATTGTTGCCAACTCTTGCCTATCCCATCCTCTTCCCTCAGATTTCTTCTGCCTCCCACCTTACTGTCCCTTCATGTGTGCCTTTGCTTCTCCCTTATTACATCTTCTGTCCCTGCTGGTTCTTTCTTTCCTGGGCTGGAAACCAGGCACCACATCCAATTTTCTCTGGATAACTCCATCCAGAACAGCTCTAGGCACTCTGGATCCTGGGATGTGTTGCAAAGCCACTGGAGCTTGCCAAAGTTTATGGTGACCCCTTAGAGCTTCCTATCTTGAGGTTAGTGTCCCACTGAGATTTGTATGAATAAGGAGGTGTGCCTTGCTGGTTAGGAAATGCTGGCCTGTAATAATATATTTGAGTCAGATTGTCTGTGAGGGACAATCTGTGTCCCTCTGTGTTGAGGGAATGACTTTGGGAATGGACTTTCTCCTTGTCTAATGCAAGCTCATCTTGCTGTCTCAGACTCCTTGGTGAGGTTAGCAGCCATTTGGCAGTGTGAACATTAAGGAGTAACAGTTTATTCGTGGAAATTTGAGGAGGCTGTTGTTGGAAAACCAGGTCTGCTGATCTGTTCCACTAGACATTTGTGGAGGTCCTGGAAGATGGACTTATCTGCCAATGGAGGAAGTCTCATCTTACACAAAGCTGATCTCAAAGCCTTTCAGAAGCAGGATTTCCCATTGAATTATAGCATAAACCAGGGACAGATCTGCCACTGAACTGTTATTTTTGCCTTGCTCAACACTGTACTAACAATCCGTGGAGTTTCTCCACACTTGTGCCCATGTAACACTCGCTTTCCTCCCTTGATTTCATAGCTGCAATTGTTGCTGTATACACACTTCTTTGAATCACCTGTTTCAAGAGGCATCTATTTTCCAGGGGAAATCACAGAACTGCCCTAAGTGTGTGTTGTAACCTTTTGGCTTCTGACAAATCTGTCAGTCATTTGTCTAGAGGGTAATTTAGTTCAACATCTTTTTCATCTTTTGTTAAAAAGTAAATCTTTTGTTCAAATCATTACTGCATTGTCTATTTCTGAACATTTACATCCTCAGTGCCAGGTGATGGAATTTCCAGAACCTCCTCTATTACTTCCTTAATAAGAAAATAAAATTTTCAAGATAGAAAATGAGGCTCTTAAAGTTTCTTGAAGAATGTTGGTCTCTCCCAGGGAATTTGGGATGGTTTCTCTGCTGCTGGAAGGCAAAGCTCAGTTTCTGTATCTGCAGTCAGACAAATGAAGATAAATCAGCTTACCAACAGGCATTGTGAACTTGGGGAAGGAAGAAAACACACACAGAGGCCATGCAGCCAAATAACAATAGAGCCAGGACTGTGTTCATGGGACAGTTTCACTAGAGGTTTTTCATCTGTTGGGACACAGGAAAAGAAAATTTGGATTCTGGAACTCTGCTACTGACTTTGCCAGAAAATCACAGTGAGATGCCAGGAGAAAAACTTCAACCCAATTGTAAAAAAGCTGTTTCTCATAGCTTTTTGCTGTGTTTTTCTTCTGAGCAACTGTTACTGTGATGTACTAACATGATTGCTGCATTCAGTGTGACTACAGCTTCAACAGCTTCTCATGTGAGTAAGCATGAGTAGGAGCAATGTTTAATTTCTCTGTGACCATACAACATTTAACAACCTTCTAGTGCAGTAAGCAGGAAGAGTTAGCTTTACTCAGTGTTCTGAGATATTTTGGTGCAGGCTACTGTGCTACAGAGGGTGGGTTTATAGTGCACACCCTTTCTAAGAAGATGCTATTATTACCTGTTGGATTTAAAACAACACCCATTAGAAATAGCATGCAGGCACTGTAAAGTCAGACTCTCATAATTTCTAGTAGCTGTTATTGTTAATCAAATACTAAAAGGTATTTTGAGAGTCCTAACAGCCACTGGAGTCTATCCCTCCTTCCCTATCCCTATCTCTCACCCCCTATTTCTTCATTTATAATGCAAAGAATAGAGTGTTTGGTGACATTAGAGCAGGTATGAAGGTAGGTTGGAACTCCAGCTCTCAGCAGTGAAGTACCTCCATCAGTGGGGATTACGGGAGAGTGGGGACAGCAGGAAAGGGAAGGATGAAGTGATCCTATTTATAAATGTATTCCCCCACTCCCTGTCTGTACAATGCAGATATCTCAGCAACGCAGATGGATCTGAATACTGATGAAAACATGGGGCATTTATGAAAAATGCTGGATCTGGCTGAACTCCCTGCAGGCATAGGGTCTGCTTTCTCTTCTATTAGAGCCCAACACACTCATATTTTTCAAAGCTTGGACATGCATACCAGGTTTCGGTGCTGCTGTTGTGGCTTTGCTTCTGCCTAAAAGCAAAGCCCAGTTTCCATTTCAGCAATCAGATAAGAGTGCAAAGCAACTGAACAAGAGGCTGAACCTACAAGCCAGAGGTAACTTCAAATCAGCTCATCATTAGGCAATGTGAATAGGGGAAAATTAGTATCACTACAAGAAGGCCGTGTAGAAATACAAGCCAGAATGCCTGGAGAAAACCAGTTCTGTCAAATATAAGAGATCAGTTTGCTGAGGTGCTTGGAGTATTGTAGAGAAAAATCTGGTCAATTCCTCAAAGCCTAGGCATTGTGCTACTCCAGCACTGTGAGAAACATAGCAGAGTTACTGTAATTTATTTCACAGTGTATAGATCTGACAGTGCCATATGAATATCAGCGAAGTGGCGTAATACCCTGTGGAGGTAGGTATGAGAAATCATGTCTTCTCATTACAGACATCTAAAAGTCAAGACAGTAGAGGTTCTTTGGTTCCAATGTACTGAACAGAGAATATTTCCTCAGTAGTGAGTGGGAGATGCAGGTGTCCAGTGTGCCCCACTACCAGGCCCTCAGTAAATGGCCTGAGATCACACCACAAACCAGTGACAGATCTCTTCAGAGCTCAGGATTTGTGACTCTCAGGCCACTTGCTCTTCCTCTAAAATAATCCTACCATATAGTCATATTCTAAAGTGTTTGGAGAAGGAAAATGACTTTTGTGTTCATAGTCTATAAATTTCCTTAATTAAAGTTCAAATGATGCCTCTTGAAGTTTTGGGGTACTAGGATGAAAAATCTGAAAAAATGCTAACCCCTCAAAGGTCCTTTTTTAGTATGCTAGCACAGATGGATTGATCTCCTGTTGGCCAGGGCAACTGTGATCCTTGATGAGCTCTTTGTATATGTAAGCTTCCCTTGATTCTTTCTCATCCATGATGGCATTAGTGCCCTTTCCAAAATAGGTCTTATGCCGGTTCCTGGTGAACGAATTTCTGTGCTGCAAGAAACATTCTCTCAGCTGACTGCAGTGAGTCAGACAGAAGCCAAAGACCAAAAGACTCAGAAATCTCTTAGGAAATCTTCCTGGAAAGGAGAAAAAGTTACACTACAGTAAGCCCAAGTAGAAACGTTGGGTATGCCTGGCTCATCTGTTGACCACAGCTGTCAGAGCTGCAAGCTGCTTTCAACTCCACACGCGAGGAAGGACACCTGCTAGAACAGGGGAGCACCATGTGCCTGAGGTTCCTCCTTTCTGTCCCTGATGCTGCCTTTCTTCAAGCCACCCTGTCAGGGCAGACACATGGCTAACACAGCAACTCCAATCTTGAGTGGCTCCCAGGAACCACAAGAGCAAATATACCTTTGTTGGTAAAGCAAGACACTTGAAATACCGTCCAAAGAGATCTTGAGAAATGTTTTGATCTTTCCTTCCAAGCGTGGACCAGACGTTGCTGCCAGCACAGACTGTTCAGCCCAATCAGCATGATAGATATTCCTGCATAGAATACAATTTTAGCTGTTTTAGTACATATCTGCCATCACCATCTGCTATTTGTTGGCATAAATGTGTACTATAAGAAAACCAGGTTCAAGGGAAAAAAAGGCTTCACCAACCTTTTAGAGTTTCAAGTTAATTCTAGGGTTTGGATTTTGTTTTGTTTTAAGCATCAGATATTCTCACACAGAGCACAGTACATTTTCCGTGTTTATGTTCTTGTGTTCTCTTCTTTCTTTCTTTTTTTTTTTTTTTTTTTTTTTTTTTTTTCTGTAAGCATTGCTATTGTTAGAGATCTTCAAACAAGGGTACTGTCCTTATAATAAGCACTAAAAAGCCATTTAACTTGGCAGGATAGTACATGCAAGGTGTAGAAGACCTTCTCAAGATGAGTAGGAAAGTTAGTGCTTGAAAGTTTCCCACTGTATTTGTGGCCAGGATTTAATGTATCTCCTTCTCTCACTGGAATTTTCTGTCCCGGTTAACCTGAGACAACCAAAACAGGAAACCATCCACAGGAATATGAGAGACATCACATAGCCTCATCCCTCCCTGAAAGTAATAATGCAGAAGTTTGGTGTGCGGTATCAGTGAGAAATATTTGTACAGTGCTTTGAAGTTAGGAAGCACTATATAAATGCTAAGTATTATTAACTACATGAATCAGTCATCTTCAGAGAAATCTAACACGGTTAAAGATGGGAGAGAAGTCTCTTCCTTTCTTAATGATAACCAACCCCCAAAGTTATTAATAAAAAAATACTTTTAAAAATAGATCAAATGATTTCCTCATCCCATGATAATCCCTCTGATTGCCCCCATGTTTCAGTTCACTGTATCATCTAAGAGATCAAAGGATGTGTCTGAAGCTAGCAAACCAATCCCACAAAGAAGAAAACCTTCTGCTGTAGATAAACAAAATACAATTTCCAGATAACATCATGGTGCTGATCAAAATAGCTGCTTTTCCAATTAGATTTCAAAGAATTCTTAATTGTTATTGATTTAATCTGGAGAGGTGCAGATTTTTCCAGTCAGGAACCTGTTTCACAGGGAGTTTATTACCCTGGGGATTTCAGTTACAGACTGTTTTTTGTAAGCAGCAGCAGCCTGGCTGTCAGGCAGGTGACAATAAAAAGGGTATCTGTCCAGATACAGGAGACAGTGCTATTTGTGTTTCTGTTTCCTACAATAATTTAGAGCATGTAGCCTTATCCATTCTGAAATGGCAGCAGACCTCACATCTGCATAAAGGCACTTGCCTTTAAATAGTAGCAGCCAGAGCACTTAAATAAAAAACTATCATCTTACCTATCTACCTAGTTATCAATCACCTCAGTATTTCTTTCTGCTTTTATACTTATTAATTCAAACCATGGGGGTCTGCCCTGAAACTTCTTGTGATTCCCAGATCAGATGCCCGTATTTAGCAGATAGATATATATATATTTGTAGCTTGCTATGCAAATAAATAAATAAATAAATAGAGGAGTCTATAAAGTCTGCTTAGCTGCCATTTCAAAGTCAGGTAAAACAGCAGGATGTGGGAAGAGGGAAGGAAAATGGGGACTGCTGCTCCACAGACAGGTGACATTTTGGAGCAGAACAACATGAGATGGTTTCCTGTCAAGCAGCAATAAGAGGAAGAAGAATGAAAAATAGCCCCCTGAAGAAAATTGTTCTGTCCCAGGCAAATGACGGTGGAAAGATTTCTAATCCTTTGGTAAAGTGACAGTGGGGGATTTAATGCTGTCAGGTAGGTATGACAGTGTCAGGAAGAGTGACTCAGGAAAGGTGAGTCAGAGCCAGTTGCCATCGGGAAAATAAGTGCTCGACCCATGAGCAAGATCCATTGCTCAGTGCCTTCTTGCTTGACAGCAAAGCACAGCTATCTGCGCACTCCACGTTCTGCATGGACCATGATGAGATGCTCTGCCAGGTGGGGAATTTACTACCGTCAAGAGGAACAGACAAGGCCTGGGTGAAAGTCACTAGTAACACCAGAAGAAAAGTTTAAGGCTGGTGCCATCAGGCAAAAAGTTAAGAAGGGCTTGAAGAATCTTCATCCATTGTGGCTGATGTGGAGAGTGATGAGAAAGGCACTTTCCTGTATGTTTTGAAGCACTGAACTGGCTTGAGGACATCTGGGTTCCTCTTCGGCTGGATTTATTACCACCAGGCACCATGGAGGCAAGGAGCTGATCAGTTAATCCTAAAACAAAAGACTGAAAAGAATATAAATGTTCCCCATCCGGGAAAAACCCAACCTTTAACTTTATGAGTTCTTTCCAGTGATGCTGCGTTTCTAGGATGTACACAGGAATGTATGTGCCTGAATGGCTATACAAATTATCTACACTCTAAATTAGTATCAAAAGTGAATTTCATGTATGGGGTTGATATGAAAAGCCTTGGAGTAAGGGAGAGTCCCATTGTTAAGATGTTGAAACCCCTAGAAACCCATGGGAGATCCTTTTCATTTTGGATTTCTATTTCCCAGAGGCTCTGAGAAGCACCAGAACTTCTGGCTCCCTGTGAACAGAATCTATTTCTTCCAGACACTGTACATTCAGGCTGAACTTGTTCAAAAGAAAAGATAGTTTTGAACTAATTCACAGCTCTGTCTTCCAAGTAACTTCATCTAACCACAACAGGCTTTTTCTCTAAAATCAAGGTTTCTAAACAGCATTATTAAACATCAGCTGTCTATTTTGATGATGTAGAAAATAACTGACTTTGTAGGCAACCAAGCCAAAACCACATCTGCTAAAGACAAGGTTACATTTAGGTTAAGTTTAGCATAATCTCAAGAGTGATCTTTTTTTTTCCCATCATCCTACAGGGAAATGATATTTCATTAATAAAAGACATTGTAAAGGACATTTCCATTAAATGACAACATTAGGGGGCAGTACTCAGCTAGAAACCAGTCCTATCAGTTCATGGAACAGCTGTGTTTATATGGGGTTGTTTGTAAAATTTATGTTTGAGTTTGTTTTAACCTTACTTTATTGCTACTGGAGAAACAATAGATCTTTTTCCATTGCAAGTCATCAAGTGCCACATTAAAATCCAGCAGGAGGAGTGAAACTTCCCGTGTCCCTTCTCTCCACAAATCTCTATTTATATACATGTATATTTTTTGTAAACAAAAAAAACCCCTGCACGGTCTGAGATGTCTTCTTCTCAGTCAGCTGCCAGAACTGTATTGCATCCATCCTCATTCTTATGTTGCTTTTTCCTTGTGACTGCATGCCTGATCTTTTCACAGGAGAGTGGATGTCCCATTTCTCAGTCTTCTTGTCAGATCAGGTACATTATGATGCATTTGTAGCAGGCAAACAAAGACCACATGGCTCTCTAGGGTGGGCACCTTAGGCCTTCCCCTGTATCCCCTTCAGTGGGTAGGCAGATAAAGCACATCATTTCAAGCATCTCCTCCCTATTCTGGGCTTTGTCTCACCCCAGTCCATCCCTTCTCTTTTCTGCCTTCCATCAAGGGAACATGACCTTCTCTTCTACATTTTGTTTTTCTGCCTCACTCTTGAGTCTACTTCAGAAATCAAGTCTGTAATTTAGGACAAGAGCCTTGTGTGACCTTTCCCCAGTCTGTTCTGGAAGCTTAAGCCCATTCCCTTCTGACACTGATATGGGCTCCAACTCTTCCAAATACTCCCAGTAATACAAGCCTTTCCTTTCTTGGTCATCTTATTCCTGCCAGAGACATCTTTTGTTGCAGCAACCAGATTGCTGGGTATGGTATTGTGGGAGTGTTGTCCTGTCTTACACATGTGAAGCTCGGTGCTCTGACTGAGCTCCTCTCAACCCTAGGTCACTGACATCAGTAATCATGGCTGTATCTCAGCATCCACAACATTAGCTTCTGTAGTATACCTAGCTTTCATGCTGTGGTTTTCCATGTGCATCCTACCCTGAGAATCAGGAGTCCCAGCACAATTCAGACACCCTCACCTGCTGTCAGCGTCTTCGCTGTTACTACACATCATCTCCTGGATAGATGCCCTCCTAAGAAACACAGCCATTCTTGGCATGGTCTCTTACAGACTGAAGGCCAAGGTACTAACACTCTCAGTTCTGCCACTATGTCATCATTGCTTCTTCCTGGCCCTGTCCTGCATCTCCAGAAAATGGTTATCTTTATGGATGTGCTTCATGTGTCCTTTCTTTGGCTTCTACTGGTTTCTCTCTGTTTACCGCCACCCCAGATTGAGATTCCTCGGTCCTACCTGCCTCCCTGATACTCCCTGGGCCAGTTCACAAAATATTGGGGATGAAAATGGGGAGAAAAACCCCACAGAAACTGACTGTTTTCTGTTGCCTCATGGTATGATGGTGTATTGTATCCATGGTCCCTTGCTCATCCATTTACACACATGAGCAGGAGTTGCCATTTACAAACAGAGAAACTGAGGCCAAAAATCTAGTTTGATTTACCAAATATCAAAAGCAGGTGTGGAAATAAAAGCAATTCACCAAATACCCTATCCAGTCCATATACAGTCCATTTTGGAGCTGGCAAATTTAATTAATAGCCGTGCAGATTTTCAGCCACTGATGACAACTATTTCCTCACGCAGAGTGTAATCAACCTACATCTTCCTCAAGAGGTCAAAGAGTCAGACACCAGAGATGTATTTTAAATGTAATTCTTAATAAAGATACCAACCTCAAACCAGCTGTGGTTATGCTAAAGTTGCCTCAAGTGTCTGGATGTGAACATAGCAGCAATGGGCTGAGGAAGAACCATCCTCGCCCTCCCCACCATTGCCTTTTGCAACAGCTATTTAGTGCTGCGGGAAGGACACCAGGCGTGATGAACTGAAGCCGGAAGCCTTTACAGCAAATTCTGTCTCCTAAATGCTTCCTCAGCTCGTTGCATCTCTGCGACCATGGCAGGTACATTGATCTAGCTGACAGACTAAGGTCCTATAGCTCAATTTTATATAGATGAACTGTAATTTTAGTAATAGGATGTTTAAATAATATTGTGTCACTTTTACATCTCACCTCCCTTTCCTTTGAATGAAAGTGCCTGTCTCCTTTAGACAGGTGGAGATTTTTATTTTTTTTCTTCTCCTTTTCCTCACAAAAACTTTGCCTGAAGGACATCAGGAGTCATAATAATGGTTGATGCCTTCATGAGATCCTTACAGATTACGGCTAAATGGAATGGTGCTGTAATGTGATTATCTCCCCACTCTTACTCCTGCTGTGCCATATAATGGCATGGCAGGGCTCTCTGCTGGGATTAAAGCCAGTCAGACTGAAAATTGACTTGCCTTGGGGGCCATCAAGCAAATTTAAATGGCTACTTCAAGATTCTGCCTGCCAGTGAGCCATTTCTTCAGTGGATTAGCAAAATGAATGAAATATGGAGATGGGAAGGCAGTAAAAACTGTGCCATTAGGCATACACACTCTCTCCCCCCTTCCTCTCTGATTTTGCTCTAAACACTAATTCTAGTTCCTTGTAATTTCTCTCTGTGTTCTGCTTCATGACAGAAATGGGAATGGAGCTCATCACAGGAAAAAAAGCTGTGACCTACCTTCACTGGGATTCAGGTGGGTTGGAGAGGCAGGGAGGAGGATTTGCCCTTCTCTTTCATGCATTTTCTCTGGGGATAGAGGTTCTTCTAGAGAGAATTCAGAATAGATAAGATTGTTTTCTGCTTGAAGTCACCCTCGGGTGTAATTCCTCTTGCAAGGTTAAAGCTGAGTGGTGAGAAGGAATAACTGTCCCCTATTGCTCTTGTGATCAGGCTCTTTGCTGTCACAGCCACAGGGAACATCTGCTCCCTTTCTCCTACATTTACATTGTACTGGGACAGGGGCTTGATTCCCTTTGCACTGTAACCTCCTGGTTGTCACAAGACTATAAAAGTCTCAACTGTATGATGGCAGTCTGTGTAGAAACAGGCTCTCTGGCTCTACAAGGACCCGTTTAAGGTGAAGGCTCATCATAGCAGATTCACACCAATCATCTTGTACTGGGAACAATGTTGGCGTCTGAGGAGGATTCACATCTACTCCCTGGTCATCCAATGCCCTTCAGTAGCTCCAGCTCTACTTAAATTCCTTGGCTTTTCAGATTATGTGAATGGGATTTAAGCATGTTTAGGTACTCCCATGAACAGAAATGTTTTCCCATCTCAGATGTCAAGAATGCTGAGATAGGACTAGTGTGTTCTTAGTCTATTTACAGAAAGACATTAATGAGATATGACTTTGAATCCCGCAGTTATACACAAATTTCCTTGGCAGAGGAACCTAGGGTTTGTTTTTGTTTTGTTTTGTTTTGTTTTGTTTTTTTTTTTTTTCAGCTATTTTCTTAATATTCTGTCTAAAAATTTCCCTGATGCAGCTGAAGTTTAATTACTTCTTTCTCTATCATTGCTGACTAATGATAATAATTGCTTCCTGTCCTCTGGAGCAACATTCTTTTCTTTATCTGCAGACAGTTATTGTGTCTCCCCTTGGTATTATTTCCTCTACTTTGAAATTGCCCAGAAGCACAGTCCCATTTCTTGTCTAGCTGCTAAATAAAACCCAGAAATATATCAGTGAGAGTGAAACGTGGATGGTGGTGGGGCACAGACAGGTGGGATAACCCAGGAAACCAGCATTGGCAGAGAGTTTTACTCTGCAGTAGGTCGCTTTGACAGCTTTTTGACAACTTACACGAAAGGAACTTATGGTCTCAGCTCAGGTACTAATGGACTAAATTCTACATTACAGGTACTGGTAGTTACTGTCTTTATTACAGGTAGTTTCATAACAGAAGTTCAGGCCTGAGAGGCCATGGAGATTGACACACCATTTTTCCTCTAGAAAGTCTCTTTCCAATGATGGAAGGAAGGCACCACTGGTTCCATCTTTAGAGATGCAAAGTCAAGAGATGCAGTGAGTTGCCTGAGGTCACAGAGTCAGGAGGAGGAAATATGTCTAACTCCCAAGTCCTAGGCAGCGTCCTTAAATCATGGAGTTTAAGTATTCACAATTTCCTTCAGCATAATAAAACTGTAGTTATCTTCAGAGATGCAGGATGAGGACTCCAAGGCTTAGACAAGACTATTCACATGATTAAAACTCCAAATGTGGTTTTAAGCATTTTGCTGGCTTGGGGTCTTCTTTTTTTTCATGTAAATCTGAAGTCAAAATCAGCATCCACAGAGAAACTTAACCTGTGTGTTACGCTCCTGTCACTGATTAGACTATACACACCATATTTTTCCCAATTCATTTTTATGAACCAACTTTTTCCCATATGCAAAGGGCTTTTTTTCTGCTTCATGGAGAAAAAAAAAAAAAAAAAAAAAAAAAGAATTACAGCTCCATGGGAGAAAAGAGACAGATTTTGTTATCTGCTAATAGTGTGCATGGGACTTCTTGAAAATTTCTGTAAATAGGTCTTCATTTCACTAGCAAGATCGGCTACAAATAAAACTCTTCAAAGATTCTTTCAAATATAGCGTCTTATTTTTTACCAAGGAGATGCACCTGAAATTTAAATGCCTCTCAAGTAGAGTTCTTCATTCTGATTACTTATATAGAAATAGCTTCCAAATCCCATCTCCAGGCACCAAAGACCTTTGGGAAAGAAGTGTGAAAACTGGCATCTTTTGGGAAATGTGGAGGTTACCTCATTGCTCAAATTAGAGGTAGCACAGTTTTCTGGATAAGGCATTGAACTAAGACTGGGGAGTTACTGCTGTTTGACTTGCTGTGATCACCTTTCTCTTGTTGTGTATTTAGATTAAAACTGCATTGAGGCACATACTTTTTCTTAGTAAGCTTTTCTATATCACCTAATATGACATTGTTCCCCGTCTTAACAGATGCTTCTGCATGCACTAAAAGAAAGATTAAATAAAACAAATAAATAAAAGACACTGAGCCATGACTCTCTTAACTATCTGTTTATAATTTTCTGCGACTATCAGCTCTTTGTACTGTGTACCTTGTCTGTAGGTAAATATCTGATTGACAGAACTTGTCCAAAACAGCTGAGATACTAATTTAAGATGAGAACTGGCAGAAAGTAAAAATGCAGAAAGGAAACAGATATAAACATGGTAGTAGTAGTGAGTCTTGCTGGGATGGAGTCAACTTCCTTCACAGCAACCCTTATGGAGTTGTGTTTTGGAATTGTGACTAAAACTGTCCATAACACACCGATGTTTTAGTTATTGCTGAGTGGTTCTTACACAGCAACTAGGCCTTTTCTGCTTCTTACCCCAGACCACCATTGAGTAGGCTGGGGGTGCACAAGAAGTTGGGAAGGGACACAGATGGAACAGCTGACCCCATCTGACCAAAGGAATATTCCATATCTTATGATGTTGTGTTCATCAATAAAAATTCAGGGAAATAAGGAGGAAAAGGGGAATCATAGAATAATAGAAGGGTTTGTGTTGGAAGGGACCTTAAAGATCATCTAGTTCCAACCCCCCTGCCATAGGCAGAGACAACTTCCATGACACCAGGTTGCTCAAAGCCCTGTCCAACCTGGCCTTGAACACTTCCAGAGAGGGGACATCCACAACTTTGCTGGGCAACCTGTTCCTGTGCCTCACAGCACTTTCATTAAAGAATTTCTTCCTTATATCTAATATAAAGCTACTTTATTTCAGTTTAAAACCGTTACCCCTCAACCTATCACTACACTGTCTGATACAGCCCCTCCCCATCTTTCCTGTAGACTCCCTTTAAGTACTGCAAGGCCACTCTAAAATCTCCCCGGAGCCTTCTCTTCTTCAGGGTGAACAACTCCAACCCTCTCAGCCTGTCCTCATAGGAGAGGTACTCCAGGCCCCTCAGCATCTTTGTGGCCCTCCTCTGGACCCACTTGCGCAAATCCATGTCCTTATATTGGGGGCCCTAGAGCTGACCTCAGTCAGGTGGGGTCTCACAAGAAAGGAGTTGAGAAGGAGAATCCCCACCCTTGACCTGCTGGCCACACTTCTCTTGATGCAGCCCAGGACAAAGTTGACTGTCTAGGCTGTGAGCACACATTGCTGGCTCATAGTCAGTTTTCCATCCACTAATACCCCCAAGTCCTTCTCCACAGGGCTGCTCTCAATCCACTCATCTCCCAGCCTGGATTTGTGCTTGGGATTGCACCAACCCATGTGCAGGACCTTGCACTTGGCCTTGTTGAAATTCATAGGATTTGCATGGGCCCACCTCTCAAGCCTGTCCAGGCCCCTGTGGATGGCATCCCTTCCCTCCAGTGTGTCAACTGAACCATACAGCTTGGTGTCATTGACAATCTTGTTAATGGTGCACTCAATCCCAATGTCCATGTCACAAACAAAGATGTTAAACATCACTGGTCCTAATACCAACCCCTAAGGAACGCCACTTGTCACTGCTCTCCACTTGGACATCGAGCTGTTGACCACAACTCTTTGAGTGCGACCATTCAGCCAGTTCCTTATCCACCAACTGGTCCATCTATCAAATCCATGTCTCTCCAATCTAGAGACAAGGATGTTGTGTGGGAACATTCATGGTTACAGCATTTGTCTTCCCAAGTAACTATTACATGTGATGAAATCCTGCTTTCTAGTAAGCAGTTGAACATCTGTTGGTTGGTGGGAAGTAATGAATGTATTACTTATTATGCTTTGCTTGTGTACAGCTTTGTTTCACTTAGCAAGCTGTCTGTATCTCGGACCATGAGTTTTCAGCTTTTGCTCTTCAGATTCTCTCCCCTGAGTCCCGCTGGAGGAGTGAGTGAGTGACTGGTTGGGTGTTTGGCTGCTGGCTACAGTCTATTCACCACTGTGGTAAACATCAGACAACCAAACAGTTAACACCTGTCAAATGTTTTAAAGACGTTATGGTAAATGATTTCCACCACCACTCAATGACCGGCCCTGTCTCTTATGTTTTGGTTCAAGATGATGCAGCTTCTGTGGATGTTTATCAGCAAAAAGCAGAAGGTTGTGAGAATAACAGGGATACCCCTGTGATTTGATACATTAAGCATGAAGGGCAACTGTTTGGTGAACCAGAGTGCAGTTTTGTCTGCATAGGATGTGGTAGGGAAAGGAATAAACAAAAAAAAAAAAAAAATCAGTTTCTGCTCAATGTATAAATCCAAGTAGTTTTCTCACCTACCAGCAGGTAAGTTGCAGATCATTATTGCTACGAAGATAGAGGTGGTTGCACAAATGAATGGGGTGAGACAGCAGTAGCTTACTCAGGCTAAAATTATGAAGTCACTGCCTTTGGGAAGAGAAAGTCTCTCTAGCAGGTGTCCTTGTCTGCATTGTAGACAAAAGAAAAAAACCCCAAACAATCCACCACAACCAAATATAAGTGTTTTTTTGTGTGTGTGAGCAATGGTAGTACATTTCAGACAAGGTTAATTGATCTCCATCTTTTGTATTATGTAAAAATGACATATATTTTGATTTTTTCAGTTTTGTCCTTTATCTCCATTTTGAAAGTTTATCTTCTCTGCTTCTCTAAAGGCAAACCAAAGGATCAACAACATGAGTAGGCTGGAGATGGTGACCTTGAAAATACTGGATGGCTTGGCTAAGCATGTAAATGCAATGAGGCAGCACTAATTCTTGTCCAGGTGTCTGAGAGGCAAAGAACAATATAACTCAATATAACTAAGCCATGGGAGGTGGGGTGAGGGGGGGAAGGAGAGCATTTTCACATTTTCACTGTGTTTGGCTGAGTGATGACGGTGGACACCACCACTTCCACAACACTGTGCTGTGTGTCTGTGCTGTCTGTCATCTGGCTCTAAACCATGAAGGGTGGCTGAGTGCAGTTTAGTTTCACCTAGATTTTGTGTTCATATAAATTTGGAGATAAGGGGTAATTTTAAAAAACACATAGACAAATTTCCTCCCAGGAAATGAGACCAAATGCTTTAAGTAGTTTCTTATCAGGCATGATGCATATCCATATTTCAGGCTGTATCATTTTACGACGCTGTTAAATCAATCCAACGTGGATGTCTGGACCACCTGAGACTGTACCCATGTACAGCTTTCTTTAATTATGTCTGTATGAATAGACATAAATAGACCCCACTGTAGGCGTCTATTCTAAGAATGTCTTATTTAAGTGTAGCTTGAACCTGTTCCTTGCTTAACCTAAACCAAAATAAACCCTTTCTTAAACTACAAAAGGACTGCTCATTATTTTATAGTTAACTTCACTAAAGATACCTTGTCTCAAATTAAAAATGGTTAAGGTTGTTTTGGAAAAAATCTTTGCAACCAAACCAGTTAATGGAAAGCATATTGAACTCTAGCCAGGGCTATGCTGAAAGCAATTCAGGATGTTTATATTTAACCCACTTCTGAAATCTAATCCAGGTCCAAAGCTAGCTTTAAAATCTGTCTTCAACATGCTGCCTTCTGCCCTGTTGCTGTCTATATGTGCACAAACCCCGTGTTTATGCTTGACTCTATATCAGACTTCTTTTCCCTACACTCATTCAGGGTCCAGCAAAGGAGCAGATGCAATCTCATCTGTTATGGAGATTACAGTAGAAAGGCCCGTTACTGCAACTGCTCCCTCATTCATCCTCTTTCTTTTTTCTTCTCCTGGGCTTGATTGATATTCAGAGGGTGAAATAACCCTGGAAATTTGTTTAGGAGCAAATCACAAGTAATACTGTAGAAGATCATTTATCACTCTGTACATCTGTATTCTTATCTCTTAAAATTACTGTTTTCTGTCAGTATTGCATGAAACATGAAAGTTTTGATTGCATGCATCCACAAAAGTGACGTTCAGATTTAGCTTCCATTGTTTGAAGATACTGAGGTAAAGCAAAATAAAAATCTGGGTTTACTTTACATACTATTTGTGTTTACACATTAATCTTGGGCTATATCCTTCACTCCTGTGCTGCTTGATGGACAGATTTGGAAGCCATTCCCAAACTAAACTCAGAAAAGGAATGCCAAAGAATGGCACTTCACAGTCTACATCTGGCCGGGAGGAGTTTCTGCATCATCTCTGCATGTTATCTACAAGTGTGTTGGCACTGAGTCTGCATCAGCCTGTGACCGCACTAGCTGAGAGCAGAGTGGAGTGTTCACCTTTCCTTGCATGGGGAAGGAGGCTGTTGTGATCCAGAATAAGAGGCATTGGAGAGGTCAAATACTGGGCAAACTTGTTCACAGGGAACACACTTGGGCTTCCAGTCCCCAGGTAATTTTTTCCTTTACTGCTATGTATAGAGGGTAGAAAGCTCTGTGTCTGTCTATGTCTAGAAAAAATACTTGAGTTGGGTCTTTAGCTTGATAAGTAGCCTGTACTAAAATGGTGGCCATGTAATGAGATGCATAGAGAGTCATTGACATATCAGTCATAAAACTCTAAATGTGGGAGTCCTCATTGTTTGATGATGTGGTGTGCAGAGATGGATTCTCCCTTGGAGGTCTTCTGGGCAAACACCTCTCTGACTTAGACCATGACTCAGAATAAGCTGCAATACAAAAGGGCCAAGCTGGTAGGGATGCCACTGGAGCAGAATTAACAAAGTGAAGCTTGATGATGATGAGTTAAAGAGGTGGAATACCTGAGGTGTTTACAAATGAGCTGTTGGGACAGAGCACTGCAATTAGGACCTATTAAAAGAAGATGCTTCCAATTCATTGCATACAGTTAGCATAGTTGTGAATACTGAACCCCTCCACTGCTGTCAGTGTGTAATACATCCTCCCTTTAGAGTAACTTGAATTACTTTCCAAATGGTTTGTCCAATTTCAGATGAAAATTGTGTTTCAGACAATAGCACAGCAGTGTCTTCAGGATGAGAGTTGTTCCCTTCTATGTAGAAAATTAATGTCTTGTTTTGTTCAAACTCTCTCTGTCTTCTCCCCATGCTGTTAATCTATTCTGAGTTATATTTAATGGCAAAAGAGCTGCAGCAGCTGAAGCCAGGCTCAAGGTGAACTATCTTCCCATTTAGAAAATAGAACAGCTGTCTTTCAATTGAGATAAAAAATGAGAGGCCCTGACCAGCTGTGGTTGTTGAAGATTGGCTCACAGAGTTACCTGAGAAAACAATGGTTCATTTGCTTGCTTTTGGCCTGAAATTCCTGTTGCAGATTCAGACTGGGAAAGTTCTTTTCTTCTTTTCCAGAGCTTCTGTGTACTGCTCATAGCCTTGTCAAAACAGCTGCTGCCTGTTGCAAAGGCAACTGCATTTTGATGGTGGATTGAGATAAACGTCAAATGAGAAAATGTAGAAAGAAAGTGCTGTCAGAAAGGGACTAGAGTGTCATTGTTTTACCATATGTCACAAACGTTAAGTTTGGTACCAAAATCTTCCAGCTGGAGAAATGAGGCAGACATGGGAGTTGTTCAAGGGAAAAGATGGATCTCCAGGAGAGGACATTTTTTTCTAGTTTCAGAGAAAAACTAGATTTGCTAGCTTTGGTGACATCATACATCCTATTACACAGACCATTTGGAAAGTTGAGGGAAGCATGACTCATATGGACTTCTGAGGTATCCTGTCTTCCAAAAAAAGCTTGTCAAACCTAAGTTTCCAGAAGAGCTCCTTCTAGCTATTTCAATAATTGGGTAGATTTCCAAGGGAATTGCAGCTTCCCAGGAGCTGACTACCATTGAACATACATTCTGATCACCTTTGAAAATTGGTCCCAAATGCAAGCTATGTAATTCTAAAATACTATAATACTGGAAGAGACAAATAACTCAGTGAATAAAGAGTTCAAGGGTTTTTGATTCTCCTTGTGCACAAGGCTATCCGTTCCTCTCTGAAGAAAGGGAGGGACTAACTGTGAAATCTGTCTCTGAGGTACTTGAGATAATTGTGGTACAACTGGTTTGATTTGGAAATGGAATTAGAGTGTTCTTTTTTGCTCTTCTAATTAATCAGGGTTGAATGTCTATATTTGCAACTCCTTCAATTAGTTCTCTACAGATCAGCCCCCACCCAATCTATTAAATTCTGGGATTTGTGTTTGGAATGAAAGTGTTCTACAGATGCAAAGCTCTCAGCTAAATTACTTCTCTGAAAAGTTACATTTTGGGAGCTGAGGAAAGCAAAACACAAAACTTGCCAGAGTTTGATAATTGCAATCGAACTGTTCTCTTCCTCCCTTCAAAGCAAACCATGCAAGGAGTCAGGAAAGCCATACACTGTCTGTGGAGTTTCTGTTTGACATTCAAATTCTCTTTTACTCCCCTTGGTAACAAGGAAGACCAAACAGAGTCTACAGCAGAGTTTTAAATAGCTAAAGCCTAATGAGTGTAAAATTAAAAAAAAAAAAAATAACCAACCAACCAAACAAACAAACCTGAACAAAACACCCCAAACCTTTCTCCCAGCTGTTCAAGTAGTAACAAGTGTAATTCTGAGACAGTGTAAACTAAATACAAGTCAAACCCAGAAAAGTTCAAAACAACTCTGTGCAAAAAAAATCAAGAAAAACAGACACTGGAGACAGAGTCCTTGGTAAGGTGGTGAGTACTTAGATGTGCTCATCCCAGTCACAGATATGGAAACACAGCTGAAATCAAGGATATTGGTGTCTCCACTTGCCCCTGTACAGCAGCAATTTTTATTCCATGCAGTTCAGGTCTTGATGGCCAGCTTCTGCACAGACTGCTCACAAAGTGTATCAGGTTGACTCACTCACATGCTTTTTAGTGGCAATATTATTCTCAAAGTCTGTCCTTTCTCCCTCCTTTTCTCTTCAGGTGACATTTTTGCATCATTTAAGTGAAGAGTTTGAAACGGATTATGTATCTGACAAATCCTTCTCCCTAGTTACAAAGACTGGGCTGGGAAGACAGGAGCGGGTTAACCAGTTGTTAAAGTTATTATTGCTCATTTTGACCAGCTTTTTGTGGTGCAGGACTATTGTCTAAAGTACCTAGGAGCATTTATCCTTTTATGTATATACTTAGTACCGTCAGTAAGAGGAGATATTTATAGGAGTGGATGAGTCTTTCCAGTCTCCAGGCAATATTTCACAGTGGAGATTTTGGAACAAAAGTTTATGAACTTTCTGACTCACAGTCCTCACTTTCAGCTTCAGGAATCCACTTTCCCTCGCATTTTGAAACTTGTGACTCAAATTTTGAAGTGGTTTCATTAGGAGAGCTTCCTCTCGTGCTTTCAGAAAGTGCTTGGTAAGTTAGAGGGATGTGCTGGGTTTCTGTGGCAGGGTTTTTGGTAGCAGGGGAGGGGGCTACAGCAGTGGCCCTTGTGAGAAGCTTCTCAAAGCTCCCCTGGCTCCAAGTCAGACCCACCTCTGGCCAAGGCCAAGCCAATTAGTGAGAGTGGCTGTGTCTCTGTAATAATGTATTTAAGAAGGGGAACCCAGGAGGGGATTGGGAATTGTGAGGAGGGGTTACGAGAAGGACACCTATGCAAACACCCAGGTTAGTGGGGAGAATGAGGAGTGGGGGGAGGTACGCCAGAGCAGAGGCTCCCTGTATCCCATGGTGAGACAGCAGAGCTGCCCCCCACTCCCCACACACCCAGTGGTGCAGAGGCCAGCCTGAAGTCTGTGGAGAAGCCCGCATCAGAACAGGAGTCTCTGCTTAAAGGAAGCCGGGACTCTGAAGGGAGAAGCAGCTCTTGCTGTTGTAGTTTGGTGTTGGGAGGACTGCAACACACAAGGGTGACCCACACTGGAGTAACATGGAACAGTTGCATCCTGTGGGAAGGACTCATACTGGAGAGGGTTCATGGAGGGCTTTCTCCAGTGAGAGGGGAGACACATGGAGCAGGGTAAGAATGTGCAGCATTCACCTCACCTCCGGAGAAGTAAGGAGCAACGAATTGACGGTAACTCCCATCCCCTGCCCTCTGCACCGCTGGGGGAGGAGATAAAGAGATCAGGAGCAGAGCTGAGCCTGGGAAGAAGGGAGGGGTGGGGGAGGTGTTTTTGGATGTGGTGGTGCTTCTCACTGTTCCACTTTGTCTGTTAAGTGTTGTCTTTGTTAGTGTTTGAATTCAGGTGATGCTCTTTTTTTCTTCCCCTAACAAGTCTGTCTTTTGCCCGTGAGCTTAATGGATGAGCCATCCCTCCCTGTCCTTATCTTGATTCCCAGCCTTTTCCTTTATTTTCTCCTTCTCATTCCTGAGAGGGGAAGGGGTGAGTGAATGGCTGTGTGGTGCTCAGTTGCTCTCTGGGCTCAAACCATGACAAGGGATTTGAAGATAAAGGTTGTATTCTTGTAAAACCTCAGAGTTAAGGCAGTACAGGGTTTGACCACTGAGAGGTTGCTGGAGGCTCCATTTTTTAACATGGCCTGCTTGCCAAAGTCCACGTTCCCTAAACATTGCAATGCTGTATTTCCCTGAGGTTGTTGTGACAGAAAGCTGTGGTAATACTGATGCCTCAGGCAAATTGCAAAGCTCATACAAGACTGAAGGAAGATTTCTCCTTGTCACTACACATATGATAATGCTTCCCATTCGATGCAACTCACAGTACACTCAAATGAGTGTATGCCACATCCTTTCCCACTGGCTAAGTAGAAAAATTAATCAAATACCCATATGCATGAAACTGTTGTAGGAAGCGCCACAGCTCTGAGGAACCCAACACTGGTCCTGCTTGGAGTTAGACAGCTGTGATATGAGTTGTTGAAAGGCATTCCATCCTTGGAAACTATTCTGCAATGGGAAAATGCACAAACTGCCCAACAAAGTAATGTCTTAAGGAGGCACTTTACAATCGTCATTCGCTTGAGGCTTCTGGCTGCTCTGAGGTAGATTTTGTAGTTTTCTAATTTCAGTTACCATGGAAGAGTCTAGAAACTGTGGGGCAGGCTTGACAGCTTCCTAGGATTTTTATTTTAGTCTGCTTATTTTTCAAGGAGATGTTGTTGGTTATCAGCAGGAAATAGATTGCACAAACAGCTTTTCATTAAGGGTGCTTGACCATAGCCCTGAGCCACAATGGATGTTGAAAGAATTGAATGAATTTCCCAGTGCATCTGTGAGCTGTAAGGGAGGTGTGTGTAGGCTTTCACGCTGAAACCTCTGATTAAAGCAAACTCTACGCAAGGGGAAAATGCAGCCTCCTTTTGTGAAGAGCAATTCCAGGCACTGTTAAGTAAATTGCTAGGTGCACACTTACTATGGAGACAGAGATGGCAAGGGAAGGGGCACATAAGCACTGCAGCAGAAGTGAAGAACCTTCTTGAAGGTTAGCAGTGAATAAAAGACATTACAAATGTCAGATATATTTGTAAACTTCCTGATGGTTATCAGGAGCCTTAATCAAGGTGATGTTGTCTCACCTGTGTTTCTGCCCCTCTTTACCATCTTTAGAGAATAGAAGTGAGGTGAAGGGAACTGGTGCACCACAATTGAGGGTAAGGGAAACTTTAGTGGTAAAGATCCAGCAGGACATAATCATAAGGGTGGTCCCTCCAAGGCTTTTGTTTTCATGTCCAGGTCAGGAATATATGCTGGGAAAACAAAGGGCCTTTGCTTTCACATCTCATTTATCTGATAGATCTTGGTGAGCCATAGATACAGCTTAAATACTCTTCTCCAATTTTGCAAGAATTGTTCTGCCCCTTTTAGGGATGTGGAAACTGTTCAGGGAATGCCTGGAAGCTCTTTCTGGGAGAAACCTCCACCTTTTCCCACTTCAATTCAGAGAAAGGAGATGGCAAATGTAGGCCTACTTGTGATAGAAAAAGAAAGGAAAGACAGAGGGAGACAAATGGGACCTTAGATAATTTGCTTATTTTAAATCAGGACAGCTACTAATGTCATGGTCCTTATCCCACCATCCTGCCTCAGAAGAGCAAGGCATTCCTGCCAGGGTGGTGATAGAGGGTGCTAGGATAAGGTGATGGCTGAGGAGGCATCAGTCTGGGTGAGGTACCAGGCTCCCAAGGGAAGGATAAAAATAAGTGAGAAGACAAGAAAAGAGACATTGGTTTGGATTGATTCCCTAGTCTTCATCAACATCTGAAGAAGAGTCCTTATCAGTAGGTGAAATCTCTGTGATCTACAGTGAGAGCAGAGGGCATTTGCCAGAAAGGGCTTTGCCTCTCCATAAGGCCAGAGGGAATTTTTTGGCATTGAGGGCAGTGTCTAAGCTTTGTTTTGATCATGTAGATTGCTACTCCATGTCCTAGAAAGTTGTAGCATTACTGCTACTTATCTAATTGTTGGTAGGGCAGTGAAAAAGGGCTTATGACAAAACTAAAAGTCTCACAAAGTTGGTATGAGTAAAAGCTGATTCTATAAATGTCATTTTTATATCAATTTCACAGCCTTTCTAGCAGGCATCTTAACAACATTTTGTTTGCTTTATGTAGGCCTTGTACATGTACTCTCTTCTCCTGAGATGCACCAGGGCACTGAGTTGCACACTGAGAAACTATGTCTCCAATGAGAGATCCTTAAGTACTTTTCCCCCTGAAGAATCTACAGCAAGAAACAAGACTGATGATCACTAAAAAATAATAAGTGTTGCTGCCCTGTTCCTGCATTTTCATATACCTAGCCATCACCTTTGTAAATAAGACCTGTGTGATTCTGTTCCTTTAGGCAGCTGTTCAGGAAGTCTTTCCCCCCTCAAAATACCCCATTGGATTCTCTACTTTTCTGATTACTGGGTCAGCACACAGTGACCTTGGAAAATGTTTATGATCATCAAACAAAGGCAGAAGTTATGACAAAGGAATAGAGGTGAGGAGAAAATAATAATTTGAATTATTGCCCTAGGAACAGCCAGAAAATGGTTTCCAAGTCTTAGTTCAGTCTCTCTCAAAGTATGGTGGCAGTACAAGGACCTCGTGGTCCTCAGCACATGAGAAAATTCCTGTCCCACAGCACTAACTAGATGCACATATGTGTGAAAGATTTGATGTGTCAGATTTTGTGCATTTTCCCTGTTCTTTTCCCTGAGGAGTGCTATCTTCCTGACATTATAAACAAGCAGACACTATATGTATATGAAGCAGGGAAGAAATGAAAACAGGATGTTAAAAAGAATCACGTTATAATGAGAGTTTTCTGCTTTACAATGGTGTTAACATCGTGTTCCTGGCTCTGGTTTTTAAGTAGAGCTGAAGTGCTTAATCTTGGATTGGTGAATATTGTTTAGAATGGCTGTGATATTTTTGTTCTTTGAAATTTCTGAATTTGTGAGAGTAGATCATGTGAATGGGGTGAATAGCTCTCACTCTTTATGAAAATTCTTTAATAGTGGTTTATGGGGTTACCTATTCTGACCAGTGATTACCTGGACAGATAAAAAACAGTTGTTTCATCTCTTCCCCCACCTTCTTGCTCCAAAAAGCTACTGAAAAAATTAAGTCACTGAGAAGGAACCAGCTTATCCCTGGTGAGGTTAGATAAAAAGTAAGCAATTACTTTTACAGATTTTATATAGTTCAGAAAATTCTTTTAAACATGAAATGTCATTATTTTATCTACAGCATCTTTCCGGATTTTACTTTGCCATAAATGAAGTCAAATATGGAAAAGAATACTTCAAACTAAAGCCTTTGTTTCCCCAAACTTTGGGTGGACCTTGTGTGAGAAGGTTTCACTGTGCAGTATATGTACTCAGTCAGGTGGGAGTTAGTACTGGCAGAGTTTCAAACAGCTGGGGCTGAAGCTTACTTTGGGACAGAGGCTGTGTAGTCATGCTGGTGGCAAAACTCTTAGCAAAGCCATTTATCTTGGGTACAGCACTGAGCTAACACAGTTTGTAGATCAGAGCTGGCTTGTGGATGGCTGATTCGTATCACAGACGATGCTGATTTCTTCTCTCGTACACTGTAAATGTCCCTTCCTACACAGAAAAGGAAAAGTGCCTCTGATGTGTTCCCTGCTAATATGAGTTGCAATACCTTACTGCCTTTCCAGAAGAAAAATGTGTGCTTCAAGGGAAACTTGGAGGCTGCAAAGCACCTTCTCTGTTGGTCTTTTCTAAAGCTTGTCTGATGTTGGAAGGGCTGTATATCCAGACAGTGGGTATGCTGGAAAACACTTTGGGCTGAGATAAGGGGATCAGGTGGTAATGAGGCCGCCTCAAGTTCCTACCCAACAGATAGGAAGGATGCAGTTCTGACATGTTTAGCAGATGCCTGCTGATATATGGTGTTTATGCAGTTATTTTAGCTCATATTTGATCTGGAAAATAAGATCCTTTCAAAACACAATTTGTTGTTGTTGATGCACCTTTCTGAAAAGACCAGATCCAGGGACTCAGAAGTTTCCACCACATCATCAACCTATGTGCTTCAGCCAGCTTCTGAAGCTACCGTATTCAGAGGGCTCAAGACTTAAATACCTTGGTACATCTAACCCACTATTGAATGTCACTGAAGGGCACAAGTCACAAGTTGGTTATGTGTGTCAATGGTGTTATCCAAAAAGGGGATCTTTACAAACTGCCTCTGAAGCACAGAAACTCAGGCTTGTTCTTAAGTTGCATTGGCATTTCATAAAGGCTCCAGATTGCAACACAGTGCTTCACATTGGCAGGAAGAAGGGTTTTGACAGGTTATTCCTCTTGCTCTTCCAGAACCATTGGAGGAAACAAAAATGAGACTTATTGCAACTTTCACTCTAAGGCCAGAACCTGTTGTGTCAGGCTCTGGGAGACTACTACATCATGTGTTGTGATGAAGTCATCAGGCATTGCTGCTGGAGAATTTTTTCAGATATATGAATTGATCAAGGTTAATTTATAAGCTGCAAAGATGCCTTTTATTTTCCTTAGATGGTACAGCCTTTAATTACTGATACCATTGCTTCTTCAGTCTCTGAGTTATGCTAACTTTCTCCTTCAAGGAAGGTGAATAGGGAAAACACTCTCTTACAGTTCCTGGACAAGTATCCTTAATGAAAAAAGTATTTTCAGGTCAGGGATCACATGTCATGCTGCAATTTTACTGGCCTAGGTGAGTTCCTTACACTCTTTCACAGGAGCCATCAGCATTTCCAGGCTTTGGTCTGTTCCTTATCAAGATTATCCCCACTGTAACTCTTACATAAGCCTGTCACTCCAAGCCCCCATCCCACGGTAGCTGTTGCTTCCTTCTTTTCTATAGGTCTTGCTGTACTCAGAGGCTCATCAAACACGTTTCCAAACTTCCACCCACTTCTGAGCTTCATGCCAGCAATTCTACAGCTCATTTCTCTTCCCTGCTTGGCTTTGCAATTGCCTGCAATCAGGTGTGTTCCCTAGAAAAAGAGGGGAGAAGAGGAGAAAGCAGGGATTTTGTGGAAATCCTTGTTTGCACTTTCTGTTTGAGGTATTTGGCAGCATCTTTTTGCTAACCTGATCCCTGGCAGCAAGAGCAGAACACCTTTGTGTAGTCACCTGTTTTGCCTGTGCCTCATATCAAACCTTTTGGTCTAATACCATTCTGTGGCAATCTTGGACTTTCGTTTGAGAAATAATTGGAAGTGTATGCTCACTGTACCATACACCAGGGAATATAGCTGTCAACTGTTTTTTAGTGCTAGGAATTGAGGTGCAATCCAGCAACACTAAGATCACCACTCTTTTCCCCTGGAATTTAAGTAACATCCCTCCCATGCAGAAGAAACTGCTTCTCGTCTTTCCTAGAGCCAGGAGCTGGAGGCATGAAATCACAGGCATTACTGTATTGGATTTACATGTTACACAGGAATCCATGTCCCCTGGGATCTGCACCACCATATCAAACACTGAAGTTTGAGATCAGTACCTAACTTTATATGGTAACACCATGGACTGCATTTGCTCGCTCAAGCTGTACCTTGCCCACAGTTGATGAAGGCCACCTCGTCACAAATGGGGCTGGAGCCAGGTACACTGGAGGGACTGGCACTGTAACAGCTAGATGCTAGATCTCATTCTTATGCAATCTATGTACAGCAGTCTCTTTCATCCTCACCCTTAACTTCTGTTTGCTCAGTGAAAGCAGCACGTAGACAAATAACATTTTGCATTTTAAAAGACTTTTAATTTGTAGCTGTTTTCAAAGTACACACCAAGGCTAATGAATAGTCACTTCATTCTCTAGGATACACAGGAGCAACTGACTAAAATTAGCATTAATTAGATGAATTACAGTAGCACCAAGAGATTTCAACTGAGCTTGGGGTTGTTCTGCAGCAGGTTTAGGATGAGCACACTGTGTGAAACTGGTACAGGTTGGTGTAATTGTAATTCTAATTTAGGGGAGAGGTGATCAAGGAGCGACTTCTTTCTTGAGGTGCTACAGCTAAAGATGCAGACCTGCTGGAATGTTGCAGTGAGCAGTGGATCATCATTGTTCCTGAATTCATGTTGCTTGTCATTTGGATGTTACTACAATCCCATGTCTCATTTATTAATTTGTTTTTACTCATTTCACTGATCCCACTTAAAGCATAGTCCCATGAACGCTTGCAATACCACAGTGGAGAAGGGCAGGATGGAAGGAATTGAGAGCTGGTGGGAACACCTTCATCAGAAGAAGTATTTAAATACCATCCCTTTTTTAACAATAACAACCTACTCTGTCCCCAGTGGCAAGGGTTGTTTGGTTCAGCCAGACAAGTCAAGGTAGAGGGAGGAGAGAAGGGATGAAGCACCTTTCTTTAGGGCACCCTGATGTCTGAAAGTAGAAAGTAGTTCAAAACCCTTGTATGCCACTCTCCAACATTATAGCAATGACCTGATGAGCTCCCACCTTAGGGTCTTGACAATAGCAGGAAACCCAGAAAAAGAGTCCTTGCAACCCTACCTCTTTTCCAGGTAATCTTTAACACTCTTCTGTGAAGAAGAATTACTGTGACATTTTTGCAATAGGCAGCACAACAAATTTGGTAAAACCTTGTCACTGTGCGTGAGGTTCTCTTGTTTCTGCTGTAATCACAAAATGTTGATAAACATTTAATGTGACCTGAGCATGAATGAAATGTATCAGATTTGCAGTTCTGAAGGTGGATGCTTTGTTCTCCTTGAGCTGAAGTTCACAGAGACCATCCTCCCTGCAGGCTTGTGCTTCAAACCTGATACACAAGAGGGGAAGAAGACCCATTTAATTTTTCAGTTTTTCTTCTGGTCTATCAGCTATGCCTTTTACTCAGGGAAACTTTTTGCTGGATTTTATTGTTGTTTTCATGCCTGAGCACTGGTCTACTTAAAATTTGATGAAGAAAACCAATTAATTTCACTCAGGCCTCCTCACTACTGATGAATGATAATTAAAATGGCAGCAATGTCGGACTGAGATTATGCTGTAGAAGCTACATTGTATCTTGGCTTAGTCTAATGATGCAGGAATATTGAATATTGCTTCTTTCCAGTTCCTTCTACTTACTGTGCTTCCCAAAATGAAGCTATGATCTCTTTGACCTGTGACAGATCCATTGGCAACCTTGCATAATCGGATTAAAGAATGAGAGACTTAAAGTTACAAAAGCAGATGCAAAGCTACAATTACAGAAGATGCAGAAGTTCACAAGTACTACAATACATAAAAACTACTGATTCATGGAAGTTGGAAGTCCAGATCGGTTCAAATAAATGGTTGTTTCAAGAAATCCCAGTCTTCACCAGCCTTCAGTGCTGTTTCCGTCAGGTTCATTGCTGTCTATATGGACATTCCTGGAGACTAATCCATTAGTCAGGTGTATCTCCCCACCACATTACAGACAAATGCCAGGACACTCTGCCTGTGCTGGGACATCAGCCAGCTGTGCACTCTTGATATCAGGGCACTGACCCTGAGCCAATGCATCCAGTCTTGACAACATTTCTGGCCTCTCAGCAAAGCAGAATTAACTTATTTTGCAATTACACAGCTTTTAAATGGGAATTGACTCATCTTTTCCATGCATCTGCCCACGATATACTTCAAAGACAACTTCTGACATCTTAGGGGCATCTCAGTGTCCCATAATTTCAGCGCAACCACACTGTAAATTTAATCTCTCCTCCACTCAGTCTGGAAGAAGTAGGAGGGAGGAGGTGTATCTAACCTACTTCACATCTCCTAGGCCATGAGGGGTTTCTCCAAGTTTGCTTCTAAAAGAACAGTGCTTACAGTCTCACTTGCTGCAATGAATGGTGGGTATCAAGCATTTCTATCTTTCTCCCAAGGAAAAAGGCTTATTTCTCCTTATATTTCCTATAAAAAGTAATGGCAATGGACAACCTCTTTTCCTCCTTTGCTCTGTTTGTTCACCAATGCTTCTTGGGAAGGTCTGGCAGATGGACCTTTGATGTGTCATATTTGACAGCCAAGTTTGCCCAAGCCCCACTCAGAGTCTCAGCAATCCCTCCCACTCATAGCACAGAACTGTGCCAGCTGCTGCAGCGTGGTCTGCAAGACACAGAAACACAATGATTAACTGAGATTAAATGAAATAACAATAGATAAAGAAGGGCTAGGTTTTAGTCTTTTAGATGGGTTAAACCTGCAGGGCTCCTTCAGACTCAGGTTTTATTTCTTTGGTCTCTTCCAAACTCTAGGAGTATTTTGCAGGGAAAAGGCTGTTTTGGACATGTTAAATGTGTAAGCAGCAGAAAGGAGGGGAGGATGGAGGTACTTTACTTAAGCTTTGGAGATGTTTTTGCATTCTCTGTAGGGATTCAAGGAAATGTTGATGGTCCCTTATTTGTTTTCTAGCAGGAGACAAGAATTTTTACTGTGCAGCACTTGGTATTTGATTTAACCTATGCTACATTATACTTGAAATGGGCTTTCTTAATGTTTCCTGCATTAGAAGGTATTTTTATGGCAGTCAGCAGAAGAGAAGAAAGCTCTGATTGCACTGATAGCCTCTAGCAAATAGTATTGCTTTGCTAAGTGTAGGAAGAAGTCTCCTCTTTTTTCCTTAGGTGAACATTTCTTTTTTGGAAAGATGAAACACCTGACTACTAAGCTAGCAGAAATGTCCAGCTGCAGATCAGAACATTGCGATATGTTTGTTGACTAAAACACCTTGTGGTCTGCCCGACAGTGCTACCTTTCTCAGTGGCCTGAGGTCAGCTACTTCATAATCATCAAATACTAATGACTTGCTCAGGGCTTATCATTTCCTATTATATAGAAACAAAGATAAGCAAGTGGATGGTATTCAGGAAGTCAGTGAGTAACATTAATTTCATAACCACATAAAAACTCACCTTTGTGGATGCATACTTTTCTGAGATTAACTTATTTGAGTAGGAAATTAAGAGTGGAAGAACTGTTAGTTTGCTGGTCAACATTCTTCCAAGACAAGATAGTGTGTTCCTGTGTGGTTTGTCTGTTTTTTAAATATTTCCATGTAAATGGGGAGGAAAATCTTCATCTCTTCTCCTGAGATAGTCTTCATTTTTCCAACAGATCTTAGGTGGAAGATTTATAATCTTTAAGAATGTCACCCTTAGGTTATAAAGTTAATTTATTTGCACTCTCTAATTACATATGAGATGTGCTTAGTTTACAAGTTAAAACCTGGGGTGGTTTTTTTATCTTTTTTTTTTTCTTTTTTTTTTTTTAAGATGCTGTCTTTGTAAACTCTTCCTGGAACTGGAAAATAAACAGTATTTTCTGCTTCCAGTGCTGCTTCTAGTTATATCAATTTCTCATGTTGTAACAGGAAGGTTATTTCATTGGCAAAATGAGAAGCAGGATAATCTCATGTTTATCTTCTGTTTAGTGGTGGTGGGTTTGTAAAACCAGCTAGAGAAAAAGATACTTCATAAAACAGATCCTATGAAGGTTGAAAATATTATAATTTACGTCAGCTGCCCAGAGACACTTGCTGTTATCATGCTATGCCAAAAAACCTTAAAGTCCTAAAATATTGTGGCCCAAAATAACATAACTCTGCATATTTTATTAAAAGAGGTCTTATTTTGCTGCAGCTGAATATAAGGCCCTGTGAGCTGATTTCATGCTTCCAGCTGGAATCACTATTTCTTTGGCTGTGGTGTTCCAGTTTCGTCTGGGATAGAGTTAATTTTCTTCCTAGTAGCTGATTCAGTGATGTGTTTTGGATTTAGTAGGAGAATAATGTTGATAACACACTGGTATTTTAGTTTTCCTTAGTGCTTATCCTAAGTCAAGGACTTTCCAGGTTCCCATGCTCTTCCAGCAGCAGGTACACAAGAAGCTGGGAGGGAGAATGGCCAGGAGAGCTGACCTGAACAAGCCAGAGGGATATTCCACACCACAGAACGTCATGCTCAGTATATAAACTGGGGGGAGATGGCAGAGGGGGGAGCCAATCGCTGCTCGGGGACTGGCTGGGCATCGGTCAGGGGGTGGTGAGCAATTGTGTTGTGTAGCACTTATCTTTTCTTGGGTTTTATCTCTCTCTCTCTTTTTGTTATCTTCCATTTCATTACAATTGTTAGTGTTGTTGTTGTTATTATTATTATTACATTTAATTTCAATTATTAAACTGTTCTTATCTCAACCCACAGGTTTCACTTCTTCCAATTCTCTTCCCTGTCCCACTGTGGGGGGGAGTGAGCAAGCAGCTGCATGGTGTTTAGTTGCTAGTTGGTGTTAGACTACAATATGTAAGAAGATCCATCCCATGTTTATGTTTAAATCAAGAATGTCGCACTCAGTAGTATATATAAAACCTGAGCATTACTGAACAACTTTGTGCTACATAAATATTCTGATAGACCTGAGCAAACTCCCAAAATCCTAGCCTAGTATTCAGTGTGATTTGATTTATTGTGTGTATTTCCCTCACTATTTTCATCATCTTAGCTGAGGAATATGGAGAAAGCACTGCCAGGATACATGAATTTTCAGAAATTCACATCTGGGGATGGACATCCCAGATTAACATTAATAAATGGGGTGGAACATTGGCCGACCAGTGGGTTGTGACAAGACCAACAATTTTCCTCACCTTCATAAAAGCTGGCTTCAGTCAGCATCCTCAGTCTGCCAAGTGCAATGAGAAAAGAGAAAAAAATAAATCTAATTGTTACTGAAGCTTGACTCTGCCATCAGTGGACATACAAAATACCTATATCTCTGTCAATGTTGATTTTGTCACCAGATCTGGACCATGAGTGAAAGGGTCATAGGGTCCCTTCCAGGAGCTCAAGTTGCACACTGTTTGCCTGGAATTAAAGGAAGCTGGTATGTCCTTTACAAAGAAAATGTTGTGATTAATAGTGTTTTATTTGCCCCACCTGAAATTCATAGTCAAGACTGACCTGGGGAAATCAGACAGTCCATTTGAAGTTCAAAGCTTGAGGAGTGGCAGGGGACATGAGGTACATAGTGACATTTTGACATTTTCACAGGGCTTTTCCCTTTATACCTGAAAAAGTAAAATACTGTTTTACTTGTATTTATGGCTGCTTGATGTTTTTATACAAACTGAATAGATATCCCTGCTGAAAGCTTGACACAAAGGGGCCAATGCATGGCTCCTGCATTGCTACTACTATTCCATCCCAGGCACACTGTTTTTGTTTGTTTGTTTGTTTGTTTGTTTGTTTGTTTGTTTGTTTGTTTTTTAAAAAAAGGCATGTATTTAAACTAATGGCTGGCAAAACTTATGGCAAGGTGTACTGGTTTTGTCTGGGATAGAGTTAAATTTATTTGTAACATCTTGTATGGGGCTATGTTTTGTATTTTTGATTAAAATAGTGTTAATAATACAGGGATGTTTTCATTACTGCAGTGCAGTGCTCACAGCGTCAAGGTCTTTTCTGCTTCTCACCCCACCCCACCAGCAAGGAGACTGGGGGTGCACAAGAAATTGGGAGGGGACACAGCTGGGACAGCTGACCCCAACTGACCAAAGGGATGTTCCATACCGTATGACATCATGCTCATTATATAAAGCTGGGGGAAGAAGAAGGAAGTGGGGAGAGATTTGGAGTGATGGCATTTGTCTTCTGAAGTCATCATTACGCGTGATGGATCCTGGCTGTCCTGGAGATGGCTGAGCACCCGCCTGATGATGGGAAGTGGTGAATGAATTCCGTTGCTCGCCTGTGCGGCTTTTACTGTTACCTATTAACCTGTTGTTATCCCAGCCCATGTATTTTCTCACTTTTACTCTTCCGATTCTCTCCCCTATCCCTCTGGGGTGAATGAGCAAGCTGCTGGGTGGGCCTGAGTTGCCTACTGGGGTTAAACCACAAAACCAGGTTTCTTGTATAGGCATATCCAGATCTGTTTACAAGCAATAGGCAAGAGCAGCAGCTTCCTGTGACCAAATGTCCTCAATTTTGTCCATGACTCATCTGCTTTGGCAGCATCTGGAGCAGTAAAGTAGCTCTATGTATACTTCAAGTGATTGATCTGAATTACAGAAAAGGCATGGCAGAGGGGTAGAAAAAGTCAGGCACTACACCTTGCCTGATTTAAGGCTGTGAAGCCAGTGCCCTCTGCAGCAGAAAGTGGAAAGATGAAGATCTACAATCACCTGTGTTATCACCCAAGGAGTGGATAGAGGTGGCTCACATTTTATTTTTGCTGGTAGAGACAGAGAAATGGTCCCCTCCTTCATCTCTTCCCTTGCTGTGCCTCTTGATGCTATGATGACTGCAGTGATGGACCAGAGAATGCAAATGATGAAGTCTGGTGGTGTTATCCCCAAGGTACCAGTTTCTACATGATGTAGGTGCCACATTTTTAAAAAATTGTAGTGTGTGACATTAAGAGAAATAATAACCTATATAAAGACAAAATCCAGCATATTGTGAATGTTGTCACAGCAATCAAGATCTGCCTCATACCTGGGGAATTAGTATCTGACCTCCCTTGGCTTCTGTGACAACAGCGTAGATCAATTTTACCTTAGGGTAAGATTTTGCAGCAAAGTTTGAGATTTCTCCATGCTTATTTTTGTTTCAGTCTTACAGCTGATGGCATTCAGGGGTTTTGAGACCCGAAGAAGGCTATTTCTGGGGAACAGAATGTACCTCCTTTCATATGCAGATAAATGATTTTATTATTAGAGGAAAAGCCTCATGAGTGGTGAATTTACAATTCAGCTTTTCTCTATTCTTGCAACTATCAATATTTGCAGGAAATCTGTAAAACCCCAGAAATGCTGAGACTTTAATCACAGTAAAAATTCAACGGCTATATATAAGCTAGATTGCAACTGCCCCACTCACGGCTCATTGTGGAACTGAGTACTGCAGAAACGGTTCAGAAGTGACCAGCCAAAGCCAGAGCAGGGAATTCATCCACTTGGATAAAACCCTAATTGCACAGTGACTATGAGCTGGCGTGTCCTAACAGGGAAGGTTGCTAAGGAGCGCCATGAAAGTAAAAAAAATGTTACAGTCTTCCTCTTTGCAAATCCATACAGAAAACAGACAGAAACCTGCATGCAATGTCAGATGGTAGGAAGGCCATGGTGTGCCTGTGCAGGGGAGGGGTGTGTTTGCATGTGTAGGGGGTCAGATGGTGTTGAAGGGTCCTTGTGCTAGCTGCCTTTGGGCAGCTAGGCTTCTTTGAGTCTGGGGCTCTTCCAAGCAGTCTGTTTGCTCCGTGCTGCAAGCACCACCGCTGCTTTCCTACCCCACAGCCAAGGTGCGTGGGGCGTCACGTCTCAGGCTGCTTGGCTGCATGTGGAACCATGGGGTGAGAGGTCCTCTAAATGAGTGAGATACCATCCTTACTGAGGGGACTGTGGAAGAAGAGCCATTTTGGCATTAACTTCAGTAGCAGCAGCATCTGGCACAACGAGCTTTATAAAATCTGTGCAGTTAATTCTCCCATGAGACCAAAACCAGTCATGGTCTTTTTTTTTGGGGGGGGGAGAGTAAAGCCACGGGGAAATGCATTTGCTTGGTTTTAATGGAGTAGTTTTTCAATCATTTATATCTCAGCAGTCTGTAAAAGAGAAAAACAATAGTATTAAGGCACTACATGGATCTGCTGTATTACATTGACCCAAATTCTATATCTTTATAAAACTGCAACAAATGGGAGCTCCAACAAGGAATACATTCCCCCATGTCTGTAATATTTCTCTTTTTTTTTCTCTCACTTCTTTTTTTTTTTTTTTTTTTTTTCCCCATCTGTGTGTGTCTGTAAGTGTGGCTCATTCAACAGCCAGTGAGGTAGTTATTATTAACATGGAAGAGAGCTGAAGTAGTTTACAGGGAAGTCTGTCTTATAGCAAATGCAAAGCAAAGGTTTAGGTGAATCAATTTGCTGCTATTATTGTGTCCTTACATAGTCTCCAGCAAAAAGCTCTGTTGAATTTACAGCCACATTTTGTATCACTTTGAAGTATTAACTACTTAATTCTACTGGTTCTGCTGCTGATGATAAACCAGATGTTTTATCATGGGTTGTGGTGTGGATTCTTAGAAGTACTTATGTGCCAGCTCCTATTCATTTCCGTAGGAGCTGGGCTTATCTGCTCAGCTGTAACCAGAAAATGTGTATAGAGCCCTCTGAGCACAAACTGCTGTCAAGGTTTTTCATTTTAACCTGCATCTTGCATTAAGTGATGTTTTTCCTTTAAGAGTTACACTTTAGACTTCTGGTATTATTTATAAAAAATTAAAAATCCTTCATTACTCCCCTCACTTTTCTTGTTTTTTAATTTATTTAAATAACAAGTGGCAAAGTTAGAACTACCTTTCTGGAATCATAATTTTTGCTTTGTTCCATTGACTTTAATGGAATATTAAATCAGCTGAGGATCCTGAGGATACAATAACAGCAAAAAATCCCAAACAAACTAGAGTAGTCCAACCCCACACCTCGGGTCTTGGTTTGTTTTTTTTTTTTTTTTTTTTTTTTTTTTAATGAATCCCATTAATGGATATTATTAATTAGAAACTAAAGTTGTTTTTATCTTAAAAAAATTGATATTGAACTCTTTTCAATGTTTGTACTTCAATGAAGAATTTTAATTTAAAAAAATCACAAAAATACTAAAAATTAAGCTTTCTGTATTTTCCATTTTGGAAATGTTTGTTCCATAAAACATCACCATTATATGTAGTAATGTTTAGTAATGGTTTACATAGTCTTCTATGAGCCTTTCAGTCAAGCTTTAGTAGATTTATTTTCAAATATAATGATGGATGTGAACCATGGTCCTTTAGAGAAAGTTAATTTACAGAAAAGAAATGTGAGAACCTATTTGGACTGGCCTGGGGAGAGGGGAACTTTGTTTTTTCACATGTCTTGCTATAAATGTATATAAATGCAGGGGTGGGGCACATAGTAGCTGTCAATGCTTTTTCCTATTTGCTTTGCCCAGAATTAATATTCCCATATTCTCTAGACAGACAGGAGGTCAAGAAGAAGTACGTCAAAAGGAGAAAAAAAAACCCCATGTAATTTAGTAAATCTGTAAGTGGTCAATACTCAGGTGAATAACAACCCTGATGATTCAAGGCAATGCTGGACTTTTGATGCTCAGGATGGTTTTCAGGCCAGATCTTGCTTCGAAGCTGGCCCTGCTTTGCACATCAGGTTGGAGTAGATGAATTCTAGAGGTCCCTTTATACCTAAATTATTCTTGTGGTTCTACAGTTTTGCACCAAAGACAGTGAGAAAGACCTCTTCCAAGAGGATGGGACTAAGTACAACTTACAATGTACCTGTGAGGCTTAGAAAGTTAGAGGAAATAAAAATACCATTTTAAAATCAGCTTTTTCCCCATCTCTTGGGTCCAAAAGCAGTGACAGGTTTGATTCGGGGGCCTAAATTATATCATGGTGGCTGTTGAAAACTGCAGACTGAACTGTCAGTGTTGCTAGAATACAATAGCAGTGCATCAGTAAATATCTCCACATTTAGCTCGCACGTCTTCTCTTTTTATTTAGTATTCCGTCAATAACGTTGTTGTACATGCTTTCACACAGATAGTTCCTTTCTTTCAAGGTGGCTTAACTGCCTAGCAACCTTATAAAAATAAACTTCACTGTTCTGTAGTAACGGCTGAAAATGGTGTAGCTTACATTAACGTGACTACAGTGTTTCGAGAGGTAATGACTGAAATGCCCTGTACCATTTTTTTTTGGTCAGAATTAATTCCAAGAGGAGGCAGTGTTTTTAAAGACTTCATGAACCTGATTGATAAATCAAGTAAAATATGCTATTAAGTAAATCATCCTACTTAAATTGTGACTTTCAAAGATGTCAATAAGATCTGGGCATCTGTACATTCTTTGTGCCTTTGAAAATGCTCTTTTCTTCCCTGGAGAAGTACTAAATTGAAGCTTTCTGGAAAAAAAACAAAACAAAACAAAACAACAAAAACAAAACAACAACAACAACAACAAAAAACAAACAAACAAACAAACAAAACCAACCAAACAACAAAACCAACCATAAACTGCTATGCATTTATCTCACTCAGCTCCCAAAGATGTAGATGGTTGTTCTAGTGTGAATGACATATCCAGTCTTACAAAGATTTAAGTGCAAAACTGCAAACCTTATTACTGATTTCAGGGCTTACTACTCTCAGTAGTTCTACCTAGTAGTACTGTATTTATTATTTCCAAGCAGAAATGATGTGCCAAGCAGTTTCTAGAAGAACATGCTTGGGTGAAAATTTGGTCTTGCTGGGGTGACCATACACTGCATTGGAAGATAACTCCTAAATGAGAGAGTCACTGAAGTGTCTTGTCACCTGTAAGCATGGAATGAGGTCAAATAAGCTTAAAATTAAACACATAATAATCAGGATTTTATTGTGAATCTTGTGATACCGAAGGCTACCAGAGGGAAATGAACACCTATAAGTGACAACTGTAATTTATAATGGTTCATTCTCTTATGTTTGCAGAAACAAACCTCACGACTGTGACCTGAAAAAGTGATCAAGGAGACAATGAGCCCCGTAATCTGAGACACCTTTTCAGTTTAGAGGATAGTTGGTTGACAGAGAGGACTTTTAACCTATGTCTCTGAGATTAAAGTATGCACACCTTTCTTGCACTGATTGCATATTTTTACAGTAATAATTTAACAGAAGTTTTCATGGTCAGGGGAAAGCATCAGCCTTTTGGTCAGTTGATTCTTCCCACCAGGGCTGCTGCCTCTTACCCATGGCAGTTGCCAGGCAGTCAATGTGTTGGATCGTGGAAGAGAGTAGCTCCATCCATACACTCCTAAAGAACTGTCATGGAGCAAGCATCTACATCAAAACTGAATTATTATTTTCCAAAAAAATGTCAGTAAGGGGTCTATAAGCCCCTGTTAGCACTGCTGGTTCACTGTGCATTTGCAATCAGAAAGTCAGAAAACCAGAAAGCAGTTATAAACTTTTTCCTTATCAACAAGACATCTTCCAACCCTGACAGACCTCTTGGAGCAGTATTTGTTGGATTGCCTTGCATGAAAAAAATTACTGACCTTGTCAATTACTTAGTGGGGCTTTTGGGTTTGTTTGCATATGGTATCAAAATAAAAAATTACTGCCCCACAGATTGGGTGAGCCCTATCATCTCTGTCTAATTGGCAAACTAAAAAACGCTTTTCAAAAAAGTTATTTTTACATTGCCAAGAGAAAGAAACAACATCTTAGACTAATAATTATATATCAGTAATCAAGCATAACAAGGTGAAGTCAACAATGCAGTATTCTAAAGGTATACAAATGTGTATGATCAATCAGGCTTATATATGGTTTACCATTAACAGTGTGTTTTACAAGGAAAAAATACACCAATATCCAGAGTTTGATCATAACAGAATACACCAAGAACTAAGAAAATCAAAGAATTTGATCATAACTTGAAACAAGAACACTTGAAATCAGGCACGGACCTGAATGTGTATGGGTGTCTTTACATTAGCACTTTAATGCAGTTTTGAAGCAATTCTTCCAATCATCCCCATTTATTACTGCCCTGTGTTTTGAATCCTAGATCAGACCTCAAGTGTGCAGACTGTATTAATTTCAGGTGAAACAAAACCAGAAGATAATCTCTGGAAGATGTCCTCATGCACTCCTACTATTACTGAGCTTTCTGCCTTCAGGATCGGACTACAGCTGGACCAGAGCAAGCCTTTGGTGTTATATGGGACTGGGAGCTCCATCTTCAGTGTAGGCTGAGCACTGCACTGCTTCCTAAAGCAGACATAGCATCCAGCTCCCACCAACCAAGGCACACGGTGACACACAAGCCTGTGTGCACCAAGTATTGAGAACCTGGGACTATGTCTATGCTAGCAAATTAAATGGAGCCAGGAAATATCCCTTGGCACTGAAACTCAATTGCCTAACTTGTTAAATTGTTGGAATTGTTCCTGGTATCTTTTTAGTCAACCAGCACTGTCCCAAACCGTTCCTCATCACAGCTCAGTAATTAGCACAGGCAAGCAACCATTCCCAATAAGCAGTTTCCATGCAGCTATGCTTTCCTGAAGAGTGAGAGAGTGAGGTAGTTTGGACACTTTAGAGTAGCCCTTTCAATGCCCAGGTGCCTCAGTGCCAGAGAATGGTCCTAAGCACATTTAATTTATTAGTCTAAATCTGGTTATCTGGTATCCTGATTCCTATACATTTACTCTAAGCAAAATATTGTCTGAATATTCAGTTCCAAGCTTGGCTGTTGATACCCAACAAATATCTGAGGAAAAATGGAGAGATCTAAGACTAGAAGGAGTTAAGTAATGAGATGAATCCTGATTCTGGAAGCAGGAGCTTCGCTTGCGTACATGAAGTGCAGACTCATGACTGGAAAGAAAATAGTGCTGATCTAGTGACTATTCTTTCATCAATGCAGCTTTATTTTCTCTATTTTTAAATTACTTTTTTTTTTTTTTTTTTTTTTTTTTTTTTGCATTATTTCAAAAGGACGGTGCTGTTCATGTTAGAGCTTTGACCTGGTATTAGCACCTGGCCACCATAGGCTCATTAAAGTGCACCATTCCAAAACATTGGTAAAGCAACGATGGCTTGGGCCACTGCAGATGAGATGATATGAGCTCTGCTACTTGCTGCAACGGGAGTAGTTGTAAACTTTGTACAAGCAGTTGTGCCTGTCTGTGCTAGTGGTTTGTATTGGGGCAGCTGTGCCAGGAATTGTTGTAATGTGGGAAAACCATCAGTATAATGGAACCTCAAATATGTCATTTTTATTGGATTGGACAGACTGCAGACAAATGTTATTTATTCTGTCCTGGTGCACTGGATCAGACCTTAATATTTGTCTCTCACTCGTGATGATACGAGTCCACTATGTAGACATTCAGCAGGTAAAGAACTAGGAAAATTAACTGTCATGCTTATACTAGTCCAGGCATCAATGAGTGCCTTTGGAATCCCTTACACTTCAGAGGGCATTTTCACTAGATGGTACTTAAAATTATGTTGCCAGTGCAAACGAATGAGATTTTTTTTTTTCTTCAGTTTTTCACAAATCCTGAAGTACTGTTTCTAAGCTGAAAAACATCCATTTGGGATGAAAGCCTCTCTGTTTCTTTCATCTACCCTTCAGTATTATGTATTTCATCCTTCTCAAGGCTTATCTGTTGTCCCAGCGCTTCTATCTCCTAGTGAGGTCTTTTCTTAGATGTCTGATATCCATGGAAGTATTTGTAACCATTAATCTCAGACACTGGATTTCCTTTATGTGTAATCAGAAACTGCAGATCTCCTGCTTGAATAAACTTAGCTGGTGATAGATTTCACTGTTTCCTTTCTCCACCTGCTCCCTCTACGTGCAGCAAGTCCAGATTCACATACTTGCTTGGAACAAGTCCTGCTTAAATGCCACAGATAATAATAAATCAAAATGAAAATGTTACATAAATAGTCCAGAATAAAGCTGGCTTTGCAAGCTTCCAGCCTACCTGAGAAAGGTCTGGAAGTTGTCCTTAAAAATAACATTCATTTTAACTTATAATAACTTAACAAGTTTACATATTTAGAAGAGAGGTATACAAGTCTGCAAACACCAAACATGATTAGAAAAGGCTTGATGAAAACTTTTTCTGTCAGAACACACTGTGATTTCAAATGCTTTGCAGGTCAGGTTTCTCAAATTCCTTTTCAGGAATTGTTTTTTAGAAGGAAACCCAGGAGGAAAATTCTGACCTTTTGACATTTGCAGAATCAAATATTTAAATTTTTCATTTTGCTATGAAGTTCCCATTCAATATTTTCATTTGGTATTCAAAGTGTTACTGCTGTGGTAAAAATCTGCTTCTCAAAAGGCTGAAATCTAATAAAACATTTCAACAATACCTAGAACACTTTATTTTTTTATTATCAACACATCATTCTGATGTGTGTTCTCAGCAGAGAGGGTACTGTGATGCTAACCTTAATCATAGCGTTAATCTCTTGTCATTGCACCTCCTGAACATGGAGTCTCTTTGAAGGACAGTCTACAAAACAAACTTGGTGCTTCTTGCAGCAGGTGAAGGGTAAGTCACTCACCTCTGTGATGATTAGCTAAGTCCAGTGTACAGGACCTTTCCTTTCATTACTGTAGAGATCTGGCAGCAGGTTGCTTAGTATCCAGCCATAAAACCCACAGAAAGGTCAGCTAAGTGCCTCCACAATACTCTAAATTTCCTGTTCCTAGTCAAAGACATAACCCCATTATCTCTCTTACCTACCATTTCTGGTGGATCAATGTAGATGTACCCTTGTCTCTTTTGATGTACTCAGAGCCCTTGATGTTCCTGGTAGAGTGTTAGAAGGATCCCAGATTATGGTCCTGGGAATGCTAGGCTGGAAGCCTGCTAGTTAGATGATTCATCTGACCTAAGTGGTGTCTATCATTTGCCTAGACTCTTATTACAGACAGTGGTGACCTGACGAATATAGTCCATGGAGATTAGTGTATGATTCATCTGGCCAAATGCAGCTCTCTCCTTTAGGGTGACATGAATCATGCCACGAACTACAGTAACTACTGACTAGCTCTCTGCTGACTGCAAAGGTACCTCAGAGTGACTTACTTAGAGGTAAAAGTCTCTCTATAAATAGTCACATTTAGTTAAACAGATTCAACTTCACACATCCTAAGGTCTCTCATCACTTCTGAAAAAACTTTGTCATCTTCATTCGAACACCTGAATTAGGAAAACCCATGTTTGAGTAATCACACCTGAGAATCCTGATAAAATTATGGTGTTCTTACTAATGTTTACTCCACTTAGATTGCTGGGACAACATAAGTCATGGCTCTTCCTGATATAGTACACTGATGTGTGTTGCAATAATTTCTCAGGGGTGTGGGAGAAGTTTTTTGTCTTAAGGAAGCATCAAGGATATTATGGAAAGGATTCAAATGATTCAGCTTGAATACATGCAACAAAGTAAACAGAGCTAGGTGACTCATCTACCTCCTCTCTGGTCTGTTCTAAGCACCTGGGAGTGAAAGCCTTGCTTGGGTGAGATGCCATCGTTCATGGAGGGGAACAAAGGAGAGTTCAGGCAACTTCATCTTGTCTCCTGCTGCACTGTTCTGTGAGAATGACACTGTGTCCCTGACAAACTCAGAGGGAGTCCTGGCTTTGACTTCAGTGGAGCTCGGATTTCATCTCAGAAGAGTAAAGCTGAAAACTTACACAACATTGTGCTGAGGGACTAAAAAATCCATAACATTAGCACTTGGAGTTTGCAACTGGGATTTAACTTTTGAGATCAAATTAAACTGCATATAATAGATGTTCTGCTAAAACCAAATGAGGAATAATCTGTCCAGTTGTATAATAGCAGATAATTTTTTTTTTTTTCCACATATTCCCATTTATAACCTGTGATAAGGAGAATCAACAAAGTTGCCCTGGACATCATATTGTCAGAAGACTCTGGAAATAAAAAAATTTTACTAAGACGAAATATTTAAAATATAAAATTACCAGTAAGTCTTATTAGGGCATTATTAATACAGGAATAACTAGAGTCTGATGGCAAAATAAAATAAAATAAAATAAATTCTATCTTGAATATGAAAGAGTCTGGAAAATCATTAATAATGCTTCAGAGTAAGGAAAACCATTTCCTTTGCATATTGTTCTGGATGTAATCTCTAGATGCTACTGCAAGCAGCACACTAAAAGGTTTTCAGGAGGTGCCTATGTCAGGGTTTGAAAGAGTACACTGGAGATATTGGTTATATTGTATGTGCCATAATTCTCCTTTCTGATTAGTTTAAAAGAAACAGCTGTAATGCCCCTCCTGGCACTGCAGATTTAATGCCATCACAGTACAATTTAATCATATGCTATAGCAGGTGTTTAGCAGACTATTCAAGACATTAACAGAGAATAAGACTGGGGCTGTTGTCTAGGGGAATGAACAATGTGATGTGAGAAACTGTTCAGCAGTTCCCAGCAATGGTATGAGTACCTTGATAACTTCCACACATGCATATAATGCTGCGAGAATATAATGAAGTATTCTGTGCCTGGAGGACACATCTGGGAATTCCTGAAGAAATCTGCAAATGTTTCTTTTGCCTTTGTAATGTCCTGTCCTCTTGTAGTGACCTAGAAAAAGACTTCTAGGACACATGAATCTCCATTTTCATCGCTGCCTCATCTTTCTTTTTTCCATTTTGGAAAATAACCTATTATCTTGCAAATAGATATATTTCAGAAAGGTTGCATGAAAAATTAACCCTAATTATACATTTCATTCTCTTTCAGGGAATAAACCAGAAGCTTGAAAGACATTTCATTATATAGCTGTAAATGAGCCACTCTAGGCTATATAGATGTGATCATTATATTATAAATATGTTAATAACTGTTTTTATTAACTGTTCCTACTGTAAAGAAAAGAAGAGTATAAGCTTGTTTTTTTTACCCACAGGATGGATTACCTAGGGAAAGAAGAATGCTACAAGGTATGGGGAAAGTATGTCCATATATCTGCTGGAGTACTTCGATCACAGAAATCAGCAAGGGCAAAGAGCAATCCAAAGGGAAAGCAATTCCTTGCTTATAACTGAAACAGACTGAGCATTTTGGATCCCTTCCTTATATTAGTTATGATATTTGAAAATAAGGCTAAAGATTTTGTTTCCTGTATTTTATGGTGTATATTTTACCTAGATGGAGACATCTCTGGAGATATTATCTGTTCATGAAGACAGACAAACCCCTTTATTTCTGTTTAGACTTCCCCTGTAGGGTGAATTTACTGTTACAGATGCTTAGAAGATTCAATTAGATTAATATAATTAGGTGAGCTGAGCCTTATTCGCAGTTCTTTGCTGGTGACTATCTACTGTTAATTTTTACAGCATAAGATGGGACATCCTCTCAGTAAAGCATGAGAGATGAAGCTGCTCCACTGAGAGGAGTAAAAAGAGATTAGCCTAAAGCCAGCTGACCAGAGATGGAGAAATGGGTTCAAATCACTTGTTGAAGAGGGTCTTCATCTTTCCAGAGATTCTCCCAGCCTGGTTACCTTTATCCTCCATCTGAAGAGTGTTCCCAGAGATGCTGATCAGCTCCACTTCAATAGAGCATTTCCCCATCCCTTTAGGCCGCGTTCCTTTAAAGGTAGACCCTGTTCCTTTAAAACTAAGAATCCCTGATGTTTTTGTTGCACCTGGGCCTTGCAAGGTGTTTTTTTTCCCTTATCAAAAAACAAAGCAGCACCTTTTTTTCTCATATAGAAGTTTTGAAAAACTATCTTCTCACAATAAAAAAACACATGTTATGAATTAAAAGAATGGTGTATTTCTCTCAGTTCTACCTGGGAGCTGGTTCTGAGGTGCACTTGTAGCCCTGTAAAGGAGAAGCTTACACAGCTCCAGTCCAGACTTTGTGTGACAGATGACTGCACCTGCACTGTGATTTATAGACTTAGCATGGATGTTCTTAGCAGCTGCAGAATTAGGATGAGACAGATTGCTGCATCTGAAAATATGATGTATGATGTTGCATTAAAGCTGTTAGGCAACTGAATCTTAAACTTGGTGTGATTTCTACAGACACGTGTAACTGGTTACTGAAGGCAAATGAGTCATTAACATGCAAAAACATTTCTTTAGAGAATGTTTGCTCCTGAACACAATATGGAGTGTCGACCCTTTGGATGAATTCCAAGTTGTCAGTAGTAGAGTTGAGTGAATGATTCAGAGCAAGTAATGTGACTGATGATTTTTTCTTTCTGCTTGTAAAGTGTCTTCAGACACATCAACATTTCCTGAGACTGATTTGTCTCCAAACAATTTGTGGAAAAGGGGAAAAAAAACACGGCAGAACCAAACAAACCTCAACTGATCTTGAGAAATTTCCTTGAGAATACACACCATTCAATCCCCATGGTCTAGTGCAAAAGGGGAATTTTTTTAATTGAGGAACAAAAGGGTAGGTATCTCCTATCAGGAAGCTGCTGTGGGGAGAATTCATGGTGTTCAGAAGGTTGTGTGGCAGACAAAATTCTGGTGAGTCTGTCTTTATTTGTTAAGAGATGTTGAGTTAAAATCTGGGGAGGAATGTTATGCGAGTACTACTGATGAAAAATTATATTTTCATATTTCTTTTGGAGATAGCTTTTGTCTGTCTGCAACAATGGGGCAGTTATCATTCTGAATCTGTTCTCTGAGACTGGTCAAAAAGGTAGGCTTTGTGGAGGTCCACAATGAAGGACCTCTAAGTATTAGGATCCATTGATCTATATAATACCAGGTCAGGAAGACAAAACCAAGGAGTTTTTCAAAGCATGCTCTGAGATGGTTGAGTTTGGTTTCATTTTTTGCCTACAACTTGTCTGAAAAATCAGAGATGTTTAGATGAAGATCTCAAGCTTCAGTTTATATTTCTTAATGGTGAGTTTGATCAGGGAAGTTTCTCGCCATTTATAACTAGCTGTGGTGAGAACAGAACTATGCCTCATACATAGTTCACTAAGGATTTTTCTGTAAATGGGTTGATGGAAAAAGGCATAATAAATGTCCTCAATGTTGAGAAGTAATGCAGTCAGTGGGATATACTGGCAAGACCCTCGAAGATTTGCTGTCTATCTGATGCTCTCCTGATCTACTTTATTGTTTTTCCTCCTCTCACACCTTGTCTGTTCAGAGTGCAATCTGGCTGAAGGAGGGCTTAGCACTGTGCATGCAAGATTTCCATTGCAATGAATATTCTGGCCTCAGAGAAAGCCTCCAAATGTCTGCACCCCAACAGTAATACAGCTGTAAACTCTTCTGAGCTATCTCCACACTACTATGAAAATTTATGGCTCATTATTCAATGTTTTGTGTACCAGCTCAAAAACAGAGGGAATATTTTGGGGTACACAAGTGCACTTTTCTGGTTTAGGAAGTCCCTTTTCTTTAAGAGCCCAAGAAGAAAACATCTGTGGAAACACAAAATGGGTATTTCTTTAATGGTAGACTTACTGCTGTCAGTATGATGAAGGAAGAACTTACCTCTTACTAAGCTGATTTTTTTCTCATCAATTCCTGTTTAGTTAGTAGTGTTTAAACTGTGTCATTATAATATCTCCCTTTAATAAATGCTTCATCCTTTCTACTAAAGCAAGGTGGTTTATGTATGTGTACACTGTAGAGCCAATCTGCAGTGCCTTGTGGCAGTGTTTGCAGAGGATGTAGTAAGAGTTTAGTGCTGTCTCTGGGGAATTGAACCACTATTATTTACAGTCATGTGAGTATAACTCCTTGCATATAATTTCTGAAATGTCACCCTGATACAGTATATATCTAAGTGTGAAATTCTGTGCATGTTTGTGCCATCAAATTTTGGCATGGATTTGGAATTTGAAAAGCAGAAACTGGTCCCACTAAATAAAATGAACTTCATGGAATCATGCCAGCTACTTCCTGATAATGTGACCTTTTCTTCCATGTTTCTCTTTCCCTGTCTTGCTGATGGATAGGATGATTTTAAGAGACTTTAGTACACGATAGGGCTGCCAGGTTTGGATTCACATCCAATTATTTCCAAAGGTCAGAGGCACTTGCACTGGGCATTCTTGTTTGTGTTCCTCTTCTTAGTTTCCAGGAACCCTGGTGACAAAAATAAGGCAGGGGATAACTCTATCGAACATATGGACCCTTGTCTAGATATCACTGATATCTTTCTTATTATAATATATATTAAAAAATAAGGCAATTTATTCCATAGCTGCCTGATGTAGGGCTCTTTTTACCTTCCTATTCTAGCATTGGGCTTCCCTGGAGACAGAATTGAATTAGAAAGATTGCTGGACTGATTCAGTCTGGCAGTTCCTGTGTTAATATTGGTCTTAACTTCTGGAGTTGTCAAACAATAAATAAATGAATGCCAAAACAAAACATGCCAGGGTTTTTATTTCTGACATGGCAGAAGAAAGAAAATCTGCAACAACTGGCTTCTGCAGTTCACTATAGTTCACAAGTCTAAATATCAGGGATATTTGCCCCTTCTTGGCTAAAATGATAGGTTTGCAATTCTTCTAAGGAAACATGAGTCAATAAACACAGCACTGAAACTGCTTAGGTCTCCTACTCTTCTATATCTGTCCTAAGATAGAAAGATACCCATTTAAACCTTTACAGATCAATGTCCATGAAAAACTTATGACTAAATAAATCAAAATGAGAAAATCATAGGCTAAAGTCATATTCTGGATACCTAGAAATTAAAACTCAGTTTTATGTTCTGTAAGCCACTCTTTTCTACGTTCTGTATGCTGGCTTCAAATTTAAAGACTCTCTAGCTTCTCTGAATTATTTTTACATTTTACTTTTCTGTGGATCTAGATCTTTGGTTTTGGTTAGAGGGAAGAAAATTCCTGAGGACGACAATGTTTCAGATTCTGTGCAAGCTGTAAAGTTCCCCTGAAACCACTTTCATTAGTTTTGCAAAAATTGCAGCCTTAAGGCTTTAAAAAGTGCTAAGCAATCAGCAGTCACTCATTTGGGAGCCTAATTATGGAGTTAGGAAACAAATATGTCTTGGTCTATCACTTTTCTTGCATAATATGTTTAATGGGATTTAACCCCACATCTGCTTGTACAGATGTGTAAATACTTGTGACTGCTGGGTACCAACACAGAGGTATCTCTTTCCAAGTATATCACTAAGTGACATGAGAAAGCATCAGTATCCTCCAACCCATCAACACAAGTCTCCCAGTGGCTGAAATAGGTTATCTAGGATTTCAGATCACATCTGAAGTATTTGAAGTATCCCTGAGGAGACAATAATGACCTCTGGGATATGACTTGGTATACATTCTCACATACCTATTTAACATTGTGCAGGCAAAGTGCAAACGTTGTCCTTTCGGATAATGAAAAAAGAGAACTAAGCAGGAAAACACTGTTCTCTGAATTGTTTCCTTTTTAGGAATATTTCTTATGTTATATCCAACCAACTCACCACAATTTTAGCAAAAATTTTAGTTTTTTGTCCTACCTTTCATTGCTAACATCAATAAATATTTGGATTTTTAAGGTAAAACATAATTTCCCTGAATGAATTGGCACTGATAGCCTCACAGAGGGTTTGGGAGAAGAACTAAGTCCTTTTGGATGAACCAGGCAAACCATGACATTGGACTTGTTTATTCTTCCCTCCATTCACTCATCACAACTAGGCTGATCCCCTGCCCCCTCGATTCCTCATTTTCCAGGTTTTCATAGCCTGGGGTAATGCTTGCTGACTAGTTTGATACTGCAAGACTTTTGAAGAAAAATAAATCAAACCTCTGCTCCTGAGATGAATAACACTGTGGTGGATTAGCTCTGGCTGTGGGCCAAACTCATACCCAGCTGCTCTCCCAACCCCACTCCTCAACAGAACATGGGGGAGAAAATAGGATGGAAAAGTTCACAGGTTAAGATAGACAGGGAGATCACTTTCCAGTTACCATCACAGGCAAAACAGACTTGACTTGCAGAAAATTAATTTAATTTATTGTCAGTTAATATAGATTCAAGTAGTGAGAAACAATGACAAAATTAAAACAACTCTTGGCTGTTGGAGCCGGCTGGGACCGGCTGGGACCGGCTGTGTCCGGCCCGGGGCAGCTCCGTACTCCCCCCACAGAGCCCGCCCGGCAGCCCCCTGACAGTGCCCGGGCACGGACACTTGACACATCAAAACATAGCCGAATAGTTTCTATCAGCTAAGTACACTGAAAGTTTATTTTTGCTGTCAAAGCCAGCACTTTTGCAGAGATGATGACTTGGTGTTGGTCAACACGTTTCCCCTCCAGGCAAGGCATTCTCACTGATGCCAGTGATGTGCGTCACTCCTAGAGCGGGCTCAGTGGGGGTGTGCCTGCCTCCAGGCCTCCTACCTTCACACTGATGCATATCTGCTCTTCTCCAAGACAGTCATCATACATGAATGAGGTCTACTTCCATATTCTTTCTAGATAGCAAGAGTTTTTTTGCTTTAATTCCCCATAACTTCTAGTGCAAAAAAACCCCCATAGATGTCTCCTGCCACAGTCTCTTTTACGTGTATCCATTATCAACCCTTTGCTCCCAATGGGACTAAAGAGCAAGCTGTGAATGCCGTATTTCATGAAAACAGTGCGATGTTTTCTGAAAGACTCAAGCAGAGGGGTTCCTCTGAGGCTGTTGAACACATCTATCTCTGAACTCTTGCTAAGAATTGGTAAAGACAGACAAAGACCATACGTGTGAGTTTAGGTAAAATCCATTACAGTGGTGGAACAAATGGTATTGATTCCTACTGCATGATTCAGAAACTGGGAGTAAAGTCACCCTAATAAAATCTGCAGATGATGTTAAATGGGGAGGAATCCTGGATGCCCGAGAAGATAGGAAAATAATGCAAGGAACTTGGGGGAATAGGAACATGGGATGGGAAACAAATTATACTGAGGAAAATAAAAAAATCTGATCTGGGTGTGTTGAGGGAACACTCATCCCAAACATCCTCCCATTAATAAAAATGAAAAGCCTGAGGAAGAACTAAGCTGAAGATACAAAATTTACAAAACTGTATGAGCAAGGAGATTTTCCTGATACTCCCAACAATTCTAATCTGGGAATTTGAGAGGGGATGGGTTTGCTTGGGAGGTGTGAAGGAGGATGGGATGATGGAGAATGCTCCTGTCCTCAGCATCTGCAGATGGTGTGTGGACACATTCTTGTATCACTCAATGCAATTTCATCTGTATTGATGTCCCACCTCCCCATCACACAGAAGCTGTTTCTCCTGGAGAGCCTCTCCCAGGTGATTCCCTGATAAAATTTTCCCATATTGTAAGGGCTAGGAAATAATTATAGAGACATATTAGGAGAGTTACAGACTTATGAAAACAGTAAGGAAAAGAAACTAAGATTCTTCTAACAATGAAATGTTGAAGAATAGCTCAAAGATGAAGAAGACAAAAAGATACCAAGACAGGTAACTCAAGCTTTCAGGGAAAGGAGGCAGAACTGCTAAAGCTGTTTTTAGAAGAAAACAGTTTACAGAACAGATTCTGCTCTGAAGACAACTGAGATTTGTAATTAGAGCTGGTCAGAAGATAAGGCAGTTTAACTTTTTAGAAAATGAAAGTCTTGCAAATAATTGATCTGAAATACTATGCAGGGTCAAATCTATCATCCCTCTTCTCTGCTGCTTTTTATCTGGGACTACCAGCCCTCTGGGCGTCAAGGAAGAAAACTTCACCTCAGCCAGAATCTAATCACATAAATCAGTTTTTCTCCTGATATCTGATATGAACTAACATCCTCACCAGAAATTGCCAGTTAAAATCATCAATTGCTAATGATTAAATTAGCCTAGGCCTAGTTAACTATCTAAATTTTCAGTCCCTTTTGGAATTATATTTATGATCTGTCTGATTAGGGAATCACAGAAAAATGCCCCACATCATCTTGAGATGATGAGAAAAAATAAATGTTTCTGAAAAACTAAAAGCTTTTCACTTTGCAGAGATTAAGCAAAAAAGCCTGTGTTGAGGAGAGGTTGCTTTTATTTTTATTTGAGAGATCATGGTGAAATAAAGCCCAAACAAATCAAAACATCAACAGGGCTAGAATATTGAGAAAAAAACTGAAAGGCCATTTTTTTTATTGACAAGCAATATGAATAAAAAATGTCAAACAGCTCTATTTATAACTAGGGATAGGCAAAGAAGATGCATTTAAATGTGGATGTGGGAAGTGTTCTCATTTCTGTAGTTTGTGAAGGCTCTGATTTCTTTGAGATGAAAAACTAGGCAAGCAGGTAGGGTCTAATTCTTTACTAGCATAGTCATTTTAGCAGCTCTGAAGTCATTGGAGCTATGACAATTTATGCTGACTGAGATTTGCTTCCTGATACTCTGAAGTTCCTATCCTTTGGCTCATAGTGGGAAGTGCATATTTTAGCTAGTTTATTGAAAAGAGCCCATCTACTATATTGGCCAGTGTCTGTCCTTTTGTTATACTCATTCTCCAGCACTGTTCACTGTATTTCAGTCAATTATTATTAAGTGCCCTCTCATCGCTTGTAGCTCAGTTCCATTTAGCCTTCATCCAGAAATGCAGTTTCTCTTATTCTTAGCTTTCAGTATATGCAGTCATTTTAATTCCAAAGAGGTTTATAGATAAAAATATATATTCAGATGTTTGGCTAAATTAAACACTATTCTGCAACTAAATGCAAGACACTAATTTACAAGGTTTGAGCCTGCTTTGGTCTATTTTATTTTGTCTTGATCATCATTCTACTGCTTCATACTTATAAGAAGATACAGATAGTATTTGGTTGTGGAAAAATGTGAAATTCAGCTTTCAACTGAATTATTATTTCTAATTAGATTTCAGTGACCTCTTATTGGCCATGGAATACTTTGGATATTTTCTTTTTTTTGTATTTCAAACTTCAAAATGGAATCCATTCCCTAATAGACGGTACTATATACACACTGACAAAATGTGGATAACATCTCACAAAAGACACTGTAGTGTATGCCACTTCATATGGCTTTATTTTGTGGTGTGACATCATGTGACAATTCTTAATCTCCCCTGTTAACAAGATCTATGTCAGGTACTAAACACTTGTGTTACATTTATAATCAATCATTCACTACACGGCACAGCTTTTACTGACAAGTAATTCATTACTTTATCAGATCCATCGCTAATCTGTCTGACAGCATTTGGGGCAGAATCATATCTTGAAGTAACTAAACACAGCTAAAGCTGCTTCTAACTTGGTTTTGACTTAACCTTTCCCCTTACCAAGTCTGTCCTCCCCAGCTGCATGATTTTTGAAAAACCCACAGCTGCAACTGAAGTGAGTAGATGAAATCCTGGCTTCCAGTTGTAAAGCTCTTACTGACCTCAGTTTTTAAAAAAAGGGATTTTACCTAGTGGCAGTCATTCAGCACCTTTGAAAATCAGGGATTTAACAACTGGCCAAAGGTCAGAGCAGAAATCAATGCCAGAAAAAGGACTAGACCTCAGTAGGGTCTAACTCCCAGCACAGCCCTGGAAGCACAAGGTGCTTTCTTCCCATGTACCATGTCACAGATTTTTCGTTCATTTCTAAGCTTTTTTCTCCTTGTACGTGCTGGACTGGGGTAGAGGTGTGACAATATATCGATAAAGTTGAAAACATGCATAATCTCCTTTACCCTGCACTGTGAGGGAATTTAAACATTCAGAGAAGAAATACGTCTCCAGGCAGGAGAAAAAAAAGAAAAAAAGTTTTCAAAAATTCAAGCCGTAAAAGAAAAGTAAAAAAAACAAGCTGTTAAGAGTATGGAAGGTTCAAGAGGGTAGGAGCACTGATGCCTTGAGATTTTAAGAAGGGCTGTGCTAACTTAACAGGAACTTACCCTAGCTTTTTTGCTACTTTGAGAATGGGGACCATTACCTACAAAAAGAAAGAAAGGAAGAAGCCTGGCTGCTTTGAAGATTGTTAAGTGTGCTCACCCACTGGGGAAAGAAAGAAAAGGGAGAACCTGCTCATGAGAGTTGACTGTGCATCAGAAAGTGAGCTGCTGGTAGTTCTGTGAGGCCAGCAGGATTTTCCTGATCTCATTTCATAAGTCACCTTGCAAATTCAAAGGTTATATCCTTGTCTTTTGGAGAAACATGCAGAAAATATTCATTGGGCTTTGGGGCAAGATTGTTAATAAAGCAGCATAGAGAACAGGTCTTTGATTAGCAGGATGAAAAAGATTGAAAGCTGTAGAGAAAACACACCTCGTTCAGATACTGTTTGTATCAGCATAAACTGTAGTTTATTCCAGATTAACACTAGCATGAAGGAGACCAGCTTCAGTCTCGATATCTGTCACTGCCTTCTGCCCAAAAAGTGTTTGTGTTCTCTTTCTCATTCTTGAGCACCCAAACAAAAACACAGTTCATACTTGCATTTATGTGCTTAAACATGTATTTAGAAGATGAGGGGCTTTAAGAAAGCTTTTTATCTCAGTTTGAGTACAGAATATCCAAAACCAGGTTGAGGCATTGTAGGTGCTTTAGAGGACCTTTGCACACAAATTGATGAAATGATAATATGGTGAGTAATGACCTTCCCTATTACCTTACAGGGAGAAATTATACAGTAAGAGTGTAGCAGATTGGTTCCAAGGTGCTCCAACATAAAGACTACTGGAAGCAAGAAGCTTTGGTTTACTACATAATCCATCCTTCATCACTTAAAACTCTACAGTAGTGAAGCATGATAATAACTGAGCTCCTATAAACTTTGTGGTTTGATCACAAGTCCTCCCAGATAAACACGGTGTTCTGCATCTGTGAAGGAACATATGCTTTGGGGTTCCCCCTGTGGTGTGCATATCCTGTGTAATGCAACATTACCATGTATCTGAGGTACATGCAGAATCAGAAAAATGCAACTGTGGTTTGGACATAAGCTATCAGTTCTATACAGCTATGAATCGGATGATCAAAGAGACAGAAGGATGACATGGACATTTGCATGACCCTGGAGAATGGTGCTACCTTAGTACAAATAGCAAATGATGAATTCTGTAAGACCTTGTCCTGGGTTTGAGTGAGTTGTGGGGTTTTTCTTTGGTAGCAGAGGAAGGGGCTACAGCGGTGGCCCCCTGTGAGAAGCTTCTTAAAGCTCCCCCAGCTCCAAGTCAGCCCCACCTCTGCACCAAGGCCGAGCCAATAAGCTGCACCTCTGCAGTAACATATTTAAGAAGGGACATGGTGAGGAGGAGTCAGACTTGTGAGGAACAGTTGTGGAAGCTGTGTGAACACCAAGGTCAGTGGAGGAACAGAGGAAGAAAGGAGGGGGAGGTGTGCCAGAGCAGAGACCTCCCTGTATCCTGTGGTGAGACGGCAGGGCGGCCCCCCCCGCCACCCATGAAGATCTACGGTGGAGCAGACACTGATTTATGGCCTAGGAGGGGCCTCTCATGGATGACCAAGGTGACTGTGCCCAAAGAAGGCCGGGATATTGTGGTAATAAGTAGACCCTGCTGTTGTAGTTCAGCACTGGGAGGATTGCAGCATGTGGGGGTGTCCCATGCTGGAGCAGCTTGGGAAGGGCTGCAGCCTGTGGGAAGGACTCCAGTCGGAGAAAGTTGGTGACCCACACCGGAGCAGTGTAAGGAAACGCTGTGGCCCATGGGAGGGACTCACATTGGAGACAGTTTGTGGAGGACTGTCTCCTGTGAGAGGGAGACCACGATGGAGCAGGGGGAACAAGTTCCAGAAGCTCCCCCCACCGAAGGTGGAAGAAGTGGCAGCACCGACTGCACCCGCCATTCCCTGCCCCTGCGCCACTGGGGGAGGAGGTAGAGATATCGGGAGCAGAGCTGAGGCTGGGAAGAAGAGAGGACTGGGGGGAATGTGTTTTCAAGATGTGGCAATGCTTCTGACTGTCCTACTCTGTTAACTGTTGTTGTTAGTGTCTGTAATAAATGTATGTTTTTTCTTCCCCTAACGAGTCTGTCTTTTGCCTGTGACCATAATGGGTGATTTGCCCCTACTGGTCCTATCTCAAATCCCAAACCTGGCTTATTTGTCCCTTCTCATCGCTGATGGGGAAGGGGGAAGTGAGCAACTGTGTGGTGCTCAGTTGCCCTCTGAGCTCAAACCATGACAGACCTACTTATAAATCTGTAGCTACTACAACAGAAACCAGATTTTGTTCTCTCCTGACAATCTAGATAGGTGCAGGTAATCTGCACTTTGTGCCTATAGTTAATCATTTATCTATGATTTAACTCACACACGGTGAGAAGGAATTTTTGGCATTTGCTCTGTGGGCTGGCAGGCTGTCAAGTAACTGTAGGATTCACTGAGTCTGGAAGAGGCTGTGGGCTGACCTGCCACAAGTAAATTATGTTGTTTTCCTTAATCAGTCCACCAGAGCTGGTATGTTGAGTGTCCTTCATCTAATTTTCTTGCATGCTGAAATCTGACAAATATAATAATGGTATTTTTCACTCATTTGCAGTAGCACTTTTCTTTCAATGATATTGAAATACGCCTCAAATGCCAAACTTCTTTGGGAAAATATTCACCTATCGGTTTTAGTAATATAAAACTATTATGACTGCCTATTTCCCAGGGGTTTTGTGAAGCTTGTTTAATTGAGGTTTGAACTGTCATTATTTGTGAGATGAGATTATCTATCATTCATGAGCTTTCAAATGAATGCCAGCTTGTCTGGGAGAAAAAATGCTGGCAAATCCTAAAAGTTTCATGATTTTCAGCACAAATAATTATTCCTCCAAATATTCATTCTGTATAGTTTGTTATTTGTTACCTGCTATTCATTATCCACAGTTTGTCATTTGTCATATTCCTGTCTAGAAAATTCAGTCACCCAGTCAGGTACCAGAAGTAATAGTATATGACTTTTATGACCATTCACCCACCATAAGTAACACATAGAGGAACTTGCACAATCAAAGCAAACAGTGCATGAATAACACGTAGACAAAATTTGTTTACATGAGCCGTTCTGTGAATATTTATGAACTAAAAACACATTTGCAGAAATTAGGATCAGAGTGCAAAGAGAAAAGCAGGGACAAATTTGATGTAATTCAAGTACTACCCATAATCTATTACTACATCAGAGTTACAGATGGGTAAACTCCAACTTTAAGTTCAGACGCGTTGCACAAAGTCATGTAGCAAGGTGGTGGTAGCCAGAAGGGAAATGGTAACGTAGCAATGCTTCGACACAATGAAGGCAATGCCTTCACTGCCTCCCAGCCTGTGCTGCTGTGTCCCTGCCAAACTGCACTGTGGATGTGCAGCCATCATCAGCATGTCGTTAGATCCACCTACATTCTACACTTGCAATTTCCTCCAAGTTTCCCATCATGGCATGGGAGATGCTCCTCATGCACCAAAGGCACAAGGAACTGCAGAAGGAAACCATGCTATAGACTGCATGTGCTTTAAATCTGCCTCAGAGTGAAGAAAGCCTTGTGGATCAAATACCATCTGTGCTTCCAGCTAACAGAAGTCCCATCTGTTATAAAACACCCACTATTTAATCCAACAGGGCTGCAATAATTTCCCAGAGCATTCAAATGGATGGATGTGGAAGTGGAGTTTACCTCATCACCAACACCTTTTTTTTGCATGGAAACTTTTTTTTTCTTTTTTTTTTTTTGAAACATACACAAAATCACAGATTTGCACCTACAGATTTCCTATGCATTTTTGCATACCCAGAGGATTGCAGGGGATAAAGCTGCTATGCATTATTTCCTAGTATAAAAGTCATCTTCTTACCTACAAAATTGAGCAGGGTCTTAGATTAAAGGCAGACAAGAGCCTGAGAGCATAAGCAGTGAATTAAAATCCCCCTTTGTCTTTCATCTGGCAATAAAATCCTGCCTCATGTTTAAAAACACAAATGTTGCTTATTTAAAAACAAAGATTGTATGTGTTACACCAGCCAGCTGCATAAATCCTAGTGGCCTCGGAAAATTAATGTTTTGTTTTAAGCAAAGCCAAAGTTACTCATGTTATTTCACTCTATCAATAGCAAGTACATTAACATTATCTAGTGTCTGCAAGCACACTATTAATTTACATTGTACTGTCCCAATAGAGGGAAAAGAATTGTTCAAGGCAATGAGGCATATCCACTTCCACTCCTTGGGACTCCTTATTTCCAAATAATCAATATTAATGTGGTGAAGGGAGGGCAGAGAGGAAAAGGATCCTCTGACTGATTTATCAGCTAAAGCCACATCACATTGCAATGAGAGTCTGAAGACTCTTTACCAGACTGAACAGAGACTAGATGGTTTATCAAGGGTGGAGGTACTGTCACAGTATCCACCTGAAGTCAGGATTAGTATGACGCTTGGCAGCCAGGAAGCTGGCGGATAAAAACTTTCCCTTTCTAAAGTGTTACAGTCTTGATTGTAGAAAAAATCCAGTGTGTTCTTGAAAATACCTGATCACCTCAGTATTAGCTTTTTTACCATTGGGGAAAACGTTTTTTTACAGAAAGGCAGGTTTTATTCTCTGATGAGAACTACTTTTTGCCTACAGGTCAGATGAACAGCGCAACACACAGTTCTTAATGATATCTGAGGCAACTTTGGCAAAGTATGATTGGCAGGAAGTGAAAAACCGAAAAATTAGGGGGGGGAAATATTTAAGTAACATTTTGTCCTTTTGACCTTTAGCAAGCAAAAAGTTACTTTTTAAATTGCATTATGATAGCAAATGCTGTAATCTTTACATAGACTGAAGTCAGAGAAGCATGGAAAGCACACTGCAGAAATACTAAAACATTTGGTTCTGGCTGTCCACAATAATACATGCTTCCACGTGAAAATGTAGATAAAATTCACAAAAAACGCTCAGTTAAGGGGAAAAAAGGATGACACAAGCAGTGTCAGGAAAACCAGTTTACTTTCCCCACATGGCTAACAAGAGTAGAATACAGTTCTGTGTAGTTAACTTGCTACTCTAAAATATGAAACACAGGTGTTTAACTTTCATCCTCCCTTTATTAATTATTATATCATATTAAGCTCTAAGATTGAAGAATGCCTAAACTCATGACTATACAGATAGACTTATATGTGAAAACATTACTTAGTGCTTATCAGACCTGCAGCTGGGGCTTTATAGAAAAGGATGTCCCAGAGGTAGACCAAGCAAGTTGTTCATACTGTCCCTTAAACACTTTGAGCCCAGGGGATACTTCAGTGCCCATGGGTGGACACTTTCAGGATGGAATTAGAGCACTCAACACCTTGTAGGATCATGACACAATTATGCAATGATGGGGGTGATGATTCAGGCTATGCAGAAATGGCAATGAGGAGGAATGAGACACTGCTGACCTTTTCCCTGTGCTCTGATTTTCTCAGTGCTGGAAAGGACCCAGCCCCTGAGACATCTGTCATTTTATGGTATAGTTTGTCACAGTGACCTGAAGTCAAATATATCTCACCTAGGTTTAGGTATCTGCAGCGTGGAGTCTTACACAAGCTAACCAGAGAAGACCATCTTTATACACATAGAAGAGAAGTGGGCACTTTTAAGATATAACTTACCAACTTTCTTCAGATATGTATACTGGGGTCAGAGGAACTGCACCCTGGGCTCCATTCATTACATGCATGTGTAGCCAAATGTAGTCTATTAAGGTTTATTCTCTATTCTTTTCATAACCTAAAGTGAGGACACTGTCCACTGCAAAGTGTGTGCTGCTCTTTTTGTGTGTTGGATAACACAACATGAATCTGCCTGTAAGTGTATGGCAGGTTTATGCAGCCAAAATGTGAGGATTTTAAAAAGTGAATCAGGGGGCCATAACTAAGAGTAATGGGATAATATTAAGTGAGGCAAGTGGTACAGTGAGTGTCAGGAAACACTCCTGGGTGCTGCAGGGGCTTAGACTGTGGAAGACATTCTCAGGGGATGAACACTATATAATGTGCACTTACCTATATCTAAAAGGCACAACAGTGCACTCACTGCTTCCCAGACTAGATGATATTGTGGGATTTTTACTGCCCTTTATTCTAGATACTAGGTTCTAAATCATTATTTAAAACCTATATGACCTAATTCTTCTCTGGAGTAACTTATCTGAAGTTCTCAAGGGTAAAAATGAGTCCTCACCAGTGAGAGAGAGTACTGCAACACCTAGAGGCAACACTAAGAAACAACTGAGATTGTACTAATAGATAAATACAGTTTAGCTTAAGGTAAGAAATAATTCAATTTCTCCCTAGTTTAATGGAAATTACACACAATAGAAAAACTCCTCTAAAGGATATCTGGTTGCAAATCTATGTTAACAGAAAAAAATATCATTTGGTGAGGGCATATATCAAACTTTTCCCACCTGAATCTAAACATAAAGAAAACAGGAAAGACAAAAATCTCAAGGAATATATCATAAACTAAATACTTATTTAAAATATGTGATTTTAAAATGTTTGTTTGAAGAAGAATATCTGCTTACAATGGATGCTGGAAGCCCATTTCTTTACATATTTATATCACTTCTAATTGTTTCGGTCCTTAGAAAGATTGATAAGATTTTCAAATCCTGTTTTCTTGATATGACTTGCACTTATACTAAGGAGAATTTTATGTTTTTATCGCCATCCTTAATTGTAAATGTTTTGTCAGTTGACAAGGTTAACACAAAGGACACAGACACCAAGCTAAAGAAATAGGCTTATTTTACTTTAGTTTAAAGCAGCAGAAAGAATAAGCCAGGTAATACACCTAGTCATTACTACATAAAGCTGGCTATAGTGATTAAGAAAGATCCATCACCAATTGCCCTCCTACTTTACCATCATCCAGATCCGTGCATCAGCTGGGGAGCCCCGTCACAGCGAAGGGTCGGAGAGCCTTTCCCGGCAATTGGGAAGTCCTACGCAGGGCGTCCACTCGTAGGTGAGGTCTCCATCTCTTCTCTCAGAGGGTCTTGCTTTTATACAGTTTAAAAAACAAATCTATAAATCTATATGACAAAATTCACAGGAGATATCTGGTAGATTGACATGCCTCACTGAGGCATGTCCGGATCTGGCCAGGATCCAGGCACGTCTGAGGAATTCCTGTTTTTCTTTACATTTGGGATTTATAGTTACTTCCTGTTGTTTACTTATAGTTTTCAGGGGTTGTTCCCAGGGTTGCATTTCATGCTGATAAGGTGCTGGTTGCTTCATGCTGATAAGATGCTGGTTGCTGGTTGGGGGGTTCACTCAGAAGTCAACTTTGGTTTGAGGCCTATTGTTTAGGCTTTTTTGTTTCAGTCAAAGATTGTCTCTGATGAGTGCACTCAGTCTAGATTTAAGAATTCGCTTTTTCAGTACTAACCAGGTGAGTGGAGAGGGGTCAGCATTCCTTGGAAACAAACAGGAAAAGGCATAAGAGTTAGGTAAATAGAGGTGACTCACTAAAGAGTTAGAATGATTTCTCTCAAAATACCAATATTTTGGTTTTTAACCTTTTTTCATATTCTTGTTTAGAAACACCAAATCAACACAAGAACAGCAATCTACTTGTTACTTTTCCATGCTGAGAAGTTGTTCAAAGCAGTTCTGGAATCTTTTGAGAAAATCCAATGAGATTTCCAGAGAAATTTTGTATATTTGGAATGTTCAGGGAATATAAAGATGGTCCTAAAATATGTGTGATACTTGTTGAACTGCACTGAGATGAAGATATGTGAAGGTAACTATAGGCACTGGTTCTTCAGCTTTTCAAAAGTCAATAGCAGCAGGACCAAGTCCTAGCTGACTATAAATAATTTCTTGTTAGTCATCATGAGTCTTAATTGGATGGTACTAAGAATAATTATCTTGTCTTACCCTTGCATGAACAGTGCTTCAAGATGTACTAGAATGTACTTAGCACAAACATGGAAGAGAGGGCAAGAGAGAGGTGGTTTGTGATTGTCCTGCTTGAAGGAGACATCCAGACAGTGCCTTTTGGTTGATATGATGTGTGTATTGTTGATTTAGGCTTATGGAAGAACATCCATACATGCTTGCACTCTTTTTCATTCAATGACCAGCATGGGGACACCTACTAAGAACCATGTTACACTCCTCGCCTGAACATGAAGTGAAGCACTTCCCTACAGAGCTGGTGCTGTGACTGCATCTCCAGCTCTGCACTTTGACTCTGCTCTTCAACCTTCTGTACTTGTAGATTTTATCATTGCTTTTTCTCTGAAAAGGCTGACACTCGAATAACTTGGCCTCAGTGTGACACAGAAAACAGGAGAGATTTCTCCAGCAGTAGTACTAGAAAGGGAAGATCCCATAATCTTTCCACTTCCTCCCTTCATTTGCAAAGTCAAAAGAGAAGTCAGAGCAAGTAACCTCCTGCCCTTAGTGCAGCAGCCGCTGCCTCATTAGCCCAAGCATGCTCCATCCCTCTTCTTTAAGTGCAAACCTGCACTCGCATCCTCCTCAGTTTCTTACCTCCTATTCACATTTATTATTGATATCACCTATCAATAATGCTTCTCGCTGCTTCAAGAGTTTGTCCTGTCTGCCAGATCCTGACTTTCAAGTGCCCTTTCCTTCACCTCATTATATTTTTAATGATATATGCTTGCTTTCTTTCTTTCCCCTCCTCTGCCTGCCCCCTTTCTCACAAAGGGAGGGAGAGAAAGGAGTTAGTTGAGAAAGTGGCAAAGATAACAATGTTGATGCTTTACACTATCCCTCAGCCTACTATCCAGTTTACCAGCATCTGTCTCCTGGAAGGGCAGCAAATGCACTTGTTTGATTCCCTACTCAAGCACAGATGCTTTCTCAAAACCACCTCACAGGAGAGGAAAACTACTTATTTCCTACAGTTTTGCTGCAAATAGCTGTATTTGATCTTTGAAAAGATAGTCCTCTTCATCAGTTTTTCCAGCTTTATAACTTGCAATCTTCCTCCCATTTTATCTTCTGTTTGTTTTCCAAATCAGCTCATGTCTTTGTTTTACAATGGCTAAAACAACATCCTGTTATTCAGAAGACACAGCATCATTAGAATACTTATACCTGAGAACAAGATTACAGCATCTACCCAGAGACAGCCTGAGTGCTGAAGAGAAGCAGTATTAATAAATTATTCTAATATTTGATTTGACAATTTTGTATAATTCAGGGACCTGAACACAAAGGATTTGCCAATGATATCAGAATAATTCAAGCATACATATTTTGAGGCCATAGGGGAAGTTTCTTTCCCCTTTTCCCTTTTAACAAGTCTGTCCCGATTCCAGTCTGATACAGGATTCTGTCTCTTGCTGCTATTTCCTCTTTTTGCTTGCTCTGTGAGTCTGTTTGGGTCAAAAGCCACATGTGTTATGTTTCCAGAAACCCAATCAACCAATTATGCAATTTCTCATTATTACAGTTATTTAACTGGATAAGAATAACAAGAGGAGAAAAACAACAGCCGAGCAAGATCCAGCTTTCATGTTGAGTGGAGTGATCCTGATATACGGCTGTTGCCCACCTCTGCCTGTTCAGGGACTTAGTGTGACTGTCAAACCTTTCAAGCTTTGTGAGCCTGGAGCCCACAGAAGGTAACATGGTCACATGGAGCCTCTGCTCCTACAAACTCTGTAAACCACATTGCGACTCCATCTACAAATGTGAATTTCAGGGTATTTATAGAAGGTCCATATTGTGACTTTCTGTGGGTGCAAGAATTAATTATAAGGCACAGAAGTCAGAAGAAACGGGAGTATTATGAAGTCATTGTAAATATCTAAACAGAGAAGACGGCAGGTCAAGTGTTTTTACGTTGTCTGAAAGACATGCACACATAATTAGCAGATGTCCTCTGTCTCGGAGACAGTGTACCTACTCTGCTGTCTGGCTATCAGCAGAATGTGCATCTTTTCACTGAGCGTCAAAGAGCAGTTCTGGCCGCAGAGATGCACAGGATGCTCAGGTGCAGTTGAGCTGTTTGTGAGATGCATCTTGTTGACGGTCCCTTCAGCACGATCTGCACCTGAATCCATAAAGAAAACTGGTGAATACTGTAGTGCACACAATTTTATGGTTGTTGTAATGCAGAAGCATGTTGTCTACATTCTGGCCTACCATCAGAAGAATTTCTGGATCTCAGGCAGGGTAAGGTGTCTGTTTTGCTGTGGCAGAGCTGCATCAGAGCTGTCCATTTGTTTACCTCTAAACAAAGGGGCAGGTAATTTACTGTCTGGTCTTAGATATTACAATTCCATGGTTTCAGGATACCAAGTAATCCTGATCTCTTACTTGCATGAGTAAGGCACGGCATGAGTGTGACTTGATTTGATGCCTCTGGGTGTATTATAGAATTTATAGATATGGGAATACAAATACAAGGATTTTTGTCTTATCAGATTGATGTCCTCTATGCTCATACCTTTGGAAGAGCTGTGATAATTGAGATAATCCTTGTGCCTTAAAGCAGCTTTTTAAGCTGTGATTATTTTGGCAGCACAGCTCAAGTTTTATCGCTCACAGAAATGCAGAGAAGGGAAAGGGCAAAACGTATTATTTTTTCTTCAACTTTAACCTAAATAAGCCCAGACCACTGAAAACAAGAAACACCTTCCTCTACACAGCCCTCCACTGATTACTGTCCAGGCATTCACACATGCTAGAAAGTACCTCTATAATTGTTTTATCACTTTTATATACTCTGACTGTGATCACAAACAAAAGGATTTCTAAAATGCACAGTCATGTGGTCTGCAGAGGCAACAGTCTGTAACTGTGAAGACATAAATCCAGAGCATCAGCAGAACATGGGAACTTCAAAACCAAATCCAGGAGTTTGGTAAGTCTTCAGGACAATAAATTTGTCCCTAATCTTCTCTTAGATAAACCATAATAACTGAGGTTCATCTTCTTGTGTTGAGTCACCTTGTTAACTCAGATGTGCATGAGATCTAAGATTTGCTACTTTCTTTGAATTTTCTATTTGCTGTTTTAAAATATTTCCTGTGTCTATTTACTGCTTTTGAGATTTCTTCTCTGCCCTGACAATGTGTGGGAAGTCTGGGGGATTAACTCAAGGCTGAAAACTCACTTACTTAGGCATATGTATGTCAGGTGTTCCTGACTCCAGCCTCAAACTCTACTCCTGTCATCATTAAAATAAATGTTTATATCACCTTCAATTCTGCATACTGTGTGAATACCATTGAAGCACACGGTGCATGACTGAAGCATCAATGTGGTACATAAATGAGGTTAACGTTAAGGATTAAAGTGAAGAAATTTAGTCACTATAATATCCAGACATGTTAGAGGAATTACAGCTCTAATGTCAATGCCAACGCACAATGAGTTCAATATCTAAAACCAGGATTCAGAAAAATCAATGATCAAGGCAAAGATGTGTCTTAAATTATACCTTTTTTATTGTAGGTGCTGAACTGTGGAGTACAGGAGTCCTTAAAAAACTACAAGTCAAACTGCAGGCTGTCCTGCACCTTGCCCCTTCTTGGAAGTTATTCCACTTTTTAAGAAATTCTTATCTCTGCTGTGGTGAAGAGTGTGAAATCTTGTATCTGGAGCACATAGCTTCATCCCAGAGCTTGCCTCACTAGCTACTTCCCAGGACTTCTTGACAAAAAGTTATTATACACAGAAGCCATTTCCAGGCTCATGAGAGACAAGGTGATTGGGAACACAGACTCTGGATAAATCACGGGTAATAAATCAGGGTAAATCGTGCTTGACCAGTTTGATTGCTTTCCACGATGAAATGGCAGTCTCTGTGGACATGGGAAGTGTGGGGGTTAAATAATTTACATTGACTTTAGGAAAGCTTTTAGCATAGTTTCTTTAGTATCCTTACAGCCATAATGAGGATGTATGTATGCACTGGATCGGTACACTACATAGTGGGTATTAAATTAACTAGATTGTCAGGCTCAAAGATAGTGGTCAACAGCTCAGAGTTTAACTGGAAGCAATTAGGAGTGGTGCTTCTTGGTGTTTGATACTGGGGTTTGTAAGTTGTCATCTTCAAATGACCTGGGCAGTATGAACACACCTTTGCCAAGTTTGCAGGTGATACCAAATTGGGGTTCAGGTGATACAATGGCCTAGCTCACTCTGGATCAGATTTGTCTTGGGAAGCTCTACTTCCCATTTTTGAGACCAAAATGGAGTCAGAGATAGATAAGAGGTAATGTAGACAAACAGGGATCCATTAGGCTGGGGTAACAGGTTAACATGAATCTCATGAAGCTCAGAAAACTCAAATGAAAACACTATACAGGAATAACCCCATACAGCAGTACAGACCCAAGCATGGCTGTTTAGGGAGCTGCTCAGAATAAAATTTCCTTGGAGATGCCTCTGGACAACAGGCTGAACTGTATGTTACTCTGCTTTAGTAAGAGCATAGCCCATAGATCAACAGAAGTAATTATTGCCTTCTGTTTGGCAGTTGTAGGACTCCATCTGGAGAACTGTGTCCAGTTTGGAGCCTGGCAGTACAGGACAGATATATATATATGAATTGGCACAATTCCAGTGGAGGACCAGCAATGTGATTGTGATGCTTGATCCCATGATAAACAAAAAGTGGTTAGGAAACAGGATTTTTTTAGCCTGGAGAAGAGAAGGATAAGGGGAGACCTGTTTGCTGTGTTCAACTACCTGAAGGGTAGCTATAAAGAAGACAGAACAAGGCTTTTCTCAGAGGTGTGCAGCAAGGAAAAAGAGGTAGTATTTACAGTTGCCACAAGAGAAATTCCAGTTAGTTACAAGGAAAAAATATTCACACACACACACCCCATTCTTTACAGGTTGCCCACAGAGATTATGAACTCTCCATTCCTAAAGACTGTCACAGCTCAGCTGGACAGGGACCTGATGTAAAAGACAGCTGGAGGTAACTTTAAAGCCAATTTTGCTTTGACAGGAGGGTTGACTAAATGACATCCAGAGATATCTTCAACTCTAAATTAGTCTGTGATTTTAAACATTTTGTGAAATATGAATGTAAATCAAGAAGTCCCCTTTCTTATCAGGGTTCCCCAGCCACAAATGAAAGGTCCAAAAGCTTCTGCTCAGCTAAAAGAGTGAGGCAGCAGGCTGAGACCTATGGGACATGACAAGATGCATCCCTGCATCCTGAGGGAATTGACTGATGTAGTTGCCAAGCCACTCTCCATTATATTTGAAAAGTCACGGTAGTCAGTTGAAGTCCCTGGTGACTGGAAAAGTAAAACATTGCACCCATTTTTAAAAAACATAGAAAGGAGGACCCTGGAAAATGCCAACATCTCAACATCACTTCTGTGCCTGGGAAGATTGTAGAATCATAGACTCATACAAGACTTTGGTTCGGAAGGGATCTTTAAAGGTCATCTAGTCCAACACTCCTTCAATGAGCAGTGACATCTTCAATTAAATCAAGTTGCTCAGAGCCCTGTCCAAATGTCCTTGAATGATTCCAGCGATGGGGCATCTACCACCTCTCTGGGCAACCTGTTCCAGTGTTTCACCGCCTTCTTAGTAAAAAAATGTCTTCCTAATATCTAGTCTAAATCTACCCTCTTTCAGTTTAAAACCATTACCCCTAGTCCTATTGAGAAAGGCCCTACTTAAAAGTCTGTCCCCATCTTTCTGATAGGTCCCTTTAAGTACTGAACATGGAACAGATCCTCCTCCTAGAAGCTATGCTAAGGCACATGGAGGACAGGGAGGTGATATGAGACAGCCAGCATGGCTTCACCGAGGGCAAGTCCTGCCTGAATAACCTAGAGGCTTTCTATGATGTAGTGAATATATTAATGGACGAGGGAAGAGCTACAGATATCATCTCCCTGGAATACTGTGTGGCCTTTGACACAGTCCCCCACAACATCCTTCTTTTTAAATTGGAGAGATATGAATTTGATGGGTGGACGGTTGAGTGGATGAGAAATTATTTGGATGGCCACATCCAGAAGCTAGTGGTCAATGGCTCGATGTCCGGATGGAGAATGGTGATGACTGCTCTGTATTGGGACCAATACTGTTAAATGTCTTCATCAATGACATAGACAATGGGATCAAGTGCACCCTCAGAGACTTTGCAGGTGTTACCAAGCTGAGTTATGTTGTTGACATGCCTGAGGGACAGGATGCCATTCAGAGGGACCTGAACAAGCTCAAAAAGTGGGGTTACGTGAAACTCGTGAGGTTCAACAACGACTAGTGCAAGGTCCTGCACATGGGTAGGGGCAACCCCCAGTATCAATACAGCCTGGGGGATGAAGGGATTGAGAGCAGCCCTGAAGAGAAGGGCTTGTGGGTACTGGTGGATGAAAAGCTGGACACGAGCCAACAGTGTGTGCTTGCAGCCCAGAAAGTCAACTGTATCGTGGGATGCACCAAGAGAAGCATGGCCAGCAGGTTGAGGGAGGGGATTCTCCCTCTCTGATCTAGTGAGACCCCACCTGGAGTACTGTGTCCAGCTCTGGAGTCCTCAGCACAGGAAAGATATGGACCTGCTCAAGTGAGTCCAGAGAAGGGCCACAAAAATGATCAGGGGGGTGGAACACCACTGCTGTGAAGAAAAGTTGAGAGAGTTTTTCATTAGGGAATAAAAAGATAAAAGCAAAACACTAACCTTTCTAGAAGCTAATTACATTTTTGTTTGCGAGTGATTGTCCCTGTATTTTCATACTGTCATCTATCCTTGAACACACTGAGTGAAGAAATTAAAACTTACTTTCTACTACATTTAAAAAATTATTTGATCGTCAAGAAATATTCAGTGCAGCTTTCAAATGTGGTTTAGAAAGGAGCTGTAGCTTGTATTCATTTCAGGATAATTGGAAAATGTCTCAGTTTATCATATTGGCTCTCTATTCAGCAAAATGGGTTCTTATACTTCTCTCAGCCTAGTAAAATTTTAATCCTGTACTGTGCTCAGCAGGAACAATTTTAAACACCTGCTGTCTCAATCATAATGGCCACCATCTTTCCCACAGGGAGCGTAGTTTCATTTCCATAGAAAACTTGAAATGTAATTCCTAAGTCTTTGCTGAAAAGATGTATGTTTACCAATGATCTTGTTCACTTCCAGCAACAATAACAGAGGATGTCACATTTTGAAAGGCAAATGTTTGCTAACAATAATCCATTACAGAATAAATAGTTAACAAGCAAAGTAAAATATTGAATTAGTAATTAGCAATATAGTTATTCTGATGACCACTGAAATATTCTTTTGCTTTCTGAACCCTGATATACTCTTGCTTCAACAGTATTATATGGCAAGGAGTTTCATAGTCCAATTAGAAATGCATTACCTTTTTTGAGTGGCATTATTTTCTGTAATTTAAACTGTCCTGTCTGTTCTTGAACTATTTGTAGTGTCCCCCTTTTCTCTTTGCCAAAATAAACAACTCCAGTATTTATAGTTTTCATTGCTTGAGATATTCCTTCCTTACTCCACTAATTTCCGTCGATGCCTGGATCCCCATAGAATATGTTTTTTGTGAAACTGTGAGTAGTGCTGAAGATAGTATGAGTCCATCACTCCAGCTGAGTTTACAGCCACTAGCTTGTAGTTCTTCTTTGTCTTTCAACCATTTTTGATTGAAGTGCGTGCACATAGCTCACTTTCAGTAACTTCCATTCAGTGTGGTTTCAGAAGTGAAATAGTAAATACACTACATCTTAATCCTTTCTGTCTGAATGTAAATTTGGAGATCCTTCTCCTTAAAATCTGGCCTGTCATGGGTAGGGGAACACTGTCAATCTGAGTTGTCATCAGAATTGTTTTATGTTCTTTTGTTTGTTTTCTTGAGGAACCTCTGCTTAATAATGTGATTTCGTACTGTCTTATCTCATTCAATCCCACTGAAATAGGGCCTCCACCATCTGCAGCCCAGAGAATATACACCTGTGTATCCTTTTTTGGATGTTGCATGAGCACTTGAAGGGAATCATTGTACCCCCTACATGGGATACTTTTATTATATAATATATTTATACATAACAAAATAGTCACATTCTCACAGTCATATCCTTAGGTGAAAAACTTAGTCTTATCTGTGAAACTGTGAACAGTAATAATATTTGTATTTACTAGATTACTAAAATTATAAATATTGAGTAACTATCATTAGGACTAATCGTTAAAATTAAGTCATATATAACTAGTCAGAATATCATTTATGTGCTACTATACTGAAGAAATTAACTTTCCCTTCTTCTCATTATCCATTTGAAAAATCTGTTAGTTAGAATGTAATTGTACCCTTACCAATTTTTAGGTTGTCACTGGCAATCAAAGTTTGTTTAGACTCTGTTATCTGGCTTGGACACTTGCTTTACATTGCTTTCACATGAGTGATGTGCACCGCAGTCTTATCAGAATACATTCACTGCAAGAAATATAATAGATTTTTTCTTAGTAGACACTTTCAGTTTGTGAATTATTTCTGAATGCCTTAAAACTTGGCAAATTAAATCTTCCATTTCTGCCTTTGCACAAGAAAAATCAGAAGGAAGGAGATAGTACAAGACAAATGATTACCATCGCAACTTTTACAGTAGATACTTAAAAAAATAAACTCAATTAATTTAAATGTCAGTGTCAACTTATTGTCAGGTTATGTTCTTAAGAATTTTATTTTATTTTTTCCCCTTCAAATGTCAGTCTTAAAATTAAATTGGTATAAAATATTAAATTACGTACCCAAATCTTCATTGCAAGATAAACCTCTAGTGAGTAATGCATTGACACTGCTTTAACAAATAAACAGCTATTATAAGAGTGTTGCTTTCCTCTGGCATTGGCATTTGATGTGTACAGGTTGATACTGTAAGTCTGTCCAGGTTGAAAACCTTTTGGGCATAAGTATTTGTATGGCTGGATTGTCAATATGTGTTGGAGATGAGCTAAAAGTCTTAATTTTTTTTTTTCTGCTTTTATTTCTCTAAAAAGGAGAAAATACCAGTATATAAATACTTAGCCTGCAAAGCAGCAGTGCCTTTTTAGTCATCTTAATAACTATTAGGTTTCATAAGGAAAAATATGTCCCTTTCAACATATTGAAGTGAAATGGGCAAATCCATGCCTTCCACAATTCATTGACAACGGTAGAGCTGCATCCTCTTACATGAGGGCCAGATTTTAGATGTAAGGACTAGATGTTACTTATCCAGAGTAGTAGCAGTAGTATTATTACTGTCATTATATTGCATTTATAGCAAATATCACTGATAGGTGACTGCCAGCTCCCCATGGATGTAGAGTTCCTTGTTCATTTCTGATTAATGCATGAGACAGACAAAAGATATAGTTTATAATATTCCACTTGGCTCTGCCTTAATTCCAAGATTTTTTTTTGGCTTGTTTCTTCCCAAATTACTAAATTCCTGTCGTTCCTATACCTTCATGCCACATTTAATAAACTTTAGTGTTACTATTCCTACTTTTAATAGAGATTTAACAGTAAATTAATATACTTTTGTGCTACTAAGATTACTCAATTTAGAGTCCAAATTCTGCTTTGAACTTTAATGAGCTTAGCAGGCAGGATCCTGCAGGGGAAGTTGGCAAAGCACTGCATGGAACCCTGTGTTTGTTTGACTCTGGCAAGTCACTTCTCCATGTATCACCCAACATCTGTCCATCTTGTGTAGTCAGCTAGCAAATTCTGCTTCTGTCATGACCAGTGCCAGCAGTGCAGTGTTGTAGCTGGCAATTACTGGAAGACTGAATCAGGGCTTAGAACTGTGCTAAGACTTTGCTGCAAAACCAGGCAGTTTAAAAATGATAAAGCAGTATATGGGGGAAGGAGGCAATGCTAGATGTTCTCTTTCTGATCAGCATGCCCCTCTCTGGTATGAATGAGTCAATGGTCAATATTACAGGATGTTTAAAGATGAAGATTCCCTTTCAGGGAGCTGCCCTGAAAGCAGGTATGAACCCAGCAGGTCCCTTCACCCACATGCTTTGGGTTCACACTGCTACCTTGGACTCAGATGGAACATCCTCTCAAAGTTAGACCAACATACAGTGTCCAGTCAGTCTCTGTGAGCCATCTTCATTTCACCATTTTTGCTCCACTAAAGTGTTCATCATTGATATTGCTGTTGTTTTTGTCTTTAAATGATATAGTTTCAGTATATGCATCAGTATTCCAAACAAACAGGGAGACTGAGAAAGAGACAGGAGATTTTACTCTGTGTACATAAATGCTCTGAACAACTCGGTACAGTGTCTGCACTGCTGAACAATGTATTATTTAAGCTGTGACTTGATAGCGATCACTGTCAGTTACCCAAATCCAATATAAACTCATTTTCTGTTATTTTTTTCCACTTTTTTCCCTCCCTTCTCTTTTTAGCACCCCTGGCACAGAAGACATATTAGAAGTGAAAAATTAACAGGAATCTTGTGCCAGAAAAGCTCAACTCAAGAGTGTGCTAGGTAATCCAATTTTAATTTCCCCAGTTTCTAATGTGTCATATGACACCAGGTCCATTAGCAACATTCAACCCAGCAGTCTGCTTTGCATTAACAAGGAAATCTAAACTGTCCCTTTAATCTTAAAAGAAGAAATAATTTGCATGATTTAACTGACAAGTGGCAAGCTTGTCAGTATGCAATGGACAAAGACAACTATGATTTGTAAATTCCCAGTAAAATATGTTTTTCCCACAAGCTTTAGGGAAGTTGTTGATGTGGTAAAAAGCTCAGTTTTAATCTCCATTCAGTTTCTAGTTAAGTCTTATTTTGGGTATGCCCAAGTTTATTGTGGTTTTATCATCCAGACAAGATGTTTGCTATATCACAATGCAGTTAGACCATCTGATAACAAATTGGTTCCTGGCAGTACTGGTGTAGGGCTGAAGTTTACATTTTAGCAAAAAATTCTGTTATACTAAACTATGAATGGCTGAACTAAATCTAGAGACTACTTTGGGTCTAGAAAAATAATACTTATGTTCTGTACCTCATAAACATTTTCCATTCAGGTTATGAAAACTGAAAAGGACATACATCAAATGTATACCATAATTAGAAATTACTGAATCCCAGTTAATACAATTTAAAAACAACATCAGCTTTGGTGATGGTGGATCACTGAGATATTTGGCACTGGGAACTGGATAGGCAAGCTAACATGGACATCTCTCTTCTAATTCTTGAAAACCCCATTCTTTCTCTCCCATCCTCCTAATTGAAGCACTTGCATATTTTCTTCCATTTGGCTGTAGGTCAACTGTGTTCTACAAAATGGAGTGCTCTATTATAATGTGTCCTAGAAGTGATGGGAACCTTCAGGAATAATCAGAACAAGGATATAAGAAAGAATGGCAGTGAAATATTGCACCTACTGTAGTGTTGTACAGATGTCACCCAGAAGACAAGCTGCATATCCTTTTACTACCTACTGGGTTTGACTAGGACAAAGTTACAGAGTTAACTTTCTTTGTAGCAGCCCATATGGCACAGTGCTTTGCATTTGTGGTTAAAACAGTGGGGATAACACAGCAGTGTTTTGACTACTGCTGAACAGTTCTTGCACAGTGTCAATGTTTTCTCTTTCTTCCTCCACCCTACCAACCAAGTAGGTTAAGAGTGAGCAAAAGTTTGAGACAGAATGTATCCAGAGGAGCTGAACTAAACTGAACAAAGAGTTATTCATAGAATCACAGAATGGTTTGGGTTGGAAAGGACCTTAAAGGTCATCTAGTTCCAACCCCCATGTCATGGGCAGGGACAACTTCCACTAGATCAGGTCACTCAAAGCCTCGCTCAACCTGGCCTTGAACACTTCCAGGGAGGGGGCAGACAGTTCTCTGGCCAACACGTTCCAGTGTCTCACCACCTTCACAGCAAAGAATTTCTTCTTTATATCTAATCTAAATTTACCCTTTTTCAGTTTAAAATCATTAGTCTTCATCCTATCTCTGCACTCCCTGTTAGAGTCCCTTCCCATCTTTCCTGTAGGCCCCCTTTAAGTACTAGAAGGCTACTATAAGGTCTCCCTAGACCCTTCTTTTCTCCAGGCTGAACAACCTCAACTCTCTCAGACTGTCCTCATAGAAGAGGTATTCCATCCCCCTGACCATCTTCGTGGTCTCTTCTGGACATGCCTGAGCAGGTCTATGTCCTTCTTATACTGGGGTCCCCAGAACCGGGCATAGTACTCTAGGTAGGGTCTCATGAGAGCAGAGTAGAGGGGGAGGATTACCTCCCTCAACCTTCTGGTTACACTTCTCTTGATGCATCCCAGGACACAGTTGGCTTTCTGGGCTACAAGCGCACACTGCTGGTTCATAGTCAGTTTTCCATCCACTAGTACTCTCAAGTCCTTCTCCGCTGGGCTGCTCTCTATCCACTCATCACCCAGCCTGTATTTGTGACTGGGATTGACTCAACCCATGCGCAGAACCTTGCACTTGGCCTTGCTGAATTTCATGAGGTTATTCCATATCATATGGCATCATACTCAGCAATAAAACTCAGGGAAACAAGAAGGAAGCAGAAATTTCAGTTATGACATTTGTCTTTCCAAGCAGCTGTTATACACGCTGAGGCCCTCCTTCTCAGGAAATGGCTGGATATATGTCTACCAATGGGAAGTAGTTAAGTAATTCTTATTTTTGCTTTGCTTGCACACACAGCTTTCCCTTTTCTTGTTAAACTGTCATTATCTCCACCCACAAGTCCTTTTGCCTTCCTTCAAATTTTTCCCTCCCATCCCCTCAGAGAGGGGAGTGAAGGAAAGGCAGGGTCAGTATTTGGCTGCTGGCTCAGGTCAGCTGACCACAAATGATCTTATAGAAAAGAAAAGTTATGGTTGTTATTGGTCTACAGGGAGAATACACTGGGCAAGAGCAGAGAACATTTCACGTGCTCTTTTATTTAACATACTTTACATCATGTTTCTAATATTAATCTTGTTACCAAACATAGTGGGTGGGGTTGGGAATCTAATTTAAGACAACTGCATTTAGAGGTCTACTTTTTAATGTGCACTGGGTTCTTACTGTAATTGATTGTGATCTATGGGCCCTGTTCAATCACTTAAACACGGGCATCTGTTGCCATCTGAGATGTAGTTGGGTATCTTGCCTGGTCTCTAACTGCTGGTCCAGAGAGTCTGGGTATCTGTCTCACAGGTCCTATGTTGTATTTACCATCCCCATATGCCTGTGACATCTCAAATATCTACATATCTATCTGAGAGTGTCTGAATATTGCCACTACCCAATATAAGTAGAGGGAGAGATCATATTAGCTCACCCTAATGTAGATTGGCTGGTCAGCTAAATTGCTTTCTAGGCTCCATTGACTGTGCTGACCAGATGAACCATGAAAGTGGATGTCTATATATAGGTATCTGGTAGCACCTGAGACTATCAGAGGTACCCAAGACTATTCAAGAACATATCATATAGAACTTCTAGGAGCTACATGACCCTTGGGAATGGCAGCCAGAAGAAAAGCAGGGTGCACTAGGTATCTTGTTCCATTAGAGATGACATTCAAACAACTGAGCTAAGACTCTTAAATCTTGACTGATTAAGCAGAGGTAAACATCTATTTGTAGACAGTTAAAACCAGGAGTCTTAATATTAAACTGCATCTCACCTGGTAAGGGCAGGATAAAGGTGCCCAGGATGTATAGGTGGTCAGTGCCATTGCATGTGCAATTCTACTCAATTTCCAGTTGCTGCTGCAGGTGAGCACTGCCATTCCAAAGGTTCTGTGTAATAGCTGCCAGCCCCATGATGATTCCTCACCTATCTGTGGGCATTGCAAATAACACTTGACACATCTCAATAGGCAACTGACTCAGGCCTCAAGATTCATTCAGTTTATCAAGCAAAAAAAGAAATTCCAACACTTTGATGCGTTATGAAAAGTTATGATTAGAATCTGAATAATTGCAAATAATAGAGCTAAAATGTCATTTGCCTATACCTAAAATGAAGACATCATGTAATCAATAACTGAAGGAAAATACCTGTTGTCCAAAACCTGAAAGTTCTAACTAATGCTAAAAAAGCCTTGGTATAATTTAGTGAGAACAAAGATTGTCTTTATTAAAACAAACAAAACAAAAGAACTCCACCAAAAAAATCACCAAACCAACTGTAAACTTCATAAACAAAACAAGAAACAAACAAACAGATCTCATGAAGGGGATAAACTACATGTGCAATGAAGGGGTGTTGTTGTAGTTTGAGCCCAGAGCACAAGGCAGCTGCTCACTCACCCTTACCCCCTTAGGAGTGGGAAGGAGAAAATAAAGCAAAAGGCTCAGGAATTGAGATAAGGACATGGAGGGATGGCTCACCCACTACAGTCATGGGAAAAAGACAGACTCATTAAGGGAAGAAAACAGAACATTGTTTTAATGCAGACACTAACAATAACAATACTTAACAGAGAGAATAGGACAGTGCAAAGCATTACCACATCTTAAAAACACCTTCCTCCCACCCCTCCCTTCTTCCTGGGATCAGATTTGCTCCAGATTTCTCTACCTCTTCCCCTGCAGCACCACAGAGGGCAGGGAATGGTGGGTGCTGTCAGTTTATTACATTGTCTCTGCCTCTCCTTCCTCCTCAAGGGAGGACTCCTCACACTCTTCCCCTGCTCCAGCATGGTGTTCCTCTCACAGGAGACAGACCTCTACAAGCTTTTCCCAATGTGAGTCCTTCCCACAGCATGCAGATGTTCCCAATCTGCTCCAGCATGGATCCATCCCACACACAGATACTGCAATCCTCCCAGCACTGAACTACAACAGCAAGGGCTGCTTCTTCCCACAGAGTCCCAGACTCCTTTGGGTGCAATCACCTGCTCCAATGGGGGGTCCTCCCACAGGATGCAGGTTGGCATCTGTTCCATCACGGACCTACATGAGTAGCAGAGGGGGCAGCCCTGCTGTCTCACCATGGGATACAGGGGGTTCTCTGCTCTGGTGAACCTCCCCCCTTCCTCCTCCTTTTCCCCCACTGACCTCAGTGTTCACATAGGCATCTTCCTTACAACTCCTCCTCACAACTCCCACATCTTCTCCCAGGTTCCCCTTCTTAAATATGTTATCACAAAGGTGCAGCCACTGTCACTAATTGGCTCAGCCTTGGCCAGAGGCAGGTCAAACTTGGAGCCGGGGGAGCTTCGAGAAGCTTCTCACAGGGGCCCACTGTTGTAGCCCCCTCCCCCAGTACCAAAAACCCTGCCACTCACACAAACCCAGCACAGATATTAATTTGATGATATGAGAAAACAGATGGGCAACTCCATGGCTGATTCTCTGAATTCTTCAACTAAGAAGACATCAGAGTTCAGGTTTTGCTTTCAAGAGCTTGCCTAAATTTCATTAGAACATGTAACGTTGGCGGTATTTTCTGGATTCCACTGAAACTTTTCTAACAAAGTTTTATCCAGGGAAATTTTAACTATGACCCACCAGGGCTTTATGTGGTGCAAATGGATATTAAGTTCTTTTTTCAGAGCAGGGCACACTGATCAGCTGCATGTCCCCAGGTACATTCCTCCTTGAACTATTGAAAAATTGGTTCATCTTCACATTTGGATGATACATAGGTGTTGTAATTTTTTATGTGTTTTGTTCATTGTATAAACATAACTGTTATGCCTTTCCTAAATACATAGTCACTATTTTTTTTTCCCCTGGAACATCTGTAATAGTTTCTGCAGTTGATGATCCTCGCATGTTTGTTACATCCTCTCAGCTAACACATGGAAATGGTCACATGAACTCTCCAAACTAATTTAACTGAAACAGACTCATGGAAATCAAATTCAATTGTTCCAGTTTAAGCCACATCTGCAAAGAGGAGAATGGATCTATTCTACTTTGCTCTAAAGAAGAACAGGAACCACACGTATTCAGCTGCTATGTCTTGGAGAGCACAGTAATGAAGAGGTGAACAGAGCCAGCATACTGTTGCAGTTGCTGTAGGAGTCTGTGAGTATGTGACTACTTCTTAGACACTATATTAACACTTCATGTATTTCCTGAAATAACTTGATTTTTTTTTTTTTTTTTTTTACTGATTGTAGAGAATAACCGGAAAAGATAAAAATCACAGACTCTGGAAATCTATAAGATCACAAAATCTTAGTAAAAATTGAAGGTGCAGATCTTCAGAGGATAAACTGGTAAATTTCATCAATATCCAGAGAGTTACACTAATATGTCAGTTGATGATCTGTTGGAGTCTATAATTTTTCACCAGTGATAGACAAAAATGATGCTAAATATAACAAAATATAGAGATTGGTTACCACCTACTTAAAGAGAATTTAAAATTACTGTTGCAGATGTAACTAATTATTGCCTTGTGTTCTCCTTTGCAAATCCATCTGCTGTTTCTTCTCTTATAACCAAACTGGGAATCTTGCTGGGCAGGGCTCATATTTCTACCTGTGAGCATGTTTCTAGCCATATTTCAAGACAAAACAAAATGATGTAGTAATCCATCACTGGAATTCCTAGCTAGTATTAATACCATCATTACAGATTGTTCTTGATTAAGAGAGAAGATTAATGATTTGAAGAAGAAATTCAAGTCAAAAAAAGGAGCACATACAGAGAAAAACCTAGTTAAACTTGGAATCTACTTGCACCTTTCAAACAGGATAAGGAAACAGCCAGAAAACGATTGAGGCTCGTAGTGACTAAGAGTGAGAAGTCTCATTTCTGCTTTGCAACTGAGATGGCAGGTTTCAGTGCAAGGTGCTTTAAAAATAGCTGATAAATGACTAAAACCTGTGTCTATAAAAGAAAACCTCACAGAAGACTAAAAAACTCATATCAATACACAGCAGATTCTCAGAAAGCTGAGTCTTTAGGAAACACTGAGAAAGCTCCCTGTTTAAAAGACAATTATGGGAAGAATATATGCTTGTACAAAGGAGCTTGGCCTCAGAAAGATGCATCTAATTGAGCTGAAGCAGGAATAAAACGTGAGAAGCAAGGTGTTCCTCACATGAGCACACTAAAATGGAGGCTGATAGCACACAACAATTGTATTTGTTTATCATTTGTTCTCTTAACCTTGGAAACTCTGTAAAGAATGGAAGGCATGACATATTAGACCCAAAGTTTGTCACTATCCTGCTTGAAAAGACAGCAACAGATAAAATTTATCCCAGATTTTCCTGTGTTGTGTTCCAGGCAGAAGGTTCATTGCCGTGACACTGAATCTCTTCATCCAAATACTGTTTACAATGTTGTCAAAGGTAACTTCTTCACTTTTTGACCATATGAACACTGAAACAGCCACCTCTACAAGGAGATCCAGATCCTGTAACCTACTCTATGTCTGACTTCTCAATTGTCACTCTTCAGCTGTCTGAAAAATACATTTCCACTCAAGAAAAACTAATTAGTATATTAAAAAAAAAAAAAAAAAAAAAAAGATTTTCCCATGACAGATTTTGAGTTTTTAATGAAAACTTGAAAATATTTTGACACTAAAATGTCATTTTTGTGAATTCCTGGTTCATCCAGAAATTGTAATTTATAAAGAAGAAAGGGGACTTGAGACACAGAAAGCATGAGTCAATGTCACAGCCAACCAGCTGTGTGTCATCTGAAGCTGAAAATTCAAAATAGTTTCAGTGTAAGCTTCCACAGGAGACACTTTCATGAACATTTAATTGAATGTTCATTTTTTTCCTTTGAAGCAGCTTCAGGAGACTCTATTTTTATTGGTTTTTTTTTTAAACTCACATTTGTTGAATTATTGGTCAGAAAGGCTGTAGATGTAAACACTCATCCACTGCAGGTCATCTTGTTTTTTCACAGTGGAACTGATCATTTAGATGTGAAGTGTATTTCCTTCCACTAATCCTCTAAATCGTTCAATTTATTATTTTAAAACAGAACATAATTTTCACTTTCTTTTGCTGCACCGTATTTGAAGCTATTGATATAAAACCTCACTATTTTTCTTATCTTTTCCTTTCCTAGTTTTGATAGATTCTAAATATCAATGGGATACCAGCTCAGTTCTGAAAATAGTATTTATTAGGGTATAAGTCCATTGACATTTATTTGGCTGTAAATTACCTTCAGGACATTTTATTCCCCAGTGCTTGTTTCTACCAAGAAGCAACACTGCCTCTTCACGTGTACTGAGAAAAAAAAATGCTGGTGTTGCTGTGCAGTAAAGCAGAACATTTTTTTTTTTTTTTTAAAAGCAACCTAAAAAATTCCATGAACTTCTGGAGTGGCTTGCTATTAAACCAGCCCGTGTCAGCACTCTAGTTTAAGACCAGTTCAATGTTTATCAGTACAAATGAGACAGAGACAGTATTGAACTACAGTGGGATCTTCAAACAAGCAAAAGAGGATGAAGAAGGCAGAAACTGCTTAAATTGTTTTGGCAAGCAAAATTAGTGTATGTGAACTCTAGCACCTTGAATTTGAAGGGGGTTGTTTCCTTCTCATACTCTGTACTCTGCAAAAGTGGAGACTTGCCCTGAAAAATGGCAGAGTGACAGTGATGGGAGAAAGAGAACCAAGCTGACATCATTTGCTTTTCTTCATTCAGTCACAGCCTCTTTGTCTCAGAACCAGGAGGCTCAGTGTTATGGCTGGATATTTTGTCCAAAGCATTGCTTCTGACCCAGGCTCCTAGGGCATATTTTGTGGTGTTTTTTTGAAAAACACGAGCAAATGGAATGGTAGGCACTTCAGTGCTGTGGTATAAAGAAGCGAGACTAGAGAGTTGGAGAGCGCCAATCACATTGTAGATGTGATTCTTCTCTGAAAAATAAAGATAAAACCAACATCTGCTTCCTAAAACTGTTTCTTGTGAGGTTTAAGTATTTAAGGCATAGGGACTGTCTTCTATGCTGTATTCTTGGTTACTACTCAGGATGGTGCAGCATTCATGTTTGATTAGAGCAGCACTTCAGGAGCATAAAAAACAAATTAATGCACCAGCTCTCACTTTCTAAATGCATCCAGATGCAGCATTTTGGAAAGGACAAGGTTGGATTTCCTTACACGGCATCAAACAGGGAAACCAAGAGCTGAATTCCTGTATGGATATACCAGCCCACTGGATATCACACCTTAACATCCAGGTAAAATGCAGGTTTGCATGTAGAATCGTTCCTCTGCCATCAAGATATGAAATGCAAAGAGCTAACTGTATTGAAAGGGATCAGCTTCCCTTATTTGGAGATAATCATCTTCACTCGGGAGTGAAGATGATTGATTTAGCATAGGCACATAATGTGTACATGGCTAGAGTCAAATGAAATGAGTCACAGCGCAAGTGCTCAGAAGTGGGACAATTTTACTTGCTGAAATCATGTAGTTTAGAAACCATACAACACCACAACAGAGCATCTCAGCAAGCCATTTTTTCAGACACTTGCAAAATGATGTTACTTCTTAATTTTGTTCCTTCTGTATGGTTTTGGGGGAAACTATCTTTCTAATCTATCAGCATTTATGAAATGCTACAGTTCTAAGTCCTGAGCAACTTAATTTCCTACAGAATATCTAAACTGAAACAAAGATTGCTCTTTTTGTATAAAAACACACACAGGCATTATCATGTTATCGGAAAGAGCTCAAAGAAATTAGCAGGACAGAGTTTTGAAAGCAAGGTAGAGAACATTAGCATATAGCTCACAAACACTTAGGGATTAAAAAGAATCTCTGTCTCAATTGCTTGGAAATAAATTTCCAATTAATTAAGAAAAAAAGAAGATGAACCAGATAAGGATTCTCAATTTATAATCCTGAAAACTGAAATTAAATATCAGTCATTAAACTCATGTAACGTCTCTGCACCTAATTATGATTTCCCTAGAATTCCTCTTAAATTTATATCTCACATTATCTGAACTTAATGGCCTTCTTAAAATTGGAGATGTAAGCTTAGCCTTAGCCCCATGCATTGGACAAATCCTCAGTGAGGAAACTACTACATCATTTGTGATGTGAATGCTAAAGCAAAACTGTGCCGAATAGAGAGGGGGAGACTGTCAACATCTGGAAGACCACTAAAACTATATCTGGATATCCCTTTTTACTTCCTTTCATATTACTGTTATTCATGATGTCTATTAATATATTAAGAACCAGAAATTAAAAAAAAAAAAAAAAAAAAAAAACAAAAACCAAAAAACAAAAAACAAAAACAACTTTTGGATAAAATAATTTTTTTATTAAAAGGATATCAGTTTCTCCCTGGAACAGGAGTCTGGTTTTGCTAGTTTTCTCTAACCTTTCCTGGCTAGTCAATATAAGTAAGTGTATCATTACTGAAAATTGACCTAGAAGGAACCTCATGTAGACAGAATGCTGGAGCCTGAAGTTCTGAAGTATACAAAGCTCATGTGCATGAGTGTCAAAGCTTTATCACCTAAAAAGCAGAGCTTTTGGATAACCCAAATTCCTGGTTTATAGGAGGAAGCAAACCAGCTGCTAAAGGCAGCACATAGCAATGATTTCATCTCCCACCTGCAAAATACACTTGGAACACCATTTATTCCCCAGATGCTCAACATATCTGGTAGGCATTTCATGGATTTCAGCTCTCCCTAACATTTAATTTCATTCTGAACCTCATTCTTAAAAATTTATATCTAACATTCTTCTGGATGTATCTGCTTAATAATGGAGATTTCACAGCAAACCTGGGAAACTTGTGTTAGGTCTGTAGTACTCTATTAAAAATTGCCCCTGTGAATTAGGTAACTTCAGGCCCATGTTAATGCGTTGTGTAGACATGCAGGTGGGTGTTAGGGCTTCATGAAAAGGGAGAGATGGCAAGGGATGAAGAAGAAAAACTGCAATATCTAAAAACAATAAAAAATGTAAATGTGGAATCACAAAGGCTTTTATTTATCTATTGAGAGATTCTAGCAGGATTTATGATCCCAACAAGACAGCTGCCTGTAGGATAAATGATCCTAGAGAGACAGATGTTTCAGATGAAAAAAAAAAGATGGCAGCAAGATAATCACAATGAAAAAATGTGCACCACAGAAATTACAGGAAAGTAGAACCCAAGCTAAGATTTTCAAAGGATCAAAGTAAAGCAAGAGCCTAGTTCTTGTTTTGTTCTGATGGTGGTTTATTGTCTGTGTGGTGGGACATGAAGATCCTTAAAAGAGAGGTGAAGTAAAAAATCTCCACTTTGTTATGATCTCCACAAGAGCCAATGAAAATATAATCTATATACCTATAAGAATAATCCCAGGAAGACTTCAGTGAAGATGAGGGGGCAGGAATCGGTGTCTACAGGACACTCTAGTGACCCATCACTGCTGGTTGAGGTATCAGAGTTCAAATCCTAATGCCATTTGCTCTGAGTTCAGCTGTTTGGAACATGATGGAGTGGGTCATCTAATCTTTTCTAGACAGATCCCATCCCAGGTCTCATAACCCGTCTTTTCCAGCTGTGAGAGTATTCAGTATGCCCTGGTATATCTGACATCAAGCTAGAGCAAGAAAACTAGAAAATCCAAAACAAAGAACCCCACTACTCCCTTTTCTACCTGGGAATGAAAGAAGACAAACATCACAAATGTCCATCATGTAAAATATATCGATGGAATAAAACACAGTGGACAGTTTTGTTAATGGTGGTAAGGTCACAGGAAGTTAGGAAAGGAGAACAGTTTGTCCTTTTCATATTTCTGAGTCTAAAGTCATTGCTACTTGTCCATTTCATGTGGCTGCTGATAGAGCTAAAGAAAGCATTGGTATTAGTGGTATACTGCAGGTGAGTTACATAGAAACAGAAATGCAGTTTCTGTCTCAACTCAGTGAGATGAGACAGAGATGCCAAACCATTTTAATACTTCATTCTGGATCATGACTATGCTCAGGTGAGGAACAGTAATTTATGCTTGACAACAGCAGATGTTGCAGAAGGACTTGGTAGGCCTCTGATAAAATCTTGTATCTGTTGACAGAAGAATTTCATTAACCAGTATCATCAACATGGTTTATACAATTCCATGCCCTTGTCTATATCCAGACAAAGCTGTGTCTGCATTACTACTTGTACTTCTACTACTTAGAAAAACTTAAAGTTGGCCTTTATGTGAGTTTCTCCTGGGTATTCTCACAAATAGCAAATCTGACACTGTACTTTTTTTCAACAACAGACAATAAATCCAGTATAAGTTTCTTCAGTGTTCAGTGGATTGTAGCATGTTTGATAGAAGATCGGAAATTATATCCCTCTGGCTGAGGCATGGGTTTGGAGTCACATTAGTTGCTCATGATTTTCTTGCACAAATCAGGAAGGAGATAGATGAGACTCACAAATTTGAGATGGAGAACTTTGTAAGATGTCAAGAGCTTGTCAGTAAATCAGTGGACAGAGCTTAAAGAAATAGTGATGGATGGGTTCAGATTGTCTGAAAAGCCTTTGCAGATGTGTGTGATCTATTCAACAGAATAGTATCCTTCCGTAGTGCTCAACTCAATAAGCTGAAGATGCAGTTTGGGTTCATTATAGACTTAAAAGATTTAGTTGAAGCGTAAGTATTTCTTTGCAGCCATCAGAGTCTATCCATGTCTTTTTCAAGAACACCATGATCAGGGAAGAAAATAGGGTGAGAGTATGTATCGAAAGAAAATGCTATTCTGCGGTGTTAAATACTCATCAGAATCTTCACTTCTACCCAGAAGTAAAACCACAGTTTCCTGGTTAGGGCCTTCATCCTGGTTTGAGCAAATTTTGGAATTCAAGCATTTTCATAGTCAAACAGAGGCATCTTTTGTGTTTTGGGAGCAGATGCCTGGACTGAGTCTGTAACTTTCTGTAGGTCTTCTACCAAGTGTAGAGGGAGTGTACTCCTAGTAAAGGTGCTGTAGTTAAACTCTCAACATTAGACAGGATGAATTAGGGTCACGGTGAATTTGCTAGATCTCAGAGCAAGACTTCCTTTTGGCTCTCAGTTGGCTGCCAGAAAAGCTTGCTGATGAAAACAGAGGTCAGAGCTTCACAGACTATTATCAGTGTAGATCAATTCTTGGTCTTTCAAACACGTATCTTTAAACACAGATTCTCTGAGTGTCTTAAGATCAGATTAGCTACTGTCTGTGTAACCACAGGTACCATGAACTGTATTTCTCATCCTTTTTTCTCATTTTTAAAAATTCCTTTAGCATAGCAGAATATTTATCCTAAAGCAGTTGTAAGCTGTTTACTTCTAGATGTGGATTTCTGCAGTTTCTGGCTGCATCTTGATTTGGAATCCATTTCTAATTACATGCTTGCTGAGGAATTTCTTGATGAGTAATTTCTTTCTGTTTTGTTCAATATAACACTGAATATTTACATATTGTGAAGCAGAATATAGCTGTCTGTGTTTTTCTCCAACTACACTCAAGAAAAAGCTCTCAGCAAAAAAAGCTATCGTTTCCTGACTTCTTTTTTTCACTGGAGGGGCCCAGACATCTACTTTTGTAACTGGGAAACCTAGAGCACTGATTTTGTGGTATCGTGACCTATTTGAACAGAGAAAAAGGTAGATTAAAACACATTGAACAAAACATGTGTAAGTCAGTTACAATACAAAAATTCCATCTCTGTTACACAGAGCAAATCTCTCAACCAAGTTCACTGACTGACTGCTTGCACTACTAAAGGTGTCCATTGACACAAATTAGTGTTTTGTACACAGAGGCTCACTGTCTGTGGTGAAAGAAGCCTCCTGAAATGTGTAAAAAATGCAGAAGTCCCACTGTAAAAACACTAGTATGTGTAACAGAGGTCAGAGCTTTGTCTTTTTAACACCTTTGTAAATTCTAGACAAACTTGATATTAGCATCTACTTTAAAAACAAAACCTGTTTTCTCCTTAACTTACCTCCTCCCTCCCCACAAAGGATACAGTAGGTTCAGCTAGGGCTAGATGAAAACTATGTTCCCTTTCCCTTCCAAAACATCTCAAGGGAGCAATATCAATTCCAGGCTACATGTGAACAATGCTAAAGAAGCAGTTAATTCAGAAGGTCCTGAAGTCTACTTGCAAAAAACAGTTCAATCCTTAAATCTGTGCCGATATACATGTTACATATAGGAGAAGGGGAAGCTGTATTTTGTCTGGCTTTTTTTTTTTTTTTTTTTTTTGCAGTGGCAGCATGTTTGTGACTCATGAATTTTGTTTGGTAGAATTGCTTTCATAATTTAACCTTGCCAAAAGTGGCTGCGCCTCTTAGCAGTTTTTCATTATAAAAAATCCTCTGTGTCACCCCTGGATAGTCTCAAGCCAATAAAAAGAAACTCATTATTACTTTTTTTTTTTTTTTTTAATATGGAAGAAAAAATATCCAATGTGCTATAATAATAATAGCAATAATAAAAGATACTGATGATACTTAGAGATAGGCTGAATAAGCCTGTTGACTGAACTATTTTGTTTGGGGGATTTTCATACCCCTTTTTGATGACACTGTTGGAGCGTAATATATTCTGCTTTCCAGATGACACATTGCTTTTAACTTTTGCGTACAATATAGGCTAATAACATCTCATGGCTTTTCAACTGGAAGTTGTTCTTTGATAAACTGACAGTGATATGAGCATTACTGCAAGATATTATTTTTGGAACAATGGAGAGAGAGTTGGAAATTCTATGATTAGTTACAAATTTTCAGTGACAATCATTGTATATTGCCAGTGCTAAAATCAGTAGGAGAATTCCAGAAATAATACTCTACTCCATGTACGAAAAGAATATGACCCATCATTAACACCTTCAGGCAAATAAGTGATGATTTAGGGCACTTAACAAAAGTTCATTCGTCTCTTAGGATTTTGATAATGGGGACAGGAATTGTAATTACAAGAGTAGGGAATTCTATTGAGCACATGGGAGATTTGAGATTTAAATTGCTTGTTGGAGTACTTCATACTGTACTGTTGCACTTAAGACGTACTTTGAAGTTACATCAAGAGCATCCACAGTGTGCAGATAAATAGTATCTGTCATGTCCTAATATTAAAAAATGAATATGTCATTACTTAGAACAGATACTTTAATGTTATCATTATAAACTTATAGAATTAGAGACACCAAAACTAATAAATGTCAATAAAGAATGCCACTGAGATCATGAACCTCTGCATAAGAACGAAACACAAATAAATGTTCTCATTTTGTATGGACAGTTTTCCAGCCATTCTCTCACACTATTAACCAGAGTGTGGGCCAGATAACTTCCTTTCCTTCTTCTATTACAAATGAAGTCCAGCATCCAAAAAGGAGGAATGATAGGTCCAAACATTTTGGCGTATCAGTTCTTTCTAAGTGTCTTCCTTACTACAAAATATTTAATTCAGGGTCTCAAGGGTGCTCAGAACCAGGAGAGGCAAAAAAGCTTGGCAGACATGAATATATCAATTGAAAAAGAAGACTATGTTCTTTTTTTTTTTTTTTTTTTTTTTTTTTTTTGACATTATGTTTCTATGAGAAGAACTATCAGCCTTTTTGAATTCTGCAGGGAAAGTAAGATCTTTAACCTGACAAGAAAGGATAGATTTGTGAACAACCAATAAACTCAATTTAGGACATTTTGGTGTCATATACATCAAGTACTTCATATCTTCTAACAAAAGGCAAAGTTCCAGGTCAATATTTTGACTGGATAAATCTCTTCATGTTCCTTCCACCAGTCTCTAAAGAGAGAACATCCTTGTTAGCCAGGTGTCTCCATGTATTTGGGATCTCTTCCAATATCACTCTATTTCACAGATGCTTTTAAATTCTGCTGTATGGTTCTCAAGCACTATAGATATCCTGTCAATACTTCTGAATGAGTTTCTCTGTCTCAGCTCCTCCATTTCATACCCATAAATTATACCACATGTTATCCCATTTTTCTCCTACACGAGACTGCATTGAGAATGTATCGAGCCATTAGGTGAATTTCCAAGGTACGTTAATCACCTCACCGGGATGTAAGAATGGGCTCACAAGTGCCAGTATTCAAAGCTGAGCGATGCGCTTGGAGGTGTCCCAGTGTTATTGAGGAAGATCAAATGACATACAATAATGTAAATGAGAATGCTTTTCACTAAACAATTCCCCACAATGTTCTATAAAATGAACACAGAAATAGATACACTGCGTTTAAGATGATTTTTTAAATCTGAATGTCAGAAGTAGACATACCAATCTCTCCAGCAAATACAAGTGAAGTCCCTTTAGATTTATCCTTCAAACACTAGCATTTATAATAAATGGAATTGAAATCAAGCTTAGGTAGGAGTTTAGGCTCTCTTCAGGTTCAGGACAAGAAAGCTTAATCAGTTTGCATTAAATTCACAGTATGAAACTTCTGGCAGTCACAGTGGTGGGACATTTAAAATCTGTAGACAAAATCTTATATTCTGAAACTGAAGCCACATTGCTTCTCTGGGATTTGAACTGCCCTAGCCAGCAGACAGCACTCCCCCAGCATGGCATATCTGCAGATGACTTCCTTCACTCTCAGCGTGTAAACCCCAGTGATTGGTAATCAGGCAAGCAGGCATGCAGCATGCACCGGGGCGCACAACACCAGCTGTGTCAATGTAGTATTCAGCACTGGGAGAATGATCTTCCTGAGGAAACTTCTTCAGAGTAGGATGTAAGTAGGAATTTAAAGCCATCTCTTTTCTGATTCCCTCCCTGGGTGGAAAAATACTTCAGATTGTCTGTGTTGCTGCATACACAGAAACTTTCCCACTGTCTGTGGTTAAAATAGGATGGGATTTAATTGTGTGTCTCTGTCTGAAGGCACAAGACCTGACAGCTGTGTACATGGCAAGGCAAATTTATCCTTAACCCTGGCGTGTCTCTGAAGTTCTTCTCCTCTGGCCAGAATTTTCCCTAATATAGGACCCAGTGCAAGTTCTGCACAAAGAAAGAGATGTTCACTTCTTTGCCTTCAGGCATATTACAACTTTTCTTTCTTTTTATTTAAGGGCTCATCCATCAAAACACAGACAATTGTAGACGTGACTATCTTGGCAAGTCTATCTGATCATTACAACACAGGAGTGGGAGATGATGACAGCTGTGTATTTCAGAGAGAGGGACAGGAATTTCAGCTCTCATTTGATTCTTCACTTTTACTGGCTATTGCAAATGGTAGGAAGATTGCAACACCTCCGTTCCCAGAACAATATAAATTCCATAAAGCCTCAAATTTCACAGAATTACTTTTGAATCCAGATATCATTCCCAGTCACTATACAAAGGATATTAATGCTGGGATTAAACTACAGAATGACATTAGCCAAATTAATTTTCTCCCTTTCCATCTCCTGTATCTTGTCTGTACTATAAATGGAAATTAATTTCTTATAGAGAGGCAGTGACTGTGAGAAATATTAAAGCAATTAATTACTGTTGATTTTATTCTTCTTGTCCGGGACATTTTTATTTTCCTAACTGATATTGTAGCAGAGTTTTTACGTAATGGGATAGGGAGAAACTGAAGTGATATTATGTACAATTATGTACACTCCCCTTCTTCCTGCATGTCATCTGGAATGTTTTTTCACATTTTGAAAAAGAATTTCACAAATTTAAAACTTCTAGACCATAATATGTAAAACCTTGAGAAATAGGTGCTGACTGTACTTAGAGACTATTGAAAGACAGAGTATTTTTCAAACACCAAATGCACATTAAAAATGTAATAAATAATGGTTGAAATCTACAGTTGACTTGTAAATCATAGTCAGTAGACATTACATCTTCAAAGGGTCCTCATGCAGTTTCCTTTGTTACCACTGCATATTGAAATTTAGATGCAGTATTTCAATATACCCTTCACAGAAATGTCAGCATATCCAAATAAACACAACTTATCTCATTTTCTTTTACAGCTGATTTATCCTGTTATCATCTGACCATCAGAAGTACAGTGTACATACGCATGCTTGTATTTGTGTATGTCTGGATTCTTCATGCTGGAAAGAATAGCAACAACTCAGTTTTTATCCAAGCATTATAAAACATTGTCATCAAGCAGCTCTCCACAGCTAGTGCTATTACAGCCCTCGGTTTAATAGCTGACTGATCCTTCATGCCTAGTGAAGCAGAAATCTGTAGTCAAACTTGTCCAAACATGGGGATCAGCATAAACTCTAAGCGTCTCACTCGATAAGAAAGCACGGAATTTCTATAAAGGGGCTGTACATTCTACAGAGAGGATACAGAAATCCTTTCTGTCAGTTCTTTTCTCCCAGAAAGAGAGACTCCCAGTTGAGAGCAGTTAATTAATAGCTAACTGCAATCTCTACAGCTGTATATTTTGAGGACAAGAAATGCTAGCCCTGGAGAAACTTCTGTGTCAAGTATAAAAAGACCAGTCCTCACCTATATCTAGCTACACAGGTTTGGAACCCAAAACTGGGCATATTAACATCTTGTGGTCCCATGTTAATCACTTCTGAGTCCACAGAACTGACCCAGCACTGGTAGGCTGAGTCTGGTTATGATAATTGCTCAATGCTGTGAACAACCAAGTTTCTGGGCTACTCATACTTTCTGAGTTGCTTTCCAATCTTTCTCATGCTTGATTTTGCTAGCAGTAATTTCTTATCATTTCTGTTGCCAGATACAGTTGGAGCAAGATGCAGACATTGCAAAGTATTCTTTGCAAGTAAATTAGTAGGAATACCCATAGTCCACAGATAGAAAGATCAGTACCAACTAGTAAAGACGTATTTTCAAAAGATTTCACACATCTTTGGACACCTTTCACAATACACTGAAGTCTCCAAACTGTGTTTGGAGCTAGCAGCACTTTAGGTGATTAACATATGTGAAAAATGAAGAAAGGATTGCAATGATAGGCACCAAAAATCAGAAGTTAGTTTCAAAACATCTGCTCAGTAAGACCAACTTTAAGATCAGATAAGAAGCACTTGGAAGACTTAAAATGCAAGACTAATACAAGTGCTTATTGGTATGCTTAATGCAACGGAGAGTGCTATTTCCAGTGGTGGTGTTTCCCTTTTAGATAAGAATTACTGTCAGAGACATTCCAATCTGACAGACAACATTTAATTAGACAGTGAAACTCTGATGAAGTCAAAGGCAGACTGAGTGTTTATACAGACAACAAATATATACTGAGTTAATTCTAACAGCAACAACCTAGTATTTCAATATTGGAAGGGAGAAGAATAATACCCAATAAACACTTAATGATTTAGATAAAACTCCACTGGTTGGTTTATACTCTATGTTTTTATCTTATCTAAATGTTGTGGTTTGAGCCTGGTTGGCAGCCAAACACCATGCAGCCACTCTCTCTCCCTACTCTTCTGGTAGTAAGAAGGGACAGAGAACCAGGCTTGGGGTTCGAGATAGGACTGGGATGGGTAAAAATCACCCGTTATGGTCACGAGCAAAAGGCAAACGTGTTAGGGAAAGAAAAAAAAAGAACATACATTAACAGATTACAGACACTAACAACACTTAACAGAGTAGGACAGTGAGAATCATTGCCACATCTAGAGAACACCTTCCCCCCACCCCTCCCTTCTTCTCAGGCTCATCTCTGCTCCCGATATCTCTACCTCCTCTCCCAGTGGCGCAGGGGCAGGGAATGGGGGGTGCAGTCAGTGATGCCGCTTCTTCCATCTTCAGTGGGAGGAGCTTCTGGAACTTCTTCCTCCTGCTCCATCGTGGTCCCCCTCTCACAGGAAATAGTCCTCCACAAACTTTCTCCGACATGAGTTCCTCCCACGCGCCACAGCATTTCCTTATACTGCTCTGTCATGGGTCACCAACTTTCTCCAACTGGAGTTCCTCCCACGGCTGCAGCCCTTCCCAAGCTGCTCCGGCGTGGGACACCCCCACATGCTGCAATCCTCCCAGCACTGAATTACAACAGTAGGGTCTACCTTTTCCCACAAGACCCCAGCCTTCTTCGGGCACAACACCTTGATCATCCAAGCAAAAAACAATGGCCATAAATCAGTGTCTGCTCCACCGTAGGTCTCCATGGGTGGCGGGGCGGGGGGGGGCTGCCCTGCCATCTCACCACAGGATACAGGGGGATCTCTGCTCTGGCACACCTCCCCCTCCTTTCTTCCTCCGTTCCTCCACTGACCTTGGTGTTCACACAGCTGCAGCAACTCCTCCTCACAAGTCCCCCTGCTCCTCACCATGTCCCTTCTTAAATACGTTATCGCAGAGGTGCAGTTGATTGGCTCAGTTTTCAAGCAGAGGTGGAGCTGACTTGGAGCTGTGGGAGCTTCGAGAAGCTTCTCACAGGGGGCCGCTCCTATCTATAGCCCCCTCCCCTGCCACCAAAAATCCCCACCACTCACTCAAACCCAGGACATTAAATCATCTATAGGAATTGACACTGCTTATAGAGGTATCTAATATTTTATCCACATTTTGTTCAACTCTTGTGTTCAGTTTCTGCCTATGTCAAATCACAGGTTCCCTTTTGAATTTTGGAGACAAAGTTCAACATTAATTCCAATCTAAAGTTCAAAGTGTCAGTTAAACATATTAAAATCATCATCTTTGTTTTGAAGAGTTTTAAGATAAACTTTTGTCACCAGCTTCACACACCATCTTCTTAGATCTCTCTTTATTCACACTGTTGCTAAAGTATGTCCTGTCCTGATCTTGTCATACTTAGGGCCTGACCTCATTGCCTGAAGATAAAGGAACTACTTCTGCAGTATCGAAACATCCATGTGAGACTGACAGGTCTGACACAGGACCTCTGGGAGACCTGGGTGCTTTTGGAGCATGAGCTGGAAGTCCTTTCAAATGATGCTTGACTACCCTGTTTAGATAATCAAATTTCACTCTTCTTTGTGTAAGTAGGGCAGAATAAATAAACTCCCACATGCATGGAAGCTTCAATTCTGAGTTTTTAATTTTGGTTAAACCATGAGGGGGTATAGTTTCTGCATAGGCACTGCTGGTGAGAGATGTCAGTGAAAGCAAGTCACCAACACCATTATTTAGTACTGATGGACTGATTCATTAAAAATGAACAAATTTTTCTGTTGAAGGCTCCTTTTCTCTGTACCTATATTGTGATTTACCAGATACAAAGTTGTATAGGCAGCTGAACCATTTATACCAGAACATATAAATGATGTTACTGCTGCAAATACCTCATTAAGCCATGTTTGTATTCTGATGAACAATGCTTTTTCAAAATCACATACACAAGCCACTCTGTTAGGATCATGAATAATCCTAGGAATATTCAGTAACCACAAGCAGGAATTTGCTTTACAATTTTCAAATGTACCCTTGGGAATTGTAGCTATGCCACACAATGACTCTACTTCAAGAAGGGTCACAAGGTATTTGTGATACTGCACACTATCCTGCTTGCCTCTTTGAATTTAAAAATGAAAGAGCTGAAAAAACAAACCAGGTTCAAAGATATACCTGCCACACAGGAACTTTTCTGAAATCTCCTCTTACCCTTGCTCCCACCAGAGCTTGCCTATTGTCATTTTTGGTATTTAAATAAAGTAGCAACAGTATAACTAATACATAGATATTGAGGACTTTGTGTTTGCCAAGGAAATGCCTGGATACATCCTGAATTGTCAGTCCCAAAAAGATGCACTTACCACTTCAGAAAAAGAGAAAGAGGAACAGCAGTTCTCAGCAGTTCAAGATGATGTTACCAACACTGCCTAGTTGTTTGTTTCATGCTGGTGTTACAAAGATGCATTAACCTTTCTTATTGGCAATTGTTTTTTTTTTTTAATTATTGTTATTATTTTCAAGGGAAGCTTTTGTTTAATTTCCTCATTTGGTACACATGGGAGACCTGCCTAAAGCACTAGGCAGGAACTTTTGACATTTCTATAAAAACTCAAGTGTAATCAATAGCTAGATACTGAGGTCAGAAAAGTAGCTACTGAGAAAGCTCAGTTCTTTACTGTAGTTTACAGAATGAAACCACTTTTCATTTTAATACACAGACTTATGATAGATGCTAGGGAAGGGCTATAGGGATGACATTATGTCAAAATAAAAATAAATTGTCAGTATAAACCCAGGGAGACGTTGTCACAATATCAGCTTGAAACAAAATGACACCAATGCAAATTTTATAAGAAACAACTTCAAGATGTCAAGACAGTGGTAAATTGATGTCAGTTCAGGTCTGTAGGGAGACTGTTATGATTAAAAAAGAAAAACCTTAACAAACTCAAAAACATTCCCAACATGATAGCAATAAGAAGTTCTAATTTTGTCAGTTGAAGTTAGGTATAGCAACACAAACATAATGATATCATGATTGTGTTGTCAACAAAAAAACCCAAAACCCAACCAAAAAAAAGCGAAGCAACAAAAGGAAATACTGATGCAAATGTTGTATACACTTGATAAATGTTAAATTGTATGTACAGGTAGACATTGGCATTTCTGTAGTTCAGCTTGCTTCTATATTTATACACATAATCTCAGATGCTAGTTCAGTTAACTAAAGAAATCTGGAAGCTTCTTTATACCTTACAAACCTCCTGTAGCTTTTTACTTATGCAAAATTCAACAGAATTTATGGTGAATTGAATAGATCAAATAGACAGCAGAAGAAGAGCCTGCCTCTTCCACAGTCTCTTATTATCAGGCTTTGCTGAATCTCCGTGTCATTGATTCATATGTCTTGTAGTTCAGTGTCCTGGTAATCTGAGCCCAGCCCCACTAGTGACCAAGAAGGTTCAGAAACACAAACATATATTTTGAAAGTCTTACAGGGCTTTCTAGGAGTGTTTTGAAGCATCACTTTTGAGTGATGGGATGTTGGGGGCAGTTGTGAGAACACTTAATGCCTGGCATCTCCTGAAGTCATTTACATTCAGGCAAAGGTGGGTGGAAATTCTGCCATGTGAAAACGACATTTGCAAATGTGTAAATGACTGCACAGCACTTGAAGCAGTCAGCAACCGGGCCTCTGCTCAGTATTGTGATTCTGCCATGTGCAGCATTAACCTTTACCATGTTCTGCTTTTCTTGCATACAATAACAGCAGATCCTTGTCAGGGGGTGGTTACACAAGACGGTACATATGCTTCTAGGCACCCAGTCCCAGATCAAAAATATATGGCATGTAACACTGCACTGATCTATACTCATTCCTCATTCTAAGTTGATTTGAAACACTTCAGGGTGTACATTTGCCTCTGAATACTTTTTGGCACAAATCCTGCATTATTTGCCCTGGCTATTTTAAAAGAGAGACTATTATGCGATTAGGATCAAAGTGGATATAGTTCATACTGCCTGGAGATCGGATAAACCACAGGTTCTCTATTTATCACCAATGTCAGCTTAGTTGGAATTGAGTAGGTTCTGCAATCCACCTTTGGATGTATGCTTAGTTGTACAAACCTAAAGAAATAACAACAACCACAAGGCATTAATAATAATTACACCTTTGAAATCATTCATTCCTGAGTTTGTGTTTAGTAGCTGACTGAAAATATCGCAGGGCCAGATTTCAACACCTTCCGTACTGGAGCCTATCTGAAGTGAAACCATTGACGTCAGTGGAATGATTCCAGATTTATAGCTGCCAAGTTATGCACATCTCCGTATGTGTCATTTTATGCTAGTTATTTAATGCATTGATTTGCATACCATAAGTAATTTGCATAGAAACAGAATTTGCATAGAACAGCATGGAGCCACATCAACATGCCCCGGGAGGTGAGGTGGGTAAGACATCTGGAAGTCGGGGTGAAGGTGACTGTGTGCATCTGGGAGATGAGGGTCTGTGGCTAATTTGGGTGCGGATGGTTTGAATACATCAATACATCTGAAAGATACTGTATCTTCCACCTAGTATCACTGTGCATAGAAGTTGTGCCTAAAGGTGCCACCGTAGCAGCCCCCTGCGTTCCCTACTCAGGGCACCGCTTGTGGGAATTGAGAATGTAGGTCGACACTGTCAGGAGAGAGGACTAAGGACGTAAGAGGGATGCTGGCCACATTTTCTGGCATCTATATGAACATCACTTTGTGGCTAACAGTTGCAGCGCCGACTTAAATTTGCAGCCAGATAAGAGCAGGCTGGTAAATACATGTGTGAAAGATATCATGAAAAAAACATGGACTTAGTAAGCCCACAGATTTATTCTAGGGTAAATGGAATGAGAATTTAGTTAAGTTTGACATGAATCATTGATATCAAGAAAGCTCTCGTTGGGAAACCCTGGGATCATCAACAAAATCCTAGCTACTCCCTGTGCACAGCTCTCAAATCAGGTACAAGAGCTGACCACTTTTTCAAAATCGCAAATCTAGTCTTGATGAACTACAACAATTTTACTTGGAAAGATCACCCAGAATTTCAGTTTGTATCATTCATATTCTTGGTCTTCCAGGTCAAATGTAATGATTTCCTACTCAAAAATCACTCTGATGTTAATTCCCAACTGGCATTTTTCATTCATACACATCTTCTCAGCACCAGCTGGGGTCTTTGAAGGGCAAACTGGGGAAAAGTGCAACCCCCTCAGGTTGTCGGACTCCCTGGGTGCCTAATGCCTGTGAGTGTCTACATTTTCAACAGCAGTTGAAGAAGAGTCCTGGAAGCATGCTTCAACCTTGACAGATTCAACCCCAGTCACCTTCCTCCAAAGTTTCGGTGTTACTTTATTTGCTGGCATCCAGGAGAATTTTCTTTTTCAGACATCCTAATGTCAGGACTTAACCAGAATGTGGAGATGCTGACTACTTCAAGGACTTAGTAACAGGATCACTTCTGTTAGGAAAGGTGGGGTGCCTGCAGGATAAGCCCCACCAAAAATAAAACCTCACCCAAGGGAGTTAGTTTAGTGATACTGTAGCATCCCACCTCACCTTTCTCCAAAACAAACTATATACTTTGTACGAAGGAAAAGGTGGTATATGTCCTTAAACACCATCTTCCTTGGGGACAAAGGTGTGTTCCTCACCCATATTAACCAGCAGAAATTAGTTCACTTGCAGTAAAACCTAGGCAGGTTACAGGTTTTTTTCCAGTTTTAACAATGGCTGAGTGTCAGTTTACCAAGAAGCCTAAGTAGCAGATATGCAGTGGCTGCAAGTCCTCTGCTCAGGTCAGAGTTGTCTGCCACTGATTTAGTGGGTTGAACTAAATTCAGTAGGCTCCAGATTTTAATTAGACTTGCTAGTCTTTATTAGCAACATTTGCTGTCTTAATTTCTTTTTTGCCCTACTTTTAGATTATCTGCATTTGTTTAAAAAAAATCCCAGACAAATTTCCTGGCTTATGGGGTTATTTATTATAATAATTCATTAGGAATAAACTGAGGTTTTTTTAGCTTTATAAACAAAAGTGGAGCTCATCTGTAGCTTTCAGTAATTGTCATTAGTGAATTGATACAATGATGGACAGATTTAAAATGGTCAGCCCTGTTTCTCTCACTGAAATCTAGATCAATTAGTCAGATTGTTAGTGATAAGCAAACAAACAAACCTCAAACAAAGCAGAAATCCCACACACAGTTTTTGCATCAAAACCTATATTTAACTCTAAATGGGTGGTTGGCTGCAGTTTCTGCTCTTTCTCTATTGTTCTGCTTCTCTGTGTTTGTCTCCATCTATTGTGTGCTGTCACACTTATTAAAGTTCTTTTCTTATGAAAATATGTTCTAATCACAAAATATCTCCTTCTGCTTTAGCAAGTTAAACAAAAGCCACTCACGATACTCAAGGTAGCATAATGGCAGTGGTTCTCATAAACCTCTCCCTTTTCGTTTTGGTCACAGTTCTGCTCCAGGGCATCTGAAATACCATTTCAATACTTCTAAAGGTAAATAGAGTTCTGTCAATAAACTAAAAATTGCTGACCTTGTCTTGTTCATCAATTTAGGCCTCAAAAAAATTCTGCCTCCTGGGATTAGTGGTGCTTTTTCATCTGAAGTGAAAAATGCTAAGCCTGCCATATTTAATGACAGGCCCGGGAGGGTTAATGAAAGAATATATGTGGCATTTCACCTTGACTTGCAGCTGCCCTATAACATTGCCTAAGGGTCCAGCTAAGTGTTAGCTCCATCTGAGAAGTACATGGCAGGAGTAAAGACCTATAGAAAATTCTTACAGGATATCCTCATTTGCCCCAGTTGTTGCCCTGGTTGCCTTTTTTTTTTGTTTGTGAAATCTGTAACCAATGAAGCCACAGAGATTTTGTCATCATTGGTTACAAAAGCTCTGGAAACACTGAAAAACTGAGCAAGAAAGAAATGGATGGTGAATGACTAAATGATCTTCCAGTTTATGCCTGGTCTCTACAAACATTTCAGATTTTGCTTTCTTTATTGATACCTTCATTTTTATAAGCTAAACATTGATAATTAGTCTAGACTGATAATTAGAAGCTATCCTTTTACACAGAGGATTGGATTAAAAGCTTTTGTGCTTTCGTGGACTTTGGTTTGTGTGAATGTCAATTTGATCCTTTTAGTGTGTTTCTGGTAAGTATCAATAGGCTCCTGGGATTCGTGGAAGTGCAATGATGAACCTCTCAGACATGAAGCAACAGCTGGGATGCCGTTTCCTTTAAAAGGCTTTCTTCTCTCCTCACTAATGGACGATCAAAAGTCATCCTTTCAATTATAAACTAAATTCCTGGCTAAAAATAAAGAATCCCATTCCTTGGCATTTTATGTCTAATTAAGGATTTTAGCAGGAAATATACAGAAGGGCTCACTGATTAATTTATCAAACACAAAAATCTCCCCCTTCCTCTACCAGTCCAATTAGCCAGGCATTTTATATGGCTAGGAGATTGAAACACTGCTACTACACAGAAACCAGAGGTTCTTTGCATTTGAAATTGTGTGGTAAAGAGACTGGAAAATTTCTCATCTAACATTGTGCATATTTAGGGTCTGATCCTGTGAATTATTGAAAATCTCTGCTAAAAATTGTATGGCCTACTGAAGGTCCATTCTGGTATGGTATTCAATACTCTGAACACACAGGAGCATCAGGGAAAAGCAGAGGATGTTGAATGCCTTGGAAAAGAGAACGTTTACTGTATAAAATGCCCAAAGGGAAACATAGCTGCTGATTATAAGATCTCAAGCACTACAGAGTATAATTCACAAGTAAACTGCTGACTTCTTACCTTGTGTTGAGATCTTTCCACATTTCACAAGCTGGGATTGATCTCTCCTTCCACAAGCCACCTGTCAGAAGCAATGTGGAAATATATTATCAATCATTTGTCATTCCCCTCTAACACAAGGATCATGAATCACACTCCTGTTTGTCAACTTGTGTGCCTTGATTATACATCAGAAGGGGTTATTATTATATTACTTTTCCTCTTCAGAGAGTAGGCACGTTTGCCATGGTATCCAGACCATTCTCCCTGTTGCATGAGTGTCTCCCAGATGTGTACAAAGAAATATAAGTAGTATCTTTTAGATGCTCTTTATTTTTCCTCCCTCTCAGGCTGACGTTTAGTGGAATGCTTTGTTTTGTGGTATAATCTTGATTCGTTTGTGGTTTGGTTTTTTTTTTGTTTTTTTTTTGTTTTTTTTTTTTTTTTTGTTTGTTTTTTGTTTTTTTGGTTTTAATTTAGTTCTGATATTTGATGATTTTGTCATTGTTGCTGGTTTATTTATTTTGAAGAAATATGTTGTAGCACTTTTGTTATGGAAGGTAGGATTAAGGGAACATTACTTGGTGTTTTAAATTTATTTTAACAGCTCTGGAGCAAGGTGATGCTCGTTAGACCCAGCTTTGACTAAAGAGGCAGGATGAAACTGCACAGCTCTGGTCAGACCATCTGGGAGATGCTGCAGCCACACACAGATGGATGCATGGATGAGGTCATTTTCAAACAGCTTGGAGTGCAAGCATTAGCATGTTTACATCGAGAGCATGTTCTTAAAGCAAACCTCCTGATTTTTTCCACTTAGTGCTCTTCGGTGTGCATTTCAGAGGTCTCAGAGGGCATGAGTTGGATTTCTTTCAGATGAAACTAAATTGGAAGACATGTGTCCTGGACCTGAGGGCACTCTTAGGACATGCTGGCCCTCACCTGCTTCACCTGGTGCCTCTCAGATCCCTGCCCATGGGTGCAGAGGCCCCATGTCAGTACAGCTCAAGGCTGCCAGTCTGTGCCCCATGGTCCTACCCAGCCATCCCAGCTGTGTCTGACCTGATTTCCCCACCAGGCCTGATCCTGACCCCCTATGGAAGATAACCTTGGCTAAGGGCTGAGGGTTTCATCAATGCCCTTCTGAATCAGGACAGGAGGAAAAAATAGGATGAAAAATCTCATGGTTGAAGACACAGACAAGGAGATCACTCACCCATTACTGTCACGGGCAAAACAGACACAACAGAAAGACAAAACAAAACAGCACCTTTCCTCTTCCCTTTTCCATTCCCAGCTTCATCCGCTCGCTCCCGACTCCTCTCCCCCGCGGGGCGCAGGGGCCGGGGGTCGCGGCCAGCCCATCCCAGCCCCTCTGGGCCGCTCCTCCCTCCCCCCCCGGCTCCCTGCTCCAGCGCGGGCCCTTCCCCGGGCCGCAGTCCTTCAGGGACAACCTGCTCCCGCCTGGGCTCTCCACGGCCGCAGCTCCTGCAGGAAATATCCCCCCGCTGCGCTGTGGCGTGGGGCCCTCCCCGGGCTGCAGGGTGGGTCTCTGCTCCAGCGGGGTCTCTCCAGGGCTGCAGGGGATCCCTGCTCCGGGCCTGCAGCCCCTCCTGCCCTCCTCCTCCTCCGGCCTCGGGGTCCCTCTGCTGCTGCTCCCTCCTTGGCTTCTTCCTCCTCCTCTGCCTGGGCCGCCTTTGGCCCTTGCTGAAACCTGTTTTCCCCCCGGCGCCCCCAGCTTGGCTGAGGGGCTCAGCTGTGTCCTGCGCTGGGGCCGTTGGAGCCGCCTGGGACCGGCTGGGACCGGCTGGGACCGGCTGTGTCCGGCCCGGGGCAGCCCCGGACTCTCCCCACACAGACCACCCGGCAGCCCCACATGTCTGGGCACGGACACCCCACACACTGCCCCGTGTGCTGGTCTCCTGTCCCAGGGAGGTGCCTGTTCCCTGGGGCTGCCCCGCGGCCTGTCCTGTTCTCTGGCAGGGAAGCTCCCTCCAGCCCCGAGGAGCATCATTACCCAGTGCCACACTGTAGTATTGGACTTCAAGAATGAACCCAGCAGCTTCCAGCCACTAGTGAACCAGGACATCCATGGGATTACAAAGGAGTTTGTCTAAAGTCACCCCCCACCCCAAAAATGCACAGTAAGTCCATTTTGGGTCTGTCCCCTAATGTGCCCAACAAAAAAAGGAAAAAAAAAAAAAATCCTAGCCTGGATTTAATGCTGTTAGGCTGCACTATCTGATACCACACCCTTAGACTTCTTTCTGACCGGCTGGGCACAGGACTACCCTGGCAGAAAGCGAGCCTCCCCATTTAGCACAGCACTGAGTTTCTCTGCAAAGCCTGTTAGTGTGGGCCCAACAGTTACGTCACTTATAGAAAGGATCTTATGGCAGCTCCTCAGGCTGGAAAGCAGGTGAGTTAAAGAAAGTATGATAAAGGTCTATAAAATCATGAGTGACAGGAGAACATGAACAGGGAATGACTGTTCACTTTTTCTTCCAGTGCGTGCTGTAAGAGGCATCAAATAAAAGTAGCAGATTAAAGAAAGAAACCAAAGTAAGATGCTTATTCCCATAGCATGGGAGTTCCTCCCTGTAGTGTGGATGCTAGAAGTTAACACTGCTTCAGCAAATAGCTGGACAAATTAACAGAAGAAAAAAATATCAAGGACTAGGAAATATAAGGATGTTGTCTCAGGCAGTCTGGGACTGCAAAGAGCTACAGATTGTAAGGATGTCCTGGGGAATATCATGATGTGCTGTGTCTGCATATCCCGGTGTGTCTTGGCCACCGTTGGACAGAGAATATTGGGTCTGACCTAATATAGCTGTTCCTACACTTTCATGTTACCCTCACTCTTAAAAGTACAAAAGGGGAAAATCAACCTTGGATGTCCCAGTGTTCAAGACACGTATGCTGCCCCTTGCAGAGATACTGCCATTGCCTAATCTCTCTCTGGTGGAAGGTCTGTACCTCCCAAGGCACAGAAATTGCTCTGGATGGAGTGCAGGGTACACAGAGTCACAGTATTTGTTCATTTCTTAATCTAGTCATCTACATAACACAGTGGGAAAGTGTGCCAATATGATTAAGCAGGAGGGGTTAGGTATTTTTTCTGAAGACCCTTTGATTCAGGAAGAAATAATAAAAGTAAATTATAAACTTGCTCCCTACACAAAGAGAATGAAATAAGAGAGAGGTATTTGGATACTTTGAAGAATTTACTGACAGGAGGTAAAAGATGTAGACCGGAGAGATTGACAAGGAAGAGAAGATTATTATGTTTCTGGAGGAGGAGGTCACTGAAGAGCAAGAAGAGTGAGGCCTTATGAGGATAGCAAAATCCAGATTCTACATTTATATTGGCAATTTTGTGAACTTCACTACTTACCTAGCCAGTTATTGTAGGATGTCCACAGCATGATTAAAAAGTGCTAGATAACCATGCAGAGGCAAAACTGGAAGCCATGTTGACACCATTTTTTCCCCCTCTAACACTTTGTATTCTATCAAATAACACTAAGGACATGATTTTGGGGGCTATATGACCCTTTCTTTTGTAGGGTATTCCTCTGACCTTCCTCTGTCCTGTATTTTCCATCCTCATGAATAAATGGTTGATAGTACATATCTGAATTCCAAGAAAAAACAGAACAGTAGTCTAAATACATTTAGTCTAAATACATCCAAGCATAGGATAAGTACCACCGTGGTACTACAAAAGAAAACCCATAACTAATATGTAGATATATTCAGGCTGGAGTCTGGGTCCTGTGTAACCATATTCCACTTCTGTCTGCTGGAATTTAAACTTTAAAGCTCTGGGAGCTGTGGAAGGGAGAAGTGTAAGGGTAACTCATATGTCAGCAGCATTTGGGAGACTAAGAATACCTGTAGTCTGCTCCCACAGCAGGAGGAATTATTAGTCAATAAAAATATTCTCCCTGGACAGGTAGCATATGAGAAAAGAGGATCTGTCATCCTGGGCATGGCAAATCTCTGCATTTTCTATTTTGGCCTACATATTTTTTGTACATCCTCATGTACAGATGAGCTGCTTTGGCTAATGCTTTCAGTTGAGAAGTAACTTTGTCCTGGGGAAGCCACTGAAGGGTACACTTTCTTGCCTCTGTACATAAGGCAAACATGCCTTGATTGCAGTGAAAGTCATACCTGAATGTGGAAGAAAGGCTTCATGGTAATAGTTCTCACAGATTAATTTCTTTGTACAGTAGGAAAGTGATCTTGAAGGGTAAAAATAAATATCCAGACACAAAAGGAGAAATTTTGCACCCAAGAAATATGCCACTTTGACAACTAAAGAGCAAGACCGCTTCATCTGGATTTTTTATGCAGTCCACACTTCAAAATTGTCCACAGTTTTGGAAGCTTGTATTTGCAGTGAGAGTGCCTGAAACTGAATATTTTCAGGAAACACTGAGTGTTACAAAGCACGTACATGCCTTGTTACTTCCAAAGGATAAACAAGAATGACTGCAAACTCTATCCAGAAAGAAAAAAAGTGAAGTGTCACACTGTAAGAGACACTAATTCATGATGGAGAATACTCTGATGTCTATGAGGCAGATTGGTCTTTTTGTGGTGTGAGGAAAAGATAAGCGTATTGACATTGCCTCTTTTGAAGTATCCATCCACTCTGCCATGGCCTCCTCCCTTCTGCTTGATTCCTATTGATTATCTCTGCACTAAAGTTCAGCTGACCATTTATATTTCAAGTGAGAAGGAGGGAGAGCTAGAGATTTAAAACCATTTGAGCACCTCTTGCTGGAGTCAATGCTTGAATGTCATTGGCAGTTGTCAAGACTCAGGCAATGAAATTCCTGAGGGTGGTTCATAATGATTCAATTTGTCAGCATTTAAAGCAGAAACATACAGGTCTGATACTCCAGTCCAGGGGGTATAAGCACAGTCAAAAGAATGTGTCTGTATGTAACTCACCAATAAAACACAAAAAAAAGTACATAATACGACTAGCTGTACAAGTTTGATGGTATTACATGATAAATTGGGGTTACAGATACAGAGGCTACTGAAGTGTCTCCTTTTTGTGAGAAATTTCTTTATCTGATGTGTTACTCCCTCTGCAAAATATGCACTTTGGTATAGCAATGTTGTGCACATGGGTGTAAGATGCTCTGTGAATCATGTGTAAAGATATACATGCTCTTTTACATTCTTATTTACGTGTATGATCTATGCTCTGTTTGTCTGTGCATTTGGGACTTTAAGAGGTCTTCAATAAAATCTGATGTCAACTTCTGCAGGTTTTTGTGATCCTATTTTCTTATTCTTTAGAAATGCTGGAGGAACTGCACAGACAAGAAGGGAAATCAAATTACCAGCAGACAGTACAGGGTAGTGTCTATTCAACGTTATTCAATTCTGCAATTTCTCCTGTTGCCTGCTTTGTCTTTCCAGACCATGTACCCAGTGAACATTGTGTTGTACCTCTGCTAAATCTGGGGTAGGGTTTAATTTTTTTTCCTTTTTTGTTCAGTACACTAGGTGATAGATTGGTGACCCAAGATGCCCTCACAATGCAAAAACATTGTGAAGTGTTGTTAAAAGCACAAAGCAAACAGGATAACAGGAAGGATATTTTACTTTCTCGTCTCCTTCTCTCAGGTCAGATTTCAGGTGATGCATGTAAGAACAGGAGATTGAAGTAAAACTAAAAAAAAAAAAAAAAAAAAACAAAACATTCCTAACTTCTTCATAAATGTTGATGTCTTAATTTCAACTACTTATGAACTGCTATCTAGGTTTGATGAGCTTTTTCATTTGACTCTGTCTGCAGGCAGTTTTAAACATATGATCTAGGAAACCTCATGGTTTGATGGACTACTCCTAAACAGCATTCATGAAAGGTGACTAAGTCAACCTATAGTTTCCAAGTTTAAAGTCACTCTTGGGAATCTATGTTTTCTCCAGTGGAAAGCATAGCTGTTTCATGAAACAGAGTAAGTCTGAAAAATTACCAGTGTAGGAAAACTGAAAGGGTAAACTGGAAACTAATCATATGAACCAAGTCCAGACAAAATGTATATATTGAACCCTGTTAGGAATGCCTGTATACTGAAGTGAAGATAAATAAGCGTGGACTATACCTATGTGAAAAATAGTATTTCATCTCTACTGGATTTTAATATTTGTTTATCTATGAAAATCTTCTATGTCATTTAATGTAATGTGTTTCTCTGTGATATCTTTTTAATAAAAGATTCAATACGCTGCTCCCAATATAGTTTATTCAAATAACTGATTAATAAAGCTGCACAAAAATGTAGGAACAGATTTTCTTTTACTGTGGTAGGATGACTCTATTAGTGTAGAACCTTTATGTAACTTGCACTTCCCTTTCCATACACGAGTCTCTATTTAATGATTTACTTAAAATGCTCGAATTAGGAATAAATTTAACCCAAAACACTCATAAATCTTGAATCCTTCTACAGCTATGGACCTTATTCTAGAGCAATTTCACATGGCAGTTTCACTAAAGGGCAACTTTATTAGCTGATTCTGGATGATTTTTCAGGAGGTGGGAGGCCAAAACTGTTCTGAAATGATACTAAACAGAGATATGGAAAAAATCGTCCATGAGGAGGGACTAAGTGAACTGGTACTATTTTGTCTATATAGGACTGAGGGGAAGCATAATAACAATGTTAAAATCTGGAAAGAGAAAAGATGGGATTAGAAATACTGGTCCTGAAGTGCTGGAAGGAAAGAAATTATGTCAGACATAAGGAAGAAATTCAACAATGTTCAAAAGATACTGAATTACTATAAAAGAAATATTTACTTTCTAAGTATAAAGAAAAATCCATAAATATTAAGATTATATTTCAATTCAACACATGCTCAGTAACATTATTTGCTATTGTATTTAAGAGAAGCAGGGTATAACAAACAAAAGAAACAGAACTTAAGCTCTGAAATGGATAAAAGTAGATCTTTATACTCTATGGAGATACAATAAAGTAAAAGGAGGAACTTATAAAAATAGTGTTCAAGCCACAGGGAAAAGGATTCCGGAGTTTTAGTGCCCAATTCTGAGAAATACTAAGACAAAATGTCATCTTTGATTGAATTCTTCCAAACCACATGTTTAAATAAGGCTTTGCCCCCCCATTTATTTTTCTTTGAAATTCACTGTTAAAAATTCCAGAACTGGATGTTGCCAAGAGCCTCTACCACAGACATCAATAATCTTAGAAAATAGATATTTCCATATATTACATCTAGTTATTTTTTACTTGCTGTCATGAATATTATAACATCTTCTCCTTGTACTGCAATAATTAAGGTGGAGATGACATTTCCATTAAAAAGATCATATAACTCAGTGGGGAAAAACTAAATGTTCCAGTTGGGCTGAAGTTCAGCTTTGGACATATCTGCCTAAAAGAGAATGTTTCCATAAGATTCAGATTTTAAATCGAGATGTGTCTAAAAACAAGTTGTAGAAAGATGTTTTTGGGCACCAAACTATCTGTCAAATGCTGTCAAAAGAAAAGCATTCTGAGGCAGGATATTTGTCCAGCATAGCTCTTGGCATGGGAATTACTCAGTATAGGCCATACTTGTATAGAAAATATTTTCATGAACTGGTTGAACAATCATATAGTGAAATAATTGGGAATAAAGCATTTTAATTAAGGTGGCGACTAAGTTTCTCAGTACATCTGGGCGTTTAATGGCTGACAAAACGCAGGTGGTATTTGAAAAGAAGATCCTGCGCAGTTCTCCAGGTATGCCCTGATGTTCCAAGATTTCCCTTTCTCCTCCTCCCTTCAGACTCAAGCCAGGCCACGTCTTCCTCTGAGAAACTACAGCAGTATTTTTCCTCTGGTAATGCTTAGTTTATTTCCCTCTCTTCCTGGCTTCTCCTCCCTCTGTATCTCTCTGCTAGAAGGCTGAAGAGTGGGTCATAGCAAGAGACTGTTTTTAAGGAGCACCGTGGCACTCAGGTGTCTCAAAAGTAGAAATCAGAGAAATCCTACAGCCATCCCAGACTCTCACAGCTAAAGCACCCAGTATATAGGTAGAGAGAGTCTGAACCGCAAATGCCCAGGAAGTTTTCATCTACAGTCATCTCCTAATGGGATTATTAGGAGCGGAAAACCAAAATGCAATCAGAATGGATGTTGAAAGATTGATAAGAGAGAAAAAACGATGCTGGCATATGAGAAGGCCAGGTCACAGAGACTGCATCACACCCTTCCTCAAGCAGGATGTAATTTGGCTTTTACTCTGTCCTAAGGATCAGTCTGGATAGAGCCGTGAGTGTGTGTGATTTGTGACATAAGGACTAAGACTGAACAATGTGTCCCTTGGTATGAGGCTAAAACAATGACTCATCATCTTGCTGACTGTTCTCACAACAGCACAAAGTCTTCTATTATCCCTGATTTTAATCTTTTAGCAGACTACTTGTTATACACTATTTACTTGAAGAGAAAAGCAGTCAGAAAGTTTCTTTAATGAGCACGATAGGTTCTGATTTCTGCTTGCTCCTCATTTATCTCAAATTCATGTTCCAAAGTCATTGGTAAGTGCAAGTGGGGGGAAGAAAAGGAAGAGGCAAAAAGGTTAGCTAAAAGAGACCAAACAACAAAGATAACAGAAGCCAATAACACATATGACAAATTTAGACAAAGGGAAACAAGATTAGAAATTATGCGAGAGGATCCAGTGTAGTCAAATTAAGGCAATCCAGAACAACAGCTGGTGCTTTAAGTCACATTCTGTCCTCATTTGCGTATGAGTTGGATGGGATATCAGGCAGGGCTGAGTCTGGACATTCTTTAAGCACGCTCTACCATATGCTGGAAGTGCTTTAGTGTATCCTGGTCCTGGTTCTGAGGGTAGGTACAAAGGTACGTAACATGTAAATTTAAAATACTTTCTAAATGCAAGCTGGATTCTAAAATATCTTGTCTGGATTTTGTGTGATTTTGCCCTGTTAAAATTTAAAAAAATTATATAGAAATAGCCTCTTCACACCATGACTTTTTATTTAATTCATTATTATCAGTGCAACTGCAAAAAACCTTTTCTTCATGGTATAGAAACTCAGCTGTTCCTTTATAATCATCTCACAGAAGTCTAAAATTTTCCTTCCCAGCTCAACTTAAAATTAGCCTGAATGACTATCTAGTTTGGATCACAGTGGTTTGGGTTTTGTGTTTTGGTTTTTTTTTTTTTGTTTGTTTGTTTTTTTTTTTTTTTTTCTTTTGACATCTTTGTGTTTTACCCCTCCAACAGTTCTTCCTGAATCATTATCCAATCAAAGTATATTGTCAAGCTTCTCAGTTAAAAGCACAGAAGAAGAGATTAAATGTCACTTTTTCTGTTTGTACACTTCTCAGTTTTCCTCAAAGCACTTCATGATAACACCTAAGCGGTTTCTGCCTGAAATGCAAGCATATACACTGAATGAGACCACTAGGGAAGACTGCCAGGAGGGTGTTTGTGGTGGGTCAAGCTAGCTCATATACCCTGTTGCAACAGAGACCTCCATACATCCGTGGGACACAGCCTCATGCACCAACTTTTGGAAAGAGGGATGTCCTACTTACACTGTTACTATCTGTGCTGACTTTGGCTGGGACAGAGTTCATTTTCTTCATAGTAGCTAGTAGGGGGCTATGTTTTGGATTTTTGCCGAAAACTGTTAGTAATTCAGGGATATTTTCATTGTTTCTGAGCAGTGCTTCCACATAGTCAAGGCCTTTTCTGCCCCGCACCTCACCCCACCAGCAAATAAACTGAGAGTGCACAAGAAGTTAGAAGGGGACACAGCTGGGACAGCTGACCCCAACTGACCAAAGGGATATTCCACAGTATCAGCAATATGTATTCAGCAATAAAAGCTGGGGGAAGCAGAAGGAAGTGGGGGAGATTTGGAGTGTTGGTGTTTGTCTTCCCAAGTCACCGTTATGTGTGATGGAGCCTGGCTTTCCTGGAGATACCTGAGCACCTGCCTGATGACGGGAAGTGATGAATTAATTATTTTGTTTTGCCTCTGTGTGTGGCTTTTGCTTTACCAATTAAAATGTCTTTATCTCAACTCACGAGTTTTCTTACTTTTACCCTTCTGGTTCTGTCCCCCATCCCACCAGGGGGGGAATAAGGGAGTGGCTGGGTGGTGCTTAGTTGCTGGCTGGGGTTAAGCCACACCACCATCAGGGACAGAAACCTCTCCTTCTTTTCTTTTGTGACATTTGAACAGTAAGAGCATCCCTTTGATGTTGCAGAGTTAACCCAATAACCAAGATGGGAGACACAGATCCTCTCCTACTAATGTGATGTGAGCCTGGATCTTCTGCAGTTTTCCCTGCACCTTAGAAGTTAACAGGACCTCTAGGCAGCTCTGGCTGAAATGAGGCCCAGGAACTCCTTATTTTAAATCAGTTGCTATGAAATAGTAAGTGTGTTGGCAGCCTGGGGAAGAGATACGCATGTTTCTGCCTCCCTCACCCGCACTAATGTTTGTTATTATATAGACACTCATCACAGCTTTTAGCTCCAGTTAGAGCTCTCATTAATCACCACCTGGGAACACCATACACAGAGCAGGCGTACGTGAGCTTTGTGAGAAAAAGCAGAGGGGAGGACGGCTGTGTGTTGTGTGGGGGTGTAAGTGATGATTTTGGGGTGCAGAGTGAGAGACTGAAATGAAGAAGAAGTAGAGTGTGTAGGAAGGAGGAAAAGAACACCACAAGAGCTGTTTGGGGAGACAGAGAGAATAAGAAAACACAGAGGGAAAAATAAGGCAACCCTATTTCAAACAAATTGTGCAAAGGGGGAAAGAACCCACCACTAACAACAGACCATTTAGACTGCTCTTGTGCCACAATTACTGTCAAATTTTAAAAGAAAAAATTCCAGTTAGGCCAAGACCATTTGCTTTTAGAAAGGATGAGGCCAGGAGGAATCCTCCCCCAGTTTCAGGTATAGTTCTTTCCTCCCTGTGAAGACTTCCATCTAGAGCTCATTATGAACAGTTCTCTTTTTGGTCTTAATTTGTGCTAAGAATGGCACAGAAAGTATCCCAGGGCAGTTATCTCTGCCATTTCCTGCAAGATTTTACTTTGATCTCTGGTAATTGGTGGACTGCTAAAAAGTTTATTATTATTTATTATGTTTATTATAATCACTCCTAACAGCCAACAAATGATAGGCTTTTCTTATGTTAAGCACTCTACAAACACACAGTGGTAGAAGGTCCTTGCCCCAAAGAACTTCCAGTCCAAATAGAGACATGGGTGAGGCTGAGTTTAATGCGTGGAGGGTGAAGAGAGTGCTGGCAGCTTACAGCATATGGCAACAGCTCCATGTTTTTATTTCACTGACGTGATGAGAGGAATAACTGCAGAAAAGAAATCTTCACGTACAGAAAGAAAAAAACAAGATGCATGATGTGATGTCAGGGAGCTCTAAAAGTACAAGACAGGTCCATTGAAAGCTACAGATAAGTCACTGAAATTCAATAGTCCCCTGGCTTGAGGGGTTCTGCATCCCACTGATTAGTGTCCATCCCTTATTGGTTCTTCTCTACATAAGTTTTTTCTTTTCCTTTTTTTCTTTTTTTTTTTTTTTTTTTTTTTTTTTTTCCCTGGGCTGCATGGCAGGGCAAAAGGAGCAAAAGACACTATTATGTGATGAATCAAGACTTGGGAAGCTTACCACCATTTGCTCACAGGACAAGGGGTAATGGTTTTAAAGTAAAAGAAGGTAGATCTAGACTAGATATAAGGAAGAAAATCTTTATAATAAGGGTGGTGAAACACTGGAACATATTGCCCAGAGAGGTGATAGAAGTCCCATTCCTGGAAACATTCATGGTCAGGTTGAACAGGGCTCTGAGCAACCTGATCTAGTTGAAGATGTCCCTGCTTATTACAGGGGGGCTAGACTAGATGATCTTTAAAGGCCCATTCCAACCCAAGCTATTTTATGATTCTATGATTGCAATTTCCATCAATGTCTAGAAGTTTCACCTACAGGGTCTCAGGAATGTGGGTACCACTTAACTATGATATAGAACCATGTGTGTAATGCCTCTCATTATGGACATATCTAATGATAAAGCAAGGGCTTGTTTTTTGGCTGAGAGGACAGATAGAATGGCACAGCTCACATCTGACTGGATAAAACCTCTTTCCCTTCTCCTCTCAAATACGACGACTTTATCATTACTGAGTAACAGGAAAAGGCCCTGTCTGATGCTGTTCTCAAAATGAGTTGGGAAAAAGTGCTAGCTGACACAGGAATACTACGACATGAAATAGTGTTGAAGAGCATGGACTGGATTTGTTTCCATGTCTTGGCTATGTATATATATAGTATAAACAAAACTGAAAGAACCAATACTTGTAAACCCATCATAATGAAGGCAGGCAACCTCTTTTCAATGTCATGCGTTTATTTCAGATCCTCTTTGGTGTCTGTGCCTTGACAGAATAGTATTAATTTTTTTTTTTTTTTTAAAGGTGATAAATTCATCACTTATTTTAGATTCTCATTTTTGAGACCTTTTTTCTGAACAAGGGCATACAAAATGAATGACCTTTGCTGAGAATAGTAGCTCCACAATCTGGAGATGGAACACTTTGATCCTAGATCCTTTGCCTTTTCTTCTATTTCAATCCAGTTGACAAAAACAGTCTAAACCATTTCTGTGCCTAAAGCTGCTCAGATGCTTGCTGGATCAGTATGCAAGTCATATTCTTTGACAACAGGGAATATCAGACTAGTGTGACATGTTGTGTTTCCTTTTAGGTAAAGCTGGCAGTATCTAGTGGTTTGGTGATTGTGGCTGTTTCTGTCTGATTTGTTCAGCAGATGGCTTCGATATGCTGGAGCTCAGTCCTTTGCTTTGAAATACATAATCTTTGGCTAATTTTATGATGCAGAAAGACACTGTGGGACACAAAATTATATACCTTTTATCACAAGTGGCATTACACATTTGGTGGTATGGTGCCAATTATGCATTTCAGGATGTCTTCAAAAAATTGGTATGTGACAAAGTTTTAATTTGAAGGGAAAACTTAAAGATAAATTATTACTCTCTTACCTTCAGATCTGTTTCTATCTTGAATGTTCCGTACCACTTGAGTAATGAGATTTCTGTATATATCTCATAATGTTCTTTTGAGCTTCACTGTCTAGTTTCTTTGCTCATTAAGATTACTTATACAGAGCAGTGCTTTTTTATAACTGGGGATCATCTTTAGTTAGCCTTTAGGCCACTTTTATCTGTGTGATATCTTAAAGGTTGTATATTTTCTTATGCTTTTCACCATTCTAATATCTACATGGTTTGCAGCTAAGGCCATTTGTCAGATATTCTTCATCTATTTTCAGGAATCAAATAAGGCCATTCTGTTGTCTTCTGAAATGGAAGAGCAGACACAAATTCTGCAAAGTAGATTTAAGATTTGGCTTTCTGTACATACAGTCTTTAATGCACACACTTTCCAGCATCTTTAATAGTGTGTTAAAATGTCAAAGAAAGTTATACAAGGAAGAGAAATTGTTGGTTTGTGCTGCTGAATAATTCTTCAGCTCTTAACTTAAAAAGAAGATGTAGATATGGAAATGAAAGAGAGAAGAAAACAATGTAGGAGATACAGAAACTTAGTCGTGACTAGGAACTACGAGCCAATTATTGCACTGTAATTTGGAAAATGGAGTAGGATTGTTCTATACAATGCTTATTTCTAGGCTGACAAGGAAAATGCACAATTGCCTTTAGCACAAAGTTGTGAGGTACACATGAATCACTTGTAACAGGACTGCCTAAGTAAAGATATTATATTTGTTTAATGCTTATGAATTTAACAAGATCCATAATGAGGAGGGATAGTGCCGGTGAGGTGTTTATTAGGGAAATGGTAGAAGTGAAAGCTCTTTGCATTTTTTTCAAGTAGGATGGTTATTTTCATCTTTTATTGTAGATGCATATTATAAACTCATAACAGTACAAATCTAATAGATAGTCCCTGCTTTTATTTGACTTTTATTTGTGTTACTTATTTGTGTTATAATAACATTTAGAGTCATGGACAGCACCTCACTAAGGTAGATGGTCTCATTCAGGGAGTAGATGTTCCTGCTCTGAAGAGCATATTGTCTATGGAGACAAAGTGAACTTAAAGGACTGGTGCAGCTGTTGTGGAATGGTTGGAATTAAGTAGAGGGGAGCTGAGGCCCACACTCATTAAATAATATCCTAACAACCATACAAGAAGTCTGGGAAAACTTCTGGGAATTAAACCAAGGTCAGAGGAGCTCGAGTGCAGTTGTTGCCCTGTCTCTACTGTATGTCAGTCTCCAGCTACTCTTGGACTCAAAATGAGATGGGTCCTTCCAAAGTTCATCTCTGGTATGTTAAGGTGGGCAAGGCATAGCACTCATCAACTCAGTAAAAATATATTTTGGATCCCTTCCCAGCAACTGTAAGGAGAAACTTGCTTATAAATTAATTGACTTATGAACATCTACAAAAGTACTTGAAAGTTAGGTAACTTTAAAATAAGTAAAGTGCAACTACAAGGAGAACCTAACAAAAAATATCTCTTGGTATTTTTGATAGTAGACCCCAAAAGAAGGCTTCCAGTATGAACTACAAAAAAAAAGCAAGTACCTGACTCTCATACATTGCCTTCACATAATATATTGTAAGTAGGACATCCAGGAATACAGGTGCAACTGGAGATGGATTTTGCTGGCAATGATAAATATGTGAAGATAACGGTAAAAATGTTGGAGGAAAAATAATGCTTAAAACAGAAGACACATTTGTAATGTTTGTGCCCCAAAGTAAGAATATATAGGGAAAGTATTTGCCATTTAGATATAAGCATTTATCTTTCATAATATTTTATTTTAGCACTTCTTTGCAACTAAATAATCTTATTGTGACAGAATGAGAAATATTCATCCACTGCTAAATCCAATAAAATAATATTCGATTTTCTCCCAGCCCTTTTATAGGCAAACTTGTTAAATTTTAATGCAAGCTTTGTGTAAGTGAGGACTTCAGAATTTAGCTTATTTCAGAGACAAATTCATTTAACAACATGTTCATTTGGGCTTTCATCCTCTAACCAGATACATTGCTCCTCTCCATATGAAATATATCAAATTAATTGGATTTTTCCATGCATTGTGTGGGAGCAAGGTACAAATATTCGGAAATACTGTATCTCATTATTTGTCACTCTTAACTTTTGCTTTATGACTGATTTAGTTATGTGCATGGGTATGACAGGACCTTAAGTAAGTCAGAGCTCTGAGATGGACTGAGAGCACACCACAAGCACCAAACAAGCTCTCCATTGTCACAGTTGTGCTTATTAAAGCACAAGAAAGAAGTAGATTTGAGAGTGGAATTTAAAAATGAGCTTTCAAATCAAAGATCTGTTGGCTAAATTACAATAGAAATAAATGGGTTTGCAATCAGATCCTCCCTTCTTCAAAGGGTCTTTTCAGCTCTTCTTCTTTCTTACAGTGTTGGGCTTGGACCAGTCATTTTTGGTACCTTTCTGGGCTGTAACAAACACCATATGAGTAAGATGCATTTGGTCCATAGGAAAGTCTCTTTTTACTTGTTCTTTAGAAGTTTACCAGTCTCTCTTTTTACAGGTTTGCTTCTGCCCTGCTCCTGCTCTGCCCTCCAGCTACTTCACTCGGGTTGCTTTCAGGAAGGGCACAAATTCCCCTGAATCCAGAATGTACCACATCCTGCAAGGAATATCTGTCAGTTAAGGCAGGCAAGCAGCCTTCCTTCCTGCACCCCTCTTCATCAGATTATAACATGTAGAAAAACAGAGCAGACTGCAAGCAAAGAGATTAAACAGTTGTAGAGACCATCACCATATCCTTAATACGGTCTCCCTCATCAGACCGCTTTGAATTCCCTGCTACTGTTTCTTATATTAATTTATTTGGTTTGCTGGAAATAAGATTTTGAATTCTTTTGAGCTCAGACTTTATTTTCTTGTGAGTCTGAACAACTCCTCACATAATGGAGCCCAATTTTCTTTCACACCCTTGGCCACTATGAGAGCACAGAATATAAATTATAATGTTAATATGCCTGGGCGGAATACTTTTGTTCCTTTAATAGTCCTTCCTTCTCATTCCTGTTTTGTGTTTCAGAGAGGTGCTTGGTGATAGCTTAAAGCAGATTGTTTTGCATGTATGTTGAGTGCTAACAGAGAGGACATAAAGGAATTCTTGTTGAAAAAGTGACTGCTGTGCTCATGGGTCAATGTGCAATATTCATTTGCTGTAATTTCAATTTCCAGTAAGCTGTCCAATACGTCTCTGTTTCAGTGCCTATTATATCTGTGTCATCATCTACCCTCAAACTAATAAGAGTAATTTCATTAGTCTGGACATTCAAAAAAGCAAAACTTTTGTCTGAAATTAATAACTCCCACAGATTAATCAAAGGTAATTATATTAGGAGAAGTTATGTCTCCTTGTATCCTGAGTCATAAAATGAAATTCTTATTAAAATTGTATTACATTCATTACCCATGTATACCCAGATTCCCAGAGATATACATTATATAAGAATCTCCATTTCAATATTGCTTGCAAAATTCATTTTGATTCAGGCCAAGATTTCAGCACAAGAGTGTTTAGTCTGAGGCAACCATGCAGTTCCTACACATGCAACTTAGGTTGTTCTGCTATGAATCAGAAATGCTGCATTCATCTCAGCAAAGGCCATAATGTTCACTTTGTTCACTTGTAAACTCCAACTGATTTCTGACTCTGACTACAACTATCAACCACTGTTTTAGGAGGATAATTAAGTTCTCATTGCACCTCTCCTCTTTAGAGCATAACCTAAAATCAATGAATTTTTTGTTACATGGTGGGTTTTATGCTATGAGGCAGCACAGCAAGTTGGGCAGAACCCTAGATTAAAACTCATGTGACTAGTGCTATCTTTTGCATTTGGTTTGAATGTGCTCCCATTCTGCCCTCTAAGTTTTATCATTCCTTTCTACTGAGCTTTGAACAGCAACTTGCTCTTTCCATGAATCTATATAATGCCTAGCACAATTCAGCCCTGACCTTGGTTGGGACACTGCAGTACTGTGAACAAGAAAAATATTAATTAACTGCTATGTCCCAGCCAAAACATTTGTCCTTCAAAGGTGCATGAGGATTTTGCTATTCCTGTTGGTTGCAATAAAGACTGCCAACTATGTACTTTTGTGGTGAAAAGCACTAGAGATACAGTGTTAGCTCTTTCCAAGGCAAGATAACTATTAGCAAGGTTGCTCTGAGTAAGAGACAAGGTTGTCTAAACCTTTTTTGATGCCAATAATATATTAATTACTTGGACAAAGAAAGAAATCTTTTAACTTTGTTCACCATCATGAAGTCACTTAATGATGTTCTTTTCTACCTTAGTTCAGAGAATTCCATAGCTGCCACTTTCTTTTGACTCCTTTGTGCTCCTGCAAATTGCCCCTGAAGTCCATTTTTCTATTCAAAATACCATAATATAGTCTATAGTCCGTGGAAGTTGTCTGAATGAGAATGGTAGGGAAATCATTAGTAAAAATGAAATCGGGATTTGGAAGCCTACTCTTTTTCTTAAAATCACCCTATTCTTTGCTTGAGGAGTCCCATTGTCACAGAGTGCTGCTGCCTTTCTGCCACCAGCTCTAGTATGAAGTAAATCAAATAATCAAATTGTTGTATATGTTGCTAATCTGAAAAAAAACAGATTAAAAAACAGTCAAGAACCCCAAAGCCAAAGCAGTGTTTTTGAAAACACCATAAGCTGGTGCTAGGTGGGATCTGTAGTGTTTTATGGAAAATAAAACTATTCTTTACATCTTCACTCATTCATTTTAGACTGCTTGGATCATAACTGGACACATTCTCCACCCTTCATGAGGGGCAGCTCTGGCTCTGGAGCTCTAGTTTTGGTGCATTAAATGAGACAATTTACTTAGTAGTCCTAATCCTAGTGTTTACCAAGGCAAAGGTGCAATCAGAAATGCTCCTTACACACTAAAGCAAGTATGACTGAAAATGTTTCACCAGTCTAGAGGTATATCAAAAATAGCAAACTATTGAAACAACTCAAAACCTAACAAGAAGAAGCCAATCTGTTCCTATAATCCTGGAAGGTAGGTAGTAATTTTCTTGCAATAATTTTTGGTGGGTTTTACTTGCAGATGCATTAACACTTGTAAGTGGAGCTAACTCAGAGCTAGGAGGCAGAGAATGAAAGACAAGGTCATGTTTGGTACCTGACTGCATCATGTCTGTGCCAGGAATAGTGCTTGTACTTCCAAAGTGAGGTAGCAGAAATACTATTGATGGGGTGTAGTTAAAGGTAATTGTATGCACACTTCTAATTTGGACAAGATATGAGCCATTCCTTTGAATGTAATGAGGGAATATAGTCGTGCTTTCAACTTACCATCATGCCAGGATTCAAGGCCCTACACACAGATGAAAGAAGACAAGAAATAAAGCACATTTACCATAACACTCATTTCTTTCTTGGCAGGTTACTGCACAGACTAACTTTTAGAGAAGAGCAATCTGAATGACAGCTGCTTTTGTGTTCCCAGACATAATATGGTCAGTGGGATCCTGTTGTCATAGGGGTCTTCAAATGAATCATTTCATTTAACTACTCAGCATAGGACACTTGCAAAAACCTTCTTGACAAGAGCACAGGATAGGAACAATCTTGTAAAGGAGCTCCTGAGCAGCAGAAGTGGCAGCACATCCATGACCAGGCTGTCAGTGATAATATACTGTGCAGGGAAACTTTCCAGGATGCATCTCATGACGACAGGTACTGACTACAAAATACCTAAGCCTGCAACCTGCAGCTACAAACAGCTAGGGCTGCAAAGGCAGAGGCTGGGTCAGTAGCAGCAGGTGTGAGGACATGGGTCAGTCATGCAAATAAGTGGGTATTTCTGTACTGGCCACCCAAGTTGTGAGTTATACAACGGAGTTGAGCTAGGGGCAGGGGTTTGCTCTCATGTTACAGCATGAGACATGCCGATGATGAGTCTGATTACACCTCTCTCTCTTACACCCTCCTACTTTGTGCTGACCTTGAGATGTTTTCTCTCAGCTCCTCATGTGTTGGAACACATCCCAAGCAAATTCTCCAGAATCTGGCAAAAACTAGCTCATGCAAATTATGGCTTGATGTCAACTGGGCTTATTTTTATTCATAGGGAAGCTTGAGGAAGGTGTTGTCAAAAAAGGTGTGGACAGAAGGATCATTTCTACAGATCTGAGAAAGTGAAAGTGTGATGAGACTAGATAAAAAGGGAGATGACAAAACTGGGCAGAAGTAGTATTGTTCCCAGCAGCCCTCTGTGAAACACTAGATGGCAACAGCAACAAATCAAGGGATAATGAAATGGACATCTTGCTCCTTTACAAAGTCACGCCAGTGTATCAGGACCTTGTGAGAACTACCTCTGTTACATTTCTCATTTGCTCCCCAAAACATTATAAGATGTCAAGAAGGTCTTTTTTAAATTTATTTTTATTTCTTTAACTCATTTATACTAGTTGAGGACAGATTAATCCTATTTAAGAAAGTAACTTCATCTGTGTAACAGAGAAGCTGAAACTTGCCTAAGTTCATCCCTGCTGTGAAAACTACAGGTGCTTTAATATATATATATATTGTCCCATTCCAGTCTACTCTAAATTTATTTAATACTTGTATTTAAACAAAGCAGGAATGTATTTCATAACTTTCCTTTAAAGAAGGGTAGCATTTTTACTGAGACAGATTTTTTTATGATTTACCCCAAGACCCATAGATCAACCTTGAGAGAACATGGCCCTGCTGTGGCTCAGTTCAATTTCTAACCAGAAGATCATTTTACACTAAAGCAAACAATAGCCATCATTTGTCATATCTAAGCCCATAATCTTTCACTTCTTTTCCCTAGCTTATACCTAGAATATATTTCTGAAAACTGCTTTAACCATTTTTTAAAGCTCATAAACCTATGACTTCTTTTCTAATTTAGTTTGGCAGTGCTTGTTCTTCTAAGGAAACTTTTACATGTTAGTACCAAATAACTGAGTAAAATTTGTAATTAAGAAAGGACTCTTCCAGCAATTTTATGTGCTAGATGAAATAATTTTCCAGTAGTAAAAGCTTTATTTGCTATCTGTAGCATGATTTAATCATAAGTTTCTAAAAGGATACTGTGAACCAGCCAGCCTTACATTTATTCTCAAGTATCTAGTCTGTAACACTAAGAACTTTCCAGGCTTTGTAACCTTATAAATAAATGCATGTTATTACATATGAATTAGTTATTGTTGAGTCTTTTTATAGCTTAATCATCAGTTTGGCATATAGACTCTTTCAATTTAATTGGATCATGGGCAAATATATTTTTTTCTAAAACTCATTTAATTTCCAGAAACTTTGCCTTGTTGACAATACCATACTTCTGCTTAAATCGGAATAATTTTCTTTGATAGAGCATTATGATAATTATTAACAGTAGCAGTAATTGTTAACTGTAAAAATAATTATTATTTTCTCAGTTGCCAGGAAACTAGAAATTTCTAGAATGATCAGTTTACACAAACGCAATATTGGATTATTGGCAGAACACATTCAAGAATGAGATCATTCAAAAAAGATGCTTCTCTACTGTTTTTTATGCTGGATTAAAAGTATGGGTTTGTATCTTCCTATCTGAAATCATTTAGGCATTTTATAAATCAAATATTGTCTTTATCCTAATTTTTATCACCTTTTAATTATGTTGAAATTTATTATGTTAACAAAAAATATATTTGCCAGTTTTTCTGATGTTTTAAGAAACTCTGATGTATAACTGATGCACTTGAGAGTAGTACAGTGCACGCTACAGTAGTAGACCATGTCCTCAGCCCATCTTCTACTTAGTTGATGTTGATTCCTTACCACAAGTGGCTCCAGTAGCACATAAAATGATCTGACCGGCTTCTCACATTCACAGTTTGCCCGTTCATGCTTTCCCCAGCAGTGAGTGAAATGCCTCACTTGAGAAACCTTTTTCAGTGGTTTCAATATATGTGTTTCTGTGTGTTTATGTTAGTGAAGCTCTAGCAAAAGCTGGTGAGGTTTGTGATAGTTCTCCCCCAAGATCACTGTCTCTAGGCATTCATTTAGGCACAAAGCTAATCCCATGAACTCTCTGAGTACTGCTGGGCTGTCCTTGGTGCTGTGCTCAGTTGTGAGCCCACAAACTAGTTGTGCTCATGCATGAGCTTGACCAAGAGCCCCAGGCATGTGTTCATCCCAACAAGCTAGTTGAAATCCTTCGTGACATTAGCCAACATGCTGGCAAATGTCAACGACAGCATGTCTGGGGGTGAACCTGAGCCCTGTGTCAGCATTACAGTACAGATGAAATCCTCTGAAAACAGTGCTCAAAACCCAAATGTGATTTGGTTTGATAAGGTGCTAGTGCAGAGAGAGGAGAGTTGCCTTGTCAGTGGGCAGAGGGCTAAGCTGATAAAGTTCTCATAGTAGCCACCATCCAGGTCTCAGTGGCACAGGACTTCTTAAGCACTTTGCCATTTGCAAGGCTGTTGTTAATTTGTTGCCCACCCTTCCCATATTGATTGGCATTAATTTCATCTCATGTTGGTTGGGGGGCATCTGTTTCTATCCTATGCCTGGGTGGTGGTGGTAGGTCTGGCTATCGTGCAAGTGTTAAGTGTCTGTTGTGTGGGACCTGAATTATCCCTAGGTCATTTATTTTCCATTTTAATTTTTAATAGCAACAGATAGTTCTCTGTCATGTTGTATGAGGGTAATGCTCTTGCTTGATTTGAATTTGTTACTTTTTTGTAGTTGTTTTTTACCTTTGTTCCAATAATGAGGTTATTTAAAATATTTTTCTTCTATTCTGTCTCGTTAATTTGTATAAATGACATCTTTATGTTTAGTGACACTAATTAGACCATGACCTAAGAAATCACTGGAAAACAAGTTCTAAGCAGAGTTTTCTTTCTCATATTTGAGGGGCTAAAGTATTCTGATGAGGCTGAGCTACAGAAGGTGGGAACAATTTGAAAACTACAACAGTTTGCTTTAACCAAGATCTTTACATGACTCCTGCTAAATCACTGTAGTTGCATCAGGACTGAATTCAAACATTTATGTACAACTGAGGACAGTTTGTGTCATGGCAAAAACAAATGCAAGTGTTTATGAAGTCACTTTCTATAGAGGAAAAAGGTATGAAGTTCATAGTGATGATATGATTTCCTCTGTTTACACAGTAGTGGCTGCTTGTTGCAAGTACCCATGCAGTTAAATAATTTTTCCCAGTGGGTTCTCATTTGTGTTTCAGCACATATGATCTGTGCAGCAGTGTAAGCTTTGGAGGACCCAGCCCTCAATCTTGTTTAACAGGGTTGGCTAGCTACATCCCTCCAGTGTGCTGCATCTTGATCAATTTTGATGTCCAAGGATGCAAGTCAGAATGTGAGATTTCATAGCACAGGATGAACCAGGCTGCTTTCAGGTCTACAGAAGTCACTCATTAACGAAGTGACAGATAACATAGGATCTTTCACACACCAGCATCAGATAATTGAAGAAATTAAATGAGAACAAACAATGTGACACGGTATCCTTTTCCATATGTACAGTTTTGATTAAGTCAGTGGCACAACTCGTGTGACTAAAGAACAGTAAGGAAAAGATGAATAGAAGCAAGATTTAGATCACAGACTATTATAATGGCTCCAGTCATCAAATTAAGAAACTCAGCTCTTGAAGTAGATTTGTTTTTATATGCCAGCCACATGGTTTTATGATTGAAACACCCACAGTGTATAAAACTTTTGTGAAGAGCATGTGGATGCACAGCTGTTTTGGAAATGACTGTAAATAAATAGGTGCCTTAATTCTTTCTACCTGTAAATTTGCAAAGAGGTCAGAGCTGTAGTGACAATTTATGTGACAATAAGGAAAATACTTGAAATTAAAAAGAGTGAGTTGATTTTCTTAAGATATAAAGGAAAAAGTCATAGGAAGTTAGCAGTCAATATATTCTTTCACTGTGCTGAGTAAACACTAAAAAGAAAATGTAATTTGCTCACAGGTTATTTCATTGTAGAAAAAAAATGTGGAAAGGGTACATTTTTATTAACTTATAAATATATGTGCATATATAGGACAATTTAAAGACTGGATTTCGAATACTGATGAATGTGCAAATGCCATATATATATTACAATGAATTGAATACACTTTTGAGAGAATGAAAAGTTAACTTATACATTTCCAACAGTTGTAGTCCAACTTTAATATAAATACAGCACTAATGAGAAAAGACATTATATAGTTGTCGGTGCGGAGAGTGCCAAGGTGCAAATGCTAGAGGTACCATCCTTAAGGTGAGAAATGTCTTTCACCTAGACCCAGATTTATGCTCTGTGCTGTCATTTCTGCAGTGCTGGAGATAACATATCATTAGAAATGCCAGTCTCCAGATGTTGCTGGAAAGCAGTGTCCTTTCAACCTATCTCCATTTTATGTTGCTATTGATGATCCATTAAAAGTTTTTAGAAAGCTCCATAGTATCCTGGGTCATGTATATTCCTTGTCTCCTGAAAGTCATCTGCACCGCCTTAAGGCTTTGACAAGCTAATGATAAATATTAAGTTGTGTTCACAACGTTCCTGCATAGGCCGTTCACTGTGGGGTAAAGTATGGTCCAGTGCATAGACTGAACCAGTACAACATGGGGCTCTCCTTGAGTAAAATAAAGTCTAAGATTAAAGAAAACAACTCTGACTCATCTAGTGGAGTTGGCAGAAAGGCATAAAAGAGTTGTCAGTTTTGGTGCATAGTTCCTTGTTAGTAGTGCTAGAGCTGCCAACTACCTTCTCCAGCTGTAATACACTACAAAAACTCTTTTGCTTCCAGTAGCAGGCCCCTTGTATGAAATCCCAGAGGTACTGAATTCTGAATTTCAGCTGTAAGTGTAGGACTGTGAAGGGAGCAGGAGAGTCAAATCTTTTGATGCAAAGTATTGCATACCTGACTTTCAGGGGTCTGGCCAGACACGGAAACATTCAGTATCCAAGTGAAGTATATTAGGAGCACCACACATTGCCTGGGAAGACTCAGACCCCTAATGGGAGAAGGAGAAATCATTGTTTTCCACTTTCCTCACCCAATAGCTCAATAACTGGGGCGGTCAGCTAGCGAAAGGGAGATTTAACACTACTTGAAGGGGCTTGGAGATACATTCTCCTTAAACAAGGCAGTCAGCTACACAGGTCAATTAAATTGTATGTACAACATAAACCAGGGTGAACTTAGGGCAGGGCTGGACAGATCATAGATCAGATTTGAGAAAAGCATGGCATTTCTATAGAGGTATAGACATTATTTTCTTCCTCCCTACCTGCTGCTGAAACATCTTAACTTTTTTACTTGAGGGCATGATTTGAGTATAGCGAACCTAGACATCCCTTCTTTTTTCTACTTTTCAAAACCACTGTCCCAGTTTCCACCTTCCATAAATATGAATAACTTGGTTAGGAAAGATGGCAAGGATGAGGAGAGAAGCTTATTATCCTCTTCACCACCAGCGATTTTTGATACCAGCTGCCACTGTGACATTGACACAGTGGGATCAAATATGATGAACCACAAGGTGCCACTTTAACTGTCAGTTCAAATTCCTGGAGTCTTCATACATTTAGTCATGTTTATTTATAAGATAAATTTCCTGTTTCTATATTGGCACCGATTTTAAAATGCTTGCAACTAAGCATTGCCTGTCAGAATGCGTCTCTTTTCCTAAGTATGTATCATGGTGAATATCATTTTCATAACCCAGAAAATTATTCTTTCCAGTCTGTGGAACCAAACATCTATTGTAGTCTCATTTACTGTCCAGCCCAATGAACAGCCCCGTCTTTTTTACCTTTTCCACATAGCAGATATTCCTTCATGTTGCTGTGAGATAATTTCCAGGTTTTCTCGAGTGATTTTCAAATCGCCTGACCATCTGTTTCAAATTTAAGCATCCCAAGATGCAGTCAATTTAAATATGTAAGGTATGTTGTAAATAATGTTCAGAGCTACCCTTTAAATTACCTGTTTTTTTATTTTGTTTTGGTTTTTGATATTAACTATTCCATATGTAGGGCTATAATTGATTTAAAAACCTGTAACCACTTTATTATCTGGAAGAAAAAATTCAGTGTTGAAATAATGTAGATGAGGGCAATGAACAAATCAATGCCTGAAGTAGAGTCACAGACAGAGTAAGTCCAGAGGGATCAATTAATAGTACCTCACTCAGAATGGGTGAGATTTGTAACTGTAATATTCCAGTTAGAGCTGTGTCACACAGGGGTGGTAAACAACAGACCATTTCCATGTTCCATAAGAAGTAGATCAGTTCAAAAGAAGGAATAAAACTTAACCTGATGTTTCTGAGTAGGTTAGTTTGTTAGGCATGTTATATATGAATTAGGATCTGTGTTGAGCCTAGATCAGATGATTGTCGTGGTTTGAGCCTGGTCAGCAGCCAACCACCCCACAGCTGCTCACACACCCTCCCCCCCCTACCTGGGAATGGGGGAGGGAATTGGAGGGGTAAAGGGAGACTCGCAGGTTGAGATAGAAACAGTTTAATAATGGTAATAAAGTGAAAACAATTACAGTAATAGAAAATATAAACAGGCAATGCACAGTGCAATTGCTCACCACCCGCTGACCAATGCCCAGCCCGTTCCCGGCCAGCGATCTCAAAATACCAAGATCCCGCAATCGCAATCCTGGAAGTGAGAAAGCCCCTTCCCGACCACCCCTCCTCTATACAGTGAGCATGACGTTACATGATATGGAATATTTCATTGGCCAGTTAGGGTCTGGTGCTCTGGCCGTGCTCCATCCCTGCTTTTTGTGCACTTGTGCACAGGCAGGACATGAGGAGTTAGAGAGTCCTTGAAATCTCAGTAGCAGCCGAAAACATCAGTGTGCTATCAGCATTCTTCTCGTACCAAACCCAATGCCGAATCTAAACCACAGCACTATTCTAGTTACCAAAAAGGAACATTAACTCTATTCCAGCCCAAACCAGGACAATGATCTTATGTCCCTTCCAGAACTTCCTATCTAGGACGTTGTAGGTCTAGGACACTGAGGTTTTCAATGATCAGAAGACTTTTTTTTTTTCTACTTAATATTGAGTTTTTCATACAAAGTGCATAAGTTCAGCTTGGTTTTAAATGAACGGGTTTCAATGGAACAGAAGTCAGAACAGGTGTTTCTTCTGCCACAGAAGTGCAATGCATGGATTGACTGGGCCACAGAAAGCAGGAGAAGCAGATAGAAACTTCACTGCAGAAGAAAGTACTGTAAGAAAATCTGATCTACTGTCTCAGCAGACCTCTGTGAAGAGAATGAAGACACTAGTCTCCACAGCAGTTAATCTGGGGCCTTGCACAAAACCTAAAATGTACTTTGTATAGCTAAAAGAGAACATCAGACCTATGAAAGCTTATTGTTAAGCGTCCCTTGGCTCCAGAGCAGACTTATCTAATGAGCATTCAGACCAAAGCAACACAATTTCAAAAGCATTTATTTTTTTCTGTGAAGGCTGAGCTCTGCTGCATATAACCGTTTGTGTGCAGGACTGATGAATAAGAACTGCATTTATGGATCCAGGGGGATCCAAGAAGTGCCAAGTCAGCAGATAAAGACCTGCTGAGTGCGTTTGCTCTGTAACCACCATTAAGGAAATACAGCTGCCTGAGGTGCCAATCCAAAACAGAAATGGCTTCCTCTAACAGTTTAGATTATGCTTTTAAGTTGAACTAAATTGTCTTCTAAGGAAATGTTTTTGATGTGTCCTGATTTTCAGTTTTTTATATTCTTCCTGGGAAATATGTCTGTCTTAATTCCACTCTAACCTAATTTTCAATCTTTTTCTTTTTTTCCTGTTCCAATAACATGCCAAAAAGGCACTATTCATATTTCCTACATTTCTGTCTTTGTCCACTGCAGGGCTTTGTGTCCTTGACATATTGACTGGTAGGACTAGTGCCCTGTGTGACACAAGTCTTGCTATAGCCTGCATACCATATTCTCCCATGACACAGAATATTTGGCCTGTCAGCATCAGAGTAGATGTGCCATGCACTGAATCTGCAAAGGAAAAGAGGAGCAGAGTATCCTTCTGCATGGAGATGGGATGAAAGGAGCAGTCATCGCTTCCTAGCACTATCACAGCTCAAACAATAAGCACGTACTATGATCCTGACCCCACTGCGAGTCCACAGAAAACTCCTGTGTGTTTTAATAGGAACTTAATGTTCTGTGTTAAGAAGTTGTATGCAGATCTTCCAAAGTATTGGTCAGTCAGTGTCAATCACAAAGAGTCTTTTTAATTCTCTTCATGTTTATCTGCATTTCATGTGATTTGCTACAAGTATATGAGTTAACACCTTTTGCGCATGACAAACCTCCTCACAGTGTGAAAGTTTGGTTTAATTCATAAAGACTGTTAGGATTAAGTAGGTAGTGTAAACCTAAAATCCATATTGCTCTACCTACTAATTTCTATAACATGAAATTGGGGGATGTATTTTATCTTTCCCAAGGTCTTTAATATATGTTCTTTAACCCAATGTACTGGCACTGTAGTAAAATGATTCCTAACATCAAGACACAAGACAAACATATTGAAACTTCACCATTAAATAAGATGTGGTATTTTAACCTCAATTTAATTTGGTATTAAGCTGCATTTCATTAAGCCTGATCTCTATGGACTTATATAAAACACATTGGGTTCCCCTGCCTTAATATATCTTTGATGTCCTCATTCCCTCTTCAGAGCTATGTCAGGCCCATTCAGTACTCAACTACTGCTCTCTTAACTTAAAAAGTTAACATTTGCTGAAGTTGATTCCCAATAATACATGTGCATATTGGCTACCTTCCACACAAAAACTGGTTGTCAAGACAGAGCAAACAGAAAAGAGCTTGCCCTGAATCTTCTACCTCAGTGTGGGGCTAACTGAACCTTCTCTCTCCTATGGATGTGCCGATCTTTGGAAAAAAAAGGCCTGATCATCTGATCATGCAAGAACTGGATTATCTTTGTAACATGACTCCTTTGGCAAGAAAGGTTGCAACTAGACTCATAAATTACTGCTAGTAGAGAGGAGGGAACTATTAGACAGACAGGTGGACAGGCAGAGAAATGGAGAAACTGTGATCCTTGTGCAAGCAAGTAAATATTTTACATTATTTTTATTTTTTATAAAAATTTCTTTAGGAATAATTGCACTTCCTGATGTTTTTCATTTGTTAATAATAATACCCGCCAGCAAGACATTCTGGGGTTTTATGGATGGATGGAAATCTCAATAGACTCTGCATGGGCTGAATGAAGCAGAACAGAAATTGGCAAAAACAGGGTTATTATCTTTGTTATTTAATATTCATAATAGAGTGATAATCAGAGACTCTAAACAAGTTTGCACTGCAGTAGTTTTTCAGCTTAGTCCTTTTTCAGCAAGTTTAAGTGCTGCAGTCCTGATCCTACTGTCTAAACAAGGCTCTGAAAAGTCTGTGATTTAAAGAAAGTTTAAGGCAAGAAATGAAGATTAAATCAAGCGCATGCCTTTCAGAAAGATTCGGTTTCAGTTTGAGGCTTTTCAGGTATAAGGACTGTGTTGGGTTTGTGTGTGGTGTGGTTTTGGTAGCAGGGGAGGGGGCAACAGATGTAATTCCTGTGAGAAGCTTCTAGATGCTCCCCTGGCTCTAAGTTAGACCCGCCTCTGGCCAAGGCCAAGTTAATTAGTGATGGTGTTTGCGCCTCTGTGATAACACATTTAAGAAGAGAAACCTGGGAGAAGGAGGAGTGATGAGAGAAATACCTCTGCAAACACCGAAGTCAGCGGAAGAAAGGAGGAGAAGCTGGGAGGAGGTGCGCCAGAGCAGAGATTCCCCTGCAGCTCCTCATGAGAAGGCAGGCTGTGCCCTGCAGCCCATGGAGGTCAACAGGGGAGCAGAATCCCACCTTCAGCCTGTGGAGGACCCCACACTGGAGCGGGTGGCTGAGCCCAAATGAAGCCAGGACTCTGAAGGAAGCCCGTGCAGTAGCAGTTTGTCACTTGAGGGTACTGCAGCCTGAGGAAGAGACCTATGTTGGAGTAGTTCGTGAAGAAATGCAGCCCATGGGAAGGACTCGTGTCAGAGAAGTTCATGGAGGACTGTCTCCTGTGAGAGGGACCCCATACTGGAGCAGGGGAAAAGTATAACGAGTCCTCCCCTTGCGTGAGGAGGGAGGAGCAATGGGTGATGAACTGACTGCAACCTCCATCTCTTGCCCCTCTGTGCTGCTGAGGGGGAGGAGGTAGAGAAATCAGGGGCAAAGATGAGCCTGGGAAGGAGAGAGATGTGGGGAGAAGTTGTTTTGAAGATATGGTTGTATTTCTCACTGTCTTACTCTGTTTGATTGGTGAATTAAGTAGTGGTGGTGGTGGTACTCAAATCAAATTGATGTTCTTTTTCTTCTCCTAACAAGTTTGTCTTTTGTTTGTGATCATAATGGGCGAGTCATTCCTCCCTGTCCTTGTATTTATTCCGGAGCTTTTTGTTGTATTTTCTCCTCCCCATCCCTGAGGGGAAAGGAGTGATTGAGCGGCTGCATGGTGCTCAGTTGTGCACTGGGTTTAAACCTTGATAGGACACAGGCAAAGTATCACATGAATTAACATTATTTTGAGATTGGTGGGAGGCCACTGTCAGTAAGTTTGAAACCAGTCTTCCAAGGATCTTAGAAAGGAGCAGAAGGAGACGAATATGTAGGAAATATTTTTGGGAATTCTCCAGTTCTCTAAATCAAGAGAAGAGAGAAGGTGGCACATTGTGGGAGTTGGTTATGTGCCAGAGGAGAATGGTTCTGTTCTGTAGGACATCAAGTATCTGCTTTTGGTAGCTGCATCTCAGCCCTAGATGTACCTATGTCTGGAATGACAAGTTAGTTTTAACAGCTAGAACTGCTTTAAATATCCCATTAAAGGAACAATTCCACAAAAACTGAGCATGTAAGGAGTATAATTTGAGTTGTTTTATTATTTAGGATATTAAATAAAGGGAAACAGAAGCTTGTGCATGTCACTGAATAGCAAGTCCAAGCCAACAAGCTTTGTTCCTTTACCTCTGTTCCCATTGCTTGAAGACCTTTTCCAAGTTCATCAAACTCATGGCCCCTAGAACATGGATTTTTAAGGTATTTCTGCATTAGACACCTTCCTAATTACAGCTACTTAACTATATTGTTGCTTCCTGATAAGTATATGGGTAAATCTTAGAAATGGCATAATCTTAATTCTAGCATATTTCTGAAGACATTTCTGTTCTGCAAACAGTTTTAGATTTGAGTTACAGTTTAAGGGATAAATGTTTTTCAGTAAGAGAAACAACTTCAAAAAAATATTTTGTTTATATTCAGTCTTTTCTTCATGAGATTCACTTGTGCTTGTTTAACTTCCATTTGTTGTAGACTCAATTTCAAAGAACAATGATAGCTTCATATTTAGAGTGAATTCAAAAGGGTGGCAGAGGGGTGGGGAAGAGATCTGGGTTGAGGGGGAGAGTTCTGCCTTCCTGACTTTTTAACTCAGTAAATTGAAAAACTTGTTTTATTTTATCTTTCGAATGAAACTGGAGCTGCTGAGTTTATATTTCAGTGAAGGACTAAACACTGCATTCATGCTTGAAAAAGGGTTTCTACCGTACTTTGAACCATTTGTTGCTTTTTATTTTCCCACAGGAGAGTAGATAAAATACTTGGTGCTGAAATTCCTTTTGCATATCTTCATCTATGTTTTGAAAGCTTACCATTACATTTTGATGTTTCATAATGCTTTAAGCACACATAGACCTTTTTTTTCTAGACTGGACTCCTCCAGTAGAGTCCATAGCCTCATTTTTTAAACTTTATGCAAGAGCTGCTTCATATGAAAAGTTTTGGGAAATGCTTAGGGACACACACAGCTGTCAGAGTGACATTTTCTTATCTTAATTCTATTGCTTTCTGGATATTCTTCATGAGTTTAGATACCTTTTTTGCACTCATGTTCTCTTCATAAAATTTGACATCCAGTATAAAGACTGATAGAGGTCAGAATAAAGTTCTTAAGATTAATGTATTTACTATAATTCTGTATTAGAAAGCAAATGGAATTATTTTCAAATATCCTGAACTTCTTCAGGCTTTGTTAATTTTGTTCTTTCTTGTGAAATTTATCTTGAAGTGTTAGCACATTGCTGGCTACTCACCCAAGTATGTATGGTTTTGCTAACACTGTCTCCTGTCCTTGGCCTGGAATATGCCTTTGGCACAGATGAAGGAGTTTTCCTCAGTAACAGTGTTTGAGGATTTCCAGAATCCCTTGATATGAATATGCATTTATTCCCACCATCAAGTCTTCCATCACAGTAAGGCCAAATGAGCTATAGTCTCCAATATCCATTAAAGGAATGATCCTTTTGACCACTATTTTTTATAGGCAGTTCTAAAACCTTTACAACTCTGGCTACTAGAAATTGAAATAGCAACAAAAATATTCTCAGAAATTAAAAACAGAAATTATTTTTTTAAGACCTGCTTTCATGCCCAGTTTTTATTTTATGACAAGAATTTTCTGCCTTTTTTATTTCATCTATGAAACTGATTTTGATAGTGTGTCAGCTTTTAGTACTTGAAGTTATGTTAAAATACTTTCATTCATTCAAAAATAGGAAATTTTAAATAAAAAAAATGTGTTAGAATAAAAATAAAAGTTGACTTTCTAAGGAAAGTCCTATTTATCATTAACGTGTAGGGGAAAAATAAGCCATTAGCTATTCTTAAATACATAGCCTCAGAAATGCAAATATTAGAATTTTTATTTTTATCAGTTTGTAGTTATAACTATCCAATGTTCATATAAAGTCTAAGATGCCAGTATCAGTTGGGCTGTATATTTAAACACTGCAGCATGTCGCACAACAAACTTAAATCATTTTCTACAAGTTCAAGAGGGATTTAAAGAACATGGAAAAGGGTGTGCATGGGGTCAAATAACTCAGGCACACAAGAAGTCTATGTCACAGCTCTCAATTAAGCCTAGTTCTGCATGCCAATCATGTCCTTCACTCACAGCACTTTGAGTCTGCATTTATACCAGCCATTACACATTCAAATAAATGCAGTGTGAGGTCCCATATATATATTCGATTCTCACATTGCATATTCAGAGAAACACACGTTTATTATTAATGTTGATAATGAGATATTAAGTTGTCACAGGGGATTGTGATGAGCAGCATCAAGGCAAGTCTATTGCTAGCATCCACAGTGGAATTTCTGCCAAGGAAATGTAATGAGGAAGATTGGGGAAAAAAAGCAAAGAAGCAACAGCACATGGTAGTGTGAGGGGTGTGTGGGCTGGGAACACTATCTTGGGAGATCAACAGTTCTGCTTGTAGAGATGCGAAGTTTAGCCTGTCATATTTTTTTTTTGGTAGATTTCCTTTTGAAATTAATATCATGCTTATTATAGGTGCCAAACTGACAGCCCTTTAGATTGAAGTTCCCTCTTACAAAATCAGGTGTAGCAAGCAGCAGAAGCTTTTTCACACATGCCTGTCAATAAGTCTCCACCTTGGCCAGGCAAGGACAGAAAAATAGTTAAAATTAATCTTTACTCTATGTAGTTTTCCTGGTAGCAAGGGGACTTTTACTGACACTTGTGTGGTTTCTACTTTGACTTTGAAAATGAATTGCGATCAACACATTTGTCTTGGGTCACTAACAAGCCCTACAGAGGAGTAACATTTGATTGCCTTTACCTCATCTTGTTATTGATAAGTGACACTATCTTTAACACTAACCATGCACCACCATCATTTATTAGGTAGTAATTAAGTTCATAAGGGTCTTAAATGCCTTTAGAAGGAAGAATCTTACAGTAAAATCTGAATTAAACAAACTTGGTTTAGGCCCAAACACATTCCAGTGAATATACCACAGTCCATGTAGCTTTGTTTTCCCATCCCCTAATGCTCCTTTCTCTCTTGGTTCTTCTCAAAATATTGGCTTCAAGTCCCTAAATTCCATGAAAGCTGTCTGCTAAACTTCTGATGGTTTGACTTCCTGTGGTGTAGCTGAATTGTCTGGTCTTCAGGTGTAGTTTATTCAGTTCATAATAGAAAACAAGACAGGAGAAAACTTCCAGAACTCATTTATTTCCTACCTCTGCTCTGTGGCAGTATCAATTTTATCTAGTCTATTCCTGATGGATATTTGTCTAAGATGTTCTCAAAAGCTTCCAAAGAATGAAGTGTATTTATTGCAAGAATGACATTCCGTAAAACACTGTGCCTTCTAATATAGCCAGTGAACTGGGCTAGACAGGCAACCTTAATGGTGTAAATACTATCAAATAATTTCCTGACTAGCCTATGCAGGATTAGTTAAAACAGTTCCTTCTGCTTCACTGAAACTGGGATTGTCAGTCTCCTAAGAAAATTAAGTCCCAACTTTCAGTTATATTTACTGGGGTTTTATCAATATGAGTACCTATACCTTAATTTAAATCTTTACTTGTTCCACAAAGATATGAAGGCATAGCAGCATGTGAAGACAGAGGCTAAGACTAGACATGGCTTAGACTCAGTAGAGAAGTAGGAATGAGGATAGTGGTGATCTTTTTAATTCCCTGGTTAACACTTGTAAAATGGTAACATGATATTGATTCATTCCTCATATGTGCCTCATCCATCAAGCCTGTGCTGACCTATAAAGAAACAGATACACACAGTTTAGCACTGAAAGGGACTTTTGGACATAGTGGAGCTTGAAGCTAAGGATGTAAGTCCCCTGTTTCATGGGACATGGAGGTCAGTGGCTATATTGAAATTCAAGCAGTTGTGAAAGGCCGGATGAAATATGTCTTCCCTGCCCTGTGAGTTACTGTTTTTTATCCTGTGTCAGTGATTCTTAGCTTCTGTAGCCTCCTGGAGGAGGAATCCCAAATGGAGGACACCACACAGGATCTCACTGACTACAAATCTCTTCCAGGCCACAACCTCATCCACTGATTCAATAAATTATAGCAGCAACCAGTGTTGCCATTTCTCCTCTAGAAACAAAGACTGGAAGGAATCGGGTCTTTAGCAAATCCATACAACATAAATCTGTGGAATAGGAACATTCCTGGAAGGGGTCCAGATGACAGAGCAATTAAATGCCAAAAATCACAGCTAGCTATCTCAGTACAAAACTAATTTCTTCATACAGATTTTACCACAAAATGGATGAAGTCAGTGACAACATTTTGATAGCCACCCAAGAGAACTTGTGTGGAGGTATGCATGATGGAAGGGGAGGATCAGAAAGCTGAGAAGCTCTGTGGGCAGTGTTAAATCTTCCTTCTGATTATGGCATTGTAAATGTGGCCAGATTAGAAATGGCAGTATGGGAACCGGTACTTGACAGTCACTCTGCCTTTCAGTTCTTTAGTCTTTTTTGGTCAGAGAAAATGCTGAATTTATGTTTTGAAATGAACACAGAGATTTCTCTGGAATAAATATCTTGACCTTGTATCTTATGTTTTCAAGTAAAATAAAAAAAGAAACCAAATACAAAATTGTCAACAACCAAAACTCCTCCTAAACTCTCATTGTGATGCATTGTCCTGGGAAAGACTGCCAGACTGTTTAAGACCTTTATTGCTTGATCCTGGGAGCTCAACTTGTTATTTACTGATCATTCTCCTGTCATTGGTCATGACCACATATCTGCTTATGTTATTCCTAGCAGGTTCTCCAGCATGCATTGGTTCAAAAATCAATCACTTCCTGGATCCATCATTTCTGTCCTGCTTTTGGGATACATGTCTCAAGGGCTAATCTGCCAGTGGTGGTCTAATGCTGATTACAGTAGTACCTGCTTTTGTCACATGAGGAAAGAAAGTCTTGTCTCTTGCTTCTTCAGCCAAAGCACTTTAATAAATAAATGTTATCAATGAATAAATACATGTATCTCTCCAACAGTACAGAAGTTCCCTGTTGTACATTTATTTATGTTCTGTAAATTTTCACATGGTTTCATCATTCTTCTGGGAAGATGGTTCTTCAAAACATCAATTCATGAGGATTTGTTTGAATTATCCTCTTTTTAGTCTACGTTGAGCTTAATTTAATTCTATTACTTACATTCTTAAGTGATATTCTAAATAATTCACATCTTCTTGTTGCTTATTCCCCTCTATATTGCATATTTAACAAATTTTTAGTTTTATTTATCTTTCTCATTGTTCATTTATTTCTCAGGGTTTTTAACATATGCTTTTGGGTAACCCTTTTGGTGATATTTTTTTCACAATTAAAAGTGAACTCATATCAAAGAAGTATGGAGAATGATGTTTACCTAAGCACTGGTCTATTTTTCTTCCATATCTCATTGCAAGATACTGTACAGTTTCTTGTCATCTTAGTACTGTACTTCCCAAGTTGTTCTTTCATGTAGTATTGAATAGTTATCTTATTGATTTTGCTAGTCTGCAGTTCCTGTTTTGTTCTATTTTCCTATCCATGATTTCCAAATCTCTTAATTCAGGTAATTTTGATGTATTTCCCCATTTTCTCTGATTTTCACAGCTCATTTACTGCTTTGTCAGTCTACCACTGTATTAAGTTATCTAAACATAAGTGAAAGGAAGGCTTTATCTTAAAGAAGATGCTTTGTAGGTTTATAACAGTGTGGTGAGTTGACACTGGCTGGACACCAGGTGCCCAACAAACCCACACGATCACTCCCCTCCTTAGCTGGACAGGGCAGAGAAATTATAACAAAAGGCTTGTGGGTCAAGATAAGGACAGGGAGATCACTCACCAATTACTGTCATGGGCAAAACTGCCTTGACCTGGATAAATTAGCTTAATTTATTACCAATTGAATCAGAGTAGGGTAATGACAAATAAACCCAAATCTTAATAACACCTTCGCCCCACCCTTCCCTTCTTCCCAGTCTTAACTTTACTCCCGATTTTCTCTACATCACAAGTCCTGCCAGCAAACCCGCTCCAGTGTGGCCTCTTCTCTCTGTGGGGCCACAGGTCCTGCCAGTCAGCCTACTCCAGCACAGGCTTTCTACTGGGCCACAGCCTCCTTTGGGCATCCACCTGCCCCGGCATGGAGTCCTCCATGAGTTGCAGGTGGAGATCTGCTCCACCATGGACCTCCATGTGCTGCAGGGGCACAGCCTGCCTCACTGTAGTCTTCACCACAGGCTGCGAGGAATCTCTTCTCTGTTGCCTGGAGCACCTCTTTCCCCTCCCTTTTCACTAATCTTGGTGTCTGCAGAGATATTGCTCTCACATGTTCTCACTCCTCTCTCCTGCTGCAGTTTTCGTTGCACAGGTCTTTTTTCCCCTTCTTAATTATGTTACCCCAGAGGCACTACCACTGTTGCTGATGGGCTTGGGCTTGGCCAGTGACAGGTCCATCTTGGAGCCAGCTGGCATTGGCTCTGTCAGATATAGGGGAAACTTCTAGGAGCTTCTCACAGAAACCATCCCTGTAGCCCTCCTGCTACCAAAACCTTGCCATACAAACCCAATAAACCAAAAAAAAAAAAAAATAAAAAAAAAAATCAGGAAGATAAATACTCAATCAGGGAAAGAGAAGTTAGCAGTGAAGACACATGAGTGTGTGTCATATATTCTGCTATTTACAAGTATTCTTGATTTCACATCCTCAGTTGAAGATGCACATGAAATTTTTAAAAGTTTATTGTTTAAAGACTTAAAGGTTAATTAGTTATGATTGTAAGGTTGGCTGTGCAATATTTTAGATACTCCACAGGAATATTAAATTCTTAGGAGATATTAATTTTTGTGCTGTCTCATTGAGGGCCCTCCGATGTGATCAAAAACACAACACACAACATGGGCCACAACTACAAGATCCTACAAAGCCCTAACATGGGTAATGGGATTCAGAGAGGCACTTCAGGGGAGACTTATATCCCTGTGATCTTCCAAGGAAGTAGAAGAAGGGTGGAAGGGAATGGGAAAGCTCTCATAATCTGAAACAACCCCCTAGGCCTGTTTAAAGTAAGTTGGACCCTCTCTAACTTTCAAATAAACTGAGATTAGAGAAAACTAAGATGGAATAATAATATTTTCAGTTCACTTTTGCAGTGTTAGGAACTTTTTTAAGGTCTTACAAGAATAGTAGCTAATATTTTTAGGATTTGGGTCTTTTTTTTTTTTTTTTTTTTTTTTTGTTTAAGAAATGCATATATTTACATATCCTAAACACAACAAAAAGCCTGATGTTTTTCTTTCAAAGGTATAGTCTACGCCAATGTAAATCTTTCAACAAAACAAAACTTTTTCTTAACTGACCTCTGCTGGAGATGTTTTGTTTTTTACCTAAAAGAGACTCTAGCAAGGACACTGCATGTTCCAGATTTACTCTGTGATTCTTTCTCATTCTGTGACTCTCAACTGGCCATCCATTATTTATTGCATCAGACTGTGTACCTAGATGACCCTGAACAACAGGCAGAGCCTAGAAAACAAAGCAGGATCTCTGCTCAGAGTATTTTACTGTCACAAAGCAGGATCTCTGCACAGAGTATTTTACTGTCTTAATGCACTGCCTTGGAAAGTTATGGAAAACAGCAGAGATCTCACCAGTATCACTTTACTGTACCCAGTAGCTCTCTTTGGGTAAGGCATATTTTCCAGAGTTGCTGCACTCCCAGAACAGCTTCTCTGGCTAATGAGCCAAAGTCTACAGGAAAGCAGCTGCTGTAGTCTTTGCTACTCCTATGTGACAAAACTGCTGAGGTTGGAAGGGACCTCTGGAGATCATCTAGCCCACCCACCCTGCTCAAAGCAGGGTCAGCTATAAAAGATTTCTCAGGGCTGTGTCCAACTTAATTTTGAATATCTCCAAGGACTGAGACTCCACAACCTCTCTAGGCACATTGTTCCAGTTGTTGGTCATCCTCACAGTGAAAATGCTTTTTCTTATCTTTAAACAGATTTTCCTGTGTCTCAGTCTGTGCCCATTGACTCTTGTTCTTCCAATGGGTACCACTGAGAAGAGTCTGGTTTCCTCTTCATTACAACCCCCACATTCCCCAATCAGGTATATATACACATTGATAAGATCCCATGTGAGCCTTCTCTTCTCTGGCTGAACGGTCCCTTTTCCTACAACCTTTTCTTATATGTCAGATGTTCCAGTGCCTTGACCATCTTTCTGGTTCTTCACCGGACTTGTTCCAGTAAAACCAAGCCTCTCTTGTCCTGGGAAGCTCTGTGCTCCAAATTTGTAACATCAGTACTGAGCAGAGTGGAAGGGTCTATAGCTAACCCATAAATCTGTATAGGGGCTACCTGTGCTTTGGAGAAAACAAAAAACAAAAAACACCACAGAAAATGAGGTAAACTTCATTGGGAGCACAGTGAAGATCACATCAAAGTTTTGAGCTGCCTAGATGGTTAAAGGGTTTCTATCTAACTTTTGGCACTATGCTGCATTCCATCATGTGGTTGCTTTCAGAGCAAACAAAAGATCATGTATCTGTAAGAACATGATGTCCTTGTATGTTGTTTACTCCTGATCTAGATCAGTTTTGATGAAGTCTGCATATGACTGAAATTGGGTGCCCAGGAAATCTTTTCTCCAGAGAGGTTTCTAAGATTTTTAAGTGCAGCATTGGGGTGTGCCCTGGTATGAAATGAAGTAATGAAGACTATGTGATATGCTTCTTTTGAAACACATCTCTTATGAAAAATTCAAGAGGAAATGCTTCCCTTTTGTTCACTGCCAGTTCATCTAGTTTGCAGATGAAGAAAAGAGAGATGATTATTTTGGGGTACTTTAATGTGTGGGAGCTTTTAAGTGGATATAGATTTGTTCTGTTTGTTGTCAAGGTGCCAGAAGTTCTTGAAGCCTGATAATGCTCTCTCCATGTTTTATTCAGGTTGTCATCAGTAATGAAATATAATTTAATTTTACTTTCCTATTATACTTTTCTCATCTCACTATCAAAAAAACCTGTGCAGGATATTTTTTTATCACTGCTCACAAACAAGGGAGCTTTAAAAACAAATGTATGCAAAGAATTAATGCTTTTGTAGAAAGGCTTTAATTTATTATTTAGCTCTATTTCTCCAGTGATAGCAAGAATATGCTTTTTATGAACATCATAGTACCCTTAATTCTTGAAGACAATTTACACATTAAAAATAAATTGCACAATCCCAATAGGATTCAGCATGTTGACACATTTTAGATTAAGGATGGTAATGTTGATGACTGCTAACTTTTAAATAAGTAAGTTAGATGGAAAAAAGTGATTAGCAAGAGCTGTGTTAAAAAAAAAAAAAAAAAAAAAAAAAAAAAAGCAAAGTAGAAATTATGAAATATTCCTTGAGATAGTTAGCCTTTTCTCTCCAGGATGGGATCTCAATACTTTTTTCCTTTGCACTACTGCTAAGTGTCTTTAATAAAAAACAAAACTTCTTAAGATGTCAGGCTGAAGTCTGGAGAGAGACTGCAAATATATTTTCCTAGACATTCACAAGGTCTGAATATTTATTTCTTCCACCATTCCTGTGGAAGCTAATTTGTTTAGTCTGCTAGTCTTTGTGTCAACTCAATGTCCAGCCATGAAATCAGCTGGCTGGCAACATAGAAATTGCTGCGCTGCTTCTTTCTGGTCATAACTGGTAAAATTACCGAAGAGGATTTCCTTACACCAATGGAGTAGCCCTGTCTTACTCATCAGGAGAATTGATCCCCTTCAGCACTTAATCTCTAGCCCCACTGTAGAAGATCATTGATTTCTCCTTTCTCCCCAACCCTGTTGGAGTGATACTTGGACTCTTTTTGTACTCTTACTGCTTCTGTATCATCATCCTGCAGCCCTGACACCCATTTCTTAACAAAAATCTTCATCCTTCAGAACCACCTGCAATCGTTTCCTCTTAATATTCCCCATCATGCTCCCACAACTCCTCTTCCTGCTCCTAAAAATGCACTTTTTTGAAACAGATCTTAAAGAGAATCAGCCCATTGTCTATCAGGTACCTTCTCTGTCCTTTTGTAGATTTTTATTTAAATCCTATTTCTTTTGCATTCCTTCATTAGGTTGCTGTCAAAACCATGTGTATTTTTGCCTCAGGATAATAGACTACATATGCATAATACATAGTTCAGATGTCAATAGATTTTATTACAGTTTAAGATGGTGGTTCTGCTTAATTTTATGCTATCCACAAACTAGATAGTAAATTGTTGGCTCTGATAGGAAGGTTATACTACAGGCTAAATTTTACCCTGAGATACATTCAGATGTCTTTCTACCAGAATTAGAATTTGGCCTATAATATATTTGGGAGTGAAACATAGAAATTCTGGTCTCCTTGTCAGACCTGACATACAATTTTGCTACATTACAAAAGCACCTCCCTGATATAAAGAAAATGAAAAATCCTCAATTCATGTTGAATTTATATGGTTAATATTACCTGATAAAATACAAGTGAATGAACAGAACCTTGAGGGGAGGTTGGATTGGTGAGAGAGACAAGACAGCCAGAGAGGCGTTGCTATATGCCTAACAGAAGTGCAAAAGCAAAGATAAATGTAGGTCAGTGGAAAATCCAGGAGCAACAGTAAAATCCTGAGAAAATTCTAGAATAAACAATAAAAAGTGACCTGAAATGGGGTTTATTACTCATCAAATCTCAAAACACAATCAAAGCAGATGTAAAAACCAGAAATCAGTGCAGCAACATGAGTCTTTTTCCTCTCCTTTAGCAGTGTATAAGAAATAAAGTAGAAGATTTTCAAACTCATCTCTTTATGTCTACTGGGTCACAAATTTCTGAAACAAACTCCCACTTGGAAATACCACCAAAAATTCTTTCCTGTCCACCAAAGAACAAAACCAAGCAAGACACTGATCTGACCTCACTGTTCAAGTGGAAATGCCATCCACATCACTGATAAAAAGATGGCATATTTCTCACCTGACTTCCCAGTCTTGACTGTTGTCTCCTAGACTCCAGAGTTCAGCAATAACTGGTCCTCCCATGTGAGGAGGGGATAGCACAGCTTGTGTGTGTCCTGGTTCAAGACCAGGCTCCAGCTGACTGCATAAAGCCAGCTGCCTCTATCTTTTCTCACGTTTGTAATCTGGTGACTGAATACATGGCAGCTGTGCTTTTGATGTGTGCAATAGTTAGAACAAGGAGTGGAGAGTGTGAAAAGGCACACAAGAATTAGGAGCACGCTCAAAATTAGAAGATTCTTAAAAAAAAAAAAAAAGAAATAAAAATCTAGCTGGGCTTCTGTATCTCTCTCCCTCTCAAATTACTTCCTGTGACATCGTTTCTAATAGTCTATCCCACACAAGCAAAAATGTGTCAGACACAAGATCACTAGGACATTTTTGGGGTTGTTTCATCTAAAGATAAGATATCCCACCCACAAGGGTGCATCTTTTCTATATAGAGCAGACTTCATGGTAGCAGATATTTGGAAGCAATTAATCACACCAAAGAGAAACAAACCTAGACATAAATCATTAAACTAAAAAGAACATGATCTTCTTCTTTACCCCCTTGAATCTCCTTGCCTACCTCCATGATGCTTTCAAGGAAGACTCCTGGCTTGCTGAGAAAATACAATGTTACCAGTGCATTGTATGGCTTATAATCATAGCAGGAGGGTTTTTAAAAATATTTCTCCCTTCGTATTCTTGTTTTTTCCCCCTTGTGTGCCTATGATGTGAGTATATCTTCCTGTATATCTTCCATACTGAAAACTCCAATATATAAAGAGAACACACTCTATTCAACCATCATTAAGCATCATTTGCAATCTTGTACTTTATCATCAGTGTACTGTCCATTCAGCAAGTTTTCATGCTTGAAATACCCATGCTGACCCTTGAGATGTGTCAGCTAGTTTATGTAACAAACTAGTTCTGATAACATGCTTTTTATTACTACTATCTTCAGTGGCTCAGCTCTCATTCACATTCATTGTACAATACAAAATCCTTGCATCTCTGACCTTATTCCCCGTGACCTAGTTGTAATACTTTATATTTAATGGTCTTATTGTTGAACTGCCCTTGGAGGGATCTTTACACTTCTCCTACGGAAGTCTCCTTGAGATATGGTGTCTTATCACAACATTTGCGCTTTAAAGTACACTATCAGGACCTAAATCACCAGCCATCTCACTAAATATGGCTTCTAACTGTAGGAGAAGTTCAGCTGTGTCCTTCATGAAGGGCAGTTATTTTAGGAAATGAGAATAAATTACAGAAGGACAGGCAACAGACCTTGATCTCTGCTTTACTAGTCCATACTCGTTTACTGGTTATGTCCAGAAGAGCCCCTAAACTGGCTGGTGCAGGAAGCACACTCCAGTTAACTCATTACCAGGTGATGAGAGTCCTTAAAACGGAGAAGTTACACAGCTGATTATATTCTTATCGTTTGTAAAGCAAAATAGTGACAATTTTGACATAGATAATACTGGGACACAACTAACTGGAAGAACCAACTAGCCAAAACAGAAGTCTTGGAATTTGACTGGTGTAGACATGAAATAGGATGGGCACAAGTGTGAGTGCAAGTACATACATGGTAAGAGTACATTAAGTGTGCAAATGAGAGAGATATCTAACTACAAAATCTCTGTTACAAAGGGATATCCAGTGCTGCCAAAGAGGAAACAAGAACTAATTATGTTTAGACTTTTAGCTACTGGATGCTTTAAACCCATGGAAAGATATTTAGCCAGAAACATGCAGTTCTGCCCCATTGGCTGCAATCTCTGAATAAAAGGAAACTTGAATTGTTGCTATTTATGATTAACAAAAGTGGCAGACCCTAAAGAGTCAGCACATGATTTCCTTAGTTGGATATAAGTTCCTTCTCAAAATTAGCAAAGATCTTGTTTACCTTTATCAGGAAACTAGATGACCCAAATGATATTACCCCATCCCAAAACTTAGGAAACTTATCTACAACATAGCTAATTAATCAGTGATAAGGGCCAAGTCCATCTTTACTTAAAACCCCTTTAGAAAGGACTGTTTCACTCAACTTCAAACATTTGCAATGTATATACCTCTGTCTGAACTAGCTCCAAGTACAGTCAATGAAAAGAAATAAGCACACTCAGGATGTGAATCACCTGATTTATTTTAGCTTTCTACTTTACGAGACGAATCACATCTTGCCTGCTTGTCTTTGTCTACATGGGAAGTCTAGATTACTTTTTCAGATGTAGATGATTACCTTGTAGGTGCTTCTTTTGGAACAGATGTACATTATCCTTCAGAGCTTTTTGATATTTTGTATGGTTGTGCAACAAACTGAACCTATGTTAAGTTTTTGAAAGCAAAGAGGATTAATGGAGTAATGACAAGAGATTGTTACAATGACTGGTGAAAAAATAGATTAGTCCATCTGCAGTTCCTTCAAGACCCTAAAAGGTAAAGAAAGTCTCTTCATGGTTAGCAGAATTAATGTTACCTACTGCGTCACCTACCATTCCTGAGTGGGAAGGCAAAAGCAAGGTGAATGAGGCTGTAGCAAGCACCATATTCTGCATTTTGACTTCTCCCTATGCCAAAACTGTTGCTGTTAACTGTAGACTTTCCTATACCATTGCGGCTGTTGAAGTAAAAGAATGAACCAGCCAATCCCTGCCTCAGGGGTATTTTACCAGTCTCTATAAGGTCACCAGACACCACCTATCTGTGGTGGGGAAAAGAGCTTACAGAAGAGAAAAGTTTAGTAAATAAAATCAATTGAGAATATGAGGCTAAGTGATGGGAAGACAGAAGAAAAAGCTTGTGTTCTGGAAGAGCTGGTCAAGTGGATTTGCAATAGCAGGCAGTGATAGTAAAAGTAAGCAAAAGAATGAAAACAAAGGACATTTAACAGATATATAAAAATATAGGCAGGTCTGGCAGGGACAAGGATCTGGTTTTAATAGTCTCAAGAAAGAATTGGGGATCTAAATGTAAAATATAGACTGATGCAATATTTGTTGCATGCATTTATACTTGTGAGTAAGGCGTATCTACTGGAAGCATGAACATTGCCTTCTGGATCCCCTACCTCTTTCTTTATGGTTGTCATTTCATCAGGGCTTCCACTCTCTGGGAAAGTAAACATTGTCCACGTGTTTGTCTGAATCCAATTGCATGGGATACTGGTTGTTGGGTACAAGCCTAATACCAGTGCTGAAAAGAGAAAGAATGACCCAGACATGACCCTCTCCTCTGCCCTTTCTTATTTATTTCCTTCCTATTTTTATGAGTCTGAAAAAGCCACATTTCTTAGAAACATCTCAGTACAGTCTCAGAATAATTCAGCTTCTCACTCAGAATAAATGGGCTGCTTGGCATATCCTGGCAAAAAAAACCCATGAAGTACTGTTAACATTTTGAAAACAAAATTTGAAGAGTGAATCGAAAAGAAAGAACACATATGTGCAAAACATATTCACCATTTGAACCATCTTGAGCATCAAAAAGGGCCACCTCTTCCTGGTCTGAGGGAGATATAGGCACCAAGAGGAAACAGAGAAAATGATTAATATTAGAAATATAATGCATAAGCAGGGAAGTCTCTTAAAAAAAAAAAAAAAAAAAAAAAAAGAAACAAAACACCAAAACCAATAGTATTCATAATCTGCAAAGAAAAGACTGGTAACTTCAAAAGGTTTCCCAAATGCCTACCAGCTACATACAGAACCATGGAAATGTAGCTGCTCTCTGAGGAGTACCCTCCAAATATATTAGGCACTCTATGGAAGAGTAAGAACAGTAATAATTTGACCAAAGACACATTGGAAAAACTGCTATTCCTGAAGAACTTTACGGTTCACGGAGAACAGGCATGACTCTACTATCTGATCCAAAGAACAATAATTGATAAATTTCACAGACCTGAATTTACCCACTTTGAAGTGTGCAAGGGGCAAATCAGGACACAGACACATGATGCTTTGATCTCTAGACATTCCAAAGTGACCAAGTGTGCACATCTTCTAACGCCCCAGTAAATGCAAGGTAAGAGAAATTTAAGGTAACATATGTTACTTCACCTCTGTAGCTTAATCAAGAGCCTAAGGCTACTTTCCTGTTAATCAATTATCAGGCTTTTGTTTTCAGAAAAGTTCTTATCTCTAGCAGCGACCCAAGTGGAGTGATTAGACTTTTGAGAGTGGTTAATATCCAAAGCCAAGTCTTTTTTTTTTTCTTTGCATTGATTTAAAAAATACAAATGCAGACATTGCTTGTGGTTTCTAAGATCTATAACTGTCTGAGGGATTTTCAGGGAATTAAATCTCTTAGTTCAAGAAGAAAGAAGTCACCTTCAGTAAAATAAATATATAACCAAATTTTATAAAGTTTATAAGAATGTTTGGCTCCTGCCCCCCCCTCCAACTCCTGTGTTATCTGTCTCTGAAGACACAGCACAAAGGAAATACAGTTAAAAAGATCAATGACCTTTGAACACACAAGTCTCTGAAAAGAAAGATGTCTTGTTTTCTTGTCAGTAACTTTAGTATTCCTTTCATGAAATACAATTTAGTCAACCTATTAAAATGCAACCATAGATCTCATTAATGAAAATCTGCTAATTTAGCTTTTCTCCAATTATAGTGTAAGGTTTGGTGTAGGAAAAAAAAAACAAAAACAAAAACAAAAACAACACACCAAAAACAACAACCGATTTCTCCAGCCTTTCCATTGTCTGTAGTAGAAAAACAAAATGAAAAAGCTTTCTTCAGGCAAGAGAACATTAAAACAATTATCTCCTCCTTTCTTTTTTAAGTTCTGTTTTCCCTTTCTACCTTTCCATCTCCCTCCATAGAGGGATTGTTATCTGGAATAACAAAATCTATCCACTAAGGATAAAGGATGAGCAAAATTTATGGAAGGTGAGATTTTCTGAACCATTCATTTGCAAAGTCATTTAATGTTCATAACTCTTTCTTTCTAATTTAAAACTGTATGGTTTAAGTCAGATCTCTCTTGGACTAGTTTAACACCTGAACAATTCAACTGGGTTTGCTTCTCAACTGCGTTGCATTTTGCACAGTGATTTATACCTGAAAAAATGAGTGCTAGATGTTACAGCTCTGCTTTGGGACAATTCTTCATGCACCTTGCAGAGAGGCAGATGATTATCTGCAAGACATAAAGCAGCAGAGATCTGGTCCTTATGCCATTTATGGATTTAATTCTGACTTGCAGCTGCGCCAAAATCGGGCTATTTTGCATGGATCATTCAGAGGAAAGCTAAAATTATACCCTATGAAAGAGGACAGTATGTATATGACCTCTACTCCTTTCTCCTATTCTATCCTGTCCTACCCTATCCTTCTTCAAACTAGCCAGACACAAGCCAGCAGCAGCCTTGGAGCTGTACAGCTGGGGCAGTATTGTACTTTGCCCAAGTCAATATGCTTCTGCTTTTGTGAAGACAAAGCGTCCCAGCAGGACACGGTGGTTGGTCACAGTGCCACACTAGAGTGGCTGACTGGCTTCCAAAACTACTCAGCTTCTACTTATCTCAGAGTACGTGCTGAGGAGTTTGGGACTGTGTCTGGACCCACTCCTGCTGGATTAGTCAAATGGTTTTCACTTAAAATGGAAGACAGCTGATGTTCTTCATGGTTCTTACTCACTCTGGGAATCCATTTACAGGTAGGGACCAATTCCCAAGGAAGACTTTTGATTCTCAAACAAAAGATTTTTACCATTCTTGAATTCCTTGCAAAAATAAATCCTGTCAATCCCTGCCATAATGCCAGAGATTTATTTGGTGTTTCACACTTTATCCATTGCACACTTCAAAGCAATCAGGAGGACATTGCACTTTCCTGTTAGCTGGTTAGGTAAGGCAAGCAAGGGAGGGAGTGCACGCAGCACCCAGGGAGTGTTTGCGGTGGGCTATATCACCTAGGGTTTCACAAGTTTCACAGCCTTCCTTTCACATTGTCCAGCTGAAAAGTGATGAATATGCGAATTACCCTGACCAGTTTTGCACTAAGATATGGAGAGTGTAAGCTGCATAATGCTGTCATATGCATTGGAGAGTACTGTCAGAAATTCCAGCGCATAGACTGTGACCATACTCAGACATAGCAAATTCCAGTAACACTCATTTCAACATATCTATGCCTCTTCAGATAACAGTTTAATTTTGATCTAATAAGCAATGGAGCCTCAGGCTGGAATGATACCTTACAGCCCATGTAAACATGAGAAGGCTGCCAAGTCTGTCAGCATAAACACCCCAGACTGCTGTTTCCTTGTGTTGAGAAAAGCTCCTTAGAAAAGAATGTGATGCCTCTGCTCTCTGAAAAAAGTAAGCAAAGGGTCCATTTAGTATGTATTCTCTGGGAAATTATTTCTAAAGACAGAGATCTGAAATCAGAGTATAAATAATCTAAGACTGCTCAGTGTTGCATGTATCACACAGGAGTCAGGAGCAAGAGTACAGAATACATCATTGCCTGTGAGACTGCAGGTTTTGGAAACAACCAGTTCACCATGGGCATGCTCAGAGGCATATTAGCCTAGTCACTGGTGACTTGATATTCAACACAACATCAGTTCCTCAACCAGTGTAAACTTGAAAATTTAATGTTTTAATCCTCACAAGCCCTTTACATCATAGCTGAAGATTATATCCATTACCCTGAGAAGGAGCCTGGGGCAATGAGTCTGAGGGCTCTGACAGAAAACTAAAAACAAAGGGCCTAAGACAACATCACTATGTAGCTTTGTGCCCATTCTTGTTTCAGAGATTTCCACCACTCCTAATAGAGGCAAGCTGCAACCTGGCCTGTTAAGGAATAGGATTTCCTCACCATCCAATCAATTCTTCCCAAATTGTTCCCAAACAGATGCCCTTGTCACCTCTCCCTCCATCTCCCTGTCCCATTTTGCACTAGGTGGTGAAAGTCAGCAATGAAGTCTTGAGTGAGATGTCTTTAAGCTTTGTGGAATTTCCTACTCCTTCCAGTGGCTTGGAGCTTTTTTGGTCCAACTCTAGAGGCAAAATGTCAATAATGTGAAATGTCCCAGGCAGTTGCAGAATCCCTGGAGCAATGTATAATTTTAAAGTAGACAAGAGTTTTGACTTTGGGCTCTTATTTGTCATGTAAGCACAATGGGGGATGTTACAGGGCCAGATTCAGAAAATCTTAAAGTATTCCAAATGCCTAGTAAAGGAAAAAGAAATGCATAATCAAAGGAAAGCACACTTGCTTGACACCTCCTAGGATATTTATTTCTGACAACATGTGAGATACATGAGAACCTATATCCTAGAAGCTTTTTTCTTGTAATTTTAAATGCTTGTGCATCTTTGTTCATACATTCTCCAGGACGACTGCACTTAACCTAAATAACAAAATAGAATGGGGGAAATGTTGACATTGCCTTCACTCCCATATTGACAATGCAATACCTCATTACATTAAAATGCACCGTCGACAAGTTATACACAGTATAAAAATACAAATTGTGTTTATGAGCACTTTGCTTCAATGTGAATATATCATGAGTGGTGAAGTGTGTGCTGCTTGCCTCCTGTATAGTCTCTAACACTCCTATCTATCCTTATGCTAAGGTGGTAACAGAGAAAAACTAAAACGCACCGTCAAACAAAACATATACAGGAGGTACTGTGGTAAACAGCAAAAGTATTTGTCAAACCATGTGTCTGTAATTGTCTAAGACAAGGAAATGGAAGTGGAAATGTGACCCACAAAGAAAATTATCATAGCAAAAACTCACAGAAAATAAAACAATACTTTCAAAGAAGCATTTTGGCAGTTTTGCTAGAGGCGAACTGTAGGAGAAAAGTTTAAGGTTTCCCTTTTGGCCAGAAGTTGCTGATGAGAATAAACACTCTTGCTTTTTGGGGGACTGTTCATACTCACAGGGAAGCCCAAATCAGCTGAGATGCTGTGTTAAATGGGTCAGTTGGCAGCTTCATATTCAAGGCTAGCTGGAAAACAAGAACTAAACTTTGTGAAAATGATCAACTTTTGACATTTCTCTTCTCATAAAAGCTTTTCAGGCTTTATTGATAAAAAGATACTCCAAGAGAATTATCCTAGCTGATATCCAGGAGTGGAGGACACTAACATTATTAAATGTCCCTTACAGGTGGTTTTAAGAATACACAACAAGAATGCCTTCTCTGCATGACCTGGATTTGATCTCCCAGATGACGGCTCATCTCCAAGATATGGTGTCTGTCAGGCAGGCAGGCAGTCTCTGATTAGAGTTGTCTCACATCATATAAATATGAAATGTTAAAGCAGGACCACAAAGGGGCTAATTATGTTTTCTGGAGAATGTAACATTTTCCTCCAGATAGATGGCCCTGATTTGAAACAAATTCAAGCCTGCTTTAAGGGATTTTTTTTTATATCTGTCTTCGCCTGGGTCAATCTTTAACTTAGACCAGGAATTGCATCCTATATCTGTTCATGCTTCCTGATTGTTTCAGACTATTTACAGCTCTGGATTCAGTTTCTATAGAGAGACTGATGGTTGAATCAGATGATGACAAACACAAGGAATATTTATTGAGTTAGACCATCCCTTATTACATAAAACAATGTTCCAAATATTATTGATAATCTTATTATGAGTTGTTATACACAAACAGTATTCCATCTAATGTGTATACCACAAGAACAGGCGCAATCATTCAAACACAAGCCCTGCCAGCACATTTGCACACCAGGTGCCCTGTGACGACAGAACCACCACTGTCCATCAGCCATGTGGTGTGGCAACATCAGGGAAGTCATGTTCCCAATAACTAGGGAGGTTATCTATGTTGGTGGTGGTGAGCAATCGCCAACAGTATGAGCTACTTTGACTGGGTATGAGAGCATATGTGCTCCTCTGTTCTGGACATGCAGCAAAGACGGGGTCCTCTTCTTTACAACTGGCAGTCAGATGTCTCTATAGATCTCCTTGGGGTTTTGTCCACCCCCCCTTTTTTTTTTTTTTTGTCCAGGAAAACTAAACTACTATGGTTCATGCCTATATCGGTGATCTCCTGTCTAGGTGTCACATGGATCACCGGCCAGGTATTTTCATGCTCATCTTGCCATGATGTTATTAATTTGTCATTGATCTCAGGCAAGCTATTATTTTTTTCTATTAGTTTCAGCTTAAAGCTATTATTCTATTAGTTTCACCATAAAGCTTCAGGTGGCTTCCATTTCATATACCAGCCACCCTGCAGCCACAGTTTACATTTTACTCCATCTTGGCAGATTTCTAGCATCAGGGGAAGGTCTTGCATACTTCTCCAGGATGGCATACTAAGACACTTCTGACCAAAATTAAAAAGAAAAAAAAAGAACTCTCCAGCAAAAAAAAAAAAAAAAAGTTTTGTTGAAAAATTCCCAGTAAACATTTTTTTAGGACAGTTCTATCACAACCAGAATTTGAGACTCTTCATAATTTCTTGCATAATTTTTACTCCAGATTATGCTCAGACCCAAATCAATCCCAGCTGGTTTGGGGAGCAAAACTACACTACCTAGGCCTCATATAAAGTTTTCCATTTTATTCCGTCATGGTCAGTGTCATTAACCACACTATGGACAAAGCCAGCTACAACTAAGACTAAGCAGCATAACTTTCCCAGTGCTACCACCAATCAGCAGAGCTTGAACACTCAGTCTTTGGCCATGTCGTGGTTTAGGCCTGGTTGGCAGCCAACCACAATGCAGCAGCTCTCTCTCCCTTCCCCTCCGGCAATGAGAAGGGACAGAGAGCCAGGCTTGGGGTTAGAGATAGGACTGGGATGCGGAAAAATTTCTGCTTTATGATCACGAGCAAGAGGCAGACTCATTAGGGGAAGAAAAAAAAGAACATCCATTTATTACAGACACGAACAACACATAACAGAGTAGGACAGTGAGAAGAATTGCCACATCTTGAGAACACCTTCCCCCCACCCCTCCCTTCTTTCCGGGCTCAGCTCTGCTCCCGTTATCTCTACCTCCTCCCCCAGTGGTGCAGGGGCAGGGAATGGGGGGTGCAGTCAGCACTGCCACTTTCTTCATCTTCAGTGAGGGGAGTGTCCGGAACTTCTTCCCCCTGCTCCATCGTGGTCCCCCTCTCACAGGAAATAGTCCTCTACAAACTCTCTGCAACGTGAGTCCCTCCCACGGGCTGCAGCGTTCTCCACACTGCTCCGTCATGGGTCACTAACTTCCTCCGACTGGATTCCCTCCCACGGCTGCAGCCCTTCCCGAGCTGCTCCGGTGTGGGACTCCCCCGCATGCTGCAGTCCTCCCAGCACTGAATTACAGCAGCGGGGCTGCCTTTTCCCATGAGACCCCGGCCTTCTTGGGGCACAGAACCTTGATCATCTGAACAGGAACCACAGGCCATAAATCAATGGCTGCTCCACCGTAGATCTTCATGGGTGGCAGGGGGGGCCGCCCTGCCGTCTCACCACAGGATACAGGGGGGTCTCTGCTCCGGCACACCTCCCCCTCCTTTCTTCCTCTGTTCCTCCACTGACCTTGGTGTTCATGCAGCTGCAGCAACTCTTCCTCACAAGTCCCACTGCCCGTCACCACGTCCCTTCTTAAATACGTTATCGCAGAGGCGAAGCCGATTGGCTCAATTTCCCAAACAGAAGTGGAGGTGGCTTGGAACTGGGGGAGCTTCGAGAAGCTTCTCACAGGGGGCCACCCCTATAGCCCTCTCCCCTGCCACCAAAAAACTCCACCACTCACTCAACCCAGGACGGACCACCATTAATTCAGATATCCTCTTGCTTCCAACTGAGCACAGTTTGACTGAATCAGAGGACTAAAGTAAAAGCCAGACTAGCAGTAAACTAAAATCAGTGCAAACAGGGGCAGGAATCTCAGGTTGTTGTAGCATGGCCCAGTTGTGCAGTCAGCTTCCCTGAAGGAAGCCAAAGCTTTGTGAGCCCAAAGTTAACATCCTGCTTAAATCTTTTATCAGGGGCAGAGATGGAACTGATTAACACCCTGGTTGTCTCGGAATGAGTAATGACTCCACCATTTGTCTTGCTCATTGTATTTCTCCTCCCCTGCCCTCTCTTCATCCTCATTTCTTATATCCTAAGCTTCTCACATACCTGCTATTATATCATTTGAGCTAAGCATTCCTGACAATTTCCCTTCGTCTCTTGCCTGGCCAATCCTTGGATATGAAACTTTCATAAACTTATGAAGCATTAGCCTGGATTCATCATGGAGATGTTTTTCCTCCTACAGCAGAAGAAAACTATCTGGGGATGTCACAGATGTATTTTGAATGTTTGCAGTACTGTTAAGTGCAGCTGTTTTCCAGAAAAGACTAATCAGTTCTCTCCTTAAAAATGACATGGTATTCCTAGGTACTTCCTAGGAAAGTATTGATATTTTTATGGGAATTTTTTATGCCATCTAGTTATTTTAAGTGGTATTCATCAAATAAAATATAATGTGTTCATCTGAATTAGTAGCAAGCAACTACATTTATTATCAATATGGTTAATTTTATACTAAAGTACAAACCTACTTTATATATAGATACTTCAGAAGCTGAACAGTCAGCTCCAGTATAGATATCCATACTGTAGATGATCAAACTTTAGTGGCATGCAACCCAGCCCTTTTGCTTATCTAGTTTTGTTGCTTCAGTCATACATAACATAAGGACTGCTGGTCACTTCCCTGATCTCATCTTCCAGCTCAGGATGCTGATGTAATGGACATATTCAGTTTGGATGCAAGAGTTGAAATCAAAAATTCAGCCAGGACTTGTTAGTCCGATGGGTTTACTTCTAACAAAAATGTTAAGGACCACCTGCTTTTGGAGCAGAGATATTTAAGTGCTATCTATTTCCAGCCGTTCTCTGAGTTCTTTTCTGGCACTATATGGTGCTGCTGTAGCCTTTGTAAGGTGAGGTCAACCTGTAATAACAGGTCAGGTCTTAGCTCAAAGAATCCATTTACATTGCTATGAAGTTTCAGCTGGCCAAAGCATACAGAATAATGACAGCTTTGAAAATCAAGACAGCTGTGTACAGTGAAGCACTATGCATAAGGCATAAAGAAAGAATTACAAGGAGTTTCATTAGAGACAATTAAAAAAAAAAATCAAATCATGCAAATGCTCATGCACAGGAGCTGTATCCACAACATATCCTCTGACTCCTTCACATAAACTAGGCTATGTATGTTTTCTCTAACAGGATTTGGAAACTGCTTGGTATGAGATCTACTTTTCCTCAGTGAAATCAAATGAAATCACCATACAGAAATATGCAGACTGGTTAATTCCTGAGAAGGTTGTAAAATTCCAACAGGATCTTGTGTAATAAGTGGTGTGCAATTTTGTGCTCTTTCTCTTATTTTCTAGGTGAATTTAATTTTCTTTTGGATTGTGATTTCTGTTGAGTCTAATAGGAGCTTTTTGATAGAAGTACCTTTGGCACCTTTCTTTGTTCAGACCATTTGCTTTGTAGGCAGCTGGGTTTTCTTTTTTTTTTTTTTTTTTTTTTTTTTTTTTTTTTCCCTCCCCTTTTTTAATCAATGCAAAACCCACTGCAACAAGAAAGGAAAATTGATCCATTTTCACTTTCCAGCTGACACCAATCTAACAGATTAATTCCATCACACTTTCTCCTCCCTACTATGTTTTATTCACAATTTTACCAGTCCTCATTACCTAATAGGCCCAACTCCGTGTGTTTCTATTTGATCAAAATGTGATGAAACCCACAAAGTCCAGTATCTGTTTCCTCTTTCTTCATCGTCATCATCCTTCATCAGCTACTATATCCCATACCACAGTTATCCTACCACTGTTCTTTTCTTTCTTTTCTGTTATTCCTTTGTATCACTTAATGTGTTGATTTGGACCTGCTGAGTGGTAATGGTGAGACTGCTAGGCTGCTAAGTAACTCATAACTATGTCTGATTGACTGGACATTTCCCAGCTTGCTCCTGCATGGCCTTTCTGTAAATGGAAATAAAATTATTCTTTAATTATGACCAGTATCTCATGCTACAGGGCACCAGACACCCCTTATCTCTATTTAGAATAATACAAACTACAAGTCAGTATTGAGGTACCAGGGATCTGAGCATATTGTGACAGACTGAAAACTAAGAGAAGTTATTGCCTGTAGGGAAACATCTTAGTAGCATTTCAATGGAGGAATGGGAGACTGGACAAAGCTCTGAGAAGCTTCACTGCTGTTGGTTTTTATCCTGTGTCCTGTACAGTGATCCATTGCTATTGCTTCTTTTTTATGCTTAATGATCTCTCTGAAAGAGTCATATTAAAGCACTATTTCCTTAGTTGTTCGTGTTTGTGTTGTGTTTCAAATACTGTTGATGACATGCACTTAACATTTGCAAGCTGAAGTCTTCACTCCAAAATGTAAATGCCTAAATGAACCATCTCAGGTTTGTACATCATGGTGTGATGAGAAAGGTCATAGAACTGGACTCAGAGCAGTTGTCATGGTGTAGTAACTCCTTCACCAGAAGTCGTGAATCACAATTAGATCAGCAGTATGGACCACAGGTTAAGACAGTGTGCAGGGATACTCAGAAATAAGGGCTGAGAGCTGAAGCATGCTGAGAGAGATCTCTGTGGAAAGCCATGGCTCCCATCTCCAGTCTCCCTGTTTTTTGCTTTTGGCAAGCAGTGATGTCTCACATTAAGGCAATATACTATTGATAAAAATACTGGCTGCATCTTGCCTCTTTGAGACAGCACCTCCCAGCTTCTGCTTAGTCTCAACAAGCACATTTAACCTCTTGTCTGGGAAAGTGACATCATTTGGCATACTACATTTGAAAGGTGGGTGGGCCATCCAAGCCCCTGCAAAAAATGAATTCTCTAACTCTAGCAATTATACAGAAATATGGAACCACTGATGAACAGGAGAGAGACCCAGAGAAAAAGGACACAGAAAAGACTGAGGTATTAATTACCTTCTTCATCTAGGTCTGTACTGGTAAGACAATCCTTAAAGAATCTCAGGCCTCTGAGACCAGAGGGAATGTCTGGAGAAAGGAAGAGCTACCCTCAGTAGAGGAGGATGAGGTTAGGGTCTCTAGACCTACATGAGTCCCTGGGACCCGATAAGGTGTACCCATGAGTGCTGAGGGAGCTGGTGGACTATACTTCAAGTCCACTGTCAAACATCTTTGAAAGGTCATGGTGATCAGGAGATGCTTCTGAGGTCTGGAGGAAAGCAAATATCACTTCTGTTTTCAAGAAGGACGATCCAGGGAACCAAATGCTGGGAAGCCTCACCTCAGTCATAGAACCATAGATTCACAGAATGGTTTGGGCTGGAAGGGACCTTTAAAGGTCATCTGGTCCAACCCCTTTGCAATGAGCCGGGACATCTTCAACTAGATTACGTTGCTCAGAGCCCTGTCCAACCCGACCTTGAATGTTTCCAGGATTGGGACATCTACCACTTCTCTGGGCAACCTGTTCCACTGTTTCACCATCGTCTTCCTTATATCTGGTCTGAATATACCTTCTTTCAGTTTAAAATTGTTGCCCCTTGTTCTATCGCTACAGGTTCTACTAAGTCAATCCTTGGGAAGGTGATGGAGAAAATCCTCCTGGTAACTATATCCAAACACATGAAAACCAATGTGATTGTGAGTAGTCAGCATGGATTTTTGAAGGGAAAATAATGTTTAATGAATCTGATAGCCTACTATAATGAGATGACTGGTTCAGTGGATGAGGGGAGAGCCGTGGATGTTGTTTATCATGACTTTATCAAAGATTTCAGTGCTGTCTCTTGTAATGTTCTTATAGACAAACTGATAAATTAAGGACTAGATAAATGGCCAGCAAGGTGGACTGAAAACTGTGTGACCTGCTGAGTACAAAGTGCTGTGATCAGTGGCACAAAGTCAGGTTGGATGCCAGTCACTAGTGAAGTACCCTGGGAGTTGATATGGAGGCCAGTATAGTTTAACATCTTAATTAATTATGTGAATAGTGGGACAGAATGCACCCTCAGCAAATTTGGAGAAGATAAAAAAGCTGGGAAGAGTGACTGATACTCCACAGTGTATCAGTCATCAGAGGGATCCAACCAGTCTGGAGATAAAAGCAGCCAGGACCCTCATTAAGTTCAACAAAGGGAAATGTGAAGTCCTGCACCTGGGGAAGAACTGCACCAGTACACACTGAGGACTGGCCAGCTGGAATGTAGCTTTTCAGAGCAAAGCATGCTGCTGGACACCAAGTTGCACACAATTCAGCATAATTCAGCTGACTGCATTAGGCAGAGCATTGCCAGCAAGTCGAGGGAGATGATCCTTCCCCTCTACTCAGCCCTGGTGAGACACATCGGGAGGGCCGTGTTCAGTGCTGGGCTGCCCAGTAGAAGAGGAACATGGGAACACTGAAGCAAGCCCAACGAGCAGCCATGAAGATGGTTAAGGTACTGGAACATGTGACATATGAGGAGACACTGAGAAAGAAGGCTCAGGGGGAATCTCATCCAGGTGTATAAATGTGTGACAGCAGGGACAACAGATCAAAACAGATTATTTTCCGTGGTGCCCAGTGACAAGGCAAGGGGCAATGGGCACAAAGAAATGAAATACAGGAAATCCCATTTAAGCATAGGAAAAAAAACCTCTTTCATTGTGATGGTGATCAAACACTGGAACAGGTTGCCCAGAGCGGCTGTGGAATCTACACTCCTGGAGATATTTGAAACACAACTGGAAATAGGCATCAGCAGCCTGTTTTTTTTCTGGCCCTGCTTTGAGAAAAGTGAGGTTGGACTACACAGACTTCACAGGTCTCTTCCAACCTCAGTGATTCTGTAGAAGTTTTCTCTACCCCTAACTCAGGACAAATTGTTTCTTCCAGTATGTGAAGAAGTTATGACTTTCTTAAAAACCTTGCAAAGTCCTTGTCTCTGTAATAAAAGAAAGTCAAAGTCTGACTACTTTCAGTTAAGTATTTAGTCAGCCTACTGACAGAAGCAAGTGTTTAGATGCCTGCTGTTTCCTGAATGAAGGGTCTAAAACCTCAAGAAAAACAGAGCTGAAAATATTCTGAATATTATCCCTTAGTGGAGAAGGCCTTATTTTAGGCTGTTGTTTTCTGGCTTGACAGGAAGTTAAGATCTGTTGATTTCTTTATTCCTGGACTTTGTTACTCTGTTGCTTTTTTTATGAGCCAAAAATAGGTCCTGGTTAAGAGGCTAACTGGATAACATGGTCCTGGTTAAGAGGTTAACTGGAATGGTTGTGGATTTCAGTGTTCTAAGCTGACATGAAGATGAAAGATTGCCTGCCTGCCTGTCTTCTGGATGGCTTTTTAAAATGTCATTTCTTAGGCTGCAGACAAGATAGTCAGCAGAGAGGACATGGCACGAGAACTCCAAGAATCCCAGAGTAGATGTTCCTGCTCCTTTCTGTGGTTCCTTTCTCATGGTCTACATGGACATTTATAATTTGTCTTCCTATTGGAGATGTCTGTCAGTCTTCTGCTCTACACTCCTGAACTTGTTGGCTATTTTCACTTAAATTAGAAAGAATGATAGTCCCCCTCTTGGAGGAAAAAGCTGAAAGCTGTGAGAATCCAGTTTTGCCATTTTCATTAAGCTGCAGGAAAAGATTTAAACACAATTTCTGGGTTATTAGGCATAGGATAATCTACCGAAGAGACACAAAGACAAAGGAAACAGGCTGTCATTAATTGTTTTTTACCTGGAATTCCTCCTTTGTTTTCCTTTTTTTTTTGTCAATTGCTTCATACATGGGAGGGGTTTCTCTGTAAATCAGAGGCTGGGGAGCTGAGCCCTGCAAAGAAGTCACAGACCACTTACTGCTGCTCTGAAGCAACTGATGCTGCGGTGGGGGAGCATCCTCCAGCACCCGATCTCACTATAATAAGATAAAACTGGTTGAGGAAACACACAGATGTGAGCTCTAGTAATGGGAATTTCAGGAGATCAAGTGGGGGGCAGAGACAGGTTTAAAAAGTGTGAAACCTATGAAAACAGAATGTTCAGATTCACTGTTTTCTGTCATTAACGTGTGCTGTCTACATTCTACACTCTCAGATCCAGGGATTTGTTTGATTACACCTATAGGCTTAACAACTTTTCTGTGCAGAAAGTATTAATGCTATTTCTGTAATAATGTCTGCGTAATCCTACTGTATTTAAATTATCTCAGAGTCCTGTTCATGCCTCTTCTATAACGTAGACACTAAGTGCTGTCACCATTCTACTGTCTGAAAAAAAGCAGAAAGAGTGAAATGCAACAAGAAGGTGACAAAATGTGTTTGCAGCAGAGTAAGTCATCTGACTTCTCCATTTACTATGTGAGGATATTTGTGCCTCCAAAAAGTCAAAATATAGCTAGAAAAGGTCTTTGAGATTTATTGTATTACATCTGACCATTGGTTCATCTAACTCCATGTACTGTCTTTTAATTTGATGCATGAAACTAATAGAAACAGAAACAAGGTCATCTCAAATGAAAAAACATCACCTGTGCACAGAAAAGAATGATACATCTAAACTAAAAGTAGGAGTTGTTAGCAAGGAACTGGAGCCTGGGAGTATGTGTAGACAAGAAAAAGGCTGCAATTTACTTGAGGGGAAAAACAGTAATAAAAAGAAATAAAAAGGCACAAACAATTTTTTTAACGCTTTCAGCTGATTAATATAACAATCTGGAAATGATCAGTATGATGTCTGGGCCATTAACAAAACTTACAATTCCAGTTCTGTAATGTGCTAAGGAAGATGATTTTGTGCCAAACTTTCTATAACACCTGGTGTTAGGAAAATATGCTTTCTAATTTTCTTCTTTTATTAAAAGAACACATTTCAGATCTCTTTTCTCCTAAAAGTATGCCATACTTTCAGCTCTGCATGATTATTCCCTCTCTTTATGAAGAAATACACAGTATATATGCTCAAATACTGTCACTAATCATGCACTTCCTCTAAATGAGCAAGAAGATGACCTCAAGGTGAATGTCAATTCACTGGCTATTCATGCTTCACTCTTGTTAGGTTGTATGACCTTGAGTCCTACTGAGGCATAATTACTCACGCACAATTAGTTTTGTTGGGTTTAACTTATTTCATTGGACAAGGGCACGTGACACATATAAAACAGTCCCTGATCTAACCAATGGCCTGAATTCAGCCCTCAGAAATGTGAAAGTTCAAAACAATACCTCTTTATATTCTCATGTGTCTGCATCATTCTGATCTGAGCTAGAACCAAAACCAGAGCTGTTAAAATACTAATATTACTAGTATCCTATTTTTATATAGCCATTTTCAGCAGCGGATTTTCAAACACTACCTAAAGTAGTTGATAACTATCAGAATCTCTTCTAGATGCAGAAATGCATGTCTCTGGGCAGGAAATTATGTACCCAAGATCACACAGTTACAGAATCCTGCGCAAGCCACTGTTTTCTAGTCAGAGCTCTGTATTATATTAATAACTATAACACAATTGTGGTGGGTTGACCTCGGCCAGCTGCCAGATACCCATCCAGCCACTCTCTCACTCCCATTCCTCAACAGGACAGGTGGAGAAAATAGGATGAAAATAGCCCTTCCCCGGGCTGCAGTCCTTCAGGGACAACCTGCTCCCGCCTGGGCTCTCCACGGCCGCAGCTCCTGCAGGAAATATCCCCCTGCTGCGCTGTGGCGTGGGGCCCTCCCCGGGCTGCAGGGTGGGTCTCTGCTCCAGCGTTTCACCCTCAAGTCTCAATCTAGTGATTGAGACACATCAAAAAATTCCCAAATTCAGATTTGGAACATTCCCCAAATATGAGGGTATGAAGTTAAAGGATTAAATTAGTGCTCTTCTTGGGACACCCTTCAGCTTCCCTTAAGGCTTTCCAAAATTTTCTTACTCTTTGAGAGTCCAAAAGGGCCTTCAAAGCTTCCACTCACAGACAAATCCTACACTTTGTTTCCAGAGCATTGCAGAGCTCACTTAGGGTCACTTTTGTACCCGCTTATGCTCCAGTGAGAAGGCCTCAGCCAGCTCTAGTTAAAGAATACAGAACAGAAAATATCAGAGAAAAGAAAGACACATTTTCACTCTGTTTTATCCACATGACCTAAATTAAATTAGCACTGGCATGCTGGCACATTCCTCAGTCACTGATGACTTTGTTGTATTGCTGCGACCGTGCTGCTACGTGAAACAATGTCTACCCAACCCTTCACAGTCAGCTATTTGGCTGTCATGTGTATAACATGATCTCCTCGTCTTCACTTCACTGACTGTGAAGTCAACAGTCTGTCTAAGGGCAGGCTTCTATCTGAAAGCCTGCTCACACGCACAGGGTTTTCTCCTCTCTAGAGGCACCTTCCAATCCTAACTTTCAGGCTTACTGTCAAAGGGGGACAGCAGATGTAGAGGGCAGCTGAAAAGACTAGTGAAGCCAATAAATAAATACTAAGTTATGCTTTGTGGCATTGGTGACTCTTACTGATCCCTTATCTGCTGCCTGTGATCTCCTGCACTCACCTGACCTTGATCACTGCCAAATGTTCAGCAGTAGCCACCATTCTTTTCCCACAGACAAATCCAGGCTTAAGACCTTCCAAACCTCTTCTAAAATGCAGAATAATTGATTCTCAGTCTCCTACCTTCTCTCTTCTCTAAAGAGCACGACTGGAAAATCTCAATGTAAATTATACAGCATAATGATCTGTTAATTTGTCCTTACATTCAGCTCACAGCAATACAAAAGGTGTGGATAAGAAGCTGAACTTCTAGTGGTAAAACCAAGTGCCTGAGAGGTCAACGTTAATAACTGTGATGCAATCTACACAGTCTGCAAGATGATCTTTTTCAGAGATTTCCATCCTGTTGATAATTTGATACGCACTTTCTGTGAAATGCAAGTGTTGCTGTTAATATGCATTTTTGTTTTGTTGATATTAGCACATTAAAAAACGTGTGATTGAACAATATTGTTTTGCTGATAAGTGATTATTCCTGAATACATGTTGGCAAAGTCAATGCAAACAGAGCAAACTGATTTGGCTCATTTTGTAAAATCCCCATTTCTTCATTAAAAATTAATTTTCTTGGTGAAGAAATACTGGAAAAGGAATAGAAACTTTTGATTTCAATGATCCCTGAACTGGTCTTTCTAAATTGGAAGTTGATTTATCTGAAAACTTGCTTACTGCTTGTATTGGGTTTGTGTGGCAAGGTTTTGATAGTGGGGGGGCTATAGGGGTGGCTTCTGTGAGAAGCTGCTAGAAGTTTCCCCCATGTCCGACAGAGCCAATGCCAGCCGGCTCCAAGACAAACCTGCTGCTGGCCAAGGCTGATCCCATCATCAACAATGGTAGCACCTCTGTGATAATGTATTTAAGAAGGGAAAAAAAAATGCTGTGCAATGGCAGCTGGGAGAGAAGAGTGAGAATAAGTGAGAGCAACAACCCTGCAGACACCAAGGTCAGTGAAGAAGGAGGGAGAGGAGGTGCTCCAGGCACGAAAGCAGAGATTCCCCTGCAGCCTGTGGTGAAGACCATGGTGAGGCAGGCTGTGCCCTGCAGCACATGGAGGTCCAAAGTGAAGCAGATCTCTACCTGCAGCCTGTGGACAACTCCATGTTGGAGCAGGTGGATGCTCGAAGGAGGCTGCGACCCCGTGGGAAGTCTGCACTGGAGCAGGCTCCTGGCAGGACCTGTGGCCCTGTGGAGAGAGGAGCCCACGCTGTAGCAGGTTTGCTGGCAGGACTTGTGACCCTGTGGGGGACCCACACTGGAGCAGTCTGTTCCTGAAGGACTGAACCCTGTGGAAGGGACCTACGCTAGAGTATTTCATGAAGACCTGCAGACTGTGGGAAGGACTCACGTTGGAGAAGTTCATGGAGGACTGTGTCTGGTGCGAGGGACCCCATGCTGGAGCAGGGAAAGAGTGTGAGGAGGAAGAAGGAGCAGAGATAATGTGAGATAAACTGACCACAACCCCCATTCCTCATCCCTCTGTGCCACTTGGAATGAGGAGGCAGAGAAATCATGAGTAAAGTTGAGCCCAGGAAGAAGGATGAGACAAAAGTGTTTTAAGATTTGGGGTTTTTGGTTATTACCCTACACTGATTAGATTGGTAATAAATTAAACTAATTTTTTTCCGAAGTTGATTCTATTTTGTCCGTGATGGTAATCTGTGAGTGACGACCCTGTCTTTATCTTGACCCATGAGCTATTCACTGTATTTTTGTCCCCATGTCCAGTTGAGGAGAGGCAGTGATAGAGTGGCAACCTGGCATCTAACCAAGGTCAACCCACCACATTGTTGCTCAAAATCGAGTTTGTTTAAATTTTAAAATAACCTAATATGTTTAAATATGAACATCCATAACTAAGGCATTTTATCAACCTTCTTATACTAAGTCTGTCTATCTAGTAGTGAAAATTGCAACATATGTCTTTGGGAATCAATTTAATCCAGACAAGAACTAGAGGTAGTATTATGCTCTCATCATAACTATGCTGTCATTTTCATCCCTCTTTTTTACTCCATTTAGTTTACTTTTCTATTTTGTCTTATTTTTAAATTGCCCAGAGTTGGCACACTTGTTCTGGTGATGTTTGTAAAATCCCTATAACAGTATTTTAAATCTGGTACAAATATCTTTAAAGACAAGTACATGCTGATTAGAGTGTGGAAGGAGGTTTCTCTCTCAAAATCCACAATCAAAATGCACAATTTAACTATTTTTACCAAGAGACAATCATTCAAATTGGAAATACACTTTCCATACCATTTCAAAAATAATAAAAATATAATCTCTGAAGTCAATCTGTTGATGCTGAAATTTCAGTCTCTTTTTCCTGAATAATGTAAAAAACCCCCAAACTGGTAGATCACAATGAAGGAATAGGCATCTTGCTGGAAAAGTTTGATAATTGTTTCATGCCCTAACTACTGTTCTTATTCTTTACAGGTGCGTGTGCTTCTGTTACTGGTTAGTAGTTGTTTTATGGCTAAAATGCTTTAGTTTATCCCGTTAGGCAAGGATAACAATTGTTATCAATTCATGGTCAAGCCTTAATTCAAATTTAAGGCATCTACATGTACTTATCTGTAGTGGGTGACTAAGCTGAAGGCATCAAAAAAATGAAAATCTAATCAATACCTTTAATATGAAACCAGCTGTAAGATATTTTAACCTGGTTTGAGAAATGTGTACTCCTAAAGGCAGCACTCATTTTAGTGAGTGAAAAGTTTCCTTTTGACTTTAAAAGAAGCTTATTCATGTCTCCAGTTCTGTTTATAGACTAATGCACAGGGCCTTCTCTTTGAACACATCTTCTGAGTGTATTTACAGACCTATAGCATAGACAGTGATGTGAATACATTTGATTACATTTGCATCCTTTAAAATCAAATATGGAGTGTGTCCTAATTTGAGACATCAGTCCTGCAAAGTAATGGCATCCAGGACATACATACAATACTGTGAGAATAGTGAGTTAGTCCCTTTCCTGCCCTGTTTTTTGCTAGAGACTAACGCTGAGGAACCAGAGCCAACCTGAGAAGATTTGAACACCTGCTTTTGCAGAACATAGTATATGCTTATCCTTTCTTCTCTGTCACTCTCTGATACGGTGCAAAGAGAGCATGAGCTGCACCAGTTCTCGTCTAGTGATGTTTTACTCATTAGCCCTGGAGAAATAAATGTCTGCATGCTGACTAGGGCATGAAAAAATGAGGTCTTTCTTGATGTTTAGCATATTAAATCATTACTTTTGGCTTGAAAATGTTTCCTTGCCCTGCTGACACTTCCTAATTTTCCAGTTACTCAAGGCAGAAGAGTAAAAACAAAAATAAGAAATGTAATTTCTCTGCTGCACCAAGAAATTTAAAATCCACCTTAATTCTGGAGCTGTGGTTCATGTCCAAAGTTCTTTGATATTATAGTATATAACCAAGGAAATTGCTTAATTCTGTTCAGTTTGCTCATTCTTTGCTCACACTCATAAGTTCCTACATAAATTAAATTATAATTAATTGTGTGATATTTCGGACCATGTGTTGTTGATATAAGAGTTAAGATTTCCTGATGGAATCCAATCCATGCATTTAGTTTCTCCTTGTTTATTATAACAGCTTCCTGCGGAGCCGCGGACAAACGACACGCCAAGACGGGTTCAGTGTGGGAGATAGAGCATCAATCACCGTGTGTCTTTATTGGTCCAGGGTACATATATTTATACAGACAATGTTAATTATTATGCCTACTAGTCACTAGCTGATTGGCTTAAGCTCTAAAGGTCGTATTTGCACGGTCCACCTACTTGCAGTTAGCTTACAGCACAAGCTTCTCATAACACTAAGTTTCTCATGCTACTATTTCTGATTCCTCTTGACTTGTTTTCGATACACAACAGTACCATAACACAATGTTTCTCAGACCACCGTTGCCATAACACTGGGTTTCTCAGACCACTATTCCCAATTCCTCTCAACCTGTTTTCGACACACCACGGTACACAGGGCTGAAGCGTCCTTGACATTCCTCCTGTATCAGCAGCTGCGAGCAGCTGCAGGCAAACCCTAGTGGGGCCCAGCATCAGCGAGGCAGCATCAGCCCTTAGAACAGGCTCTGATCGTACAATTGCTCGGTGGGCTCAGGACCCTTGTCTCTGAGCCATTCTCCAACAGCTTCCCAAGTTTTTTCACACTGAAGTGCTTGTAGTGTGGTTCCATGCATCATAATCAGGTCAGGGTAAGGTTACATAACAAGAGCAAACTTCACTTTCATCCTCTCTAGGTAATAGATGAGCCAGTCAGACAGGAAATCAGTCTGCTTTCAAACAGGGTATATTTAAAAATTTATGATGCAACGATATCTTATATTCCCTAGGTTTAGAGGAAAAAGCATGGTTTGATAAAGAGGCATCTTATACCCAAAGCAAAACGGTAACACAATTGCAAGTGTACAGCATGAAACAGAACCACTGACAATACCAAACCTATTATTAATCATTCTGTTGAGAATGGCTATTTATCAAGCGATGAATCTCCCAGCAACTATGGCTTACATGACTTGAACTTAAAGAACCCTGAATGATCCTTGAAGGATAAAGGAAATGTTAAATTTTCACATAAGGCACATGAGACTTTGCTTTCCTGGGTCATGAGAAAATACGGAACTACCATTAAGGACATAATGGTCAGGCTTGTGCCTGTTGCAATAAATCAGAGAAAGAGAAACAGGAGAGGAAAGCAGAAAGGTTTCTCCTGGCATCCCCTTCAATACTCTAAACATCAGCATCCAGAGGAGCAGACAGAACAGCAACTTTTCCTGAAAAAGAGAACCTGGTTGCAGCCCTTCAAACAGTGTTCACCTTTCACAGGGGATCCTGGCAGAGCTATCGTAGGGCAGAGGAGAGCTCCCAGGCAGATTGCCTCTTTTCAGGTGAGCAAGGAGATGGATTAATGGGTTTGGAGCCTAACCCATCTTTTCAGGACCTGCTCCAAGTTTCCTACAAATCAGAAGAATCAAAGGAGAACTTCCGAAGAGGTGCTCGCTGAGACAACCTTCCTGACAGAGGTACTAGCTGGAAGTCAGCACCAGTCCTGATGACTGGAGACTCCTCTACTGATGATGTTACCAAGGAGAGGACTCTCATGTATGGGTAATAGAGTGGGCACTGTTTCCCACAGAGGAGGGGCAGTGGGGAAATGCTTTTGATGCCAGCACATTCATTTATGCATCTGGTATTCAAGAGACTCTTTCCACTAGCTTTAATGAAGAAAAGAAGTTGCACTGCGTGGTGAGGGAAGTTTGCCCTGCTGGCATTATAACTCTCCATCTGTTCTGCAAGCAGAGTGAAAACTTTGGTGTCAAGAGCAGTGACATCAACATTAAATGTACTTTTTTTCTCTCTTTTTCAGAAAAAAAAAAAAAAAATGAAAAGAATCAGAAAGAAGTGGATAAAAGTGCATAACTTTCCACAGGCACTTCTCCTCTGAAGAGAAAAAACAGTCTGGGTGGATGCTGAGTTGAAAGAATTCAAAAGTGAATATGTCAGTTAACAGTGATTTGGCTTGAATGATACCTTCCCAGAGGAAAGAGGTAACTCATAAAACTTTCCTTCTGGAAGCTCTCAGATTCCAGCTAATTAATTGCAGTGAGGTATCTTTTAAACTAGAGGCGTGCCAAGGCAGATCCAGTTGCTTCTGAAACACTTACTGTTGCCAAGTCTTGCTATTATTACTTTAAAGACCAGCTCCGATATATATCAATGCAAAACTCCTTGGCAGTATAAAGGTAATGCAGAAATACAGCAGGATTTTTATGAAAAGTACTATCTCAGTGAAGGCAAGATGGGGCGGGAGCACAGGAAAACAGGTCTTGCTATGAAGCTTTCCAACTTGAATGCTTTGAAATAAAACTCAGTGCCCTTCAGGCTCAAAGGCTGGGGAGCAATGCATCTGGTTTGCCAGCTGAACAGTCTAGGGTGACCACATCATCCCCCCCCTGCCTTAAATATATCAGTGTACAGGTTTTCAGGGCCTTGCCTCCTAACAGCCTTACTTACCAGACTTGGAGACTGTTGCTTCTTCCTGTGTCTTCTTCATTTGACATGACACTCCATGGGCTGGGATTTGTCCTCTACCAGATGTTCCTGCTTTTATTCTGTACATGTGGGGTTTTTGTAATGCAGCCTGGGCACAACGGTCTATTGATTGAGCAGGAGGGAGGTTTGTAAGGTCTAAGAGTTACACTGAGGCTGGGGATGCTATAAGGAGGGCCAACATCATCTGAGTCTCTTTCCAAGCAAAATGCAAACTGATGTGTTTGACTTTGCTCTCATGTCAACTCCCTCAAATGCACAAGCTTGAGTTGTGTTTATTACTTACTTATGAAGCAAAGTAAATAAAAAATTCTCTTCAATAACCTTCAGCTTTGTTTCTGATGACAAAGCTGGCATAGGTGGGGTACATCTACATTGTTAAACATAAATTAATAAAGATGGACTACTTATTACAGTTTATTAACTCCAGTTAAGAAAGCTGTATAGACAAGGACGTCTGCTTTTTAACTAGCAGTTGCAGTTCATGAAAAAACCCTTACAGAGTATCCTGCCAAACCAAACAAAAGCCTATATTGCTGTTTGTTTCTTTTTGTTTTTCACCACTATTTTAACCTGCGATAAGACCACGGCTTTTCTCATGCTGGGTAGGTTGACCTAGATTAACCTTTACCAGGTTTCTGGATCACATAGAAAATGTTCAAATACTAGGGTGATAGCTAACCTTAGAAAAACCTTGATGTGTATCTTGTAATTCATGTGCAATACAGCATGAAAGATTGAAGTCAGTGGCAAACAGTTTTGTTTTGAATCTGTATCCCTCACAAGAAAGGAAAACTGAAAATAAAAGTGTGCAATGACCTAAATAAGCTGTATTTTATCATGCTTAAAAATGAAAAGCAAAGTGGAACCTCCATGTTTATAGCCCTGAGCCCCACAGAGCCACAGATGGAGGTTGCCACTTTGAATTTTTAAATGGACGCTGTTCCTTAAAAAGTGCAGAGGAATAATAGGTAGCAGAAAACTTGCTCAGCTATTAATGGTGTCATTCTGTTAGAAAGATGTAGGAAAAAGAGATAATAATGATTGTCACAAAGTGGAAGAATAAGGTGGAAAAATAAACTATAATTTCAAAGTCATAAAAGCACTTGGGAGGCAGTTTTTCATCCACCTTTTTCTGCATCTGACTTTTTCACATCAGAGCAGAGAAATCTCAATAGAAAGACAGTTTGAAAAGATTGATGAGAGCTAACAGGACCAGAGTTTTCTTTTACAAGTGACTGTGCATTTTGATTTAATATTCAAGCCTATTAGATGCAGAAGTGTAAAACTCACAGTTCTGATTCAAGACAGAATCCAGGAAAATGATACTGTAAGGCATTAGACAGGGACTGTACAGCCAGGGGTGGCTCTGGTCAGCTTCAACACCACCTTTCATGCTCACATGTCTTCCTGAGGTAGCTGCCTTCTTGGGGTACAGCTAAATAGGCTGCCCCAGCTGCTTAACTACCAGAGTTCACAGTCTAGAAATGGTCCTGATTTACCATAAAACACTAGCTTATAAACAGCAGAGATTCAGCAGCTGCTACAAGATCAAGTGAACCATTTCTGCAGATTTTCTTTAAGAAAGGGGTCAGAATGACAACTGAGGCCAAGAAATATCACTACTGTCCTGAGTTGTTATATTTCCTCCTGAAACATAGGAGGGAAATTTGCCTTTCTTTAAGGAAGCTCCTAAATGTGTGTTTACATTAAATATGTGCTTAAACTCCACTGATTATAGTAGAATTTAACATACATTTAAATATAAGCATATGTGTATGGGACTTCACAGAAAGCATGAAGTTTTGAATCAGAGTCTAAGGTAATTAAGACAGCCAGATCATCCTGATTACATCTTCATTTAAGTCAAGAATACATTTTTATCCCTACTGAAAACACCAAATTTGTATGATGTAAATGCTCCATAAACTATCCTAATACCTTATTTCTGCTATGGAGTTAGAAGTCTAATATAACACATCCTCTGTATACAATCCTGATAACACAATCTTCATGAAATCAGGCAAGCACTTAAAGATATTAATTAGAATGTTCTTTTGAGTTTGCATATGATCTCAGTGATCCCATGATCAATGAATTACATTGTGATGGTGAAGTTGCAGCAGAACTTGGAAAAGAGAGGTTAAACCATACCGTGACAACAGCTAGTTCAGTCCAGAACCAAAGTCTGTGTGGGTCCACACTAATGCAACAGCCATGCTCACAGTCATGTTTGTAAACAATGTCAAATCCATCAAGGTCCTGTTTAACACTCTGTAACTTAAGGGCAAAAAAAGTCCTAAAACCTCAAGCACTAGACCAAGTGACTTTTTTTTTTTTGCAATATATTCAATAAATATGTAGTATCTTGCAGAACTAGTGCACAGAAGTTTTCAGCAGGAAACTTCAAGCATATTGATATGACAGTAGCATGAAATGCTTTCTTTTGTCTATTGGTTAGAAAGTAGTATAGCTATGTGCTTCTCTTTCTTCCTCCTTGGGAGACTCAGAGTTTCTTACCTGAATGTATTTAGGTCTATTTTCTGACAAATCCATGGATTCTCAGCTATTCCCTACATTTTCCAAACATTCTTATTTACTCCTCATTTTTCCCTTAGCATCTCAATGATTCTTTGGTTCCCTCTGCTTCTGAAGTGCTCATACTGAGCTCACTCCTTTTTTCTGTGAGTTATTTTTCTGTGAGTTATTTATACCTATATTATGGTTTATAACCCTGCAGGCAGTCTCTTCAGTCTGTCTAGCAGAATTGCCATCGCAAATTTTGACAGCTTCTCACATATAACCAATATTAATAGCAAAGTCTCTTTGGGATTTTGTGGAGTCTTCTGGAATCAGAGCTCTAGCAGAGGGTCAGAAGGAGATATTTTCTGATCTTTGTTCACATTCCTGCTATTCCCAGGAATGTAAAGGGATGGTCATCTATGGTGTAGCACTTACAATATGTAAAACTTTCCGAGACTCACCCTTTGGGTACACCTGACCAGTGACTGTCTCTCAATTTCTAAAGCTGAATACATTTAGTCCCACTGTACCAAGCCTTGTTCTTGGGCCTCAATCATCTGCATGAACCCAGTGAAGTTCAACCTCTGTCACATGGATGTGTGGCTTGAAGGCTGATGTAAGTGGGGTGGGAATCCTTGACTGGCTTTAGAGTCAGATCTGAGTATTCAAGCTTCCGTCTAGGATGGACTGAAAATAGTAAAGAACTTACTTCTGGGAATAGCTTTCTCATGGATACCTAAACCACAGGGAAAGATACAGTTGCGTTCTTATACCAGTGAGAAATGGTCCTCATATTCTATTGCCAGACAGTGAGAGCAACCTAGCTTGGTGGTGACAAACACATGGGTTATGGCTGCCAGCAGTCTCCTTGAACCTTTCAGACACATGAACCTGCCCTGATAGGCTTGGCTTCATACACAACTGTCATCCTATTATGTATGAAAGCAGATGTGGATTTTGCAGTGCTAAAGAGTTTGAGCTCCACAGCTCATCTGTTAAAGCAGGAAAAAAATGCAGTGTAATATCTCAGCCCCCCCAGCAGCTTTGAGGCATGGCACTGCAGTGTTTTACAAGCATCTTTTGTGCACCACAGCAATTTTCTCATGATTTTTTCACTTGAGTTCCCATTCTATTGTAACAGCTGGGTTACAGGAGGAAAGACTTGGCCCTGAGGTCTCCTGTGACCACTCCTTCTTACATTGCACTTCTGCTCCCTCCCTTTGGGAAGGGAGTTACACTGGCTGCAGCTTTTATTTTCATTCCTATTCAGTCTTTAGCAGTTTCCCTTTGATGCTTCCTGCCATCTCTCTCTTTCTTGCTGTGCTTTGACGGCTTGCTAGTGCAGGCACAAGTAAGATCATGCTGTGATGAGCTTCCTCAAAGCAATGTCTTGCTGGTAACAGGTATCTCTGCAGTGGAAGCTGGCAGTGTACTGCTGTAGGGAGACAATATGCTCCTCTCTGTCTTTGCAAATTCATCCCCCCTTGGGACTCACACGGGCACCCCTCTTGACCAGAAATGTCAAACCACAGTTTGAAGCTGGCAGGAGATAAACTCTGACAGGGTTCAAATCTGCAAGCCCTGAGAGCACTAGCTTGCATTGATGTGCTTCCTAAAGGTCTGCATCTGCATTAGGACTGCTGCTGATCTTTCCCCTTAAAGGCTTAGGATTTAAAAATGTACCATGATGAAACACAGAGAGGGAACATTATCCCATTTCTGAGTTTCTGAAACTCTTAAAACAAAGCCTAAGCCTAAAGGGGATTATTTATTTTCCTGAGAGATTACACATTTTTTTTATTTTTTTTAAAGAGGTTTTAAACCTATATGCAGAAAAAAATAATCAAGAGAAGGAATGTATATTACTTTAAAAATTAATATTGAGGAGCTGAAATGGTTTAAAATGCAAGAGGTGACTAGGTCTCATAGTGAACAGAAAGAACAATACTCAAAACACACTAGATTAGAGGGATATTTCTCATGCCTTCTATTTGCTCTCAGGAAATTGTAGTTCCATGTTTAAACTCAGCAAACATCATGAGCTGTAAAAGAGTGGAACATTATTCTGCTCTCTAGAGCTGAGCAATGTCAGGATAGGAGAGTTACAGGGCCAAAGAATTGCCAGAAAGGGTACAATTCCTCAGCTCATTGCCAGCTAATGTAATCGAGAGCAGCTCCCATGTTACACCCTTAGCCTAGGGATGAGGAGAAAAAATGAATTACATCCTTCTTTCACAGTATACAAAATAAACAGAATGCAAAGATTCACCCCTCCTCCATGTCTCAGGCTTTACCAATCATAGAAAGAGAGCGCAGTCCAATAAACTAAATCCCAGCAGTATTGTGTGACATCTGGGCAATTGAGAGCCTTTGTAAATGCATAAAGCTGGAGTGACAACTGGTTTTGAGGTCAGGCTTGAAAACCTGGGGAGTTTCTGAGCAGACTTAATAGTCTTGCTAAAAGAAAAGTCTTGGAATTTCTGTTGGTGATTATTTTTTAGCCAGGCACCTGCACAGCCTGCTAGGGAAAATGTGGGAGCTCCCTCCCAGTTTTGGAGAACAAAATACAGAGAACCATCTGTTGGAAAAGATACAGGTAGGGTCTATGACTTGTATTCCATTAATAGAGTGAGAAGCAGGAGGAAGAGCCTTGTTTCTGCTAGAATACAATAATTTGTTTTGAGACAAAAGTGAGTATTAGAAGGATGGAAATAGGCCTGGGTCAAGCAGAAATCCAAGTTCATTCTTATTTAATATTCTGAGAAATCCTGTATGGGTAGAGGTTACATCCTGGCATCTTTTTTTTTTTTCTGTGAAGATACCTACTCATAAGTGACCCCCAAAGAGGCAGTATCTGATCTTCATTGGCTCATAATAAGAAAGTCATTGAGAAAACTGATCTCAACAGAGAGTTCTGCTTCCATTTAGAAAACCAGAGGAATTATACACAAAGTGTTCATTGATGGAAGCTGTACAAAGGGACATATAAGGGAATTAAAACTCCTGAAAATAATAATAAAAAAAAAAAAAAAAAACAACAAATCTACAATAAAAAAATGAAAAGGTTTAGGCAACTAATATTTTTGAAATTGTTTTGGCTGCTTCTTGTTACATGCAGATGATCTGGTCTATAAAAATAAAAATGTTCTGCTCTGACACCTACCAACGCTCCCACTGTTAGTAATCAGTTCAGGATACTGGCATCCATACGGTTGCAGGGAGGATGGGGGCAGAGCACTTCAGGTCAGCCTATTGCTGTGAGTTCCCTTTAACACAAGGGAAGAGCAAAGTGAGTTGACACTTAGGACCAAACCATTCCACTGTTAAAAAGATACATGCATTGTAATTAGATATCCTTGGAGACAAGATGGTTTTTAACATGTAATTTTTTTAACATGGAAATCCTTTGTTTGATGTCCTTGAACATTACTGCAAAAAATCCCTTGCAAAGGAGTATTTTAAATGTAAGTGGAGGGATCCATCCAAAGACAGTAGCTGTTCACACACCAACAACCTATTGTTGCTGCAGATATAGACGCTTTTCCTTTGCACTCTGAACTACCATAATTTTGCTGTAACTATTCAAGCCCCTTACAAAGGAATTAAATTTCATGTGAAAGCAAATAAAATGCTGAAGAAACTAGTGCAGCATCTTTCTGCTTCCTTTCAACATCTTTCTTTTCTTTCAGCTCTCTTTTGTTTCCAATTCTTAAGTCTAGCTGAAGAATAGGCAGTGGTGCAGTAAAGGTGTTTCCTTTCTTTCTACACAATATGGCAAGCTTGATGAACTGCTTTATATAAATGTTACAGATTAAACCTGTTCTTAATATTTATAGGAAATTTAAACCTGAAGCTAATATAGCACTGTTCTCCTTAAAGATATAACAAAGCACAATCCTCAAGGCAAAAACTAGGAAATAAATATTTTTTGAGATAACACTTTTCATCACTTTGCATAAATGTAACACTGTGCTCTCTGTACAATATGTGATCTTTTTCCTAACTCCCTCTGCACATAAATAGCTCTGGTGAGATGTCATGAAAGTAACAGAAGCTTCGGAAAACACCACGCATTAAGGATGCTGAATTTAATTTTCTGCTTTTGTTTTGGATGGCCTACTTACTCTTCAAAAGCCTTGCCATGTCATGATGCAGAGTGGGGATGAAGGAACTATTAGAGTATATTTAGCCACATATTAAACTGCAGCTGTAAACACACAACAAACGGTATTCATGAAAGCCTTGAGGTGGCTGTAAACAAAAATAATGGCATGGTGCAGTCACCATCATTCAGAAGAAGATTTTGTATTGTACATCATGGTCTACCAGTGGTCCTGCCTCCAGGTATTAGCCTGAGATTGCTATTTTACAGGTTGATAAGTACAGAGGGAACAGGTGCCTGCAGAGATCTGCCTGGAATAGCTGTTCTACAAAAGTCGCCTCTTGGAGATCTTGTGACTTCTTACCTTCAACTGTCCTTTATTTTTTAAGGACATTAGGTATTCCTAATGTAAAATGCCTTCATAGCACATGATAAAAATTTAACCCAGAAGGAAATGCAATGAGCACAGGAGGAGTAATCCTAGACATAGTTAAAAAATTACACATCACAGGCCAAATTTACTAAAGTGAAGACTCTCCATGTGCGTTACCAACCATTCTTGATATTCCCCCTCCCTCCAGTTTGCATGTCCAAATGATATTCTGCCGTGGATTCATGGAATCATAGAGGATTTACTTCTTTAGTTCAGCAGCTTCCCACACTTCTGGGGTCATCCTCTCAGCTAGTCAGCTACTGACCGAACCCCAGAGCAACTAAAGTCTGGGGTCCCTTCGGAATTTAAGACTGAGCCTAGACTTTGCAACAGTTCAGATACACTTTGTTGCCTCACTAAACCAGTTCCAGTGCCTCCGGGCAGAGATGTGCCTTGTACTGCAACCCAGGTTTTAGCTTCTTTAAGAGCAGGTGAGTTTTATTTGGAAACTGAAGGCACAAGGACTATTTCTTTGCCTCTCCAAGGCTGGGCTCAGCATAATACATGTTCAAGTCAATCTAAAGGAAGGAAGAAACTTCCCAGTATATTTTTAATCTATGATCTCTCCTTAATTGACTCATCTGCACATTTTTTCAGCCCTTTCCCCAAATTGTTCTACTTTCCTGTCATTCTATTTTGCTCATGACCAAGGAAGACAAGGGTAGCAATCTCTATTGCTCTTTCTCTTATTCCTTGATAACTGATTCATCAGTGGTTTGCAATATTTTATCTAGGCTACATAAGAATCATTAATGTCCTCATCTATTAGAAAACTTAAGGAAACTGAGGAAATATACTCTAAGGGTTGGAGGATGTAACAGTGAACATAGAGCAGCAGGCCAACATGTTTTCTCCATTACATTTTGTATCTACATTGCTGAAGAACTGAAGAATTATTGTAATGTTCCTTTAGACAAACATTTAGTGAATGTTTGTATGACAAATTATTGCTTCCCGGTTTCAGCATCCCTGCACTGAAAAATAAAGAGTTTGTATAGGTGCAGGTGCATAGCTCCAGGATAGTATACACATAAAAATAATCAGAGGCTCAACTTTTGACTTGTAGGTAAGAAAAGTTGTACCAAGTGCCACAGGTTGAGTCACTGTTCCTACTAAAAACTGACGCATAAAGCTGGTGTCTGATTACATGGCCTTAGTTCAGAATTGGTCTTCATTTTGGTAAAATTAAAATGAAATATGTTACTATTCAAAATCATTAATATATTTGCACTGATTTGGAACCAGATGCTTATGTCTTAGCTGTTTTTCCTTTGCTTTGCCAAAGGTCTGGCATTCAGACTTCAGTGCCTTGACTTCAGTTGTCACTTCACTCCCTACTGTGAAGCAAGTCCAACTCTCATTTTCGGGTGTTGCCCAGGGCACAATGCTGCAAACATACAGGACTGCAGGAGGGGAGAGGGAAATGCTACAATTACAGAGAAATGTTGTAACACAGACGTCCTAATTATAGTAGCATTGGTAAATTTCTAAATTATTAAGCTTGTAACTTTAAATAAACCCATTCCAGAATGTATAATCAACATACACTTGATTAAATATTTTCTGATTTGACTTAGCCTTATCATCAAATAATTTTCTCAGTTCACAAACAAAGTGAAGATGATTCAGCTTACCTGTATGGAAGTAAACAGTGAATTTGGGCTACTGGAATGAAAATTCCTCGTTTGATTCCTCTCGAAAGTAACATAAGATTAATAAAAAAACTCAAGAATTCCAAAGGTAATGTGTTCATCCAGGGTTACTATGTTTCACTAGCAAAAGTAGCTTAAGACATTTTTGAAAACTTTACCTTGGTGAATTAGGAAAATAACCCAAGAATTCTGAAAATTCCTTCTGAAACATGAAAACACACAATATGCTCAACATGGAACTGCACAGATCTAAATGACTTTAGATCAGATACTGATAAGAAAACCAGTAGTATTATTCTGTAGTGAATAAAATTTCTTACTCATCTGTTTTGGAAAAATTCACTGTGGGGAGATTGCCAGTTGTGGAAGAAATAAGAAATATAATTTATTAAATTTTATGTAACGAAATCTACTTTAAATAAATACTTTAGATTACACTTATATGTCAATTAAAGAAAAAAAAAAAAAGCTATTCTGAAGTATTTGTTCAGCTTTTTTAATTCTCTTTTTTATTTGGCTACAACTGTTAAAATGCACTGAAAGTTTACAAATAAATATTTTTTTAAAAATCATTTTTTTCAGTGATTTATGAATTAATAACATGGAACTTAAACAGCAGGTATGGGGATAGATGAAGTACATTTATTTCTGGTTTGATATTGAATTTAATAGTTGTAAAAAGTAATATGAGTCAAAATGAAAAAGAAATGTGATCATCTTGGGTCTTGGCAAAACAGAAGTGATATCTAAAATCATTTTAATCTAAACTTTTAAAAATATATATCATTTCGTATATGCTCCACAGCATTTTTTCTAGATGTACTAGTTGGTATAACAAAAGTTTTATATCTTATGAAATTTTACTGTTTATCTCTTTAAATCATTATTGAAAGAAAATGTATGGATGGAAAATAAAACTTTGCCTTTTACAATGTCACACACGTTTTTTTTTTTCCTTTTTTTTTCAAGTACACAATTCAACAAGCATTTGTGAATTATTTTATCTCTCCCTCACCAAAACATCAATTTTCCAGTATTTGTTAGCAAATTGCTGGTTCTATTCTAAGTGTTCATCAGCATTAAAATCTGAAGAACTGCAAATCTTCATGCTTCAGAGAGATACACTTCTGGCTGTGCTCAAGGAGAATTTCCTTTTTGTGTAATAGCACTCCATGGCGATGGGCACTGTCAGGATCTGAGCTTCCCTCCCACTCTCTCCTGTGCTAGCTGCTTTCCCAGCTAGGATGCATGAAACCACATCTCAGTTCTTACCATTTCAGGCAGATTATAATTACAGCCTAAGTAAATTGACTATACAAGTGATGACAACATCTAATTCAGTCCATTAATCCACCCCTAACTTTTTCTCAGTTCTACAGAAAAACTAGCAGATGTCTCTAATGTTTACAACATGATCAGTTAGAAGGTGACTACATCAGATTACTGGGATAAGTTTTTCTCAAAATCCTTCATATTAGAGAGATGTAGAGAGACTGTCTTTCTCACATGTTCCTGTGCAAGCAACAGGTATATATGTCTGCTCAGCCCTTCACACATTAATATGATTTTCAGCATCAAAAAGATTCTGAAAAACTCTTGGCAAAGACTCAAAATTATCCACTTACACTAAAAACAGACAGTCACCACAAGGTGGATAAATCCTGCATGACATATCTCTGTGGTCCAGAGATTTCCTTCAAAATAGCTCAATGAAATAAATGTGTTTTATATGCATATTTCACACATGCATGAGAGATGTCAGTGGCAGAAAGGGCCACACTGAGATGTATGAGTGTTCGCTGTAAACTTCACAGATCATAGCTTGGACCCCCCACCATGACACATGACCAAAAAACCCCACCCTGCATTGCTTGATTCCCAATTCCTTTTCCATGGGTACATTTCCCACTAAGACAAGGACAATTTTTATTTTCAGAGAGTGAGGTGTCGTGGGTTGAGTGAGTGGTGGAGTTTTTTTGGTGGCGGGGGAAGCTCCCCCAGTTCCAAGTCAGCTCCACGTCTGTTTGGAAAACTGAGCCCATCAGCTGCACCTCTGCGATAACATATTTAAGAAGGGACATGGTGACGGGCAGTGGGACTTGTGAGGAGGAGTTGCTGCAGCTGCGTGAACACCAAGGTCAGTGGAGGAACAGAGGAAGAAAGGAGGGGGGAGGTGTGCCGGAGCAGAGACCCCCCTGTATCCTGTGGTGAGACGGCAGGGCGGCCCCCCCCTGCCACCCATGAAGATAGGCGGTGGAGCAGACATTGATTTATGGCCTGTGGCTTCTGTCTGGATGATCAAGGTACTGTTCCCAAAGAAGGCCAGGGTCTTGTGGGAAAAGGTAGCCCCGCTACTGTAACTCAGCTCTGGGAGGATTGCAGTACACGGGGGTGTCCCACGGCGGAGCAGCTCAGGAAGGGCTGCAGCCGTGGGAGGAATCCAGTCAGAGGAAGTTAGTGACCCATGATGGAGCAGTGTGGGGAATGCTGCAGCCCGTGGGAGGGACTCACGTTGCAGAGAGTTTGTAGAGGACTATTTCCTGTGAGAGGGGGACCACGATGGAGCAGGGGGAACAAGTTCCAGAAGCTCTCCCCACCGAATATGAAGGAAGTGGCAGCACTGACTGCACCCCCCATTCCCTGCCCCTGCGCCACTGTGGGGAGGAGGTAGAGATATCAGGAGCAGAGCTGAGCCCGGGAAGAAGGGAGGGGTGGGGGGAAGGTGTTCTCAAGATGTGGCAATGCTTCGCACTGTCTTACTCTGTTACATGTTGTTAGTGTCTGTAATAAATGCATGTTCTTTTTTTTCTTCCCCTAATGAGTCTGCTTTTTGCTCGTGACCATAAAGGGAGATTTTTTCCCCATCCCAGTCCTATCTTGAACCCCAAGCCCGGTTCTCTGTCCCTTCTCATTGCCGGAGGGGAAGGGAGAGAGAGTGGCTGCATGGTGGTTGGCTGCCAACCAGGCCCAAACCACGGCATGAGAACAGCAGAGAGTGATTTTGTGGAGCCACAAATCTGGTCAAATAACAACATGTGTATAGAAAGGCTGAGGAATAAATTTCTCCCGGCAATGTCACACATGGCAGCTACCTGTCCCCAGTTTATCACCACTCGGAGAACATTCTGTGAACATTCAGTTGCCCTGTAGGCAACTGTTGGCCTCTGAGTATTTGCATTACTAACTGGACTGCAGAGTTTCCCAGTAGTGATCCATATGGGGTGGCTGCTTGCCCCTGTGTGTGCAGAGCCAGGCTCATCTGACGAGGGTATATACCTGTTTCTCTGTGAAAGTAGTGCACATAAATGACTGCCTTCACTTAATATGGGATCATGAAAGGGGGAGAGGATGATGGACAAGTTTTCAAATGCATTTGAGGCATCTTTTCCCATGCTGAATTTATTTTTAATAAATATTTGTGTCAAGAAAGACAAATATTTTAATAAATATTTGTGTGTAAGAAGAGCATGAAGACACATGAAAGAATCTGGGAATCTGGCCTTTCAATTCTTTTTATTTTGTATGTGTGCTTGAATATAGTCTTCAGTGTATATAACCGTCTTTTAGCTGTGGTCCTTGGACTAAGAGCAAGGCTTTATCTCTACAATGAGCATCTGCTGGCATTGGTTAGGTATAGGTATGAAAAAGCATGAAATAATCACATCTCTGCTCCACAGAGCCTTCCTGTTCAGTGCGATGGTCTAGCACAGCTGTGAAGAAGAGGAGTACGTTGTGTTGATCCCATTTGTACTACAGAAGATGCAGCCTACCTCAAATAGCAGAGAATTCTCTTCAAACAGTACATTTGGCACCTCCAAGATATGTTCTGCTGAACTACAGTCCTGGCAAGAGCTCTCTAGGGTGACAGTCCTTTAGAGAAAAATTAATTTTCACTTGTTTAGGTTTTTTTTTTTGCAAGGATGTGTAAAATTTTTAATGAAGGGATGAGAGGAAAAGAGTAATTGAAACACACATGAGGAGCACCAAGTAAGCCTGTCAAAGAGCTAAAAATACTATTGCTTTTATCAGAAACCCCTGTACTGACTAGAAAGTGCTTGCTTCCCAGTTGATTTCACACAGATCTTTAGTATTAGAGAATGGCAATCATTATTTATCAGCAAGTTTAATTACTGTTGGATGTTTACATGCAAATCATTCACTGCAGTTCATTACAGACTGGGGAGGACAAACATATGGGGAAGAACGAGTTAAATAAAAACATGACATTAAGTAACAGACTGCGATAAGGGCTGACTAGTAAAAGCTTGCAGTCATATTTCTACCAGAGCAAGACAGATAAAGTAGATTTTTACTGGATCAGCAATTACCGTAAAAGGCATTAAAGGTCAAAATGGATAAATATCAAGTCATACAAATACCATCTTTAGTTAACTGCAATTTGGAAGATTGTACTGTTTTAATAACAACTCATTGTATAAAAGATGATGGAAATGAATAACAGAATTTCTGTAGAAATTATATGTTGAAGCTGTGTCTTCCTAACTATTAATAATACTACAAGTATCCTCCTGTATCATATCAGTGGCTTTTAACTGCTCTTCATAAATATTTCTGGAGTTGGTTGAATTAGACTTCTAATGATTTCTCCATTAAATGTGCTCTGATCAATTTTTACGGCATTGCCTGAGGAATGAAATCAAACAAACGTCGTGTTGCACTTATGTTTCCTCTATGGATTTTTGAGGCATTCCTTTAAAAATATATTTTTGTTTGACAGCAGAGACATCGATTTGACAACTTGCTTTACAAAATCAGAGTGGCTTTCAAGTAAGGTAGTTATGCTGGGTGATCTGTGTACTACTTCACTATTATTTGAGGTTTCAGATCACATCCCAGTGACACAGGGCAATTTGTCATTATCTCTGCTAATGACTATGTGAATCCGGATCAAACTGAGTAGGTGATAAATAAACATGTTGATTTCTGGCAAACTACTATCAAAGAACATGATTTTAATATTTGTCATTTTAAAAGTGACACAGCTTCCTAAATGCTACAACATAACACTGTGGAAGATGAGACGTATCACTTATCAAAAGTATCATTTTAAATCTAATTTGTGAGCAGAGGACATGTGAACTACCAGTGAGTCAGGTTAAAGGCCCTCCAGTCCAGTATCATGTTTCTTAGCCCAATAAGTAGCTGCTGCTTAGAGAAAGGCCACAGCCACTGTTGGAGTTGATTGGGAAAGCTGAACATTATATGTTCATCTATTAAATGAGATATCAAGGGTCATTCTAGTTGAAAAATGAAGGGATTTGCTAAGCTATATTGTAAAAAAATTCAGGAAATGTAGGGCTGAGATGAAGAGGAAAATACATTAATCCTAGCTAAAAGCACCTCATTAAAGCCCCGTTTCATTAGCACAGCTTGTTAAATCAGTAACTTAAGGCTTAACGAAGGTCTATCCACTGCAGCAGCTGTGGTCCTGCAGGGTTCTAGGTAGAACATCAATTGAATTATCCTGACAAACAGCAGAGATGGGTCTAACAGCTTCCTCATTGAGGTAACAGATACTTTCACTGGTACGCACTGAAAAGATAGTAGGTTGTGCAGGCAACCTTTTTGAAGTCTTGCAAAACCACTGAAAATGGTCAGGTTTCAGCACACCTGAACAATAGCTCTCATTAATTATCATCTATGCTGAAATAAAAATAATTGTTTAACTACCATGTAATGGTAGCCAGTGGTGAGCTTGCAGAAGGCTTATCCTCTCCCCTCTTCTGAAATGGCTTTCACTGTATTTAATAAAAGATTCTAAATGGCTCTTTTGATTTTACATTATGGTTGTAAGACTTTAAGTTTTATCAGTTTTCTGTAGATTCAAGGAAGAAGAAGTTATAGAAGGTCATTTTAAGCATTTTATCTTGTCCCACCAGAGTTTTTGCACCAATCCCTAGCTTTCTGATGGTTGAAATCATATTGTATAATCATTTATGTTTTATTTTAAAGGCATCAAGTAAACTGGAACATGAAAACTCAGTGGTGTCAGCTGTCTGTCTTATATCCCATCTACATAATACCTGAGCTCTTTTTAAAATTGAAGGGACAAATTCTTTGTCAAAAAAAAAAAAAAAAAAAAGTGTGTCCCATTGAAGTACATGGAACTGCTATTTGCAAGATTGAAAAATGTGATGTTTTATGACTACTAGCTTTAAAGCACTCATTACTGTATGACTTCAGTCACTGTGAAACACTTGACACAGAGGTAAAACTAATCCAAAACTTGTACAATGTGTGGCTTGGGAAAATATGTCCAAAGTGAGACTGCTTTAACACAGCATCTGGTGCTGAAATTGCTTTTACCAGTGTCGTGGTTTGAGCCTGGTTGGCAGCCAACCACCACGCAGTGGATCTCTCTCCCTTCTCTTCCGGCAATGAGAAGGGACAGAGAGCCAGGCTTGGGGTTCAAGATAGGACTGGGATGGGGAAAAAATCCCCCTTTATGGTCACAAGCAAAAGGCAGACTTGTTAGGGGAAGAAAAATAGAACATGTATTTATTACAGACATTAATAATACATAACAGAGTAGGACAGTAAGAAGCATTGCCACATCTTGAGAACACCTTCCCCCCACCCCTCCCTTCTTCCCGGGCTCAGCTCTGCTCCCGATATCTCTACCTCTTCCCCCCAGCAGTGCAGGGGCAGGGAATGGGGGGTGCAGTCAGTGCTGCCACTTCCTTCATCTTCGGTGGGGGGAGCTTCTGGAACTTCTTCCTCCTGCTCCATCGTGGTCCCCCTCTCACAGGAAATAGTCCTCTACAAACTCTCTGCAACGTGAGTCCCTCCCACGGGCCACAGTGTCCCCCACACACTGCTCCGTCATGGGTCACCAACTTTCTCCAACTGGAGTCCCTCCTACGGTTGCACGTGTCCCATGTCCCCCTTCCCGAGCTGCTCTGGCGTGGGACACCCCCATGTGCTGCAATCCTCCCAGCACTGAATTACAGAAGCAGGGGCTATCTTTTCTCATAAGACCCCGGCTTTCTTCAGGCACAGCACCTTGATCATCCAGGCAAAAAAAACACATGCCATAAATCAATGTCTGCTCCACCGCCTATCTTCATGGGTGGCAGGGGGGGGCCGCCCTGCCGTCTCACCACAGGATACAGGGGGGTCTCTGCTCCAGCACACCTCCCCCCTCCTTTCTTCCTCTGTTCCTTCACTGACCTTGGTGTTCATGCAGCTGCAGCAACTCCTCCTCACAAGTCCCCCTGCTCGTCACCACATCCCTTCTTAAATACATTATCACAGAGGCGCAGCTGATTGTCTCAAGTTTTGGTGCAGAGGTGGAGCTGACTTGGAACTGGGGGAGCTTCGAGAAGCTTCTCACAGGGGGCTGCCCTTATAGCCCCCTCCCCTGCCACCAAAAAACACCACCACTCACTCAAACCCAGGACAGCCAGGCAAGGGGCCAGTTGTTTCTGAGGATCCCAGAAATCTTGGATTGAGACCTGTCCCCCCTTGGGCTCTCTGTAGTCAACCAAAAATCCTAAGGGCTGGGGTAAGCCATGCACAGCAGGACTGAGCATATAAGTAGTTTCAGGCTTTAGGGAACTGGACACCTGAACCAGATTGTCTTGAGAAATTCTGATGTCACTTCCTTCTTTCCCAGGGTTAAACAATCACCAGTCTCACAGATGATCCAGCCTCATATTCCTCTTCCATTTGTGGACATTCAGTCCCATCTTTGCATTAAGACTCCATGGTCCAGTAAGCGAGAAAGGACCTGAAGGGAAGCTCTGGAGCCTGAAGAAAGAGGCTCTAAAGTTCTCCTATTAAAGCTGTTTCACTTTGATCAGATTCCCTAAATAATTATTGGACCACCAAGAGATAAAGCTCATGTGAACAGTTCTGCAAATTCAGAGGCTGAGTCACCAAACAGGAAGAGAAAGAAACTAAATGCTAATGCTTGCTGCAATTAATAGCAACTACTACTACTACTACTACTACTACTACTACTACTACTACTACTACTACTACTACTCAGTTATTACTCAACTACTCCTTAAAGAGGGAATGAGCTCTAATAGGAGAGACAGAGATTGTAAAGGCTTGCTCCAAATACACTTTATTCCAGTTGTGGTTCAGGTTCTTTCCTAAGAGCTGGAGATCTCATAAACAGAGGACAGAGATGCTGCTGAATCTCCCAAGTCTGCTATTTGTTCCAATCAGTAGACTTCAGGGTAAAGTGTTCTGTACAACAAGCCCATTCACCCCCTAAAATCTGAAGATGTGTTTCACAGATAATGGAGTTAGTGATGTAATAATATCTAGATTGAGAATTTAAACAAAGAATAGTGATGAGATAGACTCTGGTTATTCACAATGGGCAAATGATGTCTGATCCTAGGCAGTATTGCTACCAAAAAATGAGATTTTTCAGTTCCTTCAGAATTTGGTTAGTAACTGATGAGCTGATTAGCCTAAACTCTATAATGGCAATTATGCAGCAGTTAGACACCTAACTGCTTCCATAGATTGAGCTCTAAATTAATAAAAAAAATAATTTAAAAAAGCACTTTTATTTAAGGCTTCTTACTCAGATGCACCTGAGATTTTTATCACTGAAATTTGAGTCCGTGGGCCCTGATCTCAGACAATCACACACACACAGATCCCAAATATCTTTTGTGCCTAAGGGTTTCCTGTATTGCTAAAAGAAATGACTAAACTTCAGCATTAGCCTACATTTATTTCAAGATCTGGCTTCTCCCATGTTTTATTGCTTTCCGTATAAATCCTATTTCTTATAAAAATACACTCCATTGTGCCTTGTTATAGACCTAAATTGGAGTTAACTACAGGGACTGGCATTGTCATAGGTTAAAAAACACGCAAAAACACCCAAAACCAATCCAGTCCAAACAGTGGTATGAAGACTTAAAGCACTTAATACAAGAGTCACTCAACCCAGAAAGTCTGCATTCCCAAATCTCCACCATCCTTTTACATACTTCATAGCCAGGCTGGGTCTCCATATGTTCAGAATAATCAAACTCATAGTGAGACTAATCTCCTGAAAACTAACTCATTAAATTAATGTCAGTGATTTTATGTGCCTGACTTGGTGAAAAAAGTCATGGGGGAATGACAGGTCCTATGTGATGTAGTGCTGTGACAACACTTCCATTGAACTGACCCCTGTACATAGTTTGAACCCCAGTGGTGAAGTTGGCAACTTGATTTTAAGATGTATTGGAGTCAGAGAGCAACATGCAGGTATCTGCCCTGTGAGAACAGCTTTTGCTGATGCTTATTGGCAAAGGATGTCTTCAGAAAATAAATCTTTTGGCCAGGCTTCTATTTCCACAAGATATCTTATTGTTAGAATATTCAGCAGTCAAATAGATCATCCCTCAAATGAGTGATTGCAACAGCAGTACCACACAGAAGTATTTGGAGGTTGGAAAGGATGTGATATTGAACACAAGCCAACACTGCAATGCTGTCACAAAAAAGCAAAACCTGCACTGGGTTGAATTCATGGAAGTGCAATATATTAAAAATGTTCAGTAGATATTTCACTGTGCTTAGCTTGGGCTAGGTCTCAGTGGCAGTGATTTACTGCTTTTGGTTCTGGTGTTACTGGCCAAATTATTTGCTAGTGTCATGACACTGATTTAGTATATGTACTGCCTTAGAAATAGGTGACATTCTCATGAACCATGACCCTCTTGTTCTAGGTACTTTACCACCATGGGACAGAAGTACTGTCTGTGTCCAAAGAGCTTACAGTGGAAAGCAGGAGATGCAGACAGATGGGAGAGCAGAAGGAGCCAATGCATCGATACAGGCCTCTGTGGTTGGTCCTGGTCTCAGCACAACAGCAGCCCAGCAGCACCAAACTTTTGCAGGCAGCAGAGGAATTGTAAGGTGAGATTTGAAGGAGGGAAATGAAATCACTTTGGGAATTTTGAGAGGGAGACACTCCTAAGTGAACAGGGGGCTGGGACAGCTCACATCTGGCATGGGTAGGAAGGAGCTGCAATCCTGATAGAGCATGGGCAAGGTCTGAGCTGTGAAAGAGCTTGAAAATGAAGAAGGAAGGTATGTTTGATGCAATGGAGAGAGGGAAATTAAAAAAGAGAAACAGGGCGGAAAATGGCATGGTTAAAAATGTCACAACAGGAAAATAATTTTTACAGCATTATTTTTAACTGCTAAAGGAGAATGTGAATAGATAAGAATATAGTCATGACTAAAATGGATAAGAGAATGCAGTGTAAGGGGACTAAAGCATGGATGAGTTCGTTCCAGGCAATAGAGAAAGGAAAAACAGGGTAGTTCCTGGGCCATGGTATATCTTTGGTCCAGTTCTGGCTGCCATAGAGTCCTTGTTCAGTCTTGGGTAGACCACTTAATCTGTCTGCACCTCAGCTCCTTCTCTGTAAATGATGGATAATGAATTTTGTTGTTGTTGTTGTTAGGAGATTTTCCTTTTTGGCAGAGAATGTTCTGACCATGGTTTATTCCTCACTTAGTACAAGTTTGACCTTTTATCAAATTGGGACTTAAACTGCAGCACTAAACAATAGTATCTTTGAACAGATATTGACAAATCTAAAGCAGTTTGTGAAAAAGCTGAAGATACCAAGCAGAGAAAACAGGAAGGAGCCACTTTGAGAACTGAACTTTATTGTCAAGTTTTGCATGATCTCTGTAAGGAAGCCACTGACACAAATGCAACCAGGACCACATCAGGCTAATATATCCCTTTATTCATAACATAGGTGTCCTGGCAGTGGAGCACAGACACCCAAGTGGATGCTGTCTGCCATGAATGTTGCAAGGCCTGAGAGGTTTAGCAACAGTTTTGTTGGTTTATCAATTTATTTTTTGCTTTGTTACAGGTCATTCAGGAGGAAAGGGTTTGTTGACTTCCATCCTGGCTGAATAATACAGAGAAATGTATACTAATTGCAAGCCAAAAAGGCTGGTGTGGGAAAATGCAGAGAACTGTACATGATTATAGATAAGGAAAAAATTATTCAGTTTCTTGACGTCTTCCTTCTCTCTGCCTCCTTAACTTACATCGTTTAGTTAAGAAAAAAATTTTCTGCTTATCTGCACTTGAACACAAAGATCCACTTGGTCTTCAGCAGATCACAGAGTTTATGTTACTTGATTCCTATTAAGGATTGAATTTGGGTTTACAGAAAAGTTGTATTTGGGTTTGTTGAAGCACTCCCTTTGCAAAATGCATAGTATCTATGCACACTGGAATTAAATTGCTAGCCTGTACCCTTTAGCAGAGTACAGCTCTGGCCTTTTTTGGAGAATTGAAATATTGAACTCAGTCAATATAGAAATACAGTATGTGTTAAACAACAACAACAGCAGCAAACCTAAAACACCTTTAATAGCATGCTCATTCTTCAGATTATTATTATTTTTTTTTTTTTTTAAATAACATATTATAAAAGGCCATTTCTTTCCCTTTTTTCCCCTTTCCTGAAAGCACCATTAAAATGAGGAAAGAGAGGACAGGTTTGTACCAAGAAAACTGATGCATCATGTAACACATAAATCAATATCTCTGTAAAAGTGCTTCTAAAAACTGCATACAAGGAGATACTGTAGTAACAAAGGAAAGAAAAAAAATAAATCAATTTGGAAAAAAACCTTGTTTTTATTATTGTGATGAGAACATGATTTGTGTTGAGAAATTAAATTCCAGTGAAGAGTCCATGTTACATCTTCTCATTCATGTGTAAGCATTGAGAAGCGAAATCACAAGGGAGAGTCACTTCAAGCAGAAGTGCCCAGGAAGACATTAATATAATAGCTGTTAGAAAAGAATGATGAATATTTGTATATGTTTCAGCTGTAAATGTATCCCATTGCTGTCTCAGAGGAAATCTTCACAAATCAAATTACCACAGCAAATGCTGCGGTTAAGGTTTGTATAGTACAAACCCCAGTTTTTTGAAAGCATGTGATTAATTTGCTTTATATCATAAATCTGATCAGCTGGTAGGATGATTAATCGGACATGCTGGCCCTCTCTCTCAGATCATTCCTTGTTTATCGATTATAGCATGGCTTTTTCTTCCCTACAGTTAAAGCTCACTTGTTTTCACTTAAAATGATCAGATTAGACCTGAAATGTTTACTGTGTGTAAGCTAATTCTAGTCGCTTGAAACTTCATGCAGCATATATTCTGTCTAAATCTGATTAGAATGGACAATTGACTTCTGATTTACACTCACTTCAAGGGACAGTGTAGCAGCCCCCAATGTGTAATTAGACAAAGCTCATGGAGTCCTCTGCGCAGGAGGATGTGGGATCTCCTGGCCTGTCTGCCACTTACCATTACCCAAACCAGCAGAGGATGCCACTGAAACAAGAGCTGAAGTCAGAAGGCAGAGACTGAAAGTGCCCAGTCTCTGAGTGCTATAAATGACCTTGAGATATCTCCTGTAAACCTCAAGAAGTCTGGCTGTATTCTCAGGCAAGAACCCACTGTGATGTTTTTCTCAGTCATGAGATACTATTTTTGAAATACTGTTCTTATATTATAAGACTTCACAGGCTAAATAAAATTTGTGGTAGGCAGATCTATTTGTATTTACAGGAGGTGTTGAGCTCCTGAATTCTGGACCATTTCTGATTGTCTATGGCTTCTTCCTTCTGCTCTGCTGTTCACGGTCTTCAGAGAGCTCTTAGTCATAATAAAACTCAAGTGTCTATTTTTTTCTCATCTGCCTTGACCCCTCAGATACTTCATGCAGTCAGACACATTATTCCTTAAAATTAGACTTTTTCTGGCTTTCTGTAAGAAGGTATCTTGTAATTCCAGGATCTTCCTTCCTATTTTCTGCTCATTCTTTTACTCCTTCCATTTTTTTAGATTTTACTATTTTACTTTTCTAGCTTCTCACTTGCACGGAGTCCTCAGGAGCAAAGCCTCTGCACTGGCCATGATTTTACTCAACCAATTTTGACTAGTGCCCACAAGCATGTTTCTCAATCCTTGGCGTGTCTCTTCCACCAGCCCTTGTCTGTGGTACTTCCCCCCTAGCAACTAAATGTAGCTGAAGCAAAATGGGTTGCTTTGGCCTCTTACCCAAGCTGTCTTTTCCATGTGCATTGCAGAAAGAATGTTAGTCTAGATTTCAGCACTGACCTCTGGATTGCTACCCTACTCTTAAATTTGATCTCCAATATGCTGTTAGCTTTTTATAGGCACTACAGTTACTTTCTTGAGTCCCTTCACAATTCCTTTGTGAGCCACTGATGTCGAATGGAGGTTACCTCTGCATCTTTATCTGTACAAATATAGTTGCACTTGCTGTTGTACATTTTTGTGACCTCCCGCTTCCCAGATCTCTCCTGGTCATACCACTCTCCTACAAAACCCCTCATATGCTTTTCAACAAGGCTATCCCTAGCTTACAACTGAGGAATAATCTCTTAAATCCATCCCTCTTTCAAATCTCTTCATAAATGCCCTCCACGTGTGCTTACTGTAACAAATTACCAGGACTGTTCAGAAGACAAGGATCTTCAGCTGTTTGTATCTCTCTCATTCTATACACCTGCCATTAATTTACTAAATCCCAAGCAAATGTGTCAGGTGCTCTTTCCTGTGCCTTACTATTGACTGTGACACCTACTTGTCGCATTTTCACAAATAAATTATAGCTAATGAGAAAAATGTACTGCACCTTGCACTGAGGAATGACCCTGACTGGAAGGTCTCAGCTCTCTTGCAGCATAAACAGTGGAAAACACATAATAAATGGACTACGAATTAAATGTCCTTTTTAAAAATATCTGGCTTATGAGCACATCTATATAGATGTGAACTCTGGGAAGAGTTAATATTCACATTATATAGGCAGCTTAGGATCTAGTAGAACTATCTCATAACAGCAGCATTAAGCCAAAAAATATTTCAATAAGACAAAATGAGGATGAAAGTGACCACTTTGATCAATGTAAGAAAATTAACTGACCTTGCAGTTTCCTCAAGAAGAGCTTATTTTTATTATTTATTTGTGTGACAGAACTGAATTATTTTCTCTTGTTTTTATCAATCAGTAGGAATACAATATGTCCCTCCACAAGAGTACTGGATTCTATTTTCTAGCCTCTGAATAACAAAAAATTTTGCAAGTACTTTAAAAATGGATCAGCACACAGAAGCAAGAATAGATGTAAATTTTAATTTAGGGTAGCATTTTTTTATGTTATATTATTACACCATTTCAAAGTAATTTTGGTGTTTTATGTAGTGTTTAAAGTTATACAGTTGTAACTTCTCAAGAAAAAAAGAAACCAATAAAACCCACAGTGATTCTTTGCCCTATCATCAGCTGTGACTTTTTTTAAAACCTGCTATTAGATGTCCAAGAAAAAAAAAATATCACGGGGGTAAATTTAATCAAAATAATTGGAAAAACAAAAGAGAAAAATAGGAGAAAGAATAAAGAGAATTTTATGTTTCTTAACTATAATACAAAACTTCCTATCAGTGTGCCTCCCTTCTAACTTGTGAAGGTAGTAATCAGAGCATGTGAAAATAGCCTGGTCATTTTGTCATGATTATTTTCTTTATATTGGGTAGTCAGCAGCAACTTTGAAGTTTTGAAGAACAGTTACGTATCAGTGGGCAGAGCATGCATGTTAATTGTGTCCTCACCTTCCCCACCACCCATACTCATCCAGTTCACAAAGAATGAAGACCTGTAGTTCGTAAGCACAAAGATGGCTCATCCATGCTCCTAATGAAGTGGGTGACCATCTCTTCAGCCATGTCTTCCAGCACTGAGGAGTGTACTAGGGGGTATCTTCATCGTAAGATCTGTCCTGAGCTTAACAGCTTCACCAGCCATATGTCTTTTATAGCTTAGCTATGCATGGTCTAACTGAGCATAACATCCAACACAGAATCCTGGAAAGTCCCACCAGAATAGCATCTGTACTTAAGACAATTCTCCTATTTGGCATTTTTCAAGACTATGCTAAAAAAAAATAATAAAAAAAAAAGGACCAATTGCCTTAAAACCACATGACAATAGATTGACCCATTCAGAGACCGGGTGAGATTCACATGATTTACCTAGATATGTCTGTATGTATAAGTTGCCATGGGCTCTCATACTAGTCAAAGAAATTTAGAACATAGCTGATTGCTCCTTAAAATCGATGTAGACATTTGGTCTAGTGAATCATGCTCTAAATGCCATTGACAGTCAACTGGATCTCCACTGAATAGGCAAAAAGCTTCAACATGGATGTCGACATCATTGACAGCTGAATTTAGGTGAGGTGGATCCCAGCATAGGAAAGGGATTCTGTTGCTGAAACAAAGGTGCTGATAACACTTCTTTGAGATGTGTCAGACCATCCCAGACATCTCACTCAGGTAACAGGTATGCAAGAGGACTCTTGAGACCCAAATCCTTACGGAATTTCAGACAGAGATCAGGCAGGATATCCTACGGTGTTGCAACTGGAAATCTTTATTTAATGGAGTTCAATTCACTTATGGACCATATTTTGTAACCTGGTTTTGAAAACCCAATAGAACTGACTATGTGAGGAGATACAGCACTTCTAGGAAGTTTAGAGAGCAGAACAATAAAGCAAAAGAAGATGTGAACTATAGTCACTTTTACACGTGTGAAGGAGTTTAAAGACTTCTAAGATTGCAGGTTTCTCTGAGTGAAAAGACAATAAACTAGAGATGTAGGCAATAAACTAGAGATAAGGACTAGCATGTGGCTGTAACACGAGAGAGGTGAGAAATTAGAAGCGGCAAGTTTAAAGGAAAGTGCTAATATTTTGCAGCAATTCTTCATATTTTTTTGCATGCTATTGACGTCTGGTGATTTTTCTCTGCTTTGAGACTTTATTTTCTAGCTTCAAGGGTTCATTTTATGGTTGGTTATGGATTAAATGCTTTTTATTTGCTTGTTTATATGCCAAATCTCCTCTTTTAAAAAGCAGCATTTTGTTTTGCCTACATATAGAATAGGTTTTCTCAGTGAAATTTTTCTGCAAGTCAATGGCTTTTATATTGGAGGGAAAATAACAGTTCAACAGTGTTTTAACTAAGATTGTGTATTATGATGCTGAAAGAGAGAGCAGAAAGAGAGATTATAAAGCTTGCAATAAAGATAGCATATGATTTGTCTTTTATAATGAATAGTTTGATCTTTTTTCTTTCTTCGTTGCCATGGCATTCTTTTGTGACTTTATTTATAAGTGTTTTATGTAGAATTCATAGTCAGTAGATTTTTTTCGGGTTGGGATTTTTTTTTTTTAATCTCTGTGTATTTCCAAAGTCTCCTCCTGTACCCAGAGTTCAAGTTCAGGCATCACACAGAATACTCACTTCTGAGATTTTCAGAACTATCTATAGTAGGTAACACCTCAGATTTTATAAAAAAACATTGTCTTCAGCACAGATATTCATGATGTTGCATTCTGTCTTTTAAAAGCATATGAACAATGAAGCATGGACCTGTTCAAACTCTCCCAAAAAATCAGTATAAACCTTATTGGAATCCTCAACAGGAAGTTATCAAAGCTCTCCAGATAATACCCACAAATTTTCCTACACTTTTTTTGTACTTAACAAAAATAACAAAACTTTCATGACCCAGATAAAACTAAAACCCAGATCTATACACAAATAATTAGACCACTTAGCTGCACTATAAAAATATTAATTCCTAAAAGTTTGGAATGGTACTAAAACAAAAGGTAAGAAATCAGCACCAAAGTATCCAGTAGCCTTGTGGTCAGCTCCTTGCCTGCAGTGTGGGTTCAGAGATCTCTGTAGAGTAAAAGACTGAACCACGCCTTCCACACCATAAATCAGCACCGTGACCACACGAGACAGTAGACACTAACTGGGCTCCAGGTGTGTCTTCTGTAAGAACTCAGCTGTGCTCAGAAATAAAAAAGCCTTTGAAAATCCTACTTCAGGTCTTCCTCTATACCTAAGGACCAGAGCAGCTTGTGATTGTCAACAGGCAGAAATTAGATGTCTTGGGGATTATACAAGAGATGGATGTGGTCCTGAATGCTTAAAAAGATAGGATGGTGTTTTAAGGCCACCAAGGCTTCAGTGGTGTATAATGCTAGCATGGTTTAGGCAGACTGGATTTGAAAGCCAGCAGTATTCAAATGCATGATGAGATTAACATTGGTTCCAGCCAAAACTGCTACCCTGAAGGGTAGTCACTCCCAGAGGGTGGCAGGCTGAAATCAGAGAGAGGCTGCTGCTTTGATTCTGAAATTATGTCAGGGCATCAGAGTTGCCTGCCATCAGTCTAGCTGCACAGAGAGCTCCGAGGATCTGCTCTTCCCCAACTACCAGAGGACACAGAATTGCAGGAACATAGAGGATCTCCCCCCCCAGGATGGTCACTTGAGGGCTTTGCAGCAGATTGGCTGAAAACTGGAAGTTTGAATCTGGAGACTGTTCTGACCAGTTGTTACAAAGCCCTGCGGTGCAAGTAAAGGGACAGTCATCATTCCTCCTTGCAAGCAGTCATCCTTACCAGATGTCAGATTTCAACAGTGATCATTATAGTCTGCAGACAGTCTGTCAACAAGATTCAAGGCAAGATCTTCATGCAGGCTTTTACTGGCTGTAGCCATAACTGTTTTTCTTGATTTGAGGGTGACTGCAGCAGTTTTGTGTGGTGATTTTAACTATTACTTCTGTAGCCATTGACACTGTCTCCGTCCTGTGGCACATTAATCCTAGAGAAGCACTTTGCAGTTTCAATGCCTGTTTGTGCCGCCATTGCAAGGTTTGAATTGTGAGTCTCCTTTCCTTCCTGCACAGCCCATGACGCTAAATTTGTGATGTCTTTTTCTGGGATGCTGTAAGAACACTCTGTCTGTCTCTTACTGTTCCTGCTATATTTTGAATCTTTTTTATGTCCCAGAAATTCTTCACAACTAAACTATGTATAACAAAGATGCTCTCAGGTATTACTGTTCTCTGCATAGCAAAGAAAGGAAACAGCAGGTTCTCAGTGCTAGTTGCAGATGTTCACAAGGGACATGGTAAAATCTTTGTAAGCTGGCTTAACTGCTCCTGTGATCTTGTCTGATTGTTGTCATACCACTTGCTTTTCTCCAGAGTATTTTGCACTGATGCTGCAATTCATCCCGACTTCATGTATGCTAAGAACTTCATCTGTGGCAGGACCTTTTTCACTATGGTGTCTCTGTTGAGACAATCATTAATTTATCTATTTTTCTTTATGACTGTTATTCAACTTCTTGTTAAACAGATGTGATAATCATACTGACAGTGTAGTGACAGGATTACACAAGTTTGATTAGTACATAATGAAAATTGCCTGTAACATAAGTATTTTGCAATTATGTAAAAAGCACAATGCCATCTGGGTCCTGATCATATTTCTCTCTCTTTTTTTTTTTTTTTTTCCTAATAAATGACAACTAGCAATAAGATTTCACTCTGTAGTAAAATATGAAGTACAGCAACAAGAATTTATAAAAAGCATTTTGTGTTTTCTCTGAGCATTTTAAGACTTAGAAACCAGTCCAGCAAGTGTTTAGCCTGCTGAGGAGTCCTCAGTCACCAAAGGAGCCATTGACTTTAGTAGCATGACCTATCTGATTAAAGATTATTTGCAAGAGCCAAATGTTTCCAGGTCTGGTAGAGAATGGGGAGGGGTTGATTCAGGCTCATGCAGTGTAATCATTCCCTATCTTTCCTTCATTCATCTGACCTGTGAAAGTATAGTAAATTGTAATGCTCCAGACAACAGTTGTATCACATCACTTCTATTACTACTGCTATTTAATGCATGTGTACACCAAGGGTTTCTGCATAGTACATCCCACATTTGGCAGCCAGGAGCTTGGCATCCTCTTGACTCTATCTCTTCGACCTCACAGTAACACGGCTTTGGACCACCAGAACTCACTGATTTCTCACATTAGACAGAAATAAGAAGTGAAGCTAACCTGTCAAAGACCCCTGAAAAATCTGAGGTAAGTGACCTGATGCGAATCTTAGTAGGAGCCAATGAGGGAACTGGGATTACCAGTCAGGTTAAACTGCATCTCAAAATGTTGTTACATCCTCTGCAAGAGAAGGTTTATGCAACTCCTTGTTAAAACAGTAAGGAGTGAGAGGAGGGAGGTAATTATCTTCTATAAATGCTGAAAATTAGATAAGAATTTCTGATACAAGGGCTGCTGGATTTGGGCTTTTATCTCTGCAGAATGGTATTCCTTAGGCACCAAAATACATAGTCAGAAAAGTTCTTGAAAGATTCATGTATCCATGCATGTATAATAAATTCAAACAAGAATTATATAAACCTCAGCTAACTACTTTCATCTAAGTCTGGGAAGTCCTCTGTGTTTTCTCAATCAAAATGCTGTTTGTGATTACTTTGACTGGATGTAAAGAATGACCTGTTTACATAATGAAAAGTAGCACAGGGTTCCTCTACAGCTACAGAGAGAGCTGTAAAGAACTCTTTCTCCCAGTGAGCACCACTTAAGGCATTTCTCCAAGATATTTGTGCCCCCCTAGGAATATAGTTTCTTAATTTTCCATTGGGAAGATGGCACTGAGCATAGGGAAAGGGACGATGAGAGGTTCTGGAAAAGGAAAGCCTCATCTCTGAAGTGGAAAGAAGTCAAGCAGGCAGGCTGGACTGCCCCCTGATCCAGGCTCCAGGAGGTCTGTCAGATGAAATGCACTAAATGACAAGGCAAGGATTACATCAGTATACCTGGAGAACAGTTTATCTATAAGTGAGGGAAAAGGGAAATGATTGGAATAAGTTACAGTCCAAAGCTTTGGCTTCAATATTTCAACAGGCTTAAAAAAAAAAAAAAAAAAAAAAAAAAAGGAATGTTAGTTACATGAGGTAAACAGAAAATGACATAAAATGCTAAATAATTTGCCAAGGGTAGATAATGCTTGAATAATCAGACAGAATCTTTTGATAGAATAACTGATTACCCAGACAAAGGAAATGCAGTAGATGAAATTTGTCTGAATGTCACTAGGGCATTAGACATGGTGCCATGTAGGAAAACACTAGAGAGGTAGAAAAATGGAGAATCGGTATAAATCTGTAAAGTGGGAAGAGATTTATCTAAGGGTAGCAGATAGCCAACTACACTCCAGCAGGGAGGTGTCATGCCGAAGAGAAGCTATTAGGGAAGTTCTCCAGAATTCCTCCAGACTTGCCATTAATATTTTAATTACTGAACACAGCATAAAAAGGCTATGGAAATTCTCCATTGACCTAAAGTTGTGATAAGCACAGATCAGGTCTGCATGGCTCCAAAGAAACGGTGGTTTGTCTGAGTCCTGCTACACTAGAAATGGGGTGGTACTCACTGACGAACAACAAAAAAATTTTGCTATAAACTGGGAATAAAGATGGAATCAGCTGGAAACCCTAGGAAGATGTAAATGGAAAAAAATTTTCAGATGTTTTATTCATCAGTTCCTCTTAGAGAAGTGCTCTCAGACGGGTAGTGCAAGGAGGAGCAGGAAAGCATGTAGGTATTTCCTAGTGAGACTTTTGCAAATGAGAGAAAAGCTGGAAGTCAAAGAAAGAGAAAAAAGGTCATCTCAAACTGTCATTGCTGCTGTCAGCAGGTACACATCATGACAGGTAAGAGAAATGGATTCTGCAAATGTGGGCAACAGAAGCCAGCAGAAAACGATTCAAGCCTTCAAGGTTCCCTCTTCCCTGTGTTGGGTGATGCTCTTTCTCAGCATTTTCTCTATGCTGGGAGTCCACTACAGCACTTCAAGAGGTCAGTGTCCACCTTTGGTTTTGCTCACTTAGTACCTCTGATTTGATGTCTCTGTTAGACCCTCTCTGCCATCTGAACATCTAACATAAGCAAAGGCGAAACATTTGTTCATTTTTAAACTGTGCATCAAAATAAACTTCAGACTGCTTGAAAGCCCTTCTACAGAAATCTTTTTCTGAAAGACAAATCTTTAATTTAAATACTTGTGAGAGAACAGTTGTGTTTATGAAAAATTCAGTCACACAAAGTGATGTTAAAAAGTGCTAGGCATTTCCAAAATAAATTGCAAAAGTTACAAAAAAACCCCGTTTTCTCCTTGTTTAGTTTCATAATAACCTTTAATAATAATTAAGATGTGTAACCTGTTTTTCTTAATTAATCTCAATCAACTAAACAAATTATATAGTTTTGGGACTATTTCCAGTTTGCAAATTGTTTAACTCTGGACTAGTTTATGATAATTCTTGTGTATGAAATGTATTAATCTGTGGAAAACAAAATAGTAGCATTTGTTTAATGAAATCATTATCACTAAACACTTATCATCTGTTTAATGAAATTCAGAAATTCACAGATGGTTATTCTCTTATACAGTAAATGCATGTTTAGCAGAAACAATGTTTAGAAATAAACATACTAATCAGAATTATAAATCTGTCTTTTTTGCAATAAAACTCAAAACATTTTTTTCAAACATAGATATGTAATATCAGCCCAGAGTAAGATTATTTATCTGTTCTGAAGAGTCTTCTTTAAAATTGCAATCCAAAATAATCTTCTTTTTGAAATAACAGATTAAAACAACAACAAAAAAAGTGGAACACTATCCTGATCCAGAGACTAGCAACTATCCAGACTTCTGAAATCTCCAGCCACTACGTGTGTAATAAACACACTGAAAATTGTACTGAGGAATTATCCAGGATTACAGTGGCAATAATTGTTATCTCCTATCCAAAACCAGTATAAGTTTAGCCAGCCTTCATCACAAGTACGTTTCTTTTGTTATGCAGAATATACATCTTTGCAATTTTCTTTCTTCTGTAGATTTGGCGTGCCTGTAGCCATTTACCCCTCACTGCCTGATTTTGTTCTGCTCTGCTTTAGATGTTCTCAGTTATTTAACTGTTCCCATATGAAATTCTGGGTCTGCCTGAAGTCATGTCGTGTTGAACTGAAGCTGAGATGTTAAAGTATGTGATTTAGCCATACAGCATAGCCTCACTCCTCTCCCATATCCACAGAAGTTCTGGGTATAGAGTCTGACAAAGTGTCTACAAAATCAAATTGCTTTTCAGCATTTTGTCCTTGGATTTGTTCTCCCCGTATACAAGGACAGCAAGCAGGAGAATAACTAATACAGGAGAGGAAGCTGGAAGGGAGCATTTACTTATGGGGATTAAAATGATACAGCATAGTGACTTTGTAATCTGCACTTTAAAGTACCAGATGTCCCATTACAGTAATCCCCTTAATTTAAAGGAATACACGTACGATTTCTTTCTGTCCTGCTTTGTTCTTCTTAATAAATTCTGTGTTGATGTCCCACTGGAAAGGCCAAACTTTTCTGTCTATTTTCAGTTTGCTAACAATCTCAGAATGAAAACATACTGATCTCAAGTATGACTTTATTCAAGAAAGAAATGTCAGGTGAAAACGACTGTTTTATTAAAAACTTGTCAAGAGCTGGTTGAATTAGACACAGAATTGCTTACACTGGGTGAATTTTTAATTCATTAAATATAGATTTCATCTTTTTCCATTTCAACACTTTGTGAAACTGGGAGAAGAGCTACATGTCAGAATATTCTTCCAAACAAGCTACATGTGAATGATTTCATACCTCCAGGTTGAAAATTGGCCAACCTCCAGAGATAACAGCCTGGAAGAGCTCACAACTTTCACAATCAGGTGGAAGAACAGATTTCTAGGTTTCTACTGCCAATCTTTCTGCTTGTCCATGGTTCAACTCTATGGCTAAATCTGCTCTCAGTTCAAGGCAAGGCTGATTGGATGAAAAAGGAAATCTGAGCAGAGAGGAAGAGATAGGCTAAGTTATGTAAAGAATCCATCAGTCTTCATCCCTGGGAACAATGGGGGATATCAGTGAAGCCAGATTTTCTGTTGCTTTGCTACAGTGACTTTCTGTGGCTGGAAAAAGCCCTGTTGGAGGCAGTGCAATTCCAGCTGCAGGATTGCCAGAGAGCAGGCAGAAGGGAGAAACCCTGGAGTCCAGAGACAAACTTGGCTGTGAATCGTTCATCTCCTGCAGAGGTGCAGAGAGAGTTGGTCAGGGGCATGGATCACTTCTCCTTTCACTCTACAGGGCAGACCTGCTTGTTGAAAAGAAAAAAAAAGTTGCAGAAGTTGTCAGAAATATTATGATCAGTGGAGAAAAGTTATGATCCCTTTGGATTTCCCTTCGTAAGGAATTTCTGTATGATCAGCCTAAGCCAAGGCAGTATCAAGGGTATTTTCTCTCTCGGGTTAAGGGTAGCATAATTAAGGAATCAGAGACAACAGCGGCTGCCACACTGGGATCACTAACATTTAGGGATAAATTTCACTTTGAGTCACAACAGTGAAACTGGAGAACTTGGCCCTGCAAAAAAATCTCAATGGAACCTCAAAGCTCAGGTGATTACTTTGCATTTTCCTTCCAAGTGCTTCTCTGCCACTTCGTGTTTCTCAGACTTGTATTATTGAAAGGAAAAAAACTGAAGGACATTTTCTCCCCTCTACTGCATGGTTAAATCTTTGAAAGCTTTCTATTTTCATCTGGCACAGATCCTTCTCAGACTTATCCCTCCAAGCAACAGCAAATCCAGATTATGTGTTAAAAACATGAAGCATTCAGTGCATATGCACATTATATTTAAAAGATTTTTCTTTTCCAATGTCTCCTTTTAAATCTTATCTTTTTTTTTTTTCCCCCTGGGAAACAATCCTATACTTTTTTCCCTTCTTTACTTTTTCTGAAGGCCCTTAACTCAGTTCTTTTATCATTGCCACGCATTTAATTTAGGTAAGCAAATTTAGTTTGTGTCAGTTTGTTTGCTGTTCCTGACAATGTACTGAGCCTGCTACTAGTTCACAGACTGCAGGAACAGCACAGAGGTTTTAATCTGGATGTACAGACAACAGAGGAATTTACAGCACAGGCAGACCGTTGTGTTTGTGCTGGACTATGAGCCATCAATCACTTCCAGAGGCTTTTACCAAGAAGGTGAGTGGCCAGATGTCTTATTTTGGTAAGTTTACAATTCTTTCTAAACCAGTAATCTTTCTCCAACAGACACAAATCTCCTCCAGAAGCATAGCTTCTATTTACGAAGCCCCAAATAAGACAGTTCATTGGATTTCAAAATACCCACTGAATTCAAGTGTCCCTTATCCAGTAGACTGAAACAGGAAAATTTAGTCAATGAGCAAATTTATGGACCAAACTTTAGTCCATGAGTTTTGATTCTAGTCAAAAATCCAAATGTTTGCTTTATAGAAATGTCTACATTTTGGAGTAGGTAACATCACAAATCACAGTACTTTCAACTTACAAAGCATCAGTTGGTTCCATTGTAACAGGAGACATATGGTCTGGTCAATATATTTTAATAAGTCTGAAGTCATGGGACCACTGAAGATTGTAAACAGTCCCCACAATGCCACTACAACTCCAGAAAAATAGCATAGCTGGCTGCAGCAATGATGCTGTTGTAAACCATTTTTTTTCTCATTTATTTTAAAATACCATCAAAATAATGACACAAAGCTCAAAAAATAATAAAATAGGAAATTTAAAACCTGATTTTCAATGTAAATTTTCTTCAAAATCCAGATCCTGAATATTTTAATTTCAAAATATTTTCCCCATATTATTTTTTTTTCAATTGATACAATTTCAGAAAAACTACTTCAACCTACTTTGCAACAACAATAAGGAAAAAATAAATTGAACCTTTTCCAATCACCACAGCCTGCAACTAAGTACTCATTGAGCTTCCTAACTGGTCTTATTACAGCCCTGTGACTGAATAGAACCATTTGATTCAGACACATGTTCTAGCAGAAGAAAAAGACATCTTCACTGCCCCATAAATCTTGTAATCTTAATGTCAATTTTATTCTTACATGCATTCACAAGCAGCTACCATTGTCAGCAAGCAGAACAATTTGTTCAGCAGAGAGCTGAGTCTACCCTTTAGCCTAGCTTGAATCTGCTCTTACACACCTCTGAATTGAAAAGCGATGCAAAGACATCTGCTGTAACTGGGAGCAAGATGATGTAGCAGAAAGAGTAAATATTTTTCTGCACTTTGTGGCTGAAGTGCTGACACCACATAAATGTCAGGAGATAAAAATGCTAGTCAAGAGAGGAGAGAATGAAAAGCAGATCTGATGAAAGCATAGTCTTAAAAGTGTGGTCTGGGTTCAAGGGATAAATTAGTGCTAATTTTTCCCACATATTTTTCTCATTATATAAAAGCAAGTAATAACCTAGTATTGACATCATTTGATGAGTGATCTGATCAATGATGAGTGAGACAATAGAGACTGGAGCTCATTGAACTGTGTATAGATTTACTGAAAAACAGAGCAATAACAACAAAAAGCATAACAGAAGTGGAGAAGAAAGGGTTAATTATTGTGCAGACCTGAGGTGATGTTTAGGCGGAGAGAAATTAATGGGCTTAAGGGTTTTTGACAGATTCTAGTGAAGAACGAAGAAATGGATCTAGAGCATCCAAATTCCCATCCATGTCGCAGTTACTGGTTCATGCCATCTTTTAAAATACATAGCAAACCCATGTTAGAAAAAAGATTTTGTTAATTTCTCCATAGTGCGTACTCTAAAGAGCAGCTTGAAAGGAAGATGAATCATAGGCAATCAGCTGGCAACCTTGTCTCCTGTTTATTGAAGTTTATAGTTAGAAAAAGAAAACATAACAAATATAAGTTGGATGACCTATAAATTTAGTATAGTCCTTTGACAACTAAAAGGGTAAACCATCTAGAGTGTAAAGTTTTGACAAAGCCTGGGTTTTCACAACTGCCAGCCTCTCCATTGAGTTAAACCTAGATAATGAGTTAAGCCTAAATGACTGGCTGAGATGACTAAGATTCACTGAGCACTGGTGAAGCTTCTGGACACAGAAGACCAGTACAACTGATTCATTTTCTTGGATGCAAACACTATTAATAATCTGTCAGTCATTCCAAACAGAAACAAAACCCTACAGGATAATGTCATACTTGCATGGCTTGGTTCATCTGTTCGTACATGTGTGCCTGCTCTCATAATGTCATATTTACCGTATACTTAACTATATCTCTGTCCACATTTGCACAAGTTTCTTGGTTACAGCTGTCTTTCTCAAAGTGGCTTCACACTTATTTACCAATGGTGTTGTTGGATCACCTTGAAATCTTCCTTGAATACTTTTTTAATTACCAAACTGGACTGTACCAGAACAACTGTGGAAGGGCAATATTGTACTTGCATAAAAACTTTTGCCTGTGCTTATTTTTGAGCATGTCTTGTATATTTTTCTTTTTCAGTTCCTCAAGCAAATTACTCCAAGTGCAATCTAAGACATGATAGGATTTGTTCTCACATTCAGTTGGCCTAATTTGATGTGTGTTTTTGTCAGGACTCTTGCAATAGGAATTAGATAGCCTTTGTGTAGTGCAAAAGTCACAAGAAGGGAGGGTTGTGAAAATAATGAAGATCTTTTGACTGCAAGCTGAAAATAGAAACCACATCACTTGACAACCTTTTGAGCAGAAGGGTGTTTTAAAAAAGAGCACTTTGTAAAGGGAGAAACAGAAGAGGTCAAGTGACAAAGAACAGGTCTATGTTACAGGGAAAACAACTGGAAGTGAAAGTACTGTACTGCAAAGCAAACAATAAAGGAATTTGCTGACTTTACAAATCCTTCACTAGGGACCCTGCAGAGAAGTTATACTTCTTTGTTTTTCTCTTTGTTTTCTGAAGAAAAAGAAGTACATACATTTTAGAGCATTCCAGTATGCTGGTAGGCAAATTCTGCTATTTAAAATTATCCTTTATATCCCTCACTTATTTTCCTTATTGTGATTCAGCAGGATGTTTAAATACATGATGAATACTTTTGCAATCAACTGAATGACATGCTTAATTTTGGCAACTATTAAAATACTTAAGTGAAATGAGGCCTTAAATGAGATTTTGTATGTGACCAAGATAGGCCTTACATAGATATGCAAAGATGATATGTAATGGTCACATCAATTTCTGACATACTAATATACCTTCATGGATTTCAGAGAAGTCACATTGATTTATGCTGCTAAAGACTTGTTTCACTGTATATACCATATATATATATAAACTGTACTTTTTGTCTGTTAAATAAATACCACTTTTCAGATGAATTAAACACTATATCAGACAGTATAAAAGCAAGAATCTTCAAAGAATAATCTATGACTAGGTTCAGAACAGAAAGTTTTGAGCAAGAAAAGTTAATTTTTAAATTATCAATAAGAAAACTGACACTTTTGCTTAATTTTTGAAGGGGCATATGCCATTCTTGTCATGTGTTATTATAATTGGAACATCTCATAGTTGAGTAATGCAATATTCCAGCAAAGTGCAAGAGAAGCCAAGTAAGTGTCAAGAAATAAAGAAGACAATCAAAACAACTGTCTACAATGCCGAATTTATGTTGTGCTTTGTTCAGCACAGACCCATTCTTAGTTGGTCCTATTATGAAAATTTATGGTTAATAATAACTTAGAATCATAGAAATCTGGAATAACTCAGGTGGTCAAGGACCTCAGAACGTCTCCATCTCAGCCTCCAGCAGCATTAGCTATGGGATCAGTCTAGGTTGCTCAGGGCTTTATTCAATTGTGTCTTGAAAACCTCCAAGGGTGGAGATGGCACAATCTTGATGACCAGGCAGGTGATCCATCCTGACCATCTCAGCGGTCCTCCACTGAACTCCTTCCAGTTTGCTGATGCCTTTCTTGAACTGGAGGACCAAAAACTTGATGCACTGCCCTCAACTTTACCCAGCCGTCTCTGTTTCTTTACTTATAAAAGCTGAATGTTGCTTTTTTTTTCTTTACTGTCCGGGTGCTGTGAGGATAAATGGCTCCCTGAGGGCATCCAGTAGCAGCTTGGGCTCCCCATGGGGGTGGGCATGGCAGGGACCCACCAGCCAGAGCCTGCCCCACCACCCTGGGCCAGGAAGCAGGGCAGACCAGTGGACAGTCAGGTACACAGCCCCAAGTAAGAGTATTGGGCAACTCTGTGGGGATGGGGACGGACATGGCCAGTCCAGGATGTTAGATCGACGTCCAGGGTTGGGGCCTGTCTCAGCAGCACTCATGGACAAGCATATGCAGGATTGCAAACCAGCAGAGTTATAGCTCGGGTGGTGGCTGAGGACCAGAGCTGCAGTGTACAGCAGAGCCCCTGGGTCAGAAGTCAGCCCTAGACATGGCCTCCCCACAGTGCTCCCCAGCAGATTGTCCTCACCGTCACCCAGGGGAAGGGGCCATCCTCAGTTGTGCTGGCGCTGAACTGGCCCCTGGCTCTGGTACTCAGACCTCCTGGCAGTGCCAACCAACTTTAACTCTTTAAAGACTCTTAGGTTGTCTTTTGCCAAAAGCCCAATAAATTTCTTGCTTAGAAGAATGGCTCTGAAGTTAAATGTACATTAAACAAAGTATTAATTTCCTTCTGTCCTCCATCATGGCTAGAAATCCTCAGACAAGAGAGCCAGGGTTCCATGAAAAGGTAAACCAGACTTCTACTCAGTCCATTCTCCAGTCTGGTGGAGAGCTTTTGCACCCAGAATATGTAATTTCAGTCTTATGAAACCTCAGGCAGCCTGCTTTGTTCTAGAAGCTATACTCCTTAACACTTGTGAAGTTTGGAGCCCACACCATTGCTATTTTGGTTAGTTTTCCAGCAGAATATGAACATACCCTTTGTTCATTCTGGAAGTGAAAGATCTGTCCACATCAACAATCTATTGTATACCCACAGTATTCTCCACATAATAATGTCAAACAATAGTTGATGACACTCCACAGTGCACCACTTGACATTTTTACCTACAGTTAGGGATAATCTGATACTCATTCACATGATACAATTGTAGAAAAGCAAGTGTAGAAGCAATAACACACCCTCTAGATATTTGCCCTGGGAAATGCACACCAGTAAGTCTGGCTTCCATCACTTATAAAATGGTTGAAGCTGTAAGAGTAAGATCACTTTGTTCATTGATAAACACAGTACATTGGATAAAAGTTGTCAGGGCTTATCTCAAGGGAAATCCCATTTACCAATCCAGTCACAGTTTTATGGGGATTCAGTAAGCATGTGGCTAATGGAAACACAGAGTACGTTACACATTTTGATTTTTTAAAAAGCATTTGATAAGATTCCGTAACATCGCTAGAAAAACCAAGTTGCCAAGAGATAGTTAAGCCAAGTGTTTGGAATGAAGCTGGTGAAATTGTAGGAAATCACAATTTTCAGGAGTCAGCAGTGGGGGTCCCTTGGATCCTTAAGGCAGAAATTCTTAAAAATAAGCAGAAGGAAGGAAAATAGGACAAAATGACACAGTGAGTATACCCTCTAGACTTGGCAAAGTATATTAATACTCCAGTAATTTAGAAGACACTTCCCTGTTTCCTTCACAGGCATTAAAGGGGCCTACAGGAAAGATGGGGAGGCACCGCTTATTATGGAGTGCAGTGGCAGGATGAGGGGTAACGGTCTTAAACTGAAAGAGGATAGATTTATATTAGATATAAGGCGGAAATTCTATCCTGTGAGGGTGGTGAGACACTGGCACAGGTTGCCCAGAGAAGCTGTGGCTGCCCCCTCCTTGAAAGTGTTCAAGGCCAGGTTAGGTGGGGCTTTGAGCAACCTGGTCTAGTGGAAGGTGTCCCTGCCCATGGCAGTGGGGCTGGAATTAGGTGATCTTTAAGCTCTCTTCTAACCCAAACCATTCTATGATTCTCTGATTAGGTATTATGATGACCATTACAGCTTTGACGAGTTTATAAGTTAATTTGCCACTGCTCCCTCTTGTATACCTTCTCACAGTTGGCTGTTCAGCCTTGGAGACTGCATTCTGGACATACCTCTCTGCTTCTCTTCAGGAAATTGCAGTTCAAGTGCTCTCCAATGTCTCTCATCTCTGGTCATAAATGGACCCTACGTTGGACTCCTTCAATTAAGCTTCTAGTGTCAACACTCAAGTAATCTGAGATCCTTACCACTGCATCAGCTAATATCCTCCTCACTGTCTTAGCTGCCCAGAGAAAAATCAATATTATAAAGAATAACATTGTTGTCTTGCCCACAAATAAGCCATTTGAGCAGAAAAATGCTTGTTTCTAGCTATTATGGAGAAAAGTCCCTTATTCCAGCAGTACAGGCTACTGTTCAAGGTTACTCACCTCCTCCCCAGATCTGACATGATTCTTTTGCCATTTCCTTAGTAGACTTCAATAACAGCTTCTTTATTATTAAACACAAATATCTCAAAAATCAACACACATAACAGGCAAACATCATCAATCTCAGTAAGTTCCTCTTGCCCCACAAAGATTTCTTCCTACTTGGGTCATCTGTCTATCTGGATTTTTCATAAGCATTTATCTTCATCTACCAACTACCCCTTCATTCTCTGAAGATTTAAACTCCACACTTCTCACCTCACATCTTTGGGTAAATTCTGAGGGAGAATGCAATATGCATAGCACAGCCTGCATATGTAACTATTACAAACAAATATGAAATAGTCATACTTATGTCAACAGAATTCAAAACTCAAATGAAACTTTATTATCACAATCAGTAACACATTTAGATGAGAATTCATATTAAGTGTAATATGAAATATGGGTATCATAACAGCTGAGCTATCTCTACATGTCTTTCAGGTTGGTAAGTAATAACATGCTATTCAGAGACACAGATCCACACCCTTCATCCATCCTAACAATGCAAGCACATATTTCTTTTTTGTTCAGTGTCTCATTATATCTATTTTTCTGTAGATAATTTTAGTCCTAGAAGTTCTCAGTGACAGCTATTTACATTGTGCTTCTGTTCTTTAAAGTGACTGTGGAGCTCCATAAGTATTGTATGTTAGTGATTTTCATATCAAATAAGATCAGTTTAATATTAGAGGACTTTTTCCTTCACTGTTTCCAGCTTAACAAAGTCAAGCCTATGCCCACACTGTGATAATCGGAGCTGGGCTTTTCCACAGCAAGTGACACATGGACATACCCACCAAGGATCTGAAGGCTTTGTTTCAGGGCTATGTTTGCTCCAGCATGTACTTATACACCCAGAGTTTCTGACTCCTGGAGTCACCTTCCCAGGAGCCAGCTCTGGCATCTAGACCGGCTGAATACACATGGCTCAGGTGCTTTCTAATTCTTCTGTATCACTACTGGTAATAAAGGTGGTGTCACATCTTTAGCCATACTGCCTTCAGGTTATGTTTCACTGACTCCACACGATGCTAATTTCCATCCCTACAAGGACATTTTCTGCAAAACAGTTTTCTCTTGGTGTAACTTTGGGGACAAGCAAATGTCAATAGGGTTATGGAGGTGTTATTGAATTGTTACTGCTGGCAATAAAGTGCCAGCAGAGAAAAGCACAGTTTGACTGCCATATTCCAAAACTGAGTTACCAGCTATGACAGCTAAGGAAAAGAAATGAGTACATATCTTTTTGTTGGTAAAGTGACCACATTTGACTCAAAGCCCCTGAAATACTGTGTGTTTGGAATGATACGTTACAGCTTTTATAGTCACTAATCAGAGAAGAAACGTGATTTGCTGTAACTTCTTTTAATGCAGACATCTGGATGATATAAGCTAACTGCATGCAGAAAATCTTACAAAAACTAAAATTCTGATCCAAAGTTTTGCAATAACCATACATGCCTACAATAATAGCTTGAGCTCCCTAATCTTTATTGCATGTATAGTGCACCACTGTGGTAGAATAGTATACATTACAGTCATTTGTTTTTCAGCACTGAAAATTTAAATAATGTTAACATCTCTTTAGGTTTGATGTAAATTTAACTTCCTTATATAGCAAACTCCAGTCTTTCCCTGGATAAATTCTGCATTCCTCTTCCATCTTGACCTTTGAAAATCTTCCCCATGACTACCAATCAAAACACTCTATACATCAGAAATTCTTTCAGATCTTGCTGGAAGATTAATGATTCTGTATTCCAAAATATTCAGTTGAGAGTCTTTTAGTTAGTTAATATCCTCAAATCACATTCGAGTAGTGTCTAAGTAATAAAAATTGGCAGATATGACTAGCAGCAGTATCCTACATTTGCCATTGAAAAGGACATGAATACTTCCAAAGATACTCATTCCTCAAAGTGTACTTTTTGCTTCCTAAGCTAGATCCAGTAAGAGACTCCTATGCCTGGAAGCTAATATATGACATTTAGAGGTCTGACTCCCCCTAGGCAGAGCCAAGAACTCTTTGCTGAGTGTCTGGACTGTGGGTATGAGACATAGAGAATAACGTACCACAAAATGAGATTTGGGGCAGCTACTGTGCTGAACAGAAAGCTGACAAGAGTATGCTTGGAGTGCAGCAACCTAGGTGCTGTTGATAAAAAACATTGTTGGGATAACTCTGAACACAGCTTTAAAACAGTTTAAAAACACCTCTGCTCTGTCTCCTTACACAATTCAGTTTATTTTCAGTGATACTGAGAATCCAAATATAAGAGCAGACATATAAGAAAGGGCTGTAAAGCTACATCCACCAACTCTTCCAAAGCACACTGGCAATTAGCACAGACACGCTCCAAACGACTTGACAAATTCAGGCCTTGCCATACCAAAGAATATGGGATGAAGGTGCATTTATGTGTTTGCAGAGAGCATTCATGCAGATCTCAAGTCCCTGCTCCTTCATCTGTTGGTTGATGGAACGTAGGAATGTAATTGAATAAGAAATAACCAAAAAAGGGGTTCTGGGATTTGTTGCCCTAACATGACACTCCCACTCACACAGGAGCACACAGTTCCTGTGGTCGCTATTGCCGCAAGTTTAGTTTCTCCTTTCTATTGCCTTGGAAACATATGTGTCCAAGGGAAGGCTCTGAACTGAAGCAGAGGGAGACAGGCCTTTAACAGCATGGTCATGTAGGTGCTCATCCCTTAATCTCTGCACTTTCCCCCCGAAAGTTCTTTTATTTTTAATTCCTCTGAATATCAAAAATTCATCGTATAATTATATTTATAATAATCCCTCCTTGGAAAGTACCAGCAGGGTTGTTCAAGATGAAGGGCACTTTAGAAAAACATTAGTTATCTTTGTAATATCAGGATTTATCATTTGCAAACTGTACAAATAACAGTCTTAGTAGCTCTTCCTAACTTTATGTTTGTGCTCTCACTAATTGGTATCTCTCTTGGGATTCTTTACCACCAGATGGGTGACCATATGGATAGGGACACTTGTTTATAAACCCTGTTATTTATGCACATACAAGGCTACCTAGGGAAAATAAACATCCCCTAGATTTTATTAGGGAGACAGACATTAAAGTATTGTCATTCCATAGTGGCAGAAATTGCATTTTTCTTGTCCCTTTTCAATGGAAGCTAGAGAAAAAGCTCAGGTTTTGGTTGTTCTTTTTTTTTTTTTTTTTTTTTTTTTTTTTCTTTAATAACTTCTTAAAGAAAGTGAGGATATAAATCAGTAGTAAGGTAAAAAGCTATTAGCTGTGCAACTGCATTGCTTTTTCTTCTCCAAAGAAAGCACAGAATAGTAAAAGATAAAAAAAAAATGTGTCTTGCAATAAGACTGACTCTACTAAAGAATAGCATGTTTGACTATCATAGAGTGCACCAGAAATACCAGCTGGAAATCCTGCAAATGAAATCTGCATTTTAAGTCCCACCAAGAAGGACAAGGTGTCTGGATTTCAATCTGAAAATTAACAAATGTTCAGAAAAAGTATAGTAGCTCTAAGCCAACAGTTATTTGCATTCATGCTGGTGTAATTGAGATCAGACCCTGGCCTGGAAACCGAAGTAAAACTAATAATATTAGAATAACATTTTAGGCTAATGATAATTTACATTACTTAATTTGCCGTTTACCTAAAGCCGTTTAATCCACCAGAAAAATTAATTTGCTGTTAAAAGACCTTTTATATCCCATTGGCTTCAGTGGACATCGGATAAACCTTTATGAGTTCACAGTAATTTTCAAAAGGAAATGAAGATAAATAGTAGCTAGTTTTAATATTGGTCAATTGAGACAGTACAAGTAAGGAATATTATGAAACAATTTATACCAAGTCATTTTTACATAATTCTTATAAGTCAGCAGAAGAGTTTTTTCTAGCATGATGTTAATAATTGTATTAGTAACACATACAACGATTGCCATTGCACAAGGTTTTACACTGAAAAGAAATGCAACCATTTTGCATGCTGTCTGTGACATCAATTCTGTACTGATACACCAGATAAATAAAATCTGCAAAATCATCAGCCCCTGCAACAAAACATCTATTCATATTTTTCTGTAAGCATTAAACATAGTCTGATGCCACTGTTGGACTGAAGGACTGAAGCATAAGTGGTATAAGCAGTATAAGCAATGAAGGACAGAGTTCTTTCTATTACTAGCAGGGTTGTTATGTTCATCCCCTTGTCCAATCTCCAAGGCCTCATCCAGTTTCTCCTAGCCCCTGATCTTCCAGTCTGGGAACCTTACTGGACCCTGCTGGGGTCCTGTTCACCTTCCCAGTTCATGGATAAAGGGAAGAAAGAGAGGGTATCTGGGTTTCATCAGGATGTGAAGTCAAATGTGAGCAGGGCTTGAAAGTGAATACAGGAGTTTGGAAACACAACTCAGGTTGCTGGGGGATTTTGGTTTTGTTTTAGGTTTTGTTTTTTGTTTTCAGATATAGCTCAAGAAACTGCTCTATTTGCGTTTAGCCTCTGCAGCCACTTAAAAGACAGGTTATAACAAAGCAGAGCTTACATTTTCAAACTGTTGGTTTCATCCACACAAGCACTGCAGGGAGGTTTCACAAAGCAGCTCACCTCCAGAGCCCAGTGTGCAAGAATGCCTTATTTCCCTTTTGAAGCCCTGTAAGGGAAATAACAAGACGGTGTGAGATGGGGGAAGTACTCTTCTGTGCTGTGATTCCCCACTTAATTTGTCTGAAATTCTGCCTTACTTGGATATCAATCAAGTTAACTCAGCTGTGAGGTTAAGTTTAGGTAGGAGGTTTGCATTGGCTCTTCTCCCCTTTTCCTATAATACCTCAGTAATACAGCAAACATAGCAGCAGGTTGGCTACCCAAGTACTGATTTCTCACAACTACTTAGAAGATCCACATTTTCAATGACAGACTAGCACAGAAAGTGTTTTCTAAGGTCAAAGGTTTCTTCCTATTTACCCAGTAGTCACATTAATATAGCTTTCATATAGAATTTATAGCTATGTCTATACAGTACATTAAACAGTGCCAGGAAACAGTCCCAGACACAGGTATTCTATTCTCTGTACACACTGTTAAATCATTCAGTTGGTCCCTGGTGCTGTTTGGGCCCATGCCAACCAGCAGTGCCCCAAAACAATGTTCAGGAACAGTCTGGGAGTTAGCACAGGCCAGGGATCACTCCTAAGAGAAAGTTTGGATGTAGTCACCCTCTTTGGAAGCTACAAAGCTTCTGTAGTGTGGATACCAGTCACTAGTTTCAGGGGAAGATGATGGTCTTGGTTACTTTTGACTTGTTAGAATAATAGCCATCTATGATTTTGTTGTATGAAAGTGTACATGCCAAGAAAGAGATGCTTACAAAAGGGTGAAATTTATAGCCATAGTAGATCATAAAAATCACATTTCCATTGTAGTAGCCAGCAGTGCATGTTATTGAGGCAGTTTATGGAAATAGTGGATATAGAAGATGAAGACAATTCCAGACAAGATGGATCCAACAGGTACAATGTTCTGTGAGGGTGACCGAGCACTGAAGCAGGTTGCTCAGTGAGGTTGTGCAGTTTCCATCATTGGAGTTATTCAAAAGCTTTCTGGACATGGTCCTGGCCAGCCAGCTCTAGGTGGCCCTGCTTGACCTCCAGAGGTCCCTTCCAACCTCAACCATTTTGTGATCCTGAGATTCTAATAAAGAAAAATAATTTTAAATTTTTCTGGTTTAATTCTGTCAACGGTTGAAAAGACGATGAGGGGAAATGTCCCTCCATCTTAACTGTTTTGTAACAGAATTGATTGTCTTAGCACGACTGCATAAGGCTTAGGCAGAAGAGAGCTTGACCCATGAAAATACTGTGCTCCTGGATCTGTTCCTATAGTACACAGGAAAGTGGGAAAAAAATGAGTGAAGATGTTAGCTAAGATACTTGAACAAAATAAAAAATGTGTTTGCCACCTTTCCCTTGTAGAGATAAAACATCAAACCCTAGTACTGACTAAGTCAAGCTGGAATGCAACTTTTTCCTTTAAAGGTAGAATGTATTTCTCACAAAAGGTGATGAATTGTCCAGCTTCTGCACAGAACAGGAAAAACACAGGGAATGAGAAAGAAAACTTCTTTGTCATGAATTGACAAGCATGCTCTTAAGGCTATTTACTCTGCAAATATGCCTCTAGAAGTAAGCTGTCATCCTGTCATCTGAAAGAACTGCAGAGGACAAGTAAGGTGGGTATCTGATCACTAGAAACAGGGCTGAGATCACTGCACTCACTTTTGACCACAGGTTGCAGAATAAAAGGTCTCATATCCCATAATTCATCAGGCTTATTAAGCCAGAAATATGGCCACATCTGTGGTCCTATTTACTGAATATGCTTGAACGTTAAAGAACCAATAAATCAAATTTCAGGTAAAATCTGCAAAGGAAACATGTCAGATGTGTCCTTAATATTTCACAGCTTGAATAGGGTTATTGACCCCTTAATTCTCATTTCTCAGAGGGTTTAAAGTTTGAAAGGCATGTCTATACCACCTCCTTCTCATATCAACTGCACCACGTTATTTTCTTTAAATAACTTAAATTCTGGATTAGAGTCATCAAACATTTCTTCATAACTAAGTAGAAAGATTTTGATCCTATTAGTAAAATATATATTCAATCACTTTTAAGAAATCTATATTCATGGACTTTTTTAAAAGTGCCCTTGGACACTGGAGCAATTGATGGTACTAGGGAGAGCAACAGTTCTCACCACTGAAAATGGGCCATGGCTTCACAGAGGCCACTATTCATTAAATGACTGGTGTAAGAGGAATTAGAGACAGATAAGGGTGTAGAGGGGGAGAAGGTGTTTCCAAGGAGAACAGAAGTGGAAGGAGTAAATCCAAGATGGGGGTCAGCTGATACCTACCACTGAAACACCTCATGCAAAGCAGGTTTCTCCTCCTGGCCTTGAATTCATTGTGCATGACCATAACTGCCCTGGTTAATCAGATAGGTCCATACCTCTTGATTTTCACCTGGGCCATAACAGGGTATAGAGTAAGCAAAGTAGGTCCACAGTGCCTTGATGAGCCCATATGGTCTGTTCAGGGTCACATAACCAGCATAACAGCTGTCTGAAAACTGCAGAATATACATATATTTTCAGTGATACCTGATGGCACTATCAACAATTTCTATACGTCATAGCACTAGGTATACTCCTCCTAAGCAGCAGACTACGCTAGCTGGGGAAGAGGATTTACATCCCTATTGGTCGCTTGGATGATGTTTGAACAGATAGGTGTAGCTTCTTCATAACCACAGTGGATGAGAAAGGCCTTGGACCAGGGTCTCACTTTGTGGGTAACAGCTTCTAACCACTTCTCTCAAAGGTAAAGGAGTGACACTACCACTTCTTCTCCTTCCTCTTTAAAAAGGCAAGAGTAAATCATCATCACATAAGTTCTTTGAGAGAACAGTTGTAGGGGCTTATCCTAAAGAGAAGACTTTGGGCTCCACCTTCCAATAGCCAGGTAAACCTTTCTGGAAGACCTTTGTTGAGACTTCTCATCTCTGGAAGATAGTCAGGGTTGAAAATGCACCCACATGCTTAGCAGATTCAACAGACTACATGGATAGAGGTCCACCTGAACTCTGAAATGGTTGAGTTGATCTAATACCTCATGATAATCAGAGGAGTAGCCTACTTATGTTTATATGCTCTAATTGCATCTTACATTCAGGAGAGACCTTGCAGCTTACTAATCCAGGAGAAAACTGTTCACTCATTCTTCTTAGGGCAGTTTTCTTCTAGCATAAGAGAGGGAATAAAGAGAGAGGAGGGGAAAGAAGACTATACCTCTGGCTGAGTTTAGCCTTTTTCATGAAACTTCACCCTCAGAGGTGCACATTCTTAACTTGCTTTCTCTGCCTAAATCTTCCCGTATAACAGTAAGTCAAACCTCTGAGATCTGGATGTAATCCTAGGCATCAGGGAACTCCACTTGTAGGTACTTAAGTCTTATACTGAATTAATTCAACAAGAGTCAATAAGTTACTGTTCAAAAAATCTCAAGGCCCAGTAACCACAGGTCAAACCTCTGTCAACAGATGGGAGTTCTGTTGCACTTTTCTAAAGGCCCTCTGGCTGAGTTAAATTTTCTTGTTCTTCATTGCTCAAAGACAGTGAGCAATATGGAAAAAGTGATATATGTTGGCATGTGCAAAACACTTCAGGAATCCCCCAAGAAATGGGTGCTTTGTTGTATATATGAAAATTATTCGCAACATCATTTTAAAAATAGGACCTTGTGTAAATCAACAATAAACAAATTGGTGCCTGACCTCATGAAAACAGATATCACAATGGATAATTCAACACTTCAGTAATTCAGTTATTTACCATTTTTATTCTTGTTATTAATAATGTTTGTAACATTATTCATCCAGGTTCTTATTTACTTTTGTGTCATTAGGATTAAGTCAGGCTGGAATTCCATTTTTTTAATATATATTAAATGGTAGTTGCTGCTCTAATGAAGGTAATTCCTAATGGACAATTCATAAGAGGCGGGTGTCTATGCCCTCACAACTACACAGATTAATGGAAAAGGTTGGAGAGCTGAAAGAGATAAAGAAGTAGTAAGTAAAAGTGGAAGAGGGGATTTTGAAAACAAAATATTATTTCAGCATTAGTCAACATACACGTAATTTAGAGTTAATTAGTAGTGGCAATTACAACTCCATACTGGCCTAACTATCATCAGATGACAATATTATATAAATATTCATGTTATAAGAATGGATTACCATTATTATTCACAGCTACATTAATTTTTATAGTGACAAAATGGTCAATATCCTTTCATCCATGTGTGGCATATTAAAATCTTAGTTTTGATAGAAACAGATCTGCTCCATCCATCTTAGCACAGCTCAGCTGCTGATGAATTTTCTGATTACTTAACCCTGAAGAAATATTCTTGCTAAACTGCCATTTTCTCTCCTTTAGACACAATTTACGTTTTGGAATAGCAGAACAAGCGCTGGGAGGTGTCGAGCATTTATAATTTTAATTCAGAGAAAGTTACAGATGCTTGATACTTTTCAAGGCATGAACCAATGTCTGCTTCTCTAGGTACTGAAACACCAATGCTGTCCACTGTAATTTGAGTTCACTTTCAAATCATGGATTTGATTGTCAGTTGCTGGAGTTAATGGTAGTCTTGCCATTCATCCCACATGGGCAAGAGAGCGCATTGAGTATTCCGTGAGGTAGCTGAGTAATAGTAAAGCTGTATTTATAGAACAGATTTTATACACAAGTCATAAAAATACTTTACAAATTGCACGGCCTATGATTATATGTCCAACTCTCCCAGCATTCAGATAAACTCTTGTGGTAACATTTGGCTAGCCTTTGCTCCAAGTTCAAAGCTCCAGGTAATTAACAAAGTATTTGTTTATTAACAAAACAGAAGAAAACACTTCTGGAAATAATTATTTAGTTTATTTAGTGGTAAAACTAGACATGAAAATATCAAGTTTGGGTTTTATATTTTTTACTTAAGTGACCAGATTTCAGTAAGTATAGACATAAAAATAAGATGAAAATCCTAGAAGAGATAAATACATAAAGATATTATTCCAGTGTTTACATATGGCCATGTATTTCTGTGCCTAGAGATTAGATGGTGTTTTAGAGACGGTCAAATGCATTTCACGTATTCACCTCTGGGGTCTATAGTATTTCTGATAAGTATTTTTCTAGAAAGAAATGTAGACATTTCAGCAAGAGTAAGACCTGCTGCACAAATGTTGTCCAGCTGATCTGTGTTTGCACAATTCTGAAATTTCCCAAATGGGCTAACCATCCAAGGAGTGGAGGCTATGAGTCCTCCTGTGTCTGAAGGGACACTGAACACATTGCAGTTGCACAGAATTGCACAAAATCATCTAACTCCACTCAAACTAAAGTTTCAGGCCAAAAAAAGATGTGACTGAGATAATGCTGACATATGGTAGCCATAAACCACTGGGCTCTGCAAAGCAGATATACAAAACAGAAGAAAGGTAAATTAAATGTCTTGCAAGATGTTGCAAATGAGAAATAATTCCATTAAAAGTTGAGAATTAAAAAAATCTCACCAGTGGGGTGACAATGACAGTGTACCACTGTCAAGATCTCCACAAGTTCACAGCTCTATTTATTGTAGTTTTCGAAGGATTTTGATCTTGAGAGATCTTCATCACTTATAAATGAACCCGTCATTAGTGGTCTTTTATGTATCTCCAGAGAGCTATCACAGCTCTCATTAACTGCTATATCTAAACAAGTGAGATTTCCTGTTCCAATGGCATGTATTTTCAAGTCTGAGTCCTTACCCGTTACCATGTCCTGTCTTAAGGAAGCAGAATAAAGCCTGAATAAATTAGGGTAAACCACAAATCTTTCAGCACTGCCTCAGTGTTTAGGATGTATATAAGATATATTGAACTTAATAGTTCAGTTTCAAAGACTTTTTCAAGAAAATGAGGAGAATGTAAAGGATTGTCACAAAATATTTCCTCTGAACTTACAGAAGTGAGCTTTTTCCATCAATTGTTGGTGATCTAATTTATATATTCATTTGCTAGCTATGAATGTGATCCTTTAGGTCAGAAAAGAAATCTGTAATAAGAAGGTTTTTATGCAAAACTAGTTTGGACAATTATTGAATCCTATCAAGAAAATCAGCTGTTTTGCTTGTTCTATTTTGCCACAGCTTTCCAGAGGAAAAAAAAATAATAAATCCAGAAATGAGTTGTCACCTAAGACACAGCTTCCACCCTGCTACTTCTATGGTTCTTTGTCTAAGACTGTGTAAAAACACTATGTACTTAATTAATGAAATAATTCTGCTTTTCTCAGTCTTAATACCACTCTTTATTTTAGCTAGAAATGCAAAACATATTCATACTGAATTAGACAAAAGGTCCGTCTTGCCAAGTCCTGTCTGTGACAGCGGCCAGTAGCTGCTGTTTATAGGAAGGTATAAAATCAGACTAAAGATCCAATGGTATTTTCCCTCATCCACACTACTAGCTTCCAGCAAAAATATAATGGGTTGCTTTGTACTCATCTTTTCACCCAATTTCTTCCCTTCCTGCTAACTTGAAGGATTTTATGAAGCACTATAACCACACAATCACTGTCCTCTTTTATGGGCACAGACAACATTTCCCCCCGCCCCCCTCTTTTATTACATTTATAGTCTTTGCCTGCCAAGATACTTTTATGGTGGTGGGAATGATTGCCTCACTCTTGATAAAGTCTGGAGTATCCCTTGGTGCTCTATATAACTTGTCACAATATTCTTAACAACAGCTCGTTGCGTATTCCTGAGCGACTGATGCTTGCTACCAACTCCCCTGGTGTGCTTTCTGACACTGTTAAAAAATGTTCTTCTTTACAATATCTCCCACACAGTGCTGTGCACCAGTTCTTTCCAACTTCTGCTCTTGGTTTCTTCACTCGTCTTAACTCCTGGGTTTTTGCCTTTGGAGACAATGAAAATTTATACATTTGCTTTGCACAGTAACTACACAAACAATTTGAAGTAAAACATCTCCTTTGCTGCATCACATTTCTGTTGAGAGTGTTGTGTGTGTTCTAGTAAGGGGTATATCCTCAACACTTTTTTTTTTAATGTAACTGGAAACCAGGCATGTTTACCTCAAAGTATCTTGTGGAGAGCAGCTTGCATTGTTATAAACTCTGGGCTTTCGATTCAGCTCAGCCTTGCTGCCTGGTTCATCTGCATTTCCAGCTTACAGAAGATTGCATATGTACTTTCTGTACTGAACTATGTGACCTAAAGGGAATAAAAGACCAAGCAATAGTATAGATTTGGTTCTTCTTCGGAGATCTAAATAGGAAAGAATTATTGAAGATACTGTTTGGGCCCCTTGCTGAATCATCGAACTATTTTGCAGTGGTAATTGAGACAGCATATAAATACTGTCTAGAAACCTCTTCAGGCCCTCTTCATAGAGCAGTTATATTCCATTAAAGTGCTTTTTGTGTACAGGTTAATCTCTCAGAATAAAAGTAGAAAATACAGCAACAAAACAAGATGATATTTTCACTATTCAATAGACTTCTCTTCCCTTGTCTGTAAATAAATGATCCCCAGAGGCATCCAAACCAGGGCTTCGGAAAACACAAAAGGGCAAGGAAAGGAATTAAAAAATATCACAGCCTGCTCTGACACATTCAGAGTATTTATTAAAAACAAACAAACAAACAAAACTGCACGTCAAAGGCTGTCCTGCTTTATACTGCATGGAGCCTCACTGACTTACATGGTATGCAAGTTAAATCAGATTTGGACCCAATCTGGCTGTAGGAATACATGCTTTGTACTCCCACTGATTGAGATAAACTTGAAAACAACCTCACAGTTGATATGAAGCAGAAAAGCTGCTTTTTTAAAAAATGAGAATGGCAAATCAGTCTTGATGATCAAGACTAATCCAAAGTGTGAAAGGAGTAGAACAAGCTGCAATATCACCTCTTGTAATTTCTTGTACATCCCTCACTTTCTTTTTTTCCTGTCCTGTGATATTTTTTTTTAGTGCCAGAACTATATCTACAGCTACTGAAGAGCATCTGATTTATTTTGGATACTATCATAGTGTAACTACCAGTAACAAAAATACATTCTCGTTGCAGCTGCATACATATGAAAGTATTTCAACAGTCATCGTTGGATTAATTTTACATTACAGTTTAAAAAAATACAAATGTCTCTCCCAAGGGAAGTGAAGTCCTGCAGTATAATGGCTAGATTCCAGTACCAAGGTACTTTGTTAAATTGAATTTATTTATAATGTATATAATTATATCCTATCTACCATTCAGTTTTGACACTTTTGTCCTGTTTGTATCCCAAACTGTTATATAATGGTATTGCATATTTTTCCAGACAATTGTTTCTTGACCAAGCGGTGGCCACATTTTCTGCATGGGCCTTGTATTTCCTCTCAAAAAGGGTCTTTAAAGGAGTTCGTAAAATGCTTTGGGATCTTTGGGGGATGGAAGGCACTATATAAATCTCAGTTATTACTATTAAAAGAGCACTGAGTGAGTTGTCTAGAGGCAACTCCAGTATGTGGTTTGGCTCTTTATTGATAAATCATAGAAACCTGCATTACTGGTCTGCTTTACTGTATATGAAACAAGTGTTGGATGACACCTTGTATTTCACCAGCTGCTTTCCTGCAATTTCTCAAAGAAAGTAACACAATATATGGCCCACCTGCTGTGATAACATCTGAAATACCACAGACAGTAAAAATCCTTTGAGCAAAGTTCTTCCAGAGAGTCTTTTGTTGATATACTCAATAGCCCTTACTCAGTTTTCAGACACTGTCTCTAGTTTTCCATGGGAAAGAACTATGCTTATATCACTGTTCATTTTTTAATGTGCATGAGAATTTTAGGAGAATATGGGTTTTTTTAAAAATATGTTCTTTTTGTTTTTGGTTTGTGTTTTTTTTTTTTTTTTTTAATTTTCATTTATGTCTGCACAAAGGATCAATCAGCCTATTATTACCTCATTGCTAGCAAGTACAAATTTAGCTCCTGCAAAAGTCCTAACAAAAGACTAATCTTGTATCCTTCACTTATGTAAGTAAATTGTCAGATGTTAGTGGAACTAATTACGAGAGCATTGCTTTCTACTTTCATCAGGACTTCAAGGCCTGATTGAAGCATGGTCAATATACAGCACTGTCTTCCAATAACAACTTTATTCCAGACGTTGATTTAAAAAGTAGTGTCTTCTTTGAAAAGTGTGAAAGAACTTTAATTTCTGCAGTGACCTGGAAGGGGGCTGCAGCTATCCTACCGGCAGGTTGACTGAGTCACAGCAAGGCTAGGTGGGTCATCCGACATATCATCATCAGCAACTGAGCCACATTTTCCATAACCCACACAATTCTCATCGTTAAATTCCACTCGATTCCCTACAAGCACTCTGTGCCTTTGATTTATACTCAATTCCTTTAGATCCACAAAGCAGCCACTAATTGTACTCTACATACACAGTGGAATGGGACCTTAAGGGATAGGTTTTTAGTAACTCTGATGACACCTTTCTAGTTAGCGCGGTGTAGCAGTATCCTATTTAAGATTGCTTTGTTTAATTATTCAAGAGCCATTATGGTAACTGGATATACTCTAACTGTAATTTATTAACTCATACACTTGAATTATCCAGGTCTCTACATCCACTTCACAGAATTACAGAGGTACTAGAATAAGGTAATGGTATGGAATATTCCGTCTGCCGAGAAGTACAGTTCTCATCTCTCATAGCAAAGGGGTTCATAATCTTTTTCAAACTATGCAGTAAGACCATAAGAATCATTTTATCAGTTGTTCATAGATAGTATTAAGAAATTGTGTGTATTTTATATATATGTATATATAAGTAAATATTTACACATATGTATGCATTCATAGATATGTCTTCAATGTAATGCTACCATTCGTTTCCTTTTTTTTTGTGTAAAAAATGATACTGCACCCATCTGTTCACCCCTTTTTCTCTGCTCCTTTGAATACGCTTCTTCACACCCTGATCCTTGTCTGTTTTTCTACTCCTGTGCTTTCTTGCTGTCTACTCCTCTTGTCTAAGCTAGGTTGCCATGTTAAATGATTCCTTTCTCACTGGAAATACTGCCCATTCCCCTAAATCCCGCTTCGCCATCATCTTCTGCATATACTGTCTGTCTGCATCCCACCTGCCAGCATGGGACATCTTTTTTCCTCTGGAAAAACACAGCTCTGGGAGTAGCACCCTGAGAGCAGTTCTTCCTTGCTCCAATATAGTGTCTGTTCCTGCCATCAGCAGCTAGAGTGTCTTCTTGCCACTCAGGCACTTTTACACCTCTCAGAGCTGTCATTTGCAAAAAGAATAGAGACACATGGAGCAGCAGATGAAGAAAAAAAATCTAGAGTAAATCATGTGAGCAACCAGCTCCCTGAAAGCCATAGCAAGCACTCACAGACCATCTCAGTGTTATAAATTAATTTGAAGCTGCTTAGAAAGGAGAACTTTTAGCACTTGAAATTCTTACTTACAGCAGTCTCTTCATCAGAACATTGCTTTAGCTAAAGCATGTATCTTTCTTAACCCAAGATGCTTACCAGAATTCTGCTCTGCTCCAGACAATATGTCATAGCCATCATGAACCTGCAGAGCCAGGTCCCAGAATCTGGGCTGCAGCATCCCTGCTGTTCAAATATACTGGCACAGGACAGGAAACTGATAACAGCAATTCTACAAAGCTTTTGAGCCAAGAGAAGAAAAGGATTACAACCAAATACTGCCTTGGAGGCTTAGATGTTCTAAAGGAAAAGGGGAGAAAACTCCTAATTTACCCGGACTGATCACTCCTGGAAAAACAAACAAACAAAAAAGGTAATTTACTCTAAACCAAAAAGTTTGCCAAAACCAAAAAGTTAGGCAGGCATGCTTGAGAAAGATTGTTAGCATATACAGAATGCTTTCCTGCACAAACAGAATTGCGTAATCACCAATGCACAACATCCCTCTTACACTTAACCTTTATGTGCTACCAAAGTACAGTGTCAAGATTGTCCTTCCAGCACATGTCTCTAACTGAAAGCTTTTAATATCCTTCTTCCATCTCCCTCAAAGCCATGTTATCAGGAACATAGAAAGATTTAACCACTTATTATACAGCACTATCTTGTCAGGCAATATGTTCTTCTCTGCAGGGCACTAGTGAATTGAATGTGCAAGACAGACAAATGTCTAACAAAGAAAAAGTTGCAGCATGACAAGGATTGCTTCTCCTCTCCCAAGGAATTTAACTAGCAAGGAAACCTCTCTGTGGAGTACAAAAGAAAGCAAATGAGACAATAGGAAATCACACAAATAAAGATGTAGAGAGAGACTGTTAGACATGAAATCTGTTTGTTTTGTTGTTTTATTTTTTAATAAATATTGCTTCAATAATAAATGAAAAATTGGGACCTAATTGCTTTGATTAGCTGTCTCATAATCAATCCATCTCTCCCTCTTTGTAAAATGGAGATGGAAAAACCAACTCTCACTGTCATGTTTTACACCACCACTGCACAAACACGGCACACAGCAAGCCGAGCACAGAAAGTAGCTGAGAATCAGGCCTTGTGGCAGGCACTTGTATGCTTAAGAACACAAAATGAGTATCATTATATAGCTATGGGTATATAACACTGTAGGAAAGCCACCGTTGTGAATTGCTCCAGTGAAGAAAAATGCAACAAATAGTTCTCCCATAGCAATAGTAACACATCTTTATGGCACAGTATACATCCATGCATGCATACTGACATGGAGAGGTCAGAATAAGCCTGTATCCAGCCCTACTACCACACAGTTTCAACATATCAGCACCTGCACCACCTGTGGAGACAAAAGCAGTGTGAACAGTTCAGGACTCCTACATTTCTATGCTGGTAATTCTCATCTTCCAATGAGACTATTGCTGATACAGATTTATACTGGCACACATTTGTTTCCTGTCTTTAATGCTATGTCTAAATCCATAATTACAAGTTGATGTATAACCATGAGTCATATATACAAAAGTCACCAGCACTTCTGGGCTCTTCAGTTTCTGAAACCCAACATGAGACATGCTGACCAAACAACATCTCTACTTGCCTCTGCAAATTTCTGCTAATTGGAGGACATAAGGGCTTGGTTATATTCCTCTGTTTTTTCTTTTGGACAGAATTCCACCCAGAAAAAGAAGATGTGGCCAAGAATGTATGGATGCATGGCAGCCTTGAGTTTTAGGCTTCCTATCAGTAGCTATTTTAAAAATGTTGGCTGTAACTTTTACAGGGTGTGGAGCATCCAGTGCAGCTGCTCTCACATGGCCCGATGAGATCCTAAGCACAGTTCTAAGGTGAGAAAGAAAAAAATCCACAAAGCAGCCCCCAAAACTACACCTCCAAACTGAAATACATCGTGATTTCAACAGAAAACTGAAATATTAATATCAAAATTCAAAATTAACTCTACAGTCATAATATTAATTTCACACTGTTAATTTAGTTTCCTTATTTCGTCTTTTAAAAAAGGGGAATTGTTTTACATTCAGTAAAACAAACATTTAATTAGGGTTTGTAATTCACATATAATTGAATAAAATGCATGGAAAAGGGCATATCCATCTCAACTAATTTTATACCATTGTTTGAATTAATACAGCATGCTTCCATAAACAGTGGCTATACCCTGACAAAATGGAAGTGTATTGGATTTAAATGAAACATTAAAACCAAGGACATTTGCAAATTGTTGCACATTCAATCATTTAAGCTCCCTTCCTCCTCCTCCCTACATTTAGTATGAATGGAAATGAACTAGCAGAGACTTCTGTATCACCCTTTGTAAAGCATTACATTTCTCATCCCACATGTGCCAGGTAAAGCTGACAGTCTCCAAGACAAGCTTCTTAAAATGATCTGAAATACCAGTGTTGGTTTTCAACTTCAAGATCTCGCTCTCCAGGGGTTACAAAGAAAGTTCCCCTACACACTAATTGTGTCCTGTGCACATTCATAGCTACATGCCTTATCGCATTATATACACATATATATGGCATGTATGTCTGTAATTTGATCATGCTTGAAAACTTTCAGCTACTCAGTACACTAAGTGTTAAAAAAGAAGCTGGCTATGAATGTGGCACTGGGAGGTCCTGGAGTGAGCGCCTCAAACTTTACAAAGGCTGACCCTTCTTTTAACAGTGACTTTCAGCTTTTGAAAAGGTAGTCATCTCTCTGAAGTCTGAGCGCTTCTGTCCTCTTTGTGCAGACAGGTCAAGTGGACCTGAGTGTTCTGGGAAAGTCATAAGGAACACACAAAAAGCTAATGCATATAATTAAGTTGAAGGGTACAGACTCATTAAATCATTTCTGTGAAATGGTGAGAAGTTGCTAGCCATTAGACTGCTCAGTATGCTGCAAGCGAAATTGTGCTGGACCCAAATTTGACTTAAGGAATATAACGCTTTGTGCATCTTTCTAAATATTCACACCAAGCCACAGTAAGAATTAAACAGTATCAGGGTTTTCAGTCTGAGTTACTGCAGTTGTGGTGGAATAATCATATGAAAAAGTCAGAAAAAAACATCCTGCAGGTGCACATATGAGTGTATCCATGTCTTACTGAATACGGAAAAAAAGAGCGTGCTTACCTGTGCGCATTTAGCACCCAAAATACAAAAGAAACAACGTGCTTGCTTTCAACCGCAAAGCAGCTTGGAAAGGCGGAGGCGGCCACCGGGAGGCAGCACCGCCCCTCCGCACGCCGCGACCCACGGGGGACGGGGCAGCCGTGGGGCCGGGCCGGCCGCTCCGCGCCCCTCAGCTCCCACGCGGGGACGCCAAAGCTGAGAAAAGGTTGCAGGTGGAGGTCTTTCGAGGCTGATGCGTTTGAGCCTACCTTGAATAGTGGCGAAAATAGCCGCACTGAAAGTGACGTGCGGGTTTTGCCAGCTACCCAAAGCTAAAGTGGTTTGGGTTTGTGTTTTTCTTTTTTTTTTTTTTTTTTTTTTTTTGTTTTGTTTTGTTTTGGTTTGGTTTGGTTTGGTTTTTTTTTGTTTGTTTGTTTGTTTGTTTGGTTTTTTTTGTGTAGCATCATCTATCTTCATCCTGAACAACCATAGTATAGCAAATAAAGAAGGCTATAATGCACAAACCAAAGTTTTATGCGCTTATGAAAGAGCTTCTTTGTAAAATATAAATTAAGGAATGTCTACAGAATGAATACTTCTATTTCAAAACTGCAAATTGCTATGCAAAAGAAGAAACTGAAAGTGGTGATTTAATATGACTCTCTTCTCAGTTGACAAAAATCCTTACATTTGTGTTTTATTAATTTTCCACTGTATCAGCCCCCTTGATTATAACCTTACAAGAAGAAACAAAGCTATGTGCGGCACAGATGAAAATCAGAAACCATAAGAGTCTAAGAGACATCCTGTTCTTATAATATCCCTCATTAGAATAAAAGTCTACAAAATCCAACTTTTTTTTTTCTTCTAGATATACCTAAGGTTTTTTTTTTTTTTTTTAATGTAATTAACAATTCTTTTGCAGCCTGAAGAATATTGTAGGTCTTTTTCACCCCTGCATTCCATGACTCTGAAAAAAACTTAATAAAAATTCTGACTCTCATTTATATAGTATCATAGCCAGGGAAGGCTTTATTTAATATTTTTGTCCTATGCGTTTATTATATTTTTAAAAGCTGACATAAACTTGCAAAACTACAGCATTATTTAGGATTTTTGTTGTTTTATAATGAATATATAATATGAAAAATGCTATTTCAAATAATGCTTTATGATCTATATTGGTCCACACATATGAGAGTTTAATTGCTGAAGCTGATTGTGCTCTAACATTTTCCTTTTCTGCTGTTACCCACAATATTTCATATGCAGGATATTTGCCCTTTTTCACTTGTAGATAGAAACACACATATCTCTAATTATTGATAAATGTGGTATCATCTCCCTTGACTGCCAAACAATTAACCCACCAAGATCTGCTGATAGCATGAGGTATAGAAACACTTATAATATAAAGAACCCAAAGTGAACAATTTTAAGGCACATTATGCTTTGAATTATTTAGCTCACTACACAGAATACATTGAGAGAAACACAATACACATCTCAATTGAAACTCCTCTTTAGCGCAGAGGCTTTAATATTAAAGTGAATGGAGCAGGTTAATCCGTGGGAATAACAGATGTCACCTGGAATATCTGTCTGTGCCAAAAGCGTGTGCTCGGGCAGGTGGAAACATCTGGTTTTAATTTTGCTTCCACTCAAAGCTAGCAAAATGCAAATCAGCTCCAGGTTTGATAGCTCTGCTCCTGCAAGAGTGTGTCACCCGAGATGACGGATACGAGCAGAAACCTGAGCCAATGACATTAAATAGTTCTGCTTTTACACCCGGCTCGCAGCCTGCTGTGCTCCAGCGGAGGCAGCGTGCGCCCAGGTCAGATGATGGAGATACACCAGGGCACCCGAGAAAAATGGTTTGCTGTATGGGGTGCTACCTGAAACCTAATCCGCTGTTCTGTCATAGCTTATCTTTGGACAATTTTCTGTGCTTTGGATCTTCATCTACAAAATATTAGTTATCTAATTATCACAGTATTGCAGAGATAAATCAATTGATGGCTGTCATGCACTTCAATACTGTTGTAATGAGGTTCATATAAAATACTTCAGAGAGGTCCTTAGAGCTATGTTCTACAAAAGTGCAGTAATCTGGACAGGCAGAGTTTACATCTCAGGCATGAGACACCCAGCAGCTTCAGGAAGAGGAAAAAAATCTGTTCATTTGATGTATTTATGTACCTCTTCTTGCTGGACAAAGGGAGCAAAGAACAAACATTTAGTTCTATTCCAGAGAGAGAAAAAAAATGCAAAGTTCAACCAATATTCTAGCTGTTTGCTTCTACCTTTATTAAAAACAACTTCTGAAACTATAAAGTTAAGTTATATATGCGATTCAGACCAATTTGTGATTCACACAGTCAGTGGTTACAGAGCAGCTCTGCCCCCACACTGCTTACTGTCTAGGAGTGCTGAGAACCCCAAAGAGTCCACTCAGGAACCTGCGATGACATGGGTGTGTGTTTCTATTCCTGTATTAATGAGAGTTAACAATATTACAGAGAAACTTCTTTTTTAAAAATTGCCATTTCCAACCTTGATGTCAGACATAACGTGCAGGGAGAAAATTGTTTCACTGATGTTATTAAACAACTTGGTTGTTTGCTTAGCCTCCGACTTCTGGGGTTATGGGCAACCAGAACAGGTTTCTTGAACCATTTTCACCCAGTAGCTCATGAGAGAGCACATAGAAAATTATATTTTCAATGTTGTTCCTACAAATTAAGCCATCCAAGGGAGACTGTTCCAGACAAAACCAGAATTTGACCAAATGAAACTCACCAACCTACATTATTAGGAACATGAATTTGTACAGGACTAAGTATTCTTTGTTCTTTTTTTCCCCCTCCCCTAAAGAATAGTATCGTTTCTACAAGTTGGTGGGAGTGGAAACCTATAAATAACTGTTGATTGGTTGGGAATAACAATCCACTTACATTTGTACAGAGTAATAATCATAATTAATAACTTAGTAATATTCTGTACAATGTCATGACCTGGTAGAAGGTCTTTCATCTACAATTAATTATACTCCTCATTTTGGATAGATTTTTTTTTAGAAATAGGAATTACAGTATTTGTCCTGATCTATTCAACTGCTAACATTAGTTTAATTTAATTCACTGTGAAATTTTGTTTCTGATTTGCACCAATGAAAGTGGAATCAGATGCATAACTCCTGAAAATTACCTTACAACAGCTTTGCTTGCTTTTACCGAGGTACAGAAATAGAATTCTTTCCTTGTAAAAATGAGAAAATAGGCATGCACTTACCTTTACTGACTGTCCATTTCTTCCATTTTGATAATGCAGTAGCTGCAGAGATAAAAGATAGGCTTGGAGGACATTTGTTTTAAAATGTACTCTTTGAAGAGTTATTGGATTTATATGCTTTTTTATGGAAAAAGGCAAAACAAAAACCATGGTGAAAACTAGAATGCATAAATAGACCATGTACCTAGTTATGTACTATAAATTATGCAGATGGGTATTTTTAACTGGGGAGAGGCAAAACAGGAACTGAAGAAATGTAGCTGCTTCTAAGCCCTAATGTGATGATATTTTGTTGTTCTAGAGACAACTAGAACTGCACATATACAGAGAGGCTTATAGAGCTTTGCTTACTTCTCAAAGGGAATTGATAAATGGGGGAAGGCATCCCAAGGGGTTCCCTTAGTTTAACAAAAACAAAAGTACTTTTCAGTACATTGCTTTTTCCTGACATCTTCCCTCAAATAAAATGAATTATGCACACAGATTGTTTATTGTCAATTTGCATGCTGTGGAATTTCTGTTGTAATAAACAGAGCTCTGAGGACTTCTCTTTAAATGCTTTTCCTGTTTATTTATGTGTTTTTTATCAATACAAATGCTTATCTCAACGCTAACATTTTATCCCTCCCCCCCAAAATAAGAAACTTTATTAATTTGGAGATGCTGAGATATGTTGTAAGTTGCTGTCTCTCTGCATCTTTCCATCTGGCGGAAAAAATGGAATAGGAAAGTTTACATTCCTGCAGGACTGATTGTGAGATCTGCTGCATTTCTTATATACTTAGAAAAGAGATTCACTAGGTGTTTAACTTAATTTTATAACTCAATTTGCTGTAGGATTTAGGAATAGTTATTCACAACTAAAAAGAAGCATGCATATAAAAAAACAACCTGAGGAAATTTTTTTGGCAACTCCATTTTGTACACAAATATGGCATTTTTTTTTTTCAAGCAGGTGCAGTTCTGTCTTCTTCCTCCAATAGCTCAAAGCACAAGATCTGTCAGGATTCAGAAAACATGTAGAGCAATGCCTACCAATCAAGACACCCGGTCTGGAAGAAGTCTTCTGAGAATGGTTGCGGACACATACTCAAAAGGACAAGTGCTGCCAAAATCTGCTTGTAGCTGCTTTATAAAAACCCAGCTGCAGCAGTATCTATCATTATAATACCCCAGGAGTTGCAATATTTACCCAGAAACCTTTGAGAACTAACTTGTATGCTCTGGGAAGATTCTCCCCCTGAGAAAGCTACTCTGGTCAGTGAGCAGTTCACTCTTTCACATCCTTTCTCCTCCTGCTCTATGAATCTTTCCTCCTTTTTGACACAGGGCGACAATGTACCTACAGGCTACCGTGGTTTGCATTCAGAAGTAAATGGATTTTAAAAAGAAATAATCTTGAGGGCAAATTGGGACTCCATGACTCCACACTTAAGTCAAGGCATTAGACACTAGTGTAAACGCATTTCTGATTAAGTGTTCAAACCAGTAAGTAGGTAATTTTGTACAAGGAGGGCATGACAATGTTTTTAGCACAAGATTTTTTCCATTCTTTCAGATTAGGCATCTTACCTTATGAACCGGTTTTGACTCTGGTCTCTGAGGAGGCTGTGTAGCATCTCCCTCGCGGAACTGACTGAGTTGCCTAAATTGCAGCGAGGACACAAAAATTGGACTCCTCCCATGCTCAGAATTTTCTGCTGGTGACTGCTGAGGCACTAGCAATTCACTAATGAACCTGAGGGTCTTTGGATTGTCTCCCCAAGTGTACTAGTTCTCTCCACAGCATTGCAGAGAAAGCACATAGTGGGTTTTAGCTTCCATTTCTTGGGACCAGTCATCTAAAAAATAACCGTTGCAAAAAATCACCGCAGTTCTTTATCCATCTGTCTTTAGTGGTGGTGTGAGACAATTTTACTCTAAGTTGCTAGTACTGAAGGAGCCCTACTTCACTGAAGTATTGCCATTGAAAACAGCTAGGCAGAGAAGCTGTTCTTGGAGGATATCTTTGCTCACTGAAGCAGATTATAGTGCTCCACAGATTTACACAATCTTGAAACAAGTAAGAAGATGCAGAATGCTCATTTTGGCTCAGGTTTCTGTGGCTCCCTGTTCTCATTATAAATGTGCTTATTAGAGGCCATCATAAAGGCTCTGCATATATGTTTGGAGTTAAACACCTGCACAACCTTTGGCATGATGGGGTTGTAGCTATTGGTAGTTATTTTCATCTGCTCTCATGCTAGCTTATTTTCTATGTTTTAAAGGTTACCAAAGCAGCAAAATGTCATTAAATATTGTTAAGACATGAAAAGCTTGGTGAAGAACTTGAAGTCCTACAGAAAAAAAAAAAAAAAAAAAAAAAAAGCTACACAAAAGCTATATCACCCCTTTGCTTGAATATTGAAATATATAATAAAACTCAGAATTTCAACTAATATTACTACAAAAAAACCCCATTGTAATAGATTTCAACAGATGATTTACTGCATGTTGCTCACAGACCCTATTATGAAGCAAATAATGAAACCCAAACCAAACTGTCCTACATTATGCTCATAAAAAGCATCTGGCTTCTTTACTGAAAGAAATCAAAACACAGGCTCTAAAAACACCAGATAACCTAGACCAACTGTAGCACAAACAAGATAATGGACCCTTATTACACCCTAACATTCTCGTGCTAGTGTCATGTTGTCTTTAACTGTAAAATACAGATTTATCAAACACTACCAGCTCTTCATCCCCTTTTCCAGGTGTGTTAATAAGGCTTAATTACCAAAATAATCACTTGCAGTAAAATGATGTTCCTCAGCCTGTTTTTCTGTCCTAAGACCCAATAACAAGAAACCACCTTCCTGAACCTTACTCGGGGAGTGGATTTTAAGACCCAGTTGAATCAGCCACAATGGTAATGTAGAGTTGTTCTCAACACAGGGTTTTCAGGTATTTGTAAACAAAGACAAAAGATTAATTTTTTATAGGGACCTCATCTCGTCTCAGCTTACCCTGCTGTTGTGTCTGTACAATGTTTCCTTATAACAAAATTTGAAGGGGGAACAACATTTTCGAAGAATTTTCTCACCACAGGAAGTGTTAACTGACATGTAGCATGGGAAATATGTAGGGCTATATTGATAACTTCAGTTTTGGGGGCCTTAAAAAATCTTAAAACCCACAAAGGATTTGTTAATATGAGATAATAAGATTTTTCACATTTTTAATGCATGTTAACTTTTATTTGTTTAAAAATTTCTAATATTAGAACCAATCCTCTTTTTGGTGGTTTGGTTCTAAGGCTCTGGAGGATCAGAAATTGATTCAGAATTTCAGAGCTCCTTCTTTCCAATTTGGATAAAGAAACATGTTACAAGCTGTGTGTAAGGCTTCAGGGTTTTGTGCTTTTTAAGGGTGAAGGTTGATGGCTTTTTTAAAAACAGGTTAGAAATCACTCTAGTAAAGACTTGTGCTGTATCAGCAGATCTGTATGAAAGTAATAGGTATAAAATGATGTATGGGCTTCTTTTCTTTAATAAAAAACCCCAAACAAAAAAACACAAACAAACAAATAAACAAAAAAAACCCAGAAGGTGAGATCTCAGCGTAAATAAGGAAAAGCTAGCTGCAATATACATTATATGAACATACAGACTTGTGCAAAGCATTTGACACTGTTCCACATGACATCCTTGTCTCTAAATTGGAGAGGCATGGCTTTGACAGATGGACCACTTGGTGGATAAGGAACTGGCTGCATGGTCTCACTCAAAGGGTTGCAGTCAATGGCTCAATGTAGAGGTGGAGAGCAGTGACGAGTGGTGTTCCTCAGGGATCAGCATTGGGACCAGTGCTGTTTAACATCTTTGTTGGTGACGTGGCCACTGGGATCGACTGCACCCTCAGCAAGTTTGCTGATGACACCAAGCTGTGTGGTGTGGTCGACATGCTGGAGGGAAGGGATGCCATCCAGAGGGACCTGGACAGGTTGGAGAGGTAGGATCACGTAAACCTCATGAAGTTCAGCAAGGCCAAGTGCAAGGTACTGCACATGGGTTGGTGCAATCCCAAGCACAAATCCAGGATGGGCAATGAATGGATCGAGAGCAGCCCTGCGGAGAAGGACTCGGGGGTATCAGTGGATGGAAAACTGACTATGAGCCAGCAATGTGCGCTTGAAGCCCAGACAGCCAACTGTATCCAGATCTGCATCAAGAGAAGTGTGGCCAGAAGGTCGAGGGAGGGGATTCTCCCCCTCTACTCTGCTCTTGTGAGACCTCACCTGGAGTGCTGTGTCCAGCTCTGGGGCCCCCAGTATAAAAAAGACATGGACCAGTTGGAGGGAGTCCAGAGGAGGGCCATAAAGACCAGGAGGCTGGAATACCTCTCCTATGAGGACAGGCTGAGAGATTTGGGGTTGTTCAGCCTGGAGAAGAGAAAGCTCTGGGAAGACCTTATAGTGGCCTTCCAGTACTTAAAGAAGGCCTACAGGGAAGACAGGGAGGGACTCTTCATTAGGGCATGTCGTGATAGAAGGATGAAAGAGGGTAGATTTAGATTAGATATAAAGAAGAAATACTTTAATGTGAAGGTGATGAGACACTGGCACAGGTTGCCCAGAGAAGCTGTGGCTGCCCCCTCCTTGAAAGGGTTCAAGGCCAGGTTGGACGGGGCTTTGAGCAACCTGGTCTAGTGGAAGGTGTCCCTGCCCATGGCAGGGGGGTTGGAACTAGATGATCCTTAAGGTCCTTTCCAACACAAACTATTCTATGAATCTATGATTCTATGAACACTAAATTAGCTTAGAATTTATTATTTTTTCTTCCTGTGTCTCATATGCTTTTGAAATTGCATGCTCAATGTCATTTTATGTCTTTGAAATGACTATGTGGACTATATTTTCTTAGTTTAATTATTAATAACTTATATAGTTGAATATTTTTCTTCTCCTGAAGGGCACAAATATTAGACCTCAATTTCAGGACAGTCATAGCAATGAAATGCCCTAAGTCCAGATCTTTTAAGATCCTTGATACGGATGAGCCACCCTGTACGATTAGGGCCACAAATAGTTAACAGACTTTGCTTTCATTCTTTTAGAAGAAAACAACTTACTTGTTTCTCAAATTACAGTGTTTGGTTTCGCATCTGAAATCAGATTCCTATATCTTTTTGTAACTTTCCAATAGAAAAGAAAAATCAGAGAAGTACACCTATTCTAACTTTTTTTTTTTTTTTTTTAATTGAATTAAAAGCATCTGTCTCACTACTAGTGTAGTAATAATGCTCTCCACATCTATTTTCTGAGTCCTTTCCTTTTGGAGGAATTTTGAGATTGAATATTGTTTTCTGAACTTCACTCATCCCACACTGCATTGCATAGCAATTTAACTAAAATGACTGAAGCATTAACATTTTAATTATGAAGATTTTATTGAGAATTTATTCTTCAGAAGCCCATAAGTTTTATGATAACCTTTCACAAGTGCCTTCCTTTAGCCTTTATATTTAGTGAGACACAGAAGACCATTAGTCTGCAGAAATTTTATTGCAGTAGGTTTTAAATAAAAAATAGACTAGCCATTAACCTTTTCAGCTAAAAATGGGTTAATTGGGAGATAGTATTGCTAGTATCATTTTCATAACTGTTTCAACGTGTTAGAAGAGCAGTACGGAAAAGATGTGGACTCCTTCATGTGAGATTTACTCATTCCACGTGTAAATAGATCCAGTGGTGCCAATTCAGCATCATCTATGAGCCCTGAACTAACTTGAAAAAGAATTCATACCATGGAAAATAATATAGTGGGGGGTAAAGTTAGGTTTTTCTCTTATGTTTAGTATAAGAAAGGGTAACTAGGCACCTGTATAGAGACTTAGATTCTAAAAGCATAACATAATTATTCACATTCTTTTGGGTGGGTGAATATTAACAAACAAGATGCAGGATGCATAAGAGCAACCTGCATAACCTGAACAAGTGGTATAAACACTATATTTGCTGTCTTACAGCCTTAGGGCAAAAGCTCAAGTCCTGCAGTGAACTCTGTCCTGATGCACTTGCATCCTATAATGCTTTACATCAAAGGAGATGACTGTAGGTATAAGAAAAGGGCATTACCGGGAGCACAGTATCCAATTTTCTGGCAAGGCAGTTCAGCAGATATTAGTGTCCCCTGGACTCTTTCTTTGGGCAAACTGTTGGATTAGATGACCTTCTGGGGTCTGTTCCACTGTTTTTCTTTGGTTCTGTATCATGTAGCTCACTGTAGGACTGTGTTGTCAAGAAAAAAAAATGTGTTGATTTTTTTCCTGCATATAGAGGACAACAGCATCTGCCAAAGACACATAGTATAAAGCTGCAGTTGACCACTGGCCCAATGTGTTAAAGAAATTTGAATATTCGTATTTTCTTCCATATGAAAAAAACAGCAAGTCTTTAATACTGCTATAGCTAGATATCATAAATCTTGAAATGAAAGCATATGTTTCTTTCACACATTCCCACTTTTATGCTTCAATTTGTCCCAGCCTACCTGAAGTGTTTTTACTCAAATTAGATCTGTTACTAGCATAAAATTATAGCTGTTCTATTTATGTGATATAAAAAAATTAAATAGAAATGTATCTGGCTATACTTACGATTGGATATTTTTAGGATTGCTTCCTAATCTTGCTGTGGAAATCTAATGTAATATAATGTAATATACAACATAAGAGATCGAATTATTATCCTTATAGCTATAATATAGGCCATCATGAATGAAAAAAAAAGGATACAATAATGAATATTAAAAATCTAATTATTTGTGTCATTTAGAACATTGTATTTGTTTTATAATATAAACAAGAATATGGCACATTTGTGCAACACATTCTGTTTATTGAAAAACAAATACAAAATGAGATAATTTTAACTGCATATTGTATCATGGGAAAAAAAGATCTGTGGGAAAACACTAGAAAAAAAAATCACAGTAATGAATGAAAAAATCAGGAACCGAGAAACTTACAGCTAGGGACCCATTTGTTCTTTAGGATTGTTATGCTAATTTTGGGGACTTGCTGCAGCCACAAAGTTGAGATTTAGGATGAATACACCAATTACTAACTACTAATGCTATAAAGATATCCCTAGCTTCCTGAGGTAATTTAAAAGACTTATTGGTATCCCGCTTTTCAAGCATTGCACTTTTACTTGAACTGTGTAAGAGGTAAACTCTTTAAAAGTCAATAAAACTTAACAGTTTCCTTAAGAAAACAGAAGTGGTTTCCTTGGGAAGTACTATGTTCTAATTCTCCACTAATTTAAAAAAAAAAAAAAAAAAAAATCTATCTAGAGGCCTGTGAATAAGACCCAGAGTTGGGGTATTAGCCCACTGATGTATTATTTTTAAGGAAATGTGTTCTTGGATACATTTTAACACTTACTAAGCCTTTCTTACCCAAGCTTACCTTAATGGCTGTTCACTGCCAAAATAAGACAGTGCATTAATAAAATTCGAACTATTTATTTTCAGTAAATTGTTTTTGACAGAAACTTATTTCTCAGTTTAAGTCACAGAATTGCATTAAATCAATCTCCCAAATTACTTAGGGCAATGATTGGGTGAGGAAGGGACACTACATTTAATTAAAATATTTTAGCAAGAAAGCAAAGGCATATTTTTGTCTTAACTTTTCACTCTATAAACTGATCTATGATGAAATAGTCCTGCTTTTTACTTTTCCTCAATTTGATAAAACTTAATACATGGACAGAAGTGCTGTGATATTTGTGAACATATGGTCTAGACTATTGTTTCCCAATTGAGTTCTAAATTAAAATTCTGAAATCAGGTCATTCTCACCCACTGAATTCTCAGGCATATTGTGTAGAAACTGATTTTTTTTTTTTTTTCACCAGTGACTTCTCTTTCTTCTCTCACAGCCATATTTCCTTTTACCAACCCCCAAAGCAACAGCTCTCTCAACTCTTCTTATGTTGCTCTATTCTACGTGTTCTGTCTTGTTTCCACAACACATTTAGGACTCACAAATCTGCGACAGCCTCTAGAATTGCTCTTTAAGCCTCAAAAGCCAGTCGTCTAATATTCAATGGCCAGACTGTATTCCCAGAGCACTTTCCCCTGGGATTTACTAGTGCACAGATATTTTTTTTTTTAAATGTAACTACATTTGATAATTTTGTAGTTTCTTTTTGTTTTCCTTGTTACACCATAAAAATTCCAGTGCACTTTCCAATTATAACCAGCCTAGGATTTATTTTTATATATATATATATTTTTAATAGGGCAGGTAAAATTGATTTTCATCTGTTAAGGTAAAACTCTGAAATTATGTAACTTCTTTAAACAATCCTAAAACTGCATGCAGTACAGGAGGCTGTAAGACAGCTAACATGATACCACCTTATAACTGTAAAACTAACATGAAGGGTTGTGACAATTATTCTAATAACTCTCCCCTTATCTCCATGGAATGCTATCTGATGCTGTGACCACTCAGCATCTAAACGATACATGATACAAATATTGTTTTCCTCCTACAGTGAGACAATTAATGGGAGGATGAATCTTGATAAACAATTTTAATTGATACTTACATCCAGACTATCTTAAATAGAGAAGTAAATATATGGTTATATATTTCATAAAATTATTATAAAACATATAATTATTACAAAGAACTCAAGATTGCTGTTCAAATGCAGTACCATATTGCAGAGCATGCACTTTAAGTTTCAGTTCATGTCTGATATAAAAGAAAACCTAAACATGAAATCAGACTGTTACTGAAATGGAAATTACCTAGTTTACTGTTCAAAGCAAGAAATGCTAAACTTATAATATTTAGTTTGCTTATTGCAAAAATGTAGAGAAAGTTAAGTAGGAAAACATTTTATTTCAAAATATAAGATCAAAACACAATGATTAGACGTTCCAGTAGAACTCACTTTAAACTTACCAAGTGACAGATTTAAAGAGTGATTTTCCTGTGAGACAAAATTAATAAATACAGAAGCTGACACAACGCTGCCTTGCCACCATAGGTACTCTCTTTTTCTATTACTAATAATCATCAATATATACACAGCTGAAATCTTTTTCAAAAGAATTGTTTTGTGTATATTGTCTACCTGCTTTGTGATATTACAAAATGAAGCAATGAGATACATATGTAATACATCAACATTTCGGTGTGAAGCTGCTATTGGTAGGTGGCTTGAAAGCACTGGGCCTTAGAAAACAGAACTACTTTGTGTTAAAAGTGCAGGTGACATTATTTGGAGCTAGACGTAAAAACATGATAGCCTTTTCAGCAATTGCTAGTGAGCTCAGCAAATCTCTGATGGCAACTAACTGTTTGATGATTCTGTTTCTGTCCCTTAACTCTCTGCCTCACCATGTACATTGGATCCTGAGAACATTTTGCACTGCATGATCCTTCCGTTGTAGGACATATGCCTGGCAGAGTGGGAGCACTTATAAAATCAATGTTTCACATACTGATTTGCCTGTATACTCTGAGCAAGAGCTGAGTCTTGCTGTGTTTCATGGTGAGTTCATCTTCTTTCATCTGTTGCCTGTACAAGGTGCAGAAGGAGCATGCTCCCATTCCTAAGCAGAAGATGAAGATGTTAGAGTGCTTTATGCTTTTTTTTCCAAGAGCTCCTCTGGGGCTCTCCTGCAGCTGCTGCTGTGTTTCATAATCTCACATGTCCTGGGTTTGAGTGAGTGGTGGGATTTTTTGGTAGCAGGGGAGGGGGCTATAGGAGCAGCCCCCTGTGAGAAGCTTCTCGAAGCTCCCCCAGCTCCACGTCAGCTCCATTTCTGCTCAAAAACTGAGCCCATCAGCTGCGCCTCTGCGATAACACATTTAAGTAGGGACGTGGTGAGGAGGAGTTGGACTTGTGAGGAGGAGTTGCAGCATCTGTGTGAACAGCAAGGTCAGTGGAGGAACAGAGGAAGAAAGGAGGCGGGAGGTGTGCTGGAGCAGAGACCCCCCCGTATCCTGTGGTGAGACGGCAGGGCGGCCCCCCCACCACCACCCATGAAGATCTACGGTGGAGCAGACACTGATTTATGGCCTGTGTATTGTTTCGCCTGGCTGACCAAAGTGTCTGTGCCCGAAGAAGGCTGGGGTCTTGTGGGAAAAGGTAGCCCCTGCTGTTTTAGTTCAGCTCTGGGAGGATTGCAGTACACGGGGGTGTCCCATGGCGGAGCAGCTCGGGAAGGGCTGCAGCCTGTGAAAGGGACTCACATCGGAGAAATTTTGTGGAGGACTGTCTCCTGTGAGAGGGGAACCACGATGGATCAGGGGGAACAAGTTCCAGAAGCTCCCCCCACCGAAGATGGAAGAAGTGACACTACTGACTGCACCCCCCATGCCCTGCCCCCTGCGCTGCTGTGGGGAGGAGGTAGAGATATCAGCAGCAGAACTGAACCCAGGAAGAAGGGAGGGGTGGGGGGAAGGTGTTCTCAGGATGTGGCAATGCTTCTCACTGTCCTACTCTGTTACGTGTTGTTAGTGTCTGTAATAAATGTATGTTCTTTTTTTTTCTTCCCCTAACGAGTCTGCCTTTTGCCCATGACTATAATGGGTGATTTGTCCCTTCTGGTCCTATCTCAAATCCCAAGCCTGGCTCATTTGTCCCTTCTCATCGCTGGAAGAGAAGGGGGAGTGAGGGGCTGCGTGGTGTTTGGCTGCCGACCAGGCTCAATCCACAACATCACTTCAGATATGCAGACTCCTGAAGGTCACTTAAAAGCTCCATTATTTTTGTGTGTACTTTGGTCTCCCCGTGGTCTGCAAAGTTTTCATGAAGTATGTTCTGGATCATTCTTGTAGAAGTAGCTGGTGCAGGTGAGCACCTAGACTAAAAATCACCATCTTCCAACATCTTAAACGAGGTTTTTTACCCAAAAGAAAAATGTACATTTTACTGTTATCCCTCCTCCACCTTAAGAGAAGCACAAAAAATGCTTTTTATAAGACTGCTTCATGGTTACTGTGTCTGAGTTAACTCTGTTTAAAAGCAAATGCAATAAACTACCATCACAAAATGGTCTCTATTATATAACAACTTGAGTTTACCCTAGCTCTCTGAGGACCTGAGCAGTCTGAACAATGATATTTTTTGATATATTATCACAAGAAAAGAAACTATCTACAGTTTTCATGCAGAATAATGAAAGAAATGGGCCATGGGTAGATCAGAAAAGAAGTATTGCAGAAAACAGTTGTATGTAGAAGATATTAATACAGCAGATTTCTTTCAGGGTTGGAATAGATAATATTCTTCACCCTGAATAGCCATTTGTTCCACTAGGTTACAAGGAAAAAGGGTATTTTCAAAGTTTAGGTATCCAGTAAACCTACAGAAGCAGACAAGAAAACAGAGATTAACATTCCAAATTGAGTTCTGTTTCTTTTTAAAGAAAACATCACCATACAAAGATAAATGTTGTGACACATTAAGGTCTTACTAGGACAACTGATAAGTTATGGCTGGTGAGGCCATGGAGGTTAGGAATGACAGTCTGTGAAAGACAGGCTTTTAATGGCATTAAATATAAGAGAAAAAAGTGAGTAACAAACAATTCCACACTGGAAAAAGCTGTGCTAAGAACAAAAGAGAACATTCATTAGCACACAACACAATGTGCTACAAGAAGTGCAACCAGGAAGAAGACAGGTATAACGAAGATAAGCATGTACTGGATTTGGCATCACCCACATTCAGAGCAATAAAAGAGGCATGTGGGAGGGCCAGATGCATCAAGGTTCATAACATGTTGATTGTCCAGCACTAGACAAGACAGTCACAAAGAGCACAAAGCAAACCACTTTTATAAGCATACTACACAGGAAAATAAGGAAGTAAAAAGCATACAAATTTGTAAAAGCTTCTAGCAGAGGAATTTAGCAATAGTACAACATTACTTCACAGCTACAGTACAGGATCAAGAAAATCTTTTCACCATTATAATATTGGTATCATTTTCATCATTAGAATTATATGAAGTGAGTATTACCAAGTATATAAATGAAAATGTGAACATCTAGATTTTTAATAAATACATGTACGAAGCCAATACTGGGACAGAGAGCTGTAAAATCATTGCATTTTATTAAAAAAAAAATTAGAAAATATTTTTAATCTCACAAAATACTTCAGAGCAGAGAAAATAAAATTCATCATGAAGCCTGCAGGCACATCATTTATTACGGTATATGTGCACGCAGCTCCAGGACTATGTGCACTGTTACAACTGCCATTAGCAAAATGCCTAAAGGAAAGAAAAAAGCCTTTTAGATCATGGCATACATGAATATAATGAAAAAAGGTGGTGAACTCACTGCAATGTATTGCCTCAATTACTGCACTAGAAACTGGAGAGACTGTTCTGATACAGTGCGTTAGCTTTTAAGACCTAAAAGGAACAATAAGGTGGAGTGCTAAAATTTACCTGCTACAGATGATGTAATCTTTTTGCTCTGCAGATCTCACACATTTTACGTACTGTGTGTTCTACCTGGATACCAGGAGTTCAGGCCAGGCAGACTGTAGCAACCCACTTTTCAGCTCTCTGGAAGATGGCAGTCCAAGAAAATGCTTTTTATCATGACTGTTGCACATAAGATTTTTAAGGAAGGTGCAACGATATACTAGAAGGACTGTTTGGAATTAGCCATTATTGATAGTATACTGAAACAACAACAATAGCAAAAGATTATGGCAAAATCCTAATGTCACAGGCAAAAGATACAGGAGTTGCAGTCTAAAATTCAATTACATTTGATGGAAAATTGGTGCTAACAATTTTGGTTATGTCTAGGAACAGTGATGTATCTAACTCTCCAGAGTTAGCACATAAAGAGCTGAAGAACATAATGAAAATGATGACTAAGACTGGCAGAAATCTAGAGCAATTGGGGAGGTAAGGATGAAAATGTTATTGGGATCACAGGATGATTTCACAGATGATGTTTTCCATAACATGAAGGATATAGTCGTTTACTTGTTCTTGCATCATCTTAGCTCATTCAAGGAAAGGCACTGTGGTCCAATACACAACAAGGAGAAGTTAAGAGTAGCCCTTAATTAATTTAAATTTATGGTTATCAGAATAGTAATTACTTGTGGACACTATACTTTTTTTGTTTGTTTGTTTTCATTACATATATGGGTACACAGGAGCAATAGAAACTAAATATGATCAGGTCAGATTCAACAAAAATCTTGATAAAGCTTTGGCTCTTTCAGTGCTCACTCTATAACACAATATAAAATATACAAATGTACAACTTTAATGAGGCATATAATCCTTAAAAAAAAAATTTTTTTTATATATTTTGTACAAAACAGAATCTTTGAAGTTGGACAGGACCTCTGGAGGTCATCTGGTCCATCTCCCCTGCTCAGGCAGAGCCACCTAGAGCCAGTTGCCCAGGACCATGACCAGACAGCTTTTGGTTATCTTCAGGGATTGGAGACTCCACAATCTCTCTGAGCAACCTGTGCCAGTGCTCAGACACCTTCACAGTAAAGAAGTGTTTCCCGATGTTCAGAGGGAAATTTCCATGTTTCAGTTTGCACCCCATTACCTCTGTTCCTGCCACTAAGCACCACCAAAAAGAGCCTGGCTCTGCCCGCTTTGCACTCTCCCTTCAGGTATTTATATACATTAACAAGATCCCACCAAAGCCCTCCCTTCTCCTGGCTGAACAGTCCCAGTTTTCTCAACCTTTCCTCTTAGGAGAGATGCACCGGACCCTTCATCATCTTTGTGGCCCTTTGTTGAACTCTATCCAGTATGTCCCTTTCTGTCTTGTACTGGGGAGCCCAGAATTGGATACAGCTCTCCAGGTGTGGCCTCACCAATATGAAGCAGAGGATAAGCATCACCTCACTCAACCTGCGAACAACACTCCTAATGCAGCCCAGGATACCATTACCCCTCTTTGCAGCAAGGGCGTATTGCTGGCTCATGTTCAACTTGGTGTCCACCAAGATCACCATGTCCTTTTCTGACAACCTGCTTTTCAGTTGGGTGGCCCCCAGCATGTACTTCTGCCTGGTGTTATTCTTCCCCAGGTGCAGGACTTTCCACTTCCCCTTACTGAACTTCATGAGGTTCCTGCCAACCCATTTCTGATATTTAATACCATAGAGCAAGGTGTAGAACAAATGGAAGGCTTGGATGAACAAGTGCATGTGACAGTATGGCATGCTACAGTGATTATACATATGGTGGCAAAGAACTTACATGCCTGAAAGCCGTTTTTTTCCTAACACAAGATACTTCTTCCTGCAACACTTGTTTCTCTTAGAAATAAATGTAGAGATCGGGTGAATAAAATAGGAAAACAATATAACAAGTCTTTTAAAAGAAACAACCTTAACATAGCTGATAATGAAGTAAGTTCCATTAGGGATGAAAATAACCTAATCTTTGAACTATGGGGCAAAAAGTGAAAGCCATGAATTCTTAGAAGGAAGCATCCAAAGCTTTTGAAAATGGTTCATGATGGATGTCTTGATATGACAGTGTACTCTTACCTGTATTTTCATAATTTAACCCATGTGCAAGTTTGGAAAAAAAAAAAAAAAAAAAAAAAAAAAAAGAAATGGCCACAGGAATATTAGAGAAAGGAGTGCAATGGTAATTTCAATGTGCCTAACAGAAATTGGCAAATGTATAGTAGAATACTAAGGAAGCCAGCACCTACTTAGCAACATGCTAATCAGAACTATGGTGAGTCACATCAAGGACATATTCACTAGATGTGGTATTTGTGACAAACTATTCCCCAAAATAGACCCTGCTTCTATAGGTCTTCAGCTGTGTGCATTTTAATGAGCTGAAGACTCAAATAAATAATGATTCCATAACAGTCTCTTGTGGTCTGAGCTTTAAATTAGGAACCCAGAGGTAAATCAGAGGCAAGAACCGCATTAGAGCCATGTAAAGTCTAACATGGTCAGCGGCAGCTTAATATGATCATTGAATAAATGGATTAACACTAATCACATGAAAAAATAATAAAAATGAGTGGACAGTAATTTAGGCAAAATTACAAATATTTAAGTGTACTTACGGTAGCAGAAACAAATACTTAATGGTAAAAATACTGCTTGTTATGTTGATCCAGCAAATAAGGAATATGTACCCGCGACAAGTTGTACAGAACCTATATACCAGACTGAGGATGCAGCTCAGTTTCAGCCTCTTCATACATAGTCCCTGGACGTCCCGTTGGCTGCATCAAAAAGTACAAGAAGTAATAAAGTGAATCTCGCCCCTGGGAGTGAAGGTACTAACATGTTCCAATGCTTCTACTATGTATGAATATTAATTTTTGTTTATAAATAGTCAGGGAAACTGTCAGGTCAGACAAGTGGTGCTTTAAGAGAAGTACTGGATATTAGTCTGATGTTTCCTGACTAATGTACACCTACAAAACTAACTTCCTGAGACTATCACAAGCATAGAGACAGCAGAGTAGATGTGTAAAAATCCCTGGTTAGATTACTGTTGGAGAGTAGTGATAAACACATTTAAATCATGAATTTTAAAAGTTTGGACTAATGACTTTTAAACATTTGTGAGTACTAAAGCTAACACTGGGCAGTTCCTTGATCAAGCTGTTTTTCAAGCTTTGTATAGATTTCAGTAGCAAGAAAGCAATCAATCCTTAAGAAGTTGGTATTTCCTGAACAGTAAGAACTACATTCAGCAAGCTTTTCCCAGCTAACCACATCTTAGGCTGCTTTCTGCAGCCTGAGGCTCATAATTTCCCAACCTTTCTGTCCTCTTGTTTTATTACACCCTAGTGAATTTCATTGGATAAAACAATATCCTGCACTTGTTATGTGCAGGTTTGAGTTTGAACAATAGGCTAAAATGTGGATAATTTTATAATTCCTATATTATTATAGACCTGGTGAGAAACAAATCTTCAGATTTCCAGTAAGTCTTCTCTGTTGTAGGCCAGAGGGAATGGCATAATTTGGGAAAAAATACTGTGGTTTCTTGAAACACCGAATGTTTATTTAATCAGTTACCACGGAGAATATGACTCTTTCCAAGAAAGGTACATTGTGTTTTACACCATTTGTAATAATATAGCTACCTTTCCGTCTGAGGTCCTCTATGCTGTAGAAGGACTTTAAATACATTTTTGGCTTTACTGGCAAAGATAAGGATTATTTTGCTCCAGGTCATTCAATAAAGATTACACTCCTACATATTGTCTTGTGTCAAAGTTGTATATGTCTGCCTGTTTCACACCAGATGGCTGCATTTCAGTAGTTTTATATAGAAGATGTATATGGAAGGTTGAAATAAAACATTCATTGTAATCCAACTTCTTCCAGTTGCTTGTATGTTTTAGTTGTATCCATCAAGCTTGATGTCATGCAGGAGAATGTTTAAAATACAACTTTGTAGATTTGTTTCTGTTCATCCTGAATTGAGATTTATTTAGAACGATTGTAGAGAGAATGTAAATCAAGTGTATTTCATATTATAACATATCAGACATTGTTTTATGAGATATTACAGTCTGTAAAATACAACAAGAAATATGATGCCTTAATCTATGGTTCTACTGTTTTAAGGGTGAAAGAGCACATGTAATTCTAAGAGAGCCTTAACCTCTGCTTTCAAGTTTTGAGTTATTCCTCATGCTAGCTTTCTTTTTTTTTTTCCGAGCTTTTTTCTCCCCACCTTGCAAGGATATCACTAAGATACATGGCAAACCTATTTTTTTTGCCTGAAACACAAAAGTAAATGTGTGATTATTTGATTCACATATTTTCAGTGGTCTTTTAACTGCATCTTATGACTTAGTTTCTTATCAGCTTTTCTATTAAATGTTGGTTCAAATGTTACTTTAGCATTATGGTTTTGGCTTCAGTGATTTAGTAATTTTTCTCCAGTTTACCTTTGTACTCCATTATAGAGAATAGTTGGTCTTGCTTCCTTTGGGCTTTTGTCGCCAAAGATTCACTGATGAAACACCTAAGGCCTAATAAGGAAGCCATGTAAAGCCTCAAAGCTAAAGATCAAAGTAAATAACAATCTAATATATCAAGTGTATCAACTGAAAAAAATGGGAAGATAGGCTTGAGCAAGGCCTTTTAAACTTTGCTCCTCTTTCTTGTAAAACAGGCTGCTACTGAATCACAAACCCAGTTACAATGACCTATCAGTGCAATTCACTGGAAATAAGATTTTCTGACTGGTATTTATGAAGCGCTTCGTATCACTAGATGTGCAAGCATAAATAAAGAATATCGTTGTTCGGGGATGGAAAAAAAAATAAAAATCGCGGCTTTACTCCTCCTTTAAAAACAAGTCTTGCCTTTCTTCGTTCCCCCCTCCCCTTGAGAGTGGAAAAGAAGGGTCAGGACGCCGTCCTGGCTCCCCCGAGCCCCTCTCGTACACCCCGTTGCCTCGGGGAGCGGGACCCGAGCAGCGGAGCGCGGCCGGCAGAAGGCGGGACACGGCGGGCGGCTCCCCCCTGCCCCCGCCTCGCTGCAACCCGCCGCTCAGCGCACTCCCGCAGGCCGAGCGCCCGCAAGCTCCCGGCGGGGAACAGCCTCGGCTCCCCTCTCAGGAGAGGGTCCGCCGTGGGTTTGAAGAGAAGACGGCGCCCCTCGACGCCCCGCAGCCCCGGCCCGTCCCCCAGCCCGCTCCCCCTCAGCTGCCCGGGGGCGGCCATTACCTCAGCGCCGCACTCGGCACCGGGAGCGGGGCTCGGGGGCGGGGGGGAAGGCTAAGCGCAACCACCAACCAGAAACCGCGACTGGCCTCTGACTGACAGGTCACAGCACCCAATAGGAGCCGTCACTTGAGCAGGCGGGGTGACAGGGAAGGGCGCTCTACTGTCACCGCCCATAAGGAGGAGCCAGGGTGCGGGGCACGGCTCGGGGGCGTGGCTCGGCGTTCAGGGGGCGAGGCTTCGAGGCCGTTAGGGGCGTGGCCTCGCTAGGGGTATTTAAACCTGGCGCGGAGGGGCTCACCCGCTCAGTCGGCGAAGCGCTGCTGGAGGTGCGGGTGTGTGTTGTGCGCCGGCCGCCTCACGGGCTTTTTTTTTTTTTTTTTTTTTCCCTCTTTTTTTTTTTTCCCCTACCTTACGCGCGTGTGTGCAAGCGGCCGGCGGGGCCCGTCCCACCTGGGTCAGCGGCTCTATCGGCGCGTCTCTTCCTCCTTCCCTCCCTCCTGCGCCTCCGCAGAGGGATTTCTCCGGGCTCCTTGTCCGGTGTAAGGGGGGGGGGGCGTCCCCCCCGGCCCCCGCGCCCCTTCCCGCTCCCGGCCGGGGATTTGCGGCGCTTCCCTCTGGATGCGTCCCCGCAGCCCCGGGCGGGAGGCGGCCAGGGGGAAGCGCTGCCGCCGAGGATTTACCGCCGTCTGGCACTCGGACCCGCGCCGCCGCCGCCCCCTTCCCCGCGGGGGTACCCGGCGTCCCGGCTCCGCTGCCGCTCCAGGCCGCCGCCGCCATGGACGAGAAGTACCTACCCGAGCTGATGGCGGAGAAGGACTCGCTGGACCCGTCCTTCACCCACGCCCTGCGGCTGGTCAACCAAGGTGAGGGCCGGCGAGCGCGGAGCGGGGCCGCTTCGTCCCGCCGCGGGAACGAGCGGTAGGGACGAGCCGGAGTCAGTGACGGCCGCCGAGAATGCTCGGTGAGGGGCTTACTGAAGAGAAAAACACTTGGTGGGTTTTTCTTGTTGTTCGGGCTGCTGGTGTTTACCGGCTCCCGCCTCCTTCCCTTGGCAGGGCTGCGCGGAGCAGTCGGGGAGTTTCCTCCGGCACTACCCGGGGGAGCTCCCCGAAGCTTCCTGGGCTGCTCCTTTAGCAGCCAGAGCGTCTCCCCAGAAAACAGCAAACGTTGGCCTGCCTTCCCAAATTTATCCTGTTTCAGAGGTGTCTTTTACCATAGAGAAGGCGCGATCGTTCACTGCTTGAGTTACAAATTATTCCAAGTTGAATTGCTGTGTAGAACAGCTTTGGACTTCTGCACTCTGCTTGGGCTTCGAGTCGATTGATGAAACCCTGAAAGGTGTTTCTGTTTTACCCTGCTAATGTGTCTCTGAACAATAAATAGCTTACTGTTTATGTGTGAGCCTTTTTAAAAAGGAGCCTACAACCTGTGTCACTTCCTAGGAACTTTTGGCTCTGTAACTGAATATTATGGAACCAACAATATGTTTTGGTGAATTTCTTAAAAACCCCAAAGACTGTTTTCTTTTGCAATTATATAATGCCAAATAATAAGTGATGCCTACCTCTTCTGCATCTGACATATTAGATGAGCTTTAAAGTGCGAGCTTTTTGTTGTGATGCTGTACTGGATAGAAGAGTAATTCTGTGATTTAGAGTATGGTTTGATAGAAATCTAGAAATATTGTGTGATTGGCAGGTGACTTTCCGGTATAGCTCTGGAGAGACAAATACTTGCGCTTGGGATGGTAAAGTGAAGGAAGTTACAAACTGATCTTCTAACATAATGGCAGCTGAAATTATTTTGGCTTCAATTGGAATGATTACAAAGCTGTGCTAGTGTACTCTACTTCCTATAACAGGAATATGTCTCAATCAATGTGGCTGCTTTTAATGCTTTGTTGTAGTTTTTAATGGGTAATGGACTGCGAATGCCCATCTCTAAGCCAGAAGGAGAATCAACTATTGTCTGAAATATTGGGGAGTTTGGAGTAGCTGTTTCAGTTTCAGCTGTGGAATGCATATGCCATGTGATTTACAACTGCATGTCCTTGGATGGTTGGTATTCTGTGTATTTTTCTTAACTTTGCATTTGTAGAAATGCTATCGTTGATAGTGGGAGAAGGAGAATTATGTTAATAAACAGATATTTGTATTGTTTGTTATAAACAAAAACTTGTTAAAATTTAGCTTGATGGCTGAAAATTTAAGACTGCAAAATAGTGAAGTTCCTTTCCAGATAGTGAAGGAAGAATCTATTTTGCATATGTAAATTATTTTGGGAAGTTACAGGAGTATGTGATTTACTATTTTACAAACAGCATTTATGGAAGTAGATATGACTGTATGGCTATTAACAAAATTGTGACTTTCTGGGACTATCATAGTTTTTTGATGTCTTAATTGAAATGACAAATTAGGAAAGACAAACTTCTGCCTGCTTTTATCATGTAATACTTGGTATTTGCATGCATACTTTCAGCTCCAAAAATAAATGATACTGTCAATGAAAAAAATGAATGTAGATGGACATGGATACAACCTCTTTATTCTAGTATGTCTCTGGATTTTTTTTGACTTGGAAAGTGAAATCTTGCATTAAATCTGAAGTATGTTACATGTTAGAGGTAGGTAAAAAAAAGATTAAGCAGGGTGACTGTCAACTGGCTAGTGGTAGTTTAAAATGCAAAATTATATAATTTCTATGTAAAATGGATATTTTAGTGATAGAACCAAAGAACCGGCTAAGGTAAAGTGAGTGTATAAGTCAAGTGGGAAATATAAGACAAGATGTTTTTACAAACCCATCCTGTTATGATGGAAACTATCAGTGACTGTTTTTCTCCATCCCAATTGTAATAATTCTGTGCAGTTAAATGAAGTTGAATATTAATGGAAATGTATATTTAATAGTTCTGGCTTGTACTTCATATGTCAGCTCCACTGAGTTCTTTCTATGATAGTTCAGTGAGCAGGGAAATGATATGGCTTGTCTGATTTTTTTTTTTTTTTAAAGTGGGTTTGTTTAGTTTTTAAATTTAGAATAAAACATGTTTCTAAGTTTGGCTTCTTCCAGCTATGTGTAAGAACGCCTTAGCAAAGGTTTTAAGTCCTTAAAATAGCCAGTTTAGTTCTGTAGTAGCATTTTGATGTCTTAATAGTATTTTATTTACTGTTTGTGTTTACTGAAATATTATAGATCAACTTTCTTCAGAAACTCCAGACTGATTTATAGGAATTGTATAGTGGAATAAGTGAATCCTTCTGAGATGCTGAAGGGATTAAGTGTGTGTACTGCTTAGACCAAAGAGCCAAGTCACTAAGAAATTTCTAACCATGTTGAAATTTGGTTTCTAGGGAAAAGTCCTGTGTCTAGACTTTGAAAATCTGTTATAGTTCTCAAATGGAAGTGGACACAGTTAGATATTATGCTTATAATTACAAATTGTAATTTGGGTATGCACAAATTACATGATTTTAAATGATAAAGGAAAAAGGTGAAGCTTGACATGCTTTGAATTCCAGGGTAGCCTTTTGAAAGAGAACAATGTGGAGATAATGAAGATGCTGCAAGAATATTTCCATAGACAGTATTATTAATCTGTCTTTCAGGATTAAGAGCTGACAGCATCTTCTCTTGCCCTAATAGAACCGTGTTTTGAAAGCATTAAAAACAAATATCAGTATCCTTCATTGTTCCTGTGTGGTACATGGTCGTGCTGACTTTTGTTGTTGAAAACTCTGCTTAAGTATTTGGTGACTTGTCTCTTTGGGACACAAAAATAAGACCTATTGCTTAAATTTTGCTTTAAAAGGTCATTGAAACATCCAGCAGCTGCTTAAATTTTAGAACAGTAAGAATCTTTTGCAGGAGAATAGACTATATCCTTTGCTCTAATTAAGATTTAATTGTATACTTGAACATTAAGCCTTCCTAAAGGGGATATTTTTACCTGTAAACCTTTAAACATGTTACAGATTGGAAGTAGACTTATTTTACATGTGTAGTGAGGTGACCATGCTAATAGGATTGATTTGCAGATGGTACTAGACAATGGGAATGGGAACATTATGTCCAATTATTATCTTACTATACCTTCTGTAATTGAAGAACCTTGAGAAAAATGAGATTCTGTGAAGAAGCAAGAGTTTAGTACATGTGTGTATCTATTTTTTCTGTTTACAAATCTCAGGTGCTCATCTTTATTCAACATGTGAAAAATACTTTTGTATGTGAAAGTGATGCTTGTTCTTTGTGTTTATCAATGCAAGGCACTGAGTATCTTTTCAACTTTGAGACCTTTATTTTGAAGTCAGACTTTATTTGCATTTGGGGTTATGTAAATGGTGGTAAATGTGCAGGTGTAATGTTGATTGTCATAATTTAGTTTGTGATGATGCTGTAAAAATACCGAAAGATCTGTAAGAGAAAAGCTACTTCATTGTCTTCTTTCACATCTATGCATAGTATTGATTTATGACAAGTCTTTTGTGAATGTTGGGTAAAGTATGTGGAATTTCAGATGGAAGATAACTAAATAAAACATGTTGATACCAGACATGTTTTGTAGCAGGGCAGACATTAAAAAGGATGCCTGGCACTTGTTTGATTTGTGTAATGTTAAATGTGTAGGTGAAGAGGACTCTGTAATCACAGTTAGGGCAGCCAAAATCCTTAAGAGTCCCGGTGCCAGTGCTAAGAGACAGCTTTTACTTCTCTGTACGTTGTACCTGTGGAATTTTCTTACAAGCTCATTTTAGCTACTTTGAGATTTGAGGTAATAACTTAAATTGGTGAGGCTTCCTTTAAATTATCAACAAGATGTACAGGGATAACAAGCCTTCCTATCAGTAGATGGCTGTATGTGCTAGCTGTGTATTGAATGACTTCACTGAGCCATGTGTCTAGTATCAAACAGTAGAGGCTTGATGGTTCTTGTGTCAAATTTTGAGTAGGAGTTCAGTGATCAAATAGACCAGTACCTCCTTAAATAGCAGAGAGCATGGGGTGTGAGGAAAGGTGTACTGACTTTCTGCATTGTGGAGGATATTAACCATCTGTTTTTTTATGAGCAGGTAAGGGATAGCTTTGTAAAAATCATTGAAGTAGGAGCTTAATAAATTAAGGTTCCATAGAGGTTATTGATTTTGAACAAATGTCTTGGTATGCAAGTGCTTTGGGGTACTTAGCAAGGATTTTTTGAATTTTTCACAGATAAATTTTTTTCACATTCTAGAGATATACTTGATTATATGTACTAAAGTGACATATATATGTTGTGGTATAAATAATCCGTTTGCTACTGAATCATCTACTTTCCTCTGAGCACAGTCATTTCATGGCATGGAGCAGATGCGTGGTACTGCTCATTCCCAGTCCCTAACAGTGTTACTTGTACTCCATTGCTGTATAACCTCACTCTCCTTCATTTCTCATTGTAGTCTTAATCATATGAGCAACACTTGTTTCAAGTGTCCTGATATTGGAAGCTGGCAAAACACTTTATGAAGGTCATAAGCTATATTTGCTTTAAAAAACACAAGGAATTTGATTGGGTTTTAAGATTACTCAGAGCTTCCTATTAATTTGAATAAAATAGTTTTGCCCTTCAGACAGATTTTTTCAGACAGCAAGTCACTAAGTTGTCTGTCTTAGAGGTTAACTAGAAAGAAGAAATTCTTCAGTTGTCTTCTAGTCATCAGACTTCAAAAAAAAAAAAAAAACAAACAGTCTATGAAAATGTGCAGGGGGAATTGGTTATTTGGCAGGCTCAGTGTGCTAAGAAATTTGTGACAGTACTAGGAATGGATATGGTGTGATGGTAGCACTGTAGAACCAGGAAAGGCTGACTTTGGTTATATTTGTTTTCTTAAAACTGCATAAGAAAGTAATAATACTTGGAGTGGAGGAGGGATATCTCAGAGATTGTTCCTCATGTCTCAGCCTCCCTTGCTCAGTAACACTTCCGAATTTCACATTTCTGTAATGGTTGGCTCTTTTATTTTACTGCAGTGAAACTGTATTGGGAAAGTCACAGGACTTAACAATCAGATTCCAGCCTTGGTCTCTTAAATGGCTGGGGAAGTGATTTATCAGGTATTCCAGTCATGTTAACAGGGCTGCTGTGAAATGCTGCTGAAGATAATCATGCATACTTCACCCTAGGCTCATCTGCTCTGAAGCATGACTAGCCTGCAGCCACCCACCAATGATCACATTTAGTCTAAAGCTGACTTCTAATTCACTTGCACACTTACTTTGGCAGTCAATGAGAGAGATCGAATTTAAAGGTTTCAAATTTAGACTGACATGGTTTGTCACTTTCAATCCTTTTTGACACCAGCCATGCAAATTAAAACTGTAACCTTCTGAGTACTTATTTACCGGAGAAATCAAAAAGAAGGTCACAGCACTGGATGGCTGCTCTTGTGGCCTGTGGTTTGTGACTTAACTTGCATGTACTTAAAAATCTATGTATGTGACCTTTCTGCCCTCTGAGTTTTTTCCACCCCTGCTGGCTTCAAGTATAATTAAGAAACAAAAGAATTTAGGATGTGCTTCGATTTGAAAGAATTGGCTTATCAGAGTTCAGAGTTGAGTACCCTCTGTAAAGTATTCAGTGTGGTACTCCATGACTCTTTAATTAGTATTTAGCAGTTCCAGTAAAAAGCATGTTTAAACGGATTAACTGGTAACTGACACACCTAATATTTTATGGTGAATTAACTGACTGTTCTTAGCTGAGCTCTGCAGGAATCTTGTGAGCTTAATGTTTAAATTTTTAATACTGTTTTTCAAATAGAAGTGACAAAGGACAGGATGTTTATACTGACCAAGTGGAGTATCTTGATAAAGTGGGGTTATTTACCCCCGAGACTTGGAAAAACAAGTCTCACCTGCGCAATGGGAGCTGCATGCTAGGGAGGTGGCAGTTCTGGGGATTACTTTACAGCCATATATTTCTAGCTGAGTGTGACTTCCAAATACAACACTAGATAGAAAATTAATATCTTTATGGCCTTAAGCTAAGGACACAAGGGCATATGGAGCAGGGAATTTAATTTTCTTGTGACATTCTAGATACAGAAGTCCATGTGTCTTAAGCTTTGAGAAGATCATGAAAAAAAAGGTAATTCTTGTCAAGCTTGAGAAGATCTGTAGGCCTCTCACTAGTCTAATTGGTTTGTGAAAGTGATCATTAACATATGGTTTGAGTGCCTTACTGCCTTCAAAGAGGTAAATAAAGGTGCTAAGAGGCCCTTTAAAGAGATGATTAAGTGTCTGGCCAAAAAAGTGCAAATGAAAATATATAGCATAGTACTTTAGCAATGGATGATTAACTTCTAAATCAAATGTAAGAACTGGAAGATTTTTGCATCTCTTGACATCTTTGCTTCAAAAGTAGATGCATTTCTGAACATTTGATCTCTACTAAATTTTTAGGCTCTTTATGAACTGTCAGTGACTTGGGCTATGCAGTAGATGTAGGCTGGCTATTTATGACAAGGAGCAAATTAGAGTAGCAACTGGAGAAGTGGAATAAAGAAACATTTTTAAGATGAGAAAACTGTATTTTTAAGTCTCAACAGCTGAGCACTGCATGTGTTTATTCTTTGTGTGTTTATCCTATATTAAAATATTAATTTACTTCAACTTTGCTATATTTATAACTTACTGTTCTTTTGTTTTGTCATTTTTCATCATTTTACCTTTTTGTTAAGGTAAATTAATAAGAAACTGGAAAGTTAAATGCATTTCCTTCCTATTTTCCATTTCCAGTTGCTGTTTTGCTGGCTGCCTTCCATTTCTTATTTTGATGTGTTTATCAGGCTTTTGGCTTCAGCTAGCAGCTCAACAGGAACAAAGTTGCAAGGCAGCAAACAAATGTCAGCTTAATTCTTGTAGTTGGTAATCTTTCTCTTTTTTGGCCTACATAGGTGTTTTCTTATAGGTCTTTATTTTCTAGGTAGAGTTTCTTGACAAAATAATTGGAAACCTAAAAGATTAGAAATCATTTTAGTAAACCTATTGTTCTTGCACTTAATCCAAAGTAAAATTTGTTATAACAACTGCTGCTGTGCTGATCTTGGTATAATGTAGTGACAGTGAAAATCTGAAGCTGCAAATCCTTTGAGGATTTACTGATTTTTGTCAACTTTTATTAATTTGTTTGGGTTGTACAAAAGGCATAGTCAGTAGGGGAAGATGGCTTTTCATGGACAAGACAGAATCTAGGAAAGTCAAAATTGCTGCTGCTGTTCTGATATTGAATGCTTGGAGAGTAAATGCAACTCTAGTAGCAACTGTCATATCTTACTGCCTCTGATTATCCACTAACAGTACACCTGGAAAACAGATGTGTTTGAAAACAAAGATTTAGATATTTTCATCCAGTTTTTCCTGCCACTTTGGGATAATGATGTTTTTAAAAGCTGTAGAAATGGAAAAACTGCTTTTAATGCATTCATTCTTCCTTTCATGTGTCTCCTTTTCTGGTTACTGATCATGGACAAAAGTTTTAATTATCGGTTCCTTTTGATCTGTGTCATAGTTAACTTAGAGGTGGTAGTGAAGCACCAGTCCTGATTTGTCTCTGGTCAGCAGCCTGGTTTCTGTTCACTGAGCTCTTTAGCCTTCAGGTACTGGGGATCTCATCTTTTTCTTGTTTTTCTCCTGCAACCAAGCACAAATGTGCCACATTGTATGCAGACTTGAGTGATCCAGCTCTATGGGGTAAAACTGTAAAGTCAAAAAAAAAAAAAAACCCACCCTTTTCTGCCTACCTTCAAACCAATGTTACATCATAAATTTCACTTTTGCAAAAGTGAAAAAGACTAAAGTCTGTGTCTGGTTCTTCCATGGCTTTTTGTTATGTTTAACTACACATGGTAGTCCTTTCTGAGTCTGAGGGGAAAACAGGTTGTTTTTTGCCTTCTAGGCCAGTCTTCACACTGAGTACAGTGTTGTTACAATTTATACACAATTAATCAACACTCCACAAACATACAAACAGCAGGCTCAAATGCCCATAAGAGGGGAACAAACTATCACCACACAAACTTCTGGGGTTTAACGACAGCCCAAAACTCTATCCAGGGTTTAAGGACAGCCCGAACTGCTCAATCACTCACCTAAGAAAAGGTGAGGACTCTCAACCTCGAGGAACATCTCAGGGCAGCATCCTGACCCACAGAAACCCCAAGGAGTTTCCTTGGGCAGTGTCCCAACCCAAGGGGAGAGCCCCTACCTGCAGCACATTGCTCCGGGCAGCACTAGCTCAAAATTGCTCCCCCAGGGACTCCATTTATACCCCAGCTGGATCTGACCTGTGGTCAATACCAGCCACTGTTGGCCAAGGACCCCAACTGCTGTAAAGCCCTGAGAACAAGGGCACAGGAAAGGTTCAACAGCCAGGGGGCCACATTTTCATCAGGTGTCTGCACCTGCCACACAATCGACCCTGTGATCACAGTCATGATTTGGCTGGTTTCCTTGAAGTTGTGGTACAGTCACATCTTGCCTTCAAGTTAAAAGGGAGTTCAGTACCAGTGAGTTTTAATACTTGTTGTGGATCATAATTTCTAAGTAATTATACCAATCAGTCTGAAAAGAAAACCCCCACATACTCCAACACAGACTTTATTACTTAGACATTAATATAATCTATTATAACCAAAATTTTTAAACTAGCCATTCTAATAAAAAAAATCAAATATATCCAATCAGTATTTAATACAATAACAATTCGTTTTCAATCTCTCACTACATTTAAGCAACATTAATACAATCAAGACATAACCATTAACAAAGTTCTATCGTAATATTAAAAATGCCAAATTCACAACATTAATTTACCACCATGTTGCTGTCTAAAACCTGATCATCCGTGGGTCACCATCACTGTTGCCAGTAGAGGTGCCTAAAGCCAGATACTTTTTCCCTGAAAAAAAAGTTAAACTAGGCTTCACATTAAAACCCAGGAAACAAGTTAAAAATTAGGAATTATCCATCAGGCACTAATATGATGAGTCCTACCTTTATCTAAGGCCTCCCAAGCATATAACCCTCTAGGTTTTACTAGGGTCGTAGGTACAATGCCAACTGAAGGAAACTTTACCATAATGGGTTGACCCACAGCTATTTTGAATGGAAACTGACCCTTATCATTGTTAAATGTAAAAGTATCATCAGCTGATAACCCTGTATGGCAAAATGCTTTTATCATTGGGTTCTCATAATTTCCCCAACAGTTATTAACAATAAAAACTGCTTTGGACAACTGCATATCCCAAATATGTTGTGAGACCTTAGCATGCTTCTTAATCAAACCATTAATCTCCTCAACCATACTATTAGCCTGAGGATAATAAGGTGTGTATGAAGCACTCACTTGATACCCTCTCCTTGTGCCTGGTCTTGTACCACTATAGCTGAAAAATGTGATCCATTATCACTTTGAATACGTTCAGGAACAGGCAAAATACTAAACTATCCTCACAAAACTGTTTAATCTCCAGTAGCTCTGCTAACAGCTGTAGCCATAGTTAATCCTGATACCACCTCTACTCCCACCAAAATGTATTTTCTTTCATGGGAAGGCTTCGAAGGACCAATATAATCGATTTGCCAGGTGCTCCAGAGTACCTTACCTTGTTTAATATGCTGGGCTGGAGCTTGGTCTGGATGATTAACCTTAACCCTCATCTGACATTGTGGACAAGCTATAAGAGCTGATTCACGTGTTTTCATTGACACAGGCCATCCCTGGGACTGACACTCATAATAAAGATATGTTTTTCCCTGACTGGCCTTGCTTAATATATAGCCACTCAGCCAACTGATCCCAACCTTCCTTATCACTATGAACTACCCTAATTTGTGTTAAATAATCTAGCTATTAATTCTACTTCACAGGGAGGGTCCCATTCCTTGTGTGGCCCTTTAACCACACCACCTTTAAGGGGCATGATCTACTTATTTCTAACATCTATTGCCAGTCCTTGGCTCTCCAAACCTTTATATGGCCCACTTCCCACTGATTAGATTCCCACTGACATATCCACTCTGTAGCACCCTTAAAAATTGCATAAGGGTCAGTATAAATCACAAGAACACCATTCTCTGCTGCCAACAAAAGGGTACACAGCTCCCTCACTGGTGCACTACCTTCTCCCTCCTCTACAATTGTTTTACCAATACCAATTTCCAAAGCTACTGCTTTATATTGCCATTTTAATCGACAAGCAGATGCATTGGTAAACCACACTCCTCATGTATCTGAATCTCCAGTCAATTCAGGTGCCTCTTCAATTAGAGAAGGTTTATAAGATTGGCCTAACAAGACCAAATCTAGATTAATGGGCTGTTGGAGCTTAGAAACTTTAACTGGGCCTTCTCTTAATTGCAATAACTGACTAACTCCTTCTAAATAAACATATCACTTACATACTGTGGCCTTCTGGGCTACCCCCTCAGGAGGAGGTGATCCCTTAAGAATTGAATTTAAAAGAGCGAAAGGGCCTTGTACCACAACATTTGCATGGTACGTAACTTCTCTGATTCCTTAACTGCCTTAGTGAGAGAAGTCCCCTCTCTCACTCTGAATATCACCATTCAGTTACTTTAAATGAAGTAGAAGAAAATAACAAAGATGTAGGTGGTCCCCACGGTCCCTTCTGAAACACTCCACAACAAGAGGCATGTTTGACAAATCCCCACTCCACCCCCAATGGATCCTGTGGGTGCAAAGGCTCCAACCTTTGACAGGCTTAAGCTCATCTTTCAAAATATTCAAAACCTCTGTAGGCTGTAAAGTCCAAGCCCACACTCTATTTTTCCAAAGCATATCATATAAGGGTTGAGAAAGCATATCATATAAGGGATGAGCAATCACTGAAAACCCTGATATATGCTTTCTCCAATAACCTGAAGTCCCTAATAACTGCTGTAGTTCTACCTTATTACCTGGAATTTGCCCCTTTTCAATAACTGATAAAGTATCATCAGGGACTACAACTGCTCCAGCCACCCACCAAGCTCCTAAAAACTTAATCCCTTGCCCAGGACCCTGACATTTAGAAGGTGGAATATCTAACCCATTCTTAATTAACAAATTCCAAATATTTCCAGCCACCTGCCCTACCTGTTCCTTAGTATCACCACCAACCGAGATATCATCTATATACTGATATATATGCAAACACCCAATTGTACTTCTACTGTATCGAGAAGTTTGGCCAAAGCATTATGAGCAATAGTAGAAGAAAGTTTGTATCCTTGTGGGAGTTGATTAAAGGTATACTGTATTCCTTCCCAGGTAAAAGCAAACCGAGGCTTATCCTCATCCCTCAGGGGAATAATAAAAAACATATCTTTAACGTCTAAAGCAGCCATCCATGAATGAGCAGCTGTCTGTATTGCTGTTATTATTTATGATATATATTTAGGACAGCAGCTGTTAAAGATGGGGTATTACTATTCAATCTCCAATAATCAGTTGTTAACCACCAACTCCCATCTGCCTTACAGACTAGCCAGACTGGAGAATTATAGGGAGAATATGTATGATTTATAATTTCTCTTTTCTCAATATCATTAATTACCTCTAAGATGCCCCGTTTAGCAGCTGTTTGCAATGGATATTGAGAAACATGGGTTACCTTAGATTGTGGTAAAGAAGGAGCAACATGCAAAATTCTTGCTTGAGTCACTCTCATGCCCCTACCTCCAAAACTCCACAGTCTACCATCTGGTAAACACCAGTGTTTACCTGCCAACACATCAAGCCCCAAAATATTTCCTTTATAAGGGCTTAAAGCCACCTCCACCGCTGTCAACCTCTTTTCCCCTAGTAACCAAAACTGCATTTACACTACAGGACATTTTTCCATCGCCCCATCATACCTTTTATATTTATGATCTTCCTCAATGGTTTAAGTCCCAACTCAGTAGTTTGTTGCCTGTTTAAAACACTAATTTGGGCCCCTGTATCAATTAAAAATTCTAGACTTACCCATCTGGGACCCACAGGAATATGTATATAAGGTTCCTTGTCAACAGACCATTAATAAGAATTCACCACATGGAATGAGCGGCCCAATCCCCAAACCGAAACTTCTAGTTTTTTATCTCTCTCAATTCCCCTCCTGAAGACACAAAAGTGTTGAATTTCCCTTCCTGAGGGAGTGCAGTTACTGACATTTCCCTTTGTTCTCGAGTTTTCCCCTCCAGCAATTCCACCAGCTTCTGAATGTTATCAATAGAGTGCCCATGTATCATTGCTCGGGGTGCCTCCAATTCCAATGCCCTCCGCCAAAGATCCTTCCATCTTAAAACACAAAATCGACTTGACTTATCTCGGGGCGATTCAGGCTCCCTACAAGGAGGCTGCTCGGGGTGGAAACGTTCCAATTTCCATCCACACCACCACTCCATCGGATCCCATCTCACGCCCCCAAGCAACCAGATCATGTAACACTTCTGCCCACGTTAACACGTGCACAAGAGAGGTCGGAGGATTTCACTGGTTACATTCAATAGCTCTTTGCACCCTTTCCCTAAGGGACTGGACATGTATCTTTAAGGCAACTGGGAGTCCTCTAATAAGAGGTTTAAGGTGGCTAGAATCCACCAGCGCGGCAATCGGTATTCTGTATCACCCCCTCTTGTACATCACCTGAATATAAGCAGCCTTTTGTACTGGACCCTAAAACTCCCTCATCTCGTCATCTCTCAACAGAATTTGATCGCCCCTGTTAAAGAAACCCTCCACAAATACTTGGTTTCCATTTCACCTGGCTTATGTGAGAACTCAACCTGAAGTTCACTAAGCTCAGGTCCTGTGTAGGGGGTCGTATGGATGGTGGTTTGGGGATTCCCACCTTGTGGACCTGTATACCTTTCTGTTTTAATGAGGGGTTGCACATTTCTTTCCCCCAATCCCTCCATTTCCTAAAAACTACTTTCATCAGACTCTCCCCAGATATCCCCATCCCACTCAAGATCTACACTCATAATCAACTTCTGAATCTGGGTAACACTGGGGGATTTTTTTTGCTTGTGCCAGTATAACTTAAATTTTTTGTTCCTTTTCTTTCTCGTAACAATTCTGCCCTCAAACAATCAATCTCCAATCGTTTCTCTAAATTCTCTTTCTTCACCACTACAAAATAATCCTACACCCGAATCAAACAGGCAGCTAAATGGCGCACGTGTTTCCTTTACTTCCACTATCCCCAAAACTTCTGTGGTTCTGTTCCAACTTCCTCACAACTGCCATTGGATCAAACCATTTCTCCTTCGCCCATTGTACATCTGAGGGAGAAGGAGCACAACTATGCCTCTGCAGTAACTCCTCTATCGATATCCTGCCGACTACGCCAATTGTTGCGGAAACTCCCAAAAAAAGAAATAGACAATAAATAAAATCAAAATTTGTTTTTATGCACAATTAATCAACACTCCACAAACATACAAACAGCAGGCTCAAATGCCCATAAGAGGAGAACAAACTATCACCACACAAACTTCTGGGGTTTAACGACAGCCCAAAACTCTATCCAGGGTTTAAGGACAGCCCAAACTGCTCAGTCACTCACCTAAGAAAAGGTGAGGACTCTCAACCTCGAGGAACATCTCAGGGCAGCGTCCCGACCCACAGAAACCCCAAGGAGTTTCCTTGGGCAGTGTCCCAACCCAAGGGGAGAGCCCTTACCTGCAGCATATTGCTCCGGGCAGGACTTGCTCAAAATTGCTCCCCCAGGGACTCCATTTATACCTGAGCTGGATCTGACCTGTGGTCAATACCAGCCACTGTTGGCCAAGGACCCCAACTGCTGTAAAGCCCTGAGAACAAGGGCACAGGAAAGGTTCAACAGCCAGGAAGCCGCGTTTTCATCAGACGGGTGCACCTGCCACACAAGCGTCCTGGGTCCATTTGTGCAGTCACGGAAATTCAGAAATCTAGTGTGGTTTCTTCTTTACTAATTAGTTGACTGTTTGACCACATGCAGCCTGCTCCTTTTTAGGATCAGAAGTCCTAATTTCAAGGAAGAAGGTAGTGCCACAGGTAGGTGTTCTGCCTTCCTTACAGGAATTCCCCAAAACTTTTGTGGTAGGTGCAGTTTCTCAAAGTGAAACAGTTTCTTACTAATGATCTGACTCGGTTTCTCCATTTAAATACTGATGTGTGTGGAGGGGCTAATCTGCCTCACTTCCTGCTTCACAGCAGATAGGTTGCAGTGGTACCTTTAGCTCTAGTTAACACTTACTGCTTTTCTAGATAGCCTAATGATACCTTAGGCTGACCAGTCTGCAAGGTGAAATGTAGCACTTTAGTACTAGATCTTAAGAATGGAAAGCACTACTGTGGTCCAATTTGTCTTGTGTAACACAAATTGGTCTTAAAGATTCTTTTCACTTATCATATACCCTTGACCTTTTTATTACACCATGCATCCATGGTCTGGAAAAATGATTAGTTTTTTATTGGCCTTCTGTATAAAAGCATACAACAGAAGATTTATCATGGTTTTAAAGCTTACTGTATCTGTTCTTCAGACACTTTTTCTGCAGATGCTTGAAGTCTTCACAACAGCTTGTTAATACCGTGTGAAACAAATATTGGGAATGATGTGTCATCGTACAAAATGCTTGTGAGAGAATTAATGACCCTTTAAGATTTCCTCCAGCCTTATTTTTTTTTTTTTTTTTCTGTGAATTTGGAGATCTGGGGCAATTATAAATTATTGATTTGAGCACACTGTGGAAAGAGCAGTAATGTTCCACGATGAGTTTTCCTGTAGGATACCTATAGAGCTTTTTAAATATAGTGATACTGAAATTTTAAGGTGTACCTTAACCAGAAAGGTTTTTGGACGCTGTCTGTGTCAGGAAACTCTGTTGTATCAGCATTAGGTCACTATGTATTGGAGAAATCATCACGCAGTTTTTAATTTTGCGTGGAGCTTCTTCTGAAGGGCTTTGTAGACGCGTGTTTTTTGGCGTTTTTTAAAGAGCAGCGCGGCCCGCCCGTGCCGGGTGCCGGCTGCGTGCCCTCGCGGCAGTGCCGGCGCCGCGCCAGCAGGGGGCACGGGCGCGCGGGCCGGCTGGCGGGAAAGGGCGGCGGGGGGGGCGCATCCCCGGAGGAGACCCGGGACATGCACCGCACCGCTGGAGCCGTGGGTGCTGGTTTGTCCCAGGAGCTCTGGCAGACAGGCGTCACCTGGCTGCACCCAGAACCGCAGCTCCCTCCCGAAAGCTCCTCCTCGTTAACTGAGGCGGCAGCGCTTAGAGACTCATTTCGTCAGTGGCAGTTTTCACGTAGCTTCACTCTGTGAATATAAAAAGTAGATGCTCAAGATATAAAAGGCTTTAGGTGGGAACTGGCCTGTTTGAAGTTAGCATTAATTGCATCCTGCAGGGCCATCGCAGAGGTTTTTCTTTACTGCTCATACCTTGGTCACAAGCTTAGGGTCAAATACAGGCTGAACGCTGTGGCTGCAATGGATTTGCCTTATCTTTGGACACAGGGTTTCCAAATACAACCGTGGTGTGGATGGGACCTGAAATAGCTTTGACCTGTGCAGTTCTCTTGATATATCCTTTAACTAGTAAGACTCCTGTCAGTCAGTATAATTGAAGTGTTGAATAGGGTTTTAAAAAAAATACTTTGCCAGACTTTTAAACTCTAACCTCTTAGAATATCACATTATTATCAGCTGATTAAATGGAGAGTGCAGGGAAACTACCATAATGTTACTTATAAATCATTTGTTCATAGGTGCACTTACAGAATTTACAAATCCCCTGAAATAATAGGTCTTGTTTGGAACGTTACGTAATAGATCACATAGCTCAATATAAGGCTAACTAAAAATGCTGATGTGTATTTCATTATCACATAAGTCGCAAGTAGCTGCCTGTGAGATCAACTCTGTGAAAAACTCTATACAAATTGTCCTTTTTAAATTAATGCCCCAATAGAGGAAAATGGATGTGATTTGCTTCCTTAACCAGTAGATCACAGTTGCTTTAGACTTCAGTGATATACTGAGCATTATGCTAACATAATGTATTTTCTGCCTCTGTGTAGCTTGTAGGTCCTCAAGGCACTGATCCCTTATTTTTGTCAATGTGCCCAAAGCAATGACCAAAGCTTTCAATGTCTGGTTGTATAGGCTAGAAGGCTACCTGTTACGATGGCTTGCATGAAGGTGATGCTGAGAAATTAGCTACTCTAGGCACTAAAGCACTCAGCTTGCTGGATAGGCTCCTGCTTAGTCTTTCTGCAGGGGTAAACAGTGAAATGGATAGAAAAAATTGCATCAGAAGTACTTTACTTTCCCACTTAAAGTAGGATGTAAAACTGTAGGTTTCATTCTGTACAGTCCTTTCAGAATCCTTTGCTTAATAATATACTGCAGTAATACCTGGCTGGAGCTCAAACCTATAGCTTGTAGTGAGTAAATTTTTCAGATTTATTTTTCAGAATTACTCATTATTTGTAAATTTGTACAAATGATGCTAATCATGAAGGTATGTCTTGTCAGCATTTGCACGAGGCATTTTTGGGCACCTCATTTGGAAGGTTTTGGTGCTGTCATCAAAGCTGAGATTTGAGGCTTTTCTGCAGCGTCATCTGAAAAGAGCTGAGTGCAGAGAATACAGAAAGCATAGTGCCTTTATTCAGATTCAGCACCTTAAAACATGGCAGTGCATACTTGTCAGTAATGGATGTCAAGCTGTGTTGTAAAAAAAACAAATGTCAGAGCATTATTTTCCCTTTATTGATGACTAATTAGGTATTTGAGCTGTATCAATTACAGTCAATCAGCTTTTGATAATAATCACTTTTCCCACTTTGCCCTATAGTATTTCATCCTCAAGACAGCTATCCTAACCTGGGAGAAATTTTTACCTGTAACTAATTGAAATCCCAACAGGATAGTGAATGCAATTTCAAGCTAGGTCATGGAATGAAGAAATAAGAGCAGATGGCCCCTTCAGAAAAATAGATTAAAGAGAATAGATGTTCCTGGTCAGCTACATAGTTAATCCCTTGGTTCTTGTCAAGAGGTACTGCCAATGGATAGTAGTTATGCAAGGGTAAAATAAAAGCTGTATGAATTTAGCGAGAAAAAAAGCTCGTTCCCAGCTCTTTCTGATAATTTAGTGCTATGTTTATATTTTTAAGATACAGCTATAGTAAACTGGAATAGTAGCATGTTAAATTAGTTGTGTGTTGCTTCAGAAAGGAATACTACAAAAAAGAGCAATCCAAGGAATATAGTTCCACTTATATTCAATGAAGATTCATCCTAGCATTTGATATTTTCTTGCTCTGTGAAACACTGACAATAGAGTCTTTAAACCCTCATGTCGAATTTGGTGGAGGTATATTTCTCCTGATGGCGTGAGGAAGAGTTTAACTTTTCCCTTGTTAACTGTTCTTTCCAGATTTATTATTAGTGGATAGTCAAATCTTTTTCAGTTCAGTTAAGCACCTTTATTTCTTGGGTTTATGCAAAGTAGCAGATTCTAGCATTTTAGGTGGTTATTCTGTTTGTGACTAGGTAATTCCTGCACTTGCTCTAAAGTCAATGAATCAAGAAGGGGAAGTGAGATTTGAAATCGAATATATACATGTACCATTTTTTACGAAAACTTATGCATGGGACCATAAGTACCCATTATGAATCTTTCGGTCTTTTGTTCTTGCCAAGTGTACTTTTATGCTTTGCTTCTAGTAGCAAGGAGTGATAGAACAATCTACCATAGTAAGTGGTTATTGCTGTCTCAGCTGTCCTTCATCCTTTGGGCACCTAGACCCTGAAATTTTTAGGCAGTTATTTTCTTTTTTTTTTTTTTTAATTTAAAAGTTTATTTATTTAAAAAAATTAATTTAAATTTTATGTATTTATTTATTTATTTTAAAATCCCTTTGTCCTCTGCTACATCTAGAAAGTAACTTGCTTCTTTACATTTGGAAAGTGGAACATCAAAATTTTCTTTCCCATACAGAAAAAATTCAAACATCACTGAACCAAGCAGTAATGGCACCTCAAGATTCTTGGTGTTGATACTTCTCTTATTGTTTCTTGGCAGACAGAATCAGTGAATGAGCAGAAACTTGAAAATATGGGATTATGAAGGCAAGTGGCAGACAGACAGGGCAGGTGTCTGTGGTTAGTAGCAGCATCTGCATTTTTCCAGTTCTACTGGTATCAGTATGACCTGTGTGGTTTTGGTTTTGCTGTCTCACATTGACTGTAGGTGTACTTCCCTAGCTGTGAATCATTCCACTGCTCTTAAAGATGTCAGCTGCCTTGTGCATGTGACACTTCCTAGTATTTGATTATTCCGTGTAAAATCTGTAGAAATGTACTGATAGCTGCTATCTAAACTATTAAATATAGGAATTGCTCCCATAAGAAAATTCGTAACACACACACACACACACACACACACACAGTTGTCACTGGGGAAAAAGTTGTGTTCAGTGAATGCTGGGATTTTGAAATTAGCTGGATTAAAACTAAAACGGTAACAGTTCTAAAATTAATTTGGCACAATGGGATAATGTGGCTTCTGAAACTGCAGTAAAACTGAGGCATCACATTTTCCACTTCCATATAAGCTCTTGCTTTTAAACTGTCTTCAAAACAAACTTGTAAGACTAATTTGCAGTGTCTTGACTGCTGAGTAGTTGCAGAGAACATCATGCAGGTACTCTGCTTCTTAGAGCCATAACATAACCATGTCTATTGGAAAGAAACATGACCTTGGGCTTTTAAAAATACTTTTTACTGAGGAAAGATGCTATTTATAAACAAGTTTACTAACCTGAAATATATGACTTAAAAGGAACTGTATAGTTTTACTTAAGTTAAACATAAAGATACTTTTGTTAGATAAAAAAAAAATAATTCAAAGCTGTTTCCTATGACAAGTAAAACAATACCATAAATGCTATTAATACTAGTATATTTTAATTTTCTGTAAGGTATGTTTCAGCAAAAGATCACTGGCATAAGTTGGTAGTTACTTCAGATATTTATGCAGGTATAAATCATGAGAATCTGTTTAAGTTTTTCTTTAATCTTCAAAATTATGAGTTATATTCTACTAGGTGAATGATAGAAATAGTTTAAGAAAAAACCCAACTTTCTCCAGCAGATGCCATAAAATTTGGAAGATCGCTTTCCTCAGAGAAAGCGCTGCATGGATATGCACATGGTCCTACAGAGGCTTGTTTCAGAGTTAGATCTCACTACTGTCCCGGAGAAACTGGTCTGTTGGCAGAGATGTTAGTTCCTTAATGAGTTGCAGTTGGAATGAGTTCATAAGCTGGACTTTAAAGGTTTGTCACACTTCCCTAGAAGTGTGATCTTGGTCTAAAATTCCATTAAGTGATTCAACTGATACATGAGAATATGTTGAATAGAATAATATTTGGAAACAATCGAATAAGGTAGCAATCTGCTTAATTCTGTGTAATATGTATCTTCATACACAGAAAAGATATTTGGAATCACTTGCTGTTGAGCATGCGGAAGGAATAGTAATTAATGTTATCCCTCTGCTAGTTAAAAATCAACTTGGATGCTGATAGTTTCTAACATTCATTTTATGCTGATGTTAATACATAAAATTTCCACATTAATTTTTTTAAGCTGCCCTTTCCCATTGGGCAGTAGAACTACAAGCTACCTTTGTATGTTTTTCCTGCCAAGCTATGTTACTGCAGCCAAGGACTGTAATGGATGATAAATAATAAGTACTGCTTACAATAATTTTATCAAAAGTAGTGTTTTGCCTCTTATCTGCTGGCAGTGGGAGTAATGGCCTTCTGAAGGATTAGAGGGGTGTTAAAGTCATCCAAACAGAGGGGACTAATGCCAGCACATTCTTCTATACATACCAACTAACTTCCACAGATTTGTTTCATACACCCGTGGAGCAGAATACACAAATGATTTAGGATCTTTCAGGTTCTACCTTTTCATAAGTATTCTAAAAGCATTTTTCAAGTTTTTGAACTATATTTTTGTTTTATGGATTAAAATACAGCCCATCTACAATGTTTATGTGCCTTCACATTCACCTGTGGCTTTATGTTCTTTCTGTACAAGTTTATTTTTTTACACAGTTTGGTTGCACATCAATAGTTCGTGCTTTAGTAAACATGAAGTCTTGAGAATCTGAGCAATTTACATCAAAGGACCAGGAAACTTGTGTTAGAATCAACAAGCTGAGAAAATTATGAACAGTAGGTTGAATCAACATAGATACACATAAAGATTACTCCAGCATATATTGTTTTCAATAGTTAATCTTTTACAGGCTCCAAAGCAGTGGTAGCATTGACTTTCTTAGTTTACTCAACCAGGTCAGTGTCACAGAATGTATAGATATTGTTCTCAATTTCTGTAGTAAGAGTGAGGTTATGCTTGTTGGTAATGGTTATATCGGATCCAGTGGGTACAAATTTTCTAAATCCTAACAGTGTCTGGTGCTAACTCTGAGTTTCATTGAGTTCAATATAAGAATTTGGACACATTACAGCTTCTTGTGATAGCCTCATCTCAGTTCCTTTCCCTAACACTGTGTTAAATATGAACAACGATAAGTTTTTATCAGACAGAAAATGTATTTTTGGCAGCAAGGTGTTCTGGGAAGCAGTGGGAAGAGATGTGTAGCGTTGGAAGAATGTGCATGCTTTCAGCTGTGGAGGGCAGAGTAGTGGTGGGGCTGTGGAGAGGGGAAACAATGCACTGCTGTACACTGGATCTGTCAGAATGTTTCTCTGTACTATTTGAACATATATAACACTATGATGCAACATGAATTTCTAGCATGTCTTCATGTAACAAATCATGGCTTTCTGTGCTATAGTATTTAATGAGAAATAAATCTTAGGGTGGGGGCAGAATTCACTAGAACTAGTATTTTTAAAAAATACTGAAGATGGAACAAATCTTTCCTTCAGAAAATCCTTTCAAAACTCTTCTGCAAAACAGTAGAAATCAAACAAACAGCTTGCAAAAGATTGCATCAGTGCTGAGTAGAGAGGAAGGATCACCACTTCAAAAGTGCTGGCAGTGCTGTTGTAGTGCAGCCCAGGGTGATGGTGGCCTTTGCAAGAATGTATTCCTGGCTAGTGTTCAGTCTGTTAGGACTCACAGGTCCTTTTTGGTGAAGCTGCTCTCTGGCTGTTTGATTGCCACTCTTTTCTCGTGGATGGGATTAATTCCACCACAAATACAGGACATTTCACTTCCCTTTGAACTTCATGAGATTGCTCTCTGCCCATTTTTCCAGCTCTTCAAGGTAATTTTGAATGTCATCACAACCCTCTGCTTGAATCAGATCTCTCAGTTTTGTTGTCCACAAACTTGCTGAAGCTGTACTCCGCCCTATCATCCAGGTCACTGACGAAGATGTTACAGTATTGACTCTTGGAGCACACCATTAGTGTCTGCCCCCCCTGGACTGGCTGTGATGCCACTCATCACAACTTGGCAGGTCAGTCTTCAGTCCACCTCACTGTCCAGTTCTCTAGCCTGCAGCTCATCAGTTTACATGAGGGTAGTATGGGAGACAGTATCAGAAGCTCTGCTACAGATGAGATGGACAACATCAGCTGCTTTTGTCTCATCTGTCAAGATACTCATATTGTTGAAGGTGCTGTTTTCTGTGGTGTGACTTCCCTGTCATAAATCCATGCAGACTACTCACAATCACCTTGTCCTTCACATGCTTAAGAATGGTTTTCCAGGGCTGTTTACAGCATCACCTTCCAAGGGATCGAGGTGAGTCTTGCCATCTTGTTGTTACCCAAATCTTCCTTTTTGCTCTTGAAGATAGGACTGATATTTGCTTTGCTTTAGTCATTAATGTTCCCTGATGACCATGACCTTTCAAAAACAGTGGCCTGACAATGACATCAGCCAGCTCCCTCAGCACTTGTGGATATTTCCTGGAGTTTCTGCTGGTGTGATAATTGCAAGTAAATTGTGATTTACAGAATCTGTGAATTGTCTTATTAGGATTTACCAATAGGATATGACATACTGCTGAATTAAGGATACCCAGAGTGTGATGCTGTACCCTGGCCTTCTGTCAGTTGTGATTGAGGCAAAGCTCTAGAATTGCTCAATGATTTTGAGAAGTAGGAGAATATAACATTACTTTGTCTTGCTAATGGCTACATAAATCTTGCATAATGCTAGGAAAACAGTTGTACACTTATTTGTGTAACTGTCAATTAAACAAAATATAGGGATGGAAGTTCCCTATCAAGATGTGTTTTGGTAGTGTAGGTATCTTCCAGTATTAAATGTGGTTAGTTTGTCAAAAATCTGTCAGGAGATTTTTAGACTACACTGTCTTTCTCAGTGCTCTGAAGCTTTAAGTGTGGTCTTTAATAGTGCTCAAGTCTGCTTTAGCGTTCAGTAATGGGATGTGCTATGGCTGGTGTTTCAACTTGACAATAGTTTAAAATGTGATATATGCATATTAAGAGCTGCAGGTTGTATCAGTTTTTCAAATGACATCTGAATTACGCTTTTCCTTCTTGTGAAAGTTGTCAAAGGAATCACAAAGTTTTAGTGCTATGTACATAATAAGAAATAAAGGATATAGACCCTTCTTGATGACTCGCCAAGATGACAAGTTAAATCTTTTATAAGGGCGACCTAATCATGTTCATATGTATAAATGAAAAAGATGGAACAGCTTTTTGTAAGGGCTCTTGATACAAAATATTAACTTCATTTTGTCTCAGCCCCATTCCCCAAGTAGTATAAGGTATGTATGTTGGATCCCCCCCTGCAAGAAGTTGTGGCTTTACACTGGAAATCTACATCCGAAGTAGTTTTATACCTATACTGCCAATTGCCATGCTTGCACATGCTGCTTTTTTGAGGGAACTAGTTTAGGCTCATGTTTAAAACCCTAAGAAATGTTTTCTAAACATAAAGATTACTCAATATGAACTCCTCCATTTTGTTCCTACTATAACATATAAATAGTTTAGAGGGCTTCCAGAGCTTTGACTTTGGGGCTGGTGGGCTACTTGTGGTGCCATATGGAAGCACAAAAAAGTACTGGCAGAAAGGGAATTGTATTATCTACAGGCTATATGGTAGGTAAAAATAAGACAGTAAGGGTCATTTTTTCAGACACCTGCTAGGAAGGATCATAAGGTAACTGCGGCTTTAAGACATCTCTGAAGGTCCAGTCTCCTGCTCAGAGCAGGACAAAAGCCAATGCTCTTGCCAATATTTAGGCAGCAAGATTAAGTGTTCCTGAAACAGGGAGGAACATGGCAGTCAAGTATTTTTGTCCTGGTAGGATGTAGCATCCAGGTTTCAAGTGCTTGAGAGTAGGACACTGGGTATTGTTCTTCCACGTGTTTAAGTTGCTTTTGGATTTTTTTTATTTTTCAGTTATGAAACAAATGAGTTAACATTTTTGCAGTTAGTGGATTCCTGACCTTGCTAATGTAAAAACATTCATGTTTACCTACTGTTGACAGCTTGCTTTACATCATACAGGAAATTTTAGCACTTCGTTACAGATTCAGAAACTCTCTTCACAAGGAGATAAATAGTAATTTTCAGGAGTAGGGTGGATAAATGGGATGGGAGCCTGTGTTTACGTCATGTTTTTATTCTGGAGCAGGACTGACTGAACATCTGTTAGTAGCTCATGTTACTTCTGAGTTTCTACTGAGGTACTTTCTTCTTTATTGCTAATATTAATCAGTCTAAACAGATTTTAGTGGAGTAATTCTTGATGTGAAGGTAATAGGTGTTCAATTAGTTTTGAATTGCTTAAATAAAAAGGCCTATTCAAAATATTTGTCATACTGGTGACTGAAATGTATTTTCAGATCAGTGCAGACAGTAGTACCTAGACTGTAAAATAGAACTTACAATGCCTGTGAATGCAATTTAAATATTGGTTTGAGTCCTTTAACAAGGATATTATTAATTTGAGTATGCTGAATGCTGTAGACATCATTCTAGCATGAACCACTCATTTTATTGTAAATTCAAATTAGATTCATTGTCAGTTGCTTCTGCAAAAATAAGGTGGCATATGAAAGACAGTTATTTGTAATTCTACTATTGTAATAATGTGCATTTGTTAAAACAAATTCCTATGTTTCTTATGCACAGTTCATGTTCTTAATGTATTACTTTTTATGCCAGTTCAGAATTAGGACCTTCTGTGCAGGGTAAATTTGTAATTTAAAAACATCAAAATAATGGCTGAAGAGGATAGGTGGAGTTTTCTGAAGTTCATATAGGAATGTGAATGGGTGCAATAATAGAGCAGTTGCAGTAAAAATTAAAAATTTTAGTGCATTTTTAAGTGTTTTAGGCCCATTCAAATGGATCTAGGTGTAACCATTCCACATATTTTACTTCCTTAATATAAATTTTTTGATACTATTTTTGTTTACTTGATTACTTCAGTTCTTTAATTTGCCTTTTTCATGAAGATACACTAATTAGTATTTGCTCTGGAAGTATCTTGTGGGTGGAAAAAGGGATACTTGTCTAAGCATTTACTTATATCAGAAAATGTTTGGTTGCTATTCTTAATTTTTTTTCTGGAGGATTGGGATGCTATATACAATTTAACTTAAGGAATTCTGCATTTTCTGTGAATGTATAAACAGAGAAACTGCTTTAAAGCTAACTAGACTGTTAGACATGTTTTAAGTACTCAAATGCAGGAGGCTAAGTTTACCTCTTCTGTTTAGTGCAAAAATTGGAAGGGTTGTCCAGCTTCATACTGATCAATGGGACAGGGCAAGTGAGTAGTAGGTCTCTTGGAGGCTGCTTTCAGGAAATCTGGGGTTTATTTCAGAAAGCCTTTTGAAATGTATTAAAGCCTTAGTGTGGTGATTCTGGTTCAAGTTCATGTTGTGCAGTACTATTTTCAGCTGAGTAGACAATAAATATTTGTTGGAGAGGTACTGTTTCAGAACTTTAATTGCCCCATTAGTCGGGGAGGAATAAAGGAGCCCACTATAAGAGATGTATAATCTAAAGCACAGCTGAGACCATTTTACTGTGACAGTGGTGAGATTAAGCTCTCATCGATGTCATCAAAATTAGTATTGTTGGGTTTCTCATACTATGTTGCTGCACTTTGAATTTACCAGAACAAGTCATGGAAGGGCTGTGAGCATTAAATCAACATCCAGCATAGCAGACTTTCTATGACTTGGCTTCATTTTGAAAGTTCTAACTGCCAGTGTTTTCAGAATAAGTGTGCTTAAAATGTGCCTTCTGAGATAAAGTATGGATTTTGCCACAATGAAAATTTTCAAGTAGGAAACAGTACAGAATGATGGAGAATTTTACCCATGGTATAAAAGTAATGTTTTAATCCCAAAGTCTGTTTCAGAAGCACGCACTGATATTGAATGGGAACGATTGTAGAAAGTTTGAAGAAACTGAACTGATATTGTCCATGGCTTTTTCTCCATTAAGGAAAAACTATTTTTATTCTGAAATTTTGCAACAGGGATTTGGAGTCCCCCTCATCCTCTGGAAGCTTGTCTCTTATCAAAGCTTGAGTGTGTTCCTCAAAGGAGATCTTTATAAAATACAGACTAACAAACCAAAGTCCGTTTTATATAATGTCATCATTTTGATTTTTTTTAACGTGAAACCATAAGGAATCATACTGTCAGACCAGATATCCATCTAACTCAGTGTTGTTTCTCCAGCAATGGTCAACAGCAGTGACTTTTTCAAGAAGAGGACCGGGAACGTATCTAAAGATACTTCCACAGTCTTCAGTTTGACTTAAGATTAAGCTTTCTAAATTGAAGATGGTGTAATTCAGCTATGAAGTCTTGAGAATTTACTGAGAAATACTGTTGGTTTTGGTGCTTCTTTCTCTTAGCTACAAGCTAATAAAATTGAAATAGTCCAAATAAAGCAAAATATATTGCTGCTGTTGTATAGTGTTATTAATTTGCAAAGCCACCTCAGTGTATTTCAGTCAGGCATTATGTAAGAGTACTTCTAAAGGATAATGCTGTTGCTACAATATTTTCATTTTCAAAATTAATGTGGAAACTATTTCTAGTGAAATTGCAGTGCAGTTCTGTCAACCTCCTGTTTTCTGAAGCCATGATCATTTGGATGTCCTAGAATTTGAGCCTTGGATTCTTTACTTCCATCTGAACTAAAAAACAAACAGTATGAAATTATTTGGGTTTAATAGGGTGACTGATAATGCTTCTGAATCTAACGAAAAATAGGAGACTGTTTCTTAAGGATTTACAGACATATTTACCTGGTTCCTGTTTCTCCTGATTTTTTGTTTTGGAAACATTGTATTAAGGACAAATGCGGTGAACCTTCCTGTTTGACATTTGGTCTTGCATTCATGTAGAACAAAGTGATGATCTGTATTTGGCTGTAGTAAACCATTACAGTCAAAACCGAGTATTTATATTGGCTTAGCAGAGGGAGTTGGAATCCTGGTTTGTAGTATTGCCACAGGAAAATTAGTTCTACCTAAAGATTAACGTGAAACAATTCTACTTCGTCATTATCTGATGTATCTAGCAACATTATTTGGTGAATTAACTGAGGAGTAATCATTGCTTAGATAGATCTCTCTTCTGTGATTAAATGCAAAGAAATAAAATCCATGCAGTTGTTACTTCATCCACTTAAATTCCTGGGCTGTGGCATTAGCTGCATGCTTGGTCTGAGAACATGGGATTTTAATCTCTAGCATTATGGGAAGCTTTAACTACATGCCTATTTACTGTTTGTGATCTAGGAAATGTCATTGCTTCATATAGCTAAACAGTACAGAATGTAATCTAAGGATTAAGGAAAAGCAAATCTTCCTATTCATTTGACCTTGAAAATCTGATTGGATTTCCTGTGTGATCTGGCATGATTTTTCCCTAATTATCTAAAGCTTGATGTATGTGAACAACAGATATTGAATGAACTGTGCAGATATGGATAGAACTCTAATGCTTACATTTATTTCATATTCATCTCAGATTTGAGTGCAAAAAAAATGACAAGAATAAAACCAGAAAAATATGAGATAAAATGTGGTCTCAGTGCAAGATAAACTTTTAGTAATTCAGTAGCCTTGACTTTGTTCATTTAACATGGAAGTCTTATGATAGCAGTGAATATGCATAAAGTCTTAAGTCAGCTTGATTAACTTCAAACCACAATAGGAAATTTTTTTATCTTACTTCGTAGTGCTATGTCAATGGGCTATGGCTATTAGAAGAAAAACAGGTCATTCGACTTTAAAATGAATGGGGAAAATTGTGATCCATTTTGCAGAGAGTTGATTGACAGCCTCTTACAGGTTTCAGTAGCTTCTTCAAGCTGATGGAAAGTTGATTGAATAGTGAAAGTTAATAAAGAAATGGTTGTTCTTAAAATGGTCAATAAAAAGTATGTAGCTGTTTGGGGTAGGGAAACTGATCTTCAGAGTGATGAATTTAATCTTTTAATATTTACTTCAGCTACTTCAAGTTGAGTTTACTAGAGCAAGAAGGAAATGTTCTTTCAATGACCTTTTAACTTTTTTTTTTTGTATTAAACGAAAATATTATTGAATTACGAGTGTATCTAGCATTAATCGAGTTGTTTCAGTCAAGTCCTTAAAATACTGAATTAAAGTAAGCTAAAATAGTTGGGAAATACAAATAATGTAGTGATCTCTGAAGGAATTTATGCAACTGGCTTATCAGGAATGTAATGGAGATATTGTTAGACCTCTGCTCTTAACTCTTCAAATGCTTTTTAACTTTGACAAGTCCATTTGAGACATCTGAATGTTCCTGACTAATTTTTAAAACTAATTTTTAGGTGTAATATTACTTGGCAGTTTTGAAGAAGGTCCTTAAACAACTGTTCATTCATAAAATTTTGGTTTTAATTTAGAATTCTTTACTACTTATAGAAATACTGGTTTTATAAAATTAAATTATCAGGTGGGATTGCAGTATATGCGATACTATGAAGTTGTGTACAACGGTGTTTGACTTAACAGGAGAAAACAAAGTTTGGCTTTACCAGTTCATAAAAGCACGTTGGGCTTTGTTAAAGGTACTTTTATTTTGTAAATTCAGATTGCTTCAGGAAAAAGTCCTTCACTGTAACAGTAATTATAGTTACTGAAAACTTCTAAAGATCTTGTATCAATCTAACTACCAAGAGTCTTCAGTGCACTGATCTGTTCCAAAATACTACAGCACAGTGCATTAATTTCTAATCTGGAATGGAGTTGAACTGTGGTTTTCTGATTTTTCTGGACAAATTCTAGTCCTAATATTTAAAGTCAATACTAAGTGAAGTCATATCAAATTTTGTTGTAACTGCATTTATCTCAGACTTAACAAAATGGATTTATTTTGATTAAAATTTTAATATTTGGTATTTCTTGGTGTAAAATGTTGCTAAAGAACAGCATACCTCTGATCAGTTTTGAGCTTTGAGTATTTATGCTGTTGATAGCATATACCACCAGCAGCATTAAAAATCAGTGTCAGGTTTGATTTCTCTTGGAAAACAATACTAGATAGTTAGAGGTTTGTATGTTTTACAAGTGGAAAACAAAGAGCTTTGTCATAAATGCCCTTGTTACATCAGGAATCAGAGGTGGTAAAAGTAGTTTATTTGTATTTGAGTGCCTTGATAATATTGCGCTCTTACATCTGAATGTGATATTCAGAAACTTCTACTTCTAAACAATACCAGTCACTTGCTTTCTGAGTGGGAACATCATGCCCTGTAAAATTTTAGTCTTAATTTCATCTGGAAATTAATTTCAGTGTAACTTTACATCTATTTAATTGTCTATAATTCTCTAGTCCATAAAGTGGCATCTATAAAGAACATGTGAATTCCATTTTTACCTGGATTCAGCTGCTAAAATATGTTCCTCAGTAGCTGTCAGCCTGTGGGCTGAGGGTTTTGGAGTTCTTTCTGAGCATGCTGCAACATAAAGGATGCTTCAGAGGAAAGTTGCTCTGGGGCTCCTCCAGAATGTTTATATTACCACAATCCATATGAATCAAACATCCTAGGGACTTGCCAGGAAGGTGTGAAAGTGTAGCTGGGGAAGGCTTTTCTTTTAAGAAGCTTTCAGGTAGTCTGAGGCTAGTTTGACTTTCTTAGTTCTTCAGTCACTAAACATTTGAATACATGCAATTGTATTCATTCACTGAACATCTGAATACATGCAATTGTATTCATTTCCTGTTCTGTGCTAGCGAGGTGAAAACTTGCACGGAAAAATGGAGTTTCAGTTATTGGGAAAGATGTTGGCATCTTAATTTTTACTGTGGTAAATGGGAACAGACTGATACTCATTAAACAAAGCTGCTCATCATGCATGGATTTTTTCACTATTAAGAAATGTGTTGGTTTACTACAGTTTTTCATTGGAAGCAATTTCAAACTAAATTGTCTTTTAAAGTGTATCTAAAGGATGCTGTCTTCTTTTATATTTTTGATTGGTTTCTTTGCACTCAGTTTTTGTTACTCTCTCTTGTTGGCGTAAGATCACATTGCCACTGAAACTTCAAGGTCTTGATAAACGTAATAAACTTCTAGTTCAATAGAAGGGTGTTTCTTGTTGTGAAAAGCAAACAAGATATTTGAAGATGATTGTGGAGGACAAATGCTAGATGACCAGAGAAGAACTCTTGTTACACTTCTGAAATTGTTTGGATTTTGCTACATCCTGTGCTAACATGTTTAACACTGCAACCCACAGCATGCTGGACCCAATCCAGAAAAGACTTCAAGTAGTGCTTCATTTTCAGTCTCCTTTTATGTTCCTCATATTTCCTCACCAATGAAATGAAATCTGCAGTTTTTCATTAGCACATGGGACAGTCAATATTTGGAGAAAACTTTAATCAAGAATCAGTTTTGTATTTATCTCTGGAATGAGTCATGCAGCCTGGGTTTGAACTTCTAAATCTCATTCCCAATTATGTCATTGATATAACACTAATCTCAGATTTTTGGGTATGGTCTATGTGTTTCTCTCTTATTCCTGAAATTTTATAAGATTGATTTGATATTTGCTTATAACTGCACTGTAGACAACAGTTATTAAAACTGTATACTTTGTTTAGAGGAATAAAATAGTCAAGTATTAAACTATGTTGTTAGTTTCTGAATTTAGGAATGAAGGTATCTAAAAATGGTTTTTACTACTTGAACCATATAAAATGCACATGTATCCTGAGTGCTAAGTTAAAAGTTACCATTTAAAATTCTTGTAATGCTAAATCAAGGTGATGATATGAACATGAATTTTAGTTTGAAAGAAAAACGTGGTATACCCCATTGACCTATATAACCAATTATATGTATCAATTACACAATATGCCATATGTATTATACCACACAGTATTAGTTTTAAAGTTTGAAATTTATACTGACTTTGAAGATTCTTAGCTTTTAGATTGTTGTATTAAACTGAGAAAATAACCAACTTTTTTACTTTAACAGAAATTGAAAAATTCCAAAAAGGGGAAGGAAAGGAAGAAGAAAAGTATATTGATGTAGTCATCAATAAAAATATGAAGTTGGGACAAAAAGTTTTGATTCCAGTAAAACAATTCCCTAAGGTAAGCCCAGTTTTCATACTTGATAAATCTAAATGCTTATAAAATACTCCACTAATATCTTAACTAGTTTTTTTTTTAACTGTTAGATTTAAAACTATTAACAATTTCTACTGTTGCTGTTCTGTAGTCTTATGTAGTTCTAAGGCAAGAATGGCTCTTGGAATAAATGTGCAGGAAAGTGGTGCTGGTGACACAAAATTGTGTATTGAGAGCAAATGATAAGTGAGTCATATTTTCAGGATAGCAGAATCTTCCTCTTCAGAGTATCAAAAGGAATGAAGTACATCTAAGTTGACTCTGATGCCAGTCTTTGAAACTTCTTGTAGGTAGAAGTACAGCTTAATGCACTATTATGGAACTCTGCGTAATTTTTTTCTTCTCATCCTTTTAAGTTTCAGCCACTGTTAGTCTTGAATTAGTTAATTCTACACTAATGTAAATTTTGTAGTCTACACTGGAGGGGTAGGGACTGCTTCGTTAAGAATTCAAGGTGGTCAGAGATATTAATACTACTGCCAAGTATTATCCTGCACTGAAATATTGCTACTTGCAAGCATTTATTCAACATTCAATAGGCTATGGAACTTTATTCTTTTGGTCCCTTTTTAAATGTTAAGGTTAATGTTATGAAAAACAGATTAACATTTTTTTTACTTGCTTGAAATGGCTTTTTCTTTCTACAAGAAATTTCTAGACCACTTTTGCTCATGGAGGGAAGGAATTCCTTTATTATTTTCTCCATTTCTTTAGGAAGACTTTCTAAATATTTGTTTTCCCATACTATCAGTGTTTTTTCTCAAGACTGTGCTGCGTAGCTTGCAGGGATTGCTTCACTGCTTTTCAAAGTTCCATGACGTACTGTTTCAGTGAATTCAATACCGCATGCCATTTCTATGTGGTACCTCTTTGGAACTCTGACTTAAAAGTCATCTTATGACTGGGAAGAGATATATACAAACATACAGAAACATAAAGATGAGAAGGTGAAAGATAGGGGAAGCTTACATGGTCAGTGTTTGCAATCAAGTTGTTTTTCTTACAGATGCTGAGATGTAGATACTTGAGTTCAAGTGGAAGAAAGCCAAAATTAATGTTAAAGGGAAATAGCAGCTTTTGAAGGATGCTTTTGCCTTTACATGTCAACTTTTCTTTAAAGGACTAAACACTGAAATTCTTATTTAGGATAGCTGGTCTGGAAGCACTGACCATCTTCTGCATGTGCAGGTGTGCTCTTCTGTGTGCTCAGTAGCTCTGGGCTGTGGAGACTTTGAGCTCGAATAAAGCCTGGTATGTGCTATGAAAAGAAACCTGAATTTATATCCAGATAGAGCTTTATAATCCTGTATGTCTCTAGACCACCAGGATCCAGGGGGCACAGAGCAAAATTGCTGTGCAGAATAGGCATGCTGTCAGTTCCTGTGGCTCCACTGGGACTTTCTCTACAGAAAGCAGAATATGGGTTTCTCCACTCGCACAAATCTCCCTTCTGCCAGAGTGAATAAAATTCTAGGTACTCTATTTAAGACCATTTTTACCCCAATATATGGGGGCTCAATTTTTATTAGAAATTTCCACTTTATTGTATGTGGATGGATATGTATGTTAAAGCTTACTTATTAAAGATTACATATTGTCAGAAGGAATTAAAATTTCTCACTGTATAGGAGTAGTGTGGGAGCTGAGTATTAAGTCAGACTTATGACAGGTACTCTTGATCTCTGAAAAACACCCACCCTAAACCACAAGCAGTCACTGCAGTTCAGCATCACTTGTTTACTAGAACCAGGCTCGTGGTTTTATTTCTGAGTTCTAATAAATTTAAATACCTTTTATGAAGGGACATAGCTTTAACATGGCAAACTGAGAGCCTTATTTCTGGCATACTGTAGTCTGCAGTGAGTGACATGAATTCTGAATACCTGGACACAGGGGAGCAAAGTCTTTTTGTATCCTAATATTTGCTCTAAAGTCTGGTTTTCTTCCTGTTAGGTGTGTTCAGAGCAGGGCTCAAAAATTAGGGATGTAAAGTGTTTTGGGGTAGATATGGAATTATTGCAGTCATCTTGGTTTCACTGAGATGTATTTAGAGTGCATGTATTATATATTTAAGTCCTGCAGAACTTAGGCAAAGTATTACATGAAGCTTATAAAATCTGAAATGAAGCTTCACATAAATGCTTTATGCCTGTGCTCTTTTCTGTGCATGTGTGCAGCTTCCTAGACCATTTTCCCTACAAGAGGTGTTAGTATCAGTGCAAATGTGTAATTTATAGAAGGTGCCAAGTGATAGTTCCTCAGAAAAATGATAAAAGATTTGGTTCTGATTTATGAGCAGTTTTCTCCTTCCTACTGATCAGGATTGGTGACAAATGTTTCAGAAGAATGGGACTTAAGACTTAAATATGGATGAAGTATCTGCAAAAAGCTCTTCTGCATGTGAATATTGAATTTAGAGAAGTTCTAGCAGGCTGGTATCTGTTTCTGTATGCCTGCAGTCCACACTAATGCTTTTAGCTATTGTGCACGATCCTGAGCAAAAAGATAACTCCAGTCTTTCAGGAGATGTAGTGTTTTTGGTGTCAGTGAACTGGGAATCTGCTGCTTGTAGCTGACCAAGTCACTACAATAATTGATAAATCTGTCAAACTAGCATTGGGGTACCAGTTTGGCTTGAATCTGGCAAACTTGAGTACCCAGAGAGCGGAGAGGAAAAACTAAGATTGTTTCAACTTTATGAATATAATAGTGCTTCCCCAAATACATGATAGTACTTTTAAAAAGATTCAAAAAAGCAAGTTATTAAAGTTATTAAATACTTAACAGGGTTTAATATCTGAAAATGAAAATAATTACAAATATAAGTGATTTTGCTATCAGAAACTATTCCTTTGTTTACATTTGCCAGTGATAACTTTGGCAAGCAAAGATGCCTTTGCTATTTAGGTATATAGATAGGATTAATGAAATATCAATCATATTTTTTTTGTGATAAATGAGGTCTCTGGACCAAAACAGCCCATCACTGTACTACCCCCATTCAGACAGCTTATTAGACCTGACACAGGGTTAACTAAGTTTCCTTTATTATTTCATTGCCCTTTTCCTCTTTACAAATTCTTTCTGACTCCTTGAATAAATCATAATAGCTTCAACGCAGGTCAGGCAGTCCTAGCTCTGATCTGATCAGCCTGGCATTGTAATGCTTGCTCACATTACCCGTTCTGTCAGATAGATTCTCATGGGCTCATAGCTGGGTCCTGTGCGAATTCAGCCTCTACCTCTGACAACCCTGGGAGGTGACAGGTTAACTGCAGCAGAAAGCTATTCAACTGAAGTTCAGAGCAGCTGGATTTCTATTGGAAAAGAGTCTGGTAGACCTCAGAATCAAAGTAGATATTTCACTTTTTTGGGCATCTTTGTTCTCCCTGCAAAAAAAAACCTTATGAGTTTCTGGTCTTCTGCTTAGTGTGCAAACAGTTGAGTCTGATGTGCTTAACTTGCCTCAGACCTAACAGCTCTTCGTTGCTTCTGCGGTGCTATATATTTATATCCTTTAGCTGGGACCTTCTGTCTTGCTCAAACCTTGGCAGTGTTAGCAGGCCTAATATCTCATGCTAGAGCTAGCTGGCCTAAATGTTTGTTTTTTCTTGTCTGGACCTTGATAGAAGATGGTAGAATAACCAAGACAGCCTGATTTTTTTCTGCCTTATGAAATAATGTAAGATAGTCCCAGGAGTTATGTTCAGTTTCTGCTTGAGGCTGGTTGTGCATTTGAATTAATTTCTTCATTTGTGTTCTTTAGACTCCTGTACACATTTAAAACCTGAATTATTATGTCTTAATATGGTGACAGATAGTCTTATTTGGTAAGACAAAACCTCGTGGAAACTTCTGTAGATTGCAGGTCCAGTAAAGTCTTCTCAAAATCCAATTATGTACAATCTTGTTATGAACTTTTCAGGTTGGTCCAGCTCTACAGATTCCTCTGAGAAGTCTCAATTGCTGTGAAATTAAAATTAATGTAATGTATTTGGGTGATGCTTGAATATGCTTTGGTAATGCTGTCTGCAATCCTATTGGAACTGGGATGTGCGACAAGCAAGGATTAGAGAGGTCAGGGATCTTACACAACCACATAGGAAAAGGGCCAAGTTTTTGAGGTAGGATTCTGTTCTAAATCAGGTTACCTATAGGTAGGACTCCACGTAAATGTTGGATGTCTAAACTGCAGTTAGTGGAAGCAGATCTTGTCAGCTTAGTCAGTGGAGTTCAGGGTGATTTAACACAACTTGTTATTTGATCAGCTGAATACCTCAACTGATTCTAGTTCACGTGTGAAAATGTGACCCTTAGACCTGTACTTCTGCTGCATTTCATGCTTGAAAATAATCTTCAAACTTGCACAGACATAAAGGCAGAAAAAGTGAGCTGGCCCTAGAAGGCCATGATGTGGTTGTCTTGGTGGAGGGCTTCTCTGGATTCACACTGCTATGGAATGCCAGCATGTGTGAAAGGGGTTTCATAGCTTAGATATGTACAAATGTGGCAGGAGGGTGTTATCCCCCCTCCCACACATTTAATGAATATGCACTGTGAAGTAGTTTAGTCTCAGAAATATGATTTTGCTTTGACAGTTACTGAGCTCAAGTGTTCTGAGTTCGGAGATAAAAATAGTTCCCATGGATGATAAATGGAATGATGATGATTTTCCATTACATGGATCAAAACTGTGGGAACAATTATTTTTTTTTGTGACAGGCTACCATTTTAAAAATTGCTTATAGATCTACACTTAAATATTGGGTAAGTCTCCGAAGTCAGTAAGAAATAGTCTGTGTTCCCTGAAGTGATAGTTTAAGTATATATTCTCAAAAGTTACTGACTTATGAAACTGGTATCCTTCCAAGCCTTTTATCCAACATTAAAGTGAAAATATCTATTTTAAAATGTCATTGTCATATGTAATATATTTTCAGTTGTTACATGAAGTCATGGAGAGATTAATATTTTAATCACATAACTAGTTGAAAAACAATTTTTCATAGTAGCTTAGCTCTAAGTATTTCTTAGAGTAGAAGTGGGAAAAAGCGGTTGTATAACCATAAGTGACATGGAAGAACAAGCCTCAAACGTAATACTAGGGATAAGTTTCGAGCAACTTAATAGTAATTGACCAAGCTTTCTGTTGTGAATACATGTTTAAAGACCTATTACTGTGTTGTGTGAAAGAGAGAGTTTGGTACAACACAGATGTTTGAAGTATTTACCTTTCTATAGAAACCTTATTTTCTAGAAATGAGTAAAAAAGTCTCGCAGTTTTCCTGGTTTCAGGTCATTTTAAGGAAAGGTACTCCAAATATTTTTTTCTAGTGACCCTATCGCAGAGGAACTGTTGCAGAAAACTAATATACCAAGAAAGCTTTCTATGGCTTTAATGACAGTGGTTTGCTTAGAGCTTTACAGGAAAGCATTTGATCAAGCATTTATCCAAGTCACTAAGTATTTTAAGGTGCATGAGCCATTCTCAGCAGACTTGTCTTGATAGGGATAAACAAGGATTACTCTTTCTATTATATCTCCCTTTCTGTAATACATACATTTAAAAATGCTGTAGCACTGTCATTAATTCCTTTTTTTGCTGAAATTCATATAGTAGATCAAATGCTTATAAAGAGAATGTCGCACTTGTGTACTCTTTGTGGCTGTGTTTTCTCCAGAACTGTTCTCAGGGAATAGTTTCAAGCAGTGATTTGGTAAGGAAATAAATCTCTAGATGACTGTTAAAGTCATATTTTGATTTGGGGATTCTGAAGAAATGGGTGTTAAGCAGTGATGTTCATTATCTCCATTGTACTATATCTGCAGAAATGCTTCTCAAAATGAGGATTTGTGAATATGTAGAGAGGAAACAATTTTCAAGCAAAAAACTGATTATTGATTAATTTTATGTTTTTGTTGGGAAAATTTTTTTCTACTAAAAATGTATGTTAATTTTGAGATTTTTAGTTATACAGCACTTTAAAGTAATCTGTAAAAGGGAAACAAGTACGTGCTTTCAGTATCAGTATAGTTAATTGATGTTTGTGAGCTAGTGCACACCATGGCCAAGGGATAGAATCCCATATCTGAGGAATTTGAGAGGGAGCTGTTGCACTTCATGGTGTCTTTCTACCTACAAAGTAAACCAGAGGTGTAGATATAGGAGGATGTGCTTTCAGTGATCAGAGGTTTTAGGAAATAAGAAAACCTCTTAAATCTTACATCCTCTTGCTCAATCTAATGTATATCTGGGGATACTTTGTAATAATACTACAGAGAGTATGACTTATCACTACTGGAGTATTATTTGTCTTGAACTTTAGCTGAGGTAACAATTTTTCCCATCTTTTTCAATTGTCTCCTCCCAGGTCTGTTAATCTGAATCTCGATACTGTTCTTGTAAAGATGACTTAAATGTTTTGCTGTAATTTTGTTTGAGGTACCATATTTGGCTGGTCTAGAAGCAACTTTGAGCTGGGGATTTGGTCTTTCTGTTTTATGTACCATCATCCATAATATGATTTTTACCAAAGACATCAAAAGCTATTCTAATGTAGAGATAATCCTTGATTTAACATAGGTGATTCATCCAGTGTACAATAACACTCATGGTTGACTCTTCAGAATTCAGTTATCCTGTAGAACTGTGAATATGGCAATAGCTTCCAGATCAGCTTGTGCTGGAAAGCAGTGTGACTGATTTAATACAATGTTAAGCTGAAGCCGGTGAACTTGAGGACAATTTGGGGTATTTACCGCAGTTTTGGTATGATCGTGCTGTACTAGGGAGAAAGGTGAGAAGAGGGGAGTCTGGCATGTCTGATTCTGAGACAGAGCTAGTGAATGTGACTGATCTGACTTGTACAGAGCTGCTCAGATTTCTTTTTGTTAGCATCCAGTGCCTCTAGTTCAGAGTTAGTTTATAAGCCTGAATTCAGTGCTAGTCCCAAATTTGTTTTTTGTTGTGCTCTGGGGCAAGTAACCTCTAAACGTGAAGCATGGGAAGCGCTCATGAGACTTGTACATGAGCTATCTTGTGTAAGAGCTAACTTGGATTTGCCAGACTTAGTTGGTTCTGTTTCACCAGCAGATAGTCTGGATTTATTAATTTTGTAATGAAAACCTGTCCTACTGGTGGTGGTTTGGTACCTTTAGGTCTAAGTCCTTCATTGCTGGGGATAAAGTGTATAAATAACCATAGTAACTTAGTGTCTGATATCTTTTTGAGTGTTTCTATATCTCTATGAAATACTTCAAAATAAACCCTTGCTGATCACGTTTCCAATTTGATGTAAAAGAGAGATAAACCAATACTTTGAACGAAATTCAGTACCTGTTCAAAGTAAATGATCTGTTTTCTACTGAAAGGATTCATTCAGCATCATAAATGGGTTGTATTTATGGAATAATCAACTGAAATGTTCTAAAGCTTTTTAGCTTTGTTATGTGAGAGCAAAAAGGCTGTGGGACTGCATTGCAAGCCATTTTTTAGTAACCCTCAATGTTAGTTGTGTTTTTAAGCTACACCTAGAGATACTGCGTTTTCAAATCAGCAGATTTTCAGACTTGCAGCACAGGTTTCTCATGCTTCAGACTTGTCAAATCTAATATTTAGAGCCTTGGTGCACAGGAAAGAGTAGTTCAGTGTATCTCAGGGCACAGCTAATAAATTTTCATGTTCATTAAATGTGTTGTCTAGAACATGTCATCTGTGCAGCTACTTGTATAGGTACCATAACATCTAGCTTCAACATGAGAGCTTTTTTGATTTTGACAAGATGACAACTTCTGGTGGTGCTAAAGTTTTGTAGGTGAAGTTTTAGATATATACAACATATTAAACTATTGGGCTTTAAACAATACAGCTGCAATAGACAAATGCTCTTTGGAACACCTAAGCCTTCTCTGAGCACCAAAGCCTTTTATTTATTTTGATTACATGCAGAGTGGATTTTGCTTTTGTTGCGGGTATGCACTTCCATTTGTTATGATTTGTAGTGGTTATTTTAATTGTCAGATAGTTGTTTATTCCAGTTAGGAAGTGATGTTCAGAGATACGCATTGCATAGTTAAATACAGGCTTGCCGACTCTTAAATTGCATTCAAAAATTGAGTAAAATTTCATCTAAATATTTTAACTAAGATTACTGCTAGAAATTTAGATTGTATCAGGCTGCAGGTACTCCACATTCTGAAATAATTTCAGCATACTTTACTATAAATGGCGAACATCTCATTTTAAATGTATGCAGTGTTTATTTTTGTTCCTAATAACTTACAAGGCTATTTTAAAGTAAACATAAGTAATCTGAAGTAATGCTTGAAAAATTGATGTAGTATTCCACTATATGAAAGCTTTCATTTGAGCTTAACTATGAACTCCATGTTCATAAATAATGATCCTTTATTTAAGGAAACTGTTCCCAAGGAGTTATTGACTTGTAGAAGTTCAGACTTGTTATGAATTGTTTCAATTTGTTTGCTTACCTTGCAGTTATGCCTCCAGAAATAATAAAATCAGAAGTCCAAGTTGGAAAGGACCTCTAGAGACAATTTGGTCCAACGTTCTTTTGAAATCATGACTGTAAATTAGATTATACAGGGTCCTGTCAGTAGCCCTGAGTCCTGAATATTCTCAGCAAGGGAGATTTTTACTGTTTTGTTGGGCAGCCTCTTTCTAATTAATGTTTTCCTTGACTGTATCTTAGGACCTATAAAAAAAAAAAAAAAAACAACCCCAAAAATGCCTGAGGATTTCTTGATATTTGGCCTGATAATTTCAGAAAAGACTAGTTCATGTAAGGCCTTAAGTTTAATAGCTTCTGTGGACTGTAGTCTTCTGTATGCAGTTTGCTCAATTGTATCTTACTTCTAAGGGGAATAAAATTATGTTTTCATATTTAGTAAGCTTTTCATGTTTGCACTTCTTTCTGTCTAGAGATGAAGTGGGTGAACAGGAGCTGTAGACTTTCTCTGTTGTAGGGTGACTGCAGCTGGGCTTTTTTTCCATCAGCACTTCCAATGTAGCGACAAAGCATTTTGAGCTGCTACTACCCCATTGTCAAGTGTTTTCAAATTCCTCTAGAGGAAGAGGGAGATCAAAGGCTGAACAGTTGTTTGATAAATAATCTCTATTTCAGTATTTTGACAGGAATTGTGGTGAGTTGACCTTTGCTGGCTGCCAGGTGCCCACCAAGCTGCTCTATCACTCTCCTCTCCTCAACAGGATGAGGGGAGAAAGTAAGATGAAAAACTTGTGAGTTGAGAAGGACAGGGACATAACTTGCCAATTAGTCACAGGTAAAATAGACTTGACTTTGGAAAGATTAATTTATTGCCAATTAATTGTAATAGAAGGATAGTGAGAAAAAAAACTAAAACCACCTTTCTTCCAAATGCCACCCTTTCTGAGCTCAGCTTCACTCCTGACTCTTCTGCCTCCTTGCCCCAAGTGGCACAGGAGGGTGGGAAATGGGGGTTGTAGTCAGCTCGTCTCGGCTGCTTCTCCCTCCCGCTCCTCCCTTGCTCCAGCCTGGGGTTCCTCCCGTAGGATATGGTTGTTCACAGCCTGCTCCAAGGCGGGTCCTTCCCATGCGCTGCAGTTCAGGAACTGCTTCAGTGTGGGTCCCTTCCTGAAGGGCTGCACCCTGTGGAACAGACTGCTCCCGTGTGGATCCCCCATGGGGTCACAGGTCCTGCCAGAAAATCTGTTCTACTGTGGGCTTCTCCCCACAGGTCGCAGCTCCTGCCAGGGGCCTGCTCCAGTGTGGGCTCTCCAAGGGCTGCAGCTTCCATCAGGGCACATCCACCTGCCCTGGCGTGGGGTCCTCCACGGTGGCAGGGTGGATATCAGCTCCACTGTGGGCCTCCGTGGGCTGCAGGAGGAAAACCTGTGTCACCATGGTCTTCGCAGGCTGCAGGGGAATCTCTGCTCTGCTACCTGGAACACCTCCTCCCCCTCATTCACTTACCTTGGTGTCTGCAGGGCTGTTTCTGTCACATTTTCTCACTTGTCTCAACTTCAGTGTGTTTACCATTTCTTAAATATGTTATCACATAGGTGCTATGTTGCTGATGGTCTAAGCTTTGGGCAGTGGTAGGTCTCTCTTGGAGCAGACTCTATCCAACATGGGGGCAGCTTCTGGGGTCTCTTCACAGAAGTCACCCCTGCAGCCTCCTGCTACCAAAAGTTTGTGTGTAAATCCAACACATGAATACATTATTACTTTCAGAATTGTTTACAACATTCCATACCAAGTTCCAAGTGTAGCTTATGTTTGCCAGATCTTTTTGGGTGTTTTTTTTCCATACTTTAAGTGAATCTCCAAGTCCTCTCTGTAAGTATCCTTCAAATTTTATATACCTTCCAAAGCACAGTGCAGTGATATATGAAAGTGGACTGCTGAATGTACACAACTTTTCTCGTATGTGTGACTGGGAATATATGCCCTATGGAGCAGTGCTCATGAGAACTTTCAGACCTCCTGGCTCTACTAAGTCCAGTTTTGTCCTTGAGATGACAATTGGCAGATTCTCCCTTTTTGTTTTCCTTTGTTATGAATGGATTTTTTTGATACCTGTTTTCTTCAGCCTACTTTCCCTCTGCAGCACTTTCTGGGCTGAAAGAACACCAGCTGTATGTTCGGGTGTTTTCTGTCAGTGGGAATGGTTGAGTTTTTCCTTGTCTTCCTTTGTGTGGCTCACCACTTTCTCCCTTGTTACCTCAGTGTTGTAATGCCATGGTTATGAACACCAACTGGCTTTGGTAAACTTCAGTGATGATGGGAGTTGAGTTGCGGTTGAGAAGATATCAAATGTTGATTTTGATTTGGGACTGGGTTTATATGCTTATGTTCTGGATTTAATTCCTTGCTTGTTTCTGTGTTTTAGTGGGTAAGGTATATTGTATAGGTTACTTCATAAATCTTCAAGGGAGGATAAGGCAATTGAGATATTTTCTGTCAGCTTTGCTTGGTATTGTATCTGAGATTCTTGCCAGCTTTGTTTTTATGGCTGTGTACCTGGTGACAGTTGTTGAAAAACTGAATTGCAGTTTGAGCACATCTGTTCTCAGTGTTGAGTGGGATAAACACCAAGTTCTTGCTATACTATTTGATTTGTGAATTTCAGATACTTCTGTGTTTCTGTTGGCACCGGGTAGAGCCACTGACATGCTGTTAACTATCCTACACAGTTGTACTAAATGACTGTTATTTATGATGTAATACTTGTTTGCACCTAGAATAAAAAGTAGTTTCAGCAAAATATGTTATTTTGCTTGTTCATTTACGCTTAAGAATCCAATAACCTTAATTTTTTTTTGTTTTCTTACAGTTCAACTTTGTGGGAAAACTTTTGGGTCCACGTGGCAATTCTCTAAAGCGTTTACAGGAGGAAACACTGACAAAAATGTCTATTTTGGGAAAAGGCTCTATGAGGGATAAGACAAAGGTAAGACCTGAGTATGGTAGTGTTTGATACTTGAATTTTGTAACTTAACTAAAATTTTTGGGGAAGCGAACATACCGTGTGACAAAAATTGGAGCAAGTAAATAGCATAGGATATCTTCATATTGGTTAGATTCAAATGGAGTCTGTTTTCTCTAAGGATTTTGTTCTTAGAGTATTTTGAGGCTGCCATGAGTTGTACATAGGCACCCCCCAAACTATGGCGTTTAGGGATATAAGTGGTACATGTTCTAGATTTTGGTCTTGTACAGCTTATAATGAGTAATGCACAACTGAACATGGTGGTATTCTTGCTTCTGAAGGAACCTGACTTCCAGATAGATCCAAACATTTTCACATAAAATAACACTTAACATTTAAATTTAATAACATTTAGTAACATTTCCTGAGAGAGAAAAGCAGCTGATGAAAGGAGATAAAATACAACCAGAAAAAACTTCATGGCTCTGATTTCTGCAGCTAGAGCAGTTGACAAATTGCAGTTTTTTCTGTTGGAATTATTTGGTTATACTGGATATATCCATTACAAGAGCCAAAGTAGACAGCAGGAGAGAGACTTCTAGCCTGATAGGTGTTTGTACTAATCAGTTTCACTCTCTACCAAAATAAATCTCTGTCTAAATCTGTAGCAGGTAAGTGTGCATCAGTGAGGAGAGGTGTCAGCTGTCTGGTGAACTGCGTTTTTTTTTTAATTGGAGCATTCCTAATGATATAAATTAAAACACTGAACATATTTCTTGCCTGTAGCATACCATGTTTTATAAGCCTCCAGTGGAATCATTCTGTGGTTATGTAATCTGAAATTTAAAAATACTGTGTGCTATAAAGACTGATAATGACATGCATATGGAAGAGTGACATAGAGGGCTGGATACTGAATTTCATAAACTATGTATTTTTTAGCACATTTCTCCATCAGCAAAATATACGTGTTATGTGATTTACAGAGTATTTATCAAGAACTTGATCAGAGCCCATAATTACTTTGTTCTGTGCAACTTGAGAGCTAAGTCTTCCTTTTAATTCCTTTTTGAAAGTATTTTTATTAATTATAACATAAATTCAACTTATTTTTTTCCAAATACTTTTTCCTTTAATAAAGGCTTGAAGATGAGAGGGATTTTTTTTTGAATGGGGGCTGTTATATAACACATAATACAGATAATGAAACTTTAAGATGTGTTTCACAGCTAATTATGAAAAAATACATTGCTAGTAACATTAAGAGGAAATATGGCAGTTCAACCAGAAAATAAAGAAGATAAACTAAACTTGCTCTAAGCCAGGATGACAAAGTATATCTTCAGATTCTGTTTTAAATGACACTTGGTGAACCTTCTCAGTTCTTGTGCAATGTGTCAAACTGACATTCTTCTATTGCTGCGTTACATGTTTCTATATCAAAATGTGATGTGTCATGGAGTAGGAAGGCTCCTGAGTTTTTTCTAATGGCTCTGCAGTATAAAAAAGTTTGTTTGATTAAAAACAGAAGCTCACACTGAAAAGTTCAGATCCGAACTTGAGTCTCAGAACCCTGGGGAAGAGTCCTAAAGATTTCTATTTATATAATTTGAACTTCTCTTTTTTCCTTTGGTAATGAAATAATTGCTCATATTCTTATTAGATTTTTTCTTGATTGAGATGTTAGCCAAAACTGCTTAACTTTTTTTTTTTTTTTAAATTAAATGGCTAATAAAATATTTAGTTTGAGCTGTTGTTTGCAGAAAACTTCAACACAATTAATCTTTGAGTTCAGAAACAGTGAGATTCCTGTCATTGTGAGTCTGATTGTGTTTTAGAAGAGACAATAGAGAGGATCCAGTTGGATACTTTGTAATGATACAGCTGGAACAGCTTCTTTGTACCTCCTTGGAATAGTCCTTCAGAAAGTGTCATTTGGAACTAAAGCAGACTAAATTAATGACACTGTTTCCGGTACTCAATTGAACCTACTGGGTATGTGCAAGAAAGTACTGGTGCTACAAAGGGATCCTATCAGCTAATAATCTAAATCGCGTTGCACTGATCCCTAGTTCTTTGGGTTCTCAGCAAGTCAGAGACTCTGTATGTGGAAAACATAAACAAACCAGAATTTAAGACATTTTTTCTAGTTTCATGGAGATTATCTATGTACTGACTGTTTCAACTCTATCTCCTTCACTACCAGGTAACTTGCTTTTTCCCTTTAACGTCATACATTCTTGGTTAGCATTTGGAACTACTGTATTAAACTTGTCCAGAGAACTAGCAAATAAGAGAACCTTAATTATACAGGTGTGTTTTTGTATGAGAAAGAAGGGGTCTTTGCATAAGGGAAGTCCAGTATGGAATCACTCTGTGTCAACAAGTTGCTGCTCAGAAAAGCTTGCAGATTCTCACGTGACCAGACTTTGCATTACCTGGAAAATCTAGTTGAGACTTTAGTGTCGTATTGACCAATAATGAAGTATATCCCTCTTAAAATCATAGAATAGTTTGGTTTGGAAGGAACTTTAAAGGCCATCAAGTCCAAGCCCCCTGCCATGGGCAGAGACATCTTCAACTAGATCAGGTTGATCAGAGCTCTGTCCAACCTGGCCTTGAATGTTTCCAGGGATGGGGCATCTACCACCTCTCTGGGCAACCTGTTCCAGTACCTCACCACCCTCATTGTAAAAATTTTCTTCCTTATATCTAGTCCGAGTCTACCCTATCTTAGTTTAAAACCCTTACTCTTTGTCCTATTGATACAGTCCCTACTCTTGCCCTGTTTGATATATTTCAAATATGGAGAGAAACCTGAGTTGCTCCTATAGGAGAATAATAGTTAAATAGTGTACAGTTTCTACTTAGAAGTAATCCAGGTGCCAAAACAAGCAATTTCGTTGCTGCCTTGGCAATGCTTAGAGCACTGGTCTAGAGAAGATAACTGGTGAACCAAGGTGATGAGCCATCCTAGAGACACACATCTGTGACTCTAGACATGACGTACCTGCCACAGTCTCTCCAGCATAGTTGCTTCTCCCTGTTTTCTAGTGGTCTATCTGTCCAAACAGAAAACCCACAAGTTTCTAGCTTGCTATTTTGCATCTTGTAGGGCAGGAGGAATAGATTAAAAAGTATGATTGCCATTGTGTAAGATTTTCTTTCAATTCTCATTGATGCTTTGATTTATCTAAAGGTCAGATGAAAGTGAATTCTGAACAATTATGTATTCTGGTGAACAGGAAATTGGAGCAAACCTTGTTTTCAGAAGTGCATAGGTGGTATAAGACAATGTTCAATGGCATGAACTGTGATTTTAAAGTAATTTTAAAATTTTCTTGGAAAACCCCCACTATTTTCAGTTTTGAAGCACAATTGTGGTTAGAATTTTTGTTACAGGTGGCAAAATCTTTGGAATTACATTATCACAGAATAAAAAAAACTTCAGCTGGTGTATGTTAGTACTCTTACACTGAAGTCAAATTTGCACCATAACAGCTTAGTATCTGATCTGTTGCCTCTAACAAGTTCATTGCAGCATCTTTGCTGTCACTAGAAGTGAGATAGCATGCTTTGTGGCTACTTAGTGATGGTGACCACAGATGATGGGATGAAACAATTGTTGTTAGCTCTGGATCAGATCATCAGATATTTATAAACACTTACACGTTAGTATACCTGCTACATTACCGGTTTTAAATGAATAATGGTTATTACCTCTTTCCCAAGGGAAGGTGGCAGTAAGCTTCATAAACTTCTCAAACCTAAATGTCTAAATACTATTTTATTTTATTTGAACTTTGAGAGCTTCAAAGGCTCATGGAAGAAAGCTATTTGGTGTGGAAGGTTGAGAAAATGTAGCAAAGATCGCCATTACCTTTTGCAGGTTCTCTAGGAAACATTTAAATAAACCAGGATAATAGATACAGGAAAAACCAGTCTGACTTTAAATTCATTTTGGGTGACGGTATTATTCTATCTCTGACATGTAAGTGCCTTTTTAGAATGGCCAATCTACTCTGTGATAAGAGATTTGGGTTTAAGAGCACGCTCTGGAAAGTTGGGTTTTTTTCTGTATCATCCTTACTGCTTAAGCTGAGTTCTAGAATCAGTCTAGGCTTCTATTTCCATCTCTTGTTAACATGTGGAGGACCATTTCATGTATCTACTTGTGATATACAATATCTAAATTCAGTAATTCTTCTCTACAATTAACATGTTTTTTTCAAGCTGTGCTGTCAGTTTGTCACTGACTTTTCACTACTCAGTGCTGAGATTTTCTGCTAGACTACTCAGGCTTTCATGTGTCTAGAGTGAAAAAGTAAAAGGACTCATTTCAGAATTTCTTTATTCCATGACAAGATTGCTTTTATATTGTAAATCTGAAGAAATAACTTAAAGCTTTCCACTTCAATTGGTTATTCATGTGTTACCAATAGTTTGAGACTGGTACAGGCCGTTCAACAACTTGGAGAATCAGAATGGTTTATAAAATCTGACAGAAGCCAAATTTAAGGTAACATTAAAAATAGATACCAGGTAGTACCTAAAGAAATTTAGAATCTTAATCAAAGGTGATGTAGTGAAGATGAAAATGGACAGTACTCTGAGCATGTTTTGATAAATACTGCTACTCAACTTCTGATTTAAAACAGTAGACTTCTAGGGCTGGTATCTGGTTCTTTATAGCTTGGCAAGTAGAATGAAAAGCAAAAGGCTTAGGTGCAGTAGAATACAGGGCAAAGTATATTAACTGTCTTCTGTAGGCATATTGCCAGATATCTTGTGCTGATGTGCATCATAACCTCTGCTAGTACTCTGCTTTGTTCTGGTCCACGAAGGGATGAAATACAAGAGCACAAGGTACAAAGAAAATAGGGTAAGCTTTCTCAAAAGGCTCTCAGAGTACACTACTGCAGGGTTGTGTCTGTACCGAAAACATGAAGTTAAATTGGATAGTCCAAATCATGAACTGTTTGCCGTGACACATTTTGTGTGAGAAGATGGGGATTCAAAGGACAGGTTTTTTTAAGGAAGTGGCGACCTTGCTGCCTCTTAGCTCCCTTGATCCACATCTGGTTTGCTTTCATCCTTTCAGCAGCTCTCAAATCTCCATTGAAGTAGAGGGGGGGAAAATTGTTCTCTCTTTTGGCTAGTCAAGCACCATCCACATACACGCGGCAGGCCTAGCCAATGTATGTACTGTCAAGTAATGGAAAGCAGAGGATTGGGGAACTAAAAATGCTGTCAGTGAGGGATACTAGAATGGAAACAAGCTGTGGCTTTTGTGTTGGTCATCCCGGGGAATAAAAAGCCTGAAATGCTTAATGTGTGCCCAAGTTTGGGAGATGTAGGCCAGTGAACTTCATCCTCGTTTGTGTGCTGTTAAGAACTGTGGAGAGGAGTGTGTTGCCAAGTTATGTTACAGAATTGAGAAAAAAAAAAATTGTAATCAAAGCGAACTTTGCAAGTGAAGCAAGAAAAAAGGATAAAATTACTTTAAAAGCTTGTCTATGGGAATGATTTTAGAACAAGCCACACTGAAATTTCTTATGTTTTATTAAAATTGCTGATTTCAGTCCTCTTTCACCAGGCATTGCATGTGAAACTGACTTTTCTATTACCGGGCAAGTTGATTGATAATCACATAAATGAATTTTCTTATTTCTTAATTCTCTGCACATCTATCTGCACAGTGATTTTTTTTTCCCCTTTAAAAATGGACAGGGAATGTTTGATAGCATGTATATACTAAAAAATGGATATGGTGAGCTCCACTGATGAAAATACCTATTTTCCAGTGCTAGATGAGAGTTCATGTGTTGAATAACTGTGCTTAAAGTAAGTATTTAAGCGAGAAACAGTTTCTATTAAAATTAAATGTTTAAGAGCTGTAATGTTTATTTTGGTTTACTTCCTATTTTAAGATCTCTTTCCTGGTTTGGGATGGAATAGAGTTAATGTTCCTTTTTTGTAACTAGAATAGTGCTGTGTTTTAGATTCAGGTGCTGTGTTTTAGATTCAGCATGAGGTTTGGTATGAGAAGAATGCTGATAGCACACTGATGTTGTCAGCTGCTGCTGAGATTTCAAGGACTCTCCAACTCCCCACGTCCTGCCCGTGCACAAGTGCACAAGAAGCAGGGAGGGAGCACGGCCAGAGCACCAGACCCAAACTGGCCAATGAAATATTCCATATCATGTAATGTCATGCTCACTGTATATAGGAGGGGTGGTTGGGAAGGGGCTCTCGCGCTTCTGGGATTGTGATTGCGGGATCTTGGTATTTCGGGATTGCTAGCTGGGAACGGGCTGGGTATTGGTGAGCAGGTGGTGAGCAATTGCACTGTGCATTGCCTGTTTATATTTTCTAATGCTGTCATTGTTTTAATTTTATTACCATTATTAAACTGTTTCTATCTCAACCTGCGAGTCTCCCTTTACGCCTCCAATTCCCTCCCCCATTCCCAGGTTGGGGGGGCAGGTGTGTGAGTGGCTGCAAGGGTGGTTGGCTGCCAACCAGACTCAAACCACAACAGTCTCTCATCTGAATTGATAATGGTTTTGATGATAGTCTAATCCTGCAGACTCTGGCCTCTCAATATTCTTGCTCTGGGTGCTCTAACAGCTAAATAGATTCTGTTGATTTTTCTAAAGATCTGCATAGCCAAACATGAAGTATGATGACAATGGTATTTATGAGAAGCAGAAACAGATTGTCACTTACAAACCTCAACCCATAATTAAGGGATATGGGGAGACTTTTCAACTATAATTGAAACTATAATTTTAGTAATCTAAGGGATGAAGTTCAGGGGGGAATTCGTAGGGCTTTGTTTTAGATAGCAAAACTGCTACGAATTTGATATTAATTTATCTGGTAATACAATTTAATTATTTTTAATGGTTGTTTAGTCTCTTGGAATGTACCTGTCATACACATGGGAGGGGGGCAGCCTAACTGAGACTAACAAATGATGTCCTTTAGGTCTGTGAACATGTTGCATGTAAATGCAGGTATTTGATAACTGAGCCCTGCTCCACTACATTAAAATCATAGTTTCTCAGTCATATTGAAGTGTGAGTGAAGAAGAATAAAAGAAAAATTCTCTTCTGAAATAGAGAGGTCCTCCCTGGTTTCATATGCTGTTTTGTGTTCAAATAGCACAGTTCTGTGAAGGATGTAATTGTGGGATAGAAACTGAGAACAGAAAATAAATAAGATCTGAGCAGTGCAATAATACTAAAATTGAAATAATATTGGTAAAAGAACCTTGCTTCTGTGGAATATTAGTTCAAACCTGCACCTAAACACTTTTGAGAAAAGAGGCTTAAAGTTCATTTTTGTTTCTGAAGCTGATGCACTTGGGTAAGTTCCTCGGAACATTCTCCCTTGTGTTTCTGTATGTGAGCAGAAGAGTGAGATGGTTCCTATTTTGTGTGTTACTAGCCACTGTTGATAAGCAAACTGATATTATGCTGATTTTTAGCAAAGTGATTGGTTTGAAGTATATCAGAAAAATATGTAATTTTATACTTTTTTAGTTGTTGATATCTGAACATGAGTAAACAGCATGTGCAAAGACCTCTGAAGAAACTATCACACTTGCATTATATGTTTAAGGTGTTAAAAAAACCCAACTTTTTTCTTTTCTTCTAGGAGGAAGAGTTGAGAAAAAGTGGAGAGGCAAAGTACTTCCACCTAAATGATGACCTGCATGTTTTAATTGAAGTGTTTGCTCCACCAGCAGAAGCATATGCCAGAATGGGACATGCATTGGAAGAAATAAAGAAGTTCCTCATCCCTGTTAGTATTTTAATTTTTTTCATAAGAATTATGGTAGTCTTGAGTAAGAAATTTTGTCACTAAAACCGATTTACTGTACAATATTGATCAGGTCACGTTGCTTAATTTCCTTCATCTGTAAAAGAAATAATGATATTTACAAATACTTTTCATTTTGATACAGGCAGTTATTGGGTAAATGCATAGCTGTCCAAATACTCTCATCTCATGATATGACCTGTAGTAAAAGAGCAACTTATTGTTAATTAAGTGGTTATGTGCAAAGTGTTTAAGTTCACAAATAATTGTAAAAATCTGTAAAATATGGAAAAATAAGTTTCTTTGCTTTAGGTAGGGCTTTTCCGTGTTCTTGGTACACCTGAAGCATCAGCGTAGGGTTCTGTTTCACTAAGAATAAATTTTATTTTTCTTATTTCTTATTTTTCTTTATTGAGCTTGATTCACCTAGTGTCATAAGTGAAGCTTATCAAAACCAAGCCATTACTCTGCTGCCGTTTAAGCCAGTAGGATTACAGACTGATAATGACCAATTGCATTGATTGATTGTACACTTTTCCATCTCAATTTTTGATCATTGCATTTTTATTGAACTGATGTTACATAATCTTTTCTGAATTATGGGATCAAGCCAGCACTGTCTTAATTTCCCTTTGCCTTCTCGAATGTAATCTTATCTGAGGGTTCTCAATGCCTTAATCTCTTCTGCCCCCCTCCACCCTTGCAGCAGCCAATCTAGGAAGCAATCTAGGAACAGCTTTGTCCTCTCTAGAACAGCCATTTGGTTAACTGCAGCCAAAGGCAACTTGATTTTTATTTTCTGTGAGGTCTGTTGTGACTTTCTTAGCAAATCAGTAGTTTTATTTCCAGAAAAAGTCCTGCTATCAGTATATATGATTATGATCTTAATTTGTGTTCTCCTTACGATGTAAGCTAACTATGCTTTCTAGCAAATTTAGATGCTGAACCTAGTTTAGGAAGACGGTCATTGTTCAGTTTCTAGATCAGGCTTGAATATACAATCACAACTACTGCTAGAATGTAAGTAGGATACAAAATATCGTTGCAGTACTTGTAGTAGCTGACTACAGCAAAAATGCCTTAGTCTCTCTTCTAGGATCTCCTTAGATCTATGAACAAGCATATGACCTTTGCATTGAAGCTCAGCCTCATGCAGCTGCAATGCTGTACCTTCCTTTAAGCTTACTGGTATAACTCAAACCAAGACACAGAACCTTGACTTGAGGGTTGTTTTTTTTTGGCTGTGCTTGTCATGTTGGCTTTACTCTTACCTGTCTTCTGCAGGTAGAATTGTGGCTTTTGACTTCATGTGTATTCTTTTGTCCTCCTTTAAATTAGCCAATCCTTTTGCTCTGGACAGACCATCTGGTCAGTAGTCTGTTCAACTGTTAGATTGGTGGGTGCTGTGCTTGATGTTAATTATCCCCAAATTACTTCTGTCTGGATAAAAAGCCAACTACTTCCCCTTGCATCCTGTATTATACCATGTTTACTGCAGTTTTGTCCAGTAGGACTTGTCTTAGTTTATTTTGCTTAATTTTTGAGTAGTGGCAGTCATTCTTTTGACAGCTACAGCATTAGTTATGCTTTGTTGGTTACCCAAGTTACTTGTTTCCCTTGTCTTTAAAGCAAAGTATAGAAACATATTTGAGAGAACAATCTGTAGCAGTCAATTTACAATGTGAGCAGAATTTACAAGTTTTTTGTGTAGTCTGCCTTGCCTCCTGTATGTGCAGTTTGTAAGGTGTGATGATGAAATAGCATTTAATGGCATTTATTTGGAAGAGCTTGGTGGGCTTTGGAAACACTTTTCTTTAGGCAAGCTGGCAAATAACTGTAAGGTGTGTGTCCATAAAGGTGTCTGGAAACCTGATAACTATTGCTCACTGCCAGGATAAAGATCTGCTTGTGTGTTCTGCAAAACTGCATAGGGTTTTGCAGGGATCTGTCCTGAAATGAACATGAAATAAAAAGTTTTTGCTAATAGTTTGAATTATAAATTTGATCAAGGTCTTAAGTTACAGATTTTCCCAGGGATAGCTGCCACCACTGTGTTGATCAGGGCTGGATGGAAGTTGCAGATAAAATCTAAAAGGGTGTTGCTTAGTTGGATCATGTGAGTAAGTCCGTGCAGGGAGAAAATCTCTTGCATGTATCTTGATGTAGTCATTCCTACAGAAGGAAACATCCTCCACGTTCAGAGAAGACTGTAGCCAGTCAGGATGGGCAATATTCATAAAATGAGATTATGTCTGTTTACTTGAAATTAATCAGTAGCATTTGACTGAAATTCGAGTGTTGCTTCTGCCTAAAATGTATAGAAGAGGAGTGCAGTCTGAAGGGTTTCTATGTCCATCTCGTGTTCTAGGTGAGGAAGAGGTTGTCTCCTCAATTTGACTTCAAGTGTGCTGTTTTCTAGTAGTGGATAGTCATAAATTGACCATCTGTTACTTTTAACTGAAGAATCCATTTCAGTCTAATGGATTAACACTGCTGCTTATAGCCTCCTTGTACTGCCCCTTTATTCTGTATCCTCCTGCTGCCTCTAGCATATGCGATGAGGACCATATTTTTTGTCCTGTCCTTTGCACAGTGGAGTACTTGTCTGTGACTATGGCTGCTGGTATGTTTCATAGTATGCTACAGAAAAATTAGAAAGCATCGGGGAGAAAAAAAGTACCCTAAGGTCATCTTTGTTAAGAAATTAATGTAAAATGATCAGAGGTGTTTTTCTAGAAGACCAATTCTTAGTATCTCTTGTGGAGAATTTATAAAGGACATCTGTTTTAAAGGACATATGCTGTGTCAGAACTTTGAGACCTAAGTATTGTGTTTGTGGTAGTTTTAATAATTCATTACCATTTTGTTTCAAGATTGAAGTTCTTTGTTTCATATATTGCATAGAAATTTGCGTACGTAGCTAGTTCTGGTCCAGCAGCAAAGCACAAATACAAAATGGGTTTCTGTACAGTAGTTGACCAGAATAGTTTTCAATTGCCTTTTTCTATTCTACTCCCTGCGATGGCTTTGCTGCATATTGGTTCTGAGTGCTTTTATAATGGAATCTGTTTCTCAAAAGCTTCAGTTATGCAGTTTGAAACAGTTCAGTCTTCTAGACTTTTTTCTTGATCCTGTTTGCTAGTTGATTTCTGCTGCTAAATAGATGATGATCTCAGATGGGCAGTTGTGAGTAAAATTTCAGAGCCTATTTAGGACAGTTTGGACAAAATGTCTTTCTGATGCCACTTCTTCTGACAATAGTAACTATCTTCAGCAATGGCATGCAAAGGAAAGCTCTTATTTCTGTTTGTGGAAGCTATGGGAAGCAGAATGTTTCAAGGATAATAGATATCTTTGAGTTCATAGATGTTTTAATCTCCTTTCAATGCAGAGTTATGTTTTGGTGAGTTGTCGGATGCAAGGCTGCCCGACAGTCTTTTGGTACCTGCCTCGTGCATAAATGTAATAAAATCAGTTTTCTAATAGGAGATAGAGATCCTTTGTTTTGTAATTGAAATGTAAAAATTATACAGTGTTTGGACAAACCTGCCTTTGTGAAATGGGAGGGTTTGCAGAAGATAAGAGCTGTTATATCAGAAGTATCACTTCATTCTTATTAGAGGACCTATTACTATTTTAATACTTAGAGTGTATATATAAACATGGAGTTAAGTATTTTTTTTTCTGATTCACCTTTGCACATGCCTTCTTCAGCTCACTAAGTGGAGGAAAAATTGAGAAAAAATATGTACAGCTCAAGAGTTCATTGATGTATCTCTTCCTCTGATGTGCTAGTTTTGGAGGTTGGCTCAAGGTCCCTGAAAAGACTTGTGTATTTGAGATGTACCATATTCCATGTAAATAGCTTCAGCTTTCTTTTCAATAGACCTTGAGAGAAGATTTGTGCAGAACAAGAAACAAGACATGTGTCTTGAAATTGTTTACCCTTGCATGTTCTAGAATTGAAATTTTTTGAGCTCTTACTATTAAATAATAGTGACTGTCTTTATTGACTGAATTTAATTGTTAATTCTTTAACTCTGGATTTTAAACGTATAGATGTCTACTCTATTCCTTAGTTGTCAGGGGCTGTTCTCCACAGTGTATTCCATATTGCTTTGCAACACCAGACAATGCAATTTTTCCTGCTTTTAACACACTGTCATTCTCCAGCTGGAACTACAAACCAGGTCTCTGCTCAGAAATGCAACCTTGATTTTTTTTGCTGTTTCTCCCTATCTACAGCATTTTAACATTGGCATTTTAATTGGTAAAGCTATGTAGAGGTAATACACAGTGGGAAAGAAAAATATGCCTGAGCAAAAATTTCAGTTAAAATGTAAATTTCTTAGATTTTTTTCTCTGAATAATATTCTGCATATTAAACTTCTTCAATGGGATGTTCAACTTTTTAAGAGAAAAATTTCATCAGTGTTTGATACTAACTTGGTGTGGTGGTTGAACAGTTTGTGTTTTGTTTTTTTTTTTTCCTCTGCCCTTGTTATAGGACTACAATGATGAAATCAGACAGGCACAGCTTCAAGAATTAACATATTTAAATGGTGGTTCAGAAAATGCAGAAGTTCCAGTAGTTCGTGGAAAACCATCTATTCGATCAAGAGGAGTACCAGTTCCTGCTTTGTCTAGGTAAGTACCTCAGCTGCAGTTGGAAGTAAATTTGAATATCTATATTAAGCATTACCCTTCAAATATAAAATGCCCAGAGTACAATAGTGAAATATGTGAAGGACCCCCAAAATAAGAGCAAAAGATAAGGGTAACAATTGTTTTGTTGAATATAGTCTAATTAGCTTGGACTGAATTAAGTGGTGCTGCAATTTGTCTTATGAAACTTGAAGGGTACCTAAGCAAAGAAACAATGTACATCAAGACGTTCAGTCTTACCGTGAGCAGCACAGTATGACTTCTGTGCTGCTTGATTTACAACTTTCTATTGCTCCTTATGTGTGTGTAGGGTCAGTGTATTGGCCCTATGGAGATCATGGCTGTGAAAAACTAATAAATCCTGTTTGAATTGACATGAATTTCTGATCAATTTCTCTAACCTATGGCATATACATGTTCCTTTTACTGTATTACTAATTTTTTATAGTCCTGATAAAATAATGTTATGTAAGTTTTTTGGAGGTGGAATTTGGATTTAGTCTCCTCTGTGTTGTGCTTTTTTTTCAAAAAAATGTGACCTGTTTCATGAATAGGCAAGTCTACTGCTTTTGCTTTATTTTTCTTTGACACAGGAGATATTTTCCTATTTACTCTAGCATCCCCTGTCTTCCTTGCACTAATGAGATGACAGTTTCAGCTCCTTTGAGTCCTGAAGTGTGAAAACAAAACATAAAGTGCGTAACTGTTTCTCTTACAGTACAAAGAGACTGTGGCTGCAGCAGTTAAGTGCAACAGTTTTCTACAGTGAACTGTTTTTGTTCAGTTGTGGCTATGGTGCTTATTAATGAAAGTTTGAAACTTACATTTCAGCTTTTAAAATATTTTCAAAATAATTTTCTGATGTGTTTTAACTCAGATCAAACATGTTAGAAGAAAAAGCACTGAGGAATTTTTCCATTTATACAGATCTGTTTCGTTACATGTATCCTGTCATGATCTCAAATGCAATGCAGAATAAATCTTAATGTAGAGAATTTACACACTGTTACTTGTATTCCGTAAGAATAGAATTATTTTCTCTAAATAAACTAATTTTTGTTCTTAAATTCTTAAGTAATATTATATAATATATGCAATTGCTTCTTTTCTTGAGTTTAATGATGTTCAGAGTAGTGGTAATTACATACCAAGGTTCACTTCTTTAGCACTGTAATCAGCCATAGAAAAGTACTTGCAAATTAGAGATCTCATTTGATTTGAGATGGGTTTTTTACTAACTTCAGTTCTGAAATATCTGGTTTTAACTTTCCAATAGATGCTTGTATCATCTATGCTGCAGGTGCTCAGTATCAGAGGCACTCAGTTCTATTTCATGTTCTCTTAATTTTTCATGTCCTTAAGCTAGTGTTTGTGATACAGAAGTTATTGTTCAGTCTGATCTTATCACTAAAGTTTCCTACCTAATTTCTACTACTAGCATCTAGCACATGCATACATAATTACCTTTCCATAGTACTAAATTTCTAACATCATTAGTTCCATTCTCTGGATTTTGGTAAATTATTTTCTCAAACCTGCATTTTATGTAAAACATAAATGCTGTTAGGTGGCTCACAAATCCTTTGTAGTTCATCCTATTGGCCTACAACTATTGAATTGTCTTCATGGTAAATGTAAATGTTATTAGCATTTGATTTGGAGATGACAGCTGAAAATTATATTTGTCATCTCCTTTTTTTATATATGTTATAAGGAAAACTGAAAGGTGGTTGGTTTCTTGTCCTTACTTTAAGGCTTGTCTTAAACTCCAAGACTTTGTCCCCCTCAAATTGTAGTGCTCTTAGCATAAATTCCTTAAGTGAAATGTAATGCCATTGCTACTGAGATACTACAGCCACTGAATTAAAGAACTTACTCAGTTGCAATGCTCTGATTCTTTCTTAGCATGAATAGATTTCCATGAGTAACGCTTTGGTTAAAGGAAGGCATTGTTAAAGTTTTTGTCTTAGTGTTAAATAAAACAGCTTAATAGCAAGCACCCCTGAGATACCCAGGAGAGATTGAAGCAAAGCTTGAGAAGACTTGGGAAATGAAGTCTAAAACCTCAATCCTAACCTCTTTTTATAATTCAGAGAATATTTAAGATAGCCTTGATACAAGAAACATCCTGTTGAGGATGCAGTAACTGTGTGTTTAATTTCCCAATTTATTTAAGCCTTTATTCCTGAATAGTTTCACTTCAAAGAACCAAAGTACTAATTTATGCTTTTTTTACTCCTTATCAGACATATTGAAACTGGAGATAATGCATCTTATCAAGTGCCTTCTTTTAAGAAGACTTGTTACATGTATGTTTAGCTTCATACCAAAATTTTACTTTGTAGAAAACAGTGTTTGTGCTTGCGTACAAAATTCTAGCTTGTGCACAGGTATTCCTGTATATGGTAAGTAATTTCCTAATGGTTGTGGTTTGGTAATCTTTTTATTCTGCTATTTCTGGCTTGTTCCAGATTTTCTTGACAGAATTTTTTTATAACTGTAGAGACAGGTAAGGTTTTTGGGGTGAGTAGGTGGAATTTGTGTAGAAGGGTTGTATGTGTTTTGAGTTTTACCTTTAGGAATATGCATTTCTTATCACTGATCTTGGGCATCATATAGCTTTTTCCTTCCGCCCTCTTGCCCCCATTTTTATTTTTTCTTTCATGCTAATACTGTTAAAGATGACCAGGTTTAATTACAACACTTCCATTTTCTGTGATGTTTATGCTGAGCATTTAACCTCCTTAGGTAGTTAGTACTTACCTCATCTGTGCAAGGGAAGGGACATGAGACTTTTTCCTTGGTGAAATTCTGGTTTTCATTCCTTTGTTTTTATTGTAAACTGACATTGTTCTTAAATGTTTTTTTGGAGGTGACTATATAAAATGAAGGATCATACCAGTTACTTTGTAATTTATTGTGCTAGTAAGCTTTGAGGATCCATGATGTTTAATGTGATGCTGTTACAGTGAGTGGCTAAAGGATGTACCTCTTTGGATTCAGTGTTCCTTTAATGCATTTGAATTTCCATCCTGAATCAGTGGAATAAATAATACTACTGAAATGTGAATTGAGATTTCTGATTAACCCAAGATTACAAATAAACGTGTAACATACAAGTTAATGTATACTTCTGAGGACATTTTGCAAATAAAGTAGCATTTCCTCTCTAAAACGTCACATTTCTATTTTAAGAATAAGTAAAAATAAGATTTAAGGATCACTCAATTCTGACTTAAACTAAGATATGTTATAAAAGTGAAATTCTAGAGGATGGTAATAGTAAGTCTAAGAATATGGATAAATCTTCCTTGCTACCTTGGGGTGGGGGGTGGGAAAACCAATTCATGTCACTTGTAGCTAGAAATCACTGTTAGAATCATAGAATGGTTTGGGTTGGAAGGGACCTTAAAGATCTAGTCTAATTAAAGAAATAGCAAAATTCTGGTTTATGCTTGCATGACAATATGTTTTTTTTTTTACTTTTCCCATTTATTCTTTTCATTCTTATGTCCTTGTATGCATGGCTGGGATGCTAATGATTGAATGACTGTCACTATCTGGGGACAAAAAAAACTTACAGAAGTTGTAGGTTAGATTTTACTGTCTTATATGTCAGAAGTAATATGAAGTGATGTGGGTAACTGCTGTAATGTGTACACAACTTCCAGTTATTCTTTGTTAGTTACCAGATCAAACTTAGATCACTCGTATCATGTATCTGGACTCAACTGGTTTCTTTTTTGAAGAGTAACTTTTTGCTGAGAACATGTAGGACTGCAAAAAATTCTGTAGCACAAAAAAACATTTGACAAAGCCAGTTCAGGATCCAGGAAAAAGGCAGGTACTATGTTCAGTGTGTGTTTATTTCTTTAGTCCTCTGATAAATATTCAGTTTTTCACAAAAATTGAAACATGAACGTACATATTACTGTTTTCAAACAGAAATGTGAAAAAAAAACAACCCTTGAGTAAGAGTGTTAACATCAATGGCGACTCATTAAAAAAAAAAAATATGTCAAGGTAGGAATTCTAGCTCTGAGTGGTATCTGGATATCAGTGTTCAGTATTTTGGTGCTGACACTTTAAAATAGCAGGTCTGTTATTTTTCAGATGTCTAATATAAAACCTGAACAAAAATACTTAGTGCTTGAGAAACTGACTGTATTGGGCTGTTTTCAAAGGAAGGACTTACATCAACATCTGTTAACAAAATTTGTTAGATCAGTTTATTGGACAGTTTAAATCCTTGCAGATGTATGGAACTATGAATGCTAAAATGAAAGTATTCCAAACATTTCCTCATTGAATAATAGTGTTGGGGAACTTGTCCTAGTTTTCAGTTATTTTTATTTTAAAGCTGCTAATATATTTACTTCCCCTTCTGGAGGGGAGATACTGGAAAGGAACTTTGTACTGCATAAACTGATTTAATTGTTGTTCTTTCACAAAAGCAAAGTGAAGGAAAGCTGTGAACTGACTCTAGCTGTGATTTTTATAATGAGAGTAATTTTTCTAACTCAGTTGTCCAGTGAAAAAAAGAAACTTGAAATAAAAATCGGTGTAATACTAGAGAAGAAAGTGATAAATGAAAAGATAAAGTGGAGCTATTGCTTAGGGAAGCTGGAGGTATTGGCTAGATGCTATGTCTACTATGGTCAAGGACAATAACCTAGTTTGCTGGAAACAAATCCTAGCAACTGTGGGACTAATATAAAGTAGATATATCAAATTATTGCAAATAAAGACCTAAGAGGAAGTATTTGAGTAGTTTTCTATGGATATATTTAAGTTATGTGCATTAGTAAAATACTGGCTTAGTGGCAATCAAAGATTAGATTATTATCTGTGAATTACTTCCAAACATCCACAGATGTTCTGAGTCTAACAGTATAATGTGGCTGAGTTGTACTAGGCTTTCTTTAGAACATTTTTCCACACATCAGTCTCTGAACAAACAGTGTTAATCAGTTACAAAATGCAGTTCTTAAGTAATATTTTAACTGTACACAGTAAGGCACACTTACCTTTTTTTATAGATTATCTTCTATAATTACTATACTGTATTTCAAATCATGCTAACACATTCTAATGCTTTTGTGAAAGTCTGGTTTTCACATTCTCTAATGTATTTGATAGCTTTATAGAAATTTAGTGCTTCACTTATTCTTTTTTTCCTCTCATACTAAATTGCAAGTATAAATAATGAAATGTTATGGGGGAAAATTCAGGTTGCAACTAAAATAGTTTACATGATATTATCTTCAAGAGATACTGTGACATACGAGTTAAATTAGATTATTTCCTCCTGCTATCCTGGTACACTCTTCAGCGTGTAGTGAAAACAAAAGATATTAAATGAGTTACTGGGATTTGCTTTATTTGGTTTAGTTCATGGTATCCAGAATGAAGATGACCTTTTCACTGTAGAGCCTATAAGCTAATTATATAGCTGTGAGAGTAAAATCATTCTTTATTTAACCACCTCAATTACCTGTGTGTTTAATGGGGAAGCATTAACTTCCATCAATGGATTCACTACTGCCAAATGAATAAATTCAGGAAAGTCAAAATCAAACTGATGAAACAGAAGTATTTCAGATTTTCTTGCATAGCTGTAGTAAAATGTTTTAGGGCAGTAAAATGCTTCTTTGAGAGTAGGACTCAATGGTCTCAAGTACCTAGATGATAACTGTGTTGTTAAAGCATGTCTGGAGGTGATAATAGCATCTGACTAGAAGCTAGGATTTACTGAGTATGTTTACTGTCCATTTATCTATCACAGTCTATTTAGTATAAAATACAGTTAATCGGTACTTAGAGTAGGGTATCCCTCACCCAAAGAAATCTGAGATTCTGGATAGCAGCCTGATGTAAGATTCAGAAGAGTAGAATTTTTCTTAAAAATGTAGCAAAAAATAAACCCCAAACAGTAGCATCTTTATAAAAGCCTGTAGGCTGTGTGCAAAGACGAGGAGTTGGTGATGACAGCTGAAATGTGGCCTGCAAAAGGATGTCCTCGGTCAAGGAAGCAAGCAGTAGAAGACTTGGAATGACTAGGACCCATGATGAATTTGATTTGATGGTAAGATATCTCTGTGAATGATAGAGCTGATATGGATGAAATAAGTAGAAGAATTAATATAAATGTTAGCAGATTCACAAAGGTTTCTCAGTTTATAGGTGAGATAGTTGTTGAAGGAAGTGTAGAGAAAATACCCTCTGCAGTTTCTTCAGAGACCTGAGAAGCAGAAGGATACCCCTCACAAGTAGTTGATTGGGAGATAGAAGGAAAGCCCAGGAAAGTGAAAGAACAAGATTCCGAAAGGAAAAATGTCATTGGATCATAAATAGTAAATACAACATGGAATATATGGAGAAACTCTGTAGGAAATCTAGCTGAAAAATTGTTAGATACCCACTGAGAGTGCTTTCTAATATGCTGTGCGTATTTGTGCACCACTGAATGTCCAGGGTATACAGTGAAAAGTTTATTAGTGCATTCACTAAACTTAATAGTAGTAGTGTGTTACATTCAAGTGTGAGTTAAGCTTTTACTTAAAAAGCAAAATAAAACGACTTAAACCTTAAACACCTGGAGTAATATGTAAATTATAAAGGAGTGAAATGGAAAACGAGAGTAGACAAGATGGATCAGAACTGAGCTGTGGAAAGATTAGCGAAAGCATAGATGGAAGATGAGAATTGCAAGGGATGTGTGGAGACTAAAGTGCCCTAGGGCCATTGGTTCTGCCAATAATGGATAGACACATCTGCTACGTAGAGATGAGTAGAGATGACTTGCAAGAGTCATCACCAATGTGGTGAGGGATGTCAAAAGCAACAAGAAGTGCTTCTATGAATACTTCTGTAGCAACAGGAAGACTAGAGAAAATGTGGGCCTACTTCTGAATGGAGAAGGGGCCCTGGTGACACAGGACATGGAAAAGACTAAGGTACCTAATGACTTTCTGCGCTCAGTCTTTACTAGTAAGAGGATCCCTCTGAAATACGAAGACCGAAAGATAAGGGGGAAAGCATACCCTTCGTGGAAGAGGATCAGGTTAGAGAATAGCTAAACAAACTGGACACAAGTCCATGGGCTCTGATGGGATGTACCCATGAGTGCTTGCAGATACCACTGCAAAGCCACTCAATCTTCGAACAATTGTGGAGATTACAAGAGGTGCATGAGGACTGGAGGAAAGTAAATGTCACTCCTACCTTCAAAAATGGCAAGGAGGACCTGGTGAACAGGTCAACCTCACCTCACTCCAGAGCAACCTTAACAGGCTGGAGAAATGGCCTCAAAGGAACCCCATGAAGCTCAGCAAGGGGAAGTGCAATGTCCTGCACCTGGGAAATAACAACCCCATGCACCAATATATTCTGTAGGTGACCCAGCTGGAAAACAGCTTGGTGGAGAAGGACCTGGGTGGACACCAAGTTGAACAGGAGCCAGCAGTGCAAAGAAGGCTAATGGTATCCTGAGCTCTATTAGTGTTGCTTGCAAGACAAGGGAATTGATCTTTCCTCTTTATCTGGGGCTGGTAAGGCCCCACCTGGAGTGCTGTGTCCAGTTCTGGGCTTCCAGGTACAAGAGGGACATGGGCATACTGGCTAGAGTTTGGCAAAGGGCCATGAAGATGATACCTTCTCCATTCCCTTGATGTTTCTGTTGGGTTCTATCATACATGCCTTAGTTGTTTATTCTAATATGAAATGCCTTAATCTACTTAATCGGTCCTTATGTGTAAGCTGTTCTATATTGTTGATCATCTTTGACATAGTTTCTGTTTTGCTTCAGTTCCTTTGTGTTCTTTCCAAATTAAGAAACAGGACTGTAAATACAGTAGGATAACAAAGTTTCCTGTATTCTCTTATTTTCTAAAACTTGATTTGTTTTCATTGTGCTGACCACTTGGCCAATCTTAATTATAAATATTCCATGGATAGCGATAGCTCAGAACCTATTACTTCATATAATGTTAGGATATATAAATTACTGTGTGTGTATATTAAGTGCAAAGTGTTCCCTTTGAAGTTTTTTTTTGCTCTTTTCCTTAAAATTCAGGTTGGGGTTCAGCTACAGATTAAAGAGAATGATATCTGAACTCCTGTTTTAGTTTACAGAAAGACATGGAGCAGTTAGAAGTAATTGCACTTCATTCTGTAATTTGTCTCAAGTTAGTTGGCAGCACCATCCAATGCATTCCCTATAAGGAAAGACTCTAGTATGAGAACCTGGTCTGGTCAATCTTGATTATGTAGCAAAAACTTAATGGATGTATACATATATATACACATATATATATATCTCTCCTTACTGTTCTTCACTGATGATTTTACCTCAGACTGGCAGGTTTCCTAATTCAAGGATGTTTGAAAGACATTTTTGTAGGCTTTTTACAATTTCTTTAAATTCTAACCTGCTTTTCTGAGTATTTTACATCTGTTTTATTAGAATTTGTCTTTTGATGTTAGAGATGGGTTCAGCTTTTCAAGTTACACCTTTTATGATACCTCTCCTTACCCTGCTGTTTTAGACTTACTAAGCTCCCTTTGCCCTTTCTCAAGTTTTTTTTTTTTTTTTTTTTGACAATTATGTATGTGCTCTGACTTCCCATGGGATTTCTCTAAATGTCTTCCCATGTTGTTTATATATATTATTGCTCTTTTAAATCTTCTTAAACATCATTTATATAGCTGCCCTTTTTCAACTTAAGCAATACCAGAACTGATCTGTTGGTTTTGCAAAGGTAGGCAAAGGTTCCTATTCAAAGTGGTTCCTCAGTATTTTCAGATTGTTTATTGCTCGTGTCAATCTAACTTCTGTAGTTCCCTGATAACTTCATAATGAAACAACAATTTCATTTCTAAAAATTCTCTTAGTATCATACACTGATGTGACTCAAATATGCATGGTGATAATTGAACTCTACTATTACTGGGTTTCATATCTCTGTACCTTTCTAGTCTCCTCCCCCCTGGTGCAGTAACCATCTGAATGATGTAATACAGAACTATACATCTCAGATTGTTTGCTCCTCCTGCAGTAAGTCTTTTTAAAAAAAGCGTGTAAATGGTCTCCTAGTAGAAGAGAAATGTGATTTCCCACCCATCACCACTCCAATCCTATTAACTGTTTTTTAAAATGCAGAAAAAATCTTCTCAGCATGTGGATCTGGTGTTCTAATTACTCTTCAAGAATAAATCTATGCTGACTCTAAAAACTGTACTTTTTTTTTTTCTTCCCTCACATGTTTTTCCATGTTTTTAGCATGTCCCATTTCCTGCTGCTCTCACTTGCACCCTGCCTAAACGATGCCATGAAGATTATGGCTAGTAATTCCTCAATCTTTTTACTGACTTTTTTACTTGGTATTGACTATTGTCTATGCCAATAGGTTCATTTCCCTTTCTTTGGCTTCACTTGGAAGGTATCACATTTGCTATTTCTTTATATTACTTCAGCAGGCTGTGTCTGGGAACTTCACTGCTCACCCCTGCCCCCACTACAATGAAGTCAAATAAGCAGCTGGTACCCTGTCCTGAGGAGGCATTCTACAGATTAGCCAAAACCAAGTAATAAGCACAGTTTTAAATCACTTACTCTCTAGGCTTGTTTAAAATACTTTGTGACTGTATATTGATCAGTAATTAGAATTAATAAAATCTATCCTGATTGTATCAACTATTTACGTTTTTGCATTCTTCATTTTAGTGATGAAGTTTCTCAAATACTAATTATTTGTGCTAAAAATTATTATCTTTTCCTGATAAACTTACCAATGAGAAATTATATGACTTATGTGAAATGGGATATGAAATCTTAAAGCCAAATCTAGATCTTTATAATGTTTAAGTTGGAAATTTATACTGAAATCAGGACAGAGTATTTTCACTCAGTTACTACTCTTGAGATTAATTAGATGATGGCTTGATAGGTAGAAAGGTAGTGTAGAGCTTGTGCTTGTTTTTTCGTCTGTGTATCTGTTACAGTATACAATAGGGGTGTGACTTCCTTGAAACAAATCTATATGCCTACAGAGCAGTCATTTAAAATTAATTATAGTCCATGGAGTGAAGTGATCTCCTTTAAAAAGGAGATGCCTATTTGCAATGTCTTAGACATCCTGTTTAAAAGAGGATAAATGATGCAAATTTCTCACAGGTTGTACCTCTAAATCTCTCCCTTTACTATAGGGAGGTGGGGGGGACACCACCTCTAAATGGGTCAAATTTTGAAAACTGTTCTGGTTTAGGTCTTGAGTTTTTCATCCTAATGTTAAGAGTCCAAGTAATGGAATGCAAATTAATGCTTATCATTCTTTCAGAACATTAAAAACAAATATACTGATATTGTTCTTAAATACATATTGAACATCAGGTTATATCCTATAATCACCCTGCACGTTTATTACATGTTTTAATGTTTCCTGCAACAGCTGAAAATCTCCTCTCTAGAACCAGAGGATGTAACTTTTTTGACCCACTCAATCTCAGATGCAATATGATCTTTGGATTGTATTTAGAAGCCTACACAGGATCAGAAGGGAGTTGCAATTGATTCCTCTGTGCAGGGTTTGAGTATGATATGGCCTGAGAGTTTCAAATTAACCTGTTATTCTATGACTGTGATTTCACATACTATAAAGTCAAAATCGAGTGAAGTTGACTGATTCCAGCAAATTGGTTTTGAGTGTCTGTGTATGTGAGAATGGTTCAAGCTAGCAAGTTCATCACTGAATCACGTCTAGTTTGTGTCTTTCAGCATTTTTTTGCATAATGTGTGTAATTGGATTAAAGCATACAGATAAATGACAAACTACAAACCTTTTAGACTTTTTCTGGCTATAGTAAAGCAAAATTATCATGATGTGGGGGAGGGAGCTGTTGAAAGGGAGGGCAGGGGTATAGTATTTAATGGTAAGTGATGCATGCATTCACAGGGGCCGTGGGGGAGTGCCTCCACCACCAGCTGGAGTACCAAGAGGGGCACCAGCACCCAGAGGAGTGCCTCCCAGTAGAGGACCAGTCAGTCGTAGCCGTGGACTTCTAGCACCCAGAGCAAGAGGAGTACCTCCACCTGCGGGCTACCGACCCCTTCCACCACCTCCAGCACAGGAGACATATGGTGAATATGTAAGTCAAGCTGTTGACATACCATGCATAGAGTGTAATTTTGGAGGGATGATCCTAACTATCACTTTAGAACTCAATAGCATCTCTTTAATTAGTACGTAATTAAGTCTTGCACCCAGAATCTGTGGCAAATGTGGTCATCTTTTGTCACACTTTCAGACTTGGAACTATTTCACATTAATGAAACTTCAGTTTATATGTACTACCATAGAGACATTTACAGTGCATTTGACAGAATAGTTATATACCTCTTAAAAGTATTGTATTAGGTTTCTGCTTTACAAAATTCTGAAAAATCACATTGTCAGTAGATTTTTAATTCTCAACTGAAATTGAGAGTAACATTCTACTCTTTCTTAAACCTATACTTGTGGTCATATAACTGTTCAACGATTATACAATTAAAATATTTTTATGAAAGCTTCAGAATTGACCCTAAAATTTTAACAGTATACAGTGTATCTCAGTAAGCCATACATATTTATCTTGATTTTATTGTATTAAAAATTAAAAACCATATAAAAGTATTTTATAATGTACATGACTGATAATTATAGACAGTTATGAATTGTTAGGTTAAATTTAATTTAAATTGAACTTAGCGTAGTAAGATAAAGAAAAAATCTTATTAAAACTATTGTCATAAAAATGGATTTAGTCTTATAAAAAAATAACATTTTCAAGGACAATGCTTTTAATGTTTTATATATCTTAAAGCTTATAGTGTGCCCTCTTTACAGCCAGGTCTGTCTGGACTTTGTTATTCAGACCAGCAAAAAAGGAGTTCCTGAATTCCAGAAAATTATTTTTCTATTTAGACATCTTTTGTTTTTCTCTAACTTTCTTGCACCTATCTTTTCCCTTTCTTTTTTTTATCACCCCTGCAAGATCCTGCTAAATCAAATCTCAACCTTTGTCCTTTTGATCAGAATCTAACTTTCTATATAATGCTTATAGCTTTTTGCAGAAAGAAGTTTAATGTCATTAGTGCAAATATTTATAAATGTACCTGAACGATTCGGAATAAATTAATGTAATATATTCATTTTGAGAAGTAGTATTTGAACAATATATTTAAATGTCCCTTGGCTATACTTGACTTGACTAGTCAAAGTGAGTACTGCAAAGAAGTGGTTATTTCACAATACTTTCAAAGGAATTACTCCTCATTAAACAGCTTATTTCCAGGGCATATGCTGTAGAACGCATAGTAATGTGGTAGAAAATAAACCTCTTTGAGTACCTTCATATTTATGTATGTCTGCTGTTTACAGCGTGTCTTATAGGAGTGTCATGGAAATAACAGCTGTTTGAATCAGTATCCTGATGTATACTTCTGAGAGAGAATAATGAGAAAATCGCACTATAAAGAAAAATAGTGCTGTGTTAAATAACTTCTAAAAAGAATGTTCTCTATAACTGGATCACTTACCTTCCAAGCAAGCTATCTTAACTGGGATAGATATATTTAAAGCTGTAATTGATAAAGCAATGCTATATGGTCTATTTTAAAATTACCATATTTCTGTGTCTCCTTTGGTAAAATGGAGATTCACTAGAACAAAGTTTTGCTAGGACATGAGCCATTAGTGTATTTTATGTTAAGTGTGAAATTTAATGCATGATATTTTTTTACCTGCCCATTTGTAGTATGTTGTCAAAGTGCCTTCACTGTATCTTTTACACATTAAGGAAGCATGGTAGGAATCATCAGTAGTATTTCTATCCTTTCTTTACTAGTTGCTGTTTAGCCATATCTAGTATTAAGCGTTGGTTTGCCAACGACACCTTCAGTGATATTGTGGGTATCGTAAGAATTTATCTTAGACAGCATATATTTTCAAAGCTTCACAGACTGGGATATCCAGAGAGGTGACAGAGCAGCCTTTAGAAGTATATTGGGTTCGTGTGGCCAGGTTTTGGTAGTGGGGTGGCTTCTGTGAGAAGATGCCAGAAGCTTCCCCTCATGTCAGATAGAACCAATGGCAGCCGGCTCCAAGATGGGAGTTGCTGCTGGCCAAGGCCAAGCCCATCTGCAGTGTGGTAGCACCTCTGTGATAATATATTTAAGAAGGGGGAAAACCCCACAAACAAACAACTACACAGCAGCTGGGAGAGAAGAGTGAGAAAATGTGAGAGCAACAACTCTGCAGACATTGAGGTCAGTGAGGGAGGAGGAGGAGGTGCTCCAGGTCCCAGAGCAGGGATTCCCCTGCAGCCTGCATTGAAGACTCTGGGGAGCAGGCTGTGCCCATGCAGCCTGTGGAGGCCTATGGTGGAGTAGATCTCCACCTGCAGCTCATGGAGGACCCCATGACAGAGCAGGCAGAGCCCAAAGGAGGCTGTGACCCTGTGGGTAGCCTGTACTGGAGCAGGCTCCTGGCAGGACCTGTGGCCCCATAGAGAGAGGAGCCCACACTGGAGCAGGTTTGCTGGCAGGACTTGCGACCCTGTGGGTGATCCGCACTGGAGCAGTCTGTTCCTGAAGGACTGCATCCCATGGAAAGGACCCAAGTTGGAGCAGTTCACGAAGAACTGCTACCCATGGGAAGGACTCACATTGATGAAGTTTGTGGAGGACTGTCTCCTGTGGGAGGGACCTCATTCTGCAGCAGGTCAAGAGTGTGAGGAGTCCTCCCCTTGAGGAGGGAGTGGCAGAGATAACAAGATGGACTGACCTCAACCCCCCATTCTCTGTCCCCCTGTGCTGCTGGAGGAGAGGAGGTAGAGAAATCAGGAGTGAAATTGAGCCTGGGAAGAAGGAAGGAGTGTGGGAATGGCATTTTAAGATTTAGTTTTATTTCTTATTATCCTACTCTGTTAATAAGTTAATTTTTCCCTAAGTCAAGTCTTGTTTTGTCTGTAATGGCAACCGGTGAGTGATCTCTCCCTGTTCTTGTCTTGACCCACAAGCCTTTTGTTATATTTTCTCTCCCACTGTCCTGTTGATGAGGGCAATGATAGAATGGCTTTTGTGGGCACTTGGTGTCCAGCCAGGGTCAGCCCACCACAAGGAGGCTTTCCACTGAGGATCGGAAAGTCTGCAAGGATTTGTGAAGCTTTTCATTCCCTTAGGGTTACAATCCTCTGCTTTGTACTCATTAAAATAATGCAAAACTATGCAAATTCAGAAAGAAGCAGACTGTCTTCTGGATGTAAGCCTTCAACCATTTGCTTCTGGAACTCTTTAAATGTCTCAAAGATGATGCAGGAATTTCAGTACATAAAGTCTTTGCCCATTTCCTCTGTGGAGTACTATTAAGTATACGTTGTGACAGAAAATGAGGCCATCATTGAGTGACAAACAGCCTCCCTTTTTCTTCACTCCCTTTGCTAACTTTTTTCTGTAGTCCTTGAGAACAATGAATCTTCAGCATCAGGAGGAACTTACTCAGTTCTGCCTCCTATCCTATTTTTTTCTCCTTCCTCTTCTTGATTAAGAAATTGTTTTCTATGAAAATTATTAAAATAGGGAGGGGAGTATCTATTTCATTCTGAAAAATTGGAAGGATTCATTCTGGTGGCAGTATCTCACATGGGGAAATAATGCCACAGACAAAAACTCATTAATTTGAATTTAGATGCATTTTCATGTGGACTCAAGATCAACAAAACTAGGTGAGCATTGCTGTCCTGTGCTTAGAGCCCATAGGGAAGTTGTCCAAAATTTACCCATTAGAGAAGGCTCTACAGAGGTAGACTATCTCTGTCTGTCAGCTTTCTGGGATGTTTGTAATGCTGACTTTGGATGCTTGATTTGGCCTTCTGTGCAGAAGTCACACAACACATCAGACTAGCAGCAGTATCTGCACGTTTTTCTAGTTCAATATAACTAGTTTTCCCACTCTCCTGTTGCCAGTCTCACTTATATATCTCTCTGAACCAGGACCCATTCCTTCTGGGATCTTGCCATATTGTTAGTACCATGATGAAGTTTTTGAAGCCACTAAATGACAGTTCCTTATCATTTTTCTGTGAACATTGTCTATTTAATAGCTGTAGCATCAGTTTAGATGATAGGAAAAATTCAGGCCTCTACAGCCAGCCAGCTTTATAATCACTATTCTAACATCACTGCTCTGTTTGATGTGATAAACTTCTTCTGAAGGCTAACATGCCGCCCATTTTTATGTCCTTAACTGCTCACAACAGGAGAAAGCATACTATGACGTGTGAAGTATGGCCAGGATTATTTTTGTAATCCTTGGATAAGGGAAAACATAATAGGTAGTTGCTAGTTTTACTGAAGCACTTAACAATGTCCCTGACACTGTCTCTTAATTATATGAGAATTTTTTTCTCTACTCATAGAATGAAACCGTATAATAAATAAAAATATTTTAATGTATTTTTAAATGGACATTTATTCCAGTATTATAGAAATAGTGTTTAACTATTAGCTGGAAATTTTAAGCTTTTCCATGATTTTCAATAAGCAGGAAATTAGTAACAGTATGCTAGAAATTCACTACTCTTTAATAGTGTTAATTCCTTAGTAGATGTTCAGTCAACATAGGTTAAAACAGAACTGTTCAGTCTCAGTTACAGTCTAGTAACAGTTGCTGCTATCTGCCTTTTCCTGTTGTCTTCTTCTTACCAGCTTCAAACCTTTGAGGCTTTTTCTAAATTTGTAACAAAGCTTTTTTAAGATTAATTTGCTGGTATTTTCATTTTACAACAGTAAATATTTGCAAATATTCTGTAGCTAGTATGAATATTTTTGTGATGATGCCATGTCAAGTCCTGTTTTGGCTGCTTAAATGTGTTAAATGCAAAGTGAGATTTATCTGAGTTCATAATCAGATTTTTAGTCATTAAGAATTGTACTTTAAACATAGATTTAAAACCTATTGCTGTAGCAGAGTGGAATGTCTGCACTGAAAAGTAAAACTTGTCAGTCTAACAAGTTAAGACCAAGACTTTGTCCAACACTACTTTGGAAATCAGTCACACCTACATGTTGCTCCCTAGTGCACGTGTGGGAAAGTTGTGGCAGAGCTTTAGTTCTCTGGCAATTTTATTGATGTTTTCTTGTGTTCAGACAGGGGTTACCTCAGCATCAGATTTTTCTAATGCAGTGACCATGTGTGTAATTCCTAGCAGTTACTGCTTCAATTAGAATGCTTCAATTAGAATGCTTCAATGAGATTGCTTTGTGTAATAAGAAAATGAATTAAGATTGAATGTCTACAAGTAAGAGACCTAGGGAGCCTTTCTAATGTTAAGATAATTGTAATCTGGAAAAAAAAAAAACATTATGAACTACTTCCAATTACATGCCAAGATTTTTTTTAATTTAAGGATACATATACAGGCTACTTAGAAGAATGTACAGAACACTTGGATGCAAAAAAGATACTGATAACAAACTTTAAAAATCTACTCTTTAAAATCTATGTTTAGTTATTGCTTGATTCTGGAAGATCCTAAACCTTAGAGACTGCTGAATTTTTAGGCTTTATAGTTCTTGAAGCATACATTGCTAGGTATTTCCAGAAATACATTCCTTTGACTGATGGACAAAGCAGTACTTCTTACTTAATTCAGATTTAAGCTTGTAGTTCTCATACTAAGTCTGTATTATGAGACTATACTTACACTTTGTATACTGTAAGGTATGCAGATATAGTAGGTGTTACGATAGTATGAGACTGTGCTTATACTGATTCCCATGAGAAATGGGGAAGACATAAAAGACATTAACATAACCTGCTCTCTAACAAGATCTCACCCAAAGTTTGAGTGGATGATGTGGTGCTGTATGTCTGTCTTCATAATAGAAAGCTCGATATTTCTCCAGTAGTGGAAGGCCCTTTGTTCAAATTCCTGTTTCAGGTATTCCTATTCCTTTGGTTCTTTCTGGAGGTGGTGTCCTGACCGCCAGGATGGTGGCTGTCCTAGCATGCAGTGTCAGGAGCAGTGGTTTCTGTCCTCTTGGTTTTCAAGAAATTCTTACAAATATGTGGGGAGACTTAAGGGAAGTTTGTTCACAAATAACATTTGGGTGGATAGCTAAGAGCAAAATCAATTTCATGATTGAGTGATTATTATAAAATATGCATGTATGTATCCATTAGTGAAAATAAGGAACGCAAAGTCTTATATTTACAGGTGAGAGCCCTTTCAGCTGAATAGCCTATAGCCTCACTAGAAAGCCAATGAAAATTGTCTGTTTTGATCTCCAGCGTTGATCTTGAATTCCCTGTCTCCCCATTGAGATCATACTCAGTTTAGAGTTTGAAAAACTGAAAATTAGGATTAATATGGAAGCAATTACTTGGAGCTATTAATACAGTGCTGATTTCGCATGGTGAACTGTTTTTAAAGTTGACATTTTTCTCATTAAAATTCATTTCCTCACTTGCTGTTCATGGTTGAAGAAGGACAGATCTGTAGGAAAAAGCAAAAACTTTGTATACCATATTAAAAAAAAATCTTCTTATTTACAAAGGAATGCTTCTTGGAGTTGAGGTGGCAAAATATTTGGCAAAGTAAGGGCTACTCCAGATTACATCACTTTGAGAAGAACTTAAGTTCTCCTTGAATAGAGTTAGAGTATAATTTTAATGTCACTTTTCAAGAGTCACACTATGTTTTAATTTACCTTGGTCTTCCAAATATTGATAGTTTCCTAATAACATGCAACATTAATTTCAAATGTTTTTATTTGCTTAGTAGTTTTGAGTGTGAAGCTTTTTGTTTAGGTTCCTGAAAAAGGGCTTGAGATAGCTTCATTCTCTAAGAACTAGAGAAATGACCTTTTGTCCATTCTGTGTCTTTTGCCCTCTGTGGATAATGTCGCAGTTTCCATTTCAGTATTAGGCCTTTTTTTAAAGCAATGTATTTACTAAATTATGGCACTAAGAAGTGCTAATACTGTTCTTGGAGTAAATTCAGATAAGACTTTTGGAAAGCAAGTTCATAACATCAAACCATTATTTCTTGGCTTTTTTTTTTTGCAATTACAATATTCTTTCATGCTAAATAGGACAAGCAAGAAGAAATAAATGAAAAAGTTTTAAATTTAAGTCCCTCAGTTGTTTTACTTTTTGGATCTTTTACATCTACCTTCTCTGGGGTTTTCAAGATGAGGTGGAGAGAGAATAGAAAATCTTTTAATTTTCTCAGGAACTCGGGCAACTTTGGCTATAGAAACAGTGGAATGTTTTGGAGGAGGGGCTGAAAAGCTTTTCCACCTGACTATCTTGAAGTTGAAAGTTCACCTATAATATGCATACACTTTATTTTCAAAATATTTTAGTTTAAGCTGCTCATCTAAATTGACCATTTTCTGACTTGGTGTTATTGAATGAGTATGGGTCGTCCTCCTGATTCTGACACTGCTCTCTGCTGTTGTGTATAGCAAGACAGAATTGGTTTGGCCTCATAGTGACTTGGGTTAAATGGTATTGCCTATATTCATTAGCAACTCTTATTTTTTTTGAGGTGTGTGAAAGACAATCCACTAGTACATCTTTCATTCCAGGAATATCTTATTTGTTCTGGTTGAATATGCACTAGGCTGCTTCTAGCTGAAAACAGATGAAAATCTACAAAATAGGAGCTTACAGTCTGTGCATGTTTGCTGCTAATGTCCCTAATGTTATCACTCAGACTTTGGATGGTAGTAGCTACCCATATTTGTTTTGATTGCCCCATATTCCCTGTTGATTAAATGACGGGGAGATGTTATTTCCACATAACAAAATGACTGTTCCTTCGTTTTACAATTCTAACTTGCTAAAAAAAATTCTTCATTGCACTGCACTGAAGTTGCCTCATGTTATTTCTCCTTCAAGTTAATCTCTGCAAACAATTTTTTTAATGATAGTTTTTATCTAAGGAAGACATTACTCCAATATTATGTGATAAAGTACTGTTGTAAGTTAATACTGAAATTAATATTTCTGAGAATGATGAGAAAAAAAAGCAACAAACTTTTAGTTGTAGTGATAACAGCCTCATTTTTTCCCCCTTGGATGGATTTCCTTAGGTGGGGAGACATGAAAAATTGATTTATTTGATGATTTTTTTCCAGTGCTGCAAATGGCCTTCTTGTTAAAATGATCTTTTTACCCTGTTTTGTCTTCCATTACTCTGTTTTGTTCTCTTTGAAATGTTAATTTCCCCTAAAGAGGACCCAAACACCAGTCTGTCATTGTCACTGCCAGCAGGTTATAAGTTAAAGACACCGTTTCCTATTCCCCATGAACAGGGGTATATTTAGAGTACTTAATTATAAGAAAGAAACAATGATGAACAAGGGGTAGCATGATTCATAATGTTATGAGTAGTGAAGAGGTTTTGGCAAAGATTGCTTTCATTGCTTCTATCTTCTGACCTGTGATAGTAACTTACCATTTAATGTGTTTGAAGGGTGCATTTTTACACATTGCCTTTGGTTGTGTTCATGAAAAATTCCTGCACTTCACAGTGAACCATTACTGTTACCAGTGCTGCTCTTTGGATTTATATCACTGCACTATCACTGAGACAACAGGCAGAACACCTCTTTAAGAGGAAATGTAATGTGATTCTAGCTTACAAGCTGGCTTAATAAAGAAGTTATTAACAAGGTTTGAGATTTTACAGAATGATTTCATGTTCTTTTCAGAAGATCTGTCTAGCTGTTCTATTACTTTGGGGAAAGATTCTTAAGACTGAAACTAACAGGAGTCAGAACAATCACTCTTGATACATTCCTGGTTGATATTTCAAATGTTGTATGGAAAATACCTGTACTTTAGGAGGACTTTAGAATTTTCAGTACTATTTTCTACATTTTATTGTACACACAAACTCTATAGCACACTTGTCTTTTGATCAGACTAAATCTGATGAGAGTTAGTTTTCTAGGTTATCCTGAAAAGTACAGTAATGAGTAACAGAAACAAAATGATCTCACTCATGGGATGAAAATATGATATTGTTTGGATTTTTTTGTTTTGAGTGGGAGAGGGAATACAGATTCACCAGTAAACTCTTCTTGATTACAGGATATCTTTAGGAAGAGCTATTTATAGACTTACAGAATTAGAGTTGAGAGGGAAGTCCATTTTATTGCATTTGGTAGGTAGTAGGAATGCAAATGCTGCCATCCACATGAAGAATAATGGCTTTAAATACAAAAAGAATGCTGTCATAAATACCTGAACCATGCCGAAAAATCAGCAGGAAAAATGCAATTAAAATATTCTTACAAAGCTGTAATTCTTCCTGGATTATACAGAAAGAAATCTGTACAGCAGTGCTTGTCAGCGATTCTGATGTGATATAGTACAGGATGTCTGTGCATATTTAATTTCTGTTTTGTCCTGTCCATTTTCATTATATATGTGTGAAAATAGCTATCAATTTTATTTCATTTAGTGTGATATTTTATAGTACTGAAGCATGCCAGATGGCCAAGGATATTTCACCTAGATACTAAATAAAGAAAACATTTGTTGAAGCCACAAGAGGTCTGTATTTCAGAAAGAAAATACTCAAGTAGTGTGGATTTAGTCTATAAACGTTAAACATTCTGCCTTGGCCAACCTTATTTGTAACCTCCTGAAAGAGGTTTTCAAATGCTGTATGACTAAGAGAAAATACTGTGAGACCTAATTCAGGAAAGCTCTGAAACATACTTCAGCTGCCCCGGTCTAATTGCTACTTCAGAGAAATAGTGCACAGTAAACAAATGTTTTGGAATTTGAATCTCTTCTCTCTTAACAGAATGAGCCATTGAGAGCCGCTCTTTAAACTTACTCTGTCTTTGCAGCATGTTGCATGTGAAGTTAGACTTGGTTTGAATGTAAATTTTTGGCTTTATAAATGTAAATACATCAATAAAGATGAAAAATTGATTTATTTAAGCAGATTATAGTAATTGCAACAGCACAGGTTGATCTTTTTAATGCTAAGTGACAGGAGTTCCACATATAAACTACAAACCAGATACCTTTTCATTCAAAGTTTACAAGAGCCACCTTCAACAATATAATAATGCGGGGCTTAATTTCTGCAGTAGGCCATTCAACAGCACACAAAATGGTGAACTGTAATGAGTTCTGAGCAAAATTTCTCTGGAAGATAACTGCTAATAGTAGGAACACTTAAATCTGATAGAGCATGGACATCCCCAAAATTTTCTTTCTGTTCTGCTGGACATCTTGTTAAGGGTCTTCCTATTTCAAATTTACTTTGTTCCTTTGTCTTCAGGAAGTCACAGATACACCATAACTTCAGAGCAGTCTGTTTTCCCCTTTTCTTCCATGATCAGTTCTTTAGTAAAATAGTTAACATAAATCTGAAGAATAGGACTGATTTCTTAAGAGGTTGTCCATGATTCCTTAGTGGCAAAGCTTTCTTAACGTGTTAAAATGTTAATTTCAGTCCTCTGCTTTCATTTGGTGTCACTGCTGGGTTGAAGTTTGTGAGTCCCTCTTAGGGATGGCTAGTTCACAGCTGGGAGATTCTAGAAGAGGAGACCGAATGTCATGTAAATACTCTTGAACAGAGCAATTAAGTTGGCTCAGACAGCTTCTGCTGTTGATCAATGTCTGTATTGTTAACAGATGTCTGTGTATTGCATCAGTAAGTAATAAAGTGCTTGTTCATACTAACTGCCAGGAGGCAGTGGTTTTGTGGGTTTAGTAGGTGGCTTATCACTAAAAATCCGTATCTGTATCAGATGGGAAAAGAAAATGCTAAGACCCTATTTTAATTTTTAGTTTCAGGACAGTGAATTACTGAAAGAGAAAACAATGCATTTAGTTTTCAAGTGAGACTCCTTATCCATGGATCTCTTCAACAGACAATTGAAAGAATCCTCGTATCTTCTTTCAGACCTATGAATAGGCTGTCACTCATTTGTGCTGGCAAATATTCATAGACACCCTTCTACTAATGTTCACTGTTCTGGCAGTGGTAAAGCAGTATTGATGGGCAGATTGCCTGGTTTTCCATACAAGCAATTTCAAATGACCAGAAAAAATGCTAAAGACTCTTAGCAAATTCAGTTTCATATCAGTTATTTTAAGGATGTTATTGACTTCTGATATAGAAAGCTTTCCTTACAATGTGTAGCAAGCTGTCAGATTCCAATCATTGGAGATGTTTTCTACTGGAGTTGGACAATCTATTATTTGTCATCCCTACCTAATTGAATCTGGTAGTAGGTTTTGTTTTCTGTCATTGCTGAAAGATTCTTAAAAGTTTCCTTTTCCCAGGAAGAAGTTTGTTCTTTCATCAGGTATTATCCTTACATTGCCAGGGTTTGATATGCAATTACTCAGAAAACACCACATATAAGATGATGCCAGATTTTAATATCTCTGTGTCCCTCTATCTTCAGAGTATTTTATTAGGTCATTCTCATCTGGCAAAATTGGTCAAGTTACCCCTAAATATCCATTGAGCTCTTTGGCATATTTAGGTAGGATTTGGATATTGATATTTCCTAGGGATCAATACAAAGGAAGTGCTGTTTCTACTTTTCATGTGTTTAGCTTAGGTTTATTATTGGATGAAATAATAAATTGGCAACAGTTCTTTTGATTTCTGTAGTTCATCCTTCTCTGGAGAAACATCATTATCACTTGATTTTTATCTTAAACTTCTGTATACATTGTAGCTGGAGTTAGTGCTTTGTTCAACTTGGTATTCAAATCCAGTGCTGCTTTGGGAGGAATGTTACTGCAGTGTATACTTAAATAGTGTGGATAATGTGGAAGGAGTAAGAAATACTTACTTTTAATGTCTTAATGGATCCTAAATTCACACAAGTTGAAGAGTATATAGAGGGCATTCAAAGTAGTAAATCCATCATTCTTACTAGTCTCCTCTAGGGAATTTTTTTCCCATCCATAGTCTGTGTAGGATATTTAACTTCTTTCCCAGAAATAAGTCAGCTACCTAAGTCAGTTCCACATTTATTCAAATGTTTTGATTCCTGAGATGCTTCCTAGAGCTTTCTTGAAGATCAGTAGCTCACTTATCTCAAATTCAATTACATGGAGACATGAAGCATTTGTACTGTCTCTGCACAAGCCAGTGTTAACTAAAAAAAACTTTTCAAAGCACACTGCCAATAGTTCAAAATATCCCTAAAGTAATTAGAGTCTCAGATGTATGTAGCCTTCTAAATTGAAGTAGTCACTACCAATATCATTAAGATTTTGGCATTTCATGGTGTACGTATGTCATATATGCATTTCAGGAGAGTATTGTTTTTCATACGTAGAACTAGCTTCCTACTTTGTTTCTGGAGTGTGCTTATGGTTAATATTACCCACTTTTTATATCATTTCAGGAGTATGACGATGGTTATGGAACTGCTTATGATGAACAAAGTTATGATTCCTATGATAACAGCTATAGCACTCAAGCACAAAGGTAAGTTTCCAAATCTGCTGTAACTACATTTGAAATAATCTACAGTTGCAAAGTTTGTTTTATTTAAAGATTTTTTTCAATTTCATCTTAAACAGCAAAAATGTTAAGAGGCTTATTAGAAATAACCCCCAGTGTTACTTGTCTCTGGTATCACAGAAGTATAAGTCAAGTTACTGAGTGGTTGAAAGAAAACAAAAATGGGATTAGAAACAAAGTTTTAGTGATGTTAAATCATAAATAAAAGTTTTCAAAAGTTCAGGAAAACTTAATTCAGAATCATTTTGGGAGAGGCATGGCAGGGAGGAGAAAAGAGTAAAAATAACTTTATAAAGGATATTAAATCATTTGAAACAGAGCTGTTTGCATTTTATTAGTACTTAAACGTGGTTATATTCCAGTGTTTTACCTTTATTTGGTGTAAAAAAGTACACCCTTTAGCTTTTTTTACTCCTTTGTGGAATTGTCTTTAACAAATTTGAATCTCTTGCCATTTGTGTTCCTTCCCCCATTTTATTCTCAGCAGGATTTTTAAGCACTTCAGATGTATTTTGTTAAAGTTTTGCTTTCTTCAAAGGAGTCACTATTTGGAAATGCCATGAATTACGAGGAATACTAATGTGTCCCAATGATGGGGAAAATTTTATGAAGTGCAAACTATGTGTATTAGGTGGTAGCTTGAATTTAATGGCAAATATCACATGACATGTTATTTAGCAGCTTGGCTGATTGTCCCCACTCTTAAGTACTTCTAATGTACATGCCTAGAAAGGGAACTTCAGTACACCTTTCACTGTGTTGCAATTTATTCTCACTCTTTTTCTCTTACACCAAGCATTCATAGTTTGATCAGCAGTAGATTTTGTAATGTCACTGAGAATTTCTTGAGAGTTTTATGGCAATAAACTTCAAATGGTTGAAGCAATGTTGAGAAAAGATAAAATGCTGTAGTACTGCATTACTGCTTTGGTTATTTGGGGGTGATAAGAGCTTCAAACTTTGCCCACTGGGAAGAAGATGACAGTAGGAAGGAAATAGTGGATATTGTGATGTTGGTAAATATGGCTTAGGCTGTTTTACCTTCTGCTAAGTATTTAAGACTTTTTTACAATGTAGCCTTATCTGAAATAGTACAGAACTGTTCACAGCAAGTTGAGAACAAAGCTGTTTGCACCTGACATCTGCTTTGCTGTAGTGTTGACACACCCAACTTAAATTTTGTTGTATAAACAAATGCTTTCCTTTGTGCCTCAACTTACTCAATTCGAAAAAACTTAATGGAAAGTTCAAGTGTCATTACTGTTGAGAACTAACAGAATGAATATGCCTTTGTTTCTTACACTTGGCTCCTACATTAAGCCACTGAAAATTGATTTAAAAAATATAAGAAACTAGCAGTGTAGGACCTCCAGAATATGAGGCTCTGTAGAATGTTACACTTACGAGAGCAGCTGCTGGTAATGGATTTTTTCCCAAAAAGAAAATTACCAAAATAGTTCTCAACTTTTATGTTGGTAATTCTGTTCTGTTTTACTGCTTCTAGTGTTGGTAAATGGGTTTACTGCACACAAACATTTGGACTTCATTACAAAGTCATTTGCCTGAGCCAAAACTAAACATTACTTGGATTTGATACTTTTTTTCCATGTTAAGAAGGTTTTCACTAAGGTTTTTTTCCTTTGAACTAAAATTAGTAAGAAGCAAATCTCCCAAGAAATTATGCTTGTAAAAGAGTAATACATAAGAATATGTATAATATTTTTAGATATAATATGTACACATGCTTAGCTGTCCGGAAGGAGATAGTTCATAAAATGATTGCTCTACTTTGTATTTTACATGTAGTTTCACAATACATATGCTGTCAGATTTTTGTTGTATTCATTATCTTCTGAATGATTAGTTCATTTTTTTCCCCCTAATTTTAAGTGCTGCATGGTACATGAAAACAAGAAATGATTCACATGTTCAGTTCTCACAGGATATTGACACTCATTTTCTGGCATATTTTCTGGCTTGGCAAAAAGTTTTTTAGGATTGTATTGGCAGGCAAAAAGTAATAACCATAAACAGCCATCTGAGCTACCTAGAACAGCATTCCTATCTTTAATCTGAATATCAAATAGTAGCCCATACTTTAAAATGTCATTTTGTAACCACTAAGAGATACTTATCATATTAAGGTGCATTCCAATGCGCTTATTACGACGGAAATTAGCAAAAGTGTATTGTTTTCATAGTTCAGCCTTATCATTCTTGATATTTTGCCCTCATAAAGCATGGAAAGAAAATACTGTTGCATGTAGAGGACATTGACATGTTTAAAGTGCATCATTTAGTGATTAGTATTTGTAAATAACTTCTTCTCTTTCCTGTTGTAAATTGGAAGTAGTAACTTTAAAGTGATAGTATTTCTAATGTGTCTTTTGATATTAATTTCTCTAGAAGATTGTGATATTAATGATACTGAGTGTTAAAGAGGAAATTTGAGAAACAATTAGTTAACTGAAGAGATGGGTTTGCTCACTAAATTATTTGCAGTAGTTTTTCAGTATATGAACCCTCTTCCTGAATGTCATCAAACTTAGTTAATGTTCGCAAGTGTACACTCTGTGATATGGTGTAGACAGTTGAAATAATCATTTTTGCTTTAAAATTTTTGTTTATTTTAGTGATTTCTCTGTTAGATGGAAACTTGCAATAGAATTGGAAATATCTCTAGAAATGGTGTAGATGTGTAAGATGTTGCATAACAGCACATCTTTGATATCTGTGCACAGGAGTAAATTCTCCAAATTTGACCATTCAGTACAACACAGCATGACTCTCCTTTATTGTTTTTCATTTTGATGTTTCTAGTGTATTACCCAGAAATGGACAAATATAAGATGGACTGGGATGAGGGATATGGTCAGATATGAAAAATAGCATACTATATATTTCTGTGTGCATTAAGGTAGTTGAGACTTTGCATGCCTCTGCAAACAATTCTATCTTTCTATAATTGAACTGCTTGCTGCTACTAAATCATGTGTGTTTAAAAGTTTAATGGCATTTTATTTGACATTGTGTGAGACTCTATCCTTGCTGTGCTTGGAAATCTGAAGCTTTAGTTAAAACCTGTCACAGCACTAATAGAGAAAGAAATATCAGTTTTCTCCAAGTTCTCATCTATCTTAATGCCCTGTAATCCTATAAAAAAATTGTTTTCCTTTAAAATATTTTCTTATCCACAGTTGTTTGTGCAACAAAGCCACAAATAGTGCTTCAGGGCGTCTTTTAACAGAATTATTTTTTATGGTCAAAAAGACATAAAAAAAAAAAAAAGACAAAAAACCTTGGAGCTGTATTGAGCTCTACTAGTTATCTTAACTGATTTTTAGAAGAGATGGGACTATAGGTGTATTTTTTTCAGAGGATTATTAGATGATATTTTTACCAGTATAAACTGGGATGGTCAATCAACTGGCTGTTCAGTATTGTTATAAAAAATGAAAGCAATCTAAAATTAATTTAACAAAATATTTCTCAACTTCTAAAAATCGAACACTAGCAAACATTTAAAGTAGCCAAGACAGTTTTATCTTAATAAAGTATAATGAATGCTGTCAAAATCTATGGTCATTTATGATTGATACTCAGTGCCTAGCTAAGGAGAACAGCAGGACTAGGCTGAATGTTACTCTGTCATGCAGGGCAGATTTCACATTATAGAGTTAGTTATCTCTTCATGAAATTTCTTCTATATACATATGTAGTAATTAAACATGTGCAGTTGTATGCCAAAGAGCTTTTTGGAGTCTTATGCTAGAATGTGAATTGCAAATGTGAAAAACCATACTCACGGCTCCTGGTGCTGGTATTTGACTGTGTTAGGTAACTGTAGACTTGTCAGCTTCCCTCACCAGCATGTATAAATCCTTACACAACCTAGTCAACTCTTAAAGGAGTTCCCCAAATCTGTCTAGAACTCTAATTCTGTATTTGGATTTATTGAAGAAAGTAATGGGACTTTTAATGGCCTGATGTTAATCCTAGACCAATTTTATTATGAAAATTCAGAGAAGAATACTATGGAGGAAGCAGGAGCATTTAGTTGGGTCTTCATTTAAATAAGTAGATCAGTTTAAACATTTTTAGCATGAAGAAAAGTATTATTTACTCTAAATCTCTGAAATATGTTTCAAATTGAGCAAAAGTGCTTTTGTCCCTTAGTGGCTTCATACATGATCTGCACAAGTGTTTGTGAAGACAATAGGGCAAAGGGAAATGGATGCTAATAAATCAATTGTTGCTGTCAGTTCACTGTTTAATGTTCTCTAGAATACATAAGATTTATCACTGAGGAATTGTAGAATAATGGTAGTATATGGAAACAAAGTCCACCAGGGAGATGTACTACATCATTCGGATTTAGCGCTGCCATCTGCTTAATAGCATTGAGATGACTACAGAGGTACTTATGATCAACCATTCATAGCCGTGACAGATGCTGCAGAGAGTTAACATCCCAGAGAATGAGGTTTGTTACTAAAATTCAGATTATGTGACAAGGTTGCTGAGAAAGGGGGCTGGGTTTGTTACCTCTCCAACAGCATTAAAGGTTTACTGTGTGCTTTTAAGTTTAGTATCAAGAGAGAATGGCTAACACAGTTACTGTAGTACCAAAAAAAAAAAAAATGTGGAGAACCCCATCTGTCTGCTTCATGGCACTCAGAAGTTTCAAATAACTTCTTTAGGCTTGTCTGCTAGCATTTAAACGGGATATTTATTTTCCTAGAAAAAAAAATGCCTTTCCTTTGTCTACCTACATTGGTTTTTCTTTCAACAGAGATAAGTGGACTCAACTATAAAAGGAACAGTTTGTATGTCTTTAGGCCTGTGCCCATTCAGGGGCAAGAATAAATCATTCATGTACAAATGTCATTTTGTGTTTAATTATAGCTTATAAATTTGATACTGTTTTAGGTCTTTAGCTAGGGTGATCTCACCTTCACTCCATTGCAGAATTTAATCTAAATACTGATATGAAAGGGGTAAGATTGGGATGTAGGGTAATTGCTGGTTTTGTCTACATTCTTCTGTAATGTTTTCTGGTTTCCTATTTGCCCGTTAATGCCACAGATTTCTCTTGGCAACAGCCACTGTACCATCGGCTTAACAGAGTGTTTCTCAGTTGCTCTTCTTGCATATCTAACAATAATTGCTACCATTTCAAATTACACCAAAAGGTGATACATTCAATTACCCGAAAGTTGCCTGTAAACCTTAGAGTCGTCCGGTCAAGCAAATCTGAATTGAGGGAACTGGCAAATTCTCTTTAGTATACCTATGTGTCTCTTCAGTGCCTCTAGTTCACTCTGTGTTTATTGGTTAATGTGTTGGGAAGTGAGAAGTACATGCTGCAACTTTATTTTAAATTATTTAACTAAAAGTGTAAAAAGATAAATGCCCGTGTAATAATTCTTAAGTATGTTAAAAGCCCAGTGTTATGAATGCCATGTGGTGAGGCCTTATTCTTTACCCTTCATTTCAACAGTGAATGTTTCAAGAGAAAAAATTTCTCTAAAGTAGGGTAAATGGCACAATGACCCTGTAGTTTGAATGGTTTGAGGAAGTTTGTTTTGTTGCTTGTGGTAGTTACTTGAGAAAAAGTACCTGGGTGTCAGGTCTAAAAGAGGACTAAAAAAAAAAAAAAGACCTACCTTGAAATCAGGCAAAGGTCATTGTTCAACTGATGCCCAGATAATACAACTAAATTTAGAGATTTTTAATCCTTCAGGTTTCTAAATCTCCAATTTTGTGTCACTCCAGAGGTACCTTAATTTTGAGAGAAGCTGTTTCATACAGTATAGTTATTGCCAAGACTCAGAGACGCGATCTTTCCCATTCTCCATTAGGAACTCAAATTTTCAGGTGTATTCTGAAATTGTGTGTAGTAGTCATACAAAAGATGATGACACAGCTGTTTATAAGAGGAGGATTTTCTTAGAGCTGAGTGTTTGTATTTGAAATTAGCTTATGGAGGTGTTGCTATTGGTATTTGAAAGTTAATTGCTAACATTTTTTGTGATGCTCCATGTTTTAAATTTACATTGTTAAGTTTGTCAGCAATCATGGATTTCTGGGGTGTATAAATATGCATTATATGCAAAATAGTGTCTTTTACTGTAGCTTCTCAATATGTAATTCTTTGGATTTTAGTGCTAGTAGCTGTTTGTATTTTATGCTCTGACTTACAAATCAAATCAATCTATGGCAGTTTGATTTCTGGGGATAGTGCAAATGGCTAGTATTTTGCAATTTTTGCTTATCAACACCTGGTATGTACAGGCTTATTGGAAGTTATAACTTTGCACAAATAAAGCCTCAAAAAGCATTAACATAAACAAGCTAATGTATCTTTTAACAGAAAATCCCTGCCATGCGGTTTTCTCTCAATTTTTACACTCATATTATTGGAAGAGATTATTTTCTGCAGTTTTTCAGATCTAGTTCTTCAGATTTAGATAGATGTTTTCCTTTTTTTGTTACCTGTTAAAATGTGACAAGAAATACCTCAGTAGCACAGATAACTTTAGTTGGAATCTGTATAGCATACATGCTTGAATTTTTTAAAATTGGTTTACAGAAATCCGTTCTGAAACCTCAGTAAACATGAATAAGACGAAGGTAATTCAAGTGTAATGATTGAAAAAACCTTTAAAAGAAAAATTAATCTTAACATAAGTATATTGTATGCTACACTCCTAAAATTGGAAAAGGATTTTAGAATCCTTATCATGTTGACATTAGATTCCTTCACTATTTGAGGAATATTGGGATTACTTTTAATTTGTACTAATTATAGTTGGTAAAACGCTTTTTAGTTACAAAAAAATAATTTTGTTTTGTTTCATGGCTTTGCTATTAAACTTAACTATGAATATGCCTCAATGTTTGGAAAACAAGTAAAATTGCGTTTAAACATAAATTTAGAGACCTGTTGGAGAAAACTTACATAGAGGTGTTATAGTGGTACAAAAAGTAGTAACATGAAATTTTAAATATTTGAGGAATCCAAGAAAGGAGTTGCTTCATAAAATTAGATTAGTCATTTTGCATGATTGGTTTAATTTTACTTAGGTGATTTTAATGCATCTTAAACTGGGTGGTTGAATTAAAGAGGTTTAGTATTTGCCAGTATTTAGGATTTTTTTCCTCGAGTGATTACACAGGTGAAAACATGACAAAAGTATAGGTCAAATAGGATCTTTTAAGAAGTCCTTAATAGGAAGAAAAACTCATTAAAATTGAATATTTTAAAAGTATTACATGCTATATTACTATTAATGGTAGCTTGTGGAATTAGTCATAGTTAAAAATACCTTAATTGTACGAGTGCTTCAATTTAATTATATTTTTTTTAAAAAAGATACTTTAAGCTTGGATGATGAAGGTAACAGAGGAGGAGAGTATCCAGTTGCTAGGTCTCAGCAGGATGCTGCATCATTGCCACTAGATAAATAGTCTTTGGAGACAGAACTTAGATAATGAGACTTCTAGATCTTACGAATTAAAGTTGTTATTCATTTAGACATAACTTTTCAAGTGTCTTACATAATAAACTTTCTGCCGGTTTCATTAAGAGATACAAAGATAAGGAAGAGAAACTACATAGTCTCTCTATGACTAGAGAAAAGACAGCATCATAAATTCACACCTGCAGTAGGTAGTTAAGAATATATATAAGGTAGTTTTATTTTCCCCTGGGTGGGGTGGAGAAGGAGCTTCACTGGAAACTTACACTTGGAAGCCGATGTGTGTTAATTGGATGAGAGGGGTATGAGAAATCAGGCTTAATCAGTTCAGAACATACTTTTATCACAGATCACCTTTTTGTAGATGAAGATTTGACACTATTTTGCTGGTTAACAGTCAACATACTATTTCTGCTTACTAGCAGTAATTGAAAATTGCAGTTTTTCTCTTAGACTATCCAGTAGTATTTGGTTTGCTTTCAAGGGAAGAAATATCTCGCCTCTTTCTGTTGGTGAGGAAATATCTATTTAATTGGGCAACTTTAGAAAACGGTGATGGTTTCAGGAAAACTTCAAATTGGTCTGTCTTGTTTCTCTTGCTTGTATTTCATTTTTGAAAAAATGCGGGGTGCTGTAAATTGCACTTTGAAGCACAATTTTGGCATCATTCATTTGACAGATGATGAAAAATAGTTTAGTAACCATCAGAATTTGAGGTTTAGTGTGGTGTAATTGTCAGGTGCAATGTGCTTGGAACATGCATGTTAAGTAGTGGAGCCCACATAAGTTCAACAAACAAGTCTTAGCAGTGAAGTAGATTGAATTTTTTAACACAGTAGGAAGAGATCTGCCTTAGTGTACTTGGAGAGGCAAGGCTTAAACCATGCTTGTATAAGGGGAATTAGAGAAGCCCTGGAAAGATCTCAAACATGGTAATACACTGCTTTTAAGATCTGTCAGTTGCTTGTGATTGTGCAGCCCTGGAAACAGTTACATAATGTCTTTAACCAAATACGTTCATTGATGGCACTCTTTTTGAATTATAAACATATAAAACTGGGATGGAATGATATGTTTTTTCTCAAATGCTCTTCAATGTCGACTGAGTAAGGATATCAAATTTCTAGGAAGCTGATGGAAGTTGTACCATTACTTCGGTAAATCAGACAAAGTCTGTGTATCTTACTGAGTAGTAATTCTAATGACAGAATGTTGACATACAGTCTGCAGTTTGTGGATGATGACGTATTAGAGGAAGTGTCTTGTAGTCTGTGGCGAGTAATATCTTAGAACCCTAACAACATCTTAGGCCTGGCTCAAGAGGGATAACAAAGAAATAGATGAATAATACCCATAGCTCCTTCCAATATTGCAATGGATAGTCTAAAGGTTTTCACTGATACCTGTCAGATCTTCATTGTTTTCTGCTGCTTCCACTGTCCTGAGTAGTCTCGTCTGTTTGGAGGGGAAAAGGAAGAAAACACATCCTTTGCCAATTTTAATGTTCATGTTGATTGACATCTCTGTTCTCCGTTTATTGATTGGAACGCATTTGGTACACACCTGGATAGTTTAAGACTTACAGTTTAGTTTCCTCTTAGAGCAGTCTAGTTCACTTCCCCCAAACTGCTTTGTTAACCAGACAAATGTGATGTGGGGTGGCTGGGGCTTGGTCCTAATTCGCAAGCCAAAGCAGAATGCTGGTGTTCACGCAGCCTGAATTTCTAATTTTTCTGCTGGTGCTTTCTTGTTTGATGTAGTGAATTTCTGACATTTTTATTTAGCATTTCTCATGTTTAGGAATGAATTGTTGCTGTATTCTATTCACAGTTTCAAGGTAAAGCTTTAGCTCCCTGCTGCTGCTGTTCCTGAGAAGAAGCATTATTTGTAATGTGTGCTTCAGTCACCTCTACTACTTGCCATTTACCTTTCTCAGTTTGAGAGACGGAACATGAGTAAAGTGGGGGGAAAAAAAAGAAAGACTGGATGAGTTCACAGACAGCAATAGCTGGGCATTTTCGATGGCAAAACTGTTAGCTTTTGGGAACTGTGTATAGTTCTGCCAGAAATATGTAGACAGACATAATTCTGTGCCTGGTAAGTAGCACCAGAATGCAGATACTTCTGAGGGCATTTCACTATTCAGAAGGCAAATTTATTACAATTTCTAAATAGTGATAGTTAAGGGAGTCCTTGAGGGGGCACTCTGGTCATCTTTTAGGATTATAGGTAATAGATTTGCTATTTGTATCATTTTTATGTGTTTTATAAAACTTTCACATACAGGTCTCTGCTTTCTGAGATCATTACCGGTTTTACAGACAAACTGAGATGTAGGGATGAGAGTATGGAACAAAAACTTCTGCTAAGAAGTGACAAAAATGGGCATTAAATAAAAGTCTGTCTGCAAGATGACAGAGAAGTGGATCTCCTCTTGATATCTTGGTTTTACGCTATCCTGCTGTAAGCTGAGTTACAAAATATGGTATTTTAGTGATCCACAGAAACGTTAAGAGCAGATACTTAACTCAGTGTTCAAGACAATAATGGAGTTATGAGAAACTTCATTACAGTGATTGTTGTCTTGAAAATAACTTTTGAGACACTATTCTTTGTTTACTGTTGACAAATGCTTTTTGATATCAGAAGCAGCTGAGCATGAAGATCTGATAGGAATGATAGAAAGAGGCTTGTCCTTGTGCAAGATTTCAGTTCAGATGTGATCATATCAGTCAGGGTCTGTCATATGAGACCTCTTGCTAGAGAGAGCCTCATCCTACTTTGCTGCTGTTCTGCATGATGTCTATGTAGAAAGAAGGACAAAGGTGATGCTTGTGGAGCTACTCTTAGCACAAAAGGAAACATTAGTGTCTGGGAAGGGGTTTTTTTAGTCACTGTCTGAAAGTGCCTTGGCTTCTAACTGAAGGGATCAGTCCCAGTGTTACTTGTGATACCAATGTGCAAAAGAAAAAGCAGATTTTTTTTTTTCCATTTTTCCCTAGTTAGCGTTGAAAGAAGCTGTACTGGTTGCAAAGGCTGTTTTTTCATCACTGAAAATGAAGAAAGTTTCAGTTCATTCAGTGCTTAAACCCAGTAACCAGCCTTGTCAGTGCTTAAGTCTGGGCTTTTCCAGTGAACCAGAAGCTTTCAAAGACCTTTTACTCTCCCTGTTATGATCCTGACTGGGAGCCCAGGGAGTCATAAAGGTTCTGTGATCCTCTCATGTTAAAGTAAGGTGAAGTGACACCAGATGACCAGCTAAAATATTTTGCTTGTAGTAGAAACAGCTTGAACCTGGAAAAGGATAGTAATCAGTGTGGTCTCCAACTGATAAATCTATAAGAAAGAAAATAAAGGGAAAAGAAGAAAAGGAAAGGAGAGAAAGAGTCAAAGTATCTGGATCACCACCCTGGCTTCCAGCATTGTCTCAGATCTGGTAATCTTGGGTGGTGTGTGCACACACAACAAAGTTTTCTGTCACCTTTTAAGTTCATCTTAGCTGATTTGCATACTAGACAAGCAGAGGCAGATCTGGTGCCCGGTGTTCATCTCTCTTATTAGCCTTTTAGTCTGAACATATAGTTTCCTTTGAGACTTAGATAAGTAACTTGGCAGTACAGCCCCAAGGAAGGGAAGCCTTACATCCTTGGATATACTCCCTGCTTCCTTGGGCAGCATTCCTTAGACTAAGCATGAAGGCCACAACTTGTCCTTGAAGCTTGTGTGTGGAGGAATGTTTGAGGCATTAACTCCTTCAGTTCCTTACACTTCCCCTACCAGCCAGGCTCCCTGCCATACTACTTTTGTTTCAAATGCAGAAATGGCATAATGTTGTTTCTAAAAGATGTCTATCAAATCTAAAGATCTGTGGCAATCACATTCATTAATCACAAGATATTTTGACTACCTTCATGTATTTTTTAGAAATACTATAGAACACTTGCACTGTGCGGTTGACATGCCTGTTCCAGGATTGTCCCAAAAATAGCCTAATGACCTATTCCGATATCTTCATGAGTGTTAGGTTGAAACTATACCATTCTGTTGGTATCTGTCCCCAGAGAATATTCAAACATCTCTAGACAGAATAAGCTAATAGTTAATAAAGTAGAAAAGGTAAAACTTCCTTAAGATTTAACCATCATGTCAAGATTAGTTACTGCTATTTGTTTTTTTCATAAAGATTTGTTCTATTATGGTGTGCCACGATATTTTCAGAAACAATCAGCTTAGCAGAAAAGCCCGAGAAATTCAGGTCATATTCCACAAGACCTTTGATGGCTTATGTTGAATACCTCTAAATTAAAGTATTTTAAGATATTCCTCACAGTACAGTGGTTCTAGGAAAATGGCAGGAAGCTTTCCAGTCCTCTGTTTTACTAGAAAATAAAGCTCTTCTCAGGCTTTATGTCCATCAGTGATGCAGTGCTGAAATCTGAGGGTGCTCTTTTCTATCTCAGGCTGTTTCTTGAACAGAGAAAACAGGCACTTCCCCTTGACCCTACTTAAACTAATTAAGCCTCAATTCACGCATTCTCTAAGCATTGTAGGATTAATGCCCAGCTTTCCCAGTTAAAGCAACTTCGGTTTATTGTTGTTTGCTAACCCCTCCATACCATTAGGTAGTTCCAAGCTTTTATGTTGACATGGAAAAACAAAGCATTTTTTTCTTTGCCATCTCTGTCTTCTCTCTTGTCAGCCCAAAGACATTGTGCTGGAATGGGAATACAAAAGAAGTTAAATATGATATAAGCAGGGGCTGTATATGTACAAAATACCTGAATCACAGCTGATACTCTAGTGTTGATTGCATTAGTACTGTTTACTTGATGGTTAGGAAAATTCTTGAAAACAGCTGACTATACCATGTAATGCAATTACCCACCTACAAAGTAGACACCTGGAGAAGTAAGGAAAAATTAAGAAAAGAAAATTGAAGAAAATGGCCTCAAGAAGACATTTTACATCTGAAAATATAGTAACTCAAAGCAGACTCCAGGTTTAGTCGTGCTGGGTTAAAAATGAAAGGATCCAAGGCATGTTCTTTCCTTGTTCTGAAAGGAGGGAGGCACATGAGGTAAAGAAAATGAACCTGTTCTGTGGCTTTGTTCTCCTTTCTGTGAGACAAAATGAAAGGAATAGGAAGAAAAGGGCTTCCCTTGCAGAATAAATCCATTAAAGGGAAATACAGAGCTTGAATAGTCTTCAGTCAGAATGCTGAGATGCAAGAGAACCTACATAAAAAAGTATAAATGTCAAGGATGCTTTTAAAACAAAAATTGACATCATACCTTCTGTCCAGAGGAATAATTATTTAATATAGCTACCTAATTCTTCAAAACAGAATTGACGTCAACTATCTCACTTAGTGAGTTCAGATGTACAATTTAGATGTTTGGTATTACAGGTTCCTTTGACTAGGTGTCCTTTTAGCAGGTGATTGCTTTGGAAAAAAAAAAAAAAAAAAAGTTCTGTATTTGAATGAAGCTGTAACTTCATCTACAGTACTAGATTTTTCTGTAATTCCTCTAAAAAAACCCCTCAGTTATCTTTGGTCTTGGTTCTGAACTCCATGGGCTACTCAGACTCTGTTACAGGTAAAACAATAAAGTAATCTTTTTAATGTTTTCTTTCTTACCCATAATTCCTTACAGCCATCTGTATGTACCCTTTTCTTTGGGTCATAGTCTTTAAGTTGTCTCATTTGATGTTTTGCTTTTGTTTAACATATGGTTGAATTGTGAGAGCATTGGCATTGTTCACAGAGCCCAAATGAAAGCAGTTGGAGTAGAGTATTGAACTGCACTAGGCAATTTTATTTCCCATTATAACTTGTACTTTTTGAACAGATTAATTTTGATGGGTCATGATACACTTTCAGTATAAGTAAAAGATTTTTTTCCTTTCTGGTGTATATTCATTTTGCAGTTTACATGATGTAAAATTAGTCATTTTTTTGTTTAATAGATATTTTAGAACTAAAACAAAACACTGCACAAGTAATTTTGACAGGATTGACAGATACAGGGATATGGCTCAGCTGCTAAACTTGATGACAGCCTTTAAATAATAGTACTGTGTGGAAGGATGGTGAACATCCGTTTTAAATTTGTTGTCAGAATAAAGACTTTTATCACTGGTTGCTGCAGGGTAAAATTATGTTATTTCTTATGCTTCAAACTTTGTCCTTGTTAGTCTGGGGTCCACATCACATGGACTGACAAACCATAAATAACACTTAGGTTGCCTACACATATTTTTTGTGGGTCTTCATAGTGCATTGTGTTTAAGCTTTTGTTTAGGAAGCCTTATGCTAGCAATAACACTCATCCACACTTTTTAGATACAAATTTGCACACACTAGAACTGCTATTTCTGGCCTGGAATTTTTGTGTGTTTTAGAACTTTACTTTAAAAAAAACAAACCAACCAAACGAAAAAAAACACCAAACTGAAACACCAGGAACCCAAACACAACAAATGATCTTTGTCTTATGTCAGTTTAGAAGTGATCATGATGTGTTGTTTGTTTTATATAAATGCTTTACCTGCTAATTCATTTTAAGGCTATAATTGCTTTTTCTTTCTGGTTTTTATTTTGTTAGTGATCAGTCTAATGATAGAAACATTTTGTCAATAATAGTAATTACTTGCTAGTGATCATATATTAGTGATTTCCCTCTCACTCAGATGGTAATGACTTGGTGGCATCAGTTTGTAGAGTATTTTCCAAATTTTTTCAGCCCTGGGTCTGGCTGTGGTTAGAAAGAAAAGGAAATAAACAATTAAGACACTTGCTTTTGATGTCCTGCAAACATGTTGAATAGACTTTTGCTCCGTCAACTATGAAAAGGACTATACATAGCTATACTTATAGAAAATATGAAAGCATAAAGGAAAAGTAGTATGTAATAAGGTTTCTTCAGTTTCCATTCAGTGGTATTAATACTAATAGAAATGCCATTATGAAATGGAAAACTGTGTTAGGTCATGGTTATGGTATTCATACATACTTCTGAATCCTAATGACTGCAGATTTCTGCTTTAACTTGGTTCCTATTGTCACTTCTTGTCTCCCTATTAAAATGATAGCATTTACATATGTGCACATTTGTCTTGCTTTGAAGACACCAACTTGTACATGCATAGCAACTGTACAACCCTCCAATCAGCAAGATGCTTGTTCTTCTTTCATTTTTCAGTGAATTCAAAGATGCAAAGGCAAAATACTAGGCAACAGTAGGTAATGAAAAGAAGTTTATATGACAAATTAATTGTTTCAGTACCTACACCACCTGCTCTTCTTTCATTGACACTTGTAAGATGTTCAACCTTCCCACCTAAGTATAATTTTAAGTATAATATTCCTACATCCACATTTACACTGCGGACCACGGACTCAGTGATTGAAAAAAATCCTAAATTAATGTAAATGTGGTTTATTTTCTCTTCTAATTAATGAGCAAACAGGACCTAAGTTATTATTGTCACATGGATGCTTATCTTTCTTACCTTAGGGCATGTCTATATCCTTCAAGCTTTCTTTTCAAAAGTAGAATGTGTAATGATAAGCATTGCTTCTTAAAATGTAACTGCATTATTCCTTTTCTTCCTACTTCCCTCTTCCTGTACAGTGGAGCAGATTACTATGACTATGGCCATGGACTGAGTGAAGAAACATATGACTCTTATGGTGAGTAGCTTTGAGCTGAATGACTACAGTAGTAGACTCTTGAAAAAATATAATTAAAGAAGAATTTCCATAAGGAAATTCAGTTCTGCAGTGGATAACAGCTGTTCAGGGAGGGATTCCTGCACTGTCATGGAGCTCCTCATGTGGTTATTGAGAAAAATAGACAGAGGTTTCTGTGGTCTGTTAGCAACATAGTCATGTGAAACTAAAATCAAAGAAATAAAAAAATAAAATCTAAATTGTGCTGCAAAGTACCCTTTTCATGTCACATTCAGTGAGATTTAAGAAAAAAAGAAATGAGCATGAGGACCTTTTTTCAGGAGATGTTTTCAGCTGAAAGCAAATGCTTCTAGTGTGGCCCAAGTGGCATTGAAACTTGGTACAAGGATAAGAATGTGCTGCATTTCTCAGCTGAATCAGGGCCTTATTGAGTGCATTTTAGGCTTGTATGTTCTTTTTGTATTCATTTTCATGCATCTGTTTTGTGAAATCAAGCAGTGAGTCATTATGTAAAGGTTGTGAAAGTAGTTTAGGTAGCTAATAGACATGAGGACGGTGGGTTATTCATATGGAGACAAACCAATGCGTAATGAAGCAAAAAAACATATGTCAGTGGTAAAGATCACTTTTTTTAAGCTAGAAGTTTGGTAGTGACAGGCTTAATTAAAGAAATCTGTTACAGATTAAAAGCATAAAGCATATTAAACACCTTTGCTTAAGGGATAAATGTTAAATCTCTGGCTTGAGATCAGAGAAATATAATCTGGATCACTGAAACGTTTGAGGACTGCTGGTAACTAAAGAGTTGTGATTCTGGGTAATGGACACTTCAGTGATTCTAGAGCTCTACTTAAAATTTTCCTTGGTGTATTTCCTGACCTCCATTTGGAAGTGCTTCCTGCTGAAAACTAAAATGACCTTAACTAAGTTGTGATAAATGCACCTAATACAGAAGCTTGCTCCATGTTGTCTGCTTAAACTAATTGTTTTGCTTAAGGGGAAATTCAGTTCATCAAAAGAAGAGGTCATTTGAAATTCCCCTCTCCCCCGGCACTTTCAGTTGGTATCGGTAGATACATAGCTTAAATCTTTATTTCAGCATTAAAATAAACTGTTTGCTTTTATAAGCCTGATATTTCTAAGACTATTTCATGAATGCAAAATTGATGGAGGAAAAAATGTGTGAAACAGGTTAATGTAGATAGTTGACTGGTGAAAAATGTAGATTCCTGTATTTAAGGTTGAAAATACGGATTTTTTTCATTGCTTTTGCATTTAAAATTGTTTTTCTATTTATCAAAGAACAGCCACGCAGAATATTAAGTGATGTACTTACTCAAGTTGAGGCGGCTATAAATACCTTGAAGAATGATTGTTACAGCCACTGAAGTTTTTGCATATACAAGTAGTTATACACTTTATTACTTAACTAGCTGACCCTCAAGTACATTATTAAGTGCAGAGTTACATAACAATAATAATCATCCTTACAGTATGTAAAGAATATTAGGTGTCTTGAACTACAATTCATAGTGAGCAGATAGTGGCCTTGTGCTGGCCAGGAGGAAACAGATTCCCAGGAAGTACCTGAACTTTTCCTTCTCTGAAGCTCAGGTGCCAATCCAGAGGACATAAGAAGAATATCAGTATTTTTAGGATTTGGAGCCCTGAATGGCACAAAAATGAAAACTTGCTAAAAAGGTGACTCTTTACTGGTTTGACCAATTCTTGAAAAGGAGCAAGTATTCCCCTTAAACTGTAATCAAGACTGCTTTTTACATTTAAACAGCTCTTGCAGCAGTGCTTAAAAGCTAGGGTATTTTTAATTCTTATCCCTCAGCCAGATGCCTTTACAGTTAGGCTAGGGTTCTTTTCCTTGCTTAATATCCTTGGTTTTTGTGTGATGAAGAAGCACAAGAAGTTGCTTCTCATGTATATTATTCTGTTAACAGATTCCTGTGACACTCTCCTAAGGTACAGGTTTAATTCTTTGTCTTACACCAAATTTAAACTTGTTCCTTTTATCACCTAGGCAAGTGTTTTGACCACCTTGGTATGATACATAACCAAGGCTCTGCAGGCAACAACCTAAATTTTTAAAAATTAAGTAGCTAGGATAAGACTTCTATGAAGAAATAGTGACATTGGATCTTTGATTTAGGAGATTCTTCTCACCTAATTTCAGATATCTACTGTCTGAGCAAGTTACCTTTCAAAGTACAGGGGTTCTTTGTTGACTTTTTATTTTTTTTTTAATGGACTAGAAAGACAAAGTGATGCCTACATTTTAGGTTACCATACATTTGGATTCCACCCTTAGTTTCTGGATCGCATTGGGTTCGCTTGAACACCTGTCTGTTTAGGGTAGGGCAGTTCTCCAAAAGTAGATATGGAAGCACACAGTTTTCAGGTGTGTTTGCCTTTTTTCTCCTCTCAGGGGTGGATATAGTACTCTGATTTCTGTTTACTTGATTAAAGTGTACCTAAGTACTGTTACGTTATGGTCTGCATTTGGACCTGTGTTTTCCCTTTTCTTGTAAATGCCTGGCACAGTAGGTCCGACTCATTTAAGACAATACTTTACTACTTTTTGTTAATATTCATTAACACGAAAATGTAGTAGGATTATGAAACATTAAGTATAGCACAAGTTTTTCACAAACTTATTTTGCTGTCAAAATTCAAACAAGCAATTTCCCTTGCTATTATTTTTTATAATATGCCTTTATTTCTTGTTTTAGAGGAAGTGTGTGTTTACAGTGAAGTTGAATATTGCCCCTAGACTATTAGAAGCCGCAGGTGCTTGTAGTGATACTTGAGGCTCTTCTCTATTGGATTGCATATTTGAATTAAGCCTAAATGGGTGCTGATGCAAAGAAACTTATTTCTGAGGGTAGCTTATTTTCTTATACATAATTCATACCCTCCATTTCATTCTAGCATAATTATTTGTAGGTATACTACTATAGCTGACACTTCTGTGTATTTGCAGCAAGCAGGTCCAGTTGAATGCCAGATCCCTAGGTATTTTTGCTATTAGCCTGTCACACTCCCTGCTGTTATGTGCTGAAAAAACATTGTGGGATAGTTCATATAGATGTGTTGTACCCAGATTTTTTGGTACAAGTGCTATACTTCACTTTGTACACCTTAGTTTCAGCAAATAAAATGTCACTATCTAAATCACATTTAAATAAGGAAAAAATCAGTAGAACACCTGAGAATATTGGAAGGGGTCTAACTATATTTTCCCTTCTTGTAGGGCAAGAAGAATGGACCAACTCACGACACAAGGCACCTTCTGCAAGGACAACAAAAGGAGTCTACAGAGACCAGCCATATGCCAGATACTGATTGTACTGTCTGATGTTGTGAAATATCCAATCTCCACCAGTCCTGTATACTGTTCAAAGTAATTTTTTCTATGAACAATCCCTTTTTATTAAATCAAAGCGCATTAAAATCTGAATGGATGGACTGAACTTAAAATATTTTGTTGAAAGAACAACCTGGACAGAAAGATATGTAAAACAAGGAACTTTGTTATTTCCAAACTGTATTTGAAAAAATAGGTGATCAAAAAAATAACCTTTGATTAACTAGTGTTAAACAAAAAATAGGTTTACTAAATATGTTAGTCCGTTCTTTTAACATAAGTGTAACCTTTTCTTTTAAAGGTTTTCAACAACTTAGTTTTTAGTTTTTATTTTCAGCCATTTGCTAGATTTTCTCTTTGCAAACATGCATAAAAAGGGAAGCAAATTACAAATGCAAATAATGTGGTATTTTGTAACACAAGTCTTGAAATGTTCTGTAGTGTTAAGCAAAGTTTTACCCTTGCTTGATACTAAATAAACTTTTGAAAGAAAATCAGTGTGTGTGAGATTAATTTTATGCTTTATCTTATAATAAAACTTCATAAATAGTAGTAAACAGGGAGAAATGTTTAACAATGATCAGCATAAAAGGCTCATATTAAACATTGCGCAATTTCTTAAAAAAAATGGTATAAACCTAAATGTATATATATATACTTACAGTAGATATAAATGCTGTTTAAAGTATCCAAATGGTATGGATCTGCTTGAGTGCCACATTAAATCAAAATATTTTTGTTAAAAATGGTTTAAAATAGCTAATGAATTTTCTGAAAAAGATGTGACTAGTTTTCATCTTGTTGAGCATTTTTTCACTAGTGCAACTTTGGAATTTTTATGAGAATTTTGGTACGTTAATGACCACCTCGCTCCGTGCTGGAAGCAATAAACACAAAGCTTTTAAAGACTTTCTGACTTGACTAATTGAGGTCGCTTTCGTCAGAGGCAGAGGATGTGTAACCCTTAAAACGGTCTTCATTTGCAAAGGTAAATAAATCAAATAAGATTTTAATCTCACTTAATTTATCTTAATATAGCCAATAAAAACAGGGAGACTGCAACTTAGAAAGTTTCATTTTAGAATGTAGGAAAGACTTTGAGGACACCTAAATTCTCATTTTAAAACGTTTAATTTGTATTAGTAATCTAAAAAGCCTTAGCTTAGCTAGTTAAATTTGGACAAACTATTCCCTATTAAACAACTGTAAAACCTCATAACTAATAGCTTGCAATATATTATTTTTCCATAAATTCTAGTAACTTAAACATTACAAATGTTATCTAAAGCTTTTTCTTAATTAACTGTCTGTTATTTATAGTTTGATTTACATTGTTTTCTTTAGTTTTTATTTCAAAGTTCTTGAAATTTAGTAAAAATACCTTTTTTTTCTCTTGCCAGGAAACCCACATCCTTGGACCGCCAAGAGAACAAAAACCTTAATCTTCTGATGCTTTGGTAGGTATCTTAACTCATCTGTGAAATTATTAGATAAGTAATGGAGCTTTTGATCAGGTCCTTAATTCTTTATACACAAGGCTTTAATTTACATAATGATTACAGGTACTGAGCTGGACGCCAGCAAAAATCATTAGTGATATTCAATTCTGAACATGAATATAATTTTATGCCAGTGGTGTTCAAATAGGAGTTGAAAAATCTAATCTGGTCAGCAAACATGTCTAAAATGGTTTTCCAAAGCTGAAGGAAGCATTTTGTAGAATTATTTTCCAAGTCAAGCACCTCTGCACAAGGAGCAGACTGATTTTTGGCACAAGTGAAGGAGAACAAGTCCATAGAGAAACATTAGCTGGAGAATAGCTAGCTCACCTGTTTATAGTGAATTCAGTATATAAAATAAGAAATAATTTAACTCTGTGCTCATATTGTGTATATTTAAATAGAACAGAGTTTTTTCTTTATTTCCTACTTGGAATGGTAATTCCTCCTGATAACCTCATCATCTCAGTGCCTTTAGTTGACATGACTTAGAGTTCTATAGTTTGAAATATTACATATGTTGCACTGCCTCTGTATACCACAGTATATTTAAGAGACTGATGTCACAAGCTAAAGGCATTTTTTGTACATACAAAATGGCTTTAGAACAACTTTGAGAGTATTTTTAAGATTTAAACAAAAGAGCTTTTTAAGGTTAGGAGAGCTTGGAGACTTTTGCCCTTTGGGACTCAAAGGTCAAAATCCAATATTAGCTGCTAGAACTGCTCTGGCAAAATGGAATGTATAAATGACTTTTAAAAAGATTTGTAATAGAATTGGCCAAATCTCTATTTCTGTTTATATCTTAAATTATCACATGATGAGTTACGTAAGTCATAGCAAGTTTTCATTTGTAAAGATGAAGTTTTATATTAATCATACACAATGAAACTTGATGGGTTGAAACTAAAGTATCTAGTAGCAAGGGTGGCATCTAGACAAATAAGTGAATCAGAAGTGAATTCAATCTTCTGTAATATTTATTCAACTCTTCTTTTTTTATGCCATTTTTCCTTCGTGCCTCCTATATGGAGCATGAATCTAACAGCATGCATTTGTGACACTTCTCTGCTACTCTGCCCTGAAGTCCTATAAACCCCTAAAATGTTTCATGATCCCTTTGGGGGGGAAAAAGTGTGTGTCTGTCAAATCATGCAGAGGCTGTTTGGGCGCACCATTGTGTGACAGGGTGTCATATGACTGGATATTGCAGGTCACATGAGTAAATTAAAACAAAATTCCCCTCCTGGCTAAGGGCACACCCATCCTGTGGTCAGAAGTGATTGTTTTGGTCATGTGCCAGATGTGCACCTGACCAGATGGAATAGTCTGTGTTCGTGTGGTACTTCCATTAAGTAACTGTGGCCCACCTTGGTGGAAAAGTTTACCATTTGAGTCCAGTTTGATTTGTACTTTTAATGAGTTGCAAGATCTAAATTCGATGCATCTAAAAGTCTGCATATATTGAGCATAATAATGATATGAATTTTAAATCCATTAAGTCTTCCTTCTTCCAGTGCTCCACATTGATACATCTTATTTATCTTAAGGAAATGTGTTTTCATGCCTCTTAAAGGTTGTATCAATTTTTATGTTCTACACATGTTTACAATAAGCTACATCAGTTCAAACAGCTGGTATTAGATATTCTTAGAAACTACATATTTGCAGTACAAAACTTCTCTTGAAGTTCCTGAAATAATATGCACTAACATTGTGTTCTGCTATTGCATTTCTGGTTTGGGGTTTTTTTTTGGAGTAATCCCTGAAATGAAATCTGTTGTATTTTGAACAGAGGGAAAAATAATCTAAAAAGGTCTATAAATTTAAAAAAAAAAATATATCAATGTGGAACGCAGTCTTTCGTGACAAACTAACCTAGAAGTGTTTATCCATTCTAGTAGGGTTTTGTATTCTGACACTTGTCAATTGCTGTTACTGGTCAAAGAAATAATGTTTGTGATTATAATTAATTATATCATTAATTTGCCTTCATTGAACCTTTTTATCACATTTCCACTGAATTTCAATGATAGCAGTTTCTGCAGTGGTTTCCATAAATCTACATACATTATTATATGCATAATTGCCTGATCCCACTGCTTATCTGACAGTCTTCAGAGAATTCATAGTAGCTAGTCTCCAGGATGTATACAAATAAATTATATTTTGCTCTTTTTCAGGAACTTCTGCCATGTTAATTACGGACTGCTTAGAGCATTGTATTTATCCGTGTGCCTAGACAACAATGAGACAGGCTACGGAGTATGAAAATCCTGTTCAATATTTCTTGTATTAAAGCCTTAAAGTGTATCCCTGTATACACTTTTTAAAATAATTGTATATTTAAACTCTTAATTGTTTAGTGATGCGACAATGTTTTATTTGGAGCTCAATAAAGAATTTTCATCTAAGTTCCTGTTACAAAGCAATAATGCAACCTCATGTTTGTTTAGTGACTCTTTTTAGCCTTACGCAGCAAGTGTAAGAGTGTGTACAGTCTCATGACTAGACTTCAAATGCTTTTGGAAATAGCTTGTCTAATGTATGAACAACATGGAAAAGTTAACATGAAGATTAGTGTTTCATGCTGAAGCTCTTCTTAATAGCTAATTGTAAACAGGTCTACTCAAAACAAGACTCTTGAGTAGAAATGATACTCCAACTTCCATTTCCTTCAGAAACTCGTATAACATGAAGGTATTTTAATCCTTGTCAATTATACTATGCCGCTTATTCTCTTTCACTTGGTGTTTGATGCATAGAAATGTTTTCTCTAATATACAGTCACTGGTTTTCTAGTAGTAGTCTTGGATGAGGCTTTTACACCTTGATAAATCTTGTATCTAACAGTCATGTTTCCTCAGTGCTTTCTGGTTTATAATAATTGTGATTGTGATAATTTGTAATAGAAATAAAGTTCTAATAATTTAATTTCCGGTGTTCTTTTTCCTAAATACTGCTTACAAAGTATGAGTGTCCCATTCCTCAGTTATGTTTCTATCAGATGCATTTTTCTTCACTGAACCTCAAATTCATACCAAGAAAAGCATAATTTGGGTCTGTCTTGTTTGTTTTATTTTGAAAATAAGCAATATCACTTAATAGCTTCACACCAAATGCCTCCCCTTTGACACATATTCATAACTTCAATAGTAAGTATATGGTATTAGAAGAATGGCTTTGAAATTAATGGGGATGTGGAGAAAATTAAGTTTCCCTATTAACCCTGGCACTGATCAAAGTGTCTTGAGTAAGTTATTTTTAATAAAAAAACTTTGACAGTGTAAAAAAAACAGTTTGTATTTTTAACCTTCAGATATTAAAGTGATTTTATCAATTCATGTCGCAATCTGGAAAGATTTTCCCTGCCGTCATCTCACTGTACTGCAACTGCATTTCTGCAATGTTTTCCACAGCAAGCAATAGTAAATATTTAAATAAGTAAAAGCAGAATCCAAAAACCTTTGAATAGCCACAAGACGTGTATAATGATGATTCCCTTCAGATTGACAGACAGGAACCTCTGGTGTGGAACAGCACCTAACATTTTAAATGCTAGTCAGGCATAAAAATTGTATATAGATACTGTGGGGAAATTTAGATGAGGAGAATGCAATTTCCCTTGCTGTAATTCGGACCAGACACCAGGATTACCAACACAATCTCATTTGAGGAGTGCTATGAACTATTTAAGGTGTGAATTATCAAGTCTTCCACTCTGGAGTCATGAACAACAGAGCTTCTTAATGTCAATACTAAAATATTTTGCTAATATGACTTATTTTAATATGTGGCTATCAAAGCTGTCTAGCAAATCTGGTCATTTTTCTGAGATCTTGTCTTGAGTGGCCTAACACAGGAACTGTTAAAGTCCAGTCAAAGTGTGTTGACTGCAGAGCATCCAGCTGTTTGTCTTGCAAGTACTTTGCTTTGATTTCACTAAAAACTTAAGGACTGGCTGTTTCTGTGGTGTGAGGCCTGCACTTCATTTCTGCTGGGTTTTACTATCACTGTGTATATTTCTTGTGATTGTGTTTTGAGTGAAATCTGGATCTCAGTGGAGTAGTTTTGTCATTCACGTTAAGAGACCAAGTGTATGCATGTGCATCCTGCCTGTGCTGTCATTGATGACTTTCACCTACACTGTGAGACAGTCCTGATGCTCTGTTCTGTGTTACCAGTTCTACATGGCATTGCCTTACTTAAACGTTTTGAGCAAGGACGTGAGCCTGCTGCTTCATATTCCAGTCTGCATCACAGTCTTTCCAATAGCGTTTATCCTGATGTGGGGATGTCACCACATTTCGGTACATAGAATATTATTTCATACATTTATTATGACTATGTATTAGAACAAACCCCGAGGTCATACGTCTTTCTGAATGATATTGCAGAGCATAGTTTTCAAGTCAGAATTTCAGCCTTCTGAACACAGGATCAGCAAAATTAAAGATCAAAATGCAAAGTTAAAATATCTATATATTTATTGGTGATAAATAGGATCAAATCTACCCCTGAATGGTTCTGCTTCCATTCCTCCACACAGAACTTTGCAGTCTTCTTTACTGTTTTAGTATTATAGTTGGATTTTTGTAGCAGGTTTGCAATTGTGTGCTAAAAGGCCAACTTGTAGTAGAATTTCCAGGTTATCATTGTCCAAGTACTCTTGCGGCTCAGTAAATGCACACCAAGAATCAGAATATTTTTGACTTTATGAAAAAGATTAATTGGATGAAGGGGCTGAGAGTTTTATTCACAAGCTCAGCAATTTTGTCCAAGACAGCTGCATTTGGTTAATGGGGAGAAAAACCCCTTTGGTAATGGAAATTATTGAAGGTATTTAGTGTTAAAGCACATATTGCTAGGATGATAAATGTTTGTGCAGCCTCAGATACTTCAATGAGTTTACAGTGCATTGACCCTTGTCTTCAGGCAGGCTTTCTCTACAATTGCAAGTTAAGAGAACATCTTTGGCAAACTTGGATTTTAAAAATGCTTAGAAATTGTAGCCAAGGGCAGAAATAAAGCTGCTTTGCTGTGTAGTTCTTTTTTAGGTTCCTCGCTGGGAAAGTATTAAGAAAGTATGAAATGTCGGCATTCCTAAAAATAGCAAATTAGAGAACAGGCTTAATGGAAACTTCCATTTTCCCATCAGTGATGTACTTGAAAATTATGAAATTAATTTAGATTTATTAAAGGTTTATGACAAAATTTCTTATGAATCTTTATATTCAGTTATCAGAATAACTCATGCTCTTTCAAGATAGAAAACTACTGAGCTAGAATTCCTGAGCAGACCCTTCTTTAGTCTTATTACCGAGAGAAATCAAATGTAAATCAGTCCTTGGAACTGAGTTTCTGCTTTTGCAAAGTTAACCACTTCTTTATGCCTAGAACCATTTGGTATAAAATAACTGATCTCTTTATATTCTTGCTAAAATTTAGAATCAAGAAATAAGGTTTCCACCTGAAGTGAAATGCTGGTCCCTTTGTGAATATAAAAGGAAGCTGTTGTTTTTTTTTTTTTTTTACTGACCTCCATACACTGATTTTTTTTTTTTCTCCCTCTTATGCAAATCATAGTTAACTGTTCCAAATACTTAGTTAAGCAGCAACCTATGAACTCAATAGTTCAGGGTCTTCTATGGCAAAAGAGTAAGTGGTAACTTGTGCTACTGCTGTTGATCTGTTTGTGAAAGATCCTGATCCCCTAAACATCTCATGAAGATGAAACACTTTTTATTCATATGATAGATTGTTTCTTCACTCCTCTATTAAGAGTTGGGGTTTCTTAATGTGGAGGTAGCTGTTTCTTGTGTGTTTCTTACTGAGAGAAGATATGCAGACTCCATCTTGCAAAATTCACTACTCCTATTAATGATATATTAAAAAAGAAAGAAAGTATGTTTGTCTCAAGTTAATTCTTATGATAATGTAATTATCAGTTCAACAGTCCATGGATAAAGATGCTCTTGCTTCAGAGAGTAAGACTGATACAGAATTATGCAGCTAAACATACATTCATGGACTTTGGGCTTTTACAAAATCATTTTGCAATATTCATATCACAGTATAAATACTTACTGTTTTAAAAATTCAGACTTTTCAGAATAGTTAATTTCAGGCTTGAAAGCAAAGGAGAAGACTAAGTATAAACTATAGTGAATGCTGCCTATATGCATATTGGAAGTCATCTGACTAATGATGACCAGAATTATCCACATGTGAAAATTAACCTTATTCTGTTTAGTTTCATTTTTTTACAGCACTTAAAGCTCTAACTTGAAATGAAAATTCCCTTAGATATTTAAAATAGTCTAGTGATGGTTTTCTCATACAGCATATTAATAAGAAAAGTGTATGTGTGTGCTTTTCATTATTCACTTGAAGACTGTATTATTATTACATCAGAAATAGAGTCCCTCTGAGACTGACAGATTTAAGGAAGTGTGAGTCAAGAAAGCAGAGATGATCCTCAGACAGCTGCTGCTTTTGAAAAATCTGCAGGATAAATGCATAAGAGAGTGTGGTTAAGTTTTTTGGTATGTTTTACAGTGGTCATCATGAGTTGCATTTACCTTTTTCTTACATGCACTACAGATTTTAGGAAATTACAATGGAAAAAATAATATAAGCATATTATACAACAGGAAACTGAATGGGGGGTGGGGAAAATAGGTTGTTAAAAAGCAATCTAAATACTAAAACCCATTTTGTATTTCAAATTCTGGAATGGAAGAGGAAAGCCTCCATATTACAGAGAATATCTTCCTTAAACTGGCTTGGGAAGCCATACAATAGCTGTTAAGTTTTAATTTTTTTTTTTCTTTTTCATAGGCTATTTCAACAACTTTTACCTGGAGTTCACTCTTGATTTAGACATATTTGATGTTAGAAAGTTGAAGTGATGCATCCCAGTTCAGAGGGGTAAGAAAAACATAGGTCACAGGCATGGTCTATGAAAACAAACTTTTTTTTTTTCTATTTGCATCTAGCTAGTCTGGCATTAGAATCCCTCACATAGGAATAACTTCATTAAATTTTGGTGATATCCTTGAAAGGTTTAAGCAGGTAACTTTTGTAAATGCCATAATCAATACCCATTTGAAAGGTCAATTTGTGTATTTCTGAGTAATACTTACATGCATGTGTACATAATTTAACATATTCAGAAGAATAATTCAAAGGACAGAAGATGATATCTTACTGTGAGAGGCTTAAAAAGCTTGATTATGGTGTATAATTGCTTGCACAGGGAGAAAATAACAAGTACTAAATTATTCTAATCTAGTAGTGAAAAAACAGTAAGATCTAATGCTGAGTGTAAAAGCCCTACAGTTTTAAATGAGAAATTAGGCTCAGATGAGAGTGATTAACCACAGCAGCAAACTACATGCAGAAGAATGGGCTTCTGTTGGTTTTCTTACATAACAGACTAGACTGAATGATCTAATAACTGTCTGTACTTGAAAGTCATGGATCAATGATTGTTGTATAATAATTCTACCCATTAAGAGAAAGCACTTTTTTCCAATTTGCAGGCTAATAATCTGAGAATTAAGATGATCAAAATTCCTTTTATTAACAATGGTGAATTCTCCATTTCTGTATGTATATATACTATATATACAAAATACATGTCTTACTGCCTTTAGAAACAGCGAAAGCAGTGGTAAGTTGATATTTACTGATGCTAACATACCAACACAACTCTTGTTCCTCATGCAAGCAACCTTTAGAAATCTTGTATATTGCTGTGGTTAACTTGCAGATTATGCTTTTTGAAAAACAGCACCTACTTATTAACAGAAGTCTCTACATTTTGTTAAAGAAACAGACTGGATTTTTCAGTTGTGATTTATGTACCTACAACTCAGATGACAAACTCTTCATGGGTAGCCCAGGCTCCTATTATAGTCAATCAAGAGAAACAAGCTCAAAGGATAACTCATCGTTTTGAGACAGAATTACATTGAGATCAGGTCACTCATCCTCTGAAAGCACCTGGCTCTTCCCCCTTGACTCACATGGGAGATTAAACTTATTTGGATGCTTAAACCTTAGGTGTGTGAAGCGAAGCTTGATGAATCCCACTCCTATTTCTGTTCCAAATCCACCTTTGTTGATACCTTGAAAACAGGAGCAACTGATGGGGTCTGGAAATGGATACTTAGGGAAAATCACTGAAGACGGCTCTCATAGTGATGTGTGTAGATGTAGTTTGCTAAACAGTGCAGAGGGGACTATTCCAAACAGGTAGTATTAGGTGAGAGGATGTGTATATAGCCATGTTTGACACCTGCTGTCTGTCTGTCCTCTCTGCCTTTCCTTCACCATAAGTTTTATGCTCTGTTTGTTGTAAACAGAAAAGAAAGGCAAACTCTTTTGATGGCTTCTGCTCCAAATGTTTCTGTGACATAGCCTTCTTAGCATATGTATTATCAGGACATTTTCATATTCAGTGTTTATTTCCAGAGCCTTCTGTTAAACATGGCTATATGTTTTTGTTTGTTTGTAAGCATCTTAAATCTAAGGATTAGCTAGAATATTGGCTGAGAGGACTTGTACAAGAGAGAATTTATGGTTATGCTAAAATGTTAGTCGCTGCTTGAAGAAAAGTTTAAAATGGGATTGGCTGAAGGGAAGTCTAGAGACTAGAAAAAGCAGTTGAATTTCTGTGCATAAATACTTAAAACAATAAGAAGTAAAAGATTTCCTACTTCAGTCTGTCTAAAATATTAGTATCCAGCCCCACTAATAACCATTAGATGCTACACAAGTGTACTTACGCAGTTATCCAGATCTATATAAATAAGATTATCTCTCCTTTGGAATATCTGCAGGAAATCTTTTAACTAGGAAACAGAAAATACACGGTTCTTCTGCTAATGGAAATGTAGGACTTCATATTTCTGTCGTTCCTGTCATTTAAGTAATTCCCTACCTTTTAAATGCTGTTGTGTTAAGGAAGAGGTGATGCAAGTAGGTGCAATATTCCTCAGAAACTCAAATTTTCACAGAAAAACATTGTTTTGCAGGGAAACATGTATTGGGAACTGAGTTACTCTTTCAAAATGAATTCTTTCAAAACATTTTTTTAAAAGATATTTTTAAAAGATGACTTTAGGGACATGTCTAGTAGTGCTAGGCCATTCCAAAGACATGGGAAAAGCAATTAGGGAGGGGAAACAACAAAAAAAAAAAAAGTAGTGACAAGAATAGCAGGACACTGACACAGAACTCTCAAACTGCAGTTCTCTGTATTAACACAGTCCTGGGCAACCTGCTCTCCGTGGCCCTGCTTGAGCAGGGAGGGTGGATAAGATGAACTCAAGAGGTCCCTTCCAACCTCAACCATTCTGTGATTCTCTAACACATTAATACCACTGTGACAGAGGTCTACCTGAATAGAAGCCCTGTCCTGCAATATATTAACTGTGTCCCCTTCTCTCTGCCCCACCCCTGGTCTCTACAGCTGTGCATATGGTGCAATCCATTCTATTGTCCAGTGTTGGCTCCAGTATAGATTCCTGAGGCATGCTGCAAGGAACTGACCACCACCAAATCTTCAAACCAGTGACGACTACCCTTGGAGTCCAGCTGTCAAGCTGTTTTATGAGTACAGCCTAGTTTTCCAGTCACCATGGAGTCTATCCAACCACTCTGTATCTCCAGGTTGATTGCTAGTTTTCTACACTTGTCAAAGTCCATGTCACTGGCCTCTCTCTGGGTCTACCAAGCCAGTTGCCACAGAATGCAACCAAGTTGGTCAGGCATGAGTTGCCCTTAGTAAATTAATGTTGGCTGTTACTAGTTACCTTCTTGTCCTTAATGGGCATGGAAATTTGCATCTGGGTGGATTTGCTCCATAACCTCATAAATCAAGGTTAGGCCAGCCAGTCTGTAGTTCCCGAGATCCTCATTCTTGATGAGGGACATGACATCCAGGCATCAAGAACATCATTCTTTTGCTTTGTATTTAATTTTATATGACGTTTTTTAAAAAAAAAAAAAAAAAAAAAAAAAAAAAGTGGGATGAATCTTCCCTCAAATCTTTCTATTTTCTTCATTACCCAGTATACTGCACTAGTCAGCATTTACACAACCAAAGGTAGTTGAGAGGAACCTAAACCTATATAGGTCCTTCCTTCTTTCCTTTCTGCAAAAAATCCATTAAAAGGAGGTTAGACATATACTACATGCTTTCTTCTTGTTACTTTTCCTTCTCAAGTCAGCTGTGGTAAATGATGTTTATGCATGGCCATAGGACCATTATAACAGGTTTTTTGGTGCAGTCTTGAGGGATGCTGTAAGCATCTGCTGGCTTTTCAAAGGTACTTACAGTGTCAGGGAGTATAAATCCCTCCAGTGTATATGTAGGCTTACATGTTTCAGGTATATTAGACCCACATAATGTGATATTGAGTCTGGACTGTAATTGTTCTTGATTCCTTTATAGACTGCTGTGATAGAAAGTCATTGAAGAAAGGGAGAGGCAGGAGTGCCGGGTGTGATTTGGCTAGCCTGAGGAATGTGAGAGCACTCCTCCTGTCCTACAAGCCTCATTTGGTTGCCTGAGGTTAGCTGATACCTCCTTGCTGACCCACATGAATGGCTTTTGAAATAATTGCAGTTGTTAATATAGTAATAGAATTAATCTCGTAATGAATAAACACACTAAAGATTAAGTCTGTGCCCCCTCCTCTGTCTTCTCTCTTGTGCAAACACAGACTGTGAACGAGCTGATTATAAATAAGTTCCTGATGATCAGCATATGTTAGCAGGAAAGAGTTGACTTCCTTATGCTACCCCACCACCAGACCCATTATTGTCATTCACTGATGATACACTGTTCTGCTAATTCAAGTGCGGGACTGTGTAAATAGGAATGCTGTTAATCAGATAGTACTTGAGAAACAGTGCTACTTATTAATCATCTTTGCAGATCTTTTGTTCTATTACAGATACATCTAGACAGCAGGCAAGATTTTCAATTATATGCGGGCTTTTATTTTTCAAATAATTTCTTAGTGTTAAAAAAAATAACAAAAAAAATAGCAAACTGCAATTTATGATTTACTTTCTTTTTAGCACCTGTAGCATATCACATCAAGTGGGCAGAACACATCACTGTATTAGTCCATGTATCTCTGAATGTACTGCTCCTATTAGCTCCATGTATGAGGCTTTAAAATTTAAAAAACCTCAGCTATATTTTAGGACAGGCCTCCTGATCTATCTGTATCTTTCAAAAGAACAATAGTCAGAATTTTAAGAACCTGGCCATAATATATTATAGTTTGATTAGGATGGAGCAAGCCTTAAAAGATTTACAGCTTTGATTTAGACAGCTACTTGCCCATGTACAAGCTGCAATTCTTGAAGCAACTAGAGTTCAAAATTTTGCCATTAGGGTCATATTTACAAATCAGGGCTGCTATATTTATCAGTAAAAAGCATATCTCCTAAGCTCACAGACCGAGATAAAGGTGGGGAGATGACTGTGGTGGGTTGACCCTGGCTAGATACCAGGTGCCCAATAAACTGCACCATCACTCCCCCTCTTCAACTGGACGGGGGAGAAAATATGACAAAAGGCTTGTGGGTCAAGGCAAGGACAGGGAAATCACTCTGCAATTACCATCATGGGCAGAACAGACTTGACTTGTCTTTACTGCCAATCAAAATAAGAGTAGAATAATAAGAAAAAAGAACAAATCTAAAAACACCATTCCCCCCACCCCTACCTTCTTCCCAGGCTCAGCTTTGCTCACCATTTCTCTACCTCCTCCCCCCCAAGCAGCACAAGGGGATGGGGAATGAGGGTTGTCGTCAGTTCATCACATCACCTCTGCCGCTCCTTCCTCCTCAGGGGGAGGACTCACTTTCTTCCCCTGCTGCAGCCTGGGGTCCCTTCAATGGGTGAGAGTCCTTCTCTGAAGGAAGCTGTGACCCCATGAACATCCACCTGCTCTGCCATAGGGTCCTCCACAGGCTGCAGGTGGGCATCTCTTCCACTGTGGACCAACATGTCCTACAGGGGCACAGCCGGCCTCACCATGGTCTTCACCGCGGGCTGCAGGGGAATCTCTGCTCTGGCACCTGAAAAGCACCTCGCCCCCCTCCTTCTTCACTGACCTTGGTGTCTACAGTGCTGTTGCTCTCACATATTCTCACTCATCTCTCCAGGTGAAATTTCTATTGCTCAAGTTGTTTTTTTCCCCCGCTTCATAAATATGTTTTCACAGTCATGCTGCTACCATCGCTGATGGGACCAGCTTCGGTCAGCAGCAGACCTATCTTGGAGATGCCTGACATTGGCTCTATCTGACATAGGGGAAGCTTCTAGGAGCTTCTCACAGAAGACACCCTTGTAGCCCCCCTGATACCAAAACGTTGCCACATAAGCCAAATACAATCAGTCACCAATAATCAACACAGGTAAAACAGACTTGACTTGGGGATAGTTAATTTGATTTATAGCCCATTAGAATAGATCTATGTGTGAGAAAAAAGGCAAAATAAAACACCTTCCTCCTACCTTTCCCATTCCCACCCTCACCCTTCACCCCTCCCGACTCCTCTGCCCCGCGGGGCGCAGGGGCCGGGGGTCGCGGCCAGCCCATCCCAGCCCCTCTGGGCCGCTCCTCCCTCCCCCCCCGGCTCCCTGCTCCAGCGCGGGCCCTTCCCCGGGCCGCAGTCCTTCAGGGACAACCTGCTCCCGCCTGGGCTCTCCACGGCCGCAGCTCCTGCAGGAAATATCCCCCCGCTGCGCTGTGGCGTGGGGCCCTCCCCGGGCTGCAGGGTGGGTCTCTGCTCCAGCGGGGTCTCTCCAGGGCTGCAGGGGATCCCTGCTCCGGGCCTGCAGCCCCTCCTGCCCTCCTCCTCCTCCGGCCTCGGGGTCCCTCTGCTGCTGCTCCCTCCTTGGCTTCTTCCTCCTCCTCTGCCTGGGCCGCCTTTGGCCCTTGCTGAAACCTGTTTTCCCCCCGGCGCCCCCAGCTTGGCTGAGGGGCTCAGCTGTGTCCTGCGCTGGGGCCGTTGGAGCCGCCTGGGACCGGCTGGGACCGGCTGGGACCGGCTGTGTCCGGCCCGGGGCAGCCCCGGACTCTCCCCACACAGACCGCCCGGCAGCGCCTGTTGTCAGTGTCTGGGTATGGACACCCTCTACACCATCTTAAACTTATTTATAGTAGTCTCAATCTTTTTGTTATTACTTTTTCAGTGATTTTCATTTTGTAACATGCAGTAGCTAAGATCTGTCCATTTCCAGCAGGGTAGAAAGAATCAGCAGCAGAAGTCCCTCTGCCTTTGGTGTAACTGTCTCCTGCTGACCCCATGCGTGCCCTGCCTTAAGGGCCATGTATTATTTCTTAGTCCTCTGCAATAAGTCTCTGAAATTATTTCTGATCACAAGTTCTGTTTACTTACTGACATGTTGTGCTCCAGGATCAATACTTTATTGTTATGGTATTGCTATGGTAACGCATAATGCTATGCTGCAGTAATATCTTGGATACTAAATAAACTGAAAGAAATGTAAGGAGTATTGACCTCCAGATGAGGTTTGTTTGGGTAAGTCTCCCACTCCTATCTCATATATGATGTTTGATTAATATATCTAAGCATTACTTGCCATGCAAAGCTCGAGGGGGCTGGTTTGAGCGCCTCAGTACTTAGGGCTGCCAGCCTTCGCGTCCATATACGGGGGATGAGAGGAGAAGGTCTGACTCCTGCATTATTGCAGATGGTGGTTTTGTTGTTAATAGAAAACAGGCCTCCAGTGGGACTCAAAAACATCTGTTTACCTGTTTCTAAATCCCTCACTTGAGCCTAAATTTTGTATATGAAGGCCACCTCTTATTCTCCTGAAGAGGCCCATAAATCAGTGACAGGGTGGCATACTCCTACCATCCAAGCAGGTCATGCAAAGTCTAGCTCTACAAAACAGGCATCTCTCAGATGACTTAAAACCTATGGAAGGTAGTAACAGATCACCAGACGCAGTAATTTGTGAGCCTCACAAGAATTTCTTCAGTATTCCTTCTTTGGATGCCTTTTATATTTACCTGTGCTTTAATTAGATGTAGCAAAATTCCTCTATGGGCAAACCCATCCCCACCACCTAAGACTCTGGCAAAGCTGGTTATTTATCTCTTAGATATCCAGCAAATACATTATTTTTTCACCCTGTACTTCCCCTTTGGAGAAGCAAGTGAACCATACTGCTAAGCCTTTTAACATTCATCCAGAGCCAGGTATTTATTATCTCAGTTCAGGTGCCCACTGACTCCATGGGTTCCACAGTTTTTGATTCATATTTGGATGGCTACCTTTCCTGTTTTTTTCATTTGTTTGTTTGTTGTTGCTTATTTGTTGGTTTTGGTTTGTGTTTTTTTTTTTTTTTTTACCCTTTTTGGAGGCAACCCAAGTTATTAGTACCAGCAAACAGCCTGTAACCAAATGTTGCTCCTGAATGAAAATGTATCAGCCGTTATGACACCAGAGCAGCCCTCACAGCAGCAGTATCAGAGCGAAGGGCCCGATGAGGTAGGCGGTGGTTGCCAGGCTTCAAATAAGATATCAAAATTCAAGCTTTGCCACGTAGAGGTGTTTAAAGGTCCTGTGATACAGGAAGCCTAATTCCCATCTCTGTCCCAATAATCTGAAAGGGTAATGACTGCACATTTTGTCTAGCAAAGTTCCTGATGCCTCTGTGCTTTCACATGCGATTTTTCCTTTCCTGTCAAGTTCCTGTGTGGCATCGCTATGTGGTGTTACACAGCTGCTTTTCGTTACCCCAGAGATAGCTGCATTTCAGCAGTAGACAAAGCAATTGCTGTTCTTCAAGCACATGAAATTCTCTGGGAGTAAAGAGCTCCTAATCTTCTACCTTATTTGACTTTAAAATCTTTTTCAAACATCTGCAGATTTAAGAGCCATGGTTTGGATATTGGTAGGGATGTGTGCTTAAATTATTATATCCCTGCAGAAGACTAGTTCTTTTCACCTCCACCCACCCAGAAAAATCATTTAGTGATCTCTTCTAGAAGACTTTCAGGCTTACTAAATCAGACTAAATGTTTATAATTAAATTTCAGTGTACTGGAGGTCATTTGTATTTGAAATTGAAAAAAAAATATAGCCTTAAGATTCTACCAGATGTGTTCCTTTTGCCTGTTCTAAGGATGAGTTATATTTAATCTGAGTTTGTTTTTATTCCTACTGTAATTTTTCAGCTGACTTCCACAGTTTATACCAGAAGAAGATCTGACTTAACTGTATTGGTAAAATTAGATAATAAGCAAACAATCTATGATGCAAATGAGATGTTAAAAAAACACACCACAAAACACAACCATACACCAAATATCTATTTTTTCAAGAAGGAAGATGCACTGTCATGGCAATTTCACATAACACAGAATGAGGACAATGAAGAAGTCACCTTGATGCAAATAGCTCATTCCAGATTATCTGTGCGTGGTATGCAACACTGCTCCTTCCTGTGTCAGAGAAAAATCCATTCATGAGCTATTTCAGGTTTTCAGTATTAACCAAACCAGCTTAAAAAATTCTCCTGCAAACTTCAAGGATGGTAATTTCCCAGACTCTTAGAATTGGTCCTTGTGTACATGCAGCTCACCTAAAAAAAAGCTCTTTACACAAAGGCTTTCTGTCCATATGAGATTCTCTTTCCTGATCTGTAACCTCCATAACCTCCTTCATCTCATCAGACTTACTTTTTTGAAGTAAGGACTGATGCAAGCAGGGGTTGGAAGTATTTCCACAAAGTGGAATAGGTATCTGACATAAGAGAAGGGTTGTGTCTCTTGAACAGAACAAGAAACGGTCAACACTGGCTTGGAGGGTGAGATGGAGTACTTCCCTAAATTGCATAATGAAAAGAAATGAAGAAAAGATGTACTTTTAAATAGGTCAATTAAAAGTCATTACATTTTATATGAGATCCTCTGAATCAGAGTTGAACAGGCAGTAAGAAGTGGTGAAAGGAAACATGAGTTTCTCACATGCAGGTCTCTATCAAAGTTTATTTTGGTTCTGGTTTGCGATGTTTGATTCCACAAAGATCAGTTTCATATCTGGACATTGGCTACTAAAAATCAATGAGATGAATGGTGCCTTGTTTGGACACTGAGCTGGACTGGGGGTGAGAGTATTTTAGCTAGGAAGACTTAACAGATCTTCCAGTGACAACCAAAGCCAGTAGCTTTTAACCCTCTGCTCATTTCTATTTCCCACCTGTCATATCAAGTGCGTTGTTATGGGACGTGCTATTTAATGTGTATTTCTGCAATGTATTCACATATGTGTAGAAAGTCATGTCCTGAGTTTACTTTATTTTTTCCGAAAAGGTTAAATGATTATTCCAACTCTCATTTGAAACAAGTCTAATTGCAATTCACTCATTACTAACTGTAAATGCAAACACTGGAGACAAGGGTCACACAAAGCGAAGTGGTTCTGTGGACTCAAACCAGTGGAGCAGAGTATAAGATCTACCTCTGATGATTTTTTCTTCCTTTTTGTTTTATGTATGTAACTGAGAAAAAAGAGTCCTTCTGACTTTTATAGGTGTTAAGCTGACATGTTAAATTCTACTGCAAGAAGTTGTTAAGCCTTAGCTAAACTACTGTGTTACGAATTCTTTGAGGGCAGCACAAGCTACTGGTGTCCATAGCCATTCAGCAGAGGAGGTTCATATGCCCTTCCCCCATCAAAAAAATGCAAATACAACAATTCTTTCCAAAGCTGGATAAAGGGATCTCAAACCTTGTTTAAAAGGCCACAGGAGACAGTGCCTGCCCTCCCTTTCCTTGTGTAAGCATTGAGTTAGCTCTTAACAGTACTATTTAGAGGAAATTGTCACTGATTTTGAGGTTGAATTTTGCACTCTCTAACTTTCAGCTCTTGTTATGCCCTTGTTAACAATGTCAAAATAAAGTGTAGGGCGTTTGCATGCAAGCCTATGAATTAGCCCAGATCGGTTACCATGTTTTTTTATTTTGCACTAGAAAAGCATAGGTGATGAGAATATTGTGTTCTGTTTGACTAATAGATGCAAATCTAGAAGATGGCACAGTGATACCTTTCCTAAAATCGTGTAGCATGTCACTCCACAAGTGCCAGAAGTGACACAGCAAAGCTTTCTTCAAATGGAGTAAGATTAGCAGAATCTGGCCCTAACAGCACAAATGCTATAGGGAGAATGGCTATTAGGAGAACAAACTGTAGCGATAGTACATATGAAGGCTTCAGGGGAAAAAAAAAACAAACAAACAAACAAGCAAGCAAAAAAACCCAGAAGACCTAAGGGTGATTCAGATAAAAAGGTGTCCTGGTATTTAAAATTCTCTGCATTGCTCATTAGCTAGCATGTTCACAGAACTGTCTGGGCAGACAAACGGATGTGCTGTGCTCCATCACAGGGAACAGCACAGGGGAAGATGGAGAAGCTTCACGAGTCTAGTGGGACTGAGAGCTGTGCTTAGCAAAGCCAGCTCTTTTTGTCCTTTTAATAAAATGACAGTAATTTGACAGTAATAAACATTAGGCTGTCACTGCAATGTAGCAGTTTTCAAATAATGTTGACATCTTATGCTTCATGGCAGAATGTGGGTCCACTTTATCAGCTGACTAATGGGGAAATTGGATGAAATTCTTTAAATCTGACAAAAAGGAGCTTGGATTGCACTGGGAATGAGTTCTCTTTTGTTTCCTCTGTTCCTTTTAAGCCCTGGTACTGCTTTTTCATCTCCTTCTTGTTTTTTTTTGGTTTTTTTTTTTTTGTTTTGTTTGTTTGTTTGGTTGTTTTTTTTGTTTTGTTTTGTTTTGTTTTGTTTTGTTTTTTTCTCATTTTGAGCATTTGTGCAAAGCTGTGACAAGTTGAACATAAATGGTAATGTTGTCTAAACTACTGGAAGTGCCATTTAAAAAAAGTCACAGTTCTGAAAGAGTGAAGATTTGTTCTTTGTCTTAGGTTTTTGTTGTTTTTTTTTGTTGTTGTTGGTTGGTTGGTTGTTTTTGTTTTTGTTTGTCTTTTTTTTTAAAAAAGTGCCTTCATCATGAAGTTCTGTCTACCTACTCTTACAGGTTGTGGCTATTACAAATGGCTAATACAAATGATGATTAGCCTTCCAGAATTCATCTTAGTGGAGAGGGAATTATGACACAGAAATTTGCCAATGCCATGCCAGGGATTTCCTCTGTCATTACAACCCATTGCTGTAAGCCAGGCATTCTGTCTCACCAGAGCCCTCTGAACCACATCCTTCCAAATCATAAACTTTTATTTCTTTCAAAATTTCCTAGAAATGCATCTGACTAACTAACAGACACTGGGAAGATTTGGACTTTGCATACATTTTGTAACTGTATATGACTCAAATGCATTTCATGCCACTGAAGACGACAATCAGAAGCAGGCTATTGGACATGTATGCAAATGCCAAACAAAAGTATCAGCTAGCTTCTTTTCAGAAAGGAAAGTATCACCAACAAGTGTCCCCCTTCAGAGGTGTTTGAAGAAGCTGCTGGAAATACATCTGACTCCATGATTTCTGTGTGCTGGATGTGGAGAATGACAGATCTTCCCATCTGCCTGTTCTCCCAGATGGCTCACACAAAGGGATATCCAGCACCAGTGTACCCATTTCATAGGGTCATCAGGTATTCAGGTCAATTCAGGACCTCAGGAAATTTCTATTCCAAACTCCTTCTCAAAACTGGGTCAGCTGTGGAATCCTGTAATATTGCTCAGAGCTTTATCCATTTAGGTCTTGAAAACCTGCAAGGATGAAGAAGGCACAGTGTATCTGGGCAACCTACTCCACTGCTTGGCTGTCCTCATGGGGAAAAAAGTTTCTCCTTATAACTAGTCTGAGACTCTCTGAATTTCTTGTGTCTCATCCTCATGCACCACTTTGAAAAGCCTGCCTCCACCTTCCTGATGACCTCCCAATGGGTACTGAGGGCTGCTGTAAAGTCCCCCCAAAGCCACCTCTTCACACTGAACAACGCTCATCTCCCAGCCTCTCCTCAGGGTGATCCAGCCCTGGTCATCTCAGTGGCTTCCGCTGAACTTGTTCTGGTTTGTTGGTGTATTATCTGTATTGAACTATTTAACTCACATTCAAGTCGGTTGAAATATAATATGAGCTAACCTCTTAAAATCCTGTGGACCTGGCACCAAGTGTTCAGACCAGTTCTGTGAATGATCATAACTTGCCCTTTCCATCTTTGAATTCCATGGGCAAGAGGATGAGATTATCTGGCTTTCTAGATGAGAGATGCAAATATATTACCCTACTTGGACAGAGGTAGTCTAGTCATTCACTAGCAGAGTCATGATTGTTACCTGCATCCTTAGTCCTTTTCCATCTTTGCTGGACTGGACCTCAAAAATCCATCTGATTTTACTGGTATGGAGTGGCAATTATGACTCAACTGGGAATAAGTGTCAGTAAGTACTCCTTAAGAGGCACTTGACACCCTCTACAGGAAAACCAGCAGCCAACATTAAAAATCAATTAGCATTTCCACAGCGCAACCTTTGCCATACAATGCAAAATGACCTTTACAGGCCAGAGAATCATAGAAGAGTCAGTTTAATGTACTATATAATGCCAGATGGCAATGTCTTTCCTCACTTAGGCGGCTTGTGATTGAACTCAGTTTTCTCAGCCACCAATTGACCTTTATCCATCTCCCACAATTTAGTGAATGAAAGTTGGTAAAAGCTAACAGGGTATATACATCATGTTGTGTCAACATCTCCTTATAACAGGATACAAGTGAGAAGTGAACTACATCTGAGATGCAGTCATTTTAAGCAATTTTGTATTGTCTAGATAAAGGAGAACTTGTTGAGATGCAACCAAGTTACTATTTTGTCCATCATGTCCTGTGTGTACATTTTCCATTCATTGAGACACTTTTTATAACTCGTCCTCTTTTCACTGTCAGGCTGTGTTGGAAGTGTTCAATAGATAAATATTTTCCAATTAACAAGAGTGTGATGAGACATTTGTCATACCCCAGCTGGTGTCCCAGTAAACATGGAGGGAATTTACCCTCTTTCTCCACCTTGGGAGATCAGTCTTTGTTCAAAGGACATCCAGTAGTTGATACTGTGCAGAACCATAGTGCAAGAAATTTCCTTTGCACTAGTTGTTTATCTCCTTGCTGATTCAGTGGCTTCCCATGATCCAGTCATTTGCTGACCCTAAAGGTCTGGCAGATAAGGATCTAAGGTCAGTAGTAAAACGAAGTGTCATAGTACAATCTTTTCCTTCTCCCACAATCCAGTGCATGTGCTACCCCAAACAGCAGTGTCAAGTTGATTACTTCATCTCGCTTACCCCATTGGTAAATCCATGTCAGGGGGAGGACTAGCTGATATTTCTTTCTAAAACACATAAATTTATATTTGTTCAACCTCTTCAGTTCAATCTGGAGGGGGATTTATCATTTACAATTGCCATTTCACTGGGAAAGTTTGAATTTTACAAGGCCCCGGAAGGTATGTGACACACTTGGCTTTCCTGGTAAGACTTCTTAACAAAGTGTTTCTGTTTCTTATAAATGTTCCTCACAATAACTATGTCCAGGACACAGTCTGAGATACCAGATCACGAAATCCAGTTTAAACAAAAGCTGATTTGAACTCTCCCTATGGAACAGGCTGTGGTTAACTCTGTAGTTCAGTAATGCAAACATAGCATTCAAAGGGCATTTTTGAAATGAAACAGCGCATCTTTGTAAGTAATTGAGTATTTTGCTTCTTCAGCTTTTCATCATACGCCCCTTCTATTGAAATAGTCTGTAAGGAAGCAAAGGAAGTGCTGTTTCATCATGTCCCATTCTATGGGTTCATCTTTTCTTCCCTTTCTTATCTTCACTCTGCTCACAGCGTCACAACTGATGCCTGAAATTTCTTCCCTACTGCAACTGTCTTCTAGAGCTTTGCTTTGGCAAAGCTTTCCTTAAGATGGTTTTATTTTCTCTCCAGACCCCAAAGATGCCAGCATATGGTAATGAAACACTGCCACTGAATTGCTGTCTCTTTTCATGGTAATTACTTTAGACTTTTGGACTACATCTATCCTAGCTAATTGAATGGCACCAGGGAACATTCCCAGGGACGGGAACTTGTTCGCCTGTCCTGTTAAGTGGTTTCTGTTATGATTTTGGCCCCAGCCAGCTGGCAGTCTCCCAAATGCATCCTGGACACAGTTCGGGAATCAGCACAGACCAGGGACCATTCCCAGTTAGCAGTTTGGATGTGCCCACCCTGTTTCACAGGCTGGGAGAGTTTAACAGTGCAGATATAGGCAAATCTCTGCCAAAGAACGATCCCAGACACATGCAGCAAAACTATCTAACCATATTGTAACCCAAAAGCAGTGTCTCCCTTTCCCTCTTTACCTAAAAAGAACCCTGTTTACTGTTAGTTCTTAAAAAAACTTACTTTTTTTTTTAACATCGATAACACATAGCTTGGGAATCACTAGAAGTATAATTTTCTATGACAGCTGAATTGGTGATGTTCATAAATATGTATTACCTTCCAGCCATTGATTATGCAAATACATGCACATATTGCATGTATATGTTGGACCTGCTCCACAGATGAATCAGGACTGTGTAGTGAAAGTGCTCCACTACGGAGACAAATTGCTTGTTGTGGCAATTAGGAGGTATATGATGAATAAGAAAGTGAACAGGGGGTGGGAGGGGAGGATTTCATGACTATCATAGTTGAATACCGAACTGAAGAACTGGATACTATCCCTCCACCCAGTGTGGACCTTCCAGGAGATGCTCCACACAGAGCCAGTAGGTTAGCCTAAGGTGGAAACTTAGTTATTATGACACCTCAGAAAAGTGCCTGTTGTCTATATCTGCAGGTTGTAGGCAAATTCAGGCTGGGCTACAGAGGCAACCATGACTCATCCTCTTTAATAAAAAGGTGTGGGGGAGAAAGAGACAGAAATTATGTCTTTGTGGAACAATCATAGATGGCTTTATCTGGGTTGATTTTCTGGGTATTCAAGTAGACGATATCCTGTGGGAATTTCTGTCTATTCAGATGACAGGTGTTTCATGCAGAGACCTTTCCTTCTCTCAGAAGACCTAGAGAGGCAGAGTCCCCTTCCCATGATTACAACTTCACATATTGCTTTTCTAGGTGACCTCATATTCACCCTGAATAGTGATTGCTTGTAGTGAAAGACTGCCTGTAGCATGCATCAAACATACTTTCATAAAGATGTTGTGGTCTTGACACCAAATACAGATGTTGTCTTAAAATTATCTTAATCTGATTGCAAACTATGCTGGTTTCAGTGCACTGGAAGGAAATTTGCAGCAATGTCTAGAATTTTAGTTCAAAATTAGGAAGATTCTACAAATAATTCAATTTTCATGGAATGTGTTCTGGATTCAAAGTCCTACTATATCAAATAAGGACCGATTTTTATATCATTAAAAATAGAATATTTTTTTTTTTGTTTTCATTTCAACCAGCTATTAATATTAAAACATTTTAAAAACAACCCTGTGCTCCAGAGTTGTACAATTAAATGTCCCCAGAATGTAATATCATGGATAGCAAGTGTTATTGATTAATTTCATAATACAAGTTACAATATTCACTTCAGAGAGTCACTCAATACTAGTTATCAAAATTATGCAGAGGACAGGTGAAGGTTATGAAACTGTGGAGAACACAGCTAACAAGCTCTTAGCTATGCATTCTGTGCATGACAGTTCTTCTAATAATGTAAATATGTGCATATTAGAAATCCTCTTGATCATCAGTAGCTACATTTCAAGTCAGAATTAACAAAAATAGTAAGACAAACCCAGAAAATAGCCCATTAATCTAGGTAACAGAAGGGAACTGCAAAACTTAGCATGCGTTTGAAAGTCACTAGTAGAACAGAGTTTTATTCTACTGTCCTGGTTGGGGCTGGACTAGAGCTCCCGTTGGTCTGGCAGCGGGAGGAGCTGCAGCACCCTGAGACCCCAGGGGCTCCCCAGGCCCCAGTGCCCTCACCTGTGTGCGGGGGCGGGGGGAGCACAGCTGGAGGGCTGGGCCCTGATTGGCCAATAGTCCATGTCATGTGACATTGTGCTCACTATATAAAGGCAGGAGTGGGCCTGGCGGGGCTGATACTGCTGGGAGTGTGGCTGTGGTGCCTTTGTGTTTGGGATTGCCAGCTGGGAGCAGGTGGTGGTGAGCAGCTGTATGGTAGGTTACCCATTGGTACTGCTGTCTCCGTATTATTCTGTTACTGTTATTAAACTGTTTTTATCTCAACCCGCGAGTCTCCCTTTGCCTCTCCGATTCCCTCCCCATTCCCCAAGTGGGGGGAGGGTGGGTGAGCGACTGCGTGGCATTTAACTGCTGAGTAGGCTCAAACCACAACAGTCCTTTTTGGCGCCCAACGTGGGGCACGAAGGGTTGAGATAATAACAGATTTGATCTGTGTGTACTATCAAGTTTGTTATAACGCCGACTGCCCATCCTGTTAAAATGTCATTTGCTTGGCTCCTAAAATTGCAGTTTTTGTTGCTGCAGTCGTGTTATACATCACATTACTTACCATATGTAGTCCCCATGCTGCTGCTTATTACCCGTGGGAATTGGATTAAGATTTTTGCCTTGCTGTATTATGTAACACTAATTTATGGCATGATAAAATCTTCGGTCCTGGGAGTTATGGGGCACCTACTGGAGTGGGTTAGTAACTACACCCTCCACCTTTTCTCCTCGGAAAGCCCACCCAAGGGGGAGATACCTTTTTCCATCTTCCCCTTCTCCAAGATACTTGCAAGTATACTTGAGAATGCTGAGATCTCTGAATATCCATGGAATGCTCATATTAACATTGTTGTCTTGTTTCTGGAAGCTGTAGTGTTCCTTAATGTGGTTCAGGGTCTGTTTCGGGTTAAGCAACTGTTTCTGAATACCACCCAGAGGTCTACCCCAGGGTTGCAGAGTTATGAGTGGCTGGGAGTGTGGGGTAGCATGGGCAAGTACCTAGGACAGTGGGGACCTCCAATGTTTTGGAACTTCACCCCTGAACAATTGCAGGATCCTGAGAAATTAGTAAAATATTTAGAAAAGGTGTGCTGTCATCCTGACACCTCAAGAGAGATGCAGATCATTGCAACATGCTGGGGCCTGGCCCATGCCTACCGAACCCTGCTTGCCACTATGCAGTATCCTCAAAAGGAAGACGTCTCTGCATCTGCGAGCAAAACAACCGGCACTGCAACCACTCTGACCCCCCCACCAGGCACTGCAGCCACTCCAACTCAGGCGACAGACACTGCAGCCAATCTGACCCCTACGATAAGTACTGCGGGTGAACTGGAGCATGAATCCACAACAGTATCAGTTGCTCCCATACAGAAGAAGAAATACACTAAAAAATCCCCTCGCATTATAAAAGATGATGGTGAACCAGGGCCGTCACAAGAACAGGAGGAGGAGGCAGAGCCAGTGGTAATCACCCGATCTCTATCCCGGAGTGAACTATGAGACATGCGAAAGGATTTCAGCCACCATCCAGGTGAACACCTCCTTACCTGGCTGCTCCGGTGCTGGGATAGCGGGGCCAACAGTGTGGAATTAGAAGGTAGAGAAGCCAGGCAACTGGGATCCCTGTCCAGGGATGCAGGCTTTGACAAGATTATTGGAAGAAAGACACAAATGCTCAGCCTTTGGAGACGACTACTGTCAGGCGTGAGGGACAGATATCCCTTCAAGGAAGATCTTACACGTCATCTAAGTAAGTGGACTGCCATGGAGAGAGGCATCCAATACCTGAGGGAACTGGCTGTGTGGGAGATGGTTTATTATGATCCAGACGATGCATGGCTACCCACAGACCCAGATGAGGTCCAATGCACCTGGTCCATGTGGTGGAAGTTTATACGGAGTGCTCAATCATCACACTCGAATGCACTAGCAATATTTGACTGGAGAGACAAAGAGGGACCAACTACGGATGACTTGGCTCGCTGACTCCGGCACTACGAAGAAAGTCTTTCTTCTTCCATCGTCACGGCTGTGGAGAAACTGTCACAAGAAGTCCAACAACTCAAAGAGGACATGTCCTACTCTCCACCTCCACAGACTAAGGTCTTGGCTATCAGGAGCAAATGACTCCCTACTCAAGCAAGACGGTATACACCACGGGGGAACCTATGGTATTACCTGCACGACCATGGAGAAGACATGAGGAAATGGGACGGGAAGCCCACCTATGTTCTAAGAGAGCGGGTTCGAGAGTTGGAAGGAAGAATGGCTACAAATCAAGGTTCTTCCAGGATAAGTGCTGCTCCAGTCTCAGCTAATCAGTTACCCAAACAGCGTAGAAGAATTGACGTTGCTCCTGATCCTATGAGGAGAACTTCTGAGTCGTACTTACAAGAAGTGAGTAACCAGGATGAGACCGAGGTTCGCACAGACCGCACTAACCCCTTCATCAACAGTGGATACTATGAGCAGCATTAGAGAGGCCCTGCCTCCAGCCAGGTGGAGGAGAGGGACAATCGTGTTTACTGGACTGTGGATTCGATGGCCTGGCACGTCGGACCCCCAGGAGTATAAGGCTTTGGTGGACACTGGTGCCCAGTGCACCCTGATGCCGTTGAATTTCTAAGGAACAGAGGCTATCTGTATCTCAGGAGTGACAGGAGGTTTTCAACAGCTGTGTTGGAGGCTGAGGTGAGCCTAACTGGAAATGGGTGGCAAAAGCACCCTGTTGTAACTGGCCCGGAAGCTCCCTGTATTCTTGGAATAGATTATCTCCGGAGAGGGTATTTTAAGGACCCAAAAGGGTACCGGTGGGCTTTCGGCATAGCTACCTTGGAGACAGAAGAAATCAAACAGCTGTCCACTCTGCCAGGGCTCTCAGAGGATCCTTCTGCTGTGGGACTACTGAAGGTTGAAGAGCAACAGGTGCCGATCGCTACCACGACTGTGCACCGACGGCAATATCGCACCAACAGAGACTCTGTAGTTCCCATCCACCAACTGATTCGTCAACTCGAGAGCCAAGGGATGATCAGCAAGACTCGCTCACCCTTCAACAGCCATATATGGCCAGTGCAGAAATCTAATGGAGAGTGGAGACTGACAGTGGACTATCGGGGCCTGAATGAAGTCACACCACCGCTAAGTGCTGCTGTGCCAGACATGTTGCAGCTTCAGTATGAATTGGAGTCAAAGGCAGCCAAGTGGTACGCCACCATTGATATCGCCAATGCCTTTTTCTCTATCCCTCTGGCAGCAGAATGCAGGCCACAGTTTGCTTTCACCTGGAGGGGTGTCCAATACACCTGGAACAGACTGCCCCAGGGGTGGAAACACAGTTCCACTATTTGCCATGGACCGATCCACACTGTACTGGAACAGGGTGAAGCTCCAGAACATTTACAATACATTGATGACATCATTATATGGGGGAATACAGCAGAAGAGGTTTTTGAGAAGGGAGAGAAAATAGTTAAAATTCTTTTGAGAGCTGGCTTTGCCATAAAATGGGGTAAAGTCAAGGTCCCTGCACAGGAGATTCAGTTTTTAGGAATCAAATGGCAAGATGGATGTTGTCAGATTCCAATGGATGTGATTAATAAAATAATGGCTATGTGTCCTGGTTCGGGCTGGACTAGAGTTCCTGTTGGTTTGGCAGTGGGAGGAGTGCAGCAGCACCCTGAGACCCCAGGGGCTCCCCAGGTCCCAGTGCCCTCACCTGTGTGCGGGGGCGGGGGGAGCACAGCTGGAGGGCTGGGCCTGGATTGGCCGATAGTCCATGTCATGTGACATTGTGCTCACTATATAAAGGCAGGAGGGGGTTGGGAGGGGCTGCCACTTCTGGGAGTGTTGCTGTGGGGCCTCTGTGTTTGGGATTGCTGGTCGGGAGCAGGTGGGTGTCAGTCGGGGGTGGTGAGCAGCTGTATTGTACATTACCTGCTGATACTGCTGTCAGTGTATTATTCTGTTACTATTATTCAACTGTTTTTATCTCAACCCGCGAGTCTCCCTTTGCACCTCTGATTCCCTCCCTATTCCTAAGTGGGGGGAGGGTGGGTGAGCGACTGTGTGGGGTTTAGTTGCTGAGTAGGCTCAAACCACAACATCTACCCATGTAGTGGCTACAATGTGGAAGAGAAGAAAAAGTAGAATCTTTCTTGTATGTCTGAGATTGGTACTGCAACAGATACTACTACAAACTTACATATTTTCTTTTTAATGCTATTATTTTTTTCTCAATGTCCTTAACATCTAACACGTATGTGTTTGTTTTCATCAAGGTACAGTAGCTTCCCCTACAAGCAGTTTTCTGAATGGAAGGCAAATATAAGGATTCTGTCTCTGACACAAAGATGCTTTAAAACCACACGCAATTTGATTAATTTTTCTCTGCTTCTGTTTTTGCTTTTAACACCTTTCCTTTGCATTAGAAACATTTCTCTGGAATGGCTACTTACCTCATCTTGTTCCAGCTGATCTTTCCACTACAGTTGCAAGCTCTAATGCCTTATTATAATACAAATGAGTAATAGCTCTTACACACCAAGAAAGAATTTAAGATGAACTTCCATTTTGGTAAAGGACAATCTCCTCCCTTAACAACAAAAAAATAGACGAACAACAAAAACATCCCTTCTCCCCAAAACTTAGCATCAATAATTAATTTTTAAATTTTCATATTTATGAAAATGGACAGAAAAATCATACTATGTGGAAACTAAAACATATTTTATACATGATAACTTTAGTCTGAACTATAGCAATTGCACTGAATTTACATTGCTGTTTGAAGTTATTTGAGGTGACTGGGACAGTGAGAGAGGTGGACTGTGTCACCCAGGTGATGAATGTGGTGGAGGTCACTCAAGTTTCCTCCTGCCAGCTGAAATGAGAATCCCCTCCTTTCCACAGATGGATGTGGTCAGCCAGCCACCTGCAACTGTGGGCTGTTACACCTGCCCAATCACACCAACTTGCACTGTCTGTGAAGAATTAGAATTCTTTATTACTAAAGAGAAGGAATCATGGCCTGTAAAATGGAAATGAGCTCACTGAGCTCTGTCACTGTGGTGACCATCTGTGTCTGGCAGGCTAGCAGATTCATTTAGCTGGTGGAAACACATGATACGCTGAATTACAGGATGGAAGTAGACGGAAACTTGAACCCACCTTAGCCCTGTAAAATTACTTTTCTCCATGATGTGGCAGCTTTGTCATCTTTTACAGTGACTTGTGGGTGATAACAAACACCCTCTACGTAGAGATTAGTCTAACTCTCCTATTGATTTTTCCCAGTCCTGTGTGCTTGTTTAATATGAAAAATGTTACTTGAAACTGAGTCTGATAATCTTAAAGATGTTATTTACTTTTTGAAAGGTGAGCTGGATTATGATTAATATGGTAAATAGCTAAAGCCTAATAGAGTCAATGCTTCTTTATATCTCACAGTGGTCCAGTACTGGTGCAGAGAAGAAAGAAACAGTCAAGCCTTAATGCGCTCAGCTTTCCTGGTTGTGCAAGGGATTTTGATTTATTTATTTATATCTATGTTTAGGCCCCCATTCAATCACAAGAGCTAATATCCTACTGCACAGAACAGGGATGGGAAACTCAGCTATCTGCCATGCACAACCTCCTTCCCCACTTCTCCTGCCCCTTTCCAGGGTCAATCTCAGCACTGGTCTCATCAGACATTCCTCCCTTTTGGTGATTAGCTGAGTAATATGGTACACGTTTTCCTCTGAGTGGATCCGAGACACTTTTATGGGTCAGTGTAATGAATGCATGACAGCTCCTCTACCTGTTGTTCACACTGGGAGACTGTGACAGGCAGGGACCTCATGGCATCAGCGTAGCCTGGGACGAAGGGTACAAGTGAATTATCCCACCCTATCCTATCCTGATACCTCTCCCCTCTTCTTTCCTTCTTCCTTCCCTTTTTAACCAAAACCACATCCCACCAGTGCACCAAGACTGTCAGCAATTCCCTTAGGAATCACCTTAGGATGGGAATAGCTACCCACCAAATACCTCTTGCTTCTCTCCACTGGAAATCAGGGATCATTTATCATGAGCCTGCAGAAGATACAGCTTCTCCTTGGCAGGTGAGTCAAGATGGATCTCAGCCTGTGAGTTCTGCCCTTCCTTGCTGCCTCTCAGAAAGGTCTCCAAGGCCCCTCACCAGCCATGAACCTGCGATAGGAGGTCTGCATGGAGTCTTTCCTGTAAAATATACAGGAACGTGAGTTCTTCTTGCTATTGATTAGCAACAGCTCAATATAAAAGTGTTTTAGGTAGCAGAGCTTTACTGGAACCACAATTGCTCCTAGTGCTGTTGACTCTCAAAGACAGAGCACCATTCATTACACACTTCTGAGCTCATCCTCCTTTCTCTTGAGATCATAATGTACATTTGTCATGTTGTGCAGAAGCCTACAAATGCCAGTGCTTGCTTTGATATTCCTCTTGGCATCCTAGATGGGCAGTGATATGTTGTCTTGTCATGATGAACTACTGCTTTGGTTTGATATTTTTTACACAGTGACACAAAATATCCCAACATCTTAACTTGAATTGGATCTGGGCCTAAATGGATGGAAAAAACATTGTTAAAACTTTCTTATTAAAATGAAAAAATAAATAAAAATAAAAAATGAATAAGCTGTTATGTGTTAGTACTCATAAGGGAATTTACTACAGCATGGTTTGGTTTTAACTCACAAATTTAAACTGATTGTAGCTTTTTACACTGTCAAAATGTACAAAGTTACTTACCAAAATTATTTTAATAAGCCATCTACTCAGTATAGTAAATTTTCTACCATGTTTCAAATAGAATCAGAAAGAAATTCAGTCAATCTAAAAGGCCTTTCTGTATTATTTTTTCTTATTGATGCTGGGAGGAATTTGTGAAGTGTTTTGTGAATTCCTACCGGGGATGTTTGGCTCTTCAGATGGGACTCATTCTGCTGAAAGAAGTGAGCACAATTAAGTTAGTAACATACTAGCACCATCATGATGCTGTCATAAAGAATAATGAAAACCAAAACCAACTCATGATCACTGGTCATCCTTCCAAGAGAACTGCAATTAAAAACATTGATTGCAGGGGTTTTCTGTTTGTTTGTTTCTGTTATCTCTCTCTTTTGCTTTAAGATCAGAAAGGTACCAATACAATGGAACTGAGGAGTAATTTAAGTAATTGAGTCTATTTTTTCAGTAAGTACTGTTGTGAACAGTGAAATGTACATGCTGGAGCCTCCACTGTTGTGGACTTCATGTCAAGATAATTGTTCTCATTAAGTGTGTTTCTATGGATGGGGATTTCATAACATTCCCCTCCCATGTGGATTCTTCGGTGCTTAAATTATCGTTGGGGTTGGGGTTCACCATTCCTTGGTGAGGACACTAACTTATGTCTTCCTTTATGTATTTCCACAAAACATGAAGAATTTTGGTAGTTTAAATTTAGGTTCCTTTCCCCAGTCTGAGAGGCAAAAGAATTTAATCCACTTCCCTTCTCTACTTGCTCTCTTCTTGCCCCAGTGAATCTCCTGTTTTGCAAGCATTTCCCCCTTGACCTATCTGCTCCTTTATCTCACATATCTTCAAAGAAAAAATAAAAAAGACAAACTAACCTGAAACATACCCCTAATTGTCTTTTCAACTTCTGCCCCATGTCCTTCTCCTGCTTTTATTAAAGGCAATGTCTACAATCATTGTCTGAAATGGTTTGCTACAGGTAATCCCACTGTTCTGTTGGGCTTTCAGGTCCTCAGCTGTCTTCAAATTTAGTCCTCATCCTTCCTTAACTAAAGGCTTTTTCATTCCTTCCCAGAGTTTGCTCAGCTCTTGTTCTGATAAGCAAGATAGATACCTCTGTCCATCATATACAAGCTTGCCTTCCTCGTATCTGTGTAAAACCCTTCTGTCAGGAGTGGTCTCCCAGGCTGATACTCTGACCATGTTGCCCCTCTCATGATATCTTTTTGTATTTCCCTCAGGATTCTGTTTTCTTATCACAAGAAAACCAAAACAAAGCACCTATTTGCTTTAACTGAGCTTAACTGAACTATCCAGCCAGCCTCTTTCAATCAGTATCATGTCAGCTTCTGCCTCCACTCCACCCATGATCTGCCAGCTTCCACTTGCCCTCTCCCTTGCTGCCATGTGTTTTCCATAACAAATGACAAAATTCACAGCCTCATTCCCTCAATATACCCTTAAAGTCCATTCTCATCATGAACCCTGCAAAGACCTTAACATTATGCAGCCACTCCCTCTGCAGCCTTTGTTTTCTTGGTTTCCTCGTTTCTACTCAGATGTTCATTGTCACTTCTACTGTGAGCAGTTTGAGGGTAGAGGATGCCTTTTTGCTGTCTGTCTGTGCAGTATGTGGAACAACAGGATACTGCCCTGTCACCCTGGTGAGGGTTTCCAAGGACTAACAAAGATACCAATGAAGAAAAGATGGGGTCTGAGAAAAGTAGATACTACAGAAAAGCAAGTAGAAAAAAAATATTTTGAACTTTATTCAGATTTTCATCTGATATCAATGACTTCTGATATACTTTGAAGCCATAAAGAATCACTTTAATTATCCACATGTTGTATTGGAGGTGCAAAACTACAAATCTGCAGTATAACGTCAACAAAAAATTCCCATTTTGACTAAAAATTTTCTCTTGGTATAATATGCTAATGTTTCACTACCTCTTGTATTGAAATTTGTCTTCTTTTTTTTTTTTTTTTTTTTTTTTTTTTTCCAGTTTACAGTTTCTGCTGTGCTTTTTTCTGCTAAGTGAAAAAGACCATCTCTGGTGAGTATACTACCTCCTGGCATTCAACTCTTGAGTTTCTATTCCTAGTCCTTTTATCAACATTTGAATTTCAAAAACTTGACTAAAGATCAGATTTAAAATTCTACACAGATGTGGGTCTTGATTTGTGTACTGGTTTTGTGTGGGATTAAGTTAATCTTCTTTATAGTAGCTTGTATGATGCTGTGTTTTGGATCTGTGATTAAAACAGTGTTGATTGATAGAACAGGGATGTTAGTTATTTCTCAACAGTGCTTACACAGAGCCAAGGCCTTTTCTGCTCCTCACCCCCCAACACCAGTGAGTAGGCTGGGGGTGCACAAGAAGTTGGGAGCGGACATAGCTGGGACAGCTGAATGCAGCTGATCCAAGGGATATTCAACACCATATGATGTCGTGCTCAGCAATAAAACTGGGGGAGGAGGAGAATGTTTGACAAGGCTTTTCTAACTTTTGCCCTTCTGATTCCCCCGTTCTACTGGGGGTGTGAGTGAGTGGCTGTGTGGTGCTGAGCTGCCTCCCCAGGGTTAACCCACAACAATTTGTCCCCAAGATAGTAAGATAGCTGGCTTAGCTGCATGGGGTACTTCTATCCCTTCTGCTGCTGCCAAGGTAGATGGGAACCATCATATGACAAATGGCTGGTTCACCGTGATCAATGTGAGACTTTGCCTTTTGAGAACTCATCCATGAGTTTTCCATTTGTTTCTCAGGGCCAGAAATAGGAGGAACAGTTCCAGTAACCAAAGGATCCAGGAGCTAACAGTGTGCTAGCAGTTAGGTATACAATTATTAGGGTTAGGGAAACTGTTTCTGGAGGGCACTGAGCCTTACTGGAGCATCAATTACAAGGGACAGCTCTGTAGCTAACGACACATTGTGATTCATATCTTCAGTATATTTTCACATAGATTATAAATAAAAACTCTGGCCTCTAATTAATCACAGTTAAGTGCCTTAAATTTGTGTTAAGTGAAGGGGGTCAGGTTTAGAAGGCTTAATTTAGCTTCTTTTTTTTTTTTTTTTTTCCTTTAAATTCATAGACTACTTGTAGCCATTAAATATAAAAAGAAATGAAACAAGGATTCAACTGGGTTCAAATATGAACTGAAACACCTGCAGTGCCTACCTGGTTGGAAAGCAGTCTGACTTCTCAAATTGTATTTTTTTCCCAAGTGTCCCAAGTCTAACTTGGTATGGTTTTGCATTTTATATTTTAAGATGTTTTGGTTTTAACCTCAGGACACTTAGCTTCAAATTGGATAGACTGTAACAACCCACAGTCACCCAAAAGACTGTTCTAGATGACTAACAGAAGATAATCCCACGTGCATGTTTCTCCTGAGCTCTTTTTCAAGATTACTGATGCTTTCCCAACTATAACTCCCACATGTGCGAGAAATTGCCATGTGAAGATTCACAAACATTTTTCGTTTGACCTTCATTCTTTTTGCTATCAGATCCATTCAGCCAGTGCCTGTTCTTCTTTTCGCTCTCCCTCCCCCGCTGAATGGCTCATCTGTTGTATCCCTTCTGACATTTAACTTCTGAGTTGTCTGGGCAGGGACTCTGTTGTTGTAATTTAGCTTTATAGCATCTGGTCCTAAGGGACTCTGATCCCCAGTGATGGTCTTTCAACATTCCTGCTTTCCCAGTGATTCTGTCGCATATATCAGGGACCTCAGGGAGTACCTGAAAATATATTAAGCATATAGCACAATGACACACCCCAAGAGAATCTGATTTAAGACCAAATCCTTGTATTTATTGTATATTTTCTTGTTGAACAGTTCAAGTGAAGGACAGTGTCAGACTAAATTTACCATCTTTGGTTATCTCATGTCACAGTCTTCATGTTATTTTTATGCTGTTTACTTAGACATGCAACAAATAAAGGTCATTTCCTTCTACTTAGAATAATTTTTATTGCTTTATTTTTAAGGGTGACCTTATTGCTAGTGAAGAGACAGATAGACAGGCAGCTCAGGAGTCTGGAATAGTTTATTCCAGAGTTTATCAAGCACAGTGTTCATGCCATTGATAGTGCAAAAGCAAGTGCAAAAGGAGCAAGGCAGCTTTCCTGGTGGTTTCTTCAAAGAGATATATCTGAGCTGAGGAGTAAGAACACAAGCACTTCTGTCTAAATACCTACATTAATATCTGAGGGGACTGGTGAGAAACAACTGATAAGGATGAGGCAGGAAGCATTGAATTGGTGATGCAAGTGCAGAGGAAACGTATTGGGATAGAAGTGATGGCTGCAGGTATGTGTTCATGATGACATAGCTCTGTGTCCTAGATAGTGGGAGGCTTGGACATAGGCATAGAGTTTTGATCTAAGGAAAGGGAATGAGGGTGTACTAATATTTGGATGGATAATATGGAGGGATGACTCCTCTTACACATGTAAATTGTCCACACCAGAGGTCATAATGGACCTACAGCTATGGTGGTACCCAGACAAGCCAGATCTGAGAAGCCCTTTTTTTATGTCCAGTCTTCATCCAGGCCTTGCCACAAGCTGACGGGAGAGATTAAAGTGGTTTGTTCCCCACCCTATGTGTGCTGGCTTTTTGTTGGTCCTTGTCTCTACCTTGCACAATGATGCTTTTACACAAGGATTTGGGAGTTGGCTGCTTATCTGTTCCTGTATTATGAAGGTGGCATTATACTTATTTCTGAAAGATAAACAATGAGAGGGGTAGCTGTTACTGGGAAATTGTAAGGCCATCTGGCATGAAAGCTGCATCTCATTCTTGCAAGAGGTGGTTCTGCAGAAGTGCCAGGAGGCTTGAAATAAGAGTGTGACAGAACAGCTGAAATATTTAATACTGGACAACTTTTAAAATTAAAATTAGGGAAAAAGGTATAGTAAAAGAAATGCCAAGACACACAAAGAGACTGCTGTTTTTGAGTATCCTTAGAAGTAAGTGAAATACACAAATTTCATATAACAGGATTTTTCAATGTCAAAACAAAAAAGGAATGGAATAAATATTCAATGTCAGAATTGAAAAATTAAAAAAAAAAAAAAAAAAAAAAAAAGAAAGAAAGAAAAGGTGTCCAAGAAGCTGTTCAGGAATGATCTCCTCCATCCTGTGTTTTTTTCCTTTGACAGCCTTTTTAAATAGCAATTTTGAGATCATATTCCTTCCTCCCTGTCGTGGTTTGAGCCCACAGGGCAACAGAGCATCACACAGCCGCTTGCTCACCCCTTCCCTCACAGTAATGGGAAGTAGAAAATAAAGCAAAAGGCTCCAGAATCAAGATAAGGACAGGGAGGGATGACTCACCCATTACAGTCACAAACAAAAGACAGACTCATTAGGGGAAGAAAAAAGAATATCAATTTAATTCAGACACTAAAACAACACTTAACAGAGTAAGATAGTGAGAACCATTACAACATCTTAAAAACACCTTTACCCACCTGTCCCTTCTTCCTGGGCTCAGCTTGCTCTAGATTTCTCTACCTCCTCCCCCACAGCGGTTCAGGGGGCAGGGTATGGGGTTACAGTCAGTCTGCAGCAACTTCCTTCTCGGGGGAGGACTCCTCGCATTCTTCACCTGCTCTAACATGAAGTCCCCTCTCACATGAGACAGACCTCCACAAACTTTCTCTGACGTGAATCCTTCCCACCAGCTGCAGTGCTTTCTGAGCTGTTCCAGTGTGGATCCCTCCCAAGTGTTGTAATCCTTCCAGCACCGACCTACAGCACTGGGGGCTTCTTCCCACAGAGTCCCAGCCTCCTTCGGGCACAGCCACGTGCTCTGGTGTGGCATCCTTCACAGGCTTCACGTTGGCCTTTGCTCCACTGGGGACCTCCATGGGTGACAGGGGGACAGCCTGTCCTCTCTTCACAAGATACAGGGGGGTCTCTGATCTGGCACACCTCCCTCCGCTTCATCCTTCCTTCCACTGACCTTGGTGTTCACACAGGCATCTTCCTCGCAACTCTTCCTCAAAACTCTCCACTCCCCCTCCCAGGTTCCCCCTTCTTAAATATGTTATTGCAGAGGAGCAGCCACTGTTGCTAATTGCCTTGGCCTTGTCCAGAGCTGGGTCTGACTTGGAGCTGGGGGAACTTCAAGAAGCTTCTCCCAGGGAACCACCACTGTAGCCCTTCACTACCAAAAAGCACCAACACACAAAGCCAGCACACTTCTTCTGAATCAAAGTTAAATATAAAAGTTTGTTCTGCAATTGTTCACTTCAGTCTCAGCATTGCATCTGTGTATCCTGCAATGATTGTTACATTTTGTAATATATGAAGTACCCTAATAGCAAAGTAACCTGTAAGCCAAAGGGTTGGTTAGAGAAATCTGCACCAAGATTTTCCGTCTCACAAGTCACCATCTGTATGCTTGGTGGCAATTACAAAGATTGCACCAGAAACACATCACTTGCTATTTGGTGCCTACATCATTGTCAGGGAAATTTCCTCTTTGTCTTTAGGAACTGGCCAGAATAGAGGTATTTCAAGAAAAGGATCTTCACAAAATGAAGTAGGGGGTTGTTTCCCATGTTATTACTTTTATGAGTGGAAAAGTAATAATAATACTTGCACAGTAAGACTATAGTAAATTATACAAGATGTGAATCCTTTATAAAGAGGATCCTCTGAACCCTTTTTTTTAAAAAAAAAACAAAAAACAAAAAAAAACCCACAACAAACCAAAAACCAAACAATAGATTTACTATGGAAGTAAAGAAAAAAACAATCTTTTTCAAAATAATTATTCTGGAGTCAAGTGACATAACCTGCTGAACTGAAGTCTGAAAAAGTCAGTTTAGTATGAAAAGTGACACAATCAAATTTCTCTGCTCTGTACATAGGCACATGCAAATTTGTTCAACAAGATACAGTACAGGAGGTCCTGCAAAGCAGAACTTTGCAATTTCCATGGTATTGAACCCAGTAGATTGATGATTTAAACAAGCTAACTAGATTTCCAAGTAGATATGTACTCAGAATGGAAATGCAGTGGAAATTTTTTTATTCATGCTACACTGGATTTATCTCACCATAAAGACACTTTGCAATGTCCTTTTCTCAGGATCAGTGCTGAAATGTCATTCTAGCTAATACTTTGCATAAAAAAGGGCATATCCTATGAAACGTGAAGTTGGCTGTCCTACCAGTTAAAAGAATCAGACCTGATGAAGGATAAAATTATAAAGAATACAAAACTACATATTCTTGTCTTGGAAATGTCAGTAGTGGCTTTTGCTTTGTGGGTGTGAAAAAGGGTGGGAGAAGCTATTTTAAATTACCTAATTAAACAAAGAGAATATGGACATGCTAGAAGCAGCTGGGAGACAAGGATGTTGTATTTGGGCATTGCCCGCTAACCTTAGCTCCTGCCCATACTACATTTTGAGAACTGTTGCCTGATAATGGCTAAGAAGGCAGTAAATTGTAATTGCTGCTACTGACTGGAGTAAGATTGCAGTCACAATTTTTATTTTTGTGCTAAAATAACAACAATAATAATAATAATATTGCTTTCTTGCTTTACCTTACCTGCCCACTTGTACTACTTGTAGCTATTAAGTGAAGTGATATCAATCAACATAACAAAAGTACTGCAAATTCCTACCTGAGCACACCTACATCAGTTTAAATCAAACTTATTTCATATTAAGGCAGCTAGGAATAGTATCTGATGAAATGCTAACACTGCTCTTTTGCAGTACAGTAGTGAAGTCTATGCAGGTATACATAGATTCAGAATAATCAGTTTACAGGTGTCAAATCTGTACATGGACTCACTCACATCTGTGTAAAACAAGAGTGCATTTTAGCTAAAGATTGCTGCTCTTTTAGCTGTGTAATCCATTCTGTGAAACTTCCTTTACTGTTACAGTGTGGAATAAACAAAGAAATAAATAGTCACCACCACCACCCCCCACCACCACCACCCCCCCACAGTTTAGTCCTGTCCATTTCATATTGCATAGAGATGGCCCTGATAGGACAGGAGTTGGTAATTAAGAAATGGCCACATCTGAGACCATGTGATGACACTTGTCTGGCTACATCCTTAAAAAAATTTTATCACTTTGTTGTTTACCAAAGCTGGTTCAGCCTGCTTCCAGGTTTTGTATTAATGAATCTGGGTGTGGAAGTCTTTCACACAAGATTTGATATTTTGAAATTTTGCTTTACTGTTTCTAGTGGAAAAATAACAGTTGAAAATTATCTGTAAAAGGGTATTGAGGACTGACTCTGGAGCTGTGGGAACCCTGGAGACACTGAGAGTACAGTGGTCTGCTAGCTAGCTAGCTAGCAGACAGGGAGTTTTTTGAGGATCCATTAGTGGCTCTATGCTCTGATCTTGCTCTGTCTGGCAGGTGATCAGCCAAGAAACTGGGGATCATCAGAAATTTTGGGAACCTGGTGGACGACAAGTAAGTGGACCAAAAGGTTTGAAATAGGCAAACTGGTACGGTATACATGAGAAACTTGTAAAACTATCCATCTCAAAATTGCACAATTCTGGCTAATCAGCAAATTCTTATAAGAAAGAAAACTTAAGCCTTACTCTGGTTACACTATTTTTGTTCTATACCTCTACAGAAGCAAGAAGAAAAGAGTTCTTTTGTCCAGACATTGCCAAAGAAATAATACTAAATACCATTACCACTCAGTCTAGCGTCCTTGACGTTAATGGAATAAAGCATACATTGGCTTTAATGGAAGTAAGTTCAGACTCATCTGTAGCTTTCCAATTTCTATTCACTGCTTGTATCACCCACAGGAATTGCTAAATGTTGCTAAGAGGTTAGATTAGCAGAAGGGAAATGGAGACACAGGAGATGAGATCCCATATGGGTGAGCTTGACTCACCAGAATACATAATCAAGTGTTTTTCTGCTTTTGCTGGCTACAAAGCTATTCCTAAGTCTTTAAGATGTATGCCTAGGTCTTGACTAATCAAGGTAATCAACCAAGATAAATCATTAATCTATCAGATTTTCATCAATGGTGATATTAATAGAAGACAGGCATTGAGGGCACATATCTGACTGGTATCATCTTAATTTGGCCGTAGACATGTTTCAAACAACATCCTACCCCTGAGAAGGTACAAGAAACCCCACCACTTCTTATTATGTACAAACGCTCAAAAGAGGGCTTTGCCTTTCACCTTAGAGACAATTATGGCTCTTTATTGACCATGAAGTTTTATGGCCTTTGTACTTTTATTACCCCTTGCTTTTGTATGCAGATTACAACCAAGTCTCAAGGGCATGTTGCCAAATCAAATGCAGGAAGTAGAATTTATTTTCCTTTAATGATAGTAAGCCAATATTTACATTTACAATAACATAATACAGGATATCAGAGTGCTCAATTCTGCATACCTGATTTTGAAGAAAAAAGGTGTGCCTGTGCCACTTGGTGGTATTTGTTACAGTCTCATGGACACTGTCTACTGGCAGTTCTACCTCTACTCTTAGCTATGTTCAACTTTTATGATTCTCCATATTCTCCAGAAACAGTTTCTGTTTTCTTTCATTTGGCAATACATCCATCTGTCAATGCAGACTTTCTCTGAAATTCTCTGCACCTGTGAACTGTCCATTTTCAAATAACCTTTTTAACTGTGGATCATTCATCACCTTATATTTTACGTCAGATGTAGATGAAAACCTGGTATCTTCCTTTTTTTTCTTTTTCTTTCTTTTTTTTTTTTTTTTTTTTTTTCCCAAGTGTGGTTCAGGATAGCCTTAAGATACTCTTGGTCACATATATGTTCTTTAAATTTCCAAGGTTACTCAGCATCCCTAGATATGCAAGTTACTGAGCCATAGTAAATAATATGTTTGTATGTATGTATGTGTAACACTTCTATAATTACTTATCACTACTATATATCTAATTACAACAATGTTGCTTGTATTTATCAAACTTGCTTAATTAAATTTGCTCACGACTCTTTGGGCTTCAGCTTAGCACAAGGAAAGGTGATTTCCTTATCCCTTTTTAGCTGGAGAAAAGCTCTCTGGTAGACTTTACTGTCTTGTCTTACCTCCCCTTGCCCAGAGCAGAGGCTGAGGGGGACCCAGGGCTGCTGACGGAGCCTCTGCTCAGCGGTACCTGGGCTCCCATCTGCTCAAGGTTGTTGCTAAGGAACGTCTGCTGCAAATCACAGCAGCACCTTCCCCCACCTGCTCCCACGCTGGCTGCTGGCTCCGAGGGCTTTGCTCCCTCTCCTGGACTCCACAGACAGGGAGGCACCAGCTGCAGCTGCTGCAAGACTGTATGGAAGTTTTTCTCTTGCCTTTTTTTTTTTTTTTTTTTTTTTTTTTCCCCCAATCACTCCTTAAATCCTTCAGAATTTAAGCACCTGCTGCCACCCCAGAGGCAGCCTTTTAGCGTGCTACTTTCCCACCATGTTAATGTCATTTCTTACAGAGCTTTTTCCTTGTGCTCAATTCCTCACCTGCTTTTCCTTGATGTGGTGTACTACATCACAATTCAGGCCTTCAAACCCAAATGGTTTCTGCATGGATTTACATTGAAAGGATGAGAGTTCATGTAGCAATTTCCCTTCCCTCACCTCTCCCTACACAAATGCAAGAACTAGTCCCTTACAAGACCTGTGATTTGGATCTCATAATTCATGTATGCTTGGAAGGAATTAAAAAAGCCTGTGTCAGACTATCTTCATACTTTAATGATTACTCTGTTTGAATTAATTATACCCTTTTTAGTATTTTTTGAAAGGTCTGCAGCTGATAATGTGAGATTCGATTTTATAAGAACAGAAGAGCTGACCACTCATGTGATTATGAAATGATATACAGTTGAGCAAAGATTCTTTATCTCTACTGAGAGCTAAGAAAAAGTTCATAGGCAGAGCACCCTACTATGAATAATCTTCTTATTTCTAATGCCACCCAGTCATGCAGACTTAAAGATAAGTACAGATGAACTAAGAGAGGCTGAACCTATTAAATGTAATGGAAATGGACTTTAAATTTGGTGAATCAAAATTTTGCATTAACTTTTTTTCTCTGATACACTTAAATTGCCACCACAGTAGTTCCATTTTCCTCATCAAATTAGTTAAGTGGGAGATGAAGTGATGCAAGTTCTGATCTATCAAGGAATCACAGCCTCCAGGATGAAACAAGGGAAATATGGAAATAGCTGTTGAAAAACTAGGCCTGGTGCCAGGGGAAAATGGAGGCTTTTATTCTTCAGAAATTCTTCTGAAAGGAAGCTTGTACCTCCAGCGGATACAGTGTTATCCACCATATTCTGACATTTTTTCTGCGTCAGGTTCTCCAGGCCATATTATTCCCTACTTTGGGCAGTGAAAAAGGGAATTTGGGGCATCCATCAGCTGGGAGAGGAAGAGGCTTGGAGGAAATGGGATCTGCATCAGAGCTGTTGCAGGAAACTTCCCCTTCCTGATGACATTTAATGCAGCTCATTCTATGGCTGGTATTGCTGGCCTGGAGTGAGTGGGGAGGCTGGGGAGCTGCCTCTGAGAGTTTCTGGGAAAGCTGTGGCACAACATGGACTTTGTCTGCAAAGATTGTGGGGGGAGAGGCTGCCTGGTCTCCACTTGCCTGCCTGGTCAGGACTGGGAAGGCTGCAGCCCTCTCCTGGGTTTGGTGGTCTTTGTAGCTGTGACTGTGTCCAGAGTTTCACAACGCATGAGCCAGGACAACATGGAGTGAGGGGAAATACAGGAGATCCATGGTTAGGATGAATAATTCCTTTCTGATCTCACACCTATCTGTGATGTACACACTTACAGTAATATTTTTTCTTTTTATACTGATTACAGTACTTCAGCAGCACCAAACCAAAACACACAAAACACAATGTGATTCCAACCAGACATGAAGTGATAGAAGTGATAATGTGCATATTGCAACATTTCAAAATCAAATCATCTTCATAGGAGAGACTACACTAGAGGAATCACAAAAGTTGTGGAGTTTACTTTATTTCATTTTCATTTAGTTTCCATTTCATTTTGAAAGCAAATATCAAAAAGCGCAAACCTTTACTCTTCTTTTTTAATTCCTCTGTGTGAATCTCCCCAATTAGCAAGGCAGTGCGAATGTAAAATATTGTTGAAATCAGCAAATTTATTGGAAACTTTTGGCTTTCCATAAAAATACTTCTCTATTTAAAATCAATTTGGTCTCATCTACTCTGTCCAGAGTCATGATTCCATGAATAATAAAGTGTGTGAATAGCTTGCCTCTGGTTACTGTCCTCATGAGTCAGATGTCCTTATGTATTAGTAGTTTTGGGGGCTATGAACACTGTGATTCTTCTCTTAATTGAATCAATGGGAGTTCTGCTAGTAATATTAGTGGGAATTGGATTTTTTTAATGAAATTTTTCATATTTTTAGGGTATCTCCAAGACTGCAGGAGGACTCTTTTCATCTTGACTATAGGTCAAGCCCAGCTTTAGACTAGACAAGTGAAACAAATAATCTCTTCAAGTACAACCCTCAAGAAAGTTGATACTGTATAAAGTATCTCTGTTTAACCACTAAAAAAGAGAAGAAACCCTAACTGAAGCATCTCTGCCAAAGAGTATGTCACAGGGACACCCCACCTGGCCCCAAAGGGTTGACATGTAGATCCAAGGCTCTGGAGCATACTATGTAGAGATTTCCAGGCTGGTTTGCATGGCCCATTTTTGTACAAAGAGCAAAACAGCATTTGCGGTGCTGAGACAATGAAATTCACTGCATTGGTCTCTGCTCCATGGCCTGAGGGAGCACTGTGTTCAGAGCTGCTTTGCAAATCTCTGTCCTTCACCCTGTTGAACTGGGAAGACATGTACTTTCTTTATCACACTGGGGAGATGTTTTCCCTTATTTCCTGTTTTGCTTATTGCATCTTCTGTTATTTGATGTTATCAGAGAGGGAGGAATAGGGTGTTTGAGTTCTTTTTCATTTGTTCTTTGTTTCCATTCTCTTTTCTTTAGGATGCATTGATTATTGATATGTCAAAATCACTTATCTATTTAACCGATATGTTCATTAATTAAACTTCCAGGTGCTCAGAGACATTTGTGTCTAAGAATTAAGGGAGTCCCGACCACTTACACAGTGAAATGTGAAAACTACAGTTAAAATATCAATCTAGGTGGATGGTGAGGATTATTGGACTGTTCCAGCTCACACCCCACAACAAACCAGGGCTGTGGCTTTTGTCTCCTGTTGCTCTGATCCTTATTCCAGTGTTTCAAAGATACAAAACAAAATAATTGAGTATTAAGGCTGCCAACTCCTTATTCCCTATCCCTAACTAAATCCCCCTAATATTCATGCTAAGGAACTGATTATAGGGTGTTCTGGTCGTTGTTGTTTTTTTCCCCTTTTTTTACCATCTGTCTGCTGTGAATACATCTGAAATCCCTGGCTTCACCAGCTAAAATGTACTAAGCAACTCAATTTTTTTTTCTCTTCTAATTATCCTTTTAATTTGCTTCTGCTCAGCTCCCACACCTCCTCCCCCTTACCAGATTGTTTATATTTTTCCAAAGAGCTTCTGAGAATTGCTTATCCTGCTCTTTGCACCCTTTCCCTGCTCCTCATTCCAGAAATTGCTGTCTCCTGTCCCCTCCCTTGCTGTGATCATGCAGGAGTGAATGTGGATCACAACCTTCCCAACTGTTTCTGACAAATTGCCCCACAGAACAATAATCTCTTATATTAAGAGTATTTTCCTGCTACTCAGCCCTCTATGTTCTGCATTAGTAAGTGGGATAGATTCCAGTGATTAGAAAGAGATTTGGTACAAACCAATAGTACTTTATTTCTGGAGATAGATACTTCACCCAATGACATCACCAAGCTACACAAGCAGCTGCTATCTCAGATTTGACTCAAAATACAAGTTATATTTGAGTGGCTGGAAAAGTGAAACACAGAAAGAAATCATGGGACCGATCCTGGGAACAGTATATCAGTGATGATTTAAAAATAAAAGTATCAGTGAGGTTCCCAGCCTGGGGGCTTGATCTGGGCATAGATGCAGACAACTAGCACAAGGTCTAAGTGAGACTGATGTGTCTAGCTACAAAATTGCATTCCCATGACTCTTTATCATGCACCATTCAAGGCTGGTGACATTTGAACTCTCCTGCCTCTTCAAATTTCCTCAGGCTCAGAGCAGCTCGCTCTGAGCCCCCACCTCTTGTCTAAATGTAATCAGGAAGCAAGAACGAAGGAGCACGAGGCTGATGTCTCCTGAGGAGTTCCGTACAGTGTTTCAGATATTACCTAACATAGAGTGACAGAACTGGGTTCCTCAAGAAGCTGTTGCTGGTGGTTTTATGTAATAGTCAACTTCATAAACACATTTATATATATATATATATCTATAAAAAGCATTTTGTGTCGTGTCTGCATATAAATTGCTATGAATTTCATGTAATATACATCACATACATAGAACAAAATACATGCGAAGCATTTATAACAAACTGTCTATAACAAATGTACTGTGTAATTGTATAAAAATAACAATATTTATATAATATATTTTTTTCATATAATATAAAGCCTTTAAAGAAAATCCTAGTGATTGGAAGATCCATCAGTGAAACAAATCCTATCCTGAGGTTCAAGTATCCAGTCTCTGTCTCCAGATGTGATCTGTTCTGTGTTGGATGAACAGAGAAGGGAATATGGTAGTAACAAACTCCAGTCTCCTGTTGAAGCCGAGTAACTATACAGAATTCAAGAGTAATTTTACCAGATAGGGAGCATGTAACTAGAGAACACCTTTGCTGTCAAATGGGTGGAGAAATTACTAGTGTGAAATGGAGAGGGATGTAATCGAATTTGCAACTTTTCTTTTATGGTAAATTTTTGATGTATAAAATATAAAAGAATCCTCTGCTTGTAGGTTCTTGCTCCCAGGCTGTTCTTGGGAACTAAGCCCCCTGTAGTACTCTGAACCTCCTCCACCCCTGAATCTACTGCATCAAGGGATTTATTTTCCCCTTTTCTGAATATTGCTTCATCATATCTACAAGAATAACCATGAAATGAGCATATATTGGCTAACTAGCATGTTATATTGGTATGTGGATAGCAATTCTGGAGAACAGCAAAACTTGATGATAAAGCATATTAACTTAAAAATGAGTTGGCTGAAGGTATGCAGAGATTTTCAAGACTGCAGAGAAAAAAGAAGTAATAGGGAAAACACTAGGATAAGACATAATGGTGTTATAGAGTGATGGCTCTAACAGTTGGGGTATATGTCAAAAATAAACCTGGAAATAATATCCTTGGTTCTGAAAAGACAAAATCAAAAAAGCAAAACAAAACAAAAGCAGAGATAGTTCAAAATGCATTGGATAACTCTGGCAAGTAGATCAAAAGAGGTCTAGAGAAGCTCTGAAGCTGGTATAAAACTAAAAGCAATGGAAGGACTTCAAGTTCTGAGCTCTACTCAAGACATGCATCCTAAGATTGTAGGTTTTTACAATCTTGTGATGTCTAGTTGGAGTTTTACTTTGAGATCTGCTGCTAAACAGAAAGTCTAGTCCTTTGAGGATAATTCTTTATATAGTGAATAGAATAGAATAGAATAGAATAGAATAGAATAGAATAGAATAGAATAGAATAGAATAGAATAGAATAGAATAGAATAGAATAGAATAGGAATAATTAGATTTTGAAGACATAATCAAACCATATTGATCCCTGAGGAAAACCAGAAGTAACTGGCTGCCAGTTGGACTTTGTACCAGTGATCATCACTGTTTTAGTCTGAAGGTCCTGACAGTTTTCTGCCCACCTCACTATCCACTTATCCATCCCATAATTTACCAATTTGGCTATAAGAACACTATGGGGGGGACGGTGTTAAAGGCCTTGCAAAATGCAAGATATTTCTGTGGGTTCACCTTGAACAGTAGCCCTACACCCATGCAGCTAGGCATCATTCAATCCCCCTCCTTAAAGGAACCACGGGCGAAAATAGAGTGAAAAAGCTCATGGGTCGAGATAAAGACAAGGAGATCACCTACCAGTGAAATTTAATGAAAATTAATTTAATATATAGCCAGTTAAAATAGATCTATGAGTGGGAAAAAAGGCAAACTAAAACACCACCTTCCCTGCACCCTCTTTTCCCCAGTCCCTCCTTCACTCCCGACTCCTCTCCCCCGCGGGGCGCAGGGGCCGGGGGTCGCGGCCAGCCCATCCCAGCCCCTCTGGGCCGCTCCTCCCTCCCCCCCCGGCTCCCTGCTCCAGCGCGGGCCCTTCCCCGGGCCGCAGTCCTTCAGGGACAACCTGCTCCCGCCTGGGCTCTCCACGGCCGCAGCTCCTGCAGGAAATATCCCCCCGCTGCGCTGTGGCGTGGGGCCCTCCCCGGGCTGCAGGGTGGGTCTCTGCTCCAGCGGGGTCTCTCCAGGGCTGCAGGGGATCCCTGCTCCGGGCCTGCAGCCCCTCCTGCCCTCCTCCTCCTCCGGCCTCGGGGTCCCTCTGCTGCTGCTCCATCATGCTTGATTTACCTTTGGTAAATCCATGGTGGCTGTTTCTTGTCCTTCATGTGGCTGGAAAGAACTTCCAGGAGGATTTATTTCATGATCTTCAAGGGACTATGGTTAGGACAATCAGTTTGTAGTTCCTCTGACTCCTTTTTCTTGCCCTTCCTTGAACATGGAGTGATGTCTTCATTCTTCTAGGCATCAAGAACCTTCCCCAACATACATGGCTTTTCAAAGACAATGATGAGTAGCTTGGCAATGACATCATCCATCTCTCAGCACCCTAATTTGTGTACCCTGTGATTCCATGGATTTGAACATGTTTAGTTGGCTTAAATGCTCCCTAACCACGTCTTCCTTTGGAGAGGTCAATGCTGCTTTCCCAGAAAGTGTGCTAGTAGGTTCTGGAAGTTAAGAGGACAGAGAACATACCATTTGAGTGAACATTGCAGAGTAGAAATGGAACATTGCCTTTCATGTCCAGGCACCTCACATCCAAATATTTAGTTTTATCAAACTGATTCAAGTTATTGCAGTTAAGAGATATTTGGCACTGAATGGTCTCTATCTAAGCTTCTGTGGCAGCTCATGGGAATAGTATTCCAGAGATTTTTCTCTCTTCCTCAGATTAGTGTCCTCATCTGTTGGAGAATGGCTCAGAGACAAGGGTCCTGAGCCCACCGAGCAATTGTACAATCAGAGCCTGTTCTAAGGGCTGATGCTGCCTCGCTGATGCTGGGCCTCACTAGGGTTTGCCTGCAGCTGCTCGCAGCTGCCGATACATGAGGAATGTCAAGGACGCTTTGGCCTTGTGTACCGTGGTGTGTTGAAAACAGGAATTAGAAATAGTGGCATGAGAAACTTAGTGTTATGAGAAGCTTGTGCTGTTAGCTAACTGCAAGTAGGTGGACCGAGCAAATACGACCTTTAGAGCTTAAGCCAATCAGCTAGTGACTAGTAGGCATAATAATTATCATTGTCTGTATAAATATAGGTACCCGGACCAATAAAGTAGATTGATGCTCTATCACCCACATTGAACCCGTCTCGGCGTGTCGTTCTTCCGCAGCTCCGCACTCATCTGTATTTCCTTCCGATGAGGCACTGTGGTTTCATTGATTGTTGAATTGTCCTAGTGATTCATGTGTCACTTTTTTTGAACAGGAATTTTAACTTTGAAAAAAGAAAATGCCTTTGGTTTAGTCTTTCTAAAAAACCCTCAAAAACTATGCAGGAAGGACACAACTTTTTCAAACAGTTGTCTTTCATCAAAAAACAACGTAATAAATGAAAGTAGACAAACTCTCCCTGGTGATATTTCCAGTGTTCAAGCTCAGGGCTTTATTCTGAGGTTAGATCCACTCCTGTGAAAGTGGAGCAGTGCAACAGAGACCTTGTTCTTGGTTAACCAACTGGATATAGGAGACCACAGGAATCCTTTCAACTGACAGGCTGACACACTGGCCTGAGCAAAAGGGTGGAGGACAGAAGAAAGACCCCAGACCTGGATCTCTTACATGAACAATGAAAGGAAGCTGATGGGGAGAGACAGGCAAGATGCCAACTGTACAGTAATGCAGATTTTATTAGAGTACAGCTACTGACCCTGAATTCTCCTGCCAGCCAGCAATGCTGTAGGATTGGCTGCATAGTCAGGTTTTCAGCAGAGCAAAGACCCTGACTACACAGTTGATCAAATGGGCCATCAATCACGTGTTTCACATTGTGTACTTAAATCTGCTCAAAGTCAGGTTATAATTCATACAGTTGACGACCTCCCAAAGCAGATGCCTTAAGCTTAAGGCAAGAACTGGAAAAGGAGGTAAAGCACCTGAAAAATAAAATCTCCAGTTACTAATAATAAATATCAGAACCCCTTCTGACCTCCTCCAAATGGGCATCTCATAAAATCATAGAAATTAGGTTTTTTAGCTCGCTGGGGATTACACTTTTATAGCAATGCAAGGAAGAACATTAAAAGATTATTAGAGTAGGAAATTGCTGACCATGCAAAGAGTAGGCAGTGAACATGGCTTTAAAAGAAATAGGACTAGCCAAGTGTGAAAGACAGTCATTGTTTCTTTTATGTGACACCTTGCACCAACTAAATGCCATGGGGCTGGCTGGATTCACACTAGAGCTTGATTCAGTTGCCTACAAACAGATTTCTAGTGCCACCTGAGATGGCTTGAGGTGTCTGAACAACTGCACAAGGAAGTCCAAAATGAGACAGTACTTTCACAGACCAACAGTCTTCAAGACCAGATGCTAGAAACCAGATGGGAGACTCTAGGATATCTCAAATGACACTGTTATGATCAGACATAGTAGACATCTATAGTACAGATCGTTCAAGTGAGTTCAGGTTATTCCTACTTGTTTGAGTCCTTGCACTACCAATGTTAAGCTGCCTGCCATTCCCCTTTCTCTAGTAGTCTGTGACTAGCAAATAGGGGAAGCCTTCAGTTCAACACTATTCTTGTGCATAGAGTGTCTGCTGCTACATTGGTTTAAATAAATCTAGTTTCATGGAAGAGGGAAGGAAATTACAGTAGTGCTGTAATTTGGATTTTGGAATGTAATTCATGTCTGTGGCACAGACTTTGCATGTAAGTCATTGCGGTGTTTCTGTGTTCATCTCCTGTGTACAGCATGTATGTAACTGCATTTTCCCTACTTTATGAAAGCAACCTGAGGTAGGATGCATTAAACAAGAGGGGGAGTTCAGATACCCAAATAAAAGGTATTGCCATAGAGATAGGGCTGATGTGCAGTAATAGCATGGTTATTGTCAGGTCTGCTGTGTAAGAGTCTTAAATGGAATCCAGTTATTATGAATAACTGTATAGCTAATATTCAGACAGCTCCCTAATGTCGCATTCAGTAGGAATAAGGAAATAATGGCTTTCTGGAAACAACTTTTTACTTTTTTAAAAGGCAATGAGCCTAAATGTTTTCTCCAGAGATCCCTGTTTTTTCAAGTTGCAAATCTTGTTTTGCTGGAGCTGATGTGTTAGAGCACCTTGAAAAATGTGAACAGACCATGTTAAGGCCTCTGCAAAGGTGGCGGGAGCTATTTGTTAGCAGCTCTTTAGAGAGACACCCTGATGTAGATTGATCTAGTAGAAGAAAGTAGAAGAATTTGGTCTTTATATCACTGAGTGAGCATAAGGGGAGAATTAGGTATCAGGACACTGATTTTAATTGTTATACATACATATATATTTTAAATGAAATTTACAGAAGCTGTTTATCTGCTGGCATCATTGCCATGGACAGTACAGAACTATAGTGTCAGTGTGTAAACAGACCTCATAAAATGGTCCTAACTGCTAACCCTCAGAATTTACATCAGCCCATGGTCTGACTGTAGAAAATTTGTTACACAGTACAAGATACACACTGCACCTCAAGTACTATGCGCAGTTTTGGGCACTTCCGTATAAGAAGGTCTTCAAACTATTAGACTGTGTCCAGAGGAGGATGACCAAGATGGTGAAAGGCCTCGAGGACACGACTTAGGAGGAGCGGCTGTGGTCACTTGGCTTGTTCATCTTGGAGGAGAGAAGGCTGAGGGGTGACCTCATTGCAGTCTACAACTTCATCAAGGAGGGGAAGTGGAGGGGGAGGTGCTGATCTCCTCTCTCTGATGACCAGAGATAAGACATGAGGAAATGGGATGAAGCTGCATTAGGGGAAGTTCAGATGGGACATTAGGAAAAATTTTGAAGGTTTTTCACTGAGAGAGTGGTTGGTCTCTGGAACAGGCTCCCCAGGAAGCTGACATGGTACCAAGAGTCAGAGTTACAGGTGCATCTCAATGATGCTCATAGTCATATGATTTAGATTTAGATCGGAGGAGCAGGGATTTGGACTAGATGATCCTTATGAGTCCCATTCAACTCAATATATTATAGTATTCTGTGATTTGAAGAAATCTTAATTGTTTGATTAGACAGAAGATATGGTCTATAGTTGTAGTATACTGCATATTTCTGTAAGTATTCTCCGTTCTTTCCTCTCCTTCTGCCGAGCCTCTGAATTTTTGGAATGAAGTTTTGTGCTGTCCAAATCCTATCAAGGGCCATCTTTGTGTCCTTCTAAATCTGAAGGTACTCTGGAAGTTGATGCAGCAGAGTTTTGCAATTGGAACATTGTTCAAAATTTTGTCAAGTACCTGGGGACTGCTCCTGTGACATAGCATATCCAGGGATATCCAGGGGTCCCTTTATTCCTTCCTCAGAATTCTCCCTTCCTCATAGGATTTCGCTCTGTTACAGTGGTTGTAAAGGGCAAGGCTTAGGATTGGGTCTTTCCTCGGAGATCCCATGTCTTGCCTTTGAACTCTGAAGGATGTCTTGGAAATCTTTGGTTTTGTTCAGTCACACACTTTCTTTTTGACTTTGGGAAGATGGTATCATCTCTCTTAAATAATAGTTTTTCATTTAAAAATGAGGCTATGTGGTGAATAAGCAAGCTTTCCATGAGTGAGTGCTGAAATGTGTTTTTTTTTATGAAAATGAACTTCAAACAAGGTAATGGAAACTTGGGCAACATGGGGTGACACGGCCTCTCAGACAGAATCTGAAATTTCATACCATTAAGGGTTATCATATTTTGCATCCCATGAGCACACCAGGCCATGAGGATCAGGAGCTGGAAGATACTGCAGTTTTCACAGGTGGCTTCTACCTTGTCTGCCCTGAGCCCCTGCAACACCCCAAATCTTCCTGCAGGACCTCAGTGACATCCTTTTCAACCATGCTGGAATACCTGATGCCTGTATTCCTATGGTAGCACTGGGGAAATACATAAATAAATATATAGAAAGCAGAGAAGAAGTAGTTGCTCCCCTGGAGGTTTTTACACAAGTGAAAACAAAACAAAGATTTCAGTGGCTCACCTAGCATCATATTCTGCTCCTATAAAAGGTAGGTATAATATATCAGGACTGCATATCTGTTTAAAAGGATGGCAGCTATGGCTTCCAAAATGAATATTACTTATAAGTATTTGGGGTCATATCAAATCCTATCACTATGTCAACACTTGCTTGCCAACTGTCATGAAATATTGAAAGCTGATAAAAAAGAGAACCTATCAAAATTGGCTGTCAGTAAAATCAGTGGAGAAAAGAAAATGCACGTCAATAAAGTCTTTAAGATAATTTAAGTGAAAGAAAGAGAGAATTTTTTCTCTTAGTCTGGTTTAAGTTTCTGGGATAAATGCATATTTTAATATGTAATTTGGATTTATGGGTTTTTTAATAGTTTGCATGATAGATTTGGCACAAACCAACCATTCAGCATACCATCATAAAGACAGGTGAGAATCAAGAACTGCTTTAAGAACATAATTTTCTGAGATGGAGAAGTATTTTTAATCTGGTATCTGTATTTATTGTGCTTTTACTGTCTGAAGTTTTATTAAGAAAAAGGTTGAGAGAGAGAGTGAAAAACAAAATTCAAATTTCCCCCTAGGAAATGGGTTTTGTTGTTGACGCTTGATTCTCTGGGCAAGGATCTTCTCTCCTGCTTCTGTAAGTAGATCAGTGAAACTCAATGGAGAAGCATGGATGTAAAGTCAGTGCAAATCTTTTCTGTATTATGCTGTGTGCTGATCCTCCCTCCCACCACCTTTTCTTCTGAAAGACCCAAGAATTTAAAGAAAAATCTGAATGCTGTACAGCAATAATTATATTTTGCTTTTGCGTACCATTTTCCTTTCAAGATTTTAAAGTTCTTTTTGTGACAGTCTCCATTTTATGACAGAACAGAACTTGTAAAGAGATCAAGGATTTTTTTCAGTCATGCCTAGAGGATCTGAGAGCAAAATTTCTATAGAAAGTGTACTGGTCATTCATCTCTTGTGTTATTAAGAATTACAAGTCATTTTTGAAGAGGGTTTTGTCTCCCAGATGTGAGTGCTAAGAAGCCCTTCTTTTCCTTCATGGGTCAATCTCTTATGGCTGTCAAAATTAGGCCGCAGCATTCCTGGAATGGGGCATAGTACAACTACTTTAAGGATGCATTTCAAAGTTCAAGCCAGGTGAAATATGGAAGGCTACATCTCTACTAGCAAACTGGCCCTGGGGAGAGGTTGCATACTGCACATTATGTATATGTGGCTAAATCCCCTTCTCCAAAACACATGTCTACATCCAAACTGCCTTTGGAGAATGATTCTTGATCTACACCTTTTCCTGGACCAGCCTGACCATAATCTGTGAAAGTGCAGGACAGTATGCAGTTAAATAAAAGTATGTGTTACAGACGATGCTGGGGCCCAAGTCGTGTGCTGTTCTGATCCTGTTTATTTTATTATTGAAGATGTAACCAAAGAGACAGGTTGTGAATTAGGAGCACAAATGGGGGTGAGATGATTTGAATTTCATCTGCCCTGCTAAAATGTCTAGAAACCTACGGAACACTGACCAGGCACCTCGTGTATAAATAGACAGTGAAAAACTAGGAGCTATTTTCAGCTAGTGCAGGATATTTACCTTAACTGCCAGTGAAAGACCCTGTTGGAAGACGAAGATATATTGGATGAAGAAGGAAAGTTCAGTGCTTGTGTGTAGTTGAAACCTCTCCATCACAAGAAATGCTGCAGTATGTAAGAAAAAACATGGCAGTGCCAGGCTTAGAACAACTTTATATCCTCTGGTTCAGCTATGTTGTAGTAGTCTAGACATCTCAAATCAAAGCAAGTCCTGCTGTAAATCCTTGGAGCTAGCACATATCTGTTGCTCACACAGCAAAACAGAAAACTAGAGAACATGTTCAGAGGGATAAAATAACTTATTCAAGGTCTAAACCCAAGTCACTAGCAGAGTAAGAAAAATAATTCTGTTCTGCTTCCAGATGAACATGTTGCTTGCTGGCTGTATGCATATCAATAGCATGCTGTTAGATGGAGATCAAATCTTGGTGTGAAACAAAAGCTTTTGAAAGCACCATTTTAATTTCCTTGTTCAGACAGGGGCTAAGTTGCTAAATCTTGGAAAGAAAAAGCTCAAGAAAAAATTCCCAAATCACATGTTCAGAAATTCCCATACTTCCACCTGTGCCACATGGGGGTTACCTGCGGGTCTTCTGGAGTAACTAAAATTTGGCTTAGTTACCCAATCAGTCTATTTGTGTCTCCATTGTGCAGTTCCAGGTCATTTTTACTCATTTTTAGTACCTATATTGTGTTGGCTGGCATGTAAATTGAAGGAATTTCACTTAGCTCTTCTTAACTCTTTTGGATAGACTAAGAAATATGCGTCTCTCTTTCTTCTAGCCTGATCCCGCCTGGCCATGTAACTATGGATTTCTTGTGTATGTGCTGTCTTAGTTTTCAAAAAGCATTGTCTCTTTTGCACTCATGATGAAGCCATCTCAGAAGGTGAACACACAGATAGTGTCAGGTGGGATATTCTTGAGTCCTCTTTTATACAAACCTAAAAAATCTTTTCAAATTCAATCTACCTTCCTGTCAGTTGCAACATCCCCCCCACCCCCAATCCCCAGCCTCAGTGTCCTAATTTCCTCCCTGACTGATTGCATGAGTCTTTTTTCCTTCTGCTGCTGTTGTTACTATTGTTGTTACCCTTGTTATTTGGGAAAGCGTTCTGCAGCTTAGCTAAGCATCCTGAAGCCAAAGAAAAAATGTGTTAGAATGTCACAGTTGGGAGGGATTCAATGGGGATGTCTGCTGACAATCCTGTTAAGTCAACAGCCCATGGTGTTGACAGCCTGATAGTCGTAAAACTTAGAAAGCTACAACACTGGAAAGCTGACAACTTCTGCTTCTGGAAATCTGAGGGTCACTTGTAGCAAATGCACACACAACTCCTGATCAGTCAGGTTGAATAGCTGAGCCTGGAAGGTACTGAAAACCTTCACCTGCTGCTATGTGAGTTGCAAATTGAAAATTGTTAGACTGCAGATGAGCTGGGCCTGCATTTTTCTTATGAGAAACATCTGCAGCAGTGTGTCCACTGGTGGACTCCTCATTGCAAGAAAAACATTGCAAACTGCAGGGAGTTCAGTGGAGGGACACTGAGATGACAGGCTAAAACACTTGCCTGGTGAGTAGAGGCTGAGTGAGCTACACTGTTCAGCCTGAGAAGAGAAGGCTGAGACGGCATTTTATTGTATTCTTCAATTATTGAATGGGAGGGTAGATAGAATATGGAGCCAGATTATTCTTGGGGATGTACAGTGAAAGGCCTTCAGATGACACGTTATGACTGGTTTTTAGGAACAAGTTTTTCACTATGAAGGTGTTCGAATATTGGAACAGAGGCCCAAAGAAGTTGTGAAATCTCACCTTGCTAAATTAAAAAATAACATGGATGAAGTGTTGAGCAACATGACTTTAGTTGGTCTTTCTTTGAGTAATGCCTCCAGATATCATTTCCAAACTTGATTAATCCATGACTCTGTTCACCAGGAGGAACTGTAATTCCAGAGATCTAATAAAAAGTCTGGCCACTGACATATTTTATGCTGCTGTATAAAGTTAAAAAGAAGAATGGTTAAAGCTACTGATCAGTTAGTGGAAGCCACTAACAAACAAATATTCTATGGACAACAAAAAGAAACAAAAATTTACTAAGCCTAAGCAAAAAAACAAAGTTTTTAATTCTTTTGAAAGAATAAAAGACTTTCAGGGGATTCAAGATAGACAATGTTGATGAAGATGTAAGTTCACTGAAAATGTTTATTTTCAAAATCATCAGAGTGGGGTTATTTGATTTTTTACATTTTAAAATATGAACTGTGAATTATAATTCAGTTTTTTAGTCTTCAGAGAGAAACTATTTCTGTTCCATTTTTCCATCTGCTTCTTTACTTTCTTTGCTTTCTTTACAGATTACTGCAGAAGTAATCTGTGAACACTATGAAGTAGAATAACATTTTCTTTAGCGCACATTAGTTGGCTAGAGCATGTTTACAGGAATCTCTGAATCAGGCAGCACCAAAAACTGTTAGGATTGTACTGGGTGAGCCAGTAGAGCAAGAGAAGTGTATACTCGCCCAGTAGAGCCATGCCCTTTCCTACTGCCAAAAGGTGAAGTTGCCTTTTTGTTCCACTACTGATTGCAACTATTTCTTATCTTGTGAATCTCCAGACTTAGAGTGAAATTTGTCAGGTTTATCCTCTGCCAGAAGGTCGCATTCAAAGCAAGTTCAGCTACTTTTGTGTACAAAATGCACATTAGGAAAAATACTGCATTCCTTTTAACCATCCTCTCTTCCTTCTAACATCATTTATTCTGATCCAAAATTTTTTATTTAATCTGCATGTGTGAACAATTGAATAACTCTTAGATTGAAGCTGGACATTTTTGTTTACATTTTATTGTCCTTCCTCTGTTAAGCTAAGGACAATCTTATTCTATTTATGCTGCCTCTGAGCTTTTCCTTTTCAGTTCTTGCTGAAATATACTTCTGATCCCTGCATGGCAATTGGAGTAGTTTAGATTTCAGAAGGGACTGCTCCCAGCAGAGCCCTTAAAAAAAACCTCAGGACTCAACTATTTGTAATTTCTGTCATTTGTTCATGAGGTAGCATATGCAGGACCTCAGCTAATCCATGGGACAGATTACCTTGGAATGGCTGAACAAAGACTGCGGATAGGTATGCCTTTATTAACAGATGCAAATGGGATCACTTTTACAGTTTGCAATAAAATGTCTGTTACAGAACACCACAGCACCTACTTTTTTTGGTGTGCTTGGCATGAATGTGTTCCCTTCTTGTGCAGGGACATCAGGGTCTCTTTATAGCTGCCACTGGAAGTCCTGTAAAACCCCATACCAGCTGTTCCATCTGGAGGAACAGGGCAAAAAAAAAAAAAAAAAAAATCCAGTCATCTCAGGATTGTAGAGGACATGTCAGTCTTGAGATAGTCATTGGACTGGGAATACTTCACAAAAATCTCCTGCCTTTGTAGTCTTTAAGGTATTTTTGGAGTCAGTCCAAGTGTTCACCCTAACAGCCAGTCAAGTCCCAACAGTGACTTGCTACCAGAACTTAATAAAAAAAGCAGAGGGAAAAAGTCTTCCTGCACGGGACCTAGCAAGGCACTAAAAGGAAGAAGGACCTGCCTTCCTCAGGCTGCACCAGCTGAAGATCTGACGAAAAACTGCATGAAGCATGGACTGAGACTGCATGAGCTGTCTTACTGTTTTGTGTTACTTCTTTGGATGAACAAATCATGCCCAGTTGCAAGCCCAGCTGTCTGTAAGCATAGCTCATCTGTATGTTTGGGCATCTGGTGTGTGTATCTGTACACGTACATAGAGAAAAGCAGAAGGAGAATTCATGCTGTAATAGCAGAAATACTGGCAGAAATCAGGAAGGTAGTGTTTATAAGTGGTATTAGCTACATTGCCACTGGGATCTAAAGCAATCTCAGACCAAAAGGTCAGTACTGTTTCTAAAGATGTTAAGTACCTTCTAGTATGAGTGGCTGCTCCTGCAGATGCTTCTTGTTTCCTATCTTTGCTGAAAAGGAAAATGATGCTGTAAAAGAACGATTCTTTCCTGCAGTAAGAAAAATAACTCTGCTGAAGCAAATAGGGCCATGCTTCCATTCAGATGGCCTAATGACATAAAATAATTTGCAAATTCAGGTCAATGATCCTTGGTCTGAATCAGGCAGAAAAAGGCATTTACCCTTGATGTCTCACCCTGTATAAGTGAGCAGCCAAATCATTTATGTACTAGCCAGTGGAGTAGAGCTAACAGACAGTCTCTGAGCTGTTTTTAACCATCTCTACTGTGAGCTACCACCTTCCAGTAGTGAGGCTTGGCCTGGTGGTTTGCTGGCTGTGAAAGATCAGCACTGTGTCCCCATACAATGATCCAAACCTTTGAGCTCTATGTAGTGCAATGGGGGTGGCACCAACACCTCTTTTTTGTGAACCATTTTATATAAAATGCTTGTCGCTCTATATATGTGGGGCATATGAAGTCACTGTTGTTACTCCCTTGACTATAGTTTCAGGTAAGCACAGTAAAAGAAAACCACTGCAGGTTGGGCTCTTGCTAATGAGCGTTAGTGCAGTCCCAGGTTCTTTCCTTACCTGGAATCACTACAGAACATCCTATGAGGCATTCAGATTCTCGACTTCACTTTTAAGGTTTTCTTGGAAGCACAGGCATTTTGTTTTGTCCTGCCAGTATATTAGTAACCAAAAAATCCATGTAGGAAATCAATGTGAATTAAGTATGTTAACTCCCAGTTATTATAAAGGGAATTAAGAGAATACAGTGAGCTGGGTATCTTAATTGTATATCTTTCAGGATGTCTGAAAAATATGGCCTTACTTGCTATACTTATTGCCTTTATTATCCAGTACAATTTGTAACCAAAAATATATGAGAGTCAATTAAGGTTTTGAAGAAAAGTTTTCTTTTCTTTTCCAGACGAAAGCATCATACATCATGCAATATCAACTCCAGTGTTAGACTAGCAGAAATTTACTGCATCATGTCCCCGCAGTGAAAATTTGCAGCTAGATTAATGTTCCTTTAGCTGGCATTAAATCAATTTCATACATATGCTCATATTTTCACCAGTGACATTTTGCAATAGCTGATGTTTTGTAGGAGCAATAAAGAAAAAAACTCAGTGGATGTTATTCAAGCTTCATATATATATATATGCATGCATGTAGATATGCAGGTGAACAACACACTTGATGCTTCATTTGCTATAAAAATGTCTTGAGGTTTCAAAGTTAGCCAACTTGCTTTGTATTTTTCACAGCACATACACTGCTTATTATCAGTATACCTTCACACAGTTGAGAAACACCTGGAGTTACATATATTTGATCTGGATAAAATAAAATATTTTTTTCCCCGGTTTATTGATATTGTTCTTGTTACACAGCTTATACTTCAGCAATTGACATACGGGGTTTAAACTGTCACATGCCTTCTTCCTACCTAATGCTCACCACACTGTAGCTGAATTCATCCTGGCTGGTTCTCAGCAGATCAATGAGATAACAGCACTCTCCATGACAAGACATCCAAACTGCACAAGGAGGTTCTGACTCTCTGTGGGAATTTGTCTCCTGACCAGGGCAAAGAAATCTCCTGGACAGAACTCCAAAAAGGCCATTTTTCCTGAGTGTTTCTTCTGAAGAAAGGACATTGAGGAGATCGAGAGTCAGCTTACTCAGGCTGTCCTCATGGAACAGCCACAGAAGCTATGAGGGCAAAGACAGTATGTCACCTTCTTCTCCCATTATTTATCTGAAAGTCACCCAGGGCACGAGGAATGGTTTGTGCAGCAGTGACATCACCATGACATCACTGATAAACAAGTCACAGGAATTTTCTATTCTCAGATACCTTGTGTTAGGTAAAATCATACCAGTTGCTTTGGCTATCAACAGCTATAGCTGCCCCTCTTGCATTGAACTGGTGTCTCACCTGCTTCTTGATATGACTCCAGGCAGTATGAATCTTGAGGGAAAAAAACATTTCTGTGTAGGCATCACACCTAGAGGATCTGATCTGGAAAAGACCTAATTTTATCTCACAGTAGTAAAGGAAAAGCAAGTCTAATGGGTAGAGAAACCACTACAAGTGAAAGGAGAATCAAGCCCAAGATTTGGAAGTAGCTCTACTGTGATTTTGCAGTTGAGGAATTTACTGGAATTTAAGGATTTACAGGCATTCAAGTACAGGTGCAGTCTGTTCTGAGACATGTGTGGATGTAGGGATAATATAGAAAAGACAGCCTATATATAGGGATATCTCTAAATATGACTAGGGAAAAAATCATTCCTTTTCCAGCATTACCGAGGTGTAACGATAGGCTGGTGAAGGACTGTGATGTCTCTTGGAGTGACAGTCAATGGTAAGTGCTGATCTTTTGAAGGCCACACTCAGGGTGCAAATGAGCTGATCTAGCCGTTTTATTCTATGATCTCTATTTTGTAGTGTCTAAGCACCTCACAGGCATCACCAGCTCTCAGAGAGAAAGGAAACACTCATATTTTACAGAGAAGGGAAGTGAAATACAGGAAAGACTAACAGGAAAATTCTTCATTTCCAGGGAATTAATATCCAAGGAGACCAGGTGATAAGCCACAACCCTGAGATATTTTGGCTTTCCTTATGTATCTAAATTTTGTGGCAGAAGGACTCTAGCCCAGGGAAGCAGCTCTTCCTACACACCGAAAATTTGTGGATAATGTTTCCTTAGGACATGGCTCAACACTTATATATTGTGATGTTTTTCTGTGAGTAACTAACATCATGTATAAAGTCTGTCACTAACCTGAGTAATAAACTCAAGCTCCCTGAATGCCTGTTTTAAATGTAGTTTTCTATTTTTCTATGTCTTTTTATCTATGTTGGTTAATATCAGATCAAACTCAGTCTCTATATTCCTAAGCAGCAACCGGAAACAAAGTCATCCTTCTATTTTCTTCCAAGGGGAGATTCAATTTAATTCTCTGCAAGGTTTCATATGTCTTTTGTCACTTACTTGTTAACCCTTTGTCCTGTCGTGATAAGTACCTCTTGTCAGCACAATACAGAGATAACATCTAGTTACTGGAAAGAGAGAGGTTTGGGTTTGTTTCTGACATGAGAGGCAGCAAAAGGCAAATTAATACCTGGGTCAAGAAAAAACCAACCCATTAAGCATTTATTACTGCAAATTGCTTGAATGACTCACTTTCAGCTTTGGACAACAATGTTGAGTGGAAAGAGAGGCCTCTTACATATGCATTTGTTATGGAAAATCAAAATGAGTACCAACGGCCATTATGAGTATGGTTCTTTTTAAATATATTCATCTTGGTATCTGCTTCCCCCTCCAATTATGATTTAATTTTCAGTGCAAGACAAACTATGGAGAATCAAAAATGAAAAGCTGACTGCAAAAATCCACAAAGATTTGACAGCTGATTTTTAAATGTCTGCCAGCAGCGTGCACAGAACAGCCAGTGCATTGGCTCATATACCTCCACTTGCTTTACTGTTCTTAGGAAGGATTTTCAGTTTCCACATAGGGGACCATCTCTCTAAACCTAAAATAAACTGCACAAGAATTTTATTTCATAAATTTCTGTTTTGGCATATGTGCAATGTGTTGTATCTATTGATTCTTTAGCTCTGTTGTGCTTTGAGGTTTTATGATGTAAAAGTACAAGAAAATAAATTCTGAGTATTATATTAGTTTTAGGCTTTGTTCCTCAAATGTTCAATTTTTTATTTTCTGTGCTACTTGTTTTTTTTTTTTTGTTTATGTATGCACACACACACATACCCTTATACATGCTTCCTCTATCATTTCGATTGCCTATCCTGCCTTTTTTATAAATCACTTCTTAAAATTTCTGACTATTCTCTGTGTCATATTTAATTTAATCCAGTATTTATAACCATGGTAAAATGAACAATCACCCAGTGCTTTTCTGTGCATGGTTTGAAGCAATTTTCATAAATAAGGATTTAATAAAAAACAGGTTTCATTTTTTACACTCTAATTAAAAATTAAGAGGAAAAAAATAAAAGAAGAGCAATAAAAATGGACCAAATTCTTCTCTCGGTTGCATGCACTAACCTGATTGGATTCACTGGATTTACTCTAATTTAAAATGTATGTAAGGGAGAAAAGCAGAGCTTGGAATAACGGTTTATGAAACGGTGAGCTAGCAGCAGTAACAGGGTAGTAATTAAAGAGTGCCTCTAGCGCACTCTTTCAAAGGAGCTCGTATGCCTTTACTCACTTTCCAAGAGTGTTACCTGAAAATGTATTAAACGCAAAGCTTAGAGTTTAACAAGGCAGCCAACAGATAAACAGAGACCAGGGAAATATTTGCCACTGTTGAATTACTGCAGCTCAGCTGCCCAACAGTAGTGGAGTGGGTTGTGGTGTCTTGGCCGTGGTGACCAGCCATGCTTTGCTGCAGCATTGAGGTCCTTGTTACATACTTCCCTACCACTGTCCTATACTGTTTTGTGGCCTGTACTGGGGACTGGGGAAATTTATTGCATTGTGGACTTCTCACTCACAAGGAGCTCATTCTCACCGTCTGGAGACAAGTGTGTCTGAAATGGCATGGTGCAGACTGGGGACTTTCCACTGTCAAAGCTCAAATTCTAGTTGTTGCTCAGAGGGGCTTCTCATTAATCAGGTGGAATATGCACAAGGACCTAGAGCAATCGGTTGGAGCGGGAAATCCTTATATTTGCTATGGGAAAGTCTCTGAAAAGAGCTGCTGAGCCATCCTTACCCTTACTTCTTCATTGTCTCTTGCTTGGGATGAGAGGCTGGACGGGGCACAGACACCACCACAAGAAAAGTTTGTGCCCTATCTGGACCATTTCAGTATTATGTTCTCTTTGACATAACACAAACCAAAATTAATTCCTATCTTCTAAACCAAAACACATTTTGTAGGATTTTCAGAAAAGCGGCCTGTCACTATAGTATTCAATTGCAATTGACTTTTCTGGAACGAGGTTTTCACCCCTGAATTTACAAATACCTTGAATCAAGGTGCATGGCATCGAAAGCAGAGTCCTCTGTATGGACTTCACCTCATTCTGTTGGGTACTCCAGGGGACATGTCATGCTACTGTCACACACACCACTAACAACATGGTAAAAACTTAAAGACTGTCCTAAGACTTTTTTTTTTTTTTTTTTTTAATATTTATAGAATAGTTGGCATTGGAAAGAACCTTTAAAGGTCATCTAGTCCAACCCCTCCTCGGGTCAGTCAGCTAGTCCGAATTTCAGCCTATTTGGTGCAGCAGGACACTTAATTCCAAATGAAAACATGGGAGAACTTGAGGTTTTTTTTGGTACATATGGCAGTAAAAGCTAGTAGTACATTGGAGTTATTTGGCATGGGGGATAATGGCAATCTGTACTCCATGATGCAGACAGTGCTGTTGGAGTGGAGGTGCCATTTAGGTGCAAGTGAGTTTAAGTTGCCAGGGCTGCAAAATTCTTGATATATTTTTCCCAGCACACTGTTGCATGATGACATTTACTTCTTGGTAAAATGGTGTCTCTGATAACTGACAAAAACAGTGGGCGTGTGATGGTTTGAGAAGGCAGATGCTTCTGTAGATGCCAGATCTGCTGTCTGCATTATTATTATTATGGGGCAATGAAGGGTAGACATGGATAATAACACCTGAGAGGTGTTCAAGATTCTTTATAAATTCATAATCCTTTCCTTTTCTGGGAGAACAAAAAAAGCATAATGAAAAACCCAAACCCCAAACTTTTCACCTTGAAACTTGTCTGGTGTTGAGTCATTTTGAGTGTATCTGAGAAAATCCAGTTTCAACTGCTTCTCTGGAAGGAACAGGTGAATTTAACATGATGCTTGAATTCCATCTCTATACCATGGACTACACCCTAGGAAACATCTTACAAGGCAGTGTAGCCTGTATCTGAAAGGGTTACTTTGATGTCTGGAATTGCCATTTGTCCAGTTCTGAGAAAAATCTTTCCCCTGTGGAAGTAAAACCCCACAATTATCACAGTGGAGGACGATGTGTAACAGTGAAGGGACAGGGCTGTCTCACATTTTAAAAACCACAGTATTCCTTATGGGACAGCACATCACATATGGAAGTGAAACACTTCTGATCTGCTAAATGCTTAAAAGTGAAAGTCTTTATCCTAAGGGAAAGAAGGAACTCTCTTATAAATTAAACCACTCTCATTTGGATTATTAAATAGTTTCTCAGTGGGAAAAGAATAAAATTAGAAACAGTATTTTTAGTGTGAAAATTGTGGAGGTTTCATTAAACTACTTTCTTTTTGGAACAATGAAAAAGGCTTGCCATGGTTTTTTTTAATAGATCTTGTAAAATCATTTATGGTCAGTCCTCAAAGGGCCTTGCAAATATTACCTAGATGTGGAAATGCTGCATGTGAGGGAGACAGCCAGTATTTGGACTGATGGAATGGAGTATCAGAGAGGGAGCCCGGGGCCTGTGTAGCTCAAAGTGACTGGCAACTTGGAAGTTATGTGTTAGCTCTGATATCATTAAGGCTGTGAGACCAAACCAATTCTGAGAATGGAACTGAAGTAGCTTATTCTTTTAATGTTTTTGCAAACAGTGCTTATAATTTTGCAAGACAGCTTTACCGGGATAAGAACTGGAGACATCCAGAGACTGGATGCAACATAAAGCTTTTTCCTCTATTAATTATTGTCAAAATGTAGGGTTATAATAAGGAAGTCAGAATATAACCCTTCAAAGAGCATATCTGTTTATGCTTTATATACCTGCATATAATGACTTTTATTATTTTCTGTTGCAAGGAAGTAATAATAATCCTGTGTCTGGCTTCATAAACTATATGAATTTGCAAATATGTCTGTAACAATATATAACAATACACAGTCGGCTAACATTTGTTTGCATCTAGCTGTATTTCTGCAGAGCTAACCTCATCTCCTATCCAATATAAAACTGTCATATTGTCTGTTACGCTAGGACACCATTTATATTTTCACTTGTGCATAGTTAAGTCATGGTTTTCAAACAGCACTTTAAGTAAAACTTATTTTTGTGTCTATGTCTGTCTCTGTATTTCTTTAGTTCTTTGGATTAAACAATACAGTGTTGGGAACTGCCCAAGAACATCTGGGCACTCAGCATCAGAGTTCCATCACTGAACTGTTTCCTTTCAGACATATGCAGACATTGAGAGGTTAAGAGAGAAAATTTCATGTTTGTTATAACCTCAGTGCAGTATACCCTGTTGACTCTGAAAAATTTTTTAATAAAGCCTTGTGGGATTAGGAAAGGGGGCTAAAAAACTAGTTGATTATATCAGAATTAATTAAATGTGCTGTAATCCTAATTCTCTGATGATAGACTTCGACAGAACTGAGTTTCCCTGCACTGCAGTTTAAAACAAAGTTTGAGATCTTTTAGTAAGGCCACATAATTACAGCCTTTCTCTGACTTCTAAACAACATGAAAAAGTATATGAGAAAAAAAAAAAAAAGAGTACATATTATCAAATTCATTATTTTGGTACTTTTATCACAGTATAAACAACTACTCAGGTTTCTGTATATTCACTGATCTGTATTTGTCTCCCATTTTTGCATTCTTAAATTTAGGACAGCCTTTCAAAGTTAGTCATTCTTTTCAGAGGCAGAGCACTATTTAACTTGCCTTTTCACAAGCAGCTCAGGTTGTTTCATTGTTGTCTAGAATGCGACAATACAATCCTCCTCTAACAAAAAAATAAATTTTCTTCTAGAACAAGACCTAAATTCTAAAGATCTAATCAGAAAGGAAAAAAAAAAAAGTAAGAAAAATGGGAAGATTCACACCTCAACTAGCAGAGACGTGCAACTTTGGTGCCTATAAAGGATGTTTCAAACCTGTGCAAGATTTTCCTCCATCGCTGTGTAATTTTTATGTAAAAGGAACCCCCCATACATATTAGTATGTCTATTAAGTATAGGCTTGGTGACTCTTCTGCAGAGGTGAGGTGGCAGCAGACACCTCAGACTGGAGGTACAGTCAATTTTGTCCAGCAAGTGGAAACATAACAGGCCTTTAAAAGTGGATTTCTTCCACCTGTAAAACAATCTCTCTTTTACTTATTAAATTATTTTAATACACACTAAATCCAAATCTTGTTGAAGCCTGTGGAATTTTTTCCATTAATCCCACAGACAGTGAATGGAGCCCTAGTATTCCTTAACGAGTATCTATCTTGAGAGTAGCATTTTTTCCTTCTTCTTTTTTTGTATGAAGCAGCATGTATTTGCCCTTTTTAAGACAGTAGTGATGATAAACTGCAAGAGTAGGTCTCTGTAAGATAAGGACCCTTCTTCATTTTAAAGATAAGGATAGCTGCAGTTTGCTCCACTGATGGACTGAGTGATAATATGTCATTTATTGATCTGCTTGGCCCAATAAATGTTTCTGAGCCCACTGGGCACAGCCTGAGCCCCTGTTTTTATCCTCTAACAAGAAAATTCTGGGACACAAAGAGTTGGGTTGCTTTTTTCCTCTAAGAAGAGCTCCATCTTATTACAGCTAAATTTGAAAAGCTTTCACCCTGACAACAGCAGATGAAACCTGTTGGTCCTGGCATCATGTATCTTCCCCATAATCATGTGTGCATGTGTATTTCCTATTAGCTGTAATAAGGGTTATGTATTGAGAGCAGATGCTATTTAACCAATAACTGTCTCATACTATTACGTCTGGATTTATTTAAATGCTGTTGTCTCCCCATACCATGTGATTATTAGAGTGCAGATTTCCACAACAAACCATTGACAAAATTCTCAGTGCTGCTGATAATCACAATGCAAGGATATGTTTCAGATCCATAAAGCTGATTTTTTTTTCTGAAGCTGACTTCACTGGTGTCAAACAAAGCCTTGAAGCACAGAAGATGAGTGTTCCACTTCTAACAAAACTGCAGTTCAAAATCATCCTGGATATGAGAAGGTGCACCTCAATGTTAGATGTACACTTGGACTGGCTTGTGCATGGGCGGGTTTTTGACCAGAGTTAACAAAAAGACAGAGGCTGGAGAAAGAGAAAAATAATCTGTGACAAGTTTCCTTTTGGGGTGAAAGTGCAATTTGGTGTGATCTGGGTTCGCTCGCTCTCCATTAGCGGTCAGCGTCCTGATGTATAACAAAGCTGACTTTCCAGCTCAGGTCAGTCGGGGCAACAGGTTAGAAAAACCTCTGTGACAATACAGGGAAAAGTAATGGGAAATGATGTGTTTCATAAAAAAGGCAAAGAAAAAAAAGAGACAGAGAAGGGAGAGTGCAGGAGAAGAAAACCAATAAGAAAACACATGTACTGTGCAAGAGTAGATCAGCATGGGTAGCTGAAGAGAGTCAGGGGAAAGTAGGGATTTTCTTATCATATACACTTTTCTTCTCAGTGCTCATCTCTTCCTACACACAAAGGCAAATGGATAGGCTTTTATCTGAATAGCACAGGATTTCATATTCCTCTTTGAGCAGTGACTACACATCTAGACACTCAGGATCTATCTCTTCTGGAGGTTCATGCCTTCTGTTTTAGAGCCCGTAGACCTACTTGTTGATATGCTGCAGGCAGAAGGAACTAGATCTTTTTAAAAGCTACTTCTGAATAATTAAATCCCCTCCTCCTATGCAAAATGAAGTCTCATGATGCAGAACAGTCTTCTGGTCACATTTAGCCCAGGATATATAATGTTCTCAAGCTCACTTTGCAAAATGCCTTTGTTGCTGGTTGTTCACTCTCTGTTCAGATGGTTTCAGGTAATGCCAGATAGTGCAGAATGGAGAACTGTTTTTGCTTTCTTCACCACTGAGTCCTGGGATTTCTCCCTACTGAAGAGGGCAAACTGACAGCAAGAAGGAAAGACCGCAACCACCAAAATGCCCCATTTTATGTATTTACCTAAGTATACAAAGCTTTTTCACTAGGCAGAAAACCTAGGCCCTGAACTCTAATGTCCACATTTTCTAATTAGAAGGCACTCAGAAATCCAGGTCCTTGTTTCCACAGAGGTAACAGCACAGTTGTATGGATACATACAAGTACTGCTTGGAAACAGTGAGTGGGGTGGCAGTACTTAGAGGACTCCTTGGGACAGCAGTGTCTACACAATGCAGAGGAATCAAATATGATCCTTCGGTTTCATAGCTAGATTCTTTTTTTTCTCTCTAAGGTGACCAGGTGTCAGCATTGAGGGGAAGCCCAGTCTTTATGAATCTAAGAAAATACCTTAGCACATGTGTTCAGCCTCTGGCTTTATAGCAATTCAAGTTAATTTGGTGACAGTTGTCAGTAAAAATTCATATTTATCCAAGCAGTTCCTTAATATAGGTGCAAATGTGTGGTTGAGTTAGATCTACACATTGTTAAGCAGCTAGTTTTAAGCATGTGGCTGACATTTTTTGCATAAAACATTTTTTCCTGAATATATAAAATGTGCTGTGCAGGGTAAGCACATGTCAGTGGTTAAATCTACTGAACAATCCAAAGCAACAGAAGAAATTACCTTACTGGCTGGGTCTCTAGGTGAGTGAAGGAATGCTGCTCTGACGTTTCTGTTTGGTGTTACAACCTTGCAGGGCCATTTTTTGCAGCACAGATGTCTGACCAGCCTTCCAAAGGCCGAGGTGAGCAATTCCACAGGGGAAGTAAGTCAAGCATTCAGGAGATGAAGAGTTGTTGAATTCACAATACTTCTGTCTACTTTCCTAACGCAAATCCAGACTTAACAGATGGGTCCTGAGGTCTGTTTAATGACCTCACATGCTGTCATTGAGATCGGAAATCCCCAATGTTATTATTAGTAAGTTCCTTTGTCCTCATCTGGTATCAACGTTCACTCTCTGGGGAGAATGTGGTAGCTGAGAAACTGAGTAAGGCAGACATTGTGACACTGAGCTAACAGGATGGACCCAAAATGTTATCCTTTATTTTGGGGCAGATAATTTATTTCCTTTATTTTTTTTTTTTTTAATTGTCTTTCCGGGTCCTTCCCAACTTTAAGCAATTTGCACAGTACCAATATGTTTAGAGGCTAACATTATACAGCATGGAGAAAGGCCAATTATAACCAAAAAAAAAAAAAAAAAAAAAAAAAGGAAAGGGAGGAGGTAGGTCTGCTTTTACCCATTCACTAAATTGGGAAAAATGCAGAATTCTGCAAGGCCCGGAATGATTCCAGCAGCAGCTCCTGATCTAAAGCTGAGCAGCTCTATCTCCCCTTCTGCAATTGCTGTCTTTGCTTAGGTTACATTATTCCTCCTCAGCCTGACTATGTTTTTCTATATTTCCCCTGTCTGTTTTCTGAAGAGGCAATTGTTGTGAATAGTAGAGATGGCTGAGCGTCTAACTGAAATAAAGGAAAATTAGTTTTTAAGGAGAGTAAATTGGATAGAATAGGACCCGTAAGGATAACAAGCTGGTGATAATTCAGTGTAGTCTTCCTGTTCTGCTCCTGTTTATTAAATATTCTTATTGACTTCTGCTTCTCAGTACTCTATGTTCTGTAGTGTACTAAATTACAGTAACAGAATATTCTGTCTACATATGCTGACTGGTCATTTGAGAGATGAGTGTACTTAAGACAGAAATGCTTTCCTTTAGTCCCTGCATCTTTGAAATGCCTATTATAAAACGTACATCTGTGAGAAGGCACTTCTCCTTGCCAAATGAGATTTAATGCTGGAAAAGATACAGAGCTAAATAAAATAATAAACTTTAAGGAGGAACCTTCTTTTTGACTCACAGGTCTCTTTCCTAGCCACTACTAGAATTGTGAGTAGGAATTAATGACAATGTCTCAATACCCATACCCTCGCTCCAATAAACTAATTGTTACCACACAAATGTTCCAGAAAGCTTAGCTTACCCTTGTTATGACCTAAAATTAGTGAGGGATTTTCTCAGGCTTTATAAATTTTGGTATCTCTTGCTGGGGAAACAAGATGCTCTGAATGTCAGCCTCCTTTGCCAATGAAGGGTAGACTATACTGGACCAAGGAATGCTCTCAAACACAAGCATGCAGTTATCCATAATGTTTCACTAATATTACTTTCTCTAGAATAGCTTTGATGGTGTTGAGGTTTAAGCCCAGAGGACAACTGAGCACCATGCAGCTGCTCACTCACTCCTTCTCAATTAAGGATGGGGAGGAGAAAAAACAAAAGGCTCGGGGATCCAGACAAGGACAGGGGTGACTCATTCATTATGGTCACAGGCAAAAGACAGACTCATTTGGGGCAGAAAAAGAACATCAATTTAATTTGATTACCACCACCACCACCACCACTCAACTTACCAATCTTCATGGGTTCAGCTTTGCTCCCAATTTCTCTGCTTCCTCTCCCACAGCAGCTCAGTGGGGCAGGGGATGGGTAGTTGCAGTCAGTTCACCATCCATTTTTTTTGCTACTCCTTCCTCCTCAGATGGAGGACTCCTCACACTCTTCCCCTGCTCCACCATGGTGACCCTCTCATGGGAGACAGTCCTCCGTGAACTTCTCTGACAGGAGTCCTTCCTTCCCATGGGCTCTAGCTCTTCATAAACTGCTCCAGTGTGGGTCCCTTCTGTGGTTGCAATCCTCCTAGCAACAGACTGCTCCAGCATGGGCTTACCTCAGAGTCCCAGCCTTCTTTGGGCTCAGCCACCTACTCTGATTCAGGGTCCTCCACAGGCTTCAGGTGGGTATCTGCTCCACTGATGACCTCCATGGACTGCAGGGTGACAGCCTGTCCTCTCACTATGGGCTTCAGGGGAGTCTCTGCTCTGGTGAACCTCCCCACCTCGTCCTCCTTTCTTCTACTGACTTTGGTGTTTGGTTAGGTATCTCCCTCACAGCTCTAACTCCTCTCAGGTCCCCCCTTCTTAAATATGTTATTGCAGAGGTGCAGCCTCCATTGCTAATTGGCTTGGCTCTGGCCAGAGGCAGATCAGACTTGGAGCCAGGGGAGCTCCAAGAAGCTTCTCACAGGGGCCACTTTTGCAGCCCCTCCCCTGCTACCAAAATTCTACCATACACAACTCAAAACAGATGGGTATGTCTTTTGGATGATGCCTGGACGTGACATGGAATAGTTTAAGCCAGTGACTGCTCTCAGTAGACAACAGATGAGGCCATCCTGTTCTTAAGTGAGAAGTCTTGCTGCATGGATTTACACCATGATTTTGTAGCCTGACAACAGGTCTTGGTCAATTTTCTTTACTACTACAGAATAGATTAAATGTTCTAATGTTCTTCCCTTTTCAGAAGAAGGGCAGAGGGGGAAATGCCAATTCCCTCCCTTCCCTAGCTATTGGGCTGTACAATCTTATTCTCATTAATCCTCTTTTCTTCTAAATATAGCTTTAAAATTTTATTTTAGTTTTTGTTGCACAGTGGCAGAATTTCATCACCTTTCTACCCAGTACATCCTTTTCCTGGGAGACATGGCATTTTCCAGGTTATAACTTTGAGGCCCCTCCTTCTAACAAAAGAATTGAAGCCAAGTCTCCTAAGGGCCAGGCATCTATGTGACCATTAGGAGATTTTACAACAGTGTGGAATTTCCTCAAGCTGTAATATTTTTTTTAAGTGTCACTCTCATCTGATATGTTGGTTATACTCTGAGAACACTTTTCACAAGAAGCTCCCACAGGAGAAAAATGGGGGGAGAATTGCCTAATTTCTGAATCCCAGTGAAACTTGTTTGTTAATCAGATGTTGAACTACTCAATAAAATATGCAGTGAAAAAAAGCAGTGCTCTTCCATTTGCTCAGTGATAGAACTTGCAGGCTCGTGAGATATTTGGGACTGAAAATAGTCACATTTCTAAACTTTAAGTGCCTCCAAATATGGATGGAAGAAGTACATTGCTTTAGGAATGTGTTTAAAATTATAATGTATAAATATAAATTCTATCTCTTGACACCCTCATGTTATAGGATTGACTTTATTTCCTGTAGTAGTGATTGAGGTTTGTCCTTGCTTCTCCTGCAAGACCACTCCTTGTCTTCCATTTGCTGAACTAAATATGTGCTCCATCTTGCTTAGCTGTCTCTGCAGCAGAGGCTAAACCTTCATCCAAAAGGGAATTCAACATCTACAAATACAATGTGCATTGAGTAATTTGGAGGCAGATGTTCAGGAAACATTTGGCTTGCTGTTATTGCTCTCTGTTTTCAATTTGGAGTACCAGTCTTTTAAACCAAATACAACACTGTCCCACTGAACTGGGCCCCAGGGACCCACACCTCTGACAAAAGCCAGGAGAATTTCTTTTGCTTTAGGAAAATGTAAAGCATGTGAAGTCTTTTACTGGGGAGGAAGATATTTTTTCCAGTAGAAAATAGTTAGCTTGTTATCTGTTTTCAGCCACTTTATATAAAATTGTATGCAAGTATGAGATAAGCGTATCTAATTACTGTAAGATGTCATGCCTAGCTACCTGAGCTCTGGTACATCCACTTAGAGAAATGGTTGGAAACAGAAAAAGTAATTCTGTTCCCTCTCTATACATGCAATTTTTAGGTTTTATACCCCTGGTTTTCTTTAAAACAATTAAGTCCATGTAAATGTTTTGCTTATTTTTCCCATGTGCAAACAAAATTAATTTGTTTGGTATATTTAAGGCAATAGAGCTGGGATTTTTCTCAGCTTTCACAGTTTAAGACAACCCTCAGCTCCATACTGTAGTCTTCATAAGGACAGTATCTGCTAGTTCCCATGTTTGCATGAGAAGAATTGTTGTGAATTATGAACCAAACCTGTGAAGTTCAGGTCTTTCTGAGGGTGGAATTCACACCATGTAATTAAGGTGTCTATTTTATCAGTCTGTCATAGGAGAAAAAAGGAAATGAAAAGAATAAAAGTGACCTGGGTGACAATAATCAGGCACAACAGATTTCTTGTCTGGGTTTTTTTCAAGATTCAGGATTTCAAGACTAGATGTCACTTCTTTCATTCTTGTGAGTCACTGGGACTAGACCTGGAAAAGTTCTTCTGAGTCACTCATGTCTGCTATTGCAGAAAACCTCACCATCTAACCTCTAATTTAATAAACTCTCAGAGAACTCAAAGATATGTAGGTACCTTGTAAAGTTTTGGGTTTCCTTTCGAGACCAAAATATCTCAAAAAAAAAATATAAAAATCTAAGGAATATGGGTTTGAACCACATAGTTGACTTTGGTTTAAGTTGGACTAGATGATCTCCATAGGTACCTTTTCCTAAATTATCCTATGTTCCTATCATCCCAGCATAAATGGGCACTCACTGAGGCCTGCAGGCTACCCATGAGATGCACAAGTGAGACTAGGAAGGGATTCCATTGAGTTTTCACATCTCTTGATACTCCTGGAGAGAAGTGAAAATTTGATAGAATCATTGCTTTTGTTAAACCCCCTAACTGCTGTTATTTTGCTATACCATGTTTATTTCACTGAGGTGCTTCAGATTCCTGTGTTTATGCTCCAAAATGATTCAAAGCAGAAGTTCTAGAGATGCCAGCAGTTGGAACAGAAAAAAGCAAGGAGTAGTAAAAACAGGATGGGGAAGAAAAATGACTTTATTTCCTTTATTACCAATACAACTGTTTGTTTGTCTTATTACTAAAATTGATATCTCCAGAGCACATGAAAAAGGTGGAAAAACTTCAAAGGACTTCATTAAGGGCAAATTGTGCCTGACAAATTTGGTGGCCTTCTGTGACAGGGTTACAGAATTGGTGGACAAGGGAAGAGCAACTGACATCATCTACCTGGACTGGTGCAAAGCATTTGACACTGTTCCACATGACATCCTTGTCTTTAAATTGGAGAAATATGGATTTGACAGATGGACCACTCAGTTGATAAGAAATTGGCTAGATGGTCGCACTCAGACAGTTGTGATTAACGGCTTGATTTCCAAGTGGAGAGCAGTGACGAGTGGCATTCTTCAGGGGTCAGTTCTGGGACTGGCACTGTTTAACATCTTTGTCAATGACATGGACAGTGGAATTGAGTACACCCTCAGCAAGTTTGCCAGCAACACCAAGCTGTGTGGTGCAGTTGACACGTTGGAGGGAAGGGATGCCACCCAGAGGGACCTGAACAGGCTTGAGAGGTGGGTCCATACAAATCTCATGAAGTTCAACAAGGCCAAGTGCAAGGTCCTGCACATGGGTCGAGGCAATTTCAAGCACAAATACAGGCTGGGGAATGAGTGGATTGAGAATAGCCCTGATAAGAAGGACTTGGGATGTTGATTGACGAAAAGCTAAACGTGACCTGACAATGTGCATTTGCAGAATGCCCAGAAAGCTAATTGTATCCTAGGATGGATCAAAAGAAGCATGACCAGCAGGTTGAAGGAGATGATTCTCTGTGCTCCTTTCTCATGAGACCTCACCTTCAGTACTGTGTTCACCTCTGGGGCCCACAGCGTAAGAAGGACATGGACCTGTTGAAACAAGTCTAGAGTAGGCCATGAAGATATTCAGAAGGATGGAGCACCTTCTGTATGAAGACAGGCTGAGAGTTGTGGGGTTGCAGCCAGGAGAAGTGAAGGCTCTGTGGAGACCTTATAGTGGCCTTCCAGTACTTAAAGGAGGCCTACAGGAAAGACTGGGAGGGACTCTTTATGAGGGGTTGTAGTGAAAGGATGAGGGGTAACGGTTTTAAACTGAAAGAGGGTAGATTTAGATTACTTATAGGGAAGAAATTATTCACAGAATTATTAGACTTGGCCTCTCTGAGCAAGCACATATACCTGTCACATGTTTTGCATATATCATGGAAAACCCACCTCTAAGTCTGTTCCTAGGTCTATTTAACTATGCATTGGTCTCAGGGTAAGAACCAGAATGAAACCATAGCCTTTCCTATTCTTGTTACGTATTACTTATGTGGTGAGGGTGGATTGCAGGCAGCTTTGAAAAACCCTCTCTGTCCATGCCTTTGCTTAATTAGCAAACCGAACACAGTGATAGATGAAATATAGAGAGTGAAGGAAGAACTGCTGCATATTGCAAAACCCTGACACAAGTCAGCAGGGGTACAGAAATCTGCACAGCAGAAGTCTTGCAAAGGCTGAGAGCATGTGGACTTGGATTTCTAGGAACTAAAGGTTTCTCTTACAACTGTCTCTCTGTGTTTCCTCGACTTCAGGCTGTGCAGCTATTTCCTAATCAAAATGCAGTAACTTAAGTAGCTATCATGGAAAGATGTGGGTGGCAAAGATCCTCTCTTGAATGTCTTCTTTAACATTTCTCCTGTGAAAACAAGTAACAGCAATTATTATATTTAATGTCATTATTAATGTAGTGATACTGATGTAAAGACTGATGTGATTACAGTGCACTGTGCAACAAAGGAAGACTCTTCATGAGGCTATAGCTTGTTCCTGACAGCTGGTGAAGGGAAGAAGATAAGAGAAGGCAAGGGTGACATTTCTCCTGATAGACCTTCATAAATCCCAGGAACCAATATTTTGGGTACTTCTCTAGCTGAACACTGGATCTCTATATTTATGTTTAATAGCTGTTGATGAACTTTGTTTGCAAGAATCTGTCAAATCATATGTTGATGTTTCTGAAATTGTGTTTCAATGAGTTCCACTATGTTTTTGGGCATTATATGAAAATATAAATCTTTTTGATATTTGCCAAATACTTTTCTCATATTTTCACTCCCCCTTATTCTTAGGTTGTGAGAAATAATGCATGATCATCTTCTATTTCCTTTCTCCAGGATTTTCAAAACATATATTCTGCTATTGTACCTCTCCAGTCTTCTCTTTTCCAGACCAACATATTTTTTGCTTGATATCTGTCCATATAGAAGATAGTCCATCTCTTTAGTCATTTTTTTCCCTTTTTGTGTTTCTTCTAGTCCTAATACATCCTTTCCATGATGTAAGAATAAGAATTGCATACAGTATATAAGACAAAGGAGTTTTAAGAGTTTATATATTAGCATGATGATGTTTCCTGTTTTGTTCTCTGTGCCTTTTCCTATATCTCCTCCACATGGGTGTTGGTCTCTTCTCCCAAGTAGCAAGTGATAGGACAAGAAGAAACGGTCTCAGATTGCACCAGGGGAGGTTTTGAATATTAGGAAAAATTGCTTCACCAAAAGGGTTATTGAACATCGGAACAGTCTGCCCAGGGAAGTGGTTGAGTCATCAGCCCTGGAGGTATTTAAAAGATGTGTAGATCTGGTGTTTAGGGACATGGTTCAGTGGTGGACGTGTCAGTGTTAGGTTAACAATTGGTCTTGATGATGTTAAAGATCTTTTTCCAGCCTAAATTATTCTATGATTCTGTTTCACTTGCTTTTCTGTCTGCTCTTAAGCACTAAGAAAGCATTTTCAAGAAGTGAGTCCCTGTTATGAGGAATCTGTGTTCAACCTGATTCTATGAAAACACAGTATTTTTTGTAATCTATGTGCATAAATAAAAGGGCTTCTTGCATAAGGTTTCTGTATAAAGGCATAGGTGGGCTAGACAGTGGTAATAGAAAACAAGTTGAAGGGTGGGTTATAAGATCTTACTAGATAGACTCATTTGAGGACTCCTTCCAGAGGTTTCTGGCTGAGAGGGCTGAGAGTCCTCATTGAGTGGGATTCTACAGTGAATCTCACATTCCTCAGGTGCAGACATCTCTAAGAAATCCCCAGTTTTGAGAGACATGTAGTATAGCTAAGACGGAAACTCCTACCAAGCTCTTTCACACATGGCTGCAGCAGCACTGTTATTTCAGTTATACATGGGAAGGCAAAAATAGTTTAAAGAATAAAAGTGGTTATGTTTCAGAAAGTTGTTTGCCTGCAGGTTATGGCTAATCTTGGAGTGGAGCTCATGGCACCTGTTCAAGATGCCAGGACAGAGAGTGTTGTTCAGAGAGGGATAGAACTGTCCTTTATCAGTAACTCCAGCGCATTCAGTATAAACAAGCTTATTCCATCTGTGCTGCATCCTGTTATTGCCTGAACAATGCTGAAAGGAAAATCCTACGCCCCACTTACTTCCTGCTCTTGACATATGAATCTCCAATAGATTGAAGGCAGCACATGGTTGAAAAGAAAGAAAGAAAAGAAATGAGGTAATGGCCAAGCATAGCACAACTCTCCCATCTTGCTGACTCCTCCAGAGATGACAGAATAAATGACTTGAGGGTGACTCTCCTGAAAGCCATGATGCTGTAAATTTTTGGTACTGTGTTTTCCTCTGGTTATATTGCAAGGGGAAAAGAATGGCAGGTGTGGGTCTTTTGTTTCCCAGTTCCAGAACCCCACACTGATGAACAAAAGCGATATACTCATTTTACAAGTAGTGGATCTGAGGAAAGCCAAGGTGAGGAAAGCCAGACTTGTGCTTCTTGTGAACATGTAAGCTGAGCATTCCAGCTTGGAGTGAGAAAGGGAAAGAAATAACTGTTTATTTGTGGACCTGGATGAATTAGTCATAAATTAGTAACAAGAACTGCAATGGAAGAAAACTGCATTACAGCAAGTGTAAGGAGTATCCCTGTCTTATTTCTGCTACCACTTCCAAAAGTCATCTCACCAACTCTATTGACCCCTGCTCTTCTTGAAGACAAACTATTATAAAGATGTAGTTACTGCTTTTCCCCTTTCACTCTGAAGCACTTGGTTTTTGTAATTCTGGCAAGATTGAGGTAAAGCCTGATTTCCCCAACCTGTTGTACTGGCACCATTAGACATTGTGATGAAACATTGGTATGTTTTTCACAAAAGAAGAAAAAAAAGTGCTCTGTGGCCCAGCATTTGGATCCATACCCATGGAGGTAGGCCCTCTGCCATATTATCTGGAGCAGAGATAGGCATCTCAGAATCACACATGGAAGGCTATCACTCAGTGAATTCCTCATTCTTCTTTTTTCAGAAAAATAAAAACAAAAAAACAAATCAATTTCTGGACATCTAAGAGAGACTTTTCTTATGCAAGTGGAGGTAAAAGCAGCACATTCCCATGAAAAGTCAATCTCTCTAACTCCCACCTCCAAATAACTTCCACAGCCCCCTTGTCAACTGTCAACGGAGGTTGTTCAGACCCTCACATGACTGAAGGCAATGTGCCTAATGGATGCAGCAAGGCTTGGCACAGAAGACCAATCTCTCTGGGCGAATGGCAGTAAACTTACTGGCCTTTTGTACTCCTGTTCTTACTGACAAGATGAACAGTTCACTGCACTGCCAATCAGGAGCATCAGCAACAGTAAACTGTTATGGCCAGTTTTTCATTCTCCAGACCCATAGCTAATGTCGGATATCGTGCCCATGGGAAACTTATATTTTAGAGTTATATAAAGTGCCTGGTTAGAGCCTAGTTAATGGGGAGAGACATATGGTGAAGCTCCTGTGTAATAATTCCTCCCCACATTAGAAAAACATCCAAACTGATAGGTGTATTTGAGCTGAAGTCTAGTACTCTTCTAGAAGTTTTGAGTTTTAAAAATTGTACCTTTTATTCTCTTTTATGAGAAACAACAGGCATATGCATGTAACCAGCTGCAGCCTCACAACTGGCTCCACAGACAACCCACCTCCAATTGTGTCCCCAATAAGAGGTAATTGCCTGATGAAGCCTAAGGATCATTGAAGCCTAAAAGTACTTAAGATCTAAGGAAGAGAGAGATTTAACAGATCTCTTCTCAGAAATTCCTACTAATTTTCCTCAGATGAGAAGGTAGTTTTGTGGAATCAGTTTTTAATCTCTCCCCAGTCATTGTACAGGAACCTAAGGTGCTTAATTCAGGGTGGCAATTTGGCTGAGACCCTCTACTAAGACTTAGGTATTGAGAAGCTCCTCTTCTTATCTTCCTCTGAAAGTCTTTTACAGCCTCTTCCTATTTTAGGGTCATAACAACTGATGATCTTTGATTATCTATGTCTACATCACCTACTGAAATAAAGTATTCTCAATCTACAGATAAAGTATTGACAACCAGAGCCTCTGAAGACTGGGGAGCTTTGTGGTCCAGCAAAAGTATCTGGTGAAAGGAAATACCCAGATGATAGTTCCCCCTTTTTCACTGCTTTCTGTGGCATCCCATCTTAATAGCCCAGGGCATTGGCCCTTTCTGTTAAATATGAGGAAACCTTTTGTAAGGCAGAAAGTTAATTTCTAGTCTCCTGGACCAACATATGATTCTTATTCATCTGATCATCCACTTGTTTGCATCAGTATAAGTGTATATCTTGATGGCAGCGGAGCTATATGTGGTTAATGTGGTCACAAGTGACTGAAGTCAGGCCCACAGTTTTTTAAATCTTCTTCTAAATGGAAGAACAAGAACAGCAGCAACAACAGAACCTCTATTTTTTTTTTTTCATTTTTATTTTTAATGTTGTCTCACAGTGTAAGTAACACCCATTACAAGTGTCAGTTCTGATTGAGAAATTCAGTTTTGGGTCTTATGTAACATTAGGTAGATATTGAAGAAATCAGTATTATGGCCAACAAAATGTAGAATACAGGGAGAATATGGTTAATAGTAATAATAACAATAATAGTAACAACAACAGCAATATTAATAGAATCTTTGGTTTTAGTAAGGGACAAATAAACCTCAAATTGACACAGAATTTAGGTCAAAGGAAATTCTACTCTACATTTTGTTGATGGTAGTATATCACTGTAGGAGGTGCTAAGTCTGGCTTTAAAGTGTCTGAAAATATAGAAAAGAATATGCATCAGAATCTGCCCTCATTAAAAACCATATTACTTCTCTGACTTCAACAATATTGGTTTCTAAAAGCAGATTTTAGCCTCACAGATGCCTCTGATAATACACTTATACAGTGCTATAAATTGCTAATGGGCTTGTGGATTCTGTGAAGCAGGAAGGAATTGGTTGGAAAAGTGCTGTTTTCAAAAGGGCTTTTGAAAAAGAAGGGAACATAATCAGGATTCTTGCAGAAATCCAAGGTCACAGGCTGGGAGCAGAACTTTGGAGAAGGAAATCAGAAAAGAGAGAAAAGTTAGAAGGGTGAGAAATGGTGACAGGGAGAGGAGGAGTTAAAATTATGATGGAAACAAAAAGAATGTCACAAAATGTTAATCAAGTGTCAAGGACTTCAGATAGCCCTTGCTCTATATCTAAGCCACTTTGACTATGATATGCTTCACAACGCTTAGCTGGGACCAACTCTCTGTATTCGTACAGACTTCAGCACAATAGAGACCTGCTCTGTGTTCTCTTGTATCTCCAGGCATCACCATCACACAACTAATTAACAGCAGTAATAAATTATACTGTATTGCCTTTTAACCCTCTGCATTTATTTTTCTGTAGGTTGCATTAAAAAGAACAAAAATATTAAAAAAGAAAGATTAATAATCCTCAGTCAGAATAAACTCCAGAGAGATGACACCATCTGGATGATTAGTACTTGTTTCATTTGCACATTGAACTCAGTACTCTTCCGGCACTAATTATTGCATACCCTTTCCTTATACCATGACTTCTGGGGCTGTGTGTGTGATATAAATAGCAGACTAATGACATGCTGCATGTTGCTCAGGAGACCTCATGTTAGTTTACAGCATTTCACTGATTATTACTTTTTTAATAGAGAGAAGATAAAATACTGATCTCACAAGCGAGACATGAGAGCCTTAATTTGTTCACATTTTTCTAAGAGCCAGTGCATGATGAAATATTTATATGTTCTTTTCTGACTGCAGCATTTTGATTGTGCTGGGTTGTTTATTGTTGTAGTTAAGAACTGATGGGGAAAGAAGTGCTGGAGCATTCAGTAAGATGATATCCATGTCAAATGTCAAAACAAAATGGGTATAACCACAGCAAACATAACTACACATGGTGCTAAGGGCCTGACCTATCCTGTACAGGTAGAGAATTTAATAATTTGTCAATTGGTAGAACATTTGTAGGGGAAGTCGCAGAGTCAACCACTGTTCCTAATGTCTGAAAGGCAAGGCAAACATAAGGTCATTAAAATGGCATGTAATGCCAACTAAGATAATGATGTTTGTCATCTTATGGGGGTGTAACACAAGCTATCTAGAATGGCCAAGAGGAAGGAAAGCCACAGATTGGTACAGGGATTTTGGAGAGAGGGATGTCATCTGAAATATGGACACTGCTAATGAGATGCCCATCCTTGGTTAATATAAATGTGATATGGTGACACGTTATCCTCCTAAAGTTTTGCCCTGGCATGTATGTTCCTTCCTAGTTGTAAATTTACCATGAATAAAAATCAGTAACTGATGATAAGCACACTGACGCTTGGTGTGGTATTTCCACCGTTGTGATGACATTTAGATGGGTTAACTCATCCCTCTGGGGGTGAGTTAATACGTGTTGATTTTTATTCACTCCTTGTTTGTGTTGGGACTAGCAAAGACTTCTTTCTTCCTGTATAAAGTACGGGTTTAGTAAAGGTTTTGAGAACAATGTCTTGGCATGTAAACAAGTGTGCATTCTAGATTAAAGACCAGACTGATAATCATAATAAGACTGAAGACCATTTCAGCTGATGATCTTTGCTGTAATTCACTTGGCTGGCTGTTGTCTGCCCAACTCAGCCCTCAATCTCTGCTTGGATCCCAGCTCAATCTCACTTTGTTGTACCTCTGAAACTCTCCACAAATAAGCATTTGAACCATGGAGAACTCTCCAGAAACAATCTTGAAAATCTCTGTTCCTGATTTATAGTTGGAAACTTCCAGTCCATCCTTAATTTGCTATTGCTCACAAGTAGTGGGACAACCTTGGAAGGAGAGACTGATATTCTGTAGGATGACTGCCAGCAGAATCTGAAGAGAATCTGAAGAGAATCTGAAATAAGCCTTAACACTGTGTTCAGGAAACATAGACAATAGTGAATAGATGCTAGGGAATAGAAGAAAAAGGCAGCTTACAGATGTTGAACTGATAAATATTAGGGCACAATTTTAGTTGTCAATCTTTCCTGATTCATCAGTCTCCAAATTAACCAAACTCTATCCTGAAAATTTAACCCTATTGAAAGCAGGTTTAGTTTTCTTAGCTATTTTTTGTAGTTCACAGACCCTCAGAAGGCTGCAGCCCAGTTTAAAATATAGTATTGAACATATGCCATTAGAGACATTCTAGGTTTGGGTTAAGGTGAAGTAAGAATTTAGGGAGACCATGGGGGCTGAGAGTACTCTGTTACAGCATTGAAAGTAAAGGTGATATGCTCCTTTTTCCTATCCACTGTGCTGTCTCCCCACTGACCTTACTCTGTCAGATACACCAGAAAATGAAAAGACTATTACCCTTTTCTACACTTATTGGGGTTTCCAGTCCTTTATCTGTACTCCAGCCATCACATCCACAAAGTCCAAGGACCAAGAGTGAGGCAAGGAGACGGAAGGCTCCTTACAAGCTTCTCTTATCTTCTTGCATACCCATGCAGTGCTAGCTACAATCCTGGCACTTTGTGATTCATAAACTATCTAATTTTCTTTTTAAAACTCTCTCTTAAATCAAATAATTTTGTTTCATTGCCCCCTGCTGCATGAAGGTCAAAGCCTAGTGGTTCATACTTCACTGATTCCTTATAACAGTGCACTCTTCAAGAACGGTTTCATTCACCATGTGTCGATGGTTTCCACTGCTGTCTTCATATAATTACAGGAAGGTGACGTGAACAACCCCTCTTCACCTACGTGAATGTCTGAAACTATCTGTGGATGTCTACAAGTAATTAAGATTTGAATTTGCTGTTCATGTAAAAGGCTTTCTTTGTGTTTTTGTTTTATTTTGTTTCATTTTTTTTTTTTTTTTCCTAAAGAAAACTTACATCTCATGGCTTAGATTTTATTGCTGGGCATGTGAAAAACCAGTGCATTAGAAGTCTTAAATATAGCAGATACAATGAATTTGAAAAAAAATGCTTTTTTTTTTTTTTTTTTTTTTTCATTAATTAGTTTATCCTCTAACAAAAGACAGTCAAAGAATCAAAGCAACAAGGAATAGTTAGTATTAGAAAGAAACTGAAATAAGTCTTTAAAAATATGGAAAATCATGTCAGCTAATGCCTATACAGTGCAGTCAGGAAAAACATAACTAATTATAATATCTCTATATTCAAATATAGGATTTTATGGATTTAACAATGTACATAAAAAGCCACAGAGAATCATAGAATCATGGAAAGTTTTGGGTTGGAAGGGACCTTAAAAATCATCTAGTTCCAAAGCCCCTGCCCCGGACAGAGACATCTTACACTAGACCATGTCCTTTTTCTGCTGGGAGTCCCAGAGCACAACACAGTACTGCAGGTGAGGTCTCACAGGATTGGAGTAGAGGGGGTGAATCACCTCCTTCACCTGCTGGTCACACTTCACTTGATGCAGCCCAAGATACAGATGGCTTTCTTGGCTGCAAATGTTCATTCCTGGGTCATATTTAGCTTTTTGTCAACCAACATCTGAAGTCCTTCTTGTCAGGGCTGCTCTTAATCCACTCATTGCCCAACCTGCGCTTCTGAATGGAATTGCCTTGACCCATATGCAGGACCTTGCACTTGACTTTGTTGAACTTCATGAAGTTTGCAGAGGTCCACCTCTCAAGCCTGTCAAGGTCCCTCTGGATGTCATCCCTTATCTCCAGTGTCCCAGCACCAGCCCCTGAGGAATGACAGTTGTCACTGTTTTCCACTTGGAAATCAACCTGGTGACTGCAACTCTTTGAAAGCACCCATCTAGCAAATTCCTGGTATTGGGACCAGTCCTGTTAACATCTTTGTCAGTGACATGGACAATGGGATTGAGTGTACCCTGTGTGATGTGGTTGACACATTGGAGGGAAGTTCAACAAGGCCAAATGGAAGGTCCTGCACATGGTTTACATCAATCCCAAGCTCAAATACAGGCTTGGTGGACAAGACATTGAGAGCAGCCCTGCAGAGAAGGACTTGAGGGTATTAGAGGATGGAAAACTGAATATGAGACAGGAATGTGCATTCACAGCCCAGAAAGCCAACAGTATCCTGAGCTGCATCAAGAGAAGTGTGGCCAGCCAGTTGAAGGAGGCAATTCTTCCCCTCTACTCCGCTCCGTTGAGACCCCACGTGGAGTACTGTGTCCAGCTCTGGGGCCCCTCAGCATAAGAAAGACACGGTCCTGTTTGAGCAGGTCCAGAGGGAGGCCCACAAAGATGACTGGAGGGCTGGAGCACTTCCTGTATGAGGACAGGGTGAGAAAGTTGGGATTGTTTAGCCTGGAGAAGAGAATGTCTTATAGTGGCCTTTCAGTATTTTAAGGGGGCCTACAAGAAAGACAGAGAGGGACTCTTTATGAGAGAGTGTAGTGATAGGATGAGACATAACAGTTTTAAACTGAAAGAGGGCAGATTTATATTAGATATAAAGAAGGTGGGGAGACACTGGAATAGGTTGCCCAGAGAAGTTGTGGCTGCCCCCAGCCTGGAAGTGTTTAAGGCCAGATAGGATGGGACTTTGAGCAACCTGGTCTAGTGGAGGGTGTCCCTGCCCATGTCAGGGGTTTTGGAACTAGATGTTATTTAATGTTCCTTACAACCCAAATCATTATATGAATTTATAATATAATAGATATAAAGGATTATAATACATCACAAATTACGTTGGAACACATGTAACACAATCCCATGGCTGACTGAATAATTTCAAAATTACTCTTTTCTGGTTGCCATGAGGTGAATCTATGATCAAGAGTTGATGGGAGTGTAGGGTGAGAGCTAAGAGGTGAGAATGTTGTTACCGAATTGTATTATATTTTAGCAGCAAGAAAATCAAATATCATGGCTCAATATCAAGAAAGCTCCCCAATGTATCTTTGGAGGTACGCAAAACAGGAAATATCCCTTTTTCCCTGACTTGCTAATACCATCTGCCTGAATGTCTTTGGCAGGATAACAGCCTCTGAAGGAAAGTGCTGGGACAATTAAGACTAGACTGGACAATGTCCAAGTAAAAATTCTATATTGAAAAAGAGATGGACTAGGACATTTAAAAGGCCTTTTTGTTCTCTGTCCATTTTCAATAGCGGCTTTGGATCTGATCTGTAGATCTTAATATTTAATACTGAAATATTTTGAAAACTGTGATAGAAACGGTATTGGCTTCATATCTTTCTGCTCAAAGCAAGATAGCACAATAGGTAGCTCAGCTACTGATGGTTCTTCAGGATCTCGTTCTCTCTCTTCACACTAAGATAGATCCCTGCCACTGAGTGGGGAGGACGAGCAGTCCAGCTAGCTGTGCTTGTGCCTGTATTTCAAGCCCAGCCTAGGTCAGGTAGGTTTTTGACACCATGATGCTTCTGACTGACTATTGATGTTTTCTAATGATGACAGAAGCTTGAAGGGGAGCGGAACCTTACAGAAGAAGAGTTACAGATTTGGTAGGAAGCAGAGCGATGAAAGGAAGGATTTGATCGCAGGGAATTTATGTAAATAAGTCAATAAAAATTCACAATACATAGAAAGTGAACATTGCATTATATGTAGAGTGTCTCCAGTTTTCTCAGCTTACTACATTGACAGCTGTGAGAGAGAAGGAAGGAGCATGGCCAGTCAACTGTATTAACTGATGTGCACAGCCAACCTTGGGCAGGATCTGCTTGCACGCACAAGACTTGGCTCCAGATAATGCTGTCACTCTTCAATCATGTGTCATGTTTCTGTTAATCTTGCAAGCAGCCAATATCAAGATACCAGATTTATTGCCCTCAATTGTTTTATACATAGTCTTCTTAAGCACATTGTAAATGAAGGAAAAAAGAGCAGAGCAACTCTTAAAATCACTTAAGCAAGTATATTTTCTTTCTGAAGGAGCAGGCAAATAATTTCTTAAATTTTATGGGAATTAACTATACGCAATCACCAGTCTTGACATTTTCTTGAAAAATGTGACATGTTGAATATGCAGAAAGAATCTGTACTGAAGGGCAACTTTCTTCATTTCTATCTACAAGAACTGGGCAGCACAGGGAAGGTTCCCCTTCCACTCTGAGCGTATCATGGTTGTGTCATCCAGTACAAGAGACAGAAATAGAGAATAAAAGTGTGAGTAGCAGGGTTTTCTCTTAGACTAATTGTTCTACAATTGATCATTGCCAGTGACCAGTGTAACAAGTGCTCACTCGCAGCAAACTAGGCACTTAGATGAGCCTTACAAATTTTCAATACAATGCACAATCTTTTCTAAAGGTATTAACTTACTGACTTGGCAGCATTTTGTTTGTTCATTTGATGTGTTGTGTTTTTTTTTTTGTTTTGTTTTTTTTTTTTTTTGTTTTTTTTTCCTCCTTACTATTTAAATCCCTTTACTATTGACAGAAAGCACTGTCTCTGAAAATTATGTTTGATTCTTTCTTATTTATTGAAGATATTATTTACCCCAATGACAATCTTTCTTGAACAGTGAAATCATGCTTAAGAAGTGAGCAAGATTTAGTGGCCTCTGGGTACCTCACATCTTTCTTAGCTTCATGTTGAGACTGCTAACAAAGATAAGAACCAGAGAAACCAGCAACGAGATTTCTCTGACTTGGGTAAGAATTTTGCAGAGTGCATCAATGTTGACCAAATTTCTACAGTTAGTTGAACAGGTTTGTTACTGCTTTCAGTGGGAACTGGGCTAAGCAAAGGCAAAGCACTGCAGTAATTCCCACTTGCAGGGCAATCAAGCTGTTACTGAATCTGACATGAAAGACTCTGTTGGGAGTAGCCAGACAGAGCCCCCATGTACCACATCGAGCAGCTCATTCCACATTGCTCAGTAAACAACCCTCAGCTGATAACAGATGTGCTTTGAGTCTCTTGAGGTGGCATTTTAAGGCACTCTAGCCTGATGCCTTTCAAGATGTTTTCTCTTAATCAATAATACCTGCCTGTTCCAACAACTGGGGGTTTTGGAACAGGAGCCTGTTCTGTTTTCACAGTAAAAACAAATGTACAATAACATTGTGAGATGCTTACATCCCAGGTGAATGTTGAGAAGAACGCAATGAGATCTAAGGATTCAGCACAAAGCAGAGAAGGCTTAATCGAAAATGAGTCTGGAGGATGTCCTGACCGAAGCAACATAAAGAGAAAACTGATATTAAAAGGTACTAAGAGGATAAATGTCCATGGTGATCATTACTGGTGAAAACAGCTATCCTAATTTTATTGAATTCTGAATTATTTTCAGAGCATTGCATTTCTCTCTACAGTTCTCTCCTTTGTCTTCTCTTCCTGATGCTTTCATCTTTTTGATGTGTGTGTGATTGGCAAAAAAGGGAGGAGAGTTGAGAATAGCTAATGCTGAGCATTAGAAAATATCTGGGAGGGGAAAAGACTTTTCAGATCTGAAGCTGTCCAGATACTTTCAGTGCTGTATTTACCACAGCTGCCTTTTCCCTTGGGAATCCTAGAAAACTATACCAGCACAGTTGTGATCCTTCTTCAAAACACTTGGGAATATCTAATTTGTCTCTAGATGCTTCAGTTTTCACTCTCATAGTTTAACATACATGGTAGTTCACAGCTCAAAATGCCAAGAAGAAAATGTTTTTTTTTTTTTTGTTTTTTTTTTTTTTTTTTTTTTTTTTTTTTCCAGATAAATACTCACCAGGCATCGGTGATTCTTATTTTGTATTAGAGAAAGGAAAAGAGATTCTCAGAAGAAGAGATGGGCAAAATTCTACACATCAGTGATTTTGACATTCAATTTTCCCAACACTTTTGTGCTGGTGGTGCTTGCTGATCTCTGAGTGCTACTGCCCAATCTAATTTCTTCCTAAGAGTAGCTGGTAATAGCAGACACCTAATAGGAAACATAAAAAAGCCCCAAAACCAAACCCCCAAAACCCTTTGACATCCAACCGCTGAACAATAGATTAAGCTAATCATTTAAAGGGACTAATTTTAAAGAAGCTACATATTAAAGAGAAATAAAAGGGTTTATTATGCATCAGTAAAGAGTATTAAACATCCATGAACCAGGAGAAGAAAAAGAGAGATTGAATTTGACATCTGAGTGAAATAAAAACATCTTGGAATAAAAACAATTAGGGCATTAATGTAAAAAGATCCAACATTTTTTTAATGTAATTGAGATTTGAAGCCCTATGAATATATTTTATTTGTTTTTAAGATTGCAAAGCATCTTTAAGATCCCATTTGGGAACAGGAAAATTTAGACAATAGAAAATGCATTCCTTATACTGAATTTAGTGTGGTTGCATCTTCCCAGCATTACGCATGAGATAACACTTAATTGCTCCTGTTTTTCTGTTTCCTGAACTCAGACAGTTACATCCCTAGATACATTTAGGAACCTTGGGTGTTTGTATATCATTTTGCTGTCTGCTTCACTCCTTCCCACCCCCAAATTGGATTAGGTCCATCATCCTTAAAAGCAAGGGATAGAACATGAATCATCCATTGTACTAACTTTGAAAAAAACTGTTAAGTGCTCTAGAATTTCAGAAGCAGCTTTTAATATATCCAGCAGATCATCCTCAGATGCAGCCTGATATAATGGATTCCACAGACACTAAGTGTGCTAATGAAACCGTAGATAATGAATAACAAGATCCTAGTAGGATATTATAGTAGTAGAGGGTTTGAGTGGGGGGTGTCAATGCTGGTGACACCTATTTATAATGCTTCACTGATGCAAATGTAGCAAAGCATAAGATGAGCTACAAGTCCTTGATGCCTTCTCTGAAAGTTTCTTAGTGTACTTTAATGTTAGCGTATAACTTAGTGACATTTGGTCATCAAAAGAACTGGATCAGTTTCTATTGAGAGACTTACCAGGACAAAAAAAATATTTTCAGCTCAAGTCATTATCCCAAGACGTGTGCGATTTTTTTCCTCTAGAAAGTAGTCAGTCTCTGGCTTGAAAATGAACAGGACTTCACCATAGTGGAAAGGGACTGCAAAGTCAGAAGGGTAGATTATTACTTAAGAAATACCTTCAGAGACTGCTATTGCCAAGGGATCCCAACAGCAGTCAAGAACTCATTTCTTTACTTTTCTTGATGAGTATCCTCTGAAGGGACTGAGCAGCCTCCATTTTTTCCCCTTGAGCATTCTCATTCAAAGACTTGTAATTATATAAATTTCATTCCAGCTAATTACAAATAGAAGATCCTAATATCTTTTTCAACATTTTCTTTTAGTCCATTACCCATTCTGTTTTTTTCTTATTCATCTTTCACCTTGACCATTTCATTCAAGGTGCTAGCTCATCTTGACACAGCGCCAAGTGTCCATCTCACCTTTTAATATTCAAGGTATACCTACTCTGCATTGTACAGAGTATTGTATAGAAGAGACAGCTAAGCAACCTTTATATGAGCTCATCTGAGTGTTTGGGACAGTGTAGTATAAAGCACATGAACCTTCATCCTTCTTTCACAAGTTCTACTTGCTATTTTTTCATAATTTTTTTTTCATCAATTTAATCTCCAATTAATTTAGTTAGGTTTGAATCCCCTTCCTGTGTCTGTTTTTCTGTGTGTAATACACCAACTTTCTCACGTCATCTGGCCATGTACAATGGGTCAAATTTTGTCTGTGACACAGTTTCCATATTGTGTAGCATGGTTGGAGTCTGTAGGGCTTAGCAAAGAGCCAGCCTCAGCAACAATGCCTGGTGGGGCAGGATGTAGTAGTAGTGAAATTGTAGTGTTGTGAAGAATTAAGATTTACTGGGCATTCACAGGTCTGCGAGTGACTTTGGATAGCCTGTGAGGACATCTAGGGGAACAGGCAAAGAATTGATGTCCACTTTGGACTAAAAAACTTGTCTGGAAGTTTTTGTTACACACTAGTCCAAGCCAGAAACTGTTAATAAGACAGTTGATTGAGGATAAGTAGTTTCTGCCCTGAGGAGTGAAGGTGTTAAGGTTCTTTACCGTGAAGGAGAAAAAAAATTGCTAGTCATTCTTTAAACTTTTCAGTGACCAGAAGGATAATAAATTGACACATACATATGTGCTACCAGGAAGAGGAAGTAAGGTGGTTGCTCCACTGTGTGTTATTTTAAACTTGGTATAACATTATATGCGTGATGGCAGTATGTCAATATTTAGGAAATGTTGCTACGAATAAATGCAGTACATTAGGCTGCAGCAGAGTCTCCTGGAGGAATTGCTGAAAACATTACATCTTGAGACCACATCTTGCAAACCACACTAGACATAATCCTCCGTATTGCATTGAAAGGACAGATGTAGTAATGAAGGATAAGAAAATAGGATTAAGTGACATTTTTAGCTTAATTTCTAAGGAATAAAAATGAGAACCTTGTTCTAATGTAAGAGATAAAAGAATAGGAACATAGGCAGAGGATCAGACTACGAGACACTGTTTCCCCCTTTAAAAAAAAAAAAAAAAAAAAAAGAGAGATAAAAACAGTATTAATTTAGTTCCAGGAAAATGACAAAATGTTTCAGTACACTTGATATGAATAATTTACAAATAATCTTATCCACATAATTGAGAGGATTCATATTGTGCAGTCCTATTCATATAAGCAATGGAGCCACAGTTTAGCTGAAAGTAATTTGCTAAGTGTGCTTTGGAAATCTATATCAATATCAAAGAATAAATCTGAATCACTTGAGTTCTGATGTAGTTCCTTATGGTCACAAAATTTATCTCCTTTTTGTTTGAAGGTGATCTCTCTGTTACATTGCAGAGGTCAAAGGTGATAATTTTTTTTCTAAGTAAGAAAGAACAAACTATTTAACAATGTGTAGAAACTCTCACATCTATTTTCTATATCTGATGAATATAAATATTTTTTATAAGACTGAAATCTATGATAATTGAGTACATTTTAGAATAATATTTTTTAAATTTTCTGGGAGAGTTTTTGCTTGCATCCACATAACAGAAAATAGATTTTAGTAGGGTAATTTAGGAACCGAAAACCAATGCATAAATGTTTGGTATCTTAAAACCCTATGGAAAAAATTTTCCAAAGGGAACTCATGTTATCTGTGAGTTTCACGGTTCATTCTCTTTCCACATCTTTGGGATCATACATAATATATTTTCAAGAAAAAAAAGAACAGCACCTCCCCCCCCCCCCCCCCCCCCCAAAAAAAAAAAAAAAAACAAACCAAAACCAAAACCACAGAAATTTTGGAATGAAAGAAATGAGCCCTCAAAGACAATAAAAATAAAAACACTGTGATATACTGACTCACAAGATTCACAACAGAATTATGGGGAAAGTAATATGGAATTTTATGTTTATTTAAACACATTTCTGTTATAAGTATACTGTATTTTAATGCTATTTTAACATGAATTATCTAAGGAATTATGCTGTCACAATAATTCAAATAAACTCTGGATAAAATGAAGAAGTGTTATATCAATGAAAAGGGGCATATTTTTCATAAATAAATGAGAGAACCGTTCATTTTAGATGAGGGTGTGAACATTTTCAATGTTGGTAGAACTGAATTTATTTACTATAAAGAGTATGTCTAAAAGAAAAAAAAATCTTTGAATTGTCAGAGAAATAATTGGGTTTTTTTTCACGTTTTGTATAGGTAGGTGAAATTCCACACACCTTTTAGCCATTTGCTGCTATGTGAATTGAGTATCTCAATGATCCAGACAACTTACATAACTATTTTAAAAATGCAGCAATGAAATTATTCATAATGACAAAGAAGGGAACTGACCCAGTTTACCTGAAATGAGATTCCCCTCCTTCCCCCCAGCAATAGCTGACACCAGCAAGTTTCACCTCAAACTGGGGTTGAAGCAGTTTTTTAAAACAGAAGAACAAACTTACAGAAATAACCATTGCAAATGGGAAACAGACGTTTGTAAGCAAATGACAAGCTTGCTTTTTTAAAGCTGGTGTTCTAAAGCTGATTGCACTCCTTGGTTATTTATATCTGAATGCATCCACTCTTTAATAGCATCCATTTATATTTCAAGTGGCCTAGATACACAACACTGGTCTTACATGGCTGCTCCACATGCGTCGTAATTGAATTACTGGAACAAAATACAGGCAGGAGTTATGGCTGCTGATGTTATATAGTTATTGCAGCCTAATAAGGTCAGTGGAGATTAATTGTGAAATCAGGGCCTGTTCCATTTGAGAAGAAATATACCCCAGATGACAAGAATAAAGCACTATTCCATATCACTTCTCAAACATGTGGCTGTTTTACTCTCATGCACCCATCCCTTTATGCAAGTGAAACTAAAGCAAAGATGTGCTGTCCAGCACGGCAGTGGCTGGCGCTGACATGGGAAATGGCAGTTTCCCAGTCTTTCTTGCTGGCTTGCAGATGGTAAGAGCTAGCTGGGAAACAGTTCAAAATTTTGGGGAGAAACGTTTTACTCTTTTGTCTCAGGTTGGAAATAGCATCTTTGGAAATGCTTTGTATGTGACTCTGGGGAGTAAGAAACTAGAATGTGGTTAGCCCACAGTTAAAATATTCACTGATAACAAAGAAAATGTTAGTCTGAGACAGAGGACCGAGTTTTCCTTCAGATGTAGAGATCACAGAGGCCCTAATCATCAGCATATTGGATACTATAAAGTAGTTTTTTTTCTCACTGTGAATCCTGAACACAAAAAATCTTTTCAGATTAAAATTTGGTTGACACATTTCATCACAAAGTGGTTTGGTGAGGATGGAGTAGCATATTCTAAGAAGAACAATTTCATTAAAAAGTCTTTGCTCTATCTCTGCATCTTTGACAATAATCAGAGCTGTAATCTGGCAACCTTTACAAAAATAGCTCCACAACAAGCATACGTGGGATCATCTCCATCTCCTGCTGCATCATCTTTCTACAAAGTTGCATTTCTGGATATACTACGGTAGTCCTTCACTGCCAGTTGTACATTAGGGCGTTTTTCAATTTGAATAATTTACAACATTTGAATTTGCATCCACATTCTAGAAAATACAATGAGCATTTTCATGATCTCTGCTCTCCTAGAAATACTCTTCCTAAGGTAGCTCCAAGGAGAATACCTGGCATATCCACAGTTTCTCCAGACAGCTGCCTTTCTCTGCCCATTCTGGTCTCTGAATTTAGAATATACTCCTTTACTCCCACAGGTTTTACTCGATCAGTTTGTTTTCCTGTTATTTCAACTCAGAAATATATGTTTTCTTAAGTAATGTAAATTGCCTTAATGATCATCTTGTTTGAGAACAAATATCAGCCTATGAGTTACTCAGAGGTAATCCACTGAGCTGTGGATTTACTTTATTTTTTTAATTAGGGTTGTAGGAGGTTGTTTCACTGGCAGATACAATCTGTAACTTTTCTTTCTACACCGATTATCTTGATGGCCATATGCATGGCTTTAATGTGTGCATGGTATATACAACCATTTTCATAAATTAATAGATGTTACAGCCTGGAATAGGGCATCTTAAATCTAAATTGCATTCTGATGGCAAACGGGGCAAAAGAAATTAACCTGATGGATATTTTCTCATTTTAAAAATGTATTTTATTTGGTTGACGTCACATTTTAACTTTAATATTTCTACCAGCTACTGAGGGAGATATTTAAAGAGATAATAAGTAGTACATGTTTGTGCTCTCTGTAGGAAGTTTTGTGAACACTTAACAGAGGGTGATCACATGTCAACTTGCTGGGTATAAAAGGCTGCACAGAAATTGAGTTTATAAGGGCTAAGAGATAAGGCTATGTTTCTGTAGCTTGTAAGTGCAGGTGACACACCTCTCAATTGGCAGGTCTGGGAGTCCCTGAGCTCTATAATGAATAATGTGTGACATGAATTGCCACTAAGATATAGCAGAAAAGTGCTGAGACCGCAACATGATGGAATCTCCTGCTGGTGCAGCTCACCCTCAAGCTAACCTTGGGGAAATGCTTTGAAATGGTAGCTGAATAACAAGGAAGCTAGCTCTTTGTATGTCAGTGGTGTTTCATACACTGACTTAGCAACATTTAGAGTTGTTTCTTTGCTCAAACTTTTATATTGCACTAAGACAGGACTACTGAGGAAAACAGCACCTTCAAATGTTCATTGTCCTTTTTCAACTTTATTTTTTCCAAGAAGAGAGCAATCACTATTTTTCCTTGAACCCCAGGCTCTGAAAACATCACTCTGCCATAATGACCTAGAAAAAAATTGACTGTTCACATGAGTTGCTGGATCATTGTTACCAAAGGCTCAAAAATCAGTTCTCAGCATCCCACAGTGTTGTGGAAAGATGTTGACCAAAGATGAAAAAAAGAAATGATAGAAAAAAAATATAAGATAAGCTTCAAGGTCTTTCAGAATATTTTGCATTTGCCATTACATATATGTTATAATTTACAGAATAAAAATCTTAGGACAATATTGGGCAATACAAAATATTTATGCAGATTTTTTTAGGTTAATTTTTAGAAGTAATGCTGTAAATTCTGACAATTCATATCCAAGAAGAGAAGACGAAACCCCATGAATTTAAACTGCTTTAATAATGTCTGGAATTACTTTTGTTCCCCATTTTTTAAATATTTAGGATGCTTATAAGGAAACTTTTCTTTTCAGGGAAACATAAGATCAGGTTCTTCTGTTTATCAAAGGATTGTTGAAATTGACTCAAAGAGTATAGGAAGAGGTGAATATAGCTGTTGATATTTTATCTTGCCATATGACTATCCAAAGTGCAAGTATAGATCCTTAAGCACCTACTGTTGTCCCAGTTCATTCAAGCTTGAAAACCTAACAAGTAAATAGAATGTGCATAAGTACATTTGAAAGGGCCAATAGGCATAAATTCCATTGCAAATATTAAAATAGGAAGATAATATTTCTACATCCCAACTTTTCCTTGTGTCTCTCATTTTTAAGAAGGCCGATTTCCTTTAAATGGTTTTTATGGAGACAAAGGTGTAGGAAATTGGTGCAAGAACATATTTTAAGAAATTAAGGAACCCATGAAAATAAAACTTCCAAATCTAAGATGGTCTGTGGACTGTGTGCTTTTTTGAAGTCAAGTCTAATATTTTTTTGACTCTATGTATATTGCAACAGGATTTGTTTGTACTCTGACTCCCTCTCTCTCAGTGAAAAACACGCGCTTTTATGTTCATATGCACACTTTGTTCCCTTTTGTTCATGCAGTGGACTACTGACAGGATAATCCTTTGACGATTAGATTGCATGCCAGGCTTTCTCCATCCCTTCTGCCTCCAAGGGACTGTGTAAACAAATTGAGATGCTTTATACAACCTGTATTTACGGACACCATTGCAACTCAAGATAAGAAATAAGAAAGAAGTCAGGAAATCGTGATGTCTCCCTTCATCTTCTCGAATCTTTTGTCCACACTTTTGTTCATCTTCCCCATCTCCCTTGCCCCTGTGACACATCTCCGTCTCGTTGCTTGGTAACCTCCCAATACTGCTGTGAATGCCAGCATCAACTGCTCCGTGCTCCCCCTTCCACTTGCTCAAAACACTGACAGTCTAAAATTGGATGAGATTTTCTTCTCTCTGCTTCTGACAGACAAAACAAATTTTGAGTAAATGCTGAAAGCTCGGTTAGAGGGTAAATTATCAATTAAGAAAAAGAAACCGAGGAAGATACACATTTAGAAACAGCTGATTAACAATATGGAACTTCTATCTGTCACTTATTTCAGATAGTCAATGAAAACCTAGCTACTATGAAAAAAAATTAAATAGGTAAAAATAAAATAAAAATAAAATAAAATAAGCATGGGGAGAGAAAGAAATTGTTTATTACTTTCATAACACCAGTGGCTAAAGATCCAGCTGGATATAAAGACCTAATAATCTAGTTATTATACAAGAAAAATAAAACAAATTTTATTCTGGAGAGGCAGCAGTCTAAAAAGATTGGCTGAATTTTTTAAGCATCAGGATGTCATCTTGCCACAGAACACTATAGCTTCCCTTTCTTTTTTTCACAATAATTTGGGAGCTTTGGATACATTTTATGCTTGCTGTGAGTATTCATATTACTATAGAAAACTATAGAAGAGTATATTTCCTTTGAGAACAGCTTTTAAATTGCATATTTAACAGGAAAATGGCAGGATTGAGACACCTGCAGGTGGAAGTGGGATTTTAAGTCTCTGAGGAACTTGAGTGTTGAAATTGGACATTTTAACAGAGCAGGGTGCTTCTAGATATCGATTAGATCTTGGTTGGAAGGAAAGCATAGTTTTGGATTGGATTGTATACTGCAGTGGGGATGTTGGAGCTGGCTGGAATCAGCTATGTCCAGCATATGACAGACCCTGGCCTCTTCCCACACAGGTCATCTCTGCAGAGACCCCATTCCAGCACCTGCACATGGACACTGGAGACATGGACCTACAGGAGGGTCAACATCTAAAGGCAGAGGAAGTTGCACAAGGATGTTCCACACAGCAATAGACACCTATATCTCAGCGGCTAAATTATGCCTCTAGAATTGGATCTATTTTCAGAGTAAGACAACTGGATTTTGGCACTGGTGTATACAATTCTGCATAGTCTACCTAGGACTGCGCACTCTCATTAAAGTCAATTGAGACGTAGTAAATACAGCCCATCTTTCAGATGACCAGGCAGTAGGCACTTAGATAAGTTGAATTGCAGTCTGGGCTCTATTTGCTATATTGAATACAGGCTTGATTCATTAGGCCAGGTATGTGCTGAGGAACATCTCACAAGCTTTAAGCTATTCTTCCTCACCTCCATCTGTGTCTCCAGAAAGGTCTGGGTCTCTTGTATACAATTTGTGACAGTTGCCAACTGGCATGGAGATGCCTTAAATAATCTATAGATTTTTAGATAGTACCATATATGTATGTTTGAATTTAGACTGCCATGACTTCTAATGGGAGCTGGGACATCTAGCACAAATGTGAGCATTGCATACAGAAGCCTAAATTCAGCCAAATCAACCTGGAAAAGAATTGCCCTCTCTCTTTTTGTCTGTTTCTTAGGGATGTTCTCCTCAGAACCTGCACTCTGTAAATTGCATTTGTACAGTGAAATTGTAGGGACGCTTGAAATCTTAGAGTCCAACTTAGAGAGTAAGAAGGCACTCTGCAGGATTTCTGGGGCATAAATTTGGTAGAAATCAGTAGTAATTTAGTAGTAAAAGAAGGGGAGAATGACTGGCGTCCCAGTAATGACAAGGAAATCACTATAGTGAGATGGATCCGTGCATATACATATATATATATGTATCACATACATTCTTTTAAGTGCAAATTATCCTTCCCCTCCTGCCTTTCTTCCTTTATTTTGTGACAACCACAAACATGCAAACACAAAAGGTGGACATGACTTTTAATTTTCATAAAATAATAATAAAATAAAAAAACCCCAAACAACACAAGGGAGAGAAGAGAGAAAAAGGACAAACAATATTCTTTTTGTAGTCTTTTGATTAAAAGAATTGACAGTAACTTTAACTGAGGACAGTTATATTTTAGAGAACAACTGTCTAAACACCATATGTTTATAGGCTTTCTCCTTCTAAGCTTTTTTTTCTTCTAAAAAAGAAGCTTTGATTTTTTCAAATGGTTCCTGTATCTTATGACACTAATTCTAGGTGACACCATGTGAATGTCATTAATGGTGAGGAAGGACCAAAAGATGCAAGAGTATGAAAACAATCCCCTTTCTTTCATAGAAATTAAGTGATTCATATCTCATCAATTATTCCTCTGTGGGATTTTTTGGCCTGAATAGAAAACACCTCCTTTTTGGAACATATGCATGAGTCAAACTGCAATAGGAAGAAAGCACGTCTCCATAATTTAGCTTCAATTGCACATTTATATCAATAAAAAAATACTGTAAACAATGCAGTTGTGTTTTTTTTAGCAATGCACCAGAATAGCTGTAGATGTCTGCATGAATATACAATGGGATCTGTCTGATACATCTCATTTATGCTTTTATGATTTTTCAGGGAACAATGCAGACCTTATTAGATTGCTCTGCATTAACTTAATGGGGAAAACCAAAATCTCAACATCTTCCTTCCCAACAAAATCTGATGTGTAAGGATAAAGTCACTCTGACTGCAGACTGCAATGGTATAAGAATAAATTGCAGCACATATCACCCTCCCAAATTTCCTGCCATATTTAACAATTTCCATACTGACAAAACCAAACATTAATACGGGCTGACAAGCTGATGGGAAAGAAATTGTATAGCTGCAAATGACATCATGGATATCTCTGTTCTCTGCAACTTTGATAAAATTTTTTATCTGAAGTCTTTTCCTATTATCTGTGTAACAAATTGTATTCTACTTGATGAAACTAATTCTACAACAAAATTCTAAATAATAAAACTAAATATGTCTCCTCTTCTAAAGGCAGTTCACGTGGCTGAAAAATGGAAAAGTAAAAAATTTCTGATATTTCTAGAAGATATTTGAAAACCAAGGAGGAGTTAATTATTTTAATCTGTATGTACTGAGAATGTTATAAATTAATTAATTATGGTTTAAAATACCAGACTTATTGCTTTTAAATTCAGTGGCAAAAATCCCTAAAGACATAAAAGTGGCTGAACTTGTTCAGAAAGATGTCCATTTAGTCCTCCATTTTGTTTTCAACTGCAGCTGAAAATGGATGAATAGGGACAAGTATGAGCAGAGCAAGTTCTTGTGGTGCTTCCATCCTATGCGTCTATTTAGCTTAGTCAGTAATCCCTCATGGATCCTTCTTCTATTTGCCCAGTATTCCTTTAAACAAGTGAAACTATCTTGCATTCATTGAGATAATTTCTTAAGGAGTTTTACAGATCTACAACCTCCTGTGTGGAGAACCAAATTCTCCTTTGTTCATTTTGAACTGGTTTCTTACTCATTTCATTTGATTACCTCTAGTTCTTATACTGAAGACACAGTCAAAAGTTGCTCCTTTGTCCATTTGCTTCATGCCACTTATGACTTTGTAGACCTCTGTCATAACCCCTTGTCGTGGTTTGAGCCTGGTCAGCAGCCAAACACCCCGCAGCCACTCACCTACCCTCCCCCCCTACCTGGGAATGGGGGAGGGAGTTGGAGGGGTAAAGGGAGACTCGCAGGTTGAGATAGAAACAGTTTAATAATGGTAATAAAATGAAAACAGTGACAGCATTAGAAAATATAAAAAGGCAATACACAGTGCAATTGCTCACCACCCGCTGACCAATCCCCAGCCCGTTCCCGGCCAGCGACCCCGAGATACCAAGATCCCACAATCGCAATCCTGGAAGAGAGAGAGCCCCTTCCCGACCACCCCTCCTCTATATAGTGAGCACGATGTTCCATAAGATGGAATATTTCATTGGCCAGTTTGGGTCTGGTACTCTGGCCGTGCTCCCTCCCTGCTTCCTGTGCCCTTGTGCATGGGCAGGACATGGGGAGTTGGAGAGCCCTTGAAATCTCAGCAGAAGCCAAAAACATCAGTGTGCTATCAGCATTCTTCTCGTACCAAACCTCACGATGAATCCAAAACACAACACTATTCTAGTTAGCAAAAAGAAACATTAACTCTATTCCAGCCCAAACCAGGACACCCCTTTAAATGATCTCTCTTTCAAGCATAAGAATTTCAGGTTAATGGAGGAATACTTGTGCTGCCAATTCTTGTGAGAAACGTCTTCAATGCTTTTGATTGTGCTTGTCGCTTTCACTGATTCTTTTCCCCTTCTAATATGCCTTTTGAATGAGGGGAACAGAAACTGAACATTGTATCTGACTTTTGGATTAACCATAGATTTGCCAAAGGAACACTCTGAGTGTTATCATGGTCTTATTAATACCATCAGTCCTGTTGAATGCTGTGTTAAGATCTGCAAATTTCAAAACTGTTCACTAATGTTGAAATTCTGATTTAGTGATGTGAATTTTCTCGTTGACTTGAACGTGGTTTTTTTTTTTTTTGTGTACTACCTCGAACTTATTTAGTTTGGGAATGGTATCTGTGTATACATCAAAAGATGAGAAGAGGAGTGGCAGTTAATGAGGATGTGTTGGATCGTGTGAGACCTGAGCATGATGTAAATGGTGTAGAATAAGGGGTGGAAATTGCTTTGGCTTTGGCTGGGATAAAGTCAATTTTCTTTGCAGTAGTTTGAATAGTGCTGTATTTTGGATTTGTGGTGGAAACACTGTTGATAACACAGTGATGTTTTAGTAACTGCTGAGCAGTTCTTACACAGAGTCAAAGCCTTTTCTGCTTCTCACACCAAGTACTCACAGTGAGTAGGCTGGGGGTGCACAAGAAGTTGGGAGGGGGCACAGCTGGGACAGCTGACCCCAACTGACCGAAGGGATGTTCCATACCATATGACATCATGCTCAGCATATAAAATCTGGGGAAGGGAGGAGGGGGGAATGTTTGGAGTTATGATTGTCTTCCCAAGTAACTGTCAGGCATGACAGAGCCGTGCTTTTATGGAGTTGGCTGAACATCTGCCTGCCAATGGGAAGCAGTGAATGAATTCCTTGGTTTGCTTTGTTCACACTTGTGGATTTTTCTTTACATATTAAACTGTCCTTATCTCAACTCACAAGTTTTCTCACTTCGCCCTTTCAGTTCTTTTCCCCATCCCACTGCAGGGGTATGAGCGAGCAACCGTGTAGAGTTTTGCTACTGACTGGGGCTAAACCACAACAATCACTCAAGACTATGCTAGACAGAGTGTCCTCCTCTCTCAGACAACTAATGATTGTGGTAGGAATTTCACAGGGTAGTCTGCTGATTTCCTTTTGTCTAAATAATCTCTATAATCACAGGTATAATGATAACCAGCCTATGCAGCATATTTTGTAACATTTTGATTTTGTATTTCAGCTGTTGTTGAGGGTATGTCAAACTGTTACACTTACCATGGTATAACCCATCCAGACTTCTCATGCAAATTTACTTACCATCAGTCAGTTTTCCCTTCCTGAGGAGTAGTTATAAAATGCCAATAAATCTGGTTTGACAATTTTCCAATGTGTAAGAGCACCTGACTCCCAAACACACTCAGAATAAAGATGTGTTGATGAGACCATCCAAAATCCTAACAGTCATGTTTCAGTAGTAAATAAGCATAGTGGTTTTTTTTTTTTTTCCATGAACAAAGAGCATTAATTTTAAAAAAAATAATTTTATCTCCCTTGTCCTTTTTTATCTTCCTTTTTACTTTCTTGAATTTATGCATTGAATTTTATAAGTTTCCAACTTTGATCCAGGCTGAAAATATAAGATTATATCCTTCAAGTATTCACTGTAGTCTTCTGAACTAGAAAATACATGAAACTGCTCTGTGTCCTTTTAAATTGCTTATCTCAGAATATTCATATTTCCTTAATAATATCTTCTGCAGTGAATAAAAGATTATTAAAGTGAGTTTGTTATAACTCATTGTTGGATTAATTTGTATTTTTTCTCCTTCTGTAAGGTGTACCCCATAGTTCCTGGATGATAGCCTCTTTATCTATCTGCATGAAAGAAAACAATGGAAAAACTGAAGGCAAAAAGAGTTTTTAGGTCTGAGATACCAAATTTGCTGTACAAAAATATACATTTCATAGGTGCATGAAGATATAGTATATAGCACAATAGAATCATAGTGACATAAGATCCACTACCCTCCGGGTTGAATTTGCAGTGGTGAGGTACTTATTTTCTAGTATAATTCTTGATAAAAATAAGTAAATGAGAGTAAATGAGCACTTTTAACCATTTATTAGAAGAAAGAACATAATGCCATTAAAATTAGGCCTATTCCTATAAAATAAAAGTTAATATCCTGTAAAGTTATTTTCTGTGTTTCTTAGGTACAAAAATTAGTTCCCATTCCTGAGTCTCTTTCCTATGACCACCACCATGACATTGTGCTAAATGGTATTCATCATAAAATCATTCTTCCTTCTTTTCATCAAAAGCCAATTTTGAGCTTTTCTAGGTAATGCAGGTGTTACATTGTGCACCGTGATCACCCTAAGGGAAGGCAACATTTGCCAACAGTTGTCTCAAGACAGTAGCTAAAATGCTGAAATAATTTCCTATATTTGGAAAAGGAAATTGGGTATTTCTAGTCAAGTAAGGGTAATGTAGACATTTTGGTGTGAATGCTGCATTAATAATAACAGGGTCCTAAAAATGGGCTTTATATCTAGTACTGTTTAATATCTTCCTCAATGATACAGTGGGATCAAGTGCACCCTCAGCAAATTTGCAACTGACACCAAGCTGAGTGGTATGGTTGACATATCTGAGGGACAGGACGCCATCCAGAGGGACCTGGAGATGCTTGAGAAGTGGGCCTATGTGAACCTCATGAGGTTCTACAAGGCCAAGTGCAAGGTCCTGCACATGGGTCAGGGCAATCCCTGATATCGATACAAACTGGGGGATGAAGGAAGTGAGAGCAGCCCTGTGGAGAAGGACTTGGGGGTGCTGGTGAATGAAAAGCTGGATGTGAGCTGACAATGTGTGCTTGCAGCCCAGAATGTCATCCATATCCTGGGTTACATCAAGAGAAACATGGCCAGCAGGTTGAGGGAAGTGATTCTCCCCTTCTACTCTGCTTTGGTGAGACATGCACCTGGAGTATTGTGTCCAGCTCTGGAGTCTTCAGTACAGGAAAGATGTGGATCTGTTGGAGTTAGTCCAGAGGAGGCCACAAAAATTATCAGAGAGTTGGAACACCTCTCCTATGAAGAAAGGCTGAGAGAGTTGGGGTTGTTCAGCCTGGACAAGAGAAGGCTCTGGGGAGACCTTATAGCAGCCTTCCAGTACTTACAGGGAGCTCATAAGAAAGATGCGGACAAACTTTTTAGCAGGGCCTGTTTGTGGTAGGACAAGGGATAATGAATTTAAACTAAGAGAGGGTAGATTTAGACTAGATATAAGGAAGAAATTTTTTATATTGAGGGTGATGAAACACTGGAATAGGTTGCCCAGAGAAGTGGTAGATGTCCCAATCCTGGAAACATTCAAGGTCAAGTTGGACAGGGCTCTGAGCAACCTGATCTACCTGAAGATGCCCCTGCTCATTGCAGGGAGGGTTGAACTAGATGACCTTTAAAAGTCCCTTCCAACCCAAACTATTCCATGATTCTATCTGCGCAACTAAATCCTTGCCTGATATTAGTCAGAACAATTTAATTGCCTCTGGAACAATAACAGACACTGGATATGAATTTAATTCATAGATATTTTTTTTTCCCCTTTAGTTAGATTATCTTCTTATCTTTCAAATTCTCCTTCTTTCCCATCTACATATGCTTCCCCTATATGAAAAAACAAACCCTTGAATATTCTAGCCACATTTGAAGTGTTCAGCTGGTTTTAGAGTTAAGCAAAACATGTTCAGCCAGCCTTATTTCCAGACACTACTCCTCTCTTCTCCACCAAAGTAATGACTTTCTATTTCAACAACTCATTCCAGACTGAAAAACCAGATGGATTGCTCTCTACTACATGAGTGAACGTATTCTTGATCGGAAAGTAGCAATCATTGAATACATCATGTACGATGACACCAGGGAGGGAATTGCTCTTCATTCTGCCCAACGAAGCATGTTGGAACACCTGTTTCCTATCTTGAAATGTTTACAACGACTGCCAAAGAAGTTAGTACTGAAACAGCTCAGTTAAGCTATCTTGCTTGGCCACCTGTTGAAAAAGAAAACTGCCAAGGCAATCCTAAACCTCAGTTGGTCCCAGGGATGTTACATCTCTCTCTGCCTATGGGGAAATTTGTTTATCAATGAAAAAGTCTGCTATTTGAGAAAAGGGAAAGCAGAAAGGGAAATGTTCTAGTTTATCAAAGCTTTCTGTTATGGTAGAGAGTCTTCTTAGCTGGGTAAGGTTCAGAGAAAATACCAGAAGTGAATCTGAGAAGTGGTATATTTGAAGGGAATCATGTGAGCTCCATTCGCTACAGGTGGAAATCATATACTTTGAGCCCGAGCTACAGTCAGAAATAGGATTCAGACATCTTAATACAGATTTCTGCATCTTGGGTTTTATTTCCTATGTTAACTGTCCATTATCTAGCTCAAATGCAGACTTGTGCATTTAATCATATGATTACTACTCCTTATATTGACTGAATGAGAAATACAGTATATAAGAAAAGCTCACACTGAACACTTGCTATTAAGGTGAGATGAGGTCATTACCTCTGCCACTTAATGTGTTTTCCTCCAAATGGATGAAAAAGAAAGATTAGTGACCTTGGAGAATTCTACTAGCTCCAGTGTTGACATTAAAGCTGTTCAAATAACTACATCTTTGGTCCATTGAATGAGTTGGAATACAAAAAAATAAAAAATTCAATTGATTTAGAACTACATTATTCAACTTTTCTTGTGAAAAATTGAACTCTTTGCACTAGATTGAAACTTATACCACAACATAAATCAATTTGTTGTTTAATTTGTTTGTCTTTTGTTTTTATTAAAATGTAACTTATTTGTAGTCAAATATTTTAAACATTTTTCATTATTTCTAAGCTTATGCACTACTAAATTTGTAACTTTTTGTTGACTCAAATTGTTTTTATGAAAAATATTCTCAAACCTAGTTAACCTCAGGATTTCACTACATAGCTTTTTCATGAGATCATTATATACAAATGGAGTAAATCAGCTAAGTACTTCCTCTGGTGAGAGAATATACTCTGTCTTATATAGTGACCTCTGGGCTTTAAAACATAGAGTTGTTTATTTTCATGCTGAAAATTTTTGATTTTTTCATGCCCCAGTGTGGGGCAACAAATACTTTGCTAGGTTTAAAGAATGGTAAATCCATGCCTTAATTACAAGTCAAAATTACACAAATCTTAAAACAATGTCCCAATTGAATTTGGTATGACATGTAGCTTTGATTTAGCTATGTTGATTGCATTGATAGACTAAAACAAAGAAAGGCAAGAAAGGAGAAAAAAAACCCCGAATTCCTACCTACTAAACTAACAGATAATAAATAAGAAGCAAAGTAGTAATACAAGAAATTTCACTGCACCCCACTAGGAACTCAACTATTAGAAGTATCTTATCGCTTCATATGAAGAGTTCATGAGAAAAGTTTTTACAGGTCATTTGGAGTACATTTAGTTTGTGTATTAGGGCTTAGTTCTCAGCCATGAGATTTATTGTGTTGTGGAATGATCTTAGAAGAAACATGATAGAAAAGAGTACTTAAAATATTTTGAGATGAGACTGTCCAGATCTTGTGGAAAATATATTGTGGAGAGTAATATTTCTTTTAAAGGGATATAGACTACCTGATCAACAAGGTCTCTCTCCCATCTCTGTCTTCTCTGGTTATATTTATAGCTTTCCTTTCCTTTTTCTCTCTCTTTCTCCATTTCTCTGATAGATATTTGAAGTATATAAATATGTAGATGCTTAATGGATACAGGAAAAAATCCCACTGTCAGCCAGAGGAAAAACACTCTTATTTTGCCATCATGCTGTGTACCCAGCTGAGACACAGAAAGACAAAATGTATCAGTTTACAAAGTTGGGGCGGGGGGACAAAATCACAAGGAAATGTTTCCATTTTCAAAGAAAACTTTTCAAAAAGGTTTCTAAAATTGAGCAAAGGAGAAAAAGAGACATCATGTCAAATATAACAGTGTTCAGCGGCCAAACTCCTCTCCCTTGACCATTCCCTCAACAGTTAGGTCCAATACAAAGTCATCTATCAACAAGGATGGAAGTGTGGTGGGTGAGTTTGCTATCAGGAATAAGAAATATACTGGGATGGCTGGAATTTGCAACTGCCAATAAGATGGACATTTCTGATTTGTTCTTTTGTTGCTCATAATGCAGAGTTGTGAATACTCAGGTTTGGCATGTCTAGTGAGCAGGTCCTTGTTATTGGCTGTTGCCACTCAATGGTTGTTGACGTATGAGTTCTCAGAAATGCTGAGCATGGTATTGACTGGCCACTTCTGTTGATGAACTGGCACCTTAGCCTTTAGTGTCAGCCAATTCATTAGCCAAAATGAGTCTATTTCCACCAAATCGCTTATTAAAATAGAACAATGGTCTGGTTATTTGTTTCAAACTTTGAAAGACTGTCAGTGCATAGGAAACTGAAGACTTCATTATATAATGAAGGAGGAGTGAGTTCAAGTCACTGATGATTTTTACAGATACTGGGTCCTCTGCCCTTGACATTTCAGAAAAGGATTGGTGAGAAGGTGCTTACGGGAAAAAAAAATGAGGTTGAAAATCTGAATCTCTCAAGAGGAAGAAGGAAGAAAGTGCTGGATTTATTTAAATTTGGAATACTGTATGAGAAAAGTAAAAAAAAAAAAAAGAACACCTCTCCTCTGGGAATTACATGAGGAAGTTAAGTCAGAAAATACTGATACTGAACTCAATTTACATCATCTTTAATTGACTACTAAGAATCTGTGGTGCAAGGTGTGTTTCATGGTCCTGAAAAGAATTTAAATGCAAATGCTACCTGGAATTAATGATTGATATTTTATATCTCTATTACAGGTATCTTAAAACATGCTCCCTAATTGTTTGCTTTAAGCATATTTTTTTTTTCTTGAATAAAGACTGAATCTTCTAATAGAAAATACTTCTTTTTAATATCACCATGCATATATAGGCTGTCGTGCATAGATTAAGGAATTGCAAGGCATCGGAGTGCGATAATACAGTGCCAGAGCTGCTACAGACAGATGGGAATTTTATTTTATCATGGCTACTGGCTCTCACCAAACATGAACAACAATACAGACCACCATTTCCAATGACTAGGGAAGGCCAGGGATGCTGTATCATCTCAAAAATGTCATAATGTTAATAAATCTTTAGTGAATATTATTTAGACCTCAACAGTTTATGATTACAAGATTATACTACTTAATATGCATTTATCATGACTAGAAAAGAGTTAAAATGAGAGCTAAAGCTATCTTTGCAATACAGCCAGGTTGCTCTTATGATCCTCCTGAATCTGTGCCACTCCACTGGAGCACCTCATACCACTGGAGACCCATAATAATTTAGAAAGTCTTGAAAGTAGGTGAAAACTGTCATTATTTTTCAAAACACACATGCATATGCATTCCTGCAGTTGGCAGAAGTGTCACTGCCTGCTGGTGGATGAAACTGTGAGATGACCCCTGATGGCTGTTAGAGTGTAATTAGAGCGCCTGTAATTATAACAATAAAATTAACGTTTTTGTAAAACAATAACATTTTGATTACTAACATGCTAAGTATTTTATTTATGTCTCATTATCCCTGATCTGCAACTATCAAGCTGTAGGAGGATTTCAGATACTTTTAATTTGATAGAAAACTCAGTGCTATACAATTGATTCATAGCTCTGTCAATCCTGAGTATTTTATTGGGGAGGAGAGTGTGTTTTTGTTGCTTCTGTATAAAATATGCATATCTGTAAGTCTCTGGAATCAGTGGAGCACTTTCTGATATTGGATGAGGTGTTCAGCCAATAAAACTTTAGATTTGGTTGCTTCACCTACAATCAATTGACCTCTAGTCACTACAGTCTAGAGTGGGAGGATCATAGAATATCTCAAGTTGGAAGGAACTCATAAGGATCATCAAGTCCAAATCCCTGCTCCTTACAGGACTGACTGTCTAAACCATATGGCTATGAGTGTTGTCCTTGAACTCTGACAGGCTTGGTGGTGTGACCACTTCCTGGGGAGCCCGTTCAAGTGACCCACCATGCTCTCAGTAAAGAACTCTTTCCTAGTCCCATCCGAACTTCCACTGACGCAGCTTCATCACATTTCCTTGTGTCCTGTTGCTGGTGAGCAGAGAGGAGATCAGCACCTCTCCTGTGCTGCCCACCTTGAGAAGTTGTAGACTGTGATGAGGTCACCCCTCAGCCTCCTCAGAAGTCTTGCCCTCAAGGCCTTTGACCATCTTGGTCACTCTCCTCTGGACTCACTCTAGTCGTTTGATGTGCTTCTTATATTGAGGTGCTCAGAACTGCACACAGTACAAGATGACTCAGGTTACCCTGTAATAGCCTTGTAGATTTTAATTGCTGCCTGAACAGAAGTGTTGGTACTGTCTGGGAACCCTAATGTTTGCATGGCACCTTCATAGGTCTGATGGATGTGATACAAAACCTGCAGGACACCTTCTGGAGAAACAGGCAGGATATCTGAGTGCAGTGATGTGATTGCAGCACTGGTCCCCTAAGAAGCACCCAGCCATAAGGTATCAAAATAATATACATTCTAGTATGTGTAATACAGTAAACAACCAACATCAGCAGTTCTTGGGGAAATGCAATTATTCAAGTCTCTTAAACATAATGAAAATAATGTGCTTGATTTTCAGTGAAAAAAAAAAAAAAAGCTACCTGTTCCATCTCTTCCAGCTTTCCTAGTATATGAGCTCACTTACCTGCTCACTCGCCCCAGGTACCTTCTTAAGCTTCTCTTAGACCATATAAGCTGTGCTGATATGCAGACAGGTTGATACTAAAAAACAGGGTGTCATGCAGTGGCTGTTCACAAGTGAATACAGAGTGTAATCCATTAGCTAAAACTGATGCAATTTCTTTTATTCTCAAAAAGGAATACAGTTGGAATAAGAAATGAAAAGTCTGCATTCTAACCAACTAAGGCTTGCAAATAAGTAACATTAAATTTACCAGCCCACAAACCATTGTGACTGTGGTGCATCTATGTAAGATGTGTAATTATTAAGGCCTAGCTTATTAAGCACATTGGAAATTGGCTGAATTGCTTGATTTGGTAAAAAATTACATGCTACATTTAATCAGCCCTCCTTTAAGGAACAAATGTCATTAAACACCACTTAATTAGCTGTTCCTACATCCCCACTGTGTGAAAAATTGTATCCTTGATGACTACAAAACATTTTTAAGGTCAAATGTGGTGAATAAAAATATCATTGAATGCCCTCCAGTAATAGTCTACAAAATTGCAGCTCATTTGCATTAATTGAAAAGATTAGTTCTGTATCATAGTTAATCAGAATCTGATGCCTGTACTGGACAGATGGAGAAGACCTATAGTTAAGCTTATGTTTTCTTTTTTTTTTTAGTTGTTTATAAGTGTGTTAATTTGTCATGGTGCATAGATGTGAAAATTCTTGCTCCATTCATTTAAGATTCCTGCTTTCTATAACATCAGCATGCCATGTTTGGAGAGAGGAGAAATGGATAGTAAAAAGAAAGGAACTGACCATTTTGAAAAAAAAAAAAAATATTTTTTTCCTCTCTCTTTTTTTTTTTTCTCTCTGTAACTAACATGACTTCTCCTTCTGTGTCTGCATGAGATCTGATATCCATCTCACTCTTTATAATTCACTCACTAAAGTCTTTCCTGCCTATTCACCCTCTCCTTGCTTCTCCCTGCCACTACGTAAAGTGCAATGTCGTGTGCATGAGACTCCAGCATGGTTATTTTACCAAGACCTCTGAGTGATAGTCCTCTTTTAGAAAAGTTATGTCAAAAGACAGATTTCTGGCAAGCTCCAGTGAAACAGTCAAATAATCTGAATCATTGGTGTCATCCCCTGATGTATAAAATAAAAGAGAGAAGAAAAACGTGAGATACTAGGATCAGATTTTATTTTTAGATAGGAAGCTATGGCAGGTGTTGTGGCTTGTGACAAAAATTTCATCTGCTTTCTAAGCAAACTGTGGGAGGGATGTCAGCATGATCCCTGGCAAGAACTGCAGCATAGACCCTAGCAGGCTTGCAGACAGTCAGATTTCCTTAGCTAGTAAGAATGAATTCAGTATTACCTAAAAAATGTACCGATCCAAGGTTTCACTGTGACATTTGGTTTCACAGGATACACACAAGAAGACTATTTTTCTTCTGGATATATTCCTAGAGAGATAACCACTAGGACAGTGAGCTTGCCAGAGATATTTAGTGGAAGAGTTCTCCCTGATGGGAGATACTCATTGGCTTTATTTCTCTCTTGAGCTAGGAGCAGATGAAAATGTGGGAAGAATTATTTTATTTCATCTCAATGCCCACTGTAGTTTGGGATTCTACAGGGACGTTCCAAAATTTTGGTACAATAAAAACCCCACACCCTGCAGTCTTATATTAACTTAAGCTTTGCAATGCCCTTGGAGTTTGGGGTATTTGACTTTACATTGGTATGTAAGACTTCAGTAACAGCTCTATAGGCTGGAGCAGGGGTTGCACCAGCCTGGCTCCATGTCAGGGAGGCTCTTTGCACAGCAGCTTTCCTCAGAGGGCTCAGCCTCTTCCCTTTCCATCTCTTCCTCTACCCAACCAAGGAAACAAGCCTTGTTTTGCTTCTGTTTAATTGACTGAAAACATGCTTGTTATTGAACAAATATATCAGAGGGGATCATGTGGAGCTACTGTTTCTTATTGTCACAGTTATACTTGGGTCTTTTCTTTAAAGTTCTGACAACAGACTGATTCTCTGCATTTGGGAGAAAGTACTGAATGTTTTGTCATGGTGTACAAGTGGTATATGCCTCTCATGGGAACTTCAAAAGATGGCTTTGTGGCACAATTTCCTTTCTCCTCTTGTAGCTTTTCATAAGTTCTTCAGTTTTAAGCAGAGATAAAGGATATAGATGAAGTAATGGGAATACTCAGTTTTAAAGCCTCCTCAAACATGGCAACAGGCTTCCTAGAGAGGTGGTCGATGCCCCAAACCTGTCAGGGTATAGGAGGCATTTGGACAATGCCCTTTACAACATGCTTTAACTTGGTCATGATGAAATCCCGAATTGGTCAGTCAGTTGGACTAGATGATTGTTTTAAGTCCCTTCTAACGGAAATATTCTATTCTATTCTATTCTATTCTATTCTATTCTATTCTATTCTATTCTATTCTATTCTATTCTATTCTATTCTATTCTATTCTATTCTATTCTATTCTATTCTATTCTATTCTATTCTATTCTATTCTATTCTATTCTATTCTATTCTATTCTATTCTATTCTATTCTATCCTATCCTATCCTATCCTATCCTATCCTATCCTATCCTATCCTATCCTATCCTATCCTATTCAAATGTGTTCATTTAATCGCAATCTCTGGAAGAACAACAGCAAAAAAGAGCAGCTACAAAAAACATACTTCCTTTGTAAATTCAGAAGTGAGAATTAAACAAAAAAACCAACAAGCTTCTCTTAATAAAATCAATGTTTTTGTAAATTAATTAACCTCCAATGGAAATAAGTTATTTTTTTATTTATTTTTCTATTTTTTTGTCATTGCACAACTTTCTTACAAATGCATACAACAAAAATAAACTGCACAGGATTTCTTGTCAATGGCAGAACAAGGTTTAGTACTCATAGTTCTGTTAAGACCTAAAAAGTAATGTTCTCTGTAGATCTAGAAGTAATGCCTTATGCAATAAAAAATAAATGTATTCCTGAAGTGGAGATGTAGAGATCTAAGGGTTGGAGAGGAATACTGAGAGGATATTATTTATATATAAATGTTATATTATAAAAAATATTATAAATAAAAATCTATATGTTTTTCAAAAAAAGTTGAAGGATACAGTTCAAGGAAACAGAAAACATTAATAAGTATATGAACAGAGGCCACACTCCCGTTTTCTCTCCTGATGAAGGAGTGTCTGAGGCACATTTTTGCCAAGCAGGCAAGTTGATCCCAAATGTTTTTCAGTTTCTTACAGGGCAAAGGTCTAACCCCCGAGTCCTTGTTATCTGCTGAGCTCTTCTGAAGTTAGCAAATTCCTTTAAGCAGGTCTTTGGCTCCACTCCAGTAAAATTCCCCAAAGACTGTAATAGAAATGTTTCTAACTAATCTCTAAAATAATAACTTAGAACAAACTCTGTGATGTAAAATCTTACCAGATTTCTCTTTCAGCAGCAGAGTGATTTCAGACTGTCCCACTGGTCTCATGATGATCACCCTTTGAATGTCATGGAATAATACTTAAGGCCCAAATATTTTGAGGCTTAACAGTGAACTTATTTGTGGTATGAACTCTTTCTTGGCTCTCTATACTTTCCTTTAATGTTTCTTCTCTCTTTTCTAATGACATCTATTTTCCTTGCATATGTGAGCATTTCAAGCTTAGCTTGGACACTGTAAGCAAACATAACCTTCATGCACTAAGTTCCTCTTTATGATTTTGTATCCTTGCAGGCTGTGTTTTGGTTTTTAGTACTATAAAAATGTTTAAATTCAGAAATTACCTCAATAAAACTACTCTATAGTGCTCTGTGAATCCATTATTTTGTTGCACATTATCAAAATACTCCAGAAGCATTAATTTTATATAACATATGCACAAAATAGATAATATGGTAAAACTGCTAGTGATTTCATATACATACACAAGCATGTATGAACATAATATTGGATCTTATCCATATGGCAGTGTTCGTCTAATGAAAATTGCTAAGATTTTTCTAATCTTTTGGCAACATGCTCTCCAAAGAAATTTTCACTAGACATATTTGACTTTAAAGTTTACAGCTCTCTTAGTCAAATAAGAATATTTTGTAGACATCATCTTCACTATTTTATTTTTAATTAAATCTATGGACTTTCCTTCCCACTGAATCAGATTAATTGATAAAATGATGTTTAGTTAAAAGAAATATTTCCTCATGTCCAGCCTGAACCTTCATCAGTGGTCTGTCTCCAGTTTTCCAGCATTATTTTTTACTGTCAGGCTCTTGCTTATTAAGAGCGCAGACAAGGAACCACTGTTGCAGGTACTTTATGAACACAGATAATAAGGTTCTACACAGGCAAGTACAAATTTAGCAGTAACTTATCTGTGCCCCTCAGCAGAATGTATATTCATCAAATATTTCCCATTCCCATGAACTTTCATTCCTCTTCATCATATATTAACATAACATGAGGGAAGCTTTGCACTGTTATTGTTACTTTTATACATGAGTTACACTACAGCCTTTGTTAGAAATGTGGTATCACTATTCACTTTCTAGAGGTCTCTCCATCGCCTTTCACTAAGGTTAACTTTATGATTTTTTTTTTTTTTTTTGATGAGTCAGAACATACAGCTGGTTCAAGCTTCATACAGACCTGTATTGTGTGTGTATATCTGTCTGTGAATCACCACGATCTGGAGCCAAACCTACCAGTATATCTGGACCCGGTTTCTGAAAATTATAAGCATCTGATGTTACTGAAATTAAGCACTAGACATTCACTGATCACTTAAATTATATTCTCCAGTCTGATTGGACTATGCCTGGCAAAGAACACAGAGGAAAAGCAACATATTGTATTCGGCCCCAGGCAGTAACAGACTCTGTATAATAACTAAAGTGTGCATGGAGGTTCACAGTCTTTATCTGGAAGAGGTATCTGGGAAGCTTGGAATCTGTCCCCAGAAGCTCAAAATCCAAATTTAAGAACAAATACAGCACAAATATATAATAATTGCTCTGACTATTTGGGAGCATGAACTGGAAATACCAAGCTATTATTTCATTTGGTTTCATAAGGATTTCAGGAATGACAACTTGTTTTGGAAAAAAAAGACCCAAAACAAAGCCAAGCCCTTCTCCCACCAAAAGAAAGACATGTGACCTTCTGTCATTGTGTTCTGGTAGACTAGTAAGTATCAGGAAAACTTGTGTAATTAATTTATCTTGTGATAATCAAACTGATCCTCCCTTATAATGCTGTTCCTGTGCTATTTGGGGGAATAGTCATTGTGGACTCATTCTGGAAAAGATCTTTTTACAGTGGCAAACAGCTGATTTATCTTCCTTTATTTTAAGGGCTGCAGTGACTTGAAGGCTGATTTATTTTGTCTGTATTAATATGGGCAACATCACTTGGTCTAATGATTAAGTATTCATGTCTGGATGTAAATTACTTTCTTTGCTCCAAATAATAACAGATTATTTTTCACCCCTGCTATATGTGAATTATGAAAGATAGTTATTTCTTTAATCTCCAGCATATCTTGCTATGAAAGAGTTTATGCATTTAATTCTCCTGGTTCAGGGAAGAAGTGATCTTTTAAGACAAACTAGGATGAATGTATAGCTGCTGTCAGAAACCTTTTTCCTTTTTAAACATACTTTAGAAGAAAGATAAAAATGACACAAAGATAGAACACTTCTTTTGACTTGTTTTCTTAGAAGTAATATTTATGTGGATACACAAAAGTATTTGGAAGCCATTGAAAACAACAGAATATCAGTTTGCTCAGCTAGGATGTCTCATTCTGCTATGTTCAGTATCCAACCTTTCAGCAAGCAGATGAATATTCCCTCCCCTGAGCTGTCTGGTGAGCTAGCCTTGTCGTTGGGCTCTGAATTAGACTTCAAGAAGATGGGAGTTCAATTCTATGTTGAACTATGTGAAAACTCTGTAGCTTTGAACACTTCTTCTAGTCTCTATAGCCAGTTCTCATATGTAGACATTAGGATAACAACTTTAGCTGGTCATGTGGAAGACTTCTCTACTGCTGCTGAAGATGAGGAGAGTTGCACCCAGTAACCAAGCTGACTTGACTATTTTTGATTGTAAAGGAAATCAGAATTTACTCAAGTATGGATGTCTCTGCTGTAGACAGGTATATATTTAATCAGGTGAATTTTACCCACTGTTAAGGTCTGGATGGATGGATGGATGCTGTCAGCCAGCTCAATATATTGCTTTTAGAAACTGATTTTCTTCAGTAACAGCTGATTAAAGCTGCTCCTTCATCTTTGATTCTCTTTATAATGTATTTCCTCATATAGGCAGGAAGAACTACCAGTCTTTTACTTACCTGAGATTTTGCACATGTTTGGTCACATAGTATATTCAACCTATCCACTCCACTGTAGTATGTGCTATTGCACACTGATATGTTTACCTCATCAATATATTTTTGGCCAAGTATCTTCCTATATCTTATTGCCACTTCTGGCAACTAAGATGACATCATCCGCACATTTTAAAAGTAAAATAGAATAACAGAGATCTTTGCACAGGCAACAGCAGCCACCTTAAATTCATTTATTTCTCTTCAAATTAGGATTTTTTTCCCCTTGGGCATCGTGATGTAGCTAATCTTAATATGGCCTACTGGTTCTCAAATTGAAAAAAGGTCATTACTGAGTGCAAACACTGCTGGTAACATACTGCTATATTTAAACTTCCAGATGTCAGCTTTGGCAGAGGAAGCCATCAACAATTCATGACATTGTAAAAACATTTTTCTTGCCGATCCATTTATGATGAAGTATTATGTTGCCCTCTTGAAAGGTAATGCAATATTATGTTAAGTATAAATAAATCAAAAATACAGATGTACTGGCTTGAATTATGATGGCCACTAATGGCATTTTAGGAAGAAAAAGCAAATTCAAAGTCTGACTAATGTCTCTGGTTACTCCTGCCTGGTGTTTCTGAAGTGCTCTGAAGTCCACAGTAGCAGAGTAGAGCCTCAAGGGAGCAAATGTTTGTGCTTGTTGGGTAACCCAGCTGGAGACACATTTGTTCTTCTTTTTTAAGAAGGCTAATAGGAACTCCAGGATGGTAAGACCACTGACCCTCTTCTGACAATTAAATTCAGCACTTACTCAGGGTGGGAGGGGAGTGGATCAGCCATATTCTGTGATTCTTAAGGTACAGCAACCCACCCAAACAAACTCAGCTTGGTGCCCTAACACGGTAATTTCTCACAGTGGTGATGATGCTCAAAACAGTATCAGCCACAATTTGTTCCAAACTGATTTTTCTCTGCCAGTGGAAAGTGTATACAAGATAAACAGATATATTTTTAAGCAAATGCAACCTTCTAAGAGGAACTTGTTAACAGATAACCAGTATTTTTCTGATGCTATTTGCTTTTAGTGGATACCCATAATTAGAATGGAGAGATCTTTTTCAGGGCTAATCCATTCCATAAGAAATTAAAAAGTGCAGTTAAAAAATGATTAATATTTCTTGGGAGCAGGCTAAAAAGGATTTTGAGCTGTAATATTTAAACTTGGTGATTCATGATAGCAGCATACTTAAACTGCATAAAATATACTCATCTTTTGAACTTGTTTTGATAGCATCTTAAATGATGGATTCAAACTTTTTCATAATCCACTAGTTTATTATAATCTCTTCTCAGTGTTTTGGAAGTACTATTATCTCATTGGTTTATTTATTATTATGTGTAATGTATTAAAAAGAGGGTGTTCTGATGACCTTAAGCTCTGAAAAAGTAATATATGAGAGTGAAAAAACATTAGTTGGAATTAATTATAGATGTAGACATGATGGAGGACTCTCTGACAGTGTATATTGGCATAGTCCCATTGGAGTCAATAGAGTAAGACCAATTTATGTCAGCAGAGGAGCTGTTTTAACAGGTGTTGGAAGATGTGCTGGGATTTTCACAAATGTGAAGAGACAGAGAGCGCTGAAAAGAGAAGACTGCTTGTTATTGCATTTGTCTGTATGCTATTAACTTTCTCACCTGTTTGTGTAAGCACTGCAAAAGTAACTTTTTTTTTTTTTTTTTTTTTTTTAAACATGTACGGAAAGGTACAGAATTTCAAGGATATCAGCTGAGGGGTTTTGCATGAATACAAAGCTTGTTGAAAGCAAATCATGCTGTCTCATAAAATGGTAAAGCTCTTCTTTTTGAACATCAAAGAAGTACATCAAAGTGTACCTCCTGATGCTATGGAAGCTGGTTAAACAGATTCAACAGTTAGCCTGTAATAAGCTTTGAAAAAATATCTATGAATAAATGAGGCAGAATATTTTGAATCATGAGACCCTTTCTAAAATTACACAGAGTGAACAAATAGTAGGTCTAGTTATTACCTCCCTTTCATTTTACTTCAGTGTACTTCTACTGACTTCAGTGACAATATGCTGGATTTACACCATGTAAGGGTAACTCAAACAGGCATTGTAAGGACAAAGTGACAGAGAGATTTTTCCCGATAAATTGCAGGAGAGCAGTAGGGAATAATTGAATAATGTCTTTCAAATATTATTAGAAAAATAGGGATGATTTCAGTTCCACTCTGTGAGTCAGAGTGCCTTTTCCTCGTGCGTTATAATCTGACTACAAGGAAACCTACTTAGCATGGAGTTTTTGGTGAAGTGACTATTTTTATAATGCAATGATTCATGCCTCCTGTTTCATATAAAGTGTTATTTTGTGCTAAGCAAGGGGCTCAGTGTGGCAGTCTGGGTGCCAAAACCACCTATGGAAAATAGAGGCCTCCTATCTAGCAGTAGAAGAAGAACTTGTCCTACAGCCAAACTCCAGAGTTCTTTGCTGGAAAGCAAAAACTTTGAAAAACTAACTTTGAAAATTAGCTGTTCTTATTTACTTTGTTTTTCTTTTCCTTCAAACATGAATGACACTGGCATAAATCCAAAGACTTAATTTGCAGCTAAATGAATCTCTTTACTCTCATCCTGTAGCCATGTGAACACAGAATTTGAGATGATGCCTGGAGTGAGTAATCTTGTCCTCTGATGTTCCAGGCAGTTGCACAGACCCACCTTAGCTATTTCAGAAGTTGGATTTCAATGGGATATAGCTATGTTGAAGGGTGAGGGTGGTGCTGTGTCTGTCATAGGACTAGGAGGGGCAGAGAGAAGTGTGTAAGAAGGGTGAGGTAGAGCACCCATGGGACACCAGAGGGAGAATGATGGACAAGTGAGGTCTCTGCACTAGACAGAGAAGGCAGTCTGTGCCGTTCCATTCCTCTGGAAGCAACAAGCCAGACTTAACCTGAAATAGGAAGGTGGACAATCTAAAACTGATCTTGCATCCATATAATTTCATTCTTTTCAGCATGTAAAGACTAATATCGTTCTTGATTATCAAGATCTCCATCAGGCAGAAATCCACAGTGCTTACCTGTGCAATCATCAGAGGTTTTCTTTCTCCTAGTTTGTTTGAGTCTTCACCATGCATTGCCAAAGAAATTAATATGTTCCTACAAACACAAGACTCTGAGTTTTAGTAGGCAGAACCTAGATTCTGGAGTAATTGTCATGAAGAATATAACATATAAATGAGACTGGACTGGGAGAGAGTACAAAAGGGAATGTCTCTATATGGGTGCATATAGATATCCATAAAAAGGTACTTCATTAGTCTTGATAAAGCCAGCTGAGATTCCCAGATTTCAGCCAGCTGAAGACATGGCCTTTTTAGTTTACATTCATAAGAGTTACCATATGTACAGCCCTTCTGCCATTTTGCATTTCTCTGATGTACCACAGCAATACATCATCAAAATACCATTCCTGTGATAATGTATCACTGTGTTGTGCTGTTAGTAACTTTGCTTGATGACATACTCAAGTAATACATCTTTAGACAGATGAGCTGTAACAGCAGTGGTCTCTCTGTCTGTCACGTATAAGGGACTACCAGGAATAAAAGCTGTAGTGGCAGGGGCTGGTGAGAAACATGAGGCTCAGCATATGCCAGTCTTTCTGGGACATAAAGCACACTTACCAGGAAATACATAGGAAGTCACTTAAAGGACAAATTAAATAGACTTGCCATTGGGCCTCAGAATGTGTGTACTGCTTATTTCTGGTACAGTAGCCTTAGCAAAATCAACAGTAAGAAGAACCATGAGAAAATTCAGAGTATATTAAAATTATGGCTGTGAAGAATTATCCATAGGAATGCAAAACACTGGATTCTCTTAAGACCAAGATAATGCATTCAAGCTTCAGCCCAGGAGCCTGAACTTCACATTTGTCTCAGGTAAAATGAGTTTGGCATTGCAAACCCGTTCCTCTGGTGAGTTTGTCTTCATTCAACTGTTCTGCAGTACAGTAGTTCAGAGCAATTAGGAAGTTGTGCTCAGGATCAAAGGGGCTCCCTGCTGCTGAGTTTCTGAGTGTTAGCAGGGATGTGTGAGAGAAACTTAATGATCTTAGAGTCAGGAGGTTCCTGCAGAAGAACATGCATAAAAGACATTATGGCAAGGCACTGAGATTCTTCCTTTTCCATTTACTGAAAGTAAACAAACAAAATTCAGGGAGAGGAGGCATACAATTCAGTTCAACAGCATATCCTTTTTTTAAAATTGCCCAACGAGTAATGTCTTTCATTGAAAACTGGATAACTCAGCATTGTAATTCATTGCTACAGGAAGGTGGTGTGTCAATACCACTGGGTAGCTTTGTAGATTTAAGAATAGAGCTGGATCGTGCTGTAAACAGAAATAACAATGATATTACAAAAGCAAGAGTACAACTATGAGAGATATCCAAACCTATTTTTAAGGTATAGTATGACCTACTGAGGTTAGACAAAACTGTCCTGTAATGCATCACACCACACAATCAGATTCACTATAATAATTTTGTGCTTTCTTCTGAAGCAGCTACACTGACAACTGCTAGAGATGGGGACTTGTTCCAGCTAGTCCATTGATCTGTTCCTAGGTGACAATTTCTCTGTGCCTACAAATAAATCCAGGGAAGCTGCACAAGCTGCCTAAAGTGCAAACTGAGCAATGCTAAGATTAGAGAATCAGGCTTTCATTATCTATTTTCTCTCCACGTTTAATAAACCAAGGTAACATGACTAATAAATAATAAATTAGTAATTCTTAGGTCTTATGTAGCACCTCTTATCAGCATAGCTCTGAACACACTGAAGGAAATACATAAATTAATTCTTGTAGTATGCCATTGGGACCGATATGTTTGACTGTATACATTTCACGGCTTGCTAAATTATTTTGTACTTTTCCAATTAGCATAGTTCATAGTGTCCAAAGTCTTAGAGCAATCCACAGCAGTTCTAGATGCCCTGTAAACTCTGTGCTTGCTGCAAGCTGAGTGTACAATCTGAGTATAAGGCAAATGACAAGAACTGTGCACAGGTATGTGGGAAGAACAATAAGCAATAGCGGGATGGGCAGGGATTTCTGCACTTGAATTGCTGAACTAATTCCAAGTTGTCCGTAAGCATGCAGAACTTATGGCTATGTTTTTCAGCAGCACTCAACAACATAGTTATGGGTTGGGAAAATCAAGAGTAATTTTATTTCCATTAGAAATTACTATTTATCTATCTATCTATTTATTTATTTATTTATTCCTACAAAATCCTGAAGTGAGGGAATAATTTTTTGCAAAAAGAAGTAATGGAAATTCCTGGAGATAAGAGCTCGTTCCTTTCACCTTTACTTTTGATAGACCATGACTTTATGTGAGCTATATCTACCATTATGTATCACAGCTGAGAAACTCTTGGGGTACAACTTTCCATCCTCAGAAACACAAACAAATAAAAAATTGGGGCTGCAGGAGCTATAACCTATCTAGTGTTCTCTCCAGCTGATGCTAATGAGTCCCCAGGGAACATGTGGAACTCCACAGAGAGCTACATTTTTGTTGCAGATCTTTCTCTCCAGGACAAATCTTTCAGTAACCCTCAAATTTATCTTCAAGTAATTTTCTTAAAGGTTTTCCTCAAAAAACAACTTTCCATCATACACATATCAATGAGTTATTCATGAATCACACACTTTTACTCTTTTTGAAAGTGTGTAAAAGGCTGTAGTGGAACATAGCATGATGAGCCCTTGAAAATTTAGCCCAAACTGTTTTGCTGTAGATCACATAACTAGACTGTCACTTGCTGTAATTTTGAGACAAAAGGAAAATGAATAGAGACTATTCATTGCTTATGTTTCGTAAAGCTGGGACACAGTAAACTCCATAGCAGAACATGACATGTTTGGAAAGACTAAGAACAGGGGATATTTATTTCTAAATCTTCACTTACTATTTTAACTTATAGTCTATGTCATGTAGAAAATATTAATGAGAAGTTCAGTGAGTTCAGTGAAACAAGTTATAAAGATTCCTTAAAGATATTTTCTATTTCTATAGCCAGTAAAAAGACAGACCCTAGAAAGTTTGCAATCTTAAGCGCCCTGTCTCTAGCCCCATTCCCCCATTTCATTTTGAAAAATAGCCTGAAATCTTGGAGAGGTATTTTAGTGTTTTCTTTCTTCTGCTGGAATTCATTAATTCTTTCCTTTGTACCAGGTTTATAGGATTTTTTTCCCATTTTTCACATGAGGGAGTTTCCATGATGGCCATAAAGCTAGAATTATTTTTGCTAGTGAATTATTTGCAAAATACAAATGCATATGGAAAAATAAACACCAATGACTATGACTTAAAAGCCACTTCAATAGCCCAGGAACCAAGAAAATGCATAAGGCTGGGCTAATCTCTTTTCAGAGAAGAATTTAAGTGAGTGCATAACTTCTCTCATCTGTTTAAATGCTTTTTTACTGAATCAGACAAAGGTCACCCAGAGAGGATTAAACTGCTCTTTACATAGTTTAAAATCAGGTAGTTTATGCTTAGGTCAAACTTTCACAGCATAGTGTTTAGTAATTCTCAACTCCTCAAAATATAAAGTGGGTATAATTAAGGATGTAAGTAAAATCTACTCAAATTTCTTCATCAACTTTCATATGAATAGTTGAAAATGTAAATAAATCTGAAATTAAATTGTATTTATATCAAATAAATAAATCTGTTATTACAATACTGAATCTCAACTCTAAACTGCATCCACATTTACTGTCTTATAAAACATAGTATTGGTGAATACCTATATTTTTATTCACTTGTAATGCTGCAGTTAAGGTAGTTCTTGTCTTCCATATTATTAACATATTGAATAATCTGCGCACACACAAGTGTCTATAATCATTTGAGATGCTCTGAGCTACCTTCTCTCTGCCTCTCCAGAAGAACATGGTCACCCATTGGTTGTGTAGGCTACCCACTAACCTCCTGTGCTTCTCTAGCACACCTCAAGGTATTAGACAAGGTGCTAGATGTTGACAGTCAATGAGGTAGGCATACAGCCAAAAACCCCCCAATTTTGTTGTCTCTGAAGCCAGAGATAAAAGTCAGCTCTTCTGGAAGCTGATTTATCTCATCTTGGATGCCCATTTTAGGACACCATGAATTGCCCTCTAGAAATGTTTGTTTTTGGCTACAGAAAGCTATGTGAGACACAAAGAATATTTCTCCGCTGCTTCAGTCTGGAAGTAGTTTTCTTCCCTTACAGCTAGTTCTAAAGGAAAACCATCTTGTTTTAGATGTGAACATCACAATCTTAGCACATTACTTATGACTGCTATGTTCAGATTCTCATATCACATCCTCATTGTTCTACTGACTATATGCTTTCTGGGAACTACCTGGCACTTTTACATCTGGGTGGATATTTCAACTGCCCTTAAAATTTGTAGTGCAAAAAACAGGTGGGAGAGAAAAACAGATTTTATCTAACTCATCATATTCAAGGTGTTTCATTGCTCTCTGACTATCTTGTCCAAGTAAATCTGATGGCAAATAGCTACAATTAAATTGCTGCCTCTGCCTCTCTTCCTATCTCTTCACCTCAAGACTTGAGAAGGGCGTCCACCAGAGAAGGGTTGCCCTGTGAACAGCTGGTGGAGCAAAATGTACATAAATAGAAATGACTAATGGGCATGCTCAAAGAATAGTTTTTCATATGTTGCACTATTTCGTTTGACAATTATTTCTTTACAAAAAAAAGCAGTTATGTTATAAAACAGAGAAGACTTGTAATTATAATACGGTACAGGATTCCAAGCCAATGAACTCTGTCAAATGCATGCAAGGAGTAAGTGAACAGTTACCACGAAAAAAAATTGTTTCCAGTAGAGAGGGCAAAAATTACAGAAAAAAAAGAACAAGAACCTAGAAAATTTTTTACTAGGAAAAAAGTTAGAAGGAAAACAACTTTTTCATGTCATGTTTTCTGCAGTATGAGAGATAGAAGAATTTGAACTTTTTTCAAGGTGTCCCTTGAGAGCTGGGACGTGAGTAGATGCTACAGATCGTCTGTGTTTAGTTTCCAATACTGTGCAAGGATACTGTTCAAATCTCTTAAGTTAGCTAAAGCTATTAGGGAGGGGAGAAGCCAGAGGAAAATGCTGGTACAAAACCTCAGTTACGGTGAGACAGAAAAAGGCACAACTAGTACAATCAAACATCAGTCAGTTCAGCTTCAGTTTGTCTCTTGTGACCAGCAAGACTTTAACATTTAAAATAGTGCATGAAAACTGATGCAGGAAAGAGAAAGCAGTTGGTTGGTCTAGCAGATTACTACTGCTATAATTTTACTTTAAGAGTTAGTGAAATAAACTGGTCATCTGCTTATTTATCCACCTTGTTGTCTTCTCCTCTCTTTAACCAAAAAAAAAAAAAAAAAACCAAACAAAAAAAAAGAGTTTATTGGCCACCTGAGCCACATTTTGTGAAAAGAGAAAATATGTTCACTTGAGCATTGGAAAACTTTAGTATCACAGTGTCAGGATCCTGTTTGATTTTTTTTTTTTTTTTTTTTTTTTTTTGTTTATTTGCTTGTTTTTCCTTTTGCTTTTGGGTTTTTTTTTGGTGTCTTTGTTAATCTTTTTTTTTCTTTTTTTTTTTTTTTTTTTTTTTATAGTAACCTCCTTAAATTTCAATTTCACTTTCAACTAAATCTAACAGAACTGACTTCCGATAGTCATATAACATTGCTGAAGGCTGCTGAGGGGCACCCCCTGCTTTGGTGGTGGCATGGATAGACCTGATGGTTTGATGCCGATGTGTTTTTTACACAAAAATGTTCCGAAAATCTGAAACTAAGAAGCAAGCAGAAGAAATAGAACCAACCACATCGTCTGTAACACTGTATATGAATATATATTTATATACACAGTTCCTGGTGCAGTATTTTTCTCATCTAATCTTTCCTCAGCATTCTCTGCATTACCTTTAGGTTCTTTTTTGTTTTTAATAACTCAGCTATTGTCTTTTCAGATGTGGTCCATTAATTCTTCTGTATGAAGTCATGTACAGTGAGTTCTCCCGTGCTAATGACCAGAGGGGAAAAATGGCTGATGCCTACTGAGAAGGATACATATTGTTTTAGCTGATTCTTGATTTATTCAAATCTCTCTGTAAATTTCTACATTTTCATTTTTTTATAGAATCTGAGAAAATAAATTATTTCAGAAGCCATCTAAGATAATGACATCCTGGGAAGGGGGAGAAGAGAGCTTAAGAAAGGAAAACAAACAAGCAAACAAACAAACAAAAAAACAAAGCCAGTACTTATGTACTCCATTTATAGCACCGGAACAGGGTATTGTGGGTTGTCAAAGGACAAGAATTAACAAAACCAACCAAACAAAACAAGGACATACATTAATCTAACACTACCAAAGACTGAATTGTCTTCCACTTCAAGAAATCCCTAACCTGTTGTTTATCAGAAACTGTGAGGGTCATACCTAAATCTTTTCCTTATAATAATGAGTTATACTCACTGTTAAACATCAGCTAACGCTCACCATCAGACTATGTGGATCCTTGGTCCCATGCAGTAATACACTTGTGATCCTGCTTACTTAGCAGGTGAAAGAAACAAAATGCAGGGTACTGACCATGAAATAAAACCGGTCAATGGACAAACAGAACAAGACAAGATAAATCTAAAATTCAGGATATTATTAAGAAATTAATTTAATAAGAAACTACTAAAAATAATTAAGAAATTAATAAAACTTCTTCCTCACATTTCATTGCCATTAGGGGTGGGGTATTTGTGGTTCTGCTTCAAATTCTGTTTCTTCAGCAATTATTTTTCATTTTCATCTTTCCATTGTTGGATAGTGTTATTATCCATTTTTAAAAGGTTTCACTTTCTACACCTGGACTGTGCTAAAGGCCACCTGGGAAGGAAAAATATTTTGTCTTGTATATAACTTGCAAAGTCTTTTAAAATCCTTGAGGTAAATTAATGAATGAGGATGTCAACACATACAGGTGCTTTATCTTTTTGAGACTGTGATCTCAACTATCATATTTATAAGTGAATGTCACAAATGACTGTCTCAGAACCCAAGACAGCAGCTGAGAATTAATAAGAGCTTCCTGAAAAGTCAGACAACTCATGAACTACAGGCAAACAACGGAGTGTCTTTTTTTTTTTTTTTTTTTTTTTTTTCACTGCATGAAGTTATTTAGAGTTCGCAATGCTGGGAAAGCTTTGTTTTGTGAAAGCCATGAAATTACTAGGCCACTGGAGGAGATTGCTGACAAAAAAGGTGCAGCTGCCTTCGTAAGTGACATATCAGGTTATTTTCCCTTTGAAAAATAGAGATTCAGGTCTTACATTTTTCCTTTTATAGTTTTGGCCATCATAGTAATTTTTATTTCAAACAGGCAACATAACTGCAACAGATCAGTGTAACTTTTAAGAAACATATCTACAGAGGATTTTAGTGGCAACTTTACTGACTTCAAAACTTCTCAGCATACAATTTTTTCAGGTTGTCGTGAATTTAAGAGAATTCTCTCTTCATCATTTCCACATCCCTGCACCATTGCTTTACATGCAGCTATCAGAACACATGTTAGGAGCTAAGCATTCTGCATGATACAGTTTTTTGGTGGACAAGCTTTTAGCCAAAATACCCCATGACGCTAAAAATATATTTGGCTAAAATCTGTCTTCAGTAAAGTTGGATATATGCAAAAGAAAGTACATAGTTGGAGTTTTTTGGTGTGTGTCATTTTTTTTTTTTTTTTTTGGTACTAATTGAATCTAGAAATCAGTCTAATCTTTAAGCTGATCAAATAAGAATTTGGTAAGAAAAATAAAACAAGCCTCCAGCAAGATCTGTTCTTCAGGGTATATTGCTTACAGCACAGAAGCAAAAAAATATTATTTACAATTCAGCCCAGCTAAACATGAGATAAAGTCTGCCCTTCCCGAAGTTATTATCTCTTCCTTTTTTCTCCAATGTAGCTAACTGTGAATGACAAAAGGAAGTAGAACTGAAGTTACCTTCTTATTGACTAGAGACTAGAAACTGCCATTGAATCTTGTTCTGTATTTCCCCTGCCACAATTACTGAAATTGTGATAGAACAAGGAAAAAAAAAAAAACAAAACAAAACAAAACAAAAAACAAAAAACACCAAACCCCAAACAAACACATTAAAATAAGGGAATGTAGATTTTTTTTTTTTTTCTTTCAAGAAAATGGCCTTTTCAGGATAGCCAAATGAATTAACAAATGTTCTTCAGCCAAAAAATTTTAAAAGGGATGAATGTGGAAGAAATGTTATGTTCTATGAGAATATTTCAGTTCCTTTACAGTGATTCAGTTTCTCTGACAAGGTTTACAAGAGCCCTTTCATGAGGGTGTGTTGGAAAAACATCTTCTGTGTCCTGTAATCTAGTGAGAGGGGCACTCTCTTCAGAGAAAGGAGACCCAATTCTCTTCTTCCAGAGTTCAACCACTAAACTGTCACTGATCATAAACAGCTCCTTTACGTCCAGCTCTGTGGTAGACCCCTACACATAAGTGTCTGAATGTGGAGCTGAAATGTCTACTCCCAAATTCATTCAGATGAATCCCAGCCTAGAAGTATCTGCCTAACCTGTGTAAATGCCCCCTTTCAATTGTCTATCTGATTTTCACTTCATTTACATAAAATGTCTGTAATGTATGAAGTCTTAGGGTGTGAATCAGATGCTTAAATTACTTGTCTAATATTAGGAAATTAATGTTATTTTAACTGTTCTAGGATATTTTGCTCGATCTCTAACAACTGGTCCAGAAGCATGTGTGCTTTCTGTAGGTCCTGCATCCCATGCCATTACTAATATTGGGAGGGCAAAGGATAGAGAAGATGTATTCCATCTCAAAAGTATTACTGCTTTACTCAGTGTAATATTAAAAACAAACAAACAAAAAAACACCTCCCAAGATGAAAATCACTGATTTTAAGCATTCTATTCTCATGCTGGTCAGGAGATTGCTCAGCTCCTGCTTAAAGTTAAACCAGACTTTAATGTACTGTATTTTCTTCACTTTTTATGTTCCTGGTCTGTAGATTTTTTACACTGAACTTTGACCAGAATCCACACCACTTCCAGGGCTGGCAGCTGAGTCTCATGTAAAATCTTTACTTCTATAATCATCTGCAAACCGCAGGGCCGTTTTAGTGAGTCTTTATCTATTTAGTGTCTCCATTATATTTCAAGGAGGTGAGGGGGTTAAGTATACCTTGATGCAATTGAGAATCAGACCTATTCTTTTTTATGTAACAAATTGTCTAAATTATAGAAATGGGAGAACAGATAATTATTCATCAAAAAGATAATTAGGAACACACTGCACCATCTTAATGACAAAGAGCGTAATGCTGCTTTAGCCATTTTAATTTGTGAAAAAATTGGTTTTGTGAACATTTCACAAAATAATATATCTTCTTGCAATTTCAAGTTTGTTAAGTGGGTGCCTTAAGGAGGTTGAAAGGAGCATAAACTCTCTGTATCCATGTTTACAGGCTTAATGAGCTTTTAAAAATCACTGCTTAAGGAAACTTTTATGTATCTATGTAGATTTTTTATATGTGCACTTCTCTGTCACATGCACTCTCTCTAGTGAGCTGTTGTGGTGTGACTTGATTTTCACCTGTACTGCTTTCACTGAAGTACTGGATATATTGTTATGTGGAAATACAAACTATTTTAAATATACTTCTCTTCAAATCAAAAGAAAAAAACTGAAAAAAAATACTAGTAAGGGAGACAGAAAATGATCCAATTTTGATGTATTCAAAGTTACAACATACTGGAAAATATACTTTAGTAAAGTTCAAATTAGGAGGCTGAATAGAAGCTGAATGAACAGTTCTTTGAGTTGTGATGGGATTCTTCTAGCCCTAAATACTAAGGATTTAAAATACTTGAAAGTGCCTCCATAGAGACAGATGTGCAGATATTTAGTAGATAAAAAGTGGATCTGTTTTTTAAAAGATCTTTCTCTAAATAGGTTGTCTGAGCTTATTAGGATGTTTAATTTGATTTGAATCTGCTCAGTTCTTTTTAAATACCTGTCCTGGTTGGGGCTGGACTAGAGTTCCCGTTGGTCTGGCAGCGGGAGGAGTGCTGCAGCACCCTGAGACCCCAGGGGCTCCCCAGAGCCCAGTGCCCTCACCTGTGTGCGGGGGCGGGGGGAGCACAGCTGGAGGGCTGGGCCCTGATTGGCCAATAGTCCATGTCATGTGACATTGTGCTCACTATATAAAGGCAGGAGTGGGCTGGGAGGGGCTCTCACTTCCAGGAGTGTTGCTGAGGTGTCTTTGTGTTTGGGATTGCTGCCCAGGAGCAGGTGGTAAGGAACTGTATTGTACTGTATCTGTTGATACTGCTGTCATTATATTATTCTGTCACTGTTATTAAACTGTTTTTATCTCAACCTGCAAGTCTCCCTTTGCCCCTCCGATTTCCTTCCAATTCCCAAGTGAGGGGAGGGTGGGTGAGCGATTGTGTGGTGTTTAGCTGCGGAGTAGGCTCAAACCACAACAATACCTCATTAAGGATAAAGCTCATCTGAAAATTCTGCTCAGTTTTCAGATGTTGAGATCTTCTAAATCACATGCATAAGATCTTTGGATACAAGAGTTTTTTAATCACAAATAAAAAAAAAAAAGGGAGCTATGGAAAGAATAAGGCATTTGGGTACAACAGCACTGAAGTCTGTGGAGAAACTGGGAGGTGAAATCTTAAGGACCACAAGAGTCAGTCATAGAATCAGAATGATAGAGCATCTCAAGTTGAAAGGGACCCTTAACGATCATTGAGTCCAATTCCCTGCTTGTTGCAGGACTGCCTTAAACAATATCACATGACTAAGTGTGTTATCCAGAAAGTATTTCTTTCCCTCTCTGACACAGTTTGGATCAAGATCCAGTCAGTATTCAGGTAAAGTGCATTGCAGTAAGTGTCTTTATCCATGCTGACAAATTCTGTGGGTTGGTTGTGGTCCCTCTGGGAAATTTAGGGAGGCTGAGTATATCATCATCAACAATATTCAGAATTCATTTTCAAGAAGGTTGTATGATTACTGGGAAAAACGAGAATAGACAGAGGAGTGTTGTGTATTTTTCTGCCTTCAGTAAGTCATGACTACAGAAGCCTAAAGGAGAGGAGAGAGAATGAAACTAAAATTTTTTGGGGGAAAAAAAGCAGAAAAATTGAGATACATATATGCTTCATTGTTTTTTTCTTTTTATGTAAGTTAAAGAAACTGGGTTAGAGAAAGGCTAATACATGCAACCTAAGGAGAGAAAGCAAATGTGATTAGCTAAAAAGTCGAAAAAGCATGCTGTGAGTCAGAAAGGCATGAAAAAGGGTTAGATGAAGACCCACCTGCAGAGATGACACACATGCATCAGCAGAGGAGCTATGTTACCTGTAGACAGAGATTAAAAACACCTCAAAAGTATGACAAGAAAAATTCTCTGCCTTTCTCTACCACAGAAAAACTGGGAAAAGATACCTGAAGAATGATAATAAGATGATGGTGACTGAAAGTCAAAAATAAATCCAGGCTTAGAAAACATATTTATACCATTTGACATTAATATCAGGAAAAAGTCTATGAAAATGACAGAGAATACATGTACTACCCCGCAAAATCCCCACTTCATGCTAGTCGCTGTCCCAGCTGGTGTATTTTTCTCTAATTCCAGAGCTGGTTGTGGTGAGTACGGCTTTATATTTCTAATATACATTATACTACTGGGAAATAAGGCAGACATTGCTTAGACACATAGCTGCAGATGGCACAATTTTCAGTGCTGTCCTTTAAATTGCTGTAAAAACATGGGAACTAGCTGTTGTACAAATAAGTGCTTGCATAGAGCATCTCATGGGGCTCTAGGGATCAGTAGCAGCCTTTTAACCTCTGGGTAACATAGTTCAATACCAGTTCAAGTGAGCAATAGCAAAGTAGTCTCCCTTCTGAAAGCTCTGTGGCCTGCATGACTTAAATTGGTGGTTTCAGCCCACATCCCCATAGAAGTGTTGCCACGGTTAGGAAACCTCACTGTTATATTTGAGCTGTCAGGGAACATGTTTCCCATACACTTTGGAAATAAAAACCTTAAGAGATTTATGAAAGGGGTTGTGGCAGAGGTGGCTGAGACCTCAGGGCCAGATGCCAACATGTCTGTATTTTAAATTCCAGACACCGGAAAAGCATCAAACACTCATGTAACTGAGGTAACAAAATATGTGCAAGAGTCATTTATTCCCCCCCGAGGTGAGAAATTTTCATAATATAGTTTATTGCTACCCTAATGAAACTAGTCCCATTGTTATTAAGTGGAAGTGAAAGATGCATTATAATATTCACAGAAATTAAAGGACTTACTGTTGTGTTTTTTTTTTTTTCCCTATGAATTTCTGTGATTTGCAGTCTGACTGTAGTTTTCTTACATCTGTTGAAATGGTTGAATGAATTGTAATTCAATGTATTAAAGATACATTAATGTTATTTATGTGGTACCATAGGCATGTCACTTCTACTTTTGACATTTATTACCCTGAAGAGTTGAGTTTTTACTTTAAGGCACAACATACCTGAGGATACTTAGGGCAGTGTTGGCTAATGGAGGATAATAGAGATTCACAGTGAACACAAGAAGTGTGAATATGTTTATTGTATGCCTTTACTGTGATTTGGCTTTGATGGTTTCAATTTAAAAAGGAAAAAAAAAGTACAAAGTTGTGTCCCCAAATCCTGCTTGTATGACTGCTTGAGAGAAGAGGCAAATCTGTGATTGCTCTGTGCATGTATTTACACTACATCTCCTACGTTAACGTTCCTCATCTGAATGATTTAGTGGATTTAGTGTAATCACTGTATGTAACAAGAAGAAAAGGGATTTGATAATGTTTTATTTACATTGCAGAGCTGGCCCTAGACAGAAAAGCAAACCCATAGCTTGGCTGTGATCTTGAATACTGAGGAGGTGAAATTTAATAGAATAAAAGAAGGGACATGTGGAAGAAATCTGTCTTGTAGCCATTGAATTTGGGGACAAAGGAGAAATTCCTTTCAGAAGTAACATGTCAGCAAAAATATCAGTCAGCAAACAAAAAGGAACTTTCTTTAAGTGCAGACTTCTGTAATGATTATAGGCAGAAGAGAGTTATGACTAAGGAAAGAAATACTAAAATACCCTGAGTTGACTATTGCGAGAAGATTGCTGTGTCTTGCTGCTCTATACCCTCCTGGGAATAACTTATGCTCTTATTTCTTATTTCATCAGAGATAGTGAGCACCTTTATTTGTTATTGAACCTACTAGTGGGATTTTTATCACACTTTAGAAATGGAATCTTTCCTGCCATTGGAAACTAATACAAAATATGTATATGTTCTCTTATTGTATATAGAAGGACTTAAAACACTGAACATTGTAAAAGCTGAATAAAACTTAAATGGTAATGAAAAAAAAAAAACAAACAAACAACAACAACAAAAAAACAAAAACAAAAAACAAAACCAAATTAAAAAGACAGGAAAATGAGGTCAAATGCCTACTCAAATTTTTATTAATCATTATTACAACCAAAAAATTTAACAAAAATCTCCAGTAGAATGTTCAGTGTTGGCCATCATCTTTATAGACAAGTGTAAAAGGAGGTAAGACCCCATTCTGTATTTTGGGGGGGGGGCTGATAAAATTCTGAGGCACATTTAAAATAATTTTCAGATTAAGGAAGGTGGTGACCTGCATCGGGCTAATATAATGACAAAACTTGATTCATACTGAATCTCAAAAAGGAATGTGACCTACAAATTTTAAAAATAAAAAGGGAAATTAAGAAAACTTGAGTGTTTTCAGAAGCTAAGGAGCTATGCTGAACAGTATGTGGTCAAGAATGAAAAAAAATTTCTTATTCCTTGAAACTAAGTCTCCAGTTACTACTTGTTGGTTTGACACCCACTTCTTCCTAGGACATTATGAGAAGGTAGTGTAAAATGGCCAACCTGTGCTTTTTCTATTTCTTGTAGGGCTGTGTAGTTAGTAAAGATGTCTTTCTCTGAACAATAACAGGCTTTATTTCTCTGTTTGGAGCAGGGGGAAGTACTCTTGAACTTATCTAACTTTCTTTTCTTTTTAAATGGGCAAGTGGAATGAACAAAGCCAAGAAAATCCCCCAAATTCAACGTGAAGTATGAAATATTTTCTTTTTATTGTTTTTCTTAACATGGAACACTTCAATTTTTTGAACATTTATTTCTATACTGTAAAAATGAATTAAGATAATCTGTTTGTTTATTTTTACACCTTTCACAATTTTCCAACAAAACAAATTTATCCAGTCAGCTTTTCACTTTTTCAAGCCAGTGTTTTATGTGTGGAGTACCAGGTAATTAGTGATAAGCGCAAGGCAATGATTGCTATAAAATGACAGGGCTGCCTTTTTGGACTTTCTTATAAGTTTATCAATGCTTTCACCACAAGATTTAGTACAAGCAAATACCTTATCCAGAGTGTCCAGCACTAAATCTAATATTAAAGAAAAATCATCAGTGCTCAGCAGTTTACAAATGCTACAGGGTAACAGCAAAAAAGTGACCATATTCTCATTTTTGGTGTTTCTAATACAACTTTTCATTTAGACATGCTAAAATTTACAAAGACAGAAGATGCAAACAGACATTTCAGTAAGAGTCTGAGCTGCAAAGAATAAGTTTGTCCCACAGTCTTATTTGTGCACTGATGTTGCAATAAGACAAAATTTTCCTGTTCAAATTCTTAAGAGGTGCATTCTTTTTTAAAAAAGGGCAGAGATACATAAAAGAACCTGTGCACTCTTTTACTGATACTAGGAAAAAGAGAAAGAAAAAGAAAAAAAAAAAAGAAAGAATAGTTTGGAGAATGTTGGAACTGGCATGAAAAGCATGTGGAAGTAGTGCAGAGATTTCTTGTGGCTGAGTTTCTCTCCTCTGTGATCCAATCTTCTTTGCATATTACCTGCAAACCTTTTTACAGAGAAAATAATATAAATAGGTGGAAACACACCATGGCAAGCAAATTAAATGGAGAGAGAACGAAAAAAAAAAAAAAAAACAAAACCAAACAAAAAAAACAGCCTATCACCACTTTTTTGAAGTCTCTCTTTTGGAAGCCAGGAAGCTTTTTAAAGCGCTACTTTATATTAGAATTCATGCAGTCAACGTATGTGAGAATGGAAGAGCTCAGTATAAAAGCTTTCTCCAAATTGACAAAATGCTTCGATCATTTGTTTAAAAGCCAGCCTGGGTTTCTGATTGGAATTTGCCTTATGCTGTAGACATTTCTTTACAATTCAAGACATACAGACAGATCATTGTTGCAGATGGTCACCTGGTATGAATGCCAGAATTCCCATGTGACAAGAAATGCAAAGATGGGAAACAGTTGTGATACATCAGACCAATTGATATAGCAAGTAAGTTGGGAAGGAGAGGAAATAAATAGGACTGTGCAGTAAGAGTATTGTGATTAAATGAACACCTGCTTGGTTTGCCATTTGCATTGATGAATGTATAAAAGTGCTTCTGCTTTTCTCTGTTTGAGTCGTTTTGTCACACCACTTCTTACACGTCTTCCAAAACCTTAGACTTCATTACTTGCAGATTATCATGCCCTAATTCAGTGGGGTTATTCATATGCAGGAATCATTACATACGTGCATATTAGGGGCATCAGTATCTTAGATGGTAAGCCTTCTGGGTACCTTTGTTGTAAGTGCTGACTCTTGCTAAGTGTGTGTGTAAATGCAGAACAATGAAAGCCTGATTCACTTGCAAGGTCAAGGAGAAAATGTAGGCACTTCAGCATCTCTCCACTTGAGGTGACAATGCAAGCAGCAGTATGTTTTGTGCAGCTTGTCCTGGTTTTGAGTGAGTGGTGGGGTTTTTTGGTAGCAGGGCTGTAGGGGTGGCCCCCTCTGAGAAGCCTCTCAAAGATACCCCAGCTTCAAGTCAGCTCCACCTCTCCTCAAAAACTGAGCCAATCAGCTGTGCCTCTGTGATAATGTATTTAAGAAGGGACATGATGAGGAGTCAGACATGTGAGGAGGAGTTGCAGCACCTGCATGAACATCAAGGTCAGTGAAGGAACAGAGGAAGAAAGGAGGGGGGAGGTGTGCAGGAGCAGAGACGCCCCTGTATCCTGTGGTGAGATGTCAGGGTGGCCCCCCCGCCACCCATGAAGATCTATGGTGGAGCAGACACTGAATTATGGCCTGTGTTTTTCGCATGCCTGATCAAGGTGCTGTGCCCGAAGAAGGCTGGGGTCTTGTGGGAAAAGGTAGCCCCCACTGTTGTAGTTCAGCGCTGGGAGGATTGCAGCATGTGGGGTGTCCCACACCGGAGCAGCTCAGGAAGGGCTGCAGCTGTGGGAGGGACTCCAGTTGGAGAAAGTTAGTGACCCACACCAGAGTAGTGTAAGGAAACACCATGGCCCGTGGGAGGGACTCATGCTAGAGGAAGTTTGTGGAGGACTGTCTCCTGTGAGAGGGGGACCACGATGGAGCAGGGGAAACAAGTTCCAGAAGCTCCCCCCACCGAAGATGGAAGAAGTGACACCACTGACTGCACCCGCCATTCCCTGCCCCTGTGCTGCTGGGGGGAGGAGGTAGAGATATGAGGAGCAAAGCTGAGTCCAGGAAGAATGGAGGGGTGGGGGGAAGGTGTTCTCAAGATGTGGCAATGCTTCTCACTGTCCTACTCCGTTAAGTATTGTTAGTGTCTGTAATAAATGTATGCCCTTTTTTTTTCTTCCCTTAACGCATCTGCTTTTTGCCTATGACTGTAATGGGTGATTTGCCCCTTCTGGTCCTATCTTAAATCCCAAGCCTGGCTTATTTGTCCCTTCTCATCGCTGGGATAGAAGGGATGTGTGAGTGGCTGCGTGGTGCTCAGTTGCCCTCTAAGCTCAAACCATGACATTGCTCATGTTCTAACATTTCTTTGGATTAGATGTTCTCTCAAAAAAATTCAAATTCACCACTGAGATTTGCTCCCTGATGGAGCTCAAACACCTTCACAAATTCTTTTTTGTTCCTTAACTTCCTGTTCAAATATGAATGACTACATTATTTTCTCAAATCTACCAAGAAAATTTCTAGTGAAAGATGCTTATTTTCATGTTTTTTTTTTTTTTCTGCCTTCTATTTGAAAGCATTTTCTGCCATCTTTCTTGACCCAAAATATGTGATGAAATTGTCTGAACAGAAACATACAGTGCTGTTTGAGATGTTTATGTCATCCTGCATGACTTTTCTGATCTTGCAGCATACAGGTCTCATATAGCTCATGTGTTACATCTACTAGCACACAAGAAATTCTGGGTTACTCTAGGACACCCAGTGTGGAGTGAGATGGATTATGCATAGGAGGATGATTAATGACAGTTTCTAGCTATGTTGCTCATATCCCTAAGTCTGCATTGGAAGAGGTTCAGGGGGAATCTGTGCAATATAATGTATATTCCTCACTGTGTTGCAGGATCATGTTGAGATGTTAGTTTTAAGGTGTCACCAAGTTGTTATGAAAAATTACACAATTCACACTAGACTCCAAGAAACCCAGGAGTCATCATCAACTCTTCAGCTGTACACACAACAGTGAGTCTGGAAAGCAAGATAATTTTAATCCAAACAGTCTACAAGCATAATGTTTTATCATTCTTAAACTGGAATAAAACTGATGAGTTTTTTTCCAAATGAAAATAGAGCCATTTATTTGATGGCAATGAATTGAACTTCTTCCTGGCTGCTCTTTGCAATTGATAGTACTTGGAAATTCTTAAAGAAAAGTTGACTGTGACAAATAGACTTTTCTAAAATGTCAAGTCATTCTAAACATGAATTTTCATTTACTTACAGACTTACTATGATATGTCAAATGTTACATATCTTCCTGTAGACAGTATTTAGTTTTCTATTAGGAATTTTAAAAATCTCAAATGGATTGACATCTTGCATGAAAATAATGTTCCAGTGACACATTTCACAAATAAATTGTATAAAATTAATGATTAGCAAACTTCCTGAGTGCATTTTTCATACCTGAAACCACTTTCTAGAGGAAATGTTTCCTGAAAAAGGGAGTTGCTATTTCTCTGAGAAATTCTGAAATCCCATACTGCCACATAAGGATTAATTGATAACACTATTGAAATAAATATATTCTCTTTAATGTTAGCTGGATGGTCACTAAATAAATACAATATGCTACTGTAGTGTAAATTCAAAATCAGGAAATTAAATTCTTTCATTGTGTTTCAATTTCCTGTAACTTTAGCAGCAGTGGATATTTCTGGCTTGTCAAGTTCAGAATTTTAAAAACTTGTTAGCCTAGAGGATGGGGCTTTTTTTCTGGAGTAAATAGAAACCATCTTATGATACTCTCTTTTATACTGCAGCATACTTTGAAACTTTAATATTTCAATATTTATGTTCCTCCTAAATCTTTGTAGAAAACAGAAAACTCAGAATTTTCCATTGAAAGAGTTTTCTCTGGTTTTGTATGAAAAAGTTTGATGTCTTCAATAAAAAAAAGCTTCAACATGCCAAAGTAGAAGTATTTTTTTTCATGGTGTTGCACACAATTTTTTAAAACATATTGAAGCAGTGATTATACAATGTAGAAAGCATGGTCTTACTTCTTTTTTTCTTTTCTGTAGACCAGGCCTTCTGTGTGAAATACAATGCTTAGATGTGTGTTAAGTACATCAGACAGAGGTGAAACCCTGGGTCATCAGGAGTAAATGTTTTTTGTGAGATACTAAAATAAAAAAAAATATTTCTTCTACAATTAAATTTTTTTTTTTTTTTTCAAACTTTGATTGTGAGAAAAACATCTTGATGAAAAATTCCTGACTAGATTTTTTGTCATTCTCACAAAAGCAAGATAAACTTCTGATATATAAGGACATGAGAATGGTTCCTGTGATGAATAAAGCACAAATATTCCTCCTACCTTCTTCTCTAGGATAGTTACAGAAATTAATATGATTATGAATAAATCCAATGAGTAGAAAGTCCATCTTTGGATCTTCATTTAACGGGAATGAAATTGGGTTACAACAGCATTTCCCTGAAATTATTTTTGTGATATACCTGTTCTTTTGTGTGTTCCTTTGGGGAACAAAAGTTGTTAAGTTACTGTGCTCAGTTCTTTATGCCTTGTTTCAGCCTGTCACAGAGCTTTTTTACACTGAAACCTTCCTCTTGTTAACACATACTAAATATTACAAAGAATGGAAAGGGGAAATAAGACTTTAAAATGGCATTAGTTTTAAATTACCTGAACCCGCCCAAAACATTAATTGGGCTGAAATGGAATGAAACTGCTTATCCTAATTGTACATTTTTCAAACGTGTTACAAAAGACGCTATTGTGTCCTCATTGGGTTCCCCCTTGTCACTGTTCTAATGGTTTTCTGCATTAAAATTTCTAAATAGGTAAATGCACTAAGTTGTTTACAAATTTCAGAAGAAGGGAAAAGTGAAAGAAAACAACTCTTTGCATATTGTCCTTCATCTTATCTAAGTTGGAATATTTCTAAAAATTTACCTTTACAGGTTTAAAAATAAAAGGTTTATATGTGTTGGGGACAGTCAAACCCACATGTCAGATTTCTAGGACCTGACATACAAGAAGCTTGTCCTGTCTGCTGTAACAAAGTTCTGTCAGATTCTTCAGTCTCTTTTTCCAGTTATTTATTAGTGATTTTTAACATGTGACTTTGGCTACCAAAGGCTCTGAGAATTTTCCCATTTCATTCCTGTTATGCTGTATTCAATGCTCTTGACAATTCATGTTTCTTTTAATAAGACCAGATGATCTACACTGAGCAGTGTTGGGAGCCAGATCCACAACTTCCTTTCACCTGTAGGCCGTAAAAGCATGGGCAACAGAAATGTTAGTTCTGCGCATCCATGTATACACAAGTGATGGGTAACATGTGCCTCTAAGTCTTCCCTTTGTCGCAGGTGGACACAGTAAGGCTTGACTGGGCAGGGTAAATCATGGGAGTGATTTCCCATGAACAGCTCCTGAAAAATTATTTTTTTCTTCTTCAGGGGAAAAAAATGTATCAGGGGGTAGGTGGGAATATCAACCTTCTGGAATTCCCACCTAATTTCTTAAATGCAATGAGTTACTGGAAATTGAGCATTGTCTTCTGCGCATTATCTAAATTGGATATATTAAAACATGCTTAGTCTTACAAATGGATCCTGTTCCTTTCAAACATCCTACTAGCCTTTTTCAGAACTATTACTTCTCCACGAGCACAAACACTGAGCCTGTCAGAATATCAAGTTCATCTGTCTGTTAATTTATTGATACCAGTTAGATTCACCGTACTTTGGAAATTATCTGTATATTAATGTATTCTGTTCACCCAAATTCATCCCTGATGTAGCTAAATTTATGTCATGGGCCATTAAATTTCATATTCTAGCCCTAGGCTCATTCATCTAGACTGTCAGGACTATCCTTTAAAGGGATTTTTTTACAGAAATGACTTATAAAAAAGCAACTTCCCTTCGTATTTTAATGTGGTTTATCTTTTCAATGATCTTGATTGTCCTGGCTTTGTGCAAATCTTTATTAAATGCAGAAAACAAACATGAACAAAACTTAGTTGTGCTTAACTTTGATGCCTCTTTTTCTACCTATAAAGGATCCTGTTAGGAACTTTGATTACTAGTGTCTAATCCATTTCAACTGTAAACGTATAAATCATATCACTGATTGATGAACCTCTACCACTGTAACAAGTGTTTTCTAACTGTATTTGGTTTTATATTATTTGTTCTTGTGGTAGCTTGATTCTTTGACTTAAGTTGTGAATATTCAGTGCCTTTTAAAATTGAGGTTTATGCTGGAGTTGAATATAAAACAGTATTCACTCAGTACATTCAAGTCATATTTGTGGTAATGTAAACAGGGATTGTGTCAACAGCTTCCCAGGAACAGATTTAAGTGTGCTTCCTTCTGCAGTAAGATACCTGTAGCAATGAAAAGTAGATGCAAAGAAAGTGCAAGCACTAGTTAAAAACTATGAATGAAGAAGTGTAACTAAAACAAATAAGGATTCCTCCCTGTAGGGTAAAAATCAGAAAGATGTTAAAATTTCTGTCATATGCATCTATATCAGAAAACATTTTCAGGTATTTGGGGTGTTTTCTTTAATGCAACTGCATTAAATGTTAAAATCAGAAATTAGAAGAAATAATAGTTTTTAGACATCAGAACTGTTTTATTTTGAAACCAGTTATGAAAAAACAAAACAAAACAAAAAAAAAACCACAAAACAAAACAAACAAAAAACCCAAACAAACAAACAAACCCAAACCAAACAACAAAAAAGAAACTTGATTTACACCTACCTAAGGTAATATCACATCGCCATCCAATGAACATTGCCTTACTAAGACGAATGAAAAGCTTAGAAAAAAAAAAAAACAACAACCATTTATTACAATCAGAAATTTGGAGACAAAATGGTGCAAAAGCTGAGATTGACATTCAGGTGATGTCCAGCAAATGAAAAGGGTATATTTGGAACACTATCAGATCAGAAATTACTCTGCCAGCAGCTGGTTGATTGCCTCATTCAGTTGCTGAAATGTTGCACCTCTAGGCTCTCTTGACACCATCCATTTGATGTTCATCGCCAATTGGCACATATGGTTTCAAACTCTGTTTCCACTGGCACTTGTGTTTTTCTGGAAGAACCATTTCAAAATGAAAACAGAACAGGAAGCAGAGTTTTCTCTAAAGCAGAGGTGGCCAAAGACTATTATTAAAATTATGTTGTATTAGAGAACAACTAAATAGAACCAGCAAAGAATATATATATATGTCAAAAGACATTTGGATCTGAGATGACTTCATGTAGTTACAAAGTCTGAAGCAACAACATGTTTTGGAAAGAGGTTAATAGGAAAGAAATGTTAAGTTTTATATTGGTCTAGTAAGGAAACAAATATGGAGTGTTGACCTTAATGATGCATTTGGACACTTTTCAGCATTTGTGGAAAGGGTTACCAAAATTTCAATTTTATTTCCTTGGATGATTTGTTTTGTATATTAAAGTAATGCCTAAATGCCAGAAGTGAGATGAAGACTTTGCAGTGTTGGATATCATAAAACAAAAGAAATGTTATAAAGCCAACCTTCCTCATAAAGATCACTGAAGAAATAGTGAAAATATTCTGGAACTGTTTTCATAAATGAGCAGTTTTCTTGCATCAAAAACTGCAGGATATGTTTTAACACACCTCAGTAATAATGTAGGAATTCCACTGCAGCTTTTTATTTCTATCTTATATACTATCGAGTATACAAATACCTGACAGTTATTTAAGAGCAGATTTATGAACCTCGAAAGTTTCCTGAAAAATTATTTAGGAATGTTCTGTTATATTAATTTGTAAGTCTTCATAACAGAGTTTAAGTGTTGTCATAATTCAAAGGGTAAATACAAAGAAGGGACATAGAGTAAGGAACACAGGAACTAGTTCCTCTACTTTTTCGTAATATAAAAACAAAGGAAACTCAGCAAACTCAACAGCAAGCAAGATGAAAAAGTGATTAAAAGAATTTCATAAAACACAGACATATTTTGTGAAAGTGGTTAGATCAGATTATCACTACTTGCTGGGCTTGTGCCTTGTATTCATCTATGGATGATCAAAGTAAACACAGTTATGAATGAGAACTGGCTTTCCATATTGATATTGTTAGAACTCTTCTATTTCCTATGATAGTAATTAGCGTTGACCAAGAGTTGATCAGACTGGAACAGAAAGTGGTACAACTGTCAGCATGAGTCAAAATCTTTTTTTTTGGTTTATCTTTTCCAGAGACCAGGTCTGTATAATTTTGCTTCATCCCAAAGGACGTTTCTGTACACATTTCAAAATGGTACTGGATTTTCTTCTGTTCAGCATATGTAAGAAGCTACTGGTCAGAAAGCAGATATTGGACTGTAATGCTGTCATCCTTCTGGTACCTCTCTTACCTGAGCCAGTCAGACAAGTTACAAAAAGGATACACGTAAAGATCAGATGGCCCTGCTTGACTGACTATATAGTGGAGGTTTTAGAAGCTACCTGAATTTAGCACCTTCATTTAGCTACTCAGATTTGACCTCTGGGGTTTTTGTTGAATCCCCAGCTGCTGTTCCACAATCTCACAACAGCAATATCAAAGAAGTCAGCTTTGGAAAGAAAGCAGAATTAGTTGCTATACTGCATTCTCTTGTGCCTGGGGGACTAGAGCACCACTGGGAACGGCATGTAAAGCTACATAACAGTGACCCAGAATGGAATCTGGCAATAAAAGAAAAAGCGCCCTTGTTAAATGGAAGAGAAAGTTGATACTGGACATCAGATTAAATATGAGGGACTATAAGGAAGTGACTGTGGTCTGCTTTTTAGCCAGTATTTCAGGAAATGACACATTAAGGTCTGAAATTTGCATGAAATGTAGGCATGGTACGGACTTCATTTTATTGTGGTTGGTTATTTCTTTTTGGCTTGCTGATTAGGAACAGCTGCTGGTTTAATTTAAATTTTATATTTTATTTCTGGCAAGAATTCCTATATCTCTGGATGGATTATTTTTTTCGAGATTTTGATCTATTTTTTATAAATAGAGAACAATAATAGAAAATAAAAATTGTGAGCTGCAAAGATACAGTAGGGCCAGGGGGATTTCTGTGACTCAGTGACCTTCTGGTATTAGAAACTACCTGCTGCCATTATATATAATAAACATTTACAGCTGGGTTGCAACAATGACAGAAATATTTGCTGGACCCTGATCCTGCTATCTCAGAGCTACCAATAAGCCTCTTTAGGCAAGGGGAGGGAGGTTATTCAATGTATTTCAAAAGAACTTCCAGCTTGGACAAGGTCTGCTCTGGTGGAAAAGACTGTTATAGGATTCCCTGGGTAGGGGATTTGCTTTATTAAGACACCCCAGTGGTTTTGCTGCTTAGTGAATCAAGTTGTGCCTATAATTGGCCCTCCTGGTTTTGTTTTGGTTTTTATCTTTCCCTGAAACATTATGCCTTCACAATTCTGGGTCCCAAACTATGCTTATAATTATGTTTAAGTACAATAATTCTTCCTAAAGCAGCAGCAGAAGGTCTTGTCAGTGTATGATTTTAGAGTCCTGAATAAGAAAGGAAAACAAACACAAGGCATAAAATCTTTAGCGTAGCTTAATATTGAAAGTTTCTAGCTGTAAACATAAAACTAACATTTTTTATTTTCTGAAATGTGACCCAAGGATGCTGAGTTATAGTTAATGTTTCATAAGTCTGAAATGGAAATGAAGTGTACAGTATATGCCATAGGTGTTAGTACCATTTTGTGCACACTCAACATAAGACATTCTCAGGAGAAAAATGTGTCATACATATACAGAGATGCGGTGGTTGAAAATTTCCCCTTATCAGAGTAATATTATGGAAGAGATGGAAGTGTCTGTTTTTCTGAGAATCCAGAGCTTGCCTGTTCTCTTTGATGCCTGTGTTTTTTATTCCACAATGTGGGGAAGCTTCCGTTCATGACGTCAAACTTAAAATGTTATGAATATGTTCAAGCACAATTCAAACAAGTTTAATTTCAGGACAAATCATTCAGAATTTAGAAACAAAAAACCCCTACACTTTTAGCCTATTTTTCTAGTAGGAGTTTCTTGTTCCTGATAACTACCATCAGTACACCCACTTGTGTCCCACATCGGTACGTATCCCACTTACAGTGCTGGAGTATCAGTGTCTGTTTTCTTACATGCTGGTATTGCATGGCTAGCATGGCAATAAGGTGCTGTTTTACCCTATACTACTCAGGGTTTTTGTGTGAAACATGCCATATGGAAGGTGTTCCTGTAGTTTCTGTTAGAGTTTGAAGAGGCTGGGATGGTGGCTACCAAGGTCAATTACTACTTACTGCAATTGCCACATTGCAAACTGCTAGAAACTTGAAGGTTACATGGTTCAGGACCAAATGGGGACCAAAAACTCCCTTCCCTGAAGTGCTTGTTTTGTTGGCAGACTGGATAGGTGGGATTCACTTTTAGATTGTAGGGGTGGGGTGTAGTTTAAGACATCTAAAATCTAGACCTCTGTGTGTAGATATCCCGTGTGGTGTGAGGCAGGTGTCTTGTTTTTCATTAGTCATGAAGCTCAGTGTACTCTGGAGAGCTATTCAGCTCACCTTGAAATATGCATTTGTATGTGGTCAGTGGATTCTCAGACTCTCAGTCATGAGGATTGATACTTCTGCTTTTTCTCTTCATATTTACATCAACCTCTTCATGAATCAAAGGCAACTCAAAGGGTAATCAGAGGCAAGAAATTTTTATTTCTTGTTGCAACCAACAGAATTATTCTCTACAACTTTGATCATTATGTAAGCAAAGCATAATGGGCTTCTTGTCAGCCAGGTGTTAGCCACCAGCAATGAGAAAAAGAAACTGGTATTCCAGCAAAATAAAGATCCTTGTGATGCGCTGCAACCTGTGCTGCATCATTATTCTCCCATTAAGTTCAAATTAATAGCGATTACTTTGGATAATGGTGACTGGAGAGGAAATAGACAAAACTAATTAAAAAAAAAAAAAAAATGGGAAAAAACCCCACCCCTTCTCAATAACTTTTCATCCTAAATACCTGGACAGAATTAGTGAGTGACAGTGACTAAAGGGAGACTTCTAGTTTAGCTTATTTCTGGATGGATGTTGGAGAATGGCTCAGAGACAAGGGTCCTGAGCCCACCGAGGAATTGTATGATCAGAGCCTGCTCTAGCTGCTGATGCTGGGCCTCACTAGGGTTTGCCTGCAGCTGCTGATACAGGAGGAATGTCAAGGACGCTTCAGCCCTGTGTACCGTGGTGTGTCGAAAACAGGTTAAGGGGAATTAGGAATAGTGGTCTGAGAAACCTAGTGTTATGATAACGGTGGTCTGAGAAACATTGTGTTACGGTACTGTCGTGTATCGAAAACAAGTCAACAGGAATCAGAAATAGTAGCATGAGAAACTTAATGTTATGAGAAGCTTGTGCTGTAAGCTAGCTGCAAGTAGGTGGACCGTGCAAATACGACCTTTAGAGCTTAAGCCAATCAGCTAGTGACTAGTAGGCATAATAATTATCATTGTCTGTATAAATATATGTACCCTGGACCAATAAAGAGACACGTTGATTGATGCTCTATCTTCCACGTTGAACCCGTCTCGGCGTGTCGTTCGTCTGTGGCTCCGCAGATGGAGATAAAATGACCAAGTTTCTCTGGATGTTTACCTAGTAAATTAAAACTAGTAGGTCAAAGTGCATTGGATCTTCAGTTAATTTAAAACATTGGACCTGTTCCTGTTTTTGAAAACTATAGCCATGTTTTCATAGTGTTGCCTCTGCAATGATAACACCAGTTAAAGCCAACAATCTCAAAGTACACTAAAAACATTAAGCTTTACAAATCTCTCCAAAGAGTTACTACTTGAGGAGAGGGAATAAGGAGCCTAATCGGAATTGCACAGTGTAACTTTACACCTTTTAAGGGTATCAGGCTCAAGACTTCCTGACAGAGGTGAGTGACTTCAGGCAAGGCAGGAATGCCCCTGGAGGCACACCATGTCTGACACCAAGGGGTAGTGTGACCTGGGCTGTTTGTATGTTTGGGAGACAGGGAGAATCTGGAACATATTCTGATCTGGACACTGAACTCTTACAGCCACAAACCCATGAAGTCTCCACATTTATTTCTGTGCTGACCTGAAATATGAGACACTTAGACATGTCATATGCTGCCTTATTATTTTCTTTATCCAAATAACTGGACTCTGAGCTTGTATTTCAGGTAACACTTTAAGCATACTTGGACATGAAGAATACACGAAATATGCATGGGACTCTCTGACTGGATGGCTAAGAAAGTCTGTTTTAGACTATACTAGCCGGTACTGATAAACTTTCTTAGTCTTCAAAACAGTGGCAACAAACTGTGTATTGGAAATAGTGCTCAGGTTGTTCTAACTTCTGTACTGTGACTGTGTGTTGTCTGGGAGGACATATGCTGCCATGGACAGAAAATATTCTAGGGACTATTGGTTGCAATTTAATGATCATTAAAATCTATCCTTTTCTATCAGATTTGGATAACACTGAATATTACTTTCAGACATGAGTGGTGTGAAGATTCAGAAGACAGAAAGTCCAAAATGATAATGCATAAGCCTTTCTTTCTTATGAAATACAGCTAATGAAATATTTCATAAACTGTATAATATTCCTGCAATATTTTCCACTAAGCAAATCTGGAGGTGCTCCACTGATCTCATGACAAACGAGTAATATAAAATGTAAACTAAAGAGATCCTATTAAAGAAATTGAACTTCCCAAATGCTAATTACAACAAAAAGAAAATTAAAAGTTTAACAAGAGTGCAATAAAAGAAGGAATTTAAATATTCTAAATGTATTCAGATATAACACTTAATTGGCACTGAGCAAGTTTAAGTTAGGCAGCTAACAAGATAAACACTTTTGATGACAGAAGATTAATGTAGTGGTACAGCAAAAGACTATTTTATTTGGTATTTTATATGTGTTATATGACAATTTAATTAAACATTGAAGTAATCCAGGCAAATAATTTCCTAATGAAATAAACCAAGAATGATCAACTTCCTTTTATTTAAAGGATCGATGCAGGGTGACAATTTATGCTTTATGACTCTACAGTCTTAAATTTTATGTCAAAATTAATGAGACAAAATAGATTTCTAAGGGCTACTTTTTTCACCATCACCGTCACACATGCATGGTAAGTCAATTCATTCTTTCTGGAAATAAGCTCAAATAGAGAAGCAACCCTGGTTCTTGTGATGTTATTACTTTGTAATTTTCATCAAAAGATGTTGCTAAATCTCAGTAGAAATCAGAAAAAATAAGAGTTTTCAGGCCAGATCAGTTTTTTAGGAAATGTTTTGGGACATTTCGACTGACACTTTAATCATGCTATGCAGTCTGTTGCCTTGAAAAGGAGCTAAAAGGAAGAACTCTCAGAATATGTCATGTGATTCTAAAGCAATTTCTTTGAATAAATTAAACATTTTTGTTTCTACTGATTTCTATTAGAATATTAACAGGCATAATTTTAGTAAATGTCATTTATATGTTTGCTATTCCTAAAGTTTCAACTATGTGAAATATTGTTTTTCTTGCAAACTAGATATAAATTCAGGATTGGGCTCACTGTCTTGACTTGAGGTAGACAGAACATGTGTGCATGTATTTTATGTATCTTTTTATTATCTGTGTGTGTGCACATTTGTGTAGCTGTGGTCTGATGGCATTCATGAAAGGATTAAATTTCTGTCCACACTGGGTTACGTCACATGAAGAGCATCCCCGTGAGTGTATAGTCCCTCAGGTAATGCTGACCAAGGCTGAGTAAAGGCAAACAGGGAGATTGACTTGCAGAATCTCCAAACAGGTCAGTGACAAAAGTGGGTCTGCATTATGGTTGTATTTGTTTGGATGAGATGAGTCCTCCAAGAAGACACTAGGAATGTCTTTCTGAGGGAAGCAGCTAATTTGCAAGACTGAAAGAAGATGCTACACAAATCAGACAGGCATTTCTACAACCATAAACATATCTGACTTTATGTCCCCAATATTTCCTCTTGATGGCATATATTTCTATTTTCATTATTTAATATAAAATATGAGCAAATCTTTGACAGGAATATTCAAAACCTGCACTTTCTATCTCTAGAAAGACAGAAAGTGGTTCTAAATTGTTTAATAAAATAATATCAATATTATTTTGCTGTTTTATTTATTGAGAAAACAAATATTTTTGTTCCAATAAAATTTACCCATATTTAAAAAATTATTAAACCACATTTTAAAATATTAAATACCAGTGTATTTCTCCTTCAAGGGGTAATAAAAAGAAAACATTTATTTGCGTGATTCAGGGGCAGATCTCTCTATTAAACAGCACAGATAGTTATACAACATTGACAGCAACAATAAGTGAATTCACAGTGGTGAATACATATATGTGTGTATTAGCTTATCTACAACACTTCACCTTGCGTCATCTTATCAACCTCCTAAAATATTTTTGTTTATGTCTTTTCACATTAAAAGTCTTTCAAAGGCTTCCTAAAATGTTTTGATGATTACAAGAATCCTTTTCTTAATCAAAAAGAAAAACTAGCTTTACCCTGTGGTTTGTTGACTCTGGGCAGCTACCAGGACACTGAGCTGCTCTCTCACTTTCCCTCCTCAACAGGACAGGGGTAGAAAATAGGATGGAAAAGCTCGTATCTTGAAAAAAAGACAGGGACACCATTTACCAATTACAGTCATGGGCAAAACAGGATTACATGGTGAAATCACATTTAATTCATTTCCATTTCAATAAAAATTTAATTAATAATTTGAGTAGTAGGAAACAAAAGGCAAAGATTAAACAAACACCTTTCTTCACTTCTTCCCATTCCCACCCTCACCCTTCACCCCTCCCGACTCCTCTGCCCCGCGGGGCGCAGGGGCCGGGGGTCGCGGCCAGCCCATCCCAGCCCCTCTGGGCCGCTCCTCCCTCCCCCCCCGGCTCCCTGCTCCAGCGCGGGCCCTTCCCCGGGCCGCAGTCCTTCAGGGACAACCTGCTCCCGCCTGGGCTCTCCACGGCCGCAGCTCCTGCAGGAAATATCCCCCCGCTGCGCTGTGGCGTGGGGCCCTCCCCGGGCTGCAGGGTGGGTCTCTGCTCCAGCGGGGTCTCTCCAGGGCTGCAGGGGATCCCTGCTCCGGGCCTGCAGCCCCTCCTGCCCTCCTCCTCCTCCGGCCTCGGGGTCCCTCTGCTGCTGCTCCCTCCTTGGCTTCTTCCTCCTCCTCTGCCTGGGCCGCCTTTGGCCCTTGCTGAAACCTGTTTTCCCCCCGGCGCCCCCAGCTTGGCTGAGGGGCTCAGCTGTGTCCTGCGCTGGGGCCGTTGGAGCCGCCTGGGACCGCCTGGGACCGGCTGGGACCGGCTGTGTCCCACCTGGCAGCCCCCTCACAGTGCCTGGGCACGGACACCCAGTACCTCCCCCTATAAACCTGAAATACAGTCAGAGCTATCCATGGAAGTTTTTCTATAATCTTTCTGTACTCTAATTGGGACTTTCCTCTAAGTACTTAATCAGTGATGAACCACACTGTATCAATAACATTATCATAGTGGCCACTTGTTACTTAAAGCTGAACAAAATTTAGGTCTCCGTGACCTGAGACAGATTGGGAGGACTAAGCAGTCTACGCAGGCTTGCCTTTATTTGGTTTCTATTGTATATTTCAGATAAGATCTTGGCATATTCCTTTCGGAGTAGAACCAGGATATATAAACAGATACAGTCATCAAGTGGTAGGAGAAAGAAAAAGAAAAAAATGAAAAAAGAGAGCAACTAGACTCTACAATTTATTTTTCTTTCTTTTTTTTTCTTTTTTTTTTTTTTTTAATTCTACTCTAATACTTTGTCATTTTAAAGCAATGTGATAGAGATTAAGTGATAAAGAAGGAGATCTTGAAGTCTTAAAAATGACAGAATCTCCACACAACATAGTTTTTGACAAACAATCCATCTAAAGTAAACTGTGTATCAAGGTACTAAATATTTTACTTTTTAAAATCCTTTCTTTTGAATGAAGACTGAAACTAATGTTGCATCTGAAAAGTATCTAAAAGGCTAAAGAGATGAATATGGGATTATGACAAATTGTTTCTTGAAATAAATGTCCCAGTAGTTTGCATGAGAGTTGTCCAGTAGTAGAGATATTGTAGCTCAGCAAGAATAATAGATAGCAGAATTTAACTGAAGAATAAAATCCTGGATAAAATGTATCTGATAGAGTCCCTTTTACTCCGCAAAGGTTTTTTTCAGAAAACACTAGGCAGATACAGCAGGATTGGTGAATGTTTATAACAAATGTGTCACTGATAAGTCAATAAGGAATGATGGAACAGTAAAGATTGTTGGCTGAAGAATGCACTTTAAGATTTGGAAGTACATATGAAGGTACATACGGTTAGGTATTGATGAGAAGCACCAGAGGCTACAAAGCAATGATGGTAAGAGACTTGAGAGCCACAAAAAGACAATAATTTAATTTGTTGGCACTGACAGAAGACAGGAAAACATGAAGAAAAAAGGAAATTGTGTATGTCAGTTAACCTTTCCTCCTTCTTTGCTACCTCTCTCATTTGAAATATGGTCATCATCTCAGATTATCGTTATATGTCTTACTTTATGTAGGATGTCAAGACAGACAGCTACAAATGTAAACACTGAAGTAACTGAGCAGCGACTTTTACAAAGTCTGCTAAACATAAGGAATGGGTACAGCAAAGACTGTAAACCTTAAAAGGCATAGGTTTCTTTCTGAAGAGTAAAGATTAAAAATAGAACTGAGGAAATAATTTGTAGCAAATAATTTCTGAAGAAAGTTTTTCTTCTTTATTCTGGCCAAAAAGCAATTGACAAATTTTCTACGTCTCTGGTTAGTTTTCCAGCAAGAATATTGCCCTTGGTGTGTCGATAGCTGGTGAATAATTAGTTGCTACAGCTTGCCAATTGTTCAGTCTTTGATGATGAAACTGCATGATGTTGTTGGATGATACTTTCAGCATTTTCTGTTTTAAATAACAGTCCATATCAGTGTGTAATCACCCTTTTTTTTACAATCTGATTTCCCCACAGCTGTTCTATCTGAATGTTAAGTTTGTATAGCTTGCTTTTTGTGTTAGGCAGGGATTTGGTAGGATTTAGGCCACTTTTCTAGGACTGCATGAACCTGACCTTTAATCAGTTTCTCTACTTTGGAGCACAAAGTTTCATCCAGAGTTTGACATGAAAGTTGATTCCAGAGGGCTCCAGTGTGAGTGGTAAGGCAACTTGTTGCTGCCAAAGTTTGTGAAGAAGCTATGGCTTTCTGTATCAGAAGTGTACAGGTCAAACAGCAGGCTCAGAGAGGACATTTGGAAATGGAGCCAGAGGAGGTGACAACACACCATTTGCATGATGTCACCACAGTTGTTCAGAAAGCAAGAGACCTGTATCTCCCTCCCAACCTGGAGGGGCAGTTTTCTACCCTTCTAACCACCAAAGCATAGACTAATCAGTACAGCAGACGGGTAAGGCATAGATTTTGAAATCCTGCAGCTAAAAATACTTACCAGGTAAGGAAGATAAAGAAACCATGTAGCTGGCTGAGACAAGAAGGTATGGCCTTTTTAACTTAATTATTCTGTGATGTGAACAAAAACAAGTAACTGTGTACTCAGGAGCAAAAGTGCTTTTCACTGTTTTGATATAGAAGGAAACAGTTTGGGGACTGGAACCAAGTTTCTCAGTTCCTGCACCATTTCCTTAATGACAAAGCAACATGTCTCTGAAAAATGTAAGGCTTCTATTTGATAGCAGCCCTCACATAGTCCAGTGATTAAGCTGTGCATCTCTGAAAAGATAGAGATAAGAAATGAGTTTGAAAAGGAAGAGACTGTTTTGTCCGTCCTCTGAAGATGAAATTCATACTTTAACTTTTTGAAAGAAAGGGTTTACATGCCTAACTCAGATTTGAACTTAACAAGTAGGTAAAGATGTATTCTTTGTTAGTGTATATTGCCACTGTTTTATTCAAGAAATTAATCTTTTTATTACTCTTGTTGAAAGCAGGTATTTGATGACCTGATTATATTGGTTCATCTCTTTACAAAGTTGAATGTGTGTAATCCTAGCTCCCAGGAGGCCAGACCAAACACCAAGCTGTCTTAGTGCCTGCAGTTTTATCAATTAATGGGAATTTTGCCACAGACTTCAAATGCAAGAGATTAGAGCCCTGTTTCTGCATGTTGTAATCATTTCCTCAAACTCTGGGATCTTCGGTTGTAGAAAACATAAAAAAGGAAAAAACAAAGATTAAAAATATCTTAATTTTTCCCCTAGATTGGTTTAAGCTGTTACACTTAATTGCACTACTTCACTTACATATGCATTTTCTATGTTTTTCCATCAAAACTTAAAACATAATTACATTTCTCATACCAATAAGCTTTACTCTTCTTTTCTTTTTTCTTTTTTCATTTCATTTACATTTCTGCTCTTATATTAAAGTTCTGTCCAGTCACTGAAAACACAATCATATGAGATTTTTTTCAGTTTTCTGATTCCACTAATTAGCAGAAGGATTCAGGAAGTATCGGATAGAATATAATGTAGTAAATAAATACACTCCTTTCTTCTTAACAAATGGAGACAGAGCAGTTTGCCCCAAGGGTACATGAAATTTTGCAGTTCCATGTTTTTGAGCTGAATAAAGATATTCAGCCATTAAATAACCAGCTCGTTCTCTCTATATTTGTGTGAAAAGTAAAGGTCTTTGTGTCCTACAAATGTAGAAATAATATTATTAATTCAATTGCAGTGATAAGGGGTTAAAACCAGTGAAAACAAATCCTTACCTTGTTTTCTTCACCCTTGTGCAATGAATCAATGACTTGTCATTGTAGTCTGATGACCCAGATAACAGAGATAATTTAGTCAATGTAACAACACAGATTATGTTGAAAAATCTCTACACAACACAGATTGTGTTGAGAAATCTCCACACATCATAGATGCATGCAATTACTTTTGACACTTTAAATCTGTAACAGCTCAGCAACCTATATGGACAAGGTAATGGCTCTGCAGGACATTGTTTATGCACTTGAATTGGTAATGCATCTCCTGGTGCAACTGAAAGCCCAGTGTCTGTGGTGTGATTATAGTCTTGCATGTAATAAGATTAGGCATACTTTTAAGCACTTGTGTTGTCTAATTCCCTACTAGACTAGTGTGAGTTGGAGGGCATGCTGGTGTCCATTAGGTTTCTCAAGCCAGATGCAATACGTACACTCCCCTAAATCAACTGTGCTCAGTAAGTAGAACAGAGTCTTTCTTGCTCAAAAATTGAGAATGCACGCTAATGAAAACCAAGAACAGCTATGTTCAGGTCTGTTGCTTTTTTCCCTATCACCAGCTCCTAAGGAAAACATGTTAGGTCAAAATGTCAGTCATGGATACTGTGTTGAAGGATAAGACACTGTCCTTCCAGAACTTCAAGACTGATTGTCCCACTTGTCATCATTCTTCCATTGCCATGCAACAGCAGCAGAACTGTCAGTCATGAGCTGTAGTATGAGTAAAGTGGGGATGCTCCTCATTTTGACAGTTCTGCATATCTGGCAGTATGTGCTTCCCGGGCAAATGACTGAATTATCTTTGCTGAAAACCCATAAATGGAGGAAATCCCAGGAATATCCTCACAACGTTCTGATATTTTTGTGTAGTGACACATCCTGTTTGACATCTGGGGTTTTTGTGGTCGTTTTTTCCATTCTGACTTTAGTGTGAGTTTCACTTGAGGAAGGGTTGAATAATAATATGGAAAGAGAATGGGAAAGGGAAAAAGAAAAAAATAAAAAGAAAAAAAATAAAAAAGAAAATGAAAAAGAAAAAAGAAAGAAAAAAGAAAAAGAAGGAAAAAGAAGGAAAAAGAGAAAGATAAAAATAAAAATTAAAATAAAATGAAATAAAGGAAAAAAAGAAAAAAAAAATAAAAAGAGAAAAAAGAAAAAAAAAAGGAAAAAAAATAAAAGAAATATGCCTATGTTCTGATAATGATGCTAATGTTAAAGAGTATTTTTGTAGTGGTGCAAGTGTAATGATTTTGCTGGGACATATCCCAACATTGCTCCAGAGGAACAAGGCATCAGCGTCATGGTGTGCTTTGGTTTTTGTGGCTGCCTGACAACACTTAGGTGGGGAAAAAACCCACACCAAATAATCATTACAGAATCATAGAATCAGTTGGGTTTAAGGGACCTTAAAGATCTTCTAGTTCCAAGTTCCATGAGACCATGTTGCTCAAAGCCCCATCCAACCTGGCCTTGAACACTTTCAGGGAGAGGGCAGCCACACCTTCTCTGGGAAACCTGTGCCAGTGTCTCACCACCCTCACAGTAAAGAATTTCTTCCCTATATCTAATCTAAATCTACCTTCTTTCAGTTTAAAACCATTATCCCTCATCCTATCACTACAATCCCTGATGAAGAGTCCCTCCCATCTTTCCTGTAGTCTCCCTTTAAGTACTGGAAGGCCACTATAAGGTCTCCCCAGCACCTTCTCTTCTCTAGACTGGACAACATCAACTCGCTTATCCTGTTTTCATAAGAGAAGTGCTCCAGCCTCCTGATCATCTTTGTGTCCCTCCCCTGGGTTTGCTCCAACAGGTCCATGTCCTTCTTATGCTGAGAGCCCCAGAGCTCAATGCAGTACCCCAGGTAGGGTCTCATGAGAGTGGAGTAGAGGGGCAGAATCACCTCCCTCGACCTGCTGGTCACATTTCTCTTGATGCAGCCCAGGATATGGTTGGATTTCTGGGCTGTGAGTGCACATTGCTGACTCATAGTCAGTTTTCCTTCCACTAATAGCCCCAATCCCTTCTCCACCCAGCCTGCATTTGTGCTTTGGATTGCCCCAACTGAGGTGCAGGACCTTTCACTTGGCTTTGTTGAATTTCATGAGGTTTTCACTGGCCCACCTCTCAAGCCTGTTCAGGTCTCTCTGGATGGCATCCCTTCCCTCCAGCGTGTCACTGCACCACACAGCTTGGTGTCATTGGTGAACTTGCAGAGGGTGCACACAATCCCACTGTCCATGTCACTGACACAGATGTTAAACAACACCAGTCCCAACACCGACCCCTGAGGAATGTCACTCATCACTGCTCTCCAAGTGGATATTGAGCTGTTGATCACAACATTTTGAGTGCGACCATCTAGCCAATTCCTTATCCACTGAGTGGTTCATCAGTCAAATCCATGTTTCTCCAATTTAGAGACAAGGATGTCATGTGGAACAGTGTCAAATGCTTTGCTCAAGTCCAGACAGATGATGTCAGTTGCTCTTCCCTTATCGACCAATGCTGTAACTGTCATAGAACAACACTACATTTGTCAGGCACAATTTGCCCTTAGTGAAGTCACATTGGCTGTCACTAATCACCCCCTTATTTTCCATGTGGCCTAGCATAGTTTCCAGGAGGATTCACTCCATGATCTTGCTGGGCACAGAGGTGAGACTGACTGGCCTGTAGTTCCCTGTGTCTTCCTTTTTTATCATTTTAAAAATGTGGATTATGTTTCCCCTTTTCCAGCAGGAACTTCACTGGACTGCCACATCTTCTCAAACATGATGGATAGTGACTTAGCCACTTCATCTGCCAGTTCCCTCAGGACCCAAGGATGTATCTCAGGAGGCCCCATGGACTTGTGCAGCTTTGGGTTCCTTAGATGGTCTTGAACCTGACCTTTTCCTACAGAGGATGGTTCTTCATTCTCCTACTAACTGCCTTTGCCTTCTGCCACTTGGGCGGTGTGGCTGGAGCACCTGCCAGTGAAGACTGAGGTTAAAAAGTCATTGAGTACGTAAGCCTCCTTGATACCCTGGAGTAACCAGGTCTCTTGTTTCCTTCTGGACAGGGACCACGTTGTCTCTAGTCTTCCTTTTTTCACCAATGTACCTATAGAAGCTTTTCTTGTTGCCCTTGACACCTTTGGCCAGATTTAATTCTATCAGGGCTTTGGCCTTCCTTACCTGATCCCTGGCTGCTCGGACAATTTCTGTGTATTCCTCCCAGGCTATCTGTCCTTTCTTTCATCCTCTGTAGGCTTCCTTTCTGTGTTTGAGCTTGTCCAGGAGCTCCTTGTTCGTCCATGCAGGCCTCTTGACAGTCATACCTGACATCTTCTTTGTTGGGATGCATTGCTCCTGAGCTTGGAGGAGACAATCCTTGAATATTAACTTGGGTCCCTCTTCCATCTAGGGCTTTATCCCATTCTACTCTGCCAAGTGGATCCATGAAGCGGCCCAAGTCTGCTCGCCTGAAGTCCAGGGTAGCAATTTTGCTGTGCACTTTCCTCCAGGGATAGTACTTTATCCCTGTCTAGTTACCTTTCCCAGTTCAATCCTTCTGGGTGCTTTGTATTCAGATTCTTCTACAGTACACTGATTCTTGTGTTCAGCTTTAAATATATGAAAAGTCTCAGCACTTCAAGCTAAATGTGTGTTCAAATGTTGCAATAAAGCTATGGTGTTCTGCACTTCACAAGATAAAGACTCTTCAGAGGATCTTGAAATCTTTCTGAAGCATTACTTAATTGATCTTTGTAGTATCTGGCAACAAATGCAATATTGTTCCATTTCTTAGGACAGTAAGCAGAGCTATGACAAGGCAAAAGACATGATGCATCTGGAAAAGAGTAAAGAATGGATTTAAAATGTCTGGACTACCAAACTCATGGTGTATGTACTAAACAACATTAACCACCAAAATGCCACCGTGCTTTCTTTCCGTAGGCCAGCAGATCATTATGTATTATTTTGTCATTGACAGTAACAGGCCATGGGCTTCAAATTAACTCTGCAAGACCTTAGGACTTATCAGGCTTTGTTTCAGCTTAACCTGCCCTACCTGGAGCTTTATTTAAGTTTCTTTAGCTGTAGCAGCAATTTGTAATGACTAGGTAGATATTGTCTAATTTATTTTCATTTTGCTTCTTTTTGTATAAGTGCATCTTACAATCATAATTTTCACATAGATAGTGGTAAAATATATTTGTTTTGTATAGTGTCAGCTGCTTATGACCCTAGCATAATCATGTCACGTAAAGGAGTATTGTCATGAGATCATAGCAGATTCCTCAAAAGTGGGGACACATGATGCACTGCAGAAGACTATAGGTAAAAGGAAGGGGATACAACACAATGCTGAAAATCCCAAGGTTATAAATGTCTCACCAATAGTCAGTTAGAGAAATGCAGACAAGGGAGGAGGGAAAACCAGTTTTAGGGTTAGCAAGAAGTAAACAGAGCAAATATCTTGTATGGATAAGACACTTCACATACAGTAAGTTCAGTACTAGCATGAAGTAGCAGATCACAGAAATAAAAAACACTGAAAATGTATAAAATGTAATATATATATTTTCCTGTATTACTTTGGTGTAGACTAGTAACAGTTCCTTGAGTAGACTTTTAAGATTTCAGTTACACTAATAAGACATCCTTGAATTTACATATAAGGTATGTTTCCTTTTACTTACAATGAGGTTTTGAATGCAATATTTTTATACTTTTGAATAACAGAAAATATAGAGAATCTACTAATTATACCCTATTTTTCAATTTTTCTCTTTCAACAGGCAACTAATGTAGCAATTAAAACAATCTTGTAAGGAATAATTTCTATTTCTTGATAATATAAGAAAATAGCATCAATTTTAATTATAGTATATAATTTAGCATGTATTTCATATATTTGATTTTTAAAATGTAAAGCTGTAATCTGACTCCACTAAGGATTTTTAAAGAAAATAGTTCCATTCAGATTGAACAAACTATTTTGGTGGACCAAACTAAAATTCTTTTTGTCTTTTCCAAGATTACCTTTTTCACTGATGTTTTGTATACTAAATAATCCGAAATAGTTTGTTTTTTTTCTTATTCCTGGATTTCAGTCCTATTTTGTTACAGGTGCAGTGTAGAAAAAGGCTTAAAGTAACACAAGTCTGAATGATAAATAGCTTCTCTAGATGGGTTAAACAAAAGGGAGGTGATATTCATCTCACTAAGAGAGACTTCACCAAGGTAAATCAAGTTGCTTAAAAATGGGCATTTAGATTCATCAGAGATGCTCAGGGGTACTGAAGACATCTGCACCCAGGTGGAAAATGCTACACAGAACTTCAGAGAGTCACACTCTTCTCCAGCCCCAGATGGAAGTTACCCCACAATGCTCAAAATGGCACCAAAGACTTATGTGGAGACAGTCTTACCACACTGAGCATTAAAAATATATGTTTTGAGCTAGCTGTTTATAATCCTTTACTGGTCATTACACCTAAGCAGACTGTAAAAGACATTTTAAGAAAGATGCACATTTTTTCCTAAAGTAAGGGCCTAAAATGGGCCAAATGTCTTGACAGTGAAAACATCCATCTCTCTCTACTAGGTATAGCAGTGGTCTAATACACTTAGATAAGTTCCTGCTGATGTCATACACTTGGTGAGATAAATACCACTTGCTGTGCTGGCTACCCAACTGTGTAAATTTCTTACCAGGTTTTTTGTTTGTTTGTTTGTTTTGTTTTGTTTGTTGTTGTTGTTGTTTGTTTGTTTGTTGGAAATATCTAATGACAAGAACTTCACTGAATTATGTGAAATAATACTTTGCTTTTCTAGTGAATTTTCAGGCTCATATTTGACTGCACATTGTTTAGGACCCATATACTGCATACTGTTCTCAAAGCTAAATAGATCTATTGATTTGTCCAAGAGCAGCACTGCAGACCATCAGCTTCATAGTAATATATGCTTATTTGCTACATCCTAAAATTGCACAGTATTTGTCATCTATGAGAAAGAGATTTGGGCATAATGTTTCCATAAGCCATACCTTGCAGCTAAGTTGTACTTCTGAGAAATATATCCATCTAGGTTGTTTACGTCACTTAGTTTTAAGAATGACATATATCTTCACAGTGTCTTTCCCCAGAAAAGAATGTTGATTTGAGGATATTTGTTACAAAACTATTGGTGACTTACCAGAGAACACATAGGAAGTTTAAAACAGATATGAAGTTTAAGTTGGGACTTCAGCTCTAGATTAAGACAAGTGAATACAGGTGTCTTCAGATGCAATCAGTACCTTATTTCCCATTTTAATCAATGAAGTTTTGAGTACTTTGAGACAAGAGAGAAAATTACTCTGAATTGAACACTTATTGGTAAGTCAGCTCTGAACATATGCATTTCTGCTCAAGGGATTCAGTTCAGTTGCCCACATACAGACACCTATTGCCACTTCGAATGTTTTAAGGTATCCATGACATATATCCATGGCTATGGCAGATATGATACTGGAGGCCTATTAAATACATACATTTCTGGAGTGGATGCTTCAGAAATCCTACCACATAAACTACAGCAATCACGTGAAAAGAGAAATTAGGAATATGTAGTAAAAAGAAGAATGTGGAGGCCTCTTTAAGCTGTGAGAAAAATTACCACTTGGTAAGTGTTTTGGTAAGAGGAGCTTTATTTCAAGGTGTAGGTGAGATGGAAGTGAGGGGCCCTTCCGCCAGTGTACAGTTGTGGGAACTCATTTTGGATAACAATCTACTGTCAGCTTCATCTCTGCTTTCTCCTCTCCTGCAGTCTGCCTGACTGGCCTCATCACTGAGTTTTTCAGGGGTTGACGTATCTCTGCTGTGTCATGCAGAAATTTTGCAGCCCAAGAAACATTTTCTAACATGAGATTCATCAATACTTTGTTCTTGAAAACTCTCTCCGTTGCAATAAACCCATGATTTAAAAGTATCAAAAAAAGATGTTTCATTAAATCATTCTCAAGCATCCTCATTGGAATTTTCCTTTGAAATGGCATTATCTAAACACTGCAAGAAAATATTAAATTTGTGGTGTAAGGAAATATTCTGAGGTGTAGTCATCTTCAAAGCCACTTAAGACCTGTAGAAACAAAAAAATCATAGCAGAAATGCTTGTGATATGTACTGGAGATCCCAGTGCACTTGCAAATTGGTTTTCAGGCTTTTGTGCCTGGAGAAAGAAGAGGAACTGAATTAAAATAAATGAACCAAAAAGGTTTAGGAGAGCCACATAATTTCAGGGGTTTGGTTTATAATGATTGTGAGCTTGGCATTTACTAGCCAGTGAATGTGCATCTTTTCTTCTCCCTGACTTATATTCTTCTCAAGTGCAGAAAACCTTAATGGCAGTTTTCATCTTCATTGTCATAATCAGGAAAGCCCATTTTCATTTACTTGGGTTTTCCATTAAGGAAAATACTGAGTTTCCTTTTGAAAGAACATGGTGTTTAATTGCTGCCTCCCCTTAGAAGAATATTTATCTTTTGATTGATGATACTTTGTCCTGAAAACTGCTATTTTTATTATTATTATGCTTGATCCTATCCATTCTCCAGGTTGGGGCATGAGGCATTTTGTTGCTTGTCTTTTTTCTCAGGCATGGATTATATCTACACTTGTTGAGGGCTCAATACAATAGATATTCAGTACTAACTGCTAGTACAAATACCATCCTGTATTGTGTATTTTTCCCCTAAGGAAACAGGAGATCTAGAGTCTTTCAAGTGTTCTATATGTAGGAGGAAAGAAGAAAGACACAGAGAGTAAATATTTCTTTAGTTATTGTCACCTTGGTAAAAAGGATCATAGAAGACTTCAAAAGCTATGACTTACAGCCCCAGTTACTGCTTGTGCTACAGTAGGATCCAACTAGAAGAACCAATTAAAAAAGGTGAGTTCCAATGTGTTGGTTCCTAGACAAACATTAATTGGAAGACAGCTCCATGCCCAGAAATTTAAAATCAAAATAGAAAAGAATTCAGGGAATTGAAGAATTATTTTTAACAAATAGGGAATAAAACCTTACAGAGTTAATGTTCACCTAATAAAGACTGTGAAATGGATCAAAAGGGAAAATTAACAAGTAAGCAGTTGAGAGAAGGTGAAGTTTCCAAGTTCTTCTGGAAATAACTGACCTAGGGAATTCAAGTTTAGTAGAAAAAATATAAATCAAAATCAGAGACCTGCAAGTGAGAAAGAGAACAAGTAGAGATATCAGGAAAACCTGACTTGGGTCACATAGAGAAGACATGGGCAACATGGAATGGAAAAGAACTGTGAAATTTCACTACACACTAACCATTTCTGGATTTTCCAAACTGTACAGACAAATCTAAACTTTGTGTGTGCTGTCCATTACTGCACTGGACCTTACAGAGCATATAAAATATATTTGGAAGCCATAATCATAAAGTTCAAATTTTTTGTCATGATATATTGACTTAACATTAGAAATATTGATTTAAGCTGAAAATGAAATTATGAATTACCTTAAAGGACAATAAACATTGAGGCTAACTTTGGAAATAAACAATGTTTATTACATACAAGCCTGAAACAAGGTCTTTTCTAGAAACCAAAATATTTAATGTATTGGCTTTCTCAATTTGTTCTACATTTTATAACATAATAAAAGATAATGCAAATGTGAACAGATGAAAATATGTCAGAAAGTAAAATATGAGGAAGTAAGACATGGATGTCAATACACTGCCATTTTAGAAAAATACTATTTTTTTTTAGGTTCTGCAGTACCATTTATCTATTTTAAATAACAGAAATGAATTCTTAACAGTACATGTCTCTTTACAAATAATTATGATTTATTTCCACAGGAATGTTACAGTAATACTTAAAGGTCCTCTGTGAGATTTTTGTCATCCTCAGTAGTACTAGTAAGTAAAACTTTATTACGTCAAAAGTTTCATCTATAGAGCTAGGAGATGAATCCTATCCTCACAATATAGTTCCATCATATCTAATAAAACAGGTCGTGACCTTTTTTTGTTTGTTTGTTTTCCCCAGCAGACCTGGAGATTCAGATTAGAAGCACAAAATAAAGCTAGAATCACTGGAGTAGTAAAGATCCTGCAGTGATACCTTCACATCCTGTGTGACTTCTCCAGGAAACATATGAGTAAAAATAAGAAAACCATGCAACTGTCAGTTCACTCAGCCATTCACTGGCTCTGAAAACACACAGGGAGAAAAACTATGAAAAAAGGTGCTATTTTTACTGACATTCTTAATTTTTTAGTTAGACACTGTTTGCAAAGTGTTTTCTTATGCTTGGATGATCAACAATAAAAAAATTGAAGTGAAAATGTGCTGGATAAGTGTTATTAGTAAAAATATGGATTGTTAGGCAAAGTGATGTTTCATGATACAACACAAAAAATAAACAAAAACTCTTGAGGTAGAAACTGTTTTGCATTGAAAAGTCAATGAATATTGATTTTAATATGAACTATGTTTGGTTTATAATCCTAGCTACGGAAAAGATTTTGCTAGTTTCAAAAGAATAATGTGACAAATAGAATTGTAGAGGATTTTTCTCATTGGACTAAGTAAAAAACGTAATAAAACAGTCACAGAGCTTTCAAAGATACAAGGCTTTTTATCTATTAAAACGCATAGATCAAAATGTTGATTCTGTTTATGCTGGCATTTAATTGAACATTAAACTACATCAAAGATACTATTAAGAAATGAGATTAAGTGGGTGTACAATCTCCTTCAATATCAATAACTGAATTTTTCAGCCACTCTGAGAATATGTTTCTAGAAATCAGGAGAAGCAGGACCTACTAATCAGGGCCTGGAGTTTGGGAACATCTCTCTGGCTTGGTTACTAATGGAAAATTCTTTTTCTTTCTGGTTAACGTGGATATAAACATCATTTCTCTACCTCACCGCCCTCTGCAATACTAAAAAGGGAGAAATTAGCATATAGTCAAAGAAGTATGTGAATGTGACTAAATGAGTATGTATATTTAATGGGTGTGGGTAAGAGTGTTAAAAAGCTTTTACTCTCTAGTATATGCCATGCATCCTGGTGGGATTCTGGCTGTGCAGTCAATACTCTCTTCTTACCTCACTGGATGAATGTTGTGTACATCCCTGCATGAATGTACATGTACATTTACACAGAGTTGTCCACACAGTTCAACAAGAAATTGTTGCTAGAAGCTTTCCTATGGAAAGATAAGCTTTGCTGTTTATTCTGGTTAAAAAACACTATTCAAAACCCATCTGGGGGGAATTGTACACTTGTAAGTAAAAGTAGATTAGCATAATTTAATCAGCCTATATCTGCTGGACACACTTGTCATCTCCTCAAAGACTTAATAGTGCACTTCTTTTGTCTGTCCGTTGCTCACTCTCACAATAATCCCTGAGAATATTCCAGACACGTTTCTATGTAAGACTTGTTAGGAATTAAGCAAATTTTAAAAACTGGAAACAGAAAAAAACTAATTAGGAAATATTTCCTGCTCAGATGCAGAAGTCTCCCTGGTTTTACATATTGCATCGTAACCATTAGCACTAACTGGCAATAGTTTTTTTAAAAGAAAGGTAAACTAGGATATATTTCAGTAGTCAAGAGGATTTTGGTCTTAAGAGGATCTATTGAAATGCTCACTGAGAACAACAGAATGATTGGCTTTGTTATGATGCATATAGAAAAGATAGTCCATATTATTGATAACAAAAAACACTTGTTTTTTTTTTTGTTGTTGTTGTTCTTGGTGAGAAATGGTTCTGGCTTTGACTAAAGGCTCATGTAGCCTCATATCGAGTCTGTAGCATTGACCACTAATGAGTGGTGTAAGAAAACAGGGAAGAATAGGACAGGAATGTTCTAATAATTTCTAGAATATTTTCCCAGCACCATGACTGGTGATTCAGAGGCTTCCTTAACCAGAAGAGTTTTCTTCATATTTAATAACCTGTGATAGATATTTGTCTCATTAATTCGTCTAATCCCTGTCAAAAAGTTCCTTATCTTAGAAATCCATTAATGTTGAAATTTTTCTTCCCCAGATTTTCCATTTTTTCCCTATTCACTATCTCCATGCCAGATCCAATTTTAAAGATCATTACTGCATTTTTTCTGTGCCCCTTCTTCCCCTTCTTCCAGCTGTCATTTTCCAAGCAGTCGACTCTTGGTCTTGCAGTTTGTTCCTTGTGCAGTGCTGATATGATCATTCTTTCTCCACAACAAAATGGTTCAAACTTTGCTTTAATATAGCTGTTCATAATCTTACTCTTTTAAATAGAAGCAGGGCCATATTTTTGCTGTAGATACATCAATGCAATTCTTGTGACAGGTGTAGGAATTTTCTAAAAAAAAGAAACCTGAGAGCTGTAGTCTTTCTGTACACAGCCCATCACGATTAGAGAGACACTGTTTTATCATGGATATATTTCTTTCACAACCCAGTTTATACTAGATAGCTACTTTTTCTGCAGCTAAAATCTGGCAAAATTAACAAAAACTTTTAGTTACAGTGGTGTAAATACTGCTTACATCCTCAAGTAATGTAACCAGAGCTCTTGTTGACTAGTAACAGGTCTCTGATATCAGTGTCATACCTCTGCAGGTCATATTCTGCTGTAGGCAAGTAATTTCTTTTCCCACATTAACCCAAATATATAGGTTGTTTCTGAAGAGACTAGAGAAAATGGAGGGGTTTTCTGGGTTTTATAATCTATGCTTCTGTCTCACTGAGAACAACCCAAATATGAATAGATAATTAAAGGCATGAATTGCTTATTCTTACATTCCTAATGTACATACTTTTAGAATCCTGTTAGATTAATTATATATTATATTAAAATTCATTCTTGCAATTAACTTTCTGTTACATGATTAGGTAATAATTACTGTTTACAGATCAATGGAGTCTGTTAATTATGCAGATACTTTTAGTCATATTTGGAGATGGTCAGCAAAACGTTTTTCATTTCTTTCTGGTAAGTGGTTTTGAGAATTTCAGATGCTATGGGTGCTGTTGATATCCATGTCATATAGTTGTTCAAAAAGAGATTGCAATGAGCTTTATATGGGTCTGTGGTGTAAACCAATTCAGGAGCTGATGAAGAAGGCAACAGCTTACTTGCTAAGAGTTATAACTCAGCATGAGAAGCTGATTTGAAGTTGTTGAGCACAGAAACAGAGGAATTCTGGCAATCATAAAGGCTCTTCATGTTATTTATTAATTGGCACAAGGCCAAATATAGAAACAGACTTAAAGACCTTAGGTAAGTTCATGAGTATCTGCCAGTCCAAGTGGTAAAATAACCTCCACAGAAGGTGTCACTATAAACTGGGAACCACCTTTTCCCTTTCTCTTACGACACCCTTTAAATTGAACAGCATCTAAAAGTCAACAGGACCATAGAGGATTAACCTTGTCTAAGGGCCAAACTACTACCCAGCCTCTCTCTCACTCCCCCTTCTCAACAGGACACAGAAGAAAATAGGATAAAAAAGTTTGTGGGTTAAAGTAAAGACAGAGAGATCAATTATCATTTACAATCATGGATAAAAAAGGTTTACCTGGGTAATTTATTGCCAATTACAATAAAAATATAGTTAATAATTTAAGTAGTAGGAAACAACATTAAACCGACACCTTTCTTCTTCACTCCTTCCCATTCCCACCCTCACCCTTCACCCCTCCCGACTCCTCTGCCCCGCGGGGCGCAGGGGCCGGGGGTCGCGGCCAGCCCATCCCAGCCCCTCTGGGCCGCTCCTCCCTCCCCCCCCGGCTCCCTGCTCCAGCGCGGGCCCTTCCCCGGGCCGCAGTCCTTCAGGGACAACCTGCTCCCGCCTGGGCTCTCCACGGCCGCAGCTCCTGCAGGAAATATCCCCCCGCTGCGCTGTGGCGTGGGGCCCTCCCCGGGCTGCAGGGTGGGTCTCTGCTCCAGCGGGGTCTCTCCAGGGCTGCAGGGGATCCCTGCTCCGGGCCTGCAGCCCCTCCTGCCCTCCTCCTCCTCCGGCCTCGGGGTCCCTCTGCTGCTGCTCCCTCCTTGGCTTCTTCCTCCTCCTCTGCCTGGGCCGCCTTTGGCCCTTGCTGAAACCTGTTTTCCCCCCGGCGCCCCCAGCTTGGCTGGTAGGGTTGTTCCATCAAAGTCACATTAAAAACATTTCATGAGAGATATCACACAATATATAGGAAGAAGTAGAGTCTTATATAAAACTTTAAGGATCTTTAAGTTATTTTCTTGATCTAAAGATTTATGTCTCAGAAATTATGGAAAGATGTGCAAGCTCACAGTGAAGTTAAAGAGACATTCTGGTAAGAGATTTGCTATATGTCTTCAGGCCTTCTGTAAATGGCTGTGGTTCTATTCATAGGTACCATGCAGAAGCCCTGAAGAAAGATGGCTGAAAAAAGGGGTCTGACAACAGGAATATATCTTTGTTAATAAGCTCTTTTAGAAATCTGAACAATCTTCCAAGATGTCTTCTCTTCTCATTTCCTTTCTCTTATATTAATTAATTTTCAAATCATAATTGATGGATATGTTTCAAGTAAACCATAGTATGTCAAACTGATTTATAGAATAAAATGTGTATTTACTATTCCTGGATCCTTCTTCAATTAATATTGTAAAGCGTATGCTATTTATATATTCAGGGAGGCAATTTGTCAGGACAATCATTATTACCTCTTCCACCCTTAACAATAGGAGTTCTTAGAATAAAACTCCAATATATATATGAGGGGTTTTATAATCACAGGCTCATACTCATAGCTTCCATATTTGTATATGGAACTGAATCTTAGTTTAGATTTCAATTTAGTCTTAAAATAATCTGTATTAACTTGAGTTAGCTTTGTGCTTATATTTCCAGTTAGCTTTGGTTTTATATTAACCTTCTATTAATAATCAGTGAAAAATGCAGAAATATTCAACTGGTTTGACAGCAAAGACCCCACCCCTTTTACCTTTGAACACATGAGTTTGTACCCCTGAAATGAAAGATCAGCCTCATTAGATCAAAACACGCATGTAGTGAAAAAAGGGACAAAGAGGGATATACACTTTGTTAAAAATGGTAAAAGTACTACATGTTTTCTGAAACTGATCTAAAAGGAATATGGTTCCAGGTTTTTCTCTGGGATTCACCTCAAGCTGTTCAAGTTTCAAAACAAACTAACTAGATAAAAATATAGAAATATATGTTGAACATCTTATCAAAAATAGTATTTGAAAGACATGTTTCTCCACAACTTTTATGGTGCATGATGAGTTTACGTTTAGTACTCATAATTTCAGCAAACAGCAAAAACCAAAAGCTAACTGAGCTGATTCACATCATCTCCACAACTGAATTACTCTGATTTATAGTGACTAAAAATTTTGATAATTCAGATGAAATATGTGGAAGTTCTCTTGGGAGTTATTAACCTGTCTATCCTGGTCTTTGAAGAAAGGTTGCGGCCATGAAAGCAGTCCTGGTAGAACTGAGTAAGTACCAAGTCCTCAATTCCTATGTTCACACATTAGTTTATTAGCACTAGATAATATCATAGGTGTTTTAAGAAGGCCAGGTTCAATGTGTGTTTTAACAGAGTCAACAAAGTAAAACTTAAAATGTTCGGGTGAGTTATCTGGCACTGTCAGAAAGCACACACTGTTAGTCAAATATTCAGCTTAATCTTGTTACACTATATTGAATCTATTATCTCTTGATGGTGTCAGTAAGTACTGTTAGCAGGGTGACTGAACATCAGGGAACAAAGAATTGTACTGAAACATCTGTTTTTCAGACATCCAATTAATATGAATAGTCATTAGCAGGGCAGTTCTCAAAAAGATACAGCAAAAGTTCAGAAGTTTTCCTGATGTAACAGTATGTCATTCCTATAAACCCAATCAATGAAATAAAATCCCCTAGCTTTTCATTTAGAAACAATCAGGACTTTATGATTCAGGGAGTCTGGCTAATGAGACATGGAGTGTTCACACGAAGTCATTAGTTTAATTTAGCCTAAGTCTGCAGTCCTAGTAAAGTAGTTACCTGGTAGTGGCCTGTGCAACAGGCAGTGTTGATTTCAGATGAACACGGATACCCAAAGGTAGTTTTGCCTTTACACCTAGTGGAAGATTTTCTAGTCATTTTTTTTTTATTATTATAGTTTTATGCAGGATTATGATCAAGTAACATCACCTTGTATGAGTGTGTAGAGCACTTGAAGATTAGAGCTGCAAAAAAGTAAATAGGTGCCAAGTTTCTCAGGTTGCCAAGTTTCTCTAAATCCAGTGTAGTACATGATCAAGAGTTAATTGCACTTTCAAAAGGCAGAGATCAGTTCTATTGGAGAACTTATACCCAAAGTTAGCCATTTAAGTCTAATGTTATCAAAATCTCTAATTATGAATTTACTATCCCAAAGTTAGATCCCTTTACCTAGAACTGAAGGAATTCAAATAAAATGTAAAAGTTTGAAAAGAGAAGTGAAAACCAGAACTATGTACTGTTCTTGATTAAAAAATAAAACCCATCTTTCTGTTATTATTTCATAGCAAATATACTATATAAGAACAAAGAAGAGATAAGAGAAGCAGAACCTGCTAACATCTGCAAACCCAGTATGTTTAAAGTCATGTACACATGTAACATGTTTTAATGTTTGTTTTGTTAATGATTGTAGAAGATTCTTATCTATTCATAAACTTTTTGTGAAACATACTTTAATAACTCTTCTTAGGGAGGATCTCAATATTGTCACTTCCACTTCAGGATGAATTAAGGTTACCCAGTGTAAAAAAAGTCTAAAAATACATTACTAGTCTACGAAGTCTTGAATCTATCTATAGCATAATTGAACATGATATTTGTTCATATTTCAGTGAAAATTTACATGAAATACATTATTAGGCATGTCCTTAATTTTAGTAGCAGAATAACTTGAGCATCCAAAGAGTTAGCTTCTTTTTACTCTTCTTGCTGTAGATAAACCTCTTGGCAGAAAGGACATGCTACATTCACAGGTACCAAGTGAAAAAATAATCAGCACATAAAAATGCACAGGAAGTACTCAGATGTCTTGTGCTAAGGCCGTTGATCTGTATGGGAAATACTCAGTTTTGGATCTTGTTCCTTCAGTATTACACAGTTCTCATTAAAGAGTAAAGTAGATGTCATCTGTGGATACAAGACCAAAACCCAGGCTGAGCGTTCCAGCAACGAAGTCACCTAAAAAGTTGAACTCTTTATCATGATCCCTTTTTGTACCATTTCTCAACGTGAACTTCAGGGCGAGACTGCAGAATCCTTGCAGAATATGCTTAGGTACCATCGTTCCCATGGGACTAAGACAGAAGTGAGATGTATCTAATCATTAACAAAACAGCTTGTTCTGGGCTTGTTTTGAGACATACCTTCTAGACACAGAAGAAAATTTCAGGCTAATCAAGAAGAGACTTTCAGAAGTGATTTTAGATCATTAAATTTATTTTTAGATCACAGTTACATCACAGTATAAGTGCTATTTTTAAATGACAAAGGTAAATATATACCATGACAATAGGAAAGCTTTCTAGTTCCAGGGATAATGTGTCCTGACTAATATCCCACCTCTATAGCAAAATGGTATGTGAATGATGGCCATCTACCTCCTTTCTTTTCTTCCCTCTTTTATGATATGATTTTTGCACTAGCAAAACATGGACATAGGGGATGACCTACAGGTCTTACAGACAGGGTTATGGGTAGACTTGGGTTACTGGACTATTATGTAATGTAGCTGATCCATATTACAGCTATACAAAATGTTTATATAAGAAGCCATACCTTTTTGTAGCTGTCCAAGAATATTTATTTCTCTGTTGGATTAATCCTACAAATTACACAAAACAAGTCTCCTTCTGTCATTCAATGTCCCACCACTGCTGACTATTTTAATTTCTTTCAGACAAACCACAAAATTCTAAGACTGAATCATTGAGGGACTGTAGTCCTCATTTCATATTCAGGCGGAGCACTGGGAAATGACCAAAATGAGAGAAATTTAATGTTGTTATACTGTGCACCACTGTATTTACTCTGTTGTTTGTTGCAGCAGGACATTTTCTGTTAATTTAATTGAGAAGTAAAACAAATACAGTCAAGATACCATCAATCCCTTAGAAGATTTTTACTATAAAGAGCAATGTTTTTTCTTAAAATAAAAGTTACAAAATCTCATTTCCTTTCCTGTTATCTATGTTCAGGTGGACCTGTCTTTTTTTAAGTGAGAACAAGATAAGCAATGAAAACCAATTTCAAGAAACATTCTTTAACAATGAAAATGAAATTAAAACCCCAGTTACATTCTGTACATTTTTTCATATTGCTGAACTCTAACAGCCACTACATGGAATAGTGTCAAAAGGGGAATGGTCTCTCATTTTAGAGTGTGATTTCTTCTGTTTATTCATGGCATGTGATGACAAGAAGCAGATGGGTGACAATGATTATCCTGTAGGGAAGAAAAAAGAAATCCACGGAACAAGCAAAGACAAATAGTTGGTCCAAGTATAATGAATAACCTATTTTTTAGCTTGATCCTGAAGTGATACCTTGGTTGATTGACTTATTCTGGTTAATAATTTCCTCTCAATTTTTTCCTGATCTAACAGACAACTGAATGCATGATGGACTCAGTGCTTCCCAGAATTGGGAAATATTGTCCAGATCCAGTAAAGAACTCATGCATCTTAGTTGCTTTTGTGCCCTAGCTCATCCTCAGAAGAGGAGCTCCATCAAACCTGTACTAGTTTAGGCACGTGTTTTTTCCCCAAAAGACTCAAAAGAACTTGACCACTTGGAAATAGAACTGGAACGTATGTGAAGTAGGCACAATCTCACATATTTTGCGGTATTAAAGAATGGTGGGCACAAAAGCCCTGTGGACTTCTTTCCTCCAAAATATCTGTGCTGCAACAAGTATTTCCCAATCATGTTAATGGAGTCAGTGCTGTAGTAGGTACTGGTGAATGTTAGTTCTACTATCCTCAGCCTGTCAATAACACCACAGCAGTTTATTTAAGCCCACAACAATAATCTCATGGTTGGTTATTTCTTTATGGCAGGGAACACTGTTATTAAAATCTGTTTCCTCTCATGATCTTCTGGAATGGTTCTTTCTTTCAGGTTTCTGTCTACAAAATATAGTAATATATTTTTTATATCTTGCAATGGTATTGTAGGCTAATCATATTAAAGATTGTGGCATTCCATGGTGTTAGTCCATGTATGGATTACAAAGAAATGTTGCAATGTCTATCACAAAATCTAGTCTCTGTGGAGTTTTTTGTCAGGGTTCTGATGGCACTCACAGGTTGCATCTAGGGTTGCTTCTTCCCCATCTCGGCTCACAGCACTGAAGCCTTTTTCCGCCCCCCCAGGCTGTCAGTCCCTGCCTCAGAGACACTGTAGGACATTGGTCTCCAGCTCTGCCAGAACTGTGTCCTGTCTGGTTATGGAACCCACCAGACCTCTCCCATCAATGGGCCAGTGTTCAGTCCTGGCCTTGGCCTGTCCCTATCCCCAGTGAGATGCCAGAGCCCAGGGCTGGAGCTGTGCCCTGCTGCCCCCAGTTCCTCCTGGTCTGCCTTGTTCCTGGCTGGGGTGTTGGGACCAGCCTTGGCTACCAGGCTGTCCTGGGTTGAGTGAGTGGTGGAGTTTTTTGGTGGCAGGGGAAGGGGCTATTGGGGCGGCCCCCTGTGAGAAGCTTCTCGAAGCTCCCCCAGCTCCACGTCAGCTCCACTTCTGTTTGGAAAATTGAGCCAATCGGCTGCGCCTCTGCGACAACGTATTTAAGAAGGGACGTGGTGATGGGCAGTGGGACTTGTGAGGAGGAGTTGCTGCAGCTGCATGAACACCAAGGTCAGTAGAGGAACGGAGGAAGAAAGGAGGGGGGAGGTGTGCCGGAGCAGAGACCCCCCTGTATCCTGTGGTGAGATGGCAAGGCGGCCCCCCCCGCCACCCATGGAGACCTACGGTGGAGCAGACATTGATTTACAGCCTGCTGTTCCTGCTCGGATGATCAAGGTTCTGTGACCGAAGAAGGCCGGGGTCTCATGGGAAAAGGTAGCCCCGTTGCTGTAATTCAGTGCTGGGAGGATTGCAGCATGCGGGGGAGTCCCACGCCGGAGCAGCTCGGGAAGGGCTGCAGCCTGTGGGAGAGAATCCAGTCGGAGGAAGTTAGTGACCCATGACGGAGCAGTGTGGGGAACGCTGCGGCCCATGGGAGGAATTCAAGTCGGAGAAAGTTTGTGGAGGACTGTCTCTTGTGAGAGGGGGACCACGATGGAGCAGGGGAAACAAGTTCCAGAAGCTTCCCCCACCGAAGATGGAAGAAGTGACACCACTGACTGCACCCGCCATTCCCTGCCCCTGTGCCGCTGGGGGGAGAAGGTAGAGATATGAGGAGCAAAGCTGAGTCCAGGAAGAAGGGAGGGGTGGGGGAAGGTGTTCTCAAGATGTGGCAATGCTTCTCACTGTCCTACTCTGTTAAGTATTGTTAGTGTCTGTAATAAATGTATGTTCTTTTTTTTCTTCCCCTAATGAGTCTGCCTTTTGCTCGTGATCATAAAAGGGGGATTTTCCCCCATCCCAGTCCTATCTTGAACCCCAAGCCTGGGTCTCTGTCCCTTCTCATTGCCGGAGGGGAAGGGAGAGAGAGGTGCTGCATTGTGGCTGGCTGCCAATCAGGCCTAAACCACAACACAGGCCTTGCCTTGCTGCCCTGGTAGAGTGTCCATGGCCCCTGGCCCCCGGCCCCAGGGAACTTCCAACTCCTATATCATCCAGAGACTTCTGGAGTTATACCACAAACATCATAAATGATCAACGTTCATTTAAAAATAACTCCATTTTAAAATAAATGATCTTTCTTGCTTAAATTAAGATAGCTAACTAGTTTTGAAAGTTGTCTTGATAGACCTTTTTAGTTTTGATGAAGGTGTTCAAATAGACACTTTTGTACTTCTGAAAAGGAGTATTAGATCAATATTACGGGCAGGGTTCCTCTCCATTGTGATTTACACTACAGCCGAAAGCAAGTCTTTCAAAATCATGAGGGAAGCCTCTGCATCCATAAGCTAATGATTGTCTCATGGAGCACAGAAATACTGAAGCCTTTCTGTCTTGGGAATGGGTAGTGTTATTAGACTCACCAATGCTTAATGCAGCATGTGGTCAGAGATTTTCACATCACAGCAGTGGAATTCATAAGTCTCTCTTCAGAGTGTATATTTTGACACCTAACAAAGCCTGAGTTTGTGTCACATCCTTTCATGTGATACTGTAGACGGGGAAGAAGCATTAATAGCCTCTCTACTCTTTGAAACACCGATTAGGTGCTCCTTGAGAAACCCCAAGGTTCACTTAAGGATCTATATCTAAGACCTTTGTCAAAGGTTTTTTTGTTTGGACATGAAAACTGTGTTCAAGAGATATTCAAGGTAAACTTATACACAAATATGCAGAAAAGCTGTATAATTGCACAAGGATTGCTTCTTTAAGGAACATCATGAAACAGATGTGTAAGGTTCTAATCTTGGAAATGCTAGGACCACTTAAGCTATTACTCCCCGTTTTCTTCTTTCTGTTTTGGTACTTTCCTTTATTTCTTTGCTAAAAAAACTCTGACTATGCTTGCAGATTTGCAGGAACAAATCTTCCTGCAACACATCAAACAATATGACCCTTGGAAATCAGGATAAGGTTGCAATACAGGCACAATGCAGGGAAGAGTGCCAGAAGTCATACAGTAGTAAACAACACTCAAAACATCAGACCAGAATCGCTGATTCCATGATTGCCACTTTAAAGCTACTAGTTCAGTCTCTCAGGTAAGTACTTTAAAGATCTGCTAGCTCTAAAAGAATGTAAACAAGATCAGTAGAGCCTTTTGTGAAAGTTTTTAAAAATGTAATCAGGTTATTTTAAACAACTACCCAGATTTTATGATTTACTGCAAGTGTGTTGAAATGACAAACTAAAGGAAACAAATTATGAAATAAATACAAAAATAAATTATCTTTTCTTTTTCTTCTTATCCACTGTGTTTCACAATAGCAGAAACTGGAGATTTTATGTCTAGTGACACACAATTTATTGTTGTTTGGGGATGACTGAATGATCAGTTAATTCTAGTGGTGCATATGTGGGATTGATATAATTTTCTATTTTCTTTCGCAGGGTGAATCTGAATGATTCACAAGCACAAGGCTACAGTACAGATGGATTCTTGGATAAGTTATTGATTTATCTGAATCTAGTATTTCTCACATTCCCTTCCATGGTGAGCATTTTGAATTTAAAACTTCAATGAGAACAATGTCTCTAGATAGTTGAAAATTTCCAATTACTCCAAGAGATAAGTTCTCCCAATGACATTTTAGATCAGTGGCTGAGTCAGTGCTTTGGTAACATGTAACTGTGAACCCTTGAGCTAATATCCCCTGGAAATGATACTTCCAAGAACAGTATTTTTTCTTACTTTCATCTCTTCAGATGGCCTGCAGCAGTGGCTGCCTCAGATATTGATTAGTAAGCTGAACTCTAATGAAGCTGAAGTAGGGGACACTCAGTTGAACCTGTTTGCATGTCAGTGCTGAATTTCACTTATTACTGTAGTGAAAGCATATTGTCTTACTGTATTCATTGCTCTGATGCTGTACTTCAGAGCTGATCAGGTACTGAAACCTTCTGGAAAGAATCCAGTTCTAAATTTAACTACTAAATAAATAAGTTTGACACAGATAAAATTACTATCCAATAATACAGTGATAAGTCCTCATTTAATATGCAGTCCTCTTTACAGTACAACATGTAGTTTTTATTTCAAAGAATAATTAGGGATAGGTTCTCAGTTTCACTTTAATTCAGTATAAACAATGCTTTTGTTTCAAACTGTATTGCATTGCATCAGATATTATTGTTAAAATTAATGTTTTCTGATATACATTGACAAAAGCTCTTGTAGCTTAAGTGACCAACTTACTGAAATATATTCCCCCCCCCCCCCCCCCCCCCCCCCCCCCCATATTTTAAAATTTTATATTTCACTTTATAAATCTCTCCTCAGGGTGGTATGCTGTCAAGAAGACTACTAGAAAAAATGTATTGAAAGGCCACAACCTGGTGGTCAGGAAAAGAAAGGCAAGTTACTTATCTGCTACTGAATTTAGTCAGTGTCTTGCTGTTTACTATGCTAGCATCTCAAAGACAAATATTTTGATACAGCAAAACATATAACAATGCCTTTAAGTCCTAAGATAAGCATGTGAGGAACTATAATTGACTTTAACTCCACGAAAACAATGTAAGTTTTTTGATTTCTTGTGCCTTCAATGATTGCATATGGTAAACCAAAGATAGTTCTGGATTTGTACCTTCATAGCTTTACATTTCTAATGGTAAAGTCTTCAATCTTGGGAACACAGCTGCTGCCGTGCCAATATTCATGCAATCAGACTACTCTCTGAACATTCCTACTGTTCTTCAAGTTATCATCAATGCATAAGCAGACATTTATGAAATACTTATTGGAGTGAACTACTTATTTACAACTTTCCTTATATATTTTGAGTTATGTACTTCCTAGAAGCCCATGCTGTGGAATAAGGTTCCCACTGGAGCAGGTACCATACAAAATTGAAACAAAGATGATCTTGTCTGGTTAAGAAATCTCACAATCTAAATGCAAGTCTCACCAATGCAAACAGAATGGAGAGCCTGAGAAAGCCAGGATTATTTCTTGTCATGCCGAGAAATGATCTCAGAATAGCAGCAACTTGTTATTTATTTATCTATTTTCTGTAGGAACTGAAGGGGGTTTTAAGAAGGACATTAAGAAAAAAGTAATTACTTTTGCACAAGCAAGTAAGTCTCCCACCTCAGTGTACGAAGACAACTTTGAAAGGTGGATTTTGAGGGATTGTAATGGGAATCTTCATAAGGTTTACATTTACTCAGCACATTGTTATCTCCATCCTTTTGTAAGAATAGACTGTCCTTCAGACGTTTTTGTATCTGTTGAGTTGTCACTTATAAGCACTTATGCTGTCAGCAACTTCTAAATTGTATAGTGCACCATTGTGAGACTGGACAATGGCTGTGTTGTAACTGTCTATATTTTTCTCATGCATTTACTTTGGAAGAGGTGGAGAAAATGGCTACAAGATTGATCAGAGGAAAAAAACTGCATTTCCACTGACTACTGAACATAAGATTTGTATTTGATTCCCATCAGTGCTTTGACTCTTACCTGTTTGAGGTACTGCACAAATATGTAAGAGAAACAAATTGCAATAATCTGTATGATTTTGTAATTTATACTTACTAACTTTCCTAGAAACTTTCTCCCACTCATTTGACTGTAGAAACGTCTAAATTATGTCCATTTGAGTGGTTTGTTTAATCAAAAATCCTTTTCACTAATACTGTATTGCTGTGTATGTACCTAAGCTTTTCCTTGCCTTATGAAACTCATGGATGTTGCTTCTAAATCATGACTCGCATGAAGTGCTAAAAAAGGCTTTCTTATTTTAATATCCCCTTGCGTCCTAGAAGAAAGCTCTTATACCCAGCCTGACACAGAGATAGATCCTATTTCACTCATGTGTTTGATAGAACATGTCATCATCATTTGCTATTTTATTTCTTTTCAGCTTGGGATGTGTATGCGTTTGTGGAAGAAGACTGACTTAAAAAGAAAGTAAAAAATAATGTTTTCATTATGTGTTTGGACAAGGCATACATTTTAAGTGATCAGTTTCAGAACCAGACAAAACACTGCTGAAGCTTAAATGACTTCTTAATAGTACTAGGCAATTTAGATGCACTTAGAAGTGACATAGCTTCCATTGCTGGCCAATTGTCAAAATGGTCTCCAAAATGCTCCATTTTTTAAGTGTCTCACATACCTATATATCAAAGTCAATCGCAAACATATTCCTAAGTGTTTAAAAGTAATGTAATAAATTTTGCAGTTTGTGTCTCAGAGATCATTTGCAAACCCATACTCATAGTGACAGCCATATGGTACACAGTTTTAATTCTGACCTTCCACTTTCAAGAGAACCAGCTATTAACTTCTGAATTGTAGCAGTTTTCAAAATTTGTTGAGCTGCAGACTTTGTAAACAATCTAATCCATCAGTAGATATCAGTACTATATGCGAAAATGGAAGAATAATTTGATGGTTACGGGTAAGAAAACAATGAACATGTTAAATTAATGGGAGATATTACTTGCAAAAATGCAAGCCCTTTCAGAAAAGTTCTTTAAAATTTAAATTATTTTCTTCCTCACCTCTAAATCTCATGCTTTGACAGTGTTTATAACATTATTGTGGTTCCTGTTAGTTTTTCATGTGTAAAAGGCCTATACTGATGTTAATGTCTTCATTTTCCTCTTAGGTTGTAAGTAAATGTGGTAGAAGAGTTTATTTTTATAGATTTTGACCATTTCTTCCAAAAATTATATTGAAATTCTGTATCCAGAAAAGAGGTAAGTGGAATCTTGAAATTATTTAACCCTCCTGTTTTCCACAGAACTGAAGGAGCAATAACAGATGGGTTTGAGTAAAACCTAATTTGAAAGAATGATTTATTGAAGCATTAGTATAGTTCGAGCTTATTAGTTTCTTTGCCCACATCCCCAAGCTATCTGTAAGAATGCCAGGAAAATATCAACACAGTTATAATAGTAACATTATTACTATTTTGCTGGCATTGAGGTCCACCACTGATGGGAGCTGACTGTGTTGGGGTTATTCAAACACATGAGAAAAGCTCGTAGAATGTACAAACAGGCTTCATTCAACACAGAAAGGACTGAACATATGTATTAGGGCTCAGCAGTTCATCACCATCAGGCCACAAAACAGCATTCAGGTCTGGGTTTCAGGCCTAATTCTAACGGATTAGGATTACCCATGTGAATAGCTTTGTTCAAATTAAGGATTTTAAGGAAACAGTCCTTCAAAAAAGGATGTTGAAAATCACCACAGTCAAGTTGTTAAGACCTTTCCCTGGATGTGAACAGAGTTTTTTCCTGAGCTTTGCTATTGACTTGTTCTGTGACCTTTGGCAAGTGATTTAGCATATGTGTTTGCACATGTTTTCTCTAGCCTGTAATAACTTTGGAAAAACTACCTTACTCCGAATCAGTGGATTCCTGCCTACAGTATGCATCCCTGTAATATAAATAGCTAATCTACAACCTAGAACTACAGAGCTGCACATTATTATCTCTGCCATCTAGCTAAAATTCCTCCCTCACCAATCTTCAAAGTCTTCAAGAAAACAGGAATGAAGAAATATGAGATTTATTTCCATATATATTCATTATTACAGCAAAGACAAAAGGAGATGAATTCTGATTCAAGGTTTTCAAGTTCTGCTGGGATTTACATTGCTAGTGCAATTTTGCTATTAATGATCACCAAAAAAAAAGATGCTGCCAGTCAGAAACTTGAAAATCCTTAAATTTCCATATTCAGTAGCCTCTTTCCTTTTTTAAAAGGCTTCTCTGTTCAATAATTCATTTTTATTTTTTTTTCTTTTCCAGTTAGGTCATGTATTCCCCGGCATAAAATCTCATTCATATCATTTTGTATTTTCTTTATAATGTTGTAAAACCCTAAAGCTTCCAAAGATAAATATATATATTTGGAAACATATTTATTTATACACAAGTGCAATTAAGTTTATATAAAAAAGTGTTGAGCAAGTGTAAAAGTTTAGAAAACTTATCACATTATTGATTATTATATAATGAAGGGAAACAATCTGAGAGATACTAACCAGAATACATCCTATGAAAACTAGTTTATAGTATAGAGAACAGTTTATTTGCCTAGATTAAGTGGATCCATGGGTTTAGCTTCCAGAAAAGATTTATGTCAGGAAAACAGAACAGTTTCTTCCAAAGTAGAAACTTTTTTACTTTTTCCTATTTATCTAGGACTTTGGAAAGAGATTACCATATCATCTCAAGTGGTATAAAATGGAATTACTTTCTTCTTCTGTGTAGCTGCAACATCCCCACAGAGGTGCCTTATGCTCTAGGCTGGGGGTGTCTTTGACTGCCCTCCCCATCCCTCCCTCTAGTCCCTGAAGGATCTCCTGCAGATCCTGACTCCCATGGAGTTAGCAAACCTTGTAGCATCCTGGCAATCCTAGAAGTTTTTTGTAACATATCACGATTCATAAATAGGTTTTACAGAAACAATGGAAAACATTATTTTTAAGGGTTATGTTGAGAGGCTTTAAGAACCACCTAGCCTAATAAGTTGGCAAGACAAGAACTAATGGAAAGTTGATCTTCTTATGAAGAAGTGTCACTTGTCTTGCACCTAATGTAATGACAACATGAAGTGGGCAGAGGCAGTTATGAAGACCACAAGTAGGGGTGAATGTGACACGAGGCCTGTGACAAGCATGCAACCCTCCCCACTTCTACTGGATAAAATACATTCTGGAGAGTACATAAGAGTTTAAACAGAGTGATACAGGGTTTGGAGACAGAGAGAAGCAAACAGTGGATAGTGTGGTCCAAAACTTCATTAAGGAGCAGCATTGGGACCCCATAAAAAACACAGGAACCTAGTCTTCCCTACATTGATCAAATCTCCTTCAGTTACAGTTTTGCTTAATTATAGTAAACATATTTTGATATAGTGTATAGTTGATGATAATAGAAATATTCCCGACGGGCTGAAGTGTGTCATTCTATTTGTTCTTTGAAGTAAGCCAGAGTATGTATTCATCCTCATTAGGGACTCCTTCGCCACTTCATTGAAAAACCAGTTTGTGAGTCGGCCTGTCAACCTCAGCTGGGTGACCTGATCTGCGAAAGGCAGCAATCTTTAGTTGATGTGCAATAATTCAAGGCAACAAACCGTATTTTAGTGGGTATTGTACAACCACAAGCATTCAATACCACCTTAAGACTACCTTGGGACTTAAGCAATGATCACCTGTGCTGTACTGCAGAGTATCATCTCAGGATTGTCTTTCTCTCCTGAAATATATAAAAGCCCAATAAGTTAAGAAAAATATCATTCCTCAGTGGAAAGTCAAAAGGAGACAAAAAGATATCTGCTCTATACAAAGCCCTAACAGGTCTTGTTTAAACTCAGGAGTAGAACTGAGCAAATAATTAATTATTGTTTTTGTTTCAGCTCTGGAAAAAAATGTTTTGGACTGAACAAACTATGATGCTTTTCTCAAAAGGGAGATTTTTTTTATCATTGAGTAAAAATGCATTTTATTTCAAGAGTTATAAAAGAACAAAAAAAATTTTTGTCTCAAATTACTTTCACAAATGCATTTGCAAAAAAAAAAAAATCAGACAAAAGTGTTACTGTAGTTTTAAAAATCCTGAAATAAAAAGCATTATGTTACTTTTAGATGGCTTATATGAATGAAATGTTTCTGTATTTTTCAGCAGAAATAATAAGGTCGAAAAACACTTCACCTATCCCTACTCAAGAGACTATAGATCATACAGCTGAACTCAGCTCAAAATAGTCAGCTTCTCTTTCAAATTTATTTTTTCTTTTGCATTTATAATAACTTGCTCTGTTTTGCTAACACATTTTAAATTTAATTAATTCTCTGCAGTTATTATACTTCTAGGATAACTATGTAAGAACCAAATGGGCTGCATGAATCAGGTTTACTGAAAGGGAAAAGAAAAATAAATAGAGAAATCTCAAAAATGCAGAAGGAGAAGCACTTTTATCAGGGGCATGATCTTCTGTAAATCAATCAAGAATTTAGATAGAATATTGTGTATAAGAACAGAACTGTCTATCCGAAGCTGAGAAGTAATTTATTTTTTTTCTCATGTTTGACATTTATAGTCACATAACATCAGTCTGTGACCCCAAAATAATGTATTGACATATCTTGGGGAAACTTGGCATAGCACATCTGGATTTTTTTTTCTTTTTAAAGCTTTTCTTTCAAATACCTGCCGTACATTTAAATAGCAAGGAGCTGTTTCAAAAATAGTTGCAGTGGGTAGAAGGAACGCTAATAACAGTACATGCAGATTCTTGCAAAACAGCAGATGCAGAGTTTTCCAGTCTACCTGAATTATTTATGGTTAATTCAGCACATCTCTAGTAATGTCTGAGGCTTTATAGGTCTCTGAAGCACATCTGAGAAAAATGCACCCATATTCACGCACCTGCATACTTTTAATTATAAACTCTATAGATTGTGTGACCGAGTCATTTAGAAATTTTGACTGAATCATTCAGAGAGTAATTTTACACACTTCGTGCTGTGGTTTGCAAAGCCTCACATTTATTTGCAGGCATATTCATTTTAATTCAATGACTTTCAAATGTGATGTGACTCAATAGCATAGAAACACAGGAATCACCATACCATCACAGATCAATGTTTCATCTATTTGGATTTCGGCTGGAATTCTACACCTGGATCCAGTAACACAAAATCCTACCAAAATCAATGAGAATTTGCACTGACATAGGATGCCCAATAGCTGAGATATATGTTGGACATGGTCCTTCAATAATATACAGAAAAAAGCTTTCTCAAAGAGAAAGGAGGCATTTCAGTAACTTTCATGTACCATAGTAGTTAATGTTACTTAATTATTTATTTTATCTTAAGAATGCTTTTTCTTCCTGTGTATATGTATATATATATTACCGTGAATTTTGTAGGTGTGAATATTAGCTAAAATCTTAATTATGCATATTCAAATATGTGCAATCAAAACCAAGTATTTTGTATGTCAAAAATAACCCAAAACCTTGCAATAAATGGATGTTCAAACAAAGAACAAGGTTATTGAACATTTTGACTGGAATGCAAAATATGTGCAAGAAAAAACAGATTTAAAATACAAGTATTTGGATTTGGCAATCTGTATTAAACATTCAGAATGAAAATTAAAACTGTTCAGTGTAACCTTCTGCTTTCTCAGTGTTTAATCATTTCCCTTTCACAGGAACATTTCCTGGACAGGATGGACTAGAGTTTTAGTCAGCCCATGAATTTCCTGTGTTCATGTGCATGTTTTCTTTAATAACAAATACTTCTGTCTTATTTCTGCAGCTGTTACATTGTTCAGAAGGTCCTTTTATTACTACTGTTCTAGGATCAAGAAAGCTGAGTCACTAAGAGTAGGACTTCATTATGTTTGGCCTGTACAATTGCTAAATAAACACAGTTCCTTCTTCAAAGACCTAGAGTATCATAAGTATTTGTAGTGAGGCAATTCAGGTACAAGATTGGACATCAGTGTCTAAAGCCAAGGAGAGGAAGGACTCTCTTCTAATTCAATCCACACTCAGAAGAAGAATGACTGTAAGTTATCCAGATAACTTTTGTTCTCCAAAATGTCTCAAACATACATAATAATCATGGAATACAAAATATCAGAGCATCAGTCGAGAAAGATCAGTGCCTGAGATCTATTTATTTTAGCTTTTTTTTTCTTTGCTTGTTTGCTGTTGTAGGATTTTTTACTGGTTGGTTTGTTTTTAATATTGACCCTCTGCCTTTGTGCTCTTTGTCCTTAAAGTTTAATAGCATTTCGTTACTTCATATTGAAGTTGTCAAGATAAAGTCCATTAAATATTTTGAAGTGCTCAGATAGCATGTTTTTTATGCTACCTATAAAGATATTTCACTTAGGGGTTTTTTTGTTTGTTTGGTTTTTGTTTGTTTGTTTGTGTTTTTTTTTTTTTTGTTTGTTTGTTTGTTTTTTTTTGTTGTTGTTGTTGTTTTTTTTGTTTTTGTTTTTGTTTTACACATGTATTTCCTTGCTTTGCTCAGCAGTTGGTTCAGTGACGTAGGGATTAGAAACAGCATAAACCAGCATAATCTGAAACTAAAGCTTTCTAACCCTAATTTGGTCAGTAATTGTAATGCAAGAAGGAATCCAGTATTTCATAGTACCATTAGTTTGCAAACCTCACTACAGAGAGATGACTATACCTTGGATGTTGTACCCACAAAATCCTCCGTTACTTTACTTGAAAGTCAAAATCAGAGTTCCTGTGCTGAACATAATCCATCTTGCTTTCACCCACAATCTGGCCCTCACAAGGCTCTGGTTAAACACTTCTCCCTCAACTGTTAAGATGCAAATACACTGAAAATATTTCTAAACCAGTGTCATGATAGATGATGTGAGGATTCCTTCTTGTTATCAGTGCTTTAAAACAGCCAGTTTACCTCAAGCTCATGCAGTCAGCTATGCTGTTACACTATCCTACGGTGTGCAATATAGACGGGATCAACAGTTGTGACACCAGAATTTTGGGAAGAGAAAATTCCAAATAGCAGTAAACATCTCTGAAAATTAAGATGTCCAAGTGTCTGTGTATTAGCAGCCTTTAATAATATCTCCTCTCTTTTGAAAACACAGGGTTAATGTATGTGCAGAAACAACACCATGGCTGTTGGTGGGTTCCAAGCCTTTATAGATGAATTCCTTTGCTGTTGTTACTCTTTCTCCTGAACCCATTGCTGTTCACCTCTGCTGCCACATCTGCCTCTTCCTCATCCCATTCTGGAACAGCTGCTGTTGATGCTTCCTCTTTTCTCCTAGGCTTCATCCATCCCTGCTAATATCAGGAGCGTGATGGAGAAACACATGAGCTTAGTGGGACCAGCACAAACCTGACACAGTTTATTAGTTGAGTCTCTGTTCACTGTCACGGCTTGCTATACACGTCTTGCTGTTGAGTGTTGGTATTCTTGGATAGTGTGAGATGAATGTCACTATCAGTAAAAAAACAGATGCACAATTATAACAATGTTATTCTAAAAAATCTGACAATTTGCAAAAGTAACAATCAAAAAAAAAAAAAAAACAGAAAAAAATTATAATAACATAATCTCCCTTAGATTTGAACTGCCTTGCAGTACAAGCATTTATGATCTCCCTTAATAGGCAATTAGAAATTCTGAGTTGTTTCCAGTAACTATGAGGCTTTTAAAAACTCACCAAAAAAAAAGGTAGTGAGAAAAAAAGAAGTCTGGAGGGTTGTAATGAATTCAGATAAAATCCAAGATGCCCACAAAACAAGACGCTGGCTAACTCTCAGGAAATATTTTTTTGAAAAGGACTGGAAATACATATTTATCAGAATGCAGAAAGAACCACATTCATGTATTCGAAAAACAGTAACTGGTACAAATATAGATAAATTGGCATTTAGATGCCTAAAACTTAGGTCTACTTTGCCTAAACAGGGTTCCTTATGAGCTAGGCTGATCACCAAAGAAGGAGATCAGTTCTTTTTATTTTCTGTACAGAGGATCCCAGCAGTATCAATTAAGGAGGGAGTGAGTTAAGAAACAGCCAGGAGAAAACCCTACAGGCCTGCACCCATCCAGGATTCAGCTCTCCAAAGCTCCTTCTGAGGGTAATTTATCTATGCATCAGAGCACACCCTTTTAGGAGAGGGCCTCTAGAAGAGGGGAAAATAACAAATGGAGGTGATGATTAGTTAAGACAGAAACACAAAGACGTGTGGAACCAAAATGCGTGTGTAAGAAACTGTAAGTTATTTCGGTTGAAATGTAGAGATAGAAAGGGAACAATTTAGTGACTGGCATCTGTGGTTATTTGAGACATGCCAAGGTTCTTTAAAAACCTTATAAGAAAAAGCAGTTAACAAGGATCAAAATAATCCTTGTGGAAATTTCAGTTTTTGCAGCTGATATTGTGGTACAATGCAATTATGATATGATATGATATGATATGATATGATATGATATGATATGATATGATATGATATGATATGATATGATATGATATGATATGATGTGATATGGTGTGATATGATATGATATTATATTATATGATTTTATATGATATGATATTATATGATATTAAGAGTATGCTGCTTGATCTCCAATTGCCAGTTGAACAGTGGTGCAGGTCTTTGTCAGTTCTTGTGTTATACCCAAATGCTCTGTGAGTATTTTGGATACTCTTGTCCTTCTTAATCTTCACTGGATGGCTTTATTTCAGGCAACTGAACTGATCCCAGAGTCTTTATATGACAGATAGTTGTGGAGGCTATTAGTTGTTTTACTAGTTCTGGTATTTGAATGCTTTACTCCTGCTAACAAAATAAATCAAGCTTTGGGTTTAAGAAGCTTGACTAGCCACTATGAACTTCTCAGCTGTTCATCTGATTTACTTCTTTTTTTTGCCTTTAAATTCTCTTGACAACCAGAACGTGTCATAATTGAAAAATGTGACGTGCTAATGAACAATATTTATCAAGACTTAAAATATTCTCTGTGAAAATTCCAGTTTTGTAGGTGATTTTTTTTTTTTTTTTTTTTTTTTACTTTGTCTACTTTACTTTCCACTGGGAAAATCAATTTTGTTTTTCCTATACAGTATGTGCAGAATGGAATATTTTATTTTATGGAATTTATTTTAGAATTTTGTTTTGAATCAGATGAAAATTAAACCTTTTCTTTCCCCACATTTTTTTGTTAGAGAAGTGAAGCATGTGCCAGAGTTGTCTCCTGTAGACTGAGCAGCTGAAGATATGGTTTACTTGGTGTGTGTTTGATTTCTTTTCCACATTAGATATATAAAGTTCTTATTTTTATGTTGTGAAAAAACTCCAGATTCTTCTACAATTAACTTTATTATTCAACACTGCACTGCTTTGCCCAAGAACTGTTTGTTTCCTTTGCCTTGCATGCTCACACAGTGGTTAGGCAGTACCTTGAGTCTCTACAGTTTCATGAAGAAAATATCTTTTCTGTTCACCATGAAGAGAGACCATCAAAGTAAAAAAATTAGAACTGGAAGTAATGAACTACAAGGAAAAACTTGCATACACATATACACCTGTTTATGAATGTGCATAGTAGCAACTTCAAATATGTCATTAGCTCTTACATACTAAAGAAGCATACAGCTCAGAGGAGATACATTAGATCCAAATTTCATAGTCCTGTATACATATAATTTCATTGGCTTTTGTGTAATATGGAAAATTTCCCATGCTTGTTTTATATTTAAGCCATAAAGCTGTTATAGTAGTTCAATATTTTTCTAAATATATGTTCTCTTATGCTCCTGGATTTTGGAAAAAAATCAAAACAATACGAATATGTAAGGCTTTTTCCAGCTGGTATCTTATTTGGAAATTTTTAAAAAAATATTTTTCAGGTGTTCAATCTTTTCAACACACAATGTATCTTCTTGCTGCACTGCATTGAAAACTAGAAAGAAATAGACACACTAAGTCAGAACAGCTTCACAAAGGCTTGCTTAAGTCTTTATGTAACAAAATTAAATGATCTTAATTCTCAAAAATGAGATACTGAATTTGAATTGATTAACTTTTATTTAGTATTATGAAATCTGATGAGTCTTATTGATTTATAAATCTATAACTGTATCCCTTTAATTCCTCCTATTAACAGCTTTAGGTACTGTTTGTTATTGTTAAAAGGTATCGTATCTGTAGAAACTGATTCTTATGATTAATTTGACATATTTGATGATAATCATAACATTTGATAATTTCAGTATCTCATTAATTAAATGACTACTACATTGATTTACTCATGCTAAGATAAGTAACCTGACAAATGCAATATATCAAATGTTTTTTAACTTTCTTGTGTACTATTCAGTTATTAAAAAAGCAAATGCTTTTCAGTCTGTCTGGGGCAATAGGCTCTTTTTAATTTTCCCCTTTCACAGGGGTAAATCAAAGCACTAAGACTGCACTTTAAACAGTCTCGGGAGATGTGGGACTTGATGTGACACATTCTAGGGCCCTGTGAGAACCAGCAGATGTAGTTGCCAAACCATTCTCCATTAGGTTTCAAAAATCATGGTAGTCAGGTGACTATGCAGAGACTGGAATAAAGGAAACATCACAGCCATTTTTAAGAAGGTTCAAAAGGAGGAGCCTGGAAGCTACTGGCCAGCCAGCCTGACCTCTGTTCCTGGTAAGATCATGGAACAGACCCTCCTGGAAGACATGTTGAAACATATGGAAGACAGTGAATTGATTAGATATAGCCAATATGGCTTCACCGAGGGCAACTCATGCCTGAGTAATCTGGTGGCCTTCTACAGTGAAGTGACCGTATCAGTGGACAAGGGAAGAGTTATGTATGTCATCTGCCTGGACCCCTTACTCACTCACAACATTCTTGCTTCTAAATTAGAGAGATACAGGTTTGATGGATGAACAGTTAGGTGGATAAAGAATTGGCTGGATGTCTGAATCCAAAGTGCTGCAGTCAGTAACTCAATATCCAAATGGAGATCAGTAACAAGTGATGTCCCTCAGAGGTCTATATTGAGACCAACAATATTTAATATCTTCATCAGTAACATAGACAGTGGGATTGAGTGTAACTTCAGCAGGTTTACAGATTACACCAGACAGTGGTGCAGCTGATTTTCTTGGGGGAAGGGATGCCATCCAGAGGTACCTTGATAGGCTTGAGGAATGGGCTCATGTAAATCTCATGAAATTCAAAAAGGCCAAGTCCAATGTCCTGAACCTGAGTTGAGGTAATCCCCGGTTATAGTGCAGGTTAGGTGATGAATGGATTGAGAGTTGCTCTGCAGAGAAGGTCTTGAAGATATTGGTAGATTAAAAACTGGACATGAGTTTGCAATGTTTGTTTGAAGCCCAGAAAGACAATTGTGTCCTGGGCTGCAACAAAAGTGTGGCCAACAGGTCCAGGGAGGTGATTCTCCCCCTTTACTCCACTCTCGTGCAGACAGTACTGCATCCAGCTCAAGAAAGATGTGTAAGTGCTAGAATGGGTCCAGATGAGGGCCACAAAAATAGACAAAGGGCTGGAATAACTCCCCTATTAGGACAGACTGAGAGATTTGGGGTTGTTTAGCCTAGAGAAGGCAAGGCTCCGGGGAGACCTTATTGCAGTCTTTCAATACATAAATAGGGCTTACAAGAAAGGCAGAGAGACTTCTTACCAGAACCTCTAGTGATAGGACAAGAAGTGTTGTTTTTGAACTGAAAGAGAGTAGATTTAGATTGGACATAAGGGAAAAATTATGTACAATCAAGGTGGTGAGACACTGCAACAGGATACCCAGAGAATTTTTGGATGTTTCATCATTGGAAGTGTTCACGGTCACGATGAATGGAGCTTAAAGCCACCTGATCTAGTGGAAGATGTCCCTGTCCATGTTAGGGGGTTTGGACTAGATGAACTTTAAAGGTCCCTTCCAACCCAAAACATTCAATGTTTCTACGTTTGTTTCTGCAGTGACTGACATAGGAACTTCAGGTTAGGTGTGCATCACACGTAAGTACTAATATCTGCCACAGACATGGTTAAAACACACTAAATAATGCCCAAAATCTATTTTTTCCTTTTAGAAATCCAACTAGCAGTCATTAACTCTTACTTGCATTTGCCATTTTTCATTTTAATCTGATTCATCTGATTCTAGTTATAACAAGATTTCCTTCCCCTTTCACACTTGGAAGTGCAATGTTGATCGAAGGACCAGAATGACACCAGAATTTATTCATCATCGTTTCCTGAAAATGAATCTGAAGACTTCGAGATGGTGTAATTCCTTTCCTGAATCTGTCCAGGAACTGACAAAGAACTATACACAATATATATATATTTTTTTTACAGGCATTGTTTTAGTTTATTTTGGATTTAATTAACAACATTAGAGGTAAGATGCTCTTTTGGCTCAAATGAACAATAAAGCTGTAATGTACATACTGGAAGTATGCCTTTATCATTTTAGGGGGAAAAGCAAGACAGAGCTATTTTTATTATTTTTTCCTTGTCAGATAAAATGGTATTCTGCTGGTCTTAAATTTTACATATAAACCACAGAAAGTCATTATCATGGGTGAGCGCTTACTTGATTCCCTTACTCCCAGACACTTTCAACTGCCAAGAGGTAGAATACTGTCATTACTTTAGTAAAACAAAAGTGGTAGACTTATATTTTTTTCTGTTAATAAGGTGGGGATAAACAGATAAATCAAAATATAACCAAAGTATGTTCAAGTTATTTAGTCCCTAATTCATCAGAGCCCACAACTAATGAAGCATGATCAGAAATACAGTGTGTTCCACTTTTAGGGATGACCCTTGACTCTTATAATGGAATTCTGAATGTTTGCTACTAGGGTGGAAAGAAACACATTGTGGCCATGGTTAATATGCAAACTTTATATGGGGTTTGAATAGTCTTGTTTTTTCCAGTGAATAAAATTTAATTTAGGATGTCATTTGGGTCTTGTTTTTCATATGTTTGTGTTTCTTGGTGGTTTGTTTTTGTTGTTTTTTGTTTGTTTGTTTGTTTGTTTGTTTGTTTGTTTGTTTGTTTTTGTTTTTTTACCAATTATAATCCTTCAGAAAAAAAGAGGCAAATGCACACTGTTAACTGTACACTTTACAACTCTACTTTGCAGTAGAAATTTCATGAGAATAACTACTTCCCTCCACAGTCTGTCCCCTCACTCCCCACTCCAGATTTCTGACACTCTCAAATTGGAGATTAAAAAAATACAGCCAAATTCTTGTGATATATGTATTGACGGAGCTTGGTTTACGCTCCAGTTCACTGGCTGGCTCACTAGAGACCAACAGCTCTTTATTTCTATCAGTTTATGAAGTTATTCCCCTGGGTTTATGATCTAATGTTGTAAGTTTTTGATGGAGGTGTGTAAGAGATGATTTTCCTAGTGTATGACTGATTTTTTCAGATTTTATGAAATGTCCATTCCTTCCTGGGGTAAAATTAAGATTCTTAACGTATTATATGGAAGTGTAAATGGGGATTTTTCCTTCCAGGATGGTTTTAGAGCCTTACTTTTAATATGAAACACTCCTGTATTCCCGAGTCAAGAAAGGACTTTAATGTAAATCTCCAATTTTGTATGAATATCCTTACATATTGGTTATCAACTAAAAAAAGACAAATACACATACACTCTTTCCCTCACAAATGTATACAACACATGATTCCATACTTGATATATTTAACAGAAATGTTTTGGTTCTAAAGAGCTAGCATTTAATGTTTATTTTTGCCTGTAGTTAAAAGTTCTGAGAAAATACCATTTTCTCTGTGTGCCACCCTACCATACCCAAGAACATTTCTTTCTGATGACTTACCAACCATACTTATGTCAGTTTATTGATCTGATTAAGAAAATTCTAAACCTATGCTTAACCTGTGTTCTAATGTTTCCATTTCAGACATGAAGAAGTTCTGACCCCAAAAGTCTCTTCTTTTTATCCTCCATGATCTATAGCAATAAGTTAGGGGAAAAAAAAAAAAAAAAAAAAGGTAATATGGTCCATATAAACTTTGCTTAATGGTGTTTAGTCATGGATTAAAACTCTGTTGTTACCCCTTGTTGGATTTGTTAGAAATAACCCTCTGATCTCAAACCACAACACTAGTCTTGTGTAACGTACACAAATAAGTTTAAGTTTGAAAAAAATAAGGCTTTTAAAATAAGGCTGCTTAAAATTATCTTTTCAAGATCTTTTCCCATTTTTGGTAAACAGTCCTTCCTGAAGACTTCAGAATTCAGGTTTGTTTCAAATGAGTGTTAAAGAGGCTCTCTGACTGCAGTATAAGTGATTTTTTTTTATTAGTCAAAAATGTTTGCCTATGTATAGTAAAAGATTTATTTTCTTGGGGTAAAACCATACCTCTTCTGAGCTATTTAGTATTATGCTATTTTTATCATGAGATGAGGAGGATGGAAAAAATATAATATCTGTCTCCTGTCAAACATGTCAAAGGGAATGTCAAAGAGGCTCTGAAATACATTACAGCTGTGAATGGAAGAAGGAAACCTAATAAGCTTTGGGAATGTTTTGAAGACATCTGTAATTAAAAAAGAATATATAACCTGCTGGAAACACTGATGAAAAAATATGTCCCAAACACCAGGGAAAATGAATCTCCAGTTTCTGTTCAGTCTTCATCTTACAAAGACTATCCCTAAGATATTTTTATTTGTGTTAGCCACATAAGTATTTCCATGCTAAACTGCAAATGTAGCATGCAAAAAGAAAAAGTGCTATAGATGTGCAGTGCTGTTTCAGCAATGTTGAGTTAGAAAGTACTACAGATGTGCCATGCACCTCTGATAATGAGGTGGCTGCTCATGGCAGATAATCTAGATAAATCTCCTGTAGTTTTAGTACAGGAGCACTGTGTTTTTTCCCAGGTTCAGCCAAATAAAATTATGTGTACATATGGCCTTGCTCACATCATCTTTCTCCTTCCTCTTTCACTTTCCCCTTCATTTTTATCTTCAATGAATCTGAACTCTTCTTCAGAATGGGTGTTAAGGAAAAATCATTAAATCTTTCATTGGGAGAGGAAAATGAAAGCCACTGAAGCAGACATACCAGGTTTTTTTACAAAGAGGAAACATGTTTTTAAATGTGTGACTTAGGAAATATATTCACATTAAACTGGAATACTGAGAATATCCCCCTTCTTTTATTTATGAGGCTTCAACATTATCAAGTGTCAGAGAAGGCTGATGCAAGAACGAGTGATTTTGACATTTTTATTTTCAGTCTATTTCTTGTGCTCTGCTTCCAAATCTAGTGAGATTGTCTCCCATGTAGGGCTGTGAAAAACAGTGTTCAAACTACATACAGACATGGCCTCATGGCTTCAGCTCTACTTGAGTTCATCAGAAACTTGGACAGAATCTGATGAAGAACCCTTAAAATATTAATCTGTGGGAGCAGATCTTAATGTGAGTGTGTGTACATTAATCTCTTGTAAAAACAAGGTTAATTTAGTGCTAGAAACCGCATTGCATTTAGGGATATCAGCTAGGATTTACGTCCTAGCTCAGCTAGTCACCTGGCTGGCCAGTTGATCTGAAAGTTAAAAAAGTGAGCTATACTTAGAAGCCCTAGAGTGTCATCAGCACTTTCCCAGCTAAGGGTTTCAGTAGGTCATACTGCAGTTAAACAATTAATAATAAATAGCAGACAATCCAGCAGAGGGATCCTAACCAAAACAGTAATGAAGAAAGCAGAATGACCCTTAACTTCGGCTAAACAATGACCTGTGATGTTCCCTTGTGGGTTACACCCCAAAAAGCAATGCTAAATAGTGAATGATGAACAAATGCTGCAGAGGGATTACTTTTATTGACTTCAGTGGAGATTTCATAAGCTCCAAATTTGCCCCATGGTGTAAAAAGAAACAAGAACTCTTCTGGTTTAAATTTTGATGTCACAGTGTTGGTTTATATTAGTGGAGAACTTGACCCTGGGTCTCCAAACGGCTATTGACACCCCTTTTGTGAAGTCCTCATAGCTGCAGAATGAAGTGTAAATTCCACACAGGGAATTTACAACCACAGGACAGTGTGAGATAACACTTTCCAGGTATCACTATTTACAGTTCAGCACTGGTATAGATCAAGTTAACAGTTCTGTGCTACATGTGAACATAAACCTAATTTTTTTGGTCAGATTATAAATCATTGTAGCCCAGTATAATTTCTCTGAAAGTGACCAACTGCAGATTCGGAGAGAAAAGGATAACAATTTTGCAAAGAGATGCTTGAACAGAAGAAGTTATGATTTCTTTATGGTCATGAGTGGCCTGGAAAAGATAAATAAGAAATGATAATTTATTGCATCTTCTAATGCAAATAGATTATGTTAAAATCGATGCTGTAGAAGCCAAAAGCTTGCATGTGTCCAAAAAAATAAATGAAAAAATTAAGGAAGTGAAGAAAAGCTTAACAAAGGTATTAAAAACAAAATCACCACCTCTTGTTCCCTCTTGTCCCACAGTAATTTAAATTCATCAAACATGCTTTTTAACGGACCTCCTGAATACCTTTGGAAATCTCACTACTCAGGCAGTATTACTAAAAGACATTTAATAATATCCTTCATGAGGAGTTTTTAAAGATTCTTTAGTAAATATTAAAAGCTAATATCTAAACAAAATAAGCACTGCTTGGAAATGGTATTGTTGTAGCGATTAAGGTTTTGTTTTTTTTTTTTTTTTTTCCTTTTTCTTTCCAAGAACAAACAGCAAATATGTAAGAAGCTGTCAGGTCTAGCTACTATCCGAAATCTTCCCATGCTTTTCTAAAGAACAGTGTTAGCAGGTTTCACTAACAGCCATTTAATTTGAGCTCACAAGCTTAACCAGCTTCTTGTCTTCTTCCAGACTTCATGAAGTCAGTCTGGCTGCCACCAGCCGGGAGGCATTCAGGTGCTCTCAGGCTTACAATTCAAGCAGAGATTGAAATGATTAAGGCATGGGGAGATGGCTGGAGTAGCACCTGAGGCTGATGAGTTTGTCTGCCAAAGCTGAGACTTAGGAAATGCTAGTGAAGAATGATTGTTTTCATATTTCAGAGGTCGTCTGATATAGCTGCTTGTAACAAAGGTGGTTTAATCACAACAAAATAATATACAAGATAGCACTGTGTCCCTGCACTATTACAAATACCTCCCAGGTAAAAAGAGCTCCATCTTTTCAGTGTGGGAAAAACTTCCATAAATTTCTAATTAAGAAGCATATCTTTCTTCTCCTCTCAATACTTGTTTCTCTAATTTGCATTATAAATAGGTGAAAACATTATTACAACTACATATAGACCTCTATGAAACTCTCTAGTCCTGCTGAAAACTCAGAAATTCACTCATAAATTGCCTCAAACTCACTTATCTCAGGATTTTTTTTTTCCTTCTCAATGCATTTGGATGCTATTCCAACACATCTGAACACTTACACAGAAGCTGTTTGTCCAATAGCATCCATTTCATGCTTAGCCACTGCTCAGGTTAATGTATTGAAATACCCTTGAGGAATTCCTTCTGTCAAAGAATTTTAGCATGAAAGCAAGAGAAAGTCTATCTTATTTTTTGTAGAAGATTGTACCCATTTCTCTCAGCTCTGTACAAATCTTTGTGAGAGAAAGGACCCTGCATCAAGCCCTCAATAAATGTAGTCATCTTCAATTTCATTTGAGCCATGACTCTACTAGAGGCAATTTGGCAGTTAGGTAGGATTACTGGTAAACTCTGCTGTTCTGCGCTGCTTCCCTCTTCAGTTTTCATCATCTGTGTTTGGCTCAGGGCTCCTTCTTCTGCTTTTCTTGTGGGTTTATTCCTGGGTTTAGAAGGCTTCATGCCTTTCCCAAATCCCATCTCAATTTTTATGGGGAAAGTCCAGGAGTAATCCCTGTCACCTTCTCACATAATGGCCCTGCTGCCTCTGTCTTGGCTCGTTGCCCTCAGAGACAGCTGATACTTTCTTTTATAGTAATGGAACAAATTTATAGCAGCTGAGAATCCACTGTGTTTTTACTACTAAATAAATATCTCACCATTGCAATCTGATATCTAGGACCAACTGATCCTCCAATTTGCCTAAATATTAATCATATTCTGAGTTTTCTTTTGGAATGAATCAATTCAACAAAACAAAACCTAGTTGCAGTTTTGGGCACAGTTCACTGCATGAACCCACCGAAGTTCCAGGGTTTGTATGCCCTGGATCTACACAACACTCAAACACTCTCAAGCAGCTAGTATAATCCCAGGCTATATTTTCTTTATTACGCTAAGGATATCTTTGTCAGAAGATCAGATAGCATGGGAAAAGGCTTGCTTTCTGGTTATAAAAGCAAGTGGCATCTCTCCATTCATATTCATACAACTAATTCTCTGCCACTTCAAAACAGAGTAGCCTCATCCATACAGCCTATTGCAAAAAAATTCCAGAACATACCTGAACTTTGCCTAAGAGAAAGCTGCTTGGCCCAGGCAAAACTCATTCCAGGAACTGTGCTAATAATTAATCTGTAGTGACAAACTCAGGACAGTGTTCAGATTTGTGTCCTGTTTCTGATTTATCAGTTAAGATGTAGCTGGAGAGCCTACAGAGAATTTGAGGGAAAGCTTGGTAGTATGTACATTTAAATCCTTTACAGACCAAAATCACTTTTCCAAATTCCATATAAATCACTATATCCTTGCCTGGAACTATGTCTGCCCCCAAACATCAGTGCTTTGGAATGCGTTGATATATTTTCCAACATAAGCAGGTGCAGTAGTTTTCACTTTTGCTAACAGACATGTTTATTGCATTCATAGCCAGGGCATAGAGCAGCTGTTAAATGCCCAGGAGCAAGATTTGTACTTTGCAAACATGGCACCTACTTCTGAAAAATACCAACTTACTTAAGTGTTGATTCCAGTTATTGTCGGAGAGGAGGGAATATGGATGGTGAGTGAGTGCCATGGAGGTGATGTGTCTGGGAGAACAAGGACTATATGTTCTATTACAACTTAGCACAGGGACTGTGTTCAGTTTTGTAGAGAGACCTGTGTGCTCTGCCGGAATGCAGCTCATATATTGTAAGATTCTGTGGCGTATTGATCCTCCACACTTCAATAAATGACTAGCATGAACTTTAAGGGCATAAGAATGGCCAAAGACACAGGCAGATATCTTAGACAATTTTAAATTGTCTTTCTTGACTAACTTCTCCAGAAAGCCCATATGTCCTTTAAATCTTAACCCTCTGTGATAGCACATCAGCTATTTTTGCTGCAAACAGCATAACAGATAAAATTGTTGCCTTCATCCTGAAAAGGCAAACTTGGACTCTCCATTTCTCTCCACGGTGCAGTTGAATTTTAGCTCATCAGGCATCCCTTTCAACTTTGTTTCTTCTCAGAAGTTAAGGAATAATTCTCAGTGGGTCATAAATTTTATAACAGATATTGCAGCTTTTAAATCCCTCAGATTAGATTGTACATTGAATTACATCTGGGAAGGTCATGCTATTACCATTTTCTAAAATATTTTGGATTTTGTTGTTGTTTTTCCCTCATTAGGAATATCACAAAATCTTCCAAGATTCTTACGGAAGGGAATGAAAAAGTACTAGAATAAGCACTGTTACAGTAATCATAGAGTTAGCACTTCAAGCACTAACCCAAAGAGTGATGAAATCCTGGGTTCAGTAAGACACTTGCACCCTGGTAAATAATTTCACTACCAAACTGATGACAGTACCACAAGGGCATTCTTTTTTTTCATGTTTATCACTAGCAATTCCAACAGGGTCACAAGCATTTCTGCTTGATGATAAAGTTGTCAAGAGAAGAAAATTCTGATTTCAGTGATCCATGATGTGATAAAATAGGTTTTGCTGAGCAGTTTTAACCAAAATACACTCAGATCTCAAATACTTCAGGAGGATCAAAGTATGGGAAATGTGTGTGTCCGGAGCTTGTAGATCTTCTCTGACATTTTACCAGCTGTTGATTGTCTTAATCACGTCTCTTTTTTTTCTTAATATATCTTTTCTGTTAAGCTCTTTGGAAGTTCTGTTTTCTACACAACTAGGCTGAGCCTGAGACAGATGGAAACACTGTGGGTGCTGAACAAGCAGTCTCTATAGAGAAACCAGTGGTGTGTGGAAGTTAGGAAAGTAACTTCTGCTGCTGTTATTTTTTAACTATTACAGTAAGATATCTGAGAGACTTAGTGACTTACTTAGTGGTACTTAGTAGTATAAAGAAGGCAAAATGGGCTGGCAAGGTATTAAGTGAAAGAGAACTTACTTGCTAGGTCACTTGTAAGAATTTTGGAATTATATGTAACAGAAGAAAAGCAATAAATTAGAGAAAAGGATCTGTTTATCTCCTCTTTGATATTAGAATGGTTCAATCAAAAATATTTGTAGGAAAAGGGTTAGTCTGGTAACAATAGCAATGACAATTGTTGAAATGGATCAAAATGACACTTTATAAATGAACACTTTTGATCTTATTGAAGTTTTATTTTGAAATATATGTTGATCTGTGGACAAAGATGTAGACATTAAAAAGAATAAAAATCGAATGAAACATCATGAAGCGATTGAGATGCATTCTTTCAGCTCCTGAAAGTTTTACAGATTTCAGTATATATGTGTTTCAATATTTTAATGTCAACATCAATTTTTAAATTAATATTTTTTAAAATCTCAGATAACCCTAAGTGATTCAAAATGAAGCAGACTAAAAATAGTTCTTACTAGTTACCCTATTTTTTCTTTTAATTATATTTATTTTATATTTTCAATTACACTCTAACACTTGACATAGATTGTGTACAAAAACCTGGTTCTCAACTGGTGTAAGGCATTTTTATTTCATTGGCTTCAGTTAAGCAAATACCTATTTGCATCAGTTGAAGTTGTGACCTGGGAATTACTATATAACTAAAGAAATACACCACTGAAAAATTCCCTTGTGACTATATTAAAAAGATAGGGAACTAAATAGAAGGACTCAGTAAATTAATCACTGTTCTTAACAGTACAGTTCATAAAATGTACTGTAAAATATATTGTAAAAGATATGTCAGAGTAGGTGCAATATTGCATTATAGTAAAGTATAGACTTGTGGCATTAAGTTTATTTGGCAGCCTTGGATAAAAGCGTCACATTATTCTTATCAAAGCAGGCATGAACCAGAGGAATAGACACTTGAGGGAGGTTGTGGAGTTGTAGACCAAAGAAGAGAGGAGGCTGTTTCAGCAGTTTCAGCTTTGGCTTCTGATCCTGAGCTGATGACACAGCAGTGACCTGAAGTTTCAATGGTGCTGGGAAGGAGTACACTCAGCACACAGTCAGCTCTTGAATCATGACTTTGGTCTGGTGGATCAGCCAATAGAGAGCAAACCAGACCATTACAGACTCTTACTCCTACTAGGCACTACTCTGGGAAATAAATATATGCAGGAATTACCATAGAAGGATCTCCATTCTGAATCAAATTACTTTCCTCTTACTTGTGAGTTAGTAAACTTTCCTTGGTTGTTATAGGTGTAAGACAAAGAAGTCAAAGGACATGTGTGGACACATCTGTATTAAGAGGAGGTTGCTGCTGTAGTATTCTCAGGGTAACCATGGGAATATGGAACTGTTAGGCCAAATTCCTCTACTCTTTTTCACCAATTTAGATCTGGATAAACTAAATGCATTAAGTGACTTGTTCCAGATTTCAATTGGTAAGCTATGCAGCATTTGGCTTCTTGTGTGAGAAATATACTCCCATCTGTAATTGTTACCATCTGTTTGGTATTCAGGGTGTAAAAATGTAATGGAGATGAAGTCATATTTCATTTTTTTTTTTTCTCCATTTGGAGGCAAGAATGAAGCTATAACCGCCCGTAAATGCATCTGCTGGTGATAAGATAGTACAGCTGGAAATGGGATGCTAGATTCTGCATGGTTCAGAAAGCTTGTGTGTAGAAGCTGTTAGACTGCAGTGTGTGCTGGTATTCTGTGATCCCGTGAGATGATTGATGTATCATAAATAGGGTGACAGAAAAGTATTTTTGCTGGTGTGATGGGAATAGGAAGTGCATAGTGTCAAAAATGCCCTGAAAATAACCATTCAAATTTATGTAAATTTATTAATTAATTGACCACATTTGCACTTACAGATTTTCTTTGCATTTTCCTTTGTGAATTAGTTATTTTTCATTGTACACTGAAACAATATTCCAAGAATAATTAAGCCCTTTAAAGCTATAGGTTACTATCCCGTTCTTATGTAAACACATTTATAAACATTAATCAGATTTAAATTACCCATTTTATAAATACTGGTTTATTTATTTACAACTAATATATGTACTCCCTGTATTTATTCTGCTTTGGGCTCAAGGAGTTCACATTAGTCTGTAAATGTTATTTCTTTAAATGGTAACATTTTGTTTACTTTTGCATGTATTTTCAAGTGTCTCTGCTGTTTTATGATCTCATGGAGGTTATTGCATAAGGGTCTGTTTGGAGTACAAAGACTGAACTCAGAGAACCCCTGGGTCTTGAATCCTGTTGATGACTGCGGTTGATACAAGGGTGATCTAGGGAGAAAGACTATGTAAGAAGCAGAGTAAGCTGATCCTCTTGTAGAGAGGCAAGGAAAGATGAGTATGTTACTAGACTGTAATATAGATCTTGAAATTTCAATGAACTACCTGCTCTCATGAAACTGAGCTCTTACCCTGTGTGAAATGTAAACTAATTCAGGTTTCAGTGAAAAAGAATGGAATAATCCTTGATGCATTAAGTTTAATATCCTTTCCAGATTTTTCTGTTAACATTAGGATTCTAACACTGGAGAAAATAATTTTTTTTTGCATAAATATTCCACCCCTCTTGGAATTTTACCTGTTTCTTGGAAAACACGTGAAAATATAGGGGAAAGACAAAAATGCATTTCTCTTTAGCAGGCAAAATCCATTTTCTATTCCTTATTTGAATGAATGGTGAATAAATGCTGCTTCACAAATGATTAATACTACATGAAGAAGGTCAAGGGGAACTATGGCTATTCATTCATGGAACATACAGTGACATGTTCAGTCGTACAATAATGCATCCTCTTGCTCAAGTAGCTGTAAGTAAATTTTGACTGTTTACATTGGTGTCATGCTTTTGCTCTCGATTACATGGAGAAGAGACAACAGAGATCTTCTCCCAGTGTGTTAAGTGCTGTACAAACTCTGAATGGGAATGTTTCCTGTAATGATGAATTTAGATCTTGCATTCATTAAACATCCAACAGCTGGAATAAAAAGAGAGACTCAAAACTTAAGAGGCCTGGTCCATCATCATGACTAAAATCTGCAGCAGAGCTAAGATTAATGCTCAAGTGTTATAATTCCCAGTGTGATACCCTGTTGCTTATGCCACAGCAGCCTATTGCTTTATATTTTTCTAACATGGACATAGGATAATTACTTGCTGTCAGCCTATGTAGCTGCTGAGTATACGTTTCTTCTAGAAGTTTTACTCCACAGGTACTTGTATCATCCCTTGCCACAAATACTTTCTACATGCTGCTCACTTTCTTTCATCGAGTCACTGATAGGGATGATGATGAAACTCAGCCTGCAGTTGATTCCTGTGCTGTTTTAGATGCATCCCACAAACTTTCTGCTGCACTGTTATTATCTTCTGTGGACCCATAGCCTGTTTCTGCTCTATCTGACAATGTTTATATTCAAAATTACTTTAATGGCTGTGATGCCATAGCTGGTGTTTTAGTGTAATCCAGGTATGTTTCTGTTCTTTTATTGTTGGTTTTAAATTTAATTCACTGTTATCTCAAGTAAAGCAATCAAGGTTGACTGCTAAGATTTGTTTTTCTGTAAACTCACAGAGCTTATTACTCATAGATCTGATAACCTCTACGTGGTTGGGGGGTTCTTTTTTTACTTTTTTTTTTTTTTTTTTTTTTTTTCCTTGAAACTCATTCTGTTGTTTAGATGGCTTGGAAATTAGACTTACAAAGCAGTAATTACCAGGGTCAAGTGCTGGAAGACTGATACCATGTCTAAACCTCTGGAACTTCTCCATAATGTTTTCAAATAGCTGTTAGCAGTTCTGTGCATTTATTAGCTAATTCAACTGAAATCTCTGAATGCAATTCATCTGGACAACTGATATAGCTGTATTCAAAATTTGGAATTTTTTCTTGTTTGTTTTTGTTTGCTACTATTCCAAGTCCATAGTCTATTTTATTGTCAAAGATAGACTTAAGTCTTCAATAATGGATGTCTTTACTCTCCCTCCTTATTTTTCTCTCTTTCTCTGCATATGGTTATACATATTTAAACCCACACATATATATATTTATATGCACACATATATATGTAATACAGATTTTGAAGAAAGAAGGGCTGAAAATGTATTACAGCCACTGCGCTATCTGAGGCTTGTTTACAGTCTTGCTTCCTAGACAGCTGTGTACAGATAGCTAAGTAAAGCACTTATGAAAATCGGAGGACACATGTCGGGCAAAGCGACCGTTCTGTTACATTTGGAGTTTTCTCCTCCACTTCAAGCTAAATGCACTTGTCTCAGGGGATAGTCTTGAATTTGTCGGCTTAAGCTTATTTACTGTAAAAGGCAAGCAAAAGCAAAAATTTACCAGTAACAGTCCTTTGAAAAATACAGACCTAATTAAATACCAGCAAAGAAAACCAGCTGAGGCTGTGTAAAACAGGATTTCTGTGCCAGGGGATTTGAAGGACACTTTATTATTATTTTTGGTTTTTATTTTGTAAGTTCGTACTCAAGAGTCTTTGATCTGAGCTCCATTCTGAAAGGGCTCAAAAATATATTTCATTTGAAATTACCAAATTTTGCTTTGTTAAGTCTTTGTAACCACAAAATCAAATGGCTGGTGTGACTTCCAGGTGACATTGAAAAACCCTTCCTGGCATAAACAGTCCTCGACAAATTTCAGCCAAAATCTGGAATAGGAATGTGCCCAGAATATGGTCTCAGGCTGACTGAAAAACAGCCAGAAGTTGGCCCAAGATTGCTGAAAGCTTTGCAAATTATTTCTGGTTTGTTAGGAAAATGTTGCCCAGCTGTAGTCATTACAGATGCATTGTAACAATTATTATACCAAGTAAAAGAGTGTCCTGGGGGTGTGGAAAGATGTAGGGTTTCTTTTCATCTTGTATACAACAGCAGGATGGGAGTCCAAATTCCATTTAGCAGAATTCTAATTAAAGGGACTTACTATTTTCTCAGCTAGAACAGAGTGGCCCAAAGAAAGCCACCTTGCTGATTCAACAGCTGGTTCTCTGAGACTTTTTCTCCAGATGGGTTGCATTTCTATCCAGTGCAGCAATACCACTCATGTGGCAAAAGCCCTATGAATTATTTTTTTTTTTTTTTTTAAGGGAAATAAGAATACTTGTAGCCTTAATCACTGCATTTTTCTTTTTGCATCCTTTATTGTAGAATGTTGTTTATCAAATTTTCATCATACATCATTGCAAAAGAGGATGAAGACATTTTTTATATGTTTGTGTGCCCCTGGTACAAAAGTTGATGGATTCTTTCCTTTGTCAGATATTAAAGAAATCCCCATATAATTTATGAAAACTTCCTTTTCTATGGTATTTTCCATGGTATGTTAATGTGGAATTATAAAAATGTTGGTTGTAAGGAACCTCTGGAGCCTTCCAGTCCAGCTGTCTGCTTGGAGCAAGAGTGTTGTCAACATCACCAACTGTGGATTAGGCCAGCTGGGCTTGACATGCCAAGATGTAAAAACCTCCATGGATGGAGGGGCTAAAGCTATGCTTTTGCCTTTTCTTGTGTTGAACTGCCCTCCTAGTAATGTCATTTATCTTAGTGTCCAGTTTGAATCTCCCCTGCCAGGCTGCTGTCTCTTATTACATCTCGTGCTGCTGTGGAGGACAGTCTGGTTCCATCATCTCTGTATTTTTTTTTCATGTAGCTGAAATCAGACTTTAAACTGTTCTTTAACCACCTTTGTGATTAAGTAGTCTGAGCCCCCTAACCTCACCCTGTATGTACTATGCCTTAGGGTCCCAAGTATCCTGGTAATCCTCTGATGGAGCCTCTCCAGTTTTCTAACAAAACAATCCTACTGTATCCTATTATTAGCATTCTTATTCCATGTTTTTGATAAAACATTCCTACATTGAACTCTGTTTCTTTGGTTTGTTTATGGGCTTTTCTTTGGGTGGAGAAAAATGGAAAATGTGAGAAAAATGTTAAGAAATCATATGGGAATTTTCTTTAAAGTCCGAGCAGGTTGAATTTTGAATACTCAAAAAAAACCTCACCAAACACCACCAAAGAATCAACGGAAAAACCCCACACTTTGCCTGTTACTTCCCATCTCTGTCTTGCAGACAAAATTCCTACAGTGATCTAATAGTGTGTCTTGAAATAACTGATTTTTGAGCAGAATTTTTGTTTTTCTGTTTTAAGACTGATCAAAATAACTACAACATGAAATTCAGAATACTGAGACTGAGTGCAAAGAAGAGTTTCTCAGAAGTGAAAGATTATTTAGGGGTGCTCATTTTGTTTGGGTCATGTAAAGTTAAACTATACAAAAGTAGGAATTAACTTTTCTGTTTCTGCGCAGAGGAAAGCTGGATGGCTTAAAAGATTGTTTCCAGCATGGACTGTTTCAGGGAATATATGATACATATCATCTGATATATACCAAGATGGTTTTTTCTGCAATTAGTTATCAACTTACAAAGGTGATATTTCTCTCACCCATATTGGTACTTGAAGAAAACCATATTTCCATGCTAGCAGCCATGAAAAAGTGCTAAGGTAGATATTCCTTCAGCTGATCATATTCTGATTGGAGCTTGTGTTAAGGTACCCTCTGGTGACCCCATAACTAAAGGGCCATATGTTAACCACTTTTCCCGTTCACAGCCATAAGACTATAATTTCCCCCTGGACTTGACTCTGCTGCAAGGAGGACAAAGAAAATATACAAAATTTTGCTTGATCTTTCTCTGTCAGAGAGGAATCAGGCAGCCAAAAGAGAGTGCAGAATTTTATGGGCTGGATTTTCAAGAACAAGTTATTGATGAGGCCAACAGTTATGTACACATGCCAGTTGCTTTTTTCTTTGTGTGGTCTCCCATGAAAGTTAATGTGAAGTCCCTATCAGAATCTCTTCCTGTTTAGATGATGGGATAGTAGGTGCTGAGTCAAACCCAAGCAAAATCAGGCAAAATGAAATAATCAAAAATTATTGCTGCAGAAGAAATTAAGCAATGTCAAGACTGAAACCAAGAGTGACAACAGAGGTCCTGCCACCATTAACAAAGTTAATTCCAAGAAGAAAACAGAGTCCACTTGTTTATTTTGAAGCTACTCCCTTGTATTTAAACAGAACACAGTGTAAAAGATCCAAGGAAAGAATACAAAATTTCCAAGCTAAAAGTTCTGAATTTCTAGGAATTTTTTTACATTTTATCCTTTGTTTTCATTCTAAATTAGCATGAAATCAATTATCTTTTAGGTTTCATAAATAATCATAGAATCACAGAATCATAGAATCATAGAATGGTTTGGGTTGGAAGGGACCTTAAAGATCATCTAGTCCCAACCTCCCTGTCACATGCAGGGACACCTTCCACTAGACCAGGTTGCTCAAAGCCCCGTCCAACCTGGGCTCAAATCCTTCCAGGGAGGCGACAGCCACAACCTCTCTGGGAAACCTGTTCCAGTGCCTCACCAACCTCATAGTGAAGAATTTTTTTCCTTATTTGTAATATAAATCTACATTCTTTCAGTTTAAAACCATTACCCCTCATCCTATCACTGCATGCCCTGATGAAAAGCCCCTCCCAATCTTTTCTGTAGCCCCCTTTAAGTGCTGTAAGGCTGTTATAAGATCTCCCTGGAACCTTCTCTTCTCCAGGATGAACAACCCCAACTCTCTCATCCTGTCCTCATAACGGAGGTGCTCCAGACCCCTGATCATCTTTGTGGCCTCCTCTGGACTGGTGCCAACAGGATCATGTCATTCTTATGTTGAGGAAAATATATTTGAAATTCTAAACCATCTTGACAGATTGATTTTTAGTTTATGTATTTCAGTCACATACACATCATTTTATAGTATGTGATCTAATGCTGTTCTATATGTTAATGTAGCTGACTTCTTGATTTGACTATGTGGTTGTTGAAATCCCTATTTTCCAAATCATACAGGGCAACTACTATTAGTAAGGATTGAAATATGTTATTTCCTTTGACGAATCAGTGTCCTCATATGTCGGGTTTTCTATTGAAATATTCAGCATTTTGATACAAATTATTTAATTATATCACAAGTAGAAGACTCTTTAATCTAGATATTCAAATATTTCACTACACGAAACAGGAAATAAGTTGATTATCTGATAAGCTGTTTCGAACACTGCTAACTAGCAGATGCCCTTAAATATTTTTACAAAGCTAAACTCAAGTACTTCAAATATTTTATGTTGTATTGTAGCATGCCAGTACTGGTAGATAACATTATTTTTTGATACCATGAAATAAGTTTATCATTATCTGATATCATTATTCAGAAAGTTTTAGTGATTTTTTTTTCCCCAAAAAAAAACTAACAAAAATCTCAAATATAAAAATGTGAATTATGTTTTCTGAATATTTCTCTTCCTCTGTAAAATTTCTTCCAAATTTTAATCAATATTGTTATGCATTTCTAAATGCTTTGATCTGGGAAAAAAAGATAGACATTTATAATTTGTATATACACATTTTTGCTCAGCTTGTCAAGAGCTTTGTGCTCAATAAATGCTAAAAGATATTTCTTCACCCTGGGTGTTCTTTATGAAGGGATCGTTTGCTTTTACATGAAGAAAGCACCTGATACCGTAGTCTTTAAGCACCCTACTTATGGGGATTGTCCCATACTACAAATTGATCTTACATTTCACCACAAACTACACTAGAAGAACAGAATAAGACTGCAAGTTGTCCTCAGACAACATACAGGACTCCCTTTTCTTCAGAGCATAGGGGAGGACAAAAATGAGTAGACAAATGGAAGGAATAGATTATCTCTGCTGCTTAGGAAATCCAAATGTCTCTAGTTTTCAACTGGTAGATAGGTGGTGTGGGTCAACATGTAAGAACCAAGGTGCTGCAAAGTCATGGAGTAGCTTTATGTATGTCACTGTAGAACTATGTATCAGAAGACAAACTTCTCATATTCAACCTATAGGATTTAAGCGTTCAACAGTGATAAGGTTTGCATCATGCCTTGTGTACTCTTTTTTTCCCCCATTCCTTTCATTTGCTAAGTGAAATTCAGTTCCCTTTGTTATTCTTCTGGCCTTCTGGTTGCAAGGAGAAGATAAAGCATGGCAGTAAAGTGCAGCTGTAAAGTCACAATTTTGTGAATAATGCAAGGAACAAGCGGACAGTGATCAGTTTGAGAAGGTGTGTCTGAATCCATCAGCCATAAGGAAGAGCTAAACCTCACAGAGAAAATGTATCCATATGTCAACAGTAAACAGGAGGTTATACTAAATCATGCATTTCTGTTATATTCACTTCTTTCAGGAAACAAAATGATAGGTTTTTGCTGTATATGAGAAAGTGATTGTATACTATCATGTTGTCATAACTTTGAAGACCTGGGTTCCACTGTTTCCTAAGCTTTTTTGGTAGACTGAGGAGAATTAAAAAGCAGGAACTGCACTTCCCTTTTTATGATGCATTATGGGCAATCTGTGATAATCTCATTATTCCAGGAGTGCATTTAACCAGTTATTGAACCACTACATAAAAACAACATAAGTGATGCATGTCCAAGTAGATTCCTTATTTAAGCTGGAATCATCTCCCTGACTTCCCCTGCTTCTTCCAAGCTGCTCCCTTCCCACGACAATCCAGCTCTGCTCCTGATCTCTATCTATAGTGGGGTCCCTATCAGTTCACAGCAAAGCTCAGCAGCTCTGTACCAAACTGGACACTTGTGTTTCCGTGGCTTTCTCTGGAAGGGGAATCGTCCAGAGGCACCCTTAATTTCCAACAGCATCACTGCTCCTTGGGCAGAAGACCAATCTTTGAGGGCTCAGGACAGATGCTGACACATGCAGCCGGGAGATGATGACAGGATTTGACAGCAGTCACAGATGCACAAAGAGAGGTTGCAGGGGCTCCTTGGGGAAGTGGAGATGTATCCCTAAGTGAATACCTCTGTTTTCTGTTCCTCTCCAGTGTACACCACTCACTCCACAATTTCTCATTTCCTTGTCAATGATTTAGAGTTCTGTCCATATAAAACAGTGGAAAAGCCACAAAATAAGACATCTCTGCTGAATAATTTGATACAGGTTTTGAGTGATTACCAATGGAAGTGGAGAAAGATCTTCCATTAGCTGTATTGGTACAGTTTCCTCTGACAACACTATGCATTTATACATTGTCCTAAAAGCAGGAAAGGCAAATTCTAAATCCATTAGAAATTTCTCAAAATTTGTTAAAAGTCAGAGCCCAGAGTCTACAGGTTTCTTAAAGTATCAGTGTCCTTCTCCAAAGTAAAATATGATACATGCAAACAAAGCTGACCCTACAAAGATTGAAGCTGTTGCATGTAGTCTCAGATTTTTTTGCTTCTTTTTACTGCTATGTAATTTATGCCTAAGGGACATGTAAAAAGAATGTAAAACTCTGATTCCCCCCAGAGAGAAAAAAAGATGTTCAAAGAAAAATTACGAGTGTAGAACTTTCAGACACAAAATCACATTGTTAGGGAAATCATGGCAAATTTTAAACAGAAATTAATTCTTAGAGAGAGATTGAGAGATGCGGTCATTTATATTTCAGAGGCATGTTATGAGCAAAATATGAAATTGTCTTGCATATACGTAACAGCTTCAGTGCTTGTGGATAGATTAGGATGTTCGTTTTTTTTCAAAACAGTATGCCCACAAATGTTATGACAAATATTATCATTACTGAGATTATGAAGAGGTCCTTCCTTATTTTGTTATATTTCACCAGGTGAAAGATTTTATTCCCAAAGAATAACAAATGTAAAACAATTTCTGCTTTAAATCAATAAATTTTCTGTTGCTCTGCTGAAGGATAAATGTAATTAAACTCAACAATTATTCCCCCACTATTTCCTTTCCACTTCTCCATTCCTGTTTATATTTTACACTGTAGCAGAAACAAAACTTCTGAATTTTAAAGCAGAATACAATTATGTGAGAACAGTCAATAAAACAACTCTTTTTAAAAGAATGTATTTATTTTTATATCTCCAGAAATGACAAAAGATCTTGTGATAGACTACAAAACTCTTCTCTTTACTGGAACACTGGATTTGGTTTGTCCTCCTTGAGATAGGATGTTGCACCAGATGACATTCAGAAGTCCCTTCCAACCTCAAACATGCTGTGAATCTATGAATAGATCTCCATTAAGTGCTTTATTATCTAGGAGAAAGTATTTCAATGACAAATAAAAAACTCCAGTGTAACACGTCCTAATCAGCCCAACTTTAAAGTAAGACCCTAGGACTAATGATGTCTTAATACAAACTCACTCTGTAAGTTTCATACTGATTTATTCCCACTCTAACAAATATCTTTTGCAGGAACGCAAGATTTCTCGGTATTTTTAGAAGAAATTAATAATCTATAAAGCATTCATTTTTGGAAGTACCTTGTCATTCCACCTTCTATCCTTTTTCCTCCTCCCCCAATCCTTTCTTCCCAGCAGAGAGCAACTACAATTAGAGTAATAAATTCTTGTAGGCATCAATTAAAATCAGGATAATATGAATTATGCTTTGCATGTTTGCATGGTACTTGTTGCAACTGACAATTAAGTTGCAAAAAATGGCACTCCAAGGATTAAAACGCAAATAAGCATCACCTGTAAATTCAGTTTGTTTGGCTTTGTTTGGGATTTTTAGTTTGAGGGTTTTCTTTGGCCATTTAAAGAAAAGTAAATCGTCCCTTTTAACAATAGTAAATTCCTTTCTTTTTGCTCCGTAGAATCATCAAATCAAGGAGACAAATTCTCCATGGTATTCCATTTCTGCTGAATTCCATTCTGACTCCGGAACTAGTTTTGGATCAAATCTAAAAAGAAATACTCAATTATTTTGTTGTAATAAAGGCTGTGGTAATTCTTTTGTATTGAGTTGGCAGGGAGTTCATCCAAACCATCTTAGGGGACTTTGATAAGAGGACTTTTATTCCTATCACCAGTAAAATTCTGAAGAAGGAAAAAAAAAAAAAAAAAAAACAACCTAGGATTTTAGCTTATTGTGCTTTGTGGAGTGAGTTGTGTGTTTTGTTTTTATTTCTTTTTCTGGTTAAAATAAGACATAAAGATTGAGAAAAGTCAAATTTTGTTATTATTCACTTACCATGAGGTTTCTGAAACATCTGAATAGTTAAATCAATTTTAAAATACATCAACAAATTTTGGGGCACACCCATTTTGGGATGACCATTTCCCAAGGTACCCACTCAGGGATGTGCTGAATTGACCCTGGCTGGATGCCAGGTGCCCACCAATGTTGCTCTATCACTCCTATCCTCAGCTGGATGGGGGAGAGAAAATATAATGAAAGGCTTGTGGGTCGAGATCGGGACAGGGAGATCACTCAGCAATTGCCATCATGGACAAAACTGACTTGACTTGGGGAAATTAGTTTAATTTATTACTAATCAAATCAGAGTAAGATAAAGCGAAAAAAAAAAACCTAAATCTTAAAATACCTTCCCCTCACCTTTCCCTTCTTTCCAAGCTTAACTTTACTCCTGAAATCTTTAAACTCTGCCCACAAGAGGCACAGAGGGATGGGGAATGGGGATTGTGGTCAGTTCATCACACGATGTCTCTGCTGCTCCTTTCTCCTCAGGGTGAGGACTCCTTACACTCTTGTCCTTCTCCATCATGGGGTCTCTCACAAAGGAGAGAGTCCTCTACAAACTTCTCCAACATAGGTCCTTCCCATGGGCTACAGTTTTCCACAAACTGCTCCAGCATGAGTCCCTTCCGCAGGGTCCAGTCCTTTAGACACAGACTGCTCCAGTGTGCATCCCTTATGGGGTCACAAGTCCTGCCAGCAAACCTGCTCCAGCGTGGGCTTCTCTCTCCATGGATCCACAGGTCCTGCCAGGATCCTGGTCCAACATGGGCTTCCCACAGAGTCACAGCCTCCTTTGGGCATCCACCTGCTCCAGCATGGCATCCCCCACATGCTGCAGGTAGAGATCTGCTCCACCATGGACCACCATGTCCTGCAGGGGCACAGCCTGCCTCACCATGGTCTTCACCATGAGCTGCAGAGGAATCTCTGCTCTCGTGCCTAGAACACCTCCTCCCCTCTTTCTTCACTGACCTTGGTGTCTGCAGAGTTGTTGCTCTTGCATATCCTACTCTCCTCCAGCTGCAGCTGCTGTAGCACAGGGTTGTTTTTTTTTTTCCCCTTCTTAAATATGTTATCTCAGAGGAGCTACCACTGTCTCTGATGGGCTCGGCCTTGGCCAACAGTGGGTCTGTCTTAGAGCCAGCTCGCATTGGCTCTATCAGCCATGGGGGAAGTTTCTAGCAGCTTCTTACAGAAGCCACCTCTTTAGCCTCCCTGCTACCAAAACCTGGTAATGCGAACATAATACTGATGGCAACTCAGTGGAAACAAGAGTTCAAGTAAATATGTTTTAAGAAAACAGGATTGGAAAAAATAGAAACCACTAATTTTTCTAAAAATCCTGGATGAACTTGAGACACTTTTTGTTGAAAATGCTGATTAGTGTTTTTATTCTCTTCTGAAACAACTTTCTAAGATGTACTTTCACTTCAGTTGTAGCTGTCAGCTCAATTGTGCATCTGAAAAAGAAATTGTCATCCTGCTTTCCCCTGCACCCAATTAACTGTGGGATGCAAGAACCAAAAAAATATAAGCCCACAATTTAATTTAGCTTGCTAACACCACGTATTTTACCTCTTAAGAAACTTGTGGCTCTCTTGGTAATAATCAAGTCATAGGTCTCAACACATCAATTAAATTGAATTAGATAACAAATATTGTAAAACATGTTAAAGAAAGAAATGTTGGAATTCAGGCCTTCACATTTGTACAGAGCTATCTCCTTAACAAACCCACAGCTAGGCAGAGGCAAACCAAACAATTTATAATTAAATTATAATAATTACTCTCCTCCAAAAGTCATGAGATTACCACTAAAATCTTCCAGAAATGGTGAGAGAAAGAACATAAATTTAATCGTGTTTCCTATCTCAGCTGTTAGATTTAATAGACATTTAAGGTATTATAATCCTTAGGAAATATATTTTAATAAAATACAAGGAGGATTTGAAAAGCAAAAAGAATATTCCGATAAATTGTATTTGATTGTGGATTTAATATATTGTTCTTTTTTTTTTTTTTTTTTTTTTTTTTTTTTTTTTTTTCTGGTGTTTCTATAATTTTCAAGCAATAATTGGAAAATAATATCATTAAAATATACAGGATTTGAAATTTATTTTAAAAAGATAGAAATTAGCATCTTTCTTCCCTCCCTTGTAATATAAATAATTTGGTCCTGGTTCTCTTTTGCCTTTCATAATTTATTTTTCATATTTCTAGTTTGCATCCTTTCAAAACAACCGATGTTGGCGTACTAGTGTTTTGTATTATTGATAATTACTTCCATCTATCAATATTATTTGACAAAGTCAAATACCAAAACATTTTTTTGTCAGAAATTCAGACCTGAACAACATAGCTGAAACAAAAACTATTTTCATTACTAAATATCATCATGGGACAGGATAGTAAGTGTATCATCACCTTAGTCATCTACTGTGGCATGGCACTCTTCCGCCTTCCGCAGAATTTGTGCTCTTATTCAGTTTCTGTCTACAATGTATGAAGAGTAATGGGATAGAGAGAAAACAGATGAATTGGAAGATTATTGAAGTGCATCCCTGAAAAGCTTTTATGAGAGAAATATCTGTGTCTAGAAAAGTTGATTGCAATCAATATAATATGCAACAACAACAAAAAAAAAATTTCAATAAGAAAAAGACTTTTATAATATTTCTTTGTGAAGTATATTCAGTGTAAAGTCAACAAATTTTATATGCTGTATGTTCTGATGGGCACTGGTATATAAGGATTAATGGGTTTAGTGAGTCCTCCTTACACTGCAGTGCTGCTCTCCAACACTTCCCACGGGCTCATGATTGTTCCAGTGTCTACTAGGCCACAACTGTATTAAGTTCAATTGCTGATCAGTTCACATCTTCAGATCACCAGCCTTAGCAGCTGAAGATGGTAGAGTCAACACCATTGACTGCTGTTCATCACTGGCTTCTGCTAGTTGTATTCACACTGAACTTTCACAGGGCTGAAATTTAACCCAACTGCTCTCTCACACTTATTTACATTCATCTGTGACTGGCTTTTGTAACCCTCACATCTGGTCAGAATGATCTGAACCACCTACTTCATTTCCTGTTGAAGTGCTGTATCCAAATCTATCATGCATTCGCATTCACATGATCAACAGCATTCACAATCAGTGAGTGGCATTTTGATATACTTTTGCTGAGGTGATAGGGGTCCTGGGTCCAATTTGGCCCTGGCCCATTCCATCCCACAGCAGTCCTGGAGGAAACAGCCTTGTGTTACCTGTACTGAAACATCTGTATAGTCCAGAAAATTAATAGGAAGTGAACAACTTCTGGAGTAGCACTTTAGTAAAATATACCAGACACTAGTTTTCATGATAATGTTGACATGATATTTTGGAGTACCAAATACCCCAGACAGCAGCTATTACTCTTCTTAATCTGTCTGCCTGACTCTCTTACCAGCTGATGAATAATTGGTATAGAGGGAAGCCTATGTCAAGCAGCAACAAAACAGGGGTAAATGGTACTATTAGGCAGAGACTCTATCCATCGTAGTAACAATCAACAGCATCACTAGATGAATCTTTCCCAACTACCCAATGACCAAAATGGTATTTACATAATTATATATTGCCTGTGCAAAGGAATTTATAAGTATTTGAAATTTAAGTGTTGCCACTCAATCACAGCCCTTGATGTATTATAATGGATATTAATACAAGTTATGTTGAATGTGTGGATGCCAGACAAGTCACCAGACATTCCCATCTGCCCAGAGCAATGCTGACACCCCCTTCCCTCTTTCTCACAGGAACACTCATAGTGTCAAGAGAACAAAAGTTCATGGATTTATCAGAACCCTCTTCTTGCTCTGAGTCATGTATCCTACCTGGAAAACACTGGCTCACACTCTCCATCTGGGCTCTTCATGAAAAAATTAAAATAATCTCTTGCACAACAGTATCCCAAATGCTATATGCATTGTCACAGTCTGCTGCATGTTACAGAACATTTGCTAGACCAGCAGGAGCCATGCTATCAAAACTGGTGAACAGGGCACTTTGGGCCAACTTTGTCCAATGCAATGTTTTCTCAGCTCCCATGAGGGAAGAGCAGTCTGTGATATACTTATTCCTGCCTTATAAGGAGCCAATGTAAACTATGAGCATAAGTCAGAAGGACTGGGGTTACACCTTGTTTTCTCTCACTCTACACCCTAAAACAAACCTCTTACATTTCCTTCCCACTTTCCCAGATCCTGGGCTAATTAGAAACTCAGTGTGTGACCACAGAATTTTTTATATCAAGTTCTCTCAGCAAGTTTTCCCTACAAAGCTCAAATACATCCTACTGAAGAACAAGGATGATCTGGTGATGTTCCCCCCTTCCCTGCATTTACTACCTACTAGGCTGTCTTTTTATTCTTTATTTACATTACTCCCTTTACTCTCACTTCTATTTATTGATATAATTATCTTGTTGTTGACTTCTGTTTATCTTCATGGCAACATCCCAGAAGAAATTTACAAGTTTACATTTGGTGAAATTTATCTTATTTGTGTTTGGAGATATCAGAGAAATTCAATCTAGCTCTTGTTCTTTGCCAGTCTCCAAAGGAGCCTCACTCTTCTCCAGTCCTCTTTTCTGCAGCAAGGCTAGCCCTCACATCAGCACCAGAAGATGACTTCTATGAAGCAAAAATCCTAACACCAGCTAGGCATTAGGCCTAGGTATCCTCACTGGAGCTGCCTCTCATGGCCTTTTCCCTGTTCTGCCTAGTCCAAAAATCATCCAAACCACAGAAGCAGGAATCTGTGTCTATCTGTGAGGACTCATTGATGGCTCACCATCAGCATCATGTGGGAAGAGAGAAAAGAGTCAACACTGCATCTGGACACAGTCCACAGCAGGATGCTGTGCTGACTGCATCTGCCCAGCCATTGGTTGTGCATTTCAAGGTACCACTAATAGCCAGTCTATGTCCCTATTTCCCTGTCAAGAAGACAGAATTGACTTGATCTCAACATAGCACAGGACAAGAGCAAACATTGGCAGTGTGGGTGACCACAGGGAGCCTGGGTCGGAGTGCAGGCTCAGTCTTGAGCATCACAATGGTGAGGACAGCCTTTGGGATATAATTTAGAACTGTCATAAACCAGATGAACCTTTAATGGAAATAGTGCCTGGGCCACCTGTGATGGATTAGTTACCTTCCTGACTAGCTCTTACAGGCCAGGTTTCTGCTGACAGATCAGAGCCAGTAGGGTTGGTCTCAGTGTGACAGTGCTTATGATGGGGATTGGCTCAGATGAGTGGTGAGAAGGGGAAGGAAAGACGTAAATCTGGATTGTGAGAGTGTTTTGTGGTTTGAATGAACAAAATGGCACATTGGAGAAGGGGTCCAAGGGCTGGTGGTTATAGCAGAGAGGTGTTGATGTGCTGGAGAAACAGGCCAGCACACCTCCGGCTGTGGCGGGTGTTTGGGTGACTTGTGCTGGCCTGAAAAGCTGCAGCTGCCAGGCGCAGCTGTATTCCTCCTGGTGCTGTGTTTTCTTTGGGCTGTCAGTTTGGGCTGCAAGGCTTCCATTTACAGGATTCTTTTTTTTTTTTTTTTTTTTTTTTTTTTTTTTATTTCTCCTAGCCACAGGGGAGCTTATCAGATAAAAGAACTTTGTGGAGTGACAAAAACTGATTAACAGTGAGGTGAAATGGGATTTTTATTTCTGCTTCCATAAACACCTGAGTGACAGTCAGCTGTGTGTGACTGTGGTCTTATCAATAACAGTTTATATGAAATGGGCTTTAACTAAAAAAAAATGTATGTAAACATCCAAATCTTTGGAGACTTGAATTTTAAAAATGCTAGGTAAAGGAATCAAATGCTGTAATACTTCAGTATCAGGGAACAGCTGTAATAAACAGTCAATGTCTCAGAGAGAGATGACAAAATCTGTGCAAGAAGATTTGGGGATATTCCAAGGGATAAATCCCCAGAGCTAAGGTCAAAATATGAAATTTTGACTGAGATATTTAAGAAGATGATAGGAGGCATATTTCAGATCTGATTGCTCTTTTTCTCATGTATCACTTCATAATGGAGGATAAAGAGGTATGTGATAAAATTACAACTGCTTTTAAAACCTGAACAAGAAAATATCTCTCTGGGGTTTTAAGGAAATCTCTGCCTTTTGCAATCAAGGCTCAAATTTTTCAATGCAACAGATTATCTATTATTATTATTACAGAATAATAAACTGAGCCCTCACTGGGATCCAAATCCTGGATTTTAGTCAAAGTCTTAGTAACAGGCTGCAGGTTTTGCAATTTGACTGAAGTAGGACCTCTAGAGGGTAACAGTGTCTGTCGCTGTTCATTAATATATAAGGATAAAGGGAACCAGAAGAGACCATTTAGATGAGTGCCTGGTGTTCAACCAGTTTTCTGGAGACCTATGTAAGACTTTCAGCCAATATGGCATATCAAGAATGGATGAAATTTCTCCTTCCACTTATGCCAGAAAAGCCTTTTGTTCATGATGCTCCATGTTGCCCACAAACCTGGTAGAGAAGCAAGGGCTTAGTTACAGTGAAACCACAATTTCAAACTGAGCCAAAGGAAAACTTAAAAAGTCCATAACAGCAGGTAGGAATTGATCCATATCTCCTCTGTGCTGGCTAACAAAAGGAGGACAGAGTATATTTACATGCACCCATGTGGGAGCTTGCACCAGAAAGAAAACATCCCCTCTCCTGAGAGTTTCTCATTTTGAAATCAGAAGCTTGTCTTGACCCTTCTTTTTATGCTATAAATAAATAGGACCATATTTTCCTTCTGAGCTCTGTGCTAAGGACCATTCCATATTGAACTTACGCTGTCCAGTTTTCTGAATAAAAACCCAGTATTTGTTATTATCCTTTCTTTTTATATCATGCCTTCCAGAGATAACCTGTGATTGACACATAGAAAAAAAAAATGCATTCAGATTTTTTTCCCTTTCACGTTTCTCAATTATTTTCCAATGGACAGTTAACCAGCTTCTTCATCAAGATTCATTTCTGACCACAAGGTTGCTCAGTGGACCCTGACAGATATGACATTACAATCCCCCTGCATCAGTTTAGGATGCTGCATCATCAAAGCTGAGGTGGCTCTTAACGAAACTGAGCTAGTGCTATTAGAATCCGGAATATGCGCCAATGTGAGAGGTGAGAAGTGCTTAAAGGTGTGAAAGACAGGCAAGATTCGACATGAATCTTAAGGGTGAGATCTATAATGGAGAGGAAGGACTACTATGTGAGGAAAACATCAGCCTGGGTAGAAAAAAGGAGAAAAAAATCAAAATAGGGACAGGGTTGGAGGACTGAAATTTACAGAGGGGAGAGAGATGAGGAAATCGCAGCAAGATTTGCTAGGCAGTCTTCTAACATTGTCATAAATACACTGTCTTCTGAGGATTCCATTCAGTATTTTAGTTAATATAATAACAGGGAAACCAGTTACCTGATTTATTTGAAGAAAACCTTGTTGGTATTCCTTGGATATTACTTTTTCTCCTGTAATGTTAATGTCTGTTCACTACAGAAATACCTATTCCACAGTTGTTTCCCTTACTCATTTTAACTCTTCTTACCCATTTTCTTGATTGTCTTTGATTCTTTCCATGGCTTTGCATTTATAGTAAACCCTCAGCATTTTTGTGGTGATAGCTTGCTGTCTGCAAAGTGATATAGTTTCATTTTGTGATGGTGTGGGTGGCCATAGCAGTAGAGACAGTGGAGAATATGGCTCTACTTCAGTGTCTAATACTTCAATAAAATAAGTATGTGTGGTTTATTTTTAACAAAACAGTCCTCAACTCTTAGCTCTGATGTAATGTGTCCTTGGTATAATTCATATTTTTTTTTTCCTTCATAAATTGGGAATAGTGCTTCCTTCCTCACTCTCTTGGTCTTGTAGGCATGTTTAGAAAGGATGATATTAGAGCCTTTTAAATGTCTTTCTATAACACTGAGCCCACACTCTTAGCTGGGACCTGTTGGTGTCATCACAGAACAAATATTGCTAGTATTGCACTGCAACAAGGCTGTAGAGTGTTTAGGAATGAAATTCAACTCAGGATCTAGACTTTATCTTTCTCACATACTTATTCAAATAAGGAAAGTTTAGTAACCTATTTTCAGGGTCCAAATTGTTTTGTTGTTTTGTTTTTTGTTTGTTTGTTTTCAGGTTTTGTGGTGTTTTTTTTTTTCTTTGTCCACTTCTTTAGAACTGCTTCAGTTCTTCAGCTGCCCAAGTGTTAAGCTGCCCATTTAGGATAACTTGCTTGATGTTGTTTCAGCAGCTGTGTTGAGAGCATTTTGTTTCTAATATAGATATAAGCAGAATATAATTTATCTATTTATTTGTTTTTACTTCTGACTTTGAGGAATCAAAGATATTTTTTGGGGGTAACTTCAGGGTCTCTTCATGAAGTATGAGTTTACTGATCAAAAGTCCATGTGTATTTAGTCAGAGTAATTCATAATTAAAAATAATTGATAGACATTTTAGTACTCCTCCCACTGGCTGAAATTTAGCTGGAGGCTAGTAGGTTAAAAAATCTCTGATATAAAAGAGATGTAAAAAAATATATATTATACTTAGTTGTGCTGCATGCATTGAAATAATTTTTACTCATTGGTGGGTCCTTGACAACCTCAGTGAGTCTGAAGAAGTCTTTTCCAATGGATTTTTTGGAAAAATTTACACAATATTGAATACAAATGTGAATGAATCATCCTCTCATAACTAGAAGTGGTTACCTGGAAACGAGTTGAAAGACACTAGGGAGAGGGATTCTTGTACACATATTCATTCCATGAATGCTCTGTATGGAAACAAATTACCAGGAGCACTTCCTTTTGAGTTTTAATATATAATAGTTTCTAAGCATCTTGTCTCTAAAAGCAAACTTAAACATTGCACTAGCAAAGATAACCAAAAATGCTAAGAAGAATTGGGTCCATGAAAAAAAAATAATAGTTTATTAGTGTTCACTGAACACACATGTAGGACAGAACTACTCAATCAGTGAGAGAAAGCATGAACACCAGACTGTCAGAGGAAAAGAAATTCTTCTGCAAGCTAATTGTGCAGAGTGCAGTGATTTCATTGAAAATGAGTGACATCTCACCTTTACGACAGTGGACAAGTCTTATGATCCTTAATAAAGCTTGCTGTGGCATTTCCTAGATGAATTTTTAAACTCTCATAGCAGATAATAAACAAAGCTTGTTCTGTTCGCATTGGCATGCTGGAGAAAAGTCTAAAGTGCATTGGAGTGATACCTTACTAATCCTATTGTTATAGGTGGAAACATGAAGAAAATTGTCTTAAATGCCTTCATTTCAAACTCAAAGCTCCACAAGAAAATCATAGCTGCTCAGAAATCCATTACTCATTCCCATTGGCTTCCAGCCCTGTGTTTGCAACCATAAGACCTCTTATAATTCTGTATAAGTGGACTTTGATTAACATTTTATCCAATTAAACAGTACATCACTGAGCATATTGGAAAAAAAAAGTCAGGGAAGGGCTGAAATCTTTCCCTTTCTGGTTCCAATATGTTCTCCATGTTTTAAAATCACAAAGTCCTCATTTCAACTACTGCTTTGTTTTTCTGCACAGGTAAAAATGGAAGATTTCATATTTGCCTTTGTCATTCTGAGTGTTCAGAGAACTTGTCTGGACAAAAAAGCATTTTGCTACCTGTAAGCAATTTATAATAAAAAAAAAAAAAAAAAAAAAAAAAAAAAAAAGGAAGACAATGCTGGAAGATCTATAGCCACATATCATAATAAGTGCAGTAGTCCTGCTGCATATTATTTAGCGGAAGCACTGCACAGTTATACTAAATAACAAAAGTGTGCATATTACTTAGGCATTGGTAAGGGGTGAAATGATTCACAGTAATTCATGAATCCACTATGAGTCTTTTCATTTTTAATGGACTCGGTATGCTTATTTCCTGTGGCATAGTAAAGCTGTGGTAATGGGAGCAGCCTGCTGGCCTTTGCCCACCTGATCATGAAGACTGAACTTTGTTTTATGACCTTAACTTCACAAGTCCCTTAGAGACTGTGATGGGAACTAATTGCTACCTCACATGAATAAGAGTATAATAGATCAGCTGAAACCTAAAGACTTCTTTTTTGTGGCTTTTAAGTTCTATTAACTGCAACTTCTGGATTTTTTAGTTTTACTTTTCTGGTTATAACGGTTTTAACATACTATGTGGTGGACAAGTATGAGGAAATGTTACTTTCTGAAATCTTCACTTTACATTTCTATGTTCTGTAAAGTCTGGCTTCTCTCCTTTTCATTATCCTAGGTACATCTGTATCTGTTAGACAGTCAAGTTTAAAGTGCTTTGAGGTAAATTCTGTGGAGAAAACAAGTGTGAAATGATTGTTTTTTCCTGAGCCTAATCTCTGCTTAAGGGTATATTAACACTATTAATAGTGAGGCAGAAGAGGCATATAAACACAAAATATTTGGGCTTTCTTCTAAAAGGAATACTATTGAATTCTCAAATCCCGGTAAATATAAACAGTGAAGTTCCTGTTTAATCTTATGTGATGGATTCCAGCAGGCATACATGGAGCCTGGTAAAGCAATGAAATTATCTATCGATATGCTTTGATTCTGAATGTTTGTTAGTACCACTTGCTTTCGTGCTTATGTTATTATCGACTTCTTGGTAAAAAAAACATACTCAGAACAAAGATACTATTTATATAAAACTCAAGTAGAAAATAGATTTGTTTAGTTTAATATATCTTTTTCAAATCAGCCATTTTTTAAAAAAACCCAAACAATAAAAAATAATGCTATTTTGAATACTGAGAGTCAGAACTGAGCAGACACTTCTGTAAACTTCTTGGACATTAGGGCATTTTAGAGGATTGTTAGGCAGTTCAAGATGAATGAACCCACAAAAAGTGATGGAAAATTAAAAAAAAAAAAAAAAATGAGGGAATGCAATAGTTATTTTGAAAAGTTACATGATTGTGTTTTTAAAAATAACATTTTAACATTCAAAGTGTGCTTAAAATGAAAGAAAGGTTAGTGTAATAAGCTAAAGAGAAATATTTCTCCTTTATAAAAAAAAAAGTTTTTGAACAAGGAAGAGCAGGTTGAACTTCCTTATTATTACACAAAATCACATTGAAATCTCCCCTGTTTGTGGAGCTCTGGCAATTACCTAGGCAAAGAACAAAGAAAGGAAAGGGGATGGAACTCAAAGAAAAAGGGTTGGGATTTAAGCACCTAATAGGAATTTAATTTTCTAGCTTTCAGGCAGAAGGTGGATTCCTAATATTGAATTCTTTGGCTTTAAGTTAAATGAACCAAAATATTTAATCTAAAGGAGCCCCTACTTCATTCTTACTATTCTTTTTTCTGCCATTATTTTCCATGAAATTTGTTTACCCAAAATTATACTGAAAGACAATATTCAGATCTTATAGGTAAAGCTCGAGGTATTATTCATGTAATTTTGTTAATCTGATGGTGACATTTTCCATCAAATTACTTACTTATGAACAGGTGCCTTCCTATTCACAGCTGAAATTCAGATGTGTGCAAAAGACCTCATAGAAACTTTATGTGTCACTTCCATCTCAGTTAAAATACATTTTGAGGACTCATGTGGACTAGCATGATGAATAGACCATGTTATGGCCTGCTGCGCAGGGGTAAGTTTCATCCTTTCTGACTGGCTAAAATGATACGAACCTTAAATAAAGCACATATTGACATTGTAAGACACTATTAAGGTCCACAGCGTACCATGGTGATGAACCATGACCAAAGTACTCCCAGGGTTGTAATAATTCATTACTGAAATAGCTTCCTTCTAATGACTAAGGCTGACTGTGTCAAAGAACTTGGAATCCTAACCCCAAGGCTTGTTATATAACATTAAATAAATCTCACTTTCTGTTCATTTACCTGCTGTATCATAGCTGACATCAAGATTTGGATCTCCCTCTGATTACTGAATGAAGTTACTGCTAGGCAAGCCTGGATTTGCACTCCTGAGGGGTGATAGGTACACATAGTACTGAGAAATACCTTCCCATCTGCATAAGCTGTCGAGCCAGTTTCCCTATAACTGTTTTCTTTGAATCGCTAATTCTTATTTTATTTTGAAGATAGATGAACTCCTGGTGATCTTTCAGGTGAACATCCCAGCTACCAGTGAAAATAATTGTGCTTCCTGGGTCCATTTTTAAGGTCCATTGATCTTGAACTTTCTCAAGATCTGCCAGGAAGCAACATGATAAGAAATGGAGGGTTCATCTGCCCTCAGGCACCACCACTGGGTATACCTTGGAGCTGAGGAAGGTGGGAATTAGTCCATTTAATGAAGAAGAAAGAGGAAGGTGGATGTCTCCTACCCTGGGTCAGTGCTCTAATCACTGCATTACAAGAGAAAAGCACTTCGTAGAGCACTCAGGCTGCCCTTCTAAATGTAAAGTGACAGCTAGCACCTTATGAATATATCAGGTTTTTAAGTGTATATTTGATACAACCTGAAAATACCCTATTTTAGAAGCACTCTGAGATTTCTCAGGACATCTGTCTTGAGAGAATCAGAACCACTCTCACCACCTTCTGTCCTGGTCCCATAACTGCTCTTTCCTGTCTGCCAGTAACCCTTCTGAACTCACTACAGTCATTGGCAGAAGTGAACTCTGTGTAAGCAATTGCGTGTACAGCAAATGTAAACCTCCCTGACAAAACTACCACCATTTATCTTTGAATCAAAGTTCTTAAATGTTTACTTGCATTTCTCAGAATGGAATAATCTTCATGCAGAGAATCAGGTGGTTCATGGAAACCCATGCATGAAAATAAATAACCCTTCCTTCATCAGTATATAGCAATCATAAGGCCCAGTGACTACTGACTTCTGCCTATTTTCTTGAAATAGATCTTAAATTAGACTTCAGTTGACCAAAGGTTTTCGGTCTTTTATGAACTTCATTTCATGTGGCATAAGATTAATTTTTCTTAATTAATAAGTAAAGAGAAATAATTAATTCAGATTTATAGAATACTTTTGACAAGATTTGTTGCATGATGTTTTGATACAGATTGAGAAGGTACGACACCAGGGTAAAGCAAAGAACTGGATAAAAGAATGGGAAAAATAAGATTAAATAGTAATTTTTGAATACATCAAGGAGTTAACAATGAATTTCCCTGGGTTCTGCAGAGCTTAATCTACCTAGTAATTATCATCACAGGTGGTGAGTGATGAGCTAGAAAAAGCTGAAGGTGGTGGGAAGGTAGAAAAAGAAGAAAAAAAAAGTACAGGGGAATACCTGAGAAGAACAGTTATTTTGTGAAAACTATTTCTGTTTTCACAACTGCAGTGTCAAATGTTGACTAGATGAGTCTGGAAAAAATGTCTGAAGAATTGGACTGTCAAAGATTTTGCAACTATTCTTTCCAATAAACCAGTAGTTAGAACATGCCATGAAGAGATGAAATACTCAATTCTATTTCTCCTACAGAAAGGGGAATAGTGTGAATACTCTAGCCATAAGGCTTAAGGTGTATCTCATCAAAAAGGTGAACTGTTGGAAACTGCAGGGTAACACCTCCATTGACACTACCCCATCTTGTGTCAGGAAGCATGCTCTTATATCTGCATTTCAGCTACCAGACTGCAACCGATTTAAAATCTCATCCTAGTAGCTTAAAAAGAAATGTAGAACAACATCCCCAGGAGAATTCAAATATGTGTACAAGATTGTCTTGGTCTGCCTTATAACCAGATGGTTAGAGCCATCTCAGTCTGTAGGCACAAAGGCCCCTTCTCCACATCTTATGTGGGCACTCGGTCTACTGAGCTATTGAAGAGCGATGGGGTTGTCACCTCTCCCAGAAATTTTAAATAGCTAATGCTTTATTGATTTGGCTCCCCAAACTATGTGTGCACCAGAGTATTTCATTTGAGGTTCAGTGAGAGCATTGTCATGTACAGTAACCTGCTCATCCTAGGCTTTCATTTTGGGAAGAAACAATGAAACATTTATATACTTGTTTAAATGCTAATCAGCTTTTGTTTGGCAGCCAGACCAAAATATTAATTATTCTTACAGCCTTAGTCAAGGACAAAGAGCCAGTTGATGAGCTTCAGAGGGATTTCATCTTACATAAATGGGTTATTTAATGGAAAATGAAATTCTGTGTTGAAAAAAAAAATAAAAAACACAAGGAAGTCTTAAATCACTTGTCAAAACTTGAAGCATTCAAGACTAATAGCAGTAGATAAAGAAAGGGACAAAGACGTCTCTGAAGACCTCTGCTTTATGTTCAGATGCCGTAAAAATTCAAGCATAATATTAGAATGTACAAAAAATAAGACTGAGATATTTCAGACCATATTATAGCGCCTGTCTGTATTCTGCATAGTGTCTAATCCTGTATGATCTCATCTAACGTAATATGTGGTATTAGTGGAATATTTCTCCAGAAAGACAATTCAAAACAAGAATGGTTTAAAAAAATCAACAGGATTAATAGAGGACATAAGAAACACCCTCATCGAGAAACAAGAAAAACCTTATGAGACAGTCAACAAAACAAATAAATGTCAGCTCATTAAAATGAAAAAGTAGAATGAATTTGGATTTGGAACATCTGTTTTCTCTGATCCATGTTACAAAGAAGAAAAGACATTACACAAGCCTACAATGCACCTTTACATGTTTTGTCAGAACTAGTAAAAAATGCATTTTTTCACATAACAGATAATTAAACTGGGACTATTTTCTATATAAAATTTGTTTGTGATTCCCAATTTAACAATATTCTCAAAGGAATGTGGACATTTAAATGGCTGCTCAGACTACCCAGATACTGACATCTACAATAGCTTCGTTTTTTGAAGAGAGAGAATGAGTGATAAAGACTATTTGAAAGGACATATTTGTTCATAATTGCCTACTGCAAGTTTTCAAGATTTTCTTATATGTAAATCCTGATGCTGGATGTAAGGCTGCAACAAAACATTCAGATTTCGTTTTCCTGGTCTTGTTCAGACAGACTTTCTCTCATATTCATTTCTGAACTGTGGTAACTCTTACTTCTCTTAGAGTACAACCTAATTACATCTCTTGCAGAATATCTCAGTGATGTTTTGTGAAAGTAATTAACTACATTCTCAGCTTTTCCATATTCAGTCTTTAAGAAAACCAGCTATGGCTCATTATATGCCTTTTCCTCCCTTGTCTTCTCTGGAAATCTGAGGAAACTACTATTTTCATTGGTACACATCTAACTGTTGGTCACATTGCAAATAAGCAGAAGATAGCCACCGTCTATTAAGTGAATAACTAATTCTCATAAAGACCTTGGTATACATAATACTCATTAGAGCATGTATAACTTGCACATTTAGCCATCCAGATGAGAAGTTCTTTAATAACAAAACAGTAAACAGACCTGAAATTATATGGAATGTGAACATCTGGAAACATTTAATAGCCAGTGAGCTATCCTTACCTCCTATCATCAGAGATACAAGAATATTATAGCATCACCTTGCTCAGCCTCTACCATAAAATTAATTACCTTTAAACAGACGCCATTTAATTGCTCATAAAATTGATCTGACTTTCCAGATTTTATAGCAACCTGTATGTCGTCAACAAAAGTGCTTAGAATAAATAAGACTTTTTTTCCATCTCTCTGCTATAATCACAAAATTAAAACTAAATGGATGTTTCAATGCATTTTGGCACAAATACTAGTTATCTCAAGAATACACCAGAACAGTGTACATACATAATCTCTAACATTTTTCTGGTAGAAAGGACATATGACAAGACAGTTATTTGATATTCTGACATTGTTGAATCATTAAGATATCACTCCATAAAGGCCAGTGTTCTGAAATAAATTATGTTGAGGAACTTGGTAGAAATTTATGGATTAAATGTTATATAAAAATGGACATTCTTAACAATTTCACTGAATCATTCAGAGTGGAGAATGAAAGAATAGAATAGAATAGAATAGAATAGAAAGAATAGAATAGAATATAATATAATAGAATAGAATAGAATAAAATAGAATAGAATAGAATAGAATAGTTCAGTTGGAAGGGATGGGCAATGATCATCTAATCCAACTTCTTGACCACTTCAGGGCCGACCAAAAACTAAAGCATGTTATTAAGGGCGCTAAGAGCCTTTTAAACACTGACAGTCTTGTGACATCAACTACCTCTCTAGAAAGCCTGTTCCAGTATCTGACCACCCTTTCTATAAAGAAATGTTTCTAATGTCAAGTCTGAATCTGCCCTGGTGCAGCTTTGAGCCATTCCCATACATCTTATCACTGGATCCCAGGGAGAAGAGCTCAGCACCTCCCTTTCCCCTTCCCCTCCTCAGGAAGCTGTAGGGAGCAATGAAGTCACCCCTCAGCCTCATTCTCTCCAAACTAGACAGGCCCAAAGTCCTTAGCTGTTCCTTATAAGACATGCTTTCCAGGCCTGTCACCAGTTACATAGAATAATATATTCACCAGAATAATTGTAACACAAATACATGTTTATTTTGAGCAGACTCCTGAAAAAGTGTGTATGTAATTGTTCTGGATAAACATTCTGTCCTGAAAATTTTGAAAAATCAAAACATTTCAGAAATCTCCTCTGGGACAAGCTAAATTGCTTTGCTTAATCCCAGTATAAAACATTAGATCTTATTTTAGCTTTCTAAAACTTTTGGATATTTTATAAATGAAGTCAAAAGCACTTCGAATTATTTTATCTAAAAGCAGGTAAGAACTTTTTGGAAATATTTTTGAGATTATTTGATTTGCCTAAAAGAACTAATGGAAACTAGTGTGACTCTTAAAACTGTCCATTGACTTTTCCTAATTATCTCATTATTTTCTTTCTCGAGATTATATGAGTAGGATTAGCCTTTGACCTACATATTTACATAGTTCATGTCTCTGATTTTAAACCCTGTTTCTAAAGTACTTGAGCCCAGAACTAGGGAGTCTATTTTATTCCAAACTACCTCCTTGTTAAGAAATATAATACATGTATTTTGGCTAAAATCACCTGAGTTTAAATGCATCGTTCTGATGCTTCTGATTCAGTTACCTTTTCACTCTGTAAATTTTCTTATCAACATGAAGTTGTATGACTGGATGCTGCCAAATGCATTATTTAAGGCAGCATCTGTGATGGTTCTACTGCAGGTGAAGAGTGGTTGGCAGATATAGCTGGAATGTGTGCTTTGTAACAAGGAAGAAACATTAACTGATGAAAAGACAAAAGAGCATTTTCCCCAAATGCTCCTACTCTGTGAGAGTCATTAATCAAAATGGATAATGAAGAGAGAAATTACAGTCAAACTATACTGAATAAAAATTTTTTTCAGTAAATTTTTATTTGTATTCATTAAAAGGGGTCAATGGTGCCTTGTAACTGAAAACAAATAAGAAAAAAGTGTGGAGTTGCAACAAATTTTGTACTTGAGGCTAGATTTATGTTTTTCTGTACAAACAGTACTTGCAGTAATACCCTTCAGCTATTCACACTGTTTCAGCTTTTGGAGCATGATCAGAGAGAAATAAAAACATCCTAACTAATATACCATAGGGCAGGTCAAGTCTGGTCCCGACTATGTTCACAAGCTCATTTCTGAAGGAAACTGGAGAACTTCTCAGAACTTAGAACTAGTCATGTTGGTTACATGTCAGAATACAACCAAATTCTACTTCATCCTGCTGTCTTTATTTTTGAAACCTCAGGCATAAACAGAGCATCTCATTTGTTCATTTACCAGGATACTTATATTGTCTCAGATTTAGAGCAATCCTAGGCATAACTCTAGTTTTTGTAAGATGTGTGGCCACAACCAACCCTGCTCACCTCCACAGACATAACAGGACACCTCTCACACCCACATTGTTTTGGCTTTCAGTGACCAGCTTTCCCTTTCAGGTGGCACCAGCTCTGACATTCCCAGTCAAGGAATTAGACCTGAGTTACTGAGTGGTCTAAATGAGCCTGGAGACCAGCCGAGCTACCTCATGAGGAACAAACAGCACTGAGATAATTTCCTGGAAATCAGCACTGTGGCTGTGCATGGCCTGAAGCCTTTGTCAGCTCTGGAAGCTAATGCACATGGCCATTGCTTGTGCCAGATCAGGTCCACCGCTTCTCTCCATCCAAAGACTAGCCACATCATTTTGGAGCAGATGCTGATGCTAGCCACTACACACAGCTAAAATGAAAGCAGAGGCATTCTTCTTATTTACATATAGGGTGTAAGGATGCCACTGATGTGTCCTGTCCATCTCACCCCTGGACTGTTCCTTCCAATTCCCCAGACTGATAGTATCTGCTGACAATTTGCAGGCACAGGACCCCAAGGTAACCCACAAATAATTTAGCACATGTCAAAGACCCAGTCTGGAGCAGGGTGGGTTGTCCTGGGTTAGCTCAGTCTGATTTATAAGGGACAGAGACAACAGAGTTGTTGTGGTTTGAGCCTGGTCGGCAGCCAAACACCACACAGCCACTCTCTCCCCCTTCTCTTCCAGCGATGAGAAGGGACAAATGAGCCAGGCTTGGGGTTCAAGATAGGACCGGGAGGGGTAGATCACCCATCATGGACATGAGCAAAAGGCAGACTCATTAGGGGAAGAAAAAAAGAACATACATTTATTACAGACACTAACAACACTTAACAGAGAAGGACAGTGAGAAGCATTGCCACATCTTGAGACACCTTCCCCCCACCCCTCCCTTCTTCCTGGGCTCAGCTCTGCTCCCGATATCTCTACCTCCTCCCCCCAGTAGTGCATGGGCAGGGAACTGGGGGGTGCAATCAGTGCTGTCTCTGCTTCCATCTTCAGTTTGGGGAGCTTCTGGAACTTGTTCCCCCTGATCCACTGTGGTCCCCCTCTCACAGGAGACAGTCCTCCACAAACTTTCTCTGACATGAGTCCCTTCCACAGGCCACAGCATTTCCCACACTGCTCCATCGTGGGTCACCAACTTTCTCCAACTAGAGTCTCTCCCATGGCTGCAGCTCTTCCCGAGCTGCTCCAGCGTGGGACACCCCCACATGCTGCAATCTTCCCAGGGCTGAACTACAACAGTGGGGTCTAGCTTTTCCCACAAGACCTCAGCCTTCTTTGGGCACAGCACCTTGATCATCCAGGCAAAAAACATAGGCCATAAATCAGTGTCTGCTCCAACGTAGATCTTCATGGGTGGCGGGGGGGGCCGCCCTGCCGTCTCACCACAGGATACAGGGGGGTCTCTGCTCTGGCACACCTCTCCCCTCCTTTCTTCCTCCACTAATCCACTGACCTTGGTGTTCACACAGCTGCATCAACTCCTCCTTACAAGTCCAACTCCTCTTCACCATGTCCCTTCTTAAATACGTTATCACAGAGGTGCAGTTGATTGACTCAGTTTTGGTGCAGAGTTGGAGCTGAATTGGAGCTGGGGGAGCTTTGAGAAGCTTCTCACAGGGGGCCACCCCTATAGCCCCCTCCCCTGCTACAAAAAAAAAAAACACCACTCACTCAAACCCAGGACAAGAGTTTCCTACTCCCTCTTGTCTGCCTGCCCAGACACAGTCATACACATGCAGACTTACTCCAGTCATGCCCTATCCACTTCTCAGTGACAGGATATCACTGCTCAGACCTTCTCATATTTCCCTAGAAACCAGACTGACTTTTCTCTGACTCAAACTATTTGAAGTCTTCTCAAGGAACAAGACTGGCACTTGGTAAAGTCATTGGGACATGTCTAGAAAAATGTATCATAGCACTAACATAGGTGTCAGGATGAATCATTTCCTACAGAAGGCTTTGTACAACCCACACCAGTGCTCAGGTGATGAGCTACAATCCTTCTTCACTCAGAGTTAGCACCTCAGCACACGCTTGCAGTAATTGCAGAGTCAGAAAGCAAAGAAAACAGAGCTCTGAAAATATTGATTAGCAGTGAGGCAGCTTTGTCTGGCCCTGATAACCACCCTACTGAGGTCCCACTTCATCTTCGCTTTTCATCTTCTGGGCACAGCTAAACCATTCCTAGGATCAGTCCTCTGACTTGTCCTTAGAGTCCTTGTTCTTTGTACTGTCATGCTGAAGAGGGAGAGAAGCTGCTGCCTGTGCCTCAGTGATCCTGACTTCCAGATAAAAAGCTTCAACAGGCAAGCTGGGAGTAAGTCTTGAGAATCTGAAGTTAGGTCTCTTCTGTGCAGCATTAGAGTTTCTGAAGAGATTGTTTTATTCAGCAAAGGTCTTGATGACTTTCACTGAGTGTTCATTACATGGCAGAGATGGAATACTTAATATTAAGGAATGCACACAAGTTTCATTGGTACTAGTAAATTAAATATGCCTGGCAAGATTTTACTGTGATTTAGTTTCCAAAAGTAAAAAACATATAACTTCTTCACACTCCAATTCCTTCCTTCTGTCTAATAACATGAGGGAAAAAAACAAGTTCTAAACATTTTCCTGTATGCAATTTATACCTATAATATTTTTTTTTTCCAGTTTCTTCTTACATAGTAAAGGGAAAAATTTAAAGTGCTTTTTGGCTTGCTTTCCTGCAACTAAATATATCACCTTTTTATCCTCTTTGTTCTTCATAAATAATCTTGTTATTTTTAATTTCTAACTGATTTTTTTTGAGTACCTTTTGTTACACATCTGTGCACATCTTTTGTTTGGAGGATAAGATGGCTACACAGCACTCAAGGTGAGGATATCTCATTGACTTTTGTGATCAACAGACAGTGTTTCTATATACACATTACTGTGACCAAACTCCAGCGGGAGGGGGAGGAAAAAAAAAATAGAGAGAAAGGAGACTTGCTTTATTTTCAGAAAGTTAAATATTAGCTCTTGTCAAATGTCTTCAGCTGGACAAGTAAGGAACCGTGGCGCGGATTTTCAGAAATCGCCATGTTACACTACTGAGAACCTGGCCCCCTCTTTGTGACCTCTAATTATTTCACAGCACATGTGAAACCTCACGACGTGATTTGGAATTGGAGTTTTACTTGGCATGCTAACACCATCATTGCATTTTCCTTCCTTTTTACCCCCCAATGGATTTTCATCTCACAGACAGACAGGAAAGCAGACAGGGCAGGAGGAGGGGGCTGGTGGGTGGGGAAGGAAAAAGGACCTTTTTAATTCTGCTTCTGCATGGGGCCACAGAAATCCCTCAAGCTAAACACAACACAGACTGAAAAAGAAGTGGGAAGAGATTATGAGGAGCCTGGCAAGAGGGGAGTGCAGTTGGTGGTCAGGTGAAGGCTGCTTTGGAGGATAAGCAATTTATGTGTTATCAGCACAGTAGAGAGAACAGTAGCTCCCTACACTGAAAGGAGATTAAAAAGCAACAATAGCCTTTTCTTTACGCCACAGGCCAATCTGCTAACTGTATGGAAAGCTGAGAAGCTCCTTAGAGCCGATGTTTGTTTAATTCTCACCTGCACCCACTTGAACTGTGAAAATGACATGGTGCTTTTCAGAACATATGCATATGTTTCCATGTGGCACCGTTTTGTGAAAGAGCTTGTGCCCAGATAATCTAGCAGTGCTACAAGATTTACTGTGAGTATAAAAGACAACATCCCTCCCTCACCCTGGGTAGCCTTGTGGACCCAGTAAAGAATGAGGAAAAAAAGAGGTTTCTTGATATTTTTTTTTATCCCTTTTAGAATCAATCGTAATGGGGAGCTGATAGTGATCAGGGGTGTGTAATACAAAGTAAAAGCCAAAGTAAAAGTGGCTTCCTTTGCCAGAGTAGGATTTCAGATAGGAAACTTAATTATTGGCTCAGTTCAGACCCAAGATAATTAATACTCTTGATGAATCAGTACATCACACATATTATTTTGGAAGAAAGAGTGATCGGAGGAACAGTACAGTCAGGTTGTCAAGACATTCGAACAAGAGTTAGGAGGCAGGATTTTTTTTTGCTGTTACTGATTTTCACTGTGTCCTTGAGCCAACCATTTATCCCTTTCTCTTTCCCCTTTGCCTCTAGTACATTAGACACACATACGCATTTTAACCACTACAAAATCCTTGCAGCCAGAGACAGGTTTCCAACAATGTCCCTGACTGCTCCAAAAGAAACATTAAAATTCCCTAGCACACTGAGTATTGGAAACTCAGGCCCCATAAGCAAGACCGTAGATGGGAGCTAAGCCTCTTTAGAATATGTGCATCTGGTCCCCCCTTACAACATCGTATCTAGACTGTGACTCAATTGCCTCTGGGTAGATATAGCCACTACCATAATAATGAGATGAGCTATTAAGCAAACTTTGCTTACCTGACATTATATATCCTGACATTACCCAGACTGTTGCAAGCCAACCACATTAAATTCATTCCTTCTGTGCTGGGTTTGTGTAAGTGGCGGGGGTTTATGGTAGCAGAGGAAGAGGCTACAATGGTGGTTCTTGTGAGAAGCTTTTCAAAGTTCCTCTGGCTCCAAGTCAGACCCACCTCTGGCCACAGCTGAGCCACTTAGTGACAGTGTTTGCACCTCTGTGATAACGTATTTAAGAAGGAGAACCTGAGAGGAGGAGTGAGGGTGGTGAGGAGTTGTAACAGCTATGCAGTGAGGCCAGTAAAAGGAAGGCGGAGAAGGGAGGGGAGGGTGCACTGGTTCAGAGCCCCCGTGCAGTCTGTGGTGTGATGGCAGGGGCACTGCCTCACAACCTGTGGAGGTCCATGGTGGGGCAGATGCCCACCTGCACTCTGTAGAGGAACCCACACTGGAGCAGGTGATAATGCCTGAAGAAGGCCTGGACTCTGAAGGAAAACCCCCTATTGTTATAGTTCAGCTCTGGGAGAATAGTAACACCTGGAGGTGACCCATGCCAGAGCAGCTTGAGAAATGCTGCAGCCCAGGGGAGGGACTCATGTTGGAGAAAGTTTGTGGAGGGCTGTCTGCTATGAGAGGGGAACCATGCTAGATCAGGGGAAGAATGCAAGGAGTTCTCCCCATCCTGAGGAAGAAGCAGTGGTAGGACTGACCACAAGCCCCATTCCCTGACCCTGTGCCACTGGCAGGGAGAAGGTAGAGAGATTGGGAACAAAGCTGAGCGCCAGAAGTAGGAAGGAGTGGGTGGAAGGTGTTGTGAAGGTGTGGTAATGCTTCTTGCTGCCTTACTCTGTTAAGTGTTGTTGTCAGTGTCTGAATTAAATTTTATTTGTTTTTCTTCCTCTAACAAATCTGTCTTTTGTCCATGACCATAATGTGTGAGTCACCTCTCCCTGTCCTTATCTCAGTTCCTGAGACTTTTGGTTTATTTTCTTTGCATTACTGAGCAGGAAGGGGAGAGTGAGCGGCTGTGTGGTGCTCAGTTACCCTTGAAGGTCAAACCATGCCTCACTACCATATTAATAATGAAATGGGTTATTTAGCAAACTTTGCTTACCTGTCACTATATATTCTGACGATACCCAGACTCTTGTAAGCCACCCACAGTAAACTCACTCCTTTATCCATGTCTGATATTAATAGTTGATAGATCTGTTTTACAGTCTCAAACTGGATCACTTACTATGGTTGTAGTACCACACCAATAAGATAATTTAGGGATACAGGGACTTTCAAATAGTAACATCAAGACTTTTATGATGGCAGTATACCATACTCCTCTTGAAGTTTATGAGCTCCATTGTGAAGTGTATTTTGTTTTCACATAATGAAAAACTGATCCAGATCTTCACTACCCTGCTGGTTAGAAAGAAACCCAAAGCTTACTCTTATTCACAGCCCATCTATATGTGTCACTGTTACAGCTTTACGCTTTTGCTGAAACAGTGTTTCTCTGTCCGTTTTATATATATATATATATATATAATATATATATATATATATATTCCTTCGGTGCATGTGCAGATGACTATCAGATATTTTCATCCCTCACTCCACTGTGCCAGGCAAGCCTAAACTTCATAGTTATCATTCTACCTTCTTTTTCTGTAACATTGCACTACCAGAGTACAGGCTTCATATCATATCTGTGGATTCAGAAAACCTGTATGAGTATCTGCTTCATTGGTTTGAAAGAAAGATGAGTTGGAGTCACAGTTCAGGAAAGAGACAGATGCAAGCAAAACAGTTGCATTCACTTTCCATTTTGCATGGCTGGAGGTATGGGGAATTACCTTCTCTCTCCTTCTGAATCCAGTCATGATAAACCCATTGTCCAGAAAGTAAGGATAGGACTCATGATCTTGATCTCATTTCTCATACCTCCTCTGTAATTTTGGACATGTTTTTGGCTCTTCTAGGGTCTGTTATATTTTCTAAGGAAGAGATAGTAACACTTAGAACCTCACTGCATACATTTATAACAAACAGAAGGTACATCAAAACCTCTTCATATATGTGTTTTAATTTGCTCACTTCATCTGAAGTCTGGGATGTTGGAAAAATATATTATATTTAAATCAATTTCACCTTTCTTTCTTTCTGGAAGGATTCCTGCTTTACAGTGTACATGAGAAAAACATTCATTCTTTAGTTTGATCAAGATCTGTCAATATGGAAATGCAAGGGCTGATTCTGCTCTTAGTTTAGATTTTAACAAGTTACTCCCACTTCAGTGTGGTATAAGATCAGAGTCATTTCTGACATAATTTTATATAAAGAACATTAATTCGTCTCGGTTCAAAAATACTAAATACATATTACTGGTATTATTGTGTATAGATGATGGAATTTTGCTACTCCACTTGCAAGTCAGCTTTAAAAATATGACTGGATAGGCATCTTAACAGTGTAGGAAAAAAGCTCTGCAGTCTCAAAAGGTCTTTTATTTGCTAAAAAATGGCACAGGAAAAACCCAGGAAACCTTGCTGCTGCTCCCTTTTCTGAGTCACAGCATTTCTCAAAATGCAGGCTCATAAGATATAAACTGTCATATATTAATTACTCATAATTTAATTATTTCACATTGTCTTTTCTAGCTGAATATTTGATTTTTCCTTCTAGCTGTTCTGCTGCCTGTAGTATATAGTATGATTACTGTTCACAGGCTGTTCACTGGTTTGTTTTTTTTTTTTTTCCTGTGGGTATGGATATTGCATGATGGCTTGTGTTTTGTTCAGTTTTTTCTTTCTATTTTTGTGTCTTTCTCTTTTCACATGTACTTTTGAATCAAAAGAAATTTTAATTATTGTACAGTGAAGCAGTTACATGAATCAGTTTAACCACTGATAACCTGATTGTCCATTAACACAGGACCCAGGATTCAGTCACTCCTGACATTCAAAGTCCCCTTTCTGTCACTAAATCCTGGTACAGCTCTGAAGAGGAAATATGTTCTCTGTCACACACATACATGCAAACATGCATTCTCCCTTCCTTTAAAATTGAAAGACAGTTTTCTTTATAATCAGCCTAATATACATGTTATTTTCAGATGAAGTAACTGAACAAGTAATGTGGGAAATATTTTCAGTTATATTTTTTCCCTCTTTTTCAACAATGTCTTGTTGAGAAAAATCTGTGTGTTTTGTTTTGTTTTTTAATTATTAAATTTAGTAATGCTTCCTCTGTACTTTACGGAAGTTAAACATCTGACACATTATATAGCCTCTTCCTCTCTGTGAACCAAATTCCATGACAAATAATTTTGTCCATGATATTCTGATGTTTCCTTTCATCTAAGCTGTCATCATCTATTACATTATCATATCTATATTATGCATACTTTAGTTGAATAGGAAATCCGTTTCATTGAGATGAGGAGCTGGAGTCTAACGGACTGATTGTCTCATGATTTGACTTAGACCATTTCTAAATGGAAAACCTCTGATTTTCTGTCAAAATAGTTTCTCTTTCAGTTTCAGTTGCTCCAGTTTTTCAGGAAAAAATTGAAGTTTTGCTCATAAACATATATTTTTTTAAACACCTGAAAAACATTATCTACATTTAAAAAGAGGGTAAAATGCTAGTTTAAACTGTATTATTAAAATTATGGCTTATTTAAGTCAATGGAAAATTTGCATTGATACTTAAGGTGCTAAGAAACTGCTCACTCAATTATATAGTTATTACACTTTCTTATGAAGGAATAATGGAGAATGTGAACTTCATCCTACTGATTTACCACTACACCGATCTTTAGAAATATTTACATTCAAGTGTATCTGCTGGAATTGCTCAGCTGTTGTCTTGTCTCTGAAAAGTAAGCAATGTTGCTCATAGAGAACTCATCAGGGATGTTTGAATTAAAACAGAAACACTCTGATGCCACCCCACTTTCTTTCAGAAAACACAGGTGCTCTGAGTGTTATGTGTGATTTCATATCAGCCTACTACAACAAGCCCTGAAGTGCATCTCTTTTTAAAACTAAGTCTGGAAGGAATCTTTTGCTATGAGGCACTACTGTGGAAACAAAGAAAACCAGGATTAATAAAACAAAGGCACCAAACACAAAATGAGGTTGTAAAACAAACACACTTGCCATGGTTTACTTGCAATATCTTGGTGGTGTTGAAGCTGAGTTAGGAGTGGCCACATTAGCCATTCCATCAAGGTCAAGAATCTAGAATGAGTTGCTATGGGAAACAAATTACTGAGGTGTCAGCTGGAGCCGAAGGTTCAGATATGAGAGAACTTTACCCATTATATGCTTGAAAGATTTCCTGAACAACAGAGGCTGGAAAAGAGCATACTGGTAATAACAAGCACAGGAAAGCAGATGTTTCATTGACCTTTGCTCTATGCATTTGGACTACCCATTTGCCAGCATGCCTGAGTGGACCAGAAAGGAATTGAAAATAAGGTGTGCTCTCTTGAGGCACAAGTAAATAAATAAATAAATAAAAATCAGATATTAAGCGTTTTTTTTCAGGAAGATATGTAAAAGAAACTCAAAAGCATATGAAACCACCTGGGACTCATGATCTGTTATTAAAGATGAGAGGAGACAGTTCTGTTTTATTATGGCATTAATTTCAGTGGAAGGAATTGAAAGCTGATGAAGGGACAAGCTAACCTGCCACTGAGGTAGAAACCGCCCAAACCCCAGTTTCATTCACTCTGTTCACTTACTAGATGATCAGTGTGAATGTGACCTTGGCTGGAATTGTCTGTGGAAAGAGAATTAAGAGGACTAGACTATAAAACACTGACATTCCTCTTTGTCAAGGCAACCTGCAGCTGTTAACCCCATGAAGCTTAGTCCAGATTTGTCGAAGCTGGAATGTTTTCAGTTTCCACCAAGCATTAGCTTTGGCAATGAAAGAAATTATTCTTAATTATACACAGGCTTGTTCATAAAAGTTTAGGGTAAATCTCTCTGTCCTACTTTGATACTGCTGCCCCAGCTCCTCTCAGCAGCTATGGGATGGCTTGCAGACAGTGGTGCTATCACCAGAAGAAGAATGAAGTAGCTTGTCTTTATCACATCACTTGTCTAAATTTTCTCATCCATTAAACTTTTTTTCTATTTCAGAACTTTATATAATCTATTCAGGAACAGGAAAGGGACTTCATTTTCTCTACTGAGATAGAGGGAAAACATCTGCTCTTGAGACTAACATTGGATGTCGACTACTGAGTGAAAGAAATACTCATCATTCATTTCCATTAATGAAGACATTTTGCTATACAGCAGAAAAAATTCTGGCTTGCTGTTTCCTTGACTTTAGGCTGTTTTTCCCAGGTGCTATCTTTTCTTCTCCCAGTCGTTCTTACTATGGATTTATGTATGGGGGGTTCATTGTTAAAGATTTTAGAACTGGGAGAAAGAATTGGGTGTGAACATCTACTGGTTAACACTTCGGATCATTTCTACACCCTCTTCAGTACTAAAAATCTTGAAAAGAGACATTATTTTGTAATTTTCATAGGAATACAGAAAAAAACAACCAACTAAAGACCTATGCATGAGGTCTAAGATTTACAGTAGTTTTTGAGCTGCTACTACAGTACTCCATGGGGCTTCACTAGTAATGCTTCAAGCTTTCCCATAATACCCATGTCTGTATATGTTATAGCCAGGACCTCGGTGTTCAGATAATTCTCAATATAAACATACAATTTCAGGGTCAGGAGATATATTTCTAGAAAAGATGAAAAGGCAGTGAAAATCTTTCCACTTCTGCAATAAGGTATTATTCCTGTCCAAATATTTGTTTTTCTTCCATTTTCCCAGGTTACTTGTTAGAGTGCAATGATCTAGAGGGAGTAAAAGCTGAATATTACATTTTACTATTGTAGTGAAAAAGCTCTGAAGTCTTGGAAGGTTGTGTTTTTTTTCCCTTTGGATTAGGTTTTATTGCATTTAAGTATTGTTCAGGAATAACTGAAGGTAATGTCACTGACAGCATCATGCCAGCAAGAAGATCCATAAACCAGGCCAGAATTACATGCTGTCTGATAGCTCTCTTGAAAATATCTGCTGTGACCCCTAATTTCAAAGAAGTGGTAGTGGGGATTTTTTTGTGCGATTGCAGCTCAGAAGTGAGTGGCTTCCACATGCTCAAACAGTCTGAATTGAAGCTACACTAATGTGAACAAGAAGATTTCTAGATGGAGAGATTCAGCCTCTACCTGCCGTAGAAGTTGTTGCTGGTGGGTTTTCTTTTAAGCCTTCTCTAGTTAGTGTCATGGAGCAAATACAGGTGTTTCTGGTAATGCTCTGTAGAAGAACTTGAAAATAATCTCCATCTATTTCAGCTACTGCCCTTAGAGCTAAAGAGCAAATGGTTCTGCACTAAGGATCTCTATGCAGCTGGAGATTGCTTTGCAAGTCACTGAAATGGAAACACCTGGGGGAAGTGGAACAGGTATTCAACTATACACTGCAGCCAGAGAAAAAGTAGAAAAATACCTTAATTGGAGGACTCAAAGAAATAACAAGAAAGTAGAGGGGCTAAATAGAGTAAAGTTTCATCGTTGCTTAGGTGAAGGTGGATTAGAAATCCCTTGTCAATTAAGGTAAAAGAACAAAGATAAGATGCTTTTGAGAGCTGGGATGCTAAGTGAAAATACCCTGAGTGTAGGGAAGCTAACTAGATTTAACATGAAACTATAAACTGGGCTGATGTCACTGAAAGCAATCTTGAAACTCTTATCAGAATTACTTTTCTGGAATGATTAATTCTATTGTAAGAAAAGCTAGTGCTAGTTCACAACCTTTATCCTATGAAAGCCAGGAAACTGCTTGTTTTATTGTCATGTTCAATACTGATTTAGCACTGGATTTACTGAAACACACACTCATCCTGTAGACTATACATATGTTAGGTGGCCCAAACTGAGGGAATGTGGGTTTCATAGTGATGCTTTTCATCTATGAGTAACTAGGAAAAGTCTGTTCTTTTCTGTGCTGTTTTAGGAAGGGACTAAAGTGGTTTCCTGTAGTGTAGGAGACTAGGATCAATAACCTAGGTGTCCTCTCTATTTTTTTCTTATTCTCTTTTTCGTTTTTTCCATAGAAAAAGGGGAAAAGATTTGCAGGCCTTAAGGTGAAGTTAGGCAGCAGATGACAAATGGAAAGAAACAGCGATGGACAGAAAAAAGGTAGAAGAAACAACACTGGTGCAGTGAACAAGTGTAGTGAGTGGGTGAGCAAAAAGAAAGAGAGGAAACTCAGCGACCCAAATCAGGTCCAATCTCACCATGTGGCTGGATTGGGGCTAGAAGAAAAATATATGTGTTCTGCATAGTTTATATTTAGTGAAGTACAAAGGCAGTAAATCACGTGTCCAAACCCAGATCCACACCATTTTTCAGGAAGATGGTCTCAGCCTCAGGAATTTGGGGATCATTGGAGTCAATTATGATAATTCTTGATTGCTCTTAGTGTTCATGTTGTCTTTGCATCTATTATCCTATAATAATCTACTTTCCCCTTTACCCCTCATCATATGAACACTCCTTAGCCAGGATGGTACTCATCCCTACACTCTTTCACCAGTTGTGTTACTGTTTATATGAAGAACACAAATGATCATGTAAACATGAGATTTTCTGTGCTGAAGGAGCCTGGACAGGGTCCATTAAGATCATATCTATCCTCTGTCACTGTTGAATACCAATATCTGTGTACACAATGCACAAGAAATGTCAACAAATATGAAGTAACTCAACCATAGAGGAACTTTTGCCTTAACTCCATTAGTCTGTGATTACCTTTGCAGGCTGTAAGAGTAATGTTTACACATATCAGAAGGGGTTTTTTTATTTGCTTGGTTTGTGGGTTTGAGGTTTGTTTTTTTTTTGACCTATGTAAATGTAATTTGTGATGATTGCTGTGTATATGAAAACTGTGAAGTGTGTTTTACTCTGAGAAATGCTATCTTAGATATTTTGTGACAAACACGCACCAAGACAAGGTATGGAGAGCTTCTGTGTATAGCAACCTTTACATACACCAGTTTTTATGTTAGATTTCTCTCTTTTTTTTTTTTTTTTTATCATAAGAAATTAAATAACTCACTTTTTTTTCCCTTTAAATAGCAGTCATAACTTTGCTTCTGCCATCATATCTTATCATCTCCCTGCTTCCTTAAGATCTGCATACCTCATCCAAGTTGCAAGTTGTTTTCTTTGATCATTTCTGGCTTCTGTTGATTCTCTCAAAATCTGTTTTAGAGCAAGAAAATGATATGGGTTAAGGGTATATATTTCAAAGCTGTTTATTATCCTGATTATGCAGAAAGATACCTGCTAAGCTTTTCAGAGACATCTTAAATGCTGAGGAGATTTTTCAGATGAACTTAATAAGCCTTCAGTATCCATCTAATTTGTAAATTTAATTGGGTGCCAAATAACTTTGGGTCAGCCTGTCAAAGCAATCTGAGTCATGCACAGAAGACCAGATGTGACATACCTCTTAGACGAGAATATTTCAGGACTCAGAATACTACATTCTATGTCTTTTGCTATTTAACCTTTGCTCTTCCTTATCCTCTTTGTAGTTCCATCATCTTATACAAATTTCTGAGGGTTTACCTGCAGCGAATACAAATGACGTGCAGTTTAAACTGTCTTTTCTATTGTGCATATACTATCCATATAATGAAGGTAAAATTCATAGAGTCATACGATTGTTTGTTTGGGTTGGAAGGGACCTTTAAAAATCATCTAGTCCAATTAGTTGCCATGGTCATTGACACCCTTCACTGGATCAGGTTGCTCAAAGGCACATTCAACTTGATGTTGATCACTTCCAGTGATGGGATATTCACAAATTCTCTGGGCAACCTGTTACATTGGCTCACCACCCTCATTGTAAAAAACATTTCTTCCTTATGTCCAATCTAAATCTACCATCTTTCAGTCACTGCCCCTTGTCCTGTCACTACAGGACCTGGTAAAAAGTGTCTCTCAGTCTTTCCTATAATCTCCACTTAAATACTGGTGGGCTGCAATAAGGTCTTCCTAAAGCCTTCTCTTCTCCAGGCTGATCAACCCCAACTCTCTCAGCCTTTCTTCATGGGAGAGATGTTTCTGCCCTCTAATCATTTTTGTGGCCCTCCTCTGGGCCTGCTCTAACAGGTCCATGTCTTTCTTGAGCTGGATGCAGTGCTCCAGGTGGTATCTTGTGAGAGCAGAGAGAGAATCACCTCCCTCAACCTGATGGCAATGCTTCTTTTGATGCATCCCCAGATATGATTGGCTTTCTGGGCTGCATGCCCACATTGGTGTCTTATGCCCAATTTTTTATCTATCAACATTTTAAATCCTTCTCCAAATGGCTACTCTCAATCCATTCATCGTCCAGCCTTAACTGCTGATGATGATTGCACCCACCTAAGTGCAAGACTTTGCCTTTGGACTTTTTGAACTTCATGGGTTTCACATGGGCCTGGTACTTAAACCTGTTAAAATGTCTCTGGACGGCATCCCTTCCCTCAAGTAAATCAACTGCACCACTCAGCTTGATGTTATCAGCAAAGTGATTGAGGGTGCACTCAATCCCAGTGTCTGTGTCACTGATGGAGATATTAGATAGTATCAATCCCAATACAGACCCATAAGTGGTAACATCACTAATTTCTGCTTTCTACTTGGACATTTTGCTGTTTACCACAACTCTTTGCATGTGCTCATCCAGCCAATTCCTTATCCATCTAACAGTTCACCCATCAAACCTGTATGTCTCCAATTTAGAAGCAAGAATATTGTAGGGGACTGTATCAAGACCTTACAGAAGTCCAGGCAGATGACATCCATAACTCTTCCCTTGTCCACTGCTGCAGTCACTTTATCATAGAAGGCCACTAGATTAGTGAGGCATGAGTTGCCCTCGGTGAAGCCATGTTGACTGTCTCTAATCACCTCCCTGTCTTCCATATGTTTTGACATATCTCCCAGTAGGATCTGTTCCATGGTATTCTGTCTGCAGGGCTGACTACCATACATCCAGCTGAGCTTGTTTTCTTTGAATTTTCTCAGTAGAAAAAAAACCTAAATAAAACATTATAATCCAGACATTAAAAAATGCTATGAAGCCCTTCAGAGTTCTCTTAATTATTGAGATTTGAGGCAAATCATGATAAACTTTTCCTTTATATTATATATTTCTGTACAAATTTATTTAGTTACATCTACTCTGCTGCTTTCTATCTTTGCTGGGGAAACTATCCAGTACTGAATTTAATTAGCTGGGGGATTTTATATTGCTTGCTAGAGATAGTGCAGCAGTTAGCATCATACATCAGTGTAAAAACACCCTAGTTTTCTTCCTCCAAACTCCTTAGGTACAGGGAATACTGTGAAATAATATCTTGCATGGTGAAAGAACTATTTGCACCAGGGTCATCTTTACTTTTTGTAAATTTATTAGGAGATTTGGAAAGCATCAGCAGGTTAACTTAATCCTCACCAGAACTAGGAGAAACTGAAAGTAGGAGTTTTTTTGTTTTGTTTTGTTTTGTTTTGTTTTGTCTTGTTTTTTCCCTATATAAACATTCATTTGATCATTGTGGAAGTACGGTTTACATATGCATACTTATGATGCTTTTTTTTTTTTTTCCTCTCCTACTAACACAGATCCATGTATGCGTCATCATATATTTGTTGGAAGTGAAACAGGGAGCATAGCTCATGATGCAGCAAAACAACCTGGAGTTGTGAATGACATAAACCTATTTCATGTTTGGTACAGAAAACTTCAGCATGAACATTCCCAGGATTGTTACTACCAAGAAGTATTGTGTTCAGCTCCTATTCAGAATTGTGGCTTACTGAGTTGTCTTCACTAAAATGACTCGTAGACACGTGTACATTCTTTATTTGTGTTCAGACTGAATGCTGGAGAAGTAGGGAGGGGAGGACTGACATGCAGACAGCAAAATTGTGATGAGGTGAAGCATCCACATTAGCAATTGTTGTTAGTGGGAGCCATTATCTGATCATTCAAGATCTTATATAAATTATTTATGGAATTCGTACTTCACTGATCTCCTGGAAGATTCAAATAATGCTGCTGATTCAGTTTAAAATAGTACTAAAAGTTCTTTAATGCATTGTTGGCCAAATATTTTATTGTTTTGCAAGGTCAAAGATAATTTTGTTATACATAATGTACAAAAATACATAATATAAAGGAAAAGCCTGTCATGAGTTGCCTCAAATCTGAATAAATGATAATGGATAAGAGACATGAGGAATATAGGATTATATGCTAAAAGCCATGTCATTTCTCCCTTCCTGCTTGTGGGAAATGACTTCAAAATGTGTTGAGATCTTCTAAATCTGGAATAGATTTCTTCACTTTTCCTGTGTTTGCAATGCTGCATTTTAAAAAAATTGGTCATAAAATATTTTGAATGGAGAGAAAAATATGTAAACCAGTTACTTTTTCAACTGAAAGATAAATGGTATCCAGTGCTAGGTGATATGATGCAACTGGTTTCACTCAAAAGACCAGGAAATGCCAACAGTGTCATGAGTCTTGAATCCTTGGAGAAAAAAAAAAAAAAAAAAAAAAAGAATAGAAAATAAGATTCTAAACAAAAGGTGGGTCTTATTGTCTTGTTAAAGCAAAGCAAATATATCAATCAGAGAGCATGGGTGTAAGTAGAAAGATTAAATGTAACATTATTCAACTATTAAGTTAAGGCAAAATACCCTAGAAATTCAGAATTACTAAACAGGTAAAGAGATATTTCAGGAGAAGATTGTGGTAATTTCGACTCTTACAAATATACCTCACAAGTAAGAGAGTATGGAAAGTTACCTAACCTACAGGGAAATGTGGTGATAAACTGCTGCAGTAAGGACAAGTGGTTTCATCCCTCTGTCCTGTGGCTAATGACAGGAATATCTGATGAATTAATTGAATTTCATAATACTGTCATTAAAGAAAATTATTTAAATCCTATGATCACTTTTAAAGACAAGACTGACATGGTGCCAGTAATATTTTAGTTTTTTTTTTTTTATTGAATATAACAACTGGAAGAACTGTCTCCGTATCTATAAAACTTGTAGAGTTTGGTCTCTGAATTAGTGGCAGGAGTTATCTGCTTTGAAGTGTTTGATTTTTTTTTTTGTACTCTGCAAAATTCAACTGGTATTGGTGAAGGCCACAAAAGTGTTTAAAAATCTTGAAACAGTAATGGTTCCCTTGGAAACAGCCATTGAGGATGATTTGTACAGTATGTTTCTGATTCATACAGGGATCATCTGTCCTTTAGTTACTGTAAGACTACTACAGAATGATTGGTGAGATTAGTGTAGAAATATGTCAATTCTGAAAAAAACATTGTTCAACTACACAGGAAATATCCCATTTTCTGGGAGGGCTGATGTTAAAATTTTATTTTTTTAATACTATCAGATACTTGGGTAAGTAAAACTTGCAATTATTTAGCTGGAGGTAAAAAGAAAAAAAAATACTTCAGTCTAATTATCAATTTACAGATTAACCAATAAGGGTTTTTTCCAGAAGAACACAGGCAAAACCACTTTTCCCCATATTTATAAATACAGCAAAAAAATTCCTTCCAATAAATTCATGATGAAGATGATATTAGTATTTTTTTTCCCCAAAATTTTATTCAAGCTTATTTTAAAAACATGAAAACAAACCCAACCCAACCTTAAATATTACTCAAGCAGAGAATAAACCTGTGTTCTTTCAAGAGGTGATATAAATAACTTTCTTCTCTAATCCTTGGGTCCTTTTTGCAATATGATAAAAAAAAAATTTGTTGTTGTTTTTTTTTTTTTTTTAACTAGAAAAAAAGGAGAACAGATCCAGCTAAGTAAACAGACTCATATTAGGGCAGAAAAAAGCATAAGAAGTGTTTTTTTTGCTTGCATTCCTCCTAGTCAGTATTGAAATCATACTCCTAAACCTTGGATTTAATGCTGTGACTAAATCCTTTGATTACAGTACCTTCTTCTATCAGGAAATTATTTAATTTTTCACATCTCCATTTCCTTGCAGTCAAACTGGTGTCCCTATAGCTACCTCCCTGAATGAAGTGTCTTGAAGGTCCAGATTAAGGTCCTATTATACGAACACCATTAGAGTTTCTGCACTGTGATGAGCTGATTCAAATCATTCAGATATTCTCTTTTCTGCATTCTGCCTTTTTTAACAAAAAAGTTTGCATGAACAGTTATGCCAATAGGTAGTCTGGAAAACAATGATGCCCGTTACTTCTGGGGATAGTTGAGGGAGTTTTTTACAGCTATGTATTACTGTGAAGCCAGATGCAGAAATTATTTTTTTCCCCCCTTTCTTTTTAACTGATAAATACAATCATTTCAAGTGTAGGCAAATTCTAATTGAAAATCATGAGCTTCATTTCAATGTATGGTGAAGGGGTGAAATAGGATATGTTGTGGTGACTTAAAAGCAATTCCAGTTTTAATTACTTTCTTTAAATACCCCTTGAAATTAAAATATATTTAAAAAACAAAATTGAAAAAAAAAAAAAGAAGAAATGTTAATCTGAAAACTGGCCACCTTTTATTAAAGGAAAGGGAATGTACTCAGTAGTTATGGTTTGTAAATTGAATGATCATGAAACAGTTGAATACTATTTCCTAGCATTTCCTGGATTATTGAGGCTTTTTTCTTATTTTTGAATGTCCCTCTCTAACGGAAGTCAAAATTTAGCCTGATGAGAAATATAGTGCATATAGTATATATATTTTCTTGGAATAGAAGGACTGCTTTTAGTTTTTATTAAAGGATTTTTTATTTTATTTTACTGAAACAACGCAGTCAATTTGTGGTACAGTCATTGCAGATATAATAAGTGTTGGTCTTCTTTTGTACTGAATCATTGGAGTGAAGAGAGGACAGACACACTTTCTTCCCTTCAAGCAACAATTTTTAAGTACCAGAAAAAAAGACTGGGGACAACACTGCTTTATACATACACATGTCGTTTCCTGAGCATAGCTCTTAAGTTAAATTTACTTTGAAATGAGACTAAAAATCATATTTGTGTCTTGTATTTGATGTCTTGAGCTGACATTATTTTTTCATCTACAGACATGTGAACAAAATACTATTACCTTCCTTTTTTATTATTATTATTTGCATGGACTTTGGCAGGAGGGCAAACCTTCTTGTGTTCTTATTTCTGCAGAGAGGAAGCTGGGGAGAAGAAAGGAGGGCATAATGAAATGGTGCCAAAAATTGATGTTTTAGTGGTTTGGATGGATCTCAATGCTGACATGGGGGAATGCCTTTCCTTTGGCTCACCGTCTGTGCTTTGAACCATTCAGAGCTGAAGAGATGCATAAAAATTACGTAAATGGATTAGATGAGTATTTGGGTTTTTACAGTGGTTAGTAAGAATGTTAAAGATACAGCTGTAGATAAATGGAGCAGTCATTTTCTATATTCTTTGATTTTCAGCACAAGTTCAAATCCCTATTTAGTGAATATAATCAACAGAAAACTTGTTTTTTTCACGAGCCTTTTATGGTTTCTTTAGAAGCTGTCTTATGGCCTCAAGGAGTTTGTACATCCTTGCTGAGCTGGAAAATAACCAGCCCACAGGGAAATAGTTCCACCACAGAAGTTATGGAAATCAAGGTTCCTCCTAGATTTTTACTTTTTTTTTTTTTTTTTTTTTTTTTTTTTTTTTTTTTTTTTTTCCCTTCTCCTATCTGCTACGCTGGCAGTTCCAAGCTCTCCCTCTCCCAAAGTTTAATGCCAACTGTCTCCTCTCCTCTTTGATTTGTGTGGCACGATTCCATCAATATGGTATTGGCTCATCCCTATTTTAGAGCTTTCCAGTTATTAAAAAAGTAAAACATAATAATAATAAAAAAAAATCTACTTTCATATTACCATATTTGCATATGTTCATAAAAGAAGAGCATGCTTTTAAGGGAAAGTTTCTTCCATGACTTAACTTTTTTCCTTTAAATTGTGATTCCCCTTTTCTTCCTTTTAGTCCTTTTCACATATGCATAAGATAAAAAAATCCTTCCTCTACAACATTCAGCAGAAGTTTTCTATGTTTCATGAGATCTACTAGCAAGCAGCTCATGGGTCTGATCTCTGGATCACCATGTTTGTAGCTGACAGTATTTTTAGTTACCCATTTCTGAATGACACAACATTTTTTAATTTAATTTAGTTTTGTTTTATTTTATTTTATTATTTTATTTTATTTTATTCTAAACAAACTATGTGTCATCTCATATAATGTTCACCCTTGTATGTGAATGTACTTCCTTTTCAATGGGGTAAATCCATCTCTGGGTTGCTGAGACCTTTGACCTCACTTTGATTATTTTTCAACAAATGGAGCATCAAGGCAGCACTCCTGAAGTGCACCAGCTCTCCAAAGTCCCTAATTACCTTTACATGCTGTAACTCAACCTCCCTCTGACCCACAGTTCAACTTTGCCTCCCTGCCCGGGAGAAGCAGGAAGAGGCTGCTCCACAGGGAAGGTGATCTGGGAGCTGACTGTGGCAGGGCAGGCACTGCAATGGTGACAGTAATCTTTTATCCTTATCAAGTCAGATTTCTTGTGGTCATGGGGAATTCTCATGCAAGGAAACAAAAGAAAAGCTGTATTTTGTACATTCACTGCCAGAACCTTTCACAGCTCCTATGCAACTTTGCGGGTGACCTCTGTGGGCTCAGGAACAGGTAGCTTGGGGTTTGTTCAAAGCAGAGCACAGCTAACATGACCCCGTTTCTTTACAAGCTTAGTCAAAATTCAACATTTTCCCATCTACTTCTATTTATCTAAAATACCTGAGAAGGTGGATGTTACTGAAAGTTTCCAGTTGAAAAACTTATACCAGATATTTTGTTTTGGGTTGACACTAATTTCCTGTGTTCATACTGCTGCAAATCTTCAGGGGAATACTTGCTCCAGTTCTGCATTCTCCTTTTTTCTCCAGTGGATCATGGTCCTGGACTAGACCATATAACTCATGATGTTAATCCCTGTTATAGTACTGGAAGCTTCCATTATATGAACTTTTCCATTATATGAAAAATCAGGATTTTTTTTTTTTCTTATAGCCTTCATATAAACCTTTTCTTAAAGACTCATATAAAAAAATAGCTTGTCCTTAGGACTTAAAATAAGTTATAATAAAAGTAAACAGAATCCTTTGGTGAAAATTAATACACTTTTTTATTGGGCTAAAGAGAGCTATTTCATTAAAAGTGGCAATCTACAACCTTAGTAGCAAGTGATACAGTATTGGTTTGGGACGGCCACACCTAGGTAAGTGGAGATGCCACAGGCTATGAAACAAAGTAGACAAGTACTACCCTGAGCATGTGTTCTGTCATTCTGTCCATATACATAACAAAGGATGCAGAGTAAGATTGAAATATTGGTGCGGGCTGTCATTATCACATTTTGTTATTTGAACGATTTTTCTTCTTTCACGTGGAGTCATTTGACTGAGGGCAGCCATTTTTACTTCTTTAACATAAAAATAAAATATATTCATTCACTGCTATGAAGAGTAAGATTCAAATGCTATAACATCAGAAAAACAAAATACTCATGATTAGACTTCCCCTAACTTGGGGAAATGTTAATTTACAGTGACTAGATTTAAATGATCTTGGCTTCATTTATACTTTATGTATTTTTCCAGCTTTGGCTCTTTCCATCTGACTGTCTCAGTTTCATCCTGTATATCTAATACCAGGAAACATTCTGGATGTCCTCCCCTGTGGTCAGCACAAGGAAGTTACACCAAAATGTCATGGCTTCTTCCATCACTTGAGTTTTTCCCCTCCCTTCATCTCCTCCAACATTTATATTTATCACCTACTTGTAAAATTGAAAGTATCATCATACTTAATTTTTATTAAATCACAGAAAATTACTTTTTTCCATCATCATAAACAAAATATCCTTCCCTTCAGAAAGTCTTACACAGAACAATATTAAATGTGTTACTATTGAACCTATTTATAGCTCTCAGTGTAGTGCATCCTTTTCAGTCTCTGGTGGACTGTATACCAAATGATTCTTTAGAAAACAGCAGCATTTTGCAATTTATGGCAAAACATCATTGATTTGTGGGGTCTCTGTGTTACTTTTAAAGTGCTTCATTCTTACAGTCACTGGCATTCGAAGCAATCTTGGTATGAATAGGAACTCTGATACATCTTTATCAATGTTTTATGCATACTATAATTGTGTCAGTCATCCAGAAGCATGATACAAGTGCTTGTGTTATACTTGAAGTGCTAGCAACAGCTACTGTAGGGTTAGACTTTTGTTTAATGATTTTTAAGTTCACACTTTCTTTGCAGTAATTTGGTAAAAATCTCCCATCTCATGACAAAAGTTTCCAAGTTAATCTGTTCACAGAAGATACCATTTCTCAGCCACTTCTGGCCATGAGGAGCAAATAAATATGAGATTTTTTAATGCTTTGTGAATATTAAAATTTATAGGTTTTTGTTTTGGTTTGGTTTTTTGCACACCTAGAAGTTTGGTGGGCTTAAATATAATAAAGAACAATTGAAATAATGTCCACAACACATATATTTGAGATAGCATTCTTTTTCCACTCAGGGCTGGCTGGTGAGGTCACACATGGAGTTTGAGTTTGCCTGAGGATGCCCTGGCAAGTTTGACTTTGTTGTTTCTTTTCAGCTCAAGCTGTGGAGACCAATACTACATTTTATCATTTAAAAGCTGTCTCTCTGCAAGTGTATTCTTAAAACCTTTCCCATTTTCTCCTCCAGATCAAAAATAACTAAATTTAATGTTGAATTGTCTTTCTTAATAGAGAAATTATTTCTGAAATTACAAGGTTATAATAAAATAAAGAGGCATGGCTCCTAAGGCAAGCTTCTACTATAGAGTGAAGAAATCACTGATCAAGGGGGACTATAAAGTGAATCTTGCTGCTTTGGGATGTTTTGGGTCACAATTAGGTGACCTACTAGAGTTGATCAGTGTATTTGTTGGCCTTGCTCAGTTTAAGAAGATAGTGGCCAAGACCACATAACAGCTGTTAGACACTTGGTTCCCTATTTACTCCAAGGAAAAGAGCAGTTTCAAGGAACAGTTTCCACTACAGTAATAGACTGCATATGATCCAGTGAGGTTAATGAAATGATGTGGTCAGTGTTTTCTGCTTGCGCAGAGATGACTCACAGCAGAACCTTTCAGATGATGCTAAGTTTAGTTAGTAATGAAGCTTCCATCTAAGAAGCTACCACATTGTTAGCATCCTGGTAAATCTAAAGATCTCTGAAATTTAAGGATTCCTGAGACTGAAGCTCTAGTCTTAAAAACTCTACTGGGATTTGGGTTCCTAAACATTCTTATTACTCAAGCTTGAGATTTTCTGTATTAATTTTTGAGAATAGTGCAGAGGTTTGGTGACGCAGTCCAACACCTGCTGAAACGTCTGCAGTCTACAAAAGTCAGCAAATGAAATGCTGATAAGTTGGATCATCGGGTTTCCTTTCCATTATTTCTGTGTAACCTGAGTGTGCTACAAAAGCAATATTTCACACATTAATTTGGAGCTACTTCTTAAAATCTCAGCTGGCATCAGAAAGAGCAGAGAAAAGAGGACATATTTTAAAAGACAAATTTCTGTACATAAAATCCTTTTGTTTCAGTTCTAAGTCGAAAGTGAAGACCTAGAACAGCTCATAGTCTTTTTATTTCCTTAGCTTTAAATATCACACTATCTCTTCATAAACTCTTCCTATTTTTTCATACTTGAGAAAAACTGAAGCTACTCTGGTTTGAGGGCTGGAGGATTTTTGTGAAATCATCCAACTCCCATAGATCAATGAGGACTCAGAGAGGATGGTCTTTATGACCCAACATAACATCCAGGATAAAGAAAGATGTCAGTGACGTTTTACCACTTACTCGTAAGTTTTCATAGACCTTCACAGTATGTTCTCAAGTTTCTAAAACAAGGACCTAAAACTGCTGCTAACTTCTCCAGTCAATTCACTCTGATCTTGCGATCAAACAAGCCTGAAAAGAATCTGCCAGGCAATTTTTCTCTAAAGTGTTTGAACCTTAAAGGCATATTTCCAGTGCCAAAAATCATTACAGAATTTAAAATCTCTTAGTCAGGTACAATCAAGTGTGAATCTTGGTCTCTGGGTATATAAATTTTAAGATTTAGGGCATGTTACTGTTAACAACTCGACAGCTTGTCTGAAACAATTAATTTTTTAACCAAAAGAATCTCTCCTGTCATAACTTTTTACCATTACCATAGCAGTGTTTGAATCCAGTCTGGCAGCAAGCCACCTATTTATATTTTAAATTAAATTAAACTAAATTTAATAATAATAATAACAACATAATTCTTCTTCTTCTTCTTCTTCTTCTTCTTCTTCTTCTTCTTCTTCTTCTTCTTCTTCTTCTTCTTCTTCTTCTTCTTCTTCTTCTTCTTCTTCTTCTTCTTCTTCTTCTTCTTCTTCTTCTTCTTCTTCTTCTTCTTCTTCTTCTTCTTCTTCTTCTTCTTCTTCTTCTTCTTCTTCTTCTTATTATTATTATTATTATTATTATTATTATTATTATTTTTCACGGGCACCAAAAATTTTACTAACTTCTGCCTGTTTTACATTTAATTATAGTAATAATCTGTTTAAAAATTGTTGCTTTAGACTTCACTTCTTCTGTGTTATAAAAAATCCTGCTGATACTTTATATGTGTAAAATCAATGTGAAGCTGTTAATTCCAAAACTTTAACAGATAATCAACAATTTTGTAACATGAAAACATGCCATCTTTCTAAACACTTTTCCCATCACCCCCTGGTTAAACATACATGATAATAAATAAATAGATGTGAGAGCTATTTTCGGGTGGCCATTTGCAAACTTCTCTATTTCCTCTAAGAAATGAGTGACACTTTGAGGCTGTGTCAACTAGCTGGACAGCTGTCTACATCTTAAAGGGAACTGATGGAAATAAATATATATAAAATCAATTTTCATTTATTAAGATATGTGAGGTTTAGCTTTATTTTAGTTGTTTGGGGATTTTATTTTTTTTTTATTTGTTTGTTTCTTTCTTTCTATATGAATATTTAAATAAAGTGATTTGAAATCAGCAGATTTTATTGTTCATATTTACTTCAGATACATATCAGGTAAGTTCACAGAAACTCTGGCTTTTAAAGTGTGAGATTTTTCTGAATTTATCCTGTATTTTGCAGGTTTGCCATGACACCACTGCCTCCTTTAGACTGGGATGTTGTCATCTTTGAGTTTTGATATGGTGCATTTTTTTCATTAATAATTTATTAAGAAATGAGGCTAGGCCCATCAGATCACTTCTTATAAAAACGTTGCTGCAGCTAAAACAAAATTTAGTTTCAACAAACACTGAATTACTTTTTCAATTTCAGCTTTTGAAGAGTTTTTTTATTTCTGAGTATTAAACTTATCAAATTCTTTAAGAAAGATTAAATACCTAAAAGAAAACATTCTAGTCAAATTAACTAAACCTGGACAGAGTTTCTTTTATTTGACTTTCTGAGAAAGCTTCTTCTCAATCTGTTTTACTCATGTGATCTTATTTGTAATGCAGATTTACCAAACAAGGACATTCTAAGCTTAAGTTCAGAGTTTATTGGACATTGTTTAAACCTACACACCACTAAAACTGGACAATAATGACACTGACTTAATAGAACCAAAATGGATGGAGAAGAGAGATGTTGATACTGTGCATTCCTGTACCACTGCCCCAATAAATAGCTGATTCTTTTAACATATTTGTATCCGTTAACGTAAAGTCCATTCAGTTCTTTTATCCCTGTGTCAATACACTCATGTTGCACCCCCTGAGACCCTTTTCTGATGTTCCCATTTTCCAGTCTTCCTTTTGTATGTATACTGACAGTCTGTTGAGCCCTTCCTGCCTCCTTCAAAATCTGATTCGAGATCAGGGAGCAGCTTGACTTGCTGAAGTGTTCACATCTGCATTTTTGACTGGATAGTTTCAGTCATATTTACTTCCTTGAGATCTGTGAACTCCCAGTGCCTCTAACACACAAAAGTCTTGTTAGGGTGCCCAATATGCAGAATTAGGAACTCAACTGTAGGAATTATGGTCAGTATTTTCTTTTATGACTGACTTAACTAAAAGTCATGAAGGGCTTCGGTAGCAGATGCAAGCTAAGAACTTCTCTCTGGGTTTTGTCTCCTCTACCACTCTGTCTATCTTGCTGACAGCTGTAACTATTGGTTCAGGATGATTTCAGTGGCCTTGAGATCAGCAATATTTATCTCTGACAGCACTGAGATGTGAATTATTATTGATGCTAAGGCAGACTGTGCGTTTGGGGAGAGGGGTTCTTTCAGAGTTACACCACTGTTACAATTAAAGTGTTGTCAGACAATATGATTTCTGATGCATCCTAAGTTCTCTAATTGTTTATCATATTAACCTTGGGTGATCTTGCAATCTCCTGTCTGCAACATTAATCAGCTGACATCATCCCGTGCTCTGAAAGGACATTATCAAATCTAGAGACCAGAATACATTTCCAATGAGAAGGGCAGTGAGGCTTGGTGACCTGAGAAAGGGGATTGAAAAGACCTTTACTTTTTATCTTTGCCATATAACCTCAGATGAGTCATTTCCATCTTTGCATTTTCCTGTCCTTTGTCTGATACAGACTTGTCTGAGCTAAACTGCAAGCTGCTTGGCACGCAAGCTGTGGCTGCTCCAATACTTAATACTGATAAAACAGGGAACTTGCTCAGGTTTGGTACATTCCAGGTCCAAGTTATCGTCAGAAGGTACCCTGCTATTCTGCAGACAGGTTGCACCTAAGCCACCACTCAAATTACAATACAGGTGTAGAATACATGCTAGGCATCTCAGTGTATTCCTGAATGATTTTCAATGGGAAGCATTTGCAAAGAAAGTGTTGCTTAAGGGTTTGAGGCTTTTTTGTTTTTGTTTTTTTTTTTTTTTTTTGTTTGTTTGTTTGTTTGTTTGTTTTTGTTTGTTTGTTTGTTTGTTTTTACTCTTTGTTTGTTTGTTGTTAGTTTGGTTTGGTTTGCTTTGCTTTGCTTTGATTTGCTTTGGTTTTACTTTTTTTCCTGAGTTGAAAATGGTCATATCTGTAGTCTGAGGTCACACGTGTTGAGATGAAAGGTTTGATCTGAGTGAAGTCTAGCTAATTAAATATTCTTGCCAGGAAACTAGACTGCAGCTTAATAAATATATAACAAATAACACTGCACTAGAAGGATGAAAGTATTATGCTTATGAAATTAACATTATTTATTTATTATTTAAAGGAATATTTCAATAATCCTCATTTAGTTAATTAACTTGCTTTTTTTGTGGGATGAACTTCATGAAAAGTGAAACAGATGTAACCTACACAAAGATCTTTTTTTTTTTTTATTTCAGCTGCAAATACAATATCTTTCATAAATGGTTTAAGTTCACTGGATCCCTGGGATAAACTGATAGATATTTACTTTGTGTATCAGTAATACAATCCTTTCCAGACAATGATGGATAAGATTAAATGGCCTAGGGCTCTATTGGAACCAGACACAAAATAATCCTCTAAACTCTCATTATGGAACTATCTCAACATGTTTGACACTGTCACTGACTTTTATTCTGCACTCTGCTCTGCCAAGTAAACATGAGTCTTCCTGCTCCCAAAACCAAGCCTGACCCTTTAGGTACACAGGAATGCTAAGACACGTGTCAAAAATCACTGCCATAAGCCATGTTTGGAGTTTTCTGGAAAGAGTCAGTCCAGGTAAACTGCATGAATGCACATGGCTCAGGTTTTGTTGAGGGGTTTTGACTGAGTCTGACTTGAGTCGTGGGGTGTTTGGGACCATCTGCAGCAGGTCTGCAGTCTGTTTGGGACCATCTCAGAGCTCAAACCCCAGCTATGCTTGAGCTGTTCTACAGCCAGCAGTGTGGACAGAAAGAAAAGTTTCTTAGGAAATTTAAAAATAGAAAAAAAATACTGAGAAAATCATAAAATCATACCACACTTGGTGAGAGCAAGGAGAAAATGTAAAAACCTCCTTATGTTTGCTTATAAATTATCAATTGATCTGACACATGGTTTTATTTGGGGTGACTTGACTATGTGACAGATGCTAATTTATACTCTGGGCCTGAGATCAGCACTATGCACAGCAAGGAGGCTTACAGGTCAGTGTTTGTGCAGCAGTAAGCTACTCTGTGTGTGGAGTACAATGGGACTCATGCCGTCAGCACCTACTAAGCAGGCTGCTTTTCAAATTGAGCTGTTTGCTAGGAAGGTCCTTCAAAAACACAAACACCTGTCCCCTGCCCAGAGGAAAAAAGAAGAAAAAAAAAAAAAACAAACAAAACAAAAACTAAAAAGGAACGTGAGAAGGAAGGTAAGCAAAGGAATATGTGCATCTTGATGGGAATCTTTTTTTTTTCCCTCAATTAATAAATCCTTGACTACTGCAACTAGTCTGTAGCTCTATTCAGACAGAGTGAAGCTGGCAAGATATTCATAAGATAACAGTTACTGAGAAAAAAAATCTATTAGAAAACTATTTAGCTATGTTGAAGTGGTGAATGGAACAGTTTCATTTCATTAGCATGCACTCAATAAAGAGAAGTTAATTAGTTTCAAGAACTTCTGATATTTCAGTAAAACTTTAGACTAATTTTCAGTTGGATATTTGCCTTCTGGGAATCCTGTCAGTATTTTCAATTAACAGATTTCTCTGCACAAGTTCTTCAAAGAAATGGTGTTAAAACAAGAGGAGGGCAAGAACTGCATTTTTCATTTCATGGGAAATACACAATTCCTTTCTTGTTATAAAAAAGCAGAAAAAATTAAAACAGTCAAATTTTATGTATAAAATAATTTTAATATTTCTGAAATAGTTATAAAAAGAAATTCACTGTAATATTTTAATACATTAGAACTGATACGAAAAAATCATTGCAAATGTCCCATTCTACCCCATTAGCAAACTACATTCAAAGTCATCTACCTCACTTTTCTTCTACCAAGCAAGAAGTTCCTTGTAACTCTTAAAATACTACAAGAATTATCAGTGTTTCTGGAGAAATCCTGCATCATTTATTGATTTTTCACTACTTTTAAGGGTTCATGTTACCTTCAGGCTTTGTTCTAGTATTTATTCAGATTTCTTTGAAAGCATGAAAGTTTTACAGTAGTATGTGTAAGCACTACCTACAGTCCACAGTATAAAAAATATAGTTTGTCTGTCCTTGCAGGAGAAATTTGATACTCTTTTTAAAATGCCATGTAAGTGATAGATGCTTATGTTCCATTTCAGCATTATACATTTTTCCACAGTAAACATGAACTTTGATCTATTATATTAATTGGCAACACAGAAATGCATCAAAGAAATGGATCTTTTGTCAGCCAATTGCTTAGTGACAAGTAGTGTCTAAGGAGTTGCTGAATGATACCTGGATCTGCTACATCTGCTACTTCTTTGTGTAGACAAAAAATATATGTGTTTAGATTGTATTTCTTCATCTTTATAATTATCTAACAGGACTCAAAGCCTGGAGCTTTACTGGCCTATTTCTGTATTGGTTTGTCTAACCTGCAGCATTGGCTCATCCTTGAGAACAACTTGCTATTCTTCAGATTTGGCTTTCATTGAATTCTGATCATTCCACCATAAAAATCTTGATTTGTTCAACAGAAATGCATTCTTTATTCTTGTTTCCTCTTCCTTGATGACCATAAGCTTTCCTCAGCTCTAAGAACTGCCATTCCCATCCTCTTTTTCTTCCCTCTTTGATTGTCTATTCTCCAAACAATTATCTTGACCTTCTTTCTTGTTGCCTTCACAGCTTAAATTCACTAAAAACTTTCTTGCTTTCAACTGAGTGTTTGTAGCAGTGATCAAAACAACCATAATACCCAGATTTCTGTATTCTAAAATTAGTATGTTGGAGCTCAGAGATTTTTTATTTCCTTGGTGTTTCTAAACAGTCAAAATTTCTCTGTTCATAATCCTGGCCAGTTCTACATTTCCTCCTATACATACACTCTAAATTACAAGTACATCACTGTTGCATGTTCATTTCTTCCCTGATTATGCTTTTGACTGAAAGATTCTAAAATGTGCATTTGTAAAGATTTTTACCTAAGATGTTATCTAATTTCAAGTTATGAAAACTAAAGAACAGACAGCAAAGGGCTACACCTTGCACGTGAGATCTGAGCCTCCTGGTTTTCAATAAGACAACTAATTACTGGACATTTGGAAGAGCCTTTGAGTCCTCTTGGACACTTCTCAAATGTCTGTTTCATCCTCCTTCTTTCAGAGGTGAACAGCTCTTGGTTCTTTACCAAATCTGATGCAGCCAAACACTAGATTGGAAGAAAATATGTGGGCTTTCTTCAGATGAAGGCACAAGCAACTTTTAGCATGAATCCAAGATTTCAAAAAAATCAACCTTTTTGCATCAATATTATGTTTTTAGATCATTTTATAAACACCACATGCTAATATCATCTGAATCAGTGGAACTAATGAGGCTTATTTATTCCATGTGGACTAATCCACTGAAGTTGTAGTGGGGGGTTTTGTGAGATTTTTTCATCGTTAATATCAAATTCTCAATTAAATGTTAGGGTAAATAGCTGTAGATGATGCTGATTTGTTTACATTTTGTATTCTTTCTTATAATTTTGAAGAAAAATGCTGCTGTTGATAACAACAACAATAAAAGAAGATAGGAATCATGTTGTATATAACAGAATTTTTTTACTTTCATCTGTAGATTTGTGCTGTGTGTGACAGAAGACAGCAATGGGGGAAGAGAGTCAGGCTAAAAAGAAAAATATTTACAAGTGTGTTAACAAGAAATAAAAAAATTCCAGAATAAGATAAAACAAAATAATGCAAAATGAGTTTGAGGGATTATCATGTGAAATGGCAAATATGAGTTTTTGTTAGTAGAAATTCTTTGGTTAAATCAGATCAACAAGTCTCCAACAAAACTTGTCTTACAAAACTTCAGACAGACCTTTATTGCAAATTGCTTCATACAAAACATTTTAATTTTCTAAGACAAATCTCACATAGAGAAACTGGTGCCATAGAATCTTACAGCAATTTGACTTCAGTTATCTCATACTTACACTGGTCTGGCTCCCTACAAATAAATCTTTTCCATTATATTCTTACAGGGTGAAACACACAGGATACATCTTCTGTCATCCAGAGCAGAGACATTGATGTATTACATGAGAAAAAAAATCACACTGAAAAAAAACCAAAATGAAGTATAAGGCACCCACTACAATAAACATGATGTACCTTCAATTTAATTTCAAATCAGATAATTTATAATTTTTTTTAAAGTTTCATGTTATCTCTATGTTTGCAAAAATATTTTGAATTAGAAGTATTTTTTCAAAAACTGTTCCATCCTGTACTAGATCTTGTTATTAAATAAACAAATGAACAATCCACAAAAGAATCCATGAGTATTTTTACACTAATTCTGAATGACTTTTGGTTGGTCCCATCAGGAACATGATTTAGAAGACAGGAGAGTCATTTCTATTTCTGTTTTTATGTGGTGATTGATAAAAAATATATCATTTTTCATCAGAAAATATTTTTTAAAAACTTACTACCATAAATAAACTAAAGTAATTATCGAATTCAAATCCATTCTCAATACAATGGTAGTATGTATTTCTGTTGAGAACATTATCCGTATATCTACCAACCTAGAGGATAGGTTTGGAATTGTGAGTCAATATATATTGCTTTCAGTCTTGCGTTTTCTTTGAATTTTTGCCCATCTTTAACAATGAGAAAGCTTTACTTGTCTCTAGGCATATTTTATTAATGTTTTAAAACTTACATTTCTAAAGTTAGAAACTTTAGAAATTCATATTTGGAAACTTAAGGCTTAGTCTTCCAAGTCTGAAACTTTTGGCATAATGAGGATTTTACAGTCATAGATTAAGGTGGTAGCAGTACAAAATGCAGGCTATCTCTGGGATGTTTCAAGCTGAGCAGCTTCCTTCTCCTATACAGGTTTGTCACCTGGAATATAAGAAAAAATCAGGTGTTTTGATCTGGATCATGTTGACCACTTGATATTGTTGAAAGCAGTTACGTGGTATATAATGACCTACATTCATCAAACAGTAACAAATATACTGATGACTGCACTGAAGAATATTGGGACCATAAAAAGAGACAAGTAAGCCTCAAACCTTTTCCTTGCTTCATTTCAGGCTTTGTACTAAGCATGATGTCATAACAGTTTAAGCATTACAAGCAAACAAGATGTCTGACTGCTAGTGGATTTTATTTCCACTGGCATAGCTTAATTGAATAATAAAAGAAAATGGTTAATTATTTCTTTACAGTGAAACAAAACACTTTGGATATCAAGGGAAATGGAGTAGAGGTTAAAATAGACACACTGTATAAATGGATAGGGCAGGAAATATGCAAAAATAATATTTTGGGAGGGGAAGGCAATTTCAGAAAGCTCAACTGCCAAAGTTTGGGGGAGGGAGGCAGTGGGCAGAAAGTATCATGTGGTTCAGTTTTGTTATGTTTTCCCATGAGATGTCTCTCAGTCACTATAGATCATCTTTGCATCCAGCAGTACAGGGAAACTCAAGGTGGTTGCGTGTGAAACAACTCCTGATTGAGGAGAATTATTACCATGATCCTGTCATGTTATGCTTATACTACAGCCATAATAAGAGGGTCTGTACAGAAGCTGGTACTGACATACTGCAGTGAACTGTGCTCGGCTGTTATAGATGTAATACGTTGGTACCTATTACTACAGGCAACTCTGTCCCTTCTTACTGCATGCTGCAGTCTTGGTCCTTTATCCTCTGCTAAATGGGAAGCATGTGAAATCTTTCAGACTCACCTCTGCTTTCTGTGTATGTGTGGTGGAGAGAAGAGAAAGTGCAATTGGATTGCTCCCAAAGTGCCAGGCATTTTTATTCAGGTTTCACCCAGGTCATGCTGAGTCACATGTCTCTACCAGTAATATTTCAAAAGTTGTTTATGGTGTGATTTTTGCCCAGTGCAGCTGCACTGTCCCAAAGGATTACTGGATAAGATTTAGCAATTAGATCATTCCAGGGATCCTAGGAGGCAGTTTCCAAGTTGTTGAGCTCTTCTGGTGACTGACAGTTCATTAGCATAGATGCAGGTCTCCTTGCCATCTTATCTCAGTGTCTGGGAATGCTTCAGGATACACATAGTTTATTGGCATAGATATAGCTACAGTGTGCAGAGATTTCTCCCTGGATTTCAGATATCTTCCCATCAATAATTCTTGTGAAATAGATGTGTCTCTGTGGAAAATAGCAATGACCAATCAAAAAAAAAATAAAAAGCAAAAAAGCCAATGCTTTGATTATCATATATTCTTCAACAGTGGTAAAATCATTAATTAAAACCATTTGGAATATTAAAAAACAAGAACCATCAATAAAATAGGTAAAATTACATTTTTGTATCTTGCAGACTTGTAATTAAGGTAAATATTAGAAGATTATGATGCTCTCAGACACTGTGGGGACTGCAGCCTGTTAAATACCTTCAATAAACTGGAAAATACAGTGAACTTCTGACTGTCTTTGTGAAATGAGGTAATTCTCCTGTGTTACTCAAACTTCTTTTGGGTTTTCTTTTTACTCTAATACGTTGGGTGAATGACATAATGAAACTTTCCCCGCGTTGTGGAGGAAAGACTACTTTTGCATGACATGGATGCAGTATGGTAGTGCAAAAGTGACAGATGTAGTTTTGAATTATGGGAATCACTATATGTGAAGCAGTTTCAAGATTTGCAAAAGTTTTCTCTGCAATATTATCAGCCTAAGTCAAAATAGTTGTTATTGGTCAAGAACAGTATCTCTTTTCTCTGACAACTTTCCAGCAAGTCTGAGACCTTCTTTCCAGCTCCCATTAGGAAGCTTCCATTTGGTAGCTGTTATTTCACTTATTCTGGGCTGTTTTCTGTTCTTGCTGCTCAAGCTTCTTGGCACCCCTCTGAGTTGACTAAATCACTAGCTTAGTGATGATAAATAAAGATCTCAGTGTATGGAAACAGAAAAGGTATAATTTATTTTACTTTTTCCTTTCCACCCTAGAATAAATAAGTGTGAAAAGTACATTGGGAACACAAATTCATGGGTGGAAATAACCCTAAATTGGCAGCTCTTGTTATTTTACTTTATCTTTGTTTATGGCTCTCTACTGAGGAATAGACTATATGACTGATGCTATGATCAATGTATATAATAATTCTAAAACAAAGCACAAAATAACTGTAATATAAATTATTATTTCTCATGTGACAATATTTAGGATTTCTGGGCATGGGTCCATTGTTCATTATACTAGGTGATGTAAAAATACAGACCTAAGTGATGCTGCCTATTTGAAAATTTCCAGCTCTTATAAATGCATTCCTCTTTATTTTTATCTGTGTAAATGGAAAGCTAACATGACAAGAGGCTTTGTCAATACAAAGGAGGAAAGTTAAATTACAAGCAGACAACTCATTGTTTTGAATTGGTAGAGACAGAAGCCATGTGATAAGGCTTTATGCTCCAAGTTTTCTCTCTTGTCCTCAGAACCCACATTACAATCATTGGGTGGTAGGGCATCATGATATAGGTATACACCAACCTTCCCAGAAGTTGTTGAGGGATCCCTATATTACACTTTATTATGTTCTGCAGATACCTTTATGCCACTGTAGACCTCACTAATGTCTTTAGCGTTAGTGTAATGGGCCCCTACAGCACTTAGTAAAGGCACTATATGGCCCTGTAGCATATTAAGAAATTTGTTAATTAGCACTTGTTCCAACAGAGCAAATAACATGCATAAGATGTCCCAAAATATCACTGCTGAATAGAAGAAGTTCAATAATCTTAGGTGTCTGAAACAAAAAAGGCCCAGCCAATAGGCCTCAAACCAAAGTTGACTTCTGAGTGAACTCCCCAACTAGCAACCATCATCTTATCAGCAGCATGAAGTAACCAGCCTCTTATCAGTGTGAACTGCAACCCTGGGAACAACCCCTGAAAACTATAAGTAACCAACAGGAAGTAACTATAAATCCCAAATGTAAAGAAAAACAGGAATTCCTCAGACGTGCCCGGATCCTGGCCAGATCCGGACATGCCTCAGTGAGGCATGTCAATCTACCAGATATCTCCTGTGAATTTTGTCATATAGATTTATAGATTTGTTTTTTAAACTGTATAAAAGCAAGACCCTCTGAGAGAAGAGATGGAGACCTCACCTACGAGTGGACGCCCTGCGTAGGACTTCCCAGTTGCCGGGAAAGGCTCTCCGACCCTTCGCTGTGACGGGGCTCCCCAGCTGATGCACGGATCTGGATGATGGTAAAGAATCAGGACAACTGGTGATGTATCTTTCTTAATCACTATAGCCAGCTTTATGTAGTAATGACTAGGTGCATTACCTGGCTTATTCTTTCTGCTGCTTTAAACTAAAGTAAAATAAGCCCATTTCTTTAGCTTGGTGTCTGTGTCCTTTGTGTTAACCCTGTCAATTGGCAAAACAGTGTCTTGTACAGTGGCTCAGGAAAACTAGGATGTTCATTTTGAGGTCTGTGAGGCAGTAGTTAATTTTCAGCAGTGTGCTGGTTGCTAGGTAGTTTTTATTGTCTCCTTGAACACTTCTTCCTCAGCCCCTGCTGTATCTATGTACATTCAGCACAGCAGATGCTTCATTACAGTCCCATGTCACCAAAGAGTCCTTCTGCCTTCAGAAGTTTTGTCCCACATTTGCCAGGGATTCATTTTGATGGTGTGATGAACTCCATTAAAGCAAAGCTGGATTTGTTGTTACCGAATCTTCTCCATTTTGTCCTGCTGTCAAGGGCTTTGTCTTTCTTCCCTCGTTTTCCTTTTTTGTGAGGCTGTGAAACTGCCACACTCAGAAACCTCACTCCACAGCACACCCCTACCCAGGATAAGGAGACTGAAGTGAGAGTGGTGTCAGAAAAGAAAGACTTAAAGAAGCACATTGTTAAGCACAGACATATTTGTGTGTTTGGAGAAAAATATCAGAGAATGGTTGAGGTTGGAAAGGCTCTCTGGAGCTCATCTTATCTAACCTCTCTGCTCAAACAGGTTCAAAATAACCATGCCCTTTAGTTTTATATAAAACTTTTCCAAATAGTCTATATTCAAATGCAAAACATACTGACCTGTACATAACAGTTACAGTAGACCTGTCAGAAAACAGTACAGTGTTGCATATAGTAGGGTCAAGTCCTCAAGTACTAAGGTAATGCTTCTGGGGAAATAGAGATGAAAATAGTTAGTTACATTTCCAAGATAAGAAATCTTCCAGCCAGTAATACCGAAGTGTTTTTCAAAGGCATATAAGCATTGCTTTCCTGATTTTCCAGGTAGGACTCCAAAATGATGAACATCTATGGCAGACATATTCTGGGTGCCTTAAGACACAGGTGTCTAAAGACACAGTGTCTGGAGACATGTCTGGGCTTAGAGTACGGACAAGGGAGGGAAATGGAATGGGAAAAATGCCATATCTTAGCTATCAATTTATCTTTAATCTATCTGTCTTTAAAAGGTATATATCTTCCACCTAAAGCAAGAGGACTCATGGATTTCTGTATAGTTAAGAGTCACTTGAGCCTACTGACAATGTTTCTCACTCAGTGGGTTTGCTTTCTTATCCTTTCTCCTTTGGTCCTGACTCTCCACTGTGGCTGATGTGTCATTAACTTTTCATTAACAATAACTGAGCCTAAATTAATAACATGAGATTCTTGTCTCAGAGTGCTCTCAGATCTTCCTGGTGTAGCTTAACCAAATGTTTTGGGCTGGCTGCCCTCGAGTGCCAGCAGCTGAGAATAAGATGTCACTGAGAAATTAAAGTTCACTCTTTTTCTAAAAACATCAGTGCAAGTTCCATATCATTAAACCTCAGTTAAAATCTCGGTCTTATTAGTAACAAAGCTGAGCTGCTTACGACCTCAGATTGTCTTTGGAGACAGAATATCACTGCATCATTCTTCTGAGATATATAGTGCCCATAACCTATTTTTTTTTTTTTTTTCAAAATAGATGTGTTTTCTTGTAATTTTATTGCTGCTCTTCTTGTTCAGAATGTGACTCACTTCATAGGACAAAAATCTGGTCCTTCAGAAAATCTTTTCCTTCAAATGATGAATTTCTTGCTGTCACGACCTGAGGAACAGTTCTCTTTTCAGTATTTACACAAAGTAGTTTTAAGTGTCATTCTCAAGCAGAGAAAAAACAACAGCAAGAAACGAACAGTGAGCTATTCATGTTACTGCTGTCCAGAGCATAGAAACACTGAATTGTTCTGCCAATTTGAGTTATAAAGAAGGGATTTTGCAGACCTCATCTTAGATTTACCATGTGTCAGCCACTGACCATTACTTCTTGCTTTTAAATGGCTTCTTATTACAGCTTTTCTGGTTACCTTTTGCATCCGTAGGCCATGTTAAGAACAGTAAATTTAACAGTATCAAGATCTGTTCTTGTTCAATCATTGAACTGTTAGGTGGTCCTTGATATGGTTTTAGCTTTGGAACTGGCACTGATAATAAGCTGATAAATAAACTTTTGAGCACAGCTTAGTAGATTTCATGGATCTGAAAACATTCCTAAACATGTCTGGATTTAGCCATGCAGTTTTAGAGTTTAATCGTATGGACACATATGATTCTGCGACAGATGGTTCAGTATCAGAAAGTTGTCCTGAAATGTTTAATTTACTAATACCAGTATTGCTTTAGAGATTTATTGATGTGGTCTCATCCAATTCCCTCTCCAGAGTTGAACAGATGTGTTTTTGTAGTATTTTTAATGTGTTTTAATATAATGTGTAAAATTCTACTAACAGATTATTGTATTAGGCTTTACAGAAAAATGAATGAAATAAAAGGAAACTAGTATCCCAAAGAGATAAACTAAGAACACAAGTGAATTAAAACAATTGTGGGAAAGGATGAAGAAATAAGATGAGTTGAGAATGAGGGATAGGAATGTGAAAATAATAGAGTCTAAATTCTTAAACCTCACACAGACATTTAAATGTGTACTTAATAGAAGACATGTGAGTAGTTTCTTTAAAATCACAATGAAGTTTATGTTGCAGGAATGAGCCTTATATTTCTTAGAATACATGAGTCCCAGAAAATCAATTGTAGAATAATGCCCTCTGATTCTAGAAGGGAGGTTCTAAAATCCTCACAGTACAGTGTTTTTTGTTTGTTTGTTTGTTTGTTTGTTTGTTTTTTCTTTTCTTTTCTTTTTTTTCTTTTTTTTTCTCCCAGAGGTGAAGTATGTTGTAGGTGTTAAGATTATAAACTGGGGTTTGAGATAGATACACAGATTCTATCTTTTGTTTCACTGTAGCTTTTCCTTTTGACCATGAGCATTAGTTACTGGCCATCATGTCAGGAAATGTAGTTATGTACCTGTCCAAAACGGATAAAACAGTCTAAATGAGGCATTAATGTGTTTACATTCTCCAAATAACCAATGAAAGAAGGATCAAGAAAGCCATCTCTGACAGAGGATACATATAGATTTGTTCAGAAAAAAAGATAAGACAGAGGAGTATACTTATTTTGGTGGAGTTTAGGTGTCCAAATTAGGTTTACATAATATCTGACTACTTGGGATTTAGACAAATTATATCCTGAATATAGACGGTTGATTCGATAGAAGTTTTTCTCTTTAAAAGATGACCAGAGAAAATAGAAATGGAAATATATGCCCAGTTTAATTTTCCAAAGGTGAAAAAGTTCCAAGGAGAAAAGTTGTTTCATGATCTGGCCAGATAATGTGTTGAGGGGCACACGCAGGACATCACCAGGCTGATCAAGGGAAGCACCTGGAGGATAGTGTGATACAGAAAACCATAATGTAGATCTATATTCAAACTCCCCTAAAGTCCCAGTTTAGATAGACTTTGAGGTATCAGGAACTCTTGTCTTGAGTTCCATGTGTAAAATGGGAATAACAGCCTTTCTTAGGCAGACTGTGGTATTCACCTCTTACAAGGTTTTCTAAATAAATATAGGCCACATAAAATCCTGCGTTGAATATACTCCTGGATGATCATGCTAAGAACAAGTTTGTCCTCTATTATCCTTACTGCTTTTCATATCTGACTGTTATGTCCATCTTGCTTTCTGGATTCACTTTCACTGCTCCATTCATTGTGTTGACCCCTGATATGTTACATATGCTTTCTTCAGTTTTAAACCAAACTTTTTGTTTGGATTTCTGGTTGACATCAACTATTTTTTTACTTCACAGTAATCTAACTTATATACCACAGAGATGTAGTACTCAGTCATTCAGGTAAAGAAGCAGCAATGAATGACACATTGGGACCTATCCTGGGTATTTGACTTTGCAAGAACATGTCTACTACTGTGGCCAGACTTTTCAATCTCTTTATGATTGAACTCCTGTTTGGGATTTGGTCTTTGTGCCATGATGCAGTATGTAGAAAGTAAAAAGGGATGACAAACTATTGCAGCTCACCGCAGTGCCAGAAACATTTTTGACTCCCACAGACAATGGTTTGAGCCCCTATTATGAATCAGTCATGAAGTGATGAAAATCAAAAAACTGCATATAAGAGGTTTCTAGTAATCAGCTTTTTAGAAGCATTTTTTGGCCAATCAAATTATGAGAAGGTTTAATTTTGAAGATATTTGTTTTCCTTCAAGTATATATCTCATAATCTGGATCACACTGTATAAGAATTTGGCTAGAAATCCTTGTCAGGCTGGAGATACTACCTGCTGAAATGCCATATTTTGCATTAAATAAAAAAACAAACCAAGATCCAAGACTGTAGTTGTCACTACAGAGCTTTGCACTCCCAGCAAAAAATACAGCCAGGGCTTCAACATTGTGCCCAGAATCCAAGTTTTTCTAATACATTGTTGCAATGCAAATTATTTTTCAGATTCCATTGTCTACAGGATTTTTATGTAGCATTACTGAAAAATATTAGAAGGATGCGGGTGAAATGGCTCTTATGTTTTAATACTCTCAAATGGATTATAAGTATATAGTATGCACAAAATATAATTTTGATTACTGTATGAACTTAACTTTGAAGTTTTTGTATAGAATAAAGATAAAAGAAGTAAACAATCAGAAAAGGAAAATAGATCTTTTCTCATTGTAACACAAAGCTGTGTTATTCAAGATTTGTTGAAGACCAAAAGAACCCCTGTAAAGTAGGAAAGCTTTTGCAAAGAAACCCACTTCTTTGATCTATGCCTTCACAGCCTTTATTTGAATTCGGAGAGTACGGTATTGGTCGCTTCTTTGGTAAGTTGTGCTCATATTTGATACTGGAGTGGCTGTGGAGACAAGGACTACCACTGATGAAATGTATTTTCTGTCAGAGAACATAAGGATGAATACTTTTGGTAGCAAATGAAGAGGTAGAATAGTGGTGTCCTGGAAAAAAAAAAAAAAAAAAAAAAAGTAGAAATAACTAAGGTTGTGTGACTCTGATCCTGATGCAATACAAGAAATGACAGCAGGATGCAACTCCTGGTGCAAAACCAGAAATTGTCTCCCACCTTCTCCATCTATTTTCAGTGTTTCCATCAATGGTGGGATAAAAGGCACCATCAAAGCCTTAATATTTAATGGTGAGGAAGAAGAAAAATAAGCAATTTATCACCCTTATAACTACCAGCTGAGATTTTGATTCCAGTGAGAGCACAGAGACTTGGTTACACAGTCTTCTCAGAACTATCAATGTTGCCTTAATGGGAAAGCAATTTGGTCTACTCTTTGTTATTTTTTCTTTTTTGAATGTAAAATTTTTTTGTATGGTACAACTTTTTAGTGATTTATCTCTGTAAGAAACAAATATGTTAGTTTCATATCTCACTGGAAATTCCTTTACAAAGTCAACGACTCCCTGGGTGTTCACTTGTTGACATGTGGTCATGAAGACCATTCTATCAGCATAGTACCCTCAGCTTGAATATCATTGAAATCTCATGTTAAGCACAAAGGCAAACGTCTGTGTTAGAAAGCTGTATAAACTTTGGTATAAAACCAAGAAAATAAAACCAAAATATTTCATCCAACATTGCAATGCAGAGGGGAGGGAAAAAAAAAAAAAAAAAAAAAAAGCAATTACCAGAAATGATTGTGTGTTCAGGACTGCTTACTTCATTGGAAAGTAAAATGGGCCATATCCAGCTCACCAAGCGTGTGGAATATATATCAAACATTACAGCCTGACATCTTCTATTGTCCTGGTTGATGAGAGCATGTGTTTGAACAGAAAGGTCATGCCCAGTCATGTGTGCTAAGTGTTTAGCTGGTAATGCAAAGTCAACACTTTTTTTTTTCTCTCTGTCTTCTCTCTTTGTTTAGGTAGTAGAACACTGAAGAAATACTGAGGATAAGGATATTGTCTTGATTTAAAATCTTCAGCTGCAGAATCTTAAATTTTATTTAGTTTCTACTTCATAGAAAACTTTTCTTAGTAATGTGTAATCTTACAGTATTCCTTTATCAGAAGTGTCAATTTGTCAGTAATGTTTTTGTTGATGTAATTCCAGACCAAATAAAAATCTATTATAAGAAGCAGTAAGCATTTTATGTACTTCATATATATCTACGTGTCTGTTCTGAAGCATCCATATCTACATCCATTTGTGTTGCTTATGCAAACAGAAGTTGAAAACAAGAATGTTGGAGGTGAATAAAACTTCCTTCAAATGATGGTAGATAAGAAGTCAGAGAAACAGTTATTTTTCACTTTCACAATAAATATTTCTCTTCCTTTTCAAAATATATGAAAACTGAGCACTACTAGTAGTATAACCCTTGTGGCAGTACAACTTTCTTTCCCAGAAGTAGGGAAAAAGGTGAGATTTGACATTTGAGACACTATGATCAAATTGAGAAACCATTTGATTTCTGATGAAGCAGAAATTCCATTTTCTTCAATAACAAGTGCTAGATCCAATGAATTATTATGACCTTAAGCAATCTGAGTTCTATCACTAATGCTTGAAGAATTCTATGTCCTTATTTCCCCTCTTGTGCTTTGATCATCTCATCTACTCAAAAGGTGCATCTGGACTGCCCTGTAATATAATGAAGTTCTTACTACTGCTAGAATCACAGTTCCACCTAAAATTTGAACAATAGCAACTCTTACCATTTCTAGATGTTGGAGCTCATGGTGTAGAGATGCAGAATGGAGGGGGAGCATTGGCCTTGGTGATTGTGATCAGAGTTTAAATTAGAATTCAAATCTTCATAGAAAATGTTCATTTTGTTCATTTATTAAGATGTCTTTTCATGGGAAAGTCATTAGGAAACCTGTATTACTCTCAGATCTGTTTGGGTAATAAAGTCTTCCCTTTATCTCATAGTAATTACCATCTGCCAACCTGAATGTTTTCCATGGAAAACCAGGAAAATGACATTTATTATTTGCAGTATCAGATGGCAGAGTACTGTGTTGTGTTCTGTGCATTCAGTTACTACAGTTTTCCAAATACTTGAAAGACTCAGCCCTCATGGACGAAATGTAACCCCGTCTAAGGCTTCAGTAAAAAGGAAAAAAAAAAAAAAAAGGTACATAGTGTTGAATACTGTTGATTGACTGTTCTTTTTTCAAGTTTGTTTTTAGTTTTCAAAAAGGTGTAATGCAGATGTGCTCTGTGGGAGAGTAAAAAAAAAATAGACATAAATCTGATGCATAAAACATTAATTATTAGTCATTTCAATTATAAGACACCTCAAAAAAAATATTAGATATTTTGTTAAGGTATTTGAATGGCATATCTAGTTATTTGGATTAAAATAAACATTGTAAGGCTTGACCATTCTTAGGTATTACAGAATAGTCAGTTGTGGTTAACAAGACCTGTTTTCCCTTCTTTTTTCTATAGGAAGCACTCTCATAAACATATATTGCTACTAGAAGCCAAGTGTTGGTGAAACAAAAAGGGGCCCAAACAATAGGCCTCAAACCAAAGTTGACTTCTGAGTGAATTCCCCGACCAGCAATCAGCATCTTATCAGCAGACTGAAGCAACCAGTATCTTATCAGCATGAAAATGTAACCCTGGGAACAATCCTTGGGAACTATAAGTAAACAATAGGAAGTAACTATAAATCCCAAATGTAAAGAAAAACAGAAACTCCTCAGACATGCCCGGATCCTGGCCAGATCCGGACATGCCTGAGTGAGGCATATCAATCTACCAGATATCTCCTGTGCGTTTTGTTTAGACTTGTTTGTTAAACTGTATAAAAGCTGGACCCTCTCACAGCAAAGACGGAGACCTCACCTACGAGTGGACGCACTGCGTAGGACTTCCCAATTGCCGGGAAAGGCTCTCCGACCCTTCGCTGTGACGGGGCTCCCCAGCTGATGCACGGGTCTGGATGATGGTAAAGTATGAGGGCAATTGGTGATGTATCTTTCTTAATCACTATAGCTACCTTTTAATAGTAATGTCTAGGTGCATTACCTTGCTTATTCTTTCTGCTATTTCTACTATAGTAAAATTTCTATTTCTACTAAAGTAAAATAAGCCTATTTCTTTAGCTTGGTGTCTGTGTCCTTTGTGTTAACCCCGTCAATTGGCAAAACAAATTTGGCGTCACGGACAGGATCAGAACAAAATGTCATTTTTTAAATCTAAACGTAATGAATCAGCTCCATCTGAAATTCCTGGATGGGAAGACCTTCCTTATAGTTCACTGGCTCTTGAGTGGGCTAAGGTCGGAGGACCATGCGAACAGTGGGAAAGTCGGCTAAAAGAAGCTGAACCACTAGATGTATTAAAATGTATCCAAAAATTATCTATTGAAAAAGGAAAAGAAATTGTGTGTTCGGGAAGACGGGGATGGGTTTTGTTAACAGCATATCGGAAACAGCACCAACAGAAAGAAAAACTGTTGTTAGAGCGCTCCCACATGGAGCGACAGATGTGTGATTTGCAGAATCAAATTGTAATGTTACAGTGTCAAAACAAGTTGCTTGCCGATAAGTTGGATACTTATCAGACTGTAGCTGAAAGAGCTGCAGTAAGAGTTGCACAGTATAAGTATAAGAAAAGAAGGGGACGAGTAAACCATAGGAAAGTGCATGCTGTGATTGCAGAAGCAGGGGTACAGTGGGATCCTGACAGATGGGATGGAGATATTTGGGATTCTACAGGTTCTGATGAGGCTGGTTCCTCAGATGAACCTGTGGATGTAAAACCAGTGTGGAGACGGAAAATAGAATTGGATACTAACGGGCAACAAGTAAGGAAGGATGTGATTGAAGATTATACTCAGCATGAAATAAATGATATAACAGAAAGATTTAAGCAGAGACCGGGGGAACCCCTGCTCTCCTGGATGGTGCGTTTGCACGATCAGGGAGCAGCAGGGGTAACCCTAGATCCAGAGGACTCTAGGAAGTTTTTAGTTTTGAGTTCTGACTCCTTTGTGCAAGATGCATTCCGAAATAATCCTCAGGATACAAATTTGTTAACCTTGGCTGCCCGGGGATGTAATAATAAATACCCCACGGAGAATGATTGGCCAGGTGGGGAACGTCCCTGGTATACTTTGCGAGACTGTATACAGCGGATGAAGGAAGAAGGGATGAAATTGGCAATCTTTATAGGAGACCCTGACAGAATGATGCAAGCTGCCTTGTCTGTCACTCATAGAAACCGATTGATTAAAACTGCCCCACCAGCATATAAAAATGTAATAATGACTCTCTTAATTAATGAGACCGGAAATCCCATTGATGAAATAATTGAAAAAATACAGCAGCTAGGTGATCTTGGAGAATGGGGCCCCCGAGGAAGCGCAGGAAACCGAGATACTCGGGACAGCCCTAAAGGAAATGAGAACAGAGTCTCTCGCAAAGAAATGTTTACAGCTTTACTGAAGGATGGCCTATCTCGTGAAAAGATTGATGGTGTTCCAACTAACGAGCTGTGGCGAATATACAAACAAAGAGGGCTGAATAAGCCTAGCAGGAGAGTGCAAAGTTCTGAAACTAAGAAGCCAGGGGTAACTCAGCCTACAGCACCTCCTCCTGAGCCTCAACGGGACTTCCCATCTGCACACGGTGGGCCCTCCGTGAGCAGATCAGTTGTTCCGGGGGAAAGGGGGGATTGGGAGCTGTATTCTGATTTATACCCATGGAAGGAAACTAGGGAAATTGTCCAGAGCAGTAAACAGGGATGAAATTATGGCCAAGCTCCAGTGCAATGGGCACGGAAGGACCGACGGCCCCATGTGGAGCTCCAAATATTTTGGAAAAACCGGTCCTCACAAACAGTAAAAGCCTTAATTGACACAGGAGCGGAGGCCTCCTTGATATATGGGAATCCAAAGAAATTTAAAGGACAACCTGTAATCATTACAGGTCTGGGAGGGAAACAAATTGAAGCTGTACAAACTCAAATTGAAATGAAAATAGGAAACCTCCCAAAACGACTGTATTCAGTCATGATTGTCCCCATTCCTGAATACATAATCGGAATAGACATTCTGAAGGGACTAACTTTGAATCTCCCAGACGGTCAGTACCAGTTTGGGGTAAAAAATCATATCAGTATTAAAACAATTTTAGTAGGAAAAGTGAAAATGCCTCCTGTACAGATTCCTGCTGCTACTAAATTAGTGACTATGAAACAATATAGAATCCCAGGAGGGCATGAGGAGATATCACAGACAATTAAAGATTTATTAGATGCAGGAGTGTTGAAACCAGTTACCACAGCTTGGAACAATCCGGTATGGCCTGTCAAGAAAAGTGATGGGTCATGGAGAATGACAGTAGATTTTAGGGAATTAAATAAACACACCCCACCACTTACAGCAGCTGTACCAGATACTATTACTTTAATAGAAAAGGTTCAAAAGCATTCAGGGACTTGGTATGCTGTAATAGATTTAGCTAACGCCTTTTTCACTATCCCAATTGCAGAGGAGCATTGGGACCAATTTGCCTTCACCTGGCAAGGGAGACAGTATACCTTCACCAGATTGCCTCAGGGATGGCTGCATAGTCCAACCATTTGCCATCGGACAGTGGCTGAGCATCTGGATAAGATAAAATTGCCTCCTAATATGCAAATAGTGCATTACATTGATGATATTCTAATTCAGGGAAATGATGAGAAGGAAGTACAACAAATACTTGAACAGGTGGTAGATCATATGAGACAGAAAGGTTGGGAAATTAATCCTAACAAGATTCAAGAACCATCCCAAACTGTAAATTTTTAGGAATTCAGTGGCATTGTGGGCATCGGGAAGTATTACCCAAAACTCGCACAATTATTGATATTGCCAGTTTTGAAAGCAATTGTGAAAAAAGGGGATCCACCTCAAGTCACCACTGTTCGTGGAGATAAAGGGTTTGGATCAACTAATTTCAATAACGAAGCTAAAGTATGGGTCCAGAGTTCAAGCGGACCTCCTGAATCAGCTGAAGTAATAGCCACAGGAAAAGACAATACTGTTTTAATCATGAAACCTGGACAGGAAAAATGGGAATATGTTCCTGCGACTAAATGTTATCTGCGAGAATAACTAGATGTCTTAAGATTCTATCTTTTAGATCCTGCTAAGATGGATTTGCCTGTGTATCATCATGGTCCATTTGGGAAAGGTTTCACACCAGGATGGCCATTGGAAGGTCCACGAGAGACACCGCTTAGGTGGCAATGGAAAAATGCAACTAAGACAAGACAACAGGATGATTTCCGATGCAAAGCCAATTCTGCCTGTATCATAGCCAATCTTACTTTCAGTACTCAGTATAATGAAACATGTACATACTGGTGGCCTTCAGGACCAGCATCACGATGGAGAGATCGTGGATGTCTTTTTGTAACCTGTCCTACAGATAATTCAAATGTCACTATATCTAGTACTTAATAGCTAATAATGAGCTGTTATGGAGAAACATATTTAAGAAATGGATTCCTCAAACTCATTGGGTCAAACTATCTCCACAGACAGTGCAGTGCACAGATTTATTCTGTGCTGGTCAAATAGTCCACTACGATGTTAGCCAACCTGAAGTTATGTGTAAATTTCTAGTATTGCCTGTAATTTTTGGGGAAAAAACACCCTTTGAACCAGAATATTGGCTGCCCCACTTGGAGGGAGATTATATAGACTCTAGGAATCGAACCCATAAATTAGATTTGTGTACGTCCACAGCAAATGGTTTATTGTGTGGACAAAGCTCGCAGTTATATGAACCATGTTTATTGGAACATTCAGTGAATCTGTGTAAATGGACAATTTTGCCCAAAAGCTTTGATATGTTTGTAGAAATTAGTGCTAAGCATGTTTGTATAGTAACAAATGATAAAAATATTATAGAAATGTATAATCTAAGTACTCCATTTTCGGGATGCCTCAGAAATGTATTCTATCTCATCTGGCACGGACAGATGTATACTTTTTATTCAACGCATGAAGAACGACTAAACATGTACTGGCATCCCCAAAGCTTAGAACTTAATGGAATCAGCTTATCCCTGACTCCACTGAAAACCATCATGGAACAATCAGAACATTTGCGACGACACCTAGAACGACGAAATAAAACTCTGCCAGACTCTGTGATACAGACTGTAATCACAAAGAATCAACTAATGTCGCTAGCTAGCCAGATGGAAAAGGAGACTGCACACCACTGGTGGGACATCTTTACTGGATATTCATCCTCTGCAACCCAAGTGTTGAATTTCTTAATACATCCTCTTGTAATATTGTTAGTTATCATTATTATTATTACTTTATATAATTGTTATGTATGGTATCGTATCAAACGGATAGAGCGAACATATTGGGCTCTTCCAAAAGGGTCGTGATCTTCACTCATAAGTCAAAGGACCGATTGAAACAAAAAGGGGCCCAAACAATAGGCCTCAAACCAAAGTTGACTTCTGAGTGAATTCCCCGACCAGCAATCAGCATCTTATCAGCAGACTGAAGCAACCAGTATCTTATCAGCATGAAAATGTAACCCTGGGAACAATCCTTGGGAACTATAAGTAAACAATAGGAAGTAACTATAAATCCCAAATGTAAAGAAAAACAGAAACTCCTCAGACATGCCCGGATCCTGGCCAGATCCGGACATGCCTGAGTGAGGCATATCAATCTACCAGATATCTCCTGTGCGTTTTGTTTAGACTTGTTTGTTAAACTGTATAAAAGCTGGACCCTCTCACAGCAAAGACGGAGACCTCACCTACGAGTGGACGCACTGCGTAGGACTTCCCAATTGCCGGGAAAGGCTCTCCGACCCTTCGCTGTGACGGGGCTCCCCAGCTGATGCACGGGTCTGGATGATGGTAAAGTATGAGGGCAATTGGTGATGTATCTTTCTTAATCACTATAGCTACCTTTTAATAGTAATGTCTAGGTGCATTACCTTGCTTATTCTTTCTGCTATTTCTACTATAGTAAAATTTCTATTTCTACTAAAGTAAAATAAGCCTATTTCTTTAGCTTGGTGTCTGTGTCCTTTGTGTTAACCCCGTCAATTGGCAAAACAGTTGGATAACAAATGCTAATCAGGTGAAGCCTGGGGAGATCAGACCTAGTCCTTATGCAGCTATATGTGCTTCATTTGCTTTTGATGGAGACCACAGCTCTTTCCACTAAGTGAAGCATTTATCAGTATCATCTCAGTCTACTTCTGTAGAATATTTGACTTGGAGTTATCTCAGAGCTTTTGGCAGAAACTGTAGAGCAGGTCATGCTCCTTTCACCTGCTCATTTATCCAGAATAATTTAGTAAAACTTTTCCTACTGCGAACCAGCAAGTCACTTCCCTTATTGCCCACTCCTACACCATTCATGGTCCTGTATGCAGTTTCTTTCTCAGTGTGATGTTATTGGGCTGTGTGCAGAATGTTATAACAGAAAGAGTAATATCTGGAAGCCTCTGACCTGTGCTGAGCTACAATAGTCCCCTCATGAAGACACAGGTTCCAAAACTTCCTTAAAGACAAAAAATTGATGTTCTTGGCATAGTTTATGTCCACACAGAATCTCTCATAATCCCAGAAAACCATGTAGTAAGTGTGCTCAGATCAAAATATCTTCATGTTAGCTTAAAGTCTATATACCTAGTAAGTAAACAAGAAACAAGGTACAATAATAATAATAATAAAATAATAATAATAACAACATCATCATATATACATGTTTACCACAATATTCAGTTTATTTTAAAATTCTGTTACTGTAACTTCTTTTTGGAATCAAAAAGGACCATCTGCTCAAGAGGAAATCGATGCAGGATGGATTTACTAGGCATTAATTGATCAAAAATGGCTTCTTCAATCAAGACAAAAGTACTTTCATAAAATTTTTGTCAATAACAGCCACCAAACCCCTGTCAGCTCTCATACGGGACATTTATATCCAAAGGAAGTATTTAATCTCACAGATTTGTTTGTAAGAGTAAAAAATAATAAAAAATGGACATATGTTTTCATTATGATAAAAGCAGGGAAAAAAAGGGTGAAGATGTCTGAAGAAGCTAGCTTACTGGGTCTGATAACTTTTTTATCCTTCCTTTGCTATGTTCATAGTCTTTCTGGCAAAGCTAAATATTAAAGCAGATCCAATTAGCCGTATATTATTTGTGTATCAGGAAAGGCCATCTAACAAACCCACACTTATCAACAGCAAGGTGAATATTTGTCCAATTCTGTAGAAAATGTATTTTTCAAATAAAAATAATAATTCTTCAGTCTGCAGTTACTATATTTATACTGTCTTTGATCAGGAAAGGGGACTCAACAATGACATGATATGATAGGTTTCCCAACTCATCACTGGAAACCACAGACCTCATTAAAAGAAAAAAAAAAATATCTCTGCCAGACAACAATAAGATTTTCTGAGATTTTAATTGTTATATAAACACTTCATTTAAAATAAAGGAAGCAAAAGAAAGAATTTTAATTCTTAGCTTCTATTTATGCTAGTTATGGGCCACATTCTGTTTTTTCATTCAGCTCAGTCATTAAATTCAATGGGACTACATAACAAGGCACTTCTCTGTCTGAGTAAAGGTAATGTATTTTATCCAGTGGACTAATTTGCAGAATAGTGTACTGATCTTTTAAAAGGGTAACAGAATTTACTAAATAGATTAATGAAAGACTGAGGTCAAAAACCTCAGTGCAGGCAGAGCTATCAGCTAAACCTTGATACATTGACAGGCACGTGCAATTCAGGAGGGGCTTTGGAAACAGTAGTATGTAAAAAGGGGAACAGCCTTATGTGTACCTTGAGCCTAAGACAGTACCTGAATCAAATCACATACTAAAATAAATTTTCATCACCTAGAGTCCTTAAAGAGTTTCTGGTGATGAACAAATCTCAGCATGCATATAGACTGCGTGAGTGCAGAAAGCTTCTTATATTGAATTCTTGACATGAACCTCAGAACCAAGGCATACAAACTAGACAAAGAATTCAAATAGTAATTTGAGCTTTGCAGGAACACTTCTCCATGTCTGTGAATCAAACTGTTCTTCATAATAGTGCTGCTAGAGACTTTATCTGTCACACATAATGAGGCATGCTTACTCCATTAAGATGACCTGTGGTCATTTTAACATGTGTTTCATATCTTTTACTGCAAACATAACTAAATGCTTCAGATTGTTGTTCTTATAATTACAGAATCATTTTCTTATTGATGTCAAGTGTGAAAGGAGCTACTCTTTCAGCATAGTGGTCATGAACAAGTTCAGTGGAAATTCTTCCACTGCTGTTGGTCAATGCTGAGTAAATGCAGTGCCTAGAAATACTGGTGTTTTTAGATATAGAGGGTTCAAGCTGTCATTCTTCACATAATGACATAAGACCATAGAATGACATGGATCTGTGGGAGCAAGTCCAGAGGAGGCCACAAAGATGATCAGGGGAAAAGAGCACGACCCTTACGAAGACAGGCTGAGAGAGTTGGGGTTGTACAGCCTGGAGAAGAGCAGGTTCTGGGGAGACCTCATAGTGGCCTTCAGGTATCTAAATAGGGCCTACAGGAAAGCTGGGTAGGGACGTTTTACAAGGGCATGTAATGATAGGATAAGGGGTAATAGCTTTGAACTGAAAGAGGGTAGATTTAGATTAGATATAAGGAAGAAGTTCTTCACTGTGAGGGAGATGAGACACTGGCCCAGGGTGCCCAGAGAGGCTGTGGCTGCCCCCTCCCTGGAAGGGTTCAAGGCCACATAGGATGGGGCTTTGAGAAACATGGTCTAGTGGAAGGTGTCCCTTCCTATGGCAAGGGATTGGACTAAGGTCCATTCCAACCCAAACCATTCTATGATTCCATGATTCTAAGGCAGATTAGGAAAAAAAATAGTGCATACTATACTTTATGAATTTTCAGATGATGAGAATTTACAGATAAAAGAATGTCAGCTGATGTTATAGTCAACAGACAGAAATACGTTTCTTCAGATTATTGAGTGATCCTACCTAAGATACATAGAAATTATTTTCTAAAAGTGTCTGTTTCTCTTTAATGACTAAGAGGACTGCTTTGATGACTAATGAGACCAGAGGAGTAGTTTAACAGTTCAAGTCAATGAGGTGAATCCCAGATTAGAGCTGAAGGTGATGTCAACAATCCAGGGCTAGCTAAGGAGTCTTGCAGGCAGGAGGTGTGCTAATTTATTTAAGGATATAAATTGCCTTTCACATGCATTAAAATAAGAAAACATTTAACAAAAATATATACAGAACACAACTCAAAACTAAGAAGGTCAAAAAAGTGCTGCATCTTTTGATGGCTGTGGTAACTGAAGCTTCCCAATATTCCAACATGTATTGGAGTGATTTCAAAGGCAATAAACAAAGGTCAGATGGTTTGATTCATCCAAATTCAGAAAAAATAAATGAGAGGAAATCAGATTCATATTTTTATGTAGTTAAGAATTAAAATCTGTTTTCCCTGAGAACTGATAGGTTCATTATTGATTCATTTACTGGGTAATCTTACATAGCAATTTCACACAGCATAATGTGCTCGTTGGTGGCCTAAACCCATATTTTTAAACAAAATAAACCACAAAACTAATAGTATAAATAGAGGAGGAACTACCATCTGTTTCCCTTCTTTAAATAGCCCTTCTTGTGAATAGCACTGTTTCATAATAAAGGTTTCTGTGAGAGAGAAGAAGACAGACAGAGAAAGAGCAGTGTGATGGAAAGAGGAAGGAAGGAAGGAAGGAAGGCAGGAAGGGAAAGGGAGAGAAAGGAAAGAAAGAAAGAAAGAAAGAGAGAGAGAAAGACAGAAAGCGAGAAAGAGAGAAAGTGAGAAAGAGAGAAAGCGAGAAAGAGAGAAAGCGAGAAAGCAAGAAAGAAAGCAAGAAAGCAAGAAAGCAAGAAAGCAAGAAAGAAAGCAAGAAAGCAAGAAAGAAAGCAAGAAAGCAAGAAAGCAAGAAAGAAAGCAAGAAAGCAAGAAAGAAAGCAAGAAAGAAAGCAAGAAAGAAAGCAAGAAAGCAAGCAAGAAAGCAAGCAAGCAAGCAAGCAAGAAAGCAAGAAAGCAAGAAAGCAAGAAAGAAAGCAAGAAAGAAAGCAAGAAAGAAAGCAAGAAAGAAAGCAAGAAAGAAAGCAAGAAAGAGAAAGCAAGAAAGCAAGAAAGCAAGAAAGAAAGAAAGAAAGAAAGAAAGAAAGAAAGAAAGAAAGAAAGAAAGAAAGAAAGAAAGAAAGAAAGAAAGAAAGAAAGAAAGAAAGAAAGAAAGAAAGAAAGAAAGAAAGAAAGAAAGAAAGAAAGAAAGAAAGAAAGAAAGAAAGAAAGAAAGAAAGAAAGAAAGAAAGAAAGAAAGAAAGAAAGAAAGAAAGAAAGAAAGAAAAGAAAGACCTGACACTATTTTTTTTCTTAGTGTGTCTCTTTACTTATACCTGGTTTTAAAAATATTATTTTAATTACCTACCTCAGTTAATCTAAGACATATTAGGACAGGAAAATTCATTCATCCCACATACTATCCATTCATCTAGTCTAAATTTTCCCTTCCCTATTATAGCATCCAAATGATGCAGAGTAAACGGGTTCTTGGTAATAGGATCTAATAGAATAGAGTATATGAGAATATTGTGAACAGATTATTTTTCAATTAAATTATCTTTCCATTAGAAATCTATCTGTTGAATATTTTTCACCTTGGCTTTAAGGTACTCCATTTATTTATTTAATGAAGGTATGGATGACAATGCATTCATTCTAAATTTTAGTTTTCATAATGGAGTTGCCTTTTCAGACCTCAGCAGAAGCCATAATTTCCTGTGCTGTGCACTGTACAAACATACAAAAAGGAGATTGTTCTTGCTCTGATTAATTTATTATCTAACAGATAAGCCAGATGTAGGGTACACCTACATGGGCTCTTGCCCTCTGAGCAGACATGAGCTCATTCTATTTGCGTCCAAAGCAGATGGAAATTTTCTCTGCCTGTGCTCCACATTAACTAGAAGCCTTGTGAATACAAATAACATGGTGTTTAGTCCAAGCTACCTAGTGCTGATGAAAGATGTTAAATCTTGTGCTTAGGGTTTCCTGCAGCATCTGTTCAGGTGTATAGATAAAGTGAGCTCTAGTCTTTCTGAAAAATATTATCTATATACCTCTGAAGAATGGAAAATGGCAATATGGAAGAGAGCATTACAGTTTTTGGAGATGTCTGCATGGGCAAGATAAAGGACAGGTGTAGCAATTTCTTGGGGAAGAACTGACTAGCTGCAAAGTCAAATACAATGCCCAGTCTTAGAGTCAGTGTGCCTGAGTCTACTAGAGTTAATCATGACTGAGAGCCATTTAACTCTTGGAGTGAGCATTTAACTGTCTAATAATTAGCTTTATTAACTCAGCTGCTCATTTGTGTTCCCTCTAGAGTGAATGGAGAAAAGCAGACACTCCCAGACAAGCTACCTGTCCAATCATCTCAGACACTTAAATTATGATGGACTGAATCATCTGTGGGCAATGCTTTTCTCTCCCTACTGACTACTGAAAAAAAGACTGCCCTTCTCATTTTTAGGTTACAGAACTGTTTCCCCTTGATTTTGAAATGTTTGATGTTTCCTTGATTTTGAAAATCTCTGTTCTGACCTGCAACTCATCACTCAGCTACTACAGGACATTATTTTTATTGTCCTTCAATAACCTTATTTTCCAGGTTTTTTCCCCTATTTTCTGCTGCTCTACTCTGTAGATTGACACTCACCAACCCCATCCCTAAGGAAAAAAAAAAAAAAAAAAAAATCAAGTAAGAATGGTGAGAAAAATAAAAGTGATTACAAATCCATTTTACACTCACCCTCACTCCAAGCTGAAATTATCCTGTTCACTGAGGCACAGGTGGTGATTTTCCTAACTTGATTTGGTCATTAAAAATCCTCTAGCTGCTTCAATACTTCCTCCCCGAGGCCCCTATCAGCACTCTCTTCTCCAGTGATTAGAATAGAGCCGATTGGCCTTCTGAACTTATTACAACCCTTTTTCTAATGATCTCATAATGACTGCAAACCTGAGCCCAGCAACCTGACAGATAATGATGTCAATTATGCAAAACAGAAATAATGGCTTTGAATCTAATATACTGTATTTGGAACTGGGGGCGGTGGGGGAGGCTTATTTATAGTTTGACTGACTAACTGTAGCATATTTCAAAATGTCAGTAAAAGTTAATAAAGGGGAGGTTGAGGAACACAAAAAGATGCTGGTTACAGGGCCCTTGATAAATTTTAAAAAGAGGGTCAGTTCTTCTTCTCTTCTTCTCTAAAAAGCTTCTGGTGGTGTTTGATTCTTATGCTACTCCAGTGAGGTTTTACAAATTTAGTTCTTTTTTGTTTTCCAATGGAATTCCTATGGGAAATCCTAGGTCTTTTAGGCACGTCGACATTCAGTGTCAATAAATTTGCTTTTAATAATCTCTTATTAGTAAAACCACTCTGTAATCATTTAGCTATGAAGACTTTTAAAAATATATATATACATTTATTATTATTATTTTTAGTATTATTTTATCTGTCTAATGACACAGGAAAGCTCCAAATTTCTCTTGATTGTGAACAGCAATCTCAGCTCTGTGGCAAGTTGCTTTATCATATCACCAGTTATGGACTGAAATATGAGCAAACATTTAAGGCAAAACTAAGAGAGTTTCAGCCTTGAATAAGCCAAAATTTGTTCACATTTCTTGGAAAGCTCCTCCAACTTTGCATGAGAGTGACACTTATATCAGGTGTGCCATGACAAAGCTCAGCTTGAGTTAGGACATCACATCCCATGGCCAGTGACCAAATCAGAATACGTTTTTCTCTTTGCTAATCTGTATTGTCCTAGTCCCAGTTATTTCCACCTTCCCATGACCCCCAGGCAACAGTAAGCTCCTAACTCTTAGTTCTCATGGTATTTTGTCAAATCCCAATAAGCTGTTCTTTTTAGACCTCAAAAGTTGTGTTCCACAGTTCTAAAACTTAATAAATTTTTGTCAGAATAAGAATTTGTCCCAGAGTAGCCAAAGAAGTTCAGGACATTTTGTGTGATTGCTTAGTGTGAGAAAATGAAGCCTGAGCTCTGAACAAAGGAAACGGCAGTCTTAGAGATTCAAATAAGTCAATGATATGGAGAGGGATGATTGTGTGATGGAAATAATGGCATTACAGAGGGAAGAATGTGCTTTGGAGTAGTGTTTCAGTATAAGGCTGGACCAGGGAAACGTGGAAATTACATCTGTTTATTCCTACCTGAGTATGACCAGAAGGCAACAATCTTTCAAACTGACATGCTACATTGCCTGCTCTAAAAGCAATGATAATACCGCAGCCAGTTCCAGGAGCAGGAATAAAAAGTGTCTGTAATCAATGCAAATAGATGCATAATATTCTGCAGGTCTGAACCAGTATATAATGCAATTGACAGAAGAGCTCCTATTGATTTCCATAATGTTAGACCAAACCTCAGGTGGCAGAGCGGTATCCCAAAAGATTATTCAAAATTTGTTATATTTTCACATTATAAAAAATAAATGCACAGATTTTTCAAAATCAGATACTTTCCACAGGGCTTTAGGATCCAATAATTTGTAATGAATCATAAGTACTCTTTATATAATTTATTAGAACACATGTTTGCAGATGAATATTTAAATGATGTTATTTATAGTAGCATAGGAAATGTACTTGTAATGATCTCAGTATTTTCCAGCAGAGAGAGATGGTGAGAAATCCTACGCAGGGGTAAACTTAGAAATCAGAATTGAAAAAAAGTTATTGAACCATCCAACTGTAATACCAACTCTTCATAAATGTCATATTTTTCTTTACAGTGGTGTCATCCAGTTTTTAGCACAAAGGGTGACAGTTTTCATCACTGATACATACCACTCTCATATGATACTACCTGCCCCAGAGAGAAGTGTCTCTTTAATGTGGCTGATCACATTTCTCCTCCATGCCAACCCCACCTTGTGATGCTGAACAGAATGTCCAAGTTGTATGACTTCTTAGGGAGATTAATACAATATAAAAATAGCAACAACAACAAAAACAACAACAACAACAACAATAAAAATATCCAAACCAAACCAAACAAACAAACAAAAAACCCCAACCAAAACTAGAGAAAAAAAAAATATATAGGATGGAGATTAAAGATGTGAACCATGAGCTTTTAAGTGGTATTTCTATGCCTGCTTTGTTGGATGGTCAGACCAACAGTAATGCCTATATCTCTACTGCATTGTCAGTAAAATGAAAACTTAACATTTTTATCTCTCTGTATCTTTCCTAGAGATTAATGGGTGTTGTAAATCTTCAGATAATTTCACTGAACTAATGGATTTTTACATATGTTGCCCAGAAGATGTCCATTAATGAAACAAACAATTGAAATGTAATTCATTCTTCTGCTACACAGGTTGTATATAGAGGAAGGTAATAGCAAGGTATTTTTATCTTATAATATTTTCCTTACTTTTGGATCTCTTTACATGAAGAGTATTTTTATTCTTTACTGTATCTCTGTGTTTACCCCATGCTCCAGACTGTGATGCCTCCACCAAGACCTGGATATTTGCAGAATGTCCTGGGATCAAGAAACAGAATTTACCAGTTATTGGTGGCAGAAGAGGGGCAGATGAAAATTATTAAAGATCTTGTTTTTAGGAAGGAGTAATTCTAGAGGAATTAACTAAATGGAAAATTGTAGATTTTGTATATAGCTTCTTTTATCAGTCACTTTTTCCATATCCAAAGACATTGACATTTGATTCTTTACATAAATTTACTTTAAAAAAAAAATAAATACTTGGAGTTGGAAATAAGACTCTAGCCATATTCTACATCAGAAACAATCAATGTACTGCTCATATTTTTGTGCCTTCAGCCCATCAGAGTGTTACTGAATGCTTTGTTCTCTTGTAGCACATGTTCATGTCTAATTTGCTCTTCACTACTATTTTTTAGTGTTTCACTACAATAAACACACTGACTCAGAAGGTACTTGCTTAGGCTGAAGTGTTTTGAATTTTATAACATCTTTAATTTCTGTGAGACAAATTACTATTTTGTGGAGTGGTCCCACTAAAAAATACTTTATTTTGAACACTCCAGTGCAATGTCAAGGTATGGCACATGCAGTAAGTATTGTAGCAATCCAAAAGCAAAGTTATTTAATTTTCATCTTACATTTATTTGATTGTTTAATATTGACACTTGTTACAGAGGGGTTTGTAGAAAGTAGAACTGACACTGAAGGAAATAGTGCAACCAAAGATACATCTGTAATACCAATGCTTTTATTTTCTGTACACAAAATTACATCTTGTGTGATGGACAGCAGAAATACTCTTTCTGTCCAGAGAAAAAGCTGTATAACAATAGTTATTAAAGATCAACAAGGAAAATAAATATCACATTCTGAATGTGTCCAGCATTCTCATATTGTTGGGAAAGAAAAGCAAAATGTTAGGTACCAGCTTTAACTAATGCTCCAGTTCAGCTCCTGTGCCCACTTTGCTTAATATTTTATTCCCAGCTGTAACAGCATTTTTTCCTTTGAAAATTACAAAAAGTTATTAGTTTTCCTATAAGGCATAAATTCTATCAGGTTAAGGAACAGGCTTGTACATCTCTGAGAATACAACTAACTCAGACATTGTTTTTCTCACTGCTTAAAAAAATAGTTGATTATTATTTATTATTCTCTATATGTCAAGTAGTACTTTTAAAGTAAAAGCCTCCTGTTTGGCACCTGAGAAATACATGTCAAAAGAAATCCAACTCTGAAGAGTTTGTAATGCAAATATAAAATATAACACAGCAGGCAAATATGACAGGCAGATGGTGGGAACACAAGGTATCAAAAGGACAATCATTACCAATGTCATAAGCAGCAGTCATGACCCACCAGCTGCCTACCTGCTGTCAGGAGTTTCACAGATACCCTGGCAGAGATCAGAAGAGGAAAAGGAATGAGGTGACTGTTGTCTAGAAGTATAGCAAAAAAGACTGCAGTGGGAGTTTTGGGTTGTTGTCATAGCCCATGGCTTGGCAAAGCCCTTGGGGATGGGGGTAAGCAGGTTTGTGCATTCATTTTTCCTAAGACCATCCTTGGACAGACAGTCTTTTCATGGTTTTGTTTTTCTTTTTAACAAGAGAGCATTATTTATAAGGGACATGGTTATTACAAATCTGCCTCACCTGAAATTTCTTATTTGACAGTCATAAAAAAGACTTCTGCTGCATGAGAAATTGGAGACCTGTAACCAGAAACAGACACAACCATGAAACTTGAGGAGGCAAAGTATGCTACAATCACTGCTGTTCAATCACCTCATGGTCTTTGTTATCTCCCCACCCATGACAAATCCAAACCTGCCCCTGTGTAAAAGAATAATCTGAGAGTTCATAGGTGTCAATATACTTTAGGGCATATGTGTTTGTACAGCTATTTACTCAGTGTCACTGTAGCCCTGATCCTGGTTGGGCAATCTCAGTGACACTCCATCACTCAGTTCATCATGTAGTCCTCCAGGTTGACCTTTGAGACTTGGAGAATGTGTGTGGGACAAAAAAATTTGTAGCTGAGAGTGTCTACTTCCATTTGTCAATGATGACAATTAATTTCCTTCCCATGAGCTTGACAGTAGCTAATTATTTCGTCCCTCCTCTAGTCCACAGTAAGCAATGATATCTTAAACCACAAATAACAGCAGTTTATTAAAAGGGAAGCTGCCAACCACAAGTTCTTGTGTGTCTTTGCCTAGTGGGATGAAAACTTTTTGAGACAAGATTCCCTCTAAGGGCTGGTCTTCACGACAGTTAATTACTGATTGTTGCAATGGAAGTGAAAAAATTAATCAGAACATGCATATAAAAATTCAGAGTGTCTGGTCATGCAGCGCCCTCACACAGCCTTAGGTTATCAAGGAAACTGTCACTTGCAAAACCCTCTTGTTGGGAAATGTGTTTGCAGTATAGAGCAAATACTTGGGAAACGTATTTTCAGAAGCGTGAAAAAAGTGAAAAAAGATCTAAAGAATCCTATTCTGTCACCACCCTTCTCTGAGTTCAAAGACAAAGACCAGATTGTCTAGTAGTAGGTTTATGATGGAAAGCATTTGGTAGTTTTCTGAAGGATAAGTTCCTTATTGTTATTTCTCATCTAAAACACTGGGAAAGAAAAAAGGTTACTATTTAAAGGTCACTAAATAAAAACTGTCTTTGGCTCAAGACTTCCTTGATCCACAATAAATCAGTGAAGAGAAAGAGAAAATGCTGGAAAAAGTATAATTATAATGAGTAAAATAATTTGTGGGGAGGCATCTCTGGATTCTCACACTGGTTTTATTTTGTTTCATTTTTGGTTTTCATTGATAGCAATGAATCCTTACATCACCAAAGAAACTCATATCCTTTGTCTTCCAAATCAAAAGGTCCCTTTTTCTTAGCTTAAAAATATTAAACTTTAATTGTTCCTTTTATAGAATCTATATTGGGTTTACGTGTCAAGGTTTTGGTAGTGGAAGGGCATCAGGGGTGGCTTCTGTGAGAAGATGCCAGAAGCTGCACTCATGTCTAATAGAGCCAGTTCCAAGATGGCTTTTGGCACTGGCCAAAGCTGAGACAATCAGTGGCATTGGTAGCACCTCTGTGATAAAATATTTAAGAAAGGGTAAAAAATGCTGTGCAACAGCAGCTGAGAGAGAGGAGTGAGAAAATGTGAGAGAAAACAACTCTGCAGACACCAAGGTTAGTGGAGAGAGAGGAGTTGTTCCAGGCACCAGAGCAGAGATTCCACTGAAGGCTGTGGTGAACACCATGGTGACACAGACTGTCCTCCTGCAACTGATGGAGGTCAATGGTAGAGCAGGTCTCTACCTTCAGCCTGTGGAGGTCCCCAGTCCAGAGAAAGTGGAAGACCCAAGGAGGTTGTGACCCCATGGAAAGCCCAGCAGGACCTGTGGACCCACGGAGAGAGAAGCCCACTCTGAAGCAAGTTTGCTGGCAGGACTTGTGACCCCATGAGACCTATGCTGGAGCAGTCTGTTCCTAAAGGACTGCACCCTATGGAAGGGACCATATGGAGCAGTTCATGAAGAGGTGCAACCAATGAGAAGGATTCACACTGGAGAAGTTCATGAAGGACTGTCTCTCATGGGAATGACACCATGATGGAGCACATCAAGAGTGTGAGGAAAAAGGAGAGACAGAGATGAAGCATGAACCCCATTCTCAATCCTCCTGCATCACTCAGGGGGAGGAGGTAGAAGAGTTAGGAGTAACGCTGAGGCTGGGAAGAAGGGAGAGATGGAGAAAAGTTGTTCTTAAATTTTTTCTTATTTCTCATTATCCTACTCTAATTTTGACTGGAAATAAGTTAAACTAATCTTCCCCCATTCGAGTCTGTTTTGACTATGGCAGTAATCATTCAGTAATATCCCTGTCCTTATCTCGACCCTTGAACTTTTTGTCATGTTTTCTCCTCCCTGTACTGATGATGGACAGGGAGTGATAGAGAGGCTTGGTGCATACCTCTTGGTCAACCTAGATTAAACCACCACAGAACCTAAGTGCAGATCACTACTCCAAGTGCTGTTCAGAAATAGCCAGTAATCTGACCTCTTTAATTTTTATTTGTTTTCATCAACATGTCCTTCATTTTTGCAAAAGACTAAATTCTTCAAAGGAAAGCCTACACAATTACAGTAATAACAGTTAAAAAAAAGAAAACAAACAAAACCACCCCTTGCAATAATAAGTCAATATATCCTATGCTATACATATTTGGCAGTGGGATTGGGATAAATGGATCCTTCAGTTAAATGAAATACATGGTTTTCTGCATCTGTGAATTAGCTTCGTAAAGATAACTGAAGCAGGTAAATGCTGAATAAAACTGGATGGTGTACATTAGAGAACCAATTGCATCTGTTAGCAAATAGCCTTTATATTAGGATGCCCACCAAGCATTGATGCCAAGCTAGCACTTGAAATGAATGGCTGAAGATCCTAATTTGATAGCTGGTATAGATATGCTGGAAGCAATGGAAATTTGTTGATCTGGGATAGTTATCAAAGAATAACTGATGCCTTAAACCAGAACATTATTGTGTAAATGTTGAACATCTGTGTTCTCCCTGTGACTGCCACAACTGAGATGAGATTTTCTTAATCTAATTTGCAGGATGTATTTAAATTGGGAAATTAGACCTTCCATCTACTCCATATGTACCTAAATCTCAAACTTTGGAACCTCCATCTTTTTAGATAGTGAAGACTATGATACACTCTGAGTGACAGTCTAATCTAGGATGCCAGCACAAAGCTTTGTCGAAATTAAAGGAGATTTGGGAGAATGCATTTGCAATTTTAACTTAACTCAGATATCCTAAGTGAAACTCATCTTAGGTGACATCATTGCCCTACACACTCCAAAAAATTGAATTTGCTATTAATAGCATTTTTTCATTCATAATTTCACTTTGAGTCACAGTGTGGTCATTCCTGTCACAACCTTGCTGTCACAGATATCATCATTATTTTTTATTATAAAGCACCAGTTTCCTACAGCAATTTTTGTGTATATACAACTAACTTGAATTGTTAAGATAGAGCAGAAAGTCCCAGAGAATGAACATCTGGAAATGATTAAATGTTGCATTAAATTAAATGCTGAACAAACTCATATAGTCAGAGGAGAGAGGCCCTGATACAAGCATATACATATTCTTACTTTTAGATTAACTCCACTACAAGGTTGTGAGAAGCCTGGCTTCTTTTTCTTGATGACCTCCTCATATTTTCCGGGGATGTTAGGCCCTCTGAAGCTGTCCCTTCTCCAGACTGAATAAGTTCCAGTTCCTCAGCCTCTCCTTATTGGGCAAGTGCTCTGACCCTGACTATCTCTGATCCCCACTGAACTTGTTCCAGTTTGTAACTGTCTTTCTTGTACTAGGGGAGACAAAACTGGACAGGATATTCTAGATGCAGTCTAAAATGTGGACTGATTCCATGCATTTTATCAATTAAAAAAAATGATCTCAGCCTAAAACACATCAATAGATGATAAATTTGGGCTGCCTCTGGCTTACTGGGAAAAGATTCAAACTGGCAAAGAACAGACCATCTATATTGGATACCTCTGTTAAAGACTTCTCTTTCCACTGACTGTAGATTGCAGTAGAGGCTGTAAAATCTGGTAGTTTAGTTTAATATGGATGGTAAAATATTCAGTGGTTTAAGACAAGGAAGTTGAATATCATACCTGTAGACTGCTCTGTAATGTCCAGTCAGGATTGATTCTTCAAGTACAAAGTTGAAGCAGAATCTGAAGGCTCATAATGGCACATTTTGTGCTTGTTCTGTTGTGAGAATAACTAGAAACCATTAGTTTGCAGGGCTGTCAAGCCATGAACCTTTCACTAAGATGAAGTTGACTTGGAAACAGAAAGGGTGTTTCCACTTTTTTCTCCAACAAAGGGACTTTGACTTTCAATTCATGATTCACAAAGGATTTTGTGTCTCCAGTGATAGGGAGGAACAGAAGGAAAACCTAGATTAACAAAATACCATTTATAATTTATGAAACCTTTTGCATATCTGAGACCACAGATTTCATTAATAAAACACAGAAATAAAAAGAGAGAAAGAAAGTGAAAGCTAGGATTTCATGAGGTAAGAGAGATCTTTGCAGAAAGTGGACATCATGTACAGCTGACCTGCAGATGTGGATATTACAGTCTAAATCCCTCACCCTATCTCTTGTCAACACACTTCTTTCTTCCATTTGTGTTTTTTCAATTTCCTGCCCCTGTCCAAGAATACATATTCAACCACCTCTTGAATATGATCAACACCAGCTCATAAGGCTCAGAGAACACTGTCAGCCCTCAAAACACCATATGCTTTTCTGTAATTACAAGGTTCCATGAACAACTGGAGGACCACTTACCGTGGCTTCATGAACGACTAACACCATTTGGTTTACAGATAGGGAATCAGTAGCCTATCTCATAAATCTTCAATCAGCTCAGGCCCTGATTCAGCAAATATTTCAAAATAAGTTTGATTTGTTTACAATTTGTTTGACTTCAGTGTGTTTTAAGATTGTTTTTTAAGGTGATTTGTTTAAAATGGAGCTGGTTTTGTGTTGTGCTTTGTTTTTTTTTAACGATTGATTGTATTTTTCATTTCACTAGAATTTTTTTGTTGTTGAAAATAATTTCTTCCAGACTTTGTAAGTAGAAAACATAAAGAATAAATTGATATGCAGAAAGTTAATAAAGACTTAATTCTGTAGTCCACAGGAGAAAAAATTTCAAACTTGTATTATAAGTGATACAAGAACCTACATCTTATCAAAAGCTATGAAGACCACAATTAAACATATGGAGACCTTTAAATATTCAGTGATTTTATGGAACAAATGAACTAAAAATCTCCTGCCCATCAATTTCATGTTTAAAAACAGGACTTAGGCTTTCATGCCACTTAGGTGTGCTTTGGAAACTCATATTCACGTGTTTGTCAAAATAATATGATCTATAAGCTTTATTCAGGAGACCTTTCTTCTCACTTACACTTTCAACACAAAATCTTTTCTATCCTTATATCTCATGCATCTGCTCTTTACTCAAACTTCCATTCTCCTCAGTCTTGTTTCATCTTTACTATTCTTTTCTCTCCAAACCAAAAAAAAACACCAAACCACCCAACAATACTTGGGAGTTCTAGCTGAATGCCTCAACTCCTGAAGCCGGATTTGTTCACTCTCGAGACAATCAAACTCACTCATCTCTAAAAATCATCAGTCTGAAGTAGCAAGGATGCTAATTATTTTCAGTGTTTGTTGGATGCTATTAAGAAATTAATAAATTAAACTTGATCATGTTTCCTGGAAATGTTACAGTGCTGATTATCTGCTTGTTAAAATAAGGTACATATACGGACTATTTCCACATAATTAATCTTTTCTATTTCTCATTTCTTCCGTATTTATTGACTAAGATTTGATGTCTGAAAGCAGGACTCTTCCCAGGAACAGTACTGGCACAATAATTAGAACTCTGCTAAGCTCATTGCCTATAGAAATATAATATGTATACACATTTGATGCATTGTAGTGAGAGATTTGGGTAACACAGGATTAATCACATTTCATTCTCAAGAAGAGTTTGCGGGTTGGTGTAAAATATTCAGCCTAACAATACAGGAACTAAACAGTTTTGGATAAAGTCCGATCTCCACCTACACAAATGACCTACACTGGAACTGCACTGCACTTCAGCCTCTAACCGTATTTTGCCTCAAGTTCAGCTAAGTAAAAACTCGCACATTTATCTCAGCAATACTCCTAACTCAGAAGGAAGAAGACCCTGTTCCCACAAAGACTTGATACTAATAATTAGTAATTCTAATTCCTCTTTTAAATAAACCAGAACTTTGGGATTTACCTAACTGATTTAGTCTTTGGGAAAAGTTTGTTTCCAGCAATGAATTCATGGCTTGGTTTCCAGTCTTTCCAAGTTCTTATTCAACTTGTCAGATAAAAAGCAGCATCAGAATACTTAGTGGAAAGCTTTTCTAGCAGCTAATAGCAGTCTGGTTATGGCCTAGTGATTCACACTGATATATTGAGAGGTCTTAGATCCTCTGTCAAGCTTCATTTACAGTGAAAATGAGCCAATGACTCTTGTCTATTTTCCTTCCCAGGCTATCAGAGCATCCATCTCCTGACCATGTTTCCTATCCCTAGGGAAGGGCACAATTATGCTGATAATCACTTTCTTGATTCAGTCTGACATGCAGTTTCTCTTCTCCAAATCCAACAAGTCCTTTTTTAAACACAGTTCTTCCAAAACATGCTTAAATATTAGATCTCCTGCACAGAGACAGGCAATACTTAACTGATCCTGGAATTCATGAATGCTCTATTGGACCAATTAAAAACAAAAATATTCATCCTCTGTAAGATAGTAGCATAAATTTATAATTTCATTGTGCTGTCCCCCTCTTATTTCCATCTCCTTACCTTTATTTGGGAATTGTCTGTTTGAATTAGAAGCTCCTTATGGCAAGGGTGACTTGCTTCCCCCAGATCCGTAAAGCACCTAGACAGCTGGAGAGGTAAAAATAATAGCTAAGTAATAACAACTAATGAGCACTGTGAGTGTGGGAGTTTTATTATTGTGCTGGTTTTAATATATAAAAACAGTTGAAAATTGTTCCACAGAAATGATTTTTGATAGAAAATTGTTTCTTTGACAGAAAGGACATTTTCATGGAATGGGACTGAGTTCTTTTGGGAGAGAAAAAAAAAAAAAAAAAAAAAACAAAACAAAAACACTAGCAGAACCTGTTTAGCTCCTGAAGAACTGAAGACCAAAAATCTCTCTCTGAAATCAGTAAATTTTCAATCAAAAGAAAATTGTATGCACAGAGAGAGACATATGTACCTGCACATGCACACACACACTATTCATTCATTGTCAGTCAGTCAGTAAGTCTGTCTTCTTGGGTGGAGGGAAAGAGAGAGAATATAGTTTGGGAGGCTGAGTCCTCTTTGATTTTTAACTAAACAGCTTACTACAGATATTTTTAGTGTTATATTCAGCTGAGATACTAACTGCTGTTGCATTGTTTTGTTTAATCAATAATATATGCATATATATATATATGTACATGCTTAAGATATAGTGGAGTTAAATTTGGTTGGTTTTCCTCTAATACAGTTTTTAAGTCATACATGCACAGATAAGATACCAATCCCATATCCATTCTGCCATAACAATTTGAAATCTCATCTGTACTAGGGTGGAGAGAGTTTTTGCACTTGTAACAGTTGGATATTGTCCCATAGCTTGTTCAAAAGTGATGGTGCTAACCTGTGTAGTCAGTTCTGAACTGTATATACCCTCACCCTGCAAGTACAACTTTAGTTAATTCTAAGGTCCCACAGGAAGACTTGACTGACATCACAGAGATTTCTCTTAGTTTTTGAGATGAAACCACGCAAAACCATCCTTGAGTATGCATTCACCTTTGCATTAATTTAAAACTTGCACCATGTTCCATTATGACTCTGCAAAGATTCATTTATATCCAAGGTGAACCTGCATTTAATTTTTTTTTTTTTTTTTTTTTAATTGGAATAGAAAATCTGGAAAAATTTTGCTGATAAATGGTTGGCTTAGCTGTAAGAAGACATAAATGATCCCAAACCTACCCACTGCTCTTTTTCTTTTATTTGCCATTAGTGGATCACATACACATGAACAATGCACATTTCTATTTTTGAGTCTTCCTGCTTTTCCACACTGAACAAGTAGCTGGGTCGAGAGGGATTTCTGTCTGTCTAATCTAAGTTGTTTATGAGGCACATTTCAAAACTTAATTTCTACCTCTCTACTTTGTAGAAAACCTATTTTATGGAGATGACAGTTCATTTCAAGACTTAAAGGTAATATGGGGGATACACAGAGCTTTGAAGTACAGACCCTGAAGGAGAGACATAATTGGTTTGTAACCAACAGTTTTTCTCACAGTTCAGACCATTTAACAGCTCAGGATGAGAAAGGCCATGTAGTAAGGCCAGGGATAATTTGTTGCGGAGGCCCGAAATTAAAATTTTGATTTATGAAATATGCCTTTTCTTCAGTTGCTCCTACAGGACTGCTAGCTATTGTAAATGTGCCTTTCTGGATTAGGCTGTAATGATTAAAATGATGTCTCCCACTCAAAGTATGTGTTTAAAACTGAATACAAAATGATGTACTTAAAATTTTCAGTATGACAATACAATGATAATCACACTTTACAGCATAAAACTACAGGGCCCGATTAAGTTTGACATTAGCAAGAACTCTAACAAGACATTACCGAGAAAAATAACATACTCAAATCAGATGATTCAGCTCTTACCACATTAAGGAAGTAATAAGCTTCTAATATCTCTACTGCAAGACACAGAAAAAATAGAAAAGCATCTTTCCTGTCAGATGTTTTAACAGAAAATCTAAACAGAGAAAAAAAAAGAGGAAATGTAGCTTAAGCAGAAGCTAAGCAAGAGTAGCCAGAGGCTGACCTACATTTGAAAAATAAAAGAACCCAGCAGCAGTACTCGCTGCAGCTCTAAGAATGCAATTTCAAGTATTTTCCATAGATTCTTATGAAATGGTGATGACCCAGTCTGATTCAGTGCAGCAGCTGTTGCAATGATCTATAGGAATTATCAGTAATAAGTCTCAAAGGAGAATGAAAACATGCATTGTGAGCAGCTGAATTCTTCTAACCTCCTGCTGGACAGCAGTTCCTTCTTACTCTGGTCCATGTGTCAAGAGTACTAGAGGGCAGTGGAGTTGCCTTGTTATTTTCCTACTCTCTGAGCAGCATTATTTTATAATGAACCTCAATCAGACTTCATGATTTTTGCAAGTCTATTAGTCAGAAAACCTGCTTCATCTTGCCCCCTTATAATGGGATTTGCAAAGCAATTATACATCTCTGTCTCAGTTGATGTGCTTTGGACTAAAACCTTACACATGACTGCATTACTTTATCACAGTAACACATACACTCTATAACACACCTCTGCTACCTGTCTCAACAGTCAAAGAAATTAAAGAAAAAAAAAATCTGGGAAGTTTCCAACTGTTTTTGTTGTGGATATTTTCCCAGACAGTCTCAATTAATCTTTACAGAATAGCTGAGGAAAAATAAATGGTTTTCTACACAAACAAAGGAATTCTGCATTCTTCTGGACAAGTATCTGGGACAACTCAGTGCTCTCTAATGGGTCACATTGCAATGCAGTGGAGATATGAGGCAAAGACCATCTGTATGATCAGGATTGGACCATCTGTATGATCAGGATTTCAGTCAGTATCTTTGCACACTAAAAAAGTCAAGACAGACAGCTTTGTTGAGCAGTTACTAGGTTGATACTCTCGCCAGTTTAAAATGGAAGTGGAAGGAGTGCTGAGTGAACTGATGATGGGTTGTATGAATGTACATGAAAATAGACACATGGGATGAAAGAGTAGTTTGAAGATTTCTCACTAATCCATTTTGCTTTCAGTCATAAAAAAAAAAAAAAAAAAAAAAAAAAGTGGTTTGCCAAAAAATGAAATTAATCTTATGCTTTTATCTAGTTCAGTGAAATGTCTGCAGAGCAGGTTGCTGCAGTCTAGAATGATCAGAGGAGAACACAGAAAGGAATATATCCATGAAGAATTGACAGAGAGGCAATTCTGAGTCCTAGTTACTAGCCTCTGAAATAGGGAAGAACTAAACCAGATATGACCTTGATCCTGGATTTATTATATTCAGAGACTCTAAATGTCTAACCTGGAGTATAATGCTTTTTAAACTATTTTTTTTTTCTTTTTCCATTTTTGTTTATTTTGAGGAGGGTGAGGAGGATGGAAATAGGTTTGATCTTATAATGTTTAAAGGTCCAGAAGTGGCAACTTCCCAGCCAATGTATTTTTCCGAGTATTTTCCTACGCTCTCTCTCTGTTGAGCTCTACTATATGCTACAGCACATCTGTTCTCCTTAGTTACTTTCACTGCAAGCTGGTAGGATTTGTTTCTCTTCCAACATGCCAAGTTAAAAAACAAATAATCCTGCATTGTGTATAAAATGCATTCCCATGAGATCAACCCTCTCCTAATGAAGTCAGTTGTTTTATGTTTTTCATACACCAGATCATTTACTCTGAGATGATATTAATTTACAACTGGAATCACAATTGACACCTGGCAGTGCACTAAACAATATGGGGCTTCCAATCTACATCATTAGTTGCTCATGCTTTGCTGAATCTCTGCTCGTTAAACTCCAAATCCTGTCTCCAGTGAAGTCTCAGCAGCTTGTTGGTAACTGGGGAGTTCCTTCTGAAATAAAGAGGTAGGGACACTCCACAAATACCACAAAAATCAAGGACTGGAGCAGCTGTCCAGATGCCTGTGCCTCTAGCTTCATCTATTCTGGCAGAAAAAGCTGGATGATATGCATGATGGTGGATCCATCATTATACTTTCTCTTTCCCTCATTTGCACTAAATCCCTGATGCACATTGGCAGACTCAGTCTTTTAAGATGAGCTGGAGATACCCATTATAAACATAGCCTCCTCCAATCAGCAGAGATATGTTAGCTGTGGTGCAGGAATAGCTATCACTTCCCTCAGAGGTAAGGGCCAAAGGGAAATATTTCCAAAGCTATAAAACCCGAGTAATTTGATGGTGAGCCATAGAAATACAGTTCTGAAGTCAAGCAGCTGCAGAAATCTGCTTTCCTGCCTTACTGCTTTACAAATTAGCTGTGGACATAATATGTCTACAACTCAGATCTCAACCATGGGACAAATCTGTGGACATTCATAGAGGCTGGTGCTGTTTCTGTACGTATTTTGTGTCTGTGGAAAGAAACAGATGCCATTTAATTGGAAAGCAACCCCCCCTGCTAGATAGGCCTAGTTATCTTTGTGGTCTAGTATTTGTCACTGGTGATTGTTTCTAAGAGCAGACCTTACAGGAACATTGAATCATTTCTTCCAGCTGAGACAAGCTATTGGCTTAGTCAAGAAGTAACATTGCCTTTACTCATCCAGCAGAGTTTTTGACTGTGCACACAGTGTTGCTAGATTAGGTCTTACATGAGGCAATATAAAAGAATTACTTATATCAGGATCAACTATAGGCTAAGAAGCTCCTTTCCAGCTCAAGTTCTTTCTGGTGTTTTGTACCAGTGGGCAGATACAACATAAGTGATAGCAGAAATAAAATCGGATGTGAGTCACTTAACATGCTGAAGAAATTAATGTTCACAGCAGAAAATTTAGTTGTAAAAGAAAATAAAAAAACATCAAAAAATTATTAAAATTTGATTGCTAAAGTGACGTGGGATTTGGAATGCAGAGAGGAAGTTTAGAAAGTGTTTTCAGAAGCATTGGAGTTACTTGGGGACTAAAGAACAGCTGCAGATTTTACACTGGACACCTTCAGTCTTGTAAAATTTACCTTTGCAACAGAGAAGAAATCGGTGATGTTAATTAAGACAGTTCTTGGAAGAAGAGAGAATGATCATTTGACTGGATTTAACAAAGGACTCATGAAGTGTAGTGAGTGAGTTATTTTATGTACGTGTGTGTGTGTTCATTTAAGAAAAAACTGTTACATGTGACAAATTTGCTCACAAATGTCAACAATGACATTCTACATGAAAAAACTTAACATTGCTTGTACTTATATAGAGTAGGTGAACTCTTGGAGGACTTGTTTTCACTACTAGAAGAGTAGTGAAAGTACTAAATTACTTTGTAGTGAAGAGAAAAGCCACAAATAAGGACAGAAGAGTATCTTCAAAGCTAGTCATTCTTGAGATACTGAGTGGAACTGAGTGGCTTTCAATCAGTGCTCTGAAAGTTCCCATAGGATATATGAGAAACTTCTCTCAGACCCGTGAATGGTAAGAAAATCAAGCCTATTGCTAATGGGGTGGAACAGAATACAGAGAGATCTGCACCTCTCAGTGACATTGTTTACGAATGATAAAATGTGCAAGAAATTGTTAGGTTACTTTAGATATATTGGTTGCAGATAAAAATAATTTGTCACACTTTACATCTATTCTGTTTTTAGTTCACTAAAAAGGTTAGAAAGAATGAGAAAGGAAGACTGTTCTTTCTCACCTAAATAATACAAGTTTTGTTTTGTTTTATCTTAAGAATTCCAGAACCTAATGCTCAAAATAAACTTCATTCTTCGTCTATCTAATGTAACTGTATTATCACTCCTGACAGAAAAAAGACTGATTTTCTTTACTATGTGAATGAAAATATGGTCTTGGACAAGGGATGTCCAAGGGGTGTCCATGGACATGTTCTCACTTAATATTTGTTAGCACATGATCAAGATCCTCTGTTTTATCCTTGTTATGAGAACAACTGAATGGGTAAGATATTTATTTAATAAACTTACATATAATAAGCTGAAAGGGATTGTTTTACTTTGGGAGAGAATGAAGACAGCACAGAGTAAGAACTGCCTGAGAAAATCTAACAGGAAAGATTTTATTGGTGAAGAGCTGTGACAATAAATAAGGCAGTTAATGTAAGTAATTGTACTGGGTGTGGCTGTCATAGTGTTAATTTTCTTCAGAGTAACTTGCATGGTGCTCTGTTTTGGATTTGTGACCAAAACAGTGGGGCTGAGCTGCCTACTGGAGTTAAACAACAACAGTAATCAAGAAAGATCATTGAATCATAGAATGGTTTGGATTGGTAAGGACCTTAAAGAACATCTAGTTCCAATCCCTCTCCCATGGGCAGGGACACCTTCCACTAGACCAGATTGGTCAAAGCCCCATCCAACCTGGCCTTGAACACTTCTAGAGAGTGTGCATCTACAGCTTCTCTGGGCAACCTGTTCCAGTGTTTCACAACCCTCATGGTGAAAAACTTCCTCCTTACATCTAATTTATATAACCCTCTGTCAGTTTCAAGACTTTACCTCTTGTCCTATCACTGTATCTCCTAATAAAAAGTCCCTCTCTAGCTTTCTTGTAGACCATCTTTAGGTAGTGAAAGGCTGCTATAAGGTCTCCTTGGAGCCTTCTCTTCTCCAGGCTGATCAACCCCAACTCTCTCAGCCTGTCTTCATAGGAGAGGTGTTCCAGCACTCTGATCATTTTCATGTCCCTCCTCAGGACTCACTCCAACAGGTCCAAGTCCTCCTTATGTTGGGGACCCCAGAGCTGAACACAGTACCATAGGTGGGGTCTCACAAGGACTGATCAGAGGGGCAGAATCACTGCCCTCAGCCTGCTGGTCACAGTTCTCTTGATGCATCCCAGGATACTGTTTACTTTCTGAACTGCAAACACACATTACTGGATCATGTTGAGTTTCTCATCAACCAACACTCCCAAGTCCTTCAATGCAGGGCTGTTCTCAGCATATTCTCCACATACCTTATATTTGTGTTTGGTATTGCCCCAACCCATGTGCAGGACCTTGCACTTCACCTTGTTAAACTTCATGAGTTTTGCATGGGCCCAACTTTCAAGCTTTTCAAGGTATCCATGAATGGCATCCTTTTTCTTCAGAGTGTCGACCTCACCACACAACTTGGTGACACTGACACACTTGCTGAGGGTGCACACAATCTCAATGTCCATGTCACCAACAAAGATGTTAGACAACACAGGTCCTAATATGGACCCCTGAGGAATGCCACTTGTTACTGCTTTCCACTTGGACATTGAGTTGTTGACTACAATTCTTTGAGTGTGTCAATTCACCCAATTCATTATCGACCAAGTGACCCATCCATCAAATCCATGCTTGTCCAATTTAAATACCAGGTTTTCATGCAGGACAGTGTCAAATATTTTGCTGAAGTCCAGGTAGTTGACATCCATTGCTTTTTCCTTACCTACCAACATTGTAACCCACCACAGAAGGCCACCAATTTTTTCAGACATGACTGAGCAGCCTGATCTAATGCAAGGTGTCCCTGCACATGGCAGGGGGGTTGAAACTAGATCATCTTTAATGTCTTGTTCAACCCAAACCATTTTATGATTTCATGATTCTATTATTTGCCCTTAGTGAAGCCATGTTGGCTGTCACCAATCACTTCTTCATTTTCCATGTGCCCTAGCACAATTTCTGAGAGGATCCACTCCATGATCTTGTTGGGCACAGAGGTGAAACTGACTGGCCTGTAGTTCCCTTGGTCTTTCTTTTTTCCCTTTTTAAAAATGGGGGTTATATTTCCTCTTCTCCAGTCATTGGAAACTTCACTGGTCTGACACTTCTCAAATATGATGGACAGTGGCTTAGCCACTTCATCTGCCAGTTCCCTCAGGATCTGTGGATGCATCTCATCAGGTCCTATGGACTGATGCACCTTCAGGTTACTTAGATGGTCTAGAACCTGATCTCCTACAGAGAGGTGGTTCTTTCTCCCAGTTCCAGCCTTTGCCTTCTCCATCTTGGGTGCTGTGGCTGGAGCATTTGCCAGTGAAGACTGAGGTTAAAAAAATCATTGAATACCCCCGATGTCTCCATATCTTGGGTAACCAGATCTTCCCTTTCCTTCCACACAAGGCCCACATTGTCACCAACGTACCTATAGAAGCTTTTCTTGTTGCCCTTGACACCCTAGGCCAGATTTAGTTCTATCAGGGATTTGGCCTTCGTAACCTGATCCCCAGCATCTTGGACAGTTTCTCTGTATTCCTCCCAGCTATTCTGTCCCTGCTTCCACTCTCTGCAGGCTTCTTTTTTTGCATTTGAACTTGTCCAGGACCTCCTTGTTCACCCATGCAGGCCTCCTGGCGTTTTTGCTGTCCTCTTTACTGGGACGCATTGCTCCTGAGCTTGGAGAAGGTTATCCTTGAATATTAACTAGCTTTCTTGGGCCCCTCTTCCACCCAGGGCTTTATCCCATGCTAATCTACCAAGCAGATCCCTGAAGAGACTAAAACCTTCTCTCCTGAAGTCCAGGGTAGTGAGCTTGCTGCACATCCTCCTTGCTGCCCTAAGGATCCTGAATTCCACCATTTCATGATCACTGCAGACAAGGCTGCCCTTAAGCTTCACAGTCCCCACCATCCGCTCCTTGTTGGTAAGAACAAGGTCCAGCATAACACCTCTACTAATTGGCTCCTCTATCACTTGGAGAAGGAAGTTGTCATCAATGCATCTCATGAAACTCCTGGATGGCTTATGCCTTTCTGTGTTGTCCCTCCAACAGATATGAGCGTGGGTAAAGTCGTCCATGAGGAGCAGTGCTTGTGAACATGAGGCTGTTCCTATCTGTCTATAGTGGGCCTCAACCACTTGATCTTCCTGGTTGAGTGGCCTGTGACAGACGTCCACTATAATGTCTCCTGTCCCTGCCCTCCTTATATTCCTGACCTATAAGCTGTCAGTCAGCTCTTCATCCATCCCCAGGCAGAGCTCCATGCACTCCAGCTGGACATTGACATAGAGGGCAACATCCCTTCCTTGTCTCCTCTGCCTGTCCTTATTAAAGAAAGATACTAAAGTATCTTCTTAAAGAAGGTACTAAGGAAAACAGTGGAGTAGAACTGCTGGTAGGACTAAGCAGAGGTTTTTATTTATATGCTCTCTTTTTGGTCATCTTTTGTTCCCATCAGTTATCCATTCTGCATTTTCCATTCAACTTTCTGTAGTACTCAGAGCTGTGGCTGGCAATTGGTTTCAGCTCAGCTCTTGATAAGTAGTACAGCCATTTGAAACACTTGTTACACAGAAAATGACAAAGATTGTAGTTTTAAAAATCCACAGAGGCAACTGATGCACTCTCTCTCAGCCATTTCTCTTGTTGTTGTTGCTGTCAATAGAATGGGCTCCTATTGTGACATTTCTTTCCTTTTTCCATCAATCTTTGTCTTAAAAATGGGAATTAGAGTCGTTACATGTCACAGTCTCTAGTGTGCAGTTAAAATAACCTCCTGTGGATGCTGAGATTTAACTGCCTACTGGGACTATGTCAGGCTTTCTAAGGCCTCTGAAAAGAACACAATATAGCAACACATATTTCTGGAGAGACGTTTTATTCAAACCCCAGTAAAGTTATGCAAGACTCCTATTTTATACTTTGGATCTGATTTAAAAATAAATACTAGTAAGGGAAATTGAAGATGGCTAGCTATCTTGAGGTCTTTATAATTGTAACCAAGGTAGTACACAAAGGGTGAATTTAGCTGTTGCTTTCTGTAGAAAATAAATGGTTTGAAATCCATACCTTGAGAAAGACCTTTTCAAGAGCTACCTAACAGCCACAGAATTTGTGTACATTTTCAATAGACTTTATATTGGTATTCCTGTGATATGCAAATACAAGTAATCCAGTATGAATTGTAACCCCACACTCTATAGACTAGCCATGTCTGAAATAACAGGGTAAATCAAAAGTCCAGCCAGAACTCTGCTGAGTTCTGAGTATTGCAATATGAATGATGATATCATTATGATGCAATAGGAACTGATATTTTGACTTTTTGTAAGCTTTCCAGGACAGAGACGATCCCTTTGTTTCCATGAAGTACTACGTGTGGGGAGACATTAACTTCTGAATAATAGATTTAGTTACTACTTCAGTATGAATAAAGCTAATCATGTTTCATTAAGAAATCTTAGCTTTTTAGTAGAGTCTTCCTCCCATATGATTGATTTCTTTCTAGATGTCCTGGCATTTGATGTGAGATTCATCCTTTTTGATCATCCAGTCTGCTACTTGTTTTAACGCTCTGATCATGAGCTGTGCATGCCTATTTACCACTGTATGACCAGACTTGAATAACATCCACACATATACTGAAGAGTTGTAACTGTACCCACGTGAGGTACCCAGAACTTGTATCCAGGAACTAGTATAAATGGACCCAGGAGGTAGGAATTAAAAAGACAGAACTTTCACTTGAACAAAAGGGAAATGAGGAAGGACTAATACTTCAGAAGATGATGGTTTTCTTGTTTTGGTTTGGTTCGGTTTTGGTTTTGTTTTGTTTTGTTTTGTTTTGTCAATGCTGTCTCTAATCCTTATATCTTTTCTAACTTCTAGGCAAGTCAATGGATTTTTGCTTTTGCTTACCTCTCCGTTTTCCCTTTCCTGTGTTACTAAGTGGAAACTTTAGGATGTATTTTGGAACTTCATGTTCTTGTCCATGGTAATAGCATCTGAGTGTAACAATTTAAAATTGATATCAATAACAAAGTCTCTGGTGACTATAGAGTATGGTCAGTATGAAAATGCTTTAGTAAAAGGAGTTACACTGTATATCCTCATCTCCTAAAGGATAATGTTTTTCACAGAACTTTGTGTACATAAATTGTGTGTCAGCAACATATAGAAGCAGTCAGTCCAAGTCAGTTAATGCAGACTATATTCTAGTGGAACTGGCTCAGAGATGTGATTATGTGATTGAGAATGTCAGGACATAATCAGAGTTTTTGAGTGAAGGCAGAATAAGGGTCACAACATGCAGCTTATTAACAGCAGCACTGTGGATAAAATATCTAGACTATAGAAACTAGTCAAAAGCAGGATGATCCTGACATAATAAAAGCCACAAACCAAGCCTTTAGATTGTGTTAATTAGGATTTCTGTTGGCATAATCATACAGGACAGGCATTAGTATACTCTACCTCAATTCCTGGGTACGTGCGTGCATTTTATTTCTGTGTGTCTTTTTTCTGTAATAAGAATTTTTTCTGCTATGTCTGAGAAAGACCCTTCCTTTCTAATAACGTATTTGAATCATAGAAATGGAAAAAAGTCACACCAGGTATGTGAAGATCATTAAAGAAAGCATTCATGAGGAATAAGGAGTGTAGTCTACTAAAGCACTTGGCTGTTTCTTTTCTTTATCCAACTTTGAAAACTGTTGCAGATAACACTTTTGCAGTTGAAAAGAAGTGGCTTGTAAGGAAGATGCTTTAGCTGAGGGCAAAAAAACCATCAGCCTTCTTAGGAATATATTCAGTCCAATACTTTGTTACCCTGTTATCATGCTGCAGGAAAATTCCTCTTCCATTCAAACTTCAGAGAATGTTTTTAAATCTTAAACAATGGAAACGAAAAAAATATAAAAACAAAAATAATTTTACATTAAACTTATTGTAATTGCCCATCTGTAATTCAGCCACCGATCCTGGTGGCTTGGGCTCTCTGGTCTGCTCACAGCTAAACGTATTTCTTGAGATTTTTGTATCTCTTCCTTGCCCTGTATGCACTTACAAAAAAGCCCTTTTGAAGCCCTGCCATGGAGTTTGGGCTCAATAACAAATGAGTGAGGCTTTGTCATTTCTGTGCCAATATGACAGATACAATAGCGTGCCTGCTTCTGCAGCCATTAGATCTGAATGCTTCCTCAGCCTGTGAGTTACTATTTTCCTTCAGCACATAAGCTTTATTCATACTTCTCTTACTGTATCCCCATCTAGTTCTTCAGGAACCCTTTTAGCAATAAACTCAATCTCATCCATACCTATTCTTTAAGGACTCACCTTTGTCTGCACTAATAGATCTGAGTATCCATTCTTGTTCATCTTATCTTTGAATGTAATTTTGGTGTATTTTTTGTATTTCATTGCTTCTTTATGATGGCAACTTAGCTAGTATAAGCTGGAATGAAGTAATTAGACACACTGCCAAGTATTAGCATGGTTTTTGAGTTAGGTGACTCTCTAGGACCATTTCCTTTTTCATACTTCTTTCATCTGTTGACATCAGAACATCTCCTCATCGGAATGTAAGAACCTTCAATTGTCATAGCAAGAAGGAGAAATAGAAGTATTTATTCTGTACAGTTAGCTTTCCGATGTTCTTCTTTCTTTCATTAAAAGTACCTTTAGTCCCAAAATGAGTTCAAAGACTCTGTGAATTTTTCTTGTACAAATACACAGAACCTGAACTGTTTTTTTGTTTGTACATAATTGGTTGGTTGCAGTGTTTGGGGGGGGTGGTGGTGTTTGTTTTGACCGTGTTTTAGGTTGGATATTTTTAGTGTTGAGGGAACTGAAACATCTGAGGAAACAAGTATGGAAAGAGGAGTGACACAGAAAGCCTTGCAAAATTTGGTCCTAAGGCTCCTAAAGCACAAAGATCTCTTAATCTATTTTCATAGGTCTATTAAGGGAGAGATGAATTTGTGGACCATGGAAATACAACAGTGTGCTGGGTTTCTGTGGCACGATTTTTGGTAGTGGGGGAGAGGGCTACAGTGCTAGCCATCTGTAAGAAGCTTCTCAAAAGCTCCCCCGACTCCAAGCTGGACCTGCCTCTGGCCAGGGTCAAGTTAATTAACGACAGCGGTTGCACATCTGCAAGAACGTATTTAAGAAGGGGAACCTGGGAGGGGGTTAGGGCTTGTGAAGAGGAGTTCTGAGAAGGATAAATACAAAGGTCAGTGGAAGGAAGGAGGAGGAAGTGGGGGAGGTGCACCAGAGCAGAGACCCCTCTATCCGATGGTGGGACAACAGCACTGCCCACTCTGCCACCCATAGAGGTCCACAGTGGAGTAGAGGCCAACCTGAAGCCTGTGGATGAGCCCACACCAGGACAGGCACCTTCACTTAAAGGAAACCAGGCATCAGAGGGAAGAAGCAGATCCCGCTGTTGTAGTTTGACGCTGGGAGGACTGCAGCACACATGGGTGACCCACACAGGAGCAGCATGAGAATGGCTGCATCCCATGGGAAGGACTCACACTGGAGAAGCTTCATGGAGGACAAGTAAGAGGGGAGCCACGTAGAGCAGGGGAGGAATGTGTGGTGCTCACCCCACCTCCTGAGAAGGAAGGATTGGTAAATGTAACCCCCATCCCCTGACCTCTGTACGGCTGGGGGAGGAGATAGAGAGATCTGGAGCAGAGCTGAGCCTGGGAAGAAAGGAGGGGTGGGGGGGAAGGCGGTTTTGGGTGTGGTGGCACTTCTCACTGTCCCAACTTGTCTGTTTAGTGTTGTCTTTGTCAGCATTTGAATTAAAGTGATGTTTTTTCTTTCTTCCCCTAACAAGTCTGTCTTTTGCCCATGACCATTATGGGTGAGCCAAATCTGGATTCCTGAGCTGTTTTGCTTCATTTTCTCCTTCCCATTCCTGACAGGGAGAAGGAGTGAGTGAACAGCTGTGTGGTGCTCTGTTGCTTTCTGGGCTCAAACCATGACACAAAACAACTTTTTCCTTAGTGTTTCCTTATATACCTCCTGTCCATTGTTCAGTCAAAATAGCTTCTTGCCTTCCACAAGTCTCAAAATCTTTTACCACTGTTTACCTAAAGTTATGCCCCTAGAAGAAATCCTTGTGTATATGGAAAAATGTGTCCCCTTTAAAATTTTACTTAACTGCCCCCCTCTAACCTCTGTATCACAGCATTCTTACAGATCAGGAATCAATGAGTTAAATTATCAGTATTTGACTCAGTCCCTATATAGTCAATGGGACATAAGTATACACTTAAAGTTAAGGACATACTCAAAAGCTTTGCTAATTAGGGACACAGTTAATGATGTTATTTCACTTTTTTAGTTTAAAAGCAACCTAGTTTCATAAATTGTGTGATTTGACAGTACCAGTATTCTTTTTTTAAGGACTGGAAAATCAAAGGCAATTTAACTTTTTTTTTTTTTTTTTTTTTTTTTTTCCTGTACATGTGTAGAACACTCTCTTTGTAACTGAAGAGATGAATTACTATAGAGACATTGATTCTACTTAATTTCCCTTCAGGTTCAAAACAACACTTTGTTCTTTAAACAAATATCTCCTTTGAGCTGAGAAATAGCATGTTCATTGATATTATACTGTCACTGCTCTTGCAGTCACCGCAGTGTTTTTAAGGTCCTTGGCCTTGAGACATCTCTATGGATAATACGTTGTATTATCATTTTGATATTTGATCTATTTACCCCATAAAAGTCTATCTGCAGCATCATGATCTAGGAACAGGAAATATTCTCACAGTTCATAAACAATTATATGCATCTCATACTAAACATGTGTCCAAACATTATCACCTTATGGTATTTGGATATGCCTTTTTTTTATTTTTGTTGTTGTTGTTTACTTTTCAGAAAGACAATCACCATACTCAAAATGCATAATTAAAAAATAATAATGCAAGTCTTCTGCCAGAACTTGACTGGCAACAAGAACTGGTTTCTAATGTGAAGAAATCATTATCAACACACTCATTAGAGCCTCCGCACAGAAACGTGAGAAAACTAAAATCAGATTTCTGATGCTCAGTGATCTATTTTTCCCTAGTCTCAAAGATTAATTAGTTTAAGAAACAATATTTGTAATACATTCAGAAAACAAACAACCAACAAGACAGTTAAGCAAGGCAATATGGAATACCTAATTTATAAAATCTAAGTGTAAATCTAACTATTTTCCAGTCTCTCTCTCTGGGGAAGAAACTAATAGGCAATTCTGTAGCCTTCTGCTTTTCCACTACACGAGTCCTATATGGATCTTCTTGGAAGAATCTTGTGGGAGATAGTCATGGATGAAATAAGTGTCTAGGAGAGTTAATTGATTTTTAAGGATCACTTTTTCCAAGCTCAAGAATAATACATTGTGTTTTACAGGAAGTCAAGCAAAGACAACAGGAGTCCTGTGCAGATGAAGAAGGAGGTCCTAAAAAATGTCTAACACAAAAAGGAACCATACAAAAGGTGGAAGTAGAGACAGGTCATCCAGGAAGAATGCAAGAGGCATTGGTCAATTGTGCAGTGGTGGGGTTAGGAAAGCCAAAGCAGGTCAACTTTAATCTGGTGAGAGATGTGGAAGGTGACAAGAAATATTTCTACAGGTATAGCAGCAGCAAAAAGAATACTAAGGAAAATGTGGACTTGCTGCTAATGGGACAGGACACCTGATGACAAAGTATATAGAAAAGTCCAAGGACCTCAGTGACTTCTCAGATCCATCCTTTGCTGGTAAGAGATGTTCAGGAATCCCAGACCACTGAGAGAAAAAGGAGAGTCTGGACTAAGAAAAGCTTACCCTTGGTGGAGGAGTATCAGGTCAGGGAACATTTCAACAAACTGAGCATACAATAGTCCATGGTATGTAACAGGACACACCCATAGATGCTGAGACAGCTCACTGATATCAGTGAGATGCCACTGTTGACCATATTTGAAAGGCTGTGTCAGGTGGGAGAGATTTATGGAAGAAAGCAGATGTCAATCCTATCTTCAAAAATGAGTAAAAGAAGGATCCAAGGAATTGCAGGCTGGTCAAACTCACTTCAGTCCCTGGGAAGATAATGGAGTGACTGATTCTGGAAGCCATTTCCAAACATATGAAGGATAAAAAGGTGACTGGGAATAGTCAGCAAGGATGAATGATAGGGAAATCATGCCAATACTAGTGACAATACCATGTAACCTCTTCATTAATAATTTAGATGATGGGATAGAAAGCATCTGCAGCAGATTTGCAGCTGATACAAAGCTACAGGAGTAAACAATTAACTAGGTGTTTGTGCCAACATTCAGAGGGACCTTAACAGGCTAAAGAAATGGACTGATGGGAGCATTATGAAGTTTAACAACAGGAAATGGAGGGTCCTGCACCTGGGAATATCTACTCAGATTTCTTCATGCCACTAGTAGAATTTTAAGTGCTATAGAGCGTTTTCTGGGTGGCACATAGTTTTGTAAGAGACTTGGACTTCTTTACTGTTAAGACAGGAAGCTAAGACTTCAGTTGTTAGAGTTGGTTTGCCCTAACACCTGTGTCCTATTTGTGAAACTAGCAGCTTTTAGATAGGATTACAAATGAAGTAAAGAGAGAAGGATTTGCTGCTTCAGGGATTTATGTAACAGAATTCTCCACATTGGTTGATTTGTACTAAATCTTGTAGCTTTATCATTGATTTTAAATTAGCCAGCTGTTGTTTCCAGTTGAACACCACCAGAAAGTGGATGATTACTTAGTAAATCCAGATTTTCTCTGAATAGCTTTAGAGATGGAGATATTCACTTGCAAAGTTGTCTGTATATTTGACAAGTAACTGGTAGAACTTATTAATTAAGGAATGTTATTTTTCCTATCAAAAGAAGAAACAATCTTCTCCTCTATGTCTGGCTGTGCTGCAATTTTCTTGCACCATTTATTTCTTATCCTAAATAGGGAAAGAATAAAGTAGGCACAGATTTCTCTTAGCTCTGTCCAAAACCAGAAAGACAAAACACTGAAGCACTTAATGGAAACAGGGAGATATTGTTTCAAGGGCTAACTTTCTGATATATATATGTTCATGTGTGTGTGTATCTATAAATTATACAGCAGGAAGCTTAGCAAGGGAGTGTAGAAATGTTATAGTTTTCGGTGAGACTTTAATGCCATTGAAACTGGTAGCAGAATTTCTATCAATTTCTGTGTTGCCACAATGTCATTCATAGACAGGAAGAAGAAAAATTATAAATTTCTTTCTCATTTGCTCATAAGGTTCAATATGCAAACAGACATGTAAAGACATGAAAGATTAATTAACATTTTCCTTCACCTTGGTATTTCACAAACCAAGATGGATCCCTTCCCTCCTCAAACATATTATATTGATCTGTTCTAGTCTTAATAAATCTTAAACTAGTACAGATTACTGTATGAGAGTGTAATAAGCCTTAGGCTACATCCAGGAAAAGATGTAGGTATGATAAAAAAGGGCTTAGAATTTATTCACCTACTTCCAAAGCTGTGAAGCAGAGCTGCATACACAGCTGGTCTTTTCTCCTCATCATCCACACTTCTCTTGTTCAGGTCTTATTTTGGTGTTTACTATTTTAAACTATAAATTCCCAAATGGGTTTTCTGAGGTCTAGTTTGGAGGTGACATGTGAAGTTAATTGTTTTGCTAGATGTCTAAACTTCCTCTTGAAGGCACTTTGTTCCAAATTAAGACAGTTATAGAATTGTTTTCTGGACTGCTTTTTTTTCTGTTTGTTTATTGGTGGTGGTGGTGCTGGTTGTGGTTTGTTTTTTATTGACTTTTGAGACAGTCTTGACCAGATGAATAGCCCAGACTTAAAAATAGAGGTGATGAAAGGCAATCTGGATGTTCAAGTCCATTTTTAAATCTAGTCCCTGTCAACAGAGATGATAGTGAATTTCTATCAATGTTCTGAAAACTTAAAAAATTATTAAAAACATAACCAAAAACGCAAATGATAATTCATGTTTAGAAACGTTTTTCTGTCTTGTACATAGGGAAACTTCATCTGTGAAAGTCATAGCTTCCTTGTTCTGAACAAAAATTTGCTTTGTCTGGCTACAAGGTGGTTATGTCTTGAGTCTCTCTCCACCATTCCTTAACAGCATGTTTATCAGATGATATTCCTAATCGTCTTTTCTGATTCTTACTAAGTATCCATGATTCTGTACCTATCTTTTCTCTCTCTATGGATTTTTCTGCATCTAAGCATATCACAAACATGTTTATATTGGTAATTTATAGATTAACTTCTTTACCAAACAATTGATATGTTTCTGAAGTTTTATGGAAGTAGATTTCTGATGGTTTCTGTCTTTTGGCTCTGTGTTTCATGTCTGTGTTACCCCGTGTCTAATAAAGTGTCCATTCTAGCTGATGCTTTCCCCCTACCTTTTCTGGTATGGATTGTTTGAGGTGTTTTAATTTTGTCATTGACCAAAAATTCCGGACACTTCCACAGTGGGATCACTATTTTATATCACTCTCCTTTATTCATCTGCTGCTTTAATGACACTTCTTTGTCCTTAATAGTTTTGAGATCTTTTCTCTCTCTCTCACAGATGGTCGAAATTGAAAATTAATGTTTTAAAAATATTTGGAGGGAGGGCAAGGGAATGACAGACAGATAACAGACAGGCTGATCATATACATTTAATTTTACCTAGGAGGCAAGTTAAAAAATATGACTGTTTTGAAAATTAAAAAAAAAAAAAAAATCACATCACAACATTTTCAATAAACCTGAATTAATATTTTCAATAGAACTTAAAATATGCATAAACCAGTAGCTGACATTTCACTAGAAAAGTCTAGACATAAAAATTATAATATGAATATTATGATATTTTATAATTTTTATATATATATAGTTTTTTCATTTTGAATTTCCTGTTTATTACTTATTCAACTTGTCTTAAGGTAGACATTTAAAATAGGTGGGATATATTGCATTCCAGAAGTGGGCATTTAACACCTGACATATGTGACTGGATTTGGTTGCTGCAACATATGTACCTTGTGTCATTTGATGTTCTCAGGGGATATAAAAAAAATTTGTGTGGTGATGACAGATACGCACAGAACTGAAAACAGTCACTTGTGTCTTTGTGGTGTGGTATATGGAAGTCAAGAGTATCTGAGGCCACCAGATGCCTATATTCAGTCATTGAAATCCTACTTCAGGGGTGGGATTCAGCTTGAGACACAGCTATCTAAATGAGTTTTCAATTCGGGTGTTTACATGTGAGCCAAGTATCTAAACTCCTGTTATACTCAACAGAGATTTGGCTAGTACAATCAGTGAAGCCTTAGAGATATATTTAACTATACTTGAGATATAGCATCTTAACTCAGACATCTTATTTTCTGTATCTGAATTCTGTCCCAAATGTCACTGTTTACATGATAGACGCCTAAAGTTTTATTAGCTGGATTTTCATTCATGTGTCACCACAACTGTTGTATACTTTTCATGGTCTAACTGAGGTCATTCTTCCTCTGTGCAAAGGAAGTCAATACAGAAAAGCTGTTTTTCACCCAGCACAGCCAGCCAGGACTCCTAAACTCTGAGAAGCCTTTCTGTCTTCAGACAGTACCCAATATCTTTTTTTAGCTTCTCCAGTATGCTCTGACATGAAGATACCTTATTATTTTTCTTCTGTCCTTCTCCAAAATCAGGTGTCATAACCATAGATCTTATCTGAAGAATGTATTCCTTAGAAAGCAGTCCTTCCTGTACCTCTTTCCTAGCTCATACATATTACAATGAACACAATATAACTGACTTCACTTTCAAACTGGGGGGGATTCCCTGTAAACATTTCCCAAGTCAATTTATTTTGATTATTGAAATGTCTTTTGCTATGATGCCTACAACATAACTGTCAAGGGCTGTAAATCTGATATGTGAAGACTAGATAATAAGGAAAAGAATGCTCTTGCACTATTTTCTTCTATTCCCTCTGTTGGAAACTCTTTCTTATCTTGTGGTTTATATATCAAACTTTTCAGGGCAGGATTACTTTCTTATCCATCATTGGTAGGACACAGAATGCCATCACAGCTTAGCAGGGTGGGCTATATAAATAACATTGAATAAACTTAATAAAAATATGTTTTAAATAAAACATAGTTTTCCTATTAGCAAGGTTCTTTACAAAATATAAGAATAAAGTTTAAGTGTGTGGTGGTAATAGTGAATTATCACAACTTACAGATACAGAAGAGAAAAAAAAAATGTAGAAGAGACAGCAGCACTAGTAAATCCAATCATGAAAGTGTATTTAATGAGAATTTTTGCATATTGTAAGTTGTGTTTTCCCAGAGCAGTCTACAGAGATCTCATGGTACCTATAATTGTAATCCATTATCTGTTGATCCTTCCATTTTTGATGCTCTGTAATCCCACCCTTCCTTCTAAGGACGCCTAATGATGCCTCTTGCTGGATGCTGGCTTTGATGTGTAATACATTTGTTAAGCAGCTTTGATATTCACCTCCTTTGTAGTGTAATAGGTTACTTTTGTGGGCATTGTTTTTAGCTTTCCACCTTTACCAGATCTGTGGCTTGGCTGACAAACTGCAGTCAATGACTTCATTACGTGCCTTTTCATCTGATATGTGCTTTTTCATCTGGGTACCCTGGCATTTGGCTGGACTAGAGATTGTTTAGCCTCATTGTGATAGTTGGGATTCACTCATCCCTCTTTCCCCCTTCTCACTTTAATTTAATAGTCATATTTATTATTATGTTTATGTTTAATGGAGGCTTTGATGCACTTCAGAAGGAGGTGATGCCACTTTTAGTACAGTACTTATCTGGTAGCTTGTCTAGACTCTGATATGTGAAGTTTCCCCCTTACCGAGGGTTCTTCTACATTTGCAAAGGCAGAGGCTGGCGTAGGTGGTGAAGTGTGAGAATCCTTCTTTGTCACAATACTCTTCTCTGATTTGGATTTCGATTATTCTTGTGCTGATTGGATTTTTTTGCAGTACATTTGTTTGTTCTGTGACTTATAAATGTTATGTTTTCTTAAGTATGGATGACAAGATTTTACCAAGACCTGATTTTACTCTTAAGTGAATCAAAACACTGTATCAAAGTTGCTCTGCAAGTGATAATGCTGCTTGAAAAATGAGCAAAGCATACCTAAAAATATCTTCCACTTTAATGTCCATGTAGAACAGATACTCAAGGGCACTACTCCATGTACTTGGGATTGTATGAGATCAGCTATAACACACAAACTTGCCTCTTGGGGGTTGTGAGAAATTATGTGTTAAATGGCTCATTGCCAGGAGCTGTGCATAAATATTGGATTCAGGTCAATAATATCTGTAGCTGTTATTTTAGAGGGCATGGGGAGTCTGTGAGGGTAGAGGATAAGAAGAAATTCAGAGCTGATTAGAGAAAATGTCTGACTAGCCTATGTAATTCATGGTCACAAGAGACCAAAGCAAGGGTTTGCAATTAAAATTACAGACCCTAATTTTCAGCAAGAGACTGACCGAGTAGCTGGGATGTGTGTCCTTCTCCATAACATAGATACAAGAGACCTTTTAACTGTTTGGCCTCTTTCTTTTTCCAGATTTCCCAGAGTAAGACATCTTTGTCTGCTTTCCAAAATCCTTTTGGCACATCTTCCAAGAATGTTTTCTAGGTTTGCATTTAAATTCAGGTTTCCAACCAATGTATCTTTCTCTCTCTTGTATCCCCACCCTATAAACACTAAATTTTCCACAACAATCAAGTTCAAAGAAGATATATTATTATGCATAAAAATGTAATTAAATGAATGCTCTCAGAATGTATTAGCCCTCTACAGTGTGATGGTGTATAAAATGGGTGGCTTGCAGGACAATCCTCCAGGTGAGAATTCATGGAGAGGGCCATAAATGTCCTTCTGCTGTCTGTTTTGAAAAGAAAGTACATGAGGGAGGATATGTCCATAACATGTGGACATATGGCAGAATCTGCAGGAAGCCCTTCAAAGGAGTGTACCTAAATGGCAACTGCTCCTGATGTTATGTATTCCTACAAATGGCTGTCTAACTGATGTTGCCAGGCAGACAAGTGTTCAGTACAAAACATGGTCAAACCTCTAATCCCTGAATGCTATATTTTGATATTTTTGTGTGTTTGAGTCAAAACAATCAAGATTACATATTTTTTTCAATAATAAAATATATATACATACATTTCCACTGGTGAAAAATTATACAATGGACTTTTATTGATTAGTCTGACACATCAGTCCCAAAGGAAGAAAAAAAATATATTTTGTCTTCTACTTGTCATGTATTTGATGACATGGGTTGAAATATTTATTATTTTTGGTTTATACAGTAAATAATTGATACCATTACAGCATAAGCTTTAAATTTTTGTTCTACTGAAATCCACTTTTTCCAGCTCAAAGCTTATTTGATAGTCTATTTTTCTCTATTTTTTAATTTTAAAAATCTTTGTGTGTGTTTTCATTTCAAACTATAAAGAACTCTAAAAGAATGTGATTTGTTAGGATAGTTGAGAATATATGGAAGGAAAAATAAGTAGTGAATTTACTTTAAATATATTATGGTTTTAGTTCTATTTCTTGTGTTTGTATCTCTAAGGTATCTCTCATAACATCCAGAGGAGAATTTGACCTAACATGTTATTTTTCTTCCAGAATTTTTCTCCCCTTTTCTCCATTTTCCTCCCCTTTCCCTTCATTTTCTTTTCTTTCTTAATAAAAAAGAGAGAGGGGAGATGACATGTACACCGTGAGTGTCATACTGCTTCTTATTTTATTTGATACAGATAATAAGTATCCACTGCATAAATTCAACAGTTGCATTAAGGCAAATTAGACTGAGAGGAACAAACCATTTCTCAGTGAGTTTTATAATAATGGAAAACATCTGGTTGGGTCACGGCCCATATACTACTCCGTCATGCAGTGGTCAGGTCAATGTGGAAATGAAATACACCTTTCTTCTATAGACATCCAATATAACAGACAAGAAAGCACTTGTTTAGGGAAAAGGTTCAGACCCTGACACTTCAGGAAAGGTGGATCAGATGGTTTAAAATGCTACAATCACTCTTTGGCTGGTTGCTAGATTTTAGAGGGCGTATATTTGTCTTTGAAAAGATGGCAGTTGTACTGCAAGCTCTGGAAAGGGAAACAGATTTAAAAACTGCCAAGGAAAATTGCTTAAGTAAGAGAAGGAGGATTAAGAACAGAAATTAAAAAAAAAAAAAAAATCATGTAAAGAAGGACATATGCTTATACCATTCCTGACCCATTTTTTTCTGGCCTATTCTTAAAAATCTCTAACAAAGATGATTACACAAGAGCATTACAGTGCTTCACCATCTCCACCCTTCACCAGTTTTCTAATGTCCAGTGTTTTTCCTCTTAACCAGAGCACACATGGCTGAGAATTATGTCCTTTATATTACCTATTATATTCCAGGTGTGTTTATGTCTACTGTCAGTCTTCATTCTTTTAAAACGAACAGTCATGATTTCTTCAGTCTTTCCTCATAGTTCACATTAACAACACCTTTGATTATTCTTGTTGCTCACCTCAGATCATTGTCCAACAGGCTCACAACCTTTCTGAATTGTTTTGCACAATGTAGGACACATAAATGAAGATTCATTGTGAATTTTATTTTATGGATAGGTAAGTGGTTATCAAAACCCCATACTTAGCATTGCTAAGTTCAGCTACCCACATACAGGTGTTTAGAACCAGGTTGACCAATCTAATTTAGTCAGGAAGAGATAAGAAATCTTTAAATAGAAAATCCCAGCACTACGCTAAGAACAAATATTTTCCTAATGTAAATTAGCATAGTACCATTAAAATATTTTTTTCAGTGTTGATTTATAGCAGTTGAAGACCTTACTCACAAATTTTTTGGCACCCTTAATTCTTACAACAGTGTGGGAAATGTAGATAGGCCACCTGAACTAAATCTCATATGAAAGAAGTTTGGAAGAAATGTTCAAAATGACAGGGATTGTACCTTTGTTATGGCAGTGTCCCTCAAGCCATTTGAAAAAATGTTGAGTGTCAGAAATTCCATTATGAACTCCAACTGCTGGGTTTAATACCATAGCTGTTTCAAATTGACTGGGTTTGAAACTTGAAATTTATGTGTCAGTCCATATGAAACTTCCTTTAATTTAAAAAATCGTTTAAATTAGTCTTTGAAAAGTGCAGGGAGCTCTTTTTGTTTGCTTAAAGTGGATTTAAGACTTTCTTCTTGTCATATCCTAGATCAATAATAGTCTTCCACTGTAAGTTAAACTATATAGGAAGTGAGTCCTTAATCCCTTTCAAGTCCTTACATTTTCTTCCAGTTAGTGACACTGCATAAAAGGCAGAGGGCAATAATAACATGTTTGACAGTGTTCAAAGTGTTAATAACTACTGCACTTTTGTGCATCATTACTGTAACATCTGAGCAGCACAGCCTTTAGCATCTTTAGATGTAGACCCCGCAATGCTTAGAAATCTTCAAGAATGTACAGAAAGTTGTCCAGTGAGTTCCTCATCACATAGCAGCAATTTGGAAATGTCTTTGACATGTAGGTATATCCAACATAAGGCATCCAAAGAAATATTTCTATAATATTGGAACCGGGGAGTAAAGCATGGTCATTGTGCCAACCAATGTAGCCTGACATAGATCTATATATATCTTGAATATCCCTACTAAGAAAACAAATGAATTCACTCTACTTCAACTATTGTATGCATAGTGTAAGTGATAAGTCGAGCAGGTTCATTGGGTGAAATGGGCTCCTTTTGGGATAAAGATCTTGCTGTTGTATAAACTAATGTCACCCTACTATAGTTGGAAGAAGACATGTGCTTTTACACAAGATAAATAACTGCCCCCAACATTGGCATTTACAAGTATTTATTATTTATGACTATCTGTATTTATTATTTATCTCTGTAGCCAAGTGTTTCCTGTGCATTTTCCCAGAGAAGGCCACAGTACTTAATCCCTGCCCCCAGGAAGTTACAAACTGATCTGTAATTACTAAGAAATGGCTACATCTGGCAATTACTAATTTTGTGCAAGAAGCACTATACAGTCCCCAAAAAGCTTCATGAAGGGAGACAACAGAGTTTGGAAAATTACTAATCCTGAACTATTGAGTATTTAATTCCTTAAGTGAAGTTGTTTTTGCATGTGTGTGTGTGTTGCAAAAGATAAAATTATTTCTCTATACATTTGACAATTAACTCTTTTATGGATTTTTTTTTTTTTCCAGCTAGAGCATATTTTACCCATAATTTGGAAAATCTAACTGCACTGTGATTGTTAGCATAGCCATCAGCAATATACAATCTCCCTTATTTTAAGCTTCAGAAAACAAAATGAGAGGCAGAGACGTGCTTGGTCCGAGACCCCACTGTGATCCCCTAAGTAAAGAATAACAGATCTGTGCTCTTATCCCTCTGTCACCAGAGTGAAGTCCTTGACACTGTTAGATTTTCAAAGATTGAGATACCCAATACCCATGCCATTATCAAAACTATATTACAGGGGGATAAATAAAGCAGGACTCGGCTTTTAAAAATCAGCCTAGCACTTTTGAGTAGGTTCTGGCTAAAGGGACACAAAATATGTGGTCATGTCTCAATCTTCTTTAAGTCACCTGCTTGTGATAGAAGCAAATATACATAAGATTAAAAACATCACCTTTTGCAACAGGGGGAAAATTCACATTTTTATTCTATGGGCTAACCCATATGAGAATATGCTGAAGTATGAGAAAAAACCATAGCAATATAGCCAAACACAAGTGGCCTGATTTTATGAAATTATGTTTTATGATGATTGATAATTCTATAATTTGTAGAGATTGAGTCTCATTTCCACTGATCAAATGTATAAATATAAAAGACCACTCATTGCCACATATGTCATTAGAGAAGACTAAGAAAACAGTATTTCATTTGGGTCTGAATGAGAACAAAGGAACATCATTCTGTGTAAGTAAACTCTGTTTTGTTTAAATAATAAGGTCACACACTGCATTGTCTCTCTTTTTCTCTTCTTTCTTACTATTTTTGCTTTCCTTTCTCACTCCTCACATATAAATATCAAGACATGTAAATTGAGCCAAAGTCTTGATTACCATGGGTGGAATACTGTAAAAAAAGATGTGGGACACTGTAAAGCAAAGGAATGAATGATACTGTGACAGAAAAAAAACAGACATCACAGTGGAGAAATTTTCAAGAAAAAAGTTGAAAGCTGACAGAAATCAATTTTTCTTGGGATTCCTTCATGACAAGGACATCTAAATATAGTCAACTAGGTGTTAATAATATTACATTTTTGGAAGTGAAAACACAGTATGAGGTTGAACACAAGCAAGGTGGGAACTGATGACTAAAAAAACATTAAGCAAATTACAGGAATCTCCTTTGTTTTAGAACAGGAAGCTTGGCCAGTGAAGTCATGAGCAATTTCCTCATCCCCTATGCAATGTATATTGATCTGTTACTCTGTTTTATTTAATCTGACAATAAATTAATATATCTCAAATAACTGGAATAGTCTAGTTTCTCACTTATTACTACTGCTTGTCTATATAAAATTGGTGGCTTAACAAATTGCTGAAGTTTTATCTCCATTCTGTAAATAAGGAACTTGGGCATAGAAAGCTTAAATATGAGTTTATATTGCTGCCAAAGGCCCAACAGAAGCTTAAGTAGTTATATTTACTCTAATATTGGTCTAGCGGAATACAAACTACTTTTGTTGTTTCCATAGCTCTTGACTGCAGCAGAAACCAATCTTTTGTGATTTATGGCAGAAGTTGCCCATAAAACTTCAATCATCTAAAAATCAGACATTTATTGTAAACTTATTCTCAGTGAAGAGGGAGATTAGTATATCCCAAATCCTAGTCTGTTCAATCTAAGTAGCCATAAACTTATACTTCAGCAAGAGTCACCTCACATTTGCATGCCCTAAATTAGTTGTCTCATCTCCCCTAGGAATTTAACTTATTTGAGTACTTTCCTGAGTACACTGTCTTTGTTACTGGTGGCAAGCTTTCCAACACAGTCATTCTCCATACTATTCATGTGTGTTTCAGGGATGAATGAAAACTGGGGGAGAGAATTGTTCTACAGTGCTGCTGTGCTTCCCCATTGCATTAACACAGCATGTGTTAAGTGGCTCTAGCAAAGGGGCTTTTATGCCTTTGATTCCTGTCCTTTCTCCATTTAAAATGGCCTCTGCAGCTTCCAGCAAGATGAAGGGAAAACATTTTGTGTGGTGTAAAGTATGAGTTAAATAGTGCAATACACAAAAACGCCTACCCTTGGACCTCTCTGTCTTCAGTACCTTGATGACATTGCATGAAATTTAAATGTACACAGTTTCATGCCCAGTTCAATCACAGTCTTCTCGGATGTGACGTACAAGCAAATATTCTAGTAATTTATTTTGATTTGAGACTACATTTGTAAAATATCACAAACTATACCATTGGCTTCCTCTGTAGTTTAGTTCCTGTTGCTTATTTACATGAGCATTCCTTCCTGGCCACTACTAAAGTGTGTTGGGCAAAGTCAGGCTCTGTGTTGACCATTATGGAACTCTAGACAGTCGGTTGGGATTTGGACACTTACTTGCACGTGCTTAAAATCAGGTGAAATACATTCTATTTTAGGGCTTGATTCAGTTGTCAAAAGGAACATGTCTAGTGCCCTGGAGTACTTGGAATACCAGTGACAGGGCTGGCAAGTGTCACACCTGGTGTGACTTGGGGGTTTCCCAGAGTGCCTGAAATGTTTGTGTTGGCACATATCATACAGACATTCTGGAGTGGCAGATGGAGCCTAGGAGGAATATTTTGAACATCCATGTCTGTATCTGGGCAATCCTTGTCCTTGTACTCAATGAGTTAAGCGTGTGATTCCTCTGACCAAATATTAGTATTTACTTTAAGGTAGGATGATTAACACCACAAACATTGTCTGTATTGATTTTACTCATCTGAGTAAAAAGGAAGTCAAAAGGGACTTTAAGACTACTATACTGTAGATGCCCACATTTAGCCAGTCAAATGTGTACCATTTTAGGAATTTATACATCAAACTTCCAGATATGAGAAGGAATGCTCCTTCATCAAAAGGCTGGAGCACAAAACACAAATCGTGCTGTCAAAAAAGGGAGGAATATGTCCACGAGTGTGGTGTTCTGAGGGCATAGCTTGCTATTTATTTTTAATTCTCAGGCCCACTTCCTTCAAATGCCAGTTGAATTTCACTGACTCTTAAATGTGTGTAGGCATCTACTTTCCTACACAGGCACATAATTCCCTGTTATAAGAAAACTGACTGTGAAGTATGGAGTTTAGTGCCTAAATGCTGTTCAGTCTAACCATCTGTGATGACCTGTTCTTTATAGGAGCTGCCTCTTTCCTTGAAAGTATTAATTCCCTTTTTCTTTGCAGTTTCCTTGAGAAAGACAAAACATATGGATCAAACACTAGATTCATGGAATCCTTTCAGTGGACTTCAATGGTAACTTTATAAGGTATGGGTAAAGGGTAGATACAGGACACTTCTTGAACAGAGATTAAGTGGAGGCTTCATCATTCACCTCTGTGAATTATTGTTTGATTAAAGATTGATCTCTTTCAAGAGATAAAAAGAAAAGTACTTATAACAGTGTACTTGAATTTACAATGACCTAAAGAAGGCAGAGAGGTGTCACTAGATGTTAATGTCCTGTTTCTGTAAGAATTCATAAGGACAGGAGTCCACAGATGGACAGGAGTCTTACTGTGCGTGAGTAGCAAAAGTCCAACTTCCCTCTTGCAAATCAGAGCAGTGAGTCAGATGTTAACACAGGGTAGCTGTCTGAGGTGTGAGGATGAGAGTGGAGTGTTGCAGCTGTAAAAGGCCAAAAGTGGGGTGGGTCGCTGAGTGTGGAAACTGGACACATCTTCTATATTTAAAATTCACAGTATTTATACAAAGAAATTTAGTATATTCATTAGGAAGTTTATGATGTAGTTACCAGAGGAAGACAGAGAGGCACTATACGAACATAAGTTATGTGCATATATATACATACACATATATAAAATGTGCCCACATATATAAAGGTACATTGTGCTCATTTTCTCAAGTATCTGTTTTTCAGACAACACAGTTAAGCTCCTGATTAGAAAATCTGACAACAGCTCCTCTCCCATACACTTTCTAGAGGCTACCTCTAACCAGGATTGAATTTTAAATAATAAAGAGAAACATTCCACTCTACTAGCTAAAGCACATTAATTTTTACATGATCTATTTTAAGCAAGTGGGCATACGTAATTCACACTTTTTTGAATAGCTTAGGAGTTTCTCTAAGAAGTGTTATGCAAAGACTGCTCTGTGACAGATCATCTGTGTTTATGGTATAAATTAGCATGAGTGTTATGTTAGCCACTGTAATTATACACCTTTGAAAGAGAAAATTGAGAAAGATAAAATTGGGCATATTATAAGAAATGGGTTTTAATGCCTGATACATTTGCACGTTTCTAGAAATCCAAATTTTTATACTTTTTTTTTTTTTTAATAAAGAAATTTTTGGAATAGGGAGTGAGGATTTGGGGGATTGGTAAAAGTTATGTCTGTTATTAAAAACAGTTTAAGGTACTTATTCTGTAATTGCAGAGACCTCATAAATTTTCTATCATGTGACAAATGATACTGCTGCTGAGAGAGGAATTTTGATTATGTTGATTAACTTTTCCAAGACACTATGGGCCATATGCCATTACACTGAATTGTAATTTACTCTGAGAATAAGTTCGTTGATTTTATTGTGACTGCTCAAAAGCTAAAATAATATGCTGTGTGAGTTGCACTCCACTGTTAGCTGATTATTTAGCTGTTACTATAATCTAGGGGTATGACTTTTGCCCCAGGCTGGGTATATAGCAGTTTAAAATCATAAATAGCTATTGAACGTCTGAAAGAGTTTCTTGCACTTCCAGGATATGTTCCAGAAGAGAAAGAAAAAGAAAAAAAAAGAAGGTTGACTAGCACAACAGTGATCTCATTTATCATCATGGGAGATTTTGCATTCCATATCTTAAGGAAAGTTCAAAATTTCTTTCTGCTCATTTTTTTGGCAAGAATAATCAGACAGTAAATTATGCTTAGGTGTCATGCTTTTGTTCTCACTGCTGACCAGGTCTTCAGCAGAAGCAACTTTATGGCCACAATCAATTCTGGAAACTCATGAGTAAAGCTGCCATTTTACTAATAGCTAGGTGTTTGGCTTAGCCCTGACAGTACTTACACGCTGATGCATAGATGAGTGAGATAGGTTTTGCACTGAGTTTCTGTTGACTGGCTGCCCCAGGTTAATTAAGGTCTTCAAGAGAAGAAAAATGCAGTTGAAGCTCAGGTAGATTCTCCAAGGATTTTTTTCTCTTTTTACACATTAAAACCTGTCTTTCTTCAAAAAGTGTCTTCCTTTCACTTTCCCCAGCCAAATCTGAAATTATAATGTTTATTTGCCCTATGATATTTTCTGTTAGAAATAATAACTATAAATTTTTAGTCATTAATATTGTTATTTACCAAACTCTTTAACAACAAGATTTGTTAGAGTTTAAAAAATCTGAATTATCATCTGAAAATAACTTCTTTACAACTATCAGACTGTACCTGTGACATCTTTAAAGTTCTTGTTGACAGAAAGGTGTAGACATCTTGTTAAAGTATTATTTTGTAACAATAGCAGTAAAGGTGCTAAATGTTATACTATACAAACAAGTAAAAGGAACATGTCAAAGTGCAAATGTGATTAACCAGCATAGCACATTTTAATGATTTTGTAAGAAATCATTAATTAATTAATGCTAGTAAATTTTTTTTGCACAATAGGTACTACCCATAGTATTTTTTCTTGCGATAAAAAAATCGGGTTGTCAGTGCTAAAAAAACATTATTTTTCTGAGATTGTCCTAAGGATAGATCAAGGATAAATTGTCTCTTCTCTCAGATATTTCCCAGCTGACTTAGAGATGGCACAGAAAATTTTGCAGAGAGAAAAGGCATAGAGATATGGTGCATAGACATGGATGTTGTCATGGAAAAAGCCTATGGCTGAAACTGGTACATGCCCTGGTTTGTGCCTTTACTTTAAGTACTTAATCTTGTATCAATGAACTGCTAAAGTCAATATTCCTTTAAGATTATTTTGCAAAGTAACATTAGAAATCCTTTATCAAATCCAAGGACATTAGATTTTTTCACTGAAGGAAACAGTGATCCTTTTGCAAAAGACCTCAAATTTTTTATACCTGTTTTGTGGGATATCATGTAAAAATATGCAGATTTACAAAAGGCCTATAATGCTCCCAATAAAATAATTTTTAGTAATTACAGAGTTCATTATTAATATTTGCCATTAATCAGCATATACCTTTTTGTAACACAGATGATCAATAATCTTTGTTCAAAACGTGTACTAATAGAGGTCAACAGCTTATCACTCTTAATTAGGTGTTGCTCATTAACTCACAGTCATGATCTGAAATGTTTAAACTATGTTTTCCTTGTTCTTGAATAATCATTGCTTCTAATAAGTGACTGTGATGAACTGTGTTGCTACTGAATATTTTATCTATTTGTGTTTTGATAGCTGCAGCTAGGAATGATGTTAGAAAGTGAGGGAGGCAGATACAAACAGTATAATACAGTGAAGCAGATGGGAGAAAATGGAGATGAGCAAACTGGAAAGTAAGATCAGATTTGAGGATGAGGTGAAAAGACTGTGATGTAAGAGAGAACTCTCTTCTGAGAATTTTAGGAAGACAGATGCAGAGCCGTACTTGGGCTGCCATATTGGTCTTTTGGTAGCCCTATGCCATATCTTCAGGGCAGTTATTCTCTGAAGAACAGTAGTTAAAATAAATATTATTGAGAATTCAAAGGTATGGAAAGTCTATTCTATGTGTAGGAGTCAGAAGGGGTGATAACATAAAAATCCCACCTGCAAATAATATCTTGGCTTTCAATTGGAGACTATATTATTGAAGACAAGTAGTCTTGTCCTTACAGTCCAGGTCTAGGCAGCAGAAGATACGAGTATGGTGTTTGGGTTTGCAAAACATCAGCAGTATTTTGTACTGATTTCCTTTGTGCTTCTAAGACACCCGTCGCTCTGGCACACCAGCTGTCACTTGCTGATAGTCTGATGCTTTTTTGCATTATCAGGAGCTAAATGCTAAATGTCATGATTCCAGATTTGCTATTGTATGTCTCACAGACCTAAACCCCACAAATAATGCAGTCCTCAAAGGTGAGCTTTTAGAAACTGAGGTCATTTAAGAAAGTGACTTTTTAAGGGGATTTTTTTGTTGTTTTGTTCTCAGTGAGAGGCTGTTGAAATGAAGCATATTTGCTTCTAGAGAAATCCTACCAAAGCAAAATTACAGTACTGTTCACTTTTAAATTTCACAGCAAAGTAGCACTTAAGGCTTATTGCAGTGCATTAGATTTAAAACCAATTAAGTACAATGCTAAATCAGTGTAAACCACATTTCTGAATTTATCTACAACATAATGAATAACATCTGCATCTGCAAAGAAAAGATTTATACTGAGCAGCAAAACAAAATGTGTTGACAATTTGAGGAGTTTTCATTCCCTTATGTCATATGTCTTCATTATTTGGTAAAGCTTTACTATAATCCTTCATTGTTAGAACAGTAAAAGGGGAAAAACACCCAAATCACAATACATTTAGCTAGATTCTTCCTCAGTTCATTTCCTCTTCTCAGCAAAGGTACATCTTATTTACCTCAGAAGTTTTTCCAATTTGAAAACTATTCAGGATTTGACAAGGATCACCTTTCCTCAGGCATGTTGGAGGATCAAGAATTATCTTCTGACCTCTGATGGACATTTATAGTACTACCTTCTCCAGAAAACAGTAAAACCAGCCTGCTCCACTTATCTTCCTAGATGACAACAGGAAGAAAGTATGACAAAAGGAACCAAAATGCTCCAATGCTCCTTAAAGGACCAAATACCACCTTTGACAGAGCTAAGATGCCTTGCTAAATCTGTATGAAGTTTCATGTGTGACCTTTAACAAATAACTTATATACTATTCTGGACATAGTTTGCACAAATCTGTTTTGCAGGGCTGACTCTTAGAATTTGCCTTCTTATCATTCTCCACTCTTAGAAGAAGTTAAGAATAATAGTCTATTTTACTTTCTTGGCTGTTACTTCTGTGTGACTCCTTATTACAGACACATTCAGCACTTGAATCAATGGAAAGGGAGCTTGGTCTGTGTATCTGAGCCCTGTGATGCAGGAGTGATTATTTCATGGCTGTTGTATGAATGTCCAACTGACAATGCTACAGACTGTCCTATTTATTGATAATATATGTGTTATAATACAGAGCAAAGCAGCACAAGCTTCCACGGCTGTTGCCTTTCAGCTCTCTGGCAGTAACATATTTCTTTGGTTAAAACAACAACTTTACTCCCATTTAGTTTTCAATGTCTTTTATGATGAAGAGCACAGAAGGAGCACTGTTCTTAATGGTGATAGGTTCTGTGAGACAGAACTATTGTCCACAGAGAGATTACCAAGTAAGAAAATATTCATAAGGATGCCTCTGTATTTTAAGGATTAGCCTTTCGTGTTCATAAAGCAGTCACAAGTCCCAACCTCAAAGAGGCCTTTGGTTCATATTGTCCTTATTTATTTTCCAAGCTGGGTCCTGCTCCCATTGTTATGGGCCAGTAATCCTCTCATGTTTCTAGAAAATACAGTGCTTGCTGGTGATAATTGAACTGCATGACAATTGACCAAAATTGATGTGAAATTTTATTATAAAGCTGAAGTCCTTCATCCCTGGTACTCTTACATCTGGAGTTTCTATCCTTCAGGACTGGGATATACCTCAAACTACATAGCAGGAGTTTGTGTTGTCTTGTCATAAAGCAGAAGTTGCAATGTCAACATCAGCTTCATTTAGCAGTCCATTCCTCCTGGATGGCATCCTTTATGGAAATGCATGACTGAAGGAAAAAAGAGATTATGGCACATCTGAAACCCAGGGGTATTTCTGAATATGCAGAGTAAGGGGGTGAGGGAGGGAAGATCAACAAAAATACAAATTCAAACAATGGAAGCAGAAGAAATTGAATTTTTAAATAAGTGTGTTATGTACCACATGGTAATGATGCTAGTGCTGCAAGGAATTCTGAGTGATGGCATATAGGATTTTCAGCATAAGTCTACAACACACAGTGCAACACTGGGCAGACACCCTTATGTTTTCTACAAAAATCCCTTCTGATAACATTGGATGATGCATAAAGGGAATAGCTCTGCAGCTTCCAGAGCTAAAGCTAGTATTTCTGCCCCATGTTGCATTGTGCTACGCAGATGTAACATCTTATTCAGAGTTATCCCAGCTGACATTGAATGGCATAGTACAATATCATAGTACAATATTCCTCTAACAAACCATTATGGACTAGTCATTAATTAGTCTGAATGAAGAAAGCTGAAACTATACCAGTATACCTCTGGTTCTCACATATGCCAGGAGGTCACTGATGTTAAGGAATTCATCCTGCAGAATATGGGGAAGTTTAACTCCATTTCACTAGTGAGTAAAATGAGGTAAGTAATATTTCAGAGTAAATGCTAACATGCTTGTCTATCTGGGAAGTAACATTCCTCCGGAAAGACAATTTAATGTTTTCCTCTGCTGGTTAGTATTCTGTTATAAATATTTTGATTGACATGGCTGAAATGTGAATATGAGTCGCCTCAATCCCCGAAATATCTTCCTGAGACCACTAGCTGTGATAACAGATCTCTAGGAGCTCCTTCTGGAGCTTCAGCCAGGGATCAGGAAGGATGTTTCATGGCATCTGAAATGACACACTGAATGCCCACATTTTGGCAGATGGATTCTGTCTGGTGTCTTTAGTGAGAAACCCCCTCAGAGGAATTAAAAAAGGCAAATTAAACACAGCAAGCTAAGCAGCAAAATTTATCAGTTAAACTTTGGGGTGCCCTCACAGGGCATTGGAATGGGAAGAAAAGCAGTCGCCCTTTTAAAGAGACTGTTTTAAGTGTTAAACCTGACATGCTGGTTTGAGCTTTTTGCTGTGAAATCTTGTTTATAAAGCACCCAAGGGGTCTAATGGCTTTCATGAAAAGACATACACTTTGTCCTTATTCTCTGCAAATACAAAGTCAGTCCATTGACCAAAAAAAGCTTTTTCCTTCTGCACCCAAGGGTCTCCTGTGGTCTGTGAACAGGTCTGGTGCTCTTTTCTAATATATTCTAAGCCCTACTAGGGAAACTGATTCTTTCTTAGGTTTGAATGGGGAACAGAAATTTACTTTTTTTGTGTTACACTGTTTTATATCACTGGATCTTAAGAATAGCTTCCTTTACCAATATTAGGTAAATGCTACTGCAGCAATTTGCTGCCATAGTACTAAGCAGCTGGAAGGTATTGATGTCTTCATAGAATGTTGTTATTTGTGTTAATTTTCCCTCCCGCATTTTCATTTTTGGCCAGCCAAACATGGTATCATGTGCCATTGTTAATGGGTATGTTACCTGAAGCTGTTACAAAAGTCCATGCCAAGTTCATCCCAATGAATTGAGGAGTAATGTAGTTTTAATTTTACCTGCAATTATATCCAGAAAGATTAATTGTTGGGGGCAAATCCTTGTGTGTGTCCAAAAGGGAGTTATAAATCACTCAGTTAGATGATCAGATAATTTTCAAGCTCCTGTGGGTTTCAGAAAACGGACAAGAATAGCTTAAACTTGTCTCTTTCACAAAGAACCAGTAGCTTGTGATAAATTAGAATCCGTATTTTTCTTCTCTCCAGTGATCACTTTGTATGTGGGTGAATTGTCCACTAGTGCTAATTTAATTGCAAGTAGAACCCTCTACTGCCTGCAAGTAATTCACATTTTTCGATAGCAGGAAATGGCAGTAGTGAAAGCATCTTCCAGCTATCAGGTCATTTTATTTTTAAGTCAATGACAATGGAACTATTATGTACCAGTTGATGAGAGTTTAATTTGTTTAACTATAGAAGAGGATTTATTAGCAGTAATATGTTAGTATTACTATGGCACTCTACTCATAGCTCTTACATATGCATTAGACAATTTCCCCTAATCTAAGCAAATCTAAACTAATCTAGGTAGATGCATAAGTATGGACTTAATTTTCCTTTCACTGAGACAAGTGTTAATTAGAAAACACTTACTGGACCTAAAGTAGAGTAACTTAGCAGAGAATCAGGTCTCACATCTTTTGTCTAATCTGAATATTGCATGAATATGATCATGATTCTAGGTGTAATTGGGGTCACAGAATATGACTAATTGCTTCCATGAAAGTGAACTGTCCCCTTTAGCAAGGCATGCATCTGTGTCAGCTGCTAAACAGCAGTACTGGAGAGTATCTATGAATCAACCTCTATACATTACTGCATAAATGACTCTCATTTCCCCTTATTTAACTATATATAAATTAGAAAGGACCCAGAAAAATATAGAAAAGATGGGCCGGGGGTCGCGGCCAGCCCATCCCAGCCCCTCTGGGCCGCTCCTCCCTCCCCCCCCGGCTCCCTGCTCCAGCGCGGGCCCTTCCCCGGGCCGCAGTCCTTCAGGGACAACCTGCTCCCGCCTGGGCTCTCCACGGCCGCAGCTCCTGCAGGAAATATCCCCCCGCTGCGCTGTGGCGTGGGGCCCTCCCCGGGCTGCAGGGTGGGTCTCTGCTCCAGCGGGGTCTCTCCAGGGCTGCAGGGGATCCCTGCTCCGGGCCTGCAGCCCCTCCTGCCCTCCTCCTCCTCCGGCCTCGGGGTCCCTCTGCTGCTGCTCCCTCCTTGGCTTCTTCCTCCTCCTCTGCCTGGGCCGCCTTTGGCCCTTGCTGAAACATGTTTTCCCCCCGGCGCCCCCAGCTTGGCTGAGGGGCTCAGCTGTGTCCTGCGCTGGGGCCGTTGGAGCCGGCTGGGACCGGCTGGGACCGGCTGTGTCCGGCAGGGAACATGTTGAATATTCTTGCGGAGCTGAAAAACTTCTTATTCATGCAATAAATATTTTGAAGAGGTGGGTTATTTTTTTTTTTTTTCCTGGTTCAAACTTTATGACTGGGACTAGTGTTTCTTCTAACCTTTGAATTTTTTTATTTAAAAAGATGATGGATGAGCAGGAAAATAGAGATCTGGGAGCACAGAAAGCTCTTGAAAATATTCCCAGCCTCTGGATCACCCTAACCAGAGATTTATAAGGAAGTACTGGTAAACAGTTTTAAACAAGTCATAGATGTACTGAAAAAGGTACTGGCTTCTTCAGAGGGGAGTGGATCAATTCATTATGACAGTTTATACTTCTGGATCTTGTTCAACTCTACTTGTTGAAATTTGATGGACTTTCTAGACAGAAGACAGATTTAACAAGATATTGTGAATCTCATTGTCTATTTTGATTTCTGTCCTTGGTTAAGAAAGTCTGAGCAGCTGTAATAATGATTAAAGGATATATATACACATACACATTTGCATTTATATATTCATATTAAACTAGTCTTATTCAACTGTACAAAACCACACACTTTTGGCTGTGAATATTTTATCATATGTTTTTCACCTCAAGATGAAAGTTTGTTTCAAGTGTTGAAAAACAGTTTCTATTGGAACTGTTTTTCTTGAAAATTAACTCGAAGAGAGGCTACTAAGAAATCTCTATGACTGGTTTGTCTGTCAACGATAGATGACTGATGTAGAATCAGGGACCACATTCTGATATCATTTACTCTGCGCTGAAGCTGCTGGATTTACACCTAGTTACTATGACAAAAGGAAGATCAGAATCTATATCCAAATGCAGTGAATATTTTAGCCTTTTCAAAGATGCTTTTGAAGTTACTTGTTGTGTCTATTCAGTAACTAAAATAGAAGTTCTTTATTCTGTGTTATCATTCCTGTCTTTCACATGGTAGTATTTTAAAATAGAAGTAAGGACAAGTAGCACCATCTTACCAGGGTGCATTCCTGATTCTTTTTTGGTTGTACAATGAATTTTAAAGATCAATTTATTTATTCTAATATAAAAAGAAGTAAAATTACTGACTGATCTTTCTAGGTATTCAAACTTTTGAATTTTGGAACTTTAATAAGGTACATAAAAATCAGTGACTTCTACAGAAGTTATCTATTTGAAAAGTAAATTGTCTCATACAATGTAGTATGGTTCTAGTTTTCTGTTTTATTTGAAAGGTTCAAGTGAGAAATCAATAGAGTTTAATACAAAATAGCTGTAATGGTTTATTTTCAGAGGATAATTTGTTTGCCAATTAAGCACCAGTGATCCTAAATAACTAGAACCCCCTGCTCCAAATCATCTTGATACATTTAAATGTCTTTCCAGTTATAGATGCATATGCATGAATAGCAGCATGGGGATCCCAATATGATACTTTTTAATTAAAGATCAAAACTCCATACTCATATGATGACCAGTTTTTCTTACTCTTTTTGCATTTGCCAGCATTTTCCTTGTTCAATCTCCTCATGTTTGAAGTACCCACTTTCAAGTAGAGAGAGTAAAATTTGCGCTTTTTAGAGATAAAGTTAACACCAACATTTCTAGTCAAATAGTCAAATAAACTTTTTTGGAAGCTGGGCTTCATATTAACACCTAAGTCTCTCTACTGAGAAGGTGTTCTTTTCCCTTAAATACTAATACTTGTTTCAGTCCTTAAATAGTAAGCATTTTGGGAATGAATATGTGGGCATGTGTCTTCTACTTCACCTCACAATCACCAATAACAGATCTCTCTTCTTTTTAAAAGGAACCAAATGGAAATAACTTTTAAAAGCTAATTGATCTCTGGTCTATAATGAGAAGCTACTGAACAGAGCAAAGCAATTGCATAGGCAGCAAAGACAGGTAATTTAGAGGATTTCATAGCTTTTCTTTATCAAGGAATACAATAGAACAAGGATGTTTTGTATACTGACCCCTGTCTTAAAGCAGACTGGCCAGAGGAAAATAACAATTTTGATACACTGAAGAATGATACTGCTCCCTAAGAGATGGTGATGGTAGCTCTTGGGACAACCTGAGTTCATGTTCACTGAGTCTAAGTTAAATTGTCTTTTCTTTTTATTATGTTGATACCATAATTTCTCACGCTTCCCCTTTTTCTTTAATTTTCTTCCCAGTTCAAAAAAAAACACCTAAAAATATATTTATCTTTAACTTAACAGTTATAGAATTAAAAGTTTGTGACCAGTTTTGTGCACTGTGTTCATTCACAAGGATGTTATTCAAAACATCTTTTTAGCCTTCAAAAATGAAAAAGGGTTCTGAGCTTCTACTGCTTGACTTTTTTTCCTTTCTATGTGTATAAATGTTCATATTTATATATTGACCATCCTCTTCTGTTGTGAGAAACACAATGACAGAAATGAAGGAGATGGTATCTCTTGATAGTTCTGAATTACTGCAATGAAATGTGCTGCATAAAGCTGCACATTTGTTTTCAAATGTCTATTGCATTCTAAAGAACACTGAAATAGGTAAAAATAAACCAGGTTGAGTTTTCTTCAGATCCTTTGAATGTCTCAATTGACATGATAGATGTGTCACAGCTGACACAAACCCTTGGTCTGAATTTTTATTTTGTTTGTGTTGCATTGTGTCAGTTGTGAAGTATTAGCTTAGTCTTAACTTCACCACATATTTTTTTTTTTTTTTTTTTCCCCCCCTGGGCTGTTTCAGGATCAGTCTTGTGTCAAGATTGGTTATTTTTCCAACAGTAAGTTACAAATAAGCGCAACTGGTAGAAATCGTATTACTTCCTCCTACTGAACTGCGGCCCAGGAATCCCAATGTGACAAAGTGCTTACAGATAGAATAAAAGATTCAGAGCTCCCTGTTTGGGATAACATTCTTTGGATTGATTCATAATCCTCTTTGGAGCTGAATAAAGTGTGGCATATGTCTAATAGAGAAAGACAGAATTTTAAATCTTTTTAAAGGGGTTAAAATTATAAACTAAAATGCTAGAGATTGTCAGAAGCATAACTCATACTTGCAAGCATTATAATCTCACAGAGAAGTCCATACGTTCAGGTGAGTGGAGTCAGCCTTGATCCTGTTTAGGAAGTTCTGATGCATATTTAGAACATCATCCTCCTGAGTCATGAAAGGCCAAAAATGGTTCATAAACAGTATTATGTGAACCAATTAGAAAGTCCAGACTTTCAAAAGCAGAGAGCCACTGTATGAACATTCTTGACCAACAAAAAGAGCATGATCCTTGGAGTACTTCTGTTTCATTACTTTTAACATTCGTTCTTTCCAAGTTGTATTAATGTAATCATTTGACCCTGGTGAGATGTACATCATAATGAGAGTTAAATATGTGAAGGATACTTTATTTTCTTCCAAAAATATACTTCTTAGATCTTCCTGCACAGCTTTAAATGCTTCAGTAATGATGTTGACATACTTTTCTTTAGAAAACAAATGAATGAACAGAACAGACTTTTTAAAAATCCCTTTTCCCCTGCTCTTCATCCTGAATTAAATAATTCTGTTTTCTCATTAGTAAGATGATACTTTTAGGCTATCCTCTTACCAATGCTTCTTAGTCTTCATTTATCCTCTTCTTAAACATTTAAGCCTACATTTTAAAAAGACCACTAAACCATGAAATTAATGTTCATCTTGGGAAACCTGTGCTTTTTAAAAATCCTTCTCTTTCACATGATAAAGTAAGTTATAGGTACTCTGATTTTAAGCAGGCAGATTCAAATTAGTATGGCCCTGGGTTCAATTTCATTTTTCTTTTTTTTTTTGCATTCCACAAATCTCCATGTATTTTTTTACTTATTTTCTTCCTAAATTCCTTCTAGTTTGTCTGATATCTATTTTTTCTCACAGAAGGGGAAAGTCCAGGTACAGAGGCAAGAGGATGCATGAACCACTGCTAAAGTTCCCCTTCACTATGATTTAGATCTTTAGATAACTCATAATTGCCTGCAACAGGCTACAATAAAATATGTTAGTGAACATTCTGTGTGTAGACTGAGAAGTTTAAACAGTTTAAAAAGTATCTAACAGAGCCTAGACCTAAACAGCAAGTTTGGATTTGATTCATTACAATAGGTAAGAGGAGTTCATTATCATGTATGCCAACAGCAGAATTGGACAGGTCGTTTTGTGTGCAATTTCTCTATGAAAAGTCTTTATCTTCCATTGTCTGCCTTTCTTACAAAGGAGGAACTTCTTGTACTTTTTCTGGTTTGTGTCAATCTAATCTCACCATTCACCTAAAATCAGTCATAGAATTTGAAGGCCATCCTGTTCCTGATGATTAATTGCAAAAAGGAATAATTTCAGCCTTGAGATTTGAAGTTCTGTCCATGTCTTCAAATTAAGACACTGCCAAGCTGTGACTTAAAAATTATCTGTAGAATATTCGTCTGTGCGCTGTGGTTAGTCTGCTTTATTAATTCCACTATGTGTTCAGTGATGCAAGAAAAAGACAAGCTGATGAGACTTCAGTGACTGCTTTGTGTTGTGGATGTGGGTAGCATAGAGAGAATTGCAAAGAAGCATGGTTGCCTAAAGGGGGAGAGAGAAATTCAGGTGAAATTCCCATTTTAAGAACCCTAGAGTATCTTTTTTGGCCTTCAGGTGTGGTACCAGAAGGGTATGGTCTTCTATGAGCCTTTCCCAGCTGTCTCAAAAATGCACGTTTAACCTAGTGGGTTGATTTTAAGACTGAGCACAATCCACTTTTAAATTATAGTTTAAGATGGTAGTCAAATTAATAAATTTCATCCTGAATTCTATACCATATTCACATTTAGATATACTGATGAACTAAAATAATAACATAGCCAAAATGTGTTTAATCCTTTTATTTTAGAATGTCATTGTGAACTGTGTATTTTTATAAGAGCCTTTACAATGTGTGCAACACACCACAATGTTTGAAAGTCCTTTATATGGGAATAATAGCCCCTAGAGTTGGGCTATACTTGCATGAGGAAATACTTCTTAGATAAAATTTTGGGGGAAAACTTTTCAGGATCTTCATTTATATTTTTCAGTTTCTCAACAAAAATACACAGACACAGAAAAACAAAATTAACCAAAGTTATAGCAAACACCCACATGTTTCTTAAGTACAAAAGAGTACGGGAAAAGGGATTAAGGGGAAGAGAGAATTGTGGGGTTTTTTCCCCCAAACAAAGAAAAAATAAATAATATGCTTTAAATAACATTTCTAGTGGTGTTCGTTCCTGGAAACCAAAACATTTGGATTTAAGAATAACATATTTATTTGTAACAGGAAATTCACAGCAAGAAAATGACCTTTGCTTACCTACTGTGTTTGATGTTTTATCATCTTTAAACATACTCTATAAGAACAACATAAATGGAAATTTCTATGAAAAGTGTGAGAGGTTTTGTCAATGAACTTACATAATAACCATGATCATTTGAATTCTAGCTTGTGAAATTTAAACTTAAATAGTCTTATTCTAGGAAGTATTGGTTTGCATATTTTAGTCCTAAAAATAAATCTAGGGAAGGAACTCAATAGTTTGTTGAGTTCCTCCTTGTTCCCTAAGACAGGATGAACTGTACAAGTGCTATTTCTAATAGATGTTGTTCAACTCGTTCTTTAAGGTGTCTAAGGAGAACTCCACAACATCCCCAGGGAATTTGTTTCAGGATTTTGCACTTCATCTTAAAACTTTCCCTGATGCCTATTCCTAAATAATTCCTTCTTCAATTTAGTTTCACTGCTTCCTTTTTATTCACCATAGGCATGGAAACCAGGATTTTTCTTCCTTTTGTAACAAGCTTTTGTAACAACAGACATTTCAAGTCCATGTAGAAAGTCTCCATCCAGTCTTCTCTGCTTTAAGTCGAGCAGCTCCAGTCATTTCAGTCTTTTCTGGTAGGGAGTGATTAACAGTTGCTGGAAACTTCTGTTCTCCCTCAAACTGATTCACACCTAACTTGAAGATTGAGGACCAAACTGGAAAACCTACTTCAGGTGAGAGCTAAGAACATGCCAGTAATGGGATATGTTACTCCCTTGCAGGCTATGTTCTCATTTGTATTACCTACTATTCACTTCATGGACCCTTCACAGGTTAGGACTAGTTATGGGTGTTTATCAGCTTGAAAAATAATTTAACTGTGCTTTCTGTTTTATTTAAGTAATAGTTATGAGGAAGTCAAGGAAAGAGAACTGGTTTTATTGGAACCAAATAGAGTTTGGTGACTAACTTCGTTTATATCCAAGTTTTTGAGAGATCCTTTATTTTAGAGATTCTGAATAGAGAGATCTGAAATATAAGAGATCATAACATTTCTGAATATCAGTCTCCACCTTTTTCAAGGTAATATTTTTTCATCCATTGCATCAGTCATGGTGACCTTGATGAAATGTTTGGTTTGCTGTAGCTTTGCTTTCACTATATGGAGTTATAGCTGTAGACCCATGTGCCTAGGAACCCTGCCTTGCCTTACAATTACCTGTAATAAAGACTGAGGTGTTACATACATTTTACCTTTACATTCTTATTATTTGGATCATCTCACATAGTTTCAAGAAAGTCCTTTCAATTTTAACATACTGGTTCTCCCTTTGTAATATTGGTGAAACAGAGGTCCAAATACAATCCTGTCATATTCACAACTGTGAAAAAGTTTCTGTTCTTCCTTTTCTGTCCTACATGTGCAGAAAAAGTTATACAGCATCCATCTTATTTTTTTTAATAATTGTATTTTAAATTACGGTTATTTGTCAAATACTCTTAAACCTGTAGCTGCAGATCTGTAAGTACCATGACCTGTCTCTACTGGAAAGGGCTGATGTAATTAGAAAAAGGCCTATATCAATCACTGAGATAATGGGTGTTCTCCCTCTTTCTCTCTAACCCTCTCTCTCTCTCTCATCATCAGTTACCCTGAGTGTTTTAGACAAAACCTCAGACAAACCTACCTTCTTTTAGCTACAGTGCTGCTATTGCTATTAATGGAATTTTAAATCGTTTGTTAGATGAAAGGTTCCTAGGGAGACTGTTTTGCAACTGCCAATTAAGAAAAGTCTAATTTATGTAATCTCACAGAATTAGCAATGGATTTAATAAATGTGGTAAAAGTTGACATGCCTGGTATGGAGTGATACTTCTGTAATTAGCTATCTGAATTAAGAATGTTTCCCTTTTAGTCTTACTGTGACTTTTATTAAACATCCTGCATCAAAATGCCAGTGTAAGGTTAAAATAACCATTACTACTACTTATCATTTCTAAAAATGCTTCTAAAGATTTTGAAAACACCAGGCCTAGAAAGGTACTGAATATTTCCTACTAGTGACAGGAGATAATGACTATTAATAACCAGAAATTACTTTTCAGCTAACATCTGTCCTAAACTGGACCTTAGAAACTGATTCAACAAAACATGACACTATAATAAAAACACCTGCTAGAACTTAATCTTTTGCAGAATAATAACAAATTTAGGTATAAACTTAAGCATGTTTTTAAACACGTTTAAATCTAAGCATGTTTCCCCATACTAATGGAGAAACTGGTCTGACTTTTCAAATTGAAGCTGATGTAATCTTGCTAGCATTAGTGAGAGCAAACAGGACTATGCTGAGGAGTTTTGATGATGCATGTCTTTGAGTTCTTTGAGAACTGGACCTTGCTTCAAGCTAGAAAGGGAAAACCTATTACAGGAAATTATCAGCTCTCTTGAGTATCAAAGGCACAAGAACTTCACTTTGGCTTTCCCTCAGCAAGCCTAATCGCTTACAGATAGATGTTTTACCATTTTTAAATGAACGTAAAGTAAATGCCACACAATTTCTGTAATGACTGTAGTACAGCGCAAAAATGCTTTGCCCCAAAGTTAACATGACTATAGTCTGGTGAATAAAAAACTTTGTCAGATCGTGCTTTAAAATGTGAGTAGGTTTGAATATATGAGTACCAGAGATCTCACTGGAGTAGGTTTAAGCTCTAGTATATTCTGTGAATCTGTGTAAACCAGCGATAGCAGAAGAGGTAGTATACCTGGAGGTAGCACAGAAAATGAAGAAAGAATTTCCCCCAGTGTTTCTTCAGACATAAATGATGTTTCCCAGGTGGATGAGGAGAAAAGGCTACAATTTACCCATTTCTCTCTGAATTCAAAACACTGTCAGTGGTCAGGCCAAGGAAACAAAATGGTTGGTGATTTCTCACTCATACTTATTTATTTCAGAGGAATGTCCTTAGGATTTGTATTGATTCTGGGAATATTTTCATACAATAACATAAATATATAAACAAAGGCACAAAGAAACACTTTTTTCATATAGATTTTCCTTTGGCAGATATCAGCCCAATAAGTAAGTTTCACTTCATTTCTCTGGCTTGAGTTGTCAGCTCTTCAACAACAACCAGACAATAGATAACTTTAGCCTGTTGACCTATGTCAGCCCCAATGGTGAGCCAAAAAACCCTTTGACAATGATACAGCTTGATTCTTCACACTCTAAGGAGTACAAGTGTCCTACAAGTGCAGCATTTTTCAAGAGTGATTTACTTATTGGTGAAGCAGTGCTTGACTTTTTTATTGTTCTTTTGAAAATATTATACATTGGTAGTAGTCTATCCAAGTATGCAGGGAAATGCAAAAGTTAAAAAAAATGCTTGCAGCAGAAGTCTTCTGAAACTCAACCTTTCAGCCTTTACCAGGTAAATGCTGCTTATCGCTTCCTGATAATGAGCACATTTATTATCAAGCTGCACAAAGGCTACCTTATAAAACATATTGAAGATGTGTCAGAAATTTGCAATTTGTGTCTTGGCCTACTGGCTTTATCCCACTTTGGTGTTTTAAACATTTTCTCCAAGTTTAGTGTTACTGCTGGTGAACAGATTAATACACCACTATTTCTTATTTTGTTACTGCTAAATGTTAACTTTATTGATATGGCATATAATTACCTTCAAATAAAATTCAAAGCTGATAAGGATTTGAAAGTCTCCTTTTGTCTCTCTTGTAAAATCTGTGTATATATGTGTCTGTATATGTCTGCATGTGTTTCTGCAGTATCTGCTGCCATTTAATAGGTTATAAAAACTCCAGTTTACTGTAATGAACAGAAATAAGCCAAGCGGTAGCGTTCAGTGATCTCAATCTAGTTCATACTAATATTTTTCATAGGAAAATATATTAATGGCAGCTTATCAGTATCACAGCATGTCTGGAGTTTGGATTCATTTAGCAATTGTCCTGGGTTGAGTGAATGGTGGAGTTTTTTTGGTGGCAGGGGAGGGGGCTATCGGGGTGGCCCCCTGTGAGAAGCTTCTCAAAGGTCCCCCAGCTCCAAGTCAGCTCCATTTCTGTTTGGAAAACTGAGCCAATCAGCTGCGCCTCTGCGATAACGTATTTAAGAAGGGACGTGGTGACGTGCAGTCAGACTTGTGAGGAGGAGTTGCTGCAGCTGCATGAACACCAAGGTCAGTGGAGGAACGGAGGAAGAAAGGAGGGGGGAGGTGTGCTGGAGCAGAGACCCCCCCTGTATCCTGTGGTGAGACGGCAGGGCGGCCCCCCCCTGCCACCCATGAAGATCTACGGTGGAGCACACACTGATTTATGGACTGTGGCTTCTGCTTACCTGATCAAGGTTCTGTGCCTGAAGAAGGCCAGGGTCTCATGGGAAAAGGTAGCCCCGCTGCTGTAATTCAGTGCTGGGAGGATTGAAGCATGCGGGGGAGCCCCACGCCGGAGCAGCTCGGGAAGGGCTGCAGTCGTGGGAGGGAATCCAGTCGGAGAAAGTTAGTGACCCATGATGGAGCAGTGTGGGGAACGCTGTGGCCCATGGGAGGAACTCATGTCGGAGAAAGTTTGTGGAGGACTGTCTCCTGTGAGAGGGGGACCACGATGGAGCAGGAGGAACAAGTTCTGGACACTCCCCTCACCGAAGATGAAGGAAGTGGCAGTGCTGACTGCACACCCATTCCCTGCCCCTGCGCCACTGGGGGAGGAGATAGAGATATCGGGAGCAGAGCTGAGCCCGGGAAGAAAGGAGGGGCGGGGGGAAGGTGTTCTCTAGATGTGGCAATGCTTCTCACTGTCCTACTCTGTTATGTGTTGTTAGTGTCTGTAATAAATGTATGTTTTTGTTTTGTTTTTTTTTTTCCCCTAACGAGTCTGCCTTTTGCTCGTGATCATAAAGGGGAATTTTTCCCCATCCCATTCCTATCTCAAACCCCAAGCCTGGCTCTCTGTCCCTTCTCATTGCCGGAGGGGAAGGGAGAGAGAGCTGCTGCATTGTGGTTGGTGCCAACAAGGCCTAAACCACGACAGCAATAAATCTGAATTTCCCAGCTAGTCTTCATTTTACAAACAAGGGCAGTGGAAAACTTTGATCTAAACATCCCCTGGCAGAATTAATTGGTTTTGAGAGTTGAGAACAGAGTTGGATGTAACCTTAAGTCTTGAAGGTAGAAAACATCTGCCTGGTGAAGCCATTCACTGCTTAATGTAAAAGGGCATTTCTGATAAATTTCAACTTGTTTTTTTGTTCATTCTTAGCACAGAAGTGTTCTTGCCTTCATTTTTGTAATGGTTTATTAATGTACTCTGACTCAAGATGCTGGAGTGTTTTAATGTTTGGTCGGAATGTTTCTTCTGACACTTTTGATTCTAATAGCATCCCACCTGGTCATGTCCAATGTTTTCTGGGCTTAGCTGGCTCTACATTTTAAGTTCATTTCAGTCCCATTTGTCCAACAGGTTAGGAGTATCTCTCTTTTACTTTTTTCTTTTTTTTTTCCATTAGGAGAATTCCCTTGGCCTTCTTTGATCAGAAGTTATTTATGTGAAAATTCTTTCACCATTTCAGTTCTAAACACTTTTTTTCTGCACAGTAGCTGCCACTGAAAGCAAAGTTGAAGGGGAAGCTCGAAGTTTCCAAAGAAGCAAGAGGAATGTATGTCTTTTTACTTAATTCCCTCTTGACATCTCACTTTGAGACCACTGACTTTAACAACCACATGGCTTTACTTTGCATAGTAATATGATACATTAACATAATTCAAATTCTACTTTTGGTGTTGTGACTACTTGATCTTTGTGAAATACAATAGTGGGAAGAATCACAGTACACTAATGGTGTAAAAAACTTCCCAGTCATTTCTAAAGGAAAAAAACTACTATTACAAAAACTCCTAACAGCCAGAAAATAAGGGAGAACTGGAAAAAAAAAAAAAAAAAAAAAAAAAGGAATATTGCCAAAACTGAGGATTATTTTGAGTGAGACAGCAGAAAACAAAGGTTTCATAAAGCAAGAAGAGCAGTATAACACAGCTGATACACAGGTAACTAGAACATAGAGGCAGGGGTTTTCTTAACAGGTAGATCACAGCTATATCTTCCTGTCAGGAGCAGGAGATAGTGCTTATGCTAGGACTTAGGCCTAGAAGACTAAGGGGGGGAAAAATGGACACTCTCCCCTGCCAAACAAATGGATGGATTATTGCAGTCCAGAAGCCTGTAGTATGCGCTACAGCCCTCTACCCTGACCATATATATCATATGATTTTCTGTTAAAGAGATATGAGGAAGTCAAAGAGAAGGAAATGAATGGTTTCTAAAAGGTCGTGAGAGCAGGGTATACTTTATATTGAACAAAAAATGAAAAGTAAAAAACAGATTTTATTAAAATCTCCAGCGTGGGCTCCTCTCTCCATGGAGCCACTGGTCCTGACAGGAGCCTGCTTCAGCTCAGGCTTCCCATAGGGTCATGGCTGCCTTTGGGCATCCACCTTCTCCAGTGTGGGGTCCTGCACAGGCTGCAGGAGGACATCTGCACCACCGTGGGTCTCCACGAGCTGCAGGGGTACAGACTGACTCACCATTGTCTTTACCATGGTCTGTAGGGGAATCTCTGCTCTGGTGCTTGGATCACCTCCTCCCCCTCCTTCTTCACTGACCCGATGTCTGCAGAGTTGTTGCTCTCACATAGTCTCACTCCTCTCTTCTGACTGTGCAGGTTTTGTTTCCCCCCACCCCTACTTCTTGAATACATTATCAGAGAGGCACTACCATTGTCACTGATGGACTCATCCTTGGCCAGTGGTGGGTCTGCCTCGGAGCTGACTGGCATTGGCTCAGTTGGACATGGGGGAAGCTTCTAACAGCTTCTCACAGAGAACACCACTCTATCCTTTCCACTGCCAAAACCTTGACATGCAAACCGAATATGCTTGGTAGGGAATAAATATGACGAACACAAACTACTTAACATAATTAAACATGTAAAACAGCCGAGAAGAGTGCAGTTGAGCATTCTCCTTGTACCTATTATTACAAAATTTGCAAAGGCACTTAACTCACTTATTTAAAAAAAAAAAAAAAAAAAAAAAAAAAAAAAAAGTAGTACTGAGGATTCTATTACTAAAAATATACCAAAAATTATATTTTTTTTATTCTTAAAATATATGGAAAAATATGTAATTCAGTAGTTACACAATTAAGAGACACTATAAGGACCTTTAAAACCTTGTGTTGAGAGAACACTTATTACCCAAATTTCTCAGTAATATACCATCAAGACCTAGGATGGTATCCTCTGTTCTCCTTGTATAATGATTATGGGACTTGGACATCATCTCCAGTATTTTCCTGTAAGTCCCATATCCAATGTGGGCAGGACAGAGGACAGAATTAAATTTTGGTCCAAACTCAGCAGATCTGTCTCACAAGTATAGAGCACATGGGCAAGATTGCTTGCTTAAATTACAACTAAAAGCCTCAAGCAAAAATAAGTTAAAGCAAGATATAACACCAAAGAACTGAAAATCAGAACAGACAGAACATCATCCCTGTTTTACAGTCTGAAGCCAGAGAAATTAAATTGTTTCTGGTCAAATGAGGGCAGGGAGGACACCTTTGGCAGAAGTAGAAATATAATCACAGATCACTTTCTTAACCATTAGATTAGCCTTTCCTTCTGGCTTTTGCTTAAACTCATTTGACAACTGACTCAATTATTCTTTGTGATTAATTTCATGGATATCTAGCCTTTTTTTTCCTTTGTTTTCTTTTTTGTGTACTGTTTTCAGACCAACCCCAGTGTCTATAAATGAATCTTTTATTAATATTACAGGAATAGTTTTGTTGAACAATATGGAGAGAGTAGATGGTAATTTAGTATGAGCTAATTAAGAAAAGATATGAACTATCAACCCAGCACAAAATACAGTGTTGCTTTCTTACTGAGGAAATTCACTTTGATATATTAAAATTGAATGAAAAACAAAGTATGAATGCTTCCATTTTTTATGGATCCCTTTCTTTACAAATGTCCTTAGGTATGCACAGATATACATAAACATCACTGTCTATTCATCAAACGTATGAGAACACATCCCTTTATTGTCCCAGCTGCTCAAAACATGTGACTAGCAGAATCTTATTCAAACAAGATCAAATTGCAGAGCTGTACAGCATATCAGCTGATGGCCATGCAAAAACATGGTGGTGGAGCAAGTAGTTTGCACTAGCACATATATTAACTTGCACTTGTTAAGTCCAAGTTTCCCATGATAATCTGTAGTAAATACTTTGTTCTCTTTGAGGATCTTTTAAAAATGCAGACAGGCACCTAACCTGTATGAATGTCTTGCACATTTCTTAAGGTTACTGCCAGCTAAGGATATATCCATGGAATATCTGATGATCAAATGCAAAGCTGAACGGACAAATATATTTATACTCTTTATCGTCCAAATAAGAAAAAAAAATATTATAGGGCAAGAATTAACCTGATTGAGATTATATTAAATTAGACTTATAATTACTTTCTTTACACATGAGGCTGACAACACTAAATTGTTGTAGTCAACTGCCTTGGCAAGGTGTTACCATGCTCTTGTAAAATCCTTTTTATCATTTCCAGTGCAAAACTTTCTTTCCTCAGTAGCAGGGAATACCATATTCTGCAGGAGTTGCAGGTTCCAGCTCTATCTAAATGTGGACAGTGTTTGCACCAACTGAATGTGCCTGTCATGCCAGTTAGTGAAGGGAACGCATCCAAGCCCACTCAGTTCAGTTTGAAAGGGAAAGGAGGTCTCCACAGTGTGAGCAAATGGTTACTGTGGCTGACTCCCATCCAGATCCTCAATAAACTAGCAGCAGCTTCAGGACATTAGAAACAGACACAACCCAAGCTTACCTGGAAGACATACTGAAGCACAGATGAAAACAAATCCATAAACTAATGAGGTTCTTTAGGTATGAGGAGAGCCCTAAGGTATATCCATTAACCAAATAGCAATAGCTGAAATGCCACAATAGATGTTAAGATGGTGATTTGAATAAATCAGAAAGAATTTTAAAGAACAATTGCAAAATCTAGAAGTTTACAAAAAAAGTTGCAAGGATGTAGTTTTAAGAAATATAAAAGTTTTTTTATTTTTTTAATAAATTAGTATTTTTACTTAAGGCATCATGTGTGCTTAAAGCAGATAAATCAATTTTTTAAAAAAAAAGGCTTTTGGGAGTGTATGATCACACCAGATATCTTGGTGTTTATACTATTTTCGGCTATATGATGGAAGATTCACTCCAGTTATATATATCATTGTCAATTGGTTTGATTTTAACCCCCAAAATATGAAGTGGCTTTCAGCACCAGCAACTGAGAAAAAACTACTTCAGAATAGAAAGAAAGAGAAAATAAAGTCCTTAGGCTTTTTGTTTGTTTGTTTGTTTTATTAAATGTCTCTATAACATCTTCAGGGGAAAAAAATAATTGCATATCATAAACTACTGGTGAAGCTACTAAGGACAGAGATAGCCATTTCATTGTTGATAGTAGCCAGAATACATAAATGATGCTGTATTTAATTTTTAAAAAAATATATATGCGTACAGACCTGGTTCTGCTTATGCACAAGAAAATATTTAAGTGGGAAATTATTGCTGTGTCTCCATTTGATGCATTGCCCAGAACAGCTAACAGTTCCAGAAACAAAATTCCATTTGTTAAATAATTACAAACTTTAGAGATGGTTATATTAAATAACCAAAAAGCAATTCATACCTTTCTAATTCAGGAAACTGAAGCTGTCTTTAAAGAATAGCTGTCCCCTATGAGGAAAAGATAGTAATGAAATTATATCATTAGCACAAAGATTAATATGGTTTCAAGAAGATATTCTTGGCCATCAGCTTAATATAAAGACATAGAACTGGAAAGTCATCAAGTGACTCCAGAAATAACTACTGTCTTTGTCAGAAACTATAACATGTCAGCCATGGAATTGAGTGACAAAGTCCTGGAGAAATCTAAATGCAGAAACAAAAAAGCTATGTATTTTGTAGTGGTTGATGATCACTCTCCATGTCCAGAAGTGATACACATGACAACAATCTGATGTAGAAAAAGAAATTTGAATGGATTTGTAAAACACATTTCCTTCAGGTTACCTGGTGAGTTTCTTTCAGCTAAATGCTCATAGTTTATTTCTGAGGAGTTCTCAACATTTCTACAGCAATATTTAGTCAAACATTAGGGCAGCTACCTTCCATGCACCAACAAATGTGCAGGTAGAAGGCTCTGTGCTGACAGTGAGATGAGCGATAGCAAAAAAGGAGAAAAACTTACTGTTTTTATATAGGCCAGCTCCTCACATTATTATTGTACAGACTGTTGAGTATATATCCCTAAATTTTGTTTTACTGTATAGGTTAGAACACTGCTTGTTCATAATTGTAAGAAAATTAAATAGGAAGAGAGTAGAGGAAAGCAGGAATTTCAAACTTTAACGCATTTCAAAGAAGTCTAAGAGGAAGTGAATAAGAGACCAAATAATCATCTGATTTTAAGTAAAAACTCAATATGGGTGCTGGTGCTGCTTCCACATTTGAAATTAAAATAAATGGCTATGGTTTTCAAATAAATAAGTTATTTCCTGGGGAAATCCTGTCCAACTAGCAGTAGTAAGTGTTGAAAGAAAAAATGACTGTTGTTTTTCCTGAAAGAGCAGCACTAATGAAAACAGGTTCATAGAATGTGATTATGGGGGTTTTAGTGGTTATGTCTGAATAATATATTAATGTTTATATTTAAGGAGCATTTGGGAAATGGTATGCTACATGATAAAGTTTAGATATTACTTTATGTCTTACATAGCTACCAATGTTCTAATTGTAGACAATTGAGCTCTACAAAACCATATGGTCAGGAGAATGTATTTGCTTTCTGATCATAGAATCGCAGAATAATAAAATATTAGAATAATAGAATTATAGAATCGTAGAATTGTAGAATCATAAAATCGTAGAATCATAGAATGGTTTGGATTGGAAGAGAGCTTAAATATCATCCAGTCTCAACACTCCTGCCATGGGCAAGGACACCTTCCACTAGACCAGGTTACTCAGAGCCCCATCCAACCTGGCCTTGATCACTTCCAGGGAGGGGGCAGCCACAGCTTATCTGGGCAATCTGTTCCAGTGTCTCATCACCCTCATAGCGAAGAATTTCTTCCCTATATCTAATCTAAATCTTCCCTCTTTCAGTTCAAAACCATTACCACTCATCCTATCACTACATTCCCTGATAAAGAGTCCCTCCCCATCTTTCCTGTAGACAACCTTTAAGTACTAGAAGGCTGCTGGCTCATATTCAGTTTTCCCTCCACTAAAACCCCCGTCCTTCTCCACAGGGCTATTCCCAATCCACTCATGGCTCAGCCTGTATTTATGCTTGGGATTGCCTCAACCCATGTGCAGGTCCTTGCACTCGACCTTGATGAACTTCATGAGGTTTGCACGGTTCCACCTCTCAAGCCTGTCAAGGACCCTCTGGATGTCATTTCTTTCCCCCAGCATGTCAATTACACCACACAGCTTGGTGTTGTCAGCAAACTTGCACTCAATCCCACTGTCCATGTCACCAACGAAGATGTTAAAGAGCACTGGTCCCAATACCAACTCCTGAGGAACGGCACTAGGGACTATTCTCCACTTGGACATCAAGCCTTGACCATCTCTCTTTGAGTGCGACCACCCAGCCAATTCCTTGTCCAATAAGGATACCTTTGAACATCCCAGAAACATTTTAATATTGTTTCTTTGTTTTTCATAATATTATTTTGTATAAACAGGAATATTGAGGTTACTGCTCTGTATTCCAAGGCAATAAAATGCTATTTTGTTATTTTATTATGTTACTTCTGCTCTGCAAATTGCAAAGCTGTAATATGATATAGAGTAACATTATTTTTTTAATGACATCATGGGTTTGCTGTTAATTCAATCAGCAGAGAAGTTAGTAAATAAGGTGTTCAGCTGTCTGCCCTCCTGGATTAATCAGCCTTAAGGCAATTGAGCTGCAAAGCTGGGGGTTGTTTCTACAGACACCTGATCTGTTCAAAATGAGACATACAAGCTAAAATTCTCAAAACAAGCAACTTGTGGTTTTGAAATGCATGCTCTCATGAACTTTATGGGAAAATGCACAGATACACTATAAATTTTTTTGAAAGGTGAAAGCAGAAGCTTATGCATATGATAAGTATATTGGGTCTGGCTGAGTTAATTTGCCCCATAGCAGGCCTCATAGCCTGTGCTTTGTATTGGTAGATAGAAAGGTGTTGCTAACACACCAGTGTTTTGGCTACTGTTGAGCAGTACTTGAACAGCATCAAAGTTGCCTCTTCAACATTCCCCACCCCCACCGGTAGGCTGGGGGTGGGCAAGATCTTGTCAAGGTCACAGCCAGGACAGCTCACCCAAGTTGACCAAATGGGTATGCCATACCATATGATGTTTTCTCAGCAATAAAAGCTAAGAGAAAGAAGGAGGAAGGGGTGTATTAGCTTTTTACAACATTTGTCTTCCAGAGCAACTGCTGCACATACTGAAGCCCTGCTTCCTGGGGAGTGGAAGTAGAGCATAAATTTTTTGTTTTCCTTTGCTTCCTTGAGCAGTCTTTCTTTCCTTGCACAACCTTTGCTTTTGCTTTATTAAACTGTCTTTATCTTGACCCACGAGTATGGTATTTTTCCATCTTATATTCTTCCCCTCTGTCTTGCTGAAGAGGAGATTGATAGAGCGGTTTGGTGGGCACCTGGTATCCAGCCAAGGTCAACCCACCACATCCAGGAATCTCACTTTTCAGATAAGGTACAAATTATTACAATTAACTGTTATTAAAATGACAAGAATGCATGATATTAAGAAGCAGACAGGCAACTCATCATAGTAGGTGCACTGTAAACATACATGAGATAGATGGTCCCTGCTTCAACAAATTTAAGTTTTTTTATAAATATCTTTTCCTAAATCTTGACAGTATTACTTCAAAGGATATTGTGGTCTCTCTTTTCTTCAGATCTAGGTAAGACTAAAAGTGTTATATAGCACTAATATATCCAGTCTCCCCAGACCTCCCAGATTTATTCTCTCCCATTGGATGTGATACCATCCACCAGGTGATATGAATTTGAAGGGCTTTATCAAAGACACCTTTCCAGGCAGGACCTGGAGAGTGCACTTTCTAGCATGATTCTTTGAACAAGGGACTTGCAAGTATCTGAATTTTTATTTGTGATATAAAGCCATAGTCTCCTTCTCCTACTGTGGCTTTACTTCTCACAGAACCAGGTGACTCTGAGCAGACAGAAATCAGCCAATCTGTTGGGATTTACATTGGATGGAGGACTCCCAAAGCTGGAAGCAATCTGCAGGACACTGCTGCAAATAAATGAGATCCAGGGATATGGAGAGAGAATGAGCTGGGAGTTATACTCCAATGTGTGAGCAAAAGGTGAGTGAGAAATGGAAGTTTGGGGTTTTTTTTCTCATAAGTTTAATTTTCTGAGGAAAATATTTCATTATCTCTCAGCCTCTCTTTCTACTCCCAGGACAATTCTTTCCATAAAATTCTTTCAGGTTAGATGATCTGTGTGTGCTTGATGAAAAGTTGGGATTTTTGAAGGAAATTCACACTTCTGACCAATAAAAACACAATTACTGAAAATCCAAATTTTCTTGAAAAGGAAAACCACACCAGTCTTCTGAAAATTTCCAAATTGACTTAATAGGTTTGGGAAGTATGATCATATCTTTATCTCTTGCATGCCCACAGCAATTGATATAGTCATCTACAAGTTCTCAGTGGCCCTGTCATTTCCTTAGCTGAAATGCACGAGACTTGGTTCAGTCCTCTGTGATGACTATAGTTTCTGTATTTCTAGCCTTGAATACACCATTGACCCCTAATGGAGTGAAAGGGTCCTTTTTCCCAGCTACTACAGTGATTATCCTTCCACTTGTAGCCTAGCTGAAATGTCAGACAGAAAGCAAATCTGAGGAAGCAGAAAATCCAAAAATAAGGAAATCAGAGAAAATCTTTGTATAAAAGCTGTGAAGACTGAGCTTTGCACAGCTCTAATCTTTGTTTATAACACACAAAGAACTAGACACTAATAACATCTAGGCACCAATTCAGACTGACTAAAGCAATGAAAACTTGATTTAAGACTCCCAGAGCACCGTCAGCTCAACCCTGTTACACAGAACTGTTATGAAGGCACTTTGTTAAATGATTAGGTGAAATATTTACAGCACATCTCGAGATGAAAATACTGTAACTTAAGCACAGTTTTTCATTGTTTTTGTTTGTTTGGTTGGTTGGTTTTTTTTTTATTATTATTATTATTTTGTGTGCTCCTCTTATTCCCAAACAGATTCTTTTAAACTTCTCTAAAACAATTTGATTGGTAACAACAGAGTTAAAAGGAAAGCATGAGCCAATTCCAAGAGAACCAGTGTTAATGTGTTCAAGGAAACTAACAGAAAACCACCTGGATCAAATGAAACTGCTTTCTTTTTTTTTTTTTTTTTTTTTTTTTTTTTTTCCTCTGGATGTAAAAGTCTTTGTAGATCAAACTAGTAGCTTGTATCACTCATACACATGAACAACTCTTGAATGGAGTAAAGGCAAGAGTTGATATTTGGAAAACAGCAGGGAAAAAATGAGTGCGTAAGAGGTAAATATAAATCTGACTTGGAGGTAAAGATTGCATTTGACTTAAAATGCCCAGATAAAAATCTAATATGAGGGCTTGTTTAACACTATCGTATTGTGGTGAATTGACCCTGGATGGATGTCAGATTCCCACCAAAGCTGTTCTATCATTGCCCTCCTCAATGGGACAAGGGGAGAGAAAATAGAACAAAAAGCTCGTGGGTCAAGATACAGACAGGAAGATCACTCACCATTTTGCATTACTTGGGGAAAAATATACTTATTACTAATCAAATCGAGTAGGATAGTAAGAAATAAAACCAAATACCAAAACACCATTCCCCCACCTCTCCCATCTTTTTTGCATTGTCTTTAGTAGGTTATTTATTATTTCTGTCATTTCTGATTAAAACAAGAATTCCAAAATTTTCCAGTTCTAAAAGTGTCAGCAGCAAGTAGTTGACATAGTTGTTTTCTAATTTAGAGGAAATTCTTCTTATTTTTCATCTGTAATTACAATAAACCTAATTCAATTCCCAATTGAGTCCAACTAAATTTCACAATAATAGTTGGGGTTTAGTTCTAATATAAGAAAAAATATTGTTTATTGGTCTGAACTATATCTGACTCCCTGGCTGTGAGAAGCAACGTATCAAAGATGGTGAAACACTGAGGGACCGTGGCAAGAATGAGACCTCATGAGTTCTGAAAATAACCAAATAGTTGTTTTCCCTGAACAGCATCAGTGCAGGAGAACATTCAGAGACATCCTCAGAGTAGAAATATAGGCATCACATAAGACTATCACATAAGAACTAGGTTTATAAACTGATGCATTGTATCAGGAAGGCAGCAGAAAAACTTTGTGTAGACTCTTTAAATTCAAATAGAGCTGAAACTGTAGTTGGCCAGCTCCCAAAGCACCTGATAAACAAAATGAGGAAAAACAACAGTAACAAAAATCCCACCTACCTTTCTTGGCTATCAGGAGCACATCAGAAACAAAAGAACAGTCATGATTTGGTCCAGCAAAGGCAGCCTTTTTTTTATACATACACTGTCCACTATAATATCACATAAGACATTCACACATACATTTAGGCATTCCGAGGAATACTGTTGAACTTAAACTGATTTGGCCATATAGAATTAAGAAGTTGCTAAAATGCTGTAATTTATTTGGTTAATAGGTTATTTGAAAGGCTCCTGCCTGCCCATGCAAAAGAGGTCAATTTAAAAATGGAAGCGAGTAAACAAAAAAGTGAAATCATAGTTGTCTTAATGAACATTTCAGAGATACTTTATTACAATGAATCTAGTTCTCATTATTTTCTCTCTAGGTGCTGTTATTCTTGAATAAGCAACCCTCAATTTCCTTCTCGAGCTTTTAAAGGAGGATGTCCTCTTCCCCGCTTTGTTTAAATGATTGTAATTCCATTATAGCTTAATGCATTTAGTAATTACAGTCACTTAAAAAATCCTACGTAAAATACTCACTGTACACTGGTGACTTGAATGATGGTCATTTAAATCCACAACATATCTTATTTAGGCCTTTGAATAGCTGAAACGCAGTCCAAGTGTAACAGAAACAGAGTACCTAAACTTAACCTAATACCTTATACTGTCATTACTTACAATGACTTATTTCAACAGACGACTTCTTTTTTTTTTTTTTTCAGTGGTTCTCAGTCTACTGGGCATTTCTGAATAATATCAGAAACTCAGACCTAGACTTTGTAACTATACTTACAGATTTTGAGGAGGTGATTTGGAACAGATCTTTTGACCCTGTCTTTCAAAAATGCTACTTAATTTCTTTTCAAGTATCTGCCAAATAGCTGGCTGAGGGTCTGACGCCAGGCTCTGCTCTCATACAGCCTTCCAATACAATTCTAGGGCAAGCTGCTGTGCTCTGTTCCCAATCTCCAGTTAATGTCTTTTTTCTGTTTCATTCTTGTTTTGGAGACAGAAACCATTAACTTTATTAGGTGCTCAAATATTATGCTAGCAAGAACAAATAAACACCTCAGTTTTAACACTATACGATACTAGCAGGTCAAATCATGACAGAGGAGGATGGTAAACCTTCTTCATGTCTGTACCTGGCTAGAGGAGGGGAAAACATGCTTTCTGTAGAATCCCTTATGCTATGTAATCCTTATTAACATGTGAAGCATGTCCCTGAATATGCTGCAATGAAGAGCATAGCCAACATTACATCATGTATAAAACAGATCTTCTTTCTCTCTCTGTCCTATTTCAAGAGATGGGCTCATGTATAAAGAACATTTTGTTGTGTGAAACAAAGCTGTTCTCTTGGTGTATGATTTATGAGGCCTTATGAATTTTTCTTTTTTTTTTTTTTTTCCTTAAAAACAGAGTATTCTTGTAAAGTTATCAAAATTAAAGGAGTTTATACAATTTGCAAAACACAAGCAATGTTCTGGTTTTGTGCAATCACTTTCATCTTACAATTTCTCCCTGAGGTGTGAGCAAAGAAGGCAACCATCCCAGTTCAGTTCTGAGATCATCTTGGAAAGGAGGGGGAACAAGACTCACAAATGGATGTGGTTGCTCTAGGGCCTGAATTACAGTTTTCAGAAGCTGCATATCATTCTGTGAAGCATCAAAGCCTGTTGTCACATACTTTTAAGCACTACAATTTCCTCTGTCTGAGGTGTTATGCAAAACGTTCTTTTCATGGATCAAGTTAAAGAACATCACAAAGTCTGGACAGTGGGTATGTGGCCAGCAAAATGCTTCTGGCAGACCATGCATTTACTCTTGCTTTTGACAGTATACAGATCTTGGTTATTTCTAGAGGAAACCCATTGGTTTTACATTCCAATGAAGGCGCTGTTTAAAGAGGTTGTTTTTAGTTGTTTCTGATATGCAGCATGTTATAGCTTTTATAAGCAGAAATGTCAGTGCTTATAAAGAGAACACAAATCTGATGAGTCACTTTTCTCTGCAGCCTCTTGCAGGTTATAAGACTCTTAGACATAGAATGCCACAAATCAAATGTTGAAAACCACTATGCTAGGTCCATGTAATAAAATGAAGCAAACAAACCCCTGGGTGCATGTGTTTAGAGCACAGAGATTGAACCACTTATTTAGAAAGCAGAAGAATTGAGTTATAAACAACTCATAGTGTCCCACTCTGACCACCAGATGAAGAAATGACACAGTGTTGAAATAACCTTATTTCCATGCAGGAAACAGTATAAGACGGATAGAGAGAAAAAGAAAAAAGAAGCTTCAAACTGAATCTCACAAAGAAAGATTTTCATGTTTTGGACATTGGTAGAAAACTAGTTTGCTGTTTTGATGAATAACAAAACTGTTCTTCAGAAGAACCATACACAAAGAGATGGAATCTTCCTGAAGCAGAGGAACAAGTCAGCTGCTTTGCAAAAACAAAAGCTGCATAAACAATTGTCTTTCAAGACCAGCTGTCCTTCAAGAGGGGGAAAACGAGTACAGGAGGAACATGCAACAATAAAATTGTGCTGTTCTATTTCTACTGCTGGGACAGAAGCGAAGTTGCTGGCTGCTGTGTTCTAGGAGCCATAGAAACTCTTAGTGATCTTATATGGGGGAATATAATATATCTTTGTGGTTTCCTCCATCAAAAATTTTGAAGATGAAGGTGGATAGTATGGACACATACTAAATATGTGACAACATGATGCCTGTGTGGATGATTGGAAACAGTACTGAGGCAACAAGACAGACCTCTTCACAAGAAAGACCAGAAGGGGTTGCAGCCTTTCTTACTGAAGTGAGTCAGCCCAGAATAAATGTGATTGATAAGAGTTGTGGATAAATAAAACAGCTTCCATGTTGCAGAACTAGCTTGGGTATATCTTTGCAGTTCTTCACTGTGCTACATATCTGCTGATACCAACAAAGGTTAAAAGAAAATAGGTTGTGCTCTGCTGAGCACACCCAGAATGGGTTAATTTGATGTTACATGTTCTTTACTTGCAAATATTTTTAAGAGATCTAGAGAATGACTTTGCTGCATTTGTTCCATATTCCTACCACTGTTGTGCTTGACTGCAGTGCATTCAAGCATATCATTGTTTTTTAAAAGCTGAAGCATAGCTATAGCTCAAACATACACAAGGCAACAAGGTAACTGCTTAGACAAACATGTTCAGGTAGCTGTTCCAAATTCAGAGGTGGATACTTACCGCTCAGGGAAGCCAAATCTGGTAGACATTAAGACCCGTGGTGTTCTGTTTGAACCCTCTCAATCATTTTAGTGGTTCCCTCAAAGGTCCCTGTGGTGTGTTGATCTTAGCTGGCTTCTAGGTGCCCACCAAGCTGTTCTCTCACTCCCCCTCCTCAGCAGGTCAGGGGGAGAAAACAAGATCAAAAAACTTCTAGGTCGAGCTAAGGACAGGGAAATCACTCATCAGTTACACTCATCGCCATAACAGACTCAATTTAGGGAAAATTAATTTAATTTATTGCCAATTAATAACAGAGTAGGATAATGAGAAAAACAAAACAAAAAAATCAATATAAAATATCACCAGTCATCATTCCCTCTCACTTCTTCCGAGGCTCAACTTCACTCCAGACTCTTCTACATCTTTCTGCCCAAAGCAGTGCAGGAGGATGGGGAAATGGGGAGTTTGTGATCAGTTCATAACACTTCAACTTTGCTACTCCTTCCTCCTCATATTCTTTCCCTGCTCCAGCTTGGGATTCTTCCCATGGGATAAAGTCCTTCATGAACTTCTCTGGTGTGGGTCCTTCCCGCAGGCTGCAGTTCAGAACCTGCTCCAGTGTGAGTCCCTTCCACAGTGTAGTCCTTCAGGAACAGACTGCTCCAGCATGAGTCCCACATGGACAGCAATTCCTGCCAGAAAACCTCCTCTGGCATGGGCTTCTTTCCACAGGATCATAGCTTCAGACATCCACCTGCTCTGGTGTAGGGTCCTCCACGGGCCACAGATGGGCATCTGCTCCACTGTGGACCTCCATAGGTTTCAGGGGGACAGCCTGCCTTACCACGGTCTTCATCATGGGCTGCAGGGGAATCTCTTCTGCGGTGCCTAGAGCAACTCCTTCTCTCCTTCTCCAATGACCTCGGTGTCTTCAGAGCTGTTTCTCTCACATTATCTTGCTTCTATGTCACAACTGCTGCACAATGGTTTTCCCCCTTCTTAAATATGTTATCACAGAAGCGCCACTAGCATTGCTGATGGGGCTGTGTCAGGTCTGTTTTAGAGCTGGTTAGAACTGGTTCTGTGTGATATGGGAGCAGCTTCTGATGTTTTCTCACAGAAGCCACCCCTGTAGACCCACACTTGCTACATAAACCACATATAGCCTCTCAACCTGTGATCTGAGACCATAGGACCCTGTTGTCTCCTGATTGAGTCAGCTGTTGTATCTAGGTGTGATGTATTATTTTTCCAGTCTCTTGTCTTTGCTTTTATGCTGAATAAACATTTACCCGACACCTTCACAAACAACATAACTTTTCATTCAAAAAATCACAAAACTATTAAGGTGGTAAGGGACTTCTGGAGACTGTCCAGTCCAATCCCCTGTTCAAAGCACAGCCAACTAGAACAGGTTGTTTGTGGCCATGTGCAGTCCAGTTTTTAATATCTCCAAGGATGAAGGCTTCACAACCTCTCTGGGCTGGTCGGTTCTAGTGTTCAACTATTCTCACAGTAAAAATGTGTTTTCTTAAATAGAATTTATTGTATTTCAATTGATGTTCACTGCCTGTTAGCCTTTCACTGAGAGAAGTCTGGCTTTGAATCACTTTTTTCAGACCATACTAATCCATGTTTTGGTGGCGGTTTCTCAGTGTTCCTATACCACAGGGCTATTTCTCTTCCCTTTTTGTTTTTCTGCTTCCCCTTGATTTAACCGAGAGTTGAGATAAGTTCTCCCTGACTTCAATTGTTTCAAGACTGATTACACATCTAAAGGATGGTTCAGCTATCTGTGGTAGTTCAACTGCAAGCTCTTGAGTTTAATTCAAGAACTACCAGGTAAAATTTTATCACCTGTGTTACACATGTCAGACTAGATCACAATAGGGGTTTTTAGCCTCTGAATCTATGATTCTCTTTTTCTCTCTTTGTCTTATATCCTTTTCTCTCCCAGTCTCACATACCTCCTTCTTCTATTGACCCTGACACAGAAGAGATTTATTTGGCTGTAATCCTTGTGTCTAGCATTTCCCTGTGTTTTAAATTAGTACAGTGGGATCAGCTTTTCCCATTCATCTCAGTAGGAGACTGGAGAGGCACAATACAGCTGTATTATGAGAGGAAGATGAAGGGAGGGGAAGTGTGGTAAAACTCACAGAATCTGTTATTTTAGTTTGACTACTAATTAGCAAAGCAGTTTGCAAAAGTGAAACTGTGATATATGTCACACTTTGGCTCTGTCTGCCTCCTGTTACTGATGAGGTGCTTGATTCATTGTGCTTATTTTTTCTTTCTCTTTCTCTCACCTCCTGTTGTGTGAGCACCAGCTCATCGGAGCCAGTGGCCATTAAGATGTTTCCTTGGCGAGAGCGGAGATGAGATGCCAGAATCTGGAATTTAACCATCTACATACACTATTCTTCCAAGGCTTTTTGTGTTTATCAGGCTAATGGTGTCAGAATACTGTTTAACACTTTAGGAGTATTTGATTCAACAGCATCTGGTTTGCAGGCCTTCATGGGACCTGTCAAGATTTCTTTTTGATTGACTGGAGGGCGCAGGCCAAGGAATCCCTTCTTCTGCAGTCTGAATGCATAGAAAAGGCTCTTTTCCTACTGGTAATCTTAGGCAGATCCAGGAATTAACCTATGTGAACCAGTTTGCAGAACAGATGATCTTGGAGACTTATTAGAGCTCACTGATATCAATTAAAAGATTGTTGTTTTTTCTGATTGGTCAGGCAGATTAATAAATGCCTGAATAATAAATGCTAAACCCATTGGTACAGGCACTGTTATCCGTGCTGCAGTCAAGTAGTACACAAGGACAACCTCTGTGATTAAAACACCTTGTAGGCGTGGTTGATGATTTGAAATATTCTTCAATGGAAAACTCACTTTTCAAAGATTAAATAGTAAGTTTGGTTTGGTTTGGTTTTCCCCCATTAAGAAACCATTCAATATACCAGAATCTGTTTGATCCTTTCCTAGATTTAGGTTATGTTCCCCATCCGAGACGCAAGATCCTACATCATAAATACAGCACAACACTTGCCACAGAGCCTGTAAAACACATTTGTAGGTTATAGGGCGTGTGTCAACTCCCTCAATTAAAGAAAATTAAGCCAGTATCCTTATCTCACTGTTTTCTTAAAAATGGTGTATGGGTAAACACCATAGCAGTGCTGTTTCTGGCACCATGATAGGCTACATCAGGGCCTTCTCCAGGATTGCCTTACTGCCAAGAATTCTTGATATAAGCACTTTTTAACTCCACCACAATGCATTTGCTTTATGAGATGTGTATGCAACTTCCACTTAAAGAATAAACACTGTGCTGAAAATAAATTAATTCCTCAGATAATTTCTCAATCAGATGTTACTTATACCACTGCTAGTTCCTCAGTAATTTCTTATCTATAAGACTTAGTATTTGTCCTGTGTGTGACCTTGGATATTTATCAACAACCAATTTATGGTGACTATTCCTTTGTAAAATCGCTAAGCTTCTTGGACCAGTCCTTAGACACAGACCTTCCCAAATCAAGTCCTCCAGATTTGTAGTCCCTAGTGTCAGCAGAGTAAAATACAATCAATTTTTGTGGTATGTTTATTCATATGAATTCTGATTATTCAAAATATCAAGTAATTTTTAAGAATAAAGAAAATTTAAATCCAGACAATGCTAGAACTTCATAATAGATTTACACTATCAAACATATACACATAAGCACACTAATTTGCATATATATGCATAGAAAACCTTATATGCAAATAAGGGCTCCAAAGCATCTGTCCGTCTTTATGTTTCCAAGAAACAGATTTCACGAGCCAAACTTTCAATCAACATTGAAGGCTTGGGGACAAAGACCACCAAAAAAGTTAATAGGAAATCAGGTGCCAAGATTATCCCTTGTCAAACTTCCTAGTCGCAAAGAGAGCAATGTGTATTAGCAGAGACAAAGAGATAATTAATGAGTTAAATGTTCAAGTTCATTTATAATGAGTGTGTTTTAGCATTCATTTCTATCAATGAAGAAGCCCACACAGTTAAAAAATAATCTTTAAAATTTCAAATAAATCCTTTTTTATGATGAATTTGCTTTTATAAACATCATTAATCATATCCATACATTATTTCAACTGCAAGGGAGACATTTAATTCCAGAGTCTTGAGTTCTCCTAATGTTGTTCTCATTAAATATCAGTAATTATCTCCAAGAGGTCCTACTGCTTTCATTGGACCAATCCTGGAACATCCACAGGGAATACTGGCAAATATTTATTCATAAGAGTAGCCTCACTCTTTTCAGTAGGTATGTTTATGTGAGTAGGTTTAGCTAGGCTTTCTTCTTCTGGTCCAACTAAAGGTCCATATTCATAACAACACTACAGTCAGAGTAAATTTCCAAGCAACATGAGTAACAGAGGCAAGAAGCAGGTTTTGCATTGTGAAGAAGTAAATGCAAGACAAAAATCAGACATTATTCCATGCAAACAAGTATCCAAATTTGCACGCTGTTTGAGGGTAGGTAGAGTAGCTACAAACAGTAGTGCAATTCAACCGAAAAGCTTTGATGGAAATAATGCCCTGAGTGTTGCTTCTAGTACTATGTTAGAAGCTGTCTGCTTTGTAAAACACTTATGAAAGGTAATTAGTGTTTCAATTAATGGTCTATCATTGTTCTGTAACACTTATACTCAAATGATCATTCTTTTCTGTCTTCTATAATTGCCCAATTATAGATCTTCAGAAGCTGTAACATTTGAAATGGAGCAGAATCTGTGTAAAATATGCTTTGTAACCATCTCGTTTTTACTTCCCAATTACTATTTTGGTGCTTTACATTCAGTTTTATTTTATAGATTCAGCTGCTGTTTCAACTTCATTGACTTAAACCATCTAAAGAACTGGCCTACGAATCAGATATATCTTCAACAGTGCTAACTTGGCATTGTAAGTTTACTTCAAGTATGCTGGGAGTTAATGCTGTGTGTTATTGGTAGCCATCCTGCCAGAATCAGTCACACACCAAGATCTTGATAAGATCCATCAGACACTTCACTAAAGGGAGAGTGACATTGGCCTAGGGGCAGTAGATAGTCTCATTGTTCTCTTTTGAAGCTGAATGTGACATCATTTTCCAGAGCTGTAAGCACCTTTTGCCTTCAACAGCTTTTGTCTAGCTGACTTCCTCCTCTTTACCCAGAAGGCCTCATGTTATTACTGCCAAAAGGTCATGACATCTTGTCTCGATCAGGAGCTACACACAAAATGCTTATGAGCCACAATTCAGTCACCCATGCAACATCCCATCTCTTTTTTCTTTTCTGTCTATTCTACTGCAAGCATTTTATTAGTCTGAAAGAGACTTGTATGGATTCAGGATGTGCTACCTTTATTTACACTGAATAATAAGCTAAGTGTATCTTATTTTTTCTCAGTGGTTTAAGTATTGTCTCAGCAGTATTGGAAAGTGCATATTTACTTCTGCAAACCTACATATGAAAGAACAACTGTGAAGCAGAAACTTGATGTCCTTTTCAACTGACGTCTCTGTGTCTTTGTCAGAAATGTCATTTTCTATGTGAATAAAACAGGAAGGGGAAAACAATAAAGTTTTGCAAGGATTGAATATCCACTGTAGACAAAAATTAAAATACCTGTTTTTTCAAATATACTCTAATTCATTACACTATTGCAATTGTCCTTGATCCTACTCTGTATTGTTTGTAAATTTGCTTTTATAGGCATGACATCACATCAGATGTTATGGTAACTGTGGCAAGAGGCTTTACTTTCTTAGTGTGGACTTGTTATCTCAGTGAGTTCAGGCAAAGGTGCCACTCACTTGGCTGCTGAAGATTTCATAATGTTGTCAATGGGAACATCTGTTTCTAAGTTGTATTTTGTACTTTGGAAGTGACCCAGAGAGCAGCATACATAAAGATTGCCCTCTCACATTCAGGGACTGCCAGCAGCCACTGTGTGTGGAGTAACTTTGGGACTCAGAGGTTTTCTTAGGTCACACTTCCATGATGGGGTTATGGTCTTAGAGCCTGAGAAATCACCATGAAATTCAACAACTAATAGTAAACCATATTTTGTTGACGTGCTACAGGCACTCTGTCAGATTTAAATGACTTTCTGCATAGATGCAAGAACTTCTGGATCAGGAGTTTTTCTCAGAGATAATTCCCTGTGGTTTTGGATTTGCATTGAGGCATATATTGTCTGTCAGGATATGAAAAAGTTAAGTTTTATGTGGCAAGCAAGAATTCCTCCCATGTACCTCAGAGCACAATCATTTAGGGGGGTTGGACAAGACATAAGGACTATTCATAAAACAGGACTTTGCATGTTATCAAGATCATGAAAGAAATTCATCCTTTCTCCTTTGTGTCCTTCCTAATAGCCTTCCAAAATATTACATATATCATTTGCTGTAGAAGTTACTGCATAGTAAGTAATGTTAGAATAGCACGACTGCTTAAACATGGCTGTGGAAGGACAACACCAACTGACCTATAACTGAAATAGTTCAGCCAGCTACTTTGCCTCATGCCCTTCTAACAGTTCAATTCTCAATAGATTTGTTCCTCAGAGCAGACAGAAGGTAAGATTTTACTCAATTAATCATAGCTGCTTAAAATTTAGGCTTTCAGTGTAAGCAAATTCCATGGGCTCCTTCTGTGGTTAATGAAGCTACAGAAATATTTTGAAAATAATAATTGCATCCTGTAACAGGTGCCTAAAGCAGGGTGCCTTTGGAGCTATCTATTTCCATCTCTTAAGTATGAAGTCAGCAGCACTCATTTAGATCAGCTTTTAGGTGAGATAAATCCCATGTTCTGTGACAAAGCCGCATGTGTTGTTCAAGCATGACAAAACCTGTGTTAACTATGTTTTCTGATGCCTCCTGGCCATGTGCTCCTTACCAGTGACTGGACAGATCTTTCTCTTTTTCTTGTGGTCTCATTTTCTCATCCAACTCTTTGATATAATTCTTCCTTCAGTGATATAACCCCTCCATGTTTTAGGGACAATTCGCTTTCACTGAGCAAAATAATTCACAAACCTGGTGACCAAAAAAAAAAAAAAAAAAAAGAACCTCCCTCCAAACAATGTTTTGAAATTCATCATTTTCTTCCTTCTCTGCATTTTTAACTTTAGATAAAGATTTTTTTCCTGTAGTCTTTGGATTCATTTCTCACTCCTTGTACTGTGGTTTACATTATGCATTTTAGCAGTTTGTCTCTGCTAAAAATAAGTGTTATAATTTTGAATATAATTAGATTTGTTCCACACAATTGCATATAAATGTAATTCCAAGGTGTTTTTAGAACTCCTCTGTTCCTTATTGATGGATTAGTACCAGGGTCTGTTTAGAAATGGTGCTTTTCTCTGAGGTAATGTTATTCATGAATCTCAGTCCTACTTCCCCCTTATTTTTGCTACAGCTTCTGCCCAGCATTTTGCTAAAACTGGGAGCATTGGCAAGAGGCTGCCTTGGCAACTGATAGCAAATTAACTTTTGGTTAGCCTACAAGGCGTATTTATTCTGGGACTTTAAACTTTAAATGAAAGCATGGATCATCTGAAATGTGTTTCTTGGAAATGGAAGAATGAACAGCTGTTTCATGCTCCTTCTTTTAAATCTCTGAGAGTTGGAGCCCTGGTCGTAGGCAGCTTTAAATAACATTTAAGGATGGAGAAAATAGCAGCCTTCTAGTCTACTGTGATTCGCTTGCAGAACTGATCTAAGATGGAGGTTTAAATGAGCTGGCAGACTTTTAACTCAGTGGTGTGAATTTTGAATTTATTCTTTTCTTCATACAAATCATGTATGAAAGCTTAATCTTGATTCTTTTTTTTTTTTTTTTTTCTCCCTCCTTTCTTTTTCATAGTATCACATGTGGTTCATTATAAATTAGATTTTTTTTTTTTTTTCATTTGGAGAAGATGACAGCTACTGCTTTTTATAACAAACATGATCCTAACTTCTAGACATGAAAGATACATCTCTAGAAAATCAAACCTTGTGTAGGTAGGGAATGAGTTGTGGACTAAGTGATGATATGATGAATGTCAATCCAAGGAACTTGAAAAATTAAATACTCTGGTAGCTTTGTGTTTATATGCAATCCCTAAAAGCGGTCCTGCCTCTCCAGCAAAACTCTAAATTTCCATAGTCATGTCAGTTTTCCCTGCCATGGAAGAACATTCAAAGGAAAACATAGAAAAGCAGTCCAGACAGCACAAAGAAAGCAAAAGATTTCAGACCCACTGGGTTTGTTATGGCTTCTCTTTGTGGGACCCTCACCGAACATTGTGCCACATGAGATAGAATAAACACCAAGACATCTGCCCTGTCCCATAATCTTCAGATTCATGGATAACTGAACTCCTCCAGCAATTTTCAGAGTGATATTTTAAAACAGAGACCAGTATTCCCTCCAAGACTCTTGTTCAAGCTGAACCATAATAAAACCACATTCATAGTTTCATGGATTTAGAGGTCAAAATTTAAAGCCTGATGTGTACAAAATTCATCCAAGAGTGAGGAAGACTGATCTCATTGTTGTCCACTCAATGTTTAATACGCTGATAAAGTAATTATAAAACCTAAACATACTCAGCAATCTGTGTGACATTTCATAGTTGGTTCATAAACTATTTGGACATCCTAACTTGAAGCTCTTGCTTACCTCCTCATCTTCCATACCCTTACATTTTTTTTTTAATTTCTAATTGTTCAGTAGCCTAGCTCTGGTAAGCCTGGGAAGGTGTTTTGTTCAGGCTGATTTCATTGGTGAGATGTTTTCTTCAGGCTTTTCTGATGAGTTGAGATGTGAAAATCAGTGTGAGGATGCCCTGAAACATAAACCTCTTGCCCTCTGGAAATTAAAAAGGTCTAGTTGCTTATTTAATTGTGTTTTAATGGAAATCATCTATAAAAGTGATGCATGTAGCAAAGAAATTGGACTTTTCAAGACTCCTTGTTTCAGGGCTGCTGTTCTGAAGATTCTGAAATCTGTAAAGTGCCTCTGTGTTAGTTCAGCAAAGAAGATTTTACTTGAACTCAGAGGAGCTGTCTCAGATAAATGTTAGGATGTCTTGTTCTTGTATTTCTTTTTCCCCCTTCTTTTTGCCAGGGAAGAATTAGGTTATGAATGCCAAAGCCCTGATAGAATTAAATCTGGCCAGGAATGTCAAGGGCAACAAGAAAGGCTTCTATAGGTATGCCAGTGATAAAAGGAAGACTGGGAACAATATAAGCCCTCTCTGGAAGGAAACGAGAGATCTGGTTACCTGGGGTATGGAGATGGATGAGGTACTCAATGATTTTTTTTGCTTCAGTCTTCACTGGCAAGGGCTCCAGTTACATGGCCCAAGTCCTAGAAGGCAAAGCTGGGGACTGGGAGAATGAAGAACTGCCCACTGTAGGAGAAAACCAGGTTCTAGACCATCTAAGGAAGCAAAAGGTGCCCAAGTCCATGGGACTTGATGACATGCATCCAAAGATCCTGAGGGAAATGGCAGATGAAGTGGTTAAGCCACTGTCAATCATATTTGAGAAGTTTTGGCAGTCTGGTGAAGTTCTCACTGACTGGAAAAAGGGACACATAACCCCCATTTTTAAAAAGAGAAAAAAAGAAGACCCAGGGAACTACAGTCCAGTTTATCTCACCTGTGTGCCAAGCAAGATCATGAACTGGATCTTCCTGGAAACGAAGTTAGGGCACATGGAAAAGAAGAAGGTGACTGGTGACAGCCAGCATGGCTTCACTAAGGGCAAATCATGCCCGACAAAATTCGTGGCCTCATATGACAGGGATACAACATTGATGGATAAGAAAAGAGCAACCAACATCATCTACCTGGAATTCTGCAAAGCATTTTACACTGTTCCACATGATATCATTGTCTCTAAATTGGAGAGAAATGGATTTGATGGATGGACCACTCAGTGGATGAGGAATTGGCTGGATGGTTGCACTCAAAGAGAGGTGGTCAACGACTTGAAATCCAATTGGAGAACAGTGATGAGTGGCATTCCTCAAGGGTCAGTATTGGGATTGGTGCTGTTTAACAACTTTGTTGGTGACTTGGACAGTAGGATTGAGTGCACCCTCTGCAAGTTTGCCAGTGACACCAAGCTGTGTGATTCAGTTGACACACTGAAGGGAAGGCATGCCATTCATGGGGACCTTGCAATGCTTGAGAAATGAAATAGAACTACCATAGTATCACAATTTTAAAGATGTCACAAAACTGTCCTCCTGAAATGTCATGTACCAACTCTCTTATCCAAGATTTTCTGTCATCTGAGGTATGTAATTTTTGAGTAAATCCTTTCACCTGAGGCTTTCTTCTCCTGAGATCCAGTAGCTTATGCATTTCTTGCCAGTGGGATGTTTATTTGACTATCAAATAACATTATTCTTTTTGTTTATATGATTAATTGGAAAAGGAAAAAGGAAAAGGGAAAGAGAGGGGAAGAGAACAGGGAAAGGGAAAAGGGAAAGGGGAAGGGAAAGGGAAAGAGGAAAAGGGAAGACCATGCCCTAAGACAAACAGATGAAACAAAACTATCTTAATACTCTTGCTTGCTGTTTCTCATCCATGAGCTCCTTATTGTCTGGGTTCACAGGAAATTGAAAAGTGACTGTTTACTTTTGTATGATTTCAGTAAATCTTTCAGTTGATTTTTTTTTCTTAATTTGCATCTCCTCTGTTATCTTCCATTGTCATAAACATGTAGTAACTAATGAACACTTTCCAATTTCAATAACTGTATTACATCTTCTTTTCTTTCTCCTGGCATCTCTAAGAATGATCTCCAAACACAAAATCTACATAATTCTCCTTCAAATGTTTTATCAGGAAGGTATTTTATTTTACCAATAAAGTCCAAATAAGCAAATAACTAGTCTGTAAGTACATTATAATTACGGATTACAAACTAATTAGAGAGTTATTTATGCCTGAAGACTACGTACTAATTATACATGAAGTTATTATGGAAAAACTGGCAAGTGCTATAGAAGCAATTGCTATAAAATTATAAGTAGATGCTATTTGATTTTATGATTATTTGCACCATATGAAATAACAAGTTGCCAAAAATCAGGCTGGTTTTTTGCATCTGATAGCTTTGACTTTTTAATACCATTAAGTCTCCTAGCATGCCAAGAAACATTTCACAATTGCTGTGCAAAGGCACAGGCTTCTGAGCACCTTCCCATAGTACATTAAGTGCCATAACAAACATCTGCTACATGGAGTTCATTCCACTTCAGTCTTAACCCAGGGGAAAATAATCTTTGTGTAGTCTCTTCTTTCAGTCAGGTTTTTTTTTTTTTTTTTTTTCATTTTTTTTTCTTCCTTTTTTTTTTTTTTTTTCCTAATTGTTGGTTTAAGGTGCCCTCTGGTCTACATGCTTGTCAGAGATGGCAAGCTGTGCTCTGTCAGCTAGGAATGGAAGTAGTGATGTTTGTGATAGACCCAGGAATCTGATGGAGTTTATTTCACAGCCTGAGGACCAGCCAATCAAAGGACTGTTTCCTGCACAAATGACTGAAAGTGTCCTTTTGCCAGAGGAGAGTCAGAGCCAGTTATGATTTTCAATCTCAAGTTTTAAGACTCTCTCAAAGGAGACAGACATTCATATGTTGAGAACATCCTGAATAATCAAAGGTCGAAAAGGGACTTAATACATTAAATTATATTAAATAAAACTTTTTGTTTTAATTAACTATGTCTCCTTAATTTGAAAAGGCTAATTTCAGTGGGGTAGTGGATAAATTACTCTAACGTTTCAGTACTGAGCCAAAATAAATAAACAAAAAAGTTCATGCTGTCCAAAACTAAAGTGCATATATGCATACATGAAAATATATTTTCCTGCCAAATCTGTAATATTTGAATGAAGGAAAACATTTTGTACAGGTGAAAGTAAAGTAGTTCATAGATAAACATTTGTAGTAAAAATCAGGAGAAGAAAAATTTGACTCTGTAATGTGGCACTGGTGGTCCATGATGTTCTTAAGAAATTTTTTTAAGAAAGTGAGAAATCCATTTCTTTACTCATTTGTTCTAGAAGGGAAGTCAATCCCATGATATCAAGTGATGATGAAGCTGTTGCATAACTTTCTGACCCAATTAGGTTTTAAATATTTCATAGTAAATGAGACAGAGTCATTAGGAGAGATTGAGGGATACTCAGACCTTTCAGAAGGTTTTATGAGGACACAAGAAAGCTTGTTTCAAACACTTCTGTAGGTTCAGACAGAGGACTTGGATAGTGCTGGCTAACAATGGACCCCAGACACATAAACTGGAGATGTTTAAAGAAGGTGCCTCTCAGTCTTTCCTGTCATAGCTGTAAGGCTTTGTATGTTTATTTTACTGGTCATTCTGTGGTGTATGTCAGTGGTCGGGATACCATCTTCCGGGACAAAATGTCTAGATCCCAGTCCCTTTTTCAGATAGTATTTCATGAAAAGGAATGCAGCTTCAAGAGGAAGCACTGGAAACATAAACAAAAGCAGAGTGGTTGGAGCACTTTTCTTAGGTAAAATGGGAGAAGAGTTCCAAACCATTTAGAGAATTATGGCTGGTCTCTCACAGGCTGGTCAGCACTCATTTGGACACTGGAAAAAAGAAAAACAATGTCTGCCTCAGTTCTTTTCTGACTTCAGTTAGAAACTGTTTTTGTTCTCTCCCTAGCCCTGGTTGAAATTTTTCAGTGAATTAAGGTCAAATTATCAAAGCAGTTTAAAGATGTCTATAATGCCATTGTTGGTGAAAGACTTATGCTCTGAATAAAAGGTGTTCAGGTCTATATTTAAGAGACCTTAGTTTATAACTGCTTTAAAAACTTCCTCTTTCTCTAATTCGAAGGAGTTGGGGGAAATAGTGCTACCTCACTGTAAAGGGCAGTTTTTTCTTGATTATTCTTTATTATTTATTGATTATTCTTCATTTAACCATTTAAGATGGTTAAAACATTTTAATATGTCATTCATCCTATGGGTGAACTGATCAATGTCTTTTATATTACATAGTAATCATCTCTGGAGATTGTCACTGAATCACGTGGGTCAAGTTTTCAAAAAGTATTAATTGATTTTAATTTTTCCTGCACTTTGGTATTAAATATGAAGCTTTTTAAAAAGTTTTATTGTTTCAAGTGGCAACCAACTACAGCTCCTGCTAGAGTCAGTGAGAATGATGGTGAGTTACCCACATCATTAGGTGGTTTTAAAAATATTAACCATATGATCCAGATAATTAACCAGTGTAAATAATGTCAAAGGAGCTATTTCAATTCAGTCTATATGAGGATCTAATGCATGGAGTATTTTTACCTAAGTGAAGTCCTTGAGCAACTTTTGCCCTTTTGAATAAGTTGCTTCTCCTTATGTCTTCAAGGCTATAATGTTCAAAAAAAAAACAAACCAAAACAAAACAAAACCACATTAATAGCAGCAAAGCTATTTTATTAAATCACAGTGTTTTTTCTTGACATTGTTATTATAATAAAATTGCTTATAACATAAGGTCATGTTTTTAGAGGTATAGGTGCTTAATATTTCCACAAGCAATTCATAAGATTCAGAGAGTGCCTTGTGGGATCTAGTTATTTTTCTAGTAGACTTCTCACTGTAACCCAGAAGTGGTGTTCAGCATTATCAAAAAAAAAAACCAAAATGAAACAAACGAGCAACAGACTATATTTGCCTTGTTTGAACTCTGCATGCAAGTCTCTCTGTATGTTTTTACAGAGGAAACCATGTGGACTGGAGTCCTGATACTTTGACAGAGGGGAATTGCAATGTCCATTTTCTCCATCTCTAGGGGTCATTAATTTTTTATGAAGGGAAAAGGAGCATTTTGACATTTGGTAAGGACAGTTTCTAATTAAGGTTTGGATTGAACAAGGCACTTAAGTTCTAATGGGACTCAGATACATGTCTGACTGGAATCCTGCCCTGCCCTGTCCCCAATTTTCCATCTAGACACTAAACTGCAGAGTCAGTTTCTTTCTTATTCACTCTTCTTCTGACCCCACAAGCTTTTCTCACAGCAGCTTATCTCACAGGGCAGGCTCAGAGGCTATTGTTATTCAGTGTATGTTGCCAGGTTATGTTATACACAATCTACACTACAGGCACCTAGCACAGTTAGTAATAGCATAGACAATAAGAACTACTGGAGTAAGTGAGAAGACCAAATTGCTCACTGAAGGCAAGTCTTCTACTTATTGGGGAAATATATCAGCATCTAAGTTGCAGGCTCAGCCTTGCAGACAGTGTAAATGCACATATGGTCCTTTTGCTGACAATACTTAAATCAAAGAAGGTGTTTTGAGTTACAGAACATACTGAACTACTGATTAAAATTAAACATTTAGAATGATAGCACTTATTAGATTATTCCAACACAGTTAGAATAAATAAGATGTGAGAACTTATTAAAAAAACCCAAACAGGTTGTCTGTAAATAACCTGTCCTTATTAAAATAGTTGTGTAGCTTTCCCTGGTGAGAATAATGCTGCACACACATTTCTAGTGCTCAGCCTGGAAGATTAATAATATTTTAGGATCTCTTTAGGTAACTGGAGCTCCAAGTGTGAAATATGGTATATTGCAATTGTATAAAATGACCATCAGATTTCATTGTCTTTTGTTGCTGGAAGATTGCACTGCCCTGTTTACTCTCCAGGGTGCTTTATGGTAACATTTTTCCATGTGCTATCCTGCAAGTCTAAAAAAAAAAAAAAAAAGTAGATATTGAAGTGAGTCCTGTTAATGTGGTAAGGTTTACTTACCTGGATCCAGGGAAATAGTGAAGACAGAGCTTGAGAGAAAAAGTCAAGATAGGCTGACATAAAGTTGAACAATGGTACTGCTGCTTGCCGATGTGTTTTAGGGAAAGAGTCAAACTTTCTCAGTCCTTTGGAGTAGTTGTTGCTGATATATACCTAGGGGGTTTGTGCTGAAGATATTAGAGTAGGGTTTAGCTGCAAGTGTGTAAGTTACAGAAAGTTTAAGCTTTCAGACCCAGTCATTTGTCTGTGATTCCCATTGGCTGGTTTGTTGTATCTCCTTTCTCAGAATAAAGATATTTCTCAATAGACAGTCAGAAGTATTTTTCTTTTCCCTACACTGATGCCAGAAGTTCTTCAGAGAGTTCTGAATTACTGTCTAGGAACCTGCTGTCTAAAACCTAGCCAATATGGTGTTAAATCATGTTTGGTTTTGATTTTTATCTTTTTTTTTTTTTTTTAATTATCATTCAGCTGTTGCATACTCATGAATTAAAATATTTTTCTTTCATTCTCAGGTCTATTGTCAGTTATATTTAATGTTTTACTTTTTGTCATTTCAGAAATAGTAATGGGACATAGATCAGTTTATGGTTTTGTCAACTGTATGAACAAATGCAATTTCTTTCTAATAATAGTTTAAAAAGTAATACAATAGAGTGACCCCCATTGTAAAGTTTTGATTTCTGCTAGTGAAAAAAAGAATATGAAGAGGCCATTTCACAGAGAAAATTTTGCAATTCTGGAACATTATAGTGATCTCAGATTATGTTGTTTTCAGTCCATGTGAATGCCGAAAAGTGATTTACAATTTAATGTTCATCAGTGACGAAGCCCTCTTATTTATTCTGCAACAAGAGATATTCTACAGCCTTATGTTTATAGGATGAATAGAAATGCGAGGGAGATTAATGATTCATTTTTATGTAATGGAAACTCACAGAAGAAAGAAAATAAAGTCATCTGAAGTTGATCATATCACAATTAAAGGCCAGACCTAATGTATACAGTCTAACTAGTGTAAGACATTGTACTGTCCCAAATTACTTTGAGCATCTAAAGTTAGAAATGTATCATGCTTCCTGAAATGTAAGGATCTATACTTAAAAGTCATCTAGTAATCTGGACAAGAAGGGGAAGAAGTCAAAAAAGAGGTCACAAAATAAGCCATATGTTCAGGAAATGACAAGCACAAATTTTCCAGATATCCTTGCCCTTAAAGAATCCCCTGCTGGATCCTCAAAACAGAGAGGTAATGGAGAGTCCCTGAATACAACATTTGCCTTCTATTGTTTCAGCTGAATCACGGCCTTTAAGGCCCTTTCATTTACTTAAGAATAAGATTCTCATTATAGAGTGAGATCTAATATTTGAACCATTTGATAGAATGGTTTGGGTTGGAAGGGACCTTAAAGATCATCTAGTTCCAAACCCCCTGCCATGGTCAGGAACACTTTCCACTAGACCAGATTGCTCAAGATCCTATCCAACCTGGCGTTGACCATTTCCAGGGAGGAATTTATGCTGCAATATTTTTTTTTTTTATTTTATGATTTAGACTGCTTCGTCTCAAATACTACAAAAAGTTGCCTTTTAGTAAGTTTCAAATTCTAGATGTCAAAGTCATAGTCCTAACTTCTAGCAATGCTTTTCAATAATTTCCGTATTTTAAATTATTAGATCTTAACAGTATAATTCCAATCTTCTGGTAGAAAACAATGCCATCAGAAATTTTTTCACCAGATCTGGTCACTAGCTCTTTGTATTGTAAATGTCATCACCTTCAGATGAGTCTGTACCTTACAGAATGAGCCACCCAGTGAGCGCTGTTAGCAAAATCATAGCTTTCCTATCAGGTGAACTGATAGGGCCCTGAAAATTGGGGTTCTGCTGTCTGCTGCCTCTGTAGGAATAAATTTATTGCCTGTATCACATTAATTATATGTTATGTTACACTCTAAGGACTGTTAGCTACTTTGCATACATACCACAATGGCAAGACATAGCCCTAACATTTTTTAAAAAACCTAAAAGTGGTAAATAAAGCTGGAACAAGACATAGCCCTATCATTTTTTAAAAAACCTAAAAGTGGTAAATAAAGCTGGAAGTACTTTTTTTTTTCATGCAACATAAAATATGAGTTATCTGGGTATCTCTGCTAGGAAAAAAAATAAAAAAGGTTTGCATTTCATAGATGTAACCTTAGCGTTATAAATTACTCTGTTTGGCTTGAAGATGTTTACGCCTGCCTGCAGCTCTTTAGCTATAATTAAAAGAGTTTCAGGTCACTCAGTCTGCATTTTAAATCCTTACAGCTTCAGGGTGCTCATCATACGGAAAGATTTTGTTATGAAGAAGAGGATTCAGCATTTAATGTATTTTGCTTTTAACTGTTAACAACTAACTAGAAAAGTATTTTTGTTCACTTGTTTGGTTAGTTTTTGTGCTAAAGGGAGCAAGTAATGGCTTTAAGAACAGATTTACACAATGAGCATATACAAGTAATGTGGACATTTTACTGACATTTTTTAGGAGAAAAAGAAATAGACAGAGACCTGTCAAATGTAAGCACAGGAAATTATCCTCAGATGAATGAAGCCCCTTCTTTCCACCCCTACAGTTAGTAGGAGCTTGAAGGAAACATCCTTCAGTCTGGGGTCTTTTACAGCATTAAACACAGCATCAGCTTCAAATAGGTGGGGAACTCCTGCACTGCTAAATCATCTGTGAAGAATTGAGCAAGTACATGCTGCAAGGTAGTGCAGAACAGTCCTGTTCTGTGTCTTAGTTTTGATCATCAGATGGGCAGGAAAGCAGGATAAGGCAGAAAATGTAGGAATGTCAAAAGAAACAAAACAAAGACTGCAAGAAGTGATAACATTTTTAATTGAAAACCCCTTTTCCTTCATTTCCTTGCCCAACAACTCCTTGATATTTAATTTTTCCTGAACAATGACTATAAACATTCACACTTCACATGCATTTGGGAATCTCTCATCAACTGTAACCTCGGTCTAGGTGGAAGTCACATGATTAAATCTGAAAGTTCACAGTGTAGGTAATTCCATGAGAAAAAAGTCACAGCACTGAGAAAAAAGTCACACAGTTACAGCACCCTGGCCAACAGAGACAACAAAATTGAGGATCCTTCTGAAATATATCTTTTTCATCCAGGGGTTCTCATCCAAAATTGCAGCTACTGTATTAATTAAACTTCAAGATATCCCTTAAATATAATGGGAGCCAGGATGGCAAATTTACATAAACACACATGCAAGGGAAAGTGATGGGGAGATACTTATGTCCCCACAGTGTCATCTAGCGCCACTTCTGTGTTTCAGAGATACCTCACATGACCACCAGCTGCTGTTCCAAAATAATGAGAATCTGTCATAATTCCAGACCATGCAGAGGTCTTGGATTTCATAAATTATCTCAGAAGGCACTATATTTCAATGCTTAAATAAATATTCTTAATTTAGGAAATATGAATTTGACATCTTATGGCAAGAAACACCCATACTTCCACAAGCTCTTTATATTGTGTAGGCATGTAAAATAATGTTTCTAGAAGACAGTGAAACACTTAACTCAGGAATTTCTGTGTTACGCTAACTCCATTTTTCCAATCTACTGTGGCCATTTTCTTTTATTTTATTAAAAAACAAAACAAAACAAAACAAACACCCTGTGGTAAAATAAGAGCAAAATGCCTTCACTATGAGCACAGTTACTCTAGCATTGCTTTGTGGTATTAAAAATAATCTTATCTGCCCTAGAGGAACAGATTTCAAGAAGATAAAAAAAGAAAAAAAAAATCTGCTGTTTATAACCATTCAAAAAATAAATGTACCATTTCTTTCTGCTTAATAGTACACATCAAAAAAGTCAAACATTAAGAGCTGATCCAACTGTTTTAGTTGCTGGAGCTGCAAAACTCGATTTCTTGACTAATTGGAAGCCTGTAGTTAAACCCAGGGCAGGAAAACTGAGCTTGAAGAAGAATTCGATGCAGTATAGAAGGGTAAAGACATGGAGGTAAACAGGCTGTATATAAAGTGATCTGTAAACTGTACAGAGGGAATAAAAATAAAACAACGCCTCAAAACCCAAACAAACAACGAGGATTGAAAAAAAGGGAAGAAATAGCCAGATGGCCACAAATCTCACAAGTTTGTGAACTGAAAGTTGAATCATCATAGTCACGTAAGAGCAGTGAAGGTGAATGTTAAGGTAATTCACCAGTTGAGAACATTTTTTTAAGGACAGTCCTTGAAGGATTCAGAAAAGGGCCTTTCTCCAAGCTATATTCCTGTCCGAATGTTCATTCACAGTGAAAAGGTGACAGCATAATAAAGTAGCACTGATGTTTATAAATATGCCATTAGTTTCAAAGTCCCTGGTTAAAATAGTTAGGAACTGCAGCATCTGGCTATATGTATATGTATATATGACTCTGAAAACACAGAAATATTAACCAATAATTAGACATCACTAAGCTGTAAGAAAATACTAACATCCCTCATTTATCAAGGGAAATGAGGAGTGGAGAGGAAACAGACATTTCCTGAAGTTACAGAGGGAACTCTGGAGTCAAGAGAAAGAAGAGTGAGCACAAAGGTTAGGACACAGAGCCAAGATTAATGCAGGCTCTTGGAGGGATTTAAAGGGTCTTGACTTATCATTTTGGAGCAACGTGCTGAATGTGGGGTCAGACTGGAGTGACTCACACAGTCTAGGCAGCCAGATTACATAAAATAATTCTGAGAATTGCTGCTCTGTCTGTCTAACCCATCTACATTTTGAAGTTTGCCAAATCAGGAATTTCATTAGCAAGACTAGAGATGTCAGGCTGCCTGATTGTGTAAATAACTGCTTATGGAAGACAGAAATAAACATCTTTCTATCACAAGGAGCTTTTCTTGAAATTCTACAATCTTTATTACTGCTCAGTCTTGACAAGTTGTCATCATGGCATCTCTTTACCCACTATGGACAAGGTGTGCACACAGAGGATTTGGCCTCCTTGGTATATCACAGTGACTGGAGTTCAGGCAGTGGACTTTCCTCTTTCCATGTCCCTGCTTTGAAGCTGGACAATGGTATAGTTTTGTGAGGATAGGGGGCAGGTGGGTTGCAATTTCTATGGCCTAAAAATAACAGCTTTTAAAATGACGCTGAGGAGGTGGAAAGATATGACAATAGAACACAAGTGAATACTCTGTAAGAAACTGGAAACTGAAATGGAGAGATATGACCTGACATACAGAATCAGCACGACTGGCACATGATTTATTGATTATGGCCTGTCATATGAGAGGGCCTCAGCTAGCTGAAAAGCACAAAGCAAAACAGTATTTTTCTCTCTATAGAATTTGGCATTTGGAAATTGCATACACTTTACCTTTACAGTGATTGCTCTCTCCACACAAAGGAATATGTGGCTTTGCTTTTGAAGGCAGGCATGGTGTAAATGGTGTGATTTTTTTTAGCTGTCATCACAAAAAGATGTGGATTATACTATTGATTCACACAGATAATTTGGAGGGCCAGAAAAATAATTGATGGGGAGCAGATGAGTGCAAAATCTGCATGCATTTGTGAATATGGAACAAAATATTGCAAGAATACAAAAAACACCACCATGAACAAAACCATTATTTCATCTCCTCTGAATGCACTAGTTTTTTCTGCATAAACTGCTGAGCCACTCTTTTGTGATCCTACCTTTTTTCTTGATTTGGACAGTAACATGTATAATCTGTACTCCTAAACCTGACAAATTACTTCAGGTTAATATATCTGTAGCAAAATAGCCCAAAAGAAAATAGTCACACAGGGAATGATCCAACTGAAGCCCTTTTGAAGTCAATGGAAATTTGTCTTCTAGAATCTGATCTAACATCAGTAAACAACAGGAAGTTAGGCAGAGGCCACCAAAGTGCTTGGGGTTGGAATGTAGCCTGTGAGCACAGTCTGAGGACCAAGTGGTTGTACAGCCTGAAGAATAAGTGGCACTGGCGGGTCTAGCAGCAGCCCCCAGTACACTGTAGGGAGATCACCAAGAAGATGGATCCAGGTTCTTCATAGTGGTGTGTGGTGAGAGGGTGAGCAACAGCGGGCATAAGTTGAAAAAAAAAAATTATATTGGATATAAGGAGAAAAATTTTCCCCTCAAGAACAATCAGACAACAGAGCAGGTGGTCTAGGGAAGTTGTGTTATCTCCATCTTTGAAGATTTTCAAGACCCAATGGGATAGAGCCCTGAGCAACCTGGTCTGACCTTGTAAGTGACACTCCTTGAGCAGGAGTTTGGGCTAGGAACCTCCTGAGGTTCCTTCACACCTGAGTTATCCTATGATCTTCATACCTAAGTGCTTCAAGAATTCATGTTAGCTCAAAGATGTATTAGTGGTATACATACTTATCAGAAGACTAAATATAGAAATAACATGAAAATATATACATATATTTTATGTTTTATTATTCTTAGGGTGGCTATTTCAGACTTTAGTATTGGAATGTTTTATTAAAATATACTTAATTACTAGGAGGAAACGTGATTATCTTAACAGATAATCCAGTTTTTCACAGAACAAGTCAAACTGGTAGATGTTGGTGCTTGGACATTTATATGTATGTGGGCTTTAAAGAAGACTGCTCTCATTTATGGTAATGCCGCTTTCACATATATAACTGGTATCCTAGAAACTGTTGCAAACTGACATTTATGCATCACATATAAGGAAATAAATACCTTCTTTACAGTTACATTTTTTTTACTTGAGAAGAAAAATAATTATTTCAATTTTTTGAATAGGATTTTTAAAATCATTTCAATTTAAGTATTTCTTGGAGTGTAAGGGAGTATGCACACTACAAATCCAGGAACACTTCAAACTCAGAATAACCTACAATGTTTTAATAAGTAACTCTGGATGAACTTACAGGATATTATGGATCTCCTTGTAAGCTGCTAAGGGGCCATAATACTGATAACCAACTTGTGTGCTTAGAACAATAAAGGGTATCTCACTCTCTCACAGTGCAACGTGCTGCAAATTTAGCCAAAGAGATCTGTCAGGATCCTGAGTATATCTCTGCAGGGTTCGTGGCACTCTCCTTTGCCTCCACAATGTGGTTAAATAAACAAAAACTAGCCTAAATATCAAATATTCAAAGTAATAAGTTTCATTTACTTTCTTAGGGGCTCAAACATCATTTTACTGGGGCCTAATTAAGACTACAAATAAAATCAGCAGGGAAGTATTTTACCAAATTCTTAACCTATAAAATATTTGCATTGTTTTCTTTTTAATTTCACTGTAATTTCTACTTACATGTCCTTACAGTATTTTTTTCCTTTATATCTATTTGAATGATGTAGACCTGGTTTCAGTACCTTCTATTAGTGTGGAGGCCCTCTGTTCATATGAATGATTTAATGGCTAGATCATCTAGAGCTAAACCGTATCTCATACAGCTGACAAATCTTAAATTCAAGTTTTTGAAATTTAGTGCCTACATTTCTAGCCAGACCTACAGACGTCTACTGAAATGATTTCTTAGGAATAGTTCTAAAAGATAACCCTGAGCTCCAGAAAGTTATTTCAAGATGATGTAATTGTGCACCACTAAATCTTGATGCAGAAAAGAAAAATTAATGAAAAGTCATGAGTGAGTGGTAACATATCCTAAACAGTTTCTCAGGAAAGCAAAATGGAGAATAACAAGTCACAGACTCAGCACTGATTGATCATTTTTGCTGTATAATTAATCAAAGGATCAGAAAGACCCATTAATTACTGTGTCCTTAGCATTTTGAATTGTTAACTGACAGGTCTTCTAGACAAGCAAGAAAAAACTACACATAGACTAAGAAATTATACAGCACAGTAGAATTCATCCTTGGTATGAAGAAGCAGACAGTGTTATTATCTTCCATCTCCACCTTTTCCTTTATTGTTTTCCATTTGTTAACCTGTGTATGTAGTTTAGAGGACATTCCCCTTTCCCATCACCTGTCAATTTAAGAGTTAGAACAGGGTCAAATGTAAATCACACAGTTTTTATAAATTGAGTTTATAGTTTTTCATTCCATATTTTTTTTGTATTCAATTTCGGGACTGGTCAAGGATTACTTAGTTTCTAAAGTGTGATGCATTTGGCACAGTATATCTTAGTCTGGCTAGCTATTTCCTCTGCCTATTTCAGCTGAAATTTTTTTCAATTAACTACTGAGCTCATACTAGGGTCTTTAAACTAGTAGAAATGTTCTTCAGAGAGAATAATAAAAGCATTGATGCAGAGTCTCAGCTAACTGAGAATCACAGGGTACAATCTGAAAGGAGTATTAAAAATGATAAATTACCATGATTCCATGGCTAACAGATGGCCAACAGTCCCTTCTATAAGCCAACAAAAGTAAAAGGATGGCCTAGTTACAAACATAGCACGAAGGCAGCAGACACATTCTAACACTTTCTTATACTTTGTTTCTTTGCAGGGCTTTGAGAATATAAATATTTGTTTTAATAAACTGCAAAAGAGAAAATTAATTGGAACTTTGCCAGTTTAGGCACTCATATGTAGCTGTGGGCCAAAACAGACGCATGGCTTCAGAACCTCAATTTCAAAGCAAAATACCAAAATATCTCCAGAATCTCCATCCCAATCTAAAAACAATGAACAATGAGAGAAAATTCACAATAAAAATATAAGGGGTTCTCGTCTGGGCAAAACTGTTCAATGTCCACTCATTGAACTGTCAGAACTAGTGGGTCAGTGGCTGCATGGTTATCAATATGGTGCTCTGAGAATGATATATATGATATCCTTGTGCATCTTGTCTGTGTCATTCATCTCCCCCAAAAATATCCTTGAAATCCACTACCTAAATGAAATCAGATTTGTTGAAAGGAGAGAGACTCCAAAGATATTAGCTTCTGGAAATGTTATGAAAAGGTTTTTGGAATGTGCCATCGGAAGGGCCTGGGAGCTCAATCTTTATTTGTCAGCAGCAAGTCAGACAGTTTGAATGTCCCAAAGAATCAGTCAGAATCTTTATAAATACCAGTGAGTGTAATCAGAGTATATGAAGCCATGGGAAACCAGAGTTCCATTTGTTCCGGTGCTCATATGAAGGCTTGGGTGCCATAAAAAGAGACAACTAGGATGAAGCAAATTTGTTTATTCCTCCTGGTATGTCCAATTTGGAAGCAGAAGGAAATAAAGTCTGTATGTCATACATCTGAGAGGACACAACCATGTATTTTAATAATACTTGTATTACCAAAACTTTAGAGGATCTGAGAGGCCATTCCACTAGGCACTGTACAAATATATAGTCCAAGATATTCTCTGCTTGGAAGTGCTTGAAAAATTAATAACAAAGAGAGAAAGGGCAACATTAAATAGAGGGAGAGAGGGAGAGAGGGAGAGAGATGAAGAATAAAGTTACATTTAGTACACTACTAAATGCAGTTTGTTTTGTAGTAAAAAAAATAGTAACTGAAAATATAACCATTAAAACTAATTAAAGGTAGAGGAACTGAATCACATAGAGGCAGTCAAAAATTGAAGGAGAAATTGGTACAGAAGTAGCAACTCCCCCCCAAATAACCACCTCTGGTTTTAAAAATAGATTTGCTAACAAATGTATATATTTTGGTTAGGGATATATAATTTCTCTTAGTGCTCAGAGTCTGGATGAGTATACAAATTCATTAAACCTTCATGTTTATTCAGATTAAGCTTTCAGAATTCATTATATTCCTGGCACAATGACTAAATTCACTATAAAATTTTATTAAAATGGTTTAGAAATATATGCTTACCTAATTGCAGAAGGCTGAAGAGTAAGGAAGACGCACTTGTCTACATGACCCAGCAACTGTATCATTACATACTCACACACACACAGTGTTATCTTAAATATTATTATTCCATGCTCTAGCTTTAAAAAGAGAGCATTTATGTAAGTGTGGTTTTTATTTTATATCCTTCCAATACAAAGTAATGCATAACCCACTAAAAAAAAAAAAAGGTATAAATTAACCTTTCAGACAAAATTTCTACAAGGAAAAACTAAAGTAATAACACGGTGAATTTTATTTTATTAGTCTGAAGCCATAAGCGCCAGCCAGTATATGGTAAACTAGCAGAACCAAAAATTTCAGTTGCTTCTGCAGATCACTCAAAGATTTTGTCTCAGCAGCACAACTACACTTCCCTGCAACGTCATCTTGCTCATTTTTTTTTATCTTCTTTCTAGTCCTTAATCATGGTTGGTCTGATTAACCTAAGAAAATAACTTTAAAGATCAGCCGAAAAACATTTCCATATTCTGTTTTTGTTTTCACTCTATAGTTTTCCAGAAGCCTGACCCATCTTAAATGCTGATAAAGCAACTCATCCTATAAAGAATGATATCACCATACATACAGGTGAGCTCTCTCCTTAATGCTAAAATATTACCTGCAAAATATCTGCGTTGGGGGAGCAGAAGAGCTACAGTGACAAATGTTTTTTGATTCTTTAAGTGTTGACAAAACCGTTCTCTTAAAAATACTGAGCTTTCAGAAAGATCCAAGCCCTCACCCTAATCTTTCTAGTGTCCTAGGTCTCACAGCCAAACAGAGAAGCATCCAATCATTTCTAGAAATGTAAAGACACTTTGAGTTTTTCCCTCCCTACCAGTTGTCTCCTCCTGTTTCAGTAGATGCTGCAGTTACATTGTAAGGCACAGTAGCACAGTGTTTTTCTTAACACAGGCAACTTTTACCTATATAATTCTGGGTCAGTTAACATATTTGACTTTAAATTGCACCAAGGATAATTCACAGATTCATTTCACTTCACAGATCTCCCCTGAGACTCTAATCATAGCTGCATATGATTTAGGGTCAGTCTTTAGCAGAAGTCTTAGTCTCATGTGATTTTAAAAGGCAATGAGCGAATCTTAAAAAGCTGTCTAGCAAACATTGAGTAATTTCTTCCAAATTGTCAGCTGGTATAAATTGATATGGTGCCATTGATATGAAGAACTAAATTTGTATCCACTGAGAGTATGGCCCTTGTAATTTAATCTTTGTTCCCTACTGCATGAAAATTATCCCAGGTGCACAGTTCACAGGTTTATCTCTAGTTATAGAATGACCAACCAGAGGTCAGAAAATGCTATTTCTGCAGCACTGCTCTGACACATTAACCAAGTCCTGTTAATGCAGTCAACAGTTTATGTAGAGATATAAAAATATATGTATGTGTTTAACGAAGAACATATATATCCTTATAGAAGGATATTCTAAAAATATACCTTTTAACAGGTGAAAAATGTCTTTATGAAATTAAGTTCATAAAACTATGATGGAAAGTGATTAAATTATAACAAATGAACTTTATATCTGCAAAGGTATGAATGATTTAAATGAGGTAAGAATTATATCCATGAGAAACTGGAACCATCATCAGTTAATAGACTTTATTTCACTGAATTGGACTGAACTTGAGTTAATTTGCAGTCCATTCACCAGAAACTATAATAGCTTGTCTGTGATGGAAACACTTTTATCTCAAGACATAATGCAGGGAAAGTGTAGGATTAAGAATTACATTCCAAGGTAAAAAAAAAAAAAAAAAAAAGTTTTCTACAGCAGCTTTACTGAAATTATACTAATAACTTGTCATAAAACATGGGGTCTCCATTTGGAATTCAGGCTTTACTGTGCTGAATAATATGCACAAATATTTCCAGAAGATGGTCAGTACCCTAGAAACTTTACAAGTCTAATTTATTATTAAAACAACAGTTGGATAAAACAAAAGGAAAGGCATAACAAGGATCAGTTATTAGAAGTGAAATCCAAACAAATGTAAATGAGAAATCTATCAGAAAATCACAGTAAAGATGATTAGCCCAAGAAAAAAAGTATTGAGAGGGATGACAGGTTCTCCATCTTTTCAAGCTTTCCAGCTAAATCTGAAAGACAATAACAAGACAAGGTTTGGTCATACAGCATCTAGGTCATTGTCACACAGATTTTTGAAGGCAGATGGGTGTTTGTGGTATGCTCCAAGGCAGTTGGGAGCAGTGTATCTGTACTGAAAGTCATTTGTCCAATTTAACATAGCACACCTCTCAAACTGTGACTGCAATGAACTTGTGTCTGTTTGCGAAAGGCCATGTGGAGTCACTGGTACAAGTGTGATGAGCTGGGATTTTACTATGGATGTTAAACTGGAGGCCAGACCAGGTGGTAGCTGAAACAAAAAATCTACAGGGTAGCAGTCAGGTTAACAACAGCAACGAGGGTTATCAGCTACCCATTTGCAACCAAAGAGAAACAAAGCTGAGAAGATATGTTTTAACTACTTCAGTCATTGTCAGCAGCTATATCTTTGTGATTTGAAGATTAAACCTTCTGAAGGAAAGCTATGAACTTGTAAGCCAGCTTAAACCTCAGTCTGATAAGTTTTAGTTTTCTCCCAAAGTCACAAGAGAGAATCTGGTACGATTTCAAGAACAAACCTTAACACAGTCGTATCCTTTTTCCCTTATTTTGACAGTGGTGTAGTATAATTGGCCTTAGTCTTGGTATATAGCATGAGATCTCCAAGATGTCCATCAGAATACCAGTAGTACCTTCTCAGTTTCATGAATTTTCTTCTCCCATTGTTAGAAACACTTGTCCAGTTGTGCTGCTTAGAGATACAGTACATGGCAACATCAGAGCATGACAGCTTCTGAAAGAATGGGATGATATTTCTGCCATAAGGTTATCATTCTCTGACAGCCTGGAAAATTCACACAGTCAACTTTGTTTGTTTGTTTGTTTGTTTTCAGTGCTGACTTTTCCTTCATAATTTCCTTTTGTCCATTGTTTTCTTTGTGTTTCTAGATTATCTTTCAGGTGGCTGGTTCACAGTGTCTCTTTCCAACTGATTTTAAAACACAGTGTACAAGTGTTTGGAAGACGCTTTTGGAATTTACAGTCTATTTTCACAAAAAAATTACAAAAACAAAAGAAAAAACCAACCAACCAACCAAACAAAAAAAAAACAACAAAAAACCCCAAACCCAAAAAGATAAACACCCCTGCATCTTAACCGACTGAAGTTCTACATCTAATGTCACTGATGTCATATAGATAGGTAAAATACTTTCTCTGTACCTTACTTTACATTTCCTTCCCCTTTTTGGTCCTACCATTCACATATCTTCTTTTCATATTCCATTACATGTACTTGGGATAAACATTTGAAAACTTATGCCTAAATGGTTATTGAAGATTGTAACTTTTATAACAGATTTTTTTTATCCACTGTTTACTTAAGTTGACACAGGTTTTACAACTTGAACTTTACTGGAAAATAAATAAAGAAAATTATTCCAAATCGAGCTAGATGTAGCTCCCATTTTTTTTAATTTAGAAATTACAGAAAAAATAGTTATCTGTATTTGAAAATGGTCATATTAAAAACAAACAAGCAAACAAACAAACAAACAGGCAAACCCTTCTGCTACCATTTCTTGCTCTGTATTATGAAAGTGTTTTTATTAATTAAAAAATTAAAACTAAAACTGAAAACAATTTTTCCTCTTTTTCTAAAAAAAAAAAATAGCTGGAAAATTTTGATTAAGTGTGATTTGGATTCTTTTCCACAGAGAATTACCTGATTCAGGCTTTAGGGTATCAGCTGTTTCCAAAGATATGTGCGACACTGGTGCATGATCCTCAAGGTGCAATATTTGGCATGATATGAAAGGGGCAGGGTTTTTGAAAAAGGCAGAAATAAGGATAACTTGTGGAGTGAAAATTTCAGGGCTATCTCTAAATCCCACTACCTAGATTCTCTTCTCTTACTAGTGTAGTTTCATGGGAAGCTTTGTTGCTAGAGGCAAAAGCTTCATCTCACACCCTTGTAGAGATGTAGAAAGGAATTACAGCTTTTAGTGCTGTCAGCAATTTTAACCTCTGTCTAGACTAGGAAATTAAATTGTGCCAGTTTCCATTCCCAGTGGGCAGTTTGGCAGAGGTCAACCTGTTTTACTCACATGTGCATAGACCATGCATGTCCTGGTCTTATGCATGCCTGAGTTAGTTACAGGCGTAGGCAGATCCTCTAAGCCTAATTCCCTAGATGGACGGAAGTCTACAAGCCTCTGATGGAGAGAGGAGGAAGAAGGATGTTTTTTAATTTAAATTGTTTCCTTTTCCCACTCTTTCCTCCCACCCTCTACCATTTGTTCTCCAACAAAGAGTTGCAATGATAGTGTAGTTGGATCTGGGAAAAAAATACAAGAGGAGGGAACTAACACATTAGAGCAGTAGATATAAGACACTATTTCTAACACATTGTTTTCTGTGCTGAAAACAGTTTCATAAATTCCTTAACATGTTTTGCAAATGGCTCTGATGGCTCATGTTTAATTTGCATCTATGATTTAATCTTAATCAAAGAAAATACTACTGAACATAGACTTAGTGCAAGGATTGAAAGGCAATTGTAGTAAAACATAACAATAAACATCCCAGACTGATCCTCCTCTCATTTGTCCAGGTGGAAGTCAGGAGTAACTACACTCTAATGAATGTAGCTATACTGCAGTAAAACTGGTGTAAGCAAGAGTAGACTCCTGCTTTATAAGCTGAAGCAATTTCAGACTTGGCACTAAATTCTGATAAACATGCTACAGAAGGAGCATTGGAGCAAGGCAGCTTGCCTCCTGCATAGGCTCCTTCTGTGTGTCTTGTAACTCATTTTCAGTCCTGTCTTTGTTCCTGTACATTGGATATACTCTTGGGGCTATGTTTTAGCTTTGTCTCCATTCCTGTTTCTGGCTAAATGTCCATCAGCTCCTGACTGGGCTCACTGGATGGACCTCAGACTTGGTTCATCACTTGTGTCTACCACTGCTGTAGAGCCCTGTTACCAGCAGCTGGCGGGATGTACCTCACGGGTGAGGGCATTGCATGTGCTGGGGACACCTTTGGCTCTTGGGCCCATGTTCCTAAGGGAGTAACTGGACCTTGTGTCTCCCTGACAGGTGGATCTTGCTCAAAGCCACATGCATTGCCATATCCTGTGCTGAGTGGAGCAGAAATGTGCAAGCTGTGATCTGAGCAAGCCTAGAAAAATGGGCCCTTAGCTGATTTAAGCGTTTGAATTTCCATATGGCATTAGGTAAGTTCCTAGATGCTCAGCTCCACCCACAAAGTGGTGACTTAATGTCAGATAGCAACATCTAAAGAAAATAGCCCCTAAAAGTAAGGGAGCTGGAGCAACCCAGTCTTGTCAATCTTTAGAGCACACTTTGACACACATATTTTGTCTCTTTTATTTAGAGCACCTTTATTTTATTTTGCATTGTGTTTTTGTTGTTTATCTACCTCTGGACCATAACATGGCTTTCCACTCATTTTCATGACAATCTCTTGTCAATTAGATTATAAACTCTTTTATGAAGGAATTTGTGTTATAGGTGTGTCCAGCATTTACTGTAATAAACACTCACTTTCAGCTGGAGGTCTCTAAGCACTACTTTAAGAAGATATAATCATGCCAGCAGCAGTGATGATGTCTGTGTAAGTGTTGGTTTCAGCCTGACTAATGATTTTTGCAAGGACCTGGAGCACCTTTTTGGTTTTCTGTGCCTCATACTTCTATACTAGCAAGAGGGAAATCATATTTATGAGTGCCACAGGATAGCACAAAATAAACTTTTCTGAGCATCATCTATCACATAAGCAATGTTTTTTGGAAAGAAAATATTCCTAGAAGTGTGATCCCTCAACCTACTTGTGGTTTTAGCATCTTGACAGAGAAAGAAGGAGCTGCATTAGCTGCATTTGTATAGATATTCATATTCACATATGAATCCATACCTATTTATGACTGGAATTTTCAGTTTGAAGGGCACAAGAAATCTGGTACAAGTGACATAATTTGATCTTATCTTTTTTTTTCTCACAGCTGCTGGAAGAATTTGTAATGCAAAAGCCACAGGGTGAAGCAGGTTTGTATATTTGGGATTCAGCATGTCATTTAAAGCCTGCTACCAGAACTGCTGTAATGATATGGGTGAATGTTGATTTCTATTAAATACATTGAAAATATGTACAGCATGTTCTGTCCCTGGGAGGATGCCACTATGAAGAGATATCACAGATGAATTGCCAGAGAATTCAAGTGTGGTGGGGAGGGGGAGGAGGAAGGAAGGAAGGCACAAAGAACAAAATGTCCCCACAGCCACCCACCAGGACACATTCCTAGTGAGATATGAATCAGCAACAGCCAAGGAAGCCCTGACGCCTAAAGGGGATTATATAAGAATCTGAGATAAGTGGTGTCACTAGAACTTTTGGGTATTTCTCAGGCATTTAACTGTGTCATCTAACCTGAGAACATAAACTCTGATCTCTCCTCTAGTCCATGGAGGAAGCCAAGCAGCCTCTGAGGGTGATAACTTTCATAAGGAGCCTAGAGCAAACAGGCTTGTAAACTAGTCATCTTAGGTAAATGTTCTTTGGATGTGCTGAATGAAAGCCTTAAGCTTAAATCTGCTGTTTTAATGTTTTGTGGACAGCTCTCTACTATCCAGTCTCATCAATTGTAGTTTCCTTGTAAAGGTACAATATCTTCCCCATTCCAGTATTCTGTTGTAAAAGATAGATGTGAAAAGAATAATGATAAGGCATCATTACCATAATGATAAGACATTATAAGAGTAATCATAAAACAACAAACTTGAAACCCTTCACTAAAAAGGTATGTCTCTGCTTCTACTGACATTAACAAAGTAAGGACTTCTGTAGAGCCTTGAGACACAAGAATCAGAAATTTTCATTGCTGTCATCTACTCAGCAAAGTCACTAGAGATCACACTGTGTTTTCACACACTGGTATCTTTTAAGTCAGACATTCAACTAGGTCTCCTTGGTTTACGAGTATGACCCTTTGCAGATCCTTTCTTCCCTAACTGGGGAGGTCTAGAGTGATATAACCGTCCAGATTAAGTGCATGAAAAACTGATCACAACTAATAAATCACAATTGTTATCACAAATTTCTGAGAAGGTAATCATAATTTTGATATTCAGCTGCTAATTTTGCAGCCACATTAGGGCTTAAGAGATACTAGATTGTGTATGATTTGGGTGTCAGTACCATAAGAGCACAGGTAGAACAACTTTCAGTAGTACTTCAGATGTAAAGTCAGTTAGTTTTTCTGATATTTAGCATTTCCTTTGAGGGACATCAGACAACAGTCCCTAGGCTCTACAGCTCTCCATACTGTGTTTCTAGTGTGCTTTTAGAAACAGCTATCCTAAATTCTTCTGAACTTTTCTCTGACTGTGGGCAGTACAGACAGAAATAGGAAGGCAGAGGCACAGAAATTAAAAGAAAGAAGTGTCAGATTAGTATTACTGGAAGATCTGTGATCAAACATGTCACAGCCATGTGCCTTCACGATGTGATTTCAAGCGATGCGGAGCTCAGACTCAAGTACAGCTTCAGTAATTTTGTAGAAAAGAGATAGTTACTGGGTTTATCACCTCAGTGGTCAACAGGTAGGGGATCAAGGTCATAACTGTTGTGCACTGAGGATTGCTGCCACTCACTATTTAAGGCAGCCAGTTTCTGCGATATTATTGGTCCATCAACAGGCTAAGATGGTGAGAAAGATGATCCTTACAAAGAAGATGAAAAAAACAAAAGCCCTTATGCACTTAGGAGAATTCACTTATTTATCAGAGACAAACATGTAACTACAGTTGGTAAAACACAGAGAAATCTGATCTGAGAGAGAGAAGAGGGAAACAATACAGTGGTGGAAATGTCAAAGAAAGAAGTCTAAGGAAGTATCACTTCAGATGTGCAATTCTTGTTATAAATTTTATACAGGCTGTGATATGTGTTTTTGTACAGTGACCATTCATAAGCAAGATATGTTGAAACATTATATGAGCTCAATGACCTGAAAATGGCTGACCTTTATATACTTGAAATGATATATCTCAAAGGTAGGGATTTCTCATTTGTGATTGTCTATAGTTATGCTCTTGGCAATGTGCAAAAAAGGCTATATACAAATGAAGTGAGACGAAATCTTTGAACACAGTAGGGAAGAGAGAATTTATATTGTTTGATCCTTTACTCTCAGACATTTTTTTTATTATTTACTTTGATTCCAACACTTCAAAAATTTAGATGTATAATAAACTTCAACGTTTTGTTCAGTTGTGTCCAAAGACTCACAAAGGTGAGATGAAATGACATATATATATATATTTTTTTTTAAATAAGACTTCACTTCAGCATTTTAGTACTTAGCTTACTGTTGATTTACCAAGATATTTGGTAAAAGCAAAAAAGTTAATTCCAGTTTTAATTTTATTCAATGTCTAATCTGAAAATAGTGTTAGGGCAATTAAAACCATCTAACATGAGAAAAGATCTGTTGAAGACATTAGGCTGAAAGTAGTGAGATTTGTACGGACCCCTGGAAGTACACATTTTCTGATCAGTACTCTAATTCACTGCATACAACAAGTCAGACTAGCCTTTTTCAGATTCCTGAAATTAGAGTCCTTTCTATTTACAGGGAATATTTTTTTCCACTTTCCTTATCTGCATGTTCTTGGACCAATACCACTTTTTTTTTTGAAAGAGGAAGTTCAAAGCTACTTAGAAGATTGGACACCCATTCTATTTTAATTTTTAAATGTATCATCAACTATTCACTATGGTTTCAGAAATCCACAGTAAATTTCCCCCTTACACCATCCATCCTCCCTTTCTTGAAGTTTGCTATGATCGGGTGTATAAAGCTTCCAAAAGTTGTGGAGCCTCCTATTTTGAGAGAACTTGTAAGCAGGATCACATTAACGGGTATCAGGTGCAGCTATGAATTTAATGAATGGTTTGTTGGAAATCACATTAAATAGCAACATCCGTCTGCAGATGAGCTCTGCAATGTCCTTATTTCAAGCCCAGGCAGATGGAGGATTTGCAACACGCTTACTGTTTTCTGGTTCATGCAGCATTGCTTGCTTGTAAATACATTCACAATCATGTTTGAAAAGATTTGGAGCTTGACTGTCCAGCCTTTTATTTTTGCAGCTTCCTCTTCAAAGTAATTAGTGTCGGAAGAATGTAACAAGGTTCATCATGGCAATTAAACTAGTTTAGGATTTTATCCTGCTCCAGAAAAAAGCACAAATTTATTTTTTTCTCTCTGTCAAACATCTTTAGCCTGAAGAATGGGGGTGAAAGGGAAACTGTCATGTTCTTTTTAAAATTGTCATTACTTTCTGATGTTAAGGTAAATTTAGAAGTTTCATATTTAAGAACCAAAAAGGGGAAATACCACATCAGGTATCAAGACTTGGTAATGTATAGAAAGTCACATCATACAACTCTTTCAGAGCACTGCTATGAAATAATTTTCAATGTTGATATTCAAAAATATCCCAATTTATTTTCATTTTAAACCATTTGCAATCCAAATACTGCCTACAATACTTATATATGGCTGTCTTCTGGGGAAAGAATAGTTTTAAAAACTTTCCCAAGAAATTATTTGTAAGGTACATGAGTGGATAGACAAGACTAGAGGTACTACTTTCTTCCCTTAGCTTTTTCCAGGGATATGAAAGGAGTTAATCCTTCATATACTGTGTGAGCTGTAGGCTTTTTTTCCTGTGATTCTAATAAAAAGGATAACAGATGAAAAAGAAGAGCATATTGAATATTGATTTTTGTGTCAAACATAAGGATGTCCATTTTGGGAACTGGTACAAAAAGGACTCTTTATTAATGATATCCTGATCCTAAATGGCTTCCGAAAGTTGCTGATCAGTAACTGGACCAAGTTTAACCTCCTGCATATAACTGTCCTCTGTTTTGCTCCAGATAGCAGATAATTTAGACCAAGGTTTTTCAGGACCATGTTACTGAGTAGGTGAGACAAGATTTCAGAGAGACATACAAAAACAGTAGAAAGGTGTGAAAATGTTCACTGATAAGATTATACTGATGAAAATATAGAATGTAGAATTTCATTCCATAAAATTCAGTTCCAGGTAGAAGAAATAGTCTTATTCCCTATTTCACTCCTACCATGTTAACATAGCTTCACTGAGTTCAGAACTACACCCAGTAGACAAATAACATAAATATACAACACTATTGAAGTCAATGGGTCTCTGATGACTCACATTGGTTGGAGTTGCAGTTCAGCTTGTTTGCAGAAATTTCCAAACTTGGAAACTCTTTCTCACATTTCTAGTAAAGTCAAAATAGGTCTTTGTGAAATAACTGCAGCAAACAGTAAATGATGTATGAAATGAAATACCTCATCCATCCCATACATGAAGAATGTGCAGAGGAAGCTTTGCTGCTTTCACCATGCAGTTTCAAACTAATCCCTGATGCAAAACCATCATTTGAGTGGAGAAATGGGAGGAAGGGGCTGATGCTGTCATTCCTATCTGCTTTCAGATATGGCACTTCCATATAGTGAGATTCAGATTTTATCCCTTCCTCATTTTATATAATAAATACTGTCCTATATTCTTCCATCGAGTTCAATGGGAGATGAGCCTGCAGTGCTGGGGATATAGTCACGTCTATATAAATATTTTACATTAGGTTAAATTTTTATATATAACAGATCTCATCTCTTAACATGTCTACATATTGAAGTGATGTCTTAAAGACCCCTAAGCTTTCCAGCAATAAGCTGTCATATCTAGTGTGTTGACATACAAATGTATTGTCTTAGGTCACAAAACCAGTACTGATTTACCAGCTTGGTGATATGTTTGAGCTAATATTGCTTGCAAGATATTGTTCATGCAGCACCAGCTCTGCACCATGTATCATTCACATCCTTCAGAACATCTAATTCCTCCATTTTGAAGTTAGACAACCAGTTCATGCAACTTACCTAGGTTTTTTCACTAGGCAGGTCTAAAAAGCGTTTAATCTTACTGAATATAAACATCTTTCTGAGTAGCTTTTAGGAGCTTAATCAGAGTAGAAGGAGCTTAGACGACTGGTTTAAATTATCTCATTCCAGTTAAGTTAGGTGTGGTGAACCCCACCTGTATGTAACAAATAATTCAAGTCATTTCAGTCATTCAACAGTAAGATTTCTGGTGTGTACAACCACAAGTACAACAAAAGTGAAAAAATGTTCTTTTTTATTCTGTACCAGGAGAAAAATTACTTCTAATAAGTTCTGAAACTTAAAAAAAATGGCTGCAGCAAGGCTGGGGAAGATTCTGAAAAGTTTTTTGTTTCCAAAACTTTGCTCATTTTTAGTGGCATGAAGTCTTCATATCCTAATGTGATGGGCAAATGAGTTTTGCAGTATGCTTATGATTTTGAAAATCTGAATCTACAGATGTTTGACTTTTTTGTTGACATCTATGGTATGACAACCATGGATGACCCACACAGGATAAAAGTTTAACCAGGATCATGCTACTGTTCTCTGCCTATCTCAGTAAGTTTTTCTCACTGTAATATTATGGATGGGCATGGATTAGACACTCTGTGGTGACTATGTGGGGACTGGCTTTCAGTAGCACTCAAGCAGTCAGCAAAGCATCTTATATTCAGAGTATGAGTTTTTAAGCATCTCTAAAATTCACACTGTTTTGATACATCACATCTCTAAATTCTTATCCTCCTCTATTATTCATTTGACTGTGAAGGTCTGCTTGGCAGAAATGTGGTAGGAAATTTAACCATCAGGCTTGGGATGCTTCTGAGTTCCAGTGTACTCTTTCTGAAGCTTTTTCAGAAACAGTTTGCTTGTCTCTGAAAGCAGGGTGATTTGATCACTCTTGGCAGTCACAGTTTCCCCCATGTATTTTCTTTTGTTCCAAGAATGTCAAGAAAATGTTCTTTCTTTTAGAAAAAAAAGTCTTATCCCTGCTGTATTCACATTAAGATATACTCAGAGGGCTTTGCTGTCACCTTCTGTAGGTTAAAACAACAGGATGTGCCCCCTTCCTCCCCCTAACTTTGAAGAACATCACACTGGATTGACTTTTACAGCTTTTGAGCTACAGTCTGTATTCTACATCCAGTCAGCATCATGCCAAAGAGCAGCATCTAAGACCCTGAAAACTGCACTAGTAGAAGTGAATCAACATTCAGACTTATTAGATACCCTCATTCTCTACCATGCGGTAGGATATGTGAATGTGGCAGCTGCTGCTGTGATTTCTGTGCAGTGTAGACACATCCAAGTTAACAAGAAACTGGCTTACTAAGGCAGAAGCAACCATTTAGCTTGTCCATTCCCAAATGTCACACCATTTCCTGTGCTGTTCAGTCCGGTCTGCTTGGGTCACAAGACAGCTAATTCCAGAGCAATTAATACCTATTTTTACTAGATGATAGGTACAGTGGTGTAGCTAAGATTCCTGACACTGGGTAAGAAACAGAATATTTCCATATCTCATATTACTTATCTACCTCCAGGATATGTATTTATTTACTTCCAAAAGGCATGGAGGGGTTGACAAGATGATGCTGACATGAACATCATGTCAGCTGGCCAGAGCAAGAGCTCCACAGTGGAGGTAGCATAAAGTTGAAGAGTTCAGATGAGCATGAGGGAAAAGCACAGTGGCACAGCATGAGCAAGGAAAGCCTTTAGCTCTCATTTACCAGCTGAACCTTAGTAACTGATCATGGTGATCAGGATGTGTTTTGACTTAAGACTCTTTTACCATAAGATAAAAGAAATTAGATTACATTTGCCACCTTTGTTTTGGATTGAAGATCCATCTTATGGTATTTGGTGAAAAGTTTCACTTAGGAATCTGTCATCTACTTTAGTAACTAAAACCAGACCATGATATAAGGTCACTATGAGAAGAGAACAGATAACCCCCCTCCTCCCACTCCTTTATGATAATAGTTTTTGACCCAGAAGCCAGAGTATTACTTTCCCAAACTGGAAAAAAAAGCTATTCTGGATATTAAGAAATACAAAACAAAATAAACCATTTAAAACAAACAAACAAACAAACAAACAAACAAAAACACAAAACATCAAAACCTACTGTGAATTCCTAAGAGAAATAGTAGAAACACCAAAGTATTCATTGTACTTTTTTTTTTTCTTTTTTCCCTTGCCAGAGCAGAAAATACACATTGGAGACCAATTCTTCACTGTCAGGGGAATTAAGTATATTTCCTACTGTATATTTCCTATCTCAGGTTTCTATGAATATGTGGATAAGCTAATGGGGGAAAGCCGATTTCTTCAGCACTCTGCAGCAGAAGAATAATGTTAATATAATTCTGTCACTAAAAACCTAAAGCCTGAAGAATTTTTTTTTTTTTTTTTCCTTCAGGTGATGAAAGAATTCTAGGTGACAACAGCATGTGTGAAAAAACTGAGAAATGTGTAGAGAAATAAAGCTATACTACTTTCATTAACTGGTTTTCCCAATCCCGGCTTGAAACATCAAGTTTCTGTGACTATACCTAGGGGAATATCTGTGCAATTACTTTAGGAAATGTGCCTGCTTTTGCTAAGCAGCAGAGCAGGTTCATGTTCCTTTGTAACTTCATTGTGAACTTTAATCTTCATGTTCATGTATGTCTGGTTAAATATGTTCAAGGGCTTTTCCATTCTGCTACTTATGACTACATTCCTATTAAATCTGGCATTTCACTATTGTTTCAAAGAGATTGAATATAGATTTTCTTATACATAGGTTGAACCTTTGATATTTGCATCCAAGCATGTTCAAGGAATATCACTGTATAGTTACAGAAATATCTTGTATAAAAGACACCCTATAGGAAAGAAATAAAAGCTCAGATGTGTCTTTTATTCTCTGAATAGGTCTTTTGCTTTTAATACCATCCTTATATTGTTTACTTAGAAGGTTTGTAATCATACCTCATTTCAGTGGAAATGATAATCCAGAGGAACTGGTCACTTTTGACAGTAAAAGGATATTGTATGTGGTCCTCCATAGATTTCTTCTATTTCTACTCTGTCCCAAAAAGAATTAAACAAAATCATACAGGTCCAGCCACATGAATTTTAGTTCATCAGAAATGTTGGAAGGAAAGTAATAGCTTATCAATTGGAAACAGTATAAAAAAGTTAGAAAAAAACCCTGTGTATTTTCTAGGCAGCCACACTGAAAGCATAAATGAAAGATTAATAGTTCATATGCTTTTCATTGTGGTACATTGACACCTTTGACCAAAGGGAGGGAAAATATCCTTCTGCTAGAATTAAGTAGTGATTTCTCAGTCAGACAGCTGCACTAGATTCTTAAGGGGAGTTAGTAATCAGAGAGAGATCAAGACCTACATTTTCCTGGATTTCCTATGTAATTACTTTCATAGTACAAAATAAGACTAAGGAAGCAATTACATGTCTAAATTCTTTTATGCATATGATCATAGGTTTTCTTTTTTAAAACAGTAGTTTCATGGAGTTATTGGTGTGGTTTTACTAGGAGAAATACTGTTGCATTTGAGATTTTACACTAGGTAATCATAGAATTCATTTTGCATTGCCTGTTTATAGATTTTATTTTACTTTAATAGATCTGGTTATGAATGTCAAATATGCAGTTGAGTAACATATTTTTTAAATGGTTTAGGATCAGATTCATTCAGAGCACTTCAGATGTTTTCTTGTTTTAGTTTTACAAGGGAGGGTATAGATATTGTAAAAGCAGAGTATAAATAGAGTAAATTACACTTGTCTAAACAGCAGGGCATGCTTCCCTGCATATAGCAGTAATTGTGCCCTCTCCTCTTTGCCAGCAGTGATGTATCAAACCTCTCCTGTGTACCCGTAGGCCTGCAGCACAGATGAACATTGCTCTAGACATGAGGGTGTCCCAGGGAGACATTCTTTTGGATCAGAGCTGATAGTACACTTTGCAGCTGAGGTGGTCTAGAGAAAATATGGGTATAACAGACTCCTTGTAATCAAGCAGTACCAGGCACAAGACTGTTTTGGAGTACATCTGGATTCCTTTCCCTGCAAAAGGGTCACCATGTGCTTATAATTATCAATTCCTCTCTCTGTATCACCCAGTAAATGACACAGCAGGTTCTCCATCTAAAGTGAGAGAGAAGAATGGGCCAGAATTATACAACAGCCACTTTGTGATGCCAAATTTAGTCCACAAACCTCTGCTTGAAAAGTTCTGCTGGATCTCACAGGCTAAGTCTAGGCAAAGATCTGGGAGCCCCTACAACCTCTGGGGCCTCTACCTCTGCCCCAGTGTTGTTGTGGCTCTGTGACAGACTGGAACAATCACCCTCACGCCTTGTTTTAAGCTCAGGTGCCAAGTTTGGATACATGGGAGACAAGGACCTTGGACTGTCCATGTTCCATCATGTCCCAGAAACAAGGTGTTAACTCAGGAAAAATCTTCCTTTATAAAAATAATCTAAGACCAATAGAGTATCAATGTATTTGCACCTAAGCATGAAATATTGCATAGTTTTCAAATATACAGTTGTAATTATCTGCCAGTCTCATCTATCCATAACTAATATTGATTTTGGGTACAGAACAAAACTCTTTACAGCAATGTATAAAGCTCCTATATAAAAGAAACCTCTCTGTGACCCTAATTTTTCTGGCTGTGATTCATTCCGCTGTAATAATGTTGTGCATCTTAATGTAATGTTTTTCTTCATTTTATGTAAACCAAATTACTATTTTCTGAAGTCAGATAAATTGATTTTCTTAAATTTCCCCACCACAATGCTAGATTTTTATAGAAATAAATAATTACAGAGAATAACTATAGTTAACAATAGGAAGAATAAATATAGAATTCTATGCCATAGTGCAAAAAAAAGCAACTGATATGACATCCTGCTCTAATTAAAGTATGTTAATTATGGGAACAGATTTATTCAAATTACTCTTTCTATGTGTAAGTGCAATATATAACAGATATTTAAATATTTCTGCAAGCATGGAAGTAAGATAATTGAAATCCCTCACCTTATGTTTCAGTTAAAGTTAACCAGTTCCCATTTCCTAATGCCATATATGAAACACTTATTACAAATAAAAAGCTAAGTGAAAAAGCTGAGTTACTGATTTTAATCTAGAAGGATAACTTTAACACTATGAAACCAACAGGAACAATGGGGGCTTGATATCTATGGCTGTTTTCTGATTTGGGAGATTTACAAAGAAACTCTGAACTGAAAGAAAGCTTTAGTCATTTGTACTCCCTTGGGCACTGTCTCCATTTAAAGGCAATCTGCTGTGTGTGTGCGCTTGATGACATGGTCAGGAAGTTGGGTAGTGATAGTACAAGACAGATAATTTTACAGCCATATTCCATTGCCACAGAGTTTGCCTGAAGTAGTCCTTCCATGGATGTCAGTGAACATAGAGGCTTAGGGGTCTCAATTCAGTTGCTTAAACACAGGCAGCTAGTGTAATTTGAAATGTACTTGTGTATTTATCTGAGACATCCAAATAATACTAGTCAACATGAACCCATGACTTTCAGGAGTGACAGCTGAATCTAGACTTGTGAGATCGCCTCAGGCACAGAAAATGGCACTAAATGCCTCTGTGTAGGCAACTGTATCAAGCCTCAGGGCGGAATTCATTTACCCTAACTAGACGTATACAATGTATTTTTCTACATCTGAGTTAGACTCCCTGTTGGACCTTTACAGACAGGAATAGGTGCAGTGCATTTGACTTATTTCAGATGTTTACATTGACATGAGATATCTTGTCCCCACTTCCTTTCATTGGCTCTAAAAAGATTTCAGAAAACACAGTTATTAGCATCTTCACAGTAGATACCTTGGCTTAATGCAGTGCTCTAAATACAAACATCTGGGTCATCTGCTACCCTTTCTGTATCCGAGCTGCTTAATAGCTTATATTAATGTCCATTTCATTAAACTTCATCTCTTTACCTTGCAGAATGGTTTTGTGTGTTTTGGATCTACCTGCTTGTGTGATTAGTGTCCCATAAGCTTTACAAATCTAATTAAACAGAAGAGGAAGTTTATGGCAGATTCAGAACTTTGACTCCATCATTTTGACCACTACCTAGGTTGGCTACACATTTTTCCTCTGATAATTAGTCACAGTACACCACAGGCGGAAGGTCCTTGTGAGTCCGTTATTTCACAGCTTCCTACCTCTGACTGAGAAGAAGAAAGGGGTATTGGTACTGTAAGACATTAATTTAAGACAGCAAGATGGTAACGGGAAACTTTCCACTAACTTTAATGAACTTTGAACTGTAATCATAAAGACAAAGTCTCAACAAACACCTTCACTGAGAAAGTGACTTGCTGAAATATGTCATACAAGGCTGATCAGTGGTTTCACACTGCTCACATGACCCTGCATGCTTTCATGTTTCTCTATATGATGCAATCTCTTCACACTAACCCATGGCTGTGGGGAATTTGACTGTGTTTTGATTTTCATTTGAATTGTGAATCTACACTTCTCTGAAGTATAGGTCTGCTGTGGGTTGGCCTTGGCCAGCAGCCAGGCACCCACACAGCCACTTGCTCACTCCCCTCTCCCTCCCGCCTCCCCACAGGATGGGGGCGAGATTAGGAACAAAAGTGAGAAAACTTGTGGGTCGAGATAATGGCACTTTAATAAATTAAGAAAAGAATTTAAAAAAAATAATAATTAAGGAAAAAAAAAAGTGATGCAAAAGCAATCACTCACCACCTCCCACCAGCAGACCCATGCCTAGCCACTCTCTGAGCAGCTTCCACCTTGGAAATCAAGTCCCCACCTCCCACCCCCCGCTACCTCTACCCCAGTTTTCATTGCGGAGCCTGACATTATATGGTATGGAATAGACCTTTGGCCAGTTCATGTCAGCTATCCAAGCTCTGTCTCCTTCCCAATCTCTTGCCCACCCCTAGCCTACTCACTGAGGGGACAAAGTGGGAAAAAGAGAAATCCTTGCCGTTGTGCAAGAACTGTTCAGTAATAACCAAAACACTGGTGTGTCATCAACACTGAGCCACAAATCCAAAACACAGCACCACAGGGGCTGCTATAAAGAAAATTAACTCCATCCCAGCCAAGCCAGTAGAAGGTCTAATGTCATTGCTTTCTTGGGGGCAAGGCAAAACCGGGAGTGTTGGAGAATAGCATGGTTTATCTATGTGCTACCACCTATTGAGGGCTGGACACATTAAAGTGCTGAAGGGATGAGAGTAGCGGAGCCGTTCCAGATTCACGGTGAACATCTCATCTGTCTGTAGCTCCCAAAAAGCAAAACTGTTGTTATTAAGGGCTAATTGCTGATTTGCTGCATGAATGGTCTAAAATGGAAAAGCAGTTAGATATTATTCTTTGTCACTTCAGATCAGATTCCCAAGGGCAGAAAGGTTTCATTGGATTATTTTCATATTGTCCATCTTTTTTGGCCCTAACTAAACTACAGCATGAGTTTCACTTTAAAGGGAATACAGAAATAAATATATAGGTTTATATATTAAAATTAACAAACCTTTCACTGTGCAGTCTAAGTCTTTTACCAGGCAACCAGATTTTTTCTGCTTGTTTTCTATCCATTATATCCCTCCCCACTTTGCTTGCACATCTTTTCCCTCCTGCTCTAAATAGGCAGAGATCATCACTTCATTTTACTGAACATTTGCCAAGAAAAGGTGCTGGTTTTTATGGGAGGTGTTGGAAACATCTCAAAATATAGGTTGTACAGCAGAACACTCAGCTTTTAAATTGGTTTAGGGATTTTTTTTCCCTGAAAAGTGTCATATTGGCACAAAAAATATCTTTCTGTGGCTGTTTGTGTGGAACAGACAACCAATTAGTAACAAGCTGGTGCTCAGTCCATCAGTAGTTGAAGTGTTTTCTTTAGAAGATCCAGCCTTGCCTTTTTTTATTTTTTTTTTTTTGTTGAAGAACCTATTGTTATCATACCATGCAAACAACAGCAGTGCCAACTGTCCCAAATATTGTTTTGCTTGCAGCCTCACTGGCACTTATTTAATTATTGTCTCATTTCATTTAAACTACATATACTAAGAACATTTTAGTACTTTAAGCCAAAGAGAACACTTGAGAACATTTTATTACTTCTAAATAGAGACTCAGAAAATGATAGGGGCACCTGGATGCTTTTCTCATTTAATATATAGTTAAGTAAATTATTACTTAATAAGAAAGATTGTGCATGAGAATAGTGGATGCAGCGAGGAGGTTTTTATATAATAACTAATTTTTCAAAATACATTGGTTGCATACTGATACTTGAACTTTTTCTTTCGGGCTGAGGAAATAACTGGAACTCTACACTGCTTTTTACAAGATTTAACTTCATCTTTGTTTGCATGATGACACTAAGTCAGAGGCTGTAACTGGAATCTGACGTGAATGAGTCTGGCCAGTGTTTCTTATTATTATACAGACTGAGTGAAAATGTTGGATTCAGACATTTTTGTATTTTGGTATATTTGAAATCTCCATCACTGTGCATGTTTCAACATGTCCTCATCTTTAAGGACTTCTGTGAGCTCAGTATAGAAAATAATAACGATTTTGCTTGTGGACAAATAACTGCTCATCTCAACTGATTAAAAGCAACTCCCTGTAACATCAGATATTTGATGACAACTTTAAGACAACCACAGTTCCTCCTGCCTGTCCCCAGACAGCATATACCATGAGGGAAGAACTCCATGCTGACTTTGAGTGTGTCACCATGCCCACGTAGCACTGTGCAATACTGAGAGGAGGTGTTAACTTGTTCTCTTAAAATGTTATGTGTACATAAACAGGAGATGGCGACTGAACCAATAAACCCTTCCTCTCAGAGTTTTAACCATGTGAGTAGCATAACAACATGACAAGGTTTCACTGCATTTTGGTGAAGAAAAGTCTCTATCGGGATTCAGAGGCCTTAGAACATGTACCTTTTTCAAGAACCTATATATACTTGGGAAAAATTTCTATTTTGTCTTCTTTTTTTTTCCTCCGAGTCACCCATGCGTTTGTCACAAGACACATAGGCTGAAGCACAATTACAGAGCAGAATTCCAACACTTTGACTTGGAATACGAAAAGTGCTCTTTCCTCCCTGACAAATAAACAGTAGATGATAAATAAACTTATAAAATAATAAATTAAAAAAAAAAAAATAGAAAAAAAAAAAAGAGAAAAATCTATCCAGTTTAGTATCATGGTTTAAGCCAGAGGGAAACTGAGCACCAAGCAGCTGATTACTCACTCCTTCCCCCTCAGGGATGGGGAGGAGAAAAGAGGATTGAGACAAGGAGAAGGATAGATGTCTCACCAGTTATGGTCATGGGCAAAAGACAGACTCGACTGGGGAAGAGCAGGAATATCAATTTAATTTGAACACCACCAGCACCACCTAATTTACTGCTTCTTTGGGCACAGCCACCTGTTCCAGCATGGGGTCTTCCATGGGCTTCAGGTGGGTATCTGCTCCACCAGTGACCTCCATGGGTTGCAGGGGGACAGCCTGCCTCACCTCAGGGGAGTTTCTGCTCTGGCACACCTTCCCCTCCTTCTTTCTTCAACTGACCTCTGTGTTTGCTGAGGTATTACCCTCACAACATCTCCTCTTCTCAAATTCCCCTTCCTAAATATGTTATCACAAAGATGCAGCCACCTTTACTAATTGGTTCAGCCCTGGCCAGAGGTGGCTCTGACTTGGAGCCAAGAGACTTTGAGAAGCTTCTCACAGGGGCCACAGCTGTAGCCCCCTTCTCTGCTAGCAAAACTGTGCTACACACAAACCTAACATACATAGAAATGATAAAATTAAGGATTCATAGATGACAATTTAATCTTTAGAAAATGTTGACATTTCACCTGGCCCAAGAGGAGTAGCAAATTGCAATCTTCAGAGTGAAAGAATTGTTACCTTCATCCGAGGTACTGATGAAGTATGACTGAGGTAATAACCAAAAGCAAAATATAAATACATATTTTAAACTTAAGATATAAGACTACATTTGGTAAGAACATTTATTATGCTGTTTCCCTGCTATCCTTCAGCTTTTGTATGCATTTGTCCACTTCTTTTCTAGATCTTTTATTGTCTGCATTAAGGACACAAAAGAAGCAATGTTTACCTGTGTAAGATTTTTGTGCTTCACAAGGTGAATTCAGAACAGTATTTTTCTGTACTGTGCCTGTTTTTCCCTTCTCATATATTTTATGTGTGGGACATGTCTCAGTCAGCAGAGCTCAGCGGTCACTTGAATTTTCATACTTCAATTTATTAGAATATGATCAAGAAGTTTGACATAATTTGGACAAGAAAGGTCATTCTCATGGCCTGTAACTATTAATGAAGTACTGCAGAGCTCAAGAGACATATAATTATGCTGTTCTGTGAGAGGTTTATGAAATTTCATTAGTGAAGTCTTTTACCAGTTTTCGAGACACAAAAAAAAAAAAAAAGAAAAAAAAAAAAAGAAAAAAAAAGTTAATCTGATAACTTGTTTAAGATTAAAAATAATATATATATACAGTCTTTTTAGAAGGAATGACAACTGCAAGTTATAAAGTACATCAGTAACTCTAGAAAGAACTTACCAGGATCCAGGAAAAACAGACTGAAATTACATATGTAAATGTTTTAGAGGGCAGAGAATGTGCCATACAAAATAAAATTAAACTGGTATCACAGTTTAAGATATCTGAACACATGAATGACAAAGGTTTTGTCATATGTCTTTGTGCTAGCCATCAGTATAACAAATGTGTGCTTCCACATCATGCTGCACTGCCTCTCCCCACAACAGGACTGTGCGCTTGAACGGTGTTTAAAATATTGGTACACTATGTTGATTCTGAGAGAAGCTTGATTTCAGGGGTGAGATTACACCTTCTTGGCTGACAGAGGTAAAATGCATGCAAGCAAGGATTCCTGAGACGTTTCTAAGCCAGTGAGAGTCAAAAAGAACTGTGCCCAGCTTTTTCCCAGAAGAATTGTCTTTTGTAGTGTGACATTTAGTCTTTATGTGAACTTTTGCTAATGTTTCTGATTGCAGGAGACTGTATGAACATTTTGTCCCTAAGGCAGAAATCACACCCAATACTTCCCTAATGTAATGTAATTAATGTATTGCTCTTCATCAGAAAAATATCTCTGGCTGTTTTGTATAATTATATCTAGTTTCATATTTATTAGAAACCTCTCTAGAACAGCCAAAAAAAAAGATTTGCTTTCCTAAACCCACTGTATCTCATTATGACAGTGGAAAGGTCATGCCCTGGTGGAATTCATGATCTCAAAGAATATAGGCCAAGCAAAAAGTATGACATAACACTGAACCTTAGGAAAGTGAACTTCTAGTTGTTTAAAGAACTAGTAGATAGCTGTCCCTGGGAAACTGCCCTCAGGAATAAAGGAGTAGAAGAGAGCTGGCAGCTATTTAATAAAGACATTTTTCTTAAAGCACAAGAATTCTCAATTCCTGTGTTCAGGAAACAGGATAAGGAAGGCAGGAGACCAGAGTGTCCAAGTAAGGACCTTCTGATCAAACTGAAACACAAAAGGGAAATGCATAGGCAGTGGAAGCAGGGACATGCATTCTGGGAAGAATATGGGAAGAATATAAGAAGATGAGGCTGGAGCTCAATTTGGTAAGGGATGTGAAGCAAAATTAAAAAAAAAAAAAAGGGCTTCTACAGGTACATTAGTCAGGAAAGGAAGAGAAAAAAAGGAACTGTACCCTCAGGATAAATGAGACAGAGGATCGTGTGACAACTGACATGGAGAAGGATGAAGTACTCAACAATTTTTTTGCCTAATTTTTCACCGTCAATTGCTCTTCCCACACCTCTCAAGTGGATGGACCTCAAGACAGGGACTGAGAGAATGAAGTCGCACTCATCATAGAAGAATATCAGGTTCGAGACCAGGGGAGAAACTTGAATATACATAAATCCATGAGATCCAAAGAGATGCATCCCAGGGTCTTGAAGACACTGGTAGATTTAGATGTCAAGCCACTCTCCATCGTATTTCAAAAGTCATGGCAGTCAGGCAAAGTTAGCTGGAAAAAGGAAAATATCAAGTCCATTTTTAAAAAGGGTAAAAAGGAGGACCCTGGGAACTACCAAGGAGTCAGCCTTATCTCTGTGCCTGGTAAGATCATGAAACAGATCCTCCTGGAAGTTATGTCAAGGCATATGGATGTCAGGGAGGTGATTAGAGACAGCCAACGTGGCTCATCGAGGGCAAGCCCTATCTGACCAACTTAGTGGCCTTCTATGATGGAGTGAATACATTGGTGAGTAATGGAGGAACAACAGATGTCATCCACCTGGATTTCTGTAAGGCCTTTGATATGGTCCGCCACAACATTCTTGCTTCTAAATTGGAGAGATATGGGTTTGATTGATGGACTGTTATGTCAATAAGGAATTGCTTAGATGATCACAGTCAAAGAGTTACAGTCAGCAGCTTAATGTCTGGATGGACATCAGTGATGAGTGGTGTCCCTCAGTGGTCCGTATTGGGACGGGTATTGTTTAATAACTTAATCAGTGACATAGACAATGGGATTGAGTGCACTCTCAGCAACTTTTCCGATAACACCAAGCTGACTGTTGTAGTTGATCCACTTGGGAAAGGATATCATCCAGAGGCACCTTGGCAGGTTTGAGGAGTGGGCCCATGTGAACCTCATGAGGTTCAACAAGGCCAAGTGTAAGATCCTGCACCTGGGTTGGTGTAACCCCCAGTATTAATACAGGCTAGGGGATGAAGGGATTGAGAGCAGCCCTGAAGATAAGGACGTGGGGGTACTGGTAAATAAGAAGCTGGACATGAGTTGGCAGTGTGTGTTCACAGCCTAGAAAGACATGTAATCTGGGCTGAATCAAAATCAAAAGAAGCGTGGCCAGCAGGTTGAGGGAGGTGATTCTCCCCTTCCACTCTGTCCTCATGAGACCCCACCTGGAGTCCTGCATTCAGATCTGGAGTCCTCAGCACAGGAAAGACATGGACCTGTTGGAGCAGGTCCAGAGGAGGCCCACAAAAATGATCAGAGGGATGGAACACCTCTCCTATGAGGAAAGGCTGAGAGAGCTGGGGTTGTTCAGCCTGGAGAAAAGAAGGTTACATGGAAAATTTATTGTGGGCTTTCAATACTTAAAGGGGGCTTATAAGAAGGACAGAGATATTTTTTTTTCCCAAGGTCTGTAGTGACAAGACAAAGGACAAAAGTTTAAAATGAAAGAGGATAGATTTAGTTCAAATATAAGGAAGACGTGTTTTATAATGAGAGTGATGAGTCACTGCAACAAGTTGCCCAGAGAAGTTGTGGATGCTCCATCATTGAAAGTGTTCAAGATGAGGTTGGATGGGGCTTTGGGGCTTTTCACTAATATAGTGAAAAATATCCTTGTCCATGGCAGGGGAGTTAGACTAGGTGATTTTTAAAGGTCCCTTCCAATCTAAACCATTCTATGACCATGCAGTTAAATTCTTGTTCTGCCTGCCTTCTTTTGAGCTCTCATTCATAGATTTAAGGCTATATATTAAACCTCCCTATGGTCATTCTTTACGTTTTAATATTAACACTGATCACTGTGGTCTGGAGGGTTGTCTCTGAAAGGGGTTGGCAAGTGACCCATTAACCTGTCTGGAGGATATTGCATATGGTCAACTCAACTTTGACTCACGGAGATACAAAGATGAGTATAGTATCATAGCACTGAGTTAAGACATCTACAGAGCACCTCTTCAGCACAAACAGATCCTCAGCTGACACAAATGTTGCCACTTTCTGACTCTTCTTACTAGGAAGGTTGGTCTTATTTATGAAGCAGTAACTTGGCATTTTTGAGTCCTAGATTAAATTTCTTGTACTTCTGCAGACTTCCTTTGTGACTTTGGACAAACCTTTTTAGAAAAGATGTGTAAAGGTATTGAACGCCTACAGCTATAAAGATGTGCCTAGTGATTTAAGTAGGACATGGACAGCTTTGAAAATTTCACAGAATACCAAATATCTTATTTTCAAATCTTCCATTTAGTCTTTTCATTCCTCAGTTGCTCTACTATAGATAGGACATAAGAGCACTCTCCTGTCTCATGGGACAAAAATCCATCAGGACTGTCGTTTTCTATATCCAGATAAGATATAGGAGATTGGAAAGTTTTAATGTAGGTGTTAGATGGACAGAGGTGTGCATCATTCTTAGCATCATCTGAAAAATTACAGATTACAGTAGTTCTTATTTTATCATTATTAGGACAACTTTGAAATCTCCAAGCTGTGCATTTATCAAATAATATAACTGTATAAAAAGAACCCTCCTGCTACTCTAAAAATGTTATTTATGGCAAGAGTTCTCAAAAGCATATGTATTCATATAGGTATAAATATATACTAAATGACACACTATAAAATCATGGGTATATAACAGAATATTACAGCTAAAATGACATCAGGAAGTGGTACTGGCATCTAGTAGAACAGGTCTAAGAACAAAACAACCAAATATAGATACAGTATTCTGTTGCTACAAAAATGTTATTTGCCTGATCAGATGTTTCTTTCTGTAGCACTTTCCTTTGGCCTGGACTATGCTGAAACAACAGATCAATAACATCTACCACAAGACCAAATCCTTGTGATGGTCAAATCCTTATTCAAGAGATGGAAACAAATGGTTTTGCCTAATTGGTTGCAATACTGCAACTGCATCTGCAGTGTGCCTTTTAATTGTTATTTTTTCATGAGCAGAATTGAGTAACACATGGAAAGTTTAGTGAAAAAGTCTTGTTTGTAGCATAATAATATATCAGAGCATCTGAACTTGAAAGTAATGCCCTTTTATGCAGTCATCTAAGTCTGTTATAATACTATCTCTATCCTTTTCATTTGCACTAAGTGCCCAGCAGAAAACATTTCTTTCATATGCTTCAGTTATTTATGCAATTGTTGGTTTTGCTCTGTGATGATTTGTTCTGCTACTTAGGCAGCAGCTTAATACATATTTCTTGACTCACCTTGTGTAAATTTGTGTCTATGTGTTGTGGTATTTAGTGCAAGTGAAGTGAGCCTTTCTTACAGACTGATAGGTCATCCTGCAAGGCAGGGGAGATTTCCCAACAGCCTCTCTCCCTAGGGGAGAGTTCCCAACAGCCTCTCTCCCTAGCTCCATACAATTCCTCACCAAAGCAAGACTCCGCACTGGTCTTTGATGGATAATGCAAGAATAAGCAGGCAGGAAATTCAGGGGACAGTTCAATTATAAGCTTCTGCCTATCTCATAATATCAAATGAGCTGGCCAAATTTGCTGATCTGATTGAAAGCTAACCCGGAAAAATACCCAACAAAAAAACTAGTTTTCTTTTGGATCAGTTAGTGAGTTATTGATCTCACAGGACCTACATAAAAGATAGGGCTGGCTTGCTTGTATAAGGAAGAAAGAGAGCAGGAATAGCCCTTTTGGAGTTAGATCTTATTACAGACTGATTCGGCTGGCTATAAAACCACAAAATTAAAGCAGACTTCACTTAATGACAACATTTCTCTGCTCTCAATAGTAAAAAGTAAAAGGATTGAGATATTCTTCATTAAAATATACTTAAACATACATTTCTTATATACAAGCATTTGAATCAGATTTCTCCTTACAACTTGTTGGTATTATAGTTATTATTATAATACTTCATAAGATATTCCCCATCTTTGTATTCTTGAATGGGAGTGGGTCACGGGAGATTAAAGGAAAATATCCCAGAAGGGAGACATCCTACATGATGGGCAGACTGGCCTGATATTAGAACACATGGTCTGACCTGGACAGACGTTGCTGCATTGTGATTTTACAAATTGCTTTCCCTTTCTTATATTTTAGCTTTGACAGCTGTAAAGCATAAATAATTATACACATCTCCTCTGAAAGAGCATTCAGATTCATGAGAACAAAGAGTGTTCTTGCAGAAATGTGTATTACCAACAGTAATTATGCCTTGCTGAGGTTAATGGAAGCAAGAAGACCTAGGGATAAGCTGAATCTAAATCTCTTTTTTTCTGTACACCACTTCATTGTGCTTATTATTGATGAAATCTGGAAGAAAATCATCATCTGAGTAACTGAAGTGCTTAATTCTATGTCTAACATTAGAGATATAAGAGGTTCTACTCCCATTATTGACATTGCCTGCATGATAAGGCTTGTCACATGTGCCAGCAAGGACTGATGATGAGTTGATAATAAAAACTCATTTTTGAAATGAGTGAGAAATTTGTTTTGGATGGTTAAAATGTGATCAACAACAGTCTGCCCTGTATTGTGTTCCTTAAAAGAAATGTCAGCCTTAAAATTTCCTTATTGTAACTTCCCAGGTCCTGTCAATGTCCACCACTGCACAAGTTGCAGATTCAACTGAACACATGGGAAAGTTGAATAAAAAACAATAAAGCTAACAGCACATAAAGCAATTTGAGGCAGTAATAAAGCTGGATTTGATGTAAATGACATCAAGTTTGTAGCAAATGTTATGAAAATCTGCTTATATCAGATGTGTTGGGTAGCCATTAAATGCACAAGACCTTTTTCAGACAGCTATGTCAATTCATATCAGAACAAAAGAACAATAAAGTAGTCGATTCTGCAAAAGTTGAAGATTATGAAATAAAATTCCAGTGGATTTGATCTGTTGAGTTTTGTATTGTGTATTTTTTAAGATTAAATGCAGACTTTTTGATGAATCCTGACATATTGATTTCTTCCTTCACCAGCTCAACTAAAATAACCTATAAAAACGAAAAAACTCTCCTGCAAAGATTGTGTTATTATTTTTCTTTCATGTTTTGAGCACCTGTTTTTTTGATGCACAATTCATTATTTATTTTATAGGCAGTAGTAAAGATAAGTAAGTAAGTAACTAACTAGATATGTGTCCCCTCACCCTTAACATCAACAGAGCTATAAGGACTGGCTTATTTGAAAAAAAATGTTTATAGCTTTTATAGGACAGTTTTGGATAAACTTTACAATGGTCGTTGAAAGGATCCTGAAAAAATGTCACATTGCTACAACATTATTTTCATGTTCCTACATTGCAATGATGCGAAATTAAGGTGAATACTTATTTGGCTTTGTCAACAGAGTGTTTTATCTGGAACACCATCATTCTGTGAAAATAAAAACATATGTATGTAATGGCTAATTCACTTTACCCACTACAATGACTGCATGTATGTGATACCAACATGTGAACAGGAGAACATCCCCATAAGAAAAAAGTCAAACCTTTTGCCTTCACCTCACACACATAATGTCACATTTACTGGAGTACTTCAAAATCTCCTGTATTATGTTTGTAGCATGCTTCATAAACTTCGCTAAGTAAATCAGTAAAGACTAGATTGCTATGGGGAGTAGAATGAGTTGATCCAAAATTATTTTATATGCTGGGATAAGAGAGATGATGATCTACAAAGAAGTGAGGAAGGGGTGGACTACTTTGGCAAGCAAAGTGTACAGTGTGTTGTGGACTAAACCTTGAAAACAATAACAGTGCTGGAGGGGCTCCACCCCAAGATTATGCACGCCAATAGTGAGGTGCCTACAGAACATCAATGTGGGGGAAGTTCTCATACTTTTCCAGGGAAATCTCCATTACTAGGACCCCATCTGAATTGCTTGTATACTAATTCACACAGGGAGGGAGATGGTCAATGTCATGGCAAGGCCGCTCTTAATTATCATTAAAAGGTCATTATGATCAGGAGAGGTTTCTGAGGATTGGAACAAAATAAATAACACTCCTGTCTTTGGAGAAACACAGAGTGGCCAGGCTTATCTCAATCTCTTTCAAGGTGATGGAGCAAATCCTGCTGGAAACCATTTCCAAATATGTGAAGGGGAAGAAGGTGATTGGAATTAGTCAACACAGATTTATGATAGTAAAATTATGGCTGACTAACCTGATAGATTTCTACAAGAAGATATCTGTCTTAGTGGGCAAGGGGAAAACAGTAGATGCTTTTTATCTTGAATTCAGCAAGGCTTTTGACACAATCACTCATAACAACCTTAGAAAAACTATGAAATAAGAACAAGATAAATGGACAGCAAGGTTGACTGAAAGATGGATGAATTGCTGGGCACAAAGGGTTGTGATCAGCTGCACAAAGTTGAACTGGAGGCCAGTTACTAATGAGGTACCCCAGGGATATGTATTGGAGCCAGTACTGTTTAAGATCTTCATCAGAGTGCACCCTCACCAAGTTTGCAGATGATATAAAACTGCAAGGAGTGGCTGATGCACCATAAGGTTGTGCTGCCATCCAGAGGAACCTGAGCAAGATAGAGAAATGGGCTGACAAGGACCTCGTGAAACTCAAAAATTGTAAGTCCAAAGCCCTCTCCCTGGGGATGAATAACTCTGTGCATCTGTACAAACTGAGGACTAACTGGCTTGAAAGCAGCTTTGTAGAATAGGACCTGGGGGTCCTGGTGGACACCAAGTTGCATGTAGTTCATCAGTGTCATTCAGCATTGTGCCCTGCAGCAAGGAAGGTCAGCTACCTCCTAGGCTGCATTAGGAACAGCAGTACCAGTAAGTCATGGACTCATAGAATGGTTTGGGTTGGAAGGGAACTTTAAAGATCATCTAGTCCAAACGCCCTGCCATGGACAGGGACTTCTTTCACTAGACAAAGTTGCTTAAAGCCCTGTCTCTGAACCTGACCTCAAACACTTTCAATGATGGGGCATCCACAAATCCTCTGGGCAACTTGTTACAGTATCTCACCTCTCTCATCATAAAAAATTTGTTCCTTATATCTAAACCAAATCTAATCTCTTTCAGTTTACAACTTCAGTCAATCCCACTGTCTATGTCATGGATGAAGTTACTAATTTTGCTCCCAGTATGGACCCTTGAGGGACACAACTCATTACTGATTTCCACTTGGACATTGAGCCATTGATTGCAACTCTGGGTGCAGCCATCCAGCCAATTCATTATCCATCTAGAAGTCTACTGATCAAACCCTTCTCTCTCCAATTTAGTGGCAAGAATGCTGTGGGGGATAGTACAAAGGCCTTATAGGAGTCCAGGTAGGTGACATCAGTACCTCTTCCTTTGTTCACTGATGCAGTCACTCCATCATAGAAGGCCACTAGATTAGTCAGGCACAGTTTGCCCTGAAGGTCAAGGGAGATGATATTGTCCCTCTGGTTTAGTGAGACAGATCTAGTATGCTGTGTCCAGTGCTGGTGGTTGGACCAGGTGATTTTTAAAGGCCCCTTCCAACTTGAAGTGTTCTGTAAATCCATGATTCTCTAATGGGACCTTTTATTGAAAATCAGCTAATATAAACATAATTTTGTGTGGAAAACTATCCAAAGGAACCATGAAAACATCATAATGATCAATTTCAATATAGCAAGAACATGATTAGAGGAGTGCTGATATGCTAGAGTTCTTTTCCAGAAACTCCAGTGATTATGCAAAGATGATGTTGCAGGAACTTATGAAAAATGCAACACAGAGAGATCTTGGAAACATCAGTAAGGCAAAAAAATAATATAAAAACTCAACAAGAAGCAGCAAGAAAGCAAAGGAAATAGCACTGCATTTACCTTGGGAAAATGCAAGTTAATAAAGTTAAAGAGTTTTAAAAAGGAGAGAAAAGAGAATCAAATAATAATGTTTAAAAATCTGGAATTGATAATAAACAATAATTATCACTGGTGTGGGAAGCAATGTTGCAGCCAAATAGCAGAGAATAATGTGATTTTCTGCTGCTTACTCTGAGACCTTGCATCACAAAAGAAAGATACCTGGTGAGATAACATCTGGTATGCTCATAGATGCATGGATTTTGAGGTCATTTTCATCATTTAGTCTGATCTCACTCAGCAAGAAACTTTTGAGTACTGACATCCAATATATTGCGGTTCAGGTTTCCTCCTGAAAACTTATTGGAAGTTCAAATGTCAGTATTGTTCTGAACTTGTTGGGACATGAGAAAGAATCACTGTTTAGGAGGTTGATCACAGAAAACTAGGTGCTTAGTATCTTGAAAGAAGAGGTGGTACCAAAAAGATATGTTTCTGAAAGAAAGACAGGGTCCAGAAATGAGAAGGTGAAGATCCTGGTTGGAGGAACCATCCTGGAAGAGGAAGGAGGTCTGGGAGATGGCAGAAATGCGTGAAGATGAGATCCTGAGAATTCCCAGGGACCTTGGCCAGTAGTGTCTGTGATTGGTGACTGTGAGCAGTGGTGCAGATTGGACCAACACAACTTTCTTCCTGAGCATCATGGACCAGCAGTGACCTCCTTGCAGGGGAGGGGAGTTAAGACCTGGTGAGCATAGCACTGCTGGGGATGGTGAGTGAGTTAGACAATCAAATAGGGCAAAACTCCTACATCTTTGCTTCTTAATAAACTCCAGTATCCAGATACACTAGAGGTTGCCATTTATTCTTTCTTGTCCATGACAATACAGGCTGAGAAAAGGAGAAACTGGGCCCTCATATATGCTGAAGATTTTGAAAGACAGATATATAAAAAAAAAAAATGTAGCTCTTTGCTCGAGGCAAGAAAATCTTGGAGTCCTTATTGGTTAGTTTGATGTGTGGAAAATACCTCCCTAGTTTCAAATCTTTCTTTATTATCATTATATTTATTTACAGATAAATTAACAAGTCAAGAACTTGAGGGAAATTTTCTGACTACTTATAAGATACATGGCCTCCGTGTTTGATATTAGGGAAAAACAAAACCAACCAACCTAAAAAAGATCCCCAAACTAACAACTAATTTAATATAATTTATTTTGCATAAAGTGGATTTATTCTTGACTTCTGTCAGTTATCAATGGAAACACAAAACTTGTTTATGTTCATTGTTTTAAAGCAAAACTGGTAGAGATACGAGCATACCAAGAAAATGTAAAGACACTATAAGGATCAATAAGGAAAGGAAATATGCAGAGACCCCAAGTATCCACTACAACCATTGACTTTGACTCTCAAATACAAAAGTAATAGGTATTTTGTCATCCAGAAGTGAAATTACATCATCAATATATATAAAGATATCTAACCTTTTCAAAAGACTATAAAATTCAAATATTACGAACTAATCTCAAGCTTTTATCCATTGACAGCATATACTGTAATACCCCACATAGCTCCCAACAGCAATTCAGCCAAAATTTGGAAGCTGCTTTTAACTGCTGGGTGTGAGTTTCACCTCATATATTCTAAATTCCTGAAAACTATTGGAATTTATTTTTGCATGCCTTAAATTGACAAAGTTCTCCAGTTGACATCCCACAAGAGTTGTGGTTTTGCCCTCTGTGTATAGATGTAGACCCAGAAAGAAAGACTAATTCCCTGGACTGGGATACATCTTAACCATCTTTAGACACAGAAAGTGAAAATACTTGTATTTGAGTTAATTGCCTGTACTCCCAGAAAAGAAAACCAGAAACTGTAGGTTTGCAGTTAATTTGATTTATGTTCAAGGTTTCCTTTAGTAATGAATCACAAACTATTTATTTATAGCCTTTAAAATAAAGGGAACCTATAAAAGTGGGTTTATATGAAATATTTGCCTTGGGAATATATAAATATTAGTTTTATATTGTAGTGGGATAAGATTCATAAGCAAATGATACAATATGGAACATTTTGGCTCAGAATACAAGAAGGGACTTTGCTGTGCATCAGGGTCTCACAGAGATCCAGTTAACTGAGGACAACATGGAGGTAAAACCTTGTATCAATGTACATGACTGTGTAATATACATTCATGTACTCAAATCTCTCCTAGCACTAGTCCCTCCAACCTTACTGTCCTTTGTAAACTACTGCAGTGCTTGATTACTCTAATTGCTTGGAATCTGTGATTCTTAATTTCTGTGGTGTTTTTTTTTTTTTTTTCAACTCAGCAATGTACGAACCTAAACTGGCCTCACTGTTCACTGAATCCTGTTTCAAATTTTTCCCTGCATTCATCTCATTATGAAGTGCAGTGCTAAACCCAATTTCTTTAATAAGTGGAATACACTGAGCTCCTAAAGCTTTTCAACACAAAATATGATCCATAGAGCATTTTTACTGTTCTGCCATCTTCCTTCTTGCACAAGTATTTCTCTGAATCTTTTAAAAATCTGAACCATAGAACTGTTGGGGATCTTGACAGCACTGTGTACGGAGAGAAGGCAATTTCTTTATTTTTGTTTGACAGTCCTGCTTTTTATACTTCTGAAGATTATTTTAGGTCTTTCTGTTACAGAACTTCACTACTAGCATGTTGAGATGATATTCTATTGTTGAACAAAAGGCTTTTATTTCTCTGACTTACTACTTTCCACTGTAAAGTCCCTTATCAAGTAAGTTCAGCATGAATTTCCTGCTCTTGCACATTTACTGAGCAGTTGATTATCAGGGAACAATTTTAAGATACTTTAGAACATCCTGTTGAAGACGTATGTTTTCTTCACTATGTATCTATCATCTTATTTATTTTTTTTCTTAGCTTTAATATTTAAAATCAAATATTTGATATAATAATTGAGATCTTTACTATAAGCATTGTAAATTGGTTATTTCATGGATGACTCCAGTTAACAGCTACTGTGATAAGTGACAATCCATTTGATGTTTTATTTTTTCCATAGAAAGTAAAATATTGTCTAGTACTTTCTCAAATGTCCTGCAAAAATTCAAGTGTGCTACAGGAATATGTTTATCTTGATCAAATGTATGAATAATAAAAGCATAAAATGGGAAGAGACATTCCATGTCATTGAATACAGTTTCATCACAGCTTATAATGTTATCTGATAAATTTTTTAGAGTGCTCTATAGAAAAACAAGTATGTTTGCCTGACTGCTACAATTAGCCTGGTGTATCAGAAGTTCATTACTGCTATGATTAAAAACCTTCTTCTAAATTCTAGCCTGAGTTTATTAATTATAATAATGCTTTCTAGTTCCACAATTGTCCTTTAACTTAAATAGTTCTGTCATCTTGATATTTAGCCCCAGATATACTGATATTCAGTTTCAGACATATTATCCTGGGTTTGAGTGAGTAGTGGGGTTTTTTGGTAGCAAGGGAGGGCGATATGGGGGCAGCCCCCTGTGAGAAGCTTCTCGAAGCTCCCCCAGCTCCACGTAAGCTCCACCTCTGCACCAAAACCGAGCCAATCAGCTGCACCTCTGTGATAACATATTTAAGAAGGGATGTGGTGACAAGCAGTGGGACTTGTGAGGAGGAGTTGCTGCAGCTGCATGAACACCAAGGTCAGTGGAGGAACGGAGGAAGAAAGGAGGGGGGGGGAGGTGTGCCGGAGCAGAGACCCCCCTGTATCCTGTGGTGAGACGGCAGGGCGGCCCCCCCCGCCACCCATGAAGATCTACGGTGGAGCAGACACTTATTTATGGCCTGCGTTTCATTTCGCATGGCCGATCAAGGTGTCTGTCCTTGAAGAAGGTTGGTGTATTGTGGGAAAAGGTAGCCCCACTGTTGTAATTCAGCTCTGGGAGAATTGCAGCATGTGGGGGTGTCCCACGCTGGAGCAGCTTGGGAAGGGCTGCAGCCTGTGGGAGGGACTCCAGTCAGAGAAAGTTGGTGTCCCATGCTGGAGCAGTTTGGGGAACATTGCAGCCAGTGGGAGGGATTCACATCAGAGAGGGTTTGTGGAAGACTGTGCTGTGAGAGCGGGACCATGATGGAGCAGGGGGAACAAGTTCCAGAAGCTCCCCCGCCGAAGATGGAAGAAGCAGCAGCACTGACTGCACACACACACACACACACACACACACACACACACCCCACACCACCACCACCCCCCATTCCCTGCCCTTGAGCCGCTGGGGGAGGAGGTAGAGATATCGGGAGCAGAGATGAGCCCGGGAAGAAGGGAGGGGTGGGAGAAAGGTCTTCTCAAGATGTGGCAATGCTTCTCACTGTCCTACTCTATTAAGAGTTGTTAGTGTCTGTAATAATTGTATGTTCTTTTTTCTTCCCCTAATGAGTCTGCCTTTTGCCCATGACCATTATGGGTGATTTTCCCCTCCCAGTCCTATCTCAAACTCCAACCCTGGCTCATGTGTCCCTTCTCATTGCTGGAAGAGAAGGGGGAGTGAGTGGCTGTGTGATGTTTGGCTGCTGACGAGTCTCAAACCACGACACATATTTGTAAAAAGAATGATCTTTTTCATTTGTATTTTGTTTTGTTCCCCCCTCCCTCTGTCCCTCCCCTGGTAAAACAAACCCAATTCTTTTACTCTTGGGATAGTAAAACATTCTCATTGTTCTTGGACTTTCCTAGAAATTATTTTCAGCAGTTATATTATCATCAGGAAAATTACAGGCTTATTTGATGAGCCATATGGATAGCCATTAATCATGGATTTTGCTCCTTTGTGTATTGGATAACTATTTCATCATTACGCTGTTTTCTCTGAGATTTAAATTAAACTAAGAAGTCTTCAGTTTTTTGCAAGATCTGTCTGTTGTACTTAAAAATATGAACTAGACTTGTGATCTTTTCAGTCAAAAATTCTTATGACTCCAAATTATTTCCTTATTTGTTTGTTTGTTTGTTTGTTAATATTTATTTATTTACTTATTTACTACTGTTTTCTGTTCAGGAAGCTCCTCAAAATAGATCTTAGAAGAAATAAGTTTCTGGATTTGAAAATGTTGAATTTCAGCAAACCCTGCTTATAGTCACCTTTATTAGAAATGTTGTTCTCTTTGTTTTATTCACAGCATCATGCAAAGCAAAAATATATACTGAATGTTTCTCCTTGTTGTGCATCCTTACCTGTTACATTTCCACTCAGATGTAACAGTGGATGTATATGTTACTTAGGAGCTCGATCTTCATTGTAATATGCCTACTTACTGGGCCACATCCCATAAGTTTTACTGGGACATTTAAACTTCAGTGATTGCTTTGCTTTCTTTATCAGCTGCCTGATTTAAATTTTCTATTTGAATTCATTATGTTCAAGTGGTTGTTTTTTCATATCATACTGAATATAAAACTAGAATAGTAATTTTCATCTTTTCTTTTAATCAAGACTTTTTTTTGTGTAATGAAAGTTTGTTTGTATCTATGAAATCATGGCTTCTTATGCATCCAATAAAATATCCTTGAAGACTTTAGAATGTCTATTAACACTTCCTTCTTTAAATTTATCACTTCATATAAAATATTACTAAGTATTTGGATTAAATTTATCACAATATAAAACAACATTAATGTTAGGATGTTAATATCTCTAGAATACAGAGAAAGACTTGCGAGTGCCTGTTGTGATTATAATTTATGAGCAAATCCTAAAAGTTCCTTAAGCTTAATGATATCCAAAAGTCCAGATGATTTTTGTAGTTCCAGACACATTTTCTTCCTCAACAATGTAGCTATTGCTGATATAGGTGACTAATCCCACCAGTCTTCCTCAACAAAAGGACCTTGTCCAGTTACTGTTGTTATTTCAGAGTCAGCTCTTTAATTTGTCAGTGTCTCCAGTGCTTATCATTGCTTCTTAAAAGTGGCCTCATGGATTCGTTCCTAAGTCCTGTAACTATTTACTTTAAACTTGCTGCTTTCTTGAACATGCAATTTTATTTGTATTGCAAAACTTCTTATGACAAGATACTTCTTTTTGAAAAGGGCCATATCTCTGCAAGAGAAGAAGGCATTTCTAATGGTAAAGCAGGATGTCACTGCAGAATATAGTAAGTGCACAGTCAGGGTTCAGCAAAGTGTAGGAGACTGTTAACACAGTAAGAGGGAACAGAAATTAAATACTGTTTTCTAAAGGAACAGCCAAGTTCATACTTTTCAGGAAAAAAAAAAAAAAAAAAAAAACCATGAGGAGCTCAAACATTTCTATGTGTATCAAAATATGAGCTGAATGTACATAATGATGCCCAGAAGTTATACTATTTCCTTACCAAGATGTTGCAAGAAAAAGACTTTCTTGTTAAATGAAAATACTTAAGATAATGAATGGGAAAAAAAAATCCCTTTTCTTCATAGTGATGAAATTGCATAGTATCACTAATGTTGAAAGGGACTTCTGGATGTCATCTGGTCCAACTCCCCTGCTCAAGCAGGACCAACTACAGCCAGTTGCACAGGATGCTGTCCAGACAATTTTTTAAATCTCCAAGGATGGAGATGCCACAATCTCCCTGTACCAGTGCTCCGCCACCCTCACAGTAAGAAAGTGTTTCCTCATGTTCAGCAGTAATCTCCTGTGTTTCAGTTTGTGCCCATTGTCTTTTGTCTTATCATTAGGCAGAAATAAAAAGAGCCTGACTCTATCCTCTTTGCATCCTCTCTTCAAATATTTATACACATTAATAAGATGCCCCCTGACTTTTCTCTTCTCCAGTCTGAACAACCCCCAACTCTCTCAGCCTTTCCTCATAGGAGAGATCTCCAGTCCCTTCATCCTTTTTGCACTTTCATCAGATTCTCTCCAGTATGTCCATATCTCTTTTGTACTTTGGAGTCTACAACTGGACTCAGCACCCCGATGGGTCTTATCAGTACCTTGACTTGCTGGCAATGCTCTTCCTAATACAGCCCAGGACACCGCTGGGCACTTTTATTACAAGGGCACATTGATGGATCGTGTGACACTTGTTGTCCATAAGGACCTCCTGGACTTTTTCTGAAAAGCTGCCTTCCAGCTGGTCAGCCTTCAGCAGCTATTGCTGCAATGGATTATTCCTCCCCAGGAGCAGGACTTGGCTTTTTCCTTTGTTGATCTTTATGATGTTCTCATCAGTCCAGTTCTCCATCCTGTTGAGGAACCTCCAAATGGTACTTCCAATGTGTGAATGTGGGAATTCATTGGTCTGAATTGGGAGGGGAGATATTTCAGTCCATAGCCCATAAGACTGTGTGACTTCAATACATAGTTCATCTCTGGCATTTTCCTTCATCTAGTGATTTCATACTCAGACACTGAAACTAAAATGTTCTCATGAAAGGCTTCCATTTGACAAGCTGTGTTTTCTGATATTTAACAGCTCATTTTGTGGCTTACAGACTTTCTACAGTCTTTTCTTTTCAGGTAACAGATACATCCTTACTTACTGCCTAGGTGCAGAATGAAAGACATCTGTGCTCCTAGTTATAGGAAACCAGCTAAGAGAAAGAATACACATTACTGATTCAGTCTGTAGACAAATATCTAGATTCAAGGTCATAAACCAAGAAAAGCATTAGCTCCTCAAAGGAGGTATTGAGACAGTGTGGGGAGAACTTGAAGGAATATTATCATAATTCCTCCATCTGGCAACAAACACTGTCATTTGCTATCCTAATAAGGAACATGGTGATTAAATATGGCTAAGCACTCAGGCTAGTTGTGATTTTTTTAATTAAAAGAAAGGAAATTGTTTTGATTTTTTATCATAGGAAAAAGCTATATTGTCAACCTTTGTGCACAGATGTAATTCAATTCAAATTCTGACTGAGATTCTGAAGCAAAGAATAAAACTCAAGATGGCCTTGTTTAGGCTTTTCATTAAAAATAAGAAATACCTGTAATCAACTGCTTTTGCTAATGGATGGTATTTTATGCAGTAATACTTTGGGCATGTTTTTTTCTGGCTTTGAAATTGCCCATACACTGTCATATTCATAGGTCCTTTAAATATAGAGCAGGTTGTATAATATAGACATGACTGAGTCAGGTCCTGGGAATAAGGAAAAGTATCAGATGTTGAGAAGTGTTTGAGGGCTCTGTTAGTCTACATATTTACAAAATCTCTCTTTCACTGCAAGAACTAACTCCTTACTTCCTATTTTTCTATTTATTTTATTGTCTTCTTTCTTCCTTAAAATGCTGCTACAGATCATTTTCAGAGGGAATAATATTATGCTAGAATGGATTTTTGCATTGAACCCCACACTTTACAGAAATGTTTGAGGTAAAAAAAGTAATAGCAGTGGGCAAAGTCAGACAATCATGCACATAACTGAATAGTGGTATTTGTTGACAGCTATGTCAGAACATCAAGCCTGCTGAAAATGGTCTGGTTTGGTGCCAAGTCCCATTAAAATCACAGAACATCCTCAGTTGATTTCAACCAGATACTTCATTTGAAGTAAAAATGCATCCTCTGAAATATTTTACCTATTTATTACCTTATATAATACTTTGTTACCAGCCAACAAGAGTACAAATAACTGATTTCAACTCCATCCTTTTGCCCCAATGATTATCTGCCAAACCTACCGCAGGTGAGTGGTACTCAGAATATTTTATCATTTCAAAGGTGTCTGATGGTCTACATGAAATAAGTTTGTGGATCAGCTCTTCTACCTATATTTCATACATAATCATGATTTTTTTCCAAGCAGAAAGTCTGAGCATAATGTAGTTAGGATGCAGTCTTCCCTCATCCATACCAGAATCTTTCACCATATTGTCATGGAAACACGTAAGCACCAAATAATCTGTGCCTAGCCTGAGACAGTTGTTATTATGAAGTACAATATTAATTCATTAAACAGCAAAAATAATATACGTATTTAAAGAGAGACTGAGGTGAGAAGAGAGAAGGTTGTCGTGATAAAATATGTCCATTTATCCTGTGGCAGTACTCTGAAATGTTTTTCACATTGGTTGCTGTACCCTGTTAATCCTGTTAACTGTAAATGATGAGTCAAGTTGACAGGTTGGTCCCTATTTATGCTTGTATTTTCTTTACGCTCAAAGGTTAAATAAATGTAATTTGATGGGGATGAATAAACCCCTCAGGCTTTTTACTGAAACAACTCAGGAAGAGGTTATTTTAAATGTAAATAAAAGAATGCAAACCAGAATTACCTGAGAGAAAAAATAGCAGAGCAGTTCTAAAACCCTGTGTACCTTACCTACCAAGTAAAGAGTGAAAATGGAAAATAACCTTTATAATAAATAAATCCACTGTCTAATAATTACAGCTTGGTCAGCATCACAAACTACATGGGCAGGAAAATATGAATATTTGTTTAATAAGATATAATCTTTGTTAGAGAAGATGAAGCAACAATGGAAAATATCCTTAATGGACAGCCTGAACATGAGATACCAGCATATTTACTTTCTACTACTGTATGATCTAAACAACTACTCTGATCATTAGTGTAATATGTCTTAACTCATCAGTTTATGCTCAAAATATTATTAAAAAAAATATGAAACCTCTCCTCTCCTCTCCTCTCCTCTCCTCTCCTCTCCTCTCCTCTCCTCTCCTCTCCTCTCCTCTCCTCTCCTCTCCTCTCCTCTCCTCTCCTCTCCTCTCCTCTCCTCTCCTCTCCTCTCCTCTCCTCTCCTCTCCTCTCCTCTCCTCTCCTCTCCTCTCCTCTCCTCTCCTCTCCTCTCCTCTCCTCTCCTCTCCTCTCCTCTCCTCTCCTCTCCTCTCCTTTCTTTCTCCCTCCCTTCACCCCTGTGAATGAGCACAAGAAAAGATTACCCAGAGAAGATCTTAAGTCTCCACCCTTGGAGATACTAAAAACCAAACTGGACATGGCCCTGAACATTCTGCTCTAGCTGACTCTGCTTTGAGCAGGAGCTTGGACTAGGTGATCTGCAGAAGTGCCTTCCCACCTCAAACAGTCTGTGATTGTGTGATGAAGCCTCAGTAACTCATTCTACATAAGATGGAGTGAACGCACACACAGATATAAATATGTGTCTCCATTGACAGCCCAGCTTTGCCAAATTCTTTGAATAATCAGTCAAGAGACAGTCTTTAGAAAACATTTTTTTGTAATTACTACTGAAGTAAATCTTAGGAATTAAAGCTGGAATTGGGAAACCCACAGGAAAGATGCTGTGAAAATCACTTTATTCAGAAAGCTGGTAAGACAGGGCATATTGCCAGGTTGAGTCATATTAAGAAACAATGAAATATGGTAACTGGTGATCTCAGCACACCAGTGATCCATCTCTTCTTATGCATTTTGTAGAGAAGAGAAAAAGAAAGGAAAGGATTGGCTTTGCACACAGCTCCTCCCAGTCATGAAAGGTCACTCAGGTGAAAGCACAGACATGATCCAACAGTGGGTAGGAGCTTGCTGTTACAGGGTATGGCAACAAGAATATGAACTGTGAATATAGACCAAAGTATAAAGTTCAAATCCTTTAAGTCTTATTTGCTATTTACATTATTGACTGCAGTATCTACTAAGTTACAGGTCCCAAGAGACCTGTGTTTGGGAAAAACATGACAATTTCAAAAGTTGCATTTGGGACAAGTCTCAAGTCTTTGTCCTGCCTATGCTTATGCCTCTCACAACTCAGTAAGAGGAGTCTGGGCTTGAACTGAGACACTGGGCTGGGATTTGAACTTTTTCACCAGAACTGATTTGAAACAGGGTCTGTGAACATTTCTGCGTATAAACAATGTGACTGGAGTAACATCAGGGTAATCCCTTGCTTCAACTGACAGCATAGACCCAACTTCCTTGGACTGACTTCTTGAAAGTGGTATTTTGGGAATGCAGTGGGAAGGAGAGAGAGAAGACGGATAGGGGGCACTAAAAATAAGGAGATAATCTTTGATGCTGTCAGAAAGGTTACAGAGGTCTTCATGACTTCTGGAGAATTCAGTTTTTTCCAGATGTATAACATCTGATATATTGCTCATGACTGTAGAGACACCAGTGCAGACTCAGGAGGTTTCTGTTAGCACAAAATGATATAATTCTTGTCAGACTGACATTCATTCTCACTTGCTTCCCCCTTCTCATCTGAGAACCAGATTTTAACAGCAAGCAGAAAACTCAGAAGAAAAAGAAATAGAGAAATATAAATCATTCTGTGAAGATATTAACATCTTAGGGGTATTCATAGAAGCTCAGATGCTCACAAAACTTCCAGCTGAAAGACACATGACACCTAGTCTAGTAAGCACTGGTCTCTAAACAGTCTTTCATTGATTTTAATCTTGTTAAATCATGTTCTACTTACTCAAAGACTGAAAGAAGGAAAGAAATCCAAAACACAAGTCAGCAATAACCAAATTCCCCAGGAGATTAAATCAACAATTTTACTGACTTCTGAATCTAGATAATAGGAGTTTAAAAGAATATGAAGGATAGGTAATGAAAGCTGTTGTGTTTTACAATGTGGTAACATAACAGAAATAAGTAGTTGCAGAGAAAGTAAATTTTTAAAGGCAAAATGTGGAGAAGACCTTGAAACGGGAGTAAGAAAAGATACTCCAGTGAGATCCCAGCTCTCATGAAATCCATTTTCTCATTAAAAAAAAAAATATGATGTTGTATTTATATTTGGAGCATGCTTATGAATTGCTTTGTAAGGCTGAAATTGCCATCTATACTCCAACCACTAAGGCTCCAGTCAAAAAGGGGTTTTGACACTTTTCAGAGAGAATATTATGGACCAGGAAAATTGTTCAGTCTGAACGCAGAAATCACTCTTAGCTCTGAGTCCCAGCTCCTGAAATATGCCAAACATCAGATCTAAACCAAGTGCCCAAGTATTCATGGATTTTTTTTTTTTTAATTTTCTTTTACTAAATGATGAAAGTGTTTTCAGATTGCACAAAAAGTGTACTTGCTCTGTGATAAACGGTCATGTACAGAAAGTGGGAGGAGTTCAGAGGAGTTCAGAGCTTGGCAAAGTGTGTCAGGTTGTACTCTTCCCACTCTTGCCAGTGACATAGGGAGTTCAGGGCAAACATATCTTTGTTTCCCCCATTTGTAGAATCACAGAATCATAAATGTGTTACGGGTTTTAAGCCATCTAAAGTGACATCATTCCTATCATGGAGGGATAGCAATCAAATATGAGTGCAATTAATACCATTTACTATCCTTGCTTTGGGTGGAGTGAAACTCAATCCACTAATGCTCGTAAAATGCTTCAAGATTCCCTGATGAAAGCAACAGAATGGAAAGCATTAGCCTTGTAAGTGACAGCAGAGTACACTCAGGAAGGGAGAATAACAATAAGATCATTGAGTTAAACTGTTCAAACTCAGAGGAATTTCACTTGTTCCTCACAGCATTTCTCTCCCAAGAGCATATCTCAGTAGCAGCTCTAATCCTGACAATAAGCAGTACTGACTTCAGATGGACACCAGTGCATCATAAGGTCTCCTCCTTTTGATCCTGAGCTGGAGGGACAGTATTTGAACTTATTTATTGAGAAATTACCCTGTTACTTATATGTCTCTCCATTTCTGTGGCAGTGGCCACTGACATTTCAGAAAAGGTGATGGCTAATGTTGCTCTCTTCTCCTGGAGCCAGTTAGTTAGCTCTTGGGCGTAACAAAGGGAATGTCTCCTGATGCGCATGGATTTGGTCTTAAAAATACCAAGGAATTTACTGAAGATTCCTCACTGTCTCTCTGCTAATATTTTTAGGGCAGGCCCGATGACCTTTTACTGCTTTTAGACATTTAGCATATGTCATGTTGGAAATAATCTTCTGGAAAAATCCCCTCCAGACAACTTGCCAAGACTTCATTCAACTGATCTGTATGTCCCAGTCTTACCTAGTATGACTGTGTCAGGTGCATACTGGATGACTACAACCTGAATTAAATACTGTGTAATTTAACTCTAGGGTCTAGCCTAAAGAATACACCTTCTAGCATAAGGCTTGAAACCTTGATTTGGTCAGGGTAAACATAAACAGAAAACCCATGGTACATACCATTGATACATACCATGGTACATATACATTGTGTACATTCAGAGATCTACTGTGTCTCATCTGAGAAGTGTAGTAAGTTCTTCTGATAGTTTGAAGCTCCCATATTATTCCCAGATACTTCTTCACTGTATTTCTTTTTGTTTGTGCTTGCTCAGAGAATAAGGATTGTCTGAGAGTATGCAACTCAGTGACCTAAGTAGAAATCATCTGTCAGTGAAGGGTGATAATCATCCACCAATAAAATAAACATCCAGTCCTCTTCTTCACCCTCCTTCCTTCTATTTTTCCTCTCAAGTGCGCAGCTCAGTCACTCCCAGAGCACAGTAATAGAAGGAATGAAAGACACGGGAATTACATCTGCATTTACGGGGGGCAGATTTTCACCTGGCTAAGATATGGCATGAGCACTTGCAACTTACATAGTGGGCATTCAATCTGATTTGTAAATGCACAAATAGCTCCCATTTTACTGTAGAATTGTCAGGGAAAAGACTTACCCCAATCCTGGCTGTTTCTCTTGTCATTGCTGACAGTGAAATTACTACTCTCCTTTGCCTCAGGAGTTGACAAGAGGCAGGTAGAATTGTTTAACATCTTCAGACAAGGAAAGTAATCCTATCTGCTGCACAGTCCAACTGCATTCATTTATGTAAATTATATGTTAAAATTTTTCTATCAAACATTGTCAGTTGATCAAATAGTCATTTCAGTAATGCAGATTTTTCTTAAGCAAAGGTAGTCACTGCATTTTAGAATAGAATAGAATAATTCAGTTGGAAAGAACCTACATTTTCAGTGGCCAAGGTCTGTCAGCTTCCTTTCTAACCTTCACCATGTCTCTTTTCATGACCACTGTCAGGCACTGGCAATGGCCCAACTTTTTCTTCAGGATTAGGTTTTGACTTTGTGATATTTCCTTCCCTCCTGTGACTGTGTGTGGAAGAATGGCAAAGCACAAGGTGTCACCACATGTCACAAGTTCAGTTTCAGAAAAACTATCGCCAGATCACTGCTTGGTATTTTAACACTCTTTAATCTGAATCCTATTGGCATGTTTATGCTTGCCATGTAGCAATAAGAAAACAAGGAAGAATGCACAGACATGGCAGGTTCCCAAATAATTGCATTTTCTTACTAGGTGAAAGCACTTTCATGAGTCTGTTCTGCAAATACATTGCTGTAATGTGCAGTAGGAGGTAGTGACACACAGTAGATGGTTTCAGGAGCCTTTAATGGACAAGTCCTTTATCCTTAGTATCATAGAGCAGTGAAAGTGGGCAGGTCTGCAGGGGAAGGGAAGCTGTGAGCCAGAGGTGACAGCCAGGCATGCAGGGCACTGTTCTTGCAGGCCAGGGGTCCAATCCCACAGTATCCAAACCAGAGGAGTAGAGCAGGTCTGGTGACAGTAGCCAGGAGCAGCACAGAGCAATGATCACCACATTAGTCCTAATGATGAGTCAGGTCTTAGTTCAAGCCAGCAAGTCAGGATCCAAAAGATACAAGGCCAGGCATGGACAGAGCTGCAGTGTAGCTCAATCAAAGACCAAGGGCAAGGACTGGAGCTCAAATGCAGCTTCTGAATAGGACAGAGGGTGCAAGCATGGGTGAAGGCCCTGAATAAGGCTTCCCATAGGACTTTCTCACAGCTTAATTGTTTTCACCAAAGTTTTCTCTAGGGTTACACAGCTGCATCATATCAAGGCTGACCCTGAACACAAGCAGCTAAACCCGTAGGCTGGAAGGGAGGAGAAAGTTTGTGGAGGAGGATTACAGAAGAAGATATTTTCAGGCTAACCGGAGCAATCAGAGCCTGCTGGTTCATTCAGGGTCTTGACATTCAGTATTCCACCTCTGACCTCTGAAAACCCATGTTAACACTATCCTCAATTTATTAGACCATGAATCTTCCCTAAAATATTAAAAAACAGGCTATAAGGCAAGTAACAAGTTATATCTTAACACAGTGATTAGGGGTTGAGACAGCTGCTGCACTGAATACCTGAGACATCTGCAGGAACTGGCAGATATAACAGAGGGCTTGCACAAAACCTGCAGCAGGAGTCCAACCATGGTGCAATAAGACATTTAAAATGATGTTAGAGACCTAAGTTTAGGCAGCTGAATCAAACTGTTTACCAGGATCATCAAGACTACTTTACTTTTGTTTAATTAGTTGATAACTTTTGCTGCAGACTGTCATGCATGGCTCCATGAGAAATGGAAATTTATGTCTTTTGAAAATGTTCTGTTAAGCAAGCTGTTAGGGATAATCTCTGACACTTACATGACCCATTAGATTGTTCGGAAAATAAAACCCTAAAGTCAAATTGTGCATGTGTTATCGAGAAAGCATTTTTTTCCATGGTCCTTGGACTCAATGCCCTATAGTGAAAAAGAGTAATAAATTGGTATACTACAACTGGGGATGTGCACAGGGGTTCTGAGTTCTGAGATGAACTACCTATGCATCAGTGGTATTGTTTCCCTTAATTATTACTACAGCCCTGATGATTTTGATAACTAGAGCCCCAGTGGTAAAATCTATTATCTTATTTAATAACTGAGACTGAAAGATGATCAGAAGAAACAAATAGTAATAAAGAACTCTGAAGGAAGTTCATCTGGTTGAGGATGAAACTAGTTTCCAATGAATGCTAGAATGATGAATGTAAAGTTGTTTTTCTTTGAAGGAGAGACTGAAATGCCAATTTGCAGAAGAAAAAAACATGTCCTATTTCTCAACACTGTAACAGAACTGGATTAAATAACTGTAAACATCCTCCTCCATCTTTTATTTTTCTGCACACATTTATACATGAGCAATGAGCAAGTCAGTCCGAACGTTTTCATGAAGGAAATTTAAACACAGTCCCCATTTCCTTTAACTTGCACATCAGTGTTTGGCAGGTATATGTCTCATTAAGTCTTTCTGAAACTAACATCAGTGCATCAGGGAACAACTCTTTCTTCTCATTATATACTTATAGCAAGTTTATAATCTATGTCTCTACTGGTAGGGATTTGTGTGTTTGTCACATCTTATAAGCACTAATGTAAACAGCTATAAGGTTTTTGCTTACATTTGAACCAGTGTACAGATAGAAATTAAGGTGATATTTGAAACAGTAAGGGACAACATATTTTATCTTAGTGGACCCAGCTTGTGAAGCTGGATGTAGGCATATAAAAAAGAAATTTTAAAATATTTAAAAGATTTCGTAAAAAATTTTTGCTCCTTCCTCCCTTTCCTGTCATTGTCCCTGCTTTCCCTCTCACATATACAATCATTATCACAGTCCATAAACCAAGATGGATTTTCAAAGAAATGAAAGCATATAAAACAAAGACCAAATTAATGTCTCAGAAATCAAAATGTTTTAAAATGTCAGAAATTTGGAATACTTAAATATTTCAAACAAGTAATACAAGCCAGAAGAAGGTCTATACAGACATTAACTATCCTTTGACATTTGCTAATGTTGGAAGTTGCCAAGTTCGATATTGTAGATAGAGTTATATATTATTATTTTTTTTGAATGGCATGTATTATTATGAACCTAAAGATGTAGTTAGAGGACCATTTGTTTCATCAGCTTAAATCACTTCTGTTTACCTCTCTCCTCTCCATCTGATCTACTTAGCATCTCAATCTTTTTAGTACATGCATGTGGATGTGTACATCCCAGTGAAGGAAGTGTGAACATAGTTGGAAGACTCTTTCAAGTTAAAAATCAACATATTTGTCTGCAAAGTTATTTGGCTAGGTGTGTTTTAGATCCTGATCACAATGTAGATCAGTACAAAGAAGGGGTAGAACAGAGATAAGAATTAATGTTAGGAAGTAGTTCTAGTTATTTGGCATCATAATTGCCAAACATAATGCTTCTCAAATGACTCCTTAATAGTAAAGTAATCAGCAACTTCACTCCAATTGCTTAAATTCTTCTTCATTTATTTAAGGACACTGGCTTTCACACAGACATCAGTTGCAAGTTCAGTGCATCTCTCACTTTCTTTTCTGGAGTTAATGAATACAGAAATAAATACAACTTCTACTCCAATGTTTTTAAATCAATACTCAAGTGGGCTGGAAAGTTAAATACTATTTAAGCACCTACATCTCACATTCTCTGATCAGGCTGTGGAGGTATCTTAGGAAGTTCCTACCCCTTAGCTGCTTTTTCTTACCTCCCTGCTATGCATTATTACAGGAATAACAGAGCTAGCATGCTATGACATGCCCTTAAAGTTTAGCAACTTAATTTCATAGAATAGTTTCTATGTTCTAAGTAAAAGCATCTTGACCATCTCTGAAAACCTGGTTACTGAATTCCATCACTCCATTGCACCACCTAATTCCTGTCTTCATAAATGGAGAAGAAAGATCACTCTATATATTTGTCCTGGCTGGGGCTGGACTAGAGCTCCCGTTGGTCTGGCAGCGGGAGGAGCTGCAGCCCCCTGAGACCCCAGGGGCTCCCCAGGTCCCAGTGCCCTCACCTGTGCGCGGGGGCGGGGGGAGCACAGCTGGAGGGCTGGGCCCCGATTGGCCGATAGTCCATGTCATGTGACATTGTGCTCACTATATAAAGGCAGGAGAGGGCTGGGAGAGGCTGCCACTTCTGGTAGTGTTGCTGTGGTGCCTTTGTGTTTGGGATGGCCAGCTGGGAGCGGGTGGGTGGGTTGGTTGGTTGGTGGGTGGTGAGCAGCTGTATTGTACATTACCTATTGATACTGCTGTCAGTGTATTATTCTGTTACTATTATTAAACTGGTTTTATCTCAACCTGTGAGTCTCCCTTTGCACCTCTAATTCCCTCCCCATTCCCAAGTGGGGGGAGGGTGGGTAAGCGACTGTGTGGCGTTTAGTTGCTGAGTAGGCTCAAACCACGACAATATTGGACACCCAAAACTTTAAAATGATATATTATTTAGTGTTCTTTCCAGCAAAGTTCAAAATAGCTGCTCTTCTGAAAGAAATCTCTCTGCCTCCCTCCTGCTCACATGAATGTTCCTTACGTACTCTTTAAATATAAAAAGTGACACTTGCCTGGGAGAGAACTCCTCTGGTCCCTGCACTCTTGGAGGTGTATGTGCTGTTTATTAGACCTCCAGGGGAAGGCAGTACAAGAGACACTGTCTCCCGAATTATCTGCTCAGGAAAGACAGAGAGGAGTAAATTGAAGAGGGTCTCAATACAGAGAGTGGCCCAAGTAACGACAATCACACAGATGCAGCTACATGTCGTCCCCCTTTATTGCCTGAATCACTTGGTTATATCCTTTGCACAGCAAGCACCCTCTGTTCACACACCCCATACCCCTTGATTATTGGTCATAAGCAACTTATCACGTACCCAAAGGGAAACTGTGATAGGCAAGCATCTTGCGGTTTGCTGCATACTTGTGCTTAGCTTAGCCAGATACATAACTGAGAAAATTCCACATTAACAGATACAGTTCCTCACAATACAGCCCTTCAAGGTCATCCTCATAACACAGGTGTTGTTAGCAGTCTGATCTCAGGCCTGGATTGTCCAAACCTTGCAACAAAATATCATGGCCATTCTCTGTCAGAAATTCTACTACAGTAAATGAGGCAGGTAACTGGCCCTTGCACAAACTGTCATGGGGAGCTTGTGTTGCAGCCCAAGCCTCTTTAGCCTCATCTCCAACAAGGACACCAGCCAATGATGCTTCAAACTGCTTGCAGCCCACAAGTCTGTCACCTTTTTCATTAAGATGAGGACAACAATGGGATAATGCTGGTGCCAGTGCTGGGGCAGAAATTGCTGAGAAGGGATCTGGCTGCTGCTCTTTTAGCTCATCCAGATCTCTTAATCCTCTCTGGCAATCTCACTCACCAGAGGTGTGATGGTGGCCAGCAGGATATAATTCTTGATGATTTTCTCTGAATAACCTTTCCGTGGGTCAGCCTTAGCAGAGATAAGACTGTCTCGAGAGAGAGAGACAACCATTGATATATTTGGATACTTAGCAAACGTGCTGGCTGAAGCACCTGTCACTGATAGCAGTGGAACAACACTGGTGCAGAGCTGCTCAAATTATCTCAGGTTCAGAATGATTTTTCAATGCTATTCACTTCCCTGTTTTTTTCTCAAGAGGCTTTTCAAATGTCATATCATCCCTACACTTTAACACAATAGTCTTTATGTTAAAACTAGCTATAAAAATCAGCAAGCACTACCAAGGAATGCAGGTTGTGCATATTTCACAGGAGGGCAATACAAAATAAGCAGCAGTCAGTTACACTCCTGTTGCTGCAGCAGTGAGAGACTATTATTTACTTTTAAGAATTAAGGTAAACTAAATGACAAAAATGTCTTCAAGGGGAAAAAAAAAAAAAAAAAAAAAACAAACAAAAACATATTTTACATCTCTTCTGGATATTTAAATGAAGACAATCTGAAGTATAAAATTCTTCTTTCACTCTTTATCCATACAGAGGTTTGTACTACATCAGACATCTCAGATTGACTAGATCAGCACATCCTAATGGACTAAATCTTAAGGCTAGATGAAACAAAGAAATAAAGATCAGAGAAGATAAGACCTGCATAACATAGATGGCTCTTGGCCTCTGGACCTGCCTGGAGAGCGTTGTGACAGTCAACCTGGCTGTCTGTGTGGGGAGATTTGGGGGCCTCAAAATGACAACCCAAACAGTCAGGCCCTGAGGATAGAGCAGCTTGGAGCAAGACAATGGGAAACACTGATGCCAGAGATGATTTTAAACTGATATTCTTCTCCCAAATGCATATAACTTATTGTAGTGGTTTGGGCCTGATCGGCAACCAACCACCGCAGCTAATCACCCTCCCTTCCCCCTCCCCACCTGGGAATGGGGGAGGGATTAGAGGGGTAAAGGGAGACTCGCAGGCTGAGATAAGAACAGTTTAATAAGGGCAATAAAATGAGAACAGTAACGATGATGGGGGAAAACAAAAAGAGATATATAAACAGGCAATGTACAGCGTAATTGCTCACCACCCGCTAACCAATATCCAGCCTGTTCCCGGCTAGCAACCCCGAGATACCAAGATCCCACAATCGCAATCCCGGAAGCGAGAGAGCTCCTTCCCAACCACCCCTCCTCTATACAGTGAGCATGACGTTCCATGATATGGAATATTTCACTGGCCAGTTAGGGTCAGGTGCTGTGGCCGTGCTCCCTCCCTGCTCCCTGTGCCCTTGCGCACGGGCAGGACATGGAGAGTCGGAGAGTCCTTGAAGTCTCGGCAGCAGCTGAAAACATCAGTGTGCTATCAGCATTCTTCCCATACCAAACCCAAAGCTAAATCCAAAACACAGCACTCATCTAGTCCCTGAAAAGGAATATTAACTCTATTTCAGCCCAAACTAAGACACTTATCCAGTCCAAAACTGACATCTCAAACTGAAGCAAAGCTAACATAGGATTATCCTCCTGAGGGCCAATGTCTCCCTCTGCTTTTCCAGAATTAAAACAGATTTCATCCTCCTGCAGAAGAGCTTCAGGGTTTGAATAGTCATTTAGAATGTGGGGGAGGATGAAATTCAGTGCCATTTTTAGGTTTAAAGGGTCTCAAACCCTACACTCACGCTTCCCCAGAGAATGACTTAACCATTGAGCAATTTGTACCTGACACTGGTGTTGAACTGAGGGCACTTGGAAGTGCCACATTATTTGAATCAACAAGAAAAAACATGGGGCATAAGATGGTCAACCCTTGCATTAGGGCCCTGTGAGACCAAGGTACTAATTAATAAGTAAAATTTAAAGAAAAATATTATATGCAAGTTCCAGCCTGTTCACATCAGCATTTACTGCCCTGTGAATTTGCCCTGTAAGTTACACAGTTCCTGACTTTTGGTGATTATACGGAGCTACCTCACTGCTACATCCCAATGAAAAGCCTCTTCAGGAAGACAGGACAAATATTCACGAGCAGAATCAAAACAATTTAGTGACCCAATCTCTCTGCTAATGGAGATAAATAGGTCATGTTCTCTAAGACCACTAATCCTGTGGAAACCTAAAAGACCCATTCCTGTAATGTTCTCTGCTGGACAATTTTTAAACCCGTAGGAGAATGAGGTATTTATTTTTGTCTGTGGACTGTAGCATAGTTTTGTATACCAAGGCAGCGGGTAGCTCATAGTGTGACTATACTCTGAAAAAAAAGAAGAAAACAAAGAATTACCCTCTGAGTCCTTGGTTTGCATCATTGATGTTTGAATGGGAAACTGTGTCATTTTTTATTTCAATGCCCAAGTTCCAATCACTGTCAGTGAGGACAGCACTTCATCCATGGGGAATTATGCCATCGATTTACATGAGAGTTTTCCTAAGCTTTATGCTGAGTTGTATATTTTTTACTCCATAAATACATTTATATCTTTTTCTTCAAAGCTAGAATGTAATCCAAAGGGAAAACTAAACCTTTTGCCATGATAATTTAGTTTAAGAAAAGTTGTCTTCAGGGCCTATTCAAATGATCACAGAATAAGAGATTGTCTGGCAGAATATAAAATCACATAAATTGTTATGCCTGGATAGGGACTCTTCTATTTACTACAGGATGAAAAAGTAAGAACCAAGGCCTCAGCATGAATTGTGGAAAAGTAACTTTTTCTCCCTTTTAATATAAACATCCAAAATTGTATTTTCTCATTGATGAGCATATGTCCCAAGAATATCATGTGAAGATTTGGTAGGATATGATCTGATACACCTGGGGTATAAAATATATCCATGAAAAGATAGGTCTGTCTGTATTAGTAATCATGATTCTACCTGGCTGAATCTTTTGTATGATGTGTAAATCTATTGTAAATAGATATAACGTTGACATTCCTGGGGGGGTTCCAGTTCTTCTAAGTTAGGCAAATGCACCTTCCTTCTGCATTTATTTACCTTCATGAAGATACCTCAGTGAAGTGTTTTAATACTAAATATTGAAATTCTGCAAGTCCTCATAGCTAACAAGGCAGACTTCAAGGGTATACATGAATTGGCCAGTGGTAAAATAATCCCTCTCCTGTTCATTTAAAAAATATATCTTCCCCTAATGTGATTCCATCAGCTTCTACCATGAATAAATTATCATATGCCAAAGTACCATCTTCTTTGTCATGTTCTTTTTATTCCTAATTGGTCATTAATATACGAACAATTTCTGTATGGAACAGGTTTTGGGATTTTAATTGTAAGAGCAGAAGGGATGTTAAAAATTAACAGGTGCTTCTGATTTCTTACCAAGGGTTCTGAAAGTCACAATGATCTCCCCCAAATCCCTGGTCTTTAGAGGTGATAAAGTGATATGTGACATCATCTCCTTCTAAGGTCAACAAAAGTTGAAGGCACTCAACATTTCACATGGTTGGGGTCTTGCACTCAGCACAAATAAACAAAAAAGCAAAAGAAAATATTCCCACGTGTATACCTTGTCTTCTGTTCATACCTGGGTGATGAGCAAAGATTGATTCCTGGGCACTTTTCAGAAAGGGAGATGCACTGTAGCTTTCAGAGGAACGTAAGAATACAGTGGTTGAATAAATTAAATAGTGATGACACCTGTATTTTGTCTCAAAGACTATTAATATCAAATATTGTAATGAATGCTTCCATATATTCCATATACTTTCCAGCTCTGGAAAAAAAATAATTTTTATGGTGGTAGGAGTGCATTTTGGCTCTTTTTCCTTTAGAGAATCACCACAGTAGTATAGATTATGAAATTATTATGGGCAGCAGGGAAAACTGGGACCTAATTTCTCTTTGCTGATTGACCTCAACACCATCATTGCAGCATACCCATAGAAAACTTAAAATGACAGTTTAATAGCTATGGTGATATTGATCCACAAAGAGGGAGGTTTGAAAGTCTAAGAGAAGTAAAATCTCTTCTGTTTAATTAAAATAGTACAATACTGACCTCCCCAACCAAAAAAAGGACAAGAGAAGTCAGTATCAGTTTACAGTAATTTTTCTATGTTCTAACATGCAGTCCATTCATAAAGATTTTTTCCTTAACATGTTCTTCATACAGAAATAAAAAACAAACAAACAAACAAACAAACAAACAAAAAAAAAAAAAAAAAAAAAAAACAACCACCAACTCTTTAGAGTTGAGGCATTTTATCTCTCCTTATCATGGGAGACTGGGAGACTTGATTCAGGGTGTTCTGTGCCAGGAGATAAGTCCCCTGGGTTTTGTTTTGGCAGTTATTGTCAGAAACCTGTGATTTCTTTACATTTAGGACTTTAATATGTGAATTGTTCTTGGTTTGTTTTCTCTGCATACTGAACAAAACTTCTTTGCTTCAGATACTAGAAAACTGCAGAGCGTAGCTAAATAAATTTATTTCGCATTTAAAAGAATCTCACAATATACAAAAGGTTAGATAATCCAGCTTTCCACTGAAAACAGGTTTTGTGGCCTCTTATTGCCCCCTGTCCTATCGCTGCACTTCTCAGAAGAGTTCCATTCTGTAATCATGAAGTAAGGTGCAAAGAAAAACAAAAACAAAACACAAGATCTTCACTTAGCTTTCTCTTTCCAGAGAGAAAGTGTCTCCTCATGTCACTAATATTTTTTTCTAGTCTGATCTTCATCCACAGTACATGCATATTACTTTACATCCAAAGTTTTATATGGAATAAATTATGTTTTTATTTTCAGTGATAACTACATGCATGAGGCAAAAATTTTATTAGGCCCTTTTGAAGGAGCAGTTTCTAATGTAAGCATCAATGTTTTTTTTTTCCCCAAAGAAAAGGGGTATTTCAACACTTCCTAAAAAAATATTTTGTCTTGATTAAATTAATTTAAAAAGCTAAATGTTTGCATAAACTATTTTATGACATCTTATTACCAATTAAAACTCCCTTAATTAAAGACAAAGGGTTAACAGTTCAAACAATGTGATAATATATTTGTGAAATAAATGCTAGCAACATTTTAGAAAACTTAATTTCAAAAATCTATGGCACAAAAAATACAATCATCTAATTACAGTCACATTTCTTTGGACTAGTCACTCTCATATTTATCACCAAGCCAGTCACAAGGAAGTATTATTTAGACAAAGCTGCTAAAGAAAAGTAGGCCACTGTGTAAGTGTATTGTTGAGAGAAAAGTTGGGGGGAAAAAATCCATGGTTTAGAGTTGGTTTCTAATGATTAAATCAACAAAACAGTTCCCAATGTCTCTTCATTTGGGGATGTGACTATGAATAAGCAGTTGAAAAGTTGTATCTATCCCTATTTTTAAAAAATTTTTTTTTCACCTAAAATTTGCTACTTTGTGATGTCTGCAAACACTATTTAAACTGTGCTAACCTGGTTTTCCTATACATGAGTTTTAAGCAACCCACTAGCCAATTTAATCTTCTTAGTATTAACGGTTGCTACAAGCTAAGTCCTGCATCCTCTTTAATAGTCTGTTGCTGCAACTTTATGTTGGGAACTAGGAAAATTATTTAATTTCCTTATGACCTCAGTTCCCAGTCTCTACATTGGAGATGAGAGCACTTTGTAACCCCTTTCTTCCACACACCTTCTTTGTTTTATGCACATTACAGGAAAAACTGAGCTACAAATTTTTGGAAGCCAAGTAGTCTTCCAATAAAGTGAGTCACTTCATTCTTTTTGTGATTTCACCTTTGTTCTGTAAGCTTTTGTTTTGGACCATTGTCAGCAATGGGATATAGTATTAAATGGTCTGACACAATACAGCTGCTCTCATCTTCTTATAATCTCAAATCACTGCCGATGGCAATGCAGTTTGGATTAGACTCCTGGTTTAAAAGGTTTTGAGGAAAGAAATGTGAAGAAGATGATAGGAGTCTTCTATTTGTACCACCAATGACAACCATTATATAACTACATAAAATTATCATTCATTATCGGTTTCTTGGCAGAAGTACACAAAGAACAGAATTATCCTAGGCTTACTTTGGATTTACTGAGAGTAAAATTATATTTTCACTAACTTGGTTTGTAGGCACCTTTAAGTTCTCATGCTGCTTAAACAGATAAAAAAAAAGGCTATCTGTATATTTATTCATTTATTTATTTAAAACAGAAACTGTTTTCATCTTTCAATTTCTTGCACATGGAAAACACTGCTGTGATGAAAATACTTTAGGCCACATTTAATACTTTGAACAATTAATCACATGAAGTAATATTATCTTAAGAGAGGCAAGTGACTTTGTTCAAAAGGTTCTTGTCATTCAGCCTGTGTTAGAGAGAATGCACAGGGCATTAGTGATGACAGGTCTGCTGCAAATGCTGTAGATTATCAAGATGAGAGTGTCTCCCCAGATGAGTGGTGAGTGATTAGTGATTAGTATTTTATTGGCCCTTTGTCAACGTCAATTATGGTTTTGAAAATTCTGCTTAGAAAGCTACATTCAAAATCCTGGATTTAGGGAGCTAAGTTTTTATTCAGGTATTTAATATAAAGAGATATCCGTACATCAAACAGCCTTACTGTTGCAATTAGCAATTACAGAAATATTCAGATATTGGTAGTCTTCGACAACATAAATTGATTCCCCTAATAAAATGCGGCACCAGCAAAAGGTGCTGTTATGATGTATGTGTTGAGATTAGCTAGAAACTCCCTAGCAATAAGCCATTATTATTTACTACTATGGATTTTGAGAACAAGCATTTCAAAGCCACTTAGGGGCTGAGTATGCCCAATTCTCATTAATTTTATAAGTGATTGGGTATCCAATTCCCTTTGGAAAGCTGAATAGCTCATTTTCTGAAAGTCTAACAGGCATATGTCTGGATACTTCCTCTTGGGACCACAATGTGTATGTGCCCCAGACACCCAAAGAATGATTTTTTTCCATTAACTTTTGCTGCAAAAAGTCAGGACTTGACACTCATGCAATATGTATATGAAGCTAAAATGGAAATTTTTATCTAACAAGTCATGTGATATGAATAAAGATAGAAAGTGATCAAGGAAAAAACAGGAAAGAATTTTCCTTTCTGGAATATATTTTACTTCAGGGCAGAGAATCCTCTATTAGAAGCCAAAATGACCCCTGTTCATTAATACAAAAGCCATAGAATTACTAGTAAGGACTTATTTTGTTCATTTGACTGTTTTTCTCTCAGAATTTCACACTAAATGAACAAATTCTTACAAACTTATTATTAAGTTTTTTTTAAGAAAAAATTTTACTACCTCAGAAGGGGGCATTTTCTCACTTGCTTTTATTAGGAGATATTCTGGTACGAGTGAAAAGTAATAGTTGTAATGCTAAGAAAAATTTCTAGCAGATCTGCTATACTTGACTACAGTTAGCAATGATTACATTAGTCTAGATAGCAAAGTACTATATGCAAAATATTGATTTCTTAGTATTAACATTTTTATTCCTGTAATTTCTGTGTTTGTAATTGCTGTGGTTTTGAAATAAAACAATGTTCATTTCAGTGGAGCAGGTGATTAATGAGGAGTGAGTGAATAGTGTATTATCAGAAGTAGAGGTTCAATAATTGACTGGTTTATGCTTGAAAATAATAAGATTATTTTATAAAATCATAACATTAAAAATAATAAAGGCAGGGTTTTTTTAATCATTTATGAGCATTCTGAGAAACCTGTAAGTTTTTTCTCATTTATCTGGAATGTTGTTTCTTTCTCTTTGTTCTAAATGTTGTAGAGTTATTTGTTCGTAGGAGTTTGTGCTTCCAGTAAATCTTTGTGTAGTGGCATGCTAGGAGCTGCCAGTGCCTTGGCTATAGCCTAAGTCTTACCCACAAGCTGTCACTTGGCCAGCAAATAATTTGCCATAGTAGACAACATAATGAAGGAATATCTGCCTTGATCAATTAAATATCAACTAACTTGTCCTTCTACCTGACCAATCTTGTTTCCCTGCAGGTATCCATTCTCTAAGACCATTCTTATGAGATTTCCAGTTTGACATCCTGCCTAACCCAGCAATGACATAACTGTTTTTCCTAATATGTTTAGATCTGCATCCACATCAGATATCATATGAACCTGCAGGAAAAAACAGATTAATTTCTGAATGAATCTGGTCTTTTGACTTGAGTTTGTGCTACCTGAAGAGTGGTTATTGGAACCTGGAACCACAAAAATAAGAGTAGGACAAAATAGAAGGTCTTACTTTTTTCTTTTTCTATTCTTTCCTCCCCCCCCCCCACCCTCCCCCATCTGACTGTAAACACTTTGGGGCAAAGATTGTTTCTTCGTTCTGTATTTACAGGTAGATCCACATCTCTACTGAGCATTCATCTTCTGCACAATTCTTTGCTCAGGTCGGAGTATAAAGTGCTACTCTAACCCATGGTGTGCTGTGGCTTCATACCTCCCACACAGCATAGCAGTTTGCACACATTTCTAATCAACATCTAATTTTGGACTAATTTCTGATTATCTCCTCTGGACTTTTGTAATGAGATTGTGAGGTACATTGGCAGTAGATTTATACTTAAAATGTACCTATGTGGTCGAACCTACTAGGTAGTTAACTGACAATAGGATTAAAAAAGAATCCAAAACAAAAAAGCAAAAAACCACCCAAAACCTCCCTATTTATTAGACATCTGGAGTCTTATTTTTTAATTTCATCATCTATAATCAAGGAAAGAATCTAAATATTTTCAGCTCCCAGCAGTTTTTTCCTTGCCTCTCTTTTCATGCATTAAGAAGCTGGGTGTTATTATTATGTTGTTCTTATTTTCCTTCAGTATGCTGATGTGGGAAAGTGGACAGTTTTACTAAATAAAATGACTGCAGTTCAAAATCTACATTCTTAAGTAATTGCTTCTAAGTTATTTGGTAAACCCCAGAGCTGTTGGGCAAAATACATACTTTAAATATAGAATGAATGCAAAAGTTCAACATTAGATGAGCTTGTTTTGTTTTCTCATATATGTTCTTATATTCACCATTAGAAGTGTGGCAGTAAATTAGTGTTCTTCACACACCTTGGTATAGATTTCTTCAAAAGGCCCAAATCCTCAAAGTTACCCAGTTACCTTTTCCACATGCACAGTTTGTTTAAAAAGAGATATAGGGCTAAAGTACCCTAGTGGGATTTTGGCAAAATAAATGAATAAATACCTAAGGACGTAATTAGTAAAAGGATTTTAAACTTTCAAGTCAGGAACCCAAATCTAAAATTGACTTATTATCAGCCAAAGTTCTTATCAGCAGTTAAACTTCAAGGTCCATCATTAAAACCATACTTTCATCCCATTCACCTTAAACTTACACTTGCCAGAAACACATGAAGGTAGATATCCTAATCTTTGTCTCAGTTACTGGGGAGAGATTCTGTCAGAAAGTACTGCAGACCTTTCGTTGACTGAATCACGCCATAGAGACACTTACCAACTGAATTGTAAACCTGAAGTGTGAATAAGTTCCTGTATTTCTTGCCAAACGTAAGTGTTCGATACTGCCTGGGTGCAATCCACATTTAGCCTCTTAGGTTTCCTACAGTAAAGCCTTAGGACTGAGAGTTTCAGTGACTGAAGTGTCTGTCTTAGATACCAGAGATTTGGAGATCTGTGGTTTGCTGAAGCAACTAAGTGGAGGCCAGCCAGGATATCCAAAGGCACACAATGACACTTGACATTGAAACTTCCCACTGTCACATGCTCCTTGCACTTTTCAGGTACCTGAATGTTGCTTAGATTTTTTTTTGTGCTGGTACTATGTATAGGTTTTCAATTTCTCAACACAGATGAGAGACACATTTCATAGAATCAGAATAATTTGGGTTGGAAGGGACCTTTAAAGGCCATCTAGTCCAACTTCCTTGCAGTGAATGGGGACAGCTTAAACTAGATCAGGTTGCTCAGAGCCCTGTCCAGCCTGACCATTAATGTTTCTAGGGATGGGGCACCTACCACCTCCCTGGGCAATCTGTGCCAGTGTTTCACTACCTTTATTGTAAAAATAATATTCTTTATTCCTAGTCTAAATCTATGCTCTTTTAGTTTAAAACCTTTACCACTCATCCTATTGCAACAGGCCCTGATAAAAGGTATGTCCCCATCTTTCTTATAATCCCCCTTTAAACACTGAAAGGCCACAATAAATTTTCCATGTACCCTTCTCTTCTCCAGGCTCACCTATCCCAACTCTCTCCGTCTTTCCTCATAGGACAGGTGCTCTAGCCCTCTGATCATTTTTGTGACCCTCCTCTGAACCCATTCCAACAGGTCCATGTCTTTTCTGTGGTGAGGACTCCAGAGCTGGACACAAGACTCCAGATGGGGTCTCGCCAGAGTGGAGTAGAGAGGCAGAATCACCTCCCTTGACCTTCTGGTCATGCTTCTCTTGATGCAGCCCAGGTTACAGTGTCTTTCTGGGATGTGAGCACACATCGACAGCTCATGTCCAGCTTTTCATCCACCAGTACCCCCAAGACCTCCTCTGCAGGGCCGCTCTCAATCCTTTCATCCCCCAGCCTGTATTAATACTGGATGTCATCCCAACTCAGGTGCAGGACCTTGCACTTGGCCTTACTGAACCTCATGAGGTTCACATAGGCCCACTTCTTGAGCTTGTCCAGGCCCCTCTAGATGGCATCTTGACCTCAAGTGTAAACTTCACCACTGAGCTTGGTGTCTGCAAACTTTCTGGGCATGCACTTGATCCCACTGTCCGTGTCACTGATGAAGATATCAAACAGTACTGGTCCCAGTATGGACTGCTGATAAGCACCACTTGTCACTGTTCTCCACGTGGACATGGAGGTATTGACCACTACCCTCTGGATGAGACTATCCAACCAATTCCTCACCCACTGAACAGGCCATCCATCAAATCCATACATCTCCAATATAGAGAGAAAGATGATGTGGGAGATCATGTCAAAGGCCTAACAGAAGTCCAGATAGATGACATCTGTAGCTCTTCCCTTGTCCACTGATGTAGTCACTCCATCATAGAAGGCTACTAGGCTGGTCAGACAGGACTTGCCTTGGTGAAGCCATGCTGGCTGTTTTGAATCACCTTTCTGTCCTCCATGTGCCTTATCGTAGCTTCTAGGAGGATCTGTTCCATGATCTTTGCAGGCACAGAAGTGAGGCTGACAGGGCGGTAGTTTCCAGGGTCCTTCTTTCTACACTTTTTAAAAATGGGTGCAATGTTTCCCTTTCTCCAGTCACCAGAGACTTCACCTTACTTCCATGACTTTTCAAGTACCTTGGTGACTGATTTGGCAACTACATCAGCTACATCCTCAGGACTCTCGGATGCATCTCATCATGTCCCATAGGCACATATATTCAGGTCCATCAGGTGGACATGAAACTGATCTCCTCTTACAGTGGGAGGGACTTTGCTCCCCCAGTTACTGTTTTGCAGTCCATTCACTTGAGAGGTGCAGGAAGAGAGGTTGCCATTGAAGACTGAGGCAAAAAATGTTGAATACTTCAGCCTTCTCCTCATCCTTTGTTACCAGTTTGCCAGTCTTGTTCATCAGGGAGGTAGGCTTTCTTTGACTGTCCCTTTCTGTCTGACATATCTGTAGAAGCCCTTGTTATTATTCTTGGCATCCCTTTCCATGTTCATCTCCAGCCATGCCTTGGCCTTTCTGATCCCGTCTCCACACAACTGGGCAGTGTCCCTAATACTCTTCCCAGGATACCTGCCCCTGTTTCCACTGCCTATACATTTCCTTCTTGCCCTTTAGTTTGACCAGTAGGTCTCAACTCCTCCATGCGGGTCTCTTGCCTTCCTTTCCTGAATTCTTACACCTGGGGATCTAGAGTTCTTATGCTCTATGGAAAGCGTCCTTAAAGATCTGCCAGATCTGTTCTGCTTCCTTGTCTCTGAGGGCAGTTTTCCAGGGGATCCTATTGACTAACTCCTTGAACAGGTAGAATTTTGTTTTCCTAAAATTCAAGGTTCTGACTTTATTCTTCACCTGACCCACATCCCTCAGGACTATGAACTCCATGACTGCATGATCACTGCAGCCCAGGCTGCCTACAATCTTGACATCACCAATTAGCTCACTTTCATTGGTGACCAACAGGTCCAGTATCTCATTCCCTCTGATAGGGCTGTCTATTACCTAGTTTGAGAAGACATCCTTGATGCATTCCAGGAGTCTCCTGAATTGCCTAGAGCTCACTGTGCTACTTTTCCAACAAATGTCAGGGTGGTTGAAGCCCTCCAGCAGGACGAGAACATGCAAGTGTGATGTCTCCTGTAGCTGGAGTAAGAAGGTTAATCAATAGGCCCCCCTTGATCGGGCAGCCTGTAGCAGATAACAACCACAAGGTTCCCTTTGTTGCCTCAGTCTCTAGTTCTTAATCATGAGGTTTCAACCTCCTTGTGGCTATTCTTCCTAGACAGCTCTTCATACTCTATCCATTTCTTGATATAGAGAGCAACACCTCTGCCGTTCCTTCATCAGTCCCTTCTGAACAGCCTGTAGCCATCAATAGCCACACTCCATCTGAACGTTCAGACAATGAAGAGAGAAACAACACAAGATGTGTGGGTGTGTGGGAGACACATATCCTGCTGGAAAAGCACCTGGAGACCAGGTAAGACACCCCTCCATTTCTGAAAAACACCAGGCAACAGAATCCTATCCTCCATCTCCTTTGTCCTGAAATGAGATCTTCAATATTCAGCTCACATGAAGAAATTCATGCTTTGGTAACTAATCATCAAACTGAGTGTCACCCTGCACATTTAAACATCGGCTTCTTTCCCAGTTTGCTAAAGTTCGTAAATCCAGTAGACCAACAGAGGCAAGACCATCACACTTCCCTACCCTGAGGTCCAAAAAATAGCAGCAATGAAAAGATGTTCCCAGTAGGCACTTATATACAGAGTACATATATACAATATGTATATGTTGGAGAATGGCTCAGAGACAAGGGTCCTGAGCCCACCGAGCAATTGTACGATCAGAGCCTGTTCTAAGGGATGATGCTGCCTCGCTGATGCTGGGCCTCACTAGGGTTTGCCTGCAGCTGCTCGCAGCTGCTGATACATGAGGAATGTCAAGGACGCTTCGGCCTTGTGTACCGTGGTGTGTTGAAAACACGTTGAGAGGAATTGGGAATTCCTCTCAGAACTGAGAAACCCAGTGTTACGGTAACGGTGGTCTGAGAAACATTGTGTTATGGTACTGTTGTGTATCGAAAACAAGTCAAGAGGAATTAGAAATAGTAACATGAGAAACAGTGTTATGAGAAGCTTGTGCTGTTAGCTAACTGCAAGTAGGTGGACCGTGTGAATACGACCTTTAGAGCTTAAGCCAATCAGCTAGTGACTAGTAGGCATAATAATTATCATTGTCTGTATAAATATATGTACCCTGGACCAATAAACACACACGTTGATTGATGCTCTATCTTCCACGTTGAACCCGTCTCGGCGTCGTCCGTGGCTCTGCATGTATATACGTATATACATGGCCAGTCAAAGAGATAATACAGACAGAAACATTCAGTACTCCCACAAACACAGTGACCATGGCCTCAATTTATTATTTGCACTGTCTGACCAGGAAGAAGGTACATTAGTGAGAGTGTAGCTATGCACACGTGTACAACGTGGGTCCACACAACAGCTGGTCTCAGACACTCAGTCTGCCCCCCTTGGGTCCCAGTCTTCACAGTTGCTGACACCTGGGCATCTGAGCCCCAAAGCCTGCAGCCTCGCTCCAGTTGCTACTATAGAGACCCCTTGTTCACAGTAAAATAGACACACACACACACACACACACACAGAGACCTTCTATTAACTGGGCTTACACAAACAGTCCATCCAGTAGCTGGTCCTGCAGCCTCACTTGCCCTCAGTGCCTCCTGCACAGACACAGACTCAGGCACAAGTGGGTCTCTCAGTTCACCCGGCTAAAATGTACAGACTCTCCAGGAGCTCTCCCGGATCTCTTGGTCTGTCAGGTACCAGGTCCTCCAGGGGCCTCCCCCTGAGACACACACCCCCCTGGCTCCCAGATCTGCCTCGATACTCCCCAGAGATCACACCCGCACTCACACACCCGCACTTGTTCCAGGTGCCCAACCACGGGCACACGGGCACCACGAGAGCAAAATGGATACAGGTACTGAGAGACACCCATGAAAGTGATGTCCGTGCCCAGGCGCTGTCAGGGGGCTGCTGGGTGGGCTCTGTGGGGAGAGTCCGGGGCTGCCCTGTGCCGGACACAGCCGGTCCCAGCCAGCTCCAATGGCCCCAGCGCAGGACACAGCTGAGCCTCTCAGCTCACGTGTCAAGTTTATCCTCTTATCCCTTGGTTTTCCCATATTCCTCAGACCACTTATATTTATCCATTTCCGTACCTTTGGTTCTTCCCTTAAACTCACATAATAAATCTTGCACGATTCCAGGATTCTCTTCCCTGTCTTCCCATAATGTCTCCCATAACCCTGGGCAGTGAATCCACTTAATGAGGTTACCAAAAGCGCTAATCCTGTTGCCTCATAGTGTGGGTGCCACCCCTGGCCCATGGGACTGAGGCTCTCCTGCGAACAGCACTGGCAGGGGCCAGGGTATGGACTTGTGTCTCTGATTGGAGTAATGTGGCTCTTCTGCCTTCCTTGTGTCTCTGAGCTGCTCTGTGTATATGGAGACAAGCTTTATATCACATAACCTGACAGTGTTAAGCAGCTTGACTTCTTTCTCACTCCAAACCTCTAAGGTATTTACAGCTCAGACATCCCTCTGTCTTGCCCACAGACCTAAATCTCATAGTGTTTTTCAGAGTATTCCTAGTTCAGACTCTGTGAAAGGCAGAGGGACAGTAAGCACCTTTATAAATATCTTTGACAGCACTGTATCCTTGTTGTGAAAGAGAGGAGAGGAAAGGGATAGAAGAAGTAACTTATCAGCGTGAAGAAATTTTCACCTAAGCATCCCAGGACGGTATTCAAACAGTCTGAGTATAGAATATCTTAAGTGACTGGAAGCTGGGGAATCCTGTTCCCTTCTCTTAGAGCTCTTCTATTTTAAATAAGTCTTTGGTGGAAAATAAAATAAAAACTGTGAGAAGCAGACTGTGGTACTGAACATACATGTCTCACAATAGAGTTAAAAGACATTTGACTGCTGAAACCACCATCTTCTGCCATGTTTTGAAAAAATTAACTGAATACTATGAATTTTGAGAGAGATATATGAGATAGTTGACCCCAGTAATCAATTTAGGATAGACACTCAAAGCAGTAAGATGCATCTGAACTTCAGAGACAGAATATATAAGAAAACGTATATTTGTTCTTTGCAATTCCTATAATAATATTTGACTGTCTTAAATACATTTTTACTTTTCCTTAGGAACTAAAGACAGTGCCCAAAAAGAAAGGGTTTCATCTCTATTTATTTTATGAAGGACTATACAATTATCAGAGATACTTCTTTTGAGCTTTTAAGTATCTGCAATCCTCTATGTGGATCTTCAGTAGTTTCCCAACTACAGAACACTATTGAATTCCACAGTGCAACTCCAGAAGGTGGGTGTATTTACACAGCTATTGTATATTTTTTGAATCTAAAAGAAACCTTACCTTCTTGGTAGATCCAGTGACACAGAGTCACAAAGGGCTGAAAGGAAATGCCATATAGCAGGCTGGGACCATAACTGAGGCTAGAACTGAGGTCTTTCATGTCATTGATAAAGTTCTAGTTACAAGTTCATTATGCCCTCAAGATAAGCTTTTTAAACTGCACCTCTGATCCTATTTCAACTATTGTTTTTTGCTTGCTTTTCCTCTTTCCTGAATGCCTCAAATTCTTTGTTTTCTTTCCCCACTGTCAAGCCATTAATTATGAACTCTGAACAAATATGTATTGTAGGACTGGATTACAGTGGAGATAGAGGAACTGTCTGCCATATCTTGCTTTTTGGAAACGCAAATTTATTATAGACATAAAACTGCCTTGCCACTTTAACAGAAGGATATTTAGAAGGAAAGCTGAAGTGATTAATTATTACACAGTGGACAGTTAAATATTTATTAAATACAGGGGATGTATACTGTAGTGAACCAACTAATGTGCACATGAATTATTCTCATGATGTCAATAACTGCATACTCAAATTGAGATAGGCATCTTGCAAGTATTAAAGATGTCTATTCCTAAGAGAGTTTAAAGCTTTATATAAGATATTAAAGCACAGGTAAATTCATTTAAATAGTAAGCTAAACAGTCCATGCAGAAAGGACCCCTTCTTCCTGCACTGAGCACCTTTCAGCTCCTCAGGCTGATATCAGAACAATCAGAGTATTTCCTTGCATATGTGTGAAAGACCAAACTACAAAATTATCTGACATGGCCTTGGACATATAGCTAATGAAGGGCATGAACATCTTTTTCTCAGTGGCAGAAAAATTTTCAGTAAAAATATGTCCTTCGCATCTAGCTCTTCATCCCCAAAACCTGCAAATAATTTTTAGGTCTTTAGACTCCAAAGAAACAAAACTCAGAGGTAACTGAATTCTAAAAGTCACTAGTGTGAAAGAAGGACTGGCTTAATAGCACTGCACAAATTAACTCCTGTTAAGCCTTTCCCAGAGATGCTAGCTACTGTCTCCAAGTTTTCCACAGGGTCTAAGTAATAGTCTAGCTACAGTTCCGTATGTTGTACAAGTAATGAACGTGCTCTTCCCTCAAGTTGTCTACCAGATGTCATAATTATCTCAGCCTGGTTTATATCCTGAATTTATTCATGGACTTGAGAATTGTTGTTCCTTCTTGTGACCTGAAGAAGATTCAGTGAAACCCCTGTGCTCTTCAAAGTCTGCTCACCCTTACTGTGTGGATAGATGTAATTAAAAATAGCACCACTTCTTACAAACTTTGCCTCTGTTATATCTTGTGCACCACCAAGGAAACTACTGTGAATGATAAAAATAATGAATACAATAGAGAGAAAAGACACGATGTAATGGTAATAAAATAAGCTACATTTGTCTTCTAAAGAGCTGCCAGCAAATGTGCAATGGCAGCCAGGAAATCTCGAAGGAATGATGCATCTCATGCAGATACAAATCTCAGCAAAAATATCTTTCCTAGCTTGAGTGTGAAGGAGTCACTTCACAATAAAAGCGGTATCAGAGAAAATGAAGGCTAGGAGAAAACATAGGCATCTAGTGCCACCTGGGATGCCTGAAATTATCTAAGGTTTCCACACATGACACAGAGCTTATGGGAGGTTAAGATCTGTCCAAATAGTCATCTGCAGGCTGTGGTGAGATCTGTGACAACCCGGATTTTCAATTTTTAACTAACTGAAAGGTTGTCTCATGACTGAATGGTGTTGCACAATTCCATAGATGTTGTTTGCATACTCTGGAGGTTACCTGTTTTGGAGGGATAAAAGGTTTGATGTGAATCCTCATTTTGAATTATAAAACTCCAGTGAAGGATCTTTTATGAGATATACACAGGTGTATGAAACTGGGAAATAAATGGGAATGACTGTGGGTAAAGGGAAGAAAGAGCAGTAGCAGTCCAGCACTAGAAAGAACAAAGCTAAAAGGACATTACATGCAAAGGGAAACCAGTGAGGTAGAGTTCAGATGGGGGGAGTAGAAAGTCAGTTGATGTTGTTGACAGATGGAATTGTTCACTGATTTTCTTGGAATCCCAAATCCTTAACCTTTTCCAACTACTGAAAAGCAAGTGTTTTGGTAAGTAAGAATAACTGCACAATTACTCTTATGGGGTAGTTTAACAAGTCTTTTCATTAAAAAAAGAAAAATAAAAAAAAGTAAAATAAAAGTGTAGCTTTCAAAAAATGAAGTCATCTTCATTTTGATTCAAAGACTTTTTTCAGAAAAAAAAAAAACAAAACGGTTTAAAATGTATTCCGTGTATTAAGAGTGTTTCTATGCTCCAAGAGGCTTTCCTTTGGGTACTGTAAGATGGTTTATTATCCATTATCTGTAACACAAAGATAATGAAAGTGGTTCTATTGTACTGTATGTGAAACCCACAGGAATACCAGGATTTGACAGTCATGATATATCTCAGTTAGTTTCTAATGTGTAAAGCCATCACAAATCATAGAGAAGACAGCCTGTTGGTTAAATAAGTCTACAAAGTAAGATGATAGAGTTCTTCATTTATCTTCATTGAAACAGCTTTGACTGCTGTGTGGTTGATAAAATAAATCTAGTCCTATTCAGACTCTCTCCTCTCTGCCCATTGTAAGCAAGCAGTTTCTATTCTACTGTATTAATTCTTATGTAGCCCTCACCACCCACAATATTGGAGTATCTTCCACTAGCACATTAAGTGACTAACATGTGTCAGCTGTAGCTCATTTTCTTGCTCAACCTCTCCCAGGAGAGAGAATTTTGTATGCAGTGAAGTGTTTTGAGTGAAAGGCTTTGTTTTGGTTTGGTTTGGTTTGTTTTTTTTTTTTTTTTTTTTTTATGTTTCTTTTCTGTGTGTTTATAAAAGAGATGGTAGGTCAAAGAAATGCAACAGGAGATGAAAAGGCTCATTATGATTGTCTGCTTTTAGAGTAGCTCATGGTACTATTGAAGAACAATCCCATGAAATTCCATTAAATTCATAGTTATAGAAAGTTCAGTGGTGCCAACAAACCAGACCTGTTGATCACAGTCTCATTGCCTCTGTTTTCTAAAAGTTCTTATTCCTCTTCAATGGTTATAAAGACATTTGAAGAACATGTACACATATACAATACAAATTTTAAGTTTAGACAAGATAAATATATCCTACTTCTCTTGGGGACCATAAATAAGGCTTAAAATTCTGACTTTGACTTGGTGTTTAATGTCAAGCAGTGATAAAATCAGACAATTATATCTGTTATGTCTCCTGGACACGCCAGATTCAATGCAGACAATATCTGCAATTAATGATTTAATTCCAAGTTATATTTCATGGCTTTAACACAGCCAAGAAGTGAGAAAATTGTGAATATCACAGTTATTGCTAGAGTCATGTAAAGTCTCTTTGAGCAATTGGTGACAAGCAGAAGGCATAATTCAAATGTATGGGTCGGTAAGATTAAAAAATCAGTAAGAAATGCAAAAAGAGTAATAAACTGTAGATGATGTTACTCAAAGATAGATATGCAATCTTCAGCCAACAGCTGTTTCTTAGTATCAACCCTTTAAAGTGTTTTTCTTTGCTCATCAGCATCATCACTGACCCTTCTGGCTTTAATTTCAGCAAACTGTTTTTAATCTCAGACCTGGACTTGATTTCCAAGTGCCATGCCATGTGTACTGAAGTGGTAATGATATATATATGGTGAAAGATTCCTGGTATGAGTTTATATCATTTTACAACTGCATTTAAATGCCATGAAGGACCAGAGAGATGGTTGATCTTTGGTACCATTTTCCATCATGCTCTTTGGGTGTTCCTTGATATGAAAACATTCCCTTGGAAATATGATAGATATGTCAAATGACTCAGGGAGGTCTAAGTGTCCTAGTTCAAGCTGGAATAGCGTTCATGTTCATTTTGGTAGCTGGAGGAGTGTTGAAGCACACTGAGACCCCAGGGGCTCCCCAGGTCCCAGTGCCCTCACCTGTGTGCGGGGGGGGGGGGGGGGGGGCACAGCTGGAGGGCTGGGCCCCGATTGGCCGATAGTCCATGTCATGTGACATTGTGCTCACTATATAAAGGCAGGAGTGAGCTAGGAGGGGCTCTTACTTCTGGGAGTGTTGCTGTGGTGCCTTTGTGTTTGGGATCACTGGCTGGGAGCAGGTGGGTGTTGGTTGGCGGGTAGTGAGTAATTGTATTGTATGTTACCAGCTGATACTGCTGTCAGAGTATTATTCTGTTGCTGTTATTCAACTGTTTTTATCTCAACATGTGAGTCTCCATTTGCCCCTCCAATTCCCTCCCCGTTCCCATGTGGGGGGAAGGGTGGGTGAGTGACTGCGTGGCGCTTAGCTGCTGACCAGGATCAAATGACGACATCAAGATAAGAACTTTTCTCTGTTAATCATCCCTGATGGTAGCAAACCATCTATCATGCCACCAAGACTTTTCATGTGCTGGTCTGAAACTGGACTATATCAAGTCTTGGACATTGGATGTAATTTTGCAAGCTTGAGATTGGCCTTGGACTTGCTTTTATGTGAAATTCGAGTGAAAAAAAGAGATTTTATTTCAGCAGAGAAAATAAGTCTTTCCTGAATAGAGTTTTTCTTGAATACAATTATTTGTATCTTAGTCACTTGTTTTCAGGGAGATTTTGAATGGCATTTCATAAAGAGAATATAGTATTTAACAAAACACATAAGAAAAGAAACAAGAAAACCAATTATAGATTCTTAGGGAAGAGAGAAGGGAAAGAAAAGAGTGCTTTCAGAGTGAGATTTTGAATTGTGAGGAACCAGATGCTTAGAGTCAAGGTACTTCATTGATTTCACTCTCACCTTTAGTATCATTGTGATTTAACATGTCAATGCAGAAGTTACATTAACTATTCAGGTTTTAATAACAAGTGTTAGGCCTGTGTAGCAGCAGTGTAAAACACTTTTTTTTTTTTTTTTTTTTTCTGCCCAGTCTAGACGAGTCTGGGTACAAAACAGCAATGTACTGGCTGTTTGACAAGAAAATAGGAAGGATTTTAAAACATTTCCTGAGATAACACATATGACTAGATGTTTAGTGGACAAAAAAAAAAAAAGAGGTAACTGGGTGACAAACTCCTTAGGAATTCTTTTCCAGGCTATATTTCTCCTCATAAATTAGCATGATCCTTGTGCTGTTATTGTTTTGTATCAAAAATAAGAGGTATGGTCATGAAAGGTGGCGTATTCATTTGACAACTAGCAAGGGAGCACTTGTCAGTTCTGGGAGGTCCCCAGTGATCCCATTTGGATGACAGTCAAGTAATGATGCTGGGGATGGCACAATGATAAAATATATGAAATGTCTTTAGATTTTCTTTATCTTTCACAAATCTTCTGAGGAAAGAAAGAAATTGCAGTTCCTAAAACCTCCTGTCAGGCTAGATTCGTTGAGGCCTTACCCTTGAGTTTTCTTCAAGTTAACAGGGCAGAGACCTTGGTGTCCCCACTGTGGTCATGTGTAAGGTGGCAAATTGTACCATGAACAACAGAAATAGGTCTGAAGACAAATTACTCTCTAGAGGGTAGCTATTGCACAGCTGTATCATATTTTGAAAAGAAATAAGATTAAAAACTTAAACACAGTTTTATTTACATCTGGGCAAAGGGGTAAAGACAATTAAATTTCCCTTCCTTTCTTTTTGCAACTCTACCTGTGGTGCAAGTCTGATAGACTTCAGTAGCCATCTAAAGTGGGACTGAACTCACGAGTGTGTGGTAGAAGGGAAGGGAGAACCAGCAAATGGCTGATAACATCCCTGGTCAAGCTAGTGTCATTTTTCCTCTTGAATGAACATTGAAGAAAATGTCCTGTAGCAGAGAATAAGCATCACGTGTAATTCTTAAAGCTCTTTCATCAAAATAAAATATCAAGGACTGTGGTTTACCTAGGTGTATTGGCAGTGCTCCTTCCGCTTAGTCACAGAAAAAATATTCTACTTCAAAACGGAGCTGAGAAATAAAAAAAATTGTTATACAGCACAGCACTTTCATCAAGGAGAAGTGAGTGTCACTTGCATACATTCGAGTCAAGGATACACTGTGACTTTCAATTAACATTTGGCAAAACTGTGAGAAAGTAAGATCAATCTACTTTCCTCAGTAAAATTTGAGGACTGTAACCAATTCTTCATGGTGTTTTGTAGCAGCTAGTCCCATGGGATCTTGATCAACAAGACCAGAGTTCTTCAATTTATATTTATACTTATGAATTATATTACTACTAACAAACAAGAAATGTTCTTAAATTAGCCTTTTACACTGCATGTGAGCTGCAGTGGAATTTTCTACATTAAATTATTGGAATTATATTTCTACAAGTAAATGTAAAGTGCAAAATCTTTGCTTACAGCTGTCTACCTCACTTATTCATCAATTCATTGATTCTAAAACCAGCATGGACAATAAGGACAAAAGGGCTACTGATGTAATTTACTGGGGGGAAAAAGAAAAGCCTGAAATTTATTTGCCTGATCAGCTTTGCCTGGGATACCTAATACTGTCGGATGAAGCAAGAAGTTTACTGTAGTATTTTGCATCTCTTCCTCTAGGGGATTGTTTTCCATTTTTCTACCATTTGCATGTGAGAAATAAGAGATAAAATGGACCTCAAATCTGATTTTTCATACTTTCTGCTGACTCAAGATATGTATCCTTTGTGAGTCTTTGCAGTGGAAAGACCAATATATTTAGGAAACGTTTATGCTGTTTCTGGAGAGAGGTAACCTCCCAAAATAAATGAACAAAGAACCAAACCCCCTACCCTCCTATGCTTTATTAAGCTGTTGGGGGAATAAGAGGTAGAAAAGATAAGGAAGACTTAGAAAAGTCTCTTTTCTTAGGGTACACTTTGTGTATCTTCATCTGACATGGAACATTTTAAAAACTTAACAAAAGTCTGGCAGCAAATCTGATGAAACACAGCATGAACAATATGTAGTAGGCCACTCAGAACACACTGACCATATAAATTACTCCTGTTGTAGATTTTGATAGGAATAGGTCTTTGCAATAAAATGTTAAAACAAAAAATAAAGAAAAAGGTTAGATTAGAAACCTGAATAATAGGTGCCCAGGCGCTGTCAGGGGGCTGCCAGGCGGTCTGTGTGGGGAGAGTCCGGGGCTGCCCCGAGCCGGACACAGCCGGTCCCAGGCGGCTCCAACGGCCCCAGCGCAGGACACAGCTGAGCCCCTCAGCCAAGCTGGGGGCGCCGGGGGGAAAACAGGTTTCAGCAAGGGCCAAAGGCGGCCCAGGCAGAGGAGGAGGAAGAAGCCAAGGAGGGAGCAGCAGCAGAGGGACCCCGAGGCCGGAGGAGGAGGAGGGCAGGAGGGGCTGCAGGCCCGGAGCAGGGATCCCCTGCAGCCCTGGAGAGACCCCGCTGGAGCAGAGACCCACCCTGCAGCCCGGGGAGGGCCCCACGCCACAGCGCAGCGGGGGGATATTTCCTGCAGGAGCTGCGGCCGTGGAGAGCCCAGGCGGGAGCAGGTTGTCCCTGAAGGACTGCGGCCCGGGGAAGGGCCCGCGCTGGAGCAGGGAGCCGGGGGGGGAGGGAGGAGCGGCCCAGAGGGGCTGGGATGGGCTGGCCGCGACCCCCGGCCCCTGCGCCCCGCGGGGGAGAGGAGTTGGGAATGAGCGGGTGAATGTTGGCCTGAAAAAGGGGTGCAGGGCAGATGGATTTTTTTAGTGTTTCTCTGGGTCTATTTAGTTGGCAATAAATAAAAATAATTTAATTTCAAAAGGAAAGAATTACTGCTTTTTGCCAAGGAGAGCACAACCAATGGAAACCTTTTTTCCTGAGATACACTTAATTCTAGCTTTTTCCTATAGTAGTTAATACTTTAGAGTGTATACTCATAATATTTCTATCTTAACATGCTTTCAGCTTTTAATTGGATTTATCTTTAGAATAAAATAAATAGTCCTGGCTATTCCTTGCAGTCTCCCTATGTTTCACTATTAAGGAGATCAAGGAGCTTTGTCTCTCCAGGTGTGCAGCAGACCATGATAAACTTCTGAAGCTTCAAGAGAACATCCACTGACTCATTAGCCAGGGCTAGCTGCACATCGGTCAGCTTCTCATCCCTTCTCATCTGGTTACAGACTCAGACTCATGAATGGACACGTTTTATTCACTGTAGTATCAAACAAGTATGACTTGTAAAGGGGGGCAGAAAGTGTTTTTTAAGGTCCAGCTGTCTTACAACTTAAATTCAAAATGTCTGGTTTATTATTCACCTTTGCAAACATTTAATCCCTTTCTAATACCTCATTTCATATATCCTGTTACTGTCTTCTGTCATACATGTCATATCCCTTTTAATGTCAGTTTAAACATATCAGTTTTTACCTACACAATGAGCTTGTACACAACTTTAAGACATTTTCAGAACTCTGTTCATTTCATGTTTATTTTGAAATGCTATATTTAGATATTTCCTGGTTTTCCTATTCTCCCTCAGAAAGTACCAGAGTTGTCTTATGTAGATCTTCATTAGTACTTTGATGAATTGCAATCATCCTGCTCATCAGTTTAGTACCAGCTGCTCATCAGTTAAACTGCTGAATTTTGCTGACGTTGACATCTGCAATTCTGTCAAAATCAACAGTTTTGCTGGAAGCCATTCCCAAATAAATATATTTTAAAATTCGGTATACAGGGTAAGCTTGACTTGTTCTATATGCGATTGAAATGGGTACCCCAAGGTAGCCATCTGATTAAAGATAAATGTTAATTTTGGAAGAGAACCACCCTTCAGATTCTGTGGACTATAGAGGGAGCCTAGGTTATTAGCTTAGATTTGACTTTTAGATGGCTTAAGTAATATAAATCCCAGCCTGCCTTCCTGGAGTTTATTGGTATTTAATCAACAGATCTTATTTGTATGCAGCTTTTTATTTTTAAACAAATGTAATCTAGTTAATGAAATAAACTAAAACAACAAAGGGAAATATTGCAGTTGTAGTGCTAGCTATAATGAAATCGATGGAAATTTGCACTACCTTTTCTATCTACAAGTAAGACTTTGCCTTCGTTTCCAACTCCTGATATAGAGGTATTGATTGTACATATGAGGACTAGACCTTTCTTATAGGCATCTCTAATACTGTGTTATCAAGATATTTGAATACCTTTAAGGATTGGAAACTTACCTGTTAACCCAGTTAAACAAATAATAAGGAAAAAGAGGCATTTGGTAAGATACAATTGTTAGATACTATAATAAGGGAAGGGGGTATGCATACCTAATAAAACTGAAAGCAAACCACCAATAACAAAAAAAAGATGCGACAAAAGCAATCTTTCATATATATTGATTTGAATTGTTGACAGCTCTTAGCAAATTGATATCTACAATAACGTTTTGTTTGGTCATTTTATTCACTACATTACCTGAGGTTTACAGCCCATTATGATGTGTCCATTGACCATTTTTCCCTCTGTAAATAAGTCATTGAAAGGTATTTTAGTTGGAAAGCTAAATTTCTAGAAGTTAAAGTTATTGAAGAATATGCAAAAATATTTAAGCAGAATAATGAAATCTGTGGAAAGGCCATCTTCTCTACTTGGAATGTTAACCAACACTTTTAAGCACAAAAATTAGTCTAGGCACAGTCTGAGCTCCCCAGAGGAGTCTGGGATTTTCTGAAATTCCCAGTTTTAGAGCTCCTGAAAGAAGTACTTCATTGTGAAGAGAGTTAGAAGTTCACCTTGTCTCGGGTCAGTTTACTGTCTTAAACCAGTCTATTGTCTCATCTATACTGAGAAGACAGTAAAGAACTGACTGTTGTGGTTTGAGCTCAGAGGGCAGTTGAGCACCACACAGCCGCTCAGTTCCCCCTTCCCCGCTAGCGATGAGAAGGGACAAATAAGCCAGGCTTGGGATTTGAGATAGGACCAGGAGGGGCAAATCACCCATTATGGTCACGAGCAAAAGGCAGACTCTTTAGGGGAAGGAAAAAAGAACATAGATTTATTACTGACACTAACAACAACATTTAACAGAGTAGAACAGTGAGAAGCATTACCACACCTTGAGAACACCTTTCCACCACCCTTCACTTCTTCCCGGGCTCAGCTCTGCTCCCAATATCTCTCTACCTCCTCCATACAGTGGCACAGTGGGCAGGGAATGGGGGGGTGCAGTCAGTGCTGCTGCTTCTTCCATCTTTGGTGGGAGGAGCTTCTGGAACTTCTTCCTCCTGCTCCATCATGGTCCCGCTCTCACAGGAGACAGTCCTCCAGAAACTTTCTCTGGCATGTGTCCCTCTCATGGGCCGCAGTGTTTCCCTCACTGCTCCAGTGTGGGACATCAACTTTCTCCAACTGGAGTCCCTCCCACAAGCTGCAGCCCTTCCCGAGCTGCTCCAGCATGGGACACCCCAACATACTGCAATCCTCCCAGAGCTGAACTAAAAAAGCAGGGGTTGCTTCTTCCCATAAGGCCTTGGCCTTCTTCATGGACAGTCACCTTGATCAACCATGCAAAGACCCTCACAGGCCATAAATCAGTGTCTGCTCCACCATAGACTTTCATGGGTGGCAGGGGGGGGTCACCCTGCTGTCTCATCACAGGATATAGGGGGGGTCTCTGGTCCAGCACAACTTCCCCCTTTTTTCCTCCACTCCTCCACTGACCTTGGTGTTCACGCAGCTGCTGCAACTCTTCCTCACAAGTCCTCACCAGGTCCCTTCTTAAGTATGTCACCGCAGAGGGGCAGTTGACTGGCTCGGCTTTGGTGCAGAGGTGGGGCCGACTTGGAGCTGGGGGAGCTTCGAGAAGCTATTTTCATTATCTAAGCATAGAATGTATTAAAGAGATATAATAATAAGGAGAATTTGACAGCTATATAAAATATAAAATGAGACTTGTTTTATTGTTGTCATAGACCTAAACAAATAGCAAATTAAAACTGTAGCCAAAACAATGGTGGAGTATCTTCCAGTGAAAACAAGTATCTATATTTTTGTCTGAAAATTAAGAATAAGTGTTCAAACTTAATGAGAAACATGGAAACACCAAAGAGCAAGAGTTTTCTATTTCCGTTGCAACAGATACTTTGTTCGAACTTGCTCTTCTTGAAATTAGTGGAAGCACACTCAACACGTATCACTTAGAAGATAGTTTGAGTTCTCGGTAATTTATGTAGGCAAACTTTCTGACTGCATCTCAAGAGAGCACTAAATAGAATTACAATGTTGAGATCTACTCATAAAAAAAATGTATATGAATGTGTGCTGGGTCGACTGTGGCTGGATGCCAGGTCCCCACCAAAGTTGCTCTATGACTTTCCCCTGTCAGTTGGGCAGGGGAGAGGAAATATAACAAAAGCCTGTGGGCTGAGATAAGGACAGGGAGAAATCACTCACCAATTACCATCACAGGCAAAACAGACTCAACTTGCAGAAATTAATTTCATTTATTACCAATCAAATCAGAGTAGGATAATAAGAAATAAAACTAAATCTTAAAAACACCTTCCCCTCACCTTTCCCTTCTTCCCAGGCTCAACTTCATTCAGTTCATCACATGTGTCTGCCACTCATTCCTCACACTCTTCCCCTGACCCAGTGTGGGGTCCCTCCTACAGGAGACAGTTGTCCATGAACTTCTCCAATGTGAGTCCTTCCCACAGGCTGCAGTTTTTCATTAATTTCTCCAGAGTGGGTCCCTCCCATGGGGTGCAGACCTTCAGGAACAGATTGCTCCAGCATAGGTCCCCCACCTCTTCCCCCTCCTTCTCCACTGACCTTGGTGTCTCCAGAGTTGTTTCCCTCACATATTCTCACTCCTTTCTGCGGCTCAAGTTTCTATTGAACAGGGTGGGTTTTTCACCCTTCTTAAATCAATTATCACAGAGGTGCTACCACCACTGCTGATGGGCTCGGCCTTCGCCAGCAGTGGCACCATCTTGGAGCCAGCTCGCATTAGCTCTATAAAACACAGGGGAAACTTATGGCATCTTCTCACATAAGCCATGTCTGAAGCCCCTCTGCTACCAAAACCCTGCTATGCAAAATCAACACAGCATGTTTCTTTTGAAATATTTGTTTGGCTGAGTTGAATTTTCTTCTTTAAATAAATATATTCTTAAACACTGCCAAATAAGGGTGATCTGCTAACTGTAGAACTATGCTAGATCATGCAAGCAATACTTGAATGAGTAAATAAATATTTTTCATTGCTAATGACTTGTTTGAATACTCACATGGTATAGACTCAAATACACTTACTTTAGCTTTTGCATTGGAAATGCTAGAACCCCAGATTCAAGAATAATAAATAAATAATTTACCCAGAATAAGAGAAGACTTTTAGTGCAGTGGTTATTTATTATCCCTCTGACATTTATAGATGAAAGAGTAAAAAATTTTAATGCAGTTGCTGTTTTTTTCCAGGCCTTTTCCAAAAACAAGTGACTGCTATGATCAACTTGTTTTGCTGAAAATACCTCTGACATATTTGGTGAAATGTCAGAACAATAAAGAATTCGTCATCTGGAAGCTGGCCTGAAATTATCAAAAACTACTGAAACCAGTTTTCAGATGTAGCCAAACTACCCCACCTTGAAGATGTTGTATCAAGAATCTAACACTTATGGGCTTTTGGCTGGAAACCTGATATTTTCTAGAATCACTAATTTTAATTGATGTTGCCAAACCTACAAGGCTCCTTAGTACAAGACAAGAGTGGATTGTAGACAACGCAAAACCGGGAGGAGTAGTTTGTTCATCAGATGGTTGTGCTACCATTCAGAAGGACCTTGTCAGGCTGGAGAAATGGGCTGACAGAACCCTTGTGAAGTTCAACAAAGGGAAAAGCCAAGTCTTGCACCAAAGGAGGAAGTACCCCATGAACCAGTATAGGCTGGGAACCTGGTGTGCAGGGAAGGAACTGGTGGTCCTGGTGGACACCAAGTTGTACATAAGCCAGAAATATATGTCTTTGCAGCAAAAAAGGTCAACAACCTCTTGGTGTGCATTAGGCAGAGCATTGACAGAAGATCAAATCACCTAAGCTGGTTCTGTAGCATCATAAATGGACTTCAACGCATTATTTTAAACACATACCATGTAGATATTTATCTCTGTACCCTACAGTCAATAAATGACCATCAACAGGAAGAAATAAGTGCTATTAGTAAACAATTTATCTAAGCCATTTTAGATGTACATCTTCAAATAATTTCACTGAGAAGTACCTATTTATCTCAATATCAGGTGAAGACATACACACTTGTTCAAATGAGTCCTATCTGTAGAGAATTTATTCAACAAGAAAGTGGGTTAGCTTGAATACAGAACTGCACAACTGCAATTAATAACACTGCCACAAGCGAATTTCCACATGGTGTTGCATTGAGCTTTATAGGCATACTAGTTTGAGCTGCCCTAACTCATGGTCTCTGAAATCCATGCATCATTACACAAATATTCATTTTCCCAATGATAAATCTCCAAATTAGTCACAAATTGATATTTGGGGATTTCTTTATTTCCTGTGGATATTTCCATTTTAAATAAACAAACCAGGACTCACTGAGAAGTCATTTTGAAGGAAAAAAGACAGTAGTCTAAGGGTACAATATGCTCTAGTTCACCTTGTATCAGTCACGGTGTTTGCACAAGATTCAAGTTCCTATGTCCTTGGCTTTCCTTTGTTGATACCTTGGTTTCTGATGGACATAAACTCAGCACAAACGAGGAGAGGGACATTGCCTTCTTTGGACAAGCAATCCACACATACATCAGAGAGGTGACAAAAGAAAAAAAAAAAAGCACCTCAGAATGCCAGGTCACTTTGCCAACTACCCTCTAGATTTGAGCATTTAATTGATTTTTTAAAACATCAATTTAAGTTTATCCAAGGTCACATAGATCTCAAGGACTGTGACTTCCAGATCCTCACCACATGTTCTTCATTTCAGTTACCCCAGTTTTTCTTCTAAAATGGCTGACGTTCTGCTTTTTCCTTCTCTATTCTCCTCTGTATCTCTTGAACTCTGTAAGGAGAGGGAAGTGAGATGAGTCCAGAATATTTAAAAGGTTAAAGGCTCTGTTTGTAAGTCCATTAAGAATTTATAGTTGTTAAACAGACTTTACTGGCCATTAAAATTCTGATGCCTTTGCCTGACAAAGATTGTAATGAGAATAGAAAATGGCATTAAATGGAATCCATTCTAAAGATGATTGCAAAAGATACAAGCCTAACTCATTCTCATTATAGCTTTGAGTTGGTATAATCGTGAGTGTTACTTGGATACCTGAAATACTAGGAGACAATTTTATTGTGATTGTGAAAAGGAGCTACTTAATTTGATTTCAAATTGGAACTGTAGTTGCCTACTTTTGCTGTACTGCAAGTGACATAGGAGCATCTGACACTAATTTTCTGTAGGCCTGCAGGAATATTTTTCTGTTGCTTAAGCTCAGCTACTGCCATTCAGGACATCTATATACGGTTTTAAGACTCAAATTTGCTGATCATCTACAAGGCTGACATGTCAGCAGCTCCTGTCTTGTAGTTTAGGGTGAAACCAGACTGGAGATAACCTTATAATTTCAGGTTGAATTGAAAAATGTCCTTGTCTTTGTGTGAGTGATCTTGAAGACACTGCCTTGGTATTTTCTTTCAGCTAGGTCTGTGGGATTTTTTTCTTTCTGATGATAAGAAGTGACAAATCAGCTTCAAAGTCATCCTAGAAAGATTTCAGTGTGTCCTGCCTAGGAATCTAGGAAGCCTCGATTCAGGCTAGTGGACCAGATTAGTGTGAAAGCACAGAGTTGTCTTTCAGGAGTGCTCAGGAAGCTCCTAGAACCAACAGGTTTAAGCAGAGTAAAGATGGTCAGACAGTATGGAAGCATCAAGCCCATTCATGCTTGAGAACTTTAAAAGCAAGGAAGCCATGCTATACAGTGTACCATTTTCTAAAACTTCAGTGGAAATTCATAGAAATTTGGTTTGTAGCTGCTGAAGCACATTACATTTACACCTTTATTTACTGAATTTCATGGAGAAAAGTCCTCAGTTACTATGCCTAAAAATTTAATATGTTTCAGAGATTATTTGGTACCAAAAAATCTCTCAGATTACTGAAGTAGACTCTTTAGAGTTCAGATTTCAGTTAAGGAAGAAACATTTTTCACTTTTATCTGTTGTTTTCAAGGGTGCCTAAATGTTTTAAGAGACTGACTTCCTAGGAAAGAAAGCTTATCTTTAACTATGTACCAGATCCAGATTTCTTTACCTCTAAGAAGAGTATAATCAACAGCCAATAATTTGCAATATGAATTAAATCCTTTAATTTAATTACTACTAACAGGTACTATAGAATAAGGAAACTGAAAGCAGAGATCAGGGGATGGAATTGTATTTTGGTAAGGAAGAGGTTTGGAACCCTGTTCTCACCTCTTGCCCTTCTGTGGTCTAACGGAAAGATTAGTGAACCAGAAATTCAATGTGATATCTGTATTATTCTGCTTCAGGTATCATTTACCTTTTAAGAAGTCAGATTCAAAACAGAGTACAAGAGAAGGAACTAGTTGGTTTCTCAGACACCTAACAAAAATTCAGAGGAGTCTGGCAAAAAAGTACATTATTTTATAAATTTTCTAAGAATGAAGAAAAATATACTTCAAATTTAATAGCATTTAGAGAATTATTTCTTTTTCAATTTGTTTTGGATTTGTTTTTTTTTTGTTTTTTTTTTTTTTTTTTTTAAATGAAATAATGTAATTCCTTCTAGATGAGGGCCTGTTTTGAGAGTACATTTAAGTAAAATATTAGCAAGTCTCATGATCACTTTTTCCCAGGTTTCATTTACAGATACTTATCTGAGGAATAATCCACAAAGAGAGAAAATTTGAACAACATTTAAATAACTTTAGGCTTTTAATTTCAATTGAGGCACATCTCAGATCAACAAAAGTGCATAATCATGGAAAAATCTTAAGTGATCTGTCCTGCAGAGTGAATAATTCATTAAAATCCTCCAGCTTCTCACATTCAAAATGCTTTGTCTTCCACAGTTTTTTTATCTCAAAGTAGATGTTTGGGTTTGTTTATTTTTTTTCCTTCAGAAAGGCAAGGAATAGGGGAGAGATAAAATACATAAAAATTACTCAGATTCTCTAAACCAAAAAATTGTGCGCAGTGCACTCCAAAATTGACCACACTGAACAGTTTCTTCAAAACCAATAAATATTTTTTTCTATTTGAAAAAATAAAATGAGTTCTCCTCCTCAAATCAACTGTTTCTTGGTGTTCATCACACAGCTCAAGACTGATGATGGACACTAAAGGTGCTAAGAAGACTTCCGTCTTAGTACAGGTCAAAAATGCTGTTAATATTGCAATAGAAAAAGAGCCAATCCTTTCAAATAATCTATCTTGATTCCTTTTACCCCAATGTGCTATTGATGAATGTCAGTATCAGCTTTTTCTGAGTGCCAATGTACTAAACTTGCTTCAAGAACAAATGAATCCCATGAAAATTTTTGTAAGACAGAGAGGCCAGTTAGCAACTGGCAATGTAACATCCTCTGAAGGAAACAAAATGTCATTAAAATATTACAAGCAGCAGAAAATGTGGAAGAATCAAAGCTGACAATCAACTAAGGAGAAAAATAAAGTTTTAGCTTATAGCATCACATTTGTCACATGTCCTTATCAAAGTATAAAACTTAATCAACCAAAGTCCTACAAGGTGGAAAACCTGCAGATTTCAATATTGGTGCTCCCTTGTCACATCCTTGATTATTTCCATAATACTGAACCAGATGGTTGGGGAAAAAATAAAAAAATAATAAAAGAAAGAAGTCATGTTTGTCAAAGGCAGGGTCTTTGCCTCTGTAACAAAGAAAACCACTTCTTATGGTGAACAGTTACAATTAAGTCTAATAATAGACACTGAGCTTCACACTGGGTCCCAGAAGCCAAAGGAGACATGAATGTTATTTATATGTCACAGCACACATATGTCTAAGTGGAAGCTACTGGCTAAAATTGATAGGGAAACTTGTTTATCCCTTCTCAATAAAATATTCTGCCACTTTATATTGCTGTATATGTACATACATATATTATATATACAGTGGTGACTGTATTTAGAAAGCCTGCCTTATCATACAGTCTGAGGAGAAAAAAAAAGATAGTTGTGGAGTGAAATAGTAATCTGAGGCTCATATTCTTTTTGAATTGATTAAGAATCAATACTTCTTATAGATAGAATTTGTACTAAACCTAAGAGAAATATAGCTCAGCCAAGAAATCATTGGTCTGTTTTGTGCAATACAGGCTGTTTATGCAACTCTGTGTATGCATTAGCATGTGCACATGTATCTTTGTGTGTAAACACATATTTGTATATATTACTTCCTAAGCAATCAATATAATGCTATGTTTTTGCTTAAACTTCTGTTTTGTAATATGGATTCTTAGAAAGGGAGATTCATGGCCTGCTAATGTAGTGCAAATTGTCTTACAAGATTCTTAGCAGCGGTCAATATGTTTACTGTTTTAGAGAATAAAGCATTGCCCTTGAGAGATATGGCTGGTATCCTAAAGAACAAAGAAATGTTTAGTGAATGGAAAGCAGGGAATACAAATAGAGCATACACTGAACATATTAATTTTACATGATGTGACCACATTCTTCAGCACTCCCTCACAGCAGTCTTTCCTTGACATAGTAGAATGACTTCTGATTTATGTCATGTAAATAATAGGAGAATTTATGCTGTCATTTAAATATGCTTCATTGGAAAACAATGAAAACAATTCCAAAGGCATGCATTTTTGAATAGCATAAGCAGTTCAACTGCACAAGCAAGGTATCTATATTGATCCAAACAAAGTCACTTTAGACTTACTGGGGAGAAAACAGAAACAGAAAAAAATCCAACTTGTTCTCTTCTTCAGTTCACTGAAGTTCTGTATATTTTTACTACTTCTGTCAACTTTTTCTTCTATTTAGTATCTAGACAAAGTGAGTGCAATTAGGTGTAAGAAGACTTTTTTTTCTTTTAAGACTACTATATACAGTTTTATCATTATTTGCACAGGCTTTGTATTGACCTGATCTTGCAAGATTGCATGGCTTGTCTGGACTTGTCTTAGCTTGTGCTGATTGTTAGCTTCTTTCAGCTGGGACAACAATTGTCTAGCCAACAAGTGTCATCTAAATTTGTTTAAGCTTTAGTTTAGCCTTGTGGAATTGTATGGTGTTTTGCCTGTTGTTCATGGATAAGTAGTAAAGCAAGTACTCTGCACAGGGGAAACCTCTTGTCACCCTAGAATAAAAATATAAGCTTTAGGTGAGGGCAGGCACAAGACGGTACAAGAAGTACTAAGACTTTACACACAAATCACAGTGGCCAGATACTGGTGACTAAAGCTATAAGCAAACAAATAAATAAACAAATGTGAGTCAGATAAAAGAGGTTTCAGGGATAATAATAAAAAAGCCAAGTATTCTCCTTCTAGAGGAGGAGTGAAGCTGATGACCTTCAGACACAAATGAACATTGGACAAGGAAGCATAACATCACAGAAGAATGTATAGATCCTAGAAAGTTTGTTTATCAGTCCTAACTGTGCTATTAACTAGATGTGTTAGTATCATCATAATTGGGCTGTAATAACTGTTGTGTTTTGATTATATTGCCTCAATTTTAATTGCAGTAACTATAAATTCTTGGATCTGTATGTAAGGTGTGTTTCCTTTGATCCAGAAGAAGAATTTAAGTGTAATATTTTATACATGTAAAGAACTCAGGTACTTGCAACTGAAACCTTGTTATTCCAGATAGAAGATCTCTTATGCTGGGCCATGCCAGAAATGCGACCAAAGCCCTCCCTCTCTAGGAGAAGCTCATAGTGGCTGGATAAGGAAAGAGTAGAGGACATGGGGAAATATGGAACAACTCCTGCCCCTGACTGCCATTATGAGCCTGAAATTTAGGAAATTCCTGCACCAAATATGTTTAATATCTTCTAATGAACTAGTCCTCCATGAATTTGCCTAAGCCCTTTCTAAAGTAATATAGTGTCTTTTGGATATATCTGCCACAATTCAGTTATGCATTTGGTTAAAAAGATAAAGAAAACAAAACAACACACTACTTCCTTCTTTTGAATGTATAGAGTTCTTCTTTATGTCAGCATAACTGACAATATACTTTAAGCTGAATATTTTAAAATAGTCATCTTCTGAGCTATGCTTTATGGTTATAAACAAGTCAGTTATTACTTTGCACTTTACTAGGAGTTAATTCAGAATACTCAGGAATAAATAAAAAACAAAACAAAACAAAACAAAAAACAACCACAACAACAACAAAAAAACAAAACAAAAAATAAACAAACAAACAAACAAAAATAAAACCAAAAACCAAAACAAAACCAGAAATACTTACATTGTAAAGCCATTGTTCTGGGTTTTTTTTACTGCCAGCTGAAAACCTGCTTCTTTCTTGGGACTTCAGGAAGTGTAGGCTGTACTTAAATTTAAACACAAGAACAAGATGACATGGTGTATACACAACATACTAGTACTTTGTGACCTGTTAAACCTTTTCATTATGAGATGGTTTTTAGATTGAAACTTAATCTCCTTACAAAGTTTACACTCAAAATTCTATGGAAATTCATCTCTTTTCATTATTAAGACATAAAATGGAAACTACAAATTAATTGCTTAAATTCACAGTTAGAACAGGTTTCCTGATAGGTCCATCTATCAAAACATTGAATATTAGCAAAGAAATGATTTTTTATTTTAAGCATGTTTTTGAGTCTGAACAACCTTACTTTGGCAGTATGACAAAGACATTCCTAATAGCTTTGTTTTTATGACTGACATTCATCAGGGGTGAACTCAATTGATATCAAGGGATTTATAAAAGGTATAATAAATAGGTTTTGGCATTTCCAAATTCATTTCCTTGACCTAATGTTGAGACATAATCACAATCTTGGGTCTTCTTGCAAGAAAGTTTCCCCTTTCCCATTACTGCTGAAACGCATATTAGTAAAGTTTAGGCTGCAATTCATACTGGAGAAAATTTTGCTTTAATATGTTTGGCAGCTATTCTCTCTTTACTCAATGAGGGCAGACTTCATTCCTGAGTATTTGCTTATGTCTGTGATGAAGGAATGTCACAAGTACAGCAGTGTCAGTACTTTTAGAATAGTTCAGGTTTCCTCCTTTTTGTGATTTCTTACTTTTCAAATCAGCATGTAAGTGACTGCCTTCTACTACAGTGGACCTGAGTATACGTAAAGGATTTTCTTGCTATTGGGGATTTTCTAGCTAGTTTGTCTCTGGCAAGCAGAAGCTTGTTGTTAAAGAGCATCATATCCCATATTCAGAAATGCTTTCTGCAGCTGTGTACAGCTGACTGGCATCTCCAGTACCTGTGTATACATGGCCACAGATCTTCATAATTGACTCTCTCTGCTCTATTGGTTTAATTACCAGGAAGAGTTTGCTTATAAAATGAGTAGTCAGGTTTTATACCTTACTAACTGTTACATTACAGTGTCAGTGTTGCGCAACTCCAGTTAATGTGTTGCCTGTCTTTTGTGACCTCTCTGACTTTTTTCCACTCCTCCTTTGAGAATTCATTAATTTTATCAACAATGTAGACAGAAGATTGCATGGGATGTACCACGGCTGACCAAAGAAGACAGCAAAGAGCTCTGGACAGTCTAGAAATACAACATGAGAACTGGAAGATAAGCTGAGGCAGCAGATGTTGCAAATTCAGAGCATCTCCTGAGCATTGGAGATATTCAGAGAAGACCTGAGTAATCTTAGTCAGTCACTGAGCAACAGGATGATGTTATTAAAAATAATTTATTTTTGCACGTGAACACATTCATGTGGAATAAAGGAGGGTAATTCAGAGATCTTTGATTCAGTAGAAAACCTGGGAATGTCCATATGATTCTTCACAGTGTTTATAATTTTACCCAGTTGGGCTTAGAAGCAGCCTAGCTGTGTCTGTTGTGAATGGTGTCCCAGTTTATAAATCCTATCTGTTGGCAGAGATGTAATATCACACAAATACAGCAAAAAATATCTTTGTGCTGTTTTTCATATCCCCACCTTTCTAGTTTAGATAAAGATGTAGAATTAACTGCTCCTTGTGTAAACCAGCAATGGTTTACAAGGCTACAACACTTAGCACAGCACTTCTTCAGGAACATAATCCCCCTTTTCTTCCTGTAGCAATCTGTGGTCAAAGGTTAGTGATTTCAAAATTATTTCTGTTTCACCTGGTCTTACTCTTAAAAAGAGCTTATGAAAATAGCTTCCCTGATGTGAAAATGAGCTGCATGTGTCTTATCAGAATCTTGCAAAGCTTGATGCCTCCTCAGGCATTCATGCTACTTTCCTCTATAAATGGTCATGCCCATCTGCCTTGTTATGAACTGAAACCACAGTTTAATCAACATGGATTTTAAGAACAATTCTGTAACAGATATTGTGTCATGAATCATCATAGTTCCCCTGTGATATACTGTGATATCTATTAAAGGTCTTTACTGGTCAGTAGCAATGTCTGGAGCTCCTCAGACAGTTCATGTCAGGAGTGTACTACCACGTGTAGTGTCTGGTGCTACTAATATATGTTAACATTATCACTTGAGGTTGTCTGAGCTGTTCCCTGAAAACAAGGAGAAAAGGTGTGAATATTACATGATCAAAGTGTATTGCTTGAATCATCTTATAAAACTGAGTTCATTTACACAGAAAAACAAGACTTATTTGAGACTACAAATATAACCAGTATAAATATGGTTTTATTCAGATAATATCCAAGATTTGGTGAAAGTCTCCTGTGTTGGCCCCAGTGTTCCCTGTGTATAGCTGTGCAACTTACTTGAATGTCTTGGACTCCCTTGCAAGATCTACTAACCTGAATCAATAAAATTAGAACTAAAATTAATCTTTACTGAGGATGTGTTCCTGGCTTTAGCAACCAGTTTTCTTGCATCCTTGCCACTATTTAGCTATCCATAATCACTTCTTTAGGCTTCAAAGGAAATAATTTCTTCAAGATAAAGTGAGGCTGAATTAATGAATTTTTCCACCAAGGATGTTTTACAATCCTTAGTTGACAACTACCATACTATGGGAAAGTGTATAGCTGCATATTTCATGATATATCAAACTAATACTTCAGTAAATGTGACCATTTGAAAATATTCTAGTCAGATTAGAAAAATGCCAGTAAAAAACATTGTCTGTCTTCAATTATTAAACAAGAATGTAGGATAGGGATTTCACCTAAAAATTGCCGTGATAAAAAAATGGAAAGTAGGCTGAGATACTTTATGGAACATACTACTCATTAGCCATGACTGTATATTCACTGAGCAGAGGTATTGCAGTTCCTGATAACAAGAGATCAGATCATAATTCTGTCAGTCTAGTGTCTTGCCTGAAGCACTGGACAATACCAGGTAACTGATGACAGTTACAGCAACTCTCACAGTTAAGTAGGTTTTTTACATTACAGGTCGTTTGCATTAAATCAGACAGAAAAGGAAAAGCTCCTGCCCACACAGAAATAATGGACTGGCCACTGTATCACACAGACACAGTCCTTGTCAGCCCAAGGTGATTGCTGCAAGAGTCAACGTTTTCCCACAGGTATCACCTGATGACTAATGCAACAATTAAGGATCTGTCACATCACATGCACTTGGCAGCAATTTCTCTTGGCACTGTATTGCCAGGATTTCAGGCAATTTTTCATGAGGTTAATAATGGTTCAAAACATAGCTACCATTCAGCAATGAGATAGCATTTCAAACTTGTAAGGAAAAATGGGAATGTTGTGTAAAAGACATGGAAGGCAGTCACTCAGCTGTATTTTGGTATTGGGGACTACTTCTGAGAGAAGCAGAAATGCCTTAAGGTGGTAAATTTTTTTCTAGCTTTGAAAATGAGAAATGGAGAGGGAGAAGATCCTCTAATAGGAGAAGTATGAGTAAAATACAATGTTGATCAATTGTCTCCATTATGAAAAAAAAAAAAAAAATGAAGAAAGACATTTGGGATTGCAGCTTATTGAATATTTTTTGGTAGGAGAAGCTTCATCTTCAGCAGGCTTTGAAATCAGTTTAGATTATCAAGTCAAAGGTGTAGTAAGGGTGGTTGGCCCAGGTGAGAGGAAGATACTGTATTAAGTTCTTGAAGCAACTTCCATCTCTTCTTTTCAGTGATTGAGGCCTTTTCCTAACTTTGCTATCCACATGTCTGCCTCCCAATTTCTGCTTTAATTTCCCATGTTGTTCCAGTCTGGTTCCAGAATCAAATTCAAAATAGAGTAGATTTTCAAATTCTGAGGTTCCTGCATTGTAACCCCAGACAGATGGGTGTGTTGGTTTTGGTTTTGTTTTTTGTTTTGTTTTTTTTTTTAATTTACACAAGGAGTTCAGGTGCCTACCTTCAAAAGTATTTACATATCACACTCTGATTGTCATTGTTACCTGTTCTATGCTTCCCACAACATAATAATGGTTAATTAAATGGACTCTTAAGCCACTTCAAAAACACAAGCTTCAAGGGAGTTTGCCTACCTAAGCTCCAGAATCCTTTAGGATGTTCTTTAACACAAAGCTGTTTGTAAGAAAATCCTACCTTAAAAATGCAAGTTGGGAAAAAAAAAAAAAAAAAACAAAACAAAACAAAAAACCAAACCCAAAACACTATCTATACCATTTGAGTGTTTTCTCTATTCATTTTCTATACCAATGTAGGCAAAAAATTCCATTTAGTACATCTGTTACAAAATACAAGACAGACAAAGACTGAGAGTTTTTGTCCTCTAATGGAAGAGCTATACTGTTAATGAAAAATGGGTTTCTTAAAATAAAGTGGCCTCCCCAGCAAAATACTTTTATATTGTGTTATGTGCTGTCTTTTTTCAACACCAGTAAGTAAAAATTTATTGATTTAATACTTTGTCCTTCTTTGACGGACTGCAGGTGTACTCAGTGTGTTGTCTTTTGTGATATGGAAACTTCATATTTTGAAGCAGGACTACTACATTATTTCACAGTGTGATTTCACAATGTGAATGAAAAAGGCACCACATAACACTGTTTTTCACTTCCAAACTGCAGTAGGATCAACACAGAATTTTAAGGTAACTTTGTCTAAAGCCCTCCAGAATCAGCCCTGGGCCTTCTGAAGGTCCATTACATTCTTCTTGGCAGTTCCTCCTAGAGTTTCAATTCTCATGCAAGCTCTGCCCTGGAGTAAAGAGATAATGAACACTAATATTCTTGGTATGTCCATTTGGCACTTTTGTGTTTCCTTTCTCCCTCTGAAAGAAAAGTCTGAATGATTTTTAGCCTACTAGAACCCTGTGAATAAATGCTTACTAAGAAAGGTTTTTCAGCAAATTGTTTTCTTGCTACAGGTTTTTGTCCCATTCATCATAAAATGCTGATTCATCCCAAGGAAAACTATACTGGGAATGTATTGTCTTAGGTAAATTTGGGAATTTCCTGAGGCTGAAGGTGGAAATCTGGGTCAGAGGAATTCCCCTCCATTGCTGAATAGCCCAAATCACTATGGAGTATACACAGCCCAAGACCTGTTCCTCCTTTACCTCATTCAAGACCTGTTCAATGAAAATGGGACATAAATTCCTCCATCAGAAGCTATCATATGAATAAGTGGACTTTTTTTTTTTTTTTTTTTTTTTTTTTTATCATTTTTTCCCCTCTATAATGATTCTCACTAGCAGGTTTATTTGTTTTATGTTTACAGTAAGGGACTAGGCTGCATTATGAATCACATGAAAACAAGTGCTTAAATTTAAGTCACTTAACACATTGGATAAGAAAAGGAATATATTGTTACTTGTTTATAATAACAGTTATTCAGCAGAGACAAATCTCCTAAGAGCACTGGAAAATTCTGCCTTGAGTTACACTCATGCAGTCTGACTGACTTCACTAAGTATGAATGAAGATAGTCTTAGACCTTTCAGAGTTGCAGGATGCTCACATGAGCATTATTTCCAACAGATTGCACTCTATTCCTTCAGTCTTGCTGGGAACACTAAGGCTGTAACATAGGGGACTGAAATAGCAGTACTTCGATGTTCTATCTTTTCCATCAATGCACAGAAAGAAGATTCTGGGCTAGTATGAAAGTCATATCTGAGGTATATACCTTTTGTTTCTCCCACTTGTGTGTGTTAGTAATTCAGGAGAAAGAGAAGAGCAGAGTGGGCCTAAAAGTCTATTGGAGTCTGAAAACAAAGGATATTAGAAGGAAAATACCGAGCCTTTAGAACTTTTAAATATTTCTAGTTCAAATCTGGTACCAAAATTTACATACACTTGTGTAAGAAGGGAGGAAAGGACATTTTGTTTTTATCCACTCATATTATTAAAAACTCATAATTTCTAATCTTCATACTATATTGCAATCCAAACTGACAGCTATTTGGGAAACTTTGGAATGTATGTGTAGTTGCTACAGTATATTTACAAATTAATCTTTGGTGATAATAGCACTTATCAAGAATAATCTGATGGTTTTGAAATATTTATCTACTCTTCACCCCTCTTCTTGTATTAGCATAATAACCTGCTTTTCCAGTTCGAATGCAGCATTTGTAGCATTATTTTGCAGTATGTCTGTGATGTATTCTGCCCTTGTCTGTGTAATTCATGTTTGAAATGCAACAAAAGATTCTGGAGAACAAGAGAACTAGATAAATTCTTCCTTAAAACCTTCAATCTTTAGATTAAAAAAAATCCTCACGTTAATGTTTGTAAACCCAATAATAGGATCAGGTCCAATCATTTATAGCTACATTTGTAATTCAGTTTTCTACTAACATGAAGATTAAAGAAAGGATTAATTTCCAGCCCAAAGAGCCATTGTTTAGTAGCCAAAGCATTAATCACCAGATCTGCCAAAACATAAAAATGCAGGGAATAACAAAATGGCAATTTCTGATGTCTCTTCTTTGAAACAAAAATGAAAACAATTTAAAATGCACTCATATGTTTATTCCATGGATTTTTAACAGGTGAACTGCCTTGGTATTCTATATGGCCCCAAAGGACTTGCCAAACTACTCTTCCTGACTCTGTCTCATTGAAGTTATAAATTACAAAGGTACCAGCTTTGGTGTCTTTATGCTGAGGGTAATTTGACAGTGTTACTGGAGGTGAGCTGCTTCTCCTATGCGCTGACCCAGGGTAGCAAAATAGCAGTCTGATCTGGCAGATAAACAAGTCTGTGACAAATAGCACTGACATCCCTGTCAAAAGAGAAGACATGACTCAGACCCGATATCTATACGCAGACCAGTGCTAGCTTTCAGTGACAAATGGTTTTAGTCTGATAGCATGTTTCACTGCTTGAACTTTCATCTATCAAAACAAGACATAGAAGAACGGGGACAGAGACAAGAAGAAGGGAGCATGAAAGAAAGCCACAGATATAACCAGGCAGCCTGGCTTGCCCTCTCATAACAGTACTTACATTTTTTTTCAGTCCCTTAGTATTTTTATCATTCCCTGGTGAATATTTTACTTCTCCCTGTTTTTCTAAAGTTAAAAAATAAACTATTGAAGGTTTAATTTCATTACTTGCAGATTCAAGCCTTAGAAAACCAGAATAGAGCATGTGATTTTTTAATTCAGTCTCTCTGTACACAGGACACTAAGTTTCAAACACCTGTGGACAGAGTGTAACAGTATTAGACTAATAGAAAATATAGTTGGCTTTCATCCAGGTATCCACACCTGTTTTGAAGGCATCAGCAGGTAGAGAATCAACACCAAGCAGTTCATTCAGGAAGTTAATCATCATTCTGCATTAACAGTTTAGATCTGGATTTCTATTTTTGTTTTGTCTGTCTCCAAATTCCAGCCATGAATTCATTTCAAGTTTTTCTGTACTAGAATAAAAAAAAAAAAACAAACCAAACCAAACCAAAACAAAACCCAATCACTTAACCATAGTACTGCGTGTCCATGTCGAGGTGTTGGCAGGGGGGCTCTGCAGGGTGGCCTCTGTGAGGCTGTGATCAGCATGGGGGGCTGCCCATGATGTCCCAGCCGGTCCCAGGCGGCTCCAACGGCCCCAGCGCAGGACACAGCTGAGCCCCTCAGCCAAGCTGGGGGCGCCGGGGGGAAAACAGGTTTCAGCAAGGGCCAAAGGCGGCCCAGGCAGAGGAGGAGGAAGAAGCCAAGGAGGGAGCAGCAGCAGAGGGACCCCGAGGCCGGAGGAGGAGGAGGGCAGGAGGGGCTGCAGGCCCGGAGCAGGGATCCCCTGCAGCCCTGGAGAGACCCCGCTGGAGCAGAGCACCCATGGCCTCATCTTGTTCTTCTCACTGTCTGACCAGGAAGAAGGTACATTAGTGAGAGTGTAGCTATGCACACGTGTACAACGTGGGTCCACACAACAGCTCGTCTCAGACACTCAGTCTGCCCCCCTTGGGTCCCAGTCTTCACAGTTGCTGACACCTGGGCATCTGAGCCCCAAAGCCTGCAGACTCACTCCAGTTGCTACTATAGAGACCCCTTGTTCACAGTAAAATAGACACACACACACACACACACACACACACAGAGACCTTCTATTAACTGGGCTTACACAAACAGTCCATCCAGTAGCTGGTCCTGCAGCCTCACTTGCCCTCAGTGCCTCCTGCACAGACACAGACTCAGGCACAAGTGGGTCTCTCAGTTCACCCGGCTAAAATGTACAGACTCTCCAGGAGCTCTCCCGGATCTCTTGGTCTGTCAGGTACCAGGTCCTCCAGGGGCCTCCCCCTGAGACACACACCCCCCTGGCTCCCAGGTCTGCCTCGATACTCCCCAGAGCTCACACCCGCACTCACACACCCGCACTTGCTCCAGGTGCCCAACCACGGGCACACAGGCGCCACGAGAGCAAAATGGATACAGGTACTGAGAGACACCCATGAAAGTGATGTCCGTGCCCAGGCGCTGTCAGGGGGCTGCTGGGTGGGCTCTGTGGGGAGAGTCCGGGGCTGCCCTGTGCCGGACACAGCCGGTCCCAGCCGGCTCCAACAGCTGGGAGCTGTTATCTATATCAACTAACATCACCTCAACAGTTATTTCATAAAACCTATATTCTAGGAGGCTGTTCTTACTGACATTAATTACATTTCTGTCTTTTAATTACCCATAACATGAAACTTGAGTGATAGTTTTACTTACTTTAACAGTCTTACAGTCACCATGCTAGCCCACATACTTTTTTTTTTTTTTTTTTAATACTGGGTAATTTTTTGTATTCTCCAAGCTTTTGTAATGTTCTATTATTATATCATTTAATAAATATCTATCCAGAGATATGCTCAACAAACTCCCGAAGTCACTTGGGCAAAATTTGGAGGCCTTCTGTTCTAATGAAGACAGATAGTGACTTATTCAATTACCAATAAGTCAAAACTATCTATGTGGTACAATAACAGGTTTGTTTTTTCCCAAATATGGAAGAAAACTTATTGGTTTTCTTAACAATTATCTATAATATCACCTGTAAGTAGTTAACTTATCCTCAGAACTTGTTTCTAATATGCATAGTCTTCTTCATTTTTTATTTGTTATTAAATTTCCTTTATGTGTTTGGATTTTCTCAGCATATTTTACTCTTAGTATCTTCTAATTTATATTAAATATTATCTGTGTCCCTTTTCTTCCATTTGATATATATTGATTTTTATTTTGTAATTATTGCCTTCATTTTTACACTAGGACAGGTTAAGGGATAGACCAAAACTGTCTTTGTTACAAATATGGAATCATTACTTCTGAAGTAAATAGAAAAATAATTTTAAAAACTCTTTTCATAAAGCTAAATTTTTTAAAGATACTATTGCTTCATTTTTTATTTTCTGTCTTCCATTTCCCATTTAATTATCCTTAGTTTAGAAACCGAGCTTGTCTGAAATGCCATATAGAATTCATACAGACAAGCTATTCACCAGCTTGAAAACTGGTGGTTTCCTAGGAAGTGGTAGTCAGGACTATCTTACAATCAATGAAATGAAATAAAAGTGTTTGGGACTATCTTTTATCTGCTTATATTAAATATGAGCAGGTTATAATCTCCGGTCTCTAAGCAACAGCCAGATACTAATCCAGCAATTAATTCATCTTTATCCATATAATGAGGTCCAAAATAGAGCTGGCTTGTGTTAAGCACAACGCCTCTAGTGTGAGTGATAAAAAGAAAAAAAAGAACCCACCCATATATGCATGTATTTAAGAACTCTAATGACTAACTACTGCCTGTGTGAGACCTTTAATATGTCTCCAAAATTGAAATCCTCCTTAGTAATAGGTTTTTTTTTCTCTTACGTACAGATTTTAAAAAGTAAATTCTCTGTTTTCTGCTTTAATGTAGGAATCTTGAATAGACTCTGTTACCATTCTTTGTTATTTAGTCCTTTGGTCCCTGTCATGGTTAAACCCCAGCTGGTAACTAAGACCAACACAGCTGCTTGCTCACTCCCCTCCGTGGTGGGATGGGCAGAGACTTGGAAGGATAAAAATAAGAAAACTCATGGGTGGAGATAAGAACAGATTAACAATTGAAATAAAATAATATTTAATATAATTATAATAATAATTATTATTATAATAATGTAATGAAAAATAAAATAACAAAAAGAGAGAAAAATAAAACCAAAGAAAAACAGGTCACGCTAATGAAAAACAATTGCTCACCACCAACGGACCAACACCCAGCCTGTCCCTGAGCAGCAGCACCTGGCCAACTTCCTCCCTAGTTTATATACTGAGCATGACATCATATGATATGGAATATCCCTTTGGCCAGCTGGGGTAAGCTGTCCGAACTGTGTCCCCTTCCAATTTCTTGTGCACGCCCCAGCCTCCTTGCTGCCAGGGCAGCATGAGAAGCTGAAAAGCCAACCCTAAAACTGATACTGACATTGCTACTACTGAGTGCCACTGTTTCTTCACCTCGTCACCCTTATTTTTTACTTCTTCAACACTTTCTGACCTTGATAAACACATCATAAACAGAGCTGGCAATTCCAGTCATGTAAATTAGCCCAACATCAATCTTACAGTGACTCCAGTCATATGTCTTTTCTCAGAAGTGTGACAGCCAATTCTGGTCCCCAGTTTTGTACCACAGATATATAAGCAACTAAAGTAAAGTGGGAAACTTTGTTCCGCTGTGTGTGTTAGATCTATTTAGTCTGCATTGTACAAATTTTTATTTTAATGCAGTTTTAATCTAAATTCGATCTCTTTGGTCTCGATTATTTTAGCTATGCTCCAGGTGAGATAAAGTCTCCATATTTGCCTCTCTGCAAGATGTAGGATATCCCATACACATAATGGATTAGCTTTGGTCCCAAAAGGCTCTTGCCATAGCTTGTTCACTGGTCCTGTTGAACCACTAGTGTAAACTGACAACCAACAGCTCTTAAGAGACCCATCTTCAATGAAACTAGACTTTCACAATAATTTAAAAATGGAATTTTAAGTCTTAAGCACACATGACTATCTATCAGCTCCATGAGGACGTTGTAAATGCACTATGGCATTTTAAATGTCAGTAAAACATATATGGTGATTCAAATACATTGCACTCCAAGGAAGGAGCCAGTAGAAGACTCTTACATTTAGGTAACTGTTTACACATTACTACTTCTAATCACCAATTTTTTTTTTTTTTTTTTTTTTTTTTTTTTAAATCCCTAACCCCCAGTGATTATAGAATTTCTTAGTAGTATATAGCATACTATATAGTATATATATGGTTTTTTGTTAGTAGTATGTTATTTCTTAATAAGATAAGAATATACTGAGAAGATACTCATATTGCCTGCAACTTTTACATGCTCTGTTAAGTTGCTGAGAGTATTCAGGTAGAAGATATCTGCCCTTTTCTGGATATAGCTGTGACATAAGAAAAGGTTGTAATTCTTAACCACTCATTACTGCTCAGCAGGTCGAGACTACATCCCTTCAAAATCAAGATTAGTTTATTTAAGTGTTCTCTAATTCCTTGGTAAAATTAACAGTTTTATTGAGACTAACAAACTATTGCAGTTAGCCTAGGTCATTTTGCCTGAATTTAATCAGGTATTGCTCATGCAAGTTTCTGAAGGCTAAATGAAGGGGTTAGTAATATGCAGGGGAAAGGTAGTGAAGAAGGGGTAAAGACATTAATCTCTTCTAGTTTAACAGATCCTGAAGTGACTGTCTGTAAAAGGTTTCAGTTACCAGGAAGCAAGCTGCAAACATTACACATAATCCCCACACAGACTACACTGGAAGTTACAAACCACCACCTAACAAAGAGAAATGTGCCAGATTAGCACAGCTGCAAGCTCCTTTGCTCCTGTTCAAGATAGAGGATCCTTTTCTTCACTCATTTCTTCCTGTTTCTTAGATCCCTTCAGCTAGACTTCAAATTTAATTTGCAAACTTATTAGGATAGAGAAATGGTAAAAGGTCAAAAGCAATCAGGAGATTCTCTGAAGTGTTCTGGTTTTCATCTGGTTCCGTATGGTATTGAACCACTGGATTCAAGGTGTGCTGCCACCATTAGAGATTCTATAGTTTTTCTTTAGAGGCACACTGCCGGTTGTCTCTGTGTTCTCTTCCCTGGGCACTCTAATGTTTTTTACTGATAATATTCAGATCTGTCTGAAATCAGAAGGAATTGAGAATACTCATTACCTACTACTTCAGAATATAAAAATTTGTTTTTGGCCTATGATTACAAATCCCAAGCAATTTGGGCAATTAATTCACATTGTCAACAGTTTGCTGGTTCTTATAACCCAAAAGTAAGAATTATTTAAAATAGTCTTAAGCAACAGAAAAATAGGTGTCCAACTGAATCGACCATATTGGCTTCCTCTGCAGTTAATAAAATATACTTTCAGAGAGAAAGTAATTCAATTTATCTTATACATTTAATTTAGTGTGGAGCAATCCACTTCTAGTCACTATAGAGGAAACATAGCTGTCCATGTTAGATACATCATCTTCACATAGATACAACAACGAACCCAACTTTGAGTTGCCTTGCAGATCATCTGAGATAGTCCACATGGACAAACCTGGTGGCATGATAACTGCTTAGGAGGAGAGAATCTACTCTAGAAGGTAAAGCCACATATCAGGTGAGTTTGACATTGACAGATACTTCTGGGCTGTCATCAGAGTTCACAATAGATATTTCCAAAAAAGACTGAAAAGAAATAAATAAAATTTAGTATACTATTTCATTCTCTGTTAGGGTGAATGCAGCTTTATTTAAACTTTGTTAGAAATGCATCCCAATGTTGGCCACACCAATGGGATTTTTCTTCAATGATTTTTTTAGTTTTATTTTTCAGAGAAAGTAGCTGAAATAAGCACAAGGATGTGGTATGCAGTTCTAATAAAATATATCCCCATACAGAACTGCTCTACATACCTCTTTAGAATATTAAACTACTTCTATTTTTTATGTGTTATTTAAACTGACATGAAGATTTGTGGGTATTCAAAGCCCAGGGACTATAAAAGGACATTCACAAAGATGTAGGATAGGAGAGATTGGTTTGTTTGTTGTTTGTTTACTTTTTCAATTTAAAATATATTTTTGAGCTAACTTGAGCTGTCACTTACTAGATGCATGAATTGCTTACCTACGTTTGAAAAGACTTCAGTTCCATCTTAACCACTTCATTTATGTGCAGAGATTTAACACAGCTCTCAGTAGTTCCTTCTTTTCTTGGGTTCTGATTTACAACATACAAAAATCTCTGAAAATTCCAGTTCCTTGTGTAATTAAATGAGCTCTAAGGTATTTTAGAAATATGTCCTAAATTACTAGATTCTAAGCATTTTAGAAAATGAAAACTTATGTAAATTTTAGACATTATACTTTTGTTTAAATGTAAGCAAATTTTATAGTTTAGTGTGTTAGACCAAAATTCCAGACTCTGTAAACACTAAAAATTAATGAATAGTTATTCAATATTAAGGACTAATCACTTTAAATTAGTGTGAAATGAAATCAGGTATCTTTTTCTGAAATAAAATATGTTGTCGCAAACTGTTTGTAAAATAAGAAACTGTTCATAAAGAAGATACCTCAAACAACTCGAGTGGGATGCCCTGTGGGGGGGAAGTGGAGTGGGCTCTGCGGAGGTGGGGTGATGGGCTGTTTCTATCTCTCTCCCTCCTGTTCTTGCTCAGAGACAGAACTTGCCCAACTGCACAGGGGAAAGCTAGAGAAAATGAGAATCTTCTGGAACAACCTATTGTTCAGTTGTAAGAAAGACTATATAAAGACAACACCCCACCTGTATTTTGTCGACTCATCACCTACAGACCAAGCTCATTACCACAATGCAAGATCCAAGGGTGGTGATTCCCCTTTTCCTATCCCCTCCTTTTCTCTTTCCTGTTTCTGCTCTCTCTTTCTTCTTCTTATATATATGCAGGTATATGAATTTTGTACAAATTGTGACAGCTTGTTAGGAAAATAATCTCATCATCAAAGTTCCTTTATTCACTCAACAAAGGTTATCAGTTGATCATTGCCAAATTGTCTCAATCCACTCACTAAAACTGTCAGTTAATAAAGTTACTAGTGAAATTGTTCCTCTGAGTATTTGTCATCACTCGACTCACTCTGCAGCTCTGCTGAGCAGAGACCAGCTCTTCCACTGGCATGCAGGCTCTCGGGCAATTCAGAAGATTCGCTCCCCTCATAACCCACCATGTGGGATGAGACATATGTGAAACCTGTTTTCCTCCCTGTAAATTCCAATTCTAAAATTTTCAGTTATTAACTAATGCTGCTTTTGTTCATTCAATATAAATAAACTGTTCAAACTGTTCCTGTACTAACAAGAGTTTTTAAACATAATGAAGTTCACTTAGATGGCAAGTGTGTTATGGTTAAATGTTCAAAACTGTATTTACAAAATAATCCACTTTCTCTTCTGTTTGAAAAAGGTAGCAACATAACTGCCTATCAGTTCAGATTCTTCTGAAATTCAAGGAAACATGTTTTCCATATTCCATGTGACCACAATTTCATCAGTAGCTGTTTCTACACATGTGGCTATTAGGTAACTGTGAAATGGTGCTACAACAAAGGAATTACTAGACTTGGTGAAACTTCTGCAGTATAGCTGGAAAACAGAAAATTTTCTGATTTAGTGTTTGAATCAGATCTGAAAATCACAATCAGTTGATTATCATTTAATAGTTCCAGAACTACAAAGAAATAAGGATAGGAATCATCTAACAAATATAGACATCTGTAATGTAGACATCTAACTAGTCACCTGGCTACCACACCTGAATCCAGCTCTACTAGACAGTGGAGAAAAATAGACATTTTTAAGGGGCAAGACAACTACCCTGCTCTAGTTGTTCATTGCAGAATTAAATAGAACAAATATTTGAAGCATCAATTTTCTTCCTTGATTATATTATGAATTTATATAGTTAGCTTAAATACACATCTCGACACTGTCAACTCTTGCAACTGATTCCCCCTCAGTGGGTAGGATTTATCCCATCAGTTTCAAGCTCATATTTTTAGATAGATTCTGTCACAATTTGACAGAACTGTGCTCTTTCCATTATCAGAAGAGGTACAAATGTTCGGCTTTTCCTGGGATCTTAGCTTTTTGCCTGTTTAAATCTACAGAGAATGAATCCCACCCTTGGTGTCGATTTGAAAGCTATTTATATTCAGATGACATTTTTATCTAAATTCTGAGTTTGAACCTGAAATGTAAAGAAAATTTTAAGATGGTGGATATAAGCAAAGAAAAGATCATAATGAATTATATTGACCAAAATGATTAGAATATAGATATTTACTTTGGGCTTTATTAAAAGAGTCACTCTATCATTCAGCTGATGTGAATTAGGATTAACAGAATTTTACAGAAATCGGCTAAATTACATCGATTTATGCTGTCTGTGTTATATCACAGAAAATATCTAAAATAAACAAATAAATGATTGGGGATTTAAAATGGATCGTATGGCTGAATTTTTCCCTCTGTCACAAACCTTGTTAATATTTTTATTATGCTGATCCATATCTCACAACTATCTCCTATTTATTGTATTTAACTGTCCCTTGAGATATACCTTTTGTGTCTTTCCCTGGATAGATTCTCTTTAATTCAAGACATGTAAATAAGGTTTATAGGCTTGGAGTTTCATTGCTCTTCTTTGCTAGTCAATAGAGATACACCTCAAGAAGCAAATAAAATATAAATTTAATTTGATATTTGGAGGCTTCTTTCTCTACACTGATAGGAAAACAATGACACCAACTAACATTGTTCCATTTGTTTTTCAGACAGCTCCCTCCAGTTCAGAGTGACAAAATTCAGCCTTTGTGCCTGCCATAATAGTAGTTTCAGTTTGGAGGCTCAATATACCTCTGTAGTGGTATAACCATCATCACAGCACAGAATAGAACGGATCTGTTCTGTTCACAGTTAAAAAGTATTATTTCATCTGATGTTGCTCCATTTTAAGGCTGAGATTGGTAGGCTTGTCTTTCAGTCTTGCACAATTACATTTCCAGCTGATTTATTTTGGAGTTGAAGGCATTCTTGTTATACTATTAGAGACTGTTACATGGTATCACTCAGGCCAAAATTGAATAGCTGGGCTCAAAAATATGGAAGTTTATTTTCCAGTGACTCAGTTTACTCTTCTTATTAAAAGAACCGAGTAATAATATATTTATTTTTTTGCATAAATGATAAATACTTCAATTCACTAATTCTTGCAGTTGTGCTTAGAGGCCATCTGGTGGAAGATGTTTCTTACAGAAGAAGAAAATATTTCATAGTTTGTAGCTTTTTTGTTCTATGGTGTGAATAAAAAAAAAAAATAAAATAAATACATATTATACAGAGATTTAAATGCCAGCCACAGAAATTCTAAGTATTCTTTCATCTGATTTCCATGGAACTGAGATTAAATCCCTTTTAAGGGGGGGAAAGGGGAGAAAAACACTCTGGAATAGTCACCCCTTATATCTTTTATTTTGTAAATAAATGTAAAAAATAAATTATCATTAAAAAGTAAGCAGAAAGTAGTCTGGGAATAATTGATTACCACTATTAATCTCAGTCTTTTATTCAATTATGTACAATTCATGGTAATAAAATTATCACTGTTCCACTGCTATAACTCCTTAACCACATATATTCAACAAAAATGCTAAGATCAGGAAAAACAATGAAGAACAGAGCATTGCAATTAGTGAATAGTATTTGAGCATCAGAGCTCTATAAGAAACAATAATATCAGTGGTCACTATATCACAGAAACGCAGTAACAAAGGCTGTTGAATCTGAAGAGGTCATGTCATCAATCGTGTGATGAATGAAGAGCCACACATCTTTTGTGGGCATCTTTGATTTATTCCTAGTAAATCTTGTTATGGAAATTTTGTTCCAGGGACTTTGCCTGTTCCTGACATTAAAAAATGTTGTTTTCTTGGGTTTTTTTTTAAGCAAGTATCCCTCACCTTAAAGTATACAGCTGTTTTCACTTGGCTGGGTGTTTCTCTTTTGGTTCCCACAGTTTGCACACAAAAATTAATTATGAAATTTCCAATAGAAAAACTCTTTTCATATAGAAAAAATGTTCACCTTATCTCTTATTCAGTCGTTTCTTTTGTAGATTTAGTAAACTCAGTCTTTTAAACTTCTTTTTAATGGAGTGAATTTTTATACTGAATGGAGAATTTAAGAAGCTATCACTATATAATTATTTGTTCTTATAAGGATATTATCTTGTGGACATGTGGACATATGGAAGGAGGAGTTATTTTCAGCCTTATCCAGTTTCTTCTTAGCAAAGGAAGAGAAACAGAAGTGAGAAAAACTATATTGGTCATACAAAATGGAGCAACCACCATAAGAAAGAAATATTTTTAGGAATATACAGGTTTTTACCTACTTCATAGGGAAATAAGCCTACAGGACTTCAGTTACAGAAAATAAGCTACACACTGAACCCGACTTCAGGAAAAAAAAATATTGTTTCTGTTTTAATTTTCTTTTCTGCAGATGCCTGGGATTCACTGTAGGAACTTAACATGTCCTTCTAAATGTAATTGTCAGCAGAATTAGACATTGCTCTGCTTGAATCCCACTGGTCATCTGTACCCAGATACACTGACCACGGACAACAGCAACTTGAAGGGTTTGGACCAACCTCTGTGAGTGACTTTGTCTCCTGTAGAGCCTCTACCTACTTCCCACCAGTGATACCACAAACATTCTGGATCTCCATCAGTCTGAGTTTTCTGGAGAAGACATTTGGTTTCTTGATCAATGTTTGTTTCTTAAGCAGGCAGCCCTTTTTCATCTGGGGAAAAGATGCTGAGCCACGGTTGGAACCTTGCTGAATCATATTTCTTCTCACAGCAAAGTTACTCCATCATCGTGCATTTCTCTTTACTTTCTTTTTTCTTATTTTTTTTTTTTTTTTAATGAAGCAGTAAATGAAGAACAGCCTTAGATGACAGTGATGCTTCTCTTAGTTATTCACTTCCCTGTTTTCGTTTTGTTTTTTTTTTTTTGATACAGACTCATGCAGGGAGAAAGACTTTCATGTTCAAATTCAGTGTGAGCCAGTTACCCACAAGATCATACCCTAGCCACCAGACTTTATGATGACTTGAGAGTGAGAGAAGGGTTCTGACAAAATTGTTCATTGTGCAAAAAGGAGGTGGAGTGTATTTGGGAATGAGGTTCCATCGTTGGGAACATTGTTCCTCCACCTTCAAGCTGGACCCTCATATTTCCCTGAGGTTTTTATACCTTGCCAAGTTACAGTTTAATATAAATCTTGGTTCCCTGACGTGGGTGAGTGCTCTAACTTTTGTGGGTCTTTTCTATTATTTTGTTTTGGTTTTGTTATTTTGTTTGTTTTTGTTCACAGAAGAGGGGAGAGTTTGTGTTACCATTAGCTTCTGCTCTATGTATGCATAAAAAGAGAAACCCTGGCTGGAAAAATCCTGAAATAAAATGCATACATACATATCTTTCAGATATCATATGTTGCAAGCGGATGGAGTAACATTTTAAATCTCCTAATGACATGCCCAACATTGCAGACTTTTAGACACTGTCAGGTAACATACCCTGCTGTTAACCTATGGACATATTCTGAGATTTTCAACTGCATATACTATATTGTTTTCAAACCTGTTTGCCAGGACTTAATTTTCCTATACACTGTTAAAGAGACTAGGTTTTGAGTTCTTTTGTAAGGAAAAAGGTTTATGAAGTTTATCAGTGTAAACTCTATATTCTTGGTTCTTATGCTAATAACAAAGGTTTCACTAACTTCACTGGATATGAAATTAAGCCTTCACTGCCCTGGAGTAATGAAATCAATGTTTCCTTCATCATGAACATGTCTGATTGAATTAATTAGAACTAGCTTACTTTGGGATTTGATCTGGGTTCTCTTTCATGTTTTTAATTAATTATTTGTGATTTGATCCTCTTTTTCTAGTTTTAGGTTTTTTTTTAATTGATTTGCTTTCAACTAACATCCATCAAAGTGTAAACTTCAGTTTGATCTTATTACATGTGTCTTTTCTAGATGCCAATGCAAGATGCACTTTTTAAGAGAGAAAAACGAGTAAGGAAATATGTTTGTTTGTTTTGCTAGGGTTTTTTCTGTCTGCTTCCTGATTAGATGAATAAGAAAGTATTAGCAAGAAAATAAGTTTCAAAGGATGAAAAACTCACTTTTTATTATGATATTCTTAATGAATATTCTCTTGTTCTAAAACTCCGCAATATTTCTGAGCTTCCTGAAACTTAACGAGTACTCAGCAAGTGCTTGGGAAGCAACATTTGTTTGTTGGTTTGGGTTCTTTTGAAGCCAGTTCTATCATGAAGCAGATATTCCATTTTTGTGCAAATCACCTCATAAAACATAATTGCATTAGTGAAATTAACATAAAAAGTGATTTGTTTTCCATGACATGCTAGTAATTACATTATATCAGCTGAAGTGAACTAGGATGTTTTAATTTTGTTATATTACAACACAAAGGTTTTACTTCTGTGGCCACGAAGCAGCTAGGTACCATGGTGGGGGACACTGGAAAACGCAACGTCAGACAGATTATGACAAATGCAATCATAATGAATGGGAGAAAGGACAGGGCTAAAGTAGAAATAGTATCCATTACCCTAGTAATATATTCTACAATTACTAAGTGTCAGACTGAGCCTAATATGCTATGAAACATTCTGATGACCAATGAGTACATAAGTCTAAGTGAATTAGGAAGTCCACCTAAATCAAATAAATCTCATAACTTAGTATTTACAGATTATTTTTAAAACTTAATTTGAAGGGTAGTAAGGGCTGCTCAGGGAAGATTTCATCACTGTGAATCCATGGCCACAGGTGACTCACAATTCCCCGTAATAACTGCTTGAAGTACTTTGTAGTTTTCTTTCACTTATAATTTATATCATATGCAAGTAGAATACAGTGGTGGGACAATTATGACACACGATGTTGTGGTTTAGGCCTGATTGGCAGCCAACTACAATGCAGCACCTCTCTCTCCCTTCCCCTCCGGCAATGAGAAGGGACAGAGAGCCAGGCTTGGGGTTCAAGATAGGACTGGGATGGGGGAAAATCCCCCTTTTATGATCACGAGCAAAAGGCAGACTCGTTAGGGGAAGAAAAAAAGAACATACATTTATTACAGACACTAACAACACATAACAGAGTAAGACAGTGAGAAGCATTGCCACATCTTGAGAACACCTTCCCCCCACCCCTCCCTTCTTCCTGGGCTCAGCTCTGCTCCCGATATCTCTACCTCCTCCCTCAGTGGCGCAGGGGCAGGGAATGGGGGGTGCAGTCAGTTCTGCCACTTCCTTCATCTTCGGTGAGGGGAGTGTCCAAAACTTGTTCCCCCTGCTCCATCGTGGTCCCCCTCTCACAGGAGACAGTCCTCCACAAACTTTCTCCTACTTGAATTCCTCCCATGGGCAGCAGCGTTCCCCACACTGCTCCGTCATGGGTCACTAACTTCCTCCGACTGGATTCTCTCCCACAGGCTGCAGCCCTTCCCGTGCTGCTCCGGCGTGGGACTCCCCCGCATGCTGCAATCCTCCCAGCACTGAATTACAGCAGCGGGGCTACCTTTTTCCATGAGACCCCGGCCTTCTTCGGGCACAGAACCTTGATCATCCGAGCAGGAACAACAGGCCACAAATCAATGTCTGCTCCACTGTAGATCTCCATGGGTGGCAGGGGGGGGCCGCCCTGCCGTCTTCACCACAGGATACAGGGGGGTCTCTGTTCCGGCACACCTCCCCCCCCCTTTCTTCCTCCGTTCCTCCACTGATCTTGGTGTTCATGCAGCTGCAGCAACTCCTCCTCACAAGTCCCACTGCCCGTCACCACGTCCCTTCTTAAATACGTTATCGCAGAGGTGCAGCTGATTGGCTCAATTTCCTAAACAGAGGTGGAGCTGACGTGGAGCTGGGGGAGCTTCGAGAACCTTCTCACAGGGGTCCGCCCCGATAGCCCCCTCCCCTGCCACCAAAAAACTCCACCACTCACTCAACCCAGGACACACCAATGAACAAAGGTTATGGATTTCAGTATTAGAAATTATTTGGAGTTATTGGAATTATTTGCAAATATGTTTCAAAGAATAAATATTTATTAAGGAAAAAAAACAATAAGGACAAAAATAAAAATTTTGATGTGTTTTTTTATTTCAGTGGCCTTTGGTTCAAACCAGCCTATCAAAAGGAAGTGTTGAAGATTCAAATTAACCTTAGAGCTTCATGGTTCATCCTGTTCATGCACATACTTTAAGATGTTATGTCTGGAAAGTTACTGCCAGTTCTAGAGACAGTATGTCATATCTTCAATAGTTTAAGTTAGAGTACTTACATTAGCATGAAAACCTATGTCATTTAATATCAGTTGAGTGTTTTGTGGAAATTTTCCATTCAGGTTGAGTTCTCATTTTGGCAAAGGTTATTTGGTTCTCTGATGATGGTCTCCAGTGAAGATTAGCTACAAAATTCTGTTCTCTCTGCTAAAACAGTGGATTAACTAAATCTCTGATGTTAAACAGGAATAACACATGCATACATATACACACATCTGCACGCACAGAGAAGTCCTTCATTGATACAATAACATATGGTCTTTGTTTCTTATTTGGGATAAGGGTGGTTAGCCATAAAAGACATTTAACATTGGATGCTATCCTGTCGACTCTCACCACAACACCTTGGTTGGATAACTGGCACCTTGGAACTGTGTAAGAACCTATTACTGACAGATGCCACTGTCATCTGAATCAAGGTCCTGGACTCTGCTTTTCTCTTCTGTGATATATTACATTCTGAAACTTGTCTTTCCTTCATTTCCAGCATTTTGTTTCTCTTTCTTCTTTGCTTGAAAGACTGAAATTGCTCGTTATGTACTATAAATTGGATTCAGAGTTATCTCAATTTATACCAGCTGGACCAAAGCACTGAATGGCTATAAAATGCTGTTCTATTTTATGATAGAGCTGGCTGGATTTAAACTATTATTTTTATTTCACTGGCAGGTTTTCTTTCTCTCCACCATCTCACAATAAAAGTATTTAGTAAATAAACATATTAAGCTGCAATATTTCTCCTTAATTTAAAAACCCAGTTCACATCAGCCAGACTGGGTAAAGTGTTTGAAAAGCTATCAAAGCAAAAAATGTGCAGTGTTAGATTATGTGATAAAAGTTTATATGCAAACCCACAGAAAAGCTCAGGGAGAGCAGGAGGGAGTGACCAAATAGTACCTGCATGCAGCTACTCCCAGGCCTAGACCAGGAGCCATCAAAGGCCCATCTGCACAAGCCCAAAGGAGCACAGGGGCACAATGGCAAGGGGAAGCCCAAATTAAGTACTCAGAGTAAGGGATACCCTGTCTTGGCCCCTCCCAGGGCTGTCCCAGGAGAACCTCAGACCTGCTCTCCACGTATAAAACACATCATGATGAGTCAATGATATCACACACTTTGGACTGAGGAGGTTTGCTGCCTGGGGATATGGGGCAAATTATGGGATGCAGAGGAGGAGCATTTTGGGATTGTAGAGCATTTATGGAATATTTAGGGATCAAGGACAGGGAAAGAGGCAACTGTTAGCTGTGATGTGATGTTACAGCCTGGTTCAGCTGTGCACACAGTGCACAGTTAAATAATATGCATGTTAGTTCTAGAGCTCATTTACTTACTATTGATATTACTCTGTACTCAAGGCATTTTGACTATTAACTCAGTCATAAGCCTAAAATGAGCATACACGTTCTTGAAACTATTTTGGCTGTATTCAAAACCATAAAATCCTCTTGGGTCACTTTGAGTTTTCTGGTAGGTTTTACTCAGATTGTTTTCTATTTGATCTAGATTAGTTCACCTATTTCTACTTGTTTGCTTTTGTTTTAAAATCCCAAAACTCCTTTGATAAAGGAAATGCCAGTCAGTTTGAATCAGGATCATAATAGATCTCCTTAAAAAAAGAACTAATCTGTCAGTGAAGAATAGGTGGGAATAACATTTTCTAGCATTTCAGTTTAGATTTTCCCCACAGAATTAAGCGATGTGTCTCAATAATTTAGCTGGCATTTAACTATAACATTGTTAACAGATAGAAGTGATTATGTGTTTTCTTAATATCATGGATCTCTAGTGCACAATATAGAAAGTCACTGAGTGGTATAAAATATGCAGAAGAATACCTAGAAGTTCTGAGTTCATTTACATAAGTAGAAATAAGAATATATTAAAAAAAAAAAAATCATAACAGGTTCTACTTTCTAAATTCAATCAAGAAATGGGACTACAGGTTATCCAGATGCATACAAGTGTGGCAAGAGAGTACACACAATGAATCAGAACTTTAGATTATACACCACAGAACAGTATCAGTGCATCATGCTGATTTATACCCTTCAGAAATATATATATATATATAAAAAGGCCAGTACAGTAGATATAGAACAGAGACCCATCCATCTGTTGCAGAAATATTCTCTATAACTGTACGTAGAAAGTTTGATGAACTCTAGCACTTCTCTAATTCAAATATCTGTAGTGACATCTAACTAAAGCTGGTCTTACGTGGAATCAGATTCCCCCCTTCAGTGTTATGGGGTTCAATGTCATCAGAAAAATCCAGGCCAAGAATTTAGAGGTTCTATTGAAAAATATTTTAGAATCACAGAATGAACCATAAGAAGGTTTGGGTTGGCCTTTAAGGGTCATCTAGTCCAAACCCCCCTGCAATGATCAGGGACATCTTCAACTAGATCAGGTGGCTCAGAGCCCAGTCCAGCCTGATCTTGAATGTTTCCAGGGATGGGGCATCTACCACCTCTCTGATCAACCTGTGCCAGTGTTTCACCACCCTCATAAAAAATTTCTTTCTTATCTCTGGCCTAAATATACCCTCTTTTAGTTTAAAACCATTACCCCTTGTACTATCTCAATAGGCCTGACTGAAAGGTTTTGCCCTCATCTTTCTTATAAGCCCCCTTGAAGTATTGGAGGGCTGCAATAAGGTCTCCCCAAAGCCTTCTTTTCTCCAGGTTGAACAACCCCAACTCTCTCAGACTTTCTCAGTAGATGTGTTCCAGCCCTCTGATCATTTTTGTTCCTCCTCTAAACCCACTCCAACAGGTCCATGTCTTTCCTGAGCTGAGGACTCCAGAGCTGGACACAGGACACCAGGTAGGGTCTCACAAGAGCAGAGTGGAGGGGCAGAATCACCTCCCTCGACCTGCTGGTCACACTTACTTTTGATGCAGCCCACGTTACAGTGTCTTTCTGGGCTGTGAACACACACTGACAGCCCATATCCATCTTTTAATCCACCAGCATGCCCAAGTCCTTCTTCACAAAACTGTTCTCAATCCTTTCCTCCCCCAGCCTGTATTGATACCAGGGGTTGCCCCAACCCAGGTGCAGGACCCTGCACATGGCCTTGTTGAACCTCATGAGTTTCACATGGTCCCAATTCTCAAGCTGTTATAGGTATGTTCTGTTACAGAGAGCAAGGAGAATATAGCACAAAGCCAAGGTTGGTGTAGGGTCCCAAATGAGGGAAAAAAATCTTATAATACACTGAATCTCAAATACTTTTATCCAATCATGAAATGCAAAATAAGATCAGCATCATATTTTTAAACTAAGGAGTCCCAGTAATTTTACTAGGTCAAACTATACTTTTAATTAAAAATTATCTTCTCTCTGGGAAAAAAAAAAAAAAAAAAAAAAAGAAATTTCAAACTGCCAACCAACCACAATGATGAGAAATTAGGCAGTTACAACTCAGAGACGAAAAGGTGTTGTGAAGGAAGGCTTAGAGTTTGGGAACCTCAGACACAGTGAGCAGCAAACTGCATCTCTACACTCATCAGATGTCCACTTCAACAACAGAACTACCCTAGACAGCTCTGCCTCCCATCACTCATTTCCACCCTTCCACTGTATTGGGATATTTTGGGTAATGATATTTTATTTTGGCTATTTGGATATTCTGTTTTTCAAGTGTTCTGTAATTTTTTTTTTTTCTCATGACATTCCAAAAATAGTATTTTCTTAACTAGACCTAACACTAAAATCTAAAGATCTGATTTTTATTTCTTAAATTATTGTATGTGTTGCTGTGCAAGCAGTGATGGGGTTTTATTATTCTGATCACTTTTTCATTAAAAAATATATTGACCATCTGACTAGTTGTGAGATTATAGATATGACATAAACTGACTTCCTAGCTATTATTGGTTAATTTAAAGAGCTTGTTTATGTTACATTTTTATATCATGTTCAGTTTAGCTTTAAATGTATGGTTCACACAATAATTCTAAAAAATATCTTTTTTCTGTCAGTGTATTTCTCTCAATGAACTCAGATTAACTGCTTGGTTTAAAAAACTTTGCGTTTCCAACTATGCTTACCAGAAATATTTAAAAATATAAATATATAATATGTATCTATATATAGAGGCATGCACATATATTTAAAATTGAAGTGGATTCATGAAAAAAAATATTAAAAATATTTGATTAATATTTTATCTCAGACTGTTTTTTACTGAGGAATAATGATAGGAAGTTAAATCAATAGGGTTTCTGGTAAAAGGAAAGAACTGGAGCAATATCTCTAGATGAGCAATCCTACAACTAACACTTCAAAGTGAAGAGGGCAATAATAAAGCTATTACTTGAAGCCTTGAACTCTAGAATGTCATTACACTTTTAGAGTACTACACTTTTGCCATGAAAATTAAACTTGACTACATACATAGATATGTGTGTGTGTGAGCTCCTTTATAATTCCTGTAGAAAAGGAGTCTAGGATTTCCTAATAAATAATTTTTATCCATCCCTATTACTCTTTCACTTTAGCATCCAGAATGCCTGGACATTTTTTTCCCATCAAAAATTATCCTGATATTAAATATGGAAGCTGGAAGATTTCATGCAAATCCATTATGCTTTAGTCCCAAATAATTTGTTTCTGTTTAAGATCCTAAAATGCAGTGTGCACATGTCAGCTAATAGAGCACATCAACATTTTTACCATTTTTCATCTGTGCAGTTATTTATACTTTGAGAAGAAAAGGCAAATATGATGGATGAAACTAATAACAATTAAAATAATGATTTCTCTTTCTCTCTCTTTTCTTTCTTCTTCATCTCTCCCGTTCTTGTTCTTGTTCCCATTCCCTCTCTTTGCCTCGTTCCCCCCACCCTTTCTCTTTTCTTTCCTTCTTCTAGTCTTTCCTTTATTACTTTCTGAAATGAAAAAGAAGAGGGGGAAATAAAAATGGGAAGGGCAGAACAGAAAAGAAAATCATTGTTAGATAAATTTTATTTCCATAACAAATTTAAAATTGTCACTTTTTGCCTTGCTTCAGTATGAAAAATAAATCCCTCAAACACTAAAATATCAAAAATTCACGTGAAACTAAAATATTATTTTAGCCATATTTATTGACAAAACTAGTGTCATGACTGTAGCTATGTGATATTGTGATATCGTATTACATTTTCATTCTAGTCCTGAAGCTTCATCTGTTGCTTTTTTTTTTTTTTTTTTTTTTTTTAACTATAATGAATCTGAATATTGAGATTTCATAAATCAGATCATTCTAATGCTTTATCTGGGTCAAAGGGTGTTTGGATGAATCCTGCTGTGATTGAAATGTTGGATTTTGATTTAGGATGTTGATTAGATGTTCAAAGACTACAGCTTTTCTCTCTTGTCCCATTCTGTATATTTGAGAAATAAAGTAAATGAATAAATAAATAGAATTATAACACCAGCAGCAGAAAGATTCACTTTTCCTGTATCTTCACAGGAAGTTCAATTCATTAATCCAACTTACCCATGTTAACATAAAATTCAAATTACGGTTGTAGTTTTCATGTGAATCAGCTAACCACAAATTATATTTTTTCCTCCTGAGTAGCAGAACACTTAATGGAATGCAACAATCCTGTCAACTTTGACCATATTTCAGAGAATATTGTAGTTTTTGTCATGATAGTGCTCTGTTTGTCCATCTTCTGTATTTGCATAACAGAGTTAACTCTTTCAAAGTAGAAACAGCTCAAAATACCTTTGATGTTTCTTTTGTCCTTTGTCTCAGGAGAAGCATCTACTCAAACTTTAATTCAGTTCTTAATTCCCCTCTGCTCAGCACTGGTGAGGCCATACCTGCAGTTCTGTATCTGTTTCTGAGCTCTCCAGTACAAGAGAGAGATGGACATAATGGAGAGAGTCCAGTGAAGGGTCACGAACATGATAAAGGGACTGGAGCATCTCTCCTATGAGGAAATACTGAGAGAGCTGGTAGGACTGCTCAGCCTAGAGAAAAGAAAGCTCAGGGGGATCTTATTAATGTGTATAAATACTTGAAGGGAAGGTGCAAAGATGACGGAGCCGGGTTCATTTCCAGGGTGGCCAGTGACAGTACCAGAGTCAATGCGGCACAAACTGAAACACAGGAGTTTCCCTCTGATCATCAGGAAACACTTTTTTACTGTGAGGGTGATGGAGCTCTGACACAGGTTTACCCAGAGAGGCTGTGGTTTCTCCATTGTTGGAGTATTAAAAAATTCTCTGGACATGATCCTAGGCAACCAGGTCTGGGTAGCACTACTTGAGCAGGGAGTTGGACCACATGACTTTCAGAGGTCCCATCCAACCTCAACCATTCTATGCTTCTATTATTCTCTATGAACAAAGTCTTTTTTCTAAAACTGGATGAACTTGTTTCTATGTCTTCATGTACTGTTTTATTAAGGGTAATGTGATAAATTTGCTAGAATTATAAATATGTAGTTTCATATAGAATAATTTTTAAAATAAAAAATAAATAATAAATAAAAAATAAAAAATGGGGGAGAATTAATGGAAAAGTTAAATATATCAGCATTTTTGAGATTAGCAAAATTCAGCTTTTCAAAAAATAATATAGAGAATAACTAAATAATCTGAAAATAAACAGTAACTTTTGGATAGATCCTAAAAAACCCAGTCTATAATGTGGTTTAATTATGTTTTCTCCCACTCACAAAAATGTCTTTTGAAGCTTTTCCCAAATTTATTTTCTTTGCCCTTCATTTTCACACTTTTCTGAGTTATTTGCACAACATTCATTTGCACTCAAAGATTAGACCAGGTTTCTTAAAAAAAAATACAAACCAAACAACAAAACCCCAAAACATTTATTTGATCATTTTGGGGTTTGGGGGGTTGTTCTTTTTGTTTGTTTTCTTGTTGTTGCTGTTTTTATGATCTTGAAGAGTTGAAGATGATGTCTGTAGAACCTAGGGAATTTTTAGATTATATATTATTTTAATTTTAAAAATACAGCTGTGAGCCTGCTATGTCTCTCAATGACTTTTTGTGTAATAAAGGTATCTCCTTCTTTTTCAAAAACTTTAATATTTAGTGGGAATCCACAAAGACATTACAGTCAGTAGGCATTGTGATTGGTAAAATGTACTGTCAATTTCATATGATTAAGGAAGTTTTGTTGAAAGATCAGTTTTAAATTGGGTTTTCAAAATAAGTATCCACCCATAATGCAACAGCACACTAATATCAAAATGTTAGAATGGTAGCAAATGTCACTAGATTAATATATTCCTGCCAGCAAGCATAAGAACTACATTGATATTGTTGTCTGAACTACGCATGCACATTTAATGCCAGTCCATGAAGAGGATTTAGACAATTCACAGAAGGGTTTAAACTGCCTGGAAGCAGGAATGCCAGAGACAAAAGGGCTCCCTGTAAGGAAATGAAGTTTCCCTGGTGCTGGTGCAAGGGCATATAAGGAATTAGCTCATTGCACTTCTTTACAGACTCCTTGTAGAACCACTTATGGTGGTAGGACTATGACCAATGCTAATTAATTTTTATTTATTTTTTTTATTTTTTTTTAATATTTAGGCACAAACGTGTTTAATTCACCTTGAGGAGTACCATAAAAATTCCCTGGCAACCTACAGATAAAAGTTTTAATATTTCAACTCAAACTTCTTACCTGTGTTCACTTGTCTTTGAACACAAAAGGAGAAGTTCTGTTTTCTTGTTTTTTCACATGCTACAAAATAGAAATACAGAGCAGAATAAAACATAGAGCCTTAGTACTCCTGTGGATCTTCTCAGATGTTGTCCTGAAGTCAGACTTCAGGGACATGGTGTGTGCCACCTCTGCTTGACACTTCTGAGTTAATTGGACACACACAGCATGAGTTTGTGCTTACCTTTTGGTATTTGTTCTTCACGAAATGAACAAAAATTTGAGGTTAAGAAACCTTACACTCATGTGCAGAGATAGATACCCCATTCATGGTGCTCTGAGTGAGAACAGTCTTGGATGAACAAGCATGAGTGATTTTGCTCAAATTATATTTGGACCATTCTATTTGACCCTGATTCTAGTGTATAAAAGCAGGACTGACCAGTAGAGAACAGTATATTATGGCATCGCTTACAGCTCCGATTATACAAGTATCTATTATATTAGTTACTGTGAAATGTAGCTAATATGAATATTTTGTTTAATATTCAGTTCACAAGAAAATTAATGTCCCATTCTACTGAGTCTATTGATCTACACAATGATATTATGAAGCTCTGGTGAGATTCGATTACTGCAGGAAAATGCAGGCTCAGGAGGATGAATGCCAGAGGGAATTCTATTTCTCAGGGAGTTTAAGGTGTGAGTAGCATATCTGGCATAACTTAAACAAATAATTATTTTTACTGACACTGTAGAGACAAGGTAGTGTAAACCAAGAACCAACTAGGAATTCAAGTTGTTTTTAAACACAGCCAGGTACCACAGTTTGAACTAATTTTACAGTTTTCTACAGCATTACAATGTGTTCACTGTTACTGTTACACACCCAAATTAACTAGACACAGTGGTACAGTCTTACCTTCAAAGTGGTGTACAAACTTAGCAGGTTCACTTCACCTTATGCAAGCATTCAGAAACTGTCAGTCCTAAGCTTGCTGCCTAAGCTTCCTTCTATAGTTAGTGGAAAACAAGAAGTATTTCCTGAAAAAGACATTTCAGGTAGATGTCATGAATCAGTTTCTGAAGGAAGCTCTCACACTCTCTACAGATTATAGAAACTAGATTAATAGCTTCCCCACCTGGTTTAGAGATGGATAAAATGAGATAAGATCGATTCCGTACATTTGAACTGTATCAGTCCTGGATAATTAACCTGAATTAGAAAAGGGCTGAAGTGGACACTAATTTGTCACTCCACAGCGTATCTTTGAGTATCCCTTATGGCATCATGTTTAGGGGTCAGAAGACTCCACAGGAGAGGTAGCTTGTTTAGGAACTGGCTACATTATCCTGTGGAAGATAAATACATGAGCTCACTGATATATTGGCATTGTATAGTGATCTTTATTTGGAGGTCCAAAACATCAAAACGGTTGGGCTTTCCTATCTTTGCATTTTGAAATTTTCTCATTAGAACATAATATATGAACATGTTAGGTAAATTATTCTCTCTTCATTTCAATAAACAGTTAAAAAGGAATAAATACAGACACAGCTGCTCATACAATGTTTGTATTACATCTTGTGTTCAGTGCTGGGTGCCAAACACCTTTCCACATACTGGCTCATTGTTTAAGAATCTGGACATCTGGCCCAAAATCCAGCCAGACCTTTCTCTGGGGATTGCAAGGAAAAGGAATGATAACCTTCTAGTCTTCCACTTCTCATTTCCATACCTCCTAGTTTCTTTCTGTTAAGAAATTATCTCTCATTTTTTCCTTCTTTGCCTTCTTAGTTTGAACTACATAAACACTAAACACAAAACAAGAGCTTTTCAAAAATGTATTTCTATATCATATGCCATGGGACATTTCTTTTGGGAAAATATGTCATCTGTGGATTAGACATCTCTCCATGCTACATAGACTCATATCAGAATCTTCTGAAGCATCATTTGCTTTTAGCCTTTCCATTCCTGTGACATGTAGTCATTAGATAATTTGATGCATGGCAAGTCTGAGACCAGACCTGTATTAAAAATGTGTGCAAAGTTGGAGCAAAAGCTGAAGACTGTGAGAGAGCTCCTGAATTGGTAAAAAATACCAGAGTCCCTGACCTCGATGGCCTGGAGTATCAAAATATCTAGTCCAATCTTTTTTACTTGTATTGAGATTTTCACAGCTAAACAGATCCATACTGCAGAAAAAGACCATCATCAGATGGGAAGGGTGACAGTAGAGGTGTGTAATCAGTCTTGCTATTGCAACTCCTTCAGATTTTGCTTTCTGTCTTACGTAGTTTTCTTTTAATATCCACCGAACTTTTTGCAAACTCTACACATTTGTACAGACCACAATTACTGTTCACATTTCCAAGGTAACATTGACTTAAATTACTGACACCTTAGTGTTCTAGTTGAACAACTTCAGTGTCTGTATTCTCTGTTTCTAAACCCTGAACAGGTTGAACCTGTGTCATAAACCAGGAAAAAAATGCAATTCAAACACTTACTTATCATAAAAATGTCTGTTAGTGCAGACACACTTTGACACATTGCCTTTCTCTTTCTTCTGCCACGTGAATCTCTCTCTTTTCCAATACCTGAAGAGTATAGAAGAACATAGCACAGATATGCCAGCTAAGGGCAGTAAGGCAGTAGCGGGTACTTTGAAAAAGATGTAAGAACAGAACAAGCACACAGTGTTACTTTCTCACAAATATATTTCCAAGTTACAACACCCTTTGGCTTCGTGGCTTTCTCAGCCAGAGAACTTATATAAATCTTTCTGTTCCATACCCTCTGATGGGCTTTATTTCCAAGGAACCATATCACTGAAGTTCAGAAAGAAGAAACGATGATGTTAATAGAGGAATAGACAGGAAGGAGAAAGGTAACAAAAAGTAAAGAAAAAACCTAAATATAAGTAGTCATAAATAATTGGATCAAGGTAAAAATTATAAACTCTTGGAGAGCATTGGGTTTAAGTGGGAAGGTTTTGGTTGCCGGGGGTGGGAAAGGGGGGCTGCAAGGGTGTCACCAGAAGCTGCCCTCATGTCAGATAGAGTCAGTTTTAGCCAGCTTCAAAACTGAGCCTATTAGTGACATTGGTAATGCCTCTGTGATAACATAATCAAGAAAACGTAAAAACTGCTACACAGCAAATGTGAGAAAGAAGTGAGAATATGTGAGAGCAACAACTCTGTGGACACCGAAGCCAGTGAAGAAGGAGGGAGAGGAGGTGTTTCAGGCACCAGATAGACATTCCCCTGCAGCCAGTGGTGAAGACCAAGGAAGCTGTGGCCTGTGGAGGTCCCATACTGGAACAGGTTCCTGGAAGGACCTGTGGCCTGTGGAGGGGGCCTGTGCAGAGGCAATATTTCTGGCAGGATCTGTGGCCCCTCTGGGGGACCCACGCTGGAGCAGTCTGTTCCTGAAGGATTGTACCTCATGGAAAGGACCCACTCTGGAGCAGCTCTTGAAAAACTGTAGCTTGTGGGAAGGACCCACACTGGAGCAGTTTGGGAAGGACAGTCTCCCATGGGAGGAACTCCATGCTGGAGCAGAGGAAGAGTGTGAGGAGGAAGGAGAAGCAGAGATGAAGTGTTATGAAATGACTGTAACCCTTTCTACTCTTTTTTAGTCTACTACTGTTTAAGTTAATTTTGGACAGACAGTTTGAAAAAATTATTTTTGACTTTGCAAGAAGCAAATAAAAGCTTAAGTAAAAACTGTAACGGAGGTGTTTATTTCTGACTGAAAAAATCAAGAGTTTTAGCTCTCGGTCTTGTTCTCTACTTCCTAGAACATAGTTCTTTTTCTTCCTTAGCTTATGAAGAAGTTTCATATCTTACAAAACCATAATAATCCATTAAAAAAAATTAAAATAGAAAGAAAACCCGCCTAATGAACATAAGTGCAAAAGGCACTGGATTGCCAGATCAGTGAATTTGCAAATTCAGTATGTACATCTCTCCTGGCACTCTGTTTCACAGAGAAATGAATTCACTCCTTGTTCACTCTTTGGATAATCTATTGGTCTATACAGTTGACTCCACTGCAAAGTAAAGATAGTTGATAACACCCTGCAAACACTGGAAGACACGGTCTTGCTTTCCTCTTCTGTGTGAAGGATCAAGTTTTAAACACTTGACTTCTTTGGAGAACCTTGTCCTCATAAAGCAATGTGCTTCTAAAGCAGAAGTATGGTTTTACTAAGTATATGTTCACTGTACCTTGACATATAATCTCTTAGATGTCAGAATAAACTTAGCCACAGCAACACCGAGTTTCTTGGCATCAACAGGAACAAACTGCTGTGCATTTTAGGTCAATGCTGTGCATTTTCTAACAACGAAAACCATAGAACATTTTTTAGGGTCCTTCTTCAAGATTTATAGTATATGCAGATTCCCAGCTCTGGCATACATTTCTCTCTTAGACAGGTTTTCTGTAATACATTCATATCTGAGTTCAAAATAATAGCAATAAAATATTCTAGAAAAATATTACCCACATAGTGTGCTGGGTTTCTGTGGTGGGCTATTTTGGTAGTGGGGGAGGGGGCTGTAACAGTGGCCCCTGTGAGAAGCTTCTCAAAAGCTCCCCTGGCTCCCAGTTGGACCCACCTCTGGTGAGGGCCGGGCCAATCAACAATGGTGGTTGAGCCTCTTCTGCAATAACGTATTTAAGGAGAACCCAAGAGGGGTTCGGATTTGTGAGGACAATTTTTGGGAAGGATGGACACTGAGGTCAGAGGAAGGAAGGAGAGGGACGTGTAGGAGGCCCACTGGAGCAGAGACCCCTGTATGCTGTGAGACGGCAGGGCAGCCCACCCTGCCACCCGTGGGGAGCTGCAGTGGAGTAGCGGCCGACCTGAAACCTGAGGAGAAAGCCACTCCAGGACAGGCGGCTGCACGTAAAGTAAGCCTGGACTCTGAGGGGAGAAGTGGCCACCGCTGTTGTGGTTTGGTGCTGGGAGGACTGCAACACGCAGGGGTGACCCACACCAGAGCTGCCCAGGAACAGCTGTGACCCGTGGGGAGGACTCATGCTGGAGAAGGTTCATCAGGACTCTGCAGTGAGAGGGGAGCCCCGTGGAGCAGGGGAGGAATGTTTGGTGTTGAGCCCACCTCCCGAGAAGGAAGGAGCAGCGAGTGTACTGTAACCCCCTTCCCATGCCCCCTGCACTGCTGGGGCAGGAGTTAGACAGATTGGGAGTGGAGCTGACCCCGGGAAGAAGGAAGAGGTCGGGTGAGGTGTTTTATGGATATGGTGGCACTTCTCACTGTCCTACCTTGTCTGTTAAGTGTTGTCTTTGTTAGCAATTGAAGTGATGTTTTATTTTCTTCCTCTAATGAGTCTGTCTTTTACCAGTGACCATAACTGGTGAGCTACTCTTCCTTTCTGCCCCACACTCTCCTTCCCATCCCTGATGGGGGAAGGGGTGAGTGAAGGGGTGGTTCTCAGTTGACCTCTGGGCTCAAACCACAACACATGGTGATATCAAAGCTAATTTCACTTGTTCCCTCTTTCCTTACAAAGCATATGTCTGTTTGTTCTCTGCCACATTCTCCTGTACACTTGAATGCAAATTATTATTTTCTAGATTTATTAGTGTTTTCCAAGTATTTTCCTTCTTTTTTTTTTTTTTTTTTTTTTTTTTTTTTTTGTAGCTGACATATTGTCACAGGCACTCTTCATCTGGTACATCAGTCAGTTCCTGAGGCAATGAACATCCACCAGGTTGTATTTGGCAAGTGGAAGTAGTGAGCTTACGAAACAGTGTGGACCCCAAGCAGGAACTTCCTCTCACTGAACTGCATCAAAAAGGGAAAGATTTTAAACCAGGTCAAATTAATACACTTAAGTCTCTAGATCAGACCTTCAGCTGAAGGGTCCAAGCAATCAAGATATCTAAATCACCATCACAGAGGTTAATCTATGACACAGACAAGATAACATAGTTTCAGTGAACTCACTGGGAGGGATCATAATGTTTCTACTCCTGATTTAACTGTTTTGACATAAATAAATTATATCCAGACTCCCTTGGACAAATGAATTTGTTGACAGGCATTTTCAAGATTAAATTATTCCAGGCACCATTCATATGACTAAAACAACAGATACTATCACTTTAAGTTATCTAATCTTTATTATCGTGCGTTTTGGGAAAAAAGACAAAGACAAAATGATCAAAGAAAGAAAAATGCAACCAAAAGACAGGGAATAAAGTTGTATTTAGATTATACATTCAATCTCCAAATTGCAATTCTACTATGACGGAACTTGTAATTCACCTCAAATTGCCACACAGGTGGCAAGGATCACTTCAATTTTGGCAGAGCTATATGCCTCTAAACTGCTAAGGATACAGAAACTAGGTTTCCCTTTTAAAATCCTTGAGAGATTCAGTAATTTAGAAATATTTTGATGATGTCTGAAATTGCCTCTGAAAGGACAGATTGCATAAAAAGAGTGTCATCTGCTCTGTTTTTCAATTTTTGCTCTCTATGAAGGCAGGAAAACCACCCACATATTTTTCTAACACCTGAGTTGTTACAGCATTCTGATTTAATTCCAGCCTCATCTCAAAGGGTTTGGGATTTAAAATTCTTCATTGCCAGGAATGTATCCTAACGGCTGGCATATAAGTTTTCCAAAGACAGAGCATACTTCAGCCCTTCAGTTACTGCTATGTTACTCTGCAGAAAATAATTTGGGCATGGTGGTGAGAAGACAGGAATAAAGAAAAGTTCTGTCTCTAAGTGATTAAAATAGTCACTTGAATATGGAAAGTCTGGGGATTTAATTCGTACACGCAGAATTCGGTTTTGCCTGCAATTTCATTTATTTATTTATTTAAAGTCTTCATTCATTTCTAAAGTAACAAAGATTCTAACTGTCTGTCAGTTTGTTAAAGTTTAAGCTCTGATGCTAATATCAACCAAATCATACTTTTAATGAAAAATAGAATCTGAGTAAAGGGAAGACACCAAAATTCATGTGCCCTCTTGAAAAAAGAAAACAGAATTATCTTACATTTCTTTATTTTGGCCTCTTTGTTAGACACTATGCACATATTGGCTAAAAACTAATGAACATACATACAGCTTTGAAACAGCTTTGCAATGAGTGTTGCTTCTTGCCTTACAGGAAAAAAAAAAAAAAGATGTAGGAGGGAAGCAAGAATACTATGTCATTTAGAGAGCATCCTGGGAAGCGTTCGTGTTAAAATGTTAATCTAAAAATAGAGGGCAGAAGCTCTTAGAAAATCAGACCTGATGTGTTTAGGTTGTCTACTGCATAATTATTTACATTCTATCAAGTAGATGAATAATATAAGATAGAGGAACTGCAGGAGAGTAGATAGAGCAGTATTTCCTCTGCTTAAAAATTGAGACACTTGGGTACAGACAAAGCATATTCCTTTTCTTAATGTCTCATTAATTTTTTTCTTTACAACAGCATAAATTAAATATGAGGGTAATAAAACCCTGTTCTTCCTTCTTAGATCTCATGGCAGACTACTTCACAGACTGCTAGCAAGAACATGCTTCAGGAAGAAAGTGATACCATTTTGAATATCTGAAGGGAATAAAATGTTGATCTGCTTCATATGAAGACTGTTCTAAGTACCTGTTTATTGCATGAAAATAAAGTTGCTTTTTTTTTTTTTTTTTTTTTTTTTTAACGTAGATTAAACTAAAGTGGAGGTCTTTGCTATATTTTGGGTGGATTACAATCCAGTAGTTCTTATGTTAAGGTTTTTGGCTGAGACACAAAGGCAGGGACTCATTTTGAATCCCTCAATTTGGGTATCTGTAAAGGCACTAGGTGTATCTAAACTCCATTTCAGTCAGTGGATATCATGTCAGTACAGTGCAGGTTGAAAATTCATTCGGATATTGAGCTAACACGGGCTCAATTTGTTATCTGAAGATAGACATCTGGTGGCATTTAGCATACTCTCAGAAACCTGCAACATCTACAGGACTCACAGATCTGACACAGGAAGTTCAAGAGACCCATATCTTTCTGAATTAGACTTTGGAGAACACAGAAGATGCATAGGGCATCTCAAATGGCATTAGACACTTGTTTAATGTATGAATCATGTCTGTATGTCTACCTTTGGGTGATTTGAATAGCTCACTAAGCTCTATTGATGGTAGTAAGGAGTACAATAGTAGCCTATGCAGACACAGACAGATGGATCAGCCATTCAGCTGTGTAAAGATATGCATCCAGTACCTTATAAGATACTATATATACTGGATGGCCTCCAGCTGCTATTGCAGAAAGACATAATTCTTCTGTAGGTATCTTCGAGCTCAGTGTAAATGTCTTAAATACCCAAAGGTACCTTTAGCCACACATGAATCCTACATTTAGGCAATTGAACTGAGAATCTACATTGAAAATGAGTCACCTCTTGTTACAGTAGCTTGAGTGTGTTAAGAACAAAAAATCCTAAATTTCTCTTAGAAACAAAATGTTCTGCAAGAAACTTGAAATGAAAGTACAAAGGAAGAAACAAACAAATGATGAAGTAACTCCAGCATTAGGTGAGGATTATTACAATGTTAAGGGTTGTACAATTTTAGGAAAAGTACAGTTTTAAGGATCATAATTTTGTACTTCGCTATCTAATTCTTTAATTGCAAATTCTCCGAAGAAGGCTGTTATTATGCTTGAATACTACCTAGCATGATGTTGCTCTCAAACAATGAATAATAAATGTACAAACTGCTATAGAACATAGCCCACTGCCTAGTAATTAACTTGTATATATACTTTATCCACATTGTTTCAATGCCAAAACTCATATGTTAGAGTTTAAAAAATATTGTTCTGGTTATGTCAACAAATTCCCAAACCTGAGGTCATTTTCTTTGAAGAGTATCTTTCTGGGTCAGAATTCAAGACACGTGTCTACATACATTTCAGTGTCCAGGTTTAGATATAGTCTCTGTTGGGAAGAGAGCTCCATCTCTTCAAAGTACACAAGTCTACTGTTTTGGACACGTACCTTGTCATAGTGCTAGCCATGGGCTTATCATAAATATTTATGCTTTCAGTAAATGTTACAGCCATGCCAATAAACACTGGTGTTTTGTCTTATTTTTCAATATTTCATGAGCATTATGCAAAAGTTGGACTGTGCTGTGACAGGTAACACAATTCTCTTCAGCAACATTGGCTTGGAATCCAGAAGCACAGAAAGCTAAAAAAAAAAAAAAAAAAACAAAACAACAAAACAAAACACAATAATATTGTTTCAATATTTCCATCTCATAATCATTCTCCTGTGTCACCAGGCTTGCAAGAGGAGATGCTGTAACTAGTCAGTATATACTCCAACTTTTTCAATAACAACAGGCAATTAAAAGAGCTCATTTTTCCACGAACAAGAAATAACAAAGCATTTTAAGGTTAAAAAGGCTTTGGGTTTTGAATTTTTTTTTCTTTTAGATTGTTTCTAATATTCATTTAGGACAGAATGGAAGTCCTTTCAGGCTACAGAACATGCATCTCAAATATATTGCTTTACAGTTACATCTAACAGATTTTGTGATTCTTTTACTGTTCTATACTTTAGAAGCATAGTTTTCAGGAAAATATTATGATCCCACAGCTAAAGGTAGTCCTCTGTGTTTATATATATAGGTTTCAATGTCTAAAATCTTACCCAGACTATTTAAGGGTTCAAAGGCACAGTGTCATAACACGACATTTTCATAATATTTTAAAGGATTCAGTAACCTCCCTCTCCTAGGCTTTCCTTTATGTAGCAAGGAGATTTTCAGACTAATGGAGGTAGAAAAAGATATCATAGTAAGACTTGGACAGTAAAACTCTGAAGTTTATTTTATTATAAAGTGATCATATATTTGCCATAGAGTTCATTTTAAATGCTGCTGGGGTCAAGGTTATGTTTCTACCACCTTCTGTGAACCAAGATTGAGAGGAAAGTTTAGTTACTACTAAAGTTGTGATAGGAAAAGTACAAGACTTTAAAATTACTTGTATTCACAGCTATAGAGTTGGTGGGTCAGAAATCATGGACAGCACATGAAATAATTCATTAATAAAGGATGAGAGTTTTCTTTTGAGGTTAGGAGTGAAAGACAGCTAGAACACAAATCTCTTCATACAACTCAGTCATTCAAAACATTTCTAGTTTCCCATTTTGTAGAATGCTGTAATAGTTTTGGTCTTCTCTACAGTGAATAAAATCAGGAATAACGTATTCCAAAACCAAATGGAGATCAGAAATGATCTTTACTTCCTTTTCAATTCACTAAAAGTAAAACTGATGTCTGCAATATTTAGAATCAGTTTGGAAGTTTGTTTCAACTGCATCAAGACACCTGAGTTGCCTGTCACCTGCATGCTATCTCTAAGCTGGAAATGGCTCTTTATGTTATTAATTTATTTATTTAGTTCTTGTGCAGTAAGGAAATTGAGCCACTCTAAAAAGGGGTCTCTGGACTATTTCTGTCTCCATGTAGTCCTTTATATGAGAGCAAATATAGGACTGCAGATGAGTTTCTGGTATTACTAAGCATGTTGCAAAGTAGCTGGAAGAATTTCTAGTCTCAAGACAAGGATCATGACAGTGATTTGCAAATACGTTGCAGAAAGACTTGTTCAGAGCAGTCGGAAAGGAAAGTAATCCTACACCAATTTTCAGCAGAACTTCTCGGCTCTGAGCAACTGCTTCAGGTTCAGCTTAATGACTTACAACACAGATAGTCAACAGGTATTGTCACTGCAGTCAGGAATTAAAATTCCTTAACACTGGGTTTAGCATTAACAAGTAGTGATTACTTTATTCTGCCAGGGACATGAGGGGATCGTTCCACCTAACATGTCCACCATATGTTACAATAGCCAAAGCTTATATCACTCTGTCACATACATGTTCATCAAATTTCCTAGAACTTATTATCATATTTACATAATTATTATGCATGTGGTTTAGGTCTCTGGATGGTTTCCATGGGGGTCGCTGGTGGTCTCTAGTTGTGTCCAGTGATCTTTGGAGAGGAGCCTTCCTAGAAATTTGTCTACACTTTTGAGTTGGTCTTTCTTTGGTTTATGTCTGTACTCTCTTATGTCCTGCCTAGCTTCAGCTAGTTCATTATTTTTCAGACGGTTTTAATCTTCAAGGACAGGTGCTTCTGATTAAGAGTCTCCCAATTTATGAATGGAGCCTCTCAATTTATGCATTTCCCAGAAGGTATTCATTATGCTTCCCTAGCTCAAAGATCTCTGTGCAATGGAAAACATGTTGCAGATATTCAACTGATTGCTTAAGTTCTTATGCTACCCTAAACAATTTTTTTTTCTTCATCCATTTTCCAACAGTATGACCTGAAATGTGATATAAAACCCAAGCCTAGTAGTAGTTTATATACAATTGCATTTATTTTTACACAAAACCTGAGAGAAAATTACTTTAAACTTGACTGTGATCTTCTATGAATAATGCCATTATATGATTAATGAAAAGTGGTGTTTCTATATTTTAAGTAGTAGCAAAGAAGAAATGGTTACAATAAGAATAAAGAGATGAGAGAGGATATTACTTGTATATACCTTTATATACATACATATATATATATACAAAGAGCCTGGTTTCATTCTGTATCACATTGTGTCCATAATTCAGATATGTATATTGAAACAGAAACATTCAGTTGATGATTTGTCACCTCTATATTATACACTTACCTTGGCTGAATCAATCATTGGTTCCTGTATTACTCCATTCCCTACAGAGCAAAGTTGCAACTATGTCAGTTTCAGTAGTTAACTTTAATATGATTTATTTCTCAGAATTAATTAACCTCATGGGACTTGCATCCTGAAGACAATAAGAACATTATGAAGCCATGGACAGTTGCAATGGGCTCTGAAATGCTGGAGCTCTGCAGTGGACACCAGCACAGTGATATCATGATGTTTGATCTGCCTGGCCAGAATTACCTTCTCTCTCTGCCTCTTGACTGCAAAACCCCTTTGGAATCATGGGGTACGGTAAAAAAAAAAAGGGGTTGGCTTGACATGTCACATTAAAATACCCCTAACAACCTGTGAAATTCTTGGTATTATCTGTATCTTTTGTCAGCTTCTCACACTGTTATTTGTCACATCCAGCAATTTCTCATGTTGAATACAGCACTGAATACGTCCTGTTTATTTAGATAAACCTGAGGTGAGGACCTAGTCAGCAGCCTAATCATTTGCCTGCAGCCAGAACAAAGAAGTAACCAAATCTGAGGCTACAGGCAATGACCATCTCCAGAATGGATATTCTTTATTGTCTTAAAATTCTGAGTTGAAGCATATAACACATAAATGAGGTAAAAGTGTTTAGCTTTCCCTGAAGAGGTAGATGAATGGAGCTCAGTAACTCGTATATCTGTACTATGGTGAGTGTGTATATAAAACCTGCTACAGAGCTTTAATGCATTTTGCCAACAGCAGCAGTTACTACAGGTGCCTTATAACTTGCAGATGAGTCACATTCTTGCAAATTGCTAGAGTTGTAGGAATGTACTTAATTCAGTGTTCATCTTGTACATTTTATATATTTGCTTGAGTTGGAACATTCTGTCTTCAGCTATTATAGCATGGATTTAGCTTGCAAAATTTTAGGAAGCAACATACAATTTGTGCAGATACTAGAAAAAAAGAAAAAAATGTCTAACAGATAGGATTATTCTACTGAAGTATCTGTCTTTGGGTCATAAAACTTGCAAACCATCAGTCTTTGGATATTAAAGTATATTGTTTGTTCCTAAGAAATTCCCAGGTTATTTGTCTTTCTCTCAGAATCTAAAGCTCAGAAACACAATTTACCTTTCAACTTTTATATTACAAAGAATACAAATAGATTGTTTTGATTAAACTTAAGATCTTAAAGTATAATAGGTCCTTCATTTAGAAATAAAAAGCATTTACAAGATAATTCTGTATCACCAATGTTATATTTTCTTTTCTCTTTTACTTTTTTTTTTTTTTTTTTTCTGTCTCAACTTTCTTGAAGGTCATATTTGCATAACAGTTCAGATTGCCCATTCAACCAAGAAAGATAGATTTCAGTCAGGTTGGAGATACACACACTGACACCAGAAATTTCTACACATCTTAGAGAAATATTAGTCAGATAGATTTATTTCATCACTTCTAAAATTGCACTGATATTTATTACAGTGTGTAATGACTGAATTATATGGTTGATTGTTTCCAGGTATTAGTGTAATATGAATATATTAGTAGTCACTTTCTTACTGCAATAAAATACAAAAGCAAATGATATAAAACAGATTGAAATGGTGCAATATGTATTTACAACATCCTATAAATTAACACCCAGCAAGTATGGAAACTATAGAGTAGTATCTAATGCTTCTTAACCTTGTTTCAACAATTGTGAAGGGCAGTTCTGCCCTAGCTTCTCTGTGACTGTGAAGATATGTAAGGAAAGCCAATAGGCAATTTTGTTTCTGTGCTCATAAAATGCTTTGTATTGATAGATTAGTAACTTTATATTGTATCCTTGCTCTGTTCGGTAACACTCATTTGATCAATTTATCATTGAAATTAAATGGTTCAGAGAGAAGAGAAAAGCAAGTGCAAAAGAAATATATGTTACAGTGGAAAGAAAATGCCTTACCAAGTCTCTGAAAGTGTGAAATTCACTGACTTCTTTTAGGACATTTGTCATCACTTTTTTATGCTTTAAAACAAAGTTAAAAGAATTATTTTTGTGGCAGCACAAAAGAAATTCGAGCTGTTAAATTCTGCATAGAGATGTGAAAATAACATTAATTGATCTCTAATCTGACATCTCTATCCACCAATGGGACCACTGTTACAATGGATTAGTCACAAGAGCCATCATGTTTCTATGACCTTGTCTTTAAATATGAGTTCCACCTTTTTCAAGAGGTAATTTATGACATTTTTCACAAGAGGAATATGAATTAATCTGGCCCTATAAAACTCATGTCAAAGTATTCTGCACTCTACTTCCTGTGAAAAAGTTGTTGTTTTTTTATTTAATTTTCTTGAAATTGCCACTTTGCAACACTATCAAATATATTCCTCATACATGGGAAGACATGTAGAACAAGTCTTTACCTGCTTCTTCTGTATATGGGTCAGTGCAATCCCATGCACAAATAACGGCTGGGCAATGAGTGGATTGAGAGCAGCCAGGCGGAGAAGGACTTGTGGATATTAGTGGGTGGAAAACTCACTATAAGTGAGCAATGTGTGCTCATGGCCCAGAAAGCCAACCGTGTCTTGGGCTACATCAGTAGAAGTGTGGCCAGCAGGTTGAGAGAGGTGGTTCTCCCCATCTACTCTGCTCTTGTGACCCCACCTGGAGTGCAGTGTCCAGCTCTGGGGCCTTCCATGTAAGAAGGACATGGGCCTGCTCAAGTGGGTCCAGAGGTGGGCCACAAAGATGTTCAGGGGGATGGAGCACCTCTCCTATGAAGACAGGCTGAGAGAGTTGGGGTTGTTCAGCCTAAAGAAGAGAAGGCTCTGGGGACACCTTATAGCAGCCTTCCAGTACTTAAAGGGGGTCTACATGAAAGATGGAGGATACTCTTTATCAGGGAATGTGGTGATAGGATGAGGAGTAATGGCTTTAAACTAAGAGTAGATTTAGATTAGACGTTGTCCTGGTTGGGGCTGGACTAGAGTTCCCGTTGGTCTGGCAGCGGGAGGAGTGCTGCAGCACCCTGAGACCCCAGGGGCTCCCCAGGCCCCAGTGCCCTCACCTGTGCGTGGGGGCGGGGGCAGCACAGCTGGAGGGCTGGGCCCGGATTGGCCGATAGTCCATGTCATGTGACATTGTGCTCACTATATAAAGGCAGGAGTGAGCTGGGATGGGCTCTCACTTCTGGGAGTGTTGCTGTGGTGCCTTTGTGTTTGGGATCGCTGGCCAGGAGCAGGTGGGTGTTGGTTGGAGGGTGGTGAGCGGCTGTATGGTAGGTTACCTGTTGGTACTGCTGTCAGCGTATTATTCTGTTACTGTTATTAAACTGTTTTCATCTCAACCCTCAAGTCTTCCTTTACTCCTCCAATTCCCTCCCCGTTCCCAAGTGGGGAGAGGGTGGATGAGCGACTGTGTGGCATTTAGCTGCTGAATAGGCTCAAACCACAACAGTCCTTTTTGGTGCCCAACGTGGGGCTCAAACCCACGAAGGTTTGAGAAAACAGATTTGATCTGTGTGTGCCATCAAGTTTGTTATAATGCCAACTGCCTATCCTTTTATAATGTCATTTCATTGGCTCCTAAAATCGTGGGTTTTGTTGCTGCAGTTGTGTTATACATCATATTACTTACCATATATAGTCCCCATGCTGCTGCTTATTACCCGTGGGAATTGGAATAAGATTTTTGCCTTGCTGTATTATGTAACACTAATTTATGGCATGATAAAATCTTCAGCCCTGGGAGTTGTTGGGCACCTACTGGAATGGGTTAATAACTACACCCTCCACCTTTTCTCCTCGGAAAGCCCACCCAAGGGGGAGATAACTTTTCCATCTTCCCCTTCTCCAAGATACTTGCAAGTATACTTGAGAATGCTGAGATCTCTGAATATCCATGGAATGCTCATATTAACATTGTTGTCTTGTTTCTGGAAGCTGTAGTGTTCCTGAATGTGGTTCAGGTTCTGTTTCGGGTTAAGCAACTGTTTCTGAATACCACCCAGAGGTCTACCCCAGGGTTGCAGAGTTATGAGTGGCTGGGAGTGTGGGGTAGCATGGGCAAGTACCTAGGACAGTGGGGACCTCCAATGTTTTGGAACTTCACCCCTGAACAATTGCGGGATCCTGAGAAATTAGTAAAATATTTAGAAAAGGTGTGCTGTCATCCTGACACCTCAAGAGAGATGCAGATCATTGCAACATGCTGGGGCCTGGCCCATGCCTACCGAACCCTGCTTGCCACTATGCAGTATCCTCAAAAGGAAGACGTCTCTGCATCTGCGAGCAAAACAACCGGCACTGCAGCCACTCTGACACCCCCACCAGGCACTGCAGCACTCCTAAAGGAAGAAATTATTTACTATTAAGTACTATTTACTATTAAGGTGGTGAGACACTGAAACAGGTTTCCCAGAGAAGTTGTGGCTGCCCCCCTCCCTGGAAGTGTTCAAGGCCAGGTTGGACGGGGATGGGAGCACCCTGGGCTGGGGGAAGGGGGCCCTGCCATGGCAGGGGTGTTGGGATTGTATGATATGTAAGGTCCCTTCCAACCCAAACCATTCTATGATTCTGTGATTCCTTTTCCCCCTTTCCCACTCCCAGCTTCACTTCCTCACCCCCAGACAGTGAGATCCTTTACCGGTTACTGTCATGGGCAAAGCAGACTAGACTTGGGGAAATTAATTGCATTTACCCACAGTCAAAATAGTTTTGGCTAGCGAGGAAAAAAAAAAAAAAGAGAACAAAAGTAAAACACCCCTCCTGTTCCTCTTTCCCCATTCCCACCCCCACCCTTCACCCCTCCCGACTCCTCTGCCCCGCGGGGCGCAGGGGCCGGGGGTCGCGGCCAGCCCATCCCAGCCCCTCTGGGCCGCTCCTCCCTCCCCCCCCGGCTCCCTGCTCCAGCGCGGGCCCTTCCCCGGGCCGCAGTCCTTCAGGGACAACCTGCTCCCGCCTGGGCTCTCCACGGCCGCAGCTCCTGCAGGAAATATCCCCCCGCTGCGCTGTGGCGTGGGGCCCTCCCCGGGCTGCAGGGTGGGTCTCTGCTCCAGCGGGGTCTCTCCAGGGCTGCAGGGGATCCCTGCTCCGGGCCTGCAGCCCCTCCTGCCCTCCTCCTCCTCCTGTCATCTTTGTCTTTACAGAATTGTTTCTCACACATTTTCTCCTTACTCCTTAGTATGCCTGTGTGGTGTTCTACTTTTCCTCAAGCATGTTTTCACAGAGACTTTACCAGGCTTGGAAGAGAAATGAAATCCCTCTTCTACTTGTAAGGCAGTTATACCAGAGAAACATACCTAGGGCTTTGCAAAGGAAGATTCTCCACAATAAGTCACTGGTGGAGGTTGCAGTGATATTGAAGTAAAAGGCTTAGACATGGTATTGGACACAGGAACACTGGAATAAGACTATGTCTTTATCTCTGAAGTTTTGTCCTGTTTGGTTTTTTTTTTGATTATTTTTTGGTGTTTGTTTTCATTCTATACGATTGGGGGACTGGTTGAGCTCTCAGAACACTATGTGTAAGTCTGGAGGTCGGGTTTTCAAAAAAATACTGGGTATAAGTCAGAAGTGTGAAAAATTACAAAATGCCTCACTTTAATATGTAAAAACAAAAGAAGATTGAAAGTTAACTTACTTATAGTGTGGAGCTATCTTCATGGATAGAAAATCACAAGCAGTAAAGACAACCTTACTGTGGTGGAGAAATTCATAACAATAGCCATAAATTAGAAGCTGAAGCCAGTAAAAAAATGAGTGAATGGTAAGTTATCTTCTTAACACTAATGGTGGTTAATTACTGGGACAAGCTACTAAAGCAAATGAGAGAATTCTTATGGCTTTCTCTCTTCAAATTAAAAATGGGATGACTTTCTTAAATATTTCCTTTAACAAAACTTAAGTTATTGGGACATGGATTTAAATATATACAATCCAGGAGTACCTTTTTGCTTTAAAGACTGAATCATCTTTCAGTAAAAAAACAAACAAAAATACCCAATTTCAGCAAAACGGTATTTTTCATGAAAAACATTTACTTTCCTCAAAAATTAGATTTATTCATGTGCAAACAATTAAATTAAAACTGAAAAAGGTAGGTGCAACTGGGATTTTGATCCACTTTTAAGGAAATCAGTACCTTTGTCCTTCACTGTATATAGCCTCAGTTAATCTGTTTTGATCTTAGAGTCTGAAAAGAGTTTTTTAGTTGACAGTGTCTATTTCTTTTGTTCTTCTTGAGCTTCTCTACTTTTCATTGCTTCTAAGACCCATAGGCATTGTCAGATCACCTTACACTGGAGCTGTGCTATTATTTTGCTAATTAAGGGAGTTACTGATGTTTTTTAATATCACCCTCAGAAATAAATATATCACCAACAGCTGTAGGGAAGTGGCTGTTCTGAGTCTGGCCTGTGACATCAATCTGCTATATGGTCCCAATCTGTGTATACGTACAACAGGGCTCTCAGGTTTTAATATAAGTAGATTCTTCTGTCACTGGACTTACGAGTCTGTCTTATAACAGCAGTTAATAATTCAGTATAGAAAAACATGGTAACAGCTGTTTTCATAATACTGTAAAGTGATGGAAGAAATGTGATCTCCTCCTCCAGCTGCTCCAGCTCAGGTTCCTGCTGCCCAGTTGCTGGAGCCCAGGCTGTTGCCTGGGTCCCAGGGTCTCTGCCCAGGCTGAGGGATGAGGTTGCCGCTTTCCCTATTGCAGCTTCAATCAGTAACGAAACAGAATTTGTCCCAGAGACAAACACACAGAGGGAGACACAGAGGACACTGACATGGCTGATCACACAGATTGCCACAGACAAAGCACTGCCTTCAACACCACCTACGTATGTGAATCACACAGCATAAACAGCCAGCCAGGTCCCCTCCTCTGCTTCGGCTGGCAGAGACAGAAGGTCACTAGTGATGGCACACCACGCCCTACACTCTCTAGATTCACAAGCACACATATTTGCAGATCTTTCAAACATCAGCACAGCACCTGTTCACCCAGCACCCCCGCTTGGGTCCCAGGCCACCTTAACTGCCCCACAGGTCCCTGATTTGCCAGCTGATCCATCTTGATTCTCTCTGCAAACACGCATACACACACAGTCCTCATGCACTGTGCACTTGCAGATCCTCCTGTGTGTACCAGCAAAGACCCCCCACCTTCCTGATACCCCACCCGAGGCCCCCTAACCTGCCAGCTAGTCCAGCTTGAAGTTTGCTGGTGAATACACACGCAATCCCAACACCAGCATTGCGGTTGATACAGAAAGTCGGCCAACCCCAGCAGCTGGCACCAGGCATATGGGTGCCTTCTCCACATGCTCTCCACATACTCTTGCAAATACCTTTAGCACTTTAATATCAGCTTTACACCTATGTCAGACTGACAAATGAGGGATCAGCAATCTGTTGTGCTAAGGACAGTTTACACCAGCCTTCATGATATTACAGTTTAGTATTGTAAGAAGACAAAATAGAGAACTCCAGGGAATAGATTAGAGTAATCCCAGGTAACAATAAAATTATTCAATTTGCTACAATAAACAGTGATTGTAGCATGTCACCTGTCTAAATAACGCCAAGTGTAATCAGTATCAGGGATCATTAAAGAATAATTTATATTGGTGTCCTTCCTATGTAAGGCATATTTAAGAGTGGAACTAAAGCAAAAGTACAAGGAGCATGCTTTTTGATATAGAGGAATCAGTCATACTCTGAACTCAGTAGGTTTACACATTTGTAGTTCTATTATGTTGGTAATGTCTCAAATCAGTTTCTGGTTTTATTAGAACTCAAAGAATATTGTCTTCCCTCAAAATCTCTGGTAGACTGTACTAAAGCCTTATGATAGTTCAGCCGCTTGATTATATTGCTATTTACATCACAGACCAACCTTATATTTGGACTTTGTATAATTAATAATTCACTGATAAAAATCTGTGGTATGAGTTAGATGTCAGAACTTCTTTTTAAATGCACATTACAAGATTTTCCTCATCCTAAGGAGCTGATAATATAAGCATGCTTTGACCTGAAGTACAGAATTTCATTCTCATCTGCTGCTTCATAAACACTGAAGAGAACTCTGAATCACCAGCTTCCCAAAAGAGAAATTAAAGGCAAGTCACGTAATTACCTCACTTTCATCCTGGATTATTTAAAAAAAACCCTTGTAAAATACTCCACTACATTTCATGTAAGCCTAACTTAAATTGTATAATGCAAAAGAGGGCAACAGTCATAATATTCAATTATCAGGAACATGTATAAGCTGTGACAGTGACAGACATTAAAGTCATTGCAGTAGAGAGCCATTGGCAATAGTTGATTAACTCTTAAAAAAGCTGCTTGAATAATTAATTGGTTTCCATTCTCCATATAATTAGTGGGTATATTGTCAGTACCCAGATGCATATCAAATGATATACACATCTCATTAAAAAGTTTTAAAGTTCCCTTCTTTCCCAGCATAAGGGAAACTCCTTTAATTTAAACGAAGAAGCCTCTCTGCCCAACCATCAACCAACAGCCAAACCTAAAGAAAACTGTTTGTGAAATTCAAAAAATGTCTGAATGTCCCACTCTCCAGTACTACTTATGTTTACTCACTTTTCATTTTACCGTTCTTCGCCTTTCCTCTTTAATCCAGTCTTCCCTGAATTTACTGGCAAAGGTTTCATAGGTGTCAATGGTGTCAGTGTCTCAAACTAAACATGCCTAGGCAACTTACTATGGAAACATAGAAACCGATCCTACCTTTATTTCAGCTGTGTTTTGAAAATGCATAAAACAACCACAAGGGAAGGAAATAGTCTTTCATAATTTTTTGTAATATCCACCTACACCCTGTTTCATAAATCTCTGAATGATATAATGCAGCTACAAATCCATTTGGTGAACTCCCTATCAAGAAGTTTATCAGAAATAATGGGTTTATTTTGCCTGCAATCTAGGGATTTACATCTGAACTAGTGAATCATAGATTCAGAGAATGTTTTGGGTTAGAAGGGACCTTAAAGATCTCCTAATTCCAATCCCCCTGCCATGGTCAGGGCCACTTTCCACTAGACCAGGTTGCTCAGAGTGCCATCCAACCTGGCCTTGAACACTTCCAAGGGTATATATATATGTCCCCTATGCAGTTAAGAGGCATTTTTAAAGTTTAAGTCAACTTCGTATTTTAAAGATGTACTTAAGAATAAGTAAACTTTTATTTTAGATATATCTAAGTCTTTTTTTTTCTGATAACAGTGTAAATAACTCAGTTGAAAAAGTATGCAAGGATTGTTTAAAAATGCTATCATATTTATGAAGGTTTGGATATCTTAAGATCCACATTATATATAAATGTATGTAAATAAAAATTAAAGTATATACAGTAAATTACTAAATATGAACAGGCATTTTTCATAAGATATTAAAAAATTCTTCAACTGAAGAAAAATAAGTTGCTATAGAAAATGGTATTTGAGGTTTGAGAAGTTCTGATATAATTGATCAGGATATATTGTCCAACATTTCACATGTAATATATCTATTTATATGGTGATATGACAGATCCAGTTCTAATCAGATCTACTTTAACTATCATTCTTTAACTTCACTCCAATTTTTAGAAAAACAAAATACATTCTGTTGCTCTTTGTTCCTTTCATAGCACATGCAAGCAAAATCAGAACTGGCATCACTAGATGAGTAATCAAACAGGTGGCATCCAAACTAGTTTCTGATGTGTGCCCAAAGAAGACATGATGCAGCTGGCAGATTATTTTGCATGCCAAGTAAGTCTGATAAAGAAAAGCAATCCATTCAAAACAAAACCAAAATACCCAAACAGATGAAAAAAAAAAAAAAAAAAGCAAAAAAAAAAAAAAAGCAAGGAGCAATTTTTGAAAACAAAGGAGGCTTTGTTGATGGAAATTACAAGAAGCCTGGCTCTCTTGATTAAGCTTTTTTATGACAAAGAGCCTAGTTCCTGTTTTGGCAAGTCTACCTCTATGAACATTGAGGAACTTCATGACTTTAAGGCTTAGAGCACTCTCTGCAGCTTTTTAGACATCATTATGTCAATCTGAATTTCCAGAGTAACTCAGCCAACAGTAAAGAATAGAGAAAAACTGGATATGAACTTAACAGATACAAATACAAGCAAGAGAACAATGCTTTACTTAAGTGGAAAATTTGGAGGGAAAAGTGTTTGGAAGGAAAACAGCCTATCTCCAATTTATTTTCAGAATAATGATCCCAATCCCTTGAAGAAATGTGATAATAATTTTTGTTCTTTTATAATTTTTCTGTAGTCAGTAGAGATCAAAGTGGCATCATCATAGGGAGAAAAATTCCTGTCCAATACTTAATATTTTCTGTGACGTTATACATAAAAAAAAAGATGTTATCATGAGATCAGTCTTCCTCCAGGATCCATTAGTGTAAGAAAAGGCATCCCAGATGTGTTATGAAGAATGAAAAAATTCCTACCTTTGGTTTGAGATCTCTGAGGATTTGGTTAGAACTGAAATGCAAATACCTCCACAATGAACAAATTGAAAATAACATTAAAATGACAGCTCTTTTGAGGTCTGTCTTGCTTTCAAAATTTCTGAATAACATAGCTAAAAAATTCAAATTGTAAAAAAAAATAAAAGTCTATTTGAAAAATGAAACACACAAAAAATGAGTACTTCAAGCATGTTTCCATTTCAAAGGAGAATTCTAAATATATAAATATATACACACATACACATTTTTCAGCTTTTATGAGTATGGCATTATAAATAAAAATGCTACTTAAAACTTATTCCTCAACTTTTAATTTTCCTCAATCTAATTTTTAACCACTAAACATCAATTGTAATACTAGCAATTACACTTTATTTTTATGGTCACAAAGTGTTTGTCTTTAAAAAAAAGATCACCATATTAACAATTTATTTAACAATTAAATAATATCTTATTTAACAAGGAATTCTAGGTCCAAAGGAAATGTGTTATTTTTCAGTTAGCACATTTTCTTTTACTACCTTATATAGTACTTAGCTACATTTTTTGTCCTTTTTAGCTTATGAAGAATAAAATCACTGTCAGTCAGTAAGAAATTGTCTTATATTACATATAGTCACAACAGTTTAGATACCCACACAATGGCTCTGAAAAATAATGTGATAAAATGATCTGTTACATATATAAAATGGAAGCAAAAACATCCCAGGGCTTCTGTGTCACGTTCTGCTGCTCTAAACATATTTTGTTGCATTCATAGACCATGGAAAACAGGTGTAAAAATGCTGCTTTAAGGGTGAATAAAAATTGAACAAGTTTCTATATCATGAATGGTGTTTCTAAGGTCAGTTGGTAGATGCTCTTATCTTCAGTTGTCAAGCCTCACCTTGTGTAGAATTATCATACCCTTGGGTTACTTTTCCCAAAAGTCTGTTAGTCAAATTCTGCTACCAAAAGTAAAGTTTTTCTGTCAGACAATATAATAGCGTTCCATGAGTACAATGATAACAGTCTCAGCTGAGATCTTAGGGACTGCTACAGAAACAGTTACCCTTTGTAACACAGGAGAAAAAGGGTCTTCATATCTGGATGGTGTTTCTTTGCATTTCCTTTGCACAATTATCAATAATCTAGTAACCTACAAAGCAATGGGTGACCAGACTTGATATTTGATGCACTGCTTTGAACCATATTTTCTAAATATAGACTGAACTTTTCACAGAACCTATATTTCAATACCAAAATACAACCATTTACATGGAATAGTTATCAGCACATCAGCCATCTATCTGAAAATACTGTCAATAAAGCAAAGACTGTAGGTGATATTAGGAAAAACAAATGTTATCAGACATGATTAAATTATACTTTGTGTTTGTTCTGTAAAGAGCACTGTCAAATGTTGAAATAACAAGAGGCAAGAAGTTTTCTGACACCTTGCATATCGATCAAGAACTCAAACACTGAGCAGTTTATTTAATATATGAAACTGATATCCACAATACATATTCTTTTATTTTGCTTTCTCTTTTCTCGTGTGAATTATTTTTGTGCAGAACCTCACTTTCCGCATGATATTTGTTGTTCAGTATTCTTAAACATCACACTGAGTGTCTTTAAACATAAGGGAACACAAGCAACTTGCTTCTTCCTTTGTTAGTACCCTGGAGGTTAAAGTTTTGAGGGGTTGGTTTTGGCTGCTACCCTACTATATCATTTGAAGATGTTCAGGGGTTTCTCTTCCTCTTTACATTGCTTAGTGGGTGGTTCGTTAGCACAGTGAATTTGTGATGTTTCATCCTTCTTTGGGTAGTACCATAAAGCTTTCAGAACCTTTTCATCATTTGAAAATGGCTTAGGTGCCTTTGTGTTGAATACTTGAATGGATCAATGTTAATTTTTATGAGCTAAAGATCTGCTTCATTTTTGGTGCATATTATACGCATTGCCTGACTACATTATTACCACATATTTAAGATTCATATCCATGTGATGTATCACTTTCCTGTGAGGATTCATACCACTGAAGGCACAGTTGGAATTGTTTTAGTGGTTTGTAGACCATTCAGTCATATTAGTTGCTATAAAAATGAGTAGGTTTTGTACTCAAAGTCTGCATGTAAATTAGCAAGATAAAATAAGTGAAGGGTTATTATTCAAGGCTTTAGCTTGCTTTTTGTTTGTTTTGTTGTTTGTTTGGTTTTTTTTTTTTTTTTGGTTGGTTGGTTTGTTTTGGTGTTTTTTTCCCCAAACCAATTAAGGTATGGAGCAAAAAAAATGGCATTTCAAGGACCTATTAAAAGCATAGGGAAAAATGGAACCCAAGTCCCCTGGATCCTACATTTGCAAAGGTCCTACCTACCTTGAATCTTCACATACTTTTTAACCACATATAGATTCATAACATCAGTATGGAATAAAAGAGAAGTCTGACATATTATAGCAGGATTAGAGATGACAACCACAAGGTTTAATACATACAAACCGAGCATCTTTTAGGTATGGCCTAGGGTTCACCTCTTGAAATTTCATGCTTACAAACATCACAGAGCTATCAGATCACAACTAAGAACTGAGAACGGAGAGTAGAAACACTTTCACCTAACTTCTGCCAGTTGAAAATCAGATGCCTGGTTCAGGCATAACATCTGCTCTTCCCCTACAAGTACAAAATCCAACCCCATTAGAGGATAGTCTCCCTGTGTGTGTGACAAATTTCTGCAACCTCTGCAGAGTTTAGTCTGGTATCTTAGCTTAGATATCCAAGTTGTAAGTGACTACAGTGAGATGAAGTGAATCCCATCCCAAAAGCAGGAAGAGAGAGACAGGTTTCTTAAACCAGGCCTTACCTAAACGACTCTCTGTACTTTTCTAGACCTTTCAGAGAAACCAAAACCAGATTCATGTAAGTCACTGTGCTGGGTTTCTGTCATGGGGTTTTTGGTAGTGGGGGAGGGGGTTACAGCAGTGGCCCTTGTGAGAATCTTCTCAAAAGCTCCCCCAGTTCCAAGTCAGACCTGTATCTAGCCAAGGCCAAGCCAATTAGCAATGGTGGTTGCACCTCTGCAATAGTGTATTTAAGAAGGAGAACCAGAGAGGGGGCTGGGGACTTGTGAGGAGGAGTTAGGAGAAAGACTAACACCTATGTCAGTGGAAAGAAGAAGGAAGAAGGAGGGTAAGTGTGCCTGAGCAGAAACCCCTGTACCATGTGGTGAGATGGCAGGGCCACTACCCTGCCACCCATGGAGGTCTGTGGTGGAGTAGAGGCCAACCTGAAGGGTGTGGAGGATCCCACATGATGAAAAGCATCTGCACTTAAATGGAGCCTGTACTCTGAGGGGAGAAATGGCCCCCTCTGTTGTGTTTTGGCACTGAGAGGACTGCAACACATGGGGGTGACCCACGCAGGAGCAGCTTGGGAATGGCTGTGGCCTGTGGGGAGGACTCTCTGCAGTGAGAGAGGAGCCCCATGGAGCAGGGGAGGAATGTGTGGCGTTGAGCCCACCTCCCGAGAAGGAAGGAGCAGCGAGCGGACTGTAACCCCCTTCCTATGCCCCCTGCACCACTGGGGCAGGAGTTAGATTGGGAGCTGAGCTGAGCCCAGGAAGAAGGGAGGGGTAGGGGGAGGTGTTTCCCGGGTGTGGTGGTGCTTCTCATTGTCCTACCTTGTCTGCTGTTGTTTTTGTAAATGTTTGAATTAAAATGTTATTTTTTTCTTCATCTAAGGAGTCTGTCTTTATCCTATGACTGTAATGGGTAAGCACCCCTCCCTGTCCTTATCTTGATTCCCAGCCTTTTCTTTATTTTCTCCTTCTCATTCATGAGGGAGAAGGTGCTCAGTTGCCCTCTGGGCTGAAACCGCTAGTCACCTGTTTTGATTTGTCCTGTGGGGCATTGAGATATTTAAATACATCTTAGAAAAGGTTAAGAAAACTACCACCACAGTAGTACACAGTACATGACTGCCCCAGAAAATGTGGCTAAACAGTCAAATGTGGATGAAGACTTTTTTTTAATTTGGTATTCTATAAATGTGTCAGAATAACATACAAATTTCTAGTATGACTATTTACCTCCAGTATGCTGTACAGAACTGATGATCTTCCTTTCTTGCCTTTAAGCAAACACCATTTTCTGTTGTATCTTATTTCCATTCCAGTTTTTTGTTTTTTTTTTGTTTTTTTTTTTTTCACTATGTTCACATTTCTGTATCCTTTTTATTTTGTACAGTAGAGCTTTCCTTAAGAGCAGAAGCTTAGTTATTTGGTGCCACATTCAGAGCTCGGGTACACCTATATAAATTCAAACTAAATCACCAACATCAGCAGGGTTACTCTGAGAGTAACCTGATGCCACTGTGAGGTGTACTGGTACTCTACATCTAATCACAAGAACACACTTTGACTGATTGGTTCACAATTGCTTTTATGGGGAACAAATACATCTTGTTCTTTCTACTTAAGCAGTGTAATAAAAATAGGATTATTAGAACTATATCAAGTTGTTATGACAACCTGAATTTGGACCCTGAAAATTGTGCCTGGTTTCACTTGAGTATTAATAAAACTTTCCAGTTGAGGAATGCTGCTTAAATTCCAGGTGGGTGAAGCATCTGAAAAGTAGCTGGTGTTGTCAAAATGTGTAGCAGTCACAAAGACTATGAATAGTAGAGACTCATTGCTCTGATAAAGAACAGCAGGACAAATGGGCAATGATCAAGTTCAGCTCCTACACTGGCTGAGTGATATATCCTCCCCCCTGACAAATTTCAGGGAGTGTTACTGCTGTCTCTCAACTGCATACTTTCTCATCCATTCTCAACATTTTGTTGCTCAAGGCTGAAAATCAGAAGATGGTTTGAAGGGCCTGGAAGTTCTAATAACCCCACCAAATAGAAAGAAGAGGTGAAGGAACTATCCTTTCTATGTCTTCTCCTTGTCCATGTTCACACTTCATGCCATGTCTTCAAAGCAGTGAGATAAAAAACAATTTCTATATAATCCCTATAGTTGTAGTAGGAAGATTTCTTTTCTCCCTGCAGTGTAATATATTAAGGTGAACAAGTAGTCAGAGAGCAGGAGGTCCCTTATCCGTCTCTGTCTTTTGTTCAAAAAATGTGTATCTAAGATCTGACCCTTAAACTACTGAACATCAATACTAGGTAGCGAACAACTTATTTTGCACAAATCATTTTTCTTTGGCATAAAATTAAGCATTAAGGCATCTAAATAGTTATATTAAATGTTTTGAACATTGCATTAGGGTGGGGTTTTGTATATTCTAAAGCAGAAAAATATACACTTAATATGGGAAATATTTACTTTATATTTTTCATTAAAATTTTTAAGAACTTGAAAACAATAAGTTGCTTTCAAATTTCCTTTGGCTGGTATTGCAAACAAAACTGACAAAAATATTTTTTTCTAAATTACAGTATTTCATTTGAAAAAAGTACTTCCCTCATATTTCCATTTCTGTAAAGAATATTATTTTTATCTATGACATGCGATTTTATTTTTGAGTTGTTGGTGAGTCAAAAACCTATTATTTCCCTACTTCTATTCATGAAACTTAATTACTAGATTTTACTACAATAATTGAAAATAAAGCTATTCTTTCTTGCTTAAGTTAGTTTAAAATTTTAGTGACCAAAATGATACTGGAAGCATCATATTTTTAATAACATTTCTGTCATTTGAAACAGAGCTAATTATTCTACAGGAATATAAAACAAAAAAATCTTACGGTGAACAAAATGGTTTCTATATAAATATTTACAGATAGATTTTTTTTTCACTGAATAGAAAATTGTCATATTTCTGGTTTATATTTCTGAAATTTTATATAGAACACTAAAATTTCACATCTGTTTGGGATAGCCACAGTGGCACATTTTCAACAGGCCACCCTAAGACAAGAGCTGTAGCTGTAGTTATAATTCATGCCTGGTCAAGGTAGAACTCCAACAGCAAAACCAAGACATGTTCAGAATGACAAGTTTCTACACTGCCTGAGTTTTGAGGATGTGGTACCAAAGTACTGTATATTATAATTGAAGATGATTGTTCCTCCTAATTACTGTACCTGTGGAATCCATGGGAGACCATGAGCAATTTACTGCGCCTCTGCTCAGTGTAACACAATAAATGGTTTTCACCATACACTGAAGTTGTTTCCCATATGATTCATCAAAGGTCTTTGGTGATCCCCAGACTGTGTTCTGATGGGGTTACTAGCAGCTGCTCATATTTACTAGAATAGAGATGATGTCAGATACTGTTGCTGTTTTCTTCTCTCTTTTATAGAATGAGCAATGTTTGCATTGATACATATAGATGACTGTGTGTATACACATGTGTATGTAAATATCCATATATATATAAAATAGGTGCTTATATGTGTATACATATTTATTGTAAAGGAAAAAAAAACAGCAGATTTTTATATGGAAGTCTACAGAGTTATGTTTATGTATGGTATACGCATATCATAAGTGCATGCATTTCCATATGTAATATGTGTCAGTGGGCCTTCCCATGTGTATGTCTATATATGCCTTTTAATTTATTATTTTCTCCTTATACAGATATGTTCCATAATGAAGCAATACGGCAATAGAAACAGGGATTCATGTACAAAGAATATTCTTACCCCATCAGTAAAAATGAGCACATAACTGCTCTCAGTCTTCTTCTCTGCTCTTTTATTCCACCTCCTGCATATCTCTTTTTTGGCTAATTTCAACTCCTAACTTTTGTCTTCTGAATCACACTACATCAGATTACTAAAACTGTCTAGACAGTGTTAATGCCTAGTTTTGGATCCTATGCTGGTTCAGAAGTGCAGTTGTGCCAGATGGTTACATCTTTTCACAAAAAAAAAGGCTTTATCTACTAGAACTAGCATAGCATGAGAAACTGAATATATATTGCAGGGTAATTTTCATTCTCCTAGCAAGATTGTCATCCTAGATTGGTACAACAATCTCACAAGTTCAGAATTACACTTGTTCAATATAAGGTCCAAACCCAGAATAGTTCTGAATTAAAGTACTATTTCTTGGAAGCTTTTCTTACATGAGCTGTTCACAATGGCAACTCAGCCATTGAAACAGTTGGCTTCCCAGGCTACATATGCATCAGTGTGACATATGTAGTCTAAAGCAGACATCTGATGGGAGAGGCAGCAAGCTTCCCCAACTGGGGTCTGCCAAGAAGTAACAGGTCCTGGAGCTGTCACCCAAAAAATTGTCACCCCTCAAGTAATCTATACAGAAACTGGTCAAACCTCTCTTGAACCTGTTTGTTTTGTTGTTTTGCTTTTGTTTGTTTGTTTGTTTGTTTGTTTTAAGTTCACTAGAATTGTTCTGTTTGATGTATTTTCACAAACATTTTGATCTTAAGTAAATGCCCTTGTCACATGAAAGCCTTATCTGTTTGAGGTCTTCAAAGTAATTCTAGCTATAAAACCATGTCTCTTTTTTTATTCTTACTTTTTTATTGGTAAATGTTATTAATCAGTTTGTAATAGGCAAAACACAAGGATAATTCTACAGTGTCACGGTATGCATCTTTAACCTTGTAAGTAAGTAAGGAGTTACAAGACTAAAAGAGTAGGAAATGAATAATCACGTTTTCTTGGAAATAATTTCTTCATTTACAGCTGTAGACTGAGATTTGCTAAAATGATGATTCAGCTGGCAGGGTGGAACGTGATGAGAAATGATAATGAAATGGCTGTAGGCCAAACCCATAAAAACAAGGTAGAATTTTCCACAGAATCATAATTCCAAGACAGACATATGCATAATGCTTTAGACTAAATGTAAACATTTATTGATATTAGTATCCAGTAATCAATAATTCTCAATGCTGGAAGTATTTTGGACAGAGAAGTTCAAGCTATAGCTAAATTTTGCTTTCACTACATGGTTAGAAAATAAAAATATTGCCTCAAGGATAAATTGCAAAGTTTTCCTTCAAGACTTATTCATGAATAATAATAAAAAAAAAAAAATCTAGTGACTCCTCTTAATTTCAGTGCATGTGGCATTAACAGAAGAGTCAACAAATATGGGAAGACTGATGTTAAACTTGCAGTTTTCTCTTCTTCTTGACCTGTTTTCCAACTGCTACCTTGGTCTCATAAGCTTTTTGCTATGACACATAACCTTTCTGTTCTATAACACAGAACACATCTGTAGACCAGTGTCACAATTTACCCAAGAGACCTGTGGTGGCAGATTTTAACTTTTACTGGAAGAGCTTTAGATAGTTTGCCAGGATCTTACACTGCCAAATGGAAAATCTTGTAATGGAGTGGAATTAATAATATATATCACAGATCTTGTCTATTTTTTACTGTCAGTATTGAGTGAGAAAAAACTAAAATCTATTTTTGCCTTTTGTTATCACCTTATGGTTACTGCTGCCTAACACCTGTGGGAAGGGTATCTTGATATTTTTACATAATAGGCAAAGCACCTCAGCATGGACTGCAGCTGCTTCAACAGTGGATGTGTCACATTATTCATTAAATCTCTAATAATTACTACAGATGTTGCTACTTATCCTTCAGTGAGATGTATTTTATTGCAATTGCTGTGTAATATGTTAGCACAGCTGTGATTTTCTGTAATTTTCTCCAAATATTCCCCCAAACTAAACACACACAATCAGAAACACTCACATACATATGAATACACACACATACACGCATATATATACAAAGAGACATAAACACATCAATGCTTCAATTGCTTACAAGTCCCTCTGACTCTGTGGAGGTCTTATGAATCAGCAAAATTTGTTTGATTTGCTGCAGATCAAACAGACAGAGTGGAATGTTTTATAAACACCTTAAAGAAATAGAATTATATAAGGCAACTCTGTATCTTCCTTTACCTTGTAGATACAACCATCAGAAAAAGTCTTACAAATATCTCATAGACAAGAATGTGCTTTACATCAGCCAAAGCAAAAGAAGATACTGAAAAATACCAAACCAAACCAAACACAAAAAAGCACCCAAACACTAATAATAATAATAATAACAACAATAACAACAACAACAACAAAAGAAGGTAACATAAACTTCTTGCATTTTTAACTTTGAACATGAAAGATATGTCAGGGAAGAAACAAGTGACCAGGAGGGAGATGGCACTATTTTTCATAGTAACTTAAAGTTCTGTTAAGGGTTAAAGCACACTGCTCTGACTAAAACTTTAACATTTCTATATCCAATGGTGTAAGACATGACAGAGAACAAAAGCTGGAACTGAAACACATTGAAATTATTTGTCTGAGATATATTTTCAGCACTGTGGATTATCAATACTTAGATTGAATCACAAAAATTTAATGTGTTTTCTGAATTATGGTGTCTTCCCTAGTGTCCTTTTCTGTGAAAAAAAAAAAATGAAATTGAGGCTTATAACTAGGATATATCTTTACTATGAACAGATTTGTTATCATGAAGCACATGATTGAGAAAAGCCAGCAGGGATTCACCAAGGGCAAATCATCGTTGACACACCTGATTGCCTGCTACAACAAAGTTGATGTGGGCTTAGTGGAGGACATTGTCTACCTGGATTTCTCCAAGACTTTTGATACGCTACCCCACAGCCTCCTCCTAGAGAAATTGATCCATTATGGTCTAGACAAGTGGTCTGGGCAGTGGGTGGGGAACTGACTGAACAAAACTGTATTGGGTTTGTTCAGACTTGAGAAGAGCAGGCTTAGTGGAGACCATATGACCATGTTCCAGTGTTTGAAGGGTGACTACAAAGAAGGTGGGCACTCTTTTTTTTTTACGAGTCACATGGAAAATATGAGGGGTAATGGGTACAAGTTATTCCCAGTGAGATTCTGACTGAACACAAAAGGATAATTTTTCACAATGAGAACAGTCAACCACTGAAATAATCTCCCCAATGAAGTGGTGGGTTCTCCAACACTGGAAACTTTCAAGATTTATCAAGACATGGTGCTGGGCAATCTTGTATAGACTGTGCTTTTACCAGGAAAGCTTGGACCAGGTGATCCTTGAGGTTTCTTCCAACCTGGTATTCTATAATTCTATGATTATATGATTCTATGATTCATATAAATGTGTAAGAAAATGTCAAGAAAGGAGATCTCTATATCACAGCTGACTTCAGTAACTGTAATGTTAGGTGAAGAAGTTATATTCTTTTAAAGGAACAGCTACTCTAATGGGTCTTAATGACAGATGATGAGGCGTAAGTTTCCTCTCAGATGACTCTGGTCATCTGAAAACTAAATTCCTAGTTAAGTTCGTGTCATAGACTGTGGGCAATTTCTCTCATCCTAAACCAAGTGTCCAATACTGGTTGGCCTTCTGAAGTTATACATACTTCCTTTTAGAAAACATGGGGAGCCCATATATTAGAAATCTAAATCACAGATTAATAAAATGTAGTGAACTTTAGCCTAGGCTAAAAGACGTTTCTGAACAGTGTCTTAAAGTCCAGTTTCTTCCATTTCAGGTTTGCAGAGGTAGTACAGATTAGATTCCCTACAGTTCTTTTATCAAAAAAAAAATCTCAATATTCAATAAGAATAAAATCTTGCTCTGCAATGGCACATTTCCAGGGCCTCTAGCAGATATCTGTGAGGATGTCATGGTTGTTTTCTAGGATTGCATGCAGAAAAACAGACATAGAACTTTCTCTAAAAACTACTTTTCAGTATCAGTAACTATAGGCAGGAAATTCAGCAGGCTGAAAATCATAGAGACCTATTGCTCCAAACACACGTAGACTCAGTTTGCATCTCTTCAGAAAGTCAGTAAAAGCTCTGCAAAAAGCCTACATAGAGGCTTCCTTTGATGTATGACATAATCACATTCCCATCCATTTAATATAGACCATGTTGCTTTATTAGCATTCTAGTTTCATAAAAAAATATTATGCACTGCAAAATCAAATGCCCTACAGAAGTCTAAGAATACTTCAGCAATGATATTACCTTTATCAACGTAATCATCAAAAGATGATTAGAGTCATCAAAAGCATCCACAGTTAGTTTGCTTGTCCTAGTTCATTGAATCTTTTGTGTTCTAGAGACTGAGCTGTGAAGTATCATTAGTGTGTCAGGGAATAACTATATCTACACTTCTTTAAGCAATCATACAGTCTTTTTTTTTGTTGTTGTTGTTTTTCTCTTACTCTCTTTCTCACTTTCATTTGGTTTTGTTTCTGTCTGTTCATTTTCTGTGGCAACTGAAGAATTCCCTGCTGCTTTCATTATTAATTCACAGAAGGACCATACAGCAGTGAAAGCCAGAAAGCAGAGTTGCTGAAAGATGTTTCTGAGTTTTGTTTTCTTTAATGATTTGGAGCAGCAATAAAAATAATGTCACCCTCTTCACAGTCATTGGAATACAAACCGAAATACTATGAATGTTTAAAAGTCATAAAGATTGTTGTTTAGTTTGATATTATAGTGTATGTATACATAAATTAAAAGCACCTGCACTGTGTACTTTTCAATGCTCATTTCTCACTTTCTCCTCTGCACATAGACAGGTTATTTTGTTTCACAGGAGTGTAACAGTATAATCTTTCTGTTAGTTTGGCAAAGGAATAGAAAAACACACTGGCGTAATCATCCTTATTTTTAGATTTACATATATTTATTAGGATTTTCTCCAACATGTAGTGCTAAGTTTTTTACATCCAGGGGGAAAAAAAAAAAAAAAAAAAAAAAAAAAAAGAGCATTTTGGTTGGTTTTGGGGGCTTTTTTTTTTTGTTGGTTGGTTGATTACTTTGGGGTTTTCTGGGTGTTTGGTTTTTTGGTGGTTGGTTGGTTGTTTTTTTTAACATTACTGCAAGGACTCTTACATCCTTCAGAATGGACATGGAGGAAGCAGTGAATGAGGAAACATTAAAGGTCATTACAGAAGGAGATTGCAACAACAAAACCAGAGAGAGATTTTATTCCATCCTCTCAATGTATCAGGAGCACAGCAGAGACTCAGCAACTCAGATTATATTCCCAGATTATGATATTTTTGTATGTTGATGGGAACTGAAAAATTACATAAATTTATAAAGAACTCAATAAATTCTGTTATTAATTTATTAATAACTTTCAAAAGGTAACTTCTGGATTTCTGCCAGTTGATGAAAGTTCCCATTTTCCTTTCCAGTGATTTCTTTAGGATGTGTTCTTAGTTATGAAGTTTAGAAAACTAAATTGCCCCATAGATTTAGATATCGAAAGGCAAGGACAGCTTCATACTTACTTGTATGTTTCCTTATCTGTTTTTCAATCACGATGATTAAGTCAGTCTTGTGGATGCTGCAGTCTAATGCATACTTTAGGCCTGTCTTTATGGTAGAAACTAACATAATGATGGAGTCCCCTAAACAAGCCTTAGCAGAACTGCTCCATTCCCAAGACCCAACAAACTGACAGCATAAGGGTCCCAGAAGAAAGGTTCATAAATCTCCTCAGTGGCACTTTATCTTCCCAGAAAAGCCTGTTAGTATATGCTCAACACCACATTAATACAACTATGCTGTTTCTACTCCTAGAAATTTTGTTTAGCAAGAGTAGGGAGATCTCAGGCCATATTGGATGAAAGCCTTATTATACCACGCAAAGTACATAATAGACCTGCCCTCTGGCACTCAGTGTCATGTCTTTTGAGATCCTGTGAGGCAAATTGATTTCCTAGGGGTATGCCTTGAGTGACATGACTTGCTTTATACCCTTCAGGAAAAGGACATTTCCTTGCAGTGCTGTTTAGCCCAGTGGGACTGAATGCTGAATGAAGCATTTCCCATGGTAAGAAGGAGAGCAGAATCTAACCTTTAATCGTTAGCACATTGGTGCTACAGACAAGTGTTTACAGGAACACAAGAAATTGCCTTTGAAAGTCAGGCTGCCTGCTTATTTGGATGAGAATAAAGCAAAGAAAACTTCAATTTCTAGATAAAATGCTGTGTATGGTGTTGGACATTTTCCCCTCCCCCTCCGTCTCTTGAGATATGCTGGCAGCTGGGAAGATAATGTGTGTCACTGCAATATCTGCAACATTATCAAAGAGAGCAAGGGAACGGTCACATCCCCATCACTGTAATAATCTGAATCTATTCCTAAGCAATCGTCATCTTTGCCCAGTCTCTGCCTGAATGACAGCTCAGAGTCTGAAAAGGCATCACAAGCTATCCTGGTACGCTATGAGCAGTCAGGGAGGCTGACAGCTGTTTATAATATTCAGCATAGCTAGCTGCTTTTTTCAAACCAGTTTTCAAATATTTTTATATCTATGTACATGTATGTATAATATCTGTGTGGTAGCCTGATGTGCTCTGTATGAATTAAGGAGGATTTCCATCTATGACTTTTTGTGGTATCTTTTTTGTTCTTTGTCTCTTTTTTTAAATAGAAAATCTGTCCATCAAGGAAAAGGTCTCATTGTGCTAGCTACCATGTAAATATTCACTAATATGATGACAGAGTAACAGTAAGGAGAGAAAATAAAAAGTAGGGAAAGCGTTACTATCCCTAAGGGGATGAAGTAGGGAATTATTAGATTAATATTTTAGGACTGAGATCAAAATAAAGTAGGAAGGTTAAGATAGAGCTCAGGAAAGTCTGACCTTCTTCTGTGCTTGCTTTTCTTAGGCCAAGATTTACAAGACACATACCTTATTTAAGCATATGATAATTTTTTTAAGCTCTTTTCTGACATTTCAGTGGGCCAGCCTTTTGCTGATGCAGATTATGACTGCTGATGTGCTCAGGGTGACAATATTCTGCTCACATTTTAAACATCAGTTGTTCATATCAGAAAGCACTATCAGACAAAGTTCATGGGTGATTCCAAAGGCATAAACCTAGGAATACTAAAGGTCAAAGATGAAGCAAAAAAACTACTAAGGGAATCATCCTTTTCCTGTCTTCTCAAAGGCCACAGACAGCTATCTAAAAGTCTGGGTTTTTTACATCATAGAGGTGAAGTAAACCAGTGTGAGAGAAGTGATCTATACTGAAGATAATTTTTTACACAGCTCATGGGCTTAGGTCCATAATCATGACTTAAGTACTTACATTCTTGGCACAGGATCAACTCTGTGCAATAGAGCATACTTTCCTTATAAAATAAGGGTGTGCCTCTGAGTTCCTTAACTAAAATCCTGAGAAAGGTCCCAGGAAAAACTTGAGTTTAGGTTTTGCAGCATACAAGACAGAAATTATCTACAGTGCATTCAAACAGCCAGTCCTGAGTTTGAGTGAGTGGTGGGGTTTTTGGTAGCAGTGGAGAGGGGTACAGTGGTGGCTCCCTGTGAGATGCTTCTTGAAGCTCTCCCAGATCCAAGTCAGACCCACCTCTGCACCAAGGATGAGCGCAACTGTGACTCTCTGATAACATATTTAAGAAGGGACCTGGGAGGAGGAGATGGACTTGTGGGGAGGAGTTGCAACATCTACATGAACACCAAGGTCACTAGAGGAATGGAGGATGAAAGGAGGGGAGGTGTGCCGGAGCAGAGACCCTCCCTTGTATCTTGTGGTGAGACAGCAGGGCAGCCCCTCCTCGCCACCCATGAAGGTCTACAGTGGAGCAGACACTCATTTATAGCCTGGGAGGGGCCTCAGATCGGCAACTAAGGTGGCTGTGCCCAAAGAAGGCTGGCATCTTGTGGGAGTAAGTAGCCCCTGTTGTTGTAGTTCAGCACTGGGAGGATTGCAGCATGAAGGGGTGTCCCACGCTGGAGCAGCTTGGGAAGGGCTGCAGCCCGTGGGAGGGACTCCAGTTGGAGAAATTTGGTGGAGGACTGTCTCCTGTGAGAGGGGGACCATGTTGTAGTAAGGAGAAGAATTTCCCCCCTCTCCCTAGATGGATGAGGTAGCAGCACTGGCTGAACCCTCCATTTCCTGACCCCTTTGACGCTGTGAGGAGGAGGTGGAGATATCAGGAACAGAGCTGAGCCTGGGAAGAAGAAAGGGGTGGGGGAAAGGTGTTTTCAAGATGTGTTAATGCTTCTTACTGTGCTACTCTGTCTGTTACATGTTGTTGTTTTTACTGTTGGTATTAAATTTGTGGTTTTTTCTTCCCCTAAGAAGTCTGTCTTTTGTCTGTGACCATAATGGGTGATTCATCCCTCCCTGTTTTATCTTGAGTCACAGGACTTTGCTTATTTTCTGCCTCCCAGTGCTGGGGGGGGAAGAGGAAAGTGAGCATCTATGTGGTACTCAGTGGCCCTCTGAGTTGAAACCACAACACAGCCACTCTGTTAGTTCAGTGAAAGGAATAAGGCCCCAAAACACCTCTCAGAAGGTGAATATGGAATTAAACACTTTAAAAATGGAGTCCACAAGGAACATTAGACTAAGCAAAAGCTCTCAGAATAAGTGAAAAGAATAGCTGAATTTAAAGTCAAGAAAGTCTTCATTCATAATGCTTAGATATTACGGTCCAAGCACTCACTTGAACCCTTTGTATAGTCCCTTGAAGATTAGACTTCAGATCTGGCTGGCCTGGCTTCCCTTATCATTGCCTAGGTACATGTCTCCACCAGAAGATTGTCTTGTTGGAGCTCGTTCACATTTTCTGGGCTATTTAAAGATTACTTGAGAAAAAAGACTGAGTAGACATGAAAACCCTGGAGGAACAGAAATGACAGATAATCCCACGTAGCTGCTTCTGAAATGAGGAGAAAGCTGAGCAAGGATTTTAAGGTGGTCAGGGTCAACATCAAGATTAGTAAACTAAATCAATTAATTACTTATAGGAATAACTACTAAGTATTCAGGAATACTTAGAGTAATTTCAGACTGTAATCTAGAAACAGATGTGTAGACAAGAAAACAAATATGATATCTCAAACTCTGGTGATGTTAGGGGAACAATCTTTTTTCTCTGCCTGAATTTACTTACTGCAGGAAATTATTTTATGTTAACACTATAAAATAAAGTAAGATACTCAGCTGGTTTTTAAGAACCAAAATTCAAAAGATACCAAACAATTTTTGCCATTATCCTGAGGTTATTTTTTCATTTCTAAATGATCAACTTTTGGCCAGTAAAATTTTTAGATAAACCCAGTTTTGTTACTTGAACATATATGAAGATATACATTACCAGTACTGAGTTTTCTGCCCTAGGTTAACCAGTGTCATCATAACTTTCATATGCAACTCATTCAGTATGTAGCAATAAACAAATGCATCCCACTTATTGCTATAGATTAGGATTGACTTGAAAAATTCAAGTCACTTTCTTAAAGGGAATATGAACCCACTGTTTTGACTTTCCTCAAAACTGGAGTCACCATCAAAATGTAAAACATTATGAACTCTTGTTTTTCTTTGTCTCCTTGTTGAAACTGTTCTGTTTTGCTTGATGTACTTAACAGAGACAAGGACAGAGTTTCCACTTGAATACTGCAACCATTAAGCTCTAAAATGATGAAGTACACTTCTCTAAGAGTATTAAAGCAAAATACAGCAGTTCAGTTAAGAGGAAGAAGAAAATAATCATTCTCAAATACACTGTACCTGCATAGGACATCTTTCAAAGACTACAGTGCTGAATATAATTAGAAGAAACATAGAAAACTCTTCCCATACATCAGTTGAATGTTTCAACTAATAGACTATTGAATACAGTAGGATATCCCCTATCTGCTGATTCCTCCTGCTTTTTTTTTTTTTTTTTAATTATTATTACAAGGAAGAAGATACTTAATTAGATATTTATTTAAAAAAAAAAAAAAAAAAAAAGGCTTGGTTTTGAAGCTAAAGCAGAAGTTGGAAGAACTTGGTATTTCCCTGAAAGAGGCAAATACTCACTATGTGCATTTTGTAAAGAATGTCCTCAAGACTGCAATATGTGGACTTTATTATCTGGCTAGAAAACACAGCTTTAGGCAGGAGGAAATAGCCAGTGTGGTTTTTTTTAAAGGGAAATTATACCTCACGATCATACTGAGCTCTATAACAGTGTCCATCAAGGGGACCCAATAGACTCTAAATATTGAGATTTTCAGAAATTCTTTGAATAGTGAAGTTATGAAGTTGCAGACAAGAAATTTCTAGTAGTCAAATCCTGTGTCCCCAGACTTCACACAAACAAGTAGGCAATACAGTGGCAGATAAGCTTCATAAAGTTAGAGGTCAGATAGTACATAGAAGGAAGATATTCCATTACAGCTGTTCACGTAAGTATGTGTTACAGGGTCAGACTCTTGCTTCCAGATCAACTCAAGTTAATAAAGTAGCCTGTTATTTTCTGAAATGCAGGACAGCATGAAATGTATGTCTTCTTTTGGCATACAGTCTTAGCAGTTCACTCTGGCCTGTTGTCAACAGTGTAGATACAGAGTTCAGCACTGGTTTAGTTGATTATTTAGTTAATCTGTATGCTTTTCGACAGGTTTATTTTCTTAACTATTGTGTTGGGTGTCCGTGCCCATGCCCACACATGTGGGGCTGCCAGGCGGTCTGTGTGGGGAGAGTCCGGGGCTGCCCCGGGCCGGACACAGCCGGTCCCAGCCGGTCCCAGCCGGTCCCAGGCGGCTCCAACGGCCCCAGCGCAGGACACAGCTGAGCCCCTCAGCCAAGCTGGGGGCGCCGGGGGGAAAACAGGTTTCAGCAAGGGCCAAAGGCGGCCCAGGCAGAGGAGGAGGAAGAAGCCAAGGAGGGAGCAGCAGCAGAGGGACCCCGAGGCCGGAGGAGGAGGAGGGCAGGAGGGGCTGCAGGCCCAGAGCAGGGATCCCCTGCAGCCCTGGAGAGACCCCGCTGGAGCAGAGACCCACCCTGCAGCCCGGGGAGGGCCCCACGCCACAGCGCAGTGGGGGGATATTTCCTGCAGGAGCTGCGGCCGTGGAGAGCCCAGGCGGGAGCAGGTTGTCCCTGAAGGACTGCAGCCCGGGGAAGAGGAGTCGGGAGTGAAGGGGTGAAGCTGGGACTGGGAAAGGGAGCAAGAAGGGTGATGTTTTAATATTTGTCTTTTTGATTCCCACCACCCAAATCAGGAATGTATTTATTTATTTGTTTATTTATTGGAAGGAGTGAAGGGATTCAGTTGAGTCTGTGATAAAAGCAAGGTGCTGGAAAGGTGTTGTAATGTTTTGTTTGTTTGTTTGTTTCTCATTATCAAAATTTATTTTTATTAGCAGTAAATTAAATTACTTTCTACCAAGTTGAGTCTGTTTTGCATATGACATTAACTATTAAGAATACTACATGTCTCTATCTCAACCCATGAACTTTTCTATCATGTCTTCCTCTGTCGTGTTGGGGAGAGGAAAGAGTGGCTCGGTGGGCATTTGGCAGCCGGCCCAGGCTAACCCACCATGATTACCTACTAGTGTGGGGAAATGGGAAGTTTATGAGCTCCTGGTGACAATGGGAAAAGATTCTATTCACTTTGATAAGTGAATGTTCCTTTCCCTTTTTAAACATAACTATTGCAGTAGTGGTGTGAGAGTTGTATGTTATCTAGTCACTGGGAATTCCTGCACAGAAATGAATCAGATATATTTTTCCCTTTCCCAAGTACATTAACTTTTCCCAGCTTACTTGGACATAGAAGCACTGTTTAATAATTGGCTTCAACAGAACTGTCTAGCCATGCTGAACACTAATGATAAAGCATCTTAGTTTTCTAGCCCTAAGCATGAATTTAGAATCTCTGTTGCTATGGATGAAGTTTAACATTGAACAGAGTATCACTGAAGAAAATTGATCGTATTAAATTTTCTTGTTTCACGGGTGAGCCATTTTATAGCCAGGCAGTAATTCTTGAGAGATAGGCTGTTAATAACAGGTAGGATGAAGTTCTTGTTTGCTTTATCGTATATACAATTGCCTGCAATGGTAAAGTATCAGAAATATTTGCAAATGGTATAGACTAGTGAAGATGAGATGGATGATAAATAACTTACTTTTGCAGGGTTTTGCACACAGACACACACACACACACATGTATATGTTCATATACATTCAGGAACACTCAGACTAAGACCAGACATTCCCAAGAGATCAAGGAACTTAATTTTATGTTACTAATTATCATTATCAGAAATCAGAGCATCATAGAAGATAATAAATATCATTTATTACTCTGTTTCTTTTTTAAGGGGTGTGTGGTGGTGTTTGTTTTGTTTTAATGGCTGTGTCAGAAGATAAACAAATGTGTCATTGTGTGTTTTTTCAGGGTTTTAGTGGTGACTTCATTATGGATAAAAGGAAGAAAGGTGAATGTAGTCCAATGTGTAAAACACAGGAATAGGGCTCAGAACATACTATGTTGTCTTAACATAGCACTGAATTGCTTTGTGTGCTCAAATCAACTGTATTACATCTCACCCCTTGTCTGCTGATTCTGGAATTCTGCCTTGGGCTCATCCAATGTCTTGAGTATTGGAGCCTGGTAGCTAAATGTATTACAATACAAATAATTAGTAGACAGAAAGTAAATGCATTTTCAGAATTAAAAAAAAAGAAAAATAAATTAAGAAATCACAAAACAATATTTGCTCTTTCGCTCTCTGGTCAACTTCTAAATATACCCAGAAATAGGCAGCCTGAATAAAGATCTCTATTTTTGAAGTTTAATTGACATAATCATATGGTTTGTAATCCATACCTGTGTGTTTCTCAGTGACTGGTTCACTGTGGATATTACAGTATTTGAAAAGAGGGTCCAGAACTACTTATTCTAGTAGAGGGAAATGGATGCTTTCCATCTTTATTCCTTCCCGGTTTTACTACTGTCCTGAGTGCAAAGTGATGGTCTGAATCAAGTTAAGAAACAGGACATGAATATGTCTCCTAGAATAGAAACTGTACTGGTTTTGGCTGCAACAGAGTTAATTTTCTTCATAGTGTCTGGTATGGAGCTATGTTTTGAATTTGTGACCAAAACTGTTAGTAACACAACAATATTTTAGTTACTGCTGAGCAGTGCTTACACAGGATCATGGCTTTTCTGCTTCTCACACCACCCCACCAGCAAGTAGGCTGGGTTTACACAAGAAGTTGGCAAGGGACACAGCTGGGACAGCTGACTCAAACGGGCCAAAGGGATGTTCCATGCCACATGACATGAACAACGACAAAAGCTGGGAGAAGAAGGAAGAAGAAGGGCACATTCGGAGTGATGGTGTTTGTCTTCCCAAGTAACCATTATGCGTAATGGAGCCCTGCCTTCCTGGAGATGGCTGAACACCTGCCTCCTGATAGGAAGCAGTGGATTAATTCCTTGTTTTGTTCTGCTTACGCATGCAGCTTTGTCTGTACCTATTAAACTGCCTTTATCCCAGCCCATGAGTTTTCACACTTTCACTGTTCTGATTCTCTCCACCATTCCACTGGGAAGGAGTAAACAAGCGGCTGTGTGGGGCTGAGCTGCCTACTGGGGTTAAACCACGTCATCTCATCAGAGCCTGACAGCTCCACTTAGCTCATAGCCCTAGGCTGTCCTTGTACTAATTGGAGAAACATAGACATGATTTTTAGGAAGAACTGAACTGAAACTTAACAGAGCCAATTTCTATCAAGTGGATATAAGGAGATCCTAAGTAACTGAGATATAGATATATAGACCTGTACTGAAGACAAGTCATTTGATGGAATGTATCCAAGTAGTACAGGACCAGTGAAGACTCCTTAATCTCTAAACTATAATATTATCATCTTTAAGACCAATACATACTTAACATCCTACTCCAAACAGCTTCAAAAACTGAGACTGTGAGATTTATTCACTCTAAAGTGGTCAGAGCATTCTCATAGCAGATAAGTTACCTGAGTTCTAACACAAATAATATGTATTTGAATACATGAATTTCAAGTGAAGGAAATGCCTCTTCCTGAATAATTGTTATCTCAGTGTTATGGCCACTTCCATAGTGAACACTATATAACTGACAAAGAGGGGATTCACAATCAAAATTTTTACAGTTCATTCTGAGATAATATAAGGCTGCATCTTTTGATAGTAGTTAACAACTCCTCAGTTGCTGTGTGAAATAAAATGCTATCAGCTACAAGTCTTGTACTTCCATTGGAGATATTCTGAACTGAACAGCTTCATGTATTACTTTGGAAGAAAAAAAACTGAAGAGAGGGCTGGTCAGAGCTGATTTTAAGCTGAGCCCTTACTACAGGCTCCTGTCCGTGCAGCATTTACATTTATGCCTGGTCTTCTGCCTCCCCAATCCTGACCTTGACCTTCTTCCTGGGCTTTCTGGCTTGACCTGATCCATCTCATGGCTGTAGACTTGCTGAGTGATACCTGGACTGTGTCTGACCCTGACCACTGCCTCCAGACCTGATCCTGACCTTGACCTACTTCCTTGCACTCTGGCTCTATGTGAGTAAGTCCATGTTCCCAGCAGCCTTGTTACTGTGCTTGGCTCCTGTCTCCCATCTCTTGTGTACCAGCCAGACATCACTGCTCCCAGATGTAAAGCACAAGCCGTCATGAGAAAATAAAGAAGCTGGTGGGTCACTGTGTACAATTAGGATCCAGATGTCAACATTGTATTACATATGATGCTATCTAATGAGTGATGAACTTCACAGTCTTGACTTAAACTGAAAACTTTATATTCACTTTACCTCATGGGACATGCTGTCCTGTAGACTGTTGGTTTTATTTTCCATCCTGTAGGCTGGTTTTGGCATCTTTTTTTTTTTTTTTTTTCAGTTAAAGCACTGATGATTCTCTTACATAAAGTTAGTACCAAGCCTCTTTTGACTCTTTTATATATGTTAAATTTCATCAGAAGAAAATATCTCCTTTCACAAATATTGAGGAGTCATACTAGAATATTTTTCATGTTGGCTGGAAAAGAGCTGGTTGAAGATCTGCCTGTCACAATATGTTGACAATAGATTCAAATGATCTCACACCAGAATGTTTGACATTTTTTGAAGAGATGTATGTCAGCTGACTATAGAAAGCATCATTAGGACCAAATTCATTTAAAACACTCACTACTAAACTTTTCTGGAAGATGAATGCTGGGCCAAACACTATAATTCAACTTTACATCTTCTGATATTTTTATGTAGGACCTGGTTTACCAGTGCTTCAAAACAAGCTGCCAATCACCAAATTGTACTTTGCAATGAAAACATGTTGGATAGATTAAGTGAATCTTTTAGGGACTTCTATGAAATGATGCAAGATATGAAAAGGAAGATTATGATGATGATGAGCAATCAGGGTTGGTTCATGAATAACTATGTGCTTCTCTGAGAGTCTGATAATGGCAAAACTAGAGAAATAGAGATTAAGTGAAGATACTGCACTTTGTAAAGACCAGTGTTATGAAATATGCCCAAATACTTCTAAAAGCGCATTTGGAACTTTTTTCAAAATGTTTAGAGGTTCAGAGACTGAAAATGATGAAAAAGCTGTCCAAATGCAGAGGTGAAAATGGGGACTAGATTTTCACCATTTCAGTCTATTAAACCATGTTATGTTCATTGAATTCCTCCTCAGTTCCCTACCTCCAGCTGGGAGGGCTTGCAAATCTGGAGATAAAGTGCAGTACTACTTTAGAAAAAAAAGAAGTGGGTGGGTAGTTTAAAGTCCTTTAGTAAATCTTTACCTCTCCTACTAAATTTGTTCCTGGCTTGACGTAATATATAAGATGGCTTTCTACTTTTACTCCCAGTAGAAACATAAATGTGACACAGAATTACCACTTTATAGGCCATTTTTTTTTCCAGTTTCAGATTAGATAACGTGATGGACACCTTATCTCTAGAGATGGTCTTTCCCAGAAGAAAACTGGGCACACTAGTAACACTTCCAAGGCTCAAAAGATTTTTTTGTCTCCTTTTCAACAGGAAAATTACAATTCTGGCAAATATTATTGATGGGCAATTTTATCTGACATATATTTTTGCCCCCCTTGAAGGGAAATAGATGAGAAAAAAATAAAATCTTTAGAAAATGATCCTAAATTGCAAGCTCAAGAAAAAAAAAAAATAAAATCCTCTGGCTGAAAGTTAAATTCTCATCTCATTTTTATCCGTTCAATTTCTATGAGGTAGACTGTGAGAGCAAAATATGTAACTTCTTTAGTTTTCACTTCTTCATTTGGAAAGATGTAAGAGGTTTATATGTTCTTAAATAATCAGTCTGATGGACTGAGTTTTCCAAATGTTACTGTGAACATCCCGTTGGAAAGCAAAAGCATGACAGAAGTGATCAGCCAAAAATGAAGTTACTGGGAAGTGACTACTTGCATGTTAAAATTTATAGACTGTTGGAGTTATAAAACTATGAAAGTTTAGCAACAATTCTGATTTGGTGATCATCTGCACACTCTAGTTATTTACATCAGTGTGTTGTAAATTAACAGCTAGTAATGAAACAGCTTCATTTTGATTCAACAGAATTAACATTGGTTTCAAATGCCCTAAAATACGCTTGTTCAGAGGGTGATGGAAAGAGAAGAGGAAAACTTTCAGATTTTGTAATCTATTAAACTGTTTCTTATCTTTAGCTTTGTTATAGCTACATTTTTGCTCTCTCTTGTACATTGATTTTGCAGGAGATCCGATGAGAATATCTAAAGTGAGATGAGTGAAGTTAAACAAAGGAGAAGCCATTTCACTGGCTCTTTTCAGTTTTCATTTTTGTTTTCACTTTGCATCTGAAAAAGGATAAATTTTCTGATCTAAACAGGATTTTGTCAAAAATGTGTGTTTGTGTTCTAGTTTGTTGTACCCCAGTCTGAATAACACAGGCAGGGTCTTGGAGCCAAACCTTTTAGTCTCAGCTAAGCACCTGGTCACCCTGCCTTTCAGTCCTTACTTACCTGACACATCTTTGTCCCACACAGTGTACACAAAGACATAGACACATATCTGTGTGTGAGCATACATAAATACTTCTATATAAAAATAGGAATATTTTTCTCCTGGAAGCTTTGTGGAAACTAAAACAGTGAATGAGTGACAGAATTATTTCTGCTACTGTTAGTAATAAATAAACACTAACAACTTAAAAAGCAGAAGGAAAAAAAAATACTTTTATTTTTAATATTTTCTTTATTTAAAATTATATTTAGCAATTTGGGAAGTTCATAACACCATCAGGTTTTGTTGTCTATGCTATGGATTCCTCACATCCACATCAATTCAACTACAGAAAGTTCAGCTTCAAGTAAAAGACTGTGTCACATCCTAACGGATGATGGGTTTTCATGTTTTCCTTAACTCTCAGTTGTTCCATGGCAATTTGGTCTGCCAGGGCACAAGGATTACAATACTTAAATAATTTAGATGGGACATGCTACTACAGTATATCTCCACAGCTGTACAGGTAATGCTGTGCTGTACATGGCCTCTTGTTAGAAAATGAATGAAGTTCAAGATTTTGCATGTTCTCTTCAAAGTATTACAGCAGTTGGCTCAGGATACTTAAGGAAAAAAAACATCACCTAAATCTCTGAGATGAAGAATCTGGTTGACAGTTTCAGTCCCTCTGCACAAGGCATCTGTCTGCAGATACAGGAAAGCAAATGAGAGAAAAATGGAATATTTTCAGCGGACAGTCCAAGGCTGAGAAGTAATTCACTTCAGAAACTTGGAACTGTGATAAGTGTCACCACTTCTCACTCTAAGTGCTTTCTCTAACAATACCTAACAACATGCTTCTGAAGAAAAGGAAAACGCAAAGCAAAATAAGTCACATCATTTCAGGTAGTTCTCTCTCAGGGGTGGTTGAGAGAAAAATAAACAGTCAAGAGTTGTCATATCATTTAAAACACTGTGAAAAATATTTGGATACTAGAAGGATGGTCTGAAATAGAATAGAATAAGAGTAAGAATAGGATAGAATAGAATAGAACAGAACAGAACATAGAATTTAATATATGGAAAGGGTACTGTCTCATGTGCAGGAAGATAAACATTCTACTTGTTGTATATAATAACTTTATACCTAAAGGAGAAACATGCACTGGCAGCATGCCATGATGGGTGATTTCATCAATATTATTCAGTACTTTCTTGTGTTCTCCAGTCTGTAATCACATGCTTTATGGTATAATTTCTTTAAAGTGAGATTGCATGTTTTGTGGTGCTTGTACAACACCTAGTTTAATAAGCTTTTGTTTCTACAGTGGAATTAGTCCTATCACAGTATGATAACTGTGTCTGCTAAGAGCAGTCAACCCATATTTCATGTTCTTTGGCTGTAATATATAAAAGGCTTAGAGATGAACCAGTTTGGTATAGAGTTCAGTAGGACTTCGGTGTGACCTGTTCAGATATAAAACATTTACCTCCTCCTATCTGAAATAAATGCTCACTGCTTCCTCATGTAGGTCCAGTACTGTATTTGTTAACAAGTACAAGAATCATTGTCTTGTTTCCTGTTGACTTCTTCAGTGTTTGTTTCAGAGCTTTTTTTCCATGTTTTCTCCCCGATTAATGATCTGCTCTTGTCCTATTCCTTTGCCAGAGTGAATCTCTAACTTGATTTCTTCACTTTAAACACAAAATTACTTATGGCAGTGAGATTTTTTTTTTTCTTTTTTTTTTTATTAATTCTATCACAATTTTATTCTACATAGGCACATATATTTCCTCTTTCTGCTCTCACTGACAGCTCTGAAATGGCTAACAATGAAAGTCTGCCTAAGAGGAAAAAGGGAGGAGGGGGAAATTTTAGAGACACTTAACTTGCTGCTTGACTTTTGATTCAGTTTATCTGATGTTTGTTGCTGTTCCAGATAGGTGTCAGATTCAAGAAAAGTAAACATATCTAAAAGCAAAACGCATTTTTATGAGCAATATTTTTGATTTGTCGTCAACACCACAATACTTCTCTGCTCTCACTGTCTAAAAAAAAAAAAAGGAAGAAAGAAAATTCTTTATCAAATCCCAAACATTGCACTCAATAAACTTATTTCCTGGAGAAAAGCTGAGGAAATAAATACAGTGTTCAGAATGGGCATGTTGCTTTCTGTGTTCACACTGCACTTCTCCATCTGCAAGATAAGCTCAACTGTTAAGGCACAACAGTAGCATAGAAATGATGAAAGAGCCACACTTTGCCAGCCCCTGTACCCAGTCCTCCCTTCAACTAGTACAATGGTGAAGCACAAAAAATTCATAACAGATTGTAGTGAAACAAGAATGAAAAAGGTAGAGGAATACAGCTCTAATGAAAGACATGCAGATACTGAGGCAAGTCACGTAGTGGTATAGGACAAATTATAGATGTATTTTGCATAGGAACAAAGCAATATGCTTGTCATGACTCCTTTAAATTTTGTTTTCCTGTGTTTGTATGAGGAATATTTTGCTTTCTGTACTTTACTTAGAACGAATAATACCAAAAAAGAACACAGTAGTGTCCTAAGAAATTTTACTAAGTATATGCAGTCATGGGAGGCCTAGCTGCATAACAACTGCTGTAGCTGCTAGCTTTTTCCAATTTTGTTAGCTCTTAAATAGTCATATTTGGGTTTTGGAAAGATGTGGACTGAGTAAAAATGTAGCTGGAAAAGAAAACATGTTATAAATCATTGACCATTGTGCATGATAGCTTTGTTTAGAAGGAGCTGCAAATTAAGTATTCTCTGATATATAAAGTACTTGCCATAAGTTACCATGTGTAGTGCTCAGTTGTATATAAATCACACATTACAAATCTTCGCCTCCAATCTATACTCTGAAGAAATGGAAAACTAGCCTGAAAATGTGTTATGGCCAGAGTCCATCATGGATTCCACCTCAATGCTGCTGTGACACAGCCATCTTGTAAAGAAGATACTAATTGGAATGACCCAGGAATGGAAAGACTGATCTCAAAGAAAGAGGTCCTTGTGGTTCCTCTCCAGGCCTCAAAATTTACTGGGCTGTTACTCATATTATTTCAAACAAAAAGAAAAAAAAAAAAAAAAAAAACCAAACAGCAAAATCATAACACATTCTTAAGCTATTTGTCATGAAAAATAGTCTGAAGGGGGAAAGAAAAACAAACAAAAAACAAAACAAAACAAAACAAAAAAAAAGAAAAAAAAATGTGAACGCCTATACAACAATCAGCTAACTTATCATAATGAAATCAGATTTGTTTGTACACATTGCCATTATTCTTTCCAGCAAAAAATGTTTCTCTATCAAGTGTACCTTGGCAACTTTGGGTAGTTTCTGTTCAGCTGAGACACACGATATTTCTGAAAAAGTTTGAACACCACTGTATTGGCAACCATTGAGGCAACAGACACCCACTTGGACACTAATGAACTGGGGTGTGAGTTTTGTTCCACAAAGCTAAGTATGACAAATATAGCCTCAGGAGATGAAGCAGAAGTGTGAAAGACATGACAAATGTCAGTCTGGATTTTTTTCGCTCTTCAAGTAAATGAAAAGGATGTGTCTAGCATTTCTAGGTTCTGTTTAACATGGGCAGTTTAATCATTCTCTCTGAAAAGAAAGTGGCCTCAGCTCTGTGGATCTGCTTCAGGAAGGAAAATACCCAGAACTGATGAACAGCTTTAATATGAAGTATTATGGTTGATAAAACCAAGAAAAGCAGGATTTTTTTTTACATTGTAAATTCACCTAGAAATTGCCTTTCTTTTAACTGTGCAATAGGTGGTAAAAAAAAAAAAAAAAAAAAAAAAAAAAAAAAATATTAAAAAATCATAGAATGGTTTGTGTTGGAAGGAAATTTTAAAGATCATCAGGTCCAACTACCCTGCCGTGATCAGGGACATCTTTCCCTAGATGAAGTGTCCTGGGTTTGAGTGAGTTGTGGGGTTTTTTTGGTAGCAGGGAAGGGGGCTATAGTTGTGTCCCCCTGTGAGAAGCTTCTCAAATCTCCCCCAGCTCCAAGTCAGATCCACCTCTGCACCAAAACTGATCCAGTCAGCTGCACCCCTGTGATAGCATATTTAAGAATGGACGTGGTGAGGAGGAGTCGGACTTGTGGGGAGGAGTTGCGCCAGCTGTGTGAACACCAAGGTCAATGGAGGAAGGAAGGAAGAAAGGAGGGGTGTGGTGTGCCGGAGCAGAGACCCCCCTGTATCCTGTGGTGAGACGGTAGGGTGGCCACCCCTGTCACCCATGAAGATCTATGGTGGAGCAGACAGTGGTTTATGGCCTGTGAGGGGTTTTGTGTGGATGACCAAGGTGACTGTGCCCAAAGAAGGCTGAGATCTTGTGAGAATAAGTAGCCCCTGCTGTTGTAGTTCAGCACTGGGAGGATTGAAGCATGTGGGGGTGTCCCATGCTGGAGCAGCTTGGGAAGGGCTGCAGCCCATGGGAGGGACTCCAGTTGGAGAAAGTTGGTGTCCCACACCAGGGCAGTGAGGGAAATGCTGTGGCCCATGGGAGGGACTCACATCAGAGATGGTTTGTGGACTGTCTCCTGTGAGAGGGGGACCACCATGAAGCAGGAGGAAGAAGTTCCAGAAGCTCCCCCCACTGAAGATGGAAGAAGCAGCAGCACTGACTGCATCCCCCATTTGCTACCCCTGCGCCGCTGGGGGGAGGAGGTAGAGATATTGGGAGCAAAGCTGAGCCTGGGAAGAAGGGAGGGGTGGAGGGAAGGTGTTCTCAATATATGGCAATGCTTCTCACTGTCCTACATTGTTAACTTTTGTTGTTAGTGTCTGTAATAAATCTACTTTTTTTCTTCTCCTAACAAGTCTGCCTTTTGCCCATGACCATAATGGGTGATTTTCCTCTCCCAGTCCTATCTCAAATCCCAAGCCTGGCTTATTTGTCCCTTCTCATCACTGGGGAAGAAGGGAGGAGTAAGCAGCTGCATGGTGCTCAGTTGCCCTCTGAGATCAAATCACGACATGAAGTCACTCAACCCTGTCGAACCTGACCTTGAAAGCATCTGCAACTTCTCTGGGCAACCACCTGTTCCAGTGTCTCACCACCCTTGACATAATAGATTTCTTTGTCATGTCCAGTCTAAGTCTATCCTCTTTCAATTTAAAATCATTTCCCCTTGCCCTGTCACTACAGCCTAAAAAAAAAAAGACTGAAAAAGTCTCTCTCCATCTTTCTTATAAGCCCCCTTTATATATTGAAAGGCTGACACAACATCTTCCCAGAACCCTCTCTTACTCAGGCTATACGACCCCATCTCTCTCAACCACACTTCACAGGGCAGGTGTTCCAGCCTTCTGACCATTTTCATGGTCCTTTCTCTGGACCCACTTTAAGAGGTCTATGTCTTTCTTGTGCTGGGCACATCAGAACTGGAAAAGTCATCAGTTCTAAATTTTATCTTTAAATAGCATTGATATAGGAAATGGTCAAGAATAATTCTGTAAATTATGGGCAAATTGTAAATTTAAAAAAATTAATATTGTGTGCTAGAAACTTGTACCCCATAACATGTTTGTCATCCATTAGGGCAAAAGATTGGTCCATATCATTTATACACAGTAGACATGAACCTTGCTCACTAGAAGATCTAATCTTGAACACAGGAAAATTTTGGTTTTGTCATGAAGTTTGATCCCAAAGAGTGTAACTGGTATGCACAACTTGGTTACCTCCAGAGCATTCCCCAGAGGAATGGTGTAACTTGCACTATTTTTTAACAGCGGAGTTGGTTTAAGGGTAGTCCCCCTGTACCCAGCTGTTAATTAGTATCTGACCCTGTAGTTTGCGTTCTTTCAATGGTGTTGCAACAAATATTGATTATAAATTGAATAAGTAAAATGATTTGCAAGTCTTTAGGGGCAGAGGGCAGGAAGAATTATTTTTAATACAGAATTCTTTACAAAACCAGTTTGGAGCACATCCTCACTCACATTTTTATTGCCAGGGAATGAGAAACTCTTGCAAACAGCCATGAAAAGTGTAAATTTCAAACTCACCCTCAGTGCATAAGATCATAATTTATAACATTGTGGTCTTGACTAAAGGGTGATTTTCTGTTGTAGGTTGATTTTCTGTTGCCTTTTGTGTTTCCAAAAAAGGAACAGATAAGTATAGAGATCATGGTGTGGTTCGAGTTTGCTGCAAGGATGAAAATCTGACCAATGAAGGCTTTCACATAAAGTTGTAAAATGTACCAGAAAAGTAGCACAATGGACTAGAGTGTTTATTCAAGAGAAAATGAAGAGAAGTCTGGAAGCCTCTGCGTGAACTTCAGGACTGGTTTCAGAATGGGAAAATTGCATATAAAAGAGCAACAGCATGGTTAAAGAGGAAAGATGATAGAAAAGAAGAAAGAAATAATATATACAAGAACATCTACAGAGCAAGCACTACAGACAATGAAATTTCTGTACCTAATCCAGCTATGAAAATAAATTAAATCAGTGAGACACAAGTAAAATATTTGTTCACCGAAACAGAAAATGTAACAGTGACAGAATATAAACTGCTGATACAGCATGTGAAAACTGCTATGAGGAGATCACAGGGACGTGGTACTAGGAGGTATGACTGTAGAGCAAGTTGTGATGGGTTTGTTATGTTCGTTAGAAGTATAAATCAGCAAGGCAGTCACAAGAGGCAACTTTGTTCCTTGATGTTGTGATACTTTGAGAAGGAAGAAAGGATTCTGTAAATTAATGAGAATCTGGACAACATTTTTAGGGAGGCTTGTATTGGGGTTTCTACTGGCAATAAATGAAATATTGGTAGGTATCTGTTGTAGAACTCATTAGATTACATTTTTTATGGACAGAATTTTGAGGAGTATCTTAAAAAATGTTCCCCTAGCATTGATATTGATACCAGTACTGTTTAGCAATTTATGAGAAAAGGTAGTGGTACAAACACCCGAGGAACTGTCAGAAAACAGAAGGGTTAGAATGTCTTACTGACAAAATGGATTAATTTATGAACAGAAGTAATAAATGCAAAATGAACTCTGGTCATATAAAATGTAAAGTCAGGCAATTCAAAGATAACAAATCATTAAAATTAGAGTGGACAAATAGTGAGAAACTTGGAGCAGCCGAATTTAACACATACATAAAAGAGGACTGTGTGATCAGCTGAATTATGTAGCAAACATCTTGCACCATTGTGTTAGGCCAGGATGAAAGCTTATTCAGAATAGTGTTCTCATCATTCTTTATTTGCAAAAAAATTGAGTTGAAAGAGGATCTTGTGGAGATAAATGTTACTAGAGTAAGTACAATGAGAGACAACTATTTGCTTATCTGTATTGCATATAAAAATAATTGTTTTGTTCTGTCAAGAGAGGCTAACAATATTATACATTAATATACTGGAAAAAGAAAGGATCAGAAGGGGGGAAAGAAGCCTCTATATTAGAAAGTACTGTCATCAAAGGAGACAAATCAGCAGAGCTTGGCTTTGAAATCTACAATGGTGGTTATCCCCAGTCAAATTATAACAGTGAATTAATAAAACTTGGTGAATGTCATAAGAAGACAGAAACTACTTTTCATGTTGAATTTTGAAAACTAGTTCTATTGGGATATTTGAAATGAAATAGCTATCTTATTATTTTCTAGTGCATGCTGGTTCCAGAGCCATTTCACTGAAGGAAAGGTAGACTTGCAGGCTATCCACAAAAAAAATCCACGAAAATCCTCTCTGTATTCGGAGCATGACTGGGCTTTTGCTATTTAGACAATATCTTTCAGGGTACCTCTATTTCTCAGTTGTGCTTGCCTGAGTGTGTTACCATGGTGATTAGGAGAGTCTGGGAATTAACTTTGTTTTATGATTATTGTGGAACATTCATATGCGAACTGATGAGCTGTATTTCAGAAACAGACCTTGAAGAGACAATAACCAATTGGGGATTAGCAGCTATTCCACCCTAAAAAGTAAAGAGCAACTTAGATTAAAGAGGGCCAGTTCTGTAGATGATGGATTGAACCATTAGTGATTTCACTCAAGTCATACCTATTTAAATCAGCCAGAAATCCAACTCAGTATGCTGTTAATTTCCCACCAAAAAGCAATAGGATATGTAAACACTACGAAAATGAAACATCAAAACCGGTTAAACAAACTAGCTGCCAAATTGTATATGTTCTGAAAATGACCCCTATCCTGAAACACCCTGGTCTGTTAATGAAAATATTCCCTTTGCTATTTCAGAGTTGCAACTGTTTTTTCACTTTTTAAAGTGTGGATAACAATGACAACAATAGCATTCTCTGATTATATGTAGAGAAAAAAGATTCCTCCTTATCTGAAGTAATGGGAGCCACTTTTTCGGAAGTAAAAGAGCAGAATTTTAGTACATATTATCCAGATGGATATACACTTCATATTATACTTAGATATTTGTCTGTTCTTCAAACATTTGCTACTCCACTAACAACTGAAAATAATCTTTAGCAGTATCTTTGTAAATGGAGGAGACTGTTGACACGAGGAATGCCTAATTAGTGAAAATGTAGAAAATTTGGTGTGGGAAATACCACACCAGAAGTGTTTTTTGACCCTGGCTGTCTGCCACATACACGCTCAGCTGCTGTCTCACTCCTCCTACTCAATAGGACAGGGGGTGAAATACTTGTAGGTCAAGATAAGGACAGGGAGATCACTCAACAATTAATGCTGCAGTCAACACAAACTTGACTTGGGGAAGATTAATTCAATTTATTGCCAATTAAAGATAGAGTAGGACAGTGAGAAAAATAAAAATAATAAAAAAAAAACAAAACAAAAAAAAAAAAAAAAAAACAAAAAACAACCAAAACCTTTCCCCCCCCCTCTTCACAGATTCACCTTCACTCCTTGATTGTCAACTCTTCTACCTTCTGCCTTCTGAGTAGTACAAGGGAGATGAGGAATGTGGTTTGTGGTCAGTTCATAACACTTCTTCTCTGCCACTCCTTCCTCCTCATGCTGTTCCCCTGCTCCTGCACAGGCCTTCTCTGGGGGTTACAGTCCTTCAGGAATGGACTGCTCCATTGTGGGTCCACCACAGATCACAGGTCCTGCCAGGAGCCTGCTCATGCCTGAACTCCTCTGCACAGGCTACAGCTCTTAGCAGGAGCCTGCTCCAGCATGGGCTTTCCACAGACTGCAGTTTCCTTTGAGGTACATCCACCTGCTCCAGTGTGGGGTCCTCCATAAACTGCAGGTGTATATCTGTTCCACCATTAACCTCTATAGGCTGCATGGTCACAGCCTGCCTCACCATGGTCTTCATCATGGGCTGCAGGGGAATCTCTGCTTTTGTGCCTGGAGCACCTCCTCCCCCTCCTTCTTCACTGACTTTGATGTCTGCAGGTCTCTTTCTCTCACTCTTTTTTACTCCTATTTCACAGCTGCTGCACAGCGTTTTGCACCCCTTCTTAAATTTTTTATCACAGAGGCACTACCAATGTCACTGATGGGCTCAGCTTTGGCTAGTTGTGGGTCAGCTGGAACCGACTGGAGCTGGTTCTGTCAGACATGGTGGCAGCTCCTGATTTCATCTCACAGAAGCCACCTCTACAACGCCCTGGTACCAAAGCCTGACCACATAAACCAAATATAATGACTTATGTCAGAGAGGAAACTAAATTCCCATAACATTCCTTTTCCTCACATGTAGGATGCTCTAAACCCTTAAACCACTTATTGGCCCTTTGCTGGAGTAGGTCCCTATCTTTCATGTATGGGGAGTCCAGGACTGGACACAGCACTCCAGGTGTGGTCTCACCAGTGTTAGAGCAGACGGGAAGGGTCACCTCCCTTGACTTGCTCACCTCACTCCTCATACTGCATCCCAGGATACTGTTAGCCTCACAGGGCAAGTTCTTCTTTCCCAGGTGTAGGACTTTATATTTGTCCTTGCTGAATTTCATTAGATTCTTGTATACCTATTCTTCCAGCCTGCAAGGTCTCACTGAGTGGCAGCCCCCTACTTTCAAGAGTATCAACTGGTTCCCCTAGTTTGGTGTTGTCTACTAACGATGCGAGTTCACCCCATCTCTTGTTCCAGGAAGTGATGTTAAACAGGAAAAGTCCCAAGATAGACATCTGTGGTACTCTTCTTGTAACCATTCTCTAGGTTAAATATGATCCCCTAACAACTGTTCTCTGAGGCTGAGCACTTAACCAGTGTTTTATCCATCTGGTTGTGCACACTTGCTAACTTGAAGAGCTGAATATTTTGAGAGACAATGTCAAAAACCTCTCTAAATATCAAAGTAAATGACATGCACCACGCCTCCCCTGCAAAAAATCCAGACAGCTTTTCACAGGATGCAACTTGGTTGGTCATGCATGATTTACCCATGATAAATTAATGTTAATTGTTACAAATTGCTTTCTTTTTTTATGTGCCCAGAAATGTCTTTCAAGAGGATTCACTCTGTGATTTTCCCTGGGGTGAGGTGACTGTCCTTTATTTTTCTGCATTGTCACCTTTTGATGACGGGTGTGACAGGTGCTTTTCTCCAGTCATCAGGGATCTTCTCCAATTTCCACACCCTGTTGAAGATGGTAGAGAGTGGCTTTCAAGGACATTGGTTAGGTCTCTCAGCATCATTGGATGCAGTCTCTTGGGTCGCACAGCTTTATAGGGATTGAGTTCTCTCTAGGAATCCCTGACTCTACTCTCATTCATTGCTAGTACTTCTCCTTGAATCCTTTCTCTAATCACGGATGTTTGAGGAAAGAGGACACCGATTACCTTGTATCTCCTATATGTATGTCTTAATGGTCTGGTTGGAACCCATTTAATTGCTTCGTAGTCATTCACTGTACCAATAACCAATGCAAAAACTAGATGACAGGGATATGTGAAAAAAAAAAAAAAAAGAGTACAATATAGATATTGTTTTAAAACTGTTGAGATTTTTATTTACATTTGGGATTTATTACCTTAATTTTTCATCCTTCTGCTCTATTTTTCCCCACCTTTTCTGTTTTGACATTAAAAGAAACACAGTAGGGCTTAAAAGCATGCTGAAACTGATTTAAAAGACCCATAATTCTTCCTTCCCCACACCACATCCAGAAAAATTAGTTTAAGTTAATTGTAATCTGATGCTTATTTGATTGTTCTTTTTCAGTAATCAGGGTACTTGAACTCTGATTCATATGCACAGCTCTGTTTTGAAGTACACTTGAGGAAGAAAAGAATTCAGACCTTGGTTTTCAAGGCTGAACACATCTCACAAAAGCCAAAAGGTTCCACTTTCACAAATCTCAGCTATGAGAATCTTACTAATTTTTCAAATACAAGATGAAATTGTTTTTTTTTTTTTTTTTTTTTGATGATATGCATAGGATCAAGCTTTCAAGTAATCTGTGGAGTTGCAGAAAGCAATTTACTTGTTATTAGGAACAAATTCTGATGATGAGGTCAGTGTTAGTTGTACTTGACCATGATCAGGGTTCAGAGGAGAGTGGCAAGAATATTTCTTTATCTATAAAATGCTCCTTTAAGTGAGGGAATAAAGAAGCACAAGCTATTCTATTTATCAGACTGAAATGTAAGAAGCAAAAACTACCTTGGGAGGGTAAGGTAGAAGGTAAGTTTCCACAGGGTGTGTTATAGAGGTTAGTCTTCATTTTCACAATGCTGAGATCTGTTATTCCCACCAGTGAAAATCAGGGTTTGCATACCAGGGAAAATCAAGAGTTTACTGTGGGATGAAGGAAATAGTTCTTCGGATGAGGAAATTTAGGAGCAGAGTAGGGACTAGGACATTTTTATATGTTGTGGTTTAACCCCAGCCAGCAACTAAGCCCTACACAGCTGCTTTACCCCCAGTGGGATGGGGGAGAGAATTGGAAGGGTAAAAGTGAGAAAATTTGTGGGTTGAGATAAAGGCAGTTTAATAGATTAAGCAAAAGCTGTACAAATAAACAAAGCAAAACAAGGAATTCATTTACTACTTCCCATTGGCAGGCAGATGTTCAGCCATCACCAGGAAAGCAGGGCTCCATCACATGTAATCGTTACTTCAGAAGACAAACACCATCACTCCAAATGTTCCCCTCTTCCTTCTTCTTCACACAGCTTTTATTGATAAGTATGATGTAATATAGTATGAGATATGCCTTTGGTCAGAGTCACTTGTCCTGGCTGTGTCCTCTCCCAGATTCTTGTGCACCCTCAGCCCACTCACTGGTAGGGTGGGGTGAGAAGCAGAAAAGGTCTTGACTCAGTGTAAGCACCACTCAGCAATGACTAAAACATCCCTGTATTATCAACACCGTTTTCAGCACAAATCCAAAACACAGGTACTATGAAGGAATTTAACTCTATCCCAGCTAAAACCAGCACACTATATCAGGGAATATTGCATTTCAATAATACATCCTTATGATCTGTGTGTGATCTGGCTACTTTGCTGACCTATCTTTCTGCTAAACTGAGCTGGCTGGCCCAGTGTGTTCTGCAGCATAGCTATCAGTGACAGTGCAGACATAACCATAGAGTCAGTGGAAATGGAGGTACTACACTGGAGAAATTAAACTTGGATATTCTTGTGAACTTCCCATGGAAGACCTTCCCTCCCTCTTTAGTTTATTATAGCAATCTAGAAAGATGGAAATGCATGTAAAGATCTCATGTTATAGGGATGATGAGGATCCTGAAGAAATCTAACAGGTAAAGGCAGAATTAAAGACAGTGAAAGGAAATTATGTTCAGAAGAAGTTTAAATTTTTGAATTTTTAAGACTGTGTAGGGGGTAATGTTTGAGACAAAGACTGTGAGTGGTTTCCCATGCTTTAATTGAAGAATAGTAAGTTCTGTATTTTGTCTTCTTCAGGTCTGTGGTATTTATCTAGAAACAAGAGCAGAATTGGATAATCATAGTTCTATTGAATCAGATCAAAGGTCTGCCTTGTCTGAAATGTTGTTTACCAGCAGCAGATAACTACAGAAGTCTATAAAAACACAGTAAATGTATGTGGTATCTTCCCTTCTCACTTCCTCATTATATATGCTTTCCCAGCCTCCAGCAATCTGTGGATGAATGAGTATATATAGGAAGGACTCTGTTATATATGAATATACTCGACTGCAAGTAATCTTCACAACTTCGATTTCTGGAGATTTTGGAAGCAATTCCTGAACTGAGAAAAAAACTCCACAACTCATTACATTTCATGAATTAAAATTTTGCAGAAATGTTCATGTACAAAACATGGTATTTTTTGAGCATTTTAAAATGTTTGCTTCAGTAATGATATTTTGACCATCAAGAATCCCATAAAGCCAGGGTTTTTTCAGTATTATTATATTGATTTTGTATGAGTAGTGGGGTTTTTGGTAGCAGGGGAGGGGGCTACAGCAGTGGCCCCTGTGAGAAGTTTTTCGAAGCTCCCCTGGCTCCAAGTCGAACCAGCTTCTGGCCAGGACTGAGACAATCAGCAATGGTGGCTGCACCTCTGTGATAACGTATTTAAGAAAGGGTAACCTGCAGCGGGGGAGGAAGGAGTGACAGAGACAACGGGTGATGAACTTACCATAACCCCCATGCCCTGACCCCTTCACCACTTGAGGCAAGATGGTAGAGAAATCGGGAGCAAAGCTGAGTCTGGGAAGAAGGGAGGGTTAGGGGAAAGGTGTTTTTAAGATGTGGTTGTATTTTTCGCTGTCCTACTCTGATTGGTAAACTAGTTGTGGTGGTGTTCAAATTAAATTGCTTTTCTTTTTTCCCAAATTGAGTCTATTTTTGACTTGTGACCATGTCCTGGTTCAGGCTGGACTAGAGTTCCCGTTGGTCTGGCAGCAGGAGGAGTGCTGCAGCACACTGAGACCCCAGGGGCTCCCCAGGTCCTAGTGCCCTCACCTGTGCGCGGGGGCAGGGGGAGCACAGCTGGAGGGCTGGGCCCGGATTGGCCGATAGTCCATGTCATGTGACATTGTGCTCACTATATAAAGGCAGGAGACGACTGGGAGGGGCTGCCACTTCTGGGAGAGTGGCTGTGGTGCCTTTGTGTTTGGGATCGCTGGCCAGGAGCAGGTGGGGGTCGGTTGGTGGGTGGTAAGCACCTGTATTGTACATTACCTGTTTATACTGTCACTGTATTATTCTGTTACTGTTATTAAACTGTCTTAACCTCAACCGTGAGTTTCCTTTACCCCTCTGATTCCCTCCCCATTCCCGAGTGGGGGGAGGGTGAGTGAGTGACTGCGTGGTGTTAGCTCAACCATGACAGGTCATAATGGGTGAGTCTTCCCTTCCTGTCCTTGTCTTGATCCCTGAGATTTTTGTTTTATTTTCTCCTCCCTGTTCCACTGAGGGGCAGGGAGGGAGGAGTGAGCGAGCAGCCACATGATGCTCAGTTGCCTTCTGGGGTTAAACCATGAGAACAATTAAGAATAAGAATATTTTTGAAAAAATAAGATGGTTAGAGTTTATGTTTTTCAACCATTTATTTATTCAGTTTTAAACCAGGCAATTTTATTGAAAGGACTTTTCCAGTAGAAGAGTTTTGGATAGAAAAAGTAGTGGGTTTTGAGGGTTGAGTGTTTTTTTGATAAATTCGTGATAAGGACACACTTCCTGCAGACTGTCACTACTCAATTATTTCATGCTTTTTCCCCTAAAAAGAACTTCTGGCAAAGAAAAAGGAGAATTGGTACTAATATGGAAGAAAGACTGATAAGGACAAGAGTGGAAAATAACTTTGAGGAGGAAAAGCGGAAAAGATAAATTGCAGAGTAATGTAATACTACCTATATAAAACTCACACTGCAATAAGATTGAATTATGAGGAAGGTATGATTATGATGTTAAAGAATAAACACCATTATGCAAACTACTAAGAAAGAGAAAATGATATGTGACTACTGAAATAGATTCTGTGTACGATAAGTGGTGGTAATAAAAAAATACATTAATTTATTATTCCTAGTCTAATACATTTCACACGATGTTATTTATTAAACCAAAATATTGCATGCTCTCCTTTTTTTTCTGTTCAAGCTGTAAGACATAAGAGACCATTATTATTGAAAAAGTAAGAGGTTTTAAATTCCTGTAAACTACATTCTTTAATAATGAATTTAATGTAATGGCATAGAAAAGGTCAATTATTATTTTTTAATACAGAAGTCAGTGAAATTGAGACAAAGAGAAGATCAACAACAGCAATTATAAAAGGATGACATTCATGGAAAACACTGACAAGCTAACAGAAGGAGTCTGGCTTTCCTCACAGCCTGTCTGCTTTGTGTTTTTTGAGGGAAGTTTTCCATCACTTTTACAGTTTGTAGTATCAGAAGAGGAAAAAAAGCCATCATATCAGTTGAATTCTTTGTGGTCCTTCATTCCATGTCACCCTCCTACCCTTTATCTACCTTTCTGGGGGATTTGTCAGGCACTTACTGAAAACTGTTATTTAGGTGCACAGTTAGTGCAGCTCCTTTGATTTTCTTTTTTAACTCCCTGTAGTTTCATAACCATATGTTCTTTGACATTCTTTTTAATTAGTGACAGATGGATGAAAGAATTTTAGATCCTAGACTGAATTTCTTGATGTTGTGATTATATTTTTTTTAAATGAGACTTTCCATACACTATTAATTCCTTTAAAATACTTTGACTTGTTGGTGTTGGAGCCCCTCTCTGCTCTATCAGTCTGTGTTGTTTTCAGCAAGTAACAAAGGGGGGAAAAAAAAAAGACTATTCCTCATTTGAACTGTGAGATTTTTTTTTTTTTTATCCTGTCTTCAGCAACAGCTGATGATACTGAAGGTCTGGTCTGCTTCTCATTCTGTTTAATGTTGTCAGGATTTTTGAAAGAAAAGTCTGGCTTTCAACTAAGTGAATTATAGAACACTCATAGAGAGTTTGATACTCAATTTTAAAAGTACGTCCAGGAGACAAAATACAGTAAAACACCACCAAAAAAATGCAAAGCAAAGATTAAGGCAGTCTCTCTGGTATAATAGGACAACCATCACTTCATATTTCCCTTTACTTTAGGCCAACACAAATGCTCCTTTTGTGTCTGTGTATACACCTTGTGTTTTCTTGGTTTGTTCTTTTTTTTTTTTTTTTTTTTTTGTCCCTCTCCTTCTCCACTGCTACAAATAGAGCCCTTTGGGCACTTAATGTCTTGATAAATTTCTTGCAATTGTCTGTCTTTCTTCGGCTCATTAAATAGTACTTTGCTTCCAGTGAAACCAGTACTGAAAGTGCCGTGATTCCACAGGCATGTTCAACACATCAGTTCTACGTTCTGCCAGATAAAGAAAAATACAAATAAAAATTAACACTTATCCATTCATTTAGTCTACTAATACTCTAATTTTTTTTTTTTTTTATGGAATAAAAAACAATGAAGAAGACCTAGTTTTATACTTAATATGATTAGTAGTGACAAGTAAACATGATGGAAATTTTAATCTTTGGGAAAAAGTGAATGCTAATTGTGAAAGGTTTTGTTGTGTAGATGTATATTTAAGTCATAACTTTGAGATGTATCTACCCAGTAATATGCTCCACCCCTCTCAAGCCTATGCAGACTGCCAAAATTAAGTTTTTCAGAAGGAGACAGTTCAGTATGACAGGATGGTGCCTGGTGTAAATCTTAACAAGCATCTTTTCCCAGTTCTCAACTGGAATGGGATGTTACTGGCCCACAACACCCCCAAAATTGCTAAATATAATAAAGTAGATACATTGTGTTGTATATTACTTGGGTAAAACTAGCCATTAGCATCTATTTCTTCTGCACAGAGAACAGATACTGTTTTCTTTCACTGGTTGGACAGAAGAAATAATGACAGAACATCAATTTTACCATCATATTCCTTGGAGGATTAATCTAGTAGTATATGGAATTATCTGTTTCTATATTAATCTATCTGCTGATTTATATATTCTTTATATATTTCTTTATTCATGTTTACTATTTTTCTGCATTGCTATCATCCTTTATGATGAGTGGGATTGAATAAATGCTTTAATTATTGCTTCAACTTTCTCTGTCAGAACCCCTACTAGCAGACAAGAAATAACATGTAAAGAAACACCTTTATCCAGCAGGACACACAGTGATTGGTATTATCAAGTCACCATGATTGCTTAACATATTATAGTTCTTCCTTGAGTAAAAAAACTGAGAGATTGAAGAGGATAATGTATTTTGCATTTAAAAAAGGCCTTTCAGATGAGTTCCTTGCATATTTACAAAGGAGAGAAAAAAGTTTTTGTTGCTGAACTGTTTCAGAAGAGCAGATTGGAGGCCTACAGCACAGTAGCAAACTGCTGCACCTGTAACTGTTAGACAATTATGAACAGCTGGTGATGATTAGCACAGCAACAACCAATCTACCCAACGCATTTCACTCTGATAAAGAAAAGAGCAAGATGCAAAAAAAAACATCACAAACTACAGCCTTCACTTTTCACAGTGAGCCTTAGGGGGTAGCCTTTTAACAAAGGGATCTCAAGAACAGAAATACTGTGCTATATATTTATGTTCCCTCTCCTGATCTTAATTGGGGCAAGCTAAGAGAAGAGGTAAAAAGAAAGTTGACATCACAATGAAATTGTGCAAGTAAAGTGAAAAAATATTTTACTATGGAGAACCAAGATGGAACATACCTTTCACGTGGTATGCTTTTACCACCCTAAAAAGTATTAGTGACTGTGCTCTGTGTATGTATTTTTCTGTGTCTGACTTCATGTCAGTGTACCAAGCCACTTCTTTAAATAACCTGTAAAGCAACACAAAGAATAACAACTGATGTCATATAAATTTTGGATCAAGGCTCATCCAAGTTACTTAAGAAGCTCTAAAGTTAAGCTTCAAGTCTCAGTTTCAAGCTCATCCCCTGAAAGCTGTTTGGTTCATGCCAAGATGGATACCTCAATTATACTAGATGAATCACTCTCAGGCAATGAATGAGTAATACAGACCTTTAACCGCACCTGCAGCCTTTTCCACTCTTTTTGTCCCCCTGTCCTGCTTAGGAAGCATCAGAGAGCAGCTGGGTGGATGTCTGGCAGCCCACTGAGCTCAAACCATGGCAGGGAGCTACTGGTCTTCCTGTGGTTGCAACAAAGCCTCTCCATTTATTAGTTCAAATTATGATGTCCATTTAGGACAGAGTTAGGAAAATAAACAATACCAGATCTTGCACAACTTAACTCATAGGTTCTGGATACCCTTCTGAATTAAAGCTTATAGTACTTAGACTATTTTTGTTTCTCCAGCTGGATGGTTTGGTGACTCAGATCTTGGTACACTGACTTATAGCCACAATGTCTGCAGTAGAGACATGGTCATTAGCATTTCTGTAGATAAATCCATTATACTTGTAAACCTAGGATGACAGATTGCTTGAATAATGTTTGCCACCATAAAGGTCACAAAAGTAAGATAATGCTATCCTTCTCAGGGAGGGGACGGGATAGTGGGAAGGAGAGAAGCCAAGTTGATCAGAGAAGTGTAAGCCAAGTTCACCAGAGAATCATAATTTATCAGAAGGTGACTTTGTATAACACTTTCAGATCAAATTACAGTGTTGAGACTAAGTGGACTCGGAAACAATTTAATCACAGATATATGTAATTATACAATTTATACAACTTTTCTGTGGTAGAGATGACAGAGCCCAGGGGATAATTCAAGTGGGTAAGTGTAGTGTGGTCATGCTCTGCATAGTCCTAGTAGCAGTAGTGGTAGAGGTAGGATCGTGGAGTCCCCTGATATTCCTCCCCAAATGACTTTGGATATAGTCAGTTATGTAATTGGATAAAAAATACCTGGTTCTTATTCAACTCATTCAAATTCACTTGGTATCTAAAATGGACTGTGACCATTGCTGATGCTCTCCATTTGCTTCTCTCCTTTGCAGTTTTCACAGTGATTGACAAGTTGCTTATGCTAAAGGATCTCCTCTGTTCTTATAACAAACCTAATTCACCTTCATGTAGGGTTAGTTAAAGTTCACATGCTAACACTCCTGTCACACAGGCCTAATTTATACTAGCTACTGAAGTTAGTTAATTCCTAATTCCTAATAAAAATAAAATTCGTAAGTGATAAGCTCTGGATCAGGATTGAACTCGCTTCTAAAAAGAGTGATGATTTGACCATTTTCTGAGTTGTCTTCATAATCTTTGCCCCCAAGAGAGATTGAATGGGTATGTTTGACAGCTTTTTGTATTAGTACAAAATAAAGAAGATAAAAGAATTTATGAAGTCGCCATTTTGCAGCATGAACAAAGCTCTTGGCAAGAGTTATGTGAATAATTCATTCCTGAGTTCATGTTAAAACTGCAGTATTTTATTTTTTTAATGAATCAAAACCTCTGAATTTCCTTCTCCTAAATTGAGAGCAAGGCTCAAATGATAGATGAGGAAATCTGGATAATTTTCCCCAATGTATCATCTTTACCTTTGGGAAGGTTCTTGAATCACTTTAGTTTCCTGTTCTAGAAAATTAAACAAACAAATTAACAGTGAAAGTGTGTTTAAAGAAAAATCACAAATGAGCTCATGCAAAACACAAGACAAAAATCACACATACAGTCAGTTAAATTATTTATAACCTAGTGTCTGAGTAGGTGTCTTAAGTTGAGACAAGTTGCTAGAACAGTGGGCTTGAATTTTCATAGGTTTATGAAAATGTATTGATTTACCTACAGAATAATAGCATAATAGAGAAAACAGTTACATACAAGACCTTGTAAAGAAATGTGTGAAGTGCTGCAGTCTTCTTAATAGAAGACCTTCATGTGGAACTCAGATGATGCTGTCAGGCACTGCAGAGCTTTTTATTCCTGAAGATAAAGGCATCACAAGTTCCTCTTGCCAACAGCTGATTTCAGCTACATTCAGATATGAAATTAGGTGTAAGACCATATTCTTATTGTAACCTGAATAAGATGTCAAGGTAAATAACCATGAAAGAGATCAGCCAAAGATATAATTCACTCTTTCTGTCTGAAATCTGTAGAATCCAAAGTTGGCCTTTATAAAGTTTTGATGTCTAGTTTAAAGTGTATTAAACTATAACTTAAAGGAAATCAAATAATCAAAATTTAGATGAAATTTTAAGATAAAAAAAAAAAAAAAAAAAAAACAACCATAGAATCATACAATCACAGAATGTCTGAAGTGTGAAGGCACCTCTGGAGACCTTCTAGGGCCATTCCATTCTTAAGTCAGGGATAGCTAAAACAGGTTGCTCATGTTCTTATCTAGTTGGACACTGACTGTCCCTAAGGATGGAGACTCCAGAGGCTCTCTGGGCAGCCTGTTACAAGTCTTACCTAAATCGCAGTTAAAAACTGTTTTTTTTTTTCTGTTTAAATGGAATTTCTTGTATTTCAGTTTGTGCCTATTGTCTCTTGTCCTGTCACTGGATGTCACTGAGACCTTCCTTCCTTTCAGCTGTATCAGTAGTTTAAAGTAATAGGAAACATTTATTTTCACCTGAACAAATGCACAATGCATTGAGCAAAGAGGAGTTGTTGTTGCACAGTTATTTTTTTAGCTGTATTTTAATTCTTGAAAAATGTTGAAGTCCTTAATGTAATTTAGTATTGCTGTATCATCTAGGGGCCCCAGCTGAGAATACTTCTGTAGATAATGTAAGAAAGAGATCTTGTTTAGGTATAATAATCTACATAGGCAAGGAAGAAAATATAGGAAGAAAAAATGTTTTTTCTTCATTTACATGACAGACAGTTGTTAGAACTAGAAACAGATCTTGCTTCTTTTCTTTCAAGCCAGACTGCAATTTTTTGCTAGAAGCATCCACACCATTTAAATTTCACACTCTCTAATTCCATGCTCTTCACTAATTTGTAATTTTTTTTCTTGTGACTGAATGTTTGCTTATTAGAACAGTTCATTATTTCAAACATCTTGTTTATATACAGGCTTTTATATGAAATAAGCTCAATACATGCTTTTATTTTAAAATATATTTATTTAATTTTTAAGCAAGATAATTAGTATGCTTTCAGACTATAATCTTTCATATATGTGAGCAAGCTAATAAAGCCTCATGGAAGTCTGACTGGTTGACAATTATTTATGCTCATGGGAAATTATGTTTATGTAAGAATAAAGAATAAACAGGTTGCTACTTCAGTGACTTATGGGAAAGCAAACATGCAGTAACTACACTGTTACCTTCTCACATGTACTTCTTTCTAAAATTAGATATCAGGCTTTTATTTCAAGTACTTAGAGATAACTTAATGAAGGCTTATCATACACTTCTAAAGACCTTTTAAATTACCATTGCAGAAATGTATAGATCTTTTACCCATGTGACATTTCTACTCACATCTTAAAAACATCAGGTGAAATTCTGATTACAACAACATCGAGAGGCGTTTTGCTTGACCTATGACGATGCATGCCTGAACTCTGGTTGCTGGTTCACCCCACTACATAGTAACAGTGACGATCAAAACTATTTTTGCAAGCTCTTGACCATAAAATTATATCATATTAACTATAAATGCCATGAGAACAACAATTCATTGAAATTTCTTCCTAATACTAACAAAAACCCAGGGAAATTACTTCTGTATTTTGGGTTCATAATGAAATTCAGACATGGAAGCTTTGATCATCATCTACTGAAGACAATATCTATGTACTATGAAAAACTGTTAAGTATTTTAGGAGAACGTTAGCACATCTTTTTATGTTATGCAAATGAGAGGAAAGGCAACTTCATGTTTAAAGCTTGTGTGTTCAAATCCCAAGTCTGTAACACTGGAGTTGTCTTGAATTGCATCAGAAAATTCAGTGAGAAAAATATTAAAACAATTTGAATTATTTATTAATATTTACTTTTATGTTTAGATGTGCTTCTGATGCATAAACAGACTTTCCATTTCCACTGCTGATATTCTGTTATATCCGTTTCTTGCAGGGCATGCTGTAAAGGTAATAGATATTACTTTATTTTACAGAATATGTTGATTCAAATAAAAGTGATAACTGGAAAGTATCAACACTTTCATTGGCTATTCTCAGTGAAAAAAAAGAATACCTTAATCTTACTGAATCAAATTTATGGTTATTATTGATATCATCACCCATGGAAAGAAGCAACCAGGAAACAGTGGAAAATTGATTTTTTTCACATGATAGGACACAGAGAAAAGACTGAGACTCCAGAAGAATAGCAACAAATGAATGGATGAAGATGAACATTTAATCTTCCAAGAGAACAATTGCTCTGTTTTTTTTGTTGTTGTTTTTTTTTTTTTGTTTTTTTTTGTTTTTTTTTTTTTTTTTTCTTTTGCCATTAAATAGCTGTTTTTTTCTCACACAAATTCTAATTTTTTACTGGTCTTGTCCATTGTGTGACAATAAATATTTTCCCATAGATTTTTAACAACTGAAATTTCATCATTCTCTCCACTGGGTCCCTAATCTCTTTGCTCCTCAGTTTCCATAATGCATGTAATGTATGACATTTATTACCTCACTGAAAGATTCTGTGAACTAGTTCGTGTTTGATGCATTTTGATCACTACTACAGGCACACTTATGTACAGGACAGAAATTCAATCTACATCTGCCGAAGGAACTTTGACCAGGAACCTTTGGCATTGGCAATAATCTTCAACTGTTAGGTCACAAATCACAGATCACTTACTATAGCCAAGTAAATGCAAAACACTTTCTTGTTTTATTCTGTGGTTTTTTTGATACATTTACCTTTTGTTCTTTACAGAAGCAATTTAAATAGTTTTGAACTCTATGAACCATACCTGAGCCTCGTCTTATTGAAAAACATCAGGTGCAGAAGAAATTAAATGGAAAAGTGTGGGAGGATCCAGATCTTACTCTTATCTCTTTCTTGTAGTTTTCATCTTGAACTCTTTATTTTGTACAAATTTGTGTTCTCAATATTCAAAATGCAGGAAGAAGGGAAGGGGAAGGGGTAACAGAAAAGATAATTTTTTTTGCATTATGAAAAGCTTTTGAACAGTATTATTTATATGCTAATACACTTACTAAAGACAGTAACACACTCCAGTTTCATTTAGTAATTTATTTTCAATTCCCTGGTATTCTTTTAATTGAAGTTATCCTCCTCTACCTGTAAAGCAAGTCAGAGTGGTGACTATAAAAATCTCTTGCCAATATTTTTCATAGAAGTGTCTCATGTACCAGCTCGATTTCAAAGGTACCCTATTTCATTGCAATCATTTTAAACTGGTTATTCTTACATTGTGTCACCTTGCTTCCAGTGCTTACACAAAGCATGTCTTTTTCTTCAAGGTTAGAATGTGACTTAAGATGAATATTTATCTCCTTTGATCTCTTCACTTTGTCTTATAACACATGAAGCTTCAAAATTTTTAAAATTGTGAATTAAGTAAATTCCTTGCAAGATTTCATGGCACTTCTCGGTTTCTTTAGGAGAGATAAAAGGTTTGTGCAGATGAAGAAAATGTGTAGTTTTCTTACTTGTTGCTTGCACTTCTAAGCCTCTCTGTTTGTTTCTTTGACAGAAACAATACCTCTGAAAATCTTTGCCTTCATGACCTAATCCTGCTAACTCTTTTTATGTGTAACTCTCTGGAAGTCAATAAAGGCTCCATTGGCACAGAATCAGACATCTTTGTCAAAGAAGAAAAAAGATAAATTAAACATATTTCATCTATGTCATGCAGAATAATGTGTATCTTAGATCAACTGACTGGTCTTGATTCATCTGAATCTTAAAGGTTTCAAGAAGTAACTGCCATATTGGAGCTCGCTCTTAAGAGTACATAAGTCCTAAGTGGATTCTAGTAGCAATATATTATCCTATTCTATCCCTCTGAAAGCCTAATCTTTCAAAGGGTATTTTAGATGTGATGAAAAGTATATCCTCTGCTTGAGTTCAGAACATGCTAGATTCAGAAATTTTGTAGGCTGACAATCTCTAGATAATTCATTTGTATGTACCATTCTTCATTCAAATCTTTAGTCCAGCCTGAAGGCAGAAATTCCTACAGTCTTCCACAACACAAATTGCAAAGTGTATTACACAGCCAATGGGACTGAAATAACGCTGTCATCTCCAAAAGAACCTAGGAAAAGTGTTGCCAGAAAAGGAACTGAGAAAACACTGACCTTGTAACAGAATGTGTTATTTGCATTTAACCTAACTCAGTGATAACATACATTAGATTGGCACTGTTTAGAAACCACAAGTGAAAGGAAATGTGAAGTGAGAGTAAACCATCCATGATGCATGTGAAAAGCATCTTCATGGAAGAAACTGGCTCTGCATAACACCTATAGAACTGTAAATAGTGCATTATTGGTGTGGAAGACAAAGAAGAAAACAAAAGAAAGAAAATCCTGAACCAAGAGCATTGGGCATCAACAGAGGACCTGAGCAGAACAGGGCTATAAGAAATAACACAAAGATCCAAACTCCCCTAAAGTGACAATTAAGATTGTGTTAATCTTGCTTGAATTAAATTTTGCTTTTTTTGTGATAAAATATTCTGTACATTATCTATAGTTTTCAATAGTTAACACACTTGTTGGATCTAAATGCACTTGTGCTTTGAAGCCTCATGGTAAGACCTAATATTTAGGTGCCTTCCCTGTCGACATTTCCCTGTTCAGCCTCTTTAAGAGACAGCTGATGAGCAAACTGATGGATTCTTTCAATCAGCTGGTTTGACTGGTGTATGGTAGCAGCCTTTGGGGCATAACAAACCCAGAACCATTGTGTGAAAAAGCAGTAATTTTCTATTTAGTCTAATAAGCGCTTTTCATTGTGAGATTTCTTTCAGTTTAAAATCTTTATGGGAAGATGATGCTTGCCATGTACATTGGCACTACCATGTGCAGTCAGTAGAGTGTTTCCTTTGCAAATGGGGTATAATGTAATATGCAGTGGATTAGGAGTAGCAGGCTTTGCACAGCTGCTCCCACATTGCTCCTGGGCAAGCATAACTTTGCCTCTGAGATGTCCATAGTATAATAGCAACATTAGTAACTTCAGGATGTGCCAAACAGTTAGTAGAGATCTGTAAGTGTTTATTCTCTCCCAAAGCAAGAGATAAATGGTGAGCAGATAGTATTTTTTTCTGCCACAGTCACAGTTTAGATTTGACCTATGAACAGCATAACAATAACTCTAGGCTGTATCATTCAGAATGCATGTTCACAAAGTTCCTCCAAGGTGAGGTTAGTTAACACAATTACAGTAGACATTAAGGGATTTTGAATGCTATATTTGTTAAATGAAATGAAATACTAGAAATTGGGGTTAGACTTCATATATATAACAGATGAATCATAAGGGCCACAAAAGGTCTTCCTGCATTTTTATTTAGCGCTTGGCACTGTACAGAGTTAGGGTCTGGAGGAAGTAAACTTTCTGTCCAATCTCATGTGATCATATAACCATAAAAAAACATAGATTTGAAGGGACCTCTGGAAATTGATTTCAATCATTTCCCAAACTAAGATCAACTCTGAGGTAAGATCAAGTTGCTATAGGGCCTTAACAAATTGAATGTTGAAAATCATAAACTATATTCAAAATACTCTCCACAGCCTCTCTGGGCAACCTGTTTCTATCCTTACACATCCTTATCTGAGCACACTGTCTTCAACTCCTCTATAGCACCTTTAGGCACTTTATTTGAACCATCTCGTTAGGTTGTCTCCTTCTATGAGTAGTTACTCACTCTGTTCGGTTTCTTCAGAAGGCTCAGGAATCCTGGGGGTCATCAGAAAAACTAACTCAAAAAAGATGTAAGAGGCAGCTTTGCTAGGTGTGATTGAGTACTCAGTAGCAGAGGGAGGGAGGGAGGAGTTGTCTTGGCCTGGCTCAATATATGTGACGATGCTGTGGCTCCAGATGCAGACAGTATAAAGTCTGAGTATATATCACCAACAAGTACATGGACAAACTCAGACCGAGGTAGACAGAGAGTAATGCCGTTATTGGCACCCATATAACCACAACCAGCACTTGCAGAAACATTATCAGGGATGGCTCAGTCCTGCTTCTCTCCTTCATCTTATCAGGACTGAAGGTTGTTATTGGAATGTGTATACATTAAGAAGGTCTCTCCAGCAGCTGGTCTTGGATATCTGCTCTGCTCAGTGCTCAGCTCAGAACTTGGTCTCCTCCAGCTGCTGGACTCCAGACACCTCTTGCTGGTTGATGGCTAGTCCTATTTGAATTTTGCATAATTTCACACAAACACGCTCACAGTAGAAGATTCAGGAGCATGGAAGATAGTTACAATTAAAATTTAATGAAAACACAGGCTAGACTGACATGATAAAGCTCAGACAGACCAGAGTACTGACCAGCAGCTGCTCACACACAGCCATATTTCTCTTTTTGCCTTCTGTTTTCACATTCTTACCCCATCCTGATCCACCTTAAACCCTCTTTTCCCCATCTTTGGTCCTTTTCCTAAACTTTCTGCAGTAGGTTTCACATCTTCCCACAATTCCTTAAAGATTACAATAATAAGTTTTGCACAGTCCCAGAATTGCCCCTATATTCCATAGAAAGTCCTATAACCTTCTAGGTAATAACCACTTTAGTTTGCATGGCTTTTGTGGCAAAGGGTTTCCTTTGTTGATTAACCCTGATGGGTTTCATACAAAGGACAACGATGTAATCTTTGATAGCCTCAAAAACAGCCCATTCAGCTCACTCCAATTTTCATTTATTAGGTTTTGAATGATTAACTAACAGGAGTTTCTCTGCTTATAATTTCTACCCCCCATCCTTTCCAGGTCTATGTTGAATTGGCTCAGCTTGTGCCCAATCAACTAAGCAGGAAGCATGTCAGGTATTGGTTACCATTAGGTCCCCATCTCTGTTCTTTTGCTGCTGATATTCTTGTAGTTGTTCTTGTCCTTCTCATCTGTCACTATTTCAACTTTAGCTGCATTGGTTTGCTAACATTAAGACTGGATGCTTGGGCAATCTCTCTGTGCCCCTTCTGGATAGCTTTTGCATTCATGCTAACAGGTGCTCCCATCTCAGCCAGTCTGGCTTTTGACCATGCCAGTTCAACTGAACTGCACATTGGAAAGAACAGACCTTGTGTTTTGAGGAAACTGTCCTTAAAGATCAGTGAGATCTACTGAGCTCTTCAGAGCAGTCTCCCAATGCACATGGATTACCAGTTTCCTGAACAAGCCTGCTTTACTGAACTCCTGGGTCATTTTTCTGCTACCGTGCTGCTTCGTTTATGTTAGGATCTTAAATTCCACTACTGTAAGCAAGTCTGCGATTAATTGTTGCCTGCTTCTTTCTTACTCATGAGTGGCAGATGCAGCAGGGTGTTACCTTTGGGCTGTGTCTCCAGCACCTGCAGCAAAAAATTTGGTGTGGTCTCCAGAAATCTCCTGGATTATTTATGCCTTGGCATGATGGTTTTCTAGAAGATCCTAAATTAACCATCTGGCCATCTTAATGAATTAGTGCCACTGTTGAAAATGAAGGAGAAATCGTGTTTTACATTTAAGTGTAAATGTAGTGTAATGTTCCTAAAGAGAATAAACATAATGACTCTCTTTATATTCCACTTTAATTTAAAGAAAATATTGTCAATAATCTTATATTATACATTATTTTGATTATAAGCCTAAAAAGTCCCTTCTCTATCAGCTGTTACATGAGCTTCCATCTCAGCAGTCTACTTCTAAAATACAGATTGTTCCTTTTTTATTTTGTTTTGTTTTCAAAAGCAACCTAGCTAAATAGCAACATTTAAAAGAGAAGGAAAAGTAGTCCCAAAGGGCCAACGTGAGTAATGTAACAATTATTTTCTGTGCTACAATTATATTTTCTGCCCTGAGAGAATGCAACAAAATATTGCTGCATTAAAAAAAAAAAATGTAAAAAAAGAAAGAAAAAAAAAAGTAAGAAGCATTTTTGTACAAGTATCACTGCAAATATTAACCATTCCATTCCACTAGGAAGTGAATTACAGAACACTCACATTTCTAATTACCACCCTATAGATTCAAGACAATTTCATCCAAATAATTATATTTACAAACATAAACATGGCCAAAAACCTTCACCCACAAATTCCCACAAGTCTGTGGAAACTCCTGCATATAAAAGGCCAAAATCCTCCTACTACAAATGGTTACATCATGAAATTATTTTCTAAAGCTTACCAAATGATACATTAAGTACAAGTATTATCTTTGTTTAAACTATATCTTTTGGAAAGCTCCAGAGTCAGTATGTTATGGAAGTTAGAAACCATTCCTCTCAGTTCCCATTTAAGCATATTTAGAAATTTTATTCTGGTGCGAGAGATGTTCTTCTTGTATTTTTCTCTATCATGTTTACCTTCCTTTTTTTATTTGCAGAGAGCACTGATGTTCAGTCTCTACCAGTGATATTAGAGGACTTTGTATTCAGTAATGTTTCTTTCAACACAACTCACTCTGAGCTCTACTACTTCTTTGTGTATCAATTATTGTCTACACTCCATTTTTCATAGGTTGATTAATTTGCCTCTATGGCACTGCAACAAAGGCTTTTCATTCTTTGTCCAGAAAATCATGAGCTTTCTAAGCACGTGGAGGTGCTCATCTGATACGATCTGCCTTTATTAAAAGAATCTTCCATTTTACTCCTTGATGTAGTCAAACCGATTGCCTAACAGTTGACCTGATAACACGTTCTTTTTCTTCATATATATATGGATAGTCTCATTGGATAGGGAACTGAAATTACCACCGTTGTGTTAGAGAAATTATAAATACTCACATATGTTCATCTGAGAGATGTATTGAGGTGAGTTGTAAACTGTGTCTCAAGGGTGCCAGATCCCAGTGTTCCAGGCTCTTAAACTGAAGGTGTTTCTAAAAATGAATGGGATTCTTCAGATCCTTCTCACTTTAATTAGGCATATGTCCTTCAGCCTTTAATCTAGGAAGTGTTAAACTCATTATACATCAGCTACGTATTCCTTGGACTAACAAAGGACAAAAGTATTTGAAGAGATAATCTAATCCTGAGTAAGGTCAGAGAACACAGGGGAAAAAAAAATGGAGTTTGATCATTATCTACTTTTGTTTGAAGTGTAGGGAGCCATAAAATCATCAAAATTGAATAGGACCATGCAAGGAAAGATTGGCTGTGGCTCTATGAATGATTTGATCTTTATAACATTTATATTATATTATTATATTATATTATATTATATTTTATATTACATTATATTATATTATATTATATTATATTATATTATATTATATTATATTATATTATATTATATTATATTATATTATATTATATTATATTATATTACATTATATTATATTACATTATATTATATTATATTATATTATATTATATTATATTACATTACATTACATTACATTATAATACATTATAATACATTATATTATATTATATTTATTATGCAGCATATTCGCAGTCCAGAAGAGTACATAAGCATTTGATTAACTTTAAGCAGGCAGTGTTCAATGGATTTAAGCTGTCCTTTAAAAGTGCTACGTATATGTATCATTGGTGTATTTCATGGTAGTAATACAAAGACTAAGCTGGAAAGAGAAAAGCAGATGACAGGGGATCTATTTAAGTAATTAAAGAATTATCAAGATTAATTAGAGTCCCATGAACTGGTAGAGCTCCAGGCAAAAATATACATTGAAAGAAATTAAGACATGTCATTTAAAGGAACCTGCCTTGTCCTTTCTTCCAGTATTTTTTCCATGGAAAATGGCATTGTTCACAAAACTATGATAAACACATCCAGAAATGCAAATCAACGCTTTTCTGTGATTCTAAGGAACAGTTTATAGGAAATATTGGATGGTTAGCTAATTAACCAGGTCTGTTATTATCTTCAACTAATTGCTTAAAAACAATTAGTCCCTTAGCAAAAATCAATGGGATTTTTCTCATTAATTTGTTTTCAGATACGGAACTATGAAGAAAAGTGTTAATGTTCTGAATAAAGCATGCATTAGTATTTGAGAAAAAAAAGTATTTTAAAATCAGTGTAATTTTGTCAGAAATACAATCCAGCTTGGTTAGTTTTAATTTTCCAGTCTCTTTGGAAAATTATTGTAATTCTTATGGAGAAACATAGAGAAAAGTGATTAGAAGTTCTTTGTGCTAGCAGTGAGATGACAGAATGTGTTACAGCAGTCATTCAAAATATTATTGCACCTGCTTAAGTTTGTTTTGAATAATGTTTTAATGCAGGCAAAATGGCTTGAGTTAATTTCTATGAATTAAAACTTTCATTTAGGTTTCACTGAATTTTCCACATTGAACACAAATCAAGACATTGTAAATATACCCACCCTCAGAAAAAAAATGAACTTACAACTAAAAGTGTTGTGAATACTCATGCTGGTTTTTATAGAGTAGTAGCATATACCTTTGGGGACCATGATAGGAAGGGAATTCTCTACCCCAGGCTAAACAGCATAACCTAGTTCACTTCCATGCTGTTCCAAGTTAGATCTCTTTGGGGCTGACTTGTGAGCCTACGCCACATAACAATTACTCTTAGTGACCTCTGGGAATGCTGCAGTGTTCCTGGGACACAATCTGTGTGTGTGTGCGTGCGTAAGTGCATTTATGTTTCCACATAAGGAGACAGCTATGCTGGGGCATAGGAAAGTGTTTATTTTAAAGCATGTAGTTAAGGTTGAATATTGCTTACCCTTGGAAGTCACAGTGGTAGTTCAGTTATCAGATACCATAGAAATGCTGATATAGTTCCAACAGGGTAACCTGGAGGAAGCAGAAGAGGAAGTAGGCATGACTAACATAATGAGTCCAGGATATAATGAATTTACACTGACTGGCTGCAACAGTGCTTTTGAACTCAGCCAGAAAGAGGCAGCAATGATGTGCCAAGGTAAGAGAAGACTCATCTCATTGAACAACTGCAGAATTCTCTTGGGCAGGATAGGGAAATAAGACAAAGCAGCAGCTGCAGATTAGCTCAAGGACTGAGTGGCACAGTGAACTGTAAACTAAATAATGGTTGTCAAGAGTAAAGGCTTGTACAGTCATCTAACTGCATATGATACTTGACTCAATTCAGTTTGTTATCATGCTGATATATAATCATGAAGGACTGAAAACGTTTTGGCCATAACAATCTGTGGTAATGTTAATTCAAAAAAAAAAAAAAAAAAAAAGAAAAAATTAACTGTGGCTTTTTTAACACTAAAGGTAGTAAAAACTTTATTTGTAAATTTGATTTTTAAATTCAAGGTAAAGAAAAGTGCTAATCCAGAGAGAAATGAAAGATAGTTCACAGGCTTTGCCATGAAAGATCATTTGCCCTGCCATTTAAGACTGGATCAATAAACTATTAGATTGGTTCCTTTTTCTCATTTGTGCAAAAAGTACAGTGATTTGAAAGACCAGTTTGCATGCAAATTGGAATATACTCCTTGTACATAATTAGGGCAACAACAGCCCTAGGCTTCTCAGGTTGACCAAAGCTGATTAGGAAACAGATGATTAATTGCGGGTGATTTTGTGTACTTGTCTCTTCATATAAGGATGAGAGTGTAGATCAACTTTCTGCCACTTTCTGATATTTATGCTACATTCCAGCAGGGATTCAGATCAATGAAAAACTCCCTTCCTTACCAATGAGACAAGAAAAGAGAAATGACCCCTACCTGTACTAACCCATTCCAAATGTCAGGAGAGACAGAGCAGTAGCTGTGGTTGTAATGGTGTCAGAATTTGAGCCAGCTCAGCTATGCCTGTCTGCAGTCCTGTGCTTTGTGCTAGAGGCTATTACAGAAGAAAGGAGCTACAGTTTTGGCAGCATTTGGAAAGCTGGAACAAGGCCTTCCTTGGCTTGAGGTTGGAGATGGGCCTCAACTAACTTCATCTTAAATTAAACATCTACAGCTAAGCTAATCATCCTTATTTCTAATTCTAGCCAGTAAAGAGATGAAGTTTTTCAGGGAGTGATTCTTCTCCCCTATTTTTAACCATCTACTTTAGTCTAAACTGTATTGCACCAAGAACGAACTGTTTCTCTTCACTGACTATAAAAGAAGTGGAGATATTTAGATTGGCTATGCACATTGTGCAAGATGAACCAAACTCTAGTGTCCCAAATTCATTTTTCCGCAGTAATAGCTAAAAATAAGAAGTTAACATCCTGCCACAAACACATCCTAAATGCAGGCTGTACAATTCCATTTAGAGAGCTCTGAAAATGAAAGTTATGAAGTTGGCTCAAGAAAGACAACAGATTTGTCACAGTTGGCAATGGAAATGTATATTTGAGAGAGACAGCCTGCATCTCAAGTTATATCCTAGTGGACAGGTCAATGCAAAGGGAAGGGTACCAGATTGGGTGCTTACACAAGTATACTTTGTCAGTAGTTGGAGTAATTAGTTAATGAAGACCCTATACAAATTGTTGTTCACAATGTAGTAGTGTTCCTGGTAATACCCTTCCTGTAACAGGGTTGGTACAAGGCATTAAAAACTGTTGCATTCAGAACTCATAAGGAAATCATCCAGCAACATTTTGATCTGTGGTCTTATTTCAAAGATGTCAGCCATCCACTGGGTCTCAGCATCATATAAATCTCCTACTTCAATGCCAGTCTGTGACATGCTGACTAATTGGTTTTGTCTGCTTTTAAAATTCTGTCATATTGTCATTCTTGGAAATGTACATAGCTCATGTTTTTGCCTTTATAATAACTGTGTACTCCAAACCTGAAATCATTACAACTCACTTGGTATATTTTGCTTTAGAAGAGCCATTTTGGTCTCCCCCTTCCCCTTCCCTTCAAATGTAATTGTTGTTTCAGTCCTGATGGAAGGTACAGACTGGTCAGTCAAAGCTAGCACCTTGACCATGTCACTGTTAAAAAGGATCCAGTTACAAAATACATGAATTTTGAATCCATATGAATTATATGAATCTTGCTGACTTATGGGGGACCTTTAAATACTTGTTACTTCTTCCATTGAAGTTACAAAAAAGATAAAGGAGAATGTATGTGACAGAAGGTAGAAAGAGGGAGAAAAAAAAACATTAAAGCTTTGAAACATGTAGAATATTGAGTAAGGATTTCATTTTAACAATGCCCTTCATTTGCTTTTCATTTAGCTGGAGAGTGATTTTATAAGGATAAAAATAAAGAAACCATTTAACAGAATTTAAAAATTATTCCACATAGTAATATTCACTCTTTCTAGGTAGAAGTTAACTTCTCAATAACCCGTTTCCTTTTATTTATTGGAACTACATTTTTTTTTTCCTTTTTTCCCCTCAGTGTATTTGATGGTAGTGCAGAGCACATAAAGTGCCTTATTTATTAGACATAAATTAGCTGAGATTGTCTGCAGGTTTTGATATTGTTGTTATTAAAGTCTAATGCTATGTTGAAGACAAAAAAGAAATAACATGTGAAAGTGGGGAATGAGAGGAATAGTGGAGTACCAATAGTTCTTTCTGTTGATGATGCTTACTTGTAAACCTCACTGATAAGGATAAATAGACAGTTTTATTATGCACTAAAAAAACTAATAAACTTTTACTACCATCAGGATGTTTAAAAGCTTTTAGCTGGGTTGGTGGCTTTTTGTTTTGTGGGGTTTTTTTCTTCATTCGTTCTTTCAACTTTTCTTTGATCATGGGTTCACAGCAGAATTGTAAATGAAAGAATCATGGTGGTCTACACCTTCTTCAACAGAAATGTAAGAAAAGAACTAGCACAAGGAGGGAAAGGGTCATTAAAGGAGATGATCAAGGTAGGGTCAGATTTTCCCCATCTTTGGCAGTGTTCAGAATTGACCCAGAAGTAACAGGAAGATAAATTATAAAGATCGGTGACAGATTATGTGATTAAAGGCTCATTTCTGCAAGCACAGAGGAGCCCAGAGACACAAAGGCAGGATGGAGAGCCCCAGTCTTAGACATGAGCTCCTGTCCCAGTTTCTTCCAGGACAGTCCCAGGAAAGCCTCAGCCCCATGGGCTGGAGGGAGGCACCTACCCAGTGGGACAATGGAGCAGCTCTCTGGGTCACCTCACAGACCAAGAGAGGTCACTGCCTGGAATATGGGCCCCATTATGGGATGCAAGGGAAGAGCACTGAAATGGCGGTGGTCTGGGCAGGGTCAAGAGATGCATCTGTCTTTGAGCTGAGTACTGGAGGGGCCAGGGAGTCCAAGCCAACTACTGAGGAGTTCATGAGGCCTAGGGATCAACTGAAGGACCCATTCGCATGTGTGTGTCTCTGTGTGAGAGGTATCTGGAGGTCCATGAGAATCCAAGGGCCAGCCACAGTAGAATGGGTGTCTAAGGACTATAACTGCAGGGATCTGTGTTGTGTATGTGTTGGTAGGTAAGTGGGTCTGTGTACCATTAACTGGAGTGGGGACCTTATGTCCCAATGTTGGCAGCTTTGAGAACTTAAGATGCAGGGCCAGCTACTGGGCAGACTGAGCATCTGACGTCAGTTATTACAGGGATCCACATTGTATATATGTATATACATTTTCCTCTAAAGGGCTTTCATCTTGACTAGCCAGAGAGGAGAACGGGACAAAGCCTTTGGTGCTGTTTATGTTTATATGTTTGCTGAGTGGTTTTGTCTGTGTTGGTATGTGTGGATACCTATGTGCATGTGTAAGGTATTTACCTGTGCATGAACCTACTGGTAACACACAGCCTTGCTGCTGGCTGGACTTGGGGCATAGAGCTGTGACTATCTCTGTTAGTCTACCAGATTTGACAGCTCCCTGGTAATGAGGATAACTGGAATCAGGTTGGACATGCTCTACAACTGCAAGCACCTGGAGGGAAATGGCAAGATAGCAATTTTGTCTTTTGTAATAGTTCATACAGTTTCAGGACCATAGGAGTCTCAGCTGCACAAAGAGGCAAGATACCACCCTAAACAGCAACAGCTCTTCTGCTTTGCAACTGTTTTCTGGCTCCAGGGAAATTCTTGCCCAAGATGTGGAGTAAATCTGGGAACCACTGCCTGATGGGGTGGTAAGTTGCTACTAAATTGCCATTCTGTGCATCAGTTGACAGCTTTTCCTAAGGTCTGATTTCTACAAAACAAGACTATTAATAATTAAGGAGTGAGTAAAAGCCTGTGTCACTCCTCAGCTATTTGGTATTGGCATTTGATGACAGCCACATTTTTAAATGTGACTTAGATGCTGGACTTTCCATAAAGCAAAATAAAATATGTCTGTCTTACTGAATTTAAACAGTCATCTACTTTCCACTGTTTCTGATCATTCCCCATGAAATATTTACTCCCAAGGCAGCCTTCCTATCTGTTCCCACATTTTTAATCTCATATGGGTGACGTGTCAAGTTTGATCCTCCATGGTGCTTTCTTTTTCATTTTCTTTTATTCTGTTAATCTATAACTATTTTTTTTTTTTTTTTTTTACTGATTGATCCTAGGTTTTGGCATGCAAAATCTGGCCCACTGCAGCCACTTCAGATTCTTAAGAGTTTCCCCAGTATGATCTATAAAGTTGTTTAGGGTATATCAGTAGGAGACTAATTGGACTGTTTATCTCGCAGAATTTGCTTTATGAATAGCATTATGTAACAGTTCACTTAGGCTTCTGCTTTCCAAAGTGAGATGCTGTGTGGGTCTCTGTTGCTTGAAAAACAGGTGAAAATAGTAAGAAAGATCCCAACACATGACATCTGTGATTTACTTCTCACTAAGTCTGAGACCTGAAAGAATAACTGGAAGCACAGGGAGTGAGGAATACAGTTTCTCCCTTCTGGAATCAAGGACAAGACATGAAACTTCATTTCTAATGTGAAATATGTGAGCAGCCCTAGGAACCCACTCTGCTTTTCTCCCAGAAGACTACTCGGGTAGAAATTACTTTTCACTTTTTCTCTCCATTCTCTAACTGGATCAATCCTGAGTTCTTTTCTATAAAGTGAAGAAAATTCAACAGGAACTTAACCTCTCCCTTGACTTTAACAGGCTCTTCATTAGGGAATATGTCACAATGAGGAAAAGCTCTGTGTTTTGAAGTTATTCAGGCATAATTGTTTGTTCTAGGTGCACCCTCTAAATAGATGTTGATCTGTTTGCACTTTAAAATAAACAGTAAATGTTGCTATATTTTCTCAGCAGCTGAACAAGACTTTACACTTTCTTTGAGAGCCACCAGATCAAACTGCTTAGAGGTAATGCATCGTGCTTCCATATCCTGTTTTAGTTTATCTGGTAGAATCTGAGATGTTTCTGGTAGATTTTAACCTTTCCATTAACAAGCTGTACAGCCAGAGAGGACGTTCCACAGAAAGTCTGGGGTTGACACCAAACTGGGGGAAGCTGTTGTTACCTGGGAGGGCATGGCAATTGTTCAGAGGGTTCTCAACAAGCTAGACTGATGTCCTGACAGAAAACTGATGGAATTCAACAAGACCAAATGCAGGACCTTGCCTTTGGGAGACAGGGAACAGTGTCTGATTTAAAACTTCCCAGTAGGAGGAACACATTAACAAACTGGAGCAAGTGCATCAAGAAGCTTTTAATATGGTGACGGTTTGGAGCAAAACAGTACCAGAAGAGGTTGAGCAGGTTTAGGCTGGAAAAGTGAAGGCTCTGAAAGAATCTAACAGCTATCTTCAACAACCTAATGGAGCCAGACTCTGCTCAAAACTATACAATGAAAGGACAAGAGGCAACTGTCAAAGATGTAAAAGCGAAATTTCTGAGATGCATAAGGAAAAAATGCTTTGCAATGGGAGTGGTTATCCACAGAACAGGCTGTCCAGAGAGGCTGAGGAGACTTTTCTTGGAGACATTCAAAACAGCTTTTCACAGACCTGAACAACCTGATCTAACATGAAATTTATACATGGACAGAGCAGTTGAAACCTCTAGAGGGTCTTTCCAACCTAAGTTTTTTCATATTTCTGTATGTATGCACAAAACATACGTCACTCTGGGAACCTGAACTTCCTTGGAGTCCAGATAACAGTTAAGTAGGAATTTGTGGATTGTAATGTTATTTTATTATGGCAGACCTGCCTTAAGTCCTGATCCCATGACTCTCAAATTACTTATCCATCTACCCTGTTTCTAAGAACTGCATGACACATCAGCAAAAACACTGGAACAATCTGAAAGAAATGGATACCCTGATGTTTCTATGTACTGTGCTCTGTGAGCTTCCCCTCTGGTATAGCAGGTTGGGCTGTCAGTTTATTTGTATCAGAAGGCCAATAATCAGTTTAGAATCTCAGACTTTTACCATTTTCCTTTCTCCCACAAAAATAACTTGGCCCAATGAAAAATCATTCTGTTTTTAATAGTAAGGAAAATTTAGCAGGAGTAAAAACTGAGGGCTTATATTGGGTCTTGACAGGTAAGTGAAGGAAGAAGAAAGATTTGAAATACTTTTCAAGGGTAATTCAGTTACAGAATTTGATTGGGAATCACAGTCTCTTGTCTGACGTTAGTATTTATTCCTCAAGGTATTTCAATTCATTGCTGAAGTAAATGCTAGGAAATGGAACAACTGTCAAAGTACCTTAGCTTTAAGGCCCACATTGGTAATCATGACACCCATGCCCCAAGGCCTTGATCCTGTAAAGTCTTGTTCAACAAGGACAGCAGGTGGGAGGGGAAGCTGTACATGAACACAAGTAAGATTAAGCGCTAGATTCGTTTCTCTGCACAGAGTTGAAGTGCAATGTCAGTTTTCTACAAAACTGCTTTCTTATTTGCAAGAATGGGAAGGCAGAAAGGGATATTGTTCACCAAAGAATGTTGGATCTAACAAATTAGTGTGCCACATCCACAGCCAGTTTATGCTGATTTACACCCACTAAGGGTCTGGCCTGCATCCTGAAATATAAAACTCAGCTTGGTAATGAGACATTTACTCATGTGGTTCTGTTAGCCCCATTACAGATATTCAGGAATCAGTTGGAAGCTGCACAGCTCAGGTTGGTTTCCACTCTCTGTCCTGATTTTTTGCCTCATGCTTTCACATTAAACAACTGGCATCAGCACAGAATGAAGGATCAGTTTGCTAAATCCATTGTGTATGCATTTGTTCACTTGCAAAAAAACCCCTTTCCTGATCTTTTGTAGAGATAGGGGTATTCAGAGCTTCATCTGCTAAACAAAAGCAAAGCAAAAAAATACAAGTGTTATCTATCTAGTGTCTCAGGGAACATTCTTACTGGTTTAGAAAAACTGGCTCCATTTTTTTATGCGTTTTTCATTTTGTTCACTGCATTGGGAATTTTACAGGGGTACATACATCGTTCCCTTTGTGGCTTCAGTGAAGTTCATGGGCAGTTCTGCTGGTCCATGGCTGACTTTGGAACCTGTTGTTTAGGTTTATCTAGGTTTTTCCCCATCAATCAAATTTACAGCTAGTATAACTAAGTACAACTTCATTGAAGCCCTTAGCTTTAGATGATTTAGTGATATGCAACAAGTAGCCTTCCAGTGTTTCCTGGTAGGGGCAGATTTTGAGAGCTATTCATGTACTATAAGTTAGTGCCCAAAGGAACACTGTATATCAGTGTTATCGCAAGAAATATATTTTCAGGGACCTCCCCAGGGGACTCTACCATTTTCCATGGGAAAGCCTGGCCTCCTTACATGATCAATCAGTCTGCTGTAGACAACTAATTATATATATCCTTTAGTATCTATACCTCACATATTCTGCTCCAACTAAAGAAACTATTCATAGCATGAGTACCAGGAAATATATTGGCTGAATATTTATAAAGATTCATGCTAATCACTAGTACCTAAGATATGCAAGTATTAAAATGCCTACAAAAACTAGGTTGCACAAGAAATAAATCAGAAAAGAAGCCTTGGAATAATTTTATAAATCTTTTATGTCAAGAAGAAGAAATGAATCTTGAGATTGGATAAGGACAATTGTTCAGTTAATTAGCCATGGAAAGCATATAATTTAATTAAAAATTAACTGTTATATGGAATTTGCTGGTTTGCATCAGAACTTATTGAAACAAACCTACAAAAATGAAATTTGCTAAGATTATGAAGTAACATGAGGCCCTTCCAGGTCAAGTTCCCTGGCAATTGGGCCTTTTTAAGCGCATTTGTTATACAGCAAGACAGGTATTTACACAACGATGCTTCAGTGGGTTGGAGGAAATAGCTAAAGGCTCTTGTTTGATTGTGATTTGTCAATAGAAACTCCAGTTTTTCACCTATATGCTGAAGTAGTTTTCTCAGTGGTGATGAAAAGTCAATGCACTTCCTGGAAGGCAGGATTTGATTTCAGAACTTTGAAAAAAAAAAAAAAAAAAAAAACCAATACAAACCCCCATATTTATAAAGGAAGAAAACATTCATAGTCAAACACATTCAGTGATTTCCCATAGTTGAACTCTCTCTCTACAATTTAATTCTATGACACATGCTAGGTTAGAGGTCTATCTGTCTTTTCCCAGAGCTGGACTGTTCTCTGGTGTTACTCTGCCTTTTTCTCTCATGTAGGAAAAAACAGTGGAGTAAGAAGGCATGGAATAATGTGTGCAGGGGAGGAATAAGTGGAAGGAAGGGAGAAAGGGATTATGAGAGGAAGGAAGGTTGGGAAAGACAGAGGGGAGGGAGAAGTATTGGCTGTTCCACAGTTCAGTTGCTTCCCTTCTTTCTCCAACATGTGGAAAGAGGCTGCGCCAGTGCACCTCAGCCTAATTCATGGGGGCTGCAGTCCATTCCCATCACCCAGGGCATTACTATGGCTCGGGACAAGCCCACTAGCACACAAGGTCCAAAGAGGTGATGCAGTTCTGGGAAATTTGGGATATTTCTCACCTTTTGGTAGTACCACAGAGAAAGGACAAAGTCTGTATGCTTCTCCTGAACCCTTGCAGGCAGGTGGTTGGAATAACTCCGCAGGGGCAAGTACAGAGTTTATTTTAAAAGAAACAATCATTCTGTTCTTACTGTCACACATCGCTTAAGAAAACCAATACTGAGCCTAAAAAGATTTATTTCCACTCAATGCATTAGTTCTGACTTCTTGATTTTTTTATTTCCTTTTTATAATTTTTGGCCTTGCATGTTATTAAAGGGACTTTCCTTTAGTGATTCAAGGGCAAATTCTTCCCCTTTGGGTTTGATTGAAGTTTGGGCTCCTTATTTCTCTCAAAGAAATTGTAGAAGTTCTTCAGGAATATAAAGCGGGTATTTAATGTCTTTGGGATGTGGGGATGATATCTTTAACAACAATTCTCTGATTCAGGGAACACTATAATTTTATATCATCTACTTCCTGAGGCAGAGAAGAAGACTGAAGAGAGGAATGTCTCTTTTTATTCTATGTAAACCTCAGTGTATTCTTTATAGAAATATCTAAAAAAATGACATAACCATTCCTCCACCAGCAAAATAGCATAGCATGTGTGGGTTTGGTGATGTGCTCCAGTGCAGTGGGAAATGAAAATGAGGCCTTTTTCTGTATAAATTTTATTTCAGGATAATGAGAAAAAAACACATCTAATGATTGCCCATAGTCAGTAAGGATACTTGCAGAAAAGCAAGACAGGTAAGTTCAACACTGACAGTCTTCTATATCTCAAATTAAAGTCCTGAATTTTGAGCTATTCAGCACTTTGGGACTGCTTTCTCTTTCTTTTTGTCTATTCCTTTTCAAAAATTAGCCTTTGAGTTTAAGAACATTTCACCTGGAGTCTTGTATACCCACATAATATTTTAGTTTGGCAAAAAAAAATAAGTGGAAAAAAAAAAAAAACAAAATGGTTTTGGCAAAATATATGCAATAAGCTCTACTCCTTAGGTTGCATCTATTTTGAATCACAGCTCAGTAGTAATTAATTTCCATTTGGTACTTCCACAAAGCCATAATACCATGCATTTTCATACTGCCACTGCTAATCCTGCCACTAAACCCTGTATTTCAGAGTGCTGACCTCAGTAATAAATTATCACCATTCTTTTTACTAAGTGACAGCAAATTAGGTTCTAACAGGTATGTTGCAATATTTGGGATTTTATCATCTCTTTATAGAGAACTATAGTAAATTCTTCTTGATGACTGTCAATTAGTCTGTTGCACTGCTCCTGTTTATGATTGATAGGTTTAGGTTTCTTGGCTCCATTTCTAAATTTAAAATAATTAAAAAATACTCTAGACCTCATAACATTGTGTGTGAGTTCCAATAAGTCACCTGGAATGTTATTTGAAGCTGTAGCTCTTATCACTGTACTCAGAAAATAATTTATATTTAGCTAAAACATGGTTTTCAGAATGGCATCCAGGCTCATGTAGAAAACCCAACAGATAGGTGGTGTTATTAACCTTAATTTAAGGACCTAGTTATTGCTTAAGCTTAAAACAACTATTTAACCATTCCTCCTAAACAAAGGATGGAATTCAGTTTCAGAAATAAAGGTTCCTAGCACCATTAAATATGTTTCAGGTAATCCAAGATGCCTGAATGTGAATGATGGGAAAGGAAAAGGACTCATGGAGTAACAGCAGAATGCCAGACAGGATATTCCCTCGTACCTACATGGACATTAAACCTCTGTATGTTTGTTGTTCAATTCTGATTTCAGTGTCTCCCAAGAGGGAAAGATGAGATGATGCCTTTAGACAAAAGGAGAGGATCCTGACCACCAAGCTTAGGAAGATGCAATTTCCCTCAGAGACCTTCGCTCTGTTGTTGTTCACTGTGTCTGCCAGAAATGCAAACACATCCATTAAGATGCCAGGTTCACCAGGAATTTAAAATTTGGGTATAGATGAGAAGGCTAAATGAACTATATTGGATCCTTCTCACAAATAAATAAAAACCTTAATAGTGTGTTCCAACTATAATTCAATTCCACTATTAAAAAAAAGCAAACCAAAACAAAACCCAAACAAAAAAACAAACCCAAAACCAACCAAACAAACAACTGTGTTTATCATTTTAATTTGTCTGTTGTCACTATCTAGCAGTTTGTTCTCATTATGCCTTTAATATCTAGACTGAAAAGCCCTTTGTTTCCTGGTATTTTTGTTGGTGACACACATTAATCAAGTTCTCAAACATCTTTTAGATAGACTAAGCAGGCTGTGCTTTTAAGTTGTCCTTTTTCCTAAGGCGTTTTACCTAACCACTTAATAGTTTCAGTGGAGGTTTTCTGTGTTTTTTCAAACTCTTTTAAGTCTTACAAATTGCAAATTCCAAAACTGGACATACTATCAGGCCAACTTCTCAGGCAGCAGAGGCCAGGTGCAGATTTTCTTTCTCCGGTGACCAGCGACAGGACAGAAGGAAATGGGATGAAGCTGCATCAGGGGAAGTTCATATTGGACATTAGGAAAAAGTTCTTCACTGAGAGGGTGGTCAGTCACTGGAACAGGCTCCCCAGGGAAGTGGTCATGGCACCAAACTTCTCAGAGTTCAAGGCGCATCCAGACAATGCTCTTAGGCTTATGGTTTAGTTTTAGGTAGTCCTGTGAGGAGCAGGCAATTGGACTTGATGATCCTGATGAGTCCCCCTTCTAGCTTCAGATATTCTATGATTCTATGACTGTCTCTATAAAAATCAGTGTTTGACTGATTTGCATATCTATTCTTACTTTCAGAATTTTTTTCTACGTCTTCTTCTTATATCATTACAAGGAAGGATGATGCTGAGTTTTTGATGTTGAATAAGCCTTTTAAGAGCAGTTGCTTTCAAGGCAGGAAACATTTCTTCTTTATTCTTTAAGGCTGCATGACCCTCACAGCTTTTTTGTCCAGACATCTAATTTTTAATTACACTCTATAAAATAGACTAGATTAGCTTTGTAGCTTAGTATTACTGTTTGTTCTTATCTTTATTATACTTTTTTTTTTAGTTATTCAATAATTTTATATTCACTTCAGATCTTTAATTGAGATGTTGAATAACTTACTCTCCAAGTTTTGATCTTTTATACAGGCTTGCTAACGTGAAATTCAGCATGACCTCAATGTTGACATTAGAATGTCAGATGGATATTCTTAATCTTCCTAATACACATGTTATGATTTGTATGCTGACATTTTCAGTTGAAATATCATGTTGGGTTAACTGAAATGTCTATGCATATCAGATGAAAGTAGATACCTTTACCAGTAAGGTTTGCTATCAGAGTGAGACTTGGGAGAAGAATAAAGAATTTGTTTACTTGCATTTGTGGCTTATGGTAAGGCTGAAATATCTGAGAATTCAGAAAACTAGTATGCATTGTTTCTTAACTGCAAACTTGCAGATTCATCAGCATCTCTGATAAATTTTCCTACAGAACTCCCAATTATTATTGATGTTCTTCATTATAAATTTATCTCTCATCTTCATTACGTTCCCAAGTTTACTTCCTAGGGGTAAAATATCTCTTTCAAAATTTTGGATCAACTTTTGTTCAGAAAACATTCTACATATGAGATCTGGATCAGTGATTCTTAATTAGCTATCAGCTATCAGTCTAGTGGATTAATCTTTATCAATGATGATGATAAAAAAAAAAATAAAAAAATCATTATTTTAGTTACACAGAGGAGGAAGAATGAGATTAAATGACTCATTCAAGACTATTCAGAAACTCTTTATCAGAGACGGTATAACACATATCTTTTCAATCTTAAATTAATGCCTTCAACAAAAATACATTTTGTCAAACACATAATGTTGTCTCCACATCTATCTGAGGCCCATATCAGCATCAACTGATGGCAGATAGAATTTTTTCTTGGGAAATATTACCAGGTGCTATAGCTTAAAAAAATTATATTAAAAAAACCCTCATAATAATTGGAAGATGATGTTAGAGTACATCAAACACTCACAATGTAAATCCCACTACAAGATGCCATTTTTTTACTAGTAAATAGGTATATTATCACAAAATAGTGTGGGAAATTTTAATTATTGATTTGAATGTCAGAGAAAACATTTAGTTACTCAATATTTTATTTAATACAAATTCAGGAAAGGTCTAACTGCAGTTAAATGAGGTGTACATGATAACGTATACAGTGATTTAGATTGTGATATTAGTAAACAGATAGTTCTGTAAATGTCATCAATACATGTGTCTCATGAGGAGCACAGTGTCTGAACCTACCATGACCTCTTGTTTTTGCAGATCAAAATATGCAGTATATTTCAGTACTTTGGTTGGTATGAAAGAAGGATGAGGGTTTACTGGGAGTCTTGCAGAAGACATTGTATTCAAGGAGTTAGTTATCTTGAGCTAACTGTGACAGACATAGTGGGCCTTGTGTTAATGCCTGAGATACCAATAAATTGGCTTGAGCGACCACAGTGCAACACTAGACATAGAAATAAAGGGGAAGATGCTGGAAGGTTTTAGTATGACCTGTAATCCTGGATACAATTCCTGGACAGATGTATCTAGGTATGTTCTGGTGGGCATAAGAAAATACCTGTCAAAACAAATACATAGTTTTGTTTGTTATTCTAGGTATAAGGAGACACAGCTGTGAGGGTCTGGTAAGCCTCTCCGTGGGTGGGATCTGTGCAGCATGTTATGCTGTTCATCTGGGATCTGTTTGATGGTATATAGAAGTGGGGTTCCCAACATCTGAAGGAATATAAGAGTTATTTTCTATCTATATTTCTCTTATAATTCTTATCATGTTGTTATTATTACTATTGTTTTTACAGAAGTTTTGTTACATCACTTGCTGCTGTGCCTTTCTTAGTGAGATCTGGGAGGAGCCCTGCACCCCTTCTGGTGCAGAACAGAAGGATAATGAGAAATTGTAAGACTTGCACAATCTTTATAAATTGAAATTCACATTTCTTCTGCTTTACCTTTTGTAAGAAAAGTGTAAGTGTATTGTAAAATTAGACCATTTTAGGATGTGTCTGACTTCTTGTCCATCTTAATTCACCAGAAACAGTTCAGTGTTGCAGACTCATGTATCTCATGTATCTCATTTCTTCCGCTCTGCAATACTATGTACACACAAGTGCATTATTTTAGTGATGAACCATGTTTCCTAGCAGATCTTTACTGCACAATGTAAACAGACTAAGTTCAAGGAACACCTGTAATGTAAATGTTTCAGCTATCATGTTCACCATCAGACGACAATTTTGGAACACCAGACAAGGCAGTATAGTCTCTTACAAAGTGGAGGGAAAATCTGTTTAGCTGAGACAAGTATATTTAATGTGGTGACTAAATAAATCTGTTTCAGAACAGTTTTAGCATGAGATATGCTACAAGCAGTAGCAAGAGAGTTGATAGTCTAGAAAACTTCTAACTTTTGATTTTATGGAAGAGAAAATAATGCTGTTGTTTACATAGTCTCAAGTCTAGTGTGACTAATTTAGCATCTAACTTAGGCATGGGTAAGCCTCATATGTAGTGTTCTAAATATGTGCAGAAGAGAAGGGAGGGTGGTGTCAATAGAAGAAACTGGTGGGAAATAAACCAGTACCCTTAAATGAAATATTTTAACCCCATAACTAGAGAGTGAAGAGCAATAAAGTGTCTCTGAAAGCCTGTTTAGCATCTTCTAGTTTGACTAAGTTAGGTCCCTGGACTAAAAAGACTTGTGAATATAGTTGGACGTTTACCAGTCTGCAGTGAGTTTCAGCATACTGTGGTGAACTCAAGCCAATGTCACAGTGAGAACAAACTGCATCATCAGCAGGTCAGGATGTAAAAATGTCTGTAAAATAATAGAAGTAAAAGGTAGTATGCTAGGGGGGAAAAAATAACCAAAAGGAGCATAATAGAATAAAATACTTCAAAAAATATACACACCAACCAATGAAAAATCTCTTTTGAATCCTCAAGCATATAGGGAACTGTCGCCTGTCACATCTCGTTTCCTATAGACATTGTAGAAATTTACAGTGATTTTTTTAAAAAGAATATATATTATGCAGGCATTTTTTCTATTCCGTTAGATAATATAGTTTATTTGTATTTTAACAACATTAATAATATACATATAAAATATCTGTCTATAAGTTTTCATGTAAGGAATTTATCTGGGTTTCAATTAAGAACTATTCTAACCACTATGCTAGATATTCATACTCACATTATTTTCAATACCTGTCAGAATACAGAAATGTCTCTAAATTAAAATTAAAGAAGTAATAGAATAATACTAAATGCATTAAAATTAAAATTAAAATAAATATATACTTTTGCTTAGCAAAACAGCTTTTGTGATGGGTTCTCCTGTCCTGGATCTGAGCATAATTTTAGCGATCTCTGTTTTTCCTTCTTCTTTAGAAAGTGCTCTAAAAATTCTGTGTTCTGTTGAGAGATAGGTGGCACTTCTCCCTCACTCCTCTTTATATTTCATTCTTTCTCTATCTTCTCTAGAAAACCTTCTGTCTAGTGCTCAATATGTTATAAGTCTTGCGGAGTTTTTAAAGATGACCTCCTGGTTAAAGTCTTTCTGCAAACACAGACAAATACTTAGTTTGTGGCTCCATATCTTGTCATGAAGATCCTCCAACCTGTCAAGATGAAGCAGCTTAGGCCACGTGAGGCAGCTTGGAGCGAGACACAGACCAGGAAGAGGCCTTTTTTTTTTTTTTTTTTTTTTTTTTTTCCCATTCACCCTAATTATTTAATGTCCACAGACTGGGATTAATGTCATCTATTGTAGTAGTCTTATGGGAGGTCTGGATTAGGTTTGGAGGGTCATTTCAGATGACAGTTTGAGACCATGGGTTCATAGGATAATTCAAGTTGGAAGGGACCTCAGGAAGTCTCCAGTCAAAAATCCTGCTCAAAGCAAGGACATCTATGGGGTCAGACCAACTTGCTCAGGTCTTTATTAGGTTCAGTCTTAAAAATATTACAGTATCTAAATGATAGTTGACTTTTTTTCCTCTTTCCTTTTTTTTTTTTGTTTTCTTTTTCTTTCTTTTCCCATTTTTTTTTTAATGTCAAAATTACTTTATTTGATTCAGCAACCATAATATGCAGAGTTGCCTACACAAAAGAGTGTAGTCAGACATAGGTTTGTTGTGTCCAGACTGAGCCAGGTAGATGTGAGGTGTGAACGATCTTAACACTATCCAATTGTATTAGCTCCTGGTGGAGTCTCACTAAGTACTTTTAACCTCTCTACAACCTCTTCTCTGCCCACAACATCCAGTGATGCTGTTCCCTAAATAATGTTGAGTAAGATCAAGTGAGCTGTTGTATACAAGCACCTTGCTCACAACCTGCTTTGATGCAGAAAATAATGAGGAAATTGCATGGGGCCAATTCAGAGCAGAGCATCACTGGTTTTGTCTTTCTCCTGAGCCTTCTAGAAATTCTTCAGGTCACTTGGAGTTTTCCCTATCCTATGCTGTTTTACTCCTCCTGCTTGAAGAAAGTTCATTCAAAATTTGATCATCCCCACCACATCAGGCAACACTCAAAATTTCTAGTGTTATTTCAAAATTCATCCAAAAGATTGGGATCATGCTTATTGGTTTCTGAAAGTAAAAAAATATCTGCAGGGTGTAGATGACCAACCCTGTTGATTCAAAGACTGAGTATACATTACAGTTTCAATAAGCAGGACATCTCCTGGGTTTGTCTTATTACAGATCATGTACAGCCAGGCCTCCTGTTTACCACTAGTAAGATTTTCCCCTCCTCTGCCCCATATAGCCAGTTAAGGGCGAGATCAGCCACTCCAGATCATCTTTCAGGTTTAGAAAAGGCAAGCAAAGGTGAAGAGGAAAGGAAAACTATAAACTTAATATATCTTGGATAAGAAGGTATATGTTAACTGAGCAGCCATGACAAGAAAACAGATTGAGGCATTTAATGATGCTGTACATAGTTAAAAAAACCCTTGTAAATACACATTACACATCTTAGTTGATTTTAAGCTATTAATTTGAGCTATTTGGCATAGTTTCTCTGATTTAATCAAATATATTTAAAAAAATGAAATGTCTGTAAGTAATTCTTTTATTTTTTTTTTCCACTGGGTTTGTGTTTATTTTGTTTTTCTCACTGCATTGAAATTATCTAAGACAGTTGTACCTTTAAATATGTAATTACTTTCCTTTGCCTACTGCTGCAGAGCTCTCCTTGGAGGAAATGTATCAGAACTGTTATCCGCACCTCGGCTGAAGTGGAAAATTTAGTTGTAAGTGGCATTTACTGCTCTCTTCAGTAGCAATAATCCAACCATTGAAATGTTACTAAGATTGCTGCTTTTGACCCTTTTTAACAAGATCACAGCTTTCAGCATTTCAAGTACCCTTATCAACCAGACCCAGCAGTGGCTTCAGGAAAGGCATTACCTGATGTGGGAAGCTTTAAGGTGTCAGAGAGAGTCAATCAGCCCCAGTACTAAGCAATTCTTATCAGAAATCCTTTGCTCTTTACTTTGTACTACTGTTCCCTTCTTTATTGACGTGGGGGTTGTAAGGTTGGTTGAAGAAAGAACTTTGTGAGTAATGTACAGGCTTTTTCTATACATTACTGTCTTTTATGAAACATCAACTTATTAAGTCAGTTATTACGGTGTGTGTGTTAGAGGTGATGTGAGTGAAAACCCTTCAGAGATGAGGTCTACAAAACACGAGGCAACCTTTAAGGCGGTCAGAGTAAAAATCAGCAGGTCCCATCAGCATGGTCTGTACAAGATTTCTCCTGTGGCACCAAAATCACAGAAAATTTTCTGTCTGTTCTCATCTTCTCAGTTGCTGTATATACCTATGCTCAGGTGAAAGATAAATTGATTTTGTGGTCTACAGTAGCAGGTGAAGGCATTCCATGATGGAAGATAACCTTTGTCAACATCAAAAAATAGTGTTTAAAGAAGAAGCAGGTGTTAAGCACAATTAGCATATTGGGATAATTGGTCAACACTTTAGAAGTTCAAAATCACAGGGTTTTTTGGACTTCCAAAGCTACTAAGAAACAGAACCTAGGGAAATTTAACTTGAATTTTCTATTCTATGAAGATATCAAAAGAACTGCTCACTCTTTTTTGGTATGTTGGGAGAAGAAAGGAAGCAGAAGTGGTTGGGCTCAACTGTCTTTTAATTTTTCTAAGTGTCACCATTGTATTTGCTTTCTGAACTGTATATATTGCAATGTTTACATGGATTAAATAATTCTAGACTCCATTGCAAAATATTTCAAGTTCTATTTCCACAAAACTGTTGGAGAAAAACAAAATATCCCTATCATAATAATGTGAAAATTAATGATCATTAAACTATTGTTTACTTAGAAATGTACAGTCATCTATTATTATTTTTTTTTTTAAATTGAAACAAAAAATAGTAATCAAATTCACATCTGACTGAAGTGTATTGGCATCGTGTGCATAGTCCACTTGTGTGTTTATTATCAGTAGTGGAAATTCATATGAGTAATTTTGTATCATGAAAAAGTATTATTATTGAATTTATTTAAAAATACAACAATTTTGTGAGGATCTCCATCATTTGAAGCTTCTTGATGAACCTGGGAATGACATTCTACATAAATGCCAAGCAGCAGTCAATGGAATTGAAGCAGAAATCATAGAGTAAGATTGAAAAAACTGGACACGTCAAACAAGGCCTGTCTAAGCATACAAAAACTGCTGTTGTTGTGAAGATCCACTAGGAAGCAATGGTGCAAATGTTGAATTCAACTTCTGGGACTGAGTGCTCTATCTTTGTTCTAGCTTTGCAGAAAAGGAGAAAAGGGTTCCTGGTGGACATGAAGTAAAACATGAGCCAACAGTGTGCCCTTGTGACAAAGAATTGTGTTCTGTGAAGTGAACCTGGTATTGCAAGCCTGCATACTAGAACTTTCTATATTACTTTCAGTTTCCCTGAGTCTATGTATAGACTTTGAGTGCTCAATACAGCAACATTTAAAGGATTTGTTCACACATTCAGTAAAGATCAATATCTTTTCAATATGCCTAGAATAGCTTAATGAGCGTCCTGAAAACCCTATACAAGAAGAAAAATTGATTGGATGTGATTCTTGTTTGAGACCACCTCTGAACTCATTGATTTTTGTTGTCTCTCAACTTTGCAAAATGCTTCTTATAAGTTTTCAACTGAAGCATCTGCAGTGAAATTAAAAGCACACCTGAGTCAATAAAAAGCTTTGATATCCTTCTAGTGTTGAAAAATTTCAGTGAGTGCACACATTTTGTAAAAGGTGTAACACATTAGTATCCATTGTTCCCCTCCTTCAAAGCATTCATTTCCTATTGAATGTTAGATGAGTTCATGGCACCAATCAAAGAGAAAGAAAAAGGAAGGGGGACACTTCAGGTTTCACTTGCAGTAAGGATTAAATCATTTTCTTGGGAAGGGGAATTGGTGATCCTTACCTAGGTTCTCCCATACAGTACCAGAGGAAAGGTATGATTTCCAGCTCATGCATCTTAGAAGACAAAAATTTTAGCAATGTTCTCTGAGGGAAGCAGGCTTTTAACTTCCAAATAGCTTAGCCTTCTCAAGATTCATAAACTGATCCTTACCCTGAAATTAAATAGCTAAACCCTTGTCTAAAAAAGGAGAGAAAGGACAAAGATAGTAATTTCCTGCAGATGATAGATAGATGAGAAAATAACTCTCTACCTTTTAGCCAAGTAGTTAAAATAGTCTTCTAGAAATGGAAAAGCTTAAGTTCTCTTTCTTTCTGTCTAAGCTATATCAAACCTACCCTTCTTAAGTAAATGCACTAAAAATTAGAGTATGAGGTATTTGAGAGTATATTGTCCCCATTTGTTTCCTGCTGAAAACACTTCACTTTGTAAAAATATGTAGACAAATAAATAAATCAACAAATAATAATCTTCAGCTACTTACAAGTTTAAGAACAGAGAGCCAATCTCCTGTCATAAATGAATTCTGTTATGATTTCCTACAGCTGCAGCTGATTAATATTTATTAACTTACAAAAACTGAAAGAGCTTCAACAAAAAATTATAGGTAAGTCTGATATCTGAATGACCATGTCTGGTCTCAGGTGACTTTTCATAGGCTATTTGAGTGCAAATACTTTCAGGCACAGCACAGGATTGTATTTGTCTTTCCTTTATGAGTTTCACTGCCATTTAATTAGAGACTCACTTTCCTTTTGTTTTGCATGTATCCCAATTTATTCTTGACTCTTTAAACATGGCTAGATTTTATGAAAGTAGCACCTGAGCATATTCTCTGATCCAATGGTCTGTATGTTCAGCTGGGATGCTGGAGTTTGGCATGCAAAATCCCTGCTTTATATGAGAAGTCAGAGTTGATGCAGGGTTTCATATATTCCAGATGTGTATTTTTAATTACTGGCTACTGGGTGAAAGAAAAGGACCCACATCACTGTCTTGATCCGGAAGTGGCCTGGCTGAATTAGCTGCTTCACCAGGATGGTAAATTGTAAGGGGAAAGATGCACCAAAATTCCTGAGAAGCATCATCCTGATGATAATATCTGCAATTAACCACCTTAGATGGTTTTCAGGGTCAGTATTACAGCTTTTATTGCTTATCTTCTGAAAAAACTAGATAGCTGATAACATCAGACTGTAAATCCTGTCCTCTGACAAACTACTAAAATTAAACACTACAGTACTGATCCTAAGTACACTTTGAAGTTAGCTCAGAGGTCCCACCACAGACATGGAATTTCTCTCTTACATAATTAAATATCCATTTTGGATCTAGCACAATGGTATAAGTCAAGGTCAGAATGAAGATCAATTGAGAAAAGAAGAGAAAAAGAATATGACTACAAGCATAGCTAGATTAAGGCACATTTAAACATGTCTACTAAACCTCTCAACTGCTTTTTCTGCCAGGAAGCAGAAATGGGCCCGACACCAAAAACTGGTTTGAATGGCTTGAAAGATTCCTGCACATACATGTGATGGCTCCAAAGTCAGTTACTCTGCTTTATATATAAAGTAATTACACTTGTCTGTAATGACTTGCCATGAGAATAGTCTAAACAGATACGTAATGATGAGCTGCCTGTGTATGTCAGGGCTATATGTGGGGATATTACATTACTATTTCTGTCAGTGTCCTTATACCTTATTCACAGTCTTAATCCTTTTGAGCATTACGCCTTAGATTCAGTTTGGTGTGAAAGGTTCTTCCTTCCCATCATCGCTGTATCCAGTGAATAAGAATGGTTAGAAATACCTTTCGATGGACAAGATTTTATAAAAAAAATATTAAGAATATATGGCTTTTTGTGTGAAATATAAGATATTCCTGAAGATATAACTGAAACAAAACAGAAGAGAACAAAAAAAAACCCAAAGTAACAAATAAAAAAAGCTTTCTGAAAATTAGGAAACTTTCATTATATTTATTTTGAGACCCAAGGTCCATTGCCACTTATGAAAGCTAGAATTAATCTATTTTATATGAAAGTCTAATACAAAGTATATAGAAATCATTGTCTTTTCATCTTTATTTGTTTCTACAAAATGGGGAAGAAACCAGAGGGAACTTTTAAAAAAATAAAAAATGCTGTGAACTGATCAAAACATATGCCCAGGTCTTTAACTGGAGTCAATTAACTTCAAGTGATCATTTTCCTTAGCTGGTATACATTTAAAAGCTGTATTAATTTTCCCACTACTACTATCAGAATTCTTCCAATTTAATCTACATTTCTAACAACCTTTTGCAGCACTTCCTTGAAATGTGTAAAGCATGAGGTCATATTTCCCACACTCTGCTTCCCAACAGGATGTCTTTGGAGTACATCAGCTCTGTAAATATGATTAACAATGAATGGTTGGTCTGTGTAGCAGCACTTACGCAGAGGAAAAAGAAACACCTAGTCTTCCTCATTGTTGCCTGTAAGTATTCAAGCCCAGTGGATTAATTTGTTTTCCATCTACATCACTAGTTTCATCTTTGAGTAAAGAAAACATTTCAAATTGGCTACAAGATGTGCAGGTTCAGCAGTGGATGTGCTCATCTTTGATTTAGCCTCTTCTGTTTTGTTGTTTGTTTTTTTGTTTTGTTTTTTTTTTTTTTTTTGTTTGTTTGTTTTTTTTTGTTTGTTTATTTGTTTGTTTTTTGTTGGTTTTTTGTTGGTTTTGTGTGGTTGGTTTTTTTAATAATTTTTTTTTACCCCTCATCTGTTTTGAAAGAAACAGCTGTTGTGTGATTCTCACTGATAAGGAGAAAAGACAGTAAGAGAAAGGTAAATCATATTACCCCACTTAAGTCAAAAGTGTGATTCAATTTTTGGTCAATGACCAGAAAAAAAGAGTGCTTTTTTGAGGACCCAACTCTTCCTTTCTCATGCTATATGGTATGTAAATACAAATCTATTTACTGTACTAAAAAAGGTATCAGGAGTGTATTTAACTGTGGCAAGATACAAGGGTGCTTTTGTCTCCACCCTTTACTGACAGCACCAGTTGAATACATTATTTAAGCTCCAGGTCAGACAGTGTGGATTTGACTGTAGGTAAACACATAAATCCACATCTCCCCAGCCTAAGTGTAATGATTTAAGACGCAGATGGGTTAGAAGAAAAAAAAACCACAAGAACCTAATTTTGATCTTTATCTGTTATCAGTTAGTATCCCTTCAGCTGAGGTAACTTGCCAGTTCTAATGGGTGGGTGCCTTGTTTAACAAAAGTCTAATTACCTGAACACTTACCTGGATTCAGGCTTTTTTGAACTCGTGTTTACCTTTCCTTTCGTATGATTCTGTTTCTTCTGACAGCATTTTACTTTCACTCCCAAGTCTGTCTGGTCTTCTTTCAAAATGCCTAACTTTACATAGATTCAGTATCCAGGGTGTCGAGCCCAGGTGTTAGCAGGAGGGCTCATCAGGGGGCCTCTGTGGGGAGAGTCCGGGGCTGCCCCGGGCCGGACACAGCCGGTCCCAGCTGGCTCCAATGGCCCCAGCGCAGGACACAGCTGAGCCCCTCAGCTTCACCCACAAGCTTTACCATCCCATTTTCTCCCTGTATCATATTGAAGAGGAAGAAGGAGAGTGCATCTGGGTGGGTTTGGCAGCCAGCCAGGGTCAACCCACCACAACTGTGTTGTAGAGAGGAGCTCATTGAAAGTAGTAAGAACAAAGATGTAGATATACAATTTCTAACATAGAAAATCCCAAAGCTGTAGGTGGATGGATGCTGCTCTTACAGTTTTTTCCAAAATATTTCATAGTGTCAGAGACCATTACCAATGGCATTTAATGCAGTAATGCTGCTCTCACAGTGTGATATTACTTTAGAATATAACAATATTATTGATGTCAAAATCACCTTTAGCACAAAGTCAAATGGCTAAAAGTATACCCTATCCTCAGAGCAGTAAATGTTAATCTATCATCTTTCTGGACCTCAAATTTCTCTTCATATGTCATCATCATACATAAAGTTGTCCTCAAAGTAAAACTGTGGAGCATTTAGGATTCCTTCTGTTCCCCTGAGCAGGTGGAGTGAGAAAGTGGTTGCGTTGGAGTTTGGCCCTTAGCCAAGGCTAACCCACCACAGCAGGAGTGAGCTTATACCTCCTCTGGAACTCCACACTGAGATCCTAAATTTGCTCAATGTTTCTGGATGTAGCTTTGCTGGAGATAGTAATTATGACTACTGTTCTTGTCTAGACAGTAACAAAAGGATTTGGGTATGTCTTGGATTATATGGCCTGCAGAACTTGAGTAACTGTTCTGCCAAATTAAATGGCCAACAAAGTGTTTATCTTTCACCTGAAATAGAAAGCCCAGGGCACCTGGAGTGTGCTGATCTCCAGTCACCTAGAGGAGCATCAATTCTGAACTAGCATCGATAGAGAAAGGCCATGACACACGGGCCACTCCTTACAGCATACAGAGACTGTCTTTATAAACCCAAATGCTTCATTGGAACTCATTATTTTTAGAATTTGATGAGAGCTCATATTAAGTCCTAGTTAGAAATACCAGAATCCATGTACATGATCAACTAATGTACATGTACATAATGTTCTCAAAAGGTCATTTGAAACAAGGCTCAATCAGTTTCACCACTCTCAGAACAACTTTTCACATTCTTGTTGGATTTTAATAGGTGTAGTGTCTCTGATTCTAATGTAATCATGGGTTGCTGCCATGGTATTGTGTTCTTTTTCTGCATTTTTCTACTTTTTGACTTCCATTCAGTTCAGGATTTAGAATCAGTGGAAAAGACCTGAGAGCTGGTCTAGGTCCAGGACATTCTCTGAAAAGGAATTAAATTATTGTCTATAGCAACTTTCCAAATTATGCATTATAGAGATGATCCCCATCAAGTTTAACCACTAGTAAACACCGTATTATGAAACTGTAGGTGTTATTTTTTTACTAAGTGTATGTCAGCCTAGATTAACCTTAAATTTTGAAAAAATCTCAGAAAACCATGCAGTTTAATATGTGATCTAAGGGCAGCATCTTTCCAAAGTATTTTCCCCCATGCAACTATTTCACTATAATAAAGAAATAAATTAAATTAAACTTGACATTGAGAAGATCCCAAAACACTTGAACTGTGTTATGGAGAGGAAAAGTCTTCCCATAAGTTCTGTCTAAAACCTGATTGATCAAAGAATCCTATTCTGATCTGTCTTGATTGTACTGCTTAGCAGACTTCGAATGAGAACAGAAGGAAAGGAAACATGACACCAAGGGAGAAATAAAAAAAAAAAAAAAGACAGAAGAAAAATTCTCTTAATATTCACTCTGTGTGCCACTTTGAAGGAATTACTTCTCCATTTTAGTAAGTTATTCTACTTACTAAAATGAAAAGGTTTAATATGAACAAGAATGTTCTGAGGGCAAATTAATTTTAAGACAGACCCTTTGCAGGTGTAACTTAGTGTAATTTGATGGAATTCATAGCCTGACCTCAAGCTTCCCCAGATGAGCATCTGGTCTATTGCGTGTTGTGTGTTTTAGCAGGCTGAGTATTAAAATTAAGCCATTCCAATAAGCTTTATTTTTCTGTGATTTTCTGTTATCAAATGATGGCTAGTAGCTTGTTAATAGCCTCAGCAACTTCAATTAATTTGTTACAAACTCTCTTCTTATATTGCACTAAACCAAACTCCTTTAACCTTTCTCTATGGCACATCTCAAAGGACATTATTCTTGCTGCTCTGCTTCTTACTAGCTCAAGGGCAATTATGTTCTTGCTGAGGTATTGCAACAAAAGCTGCAGAAAGTGCGCTGGGTGAGGTATAACAAGTGCCTTTCACAGCAATAATACCACCTCCTAAGAGTTATACTACCCTCCCATTGCACACTAAGATGGCATTCTCTTAATTTTCTCTTTGGGAACCGTATATTTCATGGCACATTTAAAGGACATTTTCAACATTTTCCCCATTTTTTTTTTTTCTGCTTGTGTTTGACCTATTTTAAGCAGTTTTAATTCAGAAAACTGTTTCCTATCTATCTACATGATTCAGCCTTTTCCTCATTATTTTTTTTTTTTGATGTAATTTTACTATGTTTAATTATTTGAATTCAGTAACATTCAGACGACCAGTAGCTAAGTGTTGTTATGCTTTGTATATCAACAGGCAGTCCACGTTCCAAAAATCTTACTGCAAAAGGATGGAAGAGAATTAGGGAAGAAATTCAAGTCTCTCTGAACTCACTATCAGGACCTGGCTGAACACCAGTCACGTCAAAGTCTCACACAGAGACATTAAATCACTGATCGCATATCCTGCAGCAAGTCTGTACCTTAGCTGGTAGCTGCTGAGTATACAGACCAGTACTCTTTTCTCATAAAAATAAAACACATAAAAAATAAAAATACCTTTCCATCTAATAAATGTCAGTTAACCACGTAAAGTATCATATTAATTATGAATATTCCATTTGTCAGTCTAGTCAATCAATTGTACTTCTAAATATATTCTTCTACATAATTTCTGAAATGGTGTCCATCAGGAAAAAGAAGTGGTCTCTCGTATTTCCTACCTCTCCATTTTGAACAGTTTAATTAGCTGACTTATTCCTTAGTTTTTTTACATGAATAGATAGAACATGTGATTCTCCTCTTAATCTAGTAATCTATATTATTTTTTTTAACGTCATATCCCTTAAATACTCTCAGTCATTCCATGACTTGTCATTTTAACATTCTTAAAGGAACTCACCTTTTTGACACCTATAAAAGTGACTAACCATAATTTCTTTTATGTATGTGTTTTAGAGTTCCTAAGGGAACAGAGGGAACAGGGTTCTTAAGGGAACTTTATTCTTCTCTCCCCATTTATGTTGGCTGATGATAATTATTTAATATATTTGCTTTTTCCTTTGTCCTCCATCTCTAATTCCCTATAATCATTCTTAAGAGAATGAATCTTTCATTTGACTGTTGTTTACTTTCTCTAGCATGAAATCACATTATTTGTTCAGCATGTTGTTATTCAAAGACCACTATATTTTCCCTCTTCAAATCATTTCTTTATTATTTTCACTTCCTCCCAGAGCAAGCCCCATCTACAAATTATTAGATTCCGAGTAACTTCTAAATGTTTTTGATCAATCTTTTATATTCTTGTTTACATCTTGGTTTAATCACATCGGTTTGTGCCTCATGCTGCATTTTGACAAGTAGGACACTAAGAAACAAATAGATTATTTACATGACAATAACTTGTAACTAATGTGTGTTTTCTTTGTGATTTGTTAGATTTCATGAATTATCAAAACTCTTCCTTGACAGCTGTCTCCTCTACAGGACAGAGAAAACGAGTGCTTAATGTACATTGTGATTATTTCCTTTTAGCATGCAATATAGACTAATGAGGCCACAACAAAATGACTATTCCTGAAATCGTATGAAATGGGGATAGGTCAGGCATAAATGATTTTGAAAAGGACCAAGATGTTTGGTCACAAGAATGATGCTTTAACTGCCAATGCAGTGAATTTAACGAACTCATCCCTCTTTCTGCATTATTACAATGAAGATAAACCTTGATTCCTCTTCAAGGAGATTTAAGACCCAAGGATCAAAAATATGATATAAGAATTTAAGCAAGATGGCTAGAGAAAAGGTATTATGGGAGTGTTTTCAACTTAGATAAATTAACTCAAGGTTGTTTGAACATGTACTTGTGATAAGAACAATATTTATATGTCGGTTCAAATAAACTTTGCCTGAAGCATCCTGCAAAGATAACTGCTGTTACTATCATGGGATTATTCTGACCATCAGCTGCTAATGACAAGCACAAATAGGTACAAGCCTCTCCTATTCTTCTTTTCAGAGTAACACCCTGGAAGACTGCATTGAGAGGGGCTCTCAGTTGTTCCATATTGCTGTGTCTCCTGACTAAACAGAATGGTTGAGACTGTCAAAATTTTGAGAGCTAACCATGGCAGGAAGAGTTTTCCTGACTGCCCTTCATAATCACAACCACTTCCTGGAAAGCAATCTCACTCGTATCATCATGGACTTTATTGATGGTTCACTGGAAGCTGAGGGACCTCATGCAGATGCAAGTAATCAAAATGCCATTATCAGTGTACCATTGCCAGTTTTTGTTACTATTACTGGCCTGAAAGTAACTGGCAAGTTTTTCTAATTGATCCTTTGTTATCTCTCACTACCATCAAAATTGGTAGGTGTTGGTTTTCAATTATTCTCCATCTCATTTCCTGTTCATCTGCTATATTTTTTCTCAAAGTCTAACACTAAGTGCCTTGCTCTTCACTGAGCTTCTCAAAACTCCTTATATTGTCCCAATGAACTGTCAGTATGTGACAGATAGCTTGGTGCTCCTGGCTGCTTTCTCATGCTAATATACATTTTCTTCTCTCCATCTCACTTAGTAAAGGTAGGCATTCATGGAAACCCTTAATCTCATCTAGTCTAAACTGGCATTTACTAGTTTTCTCAGACTCGAAAATACAACTATGACTGAGTATCTGTCCCTCTAGCTAATGATACTGTTATTCACATCTGCATTTCAAAGTGTATTAACTCTTGACCTTGTTAAATATAATAGATATGTGGATGGCACCTGTAAGATTTTATTATAATGTTGGTTTCTGTACTGGTTTTGGCTGGGATGAAGTTAATTTTCTTCATAATAGCCCATATGGTGTTATGTTTTGGATTTATGACCAAAACAGTGTTGATAACAGCAATGTTTAGTTATTGACTAGCAGTGCCTACACAGTATCACAGGCTTTTCTGTCTCTCCCTGCCCTGTCAGTGAGTAGGCTGGGGGTGGGCAAGAAGTCGGGAGAGAACACAGCTGGGACAGCTGACCCCAACTGACCAAAGGGCTATTTCATACCATGTGATGTTTTGGTCAGCAATTAAAGCTGAGGGAAGAAGGAGGAAGGGGGAACATTTGGGGTTATGTTGTCTGTCTTCCTAAGTGACCATTATGCATGATGAAAACTTGCTTTCTTGGAGATAAAAAGTAGTGATAGGATTCCTTATTTTGCTTTGGTTACACATACAGCTTTTGCTTTACATACTAAAGCATCTTTATCTCAACCCACAGGTTTTCTCACTTTTACCCTTCTGATTCTCCCTCCTATCCCACTGGGTGGGAGGGAGCAAGCAGCTGTGTGGAGCTGAGCTGCTCACTGGGCTCAATCCACAACTGTGTCCCCTACTGTACACTGGCACAGGTCCATTTATTTTGCAGTGCAATGCGAAACAGAGAAGGATTTGGCCTTAGAACATGGCACATAGGTGTTGTGACAGCCCAGGAAGCCACAGAGCATGACAGAATGTCTTTGGAGTGCTGGGCAAGCAGTGTGAATCCTTAGGAGGGGTAGAAGTCCTTACTGCATATAGGCATTTGTCACCAGCATGTTCTGTCCAGACACAAACTTGTTAGGTGTGGACCATTTGGGTTCCCTGTTCAAAAAGCAACAAAACTTCATCCTTCTCCTAATTAGATTGCCAGCTAGGTTGGAATACCTGAGCCTGCATCAACAAACCCAATATTGGTATGTGGACAGGCTTCCTCAGATAACGATTGTAGTAGTGGTAGTAGTAGTGTAGTAGTAGGCTAAATGCAGTCAAATACCTTCTCTCACCTCCTGTCCCAAAAGGTCAGTTATGCAAGCCAAATTAAATATGTCAAACCCCCTATTTTTTAATCTAAAGCCTGTTTTCCTGGAAAATGTTCAGCCTGTTCATCAACACATTAAATGAATTAGCCACTAGAGGGGGACATACAGCAAACATGGTGCAGTAAATACTATATTTCCGCCCAGAGTTGACAAATGTGATATAAATATGCAGCTAGTTAATAATTTAAAACATGAAGTCTCTGATGCCACTGTTGTTTGGTTTTTGTTTTTAACTCTGGAGCTTTTAAAAATGCACCCAAACCTCTGACACTTTATAGAATCAAATAATCACCCTTAGAACAAAGTTTCCATTGTTCTAAGGTGTTCTGAGAAGAATATTTACTGTTTTATTATTATCATGGTGGAAACTCTTTTCTTTTCCATGCACCTTAGCCTTATCCATCGATGTTGAAATGTCTTGAGATCTTAGCTGAAAAAAAATGATGTGAATGAACATGAGGTTTGTCATATAAAAACCAGAGATTTCACAAAAAAAAAAAAAAAAAAAAAAAGAGACTAGGATAAAGTGAAAATAATAGAATTGAGAAAAAAAAATCATTTTACATTTTTTCATTAGGAGGTTTATGAATAAAACAGTAATTCAAATGGATAAATAATGAAGAAAACAAAACAAAACAAAACAAAACAAAACAAAAGAATGGTGGTTGAAATTCATCTTATATGCAATCTAGCCTTCTTTGATCAAAAGATATTTAAGTCAAACTGCAAGAAAACTAAAAGTAAAGTAGGAAAGTCCCCTGGCAAATGATTTTATGCACACACAAGTATACACATATATACACATAGTATAAACATAATTAAAAATAACATTTAGAAATCAGAAAAAGTTTTGATGGAGAATTTATACACTGACTTTAATGATGCTGAGTAAACATTTTTCTGCGATCAAAGAGTAATAAAGGTATGGATCAAGTAACAGTGCTCCTAATGTCAGTGGTGCCCTCTAATGAACAACACATGCTTGTAGAAGTCTTCTTTTTGAATATGGGAAAAAAATCAGGGTAGCATGAACTATGAACAATTTATCTCTGTAACTGTGATTGTTCCAGAACAAACTGCTCCAGCACTATGTGTTAAAAATAAATAAATAAATAAACAGCTTCAAATTCCATTGTCACAAAATCTGTATGCAATACAAATTTAATTCTTCATGGTCATGAGCATTAACAGCTCTGTGGGTTTGGACAGGATTTTAAATGCAACCACAGCACCAGTGCTAACCACATAGTCTGGTTTGTTGCTATGTTTGAGCCTCTGCTCTAATTGCTCTGCTACATTCTAAAAGGCAGGCAGCTTAAAACAAGGCATACTGATCCTTTTCACTTTCCACCTGCCCTTACTAACCCTACCTATAATGGGTAGGAGGTTTTACAGTCATGCATTCAATAAAGTACTTTTTGACTGTCAGTGCCACTAAAATGTGCTACCACATCATGTCTTTGGCAATGTATTTTTATTTGTACCTTAAGGGGAGTAATTTTCCAAACCATTGTTCAAAAACATGATGGAGTTAAATGTTCTTTCTTATGGTCTGATGTTATTCCCTGTGCCATCATTGTATCAAAGAGCCTTTTTGTTACCCAGGGGAAGAAAACAGCAGCTGATCATGAATGAGCTGTCTGTGTGTGAATCCAAATGGCTGATCATCATATGGCTGTAATCAGCTCACGGCTGGCAGCTGCTGGGTGACGTCACACATAGTCTTGGTCAATATCATGTAGCCAGCTAGGAGAAATCGTGTTGCCAGGCAGCCCATTGCTGCTCAAAGTCTTGTTCAGTCAAGAGAAACACAACTGTTCATTGCCCTCCAGAAAGGCTATACTTAAAAAATATTGGCTCTACTGACTGAGCAGCATGTCTGACTTAAGGCTGAAGATGAAAAGTAGCCTCCCACCTGAATTCCTGGTTCATAAAGTTTGCCAAATAGCAGAGGCAGGTAGTTTTAACAACCTGCAAAGTTACTTTGCAAAATTCATCTTCCAGTTCTCTTTGGTCACTGGCATCCCATAAGGCCATATCCCTGACATAGCTCATGTACAGAGACTGTTTGTTTTACCAGTCAGATCCCAAGCTCAGTTGTTCACTCTGGTCCGCTGCTCAAAGTTTGAAAATAGGTGATCCAACTGAGTCTCACCTCCTCTGGACCACATCTGTTCCCCTCCTGATATGAAAGTTGTGATCTGCAGGGATGCTGTGGTGACCACTGCTCTCATACAGCTTGCAATGGTTAAGACTCAGGATTTGCTAACAAAAAGCTTTAATTTACGGAACAGGCTTCTGCAGGAGTTCAGGGCAGCATGTACATCTATGTCTTCACTGACAAGTGCAAGGGAAGTTTGATATCCCCAGGATTTTCACTGACCACTCACAACTGCTGATGGTAGTGAAAAGCAGCAATCCAGCTGCTGTCAGTCAACGGCTTCTTGAAAGAAAAGAAAACAGTTATTCAACAGGATGAGATACATGCATGGGACAGAAGAATCTGTTTTGAAGGATCAGTGTAATGGTTCCTCCAATCCAATACTTAGTCATCTGAGTTGTGCTGAAACCTTAATTGTCTGAATGGGGTAGTAGCCCTACACGGGGTTAGAAAAGCCCGTCTATGTCAGAAAAAACCCTCTCCATAGCAAGTATAACAAGAGATAATATCGGGCTGTGTCATTCAAGCAGTTTCTCTCTGCTGTTAGGATAAGAAGTAGCAAAGTCCTTTTTTTCTTCAGAAAACTGTAAAAAAAGATTCCCCATTTTCTACTTTGAAAAAATTCAGTATTTATCTTCCTGAAAGTCTCTGTAAAGGAAAGACTTTACTTACCCTTACTGTTTGAGGTTAGGCTTGGCACTCGACAGGAAATTTAGGAATCTCTGTGGAGTTCATATATACTAACCATGGGTAGGATTCAGCTCCAGTGAGACTTTAAATTCTAGTGTGAATATATTGCTATGTACATGAGCAAGGTGCTCATGCTTCCGTTATAGACAGGGAAGACCAAGGATTCTCCTCTGTTTTTAGTCACTGGCAGTGACGTCTATCTGAAGTTCTTTGTGGTATTTAATTTGGTTTTATTGGGTTATTAGATATACACACTCTCTTTTCGGATGAGAGCTAGAGGACAGGCAGAATGCAGTGAGGCTAAAATGGCAGCAGACACCACTGTTTGGACAGCTGAATCCAGTCCCACATGTGCAGCAAATCTCAAAACTATCAATCGGCAGTAAGAATAGATGATCCCACAGGAAAATAATAGCTTAAAGTATTGTGATGTCCAATTTTCACTTCAGCAGAAGGTGATAGCTCCCTTGATATAAGGTAATCCAGGGATGTCTAAAAAAACCCACAACACAGAAAATCTGTAATCTTTCCACTGCCCACAATTCCTAATCAGGAGCATCCCAGTCACAGTTGAATATGCTCTGAATATCATATTATGTTAATGTATTAATGACATGTAAATATTTTCAGCATAAACTACACCCATGTAAATTTGTTGGCTCTGAACTTATTTTACTCTGACAGAGCAGTGTATTTGATCTGGGTACAAAGCAAATTAACATTTTCAGAAGTCATTAGTATGTGTGAACATCAGGCAAAGGTGACAAATCATTTTGGTAGACTTCCATTATTTTAGGCTGAAAAGCCAGTCATTTGGGTGATTTGGGATGCCTGATCCAAAGCACATTGCAGCCTGTGAGTTCTGCCAGTAACTAAAAAGGAATTTAGGTCAGATCCTTGGACATGGTGGCTAATGCAGTGACAAAACACAGAATGAAGTTTAGACTTGAACTCTGTTAATAGTTATGTGGAATTGTCAGCTGGAACAGGCTGAGTGATATTAGGTCTTCTAATTGTCCCTTTGTGTAACACTCACTGTAGTATCGTTCCCAGTGGTATAACAAGTCTCTGGTGCTTTATTTTAATCGTTCAATCCATTTCAGAGAAGCAGTAATTAGCATGGTCTATCAAATATAATCAACTACTTACTTGTAACCAACTGAAAAAAAAACAAAACAAAACAAAACAAAAACAAAATCAAAGAACAGAATACCTTTGAATTAATCTGGGCCAGAAAATTGCTCATGTATGCTTCTCAGCAGAGCATAGTGAAGCAGTCACTGAGCTATCAGTGACCTGAAATAGCCCATCCAAAAGAAGCAAGGCAATATATCTTGTGGAAAATCACAGCTCTTCCTGACATTAGTGAAACTATGCTGAGACATCACCCAGTCCAAGTACTCCTGGACTCTAAGAGAGATGGTTTCTTTGGGATGTGATGTTATGAGCCCAACCTGCCTTCAGATACAGAGTCAAGACAGATGTCCCCATATCATCCTCCACCACAGGATACCAACATGTCTATAGTCCCTGTATCTAACCATGTTGCTAATCTTATCTGTTTTATTTTCTTTGTCTTGCCTGTGTGGTCACTTGCACAATAAGATACGTAATCCATACTGTATACCAAATGCATAAGCAATGCTATTAATTGTGGTAAGACTTCAGGCACATCTTTAAGATTCGGGACCAAAACTTGCAAACTCTTTCGGACATGTCTTTTACCATCAAGATGGCGTGTCCCATAAGGAAACATGCTTATGTAAGCATGTCTTCCAACAATTATGTGACTAATAAAAATGAGAGAAGAAAAATGACAGGAATCATATCCCTGTTTCTGCCCTTCCCCCTACCTTCCCTTCAGTTCTTCCATCTTATAAATTTTAAGTTATGTTTTTAAATGAAAGAGTTTTAGACAAAGAAGAAAAGGCTAATGAAATCTTACTTCAGCTTCTCCAGGAAGTCTTGGGCCAACAGAACCTGATCCTCATTGATGACTGAAATTACCCAGACATTTGTTGGGAAAACAAGACAGTGGTACACAAGTCATCCATCAGGTTCTTGGAATGCATTGAGGACTGCTTCCCGCTACAGATGCTGAACATCCTGACTCAGAACAGTACATTCCCGGATTTACTGTCACAAACTGAAAAAACGTGTGACAACATAAGTACCTATAATAGCCTTGGATACAGGGACAACAACTTTGTGGATTTTAAGATCCTGCTGAGCATACTGAAGACCAGTAGTAGGACAAAGACCATGGATTTTAGAAGAGCCAGCTTTAATATGCTCAGAGACCATCTGTGAGGGATTTCATGGGAAGCATCCATGGATAATAAAGGAGCCTGTGAATCTGAAAGTTATCCAGGAACAGTCTCCTGGAATCACAGAAACCGTCCATTTTCTACCAAAGGAAAGGAAGAAAGCAGGACAAGGGACCACCCTGGCCTAACAAAGAGCTTTTGGCTGCACTTAAAAGCAAAAAAGAAGCCTACCAGGTAAGGAAAGCCAGCCAAATAGCCATCGAGGACCATGGGAACCTTGCTAGGGCATGCAGAGATGAAGTCAGGAAGGCTAAGGCTCATTAGAACTGAAACTGAACAAAGGTGTCGAGAACGACAACAAAGGACCTTTCAGATATGTAATCAGAAGCACAGGAAAGACATAGGCCCATTGGCAAAGAAAGCATGAAAACCAGTCACTAATAACGCTGACAAGACGGAGGTTCTCAATACCTTCTTTGCCTCTGTCTTTACTACAGTAGCTGGACCACAGATCACAGGATCAAGTAGCTACACCAAAACACATGTTGACCCACCAGTAGAGGAGGAAAGGCTGGTCTACAGCCTTTTTCAAGGGCTCAACCTACATAAATCTATGGGCCTGGACAGAATCCAACCCAAGGTGTTAAGAGAAGTGGCTGGCATTGTTGCAAGGCCACTGTCTTATAATCTTTGAAAAGTCATGGTGATTAGGGGATATCCCTGATTTCTTGAAGAGGGAAAATGTCATACCCATCTACAAGAAGGACCAAAAGAGAACTCAGGAAGCTACCAGCCCGTTAGTCTAACTTCAATTCATGCAAAAGTAATAGAACGAGTCATTCTAGAAATTATCACAAACTAAATGAAGCAGGTGATTGGGAAAAGTCAACAGGGATTTACAAAAGGCAAATCGTGCCAGACTAACCTGATCACCTTCTACAACAAAATAACATTCTCTATCAACTCTGGGAGAGCAGTGGATAATATTTACCTGAACTTCAGTAAAACATTCAACACTGTTTCCCACAGCTTCTTCCTGAACAAAATGGTAAGCTACAGATTGGAAGGGTGGTCTTCAAGATGGGTAGGAAATTGGCCACACTCAGAGGTTGGTGATCAATGGTTTTTACTCAGGCTGGCAGCCTATCACAAGTGGGATCCCCCAAGAATTAATACTCTGCTCCACACCATTCAACATCTTCATAAATTATCTGGATGATGGGTTTAAAAGCACCCTCAGCAAGCTTGTTGATGACACTAAACTGAGTGGTGAGGAGGACACATCAGAAGGGACAGCCATCTTACAAAGAGCTGAACAGATTGGAAGAGTGGGCAAGTGACAACTGTATGAAGTTCAACAAGGATAAGTGCAAAGTCCTATAACTGGGACGACATAACCAAAGATCCCAATTCAGGCTGGGACCTAGGTAGCTGCTGAGCAAGCTTGCTGAAAGGGACCTGGAGGTCCTGGTGGACAACAGGCTGAACATGAGTCAGCAGAGAATCTCTGAAGCATGATGGCAAATTGGATCCCCAGCTGCATCCCTAAGGGCAGAGATAGAGACCTGATCATTCCATGCTACTCAGCACTTGTCCGTACTGTGTCCATTTCTGGTCCCCACAATTGAAAAATTCATGGACAGACTGGAGATGGTCCAAAGGAGAGCTTATGAAGATGATCAAAAGGCTGGAGAACCTACCTTATGAGGAGTGGCTGAAGGAGTTAGGTCTTTTCTCCTTGGAGAAGAGAAGGCTCAGGGAGGACCTCATCACAGTATTTCAGTACTTAAAGGGTGACTGTGAAGAGGACAGAGGCTCTCTCTTCACAGGGAGCCACATAGGAAGACAAGGGGCAGTGGGTAAAAGTTGCACTAGGAGAGGTTTCACACTGATACAATAAAGATATTTTTCACAGTGAGAACAATCACTGGAACAACCTCCACAGGGATGTAGCAGAGTCCACATCACGAGGTTTTCAAGGCGTGATTAGACAGGGTACTTAAACAATATCACTTATGCTCCCTCTCCCACAAAATGTTGGAACAGATGATCTCTCAATGTTCCTTCCAACCTGGGCTGTTATTTGATTCTATGTCAATGTAGTCTCACACCTCCCTAACCAATGTAATTCTACTGCATCTATTTAAAGGGATAAAAGAAATAAAAAGCATGTTTCTGAAATGTTTCCAACTTTATGAACTTCAGTATTTGAAAGAAAATCTACAGCATGATTTGAAAGCCTGTCCTTTTCTATAAAGAGGAGAAACACTGTGGGAAATGGCTTATTCTTTACAATCTTATGATTTTCTCTCAAATGAAGGAAGATAAAATAGCAATAATTATAACAATTTTAGGTACCAAATTAATCATATCTAAGTATCATTCCTTCACCTCTAATTCTAGCAGATTCTCCTTCAGTACATTATTTATATATATTTATACCAACTCTTTTATGAAATCCAGCCAAATTCAGTGATTAAAGTCAAGTAATAGAGGTATAACATTCATACCTTTATATCTGAGGTTACGTTAGCATTTTCTTTAATGGCTCCTTAAGAAATATCTGCAGAACTATCTCTAGCTTGTCTTAAACATAAACACCTTTAAAATATTTGTAATATTTTAAAATCATATTACTTTATGAGAAGAATGTGGTCTTTCAGACCCATATAATATAAACACACATTTCCATCTTCTGTGTTCCTAACATGTTATTTTGTTTTTCTGCCTCAGGTTATGATATCATCATCTCTAGCAGCTCAAGAGGACATCCTTCTTGCTCAGTTGCTGACATTCCCATCTCACTAGCATCCGATTTCATATCAATAATATTCTTTTGAAGAGAACCTCTCAAGATACCCCTCAGTATGATTTGTTTCATACCAATGATATGTTTTGGTTTGTATCAGAGAGTGCTCTTTGTGCATTCACACTACATTCCTTTTAGACGAAACTAAACTGGAAGATCTGCTTCAGGATAATTCTCAAACCACAGAAATGTATTCAATCAATTAATTAATCTCAATACAGAATGAAATAAAAACCTTGAAAAACACCTTGTGTGGACCGCAAACTATTTGCACAAATTTTTACACTTTCCAGATCCCCCTCTGCTACACCACACTACTTGATAACATGGAATCAGCCCTTGGACAAAAGCACACAATATAGAAAAGTTTCTTATCTCACATACTTTTCCTCTTGAAAGTCAATGGGCATCTTGCCATTTCATATCATGCTATCTGATTTTATCACTTCTAGAGATACTGTAAGGATATGCTGAACTCTCTAAATAGCAAATAGTTAAGACTTTATCTTATTAGATCGATATATATAAAGGACCAGATACTGTTCCATTTAATTCAATAAACAATTTACCATTGATTTTTATGCATAGAAAACAGGGCTTCAACATGAGAATATTGTTGATTTTTCATTTAAATTTTAATGAATGATTAAAAATAGAGAAACTGAACTGCAAGGAAAAGCAATTGAAGTATAGTGTCCTGTTTCATGTAAAGAATCAATTGAACGGGGCCAAAGACAATACAGATAATTTGAACATTAAAAATGTATTAGTATTAATCTTTGTTAGAAATTGACCATGGGATAAAGTTGTTTGTTGGAAGAATAAAAACAAAACAGCAGACGTCTACATAAATGCTTCCTTTAGGAAAGTACTTAACCAACAGCTCTATTTTCAGCACATGCTTAATTCTTTTGAGTTCAGTGTTTTAAATCCTTCCCTCAGTAAGGAACAAATTCTGAATTGGGGCCTAACTGTCTTAAATCTGTGAATAGTTCTGGTTTAGGCCAAAGCCCGTGACAGACAATAGAACTGTTTTCCAGCATAGTCAGCACATTTCAGATGAGGCAGATAGAGTTAATCTGCATATTTGTTATATACATGGGTGTTTTCCTCCTCTCAATGCAGAAACATAGGATAGAGGCAGATATATTAGAAACTAGAATGTTTAAAGTACATAAACTATTGAAACAGATAATGCTGGTGGAATGCACATGTCACACATCAGGAAAAAAACATTTTTCTGTAGTATGTTATAATGTTTAATAATATAGATCATTTGTTGAGAGAAAAAGGAGGATGAAGGGAATATGAATAACCTAATGAATTTCTCGTATTGCCTGTGGGACCAAATCCATTACCTGTTTTGTCAGCTGTAATCCACAGTACTTTTCAGTGGCCAAGCACACTGACTGAAATATGATTAACATTTGATTAACTATAGCCGTTAAGAGACATATGTGAAGGTCATGAGTTTGCAATATAGTTGCTGACATTCATTTAGTCTTTACAAGCTTGGCCTAGTCTTGGAATTGTTTGTTTTTGCCTGCTTTGTGTCTTGGGAAAGCTTCAGATACTTTATTTTACAAGAGTAAAATCATGAGTTTTGAAGGAACAGTTACTTTAGCATACTTTAGCATACTTTGGCATATAAGAGGGGATTTCTGGAGGATGCTGCATTTGAAAGCATCTAATTAGAAGGTGAGGTGACCTACATGAGTGAACATTGCATATATCCAGGCCTGCAGCAACCCAGCTAGTTACAAAAGTTATTCTGCAGAATTCCAGAGAAGTAACTGAACTTACCCTTTTATAGCAAGCAGGGAGGAAAATGATCACCTTATGCTGTTTGGTGATTCCAATGTTCATGAGCTGTTAGGGGTTACTCAAGCAGGTACCACTCAGTTTGCAAGTGATAGGTCTGATGTGGTATTGAAGATACATTCCTGGCCCTCTAGCTGTGCACATGGGAGTAATGGTTTATAGAGGTTTCTTTTTAAAATAGTTGTCTGGCAACATTTAATGTGATGTTGAAGAAGAATCCATCTACATCTATCCAAATAAAAATTCTATATATTGCTTGGGGAAGACATTTCGGCTCGTGGCTTTTACCTTTGTTTGACTAAGTACTTAATAGTACTTCTGTGTTTTGTTATGATATGTACTGTTAGGACTATGCTAACAAAGTATTATGTTATCTCATAGAAGAACCTGATTTTTACTAATGGAGAATATTTTTTACAAAATAAGAATCAATCAGATACTGTTGCATATGGCTCAGTTTTCTACTAGACCATCCAAAAAACCCTGTAGACATTAGGCAATTTTCTATTATTCTCTAGAGGTTTGAAAGGTGTTTTTATTTCATACACTTTTGTAAAACCCTATCAAAATGATCTCTGCACAATTCTGCATGACATTTATTTCAGTACCAGTTTTCACCTATTCCAAAAGTACCAGAGATAGATTGCTTGCCCTTTAAGTTATGGAAGAATAAAACAGGGGGAAGTGTTGTTATAAACAGAAAATTCACATTAATATATTGGAAATCGTCAAGTTTCCAGCGAAATATGTGTTAAACACAGCAAACCTCCATTAGCAAACCAATTTATGAAGAAGAATCTTCAGGAAAAAACATCACCTGAAAGAGTTTTCAGGACAATTTAGTGGCTCCACAGTGACAGATGTAAAAAACAAAAAACAAACCAAAAAACAAAAAAAAAAAAAAAAAAAAAAAACCAACAAAAAAAAAAACAACAAACAAAAAACAAACAAACAAAAAAACAATAACCAAAACCTTCTTGTAGTTAGAAAAAAGGGTTGGGGGAAGAAGTGAAAAAAAAAAAAAAAAACAGAAGAAAACACAAAACTGAAATATAAATCAATTTAATGTGAGCTGGAGAGGAGGCATTAGTAGCTGAAGTAATGCCTCAGTGACAGATAGATGTGTGGTAGAGTTTTTGCCTCTGAGGCCACCTTGCAAGGTAAAACATGTTCCCACACTAAACATTTCATCAAGAGGAATAACAGATGGCCTCTTTCTTTCCCTGTCCAGAATACTGCAATTTTCTTGTGAAAGGATGACTGAAGACATATTACTACCTGGTTCCTGTAAGTTGCTTTGGAGACAGCTGTTGCTGTTTTCCTAAGAGAATAAAATGGGTGTGCTGGTGGATTGTCAATCATCTTGGGTTACAAGGTCTCAAAGACAGAGAGTCAGGATCGTATGTTTTGAACTTCAGCCGCAGCATGAGTATCCACTGTGCCGTTTCAGTTTGGATGCACTGATCTTCCTCAGGGAAGATTTATCAGATATCTTGCCTGCCAGATCCTCTTCATCCATCTATGACTCCTAGTGCCTCACACATGCATTGATACATGGTGTGCTACCCCAAGATGATGATAAATTCAAACAGAAGTGCCAGAATAGTTTTTCTTCCTTCCTTTGAGGACAGGGATCTACCTCTGTATTTAGTATTAATCAGAAGGGGCATCAGTCAGGCAGTGACTACAGAAACTACCTTGAGCTCTTAAACTCCATATATTGTGTAACAATTCAGTTGGGGAAGAGAAATAAAACTTTGAACAGATAATTTGTCTGGCACATCATGTACATACTAGCATCTAGCAGCATTCTCCCCATTATTTTTTCTGTTACATTTGTGTATTCAATGCTATACTCACTGTTGAATGCCCAGGATGGAATAAGAGCCTCCTCTCCCACTATTCTCTTAGAATTCTATCTAGTAATGATTACATACTGCCAGGATCTTGTCTTACAGGCAAAAAAAAAAAAAAAAAATTGTATGCTTTGGGAGACTATAGGGCAAGAGAGCTGTAGATCTGGTGAGGAATGTTGTTTATTGTGGAGGACTTGGGTAGTTTCTTTTGCTTTTTTGTGTTTAGTTTTGGTTTTTAGTTTTGGGGTTTGTTGTTTTTTTTAAATATTTATTTTATATAATGTCTTTGATCCTGTTTCTCTCCTGTAAACACTTTTTTTGAGAACACAGCACCAAAAAAATGACTGAAAAAATTAAGATTTTCTTTTTCCTCTTGCCTTACCTTAGTTAAAATTAAAAGAAAGACAAAACCAAAGTTATAAAACCCCACGCACTTCATTAACTAAAGCATATTCAAGAAAAGAAAAAAACAATAATGAAATTACATAGAAAATAAATGAAATTTCAAGTAGTTTAGAACGGGAGCTGGTCTCCTGACCATGTTAAGATGTCTAGCTCAAATGTCAGTGCTTATCTACTACATATCTAAAATTATTTGTGACGAATCCCATTGTGGGTACTTGGTGGCATAAGTAATACACAGAGCACTGAAGCTCATTGAAAGAACTTTTTGAAGAAACTTTTCCCACATTATTTTTAATTTGCCAAGTACTGTGGATCGCAGGATGCTATCATGTAGCACCATTGGCATATACAAATAAGATTAATCCTATGTATCAGTCATTTTTTTTGGAGCACAGTAAGTTTAAGTCAGAAATTGAGGAAGATAGAATAAATTTCCCTTCTGAAAGGGACTGTGATCTCAGCCATCTTCTGGATGATTATTTCTGTCATTTACTTGGAAAGGCAAGTTGGAATGACCTAATTCAGCTATCTGTACTGTGTCTAAATTATATAGATTAATCTTGGCAACAGAGATGAAGACATTTTGAGAACCCTGCTTGTCTATATATGCATTTAAAGTCAAAGAGAAAGGTTTCATGAATATTGCTTTCTTGACCTTATTCCTTGATAAAGGAGGAGCTGGAATAGAGTTCCCAAAGACTGTAGCCATGTGAGATGTCCCCTTTGTTCAACCTTCAGGGTTTCCAGGACAACATCTCCTTGACATGACATTTTGAGGAACGCTGATGAAAGTCCATCCATCTAACTTTACTGTCTTTTCTGAGTTGGTATCAGGAAGACAAAGGTAAGATGTTTCATGGAAGATATTTCTCTGTAATTAACTATAAAGTTTAAATTTTAAAACTATACAAAAATTGCCACATAGTAAGTTACAGCTAATTCACAGAATCACAGGATCAAAGAATCAGGAATCATTAAGGTTGGAAGAGACCTCTTGAGATCAAAAATCCCAACAGCCTGATGAAACAGGCTCAGCTAAAGCAGATTGTGCAGGACAACATCCTGGATTTTAAATAACTGCAGTGATAGAGACTCTGTAGTGTCTCTGGGTAACACGTGACAGTGCTGTCACCCTCACAGTAAAAAAAGTGGGTTTTTGTGTTCAGATGGAATTTTATGTGCTTGTTATGTTTTTGGTTTTTTTTTGTTTGGTTGGTTTTTTTGTTTGTTTGTTTTTGGTTTTTTTGTTTGTTTGTTTTTTGTTTTTTTGGTTTTTTTTTTGTTTGTTTTTTAATTAATTCCTTGGTATCACTTGGTCCCTCCAAGAAAAGTCTGTCTCACTCATCTTCATTTCCTCCAATCAGGTATTTATACAAAGCAATAAAATCCTCCTGAGCCTTCTTTTCTTCAAGCTGAACAGTCCAGCTCTCTGTCTTTTCTCATATGAAAGATGTTCCAATCCTTTAATCATCTCAACTCTAGGGGACTTTGTTATTGGTTTTGGGTTTTGTTTGTTTGTTTGTTTGTTCTATTTTCTAAGCCACACAATCAATCATGATACACCATCAGTGGGAGATGATGGTTCCCTCTGGTTCTAGATAAGGTATGTAACATTTATATCTGTTGGTGGTTTCTTTGCTATAGGGTGCCACTAAGAATTTAGACTTGGCACCTGGGTGGAAAACATCCATATATATTGTTTTCCCATTTGAAATCAAAGGAGCAGCTTTTTTTTTTTTTTTTTTTTTTTTTACTGTGGAAGTTTGGCTGGTACAGTTTAGCCATGTCTCTGTTCATCTATTTTCTGACCTTTTTAGTTTTCTGGTAGTTTGCTTAGACAAAACGTGCAGTTAGATGTACTCAAATAAACTATTACTTTTCAAGACAATGTTAATTTTTCTTTCAGGTAAGACCTGGACTGATGGTACAAGTCTCAGTGAAAAAGGTCAGCTGGAACACCTTATCAGCTGAGGAGTGGAAGTCTCCATCTGAGAAAACCCCTGAATATGTTTTCAATCACTTGTGATCATGTAAACATATGCACAGTTCTTCACAGTGAGGGTTTGTTTTTCTTTTTTTCAGCTATTTTGCTGGATGACTTTTATCTATTGATTCACTGGTATAGTAACTTCTTTCTATGGAATGGAATTTTCATTTCTCACCCCTCCTAGAACTTTCAGACTAAGTGCTCTATGAATGGATTTTGAGCCAAAACCAAATATATTTAGAAGAATGGCCCCTGTACACTGCACTACTTGTAATTTTTCTGGACAGGAATCTCAGTTCAGGAAATCATCTTGTCTTTGGATTACCACATACATATAATCCTCATAGTTTTAACTATGTACAGACTTGATAATGCACCTATGCACTTTTATGAATAAATGTCTTCTTGTTAGATATAAAGAACAGTTGTAACCTTTAATGAATGAATCCTCATAGTACTGAATGCATACATTATGAAAAATTCAGATTCAGTTAATTATTTAATTAAATTAGTTAATTTAATGAGTAAATATTAGTTATCATTAATTAATTTACTCTGAGAATAACTATATCTATATAAAGCCACCTTAAAAGAAAACTAGTTCTTTGGAGAAAAAAAAAGTGAATTATTCTTTTGCTAATAGAGTTTGCCATATTGTCTCAAGCTAAGTTAAATTGCATAAGGAGTAAGCCCAAGAGTAAATATGATTTGTGGTTTATTTTATTAGTGTTCAAAGATTATCCTGTTAGGTTGAGAATATTTGCTAGGGAAAATTGATCCTGTTAATTTATCTTTGTTTATAAAACATTAGAGATGATGTTTAGATCATATATTAACATATCATCCATAATACGCAAGAACCAGATGCTCATGTTATGCTTTTAACTGTGATTGCTTGCTCTTAAAACTTCTTCTTATACATTATTACTTTTATGGAAGGTGACAATTAAGCTTCAATTATAAGTTCATTCTGGATTGTCTTTATTTTCTTTGTTTTAAATTAAAGGCTTTTATTCCCCCCTGTAAAAAATGTATATTGCTTTCTTAATTTTCTTTGCCATCTGTGTCACTGCACGCTTCTCTCCTAATTTGCATTCTTCAAGGATGGAATCTAAGCCCTGGTGAAATTAGTGGTCATTTGGCAAATCTCATAGCATGAGTCACTCAGCATAGGGGTACAAGGGACAACTCCTGCAGAAATGGACATAAATACACTTATAAGGCAAGGTCAGTTGCATCAGCATACTACTCTAAAATCATAACAACATGGCTGTGGGAAACTGAAGTAGTCAGTCAATTTTCTGGTCCAGCACAACACACCATGCAGTTTCATTTCTCTTTTCACCGGCACTGCAGTCGAATGCAAAACCCAGACGGTGAACCACGCACTCATATTGACAGACTAGCACCTCTGACTGCCACACATTACACTTATTTGGGAAATAAGCATGCTTGAACATTGCCAAGTTTACTCCCTCAGGTTTTATTCTAGGAGTATCATTGTTACTCTTGACAGGTAAACACAGCTGAGGGTCAGCTGGAAAAATAAAATTAAAAAAATAAGGAAAAGAAATGTTAAATGAGTGATAATGAATACCTCTCACTGGACAACTCCAAGCCCTTTAGCTTGAACACAACTATACAAATGAGTGATTCAACTGAGACCAGGAGACCCTGTGGCAGACAGCGAGGCTGGGATACAGAAGCAGGAATGGACACAGAAAGTGTCTGTTCTGTCAAACACTGATGCAACTTGAGAAGTTCCTTGTTCCTCAGGCTGTGCAAATGCTGCATCATTTGGTCTGTGTGGCAAACGTCAACATAGGATACAAAACCTCTAATGAGATTGAAAGAAGAAGCATCTGGAAACAAGACAATGGGAACATCTTCAATGTATCAGAAAGAGGTAATCTGATTTTTTTTTTTTTTTTTTAATTAAAATAACCCTAGTTAAGAGTAGAAGTACATTGAAAACTGGATAACTCTGTAAGTGCATGGAAGGTAGTTTTTTACTAGTAATGGGGCAGAATATCTCATATGGTAAAACTTACTTGTTAAAGTCAATAGCAAAAAATTGTCCAATCTGCCATCTGCAAATAGGTGTATCAAATCAATAGAACACTGCTTTGATTTCCTGACATTGTCTTGACCCCTTTAGATCATACTGCAATTGAAAGTAGATGTGGAATGCCACCCCAGCCCTGAAACTCCTCTTCATATTCTGCAGAACCAGAGGAATTGTCCTTGGACACGTTACTTCTTGACTCTCAGTGCTTGTAGTACTGCACTCACCTTGATGAAGCTGGAAAAAGGGCAAGAAAATTAGAGCTCATGTAGACAAGGAAATAGAATTAAACAAATTAACTTTTTTATGTATTTTTTTTTTTTCTGGCTATAAGCACAATTTTTATCTCAAGAGAAAAAATAAATTCCATTTACCTTAAATAAACTTTTAGCTGTTTGGAGTTTTCAGAGTGGTTACTTAAAAAGGTCTGTTCTGTCCATTTGTGCATAAATATACTTGAGTTGATTTTAATTAAAAAACAGCTTTAATAACTGGTTTATGCTGTTGAAAAAAAAAAAAATGTTTTTCCAGTAGGATATTTTTGTATTAAACTTACTGTTTTATTAAAATGTGTATATCAAGCCTGAAACTATTTTTGCCTAATTCTCCAAGATATTTTAGGGCCAGACCTTCTGATTCCTCAGGTTTCTAAACCTATTCAATTTTAAGGAAATACTTGTAAGAAGTTCACAGAACGAAGAGTTCAGCCAGTTTCTCATTTATTCAATATACAGCAATTTTCTTAGACATGAAATTGTTATTCACATTGTTACAATAACTAGTGTCATAGTGTTTGAATGCTAAGACTCTCAGGACTGAATATGAGCACTTTTCCAAAGTGTCTACTTTTATTTGTTTTATGAAGAATTAAAATTAGTGGGATGACGGATTTATTCAGAGAAAGATCAGCCCAGAAACTGAAGCCAGTGATCCAGAGAAACAAGAGGGCTGACAGGGTGAAAGGAGGGAGGGGTAGTCCTGTAAGAAAGACTGAACTCCTGCTCTTCGTGTTTCATCCCTCAGGATCTCATTACTTCCCACCTCCATCACCTTCATGCCAACATGCTATTCTGAGCCCAGCTCGTACCACAGTGCTGCTCCCCTCTGCAGGACAGACATGTTCCCCTTGGCAGCACTGCAGGTTTGCAGGGTTCAGAGCAGATAAGGGATGTCCAGTGTGATTGAAAGACTCAGGATGACTAAACTTAGTGCTCTTGGTGCAGAGGAGAGTAGCAAAGGAGGGGGGAGGTAGAGGATAGAAACAAGAAATTGCTTTACTGTAGAATAAATTAAACATTGACTTAACATGCAGAGGTCTGTATTATTCCTGAGAGAATTCAAGTCAAAATCTGGGGAATTTTATAGTATGTTTTATTGTGTATATTTTTAATTGACACCAGCTGATGTTTTTGAAGCACAAACTCCTCCCAAGACCTAAAACAATTCCTCCTTTCCCTAATGAGTGGAGAAGAAGACATGTATTTTGGGGGGTCACATCGTATTAGGCTGAAAATTTATCCCACCATACCTAAGAGAACATAACATTGTTCTAAAGTCTTGAATCTTGAGATTCTGTGGCTATTAGAATATATGAAACTATCATGAAGGTAAGTTGATGCACAAACAGAGTAAGAGACATCTTTTGGTCACTAAACATTTGCCAAGACCTTGTAGAGCCCAAAATAAAATCTCTAAAATAATAAAGTATAGAAAACCTGATAGCAATTTCTTTGGCTTCTGAGACCAGCAAAACTAGTTGCTATCACTAGGTAATTTTCAGAATTGCTGTAGCGTTTCCACTCTTATTAGTCAGAAGTAGAGGAGAAAGTGTGAAACCATAAACTATAAAGGAGCAAGCCTTTTCATTTCTTTCTGTTGGTGCCATTTTCTTCAGTGCATTTACTTAAAATCTCACACATGAAAAGACGTTCCTCTGATTTAACAGCAAATTTCTCCCAGGCTCTATTTTGGTGAATGAATCTGTTGGGTAGGAAATGTGTTTACTCCTTTCATAATCAATGCAGCACTAAAGATAAAATAATTCTTATGATATCAGCATGGTGATTCCAGATTTCCAACTTATTAAATTAAGGTTGTTTGTTTGTGATGTTGTCATGGTTTGAGCATGGTCGGCAGCCAAACACCACACAGTCACTCTCTCCCTCTTCTCTCCCAGCAATGAGAAAGGAAAGATGAGCCAGGCTTGGGGTTCAAGATAGGATGGGGAGGGGCAAATCGTCCATTATGGTCATGAGCAAAAGGCAGACTCGTTACGGGAAGAAAAAAAAATAACATATATTTATTATAGACACTAACAACACTTAACAGAGTAGGACAGTGAGAAGCATTGCCACATCTTGAGAATATCTTCCCCCACCCCTCCCTTCTTCCTGGGCTCAGCTCTGCTCCCGATATCTCTATCTCCTCCCCCAGCGGCTCAGGGGCAGGGAATGGGGGGTGCAGTCAGTGCTGCCGCTTCTTCCATTTTCCTTTGGGGGAGCTTCTGGAACTTGTTCCCCCTGATCCATCATGGTCCCCCTCTCACAGGAGACAGTCCTCCACAAACTTTCTCTGATGTGAGTCCCCCCCATGGGCCTCAGCATTCCCCACACTGCTCCAGCGTGGGACACCAACTTTCTCCAACTGGAGTCCCACCCACGGCTGCAGCCCTTCCCGAGCTGCTCCAGCGTGGGACACCCCCACATGCTGCAGTTCTCCCAGGGCTGAACTACAACAGTGGGGTCTACCTTTTCCCATAAGACCCTGGCCTTCTTCAGGCACAGCACCTTGATCGTCCAGGCGAAAAACACAGGCCATAAATCAGTGTCTGCTCCACCACAGATCTTCATGGGTGGCGGGGGGGGGGGCAGCCCTGCCGTCTCACCACAGGATACAGGGGGGTCTCTGCTCCGGCACACCTCCCCCCTCCTTTCTTCCTCCATTCCTGACCTTGGTGTTCATGCAGCTGCAGCAACTCCTCCTCACAAGTTCGACTCCTCCTCACCATGTCCCTTCTTAAATACGTTATCGCAGAGGTGCAGCTGATTGGTTCAGTTTTGGTGCAGAGGTGGAGCTGAATTGGAGCTAGGTGAGCTTCGAGAAACTTCTCACAGGGGGACACCCCTATAGCCCCTTCCCCTGCCACCAAAAATTCCCACCACTCACTCAAACCCAAGACAGATGTTGAATGGATAGGGACAATTCTCTGGAATTAAATCAGCTGGGCTTTCAATATGCTGAGCCTTATCCAGAGTTAACAAATTTCAAGGCTTATATTATCCTAAAGATCTTTATTATTGAGAATTTTTCACTCTCTCTTTCTCAAAAAAGTTGGCATTTTGTTTTGTTTTGTTTTGTGTTTTTTGTTTTTTGTGGTTTTTGTTGTTTTTTTTTTTTTTTTTTTTTTTTTCCCTACTAGGCTATATTGCCACACAGTATTTCCAAAAAAGGAATTCTCTTGGGCTCCTTTGTCCTTCTGTAACAAAGCAGAGAGCTGTTATTTTTCTTCTGTTTTCAAAAAAATATAAAAATACAGCTTTTCATGGCATATCTGAGCTGAGTGTTGATTTCTGAAGTTTCTGCCAGAAGATGTTTAATAATACTGTCACTCCCAGAGCATCCATGCCATGACAGTTTCTGACAAGGTGCAAAAAATGGGACAGGTGTGAATTTGTCATCTGCACTGCCCCTACAACACTGAGCCAGTGTCACTAGGAATTAAACTAAATTAAAGACTTTGGGAGAGAAAGTCACAGCATACCTTGTTCTTGAAGCTATTTCCATACTGGGAAGCAAAACAGTCACAGAGTATTGGTAGAAGACTATATATCTGTTTCCCTATCTTTATGAAACCCATGTATCCAGACCAGAAATAAAAGCTCGAGATTTTTGCGGACATACAGTGTAGATATTTGATAATACATACCCACATAAGTGTGTGTTATCGTAGAATTCAGCAGGTGAACTTTCTCATTTTAGCATTGCCATCTTCCAGCATAGCGTTAGATAAACCTGACCCAACTAAGTTATGGTGGAAAAGAACTTAAAAAAAAATAATGTATTCCTGTCTGAATGGTTTTGTGGCTAAAAGAACAGTCTAGGAGTCTAAATCTTCTGGCTCTGTTAATAACTCACGTTAGTAGATGTTAGTGAGCTAGAGCCAAAATCTTTGAGCTGCCTTATTTTAGTGTTTGCTATTGTTAAAAAAAAAAAAAAAATGTTTGGCATCAGGAAAATAATACAGAGCACCTAAGCTAGGCACATATAGTCAAGAACTATACATTCAATAACACAAAACATTTATCATTATATCTTATAATAGTTAATTTTGAACAGTGAATCTAGGGAAGTAAGAAATTTCATATCATTGAGAGTGTAACTGTGTTTCAGGGAACAGGAAATATTTGGCAAACAGGAAAGCATCTGACCAAACAATTCAGGAGGGCTACATGTCTATTCACTGGGAATGGAAACCTCCATGTCTTCCCTTGACAGGTGCTACTTTCCAACAGAGGTAGATATAACACTCTTTTACACTACACTACTAAAGCAGTGGCCCAGGAAAAGGGAAGCAAATCCTGAACATCAGCAAATTCTGAAAAAACGAAACACTACTGTATGTGAAAAACTTGCAATGTAAAGCTCTTCTAAGTTGCTGTATATTTTCCTGACCATACAGTCATTTAAAACTGGAGAAGGTGAGAAAGGGAGAACACTTTCTGTTATTAATACTAAAGCTAAATTTTTGTAAAATTACATATTCAGAGAATAGAACCTAAGGTTTGGAAGGGTTTCCTTCCATTGTTTACCTTGGAGACTGGTTCTGATGGATTGAATGTTCCCAGCTTCATCTTAACTTCTGTGTGTAATTCACTGTCCCAGAAATGTAATATAATCACAGAATAATTTTGGTTGGAAAGGGCCCCCAGGATGTCATCTCGTTCAACCTTCCACTCAGAACACATAAATTCCACATTAGATCTGGCGGCCCAGGTCCTTGTCCAATAGCGTTTGAAACATCTCCAGGGAAAGATAGTCTAGAGAAACTGTGGGAAACTTATGCCCATGTTTGACCAGTGGCAATAATCACATGGACTAAAGTGGTACACGGACTAATCATGCTATTAAGTGTCCTAAAGATTTTCTATGGAAAGGTGCCACCTCAATAAAATAATCATAGAATCACAGAATTATAGAAACATTTACATTGGAAGCTACCTTATAGATCATCTAGTTCCAACCCCGCTGACAAAAGCAGGAACACTTTCCACTAGATCAGGTTGCTCAAAGCCCCCTCCAACTTGGCAGAACATCCATTATCTGGAGAGTGGAACTGAACCAATTTTTGAAAGTGTTCGATCTTTTTAATGTGCTACACAAGTCCCAATAGATTTCTGGTCAGAAATTAAGGCATAGTTGGGGAATTTACTTACCTACCTATTGTCCATGAGCTACTCTTCCAGTTGAACTATTTTAATGATTAGTTGACTAAAGTCATCCAGCTGAATCTTATTGGTTTTAATTCCAGTTGTTTTCTAGCTGTGAATAAAAAATGAATTATTAGCTTAAGTGTCACACTGAGGTTGCACATAAATGTCATTCCAGTGCGGAGCCGCGGACGAACGACACGCCGAGACGGGTTCAGTGTGGGTGATAGAGCATCAATCAACGTGTCTATTGGTCCAGGGTACATATATTTATACAGACAATGATAATTATTATGCCTACTAGTCACTAGATGATTGGCTTAAGCTCTAAAGGTCGTATTCACATGGTCCACCTACTTGCAGTTAGCTTACAGCACAAGCTTCTCATAACACTAAGTTTCTCATGCTACTATTTCTGATTCCTGTTGACTTGTTTTCGATACACGACAGTACCGTAACACAATGTTTCTCAGACCACCATTATCATAACACTAGGTTTCTCAGACCACTATTCCTAATTCCCCTTAGCCTGTTTTCGACACACCACGGTACACAGGGCTGAAGCGTCCTTGACATTCCTCCTGTATCAGCAGCTGCGAGCAGCTGCAGGCAAACCCTAGTGAGGCTCAGCATCAGCAGCTAGAGCAGGCTCTGATCATACAATTGTTCGGTGGGCTCAGGACCCTTGTCTCTGAGCCATTCTCCAACAATTCCCCCTTTTTCTTTTTGTATGAGCAGAGCCTGTGCTAACGTTCGTTCAAAGATTTTCTTAATACATGACAAGGCACAACTTAGGCATGCATGCTTACAATCTACTGGCTAAAGGCACAGGACCCTTGTCTCTGAGCCATTCTCTAACAAATCCCCCTTTTTCTTTTTGTAGGAGCAGAACCTGCCCTAACGTTCGTTCAAAGATTTTCTTAATACATGAGAAGGCACAACTTAAGCATGGAAGCTTACAATGTGTTGGCTAAAGGCACTTATCACGCACCCGGAAGTGCTGTGATAGGTCTGCATCGTTAGTACGCGTGAACAAACTAAATCTACTTTGTGGTTAGTGCATCCAGGCATTCAAACAGGGAGGAAGCACTAGATTGACTTCCTCCTTCTTGCCCTTCCAGGTGACCCCAAGGGCAGGCTTACCACGTGGCAGTTTTCTGCTCAGAGACCCAGCCTGGATTGTCCAAACCCTGTAGGATCAGTGCATAACCCTGATCCCCCCCCCCAAAAAAAATTCCTACCAGGTTTTCCCCCTTTTTCTTTTTTGGACAATCCAGACTCCTTTTAACGTTTGAATCATAGCATTCATAAAGCATTTCCACACAGACCCCAATACCATCATGACAATCATAATGACAATCAGCATTGCCAGTCTGTGCATCAACAAAGCTTTCAGCCACCCAGTAATTTCCAAGTTTTGTAGATTTGCAACCATCATCAGTCCATTATCCAAATTCCCAAGTCTCATAACCAGTCTGTCAGTCCATGTTCCAATCTTATGCAGTCTTATGTAGCAAGAAAACCATACTTACAGTTTTAAAAGTGTCCGCAATTGTAACAACAGAGTATGCAATACAGAATGTAATACAGGTTTCACCATGCTATGTTCTAAACATTGCAATGAACCCACAACATACAATGAATTTGATAGTATATGAACAAGTTTTTGATACCAGTGTCGATGTTGAAATACCATACAATGAACCTGATACTACATGAACAAGTTTTTGATACCAGTGTTGATGTTGAAACACCAAAATGACAGTTCAGAGTTGTAAAGTTCGTAAAGAGTCTTCAGACCCCCCGAGGAGAATTTTGTGATCTTGAGTTCCCAGGTGTCCCCCATTCGTTGTCACTACCGGGCAGGCCAACGCTCCAGCAGCATGCCAGTCCCCTTCTAACAAGGCATCACGAATGATCCCACTCCATTGGGACTGAGCTAAAAGCGGAGCTGGTTCTGATAAAGGTGATGGGAGTGGGTGTGGTGGGGGCTGCCGGCAGCGCTTCCTTTTCTTGTAATTGTAAATGCAGAGTTCTGTTCTGTAGCTTAACTTCTGTAATTTTCTTTCAAGTTCTTGGACTCTGTCACTGTCCCATACCAATGTGTGACCCTGTTGCTTTAATTCGGACAGAGCCGCCGCTTTTCTCTCCGAGCCAGACGCTGACGCGCCGTCAGGGGTGGAACCATCCGAAGGGGGGTGGGGTTGGGCAGAGTTTATGGTGGCATGCCGCTCCCCCCTGTCCCCCCGCGCCGTCTGATTTCTCTGCCGTTTCTTGCGCGGTGGAGCAAACAGGAATACTTGGTGACATGTCCTTAATATGTGGAGGTGCTGATTAACCTCGAAGAAGGTGGCTAATCGGGACAGACGGTTGGTTTCGGCAGGGACCGGCGGAGATGGTACAGCGCTGATAGCCGCCATAGCAGCAGCAGCTACTTTCTTTTCTGCTTGCATCTCCCCCAGAGCTTTTACGATCGTTCGCCAGACCACCCCTTGCTGTCGTGCTTCACTGCCTTTATTGCCTCCAGTGATAGTCTCGTCCCACAATAAATCACCTACTTCGCACCACTCCTGTTGGCTACATATTAGCGAGGGGCCATTGTCCCTCTGCCCCTCCGCCTCTGAGGTAGGGGGGGGTGTGGGGGGGCATGACTCTAAAGATACTGGGGGGGGGGCTGGCCTCCGGACTTTCCCTATTCACATTAAGTGTAACTGGCCCTCCTGTTGATGGTACAGGAATACAATCAATGTCAAAAAGCATAGATCCGGATGCCTCACTATCTGGGGTAACAGTGGAACTTTCCCCCCCCAACTTTGCAGTTGCCACAGCTGCAAGGTTCTTTTCAAGCTGACACCGCTTACTATTATTCACCACCTCCCGCCATGGTTTCATCATTTTCCTTGCAGCTTTATCCTCATCAATTGCCATATCCCACAAAACATCACCTAATCGTCTCCACTCCTTGACATCAAAAAGAGAATTAGGATCCTGAAAACATCCTTTGACCCGTCCTAATGCTACTAAACCTGCGAGTGATTTTATGTAATTCACTCCCCGCTTTTCTACAAAGCGCTGTAATAAATCCAGGGCTACCTCTTGTTCCATCTTGTCAACCTGGTGCTCCTTGTTTAAGGCACCTCTGGTCCTGTGCTCCCTGGATAAGGCACAGTACCATTACTGCCGACCCACCCCTGATTAAGGCACCGTCGGCCCTTTGCTCCCTGCTTAAGGCAAAAAAAATACTCCCGCCGGCTTGTGCTCCCTGTTTAAGGCACTAAAAAATACTCCCGCCAGCTTGTGCTCCCTGTTTAAGGCACTAAAAATACTCCCACCGGCCTGTGCTCCCTGTTTAAGGCACTAAAAATACTCCCGCCGGCCTGTGCTCCCTGTTTAAGGCACTAAAAATACTCCCGCCGGCCTGTGCTCCCTGTTTAAGGCACTAAAAATACTCCCGCCGGCCTGTGCTCCCTGTTTAAGGCACTAAAAAATACTCCCGCCGGCTTGTGCTCCCTGTTTAAGGCACTAAAAAATACTCCTGCCTGCCTGTGCTCCCTGTTTAAGGCACTGAAAATACTCCCGCCGGCTTGTGCTCCTTGTTTAAGGCACTGAAAATACTCCCGCCGGCTTGTGCTCCCTGTTTAAGGCACTAAAAATACTCCCGCCAGCTTGTGCTCCCTGTTTAAGGCACTAAAAAACTACCCCCTTTGATATGTTGCTGATGCCCCGTGACTAAGGCACCAGTTGCAGCTCTTGCCAGCAGCCCTTGCAGAGACCGACCCTCTATCTCGGTTCAGGTCCTCGGAACGACCTGTCGGAGGCCCACTGTCCGATCGTCCTTGATTCGGCTAGGCGCTGCTGTCTCTGATATTTCCCAGCGTTTGTTTCTGCCGCCGCTGTATGCAGCACCTTTCTGTGTCAGCTTCCGTTGCCCCTCTGCGTCAGTTCCGGCGCCCCCCCCGCTTCCACTTCCGGGGCCACCCTGCGCTCGCCTCCAGCGCCCCCTCGCGTCCGCCCCCGGGGCCGCTCAGTGTCCACCTGTGGCGTCCCTTCGCGTCCGCCCCCGGGGCTGCCGCAGTCGGCTCCTTACCACGTCAGCTCCGGTGTCTTTCTGCTTCCGTTCGTGGGGCCACTCACTTCTGGTCTCGGGGCCGCTCCGCCTCCGCTCTCCGGGGCCGATCACCTCCGTTCTGCGGGGCCGGTCTGCCTCTGCTCTGCGGGGCTGGTCACCTCCACTCTCGGGGCCGCTCCGCCTCCGTTTCTCGGGGCCGCTCCGCCTCCGCTCTCAGGGCCGGTCCAGCCAGCTTCTCTCCACGTACTCCCCTGGGGCTGCTGGGGCCGGCACCTCTCCGTCTCAGCTCGTGGACCCTGAACGCTGCTGTATTTGGTGTTTCGCTGGGTCCGTTCTCAAATTCCTCAGTCGTTGCTGTTTTTTTTTTTTTTTTTTTCTGGGTCCGCAGCTCCGTCTGTGTTATTCTTCTATGCAGGTCCCTGTTCGGGCGCCATCTTGCAGGGCCGCGGACAAACGACATGCCGAGACGGGTTCAGTGTGGGAGATAGAGCATCAATCAACGTGTCTCTTTATTGGTCCAGGGTACATACATTTATACAGACAATGATAATTATTATGCCTACTAGTCACTAGATGATTGGCTTAAGCTCTAAGGGTCGTATTCACACGGTCCACCTACTTGCAGTTAGCTTACAGCACAAGCTTCTCATAACACTAAGTTTCTCATGCTACTATTTCTGATTCCTGTTGACTTGTTTTTGATACATGACAGTACCGTAACACAATGTTTCTCAGACCACCATTATCATAACACTAGGTTTCTCAGACCACTATTCCTAATTCCCCTTAGCCTGTTTTCGACACACCACGGTACACAGGGCTGAAGCGTCCTTGACATTCCTCCCGTATCAGCAGCTGCGAGCAGCTGCAGGCAAACCCTAGTGAGGCCCAGCATCAGCAGCCAGAGCAGGCTCTGATCATACAATTGCTCGGTGGGCTCAGGACCCTTGTCTCTGAGCCATTCTCCAACATTCCAGGTCTCTTTGCATTTTTCTTGCATTTATACTTAATGCAAACAGAACAAATCAAAACAAATAATCTGATATTCAGGTGCACTTGTTGCTTAACTCCTTAAGTAGGTATCGTGGCAGAATTTTCTCTGACACCAACTATGAACAGTCCTTATCTTTGGGTTCCTGTAATAAGTCACGCAGGAAATTAGTGTAGAGCTGGACTTACATACAGTATGGTTATATCTTTGAAGCTTAAAAAGTTCGCAGGCTGATTAATAGCATGAAGGACACTGATGAGAGGCCTCTGGAGAAGCTCTGCATGGTTTATGTGTCTCAGATATTGAAAAATCTGGTACAGTTCTGGACTGAAAGGGAATCTATATCACACAGTCCATGGAGTAGAGTTTACGTCCCATAGCCTTAACCATCAAAATGTTAAGCATCTAGTTTAAGATACTCATCCATGCTCCTTTGATGAGAAATATTTATTACCAGAAGCCACTAATCAAAATCTATGATATCCAAGATAATTAGGACAAATTACCCTCTAGAGGAGTATATTTCTCTGCACAAGCATTAGAGGGAGTGTAAAGACTAACTTAAACTAGATGTTTAAGTTTTAGAAACATTACCTTATGTCAGATGAATCCTAATGTAAATCTAAAATGAGCAAAAAGAGTTTGAATATATTGGATACATCATTATTCCTAAAACTATCTCTTTGACTTTAGACTAGCTCAGTATACATTGTACTCTTTCAGAAAGAATAAAATATAAGATCAATTTAGCTTTACCGCAATGAAAAGAAGAGTACAAATATCAAACTAACTTCAGATGTTCATCACCAGAAAAAATGTCTGGTTTTAAAGGGGAACAGTGTACATTGATTTAGAAAAGCCAATGAATATAAGACCAGATAGTGTAATTAAGGATTCTTAACAATTGATGAAGGTGTATTCTTTTGCATCTTCTAAAGATAAAGAGGTCTTCTGGACATTTAAACTGAATGTTGATTCAATTAGTAATTATTTCTAGATATTTTTATCATTAAGTTCTGGGCAGGGGCGGCAGCAATAAAAATACCTCCTACCCTAAAAAAAAACTCACCCAAACCAAACTGCAAACAAAAAAACCCAAAGAGCTTTAGAAAGTCTGTGTCTGACCTCTCAGGATCATTTTTAAAGCATGTAATGAGTTAAGTAATCGGGCATTCTTTCCTACCCTACAGCAAAATGCCTCTTGATGCAATTAAATGGCTCAAGATTCAAAAACCCAGACCTACTAGTCTCTTCAGTTTGTGACAGCCAGTCATGTGTGAGAAAGGTCAGTCATGTAAAAGAAATTAAATGAGTTCTGCAAGGACTTAACTGGAATTGATGCAAAGCTCTCCAAACAGCAAAGGTGATTAAAAGTTCAATCAAAGTCAGATGCAAGGAAAGATGCTCATTAATATCCACATCACTGGGTCACAAACACCCTGCTTATCTGTATGACAGGATTGTGTACTTAATGATGTGATCAAAGGTGATATTCATGAGAGAACAATGTATTCCATACCACCTCAGCACTCTATGATGCATATCCTGACAGTAGTCCTAAAAAGAATATGAAAATCTTCATATCTGCATGAGGATTTTATAAAAGGAAGAAATATACTTGTACAAAGTCAAATAAATAGTTTGTTACACACTGAATTAAATACAAATATTATTATTTCAGTGTTCAAAAATGCAGCTATTATTATTTCAGTGTTCAAAGTAAAACAAAACATACTTGAGGACCTTTCTGAAACTTTGTTAAAATCAAAGAAAACTTCTAGCATTAGAAAGATGTTTTAATACTAAGGGTATTAATGACCATTCACTGATCTGAAAATACATTTCAATAACATTGTATTCTTGTATAATAAAGATTGTACTGACTACAACAAAGTCTGAAGCTTTAACTACTCAGAACTGCAGACAGCAAAGCTTATTTGACTAATTATGAAGGAGATCTTTTAGCAATGTTGTAGGAGACTGTGTAGGACTTTGTCTGTCTCAACGCTGCTGCACCACTACCACTTCCTGGCCTCCGCATCCTGTTGATGTGACAGAGTACTCCTTGAAGGAGACTGGTAGTCCCCGAAGAAACCACGACGTCTGCCCGAAGCGCAAATAACAACGTCCCTGGCAGTACCAGCCAGACTGCACCTGCGCGCGAGCCGGGTCGGGAGGAAATTGAGGTGAGGAAGATGTGCAGAGGCTGAAGGCACCGTGGGCCGACCCTCGCCAGCGAGACCACCATGACCACCTGGGCATGCGCGCATGGGGGTCCACGGGGCGGCACATATTACAACGAGCTCCGTGGAAATGGGCAGACTTTTCCAGGAAATCGTGGGGACTAAGGCGATAAAAGGACTGTGTACTCTGTACTGAGGGCGCGTTTTGCATGCGGGCGTTTTGTGTGCGGGCGTTTTGCTTGCGGGCGTGTGTATGTGTGTGTACGTGTATGTGTGTGCGTGCACGTATGTGTGTGTGAGTGCATGTGGGCTCCCAAAACATCTCTCTTGTGGACTTCGGCGGAGCTTGGAGCTTGGACCATCATCGATTGCACCGAGACTGAGCCAACGGGACATCGCGGGCTCGTGGTGGTGGTGATTAATCTTGCCGCATCTCTACAGTTTTCTAGCTTAGGGATTCTGACTTCCTCTTCCTCTTTCTCCCTGTCCTATCGCTCTTATCAGCCGCTTGTTTAACAAAGATCACAAGGTTGCCCGGCATCTGACCTCGTTTGTGTCTTAATCTCGCTCTTGGGATCGTTTAAGAACCCTCCCTGATATCGAATTGGGACATCCCCGATATCGGATCGGGACAAATGTTCATCAAACTTAAGAGTAAAAATCTATGGATTCTTCCTAAACTGCTTTAATAATTTTGACTAAGACCTATTTCTGGTTTAATGACTTATTAAACAAATAGGCTTATTTATGTTTATTGTTCTCTGGTTTGAATATTTACACTTTGTAGCCATAGTTATTTGAATCAGAACGCAAAGAGGTGCAACAAGGGAGGGACTCTTTATCAGGAAGTGTAGGGATAGGACAAGAGGTAATGTTTTTAAACTGAAAGAGGGCAGAGTTAGATTAGATACTAGGAAGAAATTCTTTACAGTGAGGGTGGTGAGACACTGGCCCAGGGTGCCCAGAGAAGCTGTGGCTGCCCCCTCCCTGGAAGGGTTCAAGGCCAGGTTGGACGGGGCTTTGAGCAACCTGGTCTAGTGGAAGGTGTCCCTGGCCATGGCAGGGAGGGTGGAACTAGATGATCTTTAAGGTCCCTTCAAACCCAAACTGTTCTATGACTATATGACTCTGGTAGTTGAAGGATAAGCACCTCTAATAACAATGTCAGATGACACTGATCAGAACACTGAGGGTATGAGTAATTAAGTCTTCACATCCCAGTGCAGCTAAAGAGACATGCAGAGCACCCTCAGAGCTGCAAGAGAAGAGGTATCCTTACAGGTGAGACATTCAGTACCCCAGGCTGCCACACTGTGATGCAGGTACCACATTGCTAGAGACACATGTTATTACTGATCAAGATCCTCATCATGAGAAATGCTGGTTACCCAGTGAAGGATTGTCTCATTATTATGGACTGCAGAAAAAAAAAAAAAAAACAACCAACCAAACAAACAAAAAACAAAAACAACCAACCAAACAAAAAACACCCAAAGACCAAAACCATACAAAATTTTCATCTAATTTCTGACATTTTATTAAATTCAGTACAGTTTTACTCCATAAGTAGTAATATCAAAATCACTTCCCAGGACGCAACATGGTTGAAGAAGTCTAGAGCTGATACTGTTTTTTCACAAAAGATAACTTTCCAAAGATTGAGGTATTTGAGAAGATATAAATATTCCTCTTGTGTTGTGTTTAATGCATCTTATAGCATGCTTGTTTTTTCCACCTCAGTTTTACCCATTTTTCCACCTGTGCAGAGAAGGCTTCATGAAGCCCCGTTGGAAATAATGACACAAAAGAAGCAACATCTGAAGAATAAGATGCAGAATTATTCTGAATTGATGGGTCCTTTTCACTATAGGTATGAACACAGACAGAGGTCAGGAATGGCTTTGTATGTCCTAGTGGCACTGACATGAAGCAGAGTACCTCTCAGGGAGGCTTCTCTTGTTTATATGATGCTGAAGTAAGTGAAAAAACAATGTAATTATTAATTTAAAGAGATTTATTTCTTCTTCTGCATTTGCTTCATTATTATTGTTACTTTCTTTAAGGTTCTGCTTGATTTCCTCTCAACATCCCTTCTCTACCTAAAACTTGATTTGAAGACAAGAACATGTAATTATTTGATCACTTTTCATTTCGTCTGATTAAAAAAAAAAGGAAGTGTTTGCTTGGGTCAAAGGTTATTAAAATGCATAATTAACTGTCCAATATAATTTTAATCAACAATTTTCCAGTTACAGCTTCTTTGCATTTATCAAGGGAAAGGCAGGGTTAAATAGGGGTATTTAATCAACTATGCATGAATTGCCAGAAATGGATTTCTGTAAGGGAGCCTTCAACCAGTTATTATGAAAGGTGCTGAAGTGAAACAACCCTCCTCTAAGAGCGGTGGATTACACTGGTTTGCAGGGAATGAATTTAAGTATTATTGAACAAAATATTTCAGTCACATGTTTCATCTCCATCTGCTTAATGAATTGAAGTGTCAAGAAAATTTGAAGAGGCAGCCCAGGAAAACAGAAATGTAATTTAATGCAACATGAATCATTTGCTGGCTAAATGTACAGTATTGATGGGATTCCAGACAAAGAATTCAGATTATGGTTATTGTTAAAGGAAAAGGCATTTAATTTCTCCAGTGATTCATATGTTTAAAGGCAGATTATTTTAAAAAAATCACAGAAAACTAAACTTGTCACAGTCTTATAGAAGCCTTAATTGGCAAAAGCAGTAAATATAATGACTTTCAGAAATGTAGCTTTAAGGCATCTCTGCATCTTTAACATACTCAGGAGAACATATCCTGCATAACTTTATCAAAAATCACATAAAATCTGAGGCTATCTGATAGAGATGTACAAGCTGGTTAAGCTCTTCTATCAATTCTTGTTATTTGTCTCATTGCTTTGAGTGTCTGTAGTTCTGGATGCAATAACTCTATTTACTGAATTTGGAATATCCCCAGATACCATTAAGTGGACACCCACTCTGTTTTCCTCTTCTTGATTTCCCTGATGCAGATAATGTGTTATATGCAACACATGCTATTTAGCTAGTGATGTAGCTTCTCTTTCTTTCTCGCTTTTTCCTCTCTTCATAGCACAAGTATCTGTTAATTTATTATCTTCCACCTGTGCATTAAATGAATTTTGCCTCACTCTCAGTACAGTGTTCAGCTGCAGGAATGCAGAAGGAAAAATATGTGTCTATAAAAGAAAATCTGATAGAGTTGGGTTACTTATACGGTCATCCAACATGTCCCTTGACACAGCTTTGGCCTCTCACAGCAAGCCTTCTCCCACAATACCCAGACCTGTTTTCTGCTTCAACACAAGCCAGCACAACACAAAACTGCAACAACTGCATGTGTGCTATCAAGATGCATGGACAAGACCATGTGTTCTAGGGAAAAAGAGTTTCTCTCTAGGAATATGAACTATGCCACACTATTTGCCCTCCATGCCAGTGCGCCTTGTTATTTGCTAACATAGGTGTAAAGACATAGTAAGTTCTTTGGGCCTCTATATATAAGTAACGCTATTTTGTGTGTTTGTGTAGATGGCATTTTGGTTAATTATCACATGCTGCAACCTCTCTCTTTCTTCCTTTACCTCCCTTATCTATACAAAGGTAAGCAAAATTAATCAGGTCCTTGATTGCCAGGGATGGGATTAGCATGATTGAATGGGCATGAACCAGTGTAAAATGGAGGCATGTATGATAGTTTGCCACGAAAGACAATGCCTGTGAGTTGAAGAATTTGTGTTGACAGAAAAAAAAAAAAAAAGGAAATTAAAAAGATGACAGAAACCAATATCAGTCTGGTTCTTCCATGATATGGTTATCTAAATATGCATATGCGGTTGGACTAAAGCATACTTACTACCAGTAAAAAACTGGCTGGATGGCCAGGTCCAAAGAGTGGTGGTGAATGGAGTTAAACTCAGTTGGAGGCCAGTCACAGGTGGTGTTCCCCAGAGCTCAGTACTGGGGCCAGTTCTGTTTAATATATTTATTAGTGATCTGGACAAGGAGATCAAGTGCACCCTCAGTAAGTTTGCAGATGACACTGAGTTGGGCAGGGGTGTTAATCTACTTGAGGATAGGAAGGCTCTACAGAGGGATATGGACAGGCTGAATCAATGGTCCAAGGCCAATTGTATGAGATTCAACAAGGGAAAGTGCTGGGTCCTGCACTTGGATCACAACAACCTCCTCCAATGCTGCAGGCTTGGGGAAGAGTGGCTGGAAACCTGCCTGGTGGAAAAGGACTAGGGGGTGTTGGTTCACAGCCAGTTGAATATGAGCTGTCAGTGTGCCACATGGCGAAGAAAGCCAATGGCATCCTGGATTGTATCAGCAATAGTGTGGCCAGCAGGACTAGGGAAGTGATTGTCCCCCTGTACTTGGCACTGGTGAGGCTGCACCTCAAATACTGTGTTCAGTTATGAGCCACTCACTACAAGAAAAACATTGAGGTGCTTGGGCATGTCCAGAGAAGGGAAACAATGCTGGTGAAGGGTCCAGATAACAAGTCTTATAAAGATCAGTTGAGGGAACTGGGTCTGATTAACCTGAAGAAAAGGAGGCCCAGGGGAGACCATTTGCTCTCTACAACTACCTGAAAGGAGGTTGTAGCAAGGTGGGTGTCGGTCTCTTCTCTCAAGTAACAAGCAATAAGATGAGAGGAAATGGCCTCAAGTTGCAGCAGGGGAGGTTTTGATTGGGTGTTAGGAAAAATTTCTTAATTGAAATGGTTATCAAGCACTGGAACAGGCTGCCCAGAGAGGTAGCTGAGTCACCATCCTTGGAGGTATTTAAAAGATGTGTAGATGTGACACTTAGAGATGTGGTTTAGTGGTAGACTTGGCAAAGTTAGGTTTATGGTAGGACTTAATGATCCTACAGGTCTTTTCCAATCTAGTTGATACTATGATTCTATGATTCTAGATGATCATTGTATGTCTCTTTCAACTAAAATACTCTGTTCTGTTCTATTATATTCAAAACATGGGCATTTGGATGTTAATAATAGTATAACGTGAAAAGCGCAAGAGGCTGAGCACAAGCAAGTTGGGAGGTAAAGACTGAAGAACCACTGAGCAAGTTACAGGAGTTAACTGTCTGGGGAGACAGATGAGATGATTTGCTCTTTGAAGATGACTGTTTTCCCCAGTGACTACCGAAAGAGGTCTCGCTGTTTCTTTAAGATGACATATAACATTTGACAGCTAAATAGGTCAGATTAATCAATCACATTCCCAATTCTTACAATGGTGGCTGTACACATAACTCTGGAGTGGTGGTAAGGGACTCTGGAGTGCAGGTAGTTTTTCCATCAGTCCTCCTGGTTGAAGTGAAGGGGGTTGAAAGGGCCAGTTGAATTTAGCAAATCAACAAATGGCTACAGCACTGATGCCAAAGACAGGGGTTGGGCTACTTAGACCATGGGACTCGCTTTGAGAAACATGGTCTACTGGAGGGGCTGATGGGGTACATCTGTCAGAGAAGGGGAAGACTACCTTTGGTCATAGGTTTGCCAAGCTGGTGAATAGGGTTTTAAACTAAAGTTGACAGGGGAGAGGAACCTCAATCAATCCCACTACTACCAGTTTGATGCCAGTGTCAGCAACAGACGCTTAGAGCCTGGAGATTAGAGAGAGCACCTGAAGAACAGCACAAAGGAATTCCAGCCAGTAAGTCAGGTTAATCAGGGGCCCAACTTAAATGCTCCTATGCAAACACACATAGCATGAGGAATAAACAAGAGGAGCTAGAGACATGCATATGCCTGCTGGGCTATAATCCTACTGGCATCATGGAGATGTAGGGGGATGACTCCTATGACTGGAATGTTGGAATGGAATGATACAGGCTCTTTAGGAAGGACAGAAAGGGGAGGCGAGGAGAAGAGGTCTCATGCTATGTCAGTGACTAGCTGGAGTACACGGAGCTCTGTCGGTTGATGCGTGAAGAGCCAACTGAGAATTTATGGGTCAGGATTAAAGGGAGGTCAAGGACAGGTGATGTTATAGTGGGGGTCTGCTACAGGCCACCTAATCAGGAAGACTGAGCAGATGAGGCCCTCAATAGACAGATAGGAGCAGCCTCATGTTCACACATACTGGTCCTAATGGGGGACTTCAATCACCCCAGTATCTGTTGGATACACAGGACTTAAGCAATCCAGGAGGTTCCTGGGATGCACTGCTGATAAATTCCTTCTCCAAGTGATAGAGGAGCCAACGAGGAGAGGTTCTATGCTGGATCTTGTTCTCAACGACAAGGAGGGGCTGGTGAGGAGTATGAAGCTCAAGGGCAGCCTTGGCTGCAGTGGTCATGAAATGGTGGTGTTCAAGAGCCTTATAGGAGCAAGGAGTGTGAACATCAAGCCTACTACCCTAGACTTCAGGAGAGAAGACCTTGGCTTCTTCAGGGATCTGCTTGGCAGAGAACCTTAGGATAAATCCCTGGAGGAAAGAGGGGCCCAAGAAAGCTGGTTAATATTCAAGAATCACCTCCTCCAAGCTCAGAAGAGATGTATCCTGACAAAGAGGAAATCAGGTAAGAATGACAAGAGGCCTGCATGGATGAATAAGAAGCTTCTGGACAGCCTCAAATACAAGAAGGAAGCTACAGAGAGTGGAAGCAAGGACAGATAGCCTTGGAGGAAGACAAAAAAAACTGTCTGAGCAGCAAGGGATCAGGTAAGGAAGGCCAAAGCCCTGACAGAATTATATCTGGCCAGGGATGTCAAGGGCAACAATAAAAACTTCTATAGGTATGTTGGTGATAAAAGGAAGACTAAGGACAATGTGGACCCTGTCGAGAAGGAAACGGGAGACCTAGTTACCCAGGGTATGAAGATGGATGAGGTACTCAATGACTTTTTTGCCTCATTCTTCATTGGCAAGTGCTCCAGATATACCATCCAAGACACAAAAGGCAAAGGCATGGACTGGGAGAAAAAAGAACGACCCACCATAGAAGATCAGGTTTGAGACCATCTCAGAAACCTGAAGGTGCACAAGTCCATTTGACCTGATGAGACGTACCCTCAGGTCCTGAGGAAACTGATGGATGAATCGGCTAAGCCACCATTTATCATATTTCAGAAGTCATGGCAGCCTGGTGAAGTTCCCACTGACTGGAAACATTTTAAAATGAGGAAACAAATCCCCCATTTTTAAAAAGGGAAAAAAATGAAGACCCAGGGAACTACAGGCCATAGCCTCACCTCTGTGACCAGCAAGATCATGGAGTGCATCTTTCTGGAAACTATGCTAGGGCACATGGAAAATAAGGAAGTGACTGGTGACAGCCAACATGGTTTCACTAAGAGCAAATTGTTTCTGACAAATTTGATGGCCTCCTATAAGTGGGTTACAGTGTTGGTGGATAAGGGAAGAGCAACTGACATCATCCACCTGGATTTGTGCACAACATTTGTCACTGTTTAACATCTTTGTTGGTGACATGGGCAATGGGATTGAATGCACCCTATGCAAGTTTGATGATGACATCAAGCTGTGTGGTGTGGTTGACACGCTGGAGGGAATGGATGCCATCCAGAGGGACCTGGACAGCTTTGAGAGACGAGTCCATGAAAACCTCATGAAGTTCAGCAAGGCCAAGTGCCAGGTCCTGCACATGGGTCGGTGCAATCCCAAGTACAGATTTCTAGTGCAGTCAGAAAATAAGCAACTGAATTAACAGTAATAGCACTCAATTGCATGCTTAAAATTATAGACATGCTTCGATGCTGCTCTAGCTGAAGACAGTCTGGAGCTAGGGCCTTAACTTCTGTCTCTGTCATTCAGTCTGGCTACATCAGTTTACTCATCTATAAAACAGAACATTTGCCTATATGCCAGACAGGCTTATTCAATTAATGTTTTAAGCTGCCAGTGGATTCTTGGAAGAAATTTGTTATAATTCAAAAATATAAAAAAATCTTTTTATATAATCCTTTGGTTTTCAAATGAACTCTGAAAGAACATTCCATGTTCAGATAAAAGCTGAATGAGTGTCATTGTAGAGGGCCAAAGAAAACAGTATTACAGAACAATTTCTTTAGTGTGATAATACCTAACAAAGCTCCTGGAATCTTTCAATTAACTCTTTCTCATAGAGAATACCTGAAGCTCTATATAATGAGTAACATCATGATTTGGCGATTAATATAATTTAAACCTGAATGGTTTAGTTCCTGTTTGGGTATCTGGAGATAGATTCAGGGGAGGGTGGTTTGTTTGTTTATGGTAAAATTGATTAAAATTGTCAAGATTTAAAAATTCCCTCCCTCCCCAAATTCAAGTCATATTTTTATTTAAATTTTCCTGCTTTTTAGGACTGAATATAAAACAAAAAACCTGTATATAAAAAGAATGCTGGTGGATTTCTACAATAAGAATTACAAATCCTTTATAGATTCTGTTAAAGCAATTATCTTATTGGACTGGTAGTTACAACACCAGGATGTCTCTTTGCAGATAAAAGACATTTCAAATATGGTAATTTACTAGTGTAGTGAAAGAGTGAAATCTTGCATTTGCTCCTATTTTATCCTAGAATATGACTTTGAGAGGGTCATCTTTCCTTACCTTTGTGAATAAAGCAATTAATCTCTCAATGCCAAATACCTTATTCTTTGTTATATACCTTTTATCATTTAGAGAAATGAAGGACCCCTAACTACTGTTCATTATTATTTATGGAATCAGTACAATTTCCCAGTGATGTACAATAACTGAACATGAGTTTATGGAGGTTTACATAAAATTCTAAAGGGTGGAAATTTTTTCATAGTGCCATTTCATTAATTTTTTTAATATTCAGTATTTCTGTAAAATTTCCTACCCCAAATCATCGGGTTCTTGCACATATCTATTTTTTTGTGCCAAGAGTGCCAAACAAAAAATATAAAACAACTCAAACCTTTTTTTTTTTTCACTGGAAAGGGTGCAGTGTCACTATGCACACTGCATGGAAAAAAAAGATTCAGTTCAGAATCTACATTGACAGCTGTAAGGTTTGTGCCTCAAGCTTTTACAATTTAATTTTGAGTATGTCACACCTCTAATTATAACTATGACCTTAGCACAAGATAATTTTTGATTGAACTAAATACACATAACAGTGTTAATGGCTGTATAGTGACTCTTCTGTCCAGCCCCTAGTGAGGGTTTTTGAAGAAACAAAATGGGAATATAAATAATCTTTTCTTCATTTTGTTTTCTTACCTGTTTGTTTTCTGACAAACAACTTCATATAAACAAAATCTGCAAAATAGATAAGGCAGGGATTAAGGCATGAATCATATTTAATACCAGCATCTTAATGTCTAACTGGAATTCAGTCACGTGTACTTTATGATATCTTTAAGGGATTATCCAAAATAATCAGTACATACACAAGGTCCCAAATAAGAAAGTTTGGAAAACACTCAGAGATTCATTAAATTATTTTACTTTTTTTTTTTTCTTTATAAATTAATGGGAAAGCTTTCTGTCTTGTTTATTTTTTATCATTTTTGGGGGGTTTTGAAGCAAAAAAGAAAGAAGCTGCTTAAAAATTGAGGGATAACATTATGGGATGTCATCTGGAACATGCAAGGTAGAAAAATTAGACTTTGCTTCTTTTTGATCCAGAAACAGGTAGCACTTCCATATGTCTGACAGTTGCTACTTAATAGGAGTGATGGCATCAAGCTAAGGGATTCTTACTCCAAATGGTAAATCTTTAAAGTAGTTTAGATGACCCAACCCTTTAAAGAGAATCCTTATTCACATTAAGGTAATCTGGCACAGTTAGCACTTTTGTAGTTGTAAATGTCTAAACTGCATTGTAAATACTTGAAGGTTTGGTGTGATAACTGCCGTTTCTTGCAACAGAGCATGTTCTCCCTCCATGGACCATTTTATAACTAGGTACAATTCCACCTGAGTATTTGTTCTGTGTGCATAAACATCTACGCTTAATACTATGGTGTCATGAAGAAATATAAATTTAATTTGGATGAGGTCTGATCATATGATCACGTTTTTTCAAATTAGTCAATGTGTATGAATGGTGTTTATGTTAAGATAAAACAATCTGCTGGCTCCCTATAATTATAGGTGGATTTTAATAATTGATCAGACTCCTTTTTTATGATATCATAGCTAGATCACTGGAGTGGGTTTATCTCACTCGTCTTCAGGTGTCTATAAGGCAATTCAGAGAAAAAAGCTAGGTAAATCAGGTTGCATTTAAAACTAAGTTAGAGAAAGAAGCATCTCAAGGCCATAATTAATCTGATTTATTATGGATGTCTACTTTATCATGAGATTGACTGCACTAATTGTAACTGTTTCTCTTAATTGATTATAAAATAGAGAACAAAGACTCAGTTAGGTCTAGTTATCTATAAGGTTTGTGTTTAACTTTGGTCAGTTGAATCCCACATCAACCTTCTATGAGAAATACAGCAAGATTATATTTTTTCTTCCCCACTACCAGAGGTAAATCATTCCAAAGTGACATGTGTAGTTAATTCAGGTGTATCTCCTATTTTCAAAGTAATCTAGACCATTGAAAACATATCTATAGTCACCAGTTAATCAGTGAATGGCATAAAAGATTTGTGATTTATATAATTTTCTTTCTTTGACTTCTGTTAGAAAGGAATTTTTTTTTTATAATGCGTAGAGGTAATAGCAAAACATTATATTAAACATATAACATTTGACAGTGACAAGAGAAGACAGAAATTGTAATTTTTACCTATCTTATCTATTTACTCTGCTTTTTGCTATGTAACTACTAGAATCTTGGTATCTTACTGAATATCTCCAGTCACACTTACAGAGTTAGTGACATAAATATAGATTAAAACAAGTGTTTAGTAGGACTAGTAGTCAAACTTCTGTGACTTGTGTATCTTCTGTCTTTTGAAAGAACATATTGGGACAGAACATCAAAACCAGCATCCAATTTCGAGCAGGCAGACAATCATGGATGATGTGGTGTGATGAGCAGCTGCTGGCACACTGGGATTGTAGCAGCCCAAGTTTCACAGTCCTCACCCGTTCCCAGAGCAGTTTCAGTTTGATATGCCCTACATCTGAAGTGTTGCCAAATGCATCAAGAATTGGCTGAAGGCAGAAGTGTTGTCTCTGGTATCTGCTGTCACAAGGATATATACAGATAGTCAAGAACTTTCTCCTGAAAAAGATGTCTATCTGTCCTGTCTCTCTCCACAAGGTCTCATGAGGACGATGATGAAAAGATGCAGGACACAGCAGTGCTCTGCAAACCTGAACCACAGCCTCGATCGGTACTGTGATTATCCCTGACTATTTGGGTGGCCTTGTGGAGGTCTGTAATGGTTTATACCGTAAGTCTCTTACAAGTAAGTATATAGAGAGATGTGGAGAGGAAAAGTATCTCTAACCCAAATATGTTGCTGAGATTTTAGATATTCCCTTTACCTACATAAGGATAAACTGAGAACACCATTAAAAAAATAGAAGTAAAAAATTACCTCAAAACTGGTAAATATTCAATACACTTGGATAAGTTAGAGATCCGAGTAAAGTACAGTTTATGCTACTGTGGATTTCTTGTTTGTGATTAAATGGACTGCTGAAATTAAGGAATTGTCAGGTAATGTCTTAATTCATTATAGACTGTAAGATAAAAAGCTGATTTGATGGCTAAATCAAAGCACCTTCTTAATTAAGAGGATAGAGAAAAAGGAAGAGTTGTACTGGAAAAGCTTTAACCTTCATGGAATTGGGCTTTTGTTACTTTTCCTATGTTTGTGACTATTAATCTCATTCTGAAAAGATCATTTTCGTATAGATCAAAAACTGTATTTATGAAGGTCTTTTGTTAGAAAAGGGAGACTAGGAAGACAGTGTGTAAATGAATTATGTCCATGCATAATATGCATAGTATGGGAATGGTTACTTAAATTCAGGAATGATTGCTTAAGTAGCTATGGTTTTAGATATATTTAATTAATCTGTTGTTATAAATACACATAAGAGATGGGAATTGCCTCAGGCCAAGCAGAAATGTAATCTGAGGCAAGGAATAACAATTTAATCTGATTTAACATTAGCAGTGATTTTGGAATTCCACACAGTGATTTTTCCATGATGCTTTTTAGAAAAAGTACTTTGCCTTGAAAGATGCAGAGGTGAGGGAAGAATTAAACAGTCCCTTGTTAAATTAATATGGTCATTTACTTATCTCAGCCACCAAAATGTGAGTGCATGTTTCTATTTTGAAGTTTATTGATTTTAACTGTCAGTGTCTTGATTCTGCTTTTATCTGCTTCACACTGTGGAATTATAGGACACTGTGGAAGAGATACAGATGCATAAACATAGATGTCTAGTATTTAGAATGTTCAGTGTGACTTCTACCTGCTGCTCCAGACCAGCTAAGGTTTCCTAGTGGCCCTGTGTCATATCTGCCGTAAGGATATCTCAGATATTATAAAGTATCTCAAATTGCACTAAGTTTAGGCAACTGAAACAAACCATTTACTAGGCAGCTGAAAACCATCCTGTTCCTCAGAACCCTTCTGTACCTTCAACTATCTATAACCTTAACATTTATAATTCAAGCTTGCTTTTCAGCAAGCCTGGCTGCTGTTCAGCAGTAGATGAGTTCATAGCTCTCAAAGTCGTTCTGCATTTCCTACAAGGAAAATTCTGCTTAAACTGTAATGACAAGCTTGTTGCAAAGAGAGTTGAAGAAATTTCATTTCTATTCCAGCAAATGGAGGAACTAAACTAGTCCTTGTTTCATATATAGATTACAAAAAGTGGATGTTCAAGTGACTCCACATTAAAAAGATTAATTTTATATGTGGAAGTGATGATGTGAGGAGGTGGCATATGGTGTAGGCTAAATCCATAGCAATAGATTAAACAGTGCCAAGAAATGGTCTTGGACATTGGTGCTTGGTTGTTCGTACCACTACATTTTTCACACTGACTGTAGCATGACTTAAGATGCAACTGTCTCAAACAGCTCACAGATATGGTTTAGGATTTAAGAAGGGCCAATGACTGCTATCAGTAGGCTGCCTAATTTTAGAGATTAAGAGAGTCTAGTAGTAAAGAAATTTGCTTTCTTTCCCATGGGCTTCAATATCTGGGACTGTTTCTAGGCATGTTGAATTTACTATCATAATCTTTGAGACTCAGATTTCTTTCTAACTCATATGGGCTTCTGAAGTAAAGAAATTGCTGAGGGGTCTTTCCAGAGCAGAGACTGACCCTGAAATATGATGTGTCCTTCATTGTTTCAGCATCCACTCTGTGTCACTGAAATTATGAACTCAAACTAGAACAGATGAAGAACATGCCTATGAGATGAGGGGAGACTGAGACCATACCCAATAGAAGGGGACCAAACCATCTCTGATCCTAAATATTATGAAACTGGGATTGATGAATGGCATTAATCATCCAGGAAGGGACAGTGTTATCTAAGCTGAAAGACAGTCTGTACAAAGCCAAATGGACAAATGACTTTTGATAATATGAGGATGAAGATTAGAACATGGGGGTTTTTTTGTTTGGTTGGTTTTTAATATTTACACAGTTGCGGAGCCGCGGACGAACGGCACGCCAAGACGGGTTCAGTGTGGGAGATAGAGCATCAATCAACGTGTCTCTTTATTGGTCCAGGGTACATATATTTATACAGACAATGATAATTATTATACCTACTAGTCACTAGATGATTGGCTTAAGCTCTAAGGGTCATATTCGCATGGTCCACCTACTTGCAGTTAGCTTACAGCACAAGCTTCTCATAACACTAAGTTTCTCATGCTACTATTTCTGATTCCTGTTGACTTGTTTTCGATACACGACAGTACCGTAACACAATGTTTCTCAGACCACCATTATCATAACACTAGGTTTCTCAGACCACTATTCCTAATTCCCCTTAGCCTGTTTTCGACACACCACGGTACACAGGGCTGAAGCGTCCTTGACATTCCTCCCGTATCAGCAGCTGCGAGCAGCTGCAGGCAAACCCTAGTGAGGCCCAGCATCAGCAGCCAGAGCAGGCTCTGATCATACAATTGCTCGGTGGGCTCAGGACCCTTGTCTCTGAGCCATTCTCCAACACACAGTGAGATTCTGGAACAACCTTTAAGACTGCCTACGGTGCTGCTACACTGAGGGAACTGAAATCAAAACATGGGAAAGTCCTTCTCATCATCAGTCCTTATGGAACCACCTTTTGGCCATTGCTTGATGATGAGTTAGGGAGGGTTGTGAGTGCTGTTTTCAGCAAAGTTATTGCAGAGCAAGGCTCCTTCCATGAGTATACCACCTCTTAGCTGCCAAAATTTGTTCCCATGTAAAAACAAATTGAAACTTCCTGTGAGCAAGAAATCAGCATGTAGGAATTTACATTTTCACCAACAAGGATGTGTTTCACGCTTTAACTTATGCCACACTGCTGTATTATAAATAAAGGAGCTTGTTGTGTATAGACAGCATTAGGCTGTGATACTGCTTAAAGAAGAAATGTTATCCTGTTTTTGAATTACAAAGCTATTCAGATTCCTTTTCAACTGATAAACCCAGTGTCATTTAATTTAGCAGCAGCTCACATTAGAAGAATAAAGAGATGGTGAATAGCCATAAGATGAATATTCCTCAATTATTTTTTTATTGTTTCTAAGAAAGTTTTATTTTGCTTTTTACATATGGAGTGTCATTGAAAGAATTAACTAGGGGAAACAAAGCATTATTGTTGATTAATATTGTTGCTATTTGTCTTACAACAACACATAAAAGAACAAAATGATCAGGGCTTCATTTTTCTAAGATCCCTGTAAAGGACTTGCAGTCTAAGTAGGCAAAATGCACTCATGGTGGTAAAATTTGAATAGAGGATAGGCTACCAAGGCACAGAGCTGAACTCCTAAATCGGAATTGGGGTATAATCTTTCCTGCTTCAAGAGAGATTTAATTACCTTCTCTCTGTCAAAACAAAGGAAATATAAATTTTAACAAGAAATACGTGAGCTCTCAGCACCGAATACAGTTCTGACCCAAAGGATTACTCTATCAGCCAGAAATTCCTTAGATATTCATTTGTGTTTCTTCACTGATAAGTGGGTTTGTGTAATGTATTAATGGACTGATCCTCTCTGTTGATATTTTTAAATATTTCTTAGGTATAAGCTGAAGTAACTCTAAACACATGACACAAACACCACCAAAACCCATGCTGTATTTAAATTCTTATTTTACGTTAAATACACAAAATGAAGAACCCTGCCATGGCCCTACTGTACGTGTATGATTTTTTCTATACTCTTTGGCACTCTTAGATTCAAGGGCAGAGACTGATCTTGCAGAGTTCTGAAATGACACAAGGCACACATGGAATCTGTGCCAAAGCTAAAGTGTCAAATCTCAGATCTGTTAGCCACTAGTCAAATGCTTTAATCTTATGTCCTACTTACATAGCTGATCTTACACATTTTGCAAAAGATGCAATGTGTCAGTTGCTATAATAATCTTAAATGCTCACTTCAGTCATACTTAACACTGCCAAAATGCTTTATAGCCTTTGGGCTATTATGTGATTTGGCCTGGGATTTGACCACTTTTTTCATCCATGTATATTATGACCAAAGCATAGATGCTCTTACACTCATGTTTATTTCTCTTGGAAACAGGAGTGGCCTTGGCTTCAGAGCACCCTGCTTTGGACTCACACCTTCAATCTAGTTATGCTAAAGAGTCTTACCATCCTTAATGGCTTTGTGCTCACTACTCTTGGGAGGACAGGAATCTATTTTTGTGTTATAGATCAGAAAATAAACTACAGCAAGAGGCAGATATCTACATTTATTTGTGCTGTTCAGACCCCACTGATTTCAGTGGTTGTCTATGTAAGTATTATTTTATGTATACACTGATCTTTTGGCACCTGTCAGGGAATACTTTTTTACTAACTTTATCCTTCAAGAATGAGATCTGTAGCTTAACTTCACTGTACAGCCAGTAGACAGAAATAGAAAAGTACTTTAAAGATGGCATTTTTTCCCATTCAAGCCTGCTATGATGAAATATCCAGAACAAGTTTCTAGACATAGTTCTATCTTTTCAATGACTATAGAGATATTTTGCATGGCCAGCATATTAAATTAGATAACCAATTTTAAATGGTCAAAAGTGGTTCAGATGAATCCTATCCTTAGCTACCAGCTAAAATCTCTCATAAAATTGCCAAAGGATTTAGGAGACAACTGAACACAGATGTCTCAGATCCTGATCACTTGCTCAAAGAACTAGCTCATTCTTATTTTTGAGGAAAGCCTTAATGAGACTATTTGTTATGCTTAAAGCCAATATGCTGATATACCTCACTGAAAGAGTGCTGTTATGAATCATTAAGGCATAGTGCAACTTTGTTTTAGAAGGAACAAAGATAATATTGTTAATGTACTCATGAAACATTAGCGTTTTGTGGATGAAACTACATCTGTAAATTAATAAATAATCCACTCTTTCCTATTATTAAGTGACAGTTGATATTTCATTCCAAGTTGCGCTTCTTCAAACAAGAGCTTAGTGGTTGAAATTTTGTGGGATTTTTTTTAAAAAAAAAACCTTCACTCAGAAGAAAGGGCAAGGGCAAGGGCAGGGGCAACATGAGAGAAGAGGAAAGGAGAGGTTTGAGGACTAAATGAAATGATAAATGATTCACAATTTGTAGAAAGAAATATAAATAACAATTTTGACTATTGTCTGTTCCTGGAAGTGGGGCAGGATTTATTATTCTGCATATTGTGAGATCCTCTACATTCATAACATCATTATTTAGCAGTAATCAGAAGTACCTTTTCACTTTTATCCATATGTTTTTATATTGACCAATGTTAAGCACAAACTGTGGTCTGTTATGGATACATTACATGAATGAAAAATTGGTGAATGGTGATAGGAAGTCATGAACTTACAACCGGTTCTAAGAGTCCAGAAGTAAGTGTAAATAAGTAAAGGATATTTATCTCTTAGCAAAACTTGCTTAGCATTAGTAGCTAAATGTGCTGAATTCTTAGGCCACAAACTGTGAACTTTCACCTAGATATGCTGAACTTTTACCTAGTTGAGGAAAAGGAGGCCCCACAGGCAGTTTGAGCTGGAAGATAAGGAAGCAAGGAAGACCACTACACTCATCATCAGAAGCTGAAACCTTAGAAATAAGAAAATAAATGGCCTTCCTAGAGAAAGTGAAGTGAAGGGACCAATGAGGAACAGGAAGAGCTCAGACCTAGATATTACTACTGGTCAGAACTGTCACAAGATGAGTGGGGAATTTAGGTTGTAAAAGTATAATTACCCAGGGATTTATTTGTTTGGGGTTGCTCTGTGGAGACACCCAGCTCGAACTTTTTCTACTGAAGTACCACTCAAACAAATTACCTTATTGGACTTGAAGCTTGAAACTGCTACAGGATACATAAAGTGGAGAAATTTCTTTAACATGAGGATCTAGATCTTATTTTCTTTTCCCTTCTTGCCATTGTTGCCCTCAACAATGTCATAAGACATATTTATGTATTTAATATTTTAGTTTATTTGTTAAAACTTATTTACTTATTTATTTTTAGCATCATCTTCTATCGTCCTTGCCAGCGCCAACAACTGATGTTCTTAACTGAATCAGAACCAAGATGTTCCTTATCATTATAATCCATGCAGTGCTGAGTAGGAAGTGGAGAGAATGAGAATTTGCCCTTACCCTTCACCCCATCAGGCTCAACAGGGACCATAGTGTGATTCCCAAAGGGGAAAACATTGCGGAAATTCTGATTCACTCTGTTGATTCAAAAAAATATGATCACATCTTCCCTCTATGCAGCAAATTTATCTTCTTTTTAGATAAATGTTTATATACTTTCTTCCTTTGCTTATACCATTGTGGGGTCTAGATGTTTACCACCAAAAAAATATTGTTATGTTACTGATGAGAGGTTGGAAGGCATCCAAAACACTCATGTATATGAGGACAATATCCTCAATTAATGTAAATCCATTTTATAATTTTTTGCTTTAGAATATAATTTACCTACCCTAACTTTAACTATCCAAAAGTAGATGTCTAGTCTAAGCTAATCATTCATCTATAGTCAAAGGAGAGAAATACTTACTTCTGAGGGATGAGTCATGCTCTGCTAGGACAGATGAATCTTTTTGTAGATGTGCTGCTGCTTTTTCCCCTTCATTGATTATAATGAGATCCTAGAACTATATATTAGATTATATCTTTAACTCACACATAATCAAAATTAGGGGAAATTATTTCTGCATGACATCAGACAGGGCTAAGAAATTTTAATCTATTTGTAGTTCTACAGCTGGGATAGGACAATGCCCTGTCTTTCACGGCATGGAAAATGTAAGAATTTAATCTCCAGATACCAACTCATTAATAGCTGAACTGTGATGAAATTGAGAGGCATTGCAGATTTGAGAGCTGGGCAGATTCTTGGGTACTTTTTCTATTCAGATAACCTTCTAGTCTCTCCAAGCCTTTGAGATGACAGAGATGTACTTTTCATGTACAGCATCAATAACAAGAGGAGGTCATAGTGAAATGATTTTGAGAGAATTATTTGATCTTCATGGAGCTGGACAGTTTATGAACCAGTATGAAAATGTTCTTCTTAGGGTAATAGCTTTAAAGTGTACACATTTTAAATACCCCCAAAATTGACAGGCAATTGGATGAGTAATAGCCTGTTACTTTCACTACACTTCATGCTAAGTTTCCTGAAATTATGCGAGTCATGATTAGCCCTAGAGACAGAAGTGAGGTCAAGTTTATGTAGAGAAAAAAGGCTTGTTATTTCCATATTTCTCACTGTGTAATATGGTCTACTAAAAGACATTATCATTATCCACAGGCCTCACCTCATTCATAGAATTCAAACTCACTTATAATTATTTCTACTGAGAGTAGCATTTAAAGACCACTGTAGCCAATGGAAGCACTTTCAGAAGCTGCAAGAGTAATCTTTGTATTTAACGTACTGTTTCTGTGCTTCAGGAGATTTTGACTTAAAATGGCTTGTGAGAAAATCCTCAAACTTTTCACATGTCTGAATGATGAACTCCTAATGCAATGAAATCCTCAGTCAGGTTTTATATCCAGACAGGACACGAAGGAGTAATGTATTGAAAGAGGTGATTCTCTTCAGCAGGAAGTGAACCTAAAGCAAAATGCAGAAGACACAGCTGGGGTAAAATATTTAACCTCATGTAAGAGATCTGCTTCATCTTCTGATACAAGTTGTTCCCTGAAGAAAAAAAAGTGATTAAGAATGCAGAGAAAAGGATCAAGTATATGGAAACTAAAACTTTGTAAGATTTCCCATGACCTGGACCTCACCTTCTCTTCTTGTGCCTAAAGAATTTTTCTCTGTGTTTAGACACAAAGATGTCTCCAGGGTGCCCAGTAGTAGTATATCCCTGTATTTGGAGCTACAAAAGGATTGAAACTGTACCCTGAACTCTTGCTTGTGCAGTGGGCTCTCAGTGTGCTCACAGTCCAAGTATGCATACAGACTTTATCTCCCCTTGTAAGGTAGACAGACCATTTGATGTCTGAATCCAGAAAGACTTGGGCTCAGAACAGGTCCTTAGTTGGAGTTTCTACCTTTGTGTAACAGAGTTTTCTGCAAGATCAGCAAATTGGCCTTATTGTTTTCACTGGGAGGGGAAATATGTGGAAGGGAGTTGTTCTAAGGTCATGTAGCTGAGTAGTTGGTTTAGGCACATAACTAGTCATGTGAAATGCTTTTGAGTATCCATATGTTTTTCACATTATTTTTCACTAGCAATTAGGTAATCAGTCATCAACTATTTCATCTGAGGTAATCATAGCACCTATCATCCATTCCTTGGCATGCTTCTGCTAATAGGAAATAGTAGTCATCACACACGGATGACTACTATTCCTAGTGTATAGAAGGAGGAACAGAGATCTGCCTGACTGGTCAGGGATCCTCAGAAACTGAAGCAGGCATATATTTCCCATTACTTGTGACTTCTGAGACCTTGTTCTTGACATAGGCAGTGTGTCATGGTGTGAAGAGATAACTTGATTCAAAGATTTATTAGAAATGACTAATGTGAGAGGCTTACTGTGAAGACAGAGAGGTGCTCTAAAAGTCATATGCTTTCTGTAATACTTTGCCTAGTTTAAACTTTGAGATTTGCTTTTTTAATGCTTTTAAGTGTGACTCTAATTCACTTCCATGGCGTTTCAGGCTCCTGGAAGTCACTGATGAACTCAGATTTTGGTTTATATATTTCTGTTTGTAATTGCATTTTACCGTATTTGAGAAATGTTTCTAGCTCCCAACTTGTTTGACTAAAACTCCAGACATGTTGTGCCCTTTGGGTAAGTTAAGGGAAGGTAGGACTGAGGCTTTTTCAGGACAGAGGGTGCATAAATCTGAATGGAATTACTTGGAACTGCCTGAGGTACCTGTCAGTGTGTTCTTGCGAGGGAGGGTCTTATTATTGATGTCAGTTGTTCTCCAAAATGGTTTGTATGTGGTCCATGAAAGAAAGAGGAGGGAGCTGAATCTATACCAAACACAGCAGATGATCGCTTTTATGCTTTCATATGGCAGGTTTTGGCAGCTCTGTTAAAATGGAGGGACTGTTGGTGGTTCCATTATAAAAGCTTATTTGCTCAGGGATTTGTCATGTTAAGTCTTTTAATTTGCATCAGACTAGAATCTGGCACTTGGTAGTCCCCTTCTTCTTTTCCCTTCCCCTCCTGAGGTGATTTTTCTAATTTAATTTAAAAATGCTTTACTGCTTTATACTATTATAGGAGACTATTATAGGAGACTATTATATTATCATGCTAGCAGTTGACACAGTGAGGTTGTATTACAATATGTCTCCACTCTCAGGTGCCCATACCTTCTTAAATTCATAGCTCCATGAAAGACTTGCTTTTGCACCAAAGTGATGCTTGGTGAGTTTCTGTGGAAGAGTTTTGGCTCCTTCACAACCCAGCTCCTTTTGTCTCATCTTGTGCTGAAGTAACTTCTGCAGGAGGACACCATAGATTGTATTGTCAAAATAACCTCTATTATAGAAAAGAAGGAACTATTTGGGAAGTATTTGAGTTCAGCAAAGTGCTGTAACTCAGCAGATAAGGCAAACAGTTTATCACATCATTAAAGCAAAGTGTTGACCAAATCAGAAAGAAGAATCTGGAAATAGGAGATGTGTTAAACCAGATCCACTGCTGAAGAAAATATATTTTGATCTGGCCCCCAAGCATTCTAAGTACAGGGGAATTTTAAGGAGAATCCTGTGGCTGTTGTTAACGTCTGCCTGAGGACATTTATTCATAATTCCCAGATCAAATTGTGAAATGGGAAGACAGTTATTGAAAGACAAATATTTAATTGACTAATTGAGTAGTTAAAAATATCATCTCATCATTAGAAATCAGTTTTCTGGGGGAAAGAGGAAGAAAAGAACATTGTTTCCAATTAAAGATAGGAGCTGAAAGTCTGAAGATGCCCAAACCTGGAAAATTTAATGAAAAAAGGTAGGTGATTATAATAAAAAAAATAAAAAAAAAAAACCCAAGCAGTCTTATGCAACGCTGTATTTTTAATTGCTTGGACCGACCTTTAAGAAAATACTTGAAACTTCATAACATACCATAACATTTAAATTCTGTGGTAAGCCTGTGGGAACCAGAGAAATCATCCACATGACACTAATAGAACAGCCCAAAGACACTGCATTCTGCCAATACACCAATGGGCATCCTAAATATTTATGCCACTTCATATCAATTCCAACATCACTAGTAACACTCCAAAGTGAATTAAGGACAACGTAGCAAGTTTAAATTGAAATTCATTTGCTTTTATCAGTTCAAATTCTTCAAAATCAGATTCCTAATGTCATCTTCACAGGAATTTCATGTTTAATATTAATAATCACTGGAGTCTTGTGTTAATGTATTTGGTGAGCTGCTATGATAATTTAAGAGCGCTTCAGATACCAAAAAAAAAAAAAAAAAAGGGCATATTTATCAATGTAAGTATAAGGCTTATTGATGGTATCATTAGAACGTTATGTGGTTTCATCATCCCTGCATTATTGATATTAACAATTAATTAGGGGAAGGAGCTGCAATTAGAGTAGAAACTGCATTTGTTAAAAAGTGAGAATACTTCTGATTTCGTGATAGTCAGGACAATCAGTTAGGAAATTGTAATAGTAGATTCCTCTTCCCATTGGTTACAGTTCTACCATGGGCAGTCTCACTTTTGCGTGGAATTTGTAGCTCATACTGCGTATGCTTTTTACATTGAGAAAGACAGAGACATCTTTAACATATATGGAGTGATTAATTTACCCTAGCATTGTTCTAGCAGTTATTGCCTGGCAGATGTAGCTTAGAGCCCACATATTTATCTCCTATTAGTAACTCTTTTTGGCAAAGGCACTGATACTGTTTTAAACCACTTTTGTGTTTTTGACTGTAGTCTGTGCAGAGAAGGAGTATTTGGTCAGGGACTTCTAAGACCTTTATATATTAATAACCTCTAGAAAACCAGCCATGCATATACATATATATATGTATGTGTGTGCAGTATATGTTCATACTCTGTGTGTGTGTGTAAGCAAATATACATATATAGCTTTAACCATAAGGACTGCATCCGTTTAAAAAGATTTTAAAGGAAAATCTACACATGGCAATTTCTACTATTAGAACCCATTGACAGCAATTTTTATCTAGTCTCAGATTAAATGAATAGTTTCTCATTTGTAAAGATTAAATTAAAATTCATTTTAACACCTCAAGAGAAATTGGTGTTCTTGATGGTCAGATTGTAAATCGTTTATTGGAAGGTAGTGTGAGTTTTTTGTTTCTTAATATCTTGTTCTTTTTGTCTCCCAATCTACAAATTTCCTCATATGTGGCTTTTAATTATTCTGAGTTTCAGCCAGTCCCAGAGAGAGCAAACTGAATTGGAAAAGCATTTGATACAAGAGAAATATACGTTATAAGGGAAATAGGGAAATAAAGGAATGCCATGAATGTAATTTGTCTCAGCTGGGTATTTCACACCTATTGTAAGTTACTTTGTCTTCTTGCTGTCCAGAGAAATAAAAGAGAACAAGCCAATGCACTAGCTTACCTCATACCTGTCCAATTCCCCAGTAGGATGGGTGTTAAACTATTTTTTCAGCTGATTTCTGTTGCTTCAATGAAGAATCTTGCCCTTGTCAGGATTGCACCTGAGGGATTCCAACATTTTCCCATATAACAAAATGACTTAATCTGATGTGGTTTTAATTAAACATGTCCATTGATAAATTTGGAGCCGGAAAGGTCAGAAAAGCTCCCATCTGTTTTGCAGCTTTGTCCACAGTACAATCTCCCAGACAGGCAAATGCATTTTTCCTCCTACTGTCAGTTCTGCTTTGTGTTATTTTCTTAATCATGTTGCAAATCTGAAGGAGCTGCTGATCTCTGCTCCCTTGGATTTGGGAAAAGGATTTTGACTAGTCATGGTTCTGCTATTGCTGGTGAATTGACCAATGAGGTGTACCTACAACATATGATGACAACATAAAAGAACATGCCTATCCCTGTCCCCCAAATATCTACTTAGATACTGATAAACATGAGGAGATGGTAGCCTGGACTTCAACACTGGTTAGCTGCTCCAGTACATACTTAATCTGTGCTCAATACCCTGTTGCTATGATGCCATATTACAATGACATCCAAACTATCTTGGCTAAAGGTAGCAATGTCTGTACATGCTTCAGTTACTTCCCTAATTTACATTGTGAACATTGTTTAGTGGGAGTCTGGGTCATAGAATCACAGAATCATTTAAGTTGGAAAAGACCCTTAAGATCTTTGAGTCCAACTCTTAACCAAGCACTGACAAGTCCACTGCTAAACCATGTCACTAAGAGCCACATTACATTTCTCTAGGGATGGTGACTCAATCACTTCCGTAGGTCCTACTAGGAGTTTCAATTACAGGTTTAAAAGCCCATGTCTGAAAATAAGATGAATTTGCAAATCACTTTTTTTTATTAGGTGATTCTTACAAGTGTTTTTAATTATCTATAGTTACCACATCCAACAGTTTCAACATTGTATAAACTCTGATGTGAAAATATCAAGAGTGTATAGGAGGTTATTTAGAATATGGTCACAGCAGTTTCCACAACAGGGGAATGGGTATCAGTATCAAAACTTTTGTAGTAGTGTGCAGTTTTTGAGAATGTGGGGTATTTTGTTCTAATCACTATTTTGTCAAAGTGGCACCATGTAGAAGAAACAAAACCATCCATCTCAACTAAAGCTTTGGAAAAGTGAGTAAAAAATATAGCTTAATGCTTGGGGTGGATTTTTATGAGGATTCTCTGAGGAACATCACTACGATGAGAAGCAGTTCAACTTAATAATGTTGTTGATTTCAGTTATGCCCTGTCAGAAGAGTCTGTGATTACAGAGGAGGAATCCAGGTGAGGTGAAAGAGAGGGTGAAAATTCTAGATAAAAGCAACTAAGTAGGTGTTATTCATACTTAAAGTAGTTAACAGTTGAGAGAAATTAATTAAGCATGAGTACATGAAGCTTTGAGAGTGGGATAATGAATCATAAAATTGTATGACTGAATTGGAAAAAGGTTTCACTTTGAAGTAATATATATAGGCAAATATTAGAGGGTGCTTATACCTGTCTGGTAACCAAAGATTAACCTCTTCATATCTCTTTATATGTCTTTGTCTCTTTTGTGTTCCTAAAATGTAAACCTATCGTGAACAATTGTAAAGTGATACGTGTAAAACGACTGTCTCACTTAAAGTGAAAGAATGAGTGGTGGTAATAGTCATGAATATGGGAACAACAGAAGACTGGGAAGGATGATTTCCTCCCAGATTATGATTTTTAACTTTTTCACCCCTAAAAATGGTACTTGCTGCTTGATTGAAAGCATGTGAAGGACACAGTGGAATGACTGGCTGCAATATCGCCTTTTCTAAACTTTTATAGAACTTCATAACATAAAGACTTCCTTAGACCACATTTGGTCTATGGCACCATTTATCAGCTATATGCTCAAGCCATCTGGCACACCTTAGCTGGAAAACCCACTCCCTCAGTTCATCCTGCTCTTCACACATGAATTAGGGCATCTGTGGCAAGAAGATAATAAACCGTGCACAAAACTACCAGAATGACAGAAGAATTAGATTTGTTTTAATAGCCCTGAACCCTCTTCTTTCTAGGGACATTATTCCTACTTTATTTCAAGAAACATTCACAACTGAATCTGAACCAGCCCATTTAACAGTCCTTTATTTTTCTTTGTACCAGTCAAAGACTACTTATATTAAGACAGTGCCAGCATAAAACAGGTCAAATTCAAGGCTAGTTCACTCATTTGAAATCATAACTAACCATAGATACAAGTAATTGTTATGAGTATTGGGAGAACTTATTTTACTTCATTTCAAATGCATAAACAGAGCTTGACTTTAAGTCAAGTACAAATGTGCTCAATTTACACTCAAAAAAGAGTCTGTTAAAAGGAGCAGACAGTAAATAACCAGAGGGAAAGAAAGGACAGAGAGCTCAACCAGAATGTCAAACACCTACAGAGGAAGAGCAAGAGAGGTGTATAAAAAAACAAGGAATAAGAGAATTCAGACAGAAGAAAAATTACATAAGCATGTGTGAAGTTTCAGGCTGGAAATGGTTTAAGTTCAGAGGTGACAGCAGAATCTTTTGTGGGTAGATAATTTTAAAAATCTGCAGTATATGTCTATCTATATGTACATATATATTTTGTACATGTACATATATGCATGTATAACTGTAGTATCAATCCTATTGTGGATTAATGGGGGCATGCAGGATCAACAAGATGTCATCTCATTCCAATAAACAACATGTACAATGGACTGACTGACAGATTTGGGCAGGGGAATTAAAGGTGCCTGCTGATCATCCCAAAATAACTTGGAGGCAAAATAAAAATAGTAGGTGACAAAATGCAATATCAGCTTTATAGCCTTCCACTTGCCCTGGATATTCACAAGTACCCAACAGATCAGAATCTGAGCATTATTGTTGAGAATAGGCAGCACTATATATACTAAAAGTCAAACTAAACAGAATGTATCATAGGAACTCATAAATATATGTAACTGGGACAATGATTCTCCCTCCTGAAGTCATAATTTACCATTTCCAGGAGGAGAATTGGCTTAAGAGAAGAAAAATGAAAACTGCACTACGGAATGCTTGGTGGATATCATATCAGCAAGACAGGCATCACTAGTGTTCCCCTACCCATTAGTTTAGATTTTAGGTGGATGAGCATTAAGCTTAAACCATGCCACCCAACAGAAGATTTAGTCAGATGTAGAAAAAAAACCTGTGAAAAAACAGGTTCATCTGATTGTTTTTTTTGTAGAGGAGTCATAGTGGTTTAAAAGCTTGTTTCTATACCATACTTAATTGTACACACTGCATAGAGGAGTTTCAGTACCAGATACAATGGGGTTTGGTACATTAGTACAGGACAGTTATATTGAAAATGGCTAAAAAGGAAGAATATTTAACCAGCCTCTTTCACTTTTTTTTTTTTTTTTTTTTTTTTTTTTAAAAAAAAAAAAAAAAAAGTTTCAGTGTTGGTTAAATGAAAAGTGGTCTTTCCTCAGCCTTCACACCCTACATCTGGGTTCATAATGCAATCATAACAAACTCAGGATTAATCAGTTTTCATGAAAGCTAAGAAGTGGCTTTATACCCCAATTAGCTCTCCCTAGTATTAGGATAGTATCCCTTAAAGGAGGATAATACAAATAGTGGGATTAAGATCAGCTGTTGCAGCTAAACCTGTCATTACTGTGATCTACAGTTCAGGATGCTGTGATGAAATTCAGTAGTCCCTGGATAGGAATTGAAGTCTTCAAAAGTTTTTATCTGATACAGATTGTGAAATATAGACTGATTATTTAGAAGGAATATTTTTACGGAAAAAAAAATCAGGGGGCAGAAAACCTAATTGGTCTTTATATCATGTTTCTCTCCATTTAAAAGAAAAGCATCATGACCATTTGTCTCACTGCCTAGCATCTATTAAGTATGAACATGTAAGAACAAATGCAGACACAGAAAGTAAATCACATGAAAAAAAATCCTTATGATCAGCATTAACTGTAAATGTACTATGTCGCCTTTTCTGTTAGGACTAAGTCATGCATTTTTGTCATAATCGCTTTTTGAAGTCTGTCTTCTTTCAGAGTGATTTATGACACTCAGGACAGGTAGATTACTTGGTATCACAGGATAGCCTTCTTCTAAAACAGATCTCTATCTTCCTTCCTCTGTCTCTCTCTCCCCCTAACTCCCTTCCTTCCCCCTATCCAGAGAAGCATGATAGATTTTATTTGAGGTTCATTTGTTAACCCTTACAGGTTAAATACTTCTTTCCCTAAATTGTCAGCCCCAGGCTGCACAAACATAAGAATCCAAAACTGTGGTGTATCTCAGGCAGGGCACAGAAGAAGTGCTTCAGTTAAATTATGTTTCCTCTCACCTTCTTGTTTAATTTACTTGAAACTACTCAGTACTAAGCATCTCATGCAGTAACAATCTTGTAAAACAAAGGCATCAAGAGCTAAGTGTCAGACTGCTAGACCTCAATCCACTGCAACTTGAGAACATATTCTGTGAGCTATCACTTAAACACTCAGATTTAATCATAACCCCTGTCTGATTTGGGAAAGCAATGTAACTTCTCAGATCACCACTGAACATTTGATCAAACTAATCTTTACCTTCCCACTGGCTACAAATGTTTATCAGAAATCAAGCTATGAAGTTGAAAAGGAGGATGCTGTTTAATAAGTTTATTGTTCTTATTACTGTTTTTCATGACTGGTTTTCTTTCAGGCCAGTGTTTAAATGCTGCACAAATACGTCACCAAAAGTGCTGTCTAAGATAGTGTTTTGGTATGCAATGGCTTCACAGCATGTTGATAATAAAATAATAATGTAGAGTAATTAGTGAAAGTAATGTATTTATACTTCATTTGTGACATACACACACAGAAAGCCCACCATGTCTATGACAAATTAAAAGTACAATCACAAGAAATGTTTATCTAGACTAATCCTTCATCCATATATTAATAAATGCTCAACCAAAGATGAAATCAAAACCCAGTGAATATAGATGATTCAGCAGTTATTGAAGAAGCCTGCATCAAAGATTTATTTCATAGGCTGTTGAATAGATTCTCTTCCAACTCAAGGAACCATATCATCTATTCATATTTATAAATTCCTCAAGTGCCACATAAAATTAATTAGGCTCTCCCTTTTCCATAATTGCCATAGAAATTCTATTCCAAATCTCCTCTTTTCAGATTGTTGAAACCTATCTCTAGTTTCAAGCTTAAAATATTTTATTGTCAAATTATGATAACCCTTATGCAATACCACAATTCACTGGCATTATTTGCACTAATGCAGTTCTCTACCAGTTACTGGGGTTTGGAAGTTTTTCCATCATCTGAAGGGTTGTAGTTTCAAACTAAGGCTGCAGTCTGACATGTGAAATGAGCTGTCCCTCTAGTTTTTCACCTGCCATTCATTCATCACTTTCCATTGTGATTCTCTGGATGAGGAAAACTATGAACAAAACTCATCCCAGAAATAAAGATTCAGCTTGAAAATCAAGGACAAGTTTGAATTGAAAGAAAAAAAAAAAAAAAAACCAAACTGTCTTCTAAAAGGCTTAATTTAGCAATATTACCAGATGTCTAAATCCCAGTGACTTCAAATTAAGCATGTTGTTAAATTCCTTGCTTATCTGGTGAGCTCTGAAATATGTCCACTGGAACTGTCCATAGTTAAATTTAGTCAATTTTTTCATATCCACAAAAAAAAAAAAAAAAATAAAAAAAGGAGCTAAATTTTTTTTCCATTAACACATTGTGATTTGCTCATTAGAATTGTTGAAACCAGATACAAAAAATACCAACTTAAACCCAAACCAAACTAACCATACAAAAAAATGTCCACATCTTTTTATCTACAATCTCTATTACAATACATACAGAAAGTGAACTAAAACAAATCAGTCTTTCAGTTTTACAATCATCTTATTGGTTGTCCATGTTTATATTGAAGTAAATTGAACAATCATCATAACTATTGAGCAAAGAAGGTCATTTTATACAAGGGATTTTTATTAAACAAGTCTGTTTAATGCATTCAAATAAAGACTCAGTTTTCTCTTACATATTGGGTAGCACTTATAGGCTTAAACAATTTTTGCTCTAGTAGATGTCTTCTCCCTACCATGAATCAAGAAATAAACTCACCCTGTCTTTTATATGCAGGATGTGAAGGTCTGTGAGCAGTAACACTACCCTCAGGATTTTTCCCCTGTTTTTCATGCATCATGCTCCAATCTTATGCAGTTTTCAGGTCCAGCAACAAAAGCATATTCCAGTTGATTGGCTCTTTGTAGCAGAAGTCACCACGTCTGCCAAGAGCCAGTGAAAGCTATTGTAGATGATTTCATGGGACTCGGGGATAATTCACTCTGCCTAAAAAGACACAAGTAAATATTGAAAGAAATCCTCTTTCTGTCATCTGCTATAGCACATTCAATTTAGATAAATCCTTGAACTGGGATTCCTTATGCATAATATATGCTGTTAAACAAATAAAAGCACAACCACGGCATTAAGAGTGTCCAAAAGATTGCTTAGGTTTAGCACCCTGAATGTCCAATTTCTTATCTAAACTATTACAAACAAAGGAAAAATCAGAAGATTAAAAATTTTCAAGTGACTGCTGAGTTCAAAGAGTGCTTGTATTTTAATAACAAGTACTGTACATATTTCATGGAAGTGTTAGCCAGCTGATCTATATGTTAATTAGACTGCCATTTGAAAATGAAAATGATTCAAGTGCTTTCATCTCATTTCCAACACAAGCAGCCATGCTGAGTACATCAGAAAGCATCATTCCTTCATATTTTGGAGTCAGCTAAGCCCCTTTTTAGGCATTAGAGGAGGAAAAAAGAAACAGAGCTGATAGCCAATTTTATGGCAGAATGGTTTTCAAACAGAGACCAATCTGTTCGGAAAAAAAAAAAAAAAAAAAAAAAAAAAGTAATCTAAATTCTCCATAGGGAAAAAAATCTTTAGGATTTTCTGTTGAAAAATTGTGATTATGGTTTCCATTTATTTTACCTAAATTAAAAAAAAAAAAAAAAATCCAATATTGTCGAAGACCCTTCATGTGAGGAATTAGGAAACTGGAAGTAGGCTTGGTACAGGTGGGGATGCTGAGAACTGGAGAGGCAGAGGAAGCAGTTAACCAGCGTCTGGCTCTGGCTCCCTGCCTGGAAGATTCTCATCGGAGTCACTTTCTGCCTTCTGGCAGAAAATGAAAGTGACAAGAGGTCAGGAGGTGAAATTGACAGGAGTGTTGGGTTGGCAGGAAGTTGACATGTTACAAAACCCTCCATTTTCCTTTTCCAAAAATAACTTCCTAGTCTTTTAGTTCTGGGAGAAAAAAACATAAAAACAAAAAACAAACAAACAAAACAAACAAACAAACAAACAAAAAAACAAACCAAACCAAAACCAACCAAACAAACAAAAAACCAAAACTCAAATAGCTTAATTTCTTATTCCAAATACCAATATTTTCTGAGGACAGAAATTAATTTTCCTGGTCAGATGTGGAATTAAGTCCTCAGGCTTCAGCACTGTTGCAGTGTCAGACTGGAAAAGTTGTCAGAAATGGAGGGGAGAGCAGGAACTCAGAAAAGGATATAAATGCAAATGAGTATTGCCTCATCTCCTTTCCTATTTGTCTGTGTATCCAAATAAAGAAACAGGCAATGGAGAAATCCTGTCTGAAAAAGTTGTTCTTTAGTTAAAACTGTCACACAGATAGCTTGGTAACAGCATGTTACATTTCAAATGTATTGTATGGCTCCTTGTGAATTCTGTTTGAGCTGGAGTCATGCACTGTGCATCTGGGACTTGAAATGTTAAACTGTATATTTGCAACACTTTATATCAAGAGTTTTGTGCTGTAATCCAAGATGAAGCGTACTTAATTTTGTCTTCTAACTTGAGGTGTTGGGTTTTTTTTGGTTTTTTTTTTTTTTTTCTTTCTTTTTTTTTTTTCTTTTTTTTTTTCTTTCTTTTTTTTTTTCTTTTTTTTTTTTTTTCTTTTTTTTTTTTTCCCCAGCAAATGGGGTTAATAAAGACTCTGTCTCTTCCTGATTAATCACATACAGGAATATGTTGGAGAATAAATATGGCAACCTATGAATTTACCACTCAGAGAGAAACACTTTGAAATATTAATTTTAAAAGAGGAACTGATATTTTTATGAAGTAGCAATAAAAGAAGAATACTAACAGTATTCTGTATGGAAGTTATAAAACATATTCACTTCTTTTTACACTGGATAGTTCAGAATAAAGTTGGAAATGAAGCTGTGTGCAGTTGAATATTTCAAAATATTAGATACACACTGTCATTTCTCTCACTGTGTAAAGTTCTGGTTGGCAAAATATTTGACATTATTTCTCACATTCAGTTATAGTTTTTTACTAGGTGCTGACTGAACTTTTCAAAACACTTTTCTACTGATATCTTGAAATGTATATTTCCCAGCAATTTAGTTCAGTACTGCAGGAGTGTTTGTGATGGACTGATGACAAACTTTCTATGAAAATAAACCACCAGCTAATGTCCCCCTTTGTAATACACGTATATAGTCTTACAGAAATTAATGGAGCTGAGATAATTAACTTGAGGTAATGATATAGCATCATGAGATTACATTTACACACATTGCTTTATACATATGTATATACAGAGAAAAGGAAAGATAGTGAGAAATTTTACTTTGCAACTTCTCTGTGACTTATTTGGATGCATTCCCCTAATCTGCTCTTTAAGCTTTTTCCCTTTCTTGAAGTCATTGCCATTGAGTTTAAGCATTGTCTCCAAAAAATCAGTTACATCATCATATTAATTTAAGTATCCATGACCTCCCAAAAATTAAGATGGTCTTGTTCATAGTTAGTTAGGAACGCAAATTAAGATGAGACCATTACAAGATCTATCAACTTCTGTTTACAATTACACATTGGTCTGGTCTGCTTTCTGTATAAATGAAATATCTGATCTTGATTAGATTTCATATTGTTTTGTCACAGAAACAACTGCAGATCCACACTGACGAATGCTGCAGTAAATGTTCGAAGCCATCCTTCCCCATTCCCTGAGAGTGCAAAGTAATTCCTTACTCTATCAGAGTGAGGACATCATAAATTTTCTGGGGGCTGAATTTCAAACTGTTCTCAGAGAGTTATACCTATATTCCCTTTTTATATCATTATGTTCAAGGAGCAGCAGAAAAAGGACAATTTCCTGAAACTTACAGAAAGGGAAATCAGAAATATGCGGTTGTGGTTACGAGCAGATGTATATGAGACACCAGAGTGGTAGGGGGGGATCGACCCCATAAGCAGCAATCAGGCAGCAGTAAAACTGATTTCTTCCCTGGTCAGATCAAAACCATGTTCTGTTTACAGTACAAGGCTCTGATGTGGAAAGGAGAACTATCTTTTCCTTTATTTGGGTGTTAGACTAGATGACCTTTAAAAGTTCCTTCCAACCAAAACAATTCTATGATTCTATGATTTATCTTTTGATTCGGTAGTTGGCCTTCTTTTCACGACACTATTCACTTTTCAAGACACTTTAGAAACTGTCCTAAAAAATGTGAAGATATTAACCCTGGGTATCAGAATGTATTATCCTCCATTTGATGCCAAACTGTGAAGACACGAACCAGTACCACATTTACACTTGCAAGAGCAGCTTTTTATAGTACTCATCTGTACAACAGAATTCTCTCACTGGTTTCCCTTGTGAAACCACTCCAAACACAAAATCTGTCACCATTGTAGCCAATGTGACAAAAAGTATTTAATCTAAAGTAACCACTAGAATACCCCTGACCTTAAACAAACAAAATGTGAGAAAGAACATTTAGATTTGGAGTCATCCCAATGCTACTGGGCAGCCATTCCACTAAATTTTTAATGAATGCTCTCTCATTTTGAATTTCTTTTGCATTTGTTCCTTATACCACTTTAAAACCAATGACATAAGGCTGGTGGTTCTTAATATTAGACACTTCAAGAGCAAATAAAACAAAAAGGGTTGCTTCACGTGTTCAACCTATTTACATTATTTCTTAGGAAGATCCTATGCTTAATTCTTGAAAAATCTTAGAAAATGGCTAGAAAAATATTTGATTGTACATTTGGATTTTGTCATTTTGCATTTTGGGCTCCCAGTGTTAAGTTTTAGTATTTGATCCAAGTTCTAAAATTTCTTATCTTCTGGGTTTAGTGTCATGCTCAAGACTCCTGTGTAACCTGTTAAGGTCTCCTTAAGTTCAGCAATAATCAGGCAGATAAGCAATAGCTGCAGAATCCCCAAAAGATCTGCCAGCAGATTTTAGCCCTCCCCCGGGGACGCAACTATTATGTCATCATTTGAAGAGAATGACCTATCTGTTTCTGGCAGACATTTCAGATTCAGGCATGAAGTCTGGGTCTGAACTTGCTGAACATCCCCGGTGTGATGGACGCCCCGTTAACCAGTGCCATTAGTGCACTGAGCAATCGCATGCCTGCCAAGAGTCAACCTTTAAACAAGGGATCCAGGATGAAAAATGCCTTTGTCTGTTCTAATTAGGATCAACACTTGCTTTCTTCATCAGAATCTGCTTGTTTCATTGTCTGGGGCTGCCATCAGTACATGTGCTGAAAAGGAAAGCAATTTGTTCCAGTTTCTTCATTACCTGATGCTTTCCACTTCACATGTAACACCTGAAAAAGAAAACAACAAATAAACTCACCCAATGTCATCTTGATCAAATGAACTAATGCCTTTCATTTCCATGCCTTTCAAGCAGGTTGAATAGCCTGTTTTATCCTTTTAACCATCTGGACACTCTTCTCTGAACTCTGCTTTCTGATCAAGGGGGACAGTAACAAGTTGTTAATAAACTCCTATATGCTGTTTTCAGGTATTTTCCAGCAGTGGCTAGCCATTCATTTGGCTCCTTAGGAGAAACTGCCATTCCTCTTCAAGATGTTATCAGTTCTAAAATGAGACATAGTTAAAAACTATGCAAATATACCTAATTGATTGTAGTAGAAAGCAAGGTGGTTTGCCTTACCTAGATGGTTTGCCTTGATGGTTGACAGTTTCTTAACATATGTTCCAAATCCCTGTAACGCTATGCAGATCTACATTAGAAGTGATGAGGTGAGGATGACATCAGAGAAGATAAATCTTAAACTTTTTGAATAGAACTATTAATCTGATATGGTTCATGATGAACAAGAGAACAATGCTTTGGGTACTGTCAATATGCTTGATGAGGATTGGGACACCAATGTAAATCCAACACAGACTTGCTATTCAGGACCACTTCCCTGGTCTCTAGGAATGGTTCCAGTAGTTGTGGGGGTCCTCAGTCCTGTCTTCGGAGAATAGGGGACCTATCTGAAAACAGCTGACTTTGCCCTTGACAATGGCCTGGGCCTCACTCAGCTAGAATAAGCATGTCAGTGGAAAGGCAGAGGTGATTGCAGCTGGAGGAGGAATCCAGCAAGGAGGAATTAATTCTTTTGTGTTCTCTGTGCCCAGTGCACATGAGTCATCTCACTCTGACATTCGGCACAAACTAAGTTTTAACCTTACTTACTTGTCAATAACTATGACAAACAACATATCTCTTTTGAGCAATCCCTTCTTTGTCCTTAGTTTGTTGATCACAACTGGTAGCAAGAGTGAGAAAATATATTCTCTGAAAAACAGAAGGGAAGAACAACGAGGAGATCTAAAGAACTGATGATTTTCAGAGTGCAAGTGTTATTTACACTTACTTACTTTATTTGTTAATTTTTTTCAAGTTGTTTTGTGGTTCTGAGAAGCTCTAGTAAGGAGAAATAGATGAAATGGTTCTGCCTATCCGGATTCCAATACTAGTGACTCTTTCACGATCAAGAACAAATATGGATGAAGGGAGGCATTTGTTTCACAAACACAGACAATTCCTTTCTTAACAACGTGGTTGACAGAAAGGGTATAACCTGCTCCTTCATTACAGAAGGATGCTGAAGCATGGAGAGCAATTTACCTCTGTGCAATGACACTCATTCTTTTCTTAATGGGTACCTTGGTGTTTCTGATTTCAAAAGGGAGTTTTCCAAAGCAGTGGAAAGGCTATTTTCCTGGGTTTATGACTCAAATCAAATTCCATGCTTTATCACTCCAGTATACCTAAAATGAAAATATTCATAAAATTTTAATTGTATTTTTATTGCAGAGTCTGTATGGGCACACAGTCATTCTGCATGTGCAGATTCCTCTAGACAAAACTTCCTGGTGTTAAACTCCAAGATATATTTCACATATGTATACTAATGTGTGTCTGTACATACATATTTATATTGATACCCACAGACATTTGCATAATGTTTGTGGCACTACGTCTCTGTATTCATGGAAATATATAAAAAGATGGGCTTGACTTTGCTTAAATGAACTGTGTATCAGTGTAACCAAGGAGGACTCAGGGAACTTCTTCCTAATTACTTTAGTATAAATGAGAGGAAAATAAAGGAACTTTTGAGCCATTAGAAGGCTGAAATGGATCCCAAAGACATGTCCCATGTTACCCATTCATTCGTTTGCCTTCTATTGTTACTACAGATCTGTGGTTGTAGGATAACTATACACCGTTAGTGTTACAGTCTTTGATGAATATTTGAAATAAAGTTGGTCTTCAGTGGCTTAGCTGACAGCATTGGGAACGGCACGGTACTTAGAGTGGAACTGTGTATCACATTAATGTTGACATAATTTAGTACAGAATTTGCTTTTTAAAAAAAATATTTGGAGTTTTTTTTAAAAGAAAAAAAAAAAAAACCTCAAAACTCACAGCAAAACACTTTCCCCTTTATAAAAAACTGAGTATCACAAGGTTATTTGCCCTACAGAATTCCATTCCAAGATTAAATAACACCGTTATGGCTATGGAATACTCAGCAATGGATAGTAGGATAGCAATCTTTTCCCTTCAGTCTCCTTTTCTTGCCTTTCTGTTGTGGTTGCTTGCACCAATGACACCTGTGTTCCTTCCTTTCGCTTCATGAAATTTATTCAACATATCTTGAGGACAATTGATCAAGAGGAATGCTTTAATATAACTGATTATGCAAGGTGATGGTTCTGTCTGGCCTTTTCAAAACATGGTAGATACTAATTGACTGTATAATTATAATTGCTCTGTTTATAGTGATTGTATATAAGAATACATTTAGACTGGCAATTAGAAGAAGGAAACATGAAGAAGAAAATTGGAAGCAATTTGTTGAATAGACCGTGGGTGCCTGGCAGAGCCTGAAGGTATGTCTACCTCTGCTTAAATGAAGGGTTTCCCAGCTTTTATCAGTCAATCTAACATATTCACACTAAATCACACTGAAGGAAAATAAAGTCATTTTATTTCCCTATTTCCAGGTAATGAAGTACCTTACACTTTTAAAGGGTTCTTTGAATCAGGACCTGATTTATAATACTGTAATGTCCTGGGGTATCTGTACATTAGGTTCAACAGAGGCAAGAGAGAAAACCAGTTTTCATCTGGAAATTTATGAGTTTCAGAGATTCTGTGATGTAACTTCCTAGACTAATTGATCTGAGAGATAAATGATCAGGGTTAGATGTTTTCAATAAAAGCTTAATAATTTCTTCCTGTCTTTTAACTTTAGTATGTTCCCCCACCCAATGTTTTCAATGTTATCTTTGCACTTAAATACTATATATTTTAGAATATTTGTTTGGGCTTTTCTTCCACCTATTTGTTCATCTGATAAATATTATTTATATAAAATTTGCAACAATAGTCTCCTTCTATGAATGTAACCAAAAAATTGCATGGAATCAGATCCTCTAAGAGTTAATGGGAAAGCTGTAGTGCATTTCATCTGACCCACGATCATACACTAGGCATAACATACATTTTATATTTTGAAGTTACATTTTGGACTGCGTATTTGAATAAAAATACAGATAGAAAAGCTCCGATATGAAACTGGAATATATATTGTAATGAAGATAGCATTCAAATTTGTAGTATTCATATTCATCACGTTATACTGGATATAAAGCTGTATCACAAAATTGATGGAGTAATCATGTCAACTGGACTAGTGCAGGTGTGTCAGAATTATAACATGACTGGTAAGTATCCATCTTGCTTACTGCATTAAAGCTAGTACTGATGATGTTTTATCTCTCAGTTGTGTTCCTTTTACTGTTACTAACAGACACCCCCTCCTTGTGTCAGTGGGTGGACCTGACATCATTAATGCCAGACTTGAGCTAGTCATTACCTTCTCAATCAGATCCAGCTGCCAGCGTAGGCTGACCAAGATCCTGGGGTAATTTGTCATAAATTAACATGGTGACAGTAACTCCAGACAGCTTTTCCTAAATGCTATCAACAAAGCAGTGTCATATTCTGAAAGCAACTTCTACTGAGGTGATTAATTAGTGCTGGCAAGGCTCCTTCTCTTCTGGTTAGGTTGAAGTACTGCTCAGTAGCTCCAGAAGGACCATAAAAAAAATGGTTTACACTTAGAAAGGAAAGTGATATTTCAAGACATGACAGATACAGAAAATGCCCACTAGGTATGGGATAAGAAGGAATATGCTTCCTGGGCAGATATGCAGCTGGTAGCTATCATTGCTTCAGTGACATAAATATGTGGTGTTTCTTGGGATTTACATTATTTGAGATTAATTTTGCAGAATGTTTCCTCACCATACCCTGACTCTTTATCTTTATTTACTGCTCCCATACTGAGTCATAAATAAAGGACAATGAAGAGGAATAAAATTCCAAACTATTTGCTCAGAGCAAAGAGAGGGAAATATAGAAGATATTGCCAGAAGATATGGCCAAGTATGTAGATGAGGTACCAGCAATGCCTTATCATATTCAAACCAAGATTCACCAGGAAAGAGAGCAATAAGAAAAGCAGTAGCTCTTCTCCTCTCTCCCACACAGCTAATTACAGCACAGAGTGATGATGGTGTTCGGTTGCACAACTAGAAGTGGTCATAGAGCTCTCCTTGTCCATGCTGGCTAGGACTGGACTCCTACACTAGATCTGCCAGGGCTGTTCTCTGGTTACAAGGCCTTTTGGCCTGCAATGCCAACTAAAGCTATAAATTATCTTCATCTCCAAAACTGTATGGCCATGTGTAAATTGTGTTCAGGGAATTATTCCTGGCCCATCTTAACTCCCAAACCATACCCAAGAGTTCTGGGGAGACTGCTAGATGGCATAGTACAACACTCTTACAGGATGCATTATAATAGTATAAACAATTATATTTCTTTATCTAGAAACACTTGTTAGCACTGTTTAATAAACTAATTTTAGAATTATTGGTAAAATTTACTGGCATTGGTGGCCAGAGCCAGTGTATATAAATACATACATATATTTATGCATATATAGTTATATGTATATATAAATGTACTCATATATTCATATATGTATTTTTATATATAAATATAAAATAAATGTATATTTATAAATTAAATGTATTTCTAAGTTTTTATAGATATATATGTATATATATATATAAGCATATGCATATACACATGAATATATAAATAAGGTATATAAAACTCTATTTCCATAATGAATTATTTGGATTAAAGTGCTACCAGAAGTGTAGCCATCAAACTTGTTGGTTTTACTCAGATAAAATTATTTCTTTCCTTTTTTATTGAGAGCTCATACCTCTTTTGATGTAAATAAAGCGTACCACTGATTTACTTGCTTTTATGAGGGAAAAATACTCAGGCAGTGTGAGAAAAACCTGAAGAATATGCAGACCCCATTATCAGGGAGAAATCGGCAATGACTTTCTTGCAGTTTCTTTTAGAACCTTAGAATTAGTGAAATGTTTGGAATAGAACTGCATTTGTCTCTGCACTATACAGAACAAAAAACACTGTCATGATACAGTAATGCACATCACCTCAACATAACAAGAGTAAAAGCATACCATTGCTATCATTAAACTTACTATAGCAAATGTCACATTTCTTTTTTAAGGAAGTATCCTCTTCTAAAGGCTTTATATAGATGGCTTTGCTGAAGTTTCTTTATTTTTCAGTGACATAGTGAAGTTGGTGTTTGTCAATAAGTTATACCTGTCTGTTTTACAAGCTTTAAAATACAAGAAAACTACTGCCTAGAGTTGGTAATATTGCTCTCATGCATAAACTCTTCCTATACCTACACCTGCACAGCTATCCAGTGAAAGAGTATCAGGGTACCTTGCTTTATGTGTCAACTGTAATGCCTGGTACAGTTTGACCCAGGACAAGTTGCATTCTCAGGATACAGTTCTGGGAGGTAGTACAGGACATGTGCTATTCCAAGTAGGCAGCTTGTGAGTGGGCACTGTGTTTTGAAGTCTAAAAGTTTAACAACATAAAGATAGGATGATATGTGCTGACTGATTTCAGTGTTAGTGTATGGTTTGAATCTGTTTAATGTATTCATATAAATACAACCTGTGCATTTAAATAATAAAAGTGCAGGTAATATTCCATAGATATATTATCTAGAAAGAACAATTCATCTTAGACAAGGAACACTTATTCTTAATTTACTGGAAATAAACATTTTTGCAGTGCTGTGATGATCTAATGTTTGTCCTAAGTGTAGGCACCGTATCAGGCTGCAGCAATTAAGACTGGCATTGTTAGCTGATAGCACACTAGGAGACAATATGGCTAGCACAACATAATGCTTCCAGTTCCACCAGACTATCAGTTAATTAAGCAGAACAGGAGCATTTTTAGCATGACTTTAGAATTAGAGCTGAACCCACGTGTGGCATTTTATCCATTTTGTCACTGACATGGATGTAGGGGACACATTCTTCAGACTGAAAAAAAGAAGGTAATTTTTTTCTTCATAATATTTACAAACTAAAAGGAAAGAATAATAACAATAAAAGAATCTATTGGGTTAGGTATAACAGTAAGACCAGGAAGTAGAATTTGTTGCAATACTAATGGACATTCAGCATATTATAAGTGCACAACTGTTTAAGGTGATGCTATAACCATGTACAATGGCACCTGCAAAGCCAGTGACTGAAAAGACCCAGATAAGACACAAGGAGTTTCAGCTAGCCAGCTGGGAGATGAAGGAGATATACAACTGTCAACACCACTTTTCATTCTGTTGCCACTGAGCTGTCCAGAAAAGCAAAAGGTATGGAAAAGGAGAGCACTTTGATTCTCCAAGTGCTCTAATGGACTCTCCCCTAGAGTTGTCTATGCAAATCCATGCACATCTCAGCTCGTCCCTCTCAAAGCATGATTTATGCTTCCTTAATAATACCCTTGCAGCTGTATAGATTAAGAAAAGTTCCCCCCCCCCAAATGGAATGAGGTAACATTTTGTAAACAAGGTGTCCACAGAGCTTTACCAGAACGATTTAGAAAATGGTCCTGAAAGGGGTATTTAGAAAGAAGTGACAGACCTAAGTACACTGCAATTGTTCATATGTTCATATTTGTACTGGCTTTGGATGCAGTAACTACTTAGCTGTGAGAGGGGGATGATGGAGAGATTTGCATGGATAAAGCATTGCACAATACAATGAAGATAGGAGATTTACACACTGGAACATTAGATAAACTTAAGCCATAGAGATTGAATCACTAGTGGCATTCTTCCACAGACTTAGAAAGCTTTGAGCATGGATATTTTTTCCCACTTAAATATTACAAAAATAGGCACATAAAATAACTAGGACAGACTGGAAACAAGCAAACAGAGGATCATGGTTTGCAGATTTTCAGAGATTGAAACACACCTGCCCATACTGAGATATTTGTAGTTCTCAATTAGGCAAACAGATATAGGTCCACATGTGAAGGTATGTGGGACTAACTGTAAGCAAAATCCAAATCTGATTGAAAACTGACTGAAAACTTGGCTTTGAAGATATTTAGGTACTGAAGATGCATTTTGCATTATTCTTAGTTCTCCAATATAATAAACTATTCCTGATAATCCATAGATAGGTATTTTGTGGCGTGTGAAAGACATTGACCTTTCCTTTTGTTACAAGCCTGAAGTTTATCCAATATTCAAAATCCCTGTGGTAAACTTGCAACAGATTCTAAATAAACACAGGCTTTGTTTGCTTAGGAGCTATGTGGATCTCAGATGATTCATAGGATTCACCTCTGAAAATAGGAAAAATTTATTTTGTGTTCAGAAACTTGTTCTACCTTATTTTTACTGCTATGATTGTCTTTCATCCGTGCAATACTGAAACAGAGAACAAGCTGACAGAGGACTTCGGTGTTCTATATCCGCTGATGATGTGGTTTTTAATGAACCTCAAGCAATGTGAGATTACACCAACCACGGGTTGTCTGGGAAGTGTCATCCATATTTTCTATGACAGAAATTTTAAGTGAAGAGCAATTTAAATGTCTCACCCAAACATGCTGCTCAACAAAGAATGGAAGTCAGTTTTCTTGAACCAGTGTCTTGATCAGATAGTTCTTGTTTCTTTCTATAAAGGACAAAGTGTATATTTTGTTTTCTTCATCATCAACAACCAAGTTAGTAAGAGCCAACCAAAAGCTTGTTAATAGTTATTCAAATATATGGTTCTCCATTTAAATGACTAAACATAAAACAAACTTCATCTTTCATTACAGAATTTCAATAAAAGCACCGTTTTAAATCCTGATCATAAAAAATTTACACATACCATTTGGTCATAAAATAATGATAACAGAGTAGAAGAAGGTAGCCAATTACACCAAGATAGGATGTCATTTTTGGAGCAGTAATGGTTTCCTTATTACATGTGATTATCTTGCAGCTTGCAAATTTCCCTTTAGAAATTTGACCTGGCCTGGAGATTTTGGACTAGAAAGAAGATTTTTCACCAAACACAGAGAATGTTTATTTGTTTAGCATTTCTAATTAGCCAATATTCTGAAACATAGTTCCAGAGTGTTGAATTCCTATACATACACATAATCATGGTATTTGTCCCTCATTATGCAGTGTCACCAACTACTCTGGGCTATTCCATTCCCTGTTTTTCAGATGACAGAGACAAGCCAGAAAATACGGTTTATGTTTGTCAGAGAACAGGGACCAGTTGCCATCAAGGAGAATTTAACACATGATTTAGTTGAGTAATTTCATCCTCACTAATAAGTGCCTGCTTGTTTTGTCTTCTTGATACAGAATTAAATAAATTATGTATGTAGGATGTTTAAAAACATCTATTGTGATTTTCTGAACAGATTTCCCCATCAGTTTAACAGTGTGGACTAGCTTCTTCGTAGTGCTTTTAATAAATATATCTAAAACTAGTCACTATCAATTATTCCATTTCATGAATTGGATTTGTCCAGGAATCCAGGGATGGAAGAAGGGAATCAAGGTCTATTTTATCCAAGGACAACTAATCAGTAATAATTGCATGTAAAAACCATAGAAGTCATATAAATGATCACTGAAAGCATTTACCTTTCATAACATTGTAATGAATCTAGTCCTTACGATTAGCCAGGAAATTTCAAAAAAATTTCTAAACACTAACACATCACCTTATTTTTTTTTTAGGAACCTGATCAAAGACTGGCTGAACTTACCACAAAACTCTGTTGATTTCAAAGTGATTTTGATTAACCACCAGTTCTTATTGATAGCTTTTAAGTTCTACTTTGTATACTCCTTACGTGCAGATCTCTCAGGTGCCACTATGTACATGAGGGTGATCCGCAGCTTCCGACAAAGTGCTGCTTGTCATCACACATCAGGGAGACTCTCTGGGGTGTTCTTAGGTGGTGATTAAGGAGAACTTTGATTTACTGCTGAGAACCACAAGGACTCTTTAATATAACAGGCAAGTTAATAAACATCAAAAGAAAGAGTCCATGACGGAGAATGGTGTCTGGGCATACCTCACATGCTACCTTCTCATCAACTGGTTTTAACGCATAGGTTTTAGTGCAAGTTCCTTAAAGAGAAAGACGTCTTCACATCATAACTCTCCCCTCATTGCAAACTACCTTCTGCTATCTATACTGTAATAAGAGACTGATAAACTCACCTGAAAAATGATCTCTTCATCCATCTTAATTATTGAGCAATACCACTTTTGGGAAAATGCAGAATTTCTGCTTCGGAATACAGCAAATATAACTATGCACACAGTGCTGAACTAAGAATGCGTGTGAACATTATCATCTGCTTCTATATCTCTGGTAAGTCAGGTGGCTGTGGCTGCATGCAGAACAAGCAGGAGGATATTCATCCTGCCAGTAGAGGAAGAAGTGGTGGTTCTGACTACCTTTTTCTTTCTCAGACTGGCATGGAATATACTGCTAAGTGAGCCACGTGAGCCATGATTTTGTCTTATATGAAGATACTGGATGCAGGTCCTTGTAGCGCCAGTAAGATATCTTCTCCATCCCATCATTACTGTCTTGACAGTCCTTCCTTTAGTAATTCTGTAAACGTGAAAATATTTTCTTAAATACAGACCAATTTTTTAATGGACAACTTCATTGTTAATAAAATGCAAAATTATTATGTGACAAAATTCTTTTGATGAAGCTATAATGCTTTAACTGTAATAAAGCTTAGATGCCATGGTGACAGGTGAAGGATGTGGAAGAGCTGAAAGCCATTTTTATTAAGGGATTCAGGATGAAAACCTGAGAGCATCTTGATTGTCTGGAATGTTGATAAATAGTTTTTAAAAACTAAAAATAAAAAAAAAAAGCCAACCAAAAAACCCAGGCTATAAAGTGTAAGAAGGATTTCAATCCATCTAAGGAATGAACTTCTGAACTAGCTTTCTATTAATTGGATAAATTGGATAAAAACACTTATGACATCATTTTCATGACCACTAAGTTTAACCATCTAAAAATTACATATTTAATCTATGCTAATCTTCCAGGTACCTCCACTCCTTTCAATCTCTATTTAAATTTTCCAGTCAATGAGGAAAACAAGAGTGTTTAGAGGGTATTTTAGCCTGTTCTGGCTTAGAATATACCTTTGGCAATTTATAGTTAGATACCAGGATAGCTAAATAGCAGGATATAGTTAGACAGTTTAAATAAGAATGTAATTTAAAATGTTAGTGGGAGTGCATGATTTGGATGCATATGCCTCTGATGTCATGGGAATAATCTCATTGACTTAAGAGGTCCTTTCCTGTCCTATGATCCATTCTTCTTTTGAAGCTGTAGTGTAAGCAAAGTTTTCTACTTTATTCATCAGAACCAGAAACACTCACTGACATACAGCATGCCCTACTGAATAAATTTGAATGGAGATAAAATATATTTAAGAGGAATTAACATTTACACAGAGGTAACCCAGGGTGTTCTCAGGTATTTCTAATGTCTGATTTCTGTTGTTGATATTAATTCTTTGGTGAGCCTTGAAAAACTTAACCTTATTTTTTTCTAGTAGGTCTTCCTCAGGATCACTAATCTCCAGAAATAGCTTTGATTATTGTGTAGACCAAACTAGTGATGGGACCAATAGCCTCCCATGGAGTCTTGACTCCTGTTTTCTTTCAATCTTTCTAAAAAATTGTAATTTTAACACTTTGACAGGGAATGAAAACATTCAACAGGAAAGTTTTGCCAAGACCCAGCACCATTCTCTGAAAGTTAATCATCATAAACAATAAGTTCCAAAATCTTCTGGATGAGAGAAACTGTCTTAACAGAGGGATTAGTTCCAACTTTCCAATGAGTCTAAGTCTCATCATCCCTTGATTGAGAAGTGTTGTAGTCACTGAAATGTCTTCCCTTGTGCATCACACTTACTGAGCTAAAGTTAAGGTCAGAACTGACAATATATAATACAGAAAGAGTAGAGGATGGTGACAATTATACTGGTATTTCACATGTTGTTAAGCCATTCATGTCTTGAAGGAGAGAAAGACATCAAAAAATGGTAAGCAGTTTGCCTTTCTATCTAAGATATAACAGGCCAAGATGTCAGATGGTGCAAATTAGTTTAGAATCATGTAATTGTAGAACCTTAGAATATCAGGTTGGAAGGGACCTCAAGGATCATTTGGTCCAATCTTTCTTGGCAAAAGCACAGTCTAGACAAGATGGCCCAGCACTCTGCCCATCTGAATCTTAAAAGGGTCCGGTGTTGGGGAACCCACCACTTCCCTGGGGAGATTATTCCAGTAGCTGTTTCTTCTCATTGTGAAAACTTTCCCCTTGTGTCCAATTGGAATCTCCCCAGGAGTAACTTGTATCCATTACCTCTCCTCTTTTCCACGTGACTCCTTGTAAAAAAGGAGTGTCCATCTTCTTTGTAGCCACCCTTTAAATACTGGAACATGGTGATAAGGTCTCCCCCTAAACGTTCTCTTCTCAAGACTGAATAAACACAATTCTCTCAGACTTTGGCAAGCTTCCTAGTCCTTTGATCGTTTTGTGGTCCTCCTCTGGACCCTCTCCAGACTGGCCACATCTTTTTTTATAGCAGGGACCAAAACTGGACACAGTATTCCAGGTGTAGCCTGACAAGCACTGAGTAGAGTGGAATAATGACTTCTTCATCTCTGCTGGTGATGCCTTTGTTGATGCAGCCCAGCATCCTTTTGGCTTTCTTTGCAGCTGCAGCACACTTATCACTTGTACCGAGCTTGTTTTCCACCAGGAACCCCAGGTCCCTTTCCACAGAGATGCTCCCCAGTCAGGTAGATCCCAGTTTTTCCTGCACAGCTTCATTGATATCACTGGAATTACACTGGCTGAAGGTCTGGCCATTAATACTAGGTTTAGCTGTGCCAGTTGGTAGTAGCTTGTTTCATGTATAACAGAGTTCTTCAAAGACCTTTCAAGTGGAATGAAGTCACAGTACACAGCTGGTGTCTGGATCCATAGGGCTAATGAGGCAGACAAGACTGATTGCTAGGACACACTGGAAGAGACAGTAACAGGACAGCAGTGGTCCAGAGGTGCAGATAGGAGTCCAGCCTCTGGAGTAAAATATCCATCAATGAGATGACAAGCAGGTAGAAAAGGTGCTGTTCTGCTTGGACAAAAGAGCAACAGGACCTTAAAGTGCAGAGATTGAAATATTATGAGAATTGAAAGGAACAGTAAAAATCCAGAGTCAATGAAAAAAAAAAAAAAAAAAAAAAAAAACAGAATGCAAACTGTTCAAAAAAAAGCTCAAACCCAACAACAACAACAAAAAAAACCAACAATAAAAACAAAACAAAACAAAACAAAAAGCAAAAAACAAACCCAAAAATCAAGCTGAAGGTTTGCTCAGTCAAGGTCTTAGCCTGTAAAGTGTCTGAGGCAAAGCTCACACTTGTTACCATTCCCTATCTTTAAAAAGCCCAAAAGGAATTAATGGAGTCCAGTCTGCACTGAAGTACTTAATTCTGTAACCATGTTTAAGAATGCAGGATTACAATGGTTCCTATTCACATACTTGGGAAATTTCTGGCTTATATTTCAGGGGGTTTGTATGTGTGTAAGGAAATATATATAGGGTCAGGAAAAAAAGAAGAGAGGAATATCATTGATTGATGAGAATTTCTTTCCCTGTAGCTTTTGGAAAATGTCATGGTGTGTCATCCTCCACGTTATGAGAAAATTATAATGCTCTGAAGAGTAAAGCAAGAACAAGGGAGATGTCAGTTTTTTGCTGCTGTGATTTCCCATGGAAATAATAGTTCCTGGCTACTATGAACAGGAGTGACACAGCATGCAAAATTATAGTCTGTGAGTAACACACTATATAACACCTTTGCACTAAATAAAATTAACAGTGACTCACTGAGTCAACACCCTTGATGTGCCACCACTGAAGAATAAAGGTTAGAGTAATACCAGTGGTACCAAAGCCCTGGTGATCCATGCACAGCTATGAGTGAGAAGTGGGACCATCCATGACAAGTTGGGTGAGATATGCTAGTTTAGAGACATTGGTCAACATTTTTAGTCAGTCATTTGAGGAAGAGAGTTCAGTAACTGTAGGAAATAAAGAGAAATTCTAGTCTGTCATTCGTACTATCAGAAGCCAGTTTGCATGTAATCTACTAAAAGAACATACTTCCTTCTTCATAAGGCAATGTCTGAGGGTCAGTATCAGTTGTTTGCCATACAGCAGAGTTTTCCAATCTTGGTTGGGTTTTTTTTTTTTTTGTTTGTTTGTTTGTTTGTTTTGTTTGTTTGTTTGTTTTTTGGTGTGTGTGTTTTTTTGTTGTTGTTGTTTATGATTTTTTTTTTTTTTTTAAATCCCTTTTACATGAATGAACAGTGAAAGGTCTTTGTTGTGGATTAGGCCCAGAGGGCAACTGAGCACCACTCAGTTCTGCCATCACGGATGGGAAAGAGAATATGACCATCTAAGAACAGGGAAGAGTATCTCACCCATTGCGGCCACAGGCAAAAGACAGACTTGTTAGGGGAAGAAAAAGTAAACATCACTTTAATTCAAATGCTAACAAAGACAACACTTAACAGACAACATGGGGACAGTGAGAAGCACCACTACATCCAAAACCACCTCCCTCTACCCTCCCTTCTTCCCAGGCTCAGCTTTGCTCCAGATCTCTCTACCTGCTCCCCAGCCGCACAGGGACAGGGGATGGGGGTTACAGTCAGCTCGCCGCTCCTTCCTTCTCGGGAGCTGGGATGAACGCTGCACATTCTTCCCCCGCTCCCCGTGGTTCCTCTCTCACTGCAGAGAGTCCTCCCCACGGGCCGCAGCCGTTCCAATGCTGATCCGATGTGGGTCACCCCCGCGTGTTGCATTCCCCCCAGTGCCAAATGACAACAGCGGGGGCCACTTCTCTCCTTCAGAGTCCCAGGCTACTTTAAGCGCAGCCTTTCTCTGCAGGCTTCAGGTCAGCCTCTACTCCACCGCAGACATCCATGGGTGGTAGGGTGGGTGGCCCGGCCGCCTCGCCACAGGATACAGGGGTCTCTGCACCGGCACACCTCCCCCACAGCCTTTCCCTTCAGGTTCCCTTTCTTAAATACATTATCACAGAGGTGCAACCACCGTTTCCGATTTGCCTAGCCCTGGCCAGAGGTGGGTCTGACTTGGAGCCAGGGGAGCTTTTGAGAAGCTTCTCACAGGGACCACCACTGTAGTCCCCTCCCCCGCTACCAAAAAAGCGTGCCACAAAAACCCAACACACTCCTTAAGTGATTTTTTCAGCTCTCTACACCAAATACTCAATTTTACCACACTATGTGAAGAAAAGAAAAAGGAAATGGATTCAGCCAGCTGAAACTCTATGAGCTTGTGTCAAAACAAGACTCCTTAAGAATGGATGAATTGCATTTTTACTTCATAGAAGCAGAATAATGAGGAGTGTAAGCCAACTGGCACACAGGAGAGTGCATGTCTGGTAAGCACTTCCTAAAGGAGATGTGATAAAGCTAAAAGTTATTGCTCTGAAACAAGAATACCCTGCAGAACTGATGCAAAGAGTGTTGAGCTTTGGGTTGCTTGCTGTCCTGCAGAGACCTGGGTCTGGCAGGAATGAGGCCCATATTTTTCAAAAGATGTTTCAGTGTTATTGAAGGCAACAATTTGCTGTGAGATCAAGGGGCATTGCATACTCAGAGACCTTTGAGTATCAGGGCTGTAGTCCAATATAATAAATAAAAACTGCTGCTGGCAAAAATGGATTTTGAAACACCAATACTGTGTTAATGGAGGTATTCAAATTCTGTTTCCTAATTGTATGTAATCCCATAGTTTACAGAGGAGACACAAGGTGAGAAATTTGGGTCCTGATGTTTATACTACAGATTTTGTTACCTTTAAAACAAAATTCTAAAATGAAAAAAAATGTGCTTGGAGATTAAATTAATGAGTTAAACACCAGTGAGGATTAAAAAAAAAAAAAAAAAAAAAAAAAAAAGAAGCCCAAACAACTTGATTTCTGAATTGTAGTTTAGGATAATCTACAGTATTAGGATAACCAAGCATTTTCCCAAGCTTATCTACATATGAATGACCTGGAAACACGTTTCCTTCTTGTCCTTGCACACAGAATGGAGGTAACTTCTGTCTCCCCTCTGGCCTGTTAAACTATTGGAAGCCCCTTTCCAGGTCTTCAGGCTATACTTGCATATACAACAGCCATTCTTTTGCCTCCTTTAGGGGAATGATCATGATAATTGGATCACAATGTCTTATTTAATCTTTGTTCCCTGTTTTAACTTGGATAAAATAGGAGGAAAAAGATCTTAGAAGTATCTATTCAAATGAAGAAATAAACTTTGTCAGACAAGTTTGCAATTAGAACTATGCAGAAACTTTACAATAAAATGAGAAACTTGCAATTTTTTGAAAATAAACATTTTTGACAAAGCTCACTTAAAAAGAAAAAAAAAAGTTAAGAACTTGATCAGTTGTTTGAGAATGTGAAATACTTCCTTTTCTTATTTTTTTGTTTTGTTTTATTATAAAGTCCCAGATTTGAATAATGAAGTTGTTATTATTAAGAGTTTCTATGGGGGAAAAAGAAAAACTGTAATGGTTATACTTCATTCTTTTTGCAGTCCTTTATTCTAATGGGCATTTCCTGATTCTATATTGTAGTAAAAGAAAAAAACAAATCTTATCACAGAATTCCTTCCTTGACAAATTAAAAATACTTTTGCTTTTCATCTCTATAATTTTGTCAAATTTACTTAGTGACAATATTCACATTTAACTGTACAGAAAAAATGACAATATAACAAAAAAACCCACATTTAATACAATGTTGGATATTTTCTACAATATATGGGGAAGATTTATCCATAATGGCTATCTTTGATATCTAAATACACATATCACTGATTCAAAGACAAACATAAAACTGCCCAACAAACTGCATCAGATTCAGTGTCTTCTGTTCAATTTTCCTGACATCCAGTAAGAATATACAGATATTAAAAGCAAGAGAAGATTCACAGAAAGGTTAAAAGAGTCCTTTTTTCCAGTACTTCTCACTATTTCTGCCCACTGATTGACTTTCATGTTCTGCTGTTGTCCTTACTTTTTTCTTCTTCTGTCTGCATCCAGTTCTATAGCTGTCAACTCTGCACGTCACCAGCTAAAAACAAATTACTGTGTGTGGATATTTGCACCAAACTTCATCAGTTTTTTTAAATAAGGGAAATGTTTCTTGATTTTTTTAAATTTTATTTTATTTCACACCAAATATATCAGATTATTTTAGGGTCTTCTCATAAACAGGTAATTAAAAAATGAAAAATATATAAATAAACGTGTTGCTGGGAATTATTTGTTTAGATTCACCCTCTTTTCATCCTCTAAATTCATTTGAATTTCTCTGTGTCTGTGTTTCTTTCTGCCAAACCAGTTTTATAAGATATTTATAAGGTATGTATTGAGTGTACTTATCACCATCTGAAGTTTTGTATTTTGTTTTGTAAAGCATGATGTTTTATTTTTTGTCCATATCAGCTAGCATTCAGCTCTGTTTATACTGGTCAGAAGTAGATCAATGGATTTGGCCTAGTTTTACGTCCAAACAAATGAGGTCAGAATTTGTCCCAACTCATAAATATTTTCCTTATTTCAGGAACTTGAAAAAAACAGAGATAAAACTGAACTCATTGTTCATTTAAGTCAAAAGACTGGTTGAGATTTCACAAAAAATATCATCTATATGACCTACAACTAATATTGAGATAAAAAGGAAAAAGGGTTGTGTGTGTTCAGATTACATAGCTCTGCAAGTAGCTAACCTGAGGTGAGTGCACAGCCGGATCAGAAATTGAGCCAGAAATAAGGGGTCGAGTTCCATAAATAGAGATTACCAGTTCAGAAGGGATACCTGAGCGTTGTCTATTGCAGTACAGCAGGACTTGTTCCATCAAATGTCCATCAAAATGAAGAGATGCTGATGCTGGCACTGTTAGTGTCGTTCGGCCCCTCTGTAACTTAGGGGTGGTTCATCAAACTCGAAATATGAGTCTTCATGTTCACTACCTTCTTTTAATTAAAGAGAATCAGACCTATAAATCTTGTTCCTCTAAAGAATGCGCTAGTCAGAAAGCAAGTTGCAGAATTCATTATATGGAAAGAGGGTAACCACCTTGTCTCCGGGTGAAATTAGGTGACAGCAAATCCAAAATAGTAAGAATCATGAGGATGAAATGAAGTGCTGATGTCTACATCTGATTTAACTATCTAATTTCCCATTACAACTGGAAAAGATCTGGTAAGGAAAGTTAAAATCATGTTTCCCTTATTCTGAATGAAAGAGGGGAAAAGTGCTCTGATCATTGTGGTTCTTTGATGCTCCCTTATAAATTGTGTCCTTCTGATCTCATGACATTTCCTACAGTGTCCTTGCTTTGGTAAAGTGATTAAAGGGCATCTTCCTTCTGTTCTCTAGAGAGGAGCAGGACCTAACCTGATGTTTAGTTCACTGTCAAGAAAATAAATATGTGTTTGAGGCAGACAGACAAAGAAATCAAACTTAGGTCTCATACATTCTCAGTAAGTTCTCAATCATAAGGTGACTGTAAAATACAGCTGGAAGAAGCTCCTTTTTGGGGTCACTGCAAAATGTTTGGAGCATGTTCCTATGGATCCACCAAGGTTTTACAAAGATTAACCTATATAATAACCTTGATTAAGTCAAACAAGATCAGATAGCCGAGAAAAAATAGTTCACTGCTTTGAATAGAGCCAAGTGTTTTCCTTTTCAATGCAAAGTATTTTAGGTCAGTCTTTAGAGATTGTGAGACTCTTTTGTCAAATATTTAAGTGGGCTCTGACATTGCTACCCTGCATAGGGCACTCTGTATGTCTGACCACAAAGACATAGTCAATAGGCAGAGATGGACATGTGATGGATGCGTCACATATAAAGAAGAAGGTCTTTGATGGCATTCTGCTACTAGAAAGTCACCTTTCAACAAGCCTAGCATGTATCACTCAGTCGTTGAGTTGTGCTACTGCTTCTCACAACCTTGGAAATACCTGAGACATCTTGTCAGCATATTATAACAGATCTATGCCCATTGTCTGGCCATGAAGGACAGGAGAAGAAAGGAATCTGTTGAATTGCATAGGAAAATTGAGTTACAAGGCCACTTGTAAGGTTCCTGATGCTTAATAAACAATCTATGTTGTAGCATAATAGTGTCGGTAGGACAAGTGATAATGGTTTTAAACTAAAAGAGGATAGATTCAGACTAAATATAAAGAAGACATTTTTTATGATGAGGGCGGTGAAACACTGGAACAGGTTTCCCAGAGAGCTGGTAGATGCCCCATCCTTGGAAACATTCAAGGTCAGGTTGGATGAGGCTTTGAGCAACCTGATCTGGTTAAAGGTGTCTCTGCTCGTTGCAAAAAGGTTGGACTAGATGACCTTTAAATGTCCCTTCCAATCCAAACCATGCTATGCTTTTATGATTCTATGACATGTTGAATGATGACTCCTGCCAACGGGAACTTAATTTTTAAGACAGGGAACATCGCAGATGATATCTAAGCACCTGATCTTGTCTTAGACTGTAGAAGGGAGAGACCTGGACCTCGTGCAGATGCTGTCTACTGTTTGTGCATCAGAATACTATGGACCATGAATATATGGATGAAATTGAGTTTAATTTTGAGCTGCAGAGACAAAAGATTAAATTAAAAATGTTCTTTATTCAAATGAAAATAAAGTTAAATTTTTACTTTTCTAGTGTATCTGGAGCAAAATTAACTTTATAAGTTTTTTTTTATTTATTTATTTTATTGGACTAGACATGTGTGCATAGATTTTTCAACATGTTTATTCTCAACTGTAAAATAGCACTTAAAAATAAAAATGGAGGGAAGAAAAAATGAAAAAAAAAGATAGAGAATTCCCCGCTTTTTCTGAAATATTTTAAGTAATGATCTTTTCTCTACACTCCACTTTTGTATGAAATTAATTATAAAATGTTGACGTATGGTATTCATCAAGCTCATTCCCACAGCACTTACAAGTACTTTTTTTTGAAAAATAACATCCATCTGTTGATAATACATGCCAATCACAGTTATCCTTTAAATATATTTTCCAAGGGGAATATTTTGAGAAAATATGTCTGACGATGACTAATTGGCTTTTACAGAACAGCTAGGTATCAGGATACTTTAAATTGAAGGTATTATCTGGGTTTACTGCCCTTGTCATTTTTATCTCCCTTTAAGACTAAATTTTATTTATGAAGTAGAATTAATTCAATGAAGGATCAATTTGGTGCATACTAGCTCCCCACAGTCATTTTATTCAATTAACACTTTGGTTTAAAGGTTATACATGTGCATATGTGAATCAGAAGCTTTTCTTCTGCACTGTGCAATGTGCTGCAAAGTTGAGGCTTGAGAGATTAAGGGCAAAACTGCTGAGTACTTTTGAATGAACAACATAACACACTGAAAACTCAACTGTTAGAGTACATAGGATCTTAGTAGGACTAATTTAGTCATAATAGACAACATGATGTCCGCACATGGAACTTTTCTATAGTGAAAAAAATATTAATTTATTAATTTGTTAATATTGATTTATTAATATTATTAATAGAAAATGTCTTTAATATCTGTTGTTTCCCATACCCTTCCCACTCCTCCAAAAAATATCATAAACATCTGCTTACTAACCCATTGCTCTATCTTCTGATTCTTTGACAGAAATGCTTTGTATATCCTGCAAACTCCCTGTAACTGCTTCCCGCACGTATTTGGGACTGCCTGGATTCATCTTTACTGTTTAATCGTATGATAGTTCCACAAAGGATTAGCTCTGGATGTGAAGAATTTTCACATGAATATCCCTCATCTCAGGATTTTAAAGTCTCTCAGATGGTTATTTAAATAAACACAAGCATAACAGCTCGTCCTCTAGCAAGGGGATAAGAAATAAAGAAAGATTACTCATCTGGGCTTAATAAAAACTTTTAATCTTTTCTGTCATACATTATTTTAGGAGCAGCTCTAGGTATTTCTAGGTTACAGATCGGCAGGAATGACTTCAAAATATAAGGTCTGAAATCCTTTTCTTCCAAATCAGATGAAGAGTCACATCTTTCAAAGTCTGTCACAGTAAAAAATTGTGAAGACAGGTGCAAAGTCCATACAAAAAAACCCCAACAGGGTAATAGATTCAAATACAAAGGATAAAGAATTAAAGCTGTAATCTCCATCCTGCTTACCACAAGACCAGAGAAAACAGAGATCTGACAGACTATATAAATGAAGTCATTCATTTGAGATGAAAGATTATTTTGGAAAACATTCGGATGACAGAACCAGCATTCAAATCTGTGCTTACTACTAGACAGAGTCAAGAAATGTATTTGAGTCTCTTACACCCTAAAGAAGTAGACTTGTTACTCTAGTGTATGCATTCCTTCTTGCTCAATTTCATCTACAGATAAGCAACTTTTTCCTAATGAAGTGTCCTGCTCATTACAAAAAAAAAAAAAAAAAAAGCAAGCACCTATATGAAAACGGTAACACACAAAAGAGCCCCCCTGTCAAAAAAAACCAAACCAAACCAAACCAAAAAACAATTTATTACAAAGTGCACAGGACACTCCATTATTTATGACTCAGTTTCTTGGAATGACTGATTCAGATCCTGACTAGCTCAATTACAATAATATTGAAGCAATCTCCAGAACATTATTTTTTTTTTAACTGCAGTCTTCATTTTGTCAGCATGTCGTCTTGGTCAAGTAAAAGCACTTTCATTATTCCTGATGCTTTGCTCTTTCTGGTATGTTTTGTTGTTATCTACTACTGCATTTCATCAGGGAAAAGAGCAGCTCTGTTTATATATGCATATGTACATATGCAATTTTCTTCTTGTCTTCTATTTTATTGTGATGAAATGGACTTCAAGGATGTAATTTTCCTGTGTGTCTATTATTCCAGATTTCCTTAATTTTCTCAATAGTTACTCAAGTGAGTTTTTAAGCTTGCCTACACAGAGACTTTCAATAAAATTAATCTGAATTAAAGGTGTTATTTGAAAATGGATTGCCTAAGCATATGAAATTACTATGTGGTTATTCTGAGTGGAACGAAAGCAGACTTAACTGAATTTCCCTCCTTCACTTCCAAAGCAAATAAAAATCAAAACAAATTTATCACATTAGGGTGTAGTTTCAGGAGGGATTTAAACCAGGATAACTCCTTAGAAGATGGATGTGTGCCATGACCTATTTGTGTTGCTGTCTGGGCCTGCAGGATTTAAAGAAAGGAAAACAGGCATAGAAGGGACAGCAGCATTTCAGGAAAGAAGAAAAAAGGCTGAAGAGGTCTTACCAGCTACCAGCACATTTCATATAATTTTAATAACATTTCTCTGTGTATGGGTTAAATTGACTGTCCAGAATTTAATTAATCACATGTGTTTAGCAGAATACTAGTAGACATGATTATGCATCTCTTCTGTTAAAAGACACTTACTGAGCTCCTGTGGAAGTGGGAAGATTTAAGGGGGTAAAAATCTCCTTTCTGAAGCTGCTAACAGATGAATTGCCAATCTGAACAGAAGCCAAATGGCAACCTGTCTTGCCAGCCAGTACTAGTGTTAAATACATCTTAATTACCCAAGTACATCTTAAGTACCCTTTGGGGTACTTAATGCATGGGTGATTGGTCTAAAAGTCAAAATGGACTGAAATATCCAAAGCTTTTAAAACAACTGCAGTGGTACACATCTAAGATATTGCAGACTAGATCAGAAAAAAAAGAGTTTTTAAACCATTCATTAAACAAAATCTTAAAGCAGTATAATATTCACTATTTTTTGAAGATTGTTAAAATGAATTCTCATGAATTATTCTCATGTGCTTCTCCATGATCACAAAAGGTCCATCATCCCAATACAATGCACAAAACATTTCACAAGACTATCTTAACTATGACCAATACTAGAGGGCCAGTGAATTATAAACTATATTTTGAGATAAATTTTACACAGAGAGAGTGGACATGCAAGAATGCTTGCGCTAAATCCTTATCCTCAAGTCAATGACTTTATGGAAAGTTTGAAAAAGCTCTGTCTGTTTGACGAAGGAGGTAGAAAACAGACGTGTGTCGTAATCTGTTCACATCCTTGAAACAATCAAGGGAACAATAGCAATAGAATGTTTTGGGTTGGAAGTGACCTTAAATATCATGTAGTTCCAACCCCCACTGCCATGGGCCAGGACAACTTCCACTAGACCAGGTTTCTTAAAGCCCCATACAGACTAGCCTTGAACACTTCCAGGCATCCACAATTTCTCTGGGCAACCTATTCCAGTGTCTCACCACCCTCACAATAATGATTTTCTTCTTTATATCCAATCTAAACCTACCCTCCTTCAGTTTAAAGCCATTACCCGTTGTCTTATCGCTACATGCCTTTGTAAAAGGAAAGGTGAAAGAGTGTAGGAAGGACAGAAGCATTCGAGGAAAGAAGAATAAAGGCTGTGTAAGCCTAGCCAGCATCCAGTGAATTAAGTTTTTCTATGCATGAGTTAAATTTATGGCTCAGTGTTTCATTTCTTACATGCGTGGTTAGCAGCATGTCAGTAGACATGTCTATAACATCACATCAGTTGAAACACATTGATTATGTTCCTGGGGACATGGGAAACTTGGCATTACAAATCCCCTCTTTGAAGCAACTGAAAATCAAACTCCTGGTCTGAACAGAAACCAAATGGAAACTTGGCTTAGAAGATGGGTGTGCTGGATTGACCCTGGCTGGATGCCAGGTGCCCACCAAAGCCACTCTATCACTCTCGTCCTCATCTGGACCGAGGAGAGAAAATGAAAGGTTTGTGGATCAAGATAAGGACAGGGAGAGATCATTCACCAGTTACCATAATGGGAAAAACAGACTCAACCTGGGGAAATTAAATTAATTTATTACCAATCAAAACAGAGTAGGTTAATCAGAAACAAAAACAAATCTTAAAAACATCTCTCCCTTTCCCCTCCCTTCTTTACAGGCTCAACTTCACTCTCAAATTCTTCACCTCCTCCCCCTCAGCAGTACAGTGGGATGGGGAATGGGGGTTGCAGTCAGTCCATCTACACATCTCAGCGACTCCTTCCTCCTTAGGAGGAGGACTCCTCACTATTTCCCTGCTCCAGCATGGGGTCCTTCTCATGGGAGACAGGGAGACAGTCCTCCACGCACTTCCTCCAAAGTGAGTCTTTCCCACAGGCTGCAGTTCCTCAGGAACTGTTCCAGCCTGGGTCCCTCCCAGAGTCCAGTCCTCCCAGCGACAGACTGCTCCAGTGCAGGATTCCCTCAGAGTCCCATCCTCCTTGAGGCGCAGCCACCGGCTCTGGCATGGGGTCCTGCATGGGCTGCAGGTGGGCATCTGCTCCACCCACCGGTGACCTCCATGGGCTTCAGGGGGACAGCCTGCCTTCTCACCATGGGCTGCCGGGGAGTCTCTGTTGCAGTGCACCTCCCTGCCTCCTCCTCCTTTCTTCCACTGACCTTGGTGTTTGCATAATTATTTCTCTCACAACACCTGCTCTCATTTTCTCTCAAATACCATTTGCTATATCATTTTCCATTAAGTGGTCTTTTTCCCTTATTAGGATTTTGTGTCCTACAGTAAGTAATGAAGCACTAATTCCTTCCTCAGTGAACAAAGAGTTCACATCTGACAGAATGCAAGTCGGGGACTAAAGACATGATGGAATTAAGATTCTTTACCATCATTTCATCACATTTGTGTTCCTTCCTTGTGAAAATGTTTACCTTTACTTGTTTACCTGATTTATAACATTCTATTAAGATGCAACAATTCTGCAATATTGAATTTTCTTATTGGTCTAGCAGATATCTCTGTTCTTGATATTTTTAATAAGCTGCAAGGATACAAGAAATGTACAAGGGAAATGCAGAAACATATGGAACACAATTTAATTATTTAATTATTTCATTATTTTTACCTTTATGTGAACCACAGTATTGGAAACTGGATGTCATGCAAGATCTGCTGTGAAAGACAGTAAAACTAACCATTAAAAAAGCCTGAAGGGTTTGCTCTTTATTGACTTAGTCTGCTTTTGAGGGCTTACAATTTTTCATTTTTATCAGCAGATTTTCATGATTATTCTAATGTTTCTGAAACAGTTTGCCAAATTATCTTAATCATCTGATGATAAAATAGTATAATAGTTTCTTTTCTTATAATTATGATTTTTTTTTCTCCAGCTGCTTCTAACAGAATGTAAGACTGAAGATACAAATACTGTGTGTTTCATTTTTTTTTTTTTCTAGTTCAATTTCAATGTCTGGTATTGTATGAAACATGATCTGTGTCGTAATCATACAGAAAGCAAGGTTCTTCTTGTTAGTATCAGTTCATTAAAATGTCTGGCTGATTCTTGCTTCATTTTCTTTTGAACATTGTGACTTTCTCACAACAGGGATTTCTGGAACTGAACTTTATCTAACACTGGTCATTATGTTTCTAATCTCAGGAAAGAGTCAGATGCATCTCCCAACAATAAATACTGAATATGGAACCTAGATCAAAGTCTTTGTCTCATGTCAGCTGAAATCTCTATTATAAACTATAAAGTCATGATTAGCCAACAAGGTAGCCCTTGTTAAATATATAGGAGGACATTCAGTGAAAGAGTATTATGACAACTCATAAAAAGATTATTTAGAACATTATTTAAAAGTGAAATAAATCCTGTTATCCATTGCATTTTTTTTTCTATCACCTGTCCTATGTCTTTCTAATCCTTTCAACTTTTTTTCCTAACTTGTCTCTGTTAAAAAGTGAAGATGTAAGGTGAATAATGGAGGATGAGACAGTGGGAAGGCTCACCAGATTCCAGACGGAATATGAAGGTTAGATTATATAAGAGTTTATAGATTAAAAAATTGCATAAAAAGAAGTGAAATAAAATCTTTTTTGTAATCCTGGGCCAGAAAAGTGGGAAGTTTACCATAATAAATTACTGAAATAGCGTGAAGCAAGCGAGAAGCTAGGAAGACTTTGGGGAAGGAAAATTATGTATCATGAAAAGTAGCTGTCACTTTTTTCCCCAGAAAATACCAAAGTGCATACAATATACGAAAAAAACAGAAGCAGAATCCCAGTATCCTCAGAGATGCAAAAGGATAGAGTTATTAATCACTGTCAGTACTTGAAAGGTATGATGAGACACATGCAAAACCAGCACACCCTGAAGAAGAACCCAAGAAGTGTGGGGAGGGACTCAAAAACTGTTGTTCCTTGTTCTCTGTCATTGCAAGCAATCTTGGACAGACTCCCTGGATACAGGTGTCTTAGTGTCTGAACACTTGACAGACTACTTATGTGCGTCATGATGATGTAGGTATGACTGTAACTGGGAGAGACTGAAATCAGTTGTGTTTTAAAATAAATTATTTTTTCCTTACTATGACCTAGTGCATTGAGCTATGTTTTTGATACAGTGTTCCAGAATTATTTCCTACAGGACAGGCATTATGTTTGAAAGAGTTCCTAACAGATATGTATACTAAAATAAGCAGTTCAACATTCAGTCATATAATTATATCTTGGGAGATGAAATTCCCTATTTGTCAAAATAAAAGGTCATGTCTAGTGATAAACTAAATAAAGTGATAAAGTAAATAAAAATCCCAAAGCCAGCATTTGTAGGACTGTGTTCATCTCATCCTGTCACAGTGTTCTAAAATAGTTCATGTGAACTGTAATCACTCATTAGCACAGCACTGAACTGTATCCCTCATGATATCTTTCAGTACTGGACTGTATACAACTGATTTTAAATCTCTCAGTGTAGGAAAATAGTTAAAATACCTAAAAATACATATGTAGAGCCATTTTAGATGCCCTGGAATGTCTGAGATATCCATCTAGAGCTGTTATTTTTGACACAGGATCTATAGGAGAGCTGAGAAATGACATGTTGGGATATCTAAAATAATACTAGATGCTTAACTTTAAACACCTTAATCTGTATAGAGACCATTCAGTTACCTACAGATAAATATTCAGTGTCATTTGAGAGTTTGTAGAGTATTTGAGACACCTAGACCAAGCAGACAGATGAAGCACAATATTCATGTCTAACTTCTACTCTTCTGGAGTGGTAGCTAAAGATCAATGAAACTCTTTGCAACACCTTAAGTGACATTGCAGAACAGAAGCTGCCTTTGGCAGAAAAAAACCTTTAAGAACACTTTGCAAAGCCCCAGATTGGTGATCAGTGGTTTTGGCATCTACTTTCCCCTTCCAGCATGCATGCTTTGTCACTGGAAAGATGCTGGCCCAGATATGTATGGATAGGAAGTCCATAAGTGTTCATTAAGGGTGCCCTTATAAAAGTGCCCCCCAGTTGAGAGCCAGGGGCCAGGCAAGGCCCGGCAATGTGTGCATAGGGTGAGACTGGCATATTATTACCCTTATCCCTGAAAGAGCTTAGGCCACTGCTTGGAGGTAGAGGCTTCTTGCCTTTCCTTACAGCCTCCAGCATGCAGTCAGAGCTGGCCAGCCCCAGCACCACCAACCAGGCAGAACTGTTCCCTAGATCTCCACCTCCAATGAGAAGCAGCTGGTCAGGCAAGATGGGGCCAAACCAAACACAAAGTTGCTCATGCATACGTCACTGGTCACACAATCCTTACAGCCATCCTTAAAGAGCCAGTGTTGCTGCAGCCCATCAGGCTACTCCTTGTCAGTTCTGCAGGCAGCCCCCAGTGATGGCACTGGTACCTGGCCCCTGCAGAGGAGTGCCACAGGACCTGCTGTGTGCTCCCAGTCTGTGAGCACAGTCCTATAGCATGGCCTCGCCTGCGAGGGATGCCATCTCCCAGCCACAGGGACACATGCTGGGTCTTATTGTCAGCAAAGAGAGTTGTACTCTAATACTCTGTCAAGAGCTATGGAATTTAGGTCAAAAGGGAGATGTGAAAGTGAAAGTCATCTTTCTCCTATAGGTATAATTTCAATGTCATTTCATATACACTGGGTATCCTGTGCACTAAAGTCCTTAATTCTTAGAGTGGCCCAGGAACACCCCAATTGGTTTCTGCACTGATGAAACAGTGGGGTGACTCCAGACAAGAAGTCTTTTTATATTTTTGTATACAAAAGAAAATTATAGCTATTGTATATATATAGATTTACACATATTACTCTTCTGTGTTTTCATATATGTGAGCACTGCTCTGTTTGAAGCAAATAGGCAGCAAATCAAAGAGTGTTCTGAGATCAAATGGGTATTAGAGTTTCAGAAAATGGCAACCATTCAAGCACACATCAGTATGAAAGTACATAGGTGTTAGATGTTGTCAAATATGGTGGCTTTTCTATGTATGGTGGGAATGGCCTTCCAGTTATGACAAACTTCTGGGAAAACAAGTATGGGCATCATATCCTGCCAATCAATCAGAGGCCAGTATGAAAACACATAGGATATGACATTTTGTAAAATGGTGACACCCTGTCATAAAATTACTTGACTTCCCCAAGTCAAGTCTGTTTCACTTATGATGGCAACTGGTGAGTGATCTTCCTGTTTTTATCTCAACCCATGAGCTTTTTCATTCCTTTTTCTCCCTCTATCCTACTGAGAAGGGGGAGAGACAGTGGCTGGGGGAGGAAAAGAGTGTCTGGGGAAGGGAGCTGAGGCTCACACACAAGATCGAGTTAGTTAACTGCCGACACTTGTTCTGGCTCACTGTATGGTGAGGCTAAAACACACCACTGAAAGTTCCCACTGCTGAGACAGAAGGAGGGGACAACACTTCAGCCATTTCACCACCATTTTTAAATTAGCACAAGCTTCTAGGGTATCTGCACCTTCAGGCTGCACTGTGACAGCATGGATGAAGGAGATCGTGATTTAGTGTCTCCCAGCCATACTGCTTTTCCCTTTCCCTTCTGTGGCCCAATGCACCCATGAGTTCTTTCCTTTGTGAAAGCACTTGCATAAGTGTGATCCCTGCGGTCATGAACCCCTCAGGTGACCCACAAAATAAGTACAGTAGAAAAATGTACATCTTTCTCTGAACTGCTTCTCAGAGATCAAACAAGCCCCAGTATTGGTGTGAAGGAGGAGATGAAAATAAAAGTTACTCAGCGGCCTGAAGGGAAAGGCAATGAGAGCATCCTGTGGCAGAGAGAGACCAAGCTGTGAGGTCACTTTCACTGTGACACAAAACTGTGACTGACCTGTTCACAGAAAACACTTAAACTGGTAAATAAAGCAGAATAAACCACTTTGTCTTGCACTGAGATCATTTAGCACAGCAGCTTTTATGTCCACATTATAAAACTGTCCTTTTACTCTAAATAGTGAGACCCTGTCCTAAGTACCTAGTTGCATTAGTCCATGATCTTAACTAACTGTCCTGACTGTCCTCAGTCATTACTCAATAAAGTGCTAGTTGACCCAAGCCATTCACCTGGCCATTTTTAATTTATTAGTATGGACACAGTCATATCTGTTCAGTGCAATGATTTTTTAGTGTCTCCTTCAGGACAGATGCTCTGATTAACAGTTACTGAGAGTAGAATTCAGCTTCAGATCAAAATACCTATTGTACAAGCATATAAACATAGGCAGTTGCCTAAACATTGGTATGTAAAGCCATGTGAAATGTCATATATATCTGAGAGTTAAGGAGTTAGGAAGAGATGTCATAGGACCTGTGCCTTTCTGCAGTGGCATCTGAGTTGAGGGAAAAAAAAAACAAAACAAAACAAAACAAACAAACAAAAAAAAAAAAAAAACCCCAGAGGAAATCAGATCACAATAGCTTCATATGTTTAAAGTGCAAGTCAAGCTGTAAATTTCCATTATAGTTAGCTAAGTTAATGAACCATTAACTAAGTTCATGAGAGTTGATATTCATTTTTCTATACAAAGAGGTCTAAAACCACCTGAGATGTCTAAAGCTGTCAGAAAACATCACATGGGACTGACAAATGTGATACAGAACCTGTGCCCTTCTGGAAAGTGGAAGCCACACATGGTACTCTAAAGCATCTCAAATTACAGTAGATACCCTGGGGTGGACAGCTGAATTAGGTCAATAGTCTCTTAAGTTATGGTAACAAGTGCCAATATTAAGGGTTTATGTGGTAAACTGGGGCAGTAAGCTATCAGACAATGATTTAAAATGAATTTGATCAGAATTTTCCTCTGGCACTAAATTTGAGTGAAATTGAATGGCCTCTGTTTGTCCTATTAAACTCTCTTAGCCTCCACATCAGAGCAGCCACATCCAAACTGCCTATTGGGAATGATCTCAAGCTTCTGCTAAGGCCTAAAATGTACAGGCTAGCCCAGACTACAATCACGCCAAAGTTAATCACAATTTCACTGTAGGTGGAATGAAGCTTCAGAACCCATGAATGTTCCTTCAAACTATTTAATTAACTAGACTAGACATAGTGAAGGGGTTTATAATGAAGACAAGTAAATGGCTTGCTGTACCTGAAAGATAGTTTTGCTCAACCCATCCTGATGAGTGCCACTGGTGGCACAGTGGACCTAAGACCGGAATTTCTTTCACAGCTAAGAAGATGGAAAAGGCAGGATTTCAGAAAATTCTCCTAGGCACCCACCTGCAATTTTAAGAACATTAATAAAGTTGTAAATTGAGCCTAAGTGCATACTTTAGGGAGTTAGGATCCCATGTTCTTGAAACATTTATCCCAACCCCTTTCTTCTTTTTGACAGCATCAGGGATTATTTCCCACTTCAGTTGTCACCCTAACAAAAGTGTTGTAGTAAAAGTATGTTGCTTTTTTCTTGCTACAAAAAGCTCCTGCTCAAATGTAAACCCTATTTAATCTCAGGCCAGAGCAGTAACACAAACGTTTTTCTCCCCTCAAGCAGGGGTTGCAAACCATTTTGTTTAATAGATGCCTATCAGGAAAGCCTGCAATTCCTCATGTGTGAATGAACCTATTAAACCCCAAACCTCATTACACAAATAATGTCCATTTTGATATTTCAAAGTACTTTTAGCAAGGTGCTCACAAGAGTGTTGTAAATGATCCGTAAATAGTGGAACACTATAGGGACAAATTGTAGATTGGGCAATTTATTTTCACAGAAGTTTACTGCCAAAGGAGAAAGCAATCACCAGGGTCACTTGAGAGCCCGATTCTACAAAATCTCCTCTCCTGTGTCTTCCTTGCTCATGCTGTGACACTGTGTAAATCAGGAAGATTAGTTCTGTGAGTAAGGTATTCCTAGGTGAGTAAGGGGTTTGAGGTATTGTATTTTTACTACACAATCACACAAAATAGGTACCTTCTTTATATGTTTGTAGGTAATTACCTCACATTTCTAAACAATGTTTTTATTCTTTCTGGCAGATATGCCATCACCGTAAGCATGAGAAACTAAGACTAAGAAATTAACTAAGCAAGAATTTCACATGATACTTGAACAGGACTTGTCTTTGTAAATAATAATATAAAAAAATAAAGTCACTTTCTGAAAGTGTAGATTTCTTCAGCATTTCTGATTTCCAGGAAAGTGGAAAGGCTGAGGAAAAAAAGCCTGTTTTCACTCAAGTGTAATATGTGTGATGCTTTCATTTTATCCAAAATGAACCAAAAAAGCCTGAATTTCAGGGGTGTTTTTGAATATTAACTTCTTTTATTATATATCAAAATTAGTTTAAGTCCTGCATATCACCATTTCCCACATCTAAACTATGAAGGTATTATCCAACAGCTAGGGATGACAGCCTTTAAAAATCACACTACCTGGCACAAGCTGAGGTGACACTACTGGTGATGGAGACTTCAAAATGACTGTGTTTTCATGACATTTTTGTCACATTATTTTTGCAATCAGTAAGGAACTGATTCTGAAGAGGGTCAGCAGGAACATCTTCATGATAATCTATGCCAGTGGTCCACTATCTGTTCTTGAAGTTTATTTCAGAGTCTCTGTGGTGTGTTTGACCTCAGCTAGCTGCCAGATGCCCACCTAGACACTCTCTCACTACTCCTCCTCAACAGGACAGCAGGAGAAAATAACATGAAAAAGCAGGACTGTTTCTCTCACTTTTTTTTTCACTCCTCTCTCTCACAGCTGCTACCTGGTGGTTTTTTACTCTTTTTTGAACATGTTATCACAGAGTCTTTGCTGATGAAGTAGGCTTTGTCTGGTGGTGGGTACATTTTGGAGACAACTGGAACCAGCTGTGTCCAACCTGGGGCAGCCCCTGATCTCTTCTCACAGAAGTCCCCCTCTCCACTACAAAAACCTTGCCATATAAACCCAATATACCCTCATATCCCATTACTCTGATATTAGCTTCTATCACAACATAACCTGCATTTTGGGAGTGACTACTCTTCATCAGGACCTACAAAAGGAGAGGTGACATTCTGTTCTTGTATTAGCTCAAAACACTCACAGGGTGCCTTCATAGTAGCTTTATTGCCAACTGCACCTGTGGCACAGTTGGAAACTGAATGTAAGGATAATGAAAGCAGCCGAAGCCATGCAGTTGGTCTTCAATGATTCTCAGGTTGCCTAGATGTGTATTTCTCATTAGGAGTGTGAATAACATAAACTGGTTTTGTTTAGAGGCACCTTAGGCACCATTATCTCATCCTTAAGCTTTGCATGTTAAGAATTATATCAAACCCAAGTTCAGTAGAGAAAGGTACCCTTAGAACTCTGACAAATATTCACTTTAGATTTCATGCTCTTACTCACAGGCTGTTGTTTAGGACTCATGATATAAGACTTTCCTTTTGCTAAGTGCAAATCATAAATGCATTCCAGAAACAAATCTGGAAACTCAAAATCATTGGGAGTCTAATCCAGAGGTGTAAGATCCAGACCATGAAGTAGCAGTGTCACCTAGAATCAGTTCTCCACATCCTTTACTGAAGGTTAATTGGATGCCAAACCAAAAAGAATTTGATATAAATGAGTCTTAAAACAGCAGTTTGACTTGATGACAGTTATAGGTCTTTCTCAGATGCTCAGAACCCCTGAAGCTATGTTTGGATGTCTGTGGATCTAACTTTGAAACTAGACTGGCTTTGAGATGTAGGTTGAACCATACAACATCCAGAGATCCCTTCCAGCAGAATTATTCTGTCTCCATGACATTGTGTTCATCTAAACCCTGATAAACTGTTAAAAATTACTTTTTAACTAAAACAATAGCACAATAACACAAATAGAGTTATCTGCCAGCAAAGGAGACAGCTAATTTGTCTGTTGCTGAACACTATTTTCAGATGTAATCACAGTGTTTCCTGCCTAGAATTATTGGCATTGAGCTTGTAAATGTATCCCCTAAGGGAGGAAAAACACTGTAAATAACTTGCCTTTAAAGAGGGAGGTTTATTGGATTTTTACACCACACAATATGAGCTCTGGTTAAATACTGAGTGATATTTATGTCCCTGTACATCCAGACATAGCTCAGCTTATTTTTTTTTTTTATTTAGTTTTTTATTTCAACGTTAATGAATATAACAATAATTGACACTCACTTCATGAGTCTTTCTAGTTTTCAAAATATAGGCACATTAAAAGAGAGTGAACATAGTAACTGAAAAAATTTTGTCTTCCAATTTCTTTTCCTGCCTCATGAATTAGGGAAAAAAGGGGGAAGAAGGGGAAGAAAGGAAAGATAAAAACAGAGATGAAATTATTCTTCTGGTATATATATCCAATAAGACTGTTCAGCCTAAAGGGAATGTGACCACAGTTTTTCAATATGCTCAGTTGAACTCTGAGTTGTTACCAGGTTATCAGGTAGTGCAATTTACACAAGCCTCAAGTGATATTGGGTATGGATCAGTACAAGTGTCATGGGAGCACATATATATCTTAAATCTGCCACACTGTGTGGCACAAGGTGATAAAGTGTGTGAGCTAAGGGCTTGATCCTCCTTTTGCCAGACATGATGTGCTACTTCAGATACTTGAATCAGTCCATCCCAGAGCTTCCTACATTATATAATTACTTAGCAATATTTTCAGCTTGTTTATGCCATGGGCATAGAAACTATAATGCAAGTTAGCTCAGCATTGGAAATGCTTGGAATTGATGATGGCCTGATTTTCTAAGGGCAGCTGCATATGTGTGGTAAAACTCTTAAAATTTATTTTGCCCTGTTCTAAGGGTGGAAAATTCCCCTTGGAGAAGTCAGAGCAAAATGTCTTGCTTCTTTGAGAGTGGCCTGACCTCAGATTTTCATATGGCTAGTCTGTTTGTTTGTAGATGTCTATGTAGTGTAATTTCTCCCATTTTGTATCTCAAGTGTCACCTCCTTCTACCATACTGCAGAGAAAATAAATTAGATGAAAGTCTTCTTTCTCTGTCTTTACAAGATAAAAAAAGAACCACCATTTGGTGATGTCCTCAGTCTTATCAGTCTTATCAGTCTGGGTTAGGCACATTTTTGGAACATTTATAATACTGAGTTCTTCAGGAACTTACAACAGGGTTCATGCTGACTAAATATGGGTGCTAATGTGCATTTCAGCAAGTTACTTTTGGTTCTCTTTACTGTCAGGGAAGATCTAGTAATAGAGACAATGGAATTTAGGGTGTGATCCATCTCATCCTAAACAGATGCTTACATTTCTTCAGAGGAATTACATCCTAAACTCCATTAACCGAATTGATCAGATCTCTGCTGATGATAATGGGAGCACAGATAACCAGTTCAAATGTAGGTGCTTGTGCTGGAAATCAGGTGAGATTGATGCCTCCTACCTCTCTTTTCTGCAACCTACTCAGACTGAGGTGTATGCCACACACCCAAATCCTCCATCCTATTAAAACTGAGGTCCTTCTCTGGAGGATCTCCGTCTTATGGGTTGTGGAAATCTCAGCAGCCTGATGCAGCAATGAACTTAATGTGTCTTCAGGTTTTAGCAGGAGATGAATGTGGAGCTGCTAGTAGCAGAAGCCTGCAACTTAACTACCTAAATTTCACCACTATCCTTTTCGGAGGTTCAAGTCTTTTTTCTTTTTTTTGGAGTTGATCCAAAAATGCCTGCTTGTAAAGCAAATAGAGGGATGACAGCTCCTTCACCAATGATCGAGCCTTGCTAACATTAGAATGGCTAGTACTTGAATCAGAGCAAAAGTTCATTTATCCCAGTATCCAGTATCCTAAAAAACAGTAGTATGTGAATAGCTAATTAAGTGTCATAACTGGGCACGCATATATGATACTTCCTTAATTTATCTTCCAGACTCCAGAAACAAGTCTGGTAGATGACAAAACTACTTTTTTTTTTTTTTTTTTTTTTTTTTTTTTTTTTTTAATGCTTTCTGTTTAATTGTCTTTCCTTACTTGGTCCTGTTTGAAACCATTTTAATTAATGTAGCTTGTGAGTAGAAATATAATAATTTATATAATTCTTAGTGGATGAAAGGTTTTGTAATAGCTATTGCTGTTGTTATTATTATTAACATTAACATGCTTACAGATTATTTTACTGCTATACATTTAATTTTATCTGATGATGAAAGAGAGACACAGTCTTATTCAGAGTATTTTCCATATTCATATGATGAACCTAGGAATCTACTTTCTTGCCAAACAAGGGATTATTTAGTCTCCAATAACATTCTGGTCTAGAATACTTTACAAGAAGCAGAGGTCAGTTCTAACTGCTGATTAGTTTTGTTTTCTTGTATTGAGTTCAATTTAAACAGTGGAATTAATGCTTTCGTAATTAAACTTTTACCTTCACTGAAACAAGAGGAAAGTGTTAACATCAGCATACTGCACATACATGAAAACAATGCTGGTAGCCTGGGATCTATTTTACAAGCATTGTAAATTACGTTTATATCCCATTATTCTGACAGCACAGTGCAAAGAGACCTTATAGAAATGAAATTTACATCTCTTTTAATCACCTGCATGTAGGTAGAAAATATTCCCTAATTTTTAAAAATGGAGTGTCAGTTAGGAAACCAAGATCAGATGTACTTCTTTCTCAATATTGGCTTGTTTTAAATACTTCACCTATTTCCTTTGACAAGGCATAGCTCCCCTAACAGCCTTTCTTCCTCTACTGATACATACTATTGTTTTACATACATTTTTATCTCCTCTGTCAACAAGAAAAATCTTTTACAATTCTGTCCATAGTTAGTAGTGAAATTCACTGCTTAGATAATTATATTAAGGGTCCAGTTAAATTCTTTAATGTTTGCTTAGCCTAATTTTAAGAGGTGATAATAAGGCCTTTTTTGGTGTTTGTTTGTTTTCTCTGGAGCAACACTAGGATATGTGTGTGTTCTGCACTTTTGATGCTTCCTTTTTCAAGAACGACATACGGATGTCAATAAAAATGGTTTGGATGTCTGGTACTCTGCTATTTCTGTTCTTCTGTTTCTGAGATAAGCAGATGGAGATTAGGTAATTCTGTAGTGCTGTAAATCGTAAACAAGTTGGTATAAATATCATTGCCTCAAATATTATGCTGAGCTTGCTCCATTTGAACTTCTGCCTCACTACAGCTTTTCTTAGGATTGGCAGCATATGCCATGTATATTTGGTTGGTTATTGTCTCCATCCTAATCAATATACACATTCACGTCTGTTGAATTGGCCTTCTAAATTTCACTCATCTTTATACCAGAACTGACTTCTGTCTTGGGAAGTCACGCCACGATTCACAGCCTACCTTTTCCATTACTTTGTTGAGCAAGCTAATGGGAAATATCATTATCCCTAACACCTGGTTATTGCCAAAGAAAACTACTAGGAGAGTTCACACTTCCAAATTATGGTTTCTGACTCTTTGTAACACTAGGAAAACATTTTGCATGATTTGTGTGGAGGACATACTCTGCTTTCAGCTACAGGAGGTGTACATACAAACCCAGATTTTTAGAGTTATTCAGATAAACCACAATAAGAGAAAAAAAAAATAAATAAAAGAAAACATAGGCAAATACTGTGAGGGACTTTTCAAAGCTTGTGAATAAGTCTCAGTGTGTCAATTAGAAACATTAGTAACCTGCTGTTTGGCCTTTAACAGAAATGACAGCTAAGACACTGAAGAACTCATTCTCTCTCACTGCTTATTGAACAATAGGAAAAATTTGGAAAATCTGCAGTAACGTGTAACACCTTCCCATCAAAACCAAAGCCCAGTATAGCCTGAAGAGTACAGTCTCTCAGTGTAGTGGTTTTCAATAGCCTTTAGGAGGTCCTTGTTCTCTATCCACGAAGTGTCCCAGGATCACTATTTATTCCCACTGGATCCTCTCATTCCCTCCCTCCCCACTGGGCTTGTTTGTGATCTGTTTTTAACACTCCTTTTCCTCCATGACAATCATGGTTAACCCAGGTTAGCTCTCAGATATGCTTCACATGGCAGCCCAGTAAGTGGTTGTAGTAACAGAACTTGAGGAGACATCAGGCAAACAGAAAGAGGGAAAGGCAGCAAGGGAAGGAGAAATTCATAGTCCATTTTTGTTACTGGAATCACTTTATGAAAAAGTTTTGGTTATAATCAATTCCTTCAGTTCTAATAAAATCATAGTACACTCCAAAAGGTCCACATCATATCCAAATTTCAGGCAGAATTTAGACAAAAACAAGATGTAAATACACCCTGTAAACAGAATTACCTCCTATCTGATCATTTCTATATAGGTTAACACATTTCATGTTAATGGAGTTTCCTTTAAGCAAGGTAGAACTGAGAACAGACTCTGGCTATTTTAAAAGACTGGAAAAATAACAAATTCTATTTGAAATGGTCACAATTGGCAGACTCAGAGAGTGTGAAGGGAGCAGGTCAGGAATGTGGATCATTTGGATTGGAAAGGAAATTGACTGTAAGTGTGTGACAACAGAAAAAATAAAAAAGTTGCTCTTACTTGATTCAAGGAATGGGGAAAAACAACAATTTGCAATACCAGAAATAAAATCTACTAGTCACAGATGGAGATAAGACAGTGTTGTGTTTGTATAGACCAGACTGCAATAATGTAAGCTGCTAAATTAAAAATTTCAACATGAGAAAACTGTTGTGACAATAAACCTTTGATTACTGAGTTAATAGGAAACTTTATAGCATAACTATTTTTATTTTCTTTAAGAAAGAAACATTGGAAAAATCAAAAGAAAGTACTGAACCTTGATAAAGGAAAAAATAAATAATTGTATTTTAGTGCAGATAGCAATGTCTTTTTCTAAAGCAAAAGGATATTTAGATGATTGTTTATATCTTTTCTTTACTTAGTGCTTAATGTAATTCATCATTTATAATACATGAAGCGAACAATATATAACTGTATCCTGATAATGAGAAAAACAGACATCAATTTTCATGCAAGAAAGACCCTGTTAGAAAGGAAGCTCTTTTTTAAAAAAATGCTATTTTTTATGAATAATAGTGGCACTGATTTTCCCTTTTCACCATATTTTCTGCCACAGTTTTAATGATATTTTAATAATTACATAATTAACAAAGATAAGATGAAAGCTGTATCAAGTATTTTGTCTTTTCCAAAAATATTGTTAGATTTCTTCAAAGAACGTGGTATTTGAAAAGGTATATGTTGACCAAAAAGAAACAAAAAAAACCCTACTCCAACCCCTTTCCCCTATAAAATTGACAGCTTGGATACAGTAGGAAATGTGATGAACTATGGAAAACAGACTCATTTAAAAGTAAGTGAAGCAGAAATGTTTTCAGAATATTCCTATTACTAATGAAATTGTTTTCTCATGGCTCAGTCAACTGCAGTGATTTTTCTTGTGCTGTGAGTCTTCATTTGTACTGAACGGTGGTAGGGGGGAAGCAATAACAAACTGCATTCAGTACTTCTGAGTTGTGTGGCACTCACAGTATGAATGAGGAGACAGCTGGATGGGGAGAGCTTTCCCATAGCCTGTACACGTGTAATGTACAGACACTATCCAGTCTACATATATGAAGAAAAATGGAGGATTTCTTTATCCTCCAAGCAACCTTTCCTACTCTGTGTTCACTCTACAGTCTACATGAAAAATTATACCTAGCTTTCATCTGAGCTGAGCTGTGCTAAGGCACTGTTGTTTGAGTGATGTCAGTGTTCGCTCACTACTTATATTTTCACCTCACTGCTCATTCCCCCAGATATTTATATAAAAGAAAAAAGAGACCAGATCAATGAAATTAAAGTTCCTACTGGGAGTTCTGACACATTGTTATGGTTTGAGACCAGCGGGCAACTGAGCACCACACAACCTCTCCCTCAGGGACAAGGAGAAGAGAATAAAAGGTTCAGGAATGGAGACAAGGACAGGGAGGGATGACTCACCCATTGTGGTCACTGGCAAAAGGCAGACTCAATTGGGGAAGAAAAATAACATCAATTTAATTTGACTACCACTGTAGCAGGACGGCTGGGAAGAAGGACTGAGAGTGCTGTACAGCTAGTGAATGATGAGGACATCATGACCTTGGTCGGCCAGAAGCCTTGGGAGCAGCAAACAGGAATGTAGGAAAACAAGATAAAGATGCTGAGCTTTGTCTGAAGAAAACATGCAAGGCTACGGTTAATGGAAAACATCTGGCCGTTTCTTAAACAATGGAAAGTTTCCTACCTTGAGCTAAAAGTGTATAGAACATTATGTTTGTGCTTGTAATATTTAATTAACCAATAGGCTTAGGATAGCAGTAACTTGTAGCCAATGAGTTGTCTGGTGTATTACAGACAGAGGGTAATGACCAATCAAATGTTAATCTTAGGCGTGTGGAAAGCATGTGGAGAATGCATGTAACCAATCAAGCCTTCTGTTTATGTGTGATCAGTTGCTAGGAAGATATATAAACGTGTTTGTACCATCAATAAAGGTCTTCAATTTATGACTCTTACTGAGTTGCCAGAGTCCGTTATTCTCCTCACACAACCGCCACATAATTTATCAGCGAAACAGAATAAGACAGTAAGAAATACAACCACATCTTAAAAGAATCCTCCCTTTGCCCCTCCCTTCTTTCAGGGATAAACTTTGTTCCTGATTTCTCTACCTCCTCCCCCCTAGTGTCACAGAGGGGCAGGAGATTGGCATTACAGGCATTCCATCACACGTTGTCTCAGCCACTCCTTCCTCCTCATGGGGAGGACTCCTCACACTCTCCCTGCTCCAGGCTGCAGGAGAGTCTCTGTTGCAGTACACCTCCCTGCCTCCTCCTCCTTTCTTCCACTGACCTTGGTATTTGCATAATTATTTCCCTCACAACACCTGCTCTCAGATTCCTCTTCTTAAATAAGTTATCACAGAGGTGCAGCCACCATCGCTGATTGGCTTGGTCTTCGCCAGAGATGGATCTGACTTGCAACCAGGGGAGCCTCAAGATGCTTCTCACAGGGGCCACCACTATAACCCCTCCCCCACTACCAAAAGCCCACCCCACACAAACCCAACACAAACATTTATGTGAAAACCATGTTTACAAGAAAGTTCCTTTTCTAACTTTTTTCTCTGCTTCTTTCTGTAGTCTATTCTGCATCTGTGTAGGGTAGTGGAATAAGTGTTTACCAGACAAATGTTTATTGTAATAAGTAGTTATCAAAAAAATGTACGTTTCCTATAAAATTATTTAAAAAACATGGTCTCTCTCTGTTAGATGATGTAAAATAGAAGAAAAAAATAAAAGGATGCAGCTAACTTCTGTTTCTCCTCTTTGCTTTGTAAAAGGAATTAATAATCACAGTCAACCACTACAAAGAAATGGATCCAATCTGATCAGAGCCAGCAAAGGTATTGTGAAATCTGGAATTGCTTCAAGTCATACACAGATTCAGTTAATACTTATCCATGTATATTCCATACTAACATTTTACCCTAAACAGCTGTGCCTTAGTGCTAGTGAAAAAATAAAGAGAACTTAATTTTTTTTTCCATCCATTCTATGAATTTCCCAAACCATAATTTCCTACTGAAGCAGACATTTTCATATGTTTTTTATTATTATTTTTACGATATCTCTCTATAAGGATTCAATAGCCTCTCGGCAACATTTAACTGTACTACAGTATTCTGAGCAAGACCTTTTGACCCTGAATGAGATCTAGATTAACAGAAGTTTGCAGTGCTTTTTATTTCTCAGTTAAAAAATCAATGGTTCTTAAACTCGTGCATTACTATTTGGTTCTATGCGATTTAATCCTATGTGTGAAATGGGGCAAAATTATTTAATTCTTTCCTTTCTTATATAGAAAACCACACACTCTGTAACCTATTCTTCTAGTATAAGACAATGACACTCAGGAAATGTTCATTAGCTTTTTGGGGGGACTTTGGGATAGCTGTAGGATATTTTTTTAATATTCTAATTATCCTTGTTCCATCAGTGTGATAGAAGAGAATAAAGTAAGCAAACTGAAAATCAGAGGTCTTGGACTTTTCAGTCAGGAGCACTGAAGTCTGGGAGCACGAGATAATGATGATTCAGCAGTGTGAAAAAAGAAGATAAGAAAACCTAAGAATAATAGAAAAAATGCTGCAATGTTAAATGCTGAAGTTAGTTGGATTAAGAAATGGATAATAGAAACTACAGAAAATATTTATCACATGGAGGGAACTTCTACAGGGATCAATACTAGGACTGATGCTGTTAAATATTTTGATCAGAAATCAAGAAGAAGATGTAAAATTGCTGTTAATACTATGTTTGGACATGTTTGTAAGCTAACATTAGAGATCATGGCAAGATCATACCAACAAGGAGGGGCTATTGGGGGTGTGAAGATCAAAGGCAGCTTTGGCTGCAGTGAGCATGAGATGGTGGTGTTCAGGATCCTGGGGGCAGAGACAAAGGTGAAAATCAAGGTCATAACCATGGACTTCAGTAGAGCAGACTTTGGCCTCTTCAAAAATCTACTTAGAAATGTCCCATGGGATAAATCCCTAGAAGGAAGAGGGGCCCAGAAAAGCTGGTTGATATTCAAGGATCACATCCTCCAAGCTTAAGAGACCTCTGTCCAAATGAGTAACAAGTCAGGGGACACCAGTGTAAGAAAGACACGGACATGTTCAAAGGGGTCCAGAGGAGAGCCTTGAGAATAATCAGAGGGCTGGAACACCTCTCATGAAGAACAGCTGAAAGAGATGGAGTTGTTCAGTCTGGAGAAGAGAAGTCTCAGGAAGACCTTATTGTGGCCTTTCGATATATAAAACATACTTACAAGAAAGACAGAGAAAGATTGAGGACTCTAGGGACAGGACAAAGGCAACAGATTTAAATTGAAAGAGGGTAGGTTTACACCTGACATAATGAAGAATAATTTATGATGAGGGTGGTAAGATACTGGAACAGGTTGTCCAGAGAAGTTGTGGATGCCCTATCCCTGGAAGTGTTCCAAGTGAAGTTGGATGGGGCTCTGAGCAACCTGATCTAGTGGAAAACGACTCTGCCTATGGCAAGGATGTTGGAACTAGATGAAATTTAAAGGTTCCTTCCAACCCAAAACATTCTATAATTCTATGAAAAATGACTGAAGATCCTGGACAAACTCAAACACAAAAACAAAGCTCACAGAGGATGGAAGCAAGGATCGGTAACCAGAGAGGAATACAGACACATTGTCTGAGCATCCAGGGATGAAGTTAGGAAAGCTAAAGGCCAAATGAAATTGAATCTGATCAGGGATTTCAGAGAAAACAAGAAGGGGTTCTTTAATTACATAAGAGACAACAGGAAGACTAAGTAAAATGTGGGCCCACTGCTCAACAAGGCGGTGGACCTGGTTACACACACATGGAAGAGGCAGAAGTACTGGGTGCCATCTTTATTTCAGTATTTACTAGCATGAATCCAAGGTCCCAGAGACCAAGGTGAAGGGTTGGAGCAAGAAAGATGTGCCCTTGGTGGAAGAGGATCAGGTCAGGGAATACTTAAACAAAATGGACATACATATGTTCGTGGGCCCCAAGGGGATGCACCCATGAGTGCTGAAGGAGCTGGCTGATGACATTGCAAGGCCACTCTTGATAGTCTTTGATTGTTCATAGTAACTGGCAGAAGTGCCTGAAGACTGGAGGAAAGCAAATGTCACCCTCCATCTTCAAGAAGGGCCAGGGAACTACAGGCCAGTCAGCCTCACCTTGATCACTGGGAAGGTGATGGAGCAGAAAATCCTGGAAACCATTTCCAGGAACATTAAGGACAAGAAAATCATGAGTAGTAGTCAGCACGGTTTCAAAGGGAAGTCATACTTGACCAACAGATAAACTTCTGTGATGAAGTGACTGGCTTGGCAGATGAGAAGATAGCAGTGGTTATTGTCTACCTGGACTTTGGAAACGTCTTTGACATTGTACCCAATAAGATTCCCATAAAGAAGACTTTGTTATACGGGTTGGATGAGCAGACAGGGAGGTTGACTGAAAGCTGGCTGAATGGCCAGAAGGTGGTGAACAGGACACAAAGTCTAGTAAGAGGCCAGTGACTAGAGGTGTACCCCAGCAATCAATACTGAGTCCAGTCCTGCTCAATATCTTACTGATCTGGATGAAGGGGCAGAGACTACCCTCAGCAAGTTTGAAGACACCAAGGTGGGAGGAGTGACTGATACACCAGAGGGATGTGCTGATATCAAGAGAGATGTGCTTCTACCCAGAGGGACTTCAACAGTCTGGAGAAATGGGCCAACAGGAACCTTTTGAGGTTCCTTCGCACTTCATGAAGTGCAAAGTCTTACCCCTGATGTATATGCTGGAGGCCACCAAGCTAGAAAGCAGCTTGGCAGGAAAGGACTTGGGGATCCTGGTGGACACTGGTTTGAACATGAGGCAGCAATGCATCCTCACTGCAAAAAATGTGAATGGGATCCTTGGCTGCATTAGACATTATATTGTCAGCAGGTCATGGGAGGTGATCTTTCCCCTTTATTCAGCACTAATAAGACCACTCCTGGAGTACTGTGTCCAGTTCTGGGCTTCCTAGCACAAGACAAACATGGATATGTTGGGGAGAGTCCAGTGAAGAGGCAGGAAGATGATAAAGGGTCTGGAGCATCCCTCCCTTGAGGAAAGGCTGAGACACCTAGGACTGTTCTGACTAAAGAGCAGGCTTAGATGGAATCTTATCAATGCTTATAAGTAGCTGAAGGGAGGGTGCAAATAAAATGGAGCTAGACTCTGAATTTTCAGTGGTGCCCAGTGACAGTACCAGGAGCAATGGGCACAAACTAAAATAGAAGAGATTCCCTTGAACATCAGGAAATATGTTTTCACTGTAAGGGTGGTCAAGCACTGGCACAGGTTGCTCAGAGAGATTATGGAGTCTCCCCTGCTGGAGATACTTAACAGCCATATAGACACAGTTCTGGGCAACTGGCTTTATGTGTCCCTGATTGAGCAGGGGGTTGGACCAGATGACCTGCAGAAGTTCCTTCCAAACTCAACCATTTTGTGATTCTGTGAAGATCCCAGAATGAGTTTACAACAAACATATTCAAAGTAGAAGCTAGACACAACTTTTCAAAAGCATTGGCTATTAGATAGCTGATTAACCCAGATAAGCTGAAGAATTCCCATACCTTGATGTCTCCAAATCAAGGATACCCAGCCTTTGTGAATCAGGTTTTTTTTTTTACAATAAATATAACATATCGGCTTAAGAGTTGGATTGTGGCCTGGGACTTACATTAGTCCAGATGACCAAATGCCTTTCTGAGTGTAAAAATACAATAATAGATTAGAACCAGGCTAAGCCTTGTAGAGAACAGATTCTGAGCAATAGATGTTTTCAAGAGTGCATCATTATGTTAGGTGGGATTGTGGATGTGAATGCTGTCCAAATTACAAATTTCTCCTATCAAGGATAGTCAGATCAAGTAGCTAGCTCTAAGATGCAGGTACTATGTTTATGATTCAGTGATTTTAGGGATGTAAAGTTCAGGGGTAGAGGAGTATAATTCTTAAATATAAACTTAACACCTTGCTTTAGCAGCAGAAAACTCAAACCAAATTAGAAATACAATCAGCTTCTTATGACAGAGCCTGTTCAATATCCTGCATCCAAAGGAAAAGTGGTTTCTGAGGTTTGCCCTTTCCTCAGACAGAACTGTTCTGTATTTGAGGAGAAAAGTGCATGTCTTGGCTTCTGGAGGAAAAGCTGCACCTGAGTGAGAGAATGTATGGGAGATGAAAAGGTTTAGATGCAGGACAGGAAGCTAGGTAAAGAGGAGGCTGGCACAGGAACAGGAAAGCAAAACAGAGGCTGTTGAGTGATACAACAAATAAGACTGTAAATATGTATCCATTATCTCAGTATTAGAGGTGCAATATATGATTTCAAACAGGATGTTAGTTACCAAAAAGGGGAACCTGGGGTTGGACTAGATGACCTTGAAAGGTACCTTCCAACCTAAACTGTTCTATGATTGTATGATTCTATGAAAGTGGAAAGGATCTTGTGTTAATGAAGAGAAGTACTGAAGTTCATATGAATATTGAAAGTCAGGACAATGAACTTGTATCTCCAGAGAGTCTGGTCAATTGCTTTCATCTCACAGCCTGTAAAAATCTTTACTGATGATATTTCTTAGAACATGACAGAGCAAACAAAAGGATGAGCACAGCAGTAGGACACCTTCAGGAAACATGAGTACTGATACTGTTGGCAGACTCAAGAGAGTGAGAGGTGGAAGTAGGAATGAGATCATGCATCTACTGTGTCTTGGAGAAACAGTTCTGAAAGTTTATTAAAAAGGCAGTACTGTCTTATGGTTTTTGTCTGCAGTGGAAACAGAGTTCAGGCAACTCAAACATTTTATATTTGTACTGGATTCAGGTCCAAATATTAATTCTAAGAATTCAGGAACATTAAATCTAACATTTTAATACTGTTCATGATTAGCAGTTGTTGGCTTGAGCTAACATTTCAATAGACTGTTTTAGTTTGAGGTCCTAGACAAATCTGTTCCTATTGTTTTAACCACACCATAATGCCATTAAAATAAATGGTAATTAATTACAGATAACAACACGCTTCAGTGCCATCATACCAAGTGTTGCTATGATTGTACATTTACAACATTGTTCTAGACTTCAGAATATCATGCTTATGCTGTAGTACAGGATGTATAATGGACAGCCTGAACCCAACATTAATCATTGGTCTAGGAAATCTCAGCTGCACTACTGAATACATCCATAGATCATTGTTCACATATCCAGAGCCCTTGTAAGAGTGTCTGTGGTAAGGTCATGAAAAAAATCAGATTATATGATTCAAGTTACAATAAATCTCTTTTTCAATATATATATGACATCTTTTAAAAACAGGGAAATGATTAATGAAAATTTTTCAGATTAATGAGAGTTCCATTCCATGTTCTTATTTCATTTTTTTTTTTTCTTCTATTGGTTTAGTTCCTCAATGGGGTGAAAATTAACTAAATATTAGCACATTTCATTAGCACAATAAGATGATTGCAGCTAGTAAAGGGAGGGTGTTAGAGACAAAACCAAAGGACTTGGATATAATTTCACAAGCATTAAAAAACATTTTCCAGCATGCCCAAGACACTTAGAAATTTGCATCTTGTACTGGTTTATCTGCAAGATTTATCTGTGCTCTAAACAGGTAGGCGTTCACTAAACAGTGGACTAGCACAGCTCACAATAAGGTTGAACCTCAGGGTACAGAATGACCAGAGCCATTTGGGTAGGTTAATATCACGAGACAGGCACATTCTTTTAAAATTGAAGACAACTTCATTGTATAAACCTGTAATGCGCATGGAGTTCAATCATATTAGAAGTTATGCCCTAGAAAATCACACTTTCACATATTTTACTGATGAAGCTATAAGTTTCAACCTCTATAAAGACTTTAGCACATAATCAACCATATTGAACACTGCTGATATCCTCATAGCCTTAATTTACCAGAACTTAACCTGATAGCCAACCTTACACCTGGATTAATTTCATCCAACATTAGCATTCTAAGGAGCTGCCTTTATTGGTTATCTTAGACCTTGTTTACAGTAAATGCAGAGAAGTATGCTTTGAAAATAACTTAAATATTACATCTCTCTGGAGGCAGACTTCTGTATCAACACGAGACAATTTGAAGACTCATAATTTTAACATTTTAATGTCTAAATGTAGAATGAATTGCACTCTTAATTTTCACTTGTTGTGCAAGACTGCAAAGATCTTCACACGAACCCATGGCTAATGAAATTTTCAAAATCCTCTTAAGGCAAATCCCTCAAAGTTTTTTTAATGCTTTTCCCAAGCTAGACAAAGAGCACCTGTCACAGTGGTGAAATTTTAGCTATCCATCTGCTGACCAGTCCTTGGTGCTTACATAAGGCTCAATAGGGAAAGTAAATGCCGTGTTGATGAAAAAAAAAAAAAAAAAATCTAAAAACTTCTATTCAGTTCCTGATGGGTGATGAAAAAATATTATCGAGTTAAGGTCCTTCTAAAAGAGATGCAATTATGTTTGAACTCTGTTAGAGACCCTTCCTATATGCAACAGACCTGTCACTATGTACATCCAAATCTTTGTCTTGCTTCTAAGGCTTCTCTAAAACATATTGTAGGTGACAACACAAAAGGCTACAGGTCAATATTTCACTACAATGAACAGTAACACACATTTTATAATTTGTCTGCACTGAACATATTTAAGGACTTCAAGAGAACATTATTGATTTCAAAGATGGAATCTGTTATCAAAACAAAACAAAAATTTAAAGAAATACACACACATGAATTAATAGCATGATGAAATGTAAGAATAAGGCAGAACATGAGGTTTTCCCAGATCTGAAAAAGGTTTGAGCACAAAACAATTATTTTTTTTCAATAGATTTCTGTATCTTTTTTCTTAAGACCTTGATTTCATTTAATTATGGAATTGAAAACAAATTCTAAACATTCAACATGTCATGCAAAAAGGAAATCTTGTTATTCATCTGATACTGAACCTCATACGTATCCAATCAAAATCATGGTCTTTTCAACCCCCAGATAGTTTTGATATCATAATGAAGGTATGAAACAGAATGAATTATAGAATGGTTTGTGTTGAAAGGGACCTTAAAGTTTGTGTAGTTCCTCACAATAAAGAATTTCTTCCCTATATCTAATCTAAATCTATCCTCTTTCAGTTTGAAACCCTTACCCCTCGTCCTATTGCTACACTCCCCATCTTTCCTGTAAGCCCTCTTTCAGTACTGGAAGGCTGCTATAAGGTCTGCCCAGAGGCTTCTCTTCTCCAGGCTGAACAACTTCAACTCTCTCAGCCTGTCCTCATAGGAGAGGTGCTTTAGCCTCCTGGTCATCTTCATGGCCTCCTCTAGACTCTCTCGAGCAGGTCCATGTCTTTCTTATTCTACTGATCCCAGAGCTGGACATAGTAGTCCAGGTGGGGTGTCACAAGAGAAAATCATGTTAAGTTTGGGTATTTACTCTATCATTCTTGCACATTGTTATGATAAAAATCTTGTATATGGGCAAAGAGAAACATGCCTTAGACATATGTAAAGCCAGGAAATCATTGTCTGTGTAACCAAAATCTTAAGAGTCTAATTGTTATTAGTCTAGATTTAATTTACAGAAAAAGAAGAATGATGGATGCATAGCTGTTATACATGCCCTATTTGGTTTCTATCACTATTCTTGGGGTTATGATCACCCTCCCACTGCTCCTCTGGATCCTAGGGTCAGTGGTTTCATTCTGGCAATGTTGATGGGGGTGCTATGGCTAATCATCAGCACCCAGAGTCTTTCACTGGGAGTGATATGATGTTGATGGTTTCTTTTCACTCCAAGATCCACCTGGGGTCATTTTTATATGTTTTGTACCACACTTTTATACCTTTACTCTCTCCTTTGATCTACAGCTCCATGTTACACCTGTATTTACTATCTACGATGTAATTTATGTATGTTAGAAACTACTTCCGTATTCTCTTTGTTACCCCTAAAATCAGTTTTGTCCAGATTCATGTCTGAATTTCTTTAACTGACCATTGGTGAGTGGTTTATAGCTGTGAGGTCTCCAGTGCAAAGTCTTTGCCCCATCCCTTATCACCTCATGCCTGCCCTCCTCTGCTGCATCCTGTGTCTCCACTTCTCAAGGACTCTTCTATTTTTCAAGGCCTGCATTTCTCTACACAACATCATTGTGTTAGTCATAACTAATACATTCTGCATAGAATAACTGCTCGTTATTGTCACCTATATAAACTCTGCTTGTTTTGACTCATGATAAGCATAAGTAAATCAAATTAATTATAGACACCTGGTTAATTAGAGAAATTGCTGTCACAGATAAACTAAGTAAAACAAAGCTGCAACCAGGTCAAGAAAACTTCAGACACACCAAGGCTGACAAACCTCTGTCCTGAGACCTTGCAAACTCACTGCAAAGCTTATGACATGTTACTGCCAATGGCAACACTGCAATATGGGATTATACAGTTAAAATGTACTCAATAATTCTTCTGGGAACATTTCTTAGGAAGACATAATTAGGGCATTGTGTATTGCCCCCCAGAGAAGCCTGTTATTTCTATAAAACAACATAATTCCTTAAAGTGTAACCCAAGACATTTGGGCATCATCCCAATGAAGCCCAAAACAAAGTTTAGCTAGAAGCTTGTCTCCAAGCTCTCTCATATTATTCTAGCTTTCTGTGATGTCTTTTGTCTTGCATGTGATTTCTGTGTTGCCACTTTATCTTTAATGTGGTTAGATTGTTGGTGTTTTGACAATGTCTATAACTCTCTCTTAGCAGAATTTCCCAATTTTCTCTGCTTTTAAACAGTACCAAGTGCTTCATTACTTCTGGTTACAATTGCCTTTCTGCTATCAGGTTTCAGAATTGTAACAGTACATCTGTAACTGTCCAACATCCCTCTTCTTCAATGATTATCATTAGACCATCCATATAGGCTTTGCTTTGGAATCATTTCATATCTGTGGCCACAAGGCAAGGTACTGTGATACATATAGTGGATCCATTCCATATTTTCTTTCATTAAAATTAATTCCCTGAATAAACATAATTGCTAATATAATTGTTTTACAAGTTCTTTGCCTCAGTGGCAGTATACTTTTGAAGGTGAGTGTCAACATCAAGGGTTGAAGATGAAATACACAAAATTTGCATATTTCTCTTCTAAAAAAAAAAAATTCTTAAGTATTATGATTCTATGTTAATCTGTGCATGATTTTCACTTTTTTTTTTAACTTCACCTTAAACTCAGACATTTAACAATTTATTATTGTTTAAAAATGTACTTAATGACACATGATCCATGGTAACCGCTTCAGTGAAAATTCTTAGCCTTACAGAAAGATTTTAGCAACAGAAGATTGTTTCCCTATGCTATATTCCATTCCTTCTCTTGACCTCTTTTGCTGCCTAACGACCAGCAAATGGGGAGTTTTCAAAACTTATCTATTTTGAGATAACTGTGATTAGTGAGGTAACTTGATCCTTTAGTATGAATTCCATGAACTTTTGGTTCAGATGGCCTCACCGTCTCCCAGATCTGGAAGCCAAGTAAAATATTGGCCTTTAACAAAATGATGCTAGAGATCTAGGCATAGACAGAAGAAATGGAACAGTCAGTCTAAACCAGTCTCTAACAAATGGAGTCTAGATAGATTCTTAGATGATCAAAGGTAGGTGTCTACATCAAGATAAACTGAATAGTTGTCTAAGATCCACTGACCAAATTGTCTAAAGCTTTACTGACAATGGTGAAATTTTAAACACTCAGACACACTTAGAAAATATCCATATTACCTGCAGACACTAACATATAGAAACCTAAATTTATGTCATGGCATCTTGAACTGAAATCCATTCTTACTGCCTTAAGTCACAGAAACTTGGTTGAAGAAATTTTTACATCCTAGTACATTTATATTGAAAGTTAAAACTTCAACCCCACCAATTCTATACTGACAATCATTATTATCAGAATACTAATTTATTCAATAAGTTGGATAGTTGCTATAAAATTAAGTACTGCTTTTTGCTTCCTCTTCTGTTACTGAAAATGTAATCATAGGAAAAGAAGTAACCAAACTATCATTATAATCTGGTTGTTTCCATTGGTTAAAACAGACCTAGGTGGTACAGGATACACAGACTTAATTCAGAGCCAAATGTAATAATTATACTTAAATAAGATGTTCATCATTGCAGCTTTGTTTCTTTAAGCTTTACACACCTAGAAAGAGGGATATAAGTGTCATTCTTAAATGAGAATATGTTCTCCAAATATGGTTGCAGCTTCCAAATACTAGTCTTCCACAAAGCCAAAATTGGTAGTACTGAATTTCCATCTCAATACTAACCAACTCACAGCATATACAGTCCATCAGTATTAAGAATGGAAAAAGAAAAACATATTCATGCTCAGTTTAGCAAAGGACTCAAAGGAATCACATCAGAAGGAAGGAGAAAAATTGTTTTGTGTTTCTGTCCTGAAGTTGTTAGAATATCCACAAAATTCAGCTACATATAAAAAAAAAATCTAACACACTGTTATAGCCTTACTTTATAGCTGACATTTCAAAAACCTTAAGCTTAGCGATAATGGCACAAAGAATTTTCTGACTGGTATACTGCAGCCATCAGACAAAGAGAGATTTCTACAGAAATCACAAAAGAAAAGGACAATTACCTAGCTGGTTTTCAAGTGGGAAACATTTTACATCTATTTGCTTTAGCACTTGAGACATTTCAAACCATCTTCATAAATCTTTCTCCAGCATCACAGTGGTCAATAAAACTAAATGTGACCTTGTGCAAAATGTACTAGATTTTAATTACAATGGGGTTATGTGTTAGATTAGGGCTAAATGTATTATGCTGTCACCCAATATGTCAAGGCTGGCAAACATAGCAATGCTTGGCCTGTAGCTATTTTTTTTTTTTTTTTTCCAATCTGTATCATTGGCCTAGAGCCTGATGCCTGAAGCTTTAACTTTTTTTTTTAAATGCACTTTTTTGTCTTTTCAGATGTGAATGAGCCAAGCACCAAAATATTATGTTACTTGTCAGAAAGTGTTTGTGTGTATGTGCATGCACACACTAACTCTAATACCTAACACATAACCTATGTTGATTTTTTTTGATGTTTCAAACTAAAAAAATCACAGATTAGTCTGTATTTTCAAGCTTTCTATGTGTATATGTATGTAAGTATGTCCTATCTGTCTAGATATAGATGCACATGCTCATGTACTGATAAAAGTAGAATATATGTATATGACATGCTATACAACATTGCAGCTAATTGTGTTTTACTAGATGAAATGCTGCTGTTGGATTTTGCTTCATGAAAGCTAAAATATTTCATAGATGTAATAGTTTTAGAGCTTGTTTTCTGAAAGTCTGAAGGATGCTTCTTTACTGGGGAATTTTGGAGAATAGAGAGGGCAGGAGGACTACAGGTGGGAAAGAATTGTCTGATGAAAGCAAACTGCAAACTGACATTGGAAGTCTTGTGAGTACTTGATATGAATCAAGGTAACCTGGAATGAAAACTCTTGACCTGGAAAAGATTAGGTATGATTCCCTAGGAAATGTCAAACATCATTAGATGCTTGAGGTTAGGTAGCTCATTCACATATTTAATAAGTGGGGAAAAAGAGGAAAACCAAAAAAAAAAAAACCATATGTGAGAAACCTACCAAAACCAGGGTTTGGAAAAGAACTGAAGATTCAGAATATACTTCTGCTCATGGCTGACAACTTTTGATGTTGCAGTGGAGGGATTCCTCAGTCTGTTTGTTGTTAATGTTACTCATGAATGAAATAGGCTCAACAGCAACACAGAACCCATTATTTAAAAGAAAATAAAAGTAAAGAGAGTATGAGCCATTGGGGTCTGGCAGGATGGACTGAAATATTATTTCTGAAAGGGACTTACATTTTGACAGGCAATAAACTGATTTACATTTAGTCAACTCCTCGGTCCAAACACGGCTAATAATATAACTTTCCTTCCTCCCTTGGCTGTTTGGATTATCACTCTCCACGTAATGCTAAGCAAAGAAGACCTTGATTTTGGAATGAAACTGTAACTTTACTAGATTACAAATAATTTATAACAGATCATTCTTCTGCCTTCACCTGGCTTCCTCCCACAGCCAAAAATAATTAGAAAGTAATTAAGCCATCAAAGGCAACCCAAAACTAAATTACAGTAAATTAAGCTGCTAGATAACTGATAAGAGATTCTCAATCACTGTAGGAGGTATGGACAGAAAAGATGGGAGCAATTATTATTTTGGTAAAATATCCCCCGTGAATTTCCTGTGAAGCAATGGTATGGCTTCTGAGATCTGTACATAAAAATAATTTTAAAATATGTTTGGAATAAAGAAACTAAATACCGCCCAACTTATCAGCTGTACAGGCATTAAGAGAGAAAGTCTCCTTGAGAGGCTCATTTACCTTGTTAACTTTCCCCTCACCATTTTTCATCTACTTTAACCTTCTGTTTTATTTTTATTCTTTTTTAGCTCTGATAAGCTCACTATTTCTGATGTCTCCAAAACTATGTTTTCCGAGAGAGAGAGGGAAGGAGAGAGGGACTTAGAGGGAAAAATACGGGGTGAAGTTGAGAATAAAAAAACACCTCAGCAAGTTGGAAACAGGGGAGTGAACAGCCACTCAGACCAGGATGGAGAAAGTCACATTGAAACCACAGAATATTTTGATCAAAATCCCCGAATCTTTCCTTTAACTACTACTTTTCCTATCCATGAGAGCCTCTGCCTGCCTCTTCTACAGAAAGGTTGTCCTGATCAGTCTAGGGTTCAGTGACTGTTCCAGCTCAATATTTTCAACATGAAAACAGTATGTGCAGTCATTGCCAGAATACCTCTTTCTCTTCCTGACTTTACACTGCTCAGAGACCTAATGAAAAGTCTATAATTCTCTGTGGCATGTGGGATCAAGAAGCATAACCAACTCTTCTACCAGCTGCTTTTCTGCATGTTACTGAGGGAGAGAAGAAGGAAATGAGATGAAGTGGAACCTGTACTCTGTCAATGCACAGGGACTTGATGGCCCCATGGGATCTGGGGGATGTATGAATGCAGCTCACAGAGGTTTAACAGCAAAGCATGGACATTCCCAGATTGGCTTTAAGCTCATTAATGTTGGCAGTGTTGTTTTGACAATACAGTGCAGGTTAGCTGCTCAGATGCTTCCCCAAGGTCCCAACAAGGCTGTGCAGCATGTGTAAACTCTGAGCTCTCTGCACATCACTGCTATTAGTACCTGAACTGGATAATTTCACAATAGCTCATATATGACTTCCTAGTGAGACCTGTTGGTTTCTAAGATGTATACAGTTACATCCACCCACCACCCATGGATTTCCTGACCTGCCAGACACTATGACAGCTGTGGTCCTGCACTTTCCTTACTGGGCACTGTGTAGTAGCACCATAAACTGGTGATATCCTCTTACACACCCTTGCTGTGTCTCTGCAGCTCTGGCCAAGATTTTGAACGTATCAAATATTACTTTAAGAGCCACTCTCAAGCTACTATGCTTATGTTGCTGGCATTAGTATTACAGAGATGAAATCTCTGTGAGTTTTCCTGTACGCCTACTGAATCCACCTCAGAATTGGACCACTAAAGCATTAGGGCGTCTTTCATAATTCTGTCATGCAAAATACAAACTTCTGTAGGTAACAATGACTCTGTACTTTTCCACTCCAGGAAGCAATATGTGTTTTAAACCCCGGACATTGCAGAGAGAACAATGAATTCTGTAGCCATAGTGGAAGAAGTCTGCCTACCTGAATATTTTTGGATGATGGGAAAATTTGGGATCTACAGATCTAAAACGTATCTACAGGATATGGCCCATCACTGTATTTTGAAGTAGTAGCTTTATAATACAAGCATGAATATACAGAAGAACACAAGATCAGATCACTTCCCCTTCCCCCCCGCCCCCCGACAGCCAACATTTATAAATGATATGGCCACCCTCAAAAAAAAAAAAACAAAACAAAACCAAAACTACTGTACACTGGAAGAATGAAAACTTGTCAGCATTAAAACAAAGTGAGGAGTTGGGAATAGCTCACTGAGTAACAAAAAGACAAATTAGAAGATTGTATCCAAGAAAATTATGGAAATACTATCTTCTGGAAAGTCTTATCCATAAAGTTGCCAACAAGAAAAAATGTTCTCTGCCAACACTGGAAACAGTTGGAATGGCTGCAGTGAAATGTTTATTTCATACCAACATATCACATCAAGAACCACGAATCAGACTGTTTTACCGAAGGCTAATGGAATGGTGAGAATACTATAAACATATCAAATTAACACCAAGTATATGTTAAGATTCTTTTTCCTTCACTGTAAAGACCCCAAGATTAGGCTCTTAGGCTATGTCACTTGCTTAAAATCCTTCTATCAGTTATAGAGAGAAACAGATAGTACCCGAAGACAGTTTTTTTGTCTATGAATAGGTGTGAAATACAGGTGTCTGGTAACATTTATGTGGAAGGTTTTCCCCTCAAGTATTGACTACAGAGAGAATCTTGTCAGATAATTCACACTGTAAAACAACCTGTTAGAGAGATATAGCTGGATGGTTGTTATTACACCCATGGACTTAAATTGTAGATTATTTACATACTAGATACATCTATTCACATCATCAATATACAGATACATATAATTTATACATATACACAATAGTACCTAGAAGCCTGAAACCTGGCCCGGATCTGGAATACTAAATGCTATAAAAACACAGTCCGAGAAATGATCCCCACCCTCAAAAACTTACAATATAAATTGAAAGTGACAGCCAAAGGTGGAAATTAAGAAAATTAATTGACAAAAGACCTGATTGATGAAGATCATATAGCAGCAGAGACATGTACAAAATTGATGTCCCCTGAATCTCATCCCACTGCTTTAGCTTTTCAACACATTACTCTTCTAGCACAGGGATTAACTACAAACCTCTGGTCCTTTCCTCCAGCATAGGCCTTTCACAAGCTCCTCTGATTATCTTATCTCTTATCTCACAATACTGACTATTTAATTTCAATATTAGTGTTTATTATTCTTATGACCATCCTCTTTCTTCATTTGTTGCTGACTGTGTGCATGAAATACCTTCCCGAAGACAATATCCTTAACCATTGCTCTCATTTCCTTCAGTATCCCACCACTATGCCATAGAAAATACTTTGTCAAAGTGGTGTGAGTAGGTGACAGCTAATGATTTGTTGCAGTCTCTTCTTCACTTAGTATTATTAAAAACAATAATATAGAAAAGTGATGCAGATTATTTTTCCAATTTACTGTCACTTTTGTGCAGACTTAATGTCATGGTTTGAGCCTACTCAGCAGCTAAAAGCCACGCAGTCCCTCACCCACCCTCCCCCCACTTGGGAACGGGGAGGGAATCAGAGGGGCAAAGGGAGACTCACTGGTTGAGATAAAAACAGTTTAATAACAGTAACAGAATAATACACTGACAGCAGTATCAACAGGTAATGTACAATACAGCTGCTCACCACCCGCCAACCAACACCCACCTGCTCCCAGCCGGCAATCCCAAACACAAAGGCACCACAGCAACACTCCCAGAAGCAGCAGCCCCTCCTAACCCACTCCTGCCTTTATATAGTGAGCATAATGTCACATGACATGGACTATCGGCCAATCCGGGCCCAGCCCTCCAGCTGTGCTCCCCCGTCCCCGCACACAGGTGAGGGCACTAGGACCTGGGGAGCCCCTGGGGTCTCAGGGTGCTGCATTACTCCTCCAGCTACCAAAACGAACAGGAACTCTATTCCAGCCTGAACCAGGACACTTAAACAATACATTTCCAATAAGTATTTCCAATTTCCAGTATTTCCTTCTGGAAACTAACACAGCATCAAAACTAAAACTCTTCTGTGAAATGTAATAGGTTGTCAATGTCGTCAGAAAAATGTAAGGATGGCATTTATGTGCAAGCCTGTGGGCCGTTGCTGATGGATGTGTACCCAAATGCTTATGTCATATACAGGAGAAAGCTGGATTCAGACTGCTCCTGTGATTTAGACATTCTTACCTTGTTAACAACTTCTGTTGACTGTTTATTACTAAATAAAATGGGAGACAGAGAATGATCCCTGGTTCTGAGGACAAGTGACATGGCCTCATGTCCTCATTGATCAGGATTATTTATCTTTAGAGAAAACTAACTACATCTGGACCTTGCAGCCCTTGACCTGTCTCCTCTTGGCCTCAATAGGTTCAAAGATAAAAATATTACCTTTTGTGTTTGTTTGTTTGTTGTGGGTTTTTGTTTGTTTGTTTGTTTGTTTTGGTTTGGTTTGGTTTGGTTTTAATTGGAAACAGTACAATGATGTTATGTGTTGACTACAGATCACCACACCAGTATTTTTATAATACTATGTGGAGCCACGTGCTGCATGCCCTTCCATGTGAGGATGCCTGTGAATATAAAACCTGACAGTGCACTTGGGAAGTCTGTGAAACAGGAGGGAGCCAAAGGCTATAGGGTGTTTGAGTTTTCCCTTGGAGAGATCTAGTTAAGATGATCCAAAACAAAGCATGGGAATAAGTTTACCTTTGAATTTAAGCTGGCACTTTACACATATCCAGTGATCTGCTTTGTTAGAATTCTTAATATTTTAATAAAGAGTTAAACATTCACAGACTTTAATCTTGAGTATATTCTGACCACTTGACTAGAAAATCTTTTTCTCTGACATATATGTGTATACATTGTTTCAGATGTTAAAAGGTATAAAAGGTTACGATTTTATACCAAAATCTAAAGTTTTTTAAAATTTAAATTCTTAGTGTCTGTTTCATGATCAAAGTTAACTGAAAAAAAATTTCAGTTAGTCTGTATCAAATGGGGATATGATTCTTTATAGAAAATGAGGAGAGGTTATTTTTCCACTCACTGATGGTAAATGTCTTGGTTGTTTGCTATGGCTCCCTTGTGCTTAGTGTTTACAGAGAAGAGAAAGGAAGAAAAAAACCCAACAAAACAAAACACCAAAAAACCCTGTTCTTCAAATCTTGCATTTCAAGTATAACAATATCTGTACTTGCAAAAATACACCCTGCACTCTGTCCAGCAGACATCAAAGGTTACATTTGGGTAATCACTCCTGGAAATGGAAAATTCACTCTTGTTTCCAGTTCAGGAGAAGTCCAACCTCCGTGGAAGTCACGGCTGGAAAAACCCTGTGAAATTCTTCCAGAAGTACATCCACAGAGACCACTTTCTTAATCAAATTATCTTCATTAAGCATGAGTTTAAGCATACCTGAGGTAATGCAGACACATCTCCCAGAGTTAGTCAGAACCATGAAGGGAAAGGCTGAGGAAACAGGAATTTTCTGAGGGTTGGTATTGTCCATTACGCTCAGAAGATAAAGGCTAAGAGAATACTCCAAGCCAGTATGTCTGCCCTGCTCTTTCTCTTCTCGGGGTCTACCTATGCCCAGTTAGAAACAGGAACTTTGTCTAGATGGACTCATGATCTGAAACAACACTTTTGCTTTTTTATGTTTTTAAGGGATAGCTTATGACAAGAAATTCAGTGAGCAGCTCTTAAGCTGTTGACCAGAAAGTCTTGGAGCTGTTATGGAAAAGTGGTAAAGCAACTCAAAGAAAAAAATAATGACAAAAAATGCAACATTGCTGTTACTGATTTCTTAACGATCAATCTCTTGGGATGTGTAGGGGCTATATTCCCCTCCACCTCTTTAAGTCACCAGTGACAGTCTACACAGCAACATATGTAATAGCAACACACTCTTTATTTTAAAATGTTTCCTTTAAGAGATAAAGCTTCTGAAGAGAAACCAAAGGCTTTATTTATCTTGGGCATTGGAAAGCCAACACAACTTTCTCGTACTCAATTATTTACAATGAAAAAAAACGGGAACTATTATCCGCAAAGCCTTCAGAATATTATAATTAAAGGAGACAGGCTTGAAAGAGGATTTCACATTTCTTTCTATAGCTAGTGCTGTCAACTGAAGGGGCTACAGTACTTTCCTATAGAACCAAAGCTGCTCAGAGTCACATAACACTCAGTGATTTAAAAGCCCACACCCACAGCTTTCCCTCTTGCATCACAAATGGATTGACAATGACAAGTGAATAAGATTAGCGCCTCATGGGGAAAACCTTCAGTTTAAATAAATGATAAAACTATTTATCCTCCTCTAGTTCTTTCACTTTCTCCCAGGAGAATATATGAAGTGCCCTGAAATCCAGCTAGCTGAAATAATAATCCGAGCTTCAAGTTGGAAGCTGTTAGATTCTAAAAGACCTTTCTTTTTACACTTTGAACCTACCTTATTTGTTCCCAAAGCCAAAGAGATATTTTGCACTTCATTTGCTCAAACAATTAGAATTTTTCTCTCACTCATTAGATTCTGGATAAGCAATTTTTAATGTTAATTTCAAGTAAAGATTTTTTTCTTTTCTTTCCCACAGAGTCACCACACAAAAAGAAATAATTTCTAAGCAAGTTTGTGGTAGATTTTTTTCAAGCTTTAACTACATTACATGGTAAAACAACTAGTTGTGCCTGAATCTATGATTCAAACTATGTTCAAAATGTTTCTCAATAATGAAGCTTAATTACCTTTCATATTCCAAGGCTGAGCCCCTCATAGTAAAATAATCTTTAATGTTTAGACATTGTTCTATTAAGTGGTAAACACTTAGCCCAAAGGCAAAGAGGAGGATTCTCTTTGTTGCATTTAGAAGTATTTATACATCTGACATGTTACCTCCAATGAATAAAACATTAAAACAAAGCCAGAAAGATTACTTTTCTGCTGTTTAAAGGGAGGGTGAAAGGAACATCCAGTTAGGATCTTTCACCTGGCCCTGGGACCAACTGGTCTTAGAAAGCTGACATCTGCACAGATGAATGGAGCCAAGCAGGCCTAGGAAAGATGTGGCTAGGATTGTGATTGGGATATTGGGTAAACTTTATTCTCTGAAGTACCAAATCAGGTAGCCAGGTATACTCACAAAAAGTTCTTCATCACTGAAAAACACATGGTATACAATGGCAAAAATGGAATACTTGTCTTCTGAATTACAAGTTTAGTTGTGTTCAATCTTGCCATGAAAGACTATCTAGACATAAATATAAGCAGAGACAGAGAAAAGAACTACAGATATGTTATGGTAACAAAACAGCTATATCAAAAAACAAGTGGCAGAGACTGAGAAAAAGAGGCACTAAAGCTACACGAGGTCACCAAATCCTAGAAGATGGGAGAATTCAGCACCTCTGGGGACAACAGACACCAAAGGCCTTGTCTTTATGAGACCAGTGACACTGCAGGACACTACAAAGAAAGTAAACAGAGCCTAGGGAGTTCAGATAGTTCAGTGCCAACTTTTGAAAAATTGTATTTTTGCCAGATTATAAAAAGTCTGTTTTATATTTAACATTGAATTTTGTAAGGAATAGAACAGCTAGCAATTTTCAGTAATACAAAGAACAGAAAGAGAACAGGTTTAATAAAATTACTTTGTCCTATATGTGTTATTGGCAACATCTATACTTCAGTGAATGAATCAGACTGAAATGAGGCAAATGGGTAGATAAAATAAAAAGGTGAAAGGAATAATAGAATAAAATACAGGAACCATGATTTGAGTAACCAATACTTGAGGGGCGGAGTAAAAAAAGTATGAGAAAGACCATAGGAAGGACAATGGCAAGGACAGAAGAATAAACAGATGCTATAGAGGAAGAAGACACTATAACTGTTAAAGTACAATTAAAAGTTCTGTGGCACCTCTTAATACCTGTGATATTATGAGCCCTGCACCTCTGTGTTTCTTTGTTACCTGGAATAGATCTGTTATCTTCAGCAAAAGCTGTAGCTCCATCTTTTCCCCAAGGCAAAATCTATTGACTTTGAGTTACAGTTCTGATAATAAAGAGGAAATTCAAATTACAACTGTGGTGCTGGACACACAAATTACACCTGTAGCTAGTCATCAGGGCAGAGCCTGTGTAAGTACTCAGGGCATGTACTTGTTAATTCCCACAGTGTTCCATGAACTCCCAAGTCATCTCATAGATTACAATGTACTGATTTGAGAAAATAGATTCTTTTGAGACAAGGTAATGGACTGAACTCTTAGATGGCTTCACAGCAAGACATTTGACTCATAGCTAAAGGAGTGCTCCAGATGGAAATTTCAGATTCACCCATCCAGGTCCTAGATCTGCTGATCAGCAGTATCTATGTGCTTTTGTGTGCTAATTAACATCCTGGTTGGGCAATCTGGCCATCCTGAAGATACTTCAAGGAAATTCCTGCTGCAGAATTATCAAACTGAACACAGATAACATGCTTATAAGTAGTCAGTTGGATTTGTTCCTACAGAGGCAGGGAGAATCACATAGAACAGCCTTTTGTGTACAGTTGTACTGGCTTTGGCAGCAGTAGAGTTAATTTTCTTCAAAGTAGCTTGTATGGGGCTATGTTATGGACTTGTTCTGAAAACAGTGTCTCTACTGTAGAGATGTTTTCATTATTGCCAAGCAGAGCTGACACAGTGTCAAGATATTTTCTGCTTTTCACACTGCCCCACCAGCGAGAAGGCTGGGGGTGCACAAGGAGTTGGTAGGCAGGGGTTTGAGGAGTCTCATCAGACGTAGATGAAGTTGAATTCACTCCTCTGGTGAATTACTGCCTGACACTTGTCTTCTCATGGTCTCAGTCTCAATTTGAGGCATTCAGTATCTGAGCTGTGGAGGTGCTGAGCATGATCAGTGGTATGAAATCTCAGTGGGAGCTTTGATATTGACACGTACAGTAGCAGACATTCTGAAAACTCAAGTCAGAGTTTTTAGGGTTTTCTAAGACACAGAAAACTGATATCTTTGATAGTTTTGAGGTGTATAATAGTGCATATGATGTAATTAATGATCAATAATAACAATTACACAATTCTGATAGGAAGACACATTTCTGCTGAGTAGTTCCTGTGTCTGATACTGAAAAAGGAAATGTTATATAATCCTGAAATGAAAAATTACCTCATACTCATATGAGCCTGAATGGGGTTACATAAAACAACTTTAACAGTTGCATTTCCTCCCTTTTTTTGTCTTCAGTTTGTCTTCTTGAAGTTCTTTAACAGAAAAGCTTTTTGGTTTATTTTTGGACAACTTTTTTGTAATTTAAAAAACATTTATGCATGTATTTTTGCCTCAAACCTATCTACTGTCTCCTTAGGCATCCCCAAATTTTTGCTGGCACACACATGTTAAAAAGCTCTGGACTTATGCAAGAACCTGACTTGATTTATGGATCATCTCCTGTTCAGTTTCCTTTTTACATGTTCAAGTCTTAATTGCTGAGGCACCTCCTTGAAGCAAACTAGGTATGTTAGTTTGGAAATGGTATCCCATTTTCCACAAACAGTGACTTTATAAGACTCCCAATTTTTTTAAAACTGTGAGGCAGGGATCTGTTTTTTCCCCTACTTTCTCTTTTTCATACTCTAAATTCACTTTTATCCTCTGGGAATAGTACGGAGACTTGCAAATTCATTTAAAAAAAAAAAGTTTTAAACAACTGTAATAATATAATAATATCATAATTACTGTTGATCATTAAAGTATCATTATTTCCATCTTGGGTTTATTTTGCACTGGTAACTGAGAGCAGTATCTTTTCTTCATTGTTGTCCTTGCCCTTGAAATGTGATACTCATGAGAGACAGCACTGGAGAAACATTGACATGCAGTAGCTGGTAGTCCTGTCCTCCTTTTACATATGCATCTTGTGTATGACTCGATTCCCATCTTTTGAAAGGACTTCTTCTGCAATTTAAACAAAGACACTATCATTTCATGAAATATGTTCTCCATTCTTTTCCAAGAATTGACAGTGGCATATAATCCAGTGCTGATTTATGTTAAATTTATGCAGAAAAATACTTTTGTATACTTCTTGAATAATTGTGTATATAATTATTAAGCTTCTGGCTTTTACAACCTCTGCAAAAAGATTGATATTTGACCATTCCTGCTTCAGCTAGGTTTAGCCTCAGCCATGATGTAAACAGTCTGTGATCTGACAGAATATTAATCTATTCATCAGACTACTCCCTTGGGGTGAATAATTCTTTCAGTCTTAAGAATAAAACAAGTCTCTAATGTTTTGTTTAGTAAATCACTTAACAGGAGGTCACAATGGATGTGTGTCCAGGTTAAATGAAATTTATTATTAAGTAAGTATAGACAAGCCCTCTTGTACACATTCCTAATTTGGGTGAAGAACACTTACCATCAAGAGTCATTGCATGCATAATGGGAATCTTCCACATGAAGTGATTTCCCTTCTTTAAATGCAGGGGTTTGCGAAGACTGGTAGGCTTTGAGGGCATGATACTCCTAACAGATCGATTTGCATAGCTCTGTGTAAGCTCAGGTCAGGGAGAGGGTTCATTCTCAGCTAATTTCACAAAGTGGAGAGTATCATATTTGTTTTTAGAAGGTGTAGCTCTGAATGCTTTTATATTTATTAAAATTGTATTTTAAAAGAAGATAATTTTGCTTGATTTAATTCATCTTGATATCACAGCACTGCACACAGAGGTCTAATTAACAAGTGGCAGTGTCTTGTTTTCAGCCATCGGGATCCCATAACAATGGGAACATAAGTATTCATCAATTCCTTCTGACAGAAAGGGAAACACTGTCTCCCTTTTAAAGCTGGAGATACAGGCACAGGACAAGGGCATGAACCATGATGTAAAGGGTCTGTAGAACTGCAGATGCATGAAACCAAGTCTTCCCACTCCTGATCTAGCACCTTAAATATGGTATCATAAATTAACTTCAAAAACCCTTAAGAAAATGTGCCTTCTGCAACATCTGTTTAGATTTCTTTCTACATCCAGGATAATATTTTCTTAATCTATTTCTAGCCTTTTTCTTTCCTTCCTTTGGTTGTTTTTTTTTTTTTTTTTTTTTTTTTTGTTTTGTTTTGTTTTGTTTTTGTTTTTGTTGTTGCTTTTTTTGTTTGTTTGTTTTTTGTTTGTTTGCTTGTTTTTTTTTCATTGCATATTCTGTTTTTATTATCTGCCAGAAACCAAGAAAGGGAACTCAGATATGTGTGCATCTCAGACAGCATTAAAAGAAGTGTTAAGCAGATTAGTTTAGTAGCAAAATACTTATAAAATCTTTGTCAGTATTCCTTGAACAAATTATATAAATCCAAACCCATGAGTTAACAGGTTAGAATTAAGTGGCAGATTAAAAACAAAAACAAACATACAAAACAAAACAAAACACAAACAAACCCAAACAATAACAAAACCACACCACTGCAAGTTGTTATTTCTTTCTAGGTAACAGTTGTTAATGTCTTCTTGCAGTCAGTAAGCTCAAGGAGAGACCTCTCCTATTTTTGTTTTCCAGACCTGGGCTTAGTTAATGTACAGCAAAACAGCTTGTCACAAAGCAAGCCATTTTTCCCCCAGATATGATGGATTTTGTTCCAATTCTTGTCACAAAATTATAAAACTTGGAAAAACATGACCAAGTGTATCAGCTGCCCTGCTCAGCTGCTTCCTCAATGCATTGTAATAATGATGCAGCCGCTGCCTGTATGTTGTTTTTTCCCTTATATCTCCACTGACACCTTCAGGGCCTCACCTCTGCAGCTGGTAACATAAAGAAGTGAGAAATGACCTCAGAAAGAAATGTAAAGAGGCAGCAGAAGCAACACTCTGCAGTCCTCAGGGTGCTCGGTAGCTAGGCAGCTGGTGTGAGCCCCTTTTTCCTGTCTTTTTCTTTCAACAGAGCTCCCTTCTCTTTTGTTGATTTTTGCTTTCCCTTTTTCATCAAGCTTTCTTTCTCATTGATAAGACCTTGATCCAACACATACGTATTTGCTTAATTTTCAAGCAATCCTGATAACCTATACCAGGAACAGGTTCTCATATTTGTTTTTGAAATGAGGCACCTTTCTCTCAATTTTCCCTTATTTTGTCTACCTATATTCCTTATTTTTGTTTGTTTGTTTGTTTGTTTTGTTTTGGTTTTGTTTTTTGTTTGTTTGTTTGTTTGTCTGTGTTTTTTTTTTTTTTTAATTATTTTTCTTATTTTTGTTTTTAATTCTTTATTTTTCTCCCCCCCACAAGTGCTGGACTTGCTACTTTATCCTCATGATCTGCTTCTCTGACATACTGTAGAGCCCTGAGATCTGTCCTGATATCTCTATTCCTTTGTTATTATTTTCTTGTACTACCTCTCCCTGTGATAGGTGTTTATGTGATCACCCTGCATAACCATATCTTTTAACCCAGCTTCTCTGATCATTTTGTAGTTTGTGCAGAGTGCAGGAAAGAAGGGGGAGGATTCATGATTTGATTTACAGGTCAATCCTGAATCTTCATGAAGAAGTACCTTTATCAGTCACATTTTCTTGACTTTTCCACATGAGATTTAGTTTGCTGTAAATCAATCTCTAAACCTCAGGGCTGAAGTATTACTATTAGGAATAAAGCATTATTAAACACACACACAGACACACACAGACCCATGCACACATACACAATGTTGTAACAAAATTTTTCATTTTTTATTTCAGTTTTGCATTTTTCCTACTAAAATATGCATAAGAATCATATCTATAGCAAATGGAAATAAACCAAAGATCAGAATTTGCATTTAGTTTTGTATTCAGCTTGGTTTTGCAACCATCTTTCTAGTCAAAATTTAAAAGGGTTGAGGATTTATGTTGTTGCTTTTTGGTCCTTGGGGTGTGTTTTTGTGAATAGAAGTGCAAGAAGCATGCCTCAGTTCCTTTTTTTTTTTTTTATGGAATAAAGCCCCAAACATATATTGCCTTTAACCTACACCTCCTATTCCATACCGTAACACTGGCTTTCTGAATGAATGCCAATTGCTGAAAAGTCTTGTCATGTCGCTCCTCAATTCTTATAAATTGAAATACACAATCAGGGTGGAAGTTCCAGAGCTTATCAATAGAAATACTTTAGTTCTAACAGAATGCCCCAAAGAAGCAGAAGCATTATCTTTGCTTCTGTAAAATTCGTCATCCCGAGCACACTTTAGAGTTAATAGCATCCCAGAATAACCTTTATTTTGGAACAGTAATTTGGTTATAGAATCATAGAATCATAAAATCATTCAGGTTGGAAAAGTTCTTTAAGATCATTAAGTCCAGCTGTTAACCTAGTACCGCCAAGTTCACCACTAAACAATGTCCCTAAGCACCCACATCTACACATCTTTTAACTACCTTCAGTGATGGTGACTCAACCACTTTGGTGGGTAACCTGTTCCAGTGCCTGACAACCCTTTTGGTGAAGAACTTTTTCCTAACATCCAATCTAAACCTCCCCTGGTGCAACTTGAGGCCATTTCTTCTTGTCCTATCTATCACTTGCTACTTGGGAAAAGAGACTGGCACCCACCTCACTACAATCTCCTTTCAGGTAGTTGTAGAGAGCAATAAAGTCTCCCCTCTGCCTCCTTTCCTCCAGGCTAAACAACTCCGGTTCCCTCAGCTGCTCCTCATGAGACTTGTGCTCTAGATGCTTCACCAGCTTCACTGTCCTTCTTTGGACATGCTCCAGCACCTCAACATCTTTCTTGTAGTGAGGGGCCCAAAACTGAACACAGTATTCAAGGTGCAGCCTCACCAGTGCTGAGTATAGGGGAACGACCACTTCCCTAGTCCTGCTGGCCACACTATTGCTGATACAAGCCAGAATGCCACTGGCTTTCTTGATCACCTCTAGGTCCTTTTCCACTGGGCAGCTTTCCAGCCACTCTTCCCCAAGCCTGCAGTGTAGGAAGGGGTTGTTGCGATCTAAGTGCAGGACCCGACACTTTGCCTTGTTGAATCTCCTACAACTGGCCTTGGCCGCCCATCAATCCGACCTGTCCAGATCCCTCTGTAGAGCCTTCCTGTCCTCAAACAGATCAATATTCCTGCCCAACTTGGTGTCATCTGCAAACTTACTGAGGGTGCACTTGATCCCCTTGTCCAGATCATTGATAAAGGCATTAAACAGAACTGGCTCCAATACTGAGCCCTGGGGAAATCCACTTGTGACAAGCCACCAACTGTATTTAACTTCATTCACCACCACTCTTTGGGCCTGGCCATCCAGAAAGGTTTTTACCCAGAAAAGAGTATACCTATCCAAGCCATGAGCAGCCAGTTTCTCCCTGAGAATGCTGTGAGAAGTGGTGTCAAATGTTTTACTAAAGTCTAAGTAGGCAACATCCACAGCCTTTCCCTCATCCAGTGAAGAGGTCACTTTGTTATAGAAGACCAGGTTAGTCAAGCTCAGCCTTGGTGCGGATGTGGGGCTGGCTTGGAGCCAGGGGAGATTCGAGAAACTTCTCACAGGGGGCCACCCTTGTAGTCCTCTCCCCTGCTAACAAAAAAAAAAAAAAAAAAACCACAACTCACTAAAACCCAGGACACACAGGGAATGCAATGAAATATCACAGGCTCATTTCACAGCCACTACCAACCAGTAAAGTGTCATGGGTTAAACTACACTTATCCTAAGTGCTGTACAGAAGTCATGCCCTCTAATCAGAATGATAACTTGTGTAACAATACAGTATGATTAAATTTTATAAAATTGTCTTATTGTTTAGCCTTAAATGGGGAAAGGTATCTGCCTGGAAACAAAGCCTGCACATAAATCACATTGATCCTAATTAGACAGAGCAGTCAAGATGATGCAGGGACAGTTTAAAGGCAAGGGGCAGAGATATCTCCTGTGAGGGAGACCAGATGCATCACAAAAAAGCGTCAAGGCTGCATTGTAACTTCAAGAGATGAGCCCTTGAGTGTATAAGGACAGGATAGAGATGCTCCTGCCAGACACCCAACCTCCCCAGGGGCCAGTGGTGACCCATCCTCAGATCCACCAGTAGATTGCTAAAACTGACAGTAGACAGTCATACAGCAGAGAAATAGGGAATTATGTTCCTCAGAGAGGGGACATATTTGTGTGCATATGTGCATGTATGTTTATGCGTAAAACTGCATACTGTGTCCCAAGGAGACAGCTGTACTGACAGTATGTGCAAATTCTTGTATTATTTTCCAGCTCTGCAATGCTTCCGCTGCCCTTACCCACTTTTGTCATAGGGAATTAAAAGTTGTGTTACTGAAATTTTGAAGGTACATTCAGAGTTTATATTCACCACCCTGCAACAAGTGCCATCTGTTGATAGTCTGCCCTGCAAATTCATCCATAATTTAGATCATAATTGTACAAAAATCAGTTTTCCTAAAGCTTGTAATGATTATCTGAGAAAAGGGAAAATCCTAATTGGATTGTAAGGCCTTATGTTGTTATCCAATGCCCTTTGTAGTCTTTGAAACATAGAGAAAAATGGACAAGTCCTATCTCCAAGGAACAGCACAGAGGACTCCCCTTCTGAGGCAGGTGGCAGGTGATTTTATATATCAACTTTTCCTGTTGAAGAAGATAATGACTTTGCTCTTTTAATGGAACAGCAGATGAAGGTTATCCAATACACATGCTATACACAACATGTGAACTCTTATTGTCAATCATCAAGTGTCTTTCCTGGAAACCTTTTATTATACCCAAGTTGAAAGATAAAAGAAAATGCCACTTAATTTCAGGAGCTGGCATGATTTTGCATGCACTGCCTACTCCCTGATCTCCGGTATACGTTATGCAGCAATCTGTCATCATAAAACTCTAGAGGGTCTCATGTGTCATTGACTATGAGTGGTGATTTCTCTAGTATGTGAATACTTAATGTGGAGCTCCCGAAACCACAATAATTTTAATAAATGTGGTGGATAACAGAGACAAGCAAATCCAAACAAAACAAACAAACAAGAAAACACATTTGTCTGTCGTTTGTTTGGTTTTTTTTTTTTTTTTTTTGTTGTTCAGTTGAGTGTAACACAGAAGTTAAATGTTCTCAGATGATGCAAATTAATGCAGTCTCACTAAACTCAATGAAACAGCTTATTCACACCAACTGGTCACAGCAAAAAGGTTTTGAAAGAGGTAAGCAGCCTCGAATGACTCAGAATTGACTTCTACTGTTCAATTTAACCACCCTACTGCTGTCAAGGGATGTCTCAGAACTCTCAAAGACATCAGGCAGTATGAGACTTAATAAAATAAATTTTTCTACCATATTTCCTAATATTAATGAAACACTATATTGATTCTGGGACAAAGGTATGTTGTAACTATTCTGCTCATGGCAAAACAATCACTCCGAGTTAAAGGGAGCAGCAGACAATGCTGGCTAATGAGATGTTAATAAAAACTGGTCAAGTAAGGATAATTTATGCAGTCCCCAACTGATTTTGGATGCTTCCTAATGTGCCCAAAATGACTAGACTCATAAGAAATTATGTCTACATGGTCCAGGCAATGATGTTAGCTGTCTTAGGAAAAATAAGTTAAAGCCCAGTAAAATATACATGTACATAAACTATGAAAGTATCAGAGAAAAGGATAAAGTTTCACTACACAAGAAATCTGTAGCAAGCCACAAGGGTGTTAGATAAAAATAATGTAAAGAAAAGAGATTAAATTAAAATATTACTTTTCTCTGATTTTATGATGGCTGATTCAGTAGCTAAGCATTTGAAAGATGCACTGCAATGGATTCTTTAGTCAGTGTTAGCCCATCAATACTTAGTTTTTTGTAGAAAAGTGTTGAAAACACCAAGTGTGAAAGCACTGGCAAAAATAGGTGTCATCAAATGGTGCTGCAGGTGCAGATCAATGACACAGCTGTCAAGTGGATTTTAGTAATCCAGATCTGTTTGTGGATCAGGCCCTTTGGTTCCTCTCTGTCCATGCAATATGTTATTGTATTTTCAAGCTTGATTTCTGCTATTAGCACATTATTTATGCAGATCATTTTAAAATACAATTAAAGTACTTTTTTATACCCAAGTTTTATCACCCATGACTAGAAAGAGTATTACTGATTTAGCTGAAGAAGGGTAAATGATTAGTTATGATTTCTGAAACTTCAAACTCAAGGACATAATGTCACAAATATCTCTATAGTTGCATGAAGACAGGCACCTGAAACACAACTTACTTCACATAAACCACAGGTCCACCAGATCCTGATCTTCAAAGACTGTGTGTTGCAATGGCCACAATTCATTCAAAGGTGTGGGGAGTTGCACACAATAAATGGTTCAGTGGGATGACTTGCATCTTTTTAAGTACTGGTTATTTAAGTACTGGCAGGCCAGGAGACTCAGACTGACAATGTGATGGAGAAATGAATACTATTTTAATCATAGCATTTGAGTAATAACAAACTACAGTGGGTGGCAAAGATGCGTGAGTACTATATGATCGAAAATTAGAAGCATAAGCTCTGAGCCCACATCTGTTTTGGTGCCTGAGGCATTTTTCTAAACTTGACACTCTGTAGAAGTGATTCTGTCTGGAAATAAGATCTTTTGAAACAATATTTTTTCACAGTAAATAAAAATGTATCTTTATTTCCATATGCCCTCTCCAGAGCATCATGTGGATTTGTTGTCTCACAGGTCTCTGTGTCTAACAATTATTTGTTCCACTTACAGCAGGGTACTCATACAGGAAACCCTTATCGCTTCCCAACCAGAATCTGAATTTGCTAAGCCATTATAGGAGAAAATTAAAGCTCCCACCTTTTTTATTTTCTGTATCTGATTTGGTTTATAAAATTAAAAAAAAAAAAAAAAAATCACCCCCCCTCAAAAAAAAACAACTCTGCACTGGTGAGTAGAATTGAGAATGTGATTACTTCTATTTTCTGTGTTTCATTCTCATGCAAATCAGGAAGCTTAAGTTTCAGCAGTTACTAGAGTATTGCTGTATAATCACCAGTTTTATTTACTGAGAATGACAACAGTTTGTGAGAGCAGAGGCTGGAAGGATAGAAAGGAAATGGGACAATTGGGGTTCCTAACTCACAAGCACACATTCAGAATATTATCAAGTTAAGGCTGAAATAAGACTTTCCCTAAATATCCTCTTCTCTCCCCTTCTTTTCTTCATACTTAGGTGATCAGGACAAGTAAATCCTGTTCAAATAAGAAACCACAGCCATACATTCAAAAGCATTTATTTTCTGACCATCTTGACATTTATTCATTTCATAAACCAGCCATTAAAGGGATATCATTGTCATTAAATAAGGTACAGTTCTGTCTATCTATAGTGCATAGGACAAATGCATTGGTCAACATTTTGCATTAGACATTTATAAATCTTTTATCTCTATAATTTATGTATTCTGACTCCTTCTGAAACAGAGAGAAAAGAAGACTTGGTCATATGTTAAAATTTAGGTGTCTGTGGTTTGTTTTCCTTTAGCAACTTGCTGAGGCATGGCGGCAAAATTATATATGACCTTTAATACTGATATACTGACAGCTTTAGTTTAATTTATATAATATCCAATAATACTGAAAAAAATCAGAATTTGGTTCATTCACTCCTTAAATCCAGAAAGGTTCATATTCCATGATGCACAGTATTTGGAATGACATTTTATTAAAATAGTTGTTGAGCCCTGATGAGCCTGACAGTAGCAAAGAAGTGAATAAAGAGGTCATGAATTTTTTGTAGAGATGAAATCAACCTGTAACGTTCATGAATAATTCACTGAATTTTGAAAGGAAAACCTTGGGAAACATCCCATCAAAGCATTCTTAAGATGGATTGTCATGAACACTTATCTACTGGACTTGAAAAACTATCATGATCTTGTTTCAAACATATGTACGGGATCTTTCTTGCAATAGTGCTTGAGCCTTGAGTTGTTAGATAAATGGTTCCTTCAAGTTGCACCTTAAAATTCACTTCTGCTATGAATTCCACCAAAAAAACCCACTAGATAGTAGAAAGACAGATGAAATGTTGTGGGATTTTTATGATGGTTTGGTTTAATTCAGTTCTTTTTTGGACAGGTTCAGTTTTCTAAGGTATCCACATTCACAAACAGTTAAAACATAAGACCTATGGATGACCTGCTTGACAGAGAAATAGATCTAGAACATCCAAAATACAATAAAAAATATGTTTAGGCAACTAGTAAGGTCTGATCTATATAGTCAATGACATCTGGAAAGAAATCCAGAGTAGAAGCCTGCGTTTGGACCGTTGTGTAGCAAACCAGACAGGAGCTTAACTGTTTATTACACCAATAAGTGTTGCTAGACTGTCTTCTTGAGCTATATCCAACCATTTCTGTATCTTACACTGTAAGGTGTGAGTGAATTTCACTGAACCTTGCCTACTAATCTGAGGTTCTAGACCACTATATTGAGACACTTTGTACCTTAGGACCTCTTAGTAGAGTAGAAGACAGAAAGACACCTCCACAGACTGAAAGATCTCAATTGCTTCATCACTTTTTGCAGGTGTTTCTTGCTCTCTCCAAGGAGTGCTGAAGAAGCCTGAAATGTTTCATGAACACAAATAAGCAGCATGCATCCAAACCTCAGATCTTTAGTGCAAGTTATTTCCTTTTTTTTACATATAGAATTATTTTCACGTAGTCTGGTTTTGATTCATGATTGAGCTGTTCTCACCTTGCATCATTAACAGAGCAATAGCCATCTGATCTTAGCCATCTAAATTGGGATAGCTCATAGGGACAGTGAGGTACATCCCCATCAGAACCTTGCTGAAATTTTTGTTTGGCATTCTGTCTTAGTAATCATGTGCATCAAGTTTCCAAAGCTGTATTTATTTAATTTATTTCACTAAAGAATTAATATGCTACGGAGTTCACAAGTACATGGAGGTGTCACACCTGTGCCTGGGTTGTGCCCAGGTTAGCCTGTGGAAGGGATGACTGAAACCCATCCCAAAGATCTGCTTTCTTAGTTGTTTGTTGTTTTGTTTTATTTATTTTTTTTTTTTTTTTTTTTTTTTTTCAGCAACCAGGGCACAATACATAGGAAGTATTTGAAAATGAACAAAAGTTGTCAGTGGTGATTTTCCTGGTTATTCCTAAACTGGTCTGTATCAAACAAAGCTAAATGTGAAAAAGGAAACAAGAGAAAATTACAAGGTCCTGACACCCTGGGAGTCCTGTGATTTTGTTCTGGAAGCAGTTGATGAATATTTACCATACAACTGTGTGCTTCAATGGTAGCTGATTTTTTGTACACTATCTTGTGTTTTACAGGCATGTGCATATAAAATTTTCTTTAGAGATCCCTAGCAGCAAAAAAGCATTAAATATGTTGCTGGTCTAAGCCACTGCACATGAATCATATCTGAATATATTTAGACCCACCATATCCTTTAGCATCCCTTTAGTGTTCCAGATATTTAACATATATATAGAAATACAATAAAAGTCAAAATGTCAGAAAAAAATCACAGTAATCTCAGTTTGGGGATTCAATTTGAAAAATACAAAACAAAACAAAACAAAACAAAAAAACAAGAAAAAAGTGAGGTGGAAGGGGAAAGGTATGGGAGGGGAGTTCTGTGCTCTCCCCTACTGAGCTGTCTTTAGACATTACAAGTGGGTCCAAGAAAAACTCTCTCTTTCTTCACCTGCCACCAAACTCTCCATTCCCTGAACTATTTTTGACTGCATCATCAGGCTTTCCAGAATTACAACAGATCCTCATCTTACTTGTTGATCTACAAGGCAGGAGGGTTTCATGCCCTTTTCAAGGAAAAATAGTTCTCATTCCCAGGTGGAAGACAGCTTGGAGGTACCTAGGCTGCCTGAGTCACCCATTCTGTGGGAAGGGGGAGTACAGTGGGATACCTGTTGTTAATGGGGTGCCAACATCATGACGGCACATCTACCATACCCCCATTAAAAAACAGGTGGTGTTGGGGACGATACTAGGAAGGATCATTGCCTTTCCCTCATCCTAGTTCTCTGAGATATGTGTGTTGCAGCTCACAGTGATGTGACAATTTTGAAATATGGCTGGAGTTTAATCCCAATTTATTAGGTGTTTTTATTTTCCTTTACAGGTTCTATGTTGCTCAAGACTTCTTTGATAATCTAAATGAAAACAAAAGAAAACAAAACTAAAAGGGATTATAAATACTGACATTTACCTCAGTAAAAAATTACTTTTAAGTGTTGTATTTTTGCAGCTATGCTGAACCATGGAGACAAATACGTTCAGATTGATGCTTAAAGTTTGGTACCTACATCCACAGAAGAAAACAAGATTAGTTTTGAGCCTTCAAAAGCAGCTGCCCTTTAAAAATAAAAAAGTGCCTTGCTGCAGCTGCTCGTTAAAAATAAAATAAGGTCAGAAACCCACCTTTTATTTAGACACATATATGACCTGGATTTCATAACAATTTTACCATTGGCAGTCAGACACTTCAGAAATGAGGATAAAAATAAAATTATGCACTAAATTTATTTCCACTGTCAAAGACTAAAGAGCAATGTGTTTCTTGTTTAGTTGCAGCATGTAAAAAGAAGACTGCATTAATAAGAATATTTTTTATTATATTCTACATGTATGCAAGTTGCTAGACAGCTGGGAAGGACGGATAACTAAAAGAAAGGAAGATATAAGCAAGAGATTTTGCTCCTATTGAAACAGAAATTAAGAAAAATTTATTTTTTCAATAAATTCATACTTTATTTATGAAGGCCTGACCAAGTTCAAGAGTACACTGCTAACAGCTGACCAAAATACAAAATTAAGTTTAGATAGGTTATAGCCAGAATGTCTTAACTTCCCTTTCTCTCTTTTTTCATCTTTTTACCAGCAAAAAGTGATTTGCTGCCCTGTATTGTTTTATTTTATTGTTCCCCAATCAGAAATCATTCATTTGTTTGTCCCTTAAGCTTCATCATCTTGCTGAGCAACTTGTTCTACTGGTCTTGCAGCATGATGTAATGTCCTAATAAAACTTGTTTTATTTTTATTACATCCACTTCTAATAAACTCTTAAATGCTTAAGCCACTCAAAGGGACACTGTCAAGGCATGTAAATTAATAAGTTCTCAAAAGCAACTACAGTGAAAGGAGAGGATGGTGGTGCCTATTCATAGGCACAAAGTTTAAGATAGATGCTGAAACCAGGTGCTCCAGTTATATGCTGCCTGCAGGTGCTCAACAGGGGATAAATTTTATGTACCTAAATCCTCTCTCTATCACTGAAACATCTAACAAATCCTGTCCTGCTCCAGCAGACACCTCTGAGAAAAAAAGCATAATAGTCACCATGATTCTATTTTAGTGTCCCTTGGGACAGTAGATAATCTGCTGGTGTGTTGCTTTGAGGATTAATCATTTGTCCAGTATTTTGTCCAAATCTCTAGAGGGTGAGCTGTCACAGGGAACAGCTGGTAAGCAACAGGAAAAGTTGTGCTCTGTGACAAGGTGTCGTGGTTTGAGCCTGGTCAGCAGCCAAACACCACGCAGCCACTCACTCCTCCCTTCTCTTCCAGCGATGAGAAGGGACAAATAAGGCAGGCTGGGGATTCAATATAGGACCGGGAGGGGAAAATCACCCATTATGGTCACAGGCAAAAGGCAGACTCATTAGGGGAAGAAAAAAATAACATAGATTTCTTACAGACACTAACAACACTTAACAGAGTAGGACAATGAGAAGCATTGCCACACCTTGAGAACACCTTCCCCCACCCCTCCCTTCTTCCCAAGCTCAGCTTGGCTCCCGATATCTCTACCTCCTCCCTGCAGAGGCGCAGGGGCAGGGAATGGGGGGGTGCAGTCAGTGCTGCCGCTTCTTCCATCTTCGGTGGGGGAACTTCTGGAACTTCTTCCTCCTGTTCCACCATGGTCCCCCTCTCACAGGAGATGGTCCTCCGCAAACTTACTCATATGTGAGTCCCTCGCATGGGCTGCAGCGTCTCCTTACACTGCTCTGGTGTGGGACACCAACTTTCTCCAACTGGAGTCCCTCCCACGGGCTGCAGCCCTTCCCGAGCTGCTCCAGCATGGGACACCCCTGCATGCTGCAATCCTCCCAGTGCTGAACTACAACAGTAGAGACTACTTTTTCCCACAAGATTCCGTCATTCTTTGGGCACAGAAACCTTGATCATCCATGTGAAACTCCTCCTAGGCCATAAATCAGTGTCTGCTCCACCACAGATCTTCATGGGTGGCTGGGGGAGGGGGGGCCGCCCTGCCGTCTCACCACATGATACAGGGGGTTCTCTGCTCTGGCACACCTCCCCCCTCCTTACTTCCTCCGTTCCTCCACTGACCTTGGTGTTCATGCAGCTGACGCAACTCCTCCTCACAAGTCCAACTTCTCCTCTACCAGTGCCCTCTTAAATACGCTATCAGAGAGGTGGAGCTGACTTGGATCTGGGGGAGCTTTGAGAAGTTTCTCACAGGGGGCCACCCCTATAGCCCCCTCCCTTGCTACCAATAAAACCCCACTACTCAATAAAACCCAAGACACAAGTAGAGTCCTTCCTTCACCTTGATAAGTCCTCTTCTCACCTGTGCTTGCATCTTGGTATCTTGTTTCCACTTTCCATTAGGTTGCTTTGCTGCCTCCAGAGATCTGTTGATCACATAGGTCCCTCTCCTTGGATAAAATGTGAGTCCACAGGGATGAGAGTATGAAAAAATTACTATTGTCTGCTTATTGCTAGCAATGTGCTAATTTTATCCATTTTGGCCAGGAAACAATATATCAAGGTAGGAACAATTAGAGAAGAATCAAAGCTACCAGCATTAGAAGGTAGTTGGGACAGTTCAACAAGGAGAGATACAAAGTCCTGAACCTGGGGAATAATAACCCCATGAACCAATGCATGTGGCGGGACACCCAGATGGAAAAGTTCTTGGCAGAAAATACCTGGGGGTGCAGAGGGTTACCAAGTCAATCATGAGCCAACAATGAACCCTTGCTGCAAAGTTGGTTGATGGTACCCTGGGATTAGGAGGAGTGTTTTCATTAGTTTGAGGCAGGTGATCCTTCCCCTCTGCTCAGAAATGCTGAGGCCACATGTGGAGTTCTGTGTTCAGTTATGAGCTCCCCAGCACAAGAGAGACATGGACATAGTGGAGAGGATCCAGTGAAGGGCCTTGACGATGATTAAGGGTCTGGGTCATCTGTTCAATGAGGATGAGGGAGCTGGGACTGACTTCCCAACCAGCCATCCTTCTTTGGCTTATATAAGAGCAGAGGATATGACCAGCTTCCCTGGCTCATCCGTCCAACTGTGGCTTGCATCCAACTGGCTGCGTGGTGGTTGGTTGCCGACCAGGCTCAAACCACGACAAAAGTCTTTGTAGCCATTTAGAAATAAAGAATAATATAGCAAGAATGAAATAGACAGTTGGTTCTTTTCCTTAAAAATAGCTAAAAGTTCAGAACCAGATTAAAAACAGATAAAAAAAAAAAAAAAAAAAAAAAAAAAAAGAGAGAAAGCTTAGTAAAATTGATTTGGCTGAAAACAAACAAATGCACAAAATAACAGCATCAAAAACAACAAAACTGGGGAAATTTTTCCAAAATATTCAAAGGGGTGCCTTCAGCTGTGATAAAATAAAACTTTGGAACTGTTTTCCTTGAAACAGCATAATCTGTTTTAGAAATGATCTAATTTAGAAGAAACAAGTTTAAACAAAAAGGTTAGATAACCTCAAAATGACAGGATATCCTTTTGCTTCTGATAAAGTCAATGACAAACAAGATAACAATTTTACTTGCATTTTACACCCAAAACAGTAACTATTTCACTTTGGGTTTGATACGAGTTTTTTACCATCGACATTTCCAGTTCTCTCCAAACTTGAAAAAACCCTACCATATAGGTTGCCAAAATGTAAAGTCAACCTGATTCGGTCACCAGGAAATCAGAAATTTACATTCTTGCATCTGTAGCCTGATTCTGATTCATGTTGCAGTTTTGTTGCAAAAAAAAAATAAATACTTCTAAAATATTTTTTTCTTTCTTTTCTCTTATTTCATTCTTTCTCCTTATCCTCTTCAGTTGTTGTTGTCGAAAGGCTGGACATATACGTATTTCTATATAAACTGAATATTTGACTCTCATTTAGGAAAGAAAATGTAACTTTCCTGAAACAGGGAAGGGCAAATTAAAATATAAATCCACATCTTAATCTGATGAAAGTCATACCTTCTCCTTCCACAAGGCTCCACCTTGTACAGTTTTCACCACTAAAAAATTACTATGCCATAAAAAAATTTTAAGCACTTATATGAACTTTGCCAGTGCTCTCAATTTTACACAGAGGTGACCACAGATGCAATGATACATAATATTCTAAAATAGGTAAAGTTGCTGTTATTAAAATAATAAGAAATGTGTCTCAATTTATAAATAATAAATAATAATTATATATATATATAATTATAATTAATAAATAATAAGAATGGGGCTCAGTTTATAAAGTTCTGTTATCATTATACAAAATGCTTTTAAAAAGTGCACTAATCTTCTTGTATTTTTTTCCGTAAGAGATGTACGATGAAGAAGCTGTAGATTTTGCTGGAAGCTGCCCAGTTGTTTATCACACACACCATCCATGTCTATTACTCTGGTATCAGCAGACTGTGGTTCAAATTCATCACTAAATTAACTAACTCCTTTAAGAGAATTTAAAGTAAAAAAAAATATAAAACAGGGAAATAAGCTTATTTTTGTAGATTTTTCTGCTATATTTCTGTTTGAGTGGGGGAAAAGAGTTATATTGCTCTTAAACCTCACTGAGTAGTGACTCTCTGGGTTGAGTAAAACTGGACTTCACATTTCTAATGCACAGAGCAGCTCAACCTATCTAGAAACAAGGATACATTATAGCCCTGATTCATCTCACTTAATTTCTGGGCCAAAAGGAACAGCAAGTTTCCCACGTTTATTCAGATTCCCTAGTTTTGGAATAGGGCATGCACTCATCATCATTTGTACAGAGCTGATGGTAATAGCATAAAAGAACCAACAACATGTTAGATAATCTTTTGTATCTAATCTGTGAATTTATATGATGAGTCTTTAATTTGTAAACCAGTTTTTAAGGCTGTCTGAAGTATTGCTTTTATCCTTCATTATGCATTCTGTTAATGACAGCATGCTTGTTACAGAGGTCCAAGGTCAGGTATGCCAGTCTTCTGTTACAAATGAGGCTCAGTGGTGATTTTGGTGCTGTTGTTGATTTAACTTGTTAGGGTGCAACCTGTCCCACTAAATTATTGTTAATAATTCCATGCTTCTCCAAGTATTGACAGAAGCAACAGTTCATCTAGTATTTGTCCACACAATAGGTGTTTTTTTGTTTTGCCCATCCATGGTTCACTTCATCAGATTACTCATCTAATGATTGAAACTCACAGCTGCCACAACAGCAAATATCCTTCTTTTGTTGTTGTTGCTGCTCCAAATTAAATGTTGAAAAATGTTTTAAGGCCTTAGAGGAATAATGTTTGAGGCTGGGATTAAATTGTCTCTTACTTCTTTAAAGCTTATTTGTAAAGGACTGAAAGTCAGCAATCACCTTCACTTGAGCATGCTAAAGGAGAAACACAGAATTATTCTTCATCCACAGCAGGTGATGAATTTGCATAAGGAGAGAGCTGAGCTGGGGCAGTTGCTTATTTGCAAAGCACACAACAGTCAGGGAAGTCTCCAACTAGCACATGCAGGTAGGCACAAGAATACACAGAGTCACAAGATAGCTGAGGTTAGAAGGTATCACCAGAGACCATGTAGTCCTATTTCCCTACCAAAGGCAGGGTCAGCTACAGCATGTTGCCCAGAACAATTTCCAGTCATGTTTTCAATACTTCCAATACTCAAATATTTCCAATGTCCAATCATTTTTTAATATTTCCAGTGACAGAGACTATACAATGTCTCTGCATAATCTGTTCCAGTGCTTGTACATCCTCACAGTAAAATAAAAGTTTCCGGAAACATGGGACCATACAAATACATTAACAGTATCTAAATCACATCTGAATTTCCAGAGAACGCTTGCTGGTATTTCTTAGGGCACGGGTAGCCATGCAACATAGACAAGAATAAAACCATACAGATAGATCTTTTTCCCTTTCTCTAAACACAGTCAAATTCCTGCCCTGGCCCTGGAACAGTTTTAATTACTCACATACATACATCCAGACTAGTATCAACAGGAGAAACTGAACAAGCCAGAAGCATGTAATCTGTTGCTTAGTGAAGGTAAAATGGAGTGAATTTTTTTCAGTTCCCACTTGCAGTGTGAGTGCTGTGCCTAAGGCAGCGTATAGAAATGTGAGAATTCTTCCCTCATATTAATGAATCAAACCATAGATATTATTTTCCCTCTCCAGCACCCCTCATGGAGCTCTGAAAGACCAGATTTTTGCTCTCTGATGAGTGTAATATTTATATAAAGGCCGTTTTTTTTTTCAGTTCTACTACTGAACCAGAACCTATTTGCCTCTTTTTCTCTTCACTTTCCTTTGTTGGCACTGTATTTGCTCTTGTTTAGGTATGTGACACAACTCTTTCTATCAGGGGATTACTTTAAGCATTTGCTTTTGTGCCATTTTTTTCTGGATTTGAGATTGAAACATGTCAGCCTCCCTTTTCATCTCCACCCATTTGGGTCTGGTCTGTTGACCTTTGTAAAGACAGTGAAGTCACTGAGATGCTCTACCCTTCTCTTCCTGTTCTGGTTTGGTTTTGTCCCTTTCTTCTTTTCTTTAGGGTGAACATTTCAAACATTCATGCCAACTCTACTTTATTTGCATAATTCAGTTAATGCCTGTAATGAGCTGATTAGCAGAGAAACACATTTCAGGATGCATTATTACCTTTTTCATTGTGCTTTCTTCTTTTTTAATTTTCCTTCTTCCTCATGTTCATCAGTAAAAGGTCTCCAATCCATCTCATAAAAATAAATAAATAAATAAATAAACAAACAAACAAACAAACAAACAAACAAACAAATAAATAAATAAATAAATAAATAAATAAATTGAAGTATATTTGGTTCTGGTGTGAGTTTGCTACAGCTGTGACCCAATGGCTTAACTGGCAACAAAAGATAATTCTTGACTGGTATGTGCAAACTTTTCATATCAGAATGGCTTTGATGACACACTTCAGTTCCAGTTTATAATATCTCATCATCAAGCCCTTGAGAAATGAGGAAACATATACAAGTAATTGGTTGCACGAAGAAGAAAGTCAAGGCACATTAAAATGCAATGGTTTTCTGACAAGTTCCTGGATTCATGTTATTCTTTAAAATAATTTAAACAATCAAAGGAATTTATTGTTCTGAAGGTACAAAACAACACTAAAGAGGCATCGACACTTCAAACAGAAATAAATCAATCACTCAATGATATTTAGGGTTACATTCAATCAAGACCTGACTAAGTATCAGGTTCATATCCAGGTTCTTTAACAGAAGAAACTTTTCAAAGGAATTCCGAGAACAGCCTGCTTCCTGTTCTACCTTTCCTCTTTCACCCTCATTCTTTCTCAGAAGATGTTTATTCTGTCTAAAACTTGTGTCCTTGGACAAGAAATGTCTTACTCTCTGTTGCAGTCAATGGGACTCCATCTGGTCTAATTCTCCTGGTAGGTGACTAGTAGGGCAACCCACTAAGTTTTTTCCCTGTGCATTGGGTCTGGCTGAGATGGAGTTAATTTTCCACATAGCAGCCCTCATAGTGCTGTGCTCTGCGTTGATAGCTTTCTAGCATTGGTGTTATCAACTACCACTGAGCAGTGCTGGCACAACTTCAAAGCTGTTTCTCCAACATTCCCCCCTGCCAGTAGGATGGGGTTGGACCAGATCTTGGGAAGGGACACAGACAGGACAGCTGATCCAAACTGACCAAGGCATTATTAGAAACCGTGCGAAGTCTTCTCAGCAATAAAAGCTAAGAGAAGGGGAGGGGAGATTAGTTATTTACAGTGTTTGTCATCCAGAGCAACTGCTACATGTACTGAGGTCCTGCTTCCCAGGAAGTGGTTGGACATCAGCTGCTGATGGGAAGTAGAAAATAAATAATTTGTTTTCATTTCCTTCTGTGTGCAGCCTTCGCTTTTGCTTTATTAAACTGCCTTTATCTTGACCCAAGAGTTTTTTCCATCTTATTTTCTCCCCTCCTTCACGTCCTGCTGAGGAGGGAATTGATAGAGTGGCTTGGTGGGCACCTGGTGTCCAGTCAAGGTCAACTCACCACACCCTGTAGCAGGGTTGCCAAAGCCTACCCCAGAATACCTTCTTCACAAACATTATTCCCAGAAAAGGTCTTATTTTACTGCTCAGCCAGACACTGCTAGCTCAGAGGATTTCCACCACTGGTCTTCATAATGTCAGGCAGTGTCTTTATGTGGCTCCCTCAGCAAATTAATGTGAATTTGTGACTACTTCATCACACAGGCTTGGGAAATAAATGAAGTCTGTAAATATATCTCTAGGTCAGCTGCTCAGGAGCATGCCCAGTGATAGACATTTTAACTAACCTCTAATTTTTCAATATTTGTCTCTCATTAGATATGTCTTACAACTTCCTGTCTTAATGGCTTTTTAGAATGATTTTTCACTTGTTCAAACATTTTTCTGGATTATACAGTCACCTACTAATGTAAAGAATAAGTGCTATTTATGATATGCAATTTGATAGTGCAAATCACTTTTTTCATCACCAGTTCTAATTAGAGGTATCACTTGTTTTAGTTGAAAAGTTTTCTTCAACAGTGAGCAATTGACTTTAATGGAACATCTTGAAAATGTGCATGAATCACAGTAAATTAAAATGTTTCGCAAAGTCTGAGGAAATCAAAAACATATTGTTTTCTATATTTTATAAAAATAAGGTTTGATCTTTGTGTTTTAAATAGTGCTTTTATTTCATTATTAAAAGAAAAGATATATCTATGCAAAACTGCTGTAGGTGTAACTGAGCAAGTCAATTATGAGCTGAGGTGAACACACAGTGCTGATTGTATTGACCATTGTTTGGTATAAAGAAAAGAAAATTATGCTTATCAGCTTCACTCAAACACAGGATTTTAGCAAGAAATCTGGGTAGGGGAATATGTACTTTTTGTTATTTTGATTCCAACAAATAATAATTGAAAACCAGAAACATTCTTCTAATTGCATTTAAAATGGCTCATAAATGGTCTAGTTTAAAATCACTGTTTAAAGAGAACTGCATTTAATGTGAAAGAGGAGAGAAATCTCGTGAGTAGCTAACAAACACAAAGGTATTTGAATTTCATTTCTTTAAACTGATTTGAAATATTTAAAGAATACAAAATGATCTCATTTCTGGATTAAGTAGCCTAACAACTGCCATGGTGTACTGTTAATGAAGGTATTTATTATAAGTCTTGGGAAACTGTAATAAAATTTGAATCCAGTTGAACCTGGTGACGTACTTTACATTTTATCATTAGATTCAGTTTGGAGCACTTGTATCCCATGCAACTGACTTAGATTTCAAGCTGAAACCAAGTCTCCAATGAGACAGCTGTAAACTCTTTTAGGGATCTCAGTGTGATTTTAGGCTCAGCAACCTTAAGATGAATTCTGTTCATATTATGAATAACTTAGGTGGGACTCTGCCAACAGAATTTGAGCTTTCTGATTCTAACAGGTACTATCTAACTCAGGAGCATTGGCTCTGCTAGTACTATCTCTGTCTTGATCTTTCAGCTCTTCACACTGTGCTTTGACACTGAGAGACCACTATGCTGACCACTTTATTCTGATGAGCTCAGAGAGTTTATGCAGCTCTAGGACACTTCTTTGAGGGATCCTCAACTGCCAGACCTTCAAAAGAACTTGATATGGTTTTGTGTGATGCAACCTGTTTTCTTGTTTTCCTATATAGCGAAAATGGGCAAGGATCCATATCAGTGGGTCCATAATGCAACCAAAATCTCAGTGAGGGATGCAACAGTTTGGCATGACATAAGGAAATGTACAAATAAGCGTACCAAGGATTGTGTCATCTGCGCTTTTGTACCTCTGGGAAATATACAATCATCCCAGATAATGGTGATGCAGCTCCACGTTTCATTGGCATTTGGTATTTAGGCAGGTGGCAGAAATAGGAACTGTTCCTTTCATATTCCTTCAACACTGGATAGGTCCATTATTTTAAAACATACTGTGACATAAGTAGTAACCACTGACTATAATGTATTCCTAAAATGAAATCCCACCCATTTTCTACCATCAGTAGGAAGTAGGCATGCTCAATGTAAAACTGGTCTTGTGTCCTGCCATGTCCAAAGATATATGTTTTCAGGAAAAGAAGAATGAAAATTAAATAGCATTCAAATATTATTGATTTTCCTTTAAAATTATTAATTTATCTGGGCAATATTAGATTGTTTTTTAAGGTTTACACTGACTACATTTAGACCAGAGGTATGAAATCATTAAGATCGGTTTTCTGTCACTGTAAGTGCATAATTTCCCTCTCTTTTAATTTCACTTTCTAAGTTAATTTAGTGTTAAGAATATTAGATTAAGCTCTAGGGCACTGAGGAGTAGATCATATGTTAAGACAGGTAGATGGACAGTTTACCACAGCTAAGTATCTGTCAGCGATTGGTTTATAAGGGGCAGAAAAAAAGGCTAGCCCTTCCCTATTTTTCCTCTGTTGATTTCATTTCACATAAGTGAAATAAAAATAAACTAACCTTTATATAAACCCAACTCCAACAATGGCTGTATTTCTGATATGAAAGCTATATTTACTCTGACAGACAGCTTAGCTTGAAGTTCTCATCCTCCAGATTGCATAAATGCTAGTGTATTCTCAGGCCATATTTTGGACGGAATCATTCGGTTCCATCTAACACAAAACTTGGTTCCTGCAAATAGTTTGCTTTGAGGACCTGTCCCAATAAACAGTAGGTGAATGGTAATGTTGTCTCCCTTTGTCCTCAGCAGTCCTCCACATAATCACAGCAGATTTTCTATCCACAAGCATGCTCCTGTACTTTCTTCCTATACCCACAGCATGCAAGTCACATCTTTAAGTTTCTGGTATAAAACACCAATAGTTTACAAGGCTGCTACACAGCCCTCCCATTGTTGCTGCACTTTGAACCAAAACAATGCACAATGACATAAACACACGCAACACTAAAGCACACATCAGCATGTGTTAGGGCTTCGGGGATACTACGTGGAGTACAGAGGAGACCCAAGTCCAAGTGCTGTGTGGTGCAAGTGTGACCAGTTACCTTCAGAGAGGTCTACAACTGAGAAATGTGGACACAACTACTCTGCACTTCTTGGTTTTGAAGCCAGGGATTAGTGACTGCAGGTGATGCAATTAGCAATATAGAGTAAATCACATAAAGACTTTTGAAAAGACATCAATTCCCGTGAGCAAGAACTGGTATCCTCTACTGCGAGAATGCTGGCAAATTGTCACCCTGCAGCACCTTTCCAAAGTTGTTTCAGATCAGTGAACTCTCCTCCAAAGTCAAAAACTGTGGTGAAAAATGTCAGTGACAACAAAATCAAACCAAACCAGTGTTTTAGTGTGCATGAGGCTTGAAGGTTTGGCAGAGGATACTTATCCTGGGAGCAGCAGAGTGTTGGAAGAGGGCTGAGGGGAGGAATATGAAGTTCTTGCTCTGGCAGTTTCTACTGGATTAGAGCTGCTGCAGCTTCTACAGAGGTTTTTGCTGTATAAGAACATTCATAATTTTCTCCCCATTCTGTGATATGATGTTTGTTGTTTTCTTTCATTTTCTCCTAGTCCCAACTACATGTGTGCTATAAACTTTTCCAGGTCTTGAGATCATGGAGAAAGGAAGTGAAAATCAGAAGTCAGAACAATCTCAAGGCTGAAAAGACAATAGAGAGAGTATTGTTAGAAAAATAAAAAATGGCTAGTGGAATTTAAGCTGGTGTCAGGATTTGGCTCTGACTCCTGATTTTTGAAAATGTTACCAATATGGCATAATGGTGAAGCTCTTCAAACCCGTGAATGGCCTCACGTAAATTAGGATGCTGCTTGTGTGCTTCAAGTCATTTACTTTCAGATGAAGTTCTGAAAGTTGTGTATTATGAAGAATGGATCAATTGTACTTTCCAGTTGGTATTAAAGACACGTCTCTATTCAAGATAAGGTTTTTCTCCAATTATCATCGTTGTGCTACTGAAAGCTGATGGCAGGAACCAAGCCTCTTCCTTTCCCTCCTGGCCCTGCATTGCTGTTCTTTATATTATGTCCAATTTTCTCTTCTGGAGACATCCAGCTCATTAGAAATCCAGTATGCTAAATCTGATGCTGATAATGCAACACTGTTAACTTTTTACAGTTCACTGAGGGGCCAGAAGAAAATAAAAAGATAATCATCAGGGGAAATTTGGTCACTAGACACTCATTCCTGTCTCCTCTACTGACATAGGAAATGCATAATTTATACCAGCAGGTTTTCTTCATGCAGCTTTTTCAGTCACTGGGAAATTAGGTCAATATGTTTTCATTTACTCTGAATTGGATGTATTTATTTATTTATTTGTTTCTAGTGTGGCACAAACATTTTTTTTTTTAACAATTCCTGGCAGTTATATTAACATTCTGCTATAGCTAATGCCTGAACAATTATTTTTCCTGGAATCCAAACTGAAAGGTTAACCTTAGTATTTATTTTTAAACATTTTAAATTGTTTTCAATTGAAGGAGTATTTATGATAAAGTAGCAGTTTAAAATAGAAAATAAATTAATAACTATTACAATTTCATCAGCTCTATACGCAAAGTGAAAATTAAACTACAACAATGAGAAAATTATTGTAAGCACGCAGTATTATTGCTCTTTGGTTTGTGACTCAGGAAACTTCAGACACTTTCATAGTGTATATTCTTGATTAGACTACACAGAAGTGTTGATTTTTAAATAATATGAACAAGTGTGTCCTGTCAACTAGTCTGGATTGATTTTCTTTAAGTTCATTTTAATGTGTTTACACCAATGAAACAATCTGAATCTGTAGCAAAGTCCTTTTTAACTTTGGACTTTCATAATCAAAAGAATTAGAATCAGTTCTGTTCTCTGGGAAAAGACCCAGCAAAGTCAGGAACATATATAAGTCTTAATAAGATTGCAAATAGAGGATTAGATGAGAGATACATACAACAAAAGAGTAAGGACATTATTTGCCTGATCTCCTAATTGCTGTGGAATTTAGTGCTACTCATTAAAAGCAGTTCCTGAATCCTTTCACTACTGAAAATCTTGGCCTTATTTTACAAGAAAACGTACATTCAGAACTTTTAATTCCAAAGACAATTGGCATATTGAATATCCTGATTTTTTTTTTTAATAGTTCTTGTGCTTTAAAATCCATGCATTGTTTGAGAGCAAATTGAATTGTCTTAAATCAGCAACAAGTAAGCCCTAATGACACAATGGTGTAGACCTTAATTCTTTCTCAGTAACTATTTGCAGGCCAATAATGACAATTAGTTGTGTAATGCCAAGTGGCGTATATGAACAATATCAGCCTAGGGAATGTTCACAAAGTGTTTATCTTCAGTGATCTGTTTCACTATTTACAATTTATTACGTTTTTGTCTCTGTTACATGGTTGCTTGCCTAGATCTTTTTAGCATTTCAATGAGTAAGGCTAAATAATGAATAAATAACTCATAAATAAAAATCTCAATTTACCAGATGATAATACATGAAAATATGTTTTTTTTCCCCAGTAATCAAATACTTAAATATAATTAGACATTTTATTTATGAAAAGAAAATGTAATATTCCACTAATAAACATTAAAGAAAATGCTATAATTAAAGCAATGATCCTGGTCCAATAATATTACAGACATCATATATTTTCATTGACAAAATAATTATATAATTCTAGCATATAGTAAATAATAATAATAATAATAATAATAATAATAATAATAATAATAATAATAATAATAATAATAATAATAATAATAATATGTAGGAATCCAACTCATATGTGAGAACTGAACTGAGCTAAATGATTCTAAATACATAAGTGGGGGGAAGCCAGTCTATAAAAAAAAGATAAATATAGAGACAGATAAAGAACAAATGAATGACCATGAACTGAAGCAGTAGCTATGTACGCTTTGATGAGTAGTGCATCTCTAAATTGTTAAGAGACTGAGATAATTAATAATTTTTAATTTACTTTTTCATATACAACTAATTTTCAAATATATTATACTTATGGATTTAACATTATGTATTAGCCAATTTTTCATGCTTTTGAAATAAGATCTGTTCTGAATGAACAAAAGTATATCATTATACCTTTCATACACCAACTTTCAACAAAAGCTGTGAATTTAAATATTTATTACATTCCAAATGGAAACTGATAAAACCAGATGTCCAGAAGATTAAAACCTTATTAGAAAACAGTATGAAAAATAAAATACTAATGTAGTAAATGTAAAGTTATTTAATTGTTTTAATTATACAAAATTGCCCCTGAATTATCAAAGACTTACTCTGAAGAAACTTTGGATTAGTCTGTGTTCTATAATAAACTTTTTGTCACTTTGGAAAAAGCATGAAGCAGTTATGAAAACACTTAGAAGGTTCAGTTCTGTAAAAATTCTATGGAAACTGAGCTTGTTAATTAACAGAATGCAAGGGTACTATGCATTATGGCTCATCTACTCTAATGGCTCACCCCCACCTACAGGACAATTATTCCTCTGCCCTGCAATTACCTGCTCCTCTCGTGTGCTCCTGACACCACAATTCTATCATCTGCTTTATACCAGCTCTGACCACTGACTGGCTGACCACGTAGCAAAGAAAAACAGTGTGCTCTTCCTGCAGAAATCTCACTAAGGGGGTGAGAGGGGAAATACTGCAATGTTAGAAAGCAAAATCTGTCTAATTTGAGAAATAGGGTGAAAACACAGCATTAGGAGCTAGGGGAGAGAGGGAGATAAAAGATCAAGATGGGAAGGAGTGGGACTGTATTTTGGGAGAACAGCAGTTTCTTTAGACGGGCTCTGATATATCGTTTATGTCTACAATGTGCAATTGAACCACTTACTGAGACCTCTATCTTGGTATTTTAACAAATAAGTCCAGAAAGACATGAAATTGTCTTATCTAAACTACCTAAAGATACAAAAAAGCACAGAATCCTTTATTTCCATCAGCCATGCTAAGAACTCATTTGAGTTTTCCCAGCTTCAGTGTTAGTTCTCCTTATGCCTTACTGGTTCTTTAAAACAAAAAGGCCGACCAGACATTAATTGAAATTACTTTAAAAGTGTCCAAGTTACCTTTCACTATTTTATTTAATAAATTAAACAGATTGAACTCTTAATTGTTTCACCATTTAAAGTTTTCTCCCATTCTCATATACTTTGTCTATTTTTACCTTCTCCAGATTTAGAAGATTCCTTTTTTGTTAATGTAAACAAAAGAAGAACACACTTTCTCTAGACTCAACCACATTATACTGAGGGATTTGATCATGTCCTCTCTTCTATATTACAGTCCCTTATTTAAACAGCAAGTACTGCATTAGCAGTTTATAATTGCAGTGGAAAGGGAGAGTTCATGTCCACTGTGACCCTCAGCCCTTTTTCACAGCCACTACCTTCCGTTTGGTGTTCACAACCTTCTTGCCCTCTTTCAAGTGGAATTTCACATTATGTTATAGTTAAAATTTTGTCTTCACATGCCCAGATTACAAGGTGATGCAAATCTTTATGCAACAGTCTTGTTCTTCTCATCTCTAACTCCTCATATTTCAACTGTAAAAAACAGTCAGGAACATGCGCCTCGTTATATATCAGGCTATTAAATGGCCCAGTCCAGCTTTAATCTAATTTGAGGTTCTAGGCATTACTGATTTGCTAATTAGGTAATACTCTTTAATGTTATCATGGGGTAGTTGAGTAACAACATAATAAAATAAAAAAACATCTGTTCTCTTGCACAACACAAAATGTAATTATGGAGTAAAGCCTACCTAGAAAGGTTACATTAAATTCATTTATAATAGAGATGTTGAAGGCTATTGGAGCAATGGGACTCCAGATTAACCAGCAAAACTGTTTTTTTTCCATGTTTGTGTTTTACTATACAATAAAGTATATACCTCAAGTCTATGAAAAGCATCTACAAACTCCCATAAAAGTAATGAATGATTCTCATCTTAGTTGTTCCAAAGGCAGCAAAGATCTTTTGTTAGATTTAAAATAACCTTGGGCAAATCAGTAAGAGAAAAAGGTCCCAATTCAACAAAGCATTTTAGCATTTTTTTTTCCTGATCCCTCTTCAGTAAAGTGCTTAACTTTAACTGGATAGCTGAGTTACACTGTACACGAGAAGACTCAAACATTATATTTGACTGCTCTCTCAACACTTTGGTGACTTGAGGTCTTAAAGGATTGGTGATGGTGGAAGAGATTTGTGTCACATAGATTTAGACATTTGACCAATGCACCTTCAAAATCTTTGGTCTCCAAAGTGCAGTGGAGAAGATTAAGCAAATTACAGAGTCTGCTGCAGATTACAGACAGGCTCAAATACCTCTGCTCAGCAATGATTATAGAAGGAGTAATAGAGAAATGATATCCTAAATTAGGTACCTTAATGAAGGACTGACTTAATGTTGGGTGAAATTAGCTGAACTTTTCTACAGAGTGCAGTGCACCTTCTGGATTTCCCTAAAAATAAAGATTGTTCCTTTGCACATGTAAAGCCATGGAAACTAGTCACGAGAAGTGCTGAGAATCTGAAACTTGTCTTAACCTTTATTTTGAAGTTACTCACAGCTATTCAGTGTCAGGCATCTATTCTGTTCACATCTGTTTTCTTCAACTGTCCAGTGAATAAACTTGTGAGGAAGTATTCTAGTTATGAGTAATTATGAAAATCAGGAATTGTTTTGATAAGATTCTACTTACAGAACCTAGCAAGGTGTAGATGAGAATGTGCGAATGGTTTTATATTGGAATTATTCTCACAAGACTTCCAGAATCTATTGCAGGGCAGAAGCAACTGAGGAAGACAGGAATTAGTAAGAGGGAGGAAATATAAAATTAGGAGACATAGTAGGTGTGAGCAGTGGTTCACACATAGCATAGCTGGAAGTCACATTAGTCACAGAGATGGGCAGAACAAGAACACCTGACTAAGTGGAGCCTCCTAGTCAAGATCTGTGTGAATTTTCCATACTGTGGAGTGAAGTAAGGAGATTTACTTTACCTAAAAAATCCATTAAAAGTTATAGTTTTATATAGGACATTGGAGACATTATAGAAACTTAATTAATTGTATTCCCCAAGAAAAAATATAGTTTAATGAGTGGGATGTGGATTTGACTTCAAAATTCCACAAAGGTCTTTGAGCGTTCAGTGGTTTTCTGTGGATGTTGGTAGACAAAAGACTCGAAATATAGAGCCACAACTCCTCTCATTCAGTCACTTGTTAACAAGAGAACCAAAAAATGTAGAACTTTAAATCTACTATACAGTTAAACCATCCAGTCTAAGCTTTAGCTTCCAGACAGCATGAAAGGAATTTATTTTAAATATAATCTTCCATGCATGAAAGATGGCTGTGTTTGTCAACCAAGCTTTGAAATGTAAACTTTTATATTCAGGGGCATGATATCTTGAATCTAATTTTGATATCAGTTATGCTAATAGAATTCCAAAGTAATTATAATAAATAGCAACCCTATTCTACCATCATATTTAACCCAGCTACTGTAATATTATTAAGTGTGAGTTTCAAATATGCAAAGCAAATACTGGTAGTAGAAAACTGGACTGACACTAGGCCCAGAAGTTTGCTAAGTAGTCTCACTATTCAACTTTTTAATTCCATATGAACTGTGTGAAATCATTTGATGAAAATCACTGGGATATTGTACATATCTCATTCTCCTGAGGCCTTCCTTTGTTTGAAAGCACTCTGAGTTAGAGCTTAAGAAAAAATGTTGACAGCTCATTTCTTCAGGAACTTAAGCAGGTGGTGAATTAATAGCTTAGGTGGGGGCTGTCATCAACCATGAAAAGTTATGACTGGTGTCAGTCCAAATTACTGTCTTTAGCTGCACATAAGGCAGTGAAAAAACATTAGGTATGCAGTAAACACAGGTTTAGCCAACAAAATGAGATTTTACAAGGTTTCCTCAAGCAATCTTGAAAAGGTCATTCCATGCATCTTCTCCAGCCATTGGTAGCATTTTATAGTTATTTGTTATTCTAAATCTGTGACTGTAACAATGATCTCATTAGCTAAATCAATGGATGGAGGACATGTAATAATTTTTTAGTGGAACTCAGAGGAAAAAATACAGGTATTGCAAATGAAAGCTAAAATATGAAAGTGAATAACATATAGTAATGCTAATGTTTTCCACTTATGAGAAGATTCCTGTTATAGAGTCATAGAATCATAGAATGGTTTAGGTTGGAAGGGACCTTAAAGATCATCTAGTTCCAACTCGCCTGCCATGAGTTGTGACACCTTCTACTAGACCAAGTTGCTCAAAGCCCCATCCAACCTAGCTTTGAACACTTCCAGGGACATGGCAGCCACAGCTTCTCTAGGCAACCTCACCACCCTCACAGTGAATAATTTCTACATTATATCTAATCTAAATCTAACCTCTGTCAGTTTAAAACCATTACCGCTCATTCAGTCACTACACTCCCTGATAAAGTGTCCCTCCCCATCTTTCCTGTGGCCCTCTTTAAGTACTGGAATGTCATTATAAGGTCTCCCTGGAGCCTTCTCTTCTCTAGGCTGAACAACCCCAAATCTCTCAGGCTGGCTTTCAAGAAAGGAAATATATTCTCTTTGTAGACTCATTGAAGTTTACTCTATTTTCTCATGCTCTAGCAACTAGAAAGAGTAAAAAATATAGCTGGTAAATTATACGTGCTTAAGATCATCCTCTAGAGCTGACATGGAGCTGCCCACACACATACTAATAATTTCACTTAGCTTCTGAAACAGGGTGGTGTGCAAGCTGTCTCTTAGAATTTATTTTGGGCCTGATCTAGCTCTTGAACTGTGCACAAGAGCTGGTTTTGAGTGCTGATTGTTGTACTACACCAATTAAACAATTCAGACAATGGAGCTCGCTTGGGGGCAGTTGCTGAAACTAATCTATTAGGGTCAGCAACTATAATCTATTATTATGTAGCCATACAGCACAGACATATAGCCATCTAAGAAGTTTCCAGCTGGTGAGGGACTTCTTCAAGATACCCTGCTGCTAGTGTAGCAGTTGCATCTTCCTCCTAACACACTGTTTTCACCCACTGCTCCATACCTGTATACTGACGTTAATTATGCCTTCATTGTCCCTTCCAGCTAGCATCCTAGTATGAGCATTTAGCATATGCATGATTCTTGAACAATCATTTTGTGGGCAGTTTCACCCAACTGAATCAGCATGAAGCAAGCCTGCTTCTTTCCAGACCTTGTCCCTCTAGTTTCCATAGAGTGATTGTTGCTACTTACCAGGGGTAACAGCAAGGTAGATATACTGGATAAATCAGTGTCCAGTTACAAGATAGATTTCTGTCTGTAGACGTGGCCCCTTCTGAAGTTGTCACTTTTACACAGGCTATCCCTTTATGTCTAGGCAGCTTCAGAGGAACTCCATCTGTATACACCTTTCAGTATTCAAAGATCTAATTCTCTAAATGGGTGGCTGTGAGGATGGCAGCAGAGCTTCACAAAGATGACTGAGTATGATTAGCGGATCTCAACATCACAAAGGAAATAAAAGATCACATCTCTGTGTGATTTTTGTGGAACTGGAACAAATATCAGATTCGCTGTATGTAAGTGTTGGCTCCCTGGCAGTTCTTGAAACTTACGAGAGTGTGACTTAAAAGATCAACAAGCTTTTAAAAGACAGGAACAAAGACTGAAAGGCTTTTATATATATAGGCTGAAGGTGTAAAATCAGAAAGGTTTAAAATGAATGCATGAGTCTGGCCAGACCTCCTTCTAACACCTACTACATTTTATAAATGAGTGATGTCTATTTTAACATAGAATGTGAGAAGAGTAGTATAATATTAGTATGTTAGTGATGCTGAAGACAGTCTTTGATAAAAATATGCAGGCTGGTGTCTTGGATAATGTACTGGAAAAGTTTTTGTACTCTAAGTTCAGATAATGGTTGCTTATCACTAAACCTAGTAACCTACAATGCTTACAAACATTGCTACTTGCATATGTGTGCGGAATAGAGAAAACCTGGATTCAGAGAGGAATCTATTAAAGCAAAATCTATGACAGATGAGATGAGGATCAAGATGTAGTGCTCAGAAAACCTGGGTTCCACTTCAGAGACTTCATTTAGATTTTGTTGAGTCTTATCTCTTTCTTTATGCTCCCTCTTTCCAATTTACTTTATTTGTTTGTGTCACTTATGCCAAGAAAATATCATGAAATCAACACTTCCATTTGCAAGATGGGGTATAAGAGAGGTAGTGATTGATTATTTTCTGTGTCCACTAAGGAAGGGCTAGCAGAATAAGACTCATTCAAAAAATTAGAAAGAAAAAAAAAAAAAGATGGACAAAAGGAAAATTTTCAAACTATATGGGTGACTAAACAGATGCAGGAATTTACCTGAAAATTTACAAAACTTGGTGAATTAGCATTCATAAGGCACATTTATTGAAAAAAAAAATCTCAGGCCAGTGATTAATCACTTACTATTATGTATATATAGCAAATTAGGCAAGCAATCTCACCATCACAGGTAAGATCCAGCAAGATAATTTATGTGTCAGGAGTTTGGTGTCCCTCTTGTCCCTTGGATCACAATACATCATCCAGAGTCTATAGGTCATAAATAATATAATCCTCATCCTACATATTCTTACATGTTTGGACATTCACAAGTAGCAAATACTACAAATAAAATCCAGGTCTTTAATGGGTTATTTGTTTCTCAGATACATATCAGATAGGAATGTGGCTATTATCACCATTATTCCCAATCATGGCACAAATGATTCCTTGCATGTCTGTGTCTGCTGTGTTTCAACTACTCAAAATAGTAAATCAATCAGACATTTTCCAATTTAACATTTTTTTTCTTAAAGTTCTTGTTTTTTTTTTTCCCACATTATTCTCACCCATTTTTGGCTCTTGGGTATATAGCATGTAGTCCATAACCTATGCTAATTTCATTTCAGCCTGCTATTTGTGCATTAAAAGGTGAAAGAACTGTTTTACAGGACAGCTCTTTCCCACTCTTCAAATGTGCTACAATCTGGGGTCTCAGGAGATATTGCTGGGTGTGAACAGCCCACATGGAGATACTGTGAAATCTTTATCTTTGGTCTTTTCCTTAGGAACTGAGAGGAGGAAATGCCTGTCAGAATTGTAGACATGCTTGTGAATTAATGTACTGGATGGAAATAGATGATTGCTTAATGTTGCCTCCAGATCTACATGCCCCGATATATGAATTTGGGTTAACAAGACAGCTACTAACATCCAAATTATACTAGTGTAATAACATCCATACTGACATTCCAGGCACAAGTACAAGATTTTTAAAGACTTTAATTTTTGCAGGAAAAGCAGAGGGGGAGGACAATGAATTTAGGTGTAACTCATAGGGAAGGAGCTGTCACATCAAATTAATACAGAGTTTCTAGTCATCTGAGCAGTGCTACTGATGGATTCTTCACTGGTTCCAGCCTCCTGTGGGATGAAGTCCATCTGACTAAATTGTGCTTATGCACAAATGTAAGTGTTTATGCCAACAACTGACTCTAGACTCATCTTGTGGTTGGTGGGGAGATAATAAAGACACTTAATGGAGATTAGGACACAATTAATTTCATCCTAAAGCAGATATTTACATTTGGCTAAATCATATCAAGTATCATAATAAGTATTTTGGTTAAATATCCATTATATATAGCGAGTGCTCTAGTAACTATCTGAAATGCAAATACTTGTATGATAGATGTCACATGTTGGATGAAAAATTCTACCCTGGAAAATGAAGGAAGGGGAGGGTTTTGAATGGTTCATGAACACTTCTTTCCTCATTTCCTTCCCGCATCATTCCCCCTAAAACCCACATGTATTCAGAGGATGTGAGATAGGGAGAAATGATAAACTGCCTGCTCTCCCAAGCAGTCTGTTACCTTACATGATTGTAGTGCTGCACCATGTACAACTGTTCTGTAGTACAAATCATTGCATGCAAGAAAGGAGGAAAACCTACGTTGTCTTTAAAGCACTGAGAAGAGATTTAATCCAGTAAAGATATTTTCACATTGGCATTCACTTCATCTAAAAATATAGCATCCTGAAAGTACATCATATATTCAGTTAAGAACCATGACTCAGGACCCTAGGTTTTTTTACACTCGGTGCAGTCCTAATTTTCATGTATAAAGGCAGTATAGTAAAAGTAATGAAAAAACTACCCCCTGAATTGATAGTAGTAGGACTTTGTAAGGAGAAATGCAAGAAATATTTTAATGCTACTTAATTATCCATATAACCTATGTCAAGTTGCTTACTATTAAGAGAAGACTTCATTTAACAATTCAGTGTAAACTTTGTCTCTTTTCTATTACTTTGAGAATCTTCGAATTTCCCTAAAACTAAACACAGGCAACTCTGTAAAATTATCTGCTCTATCATGAGAAAATTGAAGAATATAAGCAAATTCATCTATGAATCCAAACAGGACAAAGTCCTCACAATGATGTGACATGTTATCTCTTCACCTGATTTTGATACCCTGTAGATGTCTGAGAGTAGACTGAATAGGGTACAGATGGACATGAAAACTCACAAGTTATGGTGAATTGTGGAGTGGGAATGAGGGATCTGGCAGACATTACTGAAAGAAGGTGGTCCCTGCTTTGTTCTATGCAGTAGGTTTTCTTCCCACCAAAAATTCTTTCTTCTAATGTCATTGACTTAGTCTGCTTTCCACTTACTCTGTCATATACAAATTTTTCTTCCCTCCACCTAATCTTCTCTAGTACTTTCCATTGTTCATCTCATACACAGTTAAAATGAAGCAAATCAGCCCTGATTATCTTCTTATTCATTCCTAGGTTCAGGCATTTGCCTCAAGAGCTCACAGCTGTAATTGATGTCCTAGACTTTGTAAAACCAGCCAAAGACTATTTTGCTGAAGAAAAAAAAAATGTGTACTACAGCATGGGCAGCACAGCTCCTTTTATCTCCTTGCTTCACCTTTAATTTAAATTTTTTGATCAAAAGCAACTGCTTCTGAAATTACTGTCAACCACAATATCATATTAACTTTTATGAAGATATTTAGTGAATGGACTTCAGCCTAAGTGGACCTGCCAGGAATGTTGAAGAGCAGAGAGTTGATTTCTTGGTTATATTTCAAAGAGTGTCCTGAAATCAATTACACCAGCCAGAAGACTCAATGTGAACCAGTGGGTCCCCACTATAAACAATGAGATAAAACAGGATAGCTTCTCCCATCTGCAGCATGGGATGATAGCAGGGCAGAAATAGAGCAGGTTTCAACACAAAAAGATGACTTGCTCATGCAATCCCTGAGAGTTTAGGTTTTGATTTGGCCTCATGGTGGCTGGAGATAGGTTAAAACCAGTTTTTCCTTGAAACCACATATCATCCAGGCTTCATAGTCAAAAAAAAGAAAAAAAAAAAAAAAAAAAAAAGAAAAAAAAAAAAAAAAAGAAAAAAAAAAAGAAAAAAAAAAAAAAGAAAAAACAGGCTATGCATTGCTGAATTTCTTTCTACTCCTATTCATAGTCCAATGATTACTGGAAGTTCAGCATTTCTGAAAATGCTGTCTGGCATAATTACAAAAGGCAGAGGCTATGACGGCTGAACTTCTGCTGACATTACCAGCTTCATTACAGAAGTTAAATATGAAATACTGTGGATAATGAAATGTTTGTGTTAACAATAATAGAGAACAATATACATACCTTTTGCAATGGAAAAAACAAGCAAACAAACAAACCCCAGCATATTACAAATTTAAGCATAAGAAATAAAAATAGCTGTATTATATCAATACAGTTCAATATTTTATTCCTGGCAGCAGTCAACAATGGGTACTTAGAACAAAAAATAGAAAATATAAATAAATAGTTGGTGTATTACCCTAGAAACTCTCCCAGCTTCCAATGTCAGGATAGCTGTGTGATTTATATGTGATTGAGGGGCTTCCTCAGTCCCTCTGATCTTTTTAAAATGTATGCTTTCAGACTCTCTCAGGCTGCAGGTGACCCTCTTAACTAAAGCATTATTACTGAAGAGTATCACAACACCTTCTACTTACTTTATGTACATTAGTGTCGTGGTTTGAGCTCAGAAGGCAACTGAGCACCACACAACTGCTCACTCCTCCCTTCTCTCCCAGTGATGAGAAGGGACAAATGAGCCAGGCTTGGGATTCGAGATAGGACCGGGAGGGGCAAATAACCCATTACGGTCATGGGCAAAAGGCAAACTCGTTAGGGGAAGAAAAAAAGAACATAGATTTCTTACAGACACTAACACCACTTAACAGAGTAGGACAGTGAGAAGCATTTCCACACCTTAAGAACACTTTCGCCCCACCCCTCCCTTCTTCTCAGGCTCATCTCTGCTCCCAATATCTCTACCTCCTTCCCCCAGCGGCACAGGGGTACAGGGAATGGGGGGTGCAGTCAGTACTGCCACTTTTTCCATCTTCGGTAGAGGGAGTTTCTGGAACTTTTACCCCCTGCTCCAGCGTGGTTCCCCCTCTCACATGAGACAGTCCTTCACAAACCCTCTCCGACATGAGTTCCTCCCACAGGCCACAGCGTTTCCTTACACTGCTCCGTCGTGGGACACCAACTTTCTCCAACTGGATTCCCTCCCACGGCTGCAGCCCTTCCCAAGCTGCTCCAGCGTGGGACACCCCCACATGCTGCAATCCTCCCAGCACTGAACTACAACAGCAGGGCTACTTTTTCCCACAAGATCCCAGTGTTATTTGGGCACAGAAACCTTGGTCATCCATGTGAAACCCCTCCTAGGCCATAAATCAGTGTCTGCTCCACTGCAGATCTTCATGTGTGGCAGGGGGGAATCACCCTGCCATCTCACCACATGATACAGGGAGGTCTCTGCTGTGGCACACCTCCCCTCCTCCTTTCTTCCTCCATTCCTCCACTGACTTTGGTGTTCACACAGCTGGTGCAACTCCTCCTCACAAGTCCAACTGCTCCTCACCACATCCTTTCTTAAATATGTTATCAGAGAGGTGCAGCTGATTGGCTCATTTTTGGTGCAGAGGTGGAGCTGACGTGGAGCTGGGGGAGCTTTGAGAAGCTTCTCACAGGCGTCACTCCTATATCCCCCTCACCTGATACCAAATAAACCCCATCACTCACTCAAACCCAGGACAATCAAAAAAAAAAAAAAAAAAAAAAAAGAAAAAAAAAAGAGAAATATTCATATCTCCCAATTCTGGGATAGAATTAAATTGTGTCATAAAAGAGGTTTTATAAAGCATTAATTATTGACATAATTTTGAGGACCAAGTGATACTTCAGTAAACTTTAAGTTTTGCTCTGTATTAACAAATGCCTGTCTTTTATGACCAAAATGGTGATTAATTAACCTCTAGCTGGAGAAAAGTGTTAATGCTATGCAAACATGTAAGGTAGATTCACAAATGATCATAGTTGTATTTCAAGACTTTGAAAATACAACAGTTTATAATCACACTTTCTCCAAGTCAAATATGCAGTCCAAGCTACTCATCTGGACTCTATATAGAGAATCAAAAGACACAGATTGGGATCTCCCGAGACACACATCTTAAAGGGGGATGAATGACCTTCTGGAAGTGCTCATTTATCTCTTCATTGACAGTAGTATGATCCTAAATGATAGTCCAGACAGCTAACTTTTAGACAGTTAAGGTTAGGTAAGATTAATCTCTCACCTTGCGCCTAAGAAAAATATTTTTGTACACTCTAAATTTTATCTCCAGTCTCATCAAATCTAATTTAATGTTATCTAATTTGATCTTTTTGTGTCACAATTGTTTCAGATCTAGCTACCAGGTTAATAGCTAATTTCTTATTTATTTAGAAAGATACTGGTGTCAAACACATACACACAAACAGTCACAAAATTAATAGTATTTATCTTCACATGCAGAGTGACCAGAACTTGATTTATGAACAGAAAGAAAATACTTATGTAAGTATACTCATATTATAATATCCATAATACTCATTAAGGAAAGTGGTTTTAAAGCTCTTGCCTCTCCTTTCTCTAGTAATTTGCCATGTTTTCAATTTCTTCCCATTTCCCAGTATCTGAAAATAGAAAGATGAGTTTTATCATAAGAATATAAAATAAAATGTAAAATGTTATTAGTCACTATCAAAATTTCCTATAGTATTAGATCTACCCTTTCAACCTGGCTGATCAGAAACTGACACAAATATAGGCCTGGTTATAGACAGTTTGTCCACTCTGATCATCACTATAGCACCTGAGCACTACCACAAACCTTACTATCATTAGGAGCAGAAAGATTATGACTCTGATGTCATCTAGATATTTGCATAATAATAACATGCCAGAAACAGACCAAGAGGATAAATGAGGATTTATTCAGAAATAAAAGTCTTTTATTCAGGAAGCCAATCTTTGTTAATACACATATTCTGACACAACAGAGGTTAATGAAAGTCTGATCTAACAACCAGTAATACCTAAGGGGGATTAGGCTGGACCTTCTAGACCTCAAGCAAGAACTGCTCTTTGTTACTTTGTCCTTCTAGAGAACCTCTAAGAAAGGTATCTATTTTTTAATGGAAGAAAGACATTTTAAAAATTTATCAATGAGCTTGGCTTTCTGAATTCAACTTGTTTATAGGCAAATGTAGAAAAAGTCTTATTATCTCGTTTAGATTGACAACATGTCTTGGGAGAATAAATTCTAGTGTAATACAAGCCATTATCTCTCTGACTTTGCCTGGGAGTTTTTCACTCCCACAGGAGCAATAGAGAAGGATTTCCTTGGAAGGCATTTCCCCTTCTTTTTAAATTTGCATTTATACTCTAGAATCATCAACTTCTGCCATTAGCAGGAATATAGTGGAACATACATTTCGTGTTACAGAAAAATGTATGTATATGACAGGATAATCTGAATTATATTTCAGTTCCCTGACCTGTGCTCAAATCATGTCATGGCTTCTGCCCAAGTCATGTGCATCTGTTATTTTGCTTCAAATCCAGTGAGTTTAGTAGGGCTGGTACCTGCCATCAGCAGGGAGGTCTAGGGTTAGGACAATGATGTGTCTAACCTCATCGTGGGGCTACCCAGTGTTCTTCAGCATGGGTGTAACAAATCTACATCAGAGACCTAAGTCTCAGTCTACTGCAGCCTGCCTGAATGGAGGGAAATTATTGCGGTTCAGTTGCTTTACAAACAGTTCACCATGGGAAATGTAACTGTGACACATCCACTCCTGGTAAAGCAGCAAAAAGGCATGTGTATGTGAGCTCACACTTTCCTTCACTCATAAAATCAACTCTTTGGCTTGTCAGAAAGGTGGTGGTGGCAGATCATAGCTCTAACTCCCGTATCTTACTTTCCCCCATTTCCTCACCTACACTGAGATGCACTGAATATGAAGACTTTTTTTTCAAACATGGAACCAAGGTCTCGGGAAATTCTCCTCCTCCCCAAATGGGAATGAATACAGTCCTTATTTTTCTTTGATGCCACTGAGTCACAGTGGCAACTAATTAGACAACTAATCCAAAACATTAAAAAATCACCTACAATACTGTAAAAAAACAATTAAAATAATCAGAATAGACTTACATTTGTCCATAGTACTAAAAACAATGCAAGACTGTCACCTGGAAGTAAATAATTCAGAATATTTTCCCATGATGGAATAACATTCTTCATACTGCTCACCACTGAGATAACTGTATCAGAAGTGAGGTTTGTTTTCTAACAGAAGATGATGCCATATACCTAATAAGTGCAAAGCTGGCAGTGCTTACAGCAGCACATAAGTGAGGAGCTGCTCATTTGTTTGAATGTCCTAGACTATACGTTAGGAGTCTTGGAGTTGTGCCAAACTACCTAGCAATAATTGTAGCAGTCATCTGTGAATAGTGATATCTGGCAGCGTATTAGCAGTTCATTTAATTTATTGTCTTCCCACCTTATTAGCAGTACATCATAAGGCTGGAAAACTTTCTGAGTTCATATTTCAAGATCAGAGCCCTTAGAGCTGCACCTTAAAACTAGAAATTTGGCTTATGTAATTTTCTCCAGTCATGTCAATATAAACTACAGACATTATTGTGTTGCAGAGCTCTCCTTCATGCAATGACAGGTCTGTCTCCTCAGTAGCTAAGCTGGCTGTTAAAGTGATTCACTGCAATCAGCCTCAAAGGTTTCCAAGACAGACCCGAAGGTAACCTAGAAGGTTGTAGGGAAGTTTGACAGGCTGCTTTATTTTGTTTTGTTTGGAAATAATGATCAGAAATCACAGTGAGCAGTGACGGCAAGGAAGGAACTTCAACCTTTATTTCAAGCATGTTGCTTTGTTTGCCTGTGTACAGAACCACAAAGCAACAAATACCAAGGACATCAGGCAGGAACAAAAACTCACATGGGCTCATATACACACAGCAGGAAGGATAAAATTAGCTGTATTTGATACTTCATACTGTACTATTTCCATTATTCTTCAAGTATTTGAAGTATTAAAACTGGAGAGTTAGTACTCTCAGCCCTGTTCTTTGGGTGTTCTGTCTATAACTCCTGTGTTTACATATGTATCTCTGAGAAGGTAAAACTAAGATTCCTGTAGTCCTCAGACATTTTTGTCCTAAGCTCTGTGTTCAAAGATTTACCTCAATCACAAATAGATTCATCTCACGAATTGCATTATAAATATTGAGTCAGCCCATTGATTATCTTTTATATGTGGTATGGCTCACTGCCAAGGTAAAAGTTGGAGGTACTTTAGGGAAGAGCACACGTTGTTCTCTACTAGGCATAAATATCACCAGCTGCTGTTCTTTAAATGATACGGTCTTCCATCCTGAGTTCAAAATGAAAATATTTCGCTACATCTTGCAAAACAGATAATAAAGAAAATAATATGTTCTTTCATGTTGACTTACTGTAAGAATAGTAGATCTATTGTGCCAACATTTTCAAAGCAACAGGCCACAATATTTCCAACCAGAGACATGGGAGGAATAGATGATTTGATTACACTATATTTCTTAAATCAGAAAAGAATCTATATACTCGAATAGGAAAGTGTATTCAGAATGCTTTATTGACCATGATGTTTATTGGCCTAAGCCTTAAAAGGTAGAGATAGATAAACGCTAAAGCTGTCCACATACCTTTCACTGTGGGTAAGAATTCAATGCTTAGCTAGGGTTCACTGAATAATTTTTTTTTTTTTTTTTGATTATATGAAAACAGTCTTTCATTGCATTTGTGGGGCTTATTTTTGTTTTCAAAAGATTTTATGAAATTTGTGCTGAAGTTCCCAGTCTTAAAAGCACATAGACCTGCTTCTTGAAGGATCAGTCAGATGAATAAAGGAAGTCTGAGGGCTATCCATGATCCCATGAAATTCTCTCCCTACACACATCCAAAACCCGAACCAAAGCCCAACAAACCACTAAAACCCAGCAATAATAATGTTATAGGTCAGGTATAATGAAGTAGCCACAATAGTCAATGTTTTCAAGCCTTATGATGGTGTAAAATTTTTTAACTGAGTTCTCTATGTCACCTGTTAGTGTGAAAATTGAACTAATGGCCTGCTCCCAAAAGGTACAAATTCAATGGTTGATCTTTGAAATAGAGCAAATAATCAATGATGAAATGAATGGAAGGACCAGAGGATGTTTTTTCCTTTGTAAAATTGAATCCAAAGGTACTGCTGAAAAAGTAATTTAAAGCATGAATTAACATTGTCAGGACTCATAGTATCATTGAGGTAAGAACTACAGAATTTAAGCTATAAAAACAATAAAATTCAAGTTTCTATTATAATTGTGATATAACTGTGCGTCCAGGTCATGACTGTGTAAACATAAGTCATAAGGTCCCATAAGACTGGTCCAGAAATTCCCCATCTATTCAGCTGCACTGATGGTACAGCAGACTGACCTGAAACAAGATTATGGACTGAACTCAGATGGCTTCTCAGCAACTCATTTGAATTATTGCTACAGGAGCTCTCCAGTGTGGGAATTTTGGACAGTCCCACAAATTACCTCCAACCAGCTACTTGTGTACTTCAGTGTGCTGATTAATATCCTTGGTGAGCAATCTGGTTGTTTCAGGTACTTTCCTGGGAGGTTCCTGCTGCAGAATCCACCAAGCTGAACACAGATAAGATGCTTGTGGATGATCAGCAGGAGTTGCTTCTGCAGATGCAGAGACAGTTAAGTAGGACAGTCTTTTGTAAATAGTTCAAGTTGTTAAACTACGTTTTGTACAAGGTTTAAGATATTCAATAATGGTGTATCAGATCATGTGTATGCTGGAGTGGTTACATCAGATAGTTCACAGGTCAGCTGGATAGAGGAATTCAGCAAAAGTTTTGCTTCAGCACATCACACAATCCCTTATTCACCCACCTTTGTTCATTTTATAGACACCTGTGTTCCCTCTTTCTCCCTATCATGATTTGATGGAGAATGTTTGAACAAGTATTTTCCACATACAAAACCTTTGGTGGTACAGACAAACATTAAGGTCTGCAAAAGATTACTTTCTGAACGACAGCCAAGAATTTTCATTTGACCAGTCAAAATTTTGCTTTAAACCAGATTAAAAAAAAAAAAAAACAAAAAAACAAAAAACAAACCTATCTGAGATGACATTCACACATTCTGTCAAAAAGTTTTCTTTCTTGTTTAAGATACTGGGGAGTGTATGCCCAACCACTTAACCAAATTTGCAGCTAATGGCAGTATGTATCTTCCTCTGTCAGCCTTCTACTATAGCACAGGCAGTCATGGACATGAATGACATACAGATGGCACAGATGGGACAGGATTTGTAATGCTTATTTTTTCTGAAAATGCTAGTATTTATGCTCACAAAGAAAAAAATTTATAGTTGGAGGTGCAGGAACTTTGAAATGATAAGTATAGTAGTTTTTCCCAATAGAGATTTCTCTGCAGCATTTTAAGGAGTTGAACAAGGGGAAAAAAATAAGAAAACATGCTGTAAATTCTTCATACAAAATAAAGCAACACTTATCCATGTTGATGATTACTGTGCATATCCAAACCATAAACATGTCTCATGAGCAAGAGAGCAGATAAATTGGTTGCATGCTACTAATCGTAGCCAGTATAAGCCTTCTTGACTTCATCTAGTTCCATCTAATTAAAACATGTCTCCCTCTCATGTGGATTTATTTCCATGTCGCTAGCTTCCTTTGCTAATCCAGGTGAGAATGAAAAGATATAGCTGGTATTAGTACTTAAATTTGGAAGGAAAACCCCTCCTGAAGAAATGAAGAAGGATGCTTTTACAGGCAAGAATCTTACGTTTGTATCTGAGCTTCAAGCTTGAATCTGAGGTTCAGTAGGTAACAGACCAGTTCTTGGTCCAATAATCTAAATAAAGAACAAGATCCATTTCTGATCCTGAGGTTGAGTGATACAGTGCAACTGGCAACCTTAAGGGTCTACTCTATTTCTCCCCAAACAGGGCGACAGTGCTCATAACATGAGGGTTCATGCTCTCCTATAAACTCTTCCAAGCAGAAAGGTGTGTCTTTTCACAGGCCATAACCATGCCAGAACCAATGCTACATAATGATATGGATGATTATAGACAATATTTAAGCCAATTTTTTAGCGCTACTATCTCACAAATATAGATGTAAGCTCCATGTGATCCACATAATTTAATCTCTCATTCTCACATAATTCTAATGCAAATAGTAATTCTTGTCTCCCAGCCCTTTCCCGTCTTTACCTGCAACAATAACCAACTCCTCTTATTATAAGAGTTTAACAAAGCTTTTCTTTGGCCATAACTCTTAGGCATTAGGAATAACAAAAAATAACACATCTCTCTCAAGACCATCACTTGGGAAAAATATCGTCATGTACCATGAGGTTTTCTATAGAAACTTCAACATTGTTCTAAAGCTTAACAGTAATATTGTCACGTCTCTTATCTTTTTGGACACATTTCCAGTTCCTGAAGCTTATTTCTGCTTGTTAAAAGTGGAAGAGATGAAGGAATTGACAGTTAAAGTACCTAACATATTTAATTTTATATACACAGATAATTTCTCAGAAAGAGTCAAAAGAGATATCTTCCCTCTGACAAGAATGTTACATGCCCTTTGTGTTGTTTATTTCTGTGCATGTTTTTTGTTTGTTTGTTTGTTTTTTAATAAAGATTACCATAATGACAACAAAGCAACAATGAGAAAGTCCACCTGTATTGTCTAATTTCCCATTGGAATATGTGCATGGCATTCAGAAAACAAACAAAACTCTTGACTGAGAAACAATGCATCACTTGTGAGCTAATGAGCAGCATGGCGATGGGCCAGGCATGCAGACGTGTGCTGCAGCCTAAAAACAGGTATAGAAAAATAGGAGGGTAGGACAGGGGAGAACCTGCCCTCTGTTGTATCATGCTACTGTGCCACAGAGCTGCTTTCAAAAACAGATGCTATAACCTTCCAGGAGCATGTACTTGTGCTTAAGGGAGAGCTATGAAACAGCAGGATTCTTGGATTTCTATTCACACCTTTTCACACCCTTCTTTTTTTGCCAAATCCTACACTGTCACAGAATGAGTTCTGCCCTACAGGTAGATCTAGTTTATGTGTAGCTGCATTTTGAATGGTCATGCAGTCGCCTTGGCATGCAAATATCTGATAACCCTTCCTGTCAATCAAGGAACTGTTTTACTTCCAAAAAGGCATCTTTATATGGACTTCCATTGGCACAGCTTCAGTGGGAAGAGCAGCAATAGGGCTGACATCTGACTGTCAAATGTGAGCTGGCAGAAGTTCCTTAGGTAAAGGCAGGCCAAATCCTTCTGTGCCTGTCACAGGTTTCTTTAGTCAGTGCTGTTTACCTGTACCAATATCAAGGATACTTTACCACTGCAATGCATGAATATTCTGGTCTCAGGAAAGTAATAATACAGACAAACCCTTCATCTACACAAGGGAGTTTATTTATGTTTGAGTTAAGGAAGTGCCATTTTATAGTAAAAGGAGTGAAGATAAAAAAGGAAAGAGATCTTGCTACGCACTGCTCACAACAGCACTGATGGAAGTGAAGACCGTAGTAAACCTTATTTCTCCTCTGAGCAAGGAAGGCAGAACCTAAAAAGACTGGGGAAGGAGCACTAATGTTATTATCCTAGTATGAGTCTGAGTAGATGACAAACCGTTTTATACTGATTGGCATTCAATAGAGTTGCTGGGCTTTGAGCCTATAACCCATAACAGCCAAGGGATTTAACACTTATAGGCAGTGTAAATTCAGTGGGCCAATTAGCGCCCATGCAATCTCTGTTTCAAAGAGTAAAGACAATTATCTACATTTTACAGCATGTGGTTTAAGGTTGCATTTCATCTTATGCTTTGTGGATTTCTTTTGGCTTTTTGTTTGGCTGTTTTTTTTTTGGTTTTATTTTAATTTAGTTTCCACTTCTCTTTATAGAGAAAAAGCTAATCTAGACTCCCTCTAACCCACTTCTATAAAGCCTGGACATCACAAGTGAACATGTGGCCATCCCTCATTTCTGCAGGAAAGCCACATGTTCACAATCTGTCTATTTTAATTGTGCCATGGGTGTCACATTTGTGTCTAAGAGGCTACTGGGTCTTGCTGTGTGCCTTGCTGTCTCTGACAAATAGGAAGTGCAGATGAGAAGTCACTGGGCATCACTGGCCAGCGTTCAGCTGCAGCATTTTGCGAGGGGGGCTCGAAGGGAAAGGAGTGGCTGCAGCTGCCTGCAGACACCCACGCTCTGAATGTAGGACCAGGCTTCAGTGAGTCATGAAGACAGATGCAGAAGAGGATTCAAAGAGGAAGAGAAGGTCAGTAAGATAACTTTATACAATTTCTTCTTAACAAAGATGAATAGTGGGGTCCTGAGGAACAAATAATGAAAACTACTTTAATCTACATGTATTGAAAAAACAAAAACAAAAAAAAAACAAAAACAAAACAAAAAAAAAAAAAAAACAACAAACCTTTTTTTGTGGGGACAATGGAGTTAACTGTCCAGCTAGCTAACCCCGAGTACAAGCCTATGGCAAAGAGTAAGACTAAATATTTCCTTCAGATCCTAATGGCCTATGAGTTTTGGAGGACAGTGTTTCCTTAGGCCCTTTGATCACTCAGCTAGAGAATGGAGGTGTCTGCCTTCCTGCTGACATCTCCCTGTGACAGGTCTCCCGGTTTTTCAGTTCATGAAGGAAGGGAGTTGGCTGGTGATCCTTAACTCAACAGTACCATGCAGGTGAGAAAAGAGGAAGGTCTCAGTTTTCAGAGTAGAAGCGCTTTGAACAGTAGGATCTGCCTCTGAGAACCTGAAATTCTTACAGAAGTAGATTTTGCAGACAATAACATATGACTGTAATAAAAACTGTCACCTTCTTTAATACTATATTTATATGCATCGTTATGAAGGACTATAACTAATACATGAAGAAAAATTTCTTCACAGTCTTATTTCCTTAGGGGAGAAACAACATCATAATGATAATGCCTTACTGATCTGGGGCTTTTGCTAATACAGAGGAGCTGTTTTAAAAGAAAACTTAGGTATGTGCCTCTGTGGGTATGTGTATATTCACGTGTGTATATTCATATGTATGCTAGTACCAATATTAGAAGTTACAGTGAGCACCTAGGACCTTCATCTTAGAAGACACTGTACTGAAACTGATCAAAACAGGGTTTGTTTGAAGGATGTGTTTTGTACAGAAACCCTGAATGCCTCAATTGTGAGGTAGAATACAGAAGCTGTTTTCAAACAAAAAAAAAAACATTGTAAAATAATCGAGGTTAAGAAGATAGACAAATTTTGAAACTCCACAGAAAATGAATGCGATTCTAGAAGTTGTAATGGATTTCTAGGGACAAACAGTCAGATGTTTAGTAATTGAAAGAGATGCAACCAACCCTTCTTTCTTCCCTAGAATTCCAGCCTTAGGATAACTTGGTTCTGTTAGAAAAAGTCTGTCTCCAGGATCCCTGAAACTGCCTTTGTTCTTTGAAGATTTCAAGCTAGACTAGCTTCTGAGATATCTGACATCTGTAGGTAACAACTGGCCCAAAAACCCACCACAATTTCTTTCAAAGCTGTGTTCCCCAGCTGAGACATAGAGGCTATGTCTAATACCAGAAAATACCTTTAGGAACTTTTCCAGGCACTGAGAGCAACTGGCATGGAAAAGCCCACATCTGTGCTGTTGGACTCACAGCTTTCAAAACCAAGTTGACAGTCTCTAACTGTTTATTGTTAATGGTTCCCAACCAGACTAACATCAGAGCTGTTACTGGGACTTGTGTGGGAGAATGATGCTTTTCAAAGCAGGAGATCATTCCAACTGTTTAGAAGTACATTAAAAAAAAAAAAAAAAAAAAAAAAAAAATAAAAAAAAATTAACAATTGTATTATGGTGTCAGGGTATAATCTCAGTTGCTATTTAATTTATTAGTAAAGCTGTAATCAGAGAGGATAGAGACAGTTCCTAATGCACACACTGTGTACTGGGCAGATATTGGCAGAGAAAGCCAGTTTCAGATACCTGAAAACAACATTAATATTATCAGTCTACCCTCACAGATATTCTCAGGAGGACCCATACATGACAGCAGCTTATCAGGTTGGTAAGAAACTATCTTCAGAACTGTAGAACTGTAAGTATCATCTCTACACAGGATTTCCTGCAGAAGAAAGAACAGGTATAGTCATCCAATTTATATTCTTTATCTGTGTGTTTATTTTTATTTAGCTAACGGATACATTATATATGCACTTCATTGTATCAAATATCAGGTTTCTCTGGTTAGTAAGAAAGTATCTCTAATTTCCCATGGTTACTGGTGCTACTGAGCCAATAAACGATTAACATTTGTATTAATTTGACTATACTGATAAAATTATAGATGTATGTGTCGTGCAAAACGGGAAATGTATGTGCTGGTCAAAAGGGTTGAATATGAAATTCCCAATAACTGGATATTTCCAGAGAGGGGGAAAAAAACCAAACCAAACCAAACCAAAACAAACAAACAAAAAACAGCACCAAAATAAAAACAAACAAACAAACAAACAAACACAACCAAAACAACCAACCAAACAAAAGGAAGAACCAGTTCTAAAGCACAAGAGCTGCTGAGCATGATGTTCACTAGCAGATTTTGAAAGTCCAAATGTCCTAGACAGGAAGGCAGAGAAGGCTTAGCATTCATGGTGTATGCAACTTCTCCAGTAACCCTGCACATTATATGTCCCTCACTGAATCATGGAAGTCATAACAAACAAAAGAAAGCCAAACAAAACAACACCACAAAAAATGGAGCTAAACACTTAATTTGCTTATCAATATCTCTGCATAACCATGACTTCAACAGGGTCAACATGGTCTTCTCTCTGGAGCAATGAGCAAGTAAATGCTGCCGTCTGGTTCTGCTCAAGGCAGAAGGTTTGACTGAAGCCTTAATCCTGTCCATTGCTGAAGTCCACAGGAGCTTTTCCTTTTATTTCAGTAAAGGCTATTCCCACACCCTTCTCACTGGACTTTGAGCACCTGACTGAAATGTGTGAGATAGGAATATAGTCATCTTAGGCTTCCTCTATACTCTATAGAAAAAAAGATTGATGCTACCAACCTGAAATCCAAATGACCTCTAGAATGTCCTATATTTTTCCATTGATTTCCTATCTCTCTCCATTCATTTTAATGAGTGTAGGGACATTATATCCCTAAATTAGCTAGTTCAGTTATGTGCCAAAACTTATATGGCCCTTGTGCTTAACCTTGCTTGAATAGAGATGTTTTATCTGAACACTTTTTTTTTTTTTTTTTTTCCCTGAGAAACCAGATTTTGTCCCTTTTTGAGCAGATATCTGTAGTTTCAAACCCACTGTTTTTGTAGAGACAAAATTTAATAATCCCAAGACATTTTGATAAAAAAACTTTTCACATTTGCACCTAAAATACCCTGAATATTGTAGAGATAATTCAGGAACAGTGCTGGTTAAGTAAACATGCTTTCAAACAGTTCTCAAGAAGCACTATAATCTGAAGAAATCTATCCTATACTTGTTTCTCTAATGGCAGTATTAAAATGGTAAAAACAAAGACAGCTCTTATTCTAGGACAGAATGTGTACCTAACACTCTGTGGGAAAAAATTAATGTATACATGGAGTAAATCGGCAAATTGCTATGCTGAGACAAATAATGTAATGAAAAAATGCTAACCAGTTTATGGTAAAACTGGTTTTCCTTCTCTTTCTTAATTACTGTATGTTCTCACACTGCCTGCTCCAGCCAGATTAAAATTACTTTAATGACTTGGATTAATAGCATCAGGAGTTAGCAGAGCTCGCAAAGTCTCAAGTGAGATTATTGCTCTGCATTTTACCTCTGTTAACAAAATTAAATATAATTTGCCTGTGTGTCCTCAAAAGGTTTTTTTGCTGTATACAGGACTTCCCACAGAATACAAAAACAAGACAATTTTTTTTGAGAATTGTTTCATAAGTGATAAATTACTAAAGTTTCTTTAGACTGTGAATCACTGAATAATATACCCAGAAGATAATGATGTATGCCTCAATAAAAAACATTTTGTATAATTACAGTTTTATTCACAAGCCACTCAGCTCATGCTCACTGAAAGTATTTTGGTGGGGTATTTTTTTTCAGTTACTTTGATTTTTCCAGGACACCCTACTATTTCAGTTCTGAACTTTACTGCCTACTATTATAACTGCAAAGTTCATGTGAAAACTCTGGTTCTGGTTTGCTGTAGTCCTCTGTAGCATCATAATGATTGAGGATAAAATGCTTTTCTCAGATCTTGATTTTGTTCTTATTCTTTTCTTAGACAAGCAGAGCTCTTAATGTCCTCACTGTGCAAAGTTTAAAGTTGCCATCTTGGACACAATTTTCAGTGAAGCAGTAACAAAAGTGCAGCTAAGTATTTACTTTTGGGGTAGAAACCATGCTTCTGTGATGGTGTTCTGTGTAGTTCTTAGTCAACAGAGTGCATCCTACTTCCTACAATGTATTTGGTGCCTACGTAAGTGCATTGGTGTGGCACCTATAAGTCTCACACATGGACTCTGTGCTAGGTCCTCAGAAAGGTCAGAATATAGAGATGGTCCCTGCTCTGAGCCTCACATAAATCAAAATCCTAAGCAAGAGGTTGTTCACAGAAGACCACTAAATAACAAGATAACACCACTGGCATCTAAGTACAGCAGCGGCCTGTTTGATGCAATCAACTAAAAGAAAATAAGGCAGCTTTGGAAAATAGTAGTGTCCTGGGTTGAGTGAATGGTGGAGATTTTTGGTGGCAGGGGAGGGGGCTATCGGGGCGGCCCCCTGTGAGAAGCTTCTCGAAGCTCCCCCAGCTCCAAGTCAGCTCCACTTCTGTTTGGAAAATTGAGACAATCAGCTGCGCCTCTGCGATAACGTATTTAAGAAGGGACGTGGTGACGGGCAGTCGGACTTGGGAGGAGGAGTTACTGCAGCTGCATGAACACCAAGGTCAGTGAAGGAACGGAGGAAGAAAGGAGGGGGGAGGTGTGCCGGAGCAGAGACCCCCCTGTATCCTGTGGTGAGACGGCAGGGCGGCCCCCCCCTGCCACCCATGAAGATATACGGTGGAGCAGACATTGATTTATGGCCTGTTGCTCCTGCTCTGATGATCAAGGTTCTGTGCACAAAGAAGGCCAGGGTCTCATGGGAAAAGGTAGCCCTGCTGCTGTAATTCAGTGCTGGGAGGATTGCAGCATGCGGGGGAGTCCCACGCCTGAGCAGCTCGGGAAGGGCTGCAGCCGTGGAAGGGAATCCAGTCGGAGGAAGTTAGTGACCCATGACGGAGCAGTGTGGGGAACACTGCAGCCCATGGGAGGAATTCAAGTCAGAGAAAGTTTGTGGAGGACTGTCTCCTGTGAGAGGGGGACCACGATGGAGCAGGAGGAACAAGTTTCGGACACTCCCCTCACCGACCGAAGATGAAGGAAGTGGCAGCGCTGACTGCACCCCCCATTCCCTGCCCCTGCGTCACTGGGGGAGGAGGTAGAGATATTGGGAGCAGAACTGAGCCCAGGAAGAAGGGAGGGGTGGGGGGAAGGTGTTCTCAAGATGTGGCAATGCTTCTCACTGTCTTACTCTGTTATGTGTTGTTAGTGTCTGTAATAAATGTATGTTCTTTTTTTCTTCCCCTAACGAGTCTGCTTTTTGCTCGTGATCATAAAAGGGGGATTTTTTCCCCCATCCCAGTCCTATCTTGAACCTCAAGCCTGGTTCTCTGTCCTTTCTCATTGCCGGAGGGGAAGGGAGAGAGAGCTGCTGCATTGTGTTTGGCTGCCAATCAGGCCTAAACCACAACAAGTAGCAGTGGTAATACAACAGAGTATAAGTGCAAATGTTGACTATTTCTGAATGAATGTATATGTGAGTGAAGACGTGCAAGGAATATTCAGAGCCACCAGAGAGGTACCAATGAGTTTTATGTGCACCAAGGATAAGACTATGTTGGGGATTACACCATCTGGAAGGCAACTGTGTGCATCAATTCTTAAATCTGAAATTAAGCATCTGAATTTCTCAGACCTTAGCCACAGGCTATATCAAAAGCTGGCTGATGTCAATGGAGACATTGATGTTGGGTGGCAATAAGTTTTATGAGTTACAGTAGACATTTCCTGAAAACCTGTATCTGAATAAATTTAATTCACTGAACATCTTCTGTTCAATGAATAGAGTCCTGCTGTGTGTGACTGAATTTAATTTCCTCTTTGAGGTCAGCTATTTAGTGAGCACACTGCAAAATTATTTCTTTTGGCTGCTTTCTAAGCACAGAACTGACACTGGACTTGAATGTAACTCTGAACTTGTGATGATAACTTTTTGTCACTGAGGTTGCTGCTTTGTTTTTTATATCCATCTATACTTTCAATTTGGAGATGTTCATAGACATAGACCTACACTAGAACAAATAAATGCTAGTATAATGCAGATAAAAGCCAGTAATAAAACATATTGGATTCCATGTTGCTTGTTTTTTGAGAGATCATTGCAGTGACTGCAACACAGGTAGTCACTGAAACACAAGCATAGCCAATGTCTTCTATGGTTTCAGATATCCGTGCAATAATATGCTTGTGTAGATTCCATCGGAAAACATCTTGTACCACTGTGGTTTATTTCAGCTATTTTCAATAATGTCTTGTAAAAAATCCTTTTGTGAATGAAAGATGGAAGGCTGTAAATATTCCCAAACATGATCAACACTTACCAAGAGAAACCAAGTCTGCTATTCAGAGAAATATGGAGGTATTGAGAGAGAAAGGGGGAAAGAAATCTGATCTGCTTTCAACAGGCAAAGACAACTGGCATATGAAGACCCTCACGTACAATATTTAACACACTGTAAAATAACATTATTTATATAAACTTTATCAGACATTTCAAATTTTATTTCAGGATCAGTCTTGAAATATCCCTAAGGTATTGTCTTACTTGCAAAATGTTATTTCAATTAGTTGAATAACATTCTTTACAGGATTCAGGTCAAACGAGGGACAAAACTAAATCCAAACCAAACAATATGTGTCTGCAATAAATTTATGTTCCTGAATTATTCATACATAATGGCATAGGTGACTCTTCAAGCATTTTGAATTAACTAGAATTGATTTCTCACTTTTTTATTCCTAGTTGTACAAGCTTTTTTGTACTTTTACTTCTCCTTAACAAATAAAGTATTGATTCAACTCCACTGAACATGTTTTATTTAAACTTTGCCCTTTGTCAGCAACTTAGTCCTCTACCCAGAATTCTCCTCTTTGACTTTCCATTGTCTCTTGATCTGCAAGCTGAAATATACTGGATAGGCTCCTTGATATGGCATAAGGTAGAAAAGACATTCCAAATTCACTGGGAACAGTTACAACACCAAGCACACACCATGTGCTTTAAAGTGCTTAGTCCTACTTTTCTAGACTGGACTCTGAGATTTCTTCCTGTGAAATTCAACAGTTTCAAAGTCAAAAACACAGAAAAACAAATGACAGCCAATGTCTTCCAATTTTTTTTTTTTTCCTTTGGCTAGTTTATTCTTGTTTGAATCTAAAACTAATATTACAGGCTGAAATCAGATGCTCTCTCATTCTGACTCCTCAAAAAGACAGAGGAAGAAAATAAGATGGGAAAGTTCATGGGTTGGAAAAAAGGCAGAGATCACTCACCAATTACCATCACAGGCAAAGGAGACGTTAGTTGAGGAAAATTAATTAAATTTTCTGCCAAAAGTTGGATGGTGATAAACAGACAACCATTAAAACAGCACCTTCAGGCTCACTTCCCTTTCCCATTCCCACCCTCACCCTTCACCCCTCCCGACTCCTCTGCCCCGCGGGGCGCAGGGGCCGGGGGTCGCGGCCAGCCCATCCCAGCCCCTCTGGGCCGCTCCTCCCTCCCCCCCCGGCTCCCTGCTCCAGCGCGGGCCCTTCCCCGGGCCGCAGTCCTTCAGGGACAACCTGCTCCCGCCTGGGCTCTCCACGGCCGCAGCTCCTGCAGGAAATATCCCCCCGCTGCGCTGTGGCGTGGGGCCCTCCCCGGGCTGCAGGGTGGGTCTCTGCTCCAGCGGGGTCTCTCCAGGGCTGCAGGGGATCCCTGCTCCGGGCCTGCAGCCCCTCCTGCCCTCCTCCGGCCTCGGGGTCCCTCTGCTGCTGCTCCCTCCTTGGCTTCTTCCTCCTCCTCTGCCTGGGCCGCCTTTGGCCCTTGCTGAAACCTGTTTTCCCCCCGGCGCCCCCAGCTTGGCTGAGGGGCTCAGCTGTGTCCTGCGCTGGGGCCGTTGGAGCCGCCTGGGACCGGCTGGGACCGGCTGTGTCTGGCCCGGGGCAGCCCCGGACTCTCCCCACACAGACCGCCCTGCAGCCCCACATGCCTGAGCATGGGCACTGAGACCTCAATAGCATAAGTCATGGTTATGGAGTAAGTTAGTTACAAGATTTATTTTAACTCCACTGCAGGGATTTCCTTACAAATTCCCTCTGATCCTATGCTTCAATGTGTATATTTTGTGTTTATCAGTGTAGTGCATTGCTCTGTACAAAGTCTGGGGCACCACTTTCTTTCATCTCTTTTCCAGGGGTGGGGAGAAGAAAAAGATTTCTCTCTCTGTAATACTGCAGAAAACAAGACATTTTAAAATTTACTTTATTTCAGTAAGGGCTTTATAGTGTTACACTTTATAGAGGAGAGCACTGGCCATGATGATTATGGTTTAGTAGCATGTAGGAACCCCATCTAGCTTCTGTCAAAGTTATTAGAAAGTCAAGGTAATCTGGCTTTTGATCCAAAATTTTTTGATTCATTTTCCATATTAATTTTCATTCTGCTTTTATCGTGCTATGGTCTTATATATTTTCCTTAGCCCAAGCCTATGTCTGTGCACCAGCAAGAAATTCCAGTGAATAAACTGCGATTATTCTGTCAGATATGAGAAATGTAGATGACTGATTACCAAAAACAATTGGTAATTGTTTATATTCTGGTAAAATTAAAAATTGTTATATTCCAAGTAGCTAAACTTAATCACACTGGTTACTATTTCACTGTTATGCTAGAATCTGCTAGAACAGTCTAACCTACACTGCAGTGTAATTCTTTCAATTTATTAAGGTAGTTCTTACATTTATGGTAGAAGTAAAATCAGCTTCTTTCCCAATTGTAATCTTTACAAATGCTGTAGGGTACAGCAGTTCATAAACTCTAGGTACAGATTACAACACCAGTTTTGAACATGTCTGAATCATTAGTATAACTTTTTTTACTGTGAAGGTGACTGAGCACTGTCACAGATTGCTCAGAAGGTTGTGGAGTCTTCCTTGTCAGAGGCATTCAAAAGCCCTCCAGACACAGGGCTGTAGGTGGCCCTGCTTGAGCAAGGGAGTTGGACAAAATGTCCTCTAGGGTCCCTTCAAACCTCAACCATTTTAAAATCTGTGATTCTGTGATATTTTCCCCAGAATTTTAGTCCCAAGTCCACTGGACAGTATGACTCAGACATATGTTACCATAATGTATATCTGTTAAAATTTGCTTGAGGCATTAATACCAGCTTTATTGTTTCCTGTGAAAACAGCAATATATTTACATCTGTGCTAGCAACTGTATGACAAAAACCCAGTATGTGCCACCACAACTGCCAGATGAAATCCTGTAAATTCATGAAGTTTGTGAGGGAAAGCACAGTCATTCTCTTTCACTTGGTGGGTAGAAATGTATGTGACTTTGGGAGCCATCATATCTTGTGGCTTCCTAAAGTAAGTAACCACCTCACAAATTTTTTTTTTCATAATCTCAGAAATTCAATTTTAAAACTAGATTGGCTTGTGGTCCCTATACACCTTGTGGAAAAGCTATTTTAGATATCACTTAGATTACTAGAATCCTTCTATTTTCTAGCTTAAATGCACACCATTTCTTCTCATGTCAACACTGACAGTTAACTTAAGTAGTTCTTTTCCCTTCTTAATGCTTTGCCCTCTTGAGTACGTTCCAATCCCCACCTAATCTTCATTTATCTAAGGTAAAAGACAGTTTTCTGAGTCTCCCTTTCTGCAACAGCTTTTTGTATTCTTTGGGTCTTCCTAGTTGCCTTTCTCTGAACATGTTCCTGTTGGAATGTATCACTCTTGAATGCAGCTGACCAGAAGAGTAGAGACAATTCTTTTGGGCTCTTGCTGAGGTTTTCTGCAATCATCTTAATCGTCTGAACTTGGAGCACTCAACCTGACTCTTTTAAAGAGTGCATTTACATTTTTGTTGTCAAGTAACATCCATGTCCCAGGGACATTTGGCAATTCACTTATAAAGAAAGTAGTGAGACAGCTGCCCACTTTGTAGCAGCCTACATCTGTTCATGCTGCCTTGGGGAGTGAGGATGTTCCAGAAAGCAGTCTGCTTTCTTCTTTTCCTTCAAGGTGGTCCACACCACATGTCCAGTCAAGGTCACCTGAGTGGAAGCCCCAGATCTTCACTGCTAGCCCACAGGGGAACCATGGGACCTGAGCCCACCTCACCATAAAGACATAGCCACACAGTGCTACTATGGAGTTGGCCAGGGCAGCTCTCCTCTGAGACAGTACAGGCTTGACCTTCTTCTTGCAAAGACAACTCCTGACTGGGACTTGTGTGCATAGTAACCTCCCTAGGAATCTTTCTCATAAAGACAAAAAAGGCATTTGTTTAATTTTAGTTTGCTTGTTTGTCAAATCACCTGGTAATTTTCAGGAAGAAAATTGTCCATGAACAGAAAACTTCACGTCATATTAAATGATATGTTTGAAGTAGATGTTGCTGAGACTAATCAAGCACAGATTTATTTGCTTCAGGATGATATTACTGATACTCAAAACATGTTTCTCTCTTGCTCAGTACTGAAGTCTTGTGTCTTTTCTTTGTGTATCCAGTCATGGACAAGAAAGTAGAAAAGGACAAAAGTTGTGTGGGGAGTTAAGGCATCCAGTACAGAGGCTGATGAGGTTGGTAAGTACCACAGTGTAATACTGAGAGCTAGAGAGAGAAAGCACAAACATAGTACTTATCCCTTTCTCCTTCCCACTGTATTCTCTGATGTTTTGATATTACTGAAGTACAAAAGAAGTGTTGCTAAAAGCTATCAACAGTGTACTGAGAAAATACCGTAGAAAACAGCAAGTAGTGGGCAATCACACAAAGTTTCTAATTAAGTTGAACCAGCTTAAAACAAACTGTACAATGAAGTTGCATAGATTACAGCAATGAAATTACCCTCCTATGAAACTTTCTTCCTTGCTGATGTTAGTAAGGAACTTACTTACCTTACTTAGTAAGGTACAGTAAAAGGCTTTTCCCCATATCCACTTGATGAAACTTGCCCTCGATGGAACACTGCAACTGCCTTCCTCTCTCAAGTCCTAACCAACAAACTTGAACCCATGAGGTGTTGAATTAAAAGCTTGATTTCAGAGACAGAAGAAAATAACTCAGATCCCCAGTTACAAAAATTTAAATATGTTTCCATTACAAACTTTGCCCCTGGTCCCTTTGGACCAGACCATAGGGCTTAACATTGCAATGGACTCCTACCCTTGCTCCTGCTCCATCTTGGACTTATCCACAGACTGCAATGCCTTAGGGGTGTACCTGTTCCAAGTGGAGCCTTATCTATGGTGGGATGGGGGAGAGAATCAGAATAGTAAAAGTGAGAAAAGTCACAGGTTGAAATAAAAATTTAATAGGTAAAGCAAAAGTTGTGCGCATATGCAAAGCAAAATAAGAATTCATTTACCACTTCCCATCAGCAGGCAGGTGTTCAGCCATCACCAGGAAGGCAGGGCTCCATCACACATAATGGTTACTTGGCAAGACGAACACCATCACTCCAAATATCCCCTCCTTCCTTCTTCTCCCAGACTTATATACTGAGCATGATGCCATATGGTATGGAACATCCCTTTGGTCAGTTGGGGTCAGCTGTGCCAGCTGCGTCACTTCCCAACTTCTTGTACACCCCCAGCCTACTTGTTGGTGGGGTGGTGTGAGAAGCAGAAAAGACCCTGAGTCTGTGTAAGCACTGCTCAACAGTAACTAAAATATCACTGTGTTATCAACACTGTTTTGGTCACAAATCCCAAACTTAGCCCCATACTAGCTACTATGATGAAAATTAATTATCCCAACCAAAACCAGCCACAGTCTCACAAGTCTTGACCAACAAATTTGAACCCACGAGGTGTTGAATTAAAGTCTTGATTTCAGAGGCAGAAGGAAATAACTGCATTTTTCCTGTTCCCTGCCATTGGCTCTGGATCACTGTTTCAAAATAATAGCAGCTGCTAGTAAAGATTTAATTCTGTTAATCGGCCTTTGCAATTATTTCTTGTTTTGTGCCCCAATTCCCAAGATGTACAATGAAAGCCTGATATTTGCCACAGCTGGTCGGTAATTCATTTTTACCATAATTTTTTCTCCAATAGAGAATATCAATTTATTAGAAACTTACATTTCTGGAGGCAAAAACATTTTATGACTGATATCTTCAGTCATATTTTGAGAAATGAAGTTCTGGAAACTACAATATATTCCTAGGGACATATTCCCCCCCAGTTTTTAAAAACTTTTTATTTTGAATTTCTGATTAGTTTATATTGTCATGCATACCAGATTGATAGCACATCCTCTCAAATTTTCAAACTGAAATGTTTTGACTTACCTGTCCATATTTCTTCCTTCCCAGGATTTCAATATTTTTAACATTTGTACACTGAACTTTTTAACTTTTTTCTCAGATCATGATTAAAAGTTCACTACTCTTCATATTTCCAAGTTTTGGTGTGCTAAGAAAACTTATTTTTAAAAATGCAGCTCCAAAAGTTATGTTTTCTTTGAAGTTACTGTGGTGAGTTGATTAGGTGCTCACCAAGCTGCTCTATCACTCCTCCTCCATCAACCGGACAGCGGGAAAAATATTATGGGGCAAGAAAAGGACATGGAGATCACTCACCAACTAACATCATGGGCAAAACAGACTTGACTTGGGGAAAGTAATTTAATTTATTGCTAATTAAACAGAACAAGATGGAGAGAAATAAAAACTAAACCAAACTCAGCTTCCTCCACCCCTCCCTTCCCAGGTTCAACTTTACTCTCAACTTTTCTACCTCCTCCCACCAAGAGGTGCAGGGGGGATGGAGAATGGAGGTTGCAGTCGGTTCCTAATGCTTTGTCTCTGCTGCTCCTTCTTCCTCACATTGTTCCACTGCTCGAGTGTGGGTTCCCTCCCATGGGATACAGTGCTTCCCAAATTTCTCCAGTGTGTGTCCTTCCCATGAGCTGCAATTCTTCAAGAATTGCTCCAGTATGGGTCTTTTCCATGGGACACAGTCCTTCAGAAATGAACTGCACTTGAGTGGGCTCTTCTCTACAGGTCACAAGTTCTTGCCAGGACCTTGCTCCTGCATGGACTCTCCACAGGCTGCAGCTTCTTTCAGGGCACATCCACCTGCTCTGGTGTGGTGTCTGCTATGGGCTGCAGATCAGTATCTTCTCTTTTGTGGTCCTCCTTGGGCTGTGGGGGGACAATCTGCATCAGCATGGTCTTCACCAGGGGTTTCAGGCAAATCTCTACTTCAGTGCCTGGAGCACCTCCTCCTCCTCCTCCTCCTCCTTCACTGACCTTGGAGTTTGCAGAGCTGTTTCTCTCACATTTTCTCATTCCCTCAGATGCTATTGTGCAGCATTTTTTCCTCTCTTTAAAATATGTTATCACAGAGGCAGTATGTCACTGATTGGCTCAATTTCAGCCAGCAGTGGGTCCATCTTGGAGCTGTCTGGAATTGGGTCTGTCAGATATGGGGGCAGCTTCTGGTGCCTTCTGACAGAAGCCACCCCTGCAGTCCCCTGCTACCAAAATCTTGCCATGTGAACCTAGTACAGTTGCTTAGACATCCATAAATGAAGAAAGCTGAGCAAGAGCTATGCCTTTAACTCCACATTGTGAAGAAAGTGTGCATGACAACAGACACCTCCAATCACTTCTATTAAATACAGCTGGGGATCAATGGTACACTTGCACAGCATGTCTAAAACTGCAAAGTACTCCTTGCTATGAACCCTGACATTGAACCTAGTCGCAGCACAAAGAGACTTTAATCCATACTAGTCTAACTCTAGACAAGATGGCCTTGATGATGTTCTTTATTGGGAGTGCTGGCATCTAAATTATGCCCAGGAATTGTCTGGGAATGCTGCCAAAATCATACCAGGGACATTTCCATGAATTTAATATGGACGACTCAATTCCCGTGCTTGGAATTGATCCTGGGCCCTGCTTAGTTCACCAGCTAACAAGTTGCCTTGGAGTGCTGTCTGATCTTCCACTATCTTTTACTAACATGCTCTTATTACCTTGTTGCATGGAAGTGCTATTATTCATGTTTTAGAGGCAAGAAACTAATATATCACATATGAAAGTAATCTGAAGTAACTTTAATGGATAGGATTTCTTCCCATCAGAAGTCTGCGATACCTGAAATTAGGGCACTTAATTGACTTACAGAGGGGTTTGTCAGCTGGCTGCAGAAGGAATTTAGGTGAATGATTTAGCATAGATTGCACTGGGCTGTACTTGACAATGCTGTATTGAACAATGTGCTACTGGTGGCACTCACATGGCCTTTGGCATCTGTGTGTTATGTGGTGGCAACATTCAAGACACCACACAATGATTCAGTCAGATCTTGCACCTGAGTACTGTCATTAGAGAAACATAATCACAATATCTAATTTTGGCAGGCATGGAAGGGATCCCAGATATGTTCTCTTCTTTGTACCAGTACCATACAGAGACAGGCTCTGTTAGGTGAACATGTCTAATGATTACCTGATGCAGAAAATGTGCAGTTCCCCCATGTCTCCTGCCCCACAATCCCACTCTTGCTACTGCTGCTCCCAGGTGCACATTCATACCTCCCTGTTAACACCAGCTGTTAGTTGTTTGGCTCTTCTGTGATTTGTTTTAAATCATTAAACAGGCAGGAAAATAACCCACCAAAACTAGAAGAATGTTCTGCCAGCTTTCTTGTAAGAAACTAAGAAGCCACATTGATGCTTGAGTCACCTCAAACAGCAAGGAAGGGAGGAGGATAAAATGGTATGGGACTTCTCTGAGCATCAGCAACCTCTTGTATCATCTCATGTCTCTCTCAACCACGTTGCCTAGCCTTGACTGTCTGATAATCAAAGCTGTTAGCGCAATCACTTTAACTGGTTACTTCAGACATTCAAGAATTCTCTTTGTCTCCTTTTGTAGTTACAAGCCTTTATGAAACAAACAATAATCACTTGAAGTATCTTAGGATTGCTTTTCTAGAAAAGTAATTTTTCTAGTCACTTATCTCTCCTTTTTTAGATCTCTGTACATGGTTAGATGGGAACTGTTAGAAGAGCTTCATCTGGCTTCCCTATTATGCATGTTCAGCTGCTATCTTGACATTACCTCCCTGCCAGCATTTCTCACCTGCCTCACAGAGGTGTTATGTGATGTAATTAGTTTTATTATTACTGTAATTACCATGAAACCAAGCTGACAAAATGAGACTGCTTCCTGAGGCTTTTCACATAATTTTTTGCTGAGCTTTAAGATTATTTTAGCAGTTAGAACATTCTCCTGTGCTAGTTACCCACTCTCACTACTTGTCTCTTTTTCTTTTTGTGTCATTTGGTTATGGTGGTGATAAAGCATGCTGACATATTCTAGTGTATCATTTTCTGCAGCTGGCTTGAAAACAAAAGTCACTAACAAAGTGCTGTTACTAGTGGGACCCTCCTCTCATTTTAGGTAAAGAGGGAACAAACATTTTCCATTTTTGTTTTTTTTTTTTTTCCCCCCAAGAAATTGAGCACAATGTGCATGCATATTTTGCACACTCACAAAGCCTGGAGAATGCGAATGAATGATTTTGGCAATGCTTTGATTCAGGTTCCTTGGTTTTGTCCCAGATTCACAGAGAATGTAGATGTAGCCACACTGAGCATTTCAATGTTTAACAATGGCATCTTTTCCTCCAGGAAACAAATTCACAGTCCCCAGTTGCACAGGTTCACTGTGCTGGAAATGAACATGAGTAGGTATTTCACACAGGAGCAGCAAAAGGCAGCATGCTGCGCCAGTCTGTCCCTGTCAGAAGGGGTATGTTTGAATTGTGTCTCTCACAAACACACTTGGGAAACAAACTGAAGTTCACAGGTATGTGCTTCTGCAAAATTTCCCTTTGCATCTCTGTGTGTGCACGTGTAGTAGTGTAAAGATTGGCATATTCACTAAGAAAACAGCGTTGTTGGCTAAATTCCATCCTCAAGGATGGCAAGGGCTCAAACCCACCTTTCTCATATCCCAAGAGAGTGCTGCAGATTGCCATCTTTAACTGAGGCTCCCTTAAATCTATCTGTGTATTTACTTGGAGCTAGCCCTCGGTTTATTGAATTTATAAAAGGGAAAGATGAGGAAGAAGGGGATTTTGGAGGGATACTGTTTACAACTGTACTCAGTTATTGATAGCAATATCCTGGTAGAAAAGGCAAAGCAAAATCAAATGCTTCAAATGTCAATTCTTTCAGAATTTTACTTAGCTGTAGAAAAGTATCACTTGAACCTGGAATATGTTTTCTATTAGTTTAAATCCTTCAAGTAATTTTGTGTGCATACCTAATAAATAAATATTTATTTATCTATTTATATATTTAAACACTGTTTGAAATATTATTAAATATCATTTAACATTATTTATTAATTATTTTTACTTTTAGAAGATATTTTGAATAATACAATATTTCCATTCATCATAAATTAAAGTGCTAAAACTTTATTTACCATTACAGATGATCTTGAAAATCTTGTGTACAGCAAATGACTGAACTATCACCTAAATGTTTTTTTCTTTCTAATCATCTACACTTTGTTCTAATACGTTAGTTTTGGGGCCAGAAGTTAACAATCTTGGGGTTTTTTTTTGTTTGGGTTTGGGTTTTTAAATTTTGTTTTATTGAGGTTTTTTCAGATACTCCAAAATCCAACTTTCTTTAATATATAATTTATTTCTTTATATCCATGCTAGTGCCTTCAGGGTACCTAGGTGATAAATGCATAACTCTGCTTTCTTGTATGGAACAAGAGCAACCATAGCCTGATTTGCTTTGAAGCAGACAAATAGTTCTGTGATTTCCCTAATACAATATTTCATATTACACATAATACAATAATTCATTTTCCAGTGATTTTATTTGTAGTTAACTGTGTTATATTATTTCTGAATATGTGACCCTGTGGAGCAATTCCAGAAAATTCTGGTCTGATTCTTCAGGATCTGAAACCCAAAACAAAAGGAAAAGAATCCACATAGCAGAAAAATTAACTTAGTGTCCAAGCTTGAGCTGGAGTGATTAGGAGACCCTGACTCTGAAACAACTCCTCTAAAAAGAGGATCTGCAACCCTTGGAAAGTTGCTATTATTACTACAACCAAAAGCCTGTCTTACCAGAAAGTTGAGTGGGTGTGTTTTTTTTCCTTTCTTCTTTTTCTTTTTTAATCAGATTTTTGGGGAATGTGTGTGTAAGGGAGCCTCTTTCGGGAATTTTTTTAATATTTCCTTTTTTTTATATGGAAGTCTTGATTAACACCTATATTACTTGTCCTATCTCTTATGCTGATGAAAAAGGAAATTGTAAAACCTTGGTGTCTTTATTCCAGATTTTGAAAGATATAATTCAAATGGAGAATGGGAATGTGGTTAATACCATACACAGGTGTCATGTTGTCCTGTGCTGGAATGGAATATGGATAGAGCAGACTGTGTGCAGGATTTGAAAGGGAAGCCAATGCTCTTCTCTTCTTCCCATTCTCTTTTATCCTTTTTGCCTCTCTTTCTGATAATTATATTTGCAAAGATGTACATAATTTAATTCTTCTTATGGTATTGTGTGATCTGCAGAATGTAAACTTAAGAATTGCTGCATTTGGAAGTCTAGATATTGGCCCACATGAATAATAATTTGAATGAAAAATTAAATTTTATGCAGTAAATCTAAATATTTATTTTCCTCCACAGCCTCCATCAGACCTGCGCAGGTCTGGTTCTGGAAAAGTTCCATGTAGGCAGTGGAAATAACGTGAATGTGTCCTGGATTAAAAACTGAGTCAGTCAGTATAGGATCACTTCCCGCGTTTCAGGATGCATTTCTAAATGGTCTGTCCTTAATATCATGCTAAAGATATCTTCATTTTCTTTGCAATAGGACTGTAGCATAATGTTATTATGAACCAAAAGAGAAACTAGAGATCAAATTGTCTGTGTTTATCATGTCTCCTAATGACTGCATCTATACTAGAAAATCAAGCAAGGCCAGGGAATTGATGCAGGAACTGACACATGATCATCCACACCTTTTAATATTCATAACTTCCTTGGCAAAATTTTGGCCCATGACACCAGGCACTCTCCCAAACAGACAATGCCCATCCATAATTTAGAGGACACCATGGGCCAGGAAATGTTCCCAGTAGGCAGTGTGGATGGAATCACTCTATTTTGGTGAGGCTGTTAGCTGTATGGTCACAATCCATCTCCCAATTTTTGTAATAGTTTGAGATACCAAGTCCTTTTTTGTGTACTAATATAGACATAAATGGTGAAAAATTCAGCCAGTCTCAAACCCTATTGATATGTATTGTAATGGCAATGCAAAATAGACACAATGAAAAATATTGTTGTGATCCAGAAAGGGTAGAGTACAGGTGACATTTCTGGGATCAAAACCACAAATAACACTAGATTTGTCAGTGTTAACAGGGAGAAAGGAACAGAGAGTAGCAAAGGGCTCTTGTGCATTCAGGTGGTCTACTCTGATTTGTGGCATGTCTAACAAGATAACAATATTAGGAATTGAAGTATTTCACAAATAACAAAGCCGGTAGTAATGATTATGCATCTGTTCCACCTTGATCCCCAGTGTTATTAGACAGCAAAACAAAAATCTGCAGGACACTGTGATTTAGAAAAAAGAGGTACTAGCTTTACCATACCAATGACCTAGGAGAATAAAACTGGGGTCAATCAACAAATGTGGATGGGCTGCTTATTTTGGAAGGAATGAAGATGATAAGAAGGAAGAGTTCTGGAGCAGAAAAAAGAGGGAAAAGTCCAAAAATCAAGGTGGGGCAAGTCATGCACACAGGGCTATTTGGGGGTACCTGTCAAGCAGGTAATCAAAACATCTAGGAGCAGGGCAATAATCTATCCCTGCTCCAACCATGCCTGTGTCTGCCTTACTCCTAATGTCAGGGGAAGCTGGGTACTTTCCCTGTCACTGAGAAGGGAGCACCTAGAGGGAAAGATCATCTTCTTACCATCAAAACGTTCCTTTATTTCACTGTTGTGTATTCTTGTGTGACTTGATTTAGCCACTCCAGTCTGTCTTTGGCTCAGATAAATGAATAGAATAGAATAGAATAGAATAGAATAGAATAGAATAGAATAGAATAGAATAGAATAGAATAGAATAGAATAGAATAGAAAATAGAATAGAATAGAATAGAATAGAATAGAATAGAATAGAATAGAATAGAATAGAATAGAATAGAATAGAATAGAATAGAATAGAATAGAATAGAATAGAATAGAATAGAATAGAATAGAATAGAATAGAATAGAATAGAATAGAATAGAATAGAATAGAATAGAATAGAATAGAATCAATGTGTTGAGCTTGTGTGAGTGTCAGGGTTTTTGGTAGCAGCGGAGGTTACAGCGGTGACCCCCTGTGAGGAGCTTCTGAAAGCTCCCCCAGCTCCAAATCAGACCCACCTCTGTTCAGGGCCAAGTCAATTAGCAACTGTAGCTGTGCCACTGTGATAATATATTTAAGAAGAGGAACCTAAGAGGGGGTGGGGACTTGTGAGGAGGAGTTGTGAGGAAGACACCTATGCAAACACTGAGGTCAGTGGAAGGAAGAAGAAGGGTGGGGGAGGTGAGCCAGTGCAGAGCCCCCCTGCAGCCCCTGGTGAGATGGCAGAACTGCCCCCCTTGCCACCCATGGAGGTCCATGGTGCATCAGATGACAATCTGCAGCCTGTGGAGGACCTCACATCAGAGAAGGTGGCTGCACCTGAAGAAGACCAAGACTCAGTGGGAAGAAGACCCCGCTGTTGTAGTTCAGCACTGGGAGGACTGCAACACCCTGGGTGGATCCACACCAGAGCATCTACGGAAATGCTGCAACCTGTGGGAGGGACTCATGCTGGAGAAAGTTTGTGGAGGACTGTCTCCTGTGAGAAGGGAGCATATTGGAGCAGGGGAAAATGAAAGGAGTTCTCCTTACCCTAGGGAGGAAGAAGCAGCAGGACTGATTACGCTCCCCCTTCCCCTGCCCTTTGCGGCACTGGGGGGAGGAAGTAGAGAGATCATGAGCAGATCTGAATGGGGGAAGAAGGTGTGTGGGGGGGCAGGTGTTCTTGAGATGTGGTAATGCTTCTCACCATCCCGCTGTCTGTTAAGTGTTGTTGTTAGTGTCTGAATTAAATTTGTGTTCTTTTATCCTCCTCCGGTGAGTCTGTCTTTCATCTGTGACCACAATGGGTAAGTCATCCCTTCATGTCATTATCTTGATTCCCGCTTTTTGCTTTATTTTCTCCTTCTCAGTGCTGGGGGGGTAGGGGAGAGTGTAGTAGCTGCGTGGTGCTCAGTTGCCCTCTGAGCTCAAACCATGACAATAGACTATTTCAGTTGGAAGGGACCTACAACAATCATCTAGTCCAACTGCCTGACCAATTCATGGCTGACCAAAAGTTAATGCATGTTATTAGAGGCACTGTCCCAGTTCCCCTTAAACACAGACCGATTTGCAGCGTTAACCACCTCTCCAGGAAGCCTGTTCCAGTGTTTGACCACCCTCTTGCTAAAGAAATGCTTCCTAAATGTAAGAGTGTAATTGCTCTAGGGTGTCTCAAAAAACATGGAAGAGACAAGCACCTTCTGAGGCAAAGAGTTCTTTAGTGGCCTGAACGCACTGATGCTACAGTGATGCTACAACACAGAAAAGCTTTCCCAGTGCTAGTGCTGCAGCTCAGTGCCCAAAGCTAGATATGATAAATAAAGGACTCCTGTTTCCATGTCTATAGTGTTTTCTATGTGAAAGTAAAAAGAGATTAATTAAAAATTGCATGGAATTTGAACACTACTTTGAGGAAAACCAAATCTTCTTACTCCTCATTTCTTTACATTTTGCTAACGGAGATGAGAACACAGTAGGTGTTAACTACTGAGATGCTATTTTAACTATTGACTTATTTTTGTAGGTGCACCTGTGCCAGTGAAGAGCCTTTCACCAGAGCGTACTATAGCTTCTTGTCACTGCCTCCCTGCCAACATGTCCCTTTGATCTTTGTTTCATGTGCTTGAAATGTAGCTACCAAAATTACTTCAGTCTCCATGAGCCAAGTTAACAAAGATATGCTGTTTTTAAACTCACCTGTCCCATTTTTATTGAATTGGGTTAATTCAGTATCAAAGAACAGTTCAGCCAATGGGTCAGAAGGTCTGGTAACCTTTCTGATAGGATCAGGTATGATGTGAATGGCAATGGCATAATATGACTAGAATAGGACAGAAGAACCTGAAATATTCTGTCTGTGAATGTATCATGGACAAGATCTATGTCTTTGCATCTGTGCAAAATCTGTGACATTTTTGTATGCAGGACTCTATCTTTTCCTTTACACACCTTTCAACCAAGGTAAGAGGTATTGTGCTACAGGGATCACAGGACTTCACACTCTGAGAGTCTTTAGAAATGCAAATCATCACTGTTGGTGAAGAAAGACATCCTACACCTTAATTGCTTCTGGAATCTTGGAAAGCCCAGCATATTACAGAAGCACAGAATGGTTGAGTTTGGAAGGGACCCTTGAGTTCATGTTGTCCGACCCCCCTGCTCAAGCAGAGCCACCTCCAGCCAGTTTCCCAGGACTGTGTCTGGAGGGCTTTTAAATGCCTCTGACAAGGAGGACTCCATAACCTCTCCAAGAAACCTGTGTCAGTGCTCAATCACCCTCACAGTAAAAAAGTTTTCCTGATGTTCAGAAGGACTCTTTTGTTTCAGTTTGCACCCGTTGCCTCTGGTCCTGGCACTGGGCACCACTAAAAAGAGCCTGGCTCTGTCCTCTTTGCACCCTCCCTTCAGATACTTATATGTATTAATAAGGTCTACCCCGAGCCTTCCTCCTGGCTGAACGGTCCCAGCTCTCTCAGCCTTTCCTCATATGTGAGGTGCTCCAGACCCTTAATCCTCTCCATGGCCCTTTTCTGGACTCTCCACTATGTCCAAATCTCTTGTACTGCGGAGCCCAGCACTGGACTCAGCACTCCAGGTGTGGTCTCACCAGTGCTGAGTAGATGGGAAAGATCTCTTCCCTCATCTTGCTGTCAAATATTCTCACGTAAACTGCAGTAGCTCAGAGATGAAGAAACTGTTTCATACGTCTTGACATGTAAGTTGTATGTTTTCAAGTGTTTGTTGGACATGAAAAAACACTATTCTGTAGTAAACAAGAATCATTATCAATGGCTCAAATTTCCGTGCAGCTACATTTGTGTTAACTAAATGTTTCTATACCTCAGCATCATAATTTAAGACAAAGATCTTACCATAATTTGGTTTGAACTTGGTCAGTGAAGCAAATACTTTTCAGGCCCAGGCTTTCTGACACAGTCATGCATGTATATACATGGACAATCCAAACACAGATACTGTCTTTTCCACAAACTAGGCCTGAAAATAACTCCCTTGTTCTCAGTCTGAAGACTTTAATTAATTACAACAAGTATAATTTATACAATGGCTTTGAATTCATCTTGCCTCAAGAGAAAGTTAAGAACTTAATTAATCTCATCACCAGTTGACCTAAACAATGAGAAAGGCTGCACAAAAGCAGAGCTTTCAGTAGTTGATATACTTGATGCAACTTGGTTCAATCTCAATCATTTTTTTCTCTTCAGCTAGTGGAGTTTTGGCATGCCAGCAACTAAGGTTTATCTATACCCAGATCAGTTTGGACTAAACATCCTAGACAATATCATATGTGGATGTTGTTATTCTGAAATAATTTTATTATTCCAAAATAGATTTAACCAGACAGGTAAGCAATTATCTTCCTTCTGAATAAGAATATATAGTGATATGCTAATATGGAATGATCATTCAACTTTAAAAGCCTATCTTTTTATTCAGAATTTGTTTCATGGGTAAATAGGTGCTGATGCAACATTTTTTCACAGTGAAAGGTGGAAACAATTGTGTCTTTTTACCAGACGAACTTTTAAAGAAAATCTATGGAATATATTGGAACAAAAAACTACTGAAAATCCAGACCTACTGGATTGTTAGGTGTGAGCATTTGCTTAATCCAGCTTCAAACCAAGCTACAATAACACAACTAACAATGGTGTAAGTTTCAAGAATACTGATTTTGTATGAAGGAAGGGAAGGGGAAGTGGAGGGAGAAGGGAAAGGGAAGACGATAACCTGTTATAGTTACAAGACCAATAAGAAACTTCTTTAGGGACTGAAAAAGGAATAGCAGAGAAAGAATTAACCACATGCACAACAACCTTCAGTGCTTCTCCTTCAAGGCTGTTCTCCTTTGGTACTGAGTTGACTGTATTGTCCATATTTTATGAGATCTGATAGGATCATAGTCTTGGATGGTATCCACACTATGCTGGTTGTTTGGCTAATTTTTCCTGATAATGTACAAACCTTTCCTCTAATTATGTTTGTACCTCTTGCCCTTGAATTCAGTAATGGGTAAAAAGTTTATTTTGGAGTATAACACATGCTCAGAATCTCAATATTTAGCTTGTTATAGTTCAGCCCTCTCACAGTTCCACATAATTGCAGAGCATACTGCATGTATTTTCTAACACAGTGATTTATAATGGTTTCAACAGTGGTACCGATGCCTTTATAGAGACAACAGAATTTGATCATCTAAAGGAAGGGCCCCGCAAAGGGATGGGTTGCAGGAAAGGGCAAATTTTTCATGTAGAAGGTAATAAATGATGTTTCTTTCTAAATAAAGACTCATATTTCTGTAATGTAACTAGAATAATCAAGTTGCTTCTAATGAATGTTGAGATTCTGAGTGATTTGAGGATACTATTATAGGTTTATTTCCCCCCAAGTCTTTTGAAAGAACTTCAGTCTGGATATTCTTCTTTACAGTAAAGTCTTTATAGACCAAACCAAATAATAATTTGTATTACCAGTGTTTTAAAGCAAGTAATAAGCAACCTTAAAATATATTTTTTAGATTTCTTTTATTCCTTTTCCCTGTCCAATGTGGGCAGGTTGATATAAGGAATAAAGTTTATACAGAAATTATAAACTGATTACTTTTTGACATTGTGGTAGAGAAGATACAGACGAGAAAATTTCCCCTAAGGACATGGGCATTTTGCTGTGCCTGGAAGATGTTCTGTGTAAGCATTAGGTGTGAGAAATTTATTTCCAACACTCCATGCTAACATGTTAACCTCCTGCTGAAGGTTAGTTTACAAAAAGTGCCTCAGAAGAGAGGGGAAGAAAATGGGAAACTTGTTTACCCAGGATATGGAGAAGACTGAGGTAGTCAATGTCATTTTTGCCTTAGTCTTCACCAGCAAGTGCTCCAGCCACACCACCCAAGTCACAGAAGGCAAAAGCGGGGACAGGGAAAATGAAGAAACGCCCACTGTAGGAAAAGATCAGGTTCAAGACCATCTAAGGAACCTGAAGGTGCACAAGTCCATGGGACCTGATAAGATGCATCTGTGGATCCCGAGGGAACTGGCAGATGAAGTGGCTAAGCCACTATCCATCATATTTGAGGAGTTGTGGCAGTCTGGTGAAGTTCACACTGACTGGAAAAGAGGAAACATAACCTCCATTTTTAAAAGGGGAAAAAAAGAAGACCTGGGGAACTACAGGCCAGTCAGTCTCACCTCTGTGCCTGGCAAGATCATGGAGTAGATCCTCCCGGAAACTATACTAGGGCACATGGAAAATAAGGAGGTGACTGGAGACAGCCAACATGGCTTCACTAAGAACAAATCTGGTCTGAAGAATTTGGTGGCTCAAGCAGGTCCAGAAGAGGGCCATGAAGATGTCTGGGGGGTCTGGAGCACCTTCCTTATGAGGACAGGATGAGAGAGTTGGGGTTGTTCAACTTAGGGAGACCGTATAGTGGCCTTCCAGTACTTAAAGGGGGCTACAGGAAAGATGGGGAGGGACTTTCTAACAGGAAGCGTAGTGATAGGATGAGGGGTAATGGTTTTAAACTGAAAGACTGTAGATTTAGATTAGAGATAAGGAAGAAATTCTTTACTGTGAGAATGGTGAGACACTGGAACAGGTTTCCCAGAGAAGTTGTGAATGCCTCATCCCTGGAAGTGTTCAAGGCCAGGTTGGACAGGGCTTTGAGCAACCTGGTCTAGTGGAAGGTGACCCTGCCCATGGCAGGGAGGTTGGAACTAGATGATCTTTAAGGTCCCTTCCATCCCAAACCATTGTATTATTTTACATGTAGAACCTCATAGAAGAGGTTTTCCTGTACTGATCTGCAAAAACATAGATGTTGTTATTCCAGCATCTTCTCACTGTAGGGTGAAATGTGAGACTTATTCCATAGGCTTGTGGGTTGGCAATTGATGTGTTGAAGAACATGTCGTATCTCAAGGATACAGTTCTGTCTCTTGGGTGAACTTCTCCAAGGATTCTCCTCTACCACAGGTTCCCTTGTGGTCTTAATTCACAAAAAAAAAAAAAAAAAAAAAAATGCAATGGTCAAAACTTTATACTTGAACACCAGGGTTTACTTCCTTGATGGTGCTGAAAACATGAATACACTGTTGTTAAGGCATTTTCAGTGTGGCTATAGATCTCAGCTTTTTTCAGAATTGAGTAGTAGTTTATTATAGCAGTTCTGAGCAAAGTGCACTAGCCTACAGTGAGAACTCATGTGAAGTTACTTCGGTATTTGAATGCTGTGTGTAGAAATATCCACAGAATACAAGTGTTATTTTGGGAAGATTGTTCACTCTGTTAGGATAGGGTACATCACACCTTCACTTTGCAGACATCCATATCTGAGCTCTCTTTTATGGCTGATGTAAATAAATAAGCATTTCTAGTCTAGGAGGCCTTTCATCTTACAGGAGATACAGAATAGAGAAGATGAATTGTACCCATTTCTATCAATTTGCTATATAGAGTTCTTTTGACCATCTCAGATGGAAGGAGCTTCATACAAGGGTCTAAATTAGGTGAGATAAATCCCACAGTTAGTGAGTTCTTTTCCTGTCTCCAAAATAGGAATAACATTTTCCTGAGAGATACTAACAAGACAGATATATAATAAAACTTTTTAGCACTTAAATATTACCAGTGTAGGTAAATATATCCTGTAGGTGCAAAAGAGAGAAAAAGTGGAATGAACCATCTGCTGCTCAGTTAATGATGCAAAATCAAGGCAAGGCATGTAATAAAAGTGGACTTCTACTACAGTGTCTGAGGTCCGAGTCTAAACAACTGCTTTCACATCAAATCCGAGTTTTTTAAGCAATCAAATCTGCTTGGTGAAGAAGGCAGCACAGATTTGTTCTGCACAGAGCACAATGGTGTTTCTATCCTGAGGGCCTTGTCACTCATCTTTGTAATCTTATATGGAGTCTTTTAGTTATAAGATCTGATAATTTTAACTTTGATTTTAAATAAAGATATGTCTGCAACCGCTATCTTTTCCCCATGAAAGAGAAGTGGAAATAGAAATTTTGATTTAAATATAAGTTAATTGCTCAAAATTTTGAAAGTTGAACACACACACACACACACATCCCCACACCCACACCCACACCCACCCACCAAGCCCTGAGACAATAAAACAGAATGAGGTTTGGGGGATTTTTTCAGTTTTCTTTGGATATATGGTTTTAGCACTAGTACACACAAAATCTTAGGATGACACCAAAGAGTAAGTAAGTACTGCTGTAAACTCAGAGTGCTGTAAAATACTGTGAACTACCAGTCTCTTCAATGATCACAAATTTTAAACCAAACCAAAACAACAAAAACTCCCGCTACATGGAGTTGCAGTCCTTACTCAGAACTACCCTTCACTTTCTTTTGCTGTAGGTAAAAAGTATTGCTCTTCCATCTAATCCATAGGAATTCATGGGATATTATACTCAACTAGCCATCCCTCTTTTTTAAATTAAGTGGATGCTGAGTAGGAGGCTGTAAAATTGGCAGAAGAATAAACCCGCTTGTCTAACAGCAACATTTGAGAAGAGGTTTTTTTTTTTTTTTTGGTACATCTTGGGCTCTGAACTCATTAGCATGATCCCGGTAAACTTTTCTGACCTGTTTTTTACATTGCACAGGACTGGCACAACTGTATCTCTCATTATATCACATCAAATGAGTCCTGCTGACATGAACTAGGTACCAGCTTGTTAAGGAAAAGACAAAAAAGGCAAAATTATCCCAGCAGATCTGCATGACATGTCTTGATTACTGATACCCTGCTCTCTAAAAATGTATAGTCTTGTCTTTGACATGCAGTCAGAGACACACGATATGAGCAGCAAAATATTTTCAGTAAAAAAATAAGTTTGCCAAATTGCATAAACAAACCTATTGTTAAGAAGACTTTATTTTTAGATATTAATACGGTGCATAGAGAACATTTTACTAACAAAATTAATCACTGTTTAATTACAATGAAGAACAAATCACATATTCTTTCCCTTCCATGCAGTGTACAAGAGAGGGAGAAGATCAATATTTGGACAAATACATGCAAACTCAGCTGGGTGCTTGGAGACCAAGAAAGATCCTACATATTTTGTGGACTGTGGATTAACCCTGATCTCACAAGACAGCACACAGAGAGAAAAAATGGGATTTGACTGATGGACTGGCTAATCAATGTGGCACCCTAAGAAACATATCCATGAAAAGGATCAAAATCTTCAACTAAACTAAACTAAAATAAAATAAAATCCTGGGCACCTGTAACTCTCTGAAGGAGCAAACCCAGAAGTGCTCTGAAATCAGCTGGTATGCCTTGTGTCCTTATAATCAATACACAAAGACTGCATTGAGTCACAGTAGAAAATTATGGAAAAATCCCACCTGGTTTCAGGGTAAGGCTGTCAGAATTTTTTCTGGGAAAACCCTGCTGCCTCTCAAGAAGGCAAATTTTCTATTTGATTCCTTCTCTGTAAGGAGAGACAGGACATCCTGAAATGTGCAATCTGTTTGTATGGTAGATAAAGATGGCAGGTGAGGCAACGTGGGAAGGATGGTTGTGGGCACTGCTGCCACTGAGGGTCACCCGTGGAAAGGTCTCCTGGGTTATTCTTGTGCTAGACCTCTGTCCATTCCTACTGCCAAAAAGCAGGGCTCTCCATAAATTCAAGGGCTGTCAGAAGCGAGTGTCCACAGAAGAGCATAAATTCCCATGGAAAAAATACATATTTTTTCAGTTATAAATGGGATCAATCTACACTACCTTGATGCAGTTGAAAAAGCCTTCGGTCTAGAGAAAACACAAGTATAATAACCTTCTCTCATTTTGCACATTTACTGTACCTGAGGACAGTTTCTTCTTACAATCACACCACTGTTCTTATAGCTACTGCCTGTATGATATCTCCTTACAAAGTTCAGGTTTCAGTTTGATAATCAGTTTCCAATCAATAATTCCCTACATTTATTTATTTAAAATTTCTTCTTTATATTTCATTCAATATCAAAATAAAGGTTTCATACAGAAAAAAAAAAAAAAAAAAAAACAAACCACTGAAATAAAAAAATAAAAAAATCCCAACCAAACAAAAATTAAACTGTCCCCAGTACCAAGGGAAATCTGTCATGTAAAACAGGAAAGCAGAATGTACATTTTGAAGGAAAATTGTTTTATCAACAAATATATTAACTCTACAGACTATTCAGCTGTTGAACATTATGAATGTTATTTAATGAAATGTGAGGTTTAATTATGGGTTTAAAATTCAACATATGTCTCCGCATTCAAGTTCTCTGTGTCACTAAAGAATTTGAGAGCTTTTTAATCATGCTATTATTTATTAATGTTTTGTGTGTTATTTATTTAGTGACTTTGACTCACAATATACTCTAGGTACATTTATAATTATTATTCTGTATTAAGGGGCACTGTCAATTTCAGTTTGACCTGTCTTTTCAAAAGAAATCAACCATCAAAAAAAAAAAAAACAAAACAAAACAAAACCAAAAACTCCCAAGGCTTTAGGAACTTCGGCCTAATAAGTTATTTTCTTAAAATAAAAATAACTTCTGAAAGCCATGGTATTGCTTACAATTTTCATGTAGCTGTCCAAATCTTAACTTTATGTATTGTAAGCTAAAAACTGAAATGTCTTGAAAGAAATGTGGGCAGAAAACAATAGTGGATTAAAAGTAAATATAAAGTTTAAACATCTAATCTGCGAAATTTTAAAATATTCAAGTATTTCTTCACATACACTTGCTCCAAGAAATCACAATGCACAAGACAGACAATCACACTCCCTTTCTTTCTTCTCCCAAACTTACTTTAACCCATCAAAACAAAGGTAAATTTTTCAATGTCTTGTCTGCACACATCATTTATTTCCAGACTGCAATCTTCATGAGAAAAAACTCCTATCCTTCTCTTAGGGAAGACATAGCTTTAGATGTTGAAATTTGATACAGGTAATTCACAATGATTTCCTAGACCCAAGCAGATGTGAGATATGTAGTTTAATCTAGAGGACACGGTCTTGTAATTCAAATCAATCCCTAGTGGTAATAACTTAAGTCATTGCTCCCAGCATGTTTCACCTCTCTACCATCTCCCATACCCAATGATCCCTTCATTGCTTATGGGGCTGGGGTGTTGGTGAGGTTATTAAGAAAACTATCCTTTGCTCCAAAACATCTGAATACAGAACCAGGAAACAAGCATGACTGATTAGAAGGTAATTCAGTTCTCTATTTGTAGAAATGGACTCACTGAAGTAATTCAGAAGTGCTTTAAAATCAAGCATGTCCTTTCATCCTGCATTTGATGTCATTTGATGTCAATGTAATGGAACTAAAATTCTCATCTATTTCTGGAGCAGACTGTATCAGAGTTATCCTAGACTTCTTTTATACAAGATGTTAAAATTTAATGGAAATAATTGTAATTAAAAATATATCTAGTAAGAAGTTTTTTAAAAAATATATTTCTTTGTAATCAGTTCCCTATGGAAACAACTGCTGGATGATCATGAAGGGTGTATAAATATTTGTGAATGTTCACATCAATCAGTATTTCCATTTTCTCCTTCATTCCCCAAGTAACTTTTGAATCTGTTATCTGCCTCAAGCTGCACCACACTCCTACAATTTCCATGAAAGCATGTAACTGAGCAGAGGAGAAAACTTCACACTGATGAAAAGGCTACAAACATCATTACTAGACATCAGAGAACCTATACCAGGAAGGGGTGGGGGTGGGTGGTGGGGAAGCATCGGTAATCAAGCTTCATTAATTCCACCCCTGATTGAATGATTAGTTTATTACCTTGTTTTTTTCCTGCTCAGTTCTTATGATCTCAGTATGGCTCTGCTTCTTCAGGAATCAGTTTCTTAGGCTAAATAGGACCTGGGTTTTTACTATTGCACAATGATGTATTTCTTTATAGAAGAAGAAACCTTCTAAAGCACATCCAAATGTTCTGTGTTCATCTGGTACAGGCAAGAATATTCACGCTAACAGGCTTTTTGTGGCACACTGGTCACTTTTAAAAATCCTTTTTCATTAAACATTTTATTGAGTGATGTTAAAAAAAGAACACAGAACCAGCAACTTCATGTCAGCTAAAAAAATTAATTCTTAAATTCAAATAAAAACGTGAAAAATCTTTCACACAGACACATCCCTGATGTCAATAGAATGGGAACCTGCAAGGATAGTTAATGTCCTGCTGTTTTTCACATCATTCTGTGCGCTGGGGAACCCTTTCCCTCACGCCACTGTTGTAAAACCTTTGTTGGGTTCAGCTTCCTAATGGTGCTTGTAGCCAAGCTGCTGTGCTTGTATATGTGAGGTTTGTACATCAGAGTTGAGGATATATAGGGGAACTAAAAAGCCAAATAAGCATCATGGGGGTTAAGGAACCCCAGGGAGGACCCTGGGAGACTTTTAATGGCAGCATTAAAGCTTCATTAGCCACCCCAAACATTATCTCCCCAGTAAATCTGTGCTTCATAACATTCTCTGATGTTCATCTACCTTTGGCCTATAGACTCTCACCTGCAAAAGTTATTGTAGTGAAAGGTGAGCAGTAATCTGGATTCACATCACCAGTTTATCTGAAGCTGTAAGCAGTATGCATTAGGTTTTATCATCCAGCTTCTCCTTTCCTTTCAGACCCAGAAGGCAGATTTTGTTTTTCACTGCTGAAAAATACCTGAAAGAAGGGGCTTGTCAGAGTGAGATAGACATGGGGAGGCTGGGAGAGGAAAAAGGCATTACAGCAGGGTAGAAAACTCAAAGATGTGTGTTTATTATTGTGAGGATGTCAGGTACTGTCTGTGGAGCATTTTCACTCCAGGTCACTGACAGCAAAAACTCTCATTCAGAGCAGCATGTGACAAATTGATTTTCTTTGTTACTTTCAGCTGACCTTTGAATACATGCTAAGTCAAGGCCACAATAAAAGATCCCTCACCTCTTTTAATTCTCCTTTTTTTCTTAATAAACTGCCTCTGAAATGTCTGCTCAGTACTGTCTTATTTTGGTTTGTTCAATCCTTTAAGAAAAAAACTGTACTGAGTAACTGCAAATACAATTTCTTAGTGCGAACCCTAATTTTTACAAGCAACTTACCCCTCTATTTCCTCTCCTTTGTCATAATTCATTGAGGGACATGTTTTGAGATGATGAAATCAAACCCATCCAAATAAAAATTTTTACTGAGTCCGTTTAATCAATTTTTTGCAAAAGAAATACAATTCTGCACAATATTTCACCATTCATAGGAACTAACTATGCAGTTCAATAAAAGATACTTAGATAAGCTACAGTTTTGGCTGCTTTTATAATTGTCCTTCTGAGCTTTTAAAATGTATTTTGTATTTAACTTTCCACAGTTTCTCTTCTAGTATAGCAAGAAAATCGTCTTTTAGAGTAATTAAACGATATTCTGAATTGAAAAATGTGTAGCCTAAAACCCTGCAGCCTATGCGAAGCTTCTTTCCAACGACATAACAGAGAGTCTATTAAGATAGTAGCTGCACACTGACAATTATTCAGCAGCTCTCCTTTTCCACTGTGCACATGTAATGCTGATGCTAGGGAGCACTGTTATGACCCAAGTATACAAGATGGAAAACACACCTGCTTACAACATTGGGAGCACAACATAAGGAGGTCAGGAATGTGACTTGGCTTCATTTGGGGAACTAAACTGTCTAAAAAGTAGTCAAAAGTAGGGGGTTTGGGGTTTTTTGGGTTGCTTGGATTTGTATTTTGTACTTTGTTTTTTGAGGTTTTTTGTTGTTTTTTGCTTGGTTTTGGTTTATTTTTTTTTCCTTGTTTGTTGTTTTTTTTTTTGTTTTTTTTTTTTTAAATAAAAGGAAAGCCAAATAGACAGATCATTGTGTTAAACCAACCAACAAAAATGTTTGAAAATCATTCTTTTTTAGGAAAACAATCAATTTTCTGGACTAATTTCTGGTTTCCAGGTTTCCAATGGAGAGAGGAAAGAAGGAAAAAAACTGCTTATAGAAAGTGTTTCATTAATGAACAAATAATAATAAAAAGAAAACAAAAATGCACCTTTGATACTGAAATTCACTCAGCTCTAGCAGCTTACACCACAATTTGCTATACACTACTACATATCCAAGGGTTTTTTAAACTCTTTGCTGAACTTCCTGAATTATTCTAATAGATATGAATTTGAAAAGATAACCCGTGGCTTACTGCACAATAATTTCTATCATCTGTCTATCTCTCTATCTATCCATCCATCCATCCGTCCTAAAAGTTTTCTGTGAAGCTTTCAGATCACTTTTGATTCCGTCAGTGTGTTTATGTATAACAGGTAACTTACCCCAGAGATATTTGGCATGTTACAGAAATCACATTTTTGCTTACATTTTATGCAAAGTACAAAGGCTTGCAAAATATGACAGCCCACTCCTCAGAACATCATGGAAAGAGACAAGATATCACAACTATTCTAGTACACTGGGATCTTATATCAGGTATTATCTGCATAAGACATCTGGAAAATTTTGTGAAAGGCAACAATTAAAAATGTTATGTAATGGAGTAATAATAATAATAATAATAGCAACATAGAAAGAATTATGCAGTATTAATAGGCTGCAATTAAAAAAGAAAGATGTATCATCTCCCTCAGTAGACTTAGATGAATCAGAAAAATAAATTAGTAAATATTTATACTCATTTTAGTGTTTGCTATTTGTTAATACCTGAAATGTTCATGTCAATACTTCCTAACTGAGGAATGATAGCTACTAAAATAGAGTTTATGTACACTTCCAAATCTTAGCAATCCAGATGCCTAAGCACCAACAAATAGTGCCATTTTTGTGTGATAAGACACTCTTCCTTGCCTTCCTTTGCCAATCCAGGGAGCATTCAACTCCACAGGTCCTGCTAAGTCTGCCAGCCCCATGCAGGAGTTTCAGATACCCTTGGCACATATAAAATGGCAGAACACACTCATATCTTATTCATCTTTCAGGATTCATTGACAGGCACTTGCAAATTCTCAGAGCTTTGTTTTCTGTTTAAATATATTTTGCTTCACATAAATAATACCTGAACATTTTTCTTTTTTTCCAGAAAGGAAGTTTCTGTCTTTAATTCATTTAACATGCGTTAATAAATACATTTTTTAAAAGTATCTTCAGAAACAAATATGTAAGACTGTGCTGAAGTAGAGTTGCCAACTCGGCAGCTGCGATTGTCCATTTCTGTATGATTTGATCTTTGACAAAAGGTAAGACCACCAATTCAGGTGAAGAAAACATAATTAGTCCTTACCTTGGTAACTAGATCCAGAAATGTCCCATCTGTTTATTCACCATATCCAGTGGAAATATTTTCCCCTTCTTTTGAACACATAATGCTGCTTCTCCTGGAGTGGATGCAGAGATTGAGAGCTGAATTCCTTAGGCAGACAATACAGCTTGATAAGATATTGAAATACACTCATTTTTTTTCTGCCAAATTAGTGTTTTATCCTGTCTCTTATATCAGGGAGCCAGAGAGGAATCAAAGGCAGCATGAGAGAGCATAAGGTGGGAAAGGGATGGATAAAGCAGGATGGGAAGGAAAACCAGATTAATTCTCCTTTTCAATTATTTCAGACTGTTAGCTGTGCTTACTCCACCTGCTCTAATCCCATCTTGACACACAGTTTTTACCTCTCAGTAACTTGTTGAAAACTCAGAATTCTCACTTTCAGTGGAAAACCTGAAATTTAGGGATCCAAAGTAAAGTAGGTGTCCTTATTCATAAGGTATGTGGGAAGGTGTCAGAAAATTGTAACAAACAGTAGTAAATAACAACTGCACAAATAACAGCTCTGACAATAACCAGACACTAACAGAGATGCTGTTGTTCCCTGGGGCTGCTCCAAGCATTACAAGCAAGCATATTGAGAAAAATGTCCTCTTTATAGGATAGTGTCTTAAACCAAAGCATCTATGCTGAAATTTTTTTTTCCCATCAAACTCCTTTCTCTCTCAAAATAAGAAGCTTCCGTTTCTGGCCAGAATGAGGGGCCTTCCCACTTTTTCATTTTATGATGAGAAATCTGTTCACTTCCCTGCTTTAGATAATGACTCCAATCTCTAAGGTTGTCTCTAAAGTGGTTGGAATGGGTAAGAAAAAAGAGCTGATCAGTCTCCAGATCATCCCAAAACTGCATCAGCTCAGCGACCAGGAGAAATAATGACAGCTCTTTCAAAGCTAGCAGCGACCAGATGATGTCTATGTTTAAATGACAGATGGAGAGAGAACCGATTCCTGTGTGGCACACAGCTTGAACTTCTTGGGTTTCAGTGCTTTGCTAGGCACAGATAAAGCATCCCGACTATGGAGATAAGGAGAACCTTGATGTAAGAAATCCCTCTGAAGGTTCATTTTCTGTGCTCTGATACAAGCTGATGCAGTTCCAATTCCTAGAACCAAACTTCTTTCTAACCCTATGAACCAAGACATGTGAAGTTCAAATAGATCCTCTAAAGTGCAGTTCTTACACTTTGCTTTCACAAGGAGACTCTGAAAACCTGGGGTTTCTGCCATGAAAGGGTCTCCACAAATACCCAGGATTATTTGATAGTTAGTGATTAGGATTATCTTGTATTTTTCCAGACTTGGCTCTCCAAATAATGGAAATACTGAGAAACAAAAGACAAAAGCTTTGTCCTTGCCTAATAGTACAGAAAATAAACCATCAGTTTCTTAACTGTTGCACTTGGTTTAAGTGGCAAGGTTTTGGTAGCAGGGAGGCTCTGGGGGGGCTTCTGTGAGAAGAGACAAGTCCCCATATCAGACAGAGCTAGTTCCAGCCAGCTCCAAGATTGACCTGTCACTGGCCAAATTTGAACCAATCAGTGATGTTAGTAGTGTCTCTGTGATAACATATTTAAGAAAGGGTGAAAAACACTGCACAGCATCCATGAGAGAGGAGTAAGAAAATGTGAGAGAAACAGCTGTACAGACACCATGATCACTGAAGAAGGAGAGAAGGAGGTCCTTCATGTGCGGAAGCAATGACTCCCTTGCAGCCTGTGGTGAAGACCATGGTGACACAGGTTGTCTCTCCACAGCCCATGGAGCACCATGGTGGAGCAGATATCCACCCTGCATCCTGTGGAGTGCCCCACACAGAAGGAGGTGGGTGTGCCCTGAAGTAAGATTTGACTTGTGGAGATCCTGCACAGGAACATGCTTCTGGCAGGGACTGTGGCTTGTGAAAAGGAGATCACACAGAAGCAAGTCTTCTGGCAGAACCTGCAATATGATGTCAAGAGAGGTTGTGAATTCCCCTTCCCTGGAAGTGTTCAAGACCAGCTTGTATGGAGCTTTGAGCAACATGGTTTAGTGGAAGGTGTCCCTAACCATGGCAGAGGGGTTGGGACTAGATGATCTTTAAGGTCTCTTCCAACCCAAACCATTCTATGATTCTACAATTCTAACCTGTGACACATGGAAAGGAGCCCACACTGGAGTACTCTGCTCCCAAAGGACTGTACCCCATGGAAATTACCCATGATGAAGCAGTTTTTGAAGAACTGGGAAGCACCACAAGAAGGAGCCACGTTGGAGCAGTTCATGAAGGACTGTATCCCATGGGAAGGACCCCATGCTGGAGCGGGGGAACATCGTGAGGAGGAAGGAGTAGCAGAGACAAAGCATTAGGAACCAACTACAACCCCCATTCCCCATCCCCCCTTCACTGCTTGAGGTGAGGGGGCAGGAAGTAGAAGAGCTGGGAGTGAAGTGGAACCTGGGAATAAGGTAGGGGTGGGGGAAGGTTTTTTTAGTTTAGTTTTTATTTCTCACTTTCCTTTGTTTAATTGCCAATAAATTAAATTAATTTCCCCAAGTCGAGTCTGTTTTACCCATGATGGCAATTGATAAGTGATCTCCCTGTCCTTATATTCACCCACAAACTTTTTTATTCTGTTTACTCCTGTCTTGTTGACAAGAGGGAGAGAGAGTGAGGCTGGGTTGGCATCTGTCAGCCAGCCAAGGTCAACTATCTTACAGATAGGAGCTCATTGAAAGTAGTAAGAACAAAGATGTAGGTGTAATTTCTACATAGAAAAATCCAAAGCTGTAGATGGTTGGATGATGAGAAAACATTCAAGGCTGGATGGATGCTGGTCTCTTACAGATTCTCCCAAAATATTTGATACTGTCAGAGATCAGTACCAATGGGGTCTAATGCAGTACTGCTGCTCTTACAGTCTAATGTTACTTTGAAATATAGCAATATATTATTGGTGTCAAAGTTCTAAAAGTATATTTGCCATCTCCACAAAGCATCAGATATTAATCTATCATCCTTCTAGACACAAAACTTCTCTGAAAGTGTCACTGTCATACATAATGTTGTCCACACAGTAAAGCTGTGAAGCATTAATGTTTCCAATCATGTTTCACAGATGGCAGAAGAGGTTTCCTGCCAAGATCAAAGGGGCAATCTGGCAATGCAGTGGTCCAGAAGAGTTTGGCTCTGATTTCAGTATATCTCAGTCTAGTCTACTAAAGGGGCTCAATCAGGGTTGTTCTGTAGGAGAGCTAAGGAACAAGCCCTCATCTGCCATTTGACTATTGTAAATAAAATACCAATTTTTATTTTTCTGTATAAATTAATTTATGATATTCAGTCCACATAGCTCACATTAGCAGATGATAACAACATAAACATTCCTACAGATGTGATAAGACATAAAGCAAGAGTGGGAAGACTCAAAGCCCTAAAAGTTGATCATTATAGCTTATAGATAAAGCAATTAAGTAAAATTTTAAAAACATCCTAAATCCCAAGTAATGAGATCCCTCTGTCTGGGACAATAGCTTGTTTGGAAAATTTTTAAAATAAAACTCTGTATTTATATTAATTTCTAGCTTCTAGCTCAGCAGGTGCATCTTAGGTTATGGTAATATGTATAATGTAAATGCAGTAGCTAGTCTAAGGAAAATAACTTTATTGAATTTGTCAGTAGAGTACTTTACCCAGACAGTGTATGATTGCAGTTCAGTGTTGAAATGGATGAAATTACTGTTCAAATTAATGAACTGAAAAAAAAGAAAATCAAAAGTCTGAGTATTGTATGCACTCATAAGAAATTTCTTAAGATAGAAATTGAACCAGCTATAAGTAATGAACAACTTTCTCAAAACCATAATTTGGTACTGTAGCAACTGTCATTCCCCTAGTAACCACATCAAAATCAAGTAAGGAAACCTGGTGTGTCAGGGAGGAAAATAAAAATTAAAAAAAAAAAAAAAAAAAAAAAAAAGAAGAGAAAGAGGAAGAAGAAGGAGAGTATTTGGAAGAAACTAACAACAATTGTCCGTATGCAAATATAAGTTAATTGTCTCTCTCCATAGTGGACAGTCCAGGGCCCCTTGAGTTCACCTGCATGGCAGCAGGCTGCATGCCAGGATCCCACCTTGAATAGGGACACCTCTCAAGGTTACTCCTTGAGATCGAGAGATTACTTGCTGCAACAGATTCTTGATAGATGATTAATAGCATGCTAAACTTTGAAATCTTAGCTAAGTGATATAAAGGACTGATTGTGGATATATATAATCCTTTAGACAAACTGCTGACCATGTCTGGGACTAGGAGTGGATCCAGCCATACCTAGACTCCTCTCTGAGGTGTTTAGAAAGCAAGGGGGTCTATTCTGAGCCTCCTGACTCAATGAGAGTGTCTCCCTGTGTTTGAGCCTACTCAGCAGCTAAATGCCACGCAGTCGCTCACCCACCCTCCCCCCACTTGGGAATGGGGAGGGAATCAGAGGGGCAAAGGGAGACTCAGGGGTTGAGATAAAAACAGTTTAATAACAGTAACAGAATAATACACTGACAGCAGTATCAGCAGGTAATGTACAATACAGCTGCTCACCACCCTCCAACCAACACCCACCTGCTCCCAGCTGGTAAACACAAAGGCACCACAGCAACACTCCCAGAAGTGAGAGCCCCTCCTGGCCCACTCCTGCCTTTATATAGTGAGCACAATGTCACATGACATGGACTATCGGCCAATCGGGGCCCAGCCCTCCAGCTGTGCTCCCCTGACCCCGCACACAGGTGAGGGCACTGGGGCCTGGGGAGCCCCTGGGGTCTCAGGGTGCTGCAGCTCCTCCCGCTGCCAGACCAACGGGAACTCTAGTCCAGCCCCAACCAGGACACCCTGGAAGTTTTATCTGATCCTCCTCTATGCAGTAAATGTCAAATGAACCTTGACATCAAATCTTGTTAAACTGCTGTCACATTTACTATCAAACTTTGTTAAATCACTGTTTCATATCAGTAAGCATAGTGCTACTTATTTCTTACAAGTGAAGTCCATCACTCCATCTGCAACACAAGGCATAATAAAAAACAAGCAAGATTTGTTCTCCCTACACTTTATGGGAACATTTAAGGTCAGACTTTTTTCAGCTCCTTATCTGCACTGAAATTTGAGCTGAAACACATTGGAATTGTTGATTTTTGATCTTCTACTTAGGCAAGCAGTTCATCCAACACCCCAACACTTGGCAAAAGCAACAGAATAAGGATAAGATACTGTCCATCAGACTTTGACTATCCAGTCTAAAGTGGTCACCAGAGACTCCTGAAAATGATGAAGGAGAGTTAGGTACTTCCAGTTTCAGCCCATCCTGACATGCATGGTTAAGACAGAGAATAGTAACAGCCTTTAAGTGGGGAGGAAGGGCTAAAGCTGGAGGTCTCGGATCTGAGACAGAGTTCATTAGTTTTTGTGACATCACATATGTTAGCGGAATAGGGCCAGATCTAGCCACCTGAAAAAAATGAAGCTGCTGCAGCTCTATGACCCACAGGTCTAACTGTTAGCGATGCTGAAAATGCATTCCTATCAGGCACATGTACACAGAACGCATCTATACACCGCATATATACACTGATGGACACACAGACCACAGACACACAGAGCAGTCACACAAACACAGAGAGCACCTCATCCTGCTTCCTTCTCTGGCTGAGCAAGATGGAAGTCCATCCTTAAAAATATACAGGTACACATCCGTACAAGGTGGATCACTCCAGCAGCTGGGCTCAAGACACTCAGTCTGCCAAGTAGCTGCCCCTGGATCTCAGTATCCCCAGTTGTTGGTACCTGGACATGAGCTCCCAGGACTGCAGCGCTACTGCAGTTTGTACCAGAACACACATACACACACATAGCCAGCCAAAAGTTCCCTGGACCCCAATAGCCAACCCCACTGTGGTTTCATGGTTAGAGACACCGCTGGATCCCAGACCCCATCACCTACACTGGCTACTCCAACTTGATCTTTGCTGACACTCACAAACTCACTGTCGTGGTTTAGGCCTGATTGGCAGCCAACCACAATGCAGCAGCTCTCTCTCCCTTCCTCTCCGGCAATGAGAAGGGACAGAGAGCCAGGCTTGGGGTTCAAGATAGGACTGGGATGGGGGAAAATCCCCCTTTTATGATCACGAGCAAAAGGCAGACTCGTTAGGGGAAGAAAAAACCCATACATTTATTACAGACACTAACAACACATAACAGAGTAGGACAGTGAGAAGCATTGCCACATCTTGAGAACACCTTCCCCCCACCCCTCCCTTCTTCCCGAGCTCAGCTCTGCTCCCGATATCTCTACCTCCTCCCCCAGTGACGCAGGGGCAGGGAATGGGGGGTGCAGTCAGTGCTGCCACTTCCTTCATCTTCGGTGAGGGGAGTGTCCAAAACTTCAGTCTGGTTTTGCCTACTCTTTGTTCTGATGTTGATGTGTATACCATTTTCTGTACTGAATGTTGGATCTCTTAATTCTAGGACTGTCTCCTGTGAGAGGGGGACCACAATGGAGTAGGAGGAACAAGTTTTGGACACTCCCCTCACCAAAGATGAAGGAAGTGGCAGCACTGACTGCACCCCCCATTCCCTGCCCCTGCGTCACTGGGGGAGGAGGTAGAGATATCGGGAGCAGAGCTGAGCTCGGGAAGAAGGGAGGGGTGGGGGGAAGGTGTTCTCAAGATGTGGCAATGCTTCTCACTGTCCTACTCTGTTATGTGTTGTTAGTGTCTGTAATAAATGTATGGGTTTTTTCTTCCCCTAACGAGTCTGCCTTTTGCTCGTGATCATAAAAGGGGGATTTTCCCCCATCCCAGTCCTATCTTGAACCCCAAGCCTGGCTCTCTGTCCCTTCTCATTGCCGGAGAGGAAGGGAGAGAGAGCTGCTGCATTGTGGTTGGCTGCCAATCAGGCCTAAACCACGACACTCACTCATACCCCCACAGCTGTCCAGGTGGTGCTCAGGGACTTCTGTTCCCTGGTACCACCCCAGTAGCTTCTGCTTGGTTTTACTCACTCCTGTCTCTCCAGCCAGGGAAACACCAGCCTTGGTCCTAGCCCAACTGCTAGCACCCAGACCTCATACACACATTGGTTGCAAAATAGAGAGCAGCTCACGCAGGAAAATTTTTAGAAAGGATTTTAGTAAGTATACTGAGAAGCAGCTATTTACACATGACCAATTATTTTTATCCCCTTTATTTCTGTTTCACCCAGTTGTTCCTCCTCAAATGACCTACATCACTCCCTTTCCCCACCTTTGGCCATTATAAATCCCATTCAATCCCAAAATGCTTTCCCCCTATATCCCATGTGTGTCCTGTGCTACACAAGCAGCAACCCCTTTGGTCCCAAAGGTGCTCCAGCACTGACTCATCATCATGGGTTTCTCTCCTGGGACAATCCTGGGAGGGGCCCAGACAGGGTGTCCCTTCCTCCGAGTCCTTAATTAGCGCTCCCACCAGCCATTATGCCCCTATGCTCCCCTGGGCTTGTGCAGATGAGCTTTCTATGGGCTGATGGCTACTGGGATGAGCCTGGGAGTGGTCAAGGCAGGGTATTATTGGGGGTCCTTCTGCTGCTGTGTTCCTTTGTGGGTGTGAATATGGGCTTTTATCACATAACCCAATATCATGATCCTCTTAAATCTCCATGGTGGGATGCAAAGAGGGTTAGTAGATTCTGCTCAACACACTGGGGATCAATATTCTTTATTTCTATATTTTAAATGGTTAAAGGTACAGGAAATTAAATCCAGCCCACAGTCAAAGTGAGGCTTGGACAGGGAAGATGAGAAAAGTTAGATAGGGAAGAATGAATCAATATTGTGCCGCGGCCAGGTGGAGGGGAGCAAACACCAACACGATATAAAGTCACCAACAATCTCCGTTTATTGCTCGTACAGCTCACGCAATTATACAGTGTCTAACTTCCTCACACGCGATCACGCACATTATGATTGGATGGCCCGCCTTGTGCACGAGGCATGCATGCACCCTATGATTGGATGGCCCGCCTTGTGCACGAGGCATGCATGCACCCCATCTGGCTCCTGATTGATAGGCTGTATTTGCATTGCTTAAGCGTCTTTGCTATGCCTTGCGGTTACAAGCATCCTGTTTTGAGCTCTTTTTCTGCCAACTTCCCTTCTGCGCCTCCTTGTTCTTGAGTTCAAGGACACGGTGTCCTTACAGCTTGCTGTAAACCTGTCCTACAGCCCATGATCTACCTCCAACAATATTGTATAAAAAACTGTTTCCAAATTGCACCAGGAAAAGGATTCAAAGGAGTATAAAACATAGCCTGGGAAATGCAAGAACCACTTCCTGTGGGTTTTTTACTTATAATACTCCATAAATGGTGTTAAAGAAGCACACTTAACAAACACGTAAGTCCTTTGGTTTAGTTTGCTCTACCACTAGCTGTCTAAATAAAAATATTCAAATATTTGCATGAAGACTGATAAAGCTTTTAGTAGATGTTTCTAACTATTTCAGCAGCATAATCGCAATGTGATTTTAACCTGAAATACTTATTTTCTTAAAAATAACATATCACAACTGATGATGACTTAGGTCTATTTCATAAACATTTGCTAAAGGACTTGCAGAACCCCAGGTGGAAAATACCACAGAGTTTTTATAAAAAACACATTACAAAATTGGTTTTCTACTATTTTGAACTTTCATATATGTATTTACACTCACCCCATGCTGCTGTTTACATTTTTTCTAAGGCAAGCATATATTTTAATGACCTGAATACTAGGATTACGTTTTCTAATAAACATAAAGCTGCAACTACACATTCCTTAGTCTCAGAGCACCTTTCCCTGACAGTATCATATCAGTTTATATTGCACTGTCACTAAAATGTATATATGCCTGGCATGGGGCAGCCCCTGGCCTCTTTCTACAGAGCCAACCCTGTAGCCCCCACTGCCAACATCCAGGCACAGATATCCTGTACACTAAAAGAAATAACTGACAATCAAAGTTAGTCATTTTGAAAGAAGAGTTATTCCATAACTTAGTCCATAAAGATTTGGGGATGATGGTAGAATGCTGTCAGAAGAAACAAAGATGTATGAAAAGAAAGGTAAATACAACTGTAAAAGGCCTGAACCAAAATAAATCAGATGATGACACTTACTTCCATTAAACAACACATTCACTTGTTAGAATTGGCACTGTTGCTACCGTTGGATAGTGATAAACAAAGACAACCATTAAAACAGCACCTTCAGGCTCACTTCCCTTTCCCATTCCCACCCTCACCCTTCACCCCTCCCGACTCCTCTGCCCCGCGGGGCGCAGGGGCTGGGGGTCGCGGCCAGCCCATCCCAGCCCCTCTGGGCCGCTCCTCCCTCCCCCCCCGGCTCCCTGCTCCAGCGCGGGCCCTTCCCCGGGCCGCAGTCCTTCAGGGACAACCTGCTCCCGCCTGGGCTCTCCACGGCCGCAGCTCCTGCAGGAAATATCCCCCCGCTGCGCTGTGGCGTGGGGCCCTCCCCGGGCTGCAGGGTGGGTCTCTGCTCCAGCGGGGTCTCTCCAGGGCTGCAGGGGATCCCTGCTCCAGGCCTGCAGCCCCTCCTGCCCTCCTCCTCCTCCGGCCTCGGGGTCCCTCTGCTGCTGCTCCCTCCTTGGCTTCTTCCTCCTCCTCTGCCTGGGCCGCCTTTGGCCCTTGCTGAAACCTGTTTTCCCCCCGGCGCCCCCAGCTTGGCTGAGGGGCTCAGCTGTGTCCTGCGCTGGGGCCGTTGGAGCCGCCTGGGACCGGCTGGGACCGGCTGGGACCGGCTGTGTCCGGCCCGGGGCAGCCCCGGACTCTCCCCACACAGACTGCCTGGCAGGCCCCTGATAGCGCCTGGGCATGCACGCACAACACAATATTATAAGGCCAGATTGTCAATGTAAATCACAGGGGAGATGATGATTTATCTCAGATAAGTATTTTTAATGGTCTAAATAGATGTATTTATTTCTCTTTACTAAAGGCCTGGGTTTGTATTCAGTTGTATCAGTGGGGAAATTCCTGTTATTTCCAAAATCCTTTGTGTCAGCTCTGAAGGAACAGGCCATGTTCTGTTTTCTTGCACCACAATTACTTTCAGTCATATTGCTCATCCATCTTAAAGGAAGATGCCCTTTAAGAGAATTCCCCTATGGGTCAAGAAACCTGGTCTGTTTATATCACATGCCAAGTCGTATAACGTGACAAATAAAGTTATGTCTGGAAAAATCTGCTTCTTCACTGCCTGAACTTTAGAGATGTTTAGGACTGACGTAGTTGTGACAATGCATATACAACTTCTGTAAAACATACTTTGCTGTCATGCAGCTGCAGGAGCTTTGAATGTCACAGCTTTTTCTGATACGCAATACATACCATCCATGTGTTCTTCTGTTGCACTACGGGACTCCTCTGTCCACTTCAGATCTTTTTCAGATGGCTTCATCTGAAGCTGTCGCTGCCATTCAGACTCTAAAAACATCCCACCACGCAGAAGGCAATTGCCCTCTCCTGCAGGATGTTCTACTACGGACTTCACCCAAGGTTACGCTCACGCAGGCATGTGTTTGGAAGCAGAAGTTCCCCACTCCCGTACAAGCATCTGACATTTTCCTGCTAGCTGGCATGCAGGGCAGACAAGGAGAGGTAGTTACTCTGCCCAGCAGGTTTGTAGTGCATAGTTTTGTGACTGGTGGTGATACAGGGCTGCCACTCGTGACTGCCACAGCAAGCTGCTATCAATGAGTTTCTCCAACACGCCAGTCTTTAGATGTTCCTGTGAGCCAGCTGACTCCAACTGAGACCAGCAACAAGATTGTCAGCAGAAACAAACCCTCTGCTAGAAGACAACAAGGAATATGGCTGAATTAAAATATGACAGATTAGAATTTAACCCTTACAACTGTTTGTCTGTCCTGTTGGTGGTGGTGAGAGGTTTCTGTTGTAGTCACCACCCACCCATGTACCTTGCTGCATGGAGGGACTAATTGGTAAAACAAGAAAAACTTCCCTGTGCTAGTGTTTCTTGAAATGGGAAAAGGCCTTGATGAAAGACAAAAATAAAGGACCTTTTGCATTTGTAGAATGATGCTAAGTACAAACCAAAGTCAAGCCTTTACCATTTGGGGAATGTGTATTTTGATGAAAATTCTGTGACCAATTTGTGACAAACATATGGTGTATGAATGCCTTAGAGAGGATCTAGGCAGACATTTCATCACAGTTGCAAATAGTAGAGCTTCTCATTATCACTTACAGTTTCAATGACTTTTACAATTGTTTGGATTCTGTGAGGTGCAACATTGGTCGACATCCCTACTTTTTCAATTAACTAAGTTTAAAAATTTAGTGTGTATGTTTATTAAAATATTTCTTGTTAATTAAAACTTGACAGTTAAAGCTAGTTTTGCTCACTTCCCACATTTTTTAGCAAAAGTGACAAAAAGGGAACACATAATATTTTTTCCTTTGTTTTCCATGAGTTTTGTAATGCTAATTTTTCAAATACAGTTGATGTTTCACTTTATTTTTCATCTATTTATTTTTTTCAGTCTTTTTTATTTCTTTCTTTTAGAGACCAAAAAGAAAAATAAAAATATAGGAAGAAAGGTGAACATGGAAGAAAAAAAAAATGAGACACTAATACATAATACAGATAAAATACATCTTTGAGAAATATTATATTATACATATTTCAAAATTGGGTTCTGTGCACTAAAGGTATATAAAACATTCTATACAGAAATGCTAAATACACCTAACACTGATGTGAGTATACATGGTTGTAGTGGTCATGTTAGCTTCTAAAAGAGCATCTTTAGATTGCTTCATGAATGTCTCAGCATGCAGCACAATTAAAATTAATAAATGAGCTTTAATTAGTGTTCATAGGCAACCAGGTGAGCTAGTGGTTATGTTAATAATGAAGATGATTTTCCTGCTTTGTGTATATGCTTGATTAAAAAAAAAAGGTTCAAGTGTTCAAGATGTGGATGAATAGTTGCTTCCTCAATACATGATTTCACCTATACCCTATTAAGTTATTTTAATAAATCAAGGGGGGAAATCCTCTGTATTAAGGTTTTATGTAAAAAAAATTACTCTTAATATTTAATGTATAGCATAAACTAAGTGCATCTACAAAGTTTGTTGCAAGGCATCCTCTAAGTGGCTATTATATATAACTCGTGCTACACAGCACCAAAATGATGTTCTCTATTGCAGCATTCCAGTCTCATTAAAGAGCAGTGTTTAGTTGGAAGGGCATAGTTTTCAAATAGGAGCAGAGTGACGAAAGTAACTCGTGGGATTCCACGTACATAACTGAAGTATCTTGTGCTCATAAACTTACTGCCCATGCCCTATTCACCTCTATAGCTGCAAGAAACATGGGGGATAGGTTTGAAGAGAGGGAAGAGGGAGTGAAAATTCTGTTATTACCTTCATAATCCCAAATAATTCTGTAAATGCTTCTCTGGCTCTTCTTGCTACCAGCATAGACTGCAAATTCTCCCCCACAGGATTAGACGTGCTGTATATTGTCTCCTTCATTCAAGGAACTCAGAGTGCTTTAAAAGACATCAGTTTCAAGGCCCATTAAAATCAGTGTGCATCTTTTCCACTAATGTCAAGAGGCTTTTAATCAGACTTTAAATTACTCCCCAGCTTCAACTGAGTTCTGAGTTGTTTCTTTCCCACAAATGCATTTTCCCTGCTTGAATCTCATTTCCTGCCTCTCCTTCTAATCTCCCTTGTGTTGTTTCTCTCTCCTTACATTGTATATTGCAACACTTCCCACTCTAGCATCATCTGCAAGGTGAATTAATGTGCTTCGTCTTACAGATCATTAACAAAGGCACTAAGTGTAATCCCAGGTGAAAACTGTCTGTGATACAAAACAGCCACACTGCAAGGGATGAGATGCATTCCCCAGTTCCCTACAGGATTATGAAGGTTCTCAGAATCCCTTATTCTTAGCTAATCAAGGAAAACTCGTCAACCTCGTTCAATTACCTTTTTCTCTCTCCCAACAGAATGATCTAACACACACACAGAGACACATATATAGATAGACATATCTATATCATCTTCCAGAGTGGAGAAACAGAATGAGAAAAGGTAAAGAAATGGTGTATGGCAGAGCTACATAAAATTCGTTTTTATATACATATAAAAAAACATTTAATAGCTCTGGCATGTTACAGAAGCCTGACATATTTTTGATTGAATCTGGCCCTCACTTTATATTTCAGTTCCATCAGTTAAAGATGCCACAGTCACAATAACTCATGCAAAATAAAATATTTATTGCACTGTAACTACTTCAAGTAGAGAATGTTCTTTCCATGTCTGGTATTTATATAGTCTATATTCAACTTTAGCCAGATAAGAAATCACATTATTATTTACCATATTACTCAGATAAACTTTCTATTGTACAGATAAACCATGCACTTTCTTTTCTTAATTATTTATTTGAGTGGGATAAATGTATCTGTTATCTTGCTAAGCCCTATCAATGCAAGTGACCCTCATAGCATCCTAACATCATGGAGAAGTTGGCAGCAGGGAGGTTTGGGAGAATAGAGGAGACATTATGGAGGCAATGTGCATGTACATATGAACAGACATATGGGTACACAGGTACAGAGGGGTCTCTGCAGGGGTCAGTAGCATAAGCCTGGTAGTAGACAGAGGAGCCTTCGTCTTTACTGCTGGTAGCATTAGCCAGCCTGGTGTGAGCAACTCCCTTGTTCATCTTCTGATCAACTGTGTCTACTGCAAGGCTGAGTGAAGTGTCCCCCACTAACCATTTGCTCTTTATTCAGTCAGTCCTGTGAGAACTTTCTGCATACCATCAGAAAGGGTAAATTTGGATTTAATCTCCACTATCCACCTCATCCATTTATAATTTAGTTATATGGTTATTACATGGGTTGTGTAAGTAAATGGCAGCAAAGTATTCCTGCCATGTAATTATATTTTACAATCCAACTAATAGCAGTTACTTTTATTAGCAATAACAATTATCATCCCTCCTAGCATAGTCTCAGATAAAGAAATTTCTTGTAATGAACTTGTAATGACAGTGTTACATCCATGTCATATTGACATGAATAATAGATTTAATGTCAAAAGAAAAATTATTAACTGTTTTTTTTCATTGAAGGAGCATGAATTTCTATTCATCCACATACTCATACCTAGGGATCTTGTCTCATTAGCTGGAAAATATTAAAAAAAAATATAATGATTATCAAATTCCAGGTTTTAGTCATTTAAACAATGGAAGTCCAGAAGCGGATTAAAAAAAAAAAAAAAAAAAAAAAAAAATCTGAACTAATAAGGATTCAAGGCAGGTTTACAGAGACAGTGTGGGACTAGAAGACCTTGAGTTAACTCCGGGGAAACTAGTATGTCTAGACAGTTCGGTCTATACTTATTAAAGGATGCTGCAATCCCAAAAGCAGTGGAAGTGTGTCAATGAGGACTTCCTGGCATCTAATGAGCCCTGCCTCTCTGTGGACCTAATTAACCCTGACACAGCTCTGGCCACGCAGCTTCTGATGTCAGAGCCAGCTTCTTCAGCATTATTTTAGGAACCTCAGTGACTGAGCCCTCCTGCTCCACACAGCCATGTCCTCAGTGTCAGAGCCGGTAGGTACATTACACAACACTGTTTGCACAGAGTTTGTCACACAATAAGGCAGAATCTGATCCTGGCACAAGGGGTGCAAGGGGAGACCAAGCTCTGCCCTCTCAAAGACATCCTGCAGAATTATAGGGAACTCGACTAATCAGTTTCCACAAGGCCTGCCCACTTGCAAACTGAGACATTGAAAGATATCTGACTGTCTGTGTCTCTATATCTCAAGTTATACTTTTCTTTGCAAAGGAGGGACATGTACAATTTTCTACCCTAGACTCTGAAAATGAGAGTAATTGGAGATCTGAGGCATACTCATGTGTAAAAGTAACCCTGGTGCTCTTAGTAAATACATTTGGGACTTAGGCACTTAAGGCCAATGAGTGCATAAGAATTTGGGCCCGTGTTCTTACATTTTCCTAGCCTTAAAAACATTGTGGTGATATCAAAACTGCCTGCTGGGAATGGTTCATGCCCTATACTGATTTGTGAAATACCCTGGAATTTCTTGGAAGTGTCATATGGGATTCATGCAAAATCAGTTACACAATATTAATGGCTGACTTCCAGACTTTAGGATCATTCACCAGGATTGTTTAATTTCATAATGTAGATGTAGCCTGTGATATCATACGTAGCACACTTTTTTGTTTTCTTGTCTGTTTTTTTTCAGTTGGACTCTTACTAAATTCTCCCCTTAGTTTTCTTTCTGTTGGATCTCTCAGGTCATAAGCATGTTTTTACGAGAAGAAAATCCAGACATAATAACATCTGCTGAGAAACAAATTATTGTTCCATCTGATAAGATATGTTTTAATGGGTATTATATGTTAGTTGGACATTAAATGAAGGAAATGTGAACTTTTATTTAGATGTAAATTCATCAAAGTACATTCAGTCTGATTAAATTCTCAACATATAGCCAAACTACACATGCAGTTTCATATGTTAATAAACAAGTGTTCTTAGATGCTCTCCACGATCTGAACTACACTGAACCCCACTTCAGAAAAGTGAACCATTGAGAAAGACAATTAGATGATGAAGCACAAGTGTGTAGTTCCAGTTTAGATACCCCCAAGAATGTAAGATATCTGCAGAGAACATGAAAATATTACACAGGGTTTACAAGAGGCCCTCACTTTTCTGACAGAGGAGTCGTATGCCAGACCACTTACTCCAGGAGCCTTACATGGCACTGAAGTTACCTGAGTAGTTCCTTGAAGGAGAGACACCACTAGAAGTCACAGTCTTCCCGAAGAGCAAAAGCAGAGGTCATGATACTATAAGCCAATTTGACGTTTAACAACCAAACCTTGGATTTATACCTTTGAACAACAAAACTGAAGTTAGTCTTACTCTGATTTAAGATCAAGAAGATATATCTTTACCTTGTATGCCTGTTCCACTTTTCCAGAATGTCATGTGGTGCTCACTCTGCTAATACTGTACTTGACACTGCTTTTATAGCAAAACTATCATTCCATTTGTGTGGGTTTGTGCATTTAGACTCAATGTCTGTGTCAGATCATGGAGTTTTGTCCTCTTTTGTATTTCAGAAGCTGTGAAAATCATTCATGTCATCTAGCAATATCTCTCTCTGATTTAGCAAATGACATAAAAATAGTTTGTCACAAAATCTAGCCAGCTGTTTAGTTAAATTCCTTATCCAAACCCTAGGGAAAAAACTAAAAAGGGCTTATGGCACTTTACCCCTGCTACTTTGTCATTTATCAAGTGTACCTGTGTTACACATGTCTGATGCGAAGCTTTTTGGTGTAAGTTTGGGTTCATCTCTTGACTTTTGCATTCTTTTGATCCCATTCTTTGGCACATATATACACATGAATTCTTACAGCTCTGAAATGCCAACAGCTTTTGCCTTCCCTTCAGATGAATCCCGCTGCATATTACTGAAATCACAAAAAAAGGAGATGCCTGTTTTCCTTTGGGACACGTCTGTATGTACATCAGTGAAGAACAACCTCACAAAGTTTGGTTGTGTCCTAGAATAGATAATCTAATACTGCATAACACAATACAAAATATAATATAGCCTTTCTTAAACAGTACACAGCTGAAAATCAACGCGTTTAAAGAAAGTTAAAGCCTGCAATTTTCACTATTTTTATTTTAATATATTTTTATTTAAATTCTGAGCTGCATCTTTAAATCTTCAGGCCACTATTTCATTTAGGGAAATATTTCACTATCATCAAGGCTCCCTGTGTACACATAATTTCATCATTATAATTGTTCTCATAATGATAACATTTGAATAAACTATATGATATAATCACTTTTATTATTAGAACTGCATACACTCTAAGTATATTCACTTTAACTCTGTCATGGGACAGGGACTAATATTACTGTAATTGTATATAGCACAATGTTGAAACATTTTTGCCATACATCATTTACCTATTGTATTTAAGCTACAGTGTTAGACTTACAAAATGGAGTGTACTATGTTCATATAGGACACAGTGTAGAGTTGTTCTAATCAGTTTTACTAATACTTCAATAATAAAACAACATGTGGGGTTAACATTGTTGAGGTTACATTTTTGATTGATTTTTGCTACATATGAAGTAAATGCTGAAATCCCATTCAGCAAAGCTCCCCCTGCAATCTGTGCAACACATTTTTGCATCCCTCCCTGATGTGTTCGCTTAGGCAGTCAGCTCCTAGTGTCAGCGGAAGTTTGCCTACCTATGTGCTGAGAAAGAAAGTAGGAAAACCTTCAAGATCTGGCCTCAGGTTATCAGCAGTGAAGTCTCTGCAGTACCTTTGTGCCTCTGAACTGTAATTGGCCTGAAGCTAAGCAAAGTTCACAGATCCAGCAGTGGAGCTAAGCCAAGTCTAGTAGTCCTAACCTTAGCAAAGTTCTCACTGAGGCATGGGAGTTTCATCTGATTAAAAATTTCATGCTCTGGCCTGCTCTCTTTCAACTGTGTATGTGTTCACTAACCTGCACTCAGGAAGTGGAGGGCTGTAAGATCTCAATCACTTCACTGAGCTTCAGTTGAAATATATGTGAACAGCTCCTGTGGCTTGAAATACGGGACATAATTTGAGAGATGCTTTTGAAATATTTTTTGAATTAATATATCCCAGCACTGTAAAGATATAGAAACCTTCAAGTGAGAGCTATTTTGAGATAAGCTGTTTTCTTCACACTGTTTGGGTTTGGATCTGAATGCTCATATTTGATAATGAGGTTAATCACGTCTAGACCCTAGGGTCACATCCTCCTAGAAAAGACAAATCAGCTGATGATGAGTTCTTCCTAGGGACAAGTGCTTGATAGACTTTACCAGGTGCTGCCTTAGCAAGTTTGTTAAATGCAAAATGTGGAAAATAGATTTACTGTTCCTCATGAAGGGATAGGGACACCAATGTAAAAATGAAGAATAACTGCAAACCTTTCAAATTCTGAAGAAATGGGAGCTGTGCTCAAATTCCTTTGAGAGAAGCTATCTTTGTCTTAACTTTGCTTTGGAGTTTTCTGAAAAAAAAAACAAAAAACAAAAAACAAAAAACAAAAAACAAACAAGTCAGAAATTATAAATTAAACATCTTTCCAAGGGGCATAATACTCTCACAATATTAATAACTTATGTATGTCTTTTGAAATTATTTATTTAGAATCTTGTGATATCCCCATTCCCTTTTCATCATTTCCACATCCAATAATGTATATTTAAGAGCTAAGAGCTTCTTACAGTCCTTCAAAGGATGCTACTGTCTCCCTATTTTATACATCGCCATCAAGGTTCAGTGCTAAATGTACTTTCTTGTTAACTAGACCTTGATTGAATTCTTTCATCTCTTTCTTGATTTCTGTCTGCCAGTGACATACGTCATCTTTATTTGTGAGTGCTGTCACCTGAGATTTTCTGTTGCTCAGATGATCTTTTATGCTTTTGTTAACTCTATTTTATCCTTTGACCCCTTGAAATATGTTCTTCTTGTATGGCATGAATTCTTCTGACAGTTTCAAATTAATATTTTTGCCAAATTCAGCATATTAAAATTTCTTGCTTGAATTCTGGTAGTTTTTCTGTCTTTTCTTTTCTACTACATTCCCTCAATTCCTTGAAATCATCTTAAGCCCTTTCCATGAGTTATCCTCACTATGTTGCTCTTCCTTTTGTTACTTGGTCAAACACCTTTTCAAAATGCTGTTCAACTTTTAATTCAGAACTGTAGTGCAGGTGGCTTAGAGCTCTTCAGGTACTGAGAAAGATCATTCTCCTAGTAGCAAGAAACTTAATTTTCTCTTATTCCTGTTGCTGTAAAACAGAAAGGAGAAATTTTTTTTAATGGTAAAATGCTCAATCATAATGATCAATGTAATTCATAAAGTCCCACTATGGTAAAGAACAAAGGAAATGGCTAATATATCTTCAGTTTGTTTAAATAAGAGTTTGAAAATGACAAAACTATACAAAAGGTATCACTAACGGCCTTCTCTACCTCCAAATGTATAATGCACTTAAATTTCCACATGCTCCTCAAAACATCAGTCAAAATTTCATGATTTATATGAAAACCCATTCTTATAAATCAGCACAAGATCATGCACATCAGGTCAAACTTTTCAGGGTTGCGGGGTTGGTGAAATCAGTTGTGCTGCTAAAATGAATGGTATTATTGAAATCAAGGAAGTCTAGTCTGGAATTAATTTGTTCCATATTTAAAAGGATGAGGCTCAAAACCTTCCGAAGTCCAGAGCATCACCTTCTTTTGAAGCCAATGGAAATATAAAAAAATAAACCTAATGTCTCAGCTCTTTGCATACCTGGTCCAAATCCCAAACAAAATGTACAGTTCTTGTAATGTTGGTATTTACAAATAACAAAAACACAATGCTGTCTTCTATGTTGTTTTCAACATTCTATCCCACATGTTGTTTTTAGTCAACACATTTTACCTTTGGAGAGACCTGCTGGATCTGGATTGTAAAATTAATGAGGACCAGGTTATATATTGCTTATTTACCACTGTGAAATGTTATTCTCAAGAAATAAATATTCTTGAAATAACAAAAGTAGCCAGAAAAACCCACAAGAAAAATAATAAAACAACTTCAAACCACCTATGCCTCTGGTCCAGTTTTTCACATTAATCTCCATTCATATTGAAAGATACATATTCATATTATATATATTAGATACCATGAAATTTTATATGCAATTTAATGAGTTGTGTACATGGCACACCTGCAGATATTTTCTAATAAGATGCTGTTTTCAAAAGCATGAGACTTTCCTGACTTTAATCATTAGCCACAATCTGATTTATGATTCAGCTGAAACGATCCATCTGTTTCTGAGAACAAAACAAAAGAAATGCAAAAGAAAATAAGCAATTATTTTGTTCAGAGTAAAACTTTTACAGTAGCTTTATTAAAGAAGTACTTTACCTTTTTTAGGGTGCATTCTGGAGGTAGTAAAAGAATATCTGCATGCGTGCAAAAATTAACCCAAAGTTGAGAATGTTATCCTGAAATTTCTCTTTGCCTATGTTTAAATATGATGTTTGTCACCTAACTGCATTAAAGGTTCATCACATTAAGAGGCTGCTGCAGATATAAACTGCAGGAGGAAAGCAAAACCATATCTTCTATTGATACCCTTCTCCAGCAGGAGTTACAGGGATGCTGAGAACAGGGAAACTATATTCATGTAATATGACAAATATGGGTGAAAAAGAGTACAGAAGGACAGGAAAGGCTGGGGGCAGATGTTAAATTTTGCTGAAAGAGTGGAATTCTCTTCCAAACCAGCATATCTACATATGCAATCTGCATCTGCTTTAGAAGCCCAAGCTCCCACTACAGTCAGTGAGTGCTCAGTTCCGTTGAACACACATCGCAGTTTGGTGCCATTAGTGATGCCTGAAGTCATCCACATTAGGTTGTCAGACATGACCCAGTATCTCTGGTAGATCCATGTCCTCTTGGAGCAGCAGCTAAACACCAGTGATGGATATCCTAGAACATGTCAAACGGCCTAGATGAAAACTTTTTAATTTGAGCAGCTGAACCATGCTTTAGAGATCTATCCTTATTAGCCACTGGAGTGCTGAGAACTGCTCAGCTGATTAGGCAAAAGAGTTTTGATTTAGTTGCCTAAATATAGACATATAGCACCATTTGAATACCGTATGTTACCCTGTCTTATAAAATGGGATATCCATATGGGGCTTGCAGGTATGACAGAGGAACAACTTATCAGATACCCATGTGTTTCTGGAGCAGTAGCTGAAGGTAAGGAGAAGCACTGTAATGTGTCTGAAATGAGATTAGAATCCTCTGCTTAAATAAGTGAACGGTTTTCCTGGATGTCTGCCTTCAAATCAGCTATATTCACCACAAGGCTTCACTAACTAGATCCCACTGGCTGTAATGACACCCTCCTTGCTCAGGGGTGGATGCCAACACATGCATACCGAAGGCGAGGTGACTCAGTCTTTCCAGGACCCTCACCACAGAAAATCTATGTGTTTGCTGACCTTAGTGCCATTTCAGAAAACCTAAGGTATCCAGGAGGCTGATAGAGTCCATATATATGAGCACAAGGTGTATGTTCTCACTGGTGTGTGCACTAGAGGTTTGTAAGGAAAGACACAGGTACAAAGAAAGAAGAATCACACACATCCACAAAGAGAGATGTCTCTAAATGGGGAATCTACCCTTCCGGAAGAGTGGATGTGCTTGTAACTTACACTTCCTAACAGCAGATGTGGGTACAGCTCTGTGTGTGTGTACTTGCACAACCATATGTGTGATTATAATTTCTTGGAATAAGATATTGAAGGATATTTATAAAAGTATAATTTTATTAACATGTTACAAATTTCCAATATTGTGATTCATCTGTTATATTTCTGTTATTGATCCTTAATGCTTAGTTCACTGTTTGTGGGTTAATTAAATGTCATTAGCAAATAAAAACTTATTTAAACCCTATTCTGTTTAAATTGCATGAACTGAGCAGTTTTTCCCTGGTACACCAACTCATAAAGGTGCATGCTACTGGTTTAAAGTGAAAAACATTGCTCTAGTGTGAATATTTAGTCCATAGGATAGAACAGATGCTCAGATTTTTATTGGTTTCCTGTATTTGTTACACCTATGCAGTAGAAGAACATGAATGTGTAAAAATCAAGTTGTAAAACTACAGGAAATACTTGAAAAGAGGTTTTGTGGGGTTTTAATTCAGTCTCTGCTTAACCGTTTTACAGTATGATGATAGTTTTTAATTTCCCTAAAATTGTCTGGAATAGAGAGCGATAGAGATTCTATTTGTTCATTAAAAATGTGACTCCTAAGAAAATCTAAACCAAGATGTCTAAAGATCTCATAACCTGGCCTTGTAAACTGGCGGTGTAAACATGTCAGTGACATGGGAGGCATGTCAAAGTGTAAATCCAGTAAGCATCACTAGATTTTTTGGGAAGAAATCAGTTCCTCATCTGAAAACTCATGAGTAGAATTCTGTGTTCGCATAGTACGCTGAAGAGCCATTCATGCACTGTTTGTCTTTTATCATAAAGCACACATCCCTATCTTTTAATTTTGAATTCCCACACCTTTCTTTGTCCTTATTGTATCTGGTGGTGACACCCGCATCAGGGAGCAGAAGATTAGATGCTGAACATATGTCACATTTTAAGTTAACAGCTGAGGTGTCTTTAAACAAAGCCAGTATTTATGACTTTATGTCTCCCTTTACCTTTGCTGCATACAGTGCAAAAATATCCAGGATACCCACAGAGCTTTGCTGCGTGTAAGAATTCTACGTTCTGTCAAAATAAATGCAGAGGAATTGTGCAAGCTTCTGAAGGATGAATCAGAGCTCTTCTGAGAGCTGTTTTGTTTCTCACCCCTTGATAATTCCCTTAGTGGTTACCAAAGTCCCTAAATGAATGAGAGCTATATTGAGATGTGTCATTAGCTGCGGAAAGCATAGATTTAATCCAGGAATAAGTGGTACCGACCTATATAGGATTTAGAGGTTCTGTAAAGGACACTAATCTATGAATAACTCCACATGAATCACATTCTAGATAGCCACCAGGGAATCAACTGAAATGGCTCTTGTTCCATTCAAACTAAAATTCTCACTGAGCTATGTGAACTGTAGAAGCAGAAAGGATTTTTAAAAAAAATAGTAAAAGAACCACAGGTTATCTTCTTAATGCTTACATTTCCAGCCTTCTGTCACGTAGCTGCTGCACTTCTACTAGGAGGGAAAAAGGGGAAGGAAGGAGGGGGCAGGGAAGCTCTCTATAACAGATGCCAAAATGCCATTAGACTTTATGAGATGTCTTGACTTCCCAGTGGACTCTGATGGTAGTATTGGAAGAGACTACATCACCATTACCCCAACCTTCTGTTGTGTCAAATAGAGTGACCTTGAAGTCTCGAACAAGACACGATGTGTTGTCTGTTTCTTGTCTTGAGAGATTCAAGGTTTCTTCAAGAAAAGACATAATCCTGTCTATTTTCAGATGCAGGAATCCTGGAGATATACGATGGGACATAGATAATATCCCTGTTTCTCTCAATGGATGCTAGTTTTAATGGATCTGTTTGTTATGTGAAATGTAAATTTTTAAACAAGAGAGATGTACAAAGAAATCCTATTTCTTTTCTTCTTCCTTTGTCTTTTTTCCCAAGATGGAAATACAAGATCAGAAGTGTGTGGATTTGCTTAATTTGTCAATGGAGCTTCCTTGGTTTACATTACCTAGTTTTTGCCAGTGGGAAACAACACTGGTAGTTTTTTGTTGTTATTTTTTTTGTTGTTGTTGTTTTCTTTTCACATTCTACACAATATTTTGTTGATGAAAATTTCAAAGCGTGTTGTACTGCAGAAGACTTGGCATCAACATACTACTGAATGCTGAGACTACTTCATCTAAGGATATCCATTTCTAAAAAAGACTGTTTGAATCTATAGTCAATCAAGCAAATGAACAAGTGCATTTAACAAGCAGTAGGAGGATGTTTAATCTACAGTAAAGAAATATAATTTTCAGTCATTTAAAACCACACATCTGTTCTGTTCAGCTATGAAAGACTGATTCCCTTCTTACTTAATATGAAGTAATTCAGGAATATAAAGGCTGAAGTCTGTCAGCATATACCAGTATAAAAACAGGATTAAGGAAATAATATTCAGGGTCCCTTACAGTATGGCCACAAAACTTCCCAAAATGTGTCCTGGTCATTTCTAAAAGGAGCATTTTGTGGGCAATTTATAGCTACAGATGTACTTGCAATACAGCAGATGCTTAATGAAAAAAGTCCTTTGTCTAAAGAATTTCTTCGAAACAGAGGGTTGAGTGCAAGATTGCTGGTGTCACTGATTTTAATGATTGTGGGACAAATTCACAGTATGACTTCTTTTTTTCACAGAAGGGAGGGGTAGTTATGATCTGAATTTAGAGGAAGCAGTCTTGAGATGACAACATTTGCTGAAGTAGACATTGAAGAAGTAATTTAATTTTCTTAACAGAACAAACAAGATACTTGGAATAACAGATTGTACTGTCAGTGTCCCATAACCTGCTTTGCCTTGTTTCAGCAAAATAAATAAATATATTTTTTATCTTTTAACATTGCTAAAATCTATTCCAAATTCAATGGTAGGTGATTCTGGCAGGTTGACCCTGGCTGGATGCCAGGTGCCCATCAAAGCCGCTCTATGACTCCCCCTCTTCAACTGGATAGGAGAGAGAAAATATAATGAAAGTCTTGTGGGTCAAAGTAAGGACAAAGAGAGATTATTCAGCAACTACCATCATAGGCAAAACAGACTTGACTTGGGAAAATTAGTTTAATTTATTATCAATCAAATCAGAGTAGGTTACTCAGAAATAAAAACAAATCTCAAAACACCTTCCCTCCACATCTCCCTTCCTCTCGGGCTTAACTTTACTCCCGATTTCTCCTTCCCTTCATTGGTACATGGGGAATGGGGGTTGCGATCAGTTCATCACACGTTGTATCTGCCAGTCCTTCCTCCTTAAGGGGAGGACTTCTCAAACTCTACCCCTGCTCCATCATGGGGTCCCTCCCATGGGAGACACTCCTCCACAAACTTCTCCACCAACATAGGTCCTTCCCACGGGCTACAGTTCTTCACAAACTGCTCCAGTGTTGGTCCCTTCCCATCCTTCAGGAACAGACTGCTCCAGCGTGGGTCCCCCACAGGATCACAAGTCCTTCCAGCAAACCTGCTCCAGCGTGGGCTCCTCTCTCCACAAGTCCACAGGTCTTGACAGGAGCCTGCTCCAGTATGGGCTTCAACAGAGGGGGTCACAACCTCCTTCAGGCATCTACCTGCTCCAGAATGGAGTCCTCCCCAGGCTGCAGGTGGGCACCTGCTGCACCATAGACCTCCGTGGGCTGCAGGGGCACATCCTGCCTCATCATGGTTTTCACCACGGGCTGCAGGGGAATCTCTGCTCCAGAGCCTGGAACACCTCCTCCCCCTCCTTCTTCACTGACCTTGGTGTCTGCAGAGTTGTTGCTCTTACATACTTTCACTCCTTTCTCTGGCTGCAATTGCACCATTTCCCGCCCCTCCCCCCCCCCCCCCCCCCCCCCCCCTTCTTAAATACATTATCACTGAGGTGCTACCACCATCATTGATGGCCTTGACTTGGCCAGTGACAGGTCCATCTTGGAGCTGACTGGCATTGGTTCTGTCAGACATCAGGGAACCTTCTGGCAGCTTCTCACAGAAACCATCCCTGTAGCCACCCTACTACCAAAACTTTGCACACACAAACCCAATACAGTGATATTCATCCCCTTGTGTTCCATTATGAAGAAAGTTAACACTATATTACTTTAGTAGCAGAAAGAAGAATTCTGTTTATTGCATGACAGATTAGAGGGGAAAACATTAATAGTAAATCCATAACTGCTATAAGTGCTCATTTGAAAAATTGGAGAAAATTAATTTACAAAATAATTTCTAGCAACTGGCAAGGTGCAGTACTCCCTTAGCAGGACAGCTGGCAGCTGGAAATATGTAAGTAATTCAATGCCAGTGTGTAACCAGGTCTCTTTGCATGGAAATAGAGGTGTTAAAACCAAACTGGATTTTCAATATGAAATGTAAAATATAAGCATGTTATTGTCTCGGTCGACATCACAAATGGTAATGTTGATGTGCTTCCCTGTTATGTTGATTTCTTTTCCCATCACTGAATGTCAAGGATGAAAGCATTTTGGTAATCTTCATCTTCTCTATTCGACCCAGTCAAGGCACCCTCATTTCTAGAGGTATCTCTCTAAAATCTTCCTAATTTCTTTTAAGTTATGAAACCTTCACCTTTCTGTTCAAGATGATGTCAATCTTTTGGCATTTGTTATTGCATGACTTTTTTATTCCAAGCAGTGGAATTCTTTTCCATCATTCAAATTTAAGGAAATAACCTCCCAGAATGTCAAAAAAAGTATTTTGCTTCCTTTCAGGTTATACCTGATAGTAGTGTAACCAAAACCATATAACAGGATTAAATACCAACAGGCTTTTTACACAGTTAGAGGTAGTCTTGCTGCATCCTCATTCAAACCCATTCTGGTGATTCTTGCTGATGTCCTTTGCACTTTAAGTGGGTTGCAGCAGTGCTACTTTCCTGTCCTGGTGCTAGTGTGGCTCCATGTCTACGAACTTCTGTAATATATACTCCCTGTGGTATTTATGCTTGAACAGATATAAGTGTCATGTAAGATATTTTTGTCCAACTGCAGCTGAGGCTTCTAGAAAGTGTTTTCTTAGCTTTAAGAAAATGACTGAAATGTCTAACTGCCAGTATAAAGATTAAAATATGATGTGATGTTTTTGTGTGTGTGTGTGTGAAATGCAGATAATATTCAGTACAATCAATTTTCTTGAACAAAAGTTTACTTCTTTATAAAACAATAATCTTAGAATTTCAGAAAATGAAACAATGAATTGATGTTGTTCCTCATGGTCATGGCCACTAGTCTCGATACCACACTAAGTCCTACATTCAGTTGATTTTATTAAAATGAAGTGCAGAAATTATGAGCATAGGCTGAACATTAATCTCTCTAGATTCAATGGAGCACTCAAATTGTCCATTCATATAGTGCCATTTTGGACACTTAAGACATCATCACTTAACCATCACTTGGTGCTCCAGAAGCATGTAGGTCCTGTATTGTATCTATCTGGATGCTTCAGGTTTTTTGCGGCACCTCAGATAACAGTATAAACTTTTTTATTTTTCAGGAAATTATATTACTCCTTAAACATCTATAATGTAGATTGTTTTCATTTGAGTCAATTATGGAGGCTGCCATTGTAGTTAGTGTAGATCTTGTCAACAGTCATTAAAGTTCAGATATAATTCCTCTAAACAAAATTAAACCCTAGGGCAAGAATTGCACCTCACATACCAATGGTTGCAAGAATGAACTCTCTACTGACTATGAAGGAAGCTGAGTGGTTTGTCCAGCTGTAGATCTTCACAGTACACATTCATCTTTAGCCAGAGAAATCTCACACTTTTGCTTTTTAAGTCAAATTCATTGAAGAGGCACGAACACCTCTAAACCATCATTCAGATCCCATCTCCCATTCTGAGATATCTGTTTCTTTTGACTGAATATAAAGGAAGCCAGGTGGTTTGATTCAGGTGCTCACACATGGGCTTCTAAAACCGTCAGAGATGCTCTGTGATATCCAAAACACCTGCAGAAATGCAATTGATGTGACACAGAACCTATGAAGGACCTGACCTCTTGGTTGGTGGTCAGGTAAGGTATACCAAGGCACTTTGAACAGTACCAGATACTTGCATGCCGCCCAAATTTTTTGAGCTGTCTGTCTCATGTAAATGTTTAGACTTAGGTGGGGTGAAGTGGCCCAAGAGCTTCAGATAGAGATTGTTCAGTGTAACAAAATCCAAGGTGAACCTCCTGTCTTACAGCTGGTGCTGTTAAGTGTTACCTGCATTCAGAGAGTATAATTCCCTTTAACAGTGTGTGCAAACAGATACATATTGTAATTTGGTTGCTTTTACTTATAGGATTATAACATGTTAGGACCATTTTCTGTCCATAATTTCAACACCTTAACCTTCTTCTTCCTTAATTGAGCTGAGCTGCCAATAAAAAAGGTTGCTTTTTCTAAGCTAATCAACTGGGAGTGCTAGATTTTCTCCAGCAGAAAATCACAGTCATTTTAGTTTTTTGAGATCCACATAATGTGTCTCAGGTTTCAGGAGTTCTTCTTACACGTATTACATTTCTCTGATTAACTGAAATTTTCATTGGCCTCTGTTGTAACCACTGAATCAGTTATTTTTTTATATATCTCTTTGGAGATTTTTTTCACTATCTTGTATATAATTAACCAGTCTAAGTAATTTTAGAATCAAGAAATGTGCTAACAAATGGGTTTATTCCATAAAATAAGGAACAATGAAAAGTCTTAGGCATTTAGAAAGCAGGTGATTCTAGAAGAAAAAAGTAGGAGGTTAATTATTTCCATTCATTAAATCCATCAGAAATCATTATTGAACAATATTCATAGACTCCTAGAATCATAGAATCAGAATGGTTTGTGTTGGGAGGGACCCTAAAGATGATGTAGTTCCAACCACCCTGCCATGAGCAGGGACACCTTCCACTAGGTCAAGTTGCTTAGAGCCCTGTCTGACTTGGCCTTGAGCACTTCTGGAGAGTGGGCAGCCACAGCTTCTCTGGGAAACATTTCCCACTGTCTCACCATCCTCATAGTGAGGTTGTGCATGATTTTGCTGCATTTCATCAAAAAACAAAGTGTAAGCCTGTGTGTATATCTTGATTTGTACAACAGACAAATGCAAAGGCACATCCATCCTTATGCACACAAAGTTATTTAGAAGATTATTAATCCAGTTTTAAATCCCATTTTATGAGGGTTTTTAATCAATTTTTAATCTCTGGATTTATGTAAATGTAATAGTGGGGTTTTTTGAGCTGATTAAGTCTGCTGTCAACTGAACACAATTACCTGTGTGATCATTAGGCACAAATGCTATCTCAGATCAAAATTAACAACTTTACTTTTATTTTTCTTATGAAAGGTAGACTTTTAATTTTATATTTCTCCACTTCTGAACTGTATACGGAAGATTACCTTTAGTATCTGTATCAATTGTCAATTAAAGTTATTTAAATAAACAATATTTATACATTTGATTTCTTAATAGGCAAAAAAAAATTAGTCATGGATTTAGGAATTCCTAATTCAATGAAGAGTAAGTATTATATGTAAATATATGGATTTAATATATACAGATCATGTTCCAATAATAGCTATGTTGTTGGTTTAAACAAAACAGAAGAAGGAAAAAAAGAAACAGTCAAAAACTGAAACATTGAAAATAAAATGGTTTTAGAGTCAGATTTCTAAACATTTTGTACATGAGCAAGAGGAAATTATGTATTTCATTATAGCATTGCCAGGTTAAAAAAAGATTCAGGGTAGACCAATATGTGCCTTTATGGGAATCACTGGCCTATTAAGAAGATATAATTTTCAACTTCAGCAATTTGTTGCCACTCTCTGTTTATAGATGTCCTGCTTTTTAATCTGCCTCACACAATGCAGCTACAGAGGTCACAACTGGCTCTGAGCAGAGTGAAATCCCTAACTGGGCCCATTTTGATCAAAACAGTCCTGGATATATTCACGAGACCAAAACACTAGTAACAACTGAGACAGATGCAGTCAATACAGCAGACAGTTTTTAAGCTTACTTTTTGTTACAGCCAGAAAAAAATGTGTACCTTCATCGCAATGGAGACAAAATAGAGTTTGTGTGAGAACTCATGTATTGTCATTACTGTGGTATCTGAGACCTCTCAGTCTTTAGCATATTCATCCTATTAAAGTCAAGTAAAGCTAGCCATCTTTGTAGCTGGAAAGTTGAAGAACAAAGAGGATAATTAACATGCTCCTGAAAGAATCGTTGATGTAGACCAAGACTTGAGTCCAAGACTCTTGAATCTAAGAAAAAAAAAATTATTCCCTAGGTCAGCCTTCCTTCTTTGTGAAAACAGTACTTTCAACTCCTTGAATTAATCTGCTGGAGTGAGAAATCAGGTGGCAATTATCCATTCTATTTATTTATCACTATATGTGGGTTTAGATGTTTCCATTTGCAATATATTCCACAAGTATTAATTAAAGCAAGACTTGGTATGAGGTCATTAAGCAGTAGGCAGTGATAAATAGTACTGAAGAAATCAGTTTGTTAAAGGCACAATCAGAGCTGGTCAAAAAATGCAAAATATTTCTAGCAAATTTTTTCATAAGTTTCAAGTAACGGTGTATCTCTACAAAAGAGGCAAGGTGGACTTGCCGGAAGATATAGCAATAGCATATAGCACCTTCGGATCTGCCCTAACATCTCCACCTACCCTCCAACCACTGCTCTAGAAGGAGTCCTATGTTATATCTTGCAGAACCCACATGGACACTTCAGGTATAGTATTGCAACTCATTTGGCACTAAGTGCCTATAAGTAGGCAACTGAACTGATCTTCCTGAAGTTCCAAGAAACATTTATTTTTTTCTAGCTTATGTTTTTTTCTGACATGATCACCTGTCAGGACTACAATTAAAATTTTGTGTGACAAATAAACTCAGATATTTCCATCCAAAGGCTTCATCCAAAACAATGGTGTAGGTCAACAGCCATTAATATCACTGGACTTTGTTAGTATCTTCACACAGACAAGGTATGTGTACAGCTCAACTAGCAGTATTTAACATTGCTCTCTGCCTGCTATTCTGCACATTTCAGTGTTTACTGCTGACTGATACACTCCACTCCAGAATTGTTCCACTCAGCTTCAGGACCTGTGGAAAACAAAGGCATGATTCGTGTCAAGATAAGAGTATGGTGTGTAATTGTTGTACCCTGTGTGGATCTGGGGTGATTTGTGATCACTATGACCTGTATAATAATTGTAGTGAATGTTGGAATCAAATCGAGAATGTGTAGGAATATAGAGGATGTTTCTTGCTTGGAACAATGTAACGACCTTTTAGAAACACTCCCTAAATCAAATGTAAACACTCCCTAGGGCAAATGTACACACTCCTTAGAAAACCCTCCCCTAGAGCTGATGCAGTAGCTGCTTAGAAAAAGCCCGGTGGAAAGATGAAACCCCGGGACTTTCAAAAGATCCAATAGGAGGAAAGCGTGCCAAGAGGTGGAAACCTTCAAACCTTCAGAAGATCCACTGGGAGGAGGACACTACCCCAGCAATTCAAATGACCCAATGGAAGAAGAGCAGGATGACTATCTGATGGAAAGAGTATAAGAGACACTGCTTTTAGAACTCGGTGTGCGTTGTGGCAGAGTTGAGGCTCTCTGCACACCCAGCGCTGCTTTGCCTATTGCTTCTCACCCTAAATTAATTGAACCCAAATAAAATTATATACTTTTTATAAAGATTGGCTTCATTAATTTATAACAGACCCATTTATTTTCTCTATTCTTTACTTTGTCTATGTCTTGCCACAGAGGCAGTACTCACACTTTCTGCTAAAAGGGATCATACTTTCTCCCAGTCACTCAGCCAACAGGTTAAGTTCATCTGACCCTGGAGGTCCCAATTCCTCGATTTCAAGACCTTATCTGGTTCACCATCTTCCCTGGGAATTGCCTACTCACTACTGCAGCAGCCATCCTGCCTCTCATCAAGATTGTTTTGACAATTAACAATATTAAGGAAAAAAAGGAGGTATGTCTATTAATATGTATATAAGCATATAAATGGTGTGTGTGTAAGTTTCTAGACACATAGATTTACATTTTAATATCCATACATATATAAAAATATATTCTATTACGTTATATTATATTATGTTATATATGATAAGATACGACATTACATTATTCTATTCTATTCTATTCTATTCTATTCTATTCTATTCTATTCTATTCTATTCTATTCTATTCTATTCTATTCTGGAAAATGGAATGGGATAGCTAAGCTAACTGCATTTCATCCTTGGCGTTTCCATCAGTTATTATGAGACAGGATATTTTGTCATTACAATCCATGAGAAGTTTTGCATCTATTGGAATGAAACACAATATCCCTATTCTGTGGAAAGTCATTTAACTGTTTATGCTCAGCTTTATGCATGTCTTTAGTACAGATCTAATCTAGCATTAATCAAGTAATTTCTTGCCTTTCTGTTTCCTCAGCTGAAGTACTCTAGCAGACAACTTTTTTAGATTTCAAGTTCTAGTGCCTGTTTAAAAGGATTGTTTTTTAAAAAGGGTTCACCATGAAGCAATAAAGAAAAATAAGATATAAAAAAGCCCTAAAAGTTTGAAAAACAATTCAGATAAACCAAATCTGACTGTTTCGTTTGTGTCAACCTTAAATACTCCCCTAAAGCAATAAACAAAACTGACCATGGGGCATCACTGAGTTATTTCAGCTTTTCTTTGTAGAAAAAAGACACTCCTCCAGCATCACACTGCAGGCCTGCTGCTCACTGTCTGGTTTTGCACCACTGGATGATGAAGCCTCAGCATGGTGTTCTCCTTGCACAGTCAAAAGGGAATGCAATGATAATTTGCTTCTGGTGTTATACTTTGTTCTAGTTCTTAACTTGCATGGATTTTCCTGTTACGTTACACCTCCCAAATTCTTCCTTTCTTTAAGAAAGAAGACTTAAATGTAAACCTAAAGAGTATCTCTCTATTCATTAAAAACATGTTAAAAGGAGTTTCAAAAATGGGCTGCTCTGGCACAGCTGGTATCGAAGGAGACCAACAGAAAGGCGGGACAATTCAAGGACATATCACATGTAATCTAAATAAATAATATAATGCAAAGACCATAGCTCCTGCTGGACCTGAACTGTATATTGTAGTTAGCCCCAATCTCAGTAGTACCTCCTCAATTTTAATAGAAAACAAACACTATTGTTTCAACTGGTGCAAACATATATTTATATCCTTGATATTATTATAGTAAGATCTGATTTCCACAGATGTAGCTGGGAATACAGTTTAATTTAAACTGATAGTGCCCACTATGTTTTTCATTGCAAAACTAAGGTCCTTATTGCTCCTTTCTCTTAGATTTCTCTTAAGGAATTCAGATTAAAGCCAAAATAAAAACTTAGACTTAAATATTCTTCTCAGACATTCAGAGACCAAATTCTTAAATCTTAGACTGATTTGTGATCTTATTTACACACAGTTTCATATAATCATAGAACAGTATGGATTGGAAAGGACCTTGAAGATTATCTAGTTCCAACCCCCCTGCCACAGGCAGGGACAACTTCCACCAGACCAGGTTGCTCAAAGCCCCGTCCAACCTGGCCTTGAACCCTTCCAGGGAGGGGGCAGCCACAGCTTCTCTGGGCACCCTGTGCCTGTGTCTCGTACCCCTCACAGTAAAAAATTTCTTCTTAATATCTAGTCTAAACCTACTCTCAGTTTAGAACTGCTACTGCTCATCCTAATCATATACCCTCTGATAAAGAGTCCCTCCCCAGCTTTCCTGTAGGCCCTCTAAGTACAGAATGGCTGCTATAAGGTCTCTCCAGAGCATTCATTCTCTTCTCTAGGCTGAACAACCCCAACTCTATCAGACTGTCCTCACAGGGAAGGTGCTCCAGCCCTCTGATCATCTTTGTGGCTCTCCTGTGGACCTGCTTGTACAGGGCCATGTCCTCCTTATGTTGGGATCCCCACTGCTGAGCAAAGTACTGCAGGTGGGCTCTCACAAGAGCAGAGTACAGGGGGAGAATCCCCTCCCTTGACCTGCTGGCCACACTTCTCTTGATGTAGCCCAGGATACGGTTGGCTTTCTGGGCTGAGTGCACACTGCTGGCTCATAGTCAGTTTTTCATCCACTAATACCCCCAAGTCCTCTGCAGGACTGCTCTCAATCCACTCATTGTTCAGCCTGTATTTGTGCACTGGATTGCCTCAACCCATGTGCAGGACCTTGCAGTTGACCTTGCTGATTTATATGAGGTTTTCATCTACCTACCTCTCAAGCCTGTCAAGGTCCCTCTGGATGGCATCCCTTCCCTCCAGTGTGTCAACCACCCATGCAGCTTGGTGTCATCAGTAAACTTGCTGAGGGTGCACTCTATACCACTGTCCATGTCACTAACAAAGATATGTTAAACAGTACCAGTCCCAGTTCAAACCCCTGAGGGACTCCACTTGTCACTGCTCTCCACTCCAATTCCTTATCTACCAACTTAGAGACAAGGATTTAATGTGGGTGAGTATCAAATGCACTTTGCATAAATCCAGACAGATGACATCAGTTGCCCTTCCCTTATCTAACAATGCTGTAACGCTCTCTTAGAAGGTCACCAAATTTTTCAGGTATGATTTGCCCTTAGTGAAGCCATGTTGGTTTTCACTAATCATCTTATTATTTTCCAAGTGCACTAACATAGTTTCCAGAGGATATGTTCCATGATCTTGCTAGGCACAGAGGTGAGACTGACTGGCCTGTAGTTCCCCGGGTCTTCTTTTTTTCCCTTTTCAAAATGGGGGGTTACATTTCCCCTTTTCCAGTCAGTGGGAACTTACTAGACTGCCCCAGTTTCCCAAATATGATGGATAGTGGCTTAACCACTTCATCTGCCAGTTTCCTCAGGACCCATGGATGCATCTCATCAGGTCCCATGGACTTGTGCACCTTCAGGTTTCTGAGATCATCTCAAAACTGATCTTCTCCTACAGTGGGCAGTTCTTCATTCTCTCAGTCCCTGCATTTGCCTTCTGAGTCTTGAGCCAGTATGAAACTGGTTGTTAATGAAAAAATGCTTCATCTACTCTTGTTAGTGTTTAAAATATTCTGCAACTGTTGGACTAAAAACACCAACATCAAGTGAAGAATAAATGAAAAAGCACCTCCATCTTCATGGACTGAAATAAAAATATTTTTCTTCTATCTGATATCTTTCCAGAAATAAGAAACAGACTAAAATGTACTTGGTATGTGTTTTGGTGAATATATTCAAAAACAGTGAGGTAGTTTCTATTCAGCTGCATGCTAAAGGCATGCAGAGAAGCCTTTGACAATTGTTTATTGATAATTAGCTGTTAATTAAAGTTTTTATGACATCTGAGTGTAAAATATATTTTATCACCCTAAACAGATTGTCATACCCATAAACAGTGTTTTTTCTGTGTTTTTTGAGGCTGGAGATGAGAAGGCTCAGGATGATCTTTCAACAGGTATAAATACCTAATGAGGTGAGTAAAGAAAATGGAGCTCCACTTTTCTTGGTGACAACCAGTAAGAGGACAAGAGGTAATGGACACAAAATGACATACAAAAAATAGTGTTTAAACATAATAAAAAACTTTTTACTGATTGCGTGGTCAAAAATGGAACGTGTCCTGGGAGGCTGTGGAGTCTCCAGCTCTAGATGGTCCACCTGGACATGGCCCTGAGCAACTTGTTCTAGTTGCCCCTGCTTTGAGCTGGGGGTTAGACTAGATAACCTACAAGTAGTGCCTTGCAAGATAAAAAACTTTTTTTAAAAAAATCTCTTTTGTTAAGACAAAATTGGCAAGGATTGAATTTTTCACCTGTGCAGATTTCAGTGCTAGTAGCACAGTCATGGCTAAGGTCTTTTAATAATGTTACTTCAACATTGTTGTCTATAAGAGGAACTCATGTCTGAAAAGGCATAAAAAGTAATTATCTTCTGACCACTCCTGTTTCTTTTTTTCTTTCTTTTTAACAACTCATCAAGATATTGCATATACCCCCACTCCCATGGAGAAACAAAGTCTGTCCTTGTTCATTTAATTAAATGTCATTTTAAATGAAGCAAACAGTGAGAGAGCTCAGAGAGACTGGGGAATCTTGTCTGGTAAGTAAACTTGTACTTTAAAATGATTGCTTGGGAACATATGGGCAGCCTAGCTTACAAAGGCTAGAAAATATACCTGGACATGCTGAGAAACATGGGTAAGCATATTTGATAGTGACAGCTTTTAAGTGACTTTGTCTCTTCCATTCAGAGTGCTTTCCTCCTGTTTTTGTTTTCTTTCTTCTCTTCTCCAGGGGCACAACAGCAACAGTGATATTCTAAAATGTACAACACTGCTCACCCTCTCCCAGGGGCCCTGTAAAGATGTCACTGAAGTTGTTAATACAGCTTCTCCTCCCATAAAGGTTGGGAACATCTGGTGCAAGTCTATATGCCACCCTGGAACCTATTCTAAACCCACTATTTTGAGATTTTTTTGATTTAAAAGTCCTCAGCTGTTTCAGTGATGGAAAGAAAAGCAACTAATGGAGAGATAACTGTGGATGTGTCTCTATAAATGACCTAAGACACCAATAGCTTTGCAGACAGTGCAAAACATACGGGTTTTAAAAAGCACCATAAAAATAGAAGCCACTACATTAATAACTCTGAAAAGTGAAGATAGATAGGTGAGATATGCCAAAAAGAGCAGCAGCTGTTCCTTTTGATAGAGGCATGTCTGCAGAGAACACAGGGTAATGACAGTGCAATATGCAATCTGTCCAACTCTGATGCTTATTATCTGAAATGACTATTGTGTATCCATATTTTTTACAGTTGCTGATTATAAACCTTATTTTATTTTGGCGGTTCTTGGTTCTCAACACAAGCTGAAGGCAGGAGAACTAGTCCTCAGTTAAACCACTCCTTCTTGATACAGTTGACACCAGAGCAGTTAATGCCACCCAACCTGTTGAATGCTGTTCAGAGGATAGTTGGAAAGCCAAGATTAAGATTAAAGCTGAACTGTTCACAGGGCAAAAAGTCTCTGGTTGTTCAACATGATTCACAACTTTTGAGATGAATTTACTGAGGATTCATAATGAACTACCTTGCTTCGTCGAGAAGATCACAGATGATTTTGAGCTGCTAGTGTAAGTCCTTGAAAGTTCCTTTGAACAGGTTGGGCTCAGCACCTGAAGACAGTTTTTTCCTGTTCTGCTGTCACAGCTACTGCCACTGCAACTGTGCTGCTGCTCCTACTAATGCAGTGCCACCTGTATTAATAGATAGATGCAGTAGAAATACTGATAGGTGGGAACAAGAACACACTGGTTTCCTAGGTCTAGCTTCATAGGGGGTAGGACTACATAGGGTAAATAAATTCTGTGAGAGCTGAGAGGAGGTGAATTTAGAAGGGTACAGAAATACAGAAATTTGTTCAGTGAATCCACAAGGATTATTTCCAGTCACGCCATGACACTTTTGCATAATTTGTGATTGAGCGTGAGCTGACAGTGATTTTTATTATATTTTTGAAAGGGGGAAAATGTCTTCACAGTAGGACCAATGCAATAGCATTGTAGATGCAAACATGCTCTCTGTGATATAAACTACTTAATAAAATATGAATATAGATGATTTAAGGTACTCCTCATGCATATGAATAAAGGGAGGGAAGAGGCAGAGAATGACACAAAGAAACATATTTGTGCCCATAGTGAAGTCAATGGAAATGTTACTGTTGTTTTCAATGCCAGAAGAGATCACAAAACCCTTTCAAAATACACAGTTTTTCCTGTCTATCTGGACTTTTTCAGACTTTGCTTTTCTCTATTCCAGATCTCGACTGAAATACAGACACACAGGTAAGACTGTTAACTTCATATAGAAATGAGGAGCAGAAAAGAGTAATTTGAGTACACAGTACAGAGCATTCCTTTCAGAGCAAAATAGGTGACAGTGACAAAGCTGCTGTTCCTATCCATTGTTATTTTTAATACCATTTTTCACTATTCCTAGTGCACAAAATAATAGTACAAGTATATTAGATAGGGTGACCCAGACAATAATACACATTTATGATTTTAAATTTGTTAGCTGTCACATGTGGTCCAAGTCATATCAATTGCCTCAGAGTAAGTGCCAATGTCATCAGGACAGCCAGGTTTTGAAGCAGGACTTTAAAGAAGATAGTGGCTGTATAAATTTTACCTGGAAGATCTTATGAAAAGTAAAGGGATAAGCAGAAAGAAGACAACATTTTTATTATATTTTTGAAAGTGTTTAATGTGCAGAAAAAAAAAAAAATAATCTCTCTAGATTAAGACATTCCTAACAGCAGGATTCCTTCCATGTCCTTAAAGGTGCTGTTCTGTGAACTGGTAAATCTTGTTAATTTTTCATGGTGTTCTGCCAAATCGTGTTTTTACCTAATTTCCCCTTAATTTCTCAGCAAAAGTATGATATCACATGAAAAACCTTGAAGCCTAAGATGTTTGTAATTGTAATAATTACTTCTATTCTCCTCACTCAGCTAGACTACCATTTTCTCTGTGTACTAATGGCCTTTTAAGAGGCAAATGGGAACTTGGGAAAGGGAGTGTGAAGTATGTGCACTTGACAGTGTGGGTGCATTTTAGCTGAGGTTGCTGACCCTTTTCATTAACAGGACAATACTATACATTAAGTAACCACAGACTACTAACACAGAAAAGAATTGTTCATAAATAGTAAAATTAGTCTTGGAAAAAGGAATCTGTTATTTTGAAATCTCAGGTTTTCAGTTCCTTACTTTTCTACTTCAGTTGTTTTGATTTAATTGTTTACACTAGTCAAGCAACATGGTAGCTATGAAACAAAAATAATGTTCAATGATATAAAAGGTACATGAATTATTTCAAATAAAGTTCAAGCTCCCTGTCAGGTCTCTGAGTGTTTTTGTCCTACACTGCTAATTCTGGTGGTCCCATTCCCTCCCACTTCTTTCTTGCTGATATTGTTCTCTTTAGACTTTCTGGTTTCCTTTTTATTTTTCTTATATATTTCATGATGCCCTTTCTGCTTCAAATTCTGTTTTTTCTTAAGCTCTAGGAGCTTCCTTCTGACCATACTAATCCAGTCTTCCACTTTGTCTCTTCTGTGCTGTGTATATTTGCTATGAAATGTGGACAAGCCAGTCACATAACAAACAACATGCTGATTGATTAGTCTCCTGAAGTCAGATAATAAATATCCAGGCACAACTGTGATTTTTCATTGTTTTCCTAGGAAACAGATTTTATGGAATCACACTGTCCATCTGTCTGTCCAGTAATTTTCTATCTGTCAGTCCGATCTTAAGTCTTTGATTAATTGATAAGTTTCAGCTCAATTCAATAGAACAAAAATCTCCGAGCTCCTAAATTCCTACAGGTTTCATGTCAGGGAATGTATAGGTTGTTGAGAAAACCTATAATAACATTGTATTTGGTCAGAAAATAGCTTTTAAATTAAAACCAGTTTCAACTAAACATGTAAATTCTTCTCTGCTTGCTTTTCCCCACTTGGCTAGCAGCTCTGTGATTATTATTTCCACAGAAACTATCCTGTGAGGTAATGCATAGCAAAGCTCCAGAAAGCACAGTTCTGAGTTGGTAGTGAGAATGACCTGAGGATATACTGGAAAAATACAGTTATCAAATTGCTTTTGGGTGGTCTGAAAAAGGTGATGGAGGAGGGAAGAGAAAGGAGGAGGATCTTCAGCCTTGGTGATGGAGCTAAAATGGAATATAAACCACAAGCACAGAGTAAGTCAAGGCTCTCATAATCATCAAACATGTAACAAGTAACGGAACATTAATCCAACAAGTTGGAAACAAGTTGAAACCACTCACCTGCTGCATATGCCCTCTTACAGCAAGACATTGTAATGATCAGATGAGTGGATCAGAAAGAATGCAGTGGGGAACATGACATCCTACCTTAGTGCTTAAGGGAGTCATCACAGGAAGTCAGTCTTTGTGTCTTTCCTCCTTTGAAGACAGTTTTTATATTTTAATTAAAGCCATCATTGAATTACATTGTCAAACCATTCTAAAGAAGTAATTTCCATTGTTTCATCGTTATCTTCCTCTAAGGATCATCTTAATAAGAAAAATACAATGAAAATAAGAGTCTGTTGCTCTATTACATCCATACAGACATCAACTTTTACAGTTTGTGCTGTTAAATCAGAGATCTTAACTGGTTAAACCCATCGAGGGATTTGGGAAGAAATCTAACTTTTATGTCTCACTGTATTTATTAGGCATTGGAAATGAATAGATTCTGAGCTCTTCCATTCTTTAAAGTCTAGACAGTTTTGGGTAAGTTCAAATGAGAAAATTTTAAGATGCAAGCATTTTTATGTCAAAAATAAAATTGAGGGTTTTGTGCAGACTTGAATGGTGTTTAGACATTTGTAATGATTTCTTTGAGCATAGCTATACTATATAATGGAAGGCATTGTAGACTTCCTTGACATAACAGAGGATGTACATTTGGTTAAGCCACAGGATATAATGCAATGTCCTGCTGATGTCCTTTGAGGTGAAAATAGACAGAAAAGTGATTCAGTCAACCACTTCCATTAAACAATCTCAACAATATCCCCGTATGAAAGGAAAAGGCATATTTATTCAAGAACTTATACAACTCTTTTCATTTTTCTCCAGCAAGAGAGAAACAAAATCTCAGAAGACAGTCTGATGACCACTTAGCCAGTAAAGTAACTCATTCACCTTAAAATAATCAGTAGATAATACAGATTGCTATTGAAAGAGTGAATTTTGAAGGTCTGAGGCTATTTGTTGTGTAGAGACATATGGGGATTTATTACATACCTACCTTTACCACTTCCCAGGATGGGAGAACAGCTGATCCCTGTGCCAAGATGCTTTCTATGCTGAGACGGCACATACTGAAAAACCTTTTTTTACTTATTTTTATTTCTTTAAGCAACAAAACAGGCTTCTCTGAAAATGGTAGGATTAAATCTTCTGTTAATTTTTATTTCTCCCCACTGAACATTAGCCTTCCCTTTGCTTACTCTTAACAAAATATTTAGTATCCGTAAAATACCATGTGTACTGTAAAAATATTTAGATACTGAATACAAGTTCCTCCCCTTTCTTTTGCATCCTTCAAACTCTTACACATCATTTGGAAGGAAATGGAGAAAGGTATATTTCTTTGTAATTCTTTCTGGTTATCACAATGCCCTATTAGATGCTGAACTGCAGTATCAGAAAAGTAATGATGCACATCAGATATGATAACAGCAGAAGAGAAGATGCACAGAGCAATTTAGAGTGGACCTGTGCAGGACTGAACTTACCCCTTTCAAATCATAGGAGCTCTGCTGTTGATTTCAAGCTTCCAGCTGTCCTGTGAACTGCTGTTCATTTTTGGCAATATGTCATCATTAACAATATGTCTGCTTTCTTTTTTAAGCAATATGCCATCATTAATTCTGAGCTACTGTATTCCTCAAGACACTCAGCTCAAATCCAAGCTTAATGAGGTTGAGACACATAAAGTTATATAATTGTGTATGAAGAAAATGAAAATGGAGAAGAAAAGAAAAGAAAAAAATAATAAAAAAAGAAAAAAGAAAAAAACCCCACAAGGGTGGAGTAGTACAGTTTTGTTAATGTGTTTAAGGAATAAATTGAATCTAAAGAAATTCCAGTCCCTCTCCTTTTACCTTTATCATTAGAGCACCCAAGATTGAACTTCAGTGTTTCCTCTTTATCTTGATGTGTTTTGTTCTGTTTTATGAAGCAGCTGATTAAATATTCCATCATCTGATGGAATCTGATGTTCCTCCCTGGAACAAGTGATTTGTAAGGGACAGGTTGGCCTGGTAGGTTAAACAGTTAAATGGTTAACGTGAACCTTCCACAAATGCCAGTAAAAGGAAACCAGTGGTATTTTAAACTATTTTAAACATTCTATATTTCTGGCAGTGGGAGAATCCTTATTTAGACTGAAGCCTCTGCTGGATTCTTAGTTGTACAAACAATTCTTTAAGCTCTTTTAAGCAGGATTATTCCTGCATATTTTTATATCATCTGGTGTACTGTGAACATTAATGGTTAACTAATAGCAATAAAAATATTTAACTATGACATGAAAAACTACCACCAGGGACTTTAACATTTTTTCAGAAAGAAGGAAAATATAAAACAATGAAGTAAAATGGAAAAAACTTATCATGCCAGTGAAATGAACTGAGTTTGAATTAGTACAACACCTCTGTCTGGGATCACTTTATTTGACTTTCTGTTTTTAGCTCTTCAGCACTGCCTCTTTTAAAAGAATATTAACCTTGCTGTTCTTTGCTTTAGGCTATGTTGATGAGGAAAGGAGATATCCCTCTATCATCTTTAAAGCAAGGGTGGCAAGCATTCCCCATTATGTTGCTACATCACAATAAACATGATTTTGTGGTGGTGCATCACAACTCATGCTGTCCTTCCATTTATTGTTAACCTAAGGCAAAGGGAAATAGCAGCTTGACAGGCATGGTTTCCTCAGCCACTTTTCATAAATTCAACATATTTATTTATTGCTGGACAGTAAAATTTGTTAAGGATAAGGCAGGATGCAGTCATGCAAAATAATTGACTATTAAAATTAAGTTTGGTTCTTATCAAATTCCTTACTGTAACTACAGTAATAAATACATTTTATTTAATTTGAGATGTCAAAATGAGGTGCCTAAATCAGAACCCTACTAATCCTTGGGAGAATATGCTGTTGGTAAAGACTGTAGCGTAATTATGACAGTCCTGCAGCATTTTAATAGGCTTGATTTTAGCATTCACACAGAGATATGTCTTGGTGCCAAGAAAACAGGTGTGTTCCTGTTTCTCTCTTGTCTACTTAAGATACTCCTTAGAATGGTTGCAGACTGCTGGTAGTACATTAAAACCATACCTTTGTTGGGAGTGTAGAAATAGGCAGTTCATTAATTGCTGTATAGTCAACTACCAGCCTAATGTTCCCCCCTGAGTAATGTCACGTCTTGTAGGGGTTGAAACAGGCTGTAGAAGTGTCCTATCTTCTCAGTTGATGATACAGAGAACCTATGGTGTCCACCCCCTTAATTTAGGCACTTCAGCTGAATTTCACAATGTAAGGAGGGTGAATGTAGCCCTTCCTTTTTAAGTTTGGAAGAATCCCTGTGTGCTTCTTTTGCTGTTATTTCCTGATATACTTCTCACTCATTCCTCTTGTGGAAACATGTCAATGTCATCTCATTTTAGTCATGACAGAGAATTTATTCTATCCTTTTTTCATTATGGCACTTTTACTGATAAAAGTAAGTTATAAAAATATGTTGGGTTTATGCGGGAAGGTTTTGGTAGTGGAGGGGGCTTCAAGGATGGCTTCTCTGAGAAACGGCTAGAAACTTCTCCCATGTCCCATAGAGCTAATGTGAGCTGGCTCCAAGATGGACTTACCACCGGCCAAGGCTGAGCCCATCAACAAAGGTGGTAGCTGGTATCTGGGATAACGTTTTTAAGAAAGGGGGGAAAAGTCCTGTACAACAGCAGTCAGAAGAGAGGAGTGAGAATATGTGAAAGAAACAACTTTACAGACTCCAAGGCCAGTGAAGGAGGGGGAGGCGGTATTCCAGGTGCCCTGCAGCCCACGGTGAAAACCATGGTGAGACAGGTTGTCCCCCTGAAAGCTGTGGAGTTTCACAGTGGAGCAGATCTCCACCTTCAGCCCATAGAGGACCCTACATCAGAGTAGATGGATGCCCAAAGTCGGCTGTGACCCCATGGGAAGCTTGCGCTGGAGCAGGGTCCTGTCAGAATCTGTGGACTTGTGGAGAGAGGAGCCCATGCTAGAGCAGCATTTCTGGCAGGTTTTGTGCCCCGTGGGGGACCTGCACTGGAGCAGTTCATGAAGAACTGCAGCCTGTAGGAAGGACCCATATTGAAGAAGTTAATGAAGGACTGTGTCCCATGTGAGGGACCCCATGCTGGAGCAGGGGAAGAGTGTGAGAAGGAAGAAGCAGCAGGGACAACATATGATGAACTGACTGCAAACCACATACCCCATCCCACTGTGCTGCTGTGGGAGAGGAGGTAGAGCAATCAGCAGTGAAGTTGAGCCTGGGAAGAAGGGAGGGGTGAGAGGAAGGTGTTTCAGTATTTATTTTTATGTGTCATTAACCTACTGTGATTTTAGTAGACAATAAATTAAACTAATTTCCCTGAGTTGAGTCTGTTTTGCCTGTGATGGTAACTGGTGAGTTATCTCCCTGTCCTTGGGTCAACCCATATGCCTTTCATTATATTTTCTCTCCCCTGTCCTCCTGAGGAGGGGGAGTGATAGAGCTTCTTTGGTGGGCATCCAGCATCCATGGAAGTCAACCCAACACAATGAACTTTTGGAAAATAATAGTGTGGAAACCATAACCATGATACTATCCATCCACAACGAGAACATAATGGAAAGAAGAAGTGGAAAATCCTTGGGATCTCTGCAGCATCACTTGGCTTGACTTTACTACACCCCACAGAATGTATGCATCAAGTTTTTCTTCAGATAAATCCATTAAATTCTTCAATGAATCATTCGTGCTTAGGGCATGAAGTCCTTTGCCTGAATAGAATTTTTATGTCTGAAATTTTGTTTGGTTTTGGGCTTTTATCATTTCAGAAGCAGAGTTTTCAACTAGAACCATTTTTCTTCAGTAAACCAACATCTTACAATACTTAAAGAGAAGTAATAGTTGGTTTCCATGTTCTTAGACTCTTAGTGGAACTTGATAAACCTCTTGGAGGCTTGCAGTGAAAAATAAAAAGTTTTACAGTTAGATTCAAGACATACACAATTGTCATATTTGCTGTAAAGTTGTGTGTGTCTTATTGCTCTTAATAATGACAATAACAAATACATTTTTTCTGCAGTTTCATGAGCTATGAAGAGCTTGTTATTCATTTTGCCTAATTAAGTAAATCAAGAAAAGATCTTGTAAAGGAGATGTCCAGCCTGAAATGAAATAACAGGAGATGCTTCTTCCTGTTCCATGTGGAAACCCAAGTAATTATAAAACTTTACCTTTTTGCTCACATTTCAACTGGTAGCTTTTAAGAATATTTGACCTGTCTTATCAATACTTTAATTTATCACTATTTCCCCACTGGCTCTCCCATTTCTAGGCTCTGGGAAGAATAGAAAAAGTGGGATAGGGAATCAGAAATTTTAGGCTTGTTTAATGACAGAACAAAGGTAAAATTTAAGTTAGTTGAAAATTTTTTGAATAAATATTTTTCTTCACTTCAGAGTTGCTTTTAATAATATAAAACTGGATCTCCATTCCAGCCATTCAGTGTCTGCTCATCTTTAATGAATGATAGAATAAATACAGTCTTGACTGTAGACTAAGCCTATAATGAAAAATATATTTAAAAAGCTAGCTATACTTGCATCATTTGGATAAAGTTTTGAGTTGCCTAAGTTGAGAAAGTTGTATATTATATATCTGGTATATGAACTTAATGATACTTGCCTCTAAGGCTGAGAATTTGACTTGCAAAAAGGATGCATGGGGATGCAAAAAAGGCATACAAAGCAGATGCCAAGGTTCTCTCACGTCACCAACAACACCTGCAGAAAGTGACCTTATGTAGTTTTGATTTTGCCTATATAAAAAATGCAAATCAGACTCAGCAGAAATTATACAAGAACTAAAGAGTAACGTTTATCTAGCACAGAGTAGGGGAAGCTCACTGAGTCCTCATTATAAATTAAATTGTCTATAAAAAAATAAAGAGAGAATGCTCCATAGTCTTTCTCTGAGTCCAAAGATATGTCATTGTTGCTTTGAAAGGTGATGCCCTATGGAAATATGAAGTAGAATATTTTTTCTGCTATTATCATGATTTTCAGTTTCTCACTTATCCTAATTGTAAAGTATGTCATTCATTGATATGACAGCAAATTTCTATCCCATGTAGGCTTCTCACTATTAATGTGAAAGGTGAAAAATTAGTGAAGTAATTACAGTAAATATTTTACATGGTGGTGGAAGGAACACTGGGAAATATGTTAAGCATTTGCTATTGTTATAATAGATATACTTTAACTTCAGAGATAAAAAGCAATATTCTGTAATTTGGGGTAGTAAGATTATGGGCTGCAGAACCAAACAGAGATCAAGACATATTTCCTCAGAAATTTAAAATGTATGAAATATGTCTAAAATAGTGTGACAATTAAGTAAGAATCTCTTTATCCCAGCATGAAAAATATCAGGAAAAGAGGTGAATTTTCTGTATCAGAGGTGTATAGTTTTAACTCCTGTAAATATTTTGTAAGTCCATAGGTTTTCCATTCCTCACTGAAATTTTTTAGAGCTCTGGCATGAATGAAACCATTTTGTAAATTATCTGATACAGTAGCTGCCACTCTGGAGGAAGAACATAAAGTCTGTGCTATGGGTGACAACTTAGGCAAAACCAATGTTGTTTACCCTGCAGGAAATAGGTCTTCCATTCAAAAATGTTGCATGTTCATAAGATCAGATGTGACCTTCAGCATGTTGTAATGGAGAGCTGTGTCATGGTCCACCCCTCAATCCACTATAGGCATCAAGGATGGAATAAAGCTTCTAACTTATCTACAGTGAAGATGTCTACATCTGAACTAGCTATCTAGTTTCCCTCCCTGACTGGTGATGGGGAAGACTTAACAATTCTGCAAGGTGATCTGTCTCATTCAGAGGTGGACATCTTCAACAGATTGGGTGAAGCATCCTCTATAGTTGTTTATTTCTCTTCATTGACCAAGGAATCTAGGGCATCTTGACAACTTGTTCAGATGTAAAAGCCTACATAAATCCATCTACAATACAGGTAAACTCAGAATGTACCTACAAGACAGGTAAGATGAATTCTACCCTTATTGCGCATCAGCTTCCTTAAGAAAGGAAGTTCATTTAAAAAGATGGTGTAAGAACCTTAACCCAATGCTGAGAACGTAGTCAACAAAAGCTTTCCATAGAATACTTATTCTATGGGTTCCAGTACTTTCTATATCCAAAATTCAGAAAAGATAGCCCATACATCATTCTGGAGATCAATATTAGTCTGAAAGGATTAAATAATTCATTTTTTTCAGCAGCTTGTAAACTGACATAGAAAAGTAATGAACTAGGCCCAAAAATTCATGTAAAATGTTATCCTAAAATTGCTATGTACACATTAATTTTTATTATTGCAACATAAATGTCTGCTGCTATTTGTTTTAGTGTTCTTCATTTCAAAATAAAGCTCTAAGGAACATACTAAGACCTCTTGTTTCTCTGCAATAAAAACCCTATAATATAAAAAGAAGAGATGAATTTCATGCTACTTTATGTATGCTTAGATGGATCTAAGATAAGTACATTTTAAATCATTATCAAAAACTTGCTTCCCTCTTTTGCTTTGTCATTCTTTTCTAGTTACATATTATAGTGACAATAGACATCATGTTTTCATACTCAGTAATTCTCAAAGGATATTATTTGTCTGTAGCTGAGAATTTCTGGGGCTAACTATGTTGAGAATCATTTTGGAATAAATTCCAATACATTCTTGTATTTTTCTTTTGTCTGAAAAATTTTCATCTATCATAGAGATGGCTACCTTCAAGATGGTATCCTCTGAAGAATGACACATTTTTTCATCTAACATTTTTTCCAAGATTTTTCTTCCCTGTTCTACTAATCTACCTGTTTATTCCTCTTCTTACTCCAAATACCTGCTGTGACATTTTTAGCTTTTTCCCCAGTTCTTCATTTCTGTTTCTTACTTTTTAAAGCCCAGCAATACTAATATTTCAAGATCCATGTGATTTTATGCTAGATAAATATTTATCTTGCTTTATTTCTTTCCCACCCACCATGTCAATATCTTCCAGGATGTTGACTGTGCTCATCTTCTTTGATCTCTGCTTGATTTTACAGCGTGACTATTTTGAGTGGGAGATGTCTGTGTTGTCACTTTTAAGGGTTGCTTTCAATGTTTGTGAACCTGCATGCCTGAGAGATTTATCATTAGTGTCCAGAAGAGCTGCCTCCTAGTGCCACCCACTAAGACAAGGTTCCTATTTGCTTTCCCTTCCTCTCAGCAGTGTTGTAAGCTTCCTGAACAGCATAAACACTAGAAATCATGCAAAAATAACATTTCTTCTGTATTAGTCTGTATTTTGACTTAGCAAGGCTGAAGAAACAATAAAAAGTTATTTTGTTTGGGTTCCCCTTAGGGATCAGGATGTCAAAGTGAAGACAGTGAAAGAAATTGGCTTTAATTGCTGGCATTCATTTCTTTAACTAAAGTAAAAACTTTTTCTAAGGCATTTTCTCCATGAGAGTAAAAACTTTGGCATTTCTTTAGTGCCCTAGTAGCTGTCTTTCTGAAATTACAATGTCCATTTGTCAGTTATTTAGGTGATTCACTGTGTACTACAAATTGGACAATCCAGAAATCTTTCACAACTCACAAAAACTGTTTCATATAGGATCATATAGACATATTACATCTTCACTCCTCCCAATTCACTTTCTGGCCCAGTGTGTCTGACTGAAACCTCTCTTCTCACGCAGATTCCTCAACTCCACTTTCTAGTCTTCCCTAGCTTTTCTCATAGCTGCCTTTGCTCATTCAGTCTGAGATCAAGACACCTGCATTTAAGTCTGTTTCAGTTAGGAGATCTCAGTTTCCATGGTAATCAGTGGAGTTCAGTCAGTAAATTAAATAAAGTGTAGGTAGTATGGACCCAGTTTATTTCTCTAAATATCTTTACAAAACTTAACTAAACTATTTGCAATTTTTTTTTTTGCCTAAACTCTAGTACTATTTGAGACTTTATCATATATTGGTAGATACTGAGTTTTGAAATAAATATGCTTGACACTGATACACAGATAAGAGTGGAATTTAAAAAGAGGTAGAAGGTATAGGAGATTAGATAAATTTATGTCCCTTGGATGTTGGGAACCCTTCCTGTGGTCGGCACCAGATGGACTGTGTCAGGTCGCACAGCATGCTGTGCAGAAACCCATCTGTGTTGAGGTCCAAGATAGGCTGAGATATCTGCTCACCTGTACATGAATCTTGTAATCATGATCATAAACTATATCTTATCTCACAGGTGGAAGGCAGGTGGATGGCCCTTAGCATGCCAAGGCAGTGAGAGTTGGCAAGGGAGTTGTATATGGGGTTGCCAGCACACACAGAGGACAACTTGATACATGCCTTCACTATATGTTAGTCAAGAGTCAAATAAGCATACTAGTGCTACGACGTTATTATAGCAGCCACTGAACACTATCATACAGATATCTGCGTAGCTATGCCCTATGTTCAGGTTCTGCTTGAAACCACTGGCTCTTCATAAAAGATCTTCTACAAGGGACTGCTAGAGATACTCTATTATCTGAAGGTCCACGTAATTTCCAGCAGCTTCATAAAGGTGAAGATCACACCAGAAAAAAATCCAGGAGATCCACTTTCCAGTCCTACACCCCCCACTGCTATACCAGTTAGTCTTGTTCTCTTCAGTTTCCAGTCTTTTGCTTGATTTACTATTTCTGCACTGTATCTGCCTTCCTTTGAATACTCAGACTTGCTTCCTGTGATGTTAGTCTTTACATGTTTGAATCTATAACTTGAGCTTCATTCTCTTTCATATGGCCTTAAATAATCAAGTTATATATTCAGCTACAGTTGTCTGCAGTGCAGATGCTGGGTTCACATTCCTGCTGCAGCACCAGAGGACTACCCAGCCTGGAGAGGATGGAAATGAGAGAATGATGAAAGCTAAGATGCCTCACAAAACTAAGGGATTTTAACATTTCTTAAAAGACCACACCCAGCACTCCCTCTAATTGAAGGGGAAAGGGTCAGTTCTTATAAGGCCACTCCATGTATTATCTTCCTGGACATCTCTCAAGTAAAGTGTTGGCAAACAAGTCTGTGAAAAAAGTTGGGGATTCTGACCTTGCATCTAATAGATGTGAACACTGAGCTAAAAAAATGTAAGTTCAAACTTAACCTGAGAAGCTGACATCTGGAATATGTGGTCTTCAATGTTTTGAGTTTTGAAGCCAAAGTATCTATCAGTAAAGTAACTGTCAGCACAATTTCTTTTGCTTGGTCTACAGTTTTTAGATCTGTACATGTCTCTTGTGTTTATCTCCAGGATTCATGCTTTTAAACATTTTATTACTTATTTCCACAATGACTTTTCAGAGTCCCATTAAAGTGAATGGCTTTTCCTCAGAGCAAATTATAGAGAACTGGGAATAAACATACAGAAATGAAAATAAGAGAATTAAGTGAGAGAAGAAACCAAGGTTTACTTAACATGCAAGGAAGAAAAACAACTTTTGGTATGAGGCATTTATTCAGCATATAGTTACAAAGTAGGAATGTCAGTGTTGAAAAGAGTGATCACGAATCTGAATCTTGTTGTTTTTCCCCCACAGAAATCTAGTTACAGTATTTTTCTTTATTCTCTTGAGTTGTTCAAATTAGGGTAAATCATCCATAAAGTCTCATGTTTAATTCATGCAAAGACTTAGTGCACTGTGTATTTGCCCTGCTTCAGTAAAATCACATTATTGTAATTTGACTTTCAATATAGAGTGCTTATTTATTTAAAATTTTAATTAGAGTCACAATTATGTCTAGTATTCACAATAGTCAATACAAATAGTAGAGCTGGACAAACAAATTAGATCAGGATGTCTTTTTACAGATTAATTTTTTTCTTCCCCCCATGTTCTAAATTAAAGTGAAAGAGCATATGAAGAAAAAAGCATATATACACTGTTTTAAAGATATAATAAAATAAATTTGAATTAAAGGAGGAGTTGCCAGATATTAATGGAAATTTTTGGAAATATATTGTATTTTTATGATCTCACTTGCATTCTAGGTAAATAGATAAGTAACAGCTCTACTGAAAACCTTGTAATTATTCTGCTATGAATGCACTGGAAACCTGAGATGAAACAGTTTCACTGAATCCATAAATACTGTAGGGAAGGATTTCAATACTGATAGAAAGCAGAATCAGTAAGATTATTATTTTTTCTTCTTATAATATTAATTATGAACTAGTTAATATCTTAACTGAAGTTGAGATGTCTGTAATTATCTCTCCCATAACGATAGCAGAATATCATAAGAGGAATTTATTGTTTAAGTTTCTTATTACATGAAAGGTGATGTTTAGGCTCCTCAAATACATGCTAGGAAGTTTCGAGTTTCTGTCATCCAAGTATCAAAACAGAAAGCATCCTCTTATCAGGTTTCAGAGTCCAGAACAGCTTTCTGATATTAGTCAGCTGAGTTTCTAAATATTCAGAACATCCTCCTCCTTGTGAGAGTATTCAAATCAAAGCTTTTACAAAGAGAGTCTTAATCAACAGATTCAAGGCTATCCTAAGGGATTCTACCCTGTGTTTAAATTAACGATTGCTTACTTAACATTAATCAGCTGGTGACTAAAATATATTAGCAATGCTTGAAAATAGACCCAGCAAGCTCCACGTGATCAGCCGCTTGACCACTGGGCTATTAACTTATGTCTGTGGATAAGACTTCACTCTGAGTACAGAAGGTATGGAAGAATGCCAGACAAAGTAGAGAAACTTGTAGGAAAAAGAGACTCATTTCATCTCTTCCACAACAGAATAGCCTATAGCCTGGTGGTGATGACATATCCTCCTGCAGATCATAGCTTCAGACCTGTTTTCCATGACACCTGGAGAGTCAATGAGAGGCAGATTTCCTAACCCCTGGACAACTAGCTTTCAGAACACAGCTACTGCATGAGAGGGAATGTTGTTCCTGTCTGCCAGCATCTTAGAAGTAAGTGATGCTCCATTTATCACACAGGCAAAATCCATAGGTGTTCCAAATACATTTCAATTCAATCAAGCATCTTAAATGAAATAGGCATAGGGATGATTGTTTTAGGGTACAGTGCTGCTGATTAATAACATGGTAGAACATGTAATGAGCTAGACTAAGTCCTTTGTATAACAGTATCTTAACTTCTGACAGTGGAATGTAGTATACAGCTAGAGACTGAGTATGGGAAATGAGAAAGGGAAAAAGAGAACGGTGCTCATCTCCAGATGTCTGGCATTTTTTTAACAATGGGTGCTCTAGAGCTGGAGTGAATATTCATTGTTTTTGTGCTTAATACCTCCATGAAAGTGCTTAATCACTTCTTGAATTTAATTATATTTTTGGCCTCTGCAGAGTATTACAATGAGTTCTGCAGTTTAATTATTTTCTCTTTGAAAAAGATTTCCTGTCATGTTCACAGTTCAGCTTGGTACTCTCATAGTCACGCTATACTGTGTACACTTTATTCATAACATTTACAGTTTTAATTTGCCTCTTCCAAGCTGAAGTCTATACAACTCCTTTAATGGTAGCTATTCTGTATAGCTGAGGGTTTGTTTTTTTTTTTTTCCCCCACTCCTTGTAACTTTTCTTTTGACATTATCCCTTTTGAGATACGGGAGTATCAGCATTAAATGATATGAATGTACCAGATAACAATATTTTTTAAAAAAATTACTTCTTCTGTATTCCTTTCTAAAAAAGTCATACATCATATTTGTCATTTCTAATCAACAATGGCAAGAATGGAGAGCTTAAAGTCCCTAGGATATCTAAGTTGGCATTCCATTGCTTGCATTTTTTAATTTAACAATTCATTCCCACCTGAATGATCTAAATGCTGGAATCTTTTGCTTTTCTGGGTCTTTCTCATCAGCTGAAAAAGCAAAGACCTGCATCATTATAGAAAAATGCCTATGTCTTCTACTATATAAATGCAAAACCATGCTTAAAGGATCATTTAAGTCTGAAAAGCTTATACCTATACTGACCACAGAAAACTTTTATATGTATAATAAGGGGTGTCCAAACTAGCTCAAAATAGAATTTCATTCCTGTTAGAAATCAATGAAGTCAAAGAAGTATCTCAGAAAATTGACTGAATAGAAGACTAACTGAAAATCCACATTTTAAAGCTTTGCTGAGAACATTTAACCACAAAGACAGTGTAAGTACTAAGCTAAGGAGAATTACAGTGCTATAGCATTTGTTAATGCAGAACACTCCCCAGGAACCAGAAGTATTAACAAGGCATCCTATGTCAGTTTTCAGCTAATGAAAGGTTTACAATGAGAGGATTATAAAACTGAGGAAGGATCTTGCTCTCTGCCCTCTTCCTCAGCATTCTGCAACTCCTTAAAGGCATTTTCTAGACCAAGGCAGTTCAAGAAGCAGCAGCATTCCAGCTCAGATGGAAATATCACAAGAACTTCAATATATGATGTTTAGATTTAGTTGTAAAGTTCTGTCAAGGCATTTTGTTAACATTTTCTTGCAGTGATTACACTGGCGTGTTCAAACATTACTGCAATTTCAAACAGTAACACTTTTCCCAGGTAATCAGCAAATAACTTACATTCTAGGAGAAGAGACACAAGCTAACATTGGTTTACAAAGAGAAATAAAGGTATTAAACTTTAAGAAACTCGATATTCATTAATTTGCTTTCTGGAAGAACATTCATTGATTTTTTTTTTTCCTGATATTTATGTATTTTTTTTACAAGCCCATGTTAGGATTATTCATATTTACCCATTTATACAATTGTTACTGTTATTCATGGAGCACCAGAGTAGACTATCCTTAAATAAAACTAATTATCATCTACAAATTTTTTTCAATTATCTATGACACAGTAAATTACAAACCATGACAAAATGTGGAAATAAGTTACATGTCATACTCTATCACATTTCACCTCTCAGGGGAGAAGTCTTCACTAAAATTTCTCCTGAGGCATGCAAAGGAGGCTTTAAAGCGACTCTGTTGAAGCTTGTCATTGCATTATTGTTCTTTTTATTTCCTGTTCTCTTTTTATTCCAATTTATCTTCAGTCAAAAGTTATTTAAATTAAACCTCATTTCTTTTAGCTATTTTATGTCCCCTTACCCATGGCAGAAAACAGTTATGATTAAAATGCTGATATCCATAACTTCAGCAGCGTTAAGAAGTGCAGTTACTGAGATACTTTTTGTTGCTGTTTCGTGAGAACTGGACTGCTGCTGAACAGTGTAGGGACAGCAAGGGGGATTCTGGGAGTTAAAAGGTGTTTCACTTCTCCAGTATGACAAGGAGAACATGGACATCACACTGTAATTCTCTACAAGAGCTTGTGATTCACTGGAATAGAACAGTTCCCTATTGTGTTGAGTTAGCAAATCCTAAAGGCAAACCCTTTTGTCTTACACACATTTGATGTTCTTTGAAAGGATACAGAATACATTTGATAAATTGGAGCTACCTGAAAATCACATTTCACAAGCAAACGTCAGAGATAAATCTCATAACTGAACTTTTATCAAAGTGTAAGTCAAACACAAGTTGCAAAGTTTGCCTAAGAAAATTTCTCCATGAAAGTTAAGGAGCTTTCCTGTTCTTTCTTGTAGTGGTTTGAGCTGGGTTAACAGCCAACCACCACAGATGGTTACAAGCAAAAGGCAGACTCGTTAGGGGAAGAACAAAAACCATATATTTATTACAGATACTAACAACACGTAACAAAGTAGGACAGTGAGAAGCATTGCCACATCTTGAGAACACCTTCCCCCCACCCCTCCCTTCTGCCCGGGGTTCAGCTCTTCTCCCGATATCTCTACCTCCTCCCCCCAGGGGCAGGGAATGGGGGGGATGCAGTCAGTGCTGCCGCTTCTTCCATCTTCGCTGGGGGGAGCTTCTGGAACTTGCTCCCCCTTGCTCCATCGTGGTCCCCCTCTCCCAGAATACAGTCCTCCACAGGAGTCTCTCTCCCATGGCTGCAGCCCTTTCTGAGCTGCTCCGGCAGGTGGGACACCCCCTCACGCTGCAATCCTCCCAGCACTGAGTTGCAGCAGTGGGGTCTACTTTTTCCAACAAGACCTCGGCCTTCTTCGGGCACAGCACTTTGCTCATCCAGGTGAAAACAAACACAGGCCACAAATCAACATCTGCTCCACCATAGGTCTTCATGGGTGGCGGGGGGGGCCGCCCTGCCGTCTCACCACAGGATACAGGGGGGTCTCTGCTCTGGCACACCTCACCCCTCCTTTCTTCCTCCATTCCTCCACTGACCTTGGTGTTCACACAGATGCTGCAACTCCTCCTCACAAGTCCCACTGCTCATCACCACATCCTTTCTTAAATACGTCATCGCAGAGGCACAGCTTATTGGCTCAGTTTTTGAGCAGAAATGGAGCTGACGTGGAGCTGGGGGAGCTTCGAGAAGCTTCTCAGAGGGGGCCACCCCTGCAGCCCCCTCCCCTGCCACCAAACAAAAAAAAACAACCCACCACTCACTCAACCCAGGACATTTCTAAAGACTTCCACTCTGCCAGTTCTTTTGCAGATATCATTTCCTAACTCTCTCCAGCAGCAGCACAGAAGATAGATCACTGTAAGCTATCTATGAGTCAGACAGGTCAACAGGAGCACAGAGACTTGCCTCATATATATATGGCTGGCTCCCCACCAACCCCATATTCCTACTGTAGGTGAAATAGGGCACTCAAAGCAATGAAGTTATTCAGAAAATATTTCTTACTCTACTTTTTTTTTTTTTTTTTTTTTTTAAGTTTTCCCTTGCATTTAATACTTCTTGCAAATCTTCATTGCTTATCCCATTCACAAGTGGAGAATCACCTCAATGATGCTCTTAACACTCAGGGTTAAGTCTGCAGATTGTCATCAAATTTGCAAACTTTCCAGTCCTTCGATTTCTAAGGACTGTGGAGCCCTGCTCCTGCCTCATTCTGATAATGATCTTTTAGAGTCATCACAATCTGTAGTTGAATTACTTGACTCATCTTATAACAGAACAAACATCAGTCAGGGAAATCATGTGAAAATATTTTCCAGAACACAAGGAATAGGATTCATATTTCCTACATTTAGACATCTACCTGACTGCAGACATCTGTATCTGAGGTAGTTAGCTGGATCCTTTATTACAGTCAGTAGAAAAATAGGCATTTGCAGGATGAGATTCCCATCTGCTAAGGCAGTTGTTTCTAACCCAGGTTATGTGAATAGCTATCTGGAAATGCCAATTTCTCTCCATTAACTATTAAAAGCCAACAAACAAAAAAGTTTTGACAGCTAGGTTATACATAGAGGTCCAAAGTCAGACAAGGTAAGTCTTATCAAGAAATCTGCCTATGACATACTTAATGACAGAGCTATGTTTTGCAGTCACTCTTGAGAAGATGGGCTTTGCCATAACACATTTAATGTGTTAATGCTAACATGCTCTGCTGAAATTTGATATAATTAATTGGATAGACTCTTTTAACAGCAGAATTCAAACTGTTTATGATTGTTATTCATGGATTGTATTTCACTGAAGCTACAGGAATGTTAAAACATTTCAAAACATAAAAATAAAAACCAGCATAAATTTAAAAAAATGAGAGCACTTCTTAGTTTAGGTATTGTATATTTGTCTGTTGATGGTGATTAGGTTTTTGTAATTATCAAGGCAAGTGATTTATTATGAACAAGTCCACAGATTTCAAAAGCTTAATGCATTTTAGCATTGTGACAAAATGTGCATCCAATAAACATTATCCATTATGCATTTATTTGTTATTACTCTCTTTCATAAATTTCACTTATCTAGTCAAAGAGCAGAGAAAATTTCATGTAACTGACAACTAAAAACACAACACAAACAGTAAATACTTTGATGTGCAAATTAGGATGAAAACAATCTGTCTAAATTATTCTTGTATTCTAATCATTTATGAAAAAAATAAGACGTTCACTTACAATTTTCTAAAGACATAGGGAATGAAATTATAGATAACATTAATAATGAGTAGTTCAATTAATTTTAGTTCTTCTAAATATTTCACAAATTAAGATTGTAAAAGGTTAAACTGAGATGTGGAACATTATTATCACCATGCATTATTGATTAAATACTAACTGTGAACAAGACAAAAATCTTTATGTGCAAGGCTCTGTACAAAAACATCATTACTGTGTGCCATATGCAAATGCAGACAATCTTTACAACAGTAAATACCTAATTCCATGTTATTTTTCTACTGGTGGTGTGCTTTCAGATAATGTCAGTAAGTATCAGTTACTTTTGTACCAGAGTGATCATCACTCTTAGGCAAAGAGAAAATAAAAAAGGCTTGAGAGTTTAAATTAAACATAATACTGTTTTTCTTGTATCAGTAATTAACTTCTTACCAGTAAAAATCACATACTGCCAAAAAAATACATATTTTAAACCTATTGAATGAGACTTACAAGAGGAACATACATAATTTTATTTGACTTCACCTTATTCTAGAGGAATTTTTTTCTGTTCAATTCCAAAGATGATGTCAGTGAAGTGGAACCAAGCTCTGGTACCTCTGAAGATCTGGTGTATTCTCTTCAAAATCAATTAACTAATGTACTGACATCCATATAAGGAAAGAAAATATCTGTGGAACCAGCCATTCTTTATAGCATGAAGGTTACTTTAGTAAAGAATGATAGTAATACAGCTTTACATACACATGCTACCAAGATCAAAAAGACTAGAAGAGTTGATTTACTCTCTGTATATAGGTAAGATAAAATATCCTGGGATTTTGGGTCCCTAAGAAGTGGCCTTTTTTTGTTTGAGACTTCATCTTGATTCACTTTGCCTTGCCTCACACCCCTTGCCTCACCACGCCCCTCACCCCTCACCTTGCCTCGCCTCACCTCACCCTACTCCACCTCTCCAAAATATTTCAGTCAGCATTGAGCATATATAAAACGTGATATTGTGTTTAGATTTATTTTATGAAAAATATTATTTTTTAACAACTGAAAAATTTGATTATTTTTCTTTTTTTTTTTTTCTTCTATCATACAGTGGTTCCCAGACAAATGTACATTAAGGATGTTTACTCAATAAACAGGAACAATCTGGAGCACATTTATCTCCAGAATTTGAAAAACAGTGTGTCAAAATAAACATAATTCACCTATTTGGTGGAGCCTGTATCTGCTTTCCAACCACATTGTGAGGAATTAGGATGTACTCATGTCTGCAGTTCTGAACAACTTATATGTACAGTTTTTATCCTACACAATTGTCTCTCATTTCCCACTTCCTCTTGTTCTTTTTGTTTTACTCTCATGTGGTTTCATGTACCTGTAGTTTCAGCAGATGTCCCAGGACAAAGATGGCACAATGAAATGATGAAGCAGGCCCTTCAAAAGGATGAATGTTGGTAAACAATTTTTTCACATACATCTTTGTCTAGCTGCTTAATTTGGTTTTAAGGTGAGAGATTGACCCAATTTTCTCTTCATTTGTATGTCTATGGTACACTGATTCATTCATCATAGAAGTTAAATTATTTTCCCTCATACTGAGAGCTAAAATGTAGCTTTATCTGAAAATCTGTCTCTTCTTAGCATGCTCATTCATCACATATATAAATGTATTCCTAAAAAGTAAGCCTAACAACTGAAACAGATATAATGGACTCATGCCCTGCTATTTTAGGGGAGTTAATTGAAGCATTGTTCTGGCACCAAAAGCTATGGTATAAAACCTGGAGTTACACTTTGTTGCCATGGTCCAAAACCTAGTGAAAACTGTGGGGGTCTTCTTCAGGCAAACAACAACCTTTTGCACAAGTCTGTGAGAGTCTGTGAGACTCTCTCAGAGCTGTGAAAGAAATTTGGGGAAAGTGTTGTTAGAAAGAGAGCTCAGATCAGTTACTGATGAGCTTTCTGACCAGAGCAGAACAATGTGCAAAAAAGCAATAAAAGATGGCATCTGTATTTAATCTTGTAAAGATACAGCCTTGGATTCAAGGATTTGCTGTGTCAAAGACTACAGGAAGTTGGAGTGCTGCTTCACAGGTTTGCTGTGACAACATTTTTTTCTTATTTTCTTCAGAAGGCATCCCCTTTCTGGTTAGTCTTGGACATGTGAAAGATTCTAAATAGATGGACCTTTCTTCTGGGTATGTATGGACACTCTTCTGTACTCTAGACAAGGAAATTGAATTTATATGGTGTTTCATACACACTGCCTTGTGTTGTATTGCTAAGGGTGAATGTATTACAAAGTCAAGAACCTGTAAGGTTAGAATTACTATTTAAACTGAAGTCATCAGAGGTCAGGGTAGGGAAAATGATGTCTGTACAAGCTTCAGACTTCAAGTTTCCTACATCTAGATGATCTAATTTGTCACTAATCACTTTACAGCCTTCAGTGTTGCAAAACCCAGAAGGATGTCTACTTAATGAGGTATTTTCTAGTCTGAACTAAGCTTTCTTAAAGGAACCATTATGGGGGAAGCAGGTTTCTTCTTTCTTATAGAGTGGAGACATGGCTAGCTGTTTCCTTTCTTGTTTATTTTTGGCTATTTGTTTTATTTCTTCATTTTTATATGGAAAGTGGAGTTAGCCCTGGAAAAATCAAAGTTTCATACTTACAGTGGCCTAAAGCAACAGTGCAACAGTTAAGTATGATAAAGGTAGAGACATTACACACTGCACTGTATTCAAGAGTCAGTATTTATTATTTGCCTATGAGTGAGGAACAATAATAGTCCTTGCCCTGCTTTCACAGTGAATCATGACTGTTGGAGAAATATAAATATAAAGAATAAAATAATATAAATTAAATATAAATATAAATATAAATTAATATAAATTATGGAGATATATAAATTATGGGTTTCATGCTAGTTCCATATACAATCTGTGCACCTGGCACAGGAAGCACCACTGCCTCACATTTTCAGGTTGTTGTTAAATGTTGACAAGGATTCAAATGCAAATTCACACAGACTCTGACTATCATGGAAAGAGAAAGAAATAGAAAGATAAGGCCTGAAAGACCCATTCTCTCTATATCACATGATTCTTTTGTACTAGGGTTAAAGGCTGATATAAAAAACAAAACAAGAAAGAAAAAAAGTCCCAAAAACCAACCCATCCTAAACAACAACAACAAAAAAAAAACAACAAACAAACCCAAGAAACCATGAAAGGAAGGTCAAAGAAAGAATACTCCCCAGATGAACATGATTGCCTAACTGGTAACAGTGGATAAGGAGATGGCTGAGGCTCTCAAGAGCTTTTTTGCCTCAATCTTCACTAGCAACCTCTCTTCCCACACCTCTTGAGTGGATGGACCGCAAGACAGTGACCGGGGGAGCAAAGTTCCTCCCGCTGTAAGAGGAGATCAGGTCTGTGGTGGCCTGGGGAACCTGAATGTACATAACTCTATGGGACCTGATGAGATGCATCCCAGAGTCCTGAGGGAATTGACTGATGTAGTTGTCAAGCTACTCTCCATGATATTTGAAAAGTCATGGCAGTCATGTGAAGTCCCTGGTGACTGGAAAAAGGGAAACACTGCACCCATTTTTGAAAAGTGTAGAAAAGAGGACCCTGGGAGCTACCAACCCATCAGTCTCACTTCTGTGCCTGGGAAGATCATGGAACAGATCCTCCTAGAAGCTACAGTAAGACATATGGAGGACAGGAAGATGATTCAAAACAGCCATCATGGCTTCACCAAGGGTAAGTCCTGTCTGACCAACACAGTGGCCTTCTATGATGGAGTGGCTACACCAGTGGACAAGGGAAGAACTATGGATGTTGTCTATCTGGATTTCTGTAAGGCCTTTGGCATAGTCCCCCACAACATCCTTCTCTCTAAATTGGAGAGATACGGGTTTGATGGGTGGACTGTTTGGTGAATGAGGAATTGGTTGGATGGTCACATCCAGAGGGCAGTCAATGACTCAACGTCCACATGGAGAGTGGTGACAAGTGGTGTCTCTCAGGGGTCCGTATTGGGCCAGAACTGTTTAATATCTTCATCAGTGACATAGACAGTGGAATCAAGTGTACCCTCAGCAGGCTTTCAGACAACACCAAGCTGAATGGTGTGGCTGACACACCTGAGGGCAGGATGCCATCTGGAGGGGCTTGGACAAGCTCAAGGAATTAACCCATGTGAACCTCATGAGGTTCAACAAGGCCAAGTGCAAGGTCCTGCACGTGGATCAGGTCAATTCCTGGTATCAATGCAGGCTGGGGGATGAAGGGATTGAGATCAGACCTGTGGAGAAGGACTTAAGGGTAGTAGTGGATGAAAAGCTGGACATGAGCTGGCAACATGCACTCTCAGCCCAGAAAGTCAACCATCTCCTAGGCTGCATGAAGAGAAACATGACCAGCAGGTCGAGGGAGGTGATTCTGCCCCTCTACTCTGCTCTGGGGAGACCCCACCTGGAGTACTGTGTCCAGCTGTGGGGTCCTCAGCACAGGGAAGACATGGACCTGTTCGAGCAGGGACAGCAGAGGCCACAAAAATGATCAGAGAGATGGAACACCTCTCCTATGAAAACAGGCTGAGAGAGTTCAGGAGAAGGCTCCAGGGAAATCTTATTGTGGCTTTTCAATACTTAAAGGGAATTTATAAGAAAGATGGGGAGAAACTTTTTAGCAGGGCCTGTTACAATAGGACAAGGGATAATGGTTTTAAACTAAAAGAGGATAAATTTAGACTAGATATAAGGAAGACATTTTTTACTGTGATGGTGGTGAGACACTGGACCATGTTGCCCAGAGAGGTGGTAGATGCTCCATCCCTGGGAACATTCATGGTCAGGATCGACAGGGCTCTGAGTAACCTGATGCAGTTAAAGATGTCCCTGCTCTTTGCTTTAAAGGTGACTTCCAACCCAAACTATTCTATGGAGCTATGATTCTATGATTCTACTATTCTATGAACCAACCAAGACTTTCCTTGTCAGTTTTGTATATCTTCTTTTTATTTTATTATGTTTGCCTCAAGAAACCCCTGTAAATTAATACATCGTCCTTGGACACAGAAAAAAGTATTTTATCATGTGAGGACCTGCATCTAGTTCAATGGCATAGAGTACTCAAAGAATAAATGGCTAGTTCCTTGCTTGTTCTTCAGGTTAGAAATTAGCAGAAACAGTCAAGGAATAAAAATAAGAAAAGATCAAAGCTATCCTAACTGTTGTGAGAAGGCTTATTTCAGATTTGAATCAAGATTAATCTGGGATTTCAAACTAGCTCTTACCTGAAATGAATCAGTTCATCTATCCTCAAACAACATTACAAGAAAAGGAGTTAAAAAAAAATTCTTGCATCTTCAGCTGAGTACCTAAAAACTTAAGGTAAGAAGTCAATGAAGAAGATAAGTAGCAAGACCATATGAAGCCAGATATGTGGGTATAAATGTATGAATAAACCCTGTTTTGTCTAGGAACCTTAAAGGTTTTTCCAGGCTTATTCAGTGCCACAGTTCCCAAATCCCATGATGTTCATTTACACGAGTTTCTCTCTTTCTGTACTGTCCATAAACTTTTTGTTCTAATCTGTTTTATCAGCAATACAAGACTGGACTTTAGGGTTAAAAAAAAAAAACAAAAACAAAAACAAAAAAAAAAAACAATAAAGAAGAGAAAAAAATAATAAGTTTTTTGCTTGTGTTTTTTTTTTTTTTTAAGTAATTTTGAAGTATGTGTTGCACAGACAATGAAAAAGGGAGGAAAAGACTCATTAAATTTGTGTCCTTAACAGAGTTAACTTCATATTTCACCTCAGTTAACTGAAGTAAAACATGTTGTGTCAAATACATAAAAAGAAAGACCAGGGAGCTGCCAAAATATTGTTCTGCTGGACAGAGGAATATTATTCTTAGAACTCAGTAAAGAAACTAGTAATTGATGACAGCTGTGAGACAAGAATTTACCCTCATTTTCTCCAGCCAAGCCGTGGAATAAAGAAAAATTGACTACCCTAATCAGTCCTGTCTCATTCAAAACATCTGATCTGGTTTGGTTCAGAGCACAGAGCCTCTGCAAGAAAACACAGAGGGAGAAGATGTAATTTTCAAAGAACAGATTTCTGCTTGCACACCCTGCAGCAGTTTATCTTCTTGCAGCTAAAAGGGCACTGGGGTTGTTCAGTTACCTCTCCCAGCCCCAGAGCTGGCTGTACTATTCTCTTACTATCAGCTTTGTCCTCTAAGAAAAGTTTTTGTCCATTCCCTAAGAATGGTAAATGATGGAAGAATAAGAAGTTTTATCTTTATTCTCTACTTGAACACCTAGTGCAAGTTTGTCTCCTGTATTTAATCTCTACCTACTTGCATATGGAATTTGAGCAATTAATTATTTTCATCTTTATTCTTTCAAGATGTCATTATTGCTGAAGGCAATCAGCTTTAAGTAAAATGCCCTTAATAAGAGAAAAGAGTATATCAGAAGAAAAAGGAAAAAAAAAAAATCCATGTTGCAGGATAAGGATGTCTCATAGTTAGACATCAGGAAAACGTAAAATTAAATTAGTTGCATTAGAATAAAGAATACTCTTCTTACTGAGAATTATTATTCCTTTAGCTATGACCAGTCATTGGGTGGCAAGGTAGAATATTCTAGGACTTATTAATTGGCACTAGATGTCTAGATAGCACTAGATATTTAAGCAGATGAGTTGCAAGATAGGTACATTTAGCTACCAACATTAACAATCATCTCAAAACTCAGGGTGTTTGCCTTCAAGCATATTTTGTAAAAAACTCAGTTTTCCTTCAAGTCAGGGACTGATTTTGAACTATATTCAGAGACAACCAGCTGCAAATGGAACCTAACATAACTAGTGAATTAATGCCCTATTGTAATACGAATATAAATCAATGGGCCACGACAGAGATGTTTGCCTTCTCTTTAGGAGTTTTTCAGTTGTGTGCCTTCAGGAGTTGCAATTTGCCAAGTGACAGTAACTCTGAGACTTATTCATTAAATTTTTTATTAGCAGGCAGTGTCAACAGAAACTGCTGGTAGAAGAAACATTGTGGGATGTGATTTAGTGAACCATAGATAAAGATAAGAAATCTGGAGTTGGGTTTTCACCAAAAAGTTCTGATTTTTTCAAGTGGATATTTTGTGAATAGCAGCCAACACTGGAAAGCACTGGGAATTTTCTCAGCCTCATGATAGAAATGATCAAAGCAAAGAAACCCTGTAATTAACTAACTCTCCAAGTGCCAGTGTGTTCAGCCATGAGAGACCTTATTTCAAGTTTCTGCTTACTATGATTCAGATCAAAGTCTTCTGCAATCTAGCTGAATACCCTAAATTTCATATTATAAAATAATTGTAATTGTTCTCTAAAGAGAAAAAATTTGAGAAATTTGATTGAAGCTATAAAATATCAAAGTGCTTAAAGCCTTCACCTCAAACATTCCTAAATATAAGGCCTATTTTTTTAACAGAGACTTCACCCTGGGTTTTTCAGCCTGCTTTAGCATTCTGGCTATCTCAGTTCTTGTTCAAAGAAGATGTATTTTCACAGAATAAGGACTAAAGCCTTTGGTTTTATCCTGAAGTAAAATGGACTTGTTTTCTTTGATGAATGTGAGGTGAATTTGCAACCCTGCTATAGTGTTAGACTTCTTTATTTTTTCTTTCAAGATAATCCTGAAAACATCAAGTAAAACTGCTCATTATTGGAAACCAATTATTTGTAATCTGATGAACCTTTCTAAATTACTTTTTTCTTGGGGCTTCCTAAGTTTCCTTCAATTCAGCTGCTAAATTTCAATAGTTCCCCTACTCCTGAATTATCTTCAGCCCCAATATCTATGCAGTTTGGAAAATATTCTGTGAAAAAAAGGATTGGTAAGTGTCTGTCAAGCAAAATAAATGGTTAATTCAAAGTGTTTATTTCTGCTTCTTCCTTTTTTTTTTTTTTTTTCCAGCTCCCCCTAAACCATTTTCTTTAATCAGATTTAGTAACCAGGACATGCAAGCAGTAACCCATCTACTTATCAGTGGGCAGTTCTAACTATACATTTACTTAGGCATTCAAGCTACATGGCAGGTCTCAGCTGCCTATTGATCTTACTCCATTAAAATAGATGGTTTTGTTTAGCATTGAAAAAGTGAACAATTTTCCTGACACCAACCACTTGTTTAATAGTCTTGGAATAATCTATATTTCATTAAAATGATGACTTATTACACCCAAGCACTCTCCTGTCTTCTTAACTATTGATTTAAGGCAGTTTAACACTTTTATAGCATATAATAAATTGGTTTGGACTGGCAATACTTTGTTATAAAGTCATTCTTAACTATATAAACACTGAATTGGCATATATTAGAGATGTTCCTAATATTAGTTTCTGAAAAAGGATTTTTCACAACAAAACAGTCAGTACTTTTTTCTTTAAAGCCTCATAAAACTTTTAGATAAGTAGAAGGTACCACAATCAATATTCATAGCATGATTTATAGGAGAAAGAAGCTTTCCACTAAATCCTGACCGTAAACTCAGTACTGTAAAGTATTTAGTACAGTAATCCATCTTGTGGATATTTTAAACTGGGCATTAATGTTGCTGAAAAGTTGAGTGGCAGTGAATCACCTGTATTAGGGAAAAGTAGTTAGGAACTTTATTAGTGGAAATGATTCAAACATACCTAAGCCCTTTAGCCCTTTATTCTCTAAGCAGTGACTTCTTATTTTCTCCTATTTTCTTCCTGATCACTTCTTTAGCTGCTGATATTGCTGAAGTCTTGATTTGATATAGTGGAACAGATTCATCCTCCCTGTGTTTACAAGAAGGCAAACAGCAGACAGAAACAGGTTTCAAACATAATCTGGTTTATGAACTGTCAGCATGTACCCCCCTGCTATAGCCATTCGACTTCAATTCACTTGAAGAAATCAAAACAGACTCAGTTAAGAGTTTGAGAAATTATTTCCATAGAAGCCTTCTGCGAGCACCCAAAAAAAGAATGCACAGGAAATACCACTGGAGATATTAGTTGCTCCCACACAGCTAACAGGATGATAATACTCCAAATATGTTGCTCTCTTCCCTTGAAGTACGGTGTCTGAAGTCAACAGCAAGATTTAGTCATATTGAAAGGGCAGTTTCAAATATGTTGCTATTTCATAGGGAAGCTAGTATTACAAAGGGGAAAATATTTTCTGAAATGGAGACAACATGTTGTAGAGAGACACTTTTACTACTTCTCAAGTACATACAAACAGTCATTTCCTCTCATTGCCCATCTAGAGGGAGAAAAAAAGGGGAAGTAAACAGTTCTTTTTAAGTAGAAAAATATGATGGCTAAAATAGAGAAATGATCAGGAAAAGCCGGATGAGGTTTGGGACCTTTTTTCTTCTAAATTGGACTTCAAGATGATGATGACAGCCCTGAAAGATAGCAGAATGATATTATTGTTTTAGTTTTTCTGAGAACATCAGAGTACCAAGACTTAAAGTCAAGCAATAGCCACTTATTATTTGAGAAATCTATAGACAGAAATGACTACTGTGCTCTAATTACCCAAGGAATATTTTTAACTTTTCTGAGCAAATAATCATACACCTTTCTCCAGTGCAAAGGAGAAGCATAATATCAACAATTCCTCTGCCACATGACCTTACACTTACATGTGTTCAATTGGTCTAATGCTACCTTACTGCACAAGATTTAACTGGATAAACAGTACTGCTCATACAATGTAGTTTGGACAGTTCTGGGAATAATTAGACCTGTTACACATGAGCCAAGGAAATACAGGAAGAACACAGCCAAACTGGCACAACCAGTGTGATTCATGAAACTCACTCCCATCCACCTTTATCTTTATCCATCATCTGGTGAGAATAGAGCAGGCTACAACTGAATTGGCCCAGTGGGTTTTATGCAATTCATAGACACTGTGGTGATGACCCCGGTCCTAAACCAATGTAGTGAAGCTATTCAATACTACTTCTCCAACCAGACATGGAAACAACTAACAGATTTAATCCATATGTTTTCCACTTACTGTAAGAAAAGCATATGAGGTATGTATTACTGAACTCACTATATGAGGTATATATTAACTACAGGAAAATAATACTTTTTAGTGTATGCACAGCTGAAACAGATGTTAGGAAACTTAAGCACATTGGGTGAAATGTAAAAAAAGAAGGCAAAGCACACAATACCACTGTGTGCAGTGTGCATCAAGACTCATGAAAAGTTTATCAAGAAATATTATTGTGGGCGTAAAGGAATAATATGTGATCAGTTTATAGTTTTATTATTTTTTTTTAACCATTTGATGATGGCAACTTTGTCTTGGCACTCTCAGGCTCATTCCTCATCATATTTGCTTGTTTTTTCTCATCTACTGTGTGTAATCTGCTAGGATACATGTACAGTGTAGCACTCATCCCGGTTCCCAGTGTCAAGCAAATCTTGTCTCTTAGCAGTGCTCCTTTCCCATTCTGTGGGCCCATATTTTATTTGGTGGAAACCTGAGGCATACGGAGACCACAGTGCAGAGGTGTGTCTGTGTCTTAGCTTGGTACAGGGAGAGAAGAGATAAGACTAATTTCTACCTCGAGGTCCTTACATGTAGATGTCTGTGTGAGGACACCAACACATGAGCAAGGAATATCAGTTTCTATTATAGCTAGTGGGCAAACAGGGTTTTATTTGGTTGCCTCAACATCCATCTGGGACTGGTAGGTTTGACTAAGAGTTTACAGAGAACCCATAAGACTCTGAGACAGCATCTGTATGGCAGGCAGGTTATATCAGAGCAGCTCAGGCGACACCACATGACTATTTTTAGTTAACTGAATAGCACATCTAATTAGTGGAGCCTAAAGCACAGTTCAAGCACCCCTAAAATAAACATCTACACTCATGTAAATCACTATCCAGACTCCAATGACTGATTAGAGCTCCTTTGAGTATAGTGGGAATTTACACATCTGGTACAGAAGTAGACACCTCACCTTAGCTGTCTTAATCTCTCGCTGAATCTGCTTTTTATACCGAACAGGTCCTGGGAGCATGAGGATTTTGTAGATGAAGCATAACCTACATTCATACTATCCAAAAAACTATCTCCACGACACAGTGCAGTGACCTGAATGAAAGCATATGTCAGTTCTGAATAAAGTCCTCTGGGAACCAGTCGTAGGATAACTATAGCAGTATTGTGCTCTTCCAGGGTTTGTATGTCAAGTTTCTCATTCAGAACTTGTTCAGGTACTTCTCAACATTAAACTATACCTTTCTGATATATCCTGAATGCCTTTCAGTAGTGTGTTAAGTGATGTAGCTAACATCTGTCAAATGTAATTTGTCCTCTCTTTTCCACTCCCCAAGGGAGGAATTATGCATGCAGTGTAGCGTTTTATTTTAGTTAAGAATTCGTGCTGGCTGTTTACACATAAAAGATGCTGGGACAGAGTGGCTGTAAGATGAAGGTCTCCTGCTATGAATTCAGAGCTCTGAGGTTTTGCCCTGTTTTGAACCTTCAAAAAAAGCTGGCCTTCTGCTTAGCCATTTGTAAATGACTTAACTTGTAGGGTAGTCAGAAGGAAGAAGTATTGCATTACTCACAAGGTTTTCTTCTGTTTGTCTGACTGAGAACACTAATATGATGTTAATTAGCAGTTCCCTGAAAGGTGGTAAGGCCTTTTGAACTCTTGATCTATCTGTGATGACTTCTGTGCATACAGTGGGAAGGCAGGAACAGAAGAATGTGCTTTGTGAAATAAAGAGAAAACAGCAAGCTTTGCAATGACCCTAATTTTCTGTGGCAGCTTTTTCCATGTTATCAAAATTATTTTGAAGACATCTCTGCAAAATGTACATTTTAAGTAAAAAAGACCTCTGTTCCCACCTTTTTCTGCTAGTAGGTGAAATATTAAAAGTCATCATCAAGGCTAGAAGCAGAATTGAAAACAAAACCAAACCAGTAAGCTGTACATGTATGAAGGTAAATATGGTAAGTAAAACAGATCCAAAGGGAGAAAGCTTACTCTCCTGAGCTCGCTAAATCAATTTAGAGGCTCTCATGCTTTGAAGAAACATTAGAATATTATATGAACTGAAATTCTGACCCATTTCAAAGTTATTCTACTATAGATCTAAATTAATCTGAATTTAGCTAAGTTCAGTGTAATCTTCAGAAAGGCCAAATCATGTAACTTGATGTTGAATCCTGCATCCTACCTGCCAGAGATTTGTTAATGATTATATATGCATTTACAAAAACGTAACTGAAAGGATGAGGTTCCAGTGTCTACCACTTTAAACTTTCCCAGAAGTTTCTCCTTTGTACATATACAGTGTCTTGTTCTTTTTCCTGAGCACACCAGTGAGATAATTTCCCACTAGTCTACTGCTGTAACCTCCTTTTTCTCTATCAGAGGATGGTTTGAGAGGAAAAGAGAGAACAAAGTTGGTTGTTGTCTTTTTGCATATGATTCATGGGTATTTATAATATAGTTTGCTGAAATGATAATTCTGTCCTTCAGGACTGAGCTGACATTTAAAAAATATTAATAATTAAATTCTCTCACATCCACAACTATCTGGATTCCAGAAAAAACACTCAGATTCTGCAGTTCAGATTCAAATCAAAATTTGACTCCATCAGCCAGAGGCGTTTGCTTTTTTTTTGAGTTCATAATAAACTCTGCAACTGAGTGTAGGCAGCAAAATAGTTACACAGGTTTACTCCAACTCTTTACACTGAACTTCTCCCTACCTTTTAACCTCCCTAAAATGGGAAGGGAGGAGGAAATATAGTCAAGGTCTTCTGCTTGCTCTTCTCAGCAGAATGAATCCTCCCCCATGTTCATTTAGTTTCATCCCCACTATAAAAGTGACTTTTTCAATCAAAGCATTGTACTCCTTCCAAAGACATTAAGCCAAATGACAGAACATGAGCTGAAATGACAAGGACAAGCTAGCTCAGCGCAAGGCAAGGGGAGTTTCTAAAGTGAATGATTGAAAACAAATACATACTAGGACTTTGCCCAAGGACTCTCAGCAAATTGTTCCTACAGAAAACCTGATTTTTGGATTAGGATAGGAGAAAAATCATCTAGTGAACAAGAAAACTCTCTACCACTTGGTTTGTTATTTTACCTTTCTTGCTTACTTGCCACGAATAGTTCTGCTCATTATTTATGGTATTTGCACTTTTAGATGCTCAAAGCCCAGAGAAACCTCAGAAGTCACAATTAAAAGGCTAAATTCAACAGAAGGAGGAAATCAGACATCTCAGAATGAGTTATAGGAATAGTCTTAAGGGATGGGTGGATCAATAAACAGAAAATCAAAAATGCCTTTAGGAAAAGCATGTCTGATGCCTACACTCTACCAGAATTAGGAACTCATCTGAAGATCTGAGGTAAACACCTACACAAAAATTAGGACTCGCATATCAATACTGCCTCTTGGAATCAGGTGTCTAATTTAGGTATTAGTAAGTGGATGACTGTTTCACTTTTGGCAAGCAGCAAGGCTTCCTACTTTTAAGAATATAGCCACAAGTTTACATCAGTTGCCATGAAAACTAGAGGACTAAGTTACCTTAGGTTACCTTGGCTCACTTAAACTCAGAAGAGTCAAGCCCACAGCTATCACATCCCAGAAGAGTTCTATTTTGCAGACCTGGGGTATGCTTCTCTGAAATTTTCATACTGAAGTCTTGTTACTATCTACAAACAAAAACAAAGTTCCTAGGTTAAGGGAGGCAATAACCAAAAAGGAACCTGACTCTGTGGCTCTGTGGTTAGGGCTTTACACAGGCACCAATAGTAATCTGTATTTTCGGTGTAATAATGTAAAAAAAAAAAAAAAAAATGGAAAACATCTCCATTATAAACTAGGCAAGCTGGGACTCTACCTTTAAAACACTATTTAAAATTAAATTTAACTGCTGTGCAGAGCTGGTACTAGGTTTATGAACCACTTTGTGTCTAGAGTTTCTATTTCTGGCTATCAATCGCTGAATATTTGACAGTGATTCTTCATATTGTATACCCCCAAAGGATGAAACTGGCAACAAAGACCTAAGCAGATTTCTGATATCATAAACCACGAGTTTTCTGAGGCTATTGTGACAGCTAGATCTCAGGAAATTCTTTTTACATACCTAACCTGCTAGTAAGAACATTTATATATTAACAAAATTCAGCTCATGTATTGAAAATCAAAAAAAAGTAGTAGTTGTCTCATTAGAAACAAATGCACTGCATTTATATTAATAAAATGAATTTACCTTCATTCAGGATAAATGTTTTAACCACTGGATGTGGTTCTTTTTCTGTTTAAGAATAAGTATATATGTTCACAATACTTCAAAGGATAGTTGTAGTAATGTTTTTTTCTCATTATTAGTATTTAAAAAATCACACTGTGTGATGCACACATCGGATCAAACATCATCTGTAGCTGATTCAGCTTTATGTAGTACAGCTACCCACAGCTACATATTCAGGATTTGAGACTGAGATCCAGCCCAAAACTCAGATGCACTACCTGGAAGTCAACACAATCTCTTCTTACAAGACAATCTCAACCTCTGGTTAAAAAGACAGAGGCAGGATATTCTGTTAGTTATCATTTTGAAATGACGTGGCATACAGATTTTCCTGCAGCTTCTTTCTCATCAGAAATTAGTTCAAAAAAGGTTGTATTATTCTAACATTTTCAGAATAAAATTATCCATGCTTAGATTTTTTTTATTATTTTTGTTGTACTATGTACCAAGATATTTCTAGATTGTCAGAAATGAAGACAAAATAAAATAGAATAAAAAAGCTGAGCTCTATTTCTTTCCCTCACTATGTTTACCTTTTATTATTTTTTTTCCTTTTATTATTTTTTTTTTCAAAAGAATTTTCACATTTGAAGTACTTTTTTCTCTGCCTGTAGTTGAAGCTGAATTTAAAAAACTTTTGTGAAAAAGAATTACATTTTTCTGCAGTGTTTTACTTCAGACATTATCTTTCACACAGCAGGTACAACCAAATCCTGTTGACTCAAAATTTAGAAACCTCTAATTTCTACTAACAGAACTTTTTGATTGTTCTCCATCATGCAATATAAATGTCAGAATTCCCCAGATGTAGTTCATTTAACAGAAGTAGGAAATTTCTGTTTTTAAAAAATATATTTTGAAAACATTGCAGTCCTTCACCATAAAATTTCCAGCAAATATCATTCTAATCAATGTCTTCACATTAAACTTTTTTCCGTTATACTTATTAGAGGTATCAATTTGAAACAAGTTTTCCCTTGCTGAGTAATGATGTCATCTATAGTTAAAACCAGTTTATATCTGTCTTCAGAATTATCTTCTAATATATCGCTCTATAAATATTCAAGAACATTTGCTTCAAAGTTGTCAATGCACTGAAAGGATATAGTGTTGTTCTTTACCGGGTGACATTCTCCCACATCTTCTATTTACTCATTCCTAAATAGATGATAAAATTTTGACATCTCCCTCATAGCACTGTAGCACATTCCTATAAACCTTAATTTTTTGCAAAAAACTGCAACATTCCCTTTCCTTTTGTTATCATAAAACATTTTATTATAAAGCATCATAAATTAAACTTTTTTTTTCTTTTTCATTAATATGACATAATGTTCAGATGCTTCCTTTCTTTCGGTCAATTTCCTACAGAAATAAGGCTTCTGGATCTTTGTGTGTTTCTCTATTTCTCTATTTTCAAATATAACTTCAGAAAATGTTAATAGATTTCAACCCAATTTAACATAGGAATAGAGTTCTCAAAAAGAAATTAGATTTCTAGAGATTTTTTTTTTTTTGAGAAAAAGACACAACAGCAACAATTAAAAAAACCCACTCTCAGTAACAGCTCTTATCTTCTTAGATAATAGAATCAATTGATCAAAAGATACAGATCTATATGAAGTGCAGTACCATCATTGTGGTTGATGAAACCCTGCACAATCAATGAGTACATTGATTAAAATATTGCTAAATACTGTTACAAAGTATTGGAAGTCACTATAATCATGAAAGCGTCTTTGTCTGCTCTGAGTTAGACTTTGGTCATAGACGTGACCTACATATTCAAATATCACGTGTCAAGTAATGCTTCATTATAACTTGACTGTGACATCCTGGGTTGCACTACCCAGTGCTTGACTATTTGTCTGACTATCACTGACCAACTCTGGAGACAAGCCAGGAGTTTAATAATTCTCTCATGACCCTATACCTCATCATAGTTCACTCACGTTCACTGTGGACACTACCTATACATGTTCTCCATTTTCTGTATATAATTCAGAGTGCATACAAGTGGATCACCCAGGACTCTTTCTGTTCATGCACAATGTCTCTTTGTCCACTGTTACAAGTAGAGATTTTCTCATCTGCCTTTTGTTGCTCTGGCAATGGCAACATTTAACCATAAATAATGGCGATCAGCTACACACTGTATTTGCAGCAATGAAGAATGAACGCTATCACTTCACAAAAATAACTGCTGACAGCTGTCTTTTCCTCCTATCTATTCCCCCCTGAGGTCTTAGGTGGTTCTTATATTTCCTGCACAAATTTTAAATGAGAGAAGATATCACTAAACTCATTTTCCCACATCCACACAAAATTTGATGGTTTATGTTATCTTAACTCCTTTAATCTTTACCAGATGAATCTCTTCTTTTTATGTATCAGTCATGGTAACTTCAATTGTTTTATATTCCAGCTCCTCAATAAATACTTTTGTCCTTCCTCTCATAAAAGGAGAAAACAGCTTGTAGTCAGAATCCACATTTTGTTGTGCCCTCAGTCATCGCACTCCACAGCAATTTGTAATGGTTAGTCAAGTACACAGCTGAGTCTACAGTTAAGACCAGTTGATATCTCCACCACCCAGTGGATACCAAATTGTTTCTCTTTCTGTCTTTATCATCTTGTAGACAGCAAGCTGCTTGGGCAGAGCTATATATCTGTAGAACTTGTAGCAGTGAGCTTTTCCTACAGTCTTGGTAGTATAGGAACTCTGCCTGGTCCTTATTCACCCATAGAAGAAAGTTTCCCTTCCACAATTCCATGTGGCTTCCACAGTTCTAGGTTTTGCCTAGTTCCACCCTATTTTAATCTGGTTTGGGAAGTGACAGCAAATTACAAACGCAGCCGTATCAAAGAACCCACAAATCAGTTAATTCATTTCCCCAGCTGACTGTGAACAGCTGGAAATGAAGATCTACCAAGTATGTGCAATCACAGTGAATTGACAGCATTTTTTTTATGTATGCAAACAAGATGATTGATTATATATGGACAAATAAGCTTCCCTGCACACAAACTAATCACGTTTTATAACCATGTTGTGATCTTCAAAGTTACTTAATATGAACAGCATATGAATCAAAACACCAAGTGTTGTCTCCTTATCTGATTTTTTTTTTTTCTTTTAAATCTCCATTGCAGTCATCAGAGATCTGCATGGACATATATCACTTTACACAAGTTGAGATCCTGACTCTGTTCCTACATTTTGGGACTGTCTCCTTTAAAGGAGACATTTTTTTTTTTTTTTCCTGAGCTACAGAAAAGCAATCAAGATAGGCAATGCATGGGAAAAGGGTGACACTTTGTGGCAATACAAGAGAACTAAGGTCCCTTCATCCTTTTATATTTCATTCTTCTTGTATCTATCTTCCTGATGTCATAAAAATGTGAAGGTGACAAAAGTAGGATGGTCCTTGACCATGATAATGCATAGTTATTGTTAAAAACAAAACAAAAGATCCAAACCAACAACATGAGAATGATTTTGAGGATGTGCTTGTGAAATCACAGCTAAGCAAGTCATTGTAAATGTTACTACAAATTTTGTTTAAAGTCCATCATGTTCTATTCAAGTACATTAGCAAAAGTTAATTTAGGAAATAAGACTTTGGAGAAGATTCTGCATCTCCCAAAACCAAGTTAACTGCTTTCCTTTCTAGAGAATGTTATTTTCTAAACAATTTTTGATCTCAGCCTCTATCACCAGATCTCTCATTTTGTGAAAGTAAAAGTAATGAAATATTCAGTCTTTATACAGTAAACTTTGTCTATAACCCATAACTGATAAAACTTGCCATTGTCCAAACCCAGATTTACCTATGGAAAAAAGGGAGATAGAAAGTCTGATGATTTAAAAAACAATGCACAACACCATGAAAATAATGAATTTAAAGAAAATTACCAATCCTGTACTGTACAAATTAAATTTTATAAGTCACATCATGATTGCAACTGGATTGCCTATTATTCTACATTTGTAGGAGTTATAAAATGCCAGCAGTGTGGAAAGGAAGAGATGAGTCTTTCAACTACTTGCACTGTTTCTGCACACCTCTTCTTTTCATCAGGCCAATGCATTAAATGCTGTCTCCATATACCAGGGTGTCTGTAGATATTTTCACTTTGGTAGTAAACAAATCTATGGGTGAGTCCTGCCCCACTTCACTCAGTAAGATAATCTTCTTTATCCTGGAATGATACAAGGCACATATCCTAGATACTAACTGATGTGAATAACATTTCAGTGAAAATAGTTTCCCAGTTCCTTGGGCTTCTGGTAGGAGCAGTTGACTCACTTATGATGCAGCTTTACTTCACACCATAACTGTGTTAAATAGAAATCCCATTTGGTTCAAGTGCTAGAACTGCTTCTTCCTATATGAAAAAAGAGTTGTTGTCAGTGGCACTGATAAAGAGAGAACCCTCATGCTAAATTGATTTTTATGGGTCTGTTCCTTCCAGGAAAAATACTTCACACTTCTTTGCTTCACAACACCCATGAAATTAGTGGCATAGTAAGTCCATTCTGCAAGGAGAAAAACTTGGATGCAGAGTGGTTTTAAATGCATTTTACGATTAACATTGTCGAAAGAAGCAGTATCTGGGAGTCCTACTTCAAGAGCTCTCTTTTAGCAGATTGTTAGATTGTTAACTTTTGACTAGAAATAAAAGAGCATTTGCATAGCTATCCAGAGCCAGACTGGGCCAATGTATCAGTCAGACAACAAGCAAGGAAGAAACACAGAACACTAAATCAGGGGAAAGCGGTCACCCCCTTCAACAGTGCACCCATGGAAGTGCTGAAAAAAAATCAAAGGGAGATTAGGTGCCATTCACTCCAGATAACTTCAGATGTTGGCTTTAGCCTGCTGAACCCACAGGCTGGCTAGTTTCCCAGTGCTCTCTATATTTAGCCAATGGAGGAGAGGAGGTCCCAGGAGGGAGTCATTCAGAGATGCCAGGATTATGTCTGATTTTAATTCAATGACCGTCTGTGTTGAATTACAGGAACATTTGATCTAGGTATCTAAGTGCATTAACAGCTTCAGGTTCTGAGTCCCAGTTTCCCAGAGGGCTTTAAAAGACCATTTATTTCACCTCCTTACCCTGAGGCATGATTACTTACACACCTACTTATTCTTGACAGAGGCTTTTCCAATCCTGTTCAAGGACCTCCAAGATTTTGGTAACTCCAAGAGCACATTAAGCCTAAACAGCCTTCTAGTAGTCTCTCATATTCAGGATCTTGGGATATGAAGTTCTGGATGAAATGCGTCTTTCTGAAATCTAAAACATTTGGGTTGCATCTTTGTGTTTCTTCTCAAAGACAGTTGCTCTGGAGTTCACATTTCTGAAAGAATGAAGCTTTTTCTGTGTCATAGGAAAAAAAAAATCATCTTCTGTAAGAATCAGCATACCCCTTCTTGATCTCAAGGTTGCTAGTGAGGATAAAGTGCATGCTATGTACCAAGAAAACTGGCGTTCAACTTCTTTTTTTTTTGTGATTGACGAGGTATATATAATTAGATCTTAAGCTTTTTGTATTGTTTGATAAACTCAATTCCCAGAATTAGGTAGCTAATTAGTCAGTCAGAGTGACTGACTAAAAGCAACATTTCCCAAATATTTTAAAGCATCACTTCCCTTTTGGACAGAAGCTATAAACTGCATGATTGTACCATTTGAAAGGAAAAAGTGAATACATCAACACAATGTGATTTCTAAATTAAATGTGTGAGATCATTTTCAAATAATGGTATTTACAAAATATACAGTTATGTAAAAAGAAGAAAATAAATAAGTTTTGAATTAAAGATATGGTATGACTGTCCAAATAAGTCCTGATTTGTACAATCTATCCTGAGGTGTCAAGATATTACAAGCTTTTCTGGCAAAATAAAAAGTATGTTTTGACTATCAAAAAAACCCAAAACCAACAAGGCTGTTAAAAAATTATTGATTTTCCTCTAATTTGTTTCTGCACAAGCGGGTACCTGATGTTAATGAGGCAAAAAATCCTGTGTCACATTATGACTCTAAATTGTCGCTTTGGAAATTATTCACGCTGTGTAAATACAGGTGCTTAAATTATGTCACTATGCCCCCAAATTCTTCTTTTAAGCATTCTTCTAAGTTAAACACTTTAATGTGGATGAAGCTTACATCAGTGATATTTACTGTGTTAAAAAGCCCAATATACTAACACCTGCACTGACAGAGACTACCACTGTAATGAAATAAGTAGCAGATTCTTATCTGCAATGTTGACCAACATAATTTATGTTTATAATAGTAGATTTACCTGATTCTTACCAAAATTTTATTAAATATCTGCTGGTAGAATCTGACTCTTGTTAGCCTTAGGCTATGTTTCCATGGCAGCCTCATTGCTGGTCATTGCATTTCAACCTTCTTCCTTACAAGACTTTTTGTAAAGGTCTTACAGTTTCATAACCCAGAAGAAAAAAACAAAAAAAACAAAAAAACAAAAAAAACACACACAAACAAGCAAACAAACAGAAAAAAACAACAACAAAAACCAACAAAACAAAACAAATCACAAACAAACAAAAAACAACAACAAAAAAAACAAAAACAAAACATAACAAAACAAAAAACAAACAAAAAAACCCCAACAACCAGAAAACTTCTTGTAAGATTAATGTTCTGACATTACTCAGAGAAGGTTTCAACTAGAACAAGGAACAAGAGAGGGAAATAAATGGGAGAATAAGCATGGAGCATGTTCCATAGGAAGAGGGCAAGGACTATGACAGCCAGGAGCTAGAGCTGCTACAGAAATACAGATTCAAATATCTAAAAGGGTTTAGTTCAGTTACTGACATTTAAATATCTTGTGCCATTTCAGATGCTTGCACATCCTGCCTAACCTCCAGCTGCTGCTCCAGGATTTTATATATCCCCTATGGGTCCTGCTGTTGACCCAGCGTGAATGTCTCAGATACCCCAGGGTATCTCAGACAGCACTAGATGTCCATACGTCAGCATCTGAGTCAGATCCAAAGTGTACAGAGTGCCCTTGTCACTTCCTAAATTACTTTAGTCTTCTGCAAGTATCTTCCAGGCAGTAGTGCTGCTTGCAGAGCATGTGTCTAGTCAGAGACCCTCAGCTGATGATCAAGCTACTGCTGATATGCCCAGCTTCCAAATTCCTTCCCTCCACAGCAACAAGATACTTGTACTGCAATAGCCATGCATGATCCAACTGACCACATATTTAAAGAGTTTATAAACACTGACAGCAGAATGCTACATTCTCAACTGCATATACTCACCACTGCTCAGCTGGTATGGAGATCTTCATGCAGCCAGTACTAAATAGTAATCTTCCACTGATATATTTGAAACAAAACCATCTAATTTCCTTCCTTTCAGTTATCTTACAATGAGCACTGTGACCACGCTCAGGACATCTTATTTTATATTGTAGGTGAATTTAACTCAATGTAATTGGTAGTCTAAGCAGCATCATTTACGGAGGTCAGACCCATGTTCATGTTGTCAGTGCACTTAAAGAAGGAGTTGAAAGAATGTCTTAGAAAAAAAAAAATAAAACAAAACAAGAAAAAAAAAAGGATCATTAATTGCTAAATGGAACATATTCAGACTGAAAATCATCAAAAGGCTTAAAGATAGAGCAGTGACATGTCCTGGCTATAGGAAATTTAGATCAGCTTGTATATTACTGGAAAAAAATGAAGTGGATTTTCATGGATTTAGTCATTGCATCAAAACAGATATTAAATGCACATGACATTTCATCACTCTAGCTCTTTACACTTTGGAGTAGCTTACTCTGTGATCATGTTATATTTTGACTCCTTGTCTATAGTCTATCTTAATCTATCTTACTTCCTAAAGATATTTTTCCCTTTAATTCAGAACAAAGTATTTTAAGAGCAAAATATGTGGAAAGTTTTTCCCAAGGTATTGCCTTCCTCTATATGTTCAATTTCTTGCAATTCTGTGGCCTGTCACTTTATTTCAACCATCAAGCTAAATAGAATCCAATTGTATATTATTGTATAAGTCTGCAAGAGTCCTTTACATTGTGCCTGGTCTTATGTCTTTTTGTGGCACTTTTAATCTTCTGTCTCCTTAACTTGTGAGATCTGAGCCTTGATAGTAGGTCACTTCCTAGACAGCAGACCTCTAAGGAGTGTTCAGGTGTCAGAAGAAACCTTTGCTGCCGGTCATGAGTAATCTTGTACTTTTCTCCATCATTCAGGAAGACGCTGATTCTGTGTGGCACCAAAACACTTCCTTCTCCTGAGTTGCATGGTTAGATATTTCAACTTCTCAGTCTCAGATCCCATCATTCAAATGTGTCAAATCTCATGCACTAAGCACCAAGTACATCCTTTGACTTCCTCTTCACAATCCCTTACTGCTCTACCTGTAGCGCATATATTAACACACTGCAGCAACATGGCCTCTTTCCTGTTCAATATGCCCATATCTTTGCAGCTGACTCACAAAGCTCTAAAAAAACATTGGCCCTGAAACACAGCTGGAAGAAAAGATGCCAAGTCATGTGGCCCCATACTCAAACAAGGGTTGTGAACTTACTCTGAGGAGTTAGTTTCCATAGACACTTTCCAGACATATGATTTGATAGGCCAGACACAGCCAGAATCACATGATAGACCACATGCATATTTCATGAATTAGGTATGGATTAAGTATCTGAGAGATTTATATTAGTTCTTTTGTTGTGTGTATGCAACTCCTTTCTACTTCATTTTTAATGTGGCAACAGTGAATGTGATTTGGCCACAGGCCTTACGTGACCTGAAATAGAGACAGGGTGTGCAATTCTTATCAAGTATCACCCAGCAAATAAGAAGAGGAATAAGTGATGAAGCTATGCTTTGTGTACTATAACAAGAACAGGTAACTCCGCACTGATTTATTTATATAAACTAAAAGAGGCCAGATCAAACTCCCTGGTCTGTATTTGAGCTCTGAAACTAGCAGTTTTGCAATAAATGACTGGGCACAGTACTGGGATAACACTGGCCAGCAATTATCAAGGCATGAATGACACCATCTCATCTTCAGAAAAAGACAGTTTAGCCAAGAGCATTTGATGGGATGGACATAAGTCATGTCTGTCATTTTCCCACAGAACAGAGAACAGGTCCCAGCCCCTTTTCTCTATTACCACAGCAAAGGGAGAAATTATATGTATGTTTCTGGACAATAAAGGGGAACAAAGTGAAGTAGAGACTCAACTAAGTTTGTGTTATAGAGGGTGTGAGAGCAGAAGAGAAAATATAGGTCTAAACTCTGGAATAATAGAAGAAAATGAAGATGAGATTGTCAACATAGCAGGCCTGAAGTGAAGAGCACTGGAAAAAGACAAATAACTGAGACACGCAGGCTTATGTTTTCCAGGATATTAGAAATTAACTATATGAACTAGATAAAAAGCAGTGAGCAGTAGGAGGAAGAGTCATCTTACTGGCTCTAAATATTAAATTGATACCCGAGTGCCAAATAAGAGCTAAAATGAAAAACCTGCTAGAACAAGTCAGAGCAGAAGATCTAGAGACATCAGGGAAAACAAATGGAAAAGGAAAAAAATATTAGAATTGCTGTGCTGTTGAAATTCAGATGATACATTAAATAGATCAGATACAAGAGAAAATACACTAGTTACTTAAAACCATACTCAGTCTTTGTTTTTATGTCCACAAAGTGAAAAATAACAGGGTTTACTGTGACAGATAGAAGGGCATTAGATTTCTTTTTCCAGAAGCAATAGTGAAAGCAACACTATGAGAACGAGACTTTGAAATCTGTAAGGGACAATATGTTAGTAGCTACATGGGTGTAACAACATTGCAGTTGATCCAGGAAGACATCAGGATTCCCATGGGGTTGAGTAAGAGAAAATATCTTCTTGCATGTATTTCCTATTTCTCAATGAAGTAGAAGGTAAGTGGTGTTGCTAGAGGAAGCATTTTTGTGGGTTGTGGGTTTTGGTGAAAAAAGAAGAAAAGTTGTTGTTTTATGAAAAAATAATATATACCTAAACAAAAAAAAAAAAAAAAAAAAAAAAAAAAAAAAAAAAAAAGATTGTGGAGAAACCAGTCTCTGGTCCAATGGTGAAGATGAAGTCAGTAGGTTCTCTAGGGCTGTCAGACTTCTGCCTTGGCTAGAAAGGGAGTCAAAGCAGTGTTCTTTATTTAAAATGCCAAATATGACAACCTACTTTCAATTATCATACATATGGCAAGTCATACAGTAATCATAATTACTAGAAAGCAGAAAAAAAAGGCTTTTAAAATTGATTTTATACTAGTACAAGTAACACTGAGATAGCTATTCCTGCGTGAAAACTCTTACACAGCTTTTGATACACACATTTGGTGGGATATGTTTTGTAATGAGAAAGTTACAAACTAATAACTTCCAACTTATTTATCAAGCTCCATATTATTCTGAGGTGGGATTTTATTAACTCATCTTTTCTCACATTTCTTGAGATATTATGTACATGTGAGAGGGAGATTTATGGATAGCAATAAAAATGTCAAGTACCTGTGACAATCAATATTCACTTATTTTATACAGAATAAGTGGGAGATGCTCTTGAGAACTATTTTTATATGTATGTTATGTTGAAGTATTTTGACTACAGTGAATCAAAGTTTTCTGAAGTGGAACTGTTCATTTAAAATTCTTGATTAGCCCTATTCACTACAGTCTAGTGAATGGTTCAGAAGTAACTAGACCATCTTTAAAGTTAAGTAACCACAGCCATCTTAGCCTTTGCAGTTTCATCTTAACATATCATTATTTAATAAAACATTGTTGTTTCCTGCTAGCAGCGTTTCTCCTGAGAAAGGGGCTGCATTTTGGTATTAATTTTAATATTTTCTCCATGGTTTCAGTTGTTCAGTTAGATGCATATAACATTTCAAGAATAGAGTAATTTGAAGGGGAACCTGGGAGGAGGAGCAGTTGTGAGGGAAATACTTCTGCAAACACTGAGATCAGTGGAAGAAAGAAGGAGGAAGGTGGGGGAGATTTTCCAGAGCAGAGATTCCCCTGCAGCCCATGGTGAGAGGGCAGGCTGTGCCCTTGCAGCCCATGGAGGTCATCAGTGGAGCAGATACCCATCTGCAGCCCATGGGGGACTCAACACCAGAGCCGATGTTTATGACCAAAGAAGGCTGGGATTCTGTGGAAAGCCCGTGATGGAGCAGTTCATCACTGGGAGGATTGCAGCCCATGGGAGGGATACTCACTGGAGCAGTTTGTGAAGAGCTGCAGCTCTGTGGGAAGGATTCACATGGTAGAAGTTCATGGAGGACTGTCCTCTGTGAGAGGAGCCCCACACTGGAGGAGCGGAAGAGTATGAGCAGTCCTTCTCATGAGGAGGAAGGAGCAGCAGAAACAACAGATGATGAACTGACCACACCCCACATACCTGACCCCCTTTTGCCTCTAGAGAAGAGGAGGTAGAGAAACTGTCAGCAAAGCTGAGCCTGGGAAGAAGAGAGGGATAGTAGGAAGGTGTTTTTATGATATTGTTGTTTTTTATTCTGTCCTACTGAGTTTGATCGGTAAATTAGAAGTGGTGGTGGTCAAATTAAATTGATGTTCTTTTTCTTCCCCAATGGAGTCTGTCTTTTATCCATGACCATAATGGGTGAGTCATACCTCCATGTCCTTGTCTCTATCTCTGAGCCTTTTGTTTTATTTTCTCCTCCTCATCCCTGAGGGGGAAGGAATGAGCAAGCAGCTGTGTGGTACTCAGTTGCCCTCTAGGCTCAAACCATGACACATGTTGAAGCACAGTTCAGTCATGAGTTCTGTATCTCTTTTTGCTGGTATTAAGGTTTAGAGAACTTACTTTCCCACTCATCACCCTAACTTAACTGTTTGCATTAAAATATCTTCCTTATGGGATGTAAAACTGGCTTTAAATGTATACAATCCTAAACCAACACATTTCAAGGACAGTTGTTCTTAAGAGTTCAGCCATGTGCCAGACAGCTTGCTTCTCTTCTGATTCCTATTAAAATGTGCAGCGCAGTGTATTTAATTAACTAGAAGATACCACAAAAATGTGATAGAAAATGTCTGGACCCTCACAGAATTGCTCCAAATGAGCCTCTCCTGACCACTTTTTGTTTGTCCACACATATTCCAATCCTACCAGATGGGGAACCAGCAAAGAAATAATCATTATCATCACTGATGCCACACAACACATAAACCAGCCTCAACACATATCTTGTGCTTCTTAATAATGAAGGTGAAGAGTAAGCTATAGAAAAAAATGAAAAATGCGATTAGCAGAAAATCATCTGCTATATGGTTGTGCAGGACAGAGTTGAAATGCAATGTGAACAATCTAGAGTTGTCAGAAAGTATTGGAGTAATGAGACCAGAAATGTGGCCAGTATTAAAATAATATCTCTACATATAGGAACTTCAATGTGGAGGCTCCTTCTTAGAAACTAGAGAAAGACAAAATTACAATATAATTTATGTCCAACAGGAAAATAATTGTAGAAAATCTACATTTTGAGAAATGAGTGGTATTCTTTTAGAAGAAATGTCAACATGAACTCTTTAGTTTTCATTCAATCCAGGCATTTTTATAAAAAACTTTCTTTTTACTAGCTAAGTTTCTAACTTTTAATATAAACATCCTCACATCCTCGTAAAAATATTTAAGGTTTTATCTCAATTTGAAACCCATGTCAGGCACTTAAATAACTTACAAAAATATTCATCCCAATGTGACTTACTTAAGACTATGTGGAAAACAAATAGCAACAGAGGTTAGAAACAAATCACTGTTTCCCTAATCCTTTGACTAGCAGTTTAATTACCAGTCTCATCTTTCCTCTTTAGAAATATGGCTTAGAAGAGGAAGAATATTTTACTTGCTTGCTATAAGATGAAATCTAATTTCCCGATGTTATGACCATTCCATATGAATTGATGCACCACACACACATACACACACACACAAACACGGCCTTACAAATTATACAGAAATAGAATATGATTTAAAAACCTATAAAAAATATCCTGTAAATAAGTCACTCACTGCCAAGGGAAAATTAATGTCTGAGGGGATAAACACTTATGAAGAAAAGTTCTGTGACAGGGAAAAGAACAGAGAAGTAGCTGTCTCTTTAGTCCAAACCTCCTAATAATGGTCTCTGTCTCTCACTCTGAGTTCCCAAACTGACTTTTAAAATCTCAGGCAGAGCACCAACAGTGCAGTGGTAAACTAGACCATCCAGTCACTTCCACCTAATTAGACCTGATTTATTCCTTCATAAAAGGCAAACTACAACATTCTCAGTTTTGGAGGCGGCTAGAAATTGACTCTGGTGCAATAGTTGACCCATTTATAATGTCTTAATGTGTCTCACAAAAATATCAGGGTTAATCCTATCAGAGTTTGCTTAAAGAGATGGAAATCATCTGAGTTCTCTCTGAGACTAATGTCTTACATTGTTTGGTATTCATTTGCAAAAATAAATAATTTTTAATAAATCATGGTTAGATGTGCCTTGTGCCTTATTTTCTACTTTCTTTTCACCTGGTGGCCATCTAAGAAGATGTTTTAATGTTGCCAACTCTTACTTCTCATTCCCTAGACTCATTTTCTATATGCCACCAAATGTGCACTTTGTCTTTCATCTTGCATCAATATCTTCATGACATCTAATGAATAACTGTCCTTAAACCATTTACTAACAACAGTGTTATTCCCATGCCACCTTACACTTGGTGCCTGTGAAAGGATCCTGTCCTCAAAAGGATACATGGAAAAAGAAAAAAAGGTTCAGACTAGATAGAAGGAAAAAGATTTTAATCTTAAGAACCATCAAATATCAGAAAAGGTTGCCCAGATAAGATATGCTGTTGCCCATCCTTAGAGATTTTCAACACCAGAGGGGGTAAATTTCTGAAAACCTAGTCTGTCCTCACAGCTGACCATGCTTCAAGCAGGAGGTGGACTAGATGTTTTCCTGAGGTCTCTTCCAAGCTGAATTTTCTTATGACTCTACAAATGGGGGTCACTAAAACCAGGGGATTAACCTCAGAGTTCATTTTATTGCTTCTTTTTATGTTCCATGAGGATAAAGCATTCCCTTCATCTAAACTTAACTTAAAATATTGATAATTTTGAGTCAAGCTCAGTGGGAAATCTCTATATTTTTTCTGTTGGAGGTTGATGCACATGATAATTTGCTTGTATCTACGTAGGAGTGTATCTTTTCCCATTGCTCATCTCAAGATAAAAGTCATATTGGAAAAATCTAGGATGAAGCAAGACATCAAGACAGCCAGTGATGAAAGAGGTGAAGTGTTATTGAAGTGCTGACTGGAACAAAGAGGTCTAAGATGAATTCTTATCTCTACCACAACCCTCAAGCGTGATGCCAGTACAGTAGCTTTTAAACTGCTCTACATTTCATATAGACACCTGCAAAGCAGAAACAAAACATCCTTTCAGTGTTACACACTGAGACTCTTCATACAGGCTCTGTCCCCACTTATTTGTATAGTGTGTAACACATTAAAGTCTGACCCAGTCATCTCTGAGCACTCCAGATGCTGCTGTAATACCCAAAGCCAAGAACCAGGGGTAGAAAGAGGTGTTTGACTTATGTTAATAGAAAAAAACCCAAAGTGTTAATGTGACCCATCAGTCTTTTGTTGTTATATTACCATATTTCTGATAGAGAAGAGTTTAAAAAATCAAAACAGCAGTACCAGTTGCTAGCTGTTAGTTGTGTTTAGATGTTACAGTTGTGAGTGCCACAGAAAAATGATAGAAGGATAAATAGGCAGGTAAAGGACAAGATGGCCTATATCAGCCTATTCTTATTATCTATGAATAACTGGAATGATTACTACTCTCAAAATATTATTTAAAATTCAACAGAGCCTTTGTTTCTCTATTTGATTAAGTAATTACATATTTTGGCATTAACAAAAATGCATACTAATCCCAGATTAGATAACACTATCACTTAGTGGTAATATATCAGAACTGTAAAGAAAAAAAAAAAAATCTGTATTTCAGCATTTTGTATTTCTATCTATGTAGTTTTTCACAGTGAATAGAAGAGCACTGATCTTCACTATTCCTATTGAGGCTTGGAAATGGGTCATAGAGCTTTGTGACCTGGAGGTGACATTAATTATCATTAGAATCAGAGAAGTGCACTGACAGGAAAAGGGATGCTGTAATGTAATTCCAGAACCATCACCTTTCTTAGCTCTTTTTAGACACCTTCAACAAATTTTCTCCTGACTCTGAATCTCTCACTGCATCCTTTTAGCACTTCACTTTGTATCATCCATCAGAACACAGATGATACTTCTTTCTTTTCCCTTGCTTCCCTCTGGATGACCCTGCTTTTCTCTTTCTCCATGGAGTAAGACTCCTAGGAATTTCTACTGTTTTTTCACTGTGAAAAAATAATCTTTAGCATGCATTTGGGCATAAGTGGAAACCCCTCATTTATCTTTAATGGTCACACTACAGAACATTACTCTTCCTTTTCTGAAAACCATAGTGGAAAAGGATATTCAGCACTCATTTGTCACCTCCTTAAGAGAAGATTTCTTCCCATCTTTCCTAATCACTGCATGTTATATGAGAATGTCTAATACTGTATAATAATGCTGCATAACAATGATACAGGCCCTAATCAGACAGCTACTGATGTTTTGGACCTCTCTCAAACTTCTGTTGGGTGAGATCCTTCAAGAACAGACCTCTCAAATGTTTAGTGGTGTTCCAGTAGATGTGATGTTATTGCATTAGCCTCATGAAGTTCAACAATGCCAAGTACAAGGTCCTGCACCGGGTCAGAGCAATCTTTAATATCAACACAGTTGAGGGATTAATGGATTGAGAGAAAGGGACTTGGGGATACTGGTAGATGAAAAATGACATGAGCCATCAATGTGTGCTCGCAGCCCAGAGAGCCAATTGTATCCTGGGCTGCATCAAAAGAAGCGTGGCCAGCAGATTGAGAGAGGTGATCCTCCCCCTCTCCTCTGCTCTTGTGAGACCCCACCTGGAGTATTGTGTTCAGCTCTGGGCCCCCCCATTACAAGAAAGACATGGACCTGTTGGAGTGGGTCCAGGGAATGGCCACAAAAATGATCAGAGGGATGGAACACCTCTCCTATGAAATAAGGCTGAGGGAGTTGGGGTTTTTCAGCCTGGAGAAGAGTAGTGCCTGGAGATACATTTTTTTTCAGCCTTTCAATATATAAAAAGATTTATAAAAATAAGAAAGGCATTTTACCAGGGCTTGTAGTGACAGAACAAGGCCAATGCTTTTAAACTGATAGAGGATAGGTTTAGATTGGATATAAGGAAGAAATTTTTTACTGGGACAGGTTGCCCAGAGAATACCGGGGTACCCCACCACTGTGAAAGTGTACATGGTCAGGTTGGATGGGCCTTTGAGCAACCTGATCTAGTAGAAGATGTCCCTGACCATGGCAGGGGAGTTGGAATAGATAATCTGTAGTGGTTGCTTCCAAAACAAACCGTTCTATGATTCTATGTTTTTTTGCATTTGCAATTTCTACTGCAAAATACTTCACTGTTCACTGAGTTATGTTGATTCTTTCCCTATAACCATAATAAAACGTCATTGTGTGGGTTACTAAGACATTTATTTCTTGTTTGTGGGTTTTCTACAGTGTTTAATGAACCACATTAATCCTATCATGAATTCAGCTTATTAGACAAATGAGTATGAGTTGAAAAGGTAAACTCCACGTCTAACTGGGGACCTGCATATCAGCACTGTTTATTTCAAACCCTCTAGCACAAAGTTTTCAATCTATGCATAGATTATTAGAATACTATTTACTGCTGCATCAGGTAGGCAAATCCAAACTGTTTCACATAGAAAACAGTCTGTAGCTTTTTCTCTACACATGCGCTTCTTTGAGTAACAAGTACTGCTGATCATCACCTGTATGGAAAAAAATCCTTGGATTCCAGTTTAATGAACTGTATATACAATACCCTACTAAAATTAAATGCATTATTTCTGCACCCAGAAGTAATCTAATACCTTGTTTCTTTGGCCTATATTCCATGTGTGGTTTTTAGTGCATCATGTAGCAGAGTCAAAGCCTGTGGTTAGTACTTAATTAATATGCTTCTGTTTTACTCTCATTTGCACTTCAGTTAAAATCTCCAGATGTTGGAGATAAGTAGATACATGAAACCAATTGCAGTGCATATTCCAACCAGCGAAATAGTGGCATACTTCTCTATATTGGATAATATCCAGTTAAAAGCTCTCATCCCTCAGCACTTGAAATAAGTTGCACTGTTTTAAACTGGTATTGTGAATAACGAAGGATGGGAAGAGGAAGAGAGAAGAGGATGGAGGGAGAAAAGAGGTGAGGAGGGTAGGACCTTAGTTTGTCAAAAGTCTGTGGGCTTTCTCTTGATTAACATTTTTTTTATGAGGAACAAAATAACATCCTAAACCTCTAAGTTCCAATTAAATATTTTCCATTAAGATTGCACTTATTCAGCAAAACAGAACTAACCTTTGAGTTATGCAAGAGAACACTGCTTATTTTTGCTTTCTTTTAATGTTTATTTTTTAAATTATTTTACAAGTCTTCAACGCATTTTTCAATGAGAGAGGGTTTAATGACTCTGGGATCTTTGGTGTGTCTAAGGGACTATTTCATTAATATAGTTGATTTCTGTTGCTATTACTGGAAAAGTATCCAGCAGCTTCAGAAATGAGCCAAGGCTTCATTGTTCTAGGTATTGCACAAGCACAGGCAGGAAAGTGTCCTTTCTAGAAGATTTTACAGAGTAAAACATTAAGAGGTAAAGGCAAAGGTATAGAGATACAGACTCTCACACAAAAATATGGCAGTGATTATAACATACTAATAACCCACCTACTCTCTGAGCTTCATGACAAAATAGTCATTAAAAAAAAGTAACTCTCATGTTATGCACTTAGCTATTTCCCACACTTCAATTTTAATTTAATTCTAAGACACCATAGAAATAACTTAGCTGAACTTGAGTAATTACGCTCCATCTACATTATAATTTTGATTACGATCAGTAGTATGATTTTAAAGAGAATACTCAATTCCTATTCAGTTCACACTAGTTGGATTCTTTTTGGAGAAAATAAAACCAGAAGCTTTGTGACAGTTTTGAACATAAAGTACACCTACACGTAATGGATTCATAAGAGATTCGTAAGACTCATAAGAGATTCATAAGGGTTTCCATTAATTGGAAACTTCCACAGATGTTCCTCATGTGGAGGAATGTGCAGTCTTCACAAGAATCACAGAATCATTAAGATTGGAAAGAACCTCTAGAAATGTCCAGTCCAACCTTCTGCTCAAAACAGAGTATTTCAGCTCTGAATTCAGACCATGTAGTTCAGGGCTTTATCCATGGCTCCATGTTCTTGGTAACCTTGTATGTATTCAAAGGCTGTAACTAAGCTCCCACTCCCCGAAGCTGTTATTTTCCAGGCTGAAAAAAATCATCCCTGTCAGCTTCTGCTTACAGGTCAACTGTTTCAGTCCCCAACCACCTTGGTGGTTCTCTGATGAACTTGCTCTTCTGGTTTCCTATCCTAATGGATTCTGCCTCACAAACTTCATTGCCAAATTGGGACCAACAAGTTCTTCTAATGCACACAGCAGAAGTCCCTTTCTATCTCACAGCTTCTTTTTCCTCATTTCAATTTTGCTTTTCAGATACTTAGTATGTAATATTATTTCCAGCTTAGTCCTCTGGAGGAGACAGAGAAGAATGAAGTTGGTTGCCTAAGTTCAGTCACTGTGCCATTTTGAATGTTGTAGGTTATCTTTGCTTCATCTCCAGTTGCTCTTCCAGAAGGGCGCTGGTGACCTGTAGGTTCTTTGTCATATCATTCAGACAATATGGATATCGCAGATACCCTAAAGTGTCTCAGGTAGAACTAGAAGCCTTTATTTAGACAACTAAATTGAAGCCCCAGAGATCCAATCAGTCTTTAAACTCTCGGCTCTTTGTCCTATGAGACCACTGAACTGATGGATGCTACTGAAATAAACTGAGCTAAATCTCCCTTGAGGTAGGATTAAGTAAAGCTTGCTTCTTCCCAGTGAGTTATGGCACTTGTTTTCTCACAGATTGCCAGGCCATCTGCAAGTAGGTATGATCCTTTCATAAAAACCTTTTGCAGGTAGAAGAAACTCCTTAGTTTGACTCATGCATTAATTTTTTAAAAGTCAGTGCTCTCCATTTCTTTATCACTAAATGTTTCAAAGAACTGAAGGATGATTTCTCAAATCAAAGGACATTCTCTAGATCTCTCTGCATTTTGGGTTTTAGGTGTGTCGTGTTTTAACCCCAGCCAGCGACTAAGCACCACACAGCCTCTCACTCCCTCCTTGCATCAGGATTGGGGAGACAACTGAAAGAATAGAAGTGAGAAATGTGTGGGTTGAGATAAAGATAATTTAATAGGTAAAGCAAAAACTCTACACCTAAGCAATGCAAAACAAGGAATTAATTCACCACTTCCCATCAGCAGGCAGGGGTTCAGCCATCTCCAGCAAAACAGGGCTCCATCACGCATAACAGTTACTTGGGAAGACAAACACCATCACTCTGAACACTCTCCTCTTCCTTATTTCCCCAGCTTTATATGCTGAGCATGATGCCATATGGTATGGAATATCCTTTTGGTCAGTTGGTGTTAGCTGTCCCAGCTGTGTCCCCTCCCAACTTCTTGTGCATCCCCAACCTACTTGCTGGTGGGGTGGTGTGAGAAGCAGAAAAGGCCTTGATGCTATGTGAGTGCTGCTGAGCAATAACGAAAACATGCCTGTGTTATCAACACTGTTTTAATCACAAATCCAGAACATCTCTATACCAGCTACTATGAAGAAAATCAACTCTGTCCCAGCCAAAACCAGCACAATGTTCACAAGGCAAGAGTTAGTAGGAAAGATGCTGGGCCTTGGAGCTCTGAGGAGTAATAGTCCTAGTGCCTTTAAACTAAGTTAGAAGAAATGGATTTGCTTGTTTGGTGCAGAGAAGAAAAACAAACAAGAAATCTGGAATGGTAATATATTTTGCAAAAGGGGGAAAGTAGTCTTCAGAGGTGAGACTTTCAGCAGTTATATAAATCTGGTCAGATACCTCTCTATCCCTGCAAATCACCATAACACCAAGACTGACCAATTGCACTCTGCAGATCACTGCAAGATACAGCAGGTCATTTTGAATATGCTGTTTAAAAGCAATGGAGACAGAAAATAACTAAGCAGTATCTTGACTGAGAGTATCAAGGACAGCTGAAGGAGACATGTAATATGAAAGATTCTTTCCATATATATTAAAAATTAAATGAGGTATCAGAGAAATATCAGGATTTCTGGTAGTTTCTCCAAATCAAGCTATAGCTTTGATCTGTGCAAGGCTGATCACTCTCTAACACTTTTAACAGTCTTTCTCCATTAGGATATTTCAGAAAGCTATCTATCAGACATTTCTTCTCAGAAAAGTTATTTTTATATTCAATCCATGATGTCAGGTAAAGGAGCAAAATGATTAAGGGAATTGATTACTACTTGTTAACACCATGGTTTGTTTTTCCCTCTGTCATTTATTCTTGCAATAGATAGACACTCTATTTATTTTTTAATCCATATATGTATTCTAGCAATGTCTCATACACTCTCATTGTCTTTACAAGTTACACTTACTAGGCAGATTCGGTACCGCACAGGCAGATGACTATATATTTAATATCCTTTGTTTTTCTTTGATATCCATGCAAAACTTGCAATAGAAAAATAAAGGACTTACAGGAAATTAAAAATGGGGGGGGTGGGGGGGTGGGGGGTGGTGTAAGAAATTTGAGATTTAGTCAAATAGCAACTTTAAAACTTCACTTTCTAGTGTAGTTCAACATTTTAAAAAGTCATGGCCCCTTTGGGGCTTCAGTAATTCCCAAATAGCACTAGCTAAACTCTAGTTCAAGGCTCCTTTTCAAGCTTATCCTCTTTCAGACCTCTTTTCTCTGATGAATGTTCTCAAACACTATTTTCTATCCCAAAGGCTGAATTATGTTCTGGGCTGGGTCCAGTGAGCCAAAGCTCCTCCAGAAGGTTATCAATAATTGACATGTGTCTTCTACTCCTTCATCTGAACATAAACTCACTAGCAATGACTACAGCAAGTTACAGCCTAGAACGCCAGCCTTCCAGCTAGTGATGCAAAAAGAAGAGTCAACTCAGGGCTGCAGGAACCTTAATGCCTAAATTTCTGTGTGGTAGTGACATGATACCCTACTTCACATTGGGATGAAAAATGAATAGTACTGAAGTCTCCTTGCACAGATATCCTATAGTAGAATAAGGACATATATACAGATGTGTGTATATATGTGTGTGTGTATACACATATGGGTATGTATATGTTTTTATATAACAATAATGAAGAGGTATACTCCTCAATTTCCCCTCTATAAGCCAATTTGGCTCAGAGGGGAAATCACTGCTGGGAACGTGCCTTGAAATCAGACATTCAAAATATGTTTGTTCACCTGGGACATGAATTGACAACTCCATGGTTATGATACTTTGGGAAAGCTCTGGGTATCTAGCACTGCTCATTAAAACAAAATAGCTTTTAAAAAAACTGTTTTTCAAAATAAATTTCTCCTTAATTCCCTGATGGCAACAGATTTCTCCCTTGTGTTGAGTCCACTAGCAGCTCAAAAAGAATAAATAAATAAGCTTGAAAATGCCTGCCTGCAAAGAAGGGGCCCAGAATCAGGACTTGATCTTGACATACCACCTCTGCTGCTTTATTTCTGTGGGAAGATACCAGCTCCAGTGTGACGTTAACCTGAACATCTGCCTTCAATACCTGAATTTTCATAATCAGCGCTTGAGTCCTGAAGGGGCTGTAAGGACTTAAAATCAAGGATTCAGGAGAGCTGCAATTGTGCAGTGTGTGAAGTAGCCTCCTGTTTATCTTGCCTCATCACTGTATGCTGGAGCATTAAGCTGCTACTGCAATCTCCAGATTGACAGCAGAGCCACGTGACACTTCTTCAGAGTCCACTTGTATTAATCAAGATAAATATTCTTTTGAAAGATGCAGCTGGTGCTCAAGGAGGCCTGGAAGAAACATTATCTCATTTAAGGAGGCTGATTTCTGATTATTTTCTTTCATGTTACAGGGGACTGGGGGTGAAGCTTTTGGTTCTGTATCAGTATCTATAATTACAGCAGCAATTTGGCACTTCTCTCAGCAAACTTTTTTCTAACCTGTGTGCCTGTGCAGCAGTAGTCACTACTGCAGCTTTGTGGGTTAAACTCATTGTTCACACTGAGCTTTTTGCACAGAAGAACAAGCTCAGATGTAGAGTTATGTTTAGGGAAAGCTTCATCAAATGCAATTGCTCCTTTCTTTAAAAAATAATAACTTATGCGTGACCTGATTCTTATTCAAGTTAACAGACATATCAGTGAAAGTGTCCTGTTAGTGTTGTGCTTTTACTTCTTAAAGTGGCAACATTTCAGCTCATGGTGAATAGCTAAAGCAGTTTATGTATTTTCTACCCAATGCCTGCCTTTCTCCTGCCTTCTGGCCCTCAAATCCTCTTTTTCTAAGCTTCCTGAACAAACGTGAATGCGGTTTATATTCCTTTGGAAATTGAAATCTGTTTCAGACTTCATTCAGCAGTCTATCCCTGTTTCTTCTTCTAACCAGTACTAAACCTTTACATTGCAACTATTACTGTGCTTTCTTTGATTAATCACCTTTCAGCTAAGTGTGTTGAAAACCTAGGTCACGAGAATTACCACCATCTGAAATTCATAAATAATTGGGAGAAAAAATCTGGTTAGAATTGCAGGAGAAGCAACAAGGTCTTTTTTTGTTTGTTTGTTTGTTTGTTTGTTTTGGTTTTTTTCTAATCTGATTGGACATATAAAACAAAAGAAGTAAGGAAAAATAAAACAACAACTTATTCCCAAATACTGTGAAATACATTCTGTTATTTCTTGAAATGACACCTAACTTACTTTTGATCTTCCCCCCTCTCTGACAAACAAAAACCCCCAACAACATACAAGAAATCAGTACCTCAATTAAGCAGCAGCGGAAGAAAAGATAATTGAAAAAACAGTTTCCTCCAGTGTTAAAGTTGTAAACAGTGACTATATCAAAGGTTAAGTAATTGTCTTTGCATATGTGAAATTAGCTGTGAAGTGGTCTGTAGGGTGAGTAAGAGCCCACCTGATACTTTTCATGACTGTAATTGGGAAGTTGTTTCCCTATTTGATTGTTTTATTTTAAATTATGTAAAGTTGCCACTTGCTCTTTACTAGTACATAAGCAAGGGAAATTCAACAGATGGTGTCACACCAAGCAGGACCATCTTAGTTGAAACTACTTTAGCAAAAATTGCATTTGGCAGACAGATATACCTTTTGGGGCATTGATGTTTTATTTGTTGTTGTTGTTGTTAGAATTTTTTAAGGTTTCTTTGTAGATTGAATTACTATCTTAGTATTCAGACCACTTCCACAGTAATCTACCAGCACTGCTGCAAAGCAATTTTTCTTGTTCAGAGCTTATCTATAGTCCATTCTAAAAATAGAAAGAGAGATCTAGGTGATCAAGTAAGAGTTTTATTTTAAGGGGGGAGATTTATTTCACCATATTTGAGAGTGTTTAATTTTGCATGACCTAGCTTTGAATATTAGAGTTAGTCAGATGATGCCTTGGCCATTCATGTGTCCTTGTACTGGGTCTGGCTGGGATAGCAGCTGTTACAGAGATGTGCTTTACATTTGTGACCAAAGCAATGCTGAAAACACTGTAATGCTTTAGCTGTTGCTGAACACTGCACAGCTTTAAGCCTTTCTCTGTTTCTCCCTTTGCCCCCCAGTGAATTGACTGGGGGTGCACAAGAGGTTGGGAGGGGACACAACCAGGCAGATGACCCAAACTAACTAAAGAGATATTCCATGCCACATGACATCACACGCAGCAATAAAAAGAGAGAGAAGGTCATGTAGAGAGGTTAGCTTTCTTTTGCTTAGGTACTGACTAGGATTTAATCTACCTGTGAGAGGTTGTGAGTAATTGTCTTTGAATCACACATCCTTTGGGAATCCAGGTTTGACTTGATATTGTGAATGGGACATTGTCCAAAACCTGTGTTTTGCCCTCATTTGAGGTCTATTTGATTTGTCAGTGCTCAGTTTGCTTTTGAGATAGATTTTGCTTGTAGTCATTAATGTCATAGAGGACAGTTCTCTATGCACGGCATTCCACAGAAAAAGAGAGAAACATGATGAAAAGTGAATGTCTGAAAGTATGGGACCTAGTGTATCAGGAGCAATGGAAAGCAAAGGACAAGAAATTAAAAATTTAATATCTTCTATATATTGAAAGAAATAAAAGTTTTTGGAATTATCATCATCCATTGGTGCTGTCAGAGAGAAGAAATATGTCTTCTCTTAACTACAAATAAGTCTGTTATTCTCCAGACTCCATCAAAGGAGTAATAAATAGTACTGATTCACTCTCTGAATTCTTGAAATTATAGCCAAAATGAGTATCATGAGAGTGAACAAAGCTGTTCTTATTCTTCTGAGTAACTTTGAGGGACACAATGGTGGTGAATGAAGCACTCACCATGCCCATCTGTCATATATTCAGGAACAGCTGAAGCTCAGTAACAAGCAGGATTCAAATTCAAATGATATTGTTCAGTGTCCTTACTCTACTGACATTCAAACAGACTGACAGAGTAAATGAGATCTGCTATCAATCCATTAGCAAATTCTCTGCCTTGATTTTTTTTTTTTTTTTCTGAAACTGCAGTCATGCCCAACTCATAAATATAAATGTGTATGTGTGTTACCTAAAATTCTGTACAGCAGGAAGTCCCTTCATCAGAATAGTCTCTGATTTGGGGTACATCTGCTAGCTCACTCCCAAAGAAGGTCCAAGCTCCTTCATACATAGGAGACAAGGTGACAACTATGGTTAGGGAGAGCACAGGAAATGTTTCTTTGCACTGAAACATAGTCATGGGTACTGGTAGAGCAGCGCTTTGCATAGCTTGATTTGCTTCAGCTAGCAGTATCCCAGTCAATTCTCAACCAGTACTCAGGACTTAGCACAGTCCAGAGACTATTCCAAGTAAACACTTTGTATGAAAGCACGTGTTTCTAGAGAATAATAGTGCTTAACAGGACAGACACAGGTTGTTCCACGACAGTTGGTGTTGCTGCCAGGGAAGAGTATCAGTCAACACTGTTTAATTTATTAAAGTCCTTAAATGTCATTCCACTGTTTTCAGGGGCTATGGAGACAAGGTGTGAATGAAGCAAAATACTGCTGTCTCTGTAGTATGTATAATGGCACCTATGTAGTCTGAGTCAAAGATTTTCTTAGTACTCTCTGTAATGACTTAAACAACTTCTCTTAAGTGACTTGAGTTCAGATAAGTGAAATCATTATATTACCTTATATTTTCTGTGGAATTGTTTTGGGGTTTGGGGGTTTTTGGTTTGTTTTGTTTTTCACAAACACCCAAGGAAAACAGTTTCTGACACATTCCACATTATTCCACTGAAGTTGGCCCTGATTTCACTAGGATCACAGCTAGACCATAGTGCTGAACACTTACGAACTTCTCATTTTGGATACATTAGTGACATCTTGTTTGAGACAATCTGGCATTCTCTGATTAGTTTCCTCTGCTGTTTTCCCAGTCAAAGGAGGTAACTTAGAATCAAATAAGCCTTGTAAAGGAAGAGATAAACAAGTTAACACACTTTTTCTGTCAGTGTGAACGGACATGAACTGCAGTTGCCCCCCTCTTTATTACTTTTTATATCTAAATGATGCCATACAGCATATTGTGTCTTTCCATTTTTACCACACATTCTGTTGCATGAAGGTTTGTGGAAACTGGAGATATCTCAGCAGAGGAGAAAAAAACCCTAACCATAGTGCTATGTTTAATCAGCTTTGCACGTATATTTTTCTATTTTGTTAAATAAGTGATATTGTTTTTCTCTAGGCTAGTGAATAAATTGCATATTTATTTTAGTTGAATTTGTGTTAGCCTAGAGGAAAAGTAACCACATATTTGAGCAATGTTATGACAGTGGTTACTGTGAAAGCAGGTTTCTTAATCTAAAATAATCTAAATTGGAGCAAGGCTGTAAGTCAAATAACAAACAGTCCTGACATAGCTGTGATATACTTAATTTCTTTTCTCATTAAAGAATGATACAGTGTCCTTAAGAGACAGTCATTTTCTGAGTATCTCAGGGGATCAGATTAATATGGAACTAGTAGTAAAGTGCTTAAGTGGACTCAATCAAGACCAAGTGAAATTCATCCTAGGATTATTAGAAAGATAGCAGGAGAATTTACAAAACTCTATTATTGTAGAGATCTGTCTTCTTATACACTATGTAAAAAAAGGGAAGGAGAGATAAAATGAGCTTTTCTTTCTCCTTGTCATCTCTTTGTCAGTTTCCTGGAAGACCCTGGAATGAGGAATTTTTTTTTTATTTTATTTTTTTTTTATTAATTTACTTTTTAAAATAATGCCTGGACAATATGTTTCTCTGTTTATTCCCCTGACTAAAATATAAACAAGTCATATAACCTCTTTGTACAGAAGGTTCTCTCCTTGTTAAACAGCACTAATGAAGTTTACCTATCACTCGGGAAGAGTACCACGAAGACATATGTAGGATGTAAATGGCATATAAGCCTCACACCAGCTGTCTGACCGCACATAAATTTTGCCTTGATGTTTGTAAAGCAGTACAAGTCTGGATGGAGGGCAGTATGCCAGGTACAGTTACATTTAACACTTAAATTAGGAGATAGATTTTTGGTTTCACAGAAGGAAGAAGTTGTTGTAAGAAGGTCACATGTTCTTACACTTACTTTGCAGAGCAGATCTGTACATTTTTATAGCAATATTATTGACCATTTTATTGATGGTTATATTAGAAGAAACATAAATACTCACAGTTTTATCGCCATAACTCCAGCAGGAAGCTACAAGTTTCCAGAAAATTTTTTTCTTTCTTCATTCTTGCCATTATTTAATAAACTTTAGAATATTTTCCTTCCGTCTCAAATTGCTTTTGTGTCTCTTTTTGTCTTTGGTTCTAATATAAACAAAGGATAATGCCACTGTAGCATAAAATCCGAATCAAATCCACAAAAAGACTTAAAAACAATTCCAAAAAGCATGACTGGGATAAGAAAGTTCTCATCAACCACCTACTTGTGAGCTGAGAAGTAGGCCATAGTTTTGCTACAAAATGCCATCCTCTCCTGTTTCACAAATCTATAAACTCTCTCACTAAACAAATTCCATTTGTTCTCCTCTGTGCCCTTTAATTACCCAGTACTTTCCCATTAACTTAATTATTTAAGTGCTTTTCACTCCCATGCTGTTGCATGTACAGATGCTATGTGTATAATACATTAAACCTGCATAATTGACTTACATTTAAGTGTCACCAGTTGTGTAATGTTCTGTGTTTGTTTTGTATTCATGACACTGTGAAGAAATTAAATGCTTTGTGTTAGTAAACAGAGTTCTGTTTATTGCTGCTCAGGGCTGAAGCAAATTGGGAAAAAGATACTACTGTTATTAAAAAACATGGACTTGAGGAAACTGCAGCAGTGATAACCACTTCATCATCTGCATCAGTGTCATCTTAAACTGTAAATGTTTTTCTGTTAAAACCATCGAAAAGCAGTAAGGCCATATTTTGACACTAACATTTTCCTGTATTTGAGAGTGTAGCAGCTTACACTAGCCAGGAAACCACATCTCTGAGGTAGCTCAACAGAATCGAAACATTAGTGGCTGCATATTTTTTCATTACCTGAGGCCCTGAGTGGCCTGCTGAAAATCAAACCAACCAGAAATATTTAAAAGGCAAAACCCCCAAACCAGCAGCATCTGAATCACTTTCCTGAGATTTGTTATTACTTTCTATTTACCTTTCCCAAGTGTTGGGATTAGGTGTAAAGACTCCAAACAAAACCAGAATCAATTGTAATGCTTTCTGCTAGCTGAGATCCTGCGTATCAAACACTGATGCAAATACCTTCACTATACTTCTCAATGAAATAAATGTAGTGGGTTTGTCACCTTAAGTTTGAGGTTCTCAGTCAAGTATATATGGCAAGGCCAAAATGTGTCAGGGGAAATTTCCTTCTGAGACAGGCCATCACTGTGCATTTCACCTGGGTAAACTAGCCTTAAAGGCACGTTGATCAGCAAGGGTTGGATAACTCAGGGACAGTACTGACCTTTCTCTCACACAGCACAGTCACGAGATGCCTTCCACATGAGATGGTTATGGTTATAGAAAAACATTATCTATCCTAGCCTTGTAGGAACTCAAGGAAACCACTGGTATTCTATATGGAGAATATGATTATTCTATAAAATTGATCAAAATACTGTATTTATTACACTTTTTGCTTCAACCCTATATCTGAAAGTTGAATATTGAGTGAGGTTAGATCTATATGGCAAAATGTACCTCTACAGTCTAAATGACTGTAGCTGAGCTAGTTGCCTGGGATCCCACCCAACTCATTGGAGAGCTAGTTCAATATAGTTAGCAAATCTTAGGATATGTGTCACCTAAAGTAGATCCTATGTTTGATCAGACAATCTGTACGTAAAATCTGTGATCTATAGTTCTTCATGAATTACACTGCTAATTTGTGTCAACAACAAAACTGCAGACATCTATACTATAGACATCATATGCTTAATTCTGTTGCCTAAACAAAGGCATTTAGTGTTCTATGAGATGCTGTAGTAATCCCACTTGTCTTCTAAAATACCTTAGCTTTCCTATATATCTTGTGTCTTATATATGAGCTCCATGCAGAAAGCTCCAATACTTTAAAGTGTCAAAACTGGTACAAGAGACATACGCTTATGAAATGAAATCAAACTTTTAATCTCCAATTTAATCTCACTCATAAAAATTTGAGTTTGACTTTGAATAAACCTTAGTGAATAGTTTTGTCTGAAGAAAATAAAGAAAAATAGTGAAAAACCACACCGTTTCATTTAACACCAGCTAAAAAATCCTTTAATTTAGAAAAATAACCAGTCTCAGAAGATTTCAAAATTGGAAACTAAAGTAGAAAATAAAATTAAACCTTTAATGTTTTCCACTGTTGTGACTGATCTTTTGTGTATTTTTGTTCTGCACTTCTTCAGGAATAAACACCACGGAAGGAGTGTGAGTGTTTGCTTTTCATTTTTGGGTATGGCTGGTGAGCAATTATGCTCCTGGCTATTGTTACAGGTCTGAATTGCTCATCTCACTTAACTTCAGCCATCTGGGGCTGCATGTATATTGGTAAATAAAACAGGACCAGGGTGTGGGCTCAGGCTCTGGACTGTGCTTATCCTAAAATGATTATCATGTGCCAACTAACACTTTCTCGAACAATGCCCAGTTGGTTTAGAGGCTAGCATACACCAGAGACAATTCCCAACAGGCCATTTGGACAATAATGCACCAGGTTTGGCTCTTTACAAAGACATCTAACACTGTTCCATCAGGATGTGCACTCTCAGACACTACCATCTGCCATGCCCAAGGGTCTGTAACACACACTTTCAGATTTGTGGTGTGAAAACACCACTGTGAGAGGTTGCTATACAGCCATCACATTATTTATGACACTTTGAACTGGAAAAAAAAACACACACATGCAAATTAAGTTTCTTTATGATTCCAAAGAGGCAATCAGGGGTCCAGAGGAGTCACATTGCCAAATACTATGCAGTATAGACATGACTTTTCAGTTTGAATTGGCCTCAGAGCCATAAACCAATCCCTATTTAGCAGCACATATAGAACAAGAAAGTTACTTACCTGGTAACTTCAGTAATTCTCTAATAAATAAGAAAAGAGGAACTTCTAAGCAGTCATACATATCCCACTCATATCAGAAGTATATCTCTACATGGGGTCCATCATCCTCTAGATCTGCTTCTTCAACTGGCTGTAGTTCTCTCCAAACAGACACTGAACTATTAGATGGATAAAGTTAGCAGAGATAAGTTCTCTAGTCATGAGCAGTCTCGTAAAGTTGTTGGATGGTTTCTAGTTTTCATTCTTACAATTAAAGTTCTGCCCCCATCCCCCTCAACTGTAAGTTCCTATTTTTCTCTGTATGAGTTACCTTTCTTTTGGCATCATAACAACATATTACCCTCTAAGCAGAAAGTCAGCAGAAGTCATGTTTGTCATATAAACCCCTAGCATACACCATTCCTGTGTTAAGTAGAATGAGATATTAACATACCTGTCCTCTGTGTACTGACCCACCCTCAAGGCAGATTTTTTTATCACCTGCATTTAAGAAAGTTTGACACTTGAAAGAATTAGCAATGCAAAATAAGCATGCAAATCAGTGGTTCGCACAGGATTTGTGGTAAATTAAATGGAACTTGTTTCTCCAGATGATATTCACCCACTGATTAACACAAACACTCTTCAAGGTGTTGAAGGGCAATGCAACTGTTTCATAAGCCTGGCTTACATGTGGCTTACTTTCATTCCAGACTGTATCACCTCTGCCCCATGAGGGCAAGATTTCTTCCTTCCTGTGTGATTTCATTGACTGCCATATAATTATTCCATGATATAATTTAGCCTTTTCTTTTTCATCAGTTGTCTCATGTGCCCTAGCTTCCAAGTCTTCATGTGAGAACTACAGTGCCTGGGTGAAACTGAGCTGGGAGATAAGGAGATTCTAGTCATGTGAAAATATGGGAATGAGAGCCTGCATGGTGTAAATGAAACATCTGGTAAAATGAAACATCTTTTTTCTTCACTTTGAGCCCATGTGTGAGGATTGAAAGCATACCCATGTTATTGGAATCAGGGGAAGTAATCTCGTGTCTAAGATTGACTTATAACAACTGAAAACATTACATTGTTCTTGCTGTGTGTATCAACTTCTGATTCAGTGCCTCAGGCAGGTAAACCTGATACTACCCATACACACATAAACAAATATCAAATGCAGATGAGATAGAAGGAATACTGAGTGCATATATCTGATGATAGACACTGTTTTTTATCAATAGTGAAATAAAAAAAGAGGCATAAGTGAATCATAAAGGTTAAAATAAAAAGTATTTGAAAGAAAAAAGAAGTCAAATCAAGGACCATGTTGTACATCTGATTGAAACCTGAATAAATTTGGGGATGTGAAAGGAGCTACCCTGATATAGTCCAGAGGCTGACCTTTGAGGTTACTTGGCAGATTAAGAGTTCATCTGTATTACACATCCTGCATACCTTTTTGGTGCAAACAGTGCTAACAAAAATAGCAAATGTCAGTTTATTATGCTCAAGGAGAGAAAATAAAAATACTTTGTGGAAAAAGCCAAGTCAATATGGAGTTTTTAATTTTGTTTTTAGCATTTCCCAGCATTTCTCCCAACTGTCTTTTGTGGCTGTTTTTGAAGACAGAACTGTGGAGTAAGAGGATCCCTTACTGTACAATCTTACTGAGAGGGATGGCAAATGGAGATTTCAGACCACACTTCTTATAACAACAAAGGCTGAGTAAATCTCTGCCATCTCTATGGGACTGAGAAATTATTATAGCACAAGGAAGAATGTTCTGGAGGATGGAAAAAAATTATTTTGTGACCCATTTACTTTCTCTGATCTAAGAGTACACCAGCACAACCTTCTGCACAACCCAGTGGTGCAAAGAGTTACTCAAACTGTTCCTATACCATAGCCAAATTACCAGGGTGTTATAAACTGGTTTCTCATCCATAGCTATTTTCTACCTAGCTATTTTTGACTTCAGTGTCCATTCTTACTAAAGAATGTATTATACTATGTAGATATGTTCTGCATGGTTACCCTTTTCACACTGATAGCTACTCAGACCTTCTACTGAGGACATCTCCAGAGGAGTGGAGCACATTGCAGAGCTATTCGCTGACTTGAGATAGTAGGACTTTATATTACAACTTATGTCTCATTATGTTAGATATACAGTCACCCAGTCATAGCACTGCTCTCAGACGTGACTTACGAAACTATTTGTCAAGGATCACTTCTTGTTTCATTTGGCATGGTATATTGGGTTTGCATGGCAAGGTTTTGGTAGTGAGGGGGCTGCATGGGTGGCTTCTGTTAGAAGAGACCAGGAACTCCCCCATGTTGGACAGAGCGAGGTCCATCTGACTCCAAGATGGACCTGCTGACGGCCAAAGCTGAGCCCATCAGTGATGTTGGTGGCACCTCTGTGGTAACATATTTAATAAAAAGTAAAATGCACTGTGTAGCAACAGAATGAGAAAGTGGATTGGTGGGTACCTCGTGGCCTGCCAGGGTTAACCTACCAGACATGGTCACCATCAGGTCAAGTGATTCCATACCTGTTGAAGGAGTATGGCCATAGCCTTGACTTCATAAGCTTCTTTGATAAGATCTATCCAGTTCATAATGTTATTTGTTTTTCACAGTGAAGCTTGTGATACTCTTTATCTAAAAATATTTAGAAGCAGTGATCAACAAGACAGTTTTACTGTCTTAGCCTTTAAAAGGTTTTACACCAGTTAGTTCTTCAAACCAGGTCTAGTGATGGGTGCTGGACTCTTCTCCATCTCTGAATTAATTACCAGCAGTGTTAGTTAAATTGTAAATTTTTAATCTCTACTGTCTGTGTCAAGATTTCAATTTTGAGAGGTGGGGTGTTTAAGGAATGGAAGGGTTCAAGTTTTGACATCTTATTTTGTTGTGGAGTCGGAAAAAAAAAAAAAGTTTCATTATTTACATGGGTTATACAAATTCAGTGTCTGTCCCACAGCTTACCCCCACAAATATTTTCAGTGTAAATTCTTTCATTAGATCATTTACAGATGTAATAAACATGAATAGTAATATTTAAACATACCATATATATCCATGGGCAGATGTATGTATATTTACACAAAGAGAGAGGTAGAGGTGTAAATCAATGGCTTCTCTGTAAAAATTTTGATTCTCTTTCATCATATGCTGAAATATTTGACCAATTTCTGGGGAAGTAACTGGCTGGTAAGCAAGATCTTAATATTGTTACTTAATGATGATGCTCAGCAGGAAAGTTAAAATTCAGATTTTAATGCATCACTTTAAGCAACTACTCATAATCTGGAGAAAAAAAAAACTATTAAACTGTTTAAAATTAAAATATTTCAATATATTTTAATATAAATATTATGATGTACTTATCAGATTACACGTACAAAGTTATATCTCTCATATATGTGAAATTTGGAATTGTTTTCCCTCCAATTATAAGTAGCTTTCTTTCCTACCAACAAGTTCCCAAGTTTGAGGTAAGATATACAGCCATGTCCTGTGTTCAGGCAGCAGTTGCCCTGGGGAAAAAATGACAATTTAATAAAAAAATCATAGTCAGGGATATGTGGGTAGCAATAACAATGGCAAAACCATGTCTCAAAACAGGAGTCAGACTTTGAATACCAGTTTTCTGATTGTGGTTTAAAAATATCTCTAAAATATTCAGCTGAAAATATGAATATATTTATGATTACTTTATAATAAACTTGTTGCATGTGGGTTTATATCCCTAGGTCATTTTAATGGTTTTGCAGGTCTTTGTGACTGCATGCAATGACAAGGTGGAATGTTCTTGCTTTCTAGTTTCTGAGATGTTGAGAGATCTGTTTAAAATCACCAGAATATCAGATTCTCTTCCGAACTTCATATACAAACTTAAGCATGATTGTACAGATTTCTCCCATGAAAACCGGGACTGAGAAACAGGTTGGAATTCAATTATCCCTAAGAAGATTTCTTTTCTTAGAAATCTCATTTTTAATTATAAACCCAGTGAAATAGAGAAATAATGATATATTTGACATGTTCATTTTTCTGATTTCCTTATTTTATTTTAAGATAGCTTAATGATACATTTATTTGTGACTGTTGTATCCTGGTGTCGTGGTTTAGGCCTGGTTGGCAGCCAACCACAACGCAGCGGCTCTCTCTCTCTTCTCTTCCAGCAATGAGAAGGGACAGAGAGCCAGGATTGGGGTTTGAGATAGGACTGGGATGGGGAAAAATTCCCCTTTATGATCACGAGCAAAAGGCAGACTTGTTAGGGGAAGAAAAAAAGGAGCATACATTTATTACAGACACTAACAACACGTAACAGAGTAGGACAGTGAGAAGCATTGCCACATCTTGAGAACACCTTCCTCCCACCCCTCCTTCTTCCCGGGCTCAGTTCTGTTCCCAATATCTCTACTAATATGATGTATGCTTTTTTTTTTTTTTTTTTTTTTTTTTTTTTTAAAGATTTGTAGAAGAAGAATAAAAGTAAAGCTACAGTATGAGAAAGTGACATGTTTTTCCTATGCTGGAAACAGAATCAAGAGTGTGAAAAAATTTGAAACAAATTTAAGAGAACAGCCAACAGAAAAAATCATGTGACAAATCATCCATAGCTACCCTTGCCATAGACCTTTTTGGGAGGGACTGCGTGTGTGTGTGTGATGCTAATAATGATTCAGAAGCCCAGAAGTAGTCAACTATATCATAAGGGAAAACCAAAACTATGTGGAGGTGTATAAGCAGACATGGTATCTTAAAGACCCATGAAGCAAATCTTCTGTCCTACATGGCAGTCAGAATCCTCCGTCTAGACTGAGATATCACAGTTGAAGAAAAATGTGAGCTGGATGGACAGATAAGGAATAAGAACAAAAGTGTTCAGAAATTCATAATCCATTGTAAGGAAAGAATTAAGTAAATAAAAGTAAATGGGAAAAAAATCAGTAAATAAGAATGTCACTGAGAAATAGAGGGAAAATAAATCAGTTTTTGTATCTACCACAGAGAGGTGAAGAAACAATGGCTAAAAATACAGGAGGACACATTAATGATGGACATTCAGTAAGATATTCTATCAGTGGGAACACAGGAGATTATTGCCGATAATGGTTGGAGGCTTCTTCTGTGGTTGGAATTTTTTAAATAAAAGTTGAACAAATCTGTATACAGAATACTCTAGGGACAGTAGGCCTCTACATAGGCAGATGGACAAAAATCTACTTATATTCTATGATTTCCTGATGAGTTTAAGTATCACTTCAAGGAGTCAACTATTTGCTATACACAGTCTAGAGGTGATAAAATGCTTATTATTAGTCCAGTATAATAATATACTTTATCTGACTAAATAGATTTCACTAAGTTCAGCCATTTTCAATGGTGCAAGATACTGGAATAAAAATCTTTAAATATATCTGTTCAGTGACCTCTTAATCATTTGTAAAAAGTCTAAGCTGCTTCAAGATATTGCACTACATGTTTGTTCAAGAGACAGAAATTTGAATTTTCCTCATAATACTGACCAATAGAAGAAAAAAAAATTCTAGGAAAATATATAACTATTTTCCTAGAAAATTTGTACACTTACATTTTATTTTATAGCTCTTTATGGTTTCACTGGAACATGTTTTGCTTCCCCAATAAATTGTACTGAATGCACAGTAAGATACAGATACAAGTAAGTACTGAATTGCTAGAACTTACATTGAAGGGAAGAAGAGTAACTAAATCATCTCCATAAATAAAGAAAATAGTTATTAAATGCTTCTGGAGAAGACTAAAAAATAATATCAACTAACAATATTAAAATAATGTTCCATTTCATATAGAGATCAAAAATGCTCAGTAATTTTTTGCTTTTTGTCAGTTATAAATGAAAATATATGTAAAGAAAATACTATCTATGCCTTCTAGATATCTTTTAAGCATAAAAAATTAAAATGGTTTAGATGATTCTGACAGAACAGAGACCTAAAATAAACCACCTGGATCACCAAAACCATTTTCAATGCTATCACAGACAACCTTAATATCTAATCCTTTCACTGCATTGATAAATATCCACTTTAAGATTCAAGAGAGCTTTTCATTCTCACCTGTCCTGCAGGAAAGCTCTTTAGGAACTCACATCTGTGACAGTTAGAAAATTTCTAATTTCCATTCCAAATTTATTCATGACCAATAATAAAGAATCATCTCACATTTTATCGGTGAGATAATAAATGTCATTTCTCTGTAACAGGATGAAAGTCAGCCGAACAGATTGTGAATTCTGTAAGAAAAGAGTGAAAAATAAAAAAGCTCAGACCAGTTGCAAATGAAATTTATCATCAATGTATACAAAAATATATTGTTCATTTTAACAATATTCTTCATATTATTTCCCAAAGCCTAATTTTGAGCAGCTTAGCTTTTACAAGATGAAATGTTTAACCTGTCCAGAAAGAATCTTGTTTTTAACTTTTCTAACAAGTTGATGCATATTCTTTAAAGGAATAAATTAAAACATCTGTAACCTGCTCCCAGTAAGTAACTTCTCTGGTTACTTACTGCAAATATTTGGATCAGGTCTTGTCTGTTCTAATAACTTACAAATCATACTGCTCATGAGATGCTTACAGCTATGTAACTAACAGTGCATGTAAGAAGAAAAATAAATTCAGAATTAAAATATATATAAAGCAAGAGGTAGTCAGTTTTAAACCTCTTGTTCCAAAAGTTTTGCATGGGTTTATACCCGTTAAAACTTTGGCTCACTGTTTTTCTGTATACATTTTCATCTTTCTGCATAATATATTCATCATCCTAATCTTCAGGCAGCATATGGAAAATTAAGAGTGACAGTTCTATATATCCCTGGATGCATCATGTCGGCCATCTGATAATGAACTGTCTTTTCAGAAGGAACTCATATTACTAAGGATTTTCCATAAGGAAATTTGCAAGACCATTGCCATTGTCTCATTATTTGGACACTTTTATGAACCTCCTGTAATATTATTCATCACGGCTTTAGAATTTCCTGTCAAAGTTGTTTGCTCATGTGGCCAAAGCATGGGGCCAAGATACAGGAGACACAGATTTAGTCCTTGACATGTATCATCTTTTACAGCTTTAAATGGTGTGAAGGATATTTTCCTTTCATTACTTATAAATTTCTCTCATTATTACTTTGAAAAAGGTGAATTTTGCCATATTTAATAAATGTCTTTTTCTGCTGTGTTTCCCTAGAAAAAAAAAAAAAAAAAAAAAAAAAAAAGACAACAGCAATTACAGTAATGGAAAAGCAAAACATTTAGGTCCTAAATTAGACAGGAGAGATTTGAGTCTTTACTTTTAGATTCTCTGTTGATTCTGCATAAGGCAACAGTGTTGTAACAGGTGCTTTCCGTATTAATTCCTACTTTTGTTGAGAGCAGCAGCTGCTAGATGAAACCTTATTCAGGTGGCTGAATTTGCAAAACAGTCAGGTAATGAATTACATCTTCTCTTTGTGGTGATTTAAAAATTTTGTGACCTTGAATATTCTCAGAATATTCGGTCTCTGTGCCAAACTCTTATACCTTTTCTTGTGTTTTTCAGCTTCTGACCCCCTGTATCACCTTACTGATTTAAGGAAGGTTCCTAGCAGCAATTATTATTTCTTAATTCAAACAATATGAAAATATTAACCGGGGTTTTTTTTTGGTTGCTGTTATTTGGGTGATTTTTTATTTTTTCTTCCCTTCAGGGTATAATATATGATCCTTTTTGTGACAGGAGGGGTTGTTTTAAGACAACTTTGTTACACAAGTAATTGAGCATAGTCAACCTTACTGATTTCAGGGTTTGCTTTTCTGTTTGTTTACTTGGGTTTGGTTTTTTTTTTTTTTGTTTGTTTGTTTTTGTTTGTTTGGTTTTTTATGTATTTTTAAGAATTCAGTAAAATACTTAAGATCTAGATATCTTCCCTCAAAGTTAGTAACAAATTCTGCAGCAGCAGCAGGAAAAAGCTCCATTTTAGTAACCTCAAAGAAACATTCTGCTCTGAGTCCCAAATTCACTTCAAACCTGTTCACCAAAGAGATGTTGATGTAGGCACGATGTCTTTTTAAGAGCAGGATCTGATTTAAAGCTGTGTCATTTGTCCTGAATGGCTGTCTGAGTGAACAGGAGCAGCAGCTTGAATGAGAAACTGAGGGTAGCCAAATTGGATATTGTACAATACATAATATTCAAATAGATGGAGGTGTGAGGCTAACATCTGCCTGACTCTTCTTATGTGTGCCAAAACATTCATGCACTCAGTTTTCTGCTATTCCAGGAATCACTCAAGTGCTTATTATAAGTAGTTTCAATAAGCTGGAACTTTCTTTCTCAGGTATTCATCCAGCAGTCTGCTACTGTCTTTGCACTGGAGGAAAAAATAAATCCCACCTTTGATAGGAAGAGTATGGTTTTCCCCAACTTTTTGAGCCCCGGAAGAAGAATATGTTGCAGGGTTAGAAGAGGCAGTATAGTCTCTACTGAGATTTGTTATCATGGAATGTTTTATAAATTTGGATTTTTAGATGTTATTTCTTTTGTGGGCTTTCTTTTCCCTCCTATTTTCACTTTTTTTTAACTGAGCACAAGAAGCGGAGGGAATCTTTTCCTACTTTTCCACTTCATGAGAACTAAAGAGCTGTGTTCAGTTAGGACTTCAAGATAAAACAAAACCAGATCCCCTCTCCTATTCACGTTCTCAGAGACTCTAGGCTTTCTCCACTAGGTGTGTAAGGCTGTCTCTCCCTGTTGAGAGCTGGCAGTAACCAGGCCTTCCAACAAGAGCTCTTCTGTGTGACTCATGGAAATAAGAGGATGCTTGGTCTTCTCCATACATCTTTATTCCTTCTCTGCTAGGTACAGGAACATCACTGATAATCCAATATCTGAACAGTGGATTTTCCAGGACTATGTGAATGAGACAAGGTTTGTTGCATTGCTATTTTTTACACATAAAGCTGTCTCACAAAAAACCCCCCAAAACAACCTATGAGGAAGGTTTAGTAGGTGTAATTGGAACAAAGAGGGTAAATGCTGTAGTCATGCTGATGGAGTGACACAGGAACAAAAGATGGTGTCCAGGCTGGGGTTTGAGTGCTGACTTGGTACAGTGTGTCAACCACCAGTATATGCTCATTTTCTTTTTAAAAGAAAATCTACTTCATCTGAGTATAAGACATCTATTTGGGTTTCATTCCCAATAGAAAACGAGGCACAGAGGATTTGCGTGGATGTTGTGTTCAGCATAAAAAAGGTGGCTTGAGCATGTGCTCATATCTGGGATTAGGGTGCTCACCTGCCCATGGGGACTAGATGTAGTCTAAGGATGGCAATTAATAATTACCACAAGTAAATTTACCACTGTTACAAAATGATTGCACAAAACATTTATGCTATGATGGTGGTATGGGAAGCTCTGAGGTCTCCTCCCATAGCATTCAGAAAAACGTAAAAAAGCTTTCCTTGCATCTATTTTGCTGTCTCAAGCACAGTTTTTATTTGGGTGATAGAAATGAGGAGTTGCTGGGAACCACAGTTTGAAAAGGGCGAGTTAGTGTGACCAGCTCGCCAGTGAGCACCAAGAGTCTGGGTCACTGATGATGAACAGAATTGCGTCAGCTGCCCAAAGTCCAGCTACTGACTAGCCCCTAATTTCATATAGGTCTATATTAACTCAGGAATGAACTGCTGTGACCTTCCCTTTTCATCTTTGTATAACACAGATCATATGAAATAGTAATTTCTCCACTCAGTCTACAATGACTATTTGAAATAAAATATGTATTTAAAATGGGAAAAAAATATCCAATTTGTATTAAAGTCTTCAGGTCAGAGAAATCTTCCTTGCCCTAACATAATCTTTTCTCTTGTAAAAATAAAATGTCTTGCTTCTAACCCATGTCATTTCAGCTTCCAGCTCATCCACCCACCCATTTATTTAACTTTGTAAATGTTCACTTCATTGTAGTCTGTTCATGGGTGAAGCACAGAGATCAGGTGAAACTTGAGTTATTTGCCTATAACTCACGTTTCCTAAATATCAATGAAATGTCACAGTTATTTTTAAGCCTTTTGTGATTGGCCATTTTTTTAGTATGTAGACATTAAATCAATTCCAGAATGATCTCACTACTATTTCTCTACTCCTACTTGATGTTTTTCAGTTAATGTATTCCAGGTTCAAGTCAGTCCCCTTTGCTACAACAATTTGAAATCTTTATTCAGCTAGCTAATTCCATAATTCATGAGTTATTTCTAATACTTCATTCCAAGGTCTTGTTCATCATCTCGCAAATTTGCAAGTGTTCTCATACATTTGCAAGTGTATGGCTTCACTCTTATTCCAAGTGATCCATCTTGGTCTTACACATTTGTCAAACATTGCATCATTGACAATTTTTACCAGAAATAATAGGATGTCAGCACTGGGTCCCCACAGAACTTCACCATCAATAATTGCTGCCTGAAACTGTTATACCTTTTAAACAAGTCCACCTCCCCTATTACGTTTCAGTGCAGATCATAAGTGCAACACCTGTTTTACATGGCATTAACAAGTTCTTTGAAACATCATGGTGAAGCAGCATGCCACACCAGAGACAACTGGAGAGAAGATACTAGCTGCATTTGATTGAGTGAGATAATTTTGCTGCTGTCAACCCTAGCAGCAATTACCCGGCAGCACATGGAAGACAGCTGTAAGGATACTCTAGAAAGCACTTACTGTATTAACTTTCAAATGTATTGAGTTGAATCAAAAAGTAGGCACTTAGGAAATGCATTCATTTACAAGAATGTGTGCAGAGTCCTTCTGAGTTTCTTTCACCTTTAATTCTTTTTTGTTGTCCATGAGGCATAATGTGAGCAGAAGTGAAGGAAATAGAATTCTTCCTCAGGAAATTTGAAACTCGGGTGTTTCTTTCGAATAAGTGTTGCCTTTGAACTTAGTTTGGCTTCTCAGAAGTCAGTTTGTGTGAAGCAGGAAAACGAATGATCAGATTATCCTGATATCTGTTTTATCTGCAGAACTCGTTCTCCATACATTGGGTTTTTTACAGGTGATGAGGGTAAATTTTGTGACAATTTCTTGTTCATACAAAGATGGCACATCACTGAAAAGTGAAGTCCCCTCTCCTTTTCCCCAGCTGTCTGCCATTCGTCAGCTAAGCCATCTCAGTATTTGCTGACATTTTCTGCTTTAATGTGATTAAACTTGTGATACATTGTCAGAGGATTTAGCCAATGGCACAATTACAAAATGACAGACACATCACTGCTAGTTCCACTCAAGATCTCCTTAAATATGTTCCTTTTTGATACAAATTACTCATGATCTGTGGGTGGCAAACCTGATCCCATCTATTCCAGCAACTCATGTGAAAGCTGAGAGGTTAATAGTTCATTTAGGATTTGACACAAAAATCTAGCCATCAATCAAGCAAACTTTTTGTTCCAGGTTTGTAGTGGCGAAAATAAGGAACATACATTACCATGCTTAATCTTTGGGACACACCCACAAAGTCAACAAATTAATTTAATGGAATATACACATGAAGTCAATAAACATTTCTTAGGAAAATTATTCCTGCCTTCTCCAACTACAGTTTAAAACATATGCATATATAGATGTGTGTGTGTATAATTATATATACATACATACAAACACTGTCCATTCAGATGGATTCAGTGCCAGCTGTGGAAAAGGATAACTTCTGAAACTGGGGCTGGGAGAATAGGTTGTACTGAAAGATAGTGACACAAGAAGTGGGGACGCAAATACAGCAACTGGAGGAGAGCTTTTTCTTAAGGAAAATTGGACCATCATTATTTCTTACTGTTTCTGAGCTGCCCTCTCTGTCCCATCAGGCAGAAAGCTGAATGAGTGCAGCTATGACATCTGCCAAGTCCTACATTTTGTCTACAGTCATCTTGTGTGCTCCTCATTTCTTGAGTCAAACTAGTTTCTTGAGATAAACGTGATTTTTATAGCTACTCTGCCCAGGTCTCACTCCTCACATCCAGTTGCTGTTGCCATCAGATCTGTGACTCATAAAACATGCTGGAAGGAAAGTGTGAGCTAAAGAAGGGGTAATAACAGAAAGACAGGAGACTGTACGAGATCTGAAGACAAGACAACAGCAGTCTGATTGTGAGAATCACGCCAGGGTGTTAACAATTAATGGAAGAGAAGATGAGTTAGCACATAGCTGTGAGAGTGTCCTGCTCTTCCCTTTCCCTAATGCTTCTAAAGCCATCTCACACACTGCATCTTGGCCCTCTCTCCCCATGCAGGTTTTGCATATTTGCTTTTTTGCCTACTCTGGCTTGTCTAATATATTCAAATTTCCAAAATGATGCTCTTTCTAATAGTGATGCCTGCCTCTGGCATATTTTAGGCTGTCAAATTTCTTTAAGTAAAGGCTAAGTCTGTTTGCAAAGAAAATACATGCTACAAATAGAAGGAGAAAAATGGCCCATAAAAAAAAAAATGCCAAACAAACAACATTAAATTGCAGCTGTAGAAGAAAAAATTCTATGACTTCTTTAGTATTAGGTTGTCACTGCCTGTTATAAACCTGTCTTCCTGCATGCTCTCCAATCCCACTATAAAAATCTTATGTCTGTATGACAGTCTTATAGATATGGTATAGATAATGAAATCACCTCAATGATGAGATCCAGAGACTGCACATATATACATATTATTCATATCAAAATTTCTGAAATTATCAGAGATGTTGGACAATAAGGATTATTTTTATAATTTCTTAAATATTTTGCATCTAAAAAAGAAATAAAAGAAAACACCCCTGTCTTTAGTTGATACAATGACAATTTTAGAGACGTTCTACTTATTCACAGGGAAGGAGGGGTAGAGATGGTGAAAAAGAGGAAAGAATCTAGACAAAAATATTTTAAGATTTCATGCTAACCTGAAGGTGCCTTGTTTGTGTAAAACTCATTACATGCTTTCTAATTACATCACCTCTCATTATTTTGCAAATTATTATGTACAACAAAGCATTTCTGAAAAGATTTCTGAAGGAAAATAACATGCCTTTTTCTAGACATGGATTTTTGGTGTCTGTCTGTTTCCTTGTTTGTTTTTCTAATTGCGATATGGGAGGATGAGACTGATGTTCTTTTGGAAAAAAGACAAAAGGAAGTTAGAGCATGGTTGAGGGGAAAAGTTTATTGAAGAACTATATTTTTTTAATAATATTTTTAACAGAAATATGCTATTAAAAATAAAGGAACTAAATCATAAATAATTAGTAAGTTTTATCCTTTTTCTTTCTCTGTGATCTAAGGATGATTTTCAGGTTACCTTTATAGGTCACTACAATTATCCTCACTGGAAATGACTGTCAGTCATAATGGTATCATATTATGGTCAAATGAAGTCCTTTTACTAAGTCTTACTAAAGATGATGACTCTGGCAGGTTGACTTCGGCCAGCTGTCAGATCTCCCTCAGCCACTCACTCATCCCCTGCTCTGCAACAGCACGGGGGAAGAAAATAAGATGAAAATGCTTGTGGCTTAAAGACAAGGGGATCATGTACCAGATATCATCACAGGTAAAACAGACCCTACCTGGGGAAAATGAATTGAATTTATTGCCAATGAAAGTAATTAAGATAATGAGAAACAAAGACAACAATTAAAATAACACCTATCCCTCCCCAAGAAAGAGGAATGGTGTCTCCTCCCAATCTTTCCCCATTCCCACCCTCACCCTTCACCCCTCCCGACTCCTCTGCCCCGCGGGGCGCAGGGGCCGGGGGTCGCGGCCAGCCCATCCCAGCCCCTCTGGGCCGCTCCTCCCTCCCCCCCCGGCTCCCTGCTCCAGCGCGGGCCCTTCCCCGGGCCGCAGTCCTTCAGGGACAACCTGCTCCCGCCTGGGCTCTCCACGGCCGCAGCTCCTGCAGGAAATATCCCCCCGCTGCGCTGTGGCGTGGGGCCCTCCCCGGGCTGCAGGGTGGGTCTCTGCTCCAGCGGGGTCTCTCCAGGGCTGCAGGGGATCCCTGCTCCGGGCCTGCAGCCCCTCCTGCCCTCCTCCTCCTCCGGCCTCGGGGTCCCTCTGCTGCTGCTCCCTCCTTGGCTTCTTCCTCCTCCTCTGCCTGGGCCGCCTTTGGCCCTTGCTGAAACCTGTTTTCCCCCCGGCGCCCCCAGCTTGGCTGAGGGGCTCAGCTGTGTCCTGCGCTGGGGCCGTTGGAGCCGCCTGGGACCTGCTGGGACCGGCTGTGTCCGGCCCGGGGCAGCCCCGGACTCTCCCCACACAGACCGCCCTGCAGCCCCACGGCTACAATGATATTTCTGTTAGTGGAAAAATATTAACCTTGGAGATTTAAATTAACAGGAATTAGCCCATATTCATAATTTTAGTACATGTTAATTTATAGTTGTATTTCACAACTTGCTAAATGTTGTTAGGTTATGTTATGAAAGCCCATATGCACACCCACAAAGGAGCACAGAGAGACAACAGCAAGAGAAGGACCCCCAAAAATACCCTGCCCTGGCTTCTCCCAGGCCCATCCCAGGAGCTGTCAGCCGATCCAAGTCCCATCTCCACCAGCCCAGGGGACCACAGGGACACAATGGCAGGTGGCAACATGATTTAGGGACTGAGAGGAAGGGACACCCTGGGAGGCCTCCCTCCCTTATAGTTCCTTTGATAGGTCTGGAACCTATTGTTTAACTTAGCAAGTTATGAAATGTAACTGCGACTTAGCATGGGCTAAAATCTGTGAAGTGCCAGTGAAGATGGAGTAGGCAGCAAGTAGGTGATGTGGTCTGGGAGCCAGAGGTGACTAAGGGTGAAACCACAGTGGGGTGGGCTATAGGGGACCAGAGGAGGCCCGTACGGAGGGTGTGGGTGATGATCTGCACCAGCAACTGGAGTGGAGCTGTGGCCTCCAGGTGCCAGCAACTGGAGAGACTGACATCCAGGGGCAGCTGCTGGGCAGACTGAGTCTCTGAAACCAGGTGTTGGATGGATCCACTTTGTATGGATGTAGATCTCTAAATTCTCAGTAGTGGACCTCCATCTTGCTCAGCTAGAGAGGAGAGCAAGATGAAGCCTTTGGTGGTGTGTGTGTTTGTGTGGGTGCTGTGCACCTCTGTGTGATCTCTGTGGCCAGCTATATATATATATATATACAGGTGTGCTGTGTGTACATGCACCTATCAGGAATACATGCTTAGTCTCACTATTGGTTGGACTTGGGGACATGGAGTTGTGCCAGCCTTTCCTCTCTCAGGCTGACAGTCTGGCAGAATGTATTTTCCTTCAGCATTAATCAAAGCTACTGAATGTTTTTGTCCTCCTGCTTAAGGAAGTATAGGATAATTCAGTAACTTTGTGTTTTTAGCTAGTAAAATCTGGAAAGAAAACACAGTGTTTTGAAACTGGGTGGAAAAAAGATCTCTTTGTGTTAACAGATCTTTGACACAGTCATAGTTTCAGTGAATATGAATCAACTCATAAATCTTTGTTGATGCCCTTATCGCCAAGTGTCACAGCAGTTCAAATTTATGTTTGGATACTGCAGCTGCCTCTCTGTCTGTCTAGATGTCAGAATGTCAAAATTTTATCAATTTTTTGTCAAAAGGTGCTGGCAGCTGCCATGATGGAGTTCTCCAATCTAAAAATACTTCCACATTTTCTGAAATATATCAAACATTTCCCTTCAGACTAATTGGAAGCAATAGTCAAAACCTTTATGTCATAACATTTCCAGTGAGGAAGGGAAGCTGCTGCCCAAGGAACCTGTGGCTTACCAAGAATCTGCTTTAAACCACAAATGAGTTCCCCCAGCTTCCAGACTGAAGGATTTGCAAATGAGTCTTTAAGAGGAGAGAGTAAAACAAAATTGATATTGAGTTTAAAGGTGTTAAAGACATGGGGGATTTTCAAGAAGGGATTTTCCATTTCATTAAGATTTTTTTTTTTTTTTTTTTTTTTTTTTTTTACTTTTAATTGTTTTCCTTCCTATGGTGAAATGAACATGGCTTTGTGCATTTACATTCCCTCCTTCATGCCTTCCTTTCTTCCTTCCTTCCTTCCTTGGTTAAGTAAATAAGGGAACATCAAAACAAATTTCACTCAGTAGAATTCAAGGTGGAAGACAACTTGGAAATACCAGCTAGCTGCTCAAATGACATTGCAGAAAAATCTTTTATGATAAAATGGTGAATAGTTCCTTTAAGCAGGGATGAAACAGGGAAGGCAAGATTTAAAGCCTTAATTTTCACTTTATTTTTGTAACGTGTATCTCACAAACATCCTTATATGTCCAGTCTCCCTGTAGTTACTCAGAAACTGGTGCTGCCAGTCCCGTTTCACTGTAGTATGCGACTTACTGACTCTGAACATATTTTTCAACAAGTTCCAGCCACCATATCTATCCTACACAGCAAGGATCTGCAAAGATTTCATAATAAAAAAAAACACAGAATGATTGAGGTTGGAAGGGACCTCTGGAGGACATATTGTCCGACTGCCCTGCTCAAGCAGGGTCACCTGTCATAATCTCTCTGAGCAACCTGTGCCAGTGCTTGGTCACCTTCACAGTAAAAAAAGTGTTTCTTGATGTTCAGAGGGAATCTCTCATGTTTCAGTTTCTGCCCATTGCTTCTGACCCTGTCACAAAGGCAGCACTGAAAATAACCTGGCTCTGTCTTTTTTATACCCTCCCTTCAAGTATTTATACACATTGATAAGATCCCCCTGTGCCTCTTCTCTTCTCCAGGCTGAGAGTGCCAGCTCTCTCAGCCCCTTCCTCATATGTGAGGTGCTCCAGACCCTTAACCCCCTTCATGGTCCTTTGCTGGACTCTCCATTATGTCCAAATCTCTCTTGTACTGCAGAGCCCAGCCCTGGACCCAGCAATCCAGGTGTGGCTTCACCAGTCCTGAATAAAGGGGAAAGATCACCTCCCTCAAACTGCTGACAACACTTTGTCTAAATGCAGCAGAGGATTCCATTCACCTTCTTTGCAGAAAGGACACATTGCTGGCTCATGTACAACTTGGTGTCCACCAGGACCCCCAGGTCCTTTTCTGCCAAGCTGCTTTCCAGCTGGGTGGCCTCCAGCATATTGGCACATATACATGTCTGTATGCAGTCCTGAGATTATTTTATGTGATTACCTGGTAAGAAAATACTTACGCTCTGTGAAATTCAATGGTTAAATTCCCATCGCTTTTTGTTTTTTGGGTTTTTTTCTTCACTATCACTAGGGCCAGGATTACTTCCCTGTGGATGTCCCATATAGGTTTTAATCAAAATCCCTGATAGTAAACATGAGATATGTGGTCTTGTTGGATTCAACAGGACTCCACATGCCTGTACCAGCATGTAAATAGCAGGATTAGTGTAATAATGTTTAAAGACAAAATATGACGCAGTGGGAGATAACAACAAGAGAAAATGCAGAGGCTGAAAAAGGTAACAAACACAGTGATGATATAGCACTCCGCAGCAGTGTCCCTCTTATCGCCAAGTCATCTGCTTGTTTAGAGCCCTGCATGTTATTTGGTCAAAAGGGATCAGAAGATAGATGTTGGGAAAATGGTAGGCATTGGGGAATGCTTTGAAATTGTTGTTCTTGATTTAAAGAAGCAATTTAGGATTAAGCCCTTCTAGGGGGATCACATTCTGATACTGTTGCACACAATTTTCACTCTAAGAGTGAAATCAGTCTCACTGATTTCCTTGGGTAGAGGAAATAACTACTTAGCATGAATAGAACTAAGTCAACCCCCTGGGTATTCGTGAATTAAAGAAATGGAGCTCATAGCTCTAAATTCAGGAGAAGGATACAAAGGTTGATAGATGGCAGTGGGGAGTTTCAAATAAAGACTTTGGTGATTTAAAAAAAGAAAAACCCTTCTCCATAGTACTAATTTTGCAGCATTTTTTTTTTTAACAATTTTGATTGCCCTCAAGAGGTCTGGTCTGAAGCAAAAGAAACTAATTCTAATCACAGGAAATTTATGTTGCTTAATTTTGACCTTGCTCAGATAGCAGAGGATTATGTGTCTGAATCTGTGACCCATGTAGGCAAGGCTCTGAAAGTAGAAACTGAGAGAGGACAAAGACAAACAACATTATTTGGGAACATAGGAAAATTAAGAAGAAAAAATAAAGTAGAACAGAACCAAAATGATATGGAAAAACTGTAGCAAAGAGAAGGTCCTGAAAAATAAGTTAATATTTTGAGTACATGTAGACTAGCAAATATACTTTCAACATATAGGAGTGAATAATTTTCTTGGCAGCATATTATATGAACCATTGTTATAGAAGACTTTCAACATCACAGTTGAATAACTGCAAATACCTAGATTTCTCTGTTCTTTTTTTTTTTTTTTTTTTTTTTTTTTTCTGTATTTTTTAATTGCAAAGCATCAAAGAGTTTGAAAAGCAATGCAGGTAGGTGGGTAGGTGTGACCTTTACTGGGGGTAGCCAATCTCCATATAGGTAAGGAACTCTATTCTTCTCAAACATTTGATTGGAGGTTGTAGTAATATGTTAACTTCACACTACCTGTAGAAATGAGGAGCTGAGTTATTCACCAACATGGTGAAAAAAATGGGCAGTGTGGATACTTTGTGGCCCAATAAAAGCACAACGCAGATGTGCTAGACAAAGCTGATACAACTCATGAGAAGGTATGCTTTGTGATTTGTCATGCTCTTTTAATCCCTTGGGCATCCAGACCATATTCTTGCATTCTCTCAAACCGTGCCTGGGCACTTAGGAGGCAGCTTGGGGAGCAACTGCTCTCAGGACACAGATAAATCTATTCTGGGGAAAACAGGGTTTATCTTGTCTTTGACCTATGCTATTGCGTGGCAGTTGCACCCACCCTGATGGAAATACTGTTGAGCCACAATATTTGCTAATGCTGGTGAGATATAAGAGCATCTGACTTTGGTCTGTGGTGAGATATAAAAGTATCTGCTGATACAAAATGTATTTGCCAGAATTCTGGCAAATAGCTGCTGACTTGGATAACCACAACATCTGCTGATTTTGGTCACAACAGGATAGTACAACTGGCTATTAGACTCATACTTCCATCGAAGGCTAAGACCCTCAGGCAATGAGGATGAACGTGACCATATTCTGACAACAGATCAGATCTGACTGGGATAAAAATGGGGTCCTACCAGAGAGGAAATGGAGTCAGTCCTCCTTGAAGCAGGAGGTCTGCAGTTGGGGTCTCTCCCCTTGGGTAGGGATGCCACCTGAGGTAACTCCTTGACGTTGAGAACCCTTATCTTGATTGGTATGTGAAACACATTTTGGGTTAGTTCCTTTCTAGAATTTAAGCTTAAATCATCTGTGTAGTATTTGATTTCACTTGGCATCTGGAACTTGTAGATAACTGATTTTGTCAGAGTATTAAATTATTTTTAATTAGAGTAAATTTCCTTTGAGCTTTTAACCAACCAAAGTTAATTTTCTGAGTCCCCGTGACATTAATTGGTATAGTAACTCAATGGAATGTTTTCCTTACTGTTCATACCATTAGGCATAAATTGTTGGCCAAGTCTGGGACTAGGATTGGATCCAGCCACACCTAGACTCCTCTCTGAGAAGGAGTTTAGAAAGCAAGAGGGTCCTTTCTTAACCTCATGACTCAATGGGAGGCTCTTCCTGACAGTTCTGTCTGACTCTCTTGTCTGTGCAGTAAATATCAAGTGAACCTTGCCATTGAATCTTGCGAAACCACTGTTGCATTTACTATCAAACTTTTTTAAGTCACGCTTTTAAAAATTCATATTAAAATCACATTTGTTAAGACCTTTGACAGTGATTCTTTAAGTGATCTAAACCACTCATCTGCGACAGCTATGCAATTGGCTCTCAGGGTTAGGGACCAGACTTTGATCCTGTTCTGCACATAGAGAGACAATAATCTGCACTTTCATCCAGACTCAGATTTGGAGTCCTTATACCGCAATCTTTAGTTCTTTCCATTAATTTATAATTTCATGTAAGACGGCTTGGTGCTGAGCCATTGCAGAGACCAGAACACAGATTAATAGATGTTTCTCTTCTGTAAGGATCTGTCCTAGCATAGATGCCCTTCCTTATCTTCTATATGCCTCAGAAACATTGCCCTCAATGTGAAAACCACCCTTTTTCCTCTCTCCTGTGAACACCTTTTCCCAGCACAGACCCACTCTGAGGACATGGTCACCTATACACAATGAATGCTCTCCCTTTGCCTTCAATCCCTTTTCAGTGTCTTTCTCACATTTGAAACTGCATTTTCATCCTTAATCAGATTTAAAAAAACAAACAAACAAACAAACAAACAAACAAAACAAACCAACACAAACAAACAAAACAAAACAAAAAAATTAACAAAACAAAACAAAAAAACAAAGAAAGAATTATCCTGACTGAAGAAGACAACCCTAAGTGAACTCATTGTAAAAGCAGTGTTTAAAAAGGTTTTACTACAAAATAGTGTTTTAATCAAGTGCATATCATGTATTTCATGATGTATGTAATAGAAATGATCATATGGCACATACTGTGTTATAAAATTTTATAGCACCACACACTATGACAAAATATTTATAAAAATATTCTGTTATCTTTCTGATGACTATGAAGTCATTACATGGGGAAGTAGCTGTGAATAGATATTGAAATGCCTTTAAGCTCATTTTCAAATCACTCCCTCATGCTTGAATAAAATACTTGGACATCTTCGATGTTTCCAGCAAGAAAATAATATAAGTACTAAATACACCTATTACAGAACTACCCATTTTAAATCTGCTCATCACATTAGATTTGAAGTGTTGGGTCCCTGAAAAGACTCAGCTCTCGAGAAGATCCCCATTGATTACATGTCTATTGTGGAAGGTGTCCAAAACTCTAATTCCAATGGGCACCAGCCATTCTGAATGAAATGACATCGTATTTATCAATATATACAATTTTAAAGGAAATCTGAATGTATCAGTTTTTTCTCAGGAAGTTTAATGTTTTGTTTTGTTTTTTTTTTTTTTTTTTAAAAGAGTTCCAGTTTTTATATCATATTTGCCCTTTTCTGCTTGAATTAAAATAAATCTGAAAAATTGTGGCTTACCCTTAAGGGATATCTTTATTAAACTCATTGATCTTTATCCTTAATGTTTCTTTGGTAGCTTGGATATCACAGCTGGGATACCCATGTAGTTAAGTCACTTGGATGAACAAATATTCTGTATTTCTTCAAGTATATCAGTGTAAATGAGGTTAGCCTGTACAACTCCAATGTCTCTGAAAAAGCATCACCTTGAGTATCAAATACTGTTTATGTGTTAGCTTAGTTTAACCATGTGTTTGTACAGCTTCAAGGAACTTGAAGTTGATAACTTTGGAATATTTCCCCCTATTGTAATGGAGATCAGAAAGATCTATGCACTGGCCATCCTATGCTATTCAGTAGTACTGCCATGGTGGGGTGAAAATACAATGTCCATTTTTGTGTTATACAGAATATTCAAAAGGAGAACAAAAATTATACTTAATCCCAGTGGTCAGATTTGAATATTTCTGTTCTTGCTTCAGTGCATATTCAATCATTTAATAAAACATGAAGCATTTATGCCAGGAAGGCACAGAGAACTTCACACCAAATGCTTCAGAACATGGTTAGATGAAGGGAAAATAACATTCACACTTCTTCATAATTTTGTTGCTGGAAAGAATTTTCTCACAAATGCCAATTAAAGTTTCTATCACTACCAAGAAAGTTTGTATTTACCTTACGGAGCAAAGGGCAAGTGTCTTTCTAATATTTTGAACAAAGAATCTGAACTATCAAAAATTAGCTTAAGTTAAGAATCTGAAGAGGGAAAAACCTGAAAACATTCTTTTCTTAGAGCTCTAACTCCATAATTGGTTCAGAAATGTATTAGCCATATTGTATACTTCAGAGTGAATCAAATGGAAACCTAAAGCACAGAAAGCTGTTTACAGGTATACCACCCACGAGTCATAATGACAGAATGAAATGAGTGACATTCATGGGTATATGGAAAGAAGTCACAACAAGTAATTTTGAAGTGAAAGGTCAAACTGTCAAGCACTCATGGCAAATAATAATTTTCAAAGATTCTAATGTCCATTACATACTGGCTTTCATGGATGAAGCCCAGGCAATATGGGGACGCATAATGATGTGGGGGTTTTTAATTATTTTTCCTTTGTTTTTTGTTTTTGAGAGCAGAGGGGAAGAAAAGCATTTAATGGATTTGGGTTTAGAATAGGCACTGTGTTACAGAATACACTAGAAGAAAAAGATGTCTACAGGGAAAAGTCTGTCATGTAGTTCATCTTTACTTTCTGTCTCTTCAGTTAACCTAAGTTCTCATTAATACTTGAAAATTAAAAATATAAATTTCTAGTAAATAGTTTTAAAATTATTTTCTAAATCATTCTACAACCTGCACAGCTCTTTAAGCACTGGTTATTTTATATGCCCACTATAGCCCCTAACTAGACTGCTAGGTATAGTGGGCAGGTGGAGGAACCAGACAAAGAGATTGTCAAATACTTTGGGCTGAATGTATTTCTTTAGTCTCATGATATACAGATGAAGTCCCACACTGTCCCTATGCCTCAGATAAAATATTATTTTTATTGTCTCTAGTTCTAACCAAAAATATCAGAAGAAATTCTCCCTCATGTAAAGAGATTGTCTTTAATTTCTCCATTGTCTTCTTTTGATTCTCCCATGAATTTATTTTTGAGATAAATTAGAGCATTCATATCTTCCATACTGCTGACCTAAAGGGCAATATAATAATAATGAAGTAGAAGTGAATATGAGAAAAATTCACCATCATTCATTGCAAATCTGAAATTTCTATGGTGAATTAATCAGATGAGTCAATATCTCTCTTATGTATTTATGGCATGTTCCAGGGTATTTTTCTGACACACACATAAATGTAGAAAAAAATTTGCAACATCCTCTTCCTAAGTAGCTATGCTACAATTGATTTGAACACACCATTGCAAGATATTGATGGAAATAGTTACAAGGAGGGTGTTTCATTTTCTTCCACAAAAGAATAAAAAAAAAACAGGAAAAAGTAGTCCCATGTTTAAAGAAAAAGTCCATTTTCTTTCTTTCATAGTCACAGTTAGTGCTTCTTACCACCTCTCTTTCAGTGGAGTGCCAGTAAAACAGATTACTTTAGAGATCCTTTTATCTGAAAAGACTAATGTCTTTCAGAAACTTGAGGAAAAGAACTACAAAATAGACCTGTGCAGAGTCAATATTCTCAAGCAGTGCAGAAAATAGTGTTCCAGGCAGAGGATACGTAAACTCATAACTTCCTATTCCTCCATTTATAACACTTAACCAACACTGTAAAACTCCATATGGCTGACAAACCACTGCACCAAGCTTAATCACTCAGTTTTAAAGTTACTCCATTTTCTAGTTGTACTGCTTAGTTCTTTGGGCCAGCTATAGAGAGGAAGTAAAAAGCATGGTCACCTCCTCTAGCCACTACAGTTACCCTGCCCAGCTGCTGGAGCCCAGCCTGGTGCCCTGGGGGCCTCTGCTTAGGCTGACGGATGTGACTGTTGCAGGTTCAACCAGTAATGAAGCCATGCCCATGTCCCAGACACAAACACACAGACACACAGAGAGGACACTGACATGGCCAATCACACAGATTGCCCCAGGCAAGTCATTACTTGCAACAGCACATACATACAGGACCCAAATAAAACGTGACCATGGACAGACAAGTCCTATTCCTCCTCTTTGGATGGTAAAGATAGAAGTTCAATAGTAAAGGCACCTATAGACTACTCAGAGTGTCTCATAAACCAATGTCTGTCCCTGGATTACTGCTTTAGAAACTAGAGAAGAGACTCAAGTCAATTCTTCTATTATATTATTTCCTGGTTCATTGTTTTGTCTGATCAGCTTAATGATGTATGTTACTTCCACTTTCAATGTGAATATTAGTCATCAAACCTTCACCTTGTGACTTAGCAGTTGGATCAGTAAGCTATTCATACTCTTCACAATGTTACTATAACAAGACCTTACAATGATTGTCTAAAATTTCTGGGTTTGCTTAGATTGAAACTCTAAAAGTTGTCTTGGACTGAAATTATGGGCTACCTGTTACAATTAATGTTTTAACAAATACAGTATTAGATTTTTTTCTGAAATGAAGTTGGACTCCGTTTTATGCAGCCGTGTCTGCAAAGGAGACAGCAAGAATGTGCTTGTTTTAAAAATAGGTTAGCTAAGTAACACCCTTGTTCTCTAATGCAAATATTGGAGAATAAGTGACCAGTCTTCCTATAGAAGCCTTGTGGTTTAATCCTAGCCAGCAACTAGGCCCAACCCAGCTGCTCGCTCACTCACTCACTTACCCCACTGGGATGAGGGAGAGAATTGGAAGGGTAAAAGTTAGAAAACTTGGGGATTGAGACAAAAGACAGTTTAACAGGTAAAGCAAAAGCTGCACACCCAAGTAAAGCAAAGCAAGGAACTAATTCACCAGTTCCAATTGGCAGGCAGGTGCTCAGCCATCTCCAGAAAGGCTGGGCTCCATCACGTGTAATGGTGACTTGGGAAGACAGATACCATCAGTTTGAATGTCCCTCCCTTACTTCTTCTTCCCCCAGCTTTATATGCTGAGCATGATGCCGTATGGTATGGAATATCCCTTTGGTCAGTTGGGGTCAGCTGTCCTGGCTGTGTCCCCTCCCAAATTCTTGTGTACCCCCAGCCTACTTGCTGGTGGGGTGGTGTGAGAAGCAGAAAAGGTCTTGATGCTATGTGAGCACTGCTGAGCAATAACAAAAACATGCCTGTGTTATCAACACTGTTTCCATCACAAATCCAAAACAGCCCCATACCAGCTACTGTGAAGAAAATTAACTCTATCCCAGATAAAACCAGCACAGACTTACAATGAGATGGTAGCAGAGTAGAAAGTCTATCACCGCACTATATCCAGAAGAACTTGTCCCTTTATGGTTACAGTTTGGGAAGAGGCTTATACTCACAAATGAAACTTCTAATCACTTTTGAGTATGTTGCAGATGCCACTTCAATTTCAAGCACAAAAAAAGACACTGCTTATATAGAAAATGGGTCCTGTCAACTACAAAAAGTTATTATTCCTTGAAAAAATGGGGTGTCTGCTCCCAGAAGAGTCTCTGTATTGTTTGTCCCAGGTAAACACAGACAGCTTTTATTTGAAGAATGTTATGGTTATAAACATAGTTCTTCCAGATGTGATAGTTACATGATCTGAATCTTGGTTTCCATAACACAAATAAATAACTAATATGTTATCTGTGGACACCTTTTTCTTCCTCCTGCAGGTATTTTACTTTAAATTCTTTAGAAAAGGTATCTGAACATGGATACAGAAACCCGTTTGACTACAGAATAATCTAGGTGGGAAGTGATCTCAATAAGTTTCTAGTCAACGTTCTGTTCAAAGGGTAAACTATGGGGTTAGACCAAGTTGTTCAGGGATTTATCTAGATGGCAAACTTGTAGGCTAGGAATTCTACTAGGTTTCTGTTGACAAAGTTTTGGTGTCATACAGACTTGAGGAGATAAATATCAGTCAATTTGGAAATGATGTAACTGCACTGAGAGTGTGGATCCAAAGACCAAAGCTTTAGTCTATAGAGATAGAGGAAGTTTAAGAAAAAAAAATGGCAACTTCTGGGACACAAAACTGCATTTCTTTCAGTAACAAAAATTTGATCACTAAGAGAAGGCAGTTATCTCATTTAAACAACAAATGAGTGGAGACCTACAGATCCTTAAATTTGTCAGTTTGGTGTCTGAGCTATAGTTAGATGTTATTTTAAAATATTTAATATATAAAATATCTTTATTTGAATCATGAACCTAGTAACAGATAATCCCAGTAATGTTTTACTTGACCAAAATCACAGTATCATTTAACCTCACCTGAACTCTCCATTTATTACTGTTTATCTCACTTCTTGATAGTAGCTAGATACCAACTAAATTGTTTCACAGAAAGAAAGATATCTTCAGGTTATTTTGTTACACATAAATACATAACTGCAGGCAGGCACGCATCTGTCTTGGAGAGCACAATATGTGCACAATTAGTACATTTAATTAGTTAATTAGAGGAAGTGTAAAGAATAGTGCAGATGGCCTTGAAGAAACATACTGTGGGATAGTCAGTGCTCTGTCTTCTAATGTTCTTGCACAGTGTATCCTGTAGATATGTTGACCTGTCACCTGTCATGCATCACTGTGGGTCACTGTGTCATCTGTTATTCAGATCCTCCCTACCGTCACCATCAGTACCTGACATATCAGTGGTTGCTCTGTTTTCCTGTCTCATCTTTTTATTTTTCTACAGCTGTGACCCATTTTTTGTCTACAGTTTTCATGTTCAGATACCTTAAGTATAAAGAATATTAAAATATCATCTTTGTAAAGGAAATATAATAAATGGAAAAAGATATTTCCATTCTGAACACACTGCCAATTCCCTGTCTGCAACAAGGGAAGCTGATAGAGAGATGTGGGTTTGTGTTTTCATTCAAATATAAAATTTTAGTAACTGAATTTCTGGATTTAGGTGCCATCAGCTGAATGATAAAACTTCCTTTAACTTCAAAGGATCAGAAATTTTACTAGTTTTCTGTTACTCCCTGTCTTTCTCTGCCATTAAGTCTCTGAGGGCACAGTTTTGGATGTACATTGATCTGAAGTCCTCCACTTTCTAACGTACTTATTGGGCTTCAAGAAAGGCAACAAGAACATATTGTTCAGAATGATTACTTTTCATAATCTAGGAGAGTGGGTAGCTTGCAGAATGGATGACTTGTATTTTGCACACAGGAAAAATCGTCAAAATCAGAAAGATAAATATTGTTAATGTTTGATAGCAAGATGAATAATGCTGTAAATTATATTGAGTGTTATTTATCTTTTCCCCACCAACCCTGATTTTCTTTTTAAATGTTGCATTAGTGTTGGTGATTTGAACATTGATATGCTGTCCTCTGGGCTACAAACAGCGAAGTGCCAAAAGAAATTTAAGATTAATAAAAAGGAAGGTGAAGATATCTTTTCCACCACACATAATATTGAATTAAATTTTTTGTTGGGTAACCATGCTAAACCACCACTGAGCTGTCAATATTCCTTGTCCACTTCAGAGATCATCGTTAAAAATAGTGCTTTCTCAGTTTATGTCCTTTTGATGGACGGTTCAGCTGTCAGCATTTTCAAAAGTCACTTTTAATCATCATCAACTTCTTACATGTTTCTTCAATAACTACATCAACTACAGCTAAAGGATACTTACATATGCAGTAAATTTAATCTTCAACCTTTCTTATTTTTCTCCATTTTAAAAAGAAAAAAAAATATTCTCATAAACAAAAAAGTTTCTGCTTTTATTAGAACATCTGTGTAGGAGTATCTGGGAGTTCCCTTACTTGTTTACTTTTGCTTTTTATGTTATCACTTGATGTAAGCAGCCATAAAGGCCTCTCTCTCTGAGAACTTCCCTTGGTACACATATTTTTTTCTTTCCTAAACAGGTTGAATTCCACGTGAACTTCCCATGAGACCTCAACAGAGACTCCAGACTCTGTGACGTCAACCGTCTTTGAAATGAGCCTCTTCCTGTTTTCTTATTGGTCCCCCTCTGGGCCCACTTCTGGGTTTAGTTCAGTTTTTCCTCCCCTTTGTGATGGTTTGGTCCTTTTGGAATTCTGTCTAATTCACTTGATATCAGCATTGTTACATATCCATATAAGAAATCTATTATAAGTATATCTGCTGTTACTAATGGTAATTTTGTAGTAACCTGTAATAGTATATACCCACTTGTTTGTTGCTTTTACTAGTTACTATAATATTGATTGTTTCTGTAATTGATTGTTGTCATACTGTAGGTTGGTAGTATATTATTGATTGCTGATAGTTTGAGAGAGAGAGATATATTCACTTTATTAATCATAGGTATACTTGCTAGTGGTGATTTTTTGTGGTATTTGTGGTAATCTCTAATAAAGTAGAGAAATTTAGAGGATAAAAACCTCCCTGTACTTGTGTATTATGGCATCCTACAAACCTACTGTCATGATCTCTATGCACCCATATGCCAGGTAGTGCTTCAGATCATCACAACAGTATAATCTGTATATTTTTACCCATTAAGAACTTAATTCATTTACTTCCCTCCTCCCAAATCCTTTCAGTGTCTCACCTGAAAGAGATTGAGCTACCTATTCATTCTACACTGAGAAAAATTGAGCCTGTGAAAGAATAAACTTTTGCCCCCCCAAAACCTGGTGACTCACAACCAAGAGAGACACAGACTAAGAAATACAGCTGGAATACAGTTTCTTGAAATCTTGACCCAAATCTACAAAGCACAACCAAGTTCTAGGATGGAGAACATAAGACATTTAATAACTTGTTGTAATTTCCCAGTCTTCTTACCAAAGAACATAAGAACACTCTCAAAAACTTTAACTTTCAAGAACTCTTCATAATCTAAGATATCAATTTGATATTATTAGTTACTATCTTATGGACAAAATTAGCAAATAAGTTATTAAAAAGGACTGGGGAGGGTGTTTTCTTTTTTTTTTTTTTTTTTTTTTTTTTTTTTTGTTAGTGTTTTTTTTTTTTTTAGAATATAGAAAGTAAAGATATATCCTGCACCTGGGATCCTGAACATCATGTTCTTGTAGGAAATTCTATTCAACACATACACCTGACTGAATGGTGATCACAGCCAAGCATGATGGGTCACCTAACTACGCACCTAAACCTTTTCTGACGTATTGCTGCTTCTGAAGGAGTACCTCCATTTCCATACTGTACAAACTAGCAAAAGCCAACAGAGCATTTATTTTCCATACTGCAGCATTTGTAACATGCAGTGATTCAGAGTCTGCAACATGAGCAACTGAGCCATTCCTGCTGTAGAACAGGCATCTGGGGATAGAAACCATGAGCCCTCTGTAAGTCATCCTGCCTGTAAATCGTAGCCAGTCCTCAGATACATGGGCACAGCTTAAAAATCTGGATAAAGCATATACTCCACAGTTTAAGATGCTTCTGACCAGTGGATATTTCAAATTACAGGACATTTGCATGCTTTTCTAAAAAAAATATGGTTTGAAGTGAGCTAGTAATTTTGAAACGGTCTTTTAACCTTATAAAAATCATTGGACAAATTTTATGCTCTGAAATGTTCCTGTATGTTCAGTGAGTACTCAGCATAAGCATGCAGATTTATATCCACAGATAAATGAGCCAAGTAGACACTGATAATCAGGATAATGATGACAATAATGCACACACCAGAGATCTCTAAATGCTCAGCTAGTGCTGGAATGATCCTGATTCATAATAGCATGCTTTTAGAAATTTCATTCCTTTAGCAGCTGAGGCATCTTTCTGCTAGTTAAATGCAAGATCATTCTAATAGATGCTGAAGTCCTTCCAGTAAGCAGCAAACAGCCTCAAGCTAAACACCAATGATGCTATGAAATGACTGTACCAGTCCAGACCTGGGTGTTGCTGAGATCAGCTTGTGCCTTTGAACTGTGCCTCTTGGATCATATCAGTGCAGGCACCAGGGCATTTAATTTTACAGCAAGTGGCCATCAGCACGTTTTATTACACTGGATTCCTCTTGCCATCTTCCAAACTCTGCCAGCCTCCATTACTGACTGAATTTGTGTTATTGTTGGGTCATGTAAGTGTCAAACTGTGCACAGCAGCTTATCCAGTTACGAATTGTATCCTATGTTTCTACTGAGCAATGTCAAAAACTCTGGCTTATCATTTAATGCTACAGTTGGACAAACTTTCCATCAGATGATTGCTACCAGATCAGCTTGTCACTAAAAAAGAAAACAAAGCAATGTAATTGTTTAACAACTATTATTTTCTAAGATAAATAATACCTATAAAATAACAATAGGAGTCAACAAAATAACTTCCAAAATGTTGGAGTTTATTTTATTGCTGGTATTCTGCTATTTGTAGTATCCAAGGCCTTAGGGCAGTGTTCACCAGTAAGACATTACAGTCAAGATTCGCATTACTTTCTTACCTCATTATTGGGAGCATTGAACTTTTGGGGTGGGTGGGTCCGTTTTATTATTATTAACCTAAATCTGTAATTCATTTTATAACCTACAACTCCATTCATAAAATGGATGAAATGACGTACAGTCATGCAAGGAAGAAAGTTCTTGAATCAGCATTGTCATCAAAGAACATAACTTCATATTCAGGGAACATTTTTGGTGCTGCAGATGAGGTCTGGATTCACAAACATGAATACTATTCTAGATCTGGGCAAATAAATAAGCTCTTTCTTGTTCATGTGACTCCCAGCTTGTCTACGTCCAAGAGAAAAGCAGACCAGACAAAGCTTGGCTGTGCTTTTTTAGTGTTTTCAATGCAGATCACCCCCTGTAGTTTAATATTAACTTATATTAAGCTTATATATATCCTGATAAAAAAATTTCTGTTAACTACTTACATACATGGCTAGCACAGAGCATGCACGTAGAACCCAATTTCCTGTTATCCTGCTCAGTGCTTTATCTACTTGCTGTCCTACCTCTTGTCTGTCTTTAGTATGAAGGAGATTGCTGCAAATTCCCATTTCCTCATTTAGGAATCTAACCTTTTTTTCACTAAGCTGCTATTAATAGAGCTAAACTGATATTATTAATAGTGGATAACTAGTCACACAGCACATCCACTTATTTGTGGTGCTCAATCACACATACACACACACACATTTACTTACAGTTATCCAATTGGAGGGTAGCTCAACTGCAGTCTCAGCAATCTCAGATGCAACTTCAAAATAGCAGCTGTCTCCTCAGAAGTGGAAGGTTGTTCTGACTTGCCAGCAGCTACTAGTTCATCTTTTAGAAAGTGTCCTACAGAGGTCCTTGTTTCAGCATTTGTCTATGCAACCCTGTAGTCTTCGTCCACAGCTGCCTTCCCTTTGGGTGGTCTGAGTTCCATAACCCACTTGTGACACTACTGGGTGCCTGTGGCCTTTACAGATTGAGCAGACTCTTGGCGTGCTGGTTTCACCAGTTCTTGCAGATTAAACAGGGCTGCTAGTTGCAAGGACTGCCAGTCCTTGGGAAACTTCCAAACATCAGTTTCTTGGCACGTACCTTTCCTCTCTTCTGCTAGGTGTTTTGATAGTAGCTATTTCTACACTCAAAAATATATATATCCACAGAGTCCACTTGCAAAAATTCACAGAGGCAGGGCCTTTCTTATATTACCACTTCAGAGATGGAGTCATGTTCTACAGCATAAAATGTAAAAAAAATGAGTAAATCCAGCATCATTATTGCTATGTTCTAACATGACTATTATTTTATTTGTTTTCACCTCAGACTCGTTCCCATCTCAAAAACACATCTCAAAGAGCGTGGGACCACAAGAGTTGAGAAAATTTGTGATAATTTTAAATTCCCTGTTGGTGCTTAATCCCTTACAACATGTACAGAAACAAAATAACCTACTGTGATGCAATAACCAAAGGACATTTTTTGTTATGTAAAGGACACTCAGCTCTTCTCTTTTAGTTGCTTCATTCTGATAAGGTAACATGGTACAGATCCGTGCAGGTGTTTTGGGAGAAAATTCAAATTGTAAAGGAGATCCTGACCTTGGCTTACTATAAGGCTGGAGTTTCTACACACTATTACAGTCATTCTGAACCTCATGGCATTTCAGCCCAAACATTTACTAAAATGCCCATCATTAATTATAGCTACAGAGTACATTGTATGTTTTTCCCTCTTGAACATAGGACTGCATAGACTGGGTCACATCATCATGCCTATATTAAATAATATGTATTTTCATACATTTAAGTACAAAATTATATTGTTTTCTGATTCTTATGCTTGTCTGTCTATTCCTAGCTCTGATGTATTTGCTAAATGAAACAAAGCCAGCAGCCAACTTATTCATGGAATAAAAAGACTTAAATAGGGCAGTTCCTTTCATGTTTAGTCTCAAGAATCATTCAGTCTAGTAAAAAGAATAATATTTGTTGAATTACATTCCAGGGAGGAATACAGACTTACTGAACATGCCTTGATTTCTTTGAGCTCAGCAGTCAACATTTTCAAGTTGAAATACCTTTGTTTTATAAATAGTATATACTGAAAAGCTGAGACCACAGGAAAATGAATGTCTACCCCCAAAATCCCCAACCTTAACTTTAATTCGGTGCTACTGGTAATCACAGAATTCCCATACTAGCTTGAAAGAGATCATCTGGGATTTATAGTAACTCTATGGATACTGCAAATAAAATAAAGTTTAAATGGATTCTCAATCTCTATTTCAATCTTTGTAATATGTACAGTGTCCTATAAGAATATAAAAATACTGAAAAATTATGCAATGATTACAACACTGAACCTGGGTTTAGAATTCACATGAAAAGTAAAACATTCAGGTGGAGATTCCTGTTGTTACCTTAGGGAATTCATTTGGAACAAAGTGTACCAAACGAATTAGAAAAACTGAAGCACTTACATTCAAAAGTATGAAATTCATCTCTTCTTATTCCTATGTGTCATAATTTCATTAGCCATTTCTACTCATCACTTTCTGTATTTGCGTTAGAAAGAACTATCCAACATTGATCAGTTAATGTCTGAAGATAAACAACCTGATTCTGGGCCTCATACCTTTCCCCAGAGCAAGTAACTTCCATCAACTTTTACTTTATTCACCGGTAAATATTTAATGTAGAGATAACCACCTCATGAAACTTTTTTCTCTACTCTGATCATTAGGATCCTATTCAGACATATGCATAGATATTGTATACATGAGAGCTAGGTGTGATAAACTCCACTGTAACTTACTCAAATTTTGGCCCAAGTTGTATGGGTCACTTAGACAAGTGAGTTGTGTTGAGTTCCCAACTCTTGATCCAGGGATGTGTTTACATAAACACCTTATGCCATTATTCTTTCTATAAAAAGCATGGTGTATCAAACATGAGTGACTATTGGATGACTACAGAGATAACCATCTAAATTAAATGACACGTTAAAGGACAACCATTGCTCTCTAATTGCTTGGCAGTAATTGTCAAGAGCTCATTAGAATTTAATGTGGTAGGCACACAACAATTTCTGTAAGTATAGCAAAAAAATAATTAAATCTTTAACACCTGTTGTTTTGTATGTTTTTCCCACTCCACCTCCAGTTGATAAAGACACTGTTCTTTTTGTTGATAGTATAAAAAAAAATATTTGAAATTAATTTAGAATACCCTGAGTAAATATCATTCTAGCAATATGCTCTTAATATAGTAAGCTGCTAATTTATTTCTTTATGCTAATATGTACAACACAGTAACATGCAATTTAGAGACAAAAAGTGTTTGTCAAATAACTCCTCAGAGAGACCTCAGCTTCTATGTTTTAAGTTTTCAAAAAGTCTGTGAATACAGGACAACTGGGCTGTCCACTGAACATGTGTTTTGATGAGCTGGAATTGTGCAGTAGGTCTAGATAGATGGAAAAAAATACAGTGGGCTGGGACTGTTTGGAAAACAGAACAAGCTTTCTTGTTATTAGAGTAAGTTTAACAAAATAAATTAGGATAAGAATCATAAATAAACTTAGAGGCTAAAAATACGTTTGTTAACAATAGGCTTCTGTCTTTAAAAGATAGAAGAAAGCTTGTCCATCTGAAGTTATCTTGTCCCAAAACTGCATGTTCATTTTACATGGAGAAGCTTGCACTATGGTAGGTAATCATTTCTATATTAATTTGAGATTCAGCGAGTAGACATAGACTCGTCTCAATATCTAAAATGTCTTGCTCTTGCAAGTGTGTCTACAAGGTTATAACCTTTAAATAACAAAATAAAATAGATGCCTCAAGGATGAATCACAAGCATCAGAGTAAAATGGCCTATCCATTTTCAGATACGCAGGCACATTTGGGACTTATTCCCATGAATCGATTAGAAATAAATGAATTATCAGTTATGAATGGCTAATGCTTCCCATCCCCAACATAAAATACAACTCATTTTTTAACATGCAGCTACTGACAGAAGTGTCCAGATTAGGGAGGGTCTCAGTCCCCCTCTGGCTATTATGGGCACCAGCAACACTTCTTACTCTGTTTGCATTTTAAGGAGTTGACTTGGTTCATTTCTCCCAGGGAACACTTGTAGACACCTACTGTGAAGACTTAATTCAAAGGTTTGAACAGAGCTACCTCTCTTGAAGCCAAAACCCAGTAAAGAGTTAGGATTTCAGACACATCATGCGTTTCCTATTCCAGCTCTTGCTCATAGTCTAGGATTTATTGTTCATCCTAAGGTTCTTAAATCTTTTATGTTAAACATAGGGGGCTTGTTTCTGTGGTTTGTTTGGAATTCAGATACATGTTTAAATTAATACACAAGATACAAATCTCTTTATTAGCTTTATTAATCTCTAATTGGAGAGAAGATCATATTAATCAGGCAATATTTGCATAAACATGACACTGATTATTCCAAAATCATACCATGAATATGAAAATATCTCGTTTTATTTGATCCTACACCAAGGAAAATTAAATAACAAATTCTAATCACTTCCAGCAGTTGAATTTGGAAACTGTTTTTCTGTTTCCAATTTAATCTAAATATTTGATCCCTTGTTTACTTTAGCTAATCTTAAATTCATTTTCTATTTATGCCTTCATATTGTACCTACTGTCATAATATCAGTTCCTTGTCTCTTTAACAAAAGGTCATATTCTCTAAAGACTCATTTATAGAGCGATCACCTAGGGAAGACTAATAGTATAAGGCTTCTAAAGGCTGAGGTAGTTATGTTGTTTTATTAACACCGATAAACTGAATGGTCCATCATTACTAATTAAGGGCAGCTGGGAAATAATTATTTCTCTGGATTTTTTTTCAGAAATAAATTTTTTTCATGCAATATTTTATTCTTTTGTTGTCCAAGAAACAAAAAATTTTTACGTTTCATGCGCTATCCTTTCTTGTTTCTCACCTTTTCCAGTGAAAGGTATGTTTCAGTATGATAAAACTTGAGGAGGAAAACACAGAAGGGACCAAAGAATAAAAAGTCAGTTTTCGGTTTCAGTGAAAAAGCAAACCTTTCTGGGGGTGAATGATAAGAAAAAAGAAAAATAGAAAAAATCTCAGTTCCATAGATGATTCTATAAGGACACCATCATGCAACAAAACCTCTCAATAGCTACAATTAATTGAGTTGCTATTAAAATGGACTCAGGGAATCCCCTCTGCTGATACTGCTCTGTCTTGAATAAAAACGCAATTGCTTTATTTCAGAATGTTTGTGAAGTCTGTATGTTGCATGGTCCAGAAACATCAGCTCATAATGAGCAAGAAGCTACAGATACTGAAATTAAATTATAAACAGAAGACACATTTCAAATGGTCCTTTTACGGTCAGTAAAAGGATTGCCATACATTTTTCAACCCAGAATCAATCTCTTCCTTTTTATTTTTTCAAGTATAGAAAATGAGGTAGTTGAAGGATTTACTCTAGGATTCTGTTTATGATAATTTCATTCATGATGTTTCCTATTAAACTAATCAGTAATACCACTTCAGTATAATTAATAAGCAATAAGCATATTGTTTGGGGAAGCTAAATGTTTATGTTTTTCCATGTTTCACTTGTTTTTCAGTAACTTAATGTATCTGCCTACACATTAACTAGGTAAAAGGCTTTTGGTTTTATTGTTATTATCAACAGTGTTTTGTTTAGACTAATCCATTAATATACTTCAGATAATTGATGCAGTTACCTGTAGCTGTGGAAAAGGCAAATATAATCCCCAATTAAATTTGGCCCAGTAAAGTTATTGTTTTGTTTTTCCACACCTTTAAAGAGAAATAAAAATTTGGTACTTAGAAAGAAACACATTGAAGATATCAAGGACCATCATTTCCAAAAGCTTCTTATTATATATTTTGATTAAAATTTTTCCTCATCTTTTTCTTCCCATACCCACATCTGAATTTTGTGTTCATGTGAGCAAGTAAAATCCCGTGGGCTTCACTGAGGGCAAGTAGAGATTTACACGCACAGCATCTGAGAGACCGTAAGTTCTTGATTATGTTATCTGCCATAGACTTTGTGATTATGAGAAAATAATTTAGAACAAAATTAATTAGAGACACTAAGGGCTCCTAATTCCTGGGCAGAGCCTCTGAAAATCAAGTCCCTACTCAATTTCTACAGCAGTTTCTCAGATGTCTGTGAAGTATCTAAAATTAATATTCTTCTTCCACCCAAAAACATTCTAATGGACTTGGTAGATACTGTAGAAACAGAGAATGTTGCTTGAAAGATACTGTAGAAATGGAAGATGTTGCTGTTTTCAACCCTCCACATAGAATTTCAGGGATTTCTGTATAACCCTTTAGGAGGAACTGATCATGGAAAACTAAGGTGGAGAAACTGTGGGTAGCACTTCTTCCAAGATCTCACTGCATTATTCTTTTGTGGGAAAATTTCAGCAAAGTTTCAGGCCCTCTTTGTACCATACAGTGGCTGTTTCCTGCATGGAAGAGCAAGGAAAAGATTATAAGGTTGCAAAGAGCCTTCCACCACCCTCCTTATAATGTTCACAAGACCCCTAGGGCTAGACGCTACAGAGAATTTAGGTACATAAACCCAAAACTTTCTTCCTCTCTGACTCCCCCTGTATTCAGGTAGCAGAGTCTGTCATGCAGCCTATGTAACATGTTACTAAGGGACTTCCCTGTTGAACAATTGAGTTGTATAAGTATCTCCCATTGTGCTTCAGTGCATGCCCAAGTCATCCTATTTCTGAACAGGCTTCTGCAATTCCCCATAGACATATACCCAAAATCTCTGAATGTATGGGTTCTTCTGCCCACCCTCTACAAAGGAAACAAATACATCTCAGCTCTTCCTCCCATGCACTGAGAGGATCTGACTCCTCACATCAGCCATTTATAGAAACTGTTCCTTGGAGAGGGAAAAATACCCACCCATTGTTGTTATCAATGTGATTTCTTGATAAAAAGTGAGTTCTGTTAAATGTTTTGGTCGTAGGTGTCAGTGTTTGAGATTCTTACCATTTATTCCCAAGCAGTCGATAATATAGCACTTAAGATCTTGTTAGATGCCTGAGCCTAAAGGAGGATCAGGGTATATCTTCAATCTTCAGTGCTCCTTATGCATATATAATTGCATCCAAAAAATAAGTGTTTAAGTCAGGATATTGAGGGATATACGTTCATATGAGAAGCATGGCAAAACTGATGTCCTTTATCAGCTCTAGCTCATATAGCATCCATGATCTGTTGATATTATTACTTTAACTTATTTTTCCCTTAATGTCACCCTCAGCTCCAAGGGGCAATAAGAGGAAGTTAAGCCATGTCAATGATTGGTCCTCTTTGACCATTGATAAAGGAATTGTCTTGATCTGTAGTAGTTTAATGCTGACTTTATGAGGTTTTGCACCTTAACCTTGTTCAGATTTTTCACCTAATTTACTTTAGCACAATCCTATCAAAACAAGCCACTCTAGCAGATAGGACCCTTTGACTTAAGCAATTCAGAAAGTTGCAGTTTCCACTGGAAACTTTCTTACAGTTTCAGGATTAGCTTTGGATTGGTGGAAATAAATGTTATTGATGGTCTATAGGCAAGGTACCCAGCTACTTTAAATTAATACAGCTGCAACTTTAAGTAGATCTATGATGATTTAGACCATCTGATCGCCTGACCATTATATTTTATGTTGGTATTCTCTACAGATATCCCTTGGAAAGTGTATCTATTTGAAACTCTGAGTTGTTTGTTTATTATTCTGATGAATTTTACTCTGGGGTTGAGACAGAGAACTGATGTAGAAGTCCTATAATGTCCCAATAAGGAATATACACACAGGTTATACAGTATATAAAAGTGATGAAGTAGAAATGCAAGAAGAAATTGTGCAACAAATCAATAGTCATTTCCCACTGCTGTTTTCAACTGTAAAAACATAACACAGGCAATGAGGGAGGCATATGATTTCTCATTGAATAGCAATTTGAGGCAGACACAAATATTTGCTTTTAACAGAAGCAATATTTCTACCACACATTCACATAGCACGCAAAAAAATTCACTCAGGAGATCTGCAGAAAATACTTTAAAGTGATCTCATCCTTTCATCACACTAGGTGGTCCTTTCTGGCTTATATATCTTTGCTCTCTCTCTTTTCTTCCTAAAGGAAAAACTATGTAAATACAATGGAGGGGCATTTTTTTCTGAGGAATTTAGGTACTAGAGACCTATTTTGTAGCAATAGCACTAGCAGATGAGGAAGCACTTTTTCGTGGAATGAATCAACATTAATCAAACGTTTGAAGGTTCCGATATCTGAAAGCATTTTTGTTACCTTCCATTCAGTTACCATTCTGAGGATCCCTGTCTAGCAATGGCGAAATATTCCTTCTTAAAAAAGGAAGAGAATATGAGTGCACAAAAACTTCAAATATATTCCATATACTGATTTATTTCCTACTTCTGGTGCCCCTTTCTGATTATTTTATTCTACCAGTAGAGTGGATAAAGTGGAATTATATTAAGCATCAAATTTAATTCTAATTTAATCCCTTTCTGTCTGCAATGAATCAGACAATTTTGCTTATACCAAAAAAATTGAGAGTGGGGGCTAAGAGACAACAGAGTTATTTTTGGGGGTTTTGTTTGTTTGTTTGTTTTTTTTCCATTCTGATAAAAATATATGCAAGACTTCACATAATGGAAAAAAAGGAACTGATTTGTCATAAGGCCCCTGCCCCCCATCTACAAGAAAAGCAATTTCCACTGCTCCTGGCTTACTTGTAAAATAGTTTGAATAACATTAACCATCACCATTGGATTCTCATCCTTCAGTTTCTTAGGGTCAGGGATATTCATCTCATATAACACAAACAAATAGCATTCTCTCTCATACATATGTTTTGATCAAACAGATTCGGGTATTTGTATCTATGAACTGTCAGCCTTTGCATCACTGACCATATTGTGTTTTTTCACTCCATACATGTTGTTAGGAGCATAAAAGCATCTCAAATTGGATTCTATTCAGTTTCAGTTTTGGAATAATTCAGTCAGTGTTGATATAAGTTGTTGAGTATTGTCCTGGGTTGAGTGAGTGGTGGAGTTTTTTGGTGGCAGGGGAGGGGGCTATCGGGGAGGCCCCCTGTGAGAAGCTTCTCGAAGCTCCCCCAGATCCAAGCCAGCTCCACTTCTGTTTGGGAAATTGAGCCAATCAGCTGCGCCTCTGCGATAATGTATTTAAGAAGGGACGTGGTGATGTGCAGTCGGACTTGTGAGGAGGAGTTGCTGCAGCTGCATGAACACCAAGGTCAGTGGAAGAACGGAGGAAGAAAGGAGGAGAAAGACCCCCCTGTATCCTGTGGTGAGACGGCAGGGCGGCCCCCCCCTGCCACCCATGAAGATATATGGTGGAGCAGACATTGATTTGTGGCCTGTTGTTCCTGCTCAGCTGATCAAGGTTCTGTGCCCGAAGAAGGCTGGGGTCTCATGGGAAAAGGTAGCCCTGATGCTGTAATTCAGTGCTGGGAGGATTGCAGCGTGCGGGGGAGTCCCACGCCGGAGCAGCTCGGGAAGGGCTGCAGCCTGTGGGAGAGAATCCAGTCGGAGGAAGTTAGTGACCCATGACAGAGCAGTGTGGGGAATGCTGCGGCCCATGGGAGGAATTCAAGTCAGAGAAAGTTTGTGGAGGACTGTCTCCTGTGAGAGGGGGACCACGATGGAGTAGGAGGAACAAGTTTTGGACACTCCCCTCACTGAAGATGAAGGAAGTGGCAGCGCTGACTGCACCCCCCATTCCCTGCCCCTGCGCCACTGGGGGAGGAGGTAGAGATATCGGGAGCAGAGCTGAGCCCGGGAAGAAGGGAGGGGTGGGGGGAAGGTGTTCTCAAGATGTGGCAATGCTTCTCACTGTCCTACTCTGTTATGTGTTGTTAGTGTCTGTAATAAATGTATGGTTTTTTTTCTTCCCCTAACAAGTCTGCCTCTTGCTCGTGATCATAAAGGGGGATTTTCCCCCATCCCAGTCCTATCTTGAACCCCAAGCCTGGTTCTCTGTCCCTTCTCATTGCCGGAGGGGAAGGGAGAGAGAGCTGCTGCATTGTGGTTGGCTGCCAACCAGGCCTAAACCACGACAAGTATCAAAACATTATTATCCAAAATTATTCTTTTTAAGCCTAAAATTAATTCAAGAATAAAAGTATGTACATTAAACACCAGAGAAAAAATAAAACAAATAAAGCTATATTGATATTGTTACAATGCGGAGTAGTACTTGGTTGAATAAATGAAATTAGGAATGATGTGAAAAAAAAAATACAAAAACAAACAAAAAAACTTGAACCTTTTCCCTAACTTATGTGAGAATTAAAATTCAGGGCTCAAGAGCATTTCCAACCATTTTGATGTCACTAAATGTGAATTAAACATTACTGAATACAGTGTTGTGAATATCATGTATATGATACTGTTCATAAGGACTTCCATGTAGAATCCAACTGTATTTATGATCAATTAAAGTAGATTTGGGTCACGAGAACCAAACATTAAAACAACAAATTCCCCCCTGAACTTTGTCTCATTCCCACCCTCACCCTTCACACCTCCCGACTCCTCTGCCCCGCGGGGCGCAGGGGCCGGGGGTCGCGGCCAGCCCATCCCAGCCCCTCTGGGCCGCTCCTCCCTCCCCCCCCGGCTCCCTGCTCCAGCGCGGGCCCTTCCCCGGGCCGCAGTCCTTCAGGGACAACCTGCTCCCGCCTGGGCTCTCCACGGCCGCAGCTCCTGCAGGAAATATCCCCCCGCTGCGCTGTGGCGTGGGGCCCTCCCCGGGCTGCAGGGTGGGTCTCTGCTCCAGCGGGGTCTCTCCAGGGCTGCAGGGGATCCCTGCTCCGGGCCTGCAGCCCCTCCTGCCCTCCTCCTCCTCCGGCCTCGGGGTCCCTCTGCTGCTGCTCCCTCCTTGGCTTCTTCCTCCTCCTCTGCCTGGGCCGCCTTTGGCCCTTGCTGAAACCTGTTTTCCCCCCGGCGCCCCCAGCTTGGCTGAGGGGCTCAGCTGTGTCCTGCGCTGGGGCCGTTGGAGCCGGCTGGGACCGGCTAGGACCGGCTGTGTCCGGCCCGGGGCAGCCCCGGACTCTCCCCACACAGACCGCCCTGCACTGCACACCCACCCCTGTCAACCCCTGGGCAGGGATAACCCATACACAGGAACTTGACACCAGATGGACATGTAGTGGAGCTGAGTCCTCAACTCTCTCATGCTGAAAATTGTGTGGTTGTGAAATTCCCTTTGACTTTGGTGGGGCTAAAGCTGCATCCCTGTTTGTTTTGTTTTTTTGTTTTTTTTTGTTTTTTTTTTTTTTGTTTGGAGTATGGATCATATCTTGTACTTCTGTAAGTCTTGTACATCTTTGTCCATGTAGGCTTCATTGAATGAGGCATTACTTAATAGAAATATAGTATTCACCTAAAAATGGCATCAGATAAAAAGGCCTGAGAAATAACAACTTAGTTACTGCCTGTATTATGATCTTGCTTACATCCATCTACATGTAGTGTCTGGTCAGAGGAATTACACTTATTACAACATAATTTAAGATAGAATTTGTCCTGACATCCCCCTTGTGCAGTTCCTGATTTTGGCTCAGATCAGCATCTGGTTCATAAGCACCTTCCTGGTTGTTTCTTCTCTCTGATTTTTGCCTATGTAGTTGCCTCTTTGCCTTTCTGATCCAAGTCCCACAAGGCAGATTTCCCTTTCCTGGACTGCCATTCCCTGTTATACCTATGCTGCCATGAAAGCCTCTTCTGCTTTCCAAAATTTTCTAAATTCAGATTTCATGTTTTATTCTGACCACTGGCATTGCTTCTTTTTTGATCATTGCCAAGTCACTAAAACTCCTCAAAGATCCCCTCAAAGTCAAGATAAACAGCTTATCTGTGGGCCGTCATTCTCTTCTGTGGCATTACTCCAGGCTTTTAACCAGCTAGGTAACAAAAATTATGTTTTTGCCATTGTCAGGATATTACAGTGTATTTCAGACATCGCGTTGAGGCAACTGCTTTATTTGCTTGTATCTGAGTAGCCACAGCAGTACAGAGATAACAGCACAGCTATAAACAGCCACCTAAAGCTAACAGGGACATGGAGTGCCCAAGCAGAAATCTGTGCTGTTAATGTGTCATGAAGGGTCTCTACAGAAACCCATATCATAACTCTAATGATAAGACCATAAAATATGCTGCATAATTACTTTTATGGTGGAACGTGCAAGTGGCAAATTGTTATAAAGGAATGAAAAGTCTTCTGTTGCTAGTTATACTGCTTTGGAAGAAAAATAAATTGCAGAGACTTGCATGATGCCAAAAAAATCTTCAAGTATGTATTTTTCAAAATGTTCCAATGGAAGTTTGTAGCTGCAATTCAGTTTAGCTCTTCATGGAAGAAACAAAAAAAAAGGTAGAAAAAAAGATACTTTAGGGTCTCATTTTTACTGAGGTAAGAAATGTAATCTTAACCAAACTTGAGGGTGTTCTGTTGATGATTTTAGGCACAAAGACCACCTAAAAGCAAGAGAAGCATATAGAAAGGTCCTGTTCTTTACCCAAGATGCAAAAGTAGCCATAAAAGCTCCCGATAGAAAAAGAAGTTAATTAAAATTAAAAAAAAAAAAAAGAACTGGATTCTTTAAAAGGGACAGCGAGGCTGATCTCCAGAGCTCCCTCACTGAAGACTTGCCAAGGCGAGCAGCTCTGGTGCCAGCTCACACTGCAGCAGAGCACTGTAGCATCATGCACATGGGGGTTTACTGAACTGGGGCAAACTGAGAGGAGTGGAAAGACCCGCCAAAAGCTGTCAGCTTGCGCCACAGCAGCTGAGGAGACCTGGCTGGAGCTGGGAGCAATGGTGGCCAAGTTCCAATATATAGAAGACGCCCCTGGGGAGCACTGCTACCAGCATGGGCAAACAGGGCATGGTGCAGCAGTCTGCACAGGAAAGACACTGTCATAGCACTGTAACTCTGTCAGCTCAACCAGGGAGCAATGGTGTCCACCCAGCAGAAACCCCTGTCCTCTCTAAGCTCCGCACCCACCGTGACCGAGCCACCTTCGCAGACCGAGCTCCGGCGGGAACACGCTGCCAGCCCGGTGCCAGGCTGCAGGGTGGGCCCTGCCCTCACGGCTGCCCCGGCCGGCAGCAGGGAGCACACCCGCGGGAGGTGCCCAGGGAGAGGAGCTCCTCCGTGTAGGAGGTTTTTTTTGTCTTGATACCCCTCAGCCTCCTCCCAATTACCATAAAGACCTGAAAACAAGGGTATGAAAAAAGAATCAGCAGCTACTATGTCTCAACAGCCAAGAAGATGCATCTTCATGGGAGTGGGTGCACCTGCCACACCTACTCACCGGTAGGGTGGTGTGAGAAACAGAAAAGGCCTTGACACTATGTAGGCACTGCTTAGTAATACCAAAAATATCTCTGCATTATCAATACTCCAGCACAAATCCAAAACATAGTTGCATACTAGCTGCTATGAAGAAAACTAACTCTATCACGGCCAAAACCAACACAGGATGCATATGAAGAACCTGGGAAATTGAAGCACCCAGCTTTGACTTGATGCAAAAGAGCAAACAAAGTCAGAAGCTAGGAGCACATAGAAGGGAAATGAGGTGAAAAGATGATGAAAAAGATCCTTGTAGGAACATTTAGGATGGATGACACCAAAAATAATGATCTTTGTTGAGGCAGGAAAAAAACAATATTGCAGCCTTCAAGTATAGAAATAAAGAGAGCTCAGCTAGGAGCTGTTGTAGCCAGAGCAGAGGCCTGTGACATGTATAAATTATAATTGTGTTAATAAGTATGTGGTTTTAGCTTGCCTTGAATCGACATATAGGTATGATAAAATACTGTAGACAGCAATAGTAAGTATTTTGTAACAGTACTATGGCATAGGCAAATACAATGTTTAAGCACATTCAAGATAAGTGTATGAGTAATGTAATAAGGGGGCAAACAAGTATTTCTGTAGTTGCAATTAAGAGGCACGGGAAAGTATGTAAACAGCTACCACACAAGTATCAGGCTTTACAAGACAAAGAAGAAGGAATAAGATAAGCACAAGAGACAGCAAATAGGAAGAAAACCCCAACAAACAAACATGACTAGTAAAACCCAAAGCAGGAAAGAAAGTCCTGGGAGCAGATGAGATCCCCATCTACCCCCACTGGGAGGAGGGAGAGTAATATAAAACCACACGAATGAGCAAAGAAAATTAGGGAATATGTCTGGTTTTGTTTTGACTTACTTCATCAAAGAGGTCTCAAGACTGATCACCTTGACCTGGGAGACCAAGAACCATGAAAGTCTGTAGCCATTAGCACTATACAGCATCATTTCCATGGTAATGTATAGTCACAGCTAATTAGCAGAATGAGTGTTAAGGGATAGCAGTTTTAGTGATAAGTACAGATAGTGATTAACCATTAGCACAAAGTGTGTTGTTAATGAATGAATCTAGTGACATTTTCTTTAAAATTTGAAGCTGATCTGATTTATCAGTCTTCTAAAAACTTGTCTTGTGGTGGTCTCAAGTTTCCTAACTGATAAATACTTATACATTCATTAAAAAATACTTTCAGTTACAACACTATATTGTCTGGATGTATCTTTCCATTCCCTGAGGATTGGAGAAGTAGATGTTAATATTGACTTTGCATACTAATATGATGTTAATGGTGATGGTTTCCTTTTCCTTAATTTAGGAGACCACTTAGGGTCATTTGTATGTTTTTGCTAACATGCTTTTGCACTTTTTTCTTTATGCACTGGTCTGCAGCTCCATATTATATCCAAATATGCAATATATGGTGCCATTTATGTATTTTAGATAGTGCTTCTGTGTTCTCTTTGTTACCCCTAAAATCAGTTTTGTCTAGCTCCATGTCTGCACTTCTTTAACTGGCCAGTTGCTTATATCTGTGGAGTCTCTCAGTGTCAAGCCTGTGCCCCATCTCTTATCATCCCATGCTTATACCCCTCTCTGCCACATCGTTTTTTTCACTTCTCAAGGCCTCAGCTATTGTACTGGACCCACATTTCTCTATATTACATCATTGGTTCAAAATTGTAAAACTGTGGTCGTACCATACAGCAGTAAAAAAACATAAATCAGCCATAGCCACCTCATCAGAAGAAAAATTGTTATAGGTAAACCAAGTTAAAAGAAAGCTGCAGATAGGTCAAGAAATGTTCACACAGAGGCAGACAAGCCTTAGTTCAGAGGCCTTGCAAAATCAGCACAAAGCTTAGGAATGGCAATACTGTATTACAGGGCTACAGGGTAACAGATGTGATACAGCCAAGAGCAATGCAAATGGAATGTATCATTGCAGGTATTTAGCAGGGAAGTAAGAATCTATTAATGTCAGGGTGAAATCTCAGACAAGATACTTCCTGGAAAATGAGTGCAAATTCTTTTCAGCATATTTAATAAATACAAATTTAAATGCAGAAAAAAATTCCTTGGGTAATCAGGTGAATGAAGAATCTATGTTTCATGAGTAAATGTAAAGATTTTGGCTTGATTACTCTAGTAAAACAAAAGCTAAGAAGGGATGTGATTGCTACAGGTTAACAAGAAGGATGTGTGGGTGTGCATGTAGCAAAGGAAGGCAGAAAAGAGAGTACTACCAGTGCAACACAGCCTTGGCAAAACAGCAAATGAAAATAAGGTATTTGGAAATCAGAACAAAATGGCTAAATCTCAGGGTCATGTTACTTGGGAACAGCCTCTTGGGAAGGATTGCAGAGACAAGAAAATCTAACTTTTTCTGAAAATCCACTATATACTGGGACTTCATGAAACACTGCACTAGCCTTATTGCTCCAGACAGACCCTTCCAGTCCACAAGTCCACAGCTTTTATGACAGAGAAAGGAATTATCTTTATAGTGACGGCTAATGAGATTTCACAGAAATTAGTAATGAATGAAGGGTTGAGCAATGGATCCCCACAGTAAAAAGACAGTTCTTAGAAAAGGTTTATCTGGTAGGAGTTAATGAACTGATGTGATCCTTTAAACTACCTAGGGTCATAATACTTTTAAAAAATTGTAAGGGAAGTTGTTTGATTTATTTTAGTTTGGATTGTTTGTCTCAATTTCTACCTGGAATTAGAATGGATTATTTTTTTTTTTATTTAACCAGATTTTAATTGAATAAAATGAAACAAAAAGATTTAATGATTTTGAGTTTTAATGTTTTTTCATAAACACTAATTTTTTATTTACCTAAAACTACTCTTTAAGATTTCAGTAATTAAAGTACAACCTTTGCATTTCAATTTTATATTTTTTTCTCTATGTATAACTTGCTGACCCATCTTAATAGTATTTTAAACAGTCTATTTTATTCTGACATTTAACTTAGTGAAAGTCTAACTGTTAACTATTAGTTAACTACTGAGTATCTATTTGTTACTACCAGCTGGCAGGATTTATCTTCTGTTCTTTTTAGGTCACTGTTTCTTGACTTTGCCATTGACAGAAACTAAAGGAAATTGGAATTTCAGGTGCAGTTAAAACATATTCACTTAAGCCATAAGTTATGTCACTATGCAGTAATATCTCAAATCTTCCAGCTAAACCACAATTTAGGTTAAAAAAAAAAAAAATCATAAAAATTTCAAATATAAGGCTTGTGATATGAGAAGTGAGAGATTCGAGTAATGTTGGATATGAAAAACAGAGGCAGCCAAGTAGGAAAAATGCATGGTCAGCTGTTGATCCTACATTTTAATATGTAACACGCAAATCATAGTAGTATTTCATGGTGTCCTTGCTTTTGGCACTGAGTAACAAATCCTATTTGAGTGATAAACTTATTATCAGTATAGGAAATAGTTTGATGTAGAGAAGAAATAATGTTTCAATTAGTGCAAAGTTGCATCCACACATTCTGATTTAATAAATACAATATTTCTAATACAGACATGTTGTCCTGCCAGTAATACAGATAGTATAATAAACTAATAAAAAATAAGTATAAATTTACAATAACATTTTAAATGACATGTTAAAATTCCCTAGTAAAATATCAACATTCAAATATGATTTTCCTCAAAAGCCAAATATTCTATAAGTTTAGTTTTACTGGTGGCTTTTAAAAGATTAAACATTTCTTATTTGGAAGTAAAACATCAAACTGTCAATTGTTCATGACACAAATTCTAAATTTCATTCAGTTGTGATTTACATGTTTTTTATAGAGTTTTTCTGAATACCTTTGTCTAGCATATATGATTATTTTCTCATATTTCTTGGTAAAAAGCATTTTTATGTATAGTAGATGTAAAATTATGTAAGGACACATAACGTATCTCCTTTTAGTTGAAGCATAACTTGTTTAAACAAGGTTTTGTTATTGTTTGTTGTTTACTTTTCATACCACAGTACCATTCGTGCTGGGTTTAAATTTCACAGTGTGAACTTAATTTATGCAAATTCTGACTCATCAAAAATAACCAATAGTTTTACTGTTTTAGGTATTTATTTGCACTTTTTTCTTTTTCTTTTTTTTTTTTTTTTTTTAATAACATCTTAGCTCCTCTTCAGATATAACAAAGAAATACTAAGCTATACTAACTTCCACATTCAAAGACAGGGAACAAATAATAGGGAGATTTAATGAGTTGCCAAGGTCAGATATCAAATTTCTAATAAAGATGACAAATTAAATTGTCAAGTATCCTAACCAGCCTGTAGTAATTATGAAAGGTATTCAAATAATAAAATATAAATATATTTCTTTTTTGCTTTCATCTTGCATTTCCCTTATTACAACCCTTTATAGATATGTAATAAATAACATACTCCATTTGGCTCATCAATATATACACTTATGCCCATGTAAAGTGATTCAAGAGGCACAGACCCTGAAACACATAACTGGGATGTGAAAACTGTTATGAGAAACTGAGTTCCACAGTGATAATGTTTTGCGTGTTTTATAATGCCCCTAGTTCTAGTTGGAGTAACTTCTTTTCCTAACACTGGGAATTCCAAATTTTGTTGACACCACTCCCATTCTTTTCAGCATGGTTTTGCTGGACTTCTTCAGTGCAACTAAACAGGTCAAAGTCTACCCTCTGAAAGTCCAAGGTAGAAGTTCTGCTAACCATCCTCCTTACTTCTGTGAGGATCAACAACTCTATCATTTCATGATCACTGTGCCCAAGATGGCCTCCAACCATCACATCACTCACAAGTCCTTCTGTGTTTGCAAATAACACATCCAGCAGGGAGCCTTCCCTAGTAGGCTCACTTACCAACTATGTCAGAAAGTTATCTTCCACACACTCCAAGAACCCCCTAAACTTTTTTCTCTCTGCCGTATTCTATTTCCAGCAGACATATGGTAAATTTAAGTCCCCCATGAAAACAAGGGCTAGTAATCATGAGATTATTTCACCTGCCTCTTCATCCTAGTGAGGTGGTCTATCACAGACTCCCTGCATGAACTCTGCTTTGTTGGCCTTTTCCATGATTCATACTCATAAACACTCAACGCTTTCATCACCATCATCAAATCTCAGACAGTCAAAATATGCCCTAAGATACAGAGCTACCCCACCACCTCTCCTTCCTTGCTTATCACTTCTGAAGAGTTTATTACCCTCCATTGAAGAACTCCATCTGTGTAAGTCATCCCACCATATTGCCGTGATTGCAACTATATCATAGTTTTCCAGCTGCACAATGGCTTCCAGCTCATCCTGTTTGATGCCCATGCTGTGTGCATTAGTGTAGATGTGCTTCAGCTGGGCTAGTGATCCTGCCACCTTTACTGGGGAGAAGCGCTAATTCCTATGGGACTGTTCTCAGGTGCTTCCATGGTTTGTAATACTCAGCAACCTTTACATCTTTGTTGCCGTGTGGATCTCCACCCCTTATCTCCACTGAGATGGCTAAGGTGCTGTGTCCATCAGTACAGGGACATTTCAAATGTGCTCCAGTGTACTCAGCACATCATGGAACAGACAGAAATACCTTGCTAGCACACTGCCCCTCAAACATTGGCATGTCACCCATAGGCTTATCTCTAGCAACCCTGGTTTTATTCCTTTCCCCCTTCAGATCTAGATTAAAGCTCTTTTGATAAGCCCTGCTAACTCCTGCACAAAGTTAATTTTCCAGCCTTGAGACAGGTGTACCCCATCTGTCACCAGCAGGCCTGGTGTGGTGTAGACTGACCCGTGATAAAAACCCCCAAAATTCTGCCAGTGACACCAGTCACGGTGCCAGGTATTAAGCAGCTGGGTCTGTTTCTTTCCTCATCATCCTCTGCAGCTGGAAGAATAGATGAAAACACTACTTCTGGTCATGATTGTCCCAAGGCCCTGAAGTCTCTCTTGATCACCTGTGACTTTTTATTGCAATTTCGTTGCTGCCTACATGAAAAAAAGAATAACAGATAATAATCTGAGGTCTGTACCAGGGTAGGAAGTCTTCTCATCACATCATTTACCCAGGCTCCAGGTAGGCAGCAGACTTCCCTAAGAAGTGGGTTCAGTGGGTGTATTTTGCCTTCTTTTCCCTCAAGAAGGGAGTCTCCTATGACAGTGATTTGTCTTTTTTTCTTTATGGAAGTGGTTTTGACGCAGGGAATAGGCCAACTTAACCTTGTCGTCTCCTCTAACCTAGATGAACCATCTTCCTCGTCATCATTCAGTTCTACCTGCAGAGCCTTGCACCTGTTACGCACCTGAGAAAGGTGAGAGAGTCACAGAGGAGTAGCATCTGCTGCACCAGGCAGGAAATTGTTGCCATTGTCCCCTAATCCCTTAAACCACCACATTCTGCTGTGTGGGGAGAAGATAGGGAAGACCAAGCAGATGAGGCCTTCTATAGACAGCTAGGATCAGCCTGAATTTCACAAGCTCTGGTCCTCATGGGAGACTTCAACAACGCAGATATCTGTTGGAGGGACAATAGAGCAGGGTATAAGCAATCCAGGAGTCTCCTAGAATGTGTTGATAACTTTCTTCTCCAAGTAATAGAAGAGACAACAAGTAGAGGTGCTATGATGCACCCTGTTCTCACTGGGACTGGAAAGGAGTATGAAGCTCAAGGGCAGCCTTGGATGAAGTGATCATGAAATGGTGAAGTTCAAGATCCTTAGGGAAGCAAGGAGAGCATACAACATGCTCACAACCCTGGACTTCAGGTGAGCAGATTTTGGCCTCTTAAGGGATTTACTTGTCAGGGTACCATGAAATAAAGCCCTGGAGGCAAAAGAGGCCCAAGAAAGCTGGTTGATATTCAAGGATCACCTCCTTCAAGCTCAGGAGTGATGCATCCCAACAAACAGGAAGTCAGGCAAAAATGCCAGGAGACATGGATGAGCAAGGAGCTCCTGGACAAGCTTAAACACAGAAGGGAAGCTTACAGAGGGTGGAAAGCTGCTTGTATTCAGGTGATATGTGAGAGGGGGTGATACAGATTACTGATTGCCATGCCAGTGGACCCCAGCCACCTTAAACCTCCTATTAGAGGACTCCTAGATGCTTTAAAGATACATGTCCAGCCCTCCAGAGAAAGGGTGCAGAGGACCATCAAATGCAATCAGTAAAACCTTCTGACTCTGCCCACATATACATTAAGGTGGGTGAAACTGTTACATTATATGGTTGCTTATAGGCATGAGATAGGGGATGGACTGACCTGGGTGGTGTCATGGATGGAAATTGGAAGGTTCGTCAAATCTGCCAAAAACTCCACCACAAGCGGACTCCTCCCTGAGAGTTTTAACTTCCCTAAGGTAGGCCAGGTCAACCTTATGATCCACAAAGGAATGATCTTTGGTGAAAGGTGTTGGTATTGGGGCCACCCTAAGCAGTGTTACATGGGCAGTCCACCAATCACATTTTGCTGTGCTTGCACATGTGGCTTTTTCTTTACCCATTAAACTGTCTTTATTTCAACCCATGAGTTTTCTCACTTTGACACTTCCAATTCTCTCCTCCATCCTATGAGGTGGGAGGGAGTGAATGAGAAGCTGGATGGTGCTCAGTTGACAGATGGATTTAAACCAAAACACACTCTTAACCCATGCTTGCTCAGTAAATAATTGACAACTTCCTACTCCAATATACTTTTATAGACAAAACGTACCATTCAGCAGATAGATTTTCAAATAAGTATTTTCTTATTTTTTCCTCATAATTTCCCCTTGGTTAACAGAAGCTCCTGTAAGAGTAGAGATTTAGGGATGCTTTTGTCCTCAAAATCACAGTTATTCTGTGATGTCTACAAAAGACTTAAGGTATGCAGCTGAAATAGCTGAAGGACTATTACTTCTAATTATTGCCTGTTTTTTTGACTGATACCTTCTTTCCTTTTGTTTCTTTTTCTGTCTCCCTCTGTGGTCTCTGAGATTCAGATGGAAAAGCCCTTACCCTTAAGAATACTGTCTTGCCCTTATAGTTTGTACAATGAAGTGTTAGTCTAAGATTTTTGACACTATCTTGGTGAAAATAATAGGCTAAAATAATAGATATATTATCTACAGAAAACTAGTTATACTGTTATAATGGCATAGAACTATAAATACATAGATGATAGATTTACAAGTGACACATTATTTCTACTGCCTGGGAAAACAAAATTAAAGAATTTTAGGTATAAATTAGTTTTCATCTGTCCCTTAAGAATGAGTTAATATACCAGGGAGGGCTGTAACAGTCCTTACAGAGCAGTCTGGTGAAATCTGTGAATAGATGGTTGTAACTGCCACTGTGCTCAGACCCAGAACTGCAAGTTCTTTTTGTCAGGTAAACTGGGAAGGTACAGAGATGTAGAAGTGGCAGATCCGGTGTTATTTACTATTTGATAAAACAACTTCTTGTTGAAAATCTATTTTCTGGTCTGTACAGAAAAAGATAATGACAAAAGAAGGAGAAAAAAAAAAAAAACACCAAAACAAAACAAAACAAAAAAAAAAAAAAAAAACAAAAAAAAAAAAAACAGGAAATGAATAGAAAGAGCAGTGAAAGCTTCCTTTCAGCTTAGCCAAGCTTATTGAATTTTATGAATGAAGCCTCCACAGTTTTTCTTTCTTTCAGTTTCTGTGCTTGCAGCAGGGTTAGCAGGTGGGATGTCCCCTATGGATAAACTCTTGTCCTGAAAGGATGCTGAGAAACAAGGGGCCATTTTGAATTTCTGTTTTAATTTGTCTCTTTTTTACCAAACCGTTTGTTACTTTGTAGTTGCCTCTTACTTCCAACATGCACAGTATGCTTACAAGAAGTTAATGAAATTAATATTACTCTTAAAATTAGGTACAAGAGTGTTTGCAAGAATGAGAGTTATAAATCTCAGTCTTTCTCTGCCCTGGGTTAAATTTTGTGTGGTGACTTTTTGTTCAAAACTTATGTCTGGAAGAATTCATCAGGGTTTTAGTATAAAAGCTATGCTGGAGCAGGTAAAGACAGGCCTTATTTAAAAATCAGTTTATATGTTACATTTTTTATTTATTAATATTACCCCTAAATTCCTGGTGTAATAACTTAAAATCTGGAAGGTGGGTAGTGTGAAAACAACAGAAATGCTTCAGTCTGCAGCATTGTAAACTGTACTTCATGTAATTAACTTAAAGGTGTTCAAACTTGTAAGTCAACAGTGTGTTGTTATTGATATAATAATAGTAATATTAATAATGTTAGTAATCATAACAGTGCTCCCTCAGTTGCACCTGGATCAAACATGTGTTCATGGACTAGTGAAGAGAGGTAGCTAATTAAAGTACTATGAGAATGGTGCAGGATTGTATTCTTGACCTCATTGACAGAGCCAGCCAGAAATACAAAGCATTGATACCTTACTACCCTTTTCCTGTATTACCTCTTCCTGCTTAACCTGTTCCTGTTTTTGGTTGGTTGGTTGGTTTTTGTTTTTTGTTTTATTTTTTTTTTAAAGATGATTGCCACCTTTTTCATATAAAAACTTCACCTCTCAGCAATTGTGACTATGGTCCTTGTATTCTCACAAGCCTGGTGTTATCTGCAGGGTTATGCACTTGTCACAGTACTTCCACAAAGCTGTCTGCACGGTGTGTAACCCTGCATCCTAGCTACAAAGACTGTTTTTAATTCTCACTGAGTCTCCATTCATTATATTAGGTTAATTGACATTTCAGATATCCAGCATCTCCTGGCTCAGGGTGGCACATAAGAAAACATTCTGCAAATAATTGTTCTTATTTTTAAGGAAAACAGTGACTTTGACATAAAAAAATACAAGCCTTGTACATCAAATGATGCATGAAGGAAAGGAAATGCTGATAAAGCAGCTTGAAATGGAAGAAAACTCAGATAAACCAGCAGCTGTAGCATTTTGAGATCTACTACTTATATAGGCCATTTTTTTTTTTTTTTTTTCCAAATTGCCTTTCTCTGAAGTCTCTTTTTTCAGACTCTGTTCAGTATGGCTTTTCTTCTGAGTAGAGCTCTCAGCACTTCGCAATACTATTTGATAGGGTCAGACTTTCAAAGACAGCTGCACAGTGATCTCCATTAGGAATTGGGTATCACAGATCTGAGATTCAGAAAAGAGAATGAACTAATCTAATCTGACTTCTATTACAGCACAGAGCACAAAAAAAAAAAAAAAATAATGTAGTGACAACATTCATAGCTGTAAATTAAACAGTGGATCTTAACTCTCAATATTGTTAAACTAGAACTGTCCCTCAAGTGATTTTGTCCTGTGCTAACTGGTATGTTCCCAAAACGTTTCTGGACCTCAGGAGTTAGGAAAAATCCATCTTGGCTTTCAGTCTCCTAATTCTGATCTGGTTAAGTAATTTTTTTTTACAGAGACTGCCTTCCACCCCATTTAGATACAGACTTCAGTGTTTAATTACTTCTATTTATATTGCAATTTTGTTTTTCTAATCTGAATCTGTCTGACATTTAAAGTCCTTCCCTTTGTATGAAAAGGTATAAGTTTTAACAGTCAATGAAACACAGAAATGGAAAAAAAATATAGCTCGAATATCAATATTCTGACATTTACAACTTTTCAGCTTGAGAAGTGCATCACCAAGGGGGTCTTGGCAGCTTGACCATTTGCAACTTTCAGATTTAGTTTGGATGAAACACTAGAACTTGCACTGATGGGAAAAGACCTAAATTTTCAGGGTGAACATAATGAACAGCCTCTTGGATCTATATTACAAGGATATTATTTTCCCACAGAAAATTATTTGTTCCAGTATAGTATATCAAAAACAATATTGCTACTGAACTTGATATAATGTTTGCAAGCAGAGATATAATAATATTAATTTCAGGTTTCTTTGCTTTTTTCCTCATCAACTATTTTCAAAAGTTTATTTTGTCACCTATTAGCTCTTGGAAGCAAATGTTGAACAGCACAATGTTGTACAAAGTCTAGAAATAACAGGAAATGAATTATTAGCAACAGAGCTAAGGAGATTTGACGTCTCAAATTACTTACCTGAGGAGTTGCTATAACTTTGTTTTCTCTGTCATTTAACTTCTCTACTAGATCTGCATCACCTGTCATTGTTTCTTTGAGCAAGCTGATCACTCAGGTGGGTGCCTGCAGGTTGAATAGAATTCTTCAATCAAGCATGAATGTAATGCCTGGGAAAAAGCACAAAGGGTACTGAAAGTTTAAAAGAACTCCTTTGAAAATTCTGTTTGCTAAAAAAGAACATTTTCTATCAGTAATATTCAGCAAATTCTTACACTCACCTTAATAACTTCCCCTAAATATAGATACAGAGATAACAACAGAGATAGCTAGGTAAAGGGAGCTATATTCATGTTTGGATCTCATTTCATTGCAATGTCAGTAGTTTAGCCTTAGTATTTATTCATATTGTAATGCACTCTATTGCCTCATAAAAAATTTAGAAATGCCTTATTAATATTAGTATTGTTAATTCATGTTAGTTATGTCAAGATCTCACCTTTGTTTTCATAATAATGGTCAGAATTTACAGTTTATTTTTATATAAATTTGTTAATCAACTCTTACTGTCACTAAACAAACCTTCACTTCTTCAGGTTCCTAGTTCCCACCCTGGTATATCAATAAGGATTGCAGCTAACCCATGTGTACAGTTACCCAACTTACAGAATTATTTTCCAAATGATACCATACATTTATTAACATTACCTCCAGAGGTAAAAGAAAACTGTATCTTCTTAGAAATGATCCTATGAAAATTACTCAGAGATCTAGGATTTTCACTGAGGTTTTTTTGTTTTGTTTTGTTTTGTTTTGTTTTTTTCTGTTCTTTGTATGTGGTGACAGCCCTATCTATATCCACTACTTAGTCAACAGTCAACCACTCTGAACACATATAGCCAGACCCACTAGACTTGTCACTTATTTCTCCATCATATTTCCTTTATTGCTCCAGGAGACACTTAAAGCCATCATATAAGAAAGCATAAACTAACTCTAGTCAAGAATTGGCTTAGCAATTTTCTTCTGGGATGGGCACATGGAGTACAGCTTGCTTTTTGGAATAAACCAGATTGCATCAGCAGTGATCATCCCCCGTCTGCATAACACTTGAGTTCTTAAAGCACTAAAATTAGATGATAATAATAATAATGATAATGAAGATGACAATTATAATAATAATATTTTATAATTAATAATATTAGTCTTTTTTGGCACCTGGATGGCTAACTGTCATGATGCTGAAGGATCCCAGGAAGTCCTTCTCATAGTGAGCCAAGTAAAAGTATTATTCATCCTCATATGGAGATGTCAGGTAATGTGCAGTCAGAAAACTAAGTCATGCTAATTGTTGTTTATAAAAGAAAGATGACTTAATCACCCTACTATGATCAGCAGTAGTAAACCCAGAGACAGTCATTTCTCATTTCTGACTGAGGCTTTTTTGTATTGGTGCATCCAGAGCACTCAGACCAGTGTAAAATGTTCTCTGAGAATTATATATTGTCTGAATACGATGGCCTTTGGGATAAAGGCAGAATTTAGGCTTGTTGGATATCCATATTCAAAGAGGTATCATTAATGGTTAGTTATCAGAGTATGCTCAGTGATGTTTCATTAGGGTTTTTTTTCTGGGTCTGCTACTATTTGTTTCATTAATAACCTGATTGAAAAAATATAGGGTATGCTTGTTAAATCTGCTGCTGACACAAAGCTGAAAGGCACTGTAAGTGTGTTGGATGATATGATTGTAATTCAAAATTATCTTGATGAACTAGAGCAATGACCTGAGAAAAAAAAGAATATTATTTATTATTTTTTTATAAGCGCAGCGTACCAGACCTAGTAGCTGCACATATATTATACATATTATATATAATATATTTTATATATATTATATATAATATTATATATAATATATTATATATATATGTATAATGGCTGTGGAGCGTGGTTCCATAGGAAGTGATGTAAGGATTACAGAGAATCAAAGGTGAAAAAAAGGGTTAATGTCATACTCTTGCAAAAAATCCTGAATGTTATGGAACTGTATATAAATGTGATTACACTCTGCTTATGTTTTGGGCATAAAGCTACAAATTAAACCTTCTAGTTTAGTTGTCTGGCTCTGCCTTCACATTCACTTGATTCTTATGCTCCCATGTTTAACAACTACTTAGCTGGTATTGTCAATATGAATGATTTAGCACAGGCTAAAAGACACCTGCTGTCAAATTTGAAACTAAATCTCACTGTTAAATTAGTAATTTTCTTTCCAGAGTGAAAAAAAAAAAAAAAAAAAAAATCAGTTGGAATACTATGTCTAGTTTTGGACCTCACATTTCAAGAAGGTTGTGGGTCTATTGCAGACAGAACTGAGGATATCATGACGAATGATTGAACTGGAAAACAAAACTACCTATGAAAGCTGAGAAAACTGAAACTTAAAAATTAATTATGATTTATAAAATATTTCAAAACAGTCCTCAGACACACAGAATCATCTGAACAGAGAAAAGAATATTTTTTCCTCCTTATCCATCTTTCCTAGAATAGGAAATAATGGGGTCAGGATAATGTAACAGGGAAATTAATTGCCCTGGATGCTGTAGAGTCTCCATAACCGAAGGTGTATTTTCCATCTGTCATGAATAATGTAGATATAATCCTGCCTTGAAATGAAGGGATGAATTTCAAATATATTTGAACCCCCTCCAACCACAGAATTATACAATTCTAATTCGCAGCATTCTGACACAAGTGATACAGATCTTCATCAAAGATCTTTTAAATAACTTGATTACACCTTAATGGGGATCATGTGATAGCTATGAGAAAAAAGTAATTTTAAATTTTTTCACAAAGCCCTTTCATATTGCTTCAGTACTTAAAGCATAAAGTTTTTTCTGTATTTTGCTAAAGATCATGGACTGTATGTGTACTGAACCATTTCATGCATGGAATGCAGTCTTATCTTGTAAGACTATATATATATCACTGTTGTGTTGTCCAACAATTTAGGAGGTGATTCAGAATACTGTGACTTATATCAGGTGCTAATGGCATTTAGACAGACAAGATACTCTCAGCTGCAGCTTGATTGAAAAATCAAAGTCAGGGCCACTCTTAAGACAAGATCTTTAATGACTCAGAGAGCAACAGATAGACCATATTTATCTACAATTTATCTATCATATCCTGGGATGCATCAAAAGAAGTGTGGCCATCAGGTTGAGCGAGTTGATTCTGCCCCTCTGCTCTGTCCTCGTGAGACCCCAGTAGCAGTGCTGTGCCCAGGTCAGTTGGGGTGCCCAGCATAAGAAGGACATGGACCTGTTGGAGCTAGTCCATAGGAGGGCCACGAAGACAAGTTGAGACAGTTGGGGTTGTTCAGCCTGGAGAAGAGAAAGCTCTGTGGAGACCTTATAGGGGTCTTCCAGTACTTAAAGGGGGCTACAGGAAAGAAGAGGAAGGACTATTTACTAGGGCATGTAGTGACAGAACAAGGCGTAATGGCTTTAAACTGAGTGTAGATTTAGATTAGATATAAGAAACAATTTTTTTACTGTGAAGGTGGTGAGGCACTGGAACAGGTTGCCCAGAGAGGTTGTGGCTGCCCCCTCCCTCAAACTGCTCAAAGCCAGGTTGGACGTTTGAGTAACCTGGTTTAGTGGAAGGTGTCCCTGCCCAAGGCAGGCGGGGTTGGAACTAGATGATCTTTAAGGTCCTTTCCAACCCAAACCATTCTATGATTCTATGAAAAGAAAGCATTAAACTTTGCAGGATTTTGTATTCAACTATAGAAACTTGGGTTTATTGTTATATCAGTGACATAGTGTCATGTTCCTTTCCATAATCTGTATTTGAGCTTTGTTTCTGTAAATGATATAATTAATTTTATTGAGAATGAGTGATGTCAGAGCATGATGAGATATGACACAAGACAGCTGAATGCATATCATGCCATAGTGAAGTTTACCATACCATAGTGAAGTTTACCATGCCAAGTGAGTTTAGACTAAATATAGATGTATTGTGTTTAAAACCGTAGGTATGATCATACAATTAACACTGACCATGAGCTTTACTCAGCAAGAACCTCAACAATCAGTAACAGTTGAAAATCCCTTCAGCAGAGTTAATTATAATAACAAATCTGAGGACAGAAATCAAAATTACAAAGATTATATTCTAAGAAAAAAAATAAATGCAATAAATTAATTATATTATTATTTTATCAAAATGGCTCCAAGGAGAACTAACAATTTATTTTAACTAGATTTTTAAAAAGCCACAAATTTCTAATATTGTTTTTTTTAGCTGATACTTACCAAATTTTTATCTAATTGCTTGGTACTAATTGCTTAAGTTATTGAGCTGCACATATCTGAATCTGCATGAAAGTTTCTAAAAAACAAAGCAGGAATTATAAATAAAATCAATAAATTATTGTATAAAATTCCTAGTTTATATCTGTTAATAAAATATGCCAGTATTATATTGTAATTGTCTAGCCCTCCATATTAAATATGACTTTTTGTAATCTTTGCTTAAACTTTCCTCCTCACATGTGTATATTGCCAGAGAAGTTAAGACTCTGCTGTGCAAGAATATTAGAATCTACATATATATACACACACTTAATTTTAACAAGAACATATAGAAAAATGTTATCTGCAGGAACAAAAAGATATTAAAAATTTTCCAGTATAACTATTTCACAGAAAGAAGTGTGAATATTTGCCTATATATATTTTAAAAAACCCTCACATTATAAGTAAGAAATGAAAAATATTCTTGACAGTGACTGACTCATACAGGTGCACACTAACTAATTTTCTTACCCTAAGAAATATTTGCAATTTCAAAACAAGTTCTTCCAAAATCAGGATAAAAAGTTAAACTTTCAGATATATATACATGCTAAAAAATGTTTTAATACATGATTTGGTGTAACTGAAGCATTTCTATACTTTCTGTGTATTTTTTATCTGATTAGTTGTTAGTGTACATTCCAACTTGCCATTATAAAAAGAAGCTTGAGAAAAGTCGTGATTAGCAAAAGCAGAATAATTGGTTTAGACAAACTGGCAATTAGCAGTGAAAAAAAATCTGAATCATATCCTCCATCCACTTTGCTGAAGTCTGTGTTGCTTGGCTGTTATAGAACTTGACACAGTGATGTCTTAGTCCTTGATGGGATGTACTGGGGTCCTCTGTAGAATTAGTGACATTGAAGTTTTTCTGTAAATGCTCCTTTCTGTGCAATTGCTCAACCGTTAGGATAAATTATTCTCTTAACAAGTTCATATTGGCTGTCAGAAATATTATTTAATGTATTTTAGGAAAGAAGAAGCTGTCTTTTGAACTAATTTTTGTATCATGTAGTCTGGTGGAAGTTATAGCAGAGATTATGCGTTATGTCTTCTAGGATGGTGGAAGCACTCATCTCTGTGTGTATCAGAGGGCTGTGATGCCAACATTATGCCCTATACAACACAATCCAGTCCTTGTGTTGAGCTATAGGATATCACACAAATCATTTATTTCATTATTCAAAATGGGAGGCTTGTGAAAAAAACAGCCAAATGGCAGAAATACATCTGACAGGTAACAGTAATAGTGAAGGTTGTCCAGCAGGCATGGATGATGCCATTCTGTCTCAAGGTGGAAGACAGATGTATGGTGTCTCTGTGAAGACATTTATGAAATGATTCGATGAAAATAACTTACCAAAAATGGTCACAACAGAGCTTTGCCCAGATATTCAAGTACATTAGGGGTCTTGAACCAGAGAATAATTGACATAATGTTCCTGAATGGAATGGGAGTGAAGAAAACAAATAAATCATAATGTTCTTCTGTTTGTTTTGGTTGGTATTCTTTTTCCTTTTAAGGAATTCTGAATCTGACTGTTAAGTATACCTATGTCCTAATAAAAACATCACAATAGTAATAATTCTGTGCTGATTGGATTATCTGTCACTAATTTTGGCTTTGATGGAAAAGTCAGTGTGCTTAATTGTCAGATTTATCCCATCTGAAATGGCAAAATTAATAGCAGCAAAAAGCTGAGAAATAAACAAACATGTTGATTTTTTACTTTCTTATTTCCCTTGTAATCTGTGATTTAAAGACTAATGTCTATCAGTCACACAAGTCAGACACTTCTGTAGGGCAAAACCAGAAAGGGCATAAATGAATTGCAAATAAGCGTATGTTAGATATCATCTAAAAGCTCTTATAAATATTATGTAAGGCAGAGACCTTAAATTATGTAGATGCTACAAGTGACCATTCCTCACATTTTTTTTTTTTTTTTTATTTTGTAGATAGATGGAAGAATTCAACGGGGTCAAAACACAGGGCTCATGTCTACATATGTGTATGTGTATATTTGTATGCTTACATGTGTATGAATATGTATTTACTTACATACACAAAATTCTTGGTAAAAAATTACTTTTTACTTACAGTTTCTATTTTATTGTGTGGTGACGTACATTTGCATATATATGTTTGCATACATACCTACTTATATGTGTATGAGTTGTATAAGGTTCTCCGATGATACTAGAAAAGTAAAAGGCAAAAGAAATCAGGACAGAGATCTAGAGAAAGAAGCCACAGGTGAGTGACAAAAGTCTTTGGGAAGTGCTGAATGCTGAAAACACACATGGAGTCTTGTTGTGATGCATGGTAGCTTGCTCTAGTGAAGTACCAGGTAAAATGCTGTTTTTATAAAGTAACCGGTTTATGTTTCTGCTCTGATTAATGCAGCTAAACTGATCCTGGTACCTGTGGCTACAATAGCGGAGATGTCATACCCTGGTTGGATTCAAATACTTATTTCTAGAAAGGGGAGTTTATGAAGGGAGCTGTTATTTTAATTTCTGGTTTGGCTTTTTCTCTTTTCCCGATTTGGAATTTATTTCTAGGTGTGCAGGATTTTTTTTTTTTTACTTAATTGATTTTAAAAATATCATAAAAGCTGTTTAGCTAGATTTCACAATCTAACTGTTTATCTTGCTATTGCAGTGAAATACAGAAACAGTCCTACTATGTTTAAATGTCTGATGTGTGTCAAAAGAAATATGGTATTGCTGATAATCAGTGAATTCTTGATTAATGTCTCTAATTTAGTCACCATGGTTGAGTTTAGGCTTCATCTTGCCACCTAATTCACTTCACTTTCACCTCCTGTCACCACCTCACTTCTGGGATACCCTCCGCTGCATTCTCTGGACCCATGGAATAAGTTTCTCTGATTATTAATTCCTCTTGGTCTTTAACTCTTGCCCAGCAATTCCCAACAGGCATCTAGAGCAGAAATATCAGACAAATGTTTTGCAAGATCTGTTTCCTGAATTTGAAGAGGTGGCTTTCATCATGATCAGATATTTTGGGTTAAGATATAGCTTGGATGAACATGAACTCTAAGCATCTTAATGTTTTAAGCTTAGCCAGCTATCAATCTTACACTAAAAAAGAAATATTTTTTACAATAAGAGCCTAAATAATTCATGCAACTTCTGTCAGCTCTAAAGTGGGACTAACATACAGAATTTTAAGAGTTGAATTTCGATTAATTGGCACTGAGTTAATTTGGGAGCTGTCTACATGAACTTTGACTGATCTTACGGATATTTTAATTTACCTGAGCTTTGGTTCTCTATCTGTGGAGACTGCAGGACTCTGGAGCAAGGGTGCTGTTAAAATGATATATAGAGCCCTGCAGTGGGCACAATCAATTTCTAGGTCACCTTTTGTAAATTATTGTACTAGGAATAGCTATTTAAATTTGATAAGAATTAACAGAAATTGGTGGGGCAAGAGCCATGATATTACAAGAAAGCAGCTCAGCTTCATCTCTATGCAGGTTATTAATGACACAGACCAAGAATTAACCAGCCTCACACTCTGACAAATCAGTAGAGATTAGAAATAATTTTCCTATCATAATTAGCTACTTATTTGCCATCATTACCATATTTAAAAGCCCAACACACAGAATACCTACTTTTGATTAAGCAAATACTTCTGTTTTGAATATCTAATAATAATTATATGGCATTTCCATTTATTATGAAAGGGAATTTGGGTGATTAAATGTATTCTGAAAATAATTAAGCGGAAATTTTATTTCTAAAAATAAATAAACTAAGATAAAGTGTTTTGCAAAGGTTAAAGCTCTTAGCTGGAAGATTCTCTTTCTCATATAATTGACCTAAAAGATAAAGATAATACATTACAGCAGATGATGTTTTCTGTCTGTGCCTTTAAGTAAAATATCTAGGAGCAGCAGAAGGACAGTTTAAAAATCCAGATGGTGAAATTTTAAAGGAAGAAGGCTAAAATGCACATTTCCCTAACCTCTCATATTGGAGTGTTCAAGAATACAAATGTAAACTGCAAAGACTTTTTCTTTGTGAATCACTGCTAAAAATACTCTTTAAGACTATCTGGAATGGATTCAAGGTTGTAACTGAATGGCCTAAATATACGTATCTAGTGCAGCTTGACATGACCTGGAATATCAAAGTCATCTTCATGGCGTTGGTGGCTACATCAGACCTACAAGAGACATAAGCCCTTTTTCAGAACAAAATATAGGTGAAGTATATGACCTGCGGATCTTGGATTCTACCAAACATCTGCATTTGGAAAACTGAATCTCATTTTAACATATCTGCAACAAAGATCAACATCTCATTTAGTGTCCTTCAAGTCTGTTTCTTGTCACTGGAAATAAAAGAGGCACTTCTAAGGGTGGGATTCCTCTGACCTATCATGGTAGAGTCTTTTTTTTTTTTTTTTTTTCCCCACTTAGCCATAGATATCTTTCTAATAAAGATTTATATCTGCTGCATCTTGCTCATGACATTTACAGCTAGTGTCTGTGCTTTGGAAAAAGTTCAGAGAAGATCCTGAAGAATGATACAACTTGTGATCCAAGTTAGAAGGGTCTCATCCCAAACAATGATTAAAGAGAGGCCAGAAAATTAAGTAAAGGTATGATCTATCTGATATAATGGAGGCATCTGCAGTGAAAATATAAATGTATGAAGAAATAAGCCTAAACAACAGTTATAGTTAATATATAGCTGGTTAACAGATTCAAGGGACCCTAGGGTGCAATCTGTTCCATTTGAAAGTCTGGTCTGCAAGTCATCATATGAATTATGTCATGAATGCTTTTGACTCTATCAATGTGAACTTCACTGACTACAAAGGAGTACCAGGGTGTCTGCCATATATCCACGTGTGTGCTGATACTGGTTGTTCATAGACCATGCGAACAGAGCAGCTCTGGCTCTGAAATCCATAGAGTTGTGTTAGGAGTGAGCACACTTCAGTCAGCTGGTCTTGACTCATTCACTTCAGCAAAGCTTCCCTTAATCAGGACATAGATTTTCTCTCCAAAGCAAACATAATTTCTTCTAGTTCAGCTATCTACCTTGCTCTGTTTAATAGCTTTTATTAATTACAAGCAGCAAAGACAGCACAACATGACTGTTTCCACTGACACAACAAAATATGTGGAGTATTACACAGGAATCAGCAAAGACATAATTATATCTGCACTGAATATGTCTTATTGTTCTTCACCTTCCATTGTTTTCTTTCACAAAATAAAATGTACTTCTCCATTATTATTTAGTTGTGATTACTGCTACAGATCTCCTCCTTTCCATTTAAAATTAAATTCTCATAAAAATACAAAATGTTAAATACGGTCACAAGTGGTGGGAGTTTTCTTTCTAACTTAACAGAAGAATTTCTGAATTTAATAACAATCTGCTAAGAAAAAATCCTAGCAATTTCAGGTATAAGTAGCAAAAACTTACACATTTTCTTCTTTTTTTCATTGTTCTGAAAATCTTTATGTGCAAAATTAATCTTTGCAGGGATATAAAGTTTTTATTCTCAAGTGATATACTGCCATTCTATCACAGTTGCTTGGGGATTTTGTTCCTGGTTTTGATTTAGGGTTTTTTAAGAGAAAGAATAATACATTGTCCGCCACTCAGAGATAAAAATATTTTTATTTTTTGACAATTAGCCTGATAATTTTTTTTTTTTAAAATTTCATTAAATATTTTACCTATATCTTAATAATAGCTTTCTTTAAAGGTATGAATTCACACATTCTGTATTATTTCCCGATTATGCATTTTTTTTTGCAAGTAGTACTGTATACATGAAATATTTTAAAGTGATGTCATGAAAAATACTCTGTATGACATATTGAAATTCTAACTAAGGGTCAGTCTTCATATTGAAATTCAGAGTTTAAATTCTGAGCTTTTTAACGTTCGAGCTCTATCAAATGTTACCCCAGCTGACCCAGTTGTAAATGGATACCTTAGCTTTCAGGTTGGGCAGTCAAAGAATGTCACATTGTTCCTTTGAGTGCTACTGGCCACCAGAATTGTTGTGCCATTCTCTAGCTTGCCAATATACTGTCTGATTTAGAATGGACCTTTGTGCTTTGTGTTACTACAAAGCCTGTATAGAGAACTTTAGTGATAGTTTTATCTCAAGCAGATTGAACTGACAGCGGTTGCAGGCACTTGATATAACAACAGCAGAATACAGTGTTGTCACAACACACAGTTACCCAGGTGCTATCATCTATTAGATGTCCTGACATGTACTTCTTTAACACTTGAGTTCTGAAGAAAATGACTCAGGGACTACCCATGTCCTTTCTATACTTGTCAGAAAAGTAAAACCTTCCAAAGGAGCTTACATGATATAAACCAGAATATTTTATTTTTGCTTCTTTTAGAAGAGCATATGTATGTAGATCTGGTGCCATCAGGAGTAGCATTTGCAGTCACCTTTGACTGCAGAAGTGAACACTTGGATTTCCCTGTGGGATTGTCAGCACTTCCTGCTCTCACTGAATTGCCCATCACATGTGATAAGAAGAAACACTGTGACGTTCTTCATTATGGCAGACTTGGCACCTTCTTGGATCCATAAAGTAGCTATACTGAATTGACAAAAACTGTGATGTACATGCCAAGCTTCAATTTTCAATATTTTCAGTGGTTTGGGGACAATAAGCATCTGAGCTTTCATAAGGCACATCCTCAAAATATTCTTAACATTTGGGAAGGGTTTCTAGTGTCCTCTATGTAAAGCACTCAAATAATTTAGCTACTTGGAATCACTGATCACCTCTGAAAACTACACTCCCGAGGATTCCGGAAAGGTTAAGCAAAGGAAGATTGTGAGCTTCATGATTAAATTTTGGCCTGATGTAAGAAAGATTTTTCAAGTTTGACCAGATATTTTATATCAGAAATGTTTGCAGAAAGGCATGGATAATGAGAGCTGTAGGCTAACCATTGTTCATAAAATGTAATTGACTCCCTTTTTATTAAAAACAACTTTGGGTCAGATCCAAACTCCCTCCAAGACCCCACATAGTAATGTCTCCAATCCAGCAATACACTTAAGCATATTATAATCTTTGAGTACATGTATTGATAAATACAATGAGCAGAAACCCAAGAAGTTACTATAATGATGTTCACAGATGTCTGTCTCAAGTCAAATGTGTCCATGCATCAAGTGCAAGCAGAAAGAGATGAAATGTTTTACAGAAGTATTTAATTTATATAAATCTGTTTCACAGTAAAACTTCTCTGCAAACAGATTTTCTATTTCTCTTAAACATCTGGATCATGTATAGAGTGAATAAAAAATATTTAACTTTCCAGAACATAATCTTAATTAATGTACTGATGGGAGCCTTTTAAAGATGATAAATAATTGTGTCAAAAATTTTGGGGATGTACAAAACATACTTTCTTTTGATATTTTGAAAATTTTCATAGGAATTAAAAAAAAAAAAAAAAAGCAAAACTGATTTTGTGCTTAAGTTACACACATAGAATATGGGAGAAACAAGGTTTTGTCCTTGGTTCACATTAAACAGTTCAGGCATTCAAACATCAATCTCTCATAATCCATAATCATCAATGCCACGAAAACAAATGGCAAACTCTTCCAATTTTCTCCTCAGAATTCACCAAAGAACCTCTGAGCTACAAAATTTCCTTCAAAATTATCTGCCTATATGAATTATACTGTGGAAAAATTTGCTTGCCTTAAAATAAAAATAAAATTAATAAAATGTATAGCTCTAGAAGTGGTAAAAGTTACTGTACTTTTAACCTGGTACATGCATGATTTGTTTCCAGCCCCTCCACCTGTAAGTGAACAAATCTCAAATCTGTTCTATGAATCATGATATAGAAAATCCAGAGATATTACCAGCCATTCCCTGGAAATCAAGACAAAACAGAACACAGGACTCATGATCCCTGATTCCAATTTAGATAAAGCTTATCACTGTTCTTCAGGCTTTGAACGGTGCTATGAGAAGAGGGAGAGTAGATGCAGAGTATGACTTCCCCTGCAGCCTGCTCTCTAACCAGCAAGCATCACTGTTGAAGGCACTTCCTACTGTATCTTCACTAAGGGATGAAGGGATGGCACAATGTATCAAATGGAGATATCACCACAGCCTGCTTTCTGGAGTGTGTGAGTCCCTTGTATGGACTCCTGACAAATTGTCCAAATTGTTCACAGTTACTAAAACAACATCTCACGTGAGAGGTGTGGAAGAGACATATAATATAACAGAGGCTAATATAGGCACCTTAATTTCAGAAAGAATAAGTATGTACAACAGCTCCATAGAGTTTATATTTTTCAGGAAAGGCCCCTAACAGATATAAGTCAAATCTACCCAGCAATCCTTGCTACATATATTGAGGGATCCCTGTGGGACTGGCTAGGGAAGTATCTATGATTCCAGCCTTCTTGGAGGGACTTATCTGCAAATTGGGCAGACATAAATACTCCTTATAACCTGTGTAGGCTGCAACTGTCCTATCAGTTTTCTCAATGATGGTACTAAAAATGATGCGATAACAGTCCTTCTGTGAGAGATCCTGCCTGAATTCACTTGCCAAAATGGCAAACTATGTTCGTAGTCCTTCACGAGTCAAACAAAATGTACAGCACATTCACTTCACTGTCTCTAACATCCACCAGGTCAGAGTTCCCACATCTTCCAGTGGAGCAGCAGTACATCTACATCATATCTTGTTGGTGCAGGTTGATAGTCATTAATCTAATGCCCACCAAAAGCTGTGAGAGTCTTTCCTTTGGTTTCATTTACCTCTGGAATATTTTTAGGATTTGTACTTACAGTGGTATATATTCATGCTACTTCTTATTTTACTGTCTCCTGTCCCAGAACCCCATCCTACTAAATAATCTACAGAGTGAAAAGAGACCCTTCATCTGAGTATAGAACTCAGATCCATAAAACACAGTGGCATCTCTGTCTCTCCAGAGTTATGTTTTTAAAAGGAGTACTTATTGAGATTCCTCATGCAACTTCAAGGAAGAACAAGCTAAGAAAGTGAGCAACAGTCAATTTGTATTTTGAATAGAAGAGCCAATTTATATTATACAGCCTTTGAAATGTGAAACTTACATTATGGGATAAGTTAAACTATCATTTCTGGGAAGAGAAGATTTATATTTGTCCCTAATATATACAGTTACTGATTGATTGGCGTAAGTACTTGATTTCTCTTTACTTTTCATTTTCTTATCACCTTTGATTCCAATTATTCTGCCATCATTCAAGCTGCGGCTAGAAATACAGACAGGTAGAAGCAAACCCAAAGTTCATTTATCATCTAGCTTTGGAAATAAATGTTAATAATGCCAATTTAAACTGCTACAGCTACTGGTTAGCATTTAAGTGACAACACAGAGACTGGCTTACATTGTGAAAGAATCTATATGAAAAATAACACCTTTTTTTAACAACTCATCACAGACCAGTAAATCCCCTTTCAGCTTATGAAGAACCAAAACTGTTACAAGCTTGCAGACATGAAGTCCTTGTCTGTATTTTTGCTAATTTGATTTTTAATATTTTGGGGAGGAGGAAGTCAAATTATAATCAGTTGTCTTTTCCCATCAGACAATTTTCCTGAAAGGTACTGATAATGCCTCAGTTTTAAACCCTGTCAACATTAATTCCTAATTGCCTCTCAAAAATATTTTATTCCTAATAGGCTGTTTCTGGAATTGCATTCCTACTATTAATCGTAATAAAAGTAAATCGGAATTCATATTAAAAATAGAGCAAAATGAGTTAGCTGAAGGCATATATGACATTAAAACTATCTCAGAGCATGGATGAGTTCTTCCTTTTTGTGTAGCCTGTACCCTGCATCCTGCTCAAAGGGGCCCATTTTTTTTTTTTGTTGAGGGACCTGAATACTACTGTAATGTAAACAGCCAGTATTATCCATTTTAAAATGCATATTTCCATCATTATTGCATTTGCAAGAAAACATATTTTGAAATGAAAGACCAACCTACCTCCAAGCCCCTGTTTTTCAAAGAATCAAATACATTGTTATTAGAAGTAATTTTGCAGGTGTTGAGACAAAACAGTGATAGAAAACAAAAGCTAATAGGTACTCTTTCTAAATCAGAATTAGAGAATTGTTTCAGTAAAGTGTCCCACAGATTTCAGGGAAAAAATCACCTGTTTTGAGCTGCCAAAATAATAAATTGAAACAGGAGTTGTGACCAGTAAGCAACAGAGCTGTTAGTAGGAGATGACAATAGCACTTTAACACAGACATTGATTCAAATGATAGTTTTGACTTCTACCTGCAGATTGCACCCTAATAATTTATCACAGATGGGGCATGAAATGTTGCAATGGCCCTTAATGGTCTACATGAAGGTGGTGTAGCATATTGAGAAAATGCTGATGAAAAATACTGGGTTTATGGATTTATTTTGTCATGCATAAAGGCAAAGATGGTTATCAGAGGAAAGTGATAACAAGTGAACAGGTGAAACAGGAGTTATATGAGTACAAATGAGTAAGGAGAAAGCAACTTCTAACTCCAGTTATTTCTTGATAAAAATAAATTGCTTTCCTAGGGAATTCTGTGGATGAAGAGCAACCTAAATGATATGACTATTAGATATCCAGTATATAGCAGTTACAATGTTCCCATGTGTTTTGTGTTTGGAGGAAAGGTGGAAAGATGCTCCGGCCCACACTAAAACATTTATTTTACAGTTACACAGTTCTAAAGCTATTCTTCTCTATCCATATTAGTTAAATAATGGAAATTGATTGAGATCAACTATAATTAATTTTAAAAATTCATAAAGATGTAAACATGGCTTACTTTATGAATCAAGCAGGACCTCAGTAGCTTTTGAAATACTGTTTAATTCATATGGAGAATAATTCAATAGGACAATTCAAACTTTCTAAGCTATAAAATAAAAAAAGCATCTGATGACACAGGTCTGGGTGCAATGCAGCAGTCTGGAACTGCAGTGCAGTCATTTAAACACTGACTGGGATTTACTAAAGTTCCTAGATAGGCAATCTAAAAAGGCAGTTGTGCCAATTGCCTATAAAGACAATTTAGATCCACAATGCACCCTCCAAGCTAAGCAGTAATAGAGGAATTATGTACACCAAAAAATGTATTTAAACAAGTGAGAAGACCAAAATCACTCAAGTAGTTGACATATATTTTATTTACAGATTCCTACATTTACTTCAAATACAGTTACCTGGTTGTGTATTTGATAAAGTGCCTTTTAAAGGGATAGCTTTGTGATGCCATCTCTACCATTTGGATGTATGAGCTGTTCCAAACTGGTATTCATCCTACAATAAGGTAGTCATTGATTTAATTACACTATAAACAGCCCAAATAACTTGAACGGGAGAAGTCATAGTACTAGACTTAAGCATATATTTTGCAGGAGAATAACTGAAATACCTCTGTCAGATGCTGATCGCTGAAAAATGGGACCCTTTCTTTGGAGTGAAGCAGTTAGGCTCTTCAGAGACATATGGAATGCTGCATCCTAAAAATGTATAGGACACCTGTAAAATACCTGAAACTTAAACTATTTCTTTCACATATGAATTCAACAGAGTCAACTTCAATGCTAACTTTAATCAGGCTTGTTTAAAACCCCAAAGCTCCAAATATGTAATTGCATTTAAATACCTCTGTCTGAAGTGCTAAGTAATTAGGAAATTTTTCATTTCTGAAAGCAGTGTGATTAATGACAGTGAGCACACTGCTAAAGAAAAAAAGAAAAATTGAGAAAAAAAGTTCAGATAGCGAGAATGTAGGTGACCAGAGACTCAAAGAAAAATTAAAAGTATTTCAGTTCTTTGTGTTTTGTGGAAATGTATTATTTTTAATTTTTTTCTTTCACAATATGGCCCTGCTTTTGCAACACAGTTAAGCACACAGTTTAATTTAAGCAGGTGAATAATCTTACAGAAGTTATTTATTTATTTATTTATTTTCCAATCTGTTGCATAGTCATTCTTAGAGTCTTTTCATTCCCCACTTTTTCATGACCTTGGTCATGTCTACTTGCATTTCCATTGGAAAAAACAAGGGATAAAACTCAGCTCCAGTGTGTAATCAACTATATTTTGGTGTGTAAATGTGATAAAGGTTTCTAAGCTTCCAAGTATTCACCTGAGAATCTGTAACACTTCAGTTCACTTTGGCATGAATCACTCTTCAAATTTTATTTTGGATTAAGGAGTTAATACAGGTACCAAAAATGAAGTTTTCTCATGCCTCCTCAGAAATCTGGAATACTCCACCTGGCCTTCAGATACTAGTTCAACATATCATGGGTCTTCCATAGGTTCTTGGTCAGTCTGCCAGGCCCTTATGGATAACTTGGGCACCACAGGTTTCTCAGACAGCACTGGTTGCTTATGTGAAGGCAACAGAATCAAATTCTAACCATTTACTGATAGCAATAGGAGCTTAGATACTTCGCTCACATATATGCACTTACATGTGGAGGCTGAAATCCAACAGTTTACCATCTGGAGCTGAATCCCAGCTGAAGAAAATGCATTCCTAGTCTGTATGTGCCTGTTTGCCTGTGTACTGCTCCTCTCTGCTCTGACTCTTGGAATTGTCCATCAGTTTCTACCAAAACTGACAGTAGTGTCTACATCTCTAAGGCTGTGTCTACATTGTGAGAGTAAGAAGTGAGTATACACAAGTCCATGAGCATTTTTCCTTCCTTTCACAATTCATATGTGGAAGTTTAAATGTGCAAGCAAAATGAACTCAGGGTTTAAGAGTCCAAGAAATCTGCCAGTTTGGGCAACTGTAACATCAGACAGCTTCAACATTAGAGATGTTCTACAATGTAGGCAAAACCAAAGCTCCAACAAAATCTGGAGAAATCAGGTAGCCTTTGTAAGAATTATTATATTCTTCAGAACAGGTAAAAGATTTCACTGAGAATTTAAACTTCATTTGTCAGGGGAATTCTGCATAGTAAAAATTTTCTTTTGAGTGCCCTAACTTTGAGCAAAGCTTATTAAAATACTAAACAACAAATCAGTCTGTCATAAGACAGAAATTCATAGGAAACCAGGAGTTATTGAAATAATTGATAGGTCTTCACAAGTTTCCTGATGTTACTATTGATACACTTGGCATCTATAGATCCTTTTATTGTCCCTTTCCCTTTCTTTTCCTTTCCTTTTTCTGCTGCATTTAAAGCAGGTCTTGAATATGTAAAAAAAAAATGCATTTTAGTTAAATAAAGCAAGTAAAATTTTAGAAAAAAATTCTGAATATTTTTATAACTAGTTTAATGTAAACCTAAGTTAATACAAGTGGCTCTTTATTTTCATGAAGTCCTTTTTAAGGAGAATTTTGTGTTCTTTATTGTTCCCTAAGTTTACACTTGATGCAGTTCCTTTATCTTCTATCTGATTTTTTGCAAATTATATTGCTTGCATTTTTACTTCTGTCTGTGAATATTTTTAGCCTCCTTCGCTTAGTTGCAGCTAGCTCATTTTCCTGCTTCCGTTGCTCTTGTTCTGCTTGTAGGTTTGCACTTAGACACATTCTGTGAACACTGGAATCATCTCCATCCCTGTAGCGTTGTCATAGATACACACAGAACCATTTATTGTTGGAGAAATGTAGAGAAATAGTTGCTCAGTGTTCTGCTCTTTCCTGTTTATCTTTTCATTCAGAATGGTACAGTTGGTCATCAATAGCTCGTTCCCATCTAGCCCATCACCTCTGCTAATGAGGGGAACATCTGTGCAACCGGCAGATATGGCTCAAACAAGACAGGACTCATTATATCGTTGCTCAGAGACCAGTCAGAAAGCCAGGGTGTATCTGTCCCTTTGAAAGGGCAGAGGGGCATTCATTCCTGTTATAACTGGTCCCTAGACCTGAAGCTACTCAGTTTTGCCTTTTTAAACCTTTATATTTTTCATTATCTTCAGAAAGTTGGGAGGGCAGGAATTGTAGACCCTGGAGCTCTGCAATCTCTGTTGTCTCTGTTGGAATTACACTGTCCTGCAGAAAATACTGTAATGCTCATTTCTTTTTTTCAAAACCAGCAAGACCTTAGTGGTTAGAGCCTTTCTCTTCTACTCTAGCTGGAAATTCCCCAGGTCTTAATCTCAGCTGCAAATGAAGAATTTATTTTATCTGATGCCTGTTACATGTTTGTTTTGTCCGTTTAGCCTGGATATTGCTTAGGGTGAGAGTGAACATATTTTGGAATTGTTGTCTTTGTTGTTGTTGTTGTTGTTATTATTACTATTATTATTATTACTATTATTATGTGTAGCAACAGCATTCTGTGCAGTCTTGCTATGAAATAAATTAAGTACTTAGAAATTCATGTTAACATTGGTAAAGATCCTTTACACTGCTGCACAAATGAGCCTGAGATTATACTTATGGACAAACTTCCAACAGAGCCCATCCCCTCAATTACTGCCAACTGGCAATACATCACAGCTAAGTAAATTCAGCCTAATTGTGAATCAGAGGAGCAAAAAATCCCTTTGCTGCTCTGTAGAAAGGATAAAGCCATTACAAAACAGCATTATAGGTAAATCTCGATTCCACTGGACATAACAAGAGTTTTAATGTTTACTTCCATTATAGGACAGGTTTTTACCCTTTATTGCTGTAAATAATTTAATCTTATTTGAAGAGTGTCTTCATAGTAAGAGAAGTGTAAAAAGATCTCTGCATAATGACATACTGTGATTTCCTCTCAGATTAATTTATAATCTCCTTGAGGTTAGGCTATTTTTATATAAAAAATAAACAAAGTCAACATTTATATCCCCCAAAATTTCAGTGCAACATGTTCCAGTTTTCAACTTTGTCCAATATGAAGACTGCAGCTTAAACATGCAGACAGAGAAGTCTCTCTCAAGTTGCCAGAACCTCAGTGATTCACTAAGGAAACAAGATTGTAATTTGTTTTTAAATTCCTGATGGACTGCCTTTCATGTGCATTTTGAATAACTAAATACTGTTTCTCTGTAAACTGGGATTGACTGGAGTCTTTAGATAAAAGTGTTTTGCTTTTGTCCAACTTCTGAGGTAAGTATCCTTTATCAAGTGAATACCATTCTCCAGGAAGAGATGCTATAGAAAAGGTTCTCACTATGGAGCCTCTCTACAGTATCTATATATAGTTTGGAAAGCTTGTTGCAAATGAATAGTGCTATAGAATTGTGAAATATAAATAATTATCATAATTAATGTGCTGTGCTCTCGCTGCAGCTCTCAGTTCAAAAGCTTATCTCAGTTTGGATATTTCTGTATCCCACATTGTCTTCTATATTATTCCTTCACTGCTCTGGTAAAGTTATTTGTCTCTGACTGTTCAGGATTGAGACTGAACGCTGCACTGCATTCTCTCACTAAGTATATTTAAAGGGACAGATCAAAAAGTTTTGGTTAAACAAAGCTATTATCAAATAAATAAATATATTACATTTGCTTGTATGTGTGAACTGTTCCTTAGCTGTTTTCAAAAACAGTTTGTATAGAAAGTTCAGGATATTTTTTCACCTTTTATAGGTAGGGAAACTGAGGTAAAGTGAAGTGAATTTCTGAAGTTCTCTGGCAGTGACAGTTTGGGAACAGATTACAGAGACGGTCCAGTTTTCAAAGCTTTTAGAACTTGCAATTGTTATTAAGATCAATAGGAGCTTTTAGAAATACCTTGAATTCATGTGCTTTCAACGCTGCATATCTGCCTTAGTATGGATGAGATCAGTTGTGCTGTTTAATTCTACTGAGCTGAAATTCATGGCATTAATAACTGATTCAGACCCAGCACTTCAACATACACTTATCACACGTACCTGCACTCATGTGCCCAGAGTTAAGACGGTACCTACACTGAGAGTTTATTACCAGGGAAACACAATTTCACTGCACATTGTGTATCATCCCATCTAATATATTTGCCTGAAAAGACAAAGGCAGACAGAGTGGTGCTTTCTTAAATCCATACGAGAGTATATTCAGTCACCCATATATATGCAAAAAATGTCCTCTTTTCAATTCCAACCCTAACTTACCTGCTTAAGAGGGGTTTTTTGGCAGAAGTTTTTGATCTTCCTCATTGTAAATTCCCCCTCTACAAAAAAGGGTTCTTTAAAATCAAGCTGTTAGTGTTACTTCATGCCAGCTACATTTACCCAGCTCAATTTAATACGTTTTTTTTCCTGCTGTGCTCTGCCCAAAACACTCTCTGATTCACCATTGATTGCTATGGCAACCAGAGAAACCAGGAAGATGTTGTCAATATCTACATTCATGAAGAGGAATACCTGAGTTATCATTTGAGCCAGCTTCTCCCCAACAAAGATGTGAGTTTTACTGCTGAGGTGTAAAAGCACAGGATGAACAGCAGAAAAATCCCTGTGAATAGGTTTTGATTTGAACTTGACTCCTGGAATTAGAAATTCTTAGGAATTAGAAAACTCCTGTTGGAGTATTTCATGGGCTGAATTAACCAGGCCCCAGCAAGCTTATTAGCTCAGAGTGAGCACAGAGCTCGTGAGATGGTGCAAGAGGAGGCAGAGGCAGCCCTGAAAAGCAGCAGACTCTCATAAAAGGGCTGGATGCAGCAGGACAATGGTTACTGACAATATTCTCAAATGTACAGGTTTTGGAAGATACAGATTTAGAGTTGGAAGTGAAAAGTGAAAAAGATACACTTTTGGTACCTCAATGACTTGTCTGTTATTCTTTAATTCTTAAATACTTCTTACATCTGGTGACTTGCTCATTTATTTCATATTTTCTCCTCTATTAGCTTTTAGACTTCAGATACTACACACAAAGCACCAACTGCTATTTTTCTTTCATTTCAAACTTATTGTATAAAATTAACAGTCATATCTGCAGATAAGGAGAAAGAAAATATTTCTTAAGTAATTTTGTCCCTAATGAAGGGGAAAATCAAGTGTAAATGATACAACGTGAAAACTTTAAAAAAAAAAAAAAACAAAAAAAACAAACAAACAAACAAACAAAAATAATCAAAACTACTTATTGTTGCCACTTCTGTTTAAAACCTTCATTAATGATGTCAGTACAAAAGGTACTACAACAGTAACATAAAGTTAAGAGGCATTGTCAATAAAGAGGAAGATTCAGAAAGGAAAAGATGACCTTGTAGACTACAGTGCCTGAACTGAAGTAGAAAAATTAAATAGTACAAAATATGAGGTTGTGCTTTTAGGGACTAATAGGAAATTCTGGTAGTAGCTGGTAGCTTAACATACAAGTAAGATGACAAGGATCTGGATGTACTTGTTAATCACAGGATGGCTATGAGTTATCAGAGTAACCATGAAAAAGGCTAATGGGATCCAATGATGGCTCAGAATAAGTAGTGCCAGTGGAGATAGAAAATCTTTATATTTATTAGGCAACTCTGGTAAATCCTTCTCAGGAATAGTGGATACAGTTCAGAAAATATTATGTCAAAATGAAATAAATAAAGAGAAACCTTCTGGATTATTGAAGAAATTAAAAACTTCAATTAAAAATTAAAATAAAGTCCAGAAGAGATTTTCAGCCAAACAACATACAAGCTCTGTTTGTGTGCACATTGGGATTGGACAGGGACCACTGACAAGGCAAAAAAATTATGCTATAGTAAAGTCTAACACAGGTAGTAGACCATAATCTTATCTCAGAATAAAAATAATGGGAATTTCTGGCTATTTGAGTACTGAGATTTTGAAACACATTTACAGTAGGAGAGAAGGGGAAAAAATCTTTTGCAATTTATTAATCCCTTGTCAAATGTAATAAAGTATTTGACTACCATTGAATTCAATGATTGTTAAGCAGTGATTTAAGTGAAGTAAGATTTAAGTTAAGTAAGATTTAAGTGAAGTTGTATTCATTTATAGAAAGGATAGATAAATCATTTGCCTAAGAAATAAAGAGCCTGTAATCAGCCCAAGAGATATCTTGAAGTACTATCTTCCTGAGATAGTTAGTCAGGTAAAATACTTTCATGAAGGTGAGTATTTCCACACTACAGTTGAAAATTCAGTGCAAACATAAACAAAAAAAATCTACATCTACATTAGGATTTAGTGTAGTGCAGTAGATAATTCTGGTAGATTTAAGTGGTTGGTGCTGAGGTTCCCTTCATCTCTCATGCAAGGAGCTTGGGGAATTACTTTGTCTTAAATATAGTCTGATTTGCTGGATCAAGCATGCCACTGCATGTATCATGTTAAAGGTGGCATAAGAAACTGTCCCATACCTCCTTCCTTTCCTTTAGGCCACTCTAGGAAGCACTGCAGTTTTCACACTCATCTGCACATATGTGATGTTAACTTATCATTGTCTGTCTGGAGACAATAGAGAGATTAAAACCAAAATCAAACAAACAAATAAACAGAACCAGGATTTTCTGAACCAAATTGCTCCTTTAGACACCATATAAGTCGGTGGTAGTGGACTTCTAATTGTATTTACAAACAGCAGGCTTCATTATCAGGAGGGAGGAGAAGAACATGCCAATCTTTCAAGGATTCTATGGCTTTGAACATGAGACAGAGCATTTCTTAAGAGCTTTCTTTAGCCAAAATCAGGAGTCTTATGGAGAAATCAGAAGCAAATCAGTCAGATTAGCTGCTTTTCATTTAATATTTATCAAGTTTTCCTTGATGGTTGCTGAGACAAGGTAGAATCTGGAGTTACCAGAGAGGGAAGTCCTATACCAATTGCTTATTGATTCTTCACCTGACAGTATTGTCTGTTCCCTTTTCTGAGATCAAGAGAGTCCTTTCAGGCTGGTTCCAGCCATGTACAAACAGACTCCTCACTCGTGATGCCTAGGACCTAGGTCACCCACAACCACTCACTGCACAATTTCAAGCTCCCCTAATCTCTGTTCCAGCAGTTACAGAAATCACAGCTATTTCAGTGATTATGACTGAAAATAGCATGAAGACTGAAAATAATAGATATAGATACCTTTCTGGATATATATAAATATATAGGTATATAAGTAGATAGGTATGTAAGTATATAGATATATAGATATAGATGATATATCACAATGAAATTGGAAGTTTCAGAGTTCTATCATGATGAGACCTCACAGAGAAAAGAATTACATTATAGTGATGTGGTTATGCCATAAAAAAAGACAAAGCCACAAAAAAATACAGTTTGTCCAGGGTCTCACATCTAGTGAGGGGCTGAACTGAGGATAGAACCTATATCCTGCAGCTCCAATCCTCCTTCTGGTTAGCTGGTTCCTCTTTCCCCTTTTTTTTTTCTTTTTCTTTTGACTCTTAATCATAGCAAGGAAGGAAGATTTAGATCCACATTTAAGATTTACAGAAGGAAAAAAGGTCTTCTGAATAAACATAATTTAACTGCCATTTTCTTTCTTAACTCTGAAGGCTCATGCTGAAGAGTCACATTTCCACAATCTGTGTCATAGTGTATATTAAATGTAGGAAATCAGTCTGAGATGTACTATTGGTTTAGAAGGAATCCATGTACAATTACTTTTTAAAAATTACAACATACTTCAAACTGTAAAAACTGTGCCTCTTTGTAGAAATAGAGGTTATAATCTAGCCATTAAAATTCCATAACCAACTGCTTCCAGCTATTCGCATGTGTGAAACACTGCACAGATTCCAATTTCTATTTTTTTTTTTTTTTTTTACATTTGCCACTTTAAGGCTCCTGCAGAGAGTAATTTCCTTGGAAAGTGACTTCATCTAAATAATATTTAAGTATGCTGCAAAGAATATCAACAAAGACAAATTATCCCACGTTTCAACATAATCAAATGTTCATTTATTAAACTGAGGAAAATCTGATCAACATGGAATAAGCTCAACTTCTCTCAAAAGAAGCTAGAAGACAGAAGTGAGGGGAAGCTCTGAAATGGCACAAGTTTTAAAATATAGAAGCAGGATTGATTTGCATTGCTGCAGGCACACAAAATTATTTATAATAATAGAATTGGACAAAAGGCTGTTGTGAACACAGGATGATTCATAGTGCTTGTGGTTATGTAGAGGATATCCAATAAGAAGATTACTGCACAGTATTTTTAATATATTTTGAGAACTGACCTGAAACCTGCTATCCAGGGTGGCTGTGGCTCCAAGCTTTGTGATATATGATCCTGATCCTATCCTATAAGATCCTGATCCTGATGCTATCCAGGTGTTTTCCAGACACTGTGTTACATTATTTTATATATAACACTATACTACATTATCCTCAGAGAGGATTTGGGTGCTGTAAATCCTAAAAAGATGAACCTGAAGAGTTTACAATTTAAATACATTGGAATTCTTGGTACTTTGCACAGAAAACATAGCAAACTTTGTCCCTATTTTGATAGACTTGGAAACACTGCTATTACTGCTACTATTTTCTGAGCTAAGAACATCATAGGAAAAGAAATTCATAGGCAAATGAATTATCAGACATATGGACAACACTCATTTGAAGCAAAGTGTGGGCTTTATGTAAAGTTCCCACAAAATAGCAATAGGATTCTTATTTGACCTTGGAATGGCTGCTTGAGTTAGAACAGCCAACATAGCTGCTGTGTTAATCACACTCATTTTCTCCTGCACTTTATTTCAAACAGTGATCTGCGAATGACTGATGCCCATAAAACAATAGAATGTAACCCATGAAGTGACTGCAGGAATATATTTAAGATAAAAATAAAAGCAAAGTATACTCTGCCCCCACCAAGAACATGAATTCAATCAAAATAACAGGAAATTTAAAAAAGGAAAAATACAATCTTTCAGCAATTACTCAGTTCTTTTTTTTTTTGTTTTGTTTTCTTTATTGAATGCCATTGTGGTAACAACCGTATGAGATTATTTATGTTTTTTTAAAATATACAAGTTCATTTTATCAATTATTCAGTCATCAAGATCAGGGATGTATACTGTACCTGTTTCAGGTAACCTTTGTACAAGTAACTTGTACCTGTAACTAGACTAGATTCATCAGGAGAGAACCCCCGTGTAAGCCCAAGTACCACTATCCCAACTTTACTTCACTGTCCCTACATGTGGAAGGAGCCCTGTGGATTGCAGAGAGCTCGTAGTTTCTGTAGGAGTTCTGTAATTGCTCAACAGTGCAAATTCTCATCTCTCTCTGAAAGAAACCAGCTCTCTACAACATTTGTTTCTAGTCACTACTTTCCAAAAATTTTATTAATATTTTAGATTACTGCGAAAAAATGTAAAGTTTAATCTCCTTCTGCATCTCATTTTAATGAGTACATGTTTCAGGGGGTGGAGAGGGGGAAAAAATCCCATGATTCTTGATGAATAATTTGAGACATCATATGTGATGTTTTCTCCCTTAAATATGTGTTTCTTTTATCCCCTCCACCTTAGGCAAATCAACTTTGCCACAGAGTCACTCATGTAACATTCATCTGGAATATGTGATGTAAATTTAATTTTTACTCTATATTGTACAAAATTCTTTCCTCCAAATCAGACCTGCTGCAAGGAATATCTTATACAGGGCAAATAAGAATCTGTAAAAGTTGTACATTCAATGAAATTTCTGAAACAGGCGATATATTAACCTTCTAGTTATTATTCTAAAATACAAGCTCTTCATTTATTAAAAAACAAACAAATAAACAAAACCCAGAAATTATGCATAACAACCCTGTGTATTCATGTTTTGGTATTGTCATTGGAAGTTCTTTCCCAGATTAAGATACACATAGTCTGGTTTCTAGTATTTCTTTTAGCACAATTGATTAATGATTTTTTGTGCGAGGTTTGAATGATAAATTAACATTGTGGTATAAGTGCTGGATTAAAGCGTGGCACATATGAAATTCTTTCCTACTTTTGGCAAATGATGCTTGTATAACCTGCACAAAGTCACTTAATTCCTCTATCCTGCTTGTCAAATATTTTAATTATTTGACTACCATGAATTTCAGTGACAGTTAAGCAGACATATAGATTTAAGGTTTTCTGCATAAATTAATTTACTTTATCATGAGTTTTACAAAACTTTTTCTAGTCACGAATGTCTGAATGAGAACCTGGAGGACAGACACTGTCTTTGATTAAATAGTTGCACTAATCCTATTGTAATGGGGTTTCTAGATGAAGAAGATTTCTATGGATGCATTTGTAGCAATGATAAATACCAATAATTTAAGGAACTTAATGAAAACTATCCATTTTAATGAGATATCACCATGTTAAAGAGAGCACTTAAATAGGGGAAACATTTACAAATCAGGACAAATGTTGAGCTTTCCATAATATAATATTGTGTAACAAGACTGTGATGGAAAGTTACTGTGACAAAGTATTAGTTTAAAAGAGTAACCAGTTTAGCAGGGGGCAAACATTATATCGATCAACATCAGGCTGTTAATAAAGCATTAACACCATTTTCATATTTCAGTTCTGAAGATCACTATTTGGATTCTTCAGAAAGGTTGAGGATCAAGGAAAGTGCTGGACTGAGACACAGTGTTGAGAAGGGAAAACAGATGCAGATATAAGCAGAATGAGAATTATATCCAGCATGTGAAACTGCTAATTCTATATTAAATTGTTATCAGTGAAAAAATATGATTTTTACCAAACCTTCAGATAAACTAGATTTCAATCAGTTCACATAGAGTCTTATTTAAGTATGATCTTGAAAGATGATGCTTTATAAGTCTAAAGTTTAGGGTATTACTCCGAGCCTAATGAACATTATCCAAGATCACACAGTAATCTATGACCATTGTATTGCTACCTACTGGGTCTTTCAGTGGCTTTTTAAGTGGAAGACATGTATATTTTAGTCCTGGCTCAATCAGTGACTTATATAAAACCTTAGAGTGTTACTGTGGCGTCTTTCTACAAATTAACAAAGGTTCCCCTGTTCCGTCTGACCTTTTAAAATATCTATGTTGCTTGTCATAGTCCATAATTCTGTTCACAGTCTGGAGTTGAACCAAGTTAGGATATTTTTATCTTCTACACTGACAAACTTACACCAAAGATTCTGGTTTTTTTTCTGGGTTCTGTTTGTTTTTTTGCTTTGAGAGCAAAATTTTTAAGAAACTATCTGAAAGATAAAGAGAGTCAAATCTTCCAAGACATCTACAGTCAAGTTTCAAGTACTGTTCTCCATTTTAATATAAGTAACTTTGAGTAGACTAAAATAAATATGTAAGAGAATGTAAGTGAATAAGCTATTCATCTTTTGTTCTGGAAGAATAGATATGACAGGCTTTAGTCTTGAATTTTAGATTTGAAAAAAATAACTCCAGTGAAAGGCAGAGAAAAGGGAAAATCGAGGATTTGTTGCCCTACTGTAAAGTACAGTTCTTTACAACAGTATGATTTCAGACTGTTTACCTCTACTTTTTAAATGCAATGGATTTTGATTAAATGTAGCACTCAGGAAACGTGATGAATGCATCCGACAGAAGCAGAAAACAGAGTAAATAGGCATTATACAGGCTTCATAAGAAAGTTCAGCTAGTGTACTTGAGTGTGATCTTTCAACTTTTATTACTGCCTCAAGCTCCTTAAACCACCAGCTGTCTTTTTGTCCTTTTTTTTTTTTTTTTTTTTTTTAGCTATTTTGTAAGGAGTATAAATGAGGCTACCACCACAGTAGTAGGAGGTGAAAGGTTAGGCTGAGTTCAAATAGGCATTTTTGTGTTTGGATAGTTGTCTTGGTTTGGGGTGAAATAGAGTTAATATTCCTTTTCAGGGACTAGATGAGTGCTGTGTTTTGGATTTAGCTTTGGGTTTGGTATGAGAAGAATGCTGATAGAACACTGATGTTTTCAGCTGCTGCTGAGACTTCAAGGACTCTCCGACTCTCCACATCCTGCCCGTGCGCAAGGGCACAGGGAGCAGGGAGGGAGCACGGCCAGAGCACCTGAACCTAACTGGCCAGTGAAACATTCCATATCATGGAACGTCATGCTCACTATATAAAGGAGGGGTGGTTGGGAAGGAGCTGTCTCTCTTCTGGGGTTGCAATTGTGGGATCTTGGTATCTCGGGGTCGCCAGCCGGGAACGGGCTGGATATTGGTTAGCGGATGGTGAGCAATTATACAGTACATTGCCTGTTTATATATTTCTTTTTGTTTTCCCCCCATCATCGTTATTGTTTTCATTTTATTGCCATTATTAAACTGTTCTTATCTCAGCCTGAGAGTCTCCCTTCACCCCTCTAATCCCCTCCCCCATTCCCAGGTGGGGAGGGGGAAGGGAGGGTGACCAGCTGCGGTGGTTGATTGCGGACCAGGCCCAAACCACGACAATAGTTTACCAAACCCATAGTCCAAAGAACATGATATTAATTTTGAAAAAATGTTCTGGAAAATTTTAAAGAAAAAGCAAATGTATATTTTTTTTTTTTAAATGAATTTATTTTGAGAGAAAAAATTACCTACACTTTACAGAGCTTCTACTCTAAACACACATCATCACTAGAAAGATCTTTGGGGTTGGGAGTGCATTTATTTTTGTTAAAATTAATCTCATTACTTGTAACTTCAAACAATATTAACTCACAGTCTTCAGCCTGAAAAAATCTGTAAAATGTTATTAAATGTAGATGTACAAGTAGATGTAGATATAGGTAAGATAGAACTATATCTGTAGGAAGATATGGTAGATCTTGAAAGATCACCTCCTTTGTTTGACTACTTTCTAGTTTGAATGAAAAAGCAGCCAAAACACCCTGGAGCTCTACTCCTCAGTGATGATGGTTCAGCAGACCCCATGCATTTATCTGAGACAGGACCTCATGAAGACTATTACTTCTTGGCGTTAGAGTTAAAGCCAGTCAGAAATCTTCCAGAAAAATATTTTGCTGTAAAATGACCTCTTATTGAACCAAAAACTTTTCACAGACATTTAACCAGGTCTTCTTACAAGCATTTCTTAAGACCATGCCAATAAATAATTGGAAGTGAAGTTACTTTCTAAATAATCTGATGATACAAACAATTTCCTAGGTGATGGGTGACCCATGTTCAAACCTTCAATCATCCTGACTTGAAGCTGAAAACAACTATCACTGCTTCATGACACAGAAATGCTGTTTTCCAGACAGCTCTAGCACTATCTTTTTGGTAAGATGAGACATGCTGTTCACTAAAGAGCTCAAGATTGTATAGCTTTTTGAAAGTAGAAATGGTAACTTACAACTCAGAGTGCGTTTACCTGTGACTGTTGGTTTACTTTTCCACAGAGTAAAAATAGTTTATCCAATGACAGAGATGTGAGATCAAATGCCAGGAGGAAAACCCCACATTATGATTATGGGTCTCACCTTGACTCACAGACCAGCTTTGGAGCTGAGACTGAATCAAAGTTTTAGCTCCTCCTTTATAAGAATTTGTGTGCTAGTTTCTACTGAAGAAGGGAATTTCTTTCCTTCACTTTTTATGAACCTCTTATTACATCATTTTTACATGGTATTAAACAGCTGTCATTTTGCATTTTGGAGATGGTTACAGATCAACAGTGCAATTTAAGGTTCCTTTTCCTCTTTTGTAACATGTAACATTCACTTCTGCAAGCATTCCTTACTGTAATTGCACCACAAAATATATTTACTGTACAACTCATTGACCTGCAGATGGATAAAAGTCTTGAAGACTCCCAGAAGAAAGAGGGTAAACAGTAAGAAGTACTCACCTGTACCATTAACAAAACTTAGTTTTAATAGATAAATTACTAGCTACAACCTTTGTCCTTTTAACAAATTACTTGGTCCAATGAAACCCCGTTTAAAAAACTATATGTACTATACCACCTATAGGAATGTAAATTTGTGACTACAGCTGCCTACAAAGTGGTGAATAACTTACTTTGCTCTTATCTCTTTTCATTTCTCTCTCTTACATAACTTTTTCCCTGGAGATTTGCAGATTTTTAAAGCTATGGTATATTTTAAAGGTGCAGATCTTCTAACATGATCTCATGTTTACTCTGGACAATTAAATTTCACCTATTTATATCTTTATTAATCCAAAAATACATGTGAATACATTCCAGAAAAGCATTCAATCTTCATTTTTACTATAGGAACATCTACCATTTCCATTTGTAGTTTATTCAGTAGTTAATCACCCCCACATCTGAACAAGTATGATGTGAATATATTCACTGAGGGACCTTGTAAGACTGAGATCTGATAAACCCAAGGGGAATTCCAGTGAGGAGTTTTTAGAGTTTGAACCCCCATTCCCCCTTCATATATGCATACAGGCTCCTCAGTTAGTAATTTTAAATTCTTATTGTGGCTTTTATCTGTGTTCTTTTTACATGTATTGTTTTGTTTTGTTTTGTTTTTTTACTTTTTTCTTGCAGGTTATTATGGGCACCAATATAGAATTTAAAATATTTTTTTCTCAGATGTACAGAACATATTAAGGAAAGCTTCTTTTGCTTACAGTGTTACTTTCAACATTGTCATCTGTCATACTATTTGTCTTTTGAAGTGCAGTATTTATATGAATGCATAATTTACATTGTATAATTTGCAAATAAAAATAAAAATGCTATCCTTAAATGTGCTAGTTATGTCAGATTTCAGACCATCTTCATATGCTGCTTTGGTGAATAAATAATTCACACTGAGAAAAAGTTTATATAATTTTACTCATTTCCTATATAGCTAATACACTTTGCTAAATTAATTTTTCTTCAGTCTGATTACAAAGAAGATTTGTTTTAAGATTTAAATATTTTGCATAATATCTACAATCATATAAAAAGAGTTAAATTTAAGTTATTTTTCTGAGCAAACAGCTATTAGCTAGACTACAGACTTTTATTTTTTGAGGAGAGATTTTTGTTCCGTATTAATGTACTGTCTGCTCTTGAAAGCCAGACCTGTACTTAGACTGAGTTATTCAGTCACATGCAATGAATACATGAGCCTGGGAAGATGGCTGGTCCTTCCTTTGCATTCTCAGTGGCCCTATTCTCCCTAACTATTATTAAATGTATTTTTACTGTGCTGATGCACAGGAGATCCAAACATAGAGCAGGATCTCAAACTGCAGGAAACTGAGGAAGTGCAGAAGAACAGGAACCCTATCCTGGAAAGTTTAGTAACCAAATACCTCACCACAGAGGTACAAACTGGACAGCCAGTAAAGATGCAACGGTGACAATGTTGACTATATCTACAAGGGTAACTATCTTTTATCAGTCAGTAAGGGCACGAAGACCCAGTTAATTAAATATACATCTTTACTAAATCAGTGATACTTGGAAACCTTTTCATTTTGATTCAGTAGATGCTTAATATGCATTTGAAAGTGACCTGTACAGTCCTGAGTAGATTAACCAAGATCAATCCATAGATGGACTACACAGTACTTTTCTAGCACCAGACTCTATAACATAATTTGAGAGTAGGTACACAAACATGGGTACAGATACAGATAGACTAAGATGTCTCTGGCTGAACTCCAAACTGTCCGTTTGGACACTAAGGTGTCTGAGGTAGCATACATTTGTTTTGCCAGATGACAGGGTTAACACGAAGGATACAGACACCAAGGTAGATAGATAGGCTTATTTTACTTTAAAGCGACAGAAAGGATAAACAAGGTAATGCACCTAATGATTACCACATAAAGTTAATATGAAAATAAGCAATAGATAACAAACAAGGCAGTTAAGAAATAAGGCAATGCATCCAGTCATTACTACATCGAACAAGTCATTGTGCCCACATATGTTACCATCATCCAGTTCCGTGCTTCAGCTGTGGAGCCCCCATCACAGTGAAGGATCAGACAGCCCTGCCTGGCAATTGGGAAGTCTTACATAGTGCTTCCACTTGTAGGTGAGGTCTCCATCTTCGCTGTGAGAAGGCCCTGCTTTTATACAGGTTAACAAACAAATCTATATGATTGACAAAATGCACGGAAGACATCTGGTGGATTGGCTCACCTCACCATCTTCTTGTAGGATTCTTTCCCAGACATGACCAGAGCTCAAGAAGGAACCAAGGGAGTTGGTGTATTTGTGTACTTGGCCTTGATAGCAAGTTTTTAAACTAGGTAGGTTCAGTATATACCCATATTATTTTATCTAAGCCACCTGTCTCACTAATGAGATATTCTATCCAAGCTACATATTTCGCTAATGATCAGATACTGATGTTATATAACATTTGGTTGTGAGGTTCATCCAGAGGGCAACTTTGGCTCAGGGCCCGTTGTTTAGGCCTTAGTACTTCAGCATTCAAAATTAAAAAAAAAAAAAAAAAAAAAAAAAAAAGGAAAGCACATCATATTCTCTTGGTTGAAACACTGTAAAGACTGCAGCTGTATAGTTTGTGAAGTGCAATTCATCAGAGTGAACTGCTTTTCCTGGAGACTGCGTGAATTCCTGTCCCTCTGCATTTTCCATTTTTACTTTTTATTGTTGCCTCAGTTTTCTCCTTGTCTTTAAAGTTAAGTAATTTGTCCTCTTAATACATATTATTATTTTGAATTGAAGTTTACAAAATTGTACTGATTTCAGCTGAATGCTGTTCAAAACACCTGTGAGATGTATCTTTTAATCTCTAGATAATCCAGATTATTACTGTGTTCCTGAAAGTTTTACAATGCCTATTTTGCAGAAGAAATCCCTCGATGTAATAAACCCAGTTCCAGCTATATGTATCACTCAGGCAGTTTTCTAATACATTTTAAACTTTAGATTATTATTAAGCATTAAAATTTAAAAGACTCATTTTTTTTAATTTATTAAAACAAATAAGAGCATAAAGTTGGAAAGAGTCTACTGGATGAAAAGTGTGCTATCACTGCACTGTCACCAGAAACTTCTCCATAACCTGAATTAACTTTTTCTTTAAAATAGATTACTTCCCTCTTCCCTCAACATCTTTTTATTCAGTCTGTTCCACAACTTCATTGATCTCATGACTAGAAACCTTCTTCTAATTTCCAGCCTAAATTTATTCATATCCAGCTAATTCTCATTTGTTCTTGTGCCAACACTGTCCTTAAACTTAAATAGTGCTTCTCTTTCTCTTGTGTTTACCCCTATGATGTATTTATAGACAGCAATCATATCTCTTCTCAGCCTTTGTTTGGCTAGACTAAGCAACCTATGCTCTTCAAGTCTCTTCTTGTAATGAGACTACCCCCATGAATAAAGACTACAGAATTAGGGCCTAATTGAAAAAGTGAAGCAAAAAACAAATCAGATCCTATAGAATACAAGTTCCTTATAGCCCTGCCTGTGAGTACCTATTGGTTGAGCTCTTACACCTGCTTTAAATTAAATGACTGATTCTGTTCCACAAGTATCTCAGATGTTTATTTTTTTTTTTGTCTGAAATCTATGCAAAGGAGCACATTATTGAACAGTCATTTTCAGCACAGCCAACGTCCCATGTAGAAGTAGGAAATTTATGCAGAAAAAAAGAAAGAGATAAGAGGTTTTGTAAGGTTGACCCTTCCCTGCCTCCTTGTCCCCTGAGAACAACCAGCTCTAGCTGCTCCCTGGCAGAGACACCAGTGTTTTAGATTGGTTTTATGTCAGGTGAAGTGAGGGGGAATGCATAAGTATTTACTGATTCAGCTGTAAAAGTGTCTTTACCTAGATCATAATACAGAATGACTCATATGATTTATACTTAAATGCTATAGTGCTTAAAAATACTGCTAAGAAATAGAAGAACTAGAACTATTATTCTTCTGTCTGTACTCTGATCTCCCACCAAACCGAAAAATGAACTTATTTGAAATCTCTCAGTCACTGAGAAGTAGTTTTCAGAAGCTGTGCTTGGTCATTTTTCTATACTTTTTTTGATATTTACTGGGAAATCCTTATAGATAATAGGTGACAAGGGCTAGTCTATTATCAGATCTTACTGAATACAGTTGAATTGTAGGTGTAAATTTCTTGAAAGAAGAAAAAGTCAGGTTAAGGCAGGAACTAACGCTGTTAGTATAAGGTTCAGGCTCACAGAAGATGGGGTTTAAATCAACATCAGTAATGTGTTAATTCATTCTTTTAGCTCCTGGAATTATGTAGTTCATACACACAAAAAATAAAAATAGTTAAAGGGACAGAAACTGAGTTCTTTCTCCTCCTAGTCAATAGCTCAAACTGCAGCTGACAGATCAACAATGCTTTTTGCATGAGCTCTGCTAGAGTCAGAGCCTACACAGCACATAATGATCAGCAGGTGCTTTGACTTCATTAACTCCAGCGGCAGTGATGTAGGAAAGTGCATGGTATCTACTCAAGCACAACTAAATGCCCTTAGGTGGAGCACAAAACCCATTAACACTTCCTATGTATTATAAGCATTGGAATATATTGCATGAGACAAGTAGCAGCCCTGTTAACTGCCTGAGTGGTCCTTGTTCATGTAGGTGACCATCCTGGTGACAGAGTTCTACACCATGACTTTCAGAGATGTAGGGCAGGAAAACAAAACTGTGGGGTTTTTTGGTTGTCTAGGTGTTGACTTTTCAGTTTATGAGAATATTTTGAATTGGGCTTTGGAGCCATCTAAGCATTAGCTTTTCAAACAGTTCAGATTCCTTCATTCAGACAACGTGTCACCCTTCTCAGGCAGCATACTGCATTTTCATATATTACAGCATAAGCACTTGGAGTACCTGGTCTGGGTATTATTCCATGTGTTTAATCCCTTTGTAGATCTAGTTTCAAAAAGCACACTTTTCCTTCATCTTACTCTGAAAAGCAAGGGAAAATTTAAGGTAAGACTTTAATTAAGATGAAAAGAGAAGGGAGAATTTTCATTACACAGTGGTGTGTCATGAATAAACATCTCATGATAAAGAATCACGGAGCAAGGAGAGAAAGTAAAAAACCCCAAACTATGTCTCATTATAGGGTATCAGACATAGCTTCAGATACTGAACTGTAAAACATGGAGATTTTTTCAATCAGAATGAAGTGTGCCATTAACCCATTGCAAGATCAGGAGAAAAAAGCTAATAATTATATCAAGGTATTGGATAAAATTAAAAAATAAATGATTTTGTAAAAATGGCTAGTCTAGAGGCAGGCAGGTATTGGCCACCAGATAGGTCTGCTTCATTTTCTGATACAAAGAATGAGCTCTGAAAAAGCATAATGAGGTAGAAGATGCTTCAAAGATCATCCTATTGTGCAGTAAGTGTACAGTAACAATTTGCTTAGAAAAGAGGTGGCCCCTTAAAACTGACTGAAATCCTAGAATAAATACTTTTTATGCAGCATCATGTTATGCATATATGGAAAAAATGCCGAATAGGGGACAGAGATTTTACACACAAAATTTGAGGGGGGAAAAATGATGTTGACAATTAAGGATACAGACAAAGAAACAACTGTAGAAGAAGAGGTTTTATGGATAAAGTTAAAAGAAATTTGTAGACACTGATACCTTATGCTTGATGTTCTGAGTGGGACCGAGATGCCTTCCAATAACTTTATATCAGCAATAAAGTAGAAGCAAGAATGGAGCAATGGAACAGGGTATTTAAGTTATGTAACTGCCATTTACATACTGAGGTAGAAAATATCAGAGAAAAAAATCACTGTAAAATAATACCTATTTCAAGTTGATGCTTTATGTGTATATTCAATTAATTAGTACAGCCTTCCAAAAAATTAATAGAATTCATAATAATATCTAGAAACAAATCAGTCCCATCTTGAGCAATTTTTTTTTGACAGATGAAAGACAAGAAGCCACTGAACAGCTTGGTGGGTGTTGATTCTGCTATAAGATATGTGCTAAATGACATTATTAATGGAGTTAGTTTGAAATGATAGAGTATTGTGCAGGCCTATGATCTCTTCTGTATTTCACATTAAATTAATTTTATAAGATATCCTGAATTTGATATTAGCTTTCACATATGTTTCAAACAACCCAGTTGACAGAATGATTTGTAGTCCATGCAGAAAACCTGTAGATATGTATGGAGGTAACTTTTAGCCCTGTACAGTAAATCTTTGTTGTTGAGACACTGTGTCCAAGGCAAGATGATTGAAAGGAACATAGTCCCCTTCAGAGATGTTACTTCAGTGGCATTTCAAAACTTTTGTCTTTGTTCTTCATCACAGCAGCACCAAGGGGCCCTTGTAGAGATCATAAACAAACATATAGCAGGAGTTAATTCACTCCTTGAAAAACTTAGATTTCCACTGAATCTTTAAAGAAATGAGCAATTAAAAAAACGTGATTGAAGTAATGCTGGCACCTACACTTTAGAAAATAATTTGGAAGAAGAAAAACATGTATCCAATATAGGTTCCAAAGTACACTTTCACTTATAAAAATACATTAAGTTAAAATAGCAGCAAACAATTTAAATATATATGTATCAGAGAAGTCATTGGTTACAGTGCCTCTGACACAAAGACATTTCCTCCTAAAATTTTGAAATTCGATTAGAAACGTTCAATTTAATCTAGATTTAAATCTTTAACTGAATCAAATTTTAGACTTTTTAAAGCTACTTGAATTATGTTGTTCATTCTTGTGACATTTGCAATTGAAAAGGAGGTATATAAGTATGGGCTGTATTGTAAGATATTTTATGGCTTGCTACTTTATATTGTTTTAAATGATGGATCTTGGAGGAGGTTGTCAAATGGTGGGCAAACACTAATATTGTGCTTTTTTTGGCTGAGTTCCTGCTCCAGTTTTCCTAGGGACTAAATACCTTTTATTTTTTTTTTTTTTTTTTTCCTAATCTACCAGCTAAATGTAAGAGAAGCTGAACTGAAAAATTTGGGTGTACAGGTGAACTTTATTCAACTAGATACTGATCTTTATTTATATGATATCTTCTTCAAGATGGAATATAAAAGCTGTGTTCATGAATGCATCACATTAATTTTTTGGCTGAGCTACAAGAAATGCTGCTTTGCCCTTTGGGAGACAACCTCTATTTCTAGAGCTGGATGTCCCAAGTTCTATTATTGATGCCACTTGCATTCATTTGGCTGGAAATTAAAATAATTTTTTTAATAAAGAGATGAGTGAGATTTGACTTTTAAAGCCTTGAGATAGCCTTCAATGTGGCAGGAAGAGGCCAATTATCATAGCATTTTGCAAGGCTCCTCCCATCTCCTTTTTGAAATGGCTGTCAAAAGACCCAGATGCCAGGCTGAAAATACTTTCCCTTCATCATCTACTTTTTGTGTGTGTTCTTCTTGCAGCTGTGCTGGCAGCATTAAATATACCTCACAGCTATTCACTAGGTTACAGCCTGATCCAATGCACACGGAAGTCTTTTCATTAATTTCTGTGGCTTTGGATCAGGCCTGGGGACTGTGCCTCTGCCTTTTTTGGACTGTTAATGCCTTCTGTTCTAGGATAACACTTTTGTACTAATTTTGTTAAGTTTAAACATAGAGTATGTATTCACACAGAAGTACAAGGACACCTTTACCTTGTACTTTTCTGGGCTTTCATGCTGAAAAATCCCTGAGCCCTCCACAAGGAAGCAGTTACCTAGTCCTCACTGCATTGTGTTACATCTCATTCCGTGTGTATGACTATGGAGTATAAATTGAATAAACAAATAAGCTATAATAAAAACTTTTTCACTGGAAAGATGCTGATAAAAATCTCTAGGTTTATAAGAAAAGAAGGGAGCTGGAGGCAGGAGAGGAAGGCAATGTACTCAGAAGATATTCAGAGAAGGCAGAGCCAAAGAATTTAAGGTCTTGTTCAAATAAATTTTCTGAAGGAAGCTAGAACAGAAAAACAACAGCAGAATTAAAAGGATATTTCAGTGCTTGTTGATAATGAACAAAAAATGTTTAAAATACAGAGCTCAGACTGGCATAAGTATATTTAGTGGCAAATTCAGAAGAAATATTTCAAGAGAAAATTTGACCCAGAAGTTTTGAACACCAGATTTACTTCCTTATTAATATAAACCATCCTCTTATCCTGAGTTCGTCTGTCACTACACTAGTATCTGTACAGTTGAATACATAATGGTATAGACAATGGTATAGAATGGAAAACTGTCAGAAAATCCTAGCATTGTTTGTGGGGGACTGTGTGGTGCCAGGTATTCAAGCACAGATGCAGGTGTCCCTGACTAACTCTATAATGAAGTCAAGCCTTTGTTTTTCTATTAATTCCCGGTCTCTCAAATATTCCTTCGAGTAGTATTAAAACATTAATCTTGAGGGATGATCAAGTACTGAAGTAATGGGCAAGTATATACATAATAGATGTTGCTTTTTTTTCTTAAATCTTTCTCCCAGTTTTGACTCTTTTTCTTTGCCAGGCTGCTCTGGAATTTATATTTAATATAAATTTTACATGTTCCTTTCTAGGAGATAAGTTGATGTAGGGAGTTACACTCTTAAATAGGATCCATGAGGTATAAGGAAACACTGTCTTGCTTTTTTGACATGAAAAATGTTGTCTAGCAGCATCAAAATCAAGCATTATAATTTATCTTCACATTTTTCCTGTACAATAATCCAGGTATATAGAATTATGCTTAAGGATATAGGATTGATTAACTCTCTGTGGTCTGTGCTTCTTTAACTTATATTAACAATAGCACACCACACAGAGAGGACTGTGCTTTTTTCACCTTGGGATTGTGGAGGTCATTTGAAGATGGTCTTTTTACTGGTGATTCTTTTATCAGAGTGGAAAAGAAAGAAAAGCAGCAGGGAACAGAATATCCCAAACTGGTTTTAATAGTTGTATTACTTTGTAAAACAATAAAAGATAGACACCTTTTACAGAGGTCAGGAATGAGACTGACAAATTATTCATGTGGGATAATTAAAAGCAGATTTCATTCATCTTGTGTAAATGACTCTCTTCCCTTGTTATAGTTTTTCATTTCCAGCATAAATAATTCTCAATAAAAGAGGAGAGGGAAGGAAGAACTAATATTAAGATATTGAAATGTTCCACAGCAAAAAAAGTGCCAGTGGAAGGAACACATCCTAAAAAATATGGCACAACGATTGTTCTGCATTGGTGGAGGGGAATTAGTGAGTGAGGAAAAAAAAAAAAAACACATAGAAAAAGACAGAAGGTGATTTCTGTAGTAATTCTTGCAACTGGCAATAATCTGTATTATTCTGTTTGTGTCTTCATTCCATCATGGGGAAAAAAAAACTAGCCATGAGCTAAATGATTTCTGTAAGTAGTAAGATCAACATCTCTCCATCCCTAAGCACATTTGGGAAAGCTGAAACTATGCTCAAATTCAAGCCCTGGGGGTGTGGGGTGGGGAGGGAATTGTAAGTGTTTGTGAATTCAAGGGAGGAAATATGTGGAGAATCTGAATATTTAGTTCTGGTATTTTCAAAGTATTGACCTATTTCAATGCAATGCATGTTTTCAATTCAAAATTAACTTGAATGTAAACATTTAAAAGGATTAAAGCACCACAAAATTAGAGACAAGTATTTCTGTTCAAACCCTCAGATAAACACAATTTTTAATCCATTTGTCCAGCGTACAAAACCATCTCCTTTCCCTCCACAATTTTAGTGCCAGCATCTCAAGAGTGCATGCATTGTACAGCTCCTGCTGATAACAAAGCTAATAGTTTTCTTGCAGGAAGGGAAAATGAGAACACAAGCCACCTCACCCCTACACACTTCTTTATTTCACACTAGACAAAAGGATCTCTTTGTTCAACTACTTAAATCTTGCATTGAATAGACAAGTCACTGTGGGGAAGTGGAGTCTGCAGTATGCTGTCTGAGCGTAATACTCTAAATCCCTTACATTAAGTACACCAGTAGCAACTAAACAAATATCCACACAGATGTCATGCCATTCTACTGAGCAGTTTTATTCCATTTATAAAATGAAAGAGCAATCCCTTGACTGCTTGTCATGGCAGGTGTCTGCGTATTTAAATGCTGGTCAGTTTTAAATGGAACACGTGTATTTAACTTTCCCAGCATGTCTAGAGCTTTTAAAGCCCATCACACTGATGCTAAAATAATAAAGGCCAGCAGCCTGGTGATATGATTGCTTTTTTATTGCTCAGTTTGTGCTGAGAACTCATTTTAATTCCAAAGGTTATGGCTTTTAAAGCAGCCCTAACACCCATTTCCCTCCCCCAAACTGAAGCTGAATCAAGAAAGGGACATAAATGAGAACTGAAAATGTATGCTAACATGGCAATCCATCCTCTAGTTCTTTTTTATTTTTGATGTGCTTTATAACCATTCTTTCCAGCAAAGATCGAGACTGTGTCTCCCTTAAGCAGAAGATGTCAGTTGTTATGAAATTGGCAGATGGACAATTAAGATTCTTCAAGGTAAAAATACAAATAAAATGCAGGGAAAAAGAAGGAAAGTGTGTAATTACTGATCACTGTTGCTGTCTCCTTGCTTCTGAATTTCAATGTCAGAGGAAGTTTTTTGTCTACCAATTGCTTATTGTTAGCTATGGCAATTACAGTGGAAGAGTACAAAAGCAGTGTCAAGTGAGTAGAAATAGTGTAAAACTAGTTCTGGAGCAATGGCTTCTAAATAGTTTAATGGACTGATTATGTTATGTGATAGGAAAATACTGTGTTTCCACCAAGGTTAGTCTTGCATGATACTCAGGGAGGTAGCCAGTAAATACTAGGTTTTGAGGAACTCATCCCAGGTGCCCTGAAAGAATCATACAAGGAGATAGCAAAACAGACAGATGATGTAGTCAAGCAGCATGGGTGTCCACGATGAGTGGAGTCTTTTTACAAAGGACTGTCTATGAATATCGTGTATGTATATGTTAAGGAGTTAGAGGTGATATCTCTATGAAGTGAGCTTAATTAAGATAACACAAAGTTAAACACCTTTTAGGAGGAATTTTCACACTGAGGTAAATTATGAAAATGGTATTGATTAAAAAAAGAGTCATTTTCTTAGTTATATAAGAATTATTCATTTTTCATACTTTTGTTTCACACAAAAGGTCATGTCTTTAAAACTCTTTCTGTTTGAAAGGACGTTCTTTCAATAAACTCAGTCTAAATTACTTGAAATCCCCAACAGGAGACTGGCATTTTAAAAGCCAGCCTTTTATGTCTACTTTGCATTATTTCATCTTTCTTATAAAAGTCAGAATAAATCTTTCAACTTATGTTGTAGGGTGACAGTTATAATTAAAATCATAAGCATGAGTTGAATCCTTCATTTTGTAACAGAAGTAGACAACAAATCCTGGAGCAGGGCCCTTCTGTGCCACATTCTACATTGGTGGGTCAGCAAGGTTTCTAACAGATGTTACACTGTTTTCAAAAACTCTGTCTAAGGAAAATCAGAAACATAGAAGTAAGAGCTGAGCTGAGTTATAACAGATGTATGAAAACACTTTTAAATGCCCTAAGCCAAAGAAGCTAGTTGATTATCAGAAAAGAAAGAGATGTCTGGGTGGATTTCAAAGGATGTTTTCTTCATCAGAGACACTGAACAAATCCTAGAATGGTCTGAAAAAGGAAACTGATGTATAGATTCTTTTAATTTGTTTGAAAAATACAAGAGGAGCAGAGGAGTTCTGGTTCTTGTGCTAAGTGTAAATAAGAGAACTGCAAAAGTCTTCCTTACTCTTTCCTGTACCCAGAGAAGTAAATCCTTATCTGAAAGCTGGTCTGAAAATACATTCTGATGGAGGCTTGGGTAGATCTTGCATTATTTTAAAAGTCCACAACATGAGAGTCCCACGGGAGAGGAACTGGGAAAACAATCTGTGCCCAGGTGTGCTTATGGGAGCCTGAGTCTCAGAAGGAAGAAGTTAGATCCTGCACAGACCCAGCTAACTTGGAAATCTGTGAACCACCAAGTCAGTGTTCTTTACCACAAGTGGACCTTTCATTAGGAAATGTGGGATCAGTTTCTAAAGAAATACCTATCCTTCACTTTATTGCTAGTAAGTGACTTGTGTTTGTGGAAAGCTCTTGTAGGATAGAAGTGGCAGAGATATGTGCAGTTATTTTACTGCAAAGAATATAATGAAACTGTGAAAAAATGTATAGGGAAAGATAACACATGACCAAAGTTGCAGGAGCTAGGAGAGATTAAGGAGACAGTCTTCAGCTGAAAGAAGAAATAACTGACATATAATAATATGAAATGAATAAAGAAAATGCAGTGAGAGCAAGTGTTTCTTGTAACAGACAGAAAGCATAAAGTGAGATGAAAAAATAACAGCAAATAAGCATGAGAAGTAACTTTTTGTGATTTATGTTGTGACATCCTTTGTCCCAAGAAATTACGGGGACCAGGGGCAGGTTTTACCTTGGGAATATAACCCTGGCAAAACCTTATTTCTGTCTTCTGCTAAGCATAGACTGCTCACAGCTATTTCTATTTTTCTTGATATGAAACAGCAATGCCTGTTAGATGTAGGCAGGAGTAGCCTGTGGTGAAATTTCTCATATTTTTTATTCCAATAAATGTTCAATTTATGCATAAGTCAAGGTTAAGTTCTTCTGAGGAAATCTGTGTGGGCACTGTATGTTTCTGTAAAAGGTAAGATGCTTAGACCCTCAAGCTTTCTTAAAAATATTTTTTTTTAATACCCCAGCTTTGTTGACATGGAATGTCATTTTTTTTACCTGCTACCAATTATCTGCAATGCCAGAACTAGCACAATTTGAAAGGAGAAATCTTTACTTTGTAATTCAGAAGATCTGTCTGCTAAAGCTGATGAACTCTGTGATTATGAGCATCACAAACTCTAGGGTTTGTTTAACTACCCATAGATTTCTTCGATGTAGAGACATCTGACCAAATTACTCTGAGTTTCTTTTTCGAGTCAGTGGAGGATTAGTCAATAAACTCAACAGAATTGAGGTCTGAGAAGTTTATTTCAACCTAAAGTAAACACATTTGTCCAAATTAATCACATTATACTCTATTGACTCTATTGATTAGACTACACTGACCATAGTGGAAACCTAAACAGCCAGCTCAGCTGTAGATAGATGTATTTCATAATCAACAAACAGGTGAAATTAATTCCATCCCCAGATTCCCTGTTCCAGTTAGCCACCACAGACTGAGATTTCCAATAGTTTTGTTTAACAGCAAAAATGGCTTGTTTATTAGTATCATAGAAAAAATATTAACAACTTTTGCCCAGTAATAGCCAATCCTTGCATAAAACTAATTCTCATTTTTCAGTATGTGCTTTTGTACTTTCTTTTATGACCTACTGAAATAGAAAGTGTAACATGATTTAGCAATGAAATTCTAAATGAACATTGTAAAAAAACACAAATAAACACAAAACAATACTTTAGAACTATGTATAGAATTCACTTAATAAAATATGGTAATGAGTAATTTATTTTCTTTATAATCATGAAGGAACTGAATAACAATTTCTGGACTCATCAGAAAACTGCAAGTGAGCAGAACCACTCTCTTGTTCAGGTTCTCAACTGTCCCTTCCACCAAGCCCCTTTGCTCCTGTGATCTTCCTTGCCTCAGCACTAGAGGTGAGAAAGAGTCAATTTGTTTATCAGCTGCCAGCGGCACACAGCAGTGAGCTAGGGCCACAGCAAATCAATGTTTCCTTTCATTAATTGTGGCCATTGTTTGTAAAACATAGATGCATCTTACTGTTCTCCATCAAATTGCAGTTTCCTAAGTTGTATTTCTAAGGAAACTGTGTGTGTGTGTGTGTGTGTGTGTGTAAGCACAGCATCACCTAACACTGCCCAAAATATCGATCTTGTTCAACTGTAGTTCCTCTGAAAATAATCTGTCTGCAAAAACTGACTTCATATACCAGTGCAAACTCTCAGAATGTTTTTTAAATTAAGATGATAAAACCCCCATGTCAGCCACAGTTTACTTATTCTGATATTTTATAGTTGTCTTTTGTGAAATTTAGTTCAGTTTCTCCTCTTGTTTGAACCCTATGCTGAGTAAGAGAATATTATGTGCTTTCAGTGACAGTAAAGATACCTTGTTATTTATAAACAGTTTTGTCACTATATATTTAAATAAATGTTGTTTCTGATAGTAAATTAGATCACTCAAATATATACAAACCAGAAACTACTACAAGACAAATTCTAAGCCTACATAAACTTCCTTATACACGTGAGGGTCTTCCTCATATATATAAGAATCTCACCTCCCCTTGGCAAGAAAGTGAATATTGTCCCTGTTATCACATAGTTCTCTTGTTTACAAAAGTTGTACAGTTCCTAGGACTTTTGTGTGTTCTCTTACTAATAAATTTCATTTTCTTAGTATCAACAGCAGGGCACAGGCTTTCTATGGAAGACCTAATCTAGACCCTCAAGCCCCAGAAGTGGTCGTTTTTCATTTTCTGCTTCATTTCAAAATCTCACACAACACATTTTGATTCCTCAGCTCTCCTAAGTGTTTGGAATCTCAGGAAAATTCTTAGACATTTCTTATCCTTCTTATGGAGAATGTTTGCACTCTGGCTTGTGCAGTAAACTCCTGGAATAAAGTCCAAGAGCTGATTTTCCTCTGTGCCTAGTGGCTAAATCTTAATGTGTCCCACTGTCGGAAAGAACACAACTTTGCCACATTCACTCGTTATAAGGTAATTCAGAGAATATTTCCTACAAAGTCCCTTAATGCTTCTTGCAGCACAACATGTTCCTCAGAAACACAATTCATACCTGAATTTTCATTTGCCATAGTACTAATTTCTGAGACACATGCATGGAAAGACAACTCATTATTATAAATTTATTTTTTTCTAGGAGTTACCATGTCTGAAGTGAAATTCACTTGACATTTGATCCTTTCCTAAATTTTTATTCCTCAAATTCTTAAAATATTTATTCATACAAATAAAACTTCCTGTCTAGCAGAAAATTTGGCAAAAAAATGCTTTTTAAGATTACTTTAAAGCACAACCAAGCCCTGGAGTAGACTCTACACATCACTTAGAGAGAAACTAAGATAACTTTTTTTTACTTTTGCATTAATAAACTAAGATAATTTGTGTCAATACTACCCTAATCTCAGCATATACCTTAGTATTGTTCATTTTTGAGATGAAGTGCCATAAATTATCCAAACTGTACATAGTCAAGAATAACATAAAATATGATTTTTTTTTTTTAACATAACTCATCCCTCCCCATAAATCAAACAAATCATCTCCTATGACAATTTATTCTTCTTCAAGGACCAAACAATTGAAGAGATTTTAGAGTTAATAGGTGGTTATTAAAGACTATAATTTAATGCTAAAAACCAGTATCAGTGGGAATTTCATAAACTTCTCAAGGGGGAGTGTATAGCAAGTCCCTTGTGGTATTTATTGCAAAAGAATTTCAGGGTGAATATATTATACAACTATACGATGTTGCTTCTGGCATAAATATAATGAAATATGTTTAGAGTTTTGAGAAGGTCTTGAATTCATAGGAAATCACAACTTTATGTCAATAAATGTAGAGACTCTTCTATATATAACAATTAATAAATCCAAAGTGATATGAATTAGTGGAATGCTAGAGAGAAATTCAGGAAAACTAACTTCTCTTTTCTATTTTATTTGTATAATATCACAAATCTTTTTTATCTTTCCTACTAGAAGTATTTTATATTAAATTTGTGATGTTTGTGCAAATTCATTGACTTATGAGCCTTTCTTTATCTACCATGCTGTCTAAAGATTGTCTTCAGATATATCTCTGTGTAGAGAATCTAACAAGTTCACTACTTCATCACGTGTCTGAGATCTGTGGTTGCGACAGAGCTATTAAGATATTTTTTCCCTTTAATCTTCGACCATAATTTAGTCTATTCAAACCATTTATGACATTTGCTTTCTCATATTCCCTTCCTTTTCTCCCTGGCATGGCACTTCCAAGAACTGACAACAGTCTCTCTCCAGTCTTAACAACATCATCCTGGCAGAGATGATGTCAAACTGATGTTGTACCTACTTGTCCTGTAAATGTCTTGAAAAAAGCTAAAGATCCAGTTACACACTTAGGGGAAAAAAAAAAAAAAAAAAAAAAAAAAAAAAAAAAAAAAATTAAAAAAATAATAACTCTGATGCCTTGCTGAATGTAAGAAAAATGGGAACCAATAGCTGTGTCTGTGTGAACTACTAATGAATAAAAAGTAACCATTGTACTTTCACTGTCAAATACAATGGGTACTTTTCACTCACATTTATCATATTGCCTTTACCTAACATGTGGCTTTGTGAAGTCATGTGTGAAACATGAAATATGGAAAGTAATAAGAGTAAAAAACCCCCACTACTTATATTAATATTCATAACCAATCTACCTTCCAGTGCAGTACATTCTCTACTCAAAGACATTCCACTTTGCCTCTCTCTAATTTTCACAAGCAGTCTTTATCTGTCTATCTGCAATACATTTCTGGTCCATTAAGTTATTATAATATACAACCATAAAGATAATGCAACTGTAAATTACTGCATTAACATTCTAGTCATCAGCACATAAACTCAGACTGAACAAAAGACACAAGCTATTTTACCTGGGAATGTGTCATTTCAGAAGTAGAATAATCTCTTTCAAAATGGTTGAAAAGCATTTGAAATGGCAATTAATACTGCTCAGAAATACTATCCTGACATATTTTGCTTTTGTATTTGTTCACATGTATCTCAACACTCAGTCTGGAGGAAAAAAATAAGCTAGACTAGACTTGAATAGAATTGTTCAGTGGGAAGGAACCTAAAACAATAGTCAAGTCCAACTGCCTGACTACTTCAGGCCTGACCAAAAGTTAAAAAATGTTATTAAGTGCTTCATAAACACTGACAAACATATGGCATCAACTAGCTCTCTAGGAAGCCTGTCACAGTGTTTGACCTGACCTCTAAGTTTAAGAATTGTTTCCTAATATCAAGTCTGAACCTCTCCTTATGTGACTTCAAATAATTTCCATGCAAAATTAGGGTAATACTTTTAAAAATTCTATTTAAAACTTAGGAATTGAAAGAAAGATGCTGTAAAATGTATGATGAGGCTTAGGGGGAAGTAATTGTTACTTGAATTCATAATATGGTTAAGATTCTATCACCTTTCCAAATACTAAAAAACTTTTAAAATTATCAGCAACTTAAACTATTGATCAGTCTAAGTTAGATGTTTCTCCGTCACCATTTATTAATTCTAGATGCTTCAGTAAAAGTCACAAGCAGTGCAAGCTTCCACTAGATATATCATCCCCAGTTCCGGCAATTATCAGCTTAGAGATGTCTTGAACCAGAAATGACCTCTAAATGACTTTTTTTGAAATCCACTTAACATGGTCCTAATCAAACAAGCCATGCATGCCCTGTCATTTTGTCTAAATATATGGAAGCACTGTGATCTTAGAAGAGTTTAGGCATGAGTTCTACAGGAAATTTTGAGCAGAAACCCATAGACCCATATTCAGATGACAAAAACTAATTCCAAATGTTGACAGCAAAAATGATACACATGGTCATACAAGAAACAAAACATCTTGCTTCTCTGACGGTACACCTTGAAAATTCAAAATTAAAATATTGGGGGGTTTTGGCTCAGTAAGAATTGGTGGGTATTGCCCCTGAGGTTTCTTGAAATAGTTACTGTAGTCTCCTCACTGGTTTTAGGAATGAAACTAGCCCACTAACAGAAACAGCCAGAAGCTCTCTGAAATGAGAAACCTAGATTTCTTTTAAATTCATATTTTTTAAGTTACTTTCTATTTTGTAAATGTAAATAAATTAGGCTTTCTATTTAAGGCTTGTTTTGTTTTCTTTTTGCTTTCTGAACTAAATGTTTCAATGGCAGACCTGCAGAAGGAAAAACAAACAAGCAAACAAAGAACATATGACAAGAGGAAATGATAAGGTAACTTCTCTTTTTGGTGGTGTTTCTGATCACTTCACAGTGATAGAAGTTCTTAACTCATAGACATATTTAATGTGCAGACTGAGCCTCAGAGATATGGTTTGAACCTTATCTAGTTGGGTGATGAATATATGGCACAATACCTCCAAACTCCAGGCAAGGATAGACAGTGGGCACCTTTTTCTTAAATGAATCATGCAGAAAGGAAGCTAATGCTTTAATAAGCCCCACTTCATTCTCTTTTTGACAGGTTTCAGGTCACTATAGTTACAAGCCATTTGTTTAATCTCTTGGAGGGAGAGGTCAGAAGGCCTAGCAAATGGAACATTCATTCTTTTCCACAGAACATTAAGATAAGAATAATCAAGCCAGCATTTATATCATCTTTCCTTTATATTACTGAATGACCTGTCACATCATTGCCTCTTTGAGATATGAGAGTGTTAACAACCTTCTTTTTGCAGCAGAGGAAAAAGATGTACAAATAAGTCATTTAACTGGTCAGCAGAAAAGCCATACATGGCATTCAAAATTCTTGGATCCTGATTCCCACAGTGATCAGCAAGAGCAGTTCTCACCACCTTTAGTCCAAACTTTTGGCCAATGGCCAAAAAAAACACCAATCTTCTTATGAAAAGGCAACCACCACACTATAAATGAAGACTTAAGGCAGTATAAAACTGTAATGTAGATGAGAAGTGTTAATGACATCAACGGCTTAATCCTAAACTGTTTTAATCATGTACTTTTATTTTATGTAGATAACACACTAATGTAGATTAGTAATCACCCACCAGAGAGCTAAGGAAGTAAATCCTTCCAACAACAGGGTTCTTACCAGCTGGCAGGAGGTGTGACTAAGGGTAAAGCTTCCAGAGTCCAAGAAAAAAATGTGTCTATAACACTTCAAAATACATAAACAAAACAAAAAATCTGAGACCTTTTCTAGCATCAGTGCCAAGAGCCTGCAAAGTGCATCAACAAACATAAGATCGGCATTTATGTTCCTTATTAAAAACTTGATGTGTCTGGAATAAGTGTCCTTCCCTGCAAGCATCTTCATCATCCAGAATTCACAACAATGAAACCTATCTTTACTTCTCTTTTTTTTCCCTCTTTTTTTTTTTTTTTTTTTTTTTTTTTAATTCAACTGAAGCAATAATTCTTCTTTTTTAGTACCCATTCACAAATCGCTATGCTCCCAGGAAGACTGGAGGGACTAATATCCAGAAGTTCCGCAGTATGTTGGACATTATCATGTGATAAAACCTAATAAGAGGTCAAGTATTGAAGCATCTGCTCATGATGCTACAGGTTTAATTTCATCTGTCTATTCTCACATAAGAAAATATATCTTCCTCCTGTAATGAAATCACAGGTGGGTGGTCAGAACACTTGCTTCTAAGCTGATGCAGGAGTAAAACTGTGTTGTTATAATTTTATTTATAAAAACCTAAGATTCAGCGTGTTATACTGAGCATTGTACAGGGAAAACAGAAATAAGCATTGTGCTTGAATTTATGTTAGGAGACCTTAAATTGAAATCAGTGCAACTAGCACCATTCATCCTATGAACTTGGTCTTTCATTCTGTTTACTCATAGTCTTTTTCTTAAGTCAGTAATATTGAATCATAGCAGATAAGTCATCCTTATTTAATTTGAAAACTAGCTGTTATACATCCACCTCCTGAAATAAATATATCTCCTTATCTCCTAGCAGTTTCTTTAAAACACCTGTCATAATCAGTGGTGTTGGCTGACCAGCTATTGACATTTTTAAAGGGATTTTTTTCTTAATATTAAATGTCTCTGAATTACTTTGATTCTAGGAGGAGGCAAGGAATTTTCAAACAAAAATATTTTTACCATTATTTCTAAGTCTTGGGTCCAGGAGGGTCCATCTGATACCGGGATATCTCATTTTTAAAAGAACATATATATAAAAAAAAAAAAAAAAAAAAAAAAAAAAAAAAAGGAACTAAAATCTATTGAGAACAAAAATAAGCAGAGGAAGACAGAGAGTGCAGGAGACTTAGGAAACAAAGAGCCAGTGTTGGTAACTGTCAGAGGTAGTGTTCACATTTCCTCAGGCACCAAAACATTAAGTTCTTAGGTTATTTTTATAAGTGTCAGAGTACAACACTGAAAGAGAAATTTAAAGAGGATGAGGATAACTTTTTTCCAGAACTCTGGCTGTACTACTGATGAATCTGCATGAATCTCTGTATTTGTATGCTCAAGTTCAAATTACACACAGTTGTCACTGCAGGTTTACATTGCAGAACCTGCAGTGACAACTGTGTACGCAGAGTCAATAGTAAGAAATTATTTGGAAGAATAGGTTCCCCGTAACACGAAGGTCAGGAAAGAAACATTACACTGACGTGCAGTCATTCTTTTGCTTTCACACAGTAGCTGCTCATAAACCAAAATCTAGCTTTGAGCTGTACTAGGAAACTTTTCCTTTTTTCTTTATCCACCTTTATTTTCCAATGATTCTTCCTTTTATATTTCATTATTCAGCTACAGATGCATACAAACAGTGCTTCATTATTTCAGGACAACAGTCACTCTCTAATTGTTTCACATCTGATGAGCATTTCAATGATGGATGACCTGCCTCACTCTACAGCATTTTGCAGCTGAAAAATAGATTCAGGTTTAAAAAAAAGTACTCCACAGTCTAATATACACCACCTATTGAGAGTCTAAAACTTTTGCTTTATCTTTCTGGTCTTGTGGTTTTTACTTACTTTACAAAGTCAGTGATCAGAGATGAATTCGTCTCTCATTTACTTTCCAGAATAACTTCTCTGCCTGTTTTGATATATGGTGGTTTTATATGAAAGTTAGTAGCAACCTACTTGATTATTGGAAAAAGTAGATTCAAAATTTCAAAAGCTCTGAATCAGTGCTTTTCTTCTTCAGAGGTAGATTTTCCAGTTGAATAAAATTTAGGGTGACAAAATCCTGGGATTAAAAATAAAAAAGAATAAAAAAGAAAATCTCCTGATGCTTTTACCAGATTTTTCTCTTTGAAAATGAAGTGAGTTACTTGAACGGCCCAGCAAAAATTGAAGAAGTAACACTGTATCAGCCAAGAGCTACCAATGGCTGTAAGCCAAATGTCAGTCTTCGGGGGTTTATAACAATCTATATTACTTTTAAAGGATTTAGCACATTTTCCTGTTCATGCTCTTTTATCTTACTCTAAAATCTTGTCTAATTTTACTTTACTCTGCAATTTTGTTTACCTCTGAGCTCTACTACTTTGGGAGCTTACGCGCATTTGTTAATTAGTGCCAAATTCATATAAATATCTTCATCATCTGCTAAAATAAATGTGCTTTGGGAATAAATACCACTTTGGTATGTACACTAAAGTTCCATTCCCTTTTCTTTTCCTTTTAGTATCTCCTGATAGTTTTGAGGCAATATGTTAGTCTGCTCACCCACCCCCCCCAAAAAAAAATCCAAATAAAAAACTAAGCCTTCACTCTCAAGATGATTTATAAATCTTTATAAATCATTAATTGATAAGTTTACTCTTGTCTTCAAGAACTTGTTTCAAACATAGTCACAGAAAAACCACTGGTGTGTAAAGCTATTGCTTTCTTTTCTTTCAAATCTTTCCAAATGATCGCTCCAGCTGCAGTGCCAAGAAGCTATTATCTAGTAATGCTGGGTAGAAAGTCAGTAAGGACAACTAATATGTGTTTTACAAAAGAACTGGTGCTATGTTTTTTCCTACAACTGTGACACATCCAAAGCCTAAGACTGAGCTCTCAGACTGTGTCTTATTTTCATGCCAATTATTATTGCATTTTTGGTGCTATCACAGTAGGATAAAATAATAGTAATTTTGTGAGCATGGTTAAGACAGGGAAATATGTTGTTTTATAGCAGTGCTGAAAAAGAGCTTGATAGGCCTTTCAGATGCCAATGGCTATTAATATAAGACCTAGTGTCTCTTAAGTTACTATGTGTGACTGATCACTGCTATTTAATCAGCCTGTTTAAAGGCTAAAATAAAGCCAGATGATCAGACATCTACTTCAGGATCTAGAGCCATGGCAATCAGTTGTGGTACCCAGTTTCACTTCCTTAGTCCCCTAAATCACACTTGTACCTTCAAACTAGTGCATTTTCCAGCATCGCACCACCATATTTTCCCACCTGGGCATTTATGAAATACCACTTCTCCTACCTCAAAGTAAGCAAGTGTTTTTTTTTTCTGTTGAAACCAGGGACCAGGAAGGGATGATACATGTCCAGCATTTGTGTCTGCTGGCTGGATAGAGGCACCTGGGAGCATTCTTGTGCCCAGTCACACAGATGTAGACCCGTCGAGCTGTTTCATAGCCTCATAAATCTCATTTTGACTCTTTTTTTGATCTTACTCTCATCACTTCCACCATTTGCATTATAGCTTATAGGCACAGGAATTAAAACTACCCCCAAGCACAATACGACCTTAATTTTAGTAGAGGCCAGTAGAACTATTCTTCAAAGTGCAAAATCCTGTAAGAACTTTGTTGCACACTGGAAGCTAACAAAACTTATGCTAAATTCCAGTTTGCATTCATTAATCAATACAGTTTTATCAAAGTAACACAAAATACTCCAGATTTATTTAAAAAAATATTATGATGGAGTTTTAGGTGAGGGAAAATTGTGACACAATGGTGATGAGGAAATTAAGAAGAAAAAGATAGGTTAAACCTTCCTGAACAATCCCACCCTGCATTTTTTTTAACATATGAAATAACTTGCCAAAAAATGGTAAGACATCATGGATTTCTGACTGCATAAACTTTAGAGAGGGAGCAGGGCTAGAAATTAATAGTTTAGTTTACACAGTATCCAGCATGATAGCAAAAATTTACCTGTCTCCATATTAACTACAGTTGTTGAGACATTTATATTTGACAAATAATTCAACTATAGAATAAAAAATTAAAAAATGAAATTTTCAGAAATACAAAATCTCATAATCTTATTAGTATGTTAACTTCTATTGGGACACAAAATAAAGATTATCAAAAATCCAACAAACATCAACTGCAAATCTGGAAGAAAAAAAAATACTCACTAATAAAATACAGGGTCTTTCTTATATGCAATGAACAGGCTTATTTGCTCTAAAGTGATTAAAGTAATAAACAGGAATCTCTATCTTACAGAGGGGTAGCATAATCAGAAAAGTGCCAGCAATCTGAAATTCTAAGATAGTTCTGATGGAATAAATATATCACTGGTGTAAGGGAAGCTTTTAAATTGTTGACATATTCTTTAAATATCAGGATGGTGAGTACATGATAGTTTTATCTTAGCAGCCTAGTCTCCATTCTTTTTATTATTCATATGTGGTTTACAAGTCAACAGAGTATTTTCTGAATTTCTAGAAACTTAGACACCGATTAATGACCCAATAGTATATTCCTAATGCACTCTTTCAAGCCAATTAGTTCTCATCTTTTTTTCCATCCTATATTATAATGTGAAAAGTTGATTTTGTTGGAATTAGGAGGTCCAGAGATTAAGTATGTCAACTGTAAAATATGTACTACCAATAAGAAAGTTGATTGCTTTGGTAAATAAAAGTGAAGCCATAGAAAATAGATTTTATTGCAAATTTGCTCAACCTCAAAACTTCAAGCCTCATTTTACTGCACTTTCCATGTCTCTGTGGCAAAAATAAAGGAGAATGAAATACCACATGAAAATTATGGAAATGAAAGCAAAGTTCATATAATTACCCTTATCTTCAGAAGTATTCCTAAACAATGGCACCTAACAGTAACATTATCTGCAAAGACAAAATAAAACTGCTATTATTACAATTACACATTACACATTGCTGCTTAATAGACTCTAAATATGTGAAGAACTCAGCATGAGGTTTAGTTTACAAACCAGGGATCGTAATACACTTAAAGATCCTTTTCATGGTTGTAGTAACAAAAAAGGAGTCTGAAATTGTCAGGAATAACTTTAAGGATTGTTGCAGGTAGAAATGCAAATGTCAAGTTAATATTTAGGTTGAAGAACAGGGTCCAGGGCTAAGCAACTTCCCAGAAGGGACTGCCATTGAGTTATAAAATTTCCTAAATCCTGTTGTACAGTCTGAAAATAATTTTTCAGTTCCAATTCCTGGAATCTGTTGAGATTTTTGAAGGCAAAAGTATTCCATGAAAAAAATTTTAATTGAAAGGACATTGTTCAGAAGAACTCTTCTGATTTACATAAGCCATTTTTTAAATGGAGATACTTAAGTGTACACAACTTTTGTTTTCAGTTGAGGACTCAGATACCTCCTACCAAGAACTAGACTTTGACCTATGAGGAGTATACTCTTGTGGTAGTATTTCTTTACAATCGGTGAGGAAAAGGCATTTCCAGAAACAGGCTTTACACTACAATGTGATTTTATCTTTGTAATTTCTGCTTTTTTCTTCCATTGATAAAATTAATTTTAATACCAAAATGGTCATTCGGGTCAATGCTTACAGTAATGTGCAATACATTTGGTCCTTTATATATAAAATTAAACTTAAATCTTTATAGAATCTAGGATGTCATAACTAGATGCTATTTAAAGCCTGAGTATCAACCATTTAATATGACAGCACCAATATAATTTTCATCCTCCTACCAGGAGCAGAAGGAATGGAGTTCCAAACAGTTGAAAGACTAAATGTTCAATAAATGAACATATTTTTTTCTCTAATTTAATATTTTTAAATTACTCTTCATCTAAATAGGTCCTTTCAGCAGCTTCATAACACTTCAATATAAAGTAGGAGATGTACGATGCTTCATCTATGATCAGAATTATGAATGGAGTTGGGAGGAAGGATTTTAAAATAGATTTCTATCTTCAGTCAGACATAATTACAAGTAAATTCCTCTCTTATCAATGCACTTATGGAAGAGATAGTAAAACTGTTCTCTCATTGTTCCAAAAGATGAGACTCTACCCCTCCAGTTCAGACAAAACTTGATCAATGACAGAAACCAAAAACTACTTCTTTTCTGTATCTGCACTAAACCAGTGGCCGACTCCTAAATTCTGACTCCCAAATCTGCGCCCCTGGTGGTTAGTGCAGGTATTACATCATTCTTCGTTGTACCCATTTCCTCACAGAGAAAAATGCACAAAAATTCCCTGTTTTCTACATCTGGTGAGAACGAATTATGTATTTTCCTGGGAAACTCATATCACAGTCTTTTACTGTTTTAATATCAAAAGGATGTTCAAGTTCCCACAAGTGGACATGTCAAGATTTCTTTATCATAAGTTTAGGAAAATATTCATGTGGACAAAGCTGTATGCACGCTTTTATTTACGGAAAGCATACAATGAGGTGCTGAAACACTGACAAAGTCTTGTTTAGAATCCAAATAAATATCTGTAGTTAAAGTGAAAGTGAAGAAATAAAACCAGAGAATTTAGTTAGGTGGAATTTAATAACCTAAACTGGAATTTTGTCAGGACAGCAAAGGTAACACCTCTACTGATTCCGTATTTCTGCAGCTACTTTAACAACCTTGTATTTGAATATTTCTCAAATGAAATCCAAGGCAAAACAGTTAGAGGTGAGTGTTGTTGCTGCCAGTATAACACACTGCACCGATATTATTTTTGCTGCTTGTGTGTGTTCTTGATTGCTGTGCAGTCTTACAATGGAGTTTAGAAATTTCTCAGACACAGAAACAGTGGTTGGTATTTATCAAGGTTAGATTTATATCTTCTAGTCAACCCAGGTGGAAAATTGTGTGAAATGCAAGACTTCATTGAGCAACCAGATGTTGCAACTCTGCTGAGCTGTTCTAGGTCAATAAATTACACAAAACCCCCTATTTTGTTAGCAACAACAAATGACATGATCTTTTAGCAAATCACAAAGCAAGAAATTGATGATTTTTTTTAATAAGATTATGAATAATTTGGAGCCTGTATATTTTAACATTTCACTCTAGACAAAAAAATTAACAGACTTTGAAATATCAGTCCATCAATTGTAAAGCAGAAATAAGTTTCCTCCCTAAATGGTTGCCTTCCTAAGTCACGTCTTCTGTTGGTCAAAGTTAGTCAAGATGAAAGTTACATTGATCCTATGTCTCCTGTAGATCATTCTGTCAGATAAACTTTATTAATATTGAAACATGAGTTCAGAAAGGAAACAAAAAAATATATAGATAGATATATATATATATCCTGTGGACCTAATGTTGTTTCACTGATTTATCCAGTCCTTCTATATGTTTATTATTGATATTCAAACAATGCTAGAGGCCAGGACTAACCTTGTATTAGATGGTGCTCGGTGTATACACAATGTCAGAGATTGTGATGACTTGTCTGAAGAGCATATAGTGTAAAAAAAGAGCACAGAGAATGGGATGGAAAATCAACAGAGGCAGTGCCACGTATTCAGATTGACAGAACACCTTGGTAGCCACCAGCAAGTACTCCGGGACTGACTACCCTGACAGTTCATGGAAATTTATGTGAAGTTCCTGACACAATGTTGATTTAACTATTGTCACACAGAAGATCAACAGCCCATTTAAAGTGAAAAACTAACTCTTTCAGTCATCATTCCTTATACCTTCTTTATTTCAAGTAGTTTGTGTTTCCAGCTGTTTATTTTAGGAAGGTTTAGCACTACTTTGTTTATGTGGCTACACTGCTTAAATCTTATACAATTAGAAGTAAAACCTTAGCTTAAGTGCCAAAGAGGGATTGCTCTGCACATTTGCACATGGATATGTGGAATTTAGGCTTGCCTTCTAAATACCAAGCCCTCTCTATTTGTTTGATGTGATACATAACAAACAAGAAGTACATCCAAGGAAAGTACTTTGGGTTTAAACATTAATAAAATAAAACCGTTGTTTTAATTCCTGAGAAATTTTATATAAAACAAGGACACTTTGTGAGTATTTTTAATGTAGATTCAGAGCCTCAGAACTGACCAGCCATTGCCAGGGTTAATTATAAATAGTGGAGATTTTTGTAAATTTTTGTAAATCTCCCAACAGACCTAATTTGAAAGACAACGAAAAGACAACCTGGGTCCCAGAGGCAGACATTTTCATAGACCTCAGTGGCCTAGAGCATCCTTCAAAAAAGGAAGAGGGGCATGGGTATCTGAACCAATGACAAATTGACCAACCACCCTCCCAGCCATTCTCAACCAGCAGTGTTACAAAGCTCATAGGAGGCCAGAGGAAGGTGAGGGCAGTGGCTTTCCCAGTTTTGAAAACTGAGCAGACAGTAGCAAGCTGCACTTTCTGGGAATTTGAAGTTCATTTTTTCTGCCTTAACCTTTTTTTTTTTTTTTTTTTTTTTTTTTTTTTTTTTTAAATGACTCTTAGGGAAAGATGAATGCATCCCAACTGTAAGTACACAGATAATAAGAACCAATAAGGAAACTTTGAGAAAGAATATCTTGGGATTCATTTTCTTCATCAAAAAAATATAGTAAAATACAAACTTGTCATAGACATGTAGAAAACATAAGAAAAGTGAAACTGAGATAATTTTACTGGGAAGTTAATTTTAGTTTAGTTTAGTTTAGTTTAATTTAGAGTGGGATTATCCTCAACCTCTTCATTAAAGTATGTATCTCCTTAAAAAATCAAGCATAAATTAAAAGAAAAGTTAAATAACTTCAAATGTTATGGTTTAAGTAGCACTGATCCTCCTGGGTGCAGGTGAATACCGTATTCCTTTGCAACTGACTACATGAGTACCGGATATCTCCTTCAGACTTACTTTCCATTATAATTAAAAAAAAATAACATTAAATTTCCTTTTAATTGTTTATTTTTCATCCATTTCTAATTGAAAGCAAATGTCAAATATCATTACTTTCTGGAAAAATTATTGTTTCAGATTTTTGACCACTTCTGTGCACATTCTATCAAGTAATGAATTTCAGTTTGTTCTCCAATTAGCTATCATTGTCACTAGTAACCTCTGTATTAAAATTAATAGTTCAGCAGTTAACAACTTGAAGCAAATAGCTAATATTTTTTTAAAGAATGTGACCATAATGTTGGGTCTTTATCACAATGATAGATACAGGAGAGATGAAATCCAAAATGCATTCTTCTTGAAAATTAAAAAAAAAAAAAAAAATTGGGGAATAAACAGAAGGAAGCTTATTAGAAGAGAACTTAAGAATTTTTTCTCCATTATTTTGAAATGAAACACATCTATCCAAGGATCAGAGGCTACATTGCACAGACTAAATGCCTGATTTGTGACCCATTAAAAATAAAATTAGATCTTTATAACAGCATAAATCTAATATTATTACTAATAATTCTGATCAATTAAAATACAATGGCCTCACTGGGACCTGATTGCAGTAGTATCAAACAAGCCAAAATTAGAGCTCAAGTAGCTATTTAAATCCCAGGCCCAGAGCAAAGCTGGATGTTTTTAAGCCTGAATAGTGGTTACCAATAGAGTATATTGCTAGCAAGATCCCTGTCACAAGAAAACACTGTGGCAAATAACACTAATTGATATTCCAGATAGCTGTGTGAGCAGAAGGGTCAAGAATTAATCAGGCATAGACATTTTAAAATCTCTACTGTATGAGGCTCAGACAACCGTAATGTATAAAAACAGAGGGTTGATGTCATCAATGTGCAGTAACACAGAATAGCATTGTTATCGGAGAACAGCAAAAAGCTGTCACATTTTTACAAGCAAATAATTCACTAATGCAGATCTTTTATCCTTATTGAATAACAGTTTACCTTACAAGCATTTCAACTCACATGATTGTATATATACCATAAAGTGACAATCAAAGTGTGGAAAAGGATCAGCATCTTACTCACAAGGAATCCTGCAAAATGATATCTATGAGGACCATTTATTCCAGAACAATTAATGTAAATGCATGGCTGTCAACCTGAGTAAGCACTGCATGATCTAAACCCCAAAATGGGAAGGATTTACGTTAATTCTTTCATAGTTAAGCCACTGACTAACACAAATAAAGGTCTACTTCACTAAATCTGTTTTTAATCTTTGTCATTGATCTACTAATTATTTCTTCAGTGGCTGGTAGGTACATATCTTCGATCAGTGTATATCTTCTTGCAATTAAATCAATGAAGGGATTGCACAAATGTACCATGATGGTGTTTGAAAATTACATGGCCATCCATCAGGAATCAAATGAGATTTCCTCACCGTCTGAAGGAACAGCAGACAGAAAACATGATCAGAGAACTGCGTGGCAGAGTACAGGGATTGCACCCCACACAGGGAGAATTTTAACATCCTGCCCAGCTGTTGGTGGATCACTTGAGAAACTAGTGAAAACATACCTTCTGATTTACTGTCATTTTGCGTATGACTCAGTCAAGACTGTAAAACTTGCAATGAGTCTACCTGAAGAGCAGAGCACATATACACCTTTGCCGTTCTCCAAGCCTAGATCTCTACCATGCAGATCATGCTTCTGTCTCATGATTGATCCGTGAACACTTGGGCAACCTTCCCAACACACACGCATGTCTGCACACACAACAGAGAGTAAGTCAGCCCCTGTTATCTCAGTTACATCTCCTATACCTTGTGTACCACCAAACAGGGAAGATAATGTGAAACAACAAACTCACTGTGTAATTTCCCTTCCAATCCCATCTCCTGCACAGTAGAAGAGGTTTCATAGGCTGAGGGAGGATTTTCATGGCTGAAGGAGTTGGCATTGGTAACCCTAGTTGTGAAAATAAAGACCGGCAGTCTTACCTGTCAGCACATACTTGATATAGCTGTTTATCAAGTAAGTTTTAGTTATATGTAAGTTTAAAAAGAATTTAACTCTTTAAGAGATAGCGTGTCTAAATCCTGATGCCAGATCTCTTTTGTGTATAAATTTATTTTTTTGAGTTCTGCTAAAGTAATGTATCCAAGTGCTAACTGCTGTACATAATGGAGATGATGATATGACAATCATGTTTAATTAAGGAAAGTGAAATTCCTTTCCTGTCACCCACAGTACGGTGACATTTACTATTCATCCTGTTCAGTTCACCTTTCTTCAAATTGTACCCCAGTCCAGCTTTACCACAAGTGACCACACTTTTAAATTCACTATCAGTTGTGGTATATAATATTGTCATGAGGAGAAATCTGCAAATATATTAATTTAACACCATCTAACCAACATCTGATGGCTCTCAACCACAATTCAGGGAAATTATAGAGAAAACTTGGGTATGCATGGATGTCTTTGAAGTGCTAAATCCCAGTATGAATTGCCCAACAATCCTACTTCCATTGCTCATAATTGTCCAAGATGATATAACCCGCTGAATACAACACTGATATTATCTCCAGACAGTGAAAACTGGGGGAATGTCACCAACTAAATGCTGAGAAAGTAATTTAAGAAACCCTTTGCAGAGAGTGATATGCTGGGGCTTGAGTAAACTGCTTAAATAAAGTATCTACACTGTTCTTCCAAGAATCTTATCTCCTGCTAATGAGAAATGGAATCTACAGTGAGCACACTCCTTTCTAGACAATAAATGGGTACCTTGCGAGATTAGGGTAAGCCAAAGAGGTACAACATTAACAGGAAATTAACTGTGCCCCCAGTTAATACAGCCAATGAAGGCTGGGTAATTCATAGTATGCTGAAATACTTGCTAATAGGTGGTCAAAATAATTACAGTTTAAACTCAGTTTGCTTTAATGAGTGATTTTACAGCTCAGTAGTGGAAGTTATACTGCGAGTACTTGAAATCAGATGACATGAAACCTGTTTTATGGATAGTAACACAGCAATCTGCAAACTTGGTTTTCAGCTGGAACAAGGAAATCAATTTAAACCAGAAAAGACCTCTTTCAAGTCTTTTCTCAATTAAGGATACTCAGCGAAGTTTTATTCCTTTATTTCAAGTAGAAAGTGATACATTACAACAAAGCTCATACTTTCATCAGAATTAAGGAAGAAGTCAGTAGAAATACAGTTTTCAGTTATTGGCCATTAGTAATAATCTGAGGGTAAACCTGATTAATTCTTAAATTTACAGTCTGTTAAAAGCCTGTATAATTTTATGTTTACATACAGGTGTTTGCCTACATAGACATTTATACACACATATTTTCTATTTATACAACAATATTTATGTTTTCTTAAAATATTTATATTTTTCTTATGTTGTTCTTCTTCCAGGCAAATGTTGTTCAGTAACCCAAGCTGAAATTTGTTTCAAGCTACATGATTTTAATAAAATTCAAATTTGTCATCTATAAAATGTATGTACTTTACCCAAAACCTATCTATTAGCAACACCTAGGAAGTATTTTTTGTCATATTTAGTACCCTTGAATAAATTGTTATAAATCTTCATTCTTCTCCAGACAAACTAAACATTTTTCTTTCTTTTTTTTTTGGAAAAGTTTTGATAGTCTTAGTTCTCCATTGTGCCAAAGCAGTTTGTTGTGACCTAAATCATTTAGGTTGTTAGGAGCTATTTGGGCCACTTTTTTTTTTGTTCCAACCATTTTCATTTTTCTTTTAAAACTCTGAACGGTGTAAGTATCTATAAATTCCAAACCACTGGTAAGTGTCTGAGACCTATTTGTTTTTCTGTCAAGTGAAATTTGATCAAGAGTCAATAAATCCCAAGGAAAATTCACAACACAAAAAGTATCTTTCATTCTGATCAAATAAATTCTTAATAACTTACTTTTCTTTTTTAAAAATATATTTAATTGAGAATATTTATTATAATTTCATTGGAATTAAGTTTTAGAATAAATTGGACCATACCATACAAAATCAAGGAATGAGATTGCAATCAAAAAAGAAAATAGAAATGACATGATCTCTCTTTATAAGGCAGTCTAAAAGCTACTTAATTCAACGTGAAGCATGATATCCTGGCAGTAGAATTTCTATATAATTTTCTACACTTTTTTTAAATTGAGTGTAATGATGAAAACAACTATATATAAAAAGATTTCCATAGTTTGAGATCAGAAACATCTTAAGCAGTTCTAGCCACCTACACTCATTAATCTAGTTGACTAGCATGGGTGAGACTCAGAACAACAGTAAATGTATCTTTACCAGAAAAAATAGTATATATATATATACTCAACCTAGTGTAAGTTTCATTTTATCAATTTTTTCTACAAGTTAGTTATGTAGGCTTCTGTTACAGGTAGTGGAAGGAAATAAATCCTTCCAGAGTCTGATATAGCTCAGTCTAAATGGGTCAGCTGTACCATATTCTATCATCCCTCTCCACTTGTTATAAAGGACCGTGTACTGCTTTTGCTCCAAAGAGAATTAATTTTCTTTATGATAGCTTATATGGTGTTGTGTTTTGGATCAGTCAAAACTGTTGATAACACAGGAATATTTTAATTATTGCTGAGCAGCGCCTACACGATGTCAATGCCTTTTCTGCTTCTCACACTGCCTTGCCCAGTGAACAGGCTGGGGGTGCACAAGAAGCAGGGAGGAGGCATCACTGGGACAGATGACCCCAACTGACCAAAGGGGTATACCATACCTTATGGTGTTGTGCTCAGCATTAAAATCTGAGGGGAAGGAGGAAGCAGGGGGGACACATTTGCAGTTATGGCATTTGCCTTCCCAAGTAACTGCTACATGTGATGGAGCCCTGCTATCCTGGAGATGGCTGAACCCTGCCCGCCAATGGGAAGTGGTGAATTAATTCCTTGTTTTGATTTGCTTGAGTGCATTGGTTTTGTTTTACCTGTCTTAATCTTTGTTTTAATCTGTCTTTAGCTCAACCCAAGAATTTTCTCACTTTTACCTGTCTGATTCTCTTCCCCCACCCCACCACAGGGAAGTGAGAGAGCAGCAGTGTGGGGCTTAGATGTCAGCTGGGGTTAAACCACAACAGCTGGTCAGTTCACATACAAATATGTATTCAGCAGAAGTTAGGAAATTGATCCATTTACCCACACATAGGCATCTGGTGATACATAAAATACATTAGGGTATCAGAGATTAGCTATTTCAACAAGGAGCCTCTTCGTGACATGCCATAACCTATCTCAAAAAGTGTGTGTGCCTATCCTCAGGAAACTAAATCACTCCCCAGGCTCCAAAACTGCACTGATTAGCTCTTCATTGGCTCTTGCTTAGGTGTAAGTTGCAACACTAACAGCTCTAGTTAGTTAGATGGGTCTCAGTACAGGTAACAAAAATGGGGACAATCACAAGGAAACAAGAAATTCAATATTTTTAAACTGAACTACTAATCTGTGGTAAATCACAGCTCATCAGAGGCTAAGTTCAATTGTCAAATAATGGCATCAAGAACCACCTGAAACGCCCTAGGATACCTGAGCTGGTAGATAAGAGTTGGTATGTACAAAATACATAGATGTCAAGTTTGACTTACAGAAGACCCATGTACTACCAGAGCAAGAGCAAGATACCAAGTGATATACCCTAGGATATGTCAAATGTCAGCAGACATAAGGTAGGTGAATACGGTCATTAATGTTAAAAGAAATCTTATAAACAAATAAGGTCACAGCATTTTAATTTTAGGTAGCTTATTGATGCCTTTTTCCCACCCACCATTGGGCTGTTAGATAAACCACACATTCCAAATGTTTTTTTCTGAGTTTATCAGTTATGTTGAGATCATTTCTTTACACTTTAGCAAAAGGGATACTGAAGACATTATAACAGATGTGATAGGTTGCCTCAAGTAATTGTTGTTATTATGACTAGTTCAAGAAGAGTAAAAGTGAGGCACTTCTTTCTTTTTCCTTCCTTCTCTCTCTTTTTTTTTTTTTTTTTTTTTTTTTTTTTTAAATAGAGCAACATGGGAACACATAAACTTTGGTTAATTCCTGCCAGTAAATTTAAAAGGGATATAGCTTTTCTGTTATTCATAAGGTGTATGGTCAGAACCACTGCATTGGTAGCATAATGAAAATAACACACACACAAGCACCCATTATACTTATGTACGTATATGAGAGTAACTTCAAAACTGAATTACAAGGTGCTACTTGTGTATCTACAGTTGTAGCACCTCCTTTTTCATCTTATCCTGTAGGACTCAAGGAAACATAAGTGACCCTAGAATTGAATCTTAAAATAAATTAATTAAGAAAGGACGTTACTGGAGAGTAGGATGGTCTGAACACTGTAACAAATATTTTTCTTACAGCGATAAAGGCAACTAACACACAGTTGAAAAAGCACGGCCGGCCATGAAAAACTCATAAACCAAGGTCCTAGGGACAAAGAAGGGAGGACTTCAAAGACTGCCTTGTTCTGCTTGCACAATAGATCAATGTCAGAGATGAGAACACAACATTTGTCTCTTCACTCAGCCCAATTGCAAGCTGGGATGGGATTCAACATCCAGCATAGATACCGAGCCTTAGCCACTCATGGAGATTTCTTCTACAGTCAGTGAAGAGAAACAGGCACTGGAAGAGGGTAATTTATCCATCCTGCCTTAGACAACTTCCCTGATGAAATAAATCTGTCTTTGCAAAGGCTTCTTTTTCCACATCTTACATGAGACACAAGTCTAGTTTTTGGCCTAAAATATTTCAGTGCAGAATTGTTATTTCAAAATACATTGTCTATTTATCTTTTATTTTTTATGAGTGGCATAGCAAATGTCCAGATATGCAAGAGAAATACTGGAAAACATAGGATCCATGTTAACTAGAAATTTTACCTCATCTTGCAGTTGTTAAAGAAAACAGCATGCTGAGAGTTTCAGCACTCAGATGAAAAAGACGTTCAAGGACCAAAGGGTGATTATGCCTAAGATAATGATGTGAAGGACAAGGGCATTAGCTAAATTCACATTCATGCTTTAATAATTGCTTAGATTATCCAGTTCACAAGTGACTTGGAGTTAATAACAGTCAGGTCAGCTGATTAATAGCAGTGCTTTGAATTTTACCAGTGTTGTTCTTTGCCAACCCATTTTTATTCAAAGCAGCATCACCCAAGTGACTTTGTTCTTCTATTCTTTATAGTAATTTCTAAAATTTTATACAGATGAGTAAATATTACAAAAAAAAAAAAAAAAAAAAAAAAAAAAAAAGAAACTAGTTACAAAGACATTAACAAGACAAACAGTTTATTTCTCCAAGAAATTGAAAATTTTAAAAGTTAAAAGTAGGGATTTCTATACAGAAAGGGAATAGCTATTGAAAATTTTGTGTGTGTGTGTTTTTTTTTCCTGAAGCTGCATTTTTGTCATTTGCAATGTCCCCAGTGCAGTACATATTTTAATTAATTAAATTCTATCTCTTTTTCCTGTGGCACACAAATTCTTACCAAGCTGCATGGAAATACAATAGATTTTTCAGCAGCATCTACTTTCCAACTAATTTCTTAAAGAAATGCTGAGTCCATTGACAAAAAAAAAGAATCTGCGATCCCACATGCATCCCTGTTTGCATTCCCATCAGTGAATGTGGGTAGAATTGAATGCCAGATTATGCAGGACAGGGAGTTATACCAATTCCCCATGCTCTACCAGTAGAGCTTTAAGGCTACCAAAAAGGCTTCAATTTTCCATTACACATGGAAAATGGCCTATTGGATCATATCCTGTGTAATAAAACCCAAACAGTGTTAATACAAATTAACATTAAAAAAGACCTTTATTTAATGCCTGTTTTAGAGAAAAGTGGAAAGGAAATAAAAAGATAAGGGCCTTGTCCATTGGAAACGTAATGACACTGCTTGATTAATTTCTAGAAAAGACCCCAGTACTATAGTGACGATGTGATATGAAGAATAGTATAAAATTAGAACAAGAATAAGGACTTTTGCCGGCCTTGTGAGCTGGAGTAAAATGTGTGTTCTCTATCTTCGGACTAGGAAACATCATAACAAGAAATTATTTTATACACTAGAAAGGTGGATAAAATATATTAAAAGGAATATGAAATAATTTATATAAAATTTTCCTACTCCTGACTTTCTGATTATAGAGGTTCTTTTAATAGAATAATTTATTTTGAAACAGTTATTCAAACACTAGAAATTGATGTATAAATTGACTTTTGTCAGGAGAGTATAATTACATAGCAGCAAATCTTGTATAATTATATAATTCAATCCAGTTCAGCATGTAGTTTTACAACAGATGTAATGTGAGCACAATCAGAATTACATCTTCTATTCTCTGTTCTAAACTAATTATAACATTTTTTAGCTTTTAATAACAGCATAATGTGGTAATGCTACTAGATGACAATTCATACAAGCATAAGACTAATACAGTAAGACAGTAAGAACTATGGGAAAGGACAAGTCTGTGAATGAATAAAACTTTCTGTAAAAACCTGAAAATAATAGAACAAATGGTAGCTGCCTCTGTATTTTTATAACTGTGTGCTGGATTTTTCATGAGGAATAATATGGATGTCATTGCCTCCCGCAACAGGATACGGTATGAGTATGTGCAAGAGTCGAACTCTAGTTCTGTGTCAGGTTACAAGGGGGCATACTGTCCTGCAGTCCTTCTTTCCTGATTAGAGCAAGGATCCTTTTTGTGTTCCTCCTATGCAATGTGAGCCCAAAGAGAAAACATGCCACTGATCTGTGAATAAGTATAGCAATGGACAAGTTAAAATAGTGATGGGAGCAGGAGTATGGGAAAAGAAAAAGAGATAAAGTAAAACTTTTTCAACGTCTCTGATGTGTCCTGTGTTTTCCTTCCTCATGAGTACCACCTGCCTCCCTATGCAGTGTAGCAGAGAAGAATCTGTGCCCTTTAAAGCTCTCTTCCACCATCACCACAACATCCACATCTTGTGTTTTCTCCATCTGCCCCCAGTTATTAGAGGATAAATGGAGGTGTGACACTCTAAGTCCTCCCCCATCATGGGGTTTGTTGGACTAACCCTTCATCAGGAATGGAGACATTTCCACATCTCTAGTAGGGATTTTATCTAGTGGGATACGGAAGTGTGGTGGGTTGACCTAGGTGCCAGGTGCCCACTAAAGCTACTCTATCACTTCCCCTCCTTAGCTGGACAGGGGAGGAAAAATATAATGAAAGGCTCATGGATCAAGATAAGGACAGGGAGAAACCATTCACCAGTTACCATCATGGAAAAAAACAGATTTGACCTGAGAAAATTAGTTCTTCATGACCTGCTTCAGCGTGAGTCCCCCATAGGTCCACAAGTTCTGCCAGCAAACTTGCTTCAACATGGCCTCCTCTCTCCACAGGTCCTGCCAGAAGCCTGCTCCAGTACAGGCTTCCCACAGAGTCAGACTCTTTTGGGCATCCATCTGCTCTGCCATGGTGTCCTCCCTGGGCTGGAGGTGGAGATCTGCTCTACTGTGGACCTCCATGGGCTGCAGGGACACAGCCTGCCTCGCCATGGTCTTCATCATGGGCTGCAGAGGAATCTCTGCTCCAGTGCCTGGAGCACCTCCTGCCCCTCCTTCTTCACTGACTTTGGTTTCTGCAGAGTTGTTGCTCTCACATATTCTCACAGAGGCCACCCCTGTAGCACCCCTGCTACAAAAACCTTGCCACACAGACCCAATACAGGAATGTGGCTGGATGGTGCCGCTGCATGTTTCTTGAGCTCTTAAGGACACATAAAATGCTATAAACAGTAAAAGTAAAGATTTGTGTGATATTCATATACTTAAAGGAAAACATAAGGACAAGATATTTTGTGTGTAATCCTTCAAACTTCTAGTAATTGTGAATTGAAAATACTTACAATTCAAAGTATTACAGTCATTTATTTACTAGATAAAGAAACACATATTTTTTTTCTGTTCTTTTTGAGGTGTCTAATTTCTCTGAGTATTTAATAATAACTACTACCAAAGCAAAGTTATTTTCTTCAAAGTTATGACCAAAACTGAAAGTGGTAAAAGTCCAAGACAGCAACAGTTGCATTTCTTCATCCCTTCCTACCTCCTCGATTCTCCTACAGGGACAGGGCCCTCATTGTGCAGATCCACATTATAAATTAACTGCTTGTATTGGATCTGTTTGTTATGGTGTCCTAGTTTGGGCTGGAATAGAGTTAATGCTTCTTCTTAGTAGCTAGATGTTGTCATTTGAGCCTACTCAGCAGCTAAAAGCCACACAGTCGCTCACTCACCCTCCCCCAACTTGGGAATGGGGAGGGAATCAGAGGGGCAAAGGGAGACTCATGGGTTGAGATAAAAACAGTTTAATGACAGTGACAGAATAATACACTGACAGCAGTATCAGCAGGTAATGTACAATACAGCTGCTCACCACCCGCTGACTGACACCCACCTGCTCCCAGCTGGTGATCCCAAACACAAAGGCACCACAGCAACACTCCCAGAAGTGAGAGCCCATCCCAGCTCACTCCTGCCTTTATATAGTGAGCACAATGTCACATGACATGGACTATCGGCCAATCCGGGCCCAGCCCTCCAGCTGTGCTCCCCCCGCCCCTGCGCACAGGTGAGGGCACTGGGACCTGGGGAGCCCCTGGGGTCTCAGTGTGCTGCAGCTCCTCCCGCTGCCAGACCAACGGGAACTCTAGTCCAGCCCCAACCAGGACACTAGAATAGTGCTGTGTTTTAGATTGAGTGTGGGGTTTGGTATGAGAAGAATGCTGGTAACACACTGATGTTTTCAGCTGTTGCTGAGATTTCAAGGACTCTCCAACTCCCCATGTCCTGCTCGTGTGCAGGTGCACAAGAAGCAGAGAGGGAGCACAGCCAGAGCACTGGACCCAAACTGAATGAAATATTCCATATCATGTAATATCATGCTCAGCATATAGAGGAGAGGTGGCAAGGAAGAGGCTCTCCCTCTCTCCCAGGATCGTGATTGCGGGATCTTGGTATTTCGGGATCATTAGCTGGGAATAGGCTGGGTATTGGTCAGCAGGTGGTGAGCAATTGTATTGTGCATTGCCTGTTTATTCTTTCTATTATTGTCACTGTTTTATGTTATTACCATTAATAAACTCTTTTTATCTCAACCTGCAAGTCTCCCTTTACCCCTCCAGTTCCCTCCCCCATTCCCAGGTGGGGGAGGGTGGGTGAGCAGCTCTGTGGTGTTTGGCTGCTGACCAGGTTTAAACCACGACATATGGTTTGGTTACTAATAAAAGAAAACTGAAAAACAGGTCACACAAAAGCACATAAACAAATAAATAATACTGTATCTTTCTGTATAAGATGAAACTGTAGTATATTGAAAACAGGGAGAATAAAGAGGGATTTACCATTCAGCTTTCCCCATAACTCCACTGTTTTTTTCTTCCTGGTAATCCTTTATGATGGATATGACTATGATTCACAGTCTTTAATTGGATGAGCAATTAAAAGTTTGGACATTCATCTTTATTTATCTGAAGTCTGCAAAACTGTCTTGGAATTTGCTAGAGAACCGGATGTCTTGGGAAATTTCCTAATCATCATTTGGGCATGCATATTACTGATCCATGGGTGTCTCCTGAGGGGTGGGTTTTGTTTTTTGCCTTTTTTTTTTTTTTTTTTTTTGAGATTCTTATGATCGGATTTATTCATATTTGGAAAAGGAATAATTTTAAAGTTAGTTTAAAATTCATGGGAATTAGCAACAAAATTAAAAGGAGGTTAATAAGCCAGCATGAGGTTTTAATTAATCTTTGTATTACCCTGGGATGTGGAAAATGTCAATTTGCACTAGTTCCATGAAGGATTAAGACCAGTAATATGTACAGCCCATTTAGCTTTGAAATAAAGCATAAAGAAAATAAAAATGAGAACTTTTGATTCAATGTGACACTGAAGGGGAAGAGAATTAAACAGCTATTAAAAGGAGATAGCTCGATTGCCACCATTGGAGGTGACCCTAACAAAATACATCTGGTTTTACCAGACACTATTTATATCCCCAAGCCACATTTGTAACAATATTTGCCATAATGAGAATTCAAACAAATGTCTGGAAATCTTCTGTGGACTGCTGTGCAGTCCAGAACATCCCATTTGTTCCACTGAAACATCAAAAAAGATTAGGGAAGAAGCCAAATGAGTTAACTGAGGAGATTATGGCTTTGTGTCATCTGTACTTCACACCTTGTACCCCTGAGTATAGATCTAGCTGTAAACAGGATGAGATGGAAACTGGGACTGGATATATGACATCTATAGCTTATGAGGACCTAGTACTAATTTGGCTTCAGAGAGTGGGCAGGTAGCTACCTTTGCAACATTATATGTGAAGTGATTTTCATGCCCCAGGTCCAGAAAAATATTTATGCTCATCTCAACCAAATTTTCTCTATTCCCTCCGGTTAATCATTAGAGAAATTTGACCATCTCTAAAGAATTAGTAAATTTGTTGAAGGCATTAAGATATTAGGCAGAAACTTTATTACTATTACTAATAAAAAATAACTGGTATAAGGAAAAGAAACCTGATACAGGATTTAAGTGATCAGCACATGTGGATTTGGTATACTCATGGTCCTTCAGTCTTAAGCACAAGACCTCTTTTTGAATCCTCTACTGATTCTAAGTATTGCAACCTTTCACCTTTTCAGTAAGTTATTTCCATTCCTCCCTTTAGGAACTTGGGCCCTAAATATTTCCCTTGCTTCATGAAACAGGGTACAGAGGGAAAACTCCTTCTAAGAATAAGTTCCAACTTTTCCCTCCACATCTTGGCTACTAACCTTCCAAACAAATTATATACACCTACTGTCATGTACTTCAGACCTTCCCAACTTATATCTAAATTGCCAGCAAACTCACTCTTACACCCAAAAGACATTAGACTACAAGACAATGCAGGAGAAACATTTTGGAAAAAAAAATAACAGAAAATTTTAGAGCGTCTTTGGAGTTATCATAAAATGTCCTGCTTTGGAAGAATAACATTTGAAGAATTCCCTCCTCCCTCCCTTCCTTCTGTTTGAACAGTACCTTCTACCCTTCCAAGATTACCTGCACATATCCTCTTCAATTTAAGGCAAATTAAAATGAAATGTAAAAATTAAATTTTAAGACAAAAGAAATGACAGTGACAAAAAAATATCAAAAGCTACACAGGACCAAATAGAATCAATCTCAGAAATAAGGTTTTGGTCTTAGTTTCTTTAGACATGTCATCTTATTTTTTTCTTTTTTTTCTTTTTTTTTTTTTTTTTTTCTAGATGAAGGAAGTGAAATTGACTCTTCATGGTTTATTCAAATGGGCAGAAGGTCTTGGGCAGCTTTTGTATGCATTTTTCCCTTTAACACCTCCAAATAGTTTTCCAAATACCATAATTCACTAAATAGGTAACGCCAAACAACTAAATAAAAATGCCAAACAACAAAGAGGGTAAAGGGGAAACATAAAGAAAGAAAATGTGTTATACAGTATAAAAGACTTATTGGAAATATTAAAACATATCAGAAGAAAATAGATTGAGGAGTATAAGAATAAATATCTTGAAAATTTAGTAAGAAGTAGAGAAATTGAGCAATGGAATGGAATGATCACTAGATAAGGATGAAAAAAAACTGTTTTACAGAGATGTGCAGAAGGCAGTAGATCATCTCATCTGTAGGACTGGTTTAGGGAAACAGGACTAATCAGAGCTAATTAGAGTAAGAACTTTATTCTTACTGATTTCTTGTAGAATCTGAAAGAACCTGTTTGACTACAGACTACAAACTACTGGTCAAGGTCACAGAGGAGAAATCCATCAGAACGATGAAGCAGCAAGGTACCAACTCAGGGGGTTCCTCAGCTGTGAACCACTGGAGGCCAGGAGAGAACTTGGAGAAAGTGTCATAGAGGATGGCCTTTCTGTATACATGGTACCATGTTACATGCCTCCTTGGTCCAACTCACCTGCACCAATATGTTATTATTTATTTTGGCACTGAAATAAATCATAATGTCATACCTAAAGCAAAACAAATGGACTTTTTCTTATAGATCTAGTAACTGGTGCTCTCTCCTTTTTACAACCCCTTGTATATAAGTATAAAATTGTTTATTATATATTTGATGAATTTTCAAGCTATTTCAATAAAGTATTAAACTGATTTTGTTATGCCATTCCTTCAGCACTTACTTGCAAATTTATGTGCATTATTGAATTATGTAGTCATGTATAATTTGTGTTTTCTTTTTTCTTTTCTTTTTATCCCAGTCTACCCATCAATTCAAAAAATAATTCTTAACAATATTGCCTCCACATCTGTTTAGCTCCACTGGTTTATGCATTTGAGCATCCACTTTAAAAGGAACTCTGCAAATTGGTAATAGACTCTTATAAACTATGACTGTACTTGGTAAGATCTATCAGTGCTTCCCTTTTTCTGAATAAATATGTTTCCACAGTATAAACAAACAAACAAACAAACAGATAAATAAATAAACAGATAAATTAATAAATAAATAAATACATAAGCTTGAGAGCTTCTACTTTTTTGTCCTAAAAGGCCTTGGACTCATAATAATTTGAATGCTATTTTTAAGTGTGCACACTTAGGTTATAACATGATACCTGCAGGACGTCATGTGGTATTTTAATCTTATATAAAGCTGTTGACATCAGTAGAGACATTTAAATAGTTACTACTCAGCATGAACACGAACAATCTGGTACAAAGAAGTGATTTATATAATAGAAACAAGGTACTTAATTTGAAATTGGAGACATACAGGTGGGCAGGAATTCGTGAAACAGTTTTATTGTTCTTAGTAAAGCTGTAGGGCAGAAATTTATATTTCATTTCTGCTTGTGACTCCACTTTCAGTAAAACAAAAAACATCCTAATTTATTTCAAGCTTGGGAGCCATTTTGGTCATGGTCCAACCTTTAATAATCTCTTCTCTAACGCATTAACATAAGTAGCTTGATCCCATACTACAATTTGACTCCACATGAAATCCACTCCACAAATCTAGCACTACATCTTCAACTCCATTTTCCAAATTGAACTGGAAATCTTAACTGAAGATGAAAGCTTAACTGAAGATTTTTAAATACTTGTCCTGTTGTTGTATAAGGAGCCAACCAACTATATCTTCTCACTTTTGCAGTCATTTGTTTTTAAAAATGGTGGGTTTATACTTTCCTTATTTTATACATATATATATATATTTTTTGTGTGGTGTGTGGTTTTTTGTTTGTTTGTTTGTTTGTTTGTTTGTTTGTTTGTTTTTAAATCACAAGATTGAGTATTATGACATATCTCTGCACTTCAAACATGTTTAAATTCTATACCATGTCAGGACAACTTCACTTTATGAATAAGGCTGATTAAATTAATATATGTCAAACATCTAATTGACATCAGTGATATTTTAGTGTCTTGTAAATGTTAATTGCATATAATGCCTAAGGTAAATAGAAATCAAACAGCTTTCTGGTTAAGCTATGCAAACTGAAGCAATCTACCATCTTATATGTTGAAATCTACATTCATATTCTCTCTATTTCCAAGCTTTGAAAACTGCCTAGGACATACATCTTTACTGCTCATACAATAAAAAAGTATTAATTCCTCTTTAAAAATGTAAGTGTTATAGACATTTACCATGAACGCTAGACAATGTATTAAAAAACACACAACATAATTTTTAATCTGAAATCAGAGTAGTATCTGTGCTCCTTTATCCCATTTCCAAGGGCTAAATCAGCTTGATGTACAGACTCACCTTATATGAAATTTGATTTTTAAACTAGTTGTTAAAGAAATGCATAATGACACCTAACTCACAAATGAAAATAATACATTATAAAATAGTCTCATCTTTGCATGAAAAACTGCTAAGTGCAGAATCATTCTACCATATGAGACCAAAATGTTATATCTTAAAATGCTGAACAGATTAAATTTTGTTTCTTAGCAGAAACAGGGTACAATTTCTTAATAATTATTTGCTTTGTAATGCAGAAATTATTTATCCTGTTATCTTTCCTGTTATCTCCTTGTTTTGAAGGAATATTATTATGGCTCTTTTGGAAGGAACTTCTACTTCCACCATGGGAGTTAGGGTATTGCTTGCCACCCAACTGCTCTAAATTGTCATTGTTGGTCTATCATCTTCACTCCTTCATTTAGCATTATTCAATCAACCTTCACCTTCCTTTCCTTTCATGTAAGTAGCGTACACATTTCTTTGCTCTCATTTATATGTTCAACATCAACTACTTTGCACCTAACTTTCCCTGAGATCCACCTTTCCTAAAAGTTTGACCAAATGTTTTCTGAATTCAGAGACAGTCTGTACATTTCAGTAAGAGGTAGCTAAATAAATCTGGGAAAGCATTACCAAAATACCAAGAGTTTCATAGGTGCCTGAGGGATTCGGGTACAACCTTTTCTTGAATCATAACCCATGCAAGCCTCTAACACTATGTCTATGCCCCAATAGAGAACAAAGCTTAGCGCAACTAGATCTACAAGGTACCTACATCCTAACCGCATTTGCACGTAGGCTGGGTGTGTAGATCCAGGTGTTCTTCACAACACACTAAGATCTTAACCAACAAGTTAAGCTGCTAAACATTGCCTTTTGTGTATGCTGCAAAGTGATCCTGGTCTGCACCAGAATCAGTCCAAGGGCCACATTATTTACCTAGAATCAAGTCTTGCCCTCTAAGCAGACTTGCAGATGTAGGCATATGGTAAATATGAAGGATGTTTAACCATCTGTAAGGAAAACATGCATGAAATCTCTTTGTTATGTTATCTGCTTTCTCTTTTCCTAAGATAATGCGTCTTTCATAAGTATTATATGCTAATTAAGAAAGGACAATTCTGAATTCAAAAACACAAGTCAGAAATGTGGTTCTAAAAATTACATTTTCATGCAGTAAGGGAAGAAAAAAAAGGTTTTGCTACCTAAGTTATTCTTGTTATTAATCTGTGTTATCATATGAAAAGAACCTGAGAGATCTGGGACTGGTTAGACTGTAGAACAGAAAACTCAGGTGGATCTTACCCCTGTGTATAAACACCTGATGAAGTGGAATGAAGGAGAAGGAACCAGATTTCCCAGTAATTCCCACTGACAGGACAATAGACAATGGGCACAAATTAAAGCACACTAAATTCCATCTGAACACAAACCACCTTGGAACTGTGAGCATGCTCAGTCACTGGAAGAGGTTGTGCAGAGGCTGTGTAGTCTCTATCCTTGGAGATTTTCAAACCCTGACCTGACATATTCCTGGACAACTTGTTCTAGTTCATCTGCTAGATGATAGAACCATAGCATCATAAAATGGCATAGGTTTGAAGGGGCCTTAAAGTTCATCTAGTTCCAACGCTTCTGCCATGGGCATGGCACATTCCACTAGATCAAGTTGATCAAATCCCCATCCAACCTGATCTTCAAAATTTCCAGGGAGGGGGCATTCACAACTTCTCTGGGCAACGTATTCCAGTGTCTCACCACCCTCACAGTGAAGAACTTCTTCCTTACATCTAATCTAATTGTATCCTCTCTAAGTTTAAAGCCATTGCCTCTTGTCTTGTCACTACATGACCTTGTAAAAAGTCCCTCCCCAGCTTTCATGTAGGCCCCCTTTAAGCACTGTATGGCTGCTATAAGGTCTCCACAGAGTCTTCTCTTTTCCAGGATGAACACCACCAACTCTCTCAGCCTGTTCTCACAGGGGAGGTTCTCCAGCCCTCTGATCATCTTTGTGGTGCTCCTCTGGACTCACTCAAGCACGTCCATGTCCTTCTTATGCTGGGGCCCCAGAGCTGGACAGAGTACTGCAGATGGGATCTCACAAGATTGGAGTAGAAGGGGACAATCACCTCCCTCATCCTGCTGGCCACATTTCTCTTGATGCAGCGCAGGATATGGTTGGCTTTCTGAGCTGTGAGAACACATCGCTGGGTCATGTTGAACTTCTCATCCACCAGTGCCTCTAAGTCCTTCTTCACAGGGCTGCTCTCAATTCACTCATCGCCCAGCCTGTATTTATGTTTGGGATTGCATTGACCCAAGGGAAGCACCTTGCACTTGGTCTTGTTGAACTTCATGAGGTTAGCATGGGCCCACCCCTCAAGCCTGTCCAGGTCCCTCTGGATGGCATCCCTTCCCTCCAGTGTGTCAACTGCATCACACAGATTGATGTTGTCAGCAAACTTGCCAAGAGTGCACTCAGTCCCAGTGTCCATATTGCTTACAAGGTTGTTAGGCCCTGCCAGTCCCAATACTGACCTTTGAGGAACGCCAATTGTCATTTTTCTCCACTGTTTGAGCTGTTGACCACCACTCTCTGAGTACAACCATTCAACCAACTCCTTATCCACTGAGTGGTCCATCCATCAAATCCATGTCTCCCTAATTTAGAGACAAGGATGCCATGTGGAACAGTGTCAAATGCTTTGCACAAGTCCAAGTAGATGACATCAGTTGTTCTTCTCTTATCCACCAACATTGTAACCTAATCATAGAAGGCCATCAAACTTGACAGACATGATTTTCCCTTAGCGATGCCACATTGACTATCACCAAGTCTAGACAAACTAGACTAGATGATATCAAAAAGTCCATTCCAAAATGTTGTGATTCAATTCCATCCATCAGCTAAACACCACACATACATCCACTTGCTACCACCCAGTTAGATGGGGGAGAGAGTCGGAACTTGAAAGTTTGAAAACTCATGGCTGGAAATAAAGATAATTTAATAGGTATAGCAAAAGTTCTTTGCACAAGCAAAGCAAAATAAGGAATTAATTCACTGCTTCTTATTGGCAGGAAGGTCTTTATCTATCTCCATGAAAGCAGAGCTTCATCATGTGTAGTGGTTACTTGGGAAGACAAATGCCATATCTCCAAATGTTGCTCCCTCCCCTCATATTTTATTGGTGAGTACAATGTCATTTGGTATGGGATATCTCTTTGGTCAGTTGGGGTCAGCTGTCCTAGCTGTGTCCCCACACAACCTATTACACATTTCCAATCTCTTCACTGGGCGTGGGGGTGTGTGGGGATGTGGGGGCAGCTTGAGAAACAGAGAAGGTCCTGATGCTGTGCAAACACCTTTTAACAAAAGTTATAACATTACTGTGCTTTCAGTATTGGTCAAAAAACAAAAATAGAGCAGCATATGAGATGCTATGAAGAATATTACCTCTATTCCAGCCAAAACCAGTACATAACCTCAAAGATTCTGTGATTACCATAGTGAATACCCTCCCTTCTCTACTTATAGTGAGTCTTTTGTTGTAGCCCACATTATAAAAGCATTTATTAAGGTCTTTACTGGAAGACTTCTTACTCTATAGATTAACACCAGCAAGAGGCTGCTGTCATTATGAGAAGCAGTTAAACACATGATTAACAACAAATTTCAGGTCAATTTTTCAAAGCACAATCACATTTAAAAAATCAAGATAAATACCTAGGGTAAAAATAAGCAATGTGAATGAGAGTAAATACATTCATCAATTTTTAACTTCTGTGACTGCAGAGCTCAGTTTTCACATAGGTATGTCGAAATTTGCACACATATTCAAACACCTGCATAATATGAAAGAGGAGATTTCACTGCAGAAAATTCACTGCAGAAGAGTCAGAAATGGGAAAAGGATAACCCAGTTACATATCTTTTTCTCCATACTTTTTCTAATGATTTATATTATGCCTCACTAAGAGAGATATTCTTGCCAAGAGCCACCACATTGAACAATATGTGGGCTCCTTTTATAACAGAAGAGGGGGAACAGATCAGTCATTAGAGTGAATAAGACCCTCATTGATTTTAATTGAATCCTATTGATTTCTATGGAAGATAATTAGTTTGAATTGACTTTTATTGATTTGTGCCTAATTGGACTCAATTAAAACCCAGTGATTTGCATTGAACAAACCAAATTGCACTGACTAATTGGACTGAACTGAAACTCACTGAAAAGAGTGTTCAGTGAAATGAGCAAAAAGCTAGCTATTGCTTTTAATAAGACTCCTATGATGCTGATGAACGCCTGTTAAAATCTTAGTGAATCCAGAAAAATATCATTATTAAAGATATCTCTGAATAAGAGAGTTGTTTGCACATGGTTTGTGATTATCTTCAGCTGTTGGTTTATTTAATTTATTATTTTTTTTCTCCTGCCTAAGGGTATTGCCATAGTGTCAAAAAGCAGATATTCAATTTTATGACTTTGAAGAGTGTTATATCAGAGCCAGAGGACAATATGAGATGCAGTCTCCGAAAAATCCATCTTGCAGATGTAACCCACTTCACAGGTGCCATTAGGAATGAGTATATCCAAAGAGAGGTATTGTTAAAACATCCAGACAGGACCTGTAGACCCCTATATTGATTACTCAATTTTGCAGTTGGTTCACTATACTCTACTCATATAAATAATGTCCTGCAGCACAGAGCAGGGTAATATAATGGAGCTTTGGTACCCCTGACCAGATGACAGGTATCAGATGCGCTGGAGCATGATGAATCCTACGAGCAATTTGATGGGGTTGTTAAATTAATTTAATATATCTTTAATTAGGATCACCAACACAGCGTGAGGGTAGTACCCACCACCAGAAACCAGTGACTACTTTGCTTATTGACACTTTAGAAAATATAATATTGTCAGACAAGGCTACACAGGCTGTATTTGCAGGGCTGGATTCAGCCCAAATTATGCTCGTCTTCAGGTTTTAAATGCTTCTGAACCTACCCTAGTTTGCTCAGTACATGAATGCAGGAGCCATTGCCATATTAGACATCACCATGGCTGATTCGGAAAGGTGACTCAAAACAAATAGTTATTCAAACTGTGAAAACCCTGTGGGCTTATATTTTAGGCTGGAAATCACAAACTACAGAAGTGGTAGTAGTCTTCACTACAGTCCTCAATATAGTAGGGGAGCAGAGAATCCAAAAGCTAAAAAAACTTCATTATCTAACATCTTAAAAGAGAAACATGAAATATTGGATAAGAAGCAGCTTCCTGGGCCACTAAGTCCAGTTTTTGCTGTCTCAGGCATGCATCGTGTTCCCTTTCATAAACCTAATATCTTCAGCATAAAACTCCAGATTTTTACCTGTATTACTCTTGCCAGAAAATGTTTTTAAGACTCATTTCTTCCATGGGAATCAACTTTTAGCTCTCATTATCTGTCTATTCATAGCTACTTTACAGTAGATATGTAAAGACTTTGTCCTTTAACAGTGCTTACCTCTCACTAATGTTTGCTCCCCTGGCATATTTATAGATCACAATTATATTCCTTGACAGTCTTTGTTTTATTATACTAAATAAGCCAAGCTCTTTCAGTACACTCTCATGAGGTATGTTTTTTCATTCCGTGTGTATAATCATTTGTCTCAATACTTATTCTAGCCTGATTTGATTTTTTTACTTACACATGAATGATCAGAACTGTTACATATACACAGACTGTGAAATAAAGAAGAAAGAAATTAAAGAAAGAAATTAAAGAAAAGGGAGGGAGGGAGGGAGGGAGGGAGGGAGGGAGGGAGGGAGGGAGGGAGGGAGGGAGGGAGGGAGGGAGGGAGGGAGGGAGGGAGGAAGGAAGGAAGGAAGGAAGGAAGGAAGGAAGGAAGGAAGGAAGGAAGGAAGGAAGGAAGGAAGGAAGGAAGGAAGGAAGGAAGGAAGGAAGGAAGGAAGGAAGGAAGGAAGGAAGGAAGGAAGGAAGGAAGGAAGGAAGGAAGGAAGGAAGGAAGGAAGGAAGGAAGGAAGGAAGGAAGGAAGGAAGGAAGGAAGGAAGGAAGGAAGGAAAAGAGAGAAAAGAGAGAAAAGAGAGAAAAGAGAGAAAAGAGAGAAAAGAAAGAAAAGAAAGAAAAGAAAGAAAAGAAAGAAAAGAAAGAAAAGAGAAAAGAAAGAAGAAGAGAGAAAAGAAAGAAAAGAAAGAAGAAGAGAGAAAAAAAAGAGGAAGCGAGAAAGAAAAAAAAGAAAGAGGAAGAGAGAAAAGAAAGAGGAAGAGAGAAAAGAAAGAGGAAGAGAGAAAGAAAGAAATAAACAAATTGTTGAGAATTTGGCAGATGGCAATGACATGATGATTTAATTCACCCAAACAGAACGGTCAGTTGCTGTCTTATGGTTATGAAAATTTCTGTTGTGAGAGTCCTTGCATCAGTATCTTCACCTGAATCAAGAAAGATGTCAACACCTCTACTTTGCTCAGTTTGTACAATCCAAATGGCCAGACTCCAAGATGACCACCCCAGTACACACACAACTCCTGTCTGTTGATCTACCTTAAATACATACAAAACATGTCTTGAATGTCCTAACTGCACAGAAAAGACTGTCCAACACAACCAGTTCTGCAATAAAACATTTCTATTGTTTACAACTGTATTATCTATGTACAATACTCCTGCAGCAGGAATGATGTACATAAATCTTCAGGATAGTTCACCCAGGAGTTTACTTAGCCCACCTAGACATACAGATTGGATCTGATGCATGAGGAGCTGACTCAGGTCAGAATTTATAGAACTGTTTGAAATTCCCATATGAACAGCTCCTATAACAATCAGTCCAATATTTAATTGATAAGGCTGTGTCAGTCACCTAGTTTTGACTTTTCAGATTATCTCAAGGCAGTCCATTATTCCATCTATGCAGATGTCTGTCCAGGAACATCTTGGACCACACCATGAAGGCTGTAAGTGCACTGAGTGTGCACATAGACACAGGTCTGATATACAGGTCTGATACACTGTTATAACTAAAGAACAAACTTTATTTTCATAATTACAACTTGCCTATAACTTATATCCTATAATTCTTGCCAATACTGCACAGGATATTTCAGTACATATTTTACTGGAAAATGGCATAAATACTTTGGTATTTCTACAGAAATTTAATCCTCTGATAAAAAGTAGGACGATATTTTTTTTCCCACCGTTACTTCATATTAACCTGTCCATATTCATCCTTTGATGATCTAAAATGGCAGCATTTTTATTAATTATATATAGAGATAATAAATTATATAGAGGGAATGTTGCTATTAGGATCCTTGTTCAAGAAACACTTTTGTCAGGAAATACAAATTTACAAGAGATAACTTTGTCTTCTCTATTCATACATTTATTGAAGAAGAATTACTGATTTTTCATAATGGATCATGTTAATTTTTTTTAAATGAAAGAATGAAGTCTCTTGTTCCAAGTGACTTCTTATTTAAAAATATAGGGTAATTATTTATAGAGTCTATGACATTAGATCAAAGCAATTATTGTCTGTGCTGAACTTTGTAAGACTGTCAACCTTTGAGACTAATTCAGGAATGAAAAAAAAAATGTTACTATTTCAAAAAAGAAGCCAGTGATCTAAAGATCTTTTTGAGCTAAGGATCATAATGGTCTACTGAGGCCACCATACAGATGAGAAAAAGAAGTGACTTAGAAGTATTTTTTATCTTTTCCAAAGTAGATGTGCTCATGTCACACAGGAAAGATGACAGTAGTGACAGGACTAGTTGTCATCAACTTTAGTATTCATAACTGTTAGTGTTTAGTCAATTGCAAAATATTTTTTTCATAGTTCCTGAGTGTCTTATTAACTCTATATTTTAATCTATCACTGAATAAACTTCTAAATGTATTTGGGCTTTCATTTTACCCCAATGAACCTTATCCCATAAAGCATATTTATGTAGCTAACATATAAAGGATTCATAATAGGAATTTCTTTAATATGTGTTAATAATGCATGTGCTGATCCAGAGGTCCATTAATTAGAGACTAAATAAGGTTATCACAAACTTACAGACCTCTCGGATAGTCTCCTGGAATTGATTAACCACTTACTAAATCTTCACAAACTGTTAATGAGCACATCTTTAGTATAACACAAACATATTTCTAGCACTGTTTTTTTGTTTTTTTTTTTTTTTTTTCTAGATGTGTTTTATGACTATTACTTTGTCATCAGTGAATCATTTCAAATACCATCTATTTCTGCTGTAGTATGGCAGTGATTTTTTATCCAGCTTTTAGGATCATCTTGTGCATCACTGCCATTTATCTTCACTGCCAGAATCTATGTGGTTACCAGTGTCCTTTATTACATTGATATAATTGCACTCAAATTTGCTCATCACTAGCAAAGTGCTTTTCTTGAGTCAATTTTGCTTTTAAATTAACCATTCTGTATTTCATTTTAATTTTTTTTAATTTATAGATAGCTTTTTCCTATGATTTAAAATCACAAATAATAATAATAATTATTATTATTATGACTATTATTATTTATTTGGCATACAGATTTCTGTGCTTCACTGAATTTCTTCGATTTACTTGGAAGGGAATGTGAGTGGGAAGAGAAATCTTTAAGTCAGTTTTAGTTCATAAATACTACAGAGGAGTCATTTTCATCCAGAGTTATTCCTGTATATAGGATTTGTGTCTAATTTTCTAGAGTGCTGATTCTCTGTATTGAAAGAAAGCAATTACAGGCACCTGACCACACACATTAAAAACTGCTGTGCCTTCGAATGAGAGATGAAAGCTTGTGATTTCAAAGACACAACAGCATTCGATGTAGGCTCACTTGAGAAAGCCACAGAAGTTTTGCCAGCAGAATATTATTTGTGCTATTTAGGCTAATATAAAAGAGCATTAGTACAAAACAAAATAAATCCATAAGAACCCAACCCATCTCCTGAACTTTCATTGCCTGGTTATTTGATGATTCAAGAGCAGTGTCTTGCAAAACCACACAGGATATATCTGGGAGTAAAGGTCTGCACCTTGCCTTCTGGAAAGTTACATCTTGTTGCTCATCTTCAAAGAAAATCAAGAAATACTGGGAAAGGTGGTCCTGCAAAATCTAGCAAAAAAAAAAAAAAAAAAAAAAAAAAAAACAAACCAAAAAAACAACCAAACCATCTTTGTGCTGTGTCCCACAGCCCTTCTCTTCTTCCATCCATCTCCTAGACTCTTCAAACTTTTCTGGTCCATGAATTTCATCTCTTTTTCTATAAATATATAAAGTTTCTGACACATTTGTTACCATGATTATGCAAGTGTTAAAAACACAGAATAAAAATCTTACATATCCACGGTTCTCTCATCTTCCTTTCCTTCTCCCTCTTGCCCACTTTCTCATCTTGCTCATCTGTCATATTTCAGCATAAATTTCTCTCTTTCTCTTCTGATGCACTCTGACCTCTCTGTTTCCTGGAAGATTCCCTCCATGAGCAGCTCTCACTTCACCTCCTTTGCTGTTTTTTCATAACTTTTGTTTTCTCCAAATTTTTAGAATCTTATATCCTCCTAAGACATTTCTCTCATGCCCTGTGCCCTTTGCTCCTCAGTCCTTGAAAATCCCTTCCTCTTCCTCCAAATAATATTGGAGTAGAAAATAGGAGAAACCTGAAGCAGTTGTTTCTGCCTCTTCTTTGCTCCCCCGGGGTGCAGGAGACTGAAAGAAAGGGGATAAAAGAGAGGTCTGCACAAAAGAAAGACAAATCACCATAGAAGGAGCAGCCTGCAAGGCCAGAGGTCCTGTTTTGAGCTTTCACATGGGAAGAAAATAATAGAAAAATTAAGGTAGGCAACAGCTTTTACTGCCTCCTTATGGGAAGAGAATAGACACCACCTGTCATCATGGCTCACCAGCCCTGTTTTAGCTGTTTGAATACCACTACAATTCAAATAAATAGAAGTTGTTACACATTCTAACTTACACTGATCAAGAGAAATGATCTTTCATAGCACGTACATGTTAGTCCGTGGAGCATTTAACACATTTAATTTCAGACTATGCTATCCTCAGGCACAATTATCTTTTATGTGAAAGAAAAATTTGCAAGCTATGTCTATATTATCAATTATTAAACTCAGACAATTAGAAACACATTTAGCATATCCTGCATGCATCCATTTCAGAGTCCCTGTATACCTGCTTTTACCCAGGGAGAAAAAAGATATGAATTGGAACCTCCATTAAAAGGACAACATGCCTTTAGCATTTTCTTAACCTCTAATTGCAATGTCATCCACTATAACCCCTCAATATAAATTTTTAAAGCATATTTCCCTCCTTTATTACCTTTCAGGACACTTGGGAGAGGAAAGATTTCTGTATGTCTCTTCAGAAGAAAAACATAATAGCTTGAAATTGAATAATAGAAAATTTGAACTAGATAAAAAAGTCTAAAAGATGAAATTTAGCTTATATGTTGCCTTCTTAGGCAGGGAGCTGTTCCTTACTTTGGCTAATAGATAGAAAAAAAAAATAAGAAAATATCTCTGGCTATAAAACCTACTGGCCCATGGAAAGTTTTCTGGCTTCTCAAAGGAAGGGACAGAATCTTGGAACACAAAATAAATAAATAAATAAAATTGATAAAATATATTGCACAGAGAAGCTTTTCGGGTTAGACAGCCTATCGTGATTCTAATAGTTGTTGTGTTTGAATGTTGATGAATCAGAGAAGGCCAAAAATAAGTGAAGCCAAAGAAAATTAAATAATGACCAGGAGAAGAAATTCTGCATAGCCTTATCTCTAAAACAGCTAGGATACCAGGCTAAATATCTCTTGTATTGAAAGATTTTCTTTTCCTAAGCTCTTTACTGCAATCAAAGGAAACTTCAGATCACCAAGGTCGTGGAGTTATGAAAGTTCTTCATTAAAACTAGTTGAATAAAACATGTAAAAAAAAAGATCTAGTTACCATGAGAAAGACAAGGAGATGTTGAATGCTGAGAGGAGATGACTATCCCTGTTTTGTCTAGAGAACTTTCCAGGTTCTTTGAAGGGAGGTTCCAGCAAGGTGTAAGTAATGCCCCAACTTTCATCCCTTCTGTTAGTTTTGAATTTTGTTCCAAATTCTTTTTTCCTTTAAAGAATTAGTAGAGAATAATTTATTTGGAAGGTAACACTTTGTTTCTGCATCATTGAAATGTGCTACCATGATTTTCTAAAAGGAAACTGCTGTAGGGTCCAATTACCCCAGCTGGGCCTGATGAAGTGGCCATGTCCTATGCAACTTTAGAGCAGCTAAAGAATACCACTCATGAAAGGTAAAGGCTAAAGACTGCACAACACAGTATATCCACTAAGACCTTGAGAAAAGGTGGAAGGGCAACTAATTAGTAAATGACACTATGCGCATGCCTTTTTTTTTTTTTTTTTTTTTTGGTAATATATATAATAAATGTTAAGGTGATTACACAAGAAGAAACAGATTCAGAAAATATAGCAGTTAATTTCTAGTGCCCCCTTAGTCTCTTGGTGATGCTCTTATTTTCTAAAGCATAATTAAGGCCATTGTGCACCTGAATTTGTTTTCATGGCAGATCTGAATGTAATTTGGCTGGATTGTAATACAGCACATTAAGTCTGTTTGAAGTCGAACAAGGCATAAATTGCTGAAACCTACACTTCAGTTTTTCATCTTTTTTTTGTTGTTTGTTTGCTTGTTTTGTTTTTTCAATTCCAATTTTGTTTTTCAGATGATATGCACATGCAGAATGCCACCAAATCTTAATGATGAGTGGCTTGTACTTAACAAGGTGCTTTACAATGTTTAAAGCAATAGCTTTACTTCTACAGCTCTGAAATAAAACTCACCTTTAACATAAAAATGGTTTCAAGTACTTTGGGAAAGGAACAAATCTTTACCAAACAGGTTCAGACAATCTTTTTGGAAAGTATTGGCTGAAAGCCAAACAATGTCTATCCCTGAGCTAAGTCAAATATTTCAATTTCCTTGTTCATTGATATAGGTATGTACAAAGAATATTTGGTAGGCATAGGCTCTAGGCAGTCTAGACAAGTTAACTGTTACAAACATATAAAATGAATCCTACTGAAGTCAACATATCTCTAATTTCAGAGAACTCTTGAATTCATCTGCTCCACCATAACGGGCATGTAAAAATCCTTCCTGACTTCTTGGGAAAATCTGTCAGCAGTTGTAAAGCACTTGCACATTACAGCTACAGGATTATGTAAGAAAACTTGTTATCTTTTAAACGAAACACAGAGCCTGATTCCACCTTAATTTAAGATGCAGCTTTTCTTTGTTGCTTTTACTGTAGAGCAAGGATGGAATTTAGCTCTAGTTAAAGGCCCTTAAGTGTAGATGTTTACCTGTAGGTGTCTGAAGAGCACATAGAAATTCACTCTGCCCTGTATTAAATAGCAAGGCTTGATTGAGGTTCATAGGCCCCTATATACAGAATCCTACATAGAAAATTTGACATTGCACTCATGTAGACCTCTATATACAGAATCCTACATGGAATAACCTTGATCTTGAGCTAAATCTCATACCTGTAGAAGAGAGCCTCAGCAGGAACTGAGATCATACAAAGATCACCAATTACATTACAATAATTCAAAACCCCAAAACCAAATAAGAAAAATAAATATGTATCAGTAGGGAAATTCAATATGCTACTTATATGGAGTCTAAAGAAAGTAAAATTATCACCTGCTTTCAGTATTACATTGTTAGTACAGATACAGGCCAAGACTCAGGTATTTTTAGTTTGACTAATGTAGTTAAGAGCACTGTACTGTTTGTACAGTCCAGGAGTTTTGAGTGAAACAAATAAGAGGGCAGCATACATGGCTGCAAGTGTACATAACTCACAGTAAATGAACTACTACTTTCACTAAGTCACAGACAACCCCTGAAGTGATGCACTACAGAAGAGGATCTTTGGTGAATCAGTAGGACTCTCAAGAACCAGTTCATGCATTAAAAGATACAGTTCTAATCCTTTACAAAAAAACCTTCTGGAAATATTTTTTTTTTTCTGAGCTGGAAGGTTATGGGCCTGATGAGCCAACACAGTAACTGCATCTTTACATTAGAATGCCCATTTACCTGGACTAGAGTGTTTTATCCATGGAGAACTTGAATCCAAAAAGTCCTGTGCTCATCACCGAAACCCATTCACACTTCATTAACTCAACAGAATCATTTGAGGATAGTTAGGTAAGTGCCCAGTTCCAGACAGAAGTCTGTGTGTTGTAAATAAATGCTCAGACTTTTATTACAGTTAGAAGGAACAAACAAAGTCTGCTGTTCACTTGAGATTTTCTCTCTTTAGTCTGATTTCCTGCAGTTTATATCTGGGTATAAATTATCTTGGTCATGAAAGATTATGATGCATGGTACCCCCAGGCTGTCCTTTGTTACCCATTCATGCTAAATATACTGCAGCAGAATTAATTTAGCTGGTTTGTTTGCTTTTGCTTTCTTTTTTTTTTTTTTTTTTTTTTTGCCATTTTTTGTACCCTGAAAGAAGGTATTCTTACCAATTGTTGATGACCGGTAATAAATGATTTTATGTCTCAAGACCCTCTGTTTCCAACATCCAAGGAAATTGGAGGAGTGATTTATACCCAGGGAACTTGAGGCAAATGGAAAACTACAGTGTTAAATTTGCTGATAGGGAGGAACTACTTCCATATTTTTATTAAGTTATCAAGAAGTCCTTTAAATTTTCAACAGGATGTGCTTTCTGACTTAGCAGGTTAGCAAAAGAAAGACAGACTAATGAATCAATCGCAGTGTTTCTTCCTTGCATGGCAACTGGTATAGATTTCTCTGTTGTGTTCACTTAGCTGGCTAAGCTGATTGCATTTTGGGTTGATGAACTGGATCTTTCAAAACATTTAAACTGGAGAGGTAATGAGGGAGCTAGAGCTAAGATTTTCATGTGACTCATAGCATGGTGCGAGTGTAGGTAGATTAAATAAAGGCTCCAGCAAATTTGCTGGCAAAATTCTCACTCTCTTTGTTTCTAGAATTTTAGCTGATACTCTCCAAGACTGGCAGTATCCAGGGGCAAATTAATCCTCGGGAGGCCTCTCTGATTAAAACTAGAGCTCATTCCACATTAGTGGGGGTGGAAGGTCCTTTCTCATTACCATCAGTAGTACTTGTATATTTGTAATCAGGAACATCTGGGAACTTAGACTCCTGGATATGAAATCAGTGGCCTGAATAATTACTTTGATAAAAACAGTTTTAATATGCTCTTTGACCATGGCTTCTGATCTACCAGTGCAATCAAATCCTTTCCATTTTCAAGAACGGCACAAAGGAATTTCAGCCCGTAAATCACCTTCCCAACTTAAATGCCTCTATACAAACACAGGTAGCATGGGGAATAAACAAGAGGAGCTAGACATGTGAGAACAGCTGTAGGGATATAATTTGATTGGCATCACAGAGATGTGGTGGGATGACTCCTATGACTGGAGTGTTGGAATGGAAGGATACAGGCTCTTTAGGAAGCACAGGCAGGGGAGATGAGGGGCTGTTGCCCTCTATGTCAATGACCAGCTGGAGTGCATGGAGCTCTGCCCGGGGATGGATAAAGAGCCAACTGACAGCTTATGGGCCAGGAATAAAGGGAGGGCAGGGGCAGGAGATCTTAAAGTGGGGGTCTGATACAGGCCAGCCAATCAGGAAGATCGAGCGGATGAGGCCCTCTATAGACAGATAGGAACAGCCTCACGTTCACAAGCCCTGCTCCTCATGGAGGACTTCAGCGACCCTGATATCTGTTAGAGGGACAACACAGCAGAGCATAACCCATCCAGGAGGTTCATGAGATGTGTTGATGACAACTTCCTTTTCCAAGTGATAGAGCAGCCAGCAAGAAGAAGTGCTATGCTGGACCTTGTTCTCACCAACAAAAAGGGGTTGGTTGGGAAGGTAAGTTCAAAGGTAGCCTTAGCTGCAGTGACCATAAAATGGTGGAGTTGAAGATTCTTAGGGCAGTGAGTAGGGTGCACAGCAAGCTCATTACCCTGGACTTCAGGAGAGTACGTTTGGGCCACTTCAGAGATCTGCTTGACAGGGTACCATGAAATAAAGCCCTGGAGGCAAGAGAGGCCCAAAGAAAGCTAGCTAATATTCAAGGATCACCTTCCCCAAGCTCAGGAGTGATGCATCCCAACAAACAGGAATTCAGGTAAGAGCACCAGGAGACATGCATGGATGAATGAGAAGCTCCTGGACAAGCTCAAACACAAAAAGGAAGCCTGCAAAAGACGAAGTAAGGACATCTAGTCTGGGAGAAATACAGAGAAACTGTCCAAGCAGCCAGGGATCAGGTAAGGAAGGCCAAAGCCCTGATAGAGTTAAATCTGTCCAGGGACATCAAAGCCAACAAGAAACGCTTCTATAGGTGATAAAAGGAAGACTAGGGAAAATGTAGGCCATTGCCAGAAGGAAACAGGAGACAACCACTCAGGATATGGAGAAGGCTGAAGTAGTCAATGACTTTTTTCCTCAGTCTTCATCGGCAAGTGCTCCCAGGTCACAGAAGGCAAAGGTGGGGACTGAGAGAGTGAATAACATCCCACTATAGGAGAAGATTGGGTTCAAGTCCATGTAAGGAACCTGAAGGTGCACAAGACCATAGGACTTGATGAGATGCATCCATGAATCCTAATGGAACTGGCATATGAAGTGGCTAAGCCACTATCCATCATATCTGAGAAACTATGGCAGTCTGATGATGTTTCCACTGACTGGAAAAGGGGAAACATAACTCCCATTTTTAAAAAGGGAAAAAAAGAAGATCCAGGTATCTATAGGCCAGTCAGCCTCACCTCTGTGTCTGGCAAGATCATGGAGTGGATCCTCCTGGAAAATATGTTAGGGCACATGGAAAATAAAGAGGTGATTGGTGACAGCCAACATGGCTTCAGTAAGGGCAAATCCTGCCTGACAAAATTGGTGGCCTTCTACAAGAGGATTACAGTGTTGGTGGCTAAGGAAAGAGCAACTGATGTCATCTACCTGGACTGGTGCAAAGCATTTGACACTGTCCCACATGGCATCCTTGTCTCTAAATGGGAGAGACATGGATTTGATGGATGGATCACTCATTGGATAAGGAATTGGATGGATAGTCACACTCAAAGAGGTGTGGTCAAGGACTCAATGTCCAAGTTGAGAACAGTGACAAGTGGCATTCCTCAGGGGTTCATATTGAGACTGGTGTTGTTTAACAACTTTGTTGGTGACATGGACAGTGGGATTGAGTGTACCTTCAGCATGTTTTATGATGACACCAAGCTGTGTGGTGTGTTCAACACACTGGAGGGCAGGGATGCCATCCAGAGTGACCTCGACAGGCTTCAGAGGTGGGCTCATGCTAACCTCATGAAGTTCAACAAGGACAAGTGCAAGGTCCTGCATATGGGTTGAGGCAATCCCAAACACATATACAGGCTGGGTAATGAGTGGATTGAGAGCAGCCCTGAGGAGAAGGATTTAGAGGCACCGGTGGATGAGAAGCTCAACATGACCTGGCAGTGTGTGCTCACAGCCCAGAAAGTCGACCATATCCAGCGCTGCATCAAGAGAAGTGTGGCCAGCAGCTCAAGGCAGGTGATTGTCCCCCTCTACTCCATTCTCATGAGACCCCATTTACAGTACGGTGCCCAGCTCTGGGGTCCCAACTATAATAAGGACATGGACCTACTCAAGTGAATCCAGGAGGACTATGAAGATGATCAGGAGGCTGGTGCACCTTCCCTATGAGGACTGGCTGAGAGTTCAGCCTGGAGAAGAGAAGGCTCTGTGGAGACCTTATAGCAGCCTTCCAGTACTCAAAGGAAAGATGGGAAGGGACTCAGGGAATGTAGTGGCAGCAGCTTTAAACTGAAAGAGAGTAGATTTAGATTAGAGATAAGGAAGAAATTATTTACTGTGAGGGTGGTGAGACACTGGAATAGGTTTCACAGAGAGGCTGTGGATGCCCCCTCCCTGGAAGTTTTCAAGGCCAGGTTAGATGGGGATTTGAGCAACCTGGTCTAGTGGAAGGTGTCCCTGCCCATGGCAGCGTGTTTCAAAGTAGATGATCTTTAAGATCCCTTCCAACCAAAATCAATTTTTGATTATATGAATCTATGATTCAAGAGGACTTTCTAGGACAAATGTAAGGATGGAAAGGGCACATTAAATTTTGCAATCCTGTAACTTCCACAAATAGAGCTACTCTCTCTCATGTAACCTAGAGGAACCTGGGAACAATTCAGATGCTACTAAAAGCATTTTGATCCACCTAGCAGTTCTTAGGTTTCAGAGTTATGAGGAGGGTAACTGTCTTTTTTCCCTTTTCTTCTCATGAGTCATTTAAAAATCATGCTACTAACAACCTCTATCTATTCTGAATAGAAGATTAAAACAGTTAATTACTAGCTGAACACAGGATTGCTGTACAGTTCAGGATCATTGGCAACCACAAACTAGATGTTTGATAGGAAATCCCTACAAAAATCTTTATTCCACATGTAGGAAAAATTGCTTCCTCACAGCATTAGGGAAAAAGGCCAGAAGTCTATAAAACTTAGACTAGACTGTTGAAAGAGGGAAAAGCAAAATTACAGGACACTACCTGTGTTTTAAGTGCCTTAAAAATGTGAAGGAAAAATTCTTTCTTACCCCAAACATATGTAAATCATAACTGTATGAGAAAGACATACAAGCTATGTGCCTAAGAACTTCCAGTATGACTGGGAGCCACAATTTATCCAGACCGACTTTCAAATAAAGATGCTAAAATTGAAGTGCCCTCCAAACCCCTCAGCTAGATTTTTAAAAAATGGGCAGAGGGGAAGCTGAATGCTTTCATGGCTCTTTTAAAAGCCAGAGTTGTAGGATAAATACTATATCAAGACAGTGCCTCAGATATAATAATCTAATAGTTCATTCACCTTTTGTTGAAGATGGTAACAAATCAAATACCCAAAAGCAGGAAAGGAAAAGTTTGAGGGTCACTAAAAACTAAAACTATTCCAATAAAATCTAAAAAGGACAGTCAAGGTCACTGTGAATTTATAGAAAGGTAACAGTAGAAAAGAGAAACATTAAGGTACAAAGATGGCTAGGTGGATAAGAGGGCAGTAGTCTACGATGTTAGTGACTGAAAGAAGGAATTAAAGTGTTATATACTGAATTAACACTGTAGAATAGAAAGAGGAATATTGCTGAGGCTGAAATGTGACCACTATAATTTTTATACAGGATATTTTAGAAATAAACTTAAATATAAATAGTTAGTTATTTCTCCAATACTTGTTGCTTCTTCTTTTATTCTGTGTCCAGTGAATCATTTTGCATTTTTGCACCTCCTTCTCACTCATCACTGAGTTACACTGTAGTCTTTGACTTTTATTTGAATAAATAACCACAGGTGCTTCTCCCAAAACATTGTCAGTGGACAGCAGATAAAAGAAACCCCAACAATTTCAGACCAATATAGAAGCTAGTGGGGAGGCAGAGACCAGAGTAATAAATTGGCACTTTTTATTTTTTTTTTTTTTTTAAGCCCAGAGTACTTTGTTTGTTTCTTTTATATTAGAGATAAAAAGCTATTGGTGATAGTGATCATATCTCCAGGTGCATCAGGATAGAATCTGCTGAGCAAAGAATCAGATAACACATTTCTGAAGTTATTCCTGCTATGGTGAGATGTGCAAACCACAGGGGTTGCCATTAAGTTTGAGTTTCAAAAGGTTTTTGATAAGGTTACACATCTAAGATAATTGGTTATGGGAAACACAAATATTCCAGGAGTTAAAGAAGTTTTTAGAACTCAGATGGAGTCCACAGATGAAACTCTCTTCAGTTTTTGACTGACATAGAAAAGGTGAAGATCAGCTAAGAGGGGCAGAATCAGTTCCCGCTTCATGTGACTAAATGTAACTCCCATTAAAGTCAACAGGACTTTGGTGTACTTTATGACTTTGAAATCTCTGGCAGTAAAATTTGAAAAATATGAATTTAAAAGGCTACCTTTGATCACTTATATTTTCAAATTTCAGCTCAGATTACTTTCTTGCTTAGCTGGAAGAGGGACTATTACATTTCCAGAGCATATTGCAACCAACAACTGTAAAAAATAAATTTGCATTATTGTAACATAATTAAAAATGGCTTTAATAGAAAAGACACATCCATTTTCACGAGACAGGTGAGAAAAGACGGAGGCACACAACCAAAGACTGCAAAGTCCTTGCACTCTGTCATTATTGTATTTTCTCTTTTGGAAAGATTTTGCATGGTTTTTGTTGACAAGGCCAACTTGTGTAAATCTGGTCTTGTGCTTAAGGATTTAGAATAGGAATTAGGAGATCAGGAGCCAAGTTTTAAGTCCATGAAGGATTCAAAACATGACTGAATAAACTAGGACACAGATTTATTGTGTACTGCATGACAAGGGCTAATTTGGATCCAGAAATCATTTAAACAAGTTAGCATGATACCAATGTGTTAAACCTCTGCCAATAAACCTTTGTACACAAACAACTTCAAAGGATCTTTAGGACACAGGAAAGGAAATGTGTCTCAGAGATAACTTGCTTTCCTTTGCCATAGTTATGCGGCTACATGGCTTTTGGTGGGCTCAGAGTATTGGCAGCATGAGATTAAATATGCTTGGTGAAATGGGGATTAGAATACGCATAGCATAGTAGATGCTATTAAAAATGGACATTTCCCAAGCTGTTAAAATATGAATATAAAAAAAAAAGCTGTTAAAAAACTAATAACATAAATATGTTATTCATTTCAAGGGGATAGTTCATTGAGAATAAATACCTCTTATTTTTGACAGTATTTTCCTTGCAAGCATATTCTACCCCCGTTAAAAAATGGAAACACAGCAAGCCGCCCTATACTCACAGAAGTGAATGGAAACTTGATAACCCATAAAGTATTTTTCATTTTGATTAAAAACAAAGCAAACAAACAAAACTGACAAGGATATTAAGGAAGTTATTCTGACCAGCTCTAGTATTTTGTCTGATCTGAAACACTGGGTATGTAGATTTGTTAATCTATATAAGACAGTTATAATTTCACCAAAAAAATCAAAGAAGAATTGCAAACCCTGCAGATTTATTTTGATGTACGTGTTAATTTTTTTAAAAACCATGTCAAATTCCATTGTTTCATCCGTAAAGACCTGTGAAAAAATACTCACTTTATCCTAAATATTAAATATAGTTCTAACATGAATACTAAAAACATATTTCTTTAGTGACCCGTTTTCTTTGTAAGTTTGTATTAGTGTTCAGCAAGAAAAGAAAACATACATTAATTGTTACAGAAAAGTGTGTCACACCCAAATTCTGCCTCTTCTCACTGACCTTCCAAGCCAGTGGAAAATAAGTGCCTCATTCCATCTGACTTATCTCTCAAGTGCAAGTCCTGCCACTCTGCTGTAGTCAGCTACATTTTTATCACAGACTTATCAAATAGGTCATTCTAATTTTGCACGTGAAATGATTTCACCTTCATGAACAGTGATGAGTCAAACAAGCTTAAAAAGACTGAACAGTTTGATTAGGAATGCTTCAACTGGTGGATCAAAGATAAATTTGACCATCAGCTGAAATGGCTATTCTCAAGTCTGCTTGATCTTGGAACTTGTTCAATTGTGGCCAAAATCTATGGCTCATACAGTGTCTTGGACTATGGAATCATTCACTTGATTGAAGTCTTGGAGTACAACCACAGCGTGAATAATCATAATAGGTTATTAAACCTATAATTCAATTGGTCTACTGATAACAATGTGTTGCTGGATAATAGAAACTACAACAGCAGAAGAGTGTATTGCATCAGTAATGTACAAATTATTTTAGAAAAGATAGCATGTGTTAAAAAATAAATAAACCACATTAAAAATTGGGAAACTTAGAGACCTGGATAAATGAAACAACATTTCCAAAGTTAGGATGAGACTATGGCTTATCCCAAAAAGCAAAAGTTGTGGATTGCTGGTATATCTACACTGCTTCTTGGTTGCAGCACTGCAGTATTCTGTCAATGGCATCTCTGCAGAGACAACACACCAAACCAAGCTATAGTCATGACACATGTATGGGATTACCAGCCCAGAAACACATTGAGTGCACAATAGAGATGGATTCTCTGCTTCCCGAGTCCCAGACTTACACAATGAATTAGTGAACATTAATTAAGAAATGGATAATTTATGGGGATTAGAGAGGAATACATTTCATTCCCCCTCAACCACTTTATTTCCTCTTCCAAATTCTTCTTGGAAAGTAGATGTTTGGAAGGATTTGTTTAAGCTTTTTGTTTTCTTCACTGTGATACTTTGATACAAAATACACAAACAGAATGAATGGTAACTAATTTCTATTTTTCATGTAGGGCCTGATTTTTAAAAAGATGTATAAATACTTATTAACTTTAGTCAGTTTCAACTGTAACTGGGAAATTAAAAATGCCTTTGCCAATATCCCCAACCCTAATCCCATGAAAATGAATTTAATACGAGGTTCAAGACTAAGTAGTCCCTGTGCTTCATTCTTTAACCTGAGAGTAACCACTGTGTGAATAACAACTTTTTATGCTTTCTGCAGCTTGACATAGCGCTCCAGATTGGTTTTCAAGCCATATATTTCCTGTTGAAATAAATAGTACCGAAGGATATCCCTGGGAACAGTGATGGTCCTTATTAGTCCCTGGTATAGCCTGTGCACAGGCCATCTGGTACTTTCCCACAAAAATCCCAGGCACGGTACATGATGCAGCACAGCCTGGGGCCCATTTCCAACTTGTTGTGTATGTGGTCACCTTTCCACATAGGAAGGGAACATAATGACGTGAGTGTAGGCTATTCTCCAACATTAGGCCTTACTGTTGTGAAATACTCCTAGGCACATATAACTTACTGAATCCACTGCATATGTGAGCCTGGAGAAATGTTAGTCTTGTATAATGCAGAATGAGCCTTACCCTATACTGATAAACCAGGTCAGTGTTAATACAAATTGAACATTCCAAGATGTCTACTCTGTCTATTTTACATCTAAAATAATTGTCTCTTTGCATGGTGCTTGTTTGATATGATGTGTGCCGATTAGTCTTCAGTAAAATGAGCTAAGGCAAGGAAAACCTACAGAAACTAGATCTATAAGTGCCTGCACTTCTCTGCGTGTGAGAATTTGTTAGCAACAAAATCTTTGTCCTGGCAACATCTCAGTCACAGGACAATCCCAGAGGCACAGGGAGACATCTGCTTGCTGCTTTTTACAGAGACCATGATCCAGTTGTGCCTTACTGCTGTGAGGCCCTTCTGTCCTTCTAGCTTGATGCTTTCTTTACAACCAACATCACCTGTCAGTAATACCTTCTGTCATGGCTAATATGAACACAAACTACTTTCATTTCAGACCCCCTGCAAAGAAGCAACAATCTGCTGAATACCTCAAAATTTCTCTTCGCTGGCAGCTAGTCCTCAGATAGCATGCAGGATGTTTTAATAAGTGACTGGTGATTTATAAGGATAGCCAGAATATCTAGAATTGTCACAGTGACAGTAACAAAGTAATTATTAAAAGATATCTCAGCTAGAGCTCAGTTAATATTGAATGAATATTTATATCTTGCTCAGCAATTGAAAGAATTAATTTACTTTTTCACCATCAGGAAAGTTTGTACTCGTATGCCTCATCTTCTGGGGAAAGCCCTAATCATCTTGTTGTAGGTCATTGAATACAGGTTGGAGACATCACTCGAATACATTCTGTATCAGATCTGCCACTGTATGCAAAAACATTCCAGATTTTTACCATGGTACAGTGCCCTGGGAGTCAAATTCCAGTCATAGTTGCCAAGGCTGCTCATGTACTTTAAACGACTGTTTTCCCATCATAAAATGAGAGAATAAACAAAAGCATCAACCACGACCAACAAAAGCATTAACCTAGTCCCTGGTCTACAAAGCTCTATATTGTTATAACTTCTATTTCCCTGCCCTTTGAGCAAGAATAAGTCATCATTTCCCACTGGCAAATTTCAAAGGAGGAAATACGGAGCAACCTTCCTTTCTGTGCAGCCTTGTCCCTAGCAAAGAATTTGACATGAGTTTTGTGCTCCTTTGAGGAGATCAATGCCCATAGGAAGCATCCTGACTCTGGGAAAACAGTGTGGTAACCAACCTGTTGTACACAACCTTAATTCAGTGTGCAGTATATTCCTGAGTGTCCAAAGGTGCGCTCAACAGAACATAAGAGTGCCTGGTTTCTGAAACCTGATAAGCCTTATTATGAATTTAATTTCATCAATTCATGTGCCTTAAATCCAAGTAGAAGAATTTATGTAGTAGTCCTTCTGGATTCAGATGCCTTAATTCTACTCAAGTCCCACCTTAAAATCCAATATTCCTTCTCAGTGCAGGCTCCAAACAATTACAAAGAAAAGCAGGATGAAGAAAAGTCTTTGAATGCTGGTTTGTTGAGCTCATTCTTCACTCCCCGGGCAGAAAAACACTTTATTGAAGCATTTTGTCTTTGTGAAGCAAGTGATACATGGTCTGTGCCAGCATATCTTTTCCAGACTGTAAAATACTAATTAACACTGATTCCCCCCAAAAATATTTTGTCTTCTCTTATTTAACTATTAATTCAGATATAATATTGAGAGGGAAATGAAAGGTGTTTTATTTCTTCTCTTTTTCTATAGCAACATTCTAATTTATACAAATGAAGGCACGATTAAGCAGCCTGACATTTAATTACAATCTGCATTTCATGTAAGCAAACATATTAAAACTGAGAATGTGAACCCTGAATGAAAAAATTGACATAATGAAACAGAAAAAAATCCATATGCAAGCAGAATAAAGTAAGGTTTTTTTGCATATGATGATGCTCACATGGCTCTGCAGAACTGTGACATAGGCAGCCACTGTTTGTCATGACGCTTGTCAGCAACAGAATATGAATGGAATAATATGGGCCATATTCTCATCTGGTTTAAACCACCACAACTCTGTTGAATACATTAGGATTACTCAGTTTACACCAACAACATGTGTTTCCTGAATGCTAAGTAATGTTCTTCAGTGAAGCTATGTTTACTCACACCGTCTATGAATCAGATTTTATACAATCAGAATCCAACAGAGTTTCTTTAGCTGAATAAAAAAATAGGCAGTAGTCTTTTTTAAATTCTAGATTTCTTAGTAAAGTTTACTACAACAGCTCCAAACTCCTCTTTGCAGATAAGATCTGAACTGCAAATACCCTTTATACTGATCTGCTGCAAATCAAGTGAATGAGGTGGACAAGTGTCCTGGTTTTGAGTGAGTGGTGGGGTTTTTTGGTAGCAGGGGAGGGGGCTATAGGGTCGTCCCCCTGTGAGAAGCTTCTCGAAGTTCCACCAGCTCCAAGTCAGCTCCACCTTTGCTCAAAAACTGAGCCAATCAGCTGTGCCTCTGCAATAACGTATTTAAGAAGGGACCTGATGAGGAGTTGGACTTGTAAGGAGGAGTTGCGGCAGCTGCATGAACACCAAGGTCAGTGGAGGAATGGAGGAAGAAAGGAGGGGGGAGGTGTACCAGAGCAGAGACCCCCCTGTATCCTGTGGTGAGACGGCAGGACAGCCCCCCCCTGCCACCCATGAAGATCTACAGTGGAGCAGACATTGATTTATGGCCTGTGTTTTTTGCCTGGATGATCAAGGTTCTGTGCCTGAAGAAGGCCGGGGTCTTGTGGGAAAAGTTAGCCCTGCTGTTGTAGTTCAGCACTGGGAAGATTGCAGCATGCGGGGGTGTCCCATGCTGGAGCATCTCGGGATGGGCTGCAGCCATGGGAGGGACTCTGGTTGGAGAAGGTTGGTGACCCATGACAGAGCAGTGTGGGGAATGCTGTGGACCATGGGAGGGACTCATGTCGGAGAAAGTTTGTGGAGGACTGTCTCCTGTGAGAGGGGGACCACGATGGAGCAGGGGGAACAAATTCCAGAAGCTCCCCTCACTGAAGATGGAAGCAGTGGCAGCACTGACTGCACCCCCCATTCCCTGCCCCTGCGCCACTGGGGGAGGAGGTAGAGATATCGGGAGCAGAACTGAGCCCAGGAAGAAGGGAGGAGTGGGGGGAAGGTGTTCTCAAGATGTGGCAATGCTTCTCACTGTCCTACTCTGTTATGTGTTGTTAGTATCTGTAATAAATGTATGTTCTTTTTTTCTTCCCCTAATGAGTCTGCCTTTTGCTCATGACCATAAAGGGTGATTTTTTTCCCCACCCCAGTCCTATCTCAAGCCCCAAGCCTGGCTCTCTGTCCCTTCTTATTGCCGGAAGAGAAGGGAGAGAGAGTGGCTGTGTGGTGTTTGGCTGCTGACCAGGCTCAAACCACGACAACAAGGGAGGCATTAGTTCTAATAGTCTGTATTACTGTGCTCTTTATACGTTATTATTTCGTCATCATCACTGTAATATTTGGATGCCTGCCATCAATACATCAAAAAATGTGACTAACACTGGTCATGTGCACTTCATTCTCTCTCATCTCTCCAGAGAAAAAACTATTTTTGTTTGTCTGTGTTTCATGTGCACACAGCTTTGTGCTATTATTATAGACAGAAGTTTTAAAAATAATTGAAAACCCCATGTTGAAGGTGGAGAATCATCTGCAAAGGTTTGAAATGATCCTTTGCTCTAAGAGATATCTTTCTGGAGATCTGAGAAGGAAACCTTAAGGAATTCTTACTTCTTTTTTTTAAACACCTGAGTTAAAGAATTTTACATTTCTGAGGAGAAAATTTGTCAGCTACTCAAGACAGTTATTTTGGTGACCTTTCTAATTTCCAGGCAGCACGAATTAGTGCTGCATTGTCTTGGGAATAAAGGACAGTCCTCACTTTAATTTTCTTATTGTTACAGGAGTGCAGAGTACAGAGAGGTCACATACCCAAGGCAAACCTTCAGGTCCATGGCAAAAATGAAAGGAAACTCCCTGGCTACCTCTTCACTGAAAGCATATTCCAGGCTAAAATGTCCACACTATGTATCTCTTGCTCCTTAGAGATCTTTGAAAAGACCCCAGTATGCATTTCTAGAAGAGGAACCCTTGGATAAGCCCTTGTCTAAGAAGCATCTACAGAGGACGTTTTGTTGCCAGACAGACAGGTCCTGGCACTGCATGACAGCTCCACCTACGCCAGCTAGGTGATGATATCATGCCAAAATAACTGAAGAACTCAGAGGCTGGCATTGGTATTTCTCCAAGCTACTTTCAGCCTGAACTGATTTTAGCCTATTTCAGCTGTAATAACAGTTGTCTAACAGTCAGGTGACTATTGTCAAAATTGTTTTAGCCTCAATCATTTTATCTTAGTTCTGTGAATGCCGTGTATGGAAAAGGCTAGCAAATCTGGGTAGTTGCTGTGTAAAAAAAAAGATCAGATCTTTGTGTTAAATGAAGAGGGGAAAAGTGATGGTGTAACTTCAAACTTTAGCTGGTAATCAATGAAAACAAGCAGACTGTGTTAAAAAAAACATGCTAAAATATACCCAGGAATCTCCCCAAACTATGAAGTAAGAACTTCCTCACCATAAGCATCATGTGAAGATGAGTGAAGAACCTGGGTCATTGATAACACATCATAATCCCTTCCTTCTTGGGTAAACCAGGAAACATTAACTTTTAGTCAGAGAGACACTGGAAGGCTGAGTGTATCAACAAAAAAAGAGGGCAAATGCTAGAGTTTGTCTAAATCAGTCTTAATTGCATTATTAATTATAAATGTGTAGTGGTATGCCTAGCCTAATAAGAACACAGTGTTTTTGCTTGGAAAGTTAATGCATTAATTATACTAAAAGGAAATTCTTAGCTCTGCCAATCAGATGCCCATAACAAGATTTTCCTTGTTAAAACAGATGGTATTTTTAAGCTGCTTGATCTCAGGCAGAATGAAGACCATATACCACAGACCTGACGAGATCAAGGAGAGGATTCAGTTACCTAAACCCAGGCTTTTAATGCCCTTTAAGACATCCTGACTGGCTTCTAGCTGCTGTGATTTGTGGATTTCCCATAAATTCTGTGTCATATCCACCAGCTCATATCCAAATGATCCTTTGGCTACATAGACCACAGGTTTGATTGCAGAAAGACCTAAGCATCCACATTGACCACAGATAGTCTTGCACATCTTAGGATGCGGTCTTGTACTGTTCCATATGCTGACTGTTTAGGCACAGAAGGAAATCCATCATAAACCACCTTTCTGACAAATAATATTACTTTGGTTGGCTTGATTTAAAATCATGTTTTTATTTGTACATCTCCTTTGTGTCTGACAGAATTAAAAACATTCTGGGGACTTAATGTGCAGAAGGTGTCAGTTTATTGAAAGGCTTTTATCTTCATATTTTGGAGTTGGTAATTACCTCTCATGAGTGAAACAAAAGGCTCTGGCTGCCTTTCATTTCCCTTCAAACTAAATGTGACTCCAGACTGCTATGTTTTCTTGGCAATGATTTTACTAATATAGCAGGTTGTTACAAACAAATGTTATTTGCATGATACAAAATTAATTAGAAAAGTCTGCTGTAATTTATAAGTATGCAATTATGGTCAAACAAATAAGAAGTTGGGACTTTGCAAGGTTCCTAGTGGGTTGTTATTTGCACAATTCCAGTGCATCCAGAAGAAAGTCACTGATTTGTCCTCTGATGTAAAAATGCAATTTGTCTTATTCTGTTGGGAACTGAAAATGTATTAAAACATGTTTCTGGAGTTTGTTCAAATTAATTATTATGAAAACAAATGAATGTGTGGAATAACTGTTATGAAAAAACACAGCTACCAAAATGCCCTAATTACTTCCAAAGACCAAGTAAGTTTTTTCAAAATAAGCAAAAGGAGGGTGTAAGCTTCATATTGCTTTATATGATACCCCAGATATTAAATTCAAAGAGATCAAAGCTCAGAGAAAGTAAATAGGGCCTCTTGCTCTATGTCCCAATCTGCTCCTCACTGAAAGTTTGTATTTCCCCTCCTAATTTCACAGGCTTTTCTATGACTGTCTGACTGACTTCATGAGTACTAAATGTCATAGAATTTCCCTCCATGTCTCTGATATTGACCTTAATTCAGTCTGCCTACCTTCTTCAAGCTACCTGGCATTGACCCTTTATGTTTGATATATATATATTTATTTTTTTTATAAATGAAAGACCATTATACCAGACTTATATCTGCCTTTATCCAGGTCTTTCTTTTTTTCTCTATCTGATGACAACAAATTGTCATAGGACTCAAAAGAAAGAGGTTGTCTCCAACGTAGCAGTAATGCAGGTTATTACTTTTCCATTGCCTCTCACTGTTGGTTTGCATCCACACACAATGTTCCTTCACGCAACAACAGTGCTCTAATCAAGGCTGTTAGACTAGTTCATAGGGACAGAAACTTAGGCAACACAATTGAACAACTCCTACCATGCACAACCTATAGACTAAATGCACATCCTATGGCCTAAGTACAGGAAAGAGTCATCAGCCCCCAGCTGCCTTGTTATAGTTTGTTCGAGATGCCCAGACAACAAGTTCTCCTACCAGACTTCATAAAACAGCTTGTACTGAAAACTGATGCAGAGTTAAGAATACACTTGAGTAAATGGAACAATAGTAAGGGTAAAATAATATTACTGTGGCCTTCCTCACTCATATCAGACTAACTTGAATTAAGATATTTTGACTTTATTTCTCATTAAAGACACACTTACTACATCTATGAATGACAACTGCTCTACTCAATAGGATGGCAATTTCCCATTGAATTCAATGGGAGAAAATTTTCATCCTCCATGTCTGTAGGTTTTATTAGCTCTATTCATCTCAGCTCACTGGTGTAAATCTGGAGTAGTTTCAGAGACCTGAACAGAGTTGAAGAAGCCTGAAACCATCAAATAATATTTGTCTGATTTGGAAAATCAGAAGAATTAATAGAAAGTAAAAGATTTATAACTGTATGGCTGATTGCAAGCTGTTGGAAGCTTGCACTCTGTTCTTTGAACTATTTTATAAATAGTCTCTAAGGACTTTAGGTGCACAGTTAGATACATAATACAGAAGCATAGTCATTCTAACATCCCTGAATGAACATATCTGGACTGTGCCTTAAGAAGACAAAACAGCCCAACAAAGATCTGGATTACTCTGGATATGTTAGCTGAGTGGAAACGCACAATGATTCCACTCCCATGGTTGCTCCTCATTTAGGCATCTAAAATTGGGTGAAATGAACCTGGGTCTTAAAATCTTTTAACCACGTAAGTTGCTTATTTGATCTGATTTTCCTACCCCATTTTTTGGCTTACACTTAAGTGAAAGAAAAGAAAAACATGAAAAAAACTGTGGGTGAGTGAGTCCCAACAGGACTAGAAATGAGCACTAATTCTGAACGCAACAGGGAGAATTTGATTCTCACTCTAAAGGTGCTGGAGTCCATCGTTAGCAGTGGCCAATTCAGAGCTCTGAGTCCAAATCATGTGTCTGATGTATGCAACCATCTCTGGCAGCTGGGAGTGATCAAGTTCAGTGGTTTGATTTGCATTTCTGCCTCACCTTCACACAAGATTGTCTAAGGTAAAAAACAAAAACCAAACAATAACAACAAAACTAAACAAACCCAAATCAAAATTAAAAAAAAAAAAAAAAAAAAAGAAAACCAACAAAATTTGAGTCTTAGGAAGAATGGGGAAGTTCTGAATCTTTTCAAGCACATGTTTCCAAGGAAACCCTTCCTTGTTATCCTTTTCATCTTGCTTGTTTGTCTTTGGAAAGAAGAGACATTGGGGATCTTTTATTGTATAGGGGATGATACGAGCAATCTATTTATATATGTATATTCATATATATATATGCATGTATATTTTATTCAATTCCAAATGTCACTTTTTTTTTTTTTTTTTTTTTTTTTTTGTAGATTGTGACAAGGTTTAAGATCATAAGAGGGAGAAGGGTTTAAAAAGGAAATTAATACAACTATCAACAAGTTTTATGTCAGTGGAGAGGAAAAATTTGCATTTGTTGCTTATAAACATTTAGAGCTTCATTACTTGAAGCAAATGAGAGATTTACTTGGTATTATGACTTCTATTAATCCGGTGTTGTTGTACCAACCCCACATAGTACATGTGTAATGTGAGGAATAATCAGAAAAATGTATTATTTGATTTAAGTCTGTGATTTAAACATGCTGTGAAACACATTCCTTCCTAGTGGTCAGTAACCATGCAGCAAAGACTGGTGAATTAAGAACACCATGAGATAAAACTGTTGTTTCCCTATTTTAAAATTCAGAGAAAACAGAGTTGATGGCTAAACAATTCATTTTCCTGCATAAAATCAATAGTCTCAATCCCCTTCACATGACTAGGGGATGCATACTCTAGCTCATACATCCCAGAGAAATCTGTTTGTGATCACTGTATAGAGTAGGAAGAGTCAGTCTCACCCAAGGGCCCCACAACCATGGAATCTGGTAGGCAGCATAATGATGACAAAGACAAGAAATTTATTCAGATCCATCCTTCTGACAGCATTGGGATATTTTACCGACTAGCCTGAAATCACGCATAATTAACCCTAATACTTTTTCCATTGATTGTTTGCATTTAACACAACACTAAAAAAAATAAAATTCACTAAGAGTGTGAAAATCATCTTGTTGTGTTAGAGGGTTGAATTCCCTTGCTTTGACCTCTGGGTGTGCCCAGAGTTACAGGGACAACTTGCCCTTTTCAGAATACTATAGATTTTTTTCTTTCTTTCTTGCATTCCCTTCTTCTGTCAATTTTTTATTCAAAGATTTGCTCCTGGAGGGGAAACCATGAGCTTGGAACTTTTTGGTTTGATGATGGAAGTGAGCTGTTGGTGTGTATATCATTAGGGAACATTGTAGTCATGCAGATTTTATTCCAGAACAATAGGGAGTAGGACTGATCTCTGCCTCTTCCAGGGCTCAGCTTTGAAAAAAATGTGGCCAAGGGTTTTCTGTGGTACCTGCATCAGTAAGCATTCATGAAGACATTAAAGTCTGTTTGTCTCTCCCAAGGAACCAGAATATATGACCTTAACACAGGTCTGCTCAGGCCTGTCTGAAGTAAAACTTCTGCTTCCTGTCTCACTGTAATGTCAAATACTCTATTGTTTGAACATCTTGGGCACCATGAGGGCTGAAGGGAGGATGAAGCAAAGACATGAAGATCATCACTGAACTCAGACTCTTTAGGTTAAGTCCATTTTCAGATCCCAGTCGTGAGCAAGAGAGTTTTGAATTACCCTGAGGGATGAGAATGTGTACTGGTTTAGGATATCAGGCCACTCTTATGTCTTGCCATAAGTGTTATAATCAAGGTTGAATATTTTGGTGAAGGTTTCAGTACAGGTCTGCTCTCCAAAATCTTTCCATCTATGTGACTGTATGATTTGTACCCAAAATATCTGATAAAATTTGGCCCCCAGTTTCCTCTCTGTGTCATCCTGTATTTTACAATTACCCATTTATATACAGGGGCATACCCCATAGCCTTACTGACAAAACCCTTTACAATTTTTAATTTTCAAAGTACACAGCTGTCATCCATTTATTGAAGAAGCTAATTGAGTAGGCATTAGGACTAAGTTATTTTGGGGGGTTTTGTATATTAATTTCCAACTCAGATCTCCAGCCAGGGTTACAAAACATCTTTGAGTCTTGCTCAGATTTTCATAAGGGAATGGTTGTGGCAGAATGGCATAAATTCCAGGATTCAGTAAAGAAAAGACATGGCATCAATGAACAACATAAAAGTAATAAAAATAAAGGAGAAAACGTGAGAGAGGGAAAGAAAGAGATATTACAAAATTAAGGGATATGGCCATTATTTGTCCCTAGAAGCCAAATTAATTCTAAGCAAGTTAAAAGCAACACTAAGATGACGAAACGCAATCTGAGCAGAAGTGGTATAATGTCAGAAAGAAAAGAATGAGTCATGTACATTCCTACATTTCACACCAGGCCTGCACTCAATAAATCAACACATGGGTTTAATTGCTGTGACAAATGACTATAGGAAGGGCAGTCAAATTCTGCTGGGTAATGCAGTCATCCAGCAAAATCCTGGTTGGCAGAGATATGTAGGTCAGTCATTATGGACCAATGAGCAGAGGGAGTCCCTAGTGTGAAAGCATAGATGGAAATCTGACAGTGTAATCTCTGTCTAGTAAAAGACTAGCTTTAAAGTGTGTCTGAATTCAACATCCTTCTTAATAACCTTTAGGAGAAGAGGAAGGTATTAAATAAAGTGGCAATTAACAAGACTGACAGAGTAAGAGAGTGGGATTTATTGCTGTATTTTTCACTTTGCTTGATTATTTGGTTGTTTTTTAGCTGTAATCCTACTTCTATTTTTAAAGCCAACTTCAAAAGGGAAAGCATTGAGCAACTGATATTTTAAAGTTAGAATAAATGGGGTAAGAACTTGATAAAACTAGATTCCTAAATAAAGGAGGTAGGGTGCAGTTGCAGCTTATGTTCCCCATCACCTCTGCCATAGTCCATCATGTGTGGAAGTGAACATTCAAAGGGAGTGATAAAGCAAACAAGATCTGGAGGATGCAGAAGTATTGAGGAATGATATCCACTCTTATGCAGAGGTCTCAACAGTGCTGAAATCCTCCTTCAGTCCAGTGCCATATGGTAGAGATGGTACTTTACATGAGGTTGAATTTCTGTAGAGGGAATTACATCTAGAAAAATAAATTTTGTGTCCTAATATTTACTTGTCTGAGGAAAACTGATGTCAAATCCTGATCCAAGACATGAAGGGCAGCAGGTATTTTATCACAGTGAGTGATCATGTTACCCTCTCCCTGATCTACCATGTGTCTGACATCACTGAAAGTGATGAGGATGGCATTGGACCAACTTTCTATATCCCATTGATTAAATTCCTCTGATGGAAATGACACTTTCTCCTAGCTGCAAGTAACTCCTCCTCCATTAAGATGTTCTGGTAGAAGAACACAACTAGGCATGAAGCTAGGGTGTCTCTTCTACTGCTGAAGCAAGCTAAGCACATTGTAACTGATAAACTCTGTAAATAAGTACAGTAATATAAATTATAACTGTGAATCTGATAAGAATGCCTCTAGGAGATCTTGGACTTTTCTCTGTTTTTCTTCATAGCTGGAAGAATGGCACCACAAAAAAAACGCAGCACATAATAAACTTGTATAAAACATGCTTAAATAACACAAATAGCTAAAAAGACTACTTGGCATCTTCCTAGCTGCATTGTCAGGATTTTCTATTGCTCACATCCTGAAATCACATCACATTATTTCCCCAAGAAAACCCAAAAGAATTTATAGGAAAATCTATAAATTCAGGTATCAATATGCAATGCTCACTGGTTGAAATTAAGGCAATTTGTTTTATAATTTTGTAATATGTTTTCTCTGATTCCATGCTCACTAAAGCAGGGATGATCATTAGATCAGATATGATTACAAAACAGCAGAGTAGCCAGCTCCATTCTCTGCACATTCATCTGTAGGTGCCTCTGTGTGTAACTCAATCCTTTATATTAGTCTTCAGGGATCAGAATAGTGAGTGATCATATTTTACTTCATGAAACATATCTAGGTCAAATTCACCTTTTTAAGAAAGTTATTTTTATTAATTTTCCCATGGTGTTATCTGTGGTAGTTTTTTTCTTTAACCTTGTGACTTACCCACAAAGTCCTTTTGCTTTTCCCTCCCTTTCCACTTCTCTCCTTTAAAAACATGGTTTCATTTATATGGTAAAACCCATTCAGCAAAAAACAAACGGATATTCATTTTATGCTCTGATGTCAAATGTTTTTTCACTCAGGGATCCTGCTGTCAATACTTTGGCAGTTATTAGCTATGGAAGACTTTACAGACAAAAAAGCTAAATTTCGTCAGAAGGGGCTTATGCTAATTGTAAAGTGAAAAAAAAAAAAAAAAAAAAAAAAAAAGAAGGCTACTAAGCTACTCCTTCAGAATCTAAGGGATGCAATCTTACACAGAAGGACAATTTGTAGTTTATCTTCATTGTGCCACCTAAATTACTTGTAGTGGCAAAGTCTTAACTTTCCATATTCATGTGGCTTACACGTGAGCTGGGCTTCTTTTTGCTTAAATACTAGGGAGTGTATTAAAACAGTACATGTGATGTTCTGCTAACGGGAGGATATCCTCTTGCCACTTAAATTATCTCAACCATATTTTATGACTATATAATCTTAGAGGATGGCAGAAGACAGACTACTCCCTGTTGGATTTAGGGCAGTCTCCAAGCAGAGGGAAAATAATCTCTGTATTAAAGGGAACTTTCTTTACCAAATGGACACAGTAGGTAAGCTGCTGTTATTTACTACTTTACAGCAAGTGCTTTATTGTCAGAGACAGTCTTCTTCCCTTATTTAGTTATTTATTTATTTGTTTGCATATCTTATTTATTTATTTATTTATTTACCTATTTATTTATCTATTTGTTTGTTTATATTTATACATTCCAAAACTTAGCTCTGATGATTCATTCAGGCCTCACAAGATTTACAATTATCACAGGAAGGTAACATAAGAAGAGATAAAAATAAACCTGAGCCTGTGACACAAGAGGCAGATAAGTGTTTTGTCTCAAAATGTGTCAGATACAGACCCATCATCTTTTGAAAATGAGATCACTAATCAGTAGTCTTGAGCCTGAGTTGAATTTCTAAGTTACATTAGGTAAACTATCATTTGTATTCTGAGGATGTTGTGTGTTTGAAGCAGGATTGAAAGTGGTTCTGTGAAACCTTGTATGAGACAAGTTTATTAAAATAAAATCTGCTCTGAAGATATAGTTTCTGGAGGAAACAAATTATATTGTATTGTCTGGTTAATTCATTTATTTTTCTTTCTTTGTAATGTATTCTCCTTGGGGCTAACACCTGCATCTTTTGGTTATACTTATCTGGAAAGATCCAGGTCGTATTACCCAACGCACACACACTAAGGAGAACAATGACTTAACCAGTCCACAACTGCATGGTATCAGAGTAAATATTCTTGCACTGCATTTTAGTTTCATGTTCAGAGAGAAAAATAAGTTCCTTTTATGATATTATTTTCACAGAAATGGTTCTCATAAAATTTAGAAAGAAGTGTGATGTGAAAAAAAGACTCATGCTTGGAAAAGAGGTGTTAGATGTACATGCCCAAAGTGTTTGTGTGACCTTGAAAGCTTAACATTGAGATTTATCTCTTCTTTTTCCATTCATGTCAATCAGAGCTTACTTGGAGGAAAATGTAACATAATCAGTCCCATTTTTCAATGTAGGACCATACACAGGCACATATATAATAATCAGTGTTAGCATGATCAAATCAAGGATCTATCTATGTCTACATTTACTAGATGGGCCGCTAGGCTTTTGTTTTGTTTGCTTTTTTTTCTTTTTCCTCAAAAGTGGCCAGACACAAGGGTTCCTTATTATCTCAAAGTTATCCGGGTAAACACACCAAGGACTGTATCAAGTAAAGAATTATTATTAGCTTGTTTTTACAGACAGAGTTCTGAGAAATTGATTTTATTTAGGTGACTACAACTAAGCAGCTACTGTTGCTTTCAGGTGGAAACAGAGCTTAACTCTAAGGTCTTTCAGCATTGTAGTGGAGCTCCCCTTATAGGTTTACAGAGCCATGTTTCCCTCAGCCAATCATATGCACCTCATTCTTCAACTCTAACTTCTATTCTGATTGCCTCTAGTCAACAGAATAATTAATTGTCTCATGAAAAGCAGAACTGCTGTAGCAGTAGGGATTGAGGGAGCCTTACACAGAATATCCAAGCTTGGTGATTAGAGTAAGCACATAAGAGGTATGCTTTCAAATCCACTCAGGAAGAGAATGAGAGAAGAAAAGAAGGAAAGAAGAGGAGAAGAGGGAAAGAAAAGAATCATAGAATGGTTTTGGTTAGAAGGGACCTTAAAGATGGCAGGGAGACGTTCCACTAGACCAGGTTGCTCAAATCCCCATCCAATCTGGCCTTGAACCCTTCCAGGGAGTGGGCAGCCACAGCTTCTCTGGGCAACTTGTTCCAGTGTCTCATCACCCTCATAGTAGATATTTTCTTCCTTATCTCTAATCTAAATCTGCCCTCATTCAGTTTAAAACCATTACCCCTTATTCTATCACTACACTCCCTGATAAAGAGTCCCTCCCCAGATTTCCCGGAGGCCCACTTTAAGTACTGGAAGGTCACTATAATGTCGCCTTGGAACCTTCTCTTCTCCGGGCTGAATGTCATGTCCTGCTCAGATGAGAGGGACAAGGGACTTAGATTCATAAATCCCCATCAGAGTGGACAATACTAAGACAAGTCTCAAAGTCTGTGCATAGACATTTATTAATTTTCTGCATTGTACTAATTAGATACACAATAATTGGCTAAGTATATGACGAATTATGGCAAGTGATATAGTATGCCTTGCATTACTTAATCATCATAAGGGAAAAGGGGAAAAAGAAAAGAAGAAGGATATAGACAGTAGAGAAATAGAGATCACCAGTTCAGTGTTCTGTGTTGGTCCCACCTGAATTTGTCAGGGATGCATCCATTTCCTTCACTTCTTCACATCCTCTTTTTCTCTTTTTCTATCTATTTCTTGCTTTATTCACTCCTCGCCCCCCCTCAATTTATACACACGTTCCTTGAGTCCCTCCCCTAGGTTGACTCACATATCTACATATCACATGCATGGGGAGGGGTAAGGTGCTTTATGGGATGATGCAATTCATATGATCTTGTTAATCTTCATTAGCATATTCAGGGATGTCAATTTTAATATGCAACACACATGCACTTATTTACCTAATGGATGAATGCTATTTACTTCACACTATAGGTACAGGCATGAAGTATTCAAGATTGGGGGAGAAGTGGAAATATACTGTTAAAACTAATTCCTACAGGTGTGGAAACTGAAGTGACTGTAAATTTCCATTGAATTTGGTACCTAATGGGGTGTTATTTTTTCAATAATTCTTGTGTACTTGTCATAAAAAATTGACAAAATGGTCTATATATTGCATATCATAGAGTATTTTATGGTGAATTAATGTCTTGCAATCTCGTGCATGATACTAAATTTGGGAACAGCACTTCTTTGTCAGTTTGAAAGCGTAATCAGTTGTAACATATCTTCAAGATCCCTTTCTCTTCTTCTCCCATTCCCCAAAATGACCAGTACTTCTATAAATGGAGAGAAAGGGCAAAATAATAAGTCATACCATGAAAAGCAAAAGACAGAGATGGATTTGCATCAGGAGGTACAAATTATATGAAGAAAACTTAGATGATTTAAGGGTGTGGCAATGCAGTCTAGAGCTTCTTTTTCAGAGGATGTGCCTAGTTGGAAGCTAACTCGTATTGACGTAATGGTCACTACTTAGTAGTCTACAGGCTAAATTGTTTCAAAGAGTGCTTTTGCTTTTGAGAGCAGAGATCTCTGCATCACAGAAACCACCAAGACAATCTCTTAGGAAAATTTTAGAGTGAAAAGTCAAGCACTAAAGGACTTCAGATATCTCCATCCTCTTCAATGATAGTTTATCTCAATATCTGAAAAGGTTTCAACAGAAGTACTCCCAGTCTGGGAATTCAAGGTTGGCATAGCCCACTTAATGAAAGACAAACAGCAGTAACCATACTCCATGAATAGATGAACAGGATCTGTCACTCAGCCTGACTGCCTAGCCTCTTCCCCAAATAAAAAAGAATCTTTGTGAATTATGTGGATAAACAGGAACAGTTCAATAAAACATCAACTTTTGATATTTTCATTTTAACTAACAAGGTTATTTCCTATGCAGGAAATAATTCTTACATGAAATAGTGTTTGTGGGTTGGGGGAGCGGGTTGGTATTTTGTTTTGTTTTTTTTTTTTTTTTTTAATTTTAAAAAAAGATAAGAGGGAGGAAATTCTTCTCCTGACTATTAAATAATGAAAGTAGGCCAAGTCTCTGCTTGGATCCCAAGTTCTCCAAAATAATTCATCACTTTCTTTTCCTTCTTCCCTTACCCTAGTTTCCGATTTATTATATTTTTTCTTTTTTTTTTTTTCCTTCTTTTTTTTTTTTTAAGGAATTGAAATAAAAATCAAGCTTTTAAATAGCTCTCGGGGTTCCTGTGAATTCCACATCAGGGCCTCCCAGTCCCTTGCTCAGTTGCAACAAAAGGATCACAGAATATCAATGTTCTCATGTTCAAATAAATAGTTGTAGACCCTTTATTAAAAAAAAAAAAAAAAAAAAAAAAAAAAAAAAGAGATTTAGTTTTTTACTTAAGCAAGTGTAATAAATCATTCTTTGCTATTGCAGGCTGTAGTATAACTGGATTTGTACCAGATGTATAAAGTCAATGATGATATATTTACAGTCATTCTGCAAAGATTCAGGTAATTTAACAAAGCACCAAACGAGTGGGAATCTGACTTTCCATTGTTGCTGACAATTTGCCTTTATTAGGGACCAGGGCTGGAATTCATCTCATCCAGCTTTAGAGATCATCAGTGTAGATAACTCCAGCTGTGCTAGTCACCCTGTGTTTCTTTGTAGTCAGCTGAGAGAAGAGTCATGAATGAATAAATACAATTCCCACGACCTACTTTAGAAGTCTAAATTCAGACCCTACAAGGATTTATAGCTCTTCATAGACTAGAGAGAAGTCCTAGATGGAAATGTCAAAATTTATTCAGATGAACTGCACTGTAGGTGACATGAGGAAGTAACATAGTGGGACATGAAAACAGGTATGGTGAGATGCAATGCAGTACCGTTTGTAAGGCACTACTCAGAAAATAAATTTCTGCTAAACTTACTGAGATTCTGGTCCAAAGGAAAGTTGTCAAATCAGGGTAGGAGAAAGGTATTGTTACAGGAAACTAAAAGGTGGTGTTGAAAACACTGAAAAAAAGACACCCAAAACATTTCTAATTATAGTGCTAAGAATCCCATTTCCCTGACAGAATAAAGTGTTAAACGAATTTCAGCTAATGTCTCCTTTCATTTTCAATCCTTGTGTTACCTCTTCATAGGAAAAAAAAAATCGATAAATTCAAAGTGAATATCTTCCAAATTTAAAATGTTTTCTTTCTACTTTCAGTAAGGCCTCATGCAAATGTAATTTTTCAAAGGTTTGCATGGGAAATTAAGAAATACTAATTTTAATGCTTCTGATGATGTCTCTGGGGTACTGTGACAATGTTGAGAGTCACTGTTAAAGAATCAGCTGCAGGTTAGTGGCTGAAGTCTTGTATCATATTCACTTATTGTGGGTTCAGTATCACTCATTTCAATGGGGCACAGGGTTCTTCTACTAGTAGTCTTATCTGCAAAGCTTAGGTCAAAATTTGTAATGAAAATTGGGCTAAAAATAATAATACACCTCCACAGTATGTGTGGTCATGCATTGTTACCTCTCATTGTTACTAGGGTTGAATAAAATCCTGTCCTGGTTCAAATCCACAAGCTTCCTCTTCCAGGTGATGACCTCGTCTGTGAGTTGAGTGGTGGTTCTCAGGGACTCCAAACCCTACATCTTTGACACCTCTTTAGTTTCAAAGCAGTGTGTTGCACTTGCTGACAGCATTTTCTTGCATTGCTCTGTTCACACCTCAGTTGTCTCTCCTGCCCCTTGGACCAATGTAAGGGAAAACATCGCTCTCAACCAACCTTGCTATGTCTCTGTCTGCTATAAAATGCCATGAAGTAGTTCTTATACAAAAAATGGGGTCAAGTTCTGCTCTCATGATGTAAGAGCTCTCTCTTTTCATGTGAGTAGGTCTTGCACTCAACCAATTTATTGCATAGAGCCACATAAGTCTAGAGTTTAATAGGGCTAATACTGTGAAAACTGTGGTTTCTTCCTGTATAGCTGCAAGAAACGAGCTGAAAACTGAAAATCCAAGTTTCAGCAGGGATATGTGAAGGGGGTATTCTTGGCTAGGAGTTAAATTAATGAGTTTTGTTGTCTATATAATTATTAATGGTCTGTAATTGTTTCGATTTTCATTATTTACTGATGCACTGCATGGATCTTTGGTGCCACAAACAAATGGATTATGGAATACAAATGGAGTTCAGATTCTGGTCATGTCTAAAAGTATGTAATGATGACTTCTGAAATTGTAACTGATCCATAACACCATGTGTATGTTATTTCCAGAATAAAATTACAAAGTACTCTAATGTTTGATCAAACTGCAAAATCGGCAAATAATTATTCCAAGAGCTGCTGGAATAGGGGGGTAGGGAAAGACTTGATATTTTTATATGGTCACTGACAAGTAGGGCCTAAGTAGAGAGGTTGACAAAACTTTAATGAATAGCAGTTCAACTCTTCCACCACAGCCTGGAAGTAGGAGAGCATTTACAGAAATAGTTGCTGATTTCCCATATATCCCCACCTGCCACAACAGCAGCAAGGACCTAACAAGTAGGAGATGACAAATGACTCTTTAACAATATGCATTGTTTTAGTAGCTGATATCCACCTCTCAAGATAAAGTATTTGTTTTGCTTTCCCCATTAGTTCTTTGCACTATGTAACAGATTACTTCTCCATTGTCCAAGAAGATCCTATCTTGATACATGGCACAAAATGTGAAACAAGACAGACACTCTAGGAAATTTTCATGTCTATGTTGAAGTATAACACAGAAGCAAGCGAATAATTATAGATCTAAATTTGATCATTTCAGATGTACTTGGGAAAGAGTAGTTTGAAAACATTTTTCTTAGGCTTACTCTAGCATCTCTGTCTTAAGTTAAGGTCACCAAAGAAAGCTGAGCTGGAGCTATGGCAGCCCACGGATGGGAAATGAATGAATGCTCTGTGTGTAAAATACCACTGACTGCAGAAACTGGGTGCCCATGAGCACACAGGAATTCAGGTATTGCCTGAAATGTTCAGACCAACATACAACCTGCAGAAACAAGGCCAAGAATCTTACAGAAACCCTTTCACTCAGATTTATGATTCTTTTCTGCTTCTGAAGAACCCTCGCAGATTTTTACAGCAATGTCTCTGATGATGTTTCACATTTTTTGCTTCAATGTCAAGGTTAATCTGAATACAAGAACCACCCAATCTCATCTAACAGGAAGCTCTATGAAACTAGAAGAAAGTTAGCTTTTTTTTCTACCTAAAATGAAGGATAACACCAAGCTGTGAGGTGCAGTTGACATTCTGGAGGGAGGGGATGCCATTCAGAGGGACCATGACAGACATGAAGTTCAACAAGGCCAAGTGAAAGGTCTTGCACATGGGTCAAGTCAATCCCAAGCACAAATACAGGCTAGGTGATGGGTGATGAGTGGACTGAGAGCAGCCCTGCTGAGAAGGACTTGGGGGTATTAGTGGATGGAAAATTGACTATGAGCCATCAATGTGCGCTTGAAACCCAGAAAGCCAAACATGTTCTGGGCTGCATCAAGAGAAGTGTGGCCAGCAGGTCGAGGGAAGGGATTTTCTCCCCCTAGTCTGCTCTCGTGAGACCCCACATGCAGTGCTGTGTCCAGCTCTGGAACCTCAAGTTTAAGGATACGGACCTGTTCGAGTGTTTCCAGAGGAGGGTGACAAAGATGATCAGGGGTCTGGAACACTTCCATTGTGAGGAAAGGCTGAGAGAGTTGGGATTGTTCAGCCTGGAAAAGAGAAGGCTCCAGGGGCATGTTACAGCAGCCTTCAGTACCTAAAGGGGACTTACAAGAAAGCAAGAGAGCAAGTTTTTACAAGGACATGTAGTGATAGGACAAGGGGTAATGGTTTTAAACTGAAAGGAGGTGGATTTAGATTAGATATAAGGAAGAAGTTATTCACTATAAGGGTGATGAGGCACTGCAACAGGTTGGTCAGAGAAGCTGTGGATGCCCCGTCCCTAGAATTGTTCAAATCCAGGTTGGATGGGGCTTGAGTAACCTGGTTTAGTGGAAAGTGTCCCTGCTCGTGGCAGGGGATTTGGAACTAGATGATCTTTAAGGTGCCTTTCAACCCAAACTATTCTATGATTCTATGAAATATTCAGCTTACTTCTCCCACATCTTTAAAAGAAGTCTATTATATTTTCTCATTAGATTACTGTACTCACATAACAATAGTTCCTTACCTCTGTAACTCTGGGCAGTGCAATATCAATAGCTGACGAAAAGGATGTACAAACAGCTATAATTGTTTTAAAGAATGTGAGGAGTGTTATTATCCAAGCAAATTTGATATAGACATACAAGCTGACACAAACTCTCTCCTAGCATAAATCATCCTAGTATCATTATGAATCTGGAACAAGTTTTAGACCTGCAGAGGATTGGACCTCTTTCTCTTGCAATGAACAGCTAGGAAAGCCAGTTAGAGTAATTGCACTCTCAACCATGCATGTATTAGTCTAAAGCACATTTCCCTGATCAGCTTGTGGAAGCTAAGATACACAGTTCATATAAAGGTGGAAAGTCAACATAAGTTGTATACCCTGTGAAGGAGCTGCCCGGGTCACTGAACCAGTGTTTTTTGTGTCATTGCAGAAAATGAAATTCTGTGGGAGAGACAAATTTCCACAAGGAAGGAAACAGACAGAGTGAATGCTTTGTAAATGACTCTATGAAAAAGCAGTACAGAAATATTGTTCCCATTATGAGTACTAGTATATGAGATAATTGTGTTTGAGGTTGGTAATTACCATATTTGCATGTTTAGGTTGTATCTTGTTCCTTCCATGCTATTAAGTGACTGCAGCATCATTTCATCAGAATGACACACTGTCATCACAAGGGCTGAAATATCTTCTGTGTGTCAAAGCAAATAGCTGTAAAAAAACATTGTGTAGCCCCTCATTTTTATTCTTCATCAAACTCACAAAAAGCACATTCATTCCAGGAAAAGAACAGCAAAGCTAATGGAGCTAAGGCAAGGTGAGGTGGCTTTGGAAGTTTAGGGCTCTGTAATTTATAGTACCTGTGCAAAGCAGCTCTGCTGATACTCCCACACACAGATACAGGATTAATAATTACTGTATTTTGTCCTGCACACTTACAGACCTTTAGTCTGAGTAGTGCAAAATGGTTTATGGACATTAATTAATCAAACTTTAAAAGCAACACTCAGGGCACTTAATTTACTGCTACTTATGCCAGGCTTCAATTTATCTGTAAAGCTCATAAAAGTACTGAAAAAGAGGTAGCTCTGTGCAAACTTGAAGAGATACCCTGATCATTTGCTTAAGCCATTTATAAGTTGCCTACTGAGATATTTCTGAAATTTCCTGGGAAATCAATATCAAATACATAAAAAAAGTCCTCCTTAAAGAAAGAACTAAAAAGAAATAAAGGAAAAACACTGAAGACTAATGGAAAATGCAATAAATGGGATAATTTTTTCATAGAGAAACTGCCCATCTCTCTCCTCGCATCTTTTCTAACACCTTTATTCCACTCAGCAGCGGAGGGTGACTGCCAAATCTGAGTAATTAACCACTGAAAGTAAGAACAATGAGGAAAAAGTTCCATTATTTGGAACCAGATTTTCAATATTAACCTTCAGTTCTTGGATACTATCGCTGGTTAAAAATAAGCAAAATAAGCAGAATTACATGTTTGCACTTAGATATGAATACCCACATGAGAATATAATATCAACATTAGATCAGATCACTTCCTGAGGTCCTGACAGTTTCAGTTATATCTTCCAATCCAGTCAATTACTGAATATATTAAGTAAATGACCAACTGGTCATCTTCAAAAAATTACCTGTTTTCAGATGTTATTCTTTCCCTTTCAACTGCATTTACAGAGTTCTAAAACTGAGAACTTAATGCAGAGATAATTAAAACTATAAACCATTATGGGAAATCAGAATTAGTGTTCTATTTGTCTTGTAAACAGTGTAACATCCAAATGATTTATTTCACTGAAAGTTAAGCTCCTATGCATATGCATTATGTTTCTTTGACAAAGTGACCTTTTTTTTTTTTTATCTTTTCACTTAGAAATTATATATGAAACACAAGGTGGAAAATGAGGAGAAAACCATTATTAAAGTAGAAGACAAGACAAAGTTCAAAGGAAACTGAAGAGTCCTTGAAATGAAATGGAGAGCTGAAAGTGAAAGGTACAGAAAGACCCAGCGGAACAGTAAAGATAAAAGTTCAGGTTAGAAGGATAAAAATAGTCCAAAGTGACTAGGAAGTGGACCTAACACTTTCTCCTTGTTATAGCCTGATCAGTTGTTGATTTAATATCCAGTATAAAATTTAGAAATGGCGAGTGGGAAAGCTAAAACCAGAAAATGCCTCTGGAGGCAGAACTAATCACTTCTCATACATCATTTTCTATAATGTTAGACAATGTGTTTTAAATAGATGGTAAAGCATTATAGGAGAGTACATTTAACAATAGAGTGGGAAGTGGCAGTTACTGATTTATTGATGTTCTCTTTCAATTGTCACACAGAACTTAAGATTCTGTACAGACCATCTGATTTAACTATTTTTTGTGAAACTTTTAAATATGACTTGTAGCTGTTCCTGCTTAGTCCATGGGCCTGCCATGGGCTTCACCATACATTCCAGGCTATTCTAGTAGAGATCTAGTCACTGTGCATTTCAGGTGAACTGAAGACTAATCTACTCAGAAGGCACCTTTTGTCCACAGATGTTAAGCATTTTATCTCATTTGAAAGTAACTCACTTTGCTACGTACAACAAAAATCTAAAGCAAAAACTAAGTGGTATTATCAGCAGTCATTACTGGTATCACAACTGTTTCTCTCTAATTTTTTTTCAGAGTTTGAACACATTTATGAAATCTTTTTTTGAGTTATCGTTAGTTTGTTTTTACAAGGTTATCTGTCTTATACTTCAATCAATTCAATTATTGATTGTATAATTGCAACCTAGACACAGCAATTGAATATTTAGTTAAGATTCCTTAAAAACTCATTTCCAAGCTGAACTATATAAGTCAAGAGAGTTTTTATTTAATATTGCTTATGTCAAGCTTCATGAAAGATTTGTCTGTAAGTCTCTGAATGTCAGTAATTGCTATATGAAGAATCATGATTGTATGGGAATAATGTTAACTTTGAGAGATCAAATAACAAAAACAGAATTTTAGAATTACTCTTGGAAAGATACATTTGGGTTTTCTCCTTGGTCCAAAAATTCAAGCCTAAAATGCTATAGTACAGTCTTCTGGTGTAAAAATCAAGAGTGTGCTAAGCCCTATGGTTTCCCAGAGTTCATCTCCCTTCCTAAAGGACATTTGCCATCATAAGCTTTTCAGTCCAGTAACAGGTATGTTAATCCTTCCTTGAACTTCTGTTCAGCATCCCAATTTGCAGAACTGAGAGGAAAGGCTAGAGCTTAAGATGTGAGAATACTGTTTTTACTACTGAGTCAAAAGAGAAAGTGGCTGTTGTGGTTTGGGCCTGATCGGCAACCAACCACTGCAGCTAATCACCCTCCCTTCCCCCTCCTCACCTGGGAATGGGGGAGGGGATTAGAGGGGTGAAGGGAGACTCTCAGGCTGAGATAAGAACAGTTTAATAATGGCAATAAAATGAAAACAATAACAATGATGGGGGGAAAACAAAAAGAAATATATAAACAGGCAATGTACAGCGTAATTGCTCACCACCCGCTAACCAATATCCAGCCCATTCCCGGCCAGCGACCCCGAGATACCAAGATCCCACAATCGCAATCCCGGAAGCGAGAGAGAGAACCTTCCCAACCACCCCTCCTTTATATAGTGAGCATGACGTTCCATGATATGGAATATTTCACTGGCCAGTTAGGTTCAGGTGCTCTGGCCGTGCTCCCTCCCTGCTCCCTGTGCCCTTGCGCACGGGCAGGACGTGGAGAGTCGGAGAGTCCTTGAAGTCTCAGCAGCAGCTGAAAACATCAGTGTGCTATCAACATTTTTCCCATACCAAATCCAAAGCTAAATCCAAAACACAGCACTCATCTAGTCCCTGAAAAGGAATATTAACTCTGTTTCAGCCCAAACTGGGACAGTGGCCTATTTCATCTTAATATTGCTCAGTAATCTAGGAGAGGGACTCCACCCTGGTTGTTAGGTTTAGTATATCACCTATCAACTCTAAGACTTTTTATCTGACAGTCTGCTTTTGCTTCTGGGTTGCTAGTTTTTTACCTCAGCAGCTGCTCTTCATCCATTTTCTCCTGCCCTGGAGGCACAATGACATCCATCACAGCCATCAAGGTGGTTCAAGGCAGAGGTTTACAAGTACCATGATTCTGGGTGTAAGGAGCAGCCTGGTGACAGTGATGCCCAAGGTATCTTACAACTTTCCTGAGACATCTGTCTTCCTTAAAAGAGGAAAGATGTTTGCTAGACCCTATATTTGATCATAAAAAAGAGACGGCAACTATTAACTTCATGACTTCTTGTGGTCCATTCAAACAACCATTATGGTTTGAATTCACCTCTCAGTTGTCCCTACATTTTGGAGGTGTGACAGAAATTCCTTGGACTGACAGATTTTGAGGCTAACTGGCCTAACAGTGCATGAAGAAATATTTGTCATTTATTCATGGTTCTGAGCAGGTCATCCAGCAGTTTCAGTCTCCACATTATATTTGTCCTGTCTTTTGATCATGAATCAATCTGAACTCTTTGCCAAAAGCATTCATTTTGTAGCTAATGCTGAAGGTTTTACACTAAATTTTTATTTTTCAAACTAGCTCTAACAAAGTTTTCTACGGAATATTTTCAGTAAAGAATATTCCCTTGAGAACTGTCTTGGTAATTTCCTCTGCTGATAGGTCAGTAGGCTACTTGTCTCTAAAGGAGACATAAAGACTTCAGTTAGTAATGAGTTATTTTTTCTTTGATGTTTTGTGCCTTTTGCAAGATAAAAAAATTATGAATTACATGCATTGCTCTTTACATTGTGTTTGACCTGAAAGTTTTTATGAGAGGACAGGCTTTTGTGCAGTGAAGAAGGCTTCCATAGATTTGCTAAATATGGTCCAGATATTCTTGTAGTGAAGATGGTGACATCTCCTCAGCAAGTGATTCTTTAGAGAATTTCCAGTTTCAGCACTTATGTGTCTTATGATATTGATAAGGAAAAATGCATTTATATTTAATCATCCCAGGCTTACATTGGGTCAGGGATTTTTGAACAAATACATTTACGATATATTTTAAGACTTACTGGCTTTTCAACTTTCTGATTTTTCAAAATATTTTCAGTAAACTTATCTCTTATTAAAAGAATAGAAAGCACAATATGTTCATTTCTTGAAAAGACTTAATCAAACAAATGCTTTCTGAAATTCCTAGCACTTCCTTAACCTTTAATTAGACACTTGCTACTTCAAACATATGAGATACTTTTGGAAATACCTGTGCAGGCATTTCCAGAAATTGCAGACATGTATGTGTTTTATTCTAATATGCAGTATTTGCCTGGATCAGTAACCTTCCAACACTTTAATTGTATTCTTCAGGCTCTGCTGGTGCAATTTATAAATAGTTAAAAAATGGTAACGTACTGTAACTAATCTGCAGCAGTACAAGTCAACATGATTCATAATTCCATTAAATTTTCTCAGCCTAGTAAATTTTCCTATTTTTAAATTTCTGTGGAAAGAAAGCATGTCTGTGAGACTATGAATGGGGCTATTCAGGGTCACCTTCAGTGGAACACATCAAAATTTTTCATAACTGCTAATTATACTAGAAGACTCATTTTGGTGCCTAACCTGACACACTTTACTGATTCCTCCCTGCTAGGACACCCTGTATGTGAATATGATCAAAAAGCAGGTCTGAAGCAGTCAAAATCTTTGAATACCTTTGAAAATCCTTGCCAGGGTGTTTCAGAGGGGTCAGGATATAGTTCAGACACCATTGATGTGGAGCAATGTCATGAGCGACAAACCTCCTGTTAGGGGATGTACGCATGTAAACCCCAGATGCTAGGTCATCAAAGACAGACTAAGGGGTACACAGCTGCTCCTGTATGGTCAGCACCAACAAGCAAGACTGCATTAATACGGTGGATGTGTGCACTTCATTGTATTCATACAGGCTTTCCTCTGCGTTCTTTCATGTTTTCCTATCATTTTGTGCTATCTAATTAACATGTCAACTTATTTATTTCCTATGCTTTAAGAATCTTCCTTTTTCTCCCTTTATTTCACCCTGTTTTCCTTTTCATAATACATTTTTCATAATTTATCATTCATTTACATTTCAATTAAGAACACTAGCTGTTTGTAAAAGCTACCCTGATGGGAAGTATGAAATAAATTATTGAAGTTAGTATAATTTGCACTTCCCATTACCACCTCATTTACCTTAATGGCTCTAAAAAGGCTGTCGCCCTCAATTCAGTTCATGCCTCTAATAAGAATTCCCTCAGGAGCCAATCTCATGTGAATTACATATTTGCACATGATATGGGTTGTGTTAGGTGATTATAGGTCGAGCTTTAGAGCACTATTCTTTAAGGATGACAGCTACACAGAAATCTACCCTTTTAGAGTCAAGAGATGATGTTGCTTGATACAAATAGCTAATATCTCTAAGAGAAATACCCAAAAGTATTGTCAATTGATTGTGCACTGACAGACTGTGCCAATTTTCAAAAAAAATTAAGAACTTCATCATTTATTATTAAATCTGGACAGGGGACAGATTTTTCACTTTGCACAAAAGATTTTTTTTTTTCTCCAGGAATAAATGAGAATAAAAAAAATCTCAGAACTAAATTCCTTGTGAATAAAGGAGTCTTTTTGTTTGGGGAAATTGAAATTTGATTTTTGTTTTTTTATACTTTCTGTAGCTTCCTATTTCAATCTGAAATGCTTCACAAATTTTAAGGGCTATATTTCAAAATATTCTTTAGTTTAAATCAGCACCTTCCAGCTAAAGCTGTTACCCTTGAATCAGTGTTTTGTCATGAAGATTTCTATCAGGAGGCTGTCATCCATCTCTTTTTATTCCTATTTTCAAAATTACAACACTCAGGCACTAACTAGGACTCAGAAGTAGATGCAATAGAACTATACAGTAAAAAACAAACCCATTCCTAAAGGTTTTTTACAATATAAACAAGATGATTAAAATAATAATATGGGAGGGAAAAGAGATGAGTATGGTGACTTTTTCACTAGATATGCAAATTCATCAGGATAATCTGGTTACTGAGGTATCCACCTATTCTTGCTTTGAGTTTCAAGAAAATATGTTTAGTTACATAGTACTCTGGAACATGTAATATCAGTTTCAAGAAGCTCAAAGATCAGAATGTCTTAGCTAACATTATTCAAAATATCTAGGTACAAAACTGAGCAAAATGAGTCCTGGGGAACAGATTTTGTATCTTCACTGCTCAGATATCAGGAAAGATGTGGTTTGACTTCCTTAATGCCTGCCAGGAACCTATCTGTATGGCTACATCTATATTGTGAAATAGCAGCATCCAATTTTCATGAACTAAGTGTTGGTACCATGTAAAATCTGGCCCTGGGCTACCCCTCATTTCCATGAGGCATCTTTTGACCTTGGGACATTCTTACTGATGTTTTTCTCTGTACCTCCTTTCCCCCCACCACCAATGAAGTTGTGTTGAAGCCCAAAACAATGGTGTTTTTATAACAAAAAACTGATGTTATACACTCCAGGGTACAACGTCATTGTTGAAAGCCTGCTGAACTAGTTTGGAGGACTATATAGGATGAAAGGATATTAACATGATCTTAATTTCTCCATACTGACTAATGGGAACTGCCCTAACCTTTAAAACATATCCAGGTATTACCTGGGGGAGTGCTTGATGGTATAGGCCACAACCAAACTCAGGATTACACAGCTAATAACCAGTTTAGGAAATTATGGTTGAAAGAATTGTGTTTAAACCTTGGCTTTGTGTGATTTAGCATTATGGATCTGCTACATACAAAGACACTGAAGGAGAGCAGCAAACATTCCAAAAGGGTATATTAGTGGCACTACAGTGGCTCTGTTATTTCTTGCCCAAGACTCTTCATACTAAAATGGCTCTTACAACTTTTAACTGTGATTGCATTGAGTTTCAATTGTATTTTGTGTCATTGATTCAGGGAAGAGGCTTTCAGCCAGTACAACAACAGAACCCATTCCTTGAAGGGTTCACTGTTTTTTAAAGTTGCTTTAACTACTCATCAGCCACATTTAACACATGGTATCACAACCCCAGGTTCTTTGAAAGCACTGTTCCCATTTCCCCAGCTTATTCCAAGTAATTTCACCTGCAGCATTAGGATGATATTTTCTAAATCCAGGCTGTGATAGAGGTATTTAAAATAATGAGCAGAATAAACAACATAAAAAAGGCAAAAATTATTCTCTATTACAATTAAAAAATTAAGGACCACTGAGGGAAATCATTAGACAACAGGATTAAAACAGAGAAAATAATATTTCACATAGTATATAATTACATTGGGCAGCTCACTGCTGCAAAATATTACTTATGTCAAACAGAGAAACAAGTTTTAAAAGAATTAGCAAAACCACGGAGGATAGTCCACTTGCAGATTTTAAATAAGATTATTTAGATGCAGCCATATTCTTGGGGATAGATGATCTGATTATGACTCAGAAGGTGTATTGATGATTGCATTACATTTGCTCTGTCTTTGATTCCATAAACATTCACTAGTGACCAGGTGACAACAGGATGCTAGACTACAAAGACATTTTTACCCAAGCAGTCACATTAAGAGAAGAATTGTAGTAGCCAGAAACTTCCCAATAAACTTCATCTGCCTAGTTTCACATCTGTTTACCTTGCTTTTTATTAAAGTTTCTTTCTCTACAGATTTTATGATAGTCTATTTCTTTCACGCTGGATGTCTTTTGACCTGTTAGGGGACATGGTCTGTCTTTGTTTGGATGACTATAAAAGAAAGGAACGTGGAAGAAATATCTACATATTTTCTCCCTCTAGGAATGAAGAAAGTATTATTTCATAAATAACTCAGACCTTATGGGATAGGTACCTGCTCCACACCATCCAGATCCACCATGTAAAGTCAGAACAGTTCTAGGTTTAGTTCAGGGTGAAAACTTAACAGTTAGAATGTTGTTATTTACTGTAATACAAATCTCCATGAAAAGCTATTTCAATTCCTGGAGTGTGTTGGGTTTGTGTGGCGGGGTTTTAGTAGCAGGGGAGGGGTCTACAGAGGTGGCTCCTGGGAGAAGCTTCTAGAAGCTTCCCTAGCTCCAAGTTGGACCCCACTCTGGCCAAGGCTGAACCAATTAGTGATGGTGGCTGCACCTCTGTTATAACATATTTAAGAAAGGGAACATGACAGGAGGAGAAGTTGTGAGGGAAACACCTCTTCAAACACCAAAGTCAGTTGAAGAAAGGAGTGAGCGGGGTGCACTGGATCAGAAACTCCTCTGCAGTCCATGGTGAGAAAGCAGACTGTCCCCCTGAGGCCCATGGAAGTCAGTGGTGGAGCAGATGTCCACCTGCAGCATGCGGAGGACTCCATGCTAAAGCAGGTAGCTGCATCTGAAGAAGGCTGGGACTCTGAAGGAAGCCTGCACTGGAGCTGTCTGCTGCTTGGAGGACTGCAGCCTGTGGGAGGGGCCCACACTGGAGCACTTCATGAAGAGCTGCAGCCTGTGGGGAGGATTCACATTGGAGAAGTTCATGGAAGACTGACTCCTGTGAGAGGGATCCTATACTAGATCAGAGTAAGAGTGTAAGGAGGCCTTCCCCTTGAGGAGGAAGGGGTGTCAGAGACAAGGAGTGATGAACTGACCACTAGTGGGGAAGAGGTAGAGAAATCAGGAGCAAAGATGAGCCTGGAAGAACGGAGGTGGTGTTCAAATTAAATTGATGTTCTTTTTCTTCCCCAGCTGAGCCCGTCTCTTTTCCATGACCATAATGTGTAAACAATCCCTCCCTGTCCTTGTCTCAATCCCTGAGCCTTTTTTTTTTTTTTTTGTAACTTTCTCCTCCCTGTCCCTGAGGAGGAAGGAGGGAGTGAGCCAGTGTCTGCATGCTGCTCAGTTGCCCTCTGGGCTTGAATCTCCACATGGAATCACTCCAAGTAAACAAGGCTGTAGGTGAAAAAATAAATTCTAAACCTCTTTGTAAGGGAAAAAAAAAAAAAAAAAAAAAAAAAAAGAGAGAGAGAGAAACAAATTAGAAACTAAGAACCTCGAGTCATTGCAAAGTACAGGAAGCCAAAAATTCATGACCTAGCAGAGCTGACTACCTATATGTCTAGTCAACCTCATCCCCCTTTTTCAAATGAAAGATATGGCAGTACAGTCAATGGTGATTTCCTCTTCATTCAGATGCTTTCAACTCAAGCCAGTTTTGTACTGAAAGCTTTTCTTAATGGTGGCAATTGTCATTCCACACAAGGACCTTCCCTAATTCTTTACAGAGTCAGATGGAGGAGGAAACCACTTATTGTTCAGTCTCTTACTTGCTGCTTCTGAAACAGAGTATAGTAACTCAGTGCCAAGAGCTTTCTGGAATGGAGAATTTGTTTCTACTTTTCTGAGGCTCTTCTTTCCACAGTATGCATGTGCTATCTCCCATCAATGCTGAAACCAACACACCAGTCAAAACAATTCAGTGATTAATTTTAAACAAAAAACCTGTTTACATGAATAATCATTACTGAATGTGCCTAAATATGAAAAGACGGCTCACAATAGCCATCTATTGTTAGAAGTCAATGCATTATGCATTGTTTGAATTAAATCAGGATCTGTATTGCAGTGGATTAATCTAGCTGGTGTCCTGTGGATTTTTTTTCCCTTCATTTTTTTGCAACCCATCTGCCAACTACAATAGATTGTAATTTTGTTGAGCTTTTTATGCTGAAAAGTTATTAATACCAGATGTTCATTTCTTGGAGTACCCTAAGCACAAAACATTCCATAATGAAAAACAAAATGTTAACAATTACATGTCCAAACTTTGTGGATTAAAGATCTTATTAAAATTCTGGGATATGTCCTATGTTTAATGCATTAACTCTTTTTTTTCATCAAGAGAGGCCTGAGGCAGACTAGGTTTTGTTTTGCTCAAGGGAGAAAGGAAATGTATTCACATCTCTAGCATTGTTCTTTCACTGTGTTTTGTCAAAAATATCATGAATATAATAGAGTTCCAGGGAGGACAATGAAAATACACAGGTCAGGGTTTTTAGCTGGGATTCTGGAGATAAGTATTGCCATGCAGGACCCACATTTAATGAATTTTCAGCTGAGGTCAGCTCTGCATTCCAATGAACAAATAACCCATTGAGGGAAAAATAGAAATGATAATAAAAAAAAAAAAAAAAAAAGAAAATTCTATGTTCTTAAAAAGAGAGACAGCTTTATCAGGGTAGAAGATAGGCAAAAAACTGGATCTTCAGCTGCTATAAATTGGTGCAGCTGCATTATTAATTCTAGAGAGATCTCTCTTTTCATAGCTTATCTCCCTCCATTAGTTTTGTTGAAAGCCGTCGTTAAGTTTCTGTGGCCTGGCTTTGGGGGAGTATAGCCTGGTTTGTTAACTTCCAGTGAAATGCTTCTCTCCATACTGTTTAAGATGCTGTAGATATTCCCAATAAATTTCTAAGGCCAAGAACAGAGATGGAAGTAATCATTGCAGACTGGGCTGTCCATAAATGCCCCCCAATTTGTGACTTATGCCAATAAACTAATTCTTTTTATGTTTCCCTTTCAACGTTATACAAGCTTTATTACAGTTTTCTACTTTGAACTGCTCTCAATGTCCAGCTCTGCTCCACAAGTCAAGAAGTGATACAACAGAGCAAGAAGTAATGGAGCTTTGAGAAAGCCAAGAGAAAAGTCTGCGTTTGCTCTTCTTGGTGCCTCGCAGCTTTGCAAGTTGAGTGAGTGGCAGAGCATCCAGCTAATTTCCTTGACAGAGGTATTTCAAACATAGAAGTTTTCAAGTTACTTTCTAAACATGTTCTGGTGAGTAAGTCATTTTGATTTTGTATAAACAATGGGCCAATTAAATGCTATGAAGTCTGGAATACACTGCTGAGATAGTGTTATTTTGACTTTCTAAGAGCAAATTGAAATCAAGAGGAAAAATAGTTTTAACTTCTTCACTTCAAAGAGGTTAAATCTGCCAGATCAATGTGTATGAAACACACACAGTTTTTTGGTAGTTAAAAATTCTGTCTGTCTTTTAGATCTTGCAAGCACATGTACCTGGAAGCATCTTAGAAGCTGAACTCTATCCTGAAAGCAAAAGGTTACTCTCAGTTCACAATTTAACCAATTTAGTTTTATTTATAATATTGTTATTTCAAAAAGCAAACTACCTGACATACTGCAAGAACAAATTTTCTGGCACTGTTGTGTCTTCTGATTCATCCACTTTTAACTCTTCTTATGTGTGGATATCTATTGGAAAATCTCCTCTCATCCAGTGCATAGAGCTCCCATTAACATCGGTGAAAATTTCCCTATCGGAACAAGTGCAGAATTAGTGATAGGTGAACTTCAATAGCTTCCCTTCACTTTGGATAAGCCCTGCAAAGGTCAGATGTTTATCTGAAGCTTATGTGACTCACCCAAGCCTCTGGAGGTTACTAAACATCATAAACTGAACCTTTCTTTAAAAACCGATGGAACTTCCTAATCTGAACCTGTGCAGAAATACCACAGGTAAAGGTTTTCCAGCAGGACTTTTTCTTTTTTTCCAGGTTCAAAAGCACATGATAATGAAGCAGCTGGTTATTTCATACCCACAGAAATTCTTTATGAAATTTGGTTGTAAGCATGGGTAAGGAAGTTGGAAGGGTAAAAGAAGATATAAGAGTTTTCTCTACCTGAACTAATTTAGCTGTCCTTATACTGTGTCTGAGCAGAAATATTTAATAAGACTGGAGAGTTTTTCCCAGTGTCATATCAGTTAGGTCTCTGTCTTTCTAATTGATTTAAGTTTTTTTTTCCTTAAATGACATATTCCTGCTCTTTACCCTCTGCTTCTTTCCATCTACATATGTGTACCTGTACACACACACACACACATATATATTTACAGATATATATATATAATCATTGTTCTGAATAAAACGTTGTCCTGGTTGGGGCTGGACTAGAGTTCCTGTTGGTCTGGCAGCGGGAGGAGTGCTGCAGCACCCTGAGACCCCAGGGGCTCCCCAGGTCCCAGTGCCCTCACCTGTGCGCGGGGGCGGGGGGAGCACAGCTGGAGGGCTGGTCCCGGATTGGCCGATAGTCCATGTCATGTGACATTGTGCTCACTATAGAAAGGCAGGAGTGGGTTAGGAGGGGCTCTCACTTCTGGGAGTGTTGCTGTGGTGCCTTTGTGTTTGGGATTGCCGGCTGGGAGCAGGTGGGTGTTGGTCGGTGGGAGGTGAGCAGCTGTATTATACACTACCTGCTGATACTGCTGTCAGTGTATTATTCTGTTACTGTTATTAAACTGTTTTTATCTCAACCCGTGAGTCTCCCTTTGCCCCTCTGATTCCCTCCCCATTCCCAAGTGGAGGGAAGGGTGGGTGAGCAACTGCGTGGCTTTTAGCTGCTGAGTAGGTTCAAGCAATGGCAAACATTTTTCCCACTGTAAGATATCTAAGCAGTTCACTAGGTCTTCCAAATTTGCAGGCAGACTGTGGGAAAATTATAATCACCTCAAGCAAGATTATTTCTTATAGTTCATAATTCTCTCTCCTACTGAAATACCATTCTTTCTTTACTTAAAGAAAAAAATAAAGATTAAGGCTGAAATGATGCAACTTGCAGAATCAAATAAATAGGTGTGGTAATTCAGTGTGTACTTGCAGAGCTTCTTTTCCAATGTGGAAGGAAAGAATATATCAGAAAAATCCTCTCTTAATTTCTTTTTCCCCTCAATTCTATCATACTGTTGCTTTCTCTGTACCTAATCCATCTGTCCTACTGTAAGCACACTACTTATGCATACCTTCCTTCCCATATTATTCTTCCATCTTAAATTCATGAGTCCTGTATTAGAGTACAATGCAATGCAGAATCTTAATCAGGTTCATTTCAGATAACATTTTTTTGTTGTTTTTTGTTTTGTTCATTTTTTGTGCAGTTGTTTGACATCTTGTTACATATCAATCTGGGGTATACAAAATGGCTGTCGCACTGCACCCACATCTCAAGAGGAGTAAAGGTCACCTGGCTTATCAGGTCCAGCCATTACCAGCCTTGCTCCGCTTTGTCCTTTAAGCGTAAAGGTGATTTTCCACCCAGTGTCATAAATTTCAGAGGTTTCTAAGAGCACTCACTCAGTGACAACACTAACCTCCCTAGACTGAAGGCTAGGATCTTCTTGTCATCCAGGAACGAGTTTTGTTAAAACTTGGAGATGCTTTAAAAGCACAATCATAAACTATGGATGGAAATGAAACCAAAGCTAGATAACACTTGAATGTTCATCTACATGTAGTGTGTGTAGTCTTTTGGAAGCTGAAAGAAATGGTGGCCTGTCTTGCAGCTATAAATAGCTGTTTGTCCTGTTTCTGCCTAATTCACACAAGATACGTGCTTGATCCCACATCTTATCTCTAGGGAGTCTGTGATCTGCAGTCCTGGCTCTAAGGTTTCTTGTCTTCACTTCAAAATATACCCATGATACACAGCTTGCTGTGGATATCTGCAGCCTACTGGCCTACTCAGTATTTAATGGCAGGCAGAGGTAATCTTTCATACCTTTGCAGAGAAAGTATAAGAGTAATTGATTAGTTTATCTTTGTCCCGGTTTATAGAGACTTTAAATGCCTATTTGTAACTTGTAAACATCTAAAATTTATTAATACAACGCATTTTCTCTTGAGATTTTAATATCTATTTTTGAAGTACTCTAAACCAGAAATCATGTCAAACAGACACAGAAGTCAGGTTTGAGAGTGCAAATCCATAACTTGAAGTTTGGTTTAGGAAGAGATTATTCAAAAAACATACTCGTTACCCATACCATTTAACAACTTCTTGATCAGATCATCAAAACTCAGGCAGAAGGACAATTGTTATAGTTTATTTTTACAGGACTGTAGCTACTAGTCTAGAGATATTAAGATGTGGCCATGTAAATTAATGTTCTGGCGTTTTTTTTTTTTTTTTTTTTTTCAATACAGTATTTTAAAATGCATCCAAGAAGCTGATTTTTGAAAACTCTTCAGAGAACCCAGAATTCTTTGGTAAGCTTGTTTTGCAATGATATCAGATTATGGAATATTATGGCAAACCTCTGATACATTTCTTTTTTTTTTTTTTTTTGTTCATTTTTGCAACTACAATGACATTCCCGCAACATGTTCTAGATGTCTGTAGTCCTCTTTGTTCAAAAATTTTAGTCATATATCTTGCCTGTAATATGACTCTTGTGGTGCAAAAGTCAGAAGGAAAATTTTGAAAGTGTCCAGCATTTCTTGTATTAAGATTGTCCGTTAATTTCCAGACCAAGATAATTACCCTACATAGCTGTGTCAAGTGTATATTTGCCATGTGGGATTGACAATTTAGGATTAGCTAAATGTGTTTTGCTTCAGATAAGTCTCTTTTTACTAAACAGTCTTTGTTTCTTAGTACATTTAACATCATAGAAGATATAACGATAGTCATGATGCACTCAGGATACAAGTGAGGCAGACACTGTAAGCTGAATTATTGCCTTGTATTAGACCAAACTACATTTAGTTGACTAAATTCAGACATAAAAAGACAGTGCCAAACAGGTGGAAATCAGGCCGGATGATCCAGAAGGAATACAGAGACACTATCTAAATCCCTCTGTAAACTATGAAAAAAATATCCTTACTGTGAGAATGGTCAAATAGATTGCCCAGCAATGCTGTGGAGTCTCTGTCCTTTGGAGATACTAAAAATCCAACTGGACACAAGCCTGAGCAACATGTTCTAGCTAACCCTACATTGAGCAGGGGGTCGGACAAGAAAATCCTCAGAGGTACCTGCTCAACTCATTGATTTTGTGATGCTGTATCATTAACAAAACAAATGTATAGGCTCAGATATTTGAAAGAACTAAAAAAGATCTTGAGTCTCTGAAAATCTGGCCTTTTTTTTCCAATTAAGTGATCTAATAAAAAGATGTTATTTGTCCAGAGTTGCAGCTCATAGCTGAATAATTCTACTTCAGCAGGTCTCTCACTTATTATTGATGGCTGTGGGCTTTCTTATTCAGACTAATACAGTGAAAGCACCAGTTCCTAGTAGCTTTCTTTGAGCATGTCACCAAAAAGGCTTAATAGGAGCTACTTGATTGTGATGTGAAAAATTGTCTCCAACATTCCCTTCCTTAGCATAGCTAGCAATGAAGTAGAGCACAGTTTAGTTCCTGCAGTATACAAAGGACATCGATAAGCTATCAAAAATACTTAGTGAAGCACAACTGAAATTATAAAGGGATTACAGAACATCATGTGTGAGGAGCTATTACAGAGTGTGAAAATTAAGAGTTTTAAGAAAAAAGAAAAATGAGGAGAGAACGCTTTGCAGTCTCTGCATTAATGCATAATAAATAGAAAATGAGTGTACAATGATATCATATCCTGAGCATTTTTCATTCTCTGTGCACAAGATGCCAGGCAGTGAAGAATTTGGCTTGTGTTAATTGTTTGTATCCTGGTAGGAAAGTACTTTAGAATTTAATTGTGATTTAATCAATGAAGTTGTCTAGAAATTGCTCTAAAAATCTAAAACACTTAATAGCAAAAAAGTTTGTTCTTTGTAGAATGTCTGAGTCTTCCTGTGGAATTTGATAGCAGGGATCCAATTCTCTATTAAATGTCAGATGATTGTTTCAAGCAAACAACAAACTATTGAATGCTTGACATTTTCTGTTAAGTTCTACAAAATTTTCCATTAAGAAAATAATTTAAAGCATGAAGCAGGAAGGAAGAATGATTTTACTTTTTTTTAAAAGATATTAACAATGTATTTTAACTTACATGTACTAAAACTAGAATGTAGACAAGACAGTGTTGTTTTAAAAAAAGGTAAATTAATGAAATTGAAGTTTATATTCACCTCAGTAAAATTCTGCAAATCTAGATATTATTATTTATTTTCTCAATTTAGAAAAAACTGAAGGACTGAAAGGTTAATTTTTACTATTCCATTTTTTACTTCTGGTGCTTTTGAGGAGGATTTGATTTTTGCTTTTCTGTTTTGGGTTTTTTTGGTTGTTTGGGGATTTTTTTACACAATACCAAGCTCTGAGTTTTCTTCTTCTTCTATAATCCCAATCCTATAATTACCTTTTAAAATATTATTTCAATATTTATTTTCTATACTTTTTCAATTTTATTTTTTATTATTTTTACTGTTTCATTTCCATCTTTATTTGCAAATTGACTAGCCACAGGAATGGTAACCAGTCCAAGCGTAAGTATAGCACATAGACGTGATTGTTTAACACAAATCTTCCTCTGAAATGGTCTGCTGCTTTGGGAAAACTGCATTCTACCTTTCTAAAATCAAAAATGTATAGAGGTGTGATTTCAGTCTTTCTTACTGCATATTTGCTGTTCAGAGCTGCATCCAGGTATTGTCTGGCTGAGGGACAAGGCACTATCCCACAGTGAAAAATACCAGTATATTACTTGTTAGCATGTTCCCAGCCCAGTTTTGTCCTGCATTAGACAGCATTCTCCCATATCACCCCTAGACATTTCCAGGCATGGGGGCTTGCACAGGACAGGCACTGCTCATAAAAGCAGTTTGGATGAAGTTAACCTGTCCTGCAAGGCAAGAGATACTGACATATAGGCACAAGCCAGGTTGTACTGGTTGTCTGTGGGATCAGTTAACAAGACCTGGCACATCTTGTCTTTTTTCTTTTCTTTTTTTTCCCTTTTTTTTTTTTTTTTTTTTAATATAAACTGATTATAAAGACATTTATTTGTATGACAAAGCCACCAACAATAAATAGGAATAAAACAGATGGTTGCCTAGAGGTCTGCTCTTCCTACAAGCATAGAGTGTGTATGCTCAAAGGTGAAAGGCAGCACCTCAGGTCAAAGCAAATGAAGGAATGAAAAAACTGAACTGGGCCAGCTCTTTCACACTGTTTTCTCCTTCTTGACTTCAAGGAAGGCTTTTTCTTGCATTTCCTAACCTACTGGCAAAAAGCTAAGACCAAATCTGGAAACCTATTGTACACAGAGGATCAGTTTGAATCTTTGAGTAAGGACCCAATAAACTACATGGGTCACAGCCTGGGGTCTTGGATAAAGGACTCCATATTGCAGGAGGGAAAAGGGGAAAGGATCCCAGGGGGGTAAGGGTCAGGTTATCACACTGCTGGGGGATCTCCCGTAGCCCTCACCCATGTTGCATGCCAAAGCCCCTGAGCAATCCCACCTCTCCCATGCCATTAAGTCAAACCTGTACAGCATAGATGATCATTCCATGAAGTGATGTTGCCAAGGAACCAGTACCACCCTCGGCAACATTACATCATCCTTTGAGAAGGTTGCAGGGATCAGGAAAGAGGAAGAAAGTACAATTAAATTCTCTTCATAGTTCCCAAATTCCTCACATCCCCGGATTTCCACCAAAAGACCAGAAACAGGATGATGTTTAGAAGTTTGCTGAGTAACTGTCACACTTTGAGCATTGTTGTATAAAGCAAAGGAAAGCCTAGGGCCAGCCCCAACTTCAGTAACAACTGTATTGAAACTATTCAACATATTTTGTGCCAAAACACAGTCCTTCATATTAATTACTGCTGAACATGTAGAAACAGATGTCTCTGTGTCTTTCTCATGACAGGCAGTATGAGTAGCTATTGAATTACCCTAAAATTCTATGACAACAGTTTGCTTTGGGATCTTCTCTAGTGAACCTGCTTCTTTTCTTTCTCATTCAGTGAGACAATTTTGCAGTCAAAGTTTGACTTCCAGAAGGATACTTAATTCTGTAACACTGAAAGACAACCATTCCCTGCCTGATTATTTTATATTTTTTGAGCAATTTAAATTCTTAAACTAAAATGCATAACAGTCATTCTGAATTGTCTTCAGGGCACAATTTTCACTCTTGTTCTTGGTTCCACACACTTGTCTCTCCACAAGATACGTCCTGTTGAGTAGAGGTTTGCAACCATATAGTGAGATGTACACACTAACTTAATTTACTGTACTGAACACCTCAAAGCCATGGCTGCAGTAAAATAAACAACATCAATTAAATTATTTTCTCTTATGTCACACTGTAAACTTCATAAACATGTAAATTCAAAAATCTCCATAAACACTTTAGTATTATGAATCACTGCAGGGTATCACAGCTGGTTACCTGCAGAAATTGTGTCTGGAACCTAGTTCATCATTTACAGGCAGGCAGCAGATGTTAAAGGGAAAGTGTTTCATATAATCATCCTAAACACAAAATAAAGCAAGAGAATCAGGAAGATACATCACCAACACTAGATTTTTTTTTTTTGCATCTGCTTGATACAATATCAGGGATCTGAATTTTGTTCATGAATCTACACACATGGTTGGGACACATCATTCTGAAATTATTTTGTTCACAGCGGCATTGCTCTTAGGTTGGGTTCTGACTGTGAAACAGAAATAAGACTTTCACATGTACAACAGTGACACAAAAGCTGCTACCTACACACTTGCCTAGAACTAGCACTGAGTTAAATTAATATTCTATGGCCTCAATGATCATATGTATCTATTTTTATCTGGGATTGTCACAGACGCCTATGACAGCTGGGTGCCTAAATCCTGCTGTGTTTTCCAGTTTCCTAGACTCTATCTAGCATCCAGCTCCTATGCTTAAAAGAACCTGCATATGAGATGATTTATAGTGTTATTTGACAAACACCTGAAGCTTTGACCCATCAATGGCAAGACTTGTGTCCTGCTATGATGGATTGCAATGCAGTTATTTGCCACTCTCAGATGAGGCTGGAGTATTTTATATAACAGCCATGTTACCCAAGGCTCAGTCTGTGGAATCTGTGACTTGCCAAACAGGGCCTCACATGCAATTTATATTTACTCAGAAGGAGGTGGTAGAAGGGCTTCTTTAACACTGCAGCTCAACTACATTGCTCCCTCTAAAAGAAAAACCCCTGGAGACTGTCTAAAGCCCTTGAAGAGCTGCAGCAGTGAGGTATCACTGAATCCAGGGGAACAAGGGAATTGACTTCTGTGGTTTTGGGACCTGCTTCTATTTGCTATTTCGATCTGTATTTCCCTTCCTACTATAAGTTCCTGCTAGGCAACAAATCCATTTCTTAGTGGGATACTTTTTAGCAACTGAAGGGATGGTTTTTCTTCAGTAAGAAAAATCCTGAAAACCAAAATTATTGATAAAGATGTTTCATGGAACAGTTGCAAAAATATACATGAGATAATTGCAGATTTGATGTACTAAAATCTTATTCTGTGGATTAGTTTCATTGTACAGGATTTAGGCATTCTCTGATAGGCACTTAAAAAAAGTGTTGAATAAAATGAAAATATAACTGTCTAGTTATTTAAAAGAGAGATTTTAGAAAAAAGACCATATCTAGTAGGAGCAAATGCATGCCAAAGACAACAAGGGACTCAGAAATGTGAAAGCTTCATGTAAGAGTAACATGAAAATGAAAGCTCTGTAACAGTAAAAATGTCAGGCAGAGCAATTGCATTTGAACCTGACCTACTTTTTACCACTATCAGCCAGAGGGGAATAAAAATAAAAAAAAAATAGGTCAGGTATTTATGACTTGAAACAATAAGCTATGTGACGGGGGGAAATGTCCATTCATTCTATAATAAGAAGTTCTTAATAAATTCATCATTAAAAAAAAATGTATTATGATAAATAAATTATGCTTGGAGACTCTGATGGATAGTGGGACATTTATTGATTCTAATATTTGCTGATTTTGGCTGATGAAGTCCCAGGCCAAATGTTTACAGTGAAATTTTCCACTTACCAGCTAGTAGTTTACTTTGGCATTTCTCCAATGTGCTAGCAGCAACATTTTCTTCCACTCTGTTGACGTGCTAAGGTTTGCCCACAAGAGATATGGTTCTTGCTTGCTGATTCCCATAACTAGGAAATTTGCAATTCCAAGATGAAATAACAGCAGCAGCACCATGTAAACAATGCTAAGGGTTGCAACTTCATCTCTGACACAATGGAAAGTCTCAGTTAAGGACCATTGTGCATGCTGCTCAGATGAGTCTTTGGAAACTAATTCACAGATCTGGAGGCCGATTGCCAGCTCCTCTGCAGGTAGAGAAAAAAATCTGAATGTAGCCCTGAAAACAACATTATCTGCAGATTATAGGGCAGGCCTTCAACATCTGTAAATCACAACTGTTCCACTGAAAGTGGACCATGGTGATTACACTTACCTGTAGATTTTTTTTTTCCTAATCTTATCTAGCCCATTCATTTCTGATGTATCTCTTTCATATATCTGTAAATATAATAGGTATACAATGAAGATTATTTTTAGCCATCGATATCTACTATGTTACCCTAAGTTTTTCTTTTCTGTTGGGTTCTTTTTTTCCCCTATTACTATTTATAATAAGAAGAGGAGGGGAGGGGAGAGGAGAGAAAGGGAAGGGAAGGTCTCATAGACTATCTAAACATATGAAGCCTGGTCTGGTACATTTTCACTGCTACTTTTCTATTACAGAGAAACAACATAGACTTCTGTTTTCTAACCACCTAACAATTTCCACCTTGAGAAAATTAAAAGCATGATTTCTACTGAATATAGTCATCATGATTAGACCAAGAGACCAAAAAGGCCTGCCTCTCTCACAAATGGCATAAGACAACTCACTGAGATCATGAATATTATAGAAATTACTTTAATTTCTTTGTGTTGTGAAGAAAAGAGATTGAGAGGCTCATCCTTCTCTTCCAAATTAAACAGAAGTATTATTCCACCTTAGGCCTTCTCAGCCCTGCCCAGTGACAGTTTGACTGCCGTCTTTTGCCTGGTAGCATCAAGTCAACTTTCTCTTGCTCACTTTATAAGGCCAACTATATTATGTTTTGTTTTAAAACAAAAAATTTGATCCTTTCTGTGACGTGTGGGAGAAAATCCTCACCAAGATCTACAGAACTTGCTTTCCCTCAGTCCGCTTCTTAAATTTGTTCTTTCTTACAATGCCTGTAAAAAAATTGATAATCCCTAAAGTTGTCCCATTTTTTCCTAACCTATGTAAATTGATCTAATAGAAGATATTAATATTCCTCTGTTAACCATGCCTAGTTTACAAATTCCTGACAGTGCTTGACCTACTGCTATATGTTGTTATGTGCTATCATGTTGATTTGATCTAAAAAATTTTGTACATTTGTTGCACTTGTCCACTTTTGCATCTGCTACCTTCCTCTTTCTGTTGGCGTTTAAGTGCAGAAATTTCTTTCTAAAGGGATCACATTTTGCTCTTTGTATACAGCCTTACTCAGATCATACTTCATAAATGTGTATTATATGTGTGTCCTGGTTTCAGCTGGGATAGACTTTATTTTCTTCATAGTAGCTGGTGCAGTGATGTGTTTTGGATTTAGTGTGAGAATAATGTTAATTACACACTGATATTTTAGTTATTGATAAATAGTGTTTATCCTAAATTAAGGATTTCTCAGGTTCCTGTACTATGCCAGCAGCAAGTTCACAAGAAGCCAGGTGGGACTGTGGCTAGGAGAGCTGACCTGAAATAGCCAAAGGGATATTCCATACCACAGAACATCATGCTCAGTATATAAGCTGGGGGGAGAAGGCCAGGAAGGGCTGTTCGCTGCTCAAGGACTGGGTGGGCATTGATCAGTGGGTGGTGAGCAATTGCTCTGTACATCACTTGTCTTTTCTTATTACTATTTTTGTTATATTCTCTTTCATTACAATTAGTACTATTATATATATTTATTATTAGTGTTATTATTTTATTTTATTCTATTTTAGTCATTAAACTGTTCTTATCTCAACCCATGAGTTTTACTTTTTTTTTCCCATCCTTCTCCCCATCCCACCAGGAGTGGGGAAGAGTGAGCAAGCAGCTATGTGGTACTTAATTGCTGGCTGGGGTTAAACTATAACAATGTATTATAAGGGGAATAATTAAAAAAAAAAAAAAAAACAAAACTATTGCACTAATTTCCTCTATCTTTTCTATCACTTATTTTATGAAATAATGTTTCATTAATTGAGACCTGTTCTTTCCTTTGCCCAAAGAATCATGATTATTTATCCTCCTTATGACCTCCATTGTTCTCAAGAAGGAATGAAAACACTTAAACATTTTTATCTAAATGAATGGAGAGAGATTTCTGTCACTGAATAAAATATCTGCAAGCCACCTGAAAACATGGGCCACAGGGTTTTGTCCCCAGAAAGGCAGGGAATTCAGAGATGCTTGTAGCTTTTATTCTAATTTTTATCTTTAGTTTGTTGTGTTCTATTGCCATTCTTCAACCTTCATTCTCTTCCGTTTCCATTAGGATTTTCTTTTTTTACTGACTTTTTTTTCTGGGGGTCATTTACACTTATCAGCCCACTCAGTCAAAGAGCTCCCTCACACATGGCTATTTTACACATGGAGTTGGCATCTTAAAGAAAAATTCAGCTTCTGATTTTTAATTTCCCCCTTTTTCTTTAATATTTTCTTGACTTCTGTTCTGTAGAAAGATCACCCTTCTGTTGAAATGTTATCTGTAACCTTTTATTTTTTTCCACATCATTACCTTACTGGCTTGCTGCACTGTCTAGTGCTGTCCACACAGTGGCAAAGCACCAAGCCTCTTCCCACTGTAACTGCCTTTGCCATCTGGTGTGTTCACTGTGTATCATCTTTCTTTTCTGAACACTGGTATTGGACAGCAGAAGGATCCTACACTAAACTTCCCCAAAATTTGTTTTGTGAATCATTAGCTAACTCCAATGTAAGGACTGATCTACAAGTTCTGTACATTGAATTTAAAAACAGAATTTTATTTGGTGAAAAAAACCCAAACAAACCCAACAGATTTTAACATACATTTCTATATTTGTCATATAATATATATACATCATATACACACAGATATACATGTAAAGAGAATATGTCTGTGTATGTGTACGTGTGTTTGTGTGTGCACCTGTGTTTGCAGTAAGGACTCGTAACACTTGTGACCACTGATCTCCATACAGCACAAGAAAAATAAGAGTAGACTTTTGAAAGACTTTAAAACAGTAAAACCGGAGGTAATATCAGATTTTTTTATTGTATGAATACTAATGATGGAAACACACATGACATAGATTCTACTATTCTCTCCAGAGGAGAGTAACCCATGTTTGTAATACTACTAGTTTTCTGAAATGATTCTTCAAGAAGATAGGAGTAAGTCAAGGGCTGAACAAGCCATTGTTCATGAGTCATTAGAGAATAATACAAAACACAGTAGGTTTGTACCACTTTCAGATTAGCTTCCTCTTCTATTATTACTTTTTAATGGGGAGAAGTTGTATTTGTGATCTTGATCATGTTTACATTTGGTGCTCTCCCTAACTCCATTGCATTGCAAATTGTACTTTAAAAAGCAGCAGCAAATAAATTCATTCCTAAATTCCTGAGCCATTACTTAGAGTTCATGGAGATTACATAATTTTATATATATACTGTATATGTGTGTGTAGTTATATATACATGTATATATATTTATATCTATATTTATATAGATATATGAAGGTATTCTAAAGTCAGTAACCAACCGAGTGAAAATTTTAAGTCCATTGTAGTTACCACAAAAACGTTGTACAGTACATGTAGCAAATCATTTATATCCAAAGTGTCTGTCATGAGTTGTTTGTCCAAGCAAGGTAAATGCAAACCATGCTTCTGTAGAAACAAGAAATTGTTCACTTGGATTACCACTGCTTTCTATGTTTCATGGGACTGAGTTGCAATGACTTTGTCATCCATCAAAGACTTGGACTCTACATACAGAAGAGTTTTTTAAAGGGTAGGCAAATCAGTTGGGATTTCTTTTTTGTCATGTTCACAGCCTTTCCTTTCATGAGCTTCCCATCTGTGGCAAGTGTCCCTGCCTGATGAGAATGGGGCTTCTTGGCTGTTGAAATGTAGCAGCCATTGATTTCTTTATTCCATGCCCTTGTTCTCAGGGCTTTACAGTAATTGGGGCCCTCAGCCAATAAGAGCTGATATTGACCACAGATCAGATTTTGTTTAGGTATAAATGGAGTCCCCTGGGGGAGCCATTTTGAGCTAGTCCTTCCTGGAGCAGTGCACTGCAGGTGAGGACTCTTCCCTTGGGTTGAGATGCCACCCAAGAAAACTCCCCGAGGTTCCTCTGGATCGGGACACTGCCCTGTGAAATTCTTTAAGGTTGAGAGCCCTCTTTTTTATCTTTTTTGGGGGAGTGACTGAGTGTTTTGGGTTGTTGTTAAACCCTAGTTTGTGTGGTGAAAGTTTTGTTCTCTTTTGATGGACATTTGAACCTGCTGTTTGTATGTTTCCAGTGTGCCAGTTAGTTTTGTTGAAAATAAATTTTATTTTAGTTATTTGCTTATTTTAGTGCTTCTACAACACCTTTCCTGGTTACCCTTGCTGTTGGCAGAGTGTGTACCAATGCTGGAAATCAGGGGGCTGAAGTGACTGGACAGAAATGCAGCTTAGTCCAAAACAAGCATTTGTATGTGGCTGATTGAGTGGAGATCCTGCTCTCTGAGTTGGCTAGATTCAAATAGGCTGTAATGGTATCTTAGACAGTGGTTGCAATTTTGAACATCTCTATACTCTGAATTTAATATTTGTTTCCTATGGACATAATTTTTACTTCCGGTATAAAACAATGATTCAGTTACCTGTTTTCAGGCACATATCTAGGAAGCCCTTTTAAAATTTTTATTTCTATAAACATTATTCAATCTTAAGAAATTGCAGAGAACAAGCAATTCCCAGTACTTTCTCTAATATTGTTTTATTATAGAAAGTCAGTGACAGATAGCCACCTTTCACGTTTCAGAAGTGCTTTGAATATGGAAGCAGAATGACAAGTGTTACCCATCATTTTTAAAAGCTGTATAGTAATTAAAAGAAGAATGATAGAATTGCCCACAAGGTGAAAGTGTTAAATAAATATTTATTTTACACAGTGCCAGTAGTCTCACAGAAGCAAAAAAATTTAGCATAATTACATGGACCCAAACAACATCAAAATGGATGAGAGTCTTCTTTTGCCTTCATGTCTGGGCTCCTTAAAGGCCTTTTTCAGTCTGCCATAACCTCCTCATTATTGACCCTATATTCACTTTGTGGAGGGTGACTGGGATCATAAACATACACCATTCAAGAGTCTGAGTCACCTTCAAGGGAAACTTTGCTTAACAAGCACAGGCAGGTAAATTATGCCACTGAGTGTCTTTATCTTACCAAGATGCTGGTTTAGTACTTTTCTTCTACTTCAGACTGCTTAGAAACAGGAAAACAGAAAGAGACCTCCTGATCCCCATCCCTAAAGATGCTCCATTGACTAGATTAATTATTAATATGCCTAATTTGCTTAGCCTGCTCTAAAGGAAGTGAGAATTACTTCTCCTCTGCATGATATGGTAAAGGTACATATAAAATCTCATCTGTAGGTCCTTCCTGAGACCAACACTGCCTTCTCCCAGTAGCTAGCCAGTCACATTGAAGTACTTTCCTCCTGTCTTGGTAAAGCTGTTACTTAAATATCCAAAAAGGCAAGATCTGGGGACTGAATAGGAAGCCAAATAGAATGAATCCTGAAGCTAAAGCATGTTGGTTAGGCCACTCAGCTTTGAGAAAAAAGAACCATGTGTTATTTAGCTAGATAACAACTGGATAAATAGTACAGAAGTAATTTGGAGAATGGCAACCACATTTCCAGTGGACTCCTAAATACATCACAAAGGTCTATACCCTGAAAGGCAAACATGGTTCTGATTTCCTAGAGGTAGATAAGTTCACAGTAAGGACAGGTGTCTGGAATTTCTCCTGTTGGTGAAATAATGATTTTTTGGGCTGGTATGAATGACAAAACATGAGCCTTAAGTCTTCCTTCTTCATTGGGAGCACACACACTTAACTCATTACGAATTCCTGTCAACCTTGGCACCTCCATCTTACACTTTGCAACACCAAGTACCACAATGCTTAAGTTCCTTTGATGAAGGCTTGCCACCAGTCCTCTTCAATCTCTTTATTCTCTTTGTCAGATAAACAAATGTGTGCCTAAATTGCTCCATGGATCTCTGTCCTTTTCCTATATTCTTACATTTTTATTTGAACAAGAACATAACTTGGAATTTCAGATTTTACTGAATATAATATCTTAATGACCTAGAGTAATTTTCCATAATATTAGGAATCTAATCAAGAGCTAGAAATTAGCTATAAGTTAGTTAGAATTTAGAAAATCGGTTGCATGTATTTGTCACAAAACCATGAAGACATACAGAAGAGACAGACATTAATTCTTAGGTTGGTTGACAACTAATTGTCAACAGTTCCAATAAGAAGTAGGCTAATTTTTAAAAAATATCCCATTTGAGTGGATGAATTTTTCACTGACAGGAAATGACTCCCTTTTCAATTCTAGTATTAGGGAAAAATCTCACCTACTAACAAGTTTTGTTCTAACTGTTAGTATATTATCTTACATTCACATAATCTGTTATTTTAATTGTGCTGCATCCCCTGAGTCTCACCAAGGGCAGGCACTTTATCAATAAAATTATAATTATAGAAACTTAATGAGGGCAACCAGGAAACACTAAGAATCCTGATCCACTCATCAGAAATGCACAGATAATTTAATGCAGCTCAGTCCATTTTTGGACTGCAATCTGATAGCCCCACATTCCATAAATCACCACATGGAAGCCCAGAGACTTCATTCCTAACCACTGACACACTGACTTCAACTCCAGAGTTGTCATGTGTAGGGCAAAATAGATTTTCATCACTCATACCATCCTTTCCCCTTACCATCCCTCAAAAGCAGCAACTCAAGTTTCTGTCACTGGAACAGTCCCATTTGTACCTGAATCCTGCTAGATATTAAGGACCCTTTTCATCTGAAATGCAAATCCACAGTAATAAATGTGAACAATGTGAGCTCTTAGGGTGTCTCATCTATTACCCTCATTGCAACATTGCTTGATAGTAACTTACCAAAATCCCAATGTTACAAGGTATGCCTATGAGTAGGGACTCACCTCAGGGGGCCAGACAAGGAATCTGTGAGAAACTGAGGTCCTCCAAGGCTCACACTAATACTGAAATCTCCGAATCTTAGTATGAGTCTCACAAAACACATGGATAAAGCACTGAGGGCATCATAAGTTGCATTGCTCTATGGCCACCTTCATTTCCTACCTAACAGACAGAGAAATACCAAAGTGCTGGAGCTTTCTTAGCAAGCTGAGGTTCATAATTCAGCCCATCTTATCAGACACGTCACTTCTCCAGCCAGATATGGCCTCTTTTTACAGTATACTCTCACTAGTATTGAAACAGGCCTTATGCCCTACTACAAGTACAAAGGATAATGCTTGGAGGTTCACCTTAAAGTAGTTTTCTTGCTCATACGGACTCTCTTCTCCTCACTGCATGGTAACACAGAAACCTCGAGCTCTTTATTGTACAATATATGATGCCTCAGAAGTGAAACAAGCACCAGAAAGGAGTGGGTCTGATGAAGGGGTTCAGAGCACAAGAAGGAATATAAAGGACACTGAAAAACACCTGTGATGAAGGACTCTGTCAAAAACACTGCAAAGATATCAGCTTCATCAGCCCTTCATCACAGGGAGGCAACTTGTGAGAAGAGCACACAAGGTGTTGTTCTCTTGCTTCTGCCCTTCCTAGGTATCACACTACTGCTATTAAAGGGAGAGTAGAAAAAAAACAATTTAAGCAGCCTTAACACATTTTTTCAGACACCTCTTAATGGCATCTTCAGCAATTACATTTTACTGAAAGCATTAGATAAGCTGACACAGTTTCCAATATGCCCCTTCATTTTCTTTTTCCCTTGTGCTGGCAAGTTTTGACAAGTCACAGCTGTTGGTCGAGGATACTGAAAAGGAAGAAGGAGATAATATGCAAATTTACACAGCAGTACTGAACAGTGAAACGAAGCACATTTCATTTACATTTTAAAACAAAGTACGTTTTTAGGAGCTGGTTACATTTATGTATGTTTGTTTGTTTGCTTTCTCTGGTTTTGAGCTTTCCTAATGCAGGGTATTTTGCTGTGGTTGCTGCTTGGTATTTTCATCCCATGCCTCTTATGGTATAAAATAATTAAATCTTGACTTCCAGATCACTCTCCCTAAATACAAAGTCTATCTTAGCATGTAAAACTTTCCATTTGGAAATTTACAATTATAATTGTGAGCTCATTGCAGACCTCCAGGGAAGGATTTATACTGAATATGAAATAGATATGTTGTTTTGTTTTGTTTTGTTTTGTTTTGTTTTTTCTTCCTAAACTGTCTGAATATGGTAACTTATTTCTGAAATAACTTGGACTTAAAGAGACATTGTTCCACTAGGTCTGGTATCCTTTGGCAAGAAGAACTGCCTCCAAAATCAATAGTTTTGTTTACCTATGTAATTTTAACATTTTTACTTCATAAATTAAAGAAACACTTTTAAATACTCAGGCTACCACTTAAAGGGAGGCAAGAAGGTCACTGCCCTGATTACAGGTTATTGCATAATTTTGTTGACTTCTGTACAATAGAACAGCAAAGAAATCAGTTCATATCTCTGATCCCAGCTCTTAGAACCAACTCATCGATGACTTAACTTTAAAAATATCCATAAAAATTACTGATTTCAAAACACTACTAAGGTCATCATTCATTTTGGCTGGTTTCTTCAGGAGACCCATGTGGAAATAAGAACAGTGATAGTCAACCACTGACAGATGCTTTTCAAAAATGCAAGATATTTGCCAAATTTCATTGAATGTATATCACTTATTCTAAAGTTTACTTGAATGACTTTTGAGATAGATATTCACCTTTTTCTTCTTTTATTATGGTTACAACAAATATCTGTTGTTTGCTTATCTGCAATATTTTTAAAGTGTTGTAAATTAAAGTCAAGTGTCTATTACACATATTGAGTCCATAATTTTTGAAGTGCCTAGCTATCTTAAATAAATAGGCAGATAACTAACAATAGTGGTCAATAAGTTAAAAGGCATTTGAACTTGCACTATTGAGTGTTCTCAGTCACCTGCTGATATTTGTGAATAAAAAAGATTTTATATTGTTATACAAGCAAGCACACAAAAACACAGACCACATTTTGAATCTGTCACATTTTGAGCACTTTATTTTGTTTTATTTTATTTTGTTTTATTCATTATGTCATTTAAACTTTGTTTCAAAGTTAACGAGTATAAAATTTGAAAAATTAATCAGTGAAACTCATGGTTTAAAGAGTGATAATATTCAAGAAACAGAAAAAGAAAGAAATATGTGAGTCATACAGTTGAGAACTCCAACATCCATTTAACTTTGGAAACAATATTTCTTAATAAAGAATGGTATCTTGTGGGAAACAGATTTCTAATTTACAGGATGAAAGGTTGAGATTATAAAACAAAATCTAAAACATATATAAAAATACTTTCATCTTTCTATATATTTCTACATTTATATGTCTATATTTATATTTATATGTATAGAAATACATTATTTATATTTCTATCCTTGTAGTCCAGGCTAGTTTGTCACTAAACTGAATATAATTAATCTTCTGAACTTCTTAACTATTTTTCAAATATAAGTTTGTGTATCTTTTTTACTTTACTTAATATTTCACTTCTTTATTTTTTAAATCCTTTCTGTTTCTGATAACCTTGCCATTTAATATATTTTCCTTCATCAGAAGGCAGGTTGTTTATATTACAATTAAGCAGTAATAGAATGCCAGGGACTGGATACTAATGAGGAAAGATTCTCTTCATTAGTGGGAGACAAAAATCCTTTTTTTGTTACATAGGGTTAAAATTAGAGCATATTTCTCAAAAGACAACCACCAAAGTCCTTCTCATCCTTTTTAATATGCACCAAGATACTATTGTTGCAAATCAACACATTATCTCCATGCATGTACTTTATATCAGTTCTCATAGCAAGAAAAGGCAAGTATCATGTTCTTAGACCAAAAACAAAAATGTTTTGAAAATACATTTCTGAAACTGTTCTGATATTTCTAAAAATATTTCATGTCTAAAAAAAAAAAAAAAAAAGAAAGACAATTCACAGAACTGTCCAGAAGAGGTGTTTCGAGAAACAAAAACCACGGAATTGAGAAATCCATATTCAGATCTTGCTTATTTCTGAAAGACTTTGAACCCACATTAATCAATTCCCCAGAATGTGCTATAATCTTATGTGGTATTTTCAGTATCTCCTTCTGACTTCATTCCATATTCAACTCATAAATATTCACTAGATCAAGTATGGCAACACAAATATGCCCTTTGGGTGTACTGTTGTCCAGGATTCAGAGTTATTCCTTCTATTACCAAATTTCTGACTATCTTTCTCATATGTTGCCTAAGCACACTAACCACTAGGCATAAATGAAGATATTTTGTCATCCACAGTTTTGGGAATCTATTTGGATGTTTTTGGCATTTATTTCAGGAACTTCAATATCCTCTGAAAATTTCAAAGTGAATTGTTTTCAACATTTCCAAAAATATTGCCTTTTCTAACTATCCAGAATTATTCAATGAATTTAAACTAAATTCCCAAATCCATCAAATGACGTTTTTCTACTACGTATTAAATTAACCTACTCCATTGATTTTCTCTTCACTGTTTTCACTTCTATGCATATGAATTAGTTGTTATTGTGTTTTTTTCTACACATTAAAAAAAAAAAAAAAAAGTTAGAAATCAAACTGATTGAATCGCACTAAGAGCTAAAAGAAAAAAGTTAAAAAAATTAAATAAATTTGAAGTTGTATACAGGCAAACTGGTTAACAGATAAAATTATGTAATAACATCCCAAAAGGAGATTAAGTTTTTATAGACCAAATGCTTAAATAAATAAATTTCCTCATTCCATCACAAGCAACAAATTAATTTAGCTCATTTTTAGCACACTGCTTATTGTCAACTTGTGGTAGAATAAATGTCATTCTATAAACAAGAAATAACTCAGTGATAATATATATTAATTTGGAGGCACAGGATCTTATTTGTTTATTTTTAAAATAAATGGACAATATTAGTTTATCTTAGGTACATGACTATGGATAATAGAACAGATGAGAAATTTCAGTTTTTGCAATTGGTAATCATAAGTGAAAAAAATGCAGCATTAAAATGGTTTAATCAAAATCAAACAATTTAGTTGGAAACAGCTGAAGAGTTCCTCTTTTGTCTGTAATTCATTTGCCATGTTCCCTTCTGTTAGGTTCTCTCAGAGGACTTCAGTTTCCCTTCCTTCCTCATCAATTTTTGACCCTGGTTCATGATGGGACACAAGCTCTTCTTGGGAACTCCAACCCAACAGACACAGGGATCAATTTGGTGCTTAAAGTTTAACATTTGGTAAACACTACCTGTGCAGTATAGGCCGAATAGTGGCACGTTTAACTTTTGAATTATATATACTTTTTTTTTTTTTTTTTAAAGTGGGAAATCTACAGAAAGCAGATTCTACCTACAATCATTTTATCTGCTCTGTTTTAGTCAAAAGTGAGAGACTCTTCTAATGGTTTATCTGTGACAAGCCTCCAGTAACATCATAAGAGATTTTCAGTCACCTCTGATAAAGGCAGATGCAAGGCCACACCCTCATTAGTGCAAAACTAACACAGCACCACACAGGGCAGGTCCCAGAGTCAGGTGGTTAATTAACCTGACAAATCTCTCTCAGTCAGCTTTATAACAATATCCCAACCAACTTTTATAGTGCAACTCTCCTGTGGTGCTCTGGGGGAGGAGGTTTCAGGAGTGAGGGAGTGAAGTTAGTCCTGGGAAGAGGGCAAAGGGGGGAAGGTGTTGTTTTAATGTTTCTCTTTATTTCACACTACCCAAATCTACTTTAATTGGCAATAAATTAAATTACTTTTCCCCAAGTTGAGTCTGTTTTGCCCATGACAGTAACTGATAAGCCATCTCCCTGTCTTTATCTCAACCCTCAAATTTTTCCATCTTGTCCACTTGTCATGGTTTGAGCTCAGAGGACAACTGAGCATCACAGAGCTGCTCACTCCCTCCTTCCCCCCCGCCCCCAAGTGATGAGATTGGAAAAATAAGCCAGACTTGGAATTCCAGATAGGACAGGGAGGAGCAAATCACTCATTATGGTCATGGGCAAAATTCAGACACTTTAGGGGAAGAAAAAAAAGAACATACATTTATTACAGATACTAACAACAGCACTTAACAGGCTAGGACATTGAGAAGCATAGCCACATCTAGAGAACACCTTCTCCCCACCCCTCCCTTCTTCCTGGACTCAGCTTTTCTCCTCATATCTCTACCTCCTTCCCCCAGTGGCACAAGGGTACAGGGAGTGGGGGTGCAGCCAGTGCTGCTGCTTCTTCCATCTTCAGTGAGGGGAGCTTCTGGAACTTTTTCCCTCTGCTCCATCGTGGTCCCCCTCTCACAGGAGACAGTCCTCCACAAACTTTCTCTGACATGAGTTACATGACTTTCTCCCATGGGCTACAGCATTCCTCACACTGCTCCATCATGGGCCACTAACTCTCTCCGACTGGATTCCCTCCCACAGCTGCAGCCCTTCTTGAGCTGCTCCAGTGTGGGACACCCCCACATGCTGCAATCTTCCCAGCACTGAACTACAACAGCGAGGTCTACCTTTTCACACAAGACCCTGGCCTTCTTCGGGCACAGCACCTTGATCAACCAGGCAAAAAACACAGGCCATAAATCAATGTCTGCTCCACCGTAGATCTTCATGGGTGGCAGCAGGGGGCTGCCCTGCCATCTCACCACAGGATACAAGAGGGTCTCTGCTCCAGCACACCTCCCCCCTCCTTTCTTCCTCCGTTCCTCCACTGACCTTGGTGTTCACGCAGCTGCAGCAACTCCTCCTCACAAGTTCGACTCCCCCTCACCACGTCCCTTCTTAAATATGTTATCACAGAGGCGCAGTCTATTGGCTCAGTTTTCATGCAGAGGTGGAGTTGAGTTGGAGCTGGGGGAGCTTTGAGAAGCTTCTCACAGGGGACCACCCCTATATCCTCCTCCCCTGCTAACAAAAAACCCCACCACTCACTCAAATCCAGGACAACCATAAAGCCATTTTGGAACTCCTGTTGAAAGATATTTTGGAAACCAACAATTTAAATAATTTCTAACCTGTAGATGTTTTTGTCATGGTACACAAAGGTCCTTCTGAAATTTGGATCCTTTTAAAATCCTAACTGCCTCTCATATTTGGAATGGCTTATTCAGTACTTCAGAGAACTGTAGCATCATACAAATGAGAACTTAGATCTATATTTTTCAGTTGTAGAGCTAACCAGATTGTCCACAACCCAAAAGTTATTTTCATTAGGGATCCCTTGTTGGCATATATAGTGTGGGAGTTCCAGCCCCATAAAAAGACACACAAGAAGTTTTATACTACTTGATAGGACTAAAACCAGTCTTCAGTACCATTGAACAAATGTAAAACATTAACATGAACGACAAATTTCCTTTAACAGAGATGATATCTACACTGTTGAGTTGAAGACACAAGCAGGATAGCTTTGAGAAGGCATGCAGATCTGATGGTAAGGTAAATCATGTCTCTCAGAGGCACTGATGTAACATCAAATTGTGTAAAAATAAAGTATATGGATTTTAAAAAGCTCTTATTTACTGCATACAACAACAGACTCTCTAATGTCAACAGAAAGAGAGCCCGAATGGATGTTGTAAAACTGCCTTTAGGCTGTAGAAATGTCATTAGTCAGACAGCAATCCAGGAGTGTTCCCTGGACATCAGGCCACAGAACCTAAAATATGGTATAAAATGAGTCATAGCTCTGAAAAGGACTTTCTGAATTGCATGAAAGCTATGAAAGTAGAAGACAAAACATGTGTTGATTAAAGAACTGGGGTTATGGCAAGGAGCAACTGTCAGTCCCTGAGTGGATGACAATAAATTGCCTGAAGCTGAACAAAACGATGTGATGTGTAATGAGACATGGCTGCACACAGGTATGCACAACACATGCCAGGAATGTAGTTTAGTGAGGGTAACTCACTTTGACAGCAGCTCTGTTTTTCATCAAATACTGTGCAGATCCCTTGTGAGCACTACTCACACTCCAGTGTCTCAGCATGGCCTCGGTGTAACATGATGGTTGGCTTCTACCATCAGGTCTTGGAATGAAAACCAAAGATACATCACAGAGACAACCTAGGGACTTCTATGTTCATAATGTTCCTATCTGTGTAAAGCTGACCACTGAGGCAGGAAGCTCTTCAGTGGTGAGAAGGGAGGGTGATTTAGAAAATCACATTGTTCTGAAAAGCACAACAAACTTGGAAGGACAGGTATGTCTCACTACAGGATTGCCAATTTACAGAACGTTTTGAAATTAAAATGATTGGGGAAAACAAGAATAAAAGGAATAAAGGGGTATCCTTGGGGGTTTTCACCTTTCGTATAGACTTAGTCTGTTGGAAAAAATATCAGCTGGAAGCGTACCTTTTGAATCCTCTTTTCCTGTTCCAGACTCTTAAGGTTTTGTAGCAATTAGAGAAACTGAATACTACACTAGAAAAAAAAAGTCTTACCAGTTCTGTTTTGATTTTCAGACCAGAGTACAGTATAGTTCTGCCTTATACTTTCTTTAATTTCAGAGTTCTTTCTCCTTCATTTTCAGGGTACACAGTCACAGAAGCTTAGCTCTGGCACAAGCTGTTGCAGTAGACATTTTAAATGTGCATTTCCCAATTTATTCCATCTCTGGGATAAAGAAAACCTCCAAGGCACCTCTAGGTCATCCCAGAAGTTTAGCTGAATTGTTAGTAAAGAGGCAGTCTGATGCCACAGACCTTGATCACATAGTGCTTGGGCTGGCAGAGTAGCTTGCTTTGTTCCTCAGTTGTGTGGAGGGAGGGAAATACTGCCTTCATTAAAAGGTCCCTTTCCACTCAAATTACGCAAGCATTGATCTAGTGCCACACAGTCATATCTTGCATAACTGGAGATAGTTGGAAGAGCTAGCACTACTTAATCTACTCTTAAGAAAATGAACTAAAATGCAAAAATTCATAAAGAAGTATTAGCTAATTAGCACATATGAGTTGGCTTGCGGGACGCAATCTCAAGTGAGTGTAAACCTTAGAGTTGTAGAATTATCTGCATACCCCAAGTTATGTTCATGACAGGTTACAGGTGATTCACAAGTAAGAGGAAAATGATCCAGCTATTAAGTTATGTGTTTGCAGAAGCTGCATCCTTAAGACTTGTTCTACAAGGAAGAATAGATTGGATTAACTCAAGATGTCCTGATTTCTTGGACTGGTTTAGTCACTCCCTGGCTGCTTCTGATTTATGGACAAGGCATAATGGGGCAGCCAATAGTGTGCCTAATGAAGTGCAAATCAGTATGAGATCTGTGAAGGTCAGCCTAGGGTGGAGAAAGATCCTCTGGCCTTCGCTTCTATGAAAATGTAGTTTATGTGTCTACTGTTTAATTCCCTAAAACTTTCTGTACTCTACCTGTAAGACCACACTCAAGGTCGGACAAACTGACTACGTTATTTACTCTCAGAAGTCTGCTTAAAACCAATCCTATAACCTTGGAGGAGGTACACTGAGGCTAGGAAAGATGTATAGCAGTACCCAGGTATGTGAGGGTGCCCCTCTCTACAACATCAGTGAGCTACAGAATTTTTCCTCTGACACACCTACTGTCAGGTAACATATCCAGACTAATTGCTAATGGCATTCCACTTGGCTCAAACTTATTTCTGGTATACTTAGAAGTGTTTCCCTTAGATTTTTGAAACATATATTTACATAAGGTTGAATTTTAAGGTTTATTCTACTTAAAGCGGAGTTTTCTTTTTTGTTTGTGTTTTGCTGTTGTTTGGGAAGTTTGTTTGTCTGGGGCTTTTTTGGTGGATTTTTTTTTTTTTTTTTTTTCACAAGCATGTTATTGTTCTTGCTCTGCTTTCCTGAAAATGTAGTTTGTGATGTGAATTTGTCATCTCTCTTCTTGTCAGTTCTATTTGACCTGATAACTTTTGTATTCACTGGTTACTTTCAAGAACATGGAAGAGATGTGTATAAACCACAAAAATATTAGGATATATTTTTTGAAAATTGGTAGCTTAGTAAGGCAGAGATCCTATTGTGGACCCTACTGAGAAAACTGGGGAGACAATTCAGCCCTTATTCAGTCTCTTATTCTGCTCAAGAGATGAGAGAGCTGCCAGCTATTTGTGTATAGTCATGAAATATATGGTTAGCTCTGAATTGCTCACAGTCTTGCTACCAGTTAGACAGCTGGCAGATCAAAAAGACATATATGAAGTGTGCACAAGCAATTGACAGGCTTACTCCAGACATCAAAATCTTTAACTTTTCAGCAAGTGATTTCCAGCAACCAGTAGGGATAATGAATTTGTGACACAGTTGAGGAACTCAATTAATTTTGTATGTGACTTTAGCACAAATATTTCAGTCCTTAATGGTCTGGACCAGCTTTGAACTTGCAGTGAATGGCTCCATAAAGGCCCCATCCACCATGCATTTAAGCTCCCATTAATTATTGGTTTAAAATTTATCAGAATTGCCTGGAAGCATAGAAAATAAAACAATAATGAAGCAAGCATCAAAAAGTCTCATGAGGTTGAAGAATGTTAGATAACTGCCCTTACAATTTTTTCTTGGTTTTATTAAGATTACATGAACTGTGGATTTAATCAGCGACTGACATGAATGAGTCATTTGCACAGGTTCTGTTTCTTATTAGTGGTTTGCATGCAATCACACAAATAATGAAGCAACACAGCCAGAAGTCTTCTGAATCTTTCATGTGTTATCATTAAACTGATGTCACATCAAATTTAGTTCCACACATCTGTGGAGTAACTGTATTCATAACATTTTATGAACAATAGACTCCTTTAAAACAAGGCATACAGACTGATGCCAGGTTGCCAACTGATCTTGCATCTGTTTCCTAGGAAATGAAAGTGCAGGGGGAAAAAGTCATGTCTTACACAACGCTTTTTATTATTCCCCAGCTTTTCAAAAGCTCTGTTGCTTGAGCCATCATTAGATCTCACAGACAAACTCAGGACTAAAGCAACTTAGCCTTCCTACATAAGATTTGTTCATTTCACCACAAACACATCTGTGCACCAAGAAAAGCTCATCAGAGTGACATAGGACTTTGGTCCCTTCTTATTTTCCTCAGTTAAGTGAAGGGGAATTGGTCTTTTTTTTCCTTTCTTTTTTTTTTTTTTTTTTTTTTTTTAATAAGCAGTAGTGTTAAACATAATTTTTATTCCACAATCAATATCAGAGTCCTGTTGTAGTAGCCCAGGCCTTCTCTGTGCAAGGTAATGAAACAACGAATAAAAAGGAATAGTCTTTATTCCAAAACACTTGCATCAGCTTGACAAGATTGAAAATAAACATCAGTAAAAATGAATCCCCCCGTTTGTGTCCCAGTTGATTGCTGCTAAAACGTGGGCTTAAATGCTAAGGCAATAATGTTGTCAATAACTGGGCATCTATCATTGATACTAGATTTTCAGAAAAGCTCACCTGTTACAACGGGGGGCCATGTTCTAAGTGTCATAGCTTATTTTGTTAGAGAGTTATTATTGAGGCATCCTTCTTTTGAAAGATGAGTCTAGACACATAGGTCATTTATGCATGTTCTAATACATCTACCCTTAGTACCATGAGTACACGTGCTAAGCTGGTGTTCTGCTTAAGCTAAGTCACGTGTTTCTAAACCGTGTAGCCTTGCCCAGCCAGAGACCTGCATTAATTTCTCTGTGGGTATGGTTGCATTTATGCTTGGCTAAAACCATGAAAATCTGACTACCTAAATTAGAGAAACATTTTGTGGGTGATTAATCTCCCACAAGTCCACAGGTTAACAATGTCGAAACCTAGAAAACATCCCAAATTCTTACTGTACCTAATGGGGAGCTAATAAACAGAGTGAATGCAGCTCCATATCATCTGTGCGTGCTTGCATTAATATAGGCTGAATCATACCACAAACTCCATTGACAATATTGACAAGACTTCAATGGACTACCAAGAGGAAAAAAAGCCTATGAACATCTTAAATATAGACATCTACACTGTAGGTCCATACATTTAGTCAGGAAGTTCTTAGCCTTTATGCTTGAAGTTGTATTCAGAGATGGTGTTTTATGCATTCAATTCCAGGTTGCACACATACAATAAAGACATTTTCATTAGTGCAAATAACCTACAAATACCATTAACATCAATCTAGCATACTGTTGTGAATTAACTGTGGTTTTCTAGCCTCTTAGTATCACCTCTTAAGTGAAATAACAAGTGTTCTCTGACTGACAAAGTTCAAGGTATCATTGTTTACACGAGAAGCCTTCATTAAAGGAAAGGATGACAAGAAGTGAAGGCCTTACACAGATACTATTAACTGTCATTAAGTTTTTAAGCATAATCTGGGATTCACTCATTATTGCTATTTTTCTGTTGGTCAATATTTAAGTTAAGAACTTGTAAGGACTTTGATTATTTTTTAAATGTGTCTCAATCCACAAAGTAGTAAATCAATATTAGCAAGATTAAAATTTTGCCCAAAAATACATGTGGAAGAAATGGCAAAATATCTCAAAACACCTATTGTAAGTGAAAATGAGAATACTGGAAAAGGACAGTTTAAGGTTAAATTATTGGAATTGTATAGGGTTTCTTCCCAATCAGACTGATGCACTGCTAACCCTGGCAGGGGGAAAGAAAGTTTTTGAACCAAGACTCAGAAAAGCAAAGGACTGACTTCAGTAGTTTATCTAAAAATGCCTTAGAGTTTAAAAATTAAATTCAGATTATATGTTCGCTATGTAAAGAGTTTTGTCCCACATGCATATGGGGATCCACAGCAGCTGTGCTAGTACAAGGAAGAAAAATGCCACAGGAACAGCAACATGGTGGATCCAGTTTTCTTTTACTAGCTTTTTCTTTCCATTTGTGAGTTTCAAATGTAAATGTGTATTCTCTTATTTGTTGTTTTTTGTTTTTTTTTTTTGTTTTTTTGTGGGTTTTTTGTTTGTTTTTTGGGTTTTTTTTTTTTTTTTTTTTTTTTTTTTTTCCTGCTATTTTCCATGTCTTGAAAGTGAGTGGAAAGATCTTAATTAATGATCTTCTACAAGATGCAGAGATATTATTTTATCATATTATCATATTAATATATTATCACATTGTCATATTCTGCTTGGTAGTAAGGCAAAACTGAACAGAATAATCTGTTCTCTACATTTTGTTCACCGTCATTCATCACTTGTTGAGAAGGGTAGGTTACTGAACAAGACTCCCCATGTCTTTGAACCCATGAGCCAGTCCCCTTGGTTCCCCATGGCCCTCCAGAGACACAGCTTGCTTTGGATAGGTGCTCAAACACATTGGCAGCATTGTTTTCTTTTTAGGCAGAATGCCTTGAAAGTGGAATTGTCATTAATGTGAAAATGCTTTGGCCAGCACTTAAGCTCAGTAGGACAATATTTAAAACATTAACTGCAGACTTCCAGCTGAGCTCTTCAGCTCTTTTTTGTCACATTACACAATATAAGTGACTTATGCTGACTACATGCCCTTTCTTCCTCTTTTTTAGGCTTATCTCCATAAGGCCTGTCTCAGAGTCAGTGAAAGGAAGAAAGAGAAGCTGAATATATCTGACAGCTATTTCTATCAGATAAACTAAAGTTCAAATGAGTGGAGATCTTTTGCCTTTCAAAGGCCTTCAGTCCCCTGATGTTTTCTCATGCAATATAGCCCTTTCTGAACACCAGGGATTGCTCTCACTTTCTTTGTGCAGTGATGTGGGACTGATCCACCTTTGATTTGCTAACTTTGCTAGAGGATAAATATTTTGGCTGTGGGCAAGGGGAGTATGGCATCACTCAAAGGAAAGTATAATATTATTGCCTTCTTTTCTAAGCACCCATCAAAATAAGTTTTAAAGTTATTTAAAGATATCACCCTCCAGTACTTTCTAGGCCAGATTGTTTTCTGTTCTTACAGTGCCAAATAAATGGCCACACAGAAGGTTTTCTATCTGATGGAATTCACCTCAATGATCTTTCAGATTAAGGTGAATATATTGATTAGAGTTGTTTTGAGATAAAAATTACCCTTCAATAGAAAGATTTTCTAGGTTATTCAGCCAACAAGAAAGCATACAGAACAAGGCAACATGGTATTTTCATCAATAATTGTCTTGGCTCTTGAAGACAGGGAAGGTTTTTGAACAGACCTCTAGGAGGTCCATGATGTTTCAGACCAAGAGATGCATCCTGGGTAGGTTCAAACCTCTCCCTTTCCCTAGAGATGAGGTTTTCTGTGCACATCTAAATTGACCACCAGGATCTTTTAGCCCTAGCTTCACTATATCTGTTTTTTAAGAAGGGATGGCCCAGAGCCTCTTGGTGTTAAACTCCATTAAAGTAGAGCTCTGCACTGTTAGAGATTAATTGTACTTTGAGTTTGATGCAACCTCAAGAATAAAAGTTATAGTTCTGTTAAATGACTCTAGCTACTAAAGTGAATAGTTATAAACTTTATTAGTGTCATTATGACCTATTAAAGTCACATTAACTTTTTAATGTGCCAGAGGTTGCCACTGTAATGTCTGATAGATTAAGCTGAAGACTCATTCACTGCTCTTTATGCTTCACCAATAGATTTTTGCAAAACAATTTATATCTGCTCTGTAATTAGTGAACTCTATCATAGAGGCATTATCAATATTGCCAATAGGCAAGGGTATACTCCTACTTTACCAGCTTCTCTACCTGTCCTGAAAGATCATGTTTTCCTTTTGTCTTGATTTGTAGCTCAAGATATGGGATGTCAGTTTGGGGTATGATGAAGGCTGCTTAGCAACCCGACTTACTGGGTAAAGCAGCAAACTTTTCAAGAGATCAAGCCTAAGTCCTGGTACAGGATAGGTTCAGAATCAGAAAACTCTATAGCACATTCATACATTTACTTCATGATTCAGTGATAAGATTGTATGCAGGAGCAAACCTGTACTTTGTTGGTGAGACCTCTTTGAAAAGCTTATGATTATCTGAAAGAGGCATTTATCTCTAGTTATAGTAGTGTCTCATTCACTGTAAACAGTTACAGGAGGTCCCTTATACAATCTGCAAATTGCAACAAAGACCCTCTCTTCCACAGACACAACCACAACAGGTCATTGATTTTTCTTTAGATTCAGGACTGGACTTTCTAATAGAAGAATTAAAAAAATAATCAAAGTCATCTTCTGGCCAGGTATTTACCAACTCTTATTAGGAGACACCTGACCATTTTACAAGTATTAGTGTTGCTCCTACTTTTTAAAATAAATAACAAAATGGTTTTGAACATTTGAAAATGATCTGAACAGAACTGTTCAGAAACCTAAGTGTTTAAGTGCCATACCCAGTTGAATCACGGCCATCAGTAGAGGCACCCATTTATTTTTTATCAGATATTTTTAATTATACATTTTCAGTGTGATAAGCAAAACAATTCACCTGAGATGGTCATTTGAAATGTTCCCCCTATTAAGGACAATTTTAGAATGGCTGGAATGTAATTTTCTAATCAAAAAGTTCTGGGTTTCAGTCTGATGTCTTTTTTAACTTTAAATTTTATTTAGATGGTAAAAAAAAAAATTAAACATGACATGAAACTCTATGAAATGATAAGTATTGAATTATAAGATTACTTCAATTCAAAGCTTCTGTTTTTCATGTTTTATCAATATAGTTGTTTGCCTCAATATGCATAGGATTCCTTTATTAGCCAAGCATTTTTCATAAGTCACAAAGATATTTCCACAGTCCTTTTCATACACCTTCAAGAGGTACAAAATACTGCCATCTCCTTTTTACAAGAATGTATTTGACAGATTTTGTCAGTAAAGAAAAAGTTAATTTCTTCTCAAAGTAAATAAGAAATTCTGGCCAGCCTGAAAGTTGACTTGCTCTTCATCAGGAGATACTACCATTTGTAGACTTCTGCAATTTCATGAAATAGCAGTCATATTTTAAAATCTATCTACTATCTACCTATTAATAATTTTTTTTTTTTTTTTTTTTTTTTTTTTTTTTTGTTAGCAAGGAATGGATTAATTTTTAACCAGATCAAGTTTATCAGTGTATGGTAGCCTTATTCTGGGAAATAAGTTTGGCTCTACAGCTGGAAAATAGAGCTTTTTATAAAGTCTTTTGGTCTTGACCAAAAAGAGTAGAGTTTAAGGCCTGCATTACCTAATTTGATTAAAAGCAAAGAAAAGCAAACTTTATTTGTTTATTCCTAAAACCTCATGTAATATTTTTGTAAGAACTATATTTCATAATTTAATAATCAAGAATAATTTGAGTGCATTCATTAGTTTGGATCTTATTTTCTTATTTTTAAACAGAAGCAAAATAAAGTGGTTGAAACCAAAATAAAATATCTGATTTATGTTCCCTGTCAGATTTAGCCATAGCATCTGAAGAGGTCACCTTCCAAGGTGTCTGCCAAACTATTCCAACTGTGCTTGCCACCCCAGAACAGTAAACGTATAGACACCAGGTGTAGAGATTAAAATTTGCAAACTGGGAAAAAAAATAAATGTTCTGACTTTTGTCTGCATTATTTTTTGGTGGAAATGACAACAACAAGTGCAAGAGATTTTATTTTATTTCTTTTCAATTAATTCTTCTTTGTCTTCCTCTTCTTCATTTAATTCCTCTCTTCTTAAAGGAAATTCAGATCCCATTAAAAAATGGATTTAGCTACATAGAAAAATGCATAATGTTCATTCTGGTAAATTGCACCATTTCTCTGCTGTTCAGCTGCGTTAGCTGCTGTTAGATTTCATTGTCCTACATCAGATCCTGCTATAGAATTACAGAAATATGTTAAATGTATAGAAAGAACCAATTAACATTTCAGTTTTACATAGCTTCTTTTATTGACCTTTCTTGATTTTAATATGATAGGATCAGAAATCAACTCTTTTCTGATTCAACTGAATGGGTTTGGGGATTGCCAGGCAATCAGATAAGCTTTTTATGGGGAAAAGGACCACTTTCACTTCTGCATAATACTGGAATCAGGTTCAGGATGCCCAGTAGAATCTTATTCTGAGTAACATTTTCAAATAAATTTAGAAAAAAAAGGAGAGGAAGAAAATAAATGTAAGTGGTAACATATGTAGCCAGGTTATTAAAAATCAAAGTACTAACTATTTTAAAACAAATTAAAGAAATCTGGAGTAGTATCAATTTGAGGTAAAAATATTTCTGAATAAAATGTTTTTGAATTAATTTTTTTTTCCCATTCTTATTTAGGCTCTTCCCTTTTATAATTTAAAGGGGAAACTAGGACCCCCAGAATCTATTTTATTCTCTTTGTTCTAGTATCCAAAGCAAAACCCAAGGAATGAAACAAAAAAGTATTTATTGGGGAAATTATGTAATTTAAATAAACAAAACAAAGCAAATCAAAACAACAGAAAAACAAAACAAAACCAAACCAAATGTACCAACCAACCAAAAAGATAAAAGCTCTGAAGCACTCAGAGCATGAACACACTTATATCTTTACCTGTACTTACAATTCTTACACTATGACAATACCTATGTAGTTTTAGTTCCTATCACGTTTTCTCCCACAGTTCTCCCTCTTCAGGTCATGCGCTAAGTATACTCTGAATAATTTCATATTCTGCAGCAGGGAAGATGAGCCTTGAGCCTTGCAATGCATGCTTCTAGGTGGAGGCCTTGTGCCATGGCATTGCCTGGAACATCTGAGGGATGATGTCAAGTTATTGCAACGGAGGGTATCCACCCGGATTCTGCTGTGCTCCATCCCAATCACCTAATCCATCAGAAAACCATTATGGTGCCCACTCCTTCTTTCTAAACCATGCATAGATGGACTCAACAAGCCAACAAATACATCATATCTTTTTACACAGGAACTTTCTTCATGACAAGGATGTGCCCTGTTTTCATATAGAGAAAGACTGAAGCGAGAAAAGGAGATTTGTACTGTTGAGTTCAATAGAATGTCTTAATCAGAGAACTAAAAAAACCCTCTTTTTACTTAGCATCTCTTGAATCTTAGTATTAAGTATGTGGTGAGCTGAAATAGCAGGAAGGTATGCTGTAACCCGGTCAACTACTTCATCATCTGAGGCAGCAGCAGCTTTTTATGCAAAATTTGAATGTATGCTCTGGGTTTGAGTATCAACCTTTCTTAGTTGTGCAGGGATGGTTTCTTTTTGGTTTATTTTATATTGAAGATAATATAGTTTGCTTCTCTTAGGATTCAGGCCTCAATAAAAGGATTTGTTCTAATCTATCTTTTTTATCAGAATTATTATATTAATTATTCATTATGATTGGAAAATAAATGAATAAATAAGTAAGGCTTATGTCCTCTTAAATAACCTTATTTATCTTTTCTTTTTTATTAGTTCTTATAGATTGGTATAGAGAATTTGAAAATCTTAAGTGATATAGTTCAATAAAACCCCATTTGTTATGCTGAGATTTTTAAAAAATCATTTTAATTGTTTCATCTTTGTTTCAGTTCCTCTTCAGCATTCTGTAAGTGTGATGTAGGCACTGGTGGGTTTTTTTTTCCCCTTTGAACTCCTACATTTCTGTTCTCCAAAATTTATTTCTGTTTGCTGCCTTGAATATTTAAGAGGAGGCTGGTATTCTCCATTCCTAAGCATACCTCTGGCTGGTTTAAAGACTCCCTGATGAGGAATAGGTTACATAATGTACATGGCTATTTTGAGCAGACTGGACTGTTGCTGAACCTAGCACAAGACAACAAGGAGATCAAGACAGGAAACAGTAGATGTTTAGTAGAGATACGCAGAAATTAGTTTGGGAAAAGACAGCATAATACAATAGCATGGGCCTTCCTGATAACACATTAGAGTGTCGTTACACTAATCTTTCTCTCATTAGTTGCTTCTCTGTGGCTTGACAGTTACAATTTAAGGCCTCATGAGTTAAACAGGTTAAAGCAATGATGGAGTCCTGCCATATACAGTTATGTCCCTCTGCATGAAGCAATTAGAAAACACTAATGAGCCTCACATGAGGATCCCCTAAAGAGCTTCACTGCTGAGTGTCATACGGACAACACCAAAGAACAGTGGGAAATAATGCTTGGAAATGTTTATAAAGTTGATCATGCCTTGCTGCCAGTTTAGCCTATAACTGCAGTGCAGTAAGTGTTGCCAGTTTCTGATTTCCCTGAAGAAGTAAGACTCAGCATAAATCTGGATAAAAAAAAAAGCTTGAACAAACTACTAAACCTCATCCTACTTGTGGTAGTAGCAATAAAGCAAAGGGAATTGGCGTTAGGGATTTAGACTGTAATCTGTTCAAATTTGTAAACAGTAGTAAAATTAAGGCTGAGATCCAAGCCTTGTAACCTGAGAGGTGTGAAAAACTGAAGTTGATGGGCAGTTGGATGAGTATAGGGCAGTGTGGGATAGGTGGGTAATGAAAGAAAAGGACTGATGGGGGTTAATTACACTGCCTGACTTTGTACTTCTAGTTTGAGTCCTAAATCCCACCTCTCATGGGTGATTTAGAGCTTACTTTTCTACACTGGCTGTATGAAAAACTTAGCATCCAAACTTAGATACAGAAACTATCTGCATAAAATAAGAATACCCACTTCCTTCACACTATTCTGTCTCCATGACTAGAATTGCTAGCGATCAAAATATCCATAAAGCTTTTTCTTCTATCATATGTATCTAAGGTGCAATTACTCCCTTTATTTTTTCAGCTGATGAACTCTATGACTAAAAGATATTTTCATTTCAGCAAAGCAGATTTCTTTGAGAAACTATATATGTATAGATAAAAAATATGCTTTACATCTCTATACATAAACCTAGATATATATGTTGAATAGTACCCTCTCACTACAAAACACTAAAGTGTCATTAGCATCGAGATAATGTGTATTGCAACATAATTTTAAGACAAATTTTACTCACCTATCATTTTTTAAAAAGCTAATATTTCTTTGGTTGAAGAATGTATTAAATGATATACAATAGCTTGTGACTGTGATTTGTGCAGTGAAAAAGAGCTATAAAATCTAACAAATTCTTTGTAAGCACCTAAGAAATAACAAGGAGTAACAGCTAGTCAAGATTGTGATGAAGAAAACATGTCAATCAAACTTTCTGGTTTTTCTTTTTCTATAAAAAAGTTTTGTGGATTGAGCAGAAGCTGGAAATGTCAAATTTTGACTTTGGTAAGACTTCTGACAGAGGCTTAGAGGTTATTTTCCCACATAAGCCTGAGAAATCTGGACTAGATGAAACTACCACAGAGTAGGTGCAAAGACAATTAGAAAGCTGTATTCAGGAATAATTTGTCAGTGGTTCATAGTCAAAACAGAGGAAAATGCTGGGCAGGATCCAACAGGCGTCTGCCTTCATTTTGGAGCTATTCAATATTTTTGTTAATGACCCAGATGATGGAATGGAAAGTGTACTTATTAAATCTGCAGGTGACAACAAGCTTCAAGAAGCTCAAGAACAAGACTGGAATTCAAAATTATGCTGAGACACAGGACATACGGTTGGAAAAAATATGATGAAATTCATTAGGGACTCATGCAAAGTATAACACTTCACAAGCATAATCAGCTGTAAAAATTCAGAATGGGGACCAGATGCCTGAGCAGCCTTTATACAGACAGGTATTTAGAAGTTATAGTGGGTCACAAGTGAACACTGTCATCCCGCTCCAACCCCTCCCTCCATCATGACTGCAAAACCATAACCTTCAAAACCATATGCCATTATCCTTCCAATTTAGTCAGCACTGGGGAGGCCTCTTCTAGAACAACATATCTGACAGAGCTATGGACAAAAGCCAGAAGACAGGAGTGAGAGTGATTACATATCTGAAAAGCATGATATTTTATGAAAATTTGAAAGAAATGAAACCATTCAGCCAAAAGAGTCAAAGACTGGAAACATATCTGATAACAGTCTTCATAGATAATATGCTGCTGAAAATAGGAAAGAAATATCTGTGGAGGACGAGATAAGAAATACCAACCTAAATTTTATGAAAATTGTGATTAGATTTCAGGACAAAATTTCTAGAAGCATTGGATTGGATTTCACAGTCATTGAAATATTGGTTTGAAAGGGTATCTGCAGGTCTAACCTTCTGCCCAGCGATGGACTGTTGCCACCGTTAATTTTCCTGGAGGAGGTATGAAGTTTTTATAACATAAGGAGTTTTAGAGGAGAATGAAACCACAAAGATGTACTTAGCCAATTAATAGATATCTCAGTATTTCAGTTAGATAAAACTGTGTAATAAACTGGAAGGTTAGCAGTGAAACATAAGAGATCAACATGCAGTTCTGGATAGAATTAGTGCCATAATGAACCCTCTTATGAAGGGGAACATTTGAATGGTTAATCATTCTTGCAAAGGTTAGGGGCCTCCATGGCCATGAAGTCCATGAATAACACCATTGTTGAAACCTACACACTGAGGTAAAAATTAGTGTACCAGGGAGTTACTGGTTCAAAGGTCCTAAGAAAGACCACAGATATAACCAGATTGGTAAATGTAATTCCAGGGATATTTATAAGACTTTTATTTTTTAATACAAAAAGAAGAGACATTTAAATGTAAAACCAGTAACAAGTTCCATGAAAGAAGGCAATGGAAATACCCTACTTCTCCCAAGAGTTATCTGGAATTATTCTCTATACTTCCTGAACCAGAATAGTTGAGGTTGGAAGGTACTTCTGGAAAATATATAGTCCAAACCCTTGCTCAAAGTCAGCTGGAACAGGTTTTTCAGGGCTGTATTCCATTGTGCTTTGGATACTCTAAGGACAAAGACTCCATAGGATCACTCGGAAACCAGTGCTAGTCCTCACAGGCTGTCCTCAGAAATCTATATCCTCCCTTGGATTCTCAATCAAGGTCTCTGATGTACCAATATAGTTGCTCCAGTGGATGCTGGGCACCATGCCTCATTGCATAGACCATCATTGCTGAGTACACAAAGAGTGATCACAGCAGATGTTCTGGCCTTTTCTGTGCCACCCTTCTGTACCAACTACTGCATCTGAGAGCTGTACTCTAAGGCCAGCAGCTATGCAGGACCCTTCCTAGCACTTCTTGAAAAGGTGTTTGACACACCCTAACCAAGAATCATCTTTGGAAAAAAAGTTCAAACCACTCCTAGATCAAGAATAGTTGGCAGAGATCATTAGAAGTTACTGGAGTTTACTGGAAATTCACGGCTCCTGAAGTTCTCAGGAGATCTCAAAGCAAAGCACTGAAATTGCTGCGAGCTGCCCCTGTTAGCTGTTTGGAAAGGGAAACGTTAAATTTCATGGTAAATGCTAATTTTAAGAACTTACTTGTGAAAGAGACTTTTTTAGGATTTAAAATCACATTTAATTTGCTTTTTTTTTTTTTTTTTTTTTTTTTTGTAGCTGATGATGACTTTTATTTGGAAGTCTTTGTAAGCTAGCACCTTCAGCAGACTGGGGAAGCTGCTTACGGCTTGGTTGCTTTCAGGTGTTTGGTAAGATTAGCCATAGTTTTGTGGTTTGAATAGTGCAGAACCAGCTCTTTCACTACTGGAAAACAAAAAACTCTGTGTGAGCAAAAGCGGTTTTAACAACTACCAGAATCCATTGCTACAAAGCATTATGTTAGACCCCATTACTGTTAAATCATCTATATACATGACCAGTGTCTGTTCTTAATATCATTCCTATGAAAGGAGATCACATTTGGACATTTTGCAACAGAGTGAAAAAGAAGCGAATATTCTGTTTTATCCTGCAACCATTTTTTACATGCAATAGTATTGTTGGAGGAGTAAATTAAGTCTCCAGGGGGTCCTAATCACTAGGCTACAGACTTATGCTCCCACTTGTGCTCTGCCGGGTTTCATGAATCTCAAATTATTTTGCTATCTAGTAGATTACTTTCCTCAGGAGGGAGTAAAGAATGACAAATATGCAGAAAATCTCTCATTCTTCCTCTCTGTTCCACATCTAGACAGTTAAAGTAACATACTAGGAAAATGAGCGAAATAGGACTGAATATCTACAGGTAGAGGTGAATATCAACATTTACTCTCTCATCTCATGGGAGAGTCATTACAGAAGTAAAGCTCAAGTCAGAGAAAAGGAATTGATGATGTCCCAAACTTTTGCCTTGGGTGAGGCTTTCTGTGGGAAACTTTAATTGGCCATGCTCCTCCAGAAAGGATCTTGATGAAGCAGAATGAGTTGGATATAGAATATCAGAGCCTTATCAGGACAGAAATACTCTGTGTCATTGAAAAGGAACTTAAAGCAGCTAGAGAAATTTTGGGTAATTGAGTAAATAAAGTTCCTGTGGCACTTAGATTCCTCTGGATCTAGAGTAAAACCTCTTGAGGTAAATAAAGTTCAACTTCAAATTGTGTGAAGAATCACTGCCTCTTTTTGCTTTGAATCTGACAGTTGCTACATTTGGTGATTTGCAGCTTATGTGCCAAGGAGAGAAGGTACCTGTTCCCTATTCATCTTCCTCAGACCACCTATGACTACAGACCTATGATATTCCCACAGTATCTATCTGCTGGTAACCAAAGCCAGGCACAGCTTTGTGTATGAGCACTAAAGGTTTTAGACTTAGAGGACCAGACTCATTTCACTGAAATCTTGTTACTCAATAAGACTAAATTAGTGCTATTATTACTGTACACTTTCTCTGCAGTCAGTGCATTGAACAAGGTTTTATAGAAGTCAAGTTTAGATCTCCTGTGGTCTGACTGCCTTTCTGAGATGCCATCATCCTCTTTCCTCTGATGACAGGATGAATCTTGGCCAGAGAAGCAGAGAAATTTGGCCTTGTGTGTCCTGGATGTATGTGGTAGGCTCCACAGCTCAGTGCTTACCACACTATCAATCACACAGCATTCAAAGGCTCAGGAAGTTTTAAAGATTTTTAAAGTGTTTGTTTTTTCATTCAGCATTGAGAATGATTCTTTCTAAACTCCAATGGATGTGAAACTCTATCTGATTAATTTGAAGAGGCAACTAATTTGTCTATTAATCAAATCGAATATGCTGCTATTTTTGTGTATGTAGTTCAACTTTGCTCAAAATAAAGTAAATTGTGATTATGGACCATGTTCATAACATCAGCTACAGTAGTGGGAACATGGTCCATAATCCAGACTCTGAACCACTAATGAATCATATAAAGTAAAAGATAAATGCTAACCCATTCCTTCAAGATTTATCAGCTGAATTCTTTGAACACATGCTAATCAATTTCCATGTAATGTACATTCGCTACCCACTCTAATGTTGAATTCTCATACATTTAAGAGCAAACATTTTTGAAAGGGTTTGAAGCAGAAGATGCAATTTGTCAGTAAATATAGATAATATAGTGCAATAGATTCCTTCAGGAGATGTGAGTCTGAATGTGAGGCTGAAACTGAAGTCTAGACAACAGCTACATCACTGGCATTTTAGAAGTATTGTATTATAGCCTCAGCTGGCATAAAATGGTGTGCACAGTGGAGCTAGAGTGATTTACACCTGCAGAAAATCTGGCTAGCTTTAAAGATTTGTTTATGAAGGTAAAAAAAAATGAAAAACAAAAATCACTTTTCCGTCTGTTGTCCTTTTTTTTTTCTTTATTTATTCTTTATGATCTGTCAAAAGCCAAGGATGAAAAGTGAGAGCAAACTGCTGTGACTGAAACAAAGCCTGGGATAGCAAACAATTACTAGAAAACAGCATAAGCAAATTAAAATGGAAAGGAAATGCCACAGACTACTACTGTGCTGCATTCTTTGGAGAATCAACTTGCGATGGATTAGTGCAAATGCTCCTTGATCCATCATTGTGTTCTTCAGTTCAGCAAGCACAAACTGATACTTTGGAATGGAGGTAGCGTGAAGTAAATGCTGTAATTTGTGACTGTGTGACAGCAAATGAAACTCGACAAGCGGGCCAAGCTATCGGAAGCTAAACAATAATAGCTTGGTGAGCATATTAGGCAACCCCATAGGAGAGGAGATGAAAGATTCAGGCAATAAGGAGAATGTATGTATTTTAGATGTTAGGCAACCCTATTCTCAAGGCATTACAAGCAACAAGAACATCTGAAAAGTGCATCTGGGTTGGGCAGAAACATATTCACCCCTGGTGAACACATTTCCCAGTAATAATTTACTAAGAAGAAATTAAAAAAATATTAAAAAAAAAAATAGAAAAAAGGATTATCATCCTGGCTAGTAGATACTTTTCAGGTGGCATCTGGCTAGAGGTAAATTGTATTATGAGACCTTTGTCTAGTTTTTATGATTTATGGGTTCAGATCTAGGATATGTTTTTTATTGGGTACTACACACTCTGAGAATTTATGTTGCATAGCTAAACATCATGTCTGTATATCTTTTCCCAGTAATCTCTGATAATACCCAAATGGGCTTTTTATTTTAAACATCTGGACAGCCGTATGGTTCATGAGAATTAAGGTGCTAAGTGAAGAAACAGCACAACCATAAAACCTTTCGAATAAACAAAGCTTTCTTTGGAACATTAACTTCTTTACAGAGAAATCTTCTCTGTTCCTAAAAATGCACTTAGTACTTTATGTCTTAATCTCAAGGTAACACTTTTCTCTTACAAATAATCTCAAGGCATTTAATGGTATCATTACTGTAGAAAACTATGAGATATTTGCATAAAAGGCACATCACCAAAAGAGATGCACAAAAAAGCTCTATTTTTTTTTCTTCTAGCTTTTGTCTTTGTTTCATATTAGAAACAGGAAAATACTGTTCAACAGAGCATTCTACTCAGTAATAACAGTGTCAGCATTGTCATAAAAATGGCTAAAGTTGAAATTTAGGGAAATTTGTCTGCATGTTAATAATTGACTTTCTATTTGTTGACATTAAAATCCAAAAAAGACAGAAAGATAATGCAATTTATTCCATTCCTTAGTGAAGTCTGTCTTTCTGTGTGTGCACATCTATGTCAGTGCATGTCTACATGTGTATAGATCAAAGACATGTGTAAAACTATTCTCCCATGTGTAAATAATAAAAAAAAAATGTTGAGAATCACTACTTACAAGTTATATAAAGAAATAAAAATCATTGCATATCACTTTCCTTACAAAGTATTTTAATGATCTGCCAATATACTTCTATTTTATATTTTATAAACATAAAAATGTATTTATATATATATATACACACATGTGAGACAACCTCCTTCAGTAATACGAGAAATCAAAATATGTAGAACTGGATATTCTGGTATCCTTCCTTTTTTGGCAATGCAGTTTTCTTCATTAGTGATTCTATTTCTATTATAAAATAATGTTTGATTTTACTGAGGAATTAATTCTAATCCTAACTGAAGCTTGACTTTCACAATCTGTATTCCTGTATTGACTCATTCTTATGCATTTATGTCTATTAAATGTAGTGGAACAGGATGGATAAGGAAAGTGTGTTTGAATAACCATGATTTTCAAGACTAGGCCCTGGATGGAAAAGATCTAGCTAGGTCATACTTGATCTATATTGCATCATCTGTTTTAAGAGTGCTTCCTCTGCATTTCTTTAGAGGCAATTAGAAAATTCTTGTGCAGATGTAGATATTTTTCCTGATTATTCATTCCTTGCATTCTTAATACTGACTGGTTTTACAGGTGTACCTATGGTGAACAATTACATTAGAGATACATAAAGAATTTATGCAAAAGTCAGTGTTTAGAGCTCTCTAGGTCAACTGCATTTTGAAGAACTTCTTAAAGCAGGTTCACTACTTACTGGGTGGATTTTATTTTTTTTAGCAAGAATCATTTTGGAAATGTTAAAGCATCATTTTGCTGGAAGGTAAACTAGATGGTCCTGTCAAAATTGACCTAGGGTGATTCTGAAAAACATTGATTTTCTCAGAATTTGATCAGTAGTGAGCCATAGATTAGAAATGGAAGAAACTGTACAGTTGCAAATCCTGGTTTCCCTGTGTACCATTGAACTTGCCTGCATCTATGGGAGTTGCTTAGTGCTGATACCTTTGGAGTGATCTCATGATACTAATTATCATTATTTTTGTGAACATGTCAGTGACAGTTCAGTGGAGGGCCACCAAGATGATCGGGGGCCTACAGTACATAGCATATAAAGACAGGTTGAAGGAAATGGAATTATTCATCCAATAGAAGAGGAGGGTAAAGGTGGATGTAAGTTCTCCCAATGATTACATAAAAGAAGCTTTCAAAGAAGACAGATCCAAGCTCTTCTTAGAGGTATTAGGGAGGATTAGAGGCAGGTCACAAACTTCAAGAAATTAAATTCTGATTGGAAATGGAAAAACATTTGCCCCCAGGAGGGTGATGAAGTATGGGAAAGTGTTTCCCTGAGAAGCTGTGGTATCTCATCTTTGGAGATTTTGGAACCAGACTGGAAAAGGTCGTCTGCAAACTGACTTTACTTTGGAGTTAACTTTGTTTTGATGGAGGAGTTGGGCTAGAGAACTCCAGAGGTTCCTTCCACTCTAATTTTTTATTATTTATAACTTAACTGAAGAACATAAATGCAAAGTCTAATTGCTTCAGTCTCCTTTTACTGTCAAAGGAAAAAATACCTTTCTGGAGGAATCAGTCCACAGGTTACAGAAGGAACCAAGATCAGATCATCTTCTAACTCAGGTTCTATTATTAGATATTCAAAGCTTTGTCGAAACAAGATGCCAGACTGATGGTTTGGACAAATGTTCATTATAAGGCTTGGAGGGAACCATGGGTAAAGAGTCAGTGGAGGAGGACATACTCATCTTCTGTGCAGCTTTTTTGCTTTGTTGCCCAGCTATTGAGAGGGAAAGGTGTGACTAGATGGAGAAGAAAACAAAGCAGCCAGACACACAGTGCTGTCAGTGTGCTGTACTGACTTCCAGTCCATGACCCAATTTGAGCCCTGCTGGTAAAGAAATAAATGGAAAGTAGCATTAACAAGCAGCCCAAACCCAATCCGTAAGGCAGAGGCTCTTTTTTTTCTGATGCTCATACTCCATGATTGCTTCTACAAATGGAAGAGAAGTATTTGTCCAGAGATTAGAAACTGTTCTAATATATAGGGATTGACAGACAATAAGTTTATTTGTGTTCAGGGTTTTGAGATTGTCTCATTCCAAGTATTTATTAATGAAAAGGGGAGGAAAAATAACTGTCTGGATTGCTGATCTTTATGTAGATAACAATTTTTTATGAGAAAGAATGAGACAGCACTCTTCAAACTTTAATTTTACTCAGCTTCTTACGTCAATCCAAATACTCATTCTGAATACACGTCATCCTTTTCTGAAAAGAGGTTGCTGAAAACCTCCTTCTAGGTTGTAAGGGCTAAGTATTTCCTAAGTGGTGCCAAGGAAGGCAAGAGACTAGATGTCTATATACACATTTTCAGGCCTGACCTTCAAATCCTGAGAACAGCCTTTTGTGTTTTCCCAAAGGAACTGGCAAAGGCCATAAGAAGCAAAAGAAATCTAGATGCATTTTCCTGCATTTTCTACCTCTCATTAAAGGTTTGTGATGCCGTCCATATGTTCTCATAAGAAATGGGTGGTCTGAACACAGTGCCTCTTTCACTTCAAATAGCCCCACATAAGCTAAATTGATTGACTTTGCTGAGGTTTACCTCATTGTCTGGTCCACAACCTGAGACGGAATATGGGGGAAAGCACTGGATTGCTTCTATAGAAAGCTAAGTGGAAAATAAAGCAGACTGTACAGTATGAACTGCAAAAGTCCTTACAATACCAGATGAACACTATACAGGTGTAGACATGCTCTGAAGAGCTTTAAAGGCAAAGGCAAATGACTCATCAATAATGACAGAGGAAGGGGCAGCCACTGAAAGGGGTACACATGTTCAAAGCGAGGGGCACTGGTTTTCAGCATCAGTTTTCAAAACTGGATTGGGTGTCTGTGTCCATGTGCCGGCACCAGTCACTGCCGGGCGGTCTGTGTGGGGAGAGTCCGGGGCTGCCCCGGGCCGGACACAGCCGGTCCCAGCCGGTCCCAGGCGGCTCCAACGGCCCCAGCACAGGACACAGCTGAGCCCCTCAGCCAAGCTGGGGGCGCCGGGGGGAAAACAGGTTTCAGCAAGGGCCAAAGGCGGCCCAGACAGAGGAGGAGGAAGGAACTGGGATTGTTTCTGTGACTTCTAGCACAAATGAGAGACCTCTTTTAATGTGACCCTGCTGCTGACTGATTATTGGCTGTTGCCTGCAAAGACTCTCAAATCTCAGCTATTTCAGAGGGAAAGACTGGAAAAACATGGTCCAAAACACCTAGCTTTTGCACCAAGAAAATGGACACATACTGTTAATGAGAATGACTAGCACTGGCTTTGTTAGAATTTCTTTTCTTTGCTTTTCTTTTACTTTTTGTTGCAAATGACAAATGTAAACAAAATCTGGAGTCGAGTTGAAAATCTGTTTATTTTGGGAGGATTTTATTTTGTCTAGTTTTTTTTTTTTTTTTTTTTTTTTTTTGTTGTTGTTGTTGTTTTTTTTTTTTTTTTTTTTTGATTTTTTTTCCTCTGAAGGGGTATTTTGATAAGGGTACAGTGTGAAAGTTGTAATGTTTGTTGAAGTCTAGCTTAGAACTGCCTCTATTTATCAAGTAGCAACTTCCATAGCACAAATCTAATATGACAGGAAGGTCGCACCCTTTCCCCTTTAGGTCTTGAATTTTGTTTATAATAACATGGTAACAACAGTGTTATATCAAGAACATCTTGTCTCAGAAACAAATAACTGTCGTTGAGTAAGAATTGAAGAGGAAAAACTTGTACAGGGTTAGCTCTTCTCCACCTCAAGTATCTTCACAGCAGATGAGGCATCTACATTCTCATTGTCATTTTTATAAAAGAGGAAAGAAAGGAAAGAAGGAGAATTATCACTCTTGTTTTCCTCTTCTCTAAGTCTTGTATCCTAATAAACGAGCTGCTTCTTCTTTTGAATGGCTCCAGTTCTCACTGTTGTATATACTTGATATGTTGATAGCTCCAGGGAGTATTTCAGTAATTAGATAGGCATGTTGCAGCTTTTCACTTTTTTTTTTTTTTTGGTGTGGGTCTTTTGGGTCACATACACTCTAGAGATTCATGTCAGTGTCTGAAGAATATTTTCTGACTGATTTTTAATGTTTTTAGTACACCTCCCTATAAGGAGGATGTGAAAGTCCTTGAATGTGTCCAGAAGAGGTCAACAAAGCTGGTGAAAAGGCTGGAAGGCATGTTCTGACTGGAGCAACTAAGGAATTTGGGCTTGTCTAATTTAGAGAAAAGGAGGATAAGGGACAACCTCATTGTTCTCTACAGATTCCTGAGGAAGGGAAATAGAAAGGGAGGTGGTGATCTGATATCCAGTGACAGGATGTGAGGGAATGGTTCAAAGCTACACCAGGGGAGGTTTAGACTGGATATTAGGAAACATTTTTTTACGGCGAAAGTGGTAAAGCACTGGAACAGGCTTCCTAGAGAGGTAGTTGATGCCCCAAGCCTGTCAGTGCTTAAGAGACATTTGGACAATGATCTTGATAACGTGCTTTAATTTTTGATCAGCCCAGAAGTGGTCAGGTAGTTGGACTAGATGATCATTGTAGGTCCCTTCCAACCAAAATAGTTCTATTCTATTCTATTCCTATTCTATTCCTATTCTATTCTATTCTATTCTATTCTATTCTATTCTATTCTATTCTATTCTATTCTATTCTATTCTATTCTATTCTATTCTATTCTACAAAATGTTTGCTGGTTCGATTTTTTTTTTTTTTGAATGGTGAAAGAATTCCCTCTCAATAAAAAAACAAACAAGCAAACACACAAACAAATAGATGTCCTTTGTGTGATGCAACATGTAGATATAGAAGGAAGTTGCTTGCAGGACTCATCTGACCAAATGATCTCTGCAATGCAGGTTTCTACATATGAGTTGATATCCAGTTAAATTTCTCCATGACCCCACTTTGTATGACAAGACAAAGTGACTAAACCTGTACACAATGAAAACCACATTTATACAACTAATTACATTACCTGAAAATCAGAAAAGGCTGATTTCCTTCTGGACCTCTGGTGGTATATAGAGTGGCTCAATTCAGTAACTTAAACAAAGATATTCAATGCTTTTTAAGATATTTTAGAGTGTCATATTTGCAACTCCCATGCAGATGTCTTTGATACCTCAGGGTATCTCCAATGATACAAATATGTTTAGACAACTAAACTTACTTCTATTTTAAGCATCAATATTTAAAAGCTTCAGTTTTAAAAATGTTCTCTGGAAGTCCTTCTACTTGAATGTGTTTGTTGGGGGGTTTTAATCACTATTTTTAATTATTCATAAGATATGTTGAGGTCTGGATATTACAAGCTTAAGGTTTAAAAAATTTTGGCTGTATATATAACTGATTGGCTCCTCCCATTCCAAGTTGTTGTAGAAAGTGAGTTAATCCCTTTGGATAGGAGTTAGAAAAGAAAAAAACCCTATTTATCCCAGGCTATTTTGAAATGCTGTGTAGGAAATGCTTTACAGAGAGCTGCCCTGGTGTCCTTGTTCCAGAGATCCCTCTCCAGCTCGCATGCTGTTGCTGCCTGTTGTCTGTCACTCCCCATCCCAGAGGTAGCTGCACTAAATGGATGAGTGAAGTGATTCCTTCACAGGCAGAGTTGTCAACTGCCACAGGAATCCTCAGAAGAAAAATTGCTATATATGGGGATGATATTTTGGTTTGAGATATTTAAAGAAAAGACAAAATCACCACTGTTTTCAGGGAACATTTTCTTTCAGCTCCTTCACATGACATAAAACATCATGCTTTGTCTGTTCTGATGCAATACAGTGAGTGACATTGCTAATATAAAGTGACTGGACTAAAGCAAACCAATGGGATGCAGCAAGTGTGGTTGTGTTGATGGCTCCAAAGTTGCTTCTGGGACTGTCAAGTGGTTAAGCTGCAAATGGGCTATTTGCTATGTCATGCTCCTTGACATATAATGTTCTTTGCATTGGTAGACAAAGGGGGATGACGGTAACACCATTTGCCTTTTTACTGAGATTTTTTTCCTGCACAAAAAGCATATGATTTAGGCTCTGTTTTTGTTTTGGTTCAAATTATATTCCAAATAACACCATGACTCAGGAAACACAATAAATGGTGAGAATAATGTACACCTCCAGAATGCTGTGCCTGAGAACACATTATTTTGCATCCATCACATTAGCTCTACACTGGCCTTTGTTTTGTACCACATCATTTACAGTACAAGTTAATTACATACTTTCAGTGTGCTGCTTTCTTTCTTACTATACAAGATAATACAATTCTGAGCTCATTTAAGCAAAGTAAGTGCTTTTCTCCCTATTATGTATTGTGCCAAACAGTCATAATTGTAATTAATAAAAAACAGAGCCAAGTTCAGCAAAGTCACTTCTTGTTTTTAACAATAAAGAAAAAAAATATTCTGTTCAGCACAGTGCAGGATGTTCCTTTGCTGTTCCCAAAATACCATATTGGTCATAGCCAATCACTTCCTGAGACAGTCAGACGGTAGCAATGCAGACCTTAATTTGCTTTCTTCAGCATAACCCAAAATTATCTTTTCCATGGCATAACAGGTAAACTACAAACACATTACTGCTCCTTACTGAAACAAAAATAGCTGTTACTAGAGGCTTATCCTGCGTATGGATGTACCAACAAACTTACTGTTGCTCTAATTTTCCTATTCTTCCATCAATTTAGTCTGATTAACCAAATTGTAGTAGTCTTCAGGGCTTCCCCCTTACACTACAGTACTTATTCAAAAATTTCTTCAAGAGTTCCAGGCTCCACACACCAATGTCCTTTTGCCTACATGCTTATCTACATTTATCTACATCCCAGAGATTACATATATTTTAGCACCTGGGCAGTCTCAGACTGGAGTTTTGTAGCTTTCTGGAACATGCTATTGCCAATGGGGTTATTAACAGTCAAAGGAACAAAACAACCAGGAAATTTCTGTATTTCATTTCTCCTACAGTGAAGACCAAATTGGTCAGGAATGTCTGCTTCCTCTCACTAGACTCTGCCATCAATGAGGACGGGTTTATTTTGTTTGCTTTTGTAAAGGAGGTTGTAGGTAATAGCTAAGTACCTGAAGAAGGTAGTAACCACGAAATGCCACCTCAGTTAGAAAAGAGAGCAAAGTGCAATTCCAAAATCACATTAGTAACTCAGCTTCTAAGGCTTATGACCTGAGAGGAGACAGAAGAAAGGAAGTTGCAGAGAGAGAACTGTGAGTGAAGAAACTTGTCACACAAGCATGATGGAGAAGAATAGGGATTACTCTTTCTAACTTGCTCTATAATTACCCCTCCATTAGCCATTACATATTCCAGACTTGTGGAGCACTATTGTAATGAAGTTCTCCATCACTATTGCCAAGCAACATTTTTCACTAACTTGTAGCTATACTAAGCTATTTCAACTTTTGTGAAATACAGAAAACAATATGATCTGCACTTTTCTTGTAAGTAGCAACTTCTTCAGTGGAAGTTTCTTTCTTGCATTTGATATTCAGAGAAACTCAGATACAGCTTTTGCCACAGTTCACAACAGGCGATCCCAGAGGCTTTATCTCTAATGTGCAGGTGTCTGTCACTTGTGTTAAGGAACCAGCTAACAGATAACAGAAATAGTTATCTCAAGCTCTAAAGATAAACAGACCTGTTGGGATAGAGAAAGTTGTATCTGCCCACAGAGTTATAACTCTATCTAACATAGAGTTGTAAGTGCTTTGAGTATAAATTAAAGCTATTGTTATTATTATTATCAGGTCATACAATAATTCTAAAACTAGGAAAAAAGTTGAAATATTTAACAATAGTGTGTCTCAATGTAGACCTCTCACAACACATTGTGCTGGTAACAATTAATTACTTAGTCATTAGTGCTAATGTACTATACTGTGGGTTTTGTTTATAAATAAGTGTTTTGTAGTCTAGGAGGGTAATTGTTTCATCATTCATTTTCAGTCACAAAAGCCAAAGGTGCTTTTTATACAAACATATTGACTCCAGTCTGTTGGCATTTAAATGGTCAAACTAAGCTTTAAAATTAGAAACATTGAGATGAATGACCAGGAATTTTCTCTTTGATTAGTGCTAATTCTTTTTTTCTTTAGTCTGACTTTCACTAAGGAAATTAAACAGGTTAATGAGTAGCTGGAAGCTGTGTTTTGATTCTTAATAGAAGTTCTGTTTTAGGGAAAAAAAAAAAAAAAAAGTATCCAGAGAAAAAAAAAACAACATTAAATCCATAAAAGTCTGCAAAATCCATAGGTTTTACATGTTCAGAGATTTCTATTACTCTTTAGAAACAAATGACTGCTGTCTAAGGCTGATTTGAAAAACTAAGTATTTTAGATACATGTTCTGTGTGATACTATCTATCAGATCAACAACTCACTAGGACCTAAGACCAATAGACTTACATCAATATGATTTTTGTTATTGTACAGGTATAGATACTGACCAAGTCCACTGAGTTGGGAAGCTAAGGAAAAAGTATACATTCAGTGGTAGTCAGGATTCATACATCATTTCAATATGTTTGCAGTTTTTTAGGGGCAGAGGGAGTGGTATTATTTTAATGGTTTGTATCCTTTTCTTTTAGTTCTCTAACCTCCATATTAAGCCTAAAATAGCCTCCAGTAGTCAGAGACATTATCTCACTTAACAGAAGGTTTAAAACTAGTAAATGTTGTATCACACATTGATATGTATCCTTTCAGATGAAAGTACATCTTGAATTATTGGCTAGCATTGATCTAGGCAAGGTAGTTTAAATCTGGATTATATAAACGATTTACAGGATATGAATTGAGTCTGGGTGGGGAGGCTGTACGTTATGTACTAGAAACCTACAAAAAGAATGGTTCTGGCCATTTCAGAGAAGAGACAAGAATCAGAAATTAATTGTGCAGTGGAAACAGGGAGAAAATAATTATCTGGAACTCCCTTCTAACCAAATCTCAGTGAAAATACTGAGAAAAAATGCATATACATAACTCTTATTTTGCATGGATTAGCCTACTCCTTGTGCTATCTAGAGATCAGTGTACCCACTTTAATTTTGTATAATGAACTTATCTCAAATTTTTTGTCCTTTTACAACAAACGTCGTGTGTCTCTGAAATGATTATAAAGAAGACTGTCCTCTCAGGAAGTAAAGAACAGTTGAAGAAATCTTAGATACAGAGATTTAAGACACCATCTTTAGGGCTGAGTGATTTGAACACCACCTCTGTTTTCTGAGAAGGCATACCAGAAATATTTTTTGCCCTAAGAATTAAGGTCAGAAGAAAAAAAGTTACTCTTAATAAGGAGTAGTAGTTAGCACCTTTCAGTTGAGAGAAAATTTAAAAAAATAAAGTCAAGTATTGACATTCAAATTTGCCATCTTGATAGCAAAGAAAGGCTTCTCTTCACTTGGTGTTTGATATTGTCTACTCTCACAGAAAGTATATTAGATCCCAGCTCTGAGTGCTCTTTATTTTAAGCCACATGTTCTGGTTATATTGTTTATAGCTCATGTTATGCTGAAGTGGAAGCATGTTATATTTGAAGAAGTCTCTAATGGAAGCAGTTCAAAGAACCCACAGTGGCTTCAGTGAGCTCTGAAAGAAATTTATTCATGCTGGAAGAATTATAGCTTATGCTTTTCTCTTGTTTCTCTATCACCTTGTGCCATTTACATGACTGAGGCAAGCTGCCTTAATACAATGCTAGTTTGGTTTCCTCACACAGACACACAACACCGTACCCAATTCTGCATTCAGCATTTCATGCATTTGTATTTGTATTATTGTAATTCAATTCTTTCTTTTTTTCTCTGTCTCCTTTTATGAACTTAGTAAACCATGATTGCAGCAGTAACACTTTCATACTGGTTTTCAATTTGCAATTGAAAAAAACCCTACAGAAAATGGATATGGAGTTGTATGAAGAAGCATTAATACCTGCTGAATAATTTCCCTAAATAGAACATTGATTTTTGCTGTACGGGTGCCAGACAAACAAGAACAAAAATATTAATGTTCATATTTCAGTAAACAGGGAGGAGTGAAGTGTAGAGAATTGAAATGAATTTAAAAAGAAAATATTATGCCCTCAAACTCACACTGCAGAAGACTTATCCCTATCTTGATTTGATTGACTTTATATCCATGTAGGCGAGGTATCTTGAACAAGCACTTGCTGAGTCCAAGACCAAAAGGAACCCCTTATCTATAGAAAAACAATTTCACTTTCCAACCCATTTTCAGTCCAATACCTTGTTTGTTTAGGAAGAACCCAGAACACAAAACTTCTAGACACTGCTTGTAAGTGGTCTATATAATTTGTTCCCAAATTGTTTGACAGAGTGAATACTACATATAGTATATTTTATTAAAAAGGGAGTGCCTGGAAGGAGGACAGAATGCTGCTTGGGTCTCTCTTCTGCCTGCTGCAGAGACTGATGGAAGGAGGGAGACAACTTTCCCTTGGAGCAGCTGGAGAAGATCTGAAGAGAGGAGGAATGAAAGAGACCTTGGAGAGGTCCGCAACACAAGTTCAGGAGGAGAATGGACTGTGTTAGAAAAAGATCCCATGGCAAAGGGCTTGACAAGGAGGAAGAATCCCTTGTGAGCAGTGATTTGTGCATCACTGAAGACTACTGGTTGGAAACAATGAAGGAGAAAACCATTTGGTGGTCATACTTGATAAAGGAAGATAATTTCCATACACTCTTATTTAGTCTCAGAGTAAAGCATTGCCATGTTATAACTTGGCAGTTATGGATGATCATACAAACTTAGGGTATACCTGTTCTGTCTTGGTTTAGGAGGGAGGAGGATTTTCTAACTCAAGCTGAAGAGGAGGATGAAATAGTATTATTACCTTCAGGACTGCAGTCTGACTCTCAATCTGACCAACCCAGCACACAGACATAAAAGTCACCTCCTTACTGCGACTCACACTGCTCTCAAGTGTACATCCAAGAGCTGTATTAGTCTCCTTCCCCTGCAGTGCTGCACTGGGAGCTCAATACACACTGTGCATTTCTGTTGCCTCTGATCCTTTGCAGTGTCACTGCTCTTCCATTTTTAAAGAACTGTACGCATTTCTTGTTCCTCAACACAGACCTTTCAGTCTGTCGTATTATACACATTTTGTTTGAAGAAATCCTTCTTGTCAGGCAGTCAAGTGATTCATAAATGTCCCAACTTCATTCTCATTACCATGATGTCAATCTTCATAGCATCTACAGAACTAGCAGCAGGATTTGTATTCTCAGTCACTAACAGAAATGTTCACAAATCTTTGCAGTGTGGACATCTGCACTGTAGCCACCTAAATTTGTCTGAATCTGACTGAATTCCATCTCAGTTTTCTACGCGTTTTGACTTCATGGGTTTACTCTCTAAGAAGTGTTAAAAGAACCTGTTTGTGCTTGGAAAGCACTTTCTAAGTCCATAGGACCGAGCATACAGCTCTAGATATTCCTAGACATGATTAGTTATCATGTAAATCATGTTATTCAGATTTGTGTCTTTTTAGTTTTTGTGGTTTGAGCTCAGTGGGCAACTGAGCACCACATAGATGCTCACTCACCCTCTCCCTCTGGGGAAAAGGGAGGGAATTGAAAGGGTGAAAGGAGACTTGTAGGTTGAGATTAAAACAGTTTAATAATTGATATAAAATAAAACAGTAATAGAAAGTACAAATAGGTAATGTACAATTTGATTGCTCACCACCTGCTGACCAAGCCAGAGGAAGCTCAGACAGGATGTAAGGAAACAGGTTTTTGCAATAACAATAATCATGAACAGGAATTTATTGCCCAGAGAGGATGGGATTTCCACCCATGGATGTTTTCAGTACCCCACTGGATATGGGCCTGAGCAACTTGGCCTGAATTCAGAGTTGATTCTACTTTAAGCAGGTGGTTGGACTGCAGATCTCCAGAGGTTCCTTCTAGCCTGAAAAATTCTCTGACTCTAAATCCAAAAGATAGAGACACCCAAAGAGTTCAACCGCTCTGCTGATGTAACTACAAGTCATTGATGCACCACTTCTTTTTCCTTGTCATCACTTCTGGAGATTTTACGTATTTCTGTACATGTACCACTTTCTCAGCTAACTTTGCTGGTTGCACATTCCCTACCGTTAGTAGGAGAGCAAGGTAACTTGACAAAGAAGCCAAGAAAAGAGACAAACTATAAAAGGCACTGAAGGTAGGAGTGCAAACAGCAGTTAATGGCTGTCTCCAAAACTCCCTTTTTAGATGCTATATTTCATGTTGCAGCCAGAGACTTGCATTTTTGTTAACTCACTATGTTCAGTGTAGTCATGTCCCCACGTTTGTCCAGTCTTATCCATCTCTGGAAATCCTGCTATAGATTCCTGGCTTTCCTTCTGCCTTATTGACAGTTCTCCTCTTCCTCCTTGGAAGAAAAAAAAAAAAAAAAAAAAAAATAGAATCCTTACATCCATTTTTCCTTGCAAACTCTGTCTCCTCTCATTGACTTTCAGTGCCACTCTGGACAAACTCTTCTGACCAGCTCAGGAAAATGAAGAAAGGAGGTGGGGGTCGGGTTGTTTATAATATTGAATATCACAGGAAAAAGATTGCTAAATTTTTGTTCTTTGTTTGTTTGTGGTTTTGTTTTGTTTTGTTTTGTTTTTTTTTTTTCCTTGCTGTATATTCTCCAGTTCTGCTTTGTGGCTTCTCAAACACAATCCCACCTGACTAAGACAGCATTAAGTGCTTTATACTTTGGGAGGGGAGAAGGGAGAAAGCAATTCTAAAAGTGTTCTCACAGTTGTATATAACTGTGCTTCACACTGTGCTGTCACAAAAAGGAAGGAGTCTATTGTCTTCTCTCAGTGACAAAGGTAAGACTACTCCTAAGCCACTGAGAAGCCCATCCATCTTGGGCATGAGTATGATTGATAAGTAGAGTAATGATTGCAGAAGAACCACTGAGAGACAGGTTAGAATGAGCGTGTAGTGAACATGATTTCTCTGAAAATGTATGGTTTGCTTAGAGTTCCTCTTGAGTAACATGCAAGCCAATACAGACAGGCTAAGGGTGGTATATATATGTACCAGCACTGTCTATCCCTCTATCCCTCATCTGGGTATCCCAACTAAAGGCTATTTTTCTGCCAAAACCCCCCTTATTCATCTCATGTTCTTAAGATCTGAATTGTTCCAGTAATGTTAGTAATAAATCTGCAGAGAAAGACAATTAGATAGAGATGGAGATAGATAGAGATAGAGATAGATAGAGATAGAGATAGAGATAGAGTCTGTGTCTGTACATATATAAACATGTTTAATATAAATAGAAAAAGAACGATAGACATATTTATTGCCAGGTTATCTACACTGGTGAAATTGCTTAACTCTAAGAACCCATGGAAGTTAAAACTTGAGGTACAGTAGATGACTGGTTTCACTAATAAACCCCACTTCTGTTAATTACCTAATTTAATTCTTGGAACATATCTATGAGACAAGGCTGAGTCAGGGGAAAATGTGAGCAGGGAGGTGCGTGAAGGATATGATTTTACTTTACTTGGGGTCTTTGGCAGTGACTTCATAGTCATGTAGATTTCAACTGAAACTGTATAAAAATATGGACAAGAGACAAAACCCCTGGGTTTAGTTTACTGCTTGCAGGTGTCTACAAGGGATCTAGGTATCTAACAGGCATTTATGATACAACTTTACCCAAATATGAATGTGTAGAACCACATAGGAATCTCAGCTGCCCTCCTGTTGTTATTTCAAAAGGGAACAGATCTCCTTTAGGGTTTGTGCCATGTCTGCTAGTCTCATTTAGGAGTCTGAGATACCTGTCACAATCTCAAATTACCTTTCACACATACCACACACTCAACTGAATTTTATACAGTTTTTCCTACAGAAATAGAGCTTTGAGTTTTGATTCAGTTTCCCAAATGTGTTAACACCATTTGAGATGCCCCCAAGTTGCCATTCCAGAAGGTCCTGTTTCCTGTACATTTCTTTGTCATATCTTCAGGAGACCTGTGATCTTCTGAAATAGAAACTGGGGGACAGCTTATTTCCTTGAAGGCATCTTGAGTGGCAGCAAGAGCTTACTTGTAACATGCTTTGTATTTGCCTTTGGTAACACTGTACAAGTGTGATCTCAGACACATCATCTGAAAGTGCAGCAGAATTACAGCAAGGATGACATGAAAAGAGGTTTAAATGTTGAATTGGTATATACAGAATGATAGGTGATTTCTGAGGCTATGCTAAGAAAATTTGGCTCTAGGGGAGCAGCAGAAAGCTTTTAGAGAAATTTCATCTGTTTTAGTTGATTACTGTCTTTCTGCACTGTGAATTAGATAGATTGCTGTCCTTACTGTGCACAGCAGAATAGTATTAAGGTTTCAGTCAACAGATCCCCCAAAGACTTCCCAGTTGAATTGGAAAATCTTACTGTTGTCAGGCCTGTGTTTGATTTTTTGTATGAGTTGAAGCACTACTTATCTTTGCAGTGAAGTCATATCCCATCACCTTTGATAGATTTTTCTGAGTGCCACTGGGAATAAGATTAGGAGTCTGTCCCCAAGAAACAATAGCCCTACTAGCGCCTTATACAAAAATTTGCACAGATTTCATACTGTAATTCTGTTTTAGTGTATTTTCCTTTGTATGAAATAGTATGGGAAGAGTGTAGGACTTGTTCTCTAACGTTATCTGTATATTCACTCATGGAAGCAATACGTGTCATTTTGAGTAACGTAAAAACCTGTTTCCCAGCTGTATCTAAATAAAATGGAAGAATGGATGAACTGTGGATCATAGAGCATACCAATTACTAGCAAATATTTGCTCAGAGAGTTAGGACTAATCCAATTCCAAATATTCCTTACGAAAGACAAAGAGACAGGAACCACAACATTCCAGAAATATAGAGATTTCTTCAATAGTGAAAGCAACAACACAGAAAGAGCACTCACTTATAGAAATATCCAACACAGGTAAAGAAGTAGGCGGACTCAAGAAGCAGAGTCAACGGAAAATGAGTAGCAGGTTCTGAGAAACTATTCAGAGGCAGAGTCAGGGGGTAATTATTAAGTGCTTTGGTACAATAGTGAGTCCAGGGGGTTAGTTTTTTTTGTGTTTTTTTTTTTTTTTTTTTTTTTGACCACTATTTAGAATATGTACAATTGTGCAAATAATAACTCCACAGTTTAATATTCCAGACTGTGGCTCAGTCAGAACCATCACTGAATCACCTTTGAAATTCAAACCATTCTCTTGAGAGGCTAGAGATATATATCAAACTGAATCTGATAAAATTACTATGAGATTGCTTGAATATTTCTTTCCTTTAATCCATACATCTCCCAGCATTTTATATCACTTGCTGACTTGCTTTTCTCCCTTCTTTTTTTTTTTTCCAAAGAATGTGTGCTCACCAGTTTGAATACACAAATGTTCTCTTGTTGCTCTAAACACATCCCTTCACTTGTTAATAGATTCAAATGTTTGCGCTCCTGATGGTTTTTGTTTGCTCTTGATTCAGTCACAAAAATCCGTGTGTAGCAAGGAGTTTGAACAGAGCATGCAGCTGTTTGCCAGGCAGATAAACTGACACATCATAATTTTGTGCTTTTGGCATCCTCCTTTGATTTAATAGTCATGTGGATAGCATGGATTTATAAACAAGTACTTTAAGGGCTCGAATCCCATTTCACTATTGATTTTCCCTTCTTTTTCTTTTTTTTTTTTTCTTTTTTTTTTTTTTTTTTTGTCAGACAAATTTGTGGACTTTGAAACAACCTAATGCTATAGCAATTGTATCACACTCAATTTACACAGGGTTCTTTTACTGAAAGACTTGGTAGTGGTTCTTCTTTATACCATAGCTGAAATGTGCTAGTGGTTTATGAGCAAATAAACACAATCTAGCCTTGACTGTTAAACTGGAACCATCCCATACATAATCACTCTAACTGAGCACATGATTGCATTGTCTTGTTGGTAGTGTCTAGGTGACAACAGACTGAATCCTGATTTGGTTATGCTGGACTATGGTGGTGTAACTAAGAGCAGAATTCTACTCTTGGGCCTAAGAGTTTAGAAACATGCAAACCCCAGGATTTTTCAGTAATTCCTATGGATTTGTTTATCTTAACAGAAAATACAGTTTACAAATTGATTTTGTTGCAGCTGCACGGCAAACATATTATAGACAAGAAAGTAATCTAAATGCTAGCTGACAACAAAAACAGACGTTACAAACCTGTATTTGGAAGTGTCAAAATGCTCCCCAAAAGTAACCCAGTTGCACCTGTGGCTTGGGCTAAATAGAACCCTGTGCAAAACAATGTCCAGATTGTGCATCAGTACTAAGCAAAGGAATAGGATATATATGAAATTATAGGCACATCAGCATTTCTTGGTCTTTGTGACCACAACTGTGTTCCTCTATTTGGTGATTCAAGGGCTATCAGTAAGAATTGGCTCACATCCTCAGCCTCCTTCCTTCTTGCAATACCACTTTCACTTCCCAAGTAATCTCTCCCATACATATGATTCTGTGAGATTCTCAAGATATGACCAATTCCAGAATATAGGAGGTCTGAATTTTGCAGTCCAAAGTTCTACTGATTTTTTGAGAGGGATAACCTTGTATTATCCTGGCATACCATCATTCAACTTAAGAGGATGCAAATTTGAGCAAAAAGCTAAGGAGATACACCATTTACATGGTTAAAATTATAACCTGTAGGAACACGCTTCAATGCCATGTTATTTCTAGAAAGATGGAAAAGGGATATAATTAAAATACAATAAGAAACAACATGTGCTGGAGATTGTTGAGTTTTTGCTTTGTGTTTTTTACATTTGCCCAAAGATGAAACCAGAACAAAATTATATTTCCTAACCAAATCAACAAAAGGGGTTTTCTTGAAGCAATTTATCTGCTGATACATCTTAAACTGTAGCCACATCCTCAAATGGCAATCACAAGAGGTGGTAATTTGCTTTCTCAGCTTCCTTTCATGAAATTTTTCAGCGCCAGTAGGGAAGTAAATGTTGCCTATTAGTGTATAGTATATCAGTCCCTCCATCTCCACTCAAACACAATCAGAATAAATAATTACTGATACAGTATGGTAACAGAGCTGTGCTGTGTCTCACAGCGAGTAATTGTTTAAATATCTCCAAACAGTAAGAACTCTCTCCAGAAAGCATCAGCAAATTGTAGTCTCACTGTGAAAACTGAGCACACAATTTTCTGTAATTTTATCAGCTCGTCAGTCTCCACAGTAAATAAACATTGGCAGCAAGTTGTCCCCAGTCCTTTAGGGTCATATTCAGCCTCTAGATGTTTCAGCTCTCCATTCCTCCTCATTGAGAGTTGCATGCCTACGGAAGTCACAGTGTCTAATAGTAAGGCATCTATTCTTCATGTCTGGAGAGAGAAAATTAAGGTAGAGCTTTGAGGGTACTATATCTCTGCTCATTTGGAGAGTGTATGGTCGTTATTAGTTTGAAGGCACAAAGCTGGTGTCATTCCTGTCTGAAGTGGCTGCCTAAATTTTCAGGGAAATACAGGATTTCAACGAAATGCATAAACACAGGTTCAATCTGTTGTAGATGAAATTAGTGCCTTAGAAATGCTGGGACTTAGACTCCTTATATAATTGATAAAAAGTTGGACACTTCCACTGTATGTCTTGGAGCACCCAATTTAGGAAAACCACACATACATTGAGGGCTCCTGAGGCTCAGACAACTTTAAGGCTAAGACAACATTGTCATCTCCCTGAAGCTAAGCCCTCATCTTCCTCCCAAGTTCAAATTCTCCTTGCGTCAGCTAAGCAATCACAGAAAGTTATTCTTGTAAATAAGCATTTACATGACCTCTTCCAAAGCATGGATATCCACCTATTTTGATCATGGTCATCCAACAGTTTTTCACAAGACTGTTGAATGTAAGTACAATTCCAAAAGCTGAACTGCCTTGAAATATCAGTAAGCACCCAAAGGGTGATGATTTATTCAGGGTTGGATCTGCCTCAGTCAAGCAAACAACTAAAACACACATTTAATATCAGTAAGATGCTGTTGCACTGAAAGGAACTGTACAGCCTCCAGTTAAAACATTTTAACTGATGGGTACAGCTTAGACCTCAGCATGTCTCTAGATTCAACTAGTAACTGATTTTCTAGACTGAAACCTGCATCAGTTTATGCCACTGAAATACTTTTTAGGCTTGGACAGAACTTTGTGTAAACTACCTCCTACACAGCACAGGGCCAGTGAAAAGTGCTCTAGCCACTGGTTTAGTTCCTTCAGGAATGCACATTTACCCATTTAGGAAAGAAGAGGAATACTACATGATTATAAGATTGAATTCAGCTGATGAACAGGATTTAAACTTTAAAAATCCAGCTCAGTCTTCATGAAAGTGTGAGAAAAGCACCTAAAGATCATACATATGTTTGAGGAGTTGTATACCCTGACTGGGGATGCCCATGTCATTATTCAAAAGAATTGTGGGAATTTTCTTGGGAATTGGATGTTCCTATTGGGAACAGGAGAGGGTACAAATTTAAGGGGGAAACTCCTCGGTCATTGAGCTGTTACTGTCTGATATTCCCATGGAGTGCACAGGGAATGGGACGTGGCATTGCCCCAGCTCTGCACACTGCAAACAATGGCACCACACAGTAACAGAAACTTGAGCTTAATGCTGCTCATTTCCCCTGTACAACTTTATACCTTTTATTTTTCTGTGTTCCTCTTAAGTATCTGTACCAGTTCATGAATGTCTATACTTCAGCAATACCCATAAATAACTAAATCTGCACAACAATTAAGATTTTATGGAATTAATTTAGTCCCTGTGAATTATTCATGTATGCCATGAAAGGAGAAAATGAGATAGTTGGTTTTAAGTCCATCATATTAAGGATAACAACAAATGTTTGGCTTTAAACATGCAGTTTCCTGAATTAAGGTTCACTCTGTGTTATCAAGGTGACATTAAAAGTGGCCATGGGTATTTGAAAGCTTTACCACCACATCAATTTAGATTATTTCCTATAACTGAAGAAGTGTGAGAAGCTCTGAGATGACCACACATTTTGTGTAGCTGTCTTTGCATGTTGTACACACACATCTGCCCGCATGAAATAGCTTGAATCAGCAGCCACACAACTTATTCCAAACCTACATTTTCATCACCAGAGTAAGTAACACTGAAGTATCCTGTTTCTTTCTGATTCCAAACAGTACAGATAATGGCTGTTTACTTTGCCTTTAAAGAGAGTGTAGTTTTTAATTTCTTCCGGAACAGTGTCATATATCTATTAAAAGTAAAGATTACATGCTTATTCTACAGAAAATAAAAACTGAACCATGGGATTGTTCTGGGAGTTCTCACTGTATTCACCATATACACAAAATAAATAGATAAATACACAAAAGACAGAAAGAATACTGATGAGACAGCTACTTATACTACAAAATTATCTCTCTTACTCCTAGTGAATACCCTCTTCACAAGAGTAGTTTATTTCAACCTCTTCATCTTCCTGAAATGAATCTGTAGTGAAAAGCAATTATAGTGAATATTTCCCTATTCCCATTGCTTCTAAATATACCTATATTAATTTGATGAAATTATATTAGTTAATATATTTTTTTTTCTCATATATTTTCTTGTATATATGTTTGTGTGCCTGTGAGTATGTGTGTGTGTGTGTGAAAATTCCCCAGACAGGGCCAGATTTGACTACCAGGATGCTTGCCTCTGACAGCAATTGGGAAAGCAGTTGTAAAGATGTCTAATCCCATTTCTGGGACTGCAATGACTGCTTTTCATGGAATTACACAGGGAATACTGACATTTCCATCCTGGCCATCACAGAACTACTTAGGAGATCAAAATATATCATTTAAGCCAGCATCATGGTTCTGAGGATGCTGTTGTCTCAAGGTGTCCCTGAAGAGTGCCCATTACTGCAGCAGCTGCTGAAGGAAGAGATTTTACACAGGGGATACAGATTGAGTTGAATTTAAGAATCCTCTAAGGATTTACCAAAAGCAGCTTGACTGAAACTGAATGGAGGGAGAATTATGCATAAGTGTTTAAATTCTGACTCTCATGAGGAGGACCACAGAGTGAAATGTGGCATTAGGAGAGGAAAGATTTCACTTACAAGTGCTAAATGAGTATGAAGGTAGGGAAAATTTCTCCAATTTTCTTGAACATTTCACTTCACAGCTATGTGTGGTTTAAGTGGAGGTTTTCAGGTATGCTGCCAGAGCACTGAGACTTATATGGCCCCAATATAAAAGGTATGTTTGGCTTCAATCTCATCTCAGCAATAACATTAAAAGTAATGGCTGAGGGCTTCTAAATTGACTGAAGATTGAGGTAGAAGATTCGTATATGACTGTAGTCCTACAGATCTTATAGGCAACTGGGTATAAAATATAAAAATTTCTAAATGCCCCTATGAATAGAAAACAAATTGTTTGATCACAGTTCATATGTCCTTGGTCACCAGAAAATGCAAGTAAAAAAGCGAGGAGAAGCGATATTTTAGATTATGTTATATGAAGCAGTATTACTTTTACATTAGCAAGTAAAAATGCTGAAGAAAAATTATGGGAAGGATGTGACCTCTCCTACGATTTACTTATTCAATATTTACAAAACATACTTGAAAGGGCTTTTTTACAGCACTATGAGAGGTCTAGAAATGTCAAAAAGCAATGTTACCCCAGGAATAGAACTTACAAGGATTTCCTTAGATCAGGAAATGCTGCTAGGGCTCAGTCACTCAAGTAGCCCATGTCCCTGCTCCAATCTTCAGATCATTTTTCCTCCTCAGTGTTATAAGAGTATCTCAGTGGTATTCTTCCCTATCTCAACAGTTTTGGGAAGTCCTTTCTTTGGAGTTAGGTTGGCTCATTCTTAGGCATCTTCACCTCATTGTGTTCTGTAGACCAAGAACAAAACTTCTCTTGACTGTAGTCAGGAAAATCTAACAGAGAAACATTGATCACAAAGATACTTTCCTACAAGTTTCACAAAAACAGTAGTCTGAGTAGAGAAGGCAGTTCAAATGTTCATAACTTTGTTCCTAAAAACTTTCATGTGTTAACTTCTGTAATTAAACATGGCAGCCTGCATTTCACTGTCAAACTCTACATTAAGAGAGTGAGATATATGAGAAAAAATTCTTTATAGTTAAGCGGTTAATCAGCTGAGAAACAATTCCATAGAAACTAGGCTTCATTAACTCTGCATCTCACAAACTACTGGAGTTCAGTTTCCTTGATTTTTTTTTAAAGTAACATTACTAGAACATGACGTTTCTTCATTTTACTTGTCTTTTTCCTGTTGAATGTGGTAAAAAAAAAAAAAAAAATGGAAAAGGAGAGAAAGAAGTTAAAAGTATAAGGGAAATTAATTTCTCTTCTCCTGTGAGAAAAACTGAGAACTGGTGGCCATTTATTTCTGATCATTTTGTTGTTTGTGTTAAATATAGGGCTTTTAAAATCAGATGTCATGGAGTCCACTCTACCTCCATGCAGCTGCCAAAAATATTCCTGTTTGATCTGCTTTTGTGTATTTTGGATATTTGCTCTAACACACCAATTTTCTTTCCCAGAGCTATTCATTGGCAGTATTCTGCAAAAACTGCTGAGGAAAAGAGGGGCATTTGAGAATGGATTTTTTATTTGTTTGGGTTTCTTTTTGGGTGGGAGGGCTTGTGTATGTGTCAGGGACAGAGCAGGGAACTGTTCATTTCTTCTTAAGCACACTCTCTGCAATGACTGTCCTTTTCATACAAGGCAACCACACAGAGAGGGAAATGATAGAAAGTGCAGAATTAATCCCACTAGAGTCCATCGAAGAGTCAGCTGTATAGTAGGTTCTTTTCCTGGGAAATGCCAGATGTCTATACATTCAGGAGTGCAGAAATTACCATCGAAATTACGTGTTTGTCCAGCTAAACAGCTCAGAGGCAGAAGTGGCAATCACAAGGGGTTATTATTAGATGCAAGGGATGGTCTCAACTCCAGCCAGGGGAACCCAAAGTATTGGTGCAAATCGGCTCTGTACAGACTGATCCTGTTGTCCCTGACTAAAGGACTTTCACACAGCCCAAATTTGTTGCAATTTAGTTCTCCCTTTTTTTGACCCACTTTCTAAAAATTCAGGTGTGATTGAGGGAAAAGCTGAAACTAATAGCACCATCTACTGGGTATATGACATAATTGCCTAATAGAGTTAATTTTGAGCATTAACGAATAGAGAAAAATAACAGATCCTCAGGGGTATAGGATGCTCAAAGTCTCTTTCCCATAGACTGGGGGGGAATCTGAATTGAGGGAATCTAAACTACAAAAGGAAACCAATTTGTCTCTGTTATTTTTCTGAAAACAGTCTAGACTACTCAGCATTGCTGCATTTTGGACAATTATTCTTGTTGGGGCTAGTAATGCAGATAAAAATGACTTTTGAAAATGGGGAATGAACAGCTGTGTCAGGTTTGTTCAAAGCTTTGCTTTCAAATTCAGGTTACTTTAAAAATGAAGTAAACAAACAAACTAAAAACAAGCAAACTCAATCAGAATTTGCCTCTGTTGTATGGTCTTGATCTAGTTCCATTAGAAAGATGGGGAAGCTGAGAAAAAATAAAATATATTTACAATGAAAAAACTCTTGGAAGCACTGTGCTCCATGCTCCTCTTACCTGGGTTTGAAACATTAGCTTGGGAGGCTTCTTGAAGGGTAAGCACAGACATCTATTTTCATGAGATACTTATTATCTAAAATTAAAAAAGCAGACAAAAAGTATCTCTTATCTGGAAGGCCAAGGGTAGGCATAAATTGAAGCAGTGGAGGAGTGTTGATGGTTTTTAAATACTCATTACCAGTCAGTTGACTGTCTCAAAAATGTAGTTTTGTGAACCTCCTTACAAGGAGCTTTGCAGATATCAGAATATTTTTCTCAGTGCAGATTCATACATGTAAAAATTTTTGCACCACTAGGCTTTTTTGGCAGCAGTCTATTTGTGTGGTAAAAGCTTCTCATCATCAAAATAAGTCACTGAGCATTTTAATCCCTGTTCGTGCCATCTGAGATACAGACCTGGAAATTCAGACTGACTTCTACCATCTCCCATCACACCCACCAAATTCACAGTGCCAGCAATTTGCTACAATCGCATCCCTACCACAATGAGATGAAACCAAATTTCTTTTATAAGCTATTTCTAAATGTTAACAGTATTATGATATTTGAGATATAGTAGTGTAGCTGCAGAAAACAGCAAAAAACTTTAGTGTGCGTAACATGAAATAGCACAATCAAAATTAAACTCACATCTGCCTTTGGCTAGAGGCAAAACACCAGAGCAGAAAAATGAGATCTGAGGAAGCTGTGATGCTCCACTGACAGACAAGAGCTTCCTCAGGAGGAGATGAGACATCTTCTGAACATATAGAAAAGCAGCACTTTTCTGACAAAGTGAATGAGGATGCAGATCTGTTTGTTCTTGCTCAGGCTTCTGGAAAAATATATCTTATGCTGGCTCATTTAGTTCTTCTTACCTTAAGATGAAAGCAATCAACAGTTAAGTCCTTACATTACTACCAAAACATCTCTCATCTTGGCTTCTTTTAGCAGATTCTCTATAAGAACACCCAACCCTCCCTTGTTTCTGCTCTGAAGAGCTTATGATTTAAAGAACAATCAGGTTACCTTCCTCTTTCCTAATTCAAAACCAGACAGCTATCTCAATGACAACAAAGTGTATTGTACTTTAAGAAGGTTACACTTTGTCATTGCATGCCTGCTTGGGGAATGCAGCCCTCCAGAGTATGGGTGGTTGCAAAATTATAAACATTCCCTTCAGGGCTGTCTGATGATCCTTCTGAAGAGTCTCCCACCTGCACAGGGCCAGAGCCAGGGGCAAGTAAAAGAGGACATTGGACACCATCTATAGGACTCTTGAAATGGTACACTGGACTCAGTTGATCGTATCCTAAGATAGCACTGACTTCCAAATTAAGAGCAGGGTGGAGTACCAGACTGTTGTGGTTTGAGCCTACTCAGCAGCTAAATGCCACACAGTCGCTCACCCACCCTCCCCCAACTTGGGAATGTGGAGGGAATCGGAGGGGCAAAGGGAGACTCGCGGGTTGAGATAAAAACAGTTGAATAATAGTAACAGAATAATACACTGACAGAAGTATCAACAGGTAATGTACAATACAGCTGCTCACCACCTGCCAACCTCCTGCTCCCAGCCAGCGATCCCAAACACAAAGGCACCACAGCAACACTCCCAGAGGTGGCAGCCTCTCTCAGCCCTCTCCTGCCTTTATATAGTGAGTGCATTGTCACATGACATGGAATATCAGCCAATCCCAGCTCAGCCCTCCAGCTGTGTTCCCCCCACCCCCGCACACAGGTGAGGGCACTAGGACTTGGAGAGCCCCTGGGATCTCTGTGCTGCAGCACTCTTCCAGCTACTAAAACGAACAGGAACTCTATTCCAGCCCCAACCAGGACACAGACTCATAAAGGAGATGATCATTCATGTAGCACCGTGCTTGGTTTTTTTCTGGTTTGTTTTTGTTTTGCTGTTTCCATGGAAGTTACTGTCATTTGCTGTAATCATTTTAACTTTCTTCATCCCTGGATTTCAAGGCAGGAAATTATACTAAAACCCCCTGGAGAGGGTGATGTGATTTTCAGTCTTCAGTCCTCAGTCTTTCTCCCACATTCAGCATTCTTCACAGGGGAAATTGATACTGAAGTGATATTTTAGTGATTTAAACAGTATCAGATGGGTTTTGCTAGAGAAAGAAAAATCACAGGTAGTAATTTACCCTCTTCAAGAACAAATCTGTTCTATGTAAACAATAGATTATTTCAGGATTTTATATAAACTGATTCCTGGTTAAAAGGATTTCCCAGGGGTCCATAGTGAATGGAGCATTAGCACTCCTGGTGTGGTGGGAGAGATTTTGCAATGTGAGAGGAACATCTATTTTGTTGGATCACTTATTTTCCATCCACACCTGCATGGCATTTTACCCTGACATAGCTAAAAAATATTAAAAAGAATTAATGTTTTTGAATATCAGTTGGACTATATGTCTGTAGTAGAATCTGCCACTGCACACAAGCATGGAGCTTCCCTTAACAAACGTCAAAAGCTCGGTGACAAAATAAAATCAAACTTCTACTTTGCAAAATCTTTAAAAATCCTTTTGAGAAATGTTCTTGTTCACAAAGCTCTAAGAACTTCCCATCCTGGCGAGACTATAAGGGCAACACAAGGGAGTCGTGCAGATTACTGACATATACACTGGTTTCTCCCTCCTGAAGAATGACCTTGCACTTCTCCCAGTCCTCCTGCAATACCTGTTGATTTTGTATTTACCAAGAAGCTGCTTGCTATCAATCCATTTATGAATCCAACAGGGAATATTTGGTCCAGAATTATAAAGCCACAGCAACTTTTCAGATCATCGATGATGGTCTTGATCCCATCTAAAACTATTTCTTTTCATTGGGAATGATGAAACAATTCTTATGGCCAAAACCTGTGGTCCTGGAAAGCCCAAATGATGTACTGTGTAGAACACTTATTAATAAACTGATCAATAGGAACATTAGCATGTGTTAAAAGTGCCTAAGTTATATCCTTAACTCTTGGATTTTGAGGGGGAGGAATTGGTCTCTGAAACAGATCTGTAGTTATGGTGGCTAAGTACTAACACAGCTACAGATGATTGTCCCTTGTGACCTTGAAGCCTCAGTGAGACTCTGAAGTTTTGACATAGATAACAATTCTGTTACAACAATAGAAGGAGGAGTGAGTGTATTGTACTATGTAAGAAAAATGTCCTTGTCTAGGTCTGCCAGCAGCACAGTGCATACCTGAGGCCAGGAATTAAAAACGAGAAGAGAGGGATTCTTCTCATCCTTCTTCCCATTCCCAGCTCCAGCATCAATCCTTATTCAGAGATGATCCTGGAACAAGGAAAAGGGAAGAAGGAGAAGGAGGAAGATTGAAGCCAAACCAGGGTCTTGTCTCTGTCTCCAAAAACCTCTCAGCAATGCCAGGTAAGAAGAGTAGGCAACTTAACCCAAGGATTCAAGCCTGACCTTAAAATCCTCTGTGAACACTCCTCTTAGAGCTATGCTCCACTGAGCACCTCACAGCCTCTTTTGGCGCCTACATGACTGTCAGTTAGGTTCTTTGTTAACACCATTGCCTTAATTCGTCTATCAAACATGCTGGATTTCATCTGCTGGTCATGTGAATGTCTTCTATGTCTCTGACTGGGCACCATCCTTTAAAACTATGCCTTTAACAAAGCTATTCTCCAATTTTTAACCTTATCTTTAACACACTTAGATTGATTTAGTCCTCTTCTGGCCTTTGAGGTCTCTCTACTTTTCACAGTGCTATAGGTATTGCTTATTTGAATGTATGGTTTGGATACATTTCTTGAAGTGTTGCTGCAACTTCCCTCACTGATCCTACCACACTTTCTCGTTAAATCTGCCATGACATTCATTCTGCTGTTTTCAGGTGTTTATTTTCTTTCAGTTTTGTCTAAATATTAGATTTCCCCTGGCATGGACTTAGCCCACACATCAGCATCTGTCAGTGTTGATGTAGATGGTGGCTCAGAGATGCCTCCAAATCAAGGGAAATCTGTATATATTCACTGATGTACTGCAGCTCCATTCCCTAACTCCTGCATGTTGTATTCATTATTCTGGTGGATAAGTGAAAAATAAACACCAGTGACTGGTTTTGGTGGTGAACCATGAACAGTATTATCTGAGAGCCATTCCAAGATATCTGAGCCACAGCTACACTGTTTTGTGACTCTCTGCTTGCCTTAAACTAAACAATATGGCTCATAAACCCAGAAGGAGCTCACTGTTTTTCCCAGTATACAATAAAGAAAAGCATGTGGAAACCTGCTCCCTTTTCCAACATAGTTGTAGTCTCAACAAAATGTTGAAATGGGAGATCAGGAAAAAAAAGTTAAGAATCAAGTTGGACAAGGTTTACAGGTATGTTAGAGAACTTGGGACAACATAATTAAATTTGAAATTTCAGTTAGGAAAATCTGGGATGTATGGGTTGCCCAATAGACCAAGTGCTGCAAGTAGAATTTCAGTTGGTTCCAGTAGACTGGTGGAATTCAGGACATTTCTGACATGTGCAGAGATGGAATCACACTCCTTTCCCAGATGAATCACAGCAATCCAGGATTGAGGTCATTGACAAAACAATCTGGATTACTCCTGGTTGGTGAATAAAACCAGTACATCTGTTCTCTGCAATAGTAATCCCCTAATCTCACATTAGATGTATAAAGCTGTAAAAAACAAAAACAAAAACAAACAAACAAACAACCAAACAAACAAAACAAAACAAAATAAAATTAAAAAAAAAAAAACAAAACAAAAACAAAACCACAAAACTAAAAACCCCACAAAACTCTCAAAGTATAAGAAGTAATTTCATTTAGAAATAGAAAATAATATATTCAGTCATTTCTGTTCTTAAATACTCCCCAGCCAACCGAACAAAATCCACCTGATACAATTTCAATCATTTACACGCAAAGGTTTTTCAAGGTAATTCTGGGTGATGTTTATCCTGAAGGTAAAAACTATACCTTGCAATGTAGCCTCTTTTCACCTTCCTCCTCTCTCCCCATCCTTCTCTTTTCCCCCTCCCCATCTTCTCTCTATCATTCTATGGAAGGGGGCTCTGATTCTTCTTGTCAGAACAGCCACTGGAATGGGAGCACAATGCTGAGACTTATTTTCCTGTTAAGTAATAACTTAAAATAATGTGAAAACATGACTAATGGCAGGTTTTCTTGGTGTTGGGTCTTCTCTTTTTCATGCAGACCAGGGTTTAACTAGGAGGTTTCCAAAACCTGGTCTGAAGTACACTCTGTACCATGGTTACCTCTGAGGCAATGCCACCTTAAGTCAATGATACCTTATATACACAAAGGATGGCTTTCATGCACGTTCTCGTCAGTACTTCCTATTAGCTGACTTAGTTCTTCCATCACTGTAGAGCAATTTTAGACCTCTGATGCCTAGTTCATGCATTCTACTACATGGCAAGAGACATAAAAGTTAAGCATTTACATGGTTCAGTGAACCTCACTCCTAGAATGTTAAGCTTACTGACTCTGAAAAGGTGGCTCTGATGCCTTCTTTTAACATAAAAAACAGAGCACATTAAACTCTTGCTTATTGCTCCAGTGGATTTTAGTGTTGTGGGTGGAAATCAAAGCTTTGTTACTAGTGTAAATATGGTGAGAAACCTCCACTGTTACTGTACTGTATCCTCTGGGCACACTTTCTCTAGGGCTATTCCCTTCTTTTTTCCACAGGGTCTATGCCAGCCCTGTCGACACAGCATCTGGATGGCTTCCAGTAGAGGATTAACAGCTGTCACATGGCTGCTTTCTATCTTGTTCTTGTGCCTGAGGAAAACCAGGCTGTCACCCTTGCACAAGTACCAGATCTGATTTAAATCATAATTTCCCAGAAACAAGATCACTACTTTTGTATTTAAATTAGTGTACAGAAAATTATACTCTACTAAATAAATCAATCTTTCTTTCTTCTCTCTTTTTCTCCCCACCTTCACCCCCTCCCTCCCTTTTCCCTTCCCTCCTTTCTTCCCTCCCTCCCTTTATTCTCTCCATCCTTGATGTACAGATATGAACTGCATTGCCTAGTCTACCTTCAAAACCTGTTGTAAGTTATCATCATCTGAGTTTCCACAGAAAGAAACAGCCACATAGTTATTGTATGTTTAATAATATTTGTGGTAAGGTAATTACACACAATGGTAAACAAAGACATTTCTAAATAGAGTTCTGCTAAAAGATGCTGCAGGACTGGGATGGGAATCTGGACATGTAACTGTCTTTTTTCCTATTTTTCATTTTTTTTCTCCACAAAGTGCTTCTATGAAGACTGCAAGAAAATAAACTGTTCCATTTACCAATATAGCTGTTTTATTAAATCAATCTTCAATCAGCCACAAAAATTAAATGTAATTCACCCTCCTGAGATAGAATTGACAGTTCAGGAAAACATTCAGGGCTGACAACCAACCCAGGGCATTAATGCATTCCACCTTCTGCAGTGTGCTCTTTCTTCTTGAAAGTCGCCACCCCTGACCTGACCCAATTTGAAGAAAAACATGCCCTAAGTCAGCCTAATCTTGAAAGCAGGCATTGCAGCTCTGATGAGAGTGACAATTTCTCAGGGAGAAAGGTAAAACAGGCTGATTTGTCCTGCCACATGAGCAGCAACTGCACACTGCTAAAGCAACAACTGACATTAGAAGTGTGAAAGGGAAAAGCAGGACTTGTTCCCTGTCTCCCCACTCATGGCAGTTGTCACAGCAATACAGAGGTGTCAGATGACTTTGGATTCAACAACAGCAGAAAAAGAAGTGGAGAGAATCTGACAAGGAATTAGAAATTGGAGTATAACACATATTTTTTGTTTTCACCACACCTTTGTGCTTATGTCTGTGTGTATGTGTAAGGGACAGAGAGAAACAAAAACAAAACAAAACAAAAAAGACTGACACTTTTTTCTACTTAAAGCTTTACCTAAACAGACCTCTTGAAAACCTACTCCCCCTCACATCTGGTATCTTGTAAGAAAAGTGTTTTCCCCTCACAGTCAGATCTCAGAATTAGTGCTCACCAACACAGCACTGATGACCAATCATGCATTGTCTATTCTTTATTGAGCTAGAGTCTTTACCATGCCAATATTTTTATATTTGAGTAAATCCTTTTGATTTTTTATTACTCATTTCCTCACACACTCACTTCCTCACAGTTTGCTCTGGTTGTAGTCTGCAGCATTCGACAGAAATAACACAAAACTTCCAGCACATCGGAATCAAAGAGTTTTCTCTGAGGAAAAAACCAAACCAAACTAAACTAAACCAAAATCAGGAAATAAAGCCCTCTGTAAAATTCCTTTTTTATTCCCCCCATAAGAAATTCATGTCACACATTTTTCTTCACTCAGACATTATTGTAGTTTGGATGGAGAAGGACCAAGTATACTTCAATATCCCATTCTTAATCTCCTAAAATTAGGTTATAATCATCAGTCAACAAAGTATCCTGAAGGGAAGGGGGGGGGGTGGGGAGGAGGACACAGGCAACTCAGTTGTTTCATTGAAATTCTTGATTTTTGTATTAAAATATTTGCATAGTAATTGAATTTCTTTTCCCTCTTTCACAAGGTGAGTCTTAACCACATCATAAAAGTCTTTCTCTCCATGAGAAGGCATAGCAGGACTCTGGTATTACAGGTATCCTGTATCTGCTAGGCATGGAGAGCAGAAGAATTGAGCCTTCCTTGCAATTTGTTAGAGGGTTTCAAACATTGAATTGCCAAACCAAGTGAATGCTGAGAAGAGATGGAAATGTCTGGGAAGCCCGGAGCTGAACTCCCAAATCTTTGACAGAATTACATTTTCAGCTGCTTTCTAAGCACTCTCTGTTTTGCTACTCTCTGTTCAGGATAATTACTTTTGCAGGTCCCATTTCTCTGTTCTTAACTCTTCATCTTCACTGTGCAGTGAGTCCAAGCACCTCATTCAGAGTTGTGAATTAATTTAAGAGATGGGGACCCTGAATCTCTTTAGGTGCCCAATGTTTATTTCCACATGCTGAATCCTGGAGGAATGATTTCACCTTTACTCTGCCCTTACTAGGAATACAAACAAATTTAATCATCTCTAAGACTTCAGAGGGCACCAGAAATATTTAAAGCTGTACAATATATTTTCTCATCCATAATTTTTGACAGAATTGTACTGGTTTGTGGAGGTGACAGGAAAAGAAAACACATCTGATACTGGTATCTGTCTAGAAGAAGGCAGTAAGCATTGGATTCAACACAAAACTTCTCAGAAATATATGTCAAACCTCTATTACCAGCACCACCACCAGCATCCAGCATGCCTTTTCTGGGCTCCTACAGGAGAGCAATGCTTTCTACTGCTCCCAGCTATCTGCTGCAGACTTTATATGTCCCTGGAGGAGGTCATCTTAGCCCCTGCACTCCTTGGTGCTGGGAAACTGCCTTCCCATGGACTAGGAGAGGACTCACACCCATTTCACAGGTACACTGACCTCAGCACCAGTCCAATACTACAGAGCTGGCATGGGGGGACTGAATTTGCACATGGATTTAGGTTACGAAGGAGGTGGGACAGCACAGTCAACTGAAGGGAAAGCAGCAGCATACATAATTACACGAACAAATTGATGCATCCCCTTGCTTTTTGACCCAAACTGTCAAGGATCCTGCAACAACCAGCATGTAATTTCTCCCACTAACTGACTGTAAGAGGCAGATAATATCAGCTCACTACAGACATGAAGCTGCTGCTTCTTTCAGATCATAATTTAATTAAATGGGATTTTCCTAACAAGCACCTTTTTTTTTTTTTTTTTTTTTTTTTTTTTCCCATTAATACAAAGTAAAGGACCCAGGGCAGATCCCACAGGCTTCCAGGCTTTAAGGACAATAACAATTTAATGAGACAACTTATGTTGTGTTTATCCTCCTGCCGCAGGCACAAACACTCCACGGGCTCACAGGCAGGAGCTGAACATGGAGCCAGCCCACCTAGGACTCAAGGTGCAACTCAGACCTTTTCTGTGAGACGCATAAAAATCAGATCCAAATTAGCCTGGGGCTTTTTTTCTGTTGTGGGTTTAACAGTCCTGGATCTTTTTCAGACGTATAACTCTTTAAGAACCTGGCAAAATTAAAAATGTAGGTTATTTTGCCAACGGCCTCCATCCTGCCTCCCTTTCTTCTCCACAGAGAGACCCTCTGCTATTTATTTTCTATGTCTGAGGCTTCGAGGGAGGTTCTTCGGAAAGTGTGCCATGATTTTAAGTTAATAGTGCCATCTAGTGATGTAAGGGACATATATGCCTCTGAGTCACCAGGCACAGCTGCAATGCTCTGCATCTTCCACGGGAATTAATCATCTTGTAGAATATTTAATAATGTCTCTGTGGCATCAGGGGGACCTGTCCCAGAGGCAGGCAGAGTCCACAGGCACTCCTGACAGCCACCCTGGAATTGGAAGCGAAGGTAAGGAGACAGTATCCAGAGCTTGGGAAAAAGGGAAACCCATTGAGATCTATATGTGAGGTTTTAGGATACTCTGCTTAGCATCTATAGGAGTGGGAGAAGGTAATGGATCTGAACCTGTGATGCCCTTAAGTGTTCCTTGTACATATATACATCTATATTCCACATATATCTATGGAAATTTGTGAATATATAAATCTATATCTCCCCAGCAGCATATATAAATACCTGTTGAATCCTCAAAATATAGCAACTTGATTCTCAGAGGCTTTATTTCATTTATCTATTTCCAAATTAGGGAAAAAGACACATGGACACACACAGAAGTGACCAGTCCCAAATGACAGCCATATATACATGCATGATCATTTGAAGTATTTCATTATGACAACATAACTAAATGTATGCAAAACCTCAGGGACTTTTTAATACACCCCAGAATTTTAATTTTCAGAAGTAAGTACAATGAAAGTTTGTTCTCACTCTCATTGCAAAGCCTTTTCTCTGTACTCTCTCCATGTGCCATTCAGAGGTTGCCTTTGTGCCTGTCCCTTAAGATATGAATAACTACCTGAGGACTTTTTTTTAAGCCCAGAGCATGCAATGACAACACTTTCTGTGATTCATTTTAATGAGAAGGCAAAGCACTATTATGAAGCCAGACTCCAAGCAAATCATTCATTCCAGCTGCTGAAGGAGTATGCTGGATGACACATTTCTGTGCTGCCTTATAGCTGAGGGAGTGAAATGGGGTACAAAGTGTTCTCATTTTCCTGAATAAAACATAGGAAAAGTGGGTCTTGAAAGAAGGTCTGCAGGGATTTGTACTAGTATGCTTGTGCCAAAGGTCTGAAAGGAGACCTGTATGTTCATTTCTTGGCTTGTATTTATTCTGTACCTCATGTTTTTCAGTTTCCCCTAATGTGTTCCAACAGTTGAAACAAAAAAGTTCCTTTCCCTGCTCATCACTTCTTCCTGGCTTTAGTTACTGGTGGCATTGGTCGGTTTGTTTGTTCCCCTCTGACACTTCAGAGTTTACCCAGGGGTGCAGGTGGGATGTGCTGATGACAGGAGCGAATTGGGAATTCCTCCAGAATCTGTATGACATTTCTGCAACATGCACTCGGGTTTGAAATTATTTTCAGGCTGTAGGCAAAAGGAAATTTGTGGGATAAAGCTCTGAAGACCTGAAAAGTATGGTTTGCTTCTAGAATCACATGTGAATTTTTCCTAAATCATTTCTGGCTTTTGCAGGAGGTGAGTATACTGGTAATACCCAACATTTTTCCTTTGACACATCATGTTTGGAGATTTTGGTCTTTCACTATAAAATTTAAGTTTCATGTAGACAGTTTGAAAGTATTTTGTGTCCCAGGGTTTGAAGTTTATGTTCTGTGGACCAAACATTAATTGTATTTTTTCCTGTGAGTTTGAGAACTGGACTTTATGACCCCAAAAAGTCGCCTTGTACTCCTAATATTGTTTTCCTTTCCTATTAGTTTTTTGCAACATTGTTTTCTTTAAATCTTAAAATAGCTATGGCATCTAGCTTGAAACCAAGTTGAAAAACTAGGATATGATCAAAGAAATCCTGCAGATATATATCTAGGGACTTGCTTTCTGCCTCTCCCCTCATCATTTGTTTCCCAAACTGCAGAAAAAAAAAAAATACATTCCTGGAAGACTGCCTGAAAGGCTCATCTAAGGAATAGAACATGGCTACAGTGAGGAGATTCAGGATCTAATTGTTCTTTGTGTGATTCAGCCAGGGAAATTATGTACATATGTGACACACAAAGGCTAACCACAGTCCTAGAGACTCTAACAATCCTGTGGAAGAACCTTCATGCACCCCAATGTGTATAATTAATTACACAGTGAGCTTGGGTTTTAATGGCTATGTGTATCTAAAAAAAATACCTCTCAGTTATCCTGATCAGTGGTTCTGTTGAGTGCAAAGATCAGTTTGAAAGCTCTGATGTTTTTCGGATGCAGGAGAGGATTTCATGCCATTCTGAGTGCCATTTGCCTGCAGATAAAGTATGTCATGACACTAATTATAACCATGGAGACTACATAGAGACGTCAGGCAGGATTTAGTTTGCCTTTGCAGAACAGAGAATGTAGGACCTGCACTGGTGTTCAGGTATCTGAGATTTGCATATCTGGATTTTCTACAGCCTTTGTATACAGGTTGCCTGACTTTGTATGATTTTTTGATGGGATACTACCTTCAGTTTGCTCTTCAGAAAGAATATCAGACTAATGGGTTGGTAGTCAAATGTCTGGAAGCATGTCAGTTCTGTGACTGTGACACACACTGTTCTTATTCCTGAATGTCATGTGTGTGCTCAATAACTGTGGTTCCCTCCCTTTCTCAAAGTACTAGTGTCAGGTTTCAAAAGAGGAATGTGCTGTCAAGGACCTAAGTGAGATAACACTTGTGTTTGGAGAAGTAGGTGTGAAACATGTCTACAGAGATGAAGTCACTTCTCTAAAATACAGAGCACTTTTTTCCTCTGTGCCTGTGCTTTGGCTTGTTTCTTTCTGTATTAAACAAAAGATAAGGGACTGAATGTGGTTCCTCTGCACAGTCTTGTACATACAGACATCCCCCTTGGGTTCTAGGAAAGGGGGGACTAAAACTATGTAGTCAGAGCAAACCAGCAGCGGAGCAGCTCGAAGGCCAAAACTCAGACCCAGGCATTCCCATTCTTATCTCAGCTTGGTGTGTGCCACCACTGCTCTGCACCCTGCAGTCCTCTCTGAGTGCAAGACAAGCAGTGCCATGTCACAGGTTACCTTATTATCTTTTGGGAGAGTCACACTAATTCACAGGTCTAGTCAAGGACTCTCATTCTCACAATTGACTAGTGGCCATTATAACTTGCAAGTCATACTATCATGACCTGATGAGAAAGAAAAATATCTTTTTCACAGGTCTGCTGGGTTTGTAGGGGTGATATTTCACCAACTGCCTCTATTAATATGGCTTAAACAGTAAAATATCCATCTAAGATAATATTTTAAGACGGTTATACTCCTGACCTGTTTTCAATATCCGTCTTAGGATGAGATGATTCACCCTCTGGAGGACCATCTCTCTGTCTCTCAGACTGCTGAGGAAACCTAGACACGTAGCTGACATCTGCTGAATGAATGTGTGTGTTTATCGTGCTATTATCTCCATATGATCAAAACACACTATGTTCCCTTTATGGTCAAAAGTGTCAGTAGAGTTTAGGGACATCCTAAACTTCACTGACTGTATTAAATTATCTTTGTTAACAGAAGTAACAATGCAGATTCATCATGCAGATGGAGACACCTGCACTGTAAACATGCAACAATGAGTGAGATGAACCCTGCACTTGTTTATACTAAACCCTGAATCTTTAAATGGATAATGTTAGGTGAGAGGAATCCCACTCTTCGTGGTCATCCAGAAACCATATCTAAGAGCCCAAATATTTAAAGCAGAAGGCTCTAGACAGAACAACAGTCTTTAGTTCACATTTCTATTAGGCTGTGCAGCAGCCTCATATATTTTATGGAGAGAGTGAACTATATATAACACATGTACAAAGATGTCAGAGTACTATGACTCATATCCTTTCCCATTGACTTCAGTGAGAACATGAATTACAAAAAAAAAAAAAAAAAAAAAAGAAAGCGAAACTGTAAATAAGTAAAAATCTGAGTAAACACAGAATTTGTTTCTATGACTGGAACAATAATGATCCTTTCAATAATACATTATCTTTAGATCATCAAATCATTTTTTTTTGAAAAGAAATCCTCTTTAGAGCCTTTTCAGATGAATGTTGTAAGTCTAATTAGCAATGGGTTTATCACATTCCCAGTTTATTCACAAGAGAATACATTCTGAAAGGTTTTTGCCTTTGAGCTCATTAAGATTGTATATGGCATTAGAGCTACAAAACTTATACTTTTGATTATTCTTTTGAAAAAAAAATAGAGATCTACTTAGAACAGTCTCTGACACATTAAGATTGCATAAATAATTTATTTTATATATTCATGTCATCAATATTTTGCCTCATCTGTTCTACTCCTACATACATTTATAAGAAACACCTTCATCCCAGAACCAACAAATACTACAATTTCTTTACACCTTGATAGCCCATGAAAGAGAGCATTTACTAAAGTCCTGCTTTTCGTAAGACTCTTATCCTCATTTTCAGCTATGATGCCAGACTGAACTGAAACTGAGCAGGGATACAACTCTCCCTAATTGAAACTGTTTCCCAGAAGCTTGGAAGCACTTATACAGAACATAATGGAAGGCAGTGGCATGAACAGGTATGGATCAAGAATGCAACAAAAGACCTTAGTCTTTAGTCTCAGTGCTCTTTTACCCTGTTACAGACTGTGATGTTTTTAGATCAAAATATGTGCAAAATATCCATGTAAACTCAAATCATCTGTTTATGTTTGTCATTTTCCTATCTTTATATTTTTTCCAATCTTTTCTTCAACAACAGTATGGTACATATACTACACTGTATAAATGTACATGCAGTTACAGTGACACCATATAATTCAAACTTACACATCTCTCCTAGAACGTTGTTCTGGGATAGTAAAGGACACTCTTTATTCCTTGAGTCCTAAGATAGTACAAAATGAAAGACAGACAGGAAGAGAAGGAAAATATGAGAAAGAGAAATCACTAATAGTAAATTACTTCCCTAGAGAAAGCTGTTGGTACAGGGAAATTTAAACCAAAGTGCATATAAGAGAAAAAAAGCAAAAAAAAAAAAAAAAAAAATCGCAAACGTGTCTTGCTGCCTGTATTAAGTCCCAGGTGGAATTTATTTTCCATTTATTTGAGTGGAATTGACGTTTCAGAGCATAGTCTGCCACTGAAATCACCAAGAAATTTCATCGCAAATGGGAATATAAATAAACAAAGGAAGGCATCATGGGTTAACCAGGACCATATTAGAGGACTCTACAAGGATGGACTTGCAAGCTCCTTTTAGAAGAAGTATTAAGGTGACCGTGATGGACAGCCAAAACAGAGCCAGCAAGGGTAGAGACCTGCAGCTACAAAAAGGTGCGAGCAGTACTGAGATGATGGTAATACCCTTCAACACATCCATTGTTGAGCTAAAATTCTGTAGATGGACTGGAAGCTTCTCAGAATTAGCAAGAATGGTTTGGCTAAACTGGTCTCCAACAATAGACCACAGAGTGGTGGTAAGATTTCCACTTAAAGAACCTCAAAGCCCTTCAGGAGGATTTATTTTTCCTTCATTACTTTTCACATTGCATAACCTCATGCCGGCAACTTTGGCATCTTAGGGTCCTGGTATGGTCTAAATCCTAAACACTAATTACCTGGGGAAATCATAGCTTAACTTACCTGAAACAACACAAGAAAGAACTACAGCTTTTTCACCCATATTTACCCAATGTGTTGATCCTGGTGTAGTAGATGCTGGATGGCTCACACAATTATTTACATCAATGTACTCAGAGAGTTGGAGCCTTTAGCCTCCTTTTGTGCAAAATGTCTCTTTAAATAAATTTGTGTTGCTATGGAAACACAACACCTAGCACATGAATTGTGTTGGCAGGAAAAAAAAAAAAAGCAAACATTCATTCCTTTAAAGTTCCTCAGGGTTGACCATTCCCTTAGGGAGGATCTGCTGCAACAACATCTCTGACTCATTTATTTATGTCATCGAAATCCCCACAGGAATCACAGGACTGGAAGCTCTTCTCCTGAGCCCATCTTACCTGCCACCAACTCTTTATCCTTCCCCTGTTTTAGACTCACAGTTAGTTCTGACAATTGGTTCTTCTTGATAGACTTTTAGGACATTAAAGTCATTGTCTACAGCCACCCTAAAACATATTTCTTTTTATAAACTTTACTAGTTCATGGCAATGTTTCTTTTCAAATAAAATTGAGACAGAGACTTCCAAATCTTGTTTTCTTACAGTTATCGGATGCAGTGTGGATGGAGTGACAACATGGAAGAACTTGCAGGCACCATCCCCTCATTATCATACCCACATCTCAGAACATACCCCTGTTTTGTTCCAGCAAGAAAAAAAGTTACCATACCTCCAGTCACCCGTGCAGTACACAAAATATGTGTTATGAGAGAGCGCTTATGTCCTGGGTTGAGTGAGTGGTGGAGTTTTTTGGTGGCAGGGGAGGGGGCTATCGGGGAGGCCCCCTGTGAGAAGCTTCTCGAAGCTCCCCCAGATCCAAGTCAGCTCCACTTCTGTTTGGGAAATTGAGCCAATCGGCTGCGCCTCTGCGATAACGTATTTAAGAAGGGACGTGGTGATGGGCAGTCGGACTTGTGAGGAGGAGTTGCTGCAGCTGCATGAACACCAAGGTCAGTGGAAGAACGGAGGAAGAAAGGAGGGGGGAGGTGTGCTGGAGCAGAGACCCCCCTGTATCCTGTGGTGAGAAGGCAGGGCGGCCCCCCCCTGCCACCCATGAAGATCTACTGTGGAGCAGACATTGATTTACAGCCTGTTGCTCCTGCTCAGCTGATCAAGGTTCTATGCCCGAAGAAGGCCGGGGTCTCATGGGAAAAGGTAGCCCCGCTGCTGTAATTCAGTGCTGGGAGGATTGCAGCATGCGGGGGAGTCCCACGCCGGAGCAGCTCGGGAAGGGCTGCAGCCGTGGGAGGGAATCCAGTCGGAGGAAGTTAGTGACCCATGACGGAGCAGTGTGGGGAACGCTGCGGCCCATGGGAGGAATTCAAGTCGGAGAAAGTTTGTGGAGGACTGTCTCCTGTGAGAAGGGGACCACGATGGAGCAGGAGGAACAAGTTTTGGACACTCCCCTCACCAAAGATGAAGGAAGTGGCAGCGCTGACTGCACCCCCCATTCCCTGCCCCTGCGCCACTGGGGGAGGAGGTAGAGATATTGGGAGCAGAGCTGAGCCCGGGCAGAAGGGAGGGGTGGGGGGAAGGTGTTCTCAAGATGTGGCAATGCTTCTCACTATCCTACTCTGTTTTGTGTTGTTAGTGTCTGTAATAAATGCACGTTCTTTTTTTTTCTTCCCCTAACGAGTCTGCCTTTTGCTCATGATCATAAAAGGGGGATTTTTCCCCATCCCAGTCCATTCTTGAACCCCAAGCCTGGCTCTCTGTCCCTTCTCATTGCCGGAGGGGAAGGGAGAGAGAGCTGCTGCATTGTGGTTGGCTGCCAATCAGGCCTAAACCACAACAGCTTATCAAATCTGAACAGAAGTTGATGTAAAATTCTGGAGAAACAGCAACTGATTTCTTTTAGTGTAACACAGAAATAGTGCAGGCAGCACAATGCAAGCCTGGTATCCTGAAAGCTGCTGGGATATTAATGTAGAGGCAATGGCAATGAAAGGACTGTGCTGAAGTCTTTAAAACATTAGAAATTTACCGTAATAGTTATGTTGACAGATTAATAATAAATTAGAAACTGAACTACTTCATTCTTCATTATGACAACTGCACGCATTTGATTTCATCGTGTTTTATGAGTTGAGAGCAGACACTGAAATAGCTTCTTTAATTCGTTTAAGAATATGCAGCAAGCCAGTGTCATAGACAGGAGTGTGATCTGGTAACAATATTATGCTGTTCTCTTGCAGTTAGCTTCTTCCATTGGGCTACACCTTGAAATGCACTGGCATGATGCTTTTAAGATCTTCTGTGTGCTCAGCAGCCATGCAGAGAATAAGTAGATGGGCATTTTTAGCAGGATGGGACATATGTAATTAAGTCTACAGCATTTATATTGGACAGGAAGAGAAGAACAGATTAATTTATTTCTGAAAGAAATATTAATGTAATGGGAAGTGAAAAAATGCACCTGTTGAATGTATTTTCAGGATGTCTTCGTAAAAATGGACAAAACACTTTTCTTTCCGCATATTTTTTCTTCATTTTCTATCTCCACTCCCTGAATTATATAGCATATAGTAACAATGCCAATAACAAAATAAAAAAAGGCAGCCTTCTGCAAAGATCCAAACTTCTCACACATACCACTGCCTATTTCTCCCCTCCTCTCGCCCCAATAAACAACGTTGATCTCTTTATATAAGCAAAGCTTTGTATCTCAGGAAATAGCCTGGCTTCTAAAAATCAGCTGAGCTACTTACAGCAAAGTGGATTTTATTTTATCACTAAATCGTAAAAAAGCAGGATTAAGAATTGTTTCCTTTTCAATTTCTCAGGCCTGTGCTTCAAAGCATGTAGAAGCCTACCATAAAGCATGGCTTCATTGCTGAGAGCTAATCTCTTTCCTTGGTTCAGTGGTAGGCGATGATTTTTGCTCCACTCTGAGATACTACCCTGCATTTACTCATCTCCGCTGGTGTCACTAAACAAGTTTTCTTCTTCCTCTCATCCCTTACCGCATTGAAAGGAATTCTGTCCTCTGCTCACTTCATTAGGCATCCGACAGCCCCAATCAGGGTGGATTCCTTCAGAGGAAAAAAAGGGACCATCCTAATGAAAGAAGTAAGAAAACTCTAATTTTCAGTTTGGTTCCTGAGCAGGGGTTTGAGAGATGTAGGGGCAAACAGGGGAAGAGCAGACTTTAAGGCCATTCAGAGAATGCAGACATCAAAGTCTCCCTACACACTCAGGAGCATTCCCAGCCAGACCATGCTTTTAGATATCTCAGCTTCATGTATTATACAGACTGTGGAGACTGCTGTTTGATCAGGGGGAAACTGAGAAGAAAAAGTATAGGAAACAGCCCAAGAGGGTTGTTTTGCAAGTGAATAGCTGCCTGCTCTTCTGCAGTTATCTTTGTTTTCAAGGCTCTCTTTTTTGTTTTACCAAGTTTCAAAGGATGGAGAAGAGCAGCTTTGTGTTTGATTCCCAAGTAAGGCCTCCTGGAAAAAAAAAAAAAAAAAAAAAAAAAAAAAAAAGAGCAAGGAATAAGCAGGAGGCTGAGGGCCTACTTCTGTGAGAGGGTTTGAGTTAGCTTGTTTGTTTATATGTAGTGTCCTAGTTTAGAAACATGTGAAAACAGGCATAGTATAGAGCAGAGGGGAGCAAAGCAGGGTTTCCTGCAATAATCATTGTACAATTATTTGTTGTTGCCCTATCTTGTTTCCTTGTCTGGGAAAACAGCATAGTGTACATAAGGAGGGAACAAGACTCTCTTGAATGATGAATCCTTCCCTGTCCTCCTGCCATTCCAGCTCTGCATTTTCTACAGTGTGGCTACTGCAAGGGGAGGACTCCATCTGCAAAGATTCTTGTCTTTTGCTCAGTGATGGTCTGACAGACCATTTGAACTCGAAGAACTGTTGAATGTAGATCCATTTAAGAGTCATCTCTACTGAGGTGGGTCCATTTAGGGCAAGATAACTTCTGGTTGCCCCAGATACTTGGCAATCCTGAAGAGCTACAGCAGCTAAGTGTGCCACCACTGGGCAAATATGCATCTGTTTATTGGGCCTTTTGACTCTGTCTATATTCTACTCAGGCAGTGACAGCAACTTGCTGTATTATATTGCTGATTTTTTAAAATAGTGTCTGGCATAGTTTTGGTCAGGACCTACTAGCACTCTCCAGACAATTCCCAGGCACTTAATCAGTCAATATGGGCCATGGGCCACTTCCAAGAAGCATATTAGATGCAGCCGTCCTGTTTTGCAAGGCAGAGAGTTTAATAGCATAAATATTGTCCACTCCATGCCAGTAGTATCAGTGCCAGAGGAAAGTCCCAGCACATTTAATTTAATAGTGTACATGTAGCTTTCACTTATTTCTGCCAAACAAACATTGGCTACCAATCTGAAATAATGCAAGAGCAGGGATGAAAACTGGATGCTCCCATCCTGGCTGATTATTCTGACTGTAAAGTTGTGCTCTTTCTTAACTGTTTCCCTCCTACAGCCATACACCTTGCATTCCCATGTGTGCAGTAGCCCACATTCCTCCACAGGAAGGATGGTAGGACCTCTACTCAGGCTCTAACGAGACTCTGGGATACCTTTGGGATTCTTCCTTGGGATATGGGAGATCTCCAGTGAAAGAGGGCCTAGGACTCAGATACTGACCTTCTAAGTTCTCCCTTCTGAACATTTTTGTTCAGGGTCTGGTTGGAATGGAGTTAATTTTCTTCATAGCAGCTTATATGGTGCTGTGTTTTACAATTATGACCAAAACAATGCTGATAAATCACTTGTGTTTTATCTGCTGCTGAACAGTGTTTACACAACATCAAGGCCTTTCCTGTTTTTCCCTCTGCCCACACATTGAATACATCCAGGATGCACAAAAGGTTGGGAGGGACACAGCCAGGCAGATGACCCAAACTAGCCCAAGAGATATTCCATGCCATATAATGTCATGCTCATCAATAAAAAGGGAGATTCAGGGAGGTTAGCCATTTCTTGCTCAGGAACTGGTTGGGCATCAGTCTACCCATGGGAGGTGGTGAGTGATTGCCTGTGCATCATTTGTTTAATTTTGTTTTATTTTTCACTTCTTCCACTTCTCCTTTACTTATTAAACAATTTTAATCTTGACTCAGAAGTTTTCTTGCTTTTCCTCTTCCTTTCCCCTTCCCTTGTCCCATGGGCAGTTGAAGGTACGAAGTGAGTGAGCAGCTGTGTGATGCTTAGTCACCCACTGAGGATAACCCACAACAACTTTACAAAACACAGGTGAAATCAGCACATGAAACCCTACCACAGGCTCAGTACTGTGAATGCCACACCTGGAGCTGGGCACCTATTTCCTAAATGTTGGAACAGATAACTCCTTAAATCCATGCATTCTTTTCTGGATTCAATCCTTTTTCTCTCTATTACCCCTTCTTTTTAGAAGAGTTACCCTGCAGAATTGTGGCAGAAATAAAGCAAATATGAGTTACAAAATTCTGAAAGTGAGGAGTCTATATATTCAGCTTCTATCAATTCATAACATACCTTTCTTGGATTGTTTAAAAAATTAACCTTGATTAGATGTTCAGCTATTATAAGTATTAAAATGAGTAGAATATATACAGTCCAACTCACCTGGAAAGCACTTATTACATCAAATAGTGTATGCCAACCTACCCCAATAATAATATTTGTTTGCAAAAAAAAAAAAAAATCCATAACGTTATTTGTGAGGCACATCGACAGGAAAAAAAAACACAATGTGTGCTCCCCACTTATTTATATTTTTTAAAGGACTTGGTGGCTTCTTTACTTGCTGAGAATAGTCCCACAGCAGATGTCTAATGGCACTTACCAAGGTCCTGGAGACCAAGTTGATAATAACTAAAAAGTGCAATTACAATAATTTTCTCAGAGTGCCACTGGGTAAAATCCTGCCCGTTACTGTGCACAGGCTTTTAAGCAATTTTCAATCTGTGCTTCATTACACAGTTAGCAACATGTTCTTTCTCACCCTCAGCCATTTGGAAGGATAAGCAGAAGTGGAAGGGCTTTTACCTCAGCACTATTTTCAGGGTTATTTTCCCATTTCATTGTGCTGATGAGGCTTTTCTCTCAGCGACTACAGATTGCATCCTGTTTTGGTCCCAGTGAAGTGAAATCAAACTCAAGAAGGTAATTCAATTGCATGTCTACCACACGAAAGTTGACTGTTTTCTCCTGCATAGACTGTTCCATTTCTGAAAGTTCCCAGTTACCTTTTGGTCATACTTTGAAATTACAGAGACAGGAGAGCAGAAACTGCCGGTTATTCTTTGTAACTGTTAAGTTGCAGTGTTTAACACAATGTGGTCCAAGGGTGGATGAAATTAAGACGTAATGCATTTCAGCAGCAGGTGAAATTCTACCATTGGTAGAATATTCACTGTAGAGTCTTAGTGGTTCCTTCTGGGCATAGTATTTGTCAATGAGTCCAAAACTCAGCTCTTTGAGACTGATTTTAATGGTATTATGTGCATGACTGGGCAGTAAATCATATATCTTCATTGATGATTGATTTAAAAGGGAAGTTAGACTTTCAGATCATGAGATAAAGATTGAAACTTGAAAGTCCAAGGTGTCCATGTTAAGTGACGGATCAATAATCACAGTGTCATGCAGGCATGTACATGTTTTTAGCAAGTATATTAATTTTCTTCTTTGTATACTGTACTGCAGTAGTATGGGTTGAAATTACTGTAAATAGAATTTTTTCTTAGTGGCAAAGGATTAAGAATTTTTCAAGTCAGCATCTTGTATCCACAGGTTTTCTGCCCTGAAACAAAGTGCTTTGAAAAACAACAGCTTCAATGAGAAATATTTCTTTTTAAGGTATTTGAATGACATAGGTGTCTAGACCTTTTTGAAGCCAAATAGATCTTTGATTTTCAAATAATTACTAGAAGAGAGAACTTAAGATAAATTATTCATATATTTTGCAAGTTTAAACCATTAGTATTTTTCCAGAAAAAATCCTATTTTTCTCTTGAAGTAAATATCACATTACAGCTTACTTGTGAAATTTAAGTTTGATAACTTTGAATGCTTCTATACTTTCTTCTTCACTCAGAGCTGACCATGACTGTTTTTGTAAATAGTCAATATTAGCTTCCACTCTCACTCGTTCCCTATTCTTGACCTTTCTTTTAACATCTGAAAAAGTTTTGCTGAATGGAGAAAAGTTCACTGAGACATGATGAGAATCAAATTATGATTTGGAGACACAGGTCTGTTTAGGAGTGTGATATTTGATTGAAAGGGATTTTTTAGCTTTCAGGCCTTAGCTCACTGTTATTGAAGAAAATAGTGCCCTGGAACCTCAGTTATAAATTCACTGACCGACACCTTGAGGCAAGCTCAGCTTCCACTTCCCTTTATGCTCACCTGAAGGCAGTTTTAGACCACAGTGCTTAGTAGCTGTAAGCCTTTTATATTCAGCCACATTACATTCATTGTTAGTTCATTAGTTTCTTTTTTTGTGTTGTATCATTTTTCCTTCAACAAAAATAACAAAAATAGCACTCTTCTCCCTAAGTGTTACCTCCTTCATGCTTACCGTTTTTTTTTTTTTTTTTTTTTTAACTAAAGCCAAGCTCTTTAGGTCTTGAAAGGTTTTCGTCCTCCTCTGTTTTCATATTAATCTATTTATACATTCCTGCATATCCTTACTTCAGTTAATTATTTTAGAACATTGGTCAGAATTCACCAGTGCTGTACAGTTTCTGATGAGATTTCACTAGTACCTGGTATGACAGATAAGATCTATGACCTTTTCTCTGTCTTTTAAATTAATTGTTGTGTTATATTGCCTTGGCTTTTTGTTGACTTCTGTTGAATTTTATCTCAAATTTGCAGGCTCCCCTATCTTTATTCTTAGTACTTCAAACATCGCATGCTAATCAGATGCAACAAATGGATCTGTATCTATTCAGAGTTACTTCTTTGCCTTCAGACTCGCTTCTGTCCTGTGAAGACATGCACTGAGGAAGTACAGTATAACACTCTGTGAGCAGCTCATATGTGCTCCTCTGTAGCATGCCAGAAAATGCTACAGGGGAGGAGGACCAGGTGCTTCCCACCCACCGCTTTTCTGTTCCCACTAGGAAAAAAAGAACATAATGCTGCTACAAAATCAGCTCTTCTTCCAGCCTGAGTATTCAAAAGAGAATATTTTATACATCCATCCTCCTGGAATTTTTTATATGATAGTCGCCACAGCGTAGAAGCTATATTCCTTGGTTATCTGCTACCGTCCTCTATGTGTTCACTTTTCCTCTTTACTTTCCTCTCTTCCTTGCCCTCCATTCCTTCCTTCCCTGTGAGATCCCTTTTTGTCCTGCCAGAATCATCACAATAGTTCTTTTAAACATGCATGAAGCATGAGAAACCATGAGGTTTTGATCAACTGCCTGTGATATATAAATCCTCACAATGAGGGGAACTGCAGAATCAGCCAGGTGTTTGGGGCTGGCTTCCCAGTCACATCTTACATATCCTCAGATACTGACTGACTTATGAACTTCCCATTGTATTCAAATGTAAGTCTGCAGGAAACCTAACAGCATGAGGACCAGGGCCAGCTGGGACTGTTGAACAGAGTAGATGATATAATTATTACACGGCCCTTGTAACAGCAGGGATGAGACAAAATAACTCTACTTCCTGGCCAGAAGAACAGGCACAGACTAGGTAGAGTCATATTCTGCTCTGCTGAGGCAAACATGTTATATAATTTAGATCCAGCATTGAACAACTTACAATCCTCCCCCAAACATTTCATTTGAGAGGAGTCCCAGATAGCTCTGTCAGAAAGCATTGTTATTGCTAAGCATAAAAAAGCCTCAGAAGAGAAAATATAACATGGACAATTTGCTATTCATCACAGCACAATATTGTAGAAAGTAACGGCCAGGAAAACTGAACTAACAAACACCACGGTGCCCATGCTATGAGCTTTTTGGGAGTCTTCTGCATCTGAGAGCTTTAACAGACACAGGCAGTTTCTCAAAAGCCATCAGTTACGGCTTGACGGCAACCAAATAATAAAGCAAGAGTGGGTTTTGTTACTTAGTTCTGGTTTGGCTCCAGGACAAAACCTTCTCAACCTGTTGGGAAGAGACAGTAGATAGGTCAGGCTAAGAAATATAAATATATGGCTGACAGTACTGACCTGCCTGTGGTGACAGCAGATGCAAAATGAGATTTTCGTCTCTGTCAGCTTTTCCAACCTTTTTAACTTTTTCAGATATTTTTATTCAAAAAACATATAGCTACTGCAGTGAAGAGAGTGGATACCCTGAAGGGAAATGTACCTTGGGAATAATTTTTCTCCTATTTGCATTTAGTGTAGTTGTTTATAACCCCACAAAGTACATGTGACACACTGATCAGTGAGGACATTATCCACCTCTCCCACTGGTGAAGATGGAGTGGATGAACAAGATCTTTGGTGAATTTTGTAGCCTTTTTCTTTACTGCAGAGTGAGAACCAGCCACTTGTGATCCCAGACTGAATACAGCAATACATGACATAAATATGAAAGAACATTTGGAGCTCATTTTTTGCCTATACCTTTTACCTCTTCTATCTTTCCTCATGACATAAATTTTAGCTTTGTAGCATCACAAGGTTTTAATCCCCTCAATATATATAGTGTAGGTTAAGGTTGGTTTAGTGTTTACATAAGCACAATAGCAACTAATTTATTAATGCTAACTCCTTTCAGAGGAATAAAATATATTGCCTGGTTACTAGCAAAACAGGGTAGATGTTTTTTTTAAAAAATTTAAGGGGAAAAATGAGAGAAAGAGGAGAGATCACAGTCCACTTCATCATTTAAGGACCACAGGAATTACTCAATAAGTTTAGATATCGTAATCTTAGATATTAATTTAAAAAGCAATAAATAATCATTATAAACCTAAGTCCATACTAATGCTGAGTTACTCTGCTGCTAAAAAGAAAATGAGCAGATTATCATATCTAATAAACACCAAGCTTTAACTTAAGTTTGTTTGTTGTTTTGTTTTGTTTTGTTTTTTTTTAATTTATTTTTATTTTCTGATGGGTTCTCCTGCTTATAGAAGGAGTGAGAACTTAATACCTTAGTTAATTCTATCCCTCTATCAAATTCAGATGAATTTGGACTCCAGCTGAAATGCCTAGAAGGACTTTATAAGCTTCATTTCCTCAAGAAAATAGTCTACAAAGTGGCTGAGGGAATACTGAAACACTTTTACTCTAAGAGAACAAGAGGAGCATTGATACTTCACGACCACACTGCTCCTTTAGGATTGATTGCAAACCTCTCCTGCGTACATTAGCAATCAGAGGATGTGTTTAATTGATTCCACTTTTCAATTTCGTCTTGTTCAAAGGAGGGGTCAATATTTGCACTGATTAGGGAGCCATTGAAGATTTTCTCTTAAAAGCCTTTAAACTACAAACCCAAACACTCCTGTCTAGTAGGAATATTGCTTCAAAATTGCCCCAGTGAAGATTAATCAGATGTTTAAAACATTGTGACTGATACGAGTGTTTTCAGGATCTCTCAATCGTTTTTGGTTTGTTTTTTTTGTTTTGTTTTTTTTTTTTTTTTTTTTTTGTTCCTTCTTGTTTCTTTTAGCACCAGCCTAAGAATGTGTTTCTTTCCTCTGTGAAGGGTGAGCACTGCAGAGTTATCTGACATAGTTTTGATTAATGTGTCTGAAGCCTTAAAAACCTCTGACAGTGTCTTTACTGTTTTCTAAACAAATAATATTTTCTTTATTACATGAGTATTCCTTATTAATTTTCCCTACTCCTGTATTTCATTCTACATTAGGACTGTACTTGGTCTGGCCTATGATATTGTATTTCATCTATTTGCCATATGAGTTCGAACAAGGAGGATGGTGCACCTGACCCTTGAGGGTATTTCATTTGGTTGGACCTACAAAAATATCCTATGAAATAAAAGTTAAGGGAAGCAGAGCTTTCTCAGTGCAGATCTGAAGTTGTACCACAATCTGTTCTAAGAGCTAAGGACCACTGTACAGGCTTTTATACTCCTGGAATCTGCTTCTTCAATAAACCTGTGGTAGAGGATGGGAATAAAATTGATAAACCTCTTGACTGTAAAAAATTTTCTACTCAACATACTCAATTCCCCTCTGGAGAAATAGTATTAATGAGTAATTTGCACTCCTATGGGAAGTGCACTGGACAGAACAGCATTCAGCACATGCTGCTCATGAGTGCAGTCTTAAAGAGGGAGAGAGAGTTAGATGCATATTTTGGTGTTTGGATCTGCATAATGAGACATTTATCATGTAGTGGAAATTTTCTTCCAGGATATACTGAAGGGTGTTGCAGTTTACCTCAAAGGAAAGTAGAAGAATTGTGTGCTTGAGAGTATTTTTCATGGCTTGAACTTTCCTCTTCTTTTTATTTGTTTATGAAAAAAGGGCCATATGAAAGCCTTTCATAAAGGGACTGTGGCAGTCACTATTTTAGGTTAGCTGAAAACAAGATCAGCTGAACAGAATCATTTCACTTGTCCCTCATAGCAGTAATTTCACTCTAGCTGTTAGATCCCAGCATAATACAGAAAGCAGTGTCTGTGCCCTGAGTCCTCCCTCCCTCTCTTTGGAGTAAGAGGTAATGGAAGAGAAAGAACAGGGGTATAGTGTTATCTTGTCATTTGCCGAGGAAGCCAGAAGGGCTGAAATAGTTCCACTTTAGCTCTGACATATTTTCACTTTGGATTTCTTTTCTGAAGCAGAGTTATTTTCTGTGACACTGGAAGCTGACCTAAGCTGAGAAAATTAGGCAAATGGACTTGTTCCATGTCAAGCAGAAGAGTCAGTAATATCAAGGATTTTCCAGAAATCTTCAAGATTCAAGAACACTCTAGCTTGGAAAGACTGTCAGTGTTTCTGACAGTCATTAATTTCTATCCATTTTAACAAAAAGAGAAGACACATAAATAGCTGTTGTAGTACCCTTAGAGAACAGCCAAGGTGATGGCTGATGGCAGCAGAGGAACAGTGAAAAGTTGGCCCAACTGCTGCATCTGTTTTTCCAGAGACCACCACACTGGAAGACTTTATAACAAATATAATGCAAAAAAATCTAATATTAATCTAAAATAGAAACTCACTTCTTAACTGTAACAACTCCAACAGTTGGCTCTCTACTAAATGGATTTAAGAGGATTTCAGTATTTAACTATGATTTGGCTTTTCACTGTTGCTGTTTGTGTTTATAATGTCAAAAATATGTCAACATAGAAAACATTAATGTATATAACATTAACAGAGTTGTTCTAATTCAGTACTAATCTTTCTCTGTGTATGAATCATCTTGTAGAAAAGGAAGTGTAGAATACCAGAAACCCAGAAACTTAAGAAGGTTTACAGAATGTATCTAGCATGTCCTTTCAGCTAAGCTTTAACATGTTACCAGTAGAATGGATTAAGCTTTTCAATACAAGCTCTCCAGCATAATTTCTTAACAAGGTTAAGGATGTTCAACCCTGAAGGAGAAATTCAGGAATGGAGTAGCCAAATAATAGATCTGTTCCTTTTCTAGTTCAGTATTTGCATGTACTCCAATGGAAAAATGCATCCAAGATTTCATATAAACTTCATGTCAGACAAGTATTCCCTTCTGCTGGAGGACATGTCTATATCAAAGATTCACTGGCCATTTTAATAAAAGTCTGTAAGAAGCACAAAGGTGGTATTTGACTAATGCCTCACGGAAATTCCTGTGTTAAAAACTTGATCCACTGAAATATTTTTGTTAAATTCCAGCAGGTTCTGTGCCCTCATACTTTTTGATAGTACAATAGCCTAATCTGAGCTCAGAGTTTTGTCAATAAGAAGCATAGAGTCCTGAACAGCCTGTAAAAGAAATCAGATTTATAAGAACTCAGTGGACAACTTCTAAGAAATTATGAGGTAAAGCACAAAGCAGGCCTATGGGCACTAAGCCATGTGCTGGGGCTGAATCTCCAATTTATGTGATCTGCAACTGATAAAACATAAGGAAACAATGATTCATATGCCCTTGGGATACATGATGGTGGTCTAGAAAAGATAAATTATTTACCTGAGGCAAAATTGCATATCAGAAGAACACACATCTTTGCCTTTATGACCATCCTGTTGTGCGCCTGGTTCTGTGCTTGGGCATTGGTGTGCCACCTATCTGGGGTTGCTTCTAACATTATATCCTTGGACTCTTGTAGTCCTGCCAGGGTGTACAATGTCAGTCAAGGAAATGCACAACTCATTGTGTTTGTATGAACCAATACTGACATCGTGTGGCTGCCTGGCAAGGGGAGGACACCTTTTCCTCAGGCTTCTCTTGTGACTGTCCACTGACTTTAGGACTAAAAATCCCTGTGATTTTGAAAAGCATCTGTTAGTGATTTGCAGCTTGGGAAGCCAACTTAAAAGTAACAGAATCTGAGCCTTCCCTCCTGTTTCCCTTCTGAAAATTTCCAGTGGCAAGGACCATCCTTCATGTTATGTACAAAATGACTGTGCAAGTTATTTGGGGCTGGTAATGACAACCCACTGATTCAACTGTGTAGTCAGCAGCATCTCAGCTATGGAGGACATTACATGGACATGTACATTGCTAGGCTGGATTCAGAGTTTACTGTTGAGAACAGAAGCAAAGATTTGTTGCCTGTTTAACCCTGCCAAACACTTTCCTTGTCAAAGACATTCAGTATTCAGGGAGACAAGACAGTATTCCAGTTTCACAATCACAACTCCATGTAACACAAAATGTTCCTGGGAAAGTTCACATCTAACTCAGACTGAACCAGACATACAGAGTCTCTAGTTACTATTACTGGTGATTTAAAATAGTTTCATTTTGACTAGCTGTGTCTCCCTGCCATGTAGAGAATGTTTTTATGATTTATCAAAGCTTCTTAAGGATGTTCTTTCTGAGCTGCCTGCTGCTTCTTTACAGTTAGCACAGTAGTGTGCAGCACTAGAGAGATATTGCTGTATATGTCCCACATTAAAGATCAGACAGGGTAATCCATAAATAACTCTACATCTAAAAAGCTTGTGGGAGCTTTGTATTATACAAGCAGGCAAGATGCATACAAGAGGCTGTACAATTTAAAGCAAAACGATTCTAGGATTCTGATGTCCAAGTCCATCGAAATAATTTTAAATTTGGTAGAGAAATCACCAGATCTATCTAACAAATTGATGGAGCATAATCAGATTTCCTGAGCTATTCTATCCCTGATACACAGTGCAAGGCAGACTTCCCATATTTCTATATAGTAACACCATCACTCTCTGCAGTCCCTGCAGTGAACATTGTTTTGAAACACCAACTCATATTGCTTATGGGATGAACCTCTTCCAGATGGAGGAGCAACAAATGCTATTAATGATTAATTAGTGGCTGAGTTTGAATACAAAATGCAATAGACATGCAGTAAGAGAGATAATAAGCAAGTAATGATGAAAAACATTTCCAATCTGGGTGTTACTTCTTATTTGCAATTTCATGGTGCAAGAAAGAAAAGCACAGCCCAAGTTTCATCTGTCTCTTCACATGTGTGCAATTTTGTATGAATATGAAGCTATTAGTTACCTATTTGGACAAAGACTTACAGCAGAAAAAAAATGTAAGTAAAGTAAATACTAATGTTATCTCTCTACGTACATGAGAGAGAGAGAAAACCTGTGTGAATACATCTCACTCAACTGACTCAAATTAAGGAAGAAACCTCTTTGGGGTATGATAATAAAACCTGATCAGACCAGCGTGAGCTCTCAGGAACCATCCAAGCTGAAGAACAGATTGCTAATGCCACCATTCTGTACATATCAGTGTCTGATCAATGACACTTGGAAGTATAAAATTCAGAAAGCCCTCACTCTTTTCTTGAGTAATTAGGCATCAATTTCAGCATAGTAATGAAATCAAAGTCCAGCAGACTAGTTTTGGCTTATTTGTTTGTGAATTACAGTCTTAATTGTGTCAATAGGTGCTTGGGTCTGCACTAATTCAGTGTTTTTAGTTTTAAATTTGTCTCCTCACTTTTACAGTCAATTGTCTATCATGCTATGTCCTATCTTTGGTAATGGGCAGGGAAGACTGACGTGTTTGCATTGGGGTCACAGGTTAGAGGAAAAGGAGAGAGAAATTGGGATATAAAGATTATGGGATGTGTCATAGGTGGCAGCTACAGGCCTAAGTTACATCTGGGAGAACAGGACCAAAGCCCAGTCATACAAGTTAGTGCCATGCAAAATGCATTGTGTGTTCAGGTGTGCATACTTCAACTTGGACAATCATGACAACAAATTGTGGTGTTTCTTCACTAGGAGTCACCAGCACAACACGAGAATCTGATGAAGGTATAGTTTTCTACATGCTACCACAATTTGACTTACATGAATAATAAGCTGTATTTAGCATTTTTTTTAAATAATGGACCAAAAATACCAATTTGGACCAGACATCATAAAACTGCCTTTGATTTGGCTTTCCACCATAGTTCTGCCAATGAGTCTCTCCTGACATTGACCAGAGAATCTGATTATCTGCTTATCCTGCTTGCTTTGAGGTACATTCTGCCAAATTCCAGAAAATATGCCAACTCCCGTAACATTTTGAGGATGGACAAATTACTTGTTGGGATTAAGATGAGGCCAATTAATTTTCTGCCTGTGAGAGTGGAATGTAATTATAATCAAAAGTAAAAGGGAAATGCATTTAACCAATGCACTAATTATACCCTCCTTGCTGCTGGCCTCTTTGTTATTTGATATGATTGAGAAGTGAGTCAGGAAAAAGCCTATCTATACAGGCACAGGCATAACAACACAGCTCTTTGTTGGTTACTAATCAGTTTGCAACATGAAGACAGCAATCCCCTAAATTTTGCACTCCCTCCCTCCTTGTGTCTGGGCTTCCATCAGCTCTTCCATTTATTTGCTGTCTTTTGGAGTCTCTGTGGAAGACACCTTTGAACACCTCTTTTTCCACAAGAATTGCCTGAAATACTGTAAAGATACACTAGTCAGGGCCGTAAAATTTCTTCTGGGACTGTACTCTGCTCTGCTTCACTTCCATCTTTTCCATTTCCCAAGATAGATGCTCAGTGATGGATCCCATAAGACCATACTATATATAGCACTGATGTCATCATCAGCCCGTAAATATCTCTGGGGTAAAATTAAACAAATGGACAGAGAAGGATATTTCCTTGCTAGTAGGTAAGGATAAATGGACAGTTGTGTTGCTGACATACAGCTGTGACTAACTTTCAGTACAGATGTATTTTTATGGAAATTTGTAGGGCAAAACCAGATTTTATGGCAGTAGTCCCTGTTCATTTGACTGTACAAAAAGCAGAAAAGTCCTTTCCTTGTTCTATTAATTGGTATGGACAGTGCCATAGAGACATGAAGGAACAGCAAACCCCTCCAACCCTACCCCAACTATTTCTGTAACATCCTGATGACAGTGTGCAGCTGGGTGTAAGGGAGTTCACAGTCTCAATATATGGGGCCAGAGGAACTCAACTCTACTTATGAATTACATTCCTGAAGCGTTTTCTTAAACATTAAACACAGAAGGACCAAAAAAACCCCAAAAAAGTGTTTGAGCATTTACTAATTTTCTACCTTCAAGGTTTTGCTGCTTCAAGGTCTCATTCATTTAATCTGTCAGAAAGAGCTCCATGTTAAAGGCCTTTTAGGCCATGATTAGTTTATTTAATAATTACTGATCCAATAAGTCAGAGCCGTTTTGCATTCTTCAAACAAGGACAGTCTAAATCAACCACAGTCCTTCATATAACTCATATATATATATATCTTCATATTTAAGAATATCTTTTTCTACTTCCCTTTATCATTGTCATCATGTTTGCCCCATGATACATGGACAAAAAGAGTTGAGGGACTTCCTGTCTCAGTATCAAGAACCACACAAAGTACAAACATACGGAAGCAAAGATTTTATTGACATTTTTTTACACAGAACACAAGCTACACAAAATGCCACAATAAAGCATATGTAGAAAAATAGTAGAATCATATTGACACTGATGACTATTCATTATTATTATTATCATAATCTTATTATACATGTTTCATCATAACCATAATAAATAAGCATTAAAATTTCACAGTGGCATTATAAGCTTTACATTCATGATCTTGTTTATACAAGGGACCATGTCAGATTTCTTCATTTTTTTTTTATATGATCATGATTAAAAGTAGTAGATTTAAAAATTAAAAGCCCTTTCCCTTAACCTATAAGGATCTGTCCACATTAATCCATTGACTTGATCCCTTGGAGAGGTCTGCATTTGTCTAAAAAGACATTACTTTTGAAACACAATTGGCCAACTGGAAAATTGGCCTTAAAAAGAACATAGGACTTTGCTATCTTCTGGTGGTCTGACTGTGAGATGTTGTTAATGTTACTGGCTGCCATTTGGCAAAATGCCTAGGCTGTATAAACTGCTTTATCAGGTTAAACCACTTGAGGATCTGGCCCATTATATCAAGAGTGCATTTGAGCAGCATTTCTCAAGATCAGGCCTTTAGTCAAGACTTTGTGAATGCTGTTGAGTCAAAACCTACATTTCAAGAAAAATGATTTGCATCTCCATCTTACCTAAAATGTCATGGAATTGACTCAACTTTGTGACATCAGTTTCCACTTTGTGACATCAGTTTGGTTTTTTTGATAGAAGTCTTGCTTAAATCTTGACAGACATAGTTAAAGAAAATTGAAGTGTATGGCAGCTGACAAATGTTCATTAGGGAAAGGGAAGTAAATCAGAGACAGACAGAGCATGTGTTGTAAATCTTCATGTCTTAAAAATAATTAAATAAATAGTACAGATTTTCAAAGCTCACAGCATCTAATTATTGCCTCTTCTGCCTGATTTGAAATATAATTTGTAAGAAACATAACTGCCTTAATCAAATGTAATAATGCCTCATTTAAAAGTACAGCCTCTAGTGTTACTTGAGGGAATCACTTGTACTCATATTCAGACTACAGAAATGGTTATAATTAAAAATGCCATAGACTACTCATCTCCAAAGTCCAGCCTCAGTATCAAGTTACTGTCTTAAATCTAAATTTGCAGAATGTTGTACTTACTGTTACATGCACCAGTTATATCATGCATATTGCTTACCCTAAAAAATCAGCCTTAAGTAGTAACTGGAGAATGCTATATCTCTGATGCACTGCTTTGAGGCCTGTGTGCACAAACATGGGCATGTATACCAAAGCTAGGATTTTACATCCACTGTGCATGGATACAAATGGTTAGTAAGTCCAGGGGTCAGCCTCTTGTCTTTATATAGTTGGTTTTACCAAAAAAAAAAAAAAAAAAAAAAAAAAAGAACTGCTTAAAGTTGAAATTAATCACTTGAAACTCAGCCCATTATTATTTGTCTATTGCTCATCTGAAAAAAACATTATTTCTTTTTAAGAATTTTCTAGACTTGCACTTGGTAACTAATACCCATGAAAGTGTGATTAAAGAAACTCACTTTCAGAGCTAATTACAGGAAATAGTAGGTTTTAATTCCAAAGGATATTTTCTTATCACTTAATAAAATAAGTAAAACATAACTCTCTGAAACATAGGATAACAATCTTCACAGGACTATGTTCCTGTCCACCGAATTTTATTCCCCATATCAGCTGAGGAACAGTGAAGGTCCAACTTTAGATGTTACCACTGATCAGAAATTAATCTGGCAGTGTACGGTGTTCTATTTGAATAGATACTGTACAACTGAGAAGTTATTTCTGATGACATTACTAACTTTAACTATCAAAATGTTAGAGCCTGGTTTTGAGCTACAATTTTAATACATTTTAAAGAGAGTTTCATCAAGGTTTCCAAGACTCTTAAACCAAGATAATGGTTCCAGCGTGAAAAACAGAGTAATTGTGTTTGTACATTGCATACAGGGAAAGATATGACACAAAACAAGACTTGCCTCACAAATATGTTTTGTTTGGAATATAAACCAGAATTTTCTAATTTTAAGTGCTGTAATGTAAATTTGCGCCATGGAAGAGAGGGATAAGAGAGAGGACAGGATTCACTTTTTATTTTTATTTGCCTAAATTACAGACTCATTATAATAAGTTCCCTCTAAACAATAAGAATGTCCCCTAACAGGCAAGTGTTCCCAGGTAAAGCTTGCACTGTTCATTGAAGGTAATTTTGTACATAAAGAAAGTTTAATTTTCTGATATCTCAGCTGCTTTGGCTAACTGTCTAAGCAGAAGTGGAAAGATGAAGTTTTAAGGTCAGATTTCATATTTTTTTTAGAAAGAACTTGAGCATTAATTAAGGAATTTATGAAGATGATTGAGGTCTTAGTTTAAGACTGGTTAAAAATCCCCTCAATAGTAAAGGGATTCATTGTTCAAGTCCAAGAAATCCAGTCCTGGGTTAAAATGTTCAGCATTTAACAAAGCTTACTATTAGAGACAAATCCAAGTAACAAAACATAGAAATAAATGTCAATTCTCTTCTGAACTTTGTGGTTTGGAGTATACTGATCTGTGTTTTGATTTTGACCCAATATTTTTCCAAACATACAGTAATATTCTGGAATTATTTATTTTGTTTAAGTGGATAGGGTTTGCAAAACTGTTCTTTTTGCTTTCTCCATCGTTACTGCCATTTTGGTAGGGGTATATTCTCTCACACCATAGACAGAAGGAGGGTTAATCCCACATTTTTGCCTTCTCCCATCTTTAGTCTAGCAGAACTATATCCGGACTCTTACTCACCTGGAGACCCTAAAAAGCATGACACAGTACACCAGTGAATATTCTTTCTTGGCAAAACACACACAGTGGAAAATAAACCTAGAAAACATTAAGAATACTAGTGATGATTTGGTGGGTCTTTTTCCAAATATGCAGTTGCAAAGGAGTACCATGGCTTGTCTAGATTGAACTCCCTCATACTTCATAAGGAGATTTAACAGCAGAAAAAGGAAATAGATAATTTTTAAACTGGATGCATAGTCAAATATATACAAGATTAAAATTAGTAAGAAAGAAGAGTGTCAAAGCTGATAAATCATTGTTCTATCAGTTTAAAAAGGAACGCTTGGTTGAAGAGGATGGATGTCAAGGAAAAGTAAAAAATGGTGACAAGCTTCCTCTCTCAGGAGATAGGGCAGCTTAGTTTGACATGTTGCATTGACCATGGAAACCATGGAGGTGGCAGATAACACACATCAAATTCAAGACTGCTTAGATAAGATTAGTTGACTAATGGTGTGCCAAGAGGTTGAAAAATCACTGTACAGAACAACGTTTCTCCTCCAATGAGGCAGATGAAGCCAGCAAACTGTTCCTTCATAGGATCTCTGGAGGATAAGGAAAGTAAACTCTCTTAGTTATATAAAAATAGCAAAAAGTCATAATTTCTTCTGGATTGGGACAGGTAGATTTCTACTAGCACTTATGCTTTCAGGAATGAATGAAATGCTTCTTAAATTAATTGCTAGAGACTGCCATGTAACTTGAAATATTGGGGCTTTCAGTACCAGAAGCTGTTACAATTATTAGTGTAACTCCATTTATAGGAAGCATAGAATAAGGGATGCCATCGCAGTACTTAAACCCCCCATTCCAAAAAGGAAGAGTTGTTTGAGATTGGACTTTTATGTGGAAGTTTTTTTGTTCCGTAGGGTAAGTTGTTTGTGTTTGTAGCTGATAGCTTTCAAAGACTGAAAAGCATGCTGGATTGCAATAGGGATAGTCCTATTCACTGTATCACAATTTCATATTTTCAGAAGCAGAAGCTACTTGAAGATGTGCAGCTCCATGCATGCAGCCAATGGACTTCTGCCATATATAGCTATGTGTGCAAATCAGTTTCAGACGGATGCGGATAGTTTGTTACACAGATAATAGGATCTGGCAGCACTTTGGGTGGAAGTAAAGAGTTGAATTTGAAAAGCAGAGAAATCAAGTTTCAAGGTTGTAATAGAAGTTAAATTAGTCTGACCTTTTGCATAAGAAGAGTTTATACATTTTTATTCTTCATGCTTTTATCCTGTGAAGGGAAGGCCTGACTCATCTGCATTTAAAGCAGCTCTACACTGATTAAACTGTTTTCATAAGCTTTTCTATTCTGTGCGTGGATTTCTCTTAGAGAAGTGCATATGTATTATATAGTCTTATTTAAAGAGAAGCAACAGCAACAGCTCTTTCACACAGAGGCTGTCAGGAAGCATCATGTTGTGGACCTGATCGTCACAAGGTAAGTGATCATCCTTTGTCATGCAAGGGTGGAGAAAACTCACTCCAGGCTTCTTGACTATCTGTGCCTAAAGATTAGTAATGATAAAGATCACCTCAAAAAAGGTGTGCAAAACCAGGATGGAAGCAATTAGCGTGGCAGTGAGGTGGTTTGTTTTTTTTTTTTTTTTTCCCCTTAGAAGTGATGTACAGCAGTTTAAAATGTAATCCACAGTTGTGGTATATCCATCACCAGACATTTTCAAGACTTGTCAAGACAAAAACATGGCTGACCTTACCATGATACTTGTGATAACCCTGCTTTGAACAGAGAAAATTGGCTGGAATGAATGTGTGAACACTATATACCACTCTAGGATAAATGAAATGGCAGTGCTGGATATATTTGTGAATGCACGTCCACACTGACTTCACAGTCTCTGGAGCAAATATTATCAATTGAATATTCACTGTGCCAAGAAGAAGTTCTGTGTGTAGTTATATAAAAATACAAAACAAGAAAAGCGAGTGATGCAAAAAACCCTAATTGTTCCTAAACAACTGACTGATGTCCAGCCAGTCCCTGAGCAATGGCAGCCCTACCCATCCTCCACTCCCACCCCCAAACCAATTTTATTGCTGAGTATGACTCATATGGTATGGAATATTCCTTTGGTCAAGTGGGGTCAGCTGTGTCAGCTGTGGCCCCTCCCAACTTCTTGCGCACCCCCAGCCTACTCACTGGTGGGATGATGTGAGGAGCAGAAAAGGCCTTGACGTTGTGTGAGCACATGCCTGTGTTATCAACACTGTTTTCATCACAAATCAGAAACATCCCCATTGAAGTTGCTATGAAGAAATTTAGCTGTCAAAATCAGTAGAAAATCTAAAAAACAATGACAGTACTTCAGAGGATGGTAGAAAGTAACAGCCTTTTTTGGATAGTTAGACAACTGTGTATCTTTTTGTGATGGCAAGGACAGATGGATAAATAGAAGAGGACTCATGGAAGACATAGGCAAAGAAAAGCAGGAGATGTAGTTAAATCATACAAAGGTGTCCATGTAAACTTGGGAATGTCTGGGCAAAACAGAACAGTAGCTTAGGGCAATTTAGGCTACTCAAAGGATGGCAAATTAGGGGAACCATGAACAAACAGAGCAAGAGACACAATCTTGATGTGGTCACATTTGATCTAAAAGGCAAAAACAAACCAGAGAAGAGTGAGATGTAGCTTAACAAGTCCCATACTAGGTATTTTATGACTCCAAACATTAATAGACTAATTTTTACTTCAGTGATTATCTGTGCACACAGTTGTGCTATATTTTATTAAGTTCCTAAGACTCTGGTACTACAGCTTGCCATAAAGCAATTGCATTAAAGAGTGAGAATAGGTAGGCTGGACTCTGACTCCAAGAGACCTGGATTTATACTGATTTATACCTGAAAACAATTAAGTTATTAAATACATACTGGAAATTTTGGGAAAATTTTGTCAGTTACTTAATAACATTCAACATCAAAATTGCTGAGGGCATGTATCAAAATAGAACAAAACATTCCATAAAATTGTCCATGGACATGACCTTTAGAATCTAAATGACCAGCTGGGGTAAAGTATGTTGGGCTGTTGTGATGATCATTTTTAAATGGAAATTTAAGTCCACAAAGAAAATACTAATTCAACGAGGCTGACATATATTGGCACGCCCCATGACTATTCATTATATATAGTTTCATGTGATATTCGCATAAACCTTCACAAGGGTCTAACCCTGTTATTAGTCCTCACCTTCCTCCTGCATCACCACTTAGCTATTTTAAATGCAGAGATAGAAAGGGATACATCCTTTTTTAACATGCAGAAAGCACCAGAGGAACCTACAAATTCTAATGAAAGCTTTGGTTTGCATTCTCAGTTTTCACATTATCTTGTGATCGCTTTCTCTCTCAACTGTGGCTCTTCTCTCGCAAGCCAACAGTGAAGAGGTTTGGTCAGTGGATGTTTGTGAAGTGCTTTGAAGTAAAATAGTGTTCAGTACTCCCGTTAGTAATTTCAAAAGCTCTTGCCAAGGTTTCAAGCCTTTAGAATGCAATCCTTTAAAGCTAAGAAATTTCATCTTCCTCTGTTGTACGACAGACCTGATTTTGAAAACAAATTAACAATTTCACTAAAGAGAAAAGAGTCATCCATTGGAGCCTGGGAAAAGAGACATTTCCTGCCAAATTTTAAAGGAGCCTGATTCGTCTCTTCAGTGTTTGCTGTTGATCAAAGTGTACAGTCGAAACCTATACCGAAGAATGAAAAACTGAAGAATGAAGCATGAAAAGCTAAGAATTAGGGATGTCATCCAATCCATGAATGTGGGGCCTCTATTTTTTGTCTACCTCTTAGACACCCAAAAAGGGAGTCTTATAATAAGCTCCCTGGTCAAGGAAGAGAAGTAAGTAACCATGAATACCACAAAAGCAGAAAATAAGATCACTCCTGCACACTTTCACTAGTATCTACATCTCATCATTGACTATATAGAGAAATTAAGAATTTATTTTAGTAGAAAAAAATAATTTTGCAACTAATTTTTAAGCACAAATTAGGTGATTAAATTAGACAGGCTAAATTCTATCCTCAACATAGAAACATATCCAGAAGTTTCTCCAGGTTTTATGCAGATCAGCATACAACTATTATCAGCAGATTGAAAACCACCCCCTTGAAAACCCTCAGCCCAGCTGCAGAAAGAACTAGCTCTCCTTCATCTACTCACACTTAGTCACTACTGCAATTTCTTTCCATCCATCTTCAATAAACAAAACTTCCATTCCAGAAGAGATTAAATTCTTTCAGAAGTGGAGCTCAATGGGCTCTAGGAGCCCCAAAATAGAGGAAAAATTTCACCCAGTTATTAATAAAGGCATGATATCCACTGAATTGTTATAACTGCACTGTTTTCAAGTGCTGAAAAGGAAATGGCTACAAGGACCAGGTGTTATTTCAAAACAGTATCCCTTCTTTTGCCTTTGGGGTGGGGATAGAGTCTCATAAGAGTTCCAACGCTGTGTGGAATTCATATGATCAAGCATAGGTATCAAGTAAGTAGATAGCTAAATCTGATATCCTGCATAGACAGTGGAAAAGAACAAGCTTAGAGAAAATCAGACCAGGAAATTAAAATATGTCTGATAAATCACACCTTAAAAGTGCATCTTTCCTTGCACTGATGATAAAAGGAGTTAAATTCCCCTTATTAGGCCACAGACAGACATCTACACCACAAATACTTGAAGTTCAGATGATACTACTCTGTGTTGAGTTCTTCAATTCTTTATAAGGAATTTTTTTTACAATGAGGGTGGTGAGATACTGGAACAGGTTGCCCAGAGAAGTTGTGGATGCCCCATCCTTGGAAATACTCAAGGTCACGTTGGATGAGGCTTTGATCAACCCGATGGTTGAATACAATAAAAGAAGAAAAAGAGGAGGAGGCTATTCTGAGAATCTTAAATTGAATGCTCAGCTAGACTGTTACTGACAATATTTTCCACAGTGTTCTGCCAGCATAAAGAAGATAAAATACGTGTCTCATCGTTTTACAGGAATGACATCTCCCAGATTTTTCTGAGGCTCCATAGAAGCTCTTTTCCATACTCCACAGGGAGCAAGTTGTATGGACCTAATCCAACTCCATATACAGTCCAACTCCAACTCAAAAAATCAGACTCTGAGCCATGGAAGAGTATTATATATATAGGAACGTGGAAAACTTTAGGTATGTTTATCCATCAGTCAGAGCACTGGTAGCAGTATAGAATGTGAAAATGAACATACTGAAAGGCCCACCATCTTCTGCAGCAATACAAAAGAAACCTTTTCACATTTCCCTTCTCTTACAATCATACAACCAGAAGGCTAGGAATGTCATCTCGTGTACAAGGCAAGGTAATAAATCACCAATTTGAATGTAAGAAAAGCTACACTGGAGCACTGTCAGATGCAGTACGCTCAGGATTGAAGATGTTGGTGTGTGAGACTGAAATAATCACAGTTTTTACAGATTGTATATATATACACACATGCAAACATTAGGCATGTATTTATATGTAAATTAACCTCTCTCAATGTTTTTCAAAATTTTCTGTTGGCAAACTACTGAATATTTTCTAAAAGAGGAGCAGACCCTAATACAGCACATTGAAGCTTGCTGATGGTTGAAGATTACTTTTATTTCTTGTTTTTCACATATTCCTTGGAAGTGTATGTCTGTGGCTCAAAAACACTGCACTGCATAGCAGCTTGACCTACATGTCCCATTATATTTAAAATTCTGTAAAAAAATTACCAAGGAAGAAGTAAGCTGTGAAATGTAAGTGCAGCTGGTACTAAAATATTGAGGCCGAAAAGTGATAAAGACTTGCCAAACAAGAAGCGGGAACCAGAAATTCTTGATTCCTGACAGAATTTATTTGTTAACTGGGTAAATCCGGCTTTTAGCTTTAAACTGTCGAGGTATAAAAGGGGAAAAAAAAAAAAAAAAAAAAAAAAAAAAAAAAAAAGAGAAATAGCATCTACCTATTTAATTCAAGTACTGAGGCAACAGTTAATGTTTAAAAAACATATCAATATTGAAACACATCATGTAATACTTTCTATATAATTTCTGCCCCTCAAAGGGGCAGATGACTTTTAGGTACAATATACCTTCGTACTTTCAGGTGATATTAATTTCTCTCTTTTTTTTATTCCTTCTTTTTCCTTCCTATTTTAAAAACATACCTATATTATCAAACCAGACTTGTTTTTTAGCAGCCTTTAACAATCTGCTAGCAACTCTTGAATTAATTCTGTGTAAGTTTTCTACTTTTCTTCTTTTGAAAAAAATCTAGTTTTACTTTTTGCATGCACAAATATTTCCCTGTGGTTGAGAAATCTTTTGTTTTCATTTTCTAACTCTCCTTTTTCAGAAATCTCCACTATCTTGATCTTAATTTACTGATGAGAATCTTGGTGCCTGAAAACACCTTTGTCTTTTTTTTTATAGTTTTTGTCACAAGATATAGAGGGCTGGTCACTTATGTTTTTAAACAAATTATATTTGTATTTAAAAATTGCCTACCTTCCAAACAAAAACAATTGTGAATAATTATTCTCTTTCTCTTCTTTGAAAAAACTGCTGTGACATTGAAAATTTATCAAAATGTTATGAAAATGTATAGAAAGTTATTGACATTTGTTGCTTAAAATCTGATAGCTTTTTCATTTAAAAAGTAATGAAAAATTGAAAAAAAAATTAAAAAGTGAAAAAATGGGTTCTTTTCCAAACCCTTAAAAACAACTCGGATATCTTTGTATAAATAAAGTTTTTAAATGTTTCAACCAGCTGTAACAATATAATAATTAGGACTGTATATAGCACTGCAAATGGGCATTAGTAAAGCATTAATCGAGCTTTTCAGAGAAGACTAATAAGACATCCTTATATTTTTTAAGATTTCCACAATCTTTACCATTTTACGTCTCCAGCTTATTTTCATCTGATTGGGGTTTTTTAGGGGTATTACTTGCTAGATTTTTAATTCCATTTCAGAGTAATAAATGTAAAAAAAAATAAAAATTTGTTGGGGTAAATCTACTTAGATACAAATGTAAAAGTAAAAATTGTACCTCTGAGTTTATAACAATCACAATAATGATCTTCTATAAATGTAAACAGAAAAAATGTTAACAGATGCCACTGATATTTTACAAGTAATCCAATAAAGTCCTCTTGGTCTGTCAGCTTCTAACTTGAACAAAATTCTCCCCAACTTAAAGTTGTTTGCTTTTTTTAAAGACAAATATCAAGATTTTTTCATTCTATGTTAAATATTTAACTCTTTTCCATTATTTGAATGTATATATGTTACAAATTATTACCAGTAATGGAATCATCCAAATATTTTCTTTCAACAAATGGAAACATTGAAACTTTCATAAATGTTTTTCAGACTTCTCAGTTCATCACAAAGGGGGTTTTAACCTGAGTTCATATATGCTTGTTTCCTCTTGTGTTAACTATCCCAAAAGTGCTACAAATGTATAGCTTTACTAATACATAAATAAAAATTAAATCAAGGACAGCCAAGTTCCTGGGTTAATATTCAGCAGAAATGGGAATCATATTGGTCCAGTCACATTTAGAGAATTAACAGCCTTAATCTGATTCTGTACTTCAGAACTGTCTTTATGTGGACAAAGAACAAGAAACTGAGGAGGAATATTTATTTCTTCCAAAAACACCAATATTTGGAAGCTTGAATGCCTTAAAGCCATAGCATTTTAGTCTCTGAAACAGAAATGGAAATGGAAAGTTTGAAAGTCCCACCTGACCTCATTTCTAACACTACATTCTTTTGTCTAAGGGATTCTCCTCCACTCAGTTAATATGTTTTCTGCTGTTACCCCATACTTCAGGCACTATTTGAAGTAGTTGAGTCCTGCCACAAGGAAAAACTTCTCCAGGAAAAGTTCAGAGTCCAGCACGGCAATGTGTGCAGCCCGGCCTATCAATGTGTTGGCGGTGTTTGGCAGAGCATGGAACACATTGTGTCTGATCAAAGTGCAGTCCTTCGCCCCGATCAAAGGCTGGAGCAGGTTGTTAATCATTTCTGCATAAACAGGACCTGCAAAAGAGTTTAGATGTCATACCTAAATGCCAAAGTTGCCAGATGCCCTCTTTCCTTCCAGTATTGTTTAATTACAGTTACAATGAGAAGGAAAATGGAAGCAATGCCAAAATGTAAGAGGTAGCAGTCCATTCCAAAGATTTTCCAAGTGCTAGGGTGCTCCTAATCTAATGGAGGCACTGGCCATCTGAAGAGGTCTGCTGAAGCTGCTAGCATGAAGATTGGAACACCTCTCAGCATTTAGTCTCCTTTCCTCTGTGGTGGAAGGAAATGCACTTGTTTCCTCCAGAGGAAGAGGGCTGGATTCATGCTCCCTGTGAATTCAAATGCAAAATTGTCTGGCAAGACACAGAGGTCCTTTTGCATTTCTCTGGGGAATCTAATCCAGGAATAACATCATACAGATAGTTGAGGAGTTTATAGGGCAAAAGCAGTGGCTCAGGAAACTTGTACTCATGAATGATCTACACTGAATGTAGATGCAGCTCTTGATAGGTCAAACATCTCCCTGAGAAACAACCGTTGGATAAGAGAGTTAGAAAATTACCTTTTAATTCATATCTGAGATAGGATAGAAAGAGCTGTAATTTAGGTAAGATGTGTGAGGGCAACCATGTTGATTATTGGGCCTGGGTGTCTCTTTCTAATTGCAAAGAGTACCTCCATTTCTAGGTTATCACGTATGTGAAACAGGTATGAAGTTACACAACATTATTTCTGGAAGTGCTATCAAACTGAAGCCATAAAACATTTTATAAATGAGGGATACTGATAATAACAAAAGCAATAGATGGGACAATGCACACCCTGAGCTCACAGGAGGGCTAGGCTTCTGATGGCATGAGTCTTGATGTGCTTTACAGATTTTATTACAAATTAATATGATTTTAGATCTGTCCTTTAAATTACCAGGCAATTGTCCAAACACTATTGAACACAAAGGGAAAACCCCTTGAATTTGGGTGTGCTGAGAGATTTCATTGTATGAAACAAAGGTGAGACAATACTAGTAAATCAGTAGACTACAGAAAAACATTGTCAAGAGCTATTTCTATTATCATCATTTTTAAAAAAATAAATTAGAAGGAAGGGGAAGAAGCAGTAAGAAACCTTTGATTATGACCTGACTGAAATTTATTTTCATCAGACAAACTGCTTCTTAAAAATCTCTTATGATTTCAGTAATTTCCTGTGGGAAGAGAACACTTTCTTCCTTATCAAATAAACATTTGAGTTTTCATCATGCTGATGAAAACCCCTTGTAATACAATGATCTCAGTGGTAGAAAAACACAATTCCTGAACAATGTTGAAAATATAGAAAGGATCTTAAACATACCTGTGTGTCTGTCCTTAAGTGCATTTTTGCACATTTCTATTCTTGCTGAATGAAAGGGTACATATCTGTCTTGGGGTGAGGCCACTAACACAACATTTTTAAAATACTGGAGACCTGTGGCAAATGCATTAAGTAAATTTATCACAATGATGCACAGCAATGAAAATACATAAAATGTCAGCATGTCTACTTCATGTTCAAACACATTTGAAAATCTACAGTGCAAAATAGATTATAATAATTAAAACATACAACACAAGTTTAGATAGATTCATAATAGCTTAGACTCATTTCTGCTGCTTCTGTGAACTTTGTTACTTATCACCACTCATACAGGTTAATTGTATGTCAACAAAAAAAGTAAACACTGTCTCTGAAAAAAGTGTTTGACTAGAACCTTAATCTTGTAAATATTTATGCCTCTAAATATTGGAAACACATGTAAAACCCCACTACAGTCAATGACTGGTTTTAGATAAATAAATGTTCACAAGAATGGGGATCACGTTCTAAAATAACACAACAAAGTAGTACAATTTTCAATCAAAATAGAGAGAGAGACAAGAGGAACCAAATTCAGTGCTATGGTGTCATACTATTACATCAGTGTTGATGGAGCCTTGGGATCCAGACCCTGCATTCAGCAGTCCCTTGATAAATGCACACTGCCGGTACATGGACTGGAAACCATGAATCCTCCCCCCTTCCCTGGAGGTAATGGAGCCACTGGGGGACTGTGGAAACAGGCTCCCTCTGTTTGCCCTTTTTGTGGTTTCTTGAGCCCTCCACCACCCACATTCATCAGAGAAGTAGAAAAATTGACATAGATGATCTATTCTATTAGTCCAGAGATTATCCTGAACATAAATGATCTGTGGGTTTGACCTCCATTTTTCCCTCTCCCTTATGGAAAAGGAGCCTAGAACCAAGTCCTCTTATGTCTAGATTTTCATAGGAAAAACTGACCATCAGTGCCACAAAGAAGAGTCCTGCTGGCTGCCTTTACTAAGCCTGGCTGAAGCTGTTTATCATTTTCTTCTTGTGCAATCAAACCGACTGAGTTTGTGACTTCAGTCTGAGGTAAAAAGTAGAAGCAACAGTGAGTGTTACCTTACCTAAAACCTTATGTGAAGAGGTTCAGTATAGAATAATGTTCATTTTTATTTTCAAGAGAAGCACAAGGAACATTTAAAGAGACGGAAAAGTGGCAATGACTTCTACTTTAAGAACACAGACAGAAATTACTGGCGGCTTAAAGGGTTATCTGGGAAAGTAGGCATAACACTGCTTCTGATATTTCTCCCCCTGTAGGGGTATTTGGTTTGCATGGGCAGGTTTTGATAGTGGGGGAGAGGAGGGGTTACAGGGGTGTTTTCTGTGAGAAGCTGCCATAAGCTTCCCCTACGTGCAAAAGAGCCAATGCCAGCCAGTTCCAAGATGGACCCACTGCTGGCCAAGGCTGACCCCACCAGCAATGGTGGTAGTGCCTTTGGAATAACATATTTAAGAAGGGGGGAGAAGGGGAACTAAACAACTGCCAAACAGCAATTGCAGCCAGAGAAGACAGGAGTGACAATATGTGAGAACAACTCTGCAGACACCAAGATCAGTGAAGAAGGATGGAGAGAAGGTGCTCCAGGCACTGGAGCAGAGATTCCTCTGTAGCCCATTGAGGTTAATGGTGGAGCAGATATCCACCTGCAGCTCATGAAGGACCCCACACCAGAGCGGATGGATGCACAGAGGAGGTTGTGAGCCCATGGGAAGCCAACTGTATCCTGGGTTGAATCAGGAGAAGGGTGCCCAGCAGGTCAAGGAAGGGGATTCTCCACCTCTAATCTTATCTTGTGAAACCCCACCTGCACTATTGTGCTCAGCAGTGGGGACCCCAACATAAGAAGGACATGGACCTGCTTGAGGGGGGTCCAGAGGAGACCACAAAGATGATCAGGGGTCTGAAGCACCTCCCTTATGAGGACAGGCTGAGAGAGTTGGGGTTGTTCAGCCTGGAGAAGAGAAGGCTCCAGGGACACCATATAGTGATCTTCCAGTGCTTAAAGGGGACATACAGGAAAGATGGAGAGGGACTCTTTATCAGGGAGTATATGGATAGGATAAGGGGTAGTGGTTTTAAACTGAAATAAAGTAGAGTTATATTAGATATTATGAAGAAATTCTTTACTGTGAAGGTGGTGAGGCACTGGAACAGGTTGCCCAGAGAAGCGTAGATGCCCCCTCCCTGTAAGTGTTCAAGGTCAGGTTGGATGTGTCTGGGATCAACCTGGTCTAGTAGAAGGTGTCCCTGCCCATGTCAGGGGTTTGGAACTAGATGATCCTTAAGGTCCTCTCCAGCCAAAATCATTCTAAGATTCTATGATTCTATGACCTACACTGGAGCAGTCTGTTCCTGAAGGACTGCATGTAATGGAAGGGACGCATGTTAGAGCCGTTCATGAAGAACTGAAGAATGTGGGAAGGACTCACATTGGAGAAGTTTGTGGAGGACTGTCTTTTGTGGGAGAGACCTCATGCTGGAGTCCTCCCCCTGCAGAGGAAGGAGTAGCAAAGAAAACATGTTGAACTGACCACAACCCCCATTCCCCATCCTCCTGTGCCGCTGACAAGGAGGAGGTAGAGAAAACTGGGAGTAAAGTTAAGCCCAGGAAGAAGGGATGGGTGGGAGGAAGGTGTTTTTAAGATTTAGTTTTATTTCTCATTATCCTACTCTGATTTGAATGGTAATAAATTAAACTAATTTCCCCAAGTCAAGTCTGTTTTTCTCATGACAATAACTGGTGAGTGATCTCTCTGCTCTTATCTTGACCCATGAGTCTTTCACTATATTTTCTCTCCCCCTGTCCAGTTGAGGAGGGGAGTAATAGAGCGGCTTTGGTAGGGACCTGGGGTCCAGCCAGGGTCAACACACCACAGTAGGTTCTCTCACCTACTTTTGGGAACAAGGTGCTAATGTAGGCGTACCTCTATTTTGACTCAGCATGCAAGTTCATATGTTTACATCTGGACCTACTCACTTCTTCAGATTTCTCTCCTGTGCATCTACCTGAATGATTCTAACTTTACAGACAAGCCTCTTCGCGTTTAAATTTCTGCTTTCTGCTTTTGCAGGGACAAGACTTTAATTTATAGCCTATTAGATCTTCAGTCTACCAAGACAATAAACAATAACTCACTTTGACCCTCAACACATGCTTGGGAATTCTTTGCTTGGGAAGTTACAACGTGAACTTCCTGTGCAGACCAAATTTTATTTTAACATGACAGTAGTAAAGCTGACATCAACTGCACTCCACAGAAAGGAGAGCCAGGGAATCAAAGGGAAAATTCAAATAATGTTAAGATACAACAGCTTCTTGTCATTGATTATATCATGTAGTGTGTTCATAAAATTATGAAACAGCTCTATGTATGTCAGACTAAAAACTGAAAAGTTATATTCATTATAACATAGTCTTTGTTTCCTACAAGCAATGTACCAACTTTTGAGAAAAAAAGATATATATCAAGGAGTGACTTTGTGACTATATAATTAGCACCAGTTTGCTCACAATGTTAAAAATAACTCTTAAAAGAAAGAGGGTTTTTTAAGAGTTTTCTTGAACAGAGGGATCATGCTTGCATTCTTTTCTTAAGAAAAGCCGTATTTATTTCATTTATTCTTGACAGACCAAGGAAGGTGTAAAAAGATCTTTATTTAGACATCATTTTTGGAGTGTGAGGCCATACATCTCTCTCTGTAGTACAAAAGTGTCAAAATAGACATGAACAAAATTTGTTTTTCATCTCACAAAGCCGTATTTTCTAGACAGAAGAGATGTTAAAATTAAAAAAAAAAAAAAAAAAAAAAAAGAAAGAAAAATGGTTTTCATCTAGTAGCACAAATTAAGCAATTGTGGCCTGTGAAGAATGATATTTCTTGCTTGTAGAATATAAACATAGGTGCATATTTACTACAGCACGGGGATCTTTCTTGGTGCTAACAGTTTGGCAAATATATTCACTGATAACTGGCAGAAAAAAATGTACAGATAAAATAGATATTAGATTTTAGACAGAGCAGCCCTTCTCAAAAGCAAAAGTGTTTGAAGAAAGATCATTAACACAATGTGGATTTCCTTTACTCACTGGAGAACCTGGCAATCCAGCACAATTCTTTGTAATAGCCCTTGATATATACACAACCACATCAAGCCCTACTCACCTGTTTTTTGGCTGAGCTGATAGAGGAAACACTTGCGCAGATCTGCATTGTCCCTGAAGGTCAGTTGCAGAAGTGACCCTGACTTTTTCAACTTTTGCATGAGCCATAGACCTGCAATGAAAACTGGTGCATATTTTTATCCTGTTTGCTGATTGTCAGCTAAGGGGATTAAAGATGTGTCTACAGTAAGAGTAGCACTGTAACTCAATAAAAGTCTCTGTTTCTTCTTTATTGATAATCAACAGGGAGAAAAGTCTAAGGGTCTCACTGGATAGGGGTAATGGTTTTAAACTAAGAGAGACTAGATTGGGACTATGAGGAAGAAATTTTTTTACAATGGAGATGGTGAAACACTGGAACAGGTTGCCTAGAGAGGTGGTAGATGCCCCATCCATCCCTGGTAACATTCAAGGTCAGGTTGGACAGGGCTCTGAGCAACCTGATCTAGTTGAAGATGTCCCTGATCATTGAAGGGGGTTCAAACTAGATGACCTTTAAAGGTCCCTTCCAACCCAAACTATTCTATGATTACCCATCTCATGTTAGCATAAATACTCAGGAAGGCTTAACTGTGGGACATTCCATTTCCATAACACTGTGTCTTTTTCAGCCTTGGAGATGCCTCTCTTTACTGACAGTATACAGAGAAGTGTAAGAATACAGTAGAAGCAAGGTCATCTTTCACTGCTGCACACCCTTGGGTTTTCCAGGGAGCATTGTGATAAACCTTGTAGTAGATACTGAAAGCCCATCTCACTGAAAATGTTTTTCCGTGTGGGTTTGAAGCCTTCAGCAAATATTTTCCACAACTTCACTGTACATGTCTACATGTCATGTTGTTACAATTTATTGCTACCTCCGTGTGTTGCTCTCTCATATACTCTGCCATGGACTGCAGCCAGTCATAGCTTTCCCATCAACTCTTACCTGTACTAACCAAAGTACTGTTGTTGTAAAGGGTTCCCAGGTGAGGCCCAGAGAGGGACAGGAAGGTATGTAACTTGTTGAGGTAATAGCGAAACCTGGGGCGAGTTAGTACAGATCGAATTATGACGTTACCAAGGGAATGTCCAATGAAACTGTTGGGGAAGAATGAATTACATTAACACAAATAAATATGTATTTTATTTAAATTAAATATAAGGGTGGCATAAATTGCTCTAGAGGGGACTCTATCAGGGCTTTCAATAACATCCTTTAGTTATCATCTCACATTTTTTTCAGCCTACTGAATACTGTTCCACCTATAAAAATGTAAACATTCATCCCATTGATTCAAAGGCTTTTGACACAGGGCACTTTTGGAAAAGCTAATTTCACTTAATGTTGCTCATGTAATGAAAACAGTTATAGTTTATTAACTACCAGAACGCTTACCTTATTCGGGATATGGAGAGGTTGTACAACTGGATATGCTGAATAATTTCATCCAGTAATCGGTCAGTCATTGTATCAAAATCAGCAAAAGTATCAGTCTGGTGAAAGATTGAATGAGTTGGTGAATTAAAATATATTACACTTATTGAAGACTGATGTTATTTTCAAAGTAGAATGCAAGCAGAAACATAATAATCAGCCCAAATTTCTTTATAAATCCTGAAGCAGGAGGTGGGGATTTTTCTCATTCTCCAAGTCCTCTAAAAATTGAAGTTCTTTGAAAAGAGTCATGAAGTTTCACTCTCAGTTTATTAGCAAATAGCTTCCAACTAACACTGCAAACTTACTCCAGACAAGTATTTTCTTTCTCACATAGTATTAACAGTAATAAGAATACCATAAGTGAGTGTGGGTTACACAACTATCATTGAAGCCCATGTGGAAATTCACTGTCTTCTATGAGCTCATAGGAAAGGTAAGGCAAAATTTTCTGTCATAGAGTCTCTTTGACTCTATATTGTGTCTTTTAGCTTCAAGAACACAACCTGAGAATTCAAGTTAGGACTCGAGCAACACTACATTTTGTAGGACATGGATATAGGGCCCTCTAGAAGACAATTCATATTTTAATGGGATTAAACTACCTCCTGTAGTTGCTTCTCTTACTCTATTGAGTGTGCCTCTAACTTTGACATGTGTCACGATACCCAGACCCACAATTTATTAATAGTAAGATTAACAATATTAGGTTGAATGATTCCAGAGCTATTCACAAGTCTGATCTTGAAGCAGCCTAACTTGACACTGGTGAGAACTCCTAATGCTCAGATGCTCTAGATACCATACTCTGTACATGGAAGAAGAGCTTTTGACATTTAGGCTTTAACAGATTACTACGATAAAATAGTTTACAACATTATACACTGACACATGGGTTATGCTGATGATAAGGATGCAATCACAAAATTATTTGTCAATCTTAATGAAATGCTGTGCATTTGTTATTCCACAGTTATCAGTAAGAGAATGAGTGCTAGAGACAATTTGAAACAATTTGTTGCTTGCAATAGTACTGCAAATCATGATACAATAAAAGAAATAATGTATTGTCCAGTCTATACAATTGCAGGCAGATGTTATTCAGAACTGTGCCATTTGGCAATCCAGCAGGACCCTAAATCAAATTTGTAACTAATGAGATGCCACAAAACCAATCATCAAATGTTGGAACAGCTATTCAGAGAAAACATTTCAGTAATTAATGCTTTTGTGACACAACTCATCTTGCTAATTGCTGCTCTTGAAAAGGAAAACATGAGTATATTCACTTTGCAATATGGCCTTAAAATAAATGTTCTCATAAACTACAAAGAGTCCACTAACGTTCTGCCTGTTTGTTTTGTCTGTATTGATAATTAATAATTTCTTCCTAGGTTGATTATCCCAAACCTTTTAGGTTGTTTGAAAGTGGAAGAATCATAATCACTAATCATAAACAAAACCCATTGAGCATCATATTTCACCTGGATATATCTCCATTCTTTAGTATCATCTCAGCCTGATTGAGTTTGTCAAACATATCACAAATGAATGTCTAAAATAAGTGATTTGCATTTTTCTCTCTAAGGCAAACTTCAGCTGAACAATCAATTTCTTGGGTCATTTTCAGTGTGGTTCTTAGAGCAGGGGGAAAAGGGTGACAGGATGCTTTACAGGATCCAAATAGTCACAAAAGCACTTGGGTTCCATTTCTGATGCCATGGGAACTTCCACACCTTCCCAGATTATAAAGGCACTGAAAGTTCCCATTATGGGCTCTGGATAATGTTAAATAGACATGTTGTAAGATAATTCATTCTCTGAAAACATGAGAAGAGGCTTTGATGCAAGTTTGAAGTGGTCTCCTCATTATTTTCATCTTGCTTACATTTACTGTGGAGGTCTGCTCCTGACAGAGATGTGCACTGGAAGGTGTCAAGTTCACAGACTAACACCAACTGGCCACTTGAAAATATAAAAGCTGTTGAACAAAGAAGGTTGAAAAGTTTTGGCTCAAGTTTCTCAGCTGCTCATAAATCAGAATAATGTTTCTGACTGGATACTGGAAATCCTTATCTTGTGCATAAAGTTAAGCCTCTGTGTCATAAATACAGGTTCATTGCAGAGCAAAGCACAGAATTCATTTCTGTTTCTCTGCCTAGACTAGCAATGAATTTTTCTGGAAGACGTTTTTTTATCATTCAAGGAAATAAATCTCACAAACATTGCAACAGGAGAAACAATGGCTGATGCAGCAAAGGAAGCTGACAACACATGCTGGATATTCCACATCCTCTGGAGAATTTAGCATCATTAAACTTGCTGCTTTCTGTCTATGCTGTGTTGCCTGGCATCCAACAGGCAGAGGCACCAGGCTGATAAGTTTGCAAACTGACAGGATAAATCAATTTTCTTCTTCTAAGGTCTAGTCCTGCAAGTTCTAATGTCATTGCTTTTGACTTTAATGCTAGGAATATTTTCTGATGGGTTTGAACACCCTGTCAAATTAAACAGGAAAAGGACCAGGCCTTTGTACTAAATACTACATAAAATTCCCTGAATTCCCCAGTACTATTGCTACATTCAGTTGGTGAAAAGGCTTTGCTGAAGGCCCTGTTTCCACAATGTCAACAGCTTGTAGCAGATCTAAAAGAAGACAGAAATTAGCTCTTTACTACCTGATTTCTTTCAGACATTAGGAAGTCCAATTTTCCACCAGGGAGTCCAAGTTCTATAAAAGTTTTTACCAGTCGCAGATCTGCACTGTTACCTAGAAATAAATGGCACTTTATAAGGTATAATTCAACAGAAAAATAACTAATGTAGATTCAGTTTAATACTTTTGTATTCCTATGAACCTTGACATCATAAAGCTCTTGTTCAGTGCTGCTAAGACAGCTCACCACACCACAGGATCATTCACTGAAATAGTGGGAGAGCAAAAATATCCACAGTCTGCACGAGGTGGGTCTGGACCTCACCTCCTGCTGTTGGGACTGCATAAATGGTGGGGAAGAAAGGTAAAAGATCAGGCTCAGAATAACTCTTACCCCTATATGCTGAACAGAAGAGGTAAGAAAAAAAGACAAAAAGCTGAGGTCTGTTCTTCCACCTTCACAGCTGGTGAGGATCCCAGGGAACACTGCAGCCCTGACAGGGATCTCAGCACATGTGTTGTAGTACAGAGGTGTACCTTCGGATGTAGAGTAGCCTGTCTCTGTGTATTAGCAATTAGAGACAGCACTGAAATAATGTCAGGCTCCTAATATTTTGGGAGACACCCTATTCCATACTAGGAAATTCCAAAATCTGCTGAAATGTTTTACTGAAAGAGGAGATACCTTTGTTGCAGTTACCTTACTAAAATAGCTTGAATCCTAGAATATTATTTTGATTTTAGTTTAGAATATGATTTTGATTTTTAAATGGAGTTATAGCAGCTATGAGAATATAAAGCACACTAAGACTCTTAGGAGCTAGTATGGTGTGTGCCTTGAACACTACAAGAATCGTTATGAACTCTGAATCAAAACAATGGGTACTGGTTATGGATCTTGATTTGAAACAACAGGTACCAGAAGAAACTGGTTTTGGTTGGGAAGATCAGACAAAGAAGAAATAGGCATTAGCCAAAGATGAAATGAGCATGCACAAGGATGGAGTTCAATCAGCAGACACAGTGAGGAAGACTATCGACAACCACCAGAGGACCCCCATCCAACATAACCATGCATACGTTAGAGACATTTGCATATGATAATGATTTCCAGGAAATAACATGAATATGCTGTTAATTACCCTCCCCTCATTCTATTCAAATCAATCAGTAAAGATGACCAATGATTTCTGTAGAATAGGAATATAAGTAAGGTGAGGTAACTGAAAGCCAATCATTATTAAGTTCAAACTAAACTTTATGAATTTTGTTGATCTTATGTAACCATGACTCTGCTGAAAAAGTGTATAAATATGTTGTGCTTTGTACCTGTTGGTGAACACGCTTTTTTGGTGGAGCTATCCCCCGTGTTCCCCAGAACTGGAATAAAGAAGTGCCTGCTTATCTGCTTTGTGTAGATAAGTTCTATTCACAATTGTGACTGTTAACACCCTCACCTAGTGAAAAGGACACTACTGCCACTGAGATACTGAATGGCTGTCCTTGACCAAGCCAGCAAGTGTTTGTTTTCCACCTTTCTGAAAATGCCTGAGATTTCAGATTCTCTATCCCTCTTGGTCTGTGGTTTCAAGGTTAACTTCTACACCCTTCCCATTGACACCAATAACTTGTAAAGAGAAGTTTCAAGTTTAACATATTTGTTTTCTGATTAGAAAGCATACATGTAAAAAATTCCAGTCCATGCCTCCTCTGCAGTGAATAATGATTTTTATTCTCTTGTTTTCTAAAGCTGGGTACTATCTGTCCTATAACAGTGTTGGGGTCAGTTAAATAATGTTTTCATCATGGTGACATAGTGTAAAACAACCAAGCATCTGTGGAAAGACAAGAAAAGTTACTATATTTTGCTCCTCTTGTACACAGAAAGATTGATGTATTTTGTTTTAGGATTCTGGGCTGTTTTTTTTTAAAAAAAGTTGCAACACCCATTTCTTAGAGCAAATATTTAATATTTTCCTAGATCTTTTATTACAATGGACTGAATAACTTAAAAAGGACTCAATGCTTATCTGAGTTAAATACTTTCCTTAAACTCTCGTTTCTTTCATACTTGCTGAACATCTGTCCTTTTTTTATTTACACCAAAAGGACTTGTAGAGAGCAATTCCTCCTGGTCTTACCATCCAATCCATGGACACAGACAACCAGGTGAATTCCATCTTCCAAATTTTCTTCCTCTTCCTCTGGTGGAAAATATGGGATATCAGAAGCTAGTACGGATAAGTCACTGTACAGAAATCCTTCAATCTTCATTTCCTTTTTAAATTTTTCTTTGGCCTGATAAAAACTGGAGAATACATTCATTAATCACAATAGAACTGGATCTTCAACAACGAACCTTCAAACTAGAAATGAGGATGCTGGTATTTTCAAGAAGTCATGTTTGCAATTTTCAGATAGAGACCTGGCTACTATTCTTTATCTATTCTGATTGAGAGAAATCAGGATGCAGGGAAGAAAATCTGTTTCTGAGTGATTTGGCTACATACAGGGAATAACTAAAGCCTGTTAACACCTTACACCTGCCAGAGGAATGAAAGATTTACAGAAAATAATTTTCTGGTGGCCCATTACAATACGACTAAGATACAGAACTGGCAGTTTTGCATCTTAATGTCATCAGCCTTATAGATACTGAAATGCAAAATGTATGATTTTGCTAGCATCAGATCCATTTATAGGCAGGTAGAAGGTATTCTAATTTCTCAGACTGTGGAGTTAAAGGATGCATCTCATATGGTAGATACTTTTGGTTTGGTTTAGTTTCAGATTCTTTTGAAAACATTTTGTAGCTAAGAGGAAGAGCAGCTCGATGAAAGAATTGAGCCAATTTCTCTCCTAATCGAGGCTTAAAATTTGACACATTAATTCATCCTGAAGCATTCTGCTGAAGAAGTCAAACTCTTCAGTGGCTTTTTGACTTAGCCAAACTTATCCAGAGTTTTTAGGAATAAATAATCACAACATAAATCTAGAATTAGGTAGAAAACTGGGATGGACCGTTAGTAGATATAAACCTTTAAAGCCTGGGGATAGCTTGAGGCGATTTGATATAATGGTAAGCAATTATCTACATCAGTTCAACTGACTTCAAAGGGAGACAGGAATGAAAAATCTAGCAGTCAGGCCACAGACCTGGAGGTCCTGGATTCATGCACATGAATATGTGCTTAAATACCTTGTTTCAGAAAGAAGGAACACATTTTTTGCTTAGATTAAGCAGGATTTACAGCAGGGTAAATAAAATGAACCTGAAGAGGCTTTCAAAAAAATATAAATTAAGTCTTGTGTTGCAAATGAATGCACATGCAGAAAGCTAAAATTTTGGGCAGCTGAATGGGCTGAGAAATCCCCGTGCTACTGTTTTCTCTCAGCACAGCAAAGACACCAAAATATAAAGAAGTATACATGTGCTAGTGTGTCAGTCTGTGAAATGGGCCACTCTGACATCAAGGTCACAACGTGGCACTTTTACCATAGGCAAAGAAGAAGGAAAAAAAAATAATGCCTCTTCTCCAGCTACCCAGGTTGTCAATTCTCCCATTTTTGCAGTCTGAGAAGCTGAAGTTTAGAACCTATTAGCCAGTCTGTGCTCCCGTTTCATAGTTTAGCTAATGAGTGTAGTTATTTAAGCAGAAAAGAAAAACAAACTATGGCACTGTCATAGTGAACCAGCTATCTCGGATCATTACTCAAGTCTGGATAACCCTGTCTTCATGAAGGAGGGCCAGATCTTAAAGATTATTTGGACACCTAAATTCCACTGTTTTTCATGAGGATTAAGGGCCTAATGTGTCTTTGACAATCTTGGTCTCTCTATGTTTTCATCTTTCCTGTCTGTCTAGACTATTTATTCTATATATTCCATTTGCCTATTTGGATTATTCATACTGTAATTCTTCAGGAAGCAACTGTCTCTGAAAACAAGCTTACAGTATGCTTCCTGTATTAGGGTCTTAAACTTTTTCAGGGTCTCTTGGCATTACAGTAATATTAATGAAGACAGTAATTAAACATTCTTACTTCAGCATCCTTTCATTGGTCTCTTCATCCATCTCATTTGAATTAGAAGAGACAACTCCAAAAGAGCCCAAAGGCTGGTGTGTGATGGGGAATGCAGTCTGCTTTGCAGAGAAACCAATCATAGCAGGGGTCTCTTTGAGCACAGAAGAAAAGGGAAGACACGTAGCTGTGCAAGAGATGGACAGGTTAACCACATCAACAGCCTTTCTGCTTTCCAGGGCTACACCCTCCGTTGTCGCCAAATGGAAGCCGGTGCCATTAGCTACAAGTTTATGCTCTTGGGTGTTGGGTTCCTGAGGGTATTCAGCCTGGTAGGATACTGCAGCAGGGTCTGCTGAGGCAGGTGAGTCGCTGAGCTCAATTTCTTGTAACCCCTGCATTTCTGCATATGCTGCTGGGCTCTCATCAGCAAGAGAGCTACCACACTCTCCTTGCATTGAGCCAAATTCAGTTGAGGTCTCTGAAGGAGCTGGAACAGGATAGCAAAAATCTGGTACCACCTTTATGCTTTGTGATAAACCCTCCTCTCCTGAAATTATGTTATTGGAGTAAAAGCCTTGTTGTAATTTTAAACTGTCCGGCTTAAGTTTATCTTTTGGATCCTCAATGCATGTATCAAACTTATCTAGATTTTTGTCCAAGTAATTACAAGCCCTTGGTGGTTTTAAGCTACACTCACTGTTGCTCTCAAGTGACTGGCACTCAGGGACATTATCTCGAAGATGCTTTGGGCAAATAGTTGGTCTTGCCTTTTCCAAACTACAGTAAGCCTCTGAAAAACCTTCCCTCTTCTCATCTCCTTCTAACTCAGTGTTACTGCTACTGTGTTTGATGGAGAGTTTGGGATATCCTCTTGGTTCTAGTTGTCCACTTTCAGTGGTGATTTGACACTCAGAAAAGTCCATGATTAATTTTCTATTTTTACCCTCTGTTTCTCTGCAACTTTTTAAGTTTCCTCCTGAATCTCCTGAGGTTGCTTCACTGTGTTTGGATATATCTACCTCCTCCACAGGCTCTTCTGGGCTACTGATCTGAGGAGCTGAGACAGATTTTGTCAGTTTGGTAAGTTCCACTTCCCTCTCCTCTTCCTCAAAGGGCAAAGAGCTAATGGACGTAAGTGATGCTTGGATCCCACTGGGCAAGCTGGTATTGCTTTCTGTGTGGCCACCCTCCAGGGAATTTCTATGGATGGCATGCCTGCGTACCAAGTGGTGCAGGATCTCCCGGTCACTGGGCAGCTCCAGTGCCCTGCTACGAGCATCAGACCACGCCACCGAACTGGGTTCACTTTCAATGCCTGAATCCGATATTATAGAGGAGGATCTTTTTATGACCCCTGACATCAGGGTAAATTCTTCACACTCCTCACCTCGTTGCTCCTTTGTGAATAATTTCACTTCAAAGCTGTGTGTTGGCAAAGCTTTCAAAGCAGGGAGCAGAGCCTTGGTGTCTGGATCTCCTGTTTTTTCGAGACTGGTTAATTCATTCAGTGCAAGCTCAGGCGAAGTGATATTATTCTCAGGATTAACAGATTGATCTATTTTATGTATTTCAGTCCTATCTTCCAAGCCATTGGTTCCACATGCTCCACACTCATACTGAGCACTGACAATTAACACAGGCTCAGTTTTGTGGGAATCCTTATTGCTAAGTTTCATATCTCCATAGGTAACATCTGTTGCAAATCTATATTCTTGTAATAAAGTTTCCTTGGGTGTTTTAAAGTCTTCTGATGTGCATTCTGTATTGCCTGACTCTGAGTCAGAAGTAGTTTCCTTGCTTGAAACAAAAATATTTTCAGGTTTCCTTTGGCCTTCTTTGTTAGCTGTACATACCTGAGATGTGGAGTGCTGGTTTAAACCCTTGGCTGTATAAGCAGCACCTTCAGTACTGCTGTATATGCAGGAGGGATTCCCGTTTATCCTATCTGTGTGTATTAGCAGAGTACCTTTCCCAAAGTCTTCTTTCCTTACTGCAGTAGCATCATTTAATGCAAAATCTTCATTGTCATCTATTACATCCATTGGAGTACTTGTAGAAACCTCAAAACCTGGGAAAACGTCTAAATTCTGATCTGAAAGAAAGAAAGAAAAAAAGTAGTATCTACAAGAACACAATAAATTACCCCAAGGTGATGTGGGACATTGAAAAGTGATTGTAAGGACTAAAAAAAAGTATGTATATTTATAAAAGTATATATTTATATATATTTCTATAATCATTATCTATAATATAAATTCTATGTTTATATACATAAGTATAGGATAATAATGTTAATAAATAAAATATATTTTATGTATTAAATTAGTATATAAATGTTTACTAATATTTTTATAATATAAATTATATAGTATTTATAATATTAATATATTGTATAAAATATAAATTATACATATATAACAGTCATATCACAAATGTAAATGTCAGAGTGCATTTATGTAGAATCATATTCACTGAACAGTTATCGTTAGGATAAAGCAGAGAATATCAATAAAATACGCTTTCCTCAGTATAATTGTACCTAAACTGCTAGTTTTTTGCAGCATAGATAAGCAAAGCAAAGCTGATATTCTTTGTGTTCCTGTTATCATATGGCATTGTTCTTAGCATAGCTCTTGCCTGTGAGTCAGTTTAACACTCAGTTTAATAACTTAAATATCTGTAATTAGCATTGTCAAAATTTAGGCAGTTGGATAACTCTGAAAGAATGGAAACTTTGGACCACAGGCCATATTTACTAGACTATAGTCACCTATAATTTTATTACATATTTCTTCCTTGCTAATCTTGAGTAAAAAGAAAATGGAACCAAGGGCTATGAGTTTTTACTACGAATCTGTGGAACTGAAAAATTTCTTAATTAAAAATTTGATTTGGGTGCTCAAGGGGAAAATATTTTTTTTTTTTTAAGTAATGCTGCCTTTCAGGAACAGTGTTGGTCTTTACACTGAAATTTTTGTCCTGAATTTTCTTACCACTAGATGTCACACTGAGGATGAAATTCATAGTGCTGTTTTTCCTTTAAATTCATACTGTAGCAAAAATCCAAAATATCTTTTTTTCTTTCCAGATTTTCCCTCCAGCTCTTGTAACTAAACAAGTTTTAAGATGAAAAATATGAAGATACAGGAAATACTCGAGTTTGCTACTAATGAAAAGAGAAGAATTCAGCTATATTACATAGTGGATCATACTCAGATCCAAGCCAGAGTCAGTCCAAGGGATGTGAGATTGCTTATCCTGGCCCGAGGAAGTGAACCTTCCTCAGTTCATGAAGCTGTACCTTGTGGTTTTCACTCACCTTTGCAAGGCATATCCATGTACCTATCTTCAAAGATAACTGGGAGCGTGTTCCAGTCCCCATCTATGTCAAGGCATTCTGTCGGAAGCGGGGGCATGCTGGTGAAGTACTCCGAATTACGAATTTCTGTAGAAATCTGTCCGTGACTTTGGATCCTTGCAAAAAAGTACAAAAGAAATTCAGTGTTTGAGTAGTTATTGTGCCGTTTCTCCATCACTCCTACAAGCCTGTCAGCAAAGCTGGATGTGTAGGGAGAGGACAGAGGCAATGTTCTTAAAAGGAAAGGAGGCAGTACTGTGTGATGAGAGGGTACACAGCCCTCGAAGGATGTTTCCCATGAGTTGATTTCTATCTCTGTTAGAAATACCTACAACTTGCACACTACATCACTGCAAACCCTTTGTCTTTTTTAAATTGTTCCAACTACTGCCACCACAGGTTCCTGTTAGCTACCATAACTCATTGCTGTCCTCCCAGGGGTCACTGCAGACAGCTGAGACTGGATCCCTCAGCTGGCTTTCTAGTCAGGAAAAGAGGTCTGTCACTCTGGTTGTGGCAAGGATTTCAAAACCCAGATGCCGGAAGAAATAATCAAAAATTTGGTTGAGCAGTACAGGGCAGAACAAGGCCAAGAAGGATACATGGCAGGCTCTCTATCTCACTTATACCACTCCTCATCTGGAATAGCTAAGACATATCAATTCAGCCACTGCCTGTTGGGACAACTAGAATAACTGCCTGTTTCCATCTTTTGGAACATGTAAAATGCTACCTGGCTTTCATCAGTGAATGTGATGTTAAACTGGCACACAAATGTGAGTTCAGCTATAATAAATACAGTAATTTAAATTCTGATGAGATTTCCTATGTAAGCACCTTCCTCAAAAGACGGGGAAAACATCAAATACAAAGTTTGTTTATTTGCGTTGACTCTTTAATGAATTAGTCTGTTTATCCTAAGGAATAAAAAGGAAGGCAACAAGTTTTTCATAGATGGTCAGCTGAAATCAATTCTGCACAAATCCCATAGGACAGCACAATGACTATTTCAGAATATCATTAGCAAATGGTAGATAATCATCATGTGTCAGTGAACTGGGAAAAACACACTTCACACATTATGAAGCAAAACTCAAACAGCAGGTTTGTAATTCATGCCAGCATGAAGGATTCCTATTATTCAGACAAGCATATAAGCTTCAACTTCAGAACATAATTATTGCTGTCTATCATTTGTTCCTACCTGTAGGCCAGTAATTTTTTCCTTAATGATAAAGAAGTCATTGGCTGCTAAAACATGACTCAGACAGCAGTCACAAATAGCTAACTGCTCATTCTTGCCTGCAGCAACACCTGGGTGTTTAGAGTTAACTCTTAGCACCATAATGAAGTTCTCACTGATATATTAATAATAGCATCAGCATTTTACTGAAGACCACATGTAAAAATAATAGAATAAGATTGCTTCAAGACCAATCTCTGGCACAAAAGATGAATCACTGATATTGAAAGGTGTGAGAAAAAAATATTTTTTCTGTAAAATATTGGGAGGATATGTCACCTGCTAGAGGATCCCACCCTGTGTGATACCAAACTTATTGAAAATGATGTGTCCTCTTCTGTCTAAGCAGTGAAATGCTGCCAAGCTTGTAGGTGCATGGCCTCACCCAGAACTCACAACAAGTGTAGGAGGCAAAAAAAAAGCTCTTTTCTGGTGAGAAGGAAGAAAGAACTGGGGCAAAAAACTGTTACTGTTTGAGGTGGTTGTGCAGCACCTGACACACTGAGAGCTGATCTCACCTGGAGACTCTATGAAATCAACTAATACTCCCTGCTGCCACCTCCATCATTAATAATACTCTGGCAGCCAAGACTCTGTTTTTCCAATTACATCATCTTGCAAAATCAAAATGAAAACATGACTACCATGAGGCCTGTATAGACCAAATTTACTACATAGACTGACATTTAAAGTTTGTAAATGATTTTACTTTTTTCACTTGTCTCCTTGATAGTCCTGAGGGGAAATATGTTTATCTGTAGGAAATTGGTTAGTTCTGCAGTTGCCTGAAAAAATAAAAGCACTTCACGCAATTAAGCTTCCCCCTGTGCAGGGTTATGTTTGCTTGAATGGAGCCACAAGTGTCTGCGTCCTTACCCCAGGATCTCAACATGTGGTTTTCCTTGTACATAGCTCACCTAAAACCTGACATGGGAGGACTAAGTGAGCACAGCTGAGCCCCTGCAGCCATTGTGCTGCTCTAATTTGGTATAACAAGGTAGCCTTGTACAACCCATCCACTAATAAAGTCATGGCCCTTTCCATCAACACTGAATAAGTCCTAATGTCCCTAGTCACAGCTCTGAGAAAGTACTTTTCTTCTTTGCACTAGGTCAGAAGCAGATGTTTCACTTATGCCATATCATCGTGACAGGACCTGATGTCAGAGTCTTTAAGCCCCTTCTGAAACATGGGCTTTCACGCTGGTAATGCTGTGGTTCCCCCACGGTGATAGGCTGTTTCAGTGGACAAATAGTCAGGACATCCCTCATTGGTCAGAAATTCAAATCTGATCATCTTTCTTTGAACTCTGTCTCCAGGGGTCAGGTCCTGAACATTATCCATGTGTTCCACTTGGGATCATTGGTTAAAACTGAAGGCAGGATTTTCCCCAGTGTAGCTTTAAAACTGGCTCTTCATACTGTCCAGCTTGGTTCCAAGTAAGAAGTGTAAAGCAGAAGAAAATACTTACCTTGCCAGTGTTTTATAGCATATTTTTATGAATGCAGCCTAATATGTTTATTTTCCTGAACCATTTTACACTGTTGATTCTTGGTCAATTATTTTTAGCCCTGAGCTCACATCACTCCCACAGTTCCTCCAGTTAACATGGAGGTATTCCCCATTCCTGTCCCCCACTACTGTATCTAGTGAACATCCACAGCTCTACATTGGCTGTTTAATACTTCTGTCTGAATTTAAAGATCCTTTATTCTATACAAAGCAGGGCTGTACTAAACACCAAAAAAAATCCATAACTGCCTACACCCAAAAATGTATAAACCTATATTACGGATGGTAAAATAAAATTTTTCAATGTTAAGCTTTTGCTGCTTGTCAGCAGTTATTTCCCATTAAAAGTAACAGTACTGGATCTGGTGTAGTGGGTTTAGGAAGTTAATTAAAGAAAGACATAAAAAATATTTCTGCCTGCCCTGAGGTTGGTGGTGTTGATGCAGATATTGTGGCAGGTGCACCCGCCCAATGAAATTGTGGGTCCCTGGTTGTTGAACCTTTTATATGCCCTTGTTCTCAGGGCTTTACAGTAGTTGGGGTCTTTGGCCAAAGGGGTTGATATTGACCACAGGTCAGATTCAGCTCGGGTATAGATGGAGTCCCTGGGGGAGCAATTTTGAGCTAGTGCTGCCCGGAGCAATGTGCTGCAGGTAAGGGCTCTCCCCTTGGTTGGGACACTGCCCAAGGAAACTCCTCAGGGTTTCTGTGGGTCAGGACGCTGCCCTGAGATGTTCCTCAAGGTTGAGAGTCCTTACCTTTTATTAGGTGAGTGATTGAGCATTTTGGGTTGTAGTTAAACCTCTGGTTGGTGTTTTGGGTGGTTGTTAAACCCCAGAAGTTTGTGTGGTGATAGTTTGTTCTCCTCTCACCGACATTTGGACCTGTTGTTTGAATGTTTGTGGAATGTTGATTAATTATATATATAAAAAAAAAAATTTGCTTTTTTTTTTTATTGTTAAGTGGTTTGGGAGTTTCTGCAGCAGATATACTATGAAGAGAAGTGTGCCCAACTGTGACTGAGAAGAGAGGTGGGGAAAGAGGATCTCTGGCATCATATCCCTAGCATATAGGATTCTTGAAATTAATTTCTGGGGCCTGATCAGAGTCCCTTACTTTTGACAATGATTTCAGTGGTTTTATGATATGGAGCTAGAACAGGCCCAGTGATTTATCTCAAATCAAACTCCTCTATGTCCAGCAGAAAAAGATCTCAGTCTTGATTGCAAAATATTTTAAACTGCATTTTTCAGTCATTCTAGTGACAGGAGAGTGTTAATGGTTTACTTACAGGCCTTCCTGGAATGTGAGCACAGCAGGTTTCTGGTGCTCAGTGTAGAAGAAGGCTTCTGAGAATCTCCTCACCTGAGGTAGAAGCACACAAGTTAAACATAAGATCTGCCGAAAGGTGCTTAGTACAATCAGGCTAATAACAGAGCAGTGACTGTCAGGACCAGATTCCTTAGTATGCTCCATCTGCGTTGCACCACTCTGGTGACAGAAGAAAAGACCTCAATTCTGCTTCACTTTACCAGTCCAGCACAAAGCAGCTGGTGTAGTTGCATATTTTGTTGGGAGGTAAGAAGTGTCTCTTGACAGTAAATCAAGATTTTCTTATGTGCATCTTCTGACTACTTTTCTAAAAGTTGTCAAATTTACTATTTCCCCCTATATTCTTGAAGTTCTTCCTTTCTCACCTTGCAAACCATATAATAGCGGTGCAGTGAGTTACTAGATTAGAACAATTCATAATTGATCATCTCTTCTATGAGAACATCCACAGTGACTCCTAAGAGAGTAAAGTAAGTCTTATATATCAACCCAGAGGAGAATAAGCCCTATCTTGGAAGAAACACATCTGCCTATGCCATGATACTTACAAATGAGAGCTCTTCAAATCTCTTCATGGACATTAGATCTGTTCAGTGTTGGATAATCAATTACGAAAGAGCCACAAATCTGAAGTGGCTGGCAGAGCACAGAGTGTGAAATAAACTATAAAAAATTCAGTGCTTTGAGTTTAAATGAATCAAGCATAATATGTAATCAAATGTACTAAGCTGCTAAACTGCAGCCCATACATTACTAATAATATTTGTAAAAGTGACCTCTGTTACAGAGTCAGAAAATTGCAGCAAAAAGCATGTCATAACATCCTGGCATCTCTCTAAATTCCATCTGTGTTTTAAAAAATTGACTTTCTATAAAAAAGCACTAGCACTTATTCAAAAGACTGTACATTAATCGTATGACTTTTCATTTGGGGTTCTAAACCTGTTTCCCAAAGCTGGGAAAGTATCATAACACACATCTTACATGGGGAGGAACAGAAGCACACAAAAATATGTAATTTGCCAAAAGTCAAGCAAGCCAGCATCAGTTGATGCTGAAACAAACCATAGTCTGAGATTCACCTTGCTGGAGCTGGGAGCATACAGAGTTGTGTGCTTTGGCTGAAAGCCACCCAGGTCTTCTCAGAGTCAAGGGAGACCTTGTCAAATTAGCCAGGGGGGTCTCAGCATCAGTCACCTTTTCCTGAATTTTATTCCTCCTTTTTGCAAGCTCAACCATGGAAGGTAACCAGACCTCCACTGACTTTGATGGGAACCAGAACATAAGCTGAGATGTCAGTATCTACACTGTAGACTCCTAAAACTAAGAAAAGTAAATCCTATCATTTCCTCTATGTCCCTACTCTAATGATTAGATCACACTATGAGTTCAGCTCAGGTGATATGCTGAACTGATGTCTGGTCAATAACCAAAAACGTTCTAATGGAAAACACAACGCTTGCTGAACTAATCAGATAAGCAGATCTGACAAAGTTAGCTCAGAAGACAAGTGCTTTTGTGCCTTCTTTATTATCAAGTACAAGAAGCAATTTCCACATGACCAGTATTGATATTTTGTAGTATGCACATCACTAGGAGAAAGAATTTGTTGTGTGTATATATATATATATATATATATATGTGACATAGTGAAAAGAACAAGTCTATATTCCTTATGGCAGTTTTTAAAACAAATACTTATGATTTATGGATATCTAGTAAGTACATGTCATAGCTACCTCTTCCCACCTACCTCTTGTTCCATATCTGATTCTGGTGTTCAAAGTGCACTCATTTTGCACAGGATCCTGGGTGCCATAAAAGTAACAGCCTTCATTCCAGAAATTGAAATCTGTAATTTCAAATCCTGGGCTTCATCTCTTTATCTCTTGTCCTGCTCACCACATTTCAAGTAAATATTCATAGGGTGATCCAAATAGTATTAAAAATACATATCCAGATATATCGTTATTGTCTAGCAAGAGGTTACCATTACTGAACTTGCTTTTAACTTCTTAACATTACCCTCAGCATGTGATGTTCCTGAGTCAGATAAGCTGTGACTTCTGCATGGAGTGTTGTCACCTCCAGGAACTGGGTCCACAGGGCCAGGAGGTGGGAGCAAAGCCAGGCGAGGTCCTTGCTTATCTGTTCTGCTATCTTCTCTGGATTACTCAGCAGCTGGAGGAGAGAAAGGGCATTCTAAGATCAAGACTGTCACGAATGAAAGTCAGTTCATATATTAGATCAACTCCTTTTAGAAAAAAACTGGAACAAAAAAAATTCCTCTTGATTTAGAATTATTATTATAGACACTATTTTCAGATATTTTACCCCAAATAAAGCTGGTGAGACTTTTGCTTTTGCTCCTTAAAAGCCTTGTATTTTAGTACAAAGGGTCTCAACTACACAACTGGAGAGCAAGAAGTGGGAACAGCCTCAATTTTTGCAGACACTACTGCAAATGTAGTAATTGGAAAAAAAAAAAAAAAATTAGCTTCCAAATTATCCACCAGATGGTGCTGGATGCTATGAAATAATAAACCATGGTCCGTCATCTTTATTCTAGCAAAAGAAACCTTCTCAGCCATGTCACACCAGGATACCAGATGGGTGATTGAATGGGTAGAAGATTGAACAACAAACTGAAACCCAAAACACTGCTCTCAACACATGATGAAAAAAGACATTCCAGAGTCTGCTGTTGCTTCTCTCCCACACTAGGACATGCTGGGGCCCTCAGTGCCCTCCAGCTCCAGGCTGCAATTCTGCACTAAATCTCTGCAGCCCAGTAAGTACATGTTAGCAGCAAAGTCTCTGCATATCAATCTCTCTGGTTTCACAATTTCTTTAACAAGAGACAGGCATTGCATTTTACCTCCATGTTTTGGCACAAAGAGTACAGAACTGAGCCTTCATCTATACCTAGGGTCCCTACCTATTTCCATTAAACTGGTAATACTAGCAGAAATACTCTGGAAATAATACCAGAGTAATCATTTATCAGGTTTTTAGATAGGACTGCAGTCTAGCTGAAAGCCTGTTTATTTTTCACATTTTATTATGCAGGTAGTTTCCAGATTGGTGACTCTGGAAACTAAGCAATGATTAAAAGCAAATTGTCTGTGTGTGAGAGAGAGAGAAACAGAGAAAATGTGTGTGTGGATAACACAGATATTGTCACTGAGTTTACATTACTTGGTTGCTATTCTGTTTTAATGACTTGTCCAAAATGGCACAAGCTCCAGTGCCCATTCTGCTACTGGAAAAGTCATGGGGATAGTGATAGACAAAAGATCCTGCCCAAACATTTCTCTTTGCAGAGTCAGGGCACTACTTTATTTACTGCACTCAATTTTATACACTGTGTGTCGATTATTTTTTTTTTTTTTAATGTAGTCAGTAAGCTGTCTCTTACATCATAAAATAAAAGCATAGTCTTCGAAGAAGATGCATTATTAATTCAAGCCATAGTAGGAATAGGTGTTTGTCTGTTTTTCTAGTTTATTGGTTCTTAGACTTTTGACAATGACTACTTCTAATTGTGAGAGTCTTACTGTGCTGACACACACAGGACAGGAGCTTAGCAACACTAGTGATCCAGGTCAAATCCCAGGGACTCAGTTCCTCAGATCAAAACCCAGCAAGTAAAATGATCACCAAATGTGATTCTGGCTACTCCATTCACATACCTGCTGCTGAGCTGTTCCCTGTGACTGGACTTTCAAGAGCCACTCAGGATAGTCTGGCTTTAACAATACTGTCACGCAAAACAAATTAAGAGGGTTTTTTTGAGGAGTTATTTTTGCTTGTTTGTTTACAAATCAATCACAATATTTAAAAAATATTTCTCTTCCACTTTTTCCTGCATTGAGTATCTGCTGTGTTCTTGGGTTGAATACAAAGATATGGCAAGATTAGACTCACTTTTTTTTCCTTCTTTTATTTGTATTTAATTTTTAAAATAGACCTGGCTCTGGTAACACAGTGGTAATGGGAGACTAACCACACAGACTTCTTTGCATGGTTTTCAACAGCATTTTCTTCCTTTAAAAGTGACTGTTTTTCATGTTCTGCTGAAAAGAAGTTGTTCCAGTTCACATATTCCTAGAGGTAAAATACTGGGAGACCATTTCCGATACTGATCTGTACACCATACAAAAGTTACATACAACTTCAGCACTTACACTGCAGTAATGGGCAATGCCACACCTATGTCCCACCAGTATTGTACCAGATCTCAACATTCATGTCTTGAGAGTCTTTGTAAATTCACTGTCTTTATCATCAAATTATACATAGATGGATAGAAAGCTATCATCCCACAATGCAAAGGCAAAACCTTTTCACAGCATACAGTAATGCCCAAAGTTTTTATAACACCCCAGAGAACCAGCTATTCTAGTTGTGTTCACCTATCTGTTGCCACTCTGTTCCCAGCAGCTTTGAAACAATGGTCAAATCAGTCTGGATTTATTTATATTGCAATTCAAAACAAGTCAATAAGCTTTTTGGGAAAACAAGACTTGGACAGGAATTAGAAAATACAGATAAAATAATGCTGGCATTTTCTGATGTATGCCAAACTAATTTGGACTTTCCCAGACTTATGGAAAATAAGTCCAAAGGAGACTCTAGATTGTGTCGTCTGACCTCCTATACCCTTAGATCTTCTAAATCTATTAGAGCTGAGCCCAATAACTTATGCTTCTGTAAATCAAATATATATGAAATCAGATTTCTTGCAAAGCATCCAAGTCATGACTTAATTTTAAGAAATTTGCCATTTTAAATATTTTTCACCCAAGGCTGACAAACATTAGCCCACCATTTGTAACTGGAGTATGAATGTATTTCCAGTTTGGTTTAGCTTCATCTTCCCTCATTAATTGTTATTTTGTTATTCTTCCCTGTGCTGTCTCTTTTGATAATAAACTGAGCAAATCAAATCTGTTAAATCTCTGATTATAAAGCATTTTCTCCAGTGATTAGCTGATGCTTGCATTTCTTCCTGTTACCCTTGATGACTTTTCTGTGTCCAACTTGAAATAAACACGGTAGAAGCCAGTTCAAGAGAGTAGTTCAGTCATTTCTGTGCCAAAATCACTTTTTTCCTCCTATGAGCCTCCCTATACATTCAGGCATTTTTAAATGAAATGATACGGTTGTGCAACCTGCCAAAGTATCTTTTCTCCTGTCAGCATAAAAGTTGTAATTGCAACATACCCCCAAAAAATTTTTTTTATGCATACTCTGGTAGTCAGGGCTAGGCTCACTGAAGGATGTCAAAGCAATCCAGCTGGTGACTTGTTAAGAGTGACAGAAACATCTTGTAAGTGACTAAACAAAATTATGTGAAATTGCTGGTGGAAGAGAAACATTCAACAAACTTTCTCATGGCACCAAATTCCCTTTCTCCCCGCTCTGATACATGACTGGGCTGTCTCAGTGCACTTGAAAAATGGACTTGAAAACTGTATGAGTAGATTCTGTTGAAGAAAATACCTGCAGCTCCATACAAAGCTGAGATAACGTCTCTTCCACTGATAGCTCCTCTAGGGAAAAAACACAAAGAAATAGAACAGGTTTGAGAATAGTAGATGTGAAATGTTAATGTTCTGCCATTTATTCATGTGAGAAATAGGTCATTTGATATTCCTCCCTGACTGACAAGTTTCTGTTTGGATGTGGGCACTCCACAGCCCACCTTATACTGATGCAGGTGCAGGTACCACTTCTGCTTGTGTAGCCTGGACCGCTAAACCTGTAAAAGTTCTGGAATGTTGTTGCCAGAACAAAGACAACATAATTTGGCTTTTTGTTGTCTACCGTCTCTTTTACTAGAAGTTTGTTTATTAACTTTTGGTATTTATGGCCAACTCCAGAGCTGAATGCAAGGTCTCGCCATTGCAAAGTCTGAGCAAATAATGTGCAAGAAATGGTTCTCCTTATTGTGCTACACAGGACTGTGTAAGCGATACCAGATGTCTGCCTAGTAAAAAATTGGGCATATCTGTACTGCCCTGTGGAGTGCGAAGTACTTCACAACTCCTACAGCAAGTGGCAGTGTTTTGATGCAGTCCCGAGAGAATCCAGCGCAGGGACACTCCACTTTAAATGCACCACAGACTATAAGGCAAGGAAGGACATAAATCAACTGTCCAACTTTGGCAGCTTGATTTTGCAGTGTGGAACTTTCTAATAGTATCTGTAAAGAAACAAAGAAGAACAACCAACAGGCCAATCCTGTCCCCAATCCCCAAATGGCTCTTCTTAAATAGTACTAAGGAATGGAAAAAGACAGACTGAGATGGGTAGTGCCTTGAAAAGACCCATCCTCAGCTGGTAAAATTTGGGAAACAATCATTCCCACTTTTAATGTTTAAACTAGGCTATTATTTTTTTTAATATACAACTCAGGGTGTTAGAGAAAATAATTAAGAAAGTCTTCAGAGATTTATAGTCTTGGATTTATCTTAACTATCTTTAGAAACCTGTGATGATATTAATGAGACTAATATAAATGTTTACAACTGAACAAGTCATTACATTCTCCCCCTGGTCAGTGAAGAAAAATGATCAAGTACAAGGTGGAGTTCATGTCATCCCAAGGTAGAAAGCAGTACTTGTCAAATGGGTCTGTTTCTCCCCAGTGATTAAAAGGAGACAGATATAAAAATTTGCTTCATATTCATCACACTGGTTGAAACTTAAACCCCATGATTTTGCTGAGTTTTGCAACAGGCATCAAAAGACTAGCCTTAAAACCAAATCTTCAGTAGACTTTCAGACTGTGAATAAAATGATTCAAATAGCATTCTGCTCAAGAGGCTAAAAAGGGTATTTGCATTTAGCAAATTTGCAAGCATTACAACAAGTACATTTGCAAATTAAGTGCCTACTTCAGTACCAGTAGTCATTTGAAAACCAAGGTAATTGTATTTAGAAAGCCAGTATGTGCTCTGGGGTAGATCTCGAGTTGTGGTCAACCAACCATACATAACTGGTATCTCCCAACCTCTAAGCCTGTCCAGGTGAGACACAAATCATCTATTATATGTTCCTGATAACCACGATGCCTGAAGCATGAGTTTTGTTGCATGTTGGATTCTGTCTGAGAGCTCATGAGTTGCAAATACAAATGATGTAACTTTTTCTCATAGCTGAATTGAATAACACAGTATTCCCACCCTATGAGGTTTAGGCTATTTTGAAAGGAAATAGATGCTGGGAAGCAATACATGAAGTGGAAAATAGGAGCTATGAAGCCCATAAGTGTATAAAGCATAATGTATTATATTTAATAGTTCTTGTATGCAAGCATTATGCAGTGAAACTGGAAAATTATTTTTGCTCCCTTTTTAAATCTGCTGGCTAATGCAATTGATTCTTCTAATATAATTATCTCTACAACATGACAAACTGATAACTTCAAAACCAGTATACAGAAATACAAAGACACAAAAACACAGATGTGAAATCATGAGCCACATTCCTTGAATCCAAAGAAACAGGTGGAAGAGCAGGAATTAGTCAGGGATGCCCTTCATTTTCACAGAAGCTCATGATGTCATTACAAACATGACTAAACACAAATTACAGAGCTCCATCCCAGAAATCCAGTCAGACAGCACTTGCACATTGGACCTAACAGGCCTGACCAGCCAAAAAAAGCTTCTGCCAAAATCAGGAAATCTATTAAACAATTGAATTAGGAAGAGAAGCAGAATCATTTTAAAGAGCAAGTTGTAATTATGTAATTGCAAATTGTAAATGAGGGAGTGTGTTTCAAAAGCATTCATATCACCTTTCAGATTTTTCTTTTCACTTTAAAAAAAATGCTTGCTCAAGAGAAAAAAATATGCTAGAGTCTTCCCCAGATTTCATGACAATTCAGAACTGGAAGTTCAAGTCTTCAAAAAGCAACTGAGGTCAAAAATCACTGAAAGGCAAGTATTTTGAGAAATTTATCAAAACATTTTATACCTACACATCAGGCCACATCTTATAAAAGGATTTGTATAATTTGGGAAGTCAGTCATCTTTAACAGTGTGCTAAAACAAACACTAATCAGAAAACAGTGACAGAAGTCCTCTAAAATCTCTGAACAGCCCAAGAATTTTGGTACTAAAATGTGTGTTGAAAATGCAGCACTATAAAATACTCAGTGATTTTAAATATTTGTTCTCTTACCCAACTTCAGCTGTGGCAAATCAGGAATCTCCTTCATTATGAGGGTGTAGTACATGTGAAGCCCTCTTTGGGCATTCAAGAGCAGAAGACAGAGGTCCTTATGCCATTTGTATGCATGCTGCATGCAGTTTTCAGATGGGACGTAAAAGCTGCCCTGTGTAACAGAAATATCAAGAAAATAAAATAGATGTTAAAATTAATGGTCCCCCTTTGTTCCAGAAATTTCTGCAAAATCCAGTTGTGGGCAGTCTTTCATTTCTAATCAAGCAGTTGGCACCAAAGAGAGATTTTAATCATCCCTACCTCCTAGCCACTTAACTAGCTAGATGTGAAATCATAATAGTACCTCATTCTACATGTACATTTTGCCCAAACCATACCAAAAATCTTAGGTCTCAGCAGTGCTGTCACATGTACAAAGACCCTCGGTCCAAACAGTCCAACAAAGTCCACCTCTGTCCTTCACATGTCCCACTGTGGAGCCAATATCTCCCCACAATATAGATAGTGCTGTGCAAAACACAACCTCTCTACTATAGAGGAGGGGTGGAAATAACTATAAAGATGGCTACATTCACTTTCCTTTCTCCTCATAACCCCTTATTCCCTTCTGCAAGTGTCATACCTTGATGATATCATGATATGCTTTGTTATGTGTATTAGTGAAAAAAATGCAGATGGGATTGCTATCCTATAAACAAGTATGAGACACTCTGTAGTCCAGAATCAATGTCTGGATTAGCATACCTCTTGTGGGAGGACATGTAAATGGACAGATCATAGCATGTTCAATACAAAAATTTCCCAAACAACACATTTACACTTAGAACATAAGCTGAGTTTGCATTAGGGTGCCATAAATCAAAAGTTTTCACTTCTGTCAAAAAATGGTACTTGTACAAATTACTTATATTTGAAATTTTCACTGCTCAGATTTAATATAAAACTATTTACTCAACTGTGGTATTGTGCCCAAGATTTCATGGAGAGTTGCAAGGAGTAATATGACAACTATCAGTAACAGCCCATATTTCTGAGGTCTCTGTATGCATTTTACAGTTTTTATCCAATGATGCAGTAGAAGGGTGTGTGAGCACTTGCAATCAGTGATTATGTCTAGTTATTGTTCCCCCAAACAGGAGTAATTATTTGCATTGCAGGAGAAGAACAGATTATGAAAACAGAGAAGTGAGAAAGCCACCTAAATGCTCTGTACTTGAACTCTGTGAAACATTAAGTAAATTGAGAATACATCTAGATAGGCTATTTATGGCATGTAGGCTTCACAGAGGCACCAGGATAGGAGCCATACTGTTGCATGGATATGGAGAAACATGAACAATTTGCAACTTAGTCCACTGCTGGATAAGTCCATGGATGGGATGAGAATATAACTCCTGTATGCCAACCAGGTACTAATTGCCTTTTTGGACACTGGCAGTCCCAATAGCAGGTCCAGGAGCAACAGTAAAGACTCACCAACCATACACTAGTGCATCTCTTTTATTTGACTTTTGTAAAGATGGTATTTCATGCCTCTTAGCTTGAGCTGGGATATTTCCCTCAGTTTTCTCATGCAAATGTTCAAGATATTAACCAGCATTCTGCAGTAGAAACAAAAGGAACTGCTCATCTTGACCCATAGAGAAACGGCTGATGATAATTGACAGAGTTGGTTGTTCTTGGAAGGTCTCAAAACCTCCAGCCTCAGCATGAATCTGTTTTATTCTCACCATGGAATATAGAAAAAGAGAGGACAAAGAAATGCTGCTAGAAACAATAGAAAATTGAAAGTGGATTTACATGCAATGTCATGAAAAAATGTCCTCTTTTATAATCCATTGCTGATTTTTTTTTTAGGCAAAAATTACTCTGGCATTTAAATGCTACACTGACGAGCAGAAGGAAAAATGTTAGATGATTTCATAGTTCATGTCAATATTATAACATGGTATTGTTGTGCAAGACTACACTTTAATAGGTCTATTTTCAGCCTTTCTTGGCATAGATTAATGTTTAGAACTAAAAGTAAAAAGTAATAGGAAAATACAACTGCAGGTGGGCTCAAAGAATATGTGAATTAAAGATGTTGAAAATCTTTATCAGGCAGCTCTGTTTTAAATTATTTAGTATTCTTATGGTGTTTTTTCAAATTTGACCTCAGCTGAATTAATAAAAATTCTTAGAGACCTGATGGTTAAACTTACTGTAGCACAGTTTAGGAGAGTATACTCTGCAAAGATTTACACAGGGGCAAAACATAGAATGGGGAAAGAACCATTATAAAAAGTTATAAAACCAGCTCATTAAGCATTGTATGTTAGCAACATAACTTGCTCATTATTGTAGAAATTTGGGATCATTTAGGCTGGAACAGACCTCTGGAGATCATCTAGTCCAACTGCCTGCTTAGAACAGGTCTAATCAAATCAAGTTCCTCACTGTTGTGTCCTGATGAGTCCTGAACCTTTCTCCAGAGGTAGATTCCACCACCTCTCTGGGCAACGTGTTCCAGTGTTTTACCACCTTTGTAGTACTTTTTTTAATTTGTATCAAGTCAGAATTTCCCAGGTTTCAACTTGTGTGTGTGTGTGGCCTCTCATCCTATTGCCATGCACCATCAAAAAGAACATGTCTTCATCTTCTCTTTGTTCTTTAATCCAGTAGTTGTAAATGGAAGTAACATTCTCCCTGAATCTTCTCTTCTCCAGAGTGAACAAGACCAGTTTTCTTGACCTGTTCTTGTACATCATGTGCTCTAGTCCCTGAATATGTTGGTGCCTTTTTCTGGACTGGCTCCAGTATGTCCATACATCTCTTGTACTGGGGAACACAGAACTGGACACAGTACTCCAGATGTGTCTCACCAGTGCTGAGGAGAGGGGAAGGATCACCTCCCTCAGACTGCTGACAATGCTCTCAGGGATGCTGCCAGGAGTTCTCTTTTTTGGCTGCAGAGTTACCTATACCAGAGAGCTTGAAATGTATCTGCTTTTGTTAAGAAGGACCTCAATTTTCCTTTCTCTTTTGTAAATACAGGAATGTGAGGAATTTATCTGTGTTGTATCCTCTTTCAAACATTTCTGTCAATTAACCCTACAGATTTACTCAGTATTTCAGGAAATAAATTTGGTTAGTATGAACCCAAAGGACAAAAAAAGATCAGATATTTCTGAAGATCCTTTAAAATTATGTCCCAAACCAATTATTTTCAGAGACACTACCACACAAAAGAAACAGACAACTGAAATCATTGCCCTAATAATCTGTCACTTGAAGATTTTAAATGTCAACCTAAATTTGTTTATTCACTCTAAAGACAACTCTAGGATTGATGTCACTGTGGGGTTTTTTAAATGCACGAGTAGCAAGAGTGTATATATGGGGGACTAGGTTGTTTCTTTATCAACAGAGACAAGTTACCTCCTGATTAATCTTTTCAGAGCTGTAGGATCCTCTGGAATCAGGAGAAGGAGCAGAGACTCTGTCTCCATTTTAACCATACAATTCAGTCTGGGTCCTCATTTTGGAAAATGAGATGCTTTAGGATGGAAGAAGTACAACTAGCAAATGATGCAATACTCCAAAATAATGTTGTTTTTCTGCATAAGTACGATCATACTGACTCTGCTCAAGGTGTTTCTTCTGCTCCCTGCTTAAAGGCATGCCATCTTCTAATATTAACCACTAGGTGAATAAAGACGAAATTGATCTATTTCTCATAGAAAGAAGTTCCAGTTTTATACCTTTCAGTTTAAGAGAAAACATATAAGGACAAAGATTGTCAAATATCTTCACTAAGAAAATTCTGGGCTTTGAGAGAAGGACTCACACATGGAAACTTAGATAACTATTTCTGAGCTATCACCTCTGCTGAGAAATGGGGAACTGATAAAGAAAAAACATATTGCTGGGGAATGACTGTTTTCATCACAAAGCTGAAATCTAAAATCGAGGAACTGAACTGTGGCCACTTTTCCCCATTAATTATGAAGGAAGCACAGGACAACTGACCACATGTTCTACACTGTAGACACATAGAATCAGGAACACTGAGTACAACCACAACAGACAAGTCAAATTTCCTCTAGTATTGCTGGCCATCAAAATGTAAAATATCTTCAAATTACTGTAAGATAGAGATGATATACATATGTGCATAAAGGACTGAAAAGATTGCTCCCAGACCTCCTTTTATTTTTTTACTGTTCCAGCTCTCTGGAAGAAATATCTGTGTCAAATAAAGGTGCTGTGCTTTGAGAATACCATTGCATGAGAGGAACAGCACTGAACAGTGGTAATTCAAGGACTGCCAAACAGGCACAGTCCAACCTGTACTACACATGAGTAAGAGGCCATATCATCAAGTTGAAGCATTTTGATGAAACACTATTAGATGGCAACTGACTTTGAAACCCTGTTGTTTAATGGGAACATCCATCCTAATTTGAAAAATCATCATGTCAAGGTGGAAAGTGAGTGTGATAGAAAAAAGATACCAAGCTCCAAATCTGTGGTCCTTCAGTGACTTAAAGATATTCCTGGTCTCACAGAACTGTTTCTTCTGAAAATTGTCACGCACATACAGGATGCAGAGCAAGACTTAACAGCAATTATTAAACCCACCTCATGGACAGTTTAAGTTAATGTGAACTAAGGTGTTTGCATCCTCATCTGCAGACACCCCATCAGGGCAGGCATCTGTCAGATGATGCCATTATAAACTGCTACAGCTAAATCAGCTTATCTGTCACTGTTCAGTAAGCTGAGACATGTCAATAAATGCCTTCCTTTGGGATGATCTGAAGATGTCAAACCTTCTACATTCACTATTTTAATTGCATCTTCTTTGGTACATTTATTAAGGTGGTTCCCTATTTCATAGGTTATAACCTGAAACAGGAATTCAAGCTACAATACTATCAAATCAAGTTCAGTAACAAACATGGTACATGCTATTCTAAGCAAAAACACTGGCATAAAACTAGTAGTCAGGAAAACCAGTGGCTATGACCCATTAAACAACTACAGAGTGCTCATATCTCTGGGTTTCTTGAATTGGGAGGACAGATAGAAGTTGATTTTTGGTTAAGACAAAAATCCTATTAAAACTAAAGTTCATACTGTAGCTGAAAATCCCAGCTTGCACAAAACATGATGGCTGCCCTGGGCTTCTAATATTCATTGTAAAAGTACATGTTATTTTCCTTTGCAAAGATCCTCATGACCTTTTGAGTTAATTCCTTTGGTCTACTGTTTTTTAATCTCATTAGTTTGTAGATAGACAGATTTTTCGATGCTAGTTGCAAAATGCATCTGCACTGATCTTCTTTTCCCAGACGCTCTCTGTCTGTTAACAGTAGTCTGTCTCTGGCTTCTGCACTTTTCTGTTTCTGAAAATTTTGGGAGCAGATGAATGCCTGACAAATCTTCACTTCAAGATTTACTACCTAAAGGTACTCTGATAGCAAAGATGGATAACAACACAGAAGCTAATAGTACTGACAGCAGAGAAAAGTATGACTTCCATTGTGCCAACATCATCAGAGGCATAATAGATCAAGAAGACCAAGACATGAATGGAAAAAGAGGCAGTCAGGAAAATAATGCAAACAGCAAATAATGCTGATAATTGCATACTCCACAAAGATTCACTTTAAGAATTGTTTTCTTCTATGATATATGATAGGACATCAGTTATATTGATCCCAGATGAAAAAAAAAAAAAAAAAAAAATTTGTCCCATCAGCTGCCAAACGAGATTATTTTCCAGCGCTTATCTGATGAACTCAGCAATGAGATTCCTTTTTACGTTGAGCAAGATATCAGCACAGAGGCAGGCATATTACCAAAATGTACAAGTACTGACCTCAAGAGAAGGAAATGTTTTACCCACTTTGGAAACTGAACTAGTCCTGTGAGTGCTAGCTTTGAAAAGCTGGAGACAGGAGGTTGATAAGTTTGTACCTTTTCTAACCTCCTATAGAAAATTCTCTTTTGTTGTGCTCCCCAAACTATAAGTGAGACATCAAACTGAATCTACTATATTGAAAGTAGAATCATAGAATCATAGTACCATTTAGATTGAAAAAGACCCTTAAGATCATCGAGTCTGACTATAAATCTAACATTGCCAAGTTCACCACTAAACCATGTCCCTAGGCACCACATCTACACATCTTTTAAATACTTCCAGGGATCATGACTCAACCACTTCCCTTGGAAGCCTGTTCCAGTGCTTCATAACACTTCAGTGAAGAATTTTTCCTAATATCCAATCCATACCTCCCCTGCTGCAACTTGAGTCCCTTTACTCATCCTATCACTTGCTACATTGGAAAAGAAACACACCCATCTCACTACAACTTACTTTCAGGTAGTTGCAGAGAGAGATAAGGTCTCCCCTTGTCCTCCTTTTCTCCAGACTAAACAACTCCTGTTCCTTCAGCTGTTCTTCATAAGATTTCTGCTCTAGACCCTTCACCAGCTTTGCTGCCCTTCTTTGGATGCGCTCTAGCATCTTAGTGATTTTTTTTTGTAGGGAGGAGACCCAAACTGAACACAGTAATTGAAGTATGGCCTCATCAGTGCCAAGTACAGGGAGACCATCACTTCCTTAGTCTTACTGGCCACATTATTTCTGATACAATCCACAAAGCTATTGGCCTTCTTGGCCACCTGGACACACTACTGTCAACCCCCTGGTCAAGATCACTGATAAAGATATTAAACAGAACCAGCCCAAATACTGAGCCCTGGGGAACACCACTTGTAACTGGTCTCCAACTGAGTTCAGTTCCACTCACCACCACTCTTTGGGCCTAGACTTCCAGACATTTTTTTACCCAGCAAAGAGTACACCCATCCAAGCCATGATCAGCCGGTTTTCCAGGAAAATGTTGTGAGAAACAATATTAAAGGTTTTAACAAATTTCTGGTCATCCACAGCCTTGCCCTCATTCACCAAGCAGGTCAACTTGTCATAAAAGGAGATACGGCTAGTCAAGATGGACTTGTCTTTCATAAACCCATGCTGACTGAGCCTTATCAGCTGGTTGTCCTGTACATGGTGTGAAGTCCCCCATAAGAACAAGGGATAGCAATTGTGAGACTTCTTCCAGCTACTTGTAGATTATTTTGTCTGCCTCTTCATCTTGGTTGAGTGGCCTATCACAAGCTCCCACCATGATCTCTGCCTTGATGTCTTTTTTCCTGATTCTTACCCATAAACACTCAACCCTTTCATCACCATGATCAAGCTCTAGACAGTCAAAACACTCCCTAACATAGAGGGCTACCCCCACTTCATCTTCTTCCTTGTCTATCCCTTCTGAAGCATCTATTGACATCCATTTCAGCACTGCAGCTGTGTGAGTCATCCTACCATGTTTCCATGATTACAACTGTATCATAGTTTTCCAGCTGCACAGTGGCTTCCATCTCCTCCTGTTTGATGCCCATGCTGTGTGCATTGGTGTAGATGTGCTTCAGCTGGGCTGTTGATCCTGTCACCTTCATTGGGGAGGAAGCCCTAATTCCTATGGAACTGTTCTTAACTGCTTCCATGGTTTCTAACACTCATCAACACTTACATCTTTGTTGCCATGTGGATCTTGGATCTCCATCCCTTATCTCCACTGAAATGGCTAAGGTGCTGGGTCCATTAGTACAGGGACATTTCAAATGTGCTCCAGTGTACTCAGCACATTATGGAGCAGACTGAAGGTCCTCGCTAGCACATAATCCCTCAAACACTGGTGTGCCACTCGTAGGCTTATCTCTAGCAAGCCTGGTTTTATTCCTTTCCCCCTTCAGATCTAGTTTAAAGCTCTTTTCATGAGCCCTGCTACCTCCTGCACAAAAATCCTTTTCTCCCTTTGAGATGGGGGTACCTCATCTGTTGCCAGCAGTCCTGGTGTTGTGTAGACTGAACCATGACCAAAAACCCCAAAATTCTGACAATGACACCAGTCAAGATACAAGGTATTGATCTGCTGGGTCTTCCCATTTCTTCCCTCATCACTCTCTGCAACTAGAAGGATAGAGGAGAATGCTGTTTGTGCTCCTGATCCTTTACCCTGTTGTCCCAAGGCCCTGAAGCCTCTCTTGATTGTCCTTAGACTTCTTATTGAAACTTCAATGCTGCCTACATGAAAAAACCAGTAACAATAATCCAAGGGTTGTAGCAGCATAGGCAGTTTTCTCATCACATCTTTAACCCAGGACCCAGCTAGGCAGCAGACTTCTCTAAGAAGTGGGTCCAGTTGACATATTGGGCCATCTCTTCCCTGCAGAAGAGAGTCTCCTATGACAATGATCCGTCTTTTCTTCTTTATGGAAGTGGGTTTGATGCAGAGCATAGGCTGACTTAACGTTGGAGACACCTCCAACCTAGATGAACCGTCATCCTCGTCACGGTTCAGTTGCACTTGTGGAGCCTCGTACCTATCATGCGAGGGCACCTGGGAAGGTGGGGCAGTCATGGAGCAGACATGCCTGCTGTGCCAGGCAGGAACTTGTTGCCATTGTCTTCTATCCCTTAAGTGACTGCATTCTGCCAGGTGGGGAGAGGATGGGGAACCCTCTGTGTATGTGTCCTGCGGGCCTGGCAGGCCTGTCCCAGGGGAGGCAGGGTGCGGCTCCAGCAGTCTGTCTCCCCCTCGCACTCCCTGACACCCCTCAGCCCCCTCACGCCCTCCCGGAGCTCTGCCCCGACGCGGAGGAGCTCCTCTCCCTGGGCACCTCCCGCGGGTGTGCTCCCTGCTGCCGGCCGGGGCGGCCGTGAGGGCAGGGCCCACCCTGCAGCCTGGCACCGGGCTGGCAGCGTGTTCCCGCCGGAGCTCGGTCTGCGAAGGTGGGTCCGTCACGGTGGGTGCGGAGCTAGAGAGGACTGGGCCTCGTGCCGGGCAGACACCGTTGCTCCCTGGTCGAGCTGGCAGAGTTGCAGAGCCCTTCCCGCACACACTTCTGTGCAAACTGGAGCTGCTTGCTTCAACCACTGAGTAAATGTAAAATACTTCATAGTTACTTGCTTCTCAGTGGCAAAATAAACTAATTTTCCTAGGTTCCAGGTACGAACCTAAATGTACACATTACTACAAAAAGGATATACCACTTATGGTATGTTTGCAGGGTGTCATGAAGAACCATGTACATACTGCCTTAATTCCTCCATTTCTCACTTTATTGCAAAGAGATGACATAAAGAAAAACCTAATCAAATGCCAGATAAAAACAACCGCCTAGTGTTTTGGAAATGGAAATGCTTCTGTTCTATTTGATCATGTTCTGCAAATCTAGATCCCAGCACTAGACCATCATTGCCTCTTGTTCATCTGTCCTTTAAGTAAAATAGCCTACAAAATCAACATCCCCTAAACAAAATAAAAATTCTTGACAATATCCCTGATGAATACATTTAAATAAATCAGCCTTTTAAATAAATAGGTTTCCTGTGTAATGCCCTTTTTAGTTAACAGATTTCTCCTGTAATTATAGTGTATTACTTTATAAATGTACTTTTCCTTTATGACATGGGAAAGGAAAATTACTTGAGAAAAGCAAACACTGTAATTAAATAAGATTCATGCCAATTCATTATTCAGATGCAGAGAACAATTTCTAAATATCCACTTCTAGTGCACTAAATCCATCTGAAATCAAAAGGCATCAATTAGATTTTATGCTTTGTAATATACAATAAGTTGCTTGTATTTGTTTTGTATTAAAGTAATTTCACAAGCTATGATAACTATGTACAATGTTCAACAATGGCAGTAATGGTAAACTAGAACCTCTACATTTAATCTAATTCAAAACAGTATTTCACAATTCAGATTGAAATTCAAATTGCTTGTCAAAAATTTTAAGACACTAAAGAGACATTCCAGACTAAATAGATGAGTTTTGCAGTCCCCAGCAGTATTTCATTTAGCAGACAGTACTAGCCTACCTTGACTATTTCTGGAAAAGATCTAGAGAACTGCTAGAAACAGAGGAATACATCTCAGTATCCCAAGATGAATGCAGTATCTGAGAGTACAGTGTCTGCCCATTCATCTGCATGACCATATGGGTCACCTGATATGTAAATTTTAATATAGCTTCAAACTCACTGACGAAGGAGATTCTTCATCTCTGCTAAGATAAGAGATTTCCTGTTATTTGGTGGTTGGAGATGAAATTGTAGTTATAGCTTGAACAAGCACATTAATGTTTACACTTTATTATTTTTTGAAAAAATAAAGGAGGTTACAAGATAACAACATCTGGTAATTTGGTATATGACTGAAACATATGAGCAGAATAACATTCTTTCACATGTGTAGGAACTCAAGTGACAGAGGGAGATATTTGTATTTCAGAATAAAAAAAAAAACAAAACAAAACAAAAAACAAAACAAAAAAACAAAACAAAACAAACAACAACAAAAAAAAAAACAAACAAACAAACCAAAAAAAAAAAAAAACAAAAACAAAAACCAAGAAGGGAACCAGGAGTTATATCATGAAGCTTATATTTTTCCAGTTATCTTATGCTTGTTAGTTATTTCACAAATATTTGTATCTGCAAAATGTTTTTTAAAAAATCCCAACCAACTAGCAAAACTAACAAAAAAAAATCCCTAATTTATTGGGATCTTTGCATCAGATAACTCTTGTATGGGAATCTGATCTTTTGAACAGCACAACTGGTTGCTGTCCAGAGGACGAAGCAAGTCTCCACTGCAAGAGTCCTTACAGTGATTTTCAGCTGGATCAAGTGAGACTCCCCCAACTGTTCTGCATTCCTCTACCAGCTGGGTTGTGGTCCTGTGTGACCACTCCAGCACATGCATTATCCATTGATATTGAGAATCTTAAACTACATATAAAACATCTCATTAATATCTCAACTGTTTATGAAAGATAGTTCTAGAAAGACATCTGTATGAATACTTCTTGTTGACCATGCACAACTTACCTGTGTTCAATTTGGTCATTTCCGCACAAGGAACCTCCCATGAGAATCTCTGGGACATGCAGATTGGCCACCCAGGATATTTGTCACTATACCAGAGCACAGAAGCTGTACTGGTCAGTTTTTCTAGGAGCTGCTTGGAAGAATCTCTGGGTCTGATCAAAATTCTCACCCAATAAGATTCTACAGCAATGAGTTAATGCTGGTTCTAATTGTTGCCACCTTCTCTCAGGTTGATCCACTGTCTGATCTCATCCATAAAGGCAACAAACTTAGGGGTTCCTGGATCACCAGTGAATTAATACCTAAGTGCACTGAGTGTCCATACAGTCACAACCGTCACATCCTACCATTCCACAACTATAGGATAAACTTAAACTTTGTTTTGATAACAAACTCATTAAATTCATAACTTTTGCCACTGATGATAAAATGCTTTATTTTACAGAAGATGACAAATGGTTTCAGAAGTATAATTTCCAAAAGTTTCATATTGCTTATATTGCAGTTAAGACAGAGACCTCAATAAAAACAGAAGCTCTGCTATATCTAGCCCTCCACAGAGACAAACAGCAAACATAAACTTACTAAATGGCTAAAATTATTTTAGTTTTTCACTTCTGACTTTCATTTCTGTCCCTGCTCTAACCCTGTCTCTTTATTTCTTGATGAGAAACCAATAGTAGACCCACAGATGTTCCCTTTTCACATAAAGAGACACACATGAATATGCATTTTGAGGGAGATATGATATATCCCTCTTAATCAAATCAGTGTTGTGAATGTAAAATGTAAAATCAACAGCTTGGGCAGAGGGCACCAGTGTTGGGAAATGGGCAAGTTCTTACCCCATTTACTGAAACTGGTTACATGACAGAAATTATTTTTATCTTAAAGAGTTTATCATGTAAATATGCTAAATTGAACTCTGAGAGAAGACTGAAGAGGCAAAGGAAGTCTTCTGAGCCCCAAAGCAGTTCCTACGGAAGAAATAACATGAAATCCAAAGGGCAGAAAAGAACTCTAATGATTTAAAATTAAGTACTTTCAATCAGAATGTTTCATCAGAAAAAAAAAAAAAAAAAAAAAAAAAAAAAAAAAAAAAAGAGAGAAAAATCCTGCATTTGTGTTTACTAAGAATATTTTTATAAATAGATATGGTATATATGTATATAAAATACTCTATATGTATACAGACGTGTGTATATATGTGTATTTACATTTCCATTCAGTTACAGAATAAAAAACAAACTGAAACAACATCCTCCCCATTAATTCACTCATCAACAGAAAATAACTTCTCAATCCCTGTGCCAGACAGTGAAAAATTATTGGCAAATCTGAAGCCATACCATAGTGCAAAGACATGAAAGTCCATACTGGCCAACTTGTGGATGCCATTCTGTGGTGACATACTGTTTCTTCTTAGCCTGGTTTCCTCAGAAAATACCACATATTCAGTCATGCTGTCTGTTACACGTCACTCTGCCAGTGCCCCCAGCAATTTTTCTAAATGGTGGCTGAATTGAGCCTTTTTTAAGAGATAGAAAAAAGTCCCCAAGACATTAAATACCTGAATGTGTGGCGAACATGTGCAGCCAAGAAAGAAAGGGGTCTTTAAATATTTGTCCAACAGAAACTCTGTAGACTACACATAACAGGCATGGTATACAAACCTTGATCTTACCTCGTGGAAAACCAGTACATCTCTGTGTTCTCCATCTGTCAGCAGTAGATCTGTGAACACAGATCTTTCTCAAGGGATGGGTGACAATCACATAAGCCATCTCCTATAAACCTCATTCCTCTAATATCCACTAACATGAAGACAACATGATTATGGAAGAAAGAGTTATGGAAAAGTGAGAAAATTAAGTACTTTCCATCAAACAAAGTGAAATCTAGAACCAAATGTGTAAGAGAAACAGATATATTGGACAAGGATGAACTTGAATGTGCATATTCTATCAACTTAATAAATTGCCTTTCTTGTATTGATTTACTAGTCTGCCATATGATATGATAGTTTATTACCCAAAAGTCTAAAAGGAAAGAAAAATAAAATCATTATATTTGCCTTTGATTTATATGACACTAATAACACCAACCAAAAGTGTCAATAAAGTATATCAGTTAGAAAGACATTGACAATATATGGAACTATTTATGATTTGCCTCTCACTAAATCCATTATATAAGAAAACATAGGTTGGTATTTCATAAATACAAGACACAATTTGACATTTATATTAACTCTTAAAGTTAGAGTTACTTTGTCAAAACCACTGGAATGATAATGTAGTAGAAAAAAACATCTGAAATCAGAGTCAGATCTAGTGATAATTTACACTTTGTACAAAATTAGCAGGAGGAATGTATTTGACTTGAGATCCTTGAAAGACAGGAACAATCAGACTTGAAAAAGAGCTATCATCTGATTAGGTAGAAGAGAATTATCCTGGTCAGCGGTTTCAATACTGTAAGTTACTGTTCAAAACACAAGTTCTAAATTTCTTAACTATAAGTGGCTGAGAAAGAAGAAGTAGCCGATAAAGCATTTGATAGGAAATTATCTGCTTAAAAATACCATTCTAGTAAAATGAAAATTCTTCACAGATCACATTGATTTCCCCTAAAGTTCTAGGAAGAATATCTGGTAAAACACTGACAAAATTCCACATGTCTCATACTGACACTCTTAGAACAAATAATTTTGATTTTTCATTTCAAATAAAATTTCTGTTTTTGTTTTTTTTTTTTTTCATTTTCTTATTTGTCAAGATCATGTTCAGATAGCAACATATCATACAGTTAAAAGGTTCAAAACAAAATTAAAAGCTCTCTTCCAAGCATGGGTGCTTTGGTTTGTTGTAGTGTTTTTCCAGATTATTTTGGGGGGAACATTTCATAATTTTTAAATTTCTATTCAATAGAAATTAAGTCAAATTCTGAAATCTCCTCTGCTTGTCTGAAGTCTATTTCCCACATCACTTTGAAAACTGAACCTACTGTCTGGAGGTCAAGTTACATCCTAAATATTATCACAAATATCTACAATGATGATGGCTCTTCATGTAAAAACACACATAGGGATTCGATAGAAGTCTTTAAACAATTCCGATGATGATTAAAAAGAAGGGGAAAAATTCTATTTCATCCATCTGATCTCTAGGGTTATACATCACCATCGAGAAAATTAAAGCCATAAAAACATTTCTTTAGCAATAAATTAAGCACTGGGTAGACGTCTCATGAAAGTTAGAGCAGGTGTCTGACAGGAGGCATACTTCTTCCAAGATGAGCACTGAATCATCTGGCACAAGAAAAGACACATGCTTTCCTTTCCCTCTGTTGGATATATGTATGAAAATGACACATATTAGTCCATATCTTCATCTTGTTATTATTAAGAGTCTGCGTAGGGAACATTCACAAAGCACACTGAAGTATCCTTTAGCTAAGAGATGATACAACAATATGGAATAATTATATTATGGGGAAAACCAGTGGTTGATTTTCAAACTGTTTTAAAATAACTGTTTATGAAAAAAGGGACAAGCTTAGATGCATAGATAGATAGGCAGACATATATATATAAAAAGCTGGTCCTTTTATGTAATTTTAAGTTTAATATTTACAAACACACACACATATATGGTGTAAATTCTGACCTCCTAAACAAAATAACAGAGTGGAGACATCAAAAAAGGCTTTAGTATAATGTCCTTTCTGATTAAAGAGAGTCCGTGCTGCTTACTCACAGATAAGGAAAGCAAATCCATTTCTGTTGCTGTGATCAAACAAGGACCCCTGAGCTGAAAACTGCCTTGTTATTACACATCGCTGCAGGCAGCAGGAATAAAACCAGTAAAGTTTCAAAAAGACACTTGTTAACATTTTTTTGTCACTCCCACCTGTATGTACACTCTCACACAAATAGAAGGAAATCCTGCTCAGTGGTGTAATGCAATTGTACCGTTAGAATTGACATTCAGGACAACAGAAAATATCAGAAATGTTTTGATTCAACTTTTATAGATAGTGACAGGGAAGGAGATGTTCAGCTGCTGCTCTGGCTGGAGTGTATCCCGTTTATGTTATGTAATAAATCAGGTTAGCAGCTGGCGGACGAATTTGTCTCTTTGAATTAATACTATGTACTGTCTGATATTAAATACATTAATAATTAATTAAATAAATAAATACATGCTTCCCAGGATTTTATAACATCCTAATAGTTTTGTTTTAAAAAGCTTGCAATTAATTACATAAATGGCAATGATAAAAGTTCTAATACGTCTGAATTTGCTCACATAGGAACGGTGACATTAGTATCTAACAAAACTTCTATATTTGGACTCTAAACACATGCAGCTCAGCTTATCACCCTGGACTCCCTTCCTAGAACATAGAGAGAAACAGGCATTTTCAGAACACAGTTCATCCCCTCTACTTCAGATGTTGATGTTATAAAGCATTATTTCCTAGAAATGATTCTTTCTTTCCACAGATTGCACATGAAGGAAAATTAAACTAGAAGCTTGAATGCAGACAATTCAGAGATGGGCAGAGAAGTTACACCCCAGTGCTTACTAAAAAAAAAAAAAAAAAAAAAAAAAAAAAAAAAAAAAATGTAAAGTAATTAATTCGTACAGCTTTGAACTGTCCTTTCCTAGTGTACGGTGACGTTTTAGGGCTTAGAGATAACAGAGCTTCTAATTTAATTTACTTTTTTAGTTCCCGGCTGTTAGATCAAGAATCAGGATTTAATTGGGGGGTTTATATTTATGTCAGACTGGAAATACCGAAATATCAATGCCAATAAAAGCAACACACAAGGATTAATAGGCTCTGCTTTTATATGGTGGTTGTCATAAAATCTAAAGTGCATCATAAATAAGTCAGTACCATTTTCTGTGTTTTACATTTGAGAAAACTAATGCTCAGAAAGATCATCTGAGCAACTTTTTCCAGGTACAGGGAGAGGAAAAGAACTGCAAGGCATCCTGAATTTGAATAGATTTTTTCTTCCCTCAAACAGCACAAATGTTTCAGACATAATGATTTGGATTCTTCATCCAGCAGTAGCTGATGGCTCCAAGGAGCTGACGACCAGTCCCAGAGCATATTTGGGTCTAGTGTGAGCTTGGAAATCCCCTAACTTAGACAAAAAGCAGAAACTGGAGGGACCTGAGATGGAAGTGGTGTGTAGGGAAATTAAGGTTCCATCTTGTGTTGTCCTTACAGTGTTCGCTGCAGGAGTGTATGGTCATGGCTGATACAAGAGCCAACCAAAGATACTTTGCCAGAGCATGTGGGCTAGTTTGGACCTAGCAAATAAATTAGTTAAAAGTCATTCTCTTGCAGATGCCATTTTGCTCGCAGTGTTTGGCACAATATGGTATCAAACACAGTGAACTTCTATCATACTGCACGCACCAAACTACTCGGCTCATTGTTGCTTTCTGATGCACAGATCCAGAGCAAATGGTCACTCTTAAATGCTCTTTATTTAATAAAAGCAACAGTGAGGACCACAGCTTCCTATTTAGAAATGCCAGGCTCTATTAAATACTGCCAGTCACTGCCAGAGAGAAAGTGACTTCAGGCTTGGATCTCTTCACATATGACTAGAGCTACAGAAATAATTGATTTTACAGTTCAGTGCCCAAACTAGGAAAAAAAGAACATGTCAGGTCAACTTAGACAGAAAGTATTTCCTTGTTCTGAGTAAATGAAAAACCCTTCTTTTTTCTTTTTCTTTTTTTTTTTTTTTTTTTAAAAAAGACATTTTTAATAGTGATTGCAAGTTATCTAATTACTGTTGTTTCTTATTTCAAGATTTGTCACTTAAGCACTGTAACAGACATAGCACACCCTCTTAATGAGCTACAGATACAAATTAAATCTCATCTGTACATTGGGAAGCTAGGTAAATTGCCATGTGCTGAATCTTGTAACATAACACAGGATATCATAACAATTTTTTAAGCTGCATAAGAATAAGTAGCAGACTGTAGACAGGATATTCATATGGAAAATATATTCCAATTTACTATAATACATGCCTTCTTCTGAGTTTCTCACAAAGTTACTGGACTGAACTCAGTGATTGTATCACCCCTTCCTATCTCTGAACACAGTATTTGGTCTCTCCTGGTTGTTAGGAAAATGGCATACCAATGGGCTACAACATATGAGGAGAAATAGGCTGACACTGCATCCTCTGCATATCATTCATGTTTGAGAAATAACCAAAGTTGCACTGCACTTGTCCCACTGCTACTCCATTTGGGCTTTCTCTAATTTGCTTCTTCTTTTGCCCTGCCAAAATGTTCACATAAATTACTTCAAAATTCAATATCGCAGTGATCAAACATTTGATGAGTCCTATTTTTAAGGTGGAATATTATCACTGGAATCAGAGGAAGAGGATCCTGACTGATACCCTAACATTAAACACAGGATCAATGCAGTGGTCTCATTAAAGAAATTTACCTGTAACAACCAAGCTTGATTTGCTTATGCAGCAGATCATGACAATGAAAACTTGTCCTGGGATCAGTGAAATTTCCCATCCAACTGTGCTTATGTTGTGTGAAGACATTGAGAAAGTAGGACATGAAGCTGCCATTTTAAGGTTAAAAAGCCCATCCACTTTGCATCCTGCTACTCTCTTAAAATAAAACTATAGTCAGCTATAAATATGTCCATATGTGGAGGAAGAGTTAATTACCTCAAACACTGGAGCACCAACTTGTCATAAGATAAAGAATGGATATTTAATGTTATTGCAGGCTGAAAAAAGTTTATTTTGAAGACTGTTCCAAATCTGGAGGTTGAATAAAAGATATCAGCCATGAAGTTCTGGTATTGATGACCCTGATGGTACACAAATCATGCTCGAGTTAATATTACAGTGCAAAAATTTGACTTAAAGAGGTGTATTTGAATTGAAAACTGAGTTCATTGGTGCAGCCTATTGACTATACACCAGCATTACCTATGAGGTGAGCAGAGGGAAAGAGAGTCCATAGCTAGCAAGTGGGGAATTTGTGACAAAGTGGACATGGATCCTGATCTATGGGGAAGGAGGAGAAATTAGATGGAGACATAAGACTGGAGTCTTCATTTGTAAAATGTGTAATATTTTATTTCTATAATGAGCACTGCATTGCTGGATACTCCAAGAAGCAGTATTTGCTTCTGTATCTCCTCTTTCATGACTGGTGCAAGACTTACAGGTAGAAATATGATTTGATTCTCAGATATTGAGATGAGCACATTTGACATTTGTGCAGAAGGAAAGATACAAAGTCAAAGACAGAGATCCTTTTATCCAAAGAAAGGAATATTTAAAGAACCAGGCAGGACAAAAATGCAGAAAGGATACTAAAAAGATTATCAAAAAGCATGTCCCACTTAAATGAGGGATGAATTTCCTCATTGCCAGTTTACATTTTGTAGAAAAGGCCTTTATGAGTTTTGATGACGCTACAAGCAAAATCTGAGGATCATTATGAAAGCATCATGCGATATAAAATAAGAGATATTTCCTTTTCTTGGAGAACATGGAATTCAAAGAGGCTGGACAAAAAAAAAAAAAAAAAAAAAAGTAAACAAAACAGGAAAGACAAAACAGTGTCTCTCTGCATTACAACATATGTCTATATTCCCTATGAATCTTAATGGCCTGAGCCTGTGCTCTAATCAATACCCACTGGTATTTGCTGTGGAGAACATGTATCTACTCTCTTGCAACATGGCATGGTGGCACCAAGAAGGCTTGTGAATTATTTTAATAGAAAGGGTATAGGGACATGAGCCTCTTGGGATTTGTGATATGTTGTCATTCCTGCCTATGAACAGGATGTTTATGAATTGCACCATTTGCTTTTCAGACTACTGCAGGTTGACAAGATCACCTTGAGTCCTGTCATTCTACTCCCACTGGGTTGGCTTATGATGTGACTTTTACAATAGATATTATCTGAAAACAGCTTCCCAGTGGGTCATTTTAGTTATTGATCACACAGAGTCTCATAGGAAAGAAGTGATATGGCACCAACCATGCCCACCAATATCTGTTTATTTGAGAGCTGTGTCCAGAATTCAGTGTAGATATCTGTATAATAAGAGCAGTTGCTGCATCCTGGTTAATTAACTATGTCTTCACAAATGGAGATAAAAATCAGAACAATCATAACATTATTTCTGAACTCTTCCTCAGCTTGGTAAATTTAAACATTAACAACACTGTCAAACAATTGCTAAAGAGGAAATATTTAGTTGTCTTTTGGCAGTGACAAATTACTTCAACCTTTATGGGTTCATTTTTTAAGAAGTTTGACATTTTGTTACTAAGGCAGGTTTTCTTCTTTTATTGTTTCTTTCAGTCTGTTACACAGCCACAGTGTTACCAAGTAGGTTCGTATGAGTCATATGCAGGTGGGAAGAAATCATGCCTCTATTGATAGCACTATTATTTTTTGATTATTATTTGCAAATGTTCTTGTATATCCCTGTCTTTCCGCTTTGTTCATGATTGACTTCTTGTTTTTTTCCCAAAGATGTGAACAAAGTATCCTGATTTGTACAGGCTCTGTCAACTGGATCAGATCACAAGTCCAACAAGTCTTGTATTTTGCAACCGATTGTAGCTAAGTATCAAATACTCACCGAGGAGACAGAAGTAAACAAATAAAAGAAAATTCAAACCTAAACTCTGACAACTTCAGAAATTGCATGCCTTCAGGAAAAATCTCCCTCAAATTGCCCAAATCCTGGTTTATGCCACAGCCCTCACTTTTCTGAACAAGAACTGTAGGAATTGTCAGTGCTGTCATTTTGCACATTTGTGGAAAATCCTACAAAGTTCACAGAAGAACCTTCTGGCAATGTGTTACACTATCTTATGGTCTATAAAAATGGAGAAGAAAAAGAATCCTTTTACTTGTTATAAATATGATATATTTCAGGTTACCTGAATTTTGTCCATTATTTTATTGTGAAAATTAATCAACAGAATATTTCTTGCAAGATTCTACTCCAAGTTTTGTTGTAAAACCAAGTGAGACAAATCAACTTCTATTCCTTCCCCAGTTTCTTTACTGAAGATAATTTTGTGGCTTGGAGAGTTCCATCACTCAGAAAATTAAAGTTTTCAAAGTGACCAAGTGAGATCCATTAGATTTTTCTCTTAGCAATGTTTCAAAACCTGTTTTGTTTTGTTTTTCTGAAGTATTACCTTACTTCGACCAATCACACCCTAAAATAATAATTTACAGCCCTTGTTACAGGCACCTTTCTTCTTGCAAACAATTGGTCTGCACAAGAAATTCTCTGCTTTGGCCTAAGTGCTATAATGCTTGTTAGCTTTCTTTGATGTGGGGGGATGTGGTTTCTGTCTTTTGCTGCCAGGAAACAGCTCAATGTCTAATGCTGTCATTATGCTGCATTCCTGAAGTCTTCCCTTATGACACTCTCAGGCAATGAATCATTTATAGCTCTTTGACATACATGCAAGCATACTTCAAATTGCAAAGCCAATTATAAAAAAAATGTTAGTCCTTTCTACCACTTCAGAAATCCACAATTTATATTTTAACACTGAAACAGAAGTAATGGCTAATCAGAAACTTTTCTGGGTAGGTTACTTTAAGGCAATTATATTAATTTGCTATAATTTATTGCAACAAAATGGGGAAATTCTGAATAGTTGGAGCTGTATAAATTTGCATAAGTATTACATTTTCACAGGTTCGTTTTCTTAGCCCAGTAGATACCTCCTGTATTATGCATAGTACATGTACCAGCCCTCAAGTAATTTACACTCAAAGATAGACAATCAAATTTCATGAGCCATGAGTAGCTTACCATTATTATGCAGGCCATCATTTTATGGTTTTAAATAAAATACTTCTATTAAGTTCAGTAGAGGAGAAAGAAGATTTGACTGATAGGTCTGGAGCATAAAACTGTATTTGTTTACAAAAGAAACAGAATACTTAGAGAAGAAAGAGTGCTTTATCACCCCCAGTAACACGACTTAATGCTGCTTTGGAGGTACCCCTCTGTCCTGTTCAGGCTTTCACCCATGTTTCTCATCAGCCAACTGTATACCAGTGCAAGGTAGACCTAATTCCAACAGAGATGTTGCAGGTTGCTTCAAGACCTAACAAAAACTTGTGAGACAATGAGGACTTTTTGTCTGTATCATCAAAGAGCAGACATACAGTGCCTTCAAATGACTTTATGGCTTTCTCTTGCACATGGAAGGAGTTTGGGAAAATCTTGGGAGACCTCACTATAGCCTTTCAATACTTAATGGGGGGTTGTGAGAAAGATGGGGACAGACTTTTTAATAGTGACTGTAGCAATAGGACAAGGTGTAATGGTTTTAAACTAAAAGAGGATAGATTCAGACTAGTTATAAAGAAGACATTTTTTATGATGAGGGCGGTGAAACACTGGAACAGGTTGCCCAGAGAGATGGTAGATGCCCCATCCCTGGAAACATTCAAGGTCAGGTTGGACAGGGCTCTGAGCAACCTGATCTATTTGAAGATGTCCCTGCTCATTGCAGGGGGGTTGGACTAGATGACCTTTAAAGGTCCATTCTAGCCCAAACTATTATATGAACATGACAAGAAGGAAAAGTGATGGGAATAGGCCGTTGGCCTTATCTGATTTGCTAGAAACGAGACATTACAGATGAATGATACTGCAGCTCTTTCATGCTTCACAACACTCCCAGCTATCCTGGGATAACAGAGTGAGTGAATGCACAGACAGAATCAATGCATCAGACGTTATTTAAATACCATACTATCAAGCTGGGAACAACAGAAGTAAATACTATTGTAAAACTATACTGACTGAAAGCTTGATTTCTTAAGGTTTATGCCAGTGAAAGAAGCAACAGAAGCTCATATGCATCTGACCATGTCTAGCTTACCCTAAACAGATATTTAGACCCAGATTTTCACCCAAATACTCATATGTCTAACTGTCTGAATACTCACACACCTTTCTTGGTTATGTAAAGAGCTTCCTTGAACCATCACCCAATTCTGCCCCGAATTATTTTTTTTTTGCTGCTCATCAAAACACTCCAGTGCAGACTCTGAACACATGATTAAGTAAAATCAATTTTAGGAGAAGTTATTCTTGCAATGAGAAACTTCTAAAATTATTCTTAGCTTGCCATGAAGCTTCAAAAAATGTTTTATCTATATTGGCTAAACTTTTATCTAGTGTTATTCACCTCTGTCTGGCAATATTTTTGAGAATCGTAACACATTGACCCATCTCTATTCTCTTAGCCCATTTTTTTTCTGTTTGTCAGGCTGCTGAAACTTGTCTGATCCTCAGAGAACTTGTGAGATCATTGGAGCAGGGGCAGTCATTTGTGCACAAGCAGATGTCACGGGGACTGAGCTTCTAAATGTTTATCCCGAGCACTGAACAAAACCTTATAATTCGTATTCGCTGTGAAAATGATTCTTGGGTCATTATGACAGGCATGATGGCTATGAACAGAGGTACGGGCTGTAGCTGCCACTTGAAGATTTGTTTCCACAAGAGAAGACAAAGTGGTTGGAAAAAGAGGGAATCTCTTTTCTCATTCCCTAGTCCCTGAGCTGCTGTCTGGGACACCTGCCAATAGCAAAGGGTTAGCTTCCAGATGATGGATCTCAACTGTGCTGTTGTTGGCATCTGTGCTTCTGTTGGAAATGCCATCAGCTTGGAAGCTGTGAGAGTTGATCAGGTCTCCTTTCAAGAACTCTCTCACCATCAGTCAGTGGGAATTATCGTAGTGTTCTTTAGGGCATATGAAGATAATTTTTCAACAAAGTATCACTGGAAAAAAAAATACTGAGAAGAAAGAAAAACTGAATCATAAAGCACTCTATCAAAAGGTAGAGAGCAGCCAAGTCCACTTCCTAAAGTGAAGAGCAGAAAGGCTGTTCCTGCTGCTCATGCACTCCATTTCAGAGAAGAAATAAAAAAAAACACCTGTCCCAAGCCTACTCCTATAAAATTCCTCAAAAATCAATGCTAAAATCTGTAGAAAGGGAAAATTTTAATTGAAAGAATGTCATTCAAGAGAATGAGTGTATAAACTATATCAGTGAATTTCAGCCCCAAAGTGAGAAGTTATGGTGATGGGAGCCAAAGAATTTCTTCAGTATATAACTGTAATAGTAGATGTGAAAGAGAAATAAATTCTCCATGATCAGTTTGTCTTTTACCACTCTACTTACAACTACTCTAAATTAGGCATAAAAAACTTTTCAATTATGCAAGTCTAGGTGTGATTGCCTTTGTCACAGTGAAACAGGGAGATTTCTAAAGAGAATTAAGGAGTCTGATTATTTCCAATACATAAGCAATGCAAAAAAATAGCAAAAAAATAAATATGAAAAGTGGAACTTCCTATGCAAATTCTACTGATTTTCAAAAGGAACCAATTATCAGTCCAACATGAGCAATTCCTGAGGATTTTCTCCAGAGACTCCATCACCATCCTTTCTGGAGGCTCACAAGTATCTCCAGATGATTTAATGAAATTTCAATTGAATACTCACAGTGAAAAGATTGCAAAGATTTTTCAACATCATGGTTTAGGCCTAATCCCAAATTAAGATCAGTTTTGAACTCTATCATAATGCAGATCATTGCTTTGTTGTACCCTGAACGTGTCAGAACAAAAAGTAAGAGCCACAGAAAGGAAATATGATAATGATTAAAGAAACCAGATATTGTCACATTACTAGTTACCATGTTTTATGCTACAGCTAGGAAATCATTTAGTTCATTCTAAAGATCAGCTATTTATCTTCAGGCAACCGAAGATTAAAGACTTTATCAGTAATTATCACAAATGATGCCCTGAACACATTGATTAAAGCTACTTGTCATTATACCTTATAAAGAACAGTATATCAGCTCTCTGACTATTTCAGAATAATTATGTGTTGGATATCTGATGGAGTCTCAATCACAACCAATCACCATTTGCATAAACAAGACACTGAAAGAATCCTGTTCCTTTAAAACCACCCATTACAAACTCATGCTAACACATTAAAGATGTGCTTTCTATACCACACTCACATCAAAGCAGAGATGTCTGAGACCAAAAATAAAGCCATTTCCATGTAAAAATAACAATTCTGGAATAAATTTTGATGTAAACTATACTGCTGCAGTCTGGATTAGTTATATGGAGTAATTATAAGTAAAAGCTAATTTAAATACTGTTACGGGGTTTTTTAAACATTGATTTTTTAAAATGTTAAATAATACATACCATCTATCTTACATACTCAAGTTTTGAATTGCTAAAATCAGAATCTTAACTATGTGTTAAGTTTGAAAATAATCAGGTACTGTTTGAAAAACATCTGCCTTGGTACACAGTTAAGAAAAAGAAAGAAAAAAAAAAGTTAAAAAAAGGCTTGGCAGCTTCACAACTCTCTAGACACATTAGGTTCCTTTTTTTCTAGCAGGAGATAGAGAACCTCTGCTAGTTCCTGAGGGGAAAAAAAGAAATTGCCCTTCCTTTAAAAGGAAATAGCAGAATTTTAGTCTTTTGCAGTTTTAGTTCTTTTCAAAGCTAGCATCTATTTTTGCTTGCCTTGCTTTGCTTTGCCCTGCCTTCCTTCACCTGTACCCCTCTCCTTCAGCCTTCCCCTGTCCCTTCCTCTCCCTTTCTTTTTGTGTGTCTCTCTGTCTCTGTGTCTTTCTCATAAAACTTTGTTTTGGGGCCAGGACACAGAAGATGTCCTGAAAATAAAAAAAAAAAAAAAAAAAAAAGGAACAATGGAATTAAGTTAGAAAGACAGCTGCTGTGCCAATAAATAAATATAAGAAAGGAATCTCTATATTAAGGTTCCTATGTCTGAAGATGAATGAAGTTTGCAGCTATGTATTGCTCTTCTCCCAGCTAAACTGGGATTTCAGGGCATATTGCAATTCCCACAATGGATCTTACATGGGTTATTCTCTGATGCACAACCATCTTTTTTCAAGAGATGAAAAAGTGAAGTATTGAGGCTGAAGAGCCATAACTATACAGAAGAAAAGAATAAAACACAGATGACATAAGTGACATAAAAATGTGGGTTTGAATAATGTTTTGGTGTTAGGCCGAAACAGCATAAGTTTTTCATAGGTTGCTGAAAAGATGAAAATATTAGCAAACTACCTGTGGAAAAGAACTCTTATCATCAACACAATTTTATTTGAATTACACTCTTAGTTCTTGTATCATGCTAGGCATAAACTTTGTCTTTTGGGATAGCTGCATCAATGTTAGATGAAGAACACCTCTTATCAAACACTAGTGCCTTATTAATGGGAAGTCATATAATTAATCAATCTGATTACTTAGAAGTAAATTTATCTGCAGTGCAACTGCTATCCAAATGAAAATAAGATTACTGTGAGTACAGTTTATTAATAACCCCCAGTATGTCATTGACTCAGCTTGATTATAACACAGCAGGCATGTGATGCACAACATTACAAAGACATTAAAGCAGCCTGACAACAGTGGGTACAGAAGAGGTGTATGGTACAGGGTAAGGCATAAAACTCCCGAAGTTGTAACTATTCAATTTTCTGTCCTGCAAGGAACATTTTCTTTTTATTTTATTGTAGATTCAGGATCTGTAGATATTTTTCTGTCCTGAGATCACCTGAAAGCATGAGTCAGTGTGACGTTCAGATACAGACCTTGTAACATCTGAAACAACTCCTTGAACTTCCTCACAAGGAAAACAATTCAGCAGACCCCAGAGGAAATTCAGATGCCCCTGAGAGAGGCCAGTCACACACAGCTCACGCTTGACACAGTCTGTTTCACCCCACTAGATCTCCCAAGCCTGCAGTAGATGTGATCCTATTTTGAACATATTGTTAATCTACTGTGATACATATTCCCTGTGAGTATAGGTTATGGGCTGACACATTTTCTTATTCTGTAGATTGTTCTGTAATGGAATTTTGATCACAAAAGCATCTTCCTTCATATTTATCTGACAACAAAAAATCTTTTTTCAATAAGAAATATCTTTATTGTCTTAATTATTCTTGAAATAAAAAGTAGCATTGATAGAAAATATTAGAGAGGAAGGGAAGGAGGAATAGAGAAAGGGAAGATCCTTGCTTTCTAGGTAGATGACTGAGAAGAGAGTGGAAGACTTAAAAAAAAAATCACCAAGGCTTAAATAGGATTAATTATTATAACTACTCTGCTAAGGAGATGATGAAACTGTCAGTGATGTTCAGAATTCACTTGGGGAGAGCTAGGGAAAATGCACATGTACAGTCCAAAGCCACTGGCATTTAATTAGTCTCCACGTTAAAAAGGCAGAAGTGCAGAACAAGGAGCCTTCAGGATCTATCATTAAGCAGTGGTACCCCAGCAGCCCAAACACAGAAGTTTAGCTCAGGAAGTGGCAAGAGAAGCTGATGATTGATACAGACTTTCTTTAGAAATGAAGGCAGACACCTACATTTCAGTATGGAAAAAGCAAATCAACTACATAAACTAGATGAGAACTTCCACAGTCAATATCTGGACCTAAAAAGAACATTAGCTCTGATGCAGACATGTTTTATGAGGAAGAAAGAGGTAAAATGGGATGTATGAGCCAGAGATGATATGTCAAGATAAGAGTCCTCTACTTTATATTCAAGAGATGTCTTGAAAACAGGATTTAGTATTAACATCATATTTCAGCACAATTTTGGTTTTACTGAGGGCTTAGAACTACTGTAATTGCAGCCACTACTCTACTGAAGCTGTATGTTCAAATCTTGTCTGAAACGTGTGGTGGGTTTAACTCAGCTGGTTGCCATGTGCCCACCTGACTATTTTATCGCTCTCCTTCCTCAACAGAACAGAAGGAGAAGAATGCAACTAAAAGCTTATGGGTCAAGATAAGGACAGGGACTTTACTTACCAATTACCATCATGGCTAAAACAGACTCTACTTGTGGAAATTAATTTAATTTATTACTAATTAAACAGAGTAGAGTGAGAAATAAGAACAAATATAAAAACACCTTCATACAGGGCAGAGCCACCTGCTCTGGTGTGGGGTCCTCCATGGACTGCAGTGGGACAATATGTATCATCATGGTCTTCACCACAGGCTGAAGGGGAATCTCTGCTCTGGCACCTGGGGCTCCTCCATTCTTCATTCTTCACTGACCTTAGTGACTGCATAGCTGTTTCTCACATTTTCTCACTTGCTGCTCCACAGCATTGTTTACCCTTTCTTAAAGATGCTATCACAGGGGTGCTACTAATGTCACTGATGGGCTCAGCTTTGGCCAGCAGGTTGTCCATCTTGGAGCTGGCTGGAACTAGCTCTGTCCCACAGGGCTGGACAGCTTCTGGTGTCTTCTTACAGAAGCCACCCCTGCTCCCATTCTCCTCTGCTACAAAAACCCAATATAGCATGCCACTAGTCTGTCTCACGAGTATGATGGCATTATTGAGGTTAAACTTTACTTTCATGAGCCAGTCTGCTTCATGACTTTGTAGAATTCATGCCAAACCTACAAAACTGAATAAATTTTGGAGTTGGTAAGTGCCTTGGACAGTGAATCATTATTTTGCTGAGATTTTAAGCCATGCATCTACTAAACTTGAGGAAGAGGGTGTAATAGGAATGATTTAGGGCTCCTACTCATTACAAGTTTCCACTCAAATGGAATTATTCTTGAAAAATGATCTTGCTGTAAGCATGGGGAATAAAGCTCTCTTTGGTTTACTCTCAATAGGTAAACCTCAAATAAGGAAAGTCTCAGTTTTTTGCACTCTAACAGAGAACTAAACAATGAGATTCAGTTCCCTAGAAAAGACGTCAAACAAAAGACACTTGCCCAGGAGATGCATCTTAAGACCTTAAGCCTGAAGAATTCTCAGATCAAGCAAAACAATGAAATGTACATGAAAAGTAGAAGGATCCAAACTCAGCTTTGCAGAGAGAAAACCAAAACAATGAAACAAAAAACAGGATAGATCAACATTAACTGTTTTGCAGCAATGTAGATGTAAAAAGGAACTAACCAAAGTCTTTTTAAAATTCATTTTCCCATGTCCTGCTGCTCAGAGAAGCTTTGTCTGCCTTGGAAGACAAGACATATTAATTGTTCTAGCCTAGATTTAGCTAGTTGCATCAAATCAGAGTAGTGTACAAACAAAACAAAACAAAATAAAAGTGTCGTATATCTTAAGGTATTCAACAGTTACTAATTTGGACATGCAGTAGACAGGGTCCAACCAAAAATGTATATAGAGTAGAGAGGTCAGAAATTTTCATCTTATGAAAAGGGTAGAATCCATTCTCATGCCCACTGACAGTGGTTGCAAAATACCCCCAATCTGGACATGTCTATAGTCCAGTTGAAGTTACATTTAATAAATATATTCAAGCAATTTGGAACAGAATCTACATATTTGTAAAGAGAAACAAACTTGACTCAGTGAAAAGTATTGCAGCACTGTAAGAAACAGTATTACTACCCTTCCTTCAGTCCCCTATGGCTTGATATAAACTCCCGCATAAACCAGCACTGTCACAAGTCCCTCACTTGAAGTTATGTTTACCCCCACAGTAATTTATTTTATAACTCTGAATTTTTATTTTTTTATGTTAAACCAAGAAAAATAGTTGTTGTTCATTCTAATTCATCATGGATAGCATATGCAAAAAGGCCACCACAGTCTATTAAATTAAAATGCTCAGATCAAGAACAGATGTCATGACTTATAGAGGTTTCTGAAGCTAAGCAAATTCACATCTGACCATGTCAAGGTGGAGTGTGCAGCATTATATTTATGATTGTTTGGTGTGTGATGTTCTGATGACCTGCAGGGTAGCAGAGTGATAAAACCAGTTCATGATAGAGTGCTTTCATTTTGGTATCTAATAGGTCACCTGCTGTCATTTAAAAGAGGGGGAAAAAAAAAAAAAAAAAAAAAAAAAAAAAAGAGAAAGCCTCTAATCAAAGAATAGTCAAGAGATAGGTGGAAAACAGAGTTTTCAGCTAAGGAGTATATTTGGAAAGGAAATGAGGTTTCCTAATCACAGTTAACTAATATTTTTCCATGGAGAGTAAAAGGAAAAACAGTAATGGAGAGTTAGACTTTCCATTTATCTTCTTACAACAGAGATTTATCCAGATGATAACTGTGGCTGTGTGCTCCCCCCTGCCCATGTTTAAGCCATAACCACCAGTGGAGGTTATGATAGCTGCATCCATCTTATTCTAGATTTAGGAAGAAGGATGGCAACACAGTAGCCAAGGCATGTCTAGAAAGATGACCCAGATGTCTTGCTAGTATGGAAATATAAGTCAATCATCTCACTCCATAAATAGTGGACAGCCCAGTGCCCATTGAGCTCTCCTGCATGGCAGCGGACCACACACTAGGATCCCCCCTTGAGTAAGGACAGCTCTCAAGGTTACTCCTCAAGGCTGAGAGATTCCTTGTCACAACAGATTCTTGGTAAGTGATTAATAGCATGTTAAACTTTGAAATTTTAGCTAAGTGATATGAAGGACTGATTGTACATAAATAGTCCTTTAGACATAAACCACCATTGAGCAAGTCTGGAACTAGGTGTGGATCCAGATGCACCTAAATTCCCCTTTGAAAAGAAATTTAGAAAGCAAGGGTGTCCTTTCTGAACTTCGTGACTCAAGGGGAGGGTCCCTCTGACAGTTTTGTCTGGCCCTGTCTTCTATGCAGTAAATAATCAAGTGTACCTTGCAATTGAATCTTGTTAAACTACTGTAGCATTTACCATTGAACTCTGTTAACTCACAACTTTATATCAGTATATTGTTACTTCTCTGTTCCAAGTAAAGTGCATGACTTCATCCACGACAATAATGAAAATTAGGAACTACTCTCCAAAGAAGCCTCTCTCTTGCGTGATGTACAGAGATTAGTCTCCAAAGACAAACACTTGAATCGGTTATTTAAATTTATATGATGTGACTGTCTACCAGAGAGGCAGAGGTTGAGGTCAGTTTGTTTGCCAAAAGCATACAATGACCTAATGGTTTGAATAGCAACCTCAGGCCAAACATTGTCCCAGTCTGAGTTAATTTCCTGGTAGTTCTTTTGCACCAGCTGCTCTAGGCTAGCATACTTTTGATATTTATACAGAACAGCTTCAACAGGAAAGGTTGAGGGAAGTTGAGGGCAGAATGTTAATCAGAACTCTTGAATAAGGGTTTCCTAAACAAGTTAACTGCAGAGATGTGGTTAGAAAAGCAAAAGCTCATATTGAATTGAAATTGGACAGAAATGTCAAAAACTACAGGACAGGATTCTTCAGGTATGTAAACAACAAGCAAAACAAAGGAAAATATTGGCCCCCTGCTGAACAGGAGAGGTGAATTAGTCACTAACAATGCTGAAAAGGCAGAGTTTCTCAACACTTTCTTCAGCTCTGTCTTTACCAGCACTGTTGGCCCCCAGGCCTTGGGAACAAAAATCCTGGTCAATGCAAACACAGACCCACTATCAGTGAAGGAAGAGTTGATATGTGAACTGTTACAGGAGCTTGACTCCTACAAATCAATAGGCCCTGACATTAACACCCAGGGGTATTAAGAGAGCTGGCTGACACCATTGCAAGTCTAGTCTCTATAATCTCTGAGAAGTCATGGAGCTCGGGGGCCATCCCAGAAGACTGGAAGAAGGCTAATGTCACCCCTATCTACAGGAAAGGCTTAAAGGAGGATCCAGGGAATTGCAGGCCCATCAGTCTTACTTCAATCCCTGGAAAAGTTATGGAACAAATCTTATTGGGGACTATCACAAGTCAAATGAAATACATGATTGGGAAAAGCCAGCACAGATTCACCAAGGACAAATTGTACTTGACAAACCTGATCACTTTCTACAAAAAAGTAACCTGCTCTGTTGATGTGGGGTGAGCGATGGACATGGTCTACTTGGATTTCTCCAAAGCTTTCAGTACAGTTCCCCACAGTCTCCTCCCAGAGAAACTGATGTGTTATGTTCTAGACAAGTGGTCTGTGCAGTGAGTGGAGAACTTGCTGACAGGCTGCACCCAAGAGAGTGGTGGTAAATAGATCTTTTTCAAACTGGCACCCTGTCACAAGTGGGGTCCCTTAGTGATCAGTACTGGTCCCAATGCTGTTTAATATCTTCACAAGTGATGTGGATGATGGAATCAAGTGCACCCTGATGTAGTTTGCTGATGATATCAAACTGAGTGGGGAATTGGACACTTTGGAAGGCAGAGCCACTCTGCAGGAAGAATTGGATAGGTTGGAAGAGTGGGCTAACAAGATCCTTCTGAAGTTCAACAAGGACAAGCGGACGGTCTTGAGCCTGGGAAAACATAATCCAGGAGCGCAGCACAGGATGGGATCTACTTGGCTGGAGAGTAGTTCTATGGAAAGGGACCCGGAGGTCCTGGTGGACAAGCAGCTCACTATGAATGAACAGTGTGCTGAAGTGGTAAAGAAAGCCAACAGGCTGATGGGTTGCATCGACAAGGTCATCACCAGCAGAGATAAAATAGTCATTACCTCATTCTACTTGGCGCTTGTCAGGTCACACCTGGCATACTGTGTCCAGTTTTGGTCACCGCTATACAAAAAAGATGTGGCCAGGCTGGAGAGGGTCCAGAGGAGGACCACAATGATGATCAAATGACTGGGAATCCTGCTATATGGAGAAAGGCTGAGAAAATTGGGTTTGTTCAGCCTTGAGAAAAGAAAGCTTAGGGGAAACATTATCACCATGTTCCAGTATTTGAAGGGTGGCTACAAAGAAGATGGCAACTCCCTTTTTGCAAGGAGTCACATGGAAAAGATGAGGGGTAATGGGTACAAGTTACTCCTGGGGACATTCTGATTGGATACAAGAGGAAAATTTTTCACAATGAGAACAAACAGCCACTGGAATAATCTCACAAAGGAAGTGATGCATTCCCCAACATTGGACACTTTTAAAATTCAGCTGAACACGGTGATGGGCCATCTTGCCTAGACCATGCTTTTGCCAAGAAAGGTTGGAAAAGATGCTCCTTGAGGTCCCTTTCAACCTGGTATTCTGTGATTGTATGACTCTATGATTAATGATTCCAATATTCTGGGTTGAGTTTCTAAATCTGCGGAAACATTTCTGACAAAGAACATTTCAAAGATAGCACTTAAAAGAAGAAAAAACAAAACAAAACAAAAACAAAATCCAAACCCCAAAACTCCCAATTAATCATTATTTTCTAAACAAACAAATTTGTACTAAAAATCGCACAAGCAGCTCTCCACATGTGGTAAGTAATGCATAATTACATAGTAAGGCATACATATATAGTAAAGCATAAACTAACTGTGGGTCCTGCCTTGAGTAAGGCAATGTGCATAATACTGTCACCAACACACACAATACTCAATACTCCAGACACAAACCCTTCCTTCACAGCATCCTTAATAATGACTCAACTCCTCTGGCTGTCAAACATAAGACTTGAAAACAAGGACCTTTTACTGAATAATTAATTTTACCTTGCAGCAGACACCTGCTCGGGTGTCTTATGTAAGGTGTCTTAGGTGTCAATAACACTTAAAAGTGTCATTGGCAATCAGGGATGTATCCATACATCTTGAACTTTTCTGAAATTATTCACATAGGTGGGGACTGAACACCCAGGAACTGTGTATCCAAGTGCCAGGTAATTCATGCAGAACTGTTTGAAGTGTTCTTCCAAAAAATCCCTCTACTAGCAATATAAACAAGGGCACATTCTTCACAGATAATGTGGACACTTTGTGGGACCAAATGGAATTGAGACATCATTGTTCATCCTCCTTACCTCGGAAGAAGTGGGTTTACAGTAGCCAGCTCCAAACACTAGGTTCTCTAATGACATACTGGATTGGTCTGGTCCTGCCTCCAGGTTGCCTTTACCAAGCCATGAGCCCTTCCCTGGACGAGCAAAACTAAAAGGAGAAAAGTTGAGAAGGAAAATAATCAGAGCAGTATTGTTAAAGAGTCGTCATTGTTGTCCCAGTGCTATCTCCTTCCTTAGAAAATGTTGGCAGTTTTGGTTTTGGTGGTGGTGTTTTTTTTCTTTTATTATTTCCAGTTGACACTGTAAGTCCACTTGTTTCACTTTCAAAATGAACATTTTCCAGTATGCACTAGGTTACATGATGTGAATGGAGGTTACTTTCTTGACATTTGGTCCAGTGGCTTGTTATTTTTCACTCAGTCCTTTCTCTGCTGTCTTACAGATCTTTTTCCAGCATAATATCTCAACAATACAACCTTTCCATCTATCCACATAGATAATACTCTTAACAAGCTTCTTATCAGCTTCCATCTTGATTGAAACATCTTTCTGCCTCTAGCAGTATCACCTTCCCTCTTTTAATTGTGCACAATCTCTCATCACTATCAATATTCTTTATAGCTCATCCCACTCTTTTATTATGGATTGGAACTTTGGTTCCCATTTCTCATTGTCCCATGACATAATCTTACAGCACCAAAATGACAAGACTTCATCCCCAAAACTGCATTTCCTTTTGCTGGGTGCAGTCCATTCATTTGGGATGTGTCCTCCCATACCCATGTGAAACATGGATTTGCTGTTATCCAAATTCTTCCTGAAAAATCTGATAGAGTTTAAGTTGGTTTAGTGCTGAGGTCACTACTTCTCAGTGCTGACTATTATGGCTACCATGTTCCCTTATGGCTGTATCTGTATGTCTCCTATGAGGAGACATACCTCCAGCATGAACCTATTGAGTGGAACATCTGTTTGGAATTTACTCAGCACTGAGCCCACCAGAGTCCTGATGCATAGCTAGGGCTCTTACCCTGGATTAATCAAAGCAAATGTCTACATTCCAGTTAACAATGTAGGCTGCCTTTATATTTACTGGAGAGGAATTGGCATTTTCAGTGTGTGAGTAATCTCCTTCTGAAGTAGTGTTATCAAATAGGTCAGATGAATTTCACACCCAAAGTGCTTATTTCTTATTGTAGATTATAAAGAGAGTCTAGGATGACTGCCTCATAAACAACTGAAGGTAGATGAGATAAATTCCACTGTTAGCCCCTATGATAACATGTGCTGCACATAAACTACATCAAGATATCCAGAGAAATCAGGCTACTTGTGGCGAGCACAATGACCCAAATTACTGAGTCTAAATGTGATGCAAGCAGCCATAAATGTTCTTAAAAAGCATGTAGGAAAAGGTGGAATTGAAATAATGAACTGTAGAGAAGAAAAACACTTTGCTATTCGTTCTGCCAAAACTTTCCAATCTAAGGTTATTCCTTTATGTAGATGTGTATCACATGGCCATGTCAGCTCAGATTAACCATAATTCATGGATTCAGTTTTTAACGACTGTCCTGAGTAAGGGCTGCTGTACAGAAACACACAACAGTAGAAAGATGCTTATGCTGAGGATGCAAGAAAAAAGAGAGATACAGCAGTAGTTGTTATCACCCAAGTACTTGTGCAGTGAAACTCAGTGATGTGTCCAACATCAGAAAAAGAATCTCAAGCAAAATTAGGAATTGGACAGTTTCAGAAGGTTAATCATAAATCCCTGCCTTGCCTCTAAGTCAAAAGTGATGTTTGTTATATATCACCTAGCATTCATATACTGACAAAAAGGACATCCTATAAAGGGGAAGATGGTAAAGAAGACCTGAGCATATATCTGGCCTTGCTTTGTATGTATTAATATATATGATCCAGGAAATTTCCAGCTGGCTGCTTCTAACAGCATGAAGTCTTTCCATGTATTTTCTACATGTAACATTTAAGATAAAAATAAATAAATAAAGTAAAGCAATTTCAAACAGCCAAGAGATAAACACTACTCTGAATAATTTCAGCTGTTATTGGATGATGTTGTCTGCCCTGGTCTGCTGGAAAGGCTCAAGAAGGAGAAAAAAAAAAAAAAAAATTGCTGCGGTATCAGAGAGAAGCTTAAAAAAATGTTGCCTGCACATGAAAAACTCCTCATTTGAATAATAGTAAAGCTTTCAAATGTTTTAAGGGACAGAAAAGCACTTTTAAATGCTTTTTTAATTTATTTATCTTTTGCTTTTACAGCAGAGAAGGGATTTTAATCTGTTGGTTTTATGAAAATTGATTTCACACAGTACTGTAAAACAAAAACCTTTTTTGGGAAACCTGCCAAAAAGTCATCTGTCTGTTGAGGGAAAGTTTAACTAGAAGGTTTACAAACTGTTGTGGTACCCCTAATGCTTTCTGAAATATGCAATACTCAAAGACAATTTGTTTTAGCAATACAGGTTAATTTGCTACATCAAATGTGGTTTTCTGTATTTATATTTTCCATTTATTACTGCAACTATGCTCATCTGTATGAATCTTGAACCTTGGTTATTTACATGTCCATTTGGACTATCTATTTAATAGCATTGATTTAATACCAACATTTAAATAATCATCCTGTATGTTAACCTTTGTTTTTATTTGGAGTCAGGGTAAAAAAGGTCAAAAGAGGTAATGTGTGCATGTCTGAGAGAATGACCACGTATGCCTAAATATTAATATTTTCTGTGAAATAAACACTTTTATTTTTCCTTTTTTTTTTTTTTTTTTAGCTGTTCTTTGGATGACCTTATCCATGAGATATCTTTATCCTTCACAAGAGTCTCATAGTTCTTACAGCAGCCACCTATGGACATATACTATAGTAAGCTGCCTTGTAAAGTCCCAATTTTTCTGTGGTATAGCCTGCAAGATACCAGTAATCAAAATTTAAAAACTTTCTGACACAGAGGTTATAGTCACATAATTATTTCCAGCAGTCATTGTTGTCTTCTATGAATTTGTGTCCATGCCTTTTTGATTTATACTTTTGGCCTCTGTAACATCTTTTGGAATTAATTACATGTCATAATATGCGTTGTGTTTTCTGTTTGTTTTGAATCTGCTGTTGGAGAATTGAATGTGGGACCTCTTAGTTATTCTATGGCACAAAATCTTAAATAATCATTCTGGTTTCTATCTTCTGTGGACATTTGTCTAACATATGAGATGTCAGTTCTCTAGCATAAGAAATGGATTGGCCTCAATAAATGTTAATTCCAATGTGTTATTGCAGTAATTCAGAATAAATACTTTAGGACGGTTGAATAAAACGTAATATTCCCTTAGAGTTTAAACTACCCCAAAATTAAATAACCTTCTTTATTTTTTCATTCACTTCTTTCATTATTAAGACCTTTTGTTTTTTTTTGATAAGCAAAACTTAATTTCTTTAGAAATTATAGTTTTCAGCAGAATGGGGCAAAAATCATAACACTGGGATTTGAATCTTGCTTGGGAAAAAAACTATCTAGCACTACATGAAATGGTCAAATAAAAACAAAACAAAACAAAAAAAAAACAAAAACAAACAAACAAAAAACCCCAACAACAACAAAAACAAACAAACAAAAAAAAACAACAACAAAAAAACAAAAACAAAAAAAAAAAAAAAAAAACAAAACCAAACCACCACACAATCATCACATTTCTAATGACAAGAAATTATAATCTTGTGAGTGAACCAGGAGTGGAAGTTCAGGAAATAAACTTGCAATCCATTTAGACCAGATCCTATGGAGAAATCACTTTTCCCCTCAGTCCCTTATGCATAAAGTATTACTGATTTTAAAAACTGAAAAAAGCTAAGTACGTCCTGTAGAAATAACACCCCTCAGAATCAAATCCTCACATTGTCCACTGACAACACTGTTTACATTTCACCAAGAACTTCCTTCTAACTCTTACAGACAAGGAAAAATGTAATGCACAACACTGATTTCCCTCAGTGTTTTTAACTCAAAACTTTAATACAGCTTTTGTCAAATTACTACTGGCACATGGCCATAGGGTACATGGATGATCTGGTTTTTATTTTTGAGAATAATATGTGGATATTTACAGAGTGTACTCTTCTAGACATGTTTCTCTCTCACATGAGGAGTTTCACTAAGGTTATAATCTGTGACTGTAAAATGTTCTGAGCTTCTTGGGTAAGACTGATAAGATCAATTAAAATAAAATTTGTAATGGAAACAGATATCTCTTCCTACATCCCAAGCAGAGCCAGCAGGAATCTGGTTTGAAATCTCTAGTGATTTTGATTGTTGCTGGTTTGCTGGAAAATGCTGGTTCATTTGTCTTGAATTTAACCTCAGTTGCTATAAATCTTGAAAGCAGGTAAAGTCATATGGTCATATTCTATTATATATTTTAGTTTTGAGTGGGGTCTTTTTGATTTCTTGTTTTGTTTTAAAGTTTGACTGAGAAATAATAGCTTTTTCTTATGTGATTTCTTGGCTGGTAGGTCAGGAGAACAGCATGTTAAAGTGGAGGTTTGTCTTTGCAGATACATAACAGTAGCAATTAAAAGGAAAAATCATCCAGATATTAGGCCAGAGTTCTTAGAGGAAAAGATTATAAAATATTATTATTTTAATAAAGATATTATGGAAACACTAGCTCTTTACTGCATAAATCCTTCATTTTCTTTCTATGGATTAATTTATTTGCAAATAGGATGGAGAGGGAAAATAAGTCATGAACTTTATTACCCAGTATTACATCTGTGGCAGTTTCAGATATGAGCTACCCATAAGTAGGTGCCAGCTATGCTTACAATTGTAGAAAAGTTGACCTGCATAGTCTTCACCCAGATTCAAGGTGCACAGGGTAGTACAGTGTGTGTATTACATATATCTATATCAGTTGTGCTTTTGAAGAACAGAAGGATGCCTAGAATAAAAGAATTTAGGTGACAGAAAATTGCTCAAGGATAGCCAGGGTTGGCCCGATCACTCAGTGCAGTGGAGCAGTGCAGAACTAGGTCAGGGCTGAAACCTTTAAATACTCTGTGTCCCTTTGATTCTGTTTCCTCTTACCAGAGCAGAACAAGCTCAAGGCACTGAGCGAATTTTTCACTACCTATGTCTTGGTTTCTCATCCTTCAAAATTTGTATCATATTATTTCCCCATCTCAGATGTCACCAAGATTTCTTGTTTCTCATACGGAGATTTGGAAGCGAGCAACTAAGAATTCAATGTTAACAAGTAAAATCCTGAAAGTCTACTTTGCTCCTCACATAGACATATGTATGAAAGCGAGGAAGAGAACAGAAATTTGAGGAGAATCCAAAAACCTGAGGAAATTTAACCCCTTTCTTGTGCAAACAAGAGAAAACAGGTTTGCCAGCTGCCTGTAATGAAGGATCTTGTTTGTCTGCAGCAATTTCAAGTATTGTTTGTTTGTGGTTTTTCCCCTTGTTTTTTGTTTTTTTGGTTTTTTGTTTTTTTTTTTTTTTTTAGATTGAAAATATTTTCAGCTGAAGCCCAAGAGCAAAAATAAGACTGAAAACTCTGTGGCCATCGAGTGAGCTGGATTCTGCACAGTCCTCAGACAAAGCACAGGACTGGGGAGACCAGTCTCTATAAATAGTAGCAGTCTGGTGCTGAAACACACACAGCTCTTACATTTTCAGAAAGCTTCTAGGGGAAAAAAAACTATAAATAATCTGAAGTCACTGGATAAGCTTTCAGTAGAAGACATGCCAACTGGATCCTATTGTCTATGCTGCTTAACAGGAAATACAACATATAAGGCATTGTTTTCAGTGTGGGAAATGATGTATTCAGGTACTTATTTCAGAGATTATTTACAAGTTGTTTTTTTACTTATAAACAGTATCATATGTTAACTCCTCTTGGGAAAGAGTGGTGCAGAGGTCTATGGAATTAATGAAGCAGGAAACCATGTTTTTTGCTGTTTGCTTCCTAAATGAGTCCAGTATAAGAAAGGCCCTGAGCTTGCAGCATACCTGAGACTAAGTAGACATGTACATTGTAGATGGTTGTATTCCTTTGGGAAAAGCAGAAATATTTCTTGAAGTCTGAACTATGCTGGAGCAAATCACCTTTTCTAACAGCTGATGCTGGACTGATAACTTCTGATTCCACTTACAGACTGGTCCAGCTGCGAAACCAGTGACAGGGAGCTACCAGAGAAGCCAGTGCCTCAGGCCAGAAACCAAACTGATTTATACAAAACAGAAAACTGGAGTCCAAAAGCCCTACCTCCTCCTTACCTTCCTCCTGCAACTGTCTACTCATATTTAGCCTCTGGGGCTTAGGTAAGAGACTATAAAAGGTATTTAAGCAGTTTGTGGAGGTCAGTGCATTTATCAGGGGAGTACTCTCAAATCTGAACATAGTTAACTTTTTCTGCTTATCTTCTGCCAGGCTTGCTGGGATCATCTTCTGTTATTCTGGGTAAAATGAGGTCACCAGAGGCAAGCTCTTTACTTTCCAAAGACAACTGTCCTTTCTGTAATGTTAGGAGAGACGTGCCACCCAACTCCTGCTATACAATGTCAAAGTGGAGGTTTATCTTTGCAGATACATAATAGTAGCTGGCTAGTTTTTCCTCTATTCCTCCCACATCCCTCAAATCTGAAAATACTTCTCTGTGATCTGCAACTGCCAAAAGCACCCAGTGCAGAGACCACCGCCCTGTGCAGCAGCTGGTGCTGAGGGAGAACAAGGGGCTTGGGGTCTGCAGCAGCACAGCTCTAGCCCTGTGGTCTGCAAGCAGTGGTGTGACGATGTGATGTGCCTGGTGGAAGGGTTTGGGGGTAGGACAAGATGCAGGTGAGGGAAGCAGTGTTTTCAGCTGAGACAATAGCTATTGCAACCACTACACCCTACATCCCTGTTCTCCCCTATTATTGCACTCCTGCCTGGAAAACAAAAGTTTTGGACTTGGTCCTGAAAGGTCCATATTCCCCAGCCTCTTCTGGGGTGCTTCTTAGAGAAGTCAAAGAACTCTAAAGGTCAATGTGAGAATTTTTAACCAAGATCTGGCTCGGTGCTCTGTAGGTCACAAGTCAAAGCCACTCAGCCCCTCCCCTGCTGCTCAGAGTCCCTTCTGCAACAGCATTTCAGAGGGATGCAGCTGCCTAAGGAGCCAACAGAGGAGGTGATCCAATGCCCAAACCATCTCACCATGCTCCTAGTCATCCTACATCTAAACCAAATATTTTTTCTATAGAGATAACAGATCTGGAGGTAAGGACTGAAAGTCTGACTCATCGCCTTCCTACCCAGCCTCTCACCTCCTCAGAAAATGAATAAAGCCATTTGCAGCTGCCATGAATTAGGATCCCATTAAAAAGCTGTGGACTATGTTATTTAGAAAAGCTGAATCACAAAATTTCCACCCAGAATCATGCAAAGGATCCCAGAAACATAAACTTCAATCATTCTCAGTTTGATAAGAGGTAAGGACTTCAAAGTATCAAAGCTAATGCCATATTTATTATGTAAGAATTATTAGCCAGGATAAACATCAATATCAAAATGTTCACTTGTCAAAAAAACAGGAGGTAATGGAGGCACCCTGGCAAGGTTTGCCCAACAGGAGCTATTTGTGAGTGTACCTTACCCTGGAGGGAAAGGCCTGACTCGGTCTTGCTTGTCTCCCTACTGTTTTTACTGTTTAAATACAGACAACAGGGAGGAATTTGGGGCAAGAATATCTAATCTGCCAACAGAACTTACAAAATATGAAAAGCAGAGCCCACAGGACATTTGTGAGCAGACAGCTGTGCTTCAGGCAGAGTTGTTTTCCAGGACAATCTCAGGACAACAGTGAATTTCAGTGTTAGATAATGTATGATCTTTATCTTCAGGATAGGTCTAGAACTGTTGTTGTTTTTCATTTAAGTGTATATATACGTGTAGAAATAATATGTATATACATGTACAGTGTGTACTTTGATGTTCCAGGTAGCAAACTAAGTAACTATGATGTTTATTTTTTCTACAATGTGACAAAGACGACTTTCTATTCATTCAGGTTGTATTGTATTACAAAAATAAAGGTGTGATTTTACAATTAAACCTTTTTCTATGTTCATGGTTAACTCCAATAATAAGTGATAAGCAAGAAAGCTCTGATCTGTGAGAAAAACAAGTTTTAGTTGGCTGATTTTGATTCAGAATGCTAGGAACTGGCATTTCTTTTACATTAGTGTCTACAGCATGATCTATATTTGGAGAATGCATGATATAAAAACTCAGTTTTGAATATTTATCAAGAAGAGAAATCCTCAGTATCACACTTTAAAATTATTTTACTGGCTTAAGCAAATGAGACTCATGTTGTCAAAAATCTTCATTTCATTGCATTAGTAAAAATATTGTATATTTCACAAATGTCCACAAAATCGTATTTTAAAAACTATAATAATCTGACTGGGGAATAGTTGCTCATTGTGTGATTTATGCCTAGTAACAGTAACAAGTGTCTTCAGACCCATTCATTAGAGGATAACAAAGTGCTGAAAACAGTCATTAAGCCTGATAACTATTGTTCTTTCATCCTTTAATATAGTAGAACAATGGGCAAACTATCTGAGCTAAATTATCTGGTTAGAAGTAGTCTCTTACAATCTAATTCTCTATTTAACAAGTCAACACATAGCAGAAGAGAGATACAGCAGTTACCTGTATCTCAGTAGCAGAAGAAAAGACAGATATGTCAGTCTCATCTACCAATATGACTCGCATCACTGTCACAACTCAGCCTCTTACAATCTTCATTTTATGACACTGTGTACAAGCAATGCCTTTATACAAACGGAGGACTGAAGCAAAGGTGTATTAAATCAACAAAACCTTAGAAAAAGAAGAGTCTACAGGTTCATCTTTTCTTTCTGACACAGTGCTCTTTGCACAGTATTTGACAAACTTAAGTGTCCTGGTCATTTGATAAACAGCAATGCCTTATTGGAGTAAGGGAAACTGAACAATGTTCAACACTTGTCCTGGTTTCAGCTGGGATAGCATTAATTTTCTTCTCAGTTGCCAGTATAGTGCTGTGTTTTGGATTTAGGATGAGAATAATGTTGATAACCCACTGTGGTGTTTAGCTCCCTGCCGGGTTAAACCACGACAACACTGCATTTCACTTCAGGACCAAAGGAGTTCCGTCCCTCTCAGCACTCTTTATCTCATGTGATGACAAGATTGGACACAAAGTAAATTGCCAGAAAGACCTTTGCTTCCCCTCGCCTGCTCTAAATATTAGAGGATATTGACCTCCAGCCCTGTTTTATTTGAAGGAGTTCTGAATTATTTTCTTGTCATTACAAATCAGATAACATAAATCACACCTAGACCCTATGGCAGTTAGTATTACACTGCTGCACAGTTAAATCAGATGATTTTGCAAAGGAAAAATTCAGTGGAGCCTTATCCAGTCCTGACTCATACATACCTCCTTCTAGCCATGTTATGAATTATGCTAATGCACAGAGGCCATAGATGAGATTAGAGTTCAGTTGTCCTAAACGTTTTATAAAACAACAGGGGAAAAAAATATAAATGCTCTTAGTTGCTTTTAGACTAAAGAGGAAAAGCATGCAAGGAGAAGAGAATTTTCACTTTCTTCATGTTACAGATGGGGAATAGAGAGATCAAGACTAATCAAAATTTATGAACCTCTTTCCAAAGGCTTTGCTAGTTTTTGCTCATATCCCTAGTGTTTTATCAAGGGAAAAAGCCAGTGTCAGAAGCTATCTCTAAATCCCAAATCTCCAGAATCCTAGCCCAGGACCAAAAATCTTTAAATTAAATTATCCTCTCTGGTTCTCCTATATAAAAAGAAAATGAACTCAGAAGAGGAATCTCCTCTGCCTTTCAACAGACATTTCTGTGTCCTTTACCTGATCAGCGGCTGGTGTAATGCTACCAGTGACGCGTGCACTGTGACAGATATCACTGACAGGTGGAAATAGTCAAACATGACAGGAACATGGTGGTGCAGACCTCTCCGGGGGTGGAAGTGAAGACACAGTGTACGGCTGCTGATCATGGGGATTGCTGGAACATCTCTCAGTCTGGAAAAGAAAGAGGTTTACAAGGGTTAGAGAAAGATTGAGTTGTCACAGCCTATAACATGCTGCAGGCAGCAGACTGGGAGTCAGCTTGAGGTGAATTTTATCAGTTCCCAGCTTCATAAGGATTTACATAAATTATTATCTTCTGTTGTATTTGTGTCCAACATAAATATAAATAATAAATATAAATAATAAATAATAAATATAAATATAACAGATGTAGATATATAAAAATATACTGTATAAAAGAAAAATAGATATGATGCAGTTCTGGTTTCCCATGGTCACTGTCCTTGATGTCCACCTATTTACTAGTTCTTGGGACATCAAGAACTGAGTAGCAAAAGAAAATGCATTAGGCAGGCTTCTCAGCTTATTTACATAGCCAGGACAGCTCACTACTTGTGATTTTCAGTGTAAGAACAATCAACTCAGGCAATCTGTGAGAGCTAGAAGCAGTCCTGTGTCAGAGAGCACTGAAAATATTCAGATTACCTTTCCAAATAGCTGATCTGAAAAAGCTTTCTGCAACAGGCCAAAGAAAAGAGTAGGTGAAGCAAGTGGCGAGAAACAATACAAGTTGGACTGGCTTCTCCTTTTTTCAGTAAATAAAACCCAAGACTTTAAAGTTTGATTATAACTCTTCCAGAATAACTTTCCTAGTGTGTAGTCAGCCACATGACATCTGAGCCACCTATAGGGCAGGAGGCTGAGACATAAACCTAGAGCATGCCTAACCACATCCTCCCAATGCAAGTGAAACTCACTTCTAGAGAAACATTTTTTTTTTTACAGCATTAAAGACCCTTCTAAAGCCAATTATTTCCCAGAGCCAAGAAAATCTATGATGAGATGGTTCAGGTGCATGGTTAGTTCCAAGAAATGTTTCAATCAGATTTGCAGAAAATCCTTTTATAAAAATCACTGCCTTTTTTTTTTTTTTTATAGCAAATCGGATTAATATTCAGATGATAAGAGAAATTTTCACTTGTATCTTAATGATAAAAGAAACATGTTCTTGCATTTGTTTAGGTTCCCTATGGATGTGAATAAAATCATACAGAGAGTCTTAGGATGAAACACAGCTCAGATTATTTTTTTTCACACACATCCCCACCCTATAAATGCTACTGAAATCATTGGAAGCCTTTTCTGTGATTCAGTAAGGCTGAATAATGTCTGGGATCACACTTTCTGCTATGCCGCAGGAATGGGTGCTGGTCCCACTTCACCCAAGATTATGGAATCAAATACAGTTGGAAGAAATCAAATTAAATGGGAAGACTGTTTCCTCCTAACATATAGACAACTTTGGTTCTTAACACAAGAGAAGTGCTTAAAACATTCATACACTCATCTTCAGCCAGAAAATACTCTGTTGTCTCCTGAGATAAATGAATACCTGAACCACCAGCCTTGTTTACGTGGAGGCCAGTGATGATATTCCCTTTGACTTTAACAGCAGCAGAGATAGAGCAACACTTAACACCTTTGAAAACTTCACATGTAAAGGAGAAAAAATGTTCTTTTGAAAAGGAGTATGAGAAACACTCTTCAAATACAGAGGAGAAACAGGAAGACTCCAACACTGAGACAAATGAAAGCTATCCCCTTTTGCAAGGGACTCTCACTTCACCAAAGTAATTTCCCAGTCGCACAAACCCCTGCATTACCAATTGAACTTTAAACCAGCACTTACTGTTGTTCACTATCAGTAAAGTGCAGGTCCAGTTTCAGCTGAAAATCTGCCTCACTCAATGCATCTTCCACCTACAAAAAGAGAAAGACATGGTTACCTTTATATGTTGACACCTACAACACTGAAGGCAAAAGTAGGTGGGTTTGTCTGATAAGAGCAAAGGCAAAAATATGCAACCACAGCAGCACCCCACCGCAGTGGCAGACAGGAGCAAATGTAACAGCAAGTTGAAGTAACTGCTGAAGGATTCAGAGGGAACTAGAGCAGTCTGAGGTGTTACCTGCTCCCAGGTGTCCTGTCATGTCAGAAAAATCACTTCAGGCAAGAGTAACCAGAGTGTGTAGAGCACTGTGTTTGTTCGATGTTTGTTCTTTGCACACTGAGAGTCAGTGAAGTATTTCTAAAACTACATTCCCTCATTGGGAGAATATTCATTTGGGTTATCTTGTCAACTGAATAAGAACAACGACTAGGTTTTCTTGGTTGAGAAACAGCCATGAATACACCGCATTACCTACCTGTAACTAACACAAGGTTCAAAGTTTACAGCTTAAAACAATCAGAAATACCTCAAATAATTGTCAACTTCTGGTCTCTCATCTTTAGCCTTTTAGTTTATTTCTTGGTAAACTGAAGCTTTCCTGTCTCCTAGTCACTCTCTCTGGCCCTTGACAGATTCATGAAGGAACTTTGTAATTGATTCACATCTAGACCATTTTCTTTTGCAAAATTCAGAGGCTTTTGTTTTTAAAGCTTCAATCAATGGAAATTTAACTGTTCACTTTGTTGCAGGGTACTGAACATGTTTATACATGGTAGTATTTAGCTCACCAAAATACTTTGTTTTTTCTGAAACAGTACATGACAGGAGCTATCAGTTCATTACCTTCACCTGGAAAGGACTATATTGGGTAACACATACCAGCTTGGCACAACTAAAGCAATTATAATCAATGGTAATAAATAAATTAGAATGGAAGAAAGACTAAGCTGCTCAGCACTTACTATTTCATTCCTTTGAAATGTCTTTTCCTTCCTATCAACATAGGTTTTAGAATAAAAAAAGTTTTTATTTCTATCAACCTAAATGGAAAAATGAGCAAAAACTACTCATTTTATTACCAAGCTAATATTTTTCTGTGAGTGTAAGCATCCTCTATTGTATACCAGATTACAACAGGAGATGCACAAGAACACAAGTGGAAAGTGGAGCTATTCACTGGGGACAGGGTATTATAAATGCAATGTCTTTTCACCTAATTTTTTGCCACAAAAAGGTGAAGTGAGACATCTAGGTTCTCTTTTTTTTCAGTGGAAATCAGCAAGCAGATGCATACAGTGAGCTGACCCATCTTGAGGTACACATCGGAAAAAGACAATTGATTTCTTTTTGTGCCTATTTCTTCACATTGACAATATATAGATCCTTAGTCTAGATACACTTGAATTTGGATGTCTTAAATTAGGCAAGATTAATTCTACTTTGAGTTGATTAGCACCTTCTTAACAACAGGCTATACCAAAAATGCACTGAAGGCAATGTCAGAGGTATCTAGCCTGATCTGACAGGTAGGATTCATAAAATATATAACATAGACCAGATTTAACTAGGTTTTCCAAAGGTGGAACTCCATCTACAGTGTACCTTTTTCTGTTGTAGCAATAAAATTGAGAATCAAGGATTCATTGTACTTTGACAAAATTATCAAAGATAATGTAACCCTTCTGAAATAGTAGGGTATTTCTTCTAGCATGACCACAGACACAGCAATGTGAGGAGAAAATTCTAGCTTTTGTTTACTGAAAGTGTGCTTTCTCTTTTGTGTTTGTCTCAAAACACCTCGAAGTATGTGTTTCAGAAAAAAAAGACTTTTCCTTCTAATGAGTTGTTGTCACTAAAAATCACAGTTGCCGGCAGTTGCAAAGGAAATAATCATTATTGAAGTTACAGTCTGAATTTAAATTAGGAATTCAACTCAAGTATAGTTCTTCAGACAAAGAAAATCTCATCCTCCAACAGAGGGAATGAAATTTTGGGTCTGTGCCTAATATTCCTGAGCACCTGCAACTGCCATTGAAATCTGAGTCTGGGTTTAAAACAAGTTCAATAGCTAGTGACACTAGCTCAAAACACCCTGAGGCAATGAGCAGGTGTCTGATATAGATATTCATCACTGCATGGGGTCATGTATTAAGGTGCAAGTATAGGATATTTTTAATCACAAAACCGTATTGAAATCAGACTGTTCTGAATAGTGCAAAAACCCACATAAAAATCAAATCACTGTTCTCATTACAGATTACATGTTTTCCTTTGTATATTGGAGGTACAAATATTAACACAAGTGAAAATTGAACAGTTATTCAAAAATCACTGAACTCTTCATGAGAGAATATTAAAAGGCTTAATCACAGGTTGAGACACAACAGAATTATGCACAGTAATTACATGACACAAGTTACTATACAGCTTTGATACCTGATGGACTTCCATGTTTTTTACTTTTTTTCACTTATTAGAACCAGAAGTGCATAAGATCCTGGCCTCTGGGAAATACTGTTTTGCTTCTCGTGTTGATCTTGTCTCCAGTCAAAAATAAAGACAATTATGAACAGAAATTTTGAAAGCTTTCTTTGAAATGGTGTGTGCCTTTCACTCTTTTTTTTGTTTGTTTGTTTTCCTAAAATCAAACAAGAATTAAATTAATTTTGTCATTTCTTATTTGATTAATTCTTCATTGTTTGCATCAGCTTAATATTACTCTGCATTTTATTGTAATATCATCTTGTGTCTTTTGGAAAGTCTGTCAATTCAGTATCCTGTTGTCCATTGCTGGGGTATGCCTACATTTCCCCTAGTGCTCCCACCTTGGGCCTCATAGCTTGTGCAAAAAGACCCCATATTCATCTGTGAACACACAGTTTTCTAGAAGGTGCTGTCCAAAATTCAGGATATTTTTTAACTTCTGCCTCTCTTGCCAAAGGACTGCACTGATAGGGAAATGCATATTATTAAATATTGTTTGGAATCTGTACAATAGAAAGTATTTGTATATGAAAAGTAGAAGTATTTTATACAATAAAAATTATATTCAAAACAAAGTACTCCAATTTCTGTTGAACCATCCTGGAATCAAGTACATTGTTTCAGTTTTGTATTCAAATTTTTCAAGTTTACATTTACATCTTCGGTTAAGCTTTTAAGAGCTGTGATAATACTTATAACTGAAGTTTCCAGTGTTTTTGAAGTGTACTTCTATAATATTTAACCATTTTGCCAGAATGTCAGACTGAATGATCTGTAAATCCCATCTCACTTAAATTTATCTGGAAATTACAAAATCTAATATACTGTGATATCCTAGCTTGCCTCAGTCTGTCCTCTCCCTGCTACTAAATTGTCCCTGAGTGGAGCCAGCAAGCAAGGAGACAGACAAGTTACCTGTTTTATTGCTTGATGGAAGAGGCAGAGCTCCTTCCTTAATAACAATGAAAGCAAAAACTTATGAAAATAGACTTCTTTGTAATACTAAAGACAGCCTCAGCCCTGCAATATTGTTTCCTATGAATTCAAAGAATGCTGCATTCTGGGATAATATAGAAAAAGGCATCTAATAAACCAGAGGCTTTTAAAGTACCATTTATATGGTGAAACCTATGCTCAGTGCCACTTCTAGGTGTATAATTGAGGCTTCTTGCATTTAGTGTCAGACAAAAAACCATGTATTTCCATAGTTAAGCTCATCTAGGCTTATGTAAGAGGAAGAGAAAGAGAAAAACCACTGCAAACGGTAGCAAATAATCTAATCTGAACATGCACGTTAGGTTTTGTTGTTTGGGGGTTTTATTGTACTGAGCCTATCTCAGCAACCTATTTCATCAACAAAACTGCCAAACTACCCTAGCACCATGAGGAGATAGCATACTGCTCCCTTTTTATAATGTTTGATAATTCCAGCTCTGACAAAAGAAACTACATGAGCATATGAAGTCAGTATTTCCATTACCCAGTCTAACTTCCTTGTCCATTTATCATAACTTCCATTTACAGAAAAAGCAGTGAACAGATCCTTCACCCTCAACCAAAAAAACTCACCATAGAACACAATTGGCACAAAAAGGACTCGCATCTGTTGTGTGTTAAATAAGTTAAGATGTTATAAACAGAGATAATATTTAAAACATTTTACAAATCACTAGGTGTTTTGCCAACACCACATTGCAAGGATCACATCCAATATATGAGATTATGTGATAGAGATGCAAAACCATCTATGAACAATAGTTGTGGATATAGTAAATTCCTTCTGAGAATGGTGCCCACCAGAGTAGCATACTTTGGTCCCTCTTATATTTATATCACATTTGTAAAGTTGTGGAGTACAAGACATCAAAGCATCAAAAAGAGGTCTGGGAGCATTAAGCAGAAGTGAAGTGCTAATCATCTGCTCAACACACAAAAAAATCCTTTATTTTTTGGGCTTGATTCTTTAGAGTGTCTTCAGCAGCTCAGCTGGGACCAACAGAACTGTTTATCCTCTTATTCACACCCATGAAGACCCAAAGTAACTTTATCATATAGAGATAATGGAGTTTTCTCTGTGCAAAACCATTCTGCAAGTACAGAATTGGGCAGCTGTCCTTTTCCCAAGGGACCTCCTATGGAAAGACAAGTGTGACGCACACAGCACATCAAGAGTCAGAATGAGTTTTAGCCATGAGGAGTTTTGTGGTATTATTACTTTTTTTAATTTTGTGAGGTGCACAACTTTCTTGAGTATTAATGCAAAAATCATCAGAAATCATCCCTGCTCAACACAGCGGAAACTGCTATAATTTGAGGGGAGGGACTTTTAATCAGAGATGTTCCACTGAGGAAGGATAAAATTAATATTCAATTAAGCATGTTGGAACATTTTCCTAATGCATATTGATAAACCTGCATTTAGTAATTTTTCATGTAAGCACAAAACAAGAATTCTAGACAGGAATAAATTGATGACACTATGGAAATAAATTAAAAAAAAAACAAAAAAAAACAAAAGAAACCAAAACACCAAGAAAAAAGTGGGAGGGAAAGAAGCATGTGAAATAAGCTTAAATTAGGTTTTCCAGCTGTTTTAATTTAGATCTATATATAACCCATATATACATGGGTTGAAATAGGACAAAACAGAAATTTTAAATCTCTTCATGCTCAAATACAGAGCTACACAAAGAAGGACAGGTAAGCATCTCGGACCCCAAATTCAACACACAACATTTAATTCACACTGGCTGCATAATTTATAGGACCTGTTTTTGATGAGATGCTGATTTTGCAAAAACAGCTGATGCCATGTGTCTCTCATTATCACTGGGAGCAAGTACCAATGTCATATATTTTGTATGTCTTTTTGCTGGCAAAACACAGTGTTGACACATTGGGCCAGGCCTGAGTGCCATTTTACTATGACACCTTCTCCCCTTTCTGTTTAAGAGCCCAGTAAAACTGTACTCTCCTTACTCATAAGATCGCTCCTCTCTTTTAGCTCCTGGGAATAGGAGTTATCACTGGAAAACATTAGTTTCACATCAGTAAGAGGAAGCCAAATGTGCCCTACAATGTGTGGTTGAGATCATGTACTTTCCTTGTGTGGTTGCTCATGTTGGCTGAAGGATTGGATGCCAAATGGGGAGAAGAACCCATTCTAGATGAGACACAAAAGAAAGAAAATGGATTGTATATAGACTATAGGGAAGGGAAGCTCCGGCAACTCTGCCATGCATTCCTGCAGTCAGGAGCACTAAGGAGAAGAATGAGGAGACCTCTGAGTGGTAGAAAGGGACTGGGTATCTTGGTCACAGTATTGTAATTGCTGGAGCAAAATCCAGTCACAAGGAGTGAGGAGGAGAAGACAACAGTAATGGATGGTAGTAGTAGTAGGTGGTCCTAGCAAGACGCAGAAGAATCCCAGTTTTCTCAGGTGAGGTTGATCTACACAGATATGTAGAATGAGTGGCTGAATGCACAAATGACAAACTATGGTTGATATACTTGAGATTCTTATATAGTGATTTACCAGTATATCTCAACATCTTATTCCACTGGAAAGCCAAGGTGTAGACTACCCTTCATAACAGGCACAGAGAAAAAGATCTATCTGACTTAATGAAGATGTTTATAGTGTTGACATTTACAAATAAACAAATCACCCCAGGCACCCTTGTCAGTATAGGTAATAGTAGGTGAAAGACAGTCAATCTCCTTCTAAAACAGACGATGATATTTGGTCAGATAAATCATGCCTTTACCTCCACCAGCCATATTGATGAGACTTGTGACAGCACAGAGACCCCATGACAACTTCTTAGATGGAGGTATCTGTGCAACGGACACCTAAAGTTAGGTAAGAGGAATACCAGCCCTCATGGGTTTTATGTGCATCCCAAGACAACTCACCCTTTCACCATCCAGAAGCAGGTGCACTCTGAAGTTCATTGATTCGTTAAGAATGATCTCTTCATTTCTGTACAAAATCTGAAATATTCTGCTGTAAACGTTGTTTTCATGAACGCAGGCTGAGCAAAGGCTGGAATCACCTGCACAAAACAGACAGACTCTTGGTGTGATTTCTACAGGGAGATTATTTTTTCTCCTACTTTTTCGCTTCAGGATTATCTAGGCCAGGTGTACTAGTATTTGTAATTAAACAATTACATTCTCAATAATTAACGGTAACAGAGCAGATTGTTGTGGGTTGCAGGTTCCCAAGCATGGTATTTAAAGAAAATAAATGTTAAACTGTAGGCAGGCTGGATTTCAAAATGAGAATGACTTTCCCTGTGACAGCACTTACCCTATTAACTTTCTTTCTAATGAAAGCTATAGCCTCAAATGTCTTTTAGGGAGGTTTGCTACCCAGCACCATGAGGACTGTGGGTGTTCACCTGTGAAATTTGATCTTTTATCTGCAATGGACATCTTTCAGAAGAGGGAGTTTTCTTGTCACCTCTGGTGGTCTCAGAAGTTACTACCTGGGAGGGGGAACAATAGCCAATAGCAGATCTCAAATACAGAGCCTGGAAGTGCAGTGGCTTCTTATGTTAAAATACAGAAAAATTAAAACAAAAGTAGCCATTTTGTCAAGATGCCAAAAGTTCTGTGTAGTCCTTCAGGCTCTCAACCCATGTGAGAATTGTCAATTTCACCTGTACAACTGGGATTAATCTGGGGAACTCAAGAACCAAAACCCTAAGCTTCTCCATATTGAATTCAGTCAATAGCTTCATCTGTGTGCTGATGTACCACATCATCACAAATGAGCTTCACTTAAACTCAGGTGGGATTTGTCCTTCCCAACTTTCAGGTGCCTCCATTGTATGTATTTTGCTTTGGTTACAGTGGAGCCTACAGAATTTAAAATATCATTCATCTGACAAAAAAAAAAAAAATGCATGTTTTATATAGAGGCAAATTTTTGCTCAAAGTCCATTGCTTATTGAGTAATTCTTTCACTAGCAGGAAAATGGTATGACTTGTTTAGCTGTACAGACCCACATTGGACACAAGAACATTTACTACAGTGAATTCCTTCCAGAGGAGCCTGAAAAGATTGTGTGACTATTTAATGAACAACTGGGCACCAGAGTTAGATACTTTCAAGTTGTCTTGGCTGTTAATCAGAGTCCCCTGCTAATTCTACTTCCATAGCTGCTGAACAGCAACTCCTTGAAAAATTTACTCTGAGCTATTTTTGTCCCTTTCAGGGTTGTCCCTTTCAGTTTTGTCCCATTCAGTGCTGTAGGAATCTGAGTTTTTGAAATATAGTCCTTTAGCAAATTATATTTTGGAACTCTCTTGACAAGGTGTGTTTAAAACAGGTGTATTAGTATCAGTCCTTCAAAGAAAGACAGATCCATCATCATAATCAGGAAGCCAGATGGCACATGCGTTTTACATTTACAAATAATAGTTTTTCAGAAGGTACTGCTGGGAATTTGGGCCTTTGTATAATTGTTTTGAGTCCATGAGCTGTGAAAGTCCAGGTCAGGAAGTCTTAAGGACTGCTGGTTTGTCAAGAGTTTCAAATCAGGACAGATCTGTTCTGTTATGCTAAAGCTACTGTTTTGCTTTTCAGTGCAAGAATCATGCATAATTTGCAAGCAGAAATCAGTGAGTCAAGACTGACAGAGGACTAAAGATTTCCCAATGTAAAGTTTGGTTAGGGGGAAAAAAATAAGAGAAAGGACTTTTTAAAAAAAAAAAGTACTGAATGAAGGCCCTGGTAGAAAAGTGAATGGAGTTTTGTCATCATAATGATTAGTGTTCGTGGTGCCTGTCTGCTGGAACTGGAATAGTGCAAAGAAGAAATACCCTCTCAAAAAAAAAAAAAAATTCATGTGGGAAAGGGACAGGAGTTGATTAAATACCAATAAGACAAATAAGACTTGAGCTAATTAATTTGCAGGACCATAGTGCAGTCATCCAGACTACATTCAAACAATTTTCCTGTTACTGACTTCTGCCAAGCACACCCAGGAACAGCCTAAGTGTTTCACCTTGCTATTGTCTTCACATCACATGCCCTGGATGTTAGTTATGCACAAGTCCAGGCAGCCTAGATAAATACACATTTATTTCCTTGTGCTACACCAGTTAGGCTAGAATGTTTCAGCCTGATTAGTTCTTCAAAAACATGCAGTCATATTTATTTTAATTTAAACCTCATCATATTAGAGACACTGCAAAAAAATCACATTAGAGGTATAATGCATTCTTATTCCTAGCTGGCAGACAAAGGAACTTTATGTTATTTGATTTGGATATTGATATACTGGTACTCTTCTAGGATGGAAATTTTAATGTCATTTTCTTTTCAAACACACTCCTGTGCAGACCACTCCTACTGTGTTATTGCTTTAGGAGCTAGATTTGCAACGTGGCATAGTCATGTCTCTTGTTGGAAATCTTGGAGTCAAAGACAAGCTACAATGCTTAGGGTTGTCTCAAATCAGTGAGTGAACATGATACTACAGGGCCAAACATTGCTCAGTTTTAAGCAGAGATCTACTTTTGCAGAGATTTGGCAGACAACTACAGCAGATAAGTGCCCAATCATTGCCTAAACACAACCCATTCCTGTCTATTGCAGTGACCACAGCCTGCTTCTTTCTCTCAAAGTATGACATCAGGCTGTGACAGTTTTCTCAGAGGAGTTCTTGGCAGCATGAAGATGTCTTAGTAATGCTAACAGCAAGGCAGTCATCTTGCCTCTCAAAACACAGAGGAACAACATCTCCACATATATTGCCCTTCAGGCAGCAGCACTCACTGATGTATTCCGTAACTTAAGGCACAGACAGGACCAGGCTGTATGACTGTACTCAAGCTTCTTGCACTATCAAGAAGCAGTACCTTCACCAAACATACTTTTCCTTCGTCTACTCCATGAAAACATCAACATCCCAGTAACTTTTACAAACTTCCCTTGTTCCTGGGGTTCTGATGCTTATGTCAGAATCCACAGGAAGGAACGGATGAATAGGTGACCTGTAAACAAATTTGTTACTTATCTTCATCCTAATTTGGTGAGAATAGAAACTATATTTTTCTGATGAGCAGTGCCATTAGGAACACACTGGAGCATGAAGGGATGGTGTCTGTAGCAGATGTATAAAAGCCAGTGAAGAATGGAATAGAAAAATTAGAATAGAGTACAATACAATAAAATACAATATAATACAATATGTTTTGCATAATACCTCAGAGCATATAATGAGAATTGGGATAGGAAGTGGGAAGAAATAAGAAAAGGATAAGAAAATCTGGTTTAACATCTTCAAGAAAAAGCACTGCAACCTGAAGGACACCACAGGAAATCATAAGCCCCTACAGAAACATGTGACATCTGGTCAGACTCACTTAAACATAGCTTTGCTGTTGGTAGTAAATTTAATCTGATAAAGTTGATAATGAAATCAACTTTAGTTGACTAATGTGACTAATATGCTACTCTATTTGTGTTTTGAAAGAGTGAGATATGACAGAATATCTTGCTCTTCTACTTGAAGGACCCACTGGTACATCAACTGCAAGTATTACCTGGACAGACTGGCAGCATCCTGCAGCTGGTGCAAAGCTGTAACAGGATTTTCCTGATTTTCAAATCTTCTCATTTTTGTTACTTCCTTGGAAGCACCCTCACAGCACTTTCATTCATGTGAGGAGAGGAAGACATTTCTTGGCAAAAGTAATCTAAAATGTTGATAATATTCAGCTGTTCAGAACTGTTGCCCCAACTTTTCTAAGATCCTAATACACACACCAGATAGACTAGCATTCCTTCTCCCAAACTCCACTGGCCAGTTATTCCAACTGTCGTCTCCAGATATTCCTCTTTCTTCATTTGTCAACTCTGAAGTTTCATAGCATCCCTCCTCTGTTTTCATCACGCATAAATTATCTCCCTTCTTCCCTTTAAATCTCCTTTATTTGAACCATCCTTTACTCACTCTTTTTTTTTGTTGTTTTAACCTCTAAAAATAATCTGAGAAGTTTTGTAGTTGTTCTACATCAATAACATTTCCATGGAGCAAACAAAGAATGAACTCACCTTGACAGAATCAGCTGACAATGACATGCACACTTCTCAACCTCTGATTTCTGTCAAGGAGAGAATTTGAAATGGCAATGTCTTGGTAAGCTGAGACTTGATGATGAATGATTTCCCCAGTGCCTCCTAAATGATATCAACCATTGTTGTTTGCAAAGCAATGGGACTGCCCAGTTTTTATGGCCTCTGCAAACTGTTTGGCATGTAAGTGATTAGCATGTTCCAATTTCCACAGCTAGATTATTTCCATAATTACATTTTGAATTTTGCTTTCTCCTGATGTCTATGACTGCCAAAGAAAACTGGAATAAACGTTAACCAACAAACCTTCTCAATGATGATAGGCATCCCAGTCTGAGACTCAGATTTGCTCAAGAGCATTGATATAATCCGACCTTTGAGAAATGCTGGAGTCTTGTTCATTTTTTTTTCCAGGCCTTTAAAACATGTAAATGCCTAATCACACAGCCCCTAACTCAGAACTCTTGCATGAGGTAATGTTCCTATGATAGATAGTACCTTCAAAGCCATGAGTGAAAGGCAGTATGTTTTAGAGAGTTTCTGAAGAAAAAAACAACATTTAGAAATGAAGAGGTTCTGTTGTAGTACTGTAGAGACTATGCACAGCAAGCATGATTACATCACTTTGCATTACTTTTTAACTCTGCTTCCAACAGTTACTAGAAGCATGAAGAAAGCCTTGGAATTAGCTCCTTCGTTTATTTTTAAATTGACTACCTTGTTAAGAATGACTTTAAATAATTTTAGATATCCCTACACAACAAGGAGCATGAGACCTAAATGTAACAAAAAAACCTGTGTTCTCTAGAGGAAACACATTAAAACCTCCTTCACAGCAATTTTTATCCTACACAACTTTTCTCTTAAACTTGTAGGACTTGACTACATCTTTGCTGAGAATTACAGGGGGAATCATCCTACTTATACCCTTCCATTAACTCTGATTTTATCATACTTCAACTTCTGGGTTTGACAAGAAATAGCAGAGATAGGATTTACCCTGACTCTGTCCTCTGTTCAGTAGCCTAGAGAAGTAAGATTATTTACTACTTTTTCAAAATAAGGAAGAAATGTGATGACTCAGTCCTGACACTCTGCTTCTGGAGAGATTACAACACTTCCTATCCCCCACACAAGGTAGAGAACAAATAAAGTAATATTTTTAAATTCTAAAAATAAAATTACAACTCCAGGGAATATGGTCTTTTAGAAAGATGACTTCAGGTTTACGTCCTGCTTTCTCCAGATTATTTCTCTACAGTTTATTGAGCATTGTGTGAGGTTTAAAATGAACAGAGAGTGATTATACAGTTAGGAAAAAATCCATATGGAAAACAGATCTAACTTCAGATCTAGCCTCTTTAAAGCCTTTATGACTATAGCACTGGAAACAAGATAATTACTCAATTGCTGGCAACTTCTCGAATCTCTCACTGTCTGAGAAAAGCAGAATTATTATGATGCTGTTCAGATAAATAAGAAAGCAGTCTTCTGCTAGGTTTTGCTTTAATGAAAGAGATTCTCTTCAATAATGTGGGGAAATAAAGATGCTGCAATTGTAAACAGAGCCTTACTGTAAATATTTCTTTATGAATAACGGTGCACACAAACATTTGTATTTCAGATTAATTCAGAGCTACAAAAAGCATCACTGTCTCTATACTTGGGTTCCCACACAAGAAAAATCTCAGAGACATATGATACCTTTAAATGGTAGATGGTTCATTCTCCCAGGTCACTCGTGCACAGACGGATGAAGGGCATTGCAACGCACTCACTTGAGAAAGAGCTGTGAGCGCTTTGAAACCTTCCTACCCACAAACCTTATGTTACTACCCACGCAGACATGTTGTGTCAGTGGTTCATGTGATCTTTCCTAATCTGCTTCAGTGGAAAGTCAACTGTTGGTAAACCACAGCAGAAGGCAGTTTAAACTGAGCTAAAAGTCCTTGCCCTGAAGCAAATTAGAAGAAATTACAGTCTATTAACATAGGTGAACAGGAGGGCAATAATAAATATATATAGTATTGTCTTTAAAGTATCAGTCTGAACTAGCTGTAGACCACCTACCTGTTATCTGAGTGATCTCTACAATCAATACACATCATCCTGATTGGTAGTCATAAACATAACCCAAATCTATCTAGTAGATGACTATCTCTCTCGCCTATCCCAGATACACACTTTGGGCTGTTCTGTCTCTTGTTCTTCAACATCTGAAATTCCCACTAGGCTCACAAGAAAAGTTGGTTCATGTTGTGAGTCCCTACAAAATAGGTATGAATTTTCTAATTTCTAGGTACATTTATTTATCATTTAATTTCTTCTACTATTGCCAGAATTCTTAAACAGTTGCAGGTCATATTAATTTTTCTGTTTTTTAGAGAAAATTAAGACATGTGGACATTCCTCGAATGAACAGCATACCATCTTGCTAGAATCTAAGCACCATACTGCAAAATATAACCAAAGGAGACCAGAAAATCTTGTGCAAATAGCCCTGTTTATCTAACGTGCTTATTTTCCTTTACCATCTGTTGGAGCCATATGCCTTCTTAAATAAGAGCTAATTATAGGTCTTCATCACAACTAATCAAATAGTGGTAACTGTTGCAAACTTCAGCTGGAAATTTCATTTCTTCTTTATCAAAATTCCCCCCAAACCAGACATTGAGATGGTTGCCTTTCTCTGGTTTTCTGGACTTGGGTACACTGTAGTTACAGTTGATGCACACATGTCTGTGTTAACGTATGGGAGAAATTCTTAGCAAGCTGGAGAAATAATAAGAGCTAAAGTACAGCTCCCACCAAGTACATTACAAGGGGTGACTTTGGGACAGAAAATGACTGTGTCTAATAAATATCCACCGACATGTACTGTTTTGAATTTTCCTTCACTGCCACTCTGTGTTGTACTGAATGAAAGAGAAAAGAAACAACCCTGTCACAAAATTATCTGGCTTTTAGCACTGAAGAACTGGAACAAAGAAGGATCCAATACTAAAATTAAATTTTGGAAGAGAGATTCCAGCCCATTTATAGAACAATAAATTCCTAATGAGCTCAAAAAATAAAAGATTTCACTTGTCCAATGGGCATTTGTATTAATGTCCATTTGCATAAATGTCAATTTACACCATTCAGGCAAATGTTTTATAAATGCCTCCAGTGTCAATGTCACTCTGCATTGCTGTGTAATGTGAAAGGACTGAAGGATAAAAATTAATTCAGTCCTAAATATGGTAAATGAAGAGTTGAAGAGCCTTTTACAAACCCCAAACACTAAATAGCTCTTTCAGCATCACAAGACTGTGGCAATTTCAAACTGTCATGCTGACCTTCCAGGAAGTTTAGAACTGTCCTGGTAGAAATTAGGATTAAAAAAAATAAAATGGAAATAGCATGTTTTAAGTTAATTCCTTCCAGCGATAAGACAGATAGTTGTTTCTCATTACAACAGCAACAACCTCTTTGTGTGAATGAGTGATGCACATAGAAGAAAAACAACACTTCCAGGATCTCATTTCATCTAGTCTTTTCCTCTGGCTACCAATGGGAAGATTTCTTTCCACTTTTCTCACTACTGTTCACATGATGCTTTGGCAGCTGGAACACCACAAATGGTTAAAGACCCAGATATGTAAGAGTTGAAATACATATAAAATGTGGTTATATGTACTTTACAGACACTTCAAACATGGATATAACATTAGGACCCACCTGTTATTCCCTCAGTGCCACATAGCATATCTGGCATCTTCTCAGCACAAAACAACTGAATCAGAAGAGTCCTGAGCTAAAATCACAGGCTTCAAGACAAACTGGAAATTAAAGATTTCCCAGTTGGGGCTGTAACACTTTCAAGTCCTCTGATCAGTTGTATGGATTGGGAACTAAACGCTCTCCAAAATGTACTATTGCAGTGTACTATTTTCAAGAACATGATGGATGAAGGTGTATATTTACCAAATTTTTATTTTCAGTATTACGGCCAACTGCATTTTACTCAGAGGGTAAATTACTGCAAATTAAATATGCAAAACATTTTGTGACAGTCTAATAAAAAATGTCAATAAATCTAATTTTTCAGATGTAAGAGGTAGTCCCTAAGATCCCACTGTAAATTAAAAAAGCCTGAGGATTCATAGTGAAGGACCTCAGACTTTCATGAGAAGAAACCACCACTGTTGGTTAGTGTTTCTGAAAAGCCAGCAAATTTATCTAGGTATTTAAATACAGGTTTCTGAACCCTACACTGGGTCACAAAAGTGAACACAAAACAGGCTTCAAGGTACTACAGTTTTTTCCCTCTTGGTGTACAATATCAGTTAGGAGCTCTTTCATATCTTTCCTATGATCAAACTTCAAAGTTAAGTTAGATACAAAAGAGATGATTTTTCACTTTACAGGCTGCAGGTTCATTTTTTTCTGTGATGTTCAAGGTGGGTTTGTCACACCACATTCGCAAGGTGATCCCTCCACTTTATGTTCTTCCTCCATGTTCAACTGGACCTGATCAGATCCTCCAGAAGAGACTTGATCCTAGTGCCCAGGTGGTATGTGATTCTGACCACTAGATTTGGTATTTGTATACTGTGGCAGAAAAGGTAGAAACACATATACCTTCTTACATGCCCATAAAATTAACTGTAGAAATTGATGATTTCCTAGTGCAAGATGAGCTATAAATCAGATGTTCCTCTTCTGAACCCAATTCTTTTCACATATTACTATACAATCTTTGTTCTAGAGTCATTTCACATGTACAGCACTCATGTCTCAAGGTGAAAAAATACAAACAAGCCTCCATAAAGGAGATTGAGATTGTGATCCAGATCCAGAATGTGATTGAGATTGGAAGAATCAGAACACAGGTAAGTTATGTCAAGGCCTCATATTTTCAACACAAGTGTCATCACAACCCTTGAAGCAGACAGGTGGCACTTAGGTACTCAAGCAAAATTGTACAAAAACAATTTTGTCTGCTTATTAGAGAGGCTAAAGTAAAATACTAACACACGTGCACACAAAAATAAATTGCAGTTCCATTTGTTGAAAACCAGTTTCTGTTAAAAATAAAACCAATAACATTATAAAGTAGCTTCCAGATAAGCAAACTATATCACTTATCTGTAATAGGAACTGTTTCTTTATAAGCCATAAATGTAATTGAAACCCAAAATATTAATCTGTATGTTTTATATCTCTTAAACATTCCTTTGAGCAGATATTTTAAAAATTCCCATCCATCTGAGACATGAGATTGCTCCTTTCCTAGGTCAGCCAGTTATTGTCTAATTAGTGTTTTAATTGCTGAACTGTCTATACAGCTCAGCACAAAAATTCAGTAGAATTATTTTTTTCTTATTCACTTTCTTCTCCAATTAGACTGTATCAACCTCTGCTACTGCATCAGTATTTTTTTTTTGCTTTTTAATTATTCACATTATCTCAATTGAAATCCTGTAGCTTCATCTGGATCACACATACACATAAATCAGCAAGAGACCAATCATACCTTGTCAATGCATGTCAAGCACGAGCCATTTGGCTTTCTGTCTGGGATTTCATTAAACTGCATTAATGTTCTTTCTGTCTGTGGTGTGCCTAGAGTATCATTAGTTGTTCTCTTTCTTTGGGCTGTTTTCTGGTAAGGCTATTCATTGCCTTCAGTCTGAGTTAGGGGTCATTCAGGAAAATGATCCATTATAACTTTCTGAACAGTCTGTCTTTTTATTTGCCATAAACTTTGCATACATATGATAATACTACAGTAAGCTCTTAAATGGACTAAGTAAAGTAAGACAAAGGGTCCTGAATCTAATCCTACCTAAGGATTAAAAACCCATCTAGGATTTTGAAACTGAAATGGGACAAATCCTATTTATCCAAAACAACTCATATAAACTCCCCTATAATCAAAATTTTAAATGTCTTTACCTCTCCAAGACAAATAAAGGTGCCAAAACCATCTTATTACCACTATACCAACACACTATAGAGAGTAAGCTTGCAGAAACCGCTACATTTGAATTAAGAGAAGGAACATATAAATGCACTGTTCCTCTGGATTTCAGTGGTAGAAAAGTCTGAGAGAAGAACAAATATTGGAGATCCTAACTAGCAAATATTGCACTTGAGTAATCACTAAAGTACATATAAAGTAAGGTAAGAAGACTCAAAACTAGTAGAAACAAAGTCCCTTCTCTTTTCAATTCTTTTACAAATGCTGGAAAACAAGATGTTCTTTTCCATTACCCAGGAAATGGTGATTTCGTTTAAGATTGTTCTACAGATATTAAGAAGGAGAAAAAAAAAAAAAAAATACAGTGCTGTTGTTGTTTGAGCCTACTCAGCAGCTAAACGCCACGCAGTCGCTCACCCATGCGCTGATCGACACCCGCCTGTTCCTGGCCAGCGATCCCAAACACAAAGGCCCCACAGCAACACTACCAGAAGTGGCAGCCTCTCCCAGCCCTCTCCTGCCTTTATATAGTGAGCACAATGTCACATGACATGGACTATCGGCCAATCGGGGCCCAGGCCTCCAGCTGTGCTCCCCCCACCCCCGCGCACAGGTGAGGGCACTGGGACCTGGGGAGCCCCTGGGGTCTCAGGGTGCTGCAGCACTCCTCCCGCTGCCAAACCAACGGGAACTCTAGTCCAGCCCCAACCAGGACAAGTACAAATGCATAATGATTTTCCACATGCCCATGTCCTTGTAAAGGTGGCTGTCCTTGAGAACGAGAGCTATGGGAAATCATATAAGACCCCATGGATATGAATCATTGAAAAAAGACTAAGAGTTAGCTTGTTCTTATTTAAAATTAATAGAGGGATTTTAAAGATGTGATGGAAACTTTTCACGCAGTCAAAAAGAATGAAAAACTATGAGGAAATTGGAAAGCATCCAAAATAGGCTTGGCAAAAATCTTTAGCAGAAATGGTAGAAAACCTTCATAAATTATAAGGAGAATAAAAAAAGAGTAAAAAAAGGGGAAAGGAAGGAAGGAAGATTATAGGTTTTCTCAGGACTAGATCATCACTATTGTATAACAAATACCTTACTGTATGAGCTATTCAAAATTCCCAGGTTTCCAGGGAAAGCTGTGGAATAGTGTAGTAGACATCTAGTTGCTTCCTTAGTGTTCCACAAGTAGGTGAAATTCTTGAGCAATCCATATGCAGCCCATAAGCTCACTTTACTTTTTACATCCCTACTGAAATATCTGGATATTCTTATGCATCTTTGTCCACTGTTACAGAATTCAGCAGTATTTGGTGTGAGTTCCAGAGGCTCATTGTTGTGAAAAATATTTCCATTGATGATGATTAAGCTTGTGGTATTTCAGAATCCTGTATACTGCTTTGTTCCCTTTCTGTCCAAATGGTTGAATTCAGAAGTCAGACTTAGAATTTCTGTTGTTTAATGGAGAGGTCAAGTCATGGGTTGAAGGAGCTTAGCAGCTAGAGGGATTCAAAACTCCAGAATTTATCCATACATCATGACAACCGTTTCCATTCAGTAGTTAATATCTAGCTGTTTTAGACTCTCTGGACAGACAATGTAGAACTCCAACTGGTATTCAATAGTTTTAATTCACATTGGTCTTCCTGTGTTACTACTCTTACTTTCTTTTGTGCACTGAAGCCAGGTACTTTCCTCTTGCACTGTTTACCACATGTGTACTTTATATTTTAAATCACACTCCTATCTGCATAGCTAGCCTTGAGTAAGTAAACGGAAGCAGAGGCTTAACATGCCAGTCAGAAACAGTAGATGTAACTTTTTGCAGATAGCTCTTCAAGAATTTACATCACATTGCCTCTCTACCAATTTGTGAGCCAAACTTGTTACAACGGTCAGAGCTGGAATAATCTTATCTTTGGAGTGTGACAGTATGAGTTATTGTGAAATCTCTTAACAAATAAGCTTGAAATAGAAGACATGCACAGCCAGGTAGGTGTTTAACCAGTGTTTTGTGAAGATTTTGTGTTGTTCCTTTTTTTTTTTTTTTGTTACAAAAAAAATAGATAGTTGAGAAGGACAAAATAAAACCATTAGACAAATGCTAATTCTGTTCCAATGACCCCAACACTGAACCTGAAACCGAAAACTCCTGTTCCAGTTTGATCAGGCACTTGTTTGTGATACTAAGTAAATTATATGTGACTAGATTAAAATCCTGGCTCCATATTCCTAAAGCTGGATTCTTAATACACCCCTCTTCACCTGATACTCTTCTATACCCAAATCTGGGCAAAGACAAAGTATCCTGGTTCTCTGAAGCAACGCAACCAGCAGACATTCCTGGAGCCAGAAATGGTTGTTAGAAGCTCAGGACTTCTGGAAAAGAGTTCAGTTTAGTAAACTAGCACCAAAATAAAACAATTAGCATCTGTTTTTCTTTGAAAAACATTCTTTGTTTTTTATTAGTTGCAGCTAAAGTTCTGCAGAGGATAAAGGCAAGGTTTATTGCAGGACTGAATCATGAAGAAACTGTGTCTAAATCAGCCAGAATTAGGGCTGAGCAGCTGACTGAATCTTAATTCTTACAACCAGATGAAAAATTTAAAGCACACTAACATCAACACCTAGTAATTGTTTCTTTAATATCTTGTTGCCATTTTATTAATTTCTACATTTCTCTGGTTGAAATTACTTAAATTTGATCAGTCTTCCTTCATACTTTTAATATGAACTTCAATGTCTTTTTGAGAAAATACTTTGTCAGGGAAAGAAATACAGGTGCTCTAGTTTCAAGCAAAATTTCATCTAAACCTGGGTAAACACCTCTAAATAGAGCTTGCATTGGAACAGCAGGTCTTTCTTCAGTGCAGCTGTGCTTTTGCTCCTTGAGAATACTGTCAAATCATTTACTAATGGGTCATTTCTGGGAACTCTCTCAAAATACATGAAAAAGATATGATTTTCAACTCAAGTCTGCAGGCTTTAAAGAGTAATCTCTACTGGAGTGGTTTTGTTTATTTTCTGCTACAATCTACTAGAATATTTTGTCAGGTTGAACTCTTTCAAACTGAGGATGGCTTTTCCTTTCATACTGTTCCCTTTCAGCAGCACTTGTATATTAAGGTCTACCTTGTACTCATACTGTCACAAAACTTGCAATAACAAGGAGTCCCTGTTCATCTAGTGAAAAAGATGAGAGAGTTTGATCAACTCATCCCATCACATCTGTTGCTTATCCTTTAGCTTTTCACTTGTTTAACTCCACCTTCTTATTTTTTAAATCAAGGATGTTGCTGAGATCCTCTTGCGTTATGTTGAACAATATTGGCAGATATGGGAGTGATATCAAAATCAGGTGTCTTCAATGTGAGGTTTGAGTCAGAGGAGAATAAGCTTTTCAGCACAATATGAAGTGTATGAGCCTAATGACTAATTCCCATGGGGGCATTTCTCCTTCTTGAATTCTTTCATGGAAATAGGATGGAATTTGACAGTTTCTTGTTTGTACAAAAGTACCACCAACATACTGTTTACCCTTCCCCTAGTGATAGATCAGCCACTTGAATCAAGAAGTATAAGTGAATGTAATCAAGCTTCTGTGCAGAAATAAGCTGGCTACCTCAGGCGTCTGCATTCCCCATTTTCCCCAGGCTGCTGATAGACCTAAAGGTTTAAAGAACAAGGAGGGGATTTTATCCTTTTTATGCATGATTATATTCTACATCACAACTCAGACTACAAAGTATGTATTTAGTCTATGGTGGTCACAATGTATGAAATAGAAGTACCTGTTCCCATACTTCCCCAAGTTTGTAGTCACCATCTTGTTTTGCTGTATGCATGTAGTCATCAGGTTTTTGTTTGCAGTCACCAGACAAGCAACCTCATAGACATAGGAAAGAACTAACTTCAGTTCAATTCACTTGTGTTTTCATTAATTGACTGGCTAACATGAAATGTATCCCCTAAGACGAACCACATCTTACAACTGAACACTATGTCAGGGAGCACTCTCTCTTCTGAAGATGCTCACCACTAATGAGCCTCAGATTCATTCCTTGCATAAGTCAATTTCCCATTCCACATAGCAATTACGTAAATGATAACTTCCATTGGTTCCTCTCAGCTCACAATTCAAAAGATGAAAAACATTTAAAAATATTAATTTCAGTCTGGGCTACTCAGACTGAGCTGGCTACTCAAACTGAAATATAAAAATAATTTTTAAGAAGGACATTTCTAAATGAGATTTCCTCGTTATCCCAAAATGATAACAACAAAGGGATGAAAACCCACCTCCAGATTATATTGTTCAATGAGTTTACTTCATTGTGTGTAGGCATTCAATTTCCTGTTGCAGCTAACTGCTGCCAAAACCAGGCACTGTGCAATGTAAACAGTGAGCAACATTCTAGATTAAATCTATTTGATATGACAGGAAAGCCTTCAACATTGTTTGAATGGTTTAGAGGCAATCCATCACTTGAAAATTTTTATGGCATTCACCACATCCTGACAGTATGAATTCTTCTCCTTCTTCTTTATCTCTCACAATGTTGATTATGCAGATATTGTTCATGCCTCTTTTACAGGTGGGAACTTGAGGCAGAGCATGACTTGGGCCTGTCTCCTCAGGACTGTTAAATAAAAACCAATGTAAATTAGACCTTTGAGGGACTTTGAAGGTCTGAATCTAAGTGTCTTGCCTAACATTGGATAGAAAGCCTATTGGAAAGTAGGAAATTGAAGCCAGATCTCACAGTTCAGTGACAGTCTAAACTCCCTGCTCTCTTCCTCTCTTCCTGATATAGGAGAAACTTCTATTGCTGGAAGTCAAACAATGCAACAATTTACGGTTTAATTTGGTTTCATTAAAACTAAACCCAGTTCAACAAAAGAAACAAACAAACAAAAAAAAAAAAAAAAAAAAAACAAACCAAAAAAAAAAAAAAAACCAAAAAAAAACAAAAAAAAACAGCCTTCCTATTATAAGCCACAAACAAGAGAAATTCATTATAGAAGTCTAAAACTCTTACTTTGATTCCTGGGTGCAACCCTAGTACAAATGCACATGGTAATTCCTTGGATCCTGTCAGAGGTCCTTTGTAGTCATTTCTATCTAAATCTAGAGACGCTGAGCTCTGGTGAGTGTATTTTTGATCAAATATTATTATGTCTAGTAACACAGAGATCTTCGTTTTGTTATTTGTACAAGAGATTTTTCATCTCCCACAAACATAATACCTGCTTTATCAGTGGTAGAATTAAGTTATTACACTACTTCCCGCTACTTAAAATGATGGGAATTAAAACTTGGTATTTCTGAGTAAGTGACATGGTGAAAACTCAAATCTTAACTTCCGCATAATACCTAGAACACAGCCTACTGATGAGGGTCCCCAGATTCACATCATACCAGTACTACCATTCAGTTGCAGCCACTAGCCTTGAATAAAATTTTTAGCATGGGATATGTCATGTCTCATTTTGGACTTTTTTTATGGTCAGTGGAGAGAAATCAAGACCTAATAGAAGAAAATCACTATAACCTAAATTCATTCATCTTTCATCCTTCAGGTATGTGGAATTAAGTCCTTCCAGTGTTACTTATGAATGGAACTTGCACTATAATCTTAGGCTACTCAATCTGATTCTAAGATTTCTCAAGCATTTAATTATTGCTAAGATCACGTGAGAAACTCCCTTTCCTCCTCCTGAGATTGTAAATTGAAGTCCAGTACCAAGACCAGCAGACAGAGATTCAAGAGACTATTCAATCTTATCAGGGCTATGGTAGAAACTGTGGACATATATGCAAAACTCAAATCCAAAGCAAAGTAATATTCACGTTAACAGTTCCTAGATGAAATGTAAGATGAGAGATAACAGATGGATAGATATAAACAGACAAATCCAGGAAATCATGAGAAGATATTAGTCACTATGACTGGAAGTACACTCAACACAACAGTAGGCTGGGCTTGCATGAGGCCTTCATCTTCACCAAAGCACCATTACTGTTAGTAAACCTCATAATATTCAGTGGAAAGAGAGGAGGTTCAGGGAGAGTTGCATTAAAAAGCCTCACTCAGTACTTTCCATTATTTCCATGGATAAAACTTGACCTCCAGTTATACTGTTTTCCAGGTCCTGAGATGGCTTGCAGACAAAACACAAAATTTTTGGCTTACATTTGTGCTGGGCTTTGGGTGTTTTTAAAGGGTGAAAATTATGGGAAAAAACTGGGCATGATACTATCAACCGCATAACAGAGCATGGTGCAAATATACCTAAGATAACAGCCAGCAAACTTCCATCAGAGCAAGAGGCAGGATGAATAATGTACCATTCAGCACAAGTACGCTGCTCTTAGGAGGTAAGTTGGTTTAGAAAAGGTGTTTTATTAGGTTGCATAATGTACCAGGTCAAAGCTAGGCTAAAGATCTTCAGTATGTTTTTGTGCTTCACAGAACAGACGTAAGCTCTTGTTTATCTCACAAGAACTTGGCCTAAAACTGAGTTAACTCACAGTAATAAGGCATGCTGAGATATACAGATGGAAAGTGCTACACAGAGTGGCAAAACCCAGTAGCTATTAATGAGCAAATACCAAAAATCATTAATCAGTGTGTCTGAGCTGTTTAAAATGAAATAGTTCTTTTTCCACACATTTTTAATTGGTTTGCTCTGTTGCTTCTAAAGACATAAATATGTATCTTCCTCCATAGACATGACAAGCATTAAGCTTAATTTTTCCAGAAAGTGAAAGAACATTGCCCAGCAAACAGGAAGATGTCATCTGCCTAGAAGCAGCCCTATGGTGAAGAAGGTGTTAAGAGAAAATTTCCACAGAGGTAGTATCAGGCTGCATATATTATGCTATCCAGGCATTGTGCATAAGGGATGTAGTTAAGCTGGTGAGGAAGTGATTTTTGCTGTTTGAGGCTTAAATCTCCTTCCCTCTGGATAGCTGTTAACTGCACACTCATCTCAGCTGGTCTCTGTTTCATATTCACAACACATTTTGCATCCATAGCGTTCCTTCAACTCAAGCTTTGATAGGCACAGAGGGTCATGGAGCAAGTGAAATCGTGCAGTCTCCTGCAATGGAGTGGCAGTCCAAGCTCCAAAGTATCTCTGCACTCAGCCCTGAGCTCAGCATGTGATTCACCTCCTGGACCTGGATCCAGAGGTGTCCATCATGCACAACAAGACCACAGACACTCTGAGAGGAGTCTCCATGTTGGAGGTCAGGTGAATTGACAATAGTTTTGACAAGCATATAAAATAAGTAGTATTATATTTTCCTTTGCACATAATAAAAGAATAGGTCCTAGACACTCCTCCACTCCCTTATTATGCCACCTACACTGGAGTGTTTAAGGCCAACACCTTCCACCAAATTAACCCTGCTTTCTCACCATGAAGGACTATGGGACTGATGTCACCACAGAGCCACCGTCTGTATTCAGATTGTGAAAAGCAGAAGCCGGATCAGTGGTGCAGATTTTTCAAATTCATATTAGCTATTTCAGAGGGGTTAGTGTGTATAGGTGGGGGAGAAATATTTTCATGAGCCCCATAATTTTGGATGTTGTACAGCAGCTATGATGATGTTGCAGCATACTTCCACTTAGGACATAAGCCATATTCAGAAACCTCCCACCTACAGGAAAAGTCAGTGGTTTTAATTACATTAACAGACTCTCAGATTACTGTTATTATTGCAACTCATTACACAGTGCGTGGTAGGAATAGTAGGTCAAATATTTCCCTCTTCGGATCCACTGTATTACTCTCTAAATTGTGAACCGACCATAAGAAGTTTCAAGACCATAAATAATTCCCTGCTCTCCTACATTGTCACATATCCAGGAATATCAAAGCTCTTTATATTAAGTAATTAAGTTTCACAATACCCTTATGATACAGATACAATTAACCCCATTGCACATATGGGGAAACTAAAACAGAGGGAGGCTGGTTGCTCAAGATCAGAGCTGGAAAAAAGAGCCCAACAATCATAGGAATTAAGGACTAACAAATCCTCCAGTGTACTCAAATCCTCCAGCTATAATATGCCACACAAGCACATTTATAATTTCAACATAGCTCAGTGATACAAACACTCAGGATTTTTGGTTCTGTTGAACTCTGTCCTGAGGTTTTGCTTCTGGTATTCCCCGGCTTGAGTGAGTACATTGGATGTGGGGTATTGGACATATGCATTGTTTACAATCCATATGTGCCATAGTCTCATTTTTGTGTTCTTTATTTGTTTAACCAGGTGAAATGTCAGTAACACGAGGTTCTTCTCTATGTTATACTTTCAATTGAGATTCTTTTGTAAAAACAACAAATGTTGAAATAAGTTCCTCTGAACTAAATATGGGTAACACAATTTCATTACTTTCTTCTGACTTAATGAGAAAGCTTTATTCTTATTTTTAAGGGATACTGTGTTTATTTCCTAGATTTTTTTCTAATTTAATTTTGTTGTGTTTTTTTTTTTTAATTAATTATCATCTTTTTATACTAACATCTGATGCCTATTAGGTAATGTGCAATAGAATTTCTTTAAGAAGAAAAAACAGAAAGTAGAGTACCATCAATCAGCTATATGCTTTTTTTTTTTTTTTTCCAAAATACACTTTATTTTGCTCCTCAAACATCATTCACAGCATTTATAGAATACTCTTGTGAAACAGTTCTCTCAAAGTTATATATCATCTGCAATACTAGGGTAAAAAATAAGGCCCGTAGTGGCTGGAGACTGATTTTATGATTTTCTACCCTGACACAGAAAGATCTAGCGAGTAGACTGACATGCTGATCAACTCACTTAACATGAAGTCCTTGGAGGCACATTTATAGGGATACAGTGCAATTTCAGGGAGTTTATGAGCGGAGGGTGTTGTGGTAGCAAATTTTTAATATGCATTATGACTTCCCCCACACGTATGCAAGAAAAAGACTAAGTTACCTGGTATCTGTAGTAGAAGGTGAGCTTTAACCTCCTGTCTGTAAAAGCGAAGTCTGTCATTTTGAACTTTCTTAGTTTGTATAGAATGTATGTTACTGCATCATATATTTTTATGCCAATAGTTATATAATTTAAAATCAAGGTGAAATCAGGCATTTTCCTAACAGTCATCCCCAATCTATCAAACTTTTAAGTGTTTATCTAATAAATGAGCAGGATCTACTTAAGTCAACAGGATTGTTTTCAACCTTCAAGTCATAAACCAGCATTTTAATACACAGAATTTTACAGCAGCCACCAGAGAAAGTGTCTGCTTCTGACAGATCAGGCCATATTCAGAGACTCCATGTAGTGTGGAGGAAGTTGTTTGTTTGTGGAATGTGAAAGGGGACCCAAATTTGCATGACCCTGGATATATAAAAGACGAAAACACAAAACAAAATGTGAGGTTTCTTTCCCACATAACTTGCACCAGTTTGAGTCATTTGGTTTGTTATCCTGCCTCAAGTGCTTCCTTATCATTTATGCAGGTTTAAGAACAATGCAAATTGTTCCCTGTTCAGGATACACATTGCTTTTAATCTTCGACAAAAGTGTGAAAGTTTTGTATGAAATACAAGACAAAAAGGGTATTTAAGTAAATAAATCTGTAAACATACACACAACATTACTTCTGCATGTGGAAATCTGTAGGAAAGGGAGAGTTGTGTTACAGCATTACCTGCAGGCTCTGTAGTGTCACACCAGCAGGGAATGCAAGTCCAAAGAAGGAACAAGAAGGTTTGAATCATTCTCCTATTCTTCAGTATGTTATACATCCTGAGGTCTCATTTTCCTTAGACCTCTATCTTCTTCACCAGTTTGCTGTAGTTCCCTTGACTTCCTAAGGACTCCTTCTCAAGTTTTTTTTTGGCAGAGAGACAGAAAGATCAGGCCTTGTAGGCAGCACATAGGTTCAAGGCTGATGTTCAAACCCAGTTCACTCTCCATGCAAATGGATGCTGGCAAGTAAACTTGAAAGCAAAGATGGGGCGTTCCTCCTGGGACATATGGTCCAATACCAGGACTGATCAGTGCATCATCAGCTTTGCTGTAGTAGGTTGCTAGGCACTGTGGGATGGGCTGCCTACAGCATGTCTCAAAGGTCCCACTGCAGATGGGAGACTGAAAGATATGAGAGCCCATACACAATAAGGCCCTTCTTTAAGGGCAGTACACACATCATCCATGGGAAAGCTATTTGACTCTAGGCATGGTTATGTACCATCACACGTCCCCTCTGTGCAACTTAAGAGTCAAAATGAATTGTAAATAAGCGCAATCTCAGTTCACCGAAAGTGCATATGCCTAAATGGACCAATTTATTTACTCATTTCTTCTCACATTTAATGGGTATTTAGGGCAAATGTGAAAAGAAAACTGAAATTACAGCATTCAAACCCATACTCTTTGTTCACGCTGGTCATGTGTATTGAGTCTGCATGTCTAGGTTTTGGTAGTGGGGTGGGGCTACAGGGATTGCTTCTCTGAGAAGCTGATAGAAGCTTCCCCCATGTCCAATAGAGACAATGCCATCCAGCTCCAAGACAGCCCAGATGCTGGCCAAGTCTGAGCCCATCAGCAACAATGGTAGTGCCTCTGTGATATCATATTTAAGAAGGGGGAAAAAAATCTACATAACTGCAGCCAAAGAGATGAGTGAGAATATGTGAGAGCAACAACTCTGCAGACACCAAGGTCAGTGAAGAAAGAGGGGGAGGAGGTGTTCTAGGCACGAGAGCAGAGATTCCCCTGCAGCCCATGGTGAAGATCCTGGTGAGGCAGCCTGTTCCCTGCAGCCCATGGAGGTCCACGGTGGAGCAGATCTCTTCCTGCAGCCTGTGGAGGACCCCACACTGGAGCAGGTGGGTGCCCAAAGGAGGCTGTGACCCTGTGGGAAGCCTACGGTGGAGCAGGCTCCTGTCAAGACCTGTGGCCCTGTGGGGAGAGCATCCCACACTGGATCAGGCTTGCTGGCAGGACTTGTGGCCCTGTGGGCGACCCATGCTGGAACAGTCTGTTCCTGAAGGACCGCACCCCGTGGAAGGGATCCATGCTGGAGTAGTTCATGAAGAACTGTAGCCCATGGGAAGGACTCATATTGGAGAATTTTGTGGAGGACTGTCTCCTGTGGGTGGGACCCCACGCTGGAGCAGGGAAAGAGTCTGAGGAGGAAGGAGCATCAGAGATATTGTGAGATGAGCTGACTGTAACTCCCATTCCCCATCCCCCTGAAATTCTTGTGGTGAAGAGATAGAGAAAATTGGGAGTGGAGCTGAGCCCAGGAAGAAGGAAGGGGTGGGGGGAAGGTGTTTTAAGATTGTGTTTTATTTTTCATTATGCTGATTTGATTTGATTGGTAATAAATTAAATTATTTTTTTTCTCAAGTCAATTCTGTTTTGCTTGTGATGGTATTTGGTGATTGATCGCTCCCTTTCCTTGTCTTGGTCCACAAGCTTTTCATTATATTTTCTCTCCCCTGTCCAGCTGAGGAGGAGAAAGATAGAGCAGCTTGTTGGGCACCTGGCAGCCAGCCATGGTCAAACCACCACATCATAACAGTTCATATTTTGAATCACAGACACATAGCATGGTTGGAGGTGGAAGACATGTTTAAAGTTCACCTAGTTCCAACTCCGCTACCATTGACAAGGACATGATTTAACCTTTAGGCCACAAGATTTTTCAGAGCAGTCCCTGTCAGTGTTATCAACAGGAAATTAAGCCAACCAACATTCCTTGGCTAAAATAGTAAATTAAGGAAATATTTCTAAAAGGCTCATATGTACACTTGAATGCACAGAAAATTCATTTTTCTAATTTATGGTCACATCTAATACATAATGTTAAACTTCAGAGCTATTGACCATGAAGTAATGTCCTAGAGAACTGTTACTAGAACAGAATACTTTGCTGAACCTCAAATCTAATTCCTGGTTCATCAAAATTCAATCCTGGCTTCTATTTCTTAGTATATTCTTAGTCCATCTATGAATTTTATGATGAAAATATAATCATAGTTTTAGTCTCACAAAATATAACCAACCACCACTTTCACAATTTCATTTTCAATGAATAAATCACTGTGCTATTCCAGAAGTAAAATATGAATTTACTTTTTAGATCATGTAGCTTTTTTTTCCTGTTAGTGGCAGAATGAGGTCCAAAGGAAAAAATAAGAAAACTGTTCTCACACTGGAGTCTTCTCCTTTCTCATATTTTACCCTGAAAAACCATTTGGAAGCATTATGCAAAATCCTGAATCAAGCCATCATCTTTGATTATTTGCTGGGAAAGACAAGGGTACCATTTGTGCTCTCTCCATACTGTGTCACCTTTCCCACTTTTTATTATTACTTACATAATTTGCATGCAAGCATACATGAAGGCACAAAATGCAATCACAGCCTTTTTGTGCCAGGTCTTTTACAAACACAATGGAAATGTCTCTCTCTGGAGAAGTTCCTGCAACTTCTTTTATAGTAAATGGACAGAAATAAGTGTGATTCAACTCATCTTAAAATCGATATGTTAAATTACTCACTCAAATTACCTGTTTCTCTCCTTTGACTATAAAGGGGAACTGGCAGATTAATTTAGATTGAGACACTCACAGCATAGGTAGCAGCAATTATACAGATAAGATGACTTTTACCCTTAGTCACAGGTTCCCAGGGTTTCTTTCATCTCACAAACATAACTCAGATTATAGACCATTTATTGCCTGCCCTTAAAATACAAGCTAATACATCATTACAAGACAACTATTTCCTGCTAGTACAGAAAACTTGGTGAAATAAGGTTTGTTAGAAATCTTATCTATAAATCATTTAAGATACGCTCCCCAGGGAAGAACCTCTATTACCTGTAATTTTTAAGAGTATATGCATATGTTTTAACTAATGAATATCTACTTCTTACATAGCAACTGTCATCTATAGATATCAGGATGTCTAAATCCTAATTTTTTATGATCTTCTACACGCCATACTCAGTAGGACATCCTGACAGTCTACACTCTCAAGAAGCCATCACTACCTGCAGCATATCTGTAATGATTTTCCAAGCAGAACACTGGGGACATAATCTACCATCTGTAAGTACTTTTAATGAAACTCATAGGAATACTTGTCATCCCCACACAAAAATGCAGTTGCACCTTCCTGAAATTGTAGTCATTTAGATCCTAATTTATTAATTTAGAACCCAAAGTCTTTCAGCTCAGATAACTATTGAGATTACATATTTATCACCTTGGTTGGGTAGCAGAATCTTCAATCTAAAATTACCTGCTAAATTGAAAGGTAAAATTTATGAAGAGGCTGAGGTGACCCAGACTGTAACCATGCTGAACAAAGCTCCTTACTGGGGAACCCCTCTAACACATGGCTACAGACATGCAGCCATGCTGCATGCTCCTTCATATAATTCCTCACTCCTTTCTGCATTTTGGATGCATAGAAGATTCTCCCTTAGCTGCTGATTCATAACCTTCAACAAAGGTGTCTCTGCTCTTTATATTAGGAGGTGAACTATCTAAAACTACAGAAAAATATTTTTAGAAAAACAGAAATTCAACAGCAGAGAACAGCAGACAACACTAATTTGGGGGGGAATGTTGATCTGCTTGAGGGTAGGAAGGTTCTACAGAGGGATCTGGACAGGCTGGATCGATGACCCGAGGACAATTGTATGAGATTCAACAAAGCAAAGTGCCAGGTCCTGCACTTGTGTCACAACATTCCCCTGCAATGCTGCAGGCTTGGGAAGAGTGGCTAGAAAACTGCCCAGCAGAAAAGGACCTGGGAGTGTTGGTCGACAGCTGGCTGAATATGAGTCAGAAATGCACCCAGGTGGCCAAGAAAGCCAATGGAATTCTGGCATGTATCAGCAATAGTGTGGCCAGCAGGACTAGGGAAGTGGTCATTCCCCTGTACTCAGCACTGGTGAGGCTGCACATCAAATACTGTGTTCAGTTTTGGGCCCCTCACTACAAGAAAGACATTGAGGTGCTGAAGCATGTCCAAAGAGCAATGAAGCTGATGAAGGGTCTAGAGCACAAGTCTTATGAAGAAAGACTGATGGAACTAGAGTTATTTAGACTGGAGAAAAGGAGGCTGAAGGCAGACCTTATCACTATCTCTAACTACCTGAAAGGAAGCTGTAGCAAGGTGGATGTTGATCTCTTTTCCCAAGTAACAAGTGATAGGACAAGAGGAAATGGCATCAAGTTGTTCCAGGGGAGGTTTAGGTTGGCTTTTAGGAAAAAAATCCTTTGCCGAAAGGGTTGACAAGTACCAGAACAGGCTGTCCGGGGAAGTGGTTGAGTCACCATTCCTGGAGGTATTTTAAAAAAGCATGTAGATGTGAATGCTTAGGGACATGGTTTAGTGGTGGAATTGGCAGTGTTAGGTTTATAGTAGAACTCAATGATCTTAAGGGTCTTTTCCATCCTAAATGATTTTATGAAAACACTCAGCTGTGATGCCTGCCCATTTATTATCTAACATAAATCCAGCACTGTAACATCTTCTGCAGAATTTTCTGGTATCTTTATAGACCTCTATTCAATATGTTGTATTTCCTCTGACATATCTTACCTAGAGGGAATATCACATTATTACAGCTGTCAGTTACACGTGATACTGCCCCAAGTTCACACTGAATTCAAGAGATATGGGACAAATTTTTGGTTTTATCTATTATATCTGTAGAAAGACAATACACTTGTTACTCAGTCTTAGCACTAACTCTAGTGTACCATCCTTTCCCTTGGAGGTCACAGGAACTTATAGCTCCCATGAACTGTTAAGACAAACCCATTCTGGTTTTGGCTCTGATGACAGACTTGAAGGAGCTTTGCTGGTAAAACAGGGTTATCTCTTGCACAGAATCCTGGGTATATTTTGTGTTTTTTTCAGTCGATTGTCAAGATTTTCATAATTTGTCACAATCTTTCCATGTTTTAATGTAACTTTGGCTTTTTGACACTCGGTGAACAGGAAATATTAGAACTTATTGCAGAATTGAAGCTGTGATAGGTTATTTAGTTAGCTCATTTTGAGATCACAGTTTCAGAAATATCTTTCTACTGAAAATTTAGCGTTTCAGGCTGAAGGAGGAAATAAAAAAAAAAAAAAAAAAAGACTGAAGCAATACAAATAACAAGTGACTTCTGAAAATTTAGTCTCTAAAGGCAACAAACCAGGGTTAAACTTGTCACGTTTATCATTTTTAGAGTTGCATATCTGCTTTTTAGAAGGCTTGAAAACTCAGTTGCTGAAGCTTGAAAATACACATTCTTTAGCAGAGGAATACTCGTGCAGGCCTTTCATTTTTACAATTGAGCTAAAATAAGCCTACTTTGAAAGTGCAAAGACAACACTTTTCAGGCACAAACTCTTTCAATGCATCATCATTTTCCTATTTAAATGTTTGAAGTGACTTGTTTTCATTTTGAAATATTATGTTTAGAATGTTTATATTTGGAATAAATGCAGATGTTATATTTAGGATAAAAAATTTCTAAAGGAGATGCCATTATTTTTAAATTGCTTGATCGAAAAGTTCAAAATGTTTTCTCGTGCATCATGACTTTTGATTAAAGCTGCACATTTCTGAGATGAATCCTTTATCTTAACCTTGCCTTTTGACATTTTGAATTAGCGTCATGGAAAGAATTACATAAAACTACCTCTCTACCCATACATAGATTCAGTGATGATAAAAAGCAAGATGATCAGTTTCCTTGTATGAAAGATCCTAACATAAATGCAGTCTCTTCTCGCTATATTGCTCTATAAACCAAGGTTCATTTCTCAGACATGCTGAAATGTGACATGACAGACTAGCTGATCCACTTAGGATCAGCAGAAAGTTTTGTCTTTACTTTCTTAAATAATGTTTTGTTAAAACAAACTGCATTTTTTTTTTTTGGTAATGTTTTTATCTGTTTATATTCCCTGCGTAAAGTATGGGATATCACAATAGGATACCACAGAGTTTTTCAACAGTGCAGATCAGGAGGATGTCCAGATGCAATTTACCTACTGAATTAGTGTAAATGACTACTCAATGTTTAGAGCAGGGGTGGATTAGAGCAATTGTGGATTTTAAAGGACTTGCAAGACTGAATCTTACATTAGACTGAAGGCAGCACAGATCACTGTGTGGGGAAATCAGAGACATGTAATAAACCTGGAAGAGAGCTCTGTGAAGGTCCAACTCACACCTGAGTAGTAGGTCTGAAAAAGCTGTATGACCTATTTAACCACAGAGCTGAAGTCCATTCTTGGCCTCAAGGAGCAGAAACAGTGTTGGGTCTTTGCTTCTGAACAACTGGATTCTGTTTCTGCCAGACCTTCAGGTGGCCAGTAATGATGTTTTGTGTCTCAGACTCACTGCGTAAGGGAAGAAACTTGTGGCATGTGTTGGTGCTTACAGGCCCTTCCTAGTTCTGACGTTCCCCACTGACCAGGTCTCAATTTTTGGTTGGGATGCTGTTCAGCATCTCCAAGACTTTGGCCTATACCACTGTCATCTGTGTGATCTACCCCAGCTTCTGGATGGGGGAAGGGAGGGTGTCCTGTATGGTTCAGGTTCTGCAATGGAAAATCTCACAGCCACAAATATGTTTTTTCAGCTTCCATTCTTTGAGCCATTTATGAAAGGTCTTGACTGGAGAAGGATAGAGACATGCACACAGGAGTTGCCTCTTTCCTCCGTTTTCTTGGCATATCATGGAATTAGCTCTGTTCTTAAAATGTGTGACAATCTCTTATGATCTCACAGGTAATGAGGTTTTCTAACACAACTCATCTCCAAAATAACATCTATCACAGTAAGGTTCCTTCTAGATACAATTTGCATTTGTAAGGTATGCTTTATTTTATAGATAAAATACGTATTTATTTTCAGATTACTTTAATAAACTTTGAAAACAAAACTATGTGTTTGCTAAAGCATGAATCTCTCCCCCCTCTTCTCATTCTTCAAAAGCAGTAAGCTTATCTTCACTTAATGGAGGCAGAAATTACCTTTCAAAAAATTATTGAAACTAATGACTGCAATTTTGTACTGTTCCACAAGTCGTGGTGCTGTTTCTTCTTGCTCTAATGAGCAACTAACTGCATCCATTTACAAGAAAAGTTTTTTCTTTAATAATGAAAGTAGAATTCTTTCACTGGGAATTTCTCTGAGATACCTAAATACCAATAAAGAGATTAGGATCACTAATTGTTTATTAAAAACAGGCACAAACAGTTCATTAATGACTATATCAGAAACATAAATAACCCTTCAAATTAGGTCATAGGTGCAAGGCAGTCACAGATCAACATTTAATTTACAGGAAAAGGCATTCGGTGTGGGTACACATGAATTCATACAGCACAATGCAGACACAGGTTAGAGCAATGTTCTTCATCTTCTGATACTCTCTCCTACTTTCTTTTTTGCACATCACAACTTAAATCATACTATTTTTTTTTTGTCACCTAATGTCAGATATTCAATTTTATAAGAAAGCATGAAACTGTGTACATGCGAAATCTCTACATCAACAATCAGAAGAGTTAATGTGTAATGGCAGTCACAGCTACTTTTTCTTGACTTGCCTGGAACAAATATTGCATCTTATTACCATTGCCTTATATGAGATGGATGAAGAAAGAACCACATACCTTGGCTGTCTTTGGCTTTCTGCACTCTTAGACAATAACCTAATTTATCTGACTAAAATTAGGTGGAACACTGATACAATCTAATAACACTAGCAGACAATATTTTTTCTTAAATACTTTATATTACTTGCAATTAGATTTTCAGACCAAGTTTTGAAAAATATTTGTCTATTTGAAAAGTTTTGAGAATTGGTTTGTAATACTTCTGGATGGGAGAAACAAATGAAATCTGGAAACAAATCAAAGTCCTAAGTAATTTATTTAGTTATATGTCATGCAAAATATTTTTTGTCTTAATATTCACCCATTAAAACACTTTTTTTGGCTTGTAAGGTAAACAGCTAGGCAAGCTGATAGGCATGCAACTATCCATGGTTGTATTATATGAGAATGAGGCATAGTGGGCCTAAAAACAGAACTTGTAAAAAAACCTGACTGCATCTTTCGTTAATAAAGAATAATTCTCTCTCAAAACAGTGATGCATCCAGGTGGTGTGTAGACTACTGCAAAACACTGCAGAGGAAATTAAAATTCATACTTTTCCTGAGATTTGTCTTAACTGGCATCTTCAAAAATATAAATCAACCTCATATTCTTCATAGGCAATAATGATGATTTATCCCATGCATAAAATCTTTCTTAAGTAATCCTCACCTATACAGTTCTCCTGCTCTCCACCATTCTCCATACCTTCAGGTAGTGCAGGAAATCAAGATAAACCAGCTAATCCTAACTGTTTCAGACCAGTTATTTCTCCCAGTGTTTTGACCAATGATCTGGTGTGCTTATGAGTAAACTTTAAATTAAAATTATTTTAAATATATGTTTTTAAGACAAGCTCCTGCAGTCTTTCAGCTTGTATCTATAGCCTGGAAATCACTGAATGACTGTGTATTCATAACTTCTATGAATCCTAGTCCCAAAATTTATACAGTCATCTAAAAACTTAGGGAAGTGGATCATAAAATGACTCAGCGAAGGAGCTAATTATACAGATGTGCTACTGTGAGATAGCATATTCACTTTCCCTGTGCCTTTAGCTGTTCATGCTTGAGTCATGTCATTTCAGCCCACTGTATACTGCAGGTGGACATCATCACACAGTGACGTTAACAAGCCATGCTGCTGAAGAGCACCAGAAGCGAAAGCCCCATAAATCCACTCAGAAAGCAATTTCTAGAGTTTAGCCTTAAGATTTGTCTGCATTAGCTCAGCCCTGCAGAACTGATACTGAGGTCAATGAAGTATGTTCTGTTATGAGCTGCACAAGAAGAAGCAGAGAGCATAATTTGTTTTTTGTAAGCCAAAAGCAGGCTGTGTCAGTCACGGTATCTATTCAAAGACAGGAAGCTAAATTTCATGGGGGTTGAAAACCTGCATGTGAGCAACTAAAGACTGTATACAACAAGCCTTGTTCCCTCTCTCCTTGTCATTGCTGAAAAAATCATCAGTGACCAGTTTTCTCTTGTCTTTAAGGAAACCCCCCTTGCTAAAAATGCTTAAGAGTATGAATGAAATGTGTATACTTTTATGAATATATATATATTTATATGTGCACATGTATATAAGCTACATGGGATATTTATGGTCATACAGTCTGACTCAATATAAGCTAATGTGCAGCCTTGATGACCTTAATGAACAAACCACAGGGGCTACTGGGCTGGCGTACAGCTCCCCTTTTCTTTAACTGGGGCACATATGCCCATTCTCTTCCCACAACGTAGACGGGTTGTGGCCAACATGTGGACCATGTAGTAGGTTGTCAAGTCTTCCTGTACAACCTGTTGGTCCAGCACCATGGATGGAGTCCTTGCTGTTGAGACTTGGCTGGCAACCACCAAAGGAATGGCCAATACAAGTTTCAGCTTCCCCTCTGCTGAATTCTTGGAAACTACAGGCTTTTTTGGCCTCTGTTGCTGAAAACATCTAGTGGGAAGCAAACATTACTAATGTTGTCAGATCCCATGGTTTTATTGGAAATTCTGCAAAATTTAATAAAAATAAAAGGCTACATGCACTGGAAGATAAATCTCTTGTTTATTTATTTATATTTATATATTTTATATATTTTATTACTGCATATATTCCCAGATTTTACTTCATAAATTTACATATTTTCAAAATATATTCTCAATTCTCATAGAACTTATGAACCTATTAAGAAAAGGTTTAAAAATATTTTCTTTAAACCAAACTCATTAATCCCACTTATTTTGTATTCACTCTTGTTGATGAGGTAGGAATTTATTCACTATTTTATAACATCCCTGGGTTTTGTAATACTACTTTAATAGGGGTGTCTTACTGAAACTTTCACATCAATTTTATTCGTCCTATCCCAGCTATCCTCATACTGAGAGAGATCAGAACATTACAGTCTGTTTGCCTTTAAGTTCAGTCCAATTAAACAATGCTCTCTTGCAGACCTATGAAATCAATTAGGAACTACTTACAAAGATAGCCAAGGAAAAACTGTTTAAAGCCTTAACAACTTAAATACCCCCTTGTCTTGATGTTAGCCCTATAAAGCTATTAGACTCCAGTCTGGATTGCATTAGCACTGTGAAAGTCAGCTGCTAATACTGTAACCACATTGTCTGCCTCGCCTCTCTCCTGCCCATCTTTTTACATGAATTGTTTCCAGCAGAGGTGAAAGAAGATGGGACACTAAAGATGTATCAGGCAGAAAAAGATACTAATCTGAATAAAAAGTAAATATAGAAAATAGTTGAGTTTCTTCCTTAAATAACATAATCATCCCAGGTTCAATGCAAGAAAGGAGTAGTTTGGGGATTTTTGTTGATTGTTGTTGAGGTGTTTTTGCCCCTAGAAAGTAAAATCCTAGCTACTTTCATACTTAGAGTATTTCATTAGTTCAAGACTACTTCCACCAGAAACTACTGTAATTTCAGGACATTTCCAGAGAGCAAAGGAACTCCAGGGGATTCTGGATATGCTAAGAGTGAATTACAGTGGTACATAATGAAAAATAATTAAGATTTGGTTTTATTTCTCATTACCTTACTCTGATTTGATTGGTAATAAATTGATTTCCCCAAGTCGAATCTGTTTTGCATGCGATGGTAATTGGTGAGTGATCTCTCCCTGTCCTTACCTTCACCCATGAGTCTTTCATTGTATTTTCTCTCCCCTGTCCAGACCAGGAGGGGGTGATCAAGTGGCTTTAGTGGGCATCTGTCATCCAGCCAGGATCAACCCACTACACACTGGAACAATTTTAATCCAGGAATCACTTAGAATAGTAAACAAGCTCTTTCCATTGTCAGCAAAGACAGACACATATAAGAGAGACCACTTGCAGATAAGATGGTGAGAATTTCCTCTGCTTTTCTGACAGACACAACCACCAAAACTCAGCCCAAACCCACACCAGAACAGAGTACTGAACAGCCACTGATCATTAGGGAACTCCAGGTTTGGATTCAAATCCAGGCTCACCTGTTTCCCCACACACACTCTCCTCCTCCATGCTGCTTCACTTCCAGTCATGTCACATCCCTCTGGGACTTGCTTACCTGTCTGTCCCACAATCGTAGCAAACAGCCTGTGGGGAATCCTGGATGGGATCTTCAGTCCAGCTCTTATTTGGTAATACCTGGGGAGAAAGAATTAATAATGACATGCTGTTAGAGAGGTGACCACTCGATCCAACCTAAAATTCCGTGAGAACACATCCTGGGCATCTGCACTCAAATAGAAGAGCTCAAGAGAACAGGCAAGCTCAGAAACACTGAGTCTTTTCTTTTGATTTTTAGTTTTAGCTAGAGTTGGTTTATAATAATTTTAATCATGCCTCTCTTATTTTACAGCAGTGGCCTGATGTGTGACTAATGAGGAAAGATTGTGGTAGCTCTTGGCTTCTTATAGAGAAAAGAGACATGGAGAAATATCCACAATAAAAGGCAATGAGATCAGACAAGGAGTAATCAAAATTTAATACAAAACAAAGAAAGAGGAAACTTCTGTGGAAACACAATGATCATGCTAATCTCACATCTAAGAAAATTCAGTTTATACATAGATCATCATTCTTCTGTTTCTTATTGAGGCTACCATATAAGGAATATATTAGCATTAATCATATCTAAACCAACTGTATTCCTGTTACTTGCTATCCCATAGGTGATCACTATGTTAGATGAAGGAAGACAGAAAAAGAAAACATCAGCAATTTCATCGGCTTTAGTTACACATGGTGCAGGTTACTTTAGAAATTTTGCAAATATAAGCCCAGTCTAAACAGAGAATAAAACTCATCTCAGTCTTCCCTCACCACCACTTCCATGAATGAGGCATAAGAGGCAATGTACAGTACCATACTTAATCCACTATACCGTAGTTCAGGATACCTCCACCTGTTTTCAGATCTCCCACTGACATGCTGTAACACCATGTTGGTGTCAATCCCCCTTTCTCTGCATTTTCCCTCCTACACTTTGTTTGGTCTATTTGTTTAAAAATTCCTCATATCCCACAAGTGCTTGCAGATATTTTTGACCTGATTTGTGTCTAAGTCTCTAAATACAAAAATAAAGCTTAAATTATAAGTAAAGATCTGCCCAGCACCTACAGATGCTATAACAGTTAGTGGAATTATTTCCTCAGAATAGTATAACCGTATGTGGAAATGAACAGTTGAAACAGCTAGTTTTCTATGATCTGCTGTATAAACAACAGCTCATACAGATTACACTTACCAATAAAATCTTTAAGGGTGTAATTGTGGATAAACCAGATCTGTCTCTGCTAGGTTAAAAGCTGAAGAAAGGGGTTTGATGGGGAGAAAAAGAAAAAAAAAAAAAAAGAAAAAACAACACTTCAGAGGCAATTGTGTCATTGTCCTTCACAGCTGAAAGCTCACGTAACCCTACCTACTACAACTAGTAGATGCTTGCCAACTTGGATATAATTCCAGCACATGTGGCATTTTTAAGTATCCATTTTTCGCAAGAATTTGAGCATGCATATTCTCCATTTACTTTTTAGTTTTCAAAAAAGAAAATAAAAGAAGATCATATTCTAAATACACACAGTATCTAGTTAAAAATAACAGCAACGAAATCTAAACTTCCTGATCTTTCTCTTTCTTATGGTGTCCTTGCACTATGGTAGGAGTTTTTAATTAAAGCTGTTGCTCCTGATTTCTTCCAGAGCAAGTGCGAGAATTATGCCTTAAGACCTTTTATATTTTCATTACAATTATATGAAATGCAATTTTTTAACTGACAAAAATACCCTATTTGTACTACCCATACAGTCTAATAATTTCCAAATAACAGCAATGTGGTATTAAAGGAAGATTGTCACAGTAGTGTAGCAGGACACTCCTCAGTATGTAGACACTGTTTTACTACGTGTCCATTCCACTAGACTTATTCCTAAGAATAACATCCTACAACTGCCTGACTACATCTTTTAGATTTTTGCTGCTTAAGATTGTGTTTGGTTATCCTTGGCTAAGGGCCAAATTCCCACCCAGGTGCCCTCTCACTCCTCCTCATCATTAGGACAGTGGGAGAAAATAGGATGAAAAATAGTATGATATAAAGACAGGGAGCTCTCTTACCAGTTACTGTCACAGGCAAAACAGATTTTACTTGGGGAAAATTAATTTAATTTATCCATATTTGGATAGTAAGAAACAAAACCAAACATTAAAACAACACCTCTTCCCACACCACCCCCTTTTTCCCAGGCTCAGCTTCACTCTTTCTGACTTCTCTCCTCCCAAACAGCTCAGGGGGATGGGGATGGGAGTTACAGTTAGTTCATAACAGCCCCTCTGCTGATCCATCTTCCTCACATATTCCCTGCTCCAGTGTGGACTTTTCCACAGTCTGCATTTTCTTCAGGAAATATCCAGCTGGCTACCTACTGCCACACTGTGATAATATCTGCCTTCCCCCATCATGTGTCTGAGGTTCAGAAGCATCTCAAGCAGCCCTAAATACTTTTATTAGGAAGCTGATTTCCAGTGGTTTGGCTGGTGCTCCAGATTAAGTCACCTAAAGATGAGAAGATTATACATAGTTGCCTAAGGTGCCAGTTTCAATTACCATGTAGTCAAAACTCTCAGTAGACTAAGGAGACATGCAGCTTCTAAGAGAGGATGCTGGCCAGACCTTGGATTCACTCACTGTCCAGTGTAGAAATGGTGACTACAATACAGCCTTGGATATCAAAAACACATGAAGATACCTCAACAGTGGTGACTTCATAATAAGGTTATTTCCAGACTTTACTATTTCATTTGCAAAATGGACCAGGTGTAATGACATAAACAAGCTAGGCCTTAATTTTATTTCAACCTTTCCCTGTTCATCCCCTTAATTTTGAGAAATTCATTTGAATGTCAGAGATATTCTAAAAGATATAAATAGATATCTTCCTGAGTACCCACTAAATTCAACTGCTCAAAACAAAAACTGCATTGAAAACACACAGAAATCTAAAGAACTCTCAGATTAAGGTTAAACTCTAAGGTTAAATGTCCAGATGTAAAGAGAATCTGGAGACTAGTAAGGTTTTCAATACTAAGGAATGCAGCCAAAAGCGCCACTTATATTTCATAAGCCACCAAACATGTTTTCATTCTTAATAAAAAGAATGACACTAATCAGTTACTAATAAACAATTTATTGCAGACTGTTTGTCACCTGATGCCAAAATGTCTAGCCTTGATAATGCAATAGCATAAAACAATTCCAGTATAAATCATCATGGAATTAGACGTACTCTTCCTAAAAAAAAAAAAAAGATTTTTGTCTTGGGTTGAGTGAGTGGTGGAGTTTTTTGGTGGCAGGGGAAGGGGCTATCGGGGCGGCCCCCTGTGAGAATCTTCTCGAAGCTCCCCCAGCTCCACGTCAGCTCCACTTCTGTTTGGGAAATTGAGCCAATCGGCTGCACCTCTGCGATAACGTATTTAAGAAGGGACGTGGTGACGGGCAGTGGGATTTGTGAGGAGGAGTTGCTGCAGCTGCATGAACACCAAGGTCAGTGGAGGAACGGAGGAAGAAAGGAGGGGGGAGGTGTGCCGGAGCAGAGACCCCCCTGTATCCTGTGGTGAGACGGCAGGGCGGCCCCCCCCTGCCACCCATGAAGATCTACGGTGGAGCAGACATTGATTTACAGCCTGTTGTTCCTGCTCAGATGATCAAGGTTCTGTGCCCAAAGAAGGCCGGGGTCTCATGCAAAAAGGTAGCCCCGCTGCTGTAATTCAGCGCTGGGAGGATTGCAGCATGCGGGGGAGTCCCACGCCAGAGCAGCTCGGGAAGGGCTGCAGCCGTGGGAGAGAATCCAGTCGGAGGAAGTTAGTGACCCATGACGGAGCAGTGTGGGGAACACTGCGGCCCATGGGAGGAATTCAAGTCGGAGAAAGTTTGTGGAGGACTGTCTCCTGTGAGAGGGGGACCACGATGGATCAGGGGGTAACAAGTTTTGGACACTCCCCTCACCGAACATGAAGGAAGCGGCAGCACTGACTGCACCCCCCATTCCCTGCCCCTGCGCCACTGGGGGAGGAGGTAGAGATATCGGGAGCAGAGCTGAGCCCGGGAAGAAGGGAGGGGTGGGGGGAAGGTGTTCTCAAGATGTGGCAATGCTTCTCACTGTCCTACTCTGTTATGTGTTGTTAGTGTCTGTAATAAATGTATGTTCTTTTTTTTTCTTCCCCTAATGAGTCTGCCTTTTGCTCGTGATCATAAAAGGGGGATTTTCCCCCATCCCAGTCCTATCTCGAACCCCAAGCCTGGCTCTCTGTCCCTTCTCATTGCCGGAGGGGAAGGGAGAGAGAGGTGCTGCATTGTGGTTGGCTGCCAATCAGGCCTAAACCACGACAGTTTTACAGAATGGTCTGATACCCTGCGGAGCCGCGGACGAACGACACGCCAAGACGGGTTCAGTGTGGGTGATAGAGCATCAATCAACGTGTGTCTTTATTGGTCCAGGGTACATATATTTATACAGACAATGATAATTATTATGCCTACTAGTCACTAGCTGATTGGCTTAAGCTCTAAAGGTCGTATTCGCACGGTCCACCTACTTGCAGTTAGTTTACAGCACAAGCTTCTCATAACACTAAGTTTCTCATGCTACTTGTTTTCGATACACGACAGTACCGTAACACAATGTTTCTCAGACCACCGTTATCATAACACTAGGTTTCTCAGACCACTATTCCTAATTCCCCTTAACCTGTTTTTGACACACCACGGTACACAGGGCTGAAGCGTCCTTGACATTCCTCCTGTATCAGCAGCTGCGAGCAGCTGCAGGCAAACCCTAGTGAGGCTCAGCATCAGCAGCTAGAGCAGGCTCTGATCATACAATTGCTCGGTGGGCTCAGGACCCTTGTCTCTGAGCCATTCTCCAACAATTCCCCCTTTTTCTTTTTGTACAAGCAGAGCCTGCGCTAACGTTCGTTCAAAGATTTTCTTAATACATGAGAAGGCACAACTTAGGCATGGAAGCTTACAATGTGTTGGCTAAAGGCACTTATCACGCACCCGGAAGTGCTGTGATAGGTCTGCATCGTTAGCACGCGCGAACAAACTAAATCTACTTTATGGTTAGTGCATCCAGGCATTCAAACAGGGAGGAAGCACTAGATTGACTTCCTCCTTCTTGCCCTTCCAGGTGACCTCAAGGGCAGGCTTACCACGTGGCAGTTTTCTGCTCAGAGACCCAGCCTGGATTGTCCAAACCCTGTAGGATCAGTGCATAACCCTGATCTCCCCCAAAATAAATTCCTACCAGGTTTTCCCCCTTTTTCTTTTTTGGACAATCCAGACTCCTTTTGACATTTGAATCATAGCATTCATAAAGCATTTCCACACAGACCCCAATACCATCATGACAATCATAATGACAATCAGCATTGCTAGTCTATGCATCAACAAAGCTTTTAGCCACCCAGTAATTTCCAAGTTTTGTAGATTTGCAACCATCATCAGTCCATTATCCAAATTCCCAAGTCTCGTAACCAGTCTGTCAGTCCATGTTCCAATCTTATGCAGTCTTATGTAGCAAGAAAACCATCCTTACAGTTTTAAAAGTGTCAGCAATTGTAACAACAGAGTATGCAATACAGAATGTAATACAGGTTTCACCATGCTATGTTCTAAGCATTGCAACGAACCCACAACATACAATGAATCTGATACTACATGAACAAGTTTTTGATACCAGTGTTGATGTTGAAACACCAAAATGACAGTTCAGAGTTGTAAAGTTCGTAAGGAGTCTCCAGACCCCCCGAGGAGAATCTTGTGATCTTGTGTTCCCAGGTGTCCCCCATTCGTTGTCACTACCGGGCAGGCCAACGCTCCAGCAGCATGCCAGTCCCCTTCTAACAAGGCATCACGAATGACCCCACTCCATCGGGACTGAGCTAAAAGCGGAGCTGGTTCTGATAAAGGTGATGGGAGTGGGTGTGGTGGGGGCTGCCGGCAGCGCTTCCTCTTCTTGTAATTGTAAATGCAGAGTTCTGTTCTGTAGCTCAACTTCTGTAATTTTCTTTCAAGTTCTTGGACTCTGTCCCTGTCCCTTACCGATGTGTGACCCTGTTGCTTTAATTCGGACAGAGCCGCCGCTTTTCTCTCCGAGCCAGACGCTGACGCGCCGTCAGGGGCGGAACCATCCGAAGGGCAGGGGGGCGGGCAGAGTTTATGGTGGCACGCCGCTCCACTCGGTACCCCCGTGCCGCCTGATTTCTCTGCCTCTTCTTGCGCGGTGGAGCAACCAGGAATACTTGGTGACATGCCCTTAATAGAACAGAGCTGTTGATTACACCCGAAGAAGGTGGCTAATCGGGATGGACGATTGGTTTCGGCAGGGACCGGCAGAGATGGTACAGCGCCGATAGCCGCCATAGCAGCAGCAGCTACTTTCTTTTCTGCTTGCATCTCCCCCAGAGCTTTTACGATCGTTCGCCAGACCACCCCTTGCTGTCGTGCTTCACTGCCTTTATTGCCTCCAGTGATAGTCTCGTCCCACAATAAATCACCTACTTCGCGCCACTCCTGTTGGCTACATATTAGCGAGGGGCCATCGTCCCTCTGCCCCTCCGCCTCTGAGGTAGGGGGGGGTGTGGGGGGGCATGACTCTAAAGATACTGGGGAGGGGCTGGCCTCCGGACTTTCCCTATTCACATTAACTGTAACTGGCCCTCCTGTTGATGGTACAGGAATACGATCACTGTCAAAGAGCATAGATCCGGATGCCTCACTATCTGGGGTAACAGTGGAACTTTCCCCCCCCAACTTTGCAGTTGCCACAGCTGCAAGGTTCTTTTCAAGCTGACACCGCTTACTATTATTCACCACCTCCCACCATGGTTTCATCATTTTCCTTGAAGCTTTATCGTCATCAATTACCATATCCCATAAAACATCACCTAACCGTCTCCACTCATCGACATCAAAAAGAGAATTAGGGTCCTGAAAACATCCTTTGACCCATTCTAAAGCTACTAAAACTGCGAGTGATTTTATACAATCCACTCCCCGCTTTTCTAAAAAGCGCTGTAATAAATCCAGGGCTACTTCCTGTTCCATCTTGTCAACCTGGTGCTCCTTGGTTAAGGCACCTCCGGTCCTGTGCTCCCTGGATAAGGCACAGTACCGTTACTGCCGACCCACCCCTGATTAAGGCACCATAGGCCCTTTGCTCCCTGCTTAAGGCAAAAAATAATACTCCTGCCAGCTTGTGCTCCCTGCTTAAGGCAAAAAAAAATACTCCCGCCGGCTTGTGCTCCCTGTTTAAGGCACTAAAAAATACTCCCGCCGGCTTGTGCTCCCTGTTTAAGGCACTAAAAAATACTCCCACCGGCTTGTGCTCCCTGTTTAAGGCACTAAAAATACTCCCGCCGGCTTGTGCTCCCTGTTTAAGGCACTAAAAAATACTCCCGCCGGCCTGTGCTCCCTGTTTAAGGCACTAAAAATACTCCCGCCGGCTTGTGCTCCCTGTTTAAGGCACTAAAAAATACTCCTTTTGATATGTTGCTGATGCTCCATGACTAAGGCACCAGGTGCAGCTCTTGCCAGCAGCCCTTGCAGAGAGCGACCCTCTATCTCGGTTCAGGTCCTCGGAACGACCTGTCGGAGGCCCACTGTCCGATCGTTCTTGATTCGGCTAGGCGCTGCTGTCTCTGATATTTCCCAGCGTTTGTTTCTGCCGCCGCTGTATGCAGCACCTTTCTGCGTCAGCTTCCGTCGCCCCTCTGCGTCAGTTCCAGCACCCCCCTGCTTCCACTTCCGGGGCCACCCTGCGCTCGCCTCCAGCGCCCCCTCGCGTCCGCCCCCGGGGCCGCTCAGTGTCCACCTGTGGCGTCCCTTCGCGTCCACCCCCGGGGCTGCCGCAGTCGGCTCCTTACCACGTCAGCTCAGGTGTCTTTCTGCTTCCGTTCGTGGGGCCACTCACTTCTGCTCTCGGGGCCGCTCCGCCTCCGCTCTCCGGGGCCGATCACCTCCGTTCTGCGGGGCCGGTCTGCCTCTGCTCTGCGGGGCTGGTCACCTCCACTCTCGGGGCCGCTCCGCCTCCGTTTCTCGGGGCCGCTCCGCCTCCGCTCTCAGGGCCGGTCCAGCCGGCTTCTCTCCACGTACTCCCCCGGGGCTGCTGGGGCCGGCACCTCTCCGTCTCAGCTCGTGGACCCTGAACGCTGCTGTATTTGGTGTTTCTCCGGGTCCGTTCTCAAATTCCTCAGTCGTTGCTGTTTTTTTTTGGTTTTTTTTTTTTTCTTTTTTTTTTCCTGGGTCCGCCGCTCCGTCCGTGTTCTTCTTCTATGCAGGTCCCTGTTCGGGCGCCATCTTGCGGAGCCGCGGACGAACGACACGCCAAGACGGGTTCAGTGTGGGTGATAGAGCATCAATCAACGTGTGTCTTTATTGGTCCAGGGTACATATATTTATACAGACAATGATAATTATTATGCCTACTAGTCACTAGCTGATTGGCTTAAGCTCTAAAGGTCGTATTCGCACGGTCCACCTACTTGCAGTTAGTTTACAGCACAAGCTTCTCATAACACTAAGTTTCTCATGCTACTTGTTTTCGATACACGACAGTACCGTAACACAATGTTTCTCAGACCACCGTTATCATAACACTAGGTTTCTCAGACCACTATTCCTAATTCCCCTTAACCTGTTTTCGACACACCACGGTACACAGGGCTGAAGCGTCCTTGACATTCCTCCTGTATCAGCAGCTGCGAGCAGCTGCAGGCAAACCCTAGTGAGGCCCAGCATCAGCAGCCAGAGCAGGCTCTGATCATACAATTGCTCGGTGGGCTCAGGACCCTTGTCTCTGAGCCATTCTCCAACAATACCCAGAAGACACAAGAGGCTTCTGAATATCCTGTTGTTTCAAGATTTGTGTAATTGTGAATATGTGTGCATTGTAATGACTTTCACCTCAAAGTAGGGACACTGCTGGTCAATTAGATTAATGGCAGAGAAAGACAGTGATGTAGAGAACTCCAGAACGAAGTGCCCCAACATCCCAGTGCCATTCATGGAAATTAATACACAGAGTAGTGAAAGTGTTAAAGGCTCAAAGCCAAAGATTAAATCAAAAAAGAAATAGAAATAGAAATGCTCATAATTTATCAGTTTATTCCTTTTAAAATTTAATAGTTTCACTGAAAATCTTTGAGAACAAGTAATTTTTTCAGTGAAACTTTCAGGCAAAATGTTAACAGCTCCAGAGGAGGTTATAAATATCACAAGAAGAATATGAGCAAAAAACAGCTTCACCTTGGGTGGCCAGAAAAAGCTAAAGACATCCTCATTTGAGTTTCACCAGACCTCTTGTTTTCCAATTCAAATAAACAGCCTCCAGACAGGAAACGGAATAAACCCCATTACCTGGTGGGTTTTTTTTCTATTTTTAAGCCATATATCAATATTTAAATCATAAAACAGGTAAATATTATCCATTCTATCTCAGAGCTTCTTCTGAGTCTTTGCAGGCAGGGAAAAATTGCCAGTGACTTTATGCGTAAGCAAAAACATAAAAAAGAAGGTTCCTGCTCCCACACTGTGAAGTTGGATGTTACTTCGTAACAGTTTTTGCACTGTGAGGACGATTTTTCTGATCAAAATACAGGCCTCTTCAAGACACGGAGTCCCATATATTTTCTTCAGCAGCAAACATAGATAAATATCTGTGTTCCCCCACCCCACTGCCCTACACACCTCTTGGTTATGCCAGTAAAAGTAATAGTGAGACCAAGATGTGAATCAGTACCATGTTAATGTGAGTGCAAATGACAGATAAAACACTCTTTTTGCCAGTACCTCTACAAAAATCCACACTGTTGTATGACTGAATGTTGTGCTCAGTCTCTACTAACAAGATGGTAAATGGAAAATGGTTTTGACATGCTAAGACCATTCACGTTGTTATAGTGAGGTACTGTCTGAACAAGAAATGGCATAAATCATGCTGAGAAGCAAGAGGTACAGCTGACCATACAGTGCTTCTGGCTTTCCTCAGAATGAAACAAGCCATCTCCAACTGGCTCTAAATACTCTCATCAAGATGTGGCCTCATAGGCTGGCCATCCTCACCAGCCTCTTCCAATCCACCCAAGCTAAAGAGGAATCAGTTTACTGGCCTGAGCTCTCCTAGAGTATGCATGACCTGCTCTTACCTGAGAACATTTGCTGCGTAGACACTGTGGCATCAGAACCATGTGGGTGGGTTGCTATTTGGGTGGATACAATTTCACAGACATGGCTTCTTCCCCTTTGTGTAAGAGGCAGCTGTCTACATGTCAGGCTTGGGAAAAAACCCTACAGGCAAAGGTTTTATGTCTGTCCATCTGAGTGAACCTCTCCAAAATGTTATGAGTCATGAACACAACAACAAAATATAGGAACAGGACCTGGAGGTCAAACTTGATACCTAAAACTGGAAAATTAGGCTGAAGTAAACATTTCAAAAGTCATCAAAGTAGTTACAAGAGGTCATCTGCCACAAATGTGCAGGAAAGGGCTACCTGATAATGATATGGGACTGACAGTAATGATAAATAAGATATTGCCTCCAAAAATAACAAGCATTTTGCCCTTCTGCTTACTTTTTTTTTTTTTTTCATGAAGGGTACAGATAAGAAGGACAAAAAGGCGTATAAAGCGCTGAAAAAGATCACAGCCAAAGCGCCAAAATCAAAGAGGTCAGAATGCTAAGTGAAGAAGAAACTGGAGAATCTTGGTAGAAGTGGCATGTGAATTGGACACTCAGTCATACAGGTTTACAAGTAATCCAAGAAATCCATAAAGGTACGAAGGACTCATGATGAGCAGAAGCTAAACAGTCATTTTGCAAAGGGACTGAAATGGACATCACTATGGGTCCCTGAGTGTAGCCCCAGAAATACATAAGGCTTTATAGTAAATTTTGAAGGAAAGAATAATTAGGAAATAAATGAGAATTTGTAATACAATTCCTGGTTTATTACAATTAGGCTCATTAGAGCCTAATTTATTACAATTAGGCTTATTACAGTTAGGCTAGGTAGTACCTCTCTTTACTTAAAGAGCTGGTTTATGTTTTATATGGATTTTTTTTTTTTTTTTTAACAAGACAAGAGCAGTGCAGAAAAGCTTGTTTAGACTTCAGGAAAGTATGGAGACCACAGAAAATCACCAGCTAATGTGGAACAGGTGTTGCGAAGGGAAGATCAGGAAACAGCTAGCTGATTTTAAGAAAAGAACTAGAGGAACTTGGCACACTTAATCCAGCAAAACATAGAGCAATCAGATTCCCATTCCATCTAAAAATACATTGGAGAAAAAACATCAGGAAGGAAGAAGAAGAGGTACGAGAAAGTACAACATTGGCACAAGAACAAACACATATAAACTGCCCATGAATAAATGAAATTTAGACATAAGAAGTTGTAGTTGGCAAAGGAGTAAGACTGTGAAACAACCTCCTAACAGAAGCAGGAACGAAAAATCCAATTTTCTTTTAGGGGAAGCTCTGTAAATTTTGAAATGATTTATAAGACATGGATCCTTCTTATTTGCAGGACCAATGTTATTTACACAGGTAGTGCATATCACTCCAAGTCCCTTCTCTCTTGTGAGACAGACTGCACTGGTCACCCTCGTAGCAATTAGTATGCCATCACTGCCTTCACTGATCATTCGTGAATTCCTCATCTTTAAAATTAAATAGAAAATTTGAATATTCACTTTTTTTTTTCCTGTGTTGAAACACATATTAATCTCTAATGACCTGTACCGACTTATCTAGCACACTGACATTACAGCCTCCCTCAGGAGCCTGACTTCACTAACGGATGTGTTGGGTGACACTGCTTTCCTCCTTCAAGAGGAGAGCTACTGGCACCTTTTAGTTCCTTGGCACTACAGTCAGACTGGAGTTTCTGTTGTTCCTCAGACCAGTGTTGGAGTTGCCCTCCGGGAGCCCCTATCACCAAAACTTCCTTGTAGAATTACTGCTCCCAGTGAGTCGAGGCAGCACACTGTTTTGAAAGTCAATGAGGAAAAGCCTTAGAGGCAAGGAAAAAGACATATTTCTGCATTAAAACAGCATGAGAAGATACGTCAAATCTCTACACAAGATGTAACTTCATTGGCCATAAGGAAAGTTTGAACTCGGCGTTTTCGGCTGGAAAAAACACATTCCCTCTCTGGAAACATTAACAGACTTTTGTGTCCTGTGCTGATGCTCCCCAAAAGAGGATTCCCAAGTATGTTACCCCTCTGAGAGCTGCCTATTACATATTCCAGAAGTTTATGCAGGACAGAGGAAACATCTGTGGTTACCCAACCTGATTCCCAGAAAAAAAACAGTGATCAGTAATCAGCCAAACACACTATTATTTCCTACACAGACACTGGGAGCTGAAACTTAAAAAAAAAAAAAAAAAAAAAAAAAAAAAAAAAAACACAAAAAAGAAAAAAAAAAAAAAAAAACCAAACAGTGTCTTCCATTCAGTTAACTTCATGCTGATAAAATGAAAAGTGAAAAGCAATACTTGTCTTGAAGGTGTAGGGAGAAATCCTGGGTAAAGGAGGCAACCAGATCACTGTTTATTTCTCCTTTCCCTTCAGTGAAACAAATTAGAGCCATGGTCATAAGAAGTTCTGTAACTTTGCATCAAACAGAGGATTTTCCTTGATTGTGAAGTTAATGCTTTAGGTTACCTATCTAACAGAGTCAGTAATATTTCACAGATCTATAAAGTACATGAGTCAAAGAGCAGTGCGTTGTATGAATCCGTCCCCTGTTCCTTTACTGCCTATTTTGCATATAAATATTTTGGTGGGTTCTTTGGCTATTCAAACAGCACATCAGAAAAAGTGGTAATTTTGCACCTAAGACTGAAGACAGACAGTTAGTCTATGGAGCATATCAGAAAAATTATCACAGTGCTGTATAAGCAAGTAGAGTGTGCAGTGCCCATGTCCATGAGGAAGCACTACAATGTTACCACAAAATGTTTCAGACAAACTGTTTGATCCCTTTATGCTAAAGAACAGCCAGTGTCAGTGGTTCACAACCATCTGCACAGCAGTTTGTCAGCAAATTTTCCCTTCATGAGCATTCTCCAAACTCTAACAGCACAGCGCTCAGAGGCTGTAGATGGTGCTGACTAAGAAAACACATACAGGTACAGAACAATGCTTATAAAACATGTATTGATCACTGATACGGTCTATTTATAGGTTTTTATGATGTATTGACTGCCCATGCCCAGGCGCTGTCAGGGGCCTGCAGGGCGGTCTGTGTGGGGAGAGTCCGGGGCTGCCCCGGGCCGGACACAGCCGGTCCCAGCCGGTCCCAGCCGGCTCCAACGGCCCCAGCGCAGGACACAGCTGAGCCCCTCAGCCAAGCTGGGGGCGCCGGGGGGAAAACAGGTTTCAGCAAGGGCCAAAGGCGGCCCAGGCAGAGGAGGAGGAAGAAGCCAAGGAGGGAGCAGCAGCAGAGGGACCCCGAGGCCGGAGGAGGAGGAGGGCAGGAGGGGCTGCAGGCCCGGAGCAGGGATCCCCTGCAGCCCTGGAGAGACCCCGCTGGAGCAGAGACCCACCCTGCAGCCCGGGGAGGGCCCCACGCCACAGCGCAGCGGGGGGATATTTCCTGCAGGAGCTGCGGCCGTGGAGAGCCCAGGCGGGAGCAGGTTGTCCCTGAAGGACTGCGGCCCGGGGAAGGGCCCGCGCTGGAGCAGGGAGCCGGGGGGGGAGGGAGGAGCGGCCCAGAGGGGCTGGGATGGGCTGGCCGCGACCCCCGGCCCCTGCGCCCCGCGGGGCAGAGGAGTCGGGAGGGGTGAAGGGTGAGGGTGGGAATGGGGAAAGTGGGTGATAAAGAAGACACCATTTTTTCTTGCTCCTCCTTTCCCTCAGGCTCAAGCCAAAGGCCTAGGAAAGGGGTTGGGAGGAGGTTTTGTTTTAAAGTTTGTCTTTGTTTCTTACTACCAAAATGTATTTTAATTGGCAATAAATTAAATTCATTTTCCCTAAATTAACTCTGACTTGCCTGTGATGGTAACTGCTAAGTGATTTCCCTGTACTTACCTCAACCCATGAGCTTTTCCATACTAATTTCTCCCCCTGTCCAGCTGATGAGGAGGACTGAGTGAGCAGCTGGTTGGCAGTTTGTCCCTTAGCCAAGATTAACCCACCACAGATACACAACATTTACAAATACAAAAATATTTTTCTTTACACACAAGGACAGAATATTTCATTTGGCAGCCAAAGAGTTTGCCACTATACCACAAAGAATCGCACACAAACAGGGACATTTTGATCTCTAACTCCATTATTAGAGGAGCAGAAAGTAAACTGACTCAGAAAAGAATACAAGGTGGATTATCATAAAGCTCTTCTTAATTATTTAAATGGAAAATCATTCCTATTCTGTTGCACTCTGAGGTGATCAAAAAAAGCATACATCTCACATTGAAACTTTGAAACTAAATTGCAAGCTTATTTCAAAACATTTCATTTGTGTGATGTCCTGAGAACCTAGTCACATCTACAAGCACCGGTCCAGTCATTTTCTCAATTAAATGCTATTTCAATAAGCCTTTCTGCCTAGCTCTACCACAGGCTCCTGGCAGGGTATAAAAGAGTCCCAGAAAAAAAGGAGTGGGAATGTGTGGCACAGGAGCTACTAGTAGGCAGAAGGTGGTTGTTCACAGCAGTCACTATTCCCACCAGCAGCATTTTCTTCCCACACTTCTGACAGTAGGGGGAACACCTCGGACAGGCCAGGTAACCTTCCCCTCACTTTGGAAGTCATTGGAGGTGGCATGAGGAAGGCTTTCCTCAGCCTTCAATGCTCAGTTTTACACAAACATCGAACAAAGTGACAGGTTGGTCTGTCAGCTTCCTCCACAATGCCCACAGCTGTGCTGTGCCAAGGCATGACAGCAAGTTAGGCAAACAACTGCAGCACTCCAATCCAGACTCCACAGACGTTTATCACATCAAGTGTCTACAATTCTCGCTCCAGTTTTATTCTTGAGCTCTTTAACTTTGATGCAGGTAGGTCTAAAACTAATAGTGTAAGAGGAGGACAATCCATACCCTCCTTGTAGTACAGTAAGTAATGTAGCCCTTGTCTCCAGCTAGGAGGCATAGTGGGTCTACTGAAAGCAAATTTCTCATCTACAAGGAGGCTGTAGAATACAGACACAAGGATGCATTCAAAGAGAGTTGTGCATTCCATAAGAGAAAATTATTTGATTCTAAATGTATGGCAGTCCTCTTTTTTTATTATTTATTCTGATAGAAAGTCCTGTTTTAACAATAAATGCTGTCCAGTTCTGCAGATCTGAGAGGTACTTGGTGTGATTAATTCTCACCCAAGAAAAGTGTATGCAGTCTTCTGAAGGTGCTCAGCATTTCCCAGGATCAAACATGGACAGATATGTCTTAAGTCCAGCATTTAGGTCTGGAAGCTCTCAAGAGCTGAGTGCCCTGGGTACAACGTGGAAAAAATGCAAACAACTTTTGGCAAATGAGCTCTAGTGTTAACATGAGAGCTCCCATACTTCAGTACATTACTGAATCAAAGCCTACACTTGGAACTTGATGCTTTTGAGGCAAGGCTTTCATTTGGATCCACAACCTTGATATTTTTTATACTTCTAGTTTCTTGTAGATTTCATCAGACCATCTCTTCTCTGCAGAAACTTGCAGCCCTACAGGCCATAAAAGCTCCAGCCCTTGCATCCCTACAGCTCTCTGACAATTACATCAACCAGCACTCTTTATATCTCCTTTTATGCTCACCTCAGGGGCTCTTGCCCTTTTATGCTCATCAGGGTAGCAATGCTGCCTTTTATTTGGTCCCATATCCATAATCTTAAAGCAATTTTCCCTTTACTTCCCTTTCAGACAGCATAGTAAAGTAGGGGTGAACAGGAGTGGGCAGTAGAATAGTGAACAGCAGAGTAAGATGAAAGAAACATGCTTTATTGTTGGAAAAGAGAGACAGGGAGACAAGGGCAGAAAAATTAGGAACCCAGTAACGATATGAGCACTTATATCCTTGTCTCAAAGGCAGTAAAAAACCTTGAAAACATATCTTAACTTAGTCTCACAGTCAAGTAGTAACCTTTTTCAATCTGCTTTTACACTATACGAACAGCTAGATATCAAGAGATTTTGTGCTCTTCTAACTGAACCACCTGGAAAACCTTACACTGTGATAATCTCAGATAGATAAGTAACCCTGAACTGTTCTGGGTGCAAACAAGAGTCATTTTATAGCAATCATTAAGAGATATAAAGTGATCTGAATATTCCTGAAAGTAATTCTTTTTCTTTCTAATTCAAAATTTATATTACATCTTTTTCACCATAATAGGACACATACAGTGGTTTATGAGAGTTCTAACATCTTTCTGTAACGCCTGTAGAATGATATGGATAAGCAGATTTGGAGATGTGGTTATTTACACTAAATTTTAAGTTTGTATCCCACTCCTGGAAACAGGAGAAAACAGAAAATGATAGCCATGAAATGGCTTCTCCGAGGCCACTGCTTTAAAAATTATACTTATTGTTTCATATCTGAGAACTTCCAAGATCGAAAGCCAAAGTGACCTTGAAACAGAGATGCAAACTGGTTGGGGACTAATGGGTATGTCTAACTCAGCAGAACAAGCAGAGATTTTCACTTCATTCACAGCCTGGTAATTGTCTAATCCCAAAAGAATACAAAACCCAGGTATCTTCTAGCCATTGACCCCGAACTAGTTTCCAAAAGAAGGAAGTTTGGGGATGTGAGCAAAGTGGAGATTCAGTATGATCTGACAAACAGTGAATCATGATCGCAGCAGAAGCTTTGACATTTAGTCCATCCAGCAGATCCCTAAATTCTGCTGTCACTAAATTGGTCAGTTCAAATATCTGGAAGCCTTATACAAGTTGAGCATTTCCTATGATGGAAGAAAGTCATGCAGATAGGTCACATTGCATGGTCTCAGCATAAGACTTGATTAGTCCCATGTCTACGACTGTAACTCTCACAATTTCAGGTTGGTCTCCTGGTTCATGATGCCAGACAACCATTGTTCCAGTACTGATCTGTCAACACTGGACTCAGTTTCAATCACTGCTGGCTGGCTGGTAGAACAAGGAAAGGAGAGGAGCCATGTTACCATATTGCAATTGGAAAGTGCCTCCCACAAAGGCCTGACATTTACGGGAGACTGAAAGGAGTTCAAACTCACTGCCACCTCTTCTCCCCATAGCAGTTTGGTGTTACAGTCCCTGCTTCACAATACTGACCCAACACGAGGTCTTCACTCTACTCAGGTGCATCAGCAGGTGCAAGTTTGAAGCATCTGGCAATAGCACACAGTGCACTTCCCAAGGGCAATGCAGATCTGCATAAAGCTGAGCCTGATGATGGCAGATCAGTACCAGAACAATGAGAAGTTCAAAACAGCTACTCTTCATAAATTCTGAGAACTCAGCATTAACAGCTGGGTTCAGCTGAATTTTTGAGGTAACTGTCAGAAAACAGAAATTTATCTCAGAAGTACAAAGAAACTGTTTCTGAGGTTTCTGCTGAAATTAAGCTTTATATTTTCTTGTTTAGTATTTATTGGTGGAGGGTTTTTTTTTTTATTATTCAAATCACAGAATCATAGAATATCTCAAGTTGGAAGGAACCCATAAGGATCATCAAGTCCAACTCCCTTCTCCTCACAGGGCTACCTAAAACTAAATCATATGACTAAGAACACTGTCCAGACACTCTTTGAACTCTGACAGCCATTTTTTAAGATGTCTCAGGTTGATTTGAGAGAGGAATTTCACCCTCTTCTCTTTTGGATCCTGATTCCTAGAACTCACTACAACTTGATTTTGTCCTGTTAGAGAATGGGGTTACAATGGTTCAGCTCTTCTCAAAATGAGGTTCTTAATTCAGAGAGATGGCCTTCTTTAGGAGGGTAACTCCTATGAGATGTAAACACAGATTAAGACAAGACTGTCATACATGTAACAAAAGAAGAAATAAAACAAACAAACAAAAAAAGGCAACATTCCTTATTCTAAAATACTAAAGATCTCAGTACAGAATCAGAAACAAACACTCAGAGAAAAGCTGGGAAATGTGGACACTTTTCAGTGTTTCATAATTCGAACATGGAGCAAAAAACATAAAGTTTTTGTAAAAACAGAACATCAGTTTTTTGATATTTTACATATCCTGTACAACTCCATAAGACAATAAAAAGAAAGCGATATGCCACAAAACTGTAAAAGAAATAATGCAACCCCTTGGGTCCTATTATAAATATTTTCTAGGACTGGGAGTGGAATTTTTTGCAAAGGACAGATTAGAGCTTCAGTGTCAGGCAGGAAAAGACCATTAGAGCTTTCCCTCTCAAATTAAAAATATCTGATGTAGAATGTGAAGAACAACTGCACAGTAATCTGTACTTGACTAAGTAATTATTGAAGCCTGTATATCTAAACAAGGAAATTCCAGTCCTTGAAAAAGAACTTGCAAAGCAATGGCAATTGATGGATAAGTAAACTATAGGAAGGAAAAAAATAATGGGATGGAAGAAATTAAGGAACTAGAAAAAGAGTTAAAACTTACAGTAACATCAAAGACTTATGGTATGCTTAGAGAATAAGAGATAGAAATTTTGCAAGAAGAAATAAAATAAAAAATGGACTAATACAATAGGTTTTTAATAGAAAAGGAGCAAAATCATCAAGAGTTTACAGCTTGTGACAAAGAAATAAACTAGTAGCATAGATACAAGAATTGGAGAACAGAGGTACTGAAGTCTCAAAGACTCTAAGCTAGTTGAAACAACAGCTACAAAAAAAATAGGAAAGGGGAAACAAAATTAAAAGAAAATTAAGAAAGATTACAACAGCAACAGTACAATAACCTGATTCAAATGCCTTCTCTGCAGTTTAAATTGGATGATACAGGGCATGGGGTACCTACAGAAGGCAGTTCTGATCGAGTGCTAAAGGAACAGTTAGAGGCAGAACAGGAAGCACTTGTGACAAAAGAGAGAGATTGCAGGCTTATTAGACCAAATAGAACGATATAAAGATAATTTGATCAGTAAAAATTAGGAGATATTACAGCTGAACTTGCACTTAGAGATGCAGGAAAACCACAAGACTTCCATCATCACTGAGCTTCAGTCAGAGAATACACACACCTGAAGGTGCACCAGGGTGTTGTGAGTTGAACCAGGGCAAGCTGCCAGATCCCACCCAGCGCCTCTCTCATTCCCCCACCCCAACAGGACAGGGGGAGAAAATAAGAGAAAAAAGCTCTTGGGTCAAGATAAAGATAGATCACTTACCAGCTACCATCACAGGCAAAACAGACCTGATTTGGAGAAAATTAATTTATTGATATTTAAAAGTAGAGTAATATTCTGAGAAAGAAAAATATTTTTCCTCTGCCAACTCCTTTTCCAGAGTCTTAGCCAGCCATACTCCTTCACTCTTGACTCCTCTCCCTGCATTTTTCCCAATCTCAACATTACTCCTTCATTCTGAGATCCTCTACCTCCTTGCCCCTGAAAAGTGATGCAGTTGGTGGGGCCGGGGGTCGCGGCCAGCCCATCCCAGCCCCTCTGGGCCGCTCCTCCCTCCCCCCCCGGCTCCCTGCTCCAGCGCGGGCCCTTCCCCGGGCCGCAGTCCTTCAGGGACAACCTGCTCCTGCCTGGGCTCTCCACGGCCACAGCTCCTGCAGGAAATATGCCCCCGCTGCGCTGTGGCGTGGGGCCCTCCCCGGGCTGCAGGGTGGGTCTCTGCTCCAGCGGGGTCTCTCCAGGGCTGCAGGGGATCCCTGCTCCGGGCCTGCAGCCCCTCCTGCCCTCCTCCTCCTCCGGCCTCAGGGTCCCTCTGCTGCTGCTCCCTCCTTGGCTTCTTCCTCCTCCTCTGCCTGGGCCGCCTTTGGCCCTTGCTGAAACCTGTTTTCTCCCCGGCGCCCCCAGCTTGGCTGAGGGGCTCAGCTGTGTCCTGCGCTGGGGCCGTTGGAGCCGGCTGGGACCGGCTGGGACCGGCTGGGACCGGCTGTGTCCGGCCCGGGGCAGCCCCGGACTCTCCCCACACAGACCGCCCTGTAGAACCTACTGCCAGCAGCAGATACACTGGATAACAGTGACTCTTCAGCTTTCCTTTTCCCACAAGCACTATTTCAAGACATAAATCAAGAAACTGACCATCTGAATGAGTAGATTAAGAGATTCCAGACTTTCAGACAGAAGTGCATTTCTCCTGCACCAGGATTGTGGATGACCAGATCAATGCATTCCAAGGAAATCATCCTTCTTCTCCTCCCTTTCTCTTTATTTTCCTTAGTTTTACTTTCTGCATCAGTTTTTCCCTACTCTTTCTCAGAAAATGGGTCATCTCTATTTCCAACCAGTTACTCCACACAAATAAAACTAATTGCTAACTGTGGAATCCTACCCAAATTTACCTATTTTTCTCACTGAACTGTTGGCAGCACTGAAAGGAATTTTCCCCCTCTTTAAAGAAGGATGAATACTCTTTTCTAAAAGTACACTCAGTGCTGGCACAAGCCTGACAGCTCTAGAGATGGAAATCCCATTTTCCGCAGAATGGATTCAGAAGTAACAAGTGCATTTAACCTCTCTTCACAATGTCTTTGTCAATATGAGTCCTCTCTCCTTTACAGAAAATCTGTAAAGAGAGGTGAAAAGAGTGTTCGTTCCCAACTGTGTCATTAATCTGTCTCCTCTGCTAAAGCTCTGACCTAATTCTTGAGCTAATCTTAAAAAGCATTAATATTAATCATGTAAGAATTCACAAAAACTTGTGTTTCAAAAATTTTCTCCCAAGAGAAATCTTTCAAAGAAGACAAAATAGAACTAGAGAAGTACTGAACAACACAGCAGTAGAGACAAATGATGTGTCCACTTGAGCTGCCACCATATCCCGGAAATGCCAAGAGTGTGTAGCCACATAGCCTTACACCCATAAAGTCTCCAAGCTGGTTGAAAATGTGCTCTTGGTATGAGGAAGACACATTTCCGAAACAGCTAAAAGAGGAAGACACATTTCCGAAACAGCTAAAAGTGAAACCCACACTTCTTCCAGCAGAATGCACAAATCCAATACTCTTCATAGAGTCATAGAATTATAGAATAACCTAGGATAGAAGGGACTTCAGAAGACCATCAGGTTCAGCCTTTCATGAGTAAGGGAACCTAGATGATATTAGCAGTCTGTCCAACCACATCTTGAAAACCTCTAACACTGGGCAACCTACCATGTCACTGTGGAGGTTGTTCTAGTGAATGATTGTTCTCACTGTAAAAAGTTTCTTTCTTATACAGGGATGAAACTTCTTCTGGTGTAAATTGTATCCATTGTCCTTTGTCTTCTCCATGTGGCTCCTCATGAAGAAAGAACCTCTGTCCTCTTTGTAGCCACCTTTTAAGTACTGGAATACTGTGATGAGGTCCCCCCTGAGCCTGCTCTTCTCCAAGGAGTAAAAACGTAACACTTCAGCTGCTCCTCATAGGTCAGGTTCTCCAGCCCTGCTTTGATCACCTTCATGTCTCCCCTTTGGACCCTCTCCAGTCTGTCCATGTCTTCCTTGAACTGTGGGGACCAGAACTGGACGCAGTACACCAGCTATGGTATGACAACTGCTGAGTAGAGTCAGTGGATTACATCTCTGTCTCTGTTAGTAATGTACTGGTGGGTGCAGCTGAAGATCCAGTTTGCCTTTGTTGCTGCGGCAGCATACATCTGACTCATGTTTAGCGGCTTGTCCACCAGGATCCCCAGGTCCCTTTCACCAAAGCTGTTCCCCAGCCACACAGGTTTGCACTGGGCTCTTTGGGTAGGTCATCCCAGGTGCAGAACTTTGCACTTGGCTTTGCTAAGCTTCATACTGTTGTGGCTTGCCCAGGCTTCCAGCCTGTCCAGGTCTTTCTGTAAGATGGCTCTCTCTTCTGATGTGTTCACCTCACCACTCAGTTTGGTGTCACTATCAAACTTGGTGAGGTTGCTGTCAATATGATCATCCAGGTCATTTATGGAGATGTTGAACAGTGTGGGGCCCAGTATGAATCCCTGGGGGACTCAACTTGTGGCAAGCTGCCAGCCTGAGTAAAACCATTGATCACCACCCTCTGAATACAGCTTGTTAACCAATTTTCTACCCATCTTGCAGACCACCCATGCAATCTTTATCCTGCCAGTTTGTCTGTGTGGAGGCTGTGGGAAACAGTGTTGAACACTTTGCTGAAGTTCAGTATTACATCTGCTCAGTCAAAACCCTGCCACACACAAACCCAACACAATCAGATAAACTGGACTTGTGAATTCAAGTCTGAAAAGCAAAGCACCTAAACTTTTGGTCTGATAACACTAAACAACATCAGACTCAAGCCTCTCTGTGGACTTAGACATTCATGTCAGCATTCATGATACTAATGACAGTTATGTGAATTCTTTTATCAAAAGTATGAGATACTACAAAAGGAGACAGGACTTCTCAAACCTCTATCTTAGGCAAGTCCAAAAAGAATCTTAGATGGTGATTCTACCTGTAAACTTGGTGTTTCATTATAATGGAATAAATGTTAATTTCATCTAAATAATTATTCTAACAACAGCCTAATTTTAAGAATATTCTCTTCACATCAGAAACACCACATGAGTATGGATAGACATTGATGAAGTAGTCTTAATCTGTTTATTCTTCTTCTCTCCTACCAAATAAATTGGCTATCTACCTTAGACAATTAAAGCTTCACTGGCTCCCTTTAACTGTTTTCATTAATCTTTTCCAGGACTTTTAGTGCCTGAATTCAGTGTATTTTTTACCTTGCTAATTTGGCTAGCAATAAATCTTGTAAAATATAGGATACCATCTGACATTTAGCTAATCTTTGGATTGTACTATCCTAAAAACACAGTATCTATCTGCAGGCAGCAAATAGATTTGACCATCAACTGAGTTCCGCAGAGTCAAGGAGCAGTGCAACAGGTCAAGAATAACCCAGCACTGCATTCAAGGGGGGAAGCATTAGGAGTTGAGAACAGGGGCAAATTTTAATGACTCTTACTGGCAAGAAGAAACAATAGAAAAGTAAAATTTCAGCCATCAACTGAAAGACCATGAAAGTAATCTAGGTGCTACAAAAGTTTGAGTGAAATAACAGAATTTCTCTCAGATTTCATTAAAAAATTATGGGAATGTTAACACAGGAAAGCAGAGTCATCATGTAGGACATAAAACCTATGCTATGATGACGCATACAGGGCTGTAGACAACAAATGTTGCAAAACAAAACTACATTCACACTGAAATACAGTATTGTCTTGTGAAATACAGAGAACAAACACAGATGTCCAAAAGTCATGAATGTTAAATCCTTAGACAGACAGCTTATTGGTGTCATTTTCATCAGTTAGGACATGTAACACAGTAAAATTGGTCACTGTCCCAGTGGGTGCTCACAGGGACACACTGTGTACTACTACACAGAGTACAGTGGAGGTGGAAAACACTTCAGTCAGATTTTTGAGAAGAAAAGCTCGAATGGTAGTTACAAGAATAATACAGTACAGCTTTAAGACGTCAACTCAAGTGTTCCTAGGACCAAAGGAGACTGGGTGGTATTTAAATCAGTGTCATAAGGACAGATGATCTTATTGACTATAGAATTTATGAAAAGTCATGGATGTTAAAAGTTAAAAGAGACAGCACTGCTACAGAAACTCTATTAAACCATGGAGATGGGATTTCCAGAAATTTGCCTCATTTGAAATAGCATGTAATATATTTTGTGTCACAGACTACTAGTACTCTTGATTGTTTTGCATCTTACTGGGATGCCACATATCACAGGCTGGGTAAGTAAAGGAAGACAGAACAAACATTCAACATTTTCCAATAGCTTTTTTCTACTTGGAAAAAGGTTCTTAAAGCAAAATACTGGATCCAATGTGCTACCACATCATTGAAAGACAGTTTTTTTCTTGTTATCAGAAGGCAGAGTACCATTGATGAAATCTGCTAGAAGATCATGCATACCCATAACTTTTCACAAACAACAAGTCACAAACTAATGGGAAAGCTGTTGTGACTTGTAATGCAATTTTAATACAATTTAGAGCTGTGACATGTATCAGAGACCAAGGATTTTCAGAGAATCCCTGTGTAGAAACAGGTATGACAACTTTAATAAGGGAACAAAAACAGTCAGTAGCTCAGATTAGATAAAATATTTTTATTCTTTTTCAATGCTTACAGACTTTCTACCCACTTAATTCTCTGAAATATTTCCTACTGTTTTATTCTCTAAAAACTGCCAACGTATTTAGCCTTTCAATAACTCCATAAGGTAAGGGAGCACAGGTGCATTTTCTTTCTCTGAACATAGCTAGGGCAAGACCTAAATAGGTTTATTCATCCCAAACTGGCAATTTGACCTATCGGCTTAAATGAAATTACCTATTTACTAAAATTTGAATGCTTAAGCATTGTGCCCATTGCCTAAAAGTAAGAACTTGAATCCAGTATGTTTTCTGTTAAAAAATTTAATCTTCTTTTTTTTATCCAGTGGTTGAACAAGCCAGGGCTGCTCTTATCTGAGAATCTTCACACCCAGTCTCTTTCCTTAATCTCTGGTAGGTCTATTACATCAATTTATTTCTTTCCACTGCTTTACAAAGTTTATCTTGAGAGGAGAATATGTGAGTCTTGGCAATATCTATCTAAACCAAAGAGAGTACATTAATCTGGTCCACAAAAAAATCACGAAATAAATTAAAAATCCACAGCTTCCTCAGCATTTTGGTGTTGGCTGGTTGCAGACGTCTTTCCAAACAGTCACATTATAAACTGACTTCTCATTTGTTACAGGACATCATTATAAAGATTTATCATGCATACTCAAATGGGAACAAGAGATTACTAAAAACCAGTTCATTTTTCAGCTGCGTTTTATTTGTAATACCTTTTCTTGGCAGATGTTATCCCCACAAATGAATGAATGTTCTGAAGTAACAAAGCAGACATGTATTGATGGGTGGAATTGACCTGAGCTTGTTAATGTACTTTTGCTGCAGCAAGCACATTAAGTAATTAAAGTGCTAAAAAAGATCTTTCCATCCAGGCACACAATATACTGAACTCCCTTAATGCAAGGACAAAGGCCAATTGTTTTTTTTCCATTGCTTCTCAAGTGCACCTTGTCTGCAGTATACACACCATATAGTTTGATTATGTTCATAGAATTAAACTATCCAGTTACACAAACAGTTATTATCTCAAGGCAACTGTAAAGGATGAAGTGTCAAAAAAGATTAATGACTTTGTTTCTCAACATAAGCCATCTTAAAAGGATCTGATCTGGAGATGGCATACAGTTTTCCATTCTGAAAATTAGACTTCAGGATGTTTTAAGCTGAATACAAAAATATCTGGAAAATAAAAGTCAGAGACACTCTGAAACAAACTTTTCCCATGCATAATGATGTTTTCTACTATCACAGCATCTGAGCATTTGTGATTGCCCCATTAAGAACAATATTCTACAATAATCTTACTACTCCCATATTTGTAGATAATAGCTGATGAGCTAAAAGGCTGTTCAAGCCCACCTTAAGAAATTTCCCAAACTCATTACTCACTCCAAAAAATAATAACATTCATTGACCACTTGGGTTTGGAGCTGTTACATTAAAATGCACCTTACAAATCTGTGCTGAAGTGTGTGGACAGTATTGCCAAGAGCGGATTTCTTCAAACACAGGGCAGGGCAACAGAGCTAAACCACTTCTCCTAGCCACTAGGATGTTCTTCCTCTCTGAAAATGATGGGCATAGGGCACTAAGTTAGGGACATAACAGTGAGAGAAATCACTGGTGTGGTTTTTTTCTTCAACCCCAGTTTCCATGGCAAAGTGAAAATTTTCACATGCAGTTCCCAGCTTGAAACTAAACATGTGCAGTATCAAAGGGAAAATTCTGGACAACACGGTTATTTAAAACAAACACATGTTGGAGAGGCAAGAAATGTTAATTCGAGAGCTTATGAGAACTCCAAATGTTTTCTTATCACTTGTTAACCCATACAAGCCAGATTCACCACTTGTTCTGCTCCCATTTGGTGTCCATCTAGCACAACAAGAATTGGTTGAGTCATACATTGAGAAAGAGTGTGCTCACTTCAGTCACTTTTCACACATGGGATGGCAGCTGATTTTTCTCGGCCATGAACACTATAATTATAACTAGACACTAAAACAACTTATTTAAAAGTACACTTTGCACAACATTCAGCAAATTTGCTTCTGTTTAGTCATTGGTATCAGGGAAAAAAAAAATATAAGTATGATCTAGTGAATACATTCACTTCCATTTCTTTCTGATCCTTGTCTTGTTGGAGTTGTCTCAGCTTTTTCCCACCTGTAGAATATAAACAACTAGGACTTAAGAAAGACATTCTGAAAGATCAGTAAAGGTTATAAAGTGTTTTCTGATCCAAATATAAAATGTGGTGATATTTATGGAGATCACAGTTTGGTATAGGTACTCTGGCTACCCAGGTGTAAAGCTTTATACACACCAGGAAAATTCAGAAGTCAAGAGGTAAGGATACAGACAGAGAAGGCATTCTGCTTGCTCCTGGAAGACAAATATTAACATGTATCACACAGACAGTGCTAGCCAAGAGGAATGTCATGCAAACAGATGGTATCCACTCTCTTAGGAAATAAAATGCAAGGTGTGATGTCAGATTAAAATCTTGGATAAAAAATACAGTTAAAAAGAGAAGAAGAAACGAAAATGAAACTTTTGGGATTTAGCCAATTTTTAATGCTCATCAGTCATTAACCTGAAGACAGCTCATTCTGTCATCTATAACATTAAAAATTGACCATAATAAGATTTCCTTCAAAGCTCTTGGTGTGTAATTGGGCAGTGCTTTGCCAACTTTTATTAATCCAATTCATAGAATAAAGATATTTCTACAGCAGAGATCTTAAATTTAAAGTATTATCCTCTGGAGTATCACAGAGTGGCTTTGATCACCCTTAAGAAAGTTAATTAAGTTTTAAGTTCAGTAAAGCAAAGGTTTTAATTTAATGGGCTAAACACATGTCTTTGAGGTGAATTTCTACTTAAAACAATAGACTTCATACTTTACAGTGATTGCTTTTCATTTGTGGGTCTTCTAGAGACAGCAGTGATCTTCATTGATGCACTCAGGTCTAACTGTTTTACCCTGTGAGTATTTGTGCTTAATGATATCATGGAGAATTGATGACACAAACCCCATAAATTCCTAAATTAAAACTGAAAATTGGGATCCTTCAGGATGTGACACATTTGTTGAGAAACTGGACACAATAACATGAAGACTTAAGGTGTGGAGCACTGTATATAGATGAGAAACAGAACTTAATTTGTAAATTGAATTTATCAGCTAAAATCACTTTTTCATGTTAATCAAATCTATTTTGTGCTGTAAGCTAAACAGCTAGTTGAATTACTGAAGATCATGGTGCTGATGATAAATCACTAACACACAGTATTTACTGCATGGGTTGAAACTGAGTGATGCAGAAGGAAGTTGCACAGGGTTGTTTTAGTGCTGAGGAAGGCTATGGTGTGCTGGGTTTGTCACACTCATCCTAGAGTCAGGGAGTCATTCAGGCTGGAAGGAAACTTGGGCAGTCTCCAGCCCAATGCCTGCTCAAAGCAGAACCAATTAATTAATTTGGACCAAAACGCTGAGGGCCATGTTGTCAGGTCTTGAAAACTTCCATGGATGGAGATTCCCCAGCCTGTCTGGACAGCAAATTCCAAATCTTGTCTATCCCCATAGGATTCACAATTTTTTTCCCTTGTAACCAGCAACAGTAGGAAGGGACCAGGTCTAGCTGTTCTCTCAACAGCTCCTCCTATATTTAAAGACAAGATTTGCTGCTGGTGTTTATGCCATGCTTCCTCCAGGGATATGCACAGTGTGTAACAATGTGATAACACATTCTGAACACAGATAACTTCATCTGCCTCAATTAATTGCTGTTTACAAAGTGCTTTACAGAAGAAAAGTGCCAGAAGACTTGCAAAGCACCACAATCATCTTCACATGAAAACCTGGAGAATAACTTTCCATTCCCAAAAAATTGTACACAAGGAACACAGTGTTTTTTTGAAGCATTTCATAGTTATTTTATTACCAGAGGTGCTCATTCAGTAATTTCTGGCACCCTCTCTTGTTTAGAATAATTGCACTGACACAGTCTATGCTGGTGTCATGTTTCTGGCTTGCTCTAGCTCAGTTCAGTGCTTTAAAATGTGTCAATTCTCTTGTTCTTAAGTAATAAAACGTTGCAGCACTTACACATATATGCTTTCACAAGCTTGAGGGCTCAGACTCCTGCTACACACTTGTACACATGAACAGAGCTGAGTGGTTCCCAGAGGTAGACACAAGTCCACCTGTAACTCTATGAACTAGTAACTGTGGTCAACATTTGAAGTGTAGATCTGTAAAAACGTAAACCATGTTAGGTGAAATTGAAGCTACTTTCTAACATAATTCACTCAGAAAGTCATCAAAGCAGCAACATAAATGTCACTTGGATTGGGGTGATATTTGCTTTCTTTAGAGTAGATAGTATCCAGATGCTAAGGGACAAAAGGTTTATTTTTCTGTCAACCATATATAACAGTTAACTAAGTTTGGGGTTTTCTTCTTTTTATCTTCTTTTTTTACAAAAAAAAAAAAAAAAAAAAAAAGGCTTGCAAGGAACACACTTCCTTTCCACTCTTCCAGCGTTGATTACCAACAAGGGATTATTTAACAAGTGTATGAAACTTGGAGTTAATATTTCTTAAATATTTTTTTTAAACCAATAAATCTGAAATTATTTTTTGAAGCTTTGAGATACAGATTTCCATGTTTTTCGTAGCAGTCATGAGTTTTAAAAGTATATTATTAAATAGTACAAGAGTTTCTTGTCTAATTGCCTGACTCCAGGAAACACAGCTTTAAAAAGAATGGATAGTAACTGCATTGAAAGCATAGACATTGCCAAAGGCTCAGCTACAAACACTGGCACAGAAATCTGACTAGAAATATCATTGCTCAATATTAAGTATCACAAAGAAGATTCTTTGGAGGCATAAGTTACAGAGGTGCTTTGCTTGTCAGTCTCTAAATCAGAGACGACACAATCCAACAAGCCAATCGAGAGACTCCCATTAATGTCAGTGGTTTTGAAGAAGTCTATAGAAGCCTGATTAACATAAAATGTCACACGGCTTTAATTGATTTCCTGAGTGCCTAGCAGTCTTGAAAATCGAGGCTGGAAAAAACAGTGAAACCCCTGTATTTTCTGAGATGTAGTTGTTTGTATTATTTTATTTGGCTATCACAACCCATTGCTGACAAGATCACTACAAAGTGTCCATTCTGCTATGGTACCGGCTTTGTCTAAACATCCAAAATTTTATAGCCTTTTTAGTTACAAACATGTACATAAACACAGCAGCTGACAAGTTTTTCTGTTTTTCTTTTCTTTTTAATCCCATTCTGTATGTGATTCTTTTATGATATTCATCACTAATACCTGAAAAAACCTCACTAGTGCTTCCACAAAGACCAATATCTGTCATACAATTTTCCTTTTATTCTATCCCTTTGGGTAGAAACTTGAGCAGCAGGGTGTCTTCTATTTTAAGTCTATACTCTTTGCATGCACAAGCACAGTATTATGTGCTCTTGTCAGAAGTGCCAGATCAGTTCTAAGATGCCTGACCCTTGGAGATAATCCCCTGTCCCATAGGGGTTCACTACCCTGCTCCAGTTAGGTCCCAGAGAAGGGATGATCCTTCATGCAGGTGACCAATTCTGACAAAGTTCTTCCTGTATGATCTGGTGTCCAACATGCTCACAGCAGCCTCTGGGTGTCAGGAGATAATGTGATGTGTTCTGTAGCAATTCCCTCATAATGACATTTCTGCAGCTCAGAACAATTGACATTAGAACATCAGAGCAAGAGAGTATCTCCTATGCAAATAGAGATAGTAGGAATACCAGTCATATCTGTTATTGTTATTATCAGCAGGCAGCCTAGGGACAGTCCCAAGCTGTGGGCTAGACATACAAGTTATGTGTTATATATATATATATGTATATATGTATATATTTATATATCTTTCATCAAAGGCTAGTGAGTCATACTGTACAAGAAACTGTCATGTAACTGCTAACTTGTGTCTTGCTTAAGTTCACCTCTCCTTTCTCTGCTACTCACTGAACCACTGTAGCATGACACACTTATATGCAACAGATGGATATGCATATTCTCTGCATAATGTTGTCACTTGATTTTACACCATCTAGTTAATTGTACAATCATCAATTATTACACAAAAATGGCAGAAAAGTCACAAAGGGAACTGACCAGAATAGGTCACAGAAAAAGGAGCTCCAGCCGGCAAGGCACAGTTTTCATCACTGTTTCAGAGAGGACACACTAAGGTTTTCTGCCACATGTTGTATGTGAAATGTTATCTCGGAGTCCTATCTATCCAGTCCCCTTCTGAATCCAGATTGTACTAATACTGTGATATTGCCTTGGTTAGCCAACCTATTGTATAAGTCAGAGTTGTTCAGTAAAGAAGTGACACAAAACAGTTATCTAAAGTATTTAGGGTAACATAAGTCAGAGTATTGTTTATCTGAAGGAGTGTCATAGTTTAACACCAGTCAGCACCTAAGCACCATGAAGCCACTCGCTCACTTCTCCCCCCTCCCAGTGGGACAGGGAGGGGTAGTAGAAAAAAAAAAAACAACAAAAACTCGTAGGTTGAGACAAGAACAGTTTAATAACTAAAATGAAATAAAATATAATAATAACAAGGTAGAATAATAATAATAATAATAATGAAAATGAATATAACAAAATGAGAGAAATAAAACCCAAGAAAAGACAAGTGATGCACAACACAATTGCACACCACCCACTGATTGATGCCCAAGCAGCAATCAACCTGTCCTGGACAACTCCCCCCAGTTTATATACCGAGTATGACGTTCTGTGGTATGGAATATCCCTTTGGCTAGTTCAGGTTATCTCTCCTGTCCACAGTCCCATCCAGCTTCCTGTGCAACTGCTGCTGGAAGAGCACCAGAAATTGGGAAATCCTTAACTTAGGACAAGCTCTACATAGCAACAACGAAAACATCAGTGTGTTATCAACATTATTCTCACACTAAATCCAAAACACATCACTGCACCAGCTACTAGGAAGAAAATAAACTCTGTCCCATTCAAAAATAGGACAAGGAGGAAGATAATTTCCAGATATAAGAATACCCTACTTTCCACTGGCTATTTTGATTGTTGGTCATTGAAGTTTGTTGAGATGCTGCTCTTCACCTGCAGAACAGCCACATATCCTAGTCTCCACTTTATTTAGTTTCAATCTTTTCCCCTTACAGATGGCATTGGAGATCCCACTTCTCTTCAGTAGACACAGTGTGTCTGAAAATTAAAGATGGCTACACTAATTAACCAAATGAGAGAATTGTCTTCACCAACAGTCATGAAAATAACGCATCATACATGATTTTCCTGAAGTTGGATATTTACTACATTTAGGGAGATTGATGTTTAGCTTACTGAACATCAACACCTCAGCTACTCTCATGAGTATGTGTTTGTGCTACACTGATTTCAATCCTGTCAGTTCAGTCCAGCAGGTTCTCAAACGATCACTACATGACCATGTAGACAGACATTTTCTTCTTCCTCCTGAAATATTTTTGTTTGTTTGTTTGTTTGTTTTTTTTGGAAGGTATCTGATACTGCCTTAAAGTGAAGATCTGTAAAGTGTCACAGTAATAATGTGTCTTCAGGGCAAGAAAAACATCAGTTTTATCAATACAACTGTTCCAAGGGACAGAACTCATTATTCCAGAAATGCATCACTTCAGCATGCTTATGATCCCTCTTTCTTTTTCCTTTATTTTTTACTTCATTTATATTAAAGAGAATCCATGCATCATAAATGAACTAGGTAAACATTTTCAAAATATCATAGATTTACAGTCCAAAAGTGATTTGTATTTTATTACAGGAGGGAAGTCTGAAAAAATGCATACTGTTATGAACAAAGTAACAAGATATTCTCTGTCCTAGACTTTCAAATGCTTTTTTTATTGCATATCCTGACACTGTACCTCAAAGACTCTGGGACATAATGTCTGAACCTCTGAATACAATGCATATTTTCCAACTATCCATCCTGACAAGAAAGGCATTGGTTGATTGTCGAACCCCAGTTTGCTGAGGAAAGGAGATGCTGCGTTTTGTCTCTGAAGGGATGATTTCATGACTGAGTACACTGAACACTGTTTTTCATCTGGTAGGCAACAGAGATATTTTCCCACATAAATGCTTAGTCTGTTAGGACAGAATATCTTGCTTTCAGCAGCTCTGAATGCTACTGATATTTGGTCTCATACTTGTAGGTTTTTGTAAACTCTGAGACCACTGGTCTTTTCCCTAGGGCAATGTTGCATTTGTTTTCGAAGAAGCTGGACTTCATTTTTCCACTCATTTTTAATCATCATCATCCCTTACATACATAAACCACTAGTGTCATTGTTAGACACTTACAAATTGCAGCCTGGAATTTGAGGAGTGAAAAGATTGATACGCAGTTGAATCAGTCCTATGATTGGTAACTAATGACTTATCCTAGTTTTATAATACATCACTGCCAGCATCCTGACTTTATTAAGTTACTATTTCACTTCCTTTATGCCCTCTATTCCCTCACAGACTCCAAAAGTTACTTACCTTGTGAATGCAGTAGTTGTGTGTTTGGTTTGGTTTTTTTTTTTTTGTTGTTGTTGTTTTTTTTTTTCTCTGTCAAATAGATTTTGAAAAGCTTAAAAAAAAAAAAAAAAAAAAAAAAAAAAAAAAGATGCAGAAGGACTCCTTGTGACAGAACCAGACAAATCAATTAATTGATCTCTTGCAGTCAGGAATAATTGTATTTCCTACTCTATTAAGGAAAACCAGAATCAGTTAGCTGATTTCACTATAGTAGAAAATACCTGTTGCCACATTGTGGTTTAACCTGGCAGGCAGCTAAACACCACACAGCTGTTCTCCCACTCGCCCCCAGTGGGATGGGGGAAAGAGTTGGAAGAAAAGGTAAAACTCATGAGTTGAGATAAAGACAGTTTAACAGACCACAAAAGGAAAGGAAAATAATAATAATAATAATAAGGAATATACAAAACAAGTTATGCACGATGTAGTTGTTCACCACCCAATGACCGATGTCCAGCCAGTCCCTGAGCAGCGGGCTGTTTCCACCCAGCTCCCCCCAGTTTTATTGTTCAGCATGACATCATAAGGTATGGGATATCCATCTGGCCAGTTTGGGTGGGCTGTCCCAGCTGTGTCCCCTCCCAGCTTCTTGTGCACAACCTACCCCAGCCTCCTTGTTGACAGGGCAGTAGGAGAAGCTGTAAAGTCCTTGACATAGTGTAAGCACTGCTTAGCAACAACTAAAACATCAATGTGTCATCAACATTATTTTCATCCTAAATCCAAAACACAGCACTATAACAGCTACTAGGAAGAAAATTAATTCTATCCCAGCCAAAACCAGCACGCACCAGTTATTAAGCAGCACATGATGGGGAGAATTAAGGATGGAAAATTTAAAAATTTTTTTTTTTTTCCAGAAATTACATTACTTATTACTCAACCTTTAGAACTCTGACATCAAACAGCATTTCAAATCCTTTGGTTTGACCAAAAAAAATCTTCCTTCTTCCCTTATAAGAGCACCTAAGGCATTTACCCTTTGATGTCTATAAATACTGACACTGGTATGTTTGTGTTTCAGAAGAAGATAAATTTAACACTAACTGACCAAAGTAAACTACCTGCAATACATAATTTACTGATGATGAATCCTGTTATATATGCCAGAAACATATACACATAACAAATATTTACAATAAAAAAACCCTTGTCGCTTTTGTCTCAAAGTCTCAGAGTGACATTAACCATTCATACAGGTTAAGAAATATCATTCAAATATCACAAGGTGCAATTCAGATAGATTAAAGAGCTTCCATTTCTCATGGGGAGGGAGACGTGGCCGTTGTCTGTGTGTAGATACAGAATTCAAAATAGCTTCCAGTGCAATCGAAAATCGAACAAGACCCATTACTAAAGGCCTAGCATTTTAAAGCACTTTGACTCTGTGGCTTATGGCCAGCAGATCATGTTCTTAATCAAGTTTGATTATTAACCATCACCTAACAGCTCTAGGAGGATTGATTCTCCAGGATTCTCTTGCTAATCCTTGTTGATTTATTCATTCCTTTTTCTGCATGGAGTGCTCTTCTCCAAAGATCTCATGTTTGGCCCAGCCATACTCTTCCTAAAGGTACTGTCTTTAGAAGGAAATTTAGCCATATCTAAGTGTTTTAGAAAATACTGTCATTTCTGCATAGTTCCAGTCCAGGAATTTCAACCTTACATCAGTTACACATATAATAACAGGATTGTTATGAATTTGTGGAGATACATAATCAAGTTTCTAATTATGTTTTTTAATTTTGTTTTTGTACCAAAGTATTAGGAGGAAATGTAGGTGACATAAATTATTATTAATACTCCTCATTGTTGTTCTTGCTTTTGTTGTTAAAAAACACAGCATGCTGAGCTCCCACAGAAACTAAGATTCATTTCAGCTCTGCTGCTAATCCTGATGGACAATCTTACATAAATCACCTTTCTGGCCTTCAGCAGGACAGAATAATATTGACTCAATTTACAAGACATTCAAAGAAGGAAAACACACTAGTTAAATATAAAAGTCCCATCATGATTACTTCTAACACCGTCTCATCTGGGGAGACCATATATCACTCCAAGATAGCCCAGATGTCTATACTGAATATCAAAAATGGCAACAGGGGAAAAAAAAAAAAAAGTGTGCCCAACTTAAAATTAAAATTGTCAAGCTCATCTACTGCTTTTCTTCACACTTTCACGCTACAGTGATAGAGGCTACTGGGTAGATGAAGCCAGACAGAGGATACTGATCAGAAAATATGAGACACAAAGAAGAATTTTGTTGGAAATGCAAAGGTTAAAACTATAGAAGGAAAGTAAATCTAATACTATGCAGGATACATAGAAAGAGAAATTACTGTAAACAAATTAATGCACTATAACCTTCAGTACCATGTGCTTGGAATATTAATCAGTAAAGCAAGTTAAACACCCCAGTGGGGAAAAAAGCAGCGGTAATTAGGAACTCATTAGTGTGACAGCAGAATATATTATCTGTGTTAGTGCCCCACACCAGAGATTTGATCTGACTGTCAAAGCCAAAGAAAGCATTTTATGGAAATTATTGAATAGAAATGCAGACCAATATGACAAAAACAGGCAGCTTGTCACACAATAACATGAGAAGTGGGAAGATTCCTGGCTAACCTCTGAACATCCTACTATCTAAGTCCAATAAAGTCACTCAACCCACAGATAGGTATGGATTTTCACATGTGAAGAAGATCAAAGACATTAAACTGATGAGCAGAATCCAAGAAAAAAATCTAAGGTCATAAGAACCAGAATACACAGAAGACTTCTTTTATAACTCATATACACCAAATGCCTCAAGCAAAAAGGATTCTTTTTTTTTTTTTTTTTTTTTTTTAATATATATATGTAACACAAAAACTTGGTATAGCCAGAATTCTATCTAACATAAATGTTGGAGAATGGCTCAGAGACAAGGGTCCTGTGCCTTTAGCCAATAGATTGTAAGCCTGCATGCCTAAGTTGTTCCTTGTCATGTATTAAGAAAATCTTTGAACGAACGTTAGCGCAGGCTCTGCTCATACAAAAAGAAAAAGGGCGAATTGTTGGAGAATGGCTCAGAGACAAGGGTCCTGAGCCCACCGAGCAATTGTACGATCAGAGCCTGTTCTAAGGGCTGATGCTGCCTCGCTGATGCTGGGCCCCACTAGGGTTTGCCTGCAGCTGCTCGCAGCTGCTGATACATGAAGAATGTCAAGGATGCTTCAGCCCTGTGTACCGTGGTGTGTCGAAAACAGGTTAAGGGGAATTAGGAATAGTGGTCTGAGAAACCTAGTGTTATGGTAACGGTGGTCTGAGAAACATTGTGTTACGGTACTGTCGTGTATCGAAAACAAGTCAACAGGAATCAGAAATAGTAGCATGAGAAACTTAGTGTTATGAGAAGCTTGTGCTGTAAGCTAACTGCAAGTAGGTGGACCGTGCGAATACGACCTTTAGAGCTTAAGCCAATCAGCTAGTGACTAGTAGGCATAATAATTATCATTGTCTGTATAAATATATGTACCCTGGACCAATAAAGACACACGTTGATTGATGCTCTATCACCCACACTGAACCCGTCTCAGCCTGTCGTTCGTCCGCGGCTCCGCACATAAAGTCAATGGATATTTGCTTGGAGACATGAACAGAATGACACATCATAGAATAGTTTGGGTTGGAAGGGACCTTAAAGATCATCTCGTTCCAACCTCCCTGCCATGGGCAGGGACACCTTCCACTAGACCAGGTTGCTCAAAGCCCCGTCCTACCTGGCCTTGAACACTTTCAAGGAGGAGGCATCCACAGTCTTTCTGGGCAACCTGTGCCAGTGTCTCACCACCCTCACAGGAAAGAATTTCTTCTTTATATCTAATCAAAATCTGCCCTCTTTCAGTTTAAAACTGTTACCCCTTGTCCTATCACTACAGTCCTTGATAAAGAGTCCCTCCCCATCTTTCCTGTAAGCCCCCTTTAAGTGCTGGAAGGCTACGGTAAGGTCTCCATGGAGCCTCCTCTTTAGGCTGAACAACCCCAACTCTCTCAGCCTGTCCTCATAAGGGTGGTGCTCCAACCCTCTGAACTTCTTTGTGACTTCCTCTGGACTCGCTTCAACAGGTCCATGTCCTTCTTATTTTGGAGGCCCCAGAGCTGGACGCAGTACTGCAGGTGGGGTCTCACGAGAGTGGAGTAGAGAAGGAGAATCACCTCCCTTGACCTGCTGGTCACACTTCTCTTGATGCAGCTCAGGATACTGTTGGCTTTCTGGTGAGTGCTCATTGATGGCTCATATTCAGTTTTTCATCCATTAATACCTCCAAGTCCTTCTCTGCAGAGCTGCTTTCAATCCACTCATCACTCAGCTTGTACTTGTTCTTGGAATTGCCTCAAACCACATGCAGGACCTTGCTCTTGGCCTTGTTGAATTTCATGGGGTTTGAGCAGGCCCAACTCTCAAGCCTGTCAAGGTGCCTCTGGATGACATCCCTTCCCACCAGTGTGTCAACCACACCACACAACTTCATGTCATCGGAAAACTTGCTGAGGGTGCACTCAATCCCAATGTCCATATCACTAGCAAAGATGTTAAACAGCACCAGTTCCCACACCGACCCCTGAGGAACACCACTGTTCACCACTCTCCATTTGGACATCAAGCTGTTGACCACAACCCTTTGAGTGCAACCACCCAGCCAATTCCTTATCCACTGAGTGGTCCATCTGTCAAATCCATAGTGTAGAGGTAAGGATGTCATGCAGGACAGTGTCAGATATTTTGCACAAGTCCAGGTAGATGACATAAGTTGCTCTTCCCTTATCCACCATGCCATAACCCTGTTATAGAAGGCCACCAAATTTTTCAGTCACAATTTGCCCGTAATGAAGTAATGTTGACTGTCACCAATCATCTCCTTATTTTCCATGTGCCCTAGCATAGTTTCCAGGAGGATCTACTTCATGATCTTTCCAGGGACAGAGGTGATATTGACTGTCCTGTAGTTCCCCAGGTCTTCCTTTTTTCCCTTTTTAAAAATGGGAGTTATGTTTCCCCTTTTCCAGACAACAGGAACTTCACTGGACTGCCACAATTTCTCAAACATAATGGATAGTGGTCTAGCTACTTCATCTGCCAGTTCCCTTTGGACCTGCAGATGCATCTTATCAGATACCATGGACTTCTGCAATTTTGTGTTCCTTAGATGGTCTCAAACCTGGTCTATCTTCTGCAATGGGTGGTTCTTCATTCGCCTAGCCCCCACCTTTGCTTTTTGTGACTTGGCTGGTGTGGCTGGAGCCCATGCCAGTGAACATTGAGACAAAAAATGTCATTGAGTACTTCAGCCATCTCCATACCCCAGGTCACCAGGTCTCCTGTTTCCTTCTGGACAAGGCCTATGATTTTCCTAGTCTTCCTTTTATCACTGATGTACCTATAGAAGCTTTTCTTGTTGCCCTTGATCTCCCTGGCCAGATTTAATTCTATCAGGGATTTGGCCTTCCTAACTTGATCCCTGGCTGCTCACATAGTTTCTCTTTATTCCTCCTAGGCTTTCTGTCCTTGTTTCTACCCTCTGTAGGTTTTCTTCTTGTGTTTCACCTTGTCTAGGAGCTCCTTGTTCATCCATTCAGATTTCCTGGTCTTCTTATCTAACTTCTTCTTTGTTGAGATGCATCACTCCCGAGCGTGGAGGAGGTGATCCTTGAATATTAACCAGCTTTCTTGGGCTGCTCTTGCCTCCAGGGTTTAGTCCCATGCTACTCTGCCAAGCAGATCCTTGAAGAGTCCCAAGTGTGCTTTCCTGAAGTCCAGGGTAATGAACTTGCTGTGTGCTCTCTTCACTGCCCTGAGGATCTTGAACTCCACCATTTCATGGTCACCTCAGCTAAGGCTACCCTTGAGCTTACCTTCCCAACCAACCCCTCCTTGTTGTTGAGAACAAGGTTCAGCATAGCACCTCTCCTCATTGGCTCCACTATCACTTGGAGAAGGAAGCTGTCATCAACACATCCCAGGAACCTCCTGGATTCCTTATGCCCTGCAGTGTTGTCCCTTCAACAGATATCAGGATGGTTGAAGTCCCCCATGAGGAGCAGGGCTTGTGAACATGAGGCTGCTCCTATCTGTCTATAGAGGGTCTAATCTTCTCAGTCTTCCTGTTTGGGTGGCCTGTAGCACGCCCTCACTGTAATGTCATCTATCCCTGAACTCCCTTTAATCCCGACCCATAAACTCAATTGGCTCCTCATCCAACCCCAAGAAGAGATCCATGCACTCCAACTGGATATTGACATAGAGGGCGACCCCTTCATCTCCCCTGACTGTCCTACCTAAAGAGCCTGTATCATTCTATTCCAACACTCCAGTCATAGGAGTCATCCCAGATCCCAGCTGTTAAAACAAAATAGAGCCCTGTTTCCTTCATTCAGTTTACAGCATCTTTTCCACTAGTTCATCACAGTAAAACTAAATAACAAAAAGCCTGTATACAGATGGAAACAGCTCTACCAAAATCATCCTAATACCTGAAACAATTCCATGTTTGTTTGTTTTTTTTTCAGGAAATGGTAATTGAGATGGATAAATCAGCTGTGAACCACCCCCCGTGCCAACCTAAGGCTTGAAAGAGATTATCTACTGTTCCATATTTATCAATCCTCATAGATGAAAGGAAAAAATATTCCACTAGACCCACTGCTGTCCATGAAGTACACTCTTTTGATCCACCTGGGTCTTCTGGTCTCCTCAAAAAGTGTTTGTTTATCTTACCTTTTCCTCACTGAAAAATACCTGTAGGGTCCAATATGTAAGAAGACTAACAACTCATACTTGGTCAAGCTTCTCCACAGTCACTAAGTTGTTATAAAAACTATTAGGAAAAGTGGTGCAAAAATTAGGACCAAAATTTTAAATAGACCAGCAGTTACACATTTTCTTCTAACTTAGAGGGATGTGAAAAAACAATATGGCCACCAGAACCAGAGCTTTAGACAAACATGAGTATTCCTTTTCCCTTCTGAAATGGTGGGATTCAACTAAATTTCATTAAAATAATATAATCATTAGATTTATGACCCTAAAATGAACATGTTTTCATTATAGTTCAGTGGAGCTATCATTTAGCCCTGTGGCTCAAAACCAGTCCAGAAGCATTTAAAGTAGATATTGTACTTAAATCCAAACAGATGCTTAAAATAATTTGGTGCATTACAACATTGTATTACAAAACCAAGTCAGTCAGTCTGACTTTATAGTGAAAGTAACGTACATTGATCTTACTTGACAACAGTGAAAGCCCAATGACATCCTTCCTTGCCCTGGAGATTGCATGAAATATAACTGCATTTGGCAGAAAAGAACCTGTTTTGCAGTTTAACTCTTTTCTGTAAAATATTACTCTGTTATCACCTGCGAATTAATGGAAGCATCAACTCACCCTCTCTGGAAGAGGTCCACATTATGGAATTTGTGTAGCTCCACAGAAAACTCGACTGTTCCCTGGACCTCAGACATGATTTTTTCAGGTCATCACCTAAACAACACATATATACACGCATTATAAACATTTGAATTATTTTGCTTAAAAATTCATTAATGGATTACTATATTTTGTTCGGCATCTTGGGGTTCACACAAAGTTTGAAATCAGCTGAAATCAGTTGGAATCTTTCCAATAACATCATTGGTCTCCACCTTCAGGAAGACTCGCTAAAAGCCAGATCAAAGCAGTAATTAAGAGAGGTAAAAAGTCTAATTAAGCCCGAGGGCAGAATGATAATATTATGGAAGGTATAAGAAGCAAAAAGTAAATAACATATTATGTGCAAAAATCTCAAAGCAAATATTAATTAACTCTCATGCTACTCTTGTATAGGAAATTGATCTTTTTCTTCTTGTTTTACCAAATGGCAGATATCCAGGGTCAGCACAGCTCATTTCTATAAAAGCATGGGCTTGAAATACAAAGACCCTAGATAGATGAGAGCAGTATTCATAATTGTCTTGCTTTTGAGCCCTCCTGTGACTTAACTAAAGTCCCTGAAGGGAAGCTTCTGAGGAAATATAAATAATTTAAAGATTAATGAATGGAAGAGATTATTCTAAGGAAAATGCTGACAAAGAAAGCACCTAATAAGCCACAACAGCCAGATCAAGATTTTGAAGCATTACAGCCATTTCCAGATAATATCTCATACATTCATTGAGTCATAGAATAATCCAGGTTGGAATCCTCCATCTCAGGAGGTCATACCTTACTCAAAGAAGCTTTACAAAAGTAAGTTTTCAAACCAGTCCTGTTTTATACATCAGTGTAAACCCTTAACATTTCACGAATTGTACCAGAGGCAAGCCAAGGTCTTTTGCAGCTTTTGACAGATTTTGAATTTCCTATTACCTTTTCCTCCTTTTCTCCCTGAAAATCTACTTCTGGTAATCTGCAAGCTGTCTGGAAATTGTTTATAGGATTATTGAGGAGATAGAGATCAGATTTGTTTAATTAACATGTTCATAAGCATCATTTTGGTATGTCTTTGACAGCAGCCAATTACAATCTCTGAGGAAGATCCATGTCAAGGCTATTTATAACTCCCCTATCTGAGACATACAGGGCTTTAAGGGGACATCTAGCTCAGACTGCAAAGTGAAGAATTTCTCCGTATATACTAACCAGTAATTTCCATGGCACTCAAATATTTGACCATTTCCTCCAATGAAGCAGGAATGAAGGGGAGTTTGATACATGAAGTCCTCAGATAAGCATTAGGCTGTAGCTTCCTGAGAAGTCTCAGTGCTCACTCTTGAGTAATTTTCCAACTGACTGGCTTATTACACTGATTATTTTAACCTATGTTTTATTTCTGGGTATCCTCTCAAGCACTATCATTTTTCAAAAAGACCTCATTCCATAGTTAAAAGTTTGCTGATTTTTCATTCACCCTCCTCAAAAACTAACATTGCTAACATTGCAGATGTTGACTTTGGAATTATAAGAATGGGACATAATACATAAGCAATATATTAAATATGTGTCTATAACTGTGAGAAAGAAAATAAAAGAAAGACAACTGCTAAGCTAATGATCTGTTTCCAAGGTAAGGAACTCTAAATTAGCTCATGTCAGGCAATGAGCAGTGAAGGTAAACTCAAATACTATTAATTGGCAAAGTAGATGTGAGTTTTGTTTTTGGTTTTGTTTTGTTTTTTTTTTTTCTTTCCCCCCTATTTCAACAGCGATGAGACTAATCCTTTCTCTTTTTGCCTTTCTGCACATCCTAAGGAGTTGTATACTGTTTATAAGGCATGTATATCACATATCCACCTGGTCAAGTGTGTGACAGTCTTGTCTGAGTGTACAGTATCAAAGCAAAGCAGACTGTGTGTGGGAAACCAAGAGGAAACCGTACAATACCACAAAGCAATACTCTGACTAGATATTTAGCCTTAAGGAGAGCACTAATTGGAAGAATTACCTCTGGATAAATCTTCATTTTGTCCTGAGGCATATTTCCTTAGACCAAAAGCTCAGGATCAAAGGATACTCCATATTTTTGAAGACACCACTTTAAAGATGAGAGGAGTGAATTGATGGCCAGACAGTTCAGGCCAGCACCAATATTGTCAAAGATAGAAAGAATGACATGAACCTAAGGTTAACTAAGGTAAAAGAAAAATTAAATACATGGAAATTCACACACAGGACTTCAGTGTATTTACATTTTATTTTGCATGCTTTATATCTTTTCAAAACAAATATAGAAGAATTGTCCCGCAAAAAAAGAAAAAACCTGTTTCTGTAAATTTATTTCCCTCACTGAACACTAGAATGAAAGAGTAAATAGCTACTATACCATGTTGGACTTCCATCCACCCCACTGGCGCATTGGAGGATTAGGGAACATAAATCTATGTCACATAGCTATGGGGACTGAGCACCCAGCAGCAGGGCCTGGTACTTCAGGGAACATCTGACAAATACTAAACAGGGCCTCTGGTGCACCTTATCAACAAAGCACTTAACAAGGTTCAGAGAAAACCTGCTCAGAGACCTAGGCATCATGCTTCAATGTAAGAAGCTTTGAAATGTGATGAAAAAGCTGTGGGCACACCTGGATCAAGGAAACACAAGTGCTTAAAATGTTGCACTAAGTTTTCACTGCTCTACCAGGTGTCTGCTTAAAGGAACCTGATCATAGCCCTTCAAAATCCAAGGCTTGTGAAGGACCTCTGACCACCTGTTACTCATACCCATTACAAGGTCATACCCGTGGGATGACCTTGGGTTATCAGTAGAGGAATAGTCAGTAAATATAATACTGAAGTGAAAGATGCCATTACATCAGCACTGTAAACACAATAGAGAATGTTGCCATTACTGAAGTATCATCAATTTATCTAATAAGCAGTTTAAAGAAAAACATATAGATGATTCTTGGGAAGGCTTTAGTACATTGTTTTTTCTTAAATGTCTGGGTTTAAGTCACACTCTTTGCATTTTCCAGAAATGAACTGAAAACAACACTAGCAGTTATCAACGTGAATCTACTAAAGCGACATCAGAAGTGGTCTGGACATATACTTCTCCCCATGAAAATTCTTATCACTCCAAAGCACTGTAATGCTTCATAAGGTGATGCCATTGTCACTAGTTGTACTGTGCTGTCCTACATGCACTGATATTACAAGTCAGGTGACCACTTTGACAGTTTGTCCTTCCAACTAGAGTTGGTGTCTTAGCAAGAGACAGTCAATTTCAATTATCATTTTACTAGTAACAAGGAGATAGTATCTGAAAATCAGAATCCTTTATACAAGTAAAGCCCTATGAAAATCTGTATGTTTAAAGATAGAAGACTGTCTCACTTTCATTTTTAAAGGAAGGCTTTTTTTTACTCCCCACATCTCCATTGTTGTCAGTGGAGATACCTTCTGGATTGCAGATTGTTCAACATACGATACTGGCCAAACTGCAATAGCTTTATTCATCTTTATCCTCCATTGCTCTCTGCAATCTTCTTGACTCAGTATTTGTGCTAATGACATTTTAGAGATATAGTCAACTGACCAAACCCTCTGACAGCAGGTGTTTAGATGGTTATGTACCACACACACACAACTGTTAAACACCCTGAAGCTAAAAATGAGACTGACAATTCCCTGCTGAGATAGCAGTCAGCATCAACCCAACCAAAGGGAGCAGAAGAAGGTGAGATGGGGATAAAGCAGGGTAGAAATAAGGATAAGACACTGCATACTCTGACAATCCATGAACTTTCTAGCATTTGTGCAATTACATATGAGTGAAAAAGAAATCAGACATTTTTCTAGTGCTTTCATCATTCTTATCCATCTCCATCACAGAATCCAGAAAAAAATAAAATTAAAAAAAAAAAAAAAAACAACCAACCAAACAAAAACCAACCAAAAACCAACCAAAAAACCCCACCAAGGACAAAAGAACAAAACAACATGTGATAAAGGGCAATGACTCATAAACCTAGAAACATTCATTTAGCAGAATAAAGCTGCCTCTCAAGAAACACAGCACATACTATCACCAGTATATCACCATTGTTCTTACTACTTTCAAAAGCATCCTTTATTTTATTGTGAATTTCTTCAAGAGATGGTGTTTATTGCTACCTGGGCATTTTTATTTGTTTATTTATTTATCCATTTATTAAGAATTCCTTGATTAAGTTTGTAGAATAAAGTCACAGTGAGATAAACTTATTCTCCTCCTCACAAATGCATTCCCCCACTTTAGAATTCTAAGAAAGGAACAGAGAAACACAGCAGGAGGGTGATGAACACACATAAATATGCTCTGATAAATATTTAAGAAAGGAAGAATGTTCATTAGACCACAACTCTTTTGTTGTTGTTGTTATCATTGTTTTTCTTTATTAATTAAATTGCTCCAATGTTCACCTTCATGCAGCTGAACTGGATCCCAGTTCTTATGGCAGTGATTGCATCTCAGTAGCCTTTTCTGAGCATTATTAATTGCTTGAGTCAAAGCAGTCACAAATGTCAGTAAGTTCTTTCACTAAAAGATTATCATTAACCATTCCCCCATTTACAGAACCTGTTATTTTTTTTTCTGCCAGTGCATCAGTAAAATAGTACAGGTGAGGTCTTCAAGAAAACAATGATCTCAGAAGTTAACACCTCATTGTTAAAATGATTCAAGCCAATAATTCTTTCCTAAGAATTTGGGTGACATCAAGATATGTCCTTTCAAAAGGAGCCAATCTAAATACAATACTAAAGATATAAAGAAATTACAAGGCTTGTTTAGCAAACCTAATAAACAAGTAGTCACAATATATTATATTTTACCCTTTCTCAGTACAAATCAGACATAACAGCTCCTAAAACCCGGGTCTCCTATGACTAATACATTTTTAGACTATTCTAGGGCAGAGGTGGAACTGGGTTTTAGAATACCTCTTCTTTTACTAAAACAGTTTTGTTAGTTTTCTCAGCATTGCTGAGGCTAAAGAAGTACTGGAAAGTAAACTTTTTACCTGAATTATTATAAAATTTCCTGAGAAATTTCCTGAGAAATGTGTGTCAACCCTGGAGAAACCACCAAAGATTATGGTTTTACTTCAGAAAAGTGATTTAAGTTTGGGTTTTTGTCCCTTTGACTTGCTGAATTAGACTTTTCATCTTATTATAGCACAGTCAATAAACTAGAGTATTTATCCTGAATCATGGAAAGCCAATGAAGTATGTGATCTCTCAAGACTTGGCTTTTGCCACAGCTTTAACAGCAACAAAAAAAGCTCTGCCTAGCATCTAGTTTCTTGCATTCAAGTACAAGAATTTCAATAGATTGATAAATCAAAATATTCACTCAGTGGAAAACAGATATAATCTCACTCAATATTTGGCCTCACTCAACAGTATGAAATGAAGTTGAAAGCAAGAAATACGTACAATAACATTTATATGGATGATGCACATATACAATTATGGTTGGACTTGATGATCCTAAAGCTCTTTTCCAACATAAATGATTCTATGATTTAGAACTCAGCCAAAAGGCCTGTTTGTTTGTTTCCTAAATGCACTTACAAAATCCACAACTTCTAGGTCACTACTTCTTTGTGATTTTTCTGTTTGTATTAATATGTATTACCATTTAAGACTTCAGTCTCAAGTCTTCTTCAGAAATCATGTTATTCTTAGCCATGAGAAACCTTCTAATGCTCTATTTAGTCATGGAAGTATCAGGGATTACTTTGTCAGATCTCCAGTCACTACAACCACCTAACATTACCCATTATAATTTAATGAATGAGATAGTATCACAGCACAAGATAGCAATAATCCTTTGCAGTTATTTTGCTAAGATTTTTAGGTTTCTAGTCGGTTTTAATCATTTCTTCAATATGCAAGCCAAAGTAAAGACTTGTGATACAGGTGAAAACAAATGCAAGGCACATAGTCTTATTCAATCATATCTATTAAACATATTTTTTTCCACTGCATAAGCATTTAGCCTAGTTCAAAATGTTAAAGACTAATTTGTTTTTTATACTCTAAAAATCTAACTCAGTTTGGATGCAAGCCCTGAAAATAATCTTCTAATATTAAAAGAAGAAAAAAGGTTGCTATTTAATATTCTTGGGAAAATCAATATCCACAATTTTGTCAGATGCATTAGACATATATTCATAAAGAGTGCAACACCATGAATCACTTTTCCGAAGGTTCATTGATTGCTACCACCAAAATGTTATGAGTTAGAGACACAGAAGACAAATAAAAAATTACTCATAACCTAAAGAATATTCAGAGTGGAGAAAATAAGAAAGGATCTGGTTTATTTTATGTATTTTTTTTTGCACTTAAAAACACCATTGTGTTTTGTCTTTTGCCAGCACAACTGGAATTAATAAAGTCCCAGTGGTACTTAGTTCACTAGGGATAGATACCCATTCAACTTCCAGCAACAAAATTAGTGTTGTGAGTAAAACCACTTGTTCCTCACAGTCACCTTCACTCTAGATTAACAGCCTCAGAAATATGGTCCACATATTCACGGGTGAAAAAAGAGTGTACCTAAAGGATTCAAAGGAAGTCACTTAGGAAAACAAGTCAACAACTTACTTCAGTTCTCTCACATTGTGTTTGTGGGACCAATTCACATTGGAGAATGTTATCAAATCCAAGAAGGCTGAAAGCAATGGTCTAGATTACACCCTTTGTAGACTAGTCATTTCAAGGGTATTTAGATGGAGGAATAAATCTACTAGGGAAAAAACAAAAAATACCAGGTTGTGCCACAGGATTTGTAGGGCAGAACTGAACAAGGGCCAGAATAAATGTCAGGTGCCAGAAGGCTGCTTTTATGAGATATAAAGCCTTTGAGCTATTAGGCAGGATTAAATGTGGACACAGCTGTGCAAATTTAGATCAGATCACTTGAAAAAAAAAGAATGAAAAGCAACCTCGATTTGTCCTCTGTTAGCACGTGCCTGTCAGGACACCAGTTCTGAGTTCAGCTCAGCACAAATCACTATCTGCTTACACCAGTTAATAATAACCTGCTGTTGGTATTGTGCACAAAATGAAACGGCAGGAAAAATTCAGACAAGAGAGGAGGAAGAGCAAAACAGAAGGAAAAAGGAGATAATACAAAATTTCACTTGGACTAGCTTCCCACTGCTATGTAATCCTCTCTTCTTCACACCTTCCCCTACCTCTTCCTTCCCCGACTTGTATTTATTCTCTATGACCTTCAAAAGTAAAAGAGGTTATAAAACTTTATTCACAGCTGAGAGCTAAAACTCCAAACTCCTAAGAACAGCATAATCTTCAATCTTCAGCAGTTTTTTTGTCTTACTCCCAGTGTTCACCTGAATCTTTTTTTCTTATATTCCTGTTGTCAGTCTTAGAAACACAAAATGCATCAAAAATCAGCAAGTTATTTGAAGCTTATTTAGGACAGACAGAATTATCCATCATTCTCATATTTGACGGTGCTCCCTTCACCAATAGAATGAGATATATTCTTCTCAGTCTGGGGTTTTTTTGTTGGTTTGATAGAGGAAATTAGAGCTCTTTAGGTCATAGACCACATATTATTTTCCTGTACTCATAAAGGAGCCCTGCAATGTATTTTTTTTTTTTTTTTTTTTTTAAGTTCTACTCAAGTTCTTACCTGACTGATTTCTAAATTGCACGGACATAGGTCTGTACTAAGTCCCTGGAAGTATATCAGGATGTTTGGACTCATTCAAATCTTTACCAACACCTAAAGATCAATTCTGTCTCTCTTCTGAATAGATCACATCTGGACGTGACAGCAGGTTAACCGAGATTGTCATTGGAAAGATTCCAGCATCAGGTGCTGTAGGGCTGGAAAGGAGATGTAAGACAATGTGTGAGATGCATCCTCTTGTGGGAGACACATGGCTGCCTGATGCACAAGTAAAAGTGTTATCTGCTTTTGGGCACAAACTGTCATGTCAATAGAGACATCACCAAAGAATGCAAGTAGATAACAGATGGACTTGAACATCACCATGATGCTGCTAACTAGTGACAGCTAATGAACTAGTGATGGCTAAGACAGTGAAAGACTAATGGATTATATGATTCTTGGCACTGTTCTGACTGCATTTCCATTTCTGGTCATGAAAAATTTCATGACAGTACCTAACTGTGCTGTAAACTCAGCTTTCCTTGTCAAATTTTTAAATGATTATACTGCATTTTGCCTGACCAAATTTACTACAGAGTTTCACTTGGACAAGTTATAGTCTCCTTCAGATGTTCTGAGGACATTCTAAGTAAGCACATAGTTTACATGAATTGCACTAATTATCCTTGTTTGTGAAAACTTTAAAGCCCAGACACCTGCCCATGAGATTCATCTCACTGATTAGAAATGCCTTCATATGTATGAGGTATTTAGAGTCACACTATAGTCAGTAGAGATCTAGCAAGTACACACAACAAGATTCATGTGACCACTGACACCTATTTCTGTGCTGAATACCAAGGGAGAGGAAGGAAACCTTCTCAGGTGTAGACATATAAGCCAAATCCACATCTAGTTAGACAGATGTCTTTCGTAGCAAAATTACACATATAAACAGGTTTTTGAATGAGTTTGCAGAATCACACATAAAAAGGGTGAGAGAAGCAGAATGTATGTGTCTCTATAGATAGTATTGCCTTATATGTGTTTAAAAAGGATAAAGGAAAAAAAGCAAACCCTCAAAATTTAATGATAAAACATTTTACCTTTTTTTACCCTAAAACATTTTGCCTTTTATTATCCAGATGTAGACATCTAGCTGGAATTAACAGTCAGAGTATCACTGGATTGAAAGGTGTTCATCACTTAGACGATAGGAAATGCCAAAGATAAGTTTGGTTGTGGAGTCTCCATTCTCTCCGCACTTAATGCACATGTATCATGCTATGATCAGACAGTGGTCTACAAAAACAATTCTGTCTCATTCAGTGTTTAGGACAGAGGAGTTCTGGGAATCAATCTGGACTTTTTCAAAGAGTATCTTCCCTTTTTCAGACTTCAGAAAATGTATTATAAGGGAGATAAGGGATCATAGGAAAAAAAAAAGAGGATTCTGCTGGTTCAAAATATGTGCATATTTAGCAAGACAGGTTCTCTGATGTCTTGATCACTTGATCCAAGTTTTGAGAAAGTTAGAGGCTCTTAACACAGCCTTTTTTATTTAATAAAATTATCTGAAATTGCTAACATAGTAAACTTTGTCAGCATCTGCATTAAAATTTCCTGTGGAATCACTGAAGCTATTGATGCTCATAAGGAGCTGTTGAATTGTGTGTTTGCAGTGCTAGACCAAAAGAGGAAGGACAGCAAGCAGTGTCATACTCTCACATACTGAGCAAGACAAGAGCTCAGAGCACTGAAAGCTTGACAAACAGTTATGGATTCGATTATTATCACCAAACATATCCACAGGCTGGAACAGTGTCAGCAGAAGATAAGGATGCTGGCTAGAGAATTTGACAGACAGACAGTCAGAGAAGCATCAGCAAAACTAGGGTCTTGGTACTACTGAAAAAGGGAATATTTGAAATACTGAAATTAATGCAGCATGATGTACTGTGTTCAGGCTCAAAAAAAAAACCAAAACAAAACAAAACTAATTTTTTATAGCCATCCTCAGCTGTAAAATATTTACCAAATTACATAGAAACATTGGAACAAAGGTTTGTTCCAAAGGGCACTGACTACTATAGAAAATAAAGACTTTGTAGAGCATTTTCTATCATAATGTCTCTTTGGACAGACAGTAACTATTAAATTGGAATGTGGTAATGGAAGAACAGGTGCCTGTTTAGTGCAGCATGATTTAAATATAAGCAATAAAATATGGACAGTCATAGTTAGAATGTTGACTTGTTTTAAGTGCTTGGGGCCATGTTGATATCAATAACTGCACCAGGTTTTGCTGTAGAGCAAGAGCTAAATTATGTGGTTTACAAGCAGAAGAAAAGGATGAATTATTTGTCATGGCATTGTTTGATCTCTGACAAAAAAAGGGGCCAAATGAGACACTGCTGGACATGGAGCCAGCACATCAGGGCCCGAGGAACAGCTGCTGAATAAAACAAGGCTAACAGACTCTATCAAAACAACAGGTAAAATGTTTCTTTCTCAAATTCAGGCCAGTGTCTTGGTAAACTTCACCAGAAGGATGGCTTTGCACATCTAGAAAGTTTGCCTTACAGGCAGGTTGTAATTTTTCCTTGGCTCTTATTCCAGCCTCAGAACAACTGTACCTCAATCTTTGTCTGACAAACCTGTCATGTGGCAAGAATGCTTCTTAGTCAACTCACGGACCTAATGACCCTTGTCAGATGAGTAAGGGCTTGAAGGATGTATGTCAAGCTCTTGAGGTTCAGTTGGACATGGAGCTGGATTTCCCTTTGGAGAGATGGGGGCACTGGCAACCCATTACATGTCACAGATTACTGATTCTCCAAAGCATCTAAGAGTTTGCCTTGGTGTTGTCCTTAACACACTTAACTTGAGTTGCAAAGCAAACAGTGCCTGAAGAGGAGGGAAATATGCTAGCTAGATAAAGATATCCAACTTGGGTCTATTTCCCCCAAATCCTCTTTTCTTGTGCCCAAATACTTCCAGCCAAGCAAACCTGGGCAACATAAACAGGGAGCTTTCTAGAAAGGCAGATGCTGAGGCACCAGTACCATCATCCTGCCATGCCATGTCCATATTCCTTGAAGTTCTGCTTTCCTAGCAGTGATTAAGTGTAAGCAGACTCAATGTCCATGCCTTGCTGCAGATGTACATAAACCAGAAATAAACTGTACATTTCTGATGCAGATAATAGTCTGATGGTAGCAGTATGGTATGCACAGCAGGAAAACGTCCTCCTTCTGCATTTTTTTTCAGCCTGTAATGAACTACAAACTGTTGCAATTTACACTGGCACCAGGGCTCAAACAGTTTGGTTTAGGGCAAACAGGGTAGCCATACTCTGATATTATAAAGACCACCATTTAGACATAGCCCTCAGTTTATAAGGTCTAAGCAGATGGCAGAAGGAAATTTTTCATGGTAAAATCAGAGAGAACTGTGTTGCTAACAGCTCTAAAGCCAGGAGAGAATTGACAGCTGTGGCGTGGGCAACAGAGGAACTTTCTCCTTTCAAATGGGGCTTCTGAGGCCATATTGCTTTCTAACAGAATTTAACTGCTCCCATGGCTGGCTCCTTGCAGCGATCAGGGCTGTTATTCTTATTCTTTGGTTGGTTTTTGTTTGTTTTTGTTGTTTTTTGTTTGTTTGTTTGTTTTTTGTTTGCTTGTTTGTTTGTTTTTTAAACATCCTTTGTCAAAGCTCTGTGTCCACAGGGACACTGTGTGCCATATTACAGAAATACTTAGAAAAAATAAGGAACATTTCATTACTGTTCTTGATCACTGTTATATAGCAGTACTAAGTGTGTTTTGGGTATTGAACTATTTAAAATATAACAGTGGTGGCTGCTTTTAATAGTTTGCCATGGCTTACATCTAGTTTTCTCAGAGCTCTATTTATTTATTTTTTTTGTTGGTTTATGTATTGCAGACACACTATTTCGATCAGCAGCCAGGAACAGAATGTGAACACACCAAAGATTGTAATTTTGTAGAAACTCCAACAATTCCCAATAAAATATTTATACCCAAATAGACATAACATGGGAAAAGATTCTAGGAAACCATCACATGAGAACTCTTCCCAAAGCAAATTATTGCAAATTTGGAATTTATGGAGGAATTCTCCCAGCTACATGGCTTTTCCAACCCAAAGTCCTTTATCATTTCAGTAAGGACAGAAAGTTTACTACCACTCTTTCTCATGTCTTTAGAACATTAAATATTCATCCAAAATACACTATATGAAGATAATACTTGGCTAAAACAACTTCAGGTATGCTAGACCAGGAACTCAGTAAGAATAAAACACCTACTCAGGAGCAGAGAGGTTATCTGCAAGCTGAGGAAATTTCATCGCCCAAGCAGAAACTGGGACAGCATTTTGGATTAATCACTTCTTATTCAAAGTAGGAATCAGTTGCAAACAAGTATGAGATGAATCCCGATTTTATAGTTTTATGCCAATCTGATAGACAATACTATTCAGATTTCCACTGGCACATTGGAACCTAACAGATCACTTGTTTCTTACTAGTTTGAACTAAAGAGTCATCTTGAAAATTATTGACAGTATTTCCTAAATAACTGAATTCTTTGTAGAGGACTAGCCTCCAAATCTTGACCCTGCTAAATGTTTGAGTTCCTTGTATTTGCATACCTCACAGGGAACATTTAAGATCTCTTAAGAATGAAGACTCAGCTTAGACAAATGACTAACAGCTTCTAGAGCAAGATGTGACATGACTGTCAGGAACAGTTCAGGCATCTATATTAAAACAATCAGAGGGATTTTCCTCAGTCTCCAAATAAGAAAGTGAGGTGTGTGTGAAATTGAAGTCAAGAGAATGTAGTTAACCATAAAGCTCTAAGCAAAAATAGGGATATTGACATCTAAATAAAAGTCCCTGTCATGTGAACATCTCTATTCAGAGCAGCCATATTTAGAATAAATGTCTGCTCTGTTCCTGTGGGTTTTTCATAGTCTAAATGCTTGGTAACAGATTAATCATTCCTGGCGTCCCACAATCTAACACTTAAACGCCTTTTTTTTTTTTTTTTTTTTTTTTTTAATATATTAGAAATACAATCAATATGTAGAACAACATGAGACTGTACAGTGCACTCAGAAGTATGATTTTATTTCCATAACTTAAAATAGAAATGATGATGGGCCTGCAGGGCTGAAACTATCTTCATGTTTGCACCTCTGAATTTTAGACACTAGCTTGTTGTGCAAAAAACCATTTCAGATTTGATCTGAAAATCAACAAGATTCAGTGAACGGAGGGCCACCAATGTCTTTTTATTGCTGTCTTAGAAACAGTGGTCTTTTTGCCTCTCATTTTGCCCCCTGTGAATGTTTATATCTACATAAACTATTTTGGGAAATTTTGGACATTTTGCAGCTGCAAATGCATAGCCAGAATGTCAAACTACTACTGTTTTCACCCGTGACAATAGATACGAAATTATTAAAGCTCTAATTTCAATAGCAAGTAGACACCTAGGGAGAAACTCCAGTGCCTAAACATAGAGATCTAGTACCCCCTGAGGTATAAAATAAGACACCTATTCACAACTGGAAGTTTACCCACGATTCAGGCAAGTGCTGTTTCCTTATGAAGCAGCAGCTAAATACCAGATGAGGCATCCTAAAGACTCTCAAAGGGCATTGCATTTAACTTATGGTTAGGCAACTGAATCTTCCTTCTAAAGTCTAGGCAAATAAAGCCTAAAAAGTGATTGAATTTAGCATGAAACTGTCACACAGCTGAACTAATTCAGCCTCTAGTGACTGTCTCTCTTTTAGCTGTAATGGAAGCTTAAAAACTTGGATCTCTACATGGATGTGTGCATTAACAACTAACTGTAGGTGTCTCAATGTGGGAATGCATCCCATTCTCAAACTGAAATTCATCTCACCTACTTTAGGTATATACATTGTCTATCTCTACATATGGGCTACCTGTCTAGCAAAGAAAATAAATAGGCACCTTTAGAAAGAGATTCCTCTGACCCATTTTCCTACATCCATTTTACACTGAAATGAGTCACACCCTCTCCACAGATTAACAGGGGAATCTCAATGTTTATCTCTGATGTAGACTTCTTAAGGACAGATGAGAAATCTCATTTCTGGAAAAGTGGGTATTGATTGAGAACTAGATACCTGCATCTCAAAAACACCACCAGACATATCTTTAGATGCCTAAGATGCAATTATAACTCAATATTTTGAATTGCTAGATTTCACTGCTCTCCAAAACACAACTCAAAACAATCCCCTTAAAGGAAACAGAATTTTCAATTATATACTTATCAGACAAAAAGCTATTGATAGGCATCTAAATGCAACTTTAACCTAAAGACTGTATGCCTCAAACAGAAAAACAAATCACAAGATTTAAAAATGAATCCAAAACTTTTATGTAGGGACTTTGTGTGTGAAAATCAGACTAATCACTCTCAATAATTTTAGATGGAACTTTGTTTATCTTCTTTATATTTTCTTAATTTCTAATTACCCAATGGAAAGGAAAGATTAAATAATAGCAAAAAAGATCCTAGATGCAGTATGATTTATACCACAAAACTAAGTCCTGTCCACTCACAGGTAGAAGTTCCATTGCCCTTCACCTTACTCCCAATATAAGGAATTACATTTCTGGCTAATAAATTTTCCACTGCCATATTGTCTGTTTCAAACCAATTTCCAGTTTTGATGATATAAAATAGCTTATTTTTTTCAACTTCTAGAAAGAAATGAAAAATGTGTATACTGGAGAGCACTTTGGTGCTCCTCTGGTTTAAATAAATGTGAATTATTGTTAGAACAAAGCAACAAAATTGCAAGCCATTTCTTTCCCAAGAGTGATGGACTATCATTCTGAGCAAGAAAATATAAAGGCTTATTCTCTCCAGCTCATGTTATCAACATCATCAGTTTTCAATGCCTCACTAGATCCCACTCTTTAAAAGAAAGCTTTAAATATGAAAATGAAAATGAAAAAAAAAGTGTGATATCAAGAGACAAAGTCTCAACAAGTCTTCGGAGTTTTAATCACAATCTTGAACTTGTTGTATTGAATAAACATTCATCTTGTATTTCTGATTACATCCTCCTATTAGCAGACATACATCCATGAAATTTAATACTCACACAGAGCTGAAAATTAGTAAAAGAGACAGAACACACAACTATGGCAGGCACATGATTTCACCAGGCCGTAAATAGCAAGTTGTGAAATGTTCTGTTCTTTTGCATTTGAATGAATATGACTATGAAGCAGATGAAGACAGGCAACCCAAGCTATTTACAACTCTGTCATAAGGAAAATACAGTCGTGTTTCCATAATGTCCTGATAGCAGAGACAGAAGATGACAGAGCATTTCCTGAGTGTTCGTTTCATGCTTTAAAACAATTGAGCAACACACAGGCTTCTGGGGAATAAAACAAAATGTGGGCCATGATATACATTTCACCTGGTCTAGAATATCACCCTGATCCTACAAAGCAGAGTCAGTGTTGGCTGAGTCAGTCTCTTGTTTGCAGGACCTAACTCTCACAGGATGAACATGTTTTAGGCTGCTCCAGCACTTTTTACTTTGTGTTTATATGCAAAAACATGCCATCTGTGTGTCTTCTGAGATAAAATCTTGGCAGCAAAGTCAACACCACACACTGAGTAATAGCCCAGTGATTCCTGGAATATACTGATTGCAATAAGAGTAATGATATTGGATAAAATTCTGCTCATACTGGCATCAACAGAACAGATTTGTATTCTATGAGTGTTAAACACCTATTCAGGGATATCAGAAAAATGAGAAAGTAGAAACCACTATATCTGTCTTCTTATTCCAAAGTTATATCTGAGGTCACTATTAAGACTTTATCAATAACAACACTGTGTGTGCTAGAGATCACAAGACTATTATTTTTGTGATCTAGGTTCTCACTCAAATTTGATGTTGAGCATCTGAAACATCAAGTGAACTTTGATACCATATCTCAAATTCAAAAGCAACTTCAGGATTGTAGAAATAAAAATCTTTGCAGGCTAAATAACACATTTAACATCATACGCCCCTCTGGCACAGTGTACACTGACATTTACCCCTCTTTCCAGATGACTCTCCTTTAGATAGAACAACTTGCAATAACATGTGTGGGAATTGTTTTTTTCTTGTTTTTCAGGATAGTGAAAGAAGCTTGTTTCTACTTCCATGGTCAAAGTAAGAATATAACAAGCCATTAGATGTGATTCTACTGAAATCTACTCATTGCACACAATCTTATTTCATGTACATGATAAGCCAGAAAAAAAATGTCTGTGTCTGTAGAAGTGAAAAATAAGTTTAAATCTGCATCTCATTTATGAACATTCCAAATTTGGTCATCTATAAGACTTTTTCCAGAAAAGGTCCCACTCCCATCCAGATCAATAAAATGACTATTTTCAAAATTTTTGCATACAACTACATGCCATTACTAAGATCAGGAGATACAAACGACTCTTGAAATTATGAAAAATTTTCTCACGAATCTGTCAAGCTGAATGGGTTTGTGGGCTGATAATGTACAAAGAACTTTAATTATCAAACAACATGGAATCTGAACAACATGATATCTGGGATGTTTCCTCATCATATTCAGGTGCACAGGCAGTGAATATCAGTACACTTTGATTAAGATCAAGGGGAGTTTTTGCCTACTTATACCATGGGAGGATATTTCCCATTATATGTTTAAAATATTTTGTCTTTTTCTGTTATTGTATAATAAACTATTATTTCTGCAGACAAGCCTGCTGAAAAACAAGATTTCTGTGTCAGAGGGATAAAAATATCCCTGACAATGCTGGATTTAATTTAGAAAAACATCAGAAGATTCACAGTTTGAGATGGAATTTATTATTGATCCTTTCAGCTCAATGCAAATTTGAATTTGTGATCTGAAACAAACAATACACTTTCCTTAGTCCAATCCTTACAGCAAAATAAGAAAATATCAAAACAGCTCTAAAATTAACCACTGTTTTTTAAAGTATTTTATCGGTCCATCATTAGACATATAGATGAAAAAAAAAAAAAAAAAAAAGAGAATGAATCTGTTTTGGATAAGAACTTGTAAAGCTTTCATTTGCTTCCTTTTGTTTTGTATTTCTTTGATACGATTGTAATTTGCACCCTGAGAGCACCAGGCTGAGACGAGAGACTCATTTTAATAAACCCTACAGAGACAGAGTAACAATATGTAATTAACCCTTGGAACTTGACAAAACACTGTTTTATATCTGAAACAACCCCTTTTGAAGAAAAACCAAAATGATTCAACTTCTCTACCATCAAAATTACTGTGCCTGTAGAATCTTCTGCACAAAGACTAGATGCCAATTTGTTTTTGATGGGATTTTAGGCATAAAAAAACTACCCAAGTTTCTCAAACATTTAAAATCCAGAATCACAAAATTGCTCCATTATTTATAGCCCTACTATGCCAAAATTGAGGTCAGGAATCAGTCTTCTCACTGTCCTTCTTCCATCCCATCCAGTGCCTTGTCTGAATTTTTATTGACAGAGCTCTCTTGGTACATGCAATTCTGTATAAGTCCCAACTGACATAATTTTGGCTGGGCTGAGCAGCTTTGTTCCCATTTACTAGCTGAATGGGACAGGGAAGCTGCAAAACATGTATCTTTTTGATGAGGTCCCTTGAGTGACCCCGTCCAGAAAGCACCTTTTGGACACTCATTTACTAATATATGTCCCCACCTTGCACCTTGCCTGGCAACTCCTACATTTAAATTCATGGCTTTGGCTTTGACAGTTTTAGTCTTGGTGTTCTAAACAGTCCTTCTCTGTCACTCTGTCTTCCATCAGAAGTTTGTTTGCTGGAGCACAGACCGCAGAAGATATGTGTCCTGTGAGTTGCCAACACACTTCTTTAGCAAGAGGCCACTTTATTCAGTATTTCAACTAATAAGCTGAACTCTGAATTGAACCTCAGGTGCCTCTCACCTTTACTCGCCTTGGCTTGTGGGGCAAAAACTTCCCATAGAGGAACAAAGGAGATATGAATATGACAGTGACAGATCTAACTATAGTTATTCATCTGTCAGGGACCTCATCATCTGGAACTCCATCACTTTAGAAGCCAACAAAAGTCCTTACTGGTGCCCTTTATTTTCAAGCTTTCTAAAATCTGAGTATTTTAAAAGAAAAAAAAAAAAAAAAACATAAAATGTAGTGAGAGTAGGACTTTACTGGGGAGTATCATTTTTGGCAGCAGGCACAGTTAGCAAGCTGCAGCTGGAACTTTCAGTCTTCGAACACCTCATTTATGACACAGTCTTTCTCTGGAATAAGCCTTTTTAGCGATGTTACAGCTGTGAAGGTTGTAATTCTACAGAACCAGCACATCATAGACTCCCTCTGAAATCACCAGTTATTTCAGAGGTATAAAAGAATGCATTGGATTTCAGTGGGAATTCAATATGCTAGAAAGTTTGTGAGGAAGCCTGCTTCTTAACAAGCAGGTTTTCAAAGAGACTACTTTTACAAGGCTGGTTTGTGAACTGCTGGCTAAGCAGCCAGGTGCTGGAGTTGATTCCATATATAGCAGGTCTTAAAAATTATAACAGCACTGTATAAAAATAAGATGGGAAGAATATAAAATCTGAAGAGGAGAAAAATATCTTTCCAGACTTCAGAAAATTTTAGGGTTTGGCTAAAAGAATTATGAGATATGTCAGTAGCAACTGATCGTGTGTGGCCTCTTCGAGGAAACATATGAACATTTATGCATAAAGACTCTGGTATAAAAAACTGTCTTTTGTTACTATTCCTAATAGCAGGTAAAATCTACCAGTTGCAGAATGTAGTGGCTCTACAAAACCCATCATATGGGAAGTTCAGCACTGCTTCATCCCCCTATTCTCCTGGTAAGTAAACTTAAATTATCATCCTTATTCTATAACTATGTGTAAACAGTGAAATGTTTGCTAGGAGCAGTTCAGGAGAAAAATGCTGAACAGAGAATGCCATAAGCACATTCATAAACAATCAAAATAAAGGTCCCTCTAGGCCTGCATCATATTTTTAGAGACCAAGAGAGACAGAAAAAGCAAGGAGCCCTCCTTCTTACAGATCCTTCGAGCCCTCTACAGTAACACTCTGGCTTCCAGGAATTTCCTCCCCAAAATGAATACACAAGTCTATTTGCCTCTTTCATTATAGAAATGTGCCCCACTCTCTACATTTTCAAAAACAAAGACAGAAACATAAACTATTTAAAGAGACAGAAATATAAACTATTTAAAGTACATACTCACTGTTAATGGCATACAATACAATGGCATGATGAATTTCTGAGCTTGTTCACTACTGATTTCCTAGTATTTCCTACCTCTGATTTGTCTTTTTATTTGCTCAGTAGTGAATAGCTTACAAGAATTTTTTTCTGCCTTTACAATATCTCTTTGTGCTCTAAGAAACTACTTTAGAGCCTTAGTTTTATTTAACTACTGAGGATTTGAGGATTTTTTCCTTGGGTATTTTTCCTCATCAACTGACACAGAAATTCTGCTTCTGTGGAAAATTTCATCTGGGCTTGACTTGACTTCCACTGAAATCAAGGAGAGGTTGAACATTAAACACAGCTTGTGTTGTGATGGTTAACATGTCAAACCAGGTGTCAGTCGAAGAGAAAATCCTTCTCTCTTATACCACAAGGAAGATGACAGAGAAGCCAATAAACAGCTGGGAAGTTCATATCAGGCAGAGGATGATACTATAGCGATAACAACAACAATACCAAAGTATAATCATCTTTTTGAATCTAAAGGCAAGTACCTTTCTAAGAGCCATTTAGTGGATTATCGTAAAATCCTCAGTATCAGCATGTAGGTCAGTTAATCCAGGATTGGGGAAAGTCCCCAGGCAAAAGAAGAAAAAGAACATCCAAAAAAAAGGAAAGAAAGAGAGTAACAGAGAACTGTAGAGGCAGAGCTGTGAGTACATAAGCATACACAGGGACATACATCTCCTCTCTGCTCACAGAGCAAAACAACTTCACCTCACACCTTATTTGAACCAACAAAAGCAAATCTGATCTGAGAGGCATTCTGCAGCAGGAATAAAAAAAAAATGATAATTGAAAGTTTATTACTTAATGTTTGGAAAAGCTCTTTCCCATGGCAATTTGATTAATACCTTGACTTTTCTGCCCATCATAACCTCAGATGTTTATTGCCTCATTTGCTATAACAAACGTTCAGTTATCATTCAGCTACCAAGCCTATATTTAACAGACTGTACAGAGGGAATGTTGCCACAGGAGAAAAAAGTGAAGAGATGGGACTGGAAGTTCAGGTGGTAGGAGATACAATGGCTTTCCAGAGAACTGCACACATCTTACACAAGAAAAGCTGCCTAATTTAAGCAGAAATCCTGCTTCAACAGTCTTGGGGAAGCAGAGGATCCTTTCTTCTGATAAAGACTCTCACTCTTTCCCAGCTATAGTGAGAGCAGAGACACATGTCTCCACAAAATACCATAGGGCAGCCAGAAGAAATCATCATGGGTCAAGTCACTTGCACTGTTGAAATTACGTATTTATTGCTTTATTTACTGCAAGCCAGTTCTTGCTTAAACAAGGTGAATGTAAACAGCAGCACTTTGCAATCAAAGAAGAATTAGGGGGAGAAAAAATACCCAGTATCAACATGGACTGTAAGCCTCCACAACAGTGAGATTTTTATGGCCAAAAGGATCAACAGAACTCTTGTAGCAACTCACTGTGTGTCCTCCCTTTGGTTAATGCAGGCTGACACTGTCACCAGTTTGAACTCTCTTTGCTGTGATGAATTAATTGCTTGGAGGCACAGGGGTATGGTCAGTACCGCCATGGTGGAGCAGGACATGGTTCTCCTCCTCTATGCAGGGCACCAAGGCAATCCTGTCCCCAGCCAGCGAAGCAAAATACTTACTACAATGTTGAGGACATTTTGAAGAAGAGATGGAGAGATATCTGATGCTCAGTTGAGAACAACGGGGAAAAAATTACCATCAGAGGACAGATCCAGTGTCTGTAAGATCGGGTATCTCACTCATTGCAACTCGCTCCATTCGCCAGATATTTGTGATCACCAGGTATATGTGCAATCTGCATGATGAGACACAACCTGCCCTCCTTGCAGACTGTCTGTGAATGCAGGTGATGATTATGAGGCAAACCTGCCCCAAGTCATCTCTGTGACATAGTAACACCCATGGCACCCATCTGGGCAGCACCCGCAACTATTGCACCTTCCACATATAGAGAGGTTTCATCTTTTTTAAAGAAAATTAAACAGAAAAAATTCCCAAGCCAATAAAAAAGAACCTGAAATTTCCGACAGAAAGCAGATAATACTCATGAAAGGGGTGTGGGGGGGAAATACACAGAAGATGATTGTAGTGTAAAGCATCAGTCCTGCTGTTTTCAAAGTCTCCTTTGGTGCTTGGGTACTTCCAGAAGCTGAGGAAAGATCAAAGGACCCCAAATAGACCAATGGATTATAATGTCCTATGGAGACGGTATTAGGAGTTTATTCTTTGGTCTGCATTTCTCTGATATTATTCTAATTAGCTATATTATGATGGTGGTGCCTAGAGGCTCAATTATTTCATTTCACCAGGGATGGCTGCTGTATTAAATGTTAAACAGTACGCTTTAAATATTTACCAAAGTTGTTAAGAACCTGCAATGAGATGCCAAGGGATGCCAAGACCCTTCATATCAATAGGAAGGATTCAACTGATTTTAACAAAGTTCTGCTTGTTTTATTATCCATCCAAATTCCAAAACTGAAAGGGAAATACTAACCTGTCTTACTTTGTAGTAACTCTCTAACCTGAAGGAATTTGTGATGTGTTTTCTTCTATTTATTTTATTTACACATTTAACATTTCAGTGATAAATTCCATACCCTGGATTAACAGAAGGGAGAGGACAAAGACAAAAAAGAAGAAAAGGCGACAATGTGATTTTTTTCCGAATATTTTTCTCTTTTCTTGAAATTCCAGATCTCTCATGCAACAGGATAAAGAAATGTACATCTTCTATTGCACAAAGGCAAAACAGGAAAAAAAAAAAATAAAACAAACAAAAAACAACTTTCAAAGTTTTAAAAGAAAATTATGAAAAACACAGTATTATTTAATACTGCAGATCAAAACCAAGTTGCAAATAACAGAAATGTTTATATATTTATATGTATATACTTCGACCAAATATTTGACCAGGTACCCAGAGAGGCTGTGGGATCTCCATCTGTGAAGATACTCAGAGTTCATCTAGACAAGGCCTTGAGCAACCTGACCTAACTTCAGAGGTGGTTCTGATTTAAGCAGGGATTCTGTCTAACTGATTTATAGAAGTCATTTTAATTAAGTCTATGATTCTATATATATAAATCATAAATTATTTTGGAGGACCTTCAGTGAAATCACAAAAGATGGAGTAAACCTCCAGGAAGCATTTGATCAATCCTTCCTGCAGGACCAAATTTCTCTGTTTATTTAGAGATGCAAGTAAAGAAAGCAACAGATGCAAGCCCATGGCTGAATGGGGACCCTGAGCAGTTCCCCTGACCAGACCACAGTGTTCATAGATTAGATCCAGACAAAGGAATATTAGGTCATTCTTCATAGATTAGATTTTTGAATCAGAACCAATGCTGAATTTTGAAGTTTCCTGTGACAGACTTTCAGTGGAGCAATCTTTGGAAATTTTTTTTTTTATTATTATTATTATTTTTGAGAGATACAGAATATTTGTTGTTGTTTTGAAGTGAAAAGAAACCTCTAATACCCATTGTTTTGAAATAGATGATTTTGGCATTGCTGATGTGTTTCAGTAGCTTTCAGTTCTGTTGTTTATTTTTGCCACTCAAAATTTCATCACAATTAACACCTTCTTGTGAAATTACTAGCTTTGTTTGATAAAACCAGCATTTTCTGATAAGAAAATATTTCATCACTGTTTTTTCCTCCAGCTTTATCTATGATATTTTTTCAGCATATTTTTGATGGGTTTACCCTGGCTGGAAATTAGGTAACCACCTAAGCTTCTCTATCACTCCCCTCCTCAGCTAGAAAAGGGGGATAAAATAACATGGTAGGCTCATGGTTCGAGATAAGGACAGGAAGATGACTCACCAATTACCATTGTGGACAAAACAGACTTGGGGAAATTAGTTTAATTTACTACCAATCAAATCAGAGTAGGATAATTAGAAAATAAAAACTAAATATTTAAACACCTTCCCCCTACCCCTCCCTTCTTCCCAGGTTTAACTTTACTCCCAATCTCTCTACCTCCTCCCTCGCAGTGGCACAGTGCAGTCAGTTCATCTCACATTATCTCTGCTGCTCCTTCCTCCTCTGTGGGAGGACTCCTCACACTCTTCCCCTGCTCCAGCTTGGGGTCCCTCCCACAGGAGACAGTCTTCCACAAACATTTCCAATATAGGTCCTTCCCAATAGCTGCAGTTCTTCATGAACAGCTCCAGTATGTGTCCCTTCCACAGGGTGCGGTCCTTCAGGAACAGACTTCTCCAGCATGGGTCCCCCACAGGATCACAAGTCCTGCCAGCAAACTTGATCCAGCGTGGGCTTCTCTTCCCACAAAGCCACAGGTCCTGAAAGGAGCCTGCTCCAACATGGGCTTCCCATGGGGTCACAGCCTCCTTCTGGCATTCCCCTGCTCTGGTATGGGGTTCTCCATGGGCTGCAGGTGGATATATGCTCCACCACATGCCTCCACATGCTACATGGAGACAACCTGCCTCATCATGGTCTTCATGGCCTGCAGGTGAATCTCTGCTCCAGCACCTGGAACACCTCCTCCCCCTCCTTCTCCACTGACCTTGGTGTCTGCAGAGTTGTTTGTCTTCACATATTCTCATTCCTCTCTCTGGCTGCAGGTTGTTGAGCAATTTGAGTTTTTTTTCTTCTTAAATACATTATCACAGAGGTACTACCACCATTGCTGATGGGCTCAACCTTGGCCAGTGGCAGGTCCATCTTGGAGCTGGATGGTATTGGCTCTGTGGGACACAGGAGAAACTTCTAGCAGCTTCTCACAGAAGCCACTCCTGTATCCCCCTCTGCTACCAAAACCTTGTCATACAAACCCAATACAACATTCTATTCCCTGCACAGTAACTGTGATATCACTGTGCCATGGGCACTAATAAGAACGAAAATAAACTAAGGACAAAATGCTAATCTAGCCTGAAGCACTGTAATTGGAGGGAAGACAATAGAGCTATACTCAATTATACATACGAAGGGTCAAACCTACAATATAATTTACAAGATGTGTCGCAACACCTCAAAAACTGTCACTTTTATCTATTAAAGAAGACTCATCTTCTTACTCAACTCTGCAGAGTCATACCTCACTTATTTCCCTCTCTGTTTTTTTAAATATTTCTGTTCGTATGCTATTTTAACATCAACATTCTCAAACTAATTTATTGAGCTTTCTTGGTTCACAGATGAGGAACTGGGTAGGTCTGATAGAACTGAGTATTCAGCAGCTGAAGTGATTCTTTATGGTGTTAACCTCCATGTTATCCTGATTAATATAGGCAAAGCCACAGACCTACGCCTGCTGATGGAAGCAATTGGTCTGGTACAATTTTAGCCTAACAAAGGTGTCACTGAGAGCATCCAGGATTTACAAAAAAGGTAGATTAATTCCTTGACATCAAAGTTCTGTTCTCTTTTTCTGCAACAAGGAACTTCTCTGCAACAACATGCTCTGTCCACAGAGCATAAATAACCAAGGATACAGCATAAATAACCAAGGATCACCTCACAAGACCAAATTAATTACATCAGCTAAAATACTTATCTTAGATTACAGTGGGCATAAGCTGCAGCAAAGAAAATTATGATCAGAGGTAAAGAAAATATTTTTCACTCTGCAAGTGGTTGCACGCTGGGAACTTAGCCAGATAGGTGATGGAATCTCCATCTCTGGAGATATTTAAAACTCAACAGGACACAGCCCTGTGCAAGCTAGTATACCTTCAGAGGTGCCCCTGATTTGGGCAGCAGTTGGACTTGATCACCTCCAGAGGTCCCTTCCAACACAAATTAGTCCTTAATTATATGATGAAATTTTGCAGTCCTTTGCAGCTGCACCATGTTAACAGACAGTTTAAGCTAATCATGATGCACATTTAAACTGACTGTAAATCTACAGCATGAGGATGATCCTCTCCCAAGAGACATAGCTAAATCAGGACATTTAAGACTACACATCTATGTTGTTACAACAGAAAGAATAAAAGAGGAAAGGGTACCATGAAGTGCCAGATTTTCTAGCATATGTAGAGAAATGTCATCAACTGTAGAGAAACTCATCAACTGTAGAGAAAGTCATCAACAGAGTTATAGTAGCCCTTTCTTCAGGAGCAAGAATATTTCAGAGCAAATATTCAATGCATAACTCAGCAGTCATAACTGTAAGAAAAAAATCTCCAAGTGTTACACAAAGGCTATCAGGTCCACCTCCTTGATGTCCTTTCCTTATGCCCCAGGACTCTGCAGCATCAAGATTACAACATGAGAACAATCAGACAAACAAGATGGGCTATAGGTACTATCTCAAGAGGGAAGTAGGTGGAAACTCTGCAGTTCTCTGAGCTTTCATAGCAGGCCCCTGGCAAACACCTACACAGAGTTGCCCACAACTGTGAGACTCACAGCTTGTACCGCCTTACCCGAATCCTCAGTGCTTCTCGATCCTGCAGGCCTGGGTATAGAAGGGTAAATGAAGGAGTGCACATGAAGAGAGCAGAAGGAAGAGGAGCCCAGGATAGAGATGAGCACTATAGGCTGGTGGTACAACAAGCTTGGGGGTCTTTGTCCTGTGAGGTCCAGGGGTCAAGATATGAAGGTGATGGATTGGAGGATGCCGAAGCCAAGGTACCCTTATTATTCCTTGCCTCATATTGACAATGAAACCACAGTACAAAGTTAGTGTAAGAGCCGGAATGGAAGAAATGAGACTGAAAGACTTGATGACATTGATATGAGGCAGACTAGAGAAAAAGACCATCAGGTTTGCAAACTTAAATGCATACCTGTGATCATATACTGCAGAAATATGTGGAGTGATTAATAGTCAGAGAGGGTCAGCCATATCTGAAAAGCTTTTCCAGACCATTAAATCACTTTCCACATTTACATTTTAAGCCTCATTTAAAGAACACTGAAAGAAAGTGAAACCTGAAAATACTGACTAGTAGCTGTCATCTCCTTACTTGGAAAAACTTTGTTTTAAAACTGTAGGAAAACATTAGCTCTGAAATCAAAACAAAGAGAAAATGTGTTAATTGTAAATGTATTGTTTTCTCCACTACTAACATCCATAGGCTGGTCTTTACAATGGAAAGATCAAAACATTTTCCTGGGTCCTCTCTAATGTTTGTGTTGTGAAAGAGATGAACAAGGAGAAGGGTTCTAAAGAAGGAAGAACTAGAAGACTGGAAGAGGGTACAAGCTTAATTGCTGGGTAATATAAAGATCAACCCAAATGAAAATGCTGTTCCTCTTGTTACCCTATCCTTCACCAGTCAAAATACATATAGGAATAAATATGAAACATATATAAATATTTTTAAAATTCTAGGTGAAACTTTTTTTCACTTCTTCAGAGCAGTTTTACTAAAAGCAAGAGACTTATTTAATAAAAAATAGAAGAAAATTAGATCTGTGTCACTCCTCATCCCAGTGGCTAGGTCACCCCCAAGAGTCAGAGTGCTGACCTTTTCATACTCCATCTTCTCAAACCAAAACAGGGAGGCCAGTACTCGCTGTCCACACAGCCCTGTAATCAAGGGGAAATTCTAAGACATTTCATCTCGACTTTTGCCCAGTGGATGTGTTCCAATGTGTTCAAATAATTAAAAACTTGATTAGTCAGAGAAAACTTGTCTACTACTGAGGGCTAAAGAATTTGGGAGCAAGAGATATTGGCTCCAACCACGTTGTCACTAAAGTTTAATTTTTTAAAATACAAATGAGGATAATTTAAATAAAGCAAGAAAGACCCATTCTAAAACTGAAAACTCTCTACAACACTGGAAAACCTCTCTCCTGGGAAATGGCATATTAATATCTGCTTCAGATAGTCTTCTCTAGTGATCAAACCACCTGAATAGAGGATTTAAAATTCCTAAAATCTCATGGATGGCAGTTGAGCTTTGATGTTACTTAACTCTAAATGTGAGGGGAGACGTGGGGGCTGCAGCTGCAACAGCACTGCAGGCAAATCAGAGTTTTTCTGAAGTCTCTTTGCTCACCTCTCCTTTAAAAAGCTTCTGAACACCTGCAGCTCACATTAACTGCAATTTGTAGAAGCCCAGATAGTCTGGAAATAAGCCCTTATGCCCAAACCACAAAGTACATTAAAATGAAGCACACTGGTACTTTAGCATCAGCAAGTTACTAATAATCTAAGTAACTAATAATTACTGATAACCACCTGTATACAGCCTGCCTGAGAGTCTTCCATTACTAAAGTATGAATGTGCCAAGCAAGCAAATGCCTAACCCTTTCAACACCTCATTTAGCTCAATACACTATCTGCACATCTGTTTTTTCAAATAGCTATTAAACAAATTATATTGTGGTATATCCTTCTTTTGAAACAACCCACCAATTGACTCCCATCCCTCTGTATAATTTTTGTGCCAGGAAGAGATTTAAATACCAATATAGCCGTTTCAGGAGCTAATCACTGTTGCTAAGAGGACATCAACACAACTGTTAGCCAGCCGCAGTCATGGTAGAGATTAACGTTTCAATGGAATTTTGTCTAGCTTCATAGTCTAAATCGAGGGAACAATAGAAGCTATTTTCTTTTATTGTTAAAATCTTCCATTAGTAATTCAGAGTCATTTAGTCAGCTGAACTGGTATTTGTTCTAAACACAACCACCAATGAGCTGTTTTAGTGCAGTCAATATATCACCATTTTTCTCATTTAGGAAATAAAATATGATTTTCAAAGTAGAACACAAGCACTCATGTTCATTATAACAGGCATGTAACTGGCAGCCTAACAAATGTGTAAGCACATAAATTCTAACACACACAAGACTACTATGTGTGCAGAGAAACATTATGGTGCATAAATTTCCATCCTGAGTAGTGTGTACCAGCACATGACAAATTTTCAAAATTTCATCATGTAAATTTACTTGTTGTATGTATCCCCAGCTGCCAAGGTTCTTCAGCAATGCATTTTGATATTGTTTTAAGAAGAACACTCTGCAGCTTTAGATTTGTACAGTAAAGTGTTTACTCATTTACCTGAGCTAAAAGCATCTGTGGCATGGTCAGGAGGCAATAACTTTCCATCAGGAATTTTAAACATGAGTTTTCCTGTCAACACTAACCAATGGACATTAAAGTGTTAAGACTTGTAGACTGCAGGGCAAAGTGCTGAACTTGCTTTTTCTTGAACGAAGCAAATATGGCCTCATTAAGGGCAAATAGTGCCTGACAAATTTGGTGGCCTTCTATGATGGGGTTACCTTGTTTGTGGTTAGGGGAAGAGCAACTGATATCATCTACCTGAACTTCTGCAAAGAAATGGACACTGTCCCACATGACATCCTCATCTCTAAATTGGAGAGACATGATTTTGACAGGTGGATCACTCAGTGGATAAGGAATTGGCTGGATGGTTGAACTCAAAGAGTGGCGATCAACAGCTCGATGTCCAAGTGGGGAGCAGTGATGAGTGGCATTCCTCACCAGTTCGTATTCAGACTGGTGCTGTTTAACATTTTTGTGGGATTGACTGCATCCTTAGCAAGTTCACCAATGAAACCAAGCTGTGTGGTGCAGTTGACATGCTGGAAGGAAGGGATGCCATCCACAGGGACCTTGACAGGCTTGAGAGGTGGGTCCATTCTAACCTCATGAAGTTCAACAAGGTCAAGAGCAAGGTCCTGCACTTGGATCAGGGCGATCCCAAGCACACATACAGGCTGGGTGAAGAGTGGATTGAGAGCATCCCTAACATGGACTTGGGGGTGTTAGTGGGTGGAAAATTGAATATGAGCCAACAATGTGTGTTCACAGCCTAGAAAGCCAGCTGTATACTGGGTTGCATCAAGAGAAGTGTGGCTAGCAAGTCAAGGGAGGGGATTCTCCCCCTCTACTCTGCTCTCATGAGACCCCACCTGGAGTACTGTGTCCAACTCTGGGATCCCCAGCATAAAAAAATACATGGAGCTGCTTGAGTGGGTCCAGAGGAGGGCCACGAAGATGATCAGGGGTCTGAAGAACCTCCTGTATGAGGCTGAGAGAGTTCAGGTTGTTCATCCTGGAGAACAGAAGGCTCTGGGGAGACCTTTTAGTGGCCTTTCACTACCTAAAGGGGGCCTGCAGGAAAGGTGGGGAGGGACTCTTTATCAGAGTGTTGTGATAGGATGAGAGGTAACAGTTTTAAACTGAAAGAGAGTAGATTTGGATTGGAGATAAGGAAGAAATTATTTCCTGTGAGAGTGGTGAGGCACTCGAACAGGTTTCCCAGCGAAGTTGTAGCTGCCTGCTCCCTGGAAGGGTTCAAGGCCAGGTTGGATGGGTCTTTGAGCAACCTGGTCTGGTGGAAGGTGTTCCTGCCCATGGCACAGTACTTGGAATGAGATGCTCTTTAAGGTCCTTTCTAACCCAAACCATTTTATGATTTTATGATCATGTGGTTCACTGATATGTGAAAGCTTCTGTTTTAATACCGTAATGATCTATGATATAAAAACTTTCTGCTTAGTAAATTACTTAACATTGTGTACTGCTTGGGGAGCATTTATTTAAAATGAAATATTTCTTAGAAAGGAAATAAGACAAAGAGAAATTTATTTCTTTTATTGAAGGTCAAGAAGAATAAAGGAAAACCTGAAAACACACAAGGTGTCATTTGATATGTGGATGATTCCCTCATTTGTGAATTTAGGTATATAATCTGCAGCCACCTATTGAATAATATTACCACTGAGCTCAAAAGGGAGCAATGGATGTCAGAGTAGGATATAAATCGGGGAATGGATAAAGTCTCAAAATTCTTATAAGAAAATATCTACCGACAAGATTAGAGGAGAATATCTTTTTTTTCCTTTTTCTGAGGTGCTGACTATGCTGTTATTGTTGTTTCTTTGTTTAATTGTTTAATTACCATTTGAAGATTAAATAACCAGACATTTGGTTTATTGGGAAACAAAAAAACTTTAGAAAAGGAAACGAAAATAAACATTTCCATGGTCAACACTATACCTGGGAAACTGTTGTTAATTTTGGAGGATTTTCAATAAAAGCATTCCAATTTTTAAGTCTTATTTAATTTTTTTCTGTTGCCACATCAAAGATGGAAATAAGCAACCACTTCAATGAATAGAAAATTTAAATACTAAAAAGATATGTAAAAAAAAATACATGATGTGATCAAATTTTAATAAATTTCTTTTTTTTCCCTTCTTAACTTTCAGCCCAGAGCTCCTTTATACTTTTTTTACCACCATGGTAGAAATATTCTCAGGAAAATGTATGACTTCAGAAGGCAAGGACAGGTTCAGAACAAGAGAGACAGGAGGCTGTACATCCATTCTAGACAAACTGGTGTCACACAATAAAGGTACCACATGAAAACAGAAGATTTTAAAGGAACTGACTGAAGTCCTTTCAACCTTTCCTGACGTATGAACATGATTTTTTAAATGACAGAAAAATTGTTAGTCATCCAAAATCAACAAGCCATGAAAGCAGACTATAGGACATGTGAATATTGGCCCAACCTGAACTTCAGGAATAAGACGTGTAAGATATGAAAGATATCATCCTCCTTCAACTATGATACACATGAAAATTGACCTTAGGGGCTGCATTTTGTTGACCTGCATATATATGGCACAATCTGGATGGAGCAAATGATGCCTCTTGGTTTGATGAGTCAGAAAAAACAAAAACAAAACAAAACAAAACAAAACAAAAAGGTGAATTCTTCCAGTGCATTATTTTGGATGTGAGCAATCACTATTCAGTCCTAGACTGCATCTGATCTAGCAACCTCAAACTGAATAATCCACTATTGATGCTTCAATCAGGACTTCACTAAAGAAAGCTGAGGATTATACCAGACACTAGGTACTATGTCAACCTGGCATACAAATATGGTGATATATATCTAGACATTTAACCAGCAAAGATGAAAGCTGAAACACCAGGGAGCTGTCTTGAATTTGAAGTACCCAGTGTAATTCAGTTTTAGGTAAATTCATAATTAAATTCTTAATCTTGCTATACCCGGTTGACAGCTGAAAGCAATGACGCAAGTCCTGCCGCTCCTTCCTAGTGATTTTCACACTAAATTATATAAATTCATTACATTTTAAAACATACAAAATTCCTCCTGAGTGGAGTAAGTGTATTATTACACCTTACTGCAGCAAGAAGTATACATGGGAGGTATCTGCATGCTGTACTTTGTGAAGTCTGTCTTCATTCTTCTGTGCCTGTCAACATCCCAGAATGTTTTGTCACTACAAAAAGGTGGTTAAATGTTTTAATAAGAAACAGTATTTTCTTTTTCCGTCCTCAGGAGGGAGAGGAAATAGCTGAGTATTTAAAGACTGCAAGTAAGTTATGAAGATATATCAGCACTGAAGGAATTGCTTAGTCAAGAGATCACAGACACTGGAAGACAAGAAACTTCATGGCTGATGCTGATATTTATTCAAAATATATTTATTTCAAACTGAAAGAAAACTACCAACACATGTGCATGCATACACAAAGACACATGCACAAAATTACACACATATGTTGATTTATATAATAAGAATGAAGGACAATTCTTTATGTAATTTCCATGCTTGTTGCTTGGACGATATCTAATGGGAAAATCTAAATGTCTAGAAGACCACATTCTTCTTGTCTGAGTATGGCTAACAATCCCTGCATTAGGCCTGATAATAGTAGGGTTTTATTTCACATCTGAGCACATCCTCTGACACAAAGTGTCTGAAGATATCCCAAGTGCTTATTTGAAGCATAGAGAGATGGTGAATGAAGGTTTGTACAATCATGCCAAGTGCATGTCAACATTGAAAAGCAGACTGTGCAGCTTTAAGAGTGGTTTTTGTCATTTGTGTTGAAAATGCTCCAAACTGCAGCCAGTCACTATGCTGTTGTCTCATCTCTCACTTCACCGAGCTTTAGCACTTGCCACTGAGGGAGCACCCTTTTAAATTCTGGCTCAAATCCAAAATCAAAACGGGCGCCCTCAAGTTTAATGATCCTGACAAAGATGAACAATGTTGAAACAAGTTACAGAAGCAAAACCATTGAGAAATCAAATTACTTCTCTACTAAGGCCTGGGCTTCTGCAGCAATCAGAATCCAGTCAGAACTGGATTCACTGCCTTTCACTTACAATAATTGATCAAAACCAGCAGAAATTGTTATTAGTACTCCAGAGTCACAGAGGAATTTTCTGGATTTGGACTTCTTTTTTAATTTTTCAGTTTAGTTGTTGTTAGTAGGCATTCATATCACTGAATTAGAGAAAGAACGTTAAAAGAAAATATTTCTTACAGACAGAACAGTGAAACTTATGTCAACCCTTTCCTGCTTCTGGAAGGTCACTTTGTGGTTTTCTGCTGAAAAATTCCTCTCTTACACATATAAGATCTTTTATTCCATAGAGTTCAAAGAGATCAGAAGATCTGTCTAACAAACTATGTTTTTCATCATCATTAGATGATCTCCAAGGTGTCATGTAGTTGTCTGATGCTACTGAAGACTGAAATGTTTCAACTATTCTTGGACAGAAGATAAATTGTATATGCGTAAGGTTGGTTGCCTGATGTCTCTGAAGATATATGTTTCACTATTCTGTATAATTTGGACTTTCTATGGTTTATATACAGAATTACCACATTTTCATAGCTCATCTGAGAAGAAATTAAATTAATATCTGTCCATCACCTGCCAGTATAAAGTGGATTTTCATATAGAACCAGGGGTAACTTGGCACTCTTGGATGTTGCTAAGATCTCAGAATGAATTAAATAGCCTCATTTCCAACCAAAGAAAACAACATAAGGGCTTAAAACGCCTATGAACTCTAAAAGAATTTTCATTTGTCTGTGAGTTTTGCCTCTGTTTTCCTCATAGTCACTTCAGCCAGTGTAGTCAAGAGATAGAGCATCAATATAAGCATCATTTTTATTTGTTAAACATTAGTGAATGTTTTATTCATTAAACACTTTGAAGAAATTACCTGATCTAATTAGCTCTTGGATCTCTCCACCATTTGTTTCTTGTCTGGATCCACAGCAAACATGATCAGATCTTCATATCTGTGCTTGATGTTGTTCCGGTGTTCTTTGCAAAACCTCATTTCACAGTCCCACTCTTTCATAGATACTTGTCCAATATAAAATAGCCTGGCACCCTGCTCTCACCTCAAGGTGGAAGAATGATTCAATGAACACCGTACAACATTGTAATACAAGAAATCTGAATTTGATTCTGTGTTGTGCCACATTTTATAGCTGACTTTGGATGAGTCATTTAGTTTCTTGTTTCTACTCCCTTTATGGGAAAAAAAAAAAAAAAAACAAAAACAACAAAACCAAAACCAAAAACAAACAAACAAACAAACACAATACAAAAGCAAAACAAACAAACAAAAATAACCTCAAACCTACAGAATAAATAGCACTCACTAGGCTCAAAGGCTACAATGAAATGCTCAGGCATGAGTGCTACACATCCCAGGAAAGTACTTCAGATGATACTGGTTTTCTCATGTTATTTCAAACATTTACTTTTTTCTCCAGCACACCAGACAACTTGTGCTCCAGCAGCTTGCTGGCAGTGAACTGCTTTCCACAAATGCCCACCAACCATTCCTACCCCATGCCATAACTGCTTTCTTTAGGTCATATTTAACAAGAAAACTTTGGAATTGGCAAAGTGGAAACCTGGATGAAGGGCTTGGACAATTGTAAGAAACTGAAGCAATTGATGTCTCAAACCTTCCTTGACACAGAAAACCTCAAGGGCAAATTGTGGCCTTTGTGATTAGTCTGAGGAAGGTTGCCCAAGGAAGTTCAGAGTGTATCCAAGGATGCACGGCTTCACTCCCTTGAAGCTGCATTGACAAATTCCTTAGATAAGCCTCAAAGGAGGGAAACGTAGACTGAGTGAAACCATATGTTCAGGTTAAAAGACTAGTAAGAGAGATAAATAACCATCACCAGATGGAACTAAGCAAAAACTGAGGAAAAAATAATGAGGGGAGAAGGGAGGGAGCACGACCACCAACTCAATGGGACAAGGGGGTTGGTGCACCCCATTCCACTTCAATGTGTATGCAAAACCCACGTTATACCCTTTCTTCATGTCTCATGGAAATAAGATCATGGAATACCTGCCTCTCTTTGTCTAGTATGTTAAAAAGTTGATAAGATGAACTAAAAGGTGACAGAAAACTTTGCTGTGTGCCCCCACCACCCAAGATAATCAGACCTGAGACAATGCTGGAACCTGGGTGGTGAACCAGACTTTTTCTCTCTCTCTTCCTCTCCTTTCCTTTTCTTTTCTTTCCTATAGATTTATCAATACTTACTATCCTTTTCCAAGTTTAAGTTGTTTCTACCACAAGTAAAACATTTTAACCAGTCATTTGGTGTTGTTTCATCTTAATTTAAACCAATGGGATCACAGAATATTTACAATGCCCTGTGCTCCCAGTTCAGGTTGTAACGACAATGACTATCAACCTGCATTTACTGCAGGTTTACAACTTACTGCAGTCTCATGATTTTTTTTTTCTAGACCTGAAATCTCTCCTTGAATAATTTTGAAACTAATTGCATAGCACTGATTACAGGCAGAGAATTAGAATCTTTCAAAATCTTTAATGTTTCAATCAACTATCCTTTAATTCTTAGTCAAATATATCTAAAACACTGCACATAGCATGACTGTTTATGGGAGCAACTAGGACCTGGTCAGTTTATCACTTCAGAGACAGATCTACACTGGGATCTTCACACTATTCTCTGTTACAACTGTAGCTTTTAAATAACTTCTGTCTAGCAACACATCCAAACAACAAAGAATTTTACAAAAGAAGATTCTAAATAAAACAGTTGAAGATCATTTTAAAGGTTAAATATGGTAAATTTTAGTGAAGAATGATCAGAACAGAATGGATTAATTCTGCACTGGTTTATATCCATACAACCTGACCAACTCTGGTAAAAAGGGATGAAAAGCAGAACTTGATTATTTTAAAAGATAGGGAACTGAGATTGCCTTATGAAAAAGGCAGGTTCAGTGTCTCTGTAACAATACACAATGAGTTTGAGCAACAGTAGTTTCAAAGAAGGGTCACAATCTTCTTTCCCATTAAGTGCTTTCAGATGTAAAAATGCATCAGTCTCTCAAAAAAAAAAATCTGAACATGTATATGCAGTGCTGTATCTGTAGTGCACATTACATGTAACAGAGTAGGATCTATATTAAAACAGAGTTGCCATCCCAGGAAAGGTATGATTCTCCAGTGGGGTACATCCAAGTCATCTGTGCACTTCAGGATCTTGCTTTCTTTATAACATCTGAGTGAAGTGTCACAGATCAAGGAGGCTTTGGTAGACAGACACAGGAATGTTACTGGGCCTTGGATCAAATGATGCAAGCCATAGGTACTACAGAAAAGCCATTTATTAAATCCTGGATCTTTATATTAATATGTGAAAATATTTGACATTATTATTATTATTATTAACTAATTTCCTGAGTGTATTCAAACATCACATCAAAAAAGTCAGCAGGTAAAGTGCTTTTAAAGTTATATAAATCACAAATCATATTTGTTAACTTAGCTGACCCTAATATGGTAATTAATATAGAATTAATCTCTTTTGAGGAGATATAAAACATATGAAATCAAGACAATCTGGAATCCAGCCCAGCAAAAGGGTTATATAAAGAGGATGTACTGAACCATTTAGTCAACAACTTTGCAATAATCTTTTAAAAGAACATTCTAAATGCTACATTTCAAAGTGCTAGAATAAACTAAAAGCTTGAGGACTTCATTCCTAACCTTACAAAGAAGAATCTTAATTACATCTTCAGAGTTAGATAATTCCATATGCATAAATATTTTTCACAGGTTAATGATCCTTTTTGCTAAAGGGTTTTGTCAGCTAGGAAGATTCATTCCTTTAAATGAAAAAAAAAAAAAAAAAAAAAAAACCAAAAACCACCCAGACAGATGCTGTCAGTCTTACTGTAATGGCTAGGAACAAACCTGGCAAGAGCATCTAGCAGCCAAATCATTGACTCAGCCTCTCTAGCAAAAAACTGCAACTAGAAGTTGGAGAATAGACACAAACTATTGGAAAAAGAGAAGCATAACCTGGTTTTAAAAATAAAAACAACATGAAGGGGAATAAATTCAGGAAGAAATGAGAGCAACGAGCAAAAGAAGAAGGATTAAGGAGAGAAAAGTGTCCTCTACAGGAGGACCCACAACCTCACACAGAAAACTCATAATCTCAAAAACAATGAAAACTAAGTAGGTAATTGCTAGTCACCACCCTCCATAACTTCCATGTACTTTTCTGCCAGGGAAGAGGGCTCACCCCTTGTTTCTTTGCAAACCTTGGAGCTTCAATGTCTTTGAGGCTCCAAAAATTCTGAAATTTGATCTTGAAATGAGCACGAATAAGCTATGAAAGATACTCAGATGAAGATGAAGTCTAAAAGTATCACACTGCAGGACTGTTTTACCAGGAAGAATGCAATTGTGTGAACAGCATCAAATTGACAGGGCACCATCCATACCCACTTGCTTTAGGAACCTTTGTAATTCAAAGCTGTGATTCACAAAACACATTGGTGATGGTCCAAAAACAAGGGAAGGAGATTTTCAAAGAGGAATAATTGCTTTCTCCTAGTGCCTCATAGGTCAAATGGACATAAAGGAAGTCTATGTCTTTCAAGAGATATATGGTTGCATCCTTCACAAGGCAACTGGTGATTTTTAATCTCCCCATTTTATTAACCTAAATCAGCATGGACCAATTAGACAACACAAGAGGGAAGCATAAGAAAACTATTAGACAGAGAAACTGCCCTTTCTTGCCAACAGTGTAAATATACTCCCATCATCACTCATAGAGGCTAAACACATATCTCAATCCAAAAAAAAAGTCTAAGCAAAGTTTTCTAAGGAAGCCCTAAAGATGTCCAAATATGATAAATACATTTAAATAAGTGCATTTGCATTTTAAAACTTGTAGATTTTGTAAAAGAGGAACAGAATTTGGAGCTTTATTAGACACTGAACAATTCTCTTGTCATTTACATTTCTTCTTTGCCCTCAGCAAGCAACTCTTCCCTTTGCCTGTTCGTACAGCTTTGGCACTAGGGGTCCATCATTTAACTCTCAAGGCTCTGACAGATGAACATATTTAGTCTTATAAATAGAAAAACATTTGCGTCAAACACTACACTATGTTAATTCCCTAAACTGCCGTATTTTCATTACTCGTTATAAAACATCCCTTTTTCCTCTTCATCAGGGAATGATCTCTTGTGTAAAGGAGACAAATGTGGTTAACAGTCTAATTAATCCTCACATTAGATCATATTTTCTTAGAAGGAAATACTTAAACCTGTAGAAGGCAAAGAAAGAATATCAATAAAATGGAAGCTCCCCTTCCCTGAAAAGACAGTTCACATTTTCCGTCCACTTATAGTCCCTCTAATTGCAATACTTCAGACATTATTACTTTCATCCGTAGCATTTCCATTTCTATTCCCATTTCTCAGGAGGAGCTTGCAAATACGATAGTTCTCCGCCTGTTAAGCCACACCCTCACCATAATGGATTCCCATACAAACAGAAGAAGCTTCTTTGCTCCCATGACTGGACAAATGTGCCTTCACTCTTCTGTTGTCCCCAAGTCATCTTCCACAATATAGGAATTAAACTGCAGCACTGAATAAACTTTACAATACAAGCATTCATAATGAGAGGTCTCAGTGTCCCCACTTAGCAAGAATTTCTTTGAATTTTCTACCAGATGTGACCTAGTCTCATAACCAGTATGGTTATTCTCATTTACTGTAGGACCAGATAATCAGATAACTATCAGGGTATTACACAGGGCAATGAAGCAGCAATTAATTTGTTAATAATTGTGCAGTGCTTTAAAGAGGTAAATAGCTGTAATTGCTGGGTACTATAATTAAGAAATTGCTAGATACATATAAACTGAAAAACAAAATTTCATATCTGGAATTGCTACAGAGCTATTCACCCTCCATCTGTGGATACTCTTCCTGCATCAGATATTGATTGCACAGCAGTAAGCTTGAGAAGATTGAATTCTGGAAAACTAATAGTTGAAAAGCCGGTCTTTTTCAAGCCAATAAACACTTTTCCCTGACTTCAGAGGGTCTCTATCTTGAAAAACTAACTTTCGTGGTGATATTTTTCTAGTTTAGGCACCAGCCAGTCATTCTAGGTAAGCAGATTTATTTCTCAATAAGACATCTTATCTGCACACAATGATTGACTGAAATCATTAGCTGTGTCCATCGCAGGTGCTTTAACATTATCACAGAGGGAAGGCAGGTATGAAGAAAAAGCTTCTCTGCTTCCCTGCCTACAGATCAGTTTCAATAGCTCAAAATACCCAGAGCTAGTGGAAACTCTTTAAATTTTCATCGTGCTCATAGGTGGCAGTGAATATACTCATATTGCAGATCAGACTTAATCTTTGCTTCAAAGCAGACCCTGTACTCTTTACTTTGCCTCATACTCACCAATATCATTAGAGTCACTTTGACAATTGATTGGCCACAAAGTGCTGCCACCCCGTTCTGCATCGATCAACAGAGGACAGTGACCTGCAATGAAGACTGACTTGGGCAGGGATCAGCCTGGCTCACCACAGAATCATTAATGATTTGCATCACTGATGGAGGAAGAACAGCATTACTGTAGCACAGAGACTGTAAAAATGGTATAAGGGAATTATCTACTGTGGTCCACTGGGTTGAGAAATCCCAAATAAATTAATATATTCTTTATGTCAAACCAGAGAGCAGAGAGCTCAACTAAAATTTTCTCTCTCTAGACAAGAAATCAAGTAAAATCATCCTTCCACTAATGAAAAAATACCAAATTAAAGGCAATATGATTTGCCTTATATGTTCTTTTCCAATAAAACCTAGTCTCACTGGTTGTGCACAGAAGATCTGGTTGTGTACATCAGACTTGTTTGCAACATCTAAGGAAACAAATTCTTCTTTTCCAGACAAAACTTGATACTGAGGTCAACCTCAATGCATAGCAACTCAATTCCACTTACAGTCTAGCCTGATTTTGGAAATGCAACACCCAGGGTAAAGAAAGTGAAAGTTAATAGTGCAAAACCCATGCCTAAACCCAAGCAAGCAAATTTTCAGGGGATTAGACTTTTCTACCTACAGTACACTCCAAATCACTCTCTTTTGTTTTGTGATATTTCTTCATGTTGTGTGTCAAAGACAGGTGGCAACACTGGATTTATTGCTCCCAAAATACCTTTCCTCACATTTCCAGTAAATTTAAGCAAATATAAGCAACAGCTCAGTTTGCTTTCTAAAACATGTACAGATCTAATAGCTTATTTGATTTTGTGTTAGCCAAAAAGATCTGCAGTCTCTTTCTGATCCCCAGAATAAATCACTGAGCTGAAAAATAGCATTTGAAGCATTATGAGTTAACAGTCACTTTTGGTAATACAAGTATGTGGAGCATGGCCACAGAGCTTGGGTAAATGGAAACCCGAGACCCTCTAAAGCTCACAACAGTAGGGAGCTTGTTGAAGTAAGAAACAACTTCCAGCTTGGATTCAGTTAAGTAGACAAAAAATAGATGTGGTTTGCTTAGCAGAAGCTTTATTTGTGTTGGGAGAAAGCCACTAACATCTAGGAAAATTAAATGAAACAAAGCAATCTTTTGCATAAAGAGATTTTCCCATATGAGACTGATGAAACATTCTGAAATACAGAGGAATATTCACCATTCCTCATTTTTTGGTCTGCTATCGTGATAAAATGGACTATCTTGAACAGAGTCAGATTAGGCAGTGTCTCAAAAAAACAGCTCAAACCTACACCACAGCATCTCCGGAGACAGAGTGCAAAGACCCTGATTCTGCAGGGAAAATGGCATCATGAAAAAGCCATTTTTTATGTTGTAGATGCCAAAATAAAACAGAAGAAACTGCATTATGCAGGTTCCCTATATTTTTATGAAGACATCTGAGGTATAGAAACAAATCAGCAAGGTTTTTTTTTTTTTAAATCAGTCTCATACAACTGAAGGTATCGTGTTTCTTTTTAAATTTTCCACTGGAAGTTTCTTGCCTCAGCACACTACAAAGCCAGTAGACTGTTTTAAAGCTACATATGTTCGTGTTCGTGTTGTCATTTCAAGACAGAATTATCATCATCAACTTCACTTGGCAAAGCTTGTTAACATTTCTATCTCTTAACCAGTCTAATTAGGGCTGCTATTTCATGAGTGGAAAGATCACAGTAAAAAAATAAACATTTATCACACATGCCTCACCTCCCAAAATTTAATATAGTTTTGAGAAAAATACAATACTGTGTAGTAGTTAATATATTTGGACAACTTGGGGGGAGTTACATTTGAAATATTGGCTGAAGTACAAGAAGAGATGATAAACTATCTACCCTGAACCCTAGGTATTTCTACCACAGTAAATAAATAAATAAATAAAATTGCACATGGATTCAAGATGACTCTTCACCAGAGATTTATTGCTATAAAATATAACAAGGTATTCTGTCCATCGTTCTTCCTCTGAAATGCTTACCACTACATCTCCAGATATTCAAAGGCAACCTTCAAATCTAAGAATAAACAGATCTTAGTGAATAACTGATTCCTCTTCTCCATTCAACACCAATTGTAGTAATGACACCATCCTTGAAAAATAAACAAGCTACATAATTAGTCTGCTATCCGGAGTCTCTTATATTCCTCATTTCAAGGAACATCAGTCACTCACATCCTACATTACTTCCATTCCACTCAGGCACAGCATCCTTCTTAGTGCTATCACATTTCTGTTAGAAATGCCAAATCGCATAAGCAAAATGATACAGAATATTGTTTACAACAGTGTAAGGAATCCCATAATGTTTTGTGTTTCATGCCTAAATTATATATATGTTTCTACTTCACATTTGAGCCTTGGCAGGCTCAGAATTATGCTTAGGAGCTCAGTTAAGAGATCAGTTCACACTCTCACAAGATGCTTGTATAACTCCAAGTGAATCAGTCAGGTGTTGGAAGATAGCTTCCAGACCACAACTGCAGAAGTCAAGGAACACAGAACATTTTATAAAAGCTGACTATTAAAGGATATCAGAGAGGAAAGGCAAGATGTAATCTTGAACCTTAAGGGAATGCACACCATTTAGCTATCACTGTCTCCTGGCTGACTTACTGACTGATGACAAGAGGTACAGATGGAAAAGGTGGGAGGGAGTTAAATGGAACGCTGTCCAGCTCTTACACTTTCCAGACTGTCAACAGATCTTCTCTGTTACTTTTTGTGAAGCTTTTTCAATTCTCCTAGGAAGAATTGTTCATAGCTTTAATTATTCCAAATTTCTAAGAAACAACTTTGAAACAGAAAACAAAGACACTGGAGTTCTTCTCTGCTCCTGAATTCACTAACGGCCATGTCATTGACTCCCACCAGCTTCACAGGGACCCTCAGAAAACAATTACAACAGGTCAGCACAGTTTAGGGACAGCTTCTTTAAGGGCTCTTCTGTCCAAAGCTCAATTATGAGTCAGAGGGGCCCATCTTTTTACAAGGTCCACACGCTTCCAAATTGATGCCTTTTTCTCTGAGCTCCTCCAGTGATGTTTTGTCGCAGGCTGAAACTCAACAATTCCCTCAGATCAGCCTGCACACCTGGGAAATCTCACTGGAGCTAGATTTTAAATATGACATTGTTTTTCTTCCTTACCCTTTCCCCTCCTATCTTCAAAAGCCAGTTATGTGCAAACCAAACTGAAAAGAGTGTAATAAGGTTTGACAGAGATCTGAAGCCTAAGATAATATCTCACCAAGGCGTTAAGTCTCCCGAGCCTTTTGTAATAAATAAATGGCATACTGTAAAACACAAATGAGCATCACTGCGGCTGTGATTTCATTGTCCCGATGGGGGACCTGTGTCTGGCATGAAGCCAGCTATGTAATTCAATACTGAGAGAGAGCGTACAAATGGACCTCGGGAGGAGGATCGATTTTAATGTAATCCCATCTACTAATCAAAAGAGACTGAGGGATTAACATTCACTAGGAAATGTTTGCTCAAAGTTGTCATAGCTTATTGATAAAGATAGCTTTGTTTTAATTAAGATACAAAATGCCAATTCCAGGACTAATTTTAGCTGCAAATAATCGGTTATTGATGATATGTCTAGCTGAATTGTTTTAACCTGCCCTAGAATGTTGGGGTTTTAACTAGATTGGTCAGTGTGGATTGGTTTTTCATTCTGCAAGGAGACTACATTCTCATACTGTCTTCATCCTCCAGGCATGAATTATCCATAGTTTCTTATTTTCCTAATATGAAATGTATTTTTGGCACCATGCTAAACTTAACCCACAACTCTCCGTCCACCACTGTCTAACCACCTGCAAGCATCCCACTTTGTCTGTCCTATGACACGCTGAAAGTAGCAGGCCAGTATACACGCCTTAAAAGGTCAGATGATACCTCAAAAAAACAAGCAAGATATGCCCAAAAAGATTATCTCCTGCATTATCTCCTCAAAGACAGCAGAAAACACCATACCTGGTCTAGGCTGGGTGAGTTTTCCAACAGAATCAGAACTGACTTGCTTAAGACTACAATCAATCACAAAGCATTTGGAGCCCTGTGCCCCACACTCCCCATCACTCTTGAATATTACCATCTGTAAATACTAATCCTGTAAATACTTTTGGCTACGCTTATCTTTCAAAAATACAAATCACACAAGCAGCCATTTTTAGTGAAACACAGCAAACTGACGCATGATTTTATGACCCACAAGAAGCTTCATCCATCAAGACAGTACTTCCCCCTTGCCATGGTTTAACCCCAGCCAGAAACTAAGTACCACTCAGCCTCTCACTCGCTCCTCCCACCTCCTAGTGGGATGGGGAGAAGAATCGAAAACTAAAGAGTAAAACTTGTGGGGTTGAGATAAGAACAGTTTAATGACTAAATAAAATAAAATGTAATAATAATAATAATAATAATAGTAATAATAATAATTGTGATAAAAATAAATATATTTTTAAAGAGAGAGAAATAAAACCCAGGAAAAGACAAGTGATGTACAACACAATTGCTCTACACCCTCTGATCGATGCCCAGATGATTCCCAAGCAGTGTTTTGTCCCTCCCAGACAACTCCACCCAGTTTATATACTGACCATGATGTTCTGTGATATGGAATATCTCTCTGACTAGTTCAGGTCAGCTCTCCTGGCCATGCTCCCTCCCAGCTTCTTGTGTACCTACTTCTGTCAGAGCACAGGAACCTGAAAAATCCTTCTTTTAGAATAAGCACTGCTAAACAACTAAAATATCAGTGTGTTATCAACATTATTCTCACACTAAATCCAAAACACAGCACTGTACCACCTACTAGGAATAAAATTTACTCTATCCCAGTTGAAACCAGGACACCCCTGAGTCTCAGAAAGCAACTGCAAGTCAAGGCTTAGTTTCACAGGGCTGACAAACATCTTCTGATATAGTGCTGCACCACACATACAGCAGCTAGGCTGAGCAGCAACATGTGGAAAGGCAGGGTGTTTTGCTGCAGTGGGCTGTCCAAAATTATTTTACCAGTTTCCATCATTCTGTTTTATTCTTAGTCAAAAAAACCTTTAGAGTTTTGCTGCAAATCAAGCACAAGATACCCTAGCCTCTGCAAGATCTTGCAGGCAATTGAGTACCCTCTGGCAAAATTTCACCAAATCAGGCTCAGACCAAGGTTCAGAACTGACTTTCATATCTGGAGTATCTGTCTGTAACAGACCACAGATATAAATATTTTCATCAAATTGATCTTAAACACTGAAACTTGAACATCTTTTCTGATTTAACTCGAATCACAGTGCATTTCTATTCCAAATATTGATGTTTGAGGAGCTACGTACCAACAGTCAGACGAAAGCGCAGAGACTAAATCCTACACCACGTACATTAAAACACAGCCTCACAGCCTGACTGATCCTCTGCTGATCTCCTACTTTCGTTGTTCAGATGGGCTGCTTTCAAGACGTGATTTAACTTAAAAGCTCAGGCTTTACTTCTTTGACGAGCACTTGGTTACCTCCACCTTCCTGCTGCAGAGCTGTCAGTCCAAACCTGCCCCTGTTCATTTCCCAGGCCTGCTGATAGCTCTTTATTCATACCTTTCCAGTACAAAGTACAGGGCCTATTCCCCTCCCACCCACTTATTTGCAATCAGCTGGTTCAACTATGACTCATCCACTTCTAATACAGACTTCAGAGACTCACTCAAGGAGTTTATTAGCTGATTTCACAGTATCTGTAGGCTTCATAATTAGTTGCAACCATTTAAAGAGGAACAATTTTAAAGATTCCCATTTTCTTTCTCTTCTTTCTGTGGGCTAGAAGAGGATGAGGTCCTTCCAGAAGGCAGATGGCAGTGGAGATAAGAAAATGGTCCTACTTAAGAAAACTCGTTCCCTCCCCAGTACAAGGGGTTTGGTTGGTTAGAGTTCTATAGGAAAAGAGATAGAGATGGGAAACAATGCTCCCTTCCTATAGAAAGATGTTGAAATTTTGGAGAAACAGAGATTAATTATAGGTTGGAAGGAAAGGAAATGAAGGTATGGAGAGGGAAGACAGTGAATGAAAAAAAGAACATGGATGATCCATCTTCTTTTACCAGAAAATACAGCAGTCTCAAGGTCAGCTAAGATGAAGGGGCTGCAAATATCAGTAAAAAATTATATTTATTTCTGCATCACTTCAATTTCTTTCAGGGATCTGATAAATACTCAGAGCTGAGCAAGCTTCCAGAATGCAGTACTCACATTCTGCTTCCAGGGACAGACACACCAAGCCAACAGAGGGAAGGAGTTGACTATCTCTTATGAGACAAAGAAGCACAAGAATACATCTACTTCAAGATCATCCTTTCCAAACTGGGTAAAAGGGGACAAGAAATTTAATTTTGAGTGAAAGGGAGAAGCTACCTTCCAAAATCAGAGACAGGTCAGTACAGCTTTCTTTCTTGGCTAATGGGGAGAAGGACAAAAGGGAAAGTAAATACCTGGGATCCATGCCCTAGGAGTCAGCATGATGGTTTGCTGGGTTTAACACCGAGATGAAACAGAAATGTGGCATGTTCCCATGCAGGAACGACAGAGACAAAGAGAGAGAAGCCAAGGGCAAATCAGCAGGAGGCAATGATCAACATGTGCCTGTGAAACTGAAGATGATCAGACCAACCCTATTACATGTTGTAGTACCACTGAAATCAAGACCTGTTCCACTTGGAATTATGCCTGGCCAGATTAGCATGAAGAAGTAATGGCACAACACAATTGCAGGGAAGTGGCTATGAGATGATTTCCCTTGTTTCTGCAGCAATCTGTGGTATGGGGACATATATGAGGTAATAAAAGATGCTAGCAAAGAGGGAAAAGAGAGGGAACAAGCTGTGAAGGGGTGTTTCTAAGCTGGAAGAAATCAAAAGAAAGAAAAATGCCTCCTGAAGCTTTGCTACCTTTAGCCTTCTTGTTTTAAATGTACCATCATGAACACTGCAGTTTTTAACAACTGCCTTTTACAATCACAGCTACACGATAATGGTAAATATTAAATCCTACTATGGCTCAAAGGGGATTTTTCTTGAAAAATACACAGTATTTTAATGTACTGTGGTAAAGTAGATGGGTCATCTCTGAGCCCTGAAGAGATTACTAATAATCAGTTTATTATGGGAAAACTTCACCATGCAGATGGAAGAGAAAAAACTGTTTGTAGTTTTGTTTTCTGTTGTCACAAACACCTTATTTCTCTGTGTATATACTGACACTCGGCATTCTGCAGTGCTTTTATATTTCCTCCCCTCCATTTTTGGTATAGAGTTCACTAATTTTATTTTCTATATATTGAAGAAACTGAATTTTCATTTATACCAAAAAAAAAAAAAAAAAAAAGTGCTGAGAAAGTTAATTAACAGGTTTGTTTTAACAAAAAACAAAAAAAAAAAAATTACATAACACACTATGCTGCACCAAAAACAGGTTTTCTGAATGCTTTTGGCAGGGAAGGCACTGTGACATTTAAAAAGCAAAGCAAAATACAGATAGCATTCTAGGTACTAAAGTCTAGTGTTACATGCACTATGACTGAACAATTTCAGCACTGAAAAAAAAAAAAAAAAAAAAAAAAACCAAAACTACAAACTTCTCTACATATGGATAGGGATTTATGACCCAAGAAAGAGATGTTGGGGTTCACCTTCTGACTGCAGAATACTGGAGACAAGTATGTCTTACAGAGATATAATAACAAGACCAATGACAGAAGTTTCAGTGAAAAGTAAAAATAATCCTGAAATGACAAGCTAAACAAATTAGACAAATGGTATCTATGAGACAAACTGGCAAGATACAGACTGGGTGAGTGGTCTGCAAGATGGGTAGGAAATTGGCTAACATGCTGCACTGAGAGGGTGATGATCAACGGTTTTTACTCAGGCTAGCAGTTTCTCCGATCTGGGGTCCCCCACGGATCAATACTGGGCCCCACACTGTTCAACATCTCCAAAAATGTCCTGGACAATGAGATTGACAACACCCTCACCAAGTTCACTAATGACACCCAACTGGGTGGTGAGGTGGACACATCAGAAGGGAGAGCTGTCTTGTAGAAACCTGGACAGGCTGGAAACGTAGGCAGGCAAAAACTGTTTGAAGTTTAACAAAGACAAGTACAAAGTTCTGCACCTGGAATGACCTAACAAAAAAACCCAGGCCAGGCTAGGACATGTGTGGCTGAGGATCAGTCTTACTGAAAGGGATTTGAGGGTCTTGGTAGACAACAAGCTGAACTGAAGTCAGTGGTGTATGGTTGCAGTGTCAAAGGTAAATCAGATCCTGATCTGCATCAGCAGGGGTATCACTAGAAGAGATAGAAATGTGATCATCCCACTACTCAGCATTTGTCCAGCCACATTTGCAGCACTGTGTCCAATTCTAGTCTCCACAATTCAAGAAAGACATAGACAGACTGGAGAGAGTCCAAAAGAGGGACACAAAGATGATCAAAGCAGGTCTGGATCACCTGCCCTATGAGGAAAGACAGATGGAGGTCTCTTCTAACTGAAAGTATCTTCTCCCTTGGGAAAAGTAGGGTCAGGGGAGACCTCATCACAATATTCCAGTACTTAAAGGGTAGCTACAAAAAGATATAGTCTTTCTCTTCACAATGGATCACATGGAGAAGACAAGGGGCAACCATTACAATGTGCACTGGGGTAGGTCTCATCTCTGTATAAGAAATTTTTTACTGTGAGAACAACCTCCCCATGGAGGGTAGAATCCCCATCTGTCCTGGTTTCAGCTGGGATAGAGCTCATTTTCTTCCTAGTAGCTGATACAATGCTGTGTTTTGTTTTCAGTGTGAGAATAATGTTGATAACACACTGATGTTTTAGTTGTTGCTAAGTAGCACTTATCCTAAGTCAAGAATTTCTCCATTTCCCATGCTCTGCCAGCAGCGGGTACACAAGAAGCTGGGAGAGAGTGTGGACAGGAGAGCTGACCCAAACTAGCCAGAGGGATATTCCATATTGCAGAATGTCATCCTCAGTCCATAAACTGGGGGAAGTTGGCCAAGAGGGGCTGATTGCTACTTGGGCATCAGTAAGCAGGTGGTGAGCACTGTACATCATTTGTCTTTTCTAGGGTTTTATTTCTCTCTATTTTTGTTATATTTATTTTAATTTAAATTTTTAAAATTATTATTACTGTTATTATTGTATTTTATTTAATTTTAGATATTAAACTATTCTTATCTCAATCCACAAGTTCCTTTAGTTCCTTTTTTTTTTTTTTTATTTTCTGATTCTTCTCCTCAGCCCATTGGGAGGGGGAGGAATGAGCAAGTGGCTGCATGGTGCTTAGTTGCTGACTGGGGTTAAATCATGACACCATCACTAGAGGTTTTCAAGATGTGACTGGACAGGTTTCTAGATCTCCTCTTGGCTCCCTTTCCCACAACAAGTTGGACCAGATGGTCTTTTGAGGTCTCTTCCAATCAGGGCTGTTCTGAGATTCTATGATAAAGAAAAGTTATGGAATGTATTTCCCAGTGGGCAGGTTTTGTCATAATTTCCCTCAGATGTTGCTTGATATAGAAATGAATCTGATGGGAAACTTTCAATTTTTTTCAGCCCCTGTGTCAGCACCTGTGAGATTTTAAATTCATCCTGTAACTACAGATGTTTTAATTGGCTGTAAAAATGAGCAGCACTTTTCCTTCTTCTCCCCCATTTTATTTCTTTAAATTCTAAGTCTTGGCCTCTGTTTTTTGTTAGTTCATTTTTTTTTTTTTTGCAAGTTTCATGGCTTATAGACTTTTTTTAATCTACATTCAATGTACTGCCTTTCACAGAATGTTCTTTTCCTCTTACATTTTGGAAAATAAAAGTGACAAATGTAAATTTTTTCACCTTCTATTATTCTAGGTACTCAACAGTTAGTTCTGCAGAGCACTGCTGTACCTAGCCTAGTGTAAAAGCTACCTTGCTGATATCAACACCAGGGGTGAAAACCCTTCCCCATCCAAGAGGAATTTTTTCCGTTAACTTCATAGGAACTGAGAACATCAGCACCTGGCCCTTCAGCTAAGATATTTTCTACATTCACAGGTGAAATAACATATTCATTCTACACAAACCCAAAGCAAGAAAAGTGTTGCTATTAGTGATAATTCTGGTCACCTGCTTCTGAAGCCTTTTACTTATGATTTGGACTCTATAGGAGACAATGACCAGATTAAAATCCACTATTATTTCAGGAGATGCCATGCCTCTGGTAAGATATTGTAATGTTTTGGAGAGCACACTCATGGGACCTATAGCAAGCAATTCTCCAGCTGTGAGTGGGTGGGTATTTGTGTTCAGACTCAAGATGAAAATGCTATATTTCCCACAAAATAACATTTTTTGACAGAAATAAAAATATTTTGATGTATCTGAAACACTTTCAGTGAATCAGCACCTTTCATTTTGACGTTCTGGGTTTTTTAAAATCTAAATAGCTTTCTTTTCTAAAACAATTGAAATTTGAAAGTAAAAAAGACATTTCAAAACAAAACAAACCCTGAACTTTCCAATAGGATTACAGAACACTTAATTTCCATCTTTTTTCCCATAACAAATTTTAAGAGATCAATACTTCCCATAGGTTGATATTAATTTAAGTGAAAACATTTTTTAATTGACAAATATTTCACTGCAGGGAAGAAAAAAAAGATTCATTCTTATATTCAGAAATAATCCTCATCCCAGTTCTTTTACACCAAATATTCTATTTACTCACAGAGGATTTTATTTCCTGAGATAACTGTACATGTAGAAAAGTTTTCTGGAGGATTTCCCCTCAAGTGGTGAGCAATTTATTTAGAACTCATCAACGGCAATAAATCATTCAAGTTACTTCTTTCCACTGTACATTACTTTGTATTCATCAAAAGAGAATTTAATTTTCCTTCACAGAGTTTTGTTAAGTTTCCACGAGTCTTGTCTAAGCGTAGTAATGCTGCATTTTCTACCATCTTTATTACTTTGTTGATCATTAAATCAATGATCTGGAGCAAAAAGGATATATTCAACACTGATTTGGGGCTTACAGTAGATTTGATGAAACTTGACAAAGATTCATAAACAAAACAAGATAAACATTGTTCTTAAAATTAAAAAGAAGGAGTTTTCATACTCTCTTAACAGTTCGAATGCTCCAGACTGGAAGAGACAAAATTTTAAATTAATAATTTTGGTTTCTGGTGAGAACTCATCCTCTTACCCTGCAAATCCTACTGGAGCAACCACAGAAGTCAAGTTAACGGCAGTTGTGCAGGATCGTATACTACACTGTACAATGGTGGAGCGAGAAGAAAATAAGCACTTAGGTTGTCTTCTCAACATATTGTCAGCAACGTCTGGGACACAACTTTTTACCAGCAGCTCACAACAGCAGTTGCAGCAGGAAAGCCTCTCAGTCTCCTTCCTGAACCACCAACCACAGCTGGTGAGGGCACCACAGCTTGGAACGACACAGTGCATGCGACAGCTGAAGGGCAGCTGCCCTGAGAACCACTGATGTGTGAAGTGTGGCACTGAGCATCAGGGGAGTGGCAGACAGAGGCACATAGACTGGATCAGGCTGGGTGATGAGCAGATTGAGAGCAACCTTATGGAGAAGGACTTGCGGGTATTAGTGGGTGAAAAATTGAATATGAGCAAACAGCATGTACTCACAGCCCAGAAAGACAACCATATCCTGGGCTTCATCAAGAGAAGAGCGGCCAGCAGGTCGAGGGAGGTGATTCTGCCCCTCTACTCCATTCTCATGTGACCCCACCTGGAGTACTGTGTCCAGCTCTGGGGCCTCCGACATAAGAAGGACATAGACTTGTTGGAGTGGGTCCAGAGGAGGCCACAAAGATGATCAGGGGGCTGTAACACCTTCCCTACAAGGATAGGCTGAGAGCATTGGGGCTGTTCAGCCTAGATAATAAAAGGCTCCAGGGAGACCTTATAGTGGCCTTTCAGTACCTAAAGGGGACTACAGGAAAGATGGGGAGAAACTGCTTGTCAGGGAGTGTAGTGATAGGATGAGGGGTAACGTTTTTATACTGAAAGAGGGTAGATTTATGTGAGCGATAAGGAAGAAATTCTTCATTGTGAAGGTGACGAGACAGTGGAACAGGTTGCCCAGAGAATCTGTGGCTGCCACCTCCCTGGAAGTGTTCAAGGCCAGGTTGGATGGGGCTTTGAGCAAGCTGGTCTAGTGGAAGGTGTCCCTGCTCAAGGCAGAGGGGTTGGAACTAGATGATCTTTGAGGTCACTTCCAACCCAAACCATTCTATGATTCTGTGATCTTACATACATCATCCAGGTTGATAGGTCTGTGTGTAGGTGGGGGAAGACAGGCAAGACTCTGGGGTCTACCTTTCTGGATTTTTTTTTTTTTTTTTTTTTTTTCCCAATTCTACACACCTCAGGCTTTAGGTACTCCTCCAGCATCATACTGCTGCTCTCCTTGACTTCAACCAGAGTCAGAAAGACTCACTGTGAATGAGACAGGAAAAAATCTACAACCACATTAAAAGTTTAGGCTCCAAAGTGATGAAAGAAAAAGTCCACCTGGGAGTCCTGAAGAAGACAACAAGGACCAAACCTTAGCATGGCTCATTGTTACACTAATAGAATTTGTAGGAACAAGGCCTTAACATGCAATTCTTTTCATAAGGTTGTTGATTTCCTTAGTGCCAGACATAATTCATTCCTTTGGGAATCAAATTTTAACCCCTCTTCTCTCCCTACACAGAAAAATCTAGTAGGGGACAAATAACTGAAAGTGTTGCCTGCAATGAAGTGCTGATGAATAATGGAAATTTCCTCCACCAAAATTTCTTCTATTTTTTTCTCCTAATGTACAGACTTAACATCTACAAACACCAGAAGCATGCATATTTCTTTAAGAGAAGCTGTGTGTTCCCATAAATGCACCCACACAAAGCACTAAATTACTCCTCCAAACAAAGGGTACTGCATATCTGAACCACTGCAGAGGTTGCTTCAGCTGTCTCTGAACAAGCTCTCTCAAGGGCAAGGAGAGGATGACTCTCCTCTTGGGCTGAAGCACCCTACCAAACAAGGATGGAACCCAGTGGTGTCCTGGTGCAGCTGGGCACCAGGCTAACACACCTATAGTGCCTCTGTTACCCAAGCTGGTTCATGGTGTTTGCATCCTTGAAACTCAAATGCACTTCCCAAACAGGTTACATTTTTGTCAAATGTGCCATTTATTCCCTGACTATATCTTACGACTAAAATCCTTCAGTGGAAGTACTGTGGAGCAATGCTAGGGGCTGCTTCACCATTCTTTTACTGTGGTAGTGCAGCAACCAGCCAGGAGTCCAAAGTGGGACATCATACAGAGGAACATGATAGAAGATCAGAGGAAAGTGGTCTTGCCATGTGAAATACCAGAACAGACTGGAAACCAGAATGACAAAGGCAGGAGGCCTGCATACGATCCCTCCTGCAAAAAAGATCACAATGCCACATATCTTTGGAAACCTAAAGACAGACAAGTTACAAGGGTGTCTGGAGAAGAGGGATAAGGCTCAAGATGTCTGTGCTCTGTTCTGTATTTTGACAGTAAATAAGACTGGATACACTTGGTAAAATGACAGACACCTACAGTGTAAATGGCTGTTCCTCAACTATTTGTCCAAGTTCCCATTTAGAGAGTGGAGACAAAGTTTGAGCATGATCTTCCTATCCTAAAGTAGGCATTTAAAAAATCTTATCTGTGTAGTGACTTAGCAATACATGTTTCTCTGCCCTATCCACATAAAGAAATCTGGAGGCAACTTTGGATGAAGTTGACTCCACTGAAGATCACTAAAGTAGAGCAAATTAAATTCCACCCATGACCAGGATCTCATATAAAATACAAACACTCATGGGTCTGCATCTTCTCATACATAAATGAACAACAGAATTTCTGCATGGAGATCCTTGCATAAAAAGGTGAGGAGGGATGAGCAGAATTAATTGCAGTTCAAAGAGCTCCCAGATGATGTGAGTGGTACCCATAATTGAGGGGGTGGGGAGGGACATGGCATTCAACCTCTCTCCAGTTGTATGTCTGCACAAACTGATGTCTCACAGGACATTTTGTACCCCCTGAAACCATATGAGGAAATATTCTCACCCAATGCAAGTCTGTACTCCACAATGTAAACTCAGCTGCATTGCCTCCAGATAGTTTAATACCAAAGGTGGGATGAAGGCAGAAAAGAGGACTGCTGATGAGACCGTCATCCCTATCACAAATGCATCATGGCTTAATAACCATCTCCATTTATAAAATGTATCAAAATGGAAACAACTCATAACCAAATTCACTCACACTGTATAGCTAGTGGTATATCCTGATTTTAGATCATGTGTCTGTCTTAAGACTAAGAAATACTGTTCTTTCTAGCCAGAATAGGCTACAGGGATTCTGTTGCCAACCATAACATATAAAAGAACTTATAAAATTACAGTCACACACTAAGACATATGTCTCACATTTAACTTAATGTTTATCTTGTCAGGAAATCCAGATAGTCCATGCCAACATTTTGTTTCATTCATGCTGTCTTCAAAATCATCTGTTGTTGAGGGAGGAAAAGGAAGGAGAGAGAAAAGAAAATGCAAGAGAATTATTCAAATATTTAAAAAGATAACAAAATTCAAGATAATCTCAAAAATGAAAGCACTGTACAAAAGACTCCATAAGTAACAGCATTCACCTTTAATTCTCTCCCATGGATTGTAAACATCATCCTCAATTTCATCTGGAAAATAAACGATTCTAAAATCTGCCCTTTGCACATCTACAATAGGAAGTGGACACCTCATCTTCTGATAAGCCTTATTGTGATGAAAGGTTTGTGATTTTTGCTGCTGAGGAAGTCACCTTGACTTGCTACAAATCAGGTACCAGCCACTCCTGAAGAACACACACAAGACAAATTAATTGCAATGAAGACAGAAGCAAGAGTGAAAAAGCAGCTACTTCTTTAAAAATTATCTAAAATATCTGCATTTCCTTCACATTAATAAAAGCATTTCCCTACATAAAACCCAGCTTATACAAATAAATAATTCATCATTATGAATTATTTAGAGAGATGTGGACCCAGTATGTTTACAAGTCCCAGGCTGTTTTACAAAAGAGGAAACATTTATAGAATTGGTCTTCAAACCCTTTTTTAAATGTTCTTGCAATGAGATGTTTCTGATTATCAGTGGCGCTGGTCCTGAAAGCAAAGATTTTATAAACTGAGTTTTTTGTGAGAAGATGATATAAGAGGGAAATGACTAAGTAAGGTGATCTTTTCTTAGTAATTGGTGATTAGTGCTGCTGAACAGATGATTCTTCCAAAAGCCATCCTTTAAGCTTTGAGTTATCTCAGGTATGTTAAGAGGTCTCCAAACCAGACATAATTAAATCACTGACCTGAGGCATTATCTCCCAGAACAGTCATCTGCCATGTATAGAAGCAGGGCAAGCCAGACCCATTTCACTATAAACGTCATCACTTTCCCCCTGGCAACGCATATTCCACAAGTCCCTAGAGGAAGACATTTATGCTTAGGAGTAAACCTGCCCTTGACAGCACAAGGATGCTTTTGATAAATTCATCTTCACTTCTGTCATGCTCTGCATGCCACTCTCAGAATCTCTCCCAGCTTCCTCTGAGTATCTCCACGATCAGAAGTCCTCATGGAAATACTGTCAGATCTCCTTTCTCTCTCAAAACAGTCTCTTTCTGAAAGCTCCTGCTGACTTGATCAATGCTGATTCTGACAATTCAAAAGCTTTTACAGGCCACTCAATTTTCATTATAAATGGGTAAAAAGCTAGACTGGATAACACCCTAAGAAAGTTGGTCTGACTCCACAGTAGACCCTGATTTGAGCAGATGATTGGAATAGAGGTCCCTTCCAACCTGAATTATCCTATGAACCTATCTTATGAACAAAAATGGCTTTTTGCTATTCACTTCATCAGAGTAAGTAGAATAGCAGTCCCAGAAAGAAGCTAAGACTGGCTAAGAAGGACAGGTAAATGAACTTGTCATTCCTGGTGCTCCCTTTTTCTAGAGTAAACTCAGTCCAGAGAAGTCCACACAAGAGGCACCTATCACAAGAGAATTAACACCTGTGCTCTGCCTGGCCTGTTTACAGATGATCCCCATGATTCCAAAGAGTCTCAGATGAAACACAAGGGAGATAGATGTCCTCAGATTTATCATTTGGAATGTAGCACAGAAAGAAAACAATCAGAAGAAAAGCTCAGGTGCATTGAGGAAAGGGCTTACCTCTAGGTTGAATCTTTTAAAAACAGGTCTGTTAGCTACCTTTCTTCACACAGTATACTGTCATTTTCTGCTCTGAGAGAAACACCTGTGTTCGTATGATAAGCAGACACCTGACTTTGGGATGTAGAGTCACAAGGCAGAAGTGCTGATGCAGCCACATGTACTCCTCCTGTCTGCAGGTGTGGTGACCAAAGTGGCTACAGTCATATCCTTGACCACCCCTATCCCAGCCACAGTTGTGTCTTTATTAAAACCAGTGAAGAATTCCCACCAAAGCCAGGGGTTTAGTACACATAATGCAAGAATTACAAATTACGCATTCAGCCCTTTCTTCTTGTCTTCATTCTTTCAGCACTATGTTGTGTTTGTGTCCTTTATCCAGAGACAATGTCTCATCACTTGTGCCCAACACAGTTAGCTCTGTCTTTTCATTGAGTACCTTTCTTCATCTACAGTGTGTTCCTCATCTTTGATCTACCATCTGACAAGGCAGCAGATACTTCATGCTGCTCTCCTGATTCTGGCATTAGATTCATCCTAATTTAATCTAACTAATTTATTTCAGGGTCCACCATCACCCCTAATTCTGGGCCACTCTTAGCTTATAGTCATGGAGACTTCAAAGTTCATAGCAGAAAAAACATGTATGTGCTAAATCAAATTTCACCCTCGTAAAGTCCAAGCTGAGAGGTTGGGTATGCCCTGTGAGGCTCTAGAGGAAAATGGATAAATATGTTTGAACACAAATAACTCTTGTGCAGCAGTAACTCTAAGGCTCACAATTCAGCAGGGATCTTGACATCTGCTGTTTATCCCCAAGCAGGAGCACCGAGCAGAGGAACAGAGTAGCCATGGTTACATCCCTGTCCCTGCTGCAGGTCACTCCCACCTTCGGGAGTTACCATGATCACATAGTCCCACCCTAGGATAGACTGGCTTTCCAAATCATCCTACATAGCCAGTTTCACCCTGTATAGCCTGTTTATGGCTCTGGAGAATGATTAACTTGCCAAGGATCCTAATTAACTTGCTATGAGGGGCCTTGCACATCTGAGGTAGTGCTTGACGGTCACACACACGGGTCACCACAGAGCACTGCTGATCTAGCAGCTGCTGAAAACAAAGGAAAACCATTCCCCCCACCGCCAGAGCCCAATGTGTGTTCCGCATGTGCTGCTATAGGCAAGAGGGTTATGCTGTTGTGTATTTTTAGTTCAACTAACAGTGACTATTTCTGCATTCCAATTTCTGATGCTGAGTTATCCCACCTTCTGTTTCCCGATTAGGGTATTATTATTAGCTACACTAAACCGATATGCTTCTCAGCATGGCAAGTTTAATAAAGCACTAATGTCACCCACCACCAACGCAAGTCACCTAAAGAAAACAAGGCCTAATTTACAGTGCTACTAAAAATTAGCAAGAGTCTGCTGATCATTCCTCACTAGTTTTTTTTTTTTTTTTTTTTCTGGTTTGTTTTGTTTTGTTTTTCCAACAATCTTTCTTCCCTCTACAGACAAAAGAATTGACGCAATCCAGATTCTATTCCTCCCTTTCCCACCATAAAAGACAGAACATATGTAAGGGTCTTTAATATAACCTTCTGGAATTATTATTCCTCTCCATTTTGGGACTACCTGCAGATGTTGACTTCTTGCAAAAAAAGGGTAGCCTTTATGAAATAATGTCTCTCTACCTTGTCCCTCTCTACGTTGTCCCTTCTCAATGTCCCTGGTTTTGCTGCTTAGTTCCTCACACAAAGACAATGAATGTTCTGGTGGTCATGACATCCCAGGCTAAGACATCAGCATGACTTTGATCCATCTACAGCAGACAACAAAAGCTTTTTGACCAACAGGGTTCAGGCTTCCATGCCTTTCTCAAACAACAATCCCTTCACAGACTTATGCATTATCTTTCCTTCTGAAAAGACTTTTGTACATGGGGATGAATCCTGCTGTTTCTGTGGTCAGTCGCAAGCATCCTATAGCTTCTAGTGGTGAAAGGGCTGGGTGGCCGTAGAGCAAAACACTCTAGAACATAACACAATGCAACTTTATTTTCTCTAACATCTATCCTGGCAAACTGTACCTTCACACCGCTCAGCTTAAACACAGCTGCAAAGGGAGAGGGAGACGGAGAGAAAACAAAGAGGTGACTTGGACAGAAGAGAGGAGTTTTCATCTGATATTTTAAGCCAAGACAGTCAGTCAAAGAAAATAAATAGGGCTGTACTGCTGTGTGTTGTAGAGTAGATTTATGCAGTGTAGTGTACTGTGTAAGAGCCTGCAAGAGTCGCAGCATAAGACACTGCTCAGCTCTAATGAAATCCATCTGCCTTGTCCCACTGAGATCCTCGTGTCTTAAGACATGGGATAGTTGGGTCCTAATAGCACAGCAGAGCTGTACAACTGTAAGCCAGTACCTGCTGAACTCAGGTACTCAATCACACAGAGTCTGTGCAGTTGCTACAGGTATTGGCAGCTAGCAAGCCTGCATCATAGGCTCAAAACCTGTAGCTCAGAGACTCAGTCCTCTGCAGAAGCCAAAATATGAGTAAGCACTCAAATTTTCTTAGATCACACAAATCCAGAAAAGTGGTATAAAGGGACAAGATCTTCCATAACTGTGTTGCCCCATGTTTCCCCATCACCTCTATAACAAATGGGACACTTTCCTATGCAAACAAAATCATTTCAGCAGTTGTTTCATGCAGACATCCTCAAAGCTGATGCTCACAAGGCAAGAGCCTATTTAGCTAGACCATGAGGTTACACCATCTACAAGCATCATCTGATCACAATAAGATCAAGTCAAAGCCACTGAGAAGAACAAGAGGCTATAAGTGAAAAGGAAAAAGAGATAATATAATAGGTATGGAAATTGTCATACTGAAACACCCCACTTGTAGAGGAGTCGGTGTAGGAAATACTGGTCCTTTTGCTCTGTTCTTTATGAAAACATTCTCAGAAAACAGGATTGCTTTTACTACTGCCACAGTGGTTTTGGCAGTACGGGCTGACAAATTGACAACTGAGATACAAATAACATTTCACTCAAGCCACATCCTCCAAGTAATACTCATGCTCTTTTGGGCCATAAAAAAAAAGTAATGGAACACTGCTTTCTAGCCTCAGAAATAAACGCAATGTTAGCAGTATGTTAGAAACTAAAATTACACATTGGAAGATGCTGGCAGAGCAAGATTCCTTCCCAGTCATGCAGATCTGGATAGTAATGAAATAGGAAAGATTTGCTTGCCCAACTAGCTGGACAAAGAAAGAGCCTGCTGCTCCCCAGGCTGCTAAATGGTGGCATCAGGGTCCTAATAGCACAATAGTCCCTACCAAGCCAAGTTACATTAAGAAAGTCCCACTTGTCATTGTGCTACATACTGTGAATCCTTAAGAGCTATGCTGTTACCAGGAGGTCAGAATTTGAAATTTATGTGCAAGAGAGGCAGGCAGCAACCTATTGTAACACCACTGTTATGCATTTTCAATACGTCTAATGTATAATGAATAATATCAGCAATTCTGTCTTTAAAGTCCAATAGGTTGAATAAGATCTGCCCTATCCATGACAATACCATATACCTAAGAAAAATAATAACTAGTGTAGATAAATATATCTATTAGACACAGATTAGAAAGTACAAAACCAAGAATTCATTAAGTTTATATACCAGCAGAAAGTCAAACTACTGCTTAGACTGTCTTATACCTATGATCCTTAGGATGAGAAAACACAAGAGGTGTAAAGAATGTGTGAGGATAAAGTGCCTTGTGCAGTAAGAGAAACAAACTCTGTGGATCCCTCTGTGTTCACTGAAGATGAACTTGGTTGCTCTGTGAATGACAGCAAAAGCAGAGTCACTCTACCTGACACAGCCATAAAAATGGCTCAAGAAAATTAATATTGACCAAAAAAAAAAGGTTATTTCCTTATCAGGTGTGGATGGGCCACAACTCCTGTTAATTTCAAGGGGACCAAACAGATAGGGAGTGTCCATTCTCTAATAAAAAAATCTCACTCTCTCCCTACTCACTGGGAAAACTTTTATTTTCCATGGTTACGTGTCTGTCTCATTAAACAGCAAATCTAGCCAATCAACATACAGTGTAAAGGGAAAAAATTACAATATTACAACAGAGAAAATCATAGAGTGTGATTATTGAATGGAGTAATAAATGGCAGTTTGCACATAGCCTCAAAATAAAATTAATAGCATTGTTAAGCTAAATGCAAGGTACAACATTCATCATCAAATCATCTCTTGCCTCGGGTTACTATAGAGTAGGATCTGGAAAACAACGCTTTCCTTATTTAAAAAAAAAAAAAAAAAAAAAAAAAAAAAAAAAAATCCCTGGCTGCATCATTTCAGAAATACCTGTTTCAACCTGTTGGCAAATGCTGACTTTTGAACAGCAACTATTGTATAAGTCTTCTTTTGTTCTGAGCTCCAGGAAACACAGTGGGTGACTAATGAAAATAAGTATCAGGATTTTAAATGATTCCTAGTAATATCATTAGATACAAAAATAGCTTTTTTCCTTAGAACAGTGCTAGTGAACAACATTAAGTGGGCATCAAGAGACCAGCTCCTAACAGCCATGCACAAAGCAAACAAAAGACTGTGTTCCCTTTCATTACTAAACAAATAAAATATGATAGAACAAGCCATAAGGCAAAATGAAAAAAAGAAATTCTCCTAGGCTTTCTGATTTAAGCAAGGGAAAGAGGGTTGGGAATTGGGGGGCACTGAGCATTAAAAATCAGTTATCTGAGGTCAGGAACATCCTTGATGTTTACACTGATATCAGACTCAGTGCCCTGACTTTCCATAAACAGCCCTCCACAGAGGGCAAAGCAGTGCTCGTGAAAACACCCTTTCCTGCCTTTCCCAGAGTAATTTCTAAGAGAAGTTTTTCAGCCCCGTAGTAATCAAAAGTCCATGTATGAGTTCTGGCTTCCCTGTAATCATCTTCCCACAGCTAGCAGCAAATTAAGACTATGTAATAATACTTGCAGGGTGTTAATGTGTAATCCCTGAAGCCCTTTGACCTTCAGTGATTTGCTTGCTCTGATGAGAGTATCACTGCTCCATACCTTACTGAGACGTCCCTTGATTATGCACTTTACATCTCTGCAACATGTATAAACAGGATTTTGATTTTGTTGCTGGTATCTCAGTGTCAGAAACGTGATCAGATTTGCCCTTTTTTACAGGCATTTTTACAGTCACTTTTATTCCCTCTCTTTTATTACAAAGGAGAAATTGCAAGATATAAATATTCTATCAGACACCAAATATTACGCAGAAATACACTGTAATGTGGCCAGGCTATTCTAGTGTCCTGAGGACTGTAGCCCTACAGTGTCTCTGTTTCATTAATATCATTATCCAAAATCATCCTTCTCGATTAAACTTAGTGTCCTTGAGTGCTGTTATTAACATGAATCAAACAGCCCCTTGTAGAGAAGACCTGTTGTGATGATAAGATCAGGTTCCTAAGGAAATTATTTTGCAAATCAAAGCACTGATTCCAGATACCTGTCTGTGTTTTCGTTTTCTGTCTCTCACCCTAGCAAGTTCCCTTGGGATGGAACATAATTCTCAGGTCATTTTTATAACACTTCTGTATGAGAACCAGGCATTCTCAAATTCCTTGTTCTCCTGTACCTGGCAGGAGGAGGGTGTTTATAATCAGAGAGAAAAGGTGGGCCCAATTCTGCTTTCTGCTATATACCTATAATCTCAGATTTTCTTCCAGCTCCTGGTGATTTTAGGATGATCTGCAGACAGGTAGCAAAACACAAGGTTGGGACGAAAAAGCCCTGTGGTTTTCAAATCAGGTTTAACATGAAAGACAGGTGCCCCTTAGCCTTTACTGTATTACGTGGTATTGGGTCAAAAACAGATTGTCCCCACGGTATAATTAGGAAGCAGAATTATAACTGTATCAAATCATGGAATGAGCTCAGAAGCCTTCTATTAAAATGCTTATCATCGTTATAGACAGTGGCATTTCCAGCCACACAGACGAGGATGATCTGGGGAGGACACAGGAAGATCAGGACACCAGACAGGGAGAAAAGGGATTTAGAGGAGATAGAGACAGCAGTAACATCTTTCTTTCTCCTTACTGCTGAATAAATAAATAAATAAATAAAAATAGTTATGTGGAAGTGGAAAGAGCTCTCTGCAGTCATTACATAGCAAACACTTACCGCTTGGCTTAAACTTACTTCTTATTCTCTCCCCCTTCATTTCTCTAAGACATGTATGCACTCATCCACATATATTTGCCTGCACAAGGACACTCCACATCTTTGGATCAATTCTGGTTTTAAAATGACAAAGACCATCCCCATATGCCTTTGAATTAGAGCTGATCTTCCTACCTTTTAAAATGTACCCAGTACATGCTTTCTCACACACAGATGAAGTGAGCATCTCTTACTGCCTGACCATCACACCCACATCTTTAAGATTTTTTTTATCTTCTTAGAAGGTGTAAAGGCTTAAGAGCCGTATTTTTACAAATATATATACACATCTATTCACAGGTATGATTGTGTTGTTATTACAATGATTTAGTCTGGCTTTAAAGTACTTAAGGTAAATGTGCCTGTTGTGGACTACAGTGAGGTTTCTCATCTTGGCTATTCATACACCTCTCTGGTTTACAGCTCTATTCTGAATATGATGAGAGAGATTTATTTGTGGAGTGGGCAGAGACAGAAGTGTGTTGTCGCATGATTTCTTTTTTTAAGGGTTATTAATTACCACAACAACCTTTGCTCTGCTGCTACTGTCCACTTTTATTTTGGAAGCACAGCAATTCAACACTCTGATCACATTGGGTTCCCCGATCACACCATTTTCTACCAATCTTTTTGAATATTATTTATTCTTCCTTATGTATCTCGGTGGAGTAGAGAGAGAGGGACAGTATGGCAGAGATGGGAAACATGAGCCAGAAAACATGCTTGCCTTGAATTGTCATTACACTGCCGTTGGAAGGAGCGAGCTGGAAAACTAGCAACAAACGCTCACACTCAAACACACACCAGGCACACACACATCAATCACGGGGAGTTTGTGAGCAGCCCCACAGCTCTTACCTGGGTTGTCTGGGATCCCTCTGCAGTGTACCTCCCTCTCCCCTATTTTTCCCCACCCGTGGGGATCAGCAGTGCCGGTGCCGGTGCTGTGGCTGGGTGACGGTGCAGGTAGGGGACAGCAGGCAGCTGGCTGCAGCCTCGGCTGCCGGGCTCTGGCTCCTGCCAGGGCTGCTGCTGCTGCTGCTGCTGCTCCTGATGATGCTGAGGAGGAGGAGAGCCGAGTGAGGAGGAGGAGGATGCTGGCGGTGATGCTGTTGCCATGGTTACCCAACTCAGTGGCGGCAGCGGCACCGCTCAGCGCAACAGCTGCCCCAGCACCCAAATCTCCTCGGCACCCATCATGGCCAAATGTCCCTTGGTGTACGAGCATGAGTATGTCACCCCAGAGCCCTTCCAGGGGGATGGCGACAGTGGGGAGGATGGCAGTCCTTCCTTGATGCAGCATTGGGGCTCTTGGAAAACAGATGCAGCGATTCATCCAAAATGTTTGCATTCTCTACTTGTGGATAAAGACCTTGCTGCCATGCACAGGTCAAACACCAGCTTCTAGGAGGCCAGATTTTCATTTTTCAGGGATGCCTTGCATTTTTATAAGGAAGTGAACAAAACGGTAAAGCTGAGAAGGGGAATAATTTTCAAAGTTCCTGTTTTGATGCAATTTCAAACTTTTTCTCTTTTAAACTGAAGGTCAACCTTCTTTCTTTAAAACTAGACTTAAAAGTAGGATTTTACTGTCTTCTTGTGTAAAGGTGTTTTTTTTGCACAGAGAAATCCCCTTATAAGTGAGTTCCTTGTAAGAGGGAACTTCCTCTTACCATGAAACAGTGAAAAAAATCCTGTTTGAAATGAACCCTCCTACACAGCTCAGGGCACTAATACTTTCATGCCTAATTTCAGGAAGCATACAAGCTGAATTTTGCCTTTCTCTAGGGATCTGAAAATAAAGGAAAAAGACCTCAGGTGGAGGGACTGCCACATGATCAAAATGCAGAGTACTAACTGAGAAAGACATGTGAAATCAAGGCATTCAGTTGCCATTTATCTATCAAATACACGTGTCATGAGGGTCTCATTTGGCACTGGAACATCACAAGACACAGCAAGGTCACAACAATTAAATGTCACTCCCATCCAAAAATGTCAGTGCAAAGCTGTATAACGCTCATAAGCCATGACAGTTCTTTCAAGAGCTGGTAGTGTTTGCAGGACATTGTGAAACCCACTGTCTAAAACCTACCAAAAAAGAAAAATCACTGGTGGAAACTTTCTAAAGGGATTCACTTTCTACTACCAGGGCTCTGCTCGCAGCTTGGATGCTGCACACAATATGAATCTATGAGCCTGAGGCACCAAAAACATGCACTGGTGTTTCTATTAAAGTATCAGACCTGGTGATATAGTTGTAAGAAGTGTGTTGGCAGCACCTCTTCTCAAGGTATTCTAGAAGACAGTGTCTCCACACCATGTTCATTTAAAGAGTCATGACATTCATATAAAGGCATTTTCAATGTATCTCACTGGTATGGAAGAACCTGGAACCATGCAAATGAAGAGCAAAATGTGCCAGCCAGCATACGTTTTCAGACTTCCTTGGAATAGCTTCCCATTTCCCAGCCTTTATGTATCTTATAAAACTAGTTATCATATAAATCATTCCCCCTATAGATTTTTTAATTAATATCCTTTTAGGCAACAGTTCTGATGTTCACTCAGAGACTATATGGAATAATTGACTCAAAGGGTCTTTTTACTGTTCAAAAAAGAATTAAGAAAAGTTATTTATTTTAATCTTTTTAAACGTCATGCATGTAAAATTAGACAGTATTTTGAACCCTTTTTCAAGAACTAAAAAATAATATTTGGTGAATGTATGGCCCAGAGAATTCCCCAATGTTATTTGAGGTGCAGGGGGAGAAGTACTTTGCACAAGTAAGTACAAGAAATATATTTGTACAAGAAGTACATTGCAGTAATGATTGTGAGCAAATCTAAATCGCCCACTCCGTAACTAAATAAATGACAGCAAAACCCATCGTTATTCTGAATAGATCACTGAAACCACAAACAGATCTTATTTCTGCTAAATCAGGGAATATACTGCAAAATTTATCTGCTGAGGTATGGGTAATCAGCTTGCAAGATTATATTTTCCAACTTTTCTTATTAGGGTTATTCTCTGAGAGCTGCATTTCTGATTTCAAGGACACACATGAGAATACCAGAAGATATTTGGGCCCTTTGGCTTCAGATGCTTCAGCTCAGCATGTCTGTTCTGATGATCTGCCTATCTTAATTCTCTTGGCGCTATTCTGCAACACTGAGGAAAAATACACCTCAAAGGACATGCAGAGCCCACTGAAACCAATGGCTCATAGCTCACTGTCTGGACCCTGGAGAGTGCGCTTTTTGAACTGTGCCAAAGGAGTACAAAGTGGATACAAAGTTCTAAGAAAACAACCCCCCAAAAAAAACCCAAACAAACAAAAAAAAAAGGAAAAAAAAAATAATTTGACCTCAGCCATGCAAGGAGGTCTTGTATGATGGGATCAATGACTTGCACCAGTTCACTAGGGAAATAAATCATGTCAATATTTGAAACATGTTAATTTCATAAACAGATGTGATTCTACAAAGAAAGGACATGTCACAGCCATATTTGACAGAGCCTAGAGGAAAGGCTGCATTTGTAGTCATAGCTTTCATTTTTGAGGGTAGAATATATGTCATATGTTTTAACCCTGCTTAGAAATTACTGACCTAAGACAACTCAGATGGTACTAGACACTTATGTTTATGCATCGTAGTCATGTCTAGATTATTTTCTTGCTTTAAATACTGAAGAGGTAAATCAACTTGTGTCTCCTATTCTTTCCCCTGTTGCTAGAAAGACACCAAGGTTGACTAACTTAACTGTGCTTATCTTCAGCACCCTGAGGTAAAGGCAAATCCCATCCCTAACTCTTGTTTCAAAGAGCTATCACACCAAATCAGACAAATGAGTTCTGAAGCCTGTCGACAAAGATTAAAACCAAAACATACTTTCCGAAAATGCCTTCTTAGATACCAGCTTAGCCCCACAGGAGCCTAAGGTTTCAGCAGTGGAGATGTCTGTGTGCCTGTTTAGCTGCTGAACGTTCCCAGACCCGTTGAAATCTCAACAGCACAGACATTCTTGGACACACTTGGTGTCCCAGAGCCCAGTATAGGCAGGAAATGTCATATTCTAGATTGTTTGTGGAGAGCCTTTGGGTTATTTAATAATAACCTGGAGCAGAAATTCCCATTAGGTAGCAGGACATCTAATAGATGTTCAGTGGAGCAGTCTGTCCTACAGGGCCATGTTGGACTGGGAATCATTTCTACAGGCTGTGGACTCCTTGTCACTCTGCCACCCTACATTACTTGAGCTGCAGTATAATAGTCAGTCTACCAAATCCACCAAGAGCAGGATTAAATATATATATATATATATACATATATATATATATATATATATATAAGTTTAAAATTAATTGAAATAAGATCAGAACTGAAAACTTCCCCAGATACCTGAATGTCAGCACATAAAACCTTACATGATGAGGCACAAGCATGTGAATTAAACACACATAAAGGACAAGGAAGTGAGCGTGTCTCAGGCAAGCTGTTGTATGTGACAGGGAAAGACCACGCCACTAAGCTTCCACCTGGAGGACCCAATGAATGTTCACAGGCAGAGACCATATCCTGGCTGCAACAGCTTTCTTCAAGCTCTGGGACACAGTCTGCAGCATGAAAACCCTGTGAGAGCACACTGTGGTTGTGTCACATTTCAACAACGTGGCTAGGGAGCAGAAGGTAGGGCCAAATGCATGCTTCAGGCTAGCAGCAGGAGAATCAACAGATCTGTATTTAATGGACAGAGAAAGTTAAGTTTCTCTTTTGATTAACAGAGAAACTAAATTTACGTCTTGATTGTGATGCAGAGTTTCCAGGGACTGTTACTTTATACTCGACTTTTATAATTTCAGGAAAAGGTAAGGTCCAAAGAAAAAGTGTCTAGCCCAAAAGAACAGATAGCACTTTCTGTCTTGGGGCTTTGATATCTTCTGGATCCTCTATACCCTCTAGGAACATTCAAATGGCTAAGACCCGTTTAGGAGGCATTGCACCAAACTGCTATAACAGAGTTTGAAACACCTTCTAATGTGAAAGGCAACACAACCTCACATAATCCAGTTTCACAGTATGCAACGAAGGAGTAGTTAAGCAAAGGAAGAATGAGAAAAACAGAAGAGGGGATCAAAAGGTGCCTTTCATGCAGCTATTTGATATAATATGACCCGAATGGTTAACTAAAATATATCCATATTTATTTTGATGTAGCTGGTAACAGTCCTCCATCATTCATGCCTCATCAATGGAAGAGTTCAAAGTCAGATTGGCTGGGGCTTTGGGCAACTTGATCTAGTGGAAGGTGCCCCTGCCCATGTCAGGGGCATTGAACTAGATGATCTGTAAGATCCCTTCCAATTCAAACCATTCTATGAGTCTGTGATTCTAATAAATGATAAATAAAGATTTCTGGGGAGTACCACAGTATAAAGGTGTTTTTAAAATAATGCAGCATTTTTAAAATCATGCAGCATTTCCACGTATCATACAGAAGAATTAAAGGTAAAGATTACAACACTAGAAAAAGAATAATCCCTTGCAGTATATAGTATATTTTATCATTTTACTATATATATATTTCACACAAAACCCACATAGTATAATATATACAAGAATCACAAAGACTTGGCTTGCTTTAATAGTTGTATCCAAGAAAAGCTTCAATGGAATAAGCTTATACTTCTCCTTACAAGTCCTTATACTTATCCTGTCCTCAAGCCACAGAGTCCTCATTCAGCTGCTATCTATTTAATATTTAGTTTCATTCTGCCATTCAATTTGTAATCCAGCATCTTACTTGTTACAACCAACCTGACAAGTAAACAGCCTTGCTTTAAGTAAGAAAAAAAGCTACATTTACCCACCAGTGCTCTTCTTACCTGAAAGGCAGTTGGAGATGTCAGGATACAGTCTTCTAATTCATGACTCTGGAAGACTGCATAATAAGTAGGAAACCCAGATTAAATAAACTAAGGACGTTTCAAATGCTTGACACAAGACAAGCATCTGATAAGACTTGAAGGAAATACAGCAGTATTAGGAGTTCAAAAATGATTTCTGAAGTGTCTTTGTGTACCATAGAACAACGTTCTGGGAAATAACACGTCTACTGGCAGTGAACTGTACGACTGAGGGATAAACACATTCTGGACATCTTTAAAGAGAGACCAATATGTGATATCTATTTAAGCACATCTTTCTAGGTTCTTCTGCAAAACACAACAGTTTGATTTGGAGGTATGTTCCTTATCTTACCAATGGCTGAATCAAAAACTCAACACAAGCACACAAGATTATCATACTCTATCCTTAGTTTTATTCCCACAGCAGGTGGGAGGCATGGGGGAAGGGGGATTTTGTGAACAAGCCAGTCCAGACCTCAAAGATCATGTTACAGACAGACTCAGGAGCTGCAGAACATTTAATTCACTATTGTAGTACCTCACAGAATCACAAACATTCATTATTTTTCTAAACATCCCTATGGGAAAAGGTCTGTCATTTCCATTTATTTTGTGCATGGAAAACCAGGCACGGACTTTCTCAGAGGCACCCACACAAGCATCTGAGACTTTCTGAAGATCAGTATTGAACTCTCTGAACACTGGAACAGGTTGCCCAGACAGGTCGTGGAGTTTCCATCGTGGTTCAAAACTTGACTGAGTGTTGTCCCGGGCAACCTGCTCTAGCTGATCCCGATTCGAGTAGGGCAGTGAACATGATCTCAAGAGGTGCCTTCCCACTTCAACCATCCTGTGAAATCATGAAGTCTCATACCCCACTGCTCCCGAAACACTTTCCACAGATTCCTGATCTCTGCCCCCTTAGTTCACCCACTGCTAACCTCTCCCTTAATTTTACACATAGCCTCATTTTTCCTCCAAACACACATACTGCCATACACACATAGTCACACTTTACACACATCCATCCTGTTGAGCCTACAATATTCTAGACCCACTTGGTGTCTTCTATGTCTCTTACTACCTTTTAGTCCTCCCACTGCCAATTTTGTGCTATAAAACATAAGGGCAGCCCTATTTAGCTTGGGCATAGTGCAAGGACCCTTCCTCCTACCTTGGGTATCCCACCTCCCACCTTGTGTCCCACCTTAGATCTGGCCTAACTTACAGTACTCCAGAAAAAGGAAGGAAGGTTGAATAGAAATTCTTGTTTGACACAGACTGGAAAACATCCAGTGCAGTCAACATATCAGCTAAGCAGTTTATATCTAGTTGCTGCTGAACACCAGAAAACTGTGTTTATTTGAAGGTTTATGGGCTATCTTAAGATAGAAGTTCTGATGGATCAACACAACAGAAAGACCATTTCTTCTTCTCTTTTATCTTTGGAGTATCTGCTCCCAAGCACATGAGTGCAAGTCTTCCAAAGAAAAGTATACGATCCATTTATAACGTGGGCAAAACTGATTATTTCTCCTAGATTCTTTTATGGAAACAGCTAATCTATTTTGGCTGCAGTTTCCTAAAATTAATTCAGTGCAAGGCAGATGCCCCTGCATAAAGAGTTTCAGCCCAAGCAATCAAGATACAGCAAAATTATAAGCAATAAAAGCTAGAGTATTACTATAAGAAATGCTGGACAACCTTAACAGTACTCATCGGTATCACTCCTGTCTAAAATTCATATTAATTCACTAAACAACCAGATGGGCTTGTTTGTTTAAGACTCTTCCCTAGTGGTTTTCAGCTTCTTTTTTTTTTTTTTTTTTTTTTTTTTTTATATATATATGTCTTTTATAATGCAAAATACCAGTTGGCAGGCAGTACTAGTACTACCTTGCTATTAAGTGGAGTTTATATATAAAGATTAAAAAAAAAAATTATCAGAACCAAACACTTGTCTAACTTTGCTTCCAATAAGCTTCACATTTCAGCCTTGCAAGTAATGGAGAACTATCATCCCCATTTATGTCTAGGTAAACCATGGTGAAGATTAACTAAATGTACTTGAAGGAATGTCTGTTACAGGTAGAAAATGGACAGGGTACAAAACATCTTACTCCAAGATATGCTTGCATGCAACATGCTATTCAGCCACTGGATGGCAATCCATTGTACAAAACCCAAACGAGTGGCAAATCAGCACTTTCAACAATGGTGGAAGTTAATGTTTGAGATTAGTTTAAGCATCTAGTTTAAGTTGTTTTAAGTGCTGACCTATAACTTCCAAAAACCATATTGCTTTCTAGGTCAATGACACTCCAAAGTCCATTTAAACAGTGGTAAAATGGAAACTGCTAGAGACATTATTGTCTTCCTTGGCTCAAGGAGGAAGTGCAATGGTACAAAGGAGTAAGATCAGAGAAAGCCAAACTCTAAACAGTTCTTACAACTCTCGGCAAAGCACTTTAAGATGTCATTATCCAGAGTGATGGCTCCCACCTTTCTACCACAGCTCTATATATTCTATTGCAACAGAACCAGAATAGGACGCCTTTTAGTGTCCCAACTACCCCTGATAATAATAAAAGTTGTTATTGGTCACTTCCTTACCTCATATTCAAAATGTTTTTCAGCAAATGAGTCATTGATAGCCTCATGAGGTGGAAGGAGCACAGTGTAGCAACTTCTGAGGCATGTCAACACTGCAGACTACTTTGGAAAGATATGCACAGCTCATGGATGCAAGGTAAATGTAGCATTACATTGTTTTAGTGAATGTACTACAAGCTGAGATACATACCCATTGATTCTCTCTCTCACTACTTTGTGCTCATTTTCCCTTCTTGACTTACTAGTAGGCACAAAGCTTCAGATCCTTCCTCAGTAAAGCAAGCCAAGTTAGCAAGCTTGTAACAGCTACAACAAAATAATCTGGGAGATGGTAGAGAGGAGCAATGAATCTATAACCAAAAGTCCATGAAGACGTATGTACCATAAAGCTGTGTTCCTGTGTTCTGACAAATAAACGGAGCATGTTAGAAGCACATATCAGAGTAATCGATTCACAAGCATTAATGGTTGAGTGACTATGACTGACATTTTGTAAATGGCTAAAATTTCATGAGGTCTCACTTTAAAAAATAAAAATAACACAGGATTTCTGGGGTTAAAGAAAATTTTATTTCTGCTCTTCCTGTCTCTGAAGGAACTCAGACAAGTGTCCATTCCATGGTTACCTTGGCACAGCCATAACAATACAGCTACTGTGTAATTGCTGTGCATTCTAACAAGTGCATGCACCACACAGCCTAAAGGATAATCAGGTGCTGGGGACAAGATTCCAGGAACCTTCTCTGATCATTTTGTAGAGCAGCCACTGGCTCATTTCAGGGGAAATTTTCTTCTGATGCCTGCTTTCATTTTCTTTGTTATTTGTAGGGAAGGAATGAACTGGAAATTCAAAGAAAATACTGGGTTCTTTTGGGTAAAGAGTAAAAATGTAGTTCCTGTAGAAAGGCAGGAGTTTAGTGCAACCTGGATTTCTTGGAGTGCCTTAAAATTTTTGAGCTTGCCTGTGTAATTTGATTACTGGAGGCAGAAAATTGCTTGCAACTCAGAACACGATGTCTGAGTCTGTCTAACTAACCTCTGAAATCCCATAGAACATTGCTACATAGTGCTAAAGGAGCAGCTCTCACCTGAATCCTGAATGGCTGGAAAAATTAATCAGAAGAAACTAAATTGACCTGCTTTGTAGAGCTAATACCAAAAAAACCCTCCTTTCTGCATGCAGGGCCAAACAGTGGTTATGAAACACACATATGTTGTAACTTTAAGATAAGCTAAACATTAAGGGTTTTCATAAAGGGGTCTGTGCAAGCTGTATGATGCTCTTCCGTCTGTGGTACTTCAAAGAAAGGTGAAAGATACTATCTTGTCTAAGAAATCACAGAACTGTGTCTTACTATCTGTGTAGACATATTCTATTCTTCTTATAGCTTATTATTTATTGAAGAGAGAATTAGAACTGCAAAAAGTCTAAAGCAAGAGATAAACCACAGGTGCAGAGAGCAACTGGAGGACTTTAGGGATTTGTCATAGGATAGGATTTATCTTGAAGCCCACAGGTACAGAATTCAAACACATTTCTTCCCCTTTACTTGTCAGTGTGCTTCTATTGAGCATATGACAAGAGTCAGTGATAATACATGCCACCAAATGGTTTATCTCAATGGGGAGGACAAAGTCTGAATAGATGTGGAGATAGAGTAAATATGGGATGATGACAGTGTAGTACCCTCTCACTGCATATCCTAGCCTTGTAGGCGTATCTTTAACACTGAGACCATACAGCCTGGATATTGACGTCTAAAGATATTTGAATGACTAGAGATGGAAGGACTTGGGCCTCAATGTTCACTACTCAGTTGGAGGCTTGACAGAAACAGGTAAGGATTTGATTTTCCAGTATAATTAACCCCCCAGCAGAAGTCACGTTCACCATTCAGTCAAAGCAGAATATCCTTCTTCATGCTATTACCAAAAATACTGATTAAGGAAAGCTCCAAAGGAAGAAAAAAGAAAATTGTTGAAGATTTTCCTTGTAGGTTGCCCCTGTTATTCTTGAGGAACTGCTGTAGTACACCTTACATAAATTAGCATGGTCAGAGTCCAGGGGATGACTGCAGAGGCTGGATGTACACATGACAGAAGGAAAAGAACTTTCCTTTTCTTTCTCTGCTTCCCAGATCTGAGGGGGGAAAAAATTCATGGTTTTGTTCCCTGTCCCATTCCACACCAACAGGAAAAATCCCCACCTTCACTAACAGCAGAAGAGCCTTAATCACAGCCAAAGCCCTGGGCATATCTCCATCATCAGAGTATATTTTGTGGTCTTCCCTGCCACATAAGTGCAAGTAGGAAACTCTATGCACATACACTACAGCAGATGGTGTAGGTGGGAGCGTGAGGCACCTGACACTACTCTGCCCACAGCAATATCATGGCATAACGTCAAGACTATTGTTATATATAGATCCAGCAACAAATGAGGAGAACTGCAAAACATGGCTCTTACAAACACTGCTGTATCCTTGGAATCACTGATTCAGTGGAAGGGATTGGGAAGGAAGAAACACTGGAAACAAGAGACTGTGGCTGATGGACTGCAGAAAAGGCTCAGGGAGTCCTGGTGGATAGTGAGCTGAATGCAAGCCTTGACAGCAAAGACCAACAGCCTCCTGGGCTGCAACAGCAGGGCCACAGCCTGTAGATCAAAGGAAGGGATTATTCTTCCCCTCCTCAGTTCTCTTCATACCACACCTAAATACCGCATCCAGTTTTGGTCCCCCCACTGCAAGAACATAGATAAACTAGAGCAAGTTCAACAGAGATTCACTGCAAAGGTAAGATCTGAAGCACTTGACCAGTAAGCAGAGTATGAGGGACAAGGGCTTGTTCACTCTGGATAAGAGACTGCTTTGGAGGAACTGTTGAGGGGTCAGCAGCCCCCCTATTACCTAAGAAGGTGGAAATGTTCTTTATGGCAGTACATGGCAAGGGGACAAGAAACAGTAGGCATAAGCTTAAATAAGAGAGATTCAAACCTTTTCCCTATGAGGACAGTTAAGCAGTGGAACACATTTTCCAGAGAGGTGGTGCGGTGTCCATCCCTGGAAGTTTTCATGACTGGAGTGGATAAAGCCCTGAGTAATAGTAACTGACTTCACAGTTGTCTCTGCTTTGAGCAAGGAGCTGAACTAAAGACCTCCTAAATTATGCTATGATAGCTAGGATTTGTCTCACTACAGAATTTACTTTCTCATTTTTCCAAATCTTCTCCTAGTAGCCTGCCTTGCACTTAGTCTGTAAAAGGAAAAACAGAGATTAAATGTATGTGTACTTCTCAGTGACGACATTCTGGCTAACAGATTGGCACAGCAGGTATATGTCAAACCAATAAAAAGGAAAACTAAAGAATGCTAAAGATAAACACTGAATTTATCAGAGCATTACATCACATTCTTTTATTTTCCTTTCTTCTCTAGTCATAAACACAGCAATAGCATTGACTTCATTACTCAGCTCTGAAATTAAATGGGGCAAGAGAGAGACTCAATCTCTTCAACACAAAGGGAAAAGTAAATATTTCCCTCTGTCTTGAAAGCCTGCATGACCCAGTTCCCTGCCAAGACTCAGATATGAAAGAAGGATAAAACAAAGTGAAAAGCAGTAGAGACTCTTCTTATAGCCTGCCTGTTGTGGAGTGAATTCGTATCTATTGTTTTGAATTGTTTTGTCCAGTTCCCATCACAGATCATGCCCTTGTTTTCCCTGTCTCATGGAACAAAGTATGGCAACAGCCCCTCTATGATTAAACTAGGTGTTAGCACCATACTCTGCAATCTACATAATCAGCCCAAACTAGCACATAGTATTTGGATTGTGACAGGGCAAAAGAGGGTCCTTGTGTTTCAGTAGCCACTGCACAAACCCATAACAAGCCCTAACTCCTAACAGAAATCACAATATATTGCATGATGCATGTCACTGGGAATAAGGTGGCAAAAAACTTGAGAGAATTCATTCCAACTCTGGCTGCTTTTCTATGAACTCCACAGGCTCCTCCATGATCCTAGTCCTCAGATGCTATCTATAGCCTTCCCTTCCAGGCAAAATAAGCTCATTAATGTGGCCAGATATCTCACACCTATATTTTTGTTCAAAACAGAGAAAAAAGTAGGACCGTTTTTGTTCTGCTCTGTTCTGTCACCAAACAGCATCATTACTCACTTCAGGGTGAACTTTAATAAATCCTCTGCTGCACTACACTTGTGACATAAGGAACAAACAGGGTCAGTCTGGGTGCAGAGTAATGATGTGTCACCCAACAAGCAGTTGGAAGTGATTCTGCACAGTGTGTAAAGAGATTGAAATGGGAGACTTTGTCAGTCTTAGCCCTGAGGAACAGGGCTGTGTGGTTTGGCTAGTCCTGCTGCAGGCTCTTCACTGCAGCCCTGGGGAAGGAAACTCCCAGCAGGGTAATTCAGTTTGCTTAGGTAGGAGAGATCTCTCTCCTGCAGACACCTGAGTCTCCAGAAAGCCATTCAAAGGACACACATTTGAGCTTATCTCCAACCTACCCTCAGTAGCAGGTAGGAAAAATATCAGAACGATTCTATCTATCATTTTGGGCAACTTCATTTGAATGTAGATTGAATCCCCACTGGAGGACTGAGAGGGCACCTAATTTCCAGGAGATTTGCCAGGAGACCAGAACCAGTGTTTACCAAAGCTACTGATTTCTCAGTGAAGGTGAGCCAGCCAGCAGGCAAGAAGGATCAGGCACTGTAACCTCCCAAGCGTCTCCCCTGGGAGGGGACTGTTGCACATCCCTGCTTCTGGACGGCAGAGATAAGAGTCAAACATCTTAAATACTATTTAAGTACCATAGTGGGAAACTGAGACAGTGGTCTAAAGTGTGATCATCTTGCTCCAGATCCTCCAATATCTACAAAAGCAATACAGAAGTCCCTGTTTTCTAGTTCTTTGTGTTTTAATGATCTAAAATCACACATTAATATATATTCATAAATATATATACACACACACGTTCATACATATAGCCACAAATACTCTCTCTCTATATATATATGTATATTAATTTATACAAATGCACTCTGACATTACATATATAAGTATACACACTCCATGATTTAGTCCATAATCGTGTATTGACAAGATGTGTATGTGTGCTTTTGTATATACTGGTGCAAACATAAAATTGGGTCTTACAGAACTAAGCAAGTTGCACATAATTTTAACGCACATTTAGCATAAATATGGTTAAAAAACAAAGTTGTTTTCTAAAATATTATAATATTTATATTTCTTAAGTTCTAAATTACCATAAATTTACATTTTAAATTACCCATAAGGTATTTCTATGAAAGTTCAATGAATCTGTTTCAATCACAAGGAAAATAATTTCTGAACATATCAATCTTTCCGCATTTTTGTATACATACAAATACTTTGTCAGCTGAATCTTTTAAATGATTAATAAATCTGACATGAGATTGGAGTCATTGATCACTTTTAAAATGTATTTTTTTATCCTGTTTCTCTAATATGACAAATTAGTGAAATTGAATCCTTTGAACTCATATTGTGAAGGACGTCATATTTTTTTTCCACTATTTCAAACGTTATTGCACTTAATTTTTTTCTGCATTTCCCTTGTTCATTTTCCACTGTCAAACAAGTCATTGGACATGACCATGCACCAGAGGATAAGGCATCCTGAACACTAGAGGGCAGATTAGAAACAAACCATCAAGTTTCTCACCCATCATCCAGCCACTGAAATTAAAATTTTCTTCTGGTAAATTTTACTATTTCTTTTTGCATTTCATAAGCAATTGTGATTATATTAAATTTAAATATCTACACCAATGATGATAATGCATAGCTTTTTATTTTATCTTAAATATTCCTGAGAATCAAAGCAGGTAACATAATGAAAAGAAAAATAACATTCAGACTTCAAGGTTGAAGGACTGTTGCTTACATGCTTCCTGCAGCTGATGGGAAATAACTAATGGAAATAAGACTATACATAGACTGAGCTCTAGTGCAGACCAAAGCAGAAAAATCTTTCCTAGCCTTGTACATATACTGGTACTGCAAACATATCTGAGTTACAGTGACCAACACCCAGGGTTAAATGTTTACACATTAAAAATTAGATTCACTTGCTTGGCACTCAATTCAGTGAATGCTTCCTTGCTCCAGTCTAGTCCTTCATTTCTTCCACCCCGGTAAACACCAATGTGCAATTATCTGTCCTCCCTCCTATAACCTTATACACCAAGTTTCCTGATTTTGGATGACAAAGGTGAGATTTCTGTCACCCCTAGCCATTGGTGGTCTCTGATACAGAGACAGAAGTCACATGCACAGTAGAAGTGACATGCATATCTAGGAACATTAGAGGGTTTATCTCTCTCATGATGCCAAAGCCAGCAAGCCCATAAATGTTTGTGAAAATTCACCTCATCTCTCAGGAAAACTTGAGCGAATACTGTTTTAAAAAGTCAGTCACAGCCTCACATAAAGCAGAATCACACAGATTCACATGTGGGGTGAAGCAATCATGCTTAACTCTTTTGCACGTCCTTAGCATGTCTCTTCTCACCACCAGGAACCTAGCAGACTGCTGTAATTCAGAAGGATGTCTCAGTACTATTTACAAACACACCTCCTTGTGCAGCACTGCTCTCTCAGCATAAATGCAAATACAGACTCTGCAGTATCTCACACACATAGCATTTAGTGCTATGCAGATCATGCCTAGATGTTTTGGGAGGCTGCTTTCTTCTAAAATGCTGAAATAAAAAATAAATCCGCTATTCTTCAAGACGTGATTTTTCCTGGCAAACCTTAGTCTAGGGTCACTCAGAATATATCTTGTGGATTTATGCAGTCAGGGGAAACAAAAATAGCCCATCTCTGCTAGATGAGTGTATAAGCAGAGATATGCAGCTGCATTAGTATGACTCCAAGCCTGAACTAATATATATTAAGGGCTCTCAGAAGGACGTACCAACTTGGGTACAGACACCTGTATCCATGTTATATGGCCTCCAGCTCAGAGTGGGCTCTCATAGGCATGCAAAAATGCAGACTACAGCCTTCATGCTTCCAGTCTTTTCTGGGCCATCAAGGAGAGCCAAGACACTTCTCTGAGCTGTTCAAAAATACAGAAATGCAGCATGAGCATGATAAGCCCTCAGGCAGGGTGAAATGGGAACATCAACTGACCCCAAAACAGGTGTCATTTTCCCCTTGGTAAAACACAAGGGACACTGAGATCCTTTAAAAATCACTTTGAGAAGCATTATAAGAACCAGATAATACGGTCATTTCTGCTTTTCTCTGTGGTGGGTTAACCTTGGCAAAGAGCCAAACTCCCACCCAGCCATTCACTCACTCTCCCTCCTCAGTGGTACAAGGGGAGAAAATAGGCTGAGAAAGTTTGTAAGACAAGATAAAGACCGGGAGATCACTTACCAATCACAATCACAGGCAAAACAAGAATATATGGGGTAAATTAATTTAATTTATTCACAATTAAAATAGATTCTGATATTGAGAAACAAATTAAAAAAAAAAAAAAAAAAAAAACACATTAAAAAAAAACACCTTCCCCCCATGCCTTTTCCCAGACCCAACTTCACCCCTTCAATCCCAACTCCTCTCCCAACAAAGGGCAAAGGGAGTGGTTATGGGGGTTGCAGTCAGTCCATCCCAGCCCCTCTCGGTTACTGAATTTATTTTAATACAGGTAAAGAGTTACACATAGGGTTTTAAAAAAGCCTGGTGTGGCATCAGATGGAATTGAATTTACATTTCTAAGCACCTGTTTTAAAGAGAAAAAAATGTAAATTGAAAAAAAGAACCAATAAGATCAAGTAAGATTGTTGGGGCACAAGGAAAAAAGCTGAACTTGGCATAGGAATATAAAAGTTGAGGGAGAATATGGTGACTCATGTTTGTAAAGGATTAATGTCAAGGTAATGGAAGAGTTAGCTAACTTTAAGTATTATACTGGCACAAGATCAATTGGATATACAATGTTCAGAAATAGACTTAGGCTGGAAAATTACAAGATGATTTCTAACAATCCAAGAATGGTGGTTTTGCCCAGGCAAGATTGATAAGGTTAGTCATAGATTGAAGAGAGAAAAAAAAAAAAATATTCTCTTGATACTACTAGACATCATCTTCTTTCTCAGATCTCAGAGGGGATTTGTTAGATTGAATTACTGCTGCTGCAGGAAGATAGGATAAGTGCTAACAGTCATGTCTCCTACTTCTGGAGGAATCATACCATAGCAGCTCTAGGTTTCACACTGGTGGTGGGGAGGTTAGTATTATTTATCAAACACCAAATGATTCCAGTGGTTGTACTGAAAAAACTGACTAATTTTGGAATGGATGCACAAACTTGAGGGTAATTTATGCCTCTAACCAAGACCTGGTATAATTTCTTTAGATGTCACTGTCAGCAATTTTTTTAATCTACAATTTGTTGCTTAATTCACATTTATTGAAATGGAAGTGAGGCAACCAAGCATTTTGGTAAAACTGGTCCCATATTTTTTACATACTTAAATCCTAGGTCAATAAATAAGACATAGAAAATCTATATTGCTGTTCTTTACTCTCTGTAGACTCAGTTGTGAGCGCTGTGGTTCACTGACGATACCTTAGTCTTACTATGAGCTTGCATAGCAATTAAGTCTGGTGGGGATTCCAGTTGTTATTGTGAGATAAATAACAATAGGAGTTAGGAATGTGTAAGTAATTCACATGTGTGAGAAAGTATGAATCCTCCACCCTCTTTAATAAAAGAATACTCTGCAAAAATACCTCTATACCTCTGTAAGAAATGATATGGAGGGAGAAAAGGATTCCAGCACATTCATTTGTCCTGGTTCTGTAACACTCAAGCAGATTTTGCCCATCTATTAATTTTGCATGCATTACACAAGTGGACTAGGTACTAACTGCACATTTGTACTTATCTAGAAAAAAGCATGTCAATGCTAGAAGTGTCCTGGATGTCAAACTGCTTCTCTTTCAACTTAATCAAATAATGAAAGAATTAAAACTAATAATGAACCTAAAATAAAGCAAGGAAATGTTATGTAATCAGGTCCATTCATATAAACGGATATTTAATTCCTGCCTATTTAACATTTTAAGTTTCCCTTGTTGAATAATACATAGTCTATTGAACGATTTAACTTAGAACACAGAGTTGAATGTTACATATTAAATATTAAGAATATAGCAAGGAAAACAGTTGTGCTGCTTGTGGGCACGTAAATCTGGGCTGCTGGCTTAGTTGTTCAGAGCGGAGCAGGAGGGCATAATCCTCATGTGGGGAACCCTGGTTGAAAATAAAGATGGAAGGAAACAAAAAGAAGATTCTGTGACTGATGATCTTTTTCTACAAATTTAGCGAATCTACATAGATGTGTGTCATAAAAATAAGACATACCTAAAAAATCATTTCTCCCACCCTACAGAATATTTTTCATGGAACAGTTCCTTTGGCAACAGCAAGAATTGTAAACGACTGACAAATCACATCAGTCGTACTGATTGCACAATGTCAGAACACAGTGCAGTATTTCTCATTCCTTTCATTATTTATTTAACTTTTTCAAAGGAAAAAAGGATCCTTTTATGGACTATTATCCCTTGAAATGGAGAACTTTACCAAGTTGAAAGGATTCTGATGAGACAAACTAAATATAATTGATCCAATTATTTTGGTACAAAAAATTTATTTGACTATGTTCACCTTCTCTGACCCTCTAAGCAAGCAGCTACAGCTGCAGAAGGTGTTCAAGAACACAGAACACTTTGAACACTTGTAAACTTCTCAAAACAGTCAACAAAACTAGGTGACATATGAGGTACTATAAAGAAGGGAAATCTTACTGAACAGTTAAAAATGGTGGATGGTTGAATATCAAACATATCAGGGTCTGTCAATTAGAAGTTTGGAGACTTCTTAAAATGTTCCTTCCTTCAAATATTTTTGTTTACTGTTTAAATGCTTAACAGGAGGACCTGATGTCATCTAGTTGGACAAGTTCAATTAATTGTTCTGAACACCCTGGTCACCTAAACTGGAAAAGGTTGCCTGATACCTGGAGATAGGGAAGAGATTCATCTTTCTAAGAGCCATCAATAGTAAATCTCATGTCCCACTATAATTTCAGTTGAAATTTCAGATAGCTTTGAGACTAAGCACAGACTGAGTGAAATTTAACAACTGTACTAAAAAGTACAAGGATATATTCCAGTCTTAACTTTCTCAAACCAGAATTACACTGCTTGCTTTGTATGAAACAAGTGATCTGCAGTTATGTTAACAGTGAACAATGTTGGATGTTTGCCTGGCAATGTGTGAAATAGGGGCCTTCATTCTTTTACCTGAAATAACCACTCTTTCTTTCATAAGCATAATTACTATTTACTGTAGCTATAATTTTTATTTAATTATTTAGCAAGATTTAAATGTTGGAAAAGGCTGAAACACTGCTGCTATTCACTTTATGAATCCATTAAAAAGGGAGCATACACTTTGCTCTTGAGCAAAAACACATCAAGGAATTTTTCTTGTCCACAGTATTTACTTGAAGTTGAAATTAAACAATAAAGTAACAGAGAAATGCATTGTCCGTCCAGAAATATACTTTCCACAACATAATACCTCTTATATCTTGCCTCCTCTTTATACTTTCATAGAAAAGGAATATAGGTGTACTTGTACATTGTTCAGCCTGTAATTGTATTATACTAAATGCTGAATGAACAGGAAAAGAAAACCTATGTCTCCTAAAATAGAGATATCAAGCAAGTGCAGAGTTTGAATTATTCTTTACTGCCTCACAGAATCCACACAACACCAAACACAAGGTTCCCAGCAGGATTAACTACAGAAAATTAGATACAAACCTCCCTCCCTTAGATTAGGTTGCCAGGACATGAAGCTTTTAATTCCAACTGAAAGAGCAACAGGTACTCACAAGTAATTTGACATTTTTGTTTTGGTACAGACATATGCTTATGCTGTGTAGAATTATTTAGAATGCAGCTCCTGAATTTGTGCACCATTGTAACAAAAAAATTTAAGTATACAGGCAGCCAGTTGTGATAGAGAAGCCAACTGTAACAGGTGAAAACATTTTATTTATCAGAAGAAACCTGAGGCCTGACTGCACTATTTTTCAAAAGTATTAGGGATGAATATGCACTTTAAAGCTTTAAAACATTCAGTGGAAAACTTCAAATTCATGCTTATTTCATTCATTTTTTACAGCTTCTTGTAACATTTTATGTAGAGGAAGATTTTCTTGACAGTAAATATATTCTTATAAAATAACACATTTAAGTAGTGTTTAATTTCAAGTACATACTTAATTCACATGGTTTGCTGAATCACATTCAAACTCTTAGCTGAAAGCCTAAGGCACTTTTGCCTTGTATTGCAGATTACCATCCTGGATCAGAGAAGTCCATTTATTACAGTATGTTGATTCTCCCTGGTATTAGAGGCTTCAAGGGATGACACACTTAAAACCCACAAGGGGGAAATCTGATCCTTCTCACCTGATCTTTATCAGTCTTGTGGATGCCAAAGCACAAGACTTACGATCTACTCCAAAACATTTACCACCAACATCACTGAGTCTCTTGTTATCCATGTACAAATATCTAATCCCTTTCTAATTCACTTTCACTGCTGTTCTCAGGAGTTTGCACATCTTAATCACAAATTGTGTGGAAAAGAACATTTTTGTTGGTTGAATTTGAACTTCTTACTATTTAATTTCATTGAGTGTGCTTTGTTCCAAATGTTCATATACAGGGAAAACACAGAAGCTCTCGATCTACTTCCTCTACAGTATTAAGTATTTTTTTGTTGTTGTTTAATACTATAAAACTTCATAGCTTTGCTTCAGAGATGTCTGTCAGCACTCTATTGGAGTATCGCCCTTTGAATTCATTTGAGGTCTAAAATATCCCTTTTGAGATAAGGCATCAGTTATGCACATAGAATCTCAAGTAAAGATGCACTTTTTTCTCAGTAACCTTCAGCACATTACTTACACATGACAATGTGTTTTCTGCTTTGCTGTTTAAAACTGCAGATGGCAAAACCAGAACTAGTTGGGTTTTTTGGTTCAATGAAATCTATTCTGACGCAGATGTAAGTGTAAAGGTACTCACACTTTTCTCTCCAAATAATGATGACCATCCCACTTTGGACCAAATGATTATTTGCGATGTCTTTCAAGAAAGTAAAATAGATTGTTTATACACTTATATACATATAGAAGTTTAATTCCAATATTCTCAACAGCAAAAGTGATTCCGGTTGCAGTGGACATAAGAGGAAACTGTTTAAAAATCAACCTTTTTATAAAAAAAAAAAAAAAAAAAAAATACCACATTGAAGTCTACTTCTGTCTTTACACACTCTCTGATACCTTTCATAATCACATTATCTGGCTTTTGAAATATCTTCCCCCTTCTTAATGAGAGCCTGAGCTATGCAAAAGAATCAGTGAATCTGCCACTCATCCGTGTACTGCTGAATGTGAATAAGGGAAGCCAATGGAAGAAAAGGAGTGATTTTCACCTCTTCCCGCTCTTTTGTAATCTCTTTCTCTTAGGATCTTATTTTGGACAATGTCTTTAGACAGCACTGAGCTGACTGATTTTACTGAAGTCTTTGGAACTGAAAGAGGACTGTATTTCTCAGGTGTGTGGGGAAGCTATACCTTTCCTAGAAGTTTCAGACAAAGTATGCGGGTGTGTGGCATCTGGCCATATAGTATCCTTCAAACAGTGTACAAATTGAAGAACCACAGTTTTGTTAACTGCTTGGTGATATTTCTTCTGAGGAAAGAAGAAAGTATTTCAAACTTGGTGAGACAAGTAGGCTTAGCAAGCTTGGTGTAGCCTTCAGGAGGAACAACAATTAGAGACACTTGTGGAAAGAGAGAAATGTGGGAAGCAAAGGCTGACTGACAGGGGCAGAGCACAAAATCAGTCTTAATTTCTATTTTTATTTCCTTTCTGTATAATTCTTTTTTTTTTTTTTTTTTTTTTTTTTTTTTTTAAGTATGAAGTTCCTGAAAATAGCAATAGCTAGTGTGAATTAGATAGAGATCCTTTTAGAGATGTGAGGGGATTCATTTGTGGAAGAGAAAACTTCCACAAAATAGTTCCAGTGAGGAACTACTCAAAGCGAAACCTCAAAATGTAATATCTTTAAGGAATTCAGAACATCTATATTGCAATGTTGTAGTAACATTTGCTGGTATCTCCTGTTAGGTGGTGCTGATATTGGAATATGGAATTTCCTTGATATCTTAAAACTAATCTTTAAATAATTTGGGAAGGACGTTGCAAATGGTTAAGTATGTCCCAAAAATCCAAACACTCCACAGCAATTAGTTTAGTGACAGAAGTGAGCCCAGGCATGATCTACTCCAGAGTAAGGTGGAAGATCTTCATCAACAACAAAATAAAAATACCATAATTTACTTTTTTGTTCAATTGTTTGCTCCTTTGCTCATTTCAACTGCAATCTGATGAAAGACTCTTAGATGAACTGGACCATTGGGACGTGCCAAAAATTTCTCAGCAGGACACTGCTCCACCCCACACTTACCAGAGTTTACCCACATGGGAGAAGATAAACTCTCCAACAGGGATGTAAAACCATTAAGAAGGCATTATTAAGAGACAGGAGAGGAATGGGTAGTTTTTGATGTAAGCCAGAAGAGCAGAGTTGCAATTATGGAAGGCCTGCTATATAACTGCACAGAAACATACATTTCTCATCACCAAAAAGAACCAAGAGAAATAAACTTTCATATGAAGGAAAATGAAAGTTTAATTTCTTCTCCTGGCCCTTTTATTTTTCATCAGACCAATCATATAGCAAATACATTCCTATTGGAATTATGTCCTGCAAGCCAGACTGTCATAGAACATAGAATCATAAAATGGTTTGGATTGGAAGGGATCTTAAAAATCATTTGGTTCCATACCCCTTACCATGGGCAGAGACACCTTCCACTAGATCAGGTTGCTCAAAAACCCATCCAACCTGTCTTTGAACACTTCCAAGTAGAGGGTATCCCCAACCTCTCTGGGCAACATTTTCCAATGCCTCACCACCCTCACTGTGAAGAATTTCATCCTTATAGCTAATCTAAACCTACTTTCTTTCAGTTTAAAGATATTACCCCTTGTCCTATCCCTATACTCCCTGATAAAGAGTCCCTCTCCATCTTTCTTTTAGCCCCCTTTAAACACTGGAAGGCCACTATAAGGTGTCCTCGGAGCCTTTTCTTCTCCAGGCTGAACAACCCCAACTCTCTCAGCCTGTCCTCACAGAAGAGGTGTTCCATCCATCTGATCATCTTCATGGCCTTCCTCTGGACCCACTCGAGCAGGCCCATGTCTTTTTCATATTTGGGGCCCCAGAGCTGAACACAATACACCAAGTGGGGTCTCACAAGAGTGGACTAGAGGGGGAGAATCACCTCCTTTGACCTGTTGACCATGCTTCTCTTAATGCAGTCCAGAACATGGTTGGCTTGTTGGACTGTGGGTGCACATTACTGGCTCATAGTCAGTTTTCCACCCACTGATACCCCCAAGTCTTTTTTTCGCAGGGCTGCTCTCAATCCACTCTTCACCCAGCCTGTATTTGTGCTTGGGATGGCCCTGACCCATGTGCAGGACCTTGCACTTGGCCTTGTTGAACTTCATGAGGTTTGCATGGACCCAACTCTCAAGCCTGTCAAGGTGCCTTCCAAACTTTTCCTTGGAAAGCTACACAATACCACTACTATCCTAAGCCTTCAGGCACTGCAAAAGAACAAAATTAATCATCAGTGTGGTCTTGCTAAAATGTAAGATATTTTCTTATTGTTTGTTAGACAAGAACATAAGTATATAATCCAACACATGTAAATTCACAGAATTAAAGTTTAAAGCCAAGGTCTCTGAAAATTTCTAATATGGCGTGTGGCACTAAGGATGCTCAGGGCTGAGAGACAATATATTCACACAGACAACTCAAAGTCCTTGCATATCAAATCTCATTGGGAATATAAAACATCAAGAAAAAGTGAGATGAAGAGGAGGGCATGGAAAACTCCCTAAGGAATCATCGCGACAACATATTTCATCAGCAGATGTGAAAATAAAAATGCCACAATGAACACAAGGAGGTATCCAAAGTAGAAGCTAGCAAAAGCCACAGAATATTGTCTGAAGCAAACCACAGCAACCACATAGTTTGGAAATTAAAGCAATAAATAATCTTCCATCTACAGGCAGGTACAAGGAAAGGATTTAGAAGATGGAAGAAAAGAGGCCAGGATATTCTGAAGTAAGCAAGAAACAAATCACCTTCCAGCCATGGGAAGATAAACAAACAGGAGAGAAGTCTAGCTTTGTCTCTTGACCAGCATCTCATGTAATTGCTTCTCTGCTTATACCACAATAGAGTCTCAAGGAACAAGTACCATTCTTCAAGCTCTCAGTTCTAATATCAGTAATGATGAGGATGCCTTTCCATAACATTATTAACTTCTTAAATTACTTGAGTTATTCATTTTCATTTGTACATCAGTAAGTACATTCAATCCCTATAAATGCTTTACCATTTTTTTCTAGAGGTAAATGCATATACATACAAATGTTTGAGACAGTACAAGCCTGGAGACTTGGGATTACAAAGGTGTGTGGCAGAGAAACAGGTCAAGGAAGAAAGAAAGAAAAAAAAAAAAAGATATGTTTATATAAAAGATTCAAAACTTCCAAATAGATTTTATATATATCAATATAATGTTAATTTTTAAGTTACCATTAAAAGTTGTAGTTTTCACAGTAACAAACACAAGAATTTTATCTTCTTACAGCACTGGCACATATTTTCCTCATACTGTTTTTTCCCCATTCTGGCTGCAAAAATATTCATCACAAATTCTGCTTTCCACAGACTTTTCAGAAAGATTCTGAAATTCTATGAGGTGTTTGATGTGAACAAGTGCAAGGATTTTAATCTTTCTTATGGTAGATAAGAAACAGTTGCATTTTCTGGGGCTTTGCACTGAGAACACAAAACCAAGGCTATCAAAAGGTCAGTGAGAGATACGTAGGAAAAGATCACCTACAGCAGAGTATTTTTGGTACACCCAGTCTCCCGAATACGCCAATATCAATGCATATGCAATTTGATAAGAGGGAGACTTGTTAGTCTTCCCAGAGCAAACCTTTATGGAAAAGCAAAGGGAATGGAGGAAGGGAAGGGGATCTAACTGTTAAACCCCACCTGCTTCAGTTATTAAGAGAAAGTTCACCAGCTTGAGCAGCTGGTTCATAAACATTCAGCCACATACAAATGGAAGCCTGTAAATCCTTCCCTAAAAATATTTGCAACCCAGAGGACTGTGTTTTCAAATACCAAGTGTGATGAGTGTTTCCTGCAGAGCCACAACTACTGTCTTTGCCTGGACTTACTTTGCTGAGCTAACTTACTCTACATAGACACCTGACTGCCTTTGTCCCATAAAATCCTTCTACATTTTTCACAAGTCAGTAAAGGTTTTCCTAACACCACTATCAATACAACACAACACTAGTCAGAGATAAGAAAAACAAAGTGATTGTAAACATATTCCCATTACAAAAACATCATTGTCCTGATCATCCAAGAGACAAAAGCTGTTCTTTCAGAGTAATGACAGAGCATTTAACATTGCCAACTGCAGAGGAAATTGTTCAGTACCGATCAGGCCACAGCTAAATTGCAAAATGGGGCCTGTTCTAGCATGGATATGCCTGTGGCATCTTTGAATACAATCCATCTGAGAGGTTTTGTGCTAGCCAGTGCACATGGGCTATAACAAAAAAGCTATTAAACACTTCTTGAGTTGCAGTTCAACCCTTGTCTCTATCTTAAGGGACTTATAGCAATAATATCTTGCCTGAAAATACATTCAAAGAATCATTTTGGGTCTTTCACATGGGTATTTCATCTATCAGAGGAAAGCTATTTGGGAAGATCATCTTGACTTTTTGTCTATAGATGAGCTCATTACATGGAATCCTTTACAGCCCACCCTAACCACTTAAAATTCTAGTTTTTTCTTCTCTAACATGAAGTGTGGTTCCAATTCCTCTGAAAGAAATAGATGTATCAAGGCATCTTTATTTTTCTGAGATGAGGAACACTTCCATTGACTGATAGAAGACTGTCGCCTTGCACTTTGTGTTCTCCATGACTTCTAGGCAATGTTTTGTTAAAACTAACATTTTTCTTTTCCTATTTTATGCTCCCCATAAACCTACCAACTGTTGATTTGAACTGGTAGGAAAAAACAGCTATTGTAAAAGGATGTGTTTGATTATATGGGCATTATGGGATTTATTTTTTATTGGTTTTAATTACAAATAAAATATTTTACAACGTTTAATGATTTTTTTGTTTGTTTGTTTTCAGCCTCCCTTCCAATGATTTTGTTTGGGTAAAAAATTAAAATAATAAAACACATAAAGAAGGAGGTTTTCTGAGTTCACTACTCTATATTAAATTAATAGCATGACAATACACACCATAGACTTCTCAGAACTTCTACTGAATTATGGCCAAACTCACCCTAAAAGCCTGACCTCCTTTTCTTTCTTAGCCACTATGGATTTAATTATTAGTCTGCCTGCAACACAAGGTTTAATCTTTCAAGATCTTAAACTTAAATGAATATATCTAGGTCCTTACATTTAGGTTGTATGCTGGCAGGTTCATTCCACAGAAATTTTGCTACCTCTGCACACACCTAAAACTTATCCCCAAGCTCTCCTTATCTCACTCTCTGACTAGTAACAGCCTTTTCTATGGACTTGATGAATGCAGTCTTGCTCTGCCCATTGCCTGCTTGGCATGACGTTTTAAAAGCCATTTTCCTAGCTTGCCATGGGGTTATTTTCTGCTTCAGCAACCCTTCACCTGTCTTCTATTACCAAAAGCAGTTTGAACACTAACATTTCACCTCACTTTGTGTACTTTCCTTACTTCATCCCTCATTCAGCATTAGTGAGAATCACAGCTCACTAAATTTTCAGATGTTATTTCCTCATCTTTCCCTGGTGTTCCTTACTTCAAGCAACCTTCCAGAAATATGCAGTGGGCTACCTTATTATTCTCCTTCAAATGCTTCCTATTCCATGGTGCACTTCACAAACATTGCATGGTTTATAAGAAAAAGCATAGGACTTAGTAACGTTCAGATCCTGAAAGTAAGGCTTGATATGTTACAAAAAGATGGGCTCTAATACAAAGATTGAATAAATTTCTGCCATCTGCCCTTTGGGAAAGATTGGGTTAAATGTCTGTGGTGAACCTTTTCAGCCTTATTGTTCATAATTCAGAGGCTGCACATCTCCCCAACTTTCTTCCTTCCTAAGCCACAGAAAACACAAAACCAATCCACTTCATCCTCATGACAGTCTTTACCCTTACAGGTCTATCCTACATGGGCTACAGTCAAACTTCATACTTTACCAGTTACCTGTGAAGTTTTTCCCTCCAAGGAAAATTTCCATTTTGTAGAACTTATCATAACATCTGAATTTCTTGATAAATAGGAGTCACGTGGACTAAGTGAAGTTGCCTCCCTAGAGAATTCTTTTTTAGCCATTTGGAAAGCAAAAGAGGGGAACTAAAGAGACCACCTGAATCCACAAATATCATGAATGTTGTTTTAGTACCAGGTATGACCAAAGCCCCAATTTTCAGACACACTGGTTCAGTCTAAACATTTGTAGACATTCATCAGAAGGTCAGGTTTCCATCTCACTGGGAAAAGCTAACCAGGTCTACTGTTTCTGGTGCAACAATACACCTTGGATACAGAATCCTCATGCCACACTTTGTCCTGTAAAATAATTTTGAGCATTGATCACTGGAAAATGAAAATAAACCGTGTTTTTTTGATATAAAACCACAGTTGCTTACAGTCCTTTTATGACCAAGGAGGCAGAGTAAAACAAATGAAATTGATGTTCTCCTCGTGGCATTTTCCAGGATAGCAAAGCTTGTGTTGATCTGCATTCAACACTTCCTACCATTTTACTCAAACATTGAATCAAACAAGGATGGAATTAAATCATGCATTTTCACTTCTTCACCCACTAAATATACTTTCATATACAGAATCCTTCCAAGTATATCGCGGAGAGCCAGACACCATCTACCCCACACTGAGTGTATGTAATCAAGTCTCCATTGAAAATACAAATATAGAGCTGGCTGAGTGACTGATAGGCAAATTAGTTCCTGAGCTAAGCCCTGCAGGATAGACTTGGCAAAGTAAGAGAGTATTTGCTATCTTCTAGAATACCAAAGAAAAGAAAAATACAGAAAGATCTCAGTTCAGGAATTACAGCTTCATACTACTCTTTAGTAAATACAGATGCTAGAAATAGAAGGTTGCTTTTGAGGTCTTTGCCAGAGAAAGCAAGAAGCCACATCCATTATTTTGAAAGACTACAGGGTTTTTTTGCACAGTCTTCATTGTGCTTTTCTAGAGCTAAGGCAAATTCCAAACTACTGGGCTTATTGAAAGTGTATTGCTCTTAAAAATGTTCAAGAACCAGACCTTCAAGAAACCCAGACCCATAGCTGTAACCTAACCTTTAGGTATGTGCTGGTCTGGTCAGCTCTCATTGAATCCATCTTCAGTACCCTTGGTTCACTGTCAAGGATGACAAATTATTTCTGAGCCTGTTCCTGAAAGTGTGCTGAATACAGTGTTACTGTTCATATACCAATATTTTGAAAATTATAAAGAATCAAGCAACACCTTCACCAAATACTCCTTAGAAACAGCTATGTCATTGCTATCAATTCTGTCCTCAATGAAGTAAAGTAGGTAGGAAAGAGAGTAATTCAAATTTATTATGTGATTGGACACCTAGGTGGATAGGCACAGATGATGTATGGGTTCATTCAATATAGTAAACACCTCCGAGGTCAGGAGAGAACAACATATGTTTCACTAGCTTCCTGAAGATAGGAAGTAGCACCAGTCTTAACCATTTAACCTTCAATGTATTTTCTTCCTCTAGATGTAACTGAGGTGAGGAGAGAAGGAAGTTCTGGAGTAGGAAAGAAAATGCCTATTTCCCTATAAGATTATATGAGCTCTACTGCTGTTTCCAGGTGTGTTCATTCCTCAAACAAGTGCATTTCTTTTCAGGTGCCCTCTTGGCTGCCAGGGCACACTGCTGGCTCATATTGAGCCTGCTGCCAACCAGCACCCCCAGATCCCTCTCTTCAGGTCTGTTCTCCAGCCACCTCTCTCCCTGTTTATACTTGTGCCCAGCATTACTCCATTCTAGGTGCATAATCCGGCATTTCAACTTGTTAAATTTCATCCCGTTAATCATAACCCAATGCTTCAATCTCTCTAGATCTCTCTGCAAGGCCTCCTGACCCTCAAGAGAATCAACAGCACCTCCTAGTTTGGTATCATCAACAAACTTGCTAACGGTGCATTCAACTCCTGCATCCACGCTTCAGTGTTCAGCACTGAACAGAACTGGCCCTGGAGTTGAACCCTGAGGCACACTGCTGGTGACCAGTCACCAGTCAGATGTATCCCCATTCACTTCAACATTTTGAGCTCTGGCCTTCAGCCAGTTATTCACCCAGCACACTGTGAACTAACTCATCCCACAGATGGACAGAAGGATGCTGTGAGGGACAACATCAAAAGCCTTTTTCAGAACAGCTACATCCACGGCCTTCTATTCAGCCACTAGACAGGTGACATTATCACAGAAGGATATCAAATTAGTTAAACAGGACTTTCTTTTTGTGATCCCATGTTGACTATGTCCAATAATTGTATTATTCTTTAAATTTCTCTCCATAGTATCCAGTATATTCTTCTCAATAATTTTTCCAGGGACTGCAGTTAAAATAATAGGTATGTAGTTCTTTGGGTCTTCCTTCACGACCCTTTTGTAGATTGGAATAACAATGTCTAGCTTCCAGTCAGAAGGGACGTCCTGAGACTCCCAAGACCTTCAGTAGATGATAGAGAGGGTTCCTTCCATAACATCTGCTAGCTCCTTCAGAACTGTGGGATGAATCCTATCAGGCCACATGGACTTGTGAACATGCAGCTGATACAGCTGATCCCTTACAATTTCAGTGTCCACAAGTGGAAAGTCACTGTTCCCACATCTGTGGTCCTCCAACGCAGGGCACCAGACAGCCCAATAAGGAACAGGGGCAAAATGGTATGCTAAGGTTTTGTTTTGCCTTTGCTGGTCTCTTGAGCATATTACCTTTCACAGTCATCCTAAACAACAAAAACTCAGTCAGAAAGTTTTATCAATACTCAAAAGTGCAAAAAAAAAAAAAAAACAACAACAAAAAACAACAACCCAGAGAAACACAGGCTAACAACAAAGTATGAAAGATTATAAGGCTGGAAAAGGTGAAAATCGGGTGGAAAACATCTACACACAAGATAGAGTGAAACCAGTTTATATAGCTGCTTTTGTTTTGGAGCAGTACCACAGGATCCCATGTTCCAGAGACTTGACCTCAGAAAGCTAGCAAGAGGTAATAGCAGAGCTCTCAAGTAAAAGTGAAGTAGCTATTTAAATCTGAGTGAAGCTATTTAAAAATTCCTGAGAACTGCCATAATATTCCAAAGCATTTGAAATAAAATGAACAAGGATTTTGGAGATGTTTATTTAGTTTCAGCCATTTGATTACTTGATTTTTTTTCTTCGAGGATTAACCAAGATAATAATCTCTTCCACTGGAATCAAGTTCCTCAGCCAAAAAAGCCATGGAGCTTCTCAGAACTCAGTAATACCTCCTTCTCACTCATAATATTTTTTGTTGTTTTTTTGCTTGGTTTTTTTGTTGTTTTTTTTTTTTTTTTTTTTTTTTTTTTTTTAATGCTCTGTACGTATCAGAATAGTTCGTACATTCCTGGTTAAATGTATGTACTGTTAGCACAGACCTACAACTTTGGTCTGGAAATAGCAAATTAGTAAAATTGACAGAAGGGTACAATTCCTTCTCTGATTCCAGAAAATATAATCTGCTACTGTCACAGTTCCTTATCAGTGAAGAGTCTCTATCTCATCTTTCTTGGTATCTGTGGCCATATAGGATATCAAATTTGAAGGGAAATGTCAAAGCTTCACCAACCCTTGCTCTCATGGCATGAATCTGAGTGGTACTGGAACATTTTCTGTGCTCCCTCTGAAATGGAAAAGATTTGTTTCTTCTTACTCCTTGTTATTTTTAAAAGCAAACCAATAGGGAGAGCTAGGTGAACTGCTCTATTCTTTGACCCCATCAGCCTGGCTACCATCAGGCCTTTGGTTACAAGAAATAAGGTGTGGGGGCAGGGCATCAGTAGATGCACTGCATCAGTAGACATTTTCTATTTTCCTATATATCACTTCCTAACCCTTAAGTATGCAGATCATGAAAGGTGTTAAGGTGTTGATTTAAAACACCTACAGCTCTAAATATTTATCCTTCCATGAAACAATCCTTCTGGGCTGCAACAATCCAGGCTTTTCTAGACTTCAGTTAGGAAACATGTTGCTTTGTTTTGCCTGTGCAAAGAATTGTGGGTTTGGGGGTCAGGTTCTGGGGTGGTTGTTTTTTGCAGGGAGTTGGTTTGAGGTTCTGGGGATTTGATTTTTATTTTTTTTTTTTTGTTTTTTTTTTTTGTTTTTTTTTGGTGGAGGGTGTTGAATCAGGACTGAAGAGGAGCATTAGGCAACACAGAGACAGGTTGAATAATGCAAGTGTCTGCATGGTGTCAAAGTGAGATGAGACAAGTTCAGTGAAGAGAAATCTACAGAGGACTCATAGCAAACACTTGTGACTCAGGAAGTCTCTGAAGGTAAGAATAGTAGAAGGCTGAGAGAGATACCACAAGGCAAAATATGATGAGGATACTTACCCTTTTTTACTCCCACTTGGATATCCACTTCAAACCCAGGGCCAGCAACACCTTTGGTCTTGCACAGTTTGGCTATGAGGGTCTAGTGAATGGTTGATATTTCAAAACATGGAATGAAAAATCAGGGCTACTGAATGCCATCTGGCACCTACTGCAAAACATGGTTTTGAATGAACCATCCACAAAAGAGGGTTGAACGCTGAAGGTGTATCTATAATCTTCTCTAAAATTTCTCTTCAGCCAACTGGCAGTGTAAGAACCCCTTTCGGAAAAAAAAAAAAAAGAAACTCTGTCCTTTTTCTCTGTGGCAGTCTTCACTGATCTGATCCTCTAGAACTTACAGTACTTTTGCCAGTGAGGTGGTAAACCATATTTGCATTCTCAAAGGTAAGCAGATTGTACAGTGAATTGCTGGGTTGATGCCAGAGCACACACTCTTGCAAGCCAAAGTTGCCCCCTGTGAAACAGTCTTTGTAATAGCTCCAAAATAAAACTTCCTGTGCCCAGGAAAACACAAGTGCTAATATCTTCCACCAGCTACTCTTTTAACATTTCTCTTAATTTCACAAATAGGAAAAGCTCTCTTACAGGACAAGCTTCCTACAGGAGCAGAATTAAAGCCAGGATCTGGATAGTTAGGGTCAGGCTAGACACATGCTATTTTTTCTGTGTTAGACAAAGGTAGTTAAGTATTGAAACAATTAATTTGGATATATTTGTCATCAGATGCAGAAATTATATGAAATATCAGATGTCTTTCACTAAAGTAACAGAAATTATTGACCATAGCTTGGAAGTCCTTTAGCTTACTTTACATTGATGATCAGACAAGAACATATCTGTTCTATCTGATTTAAAACTCTATGTATGTGGGGAAATTATTTGCTTATGTATCAGTTCCTTTATTAGGAAGAGATGATGGATTCTTTAATAATATACTGGGCCTCACTGGCACAGAGTTTAATTTTTTCTCAGCAGCTTGTATGGTTCTGTTTTTCAGATCTGTAACCAAAACAATATTGATAACACACTAATGTTTTAGCTACTGCCGAACAGTGTTTGCACAGTGTCACAGCCTTCTATGTTTCTCACTCTGTCCTACTCCTCTCCCAGGAATAGATTGAGGGGTGCATAATAAGTTGGGAAGGACACAAGCAGGCAGAGGACCCTAACCAACCAAGGAGATATCCCATGTCATAAAATTACATGCTCAGCAAAGAAAAAAAATAAAGGGAAAGGTTTTTTATGTTAGTTTGCCATCTTTTGCTCAGGAAGTGGATGGATATCAGTTGACCCATGGGAGATGGTGAGTGTTGGCCTTTGAACTGATTGTTTTGTTGTTGTCTTTCTGTCTTCTTTCACTTATCTTTCACTAATTACATTTTTTAAAAATTATTTTTATTTTTTTTAACTTGAATTCCAAGTTTGTTTGCTTTTGCCCTTCCTTTCCACTTCCTCCATCCCACTGGCTGGGGGAGAGGTGAGTGAATGTCTGTGTGGTGCTTAGCTTCCCACCAGGGTTAGCTCACAACAAATGGGTTCAGTATTAGATTCACATTAAGAGTATTGTAAATAAGGGTATTTGACAAAAGTGGACCCATTTGCACAGGAAAGACCACCTTTGAGCAACAATCTTAGAGCAGCAGTGTCATGGGTATGATGCAAAGATGATGCAAATCACCTTTTCCTTGCTGAATAGAGTTAGGATAATCCTTTCCCTGAAGTGGTCAGGATTTTGGCCTAGATGATAATTATAGGTCCCTTCCAACTCTTCTGTTCTGTTCTATTCTATTGTATTCCTGAAGACGGTGATGAATGAAGATCACAACTCAAGAATGCAAGTAACAGCTGTAATCCATGAGATATAGGTTGATGGTTAGAGCTGGAGAGATTTTGCCTTAACTCAGTCTGAGTAGGACTGCAACAGTTTCTACCAGTGTGGCTTTTCCTTGAAAACCAGCTTGAAAATTTAAACAAGCCCCTCATGCAAACATATGGAGGAGGAGAGGGACATGGAACACTTCACCAGGGCCACAAAGTTGGAGCAGGTTGATAAAAAGACAGTTTAGAGAGAAAGAGTTGTGAAAGCAATTTGATTTGGTTTTGATTTTGGCTGCCTCCTGCTGAGCAGGAAAACAATGTAAATGTAAATTAACATCAAACTAATGATTTATACTTAAAGGAATTAAACCTTGGGTTTCGACAAGTGCTTGGATAGAACAAAGAGATTGTAAATCTTACTTTGTAAAACAAAGGATTAGTAGGAATTGATGGGCCAGGGAGAGTATTAAGCTACACACAGTTTAACTAAGTGGTTGTGTCAGTTCTAGGAACTAACTCTCATGTGTCTGTGAGCAGAAAAAAAAACAGCAAGAAAGTCAGAACAGCTGGAGAAAGACAAGTAAACTGCAAGAACACAGACAACATTATGTTAAAGTTAGGAAAAAAAAAAAAAGTTCATTATTTGAACAAATGTTCCAGAAGGAAAATGGATGTCAGATTGACCAAGACAAAACTAAAAAAGAAGCCTAAGTCTTTATTAATGGTTATTGACATTGGACCTCTCACTCACATCCAGATCTTACAGAAAGGACTCACCAAAAAATAAAAGGAAAAAAAGGAACTCAGTAAAAGGATAATGGCTTTCAGAAGACAGGACAGACCCTGATATGGAAGATACATAAGATGATGGGAAGGAGGGTTTATTTTTAATGCAATATAGAGTGATCATGGGAAGGGTAGGTTGCTACAAGATTCTGTTCAGACAGCCTGGTCCTAAACAGTCAAGTCCAGACTGAAGTCAAGTAGAGATGATGGAAGACTGTGAATTTAACACATATGTATGGGAGAGGTGGTTGAGTTGCCCAGAAGAAGCATAACTCCCTATTTCCTGAGTCCCTCATTTTCCTCTCAAACACTTCACTGGTGGAGCTTTCACTACCAGAGCCTTCACAGGAGTCTAAAACCTAGGCAGCCATGAGATAAAGTGGGAGCAGTGAGGACATGAAGAGGAAGTGCAGGATGCCACAGTTCTACACCATCCTCACCACACCAGGAGCTGAAAGTTAAATACAAAATGAGACAAGTGTTGTAGATCTTATTACAATTGGTAGAAAAGCATGGACTCCTTTCCCAGGGGGTAGGTGATGCCCTGAAGACATCCTTAACAGTCATAGACTATCCATAAATAGCCCAAATTTAATTTTAAAATGAATTCATTGTTCCATTCAACTTCATCTGCCCACTTTATCCTCACAATTAGGCAGGAAGCTCTTTGGCATAAGTATATCTAGTCACTTTTAGAAAGGATTTCTGTGTCTGGAAGGTTGTCTTATCTTATAAAGTCTCTTAACAGAGACAATATCTCTCCTTACAGACCTTGCTTTACATATATCCTTGGGCCTTCAGACTACAACAGTAATAAGAGTTCATATATCTATCTCTTTATATAAAATATTTTTCAACCAATGAGAGGAGTTTCCTTAGCAGAACCACAGATAACCTAATTGTAAAGACCACTCTTCACAAACTGACACAGTTAATTCCTAGCTATGAAATAGAATAACTGTTATTGTCTGACACTAGAAATCTGAGGTTTCATTTATATTGTTTCATGTTTGATTTCTGGATGAGGAACAGACATATCCAGTCTCAGAAATCAAACCTCTAAAGTTGGGTTTGAACAAGCCCTTGGCAGTGGTTTTAGCACTGAGTACTTTCTTTTAACATGAACACTTTAATATAATCTCCTTCTGTTGTTACCTGGCTGAGCTTCAAGAAGAGTGGGGCATCCACTTAGCAAATGAGATATTTCCAAATAGAAAGAGAGAGGGATCAAGAAATCCATTATCAGAGACAGGCCTGCATTGCCTTGGCGATTAAAAAGCTAATGACCCCATAGCTGGAGCCAAAAGACTTTATTGTTCTTTCCTACTATAAATCAGACAAGCCAAATTCAGTCCAACTAATTATTATGCCTACAACCTACAGCAGAGAGTGCCTTATGAAATTACTGGCCACAGAAGGTAATCAGTCACTCTTGGGAGCCTCACATTGGAGCTTCGAGATAGACTTTGTAAAGCCTCATTTCAGCCATGTTATGAAACTATAGATTACAGATCTATAGATGTGGGCTAGCAGTCAGATCCTAGACAAGGTCTGGTGTTATCACAGAAGGGTAAGAACACAGGATTAAGTTCAACTGGTGATGTGAGCTGCAAAATGATGTTAGGGGTGCAGAGTAGCAAGCAGAGGAATAAGAGGAATCTTTGCTGAGACTGTGCCTACAGGGTCACTTAGGCTTTCATCCTGAATTGTCTACTCTACCAATATTTTCAACTACTGGTATTACCTAAGCAATGCATTCTCAACCACCTATTTAGCCATCCTGCAGTGCTGCTATCATTTTCCATTCAGTGACATACGCAAACTGAAACAACCCTACACCAATATTGCATCAGCCAAAACCACATTTGAAATATTCACCCCCTTCTGAGAAAGCCTAGATAACTCTTATTCAGACTTTCACATGTGGAATTTCTCACAGACCTTCCTTGCCATGGATATTAGACATCGACTCTGTGTGAATGGCATTCAAACAAAAATGCTTTATCCAGTACACTGCAACTCTTGCTATAGAGTGATTTTTTCCATTAAAATCCTTTGTAATCCCATTCAATAGACATATGTCTATCCATCAAAATAAGAATCTTTACATCTTTCTAAGAATCTAACCTCTCACTCCCAAAAATAAAGTATTGCCAAAGCCAATTCTCAGTATTGTCCCCAGGGTCTTTACTTTTCAGCAATTTTTAAAAAATCAAATTTATAGAAACCCTGTGTGGCAGTTTTGTCAAAACGTCTGCAAGAGGAAAGGGGGAGACATGCATAAAAAAGGTGGAACTTTGCTGTCAAAATCATCCCTTCAATCCAATGCTGTAAGATCTCTTTGCTATTACAGAGTACTCTCTAGGGAAGCACCTCCTAAGGAAGTGGACTTCAGTGGGTTCTCAGGAAAGTTCAGCTGAGTAGAAAACAAATTTTGTAGTGACCTGCACAGCCATGCCAAACACACCAGTCTGGAGCTTAATGAATTGATGTGAAAGTCCCCCGAAGACTGAACTGGCCACACTGTTCAGAGCTATAATTTCAGAAAAAGCATCCATGTCTCACTCATACCCTTGACCTCAACTTCAGCCTAGAGATGAGGGCGAGACAGCAATCTCTCCTTCCTTCACACCATGACCTCCAGGAGTAACCCTACTGTCACCTATTACCCCACTTGAATTTGCAAGCAATCCACCATACACACTCTTGCCCTCCATTTGTGGTTTCAGAATGACCCAGAGAAAGAAATAAGCTGCATATTAATTAAATCCACATCTGCTACAGCAAATATTGCTGCTGCTAGCACTGCAGAGAAATGATATAAAAGGACCCCAGGCCATGAGAGAGAAATTCACTTTATTTCCTTCCAGTGCTGCTGACTCAGAGCTGTCCCTCCCTGCTCTTGATCTCTATCTCTTTGGCTCACCCTCTCGACCCCATCACTCTAGGGTTTCTGACTGGTTCATTTTCAGCTTAATTCTGTCCTCTTTATTCAATGTCTGTCTCCCAAGTACAGAAGGAACATACTTTTCACCCCCCATCTTTGGACCCATGAGTCCCTCTTCATGCATTCAGACTTTGATGCACAGTCTGTTTTACATTTTTAATGGCCTCATCACTGTTTTCTTGGGTGAGAGATGTGTTAGTACATAGAAACAGGGCTATGGCATGGACTCAAATGTTAACATTCATGGCTTTTAATTGTTAGCACACTCATACTGATGTAGTTAAAATGTCAATTAACAGCCTTTCAGGCAGGTTTAAGAAGCGAACTTGCCAGGGACAATTCCCTGAAGGCACTGTGGGCTGAGGGAAGGGGAGAAGAGGGAGTTTAGTCATGTGGATACAAGCAATGCCTTGCCATTTGACCTCTGGGCTGGAAGACCAGTGCCTGACTTGTTTTATTTAGCAATTCAGCAGCACCCTTGCAGTCTGTTTTCTTTTGTTTCCATTGAAAATGATCATGATGTGTTTACAGTGCACCCATTTGCTGCTGGATATGGTCTTATTCATCTGTTGTGACAAAGTATCCCCTATTCTTTCTGTTATTGCACTGAGCCCTCATTCAGTTGTTTTGTGTTACAACTCCTGTACCTTCTTGAACAGTCACCACTGGTCATGTCCCTCCAGGACCTGTGGTCAGTTCACCCCTTTGACATGTATGGGCTTTCCTCTGATGACAAACACTGACTCAGCATTTGTTTCTGTCTCCCAAACCTGGCAATTCCCAAAAGATCAACTGGCCTCTGCCTGATTTTGCATTCACATCTCCCTGCAGGCCATCCAGCAGCCAACTATAACAACCTTCATGTCTGGCAGATTAATTTCTAACCTTGTGACAAAGTCAGAGAAATCTAATACTATTTTCAGTAGTATTTTCCAACAAGATAGTATAAAAAATAAAAATTAAAAAAAAAAAAAATAGGCCTCAATTGTTTTCTCCATCATTCTTTCATCATCAGTTTACATCTCCATCTAAGGTGTGTACTTCAATTTAGAACAAGATACAGCAGTTGTTGATTAGGATCAAGGGCAGCTCTATGAATTAAATTAACATTGGTACCTTAATAGCCTTTTCCTCCCTTAAAGATATCTGTTAATTGATTATCATTTTTCTTCTACAGCCACAGTGGAACATCCTCTGTTCCTTTCTAAGTGTCAGAGGCATATTTGAATTCTTTGATTTTTTCTTTTGCAGCATCTAGCAACATGGACTGTCCACCTCAAGCATTTGTCCAACTTTTCTCCATCACTGCGGCTAGTGCAGCTTTTGCTTCATTCTGAGGTCTTCATTCTATTCTCATTATCATTTAGGAAAGAAACATCTCTCTTGCACAAAGATTAGTATTTGTCATCCAAACTCTTCAGTGACTTTTATTATTTTCCTTTTGCCTGAATCTCCTTCTTATCTTCGCCTTCCATGACCTTCTGCTGCTATAGACATGAACCTGTCTGCCTTTCTTCACTGCACTTTCCTGAATCATTGTCATCATAACCCACTCTTTGCTTTCCCCCAGGAACCTTCTGGCAGCATATACCTATCTATCTTCTTAATTAAAAACATCATAAATTTCACAGAAACACACATTTTTCAAACTGTCATGCTTTAGGCCTGATTGGCAGCCAACCACAATGCAGCACCTCTCTCTCCCTTCCCCTCCGGCAATGAGAAGGGACAGAGAGCCAGGCTTGGGGTTCAAGATAGGACTGGGATGGGGAAAAAATCCCCCTTTTATGATCACGAGCAAAAGGCAGACTCGTTAGGGGAAGAAAAAAAAAGAACATACATTTATTACAGACACTAACAACACATAACAGAGTAGGACAGTGAGAAGCATTGCCACATCTTGAGAACACCTTCCCCCCACCCCTCCCTTCTGCCCGGGCTCAGCTCTGCTCCCAATACCTCTACTCCTCCCCCAGTGGCGCAGGGGCAGGGAATGGGGGGTGCAGTCAGTGCTGCCACTTCCTTCATGTTCGGTGAGGGGAGTGTCCAAAACTTGTTACCCCCTGCTCCATCGTGGTCCCCCTCTCACAGGAGACAGTCCTCCACAAACTTTCTCCGACTTGAATTCCTCCCATGGGCCGCAGCGTTCCCCACACTGCTCCGTCATGGGTCACTAACTTCCTCCGACTGGATTCCCTCCCACGGCTGCAGCCCTTCCCGAGCTGCTCCGGCGTGGGACACCCCCGCATGCTGCAATCCTCCCAGCACTGAATTACAGCAGCGGGGCTACCTTTTCCCATGAGACCCCGGCCTTCTTCGGGCACAGAACCTTGATCATCTGAGCAGGAACAACAGGCTGTAAATCAATGTCTGCTCCACCGTAGATCTTCATGGGTGGCAGGGGGGGGCTGACCTGCCATCTCACCACAGGATACAGGGGGGTCTCTGCTCCGGCACAACTCCCCCCTCCTTTCTTCCTCCGTTCCTCCACTGACCTTGGTGTTCAGGCAGCTGCAGCAATTCCTCCTCACAAGTCCGACTGCCCGCCACCACGTCCCTTCTTAAATACATTATCGCAGAGGCGCAGCCGATTGGCTCAATTTCCCAAACAGAAGTGGAGCTGACATGGAGCTGGGGGAGCTTTGAGAAGCTTCTTACAGGGGGCTGCCCCGATAGCCCCCTCCCCTGCCACCAAAAAACTCCACCACTCACTCAACCCAGGACATAAACATTGCTATATTATAATCTGGACTGGTTTCAATTGAAAATGAAATCCAGACACACAGCAGACTTGATGACTTTGTGTCAAAGGAGACCCGTGTTTTATTTTAAAATAAATACATGTTTATGTTTCTAAATAAACACCCTGAAACTCTCAGCATTTTGACCTTCAGAGAGGTGTTTCTGCATTAGCAACAAACCCACAAAGAAGCATTTTCTAGTCTCTTTTTAAATTGAAAAAATTAGGCTTATATTTTTCCTATTTTGCTACTTATATCTCATAAGATACACACCCAAACTTTTCATGTTATGTGTCTGTTTGTTTTCGTTTCATATTATACTGATAATTTATATGACACTGCAAGGATTGTTTGTGAAGATAGGGAGTGAATAAGATAAAGTTACTTTATTAATTACGTCAAATGATGTTCAATGTATTAAGTGACAAAGGTAAATCACAGAAGTATAGTAGGCAATATGCAGACTGATATATTCACATAATCTCTGAAGACTCATATAATTTTAATTTTTCCTAGCACTGCTCTTGTTCTTCATGGAAGTGAAAGGTTTTATGATAAATTCACCATTAAGTTTACATTCTGCTGTTGCTTACTTGTATTCAAACATCAGTTTAAAAAGAGGTTTATTATAGTGGCATTAGTAACTACTGAAGGTATGTTAGTCTTGGTATTGCAGTCATTTCAGTTTCCTGAGTATACCTTCAACAAAGGTGCATAAAACCCCATATGGAATACTTCAATTATAATACATATAAGTCTAATTTTCAGAAAAAGTAAACAATTATTCTATCAAAAATCAGCTGCTCAGCCATTGCAAAGCTTCTGCTTTTCTGTCCACATTTACTTTACCTTAGACATTCTACCTTTGAAGCAATGTCCACAACAACAGCAACAAAAAGTGTCCCTTTGTAAGTAGTAGTCAACATTATTATTACAATCATAATTGTTATGTACTTAAAAAAGAGCTATGGTCCCATGCAGTAATGCTGTTTTAGAGGGTATAAAGAACTAAAGGAATTGATGTCTCAAACATTCATCACACAGAAAGCCTCGAGGACAAGTTGGGCCCTTTGTGATTAGTCTAAGAAATGATGCCCAGGGAAGCGTAGTGTGTATTGAATGATGCATGATTTTACTTCCTTGCTGCTGTAATACCAAATTCCTTAGATACTCTCATTGTCTAGTATGTTAATAAGCTGATAAGATGAACTTAAAAGGCAACAGAAGACTGCTATGTGTGCACCTACCACCTAAGATAACCAGACCTGAGACAACACTGGAACCTGGGTGGTGAACCAGACTTTTTTTTTTTTCTCTCTCTTCCTCTCCTTTTCTTTCATTTTCTTTCTTATAGATTTATCAATAAGAGACCATATTGCTTACTATACTTTTACAAGTTGAGTTGTTTCTACCACAAGTAAAACATTTTAACCATTCATTTGGTGCCGTTTCACCTTAATTTAACCCAAGGAGATCACAGAACCTTTACACCTCCCTGTGCTCCCAGTCCAGGTTGTAACAGAGGGTTCAGCTAAAAAGAACACAGGTTAGCATCAAGGTTAGTTTCATTTCCAGGAACTGTAGGAACTTTTCATACCAAAACTAAATGTTAAAATACCTTGTAGGACACTGGAGGATACGGCATGGATTAGAGCATACAATGGACTGCAACTGGAGACACATCTACATGAACTTCTGTTAAACTACAACCAAGGAATCACACTTCAAAAGTGCCCGAATTCTGCATGCTTGCAGCACATGACACCATCTGACCAGCACGGTCTTCTCCCAGCCTTTAAGACATTTTAGTCATTTTTTAAAAATACAGTTATTCTCCAGGTTTTCTACCTATTTTCAGTCTTTGTGGATGACAGTGGTGCAGTAACATCTTCAGCAGGGACAACCTGTCAAGACACACACCCACAATGATTCTAATTTGGGTGTCATGAAGAGCTTCATCAAATTCTGTGCCTAATTTAAGGATGAACAGTCCGCTCCACCACTCCACTCCTCCTAGATGAATCCATTCACCATGTCTAAGTTGATGCTGCGATCCAGTCTTTTAATATCTATACAGCACAGCCCAGTGAAGTCTGTCTGACACTGTTCTGCTTCTCTCCTCTGAATCAGTGCTGCCCAATAAGTACATCATCCTGATTTAAAGGTCACTTAAAACTTAACAATAAATAAAGAAAAATAAATAAAAATCATGAGGTGTCCCTGTTCTCCAATGAGTAAACCTGCTCCTATGATGATGGCTTAGGAATCACCCAGGGAGAAGCACAGCTAGTCCATAATGCTGCAAAGATGCTGACAGTAATGCAGTTGGACATCCCCTTTGAACAAAACTTGGCTGCTGGCACGTAGTCTGTTTTGAGATGGTACCAAGAGGACAGCTCTGATAAATGCCTTGAAATTCAGTGCCCGTGGCCCTGTCCTTGACGTGCTGCAGTGTGTAGCAGAGAACAGTGACAGTTCAAATGGCTGCCTGGCAGATACATTCACAAAACATTAACATTTTGTTAGAATCCTGCCAAGTGTCTCTCTGGTCTCAGTGGGAACCAACCAACTGCTTCAGCTACATTTGGATGGGACAGCTGCTTCATCAAAATATCCCATCTGTGGATGATTTTGCAGGATGCACAACATAGTAAAACACTCTTTGACCCCTTTCTAAATATATCTTTCATGTTAGAAAAGACTAGTTCAATCTGCATTTGTCCAGTCCTTAAACATCTTGTGTCCAATCCACAAGGAACAAAAGATTCTCATTTTCCCAGTGTTCAACAGAGGGATCATAAACTGTTCATCAGCCTTAGGGCACCACCTCCAAGACCTGGTTCATGTCTTCCATCTGCCTCCAGAAGTATGTAGGGATTTCATTAATGGAAGGTCAAATTACCTTGACACATCTAAAGGTACTAGTCCAGCCAGCACTGTGCACCCTATCAGAACCTGCAAGGCAGCCCCTGAATTACGGAAAGGTTGAATTATTTCACCTTGATTAGTTTCACAAAAATTCTCTAGCTGCAGACACACTCCCGCTTCCCTGCAGGAAGCTCCTGACATGTCCTCAGATGTGTGTGGGGTCAGACAAGGGCAGAAACAAGGAAGTCAGCAAGAGCTTTAGTAAGGGTGTGCTTCCTCATGACTTTCTTGGAAAAATAACGCAACCTGTGCATATATTAACTCATCAGCTCTCTGCTGTAGAAACTCTACCTTCCATTCCACAGCTCTGGGTCCTCCACTCCTGTTAAGACCTTGTCGACTCAAGGCAGTGATGAAAACGATTTTAATTTTAGCAGTAAAATGTGGTAGCACTAAGCCTCTTGCCAACTAACCAGACTGGTGCAAAGTCACAAAATTTGCTGTTAAAATTTGACATGCAGAAATAGAATTACAAGTAATGAAACATCTGTTTCTTACTGTGCAAATGATGTTCCTTGGCCTACCACTGGCTGCTTTGGAGTTGACACAAGCTGGTTTCTGGAAGCCAAGGGTCCCACTATTACAGCACTGTAGCAATCCTGTCCCCCCTCTAACTCACACTACACTGGACATAGTTTTCTAGACTAAAACAGCCATAGGAACAATCAAGAATCAGGTAGTAAATTGCTGTTCACATTAGGGTCCAGGAACCACAACTGAAGTTAAAGGAAGGTCAAGATTATGAAAATAAAAAGAAACAAAATTAAAAAGAAAGTTCAGGATGTAATCGGACTGCTGTTTTACCAGGCAGTATATCTGCATGGTTGCTTTACACGTTGCACTGTGGGCCCCTTCCTACTTAAACGGTGTTAAACTGAAACACTGAAAGAGAGGAGAGGCACACATTCAGAGATCAGCCTTCAGATGGAGACAAGTTCTGTTTGGGTTTTGCACAGTGTAATTTCAGAGAACAAATCAGATAACATCTTAGACAATCAATACAGTAACTCTGAGCATAAATCCAAGTCAGCAAAGCAGCAATGATTTTTGCACACAGCGATAAGATGCATAGTATTTATTCCAGGCATAACGCAAAAAACATTTTAGCTTGCAGTCAAGAAGACAGACAGTATAGGAGAAAAACACAAGTTGAACATTACCCTTTCAACTGAAAACTAATTCTGAACCCTTTAAGGTCCAATTTCAAAGAGTACTGAAATGAACAGAAGAAGCTCAAATGGATCATAGAATATTATAGGTACATCCCTAAATCAGTCTGATAGCAAATCAACAAATTGATCATGGTAAGAATGGACTATAAAGCAGTCTACATACATGAAAGGATACAATAAATTAGACTTCACTGACCAAGTATTGTCATTTCCACCTCCAGTAGTAGCACGCTATAAATTTGTCCATAACCTATTCTTGAGTGCTTCAAAGTAAAACCTGCTACAGGCTGGAGATACATCCAGTAGAGGCTTACCCACTGTAAGTGTCCAGTTTTCCCTTATTTCCTGACAACTCTGATTTCCCTTGGCTGAAGGTCTCAGCTGTTTGTGAGCCAAGACACAGCTAAATGCAGAACAGCTGCATAACACTGACTCTGTTTTCTTAATAAAACTGTTGTTGGACGCTGGTGGTGAACATGTCCATCCTCAGGGTGACAACACTCAGGAGTTAAAACTGCAAAACCAGAAAAGTGAAAACAAAGACAGGAAAGTAGTAGCAGAGATGTATTAACTAGCAGTTCCAGCATTCAAGAGGGAAAAAATACTGACACGAAGAAGGTATGAGTCCCTAATTAAAAAAACCCAGGCAAACAGAAGATGGCAGCTCAGCAGCATCAGGGATCAGTCTGTTCCAGGGAGCAATGGAGATAAGCCCTTTCTGATCTGATTGATGAGTGTCTTGCCAAAAGAAACACTGTGGTGAACATATTAATGTTTAAAATGCTAGATCATTAAACTTAGATATCTACGCTGTATATTAGCCAACAAATAATTGCTGTGTACTCTTTAAATTGCCTACATCCCTCTTGGAGAGTTTCAGTGTGCACGCCAAAGTTGTCTGAATTGAGGATGTTGAAAAAAAAGTTACAGTCCACCCAGAAAATTGTCCACACAACTAAGTCTTTATAGTAGGCCAAGAAGCCTTCTCTCTGTGCCTTCTCCTAATTGCAAACACCCTTTACTATGCTTTGACCAAGAGGTAGGCTAACCAAAATTCTGGCTTTGAAGCAAGCCTAAAGGAGGAATGAGTCAAGGCAGCAATGATTTCTGGTTCACTACTGCCATATTTGATCCTCCTGTCACAACTCTCATACTTCTGGTCAAGTATAGTCTAAAATGGGCACATCTTCCCCTGGCCCAAAGGGTCACTGAGCAGTAAATAATATTCCTTGGTCCTGACACAACTATACACCCTCAATCTGAGGAAAAAGAAAAAACCCACAAATCAGACAGGTTCAGAAAACCAATCATGAAAAACAAAAGAAATATCTATCAACATCTAGAAATTTCAAAGTGAGAAAAAATCTAAAAAGCACATAAGTAAATAAAAGGTGCTGAGATGTTAAATGATTCAAACACTACTGCAACATTAGTAGTATTAAAACTTGGCTATCAAAAATTATAAAAAACACCACCCATATTTCTTTTTATTTCTGTAGTGAAATAAAAGTGCTAAAGCCCAATACAAAGAAAAGTAATCTTTTTAAATGAAGATTCATAGATTGCCACCTAGTTTTTAATTTATCTCCTTTCTTTAATTAACAGGCTGTGTCACTGGAAGAGAAGAACATTAATGTCACAAGACAACAGTGTCATCTCCTACTACAGAGTAAATCTTGAAGAAAAAAAAAAAAATCAAAGCTGTTTAAAATAAATCAACAGCCTTGGCTGAGTTGACTGTCTGCATGGCAGATATTTATCGCCTCATACAATCTTTACAGAGGGAAAATATCTGGCACCAACTGGTTAAAAATAAATTAAGAAAGGTACTTCCAGCAAAAGAAACAAATAATACTGTTCAATATTTTTTTCCTAGTTAAAGTAGAAACGTTCTCTTGAGCAGAGGGAGCCCAAAATGGAGATGTGTTTAAATCACAGTGCTCAGCCATGAATTCTACCCTCAGTCAATTCTAGTGTCAATTTAACAATATATATTGCTATTTCATTTTTATTTAATTTCATATTTCATTTTACTCAGGAAACACACTATATCATTTTTGAGGGCCATTCATCTTGGAAGCCTCCTTTTTCAGGCACAGAGTTCTCAGGTCTTTGTGAGCTCCAGCTGGAGACACTTTAGACAGGATCCCACAGTCACTGTGACCACTGCAAAGCCTAAGGCACCAAAGATTTCCTGTGATGCCCAAACCTATGGGGCTAAGCCTTGGGATACCTCCCAGCTCCCACTCTTCCCCAGAGGAGGCACTGCACTCTCAGAAAGCTCAAATGCTTTCCAGTTTAGGCAGAAGTGGTTCCTGCTGCAGTTATCTTCTAACCTAGACCTGCTGGAAAGCACACATTTTCAGTGCTTGGCACACAGACCTGATAGACAGTAAAGTCAACCATCATGCAAATATTCACATATTAATATTAAAGTTTAGTGTACTTGGATTAACAAAGGTTGCATTTTTATCCTTTACATCAATAAATAAAAGGAATCCTGCAATCTGTTCTGTTAAAAATGTAATCTTAGTTGACACAGACTTAGGTTTTTGAGGGGAATTAAGTGTAATATTAACAAATATGGCAGTGTAGCTACTCTCAGGCTAAAGCTAAGAGAGGAGAATTACAAAGTTTAGCAAAGGTCACAGATCTCCCACTGCAGAGATTTGTGGTTTCCAAGATAAGACCAGAGGGAACAATGCAATCACCTATTCTGAGCTACTCTGTGACGTTAGACCCTTTCACTTAGTGCAGCAGGGAAAACCCTTTTTCCTTAGTGTGCTCATACCTTTGAGTTCTTTAAACTGTAATTGAACTAGGTCAAACATGTTCTAAGAGATATGATACTGACACTATTTAAAATTGCATCTGGGCCAACTGAGTCTTGTGTTTCCTACAAAGAGCTTTATAGAATAAATGTTCACAGTCCTTTCCTCTCAGTTTGTGAGGCAATTTTCAGAAACAATAAAGATAGATCAGCATCTTCAGGAGGTGATATTAGAGTTCAGACTTGTTACAAGATCTTGCCCTGTCTTTGACCAAAACACCACCCACTTTCCTAGACAAGAATGAGATTTCTTCTTTTTCAAATCTCAGTGCCCAACATCTCTCACAACAGTCGGACAATCTTTGATGCCTGTGGTAACTCTCTCCCTCTGTGATGTACAGAGTCAGGGTACCAACTGAAACAGAGGATGGCAGTCTCAAAACTCAGTTCATATTACATGGAAGAGGAAAATACATTTTTTGGTCCTTTTGTTTTATTTTTGCTTTCTAAGAACTTTCCTTTTAAGCTTTATGGGGTTATAAAATAATCTTTTAAAAAAAAATCCATTCTAGAATAAATGTTCAGTTTTAGAGAGAAAAATAATTGTATTTTAATCTAGTTGAAGGTGTCCCTGCTCATTGCAGGGAGGTTGGACTAGATGACCTTTAAAGGTCCTTTCCAACCTAAACCATTCCATGATTCTGTATCATGGTGTTGAGCTATCAACCTGGAGTGGCTAATCAACAGCAGAACCAGCTGCCACATATATCAGAGACATACTTAAATGTAAAGGGACATGTTTAAATGCACATAACAGGGATCTGCACTACAATCTCTCACCTGGCCAATTCTGGGCAGTTGCATCTCTCGGTGTCCTGGTTAACCATGGACACCTGGGCTTGCTGTTCACTGAATAAAGAAGACTGTCACATATCTACTGTTGAAATCTAGTTCTGTGGTTAAAGGAAACTAAGTCAAGGTCCTCAGCAAGAGGGCCCAAGTGACAGGCCATAGGTCATGATGGAAGCCCATGACACATAAATGAGTCAATTTCCTGTTTTCTGAGTAGATAGGCTTTTCCACACAGCACTGGACCATCTTTTCTATGAAACGCTCGTGAAGGTAGAAAAATCAGCAGTGGACATGAAAACAGAGAAGATTTAATTTGTCCTTGAAGCTGGCATGCAGTACTACAATTCAAATTCCTGCATTTTATTTTTTCTTTTGGCTTTGTATTTCTTCTGCTCACCCTCCTTTTCATCTATATTATTGCAGAGGAACTGTTGACGGTTACTATTTCAGATGTGGGACTTTATCATAGCAGGATCAACTAAATTACAAAGGCACAGCCCATACAGCATCAACCTCTTTCTTTTTCACATCCCAGAGGCAGATAGCAATAAGAAATTAATTTTCTCATATTGTTAAAGCTTATGCTTTTTCACCTGTGAGAGTGTGTTTTGGTTCAAGGAGGAAACTGATTTTATAGTTACAATGGAAAAGATTAATAAACTCTACATCAAGGTGACTAGTAAGTTCTCTAAATTTGTGAAAAACAGGGTTTTTCTTTTCTTCTTTATTTTTTTTTAAATTAAATTTGTCAAGAACTCTTTTTGTTTTGCATATAGCCTTGTGCTAAGACACATGTGGACTATTAAAATGAATTCTTGCAACACAAATTTATGATGATACAATCCCATGTTGGTGATGGTTTTTATCCCACACACAAACCGGGAGCTCCCAAGATATTGAGATATGTTAGACTGGTGCATGACACATTTCTGAATTTCAGGCTACCACACGATTATTGCCTGTGGCAAGGTGCTGAACACGATGCAGCCAGAACTAACTTTCTCAAGATCTTTGAGATACTCTTTGAGATACAGAAGAAAAGGAGCCCCTGAAAGAGCAACACAGCAGAAAAAAATGTGCAAGAACAACTTGGAGATATGAATCCTTTTACAAGATTTCCCCCCACAAAGATGTTTCTTTAGGGTGATAGAGTATATCACACACAAGCTAGTAGTCTGAGGATGAGGTTAAGCCAATGGTTATTTCTCTAAGCATACATCCTACAGCTTAATGATATCAATCAGGACCCAGAAATGGAGAAAAGCCATTTTTAGTTCTGATGCAGGTAGAAACAAGTAAAAGTCCTTACTGTTTTCAGATACAATGCATTGAATAGCCATGGAAACTGTGTCCTCCTTGTGGCTGCTATGGCAAAAGCAAATTTCTCCCAGACAACCTGCTTTTGTCCCCTGCAGCTCTTGAGCTGTACAGGAAAACAGTTGTAAGGTGAATCCCAACATGGACAGGCAGTACCTCGCTCCCAAATTCCTCACATAATACACATCCTACTCCAAGTGACCTTTTGAGGCTTCTCCAAGTTCATTCCCAAACAGACATATGTTAACTAACACAAAAACACTGTTCTAAAGGAACTGAATGCAGAAAAGTGATTACAGGCAACTTTGAGAGATAAGCTCTTTAAAAGTCATTTGGCTAGCATTTTCCTTAGTCTTTGGGCTTTTCATAATAATATTGTTAAGAAGAATGTTGTAACTGTACTAATGACTTCCTCCCAACAAACCATTTAATAAAAACAAGGGGATCAAGTGTTTGGGGCTCTTCAGGACTTGTTCTGGAGCTGAAACATATCCTTCCTCCTCAAAGACATAAGACATTAAAACCTTTTCCTTACTCATAAATGAGACTGGTTTTAAGTCATGAATGACTGACAATAAGCTATTAAGCCTCCTGAGCCATTGTGCCTTTTTTTAACCCAATCACTTTTCTCTAGAGAAACTCTGAAGGATGCCCCACATGATCGACTGGAATTTAATCACACAAAATAAATGGCCAAGTGCAATCTCCATATTTCTAGCCATTTTTTTCCATTAACATATTGGCTAACAATTGGTTTTCTTTTGCTGTACATCATATTGATTATACATTATATCTTCATAGCAGTAATAAGAATGTGGATACCATCTTCCATTATTGAGACATTTACTATAAAAGGATGCCTGGAAAAGATTAGATAGACATGTCAAAGTAGTATAAATCTGAAGCTATTAAAAAAGCACAGCTGTTAAAGTTGTTTTTTTTTAGTTTTTATTAAAGTCTGTACTGGTGTCTTTATCATGATTATAAATTTCATGTAGAAGACTGCCTACATCATGGTAACTTGTTCACATAGCCATATGTAGAACCAAAGATTAAGCTTTTGACTTGATTTACTACCATAATAAATCTATAGTAATTATTGCTATTTAAATGCAGGTTGAGCTTCCTTCCACTCACCACAGGCTAAACATGTGTGTTGGTCATTGCTATGAAGTAGTTGTGAGCTTCCATCCATCTGGTCTCCAGGTCACATGGCTGTATATGCATGTACTCAATTTGAGAGCTATTCTTCTACTCTTTGCTTACAGAATATCCCTGGTACATATTACATCCTTTGTTTACTTAACTGTCAGTGCTATGATTGTGCAGATCTGCAGTCCACTGGTGAGTAATAATTAAGACTAGTTGTTCTGTCCAAATCCCACAGATTAAAATTTCCAAGGTACAGAAGGTAGACAGCCTAGAACTTAAAATGCTGGATAACTGATGCACCTCTACACAACATGCAAGTCAGCCTTAATCTTCACAATAAAGTCATCTTTTTTTATGACACTGCTTCATTGCCTTTTTTTTTCTTGCACATCTTTTCACATCACTAGCAGTTAACATTGATGAAACATAGTTTAGATTTATTTAGCAATTGTTCTCTTGAAATCCAAAGGAATTTTGCAGTACTACTATTACTGACTTGCCATTTTCATTTTGGGCCTGACAACATTTGCTGGTTTTCTCAAATTATCCCACTGCAGTAACAGAGGTCTGAAGTGAAAATTCAGGTATCATATAGCATATTTAATCCTTACTGTTATAGAAAAGTCTTTCAAATGTAATCCCTAAAAAATAAGACAGAAAAAGAACATAATATAATTTATCTCTGTGAGTTTTTAACACTTCAGATTGACAACTCTGAAATGATAACATTTGAACATAGCTGTTTCTAAAAAAATTTCCCACAGAAAACCATATATATCTCTGCATTCACTGATTTTTATCCCTTTTCAACGTGGTTATGTTCATCTTTCACTAGTTGATCTCTGTTACTAATGAACTCTCAAGTTGTTCTTGAATTTCAGGATGCACAATGCACAATGGAAAGCATTTTCATAGGATTCATCTCTTTACAAAGCATTCTTCAGTTAGTGTATAGGGATGCTGACTTGAACACAAATAGGAAAGAAATTTAGAAAAAACCTCATTAAAATGAAGGAGTCAAAGAGCTTTAAAATTTTATTTACTTCATCTATCACAAAAAAGATTGCTTTCTACAAACACTCAGATCAGAAGAAAAATACGTCTACTTATGCATTTCTCACAGAAAGATTCATCTATGTTTTAGAACCACACATGGTAAACACCACTGAAATATTTCTACATCCCAGATAGGAAAACGTCAAGTGGTTTTAAGGTTTTTTTAGAGCAAACCTTCCTGATACTCCATTATTCCCATCAGTCTGAGGTTTATCCATCCCAATTACTCCCATCATCTCTGCTGAATCAGGTTTATCTCCTGACCTAAATTTTCTCCCCAACTCTCCTCACACTTTGTTCTCTTCTCACCTCTAAAACACATAGGTGATACTCAAACCCAATGGAGATCTGGGGTGAGGAACAGAAAGATTTGAGCTACAAGTACCACCAACTGACCTGATTAGCTAGGCTATGAGTAACTTCTAGTCAATTTGGGCTGGCTCTAACTGTGGAGTGGATAACTGGCTGAGAAGAGGTTGGAGAGCTGTATGAGAACACACGGCACAGCTATAATTTCACAATCATCCCCAGTCCCAGTCCCACCTCCTTCCTGGAGAAATTAAAGCAACAATAGTGGTAGAACAGGAAGAAAGCAGGAAGGAGCAAGCAGACCTATTGACCCATCCCTGCCTACAACTTACAGGCAAGATTTCTTGACTTAACAACTGGGTACACGCATTAGTGAAGAAAGAGGAAAATTAAGTCCAGGGTAGAAGAACAAATCACCATGGCTCCAAATACTTCCAAAAGCTAAAATCCTTTTAACACTTATTCAGATGAATCATAATCTTTTTATTTGAGTAACAGCAAAGAACAATGCTATAAGTGCTATTTAAGATACTTTGCACTGAAAATATTTACAGCTTCTACATTAGTGCATAAATTAATTGCTCTTGTATCTTTATTGTCCTATAAAAGTGTTCAGGACTGATAGAGCCAACAACAGCAGATCATTTTGAAGTTCTAATTAAACACAATTAGAATTAATTTAATAAGCTCAATTTCAGTAAACATCAGGAAGATTTCCCATTAAAATCAAGTCTCCTTCAAGTAGGCTATGCTGGACAAACATGAGATGAAAGATCACCGATCGCTGCTTATATGTCAGATCTCAACGCTTTTCTGCCTCTACCAACTGGCCCAAGTCCATTTCTCTCTAACAGGCCCCAACATTTAGCCATTATCTCTTCCCACCAATACTCCAACCACTCTGGTCTTCAAGCACCACTTTCACCTTCCTCACTGTCACCTGTTAGCTCTGCAACAGCTTCCCCTGGAGACGAAAAAAGGGATGTTTTCCCAGGAAATTATTTTATGCACTGATGTTTCCATTAATTCCTTCTAATCAACATGCACCTGTTGGCATCTTGTCATGGTTTAGGCTGAGAGGGCAACTGAACACCACACAGCCACTCACTCCCTCCCCCATCAGATGGGAAGGGGAATATGGAGCAGAAATATCTCAAAGAATCCATGTAAGGACTGGGAGGAGAAGATCACCCATTATGGTTACAGACAGAAGGCAAACTTGTTAGGGGAAGAAAAAGAAAACATCACTTTAATTCAAATACTAACAAAGAACACTTAAACAAGGCAGGGACAGTGAGAAGCACCACCACATCCAAAAGCCACCTCCCCCCACCCCTCCCTTCTTCCCCTGCTCAGCTCTGCCCCCGATCTCTCTACCTCCTCCCTCAGTGACACAGGGGGCAGGGGATGGGAGTTTCAGTCAGCTCACCACTCCTTCTTTCTCAGGAGGTGGGATGAACGCTGCACATTCTTCCCCTCCTCCACACAGCTCCTCTCTCACTGCAGGCAGTTCTCCACAAGCCTTCTCCAGCATGAGTCCTCCCCATGGGCTGCAGCCGTTCCCATGCTGCTCTGGCATGGGTCACCCTGCGTGTTACAGTCCTCCCAGCACTAAACCACAACAGCGGGGGTCCACTTCTCCCTTCAGGGTCCCAGCCTACTTTAAGCTCAGTTGCCTGTCCTAGAGTGGCCTTCTCCTTAGGCTTCAGGTTGGCCTCTACTCTACTATGGACATCCATGTGTGGCAGGGTGGGCATCCACTGCCATCTCACCACAGGATACAGGGGTCTCTGCTCCAGCACAACTCCCACCTGTCCTTCTCCTTCCTTCCACTGACCTCAGTGTTTGCCCTTCTTATAACTCCTCCTCACAAGTCTCCACCTCTTCTCAGGTTCTTCTTCTTAAATAAATTATCGCAGAGTTGCAGCTGATTGGCTCATCCCTGGCCAGAGTCGGGTCCAACTTGGAGCTGAGGGAGCTTTCAAGAAGCTTCTCACAAGGGGCACTGCTGTAGCCCTCTCCCCCGCTACCAAAAAAAATGTGCCACAGACACCCAGCACACTTCTGTACCTTAAAGTTATTGAAGATCAAAACAAACTTTACTGTTGCAGAAAAACAACACGAGATATGCCTCAAATGATCCTCAGTTTATCTGCCCTAGTGTTCTATAGTGATGCTCCTGTCCTGTTCTCTTTGACAAATAACACTCACATACGGCTTTAACTCCAGATTTGTGCTAATAAAAACAAGAGTGGTAATAATATCTAGAGTTTTCCCAATGGCTGTGATTGTGCTGGAGTACAAATGATGCCTGGAGACTGGGCAGAAGGAGATGGGAATATTATTTTTTTCTTATAGATGATTCACACCATCTTTTTTTTTGCCTCTAGGATTGCTCCCCTCTAGAGATAGCAGAGACAAGCATAGCTGATTTCCTTTATGGCTACTACTTAGTGACATATAAGTGCTAGTTGCTTTACCCAGAGAAGGATATCAAATGGAAAACAAGTAACAGCATGGGAAGTGAATAAACAAGCAGAATCCATGGGTCTCATGCTTAGCAAGCTGAACAGACTGCTGATATGCTATACAACAACTGAAGATCTCCATCTGCAGAAAAAAAATCCCACACTATCTGAACAGCATACTGAAGTCCACCTCACGTTGTGGGGGAAAAATTCTGTGCAAGTCATTTTCAGACTCAGTGGCTGAGATAAGATTAGCTTCATGGTCTCGGTATGTGCCAGATTTCACCTTAATTGGAGATATTTTGACATACTGTAGCACTTCAGATACATTGCAGAGTGATAGACTCATCATGGTTATATACAGGATTTCTTTATGACACAGGGGCTCTATACTCATTCTGAAATACTTCTACAGCATTTTGGCTGACTGGATGCATGTTCCAAGGCACAGACTGTTTATATATATACAATATAGATATACAAATACAGCTAAAAGCCTAAACTTTTCTAGTAACAATCTAGGACAAAACTCATATTTCTCCAAAGAAAGAGCCAAAACCAGACTGGGGAATTGTGTCAGAACAACTCATTTACCTCCCCTGGCTAAAGAGAGAGGTTAAGTGAATAGCTCAGACCTTGACCACAACAAGGCAAGCATTCAAAACAAAAAAAAAACAAACAAATTAAAAAAAAAATAAAGTAGAATTAATCCCATCTTCTGGCTCCATATTGGTCTTAAATTCACAATTTACTTGCTTTGCATGAGACAGCTTCTTGTGTTAACAAAGGACCTGCCTTTGGGGAGAACTTCAGAGATCATGAGTTATACTGTGTTTGAGGAGTGCAACAGAAAGTGACTACATTAGAGATTTTTTTTTTTTTTTTTAATGCAGACACCTAATTTCCCAGATTGTGATAGACTTTTTATTTGTAATAATATTTTACCTTCTGTAGCACCTTTCATCTCAGCATGGCAGAATACTTTGCAAACATTTAATTAAGTCTTATAATGTCCCACTGAGGCTAGTATGTAGGTGTTTCATAATGGCATCAGATATTTAAAATGACTTACACACACAGACATACCAAACCTCATAATTGGGGACAGAAGTGGGAACACAATATGGAAATTTCACTGCCACTTCTCCAGCTTGACTACCTGAGGACTCTCTGACTTTGGGGGGCCTTGGGTGGACAGTGCTATGTCAGGCAGCAATAAAGCTGACAGCTAGAGAAGACGATGAAACACTATGTTATGGCAATCTTCCCAGAATTTCAGGTGACAGAAGTCAGTGTCTAGCCTTTGGCTTCATTTACTGATGGACAGAAGGGTGTAAGATTACTCTCCATCTCTGAAGAGGCTATGGACAACCACAACATCCAAGTGCAGCACGTTCTGTTCTGGCATCCAGAATGGCATCCCAAAACAGACAGCAAGGTCAAACTCTTGCCCACATGAGCCGACAGAGCCGGCTGTGTAGCTGCAAACTGGCAAATTGCATGCAATTCTCAGACTTCCCCTGGACTGCCATAATCTGTGGCCACAGCACCTGTCTGACTAAATTACAGAGATATGTGCATCCTTGGACAACAGAAAGGAGGAAATAAAAGCAAGGGAGGTAACACTGAGATAGTACGTATGCTCTACAGTGAGGTCTCAGCCCCCTGGCTGAAATCAGAACTCATCTGGGGATTTATCCACAAGTCCCATTCATCATCATCTTTGTGTCTAAAGCTAACTTTTAAAATCCTATGTGAATGTATCCTTCTTCATTTGCTCCAGAAGATTTCTGGTAACCCACTGGCTTGCAGAAGTGGCTTAAGAGAAACACAGGACTTGTGTCTGCTCACAGTGGGTTTCTAAATGTCTTTGGCTGATATCTTTGATCTTATTTGAATATTACAGTGAGATGAAGTCAGTTTGGTAGATGGCAGTTTCCTCCTCTCTGCTCAAGAGGCAGCTCTGAATCCCATCACAGGCAAAACTTCTTCAGTCATATGGGCCCAGTCACTTCTCTATCACATATTATGGCATCTAGTCTTTAAAAATGTGGCAACGGCACTTCCCTGCCTTGTAGATATGCTCTGAAGTAGGGCATACATCAGAATAATAACATTTTGCACAGGTACTGATAAATTACATGTTACCTAAATGCTGTATTTGGGTAAACAAAGAACTCTGAGTGTGAGGCAAACCTTTAATTGCCATGGTCTTAATTCCTCCATCTCAGCTTTCATTTCTGCCAAGGCATGCAGCAGTACCTGTAGGAGAGGTCAGACATTCAAAGCCTCTTGTGCACCTTCCACACTGTTATATTGGTACAGACTGCTTAAGCATTTTACTAATTTCTTTTATTTATCCATTTTTTTTCCATAAGCCTTGGTTGAGTAACAGCACAAGGAACAAGAAGTCCAAGGGACAGAGAGGAAAGGAACACCTGCCAGATAAATATAACTGGTATATATGCACCCATCTGTGCCAAGCAGGGTGGGCAATTAACTAAATCATTTAATCTATCCCTTCCAAGTTCTCTGTACGCAAATGTAACTCGGACATTTTAGTCAATCACTACATACAATAGATTTAAAAATCTCTTAAAGAAAGAGATTACTGTAGGATTTTATACATCTTAAGAGTTTTTATCTCTGCTTGTAGAGGAATGTTGTTAAGGGCTATGAAATATCTCTGCCAATTCCACAGGCACACTTTGCATTGGTAGGATGTACTGCAAGTAATTTGGCTAATGTGCTGCATTTGGAGAAGACCAATAAGAGCCAGGTATAGAGCCACAAGAAGTAGCTTTTCTGTCACTTTTTAAAAGCTCCAGTTTGATTTATCATGTCCATATTTTACAAAAGTATAACCTGGCAATTCTAAGTAAGATTTATGTTGGCTTGCTAAATGCAAAAGATTGCTTAAAATAGTCATCAAACACTTAACCTAGCCTAGATTTTCTGAGACCTATGGGCTTCCTAGTGGGACTAAGTGCCTACAACACATTTGAAATTCAAAATATTTAAAATAAGGATTCCCTTTTCAACAGTATCATGTCAAAAGTCCTTAAATATCCTGCCTAGAATCTTGTGTGGAGACAACCATAACCAGTCATCTTCTGTTACTGCATACCTGTTTATAATTCTTTCAATGGCTCTGGGAAAAAAGTGGCCTTAACAAACATGTCACTGATCAGCAAAGCAGAAGCTGAATCACTTTCTGCTGGAAATCCCTGTATATGTCACCAATAAATAAAAGAAAATAAAAGCATAAAGAGGGAATTCCCACTTTTATAAAGATTTTGTATCCTACTACTGAGAGAGCACATACTACCTTTGTTTTTGGCTATTCTTGAGAAACAGTACAGGGACCCATACTCTGTAGGAGCTCTCACTACTGAAGAATAAAACACACCTGCAGGTGAGGACAGACACCAGATAGTTCCCTTTCTACCTCACTAAATTTCTTGAAGCTGAACACTAATGTAAAGATGAATAGGATGGGGCTGTTCAGCAGAACATAACATTCTCTGGAAACTATTCTCAGGAAATGTAATTTTACAGATACCCAGTGACTTAAGCTGGGACCAGAAGAGATGCCAAGATGCTCTACAAAAGCAATCCTTGTGACAGTTTAGACCTGACTCTCCTTCTCATGGATGTCAATGTTTCTAAGAACGTGGGGTCATTTCAGACTTGTGGGAAACTATGTGCAGGAATATCAGCAGCAGGTCCCAGAAGACTTAAAAATAACTGAGAGATTCTGAATTAACTTCAGATCAAAAAGATCCAAGAAGGGCAGAATCTCCCTAGATTCATGTGTTAAGGATGATGTTTTCCTCAGCATTTCTAATCCAGCACCCTGATGAAATGGAAGAGGAACCACAGGGAGATTCATAAAATGTATCATCTCTTTAGCAGGCAAATTTGCCATTATTTCCAACAGCAGCTCTGGCTAGCGAAGCTCTGGGTATTACCACAACCGCAGCAATCGCTACCAACCAGCCCAGTACATAACCTCCTGCCCTTTACATCTGCACCAGCATGCATAGCCACTGTGCTATGAGGACAGCTAACAGGTCTTTCAGAGCTGTTATGTCTCATCACTTGCCTCAACACAACTTTTGGCTTTCTGCAGGGAGGTACCAGAGACCAGGTGGTCCTGTCATGGTATTAAGCCCCACCACATAATTTACCCTGCAGCAAGCAGAGGCCATCCTGTTCTGCTGCTCTGACAATGAGACACCCCTGACTATCTGTTCAGAGCACCAGGACCACTTATTGGGTGGGAGATGGTGTGTCTGGGGTGCTGGAGTGATCAAAGGGAGGACTGAAGCATCTGGGGAGATGATTGAAAGAAAAGTCTAGAAGGTAAAAAAGGAAGGAAAGAGCCTTTGGTCACTGGGGAGCCCTTTCTCTCCCTACAGTCTGTCAGTGTTTTAATAGTTTTCCACTCAATCTTATAACATGGAAGAAAACATCATTCAGAAGGAGAAAGCAAAGATATTTTTCACCAAGCAGCTAAAATCCAAAGTGTAACCCCCTTGCTTCCTGAAACAGGGGTGTGTGTAAGTGTCTTATCGCAGAGGCCTGAGACCAAATTACTTGGAAAGACATGAGAATGCACACTCACAATTTATAACCACCCAGAGATATTTTGATTCACCTTTAGGTGAGGACAAAAAAAAAAAAAAAAAAAAACAAAAAAACTAAAAAAAAATAAGGCAATCATAGGAACAAACAGTCCTTTCAGGATATGAGCCTGAAATAGGTTTCATGTAATCTTTATATCCTGCAAAGGTGAAATAAATCTGAGGGACAGCAGATAGGACACAACAACCCAGACTACCATACATCCATTTTTTTTCTATAACATCTGTATGAAATAGCCTTGTAAGGCTTTCGTCTAATTTGTCAGCTCCACCTACATATACCTCCTGGGGAAGGGCCCTGATAGAGATTTGCATCCCTGGAAAGTCTTCATAACTGTCTGATACCAACAGCATCAGGTAAAATCCCTGGTTTCATGCAGAAGGGAGACTGACAAGCAGTGCAGAGAGGAAGAAGCAAGAGCATTATGAAGGTCTGAAACTTTATGAGGCTAGGGTAGGGAAAGCAGAGCATGAAGTGAGGGAGGATTCATGAATTCCCAAAGAGGAAGTCTGGGGTGGATGTCAGGGCAAACTTGAGCTGAGGGTGGTTGGAAGGTTAAGATGCAAGTCAGAGCAAAAATCATGTTTGGAAGATGCTTGTGACAGTTATATGTTGATTTTCTCCTAAACACTTTTAGATGGGCAGCTGCCTAAGGCTGATCCTGCAGACATGAGGAATAATATCCATTTTGCTGCGTAACTACAGGACAAATTCCATTTGAAGGAGGGGTAAGAACCTATGTGCATTTAAGACCACCGGCACTGCAGGTCTGAAGCTTTTCTAACACTAGGTACTGTGCTAAACAATTTTATCTCTGTATTGCAAGTCTTTGAGAGCAGAGAAAACCTAACACACACACACACACAAAACAATTGCAACAAAATGCATTCAAATCCAGCATTTCTAATGTCAGCTGGGGATCTTTTGGTATATGATACTGAATCTTGAATCATCACAGAAGGAAATAATGGTGCTATTCAGTTTTTATCTTAGACAGTGACTAGATGGTTTTTCTCCAGGCTCCAGGCGGTCAGTGCCACATGACAGAACAAATAGTAAACCAGGTTTCTGGCAATGGCAGCACAGATTTCTTCCTTCATGAAACTGAAGCCTTTCTGCACACTTCTCTCTGCCTGGTCATAAATCCCTCTTCACAATAATTTATTGCACTGTGCCCTGTGAATTCACATGAAGTCAAATTCATAAAAGAACGTGCAACCACCCTTACACTCTGCAACAGCATAAAAAAGGTTTAGTGTAAACAAGAATGAGGACTGAAGGGATAGCACCTGTGGGAAGTCTGGTCCTATGACTAAATTAATACAATGACAGCCACTCTGAAACTTGTCTTTTCTAGCAAAATGATGAGGTACACCGAAAGTTTCCATGACAACACAGCCCAACCTTGTGTTGCAAGATGCTTATGCAACAAAGCATCTAAAAGTACATTGTCTGGGGAAAGCCTTCCAACAAAAAAACCCACAGGGTTTCAGCTGCTTTCCCCACCTTATTCAGATTATTTTCAGTGTGTTTGTTTTTTTCTTTTCTGAAACTTCAGATTAAAAACAGATTTTACATATCCTCCAATTATACCACTGCTTGCTAATTTCAATTAAAAAAACATACACAGAAATGTCAAATAACATGGAAATCTGACACATTTTTCCTTTGGTCAAAGTGCTAAAACCTTGTTGCTTAACAGACTACTGTTTTCCCAGAAGAGCTGTGTTGGTTGTTACTCTCTATAATAGTGGTCAGAAGTGCCAGACACCAAAATCACTGTTCTCCACAGTGTATGCTAAAATATGAGCTATAAAATTTTGATAGATATGCTTTAATACAAGATTCTTCTATGGCAAAAGAGGACATCCTTTTACATCAGACAAGTTCTCACTCATGGTTGGATTTGTCTCCCTAAATGGACATGTCTGATGCCATTTGTGATGGCCCAGGTTTTCTTGCTAGTGTCCAGCTGCTACTTGAGAAGAGACCAGGGCTCCTACAGGTTTTGTGTCACATCACTCAGCTCTGTGTGAATAACTCAGACGCCAGATCATATAACACCCAAGTTAGGGGCCTGAGAGCAATTGGTATCTGGCACTACCAGAGTCAATAAATAGTCTTCAGACACCAGGATTTCATCCCATAAATCTTACTTAGTGCATATCCAGAGTAAAAATGCTATCATAAAAAAAGCAATCAAGTGTTTAGTTGAGACCCCCTCTCTAAGAAGAGCCTAGACCTTTCTAATTTTGGGGTCCATTCCACTGATTTCAGTGTCACTGTGAAGTTGCTGAAGGTCTGAGACAAGTGCAGAAATCAGGTCCTCGAAGCAGCCCCCTTGCCTACAGGCTGGCCAAGATTCCCAGCAAAGCTTTCCACTAGGATCACAGAAACACAAGTGGAGCAGAATATTAAAAGACAACTTATTAAGTTAACATGGCTGGAGAATTATCCTCCAAACAAATAAGCCAGGCAGAGATTATATAAGCTCTAATACAATCTTTTATCAGAGCTGAGGAGTCCCTAATTAAACTAACTATGGAAAATGGTACTTAATGAATCCGTAAATAAATACCAGCAGGAGAGACAGCAGAGCTAAAGAATACCTACCAGGGAAGGTCTGATCTCCAGAGGAGAGTTAAAAGGATCAAAGCAGATCAGAACTGGTAGAGTGCCCCAGCCCACATCACTAATGGACATCCCAAAGGGGAAATGCACAGACACCCAACAGAACACCTACAACCGTCTACCTTCCCTCACTAGATCTTACCATGCACCTTCATCTCTGGTAATTTCAGTGGAGTGTAACATCACTAAACATTTTAAACATTCATCAGTTCAAATGTCCTTTGAAGTCTCTTCTTTCACACACTACACTTCACGGTGTTTAAACTACTGCTAACACCCCAGCAAGTTCTACCTGGCATTGTCTTAGATTAGAAGGGTGTGTGCAATATCTTGCCAAGTCCAGGAAACCACAGCGATGCACATTGAAGGGTCTGTGGAAAGGAGGTCGTACAGAATGAGAGAACCACTAAGCTCCAATCAAGCCAGATAAATGACATGCAAAAACTTCGCGTAGGCCAAGACTTTAGGTGAGTCAAACAGGATATAAAGTTTAGTCATTCTGCTCCAGGGGGAGGTAAGCAGCTGCTTTCCCTGGGAGCTGGGTTTGTCTTCTGACTCCTGTGGGACACCCCTCCACAGTAAAAACAACAAGATTTTAATGATCTCTTATGGATGCCACCCATCCCTCTGCCTGCATCCTGTTACTTTGTGAGCATTGCTGAGACAACCAACTTGTACAATAATCAAAGTGGCGGTCCACAATTCCTATTCCTTCTGAAAATGATTCTGCCTTTCTTCCAGGACAATGTACCACATAGCTCTACCAGCATCACTACAGGAAATTCAAATGAGCCACAAAAAACAACAACAAAAACAAATAAACACCAGAACAAACAACCACACTTTCACAGACACCCACACCTATATGTTTAGTCCTCCCTTAGATCTTCATTAGTTCTCAGCATGCTGACAACTAGTACCCTGCTTGGGGGACTTCCCCTCCTTCAGCCCTCTTTTGTGGTGTTCAACAAACAAAGAGTTGATGAACAGCTAATTTAATTCCATTTTAGCTAGCCTGCACACTGTTCCACAAAACTTTCTTCAATAGGATTATATATTTTAGTTGCACCCTGCAGGAACCTCTTAAAGGTAAGATGTCTCCTATTGCTTATAGCTTTCCAAATAGATGACTCCTTCACTGATGACCATCCTTTCCCAAAGGGTTGGATCTTTATTTCCAGCTTTCTCTCAATTTTTGTTTGTGTTTTTTTCTTTTTTTCCTCTTTTTTAAAAAAGAAAACCACATTTCTGAACTTTCTCATTCTTAACAGTCAGAATCACCTGAGCAGCTAAACCTATTAATTGACCCAAACCAGTCAATCCCAAGTGAAGAAGACTGCGTCATGTCTAAAGACCAGAATTACTACAGCAATCTATCACTACAGCAATTCTCCTTTCTCAGCTACTCTCTGGAATAGCTTCTGATTCTCTAGAAGCAGCACACATATAGATAATTTACCCAGGAAGAAGAAGAAAAAAAAAAAGTCAGAATAGTTTCATATTAGAAAGCCTAATATCATTTCTCTGATTAGCCTAATACAACTGTGTACAAGTCCATAACTTACAGGAGAACTTTACACAAGCTACTGAGATAGAAAGTCAAGCTGGGGATCAGCAAATAAATAGATTACTCCTTTCATTTTGTTTGAATAATTCGTTTCAACAAGGTTTTTATTACATCATGCTTCATTATGGTTACTAATATACCAAGATCCTCAAGGAAAGCTCAGAGACTAACATCCCAATTTCCACGTGCAGCACAGAAGTAACAAATTTTTGGAAGCTCCATACAACACAGATTTCCCTTATTTTACCAGTAAATATCTTAAACTGTTACCTTTGCCCCAACCAGATAACTAAAATGATATGATATTGACAACAGAATACTAGCATCATGAGGAAGCCTGTACCATTAATGAAGTTACAGATTATATGATATTTCTTCTCCTTTACTGTTGGTCTTTGACAGATGATCTTGACATCTCATTCAAACAGAGGTCTTCAATGTATTTCAATTACAGGAATAAAATAACCAAAATTTTGTACAGCAATAACTAATATAAAGACTGGGAGACAGCTAGGAGATTCGAAATGTCTCCTTGCACAGAGAAAAACACAATCTGCAACATCTATTTCCAACCAGTATTTTATCCCTTTATCTTATCCCAAAGCAAAATAACTTCTCTTTCTTTTTAAATCTGCTTTTCTCTATCTTCATTCTTTCATAGTTCAAGTAACTTACCAGTTTGAGAGAACTTGCTCTTCTGGGTTGTGTCTTTTAAAAATAAAGATTCATGCCTTAGAAGGCAGAGTGTTTATGGGAGAAGCTCCACCACAATCTAGATTATGTTAAGTGGTGGGAAGGACTAAGATCCCAAACATGTGCATACATATTCATCTACACCCACAGCATCACTGACAGCATTAGGTGAGCTTGTCTTGCTATAAGTGGTGTCTCATGTCAAAGCATGTAGTTTATACGTATAATATTTAAGCTTGGTTTTGTTTTGTTTCTTCTGAAAGCAAGTGTGTTGGTGTAAGAAGCAGAGATCCTTTAAGAGACATATGCATTTAATACACTAATGCTCGCAAAAGCAGAACGATGGAGACAGTAGCTAAATAAAATTTTTACTGGAGTGATGCAGATAACTACATTTTGTCATAATGAGATTCTGTTATAATATTTAGCTGACCTTGATGATTGTCAGCCTGAGTTAGACTTGGAAAAAGTAATTTTTTTTTCCCCTTTCTGTTGTCTGGAATAGAACTATTTTGTTTTCAGTTTATATTTCAGGACTGATATTTGAGAAACTGCGAGTGTAATAACCAAGTTGGAGTTATAAGTGACCAATTTATTTGGAAAAAAAACTCCAAACAAACAACACAACAGGCTTTTTGTGTCTTTTACAATATTTTGTGCATTTTCACTTGCACTGTGCAGTTGTACTGAGGAATAAAACAAGCAGAAAGCTTGCTTGTTGCACCTGAATACAGAGAGCTGCTATGAGTCTTTCCTAAAATCAAAGGAATATGCTACTTTTTGCCAGCTGAAGTCCTTTCCAACTCAGAAATCGTCTGTTTATTGATAAAAATAACACCGTGGTGTCAGGGCTGCATCCAGCCCTTCTCTCCAGCCCTGAAACAAGTCAGCACCTGGCAAGAGCCTGCTGGTGTTAATGAGGTGATGTGCAAATATCGATGGTATCAGCTTCTCTGTTCTGTGCAAAGTGGCTTTTCGTGATGCACCCTCTTGCCCTCTATGCATATAACCACACAACCATCACATGTAAGGACTTGTCATTTGTTGTGTTTCTTCTGCATTTTTCTATCTCAGGTGCTGAGTTTTTCCTTTCTGCTTCTTGTTTTGAGGGCAGGTCTTATTTCCAAAGAATCACATTTCAAACTTTTTTTTTTTTTTTAACCTTTAGGTCTTCTTTCTATTTTTACTCCAGAAACAATTTCCAAGTGTTCCTGTCCCCTCTCCATTATCTCTGTCCTAGCTTTTCAAGTTTACGTCACATAGAAGCATATTGGTTTGGGTTTCTTTTTTTCAAAAGCAGAAGCAGACATCCCAGATGAACACATTAATTTTTATGTCCCTGCAGGATTTAATTTCCTCCTTAACATCCTTTTCTGGGTCATTTCAGGGCGGTTTACCTATGTGGATTTTCACTGGTTAAAAACAAATAAATCCTTCTAACTTTCGATATTTATTTACTAAAGTCTATTATTATTTAGCTTAAAAATCTCTGATTCCTCTGTGGCGCTACCTTTTTTTTCTCCCAAGTATATTTATAGGCAGTTATCTCTACCTTAATTTCATTAAGCAAGGTCTCAGACACCCAATTATCTTAGCATATCTGTGCATCCTACTCTTTATATCTACATAATCGAGAACTGAAGCATGGCTCCTTACCTTACATGAGATCCAGAAAGAGTGTGGAAGAGCTCTCCCTACTTTAGGAAGAACAATCATGAATGTCTTCATCTCAAGTTTTTGATCCCTCAGCAAGTACATCCCAGACCCACAACGTCTGCTTTCAAAAGAAAGCACATCACTAACACTCTGTATATCATAGCTGCAGGATTCCACTGTCCAACAGTCCCTAATTAGCTGGTGACCACTTCAGCAAAGAGTAGCATAATTTTATTGGGAAAATACCTACATAGTTTCAAACCTTCACCTACATAATAGAAGAGCTCAAATAAGCTGATGGATCTTTCACTTGTTTTAAAAGTAATTCCTGGATCATGAGCTTTAATAAAGGGGTTTCCAGTCATATGGAAGTAGAGTCAGAAAGGAGGGAAACAGTTCAAACCTTTGACCTGGTTAAGATTTTTTTTGGTGGTGGTGGTGGGGGGGGATTTTGGCAGGACACTGCTATAGAATGGAGGTTTCTGTCAGAGAAGTTCACCACACACATATACAAATAACCAAGACACATTTCTGTATGTTGAGAAATCTGAGGTATAACAAACTGTAGTGGATGTATTAGGCATGGTGAATTGGGCAACAAGATCCAACATCTAAATTGGTAGAGAATCTCAGCCTCAGTGTTTCTATAAGTCAGAATGCCTATATCCCTTTCAATTAAATGACTCAGATGAAAGAGAAAGATGAAGAAGAGGAAGAATCATTCAAATATGTGTAGTAGCTTACTGCTGAATGTAGCATATTAGGAGTTCCTATAGAAGGGAAAAAGTCTCCAAGTGTAAGTGATCCATTAGGACATTGTAAACTATTCTAAATTCTAACCTCAGAAAGGCTGCAATTATGTATTTTAGAAAGCAGATGGCTAGGGCAGGATGTGGTAAAAAATGTAAAATAATGAATGCTCTGGAGAAGATTCTTTCTTTCTCATGAACCCAGATAGATGTTCAAAGAAATTAAGAGGTGAGAAATGAAAGGCAGATCAAAGGAAAGTCATTTCTAACTCACCATGTAATTAAACTGTAATTAATTACTGCAGGATGGGAATGATGAAGCCAAAAAATACAATTCTAAATGGGATAGAACATCTACATCGATATCAGGAGTACCCACAGTTATTTTTATTGATGATTAGAATTTTTAATTAAAATAATTTACCCTATCAAAATATTAAGAAAGGATGTTTAATCTCATGCCATAGGGTTTAAGATTATCTCCAAATATTAAGGACTCTGGATGAGTCCCAGCTCGCAAAGCCAATTATTCACATCTTCCAATTGTTAATTCTGATACTTCCATCCTACCTTATGGTTTCAAATGAATGTGGTTGGACCTCTGTTTCTCTTGGGCTAATTGGAATTTCTTTGCTCTAAACTCTACTATCCTTGTGTCCAGAGTATCCGAGAACTGCAGATGCTGAAGGACACATTGCTACTCACTACTTCAAAACATATCTCCATGACCAATTGTATATGACTATTTATCAGCCCACAGTGCAGAGTAGAAGATAAATTTTATCCAATTATCTGTTGTTGTCCTTTCTGATACAATAATTTCTAGCTTCCTTTTAAAATTTAGCACCTTTCTATTGCCCATTATCTTACTACTGACTTGGTAAAAGAAAAATAAATTTCAGAGTGGTTTACCATGGAGACATGACTGTATATAGAAATACAGTGTGATGTGTGGGAACCAAAGACTTAAAGCAGAAGTACTATCTTTTATTGGATCAATTCATGGGAACTCCAGAAATGTTTTCCATCTCACCTGTGTCTTTGACCTGGTGATGCTAATTTAAATGTATTTCTTCATATCTTCAGTTACATGATGAGGCTAAGGATTTTAGTGTTCAGATCAATAATCCCTTGAAACAGATTGAAGTGAATTAGGGCAGAGCAAACTGTAATATACCAAATCCCTGGGGACCCACCTTGTCTCTTTTCAAAACAGTTACAGCACAGGCATTGTAATGCCTACCTTGATCATGCTGTTCTGACAGCATGGTCCAGTCTTACTCTGTAGTAACTGCTTCTAGGAATGACAGAATAAGCCTCCTCCCTCTTTAATTTGACTGCTTAGGGTGCCAATTAACACAGGTTGATAGGAACTCCAGTATGATGACAAATCAATTGTATGCCCAAAGGTAGAGCTAAAATCTCATTTCCTGTTAGGAGGAAGAAATTCGGGCAGCTATGTTATTGCAAAAAATAGAAACCCAAGTGAAATACACAAACTTGAAGATAGCTAACTTTAGTTCTTAAACTTGAAGCAGATTCCTTTTCTAGCTGCTATTAGATTAAACTTTATAAAGATCAAACTGTAAAGTTGCATGTTTCATTGGCAGGTCTGGCTGGTTAACTTTGTCAGATTTCAGTCAATTCTCTTGCATACCTAATGGATTTGAGCCTACTTCAGAAGGAAGTAAGAAAGCTAAAATCATATATATCACTGGCATTTCAACATAGGCATGTGCAGCATGTTGCACTAGAGTGGTAGAAATGAGAGGCTTCTCCCCCACTCCAGAATGACTTTCAGACTACACATGTGTCGTGGTTTAGGCCTGATTGACAGCCAAACACAATGCAGCAGGTCTCTCTCCCTTCCCCTCTGACAATGAGAAGGGACAGAGAGCCAGGCTTGGGGTTTAAGATAGGACTGGGATGGGGAAAAATTCCCCTTTATGATCACGAGCAAAAGGCAGACTCGTTAGGGGAAGAAAAAAAGAACATACATTTATTACAGACACTATCAACACATAACAGAGTAGGACAGTGAGAAGCATTGCCACATCTTGAGAACACCTTCCCCCCACCCCTCCTTTCTTCCCGGGCTCAGCTCTGCTCCCGATATCTCTACCTCCTCCCCCAGTGTCGCAGGGGCAGGGAATGGGGGGTGCAGTCAGTGCTGCCACTTCCTTCATCTTCGGTGAGGGGAGTGTCCAAAACTTGTTACCCCCTGCTCCATCATGGTCCCCCTCTCACAGGAGACAGTCCTCCACAAACTTTCTCCAACTTGAATTCCTCCCATGGGCCGCAGCGTTCCCCACACTGCTCCGTCATGGGTCACTAACTTTCTCCGACTGGATTCCCTCCCACGGCTGCAGCCCTTCCCGAGCTGCTCCGGCGTGGGACACCCCCGCATGCTGCAATCCTCCCAGCACTGAATTACAGCAGCGGGGCTACCTTTTTCCATGAGACCCCGGCCTTCTTCGGGCACAGAACCTTGATCATCTGAGCAGGAACAACAGGCCACAAATCAATGTCTGCTCCACCGTAGATCTTCATGGGTGGCGGGGGGGCCGCCTTGCCGTCTCACCACAGGATACAGGAGGGTCTCTGCTCCGGCACACGTCCCCCTTCCTTTCTTCCTCCGTTCTTCCACTGACCTTGGTGTTCATGCAGCTGCAGCAACTCCTCCTCACAAGTCCGACTGCCCGTCACCACGTTCCTTCTTAAATACGTTATCGCAGAGGCGCAGCTGATTGGCTCAATTTCCCAAACAGAAGTGGAGCTGACATGGAGCTGGGGGAGCTTTGAGAAGCTTCTCACAGGGGGTGCCGCGATAGCCCCCTCCCCTGCCACCAAAAAACTCCACCACTCACTCAACCCAGGACAACATGGCTTCCATTTGTTTACTTTTTTTTCTTTCTTTTTTTTTTTTTTTTAAATGTCCCCTGCAGTTAATTTACTCACCACAAATTAGATAGCATCCATCTTGGCATGTGCTTTGCAGGGTGGGGCTCAGATGTCTTTTGACTTTCTTTTCAGAGGAAATAAATGTTTCAAATCCAAAGTAGGCCAGTGTGCCTTCATGTATCCTGTAGCTGTGGTCTATGGCCCTCAGAGAAGAGCAGACCCTTCACATCTGTTGACCGCTTTGTGGATCTGGGCTAGAGACCTCAATGTCTGTATATTGGAGATGATGACCTGTGATCACTTTCTTGATGGTTAAGGTATGCCTAACCAGACCCATAATTAACTAGAAGCTGTTAGGCTTAATCAGTTGTATTTTCCAATAACTAGTTCCCTCCTACTTCATGAATACAAGATAACAAAAACATCCCTGATCACTTTCTTTTGCACACAAAGACTTCAGGCACTAGTTCCTTTGTTTTGCAGCTGCATCATATGTATTTACATGCACATGTATCAGAGCAACTATATATGTGCAACAAACCTTCTGTAGACTATTCTAAAATCAACGTTGATTTGATCTTTCCCAGTCTTCACAGAGTGCTGGGTTGCATTGAATGGTCCACATGTTTCCTTCCAATAAACCACACATTCCTGTATTTTGTTGGATGTAAGATTCATTTCATTCCCATCAGTATTGTTGCAGTTTGAGCCTGGTTGGCAACCAAACACCACAGAGCTACTCACCCACCCTCTCTCCCTACCTGGGAATGGGGGAGAGAACTGGAGGGGTAAAGGGAGACTCACAGGTTGTGAGATAGAAACAGTTTAATAATGGTAATAAAATGAAAACAATAACAGTAATAGAAAATGTAAACAGGCAATGCACAATGCAATTGCTTACCACCCACTGACCAATTCCCAGCCCATTCCTGGCTGGCGATCCCAAAATACCAAGATCCCGCAATCGCAATCCTGGAAGCGAGAGAGAGAGAGCCCCTTCCCAACCACCCCTCCTCTATAAAGTGAGCATGATGTTATACGATATGGAATATTTAATTGGCCAATTTGGGTCTGGTGCTCTGGCCGTGCTCTCTCCCTGCTTCTTGTGCACTTGCGCATGGGCAGGACGTGGGAAGTTGGAGAGTCCTTGAAATCTCAGCAGCAGCTGAAAACATCAGTGTGCTATCAGCATTCTTCTCATACCAAACTCCATGCTGAATCCAGAATACAGTACTATTCTAGTTACCAAAAAGTTAACTCTATTCCATCCCAAACCAGGACAGTATCCACTCCTTATTCCATATGTATGCACAGTGCTTGCATATGCTCTGCTGTGAGTCAACAAGATTTCAAAATGAGAGCCCCCAAATTTGGAAGCTATAAAATCCTTCTTTAGCTCCTGTTTTATCCATGATGCTCCAGAAATAACAGTAGTTGCTCCAGACAGTTAACTTGCTGCATACAATGTTTCCAGTGTACATATTTTTGCTTTCAGAGGTCAGAGTAGCTGAGGGTCTACATCATATTCAACACAGGGAGAACCAGTAAAATAACAATTCCTCGTCCAGTATTACTAAAGAGATTTACATGCGGAAAGCACAAGGGAAACATAAGCACTCCATAACTATATTTTCTGTATCTTTACAAAACACAGCTAGGGCAGCCACAGTTGTCTTTCATCCAAAAAGCCAATGAATAAACTATTCACAATCACATGGTAGATTCTCAAGATCAGTTTCTTTGCCCTGCTTGGTTTGATCTTAATCCACATCTCCTCCCCTCAATCTGCCCAAAGGGTTTTGTTCTGTGATATATTAAGAGAACTTTTGGAACTAATGTGCATTTCATGTTGAAGTTGGACTATTTGGGGATTGAGAGTTTAAAAAAGATTATGTGAACCCAGTGACAACAAAGAACATCACCCCCACCTGCCCCCAATATTTCATTAATTTATATTTCCTCCTCTAGGTGCTCAGTGAAGCAAAGATTTAAAAAGTTTTACCTTTTTCATCCCAAGGGGAGATTTACCATTAAGGAAAACAATCACACTCACTATCTCTCTCTTAGACTAAGGAATATAGAATCATAGAATAGTTTGGGTTGGAAGGGATCTTAAAGAGCATCTAGTTTCAAGACCCATGCCATAGGCAGGAACACTTTTCATTAGACCAGGTTGCTCAAGGCCCTATCCAACCTGGCCTTGAACACGTACAGGGAAGGGCGGCAGGCACAACCTCTCTGGGCAACCTGTTCCAGTGCCTCACCATCCTCACAGTGAAGAGTTTCTTCCTTATATCTAATATAAATCTACTCACTTTCAGTTTAAAACCATTACTCCTCATCCTATCACTAAAAACCCTGATGAACAGTCCCTTCCCATTTTTCTTGTAGGTCCTCTTCATAAGTGGGGCCTTATACACCACTATAAGGTGTCACCAGAGCCTTCTCTTCTCCAGGCTGAAAAACCCCAGCTCTCTCAGCCTGTTCTTATAGGAAAGGTGCTCCAGCCCTCTGATCGTCTTCATGGCCTTCCTCTGGACCCACTTGAGCAGGCCCATGTCTTTCTTATGTTGGGGGCCCCAGAGCTGAATGAAGTGCTCCAGCTGGGCACTCATGAGAGTGGAGTAGAGGGGGAGAATCAGCTCCCTTGACCTGCTGGCCACACTTCTCTTAATGCAGCCCAGGATACAATTGGCTTTCTGGTCTGCGAGCTCACATTGCTGGCTCATATTGAGTTTTTCATCCACCAATACACCCAACTCTTTGTCCACAGGGCTGGTCTCAATCCACTCATTGCCCAGCTTGTATTCATGCTTGTGATATATCACTATTTAAATCAAAGTGAAAGCACGACTGTAAACTTGAGGAGGGGAGCTACTCCCTAGCACTTTTGTGAACATCCTCAAATCAAACATTTCAGATCTTTGTCTTAGATTTAGAGTTGTGATTTTATGTTTCCTTCAGGCAGAAGAAGGAGTTAAATCTCCTGAACCTCTGTGAGTGTTCTAACTACTGATCTATTGGATGAAAGCGTCTCATACCTTTCTGTGTCCTGCTCCAGGCCAGATTTGTAAGGGATGTTCCAAGCCTTTTCACCAGACTGAAAGATATAGCTAGGTGATCACCATGAGAGACTGTTGATCTGAATAGACATATGAGCAAATGAGGATTTCTAAAACTGAGGTACTTCTAAACACATTCAAGAGCAGAATGGTGAGTGTCTGCAACCTTGGTACTTCCAGAATAAGGTAGTTGAGCATAGATTTACTGAGCAGCCACACCAAAGAACTTAACAAGGCTTACTTACCAAAGTCCTTCCATCCCATTGTCTCTATTCATCACCTGTTTTCCAGAGTTGGTCCCTCTACCTATATAATTTATTTCAAGAATCAATATGCTGTTAACAGAAATAGGTGTCTGTACTAGTTGACTTATATCTGAGGAGAGTGAAATTATTGTTCTGTCATTCTTAATTGCTCTTATTAAGAGCAGCTGGTGCTACACCCCATTTGATGTGGTGTTTACTGGCTAGTTAATTATTACATGTGACTGTCCTGTGAATGTGGGAATGAAAGCAACTTCTTATTTCTGTGCCAGAATAGCTGGAGAAGTGTTAGGCAGCATGCTTTATCAAGGTTTTATCCCACAAGGTTGATTATCATTATTTTTTCAGAATTATTACAGCTAGACTCATGATCTTATGTTGATCAGATCATTCCTTCCATCCTATCTCTGCCACAGAACTGCACTCAACTGGTTGCTACTTTGGGTTGAGCCTTTTAATTTTATCCAGGATAGAAATTTCTCTCACTTATATATTTTAAGTCCTTTCTTTAACAAAACCCTCTCAAATTGTATTTCTCCTACTTTTGTTGTGCACACAGATAAAACCTTTTCTGTTCATCTTCTTTCTGCTCTTTTGCTACCACAGTTTTCCTTATGCTCACTCACCCAACTGAAGCTAAACTAGGCATATTGCTCTCAGTGAGATCCCTTTGATCATTTCATCTTCCACTACACATCAGAAACAAGCTCCTTTAAGCAGTTTTATAATTTATCCCTCATCCCATTAGGTGACTCATTAATACCTCAAAAAAAAAACACCACAATTTCTGCCGTTTTTCCACCAGCCTTAACACTAAGGGCTTAAATGAAACATAATATTGCTCCCAGCTTTCCTTCAAGTGATGACATCCAGCTCTTGCTCTGACATGAAGTTAGGATGCTACCAGAGTAGGAACATAGGTCTACATTGTAGTTACTGGAAAAGCACTGGGACTCTGCTGTTCCTCAATGGTGCTATGCCCAGGTGCCCTCACATTCCTCTGTGACATCCCATTCAAAATCACCCCATGTTCCACTGGTTCTTGACTCATAAAGACCTCTGCAGAACTGTAATAACACAGGGATTCGTAATCATTACTTGTCTAACTCGTCTGTTATTACTGTGCATCAAGCCAAATAGATAAAATAAAAAGTTTTATTTGAAAGATAGCCACTCATAGCCACTCATTACTGAAACTATCTTTTTTCTTTTTTCTTTTTTTTTTTTTCATTTTTAAATTGCTCCATTAGCTCCATTTGCTTTTAGAAACACATGATTTTAAGAATCTGACAACACGCATGTTATTTGATCTGCCTGCATACCAAGGCTTGAAATAAACAAACTTTACCTTCTTTATCAGATGCATATTTTCAATTCACAGCAGAAGTCCTTATATTTGGGATTACTATGTGAACTCTGAAAAGACAATATCCAGAATAACATTGAGGACCAGACTCAATCCATCAAGTAGAAAAACATTTATCCATCCTCTGTCTAAGGATCCAGTGTAGCCAGAAAGGAGAACCAGAGATCTCCTGACAGGGACTCAAACCTCAGGAAATTACTCTGAAGAAGGCTTTGTCTTTCTATAGAAGAAACATTTGCCAAACAGACACATGCAGTGGTTTTAGTTAAGTATCTGAAATCTAACAGTATGAATCAGGACTTTTAAACAAGTCACTAATTTTTACATTTGGCAATAAGATTTAAGATTATAAACTTCTGTAAATTTATGAATCCGCAACAAAATTCAATTTAAATTTCTGATTGTTTCTTTTTCTCTACATGAGTAAGCTTTTATGCTGGAATGCTTGCATAACCTTTTTCCTTCTACTCTTTCTTCATTTATGCATTTCTCTTTTAGGTATCATAAGCAAACTTTGAATTAATCAATTTTCCCCTTTTTTCTTTAAAATCTATTTGCTATGCAGTGTACATCCTTTAAAATGAACTTCAGGCATAACTACCTTTTTTGTTATGCCTTTACAGTGTTGTATAAATCGATAAGAATTTCCTTTGTTGTTTTTAATGTTACACTTCCTGCACAATTACACCTAAAAGAGAAATAAATTATTTCAGATGAAGTAACATGCTATGGCCCTACAAAACTCAGATTTACAGCTGGGGTTTCTCTCTGGGTCTAGCAATTTTTGTTTGTATGCTGATACTTTTAATGGAAAAAGATGGGAGATATAAAGAAGTGATGTGAAGAAAAAGCATACAGATCATTTTCCTCACTCCAGTGCATCTCATTGAGATAGAAGTTAATGAATGAGTGAGGTCATGGTTTAAATATGGTTCAGATTAGTCATGAACTAAATCTGTTTCTAATAAAAACTTCCCAGTGGTCTGTGTAAAAGATACGTGATGCTCACCCAGAACTCCTAAATAGGCCTAATTATTACCTTTCTTGGATTTTTACAAATGATAGGCAGTGAGAAGGATTCCTGCTCTTCAGCATAAATTCCCTCTGTCGTGACAGCTGACATGGTGTAACTGCCCGATAGCAGAGAGGCACTGCACCTAGGGCTTGTCATCACTTCTTACAAACATGAACTCATTACAAAATTTAATGCAACACACCACAGAATATAGTTGCTAGCTTTGACTAGAACTGAAATAACACAATCTTTTTCATTATAGACACTCTTGAAATAATTTAGTCAGAGTTGACTTCCTGGCCAAAGCAAAAATCATTACTTCCTTGGATTGTTATTTTATCTTTTCTGCTTCTTCTTCCTTATTAACTTCAATCTTTGTGCAGCTTTAGACAGAGGGTTGGGTCTGGGGGAAGAATAAATGGACATCTGTCTTCTCAGATCCACTTTCTTTCTTTGATACCACCTTATTCACTGGGCTAGATAATGTCCTCCACTGAGTCCTACATACTCCAGCATTCTGGTCTTCCATATTACAGAAAAATTCAACGCAGAAATGAAAGCAGTGCAGCTCCTCTGATTAAGAGAAAGGTGAGAAAGCCTGCCCTTCAAGACCCAAGCACAGGGGAGGATGATCAGAGAAAATATGGCAGGATTGGGAAAGAGCTTCTTCAATCAAATGACAATCTCAGCTCATAACTTAGTATAATCAAGCTCTATATGGGAAAAAATTTTGAAAATTATAAAAGGGCTTCTATTGACAGAGTGGTGAAGTACTAAATCATTCTTTTAATCAAGTAATAGAGGAGATATTTTCCATATAGATGCCAAAAGCACAGGTTGGATTCTGTCACTTAGAAGGTCCTTTCCAGTCCCATATCCCAGCTTCTTTTTTCAGGAGATATTTAAATGCCACTGCATCAGTAACAGCTCTCACCACCTGAGCAGACCAGGTAGGATAATGTAGGCTAGGCCCCACCACACTATCTCTAAATTGTGGACGGTATTAAAAATTTAAAAAACCTAATCCAGAAAGTTGGCTCTAAAATCCAAACTCATGGTGGGTAGGGTAAAGCTCAGACAGAAGAAACATGTGCCCCAGAGAATCAGTCTCCCAACCTATTTTAGACTCCTGTCATACCATGGAATGGTTTATCCCCTGGAGCTACCTCTTTTTCTCCACAAACTACTGACAGAGTCAAGAAACTAAATTAGACTAAATTCCTAAATTTTAGATGGCTACAGATAAGGGATCTGAATCTGAACATGTCATACAGGCCAGTTTTGAATACATGCTACATTGGCTAATTCTTCCTCCTGTGGTAGGCTAAAGTGACCTTATTGTGATACTGCTTCACAAGAGCAACAGAAGACACAGAAGCAAAAAGACCATAAAAGAAATGAGTGACACTACACTGTCTGTCATCTCATCATATCTCATCTTCTAATGGCTAAGGGTGATCAGCCTTGGAGCCAGTGGCGTCCACACAAAAATAAAGCATCACAAACTAATTCTAGAACTGTAGTTCCTGAGAACACAGGAACAGCACATAAGGGACACATGGAGAGTGTGTTAATTTGGTACTGTTACTGTGTGCCTTTTAAAGTCTGTAACAGTCTTAGTGGCAATACCACATTCATATTTCAGTACTTCATCTGGATTCAAGTGGCTCTATTATGGATGTGACTCCTACCTCAGCTATTCTGGTTGCAGCTTTGAGATGACAAGGCAATCAGGCCCAGTTATCACAGGTTTATGAAAGGCATGTCCTGCTTGACTAACCTGACCTTCTATGACAAGGTGACCCACTTAGTGGATGAGGGAAAGTCTGTGGATGTTGTCTACCTAGACTTTAGTAAAGCCTTTGACAGAGTTGCCCACAGCATTCTCAGGTAGAAACTGTCTGCTTATGGCTTGGCTGGTGTATTGTTCAAGGGCTAAAAAAACTGGCTGGCTTGTTGAGCCCAAAGAGTGGTGGTGAATGGATTTAAATACAGTCAGTCACAGGTGGTGTTCCCCAGGGCTCAATATTGAGGCCAGTTCTGTTTAATATCTTTATCAACGATATGGATGAGGGTATCAAGTGCAGCCTCAGTAAGTTTGCAGACAACACCAAGTTGGGTGGAATTGTTGATCTGCTTGAGGGTAGGAAGGCTCTACAGAGGGATCTGAACAGGCTGGATTAATGGGCTGAGGCCATTGTATGAGGTTCAGCAAGGCAAAGTGCTGGGTCCTGAGTTTGGGTCACAACAACCACATGCAACACTACAGATTTGGGGAAGAGAGTCTGGAAAGCTGCCTGGCAGAAAAGGACCTGGGGGTGTTGGTTGACAGGCAGACAAATATGAGCCAATGTGTCCAGGTGGCCAAGACGCTAATGGCATCCTGGCTTGTATCAGAAATAGTGTGGCCAGCAGGACTAAGGAAGTGATCGTCCCCCTGTATTCAGCATTTGTGAGGCTGCACCACGAATACTGAGTTCAGTTTTGGGTCCCTCACTACAAGAAAGACATTAAGGTATTGGAGCATTTCCAAAGAAGGGCAAAGAAGCTGGTGAAGGGTCTAGAGAACAAGTCTTATGAAGAGTGGCTGAGGGAACTGGAGCTATTTAGCCTGGAAAGAAGGACACTCAGGGGAAACCTTACCACTCTTTACAACTACCTGAAAGGAAGTTGTAGTGAGTTTGGTGTTGGTTCCTTCTCCGAAGTAACAAACAACAGGACAAGAGGAAATGGCTTCAAGTTGTGCCAGGGGAGGTTCAAATTGGCTATTAGGAAAAATTTCTTCACTAAAAGGATTATTAAACCCTGGAACAGGCTGCCCAGTGAAGTGACTGAGTCACCATCCCTGAAGGTATTTAAAAGATGTATAGATGTTGTGCTTAGGGATATGGTTTAGTGGTGGACTTGGTAGTGTTAGGTTAACAAATGGACCGATGATTCCAAGGGTCTTTTCCAACCTAAATGATTCTATGATTCTACATACATTAAATTCAATGAAACTACTCCAGATGAACATAGATGTATTAATCAGGCTACCACCCTGTGTCCTATTCACAACATGTTCTAATTTATTAGCCAGCTATACACCTGAACTGTCCTGCTGCTGCTGAGAAGTGATGTTTGAGCATGGTCCATCTTCATCTTAATTCTGCTCACATCTGTCATTAGCATCTCCAGGCTTACCCATAGCATTCTCATAGTCCCAAGCTCCACTTGAGAAACTAATGATATGTTAATCAATACTGTTCTGTGCAGCTTCATTATTTAGTATGCCTGGCTGAAAAAGCAACATGTTAGAGAAAGAAAGCCACCTTATATAACTTCCTCTTATGATGTTCAAGTGGTACCTATTTTGAAGAATGTAGAGAGCTGAATATTTCTGTCTACAACACCCCCTTATGAAAGTTTTGATCTAATCTTGTTAATTATGTCTAATATGCCAGTATTTTGCTCAGTTTAATTGAAATTGAAGTTGTGAAGTTTTAAAATAGCCTGAAACAAAGCAGCATAGCACAAGTGGTAAGAGGCCTGAAGGGGATGAAATGGGAAAGAAACATGAAGAGGCTTAGCTTACCCATTTTAAATGAAGGTAGGGTAAGGTGAAGGGAGAATTAAAACCTGTGACTGTTTTTCAAGTGAAAATTAGATAAGACAAGAACAATCTATTTCAGGCTGCCCTGAAATATATTATAAAAAGCTTCTGCCTTATATTTGAGATGAGGAAAGACTTTGATAGAAGGGATGATTTTTTACTGAAAGTCATTTAATCCTCAAAAAGACATTCAATGAAATTCCCAAGCTACTCTTGGTGCTGAGTGAGCTGCTTTTATTGCTGAGTATCCAAAGGGATTTTAGAAAATGTCATCAACAGGATTGTGTAGGATCAAAAATACCCTCAAGGAAGTGAGTTATAATGTGAGTGGAAACACAGGGTGACTCTCATTCTCTTAGACAGTAGCAGGGATTTCTCTGGTCTCCCACAGCTGGAAGTATGGAAACCTCATCAGCTTGAAGATGGTTTCAGACTGGTAATAAACCTATGTCCTTTATTATCAAAACCAAAGCAATACATAAAACATACAAAAAGTCACCTTCAGACATGATGACCCACGTGAGGAGGAGAGCAGGGTAAAAAAACAGCTTTGGAGAAGGAAAATGAAGTAGTTTTAGGAGGCTATATTTAGTGAGATGGAAGAGGTCCTCCATTTTTAGCTTCTAACACTGATAATTAGGATTTCCCTTGGAAACTCATATTTACTTACATTTACAGGAAACAGTCAGCTCAAATGGTTTAATAAGGCCTAAAGCAGTTACAGATGGAAAACTTGATGCCTCTTGTCCACTGGGACAGATCAAAGGGAAAGGCTCAGCACCTGTCAATAGGAGTGGCTGAGAGATACCAATCTCCTGATCCAGTTTTCTTATGTTTCTGTTCTCTCAAATATGATTCTCTATGCAGCAGGGACCCAAGTCTCTCCTAAATAATTAGTCAGAAATAGGAAATATATAGCAATGTGATTCCTGGCCCCTTCATTGATGGATGAAACTGAGCCGTAGTACGGAGAGGAGAGATCTCCATGTTCTGAGGAAGGGAACAGTTCATGCTTTCTCTGTAAATTGTTCTAATTATTGTACCTGGAGGAAATCCTTCAGATGATCTGCACTGAAGTTTCACCTTTAAATTTTGACAAACAACTGCAAATTGCTGTCAAAGTCATTAAACTATTGGTGAGAAGGTCACCAGCTAGCTTGGTGCCATAGCTTTGACAGCCCCTCAGTTTTCTGAGAAGTGTTGACAGCAGGTCAAGGGAGCTGATTCTCCCCCTCTACTCCACTCTGCTGACCCCACTTGTAGTGCTGTGTTCAGCTCAGTTGAAGCCTCCAGTATAAGAAAGTCATGGAGCTTCTCTTGTGAGTGCAGACAAGAGCCATGAAGATGATCGGGGGGGTGGAGCACCTCGCATATGAGGACAGGCTGAGAGAGTTGGGGTCATTCAGCCTAGAGAAGTGAAGGCTCTGGAGACACCTTATATTGGCCTTTCAGTAAGGGTCACTAATGGGTCCTACAGAAAAGATGGGGAGGAAAGATTTGCATGGCGGGTAGTGATAGGACAAGGGGTAATGGTTTTAAACTGAAAGAGAGTAGACTTAGATTAGATATAAGGAAGAAATTCTTCATTGTGAGGGTGGTGAAGCACTGGAACAGGTTGCCCAGAGAGGTTCTGGCTGTCCCCCCTCCCTGTAAGTGTTCAAGACCAGTTTGGATGGGTCTTTGAGCAACCTGGTCTAGTGGAAGGTGTCCCTGTCCATGGCAGGGGGATTGAAACTAGATGCTCTTTAAGGTCTCTTACAACCCAAAACATTCTATGATTCTATGATGATATATTGGAAAATAAACTTAAATAGATGACTTAATTTAGTGGGCTTGGCTAGGACACTGTCTGCTCTGTCACCTTTTCCATTGAGTTGGTCATTTGGGTTAAGATACAGAGCATTCAGATATCAACTGTAAAGTTAAAGTGTCCAGCATGAATCCTGAGTCCTCTGGTCTCTTCCATACAAGTTTTACTGTTCCATTTTTACTCACATTAATATAACTACAAGATACTACACATGTGAAGCACATTTCAGTTTTAAGTAGGGCATACGCTTCAGAAGTCTTAACAATGATATGAAAGACATGAAGTCACAGCAGGGATTATTGCATCAGTGCAGTATATGATATACTACTTTTATCTAAGAAAAGCTGGAGCTAGAATGAAGTCATATCCTTGAGGTCATGCTATAGTGACGATGGTACTTAGGACCAGTTCTAAAAGAAGCCTCCAATCCTTGATCTAACCACTGGATGTTATTTAGTAAAATCATTTAGCTGTGAAAAAAAAAAAAAAAAAAAAAAAAAAAGATAAATTTTCAGAAGCGTCTAATGCTAGTTCTCATGCTGCTGTGAGATCTGTGTCTGGTATGAACCCTCAGTTCACTATTTTCATGGCAAAGAGACATAACACGTGTAGGTGGAATATTCATGCGTGTTCTCGTTTTTCAAGAAAATGTATGTACTGCTGTTTCTGGAAGACCTGATATGGCTCATGTTAAATCACAGGGATTCATCAATGCTGAAACACTACATTCAACTGTACCCAGGAAGCTCTAGAAGACTGTTGTATTGGAGAGTTGGAGAAGTAGTCTCCTTAGTCTTTCCAGCTAACTGCACCTACAAGCTGAAGGCCTTAAAACATCAGATCTGTGGAGCACTGATAAATGTATTAATACACCCTAGTTCAGCTACAGGTTGTATAACTGAATGCTTACAGAACATATGCTTTGAAGATATGCAATTAAAATACAGTGGAATACTGGAACATTTTTGTATAAACTGGTTATGCACAATCCAGTGCAAATACGCTCATCCATTCAGTAAAATCAAAGCACAGTCCTGGGGTGCTTATTGTTCTTTTATTTGTAAAAGAAATAAGGTCCTAGTACAATTCAGTGGAATTTACTATACAAGGCAGATATTTTTTCATGCTTCAGAACACTTATGCCAGCTTTGGTTTTGTTCAGATATTAGTATTTAAACCAGGCATAAATATTACATAAAAGATCATACATAAAAGAATTCAGACACCACATGATTTTCTGCATTTCTGTCTTAGGACATAGGGAAATTATCCCAGAGATATCTGATCATAGTCTTAAGACAAGTTTATATTCATTAAAATTCCTCTTTTGCCAAACTGTTTAGGAAAGACAAGAATCTGACTGCATTAAAGAGAGAAAAACACAACCCTATTCATTAAAATCAGTAGATGTGGTTGGATCTGACATTCTATGTATCTTAAAAACAAAACCCAACATGAACAACACTGTAACGGAGCACACATTGCACAGTGGGTAAAGAATATAATAGATGGAAAAACAGAGTCATACAATACCTATGACAAAGATGAAAAATTTTTTTATATTGATTTACTGCCTGAGTTTTATGCATCATTCTCTGAAAGGTAGAGCAGGCAGGCAGACAATGACTACATATTAAGAAAAAAAAAAAAAAAAAGATGAGGAGAGGAGAGGAGAGGAGAGGAGAGGAGAGGAGAGGAGAGGAGAGGAGAGGAGAGGAGAGGAGAGGAGAGGAGAGGAGAGGAGAGGAGAGGAGAGGAGAGGAGAGGAGAGGAGAGGAGAGGAGAGGAGAGGAGAGGAGAGGAGAGGAGAGGAGAGGAGAGGAGAGGAGAGGAGAGGAGAGGAGAGGAGAGGAGAGGAGAGGAGAGGAGAGGAGAGGAGAGGAGAGGAGAGGAGAGGAGAGGAGAGGAGAGGAGAGGAGAGGAGAGGAGAGGAGAGGAGAGGAGAGGAGAGGAGAGGAGAGGAGAGGGAAATAACTAGTAATATCAAAGTAAAATACAAGCAGATGAGAAAGGCAAGGTGAAGCCTAGGAAAGAGCAGATACCCTTCTTTTTTTGGCATAATGTGTGGCATAGCTGTCTGCAATTCTTCTGGAGGTCTCTGAGCACAGCATGGTAAGTCAAGAGAAACAGAAATGTTATATTCACAGTAGTAATGGAATAAATATATTGCCAAGGTATATGGGAAAAGAAAAATAAATTAAAAGCGTGTCCTATTTGGGTCTGATTTTATCCAACATAATTGGTAGGATTTATATAGAACTTGTCAGTTCCCAGCAGTCTGATCTGGTTTTTTGTTTTTTTGTTTTTTTGTTTTTTTTTTTTTTTTTAAGAAATACATGCACATACATTTGTGAAATGCTTGTGTGACCAGCACCGCTATGGACAATCTTGTGGAGAAGTAGGCTCATCAGCCAGGAACAGGTTAGATCAGCCCCATGTTGATGGAGTCTAAACCATTCTGCCATGCAAGGAGTCCCAGTATCATGGGGTTACCTTAGATCTGTGCTCAGATGTGGAGGGAGTGCAATATCCAGATTAGTGTTACAAGGAAGATTTTTCTGCCCACTGAAGATCTACAGTGAAGGCACAAAAGGAGGAGGGTGAGATATCCAGTGCTGTGCACATACTGTGACAGACTGTATCACCCTCCTCAGTCTCTCACTAGGAAACACCCTTTTTCTAGACCACAGGTGGAAAGAAGAAATCCTTCACAGAAATCATCCTCTTTCTAAACTTCCACATACCCATCCAGCAGTACCACCATAGACTCTTCCCTGGGAACATACAGACAGGCAGGAGCATCCAATGGAGATTTCAAGATTATCTCCTGAGCCTGCATGTCTCCTTGAGGGCTGCTGTCTTATATATCAGGGTGTTCTCCTCATACATTGACACCCCTCTAAAGTACCGGATGGTTCAGCCTTCAGAGTCAGGCAGACCACCTAACATCCTGATCAGGTTTAGAAAGGGGAATGGAGGCTGAAATCCACATGTAGAGCATCCTCTAAATGACTCCAGCACACCAGGACCTCTGTCCGGTCAGTCTGTACAACACTAACAGCCATATGCAGAAGGCCTGTGCCATGCTGAGCATCTCCATACCTCTCTCTTTTACACAGAGACAACATAACTTTATCACATTCATATAAAATCACATATAAAATCAGAAGGACCTGGGAAGTCAGGGGAGAGTACAAAGTAGAAAGAGAGAAAACAATAATAATTGGTTTAATCCACCCAAGGAATGTGCTGCCAGTTGGCACTGCTGGCATTTAGTGTATTAACTGTCAGTGCCTGATGGATTAAGTGGCAGATCTCAGTGATATTTTTCTGCTGTAGGAGGCAATTCTACACTGGTGAAGGCATTTAGTTTGAAGAAAAAAATACTTGCTCTGTACTCTGCTCTTGGATTAGGTTGAAATAACAACAAAATGGCTTTAGATATACACCAGGGTAGCTGACAACAGAATTTGACCTGACTTCAAAAAACTACATTCTATTAGAGGAGAAGGGATGTTATCCACAAGGATGGAAAGCGCATTGTGTCTGTATTTGTACAGATACTAAGGCAAGAGGGTTCTTGATCCATGACTAGGGCCCCTGGGTGTTACGAAATAGTAATTATAAAATCCATCTATGTGACAACAGAAGTCTAAAACCACAAGCTGAAACATTTCTCAGTGACTTTCTTACATTCAGGATGAAACACAGACAGTCTGAGACACTGAAATTTAAGGATCCTGCAGAGCTACTCAAAGTTAAAGTTTGGGTAAGTGCTACAGGGCTTCCAGAAATGTTAGATGAGATTTTCTGTAATTCAGCAAAATATTTGCTTACACCTTGCTGTGTTGGAACAGTTAGCTACTAACCAAATCAATTAGTTTCTTTTCAAAAGATTTAGAAAGAAATGTATATGGACCAAAGATTTGCTTTGAGTGTAAACATGATGAAGAGGTAGGTAGATGAGTTGCTCAGTGCTGTGTTGTTTCCCAGTCTCTGACACACACTTCGGCTGTAAAAGCAATCAAGTACAAATTCAGTAAGATGACCCCTGCACAAGGTCATTCCCAGTTGGGAGCACCATGTGTTGGGTGGCTATGGAGAGTGTGCAAGGTGTTCTGTCAAGATTTTGAAATATTTTTGTTGTTGTTGATGGTGGGTTTTTGCTTTGTTTTTAATGAAAGCCACAGCAATTCTAAAAGTTATTTTCTCCCCCATCTGTCCCTCATTTTCTGAAGAAATAAGGTTATGGCATAGATATTCTCAGGTCTAGGAATTTGATTCTGCTGCATGTTATACAAGGGCACACTTAGAGCCTTATTTTACTTTTCTTGTGGAAAAGAGTTGCTCACATCCTCCTGTCCAGGAATTATTTTCCTGCAATCAAGCATAATCCTCTCCTAATGATTTTGTTTTAATCTGTTTTGTCCCCTGTCCACTCCAGCTGACTTTCCTTTACACCCTTCTTTCTCCAGGCCATTCTACCTAGTCCAGTCTCATGTCTCCTTGAATCTGGGCTCCTCAGATTTTGCTCTCAGGTTTGTTGGTTTGCAACACATCACTGTCAGCTTTACCCAAAATCTATTCTCCTCCATCATGGTGCCTGTACAAGAAAGAACCATGAACAGAAATGATAGACTTTCTGCTGTCAACACTCATTCTCTGTCAACACCTTCTGCTGTCAACACCCTTTATTTCCAGTTTACCAGAGGTGGGAGGGATGGGATTCGACTCCAAATTGAAGTACATACATATAGGTGTCTACATGTACTCAAGAGAGATTTGGCCAATCAGTCAATAAAGCCTAGTGAACAGTTCGTCTCTCCTCACCAATGGATAGCTCTACTCTCCTCGAGGTTTCTCTGAAGCTTTTTGTGCATGTTAATATGTGCATGTTGACACTTGAAAAGACCTTAGGTCTTGTGATAATCTAGTCAGTGAAGAGAAGCCCTGCCCAATCTATGTAAGGTGCAGGTGCTACCACTGCATGTGGAAATGCTGTGAGCTGCTGAAGCATGTGCAAGAGCGTCCACATCTTGAGACCTTTTTGCTTCTACTATAATTCCAGAACATTTACAAACTTAGATATCTGTGAGTCAGCAGCAAAAGACACATCTCTAACATTAAGATTATGAATAACTGGATGTTCAGCTACTCTGTACATGAGACTCTTGAGAAAAATAAAATAAAATAAAATAAAGGCTTATGCATTTTCTTTCACATGGAAAAAAAAAAAAAAAATTCTTCAATTCACAGTCTTCAGAACGACTGAAATAGTACAACACACATACACACCCTTCAGTCTTAGGCACACACCCAGCAAGAAAAATTTCAGCCAGGATAATTAAAGTTTGGCGAAGTTACAAGGAACAGAAATGAGGGCAAGTCTTGCATAATCTTAACCTATCTGGCTCTACTAGCTCTTTATGATAATAAAACCTTTTCTTCAACCAACACCAAACAGATCTTTCTCCTCCTCTCTGCTTTCACTGACTTCTGAAGGAGAGAGTCCTATTCTCTGTTCTTATCTCTTATTGATAAAAGCACAAAAATGTTTTTCTTGCCTAAAAAATGATAAGTCAGTCTTCTCTCAGTTCTGCCAGTGTACTTCTACCCATTTAATCTGACATCCTCTCAGGTTACTCCTGTGTGACATAAATGTCTGCTTCTCAAATCCTGACCTTTTTCAGAGGTTTCCATGTGATCTACATTGCCTCCTTTTCGTCTTTGTTGTGGTTTAGGCCTGATTGGCAGCCAAACACAATGCAGCAGCTCTCTCTCCCTTCCCCTCCGGCAATGAGAAGGGACAGAGAGCCAGGCTTGGGGTTTAAGATAGGACTGGGATGGGGAAAAAATCCCCCTTTTATGATCACGAGCAAAAGGCAGACTCGTTAGGGGAAGAAAAAAAAAAAAGAACATATATTTATTACAGACACTAACAACACATAACAGAGTAAGACAGTGAGAAGCATTGCCACATCTTGAGAACACCTTCCCCCCACCCCTCCCTTCTGCTCGGGCTCAGCTCTGCTCCCAATATCTCTACTCCTCCCCCAGTGGCGCAGGGGCAGGGAATGGGGGGTGCAGTCAGTGCTGCCACTTCCTTCATGTTCGGTGAGGGGAGTGTCCAAAACTTGTTACCCCCTGCTCCATCGTGGTCCCCCTCTCACAGGAGACAGTCCTCCACAAACTTTCTCCGACTTGAATTCCTCCCATGGGCCGCAGCGTTCCCCACACTGCTCCGTCATGGGTCACTAACTTCCTCCGACTGGATTCCCTCCCACGGCTGCAGCCCTTCCCGAGCTGCTCCGGCGTGGGACACCTCCGCATGCTGCAATCCTCCCAGCACTGAATTACAGCAGCGGGGCTACCTTTTCGCATGAGACCCCGGCCTTCTTCGGGCACAGAACCTTGATCAGCTGAGCAGGTGCAACAGGCCATAAATCAATGTCTGCTCCACCGTAGATCTTCATGGGTGGCAGGGGGGGGCCGCCCTGCCGTCTCACCACAGGATACAGGGGGGTCTCTGCTCCAGCACACCTCACCCCTCCTTTCTTCCTCCGTTCCTCCACTGACCTTGGTGTTCAGGCAGCTGCAGCAACTCTTCCTCACAAGTCCGACTGCACGTCACCACATCCCTTCTTAAATACGTTATCTCAGAGGTGCAGCCGATTGGCTCAATTTCCCAAACAGAAGTGGAGCTGATGTGGAGCTGGGGGAGCTTCGAGAAACTTCTCACAGGGGACCGCCCCGATAGCCCCCTCCCCTGCCACCAAAAATCTCTACCACTCACTCAACCCAGGACAGACTTGTACTTATCCATTGCCTGCACACACCTAGATTTTTTCCATGCTGTTCACTTATAGTATCTTTTTAGGTCAGAGGCCACTGTTCTGTTCCATGTATCCACATCATCCAATGCAATCTTGTTACAAGACTCAGCTTCTTGATATTAGTGCACAGATACAAATAAAAGACACGGAAGACATGTACAGCCAATGGCTACAAAAAGATCTTAGTAAATGTTTCAGCTAAGACCTTCCACTAAACAAAAATGTGTTATTTTCCTTATTAACTGTTAGGTCAAAACATAGTTTTCTAACCTTTTCAATTAAAATGTAGCAAGACCTTATAATGAATCACTGAATATCTCTACAGAAACTAATGACCTCTCACAGTGTTTCTCTTCTTATTGACATTCCCCTTGGCTCAAGAGTGACTCACCAGCTGCTGAGCTATGAACTTTGAAATGTTTACTTTCACACTACAGTTTGGCCTTCATTGCTAATGAAGTGTGAGGACAAGGCAGGGAGACCAACCACTCCATGTTAGAAAAGTATCACCCTCAATCATCACAACAACCTGACAGTTAAAAAAATTCTAAAGTTTTTACGTGATCCGTTGGAAACCATTATTAATGATTTTCAAGACTCCTATAGGTGGAAATAACAAATGAAAGAAATGCTACGCTGTCCTGCCTATGGAAGCTTATAATCAAAGACAAAATTAGCAAAGATTTCTGCTTTTGCCCCAGTTCTCTCCCCTCCAAGTGCGTATGCAACAGGACCTCCTCTAGGTTCAACCCCCCAGAAATGAGTCCATTATGGTCAGAGACCTCACCTCTGTAGCTGAAAACACAGCTGTGTTGGGCAAAACAGAAGCCATCATAATTTGTCTCTCTAACAGTTAAAATGAGGAAAAAGGAGAAAAAGATGCTGGAGGTAAGAAGAGTAAGGACTGTTTGCTTTTGAATGATTTCTGATGGTCTTATGAAAAAAATAAAATTTAAGCAGTTTTTGAGGTGAAAGGATAGAAGTGGAAGCACTTCATTATTAAGTCATAGACAGAAATTTCAAAAATCACATCATCTGACGCCAGTGATACCTTCTGGAGGCAACAATTTAAAATTGCTTAAATATCCTCAATGACAACACTTCCCATATAGTGATATATACATTTTTTTTCAGATTGTAAACCTGTTGAAGGCAAAAAAATAGCTTAAATTGTGAAAGCTGACAGACAGCAGATAATTGGGTACATGTGTGTTTGTGGGAAATGTCTGAAATTGAACTTCTGAACTCTCAAATAGAAGCCTGCTACTTGCTAGCTGCAACCGGTAAAGGCTGGCTGTAAACTGTAATAAGTTCTGGTTTAAACAGAAATGACACATCCTGAATTCTCCTATCAGTAGAGAGACATGAAAAAAGGACCACCAAATAAAAGGCTGATCACTTACTGTGCTTCTGTGCCTAGAACATTCAGACTGGGAAAACTGGGCTCTCAGTCTGGAAAGAAGACATACTTGAAAAGAAGTGATTTTGAGAAGAAACAGGGGGCCTGAAAAGAAGATCCTAGCAGAAGAAAAGATTCTGAAAGTGTGGGGAAGTCCTGAAGATGGGGCAGATGCATGGAGATAAGCCCAGGGGGTCACCCAAGAACCTCATCAGGAATGCCCAAGAGTTGTAACTGTGACTAGCAGTACATTGCAGACCAACACAACTTTCAGCACAAATGTTCCAGGTCAACAGAGACCTCCCTGTAGGGAAGGGAAGATGAATACTGGTGAATGTAAACACTGTGTGGCAAAGTGCATGAAAGAGTCTGAGATAATCAAGAAGGGTAAAAACTTCTCCCTCCTTGGTTCTTAAATAAACCTCAGTATCCAGATACACTACAGGTTGTCATACACTTCATCTTGCCCTTGGCAAACTCCCACAAGCTTTACATATCTGCCCCTAAAAGTGTTTCCTCCAATTATTAATATGCCTCTATATTTTGGTTTTATTTCAGCATGAATACATAGTCATGTTTCCCAAAGCAGTGGGCATGTTAGACAGAGTGCTAGGCATGTGTAAGATATAAATTTAAAATACTGCCAGGATTCTCATTATCTCTTATCATCTCTACTCTGAAAGGATATGATAATCCATCTCAGACAGATACAGATTCCCATGGGATGTCAGTGACACTCTCTGTGGTCAGTTGTTCAAATTCTCTCCTGTATGTACTGAACACTCCCAGTGTGTGCTTGCCTGAGGTACAAGGGATAAGGCTGCAGGGAACACGTCCAAGATCTAACCTGACAGTTCACATGCAGTAAATGATGGACTGATCTAAATGACAGAAGATGTTGGGGCAGCTTAACCTCTTTGGGAAAAGAAGAACTGATATTCACTACACTATTAAAGATAGCATGCAAACCCCTGCAATTCTGAGTGAGAGACATTGAAATCTCTTATTCTTGTTCTTGTCCCAGCTTTGAAAAAGTTCTCTTTCACATAGCCTAAATTTTAGAGCTCCCTTTTTTTTTTTTTTTTTTTTTTTTTTTTTTTTTTTTTTTTTTAAATATGCTTGACTGGCACACAAGTGTAGCATTGCTCTGCATCTAAGGAAGAACACAGTATTGTAATGTCATTTTTCTCCAGATCTTTTCAACAATATTTTGGTACTCTGAGTGAGCTACCCCACAGGACAGAACACAAAGATAGCTGCATCTTCAGTAATGAATATAGACAGCAAGTACCCACAGTTTGAGGTACAGACTGTTGACTTTCTGCTTGGGATCTGTTTCCTCATCATTATCATTGAATATGTGGAAACAAAGAGATTCACAGCTTTTGGATACCTTACCTCTCTAATCTTTTTATTCACTGACAAACTAAATTATTAAGCTTGACTTTTTAAGACATTACAAAATTTTTTCTTCATTATTGGACCTTGTAGCTGGCAGCTCTGTTCTTGAGATGAATGTAACTGCTGCAAAATGTAACTCCCAGCAAAAAAAGCCTCATGTACAACTTGCTGCATAGTTATAACTGGCTTAAGCTTGAGTCATGATACAAAAACCCACAGAGTGCTCATAAACCTGCACCATGGAAATATTTGCCAACTATAAATAGAAGACTGTCAACCAGACAAAAGCAATCTTTTCTGAAAACGCTTTGTGGTGCTCCCAGACAACTTCCACAGCCATTATATAAAAAATGGATAGAAAATACTGCTGCTAACCCTACAGATTTAAGATTCTTCAATAACTTGCATACAATGTTATTGACTTTGCTATTTTTTTATGTTGTTTTAGAGATCTTGATAAAAACAGTCAGCAGCCAGAAAAATCTATATACAATGAGATGCTACTGTGGACTAGCATATAGAATCTAGTCCTGCCTGAGATACCTTTGATGGGTGAGTGAGCAGCAGATAAATCAAGCAGACTGTGTAATATCAGCCTTGTCTTCCTCTGTATCTAATTCAGCACATCACTCCTCTCCCTTAGTAAAGACAAGCATCCTGTGACACTTGCTGTGCTGGACTTGTTCTTCACCACATTACCTGATGACTTTTCAAGCCTTGGTCCAGTAAGCAGAGACATAACAGTAATCCCATCTGTACAATTCAATGTCTTTTCTCCACTTACTCTTTCCTCAAATCCCTTAGCATTAGCCCAGGCAGACAAGTGTGAACATGAATGCTTATTAACCACAGTCTTGTACTAAGCTGATTTTAATTTCTGGAGGCAAGAGAATGCTTATCTCTTCAGCTATTGAAGGTGATACATAATGGCCCAGAATACTTACTGCTGTGATAATTCTGGCTTGGTTCTTAATAACTTCACCATAAAGATAGCAAGAAGTACTTTGGTAGGCAATTTGTTTTCCACGTGTGAATGAATGAAGTCTGGACCAGAGGAGTTTATCCGTCAGTATACTTGAAGTCTTCCTTTTGTTCTGCTAACATGGCATGGAGAAAGCATGTGACTGAAGTAATTACATCTACTCAGCCCTTAGACAGATCTGAAAGCTGAGGAGGCTATAATGTATTCACACCTTGCATTTTCATGGCCCTTTTTTCATTTATAGACTTTCTCCACACAAAAATACCATAGCTTTTGATTCCTGTTGCTTTCTCTAGCACTGCTGTCTGTAGTGAGTTTATGCATCAACAATATACTATGTACTGAACACTGCATAAAATTCACTTGCATCATGAAACAAAAAAAAAAAATCAGCAATACAGAGGTGCAAGGATGCATGGTCTTGTGAAATCTCATTTTTGTTTTGGACACCATTTTGGAAAAGCTATTCACGTACAAAAGATAACATGCTTCAATAGATGCTACAAAATCCAGCCTGAAACTCTGTTGTCAAGGTTAGTATTGCTTTCACTTTGCCTCATGGACGAACTAGTATGAAAGTAGGCAAGGAATGAAATACAGGATTCAAAGTAATCATAAAGAAAATGCACTTGTGATTTACTCAGTAAATATCACTCAACAGCAAGTGAGTAGGAGGATTAAAAAGAAAGCCTGAGTTCTTCATTAATAATGAGAGATATTTTTCTGTAGAAAATATTAATATTGGTCATACAAAGCCACCAGTATCATAGTCTGACTTCTGGAATTACATACTTAACTGCATGAATGCAACTCAGCTTCTTAAAGACCTGGATGCCACTCTTGAGAGGCTCATTCCTGGAAACTGGTCCTTTTCCCCCAGTGCTCATCCTCATACCCTTGTTCTGAAACATTGCCTAAAACATTGCATGTGCAGATTTGCAGCACTCTCTTAGTGCATTTTCCAGAATGTGACCTTCATCTGATGGTTTATGGATAGATATTGGGTAAATATTTTATTGTACTCTACTACAGTGGTGGTCCTGCAAAGATCAGGGCTTAAAGCTCCCAGAAATCCAACTGCCATTCAGTCTTTAAAAAAGGCAGATATAATGCTGGGAGGCTATATGCAAATACCTGGATAAGTATATTGAAATTCTAGAGTAAAATGCACATGGAAAAAATTAAGTCAATGTTCTTTTCATCCATTATTGAAAGAATTCTGGGTTCCAGAATAACCAGAGAAAATACTCTGTGATGACTTCATATATAGCCAGCACCACTTGCCAATGAACACTGAAGAAATTATGCATTTCTTTACCACAATATATATGGTGCATTTATGATGGGACTCCTGTCGAGTTAATTTAATGTGAAATTTAGAACTAATTCCCAAGTCATATAAAGTGCTGGAGGAAACAAAACCAGAAGGCTAACCTCCAGGATAGTCAGATTTCTACATATTTTAACAAGCTTCATAGATTTTTTCCTAAAAATTTAAATTTGTGATGATTCTCCATATATTTCCTGAAGGACTTTAAGGAAGAATTTGAAACGTGGACTGTATGGGTTTGTGATGTCAAGTTGTAGTGTGTTCAATGTCAGGCTGGCTCCTCCTAAGGGATCACTGCGCAAGAAATCAAGGTCTCTGAATTCTGATTGTGTATCAAAGAAATTATTCAGGGAACAATCTGGAAAAGAAGGCAGTATTACTTATCTGCCTCATAGATTTCTTGCAAATACAGTAGAATATCAAACATTTCCTTTCTAAATCTCATGCTAAAGGTCAAGTGCAGTAAATTGTTGCAAGTTGTACAGAAGTGAGTGGAACTAAAGCAGTCTTTACTAGAGATCTTGCTTGCACTTTCATACTAGATGACTCTGCAACTTTTCTTTTTTAGTATTACTGGAATGTCCTTTATCCCACAGAGACCTTGTAATTCAGCCCCAGATATGTTTAGTTTTAATTAACATATTGGCTCATAAATGGTCCTTGTTCTATTTTAATTGAAAAAGAAGTGCCATTTTTTGAGCAAAGAAAAAACTGCTGGAGTGGAAGGGGCTGGGGAAAAAAAAAAAAAAAAAAAAAAAAAAAAGAGGGGGATTCCTTAAACCACAACAAAAAAATGCAGTGAGATCAGTCATATGTGTTTCACATGTTGTTTATCTGTTTTCCTTTCAAAGGCTGTGGTTGAGCAGTAAGAAGGCAGGCCATCTGTTTTTCTGTTGCAGTTGATGCAACAACCTGGTCAGGTAAAAGCATCAAGAAGGGAGAAGCTTGTGCCTTCCTTAGAATAATTGAAAATGCCTGGAAAATAAAAGGTTTCAAGATGATATGTGGAATGGGCAAAGAAGAAACATGACCAGGAGGGAGGCTGCAGCATGGACAGGAGGTAGAAGGTGCCCATATCTCACTAGCAGCAAAAAGAGTGTAGATGGGGACTGACCATTCAGGGTACCTTAAAGCGAGGCCAGTGGACACCTCAAAAGGAGATGATTTTTTTATGAAATGGGCTGCAGACCTAGGAAAGAACTTGCCAAAGATCATGTGGATCCAAGAAGTTTGTGTGGGCTCAAAGCAGACCAGACTGGTACTTGGAAGAGAGATCCTGGGATTATCTGTTAAGCAGACAAGCTACATCAGGTTAAGGTCTCTCCTGAACTGCAAATACTCAGAAACTTTCAAAGCATTAGAGGGTAGTATTAAATGTTTTTTTCCTTGTTCTTATTTTCCTTATGCTACCTTTTATGGCCATAATTAGAGAGCGAACACTGCACAGATGGTCCAAGATAACCTTTGATCTGAACCAGCATGTCTCTTCTTTTGGAGACAGGCAACCAGGACTAACAAGGGATGAAAAAAAACTGTTCCAGAGGGTACCATGTGCATTAAATTGTGATCCCAGAATCTACTGGAAGATTACCAGAGAGACAACAAATCTCAAATAAAGGACTGCATTGCCAGTATGAACCTTTGTTTATAAACCAGTTTTCATTTGTTTTCTCCCACTCTGAGCTCTCTTGGATTTAAAATTGTTAGCGCCCTTGTTCTTGTTGTAATATAACCCAGCTTTTGAAGCTCTAAGCTTCATTGGGAATTTTGGGTGTAGGGGAGTCCCGCTTTCAGGAAAATATATAGGCAGATTCATCTGTAAGATCTGACCTTCATGCTCAGGATGTATACAACAGACTAGTGCTACAAGAATGGTGCTTCCAGGCACCATTTCCAGCAGATTAAACTCACTGTGTTTTTTTCCAGGTGCGCATCCAGGAGACACCAATTAGTTCAGCCATATTCACTGGCCAGAGGATCACAGGCATAGACTATCACATACAGAAACAGCCAGAGAGCACCATAGTGTGCAATTAATACCACCATATCGCCTCTAAAACTGTTTGGTCTCAATGTTTGAAGACTTGTTTTAGACCTCTCTGGCTTCAGAATCAAGTGAAGGGCAGGGGCTGAGATGGTTGATTTCTCTGTGGTAGATATTAAATTTGAGAGCTTACTGCAGCCTATTGCTGTAACAGTTCCCCAGTTGTGGGGTCAAACCAGGACCCATTTATTAGAAGATGCTTGCAGAAGACTGCTGACAAGAGTTTTCTGAAAATATATATAAGCAATCCTACCAGGGAGTAGTTTGTACTTTAGAGCATCCTAGTCAAGGAAACACCCACCAGCTCTAGCAAGTTGGCCCTGCAGGGAATCCCTCTGGAGAAGAGCTTTGCTCTAGGGTCCCTCTGGTCCTCATTTTTTCTCCAGGAAGCACCAGCAAGGCTGGTAATGACAGCACTACTGTCACATGGAAGGATCCTCAGTGGGAAACAGTCTGAGACCCTTTGCCGAAGGAGCTCTTTGCAATCAGTGCCAGAGACTAATGACTGCAATTGATCCTGGAGATAAGAGAGAAGCAGTCTTTGCAAAATCCTGAATGATCCTGCCTCTCAACAGCTCCAGCTCTTAACTTAACTTTAACTTGACTTTATGGCTGTAGCCACCTTCTTTTTATCCAGGGGATTAGATTAAAAAATCTTCAGGCTTTTATCCAACAACAGTGCCCATATTTTGCCAACATATGATACATGCAATGTTCACAGAAAGAAAAGGAAAATAAAATGCAGTAAGAAAATTTAAAGGCAAAATTTTGATACTTCTGGAATAAAACACTGTTCTTATTTAATTTAGGGGAGGGAGCAGGGGAGGACTTGTGCAAAAGCACATTTAATTTTGAAAAATAATTGTTAAATACCCTGTGTACTGTTCTCTAGAGAGGAGGAAGATCATTTTTGCTTAGGCTCTTTCTAATAGTTTGAAATGAAAGCCGTTTCCAGTGACAATTTACCTAGTTGAACTAAAGTAAGTGATAGTTTTCTTGAATAATGTCAGTCCATTATTATCCTTTCTTTCTGAAGAAACATCTGAAGGTCTGGCATGAAGACAATGACAACCAGAAGAGTCTGTAAAGTGCTTTGAATACTAAAACTGGGCAACAAACTGGGATCTGTACAGGGCATCTGCCTACTGGTTATGCTGAATGAGGATGCAGAATCCACATGCACACATACCCATGACCTCATATAGCTTCTTTCATTTTATTTTCTAGTTTTAGTCAAACAGATCAACAAAAGTTTTTTAGGAAACAAAAAAATTAACCCAATCTATATGACTTCAGAATGTGTCAGAACTGTGCAGAGCTGGTGTCAGCCTATATAGTACAAACAACAGTACAAAAAGCTCAAGAAATATAACCTTAATATTTCAAACAGAAACAGTCTAGATACACATAGCACAAGTTTAGCATGTTCCCAGAAAACAACACTGTCTAATAAGCAAAGAGAAAACTAAGAGCCCAAAACTGGATGGAATAAGCAGGGTCATCAAGTCTAACTTCTTGGAAGGGCAGGTAGTCATTTGATAGACATTACCTCAAAAGGGATCTACAGAGAATCTCTGCCTCCCAGTTTCATATACCACAGGCCATGCAACACTTTCTTCTCAGTTGTGCAAACCCTGATGCCACCATACAATAGAAGAGGGAATCAAGGGCATGACCACAGTGCTTGAACCTCACAGTTGCAAAAAAATTAGGAATAAAGGTTAATTTATGTTTATTAGTCCTCTAGAAACAAATCACAGTTACTCATTCTGAATAAGGCCTGCTTTACATCTGAAAAGGAAACTTTACTAATAGTAACCAGACACAGAATCATGCTGTTATTGCTGTGTAGGTGTTTAGAATTAGCTGAAATGCAGCCATATTTTATGTGTGAAAACTGCAGAAGCAATCAGTCTGGCAGATATCTAGCCTATGTGAGCTAATATTTTTTTCCTATTCTTTCTGTGAATATACAGACCCAATGCAAAGGGCCAGCTTCTTAACAGCCAGTGGTAGTGTTGAGAACAAAAAGGAATCTTCCTTTCATCTAGATCAAAAGATGTCTGGGTTGATCTGAAACACCCTTTTGACAAGTCGAAGGGTGCAGATATCCTCTAGTTGACATAACTGCCCAGGGAACACACACAGACACACACTGTGAGCTACTGAAGCTAGTTATTGAGGGATCAAAACTGTCAGTTTCCTGCTGCCTTCTTAGAAATTGCATGCTACTCAGGCCCATTTGGAGTCTAAGAAATAGGATTAAGGACATCTATTTAAAAATAGGATGCAGAAAGAAAAGCCAAGGAGAGCTCCCAGCTGACAAGACAGGATCTAAATGGGTTTGGTACCTCAAGACTTGTGACATTTCCCCTTCCCAGTATCTGCTCTTCCCCTGAATCATGACCAGACTGAAGTTTTCTGCATGGCAACCAAGTAGAGAAATGGAAGTTCATGTTTTCCCACAGATTTCTGAGCTGCATTTCCGAAACTGCAGGAAGACCTGTAGCCCTCCACTACCACCATGGGGCCACCCAGAGCACATCAGGACTGTCCATGGCATGTTACAGACCCTACCAAATCCTTCCGGCCTGGATGTGCTTGTTCTCTAACTAGCTCTACTGGAGCCTTGGTCCCTGACCAGCCCTGAATCTTTCTCCTGAGGCTGCAGCAGCAAGTGGATGTTGCATAAAGATAGCTGTTTCACAGAGCACCAGGTTTCACAGATGTCCTGGTTGGGGCTGGACTAGAGTTCCCGTTGGTTTGGCAGCGGGAGGAGCTGCAGCACCCTGAGACCCCAGGGGCTCCCCAGGTCCCAGTGCCCTCACCTGTGTGCGGGGGCGGGGGGAGCACAGCTGGAGGGCTGGGCCCGGATTGGCCAATAGTCCATGTCATGTGACATCGCACTCACTATATAAAGGCAGGAGTGAGCTGGGATGGGCTCTCACTTCTGGGAATGTTGCTGTGGTGCCTTTGTGTTTGGGATCACCAGCTGGGAACAGGTGGGTGTTGGTTGGCGAGCAGCTGTATTATACGTTACCTGCTGATACTGCTGTCAGTGTATTATTCTGTCACTGCTATTAAACTGTTTTTATCTCAACCTGCGAGTCTCCCTTTGCCCCTCTGATTCCCTCCCCATTCCCAAGTTGGGGGAGGGTGGGTGAGCGTTTAGCTGCTGAGTAGGCTCAAAAGACAACAGTCCTTTTTGGCGCCCAACATGGGGCACGAAGGGTTGAGATAACCTGTGCAAGGCCAAAAAGTCATGGTAGCTATAAGGAATATACATAGTCCAATTTAAAAAACTCTTTTTTTTTTTTTTTTTTTTTTTTTAATTGGGGGAAGGTATGGGCAATGATCCTCACCTTCCTTCAAGCCTTGCAAAAGTTCTGGAAGAAATGCATATTTCATAAGTACCTGGAAGATAACAAGTTACAACAGCATCTGCTTCATGTAGCAGCAAGGACAAGTAGCCCATGTGGATTTGTCAAGAATAAATTGCGTTGAACTGATCTAATCTCTACTTTTAACAATGTAACAGGCTTTAAGAATAAAGGAAAAGTAGCTGTCACAAAGCTTACCATTACTAAGGTTTTTGAAATTGTTGCATGTGACATTCTCATAAGCAAGCTGCAGCAGCATGGTCTAGATGAGACAATGATCGATTGGGTGCAAAGCTGGTTTGATAACGTATCAGAAAGGTTATCAGTGGTGCTTTGTCAGAGTGGAAGGATATAGAAAGTGGAATTCAGCCAGGTCTGTTCTGGATACAGTCCTGGCATATGTTTTCATTAATGAATTAGACGATAGAAAAGAGAGTATGGTTATTAAATTTTCAGATGGCATAAAGCTCGGAGGCATTGTAAGCACAGGAGGACAGGATTTGAATTCAAAATTATTTTGAAGAATTGTATAACCTGTCTGGAGTGGGAGAGGGAAAGCTGAAATTCAGCAGGGACAAGTGCAAGGTTATAAACTTCAGCTTATACAAATACACCAATACCAAAATTTGTCAATAGCAGCTCTGTAGCAAAGTGTGGTAGCATAGTAGATGACAAACTGAATCGCTTGAGAAAGAAAATACCACCAAAGAAGAGTGAACAAACAGGGTTATAGCTTTCAAGATGTGCAGTAGTCCTTCCTTTGGCACTAGAAATATTTCAGTTGCCATTTTGTATTCAATTATGAATGTGTCTGCTCGGTAAATATGTGTAGCAATAGTCCAGAGGAGAAGAGCACTATCAGAGATGCGGAAAACATGGCCAGAGCAGAAAGACTGACAGGCTTGGTGCTTGTTAAACTTTAATGAGTGCCATAAGAATTTCTTCAACAAGTTTAATATACATAAAAGGCTTGTTGCAAACAAGAATATAATAATCTGTTTTCTAAGTCTCCGGGGAATGGAATGTAAAAACCCCAACTTGCATTACAGGATGACGTTTCAGTTTGAAATTTTCAACAGTGAGACTTACAAAGTACTGGAAAGATTTATTTTTAGACATGACTTTGGGCTAACAGCCTGCTGAACCAATGCCTTTGATGTGAGAGTCACTGCATTTTACTGAATGCAAGTCCTCATAGGGTTCATGCACCGAATGACTGAATGTGGGATAACTTTGGGAGTCTCAGAAGCAGTGAGCTCCAGGCTGGATCTTTCAGACACTTAAGTCTGGCAAAACCCAGTGAGTTTCAGTACAAAGATTCAGTGTGGGCTATTCCATCTGGGCTTTGCTTGTGGCATCAGTCTCTCCCCCTCTTGCTATTTTTGTACTGCCTGAACTGTTGAAGAAAAGTTTGTTTTCGTGGCAGTGAGAGTGACAACACATTTAAAAGTTTCCCTAGGGTTACAGAAAAATAAAAAGCATCTTGATGACCACTGAGATCTTTAAAAAATATAAGAAATCTATGGCTTTACTGTAGTATTTATTTAAGCACTATTTACTACCTGTCTCTTGGCTCATGGGCAGAACACTCTGGAGAGTTAAAACCTTTGTATGGCTTAGAGTGTTCTTCATTAGATATGCTACTTAGGTTTTCATTTTAATTTGATGTGCTGAACAAAATGGCACTTGTGCATGGTAGATTGCTTTGTTTCTCCTGCGATACCATTGCCCAAATATAGGAAAACATGTTTTGTTGAATCTGGTGCCTCTGACAGTGACTGATTGTATGCAATCAATGATAATTAAACCTTTTGCTCCCACAGATTCATGTCAGATCTGAGCCTCTTCACTGATTCAGTGCTGCATCACCAGAAAATTGTCATTTCTGAAGTTGGACTGTCAAGTTCTGAGATGAGGCTACAGAGCACAAAGGAAGACAGAAAGGTAGGTGACATTGGGGTCCATCCATCTAGCAGGAACAGTGGCCTCTCTCAGTGATGATGTCCTTTTGGATGTATACCCTCCTGGACTAAGGAACCCATAGAAAACCTCTGGTGGCACATCCGCAACAACTGCACTTTCACAAGCTGGCACTCTCCTTTCAGATATCAAATATGTTTGTATTGTATGTAGGACACTATCTACAGTGTCTTGTGTTTTCTGGGGGTCTACAAAGTTTTGTTTCCTTTGATGTCTGCTAATATGCAATATATTTGATCAACCAGAAGCCTTTTCAAAGACTTGGAAAACTTGTTGGTGCTAAACTTCACTCAAAGTGAATTCAGGACCAGTCTTCCATTTGTGAGCCTGGAAATCTGATGCTGACTCCAAAAGTTATGAGGAGAACAGCAACTGCCACTTCATTTTTGTTTTGCCAACTCCGAGACACCACCACTGAACAAAAGAGCCCTCTGATCAGTGCTCCTGGCTTACTGACCTTCAATTCTTTAAGCATTGCCCGTAGCCATTGAAAATTAAAAAGCTGAAGTTTATGTAGAGGCAAATTGAGGGAGAAGTACGTAAGTGCTGGGATCTAATCTTTTAGATTTATGGAAGCTATAGACTGTAGCCATATACTTTAAAGACAGAAGGAGCCTTTGTAACTCTCACTTTGCATAAAACAAGGTGGAATGTTACAGTCATACCTTTGGGTGAGCTAGACTGTGGGTTTTACAGACTTCAGGTGGAGGAGAATCTGCCATATCCTCAGGTGAACTCTCCAGCATTAAAAATATGCAGCTTATCTGTAGTCAGGACTTGTCTGACTTGAGCTACCAGCCTGTGAAGTGTTATGCATTTGTATGTTAAATTAAAGAGTCCTCTGCCCTTATATATATTATTCTCCTGAATTTCTATTAGGAGCTTTTTTCATTCACTGTTTTTACATTTCATTACTGTTCTGCTGCAAGAGTTCAAAGTTTTCAAATTAAAGTCCTATGCAATTCCAGGGGACAATGCTCTTCTATACCAGTCTGAAGTACAGTATGGGGTGAAGGGAAATGCACGCACAGCTCTCATCAATGCTGAATGCCAGCTTTAATAATTACCTGCTCTCCCTCCTCACCCTTGCCCCCCAAGTATGGATTATATCCAGGTCTTTTTGCCAGGGGCCTATACTCTAGCAGTTTGCCATTCTCTGATACTAATGTTTGAAGTTTTAATGAGCACAGGCAAAGGAGGGTGCTTAGCAACAATACAGATAGTACAACAAATACAGGATAAGTAGTTTGAGATTGGATTTTAATGCCATCTTAATAACAACACCAAGATCTAGTTATTGCTCTGCGTAGCTATGCCACTAACACAGATACCAGAATACTGCAGTGCATATGCACTATTGGGGTTTCCATTTTGAGAAGTGGGATTTTTGGAAACAGCCATGACAAAGGGAGGGAAGAGGTGACAGACAGCATAGTGTCAGGACAGAATTTCTTCTAGGTGAATAACATATTCAGTCTGCTCAAGCTACTTGATGGTATGGTCAAAGTGCCCTCACTTGCATTCATTTCTCAGAACTTTTATTGATCCCAGAATTCTGGAGAATTACACCAAAGGTATTGACACTATTTATTAAAGATTACATTTTCTTGCAGGCTTTAACCCTCTTTTTAGCTCCATTCACTCACAGGAATGACAGGTATATTATAAGCAGTTAAAATCAGGCTTCAGAAATTATGTCTGTGTTTTTTTGAGAGAAGACTAATTAAACTAAGTGTGTGAAACCTAATCAGCCAAAACCAAAAGTGAAAGCTGCAAAATGCTATAAAATCCTCAAACAAGCTAAAGTCAGCTTTCCTTTTGGGAATCACTGGCCAAGAAGCAGAAGGGGAAGGTAGACAAAATTGAAAATGGATCCTCTCCAACCCCTGCACAATAGGGTTTGAAGAGTCTGACATGGGAAATGAGAAATTGTCCCTCTTACCATTTGTCTAAGATGATGCCCTGTAAGGATTCGGTGTGTTAGACACAAACCTCTAAAAAAGACCACAGTTACTAGAATTTAATTCCCGCACATGTCCCAAAACAGGAGAATAACATTTTCTTTACTTGTGCCTCACTGTTATTACTGCCTTTATAGTTATGTCCTGTATTCAACAGCTTTAGAAAGGCAGGATGACTGCACACATTGAATTGGGCAGAGGGAAAGGGGAAATAAGACAGCAGACCTGTTTAAGTCCAGAGAATGGATCAATGGCAGAAACAGGAAAAAAACCCCAGTCCTTCAACATCTTTAATGTTGTCACCTTGATACACTCTGTCTGACATAACACCAGCTTCAGGAGATACTTCACACACAGTCTCTTATCATACTGCAAATTTCTGAAAAACAACCAAGTGCAAAGGACTTGCAGTTCATTGTCCTGTTCCTTCATCTCCAATTCCCCATTCTGCCACAGAAATAGCTGAGTGAGCAAGGCACCACGGTCCTATCTTTCCTGTGTCACACATCTTATAAATAATTAGCTGCAGGAAAACCAAACAAACTGGTGTGATGTTATTGCATGCCAATTATTGCCATGCATTGATTTATCAGTGTGTGATATACTACTACTATACTGAACCTGGTTACAGTACCATTAAAAAGTGACAGCTGGTTTGAAAGTTTCACAGAGGTCAGGGGCAGAGCAGTGTAAAAATCAGTTCATGCTAAGAATATCTGGAGTTGTGCTGTTGTCACCCAATAAAATTTCAGCATAGATTTAGATCGCTTATTCTCCTTGTGCTGATCTTCACTACGAAGAGAAGAAAAAGACTGAACAAGAGACTTAATGGTCCATGTATCAATGTCTCAAGCCCTTTCTCTCTCCCTTTCTCTGCGTACCCTGGAAGAACATGTTCAGCTCCCAGCAGGACTGACTCAGCCCTTTTTCTTTCCAGGAAAGACACAAAGCTGCAGCTTTCTGTATGTTGGCCAAAGGAAAAATAAGAAAAAAAGGAGACAGAGGGCAAAGAAAAACGTTTATATGTGAATGAGAGGCTTTTGATGAGAAAATAATGAAATACAAAGATAATGTCAGAGGCAGTAGCCACAGAGAAAACACAAAGAGCAAAGCTAAGGAGAGGTGGAAGGAAAATGCTGATGAGTGGCTATGGGGAACAGAAAAATGAAACAGAAAGGAGTCTCAGCAAATTTCCATAATGTAACACTGATTAAGCCTTTTATGATTATAGACAGGAGTTCTGAGAAATGTTCCCTTGCAGGAAGTTTGCACACTCGTATTTTAATATCTGAACACTTTCTCAGCCTTGGTATAAGCGGAAACTTTTTTTGCTAGTGCTGCATGCTCTTAATCTGGGCTACGCCTGTGCATCACCAAGCTCCACAGAGCAGTATCACTGAGGATTGCTCTGGACAGACTGGCACATCAACTCCTGGTCTGTGCTGCCTTCAGAGAGTGTGACATCCCTGCACTGAAACTGCTCTTCAGGAGAAGGAGGGCAAGAACTATGCCATGTCTCACCAAAGCAATGGAGACATCAGTTGCACAATACCTTGTGGGACCTGGAGACAGGTTGCTTCTTATCTAGAGCCAGACAGAACCCTGAGATGATTCAACCTTTGTGTTGAATGCAAAATACCATGGAAAATAATGAGATTCTGGGCTACCTTAAGCAAAGCCAAATCCAAAAGTTCTCATGGCCTTAAACACTTCCAGAAATCTCAGCCTGCACTTATTTTAAGTCCAGACCCAAGCACCAACCCAGTGTGAACAGTACGGATTATTGCTATTTACATATTACCAGTTGTTTATCTAAGTCTATCCTCTCAGACTAGCTGTTGTTCATTTTCTCAGACTGGGTGTTTGGCTGCAACATTTCTTGAGATAGGTCTACAAAACTATAAATAACAAAAAGATTATAGTTGTCCCTGAATGAATTTTTGAAAGGTGTACACCACTGTTCAATACAAGCATCAAAAAGAAGACTGCCAGAGAAATCACCTTACAGCAGAGAGGAAACTTTGAGCTCCACATAGTGATTTCACCAGACTTTTCCATCTGAAACACATTTTGCTTGTGCAATTGATTTGCTGGGAATAAATCCATCTCAGTCACTTCAAGAGGACTGACACTAGTTGTCTACTATTTCTGAGTCCTATGAAACGACAAGAAATAGTCTCTGATCTCTTCAGGGCCCTTGCTACAGACTTCAGGGGGCGGACTTTGCAGTGGATTCCCCTCAAAATTGCATGAACAGGAGTTGTATCCCCAGTCCAGGTTCACTAGCTCCCCAAAGGTTGCTGGAAGACACCGTAGATGGTTGTTCCCCAACCAAAGCGTGTGCAGATTCCTTAAAAGACAAACATCCTCAGGCAGACTCTTCAGTGAGTTGAAGAGCAGTAGCAATGTTTCCAGTTTCTCCAGATGTCGAATGCTGGAGGGGATCGTGACTATTTTGTTGTCACTCACATCCAGAAATGTGAGGCTCCTCAGCTGGCAGAGGGGTGCAGGCAGCTCAGTGAGGCTGTTGTTGGCCAGGTGGAGGCTGTGCAGCCTTTGAAGTGTCCGCATTTCTGGGGGCAGTGAGCTCAGGCTATTGTTGCTCAGAGTGAGTCTCTCCAAGTGACTCAAAGTGCCAATTTCAGCAGGGATTTTCTTCAAGTTGTTGGAGTCCAAGTAGAGGCAGGTTAGGTTCCTCAAGCAGCTGATCTCTTGGGGCAGCAGCTCCATCTGGTACCTCAGGCAGCTCTCTCGTTCTGGGCTCATCTCCAGGACCTGCAGCTGGTCCAAGCCAAAGACCTGTGTGGGAACCGATGCCAGATCTCTGCCGGAGATCTTGAGTTTCTTCTTCCCTTCATACTTCGGATCGTGCTCTGTAAGGTACCTCCAGAGTGGATTGGGACCTGTAGAGGCACATCTGAAAGAGATGGCTGCATCCATTGTCCCACCAGAACTGTGTCTTGTTGAATCAAGGCAGCTATTGACAATTTGTTGCACACTCCACAGGCAAACTCTGAGGTTTTTGGTGGATTAAGGCCCTCCGTCAGAGTTCCTCTCTGCCACGCACGTTACCATCACATATGCAGCTTGTTTGCGTTGCTCAGATACATCCCACTAAGTAAACACTTGGCATTCTCACCTGATCCCTTCCAGCTCTGCAGTGTACACAAAACCCAGCTCCCAGGCTATGACGTTGCCTCTTGCAGTTGCAGCCAGTGAGCTGGTGGCAAATATCTATTGGTACTGAAAGTGAAACAGTATTGATGTGTCTCTGCTTTTCAGCAGATTTGTTCAAATCTTTGTGTGTAGCGCTCTCCTTCTGGGACCCCCTAGGGTGCTGTTGTCTGAGGAATTAACATCGGTCAGTCCCAAGGGATTGCAATAGAAGCATCAATGGTGGGTAGGTAAAACACATGGTAAATGGGACAAGAAGAAGACAGACTCATAGTTGGTGGCTTGGGAGCTGAGAACCATGAACAGGTCCTGCCCTCAGGTCAGTTTGTGCCTTTAACATTCAGCAAACACAGTAAAGAATCGATGTTGAAATCTGGAAGTCCTTCTCCCTCCTGCTGAGCATATGAACCTTCACACCACAGATACAGTCTTTCTTGTGCTACACTTGCTCTGGCATATTTAAAAGCAAATTTTTATTCCTCACTGTCATAGCTTTTGTAGGAGAGATAAAAAATGCCAGTTTTATCCCAAGCCATTCAGCATAGCATGCAATGTAGAGATCAGAGCATTTTCCTGGAAGGAAAAAAATGTGAGTTTGAAGTCTCAGGCTGAGAGAGCCTACCTCTTTTACTTCACCCTGTAATGCTTAAGGCTTTCTGTTGAAAAATGCTTAGGACAACTATTTCAAATGCTTTTCAATGAGATGTCTCCACAGCATCCCACAGTCTACTAAAGGTAGAAGACAATGTGTTAGAGGTATGGTCTAAGCAGGTCTACCAGGTCAGGTCTTATGAAGGAGGGGCATATCAGCTTTGCTATCCCACTCTGCTCAGTTCTGATCTCCTTATCCCAGGTTTGTGTCAAGTCTGCAGGGAGCCTGTGCCCCAGCACCAGGGGCATGTGTGATTGCACAAATGGGTGGTGAGTGCTTGGAGACCTCTATCCAGACCATGCTGACAAGAGGATTGTCAGCATCTGCACTTACACTTCAGGGTCTGCCGGTTTTTAATTGGATTTTACCCTGAAATATGGTTTTTCAGTTCTGTTACATACTGGCTGTTACCCTTGACTTGGATTGAGATGGTGAATACCATAACCCTGTTGAAATCAAGCCCTGAATTTCCTCCAGATTAATTTCCAGCATCTGTAAGAGAAAACTGTACCATTTCCCTAGTATACAGAAGTGCTGTGAGGCTTCTTTGGCCGTATGAAGTCCTGGGATGCTGGTGGCTGGAAACAGGCTTGCTGGTCTTCCTGATAGGGATGGCACAAGCTATTGAGCCGGGGCTATCACAGCTGTGTACACAACAGTGTGAGCAAATCCTGGGGACACTGAAAGTCCTGTTCTTTAGGGTCACCATTATTGCCAATGGGATCTGAAGGCTGTGCTAGCTTCATCAAGAAAGGGTGGACATTTTACATGAAAAAGATTCAGCAGAACTCCAGAAAGTCTAATAGTTGTTTGCAAGTAAGAATGGATACAATAACTTGGAAATATACATATATCAGAGATGAATACAGCAGCCAAGGAAAAGTGAGATTTTCACTTGCAAGAGAAAGCTGCTTACCAGAAATGACAGACCTCACAAATAACCATAAAAATAAGACTCAAAGCTCCCATCGAGAAAGTGATGAAGAAATTATTGCAATAAGAGTCATTTCAGACTTGGACAAAAGCCATCCCCCACATTACTAAAGGGAAAAATGTGTTTCTAAGAACACATTGTCAAATATGTCTGTCCTGTGAAATAAACTGAATTGCCATGTGTGCTGCCTTCTGCTTAAACATGCTGATCTCTTCAAATCAAAACCTGAGTCTTTCAGACAGCATGTCATGCAGAGACAAAGCCATGGTCAGAGAGAGGTTTTTGTGATGCTGGGTGCTGTTCTCTTGTTGAACTTTTCCATACCTGTAATTTGACCCTGGGTTTTCCTTTACCAAGGTGTTGGGTTCTTTTCTGCTCCATCTTGCAGGACATCCTTCTTCCTGATGCTGATCGCTGGCTCATCAGGAATGTCAGAGTATGATTAATGTCCCTCTGTCAAATTGTTCCCTTGTGCTTTCCACATAAGTTTCATGATCCAAAATGTAAAATAACATGAAAAAGCCTGTATTTTCAACACGTGATCCCCCTAGAGACTCAGCAGTATATTCTCATTCTCAGTTCATAAAAACTCCAATAAGAATATTGCCAGCATCAATATTCTTGAGTCAAGCAATGCAAGGTATTCAAAGTTAGCCCTTACAGCGAAAACCTGCTTTGTAAAGCAACTCTGAAAACCAGTCTTCTGTTCATCTGTCTTCATGCTTTTCTAATCAGTTTTTCCCATTTCACAAGTCAGAAGACAAAAATCTGTGTTTGTGATGTCCAGGTCTAATCCAGACCGATGAAGCTAAACAGGCTTCCTTTTCTTAATTCAACTTCACCATTTATAAAGGTGTTGAAAGGAAAGTCCAGACTCTGATGGACCCTTATTACCCCAAAGACCTCAATCAGGTGCTGAAATTGGGTCACAGGAGGCAATTGGGTGGTTAATGCAGAGACTCTTCTCCCAACAGCATTGGCTCTGCAGACGCAGCAGCAAGGAGGATTCCTCGTGGTCTCTGATGGATGCTCACCCTTATGCAGGGCTGCAGATCAGGGACAGAGCCTGCCTTCACCCCCAGGCTGGCTCTGTCCTTGTGCTGCTCTTCCTCCCCATGTTACAGAGCAGCAATCTTAACCCCCAGCAACACTGGTCTCCAGCTCACAGAGGCTGAACGAGGTGGTAGTTGATTTCTCTTTCAGTCTATGTTGTTACTGTTGAGTTAGTGCAGACATTTTAAGAAAATTTTCTTGTTATTCCCTGGCACAAGGACTGTACAGGTTTGTGCCTTAACCTTGTCCCTCTTCCTCTGAGTTGCCTAGCTGCTAGTCACATAACACCCAACATCTCATCATCTCTAACACAACTCAGTAGGAATGTTAGTCGGTAATGGTGGAAGATTCCCCAAATGATCTTTTTGTTTTGTTTTGTTTTGTTTTTTAATGTATTTATTTGACAGGCAAAAAATTGAATGCAATAATGGTCTGTTTGCTATAATTGCAATAATTTGTACACTTGATTTAAAAACAAAACAAAAAATAACCCACAGTGATGCCTTAAAACCCATGTGTCATTAGCACCTCTTTAATATGCAAGTAATGCATTGTCTGTCTCTCTAATACAATTTTAACAGTATATCCTCTCTTACCACAGGACCAGTCAAAAAAAAAAAAAAAAAAAAAAAAAAAAACACCAAACAAAACCACAAGAAAAATATCAGCATATTCCTGGGTTTAAAACTCAGACTCAGTGAACAGACTTTATGTGATGTACCAACCGCTTTGTTGCAGAGACAGGAACATTGAGATGCAAAAGCCACATCAATCCCTTACTCAAGAGGAGTTAGGGGACAAGCCATCAGCACTGTCTCTGCCCTACTTGTCACCTCCTGCCTGCATGGTCACCTTGCAAGATGCTGGACAGACAATACATGTCTGCTTGTCACCTTCCAGCACACACTGTCACCTGTGTTGACACGGAGGCATCTGCATTTTCTGGAGGGCAGCTTCTGACCATGCCCAGGGCTGTATTTGTAGCTTTACTGTCTGCCCAGATGGCAGACCTAATTTGGAAAGTAATGTCAGGCCACCTTTCCAAAGACTTCAAATACTCACAAACAGACTGAGGCAAAAATTGTTGCAGCTTTTGGTGTTTGAGTTTGCAGGGCAGAAATCCTTCAAATACACCCACCTTTTTTACCTTTTATTGCAGGTGATTTTTTAGGGACATTCATGTAGGGCTTGCTTCTGTAAGAGGTGGCAGCTACAGAAGCCTCCCTTTGATGACTATACACATAGAAACTGGGTGGCTATAAACACAGGTCTTGATCTGGGTCTGCAGCATGTCTCATACTGCTCTTACTAGTGACAAATTATTCTTTGTAAATGCCATTTAACTGGCTGGAGAGAAAACAAGATTTAAGAAAAAGCGGGGAAATAGCACCCACTGAATTCAGGGCACAGAGACAGTCTGGGGTGTCTCCAGGAACAGACTGAACAGACAACCATATGCTAGGGAATACGCTAGAGCAAAGGGAATTAGTATGCATCCCTTTTCTGGATGAAGTTGCAGAGCTGTAGTCTGTGCCTAACCCATGCGGTTCTTTTAATTGCTATTAAAGACACAGGTGTGTCACTCATGTTTCTAACACAGACTCTTGACAATGGCTCCATCAGACATTCAAATTAAAAGGGTTATCCAAAAAAAACCCTAGATTTCCTTCAAATAGATACCACTGCACCATCTCACCCATTGGGGGTTGTAATAGATAAGCTTTAAAAGTCCCTTCCAACCCAAACTACTCTATGATTCCATGATCTCACAGGGGTGAAAGACCCTGAAATTTGTTTAACAGAACATCATTATGTATCTACTCCTCACATGGTGCACTGGAGGGTATTGAAGTCTATGCCATGTGTGGCACATGCAGACACACATGATGAAGAGACAGTCTACAGAAGTTGAGGAGTCACTGTCATGACAGTAATTAAATGTCACTTTAACATGGCCCAGTTAATATGTCTGACCTCCATAAAACCTGCTCATTGCCATCACATTTATTCAAAACTATGTCTCATGCCATGTTGCCAGGTATCCATGTCTTGCATAGAAAATCTGTTCTGCCTTACCACTGGAGGGATGAAATCTCACTCAGCCTGGGCTAGAAAAAAATGGTGTTGTTAAATACAATGTTATCAACATGCTTGCTTAATACTGAAATATAGCAAGCTGACCTAAGATGCAGCACAGTAACAGATAAACCACTGAGAGTTACTTAAAAGTGGTAAGCTTTTCACTTCATGATACTTTCACTTGATTGGTCTTTCCATAGCAAGAAACACAGTAAAGTCAAATCAAAGAGTTTATTTGTACATGAAATAGCAAAAATAGCACCACTGAGAGCTACACAGTAAAAATTTTATTTAACCCTGGCATGTGAACATGTTACTTAATTTCATTTTTCAGTAAAGCAGAGTCAAATTTTATCTGCTACTGGGTAAGAAAAAAGACTCTAACACTGGCAAATGGTTATCTCTGCACTTTAGCAGTAGGGTCTGATTCTGGAGTGGTTAGAGACAGCTGTGGATTATGGTCAATTTAGCCAGCTTGGAAGCACCATGCCATATGGTGAACGTGCCAGCAGGGCAGGGTGTCTCTTTTCTGTCTACAAAAGACCTGATGAGATTTCCAAACACATTCAGCACTTAGTGCCTTGTGTCAGGTTCATTACCCCGATCTCTCAATATAAAATACTTTGTGCAGAAGAGTTTTGAAAATGCAGCTGCTTTGCTGGCTGGCTTATATAGCTGAGGCCTGATCACCTTTGAGATCAACACCTTTGTGGGTAGGATTGTCTTGGTGAGAGGGTTAAAATCCCACATGGCCTATTGTGAAGGTCTTTTCAGACTCCATCCCCTCTTTACTTTCTCTTTGCTGTCTCAAGTTAATTTTGGCAAATAGCCGATAGGGGGAAAGGGACAGTGTCTGACTTTTTGCTTTCACCCTCAAACAAAACTTCCTCTGGGTTTCTGAAGACTCTTTGTTCTGACCCTTTCATCAGAGACCTTCAACCTTCTCCTAGACCAGACTGCAACTTCTCACATACCCTCTAAAACACAACCATGCCAAGTTATAATCATAATGAATTATCCAAAACAGTGAAGTTGGGTCACACTTGACTTCCTGAGATTTTTAATGTCAGGTGATTTTCTATGCTGCTCTGGTTGATTTCTGGGTGAAGGAGTGGTAGAGAGCTGTGTGTGCGCTGACAATGAAAAGGGGATTTGGCATCCCTGAGCTGATGAAGGACAGCACTGTGGCTTTTTGCAGAGGCATCTCCCTGACAGAAGGAAGATAAGATCCATCTGGTAGGACCAAACCCTCTGAGTACTGAAGTTCTTGCACAGGGAGCAGTAAGGAGGTTTAGATCATCTCTGTAGTCTCTTCAGGACTTACTGTCAGATCTCACATGGTCCCATAAAAAGTAGCTCCTGTAGGGTACAGATTCACTCATGGGCAGAGAAACATTAAATTTAATATGGAATTTCTGGGAAACACGCTTTGGCTGTTCGTAACTGTCTGTCCATTGTGAGCTGAATGTACTGGAGACCTCTTCCCCAGCTTTGGCATGGCTTTGCCTTCCTCCCCCCTATGTGGATGGCAGATAGCACCAAAAATCCTGCAATCAGCCTGTGTCTCAGAGTTAATGCCCTGGGCTGCACAGTGCAGGATTTTATTTCAATTTCAAGGGTGAGGGGTAAAGCTTTGGAAAGAATTAACCAGGTAACAGGCAAAAATTTTGTCATCTGAATGGTTTTGCATAAACCACTACAAAATGCATTGATACTGTATGCTCTTCAAAAAAAAAGAAAAAAACACTTATTTTTAATGTTGTAATATGCCCTGATGTTAGAGAAAACAAAAACAAATTCACATATCACATCAAATATAATAATAATTATTATTATTATTATAATTCATAAAAATAATCTGACCGACCGGCAGCATTTGTTGGCTTTAGAAGGCCTCCCACAAAAGAAACACAGTTGAAGACATCTGAGAGCTCTTGGCAGGTATGATAAATTCAAGTTTTAAAAACAAGTCTGGGGATACTCCCTGCATGCTAGGGCCCTTTGACATTGGCAGGTCTGGCAGCCAGGCTTGCATAGTAAGCACACTGCGTCAGGTCACACTGCCCGTTGACTCCTGGAGGTCCCTGTGGACCCGTGAGACCAGGCACACCAGCTTCTCCTTGAGGGCCGGGTGGCCCTGGCATCCCATCTTTGGCATATCCAGGCTCCCCTGGGAGGCCTAAAATAAAAACAAAATATCCTTGGTGGGCGATACCCACAGGGTGCAGTATTCAGCAATGTAAGATCACAGAGATGGCTTTGTTGCCAAACTATGATGCAGACATCAGCTTCCACAGATTTTGGTCTGGTTAGCATATATCTACGAGAATGTGACACGTCTCCTCTGAAAGAAAGATTTCCGCCCACTATGGCATCCTTGGGCTGCACAACTCTGATATGGCTGCATTCCTCTATCACCATGTTGAAGTTGTGCAGCTGCATGAGCCAACTAATGGCGTAGAGTCCCCAGAGAGAGGAGGTGAGGTTGGGAAAGCTTGAGGTAAGAGCCAACTTTGGGATATAACTCATTCATGTACAAAGCATAGTGGGTACACTGTTATTTTAAGGCAGTGCAGAGCCAATATGACAAATGCAGACCATGAACTTATGACTGTGGAATTCCCAGTTTCCTCCCCCAACAAAACAGGGTGAAGGCAAAACTGATCAATGGTTCCAAATTTTAAATTAGAAACAGAATATATTTGCTGCTTCTTTGTCAGCAAAGGTAAAGCACAAGCTGTATGCCTGAAGCACAGGTGTTGGATATGACCTTTTGTAACATCTGAAGCTGCCTGGATCTCTGGGTTCAGCTTGGTCACAACAAGATTCTATCAAGGGCAGATGGGACACTTCACAATGTATCTAGTAATTAAAGCTTCTCTTCGGATTTGTCCCAAAGGTGAGTTAACCTAGCTGTTACTGAGATGGATCATTATACCTGTCAATCAGGCTGAGAAAACAAATGTGGCCAGATATGATGCTAACGATATCTTTCTTCCATTTGGGCCACTTTCTACAGAAATTGTGTATGCCATATTTATGTTATCCTGATCATCTATCTAACATGGCAGAAATCTGCATCCTTGTAGTGGTTCTGAGTGACATGTTTTGTAGGGTGTTCTGAATAAACACACCTGGAATTCCTGGAGGACCTATTTCCCCTCGTTGGCCAACGCCAGTGTCTCCTTTCTCACCCTTTGCTCCTCTCTCTCCTGTAGAGAGGGAAAGAAAAATAATGAGCTGATGAGCATGATCTACAGAACTAAAGAATACTACTGTAGGTCTTCCATCCACACTGAAGCCAATATATTTACTAAAAACAGTTATTAATTGTGGCCAATCCTCTGAGATGGGACGTTAAGTAGGAATTAAGACTTGCCCCACTCCAATTCTGGCCAGATGTGGAACACACCAGCAATTGCTACTGACATTCACCACCTCTGATTCGACAGACTGAGGCTGCTTCTAGCATTTTGAGGACCACTTAGATGATATTAACAAGAGAGGTGGATGCCAAAGTGTGGTGGACACATCCCTCTATGGGACTGCCCAAACACACCAAGTTTCACTCACCTTTAGGACCTATTGGTCCAGGTGGCCCTTCAGACCCAGTCTGGCCAGGCCGGCCAGGCTCTCCTGGAGGGCCAGTTCTTCCTGGGAGTCCTTCCTTCCCAGGGGGACCGGGAGGTCCTGGTCTGCCATGGGATGCTTTTACATGTGCAGGCTGTATCTGAGCCAGGAGATAGGCTAATTTTGCTGTGAAGAAAGGGAAATGGATTTTTTAAACTAGAAGGTCAGTACTCCAAGAGATGAAGAGACAGAGCCACTGGCCCAGTAAAATCCAAGTACTGTCACAGATCAGTTTTTCAGGGCCACACATTTGTTGTCCCCACAATCCTTCCCCATAAGCTGTGATGATGCCTCCCTGGCCCTCTCTGAATTATTTAAACCTCATTTTTCAGCAGCTTTAAACTTCTCCTAAATGTCATACTTAACCCTAAACACTTCTCTCATCCTCTGCCCCTTGTTCACCAAGGATCTGAAACACCCCTTCCTTTAGGTGAACAGCTGGTGGATTTCTGTCAAACTGGAATCATTGATACTCTGACAAGTAGAGCCTATTTCCACTGCTTCTGCTACACAGAACAAGATGCTACATGGCTTCTCTGTAGGGAGAAAGCTTATTTTTCTTGTTCTGAGCTGTTACACATGTGGAGTTAAAGCTAATGGACCCATCTCTGGCTGTGAAGTCAGAAACTGTAACTAAGGCAGCACCCTGCATCAGCATATTCTCCAGTTTCCAAGCAGGCACATTGCTTGACACTTCCATATTAAGACCCTGAACAGCCTAGAGAGCTCTTAAGACATACTCAGCATCACAGAAACATCCTACAGAATACAAGGAGAAGGTTTTTCTATCTTCTGTTCATTGATCCAAAAATCTTGAATGCTTTTAGATTGGCATGGCGTTTGAAGTCTGAGAGTGTGTAAATAAAATCCTTCAAATAAATCACTCTATTGAACCATGATCTTTAGCATGGAGGAAAATGCCTGCAGCTATGTGTCAGCTGCTCCAAGAGCTGTGTGAGAAGAAGCACTACAGCTCTTCATTTCACTGTAGATTGGGTCAGTAGTTACTGCAATTCATATACTTTGAGAGAAGCAGCAGCCCACATCCACTCCACCCCCTTCTCATACTGATGAGTATCAAATGTCACAGCCAGAAATCAGGAACATTTCTCCTCCACCTGGGACCTCAAAAGCAAGTTTACATCATACCTGATTACTTTCTCTTTCAGACCCCCAAATTAATCTGTTTGAATTTGTACCTTCTCTTATCCTACCATCTCAGCCCAGGCATCTGACAGAGCAAGTCTGCAACAAAGCTGTTTGGTAGCAAAAATCCATGAGGCACTTACCACAGGCAATGGCCTTGGGTTGAAATGGGAGAAATCCCCTGTGCTATTGCTGAGAATGTCAAGCCTGGGGAATGGTAAAGCTTGCTAATCATGTTTCATTTTACACATTCCCCCTTCCAGACAGGCTTGTTGCAACATTGCCTTCCATAATCAGGAAAGGTTCAGGTGCCATGACAACTATGGAAAGTATCTTTCATACTCTCAGATATATCTTCCTGCTTCCCAGAGCTGATTACTTACCATCTAGTTGCTTGGTTAACTCCTCTTGGATGAGCCTTCTCAAAGTCTCTAGAGATGGGGGCTCCCCCTGGGGAATAATAATCACAGCAATAACAAGACATAATAATCACAGCCAGGGGATGTGCCAATTATACCCTCCACAAAGGGTTTAGTGGGTTGCATTTCATCATGCACAGCATACACAGGGCTGCAGGGACTGCCTGAAAGAAGAATGTAAATGAACTCAAAACATCCACAGTTCTCAATCTGCTGGCAAATGATGGACTCAACGATGTAAGCAGGGAGACTGGTCAGAGGGCACAGTTGGGACACTGTCCCTGTCTCCTTCCTAGAGAAAAACTCCCTCCCATACACTATATAGCAGAAGCAGTAGAATTTGAATCAGGAAACATCCTCTGCCCTACTAGATCAAAGTGGAAAGCCCACCTTCTTTTTCAGCATTGCACGTTTCCTTGCAGAAAGAAGCATGTGTACTCCCAGGGTAGTTAAGGTGGGTATCTAGACTTGTTGTAAACACTTACACTGGATGCACTGCCTGCCAACAGGCCTTATCTCAGGGAACAGAAGCCTGTTTACACATATGATATCCATCCTTCCAAACAAGTACAAGGTTCTGCCTGATTTCAGGCTGTTAAAGGGAGACAGGGAATGTGGCTTCCTGGCCTTGGTCTCCTACCCAGCCTCCAAGGGACAGTATCTTTCATTCCCTCTCTCAGCTCTTTTGTGCAACATTGCTGTTGAACAGCTGTAATAGCTGTCAAATCTCAAAGCTATGTGAACAATTCTGGGTAATGCAACTGAAAAAATGCTGAAAGCATTTTTGGTAAGTGGAAGGAAAATTTTTTGGGTTGTGGCTTTCCAGAAAAATAAAAGAGGCGGGTTTAGAGTAACCGCTCTTGTCTTTGCATAAACTCAAAAAAAAAAAAAAAAAAATGTAGCTATATTTAAAAAATAAAACATTTTGAACCGGCAATATCAAATGTTTTCCTTCATAAATCATAAAGTGATATGTTTCACTTGAAATACACTTTTTATCTTTTGGTTAAAATTATTCCTTGAATTTCTGCCAGTTTTGAAAATACTTCTGGTCAACCTGAAGACTACATTCTTTTGTGTATGAACTACTTGCATGAAAGTGTTGCTTTCCCCTTACGCCTATCCTTTTAACATACAAGGATGTAGTCTGTGTCCTCTAGGTTTAAAAAAATCTCATGAGGTCTTCTGAAGCAGAAGTTACTTTTCATTAAGAAATGTAGATTTTATTAAATAGGTAAGGGACATTCCAATTTTAACCAATAACATTGCTGAAAAGTACAGAGTTGGTCTATTTGCTATCCTCTTCCCAATGCAAATTTTCTATAAGGAAAAGATGTGATTGTTGGTGATAAAAGAAACAATTTTGTCATTAAGTACTAAGCATTTGTGATGGCTCTTCATGAATATCCCAGTAAGTAAACATGATTGTGGAACATACTTTGAAGGCTTACAAATTATATTTTCAAATTTTAAACCTATTAGTTGCATTAAGTCTCCATAATCATCCCTGGATTTCATCAAATATCTACATTGTTGAGACACAAAAAGAAATGCTTTGTTTAAAATTTATCCAGCTTTTACATCAGAGATTATGTCACTGTTTATTCCCTTCTGAGGTAATCTCAAATTAATCCTCAGGATAGGCATAGCAGCTTCACTAGTGTTGGTAGTTTTTCTCATTCTTCTACATACGTTACCCTCAGGCACTCTCAGTAGGGAGATTGTTTCCCATTTAAAAAAAAAAAAAAAAAAAAAATGGGATTTAATGAATTCTGATGAGCTGACTCCAGGATTTCCAGGAATAGAGCAGTGACCTTTCCATAGCTCAGCATTTTTTCTCTCATAACAACCAGCAGCAGAGGAAGGCATAAGACCTCAGTATGAAATGCTATTCATTAACACCCTAATACAAGGAAGTTTTTCCAGACTCCAGACCCACAGGTATAGTCACATGACTTGATTTAGGCTTTTAGGGGTATAAGGTGTCAGGGACTGGACACCCTGGCTACAGGTCTGGACTGCTCAGGTCTCCCGAAGTTTAGTCTAACACCCCCACAACACTTCCCTGAGATACACTACAGCCCTCCTTTTTATGTATTAAGAGATAAAACCAACTCTGCCTCCCTATTATACCACATACTTGCTCTGGTTTCTATCAGCCTTAATGTAATATTAGGTACTTTTCTGATCACACACTAAAATTCCCCTACAAAGCCCTTCTCTGACAATCTTACCCTTGGTCCTGGAAATCCTGGCTGTCCTGGAGGACCCGGAGGTCCAACTTGCCCAGTGTCTCCTGGGGGTCCATGGGGACCCATCAGTCCTGGATGGCCTTTATGACCAGGTATCCCAGGATCACCTGGAGGCCCTTTTTCTCCTTGAGGGCCTTTTTCACCTTTGATGCCAGGCTCTCCCTAAGTGGAAAAAAAAAAAAAAAGTATATTACCACCGCTAAATAAAAGGCAAACTTCTGATTTCCAAGCACAGCGAAACATGAACAGCTGAGCTGGCAAAGTTACTGAATACAACATCTGGTGCATTACAAATGATCCACGAATTATTACTGACAGAGAATGATTAAAGAGAGGGCTGGGAGGGTAGAAAGCATGGCAAATCTCTACAGGCCATGCTTTACTCTTGAATGACCCCTTCCCCCAGTCCTTAACTTAAAAGAGTTCTCTTTATTTCAATGTAATGAAATAACTAGTAATATTCGTCAACCTACCCTCTCTCCTTTGGGGCCAATTTCACCCGATTTTCCTGGTGAGCCCTGCATCAAAATAAGGGTAAGTATTAAAGAGCTATCCATACTAACAGCAAATAATAAAGCACATGCTTTTGCAGTGATTCTTGTGACCTGGGGAAAATTTACTTCCCTGTCACTCCATAGTTTCCTGAGAGCTCCCTGTTTGCTCTCAAATATCAACAATTCAAGAAAAAAATCAATTTGTTGCAACACAGGTAGCATCCTCGATGTTTTTTTTTTTTCCCGAGACACCAGCTCTACTTTGAAACAACTGGGAATTTAACTTACCTCTTTTCCAGGGGGACCTTTCTCTCCTGGTTCACCCTGGGAGACACAGAGAGTGAATTTAGTGCCATACTGCAAAGAGTTGGAAGACCCTACCTAATAACTACAAGTCTTTCTGTTTGGAGCTCACAGTTTCTGCTACACAGGAGCAGGTTTGTATGATTTATCCTTATCCTACTACTATAGGTCATTCCTGGAAAGACACATCCTACTATTTAGAAAGAATTTTTTAGTAAAGCTGAATACCGTGTAAATGTAAATAACAGGAAGTAATTTCTAACAAACCAGCTGAGAACAAGACAGATGTTTCATTGACAGTTTGTTCCTGCTTTCAATACATTTTATTCCTTCTTCTTACAGACATTTCACAAAGCTTTGTATGCTTTTCTTGGCCTGGTTTAGCTTAAGAAATGTCAATGTTATACCCATTAGAGTCTAAAGATGTAAGGGAAGTAAATTTTGTAAATAGAGGTACCATCTTGTATTACACCAGCTGAGATAATGGATACAGAAGCAGTGATAAAGGAAGTTTGAGCCTGAAAGCTTGCCTGTATTTCAGAACTATATTAAATAACCTCAGTTTGAACAAGCACCCTATTAGGATTTTTTATCTATACTATGCATTTATAATGTGATAATTAGGCAATACAGTTTTGCATTTTAGCATTGCAATTAAAAAAATGTCACTGCAGTCCTGAGGTGAACTAATAAAGCAAAACAAACATTAAACTAGTTATTGCTAAAATTCTACCCACTTTCCCCTATCATGAATGGAAAGACTCATCTTTTTAGTTCATTTACAACCCACACATGAAAATATCTATAAAGTGTGCATGGAGGTGGTATTTTTCCCATAACCTGGAAACACATCTAACATCTGCGACAGTGCTAACATCTATACATGTATGCATGTGTAATGTGACTAATCACAGCCATGTGATAACATCAGCTCCAAATAAGGCAGCCTCAGTCTCACTTGAGTATTCCTTAGGGCCACTTCAGTTTTAAATGGCCACTGTGTTTGCTGCTTTAAATTAATTTTCCAGATAAATATTTCTTTCTCATCTTTTCATCATGAAACTCCCTTTCCAATCATAAAAAAAAAAAAAAAAAAAAAAAAAAAAATCATCCTATGAAAGATTCAGCTCTGCTAGATTCACATGAAAACCTTTTAAATCTCATTTTAAGTCACAACAGAGCTAGAAACAAAAATATTTGCCTAACAATCACCTTTTCCATTCTTCCACTGGAATGTAATATGTTTTACTCACCTTGGAAGGGCTAAGGATACTGGATTTCAAAGCTGTGATATTTTCACATGTATCAGTTTTATTTTCGATCACTTTGGGAGATATATGAGAGCCTTAATTGCAATGTATCTCTGTTGTTGGTAAGAAAGGAATTTTACTTGGAACAGGAAATATCAGAAATACCTATATTATTATCAGCACTTAAAAATTCCCTGTTTAGCCCTTCTGGGGTTCATGCAGAGATATAGTCTGAGAACTTAAATACCCCATACCCATATTAAGAAGACTATCGAACCAATCCAATTAATGCACACATTAGCAGGGCTGACTGTCTGACAGGTACCACCTCAGTAAATGAGATCATGGATGTTCGTCCATATGAAAAATGTTCTTTTTGCAGTACAATTTCCTCTGGAAGGAGAAGTGTATGACTTCTTGATCTGTCAGATCTCCTGCATAGGTTTTTTTACCTAATTAAAGATAGCCATGTATCATCTTCATCTGTCCAACATTTAAAAGTAGGTAATTAGTGGGTCTAATCCATCCCCAGACATACTTACAGGTGGTCCTCGGGGTCCTATGAATCCAGGGAGTCCTGGGCTGCCATTTTCTCCTTTATTTCCTTTAGGACCCTTAGGACAGAAATGAGACAGACACTAGCAGCCCTTTCTCCCACAGCTGTTTTCCAGAGCATGCATTGACAGGTACATTGGAACTGGGAAATTTCACTGTAGCAGCAGGACTCCCAAAATTGACAAGGAAAGGAAGAACAAAGTCATTTAGAAAAGCAGATTGCAAACCCCATGCTTGCATTATTAATAAGCTGTGTGGGGTCCTTGTGAAAAGATGAAAAGGCAGTGACAATTATGGAAGTGACAGGAGGTATGTTCAGTGGCTATTCTGGCACTACATAGTTTATAAGGTGGTGTTGCAGAGTGGAAACAATGTGATGTGCAACAACAGGGAAACAGTGCAGGTGGTCATACTGTTCAAGTCTGAGAATATAATCAACAGGCAGCTATTGAATTGCTTTTATTGCAGATTTTGCCTTTATTTCCAGATTCCATTTTAAAAATGTCTGCCTTTTACTTATCTCTTCTGATATTCTGCCAAACTCCCTTTTTCTTACAGATCAGGGCAGCTTAAATGGCAGTTCATGATACAAAGCCATTTCACATACACTTCTGATATTTTTTTTAACTCTTAACCTTTCACAACATTTTCCCCTGCCTTCTAGTTCAGAACATATCCCTTTTTCTTCTTAGAGTAAAACATGTCTTCAGTTTAAGCCTGTCTTGTGTAAAGTGAGCACCAATGAACCTGACAGGCACAAAGCACATGGCTTTTGGGTGTGCAATCAGCCCCAGAGATTTCAGGGGCTGGGCTGCATTTCTGTGTGCAGGCTTAAGCATGAGCCCTGTGAATTGGGATGGGCACTGTCAAGCAGCAGATGCAAAAGAATAAGGCTCCTGTCAGGTTTTACCTTGTGATTACTAGTCAGCAATGTAGAAGGTGGAAAAGAAACCCTTGTTGCCATGAAAACCTTTCTCACTTCTTTTTTTTTCAAAATGGAAATATAATATATTGGCTTGTCACACAAGATTGTGAAGGAAATTAGTGCATTTCCAGACAAGGCTGGAAATAAATGGATTCATGTACAGCACAAGGAAATACTTCCTATAATAAACTTTATGAAAGGGAGACGATTCATTTTAATGACAGAGAAGGATACTGATGAGATAACTGTTCTGCTGACCAACACTGTCTCATTGTTTTCCCTTTCTCATCCATCTGACTTTATCCTGTTTCAATCTCTTATGTTATTTTTGGACTCTAAATCCTCTGGAGCAGAGACTGCTGTAGTTCTATTTGTGCAGGAAGCTGCCTGGTGAGTCCCTGGGTCACTAGCTGACTGTCTAGGTAAAGCGATAACACGATGATGATTAAAAAATAACCCACATTTGGCATTCACAGGGCATCCCAAAACCACAGTGACCTCATGAAGACCCAGAAAGCCAAAAAGCGGTAACAGGAATTGGGAACAGGGGTGAGTGTTATGAGAAGAAGAAATGAAGGTTGAAAATGCAACAGCGGGGATCCATGGGACAGGAAGCAATGGCAGTAGTCTCAGGAAGGTAACAAGAAGTCATGTCAAGGATAAAAAAGCTGTAGCACTTATTCTTGGCTGAAGAAAGTCTGTGGGACTGCACCACATCTGCCCCACATGTATTCTGTGAGTTATTACCTCCCCAACCAGAAAGATGTTGCTTGCTTCTCTGAAACCACTTGAGACATCCCTGCAGCAAAGCAATACATGCTCCGGGCACAAATCTGTGGTGAGGCTGAGGTTGCTTTATGGCATTGCAAGGGCCATAAAGAAGAGCGAAATCCTGCTGCAATTTTTCTGATTTTTCCTGCTATGCTTTTGTTTCTATCTGAATCTAACTGTCCAGAAAGCTGTAATGTCTAGGTGGACAAAGAGAGGGAAAAGCCCTGCATTGCAATAGATGCTACTGGACACAAAAATACATTTGCACGGATTTGCTGAATACTGAGCAATTTTCAGCAGAAGAACAGAGAAAAAAAAAATAACTCCTCACTGTCCTCCTTACAGCTCTTCATTACCATGCTGTTCTTCCATACAGGATGGCCCCAGGGGGGTTTTCATTCTGCTTTGTGATCTTGGTTTACTGCCCACTGTCTGCTCTTTCCCCAAGTGCCTGGGGAGGATTTTTCTGCTGCTGCTATTCCTTAATGGCATTCTGCCAACTCCCCGCGGCCCTCCCCTTGTGACAACTCTCTGTTGGCTGCACAGTCTCTGCTTGGTAAAATTAAATCTACTGGTGAAGATGATGCATGCCAATCTTTTTTCCATACCAGGTAATCAATCATTTCCTTTTTCAGTGAACACTTAACTTTTGCTGGGAAAATGATGACCCAGCTAGCAGCTCAATTCCAGGAATATAGCCAAACCCCCTCCGATGTCATGGCCAGCCCGTGATTTTCAGATCACCAATCTTCAGACACTGCAACTTCAGAGATGGTAAGCATCTACACATAATCCACTCCATCTATACTTCATCAGTCACCTCTCCTTGACATAACTGCTTGCTGCATGAGTTTCCCTTTGTGGTACTTACTGGGTTACCTGCTGGGCCAGGTTCTCCTGCAGATCCAGGCGATCCATTCTTACCCTACATCAAAAAGAAAAAGGTTAGTTAAGTAATGTATACTACAATTAAAAATATCCACCTACTGCTACACCAGCAGGGATTTCTTTATCATTGTCTAACTTCCTCTCTTGGGCAGACTGCAGAGTAAGGATCTCTTATTTCCAAATGACTCCACAACTTCTTCATCCCTCATTGCGTGGCTGACCCCATATCAGGACAAAAATGGAGAGATGTGGACTGAAATCCCCTAGTCTTAAGAGGACCAAACCAGCACTCCTTCTCCACTTCCTTTTCTTCACCCTTATCCCTATCCTATGTAGCATCCTCCTGGATGGATGGAGCCACCTGCCATGGCTGCTCCAAGTCACCAGTGTTTAGACAAGCCCCTTTAGTCTGTGTTTGAAGCACCTCTTGGCAACTCGCTGATCAATGTTAGAGTGCTCTGCACTAGCTGACAGATATCTCCAGATCCCCCGCAACCTTCCTGTGTTAGAAAACTTCCTCCAGTGACCAAAGTAGGTCCTGCAAATTACTGCCTACCTATCATCCTCTTCTCAGGGCTATCATCTGAATGAGGGTCTAGATGCCAGACATCTATTTTTTAATTATTTCAGGCTTCTTCTTTTGGGAAGGGAGAGAAACATTTGTTCTAAATCCGAGGCATTTGATACTTCCCTGAAACCATATGATTTAGAATAAGCCAAATCATCCTTTAAAAGGACCTGTTTCTTACTGTTCCTTATCAAAATAGCTGAGCTGACCATCTACACTGACTAAAGTTTGGTGAGATAAAATTCTACACCCTGATCCTCTCAACTCACCATGCAGAGATGTTTTTCCCTGTATTGGAATTGATCATAAAAACCAGCCCTTTTACTGGCTCATGCTTCGTGCTTCTTATTAGAGAATAAACAAAGCAGAAGAACAAGAGAAACTGATACTTTGCCCTACAACATACAAAACCCCAAACATCTCACCTCCAAAGAAGAATATGGCCTGGAGTTATGATAATTTCTGACTCCTTGAAGTTTTTTATTAATTTCTGGAGTTGTGCAGGGGCATGACACGTTAGCAAGTGATGGCAGCATTACAGGATTAATGAAATAAATTACAAGGCAAACACAAGAGCTCTCCATATGTTCCTGCAGTCTAATTTAAACCCCTACTCTCTCAGATCAGAGGGACCTGCTGCCCCAGCTCCTGACTTTGCTGGCTGAATCAGCATTTTGCCCTGATTATGGAACACGTTGCAGAATCTGTTTCACTAGCAGGTCTTCTGAGAAGGAAAAAAAATCACTCATTGCAACACATTAAATATGTGCCTAGGTTCAGCAACAGAGACCTGTATTCAAATTTGGAAAGGGTTGATATTTAAGAGAGAATCGAAAAACCGATGCAATTAATAAATGGAATTTCTCAGCTATCCAACATGATAATTTCTGAAATGTCAACTAAATTGCTATTTATCCACTGAAGTTGTAATAAAACTCTACAGGTGTTGAATTAATAAAAAATTTTCCTAAAATAATGCTTTTTTTTTTTTTTTTTTCAGAAAAACTTACAGAAGCATGACAAAAATCAATAGTATCAAAACTGGACCCCATATATCTCAAATTGGGCACCCACAATTAGTGTCTACCCTTGAAATCTGAGGCCACGTGAGAAGCAAATGAGTTACCAGAGGCAGGACTGGAGTATGAGCACTTCTGACAATGCAGTCCTAGCAGAATCCATTAAACTCTTCTTCCCACTGAGTCAGCATCCATCACACCATTTCACTATTATAAATCGTCATCAGTTTCTAGCAATATCATTCTGATTTGTCTTTATCAAAGTAGTCAAAGTGTTTTAATCAAACATCACCTGAATCTTCCTTAAGACTCTTCTAATCCAGAGTTCTGGACTGCAGGGACCTTCCCACTATATACAGTGTACCTCTAGAAATGGTTTGTCAGGACAGAAAACTCACCGGCTGCCCTCTGAGTCCTCGAGGGCCCTGTGGTCCTATGGGACCAGTATCACCCTGAAATGAAGAAAAGCATTCTGGTGAGTGCGAAATATCTGACACGAAGGCAAGCAAACAAGCACTTAAAAATGTTCCTATTAAATTGCACTGTTCACATATTAGGGGTAGAGAGAATTAAAGAAGTCTCAGTTATGGATGAGGAAGACCAGCCTTTGAATTTTCAACATCTATCACTAAACAAAGTCTCATTACAGGCAGAAACTATTACCAGGTTATCTTAAAGACAGATTTCTCAGGGACAGATATTGTCTTGTATTTCTCTAGAACTGACTACTTTGTTCTTTCTTGACAGAGGATTAAGACCTGCTTCTGTTTTCTCTGAGGGGTTACCTTAGGTCTATCTTCCATTTTACTTTGTAGGGCACCATTTACAGCACAACAGTTTTCCAGTAATACAAGGGGCTGCAAATGAGAAACCACTTCCCAAAGTCCCGTGGCAATGGCACATCAGCCGCTTGGTATATTGCTCAGCAGCTGCTGCAGGATCCCACGTCAGCTACACACTCCCAGGACTTTGTTATGTGACTGTATTTGACACTAGTAATGTCAGAGGATCTGTTTCTACCATCTCTCTTTCCTCTGAGCAGCAGCATCTTATTCTGTAGGTATTTCATAGATTTCAGTGTAGCTACACAAGCATCTGCAGAGGAAGCGTGACAGAACCTGGCCCAGTGGGACATGCAGAATGAAGCACTGCTCAGAGAGGGGGGGCAGAAACCAGGTCTACGGCTATCCAGCAGAGCCTGGGATTCAAACAATGCAGCTTTCTTTGCTTTTCCAAAGATACAGATGACATTTAAGTGTCAGCAGCTGAGCAGGGACAAAGGCCCTCAAATTCTTTGTTACCCTAATGATCTTTGCACAAATCATTCCCTGTGCACTGCTGCAGTAATTCACCCTTTATTGCAGTTTCTGCAGCTGTTTTAGGTCAGGGTCACTGTGAATTAAAATCTTCATTTGTCAGGGAGAAGGAGATTAGTTTCTGTTCAAAATTGTATACTTACATCCTTCCCTGGTGGCCCCTCACGACCAGCAGGACCTGTCACACCTGGCTCCCCCTGCAATTCAGCAGAAATGAAAGAGATATCAGCTCAAAGTCAAAGACAGACCAGTAAGACCACTATACATGATATGGGGTTTCTCCAATATTGGACTGAGCTCATTGAAAACTTTTGATGTCAACAAGAGCCTCATTCATCATACGTGACACACAGCTTATAAAAATAACTCAGAAGCATCTTCTGTAAGCAATGCTCAAGGCAGTGCACTGCTTTTCAGCAGAATATTTGGTACTGCAAGTGCAGTCAAAAACCACCAAACTATTCATGATACAGAAACTACTGTAATGGGGAAGAGATGAAGAACTCCAGCAGTGGATTTTTCAGCTAAGCCTCTGCAAGCAGAACATTTTATTTCCCTGTAAAACGCCAGAATTAAGAAGGACTGTATTGTTTTGTATTCCGCTTTCTACACTAGTAACTTTTTTGTACTGTAGTGTTCAGAACAGAGAGAAGACCAACTTTTTATGCAAGGCTTGAGTTTTGTTTTTTATGATCCACAGTTAACTAAGCCAAAGGGCTAGAGACATTTTTATTCTCATTTCTGTAAGTTGTGTCCTGAACTTATTTTTCACTTCCTTAGGCGTTTTTGGAGGAGAGCTGATACTTGTCCAACAAGTACAAGTAGAGTTCCTGTTTTCCAGCATTCATACCAGAGGGATGTAGTATTGAAGCATCCTTGAAAATTCCTCACAAAGAGCTATCTCAAAAGGAGCATCAGAGGACTCAGTTCTACCAGCTGCCTCACCTTACCTGGAATCAGAACTTCAGCAGAGGGAATGAAGACAGTTGCTGTGATTTTATGTTGTAGGTGTGGCCCGTGGAAATGTAGTTGAAAGCAGCCATGTTAAACACAGACCTGTCATCATTTTTACCTATTGCCTCAGAAAGGTCAACTTTAATTCATACGATCTTTCCCCAAAGGATCGTGCATGAGGTACACATTACTTACCCGGGGACCTGGGGGACCTGTATCTCCTCTCTGTCCTTTGAAACCCTACAAAAGAGAATGAAATCAATAATTACCCATTACACTGAAGCATGAAATACTCAGAAAACTGTATACTGAATGTTTGCATAGTAACCTTCGCAATTTTGCCTAAGATTACTGGAGGCTGGTGAGCATGGAGATGTCATGTCCCAGGGAGTGATTAGGAAGGGCAACATTACAGGAAGAGCTTTCTGTAGCTCCTTAGGCTGCAAGACCAAGACTGTAGTGTGTGTATTCCTGGGGTGACCAGGCAATGGATTATTTAACTTTAAATTTCATTGTTCTCATCCTTTCAGATGGTATGTAACAGAACACAAGGACTACAGTTATGATTATGCCTTCTGGTAGAAGGGGTGTCATGAAGTTATATGATTTAACTTCTAGGTAAGGGACCTACTTTTCTCCAAATGTGAAGGATTTAGAAATGCCTGTGTTTGATTTTTGTTGTTTATTTATTTATTTAGTCACAATGCTATGACTATTCTCAGACAGGTCAGCTCTTTGATTATATGGTTGCAACAAAGCCTCCCAGTTACAGTAAAGAGTGACTGGATTGAACCCTTCAGAGCAGCACCTACCGGTAAGCCTCTGGCACCCTCCTGGCCTGGGAGCCCTGGTTCTCCAGGCTTTCCCTATGAGAAACAATAATGCTCATGTTAGTGAGAGTCTCAGGTCCATCTCTCTGCTGTTGGAAACTTCTCACTCTTTTTCCTTAGAAGTAAGATCACTGAGAACTGTGATTGCCTAGGGTCTCTCCAGCAACACCGGAGTCTGAGCATGCAAGGAGGACAGTAGTGACAGACATTTCCATACATACCCCTGCCCGTGCTGTCACAAATGCAGCCCTTGAGGTTCAAAGGCAGCTTACACCTTTGGACTTGTGCGCTTTTATAGTGTTTTAATATTGGAGGGATAAGGCACAGAACTTCATCAATATTTACTCAGCATGTACAAAATTGGTATTTGCACATAGAAACCACACATTTTGACACAAGCACACAACTGCCTCCAGCTGTGGCAACAAGCGCTGCTCCACATACCAGTTGTCCTAAGACTGGGAACTTGGCTCTTCCAGAACCACTAGGTCCCATTTGACAAGTCACAGAAAGAGGATGGTAATGCCAGATACTGGCAGCACATTCTTCATATAACAAACACAGTTGTAAGGAATAACATTCACTGCCCAGTTTATTAACATTTCCTTTTGGCTGACAACTTCATGGCTCAGATTTTTTACCTCAGCAAACACAAGTATAGACTAAATAGAGAAAATAAAATATAAAACCTCAAATCCTGGACAACAGAATTGTCACAGAGCAATCCAGAGAAGGCTTCTTTAAATATACTTGCTCTAAACTTTTAATGCCCCATAATCTGCCTAAAAAATAGATCACTAGGTTTAATGTTACAAGACAACCTTCTTTCTCTGCGATATTTATGGTAGCTGTAAAAGTGGAATCACTAAGTTTTAGTGTATTTATGAAAGCTGTAAAAGTAAAAGAACTCATTTTCTTTTCAAGATTTCTAGTGGCTGACTCTTCTAAATTGCTCAAGACAATATAGTCCTTCTGGTGTTAAAAAAAGACGTACAAACAGGCTCCCTGCCCCCTCTAAGGAGTCCACAGATAGGCAGCTCCAAACATGGTAACTGGATGTAGGCTCTTATTGCCTGAGCAAAACAGTTTTAAATTACATTACCGGTTCCCCAAGAGATCCTGGCTTGCCATCCTTGCCGTCATTCCCAGCAATGCCCTGTAAATTAAATGCAAAACAAGGTATAAGGAAAGAGTCAATAGGGAAGATTGGTGTGTTTTTTGTCAGTGTGAGTTTCACAGTGACAACTCTGTTTCATCATGGCATACTTAAGTTTGCCTAACCCTTAAAAAATACCCTATTTCTATAGCTCAACCATAAACTTCTCCTTGCCACAACACTGTAACAGCATAAACTGTTTCCTCCTCCAATATGGAAAGTCTAAGGGGTTTTCTCCTTTTCAGCAAGGCTAGCACTCCAACAGTCTTAAATCAACATTATAAAACCAGCTGTTAAATCATTATAATGTCATTATCTTCATTCAGCTAGGCTACTTTACGCTATAAAGAGCACTGGATCTGTTCCTATGACAGGTTAAAAAAGCCAAAAATGTATTAATATATTTTCCGGAAGAGAAGAGTCTATGCCCAAGACGCACTTGAACTCGAGTCAGTGCAAAAGGAATTATTTCTACTGTGGATTCAGATAAAGATAGTGTTCCAGTCTATGAATGTTTGTGCCCTTGCTCTAGAGCTATTAGTCGATTTTTGTGCTCTGTATAAAAGTATTTCTTCCAATGAAGAGGCAGATAAGGAACCAACCTAATTCAAGCTGGTAATTAACAATTACACTTATCTTTACAATGATCAAATACAACATCCACACTGTCCTGGAGCAAGGATATAGCATCAAGATGACAGATACCATTACAGATCATGCGAGGCTTTCAAAACACCCCAAAAATGTCACCTCTTTGTTTTACACACCTATGTGTTTATGAACAGTTTAATGTATTGAATTAGAAGGAGCTGAATTGCACTCACTGGAGGTCCAGGCAACCCTGGTGGGCCCTGTGGACCTGGAGGGCCATCTTTACCCTGGAAAGAAAACAGAAACACTGCAGGTCGGACAAGCTCCTCAGATGATTTTATCAGATGAAGACTTATCAAATGTAGAGTTTGACAAGGGACAACTGTGAGAAGCTGGTCTTGTAGTTCATGTCACACAGTATATGAGGTTTCCTTGAATTCCTTCTAGTTCAATCTGGAGGGCTTTCTTTACACATAAACATCTAGTATTAGTTATAAGTTGTTACAGTGGAGAAACCACTGAAAATCATTGATGATTTTTTTCTGAAATTTGATTATATTTAGTCCTTAAATTCCTGCATGATGTGTCCAGTCAGGAAGTAGAAGATCAATATTTTATACCTATTAAATGAAAAGCACCTTGCTGACAGTCCCAACAAATCCCCTTACTCTACAGGACTGGACAATAGCATCCCAGGTCCTTCACAGTGTCTCAACCTTGATCATCCATTTGAGGGGCATTTCAACCAGCCTGTCCATGTAGTCTCTCGCCTCTCTGCTAAGAGTGCTCACTGATTTCATAATAGCCATCAGAAGGACCATCACTGTTCACTTATGATGAAGTTCAGGTTGAAATGGTTCTGCAAAAGGCACCTTGCTCAGTAGGAAACTCTTGTCTAGAAATTAATCACAGAATTAGAGAGTCTTATACCATTCCAGATCAACAGCAAGCATTACTCAGGGAAGGTTCATTTTTTCCTTTTCAGCCTAAAGCTAGCATCAATCAGATTACCTGTCTCTCCCAGGGTTTTTTGATGCATTACCATAAAGTATCATCTGAACATCCTTCAAATGAAACAACAGTAGCAAAATTCTTCATGCACTTATCAAAGGTTACATCTGTACTAGTACTGTCAGTGGTGGCAGGGAATGGTATCAGGTCCTGGCACCTGAGCAGTCTGTGCTGTGACATCTTTCAACAGGTTTCTGATTTCATTTTGACAATCCCCATGCACAGTTCAGGTGTTAGCCTGGGTCCTGAAGCATCCTAACAGATTTAGTCATCCTGTTCTAGAGGCTAAGAGATATTAATAGCAAGGACAGACAGACAAGAAGAAGAAAAACCTCCTTAGATGCCCCATGGACTGAATTACGCTCCAGCTAATTTGGAATTTCATTTGGTGAGTAAATAAAATTGAAAGAACAGAGTAATCTGTGGTTATTTGCAGAGATCCTACTTGCAGGTGTAGAGTTGATTCAAGATGAATATTTTGGGGAGCTTTCAAAGGACATTACATGAGTTCCAGCTCAGCTTTACTTCACAGAGCTAAATATAAGTAAAGATGGTGGTGAAACACACAGTTTAGTGCTTACTATGTCTCCTGGGTTTCCTGCTGGTCCTATTGGTCCAGGTGCTCCATCCTGTCCCTAAACAAAATAAAGTAGAAACAATGTGAGTGATTAACGCATTTTGTACATTTGTCAACACACTCTCTGCCACAGCTGGCAGCACTGAAGTTTTCTCCAGTCACTCAGTTCAGCATTCATTCCATTATTTTGTCATTCATCACAGAAAAGCAGTGCCAACCTCTGCATTCAATCAGCCTCTAAAGCCAGAAATATTCAGATATTTGAGTTTGGTCCTGGCCCTTCCTTCTGAAAATAGGGGACAAATAGGAAAAAGCCAATCTTGTGACAAAAATAACTCTGAAGAACAGAAATTATGGGAGCAGTTTGAAGCACACTCTGTGGCAAGTAAACTCCCGGAGCCGTGAGTCAATGCAGACAGAGGAAAAAGTCAGCAAAATTTAAAGGAAAAAATATCTAGAGGAACATCACATTTTGCTCTGCTTTGACAGGTTCAGTTTTACTTAGCACAATTCGTTTGACTATAAGTCTATTCAGAGGGTCTCATAGGACAGTTTTAAGAGTTTTAATCCTACTGGAATGGTCCTATGGCTATAGCTGTATGAGGTTAACACAGACATAGTAAATGTGTCTTTAGATTCTCCTAAAATAATGCTCACAGGAGCACAAATGACCCACAAAGCAAGTCCCTGTATTGTTCCAGGGGCAAAGCATTCATCATTCTTTAGGCACTTCTATCACCTGAAAACATAATTATAATCTAATCCTTTTATCTGGTACCTCCTGCCATTTAGTCAATGCAATGTAAATCCAGGTTTGAAGAGACTTTACTGATCCCCAGAACAGACAAAGGCTGCACACGCTCAGCATGGCAGAGCCAAACTGCACTGTAAGCAGCAATATGAGTAGTGATGACTGTGGGCAAAGAAAGGTGGTTTGGAAAGAAAAGTCCTTCACTCGGGAACAGTCCCAGTTCTTGGAGGGTGTAAGTGGTGATATCACAAAGAGGCGAGCCAAGTTATTTCAGCCCTGCTTCTGCACTGTCACCCCTTTCTAAATACAAAGAAGCATAATTGTATTTGCGGAGAGAGTAGATCTAGGAGTTAGGAGGACTGTGACAGAGAGGGACATGTGTAAAAGGCTTTTTAATTCAAAAGTAACCCACTGGATATGAAAATTTGAGAAAATCCAATCTTATACCACTGTGTAAAATTGAGAACTAAAATATTCTTAGATCTGCTGGTTCTAGACTCACAAAGTATTCCACATACAAAAAAAAAAAAAACCACCTATACACAAACTGCCAAGTAGTCTCTGCGGAAGAGTTTTCATCATCATTGTCTTGTATAAAGAGAGTGACTGAAGTGCAGTGTCAGTTTACAGAGTGAGTTGAAACAATCAGTGAAAAGCGGCCAGTGTATTAAATAGCAATTATCATGAGTGGGGAACTCTATGACACTCAGGGGACCATTAGGAACCCACTGGAAAATGCAAATGCAATGCACAGACAGATGGGAATGGTCCTTTCTTCCACATGGAGCTTGCAACAACCCTTATTAGTAAGGAAAATACAGGACTATCTTTGCAACAGAGGAACTTACAGGTGGACCAGGGTTTCCAGGAGCCCCAGAGAAGCCGGGCATTCCAGGGTGGCCCTGCAGAATGAAAAGACAAACTTTCTTTACTCATTATTCACAGATCTAGTTGTATAAAAGTTAACTGGTGATTGAACATTGTGAGGTAACATCACAGAGAGCTGGTTATAAGGAAATAAAGAACCCTGGCTTTTTAAAACAAAACCTTGGTTTTCAAAGCATGCACTTCAGAAATAAAAAGTTAAATTTAAGGTGTACTTTTTCTAATGTGTACTTCAGACTATGCTAATGGAAGATAAGAACAGATTTTGTAGAATTGTACAAGGCAGGAGATCAGGCAGAAAACCAAACCTGTTTAAAATTTTCTACAAATATAATTGAAGAGGTGTTGATTTATGCCTTAAACTATTGACTCAGCCCTCGGCAAAATAAACTGTAGAAGTAATTCACATCATTCCCCTCTTTCCTGTGGCATCTCAGTCCCGCCTAAAAGTGGTCATCCTTGCATTCATCTTCTAAGACAAGTAGAAACACTGGCTTTTTTGACCCAAAGACTGACCTCCCGGATCTCATCTAGGCATTAGCTGGGGAAATTACTAAAGGTTGGGCAATATAGAGAACTGAATGTATCCAATCTATAGGTGAGGAAACAGATCATAGGGGAAGATATTGGAGATGGGGACGGAAGACTGTGGAGGACTGCTACAGTCCCACTCTTCAGCATATCCCACTCATGGTTTATCTGTGATGAAGAGTTCTCATCTTCCTCCTCTGCCTCTGAGAAGGGTATTCCTCTACAGACATCATAGGAGCTATTGATGAAGGAACAATCACAATCACAGCACTGTTGGAAAGCACACTGTTTTTACCTGTCCACCTTTTTCTCCTGCATCCCCAGTCATACCACGGTCTCCTTTAGCACCCTGATAATGAAGAAAAAAAGCTGTTGAAAGTCACTTAGATTCTGTATTGTATCAACTTTTTCACCTATTTCATAAAGCACTTGGACATCTGAGCATAAAACTCCTAAATTAGGACTGAATCCTGTTTGCCCTCCTCTTAAATTATTCCCTAGATTTTTGCTAACAGTGTTGGAGTCAGGAATATATGTGAAGAATGTTTTTTTAGCAAACCCAGCATAGCCCTTTTTTTTATGTTGTAGCTTCATGGACATGAAGAGGGCTTACACATCCTTACAAAGTAGACGGGTTGTAAGCTTTACTAAATCAGATCTTGGTAAGGAATCATCTGGCCCAACAAAAGCATCCACAGTATGAGCCAGTAATCTCCTTTCCCTTCAGGGACAGAAGCAATAAAAACGGCATTTCTAAGGTGCAGTCAGAAAATTAATACCCAGAAATTTCACCCCCCTTTGTCTTTCTCTCCGAGTGACAACAGAACAGAGGCAGCTAAGTCAAATGTAGATGTCTATTACCAATGCTTAAAGCAAGGTAAGATGACTCTCACACAGTGAAAAATATTGAGACGATGGTGAACAAATTATGAACAATGCACAGAACATTAATGAATTGCTGGTCATGGAAATAATACCATGGTTTACTACATGAGGGCTAGGAGACAAGTGGAGGAGGGATGGCTGCTATTTATTAATTAAAAGCAACTTAATTCATATTGCCAGAAGGCATGAAGCTGCTCGTGGCCAAAGACCTGCAGTTCTATTGCTCTGTTTCAGAATGGGACCTAATACTAATTTGGATGGTGTTGGTAAGGACAGCATACTACATTTTCGAAAGTGCAGAGCTCTTTGGGTCTTTCACTGTGAGCTGATATAGGGAACTAACTGCTTTGCAATTTCTTAACAATACTGTTTGCCTTGAATGTTCTTTTGAAACTTGTTTATTAGAGACTGGTGCCTAAGCTTATTGGGGACTGGTATTCGTCAAGGACTGTATGTTAGACACAGGGGGAGATAACAAGAATAACGGTGTCAGCTTGACCATAAAACTGGTTAAAATGCTGCTGAGATCACTGAGTATGAAGAGAGCATGCATGAATGACTAAAGTTCATCTAAAGGACAAAAGAAAGGGAAGATAAGACCCCGGAAGAAGTACATTACCACCAGAGACAGATCTGAGTCTGCGTAAAATAACCCCACCTCGATTATGCATATGTACGTTTGTCTTCGGTAATCCCATGAATATGTATACCTCCACTACATAAATTTTTGGCAAAGTGTGCTGTTGGTGTATAGGCTAGGAGGAACGATCCCCCTTGCACCCAGCGCTGCAATAAACATACCTGCTTTATAATTCTTTGTGAGTTGTAAAGTTTGTTTCTGCGCTTCAGAGTATCTTCCCATCGTATTTAGAAAAGTCACAAAGACTGTCTTTGCATCTGAATCTTCTTAGGGGTATTACAATATTTTCTTTTAACATTTTCAAACTCCGTGTATATGCCTTTTTACTGAACACAGCTTAGGCTATTTCTCAGTTACTCGATTTTGGTCTATGCACATGTACAGTTTTAAATTGGTCCCATTACTTCACCTAAACATTCAATCTTGCTGCCCAAATCTCTGCTTTCTCATAGCATATAAGAAAGCAGCAGATGTAGTATGTCTCAGACTACTTGGCATTTCTGCCAGTTATTGTCTTTATGGGCTATTAATTCTGTAATAAATTTTATCCTGGAGCATATTTTCATTCTGATCAACCCTACATTTACTTTTGAGACTCTACTGCTCTCCCCACCACACTTTTAATTGCAAGATATAAAATTAATTAATGAATCTCTATTAGCTTGTCTTACACTCTAATAAATGCAAATATGAAGTTGTTAAAATAGCAGAAGCTATTTTAGGCAGTAGGTCAGTAACACAGGGAAGTCTGGAAGAAACTGTGGTCCATCACGAAATCACCTTATCTCTCCCTCCATTGATTTATTTTTGTCACATTAGGCAGTTGTAAAGGTTTTGATTGTGATGAGACACTGGCATTTTGAGCAGACCGATGGCAAACCTCTTCATCGGAAATGCTTGAAATGTGACATTATTTGAATCTTTTAGACACTGGAATTTTTATGTTGGCCTTTGTCCCTAGATTTTTATGCAGAAGCATATAGCTGAAACAAGTTCTTCCTATAGCATGTTTCAGGAAACATTCAGAGTCTGTGGATAAAACCACCATGCCAGATAGTATATATGGAGTCCAGCAGCTCATTGCATCACCCTTAATTTAAGTGATTAAAGCATATAAGATTCAAAGAGGAGATGAAAAGGCAGGGTGGCTACTGCTGAGGCTTTAATTTCTTCCTCACCTGATTTGGATTGAAATTTTCTCTCAAGTCCTTATCTGTCACTAAAACACCAATGTAATGAAATTCAATACCAAAAATCAGACTCTTCACTTGTGTGTGTGTACATGTCTGTGTGTGAACAAAGGGGTGGCAGGAGACACTATTTAAGTGAAACAGTGTTTATGTGGGGATCTGTGCATGTGGCACTCCAGTGAATTGGCAGTACAAGGCTGACTCTACATGCCAGTCCTACCTCTTTACAAAAAGATGGACCCCACTAAGATCCTGCTTCAGCCGGTGTAGTAACTAGGCACGAATAAGTTTTAATTAGACATCTGAAGAAAACCAACCAACCTTTGGGCCATCCAGTCCAGGTGGACCTACAGGACCTCTGGGACCAGCATTCCCCTGCAATGCAGAAGAGGTAGAGGTAAACACTAGTTTACTCCATTGACTCCAAAGACATCTAAAAAAGATTCAGTAGGTTGTTGACAAAAAAAAACAAAACATAAAAATCAACCATCTATAAATATTATAAGAAAAACAAGGTTACACCACATCCAAGGTATGGTGACTTCCCCAGCTCTCTTACCATTTTCCCATCATGGCCATCTCTACCTGGTGGTCCGCGGAGACCTTTATCACCTTTGAAACCTGGGATGCCTGGCAGTCCTGGTGGGCCAGGAGGGCATTCACTGCACACGTCCTAGGAAAGAACATGGAAAAATAAATTAGCAATAGTCTGAAGGCACTTATCAGACCCTACAGACACCCATTATGAATTCAGCAGTGTAGTACTAGTACAATATGCAGGCCTTTGCAATTTGAAGACACTGAGTAGGATCAGGATTACTTTGCCTTACGGAACTGAAATGAGGGCAGTGTGGAGCAGAGCAGGGGTCAGCAAGTGAGCTCACACATGCTCTCATGGGGAGTTTCCTATCAATTCTGGGTGAACAGGTCCTAACTGATCATCCAGGATCAAGAAACTAAGGAAAAGCCTTCCTTAATGGGGAGGTCAGAGAGCTGAAAAGCAAGACTACCAAGAACAACCTTGTTTTGAAGCTACAAGACTACTAGAAAATTGTGTCAACACCAATCTAAAAAGATCTGGGTTACTTCTCAGAGGGCACATGGCGAGGGAAAACCCAGGTGCATCACAATGCCAGAAAGGGTGTTCTGCAAGGGAACCTATTCAGCAGCTAACAAGACCAAGGAGAACTCATCCAGTGGAGTTTGTGAAGACCAAGTGAATGTCACAGTGTTCTGGCAAAATTCTCTCATGAAGAATTACTACTTCCCTCTTTACAAAACTCTTTCAAGCATCATCTCAGTAGTCTTTACATATCCGATATCCTCAGGAAATGAAATACCATGGGTATGACATTTCCATTTCAGAGTTTCAGAGGCAGACTCTCTTCATCAAAATGGGAGTGACTCCTGCCTTTAAGAGACAGTGTAGCACAACAGACAGATCATCAGGCCAAGAGTTAGAAGACCTTACTCCAATGACCAATTCTGTCAATGATCCATTGCAAAATTGCAGGATAAACTTCCTTTCTAAGTTTAGTCCCTACAAGCAATTTATATACTTACGATATAAGTGCTTGAGAAACACCCAGAACAATAAAGCTCTAATTTCATCTGGGATTTCAAGGTGCTGCTTTATATAGATCTGTACCAAGTGTGGAGTGAAAAAAATGCCAAGCAGAAAGAATATGCAAGGCATATGTGTGTTTAACCATAACTTAATGAAAGGAAGAAAACAAAGGAATATCAAAATGATATCCTGTACCCAAGAATCAGTCTCTTGATATTGTCCTGACCAGAAATCCCAAACAATATCATACAATGAAATATCCAGAAAAAAACTTGGCTCCATAAGAAAGTCAGCTCTTCAATGAAGGCATTTCACAGTAACAATCTTAAAAGGGTCACGTTGTCAACAGTATTGCTAAAAAAGGGTAATTTTTTAGTTTCTTATAATGACTAAGAAAGGATTTCTTGCTGTGTCCCAAGACTGCTTAAAAATCTCCCAATTCAGCCTATGTAAATCTGTAAAGATTTTGCAGTCAACACCTATCAAATACTGACTTATTTCCCAGACAACTCTCTATATGCAGAATAAAAGCAGACAGACAGATCATCACTTTTGAAACATGGCTGCCTCTGGGGTTAATTACCTGACTCCTTTCAGATGCACTATGCAAACTGACTTTTCACCCACAGTTCAAAACTATTCCAGTCACTGTTGAAGGTATATGTGAAAAATCAGACATTTTACTAAAATGGTTTCCATTTTCTGGTTTAGGTAGTACAATTTGACAATGTTTTTTTCTCCTTGGGAATGCATGCCTCATAAAGAGCTGAAAAAGTCTCAGAGCTTTGTAATACACCATATTATAAAGAACTTTGTAGGTCATTTCACTGCTGGGGATGGTCAAGAGGCATTGGATTTTGATCTCCAGCATGCACTCTAGTGTTCCAATAGAAGTGAAAGTAGGAGACCTGCAAGTTTCAAGCTTTGACAGAGTGTTTCAAGGCACCTTTTTCACTTGTAGCTCAGATACTTTCCTATCACAGAGTGTTAGTGAGGTCTGAATCAAACATACAGATAAATTTGCACCATCACCAAAGGTTGATTACCTTTACTAAAAGATTTATGTCCTCTGGAGAGAGCAGGGGTGAGGAACCCTGTGGAATGAGAAATTCATTATCTCAGGCAATTTTAAAAGGCATCAAGATATAAGAAGTTTTTCCTGAACGTGCTTAGGGACTTTCATTGGTTTCCCTTGCCCTGACTAGGACTCACTGGGCCAAATACATACTTCCTGCCCTACATTATCAATGTACTTCATCACACCTTAAATCAGTTCTTGCTGAGGGTACTGTATAGTGGCACTAAGAAAGTACCTTTAAAATTTTGGATTTTATTTACATGTAGGATATCCAGTTATTTTCATACTGTTCCAAAGCCATCATAGATATTTTTATCATAACTCCTTAGTGGTTCTTAGTGTTTTTCCAGTTGCTCTGCTGGGAAGAGTAGCAGTGGAAATGCATTGAAGTGCACTTCTGAGGCAAGGTGTACAGGTGGAAACCCAGTTAGAAGGAAGATGTAATATAGAAGTGAAGTTACATACTGGTTTTCCAGGAGGTCCTCTTTCCCCTGGATTTCCAGGTAGACCCTACAGATCAAGAGAAATAAAAAAAAATGTGAAATTATCATAAAATAACCTCCTTGGTTGCTCCCACATTCTGCTGATGGCTCTGGACTAACATACATTTTATTTTCTGCCACTGAGCACCACTGCTCCTTGCATGTGACAAACAGTAAACTCCTTTAAATACCTGCAACTTTAATAACCTCTGAACCCCTTCTAAATCTCACTTATCTACCATGTGACCTGGTTAAATTCATCTGAGTCACACAAAGAATGAAATTCCTTTAGCTTGTCTTCTGGCCACAGGAAACACTTTGTACTGCAGTAGTGTGAAAGATGAAACTTTAAATCCCTGTAGACACCTACAAAATCAAGATGTTGCTTTGCATGAGCCTGCAAACAGGTCCCTTGCATCTGAAATAGCAATGAACCTGTTTGTTTGTTTGGGGGGGGTATCGGTATCAGTTTTCATTATATGAAGGCATAGAAATGCTCAGCATCCTTAGCAACGGGCATCTCTTGCCTGGCATTAGCAAGTCATTAGTTTGTTAAAAAAAAACAAAACAAAACAAAACAAAAAAAAAAAAAAAAAAAAAACCAAACCAAAAAACAACAAACAAAACAAAACAAAAAATTATTTTTGAATCTTTGCACAAAATAATGGTCACATGAGAAAGTGAATCTTTTGAACATGACAGTTTGTCACTGTCCAGATGGTGACAGAAATCTGCATTGCAAGGAGCCTTGCAGTGGTGTTTTAAGTTGGATTGGGTGAGATTGCCCCAAACTATTCTCCACTGAATTCCTGTATCCAGCTGGCCTGTCACCCTGTGTCATCACTCAAGAATATGCATTTTCTATCCATATTGAGTACCTTAAAAAACATAAAAAATATCTTCTATCTAACCACATACAAAAGGCTGTCCTATGTGACCATTTTTGCATCTGCAGGAACAGTTTCTACTGACCATTTAAAAACATCTTATCTGTGTTCAGTTTTGTTGATTCTGCAGCTGGACCCACCTGAATAGGTCTCTGGGATGGTGCCAGATTCCCCACCCAGGATGTTAATCAACACACTGAAGATACAAGCAATGGCTTTCAATCAGTCTAGGGTCAACAAGGGCTACCTAGGGGACTCTCTAAGACTAACTAAAATTTCCACCTGGAAAGCTCCTTTAAAAATTGGTCAAATGTTTTGCCAGGAAGGGAACTAAGCATTTTGTCAATCACCTTGTCTCAGGTTGGTCCGTGTTCTCCAGTCAGTTTGCTCTATTATTTATGCAGACAACCAGATAGGGAGTTATTTGGCTGCCTGGGGTTTAATGACTTAAGTGCACTGTGTGCACACAGGCAGTTGTGATACCCTGCTACACCATAATTATAGCTATAGATCAAACTTGAATTGCATCCTTACATTTCATTTAAAAGTTAAATCCTGTACCTCTTGCTAGAGGAGAGATAAAATGGGAAACTATATTGATTGCTTTTTTTTTTTCTATATCCACATTAAACACTTCTAGGTGAACAACAAACCTTCAGTTACCTTTGCTTTCTAAGAGATAAATATTAAACATGAACTGAAGTGGAGCTAAAGTGAAGTAGTTCAGTAGTTCTGAAGTCCATAGATGAAAGCTTGATTCCTAAGGAACTAAACCTCCTCCAGGTGAGAACCAAGAAAAGTTAAGGTGTGAAGGAGATTCCTAGCTCATAATTCCCCACAATTGACGTTCTGGGGAATTGAGTAAATATAAGGAAACATTATAACCATTTATAGTTTTGCTTCTTCCACAGAGCAGCAATGTGAATGTAGGATGTTCCCTATGTTCCTTCTCTTTCACCGATGCTGTCAGGTCATGCTTTTGTCATCCACTTCACTGTGGTTCCCAAACACTTCTGGAAGTGGGAAGAAGATTGCCTAAATAACAATTACACAGATCCTATATTCCCAGACCTACTTTGTTCAGGAAGACTCACACAGCACTTGCTTTAAAGAGTGTGATGCAAAGCAAGGACGTGAACCATGAGAATCATCCTGGATCAGAAAGCAACACAAAAAAGACAATTCAGAAATGTCTTTCATGCTGAGTTTTAACATAGCTATAAAAAACTATTTTTACTATAGGGCTAGCTAACAGCCTTTTGCTTAGGGATCTGAAACATGACATGGTATTAGCAGTGGAATTAGAGCATTTGAAGAAGATTTATTTAAAGAAGAATATAGAAAAATACTTCTTAGTTATGAGAAAAGACACACAAGAAGGGAGTGACTAAAATTGAAATCCTGGGAAAATTTTAAGCATGGCTGTGATATCTACATGATATCAGATTGTCTTGAGACAAAAAGGGATGGACCTATTTTCTTGAATGCTGTATGATGTGAAGCTGATGTTGTCTTCAATAGAGTGCAACCACTGCATCCCTAGAAAACATCAAACATTTTAAAAGTACAAGACTGCAAAAAGAGAGTATCCTTTGAAGAATGCTTGTCCGAGCTGAAGTGAACAAACCAGATGTAAGATGATGGCACTTCAGCATGTTGCATTATCAGAGTCCAAAGTAGAGGAAAGATTGCTGGACTATAGAGGCCTGAAGTTAGAAAAAGCTAACAAGGGCCAGGCTGGAAACATTGCTCAGAGCAGAATGAAAATACTAGAAGGAAGGTATGGAGGCTATAACTGTATCTGAGAAGCTGACTAACAGTGGAAAAAACTGGAAAACAGAAAGCCAGAAGATAAAAAAGAAAGAGCTCAAAATAGTCTGCCCAAAAACCTGCATGGCACTGAAAAGAAATGCTGCTAGTGCGATGTGGGGACATGCACAGACCCAAATAACAACCAGTGTTGGAAAGCTCATAAAGTTTGAATACCTTCAGGAGTTTGCAGCCAACAGCAACTGGCACAATGCAGAATATCCAGCTGGTGGTACAGCATATCAGTGCAGGAAAAAGATGTCAGCGATGAGGAGGTATGATACACAGGATCCAGAGCATTCTATTGGTCTGCAAAATCTGACACACCAGAATGGTCTCTATCTGGGAATTGATGGAAACTGTGCAGATGACATGATGAAAATTGATGCTCAGGTAAGTGATGTACATAAAAATGAAAGAAAGTGTATAAGGAAACCAGTCACACAGGCTTATAGTGACATAGTTCTATTATAAGACTGAAAAGTAAACTTGAAATGCAATAGCTTAAATAGGTTATAAGTCTCAGAAATAAAAAGCCAATTAGAGGTTTAATAAGTGCACTCTGGTTTGGGGTGTATGTACCCTAAAACAAACACAAAGGCTTCTTGGAACTGTCCTTCTAACCATATGGGAAAATCGACCCCAGAACAGAAGGCTCTGCTTTTCAGATCTGATGGCAGCAATTTATGCATCCACAAAGTTTTTGTAATTATGAAAATAAATGCAGGGGAAGATTAACTTCACACTAATACTGGAACTTAGTTATCATAAATAATTAACATAATTAAAAGTGATTAATTCAATGTTTATGTTAATTAAAATTATCATAATCAAAATACAGAAAGAGCCTATTAAATGGGTGCCCTCAGTGGTAATAGTAGGACAAGAAAATGTCTCATTCAGACTGTTTTCTAACTTTAGGGAACTAAATAAGTATTTTGAAAAGAAACATTTTATCTCTCAGCAGGCAGACAGAGGAGAGGAGATGCTTCCTGAAAAATGTGTAGGCTAAAGGTATTTGGTCAGAGAGCATTTGCTCCTTTAGGGTTATCTGGTCAAAGACCTTTTTCAATGCAACAGGAAAAATAAGGAGGAATCCATAAATAAGAACATACAGAGACACAAACCTGACCAACAGATAAGGGAGGCAGTGATGGGAACCAAACCTGGACAGTCACAGTAATTGATGAAGGCATATGGGAGTGTGAGAAGGCTTATTCCAGCATGGTTATCTGATCAGAACCTTGTCAATTTGGAAACTAAGTGAAAAGGAGTAAATCGGAAACAAAATATACCAAGACACAGATCTAACAAGAAACAAACCTGGGCACTCACACTAATTGATGGGCTACCATGAAACCACAGGCTGCACTTCCAGGAAGATCAACCTGGACTTTGCAAGTGATAAGACTGTAAACCAGGCAGGGGGGACCCTGAACTGATAAGGGTGCAGGAACTGATACAGCTGTGGAGATGCATGAGGGGATGTGCAGGGGAAGGGGGAGCAGAGAGGAACAAACAGAATAGTAGACAGAAAAGGGTATAAAAGGGGCCGGTCGTGTAAAACACGGCTGGTCAGTGCATTTGTCTGGCTGAGTCCTGTACCTGATCAGCAGGGTTTGTCCTATCATCTTATATCTTCATATTAAACCTTTTCTTAGCTCTCTCTCTGTACAATGACTATGTGTGCTGCAAGGACTAAGTGCCAGCTACTGGTGAGACCTGTATGTGCGTGTGAGTGAAAACTGGTGCCAGCTACTGGAGTCAGACTGGGGGTGTAGGCTCCCCAGACTCTGTTGTCAGCTACTAGAGTCAGTGCAGGGGTCTTTAGCCTCCAGCCACTTCTCAGGTGGGAATGGTGTGTGTTCCCAAACACACCTATTGGGGGAACCATCATGAGTCCTGTTACGGAATAAATTAGTCCTACTATAGGGGGGAAAAAAAGACCACAAAAAAATCTAGAGAAAGCACTTCTCAGGCTTTAAGAATTGGAGCTTTAGTCAGTAAAAAAAAAAAAAAAAAAAAAAAAAATGCAAATATAAAGACAAGAAAATAATGTATATGGGATAAGACAACATATTCCAGCTTCATCCCAGAAAAAGAGAATCTGTAGAGACTTACGGACATAGTGAACTGTAGAGGACAAACACCAAGCCTTTTGCTAAGAGAAACAGAACAAAGCCAAAACAGCACAACTGTGCTGTAAACCTAGACAAGTATTTTCAGAACCTAAATTTTAATTAAATAATACACTGTCCTAGATCTACTGATATTTGATTGAGTTGCCAACAGATGTTTCAAAAGGTGACCTTTGACAGTGTTATTGCAAAAAAATATGGTGCATGCTTTAGGGCATAAAAAGAAGCTGTAGTGTAGTCATGTAAAAAAAACAATCTATTCACCTATGGGAGATAATTCTGGACAAAGCTATTGCAAAAGAAGCATTGACTCTTCCACCTCCCCAAATACAACTGTAAATCTGATTTGTAGTATCAGGGAATACAAGAACTTATAGCAGACACTTCCAAGAGCATGATGAGTCCGCAACTGGAAAAAATAATGCAGAGAATAAAATAATGTATGTAAATATGTTTTAAAATAATTATTCAGTTAGAGAAGAAAACATGGAATAGATTTGCAAAGGATAAAGTAAAAACCATGATGTTGAGGTAAGTCACTAAGGCTATTGCCACTGAATGGCTTGGGAGTTGCATGACAAATTTATATTAGCAATTCAAATCAGAGCTTTCCTAACTGATGACATACTATTTAAACACAACAGAGTACAAAAATGGACATGCTTCAAAGAGTACAGGAATACTACATTGATATACAAGAGTGCAAAATCAGATGAAAAATCCTTTGTACTAATCATAAATGAAAGTGGAGATCAAGAAACTACAAATGCATGATCTTTTCAAAATAGATATCCCTGTTGTTACACCAAGAAGTGTTGGAATGTGTCCCATAGTTACATTTACACTTCCTGAAACATAGGTAGAATTGCTTAACAGGTGATCAAACAGAATACAGAGAGCTCCTAGAAGTCATCTGAGTGTAATTAAAACTGCTAGTGCAATAGATTGTTTTAGAAGTATCATAAGGAACGGTTCTGTTTGGGTAATTTTCTATGCTGAAAAGGAAAGATGTAAAGACAGTAGTACTGCCTCTCCAAGAGCTGACCAGTCAATGATGATCTGTGTATATCCAGAAAGATTCAGAGGCTCTGGCACTCTCCTCACACAATTGTAACAGCACAGTTCTTTCACACTTGTAATAAACCCATCTACTGAATCTCCTGTTTAAAACCTGTTGATTAAAAATCTCAAACATCTGATACAAGGTGAGGAGATCTAGGGGCAGTAATCAGGACACAATCAATGCTGAACCTATGGCTGTTCAGGGACATGAGGTCATATAGGCAAAGGATCATTTCTACTGTCATGGGCTGTGGAGAAATACCCTGGCTATAATCACTTGTCATGTGACAAAGGTGGGAAGTAAACTAGATTTTCTTCTCCAAACACTCCAGGAGGAAAGGTGATCCATCCCATGGGAAAGTACAACCTTTAGGCCAGCTGATGTATGTCAATAAAGCCACACTAGGGTTGAAAATCACTTGCAATGGACTTTGTTAAAACTGATACCCATTTCAGACATGGCAGCATCATAAAGCAATGCTGAGGAGAGTTACAGAAGGCCACTGCCCCCCTCCCCACAACATTCCTTCAACAGGCACATATCCAAAGATCAAGCCTTTCAAAGTCTTCAGAGCCTCCTTGCTGATTTTCCTCCAGGACTGGTTTCCCCGTCACAGAGTTGGCTGACCATCAAAGAAAAAAATCGCTCCTCTTTCTGATTAAACACTGCAACAAAGCCAGGCAGTGAGAGGGATCAGCTTTCCAGCTGGGAGTCTGCCACAGTTCTTTCTATCCCTCGGCTCCATGACTCACCCACTGAGACAGCAGGAGTGAGGATAGCACACCAAGAGGTTAAAATGTCATCTCTCCTGCACAGTAGTAGCAGCAAAATGAACTCACAAAGAGCTTTCTAACAGCTTTGGCCCTGTTTTCATAGAAATACTGCAGGTTACTTATCTCAGCAGCTTCTGAGAAGCTCCTAGACAGCTTAACAATTATCCTTTTCCACTGTGGGATCACTCCCCAGTGTATGCTGCCAAGTATCTTCTCCAGTGTAATTTAAAAATGGCTCAGTGGTAAAGTCCACCACTTTCCTTGAGATAACCATCCTTAGCCTAACAACTTTCCCCCTGACATCTTAGATTGTAAGAGCTCCACTCATGTGAATCATCTACTTTGCACCATCCTAGTAACACTCAATTACTGTGGTTGAGTATGAGCACAGTTTTAAGGGAAATTAGATTCGAGCATTGGTAAATTTCCTGAGCACTTACACTTTTATTTTACTTACATCCTGGCCAGGAGGCCCCTGTGGCCCAGGGATACCAGGTACACCACGGGGACCCTGGTAGGGGAAGAACAGACAAACCCAATAATGCGAACATTACTTATGAGGCACTTCTTAGCTGAAGGGAAAAAATTCTCAAAAAATAACTAGCAGTTAAACAACTATGAGAGAGTTTAAGAAAAAAAAAAAAAAAAAGAAATCTCACATTGAACTATCACAGTGACAGTCATTTCTGTGCCTCAAGGGACTTTACATGCATCACAAAAGTCAAGTCACTCATACCTTGACTAGAAAGGTAATAATCTTTATAGGAGGCAATTTTATGAACAGGGAGAAAATATGACTGAGCACATGACTGTAGAGAAGAAAATCCAGCTCCACAGTGCCAAGGTAGCACACTGGATATGACTGGCTGTCATGCTGGAAATTCATGCCCGTGTATAATGACACCACAATACACAGTTATTTGTTACACACCAATAGATCTCATCCTTGTAAAATTCCATGTCGAGGAACAAAGTGTTGAATACTGAAATGCAGGTTTTTCTATTAGATTTAAGTAAGAAAAATGCTTAAAAATAGTTTATTTTAAACCTCTGAGGCCTTGTCTATAAGGCATAGCAGTGTACCTTGAATTATGTACCTTGAAATAGTTTCTTTGAATGTAAGGTTAAACATGTGACTCATTTTTTCTTTTGTAGAACTACTGACAATTGTCACCATGACAAGATTCTTGATTAACTCTTTCTCACAACTCAATATAGCAGACAGATGGTAATGCACAAGAGAAGTCCCCTTTGGAGGGTCAGCCACCCTCTGGCCCTACTATCCTTGGGCAAAAAGAAACAAATTAAACATGCCATCATGAAATCACAATTGTGTAGGAACACAAGTAATGTGGTTGTGCCCTCCCCATAAAATCCGGGTGTAGTTAGAAAGACATACTGTACCAATGACCCTTTGTCTCCTGGTGGTCCCATAGGGCCCTGCAAACAGAAAAAAAAAACAGCAATGAAAACATTTAAAATTAACACCTCTCCTTGGCTGATCAGAGCAGGTCCTAAAGCACCAAGATAACAAAAATTAGAGAAAGAGTGAGGAAAAGGCGAAAGTCTGACAGGCTACTCACACAAACAGTGCTGGAGTGTGCAATACAGCAGAATGCTTAGGGGAAGTTTCAAAGGCAGACTAAGGAAGAAATTGTGGATCATGGAGGAAAAAGTGTGAAAAAAAATGAGAGAAAAAGGGACTAAAGGAGTCAACTGTATGGTAACATGGTGCTTGCCTGACTGAGCCCTGCACTTCATCATCACAGTCATAGAATCATAGAATATCTCAAGTTGGAAGGGACCCATAAGGATCATTGAGTCCAACTCTCTCCTCCTTGCAGGACTACCTACAACTAAACTACATGACTAAGAGCACAGTCTAGATGCTCCTTGATCTCTGACAGACTTGGTGCTGTGATCAATTCCCTGGGGAGCCTGTTCAGTGACCAACCACCTTCTCAGTGAAGACACTTTTCCTAGTGTCCCATCTGAACTTCCCCTGATGCAGCTTCATCCCATTTCCTTGTGTCTTATTGCTGGTCACCAGAGAGAGGAGGTCGGCACCTCCCCCTCCGCTGTCCCCCTTGAGGAAGTTGTAGACTGTGATGAGGTCACTCCTCAGCTTTCTCTCCTCCAAGCTGAACAAGCCAAGTGATCTCAGCTGCTCCTCCTAAGTCTTGTCCTTGAGGTCTTTCATCATCTTCATCACTCTCCTCTGGCCACACTCTAATAGCCCGATGTCCTTCTTATATTGAGGCACCCAAAACGGCACAAGTACTTGAGGTGTGGCTGCACCAATGTGATGTAGGGTGGGACAGTCACTTCCCTTGACTGGCTAGCTGTGCTGTGCTTGATGCACTCCAGGACACGGTTGGCCCTTTTGGCTTCCAGGGCACACTGTTGACTAATATTCAACTTGACACCAACCTAAACCCCCAGATCTCTTTCCATGGGGCTGCTCTCCAATTTCTCGTTCCCCAATTTTAATGTATAACCAGGATTATATAAATACCAGGACTACCCCATCCCAGGTGGAGAATCATGCACTTGCTCTTGTTGAATTTGTTGAACAGTTGGTGATTGTCCAGCTCTCTAGACTATCCAGATCTCTCTGTAAGATTTCTCTACCCTTGAGGGAGTCCACAGCTCCTCCTAGTTTAGTTATCATCAACAAACTTGATTAATGTACATTCGATTCTCATGTCCAGATCATTTATAAAAACATTAAAGAGCACTGACCCTGAAACTGAGTCCTGGGGAACCCCAATAATGACTGGCCCCATTTACTATATTCTCATTAAATCCTATTTCTAATACTCTTCAGAATGGGTGAGCTCATGAATCTGAATTCATGTGATTGAATCTTAGTGTGCTTCAAGCCAGATGAGCTCATGAGTAGGAGAGGTCTGCATGCCAGCAACTGGGTTGTGAGGCTGTGAACCCAGGTGGCTTGTAGGTCTGGGTGTCAGCAACTGTAGGACACTGGGGTGCAGAGGCCTGAGTACTGGGCAGAGTAGGTGTCCAAGACCAGCTGCTGGAAAGATCCACATTTCATGTATATATTCCAACTGTGGCCTTCAAACCTCATCAGCCAGAGAGGAGGAGTGGGATTGAGATATTCTTTCTCATATTTCTCTAAATGTTATTTAGGTTTATATGAGTGTTGGTAAAGGCATTATTCTCTGCGTGGCCACATGCATGGGTGTATGTGTGTGTACTGCATATTCATATGCCCATTGGCAATATGTGCTCTGCCTCACTACTGGCTGGACCTGGGAACACAGAACCACAGCACCCTCGCCTCTGTTGGGCTGGGACAGGACAATTCCCCCAGGTCTAGAAAACCACTGTATTCAGCTACCTCTAACACAAGGAAAAGCACTCCACAGGGCCTGTGTGATCTTTAAATGAGGTGAAAACAGGGAGTCCAACAGGCTTGCATATGCAATTTGTTTGGGGATGCAACTTAAAAAGGTGCAACTGAGTAGAGTGAGCCACTACAAGGTATCCATTTCTATAAGAACACCACAAAAGTGTTGGAGTACCCATATGCAGCATGGATAAGTCAATCTGGCATTCCAAAAACATCCAAAACAAGGCTTGACCTCATATCTCAGAGACTGCGTTTGAATAAATTGGCTCACACTATGACTCCTCTCACTTTGGTTTCTATTTCAGGCACATTAATTCACTAATCCTCATATATTCCTCTATGCTTTAATGCTCTGCTCAAGCAAAAGCTAAATACATAATTCTGAACACACAGTAATATGTACAGGGCAAGGCAGAGAAAGAGCAAAACTCTTCTACTTCTGCATCACATGCATCCATTAGGCAATTTCAGCATAAGCATGTGTATTCACCCCATTTCTCTAAGCAGTCCCCTCTTCTGTTCATGGTTTAGTTGGCAAGAACATACTCTGCTAATACTCCATTTATGGCTCAGAATTACGTAAATAGTAACACATGAAATGGTTTCAGTTGGAAGGGACTTTCAAGATCAATAGTTCCAACCCCTCTGCCCTGGGTAGGGACACCTTCCACCAGACCAGTGGCTTGAAGCCCCATCCAACCTGGCCTTAAAACACTCCCAGGGAGGGGGCTTCCACAACTTCTCTGGGAAACCTGTTCCAGTGCTTCAACACCCTCACAGTGAAGTACAACTTTCTTACATTTAATCTAAATCTACCCTCTTTCAGTTTAAAGACATTACCCCTTGTCCCATCACTACATGTCCTAGTAAAGTTTCTCTCTGGCTTTTCTCTAGGCCACCTTTAAGCATTGGAAGTCCACTATAAGGTCTCTCCAGAGTCTTCTCTTCTCTGTGCTGAACAACCCCAACTCTCTTATCCTGTCTTCACAGAAGAGGTGCTCCACCCTCCCCAATCATCTTCATGGCCTCCTCTGGACCTGCTCAAGCAGGTATGTGTCCTACTTATGTTGGGGGCCCCAGAGCTGGACACAGTACTGCAGGTGGGGTCTCACAAGAGTGGAGTAGAGGGGAACAATCACCTCCTTCGATCTGCTGGCCACACCTCTCTTGATGCATCCCAAGATATGGTTGGCTTTCTGGGCTGCAAACACAGAGTGCCAGGACCCCTAAGTCCTTCTCTGCAAGGCTGTTCTCAATCCATTTTCTGCCCAGCCTGTCTTTGTGCACGGGATTGACCTAACCCAGGTGCAGGACCTTGCAGCTGGCTTTTTGAACTTCAGGAGGTTTACACAGGCCCACCCCTTAGGCTTTTCAAGGTCCCTCTGGATGGCATTCCTTCCCTCCAGCGTGTCAATCACACTACAAAGCTTCATGTCATCAGAAAACTTGCTGAGGGTGCGCTCAATTCCACTGCCCATGATTCCAACAAAGATGTTAAAGAGTACCAGTCCCAATATTGACCTCTGAGGAACACCACTCTTCACTACTCTCCACTTGGACATTGATCCACTGACTGCAACACTTTGAGTGTGACCATCCAGCCAATTCCTTATCCACCGGGTGGTCCATCCATCAAATCCATGTCTCTGCAACTTAGAAACAAGGATGTCGTGTGGGACAGTGTCAAATGCTTTGCACAAGTCCAGGCAGATGATGTCTGTTGCTCTTCCCTTATCCACCAACACTGTAATCCTGTCACAGAAGGCCACCAAATTTGTCAGACATGATTTGTCATTAGTGAAGCTGTGTTGGGTGTCACCAATCACCCCTTTATTTTCCATGTGACCTAGCATAGTTTCCAGAAGGACCTGCTCCATGATCTTGCTGGGCACAGAGGTGAGACTGACTGACCTGTAGTTCCCTGTGTTTTCCTTTTTTCCCTTTTTAAAAATTGAGGTTATATTTCACCTTTCCAACTTCACCTGGCTGCCATGACTTCTAAAATATGATGGATAGTGGCTTAGCCACTTCATCCTCCAGTTCTCTCAGGACCCATGGATGTATCTCATCAGATGCCACAGGCTTTTGCACCTTCAGGTTCCTTAGATACTCTCAAACTTGATCTTCTACCAGGGGTGGTTCTTCATTCTCCCAGTCCCCGCCCTTGCCTTCTGTGTCTTGGCCAGTGTGTCTGGAGCCCTTCCTAGTGAAGACTAAGGCAAAATGTCATTGAGTACCTCAGCCTTCTTCATATCCCAGGTAACAAGGTCTTCCGTTTCCTTCCAGAGAGGACCCACATGTTCCCTAGTCTTCCTTTTATCACTGAGATACCTATAGGAGCTTTTCTTGTTGCCCTTGATATCCCCGGCCAGATTTAATTCTATCAGGGATGTGGCCTTCCTAAGCTGAACCTTGGCTGCTCAGACAGTTTCTCTGTATTCCTCCCAGGCTAGCTGTCCTTGCTTCTACCCTCTGTAAGCTTCCTTTCTGTGTTTAAGTTTGTCCAGGAGCTCCTTGTTCATCCATGCAGGCCCCCTGTTGTTTTTGCCAGGATGCATCACTCCTGAGATTGGAGGAGGTGATCCTTGAATACTGACCAGTTTTCTTGGACCCCTCTTGCCTACAGGGATTTATCCCATGCTACTCTGCCAAGCAGATCCCTGAAGCAGCCCAAGTCTGCTCTCCCGAAGTCCAGGGTAACGAGCGTGCTGTGTACCCTCCTCGTTGCCCTAAGGATCTCGAACTCCACTATTTCATGGTCACTGCAGCTAAGGGTGCCCTTGAGCTTTGCACACTCCACCAGCCCCTCCTTGGTGAGAACAAGGTCCAGCATAGCATTTCTCCTTGCTGGTTCCTCTATCACTTGGAGAAGGAAGTTGTCATCAACACATTCCAGGAACCACCTGAATTGCTTATGCCCTGCTGTGTTGTCCCTCCAACATATAAAGGTGGTTGAAGTCCCGCATGAGGACCAGGGTGTGTGAACATGAGGATGCTCCTATCTGTCTATAGAGGGCCTCATCCACTTTCTTTCTGGTCAGGCGGCCTGTAGCAGTCTCCCACTATAGTCACCTCTGTCTGCCCTCCCTTTAATACTGACCATAAACTCTTGGTTGCCTCCTCATCCATCCCCAGACAGAGCTCCATGAACTCCAGTAGGTCATTGGCATAGACTCAATACTTTTGCAGACAAAGTAAAAAAATCCTCATCTATATATACCTTTTACGCAGGGAGAAAAGCCTGAGACAGGTTAAGGGCACAGGAGGAAACAGGGTGAGGACTCCAATTAAAAAGAGCTGCTGGCTCTCAGCTCTGAAGCTGAAAGTATTATACACACAATTTTCTCACATCGCTAAGAAGGGTATAGGCTGACACCTTTAATTCAGTGTGTAATATGCTGAAGCAGCTCCACTGACTTTATTCTGTTTTTTTCCATGGGACTCGGTCTTTGTGAAAGTCTTGTGGATTCAAGGTTATACAGTGTTTTTCAAATTCAAGAGTGTTTGCACTGAAGCTGAGGTTATGATAAATCTACAGTGTAGAAAACCATCATAATAGTTGTTTAAAATAGTATTTAGTGAAGCAGATTAAATAAATAAAACCAAATCAATCAGAATTAAGTGTGGTATGTAGGTGGCTACTCATCCTGACAGTGGTCAAGCAATGATGACAGAAAAAAGTAATCTGTTGGTGTGAGACAAGTGATGTCTATATTTGGAGTCAAGTTCATAGACATAGATATGCAGATGATAAAACCCCAGTGAAGAGTAACTTGCTCATCTGTTGTACATCAGGATGCAGAAGTGAACTCATCTACCTCTACTGAAACAAATTCAGTAATTAAAAATTAGCCACAGCCTAGTGACTTTCAAACAAGCCAGATACTTATTTGCTAATTTCATTCTGATTTTAATATTAATAACCGAACATTAAGAAAGGCAAGAACCTCACTGTTCCTTAGAAAAATCATAACAAATAACCCAGCAAATCTTCAATCATTGGTAAGCCTGTGAGGACCATGAAGGCCATGACACAGTCACAGTGTGAAACATGACTGACCCAGTCTGCTTTACCTTACATAGTATTCAGCATTATAAAATCAAATATTAATCACTGAAACATAGAATGGTGTGGGTTGGAAGGGACCCTAAAGATCATCTAGTTCCAACCCTCCCTGCCATGGGTGGGGACACCCTCCCCTAGACCAGGTTGCTCAAAGCCCCGTCCAACCTGGCCTTGAATCCTTCCAGGGAGGGGGCAGCCACAGCTTCTCTGGGCAGCCTGTTCCAGTGTCTCACCATCCTCACAGTGAAGAACTTCTTCCTTACATCTAATCTAAATCCACCCTCTTTCAATTTAAAACCATTACTCCTTGTCCTATCACCACACTCCCTGAATAAAGAGTCCCTTCCCACCTTTCCTGTAGATCAGCTTTAGGTACTTAAAGGCCACTATAAGGTCTCCCCAGAGCCTTCTCTTCTCCAGGATGAACATCCCCAACTCTCTCAGCCTGTACTCATAAAGGAAGTGCTCCATCCCCCTGATCATCTTCATGGCCCTCCTCTGGACCCACTTGAACAGGCCCATGTCTTACGCTGGCGGCCCCAGAGCTGAGGTCTCATGAGAGTGGAGTAGAGGGAGAGAATTCCCTCCCTCGACCTGCTGGCCACACTTCTCTTGATGCAGTGCAGGCTAAATTTGTCAACCAGTATCACACAGCAATATGGCTTATTGTTTCAAGGTAATTTCCTGGACTAATTCATTGGGAAACTTATACACCTAGGTAAACAGAGCATGAAAACATTGACTGTGATTGGTACAGTATCATTGCATGTACATGGGGATGCAAAAAAATGCAAGGTCTCAGATGTCCTCCGGCAATTACAGCTAGCAATAAAGTTTGCTTCCTCCTAAACTTATTTCACTTGCAAATTCATTGCATATCTGGAGGACTGTGTACAGGGTTACAGTCAGAGCACTCCCAAATACCCCTCATCTCAAGAGGAGTCGTACATGACAAGAACTGGAATGATCAAACCCCAGTGATATGAAAATCCAAACTTTTCAGAGCAGGCTCCCAGACACAATTCATGGCCTACTGATAATCAGGAGGTGAGGGCAGAGCTGGATGACGTCCAACTAAATATTTGTGGGAAATTATGGGGATGATGGCTCTCGTGGAATGCAGCATTTTAAGCAATCTGATTTTGTATTTCCCTATCAGAGTGCTGACTATGTCACTGATGTGGGCATGTGTGTCACACTCATTCCATCTAACAGGGTGACAGGCAAGGTTACATCTGCCCAGTAGACCAGACCTGCTGGCTCAGCACAGGTCTCAACTCACATCCACAGCCAGTGTGTCAAGATGATGGAGAAAATTCAGGAGTAACAGCCAGTGTTACCAATCACTTCTACAGCATTTTCTGCTTTTCTCTTTCAACTAAAACCAACTGCATCAAGAGTCCTCACAACAGACGTGTAGACACCTGAGCCACGAATGGCAACCTCTGAACTCATTTGTGGTTTGCATCTTCAGAGGGTAGAAAGTCCCACAGGCTCTTGGCACAGCTGAGCACAGGCAATGAATTCCCCAGATGGTGATGGGTAAGTTTTTGCCTAGTTACAGGCTGCAGCAGGACCTGCTACTTACTGGGGGTCCAGCCAGCCCAATTCCTGGCACACCTCTGTCTCCCGGCTGTCCAGGGAGGCCAGGAGCTCCCCTCTCACCCTGAAACAAAGAAAGAAGTTAAAGGCTTTGTGCCCCGTTGAGAAAATGTGCTGAAATGCAATCAGGTTTTATAACAGAACATAACACTGATACAACCTGACTTGATGCTGCCCACAGATGTGCAGTATCAGGTTGTGGCAGCATGGGGATATGGCACAGTTCCTGTCACATCATGCTAAGAAAACTGCCCCTTTCCTTCATGCGAGCCCCAGCCCACTGCTGTGAGCACTCACACAACGCCAATGTGTGCCACATCACATAAGTGGGCAGGAACACAGCCTCTACAAGTATTTTAAGTGATTGTAGGGTACAGCATCCCATTTCCAGCACTTGCAATTGCCTGCAGGGTATTAGACACTCCTTGGCTTGGGGAAACACTAAGCACCATAACGTGCTTTTCTTTCTATATGTTTCAGTGGTAAACGGCTAACCTGCAAACATTGCTAAATACAGATTATTTATCCAGGGAAGAGAGAATTAGCGATGTTCAGTTACATCTTGATATTTACATTTTCTTCATCAACATAGGCCTGCTCAAAGAAGTGTAAGGATAATTTTTTGTAAAAATATAATTCAACTGTTCTATCACTCTCTTCAGAGGACTACACTACAAAAGGAGAGACCTCCCTTCTAGAAAACAGGATTTTCAATAGTAAAAACCTGCAGAGCACAGACAACTACTTGACACTGTTTAATGGGCATTGTAGACAGAAGATTAAGAAAGAATTCAGCTGCAGTACTTAAATTTAATGTCTGTTCTCTTGTTATAGGGAAAAATCAAATAAGATTTTTATGGATTGTATTGCAGTTGTGAGATTCAGTCTCGGGTTGGCAGTAGACTTATAACAATGAATCTTTTTAATGTTATTTATTATTACTCTATTTCCAGCTGTATAGAAGCATGATAGAAAAAAAGTTACCTGTGGATTCTGCCCACCCAAAATTCAGTCTGCAATATCTCATATTTTTTTTCCCTTTCTTTCTTTCTTAACTAATCTTATATTACAAAGAAACAATACTGTAAGGACAGTGAGAGAAAACGTATTCTGATTAGTTCAAACACTCCAGAAGATCCCCTATCTGTTATTTTATTGAAGAATATAATTTTAATACAAAAAGTTCTATAGTATTTTCCCATGCACAATTAAGATTCTTACCATCTTGTGTTGATATTGAATAGAATATTTCATAAGATTTATTTTAGTGTTCTTTTCTGACTTTTATATTAATTCTCAGTCTATTATTGTGTGTGTGTTCTGAACTGTCAAAGATATACACAACAGACTACAATGCATTTATACAGAATGCAGCAAAATGAAAAGAAAACATTTTATAGCTATTTGGTTATTTCAAAAATACAGGATCTAGATGGATCTAGTTTCATACTGCTATATTCCTACTTATATCATTTACAGAATCTGTTTCAACATCCTATTCTTCTTCCAGTCCAGATCAGGAGATTTCAAAGAGGAGAATTTCTGACATGGCTGATTGAAGTTTCAAGCACAATCCAGATGCTCACAGAAGTTTTTGCTGTTTTATTAATTTCTCTATTTGATGTGTGCTTATAAGGGAATAAACATGACCTTCAGCTGATGAAATTTGTGTCATTACCCTCATCAACTAGCTAATCTTTCCTTAACTACAATATAGGAGGGCAAACCAGGACTATCTGGTCCCATTGGAAAATAATTCATATCTTCCCTGCATAGACGTGAAGGAAATGAGTGCTATGGAGGAATGATCTTTGAGGGGCTGACAGGTGGTCTCAAGAGTAGATCATCTTTTAGCTATGTAATGTCTCTCTAGCTGTATGGATTAAATGTCCTCATTCAGTTTCTCTGGAAAAGTGCATTTAGCCCTTAGTCTGTGTTGAGTTCACATAATGATGGAAGAAATTTTAAATGTGGAAAGTGAACACAGCTAATTCATATCTTAATGTTTACATCTACAGACATATTGGATTAATAAAGAAAGGAACCTCCTAAAAGGCTAGAAGTACATTTTTGAGTGACAACTTCACAAACTATTTTCCAGAGAAAAACAGACCATGTTTCCACCATAACTTTTTCTCTTCAATTGGGAGAAGCAGTCCACAATAAAGTCCATGCTCACCTTATGTCCAAAGGGTCCTGGCAAGCCTGGTGGGCCTCTATGCCCCTAAAGTGACAGAGCCAAAACCAGAAAGCAGTCACCATGCAGCCAGACAGGAGCCTGAACTTTGAGACAGTCAAGGCAGACAATATCCCCACCACCACCCTCCTTGCCTCACACTGTCTTGGCAATATTTTACCCGTAATATGTAAGTAAATTAAATAATATGCTAGCTTGGCCAGAATTAAATGCTTTTAAGTAAATTCCATCAAGCTAATAATTTTTGTACTTGTCATAAGGACAATGGTTACTTCTTGTGGAGGTCTCCATTTTCAATGGCCATCAGGGCACACTGAAAAGAGTTTAATGTTCAGAAATACAGATTCAGTTCTCTGAGCCTTTTTGGATGATCTGCAGCATTTTGCACAGCCAGGCCTTTTGTGTGTTCAGGCAGACAGCCTGTGAGCACCTGTAACAATGCAGCCTAACTCTACCACAGATCCACCACTCTTCTGCAGAAGTCATGCTCGTCTATCTCACACTGAACTACTCAAGCACAAAGCTTGCCAGAAGTACTTACCTGTTCTCCATCTTTACCCTTACCAGGCAAACCTGGCTCTCCAGCAGGCCCTGGCTCACCAGCTGGCCCAGGCAAACCCACTTTTCCTTCTTTTCCAGGATCACCCTGTAGAAGACAATCCAGCAAAACTCTTAGTAGCATATTAAAGTTCATCTTTGTCTCAATTCTTTAATTGGGACTGAAAGATATGCATTTTTTCTAGCTTTCTCATCTGAATTTCTCTTGGTATCATAGGAAACCCTTTTTTCTGGGAAGTCTTTTCCTTCAGTAATCTCAAGGCATTTGTAATTTTCCTTAAAGAATATAAAAGGAGAGTTCAAAATGTTTTTGGGAACCAGATATATGAGAGAGCCCCTGGTCCACACATGACCCTGAGGTAGATCTCAATAATCTGGAAGATGATCTGACTGAAGTGGCTGGGATTCATGCTCCTTTAAACCCTGTATATATGCATATATGGGGCCATGTTTCTGATTAGTCATTCTTATTCCAGCAAACGAAGATTGGGACCCCAGCATGCTGGGCACTGTGCAATGAATCTGTAAATTACAAACCCCTGACCTCAAAAAGCTCACTGCCTAGCTACAAGATGGGACATAACAGTTAGACAAAGAAGGCAAAAGGTAAGCTAGGATGCATCAAAAAGCTGAACTATTGTTCTAGTTGCAACAGCTTATCAGAAAAGCAGAAATCTCACTTTCTTAACCACGAAAGCCAGTTTTCCTTCCCGCTTTGGATTTACAGTGATGAACAGGAGGTACTTAAAATACCAAACCCCCACTCTTGTCAGGTGATGAGGACAACAGAAGATCATCACTGAAAAATGTGCAGCAGTGACTTCACTGTATCCAGTTGTAGCTCAGTGGCTTTATTATGGAAATTATAAAGCTGCAACAGCATGTATAATAGAGGAGGTCAGACACAACATCTAATGTGTCTTAACCATCCACAAACCTATGAAATAATTTCCCAGTTCAGATTGCTTCTGTCCCAGGTTACTTAAAATGCCTAAGAAGAAAAGAAAACAACCCATGAAAGAACTAACTCACCTTTTCCCCTTTTTCTCCCTCCTTTCCTGGTAGTCCAGGGTCTCCAGGCACACCCTGGAGAGAAAAGAACTTTAAAGCTTAAAAGTTTACTTTTAGGCATTATTTGATCCTAAAACAAATGGATAGATTTGTGAGTTCAGTACAATCTACCTCAAGGATTAGTATCAGTTTTACATTTCCCAGTACAGATAACCTGTAATACAGAGAACACAACAGAAGAGTCGTGTACCAAGTGCTTAAAGGAGTTTAGTTTTTTTTTTTTTTTTTTTTTTTCAATATAAAAAAGAGCTGAACAGCAAAAGCAAGAAATTGAGCTAATCCCATGTTTCTGCATTCCCATTCTATCAATTACTATTTTTTTCATTCTGTGAAATCCTCAGCAGTTCCTAATCCATTACCAACAAACCCCCAGTCATCGCATCTGTATCAGAAAAGTCAAAAGTCTCATAATATTAATTTTTTATGGCTATTGCTCTCCAAAGCTATACATTGGAAAACATAGCTATGTTCACTTTACTCTCTATTTCAGTTTTCAAATCTCTTCAGGTCTTGGCAGATCTCAAAGGATTCCTTGACAAAATATAGATGATTTAGAGCTCCAAATTAAATACTGTAACTTTCTAACTCACCAAAACACATTATAGAGTGGTACTCCATTTTAAGACATGAAATGATATCTTGGAACCAGTAAGATTGGATTGACCTCCTCACAGGATGGATGTGATAAATATTTTCCTTTCTGCACCAGTAAAAATTATTTCCAACTATATTAGCTTTTTTAGGTAATACATTGGTATTACTGGTACAGAAGTTTGTTGAAAGGAATATGAAATTGGAAAAGGTCTTCATTTTTGATATTAACTTTCAGTTTGAAGTTAAATCACTACATTAATACAGTTAAATCAAATGTATCTTAACAATTAGTAGAAAGGCAATCTAAGATTTCTTGGATTGCCCAGGTAATGAACTCTGCTGTAAAGAGCCCTCCGTGCTAAGTCACTGTGCCTTAATACATTATAACATGGGGTCTAACTGCTGTTTTCCCCTTACTCCAGTGTAAGCCCATAGAAACCCCAGGCACTGGACAGAAAATTACACTGGCGGAGCAGGGAGTAGAGTTAGTCCAAAGATTTTTTTACAAACATGAAAAGCTCTGTCATACACAACTTAATAATGGTGATGAACATCTACTGAGATAAGGAGGACACTGTATTGATTTCAAGGCTCTGAAACAAGGATCAAATACTTAAATGCTTTCACATAATAAAACTAGGAGCTTACCCTGCAATTTTTATATCAAAAAGTCATGATTTCAAAAGGAAAGAATGAATGAAAACGAGGGAAAGGAAACAAAACGAGAGAGAATAAGCATTGTAATTTTTCTCTTGAAGATCTGGCAGAAAAAAATCACTTTTGACAATATGGTGAGAAATGAAGCAGCTCCATGCCTCCCTCTTGCTTTAAATGAATATGAGAATGTTTAATGGATACACCATTCCCAGGTGTTTCCAGATCTTTTAATTCAACCATTAAAAAAAGTGTAATGAAACACAGCCTTTTGAACCTGACAGTAAATCTTGTGGAAGGGAAAACTAAACGTATTAAATGAAGAAATCAGGTCAGAGATGGGAAAACAAATACACTGGTGCATACATACCACATTTCCTGGCAAGCCTCTTGGACCTGGGGGACCTGCTGGTCCAGTCACACCCTGTTTTAAGAAAATGAAACATGTGCATGTGTAATTCACAACTTTTACCACCATAGGAACGAGATGTTCCAAGTGAGACTGGAGTTCATGTCAGACAAGGTGTTGTACAAGCACAAAGCAAAAAAAAGTATTTCTGCGAAACACTTTGTAATGTAAAGAAGCATGAAACAATACAAAATGGATGAAGACTCTCATTGGGATCTTAAAATTAGCTTACATCAAAATAAATCCTAAATCTAGCTGAGATACAGGAAGAAAAGTCGGGGCCTGCAGGATCAAAAGAACAAAGGAAAGTGTGATGATTCATTATTATAATAAAATTCTAGGTCAACAAAACATGATTTGTTGACAATTCTACCTTTCTCTACTCTGGGGAACAAATACTGAAAACTCTTATCTGCACTAAATAGATGAACAGCACAAATGATTCAAAGTGTTGTAGTTCTGAATTTCAGGTCTTTTCTGTCTGCAAGTGAAAGCTTTTTAGGGTGGGAAAACCCATGTGTGTTCCCAAAAATGCATGTGGGACATGAGTGGACATATACGTGGGCATACGTGGACATATCCCCACAGAGATGTATGTTTGTGGTTACCAAGCTATATTTAAACATTTTCCTCTATACTTGACTGTATCATGTTAAAGTTGCTACCTCTGTAGTTGCTTGTCAGCCCGCACTGGTCAGGGTTCACTTGTCACCACAGCTTTGCAAGGAAAAGTACTCCTATTAGCATATCTAATGCATTTAGGGCTATACCAGACAGACTATCTAAAAACATCTGCACCAGGAGACTGAAATAACCTATCTGACTTGGAGTAGAATATGGAAAAACCTCTTCTACTGGAAGGGCTGGGCAGTAATATCTTGTAGAAGGACAATGCAAACAGTTGGGAGATGAAAATCTTCCACAGTATTGCTGTTCACAAAGTGAATACCTATCTAATGCCTTTGGTTCACTAAAAGAGAATTAAAGGTTTCCTCATTTCTGTGTTATTTACAGTCCCTGGTCTACAAGCCAATAGAAACATTTGGAGCAGTGGTAGTCTGTGAACAGATGACAAAAAAAGAGTTGCTTGCATATACCTTAATTTCCCTATCATTAACACCCTCCATGCCACTGTGTTACACAAAGAAATAAAACCAATGGATCAGTTTGGTGGAGAGGACTTTTTTTTGTCCTTTTCTTTGTTTGTTTGGTTTTTGTTTTGTTTTGTTTTTTTTCTCCCTAAAAAGATTAAGGAGTCATTCAGTCAAGAGTGAAAGAGAGCTGGGGACAGGCAGTTCAGAGTTTATGGTCAAAGCACTGCTAGAGACAATGTCTAAGCACAAACCCAAGAAGGAAAACCATGAACACAAAGGTAGAAGAAGAAATTTCAGTGCTTTAGGATGCTTAATTTGGATTTCCTATTCCTTCCTTCTCCCAGACACAAACATCCTGTTTCTCAATCATTATTTCAAATAGTTCTATGGTCTTCCTTCTCTGCTTGCAAAGAAGGTATGTGGCCTTTTATTCAGCCACAAAGGGCTTCTACGCTCTCACAATAATAAAACGGGACTTGAATCTTTTGCTGTTCCTTAGTATACAGTCAGACAATAGCAGCACTCCCTACAACACATGCCTCAAAAAGTGGCATGTGATGATTCCTCTGGTGATGAGCCTGTATCGAAGAAAGCAGAACTGACTAAGAAGCCTGAATCAACTGTGCTCAAAAACTAATTCAGGCTGCTGATGAGACATGAGCTCCCTGCACCAGCTGGCTGTCCGGGCTTGGTTGATATCGCAGTGCAGTAAGAAGCTCTGCCTGCACGTCACCCAGAAAAGAGGGCATTTTATTAGAGAGAGGGAGACTTGGCCAACAAAGGATGCACAATTTAGAGCTGGGCTGTTTGGGGCATTGATTTATTTGCACACAAGCAGCTACTCTACCAGCTGCAGCTTAGGATGTGCCCTGTGCCCAAACAGCCTGGGACTGTGAATCTGCAGGGCATTGACTTCAGTGTCCCTTCAGGTGTGTTACTGTCAGGGAAAAATGCTGCAAGGGAAGCAGTTACTCACAGACTCTCCAGGGGCTCCAGCTTCTCCTCTGGCTCCTTTCTGCCCCTTTGTACCCTGTGCAGAAAGAAGAGAGATACCAGCTGATTAGAGATGGGACAAGACTGCCTGCCAGACAAAAAGATTTCAAGGCGCCTGAGCATGCACTAGGCAATGGTTTTTGTTAATCAGTTCACAGAGGAGTTTAACGGCTGAGGAAATGGCTCCCAGTTCTCTGTACAGTGAGAAAATGAAATATAAAAATAAAACCCTGAGACATAAGAAGAATTACTAATCACTGAGCAGTTCAGAGGCTGTTTCTCAGCACAGGATGTTATAACTTGCAGGCATTCATCTGGGTGAAACTCCTTCGTATCCTCAGGCCTACCAGCTACTTAATTTCTAGCTCATGTGTGATGATCTCCCTGTCAGAGGAAGTTTTGTCTACAGTTCTCAAATACAAAACCCAGCCATTTAGAAATGGTCAAAACACATCATAATCCAGAGGGTTTGTCCCAGTCCTACATACCATGTAGCTCTTTCTTAAGGATTTTGGCAGGACAGAGTCTACTCACTGAACAGTCCCCCATTTACCAGATGTTTGTTAAAAGTTGCATGGTATTACTGTTTTTTTCATAATGCTAAGACAGTTGTTAACCTGTTTAAGTTGTTGATGAAAAAGTAATAGTGGACATATGTCTTGGGCTGAGCACAGATGATGGCAGAGTGAACACCCTCCCATGTTGACATGAAAAAATACCTCTGTGATGGCAGGAAATAATATGCGTGAGCTAAGAAACTTTCAAAAGAGAACTGAGACTATAAAATCATTTCACATGAGACACAGCGCATTCAAGCTCAAATGCGCTGGGGCCGAATCTGAATGCTCTGCCTTGTTTTGGCAATGTACTGCAGTAACGTATCTGTGAGACCTGTGGTTCGGTGGCATTAATATAAGATGCCTTCTTGAAGGATCCTGAAGTTGTCAGGAATCTCTCAGGCAATACTGATTATGCTAAAGAGATGCTGTGTTTCTGCTTTGATTTTCCTCATGTTGTCCTGATGTCCAGCATAAGTAAATATCTCTACAGAAGTCCCTGAATTTACAACAATAAGGAAGGAGAAATGGGCTGTTGGTGTGTAGGGGAAGAATTATGTACAGTGATATAGACCTTGAAGGCACACCTCTCTGGTCATGTCTAAGATTTTTCAAGACTGGGCCCTCTTACCTGTACTCCTGCAGGTCCTGGGACACCTTGTTCACCTGGGACCCCCGGTAATCCCTGTAGAAACAGAAATAGAGGTGAAGGAGCTGAAGGAAACTGCTCCTTTTTTCTGTGCAGGAGATGTTTCTCCTTCCTTCCACTGAGAGAAAAAAGGGTGTTTTGCACAGAGGATGTGATTGCACAGGACTCTGTCTCTCCTTGGGGCTCCATCAGAACAAAAGCAGTCCAGAATAGAAATGGAGTAGCCAAATGCACAATTTAGCTGGGCCACATCACTTTAAAAGCCCTTAATAAATCCCGTACAGCCTCACTGCCAGCCAAGTCCTGTTTAGCAAACCCCATAGTCCTCTTTTCAGCTACCTCAGGGTCAGAGTTATAAATTAGGGGCTTAAATTGATGTAGTCATGTAGCTTCCTCTAGAGTCAAAGCCAAGCACCACTGTGGCCATTTCTGAAGAGAGAAGTATCTCAACTATGGAAGGAGCATGTCCCACCCTCTCCCTCCAAAACAGGTAGCTCTCATGTCCTCTCCTTGCTAAAGTTCAAAACCAACTGAAAAAATACTTGGCTGTGCTTACAGGTTCTCCACTCATTCCTTGGTCTCCTTTCTCCCCTTTTGGTCCAGGTTCACCCTGATATAAAACAATAAGACATAGAGAGAAATAAAAGCTACTTCCATGACTGAAAGTCACACTAATCCTGTTTGGTAAGAGAGCTCTTCCAATCAGTCATCACTTTATGACATACAGAAGCTTCTTCAAAGGTATTTGAGGTCAATGAATCAAAACTGATATCATACACTAAGACTTGGAGATCACTGTTTAGATTTCTTGGACTGTTTTGATAATAATTGCCAAAATGTTCAGTTTAGAAAGAGAACAGTTTTCCATCATAGAGAACAGTCATTAAAGAATTCACCATTCCAAAATTTTATCAATTAAGCTCCAGTGTATTAAAAGGCCAGATGATATGACCATCAGCAAAAGCACCAGCGACACTGCACTACCTCTCTGCAGGACCACAGACCTAATGTCATCCTTCAGCTGGGGAAATTACCGCACATACAGACAGTTTCCTATTCCATCTACGAGACAGAAGAGTTCAGGGTCTCATCTTGAGCAATTCCAGAGATGTGCACTGTGCAGCTTTTCCTGATTTCTAGTTCTGTTAGCATCTCCATACATTCATACAATTTCTGCTCCATCCTGCAATGTCAGTACATTATTTCATGCACCACCATCACTGGCTAATATGATTAATTTATTCGTGTTCTTCCTCCTTAGAGTAAATTGAATATGCTTTCAGACAAAATTTCACCAGCTTTGTTCTGAGTTCTACAACAATAATCAATAAGTCCATATTTCTGCTTTTTATAAATTGAAAAGGAATAGCACACAATTATGGATCTAGCTGAAATAAACAAGGCACTACATGAATACTCACGTTTGTGTATTTATATGAACATATGTATTCAGGCAACAGCAATCATTACTTAGTTATTATTTATCATACAAAGTGTTTCAATTATGCAATCAAGTAAGCGTAAGAACATCAGTGATTTAAGCTACATACACATGCAGGGAATAGTGATCAGTCAAAATGCAGAGCCCAAGACAAATAAGCTTGAATTTTATTCACATCAGCTATTTGACAATCATTTCTGCAACACCTGGGAATTCAAAGTCCGTTTGCAAATGATTCTCTAGCAGACAAAATAAATGTAACTGCATAAATATTACTTATTTTTGTATTTATTATGCATTATGAATAAATATTATAATCTGTGATAAATAACAGGAGGCATTTTTACACTATAAGTGGCATCCCGTTAGATCAACTTCTAATCGGGCAGTCCCTGGTGCCATCTAGTGGCCTTCAGAAAGATAACGGGACCACTTCAAGCAAAGCGTCCTATGCAACAAGCCTCTAGGGTTGTGCCTGGAAGCTGTTCTGTGTAATGACAGTTTAAACTTTGAAACCGTTTTGAGAGAGAGGAACAACAAAGCACAGACATACGGCAATAATTTTATAGGCAGGGATGGTGTTACTGAGTGGGAATAAGGGTACATATTACCAGGGAAAACAAAAATGCAAAGGGAAGAAGTAACTTAACAGGTAAAGGGAGGAAATTTTCAAAATATTCTCCTTTCTCCCACTTTTTCATCGATACTTGACTTGCATGGTTATGCAAAATACACAAAATTCCAGTCTAATGTCCTTGCACAGCCACAAACACGGGTAGAGGCAGCATTTCTTAACCCAACCTGCCAGCAAGTATGCCTGTGAGTCCTTTCAAATTTGCCGAACTCATGACTATCTGCTGAGATTACTAACACTGTCCGCTACTGCTGCACATTGTGGAGACCTCAGCCCCTGGCAGCTGGACTTAATCCACTGCCACCTACTTCTTTCCTACAACTCAATAAACAGAAACACTGTGGTGACAGCTAACAGCTGCTACCAACCTGGGCCAGATCAGAGCTTACAGCTACCTTGACCTACTCTCAGCAGTGTCCTCCTGTATTGTCAATCAATTCACTAGTCATTTCCGTGCCACTTAAAGGAGAGCAAATGCAGTGGGGGCTCAGCCGTGCCCAGCTGCTGTGGGAGACAGAAGGCAAAGTGAGCAGCCGTCTCCTGTTTTACTGCTTTCACCTCTTTCCATCCATCATACTTGGTTCCCACACAGCTCATCTCCAAGAATTATGTAACAATTTTAACCGACTAGCCTAAATAAACATGAAGCAGATTTCTGCTGGATGTGATACTTGCACCTCTGGAAGAAACTGATCCCCCCAACTCTACTGCCCTGCTGCATCAACAAGTTTCTGAAGAGTTCACAGCACAGACTTCACCCAAAACACACAATGGAGCTGCAGTGGTGGGTAAATGGAAGCTCAGATTCACTTGGTCAAAGATTTTCTGTTTATAATGATTACTAAGGTGTGGTTTAAATTACATTGATTTTAACTAATAATAAGTAAATAGAGTAACAGTGCTGCTGTCTTCTGTCCAGGCTGTGTTTCTGGTATCTGCGTGTATAAATTTCTCCCTGGTACTATACACCACATAGTCAGTAGAAAGCAATGACAAGTATTGTGTTTTGAAAAGAGAGTGACAACTTTCAGCACCCTGACGGTCCTGCAGCCTCTAAAACATAACCCATGACACTCTCCTAAGGCTTACCACCACCATCTGACACTTTAATTTGTAGAGCTATAAATCAAAGGTAACCATCTCCCCTTTTCCTCCCAAAGCTTGCAACGCAATGTGCAGACCTGTGCTACAGTAAGTATCATCACATTCATCTTGCACATGGAGAAATCCCAGCAACCCGACCTGGTGACAGACTTCAGGCCTTTTATTCTTTACTATCTTGCAGCTCATTTACAAGAGTAATGTGCTCAAAGCAAAACAGAGAAGTCCTTCTGTGGCTGTAGGCACTACAAAGACCACATAAGATGTCATTGTTCTGCATATTTCCTTAGTATATAATAACAAACTACAAGCCAAGTAGAAAAGTGAACCAAAGAAATCTCATCTTTATCTCCAGTACTACCTTACATTCCTATTTCCTTCCTCAGCCTCTGAAGAACCTGGCACATGCGCTTTCTTTTCTGATGGCACTCTTACAGCATACCTCTTCCATTAATACATGCCATAAAGCCTCCTGATCCTTAACAAGCTTATTCACATACCAACGGTGTGTTCCTATATAATGCCGGATATTTCTCACTATGTACTGCAAGCACTCTTCATGTAAGAGGCTGGGAAAGCATACAGCTGTGTCCTGGCCACAGCTGGCTTGGATGCTGCTGTTACCAGGACAGCCATGTGCTTCTCATCATGGCTGGTTACAATGGTGAAGTTGCCCAGAACCAGACTCAAGTTCTTCACGGAAAGCATTACAGTAACATGGAAAATACTAAGGTGCTGTGTGTTTATCAGATACAAGAGGTAATAAGTCAGAAAACAAGCTTATTCAAGATGTTACTTACAGGAATCCTAGGGTGTGGGGTAAAGAAGGCTGTCTGGAAGAGAAACCAGATTGTTAATAGAAGCATTACCTATTCTCCTTGAAATGCAATAACTTACGTATTCTCCTTGTTGTTACAGATTGCATATTCTATATATCCATCAGTAAGTTTATAAATTAACAAATCATTGTAACATCTGTCTGTTTGGAAAACAGTCCACAAATATCAGACACTTCTAAGAGTATACAAAAAATGAACATAAACTCAAAAACTTCCCATATGTCCCACTGCTATGAAAACACAATCATCAACCTTGTTAGCAAGTTTACTGATAGCAATCTTCAGCTCACTTTTCCACTTGGAACCACCTTCAGTATTATTAAATTTCCTAACCCCACAGCTGAGCTTGGTGTGTTCTCTCTCTCCTTTGTATCATGTACAAGACAAGTACATGTCAGCATGGTTGTCCTAGGACTACACAGTGACCCTGAAGGACTAGTCACAAAAAAAAAAGACAAAGTTTTGTAGAGAGAGGCAGTATCTTTTATCAAAACTGGTAAGGTGAGGAAGAAAAATGTAGTCCTTCATGAAATTAGATATGTCAAAATCATCACCTACTTTTACAGCTGAAATAGAAATAATTTCTCCCTACAAACACAGGGATCTTGAGCAGTCAAGCATATCTTCTCTATATCTAGCCATATTGTACTGTCTTTGTAAGTTGCCTTCTCTCTCGAGTAAGATTTATACTTGTTGTTGTGACTGGATCCTTCTTGTGTGATACACATGGAGTCTTCCTACACGATACCATGAAGCTCTGTTTGGCCCAGACTAAAGAGGCCTAACTAATGACAGGGAATAAATTTCAACATCCTGTCCTGTCCCTTGCTTCATGAAGGTCTGTAGGCACTTGACTTTTGACAACAGATCTTGAATCTAATTCTCTCCATAATGTGACTGTGGCAGCTGTAACCTGTGGTGGTGGGCAAAGCTGAGAAGTGAATAACTGCCATGGTTTTGGAAGATCTGTGACTGAGATCAGCCCTCCTGTTGCAATGACAGGACTGTTTCTAGTGCTTACTCCAATCTGCCTACTCAGATTTTGCTAGAGGGAACTGTGAGGCTTATGTATTTACATTCCATGGATTCTGGTTTAATTGACTGTAGTGAACTCCATTGTAATTATGCTCATGCTCCCAAAAGTAATTATGCAGGCTCATTTTTAAAACAATAAATTGATGTTTTCTTGGTCTCTTTTTTTTTTTTTTTTTTTTTTTTAATTAGCAGAAAGAATATGTGCAATCATGTATGACTGGTTTGTGTGTTGGATCCAGTGCTGAATCCAGAATGGACAACTCTGGGATGAGAGGGTCTCTCTAGGGTTACAGCAGAGTATGGCACTGTATGCTATGGAGGCTCTGGGAGGCTACAGCACTGCTGAAGCTGAATCCTCCAGCCCATAATTCATGTCAATAAGAATTGGAACCTTCTGTTTTTTTCTGGAAGAAGGTGAATTGTTCCCCAAGAAGACAAGCTGTTTTTCACTGATATCTGTTCAGAGTCAGTCTTATCTTGAGGTCTCAACTGAAATACCTAGCTCACCCTGGAAAATCTGTGTGAACACACTCCCCATTTTCATCCATGACCTTCTTCAGACAGCTCCCACAGCTGCTCAACAAATCACAAATCCAATCGAAGTGCTACCACAAGGCAAGTGCATACAAAAATGCTGTTGGCAAAGAGGCAGAAGAGGGCGCAACCTTCCTCAAAAAAAAAAAAAAAAAAAAAAGATCAAATACAGCTTGATATGCAAGGGAGATAATATCAGAGTAAATGGGTTCTACAGTTTCTGCAGAGAAGTAGGGGTCTTGAAAAGCTTTGTTTCTGAGGAATTTGTGTGGAGGAAATGTGATGATGCCTTAAATATTGCTCCAGTACAGAGCACAATTTTACTTACTGTTCCAGGTAAGCCTGGTGGTCCAGGTGAACCCGTGTTACCCTAGAGAGAGGAGATTATAATTAAGGATATAAAAAAAGATGCTGAAATAAAACTTATTATCAGCCAGATGATGCAACATCACCAAATGAGATGTAACCCAATGATAACCTGTCAGCCTAGTGACACTTAAAATCCCATAGCATTCACTGATAGATAGAATTTACCCCATTGCTCTGGCCAGAATTTCTGTTCTCCTTGCTTTGTTGCATACAGGATTCTCACTTTGCTGTCTTCACAGGTCAATAGATTTCTAATGTTACCCCATCCAGTGCAGGAGTGATATGGAGTTTAATTTGTATTTTCAATTAAAGTTAATAAAAGTTTTTGATTGAAAAATATGTTTTAGCCAAACTTCTTTTGTGGATGGAAAAAAAAGCAGCTCTGTTTTTTATCAAAAATAGAAGCTTCTAAATCCAGACCATGCCCTCCCATAGATGGTGAAAGTCACTGGTAAACTGAGGGCTGATATATCCTAGGAAGAAGAACAAAGTGGCACCCATTTCCTGATCACTATCACCATTAAAATGAGGGCAATTTTTTCACTATACAACCATAGGCATCTACAAGGTCAGTTCTCCATCTTCACCTTCATGTCCACAGTGGTTGAATGTAAATTTTGGTGGATATCACCTTTGTCTAGTTCTCTCATTTTCACTAAAATTAATGGTATTGTTATGGCAGAAGCACAGACCATTCCTTAAATTATTGTTCTAGCACATCACAGGCAAGCACAGAAAAGTTCTCTTAGAATTTAATTCCAAGATTATTCTTCTCAGACAATTTTAAAACAAAGTTCCCTTGAAACAAAGAAACTGTCCTTAGATTTCACCAACTGCTTAGTATTTCTTGTATTACTCAATAAATGGCTTTTCTGTTCCATATGCAGCTTCCTCTGCTGCTTTTCGGTAAGGCTCATCTAACAGACTTCTAATGTTTCTAATCTTCCACATATATTCTCCTCTATCACTTGTCTCAGTGCCTTTGACTCATTTCCTCTCTCGTCTGAGAAGCATGTTCATTTCATGACTCACCTTTTCTCCCCTTTCACCTTTCAATCCTGGGAGACCATCCTTTCCTCTTTCTCCCTAAAAGCAGGGAAAAGAAAGCAGGAAATATGCATGTTGTGATTTGATTGCATCAGCCCTAGTAGAATATTTTACACTTTCAGCTGATCTTACCTGTCCTCCAAAACGTAATGCAAGCAATTAAAAACGTAAAATTTTGGAGATGGATGCATAAAATCCACATTGTTTTCAAAACCCAACAAATATCAATTGAGTTAATGGAACGGAAACCACCAATTCTATATCAACTTGCATGTAAAAGGTCCTACTGTCTGATGCAGTTAAAAAAATCAGATTTTTTCTAGTTGGACAGAGGTATCAGAACAGGAGTTAAGACCCAAAGTGGGCATTCATACTACCAGTTTTGTTTATGTTAAAGATTTCTGAATCCATTCACTGGTGCCTACGTCCTCTATTTTGTACAGATAACCTGGTCATCTGAATAAGAGATGCTTAACAAGGAGGATGTGAATATTCCTCAAAGTGCATACACAAAATAAATTTACTCTGCATTCAAATAAGAGCTATGTGACCTGCATTACTATGATTTTATATAGAGAGAATATATTCTATATCCTATGTTCTACAATACATAAAATATAGCAAACTGAATGGGAAGACCTCAGATGATTTTAGATCCCTCTTGCTCACATTCAAGCATGCAGTCAGTTATCAGGGATACAGGCCTCATTTACATGGCTAAATTTACTGTTGGGCACCTGATCCAACTATTTCCCATTATGTCAGTGCCTCAGGAGGTCTGGAGCTAGCCAGGGAAAAGAGTAGACACCAGGTCCGAAGTTAGGCCACCAGAAAGTGATTCAACCATCTGAAGCCTTCTCCAGGGCTCAGTGACAAGAGGGATTTATGATTTTTTTTGTTGTTACTAATTTTTTTAAATGGTCCTATATCAGGCAGGTATTTCTGTAAGTAAGGCCTAAAGACCGCTGTACCTCTTCTACTGCTCATGAGTCATAAGCTTCTGCATTTATGGTAGATACTGTTCATCAGCACCTCCACTGCAATTAGAAACAGTCATTAGGCAGTAAAGTCACTTTTTGAAAGGGATACTCGGTGACCATTGTAGATGCCAATCAGTTGCTCACCACAGCAATCACATCAAGAGAGAACGTCATTTAGGGATACTCAAGAGAAGTCCTCCTGGCATCAAATGTCAAAAAAAAAAAGTCAAACAGTGGCTCAAAGTCACTCACTTGGTCTCCTTTTTCTCCTCTCAGTCCAGGTAAACCCTGGGGACCAGGAAGACCTGCTTCACCCTGAAAGTAAGACAAAGTGTGTGAAAACTAGGAAGAGGCATTAAGCATGGCTTATTTTAATAAACCCCTTTATTCTCAAATATAATTAAGAATGAAAAGGCAGAATCGTGGACCAAACTCTTCTCTTACTCACATCAGTTAAAAATGTATCAAGTCTGCTCCTCAGGATAGGCTAATCTAGACACAGTGCCCTTACGCTGGGAAGGATGAAACCTCGATTTAGCAGTCAATCTCTTTGCATGTCTCATGCTAGATTGTGAATTGTTCAGAACTCATAATGACTGCAGGTGTTTTCTTCTTGATACCTAGGGACACCGTGATATATATGGTCTATGTTGTAGGCCAGAACCTGCCTGTTTTTTTCATGGTATTTATTATAGATGTAGTTTTCTGAGAAAGAATGGGATTAGTTTTTTTAACGAGTAATTTCTTATTGGAAAATCATCACTTAACACAGCAGATAAAAGGTTTTGTTTTGGTTTGGTTTGTTTTTTTTGCTGTCACACTGTTAACTGACACCATGGAATTTAGGACAGGTTTTCTTCATGCTGCTCTGTAACAGGACCAAGCAAGCAAATAAAAGCAAGTTAAAAAATTAAACCTAACTTTTATTTTCATTTTTAATGATGTGGTGTATTCTGGAAATTCAAAACCTGCACTGTATTAATCTGAATGGTACAGATGCTGCCTGATTAACAGATCTAGAATTTTCTGGATGCACTATTGCATATTTGGATTTCTTTCTGTCTGAGCTTTACGTTTGAGTTTCTGTTTCATAATACATGCTGTTGGAGTAATTACAATCTCTGTGTCATGTGATCTGTTCTAAATATATCAAGTATTCAAGTATAATTGGCTTCAGATTGACCCAGTTTGTCATCTGAAAATAACCATGTGGTTTCCTGTTTATAATTATTCTGCTATCTGCATTTGTAGTGCAGTATCACAAATGATGTCAGTCACAGACAGGACCAAAATGCACTAAGTGCTGTACCAATACTGAACAAAGAAAAGGTGTTCCCCACTTTAAAGATATTATCTCTGAAGTATGGGAAAAGTTAAAACATTATCATGATATAGGTGCAAGGAGTCTGCAGAAGAAATCAGGTGAGGAACAAGACACTGTGGTGACTGAGTATGACTAGGAACATCAGGGTGATGGTTTAGAGAATTCTGAAGACAGTGACATTTGGTGACAGAGGGAGTGGTGCTTTCTGAGAGACACTGCAGCATCCTAGCTGATGGTGAGATCCCAGGGATTATGGGAACAAACAGAGGGCCTAACATTAAAGGGAGAAAAAAGGAGAATTCCAAGGAAAAATAAAAACATGTGGTGTAACTTTGGCCCCTGGAAAGATACTGAAGCAAAATGTCGATGAATTTGTATGAGCTCAAGGACAGAAAGGTAATAAGAAACAGCCAATATAGATTTTTTAAAAACTAATCATGTCAAACCTATCCAGTTTCCTCCCTTGACTGGATAATGAAGCAGACAAGGAGGAAGCATTTATGTGATGCCGCTTGACATTAGTAGGACATCTGACACATGGCCAACATTACATTCCCATTAGCAAACTATAGAAATATAGCGTAGAAGGGTGTCTGGAGGATGGTATACAACTGATTGAAGAAACTACATTCACACACCTGTTATTAGCTGTTTCCTGTCAAATTCAGAGGATATATGAAGTCCTCTAAGGCTCTCCACCACTCAATATTTTAATTTGCAACTGAGGTGACAGAAAAGAGAACAGTTCTGAAATGTGTGGAGAATACCACACTGTGGAGAAAGAGGCAAGTGTTTTGGAAGGTGGTATTAGAAATCAACACAGCCCTGCATGGGGAGACAATCCAGTCCAAGTGGCAGCGCTTTGGTCAGAGGCCTGACCTTTCCTTGCAATGAGCCCGAGTTTGCCTGGTAACAAGAAGTCCCCATCTTGCCCAGCAACTGCAAGCCTGGCCATTTGTTTGCCCAGAAACACAGAAATGACAACACTGGGCAGTTATCACAGGAACCACTGAGGAAGGGTATAGAAATGGCTCCCTGACAGCCCAGTGTGAGCGCTCCTGAGGAACGGCTGGCCTGCGCCATTGTGATCTCCCCATACTTGGGACACCATGTAAGGACATTTTCCTGGGCACTGAGTGAAAATATAAGGAATTTTGGAATAGAAGCAGAATAGTGCCCACTCACATGGTGGTGTAATTGTCATCCACTTAATAAGTGCCTTATCCGAGTAAACCTCACTTTGTATCTTGGACTCAGAACCTTATTCCTTCAAGGGCTAAATAGTGGCAGGGGGTCTGACTGCAATACTGGCAAATAGGAAAAATGGTCAGCAATTCCTAAAATTTAATGGTCATGGATAGAGTGCCACAGCTTATGGAAAGCTGCTATATGAAACTCCTCATAGACAGCTTCTTCCCTTACTCCCTCTAAGTCCAATTTGTGATACATGTTCTGCTTTAGTGCACAGGACAACATAGGAGAAGAGGTCATGACCATTCTCCCATTTAATCTTTATAGTAGAAGACTGGACCGAGACTGGTAAGAGAAGACTGAGGCTCTGAGACTCTTCCATTGCTAGTGTATACTCTGTACTCCAAAATCCTAAGATGTATGCCAAATATAAAAGAGTCTGTTTTATACAGATTTTTCTTTCCACAGATTTTCATACTACAGTTGAAAAGTTGGCATGTGGGTGACAATGCTAACATCTATGGTTAGTGGTTCTGACTGGGCTCTAGACAGATGTGTGCTTTAGGAAGTCACAGGACATTTCCCTGGTTCTTCACTGAGATCAGAATTTGTCTGCTGAAACCCAAATCCCAATACAAAAAGACTAAGATAACTGGAAATTCTAAGAATCATCTGTGCTTATTTCCTAGCAAGCATTTACAACTTAGAAATGACAGCATCACCCCTTGCATCACATAGTTACAAACAAGTTCCTCATCTTCTAGAACCAGCACTCTTGGTTAATGTGAGGTATAAAGGAAAACAAGAACTTTTAAGTCATTCTGCATTCCTTTCCTTCCCTATCCACCAGGAATGAGGTGACTGAATTTTTCAAGATACAATGAAAAACTGATTTAACATATTTTTCGTCTAGAATTCTTGCTTTTCTCTATCTAGCCATAAGTCTCATCCACTCATCTGTTGAATCTTTAGTCACATATGCAAATGACTTACATGGAACTCATTATTGGCAAAAGGCTTTGATATTGCATGTGGTCACTTTATATTGCTCCGACAAGTAGGCCTTGCTGCTAAGACTAATTTTCCTGCTCACCTGCTCTCCAGGTTGGCCACGGCTCCCTGGTTCACCCTGGAAAAACAAAAGCAAAACTTTAACATTGCAAGGAACTGACCCTTTGTAATAACACTTTCTCATTAGTAAAGTGTGTCCCCTATGATCCTGACCCATGTTCTTCTACCTACTTCTCATAAGGTACTGAAATTTCCTTCCTGATGGCTTGAGAACCCAGACCACAGGGATCCAACACAAGGGCCAGGTATGCCTACACATGTGGACTTGAGAGAGAAGCATCAAACTGTTTGGGATTTTGAAGCACCATGAACTCTGAAAGGCAATGAGCCACATCTGCTCATCCTCTTATGCCTCCAACTTTTGAGGAATCTTACTCTCCTGACTTTAGTGTAAGACCTTCCAAAATCATGCTTTGATTGACTCAATGGCTACAGCAAACTATGAAATAAAATTCCTTACCTTAAGGCCAGCTTTTCCAGGAAAGCCTTCCTCACCTTTTTCCCCCTGTTCTCCCTGCAGGGAACACAAGAAGTTATATACAAACTCCTCTGGCAGTGCAGCATGTTTGCAGGCAACAGCGAGGAATATTTTGACTCCGTATCAGCCTGAGGATGTAAATGGAGCCATGTGAGAATATGTTTCCTGGAATGTTTTTCCATTCTAGTGCTGTTTGCAAATACATCTCCAGCACCAATTACCATACTGGAATATTTATGGCATAACACAAAGTCAACCACTGTTACGTTAAAATGTCCATAGTGAATTACCTGAAAAACAAAACTTCCATTCAGTTTCTTCAAAATATAAGTGGTTAGAAAGTCTGCATTATTTCTAAGAGAAATAAATAACTATGGAATTGGGACCTTGGTGACTTAGATAAAGACTTTTATCTTTCAATGTGGGTGGCGTCAGCATGGAGAGCAGAGACTGCAGTGGATTAAGAGCTGAAACATGTTATACAGCTGGGAAGTGCAGCAGGTACTACATGGGGCTGTGGATAAGATCCAAATATTTATTTAGCCTAAGAAATTTGTTTTAGGCTCCAAATTCCTCACCTTTATTCATCAATAAGTGGGAGATGGGGACTCTACTAGACCTGGGCTCAAGTACTCAGTGCACTCAGTTGAGAGACAAAAGTATAAATGTAGTGTGTTATTGGAACAAGTAGGGGTCATAGTATCAGAGATAAGAAGACCACCCCCAATGCAACCCAAGTCAGTAGATCTTTAACAGGTGTTGTCCTTATTCCAATATAGTCTCATCATTCCCAAAGCCTAGCTTAGCCTTCATAGTCAAAATACAATACAATTCTCTGTCACTTATTTACATAGTGATGGCAAGTCAACCAAAGTGTCTCCTACCTCTGAATCTCCTATCTTCGGTCTCCCACTGCAGAGACAGCAGAGGAGACACCTTTCTCCATCTGTAATTTGTAGAAGCTTTCAAATGTGGAATAAGTAGTAGGAAATAATGAAGAACTGTCTTTCTGCCACAGAGACCTACAGAAGCCTTAGAGGGACAGCATCTCCTCTTTTCAGCCTTTCAGGGAGGAAAAAAAGGAAAGTTTTTGGAACCTGCCACACTTCTTTGTTCTTCTTTGTGCTTTGGACACATGCCTTGACTTGCCAGTGTCACTGGCTTTCCTGGGAGACAGTAGAAGCTTCTGTTTTCAATGCTCAGCTATGTTTGCTGAATTTGATGCAGTAGTTGAAGACTGAAAGAGGATCTCTCATCCTTGCTGTATTTACAAGCATCTCCATCTTCCTAATGACTCAGTACAGTGCAATCACATCAGCAAGCTTGGCCCTGGAGTTTCACCGGTGGGTCAGTGATGCGGGATTAGTGAGGTATGTTTGGCTCTGGGAATCTGCTCCCCTTCCCACTCGCACTTGCTAGCTCACCCAGAGAAGCCGCCCAGGTAAGTAGTTTAATATCACTGTATGTGGCATCGCTTACCTTTTGACCAGGAAACCCGGGAAGCCCATTTAACCCATCTTTGCCAGGCAACCCCTAAACAAGAGAAAATCAGAAGCTGTAAGCACCTGTTCTTTAAAACTTTAACAGTAAGCTCAGCATAAGCACACTCAGTTCATCCCTCTTGCCACTGACCTAAGAAAAGAAGAACCACCTCATGCATTTTGTTTTGATTTTTTCCCTGCTGTGACTCAAAACACAAAAGTTCTCACAATGAACATACCTGTTTTTTCCAGTATCCCAGTTTTGGTGAATGACCACTGGATGTCAGTATTGTTACAGAGAAATAACAGTATAGAGCTTTTATAATCTCTGGTTTCTTAAATAACTTTAAAAATTATATTTTTACTCATTCTATATGTCTCTATTATCTGTAGCTATAAAGATATTTTTGAAGTCTGTTTTTCCTTTTAAATATTAGTAATTTCTTATACAGTGCATAGGCTCCTAAAATTAAATTCTACAACACATAGTGGCAGAATTGTTCAGCAAGATGAGAATAAAAATTACTTCCTATAATTCATTTAAAATGGCAAGAAAAAGTTTTGTCCCCTTTTTGAGTGTGAGTCAACCCCCAAACGCTGCAGGCTGTACATGGCACTTCTTAATAATAAATATTTCATAATTCACCTTTCTTGACTTAACTGCCAAGAGAAATTGCTATGATCTGCTAAATCTGAGATTCTAATTTCAGTTCTTTGGCCTAATTTGGGAAACTCCAGGTTTGGAAAAACAGTATCTTGCCAAATGCAAAATGGCTTTTGGAAGATAACAATGCAAAGAAAACATCATGGTCGCAGTATGCAGGAATAGCGGAGCTGCATCTGGTTAAATCCTTGTTCATAAAAGGTACCAGAGGCTAATGTCTGCATTAAAGGCAACAGTGTTGGAGCCCACATTAAAACCTTGAGTGCAGACAAGCGGCAGAAAAGGACACAAAGACTTGAGAATTAAAGTATGTGAAGTCATGGAGAACATGGAAGCAAAGAAAGCAGTTCCTCAACACTTACAGCTGGTCCCGGTGGTCCACTTTTACCAGAAACTCCAATCTCTCCTGGCAGTCCCTGAAAAATTAAATAATAAGAAAAAATAATAAATCAGTATATCTGTCCTTTGCAGCAACCTCACCGGAGGTTGCTGTTTTCAATTTAAATGCAATTTTCCCTTCCACAGCAGTCAGGTCTCTGCCGTGGGGAGTCCTGTAGACATTGACTTATACCCAGGTAGCACTGATGTGGTTCCAATGCTCAGCACAGAAAAGCTGTCCTCTAGGACCAGCTGTGGCTTTTCAGTGAGAAAATATAAACCACACATTGCCAGAGGCCCTGACTCAGTTCCCACTGAAACCCATAACCTATAATTCCCCTCAGCTGTTTTTTCGTCTCGATATAAAACAAAAAAAACCCCAAGCTTGTTTTCTTACTGGTGTTCCAGGTGGTCCAGGGGGTCCAGCAACGCCTGGGGGCCCTGGAGATCCCTGTAAGAGAGGAAGCAAAACCAGTTTATCAGACTCTCTGATAGTGTCTGAAAGCCTCAGGTCCTTCCCTGTGCAGGTGGGGACCTATTCAAAATGGGCAAAAGCACTGAGCTTTATTTCATTAACTTCTACCAAAAAAATGCAAGATGCCAAACTGAGCTCTAAGGGAACCATGCTCATGAGCAGAATAGGATCTCCTGCTTAAGCCACTAATTACTATTGCTACAAGGTAAGCTCCATCCACCACTCCAGTGCAAGAGACAGAGGAGTTGAAGGCCATCAAAGGTAAGGTACAACACAAAGCTTGTCCAGTGGGATCCCTTGTAGCATCCAGCCTAATTTCATCTTGATTAATGTTAATTCAAAGTGAACAATTTACCTCTGGAAAAAGGTCTCTGAAGTAACTAATGAATGGAACAGGCTTGTGGTTTGGGCTTTTTTTTTGGGGGGGGGGGGGGAGTGGGGGGTGGAGGGAGCGGGAATGGGGTAAAAATACGAATCCAAGAGTATGGAAGAACAGTGTAGTGAATCAAGTGTTTTAAAACAAATGCATCATCATGTTAGTGATCTACATTAACCTTGTTGATGGCAAAAAGCCCTCACAAACTCATACTTCAATGCACACATTCAGTTGGAAATGTCCTATCAGTCTTTCTTACTCATCTCCCTGCAACAGCTGTTTCTCCTAGGGAAAATATTCTCTCAATAGCCGTCCAATTTCAGAGGGACTTATTTTTGTGTATTGAGCAAATTGTTAAATTTGGCTTCCTAGCTGAGAAATTTGTTTCTATACTTGACAGATCTTAACAGGTTGCCTGGGATGCAGAGGTGTTTGTTACTTCCAGCTTCCACTGTAGACAAGATAGGATTTCTCCTCTGCTCAGAAGGAAGCATGTGTTCGTGTATTTTTTGGATCAAGACCTAAGCAAACAGTATTAGGATGGATGTGAGAAATGGATATATGACTGAGTTGAAATTTTACCCTGGCTGTGTCTTTCTGTCTTTCTGATGATTTTATTCATTTTCAGTTTTCAGCATAAGGGGAGTTCTAGTGTGTTTGTATTTCAACAAGCAACCCCATCCCCTCACCCAAACCCTATGTGAAGAATTGAAACTGAGCAACTGATACAAGATAGAAAATGGCCAGTCAACATTTTCCCTGTCACCATTCAATATCACAAAGCACAGCTTTTGTGATTAAGGTATTGCCAGTCATGGATCAATATTAGCATTTCACATTTAAGGAAAAATGTAGCTGAAGATAAGAAAACAATGTAAAGAAAATGATGATAAGGAGTTATTTGTGGAATGGTTTGACAGAGATAAGCGGTCTTTTTAGAATGCACTTGTAAAATTCAGCCAGAGATTAAGACAGCCTCTCACCAATAGATGGGGCAAAGTGACCAAAAGAAGCGACCTACAGATGCACTTGCCTCCCATGTTCTGCTTTCATTGCAGCTCAGAGCAGACATGGAGTCATCCCAACAACATCAGCATTCGTAGAGTGCCTCAAATGTCAGCACAGTTGAAAAATCTCCAGAAAGATGTGCCTTGGGATGCACTGATGCTACTGACATAATTCCTGGCAAGCACTGCATCAGCTTCTAGGGACATTGGTTCAGCTGCTATTGCAGGAGGGTCCTGCATTTAAGGAGCTATAGCCCCATCAGGAGACACTCGGTCAAGACCATCCATCACTTAAAAAAGGCTTTGTCATTCAAAGAAAAATAATCAACAGTCCAAATTAGCCCAGCATAGGACAAAATGCCACACTGTAGACACAACTGGATGGAGTGATGTCAGACACCAGGGCCATGGAAGTTCTGCTTGGCACTATTCCACCTCTACATGGTATTGCTGAGGGGCCCTGCTGAAGATAGAGGTTCCAAGAAGAAGCTTCCATGAAGCATGAGTGCAGTACTGGGAAATAAGGCAAAGGTACCTTTAAAAAAACAGCCACAAACTGATTCAGAAACAGAGTGAACTATGCATAAGTGCAGGAAAGAAAGTGCAAAATTTACCTTTGCAGACTTTTGTTGCCAATTCCATTGGTTCCTCCCTAATAGCCTAATTTAGTTCTCTCTGCCAATAATTGAAACACCTCCCACCATGAAATACTTATTCTCCATGTCCTTGCAAGAGGGAACTTCTATCAGGAGGTAAAAAACCCCAGTCAGGACCGAGCTTCAACCCAACCATCCCCAAGTATGATGTAAGTTACCCCACACAGTACAGACAGGGTCAATCTGACCTAAAGGCAAAGTCTCACTCAAGCATCTGTCAGTAAGCAGCATTATCCCTGAAACATGAGGTGTTTACATCTTCCTCATCCCAACCATTTCTCCTAGTAAGTCCTGATATTCTCACTATTTAAGACAATTTCTAATTACTCTTATAAACTTTCTATATTCTGGACCACAATAACCTTATGCAACCATAAGTCTTGAAATTGAAGCACACTGATCCTTACCCTGAATTGCCACTAATAATTCTGTTTCATTGCTTGTCATGAGAGCAATCATCTGGGTCATCATGCCTAAGACTGGTTTACTCAGGTAGCTTCAACACACGTTGCACCAACAAATGTTACACCCACTAATGCAAAGCTCTTCTGACAAAAGCATCTCTGAGATGGACACAGGCAGAACAGATTTGTATAAAGGCGACCAGTGTCCATGGGAGATGTACAGGATGCTGACAGCCTCCTCCAGCTGATTGTGTATACCAGTACATCTACTGTCTTACTGGATTTCTTCTTTTCTGCAGCCTGGGCTACAGTAAGTGACTGGGACACAGAGAAATAAAATGGCATGATCCCATGAAAGTTGCAGAAACACATAATACATGTTCTTTATAGACCCCTCCCGTTTGCTACTGTCCAGATCAAATAAATTTAATTTGTATATAAATTTCTGTTACTGTAGACCCTTCTCCTGATTTCTGAGTAGACTTCAGAACAAGGACTATTCTTTCTAAGTATTTAGAAAGGACCAAACTGAGAGCATCTATCTCTGATTAAAAAAAAAAAAAAAAAAACTAAAAAAGCGCAGCAGTAGGACAGCTTGTAATGCGTAACCCCAAAATCTCATTCCATCTGTTTTCTTTGCTTCCCCTTTTTAACTGAATCCAGACTAAAGAACCTGATTTAAATGACCACCTTTTTCAGAGATCATTTGATGAGCTATACAGATGAGAGTCCCTGTCCCAAATACAGTCTCCAGTGTTCATAGAATCACAGAATGGTTTGCATTTGAAGGAATCTTAAAGATCATCTTGTTCCAATCCCCCTGCCATAAGCAGGGACACCTTCCACTAGACGAGGTTGCTCAAAGTGCAATCCAACCTGGCCTTGAACACTTCCAGGGTGGGGGCACCCACCACTTCTCTGTTGTCCCTTTAAAACTCTGATCTAGAAGAGAATAATTATGGAGTGCTTTTTTTTTCTTGCTGTTGAAGACTCTGGTGGGTGCCTGCTACATCCTGAAGCAAAAATTGATATATGAGAACTATTCTAAAACAGGACTACACGAACTCAGTTTGGAAGACAAATGCAAAACATGGATATTTTATCAAGATGTTTAAACCAAAGTATTTTCAAACTGTTGGCTTGAATCAAAAAGATTTCAAATGTTCATTAAAATCCAAATACTGTGTAGAAGTGCATGTGTGTCAATGGAGTGGGACATCTTTAAAAACATGGGGGGAATATTTTTTCAGGCTTGTGTTTCATTCAGCTCATTCTTTAGACAATGTATTGCAGAGACAATTCCCAGGAAAGAAACATGACACTCTCCATATTGGAAGAACAGCTGTGCCTGTCCTCCAGTATTCACTAAAGGATGCTGTCCACTTCCAGTATGTATCTTGCTGAAAGACAGGCTGGGAAAGGCAGAGCTATTAAGATTTAAGTTCTGCACTCCCTGAGGAAACTCTGAAAAGTAACAAAAACCTTTGTCTGTGACTACATCAGTAGGCTGCTTGGCCTAAATCTCTTTTCCATAAAAAAAGGGATGTCTATGTTTTAGAGGCAGATAAAGAAATGCCATTCCAAGATAGAAACTGAAGTCTAATGGCTTTTCCAGATATCTGTCTCTGGAGGCAAAGCTTGCACAGACATATCATCTGTACATTATTCCATGCTGATGACTGGATTCTGTTAAAACATGACAAAAGCTTAGATCAGCCCTTAACCCATGTCAAAACAGACTGTGGTCTGGGCTTTTTGGGCAGTGTGCTAGCTTTATGAATAAGAAGAACCTCTGGGACATGCAGGAGCATCCTGTCTACTGCCACAATGATAGCAAAATGCATAACTATGATGCTGACAGCCTTTTCCTCTCCAGTGTCTGCACTTGTCTCCACTTCAAACCAATTCTCCTGGCAATTTCACCTCTCAGAAAGTCTCGCAAACCCTTCCTGTTGGTTTTGCGCTGTCTTCCCTTTATTTCCACTTCTCTCCCATCAGAAATTAGGCTGTTGCAGCTATTTTTTTGGAGCAGTCCACGTGTCTCTCTATGTCCCTTGCTACTCTAACTCTCCATTTCTCCTCTTCTGTATCTGAGTGGATTCTGGTGTCAGCTCCTCACATCTGCTCTTCATTTCTCACCTCAGGCACTACCATATCCACCAGCACAACTCTTGTGAATTATTTTCAGTAACGCTGGATTAGAACACCATATTGCTCTCTCTGCCTAAATCCTGCCTTACAAACCAAGACAAAAATAAGAGGATGTAGAAAAAGGCTGTTGCTGATGACGCGGAAAACCAAAAGCCTGAAGAGCCAACAGATCTGAACAGTTGCCTATGATGCCTGCTCTATAGTCAGCTTCAGCGATAGTGTCATAATTCATAAGCGGATGAGGTCTCCAGTTATTTAACCAGGTGGCACTGTAATTGGAGCACCAACATTATTTTTAAAAATAAAGTTTTTCAACTAAAATTCTCTGAACTGTCTTTCTAGCTCTGTAAAAGCACTGAATAAAATTGACTTTGTACATAGCAGTCTCTCCAGGAGAATTTCTTGCTTCCAGTGAAAGGCAGTATTTGCTTAATTTCACTACTTATTGTAAGATATGGACATGATCTCTTTTGTCTACAGAGGCAGATTTATTTCCCTATATGTTCGCTTTGAGTTGGTTTACTGACTCAGTACAGCAAATGAGAAAAACAGCAAAACCCCCTCCCTTATGGTCTTTTGTTTCAGTACTACTAGTGATCTGCACTGGTGAAGACTTTATTTATTTTTGGTAAAGGTATAGATCTTATTAAAGATAGCTCTGAGCAATATCTTCCAATTTTGAGCAGGGCTGGCATAGTTTGAATTCAATCTGAGCTTTGCAGCTGGGGTCTGTATCCTTTTCTTACATTTTGCAGTATTAACTTGCATTATAAAAAGGATGTTAAGGATACCATGCATTTCAGAGGATACAATTTATTTCCTGACTTAGTTAAGAAAAGCTGGGCTTGAGTTTACACCCTACAGACAAGTCTATACTAATTAAATCATTGCCAGCCACAACCATAAAAGGTACAGCTTGTTCTGGTCTTCCTTGTAGGCCTTAGTTATACCATCAGGTTATCTAGCATAAGGCAAACCTCAATAACAGCCCAGAGACATTACAAGTGGCATTTTTGTTTAAAACTCAAAATGTTTTCACTTGTTTTGTTATCTCACAGGTGGACAGCATATACCTGCTCAGCTTGTGGAATCTAGAAAGTGGCTCAGTGGACCATTTGTAGGTATCTGCTTTAGGTGAGCTTCAGGCTTCACTAATGATATTACCTGGACCTTCATCAGGAGCTGACACCTACATTCCCATCCTTAACCCAACAAGTGCTTGCATCTGGAGCTGAACCCCAGCCCTGGTAATTCAGTGATACAGCTCAGAGTGCCTGAGCCCTCGACTAGCACTGAGGCATCAGCTCCCCTCTCTGCTGAGCCTGCAAACACAGCCTACAATGCCCCACTTAGTATACACTGTCTCACTGCAGATCTTCTTCTTCCTCAGGATACCCTCATCCCTAGAAAGGCACTTGCAAATGTACCTCATCAACTGCCTTCAGCCCTTCCTCTGACCTCTTCCTATCAACACATGATGGGATAGATAATATATAAACATATACATATGTATACCAAGATCTTGGGCAACCATGTAGAAATGCACAGCCCCATTGTTTTCTATGCTTGGTACCCATCCATCTATTTCAACTGAAAGTGCTTTACAGAAATGCTCATTTTTCAGTCTGCATTTGAACAGCCTACTGCAATAGAAGTTTGGCCCATGATTAAGGTTCCTGGAAACTAAAATAGTACAAATAAATAATAACAACAGAAACATATTATGAGTTCAGATGTCTGTGTCCTTGCTGCAGGAAAATCATTCATATCCAGATGGGAAATAAGACCCAGAATGTCTACGCCATGGCTTAACGACGTTGCAAGATGCACCATTTCTAAAGGTCACCGCAAAATAAATGCTCATTTTTGGGGGTGCTGACTGGACAACATGGAAAAAATAAGCACATAGACTGGTTCACCACCAAGGCTGATTTAGAAGGAAAAAACATTTAAAAATCTTTTTGTATTAAAATTTAGTTTGAGTTGCTGTTTACAAGGAGACAGGCAAAACTATGGCCACCCTATTGTTACAAAACATCCCCAGGCTAGCTGAAAAGTTGCCTCTTAGCTGTTGCTTCAGGACTTGACACTTAAATTAACTCTTAAATGTGACTACACCCAATGGTCCTTGAGAGTTGGACTGACTCATATGATCATCTCAACTGTGGTATATCACTGGATCTGCCGACCCTGCTTCAGAATAGCCCTCAGGTTGGTTCCCTTGTATAGCTGCCTGATCCTTCTCTGGTTTCTCAGTTGGACTGAGCACAAAAGCAACTATTTTTTTTTTTTTTAACAAAGCCCAACAATAACTTCAGATGATCTATTCTGTGTCTTTTAGCAACAATATGTCTTCTACAGTTTCTACATCCACTCCTTCCTTCTACCCATACATCTACCAATGGGGGGGAAATAAGGTCAGAAAACAATGGTATGTTTAAATTTAAAATAGTAGAGGAAAGGGAGATTATTTTAGTGTCCTAATCTAGATTGTGTATGGCCAACTCAAATCAGTTGGCTCTGAACACCATGGAGATAGCACAGGAAAAGGTGACACAGGCTTCCATACATGACTTGGATGAAAATCCATGTGACTACAGCATAATGAAGCCACTTTTCTTCTTGGGTATTTTTGGGGCATAATCTGATTAAGGAAAAAAAGAAAGCTGATAAAGTGCTTAAAAAAAAACTGATGTCACAAAAAGTGCTGTTAAGCTGAAAAGTAGTTTTGTCACAAACTGAATGTAAGCACTTTCTCCAAACAGAGATATGGAAATCTGCAGTAATAAGTCCAGAACAGAGTGCCATTGCAAGAATAGGAACAATATTTTTCCATTCTTACAGTTAGCTTCGAGGAACAATCAATTTAAGTATTCCTTGATGGGGCTAGCATTATATGCAGTTAAATTACTTAATGCTATGTCAGCAATTTTCTCATATATTTATAAAATCACTAACACATGCATAGATACATATTTTTTAAAAGTTTAAGGAAACTTGAGCTGAGCAAGTGTGACATTGTTTGGATGGATAGTGTCAGATATCTCAGAAATAATGCATGGAGAAAAATATTCCCCCCAAAAGGAAAATCCTACCCAATGGTTCAGCAGGCTTGGGGGGATCTTTTAACGTTATCCAAGGGAAAAAACAAAACCAAAACCAACAAGAGCTTTTAAATCCATTAGAAATACTGTCTTCATTCCTCTTGAAGGTTGCTGATTAAATACTTGCAAGCCAGATACCATACCAAAGGAAAAAGTCATAAAAATATGCAAACCAGTATAAACTGGTTTTTCACAGGGCAAGGTTCCCAGCTGGACACAAGGACCCTCACATGCACAGGGTCACAAGCCCTTGAATTGCCTCTCTGACATCCTCCACAGACATGTGAACAGCTCATTACAAAACGTCTGACACAGAAACCATTTCTAGATCATGTTTCCTGGTTACAGGGGCATAACTTGCCAGAAGAAATAAATGAAGAATCAGCATCTGCTGTCTAGCAGTGTGCTGTTTGTTGTAATACATCACCAACAGCTGTAGTTATGGAGGGTCTTCATTCCTACCCAAAATTTAACCAGTTATTGAAACAAAATACCAAAGCCAAAGACCCAGTTCGTTAATTTATTATTGAAAAAGCAATGAATGAAATGCTTAGTTTTGTCATGAGTGGTCAGCTAAAAGTGAGGTTGCATCTTTCCTGCCTGAGGACACTCCCACAGATATTTTTCTTATTGCAGGGGTGACCCTACAAAGTAACTTGGATCTGCTGAGGTTGGCTACAAAGTTAGCAAGAAACCAAGCCAGAGGCAAGTGTCAGTATTGTTATAATACAGAGCACAATGAGTTGATCCAAGGTGGAGCCAAATCTTCTCTGACGATGCTTAACATACACAGCGCTATCTTGCCTTTATGATGTTACAGAGGTGCAATTTGGACCACTATCTTGCCAAAAGCTTCAAAAAAAGGAGCTAAGGGGTTATTAACTTAAGACATCCATCCTCACAGAGAGAATAGACATTTAGTTTTAAGCCCCTGTCTCTACCTTCCTCAATAAGCCAACACCTATCCTACTATAATATGTATAAATTTGAGTGTCAAAGCCACAAAAACAGTCTTGTGCTCAAAATAGTCTGCTTTCTGAATAGCAAATACCTTTTAAACTGTTTCTTCCCTCAAGACTGCAGCACAGGAGGTATATCTGCAATTGCCAATTCACACAGCCAACAATTAGTCGAGATACTGTCCTCAATATTGCAAAACACAAATCATTTCTTTCCCTCTGGAATGATACTTCTTTATGCACAAGCAATGGGAAAATCGCATACAGAACACCTCCTTATGCCCCTGTTCAAAGATGCTGAAAAATTGTGGAAGGTAAAAGTAATTGCTGCCAGGCAGGCAGACTTCTCTCAATCACAACAGGATAAATTTGTTTTGCTCTTAAAGGAGAAATACCAACTTCAAAGATGGTGCAGACAAGAACAAGGTCATGGCATGCTGCATTGCGGTTCCAACTCACCTGTTGCCACAAAATATGCTTTTCCACATATTATAGGAAAATGAGGAAATCATCACTCACCTGAGGGCCGATCAGACCATTGATTCCTGGGAATCCTGGTTCTCCCTTTTTACCCTGTGTGTTAAACAGAAGAGCAAGTATCAGATACCAGGGCAAAGACTGCTGCTGACTTTCCAAAGTCTTGCACCCCAGAATTGGTAAATCATCATAATATGGGTACACAAAACACAAAGACTAGGAACGAAGGCAGCACACACCATTTGGATATGAAACTCCAGTTTGACAGGTCTATATCTCTCCATACTGTGATAATAGCCCTCCCAAGATGCAGGTGGGTCTCATGCACGTCTTGGCATCTCTTACACTCTGCAGTCTCACCTGGGTGCTGACCAGAGAGGTCACAGTGCTGAGATACAGCCAAGGGAGGTACCATGTGTAGACACATGCTGAGAGTCAATTTTCTTGCTGCAGTCAAGCCCTTCACCCCTTCCAACAAAGCCAAACAGTGTCCCTTTTGTTCCTTGCACTGTCTCACATATTAAAAAATAAAATAATTAAGAACTCTGGTGCATGGATGAATATAAAATATTCACAATCTCTAAGCGAGGAAACAGGAATCCATGAGGCATTTCTAACTAGGGTTGACATTACCACCAAGGGACAGAGCTCACTGACTCCTCTGCAAGCCAAAAAAGATTCCTCCAGAGGAACAAGAGAACTTTGCTTTTGCAAGGAAAGATGAGCCACCTATATGGATGCTGCGGCACATGTGTTTTCCATAGGTTTGACCTCAAATAGTTCACAGGTAAAAGTCCCACATCAGAAAAAAACAAGAAGAAAGGTTGGAGTAAAAATGAATGAAGATCTGGCATTAAGGAAGAGGCTGGATTTGTTTCTCAACTCAACACCTGACTTGTTTTGTTACTTTGGGCAAGTCACATATTTTGTAACTCAACTTTCTTGTAAAAATGATCTATCCTTCCCTGATGTGCAATAGACACCGAACCATTAATACTTCTGAGGTTTTTAGTAATATACTAGGAGGTAAATATTTGAGAGAAAAGTGATTTTTTTTCTTCCTGATTTCTACTTCTCATCCAAACTGATTTTCTTTTTGGAAGAATATTATAATTAAGCAAGTTTCATGTCACTGATGATGTGATTGGTCATACAGATGTGTAAGAGTCATATACATATGTTGTGGTTTCACCTCAGAGGGCAACTAAGCACCACACAGCCACTCACTACCGCCTTTCCCCCAGTGCTGAGGAGAAAATAAGCCAAGGCTTGGGATTCAAGATAGGACAGGGAGGGATAAATCACCCATTATGGTCACAGGCAAAAGACAGACTTCTTGGGGGAAGACAAAAATAACATAAATTTAATACAGACACTAACAACAACAACACTTAACAGACGGAGGACAGTGAGAAGTATTACCACATCTTAAAAACACCTCCCCCTACCCCTCCATTCTTCCTGGACTCAGCTTTGCTCCTGATATCTCTACCTCCTCCACCTCAGTGGCACAGGGGGACGGGAATGGCGGGGTACAGTCAGTGCTGCTGATTCTTCTATCTTTGGGGGCAGGGAACTTGTTCCCCCTGCTCCACCGTGGTCCCCCTCTCACAGGAGACAGTCCTCCACAAATTTTCTCTAAGTTGAGCCCCTCCTACAGGCTGCAGCCCTTCCCGAACTGCTCCAGCGTGGGACACCCCCACATGCTGCAATCTTCCCAGTGCCAAACTACAACAACAGGGGCTGCTTCTTCCCACAGGATCTCGGCCACCTTCAGACTCGGACACCTTAATTCCTAATGTGGGGCCCCCCACAAGCCATATATCAGCATCTGCTCCACCACAGCCCTCCATGGGTGGCAGGGGGGGGCCACCCTGCCGTCTCACCACAGGATACAGGGGGGTCTCTGCTCCAGCACACCTCCCCCCCCCTTTCTTCCTCCATTCCTCCACTGACCTTGATGTCCATGTAGATGTCGTATCTCCTCACCACAACTGCAATTCCTCCTCCCAGGTCCCTTCTTAAATACGTTATCACAGAGGCACAGCTGACTGGCTCACGCTTGGTGCAGAGGTAGGGCTGACTTGGAGCCAGAGGAGCTTCAAGAATCTTCTCACAGGGGGCCACTGCTGTAGCCCCCCACCTCTGTTAGCCAAAAACCCTACCACTCCATCACTCATTCAAACCCAGGACAGTATAATTTTCTCTTTATTTTTCTTTATTGAAATATGTCCAAAACCACCACCTATAAATAACAGCTTCTGCTGAATTAAATGAATGAAAAAGCTAAAACATTACAAACAAAACAAGTTTTCATCATATTTTCCCTGGTTTTGATTGAGATTCATTAGTTGGTGTGTCAGGATCTGATTTTTTCCTTATTTTTCTCATAACTGAAAAAGCTGCTGTCGTACGGAGAATTTTAGAAAGAAATTAAAAGAATAATTATGAGGTCCTTAGGAGTCTGTAGTCATTTCCAGGACCCTAACACCAATAAAAATCTGCATTATATGCTCAACTACATGCACTATTCATAGGTGCTCCTTCTATATTTTCAACATCCATCACTCTTTTACTTGTGAAATTCAAAAAGAGACAATTTTTAAGCTGAAAGACTCATGTCACCACATGATTCAACATATGTTTTTTATTTAAAGACACACATTTTGCCAACTGCCAAGGTGACCATGCAAAGGACACTGTTAAAATACTCATTGAAATGCATAAATAAGCTTATGAATAGAGCATACATCATGCAGTCTGTATAGAAGATGAGCATGTCTGCATGCCACCTCCTGCTTCCTATCAGCAAAGGAGCTACACATTAAGGTGGCTGGTTCCACAGCTACAAGACTGAGGCCAGCATCCAACACAGTGTAACTGACTCCTTCATGTCCCAACAATATCTCGTTGTTCACTGGACATAATTAGCACCCACCTTGTACCTCCCTTTGCAATGTTTATGCACCTCCTTAGACTCCAATTCAGAAAGTGCATTAGAGGCAGGAACCTGATATAAACACTTTTGATAAACCTTTGAAGAAGCATAAGGAAATTAGTTTCCTAAGTAGTCACCCTAAATCAGATATTGCCATACCCTGTTGTTTACTCTATAGAAAACCACAATGGGTGAAACATACATTAGTGTTCAGGCCAACAAATTCCAATGAATCTTTTAACCTTGCAAGTCAAGAGATGCGAGTAGTACACGCAGACCTTATTTTGGAGGTCCACAAGGGTGTGGCTTTAGAAGTTTTACAGCTCGAGGGCATTATCTGGATAGTTTGCTGAACTGCCAGTTTTTGGAAACTTGGTCCCACCTATATAATATTACCGGAGGAAGCTGGTAGCAATTCAAGCTTCTCCCCAAACCCATCTCAAAAGCCAAGGCAGCAGAGAAAGGACATATTTTTGTCTCCTGTGACAAATATACAATAATTGTTCTGTTTCCATAATGATGGCCAGGCATGCTAATCTGCTGCAGCAATGACAGATGTGAGAGAAGCCTATCCTTTCCTTGGGATGTAATGCTGAGAAACTTTGATGCTTTTCAAAACACTGAGAAATCCCTTAAAGCAACATATATTTATATCAACAGAGAGGCTGAGAGTGTAATTTCCATTGTGAAAGGGACACTTTGGCCACTCAGAGGTTAGCCAAAATCAAACTACAACAGATTTGCTCCATAACATTTCAGCCTGCCTTTAAAGTACAGAAATACTTGCTGGGAGAAATTATACCTATGAGAGCAAAGCTCAGCGAAATGTCATATCATCTAATAATACGACAGAGAAAACCAGCAATTATGCTGTCACTTATAGGAAGAATCAGCTAAGTGTGTAAGAATGTGTATCCTTCAACTATATGAAATATATGTTATTTGCCTTCATCAGCAATTTGAACAATAGCACAGTTAAAAATGTATGTTTTATTGGAAATAGATACATTTACCTCACTGAAAATCACAGCTTCAGTCTGAATTTAATCTATGCCATCAGTCCCTTTTTCCTTCTTATTTTAATTTGCTTACATTTCAATTTCTGCATGGCTGAACGTGTTATTGGAACATTTCAAACACTTACAAATATATGTGAACACAACCATCCATCAGAAGGAACTCTACCTTACAGAAGACAGGAAACCAAAGGAGAATGTTGGCTCCATGCTGCTAGAGGGGAAATTTTTAAAGGTATCATAGCCCAAAACTGTTTCTCATCTTGTTGTCCAATAGCCAGAATGGCCATACATTTTCATAGCATGTTTTTCTCTGAGGTTTGGTCCCTGGAACAGAGGTGGATTTGGTACCAAGTACATAGGAAGCATCCTTAATTGTGAATTAGTATGATTACTATCATAAATGCCAACTATTTCCTCTGTAAACTAGATGAGATGCTAGGATTACCCCTTTCAGCCCTGTCCTTTTATCTCTACATTACTAGAGAAGCCAGAAGAAATCCATCAGTGTTACTGTTTGAGCTCTCTGAAGGCAACAGCCTTTTACAGTCTCCATATGTATTAGAAAATTACAGTAAATTATGAAGTCAGAGCACCTCTCCCTAGCTTCAAATACCATTAGGGTTGGCCAGATTATGGGTGATTACTGGAGCTGTTGCAACAAAGTTAAAAAAGGGCTATAAGGACTTCTGGACATTGAGAGAGGTTGCACCTTGGCATTGGGTCCTCCCAAAATGTCTACCTAATTTGCTGGGCAAATTTTTTCTGCTCTTTCTCCTAGATTATTTATACATGTCCCCCTGGAGATACCAATGAACCATCTGCTTCCGTTGGACCCGGTGAGTCTAGAGTGGTTCAAATCAAAGGGATCTCATACACAAAGAAATAGAGTTGAAACTGTGTTGACCGCTCATTCAAAGTTGTGGCTGGCCAAAACAGGAACATTGTATGCAACAACTCACTTAGACAGAAGAGAGACAGGTCAAGAAGGGGAAAGTAAAATACATGTATTTCTGTCCCACCATCAGCACACAAAGAGCTCAGAGATCTGATAAACTTAATTATTTCCACATATTTAGAAATTTAGAAAACTAGGCTGCAGTACAGCATATCAAACTCAAAATGGGTCTAGGTAGATGCTCTCTCATGCCTACGTGGAAAGTACTGCTATAGGATAAATGTTTTCTCTTGGTTTCCTTTGGTAATTTCAATTACTTGAATGAACTTGTATAATTTCAATAAGAGGCAAATTCTTGAAATCCAAGTTATTTGGAGGACACTTCAGAAGAACGCTGTGTTTAGGCTGGATTACCCAAAGATCTACGTGCTTTCCAAGACCATGTCATACATCTGCACCTTTTGTGTCTATCAAACAGAAGTTGGGTTTATTTCCAACAAATATTTCAGTAGATCAGGTGTCAAAAAATTTGGGAGCAGAATCAAAGTACTTCAATTTTGTTCAATTTCACAGAAGAAAGAGGAGGACATGAAGAGGAATAAAAAAACCACAAAACCACTCTAAAATGAAACCAGACTCTCGAAGTTCTACCTCTTTTTCAGTAAAATCAAAGAGAGTACTGTCTATCACTCAAAGGTTTAATGGGACAGATGAAAACAGCAAAGCTTCTTTCTTCCCTCTTGTACCGAGTCTGGCTGAGATGAAGTTAATTTTCCCCATAGCAGCTCTCATAGTCTGTGCTTTGTATTGGTAGCTAGAAAGGTATTGATAACACACAAGTGTTTTGGGTACTGCTGATCAGTACTTGAACAGCATCAAGGCTGTCTCTCCAACATTCCCCCCCTCATCAGTAGGGTGGGAGTGGCCAACATCTTGTGAGTGGACACAGCCAGGAAAGGTGACCCAAACTGACCAAAGGGATAATTCCTTATCCTATGATGTCTGCTCAGCAATAAAAGCTGAGAGAAAGGGGGGCATTCATCATTTATGACATTTGTCTTCTGAAGGAATTGCTAACTATACTGAAGTCCTGCTTCTTGGGAAGTGGATGGATATCGCCTGCTGATGGGAAGCAGAAAAGAAAATCTTTTGTTTTCCTTTGCTTTCTCACATGACTCTGCTTTTACTTTATTAAACTGTCCTTATCTTGACCCACAAGCCTTTCATTATATTTTCTCTCCCCTGTCTAGTTGAGAAGGGAGAGTAATAGAGTTTCTTTGGTGGGCACCTGACATCCAACCAGTGTCAACTTGACATGAGAGTATCATTGTCAAAATATAGATGTCAGGTGCAAGGCATTTGGAAGCAGCTGGCTAATAAAATTAACATAACCTAGATATTCTTCAGTCTGTCTCCTGCTCCCTCAGGCCCCATCCTCCTTCAGAGCAGCAAATCCCAGTCTTTGGGCACACTTTCCATCTTAACAAATTAAACTGACTTTTCTTTACTGTAACATAAATGGTAACTCTCTAAATATTATGCCTTGTTTATTGGCAACTGTGCTATCCCATGTATTCTTTTATTTCTTCAGCAATAACAGGAACAGCAACTTCAAGCTAAAAGGACCTCATACTTCCACTTTTCCTAGAAATCTTTTCAAGAAGTATGATCCCATTCCTCTTAGCCAAGCTGTCACTAGGGTATTTGGCACAATATGTCATCTTCTATGAAATCTACATACTGTGTAGGTGGCTTCTGCATTATATTTCTAACACCAGCCAACATTGCCTCTGTTCTTGCACAGGTCAGGATCCTTCATTTCTAGAAGACCATGTTATGAGTCATTAAATCCTCTACGAAATGGTTCCAAACACATCTTTAGTCCATTAGTAGTTTGTGCCAGTTGCATTACAGCTAATTAAAGCACTATAGGCTTCTAAGAACTCCAACAAACGGTCATATCTGCATCCCTGTGTCAGGACAGGAATTCTGTGCATGTGTCAACTTGATTGACATCTTGGTTGAGGACCATAATGCAAAACTAAGGTTGAATCATACTGAAAAACAGTAACTCTCTTACATCAGCCTCTTTGCAGCATGTTATTTGGAAGGGTCCTGAAGTCAAACTTGCACTGTATTCTGTCCCTTACATTACTAGGTATTAGTGCAGAATATTTATAAAGCAATTCATAAACCAAATTTTCAGGAGATACAAATTGGTGCAGTATCATATCTTGAAAGCCCACATGTACAAAACAGCAGAGGGACCAGGCAAGAAGATAGTTAGAGATTTCAATCTGTTCTACATAGGTCTGCTAAAAAGGAGTCCCAGATTTGCCTCTAGCTATGTCTGATTTTTCTGTCCTTACCAGAGTGAAAAAAGCTATGTCTACGCTAAATACAATGGGTTAGGGCTCCACATGCAAGAGCACAGGAGCTTGTGTTCATGTATCTAAACTCTCCTCCTCACAACTGAGGATGGCCTTTGTCATCCAGCCTGCCAGATACAGTCACCTTGCAATGCAGTGACATTTGTGGAAGACAACTACTTGGCATGACCTAAAAGTGTGCTGGGGAACATGCTCGGTGTTAAACAAACCCATGCTCACACTGCTGCTCTGGCTGTTTGGTTTGCTCACACACTTGTATAGCCTTACTTATTTACTCACTTACTTACATTCCTACACCTATTGACAGAGGGTACAGAGATGAAGAGATGCGAGTGTCTTAGTATGGAATCATAGAATCATTTAGGTTGGAAAAGACCCTTAAGATCAAGTCCAACTGTAAACCTAACACTGCCAAATCCACCACTAAACCATGTCCCTAAGCATCCACATCTACCCATCTTTTAAATACCTCCAGGGATGGTGACTCAACCACTTCCCTGGAAGCCTGTTCTGTTTGACAACCTTTTCAGTGAAGAAATCTTTCCTAATATCCAGTCAACAATCCAAGTCTTACAACAAGTCAGGGCTGGAGTCACAAATGAAACTGAGGCATCATGAATCCTGTCCATGTCCTCAACACCAGGCTATACTGCTAGAGACACTTCTTGTTTGGGTATGTGCAAGAGAGTTCGCTACAGCTCTGAGCTGTGCCTTCAGAGCCTGCCTTGACCTCACATATAGCCATTTAAAACTAAACTCAAACAAAAATTTGAAATTTCTGCTTTTGGCTTTTTGACTTCTAAACCTGTCTAGAGAAATACTTGCTTTCTGCAGCCAAATTTATGTAAGATGGTAATCAATGCCTGGATTTATATCTGTGCTTTGTCGAGAATTGTACGAATGGTGAATCAGCAGCACCTGCTAATCTGTTCTCTTTCTCATATGTTAGTTATCCATGTAGATCCACCAAGCCCAGGACGTTCATACATATCATGTATTCAGTCATTGAATAATTGCCTTTAATTAAAAGAATATATCAATCCACCTAAGATGCCTGTGACTAATAAAGACCCTTAGGAGAAGAAGTTTAACTAGCTAGACACAACAGAGTCTAGGGAAACATTCAAAGACAGTATGGATCAAATGACATCTCTAATCAAATGATCATTAGCAGGAGCATTTTGTGTTCTGTTTCAGATCCTGACAGATCACTGTCCTTTACCCAGATAATATGTTCTATTAATCTTATTCAGGAAAAAATGTTTTACAGCTGTCTTTAAAACCAGGACGATTCAGAACTTGTCAACTTATAAGTAAAGCACAGCACAGTTATTTGTTAAAGTGATAAAGTGATATTTTTTAAAGACTCAAAAAGTACAAGAAAGCAAGTAAATGGCCTTTTCCAACATGACATTAACATGAGACTGCATGCTGCATCTTCCCAAGGAGAAGATTCCTAAAATTCACACTTACAGGTCAATTTAATATCATGCAATTCAGTGGAAAATCTGTAGAAAACCACCTATCAAGATACGTATTTCTTTCCTGTACTGTCCTTTGCCCATAACCCTCCCATATTCGCAAATAGAGCTCTCACACCCACTCCTTTAACAGCCCTGGTGCTGTCTCAAGTGCAAAGCATTACAGGCAACCCCCATGGTCTCTTCTATGGATTAAGCTATGATCAAGTCTCTGTGATTACTTTAAAAAGTAAGCCATCAAACAGCAGTACTGGGACTGAAGTGACTGTCTCCACAGAGGTTAAACAGGTATCTCACTTCCACCTTTATCTGCTGCCTAGTAAGGTGTCCTTCATATGAATGGGCTGAAGCAAGGAAAGGCAGGTTCAAAGTATGCAGGTAATATCAGGCCCACTATGAAATCTACTTTTTACTTTAATATTTCAATACATAGCTATCAAAGAATATCCAATATTTCTTTTAACAAGAGGAATCTATCTAAGCTCATGGTGGAGAATGGTATACCATCTCCCATTTTGTGGGAGCTTCTGTCTGAGTACAGACCAAACAGAACAGAAAACAATATGTAGTACAAGTGTCTTTGCATTTCTTTGACTTCCAGAACAGCATTTCTCTGAACTTTCAACCTGTTCATATTACTAGTGGCTCTACACACTCAGTTTTATATCAAAATCCTCTTGGCAGCAAGGAGCAGAAGCCAAGAGATCAAATAACAAGAAAGAAACATTCCTAGTGTCCTACAGGGCACTGCATACAATCTGTGGACTCCAAGAGGTACTGAAAATTGCTGGACGAAAAAGAAGGAATAGAGGAAAGGATCTGGGCCTCCAGAAACCTTAAATAAGTAGAAAAGTATATGGAAAGAGGGTCAAAATGCCAAACTTTATTGAACAAAGCTGTCCCCAGCCTCTTGAGACTTACATTAAATAAAAATAACAACTCACCCTTTGACCTGGTAAACCAGGGACTCCAGGCTTGCCTTCCAGACCAGCTTCCCCCTTTAAAAGTGAAAAGTTTTAAAAAGTTGACTGAGTAAGAAGAATTAATGAGCTATATAACCATTTCCTAGGTGTTTTGTGCTACTGTTACTGCATGGCTACCCAGACAACTCTTACCTGATAATTATGTTGTCCTGTGAGCAGAAGAGAATAAGAAAACAGAATAGAGAAAAGTGACAATGCCCTGATTAAATACAGAGCACACAACTATATTTAAATTGCATAATTAAAACCAGATTTACCTAAGTAATGCATCTTCACAATGCCATCAATTTTACAAAACCCAATCAACAGTGAAACACAACAAACAATTCAAAAGCAAGGAAATACAGAGTATTTGCAAATGAGGCAGCAGTGACTGTCTGAACTGAGGTATCCTGCTGAGTTGGGCTATAAAAATATAACTAGAATAAGCTACAGTTAAGTCAAAATTAAGAATGCTGGCATGTCTAAATTGTTTCAAAAATTGTGTTGAAACACAAACACACATATTCAATTCTTATTTTTCATCCATAAAATATTTTAGCCAAGACCTTGTGGCATAAAGTCAATCCATCTTACAGCAACCATTCTCTGACTTTCATTACATGATAAGTTACAAGTTAACAGTGAGTGTCTCTGAGATGTGCTGAATGCCCACCCATACAGCTCTTCAGGACATTTGAAACAGAAAAAAAAAAAACAAGTTCTGCATGACAACAGCTTTGAGGCAAACTCTGCCTCTGAGTGATGACTGCTTATGTCCTGGGTGCCCCCTCCATACGCTCAGAGTGACCAGCCACAGAGCTGGAGACCTCCTCTCAGCAGTGAAGGAAACAGGAGGCTGGGGGCACTGTTTAAGATGGATGAATAATGTATAAGATTTTGCATGTATGCTCACACCAGTCTGAGTTTCAGTTCTTGGGAATTACAAGTGGTGAGAGAAACAACTTACCGGAGGTCCAGGAAGTCCAGGTTGGCCTTGTGGTCCTCGTGGCCCAGGCTCTCCCTACAGAAATGTTGTTTTTAAAAAAAAAAAAAAAAAAAAAAAGTTAAAGTATCTGTATGAGCAATTATATGAGCACATTAGTCATGTTGGGTGTATCTATGGGACCTATACTACCCCTTTCCTCATAGGTCCTGAAGAACAAGTACAGAGACCAGCTGGTTTTCTCCTTAATCCTTCGGCTACTTGAATTATCAGCACTCATTAGACTGCACACAGACTGATCCACCCACGTTCATCAGGCATTTATCCATAACTGGCTCTTTGTTTTTCAAAGGCAGTAGCTCTACAAAAGACACTGGGCTATCCTGGATATCCCAATAAAACGCTGCGGGTTGGGGTTCAGTGGCGGAGGAAAGCAGTTCTTCTAAAAACAGCTTCCATAAGCATTTTCCCCAACCCAGCACAGCTGTGAAGGGCTTTACAATATCATTTATATGATGCATATCATTATATTAAATAACAGTTAAATACAAATTACACACTTAAAACACAAAATCAAAATTTATTTTATTTATATGTAGGGGTAACAGACTGAAGCAAAGGGTGTGCCTCTCCCCAGTTTGAGTGCCCAGGTTCAGAGACAAACTCAGTATAAATCTCAAATACAGTTTACTTCCATATTAACACTTCCCTGGACTTAAAGAACTGCATAGCTCACTCTCCAATTTATAATTCTTATTCATGTTAGATTCACCATACCTGACCAGGACAGTGCCCTTTTTCATTTCTTGTTTATTTTCTCCATTGTAAATAGCAAAACTTGTTTCTTGATGGCCTGACAAAACTGCTATCCACCTTAATTTCTGAAGCATTATTTTAAATCAAAATCTAATCTAACAGGCAATCGAACTACATAAAAGCATCCTTGCAATAGATATTGAATCTCTTACTTGTTCTCCTTTTAGGCCTTCTGTATGTACCTGCAATGAAAATGCAGTGTCATAAAGAAGAAAGAGGAAAGACAACACAGGAGGTGCCAGGGGTGTGATGGTCTCCCACAGTGTATTTTTTTCCCTTTGCCTTTACTTCAAGATGCATACTAACTGCTACAGCTCCTAAAATCCTGCTGCAGCCTCGGGGATAATTTCTATTTAAACAGCTCAGACTGACACAAGGTTTGCTCACTCAGTTACCTACAAAGCGATTTGTGTGGCTGTATAAACAATGAGAACCTAATTCATTATCTCATCAGTATAAATAAGATAGTGAATTCCCCAGGTCTGGTGTTATTTTAAATTACAAAGCCATACTGAATGAAGAAGGTATCATATAAATAGCAGGCTGACTTTCAATATGTGCATGATTCAGACTTTCCTGCAAGTCCTCTCTACAAGACGTTGTGGATGTGACTGACAGCTGTCCATCTTCTCAGCCCGTTCTCCACCCACCTCCTGGAACTTTAGGCTCATTTTCAGATTCGATACATATCTTTTGAAGTCTCTTGGCAACTATTATCACATCATTAATTTCACATTTAAGCAGGATAGTAAAAGGCTCTCACCCAAACAGACATTTTTTCCAGAGCTCGCTCTCTTTGTCCCTCCTTTGCTTTCTACCACATTCTGGGTAAGGCAATTGCCTGCTGCCTTTTTCATGATTTCCAGGGAGCTTCTCATTCTTGTCTTTAGCACTCAGTCCTACCTTGGCACAGCGCTACAGTTAATGTTGCTGGTATCAGTAGCCCATTAATGCTTTCTACCAATAGTCCAAGACTGCTGTTTCTTAATTTTAATCCTTTTTTTTTTTTTTTTTTTTTTTTTTTTTAAATTAAAAGGGATATTCCCCAACTCCTTTGTTACCAGCCCCTGCACAACTACTCAGTTCTAGACCTCTCCTCTGCATACTTTGCAGTAAATCTTCTTTCTCCATTCACTTGGAGATAACCTCCTCATACAGACAACACTAACCTCTAGACATCCTTATGTCCTTGCTAGTGATGTCTTTGGGATCACTAAAGACATTGCTGAAGGCAGAGGGGTGCACAAAGGCATGTAAATCTAGTGCCACTAGAAAGATCCACCCCCTTCTCCTATTTTTTTGGTTTGCTTTTTTATTATTGTTTTGCTGATGTTGGCACATCAGCTCCTAACTGTCTCATATTTCATTAGGAAATTTTCAGATGTAATACAATGAAAGATCATTCCCCCCTCATGAGAAATTGCCTTTTTCTTCTTCCTTCCCAACTCTCACATCCAGCCCATGACAAAGGCACTCAGTAATTCAACTTAATTCTGAACTTTCATTTGCTTTTATAAGTTTCACAGGCTCTATTTTCCAAAGGCCACTAGGCATTGACTCAACAACTGTCCTGGAAAACACACAGTCCTGGAACACTATTGCTTTCTCCAGTGCATCTGATGCAATGCTTTCATTGCCTCTTCAAGTCCTAATCTTCACATTTTAAAATCTCCCAGAATCGTAGCAGTTCACCTCCTTGTTGGAACCCATCACTTTCCATCCTCAAAAATCTTCACTTTTTTTTTTGTAAATATTTAAGAATATCTCTCTTTTAGTAAAGTCATCCAATCCTCAGCTTCTACCTTATCTTCTCATTGTTTGAGAAACCTGATAGTGTTTGAGAAAGCTAAAAAAAATTCTCACTGAAGAGCCAGGCAATCCTGGAAGTCCTGGTTCACCCTGCAGGGAAACACGAAATAAATGAAAAACGTAACATAATACAGAACACAATATAGCAAAATACATAACACAAAACAAAAGCAAACCTCTGAGAATGTTTTCCAACCACTGTTGTACATTCTTATTTTCAACACCAGCCCATAATTAACAGATATGAACATGCAGTCCCAATTAATTCTGTTTTCCCAGATGAATACATGCAGGAACTAGTTGTGTTCTGTGTTACTGTGATGCTACACATTGATACTAATGACATTTAGTAATTTAAAATTAATGATGTACTGGATGGACCATAACATTAAATTTGAGCTTTAAAAATCTCATAATTGGTGTACACAATACCACACAAATAAACCTGATTGATGCTCAGATCTCTAACAGTCTGCAGGATGGATATTTAGGGGCCAAAATGTTTTTGTTTGTTAATGACCAAAAAAAAAATTTGCAAAAAGAAAAAAAAAAAAATCAGAAGAGGTACCATTTTCCACAAGTCATTTTATAGAGCAGAATCACACTATAAGTGCTTGCAGGACATTGAGATGCTACACTCTCTTTACATGATTTATTGCCATCTAGGTTATTAATTTGTTCCAGTGCATTTTTTTTTCCAGCAGTGTCCACTATTTATTATGCCTTAAGACTAAGACTCCAAAATGTATCTCTCTTACTTGAGGTAAACACTAATGCAAAAGTTATCATATAGCTTCGTTTCACACTCTTCATTACTCATGGAGGTCTCTGAATGATCCAATATATCTTGCATGCTATTTCCTCTTAAGGCAAGTTTAATTACTATTTGTTATTTATTCTAGAGTCCATATTATGGCAGAAGAGACACGCATCAGGTGCACTGAAAGTAACGGAGCAAGGAGACAAACATTTTCTGGAAGCACCAAATGAAGTCACTTCAGAGATATGGATGAAGTGTTACAAACTCAAGACCGCTCTCTACTGCACACATGCTGGAGCAGAAAGATCTTGCTGTTGCTTATCACCACAGTGGATGTGCCCTGCTTGTAGGAAACCTCACCTATAACTGTTGAATCTGAGTGGGAAAGTAATGGAAAATAGAATTGCTTCTGATCTCTGTACTCTTGGATAAGGCTCACTGCCTTATCTGGAGGAGAAAAGGAGAAAGAAAATCCAGAACTGGACATACCTTTTCACTCATGCCAAAGAACTATGTAGGAAATACCAAAACCACAGTATCACTTCTAGCAGAGAGGGAAACTTAAGGCTGCCCTGTAAACTCTAATGACTCTAAAATAATGAGATCAAAATTGCTGCTGAGAGCAGTGAATAATTATTTTGCAGGTAAGAGGGTTGGGCTCATTTGACTGGCACTTTCTGAGTCAATTCTACAACTCTTGGGTCAGAAAACTGGCATTTACACAAACATATTGACATTTCTACCTACCTTTCTTAGGTGAGGAAGATTTCATGAGCCAAACTATTCTCTAACTCCTTCTATTCCCACTATGAGTGTTAAACCAAGAGTAGAGGAGCTATAACCAAACACAGTTTAACACTCATACCCATTTCACACTGAAGTGTCAGAAAAGTGAAACATTTAAATGTTATAAGCTTCACTTACACACAAATTACATAAATATTAGCCAACAGCCCTGATATTTCCAGCACTGGGGGCCCAAGAGAGAATTAACAAATGTGTGTTCAAGTCCCTCCCATGCATCCCATCTTAACTCACCTTTTCTCCTTTCATCCCACTGGCACCTGGAGGGCCTGGGCTGCCAGCAGGGCCCTATAACCAGGTAAAACAGAGAGAAAGATCTTTCTTTTACATACTGCAAGTCATCAATTACAATACTCTTAAAGTATGAGAGAAACATAAGGCTGCAGTTTTGATTATCGGCAGCAAAGTTATGTACCATTGCACTGGAGCAGGAGCTAATACAATACATGAAGCTACTTTGGCTCTGATGCATAGTGAGGAAAGGGAATAAGGATGGAGATGCCACAGCAGCCATGATAACAGCAATTCAATTTCAGCTCGTTCAGAAAGATTGCAGTTCAGGAAGTACATCAGTGTCAAACATAAAATTTAGGATAAAATTCAGGCATGAAGATTTGCCCACTGATAGTTGTCTAGACATGAAAAAGGCAAAAAAACTTCAGAAAAAAATGAAATTCTATAATAGGGTGTCACTTGGACAAATTGTTCTTTAGAAGTAGTAAGCAATCAGCGTCCACCTTCACATCCCTCTGCAATTTCTCACTTCTTCTACATTTGCTGCAAGTATTAACCAGTCCTGGAAACAATGTAATGGGCATAGTGAATATAGTTCATTGTGATTCCAGTGCCACATGTAGCACCAGAAAACATTTCCATCTTATAAGTATAGTGATAGACACTAACTAGACAAATACTTCTCCGTGTAGGGCAAACTGTGGCTGAGGAACAGAGCAGAGAGGAGGAGATGATTAACCATCAAATCCCCCATGGAGAAGCAGAAGAACATATAGTGCAATAATGTCTATCATCTCACAGAGAGGAAGATGCAGATTCAACAAAGATTAATACTGCTAATGATACTATACCTTGACAACTAAATACAAAAGACGCATCTGATATGGAAATAAAAATACTTCCCTACAAAATCAAGTTGAAACTCTAGCTGCTAAAGGAGCAAGAGCAAGGCACTTGGGCAGCACGTGGCTGCTGTGCTTGTAAAGCACGTTCACGTCAGACCCCAGCAGCTGTTTTGTCTGTGTGAGCTGAAGGATCAATCACCTGCAGACAAACTACCCAGAGGATTTGACACGCATCTCCTCCACCTCTGCCACTGTAAAAGTGTGCCTCCAGATGATCCTTTTCAGAGAGGGAAACAGAAAGGACTAGTGAACAGGATGTAGACGCAGCAGCCAAGAGGCTTCAGGCTCATGGGTGGCAATGATTGGCTGCATGGCTTTTGGCAAATCACTTTTCAGCCTCTGCTTCTTACTCTGGCCTCTGCTATTTAGACCAGAAGATCCTTGGGAGTAAAGGATGCCTCTCATTAGGTATCATACCCTGAGTAATGAAAACAGTCTTGTGGGATCTACAGATAATAGTTTTAGACAAAGCATTATCTGTCTAATCAGCAGAAATGTACTGATCTTTTTGGTTTCATCTTGTCTTAAAAATGTAAATAGTTCCAAGACTTTCTTATTGAAAACAAACCAAATATATTTAATCCAGTTCCCTCCCTTTCATGTGGGAGGGAAAAAAGTTTATAAAAATCAGGTTTAAACAAGTGAATTTTTTATGTGTTTCCTTATGTCTTTAATGAAAATTAAGACAAACATCTAACCTATCATGTTTAAAGGACTGGCATTTCCTTTAAGTGTACGTTGCATTACAACTTAATTCTAAAATAAAACAACAAAAAAAAAGATAAAACTATGCCAACAAATATACTCAGAATGAGTAAAAATACTGCTGCTGCACCGGTGTCCTGCCGTGACTCAGCAGCCACCCAGGATAAGTCTCAGTTTTAGAGTCAACTTCAACTTGTTCCAAAGTAAAGCCTCCAGTTCTTGAGTATTTGTCACATACCTGTTTCCCCTCCACACCTGGCTTTCCAGGAAATCCATCCAGGCCTTGCTCTCCCTGGAAAAAGTAGAGAAAAAAATCCTGTAACTCAGATCTGTGATGTTTTAGGTCACCAGTCTGCAAGAGGTGTCCATGTTATCTGCTAAGAGTAAAGAATAAGGAGAAAAATTGAAGTCAGCCCAATAGACTAAAGTCCCCACATCTGTACTACAAAATTTGCTGTGACCAGAAGTGGTTGTATGCTAGCCTTCCACATCAGCATCCTTCCTCTGCCTGCTGAGGCGGGTTCATGTAAGCTGGACAAAGTGCAGTTTACCCAGAATAGCTCCTACAAAAATAATGAATCCACAATCCAGCAATAGCTCATTTTTACCTGGTGCAGAAAAATCTTTCATTTTTCACCTTTGCTTTCTGTAACGTGGGGGAACAATTAATCTATTCCTATATGTCTTCAGAGTTGGACAGTCCACAAAGTCCACAGGCAATCTATTTCACTATTTTTAATACCTGAAGATACGTTTCTTTCCCCTGTACCCAAACTTGACTTTTTCTTGCTAGCGTTTCAGACTAGTATATCTTTCCCTAACCCCCCACAGAGAACAGACTGTTCCCTTTAGCTTTACAATGGCCTTTTATGTATTTGAAGTCTTACAAAACTCCCCCTTAAAACTTCACTAGACTAAACAACCTCAATACTTTCATCTTTTCTCCATGGGCATGTTTTTCAGACCTCTGATCATTTTTGCGGCTCTCATTTGTACACTGACCAATTTTTCAACATCTCCACTGTAGTTAGGTGCCCAAAACTGGACACAGCTGAGGCTAACTTCGAGTAGAAAGATTATTTAATGTTTTATAGAGATGTTTAAATCCCAGCATTACCTAACTTTATCCCAAACCCCCTTCTGCAGGACAGCTACTTAACTAGCTGTTCCCAATCTGTAGTAGTGTACAATTTGCTGTCCCACATGTAAGAAACACCCTGCAGCTTCCCCTTCTCAATGTTACCTCCTGCTTTGGAGGGATTATGTTTTCAAAATCATTTTGAATTCTGACTCTGACCTCCACTGTACTTCCACATTCAGCCTTAACATATTCCATATTTTATAATCCAGGTCCTTGATAGAGATAGTGACTAGATCAATGACATACTCTTGCTGAACTTCACTTCTCTCTTAAAGATTGTGGTCCTTGTCCATTCCAACCTCTTTCATTTAAAACTCTTTAAGACACAGACTTCCTCTTACTCTGTAAAATGAAACGCTGATTTTGCTTGGATCCTGCACACAGAGCTGAATATAAATTATCAAATACACACACACAGTGCCTCTGTTAATGCAAATGTGCATGTGAAAATAAATTCTACAAGGAGTGACAGCAAAATATTAGTTTTACACTATTTTTGTAATGCTTCAGACATTTTAATTCTGATTACTATCCCACAGAACCCCTGTCGGACCTCTGTTATTATCTGCAAACCCACACTTACAGCACTGGATTTAGTTAGCTCCTTTTGAAATTTACACTGATTCAGCAAGTCAGAAATGGATTTCCAAATCAATTTATTTCTTCTTCCCCTTCAGAAAGTCAATCAATCTAGTAACATAAATGTTATTTCAAAATTATATATCCAAGGAATAAAATTAGAGAGACCTGTACCCTACAGAAAGCAGCTGAAAACCAGCATGAGACATCCAGATCTACTTGCTTCTGGAGCAATAGTTTCCACATTCATGGTTTCCTTTGGACTGACTGAACTACGAGTATCCTGAATTTGAGACTTAGAGTAAGCAACAGTCTGGTGGATTGCTGACAAAATGTGCAGTGTATTCTCAGGAGAATTTTTAACATCAATACACTGCAGAAATGAGTACTTCACACATGCTGTTTCAGCTGCCAAAACAGAAAAGTGTCAATGTTCTTACTGCTAGTAGTGGGGGCTGGGAAAGGCAAATGTATTATTCACACAAATGTATACAACAAAGCTGTTTGAAAACACTCCAAACGATTGTGCTTTCATTTGTTTCTTTAGAAAAATCTATCATTATAAAAACTTATTATTTTTTTTTTCAATCTTTAAAAATGGCTATTTAGAGAAAGTGGTTTGGTTTTTTTTTTTGTTTGTTTGTTTGTTTGTTTGGTTTTTTTGTTTTTTTTTTTTTTTTTCCCAAAAGAAAGAACAAGCACAATGAAAGTTTTATTCTCAAATTTTCATCTTAATACTCTATTTGCTTTTGTGCTCTACCGTATTTTCTGCTTTTAACCAGTGGAACAAAATGGTGAAGAGCTGTAAGCAACCAGGAGAAATCCCAATTCCATAGAAACTTTAGTGCTGTTTTCTGACCTCTAGCCATTAGAAAGTGCAATGGTTTGTTGGAAAAATAATTCCCCCAAGAGCCTGCAGGACCCAGGGAAAAACTGAAGGAAAGCTAACCCACTGCCCAGAGGGACCTGGCAGCAGGACACCAGCCCTGCTGCTTCCTTACACAAGCTCTTCTTCAATACAAGACAAGGATTTACAGGATGAACACATGCTTATGCAGCCAACGCAATGCCCCATGTCATGTTGAACCACTGTACATGCCTATAGTACCATGTCAAGTATCATACATATATGGTTTATGTTGGCAGAGAAGTCCATCATGCTCATCTCTGCAGTCTGCCCTGGGGTCTACAGGGAGCCCACAGGATGCAAAAGGACATGAGATATGAATCAGGCTGTGCAGTGGTTCTCCTAAAGTGCAGCTGTAACCAATACTACCAGATTTGGGAACCTCACTATAAAATCTCAATATTTATACCTGAGGTCCCAGCATATAAGAGGATAGCAGCAAGATGTACTATGGGATATTTAGCCTTTCTTTGATACTAAGGTGCAGATTAGGCAGACCAATACTCAGTGCATGGGCTAGTGCTCTCATCTGATATAATAAACACTCTTTTCCTCAGGCACAAAGAAACACAGGTTGCGTAGGTGTCAGTATTCAAGTTACAGACTGAAGAGGAGACAAGAAAATATTTGGCCAGCCGAATTTACGCCCACTGTTTTCACAGTAATACTGATTGGTATAAGTTAAAGCAATGGCAAGGGTGCTCTGAGACCATCATTAAATCCTGGAAAAAAAAAAAAAAAAAATCAAAGTACAATTGTTGTAGCAGAGATCTGGCTGCTTCAGGGAAAAAAAAAAAAAAAAAAAAAAAAAAAAAAAAAAAAAAAAAGGGGCTCTAATTGTGTATATCCTTTTAATGAAACAAAACCTAATTCATTTAATCCCCACTTTAATCTTCCTCTAGCTCAGTCAGTTGCCTGCCCACACACAGCTCCAGCTTCCTCTCCCATCATGGTGATGTCAGAAAGATGGATTTTCTTCCAGGAGCCAAATATTCCAGCAGATTAAACAACCTTGCCTCCGGAAAAGCAGTAGAGGCATTGGCTAGGCACAACACACTGATCCAGTCCTGCAAAGGGCTGAAGTGAAAGCACAAGGAAGATAAAGCACAATCCAGCCTTTTGCTCTCGCTGCACCAGTGAGGATAGATAATACGAAACATGGTTGTGGCTACTTCATCATAAATAACAAAATGGACACAGAGAACAGACACCTTAATACATGGTAAATCAAAACACAATATCTCACACTAAGGGTCTATTGATCATTTTTCCCAGTAGGCAAAAGTTTGGTATAAATCTTTGGGTTTCTTCTCCAGAAGGAGATGGAGAGTGAGAAATGGGAACAAGGCCATGTTAGCAAGCTAATAACTCCCTCCTTTGCACAAACACATATAGCCAGGTATCACTAAAGACAGCTTGAACACAGGCAAAGCTGCCAGACCGGCACTGAGATATTCCTGTCTCAGGACCAGCTTGAGACATAAACAAGACAGGACATTGCTCAGGGCTACAAGCCACTCAGAGCTGGCAAGAAAGTCCCTGCTGCCTGTTTTGCCTGCATGACAAAAGGGGTGACTTGGGTCCGACTGAGAGTCTGGTCATGCCCCATCTCCAGCTGCTTGCTGGGTCGCAGGAGCAGGCCAGCACCCACTTCTACTGGCAGGGACAGCAAAATGCATTTTTGATGGTATTTCTGGGGAGCCTCGAGCACCATCTGTCAGATATGCAGCCAAAGTGTGTACACATCTGAGGCCTCTCCCACAACACAAACTGAAATAATAAAGACTTTGTGTCTGCCCAGATCCCCTTTTAAATTCTTATTCCAGTTATAACAAGCACTTGGTCTCTTTCTTGAACCATAAACATGGTTCAAATCCCAGAGTGTCCGGGGATTTACAGTGCTCTGTAAAATAGCTACTCTCAAACAGGAGAGAGCAGAGAAGTGGAAAGCGGCACCAGTTGGATGAAACCTTTAACACTGAAACTACCTGGTACTTACTATTACTGAGCTTATGGTAATGGGAGAAGACAGAAACATAGAAAGTTGGATAATTTGAGCAACTGCAATAAGATAGGGAAATGCAGGATGCAGACATGGTCAGCAGCAGCCAATGGTCATTCACAACTCTCAGGTGGTGCACACAATGTGGACACCTTGCTAGATCTCTGCAGTGGCATACCTTCACTCCACTTCTCCTCTCCTTCCTCCATCCCTGGCTACACACAGACTAGAAGTCCCTCAATGGGTGCTCAGTAGACAGCATTGATTCGCGAAGCCTTCCTGCACTCCCATGGGAGCTGATTCCCAGACAGCACTGGAAGGTGCAGCACAGTGAGGAAACTCCATCATCAATCATCCTCCAGAGCTGCTGGCCTGGCAGCCTGCTCCACTTAACAAAGGAAAAGAGCAGTCTGGATTTTCCTACCATGCAGCAGGAATACCTTGTCTCCTCGTGTCCCCTTTTCTCCTCTTTCTCCTTGTAGACCCTAAAAATAAAAAGAGATTATAAAGCTCAGTCCAAGCAGAGGCATAGTTATCTCCTCTAATTAGTCACCAAATCACCATGCACATCTGCACAATCCATTCAAGTGAACCTCAAAGACATTTTCCATGTTGCCAGTCCTAAAAGTTGGCCACAAGCATGGTCTAAGTAGACTTACAGAACAGGGGTGACCTGTGGGCCCAAGAACATCTGTAATATTATATTGCCTGCAGATACATGACCCTCCTGCCAACAGCAGTGTGGAGGGACAGAGAACACACCACAGCTGCAGATGGTCTGGCAAACAACCAATGCTCTGCATTTTTCATGTTGCTCATAAACAATGAGGACTTATGTAGAGGACAATACTGATGGTAAAACCCATCACATAAACAAGCAAGAATGCCCATTCCTGGTGGTTTTGGATGTAGTAGCTAGGCAGACAGCAGGTACCTCTGAGAACTGACAAATGCTAGATAATCCCTGTCCTGGAGACCCAAGAACATTTTTGCGTTGTGAACCCAATGCCAGTATTCAGCTGGATTGCATAATTCATCTCCTCCCAGGTATACCAGAACCATTTCCTGGGGCTTAGTTTGATGAAAGACAATGACGTTAACACAGGCAATTGACTCAATGGGCAGGAACAGATTTCACCTTCCCTTGGCACGGCAAGCACCTTGTATTTTACCTTTATTGTAGCAACTGAGCAACCAACTAATAGCTAGAGGCAGACAAATATGCTCAGTCAATAATGACCTCTCTAAATTGCCAAAGCTTAAAATACTTCTTATTCCAATAATACATTTGTATTTAAACTTCAATTTACTTTACACTATAGTGGAGGACCTCCAAGCTAATGAGAACTACATATCTGGGTTTATTTGGCCCTTAGGATGATTTAGATAATTAGCATTTTCAGATTTCAGGCCATGGTTGACTGTGAGCAAACTCTGTACAGCCTTGTCCGTCTCTAACACAGCAAACTGATCCTGAACATCTTTCCACACTGTGAAGAAATAACCCTACTATTTCCAAAAAGCAAGTGGCAGGAGGTTTAAAAATATGACTCCTTCAATGCACTATTAACTATGAGTAGATTATTATTGCCTTCCTCTTCCCCAGCAGCCCAAGCCACATGTCACTCATGATAGAAATGGATAGGACCTTCGATAATGGTGCACAACATGAATGCTTTGCTTCTCACACAAAAAAAAAGTGACTCACGGAGCAGGAAAGAAGCGTTCTCATAGCTTTGTTCTTTTATCTCGTTAATATTGCAAGAGTCTATCACATGGGCAGATAATGCCACCCCCATATTAAGTTCATCATATTCAAGCCTAATACAAATCAGCCTTAGATGATACAGGGAAACAGCATGCACCTGGGAAAGACAAAAGTGCACAAACTCTTTTGAACAGATTGGACCACTTTGTAATGAGTTATAAGGCAAGTCCTTGGCTGGCTCAGGGAAACCTTTCAGCGCATGAGTATGTCTGGTATGCCACTACAGTGCACTTATGTACAGTCACAGAATAAAGTCCATCTAGTCCAACTCCCCTGCAATGAGCAGGAACATCTTCAACTAGATCAGGTTGCTCAGAGCCCTGTCCAGCCTGACCTTGAATGTTTCCAGTGGTGGGGTACCTATCAACTCTCTGGGTAACCTGTTTCAGTGTTTCACCGCCTGCACTGTAAAAAACATCTTCCTTATATCTAGACTAGATCTACCCTCTTTTAGTTTAAAACCATTATCCCTTTTCCTGCTGCAACAGGCCCTGCTAAAAAGTTTGTCCCCATCTTTCCTGTAGGCCACTTTAGGCACTGGAAGGTCGCTATAAGGTCTCCCTGGAGCCTTCTCTTCTCCAGGCTCAACAACCCCAACCCTCTCAGACTGTCGTTAAAGGAGAGGTGTTCCTTCTATCCCTCTGATTATCTTCACGGTCCTCCTCTGGACCTTCTCCAACAGGTCCATGTCTCTCCTGCTCTAAGGATCACAGAGCTGAACACAGTACTGCACGTGCGGTATCACAAGGGCAGAGTAGAGGGGGAGAATCACCTCCTTGACCTGCTAGTCACACAGGATATGCTAGTTATACAGGATGAAGCCCAGGATACAGTTGGACTTCTGGGCTGTGACTGCACATTGCTGGCTCACATTCAGTTTTTCATCCACCAGTACCCCCAGGTCCTTCTCAGCAAGGCTGCTCTCAATCCCTTCATCCCCCAGCCTGTATTGATACCAGAGGTCACCCCAACCAAGTTGAGTCCTTAAATCGCAGAAAATCCAATCATCCTTCACAACACCAGCTTAAAGGCTGCCTCCATAATTACCAAGGTGACACCATAAGACAGGGATACTAACTCAATAGGATCTGATTTATTTTGGTCTTGCTGTCCATTCATTCAAGGCAGGTTTGTCCCCTGAGCCCAAAGGTTATTCCCTGACAGTTTTGAAAATACGATTGGAAATTTGCTGGGAGGTGCTATTTTTTCTTATTGTTATGAAGAAGTTTTCAAGCACCATATAAATGGTGCATCAACACAGAGCAAAGCAATTGCATTACAGTGGAAGTATCACAAAATCACCAGCTGCTATCTTGGTAATCAAGTAATTTTTACAGATACCTCTTTATCCTGGCTACACATCTGTTCTCTTTTAAAGAAGTTAGAAGAAACTCAGTGAAGTCAAGAAAATGTCATTATTTGGATATAGGACAAGTAAGTGGTCAGATATACCCCATACTGCTTAATAATAATAACAATAATAATAGAATAATAGTAGTAATTAAAAAAAAATATGTAACTGGGCAGAACACACTGAAAAATAGAAAAGTTCCTAGGGCAGTAAAAATCTAACAAGAGCTATGACTTACCGGTGCGCCCACATAGCCTTTAATTCCTGGAGGACCCTGTTTTCCCTCTGATCCCTGGCAAGGAATTGAGATACAGTAAAACACCAGAAACTGTTTCACATATAAGACCAAGAATAAAATCAGTTACCCAGAAATGTAAGTTGCACTACTGGACTCACAGTGGGCTGTTGAGGCTTTTCAACTGTCTCAGCACTAACACAGAGAGCAGTGTCTGACTTTCCAGCTACTTCCCAAAGTGACATCCCAATATTTTCTTCTGTCCCCAGCGCTCAGACATTAGCAAGTTTTATTCTTCTGCTTTCAGTCTTGCCCTACAAATGCAAACTCTCCCATGCAAGTTTCTCTACAGGTTATTTCAGAAGTTTTGGCAATGTCAGTCATTGTCTGACTATTGTGTGCATGGCAATTGAACTCTGCCTTGGCTCCTGAACAGCGTTGGTGGAACAAAGCACAGGCATACATTGCTGCAAATGTAGGAGCAAAGGCCATATCCCAGCATAAACAAACAATAGACTTCAAAATGTTATATATTTTGAAGAGTAAATTAAAAGAAACAGATCAGAACTATATTCTCCAATGTTTATTTTCAGTATAAGTGGGAGAAATGCAAGAGGATTAGGTACATTTCAGCAGTACTTCAGCTGATTGCATACTGACTCTCCCTGGAGAAGGTAAACTGAAATCGAGAGCACTCTCACTGTGTGCTTTTATGTGTCTTACAATGCCTGCAAATAGTCTGTATCCCCAGCTGAACAGGCTCAGCCCTCAGAGCCATCCTATGGAGACAGCCTGGGCCTGGAAAGTTGGCCATGAGAACTGGATTGGCATCTTACATCACCTCTTTGACTGATTATTTTCTTACTTATCTCACTTCCCTTCCCCCTCCCCGACCCATCTGGTTAACTCCTGTATTGGGTGGCTGTAGGAGATAAGGCATCAAACCAGATTTTATTCTAAATAATTTCTACATTTCATATTAATAGAAGTTTCTTTTATATATATATATGACTTATATATATATATATATATATATAAAGGCAAAATGTGTTTGCAATGAATTACTAACAGAACTGATGCTTTTTTGTCCCAAGGAGTCTGGTCATGTCACACCACTGTTTTCACTTGCATTAGCCCAAATGACAATATCACTTGGAGCAGTCGTTAAGCACAGACCTTGCAGGTTGGCAGGACTGTACTTGGCTAGTGTTTCACCACTGCTTTAAGGAATGTATTGCCAAAATTGTCCGTTCCCTCTGCCAGAGAGGACTTGACTTGTTAAAGCAGATGAAGCTATGCCCTGAAGCTTGTGAGCAGTTTATCAGCCCAGCTGTAAAGTGGTTGAACCTGTGTTAAGTATGCAAGCAAACCACATGGCAAACTCAAGGTAGAGGGGGAGATTCACAAACAGGTTAACAAAAGCTGGGTTTAAGCCCAAGCAAAGGTGGCTCTGGGATCTCCACATCAGGCACCTGAGGACTTCTTCAAGGTCAGGAACTGGTGCAAGTCCTCTAACGTCAGAGGGAGAGCAGCAGGTATGCACTTAAATTTCTCCCTTCGGCCTGCAGAAAAATACTACTGTCAAAGTCTAGGCAAAACCCCTACAGAAATAGAGGCCTGCTCCAAGTTGTCCAAATTATAAAAGTCCAACTCAGTACAATTACATAAAACGTGGTTACAAAACACAGAAAAAGTTATAGATAGAGAAACCGGGTTTGTCTGGATAAGAAGACTTGCTATTCCACTCAAGGCCTGTGCTGAGATCATGTCTGGTAAACCAGAGAAGTGTGAGACCTTCAACAGCTAAAGCAAACAAGAAGCAAATTTGTCAAAATGAAACTCTTACCTAATACTTTATATTTCAAAGGCTTGATTCTTTTCCCTTCTCCCTCTGTTTTTTCTATCAAGTGCAGCTAACTGTCAGTTCAGATGGGAATGCTATAGTTGTATCAGTGCAATAGCAATGACAGCCACAAAAAATTCTCTTTAAACTTTTATTAAAGATACAGGAAAAAAAAAAAAAGAAAAGGAAAAGGTTGAATATTTGCTGCAGGATTTTATAAGCTAAAGGGCCTGGGCTCAAAAATTCAAGCTGTTTCACTGTTATAATATATAGTGAGGGACTTGAGCTATGGCCTTTTTTCTCTGGACTCATTTACTCCATTTAAGTTAACCTGTCAGGTCCCGCATATTTACATGGGAGCTTTCTCCACTGACCAGTGGATATTTCTTGCCATCTCAGACCACCGTGGCATGTTCTATAATCAGAATTTCCAACATTGATTAGCACAAGGCTGATTTTGAGAGCTCTTCTTCGCTTCCACAAGCTCATAGCCAGCAAGATCATAGATCCTTCTTGGTGAGAAATGAAGTTTACCCATCAAGTTTGATGAAAAAGAAAAAAAGAAAAAAAAAAAACACAAAAAAAAAAAAAAAAAAAAAACAAAAAAAAAAACCACACATTTTTACGATGAAGACACTAAGCTAAGAACAATCTCCCCTGGAGACTTCACTAAGCAGCAAAAGCAGTAAAACCAGAGATGACATACTGAGGCCATTTCATTCCTGTAACCCATACGTGTACCCTAATGGGCTCATCATCCATTATGGTACCTCTGTGGATTGAAGTCCTATTACCAGAAGTCTGCAGGACCCTTATCTGTGCTACTGGAAGTTTCACACAATGAATGAGGTCTGTAAAAGCTGCGAGGGACCTCCTTAAAAGAAGTGCTGGCAATTCCCACTGAGGTAACAGACTGGAAATCCCTCAGCCAAGCACATAAACAGGGTGCTGAATTTCCTGGGGTGCATGTACAGCTGCTGAGCATGCACTGTACTTGCCTGGCTCAATACAGATGAAAATGGATTGAGCCAGGAAGGACCACATTCTAACCAAGCAGAGAAACTGCAAGGTAGCTCTCCATGGAGCCTGGGGTAGAACCCAGAGCCACTGTATTGATGACGATGATAAAAATAAGTGATCTGGCAAAAAAACAATCATTACAACAGTAATTGGAGATATGACCTCTCTGATTGCCAAATCCACCCATTTCTACACAGCTCGTTCCACACTGGTTGAGGCGGTTGGGCTTTACGTTGAGGAGTAAAGGAGTGTGGATTCATATTTTAGATTTTAAAGCCCTGTCAGCAAAGTCAGGATTGCTTGTTAAAACAGCTCAGGCCAGAATCCAGCTCAAGGACACTGCATATAGCCAGTGCATCCATTGCAGTAAATAAAAGTCACTGTGAAAGCACATGATCATTCTATATTTAGCCACTGTAGCTGAGAGGCTGTGGTTAGCCAAGCTAACCTCTTCCCTGGGAGCACTTGGTACTGTCTAGTCAGACATCTTTAGATTCAGCCCCACCAGCACCTATCCTGCCCAGACCACAGTGCTGAACTCCTATTCAATATCGCCTCATTACTTGGCTGAACTATACGTGCCTGATGGTGGGAAATATGGAGCGTTGTCCAGGATCAAGCCCTTCTGGAAGTAGATGTAGATGCCTCAGTTCAACTTGGTTTGTAAAAGCTTTGCAAAGCAAGGGTGAGTAACTTCATACTGCAAGGAGCATTGTGTGGTCTACTGGTTTGCAAAACATGCAGGGCAGAGAGAAAATATGTAAATAGGTATTTATACGATAGGAGAGATGTAGCTGACAGGCATTTGTGGATGATGAATCCGGATCATTTCATCCACTCCCAAATCCCACTGAAGGACAAAACAACATACAGAGTTCATCCACTCAGCTCAGCCCACCCCCGCTTTGCAGCTATCATTTATCCCCTGCTGAACATGCTGCCATGCAGCTTCCACAATCAACTCCGTGTTTCTGAAGGCAATATGGTTCCTGCAGAGAACTGTGGGATGGCTGCCAAGTATTTCTGCTAATCCACAAACACACCATTAGTTCCAATACCCTCCTGAGGAGACTTTAGGAAATTATGAACATTTCCCTCTATGAAAAAAAAAAAAAAAAAAAAAAAAAAAAAGGACATTTTGGAGAAAAGGCCTCTCCATAGCTGAGGAACACAGAAGGACCTATATAAATTAAATGCTTCATAGAGTCCTCTCAGACAGAGCCAAGTGACAATGAGTACTACATCTTGGAAAGGTGTTCAGGTACTTAACTCCTATTTGAGGACAAAGGCATCAGTGAACTCAGTGGGAAGTTTAGATGACTAGGTATGGCTCTTCCAGAAAGATGTGACACTCAAAGTTCTTTGCTTGTACAGCTGAACTTGCTGTGCATGATGTCCCTGAAAACACACTTGTCAATCTAGTGCACCATCTTATTTTTGTGTTATAACAAGAAGAATGAAACCACCTGAGGGGTAGTTAACCCCTCAGTAATCAGGGAACAGGCAAGAAGAGCTAAGACTTTGAAAGTCATGAGAAGGGCTTCAAAATTTGGGCACCTTTCTAACACTCAGATAAGTCTCACCAGATCTCCATTCAGAAGCACCCTGTTTGAAGCAAACCCAGTGATATAAGCATTGTTTCAAGTCCTGCATCACTATGCCACTGTCTACTGGTGCAAAACTGAAGCTCTCAAAATACACAGAAACATCCAATATAGAATCTCTCCATGATTATTTCATTTTTCCAGTTGTAGAGTAGGGATAATAATTCTCACCTGCATCTTTGTGAGAGCTGGGAAGGCTTACTGAAGACATGAATCAAGGCTTATGTGCCCAAAAACGTGTTCTCTTTGCCTTCTCCAGCTAATTGCTGATACCTTAGCAGACCCCTGATGAAATGAGCATTTTGCATTTCTTCATTCACCAGTGAGAATATCAGTCATAAATAAAAAGTAATTCAAGCAATCCACATATAAAATGTCAGTGAAAAAAATATGCCTGCCCATGACAAGAAGAAATGGAAAGCTTACCTTTGGACCTGCTGGCCCAGGCAGTCCAAATGTTCCCGGCTGCCCTGGTTCACCCTGCAAGTAGCAGAAATATCAGTGGTAAATGCTAATCTTAAATACATGAGCTGGGATGGCTCAAAACAGTCATTACATACAGCTTTAGAAATGGAAGCTCTTTCTAATATCGACAGTCCTAAGTTCCATTATCCAGAGATCTGAAAGTTTGCCCTGTGCTTTCTCAGAAAAATAAAAGCAGAAAGAGACAAACCAAAAACTGAAGCAGTTATTCATCTGCTCTTCAAACACAACCACCTAAGTAGCAAGAAATGAGTTCCCTAAGTTGTGAACAGCTTGCACTGACTACAATCTACAGACATGGATTCCTTGGAGATAATGTAATGCATTTGTTCTTGAATAGTGACCTTTCAGTGCAATAAACACATCCTATAAGAAATTCTGCAAGTCCAAGTATGTCACTGTCCAATCCCAGACCATGCCATGTATGATGTGATGAAGTTGAATCGGTTCTGGAAGCTATATTGGAAAATTATCAGTTTTCCTGAAGTCAGACAAGTGTGGCACAAAGCAGAAATGGGATGTAAGTAACAGGAAAAAACAAGACCTTTTCTGCTGTGTATCACTACTTTTGTGAATGCCTGCCCTTCCGAAGGGTACTATCCCCAGGTTCCTCCAGTTGCCACCAAAGGACTGCCACAAAGCGACAGTGAATGAGATGATAAAGGTCCACCATTGGGATGCAGATAATTCAAAGGAGTGGTGATCAAGCAGGGGAAAGGAGGGAAAGCTCTAAAAGACACTTATATAAGATACTGGAAAAGGTGCTTGTCGTTTAATGCTTCAACTGTAGTCCTCTTAAAGACAATATTTGGTACGCTGCATTCTTCTTTGAGCTAACCCTGAACCTCTTCCTTTGTTTTGTGCTTTTAGCAGTGTACAAGAGGAGTTCAGGTCCTTGCCTCTGTGACCGAGACACCAATTTCTCTACTCCCTGTCCATTGTAGAAGCACAAGATTGTCCCCTGCCATCTCCACTAGCTGATGACTCTTTGCTAGACTTAAAACAAATGGCCAGGTTTTGCAGCTGCAGCTATTAACCAACGCAGCCGCAGCAGCAGGTCCCAAACCACAGGCTGCCATGACTGCATCTTTTCCCATCTTAATGAATGGTAATTGAGCTGTCCTGGGACCCTCTCAGCATGGCTAATCCATAGGACACCCGCCGTTGCTGCAAATGTAAGAGGGAGAGTGTTAGGGCTCTTAACCTCCTACCCTTTGTTTCTGCCGCTCCTAAAATGGTCATAAAAATCCCCAAGACATGTTCCAATCAATACAGATTGATTTCCACTGCCTGCCTTCCACTGAAAGGCAAGGATTACATGGGAGGAACAAAAAGGCTTACAGCTTCTCCTTTTGCTCCATCCTTCCCAGGAGGGCCAGGTGAGCCCAGAGACCCCTGTAACAACAACAGAATTATCATCAGCACAATATTAATACCCACTGGAAGTGCAGAAAGAACTTGAGTAACGCATCAAGACAAGAATAAGGAATGAGGAAGATCATTTCAAAGTAAACATTTATTATTTACAGTCTCAGGAGGAGCTGCTGCTGACATTAACACACTGTGGCCGATTGATGAGCTGTTAATGAGAAACTAGGCAATCTTGGCCATTTAACTCATTTAAGAATAAATTAATATAAAAGCTCTGCAGCTAATTAGACATATAACCATTGAGTCATCTTAACTTCATCTCCTCTCTGCCTCTTTGTCCACCATTCCATTGTCTCAAAAAGACTGCTGTTTTGTAACTAAATACTATTTTTTTTTTTAACTCCTTGCTTGTACAGCATCCATCCCAAAGCTCAGAAGCCTCTAGGCACAGCTATAATGCACATAAGTAATGAGCCTAAAAGCAAACAGAAAAGAAGCCTTGAAAAACTCAAGCAGTCCTCAGGAACTACCCTGGCCATCAGGAAGCAAGTCTCAGAGCTGTGAACATGTAAAGCCATAGAAAACAAAGAAAGAGAAAACCAGGCACCACTTTTTAAATCTTCCTACTCACCAGGGTGAATGGAACTAAATATATTGAGGCTGGCAGCACCACAGCTAATGGGGATAGCACCGAATGAAGGGAAAAGGCAAGTTTTGCTGCGTGCAGCTGGCAATTTAAAGAACAAATAGAGAATGGAAAGATAATAGACACACAAGAGGCAAGCCAATGTACACAGTGAGGAACCATCTTGGTGTTTTTACTTCTAGGCACTGCAGCACTTTCTGTTTAAGTGTATTGTAAAAAAAGTCTCAAATGAGAAACAGACATGAACACTGCAACCTGTCACTCTGGGCTTTGATTAAATTGAGCTGGTTTGCTGTGTATTACATGGAGGGGGATCTTGTCTTGCAACCCTGAATATTTGCTATTTTAAAAGAGGTAGGAAAAAGTTTAAACTCCTAAGATCCCTCCTGTAAATGTGCTTAAGGCATATCTGACAAATGTGTTCAAAGTAAATGTCAGTTAATAGAGCAAGCTTCGTGCAGGATAGATTTTTTTCTTTGTTTCTAAGATGATGACATAGTAAGCAACTAAAGGCTATTTCAGTCCAAAAGTTATTTATGCTCAGTGCAAGAAAATACATGATAATCTTTGGCCTTTTGTGTCTTATATTGAAGAAACAATGGTGTTTCTGCATGTGAAAGCATTAGCACTGAGCTCTATTCTGTTTCACTCTCTACTCTGTTTTGGAGTTTTACAAAGTTTAGACAAAGTTCATGCCCTTGAGATCTCCACACATTTGTCCAATGTGGATGACCATCATGACTAGGTTTAAAGATTTTAAAGTGCACCCTGCTGAAAAACTAGTACAGCATCAAAGTCTCCTTTACTTACTACCTTGTTAACACAAAACAAGAAAACACAGAGGTAAACCAAAACACTTAGAAGAGGATCTATTTTTATTAGCTTTCCACAATAGCTTTAACTTAACTTTGCACAACATAATTAATAAAAACTCAGACTTACTTTTTCTCCTTTATCCCCTTTCAGCCCAGGAAAGCCAGGAGGACCTTCTTCACCCTAAAACATAAATGGAAAATATACTTCATATGAAATGTCATACAGTTCTGTGGTGTATTTGTGTATTTTAGACAGGATAGTTATCACCTGTTGAGAGTTTATGCCAACTAGTCTGCCTCACTGTAACGATGCTGTTCTCAGTCACCTGTAACTTGCCCATATTTGAACAGGCTTACTTTCAATTTTCTATTCAAGTGTCTTCCTCTGGCTGATCCCTCCTTCCCCCCCTTTTTGTAAATACCATCCAAAACCAGTCTTTTTCAAAGAACAAGATTAGAGCCCTATCCTTGTTAAATAAATTTGAAGTAATTAAAAATTTCACTGAGAAATTCTCCTGTTTCCACATTTCCAAGCACAGGGACTCGAAATTTGGCATGGTCAACTTACTACCATGTCACATTTCCAATGGCATGGAAATTTTATGAAAAACAGAAATGTGGGAATATTTTTGCCTTTACCTGCTCATATTAGTCCAAAATGTAACCTTGGAAGCCACTCCATTCAGACATTATCAATAGGTACTTCTCATAGTTAACAGCTAACTTTACCAAAGATTCAGAGTAAGCTTCATCCAGAGCTCTGTGAATGGAGCAGGATTATGCCCACTGTCATGAGGCACTTGGCTGTGATCCAGCAGCCTGCCTAGGTCTGTCCTGCATGTTCATGCTCCAACTGATGGCATCCAGGTTCCAGCATTGCTGGATATTACAAGAGGTGTTGGGATGAGTCTTTCAATGGACTGTTACCAGTGTCTCTGATACCTGAAACAGTGGACATATCTACATGTGGGAAGTAAAGCCGCTAGCACTGTTGGCAAATGACATTATAAACAGGCAACTTAGAAATGCTCTCAGTCGCTTAGCTTTATCCCCACCTGCTTTTGTAAAAAACTAATAACATAGAAGAATCCCACTGAAAGAACATTAAAGTGGCTAAGCAGTTGATGCATATATTTCTAAGTTGCCTGTATATACATATGGACTACCTACATATTTAGAAAAACTCAGGCCAAAATTAGCCAGTGTCAGTTTTTGTGGTGTTAGTTTCCTGAGTAGTACAGCAGACTTAGATGGATGTATTCCTAGGGCAAGGTTCCAGTCAATGTCAGACAGTGTGACAAAATCCGGTCTTATTTACTTCTAGGTATATTTGGCACTTAAAGGTTATTAAAAGACAGTACCTGGAAAGTATTTGTACTGTATATGCAAATTAAAGTAATTAGATACTTTTATAATCACATTTCTTTCTAACTGAACCTTCATGAAGCACTCTGTCTAGAATTTGCAGTGTAGCTAGTGGTAAAAATCAGATCTGCTGTATTTGAATGGTTCCCTAATGAGATAGAAAACCCATCAAAAAGCAAATGTGATTTTTAAGGAAATAATTTGCTCTAAGAGGTCAATATAACTTGAAGGAGCTGCTGTTCCATGACAAACTGTACTGCATAGGTAGGAGAACAATTTGTGTCTTTTCTGCGCAAAGTAAAGGAATATGGCTAATTAGTTTCTTTCTCCCCTGCTCTCCCCTCCCCCCCCCCCCCCCCCCCCCCCCATGAAGTAGCAACTCCTTGCACAGTTTAACAAATTAATCATATCATCAGTCAATATGTTTGATGCACGGTGCTCTACAGAGACATTCATGCTGGACAGGACCTCGTGAGCTTTCAAGTCCAACCTCCCACTCAAAGCAACATCAACAGTGAATTCAGACCAAATTGTTCAGCATTTATCCAATTTGGTGCTGAAAACCGCCAACAATAAGGTTACTCCTTTCCCTGGATGCAAATGGAAACTTGCCTCCTAAAACAATAGCATCCCAGGAAGAGAAAAGACTTTTCCTTTTACTTTTTTTTTTGTTTGTTTGTTTTTGTTTTTGGTTTTTTTTTTAATTAACTTAAGCAGTGTGATTTTGTCCTTTTGAATTTTAACAGATCTCAAGCAGCTGCCTACAAAGATGTGAAGACCAGAGCAGACCAAGAAGCTGCATGGGCATTTGCAGGAAAGTGCTGTAAACTTTCTCCAACTTGGCGACCATACATACCAGAGATGGATGGTCAGCCTGAACTACCACTCACTGACCAGGGTCACCAAGCAGGGAAGGAGGACTTCAGGGATGCACCGTGCTCAGGGAATATGTGATCCAGCAATGACCAGTAGTACAAGTTACTCACTAAAGGTATTTTCTTCACCTGTTTCTACTGCCATCACCTCTCTCCTGCTGCATAAACTGAAGCACCGGACACCACAGATCAGACACCTGGCACAGAGCTGACCCTTTACTGGAAATAAAGCTACAGGGTTTTACTTGCTGGCAGTACAAATCTTCTAGTATCCACCAGATTTAGTAGTTCTTCCCCAAGGAGAGAACTTCACAGAAGCAACCTAGGCTCTAGAGACAGGTTTAATATCTCCTGAGGAACCACTACTGAACCCCACCAGGCTACAGAATGGAAAGGGCTCCTACTGCTGCTCCTTCCACTGACCCCCCCATGAACCCTGGCCAGCTGCTTTGTATCCCTCACTGAGCAGAAAAATCTGTAAAGCTAAGGGCAGGTTCAACAGAGGTTTGAACCTTAATAAAAACACAATAAGAGATTGTGTTGCCTATGTCAAAATGCTTATGTCCACGAAGTAAAGTGCATAACCTACAGGAGTGAGAGGCAGAAGAGAGCAGGAAGCACAAAAGCATCAGTGCTGCTGTGCTTGCATAGTGCCAAACTAGCTGTGACAGGCAGGGATTGGAAAGCAACCAATAGCTTGCACCCTTAACTCACAGTCAGTTGCCAAAACCCCCACGGAGGATGCAGCTGACTGGAACAGAGTCCTGTTCCCAGAGCAATTTATATCACTAAGCAACTCTTTCTTTTTTTTTTTTTTTTTTTTTTTAAAAAAAAAAAAAAAAAAAACCTACCTAACTTCATGAACTGCATCACAGAACAACCACCTTTTCTTTTCACTCGTCCACCAGATTTTTTTCATGAGGTAAAATCCTAAGCATTGTGCTCAGCATGCTGCTCAGACCTAGGGAAGTGTTAGTGTACCTAAAAGGTGTCTGTTGGCTCCCCATAACCCCTCCAATTAGGTCAACAATAGGGTTAGCAAAAGCGCTCACCTCTCTCTCCAGCACTTGTGGATTGAGGGGCTCTGCCAGTGCATCTATCCTGGAAACCACTTTCTAAATCCAGGGAAAGTTGCAATTAGAGAATGACAAAACTGGCTCAAGAAGAAATCACAGGGGCCTGAAATAACATTGTTCAAGATGAGTTCTTGCTGGGGAGGTTACAGCTCCAGCAATTAAGCTCACAAAAGAAGGCAGCAGATTTTCTTGAGTACTTTCCCCTCTCCAGACTCATGAGCATGCTGTTTTTTTGTTATCCACTGGAAAGCCAGACACTATGTTTAGTTTCATCCCCTGTGCTGCACAGCCAGCGGCCTTTAATCGAACATTTCCAACAAAGTTAGCAAGAGAATAAACGCCTTCATTAGCTCACCATTGACAAAATATTTGTCAAAAGAATCTAGATTTGGCAAGCTGCCATCTGATCTAAAGCAACCAGACTTTTCTTGCGATATGGCTGTGAACTGCATTTGGTCACATGCAAGCAGATACTGCCAAACAAGAGAGGACAGGCAGGTACTGCAAACACTGGAGTTATATATTGACACAGACTGTGAACATGCAGAGGTTATGTAGTGCACAGCTAGCTACTTATTTCTACAAACACCCTTTTCTGCTTTTCAGTAGTTCTTCTACAATTATTTACTTGAATTACAGCGATGCCTCATTTGTTCCCTGCTTGGGTCACTCTGCTGGACACTATGAATAAATATTAAATGACAGTCACTGTGCCCCAAAGCTCAGTTTAAATCTGCAAGCAATGTGTAAATGTAATACAGAAAAAACAGAGACAGAGAGGACAGGCTGGTGAAATAGCTGCCAAGCAGACACGTCTGCAAGTGTGCTGGGCTGAAGGATCCAGGCACCGCAGTGGGAAAACAGGCAGGCTTTGGCAGCTGGCATCAAGCCCTGGGGAAGAAAAACTTATGGCATTCCTTGCACCAAGGCCGAACCTGGTTGTGACACTTAGAAGGATAAAAATAATACTATATACCCACAGGCTGGCTGCATTCCCACCTTCAACACAATGACATTCTGGTGGTGACATGTAAACCACACCTATCTATTTATGCCACACATTTCTACTGTCACCCATCTACTTTGTGGATATCTGAACCTTGAAGGCATGTCCCTTACTGGAGAAACATTTGGACCAGAATAGGAAGGTAACAAGGACCAGGCCCTCCAGGGAACTGGGAAGAAGCAGCAAAGGCAGAAGAGACTATTGTTAAGGAAGGCAACAGAGTACAATTTCTAAGGCAGCTTCCTTTAGGCTTAGCCTACACATACTGGAGTAGTTTTATGCTGTAGGTAGGGTGACCTATTGCTTTCTTGGTCAATAGTTTTGTAGACAAAAACTTGAATGTGTAGGTAGTTGTACCCGTGAGGAAGTGCACTAACAAATGTGGCAGCTTGGTTTAGGAAGTTCCTAAAATACTGAATACTGCAAGCTCTGAGGATATAGCACTAGGCAAATCACTCGGAAAACTCCATCTTTCATTCCCCAAAGAACTGATATAAATTCTGCAAGAAAATTAGGAAGGTTTCCTGAGCCATACTAAAGCTAAAAGTTTAGGCAGAATTCAGTAACAAGGATAGAATTTTGAATTTGCTTGTATTTACATTTTAATTGTTCAGAGCCACACAAAGGATACAGAGCAAGACTGAAGCACTACTACTGTCCTTCCTGGGGGGGGGTCTCAAATCAGGGCTTACATGGGCACATAATGTGTCCAGATGCAATGGACAAAAGGAGATGCTACATCATGAGGAAATTCAGAGCACAGGCAAATCTCAGCTGCTGCAGAGTACCAGGCTGATGAAGAATAAAGATACTCCCATTGTCTTCAAGGGTATCTTCCATTAAAAATACAGACGTGAGCTGAGGAAGTATAGACACACCCAAATAGGTTCCCCTACCAGCTTGTGTACATCAGCTGTTATTCTATTTCAACATTTAGGCAACAATGACTTCCTGGTACAACAGCATCACATGGATTTTCCAGATCACACCAGGCATAGGTTAGTGATCCCTCCATCATCATGAAGATTGGGATTTTTTTTTAAATCTTCCATGACATGCTCACCATATGCACATATAGTTTAATCTATTGCATATCATCCAACAACTCACCTCACTTGGGTTATATTGAGCCTCACTACCCCTCAGAATTGCTTGAACATTATATAATTTGATTACAGATCATATACATCTACAACCCATGTAGATCTTCAGATGGCTGAATGGAGATAACTATGAAATTACAAAGTAGATAACCGTAATTCCTAGATGATATGATTCCTCAGAGTGGGAACAACCAATACAGGGATTTTGCCATATCCAGCCTCATAGCAGAATTTCTCTGAAAAGAAAGAGACCTTAAATGGAGAAGGAAGGGATCTGCAGGTACATGGAAAGATACAGAAATACAACAGTTCATTATTACCCGCTCCTAGACAGAAATCAAAAGCACAAAGGAATAATCCCTCAGTGATGGTTTTAAAAAATCTACTCAAGTTTAACTGCTTTTCTTTCCTCCACTTGCAGATCCTCAAGCAGCTGCCAAGTTTACAAATATTTCTTCCAACTTGAGAACAGCTGTGGCCTATAATCACATATTTTATTTCAAACTCTGGGTTGTGGCCTACATTAATGGAAATGAGAGCAAACTAAACAAGAAAATAATGAGAAAAAAATCAGTCCAAAACACATGGTTAGATTCTCATTTTCCTGTCAAATTTGAGTAAATCACTGGACTTTTCCTTCAGCTTACAAAGCAGATGACAGAAGATAGATCATTCTAAAATCAATTCTATACATTTTCTTTATTTTCTCTTCCAACCTAGTCTACACCTAACACATAAGTGCCACTTTTCTAATCCTAAAGTGAAATAAAAATTTCTAACTCTATCACAAAGCATCAATACAGGTGTCATTGAGAGACCTTCAAAAATCTGCCAAGCAGAACCCCATGAATCACACACTCAGCATATTGACAGCTGCAGAAACAGGGGATCTATATCCAAGGTAGGAGACAAAATAGCATGAGCTGAAGAGAAGCAGAACAAAAGCTGCAAGATGAACTTGAAACAGAAGCAAAATTGAACTGCACACTGTTACCACTTCACCATTAGCACAACCCTCCCTCTTTTGTTAATGAACTTAAGCATCCTTGTGAAATGGGAAGTAAGTATAGCAACTGTAATACTTTCATCTCACGAGGGTGACAAGTCAGATGTACAATTGAGCAGAAGACATATGGAAGGCCACAGAGTCTGGGACAAACATAGAAACTCACTCCAGATTTTCTGTGTCAGTGTCCTAACTATAAGTTCACTCTTTCTCTCTCCTGGCTCTTTGGCCTGCATTTAACTTGGCAACCTGATATTCACAAATAATAAACTAGAAGTCCATGGGTAGATGGCATATTGCTGATGCATGGTTACACACTGAAATGTTTTCACTGTTTGATGAGAAAAATAAAGGATGAGGACAGAAGAAACGTAGCAAGTTGAATGTGGTCTTCAGGTTCAAATGCCCAAGAACACTTCTAAGACACTGCAAGGCCTGGAAGGATGTAACATCTTTTTTTTCTAGGTTTTTCCATTCAGGAGCTACCAATTTGTGGAGGCTGAACTGAAAGATTTCACAACTTTGTCTCCAGCAGCCATACAAAACAAATATTTTCTTGAAAAATATTGTAAATTTTGTGTTTGTCTTTCTTCAGAATGTCAAGGCAAAGACAAAAGTTTAATTAAAACCAGGGATGATCTGCAGAACAATTGAGAGACAGAGCATCAGTAGATATATGTCACCCAGCTCCATTTTCAAAAGATGCTGACCAGACAAGCAGCACAAATGACTGCCATTCTCCAGTGCACATATGCAGGATTCTATTAGCTTAATGATGCTAAAATCCTATTAATATCTTGGCAAATTTGACACCAAACCTGGCATTATCTTCTGTTTCCACAAGAAATAAGACCTAAATCTCAACTTGGAGTTTACTTTAATTCATTCTAAGAAAGGAAAAAAAAAAATATTTTCTGCTGGGTCTCTGTATGATATTCTGATTTAATAAACAGAAAGGTCACATGGACATGATACACAGGGGTCAACAGAAGTTGTAGGTTTGGCTAGTCTATCAGGAAACCCATCACAGTACGCAAACAGCTGTTTAAAAGAGAGCTACAGGTATTTTTTTTGTACTGCAAAAATGTAAAAGATTTTATTTAATGCATTTCATACAAGTCAGTTGTCCCCAAAAGGTACATACTTCCCCGGGAGAATTTCATGAAACCTTATCTTTCAAGGGTCTCTGAAACCTTGAACAATATCACGAACATCATGGACACTATGATGAGTCCACAAGAGTCTTTCTGACTCTTCATCATATGACTCTAGTCATTGAATGTTCTTCTGGGGAGAGCAGGTGCACTATTTTTCAGGGATACCAAGATATATCTTTCTCTGAAGAAATCAGATACTCCAACTTGGCATCAAAATAGGTAAAACAACAGCTGTGTAGAAGTTAATTTGACACATGGTCACTCATAAACCTGGCACTGCAGAAGCAAAGATGCATCAGAGTTCACTGATTTGGTAACCAGGTACACCCCGATCAAGGTCACCGTAGAGTTCAGAATAGACTGGAAACATCCAAAAGACTTCAAAGCTGTCATTGGTGCGCAAGGTCATGTTCATTAGCTTCATACTAGTTGCATCCCCACCACGATATACTCTCTCTCACTATATAAGGAATTTCTGAAAGACTGAGGCAGTCAGTCACCTTTGACAACTGTTCAACTGTTGCTTCACCTATAAAGTCAAGACTGAACCAAGTGCAGTACTTATTTGAAGAAAGCCTCTACCTCTGCACAGAGCATAGGAGAGAGCTGTTGTGTTTGAAATACGTCTGTTCAACAGCTAGAAGAACTTCTCAATCAGTTGCCGAAATCTTCAAATCAAGAAACAGACAAATTGTTTGCAGACTTATTTATGACTGAACATATGGAATAGAATATAATTGGAATCATTTGGTACCACAATCTCTCTACACAGAGGAACAATCTAAGAAATAAACTGGACTGCAATGGGTTAGATTCCCAGAAGTGGGACCAGTGATCCCTGAAATTACAGTTTTTCTTGTTTGCATGACTGGGGCTAGAGGGTTCTCAATTGAAGATATATTTGTCAGACACTTTGAAATGTGAAAAACATAACAGCTCTGCTCCAAAAATTTCCTTGTCTTGAAGTACAAGTTGATGTTCCTTGCTGGCATGTGCCACATCTCAGGACCAGACAAAAAGCTTGCCCAGTGCTAGAGGGGATGTGTTCACTGAAGTAGAAAAATAACCCAGTCATGTATCATGAAATTGGTTAATTTATGTCCTTATATCTTTAAATAGCACACAGAAAATAGTTCTGGTCTTGTGGATGATTTGTCATGTACTCCTTGAAATTTTGTCTTGTGAGAAAAATCTCTTAATTCCTTTTGCTCCTCTGCTAGGAAGTCCCTGATGCTTCAGATCTCCACACAGCCCTCAAAAATTTCAGTAGCTCTGAGAAGACCATGTTAGGGCAGAAGAGTACTGTGGTGGGGTACTCCAAACTCTAGTGACAAACTGCTCTTAGCCATCTGCTGCTACCGTGAAGCTCAAGGGCAGCCTTGGCTGCAGTGACCATGAAATGTTAGAGATCAAGATCTTCAGGGCAGAGAGGAGGGTGCACAGCAAGCTCACAGTCCTGGACTTCATAAGAGCAGTCTTGGGCCTCTTTGGGTATCTGCTTGGAAGAGTAGCATAGGATTAAGACCTGGAGGCAAGAGGGGGCCAAGAAAGCTGGTTAATATTCAAGGATTACCTCCTCCAAGCTCAGGAGTGGTGCATCTTGGTAAAAAAATCCAGAAGGTCTGCAAAGACAAAGAGCTCCTGGACAAGCTTAGGGGAGGGATGCCATGAAGAAACCTTGACAGGCTTGAGAGGTGGGCCCATGCAAACCTGATGAATTTCAACAAGGCCAATTGCAAGGTCCTGCACATGGGTCAAGGAAATTCCAAACAGAAATACAGGCTGGGCAGAGAATGGATTGAGAGAAGACCTACTAAGGAGGGCTTGGGAGTACTGGTAGATGACAAGCTGGACATAAGCCAGAAATATGTGCTCGCAGCCCAGAAAGTCAACTGTATTCTTGGCTGCATCAAGAGAAGTGACAGAAGCTGAAGGGAGGTGAATTTCCCTCTCTACTCTGCTCTTGTGAGATGCCACCTGGGGTACTGTGTCCAGCTCTGAGGCTCCCAACATAACAAGGACATAGACCTGTTGGAGCAGGTCCAGAGGAGGCCACAAAGATGATCAGGGGTCTGCAGCACCTTCCTTATGAGAACAGGATGAGAGAGTTGGGGTTGTTCAGCCTGGAGAACAGAAGGCTCTTGGGAGACCTTATAGCAGCCTTCTAGTACTTAAAGGGGGCCTACAGGAAAGACGGGGAAGGTTTCTTTAGCAGGGAATTGAAGGATAGGATGAGGGGTAATGGTTTTAAACTGAAAGAGGGTAAATTGAGATTAGATACTATGAAGAAATTCTTTACTGTGAGGATGGTGAAACACTGGAACAAGTTGCCCTGAAAGCCTGTGGATAACCCCTCCCTTGGAAGCATTCAAGGCCAGGTTGGATGGGTCTTTGAGCAACCTGGTCTTGTGGAAGGTGTCCCTGCCCATGTCAGGGGGTTTAGAACTAGATGGTCTTTAAGGTCCCTTCCAACCCAAACCATTCTATGATTCTATTGATGTTCAACATTCACCCCTTAGTCTATTCCAGCACCTCACTGAAATACTTAGAAACCTTTTCTTCAAGTTTAAACACGTCATCTAGTTCACAATTTCTCTCCTCCTTGCAGAGTCCATTCCTTTGAATCTCTCCCTGCTGGTTAAATTTGCAAAATCATTCATCATTCTTCTCATTGCTCTCTGAAGTGGGCAACATCTCTCTACATACCTCTTTAAATGCCATACCCAAACTAGGACATCATCCTGCCTGAAGTCTTATCACCATCTACTTATAACTTGCAGTTATATGCCTCTACTAACTGCCAAATATACCTGAGGCTGCTCAGTCAAGTCTTTGCCAAGAATATAAATCATTTTGGTCCAACCAGACATATTTGTTTATAAAGTGATACTGCTCCCTATGTCTTTTATATCTCAGAGTGCATTACAAAGGTCATAATTATTCTTCCCATTTTACTTAGGGGAGCACTGAGGTACAAGAAAGGGAAGAGCTAAGGCCAAGATCCCCTATGAAGCCAATTATATAGAGCCAAAACTATAAACTGAGTCTCCAGAGGCCCAAGCCCACTCACAACACCGAACGCATCAGATTCTCTTAAAATAATAACTAACGGTCTACTCACTATTTCACCAGGAAAATAAACATTTGCCATGAAAAAAGCCATCACATTTTCCTTATCTGGCATTTGCTAAAATGTGCATGTTCATTACCCAGCAGGGTCTGACACACAAATCACCATCTTTCTGTCAAATCCAGAGACAACATGTCTTGTGGACTTTGGGAGACAAAATCTCAAGGTAGTGCTTAAAGAAGAAGGGTCGCAGACCCAAAAGGGGAAATTAAAGATGTCCAGGGATGTATTTGGGCAAGTAAAGAACAGCATGAAACACAGTGCTGCCATAGTCTCAGCTGCCCTCACCTGCACGTCCAGAGAGACCATGAACAGGGCACCTGCACCTTCTCAGCCATGAACAAGGAAACTCAGCTTGGCAACAGCTTTGATCAGTGGAAAGGAGAAAATCTGGGTTCTTAACTAGATAGATGTGAAAACACGTAGCAGGGGGAGGGGCAGGGATTGCTTAAAATGCCTTTGCTAGACCAGTGATAGCAACTTGCTTTGTTTAATGCTTCAGCTCTCTGTGATTCATTAGGCTACAAGATCCGTTTCAGAGAGTATGCTCCAGACTGCTAGGAAAACTTTTTTATTTTCCACCTAACGGGCAGCTAATCCATATCTATCAACTGCAATATTGCTCTCGAGATCATCCTGTATTAAAACAACAGTTATCAATGACAGAATCAAAGCAATCTGTTTCCCCCCACCCCCTGCCCAGCTCTTCTATCAGAAGCAGTACAAAGTTGGCAAATCTTCCCCATGTGCTTCCTTTTCACACTGCCAGTGGATCTTGGCAGAGAAATCCACTAAAGAAGCAAGTGTTGGATACTTTGAAAACTTTTGATTGCCAGTAGATGTCATTATATACCAGCAATGTACCTGCCAGACAAGGGCCAATGCTGAAAAGAAATAAATGTTCTCTAAGTTTATGTAAGGAAAAAAACCCCAAGTTACTAGTATTCTTGCACTGCTGAGAATTAAGCTGTCACGATGCACAATTAGTATGTGATCTGGCTTCGAGTCGTTTATTGCAATCTGCAGCTGTTATTCTGGGTCACAGAAAACCACAGAATTTATCTAAAACCCTCTAATTATTGTTAAGATAAAGAGCTCCATCAAACCATGGTTATTTAGCTGTGCAAAATGTACTTTAACTACAGTTAAGAGAACTCAAAAATACTCAACAAGCAGACTCAAATTGCCTGCATATACAAGAGGATTCAGAACATACTCAGAGTATTAAGGCAGATGATAACATTAATACACCTCACCTTTTAATCAGAAGATTCAGAAAATAAATGACAGATACAAATGACACCAGTGAGCTGCATGACAGCCTTATGAAGTAGATGAGGCATTATTATACAGATGTTTAAGTGCTGGACTGAGAAGTTAAGTGCTGAGTGACCTTAACCAAATGAAGTCAAGAACTAAGAATGGTTCCTGAGAGAGATGATTTCCAGCACAAAAAATAATAATAAAAAAACCTGCAGATATTGCACTTTCACTTTTCATTGCTAGGTCAGTTTGAGCTATGCTCACATTATTTTTTATTCTGCAATAAAGTAAAAAGATCTAAGTGCTAAGAAGCAAACCCCGAGGAGGCAATATTTCCACTGTCTCCAAGGAACACCAATTACTGTGCGGTTGGGGTATGTTTTTATTTTCAAATTTCAAACTCAATAGTATCTCTAAACTTGGAGATATTTTCCCATCTTGTTACTGTCAAGATGTGCTGGTTGAAAGAGCACTGCCTACTGACCTGGATGCTCATGCACAAAGGTTCCTGCTGCTTACTCAGACTCTCAGAGACACCTTTCAGCTCACCAGCCCTGGGTAAACTGGGTGGCATTTAAGTTTTGGGACTTGGTGACAGTGTCTGAACACCACAGCAGCCCAAAGAAGGCCTGTAACCTTCCCTGCACCAGCCTCAAGGTTTCAGCAGTGAAAGACCAAACACGTAATCTTCTGGAGTGATAATTAGTTTTATTTGGAAGTTGTAGGATTAAGGACTAATTCTTAGTTTGTGCAAGATCAGGCTTCACATCATGTAAATTCTCAGAGAGTCCTGATTCTAGGAGATCAGACAGTTGTTCCCCCTCCTTTGTTTTGAAGCTTCTTTTAAGCAGAGGCTCTCAACTTTGGCCCTTGATTGAACTATACTGCAGCAGCCTGGCCATATATCTTGCTAATCATGACCCTGACTTGCAGAATCACCTTTGTGGCTTGGACTTAGACTTGCTTCATGATCATGGACAAGTCTGGTAATCTGGACTCTCAGTTGAACCTGGATACCATCACTGACGCATCCTGCTCTCTTGCTGCCCTGCCAGCCATGGTATTGCTCCCAGCTCCATTTCACTTGGGGTACAGCTGGTCCTTGCTGCACTCTGACACTCAGAGATCTGACTCTCAAACATTATTATAGCTCTGTGTGTCTAAAATACCACTTCCACCCTGAACCTTACCTGCAAGCAAGTTGAGCCCTTGTGGTCCCAAAATGCATCCTTTAAAAATATCCAAGCAAAAGCTTTCCTCTTTCATCAAACCAGCATGCAATATCAAGACTCCAACTATACCTGCATCACCTTTTGCAGGAAGAACTGCACTCATTTTCTTGTACCTCACGTTACTGGATGCTAGCCAGCCCCTACACAGAGGCACTGTACTCATGCTAATTTGGTAAATCCTGCTGAAAGCAGAGCACTGGGGGAAAAGTTACATGGCCTTCAGGTCAGACCTTTCTTGCATTCAGGTGCCTCAGGGCAAAGCCAGAGAGCAAAGGGCTCTGTGGATAGACTGTATCTAGCAGAGTAGATTTCCACAGCTTTTCTAGAAGCCCTAAGAATAACTCCAATTTGGAAGATGAGAGAAGGGGAAGCAAAGCTTTGTTTGAATGATCTAGCAGGCAACATATACAAAGCCTGGAGGGAAAGAGGTTTTCCAGCTTCATTTTACAGGAACAAAGACTAATTGCTCTGCCCAAGGTCAACAAATCTCTTGGAGCTAAGTTTTAAGCCTGGATCTCCTGCAGCCTAGCCCAGAGACTTAACTATCTGCCTGCTTTTCTTCTCTATGCTTGGTCTTGCAGTCACTGCATCTCTAATAAGGCAAACCACTTCAGATATTTTATTCTCATTAGAAATCCTATAATAAGCCTTCTGCATCTTTATCAGAGCAAGTCATTAACAGGAAAAAACAACATTGTTAAGAGAATATAGACTTAATCTGCTAAAGTTGTTTCTCATATTCATTGTTGCTTGTGTGATTATTAGCATGAAGAGAAACAGATAAAGCATGAAGAGAAAGCTCCAACATTCTTGGAAACACATTAGTAAATGAAGTCCCAGTATAAACCATAATGCAACTTTCATCCACCGCCTCTGCAGAAGGTGGGTGCTCCTGGTTAGTTTTCTCCTCCAACAGATTGGTTGCCTGTGGAAAATCACAGCAGTGATCACTCGACCCAATAGTTTAATGACATCTTTCTGGTATTTCCTACACTTCAACAACTACAGACAATGTTGGCCCAAGCCCTGAGTGGATTATGGAAACTTATGTCCCCATCTGGGTAATGAAGGTGTTAGGAATATTCAGGAGTTGTACAAAAGTCTAAGAACAGCTACCAGCAGTCATGCCAAAGGTCTAGCTAGCTCCTACCCCATCTGCAGCAGTGATTTTATGGGAGACTTACCTCTCACCTACTGTACTGGTATCACCAATCACAGTTTGCAGAGACTTGTTGATGTCCTGAAGCAGAGATAATGTCTTTGTACTGACTAGATGTTTATACATATGTTTCTTTATTTAAGACATATGTGCTTATTTAAACACACAAAATTTTTACCTCCAGAGCAGACTGTGAAGAGCTCCAATACCTACTGTATGAAAAGTAGCCTCATTTTGTTAATTTTAAACTTGCCATCAGCTAGTTTGATCTGCTCCCCTTAGCTTTTACAACAGAAGAAACAGTGAAAATAATTTCCTACTGATATCTCCATACCACTCAAAGTTTGACAGATTTTCATCATATCCTCTCCAAAGTCATCACTTTTCCAAGCACCTTCTCACCACCATTGGCCTTTAGGATGCTAAATGGCTCAGCACCACTGCATAATACTCTACTTTGCAGGACAAGGGTGTCAGTTCTTGAAAGCCTCTAAGCTTTCTAAATCAGCTACTGGAATAATCTCCCCAGGGAAGTGGTGGATTCCCCAACATTGGACACTTTTAAGATTCAGGTGGACAGGGTGCTGGTCCATCTTGTCTAAACTGTGCTTTTGCCAAGAAATTTTGGACCAGATGCTCCCTGAGGTCCCTTCCAACCTCCTATTCTATGATTCTATGAAGTTAAACTTTATATGGAAGCACTAGAAGGGCAGGCCAGCTCATGATGTGGATGGCTGTGCCCCAGGAATGCAGACCTCAAACCTTACAGAACCTCCCTTGTCAAACTTGATTACCCTGACTTTGATCAAGAGTCACTGAAACTCCGTCTTGCTTGAATCACTCAGTAATGTTCTACAGCTGTGCCTTCTGTCCTCACTTCTCTCCTGCACCTACTCCTCTTGGATCAACAGAGATTTGAAGATTTGAGTTATAACCTTTGAAGGACCAAGCCATCTGGTCTAGCAAATATCCATTTGAATAACCTTCAGAATAAAGCCAAAACATTGCCCTTCATGGTGATCATGTTATAGAATTGGATATTTGCCCATGTTTAATAACCAGTTCAATAACATAAGAATGTGCAAAACAAGTGAATGAACACACAGTAAAGGGACACAGATTTATGAGCAGAAATATGACAAACTACATTTAATACCATAGAGATTAAACACTCCAAGGGCTGAAAGATGATAGTCTAGAGTGGAAATTTAAGATCTAATATGGAGCAGTAGCAGCTGAATCACACCTACCTAGGAAATCCACCTAAGAGCAGTTTACAAGAGATACAATGTTACCTGTAGATACAATATTATTTTTTTATAACTATGCACAATTACTTGGTCTGCATATGCATGTTTCTGTACACAAAAAGTCTCCTCTACCAGGCTGAGATATTTAGGCCTGGTAGAACATGCTGGGCTGTTGCTTCAGCCATCACAGTGAATTTCCTGGTTTTCAAAGTCACACAAGACCTCATGTCAACATGAATTAGGTTTTTAGCTGCAGCTGCTACTATCTTTTGGTTTACCACTAATGATGTACTTAGTATGTTAAGTATTATAATACAAGCACCATGTTGGCTTCAACTTAGTGATATTACTAAGGAAATGGCCCGGAGAAGCAAGGCCAGTGCCTCTGCCGTCCTCCTCGAAAAGCACAGGATTTGCCCTCTAACAAATGCCTCAGACCTCACATAATTGCCCTACACACAATACTTGGGAACAGCATGATCTGGCAGGTGTTTGGCACTAGCACAGCTGGAAAGAAATACTGTAAGTGGACGATATTCATCTTGTCATCTCAGCCTTTTCAAAGGTGAGATAACTTTATTCTATCAACATTTAGGATGTGAGCTTTGTCCTTATAAAGGAGCCCACAGCATTTGCACAGCAATGATTGCACAGACTGCAAGTGTTTGAAACCCAGGATTTCTGATCCAGTTTCCTAGCACTGACCCATACCCATAAAAACCAAGGAAGCATAAAGCTGTCACAGCCAGAGTCAAAGACAAGAATTCATGCTCATGCAGCCATTGCAGCACAGAAGGCAAAGACAGAAACATGTGAATCCTCTCCTTCCAGGTCCTCTCCTGTCTGGGAAGGGTTTAATTTCATAGACTCTCTTCTTTTTTTCAGGAGTATAGATGACAACTACCATTGCAGGCACTTGCATCACATCTGCCCATGGCTGTGGCTACTTCACTCTCACAGGCACTTCTTCTGACACCAAGACACAGACATGGTACTCCATCCCTGCACACAGAAGCAACCGTATGTACGCTGTCTACATGGCTGATCTCCCCCACCTTTATAGTCCTACCCCTTTCTGCTGCTGAAAGTTTATCTTTGCACCTGAAGATGATCTTTTGTGTTCAGGAAAAATTATACATGCAAACAGATCACCAAGGTGAGCAGCTCTGATGCTGACACGATCAGCCGCAGTCTCTTCTAGCTTGGTGTACAGGGAACTTTCCTGAACCAGAGGAACCTGAGAGGAGCAGAGACACCCACCAGGAGCCCACAGCTTGTGCCATAGCAGCTGAGGAGACCAGGAACAACTGAAGCCAAGCTACCCTGGGGGGAACTAGCAACCCATGATCAGAGTGAGTAAACAGGCTGCAGCACATCAGCAAGGTCTTAGGAGTCTGCAGAGGTCCCAATCAACTGGAAGCTAGCAAATGTCCCAGTTTTCAAGAAGGGCAAGAAGGTAGGCCCTGCTAACTACAGGCCTGTCAGTCTCACTTTAGTGCCTGGAAAAATTATGGAGAAGATTATTCTGAGAGTTATTGAAAAACACCTGAGAGACAGCGCAGTCATCGGTCACAGCCAGCAAGTGTTCACAAGGGGAAAATCCTGCTTTACCAACTTAATTTCCTTTTATGACAAGGTCACCCATCTAGTTGACCAAGGGAAGCTAGGAGATGTGGTTGGGTTTGGATTTTAGCATAGCTTTTGATACTGTCTTTCACAGTATCATTCTGGGCAAAATGTCCATCTCACTGCGAGACAAGTCCTTAATACGTTGGGTGAGCAACTGGCTGATGGTTTGGGCTCAAAGGGTTGTAGTAAATGTGGTTACATCAGGCTGGTGGCCAGTCACTAGTGTGTTCCGCAGGGCTCAATTTTAGGGCCAGTGCTCTTCAATGATTTTATAAATGATCTGGATGCAGGAATCAAATGTACATTAAGTAAGTTTGTTGATGATAACTAAACTAGGATGAGCTGTGAAGTCCCTCAAGGCTTGAGAGGTCTTACAGAGAGATCTGGATAGACTAGAGAGTTGGGCAATCACCAACTGTATGAAATTCAACACAAGCAAGTGCACAATTTTCCACCTGGGATAGGGTAATCCTGGCTATACATACAAATCAGGAGACAAGATATTGGAAAGCAGCCCCATGAAAAGAGATCTGGGGATTTGGGTTGGTGGCAACTTGAATATTAGTCAACAGTGTGCCCTGGCAGCCAAAAGGGTCAACCATGTCTTGGGGTGCATCAAGCACAGCACAGCTAGCCAGTCAAGGGAGGTGATTGTCCCTCTCTACACCACACTGGTACAGCCCCACCTTGAATACTTGTGCAGTTTTAGGTGCCTCAATATAAGGACATCAGACTATTAGAGAGTACCCAGAGGAGGGTAACCAAGATGGTGAAAGGCCTCAAGGGTAAGACTTAGGAGTAGTGGCTGCGGTCACTTGGCTTGTTCATCTTGGAGAAGAGAAGGCTGAGGGGTGACCCCATCACAGTCTACAATTTCCTCAAGGAGGGCAGTAGATAGGACGTGCTGATCTCTCTCTGTTGACCAGCAATACGACACGAGAAAATGGGATGAAGCTGCATCAGGAGAAGTTCAGACTGGAGATTAGGAAAAGGTTCTTCACTGAGAGGGTGGTAAGTCACTGGAACAGGCTCCCCAGAGAAGTGGTCATGGCACCAAGCCTGTCAGAGTTCAAGGAGAGTCTGAACAACACTCTTAGTCATATGATTTAGTTTTAGGTAGTCCTGTGAGGAGCAGGCAGTTGGACTTGATGATCCTTATTGGTCCCTTCCAACTTGAGATATTCCATGTTTCTACATCCCCCAGGCTTCCTGTTTTTAATCAAGCCAGCAATGTACAGCTGATAAATCTTTGCTCTCCATCAGCAACAGGAATGACACTCAGCCATTGGGCAGACATGGGGCACAAACATATCAGGTACCAAATACATTTCCTCCACAGATGAGGACAAGCTGCCTTGGCTGGCAGGAGTACCAAATAAATGAAACAAGCTGGTCATAAATTCAGGGATCTCTGTGTATACACATTTGAGACAGTCAATGTTGTTTGGATATCACAATCAAAGAAGTTCTGCACATACTGTGGGGTCTTTTTACTTTTCCCTCTCCAATCTAGACTTTCAGACATATTTTTCTAGACACAACAATAATACAGATGGAGTGATGTTTTCTAACACTTTTCTGCGGGGATCAAAACATAAGAAAACAAGAATATGCTTCAACTGCAGCACAACTCATATTGTAAACATCATGTTTCCCATCAGACTGCTGACTCTCACCACCTGCCAACCATCAGCTGGTTTCCAAAGGCTGAATCCTGAGTCTCAAAGGCTAAATAGTGGCTGTCAGTGGGAAGACTGCAGGAAGATGGATGAAGAAATGTGTGCTTTACAGCCCCCATGTCTCTAGCCTGGCTCGATAATATTTCCTGCCATGAACAACCCTCATTTAGATTGTAATTTCACATGATGCATTACCACTATATACAATCAATATATCATAATCATAGAAAGAACAAATGAGAAGATGCAATGGTCATAAATGCCATGTTCTCGCTAGTGCAGCATTCTTCCTCTCAGACCACAAGCCAATACTATTTTAATTCCCTGAGCTATCAGGTAGCCACAGGCCCTCTGGAAAACTGCTCCACAGATTCTTAATCTCATTTTCAGTATGAACCACGACTTCTTCCTTAATACATCTATCTATCTCCTAGACTGTCCTGTCAATCTTTTCCATTGTTCCCCACAACTAGAAATTTCAGTTGGGTGATAAGAAAAATGTCCACAACCAAGTGTGATATGGAGCTACAGAGAGAAAGAGCTACTACTTCTCTGCAGTATAAGCCTGCAGCCTCATTTTGTTGTGGGGAATGGGAAGCTTGCAGCTTCCAGAATTGCCTGAAAAACAACATATTTTTTGATGCAAATTAGTCCAGTTATGCTACTTGTTTCTCATTATTGATCAGCATTGAATGCATTTTCCAAAATAGATAACCTAGCAATTTTCAGTGGTTATTCTGTATCCTCGGTGTTAACCTCCTGTCATGGTTTGAGCTCAGAGGGCAACTGAGCACCACGCAGCTGCTTACACCCAAATCTTAATAGTACATCCTGCTTAATATTTGCAGTAAGAAAATACTCCGGCTTTTATTCTTCAAGTTATTAATTAAAATATCCAATGAAGAGAAACACTGTGAGAGCCTCCTCATGACGCAACTTTAATCCTGTTAAAAATTAAATAAACTCAATATTATACTTTCCCTTTGGTTTTCATCCTTCCAGCCAGTTGCTTTACTGCATTATCCTCTATGAACTCACTGCTGCTTACATAAAGCAAAGATTATGATTTCAATTTGATTGCATTTTACATGGCCAATGCATAAAGGAAACTCAAAGAACATTAAGAGGAAAAGCAAAAGCTTTTCTGCAGAAAGAGGCATAGCATAATATAAAGGTTCCCCACAAAGATCTAACTGTATCACATCTCTTGCATCCTGTGTACTCCAAAAGCAACCTCTGAGCTATGGAAGGCAACAGCAAGTGAATCTCATTTAATTAGTCCAATGAAGGATCAGACCTTACCTTTTCTCCTTTTTCTCCTCTACCATAGGCTCTACCCTAGAAATGAAAGAAAAAGGGAAAAGGTACATTTGATAGCAAGGATGTCAAATGACACTAAATATATATTTCATGTTTTCCTTGTTATATATCTGTGATATATCTATCCATATTTATCACACATATATATATATAGACACACAAGTCACAGGACAGCTACTATAAGGAAAGTAATTTTCATTGGGCATAATCCCTTGCTAGTAATTCAGTGATAAATTAAAATAGAAAACCTATCCCAAATTCTTCTATTTCAGTCAGGAAAACATCTTGTGTTCTATTCGGTGCAGTGTCTGATATTACATTTCCAAAATCAAAGATGACAACAATCCTTATTAGAATGAATTTTACATAGAGTTAAAGATTTTCTCGCCTAAAAACTCAGTCTGACATTTGCATTACTTGCAGCTGATGAAAGCTGTATCTTGGTCATCTGAATGTAAAAGAGTTGAGAGAGATTTGCATCTTTGTGCTCAGTTGCCTCATCCTGCCCCCATTAGATGTGCAGCTGTGTTATAATCAAGTACACCCAAGTTACATATTTTAATTAGATGGCCAATACTAAGTCATTTATCAGCTGTATTCAGGGATGAACTTATTCATTTCCCCACCTCCAAAAACTGACCATGGGTGCCAGAAATATCAGTTTCCCCCTGGGATTAAGGCCCTTCAGAGGGAACATATTCAACAGAGCACATCGTTGACATCGTAAGCAAGTTCTCATCATAAAGGAGAAAACCACTACTAGAATTTCCATCTCCTTACATAAAATCATTCTGGTATTTCTTACTTACTGATTCTCCTTTTTCTCCTCTGAGTCCAGGAAGCCCTTGGCTGCCACTTTCTCCCTTGAAAAAGAAAGGGTGTTAATACCATAGAATGAATCAACTCGTTTCTCGACAGATATAGAAATAAAAGGTGAGATTTCCTCTTAGCACTTCCTGTTGGACTCATTTGTGAAGTATACCACATTAGTGTTTGTATTTTGTGGTCAGCTTTCCATTGCTTTGATTTTTCGGGAAGCAATGCCACAAGGGTTTGACTGAGACTGTGGATACTTCCAGTCCCACCAGTCTCTACAGCCAAGATTTCAGCTCCTGCCGTAAGAACTGGGTGTACCTCATTGCATTTATACTGACTTAAATGTCAAAGTTCTTAGACTTTATATTCTATTTTTCATATGAAAATACTCCTAGAGGCCTTCAGAGTGCACTATCAAGGCAGGGAGCTTTCTCTTGTGAGGTACTTTAAAAGTCCTTATTTTCTATTAAGCCAGGAAGGACTTGGAAAGGTAGTTTGCATAAGACCTAGAGGGTGTATACCTAAAATATGGAAAAAAAAACCTCTAAAGAGTCACGATTTGAGACCTATTTTTTTAAAAATTCAAAACCCATCATTTTCATTCATGTTAAATTTTCATGATCAGCCAACTCTTCCCTTCCCTCACAGAAATGTGCAACATGGAGTCGTTCTCCCTGCTTGCGAGAGAGGGAAGGGAGCACGGAAAAAAGGCAGTTGAAAACATACAAATTACGATTGGTAGAGGAAGGAAAACTGAAGAATCAAATGCATAAGGAGGAAAAGAGAAAAATGGTAAATCAAAAACCAAGCAAAACTTTTTTTTTCACTTGTCTCTAAAAAGGACAGGGGTGAAAGGGATAAAGAATCAAAGAAGATGCATCATTTCATAAATATTCATCAGATACAGAACTAAAAGTGGTGCAAAAAACAGCAAATGCAGAAAAAATACCTACAAATCTTTATCACATACTGCTCTGCAGTCACAAAACTGTAATAAGGACCAGCTGAGGATATACCCACTACTAAGACTAGCTTAAGGCTACGTGCAGTGTTGCCATCAGTGCCTTCAGTTCCTCTAGCAGCAGGAACAGAGAGGGCTCTGCCCACACACTGCATAGCTCCTGCCTAATTCTCACCCAAAAGGTATATACCAGTAATAAGCTGTGCTGAGCTCCCCACCCATCACTAATAAATATGATGTCCTCACCTACTTGTACTTCACATCATCTTCTGCTTGTAGGGAGGTTGGGCACTTTGGACTTTAGTGTAGACACTCTATCAATCTGAAAAAGTCTCGGACCTGGAGCAAGACCCTCTAGTACCAGAGTAGCAAGTAGTTCAGTGACCACTGCACTCCTCAAATCTCCCCACATGGACCACAGTAGGATTTAATTTTGTGGCTCTATTCAATTTGTCCTGATCTCTGACCCAAAAAAATGCTGAACCAGGCACTGAAACATTTACTGGAATTATGTTTTCTTTTCCCCAGATGAAGATAGGGTTTTGAAAGAACAAGAAATATTTAAGTTTCTTTCTTTAACCCTTATCATTCCTTTGCCAAAAGAAAGAAACCTTAGAGAGCAAGTAGCATATATACAAAAAAACAGTCAATTCAAATAGGCTGTAGCAAAATTCACAAGTTTATATGCAACCATTTCATTTAAGTCACTTAAAGTACACCAAAACTACTTTCTAATTTGAAGGAAAAAATACATCCCACTAGAGCATGTCTAATACACTGGACTTCACAAACTTCCCAAAGGCAGATAAGCAATGTCATTCCTATGATGTGGACAAAAGCAGATCTCACAGATAAGTGATTTTCTCTAAACTCAGATCGATAGCAGTGCTGGAAAAGAGCAGAAGCCTGTTGACCATCAGCCCAGTGCCTCAACCAGCTAGCCCAGCTGACTGCAAACAATACACCATGCAGAGCGATTACAGAAGGAAAATAAATTAAGCTGGGCTGCCGTTAGCATCTAAAATTTATCAGTAGGACCTAGCTTCAGGCATGTTAACCAATTCTTCCAAAGCTATTTCTTGTCTTGCTCTTCCCCAATACCATCCTTTACTGTATCTCCTTCCAAAACATGTACACTGTGTCTCCATGCATTATCCTCAGTTTGGCAACTTGGGTGATTGAGGCAGAAGTGTTCATCTCTGAGGGATTTTTTTCACTTTTTCTAATAACTGCAAGTACTCCTGTTTTGCCCTGCCTTTGAAGACTTAAACTAGAGAGGAACAGAAACTCATTATCTTCCCACATTGGTTATACACTTCAAGTATTTCCACTGGTCAAATGGTACTGTAAGAAAAGCCCGTCCAAACATCCTCCCCTAAAAGAAAGAATATGCTATGGGAGCTCAGGATAGCAGAGCCTGAACACCAGTCACTCCACCTTCAACTCAGACAGACGCATTCATTTTATTTAACAGACCCTCAAACTGTCCTTTTTTTAAAAAAAATAAAACAGAAAGAATCTCCTAGCCATTATTCCTTCTTTGGATGGAGAGTGAAAAAGCCACCAGCTACTACTGGTCTAGGGAAAACAAAACAAAATTAAACCCCAAAGCTGTCTTAGATAAGAAAAGGAGCTTCACCATCCTCCTGCCTTTGTCAGCCTCTCCAAAGTTCCTTCCTTTGAGGCAAAGGGGGTGTTTTGTTTTTTTTTTTTAACACTGACTTCTGCCCCTATTAGTATCCCCTGGTGGGTCTCATTTCTTAGGTAACTCTCACCAGCTGTGTGCTGTTTTCTGATACAGCTGAACTAGCTGCTTTCCTGGGTTCATACATGGCCATATAGCATCTCAGAGAGCATTTCTCACTATCAGGTTGTAAAATATTTTTGGATAATGCTCAAGAACCTGCATTTTACTTAAATATCACTTTGTCCCCAGTTATTTAGGGGTAGATTTCAGCTTTGCAGTTCATCCCAAATACGAGATACCCAGTAGTGATGATGTCTATAAAGAAAATGATGAATTTTGACTCAGAGTTCTGATGTCATTCTTTCCAAATTTCTGATAATTTCTTTCCTTATTCTTTTGTTTACTTCCACCTCTCTGTTTAGTCATTTAATCCTTCATCTTTTTTTATGCTGTACTCACTTGTTAACATGTTTTAATCAAACCTAAGAGTATAGTAGAGATTTTATGATTTTTTTTTTTTTAAGTCTTTCTTGAAGCCCCAGCTCTTGGATTCAAGTAACAAAAGGAAATCTTTGATATTGATTATCTTAAAAAAGCTTTACAGCCCTCCTCATTACACAACAACAAAGCTTTAGAAATGAGGAACCAAGTTGAATGATCCTAAAAGAGATTATGGACACCTGCAACTACATAATGCAGCAGCCACTCATATTTTTGTGAGGCCTTAGTCTTTCCATAATTATTACCAGGTGGTAATATTAGAGAGTTGTAAATAGCATTCACTTTCTTCCCCATGGCCAGCACTTTAGCCTGGGTAGCTCAGTAATGTTGTGAGGGAGGAGGGGAGAGATAGTAGTTCCTGCACATAAAGGAGGGATGGTGACAAGCTGGTCCTTGGCAATAGCAATGAAAAAACTGTTTTCAAAGTTGGTATAAGTTATCTCATAATATCTTTGCAAGCCAGGAGCAAAAGCTATTACTTGCCTTATTTAGCAGCTAGAGAAGCTAAGTCAATCATCTCAATTCATAATATTTGTACCAAATAGTTGTCACAGCCTGGATTTAAATGGCATCATCCCCAGCTCCCTGAGACTGTGACACAGTCCTGCCTCAGTTGTATACAAGTCTCAGAATACTATAGTCAGGGAAAAGTCACACAAATCTGCAGAGCTCTTTAGCAACTCACCTGCAGGAGTGGGACAGCCATTCCAGGATCTGTTACAGAAAACCTGTTAATGCTGTGCTTGGATATACACTATTTTGTATTCGGCTAGTATCTCCTGTGCCCCAGCAGCGTGCTATGTTAGACATTAAAGACCTTCCTCACTAGCGCATAGACCTTGTCAAAACAGTGAAAGACAATGGGATGTTGCTGCAGGGCGCTTTTATTATTATCATCATCATCCTTCTGCAACCTCCTCACAACACCCATGGCTCTGCCATTCTTCAAAACAGCCCATCATTATTTGAGTTGTCACAGATTAAAATAGAAAGTTTCTATTTATATATGTGTGGAAGCATCAGGAAACATTTTCTGCAGTTTCAGTCAGGCATATCTGAGCATTAATGCACCCATGTTCTTTCATACCAGCAGAAAACACTCCAACACACATCTCATCATCATCAAAACTTCTCCCTGCATATGGCAGACCAAGCCTTGCCAAAAAACCCACAACACATTGCTGAGGATGTCTGTCCTTCCAAGACCCAGAGATTTCTCCTTTCCCCTTCCACAGACTTTCATAATAATTGAGTAACTTTTGGTGGAGTGCCATTCATTTATTCAACAGGTATAAATTCAGTGATAGAATTTGCAGAAGTGATTCAGATGGAAATAGTTTTAAATACAAATTGTTTCCAAACATGTTTTTAATCACACAGATGGTGGAACTGGAAACCACCAACACCATCAACTTTCACCTCTTCAGCGATGTTGTGAATCTTTGTTTTCTTCCAGTACAAGTGCTCCCTTTAAGTCAACTGTCTCACAGCTCTATTTGTAACCAATCACAGAAGGAAAATGTGTGTACGTTGAATGCACAAGTGCATATCAAAGAATCTTGCAGAATATGCAGGATAACATAAGTGGCTGCACTGTGAAACTTGAAGCAGACATTACAACTACTCTCCTACCCTAGGAAGACTACTGAGGAAAGTGGCCTATATTTAACATCATGACTCAGACAGTCTTGCTAAGGATAACAGATTGTGGCTAATTCTTTACCTACACTGTTGAGTGTGACTGGGAGGATGCTACCTAACCTATGGATATCTAGTACTGCTGAGCAAGGCACATCACTGAAGCAGCACATAGTTTTCCAGGTGACTTACCATGAAAGCTGTGTGTGACCTACTGAATAACACAAACTTGCAAAAATGCCAATTTAAAAGCTAAAGGAAAATATTTTGGAACACACTTACTCTAAGAATGACATAAAGCAGCAATAGAGAAGCGCAAATGCAAGACTTGAGCAAATATACAAGATGGACAGAGGCTCCTGCAGTCCCAGACTCATCCAAGACTATCTGAATTCAATCATATGAATCTTTCTCAGAAAGATTTCTCAAAATCTTCAACTCCTCAATTAATTCTGAAACTGTTGTGCTGGTGTTGTTTTTATTAAACAAGTGAAACAGTACATTTTACTGACCTTTTGACCTTTAGGACCTTCAGGGCCAATTGGACCTCTCTCTCCCTAGGCAAAAAAAAAACATAATTAGTCAGACTGATCTTCTCATTACATAACAAAGCAAGGAGCCCAATCCTACAACAACTGAGGAGAGCAAAAATGTTTTCAGGTTTTAGTGGAGAACAGACTAAAACTGACATGCCCTCAAGAGCAATGACAATGAAGCTGGCTTCTTCAGAGATACCAGTCACAGCCAATATATGCAAGCACACTGATTTTAAAAGCTATGAGACATTTTCAGTGTGGCTATATTTACTTTCTGAATCTCTTTATTTGAAGAAGGATGAATATAGCTGGGCTGGATTAGAAGAATCATTTTATTTTCATGGTTGTTTACCAGGACTACCAGAATGATCAAAATCACTCAATTAGGTAGACAGAAAACACCTGGAAAGAATGACATTACCTCTACAGACATCCCATCTGTGAATAACACATGTCTAGCTCCTTCTGTGAAGTGCTTTCCACCTCTAGGTCTTGAAGTGATTCACAAACACAGCCCTTCTTATAACTCACTTGCACGGTGTCATACCCCTATTTCCAAACATATCTAGCATGCCTCAAATGAAACACACTCATCTCAGCACCCACCTTTTGTCCAGCAGGACAGGAGCAGTTGACAGTCTTGAGGTGACCCACTTGCTCGCTGCCAACAGTGGGCTTCACTTCCAGGGGAGGTGCTTCTGTCAGGACCGTGACCTGGCACTACACCCAAACACCCAAGGTCATGATGAAGCCTTCGATGCTAGAAAGCTTCCTCTTCCACCCACTTTAGAGAAACCACATAGGCATTACTGGAATACACACAGCTAAATGAGTGCTAGTGAGGAAAAAAATCCCACAAAAGCCATTCATTCAAGCAATAGCAAAAAATGTGGCAAAATGAACAATGAATCTCTTTAACCAAGACAGAGGGAAGAAGAGTGAAAGGAGGGTGGAAGTTTCTAATGAGGGCTGGGCACAGGAAACTAAGCAGCAACTGGCACTGGTTTAGCTCTTCCCAAATAAAACCAGTGGGAAACATGTTGAATATTTCATGCTGTATTTCTGTTGTTCCTTCATCACTTCGGGGTTTTGTTTCCCTTGACAGTTTGACAAGGAAAGAGCAACTTGGAAACTTCAAATTCCTTATACTCATCCCTCTGCAATGGTCCTCTTCTGGCACTGCTACATTACAAATTATATAGCTATGTTTCATTCACCATCATTAACAAAATTATAATCCCAGACTGCCATACATTCCCTGATTTACGTAATAGATTTCAATGAAAAGTGTTCATGTGAAAATGAGTAAATGACAAAAAGAAGCTTACTGGTCCAGAGGGAATGTCACAGCAGGTCTCCAGCTCAGCATGCCGAGAATCACAGTAAATAACCATTCGCTGAAGATCAAACTAGAAGACAAAGTGAGACAATAGTCTCAGAGACAGTGAATTATTAAAGACCACACATCCTTTTGCTTGGATAAAAACAGTGCAGATGAATACAAACAAAAGCCAGATGGGACTAACTTCACAGTGATTCTATGGATCCTGTAGTCAATATCTCTCTCTCAATAATGGACAAATATCTCAGCGTGCTCCAAGAGTGCTGAGCTAATGAGACCCTGAATATGCCTATTAAAATTCTGGTGCAGGTTTTCATGCAAATAAGGAGGGATGGTAATCCACATGTCCTGGCCAAATTTCTGTCTGAGAAGATGTATTTTGACCACCTCTATCTTTCCTACAATTTCATCTGCACATAAAGTTTGTATTTCTCCTGTTGTGCCTTGCATCTTCTGACCATTTACCCCTGTGTGAGAAATGCTATTAGCACATTTAATATGTACATTCCATCCATTTTGCACAGCTAAGAAAGATTACACAAGTCTCCAAACACCAAACAATCATGCATAAGTTATACCAGGTTAACACTGCTACAGGACAATCAGGTCCAAACTACAGTTCTCAACTTCAGTTCAATTGGAGCAAGAGTCATTTAATATCAGGTATCTTTTCTGAGGAACTGAGAATATATCATGATTCTTCTGAGTTAACAAGCTTTCTTCCTTTCCCCATATCTTTCTATCACAGGTAGAAATAGTCATAATGCCAAGATCAGACAGCAAAAAACCTTTACATGTGCAATTCAGTACCCAGTTGATGGTATTTGTGGATGATTTTGTCTCCTATTTTAACTATAGCACATTCTGAGACTAGACATAAAGATGAAAGATTTCTCATTTTTAATTACTTTTACAGAGATACTAACAGTCTCACATAAAAAGAGAGAAAGTCTTGCACATGATGAGGTGCCAGTTTGTCTTAGTTGTGTAACACAGGTAATGTTTCAGTGATGTTGTTTCAGGAAAAGGGTCAATTACAACATAACGCCCAAAACCCCATTCACATGATGCAAACCTAGTGCTGAACATTACCCCAGCTGTAATTGGCACACACAGTACTTACATCAATGGGAACGCTATCATACAAGCGTTTGCCAATCACAGTCTTTCCTTGAATGTCAATATTTTCCCTGTCTTCAATAGGCAGCATCTGCACCAGTCTGCAGTCTATGTAAAGCGAGACAGCCTTTGACTGAATGCTGAGGGCGATTTTGTGCCAGTTGCGGTCAAAAAGATCACCAACTTGTGCATTTCGGAAGACCACTCTCACTGCGTCCTTAGTAAGCCCAACAGCATTGTACTCTACAGCTTTGTTCTCTCCGTCCAGTCGTATCGAGACCTGAAAGCAGACAGAAATGATTTTTCTAAGAAAGTACAAAGCCTTCTCCTTCCTCTTGCCTGCTTTCCATGACAACTGATACCTCAAACTCAGGGATGATACAGCATGTGGTGAGAAGCCCAAGCAAAGAGCAGAGGACAGTTTTGTGTGAGATATGGACAGGAACCCTACACTTGTTCTAGTAAATAAGATGGGGCAGGGCACAGGCTTGGGTGCAGACTCATGACCATCTAAAGCTTTCTCTTGTGAGTACAATCCTTTACATGGTTTCAGCACATGCCGCCTTGATGCCTCCCAGGCAATGACTGGGCATGGCTGGGTGGTAGCACATGTCAGGGGCATATCCTCAAAGGCGCGTAGACAAAGCTGAACCTGTTTTGGATCCCTCTATCCTGTACACTCCTCCACTACTTCCCGGCAGGCTTTGTGCTCTTTAATCCTATCACGTGTTGTCAATGGTCCCATGGGGCATGGACAAATACCTCACTGCCTGGTATAAAACCAGTCTGCTGAGCAGTAGCACTTCCCACACTTTACTTCAGATACTTTGAACAGAAAACTACAGCTACACCCGCTCACTGTGTTATAAGCTATGGAACAGGCAAAAATAGGCTTTTGAAGACATTACACTCCTAGTTCATTTACAAATTGATTTTTTTTTTTTTTTTTTTTTTTTTTTACCAAAATCAGGCAGTTACAAGCAAGCAGCAGGGAATAGAGCAAAGCACAGAGCCAGGAGGAACAAATGGTGCATTCACAAGCTGCAGAGCTGGAAGGAGTTTGACCACATCAGCACTAAGCCATATCTGATGTAAGCAGCCCAGAGAAGGCTGACTCCAGATCTGACCTAACATCTCCATGCAGCTGAGCACCGTGCTGGCTGGAAATGCCAGTTCGGATCAGTGTTATCTCAGCAGTGTCTGCAGTCTATAAGCTATGCAGGTCTGCAATGCAGTGGCCAAACCACTATCAACTTTACATGAAACAAGACTCATGAGTCTCTAAGGCACTTCTGGCACCACAATTTAGGACATGTTTGAAAATATTACTGAGAATCTTGAGTGCTCTTTTCTCCCACACCTAAGCAGTTCAAGTTTTCATGTCTCCAAGAAACACTGAGTGATATACACATTCTCACTCTGCGTGAAGTAGGAACACATGTAACACAGTAAATCATGTTTAATTTAACAAAGTGCAGCTGATAATAATTTTCATATAAAACTTTTACCGTTGTATGAAACTCAGTTACCTAAGTTCTCAAACTGCATTGTGAGTTCCCAAAATCCTTTTGAATACCAGTCTCAAAGCAGCAATACTGAGTCACATGCTTATGTGAGCTCATGCTGACAGCCCAGTTTAGAATCAAGGATAATGCCATCAGAACCATGCTTGTACTGAGCAGGAAAATGTACAGCCCATTGAAATTACTCCTTCCTCAAGCACACTGAACCCCCTAAACTTTAGAATGCTGCTAAGAACATGCTATATAGGAATGGACAGTCCTTTATTGCACTCTTATGGTATTTTTCTACTGAGAACCTGAGAGTACTTGACAAAAATTATTAGATCAAACTCTGCAGCAGCAAGGACTCACAGTTTTGGAGTAATAGTAGGTGTTATATCCACATCCTAAGTAGGGAACCCATAATACCTTTGCATGATATCTAGAAGTCTGTGCAAAAACATGCCATAGCTCATTGCTCTGTAGTATATCTGTGTGGCAAACCTTTTCCAAACAGGCAAAATATTTTCCTTAAACAGAACTACCTGAATAAAACAACCAACAATCCAAAAGTGGTTTCAAAAGCAAGGATGGTATATTTTTCTTCGCATTTCCAACACACACATCTATCTGCATGCAAACAATTACCAAGGTCTATGCAAACCTTCCTTCAGGGTTTGAATTAGAGGTAAAAGATTTTCGGCAAAATGAACAGGTAAGGGATTTTTACTAGTCCACAAGGAAAAAAGAGTGGGAGGTTAAGGCAAGAAAGCTGGTTCATGCAGCAAAAGAGAAACAAGGCTGTTCTTGCTGGCTGCAAAGGGCCTCATACCTGTGGAATGCCGTACTTGTCAATAATCTGCCAAATATACCAGTCTTCTTTCCTGGAAGCCTTCCGGAATTTGAAGGTAGTTACAAAGGCATATTCATCAGGGAGACCTTGTGGAAATACATCCCTGGCACGGGGAGGGGGAAAGAGAACAACGTATCAGGCTTAGCAGTGAAGAGCAGAACTTCTAAAACTCTCTGCATGTCCCCAGCAATGCTTCCCAAAAGTATCATATAGTTCCTACAAAATATGCTGCATTTGGCAGCCTGCAGAGAGGTAAATGTGAGATTGCACCCTCTAGGTGTTTCTGTCCTTGAGGAGCCTTTTTTTCATTCCAATGACGAAGTTCTCAAATTAAGTAAGAAACAGTGAAAATCTGCAGTCTAGTATCCATCATGTCAAAACAGTTTTTTTTTTTCACTTAATGCTTCAGTTCATGCAATCTGTAAATCATTCTGTTCTTCTCCAGATGCAATGGAGAACTGTGACATCTGAGAATGGGCAGGCACATCTGAAACCCTCTATAAATGTATCAAGTTATAGTAACAAATATTGTAATATTTGCCCCAAAACAGGCACTACACTTCAGGACTGTCCAAGATGTTCCTTGACTGACGGCCTGGGAGGACAGAAGAACCTTCTCAAGTCAAACACTGCAAACACATTAGTCAGAAATTTACTCAGTGTGACACCATGGCCCATGCATAAGTCTGAAGTAACCAAAACCACCACGGTTTGACTCAGCTCCAACAGAAGAACATACGATAACATGAGCATGTAGGGCTGGGCAGAAGGGATAACTAACCCAATGTAATTATTGTTTTGTCACTAGCCATTACTGGATGCCTAAGAATGAAAACGAACAGAACAAGCATATCCTCCCTACCTCGAACTCTTTGGGATCCAGGGATCACATTCAGAGACAACTGCAATTTTTATATTAATAACTTTTTATGTATTTATCTTGTATGGACTTCTCCACTCTCTCCTTGAACTCAGGTAAACTTACTACATTCACAACATCTTTTAGCAAGAAATCACATAGCTCCGTTACCCACTGTATAATGAGTCTCCTCTTGTTTGTTGGACCTAGCTCAGATCTTTTAAGGGACAACACAATGAACCTATTATTTTTCTATTTTTTATACCATTCATGATTTTGCAGACTTTACTTGTAATGACTCTAAACCATCTCTTTTCCCAGCTCAAGAGTCCCAATTAACTTCGTTGTTCCCCATGCCCAAGAAACTGCTTCTCTGATCATTCCTAAATAGACCCTCCCTAAATATCATATCTTTGCTTCAGGACATTTGAGCAGTCAGGCATAAACATTCATTAGAAAACAAAACACAACAGCAGCAATTAATGAAGAACAAAACAATGAAGATAGATTCTCTTAAGGAATACTTGACATAATCCATCACTATGCAGAAACTGGCACAGTCAAAGGCACAACAAACTAGAGGCTTTTAATGCAAAAAAAAACCCTCAACATTTCCCAAATACTTTGTTTTGCAATTACAGCAAAAGGTTGAAAGCCAGTCTTTCCTAATGCCAAAATATTAAGTCATTTTTTAATCCGTGCTTTGAATTTCCTATCCTTTTAGCCAAGTTAAACATTCAGGACACTGTAGTTTCATCCACCACTGTGGCTTTTGCTGTATAAAATGACCATGCAGGCTGTGCACCATTATAAGCTGGTCTTCCTGCTGGGGACACAGGCACTCTGAAGTATTCCAACACAAGAGAAAACTGAATCAGGCTTCCACTACCTCCTTTACAAAATCCTTCCCCTTAGGACAGGAGACGAGCCTGTCTCATTTCTTGGTACTAGCTATTCACAAACTAGCTTCCCCTGGTCACAGACTCACTTCACACCAGCTCCCATCTCTCCCATGGCACACAAAATAGCCAGACAGTCCCTCCCTTCATGACAAAACAAGAAGTGTGTCAGTTTGTCACTCTTGTGGCAGAGTTGCCATGGTGAATACAACTGGCATGAGTAGGACACTGAAAGCCACCAAGAAAGTCTACAGGATGCCTGGCAAGAGAGAGTCGGGTCAGTCACATCAGCCCTCCCAAGAGGGCACCCCCCCAGGTCTCTGTCAACACTGACATGCCTCAGCACAAATTCCCTATCAAAATGGCTTTGCACACTCATTGTGTCCAAGTTTGTCAAAGATGAAGATGCATGTCTCAGCTTTTAACATCACTGACAGTTTGGTCTATTTTCCTCCACCCCATCAAGAAACTTTAGCAAGGTGGCAGTGTTGATAGCTGAAAAGGCATTTCTTACCATTCCATCCTCTTGTATGAAAACTATGGTCGTTTCTAGACGAGAGTGCTGCCAGTGGGGGCATTTCACTTTGGCTCAGCTCCTCAAACTCTGTCATTTCAGCATACATGCCTAGTGCATTTACATTCACTCACTACTCACCACCTACCTTCACCATCACAACTGGGTTTAATGAGTTCACTCTCTGTTCTGCCCTTTAAGATTCTGATTCACATTTTGGGCACAGAAAGACCTATTGAAGTACTCTTCTAGCCACAGCCCACCACCAACTCCAACCTCCTCTGGAATGAAAAGCAAGCAGAGAAATGGTTCCTCATTTAATCCAGTGGTGGCACAAGGAAGCAGAGTTACAATTCCAGGGGTGCTTTGCTTTATTTCTGATCCATAGTACACTTGCTATTGTCACATCAACAGCAGCAGAACACATGCTTTCAATGATGCCTTTCCCTAATGTTTTTTCAATTCTGCATATACAGGTGTGCTTGGTTCAAGGATGAATTAAAGGCAGTGGCTGTAACTGTGGCATCATTGCTTTGATGAGCAGGGAGGTATATGAGCATGTGATTTAAATTAATTCCCTAAGATACCACTTTGAGCCTTGGGCCTGACATCTTACAACCAAATCTGAAAGAGCCAACTCCTGGCCTCTGTGCTAAGATGGTCCTTCTGGATACCTCTGAGCTGGGAACAGGAATACCACCATGTGAGATTAAATTCAAAAAGGGTTTTCAGATGCTTAATGCCCACAGAAATAACTGATAGTTAGGTACCTAAATATCCCTGTGAGTCTGGGCACACTTCATCACACAGAGGCTGACAAATGGCCCATCAAGCAGATTTAAACTAATAGAAAGCTATAATGACCTATTACCTGTCACCCTTAACTGATTTTTAAAGGTGCCAAAGAACTGGCTGAAAGTTCCCGACAGAGAAAGGCTTCATGCCAAAAGCAAATCCAAAGACAGTCTCCTTGCTCTGAAGATATAATAAAAGCTGTTTCTGAAGTATTTGGTCCCTGAATCTTTTACAGAGATGTATTGCTGCATAAATAACAAAAACTTTGTTTTTGAGTTTTCATTTATTTCCTTGCTAAAATTGTGATATCCATCTAGAAGTTCAGCTTTACTTAGGAATCCAAGGGCAAGAATTGCTGTCCCCAGAAATGTTTTATCTCTTTCTTTCACACAAAGCTGAATTGAACTGATGATCCATATTATGGAGCTTTGTTGGGTGCCTGATACCTACAGGGAGCAGTCTGCCAGCTCCTTGGTCTATAATTCTGACAACACGATAAATTGCAGAAGAGGTCCTTATAAAACTGCAAGACAAGAGAATCCCCTGGTTCTGCAGGTTAGTCTAAGAGTTAATTAACCCAGCTACAAGGTTAGGTGAATCACAACTTCTACAAAGAAAAAATGATAATAAACAGGCAGAAGACTCTTGTAACCATTGCCCATTTTCAATATATAGCCTCCTTACATGCTTTTGTTTGTCACAAGAGCCTACATCTGTGACAATCAGCATGAGATCCTACATCTGTAATAATAACACAGTGGAGAAAAATAAGACTATCAGTTCTCATTTCAGACACTGAATGTAGCAACAACTAACAGGGTGTCTGTATTTGGTGAGGAAGTGCATAATTAATGTATTTGAGAAATTTGACCACTTTTACAACAGCTAAAAACCACTAATGTGAAATGTATCTCACTAAGGTCTGCAAAACAAGGTTGAAGAAAGCCAGTTCATTTCCATATGAGTCACATCACCAGAGGATCTAAGAATGACAGAAAAAAAAAAAGGGGGGGGGGGGGGAAGGGGAAAGGGAAAAGGAAAAAAGGAAAAGAAAAGGCTATCGAAGGACTGTCATAACACAGAATCAACCCCACCCATACATTCTTGGCAGACATTTTTTTGGTCTTTATTTCAGAAATCTCAGTGTTGGAATACATACAACCTGTCTAGGTAATTTCTTTCTGTGTTTCACTATCCTACATAATGCAAAAAAAGACTATCCTAAATCTCACTTGATGAAGTTTAATCTTCTTGAAACAACTTTTTTCCACAGGGAACCATGTGAACAACCTGTTCTTCTCTCTTTGTTGCAGCCTTTTGTATGTTTATCAGCTCTCCCCTCAGTATTTTACTTTCTAAAACACCAAAAACATCTTCAGTCATTCTACCTCAGCCATGCTTAATCTCCTTTATTTCGTTAGAAGTAGGAGACTCTATATCCACACTAGTAAAGAATGGTCAGGGTCAATTCACTGTCTATGAGTGCAGCTCAGCCAAATGCTCCTTTCCCAAAGAGAATGACTGCATCCAAACTGCCTCTGGAGAACAGTCTCTGGCATGCTCCATCTTCCGCATCAGGTCCAGGCATTGTTTGGGATAACATTGCTTAACATCAAACAAAACTAACTTGACATGAGCACATAAACAGGTGAAAAGCACAAATGATATGGGTCTGTGTTGGGTCCCATGAATTTACCCTGTTTCATTGGCTAATAAAGTAGCCTAGAAAGAACTCCTCAGGTGTACTCCTAATAGACATATTCTTACTCACTTCACAGCAGATTTGGACAGATATATTTATTCTTCTACATGACAAGCACTTGTCTGGCAATAGAGGTCATGAGATAGGGGCCACAGCAAGTTCCTTCAGTTGGGAGTTTTCTCTCACCACTTTCTTAGAGCAAGGAGTTATGTGTCTCATTCCTGACTTCAGCACAGTATCTTGGTCTTTCTCCAACTCCAACACCTTGAGAAATTTGGGACAGGTCACAGACCAAGCCTAAGAGCTGCCTCTGGTATGGGGGAAGAGAGTGGGAAAGGGAAAGACAGGGCTGTCAGAGAGTGTGAGAGGATGCAACACTGAATTATAAACCCCAGAATCACTGAGGGTAGAAGGGACATCTTGAGATCATCTAGTCTAAAGATGGCTTTTTTTTGCGTTCAGATTGAATTTCTTTGTTCTTGAATTGTTCTCATCCCTTCTTGTCCTGCCAATGGATACCACTGAGAAAGTTCTAGCTCCACCTTCTTTGCTTCCTTTCCATCCGGTATTTATACACATGGATAACATCCCCACCTGAGCCTTTTCTTCTCTAAGCAGAAGAATCTGTTGTCACTGCTGTTCCTCATATGAAATATATGTTTGATAATAAGTAAGGAATGAGGAAACATTCAATGGGTTTCATGTTTAGTTTAGGAGGTGTTGGTAGTTTTGTGTAGAATTTTCTTCTCCGTGGAGCAGAACAAATGATGAAAACACGACAAGGGCTCACAGGGAAACCCAAGGCAGGTAACTGAATTCAGTGTTGATGTCAGGAGACAGTCCCCAGACAATCACACCAAGGTATACATGCCCAAAACAACCCAAGACTCAGAAACTGGGGAAGAAAACACTGTACAAACATAAAGCACAAACAGATCATGACTAGAAGCTAGGCCAAGCATCAATAAGTTCTGTGAAGTGGCAGCTGAGACGAAAACCAAGCCAGGATGAAACCCAACTAGACAAGAGAAAATTGAGGATGGACATGGCCAGGAGGAGGGTTGTGTAGTCAGGACTAGGGCAAATAGATGGAGGACAGAACAAGATAGTGAGTCAAAAGTTTGGCATTAGCCAAGAAAACACTTACGAGAAACAAGCCTGAGTACCAAAAACCAGAAATCTGGGGCACAGCTTTGGCTAGAAGATTCACTAAGGAGTTGTGAGCAAACAGTAGGACAGCCCCAGTTACCTGAGGAGTGGGGAGAAGCACCAGCCAGATTTATGGACCAGCCCTCAGACAGCTAGAGAGACCTGTAAGTTCCCCAGTGACCAGGATATTGACTGTGGCCAGGTTCCTGGCAAGGTGTTTTCTTGCTCACAGAACCATCACAAGAAGCCTCACCACAAAGTGGAAAAAAGTTCATAGTTGTAGGCTTTAGATTGGAAGATAAATAGTCACATTTCCCAGTCAGCTAAGCTGGCACTTTGTAAAAAGTACTAGTGCTTATATAAAAGGATACGAATTCTTTAAGCAGATAATAAAGTGAATTACATATATTACTCAGTTAATGATTTTGTATCTAATTATGAGATGTTGCTATCAGTTGCTAAACATTGCTTGAGGTTATCTGCAAGACAGGACAGATGTTTTTGTTTTGTTTATTATTCCAGTTATCAGTTTTGTGCAGCTTTACAAGATTTCATTTTCTGTGAACAATGATCCGATATGCACCATCTCAGAATCCTGACATCCAGAGGCTAAAATGAACCAAATATGCAGACACCTTCCATGGTGTTATATCCACTTGGGTTAATTCCCAAACCACCAGAGTATGGAAGATAAAATACAAAAGGCTGAAAATATGAAAGTTCTGCTTTAATTCCATGTTTCAGTTAATCATTCAGAAGGACTCTTAGTCATTTCAATCAACTAATTAATGATGTTTTACTTCTTATTGTCCTGGACAATTAAATATTTTACTTATTTTAAAAACAACAACAACAAATAAATAGGTGCAATCTGAGCAGACAGAAATTCATCATAACTGGTAGGTCTGGCTTCACTCCATCAGTCTGAGAAAACAACAACAGAAGCAACACCAATGAAGTACTTCAACCCTTAATTTGAAAACGGAATTCAAATGGATAACTCTCTAATCTGTGCTAACTTGTTCCATAGGTTAATTATACTAATACTTAAAAGTGTACCTTTCTTCCATGCTTTTTTTGATGTCATTAACAGGTAGCCACTGACTTTCAGTCTACCACTATCCCTAGCAACAAAGACCCTTTACCAAACTTCGGTTTCCCAGAGGTTCTTACAGAGAGCCATCACCTCAGTTATTAACTGCTTCTTAATTTTATCTGACTACACTGCACTTCTTTAATTTCTCATTGTTACACTTGCTTCACAGTTCTCTAAACTTTCATCTACTCCATTTCTATCTACTGAATAATGGAGACAAGGATTAGGGATAGCATCCCAGCAGTTGTGACTGAGTTGCCTGAAGAGAATTGTGGCCAGCAGGTCAAGGATGATTCTCCCCCTCTACTCCACTCTTGTGAGAACCCACCTGGAGTACTGTGTCCAGCTCTGAGGCTCCCAACATAACAAGGACATAGACCTGCTTGAGCAGGTCAAGAGGAGGCCACAAAGATGATCAGGGGTCTGCAGCACCTTCCTTATGAGAACAGGATGAGAGAGTTGGGGTTGTTTAGCCTGGAGAACAGAAGGCTCTTGGGAGACCTTATAGCGGCCTTCTAGTACTTAAAGGGGGCCTACAGGAAAGATGGGGAAGGATTCTTTAGCAGGGAATGTAGGGATAGGATGAGGGGTAATGGTTTTAAACTGAAAGAGGGTAAATTGAGATTAGATACTATGAAGAAATTCTTTACTGTGAGGATGGTGAGAACTAGTTGCCCTAAGAGCCTGTGGATACTCCCTCTCTTGGAAGTGTTCAAGGCCAGGTTGGATGGGTCTTTGAGCAACCTGGTCTTGTGGAATGTGTCCCTGTCCATGGCAGGAGGTTTGGAACTAGATGATCTTTACAGTCCCTTCCAACTAAACCATTCTATATGAATTCTATATGGATATTGGTATAGTCAGCTCATACATGGCGGTTCCTGCTTATACACCCAAGGACTGCACTAGTCCTATTTGTCATAGTATCACCCAGAGCTCAGATTCAGTAGATCGTCATTGCCAGAACTAAAGTGCAAACTGGACTTCTTCACTTCAGGTGTTTCTCTCTATGTAGTCTTGGTGGTAATGCTTTACAATGATAAAGCACACTACCACTAGCTGTTACAAGCTGCAGCAAGCAGAGATTCTACCCAGATGCTGCTGTTAGCCAAAAAAAAAACAGGTTTATTCCCCACCCCACACACATCAGTTATGTATACACTACTCATCAAGACCAAGGTGTCTTTAGTTGGCGGCTGGCCTTCTCCCAGATCATGAATTTACTTACCCTGAGACTTGACATCATTTATGGACTTTAGAGCAAACAGTTTTCCTTTCAGTATATCATCTTTTTACTTTTTTTTTTTTTTTAAAAGACTGTGTGTTTATATGCAGAAAGAGAGGGAGGGGAGAATGGAAAATCAGTTCAGGTTGGCTTCGGGATGAAAAAAATAATGTGAAATCAAGAAAATGTAAGTCACAGGACAATCTCAAAGATACAGTGAGAGGTGTAAAAGAGCTAAAACAGAATAAAAAATAACTGACTTTATCCATAAGAAGGAAAAGAATTACTATTGATTTTTTAAGTTGAAATTCAAACCAGCAGAGAGAAATATACTGCAAAAATGTTAATGATGACAATTCAATCTATGGCTCATGGTTACTCAGCGAAATTATGCACTCACTCTTTTCAAGGCTAATGCTAGAAGGACTCAAGTGACAACCCAAAGAGAAACTGTTCTGACAGACTATGACATAACTGGCAGCCTTAGGTCATAAAAGGCTCCAAGGATTCAATTCATGTTGTCATAGGATTAAAAATTGTTCATTCTTTTATGAGGCCAAAACCCATATTAGGTAATTGATAATATCTACTAGAAACTGGTCTCTTGTGATTAACAAATATATATCTCAATGGCAGTGCTACCAAATATTCCTTTTAGAAGCTATTTATTAAGCCCTAAGTTGTTTTGTGAATTTCTTGATATTGTTCCTCCCAACCACTGAGATACACCAAAACCAGCTCATACTCTACCAGGATGGAGCCTACAGTTCAGGTGGAGGCTCCCAACCACATTGTATAAATTCTGTGCCAGCAAAACTGAAAGAGCTGATCAAAGCAGCAACATATGTGTAAGTACTAGATAACTACTCAAGGTTAACCTAGAGGAACCAAATAATGTAAAGCAGAGGCTCAGATGAAAATGAAGTGAAAAATCAAGGTACTCACTCAGTTTTCTGAACAACAGGGAAGCTTCCAAGTCGTACATAAGCACTCTGAATTCCATTTTCTTTCATTCCAAAAATCTGTTTCACGCTGAATGAATCCATCAGGTCAAATCCTGTCCATAATGGAAGTGTAAATACAAGACATTGATCAGGCAGTGGGACATGTCTTCAACTGTACTTAGGTAGTTATCTTAGCCAATAAACACAGCACTTCAGAGATCAACCTTGTTCTTGTTGGGGAAAGTCAGAACAAAATTCTGACATGGGATAATGTGCTTAGTCCAAAAACTCAAAAACAAACATAAATTCAAACTGTAACAGGTCCTGGAGAGATTATAACAGAGTTCTCCAGAAATCAGTAGATATTGTTTGCCTTGCCACAACACCCTGAAAATGCTGTATATTTCATTAAACCCAAAGCCTCATCCAACCAAGTCTTGAACACTTCCAGGGAGGGGGCATCCACAGCCTCTCTGGGCAACTTCTTCCATTGTCTCACCACCTCATCATAATTTTTTTTTTTTTCTTACCTCAACTCTAACTCTACTCTCTTTCAGTATAAAAATGTTGTCCCTTGTCTGTCACTACAGGCCTTGGTAAAAAGTCTCCATCTTTCTTATAAGACACTTTTATACATTGAAAGGCCATGAGAAGGTGTCCCTGGAGCCTTCTCTTCTCCAGGCTAAACATCCCCAACTCTCTCAGCCTGTCCTCATAGCAGAGGTGCTCCAGCCCTCTGAGCATTTTCATGGCCTTCCTCTGGATCTCCTTTAATAGGTGCATGACTTTGTTGAAAACCACTAGTCCAAGACACTTGACTACATACACTTTTGGTATCATTTTAATATGACTTAGTCTTAGTCTAATCACTATCCACCATTAGTCCATCATTATCATGAGCTATTAAACTTGACTGTAGATATATGTGTAAAGCTTCTGACTTTTTTTCTTACAGGGTTCATTAGCTCAGTCATAAACCACACACATGGGTCTATGCAGCTCCAGCATCATTATGGTCCCAGCCACAACAAACCCATCCTTTTGTTACATGAAGTCCCAGCTGCTAAACCCTGCCAGGGACAGTGGGGTTATAATTGTGCCGTGCTCCTGAATGCATCCAGTTCCTAGAGGTGCAGTACTGTGTGGATGCAATCATCCTGCTTTTAGCTCCAAACTGGCTCCACAGAGAGACATCCAAATTAATAGCCTCTCCCAGAACCAAACACACTGTGGAGTTAGAGGCAAAGACACTGCAAAAGGTAGGTTGTGAGCAACTGAGCAGAGAACTTGTGTTTTTCTTTTATTTGGACTATTCCAACCTCTTATCCCCTCACACATGCAAAACTACACATATTAACTCCTGTGTGTGTAACTCCAGCACACAAAACTGGTGATATTAGAATAGCTTATTTTGATAAATTATTTTTAAACTATGGTAGTGCTTTAAACTTTGTTCAGTTAGTGATCTTCTAAAACTTTTCTAGGCCAGATAAACATTTTTATGTGGTGAACTTAGACACTAATATTCTTGGGTTTCTTAGTTGCCCTCATGAGCCTTTCAGACTGAAAGTCACTGCAAGGCTTGAGAACAGCTGCAACAGGAAAAGACAATCACTTAATGATATTATTCTTCAAATTTATATTAATAAATAGGTGCAGAAAACCTGTGTGGGCAGTCCCAAGGCAAATCAAGATGTGACAGCAGACAGAAAATAAAACACAAAGCTTCCATCATGGAACTTTTTCTGAAGAAATAGCTTTTTCTGAGGAAATATAATCTTAATTGTTTGCAAAGACAGAAATGTTTGCCTGCTGCCAAGTTGAGGCCTTTTGTATTACAGTTACTTCTCTGGCTGTCAACAGCTTTTCCCTCCTGTCCACTCTATTTTCAGCTATTACTGGACATTCAGGAGGGCAAGTAAGGCAGTTAAGGTGCTCCAGGGCCTCATGCAACTCTAGTGATACACCTTTCTGACATACTGTAATCAGCCACTATTGCAGCTGTAAATTATAGCAAATAGGCCCAACCAGAACATGAGAGCTCCCTCCTGGCTATCACATAAAAACTAGTATGACCTGTCCATATAAGCCCTCCTACAGCTCATTAGACCATGCAGTACATATCCCTTATCTACACCAACCACAGAAATGTGAGGAAGGCAGTTGAGCGTTGCTAGTAAGAAGAGACCACACTGACTGGGAAAGGAAATTGTTAACCATTTACAGGAGCTGAGCAGTGGATGGTGAAGGCTGAAATGCTGCCCAAGTGATGTTATCATGTCAAGTCACCGGAGTCCTCAAGCTGTGGAGTACTGTTCAACTCATGGATCTTGTAAAGCTCTATTGATCAAAATATGCAAGTGAAAGATACAGTGACAAGAATTTGGGAATCTTCCTTAGTTTTCCCATCATTCACTCAGACCCAAATTTTCTCTCATGTTTTTCTGACAATTCGAGTTAATGTTCACATCACGAGCAACTGTGAAGGTGAGCACACTACCATGCTCTTCTAATGGAAACAAGAATAAGGTTTAATCAATCTATTTTTTTTGGGGGGGGCTGATATTTCCTAACAACATGCAGTTTAGAAAGCCTAAATAACACCATAAAACATACACAAGGTGACTAAAACTATTTTGCAAACAGAACTTGCTATAAGTCATGCTCACAACTTAGACTATCTCATTTGCATTCAGCATTGGACAAAGCACACAAGTAAATTATAATAGGATTTTTCTTATTCAGGCTATGGATCACCAAATTGCAAATTTCTTGATATATTATTCATTAAAGAATGAATGAGGGTTGTTCTTTGGAAAATGCCATGTAGGTCCATGGGAAAGTTAAACCCTAGATGTGCCAGAGTCCACACTCACAACCAGCAAATGTTTGTTTTGTGTCAAATTCAGACATTACCTCCACTTTCCTTAAAAGGAGTTATGAAACAAACTAATTCATGTTTTCAGAGCATTTCACATGGAGTTCATCCGATGAGAGCATCATCTAAATATCAGCTCACTAGACAGGGCAATAACAGACTCTTATTCAGATAGGCACATAGGGGCAAACACAGGCATATTAAAACGGATGCTAAAAGTTCATGGTTCTCTCAATTGACATAAAAAGAGCTTAGGATGGTCAGGTTGCATGCTAAACCTCACCTAGTAAAGGTCAATAGCTGGTGAGATAACCTCCACTCTTAGATATTCCATTGACAACCAAAGCCCATGGAGGTAACGGACACTTTGGTTGCTGATGGATTTCAGTAGCATGACAGAAAGTGTGGCATCGGTCTGTACACTGAACAATGAAGAACACTGCTGAGGAGGAGATATATTTCACCTAATTTTAGCTGTCTGAAAGGGAGACATTTGATGTATGCAGGTTGCCTCTGTTCCCTTGTGGGTCAGCAGAGAAATATAGGAGTCTCTAAGAAGAGAACTCATCACATCTGTCTTGGACCTATTTAAAGACAGACAGAATCACTATTTGAGAGTGCCTACCTCCTTCCATTCAGCAGAAAGGGAGACCATACAGACAGTAATTTTCAGACTGCAGAAGCTGGGTGAGATATATTCTACACATAGGAAATGCTATTTGTTTTGTGAAGTGAATGAAACAGAAGTAAAGAGGAAAAAAATGCTAACTAATCACACATAACATGTTTACAGTCTCATTTGCCATCAGGATGGAATAAAGGTTGCACATTTTTAAATTCGAACTAGCAATATCTTAAGTTTGCTATCCTGACTATACAGTGTAAAAGTCTCTTTAAAGAGATACCATTCTATTTCTAAGTGAGAGAAGAAATAAACACAAAATATAGTCATTTGAGTTGAGAAATTAGTCAAGGCAGATTGCCCAGGTGAGGCTGGAAAGAAGACACTTAGGGAAAATTCCAAATTAATTTATGCTTTAAAGTAACCTTTAAGATTATTTCAGCTGAAGGACAAGAAAATATATACATAGTATTTAGTAGTAGTAGTAGTAGTAGTATTTTGTTTACTTCATGTTCCTGGAAGCACTTTGCATTAAGTATGTTCCCTTGTTGACTTTAGGACTGGAACTGGGATTGTGAGGGAGGCAGCATGATGCTTTTAATTTAGTCTCGAATCACAACGTTAACACAAAAAATAGGCAATCCTGTAATCATTTCTCTATCATTTGAACAGGATTTTTCACCTGGCAGTGTCTGGCTGCTAACAGTGCAGTGGAAACAGCTCACTTATATCTTTCCCCAGACATCTCACTGGCTGTTTAGTCTGTCGTACAGCATTTCTGGGCTGGAGTGACAGCAGAAATATGGGCTGTCCATTGTTTTTTCCACCATCAAAGAAGGGACCACAATGTCAGTGACATAGGGACAATGAGATCCTACACACAGCTTTCTAATCATCTCTACAAGTGAAAAGGGAAAGAATATACCCACCTAATTTAACAAGCACAAAGCTACCATTACTACTGCACCAGGATCAAGCAGAGGATGAAAGGGTAGGACTTTCATGTCCTCAGTTGCTTTGATTTAAAAGGTGTTTTTTTTGTGTACCAGGGCAGGTGTGGTTTCCCAGATGGCTTATAAACTACTTAATCAGTAATTCTGTAAATATGGCAATTAATAAGATGAATAATGCTCTTTGATCATAAGCCTCCTACTTCATTATACCTCATAAAACAATATGGGGCCACTGAAACTCTCTAACATGATTACATCTCCTGAAAAGCAGCACACTCTAGTCCATTAACATTAAAATTAAAATAGTGACCTGAAAGAGAGACTCAGATTCCTAACAGCATACTTGGCTTGGAAAGCAATTTTGTATGCACTGCTCTGTTGATCAAATCAGCCAAATGTCTCTCTACTTGTGAGCAATAACTCCCTTACAGGAAGAATCCCATTCTTCCAGAATCAGAAAACACACTCAGATTTGACTGTTACAAGAAGATGGCAAAACTCTGCACCAGACAATTTCTGCATCATCTAACTGTAATATGCAACCAGATTCTCTTTTACATGAAAGATGTCTACCCTGCACCCAACCACACCCTAAAGCACCACCAGAGGAAGATCAAACAAACGTCCTATGACATTTGTTTCAAGGTTATTATTTCAAGAGCAGACTAAAGCAGCCATGCTTGGTTGACCTGAGTATGAGCTGGATTTCTGCCTGGTTCCATTAAGGATCTGATATCACAGCATGGTGGTAGCTAGTGTGCATGTTGACATTTTCCTGTCTGTCCTTTGTTCAAGGGCAAAAATCCTCCAAAATTAAAACAGCACCCAAACCCAGAAAACTAGAGCAACAAAAGGAAATTTTAATAGCCAGAAAACACAGAAGTGCACATTTGGAAAGTTCACTCAAAGTAGGACAGAGCCATTAACTTCTTCCTTAGCCTAAAGAAACCTTCTGAGAAAAGCGTCCTGCTTTGCATTCCCAAGGAGCCCAAGGTAACACTCACAGGGGGAACCACTGGGATACTTCTAACTGTGAAAGTTTCTGGTGAGACAGTGACTTGAAGGGGAATGTGGAAAGCGGGTGAGAGAGGAATCAGGAAAGGCACCGGACATCAGAGCCTCAGGTGATGTGTCCGGAATGTATTTATTATGGAGGATTTCCAGCCATAAGCACTAACATAAAACAAAGCACCTTCTGAAGGAAATTCTCCATACTCTGGTCTTGCTTAAACTCTCAGCTGAATTATTAGCCTTCTCAGCATATTGATGGAGTATCACCAATAGCCAAGGTCAGGGAGGTTGTCATCAGCTACTGGTTCTCAGAGACTTCTGAAAATAACAATCTGTACTGCCTGTGATAAAACAGCATATGTTACTTTTACTAGGGGGAGGTCAATGGCAATAAACTTTATGGTAGACTAGAGGAGCGTATAAATTCCTAGGAAGAACAGTATCACTTGGGAGTCTTTAAGCAAATATAAGATCTTATCAATTTTCTTGCCTAACATTTCTGCAGTCTTGAAAGTTAAGCTTTCATGGATTGCCTGTGTTCACAAGGAAGAGCCTGCATGTTCACTAGATCCTGAACATCCCTTTCAAATCCTCCAGTATGGTCTGCAAGTCTATTACCAGTATAAAGAGTCCTCATTTTTGTAACCTGTTTTAGTTACTTTCTGTGCTCATATATAATTTAAAAATAAAAGAAAAAAATGTTATCACACCATATTCTAAAGTTAAATAGTGCATTTAAGCAGCTACGTCTGGCAATTAGTCACTTGAAGTCAGAGTGTAGATGAGGGATATTTTATTTCTACTGTATCTAAACTTTTGGCATCCTTATCTTCCACAATGCTCTAGGTGAAACCAACTATTTCTGGACAGCCAAGATGCGTCTCACTTCAGGGCTGGGCTTGAAGTAAAACTGTCCAAACCTTGTAGGGAGTCCTACTTCTTTATTCAACAAGTGTTGCTGTTATTGTTACAGTATCCATCATCTGCTACAGCCTTTTTGCTGTTCTTGACACTCCTTCCTCTACAGGAAAGGCAATTCTGTCAAGAGCTGACAGAGCAACAGATACTAGGGTTATTTTTAAGAGCTCACTGAAGTCTCTGTCTCCAAGGCTCTTCCACCACATTCAAATTACCTACATCCATATCAGTACATCACTGCCCCAGTCACAGTTCCACTTGGCAACAAGAAGTTGTATTTAGGAGGAGATGAGGTACAGAACTGATGCTATCATCCTTCAATGTCCTAGTCTTTCTGGCATGCTGGCAGGAGGCAGTCAGAAAGCCCTTTTCCTCTTTCTTGATGACCAGCTGCTTCAGATGGTGAGATGTCTATGGTGACAACACTGGGGTCAATGTAGAAGCAGCCAGACACTGTATCTTCACATTGCCTTACCATTCCTGTGGGGCACACAGATGTCGCTTGTTTTGCTTGTAGTAATCTAGACAACAGGTAAGATCAGTGTCCTGTGGCTCAAATACTGTTTAGACCTGTCTCTTTGTGAATGGTTGCAAAAAGGGATTTGAAAGAAAGTCTTTTGCTGGACTAATTTTATTTATTTTTTTTTTTTTTTTAACTCTCTCTGGCTGTCGAAATAAGTGATTTCTAAAGACTTACAATGGATAAGAATTCTATCTTACTGCACTGCTTTATTCCTCTCCAGTTCACCTCTCCAGCAAGGACAGAAAAAGCAAAAGCTAATGTTTTGCATGGATATTCCACTCCACATCTAGAACTTCCAGCTCAACAATTTGATTCAGCATCATCAGCCAGCAGTGGTTGTCTGACTTATTCCCAAAGCATTAAGGACTGCATCTCTGGAAGAATAAACCAGAGAGATTTACTATTTGCCCACAAGTCCTGCATGAAGTAGTGTGTTGAGTAAAGGGGTTGCACAAGTCATTAAAAAAATTAATTTGCTCTATTTTACAAGAAGCTTGCAGGGGAATTTTGGAACTATAAAATTTTCCAAAACCTACAGATTAAAGGGCCTCAGGAGTGTTTTAAAGAGGTTCTTGCTATTAACCAATTGCCCTTTCTTTCCACAGATGTTACGGCTGGGATTTAAGCAGCACTTTGTGCTGGTCTGATGTCCTTCCCACCAGATCCACGAGACTTCAGTGAGGAGAACAACTAAGAGTTTAAGCTAATAATAAGGCTTTGTTGAAGCACACAGAACAGCTCTTACACCAGCATGAAGAAGGTATCTTCCAGCATGCATTTTGGGTGGTACTCCATAAAGTAGCTTAGAGGACCCTTGAGATGGTCTCAGTTTTTTAACAATAATAAACGAGATTTACTCCCAGTACATGATACCACTACTTAGGCTGTTGGTGTACTGATCCTGGTTTGCTTCCTCTGCATCATGACACTTGGGAGACACAATTTCTACTTTTGCTGTCACCTGCAAAGCAGCACCACAAGAGTCCCATGCAGATCACAAAAGGAGTTTGAACTAAGTTTGAGCACCAGTCCACATTTGGGAATTTCGGAGAAGGGGCATTACTTGAGGTATATCACACACACCTCAAAAAGAAGCAAGCATTGGGAGGCAGAGAGGCAGGTGAGCAGTCAGTCATCGGGTTGAACTGTGGGCCACTCTCAGAAACATCAGTCTAAAGCTTCAGACAAAAACAGAGGGGACAGATATAGCAGTTGGTACCCTTACACAGGAAAGGTAACACTTCAGGAAAAATAAAAGGGATATAAACCAGTAAGAAAATTAGTCCAAAGAGACAGTATGAGAGAAAGAGAGAGGTCAAAACCACAAGCAAATAAATGAATACAGAGTTATAGCCATCCCAGCTGGTGGAAAGAGCTGTTGTAATCTAAACCCCAGCCTGTTGTAAAAACAGGAAATAAATACATGTCTACAATGGCTGCCTCTGAGGCAGCACCTTTCAACACCTGATTTCATGTTAATAACACACCACTTTATTTGATGCATTGTTCTGTTTATTTACATCAGTCCATCCTTACCCTTTTGCCTCAGTTTTCGGACAGTTGCAAGTGGCATATTGAACAACACTGAAAGCTGGTTTTGACACTGAACTCTTTGGCTCATTACTGAAGGCTTTTCTGTGTTGAAGTCATTCTCCATTTTCTTAGTGAAGGACATCTGGCTTAGTGCCATGGGCCGTCTTTCAGCTCCTTTCCTGCTCCAGTGATTTACAAGATTAAACAGAAGTTCATTATTCCTTTGATGTCCTTTATGCCAGATAGGCTTGCACCAGATGAACTTACCAGGACTATTTGTATTAGGTTCTGATTTTAATTAGTTCCTCTATTTTGAAGTTCTCTTTTGAGTTCCTTGGGCCCTAAGGTTCTCTGTGTTCCTCTGGAAAGCCTTAAAATGGCATAACTGCAAACTCATCACTTCAGATAGCAGTAGAGAGGGAAGGACTCAATACTTCTTTGAATAAAGGTTTTCTTGGTAGCACCCAAGAGGACTCTATGCATATAGTAGAGAAAAATGACAGTGGATAAGTTTGTGAGAGCAGAGTGGCAGGACTGATGATTTCAACATAACTACCAGCAATACTTACTGCTTGCTCATACTAGAAGCTAGTATTATTTTTAGGGTAAGAAAAGCTATTTGAGGAAAACCACCTTACTTAGACATAACCTGCTATATTCTCCTTGTAATGCTACTATCTGGGCTATAAGAAAACCCCATCAAGATGTTATTCATGAAAATAAAAATATTTTCATTAATTTTAGGTTCTACGAGTAAGGCCTAATATGAAAGCACTTAGAGACTGCTCTCTAAGAGATGGTGGTGGTTGCTTTATGCCAGATGATCAGCACAAACCAGATTAGACCTACAGGTACACCAAAACCTGGCTACAGCTGTCACCAGGGACCATTCACATTAGACACACTGATTTAACCCCAAGTGTTAGGAGGTTTTTATTGAAATTGTATATGTGTCTTCTTCCCATCATGTGTGCACAATGGCCAAAAAGCTTGTACTGATGAAGAAACTATGGGATGTTTTTTCCAGGCCCCTTTTTTGCAGGAATGTCTTTCTAAAGCAGAATTAATCTAAAATATTTGGACCAAGAAATGTCTGCAAGTACCTCATGGTTAACCAATTAGTCTTCTTATAGCCAAAGGATTGGTTGATTCTTGGGCTATGAATAGTCAAAAATTGAATTTATTTCCTTTTCATCAATCTCAAATTCACTGGAATAAGAAAAAATCCTAGCTTATTTAACTTCTGAGAGAGAGTAAATACTACTAGTTTTTTTTTAAAAAAAAAGTCTTTAGGAATAGATTTATTTTTATTTTTTTAATATACTGGTAGATCTGAGTACTTCATGTGCACATTCTTGTGCATTGTTAACCCTTGTTAAGTCTTTTATGTAAATACAGAAGTCAGAATTTGCCACTGCTGGGATTCAGACCACGGAAAGTCTTTTACAGGGACCACTCAGCTGTTACCAGTTTTCTTCCTTCAGTAGCAGACTCTAATTTCAGCATTAATTTTCCATGTTTCATGCTGCCATTGAGCAGTTCATCCAGACTACCTGCTCCAACACAGATCTGATGTCTAGTACTGGTCAGGCCATTCACAGTGCTAGAAGTCCACTGAGATCTAGGATGTTGGGTAATAGCTACATCTCTGACCATAGTATGAAAAAGATCAATTTAAAACATGGGGTTTTAATTCAAGGAACTCCTCAACCCAGCTCTGTTGGTGACAGTGGGGTTATGTGTACTCTACAGGATGCTTGAGTTTTTCCAGGTTCCTAATCCATATGTACATTTTGGTGACACCCCACCCCTTGTTGAGGTGACTGTACATCTTCACTTCCCAATCCTTTAGCTTCTTTAGAAGGGAAATTCTTTGGTACCTAAGTCCAAAAGAAACCACCACAGGTGACCACGCTGGATAACTGGGGGATCTGGACACTGAGCATGTCACAGGGCACATCTAATGCGCAGGGTAGAGTTAGCCCATAGGACTGCAGTGGTTGCACTTAGAAATCACAGATAACTACTTGACTTCATTTTCTTGGAGTTACTGGGTATTAAAATGTCCTTGAACACAGGTGAAGCATTTGGAAACCATTGAAAAACTTCAAAGATCTTTTAAGTGTGATGTTTTATATATGTTGAGATTAGATAGAAAGCAAAGCCAAAAGGGATTGATAAGGTCACCTGCACTGAAGATATCCCACCTACCAGCCCAGAAGACAAATCCACCCCACAGCACAATTCCAGATATTTTCTACAACTCACAGGAGTCAGAAATAACTCTTGAGACTACAGGTACAGGTCAGCTGCTACTTTACCTATTTACTTCTCAAGGATATACAGCAGCTATAGTCAGATGTATGTGTCTCAGGAACCTCACTTCAAATTCAGCTCTCCAGATCCTTAGAGGATGAAGAAAACTAGCACTCAAGTCAGTGTTAATTATTCTTTAAGAAATTTTGTATGGGGGACTTCTTAGGTCAAGTGGGGTTGGGGGGGGGGGGTGGGGAGGGGAGGAGGAAATGAGAAGAGAAGCCGTTTGCCATACCCCCGTTGTCATTACCTAGTAACAGGTCACTGAAAAACTTGATAGCAAAGTGCCCGTGCCGTGGCACAGCAAAGCTTCATTCTTCTACCCCATGTCCCATAAACGTCATGTCTGCATCCAGTCCTGCCTACACAGGTTTAACACTGAGGATGGAAAGGAGAGTAGCTGGTGTCCATAAGAACAGTCAGCTTCACCATCATGACATAAGTGCAGTCTTTGCTGGTGACCACTTTGTCTGTGCATCTACTGTCTGAAGACAGTGATCTGTTACAAATTTCTGCAGCTACTCATGGATTTTCTACTTGTCTCTCAGGGGCTTCCCAAGGAGACTGTGAGAGGGACGATATGGACTGCCAAGTGAAAAGGGAGGGCAAAATGCCCATCACAGAGCCACCAACAAAAACGATTTTGTCCCCCAGAGGACACCAGTCTAATGTGCTTGTTCTGCAGGTTCAACAGCCTGGACACTCCAATTTCCTCCTGCTACCATGTGTTTTACTGGGCAAATATAAATATCCCCAGGGATATTATAATTAGCTGGTGAGTCACTGGCATCTCTGGAATGCGAACTCTGTGCTGCTGCAAACCGCAGGACACTGGAGACTCGCCGACAGTTAAACCCAGCCACTGCAGTCTATAATTGTAGTATACTAGTTTTACAACCAGTGCCTCTACAATAAAATGCCCAAACATCCTTTATAGAGCGACAGAAAAACACAGAGGTCATAAATATGCTGGCATTTTGCTCACTTGTGCATGGAGGTTTCTGAGATAGGGAAGAGAGTTAGAAGCTGAGGTCAATCTGTGGTACAATCCATAATGCAATTTCTGCTGTTCTTCATACACACAGCCTCTGTGATGACTTAGGACTTAGAGTCAGGACTTTTATGTTCCCTCCTTGCCCCATTAACACCATCCAGTGTGGCTTGTAGGGGATGTATAATGTAACACAGTGGTTGGAAATACCCCTTCCCAGGGTTAATTTCTCTTAGCACTTATGGAAAACATTGCATATCTTCCTTTACTTCTGTTGCAAATTCCCTCTGAAAACAGCAGTCAGTATCTCTTGAGGAGTATTATCTCCTCTGGTGAATAATGTTGAGGACTAGAGCTCAGCCCATTTTTAATTCTAGGCATCATCCAGATTTCTGCAACCAAATCTCATGTCCTGCAGGTCTAGTTTAAAACACAAATAATTCAAATGTGAAGTTTTAAAACGTCAAGAATTGTAATTAATTTTCAATAACTTTCATTTGTTATTTCGATGTAATATAATGGTTCATAAAAATACCCAAGGGGCAAATCTTCAGGGTGCAAAATTTTATCATTGTGTTTTCATGCCTGGTCATGATTACTAGTAGGCCATGATCCTTTGTTAAATGCTGATGGAACCAAAACGACAATTCAGAAATATAAGAGATATTAAGTATTACAACTGGGGTTTTATTTAGAATACTTCAAGGCAGATGAGTTAAACCCTCTTTTGTCTTAATTTCTGTACTTGATAAAAAAAAAAAAAAAAAAAATGGTACCCACAAGGATGCTGTAAGAACTTTGTATAAAGTATCATCAAGCATTGCTTTAAAATATCAGACTTTCTGGAAGAGAAGCAGTGTTTATCCTGGTATTCTAACCAGATTTATTGCTTTCTTTCAAAATTCCCTGTGTGATTCTAATGCATGCAGCAACATTTACATTCTGAATTTATGTGTTATGAACTGTTAAACAGATGCTGCTTCACTTCACTGCCAAAATTTGTATCAGTAGTAAAGTAAAGCTGCCTATATATTCTTACCCCATGCAATCCTATTTCACTGTGGCAGCCCTTACTGAATGCTAGCTAGTGAATTTTTATTTAAATACTATGATACCAGAGGGTCATAGAGTACAATCCTCTGCAATGAAAGGACTCATGATTGTCCATCAGTGTTTATTTGTCTCCATTACTAATACTTGAACACTTGTTCCACTACTTCATATCTCTGACAGTTTGAAACCTTCTTCTAATGTCTTGAATGTATCTCTTCAACAGTTGATACCCATTTCTTATAATACTCTTTGTCCTTTAGCTTGAGTGATTCTCATATCTCCCTTCCGCTATTCCCCTGATGTGTTTGTGGAGAGCAATAGTATCTCCCCTTTCCACCTGCACACTGCAAGATTAACCAAAACCAGTTTTTTAATCTCCTGTTTGAAAATAGTCTCTCTGGCTCCTGAACACACTAATAGCTCTTCGTGGCTGAGTCTATCTTTCCTGAGCTAAGGAGGTCTGAGCACACTGTTCTAAATAAGCATTAAACAAAACCCTGTCCACTTTCAAGAATTCTTCCCTATCTCTACAAGATCTACATTACCTCATCCTGTAATGGCCTCTGCCTTTTTCCCCAGCTGTACAGCACAGTGACTTACAAACATCTGAGGACTAAGACATCATCAATTTCCAGTGTATGAGTATATAGCACTAAGTCCTGTTATTGATCCATACGTGTCGCAACAGGCCTTTTAAACTAGTAGTCCCAAATCAGTTGGAAAAACTTCCAGATTTTTGAGGCCAACCAGTTCATCCTTCAATCATATTCTGATCCCTATCTGTATAGTTGAAATTCACAATGAAGATTAGACCTAAAACTGGACCCTGAAGAGGTCCACCACTGTCTGCCCTCTGGCTTGTTACTCCCTTTCCCAGAAACATCATCATTATCTCCCTCCTAGCCAGTTTCTGGCTTGCTTTATAACGTCTATTAATCTCTACCCTTTTCCACTTTAGCAGTGACTTTCAATGCAGTACTCTAACAAATGCTTGCTGAAGTCCAGATAGATGAGATTTACTTAGTTTTATTTGTCTAAAGGAAAAAAAAACACCTGTCTTTTAAAAGGAAAATATCAGTTTAGTCTGTTGTGTCTCCTCCGTCTCCTAATGTCATTTTTGATGCAGTTATTAATTTTATTATGCATGGAGCCATACACTCTATCCTTATCCCTACTCTCAGCCTCTGCATTAACAAAATCTCACATATCATCCACCTCTCAGTCACACCACTGGTTCCCTTCACCTCCCAAAGTTTGTACTTTTATAGGTCATTTTATGATTTATCTTCTATTTTTACTCCTGCCAACCCAGTGTGACTCAATCCACATTCACTTGACTGCAGACGAAGATTTAAAGGTAGTAGGTCATGCTGTAACTTGTATATGGGTAGGTTATACAAGAAAGGGCTGGCATTGGTGATGTTCTATATGAAACAATTGCCTGTGCCATCTGCTGGTACATTTCAACCAATAAAAATATAAGAAAAAAACATCCTCAGAAAGACTTCTGTCCCTCTTACCTTCAGTTTTTATGTCTTTCCCCTGTTTGAGAGAGGGAAGAGGTGTTTAATCTGAGAAGCTTTTTAATACAGTCTTCCCTGTCCCCAAAATGAGATTTACTGCAACTTTCACTCCATGGGACTGCACTTTGCATTCATCTAGAAACAAGTTTGTGCAACAAGTCACTATGAAGCTCTGTGTTAGGAGCCTTCTCAGTAAGGATCAATTTTGGTTGTCATTAAGCTCCCAAGTGGAGCACAAGACACAGGTGTTAACATATGAGGATCTGGGTAGCAGAAGAACAGCCTTCCTCACAGGGCTCTCACCACTGAAACCACAGAAATCCCAGAGCTGAACTGCTCTCACAAGTGTGAGGGAGCAGGAGGCAGGCTGCTCCTCAAAACTGAAGTGCAGTCTGATTTGGGGCAGAATACAAAAGCCTTTCAGTGACAACTAACAGCACAAGACATCCTTTTGGAAGAAGAAAATCAGCACACTAAGCCAACAGAAATTTTCCAATTACTTTAGCTGGAAGAAAGCAATGCTCTTCTGTTGAGTTGGACCCAGGGGTTCAGAGTCTTCAGAAAATGCTATAGAGTATGTAAGGAGTCCATAAGGAGTGGAACAGCATTTGGTCCTATGCTGATCCATCTTCAGCGGCACAATGACCCTTGGCAGACCCAGAATGTCTATTCAATTTTTTCCAGAGAAGATGCATACAATTCCCTAATCACCAGGAACAGGAGGAGAAATAAATTGTTATTGTCCTACCATGTAGGAGCAATCAGAAGCCTTCTACAAATCCTCTTGTATAGGTGGAGAGGGACCAGAGATGTCACTTTAATTACTGTAACGATCCAGTTATTAAGTCACTGAATGGCACAGTGAATGTTTACACTTTACAGTGAACAGAGGTTCCCTAGGTCAAATAAATGACAGCCCTATGCTATCAGTCTAACCAGGGGGACAGACATGTTGCAACAAATTAAATTCTGTTTAGATATTAGGGGAAAAAAAATATTCAGTGCAATAGTGAACAAACCAGAACAGTCTCCCAGACAGCCTGTGGAATGTCCATCTTCGGAGATATTGAAAACTCACCTATACAAGGCCCTGATCAACCTGTTCTAACTTCAAAGTGGATTTAACTTTGAAGTAGGCCCTGATTTGAGTAGGAAGTTGGACCAGATGATCTCCATAGGACCTTTCTAACCTGAACTGGCCTACATATCTAAAACAGCAACATCATCTTTCAAGTTAAAATGCTGAATATTGACTTGCTTTCTAGGAGGGAAGTGGGATTTTAAGATAGAAGGAAAAATAAGTCTAAAACTTCACAGAAGAGCATATGTATATACATATAAATATACATGCATATATGAATCTACACCTCACTCTACTCAAAAGTTTTGTGCCAGACCTGAATTAGGATTCTTGTCCTTTACAGTGCTTGACAGAAGATATACTTTTGAAGTCAGACAAAAGCATAGAGTCTATTAATTAGCACTTGAATTAAAATTCAGATAAACACGAACTAGACATATGCAGCCATTTGTAACTCTGTTCTTCTGGAAAGGATCACAAAGAAGAAGATCATCTAGGGAGGGACTCAATCCTCCTACTCATTTTGAGCAGCAGCTTCCACTGCAAATAGGTTCATTCAGATTCAGTAGGGCTATGTGGTGAATAGCTCTACTGTTTGCACAGCCCAGTGACAAGAGGACTCTCAGAACAGCTTAATGCAAGACCTAGTAATAGAGAGCAGTTGAAAATGAGTGTTTGGGGATTGAGTTTGGGTCTAACTACCAGAAAAGATGTTACCACCCAGCATTATCACAGGCTTAGATGTAATCAGACTGCAGCCAAAATAAGCTGCCTACAGAGAGCACAGTTGAAACTGATACTCTGTGCAGGCAGTGAAAATCCCTCAATGAAAAAACTCTGAGTAAGTAACAGAGATGTCAAAACTTGACCATTTCTACTCATAATCAAGTTGCAGAAGAGCCTCCAGCCTCCTACTGCAGTGACTTATGTTTTTGGGTCAGTCACAGATATTCCCAGTACATCCTTGATGGACAGTTTTTTTCTGTCAATATCACAGTCTGGAGGGGATAGAAAAGAGATGCAGCCTACCCATATATCTGACAGATTAAGTCCTTCATCTGGCTGGAAAGATATATCAGAACTCACAGAAAAGCCAAGATATCACCAGACTGGTTTTCCTCTTGATCTTTCACTGCCATTTCAGAAAAGATGGTTCTTCTTGGGCCTTTTAAACTTTTTTGTTTTTCTTCTTTCTTTCTTATATACACATATATAAGCATTTCTTCAGTGGCAATTACCATTGTGCTTGGACGTCCCACAACAATAATGGATCAAATAAATGGACATTAAACTTCACCGAACATGTAGTGATAAAAAAAAAAAAAATAGTCTCCAAGACTTATTATATTTCTCTATCTACTACACAAAAATCCACTGGATTTTGAATTTTCTGCTATATCAAAAGAAAGCTCATGCTTAATTTGCTGTTGACTGTCAACAGGTAACTCTTTTTCCAGCCCTGAAGTTTCTAATATACTTCACCACCACTGAATATGTGTTGGGTTAAGAGAATGCCAACTAGGAGAGAGGTAACGAATCACAACATCACACTAGAAACATATAGTTACACCATTTCAGTTCCCAGATGTAAAGCAGAATAGTGTGTCTCTTTACCTGGAATCTCATCAGTACCCCCCTTGATGTGTTTGAATCGATCTCCTTCCACGTGCACGTTAGGACACAGGACATCTGAAAAGTAAAAGAACCAGTACAAAATTATCACAAGTAGACACATTATTTTGAAAGCTATAGGACTAACAAAGCCTGATCTCCTGGACAAATTCCAACACTTGCACATGGTCCCACAGCAATAATTCTATTTCCAATCTCTTGCATGTCCTACATACACTTTCTCTATCCTATCCCCTAACCACATGCTGGACAACAGACTCAATACACCACGTGTGATTTTGAGCCACTTTTTGCTGACTGTCCAGTCAAGAAATCAAGTAGAACAGGTGACCCAAGCTTTTCCCTCCACTAGGCACTAGGACATCACTCTGGGTTTTTCTCTTTCACTGGTCTGTAAATCTGCATGAAAGTCACAAAAACTTAAGAAAATATAAAATATGATTCCACTCTCAGATTGTTTGGAAGGAAGTTCTGATGGCCCAGCTGACATTGGGGTGCTGCCCAAACTGTTCAGAAAGGGCAGCTCCTACTCAGAAAAACTTCAAGACTAAAGTGCTAAGACAGGAAAGGGAGTCTAAAGCACAGAATGATGAAGTGACTTTAGCCATACCAAGGTCCCATCACAGGCCAGTGTCAGAGACAAAAAGTGAAGCCCACTCTCCTGTATCTTACTGTGTTACATGTGATTCCCCCATTAACAGTCCTCCAGGACCATGACTATTTATGTGTCTGCTCCTTGAGTTTGTTCAAGCAGAAAGCAGAGTCATATATGACTAACATTTTGAAGAATACTCAACCCTACACACAGCTTTCAAAGAAGTAATGAAAATACCCAGCCTTTGTCAGCCATTTCTCATGCTCCCAGTTAGTCTGAACACAATCAGGGGTAAATGCTTTTCTACAGAGAACTGTCTACCCATCTACCTCCTTCCTGCCATATCTTTGAAGTAACACTTATTTATGCTTTGTTTTCCCAGATCAATAGGTAATTGCACGCTTGTAAACAATGGGGAGAGCTAGCTCAAGGAATCAGTTTAATGAGAATATAAAAATTAACCCATGACTTTTCACCGCTTGTACAGACGCACATTTATGTCCTTTCTCTGATTTAATGAACAAGCAGGTGAGGACAGCCAAGTCTCATTCCTTCATTTGCCCAGTTGCACACATGGTAATACACACATCCTCTGCAGTTGCAATGTTCATTTTGATGCATATGGTAGTTAGCATCATCTCCACATGCTGTTTAGTACATTATTCCTCCAGTATCCTTAATTGTTGTGCTTGTAATGGAGCTGCAAGGGCCAACTAAGGGATAAGGAGACAGGAGCTGAAGGTGACCCAAGCCCAGGCAATGCCCTTACAAATGGGGCACAATCTCACAGGATTCTCTGAAGACTTTCTACAGCAGGTCTACCCTGAACTGTTTGTGAAGCTACATCTAAAATCATGAGATAAAAATTGCTTTTCTGAGGACATTACCATCATGCCTTATAACTCTCTTTCTGCTTCCTGATTCTCAGTAAAAAATCTAATATTCCAAAATATTTTGTTAAAACTAGCAATGAAATCTGATATTTTCCTGCTTTATTGTGTTAATGAAGTTACAGTCCAGATTATCAGCTGCAGATGAGGCACTCTCAGCTCAGTGGAAAGAAAGGGGAATGTAAAATCCATCAACAGAAGCCCCAATAACCAACACAGCACTCAACAGCAGTCAAACACATTCATTCACCCCTTTGCTACAGCAGTGGGGGAGGCTAGAGACTGATTACTCATGAGAGTGTGTGTTATCCAGGACATTTCATATTTTCTTTGGACCATCTTTAGGGCTGCTGCTTCTATAGATAAAATCCAGAATAGCCACTTTTCTTGTTTTTTTTTCACCACACCACGAACCAATACAGATTGATGCACAAGGTCACTTTGTGTAAATTTTAGCCAGAGGTCTCTTTTTCATCCTGATGCCTGTTGGCTTGAAATCCAGGATACTTGCACTCAAACCCTGTTATGCCTTAACATTAGACATGTGAAATCAAGCAGTAGTTTCCCCTACATCAGAGGTCTGCACAGCTTCCCAACACAATAGGGAAGTTCTCCTCTTCTAGATGAACTTTAAAAGTTGAAAGATTTTTAAACCGTTAAGACTTGCAAAAGCCAGAGTTAGGACACCTCTTTTCCCACTCAAAAATAAGCTATACTGACAAAAGATTTGCTTACAAGTGTCAGAAGCCCTGTGCAGATGTTATACTGATCCTTTAAATCTTGGCTTTGTTAACAAATGCTCTTTTGGTTACAGGAACTGAGTCAGTGCATTAAACAGCACTTCTGAGCCCCAGTCTTAGAACTGGAAGATGTATGGCTATGCAGTAAAATAAGGAACATAAGAAATCAAAACAAGCAAAATTTCCCCAAATAAAGAGTAAACAAATGGAAGGTATGCATAAAATCACAAAAATGTCATTCATCTCAGCTGTCCAGGACTTCTGAGAGGTACACTGGGAAGAATAAAACAGCAGTATACCTCTTCATGCAACAGGGAGGTGATGTCTGAATTATAGATATATAAATTACCATTTCAATCTTTAAGAACATAACACACCCTCCACCAGGTCCAGTTAGAAAGAATCATGGCTTCCTAGCAGGGAAGTATGAGCTAGCAAAATTTTCCTGGTTTTAGTTCCTATTTTGGAACCAGGACTATAAAGCAAACTCATGCACTTGGCCTTGGTACAGAATTGTCTTGCCACAAAACATAGAAATGACAATGTTAATACTATTATTCTCTTCTTTCATCTCTGTCTTTTAAATCTCTTATTACCTCTTAAAGAACTGTGGCCTCACTTTGGCCTTCATTTTACAAATGTCCTGTGCTCCTTTTGGCTTCTCCCTTCCTGTCTGCATCTCAGGCACAAACATAAATAGTCCACAAGGGAAAGAAAATTATTGCAATGCTTACTTTCCAGCTACAGAATAATTCGCAGTGGCACAAAAGATGTTAGTGCTTTACCATCCAGGTTAGCAGCATGGCTACTTGTGTCCAAAGGAGCCACGTGCCAGACTCACAGAACATCAAATGGTCCTGACTAGCAATCACATTTCATTGCTACACCCGGAGGTACCTTGATAGGAAAGGCAAGACAAAAGCGTGGAGCTTTTCTATGAGATCCTTGATATAGGTGAACATTTTAACATCAAAGAGTGTTTATGTCTATTGTTTCTGCTACTGCCAGGATAATCTTTGAGCAAACACTCACGTTTCTTGGAGGATTTGCAGCAATGAACATCCACTGCAAATTGTAGAAGGAGTAATAAAATCTGCAATGCAGCTACATCTGTACTAATTTGTAAAATTTACAGATTTGCAAAAGAGAAGATACAACAGACTGACCTGAGCTTTCAGCCACTGGTCCTCGTTACATTCTCTCTAGCCATGTCATTCAAATCTATGAGCTTGCAATTGTTTTTAAATACATATTGTTTAAAACAACTTCCTTGTCCTCAACTTTACATATTATTCTGTCAATCCTTTGCTTTATCTACAAATTTTATCATCAGAGATTTTGCATTTATGTCCATGTGGTTCATGGAAAATTTTAATAGCACCAGAACTGTTATATATCCCTTTCACAGTTGCACTAGAAATGATGACTTTCACTGACACCTGCTACATGAGATCAGTCAGCTCTTAATCCATTGTAGAGTGTTACTTTTTAATGCAAATGTCATTCAATATGCAATAACAATGCCTAAGAACAAATGTATTATATCCAGGTAGTTACCATATCAACCAAACTGTAACTCTGCACAGAAATAAATTAGTTTTGTTAGAGATGACCTCTTTCTCATAAAATTATAACCCTTGAATAGGGATACATAATAATTCCCATTCTGTTATACTTTATTCACTGGCTTCAATGTCAATTATTATTTTTATGTGAGTGAGATCAGGCAAACTGTTCTATAGCTATACATATGAATAATTTTTTGTTTTTTAATAGCGATACTTTACCATCATTTCATAGTCCCTTAATTAGTGCTGTACGAGGAAGCTATATGTGTATAAGTTTGCAGACAACACCAAGCTGAGTGGTGCGGTTGACACATCTGAGGGAAGAGATGCCATCCAGAGGGACCTGGATAAGATCAAGACGAGAAGTGGGCCCATGTAAATCTCATGAGGTTCAACAAGGCCAAGCACAAGGTCCTGCACATGGGTCAGGGCAACCCCTGGTATCATCAGAGCCTGAGGGATGAAAGGATTGAGAGCAGCCCTGCAGAGAATGACTTGGGGGTGCTGATGGATGAAAAGCTGGACATGAGCCAGCAATGTGCACTCACAGACCAGAAAGCCAACTGTATCCTGGGCTGCACCCAAAGAATTGTGGCCAGCACGCCAAGGTTGATTATTTTCCCCCTCTACTCCACTCTCATGAGACCCCACCTGAAGTACTGCATCCAGCTCTGGAGACCTCAGTACAGGAAAGACATGGAACTGTTGGAGTGTGTACAGAGGACACCACAAAAATGATCAGAAGGATGAAACCTCTCCTATGGAGAAAGGTTGAGAGAGTGTTCAGCCTGGAGAAGACAAGGCTACAGGAAGACATTATTGCAGCCTTTCAGTACTTAAAGGGGGCTTATAAGAAAGATGGGGACAAACTCTTTTGCAGGGCCTGTTGCAATAGGACATGGGGCATTGGTTTTAAACTAAACTAAGGTAGATTTAGACTAGATATAAGGAAGATATTTTTTACAGTGAAGGTGGTGAAACTGTGGAACAAGTTACACAGAGAGGTGGTAGGTGCTCCATCCCTGAAAACCGTCAAGGTTAGTTTGGATGGGGCTCTGAGAAACCTGGTCTAGCTGAAGATGTCCCTGTTGATTGCAGGGGAGTCAGACTAGATGACCTTTAAAGGTCCCTCCCAACCCAAACTACTCTATGATTCCCACATATCTTAGCTCTCTTTTAGTATTGTTACACTCTAGTAGTCCAAACTTGATGAAGGTGACTGTATGTTTTGTTAGAATGGTTGGTGAATTTCTCCTAGTCACTTGCTTCTTACGACCAGAAGGTCCATCCAGGGCTGTCACCTGAAACCTCATTCCCTTCCTCTAGACAGAAACCTCAGCACATGACTCACTCAATGTAAGATAACCGTTTGATTCTTGTAGCCTCTTTTTTCACTCTCTTCACAGATCTCCAAATTGTTCAGAACTGTTTGCAGGTCATACATCAGTGAAAAAAGAGAGAATCCAGTTCAGCCTCACACAAGTCTTGGTGATGACTCAAGGACAACAGTTTTCTACCTGTCCCATGTCTAGGGTGATCTTTACAGATAACCACAGGCACATAGAACTGACAGGAGAGCAGTGTGTCACATCCAGGAGTCTGTTTTTCCACCCTGATTCCTGTCCTTCCTTGCTGCAACCTACAAGGTCCTCTGGAACAGAGAGGCATTTGATAAGAGGTCTGTTTTGGGAGCTGCTTAAGTACAAATGAGTAACAAGGAAAATATTGGGAAAAATATTGTAGTGTAATGACCATTGACTCTCCAAGAAAAATGGATACTGTATATCTGTCAAAGAAACACTCAATCCTTTCCATGCACAGGGGACACTTGCTTATGGAAAATGTATCCTGAATGCATTTAAAAGATACTTACACTTCTTACAGTTACTAGACACCTGTTACTGGTTTTGATGAAAGCACATAGAACCGACATTCACAAAGTTTAGCTTTTGCATAGAAAGACTACTCTCCCTAGATTTCCTTTAGGGTCAAAAAGATAAATAACCTCTTCTGAGTGGTGCTTTAGAGAACAACATAGACAGAAACACTTAAAATTACCCCAAAGGGCTTAGCTTCTCCAGCACTCAGGAGGTGCTCTTAGTCAGACTGTGATCTTTGCAATGCTTCATTTCAGAGGGAACTCACCAAGAATTGACGCAATACCTTGAGCACTGAGAAACTGTTACCTAATCTGAGCTATTTTACTGTCCTCTACAGCCGTCTTGAACACCAGTTTTAGGATGGGATGCACTCCTCTCTCTCTGCACTGAAAACTGACGGAAGTTGAGAATCTATTTTGCAATAGATGCTTTACTTTAAAGCAGGTATAAGTTAAGTGAGGCGATTCCCATCATAAATACGCTTAGGAACCTGAAGGATATAGGGCATTCTGTCCCACTTCATATGACTGTGAAATCCTCCTCTGAATCTCACTCAGCACTGAAGAAGCTGACTTGGTTTGTATGAACTTCTTGTTCAAAGAAGCACAAAGTAGTTTTCCAAAAGTAATCTAACTGCAGATAACACCCCTTTCTATAAGCAAATCATACTGAGATATGTTTGATGATAATGAATGATTTAAGCCTCACTTTTGCATATCATCCTTTAGAATATTCCCTATGAAAAAATCCTGAAGTTGTCAAATAATTTAAAATTAAAAGAGACAGTACGCCTTACACAGTATATGCACTGTAAGAGACATTTCAGAAGAACATGTCAGCTCAGGAACTTTCACTAGCATTAAATTAACATTAATAACATATTACTGTGAAACTGTAATAATAGGGCTGTGAGTTTGGAAGAGAACAATGTGAGTGATCTGATAGTTTAAGTCTCTTTGTCTTCAAGCCATTTCAAAAAAAAGTCAAAGAAATGATAGAAAAAGGGAAAAGCGAAAGAGAAAATAGCAGAGAGAAAGAAGAGGGGGGCAGGGAGAAGGAAGGATGGAAGTATGTAAGGAAGGAACGAAGGAAGAGGAGAAGAAAACAGAAAGTCAAAGGCAAAGGGAAAAGGGCTGATTTGATACACTAAGATTCATTTAGCATCTATAAACATAAACAGAGACATGATTTTGCACTATAGTTAGTGGGCTATTAAATCTGCGAAATTCTCCCTTGAAACTGAAGCAAGACAGAATGAATCATAAGTTACTTTCTCCTTTCTGACATTTCCTTTTCCACCTCTGGACTGTTCTATATGAGGAGGACATGAGGCTCTCTGTCTGCTGATAACCCCAGACCCAGCCTGTGCGTACATCGGCCTCCGGGCTGAGCAGGAACTCAACGAGACCCAACAGGCAGGTACCATGTGAGTGAGCTGCCCAGCCTGCAGTGCTGCAGGATCCCCACGCTGATGGACCCTGGTGTTCCCCCTTCACCTCACAAGTTTATGGTTCTCTATTTGTACCATACAAAGAGAACAATTATTGGAAGGACTGCCTTATCCATGAGCCTAACCTGAGTAGCTTTTTCCTGAAACACCCTTTTGAAGGTAACTCCTTCACTTGCAAAGTTTTGCTGAAGTCACGGCATCGTGTCTGTTACAGAGATCCCTCACCAGGAACACTGTGATCCTGCTGCCCATTAGGCCTTTCTGTTGAGAAACCTTCCCTGTAAAGTGCTAAACACAAACCCCAGTTTTCAGTGCTCCATCCTTTTGTTCTTAGGACTCTGCTTAAACAGGTTCTTTATTTTCATTTTTATTCATTCAAGAAAAAGTAAGCCCTCTGCTGCCAAAGGCTCCTCCAGGGACTTGTGTATAATGAATGCTGAACACGTGTAGCTGTCAAGTTACACAAGAATAAAGTAGAGAGGTGAGAATAGAAACACAAGAAGGTTAAAGCAAACATTATTTATTACCGTGGTTTTTTTTTTTTTTTTTTTTTTTCCCCAAACTGAAAATTTTAGGATTCCAGAATCTCAGCAGCACCCAGCACATTGCCAGAGATTTAAATACTCTCTGCATCTCCATCATTATTCCATTCCTGCAACAGAAAGTCTCTACTTTCTCTCAAGAATCATGATATTCTCAACCTAAACATTTGAGTTGGTTCATCCCCTGACAGTGGTCTTTAGCCCACCATAAATTCTATCCATGGATAAGGAAACAGTCTGGCAAATGCAGGCCTCATTAAAAGCTGTTTCACAAAACTTTAAAACAGACTTCAAAATATTTGTGAGGAATACATTCTTTAGCCACTGTCCAAAGATCAACTCTGAATCTTGTGTGCTTTTCAGGGGTAAACAATAATAACATTGCAAGAAAGAGAGATTTGGGGGATTTGTGAGTAGCGGGAGCACACTTCATTTTTTGTGTAGTTAATATTGCAAATTTTTTCTACACTGAAACAAATTTTTCCATTGAAGCCTACACTTAAATGGGAAGGGACTGGTAAAAAAAATTTTGTTAAAGTTAGAAAGATTTCATGAAAGTAGTTTCTCAGAGGAGTTTTCTCAGACCCTATTAGCTCTGCTCTTCAATTACTTAGACGGTACGCTGTGCAGCAGTTCCTCCAGCACACTTAAATCCCTGCAGTCAGTTGATGACGAAAGTGACTCCTATATATAGCACTACCTTTATTTGTTCTTTTCTTCTTTAATAAAACATTGAACACGGACAATTATGAAGCCTTAACATTTAAGGTGTTGTGGTTTTTTTTTCCTAACTCTTTGAAAAATACTTTTTTCTTTTAAAAGAATACCTCCATGCCGTGCCCAAATTCACTAAGTACTTTTTACAAATGTGCATTGTCAGATATTCTTTCCCAGCAAATGAACCAACCCTTAAAGTGCCACCCACCTTTGGAAACAAATTCATAAGGAAAAAAACTGGCATATTTTTCAACTATAGTGGTGGCACTGACAGTGTAATGGTACTGCAATTGCTTCTATACTAACATTATAATTTGTAACAAGGTGTAGGTAAAACAGAGCATCACAGCAATTATATGATTCCACCTTGCAGTTCAATGCCTTATGCAATTCTCAATTGCTTTCTGAAATCACACTCTATCTTCACACTGTGAAGTTAAAAGTCCATCAGTGCTGGGAAAATCACCCATTCATGGATGCTGCAGCCAAAGTGGATACTGTCTTTTTCTCTTCAAATAATGCCTACATTGATTCTGGATGAGGTTTCCATATTTGCACCCCAAGGCACTCTGTCAGCACAGTGATAGGCCTCATAAGTGCTAATGATGAAATGGAAAGGGAATAACAAACCCTCCCCACTACACAGTTTATAGACTGAGAAAACACAGCTATGGTCCACCCTACTCCTCATAATATCCCAAGGCTGTCGCATTTTTCCACTAAAACATTATTCTAAAAATGCACCAACACCCAGCTGAATTGCTCTTCAGACAAACCCTGGCTGCTGAGCAGGTCCCAAAAGACTGCAGTGGGAGTGTAGATATCTGCATTTGCAGGGCTCCCTCCCCTTTTATCAGCACAGTAGCCAGAAAATGTGGTTCTTCGAGTAACCACACATTCAATGCCCGGCATCGTTCAGTACATGTCATATTCCACACAGAGGGCAAGTAAAACTAGGTAATATACCCCAGAGAGTATTCATGCAATGTACATTTAAGGTCCTAGGCAAAAGGATGCTCTTTGGCTCCTATAGGAACAGAGAAGCAAGGCTCATTCAGAGGGCAATTCAGAGCAGGAACCCAATTTAGGTGCCTGGATTTACCCCTGAAAAAGCTACTATCTTCCTATGGGCTACAAGGGAACCTAAGGACACATGGTTCCCACGTTAGACATCTATCAAAGGCACCAGAGTTACATCAATCCAATTAAAACAAGAATAGTTGGGTGCATTCCCAGGCACTGAGGCCAAGGCATGTTTGAGCCCATGTCTGTGTTAGCAAATGGTCTTAGCCTCCAAAACAAGGTGGCTGCTGACTATGAACACTCCCTGGAACATTATAAGTAACCAACAGGGCCCTAGAAATGTTCTGACAGAGTGTTAGCTTGCCTGGGCCAAAATGTGCCAGACACTGGTGCAGATGAGTGCATTACATTGCCCAGGAATGCTTCTGGACATATCTACGGTTACTAGTTTAGATACAGCTCGTAAATATAATCCTTTCTTAAGAGCTCTGTAATAAAGATCAAAAGGAGGCTCTTGGGCAAAAATACTAAATTCATTTTATGGTCACAGGTCACCAATTTTTAAATGCTTTCAGATCAAACAAGAAAGTGGGAAAAGGGCTGAGAGCACAGCCAAGAAATGTTGTATCTTATTTAAGTAGGGACAGGGGAAATGCAGGGAGTTCTGGTATTTGCAAAACACTTGAGGTCCTTCTGAAGGTGAAAAAAGTTAAATTCTTTTCATGCACTTTGTTCCCTGGCCTGACTTACACTGGAACTGTTCACATAAATCTGAAAAATACTGTTTTCCCCACAATGTGGCAGGCTGTGCTATGCATTTATGTCACCTTCTCACCCTGGATCCAAGCTTCTTTCTCTTCTCCTTTTGTCTCTGTCCACTGTCTTTTATTTCTCATTTCTGTCTGTCCCATGCTCTAGATCTTGATTCCAAAAGGGACCATCCTACTACAGGTACTCACACCCCAACAGCACACATGAAATGATGACTACAAAACCCCACCAACACGGGTAATGTTCAACAGCCCAACAGCCCTATTTCCAGGTTGATCCCATGCTCTAATCTCTAGCCCATGTTCAGATGTCCTTTAAAATTTCCTAGAGAAGCTCCTGAATCTTGATGAGGACTCATCTTTCCAAGAGATACCTACACTGCAGGAGTCACTGATAGCCTCTCCCTCTCTAATGCACCCACAAATGCAAGGAACTCATTGGATGGCTGACAGCAGATGTATATTGTCAAGAGGGCTAATGTAATTAGCACCATTTAAGTGAGCAGCATACAGAATTAATTTGCACATGCTCCCACAGGGAATAAATGGCACTATGGGAACTATGAATATAGCATCAGGCCTCGGCACTTCCAAGCTAATTTGCTTGTGTCTGCCCCTAAACAAACACACAGACTGCGTGCCAAGGAGCTTGTCGGCAAACAGCACAAGAGTTTGAGGAAAGCAATTAGCAGCTGCAACGCTTTCCACCCAGGCTGTGCGGTGATTGCTACTCTGGGGCACCAGTTCCACCCCTTCCTCCCTGGTTCTCCCATCTTGGGAAAAACGTGAAGCTTCACCACGCAAAGTGTGCTTGATCCCAGTGAACCACAGGGTCTCTCCTGAGTGGCCAAACACTGCCTTAATATACAAATTGCCAAGAAAATGTCTTCGTGCTGATGACCTATCATTCAACAGGATGACAGTATGGAGTTGAGTTGGAGCACATGCTCCAGGAGATAGCAGCTGCAGAGACAAGCCCTTCCTCAGTAGCTAGTCTATGGTCACAGATGGGCCATGTCACTCCTGACCCAGCTACATGGCTCCTTGGGATGATTCTAGCTCCATTCACTGCCTCTACTTCCTAGGCTGGAGAGAGCAGAGTGCTGCAAGGCTGAGAAGTTTCCTGCTTGCTTCTGTGTCCCAGATGAAGAACAAGGATTAAAGGTACTACTCACTTGGCTGTGGGGATACAAAGCTACACCATCTATCAAGTTAAGGATCCCAAAAGTGCAAAAAGAAGAGACAGGTACACAGTGCCTCTCCAGGGATGTAGATAAGGATGAATAGTCTGTGGATGGCAACAGAAAGCACTCCAGGGAGACTGTAATCTGCTGACCATCTCACAGGTGCAGAACTGCCAAGCATCCAAAAATTCTGTTGTTTTCTCTCCCCTTCTCACTCATGAAGTTTTATAAAACATGGTTTTTCGCTTCCTGGATTTTGCACCCCAGGATATGGATCAATTCCAACATCCATCAACATAACGAACAAGTGAGACTTCTACTGTCCATAAGAAGAGTTGAGCTGAAACATCTGTGCTTTATACTCCTTTAAAAACTTATAAGGATCAATACTACATGTGCAAGTGTTGACTGTAGATAGAGGAGAAACATATCCACTAACAGAAGCAGATCTCTCTTATCTTTTTTCCTGTGCTATTAAACAAGTAATATGGAAGCAAAATTTTGCCAGCAGCAAATTTCACAACAGGGAGATGGTAGCAATTGTAACAAAACACACTAAATTTCTTATAGCAACAGTTCATTTTAGGATGGACTCAAATATTGTAAAACGTTATTGACACAAGAGAGAAGGTGGTTTTGCTTCATTTGATTTTTAAAGTAGCAATTCTGTGTTAGTCCTGTAATTGAAACAACTGAGATTAAAAATAAACTCAGTGAGAAGCTCTGGTAGGTTGGCTCTCACTGAATAGGAACATTACAATATTTCTGCTATAAAACCCCATCAATCTCACTTGCATTCAGCATTCATGAAAGGTACATTTCCCAAATGAGCCCAATGAAGCGGTACAGCTACAGATCTGCTGAAGCCATCAGTTCCCACTGCTGGCTGGAGGTACAAGCCAGTCTGTCCATTATCCTCCCGTGTGCCACAACACAGAGACCAGAGTGTAGAGTCTCCTAATCCAAGCACTGTCAAGACTATGAGATGCCAAGTTAGGGTATATAATTGATGTTAAAAAAGCAAATCCTAGGAAGACTGAAAATGTTATTTGTAAAATTGCCATAAAAACAATAACTCGTTCAGAATAATAACCAGACATCCAGATATAGCATTCTGTTACTCCACAGTAGTTCCAAAAGTGAATTAATTAGAAGCAACTTGGTTCAAAGCTGATGCCTTTTCAGCTGATCAATAAATATACACTAGTTGTTCTCAAATAACTTTCAAGAGAGAAATATAGATCAAGGACATGTTTTAGAGGGACTCTGACTGGCATTACTCTTCTGGTGTAATTATACAACTGCAAATTGAACAGTATCGTCTTCCATGTGGGTATTTTTGGGGGCTACTGTAACAGTGGCTTTGAAACTCCAACCAGCAGCAGTATAATTATATCACAAGAGCAAAGCAAGGAAATTTCCATATAAATTCAAGACCTGACTCTGGTTAAGAGTTTGGGGTTTTTTATAAAGAATTTTAACACCACCTTTGCAAAATAGATGGGGTTTTAAGATAAATAAGTGATTTTACTTTCCCCTTAGAAGAAGCCAGGATAAATTAGCATCCTGGCAGAAGGGCCTGGATGCACCTCAGTAAACTCTGCAGTTTGCCTGGTTGCAGTACACATCCTTCCACTACATGAATTTGACCTTTCATTGGACAAGACTGAACTGGCCACACAGACACAGAAGGTAATGGCGGGCACGTGTAAGTTCTCATCACCAGCTAGAGAAATCAGTGTGACACTTCTTTGGTGGTAGAGCTCTTCAGAAGAGATCCTTTAAGAGCAAACCATTCCTCTGATATTCTTCACGGGGATAAACCTTGGGGACACCAATAGAAACAGCGTAGGGATGAAGTGATTGATCCTGTGAGAACAAGGGCTTGTCCCAGACCAGGTACCATCACAAGCTGTTAGATTTCAGAGCTCAGTAAACTCTCTGGTTCTACCTTCCAGTATGCTACAGAGTCCAGCTGGAAAAAGACATTATCCAAAATGTCTGAAGCATGGCAGAATCAAGCCCAGTGCCTGTTTCCATACATGTAAAAAAGTTTAAAACGGTCATTGATGTCAGTGTTTGGCATCTTTGCATATTTTAAGACTATCTGGGGTTTATAGCTCTCAGACACACTTAACAAAAGCCAGGCTGAAAGCACTGGGTTCACTTCTTACTTACGTCTTGAAAGGTAAATTCAGTCCAATATTCATTTTATCCAAGCAGTCTTATCCACCTTCCAGTTCCCATACATGCCACCAGGCCCATACTTTCTAAAGAGGTTTGCATAAGATCTGGGCACTTGACTCCCATGGGCACTTGCAGGAATCTCTTCTCTGAAGCTTAAAAGCAACCGAAAGAAAAGCAACTAAGTGAGAAGTGCTTTAGAGGGCATCTGCCCCTTCCTCTCTCCCCTACACAAAGGACATTACAACTGGAGCCTGGAAAGCAAGCATTTGAGGACTATAAATCAAAGCAGGAACAACCTGAGCTCTGTTCCTCAAGCCAGGTGCACATAGTTCAAATGAATTAATCCTCTTCCTTTCCTACCCACTCAGTTTGTCAACTCACTGAGTTTTCCCCACTCAATATGTCAATCACTCATTTTTAAGGAGAAAAAATAGGTCTGAAATGATGCTGCAGATAAGACAAGCCTGCAAGAAGGGGAGAGGGAGAAAATCAACCCAGAGTAAAAAAAGAAAACAATTCAAGAGACAGAAAGCACGCAAGTATCAATCAGCAGCTACAGCCCTACCACTTCTGGATACTGAGTTCTTCATTCCCCACTAAGAGCCTATCTGTGCCAGAAAAGCTCCCATTTGTCACGCCCTGTAGCACAATACAGGACTGCCACACTGTGCAGTACACTTGTGCCATCTTATTCATGTGTTTGGAATCAAATTGTGCTATTCTTCTGCTAGTCTTCAAGCAATAAAACCCAAGCCTCCACACAGACGTGCTAGGATGAGTTAATGCTGTAAAAGTTTCAGCTACACAGCCATGAAAGGCACACTACAGCATGAGAGAATTGGTGCCTCCAGAGGACTCAGCACGATTGTACCCGTCCCCATGGTTCCTCTCTAAGGGAGATAAACACACTGACTCTCTGAAGGGGAACATAGCTTGCATTAATTTTTAAAAATATATTAAGTAATTGACATTTTGGACTGAAAATGTAACTTCTTCACTTTGCAAAAAGAAGATCAAAATAAGACATTTTAATATCTTCAAAACTTTTTTTCTAGTCCCTCTCCACCACCAAAAACATACCTAAATTGGCTTTTCCCAGGAAGTTTCAATCTTGACAGATTATCACTTTCACTATGACAGGTGTTTAATTAAGGGATCCCAAACCAATTCTGAGAGGTTTCTTTTCCTACACAACGTAATGTTCGCAAGCCCATGCATGTAGGGGTATATGGTGCAGGAGGTGGATAATTTTATCTGCTGTCAGTTAGGAATGAGAGATTTATATCAGATATAAAATAAAAACTGCAGGCAGAAGTACAGTATTTCAGCTTGAGAGCCTCTGATGAGTCCTGAAGGACAACTTTCAGCAGTTGCTCATCCTGCATGCTCCTCTCCAGTCTGAGAAGGAAAGCGGTTTAAGAAAAAGCTCTCGTGGACTCAGGAAAGGACACATTTGCTGCCATCAAATGCCTCTGCAGCAGCTCAGCAGAAGAGTTGGTCTGTAGTGAAACTGATCTCCAGAAGGTGTCCTTGCAGAGTCACTGCACATTTTAAAGCAGTAATTCCCACAGATTTGATGTTGTTTTGTTTTAGTTTGGTTTTTTAATTTGCACACCCCTAATTTTTTTCAGTGACCCCTGGAACCTGTATTTCAAATTCAGACCAAGGAATAATTTCTTTTCTTCTTTTTTTGGACTTTTTTTTTTTTTTTTTTTCCTAAGTGATGCTTCTGCAAAGAGTATACTGGGAGCTACTACATCAGTTGGGCTATGTAGCTGTGAAGTGGGATTTCAGTCAGCTCCCAATCCTCAGTCTTCATCACCTGTCATGGGGATTCACTGTGATCCCCTTCAGCACAGCCCACCATGTCTCACCCCAGTCCAGCTCACCTCGGTTGGCTCCAGCATGGCACTGGACACAGTCATACAGCCGCAGAGCTCTTGTGGTTTATGCCTTTGTACAGTGCTAAAACAAAGATGCTCTCCAAAGATCCACACAGGCATTGAGATCTGGGCAGGCTTTAGTGCTTTTTTTTTTTTTTTTTTTTTCCTATCACATTTATTATCTCAGATATTGCTTTCTCTTTCTGCATTAGCATAGAGGCAGATTATTAATAGTATAGTCAATACCTAGAAAAGTAATTCTTGGAGCTCTTTAGTGGTTATTTCCCACACTTTATACAGAGTGTGTTGGGCATAACGCAAAATAAAATTAAAGGAAGAGCAGGGACAAAGCTTGGCTGAGATGTTTATGTGTCTCTACACACAAAGAGGGAACAGCTAAAAGGGCTCCCAAACACCTGGCAAAGGACAAGGCAATCCACTTTGTTTTTTATCAGGGACCACTACAGAAAATCATCCCTGCAGAAAGCTCCCTGAGGGTCATTTCTAGTTGCCCATAAGATACAGAAGCTATGGGGAAGGTGTGTGGGTGCATGCTACAGAGGAGTTAGACAGCTATGCAATTATGGATCAATGCAGAGCTGTTATTTGGCCTGGATCACAGCCTCATGGGCTATGGGAAAATAGTATCACAGCTTTACTGAATAGGGAAGTTGCCTATTCTGTGAGATTTGGCTTGCAGTTATACATTACCAAAGTAGAGGGAAAACTGGAAGAGAAGCTCATGTTATTGCAGGGACTGCAATGCCTAAGGAAGTTATCAGGTACCTTTTGCAGTCTGGATTCCTCCCCTATTAAAGAGAGACTTGAGTCTTAACTGAATGTGGTGAAGCTTTATGCATGCTTACCTGACCTAGCTAGGTACCGCCTTGGGGAGCGGATATTTTATGTGCTGACCCGAAGAAAAAATTGTTTCTGGACAAGGATCACAGGAGAATGAGTTTGTGCTTGCAGAAGTGTATCAGTGCACATACTGGGCTGGGACTTGGTACGTGAAGGAAGGAACAGTAGCGAAGTCTGCTACAAGATTATGGCTAGACACATTAAAGCTTTTCATTAGTGCTTTTGGATAAGATTATAAATATTCTGTATAATTACCATTAGCTAGAGTGGCCAAAACCACGAAGTGGCAAAAAGTATAAATTCATTATAAAAATTATGCAGAATGCACATGAGAGGGGAATGCAGAGGATGGAAAATAAAGCTAAGGAAGTTAATCCATTCTTAAAAAAAGCTTCTAATAACTCCAAAACACACCCCACAGGTCCCAGTATGGACCAGTTGGCCATTTGCCACCTTCTACTTCAGGGCAATGGAAACGGGATCCATCAGCTCAGAAAATACCGCCAGTGAACAAAGGCCCCACTGCCAGGATTTGTTGGCACCAGAACCATTCCCACGCATTGCCCCACATCCCCTCCAGAGAGCAGGACTGTGTATGGCATGTTAAGTCTAAGTGTCCCTGCCTGGCACCAGCACCCGGAACTTTGTCCTCTTCCCCTCCCCGTTTCCCCCGGGGTCTTTCGGAGGCCTGAGCTGTCTGAACCATCCAGGGGGTTCCCTCGCACACCGAGCTGACCTCATTGTGCTCTGCCCCAGTGAGCACAACTAATAACCACAGCTCGCCTCCTTTAATTGAGGCTCTGAATATCCGAAAGCAAGTACCAACCCCTTCAACAAAGGCAAAGCTACCCTTACCGCAGAGCACAGCTGCCACTCACATAGGTCTGCGCTGGTCTTTCACAAAAGCTGGTCTATTTGCATGGAAAATGGCTATCACAAAAAAAGAGCTATGAGCAAACAGAGGCCAGCATGAATTCCAGGGAAGTCCCCATGGCAGAGAGCATGTCTAGCTTTCCGCACCCCACACTTGCTGAGCGCCAGCAGCCTGGCTAAATTATTTTGTCCTGCAACAGGATTTTTTGAAGCAGCTGTGGAAGCCCAGAGGAATGACATACATGCTGGTGATGAAAATTACTGCAGACCAGAGGGTGTTTTTCAGCTCAGAATATAAAACAGATTGGCTTTTCTACAGGCACTGGTAAGAAAATACTAATTAGTGCTAAGTGTGGTGATAGGCCAACTCTCTTGCTTAGTTACTCATTCATTAAAGTGAAATTAATCTGGATTTAGATCAATGTAAATGAGAGCAGAATGTAGCTGGGTGCTTTGTTTTGTGAATGACCGTCTGCTGCTGTTGCTGATAGCAGAGAAACAAAGATAAAAGCGCAACATAGGACACCACAAACTAAACCCTATCCCTAATGGCCAAGGCCTGCTATGAAACAGCGATGTGTCCTGTTATGGCTGCTAGCCCCCAAAACTCAATCCGAGGATGCGGACACATTCAGGTAAATGGAGATTAATATAGATAAGGCTCACTCAGAGTTATTGGGGAGTAAAGGAAGGAGGTAGGAAAGGCAGCACGCCTCATGTTCCCTATGTGGAAATGTCAAAAACAGCCTTGGCTTGGTAAACAGTGAGAAACCTTTATGTATAATACATCACATTCTTTGCTTTGGCCATGAGGTTCCAGAGCTTCTGTATTTCACTGGGCTCCTCATCCCAGCAACATACCAGATTAGAGTTCAGTTCACTGTGCAAAACCTCAAATCCACACAGAAGACACCATGAAGGATGTGATGTGCATAAGGACTACTTACAAACCTGATAGCTGTGCCACTAAAGGAAAGACAATGACAGCATTCAGGACTAGCTGAGGGAACTGCCACCCACACCCCGAATTAGTGTAGGAGGCCCAACGCTTCCACACACAAATATCCCATCTGCTTTACAGTGCTCAACACTTCCATATTTCTATGCAAACCAAACTCACTCTTTGGCTAAAAGGGCAAGAAAGCAGAGCCAAACTATTCTCCCCACTCTCATCCACCCAAAATCAAGATGCCACATTCCCACTACCTATTAGGGAAAGGTTCCTGGCCTGAGACTGTTCTATTCTCTGAACCATGTATGGTCATTGTTTAGAAAGAGCTCGTTAGCACAGAGTGAACCCATTCCACCAACTGTCCCATGGGCTATGGTAGGAGAGTGCCAGGGCCAAGGCCTTGTGCTGGAAGTGGTGTAGCTTCCAAGGATAGCACAGCACATCCCTCTGGGTTGCATTTCTCCTTGCTCCACTGTGCATGCATGTGTAGAATCAGGCTATCCATCACTACTCATCATATTTATCCACAGAGAAGGATGACTTATTTAAAGTGGTTGCCTCAAGCCCAGAGCTCACTCTGAGCTATCTAGAAGCAGCAGGCAGGTGGTTGAGTTACTCCAGTTCTGATTACAAAGGAGCACAAAGGAGACAAGTACATGTTAAGTCCTTAGGTACCCATGGTAGCTACTACAGGTAGCTTAAGCTTTACCAGGACATTGCCTTAAGCTACTAGCGGTAGCTGTCCTGTCAGACAAGAGGAGACATAAGCAGGATGTCTTCCAGTTGACAGTGACTCCATCCTATAAAGGCCTACACAGTGGTACTTCTTTGTGCAGGACGTTTTTCTATAACATATGGTGTTACAGTAAAAGGGAATTTTCATATAAAAATTAAGACAATGCAGGACTAAGTCCTTTCAAAGGTAGACTTGATCCATCTTGGATCTTTTATTTCCTAGCCATCCACTAGCCATCACATCATTAGCTTCACAGCAGAACTGACTGTCTTTATAAAGATCAGTCCCAAGACCAGTTCCTCTTGAATTTTTCCACCATTGCCTCTCTGGGAAGCAGAAACATCGGGGGAGAGGTATGGACCCAGGGGTGGGAAAGCGATGGCTTACTCTCTGCAGTGATCACCAGCATGAGCATATGCCCTCTTCCCGTGTTAGGTGTTAGATATGTGGCGTTGTTTTCTGTGCTCATATCTGCCTCAGGATGAATTACTGAGACTTCTTGGCAGCCTTCCAGGCCACGGCACAAGAAAGCCACTCTATTGCCTTATGAACAAAGTCTTCAATTTGTCTCCAATCATCTCCATTAAAGCACAGTTTGCCTTCTAATCAAAGGACATGTATTCCATTTTTTTCTTCTTCCTGTCTTCCACCCATGCCAGGGCCAAGATGCTGCAAACAACCCTATACATATAGACACATAGATTTCAATATCCCTCCCAAGAGAGAAATGCTCTGGTTGCTTTTCTGCTGGGAGAAATCATAAGGCAAATATGCTGGTCTCTCAAAAAAGAGCTTTTTTCAGGTCTCTGACAGATTTACAGATTTTACAGCTACAGAAAACTATGACCAGCATCAAGGCCTCTTGCACAGGACATCAGACATCTCATGTCCCACAGCAATATTTCCCTGTTTGGAAATGAATCTTGCCTTTCTCAGAAGAAAATGCAGTTAAAGCCAGCAGTTTGAGGCTGAGATGGACAAGATCACATCTCTTACAAAAGTATCAGCCTGCATTTTAAAGAAGACAGAGGAGCACACTCTACCCTCTTTCATGTCTCTTGAGCAGCAACCTTTAGTTTCCACTTTTGTCTTGCTGAAAGGATTCAGACAATCAGTGTGCCATACTATTTCCCAAAGTGTTTATAGTCTGGTTTGTAGCACAGGGGTTATGGTCTACTCAACAATTCCCATAAGTGCAATAAGTTTTAACGTGGGCCCACTGTTTTCATGTTTCCATATTTCTCCAAAGGCATGATGGGCACTGACAGTCAGATCTCCTAATATATTATTCCACAGGTGGTTTGGAATTTTGATCATTAGCAATACCAGTGTTTAAAGTGGCATGGATTTTCTAAGTTGGTGAAAGGTCATTTACAACTCCAAATAAAAGAGTAATTTAAAGATAAGATTCAGATTCAGCCCAAAGAAAAGAGTGATCACTAAACAGACTGGCAGTCTTGTTCCAAGAGAAGTGTATTTTAAACAGTTTCCTTCGACTAAGATAACTAAAAAACCCACAGTGTCCATTCTTTTAACCAGAATATGTTACTGAAATCATGTTTCTCCAAATATAACAAAGGTGAGAAGCTCCAGAGTCTACACAGTCCTTTTAGTAAATGTTGAGAGCATAAAGACAGAATGGCAGTACTATCTCTGGGCAGTGAAGTTCTTCTGAGGAAAGGCCAGATTCATCCCTGGTCAGAAACAAGTCTTGAATCATGAGGCAGATTCACACCTGCTGTAACTATGGAGCAAGAATGAATTTGAACCCATACATAGAAAACAGACACAGAAGACTACAGGCACACCTTCTCCCCTGATTTGAAAGGAGGGCTAGGAAAGCAACAGCTAAGGACAGGACAGTGTTTGAACGGGTCTATATTGGAGGCAGTGCTGGTACCATGTCCGTAGTACCATGATTCTCTTGACACCTTGCACAAACACTGAGCAAGCCCAAGTTTTCATCACAAAGTATCTGTCCAGACAAACATAAAGCTGCATGTGTAGATCCAATCTGTTATTTGCAGTAGCTATTTTATATGCATAGGTAAACTGCTAAATGGAATTGCTTTTGAATTAATGTTGCTGTGGTGTGCCTTACTAAAATCACTAGCCCTTTTTAACTAAGAGAGTATTCACCTTCCACAGTTGGATTTCATGTCTTTATGCTTCACCTTCATTGTAAAGAGCCACCAGCAGGGAAGGTTAAAGGCTGCTAGGCAGAATCATAGGGGAATAAGCACTGTGTTATGTTTTCGTCAGTGAAAGGTAACATTAAATACATTCTCTACGCTATCGCCCTAGAACAATTTCTCCCCAGCTACAAACCCAAAAGTGTATGGAGAATGAAACTTAGCATCCAGCCTGATGTTTCGGACAGAAAGTGACATTAAAATCTCAGCCTAAGAACAGAAAAACACCCAGACACAGGTTTCTCTTTACTGACTTCAGCTGCTTTTTCATAGGTCCTACCAACCCTAGGAAAATCATCCACATTGTGTCAGAAAAAAAAACAATCCACCACTAAAAACCCAGCAAAAAATACAGAAATGACTATATAATTACAGATACATTGCAGATACATGTCTACATTCTCCACTTTCCCATCCAAAATTATATAATTAAACATCTACTGATTTAATGAAAACTCAGTCTGTACTATTCTGAAATTAGGACACTCCGCTTCCCCCGTGGGAGCACAGATCCACCCAGCATGAATAGCATGTTTAGCCACCTCTGTGGTTTTCATTCCTCAGATTTTATTTGCATTTACTGAAAGAAAAACACTTGATTCACTTCCAGTTAAATATATATATAAGCATATATGTACATTAAAAAAATTGTGGATGCTATAAAAAGACCTGAGTGCAGAAGAGGAGAAAAGAAAGGATGCTGGATAGAGCATTTACTCCAAAAGAGGCTAGTTTCAAAGTAGGACTGTGGAGGGTGCTCAAGTCTGTGGGAGATGTGGAGTCCCACATCAGTGACCACCAAGAAGGGCCCCTATCTGCAATCAGATGACCAGCCATCACCTTCCACTTGATCAACACTTCATCTCCTGCTCAGTTTGAAACCATTCAACCACAGACGGCGGCTCTCTGGGCAAAGCAGATGGAGGGGGGAGTGCCCTTGGTGCCCTCAATCCCATTGCTTTCTGGTGACAGCGGGTTACTTGGGAGCTTATGCTATAATGAAGTGTGGGTGGGGGGAGAAAAACCACTGACAAACCAACATCTGTGACTATGAACTTATTGGCATAAATTTATCTGAAATCTCTTCTTGGCATTTCTCCCTCTTGTTCTACCACAGCACAGAGTTACGGGTAGAAAACACTTTTCCTGAAAAGCTGTTTTTCTCCCATATGTTTTGTGGTGAAGGGAAGACAATTATTGAGAAGAAAAAAACAAAAAGAACAGAAGATGAAAGGGCCAGCCTAACACAATTACAGTCTCATGTGCTTCTGCACAACTCCTGAGCTGCACCAACACAGCATCATCCTGACACAACACTGGCGATGCCTGTCAGTCAGCAGTAGAAGAGATGTGAGTAGAAACATCATCCATACAGAGCCAGGCCTGGTCCATCAGATCCATATTGAGTGCTGGACTGTGCTGAGCACACTAGGAAGATGTAGGAACATTCCTTTCCACCCCCTACCCAATATGTAACACCTCCACATATAGCCAGGAGTGAGGAACAACCTCCTAAGAAGAACTTCTACATTTGTTTCATGTATCTTCCCTGCTAGTAAGACAAGAGTTATTTTAGTATTGAAGAAGTTGGGTCTGACACCAGGATCTCTAAACTCCAACACACATCCTTCTTCATGCTTGGGTGCACCAAACATCTCATGGAAAACCTTCAGAGTTTCCCATAAGGAAAACTGCACCACGTGTAAATCAGGTCAACAAAGGGTTTTTCCCGAGGTCTTTTACTGCCCGGCTGTGTGAGCTTAAGAAAACCATTAGATTCACTAGAAATAACTCAGAATTAATGTAAATAGCTGTACAAAGTTGTGGAAAATCAGTCTAATACTTTCTCAGATGTTTGGTTAATTAAACAATTATTATCTTTCTGCGCTACTAGTTCATGGAAAATAATTAGCAGTGAGATATTACTGATCATAAACACAGATGAGTGAAACTGCTCCATGACCCAGATGAGAGTCCCAAAATAAAATTTACTGCTTTAGTTATAATCTAAACTAAGATCATTAATGTTAAAAGAACTAAAAAAAGGAAACAACCTGAAGTAGGATCTGAAGAATGAAAAGCTTTCTTGTCCCTGTGAGACCAAGAGATGGATTTGAAAATCTCAGCAGGGCATAAGCTGATACTTTCCTTTATTACAGACCCCCTGCTGTAAAACAAATAAATAAATATATCCATCTCCAAAGTCAAATTACTTGAGAGATGTAATTAACTCAAAAATAGTTTGTAGAGCTGAATGTGGTGGCAGGGCGTAGCAACACGTCCACTAATTCCATTTGTTTAGTTGTCCTATGCCATATTCTTCTGCTGTCAGCAAGTACCCAGGACAGTATTTTTAACTAAATAATAATATGTAAAAGGATTTACAATGAAAAAAAAAAATCCCACCCACTGGGATAAACTGCTAATTAGATTATAAAAGTCCTTGATTATGAACCAGCCATAAATTAAGAGATTCCTGTGTACCATCTTACATTGTGTGAAGCTGCAGTGTCTCACAGCATAAAGCCGTGAGCAAGTAAATATGCAGTTGGTGATAAATACATTATAAATGTAATATTAGCACAAGGAAATTAATTCTTCAGAATACCATCAAGGCCACTACAGAGTCAAACAACAGTTTATCAGATAGGTAAACAAAACAAGCATCAGCTGCTATGCTTGCTAATAGAAAGAGGAACAGCTAGTGGAAATTATGTTGAATTTTTGAAAGATTTGTAGCTTTGCAAATTTTACGCTAGTCCTTAAACAGCTCTGTTAAATATCGACATGCATGACTCACTATTCCAGCACAGAGTTCTGATAGCTTAGAGAAATATTTAGCAGATACCTCCCTAAATATATTGATTTGTAACTAACACAGTAAATTTTCTAGGACATTTTCCTTTTTTCATGAGATGTTATATACTCACAGTTCAAGTAAGTCTCATGGCCTATGTTTTACAGCTAAGATAATGATGACTTCCTTCTGCCTTTATACTCTCTTACCCTTTCCATTAAAGCAGTGAGCTCTGAACTAATAGGGCCACAAGTCTAGAAGGAGGGTCTTTTCTCTGGAAAGAGAGTCATGATCACAGGTTGTCAATAAGCTGGACTAGGGCCAGAGCATTACACCCAGTGTCTGCATTCTAAAAAGAATCTTGGGGCTGAGCACTGCCAAAATATATATGGAAATACAGTGTTAAGAATTGAAAAAAAAAAAAAAAAAAAAAAAAAAGAATATCCAAGATTCTCAGTCCAGACACCTAAGTGACCTTTCCAAAGTACCAAGCAGACCTCTTTTACCTCTGCTGGAGCTGTGCAGTGCATGGCACCAGAGAGCATTCAGACTGGGCTTCAGGAAGCTGAGACTTAAAGGCTGGTCTGGAATTGTTAGTCCTGGTCACATCCCATACCATGATCCTTATTATGTATGTCATGCTTATAAACAAGAGGCAAAATATTCAAAACAATCCATGTTGTCTTCCAGCGCAGACACTACTGCTGAGCCACCACTCACCTGGACACTTCAGCAAATGGAACCCACAGTGAATTCATCAAAAACTTGAATTAAGATTTTTTAATTACCTAAACCCATACTTAGGAACTCCACTTGTTCAAAGACATTTGTCAGCTTTCCAACTCTGTTCATAGCCCCAAACCCACAGGATACATCAGCAGTTCTTCCACAGGGTTTTTTCACCAGGTCCTACAAATGAATTCTTAGTTTGTCTGTATGGGAGGACAGTAGGTATGCACCAGTAACACAGACTTGGCTAACATGTGAGCTGGTCTGAGCTGGCATCCTTCCCATTTTGATTCCAGTAGAGAACAGTTTGTTTTGGGGTCTGACTTTGTTACAGTGAAAACCGGAAAGATCATTAAGCAAGAGCGGATTTGCAGGCCTGTCTCAGGATGCAACCTTCATGCTTCAATTAACACAAAAGAAAAGAGACTATTTGTAGCAAAGGTGTCTTTCAACAACATTAATTAAAAAATCTGTCTCCTTCTCTGTTACTCTTAATTGTATTGAAGCCATTAGTTGTTTTTTAAAGCATTATCTCCTTGCTATAATGAGTCAACAGACTGCAGCAGGTAGTATCACAATGCACTTTACTTGAAGGGCCAATTTATCACAATGTTTAAGAAGCAGCCCAAGATAAAGGAGACAACACCATTCTTCTCACAGGAGTAGTCCCTTAGGGATGAAGTAAATTTAGCAGTACAGTATTTGACCCAAAACATATTGCAATACTTGACAATGGTTGCCTAAACTGCATTGTCTCCTGCGACCGCACAAATACCACAGAGTCAGGTAGCTAGCTGAGAAATGCAAAACATGCACCTGAACTTTGCAACCATGCTGGAGTATATGTGCATCAGTAATGTAAATCCCAACAGTTTGATTTAACGGTATAAGGAATCAAATATTACTGTATTCCCAGAACACAGTGGGAAAAAATTCAACTCTCTTGCTTTCAGCTGTCAAAGTGAGGAATCCAGTGTGAGCAAGTTATCTAAGCTCTCTCAAAAGTTAATGAAAAGAGATAGGCACTCAGAGGTTGAATCATGCCACCTGCCTTGGACAGTCTTCTTCAAAAAGGATGAATCACTCTCTGGAGGTGTCTATTCCTTTCTACTATCAAAACAGTCTGGACAAATAACTTTCAGGCCACTGCAGTTAGATTATATGAATCCCACTGAAGATACCTGAATTTAAAGATCCAATATTGTTTAATTGAATCTATGGATCTCAGTCCTGATCCAACATCTGTTTTAAACTCAGAAACACCCTCAAGCTATTAGAGTCATTTGCCAGAAAGCGTTAGCACTAGCGACTAAAATTCTGCTACACCATCCTACTTGTGGCATATTAGTATTGCAGCCTCTCACAGAGATGTTATGTCTTCACTGCCAAAACTGAGAGGTTTTTATAGTAGATAACTAATATATGCTATCCATCTTGCTATAAAACCCTGGAGGAACAAAGCACAGTGATTTCTACTGCAGTGTAGCTAAAAGAAGTCTCGCTCAGAGGTGGTGGATTAGGTTGATCGCATGTAGTTACACTGCAGTAAAAATGTCCTGTATTTCATCTTCACTAGGGCTTTAACATGTTATGGCTTTTATCTACCTCACTGTAAAAAAAGACTGATGCTTCAGGCTGAAAGGACACAGCTTTATTTTCCAGAGTTTATATATATATATATAAATACATATAAATACATGTCTTACACACACACACACATCTATTTTATATGTACATTTCTTATTCACCTAGAGTGCAGACCAAGTTATAGCCAAACAGACACTAAATGTTGACTATTAAGCTGTAAGGAAATCAAGAGAATTTTGAAATCTGATGTACTGGGTTTGTGTCTGTGGTGGGGTATTTGGTAGCAGGGGAGGGGCTACTGCAGTGGCCCCTGTGAAAAGCTTCTTGAAGCTCCCCCGGCGCCAAGTCAGACCCACCTCTGGCCAAGGCCAAGACAATTAGTGACAGTGTCTGTGCCTCTGCAAGAATGTATTTAAAATGGGAACCTGGAAGAAGGAGAGGGAATTGTGAGGAGGAGTTGTGAGGAGGACACCTATGCAAACACCGAGGTTTGCTGAAGGAAGGAGGAGGGGGGAAGGACGTGTGCCGGAGCAGAGACTCCCCTGCAGCCTGTGGTGAGATGGCAGGGCTGCCCCCTTGCCACCCATGGAGGTCCACGGTGGAACAGAGGCCAACCTACAGCCTGTGGAGGAACCCACAGTGGAGAAGGTGATTTCAGCGGAAGAAGGCATGGACTCTGTGCAAAGAAGCAGCCCCCACTGTTGTATTTTGGTGCTGAAACATGTGGGGGGACACACACCAGAGCAGCTTGGGAAGGGCTGCAGCTCATGGGAAGGACTCACATCAGAGAAATTTCATGGAGGACTGTCTCCCGTGAGAGGGACACCACATTGGAGCAGGGGAAGAGTGTGAGGAGTCCTCCCACTGAGGAGGAAGTAGTGGCAGGACTGACCGCACTCCCCATTCCCTGCCCCCTGCACCACTGTTGGGGAGGAGGTAGAGAAATCAGGAACAAATGTAAAGAGGGAGGGTGGCAGAAGGTGTTTTTAAGATGTGGTACTGCTTCTCACTGTCCTACTCTTTTAAGTGTTGTTGTCAGTTTCAACTAAAGTGATTTTCTTTTTTTTTTCTTCCCCTAACAAGTCTGTCTTTTGTCCATGACCATAATGGGTGAGTCATTCCTGCCTGTCCTTACCTCCATTCCTAAGCCTTTTGCTTTAATTTCTCTTCCCATTCCTGAGGGGGAAAGGGTGAGTGAATGGCTGAGTGTTCAGTTGCCCACTGGGCTCAAACCACCCTCCTGATATCACAGAAAGCTGCTATTGAACAGTTTAGGACTATCCAATTGAGCTACTTTCCCTGAAAGATACCCTCCCTACTTCTGGTCAGTATTAGCAGTAGTTGTCACAATTCCCAAAATGGAGATCATGTCAAAAGGCATTTTACGCAGAACTCTGAGCTGTTCTCCATCATTTGTAACTACATTAAAATATCAGAGTTTGTTACAATCTCTTATTTGTATTTTAAAGAACCTAATCGTACTTTATAAAAAAGAAGTTCTCCAAGGTGTTCAAAATGCTCCCGCTGCTTTTGTTTCACATTATAAACATTACTGATTTGAAAACTAATTTGGTATTTGGATGTAACTTGTAGGGAACTTGATGGGATTGAAACACTAACCCTACAATTTACTAACAAAAATAGCCCACCAGCTAAACCATGCTGCAGCTCTACCACTGGGGAAGAGATATTCTCAGCAGACCAGTACATTACAATTCAATTTTGCCTGTTGGCTCAGTTCATTTGAAAACAAAATTTCTGTCATTCAGTGGCAGAAATGGCTGAGAACCTTTACAAACTTCCACAGAAGAGAGGATGCACCATTTCATATTACCAAATGATAAAAAAGGAAATGGTTATATCATTTGAGTTTAAACGCCAGTAATAATATGAATATCTCTTTTGCAGAGAGTTGACACAAGGTTTACATGTATCAGAGATCTACCTACAGTTTCAAAATAAGCCCTTAGAAATTTAAATGACAAACTTTGATTCAGTCCTGAGTACAGGGATAAACAACCCAAGCTTCTGAAAATAGCTCTTCAAGACACAGAACTGGAAGCATTGTTTTCACCCCAGATCTTAAAAATAGGTGGTCCTGCCCATTTTGTTTCAAGTGTTAATGTGACAGCTTATCTAGGTCTGAGCATAATTTTGTTCTTACAGTTCACTTCTGCCTGTGAAATTTTTTCCAAAAATCAGTTTAACTCTCACATGATGCAAAGACCTTGATTCAATACTGTAAAAGATCACAAATTTTCCAGTGAAGCTATGTGTTGAGAAAGTAGCTATTTACCCAGACCAGCATTTTGGTGCTGAATTTTTGCCAAAGTGTCACAGGCAGCCTGTGAGCAGCAAAGGCTGCGTCCCTCCCATGAAACCCAGCACCTCCCAAGGTACTTCCAAGCTCCCTCATTACCTGGAGTATTAGGATCTGCAGATCTCACTGCAGTTATACATTACAAGACTTTGAAGCTTGAATATACGGAGCTAGGAGTAAAAAAAAAAAAAAAAAAAGAAACAACAGAAAAACAAAACAAAAAACAAACAACAAAAAAAAAAAAAAAAAACAAAAAACAAAAAACAAAAAACAAAACAGATCTGAGACCCAGCTCAATGTTCCTACAGGGGGTTTACAGAAACATTAATTTCATAAGAAACTACAGGATTCAGGAAGTTCACTGGGCTTCAGGAAAAGTATAATATGCTATGATGGGACTTCTAATGCATTTTTGGGGGGTTTGCATGCTCTGACAAACATTCCCACTTCTCTAACATTTGCAGTAAGTTCTACCAGCTCTATCAGCAGAATTGGAACTAAATCTCCATAGCACCTTTCCAGACTTGGATTTCACTATCCTAAATAGAAGTACATCCCAAAATTGAGGGAGATCAGAGGAAATCTTTACTTTACAGGTGCACCTATCCAGGGCAGGTAATTTTCTGGCTCCATTTATAGCCCGTGCTGAAAGATACCATTAGATTTTTATGGGAATAGCTACATGATTCATTAAAAAATATATATATATATATATATATATATATATAAACCCAAGGCAGGCCTAGAACATTAAGTAAGGGGTGTCTTTTCACTTTGAGGTCAGTTTAGGGGCTGTTAATGAAGGAGAAAGAAAGCCCTGATGGCACAAGAGCTGCTGAGGATTAAAACATTTTAGCATTGTGAAGGGCACACAGAAAGGATTTTCTCCTCATCTCTGTTTTTCTTGCACAGAAAAGCCTGTAACTAAACCCGAAACCTCAGAGGTTTTTGTGTGCCTTGCTCTGGTCTCCTGCTGAGTATCTGCCCAGCTTCAGAGGTTATTCTTCCTACTGAGCATTCCTTATCATTCCATCAGAAAGCAAACACCAAGATAGACAGTGATGCACCAAGGATGAGTCCTCTCTTCTACCCTGTCATTTGGAATCCACCGGAGCAGACAGAGACCTTCCTTCTGATTGCAGCTGGATAAGTATTGGGCTCCACAGCCTAATTTTGAAAGTGCTGATCATCCACAGCTCCTGTAAAATCAATGAGGGCTGCAGGCAGTGTTGAAAAACAAGCTACTAATAACTTTCAGCACATGACAATATGTTCCAGCTTTTTGCCAGTTCCTATTTCTGTATTTCTCTTTCATTCCTACACTATTTAGAAATGGCTCCCATAGTCACCATATTTTTCCTCTTTTTGTTCTCTAAACGGCACATTACTTTTTCATAAGATGTAATTTCTCCTGCCACTGAGACTCATACTTTTCCTGATTGTCTCAATGTTTCTTTCTAATGTCTGAGACTTACTTTTATTTGTCATGAGTCTAATCTTCTTTCTGCCTTTACAATTAGTTTTACTGTACATCAAACATTGTTCACAGAGATTTCTCACCTGAATTGCAAGAAAAACTATTACAAACTAGAGGAGATGTTATCATTCAGCTAGATTCTGTGATCTCAGACAAGACACTGTTGGCAATCCAGAGATTCATTGCTTTATGTAAAGTGATGTCCATGTTTTATGATGCTACTATTTGTATGTAACTGTTTAAGAAACCATAGATGAGAAAGGCAAGTGCAAAAGGTTTAATCAATCTCATTTTAATATTTTTCTATCTTCAGAGTCCCTTATTAAGGTTCCTAGCAGTCTGTATGAAGCTGCAGGTTTGGAACAGGCTCTTTTTCTCAGCTATATCAGAGTAGAAGTAACAGCATTTTCTGCCACAGAATTATTTCTAAAACTGTTGTTTGGAAGACTGTTGGATTCATATCTTTGCTCCCTCAAGAAAAAGGAGAATTTGGGCCACTGGTGCTACAAGGCTAAATTTCTACCTCACTTGAAGGCAATGTCTAAGGCGTTGCTTTTTTCCAACATACAAGGGAAGAAAAATAAATCAATAAATCACTTTCTAAAACTATAACAGAGCTAACATCCGCTCTGGGGGAGAGAACCTACCCAGGTGCAGGATCACAGAAATATCAAAGTGCTGCCTAGAAGCACTGACTGACAGTCAGTATCTAAGTGAAGGTGGTGGTCAGCTTGCTCATCTCACCTACCAATGACTTCCAGCAAGATGCTCCCAGACAGACACAGTTCCTAGCCTAGGAGGAAGAGCTCTGTCATTATAGCTACACCCCTGAACAACCAGAAGCTAATTCAGTAGTAAAGCAGCAATAATTATCATACTGAAAAGCCTATTTAAGGAAAATGGAAGAGAATCATTAAGAGATCCGTCTGCAGTGGGATATTTTTGTTAAACATGCAGTTTATTCAAGGCAAGCAAGCTGTGATGAAGCCTGAAATTGGAATTTGAATGGGAAGAACCTGCCTAGCAATCCACTTTGTGCACACTTAAAACAGAGGATAGTAGAGCACAGGCTCACATTTACGGTGGGAGCACATGGAGGATTTTCCTCAGCTTTCTGAAGTCCTTAGTTAATTGTCATCAAGTTGACATGAACTAGCATTGCATCAATCATCCTACTCCTTGTTATTTGTTCTCACCTTGTGCCAGTTCCTCCTCCTGGGAGGCAAATGTCCATGTGGCTGCATGGTGAACTAAATATGAGTAAAAACTAATCTGGGAAAGAAAACAAGAACGTTCATTGGCTGCTGTAGCTCATGGTGGAGCCACATAAATACTGGCAGATGGGAGAAGGAAGTTAAGAAGAATAAGACTTTCTTTTTTAGCAGCGGGGCTGGCTTTAACTGGTCATAAAACAATACTGCTTCTAATCTCAGAATTAACCTATTCTTTTCAGACCTCCAAACAAAACAGGAAGTTATTTAGGATCATAGAATCATTTAGGTTGGAAAAGATCCTTAAGATCACCTACTCCAACTGTAAATGTAACACTGCCAAGTCCACCACTAAACCATGTCCCTAAGATCTACACATCTTTTAAATACCTCCAGGGCTGGTGACTCAACCACTTCCCTGGGCAGCCTGTTCCAGTGCTTGACAACACTTTCTGTGAAGAAACATTTCCTAATATCCAATATAAACCTCTCCTGCCACAACTTGAGGCCACTTCCTCTTGTCCTATCACTTGTTACTTGGCAGAAGAGACTGACATCCACCTCGCTACAACCTCCTTTTAAGTAGCTGTAGAGAGCAATAAGGTCTCCCCTAACCCTCCTTCTCTACAGGCTAAACCATTCCAGCTCCCTCAGCTGCTCCTTATAAGATTTGTGCGCTAGACCCTTCACCAGCTTCGTTGCACTTTGGACATGCAAAAATTAAATGATATGGAGATTACATAGTGGCAGAAAAGAACAGTAGTCATGATCTGGGAAGACAGCCACTTCTGCATGATCTGTAGAGGAACTGAGCACCAACCAGCAGCCACTGAGCACTCCATGTGCTCAAGGATTTCTGCCTGCCAGACACCAGCTCTGGAACTGTCTTGCTCTAATCTGGTGATGACTGAACCAAGTGGAACACCAGAACTGAGAGTTCCACGCATTTGACCTGAAAACAAAAAAATGCTGTAAGAGAAAAAAAAAAAAATATCTTTGCTGTGCTTCCTGGAGCCATAAGCCAAGATATCAGGCTGTCCTTCAACACAGACAGTGGCAGAAGAAAGTTGCGTAATGTCATCACCACTAAGCTCATCAAATATTTTAACTCCTCCCAGCATATTATCCATGAAAACAACTTTTTTTTCTTCTCTTTCAAGCAAAAGATAAATCAGTTGAAAATTCTGTCACAGGCCTTTATGCCTTCACAGGAAACCACAGTTAGCCAGAAATTCTGTCATCTGTGACATAAGAGATTGCTAGAAGTTGGAGATCTTACTGTTTGAGAAAGCCACTACTGCAGCTGGGGGAGAAGAGAATCAAGAAGCAACAGGAGATATCAGAGGTGATTATCAGCTGGGTCATTGCCTAGCTGCAGCTTTAAAAAAAGCAGCAGTTGCCTGCTGAGCTTTTAGCAGCCTTCCCAAACCATCTGGAAGTGACTAGATTTTCAAATGGGAATCAAAATGTTACTATGTGCACTTAGATTGGACATACTCGTAAGCAGCCAAATGTGGAATATTCTAAGAATACTGCCTGTGGCAGCTGTGATGTATACATGACCTTGAAGCACAAGAGTTAGATTATCCTCATGGGACATATTGTGCTAATCAGACTTTAAACAGTCTGTTAGGCATCAGTTTGCACTCCAAAACACCTCAACCTTCTTTACATTCAACATGGAGGTCCGTGCTACTGATTCTTCCAAGTAAATGTATAGGTGAACTTGCGACATGTAGTGAGTTCTGCCACATGATAAGAAGCTATATTTACATTTGTAAGAGGTCTCTTACAAGCCATCACAACAATTAAAAAGATCTCTTGCAATAAGACCAAGCAGGACTTGGAACTACTGCTTAGCTAAACTTGTGAAGAACTCAAAGTCATACTCCAAATATGAAAGTAAAACCATTCTACAAATTCCAAAGTCCAAAAATTCTGCTCAACAAACCAAAAGAATTAAAACTACTACCACAGCTGAGTTCATTAAAATACCGTAGGATTCTCACTACTACCAGCTTGTTGAGTTCCAGCTCCTTTCCTATTCCATGATGTCTAATGCAAAGCTATCTAGAAATTAATGTTTTTACAGTGAAATCTCAGAGCTCAACAGGAAGTATAAAATGGAAGTAAACAGGCAGTTAGGCAAATACTATTAGCTGCTGATGTGATCTGTTATTTCAGTATTCATGTGAGATTTTACTATATTGATAAGTTTCTTAAGAACTGTCAGTCAAGATACAGTAATTCAGATGCCTACCCTTTGTCATAGTCTCTGTGCATGAGATATTTTTATCATTCAAGGTCAAGAAGAAAGAGCTTGCTGTTCTTCTGAGAACATACAATGAATTTGAGCAAAGCTGACTTCAAAAAAAGACATCTCTGAAGCTTTTAGGCTATTATTTTGAATGGTGTTCATGGTGTTGCCTTGAAGGCTGGAAGCCCTTTTGCATCAGAAACAGAACAGTGGTAGCATAAGAGTTACATTTTATGCACTGCATACACAACCCAAAGTCAACAAAGACATGTAAAATAAAAAAAAAAATGTTATGAATCATCTGAATGTGTGACTGTTTTTGATATTTTATCACAGGCTTCACTATATCAACTGAAATCAATGACAAATCATTGGTACCAAACAGTCATGGGAACATTTCAGCTTCATCTCCTTGTGTTTGCAAAGCATTGGAGATTCATACAATGATATAGTCCTTTGATCTTCCACATACTTGCAGAGGAACTCATCATGGCAAGGAGCTCATCAAGTTCACAGACAACTAAAAACTGGTTGTAGAAAGGGCTACATTATACATGAAAGTCACTACTGGACATAGACCAAAACTGAGCACAATATTCCTATGGTACTTCCTTAGAAAACATCTGCTTGTGTTTCTATGTTTCTCCTATTACTAGCTGTAGAAAAAAACACTCAGATCTCTCAGCTGAGACTGTACTACTTCAGTCAAATTCATTTTCAAGTTGTGAAATCTGATTTTTGGAGAAGAGAAGAGGCTTAGTAATCAAACATACACACCGTGTACTCTGAGGGTGCCAAGTCACAGGCTTCTGCTTTATGGAGTCAATGAAGAGTGGGAATGTTTTTGGAGAATGTTTTTGCTCAGCTTTGCAAACTGTATCTTATCACCTGCCTGGCTAAATGGCAACAGAATAAATGCAAATATTGCAGCATCAAATGCACTGCAATCAGTGTTTTTAAGAAAAAATTACCTCTGAGCAGGTATGGGTGATTTAGGTCACCATTTCAACATCTTCCACATTGAGGATTAAATGTCAGATGACAGTGTTAAACACCAGTGCCACCATTTTCAAGTCAGGTTGAAAACTTAGTACATGCACTAATTTATCACATCCAGCTTCAAAGGAAATCTGGGTTAAAAATCAAAGTAATTAGCTTTCTTTGACAAGCATAAACCTACTATTTACCTACTAGAAGCAGATACTAGCATATTTTTAAATATTCTATAGCTGCCTGTTGTTATCTCTACAACATATAAGCAGAAACCTTGTTTAGGAAGCATGTAGCATCTCTGGAATTTTTAGCAGAATGTATCGCTCCAGCTTTCCTGTGAAAGCATCACCCATTTTTTCCTGCTAACTATAGTGCAGAATGTAATAGAGATGTTTGGCAAAAATATCTCCCACTGTCACAATGTCCCACTGAGCAGACAGGTTATTTTTCAATTCTGCTATGCTTACTTCCACAAGATCAAATGAGACCTCGATTGCTATTAATGCACTTAATGACATGTTCTTAACAATAAATTCAGTCAAATATAGCAAGATGGAATGACTGAGTCTAGGACAGACGTCCAGTGAGACCTGAGACAAGTGATTCTGAACAGCTGCTGGCATGAAATGCAGTATTTACAACACTTCTTAAGTCTTCACATTTCTGTAGTACAGCAGTACAAGTACTGGAAGACTCATCACTGGTCAGTACAACAAAAAAAAACTTTCTACCATTTCCGCTCTTTGATTCATGTGTCTCCCAGGAGCTCACAAAGGATTATGTCTGTTAAAACCCTAGTTTGGCTGTGGCAATCTATGTTCTTGTCTTAGAATGTGTACAAACTAAACAGCAGCCTGGCATATGTCCTTGTCACGTCCTCGACCCACCCAGTGGTTTGTATGTTCCTATTTTATGCAGTGCTGTCATTAAAACCACAGAAAGTTAACTAAAACAGCTATTAAAAGTTTTACCTTCTAAATATGTGTAAGGCACAGCACTTACAGTGAACTCCTTTCCTGTTCTTACTGTGTTAACTTGAAATTTAAAAGTGGCACATGAACAAGAAATCACTTGGTCTTGTTCTCCACCAGCCCTCTCTCGCCCCCCAAAACAGTTCCACCTCACATATGCAGGTAACAAAAAAGTTACCTGGTGTCTACATGAATACTTCTGCTGATGGTGCCCTCACTGTCGCCTTCAGTGACAGCAAGAATTTCTTGTTTGTTTAGATCTGATCTAAACATCATGCTTATTAAAAACATTTAGGATGCAAAACAGTAAATGAAATGAGTAAGTATGACTAGCCTGATTCTGCCAAAGAGCAGATTCCCTGCTTTAAATCTAGGAAGAAAAGACTTAGGGAAGATATGCAACAGCCTTCCAAGCAGAAAAGACTGAAGTACAGAGGAACAGATGAACTGGTTTTGATACCCAGTGAAAAGAGGACAAAACTAGGCTCCTATTGAAGTGAGAGGGACCTGTCACTGGCCAAGGCCGAGCCCATCAACAACAGTAGTAACACCTCTGTGATAATGTATTTAAGAAGGGGGGAAAAAAACTGGCACAATTGCAGCCATAGAGAAAAGTGAGAATATTTGAGAGCAACAACTCTGCAGACACCAAGGTCAGTGAAGGAGTGAGAGGAGGTGCTCCAGGTGCCAGAGCATATTCCCCTGCAGCCCATGGTGAACACCATGGTGAGGAAGGCTGTGCCCCTGAAGCCCACCAAAGTTAAAGGTGGAGCAGATCTCCGCTGCAGCCTGTGAAGGACCCCACGCCGGAGCAGGTGGATGTGACCCTGTGGGAAGCCTGAGCTGAAGCAGGTTCCTGGAAGGACCTGTGCACCCATGGAAAGAGGAGCCCACGCTGGAGCAGGTTTTCTGGTAGGACTTGTGACCCTGTGGGGGACCTACTCTGGAGCAGGTCATGAAGAACTGCAGCTCATGGGAAGGACCCACGTTGGAGAAGTTCATGGAGGACTCTTTCCAGTGAGAGGGATCATGCTCTGGAGCAGGGGCAGAGTGTGAGGAGTCCTCCCCCTGAGGAGGAAGGAGCAGAAGAGACAACGGGTGATGAACTGACCGTAACCCCCAGTCCCCATCACTCAGTGTCACTGGTGGGGGACGAGGTAGAGAAATCAGGAGTAAAGTTAAGCCTGATAAGAAGGGAGGTGTGAGGGGAAGGTGTTTTGAGATTTGCTTTTATTTTTCATTACCCTACTCCAATTTGATTGGTAATATACTAATATCTTCAAGTTGAGTCTGTTTGCCTGGATGGTAATTGATGAGTGACCTATCCCTGTCCCTATTTTGACCCATGAGCCTTTTGTCATATTTTCTATCCCCTGTCCAATCGAGGAGGGAGGGTGATAGAGCAGCTTGGTGGGCATCTGGAGTCCAGACTAGGTTAACCCACCACAAGCATGTTTTCCGCTTAAAAGTTCCCTGTACCTCATAAAATTAAATGCTTCCCTTTTACCTACCCTTTTAGAGGCTTTATGTCTCCCCACTAAATCCACTAGTGCAGGTGGATGCAAGCATCTTGGAGAGTGACTGCTGTCACACTCAGGATGAAGGAGGCTCCCAGTGATCCTCTGCAACCTAATGAGAAGCGGTATGAACACCCGTGTGGACGTAGTATAGGCTCAGAAAGCCACCGACAAATGACATTATACTCTGATAGAAGGATAAATGATTTTTTGAGAAGGTGGCAAACACCAACCCAGGTACAAAGTTCTGAAAACACTTGCTTTAAAAAAGAAAAGAAACATTATGTCAAAGGAAAATCACTTTTGGGGAGTTCATCAGCTTCAGTAGGAAGTTGATTTGGTTGAGCGTGCTCACCAGAAGGATTTTATCTTCTTTATTATACCCTAGTTGTGTGTATGATTAAATTTTTCAGGGAAAAAGACTGAGATCCTTTAGTCTGCATAGGTTACAGTCAATATCCACAGTGGCTTCCACTTGTATTTGGATTACACTATCCATAACCATTTTTATTCAGGCTGCAAAAAGCAGTCACACCTTGATACTGCTAGGAAATGTCAACTGGCTTATGCCTGCTTGTGCAAGTCACTCTTTAAGAAGCATACGTAAGCCCAGAACGTTATGTTAACACTTTTTTCTTGCAAATGGAGGTCACAGAGAGCAATAAAAGAGCTTTCACAACAAAGGCCTGCTTTTTTTCAAGGAACTTACCATCACCTGACAGCAACACAACTTGCAAGCCTACAGACCTGGTGGTTGTAACGCTGCCAGGTGTTACAGCATCACACGGAGTCAGCTGTTGTAGAAACCAGAGATGTCTCATGATTTTGACCCAAAGAATTCACAGTAACCACAACACACACTGCAAAAGGCAGAAAAAAACAGGTAGCTTTTATGTAGTCACTAAGAACAAGAGAGTGATTTATCGGTGGTGGAAGGAGAAAGGGTTATGTGATTGCTGTTCCCATTAAAGTCCTGGGAGATACCAGCTATAATGCCATCACAGTCCTCTTTGCCAAGAGGCTGGAAATTAAATTCAAAGTTCATTTATTCAGTGTGAATTTCACACACTGATCTCCATTAAAAGTCATTCAAAACATCACCAAGGTTTATGTGATTGATAGCCAGAGCACTAGTGAACACCAGTTGTCGGTACAGTTCAGATGATGAAAGGCAGAAAAGCACGAGTATCCTTTTGCTTCCTAAAGGATCACTCTCAGCAGCATCCAGAGCACTCTTTTCACAGTACAATTCCATAAAACAGGGGAGAAAAAAAAAAACAGTTCCTAAACAAAATAAATCAAAATATGGGTATAAATAAGGCGTCACCCTTCGTATTCAGTAGTCCAAAATATTATAAAGTAATAAACTATTTCAGAACCAGAAGGGAATTTACATTTTGCTCACTAGTTGATTAGTAGAAGCTGACCTATAGTTAATGCTGACTTGGGAAAAAGAACTCAGAAACTATCACTTCATCAACGTCCAGCCAGTGAAATGACTTCTTACAGAGTGGATCAGAGTGGAAAACACTAAAATAAAGAATTATCAGCATAGAATTGTAAGCATGAAAGAAAACAATCACAGTTTTTCATACCTATATGCTAATTGAACCTATTATAATTCTAATTATTTAGAAGAACTGGGAGGTCTACTTACTTTCACAGAGACGTCTTCTCAGCTTCCCCCGAATTTTGTCAATGGCGTTGTAATCGGAGACATGAAACACATGAGCAGACTTGGGTTCTGAAGCAATCTCATCGAGTTCCTCTTTTAAGGCTTCGCCAACACCCACAGCAAAGATCCTAATCCCAGCCTGATGGGCTGCAGTGGCTGGATCCAAGACATAATCCTGGCTCCTTCCATCAGTCAAAAGGATAGCCACTTTTTTAACAGTTCGATCACTAAGTCTTCCACCAGCTTCTTTGGAAAAACTGTAGGTGTTGATGTACCTGAGAGCATCTCCAGTGTTCGTATTACCCCCATAATACTTAATTTTTCGTGCAGCCTCTTTGATTTCCTCACGGGTTTTGTACTTTCCCAGGTCAAACTCTGTGGTTGGACGATCACTGTATCGCACCACACCTACACGGGTTTTGTCTGGGCCAATTTCAAAAGTTTCCACCAAATTAGATACCCACTGTCGAACTTTCTCAAAATCTTCTTTTCCAACACTGGAGGAGGCATCCAAAATGAAGACAAGGTCATAGTGAACATTCTTGCAACCTGCAAGAGTGTCAGAAAATATAGCTAAGGAAAGATGAAAGAAGAGTACCAGAGATACAAAATACTCCCTAGGCAAAGCTCCCTAGTGAGCAGTTTGCAGAAGGCAGCAAACCCGCTCCCTATCCTGCAGAGAAAGTGCAGATTCTCAGCCTTTTTTCCTTGTGATTCACCTCATCTGTTTCAGGACATCAGCACACACTTCGCTTTGAGATGCAAACCCTTTCTCTTCCTGCACTACTAACTACCTCTGCTCAATCTTTCACCTACACGATCTGCATACATCTAAAGCTATTTTTCTCAAATTTCATGGCAGTGCCTTTGCTCAGGCAATGCTCTGAAATGACCTTGGCAGATCAAGAGACCTGTACTGACCTTGCCTAGGCCAATCCTGACCACGAGTAGTGAAGCTTTCATGTTCCCTCTTGCATTAATGTTAAGATTTATTTATGCTTAGCTAGAAGCAGTTCTTTTGCTCAGCATGATATGTTGGTGAAGCAAATTTGTAACACGATTATTTTGATTTTCAGGCTCTCTGCCATTGACTATTGACTAAAGGATGACTCACTGAATACTGGGATGACTTCCTTCATGACAAAGGGCAGTTGCTTTGTAAGGGAGAAGTTCACTTATCCCCACAACCACCCTCTTGCCTTCAACCATGGTATTTGTAATCTGAGGCCTGTGTAATCCAAAAGGAAAATGTATTTTAATTGCAATCTGCTTGCCCAATGAAGTCAGATTGATCATATATTTGTCAGCTACTTGCCCAGAATGTAGATCTCCCAGGAGATGTTTTCCAGCTATTTCTGAATTATGCAAGCCAGGAGGCAGTAGATTCATAGATGTCCCACAGATGCCAAAGATTTATCAATATAATGCATCAACTGGACAAAATGCATATATATAAACTTGTTTATTTAATTCACTATTATAGACAATAATCCCTAACAAATTATGAGTTTCAAGATTGAAAGCTGCTACCCAAAGTCAATTTGACTATGGTCACAACCACCAATCACTGTTTCTCCAGTAGTTCTTGTCTCACATCATCTCACAAAGTACAACTGCTTGTTTGAATCGATGGTAAAAAGCTAATTTGACCAATGAGGTGGAGAACAAATCACATATAACATGATACAAAACAGCTGGTCCATACCAGTGCCCATGCCACTTTATTTCTCTCAAGAGTAACAGGGATTTTCAATGTTCCACTGAACAGGTTGTTCTATCTAGCCCCTAAACTATTGGAAATTTCCTTTAAATTCTACTGCTTTACCAGGATCTGAGCTGATAGACCACATCTACCCACACCCACTGAGAGCAGATCTGTTCTGTCAACTCGTATTTCACTGCAGGACCCTGATTCCTGCAACTGTTCCCATCATAACCATGTTAATAAACTCCTCTGGGCTCTGACCTGTACTGACCAACCTACTTCCCTTGGTTGGAAAAATCTGGGAGTATTTGTCAGAAAACATAACTCCAGGGTATGCCCACCAAGGACAGTTCAGCTCTCCATACATTGAAAACTGACATTCCCACTGTATGTTTTACGTGTTCTCACTCATATCAGAGTAGTTAAAGCCAGATCCCATTAACTAAATATCCATCAGTGACCGGGACCCGTTATATGTGCATCTTGCAGTTCATTTTCATCAGAAATCAATCCAGGACTGCTCCATGATATGAATCAAAGCACAGTAAGTGGAGAGGCTTGGAAGATTCACTGTGGAAGTTTGAAAGCCTTGTCAGGGTCCTGAGAGTAAACCCCTTCTCCAGAGTTTGGCTGCTATGGTTCCCTAGCCTTTGGTGAGTTCCTCAGAAAGCTCTGCTGGAAGCACTTTAGAAAAACCTGTCTCTTCTTCCTCTGGAAGCTGCTTTTAAGGTGAGGCTCTTACCTTTGTTCCTTGCCTGAGCCATGGACTGACTTCCTGGCTTCACCTCAGACCTGCCTCATTTCTGTGGATTTACCTGGAGAGTGGCTGACCCTGGATGCTATCTTTGGACCTGATATGTATCTGGACTTGCTGACTCATGTTCCTAGCCTGAACTTGGACCTGCTTCATCACTGTGAGCTTGTCTGGACATCTGGATTGTCAGTTGAGCCTGGCTTCCATGACTTAGCCTTTCCTGCTCCCTGGCTGGGGGTGGTGGGACAGGCCATAGCTAGTGAAACCCTGTCCTGCCAGCCAAGAGAGACTCCCAGATCCTGGCTACCATACCCTTAGGAAGTCATCTGTCCTTGCTACACTCCTGACCAGAGCTAAAGCACTGATGTAAATGCACCAAATGTGGATGATAGTTGAGCACTAGGACTTTTTTCCCTGGAACAGACCAGAGTATGGAGGTATCATACACAGTTTATCCCATCAAGCACTTGCTTGGCAGCCAGCTCAGTGAACAGAAATTGTGAATCATGCTACCCAAAGGTGGGAGAAGTGATGCTGTTGCCATATTTCCTGAATTCCAGCATTTGAGCCTACAGGAAGGGCAAAAAGTCTTTTCCCACATCCAAATTTGACCTTATGGTTCATAAATTAGCTCTGGTGCTTTTGATCATGTTAGGGACATGCAACTGCCCTGAAGAGGACAGGAATTCCAGAACAGACCACTACACTGGAAAGGAGAGTGTGGGTAGCTGAGCTACATGAAGAGGATTTGCCTTCAGATTAGTGTAAAAAATAGGTAGACATTATAATACTGTATGGTGCTCATCATATTGCATGATGGCCATAAGAGTGGTTGAATACACACCTGGTGTGTTGCAGGTGATGATAAAAAATGAGCATCATCTGTTGCTGTGTAAACTTCTGTATCAGAGTATATCCCAAGTGCTGCTGCTCCTTCAGTGCCTGTGGGTACAACCTATGCACATGGGATTGGGATCACATTGGGAAGAACCCATCCATGTTGGATCACGTGGGAAACAACCTGTCCACATGGGATCATATTCTGTGATGGCATTTTGTGAGTGAGGGAATGCTTGTCTCTAACTACAAAGAAAGAAAGGTCTGTCTGGAAAAATTCTTTCAAAGACAATCAGAGTGTGGAGATGATGGTATATATAATTTTATATTATGGGATGTAAATTACACTACATCTGTATATACCAGCTACACTATCAAGTGTAGTTCTGCTTGATTTTTGCAGAATATAAAGGATAGAATAAATAACAGTAAAAGGTAAGCAAGAAATCTCCACTTTCCCCCCCCCCCCAAATAAATCATTAATATATTAATCTATTCTGTCTGAAAGAATATTAATTAGGTGAGACTAACTAGAAAATATAAAGGTTTGAGTCTAAAATTTAAAAGTTACAGACCTTCCTGTTGCTTATTTTAATGACTCTCAGCAGGCTGGATGACTGCAATTTAAAAACAAACAGAACAGACAGAATGAATCCTGTCTGTCTTCAAGGGCAATGAGCCTTAAAACAAGGGCAGTTTAAGATATAAAAGTGATGCTTATTCAGACAGTATTGCAGGGAAGAAAAAGTTGATCTTTCAGGATCATTTTCTTAGAGTCAGTGATTCTTTGTTTACAGACCTGATGGCAGTGCGATGAAATGCTGCAGAAAAGCTTTTAGTAAATATTAATCTGCATTTTTAGCACAGTAGTGTCCACTGCTGGACAAAATTGTTTTCAAGAATTCTATAAAAATATTTTTTTACTGGCAGAAACAGTTCAAGTTAAGGGAATATGGGAGATAATTCATAGAAAGTGAATCTTCAATTTCATAATCACAGGAATACTCTCTGGAAGCATAATTCCAGGAGTTGCATTCATCCACCCAGACACTGAGTCAACTGTTTTGCAATTCAGCCATTAAAAATAGTTCACAAACAAGCCAAAAGTATTTAAAGTAATCACAGAATGAACATATAATCGGTCTCACCATATTCTTCCTTTGACTGATCCACAGGCAGTAAAAAAAGATCATTTCACTTTGTTTTGTTCCTAAGTACTTATTCCTGATAAAATTAATCCAAAAAATCTTCATATAGATCACATAACAAAACTGTAAAGCAGCTATTCCTTAAGGCTGAGAGAAGGTCTAAAAAATCCTTTTCTTTCTTATAAATTATCAAAGCCTACAGAATAGCATCTTTCCTAGAAAAAAATAGAGAAAGTGTCCATCTCAAAGTACCTTTAGGCTTTTATACCAATAAACTGTGTGGGTCTACAATCATTTTCTGTCCCTGAGGTGTAGCATCATTCACAGGCAGATAACTCAGCTCTTCCCACTACCCCCCAAAAAACAATGTGTCCTTGTCAAGAATGCCTAAAGAAAGTGTCCCTCAGCTGCACCATCCTTTGATACATCCACTGGCATTTCGGGGATAGTGCTCCTCTGCACAGGCCTAAAGCCATGCCAGGGACCATGCTAGCAACTAGACAGTAGAACCAAGAGAGAGTATGAACAATGTCCTGGCCCTGTTTAGCTCACTAGGAAAGTCCCAGACAGACAGAAGACTCCCCAGATCTAATCTGACACCCACTGAAGGCAATGGAAGAAGTGACGTCGATGCCAGTGCTAGGTAGGTGAAGCATGCCCAGTGTAAACTCTGTGCTGCTCCCCTTGCTGTGGGTAGCTGAGGTGACCTTTCTAAGTCTGCAGCAGAGCAAGAGACCCTAGGTAAATCATAACTTTGATCCCTGAGCTATCTCCATCCTAAAGGTCTGGTTTATGTCTTTTCAGCAATAAATGTCTTGCTCAAGTTGTTTATTGTTTTCCTCCTAGCAACAATAGCTTCTCAGCCACATAAAAGCCTCAGCAGCTAATTAGCACAAGGCAGTAAGCCAAACAGCGCTTACCTGCTCTTTGTGCCTCAATTCTTTCCCCGCTGAACACGAAAGTGAGAAGAACCAGGAGATGGGGCACACGACATCTTCCCGTAATGGACATAGCCGTATCTCCTTCCTCACATCAGCCTGTCTTCTCTCCGTGGTAAGAAGCTCACTAGAAATCCAATCCGTAGCCTAGAAAGGAAAGTAAAGAACAAGTGTTATCTCATAGAAACTCAAACAGCAGTAATGACGCAAGTCACGGGAGCAATGTTTTGGAGATTTGTCTCTTCTGCCCATCATTTTACTTGACTAGATGCAAACTGCTCAGACAAAGAGGCAGAAGTTCACCTACTTTTCAAAAACTATAGTCTTTCACTGGCCTTATTCAGTCTGCAGCAGCCTGAATGGAAACTAGAGAGAGATTACCAGATTATTATACTTTAATTGAGCCCACTGCCAACTACACAATCAATGCACTGGAGTGGAAACCATTCTTGACCTGGCCCTCCCACGCATTCATCATTAGGAGATACACAACACAGAGCCGAGATACAAACCACTGCAAATCGCACACAACCGGTTGCCACTTCACCCATTTCTGCTTTCAGTTCCAGAGCCTCAGAAATGACAAACGTTAAAAATACATGGCTGTTTTCATATTATGTACTTGTTGCCATCAGTCCTTCTCTATTGGAATAAATTCAGCAGCTTCAAAACAGATCTTTCAATTATTTAGTTTAAAGAAGTGGAAAAGCTCAGGTGAATGATCTTCAGTTTAAGGGCATTGGTTTGAGTTTACCTTAACTGAAGCCACTGAAGTCAGTCAGTACTGTAACAAGCTAGGCAAAGTCCCTGGGCTGTTAAAAGTGTAGCTGTGTTTTCTAACACTAGATGAAATTTAAAAAAAAAAAAAAAAAAAAACCAAAAACAAAAAACCAAACCCAAAATAAATCATTATTGACTTATTGCTGTTTTTTTATTATTTTTTATGAGATCATAAAATCATTGCAGTTCTACCTACTGTATACACATACACAGAGAAAATAGTTTCCACTCTGTACCTCCTACTGCCTAGGGAATCATTTTGGAAAACTTTCTCCCAGCTCCTGAATCTATCTTTTCCTTCTTAATGCAGAGATTTCTTTGTCCATTTTCTTCAGGAATTTCTGTTTCTTCTGTCTTTGAACGTGCACATCAGCTTCTTGCTGTTGATATCCAGGTAAAAGAGGCATGAAGGGAACACTGTATATTTTAGATCATTGCTGCAGGGTGATTAAGCTTTCTAGGATATTTATTTTCAAAGCAATAGTGTTCTTTGGGAATAACAGACAAAAAGAATGGTGGTGTCAGCATTTGTTCAACCGATCTTGATCAGTCAAATGTTGGGCCTATCTCTACCATTGTATCTCATAAATAAAGTGCATGTCATGTTAGTTTAGGAAATAAAAGAGAGGAAAATCTTATGTAGTTGCCTAGACATCTCTGTAAATCCTTATTCCTAGGACAAAATACAAGCTCCTACATTTTCAAAAGCCTTCATCATATGCAGACAAGGAGAAAAGAAATATATCTAATAGACCCTGCAAATAAAATTTGGAAGTATTCGCCAGCAGTGGAACATAAATTCAAGAAAAAACTAAAAAAAAAAAAAAAAAGCAAACCACCCAAACAACAAACAAAATGAGAAAATTTCATGCTTTTTCAAGTACCAACCCTAAATCCAGAGGGCACAAGCAGGTGCTGTAGTTTACACCTTAACCAGACGGTGTCCCTACGAGACAGCGAGGTGCTCCGGTTTCAGCGAGCTGGAAAAGGTTGCAGGGTAAAAAGGGCATGAAAATATCACCGTGCCCTACAGTCGTTAGAATTGCCTTTTAAATAAGTACATTACTGAAATACCAATCAGGCAGCCGCCTGCAGAGGGATCAGGACAAGCATTACCTAAAATAGCTATGGGAGGCTTCTGCCCTGGGTTTTTTCTCCCGTGTATTTTTTTAGGAAATGTTGTTTTCTAGCACTGATGATGGGAGATCAGGTTAGTTGTGGCAGCGAGAGATGGGAAACCAGATCTGCCATGCGGCGTTTTACACTTCCAATGCTGAGAGCTCAAAACGTCTTTTCTCTGTGTCTGGGCTTGCACGGCTGTGAAGTTTTATAAATACACTATTAAAAACAGTCTTTGCCAGCTGCTAACCCACATGAGGCCAGGATAAAAGGAGCAGAGCAGCAGCTAGTGTCAGTCAGTATGACGGCGGAGGGACAGACTGACACTGGCTCGACAGGCTGTGGATGTGGCATGACGGGGAGCTTGGTGGACGTGGCTCTCTGGGTACACGCACGACTTCTGCCTCAGCAGAACTACCTACATCACCAGGTTCAAAAGCTATGTCTCAAAGGTGACATTCCTCTCCACTCTTTGCCAAAACCATTCAAGAGCTCATTGCTGAGTTATGAATGCTGAAAGGTGTCTCAGAACTGTTATTTAGGCTAAAAGTTGTGGAAAAAAAAAACCAAATCAAATCAGAACATCTGCTTAAAATCTATAATCATAACCTGTGGTGGCTTTAATACACATTTGTGGTTCAAGATTATTCTTGCATTCAGGCCAATATACATAATTTTATACATTTTTATAGCATGAAGAATTGAACCAAGTCTCTTAACTTCCAACTGCTTTACACATGGATATATCAGTGAGAGAAAATTGCCCCATTCACATCAACAGGACTCATATCATGTCAAGGAAGTACGTATTAGAAGAAAGGTTGGAGATAAAGCATTTTTAGTGATGGGTTTTCCACACCAGTTTCTTTCCCACCTCAGTATGTCACTGTGAAACCAAGCCCAGTTTGAGATTACAGTATCTGATCAACATTTATTTCCCCTTTCAGGAAAAAGGGTCAAAAAAGGAGCCAAAAGTGGGATAGTTTAGGCTTCAGAGTCAACCAAGAATAAGAAACTGTTTAGTTGACCCTATTTCCAAATAGCCAACGTGGATTTTTTTTAATTACTATTATTTTTTAGTTCAGCCTATCAAGTGGGAATAATTTTACTCAAAGTGGCCTAAATCAATGTACATCCTTTAAAAATACCTCTTTTTCTTTTTATCTCACAAACATAATTTAGGGATCCATTTGTGACACATTTTGACATATTAAGTGATACTGCAAAAAGAACTAACAACTCCTATGACATCCAAGTTTATTACCAAACTGTGGACTCTATGTCTGAGGCCCTTTTTTAATAGTTCAATAGGAAAAAAAGAGGTGAATAATTCTGGCTATATACAAAGATGATGTGGGAATGGCATCCAGGCTGAGAAGTACGCAAGTAAATGTTAAAGTGAGCTCTCTACATTTAAAATACAGGCACAGTACTAAACTATTCACACTGCCTCACAGCTGAACAAACAATATGCAGAAGATAGACACAAGCTCTATATAACCTTCAGCTTCGGTATGGCTTTTTCAAGGGGGTTGGTATAGAGTTTTAGATCAGTAAACATCCATGGTAAGGCCTCTCTACGTTTAAACAATAGATAAATACTCTTTGGGAAATGTGTGCTCATAAAAAGCAACAAAAAAAAAGCTGAAGGAGCACTGGGTCTTCTCATCTCAAACATATTTTAATATTTTGCTCACTGTTGGGCTTCCCTTGCACGCCTACATTTTAAGGGATGCTGCTTTGTCTTCTTGAGCTTTATCCCTTGAGGCTGGGAACAGCGCTAGGACTCTGCTTTCCAAAGAATCACATATATACCCAGAATGGAATGGCATAGCTGGGCTGCATTTTATCATGGGGTTTATTCGTGACTGAACCAAAGTCAAAGAATTTTCTGACATCACTTTATTTAGAAAATGAAACTCCTGTCCATTGCAAATAAGACTATGGGAGTTTTTTATGCTGCTCTCTCTGTCTTTGTCCTGCCAGAGCCTGATCCTGAAGGGACATATAGTGACTTTGTTCTAAACTTGTTTCTCAGATAATGCAGTCCACTATTTTAATTCAGGGGACAAGGAGGAAAAACTTGTATGAAAAAAATAGAAGCAAAACTGTTTGTTTAGAAAGGGTATCTTGAAAAAGTAAAGGGAAAAGAAGGGGCAAATACAAAGAATGTGGCAGAGAAATAAACTTCATGGCATTTCTTGGACAAGCAATTTAAGTACAAGCACTGGATATTCTCTATCTTGGCCTCTTCAGAGACTGCTCTTCTGTCCTGGTTTAAGAGATGTCACCAACAGCAAAAACCACATGAGTTAGAGACGGAAAAAAACAGTACACTTTCTGTAATCTCCTTCATCCTTCAGAGGAGTGATTCAGTCACAAATATTAATAAAACAAAACAAAACTGAAGTCAATAGTAGGATGAGCATTTTAGGAGCGTGGTTTAATAAAAATGCTTCTACCTCATGCAAGCAAATGTTCAAAGACCCTACAGAGACAGTAGAAAGATAAGTGATTCAAGGCTGAATCTAAAAAGCATGTTCAGTTATGGACTTTAGTCTGCTTGTTAACATTTCTGAGCTTTTACTTACATTTTACTAAACTATGCCACCGAACTGTTCATCTTACTGTTAAATTAAAGGGGGGCTGATACAATTATTGTACTTAATTTCATCCATTCATCTGCTGCCACCGAACATCACTGTATGCCATAAAATGATCTAACTATGCTGGCATTCATAATGTGATTTTAAATGTCATTGGTATGCTCCTCTGAAGAAGAGGTTAACCTGGGGTAAAAAAGACAGTATCCAATTATACAGCTTTTCACACACACACAAAAAAAAAAAAAAAAAAAAAAAAAAAAGAAAAACAAAACAAACAAAGAAAAAAAAAAAACAACCAAAAAAAAACACAAAAAAACAGCAGAACACTAATATACCTGACATCTTAGTAGAGTCAGCTTGTTGATCATACCTCTTCCAACTACTGAACTAAGCAATTTAATTACCTAAATTATTGCCAATATGAGCAGGAAGCCATCTATATAAAAGAGAGATGGGAATTTCTTTGCCCTGATCAGCCCATGCGGTCATATATCTTTCTTCAATGCTTTTTAAAGAAATTATCCTATGGCATTTCTGGAAGATATGCATCTTCCCAGGCCTGATCCAAAGCCAACTGTAGTTCATGAAAAGAGGACCATTGATTTCAGTGGGCATTATTTCAAAACCCGTATGAATAATAGAGCAGAAAATTCTCTGCTAACACCAGAGTTGTTGCTGAGATATTTTGTTCAAATACAACTGATCCAAAGTCAACTAAAATCAAGGAGGAGGCTGTCTGCAGCTCCACAGGATGCTGGATGGGGACATTCAAGCACCCTGATAGTGAACAGCTCTCCAATGTCTGCTTTAAGTGCTGGCAAGGCTGCAGGGGTTGAGACATCTCTTCTTTTGAAATACCACGTCTCAAGAGAAACTTCTAATCCAAGCCCTAATAAAACAGTCATATGCAGAGAGATAGTTAGCATGAATGCTAGCCAAAGAGATCTGTCAGCTTTATAGGAGATGAAACAGGGTGGTGGGAAAGATCAGCAAACCATACAAAACCATCGGTTTGCCTTAGCTGAACTCTATTACTGCCCTGAAATACCTGGTGCTGGAACTACCAGAGGCCATGAATGATTAATATTGATGCAATTGCAAACAAATTTGATTTTGCAAGAAATAAAGTCCCTACTGAAACATTAGGAAGGGAAAAATAATAAATAGCCGTTTTCTAAGTGACAGGTGTCTGTCCAGGAGACAGAACAAGACAGGAATGAAATGGGAAAAAATATCATACAGAGGTGTGTAATGAAGAGTCTCAGGGGGCCATGAAGCATACTCCAAGGGGGACTGGATTAACTCAGCATGGGAATTTCCTAACTTCTGTGTGCTCCACTTTGCAGCCTTAGTAACATTCTCTTAACCTCTGTGGTGTTGCAAGTGCACACACAAGAAAACCTGAGAGAAGGTCAGAACTAGAATTCAGCCACTCCTGACTCCTTAACCTATGCTTGGATCATGCACCTCTTAAGTTGACCCCTTTGTAAATGCATGTACCACAGGCGCTTTAAAACAAACTCTTACTGGTTGCCTGCCAAATCGCTACAATTCTAAAATACCCTAGCTGCTAGATGAGGACTTTGCAATGTATTTTTGCCTACTGCAGTCACACAGTGTCTGCAGGCTAAAATCTTGATGCAATACCCCCAAGTATAACTTTTCAGTGATTTGTCCAGGGGAAGTAAATCCAGATTTAAATTGTGCTCTTTCATGTCAGTCTTACAAATCTTTATGCTGATCGGCTAAGAAAACACCAAACTAACCTCCAATAAAAAGTCTCTGTGATAGAATCTCCCAAATCCAACAGTCTGTGGTTAGGGTACTACCAAATCCAGACCACCATCCCCAAATTAATTTTGTTACCCTTCCTATAAATAGGCTGCACTCACATGGTGGGACCAGTTGCATGCTTTGTCTACATCCTGGTTCCCTGAAGAGAAAAGACATAGGTGTACTCTGTCCTGCAGCATCCATTCTGCTGTGCCTGGGAGAACAGATGCCACAAAGTGATGCTCCAAAGGTTTTGGATGTGGCCAAATGACTAAAGCAAGTCTTAAGGGGATGACACAGAGTGCAACTGTCTCTCAGTCTCCTGACATAACTTACTAGGAGTTAGAAACAAGCTACATCCCTTGCTAGTGCGGAAAAAAAGCATATTCAAGCGATGTTTGAGAAAGTTATACCCAGCAGTTCTTTGTCATCATCAACCAGTCTGTAAGGAAAATCCATACTGCACCATATGAACATGTGTTTATTGACCAGCCAAGTGGTAATCCTGCCTCACTTCAGCTAATAAGGAGTTTGAATTTCAAAATAAATTCTACATCTCAAACACTGGCTCTGTATAAAACATTACTGCACAAGCATTTTAACCTGACTGAAATAATTATGAAGGAAAAGACTTGCAGGAAATGTCTCAGAGTGTATGTGAGGTCCAAAGGATTAGGAGATCTGATAAGGGGAAGCTTTGCCTATCTGATTTGGGAAAACAATGCATGGAAAGCAGGGTTTGCCCAAGAATCAGGTGCTAGCACCTGTAGTGCTCATACTGACAACTTCTTTCCCCAGGTTTATTTACTAGCTGGCTAAACCAGGAAGAATATCTTGAAGTTAAAACTGAAGCATTTGTTCGATACTTCTAGATGCCTTTTTCTTTACAGTGAAGTAGCTTCTCAGTGCTGCATTTTATTTGAATCTATTTTTTCCCCATAATTTTTATTTACTTTCCTTTGGAAAGCACTAGCCTGAACCTCTTTAGCATGGACCAGGAAAATAGGAATAGAACAGGAGACTCAGAGGTCAGTTAACTTGTCAAAATCTTATTTGGGAGCTATCCTCTCCTACCCCCCAAATATCCCCAAATATATAATCTGAGTCACATAGATTACAAGTGATTTACATGGCACATTAGTACATATTATGCCTCTACAGTGGCTCATCCATTGGGGCGCAAATGGCGCAAATGTATTTGAATCCTGTGGATATTAATACAATAAAATTATTAGATACATAATAATTTATAAATGGTGATGGACTTACTAGGGGCGAATACACACTCCAAACTACACGTCTCAATACCAGTGGCACAGCTCACCCATCCCAATAATGATTCTATCGCATCTTGTTCAAGTTAAAAAACTTTGTCCATACTCCCTTGCCGGCTTCTTTTAAACTTAACACAACTCTAAAATGTCTCTCGTGTTCCCTGAAGCAGGGTTTGCAGCATACATGTCCTAGAAGTGGAAGGTCCACCACCTACATGTAATACAAGGCACACTGGATATTTAGGGTAATAGATAACTTTATTCACTGGTCTTCATGCTGGCTATACGATGTCTAGATTAATGAGGAGTGAGAAAGCAAGACAAAGATCAAAATGATGTCCACAGAGGAAGAAAACAGTTCAAACTGTAGAAATATATAATTTGCTGTGGAGTGGAAAATCATGATTTGTCCCCAGTACTACATGCTCAGACTGTCCTTAATGCTGTATATGCCGTGCATGTTGATTTAGTAGAGGGTCGCAGAACACCAGTCCTGTATAGGGAAAGAGCTACAAATCCCATTTCTTCTCAAGCAGAGGCAGAGCTGTTCCAACCCACATTAACTATTAGGAAGAAGCCTTTAACAGTAAGCCCCTCAAGGCTATTCAATATGAGTGCACTCTATGCTTACAGGGCCCATTTCCTGCTTTTTATATCCTCATGGAAGTTCTTCCAGCTCTTGGAATGAAACCTAATATTTTCTTTTTTAGTACAGTAGAGGATTATGTCAGTATAAAGGCCCATATGTCATGGCTTTATATAGTCAGCTAGAAGAGCTGGAGCAAGGAATAGGGATGGGGTAACAGCCTAAATCTGGAAAATGGGCAACATACTTTCTAACAAAGAGAAGCCTGGCGAATGCATTTCCCTGAACTCTTACTGGGGCCAGTTCAAGGAATAATTATTTTGGATTCCTTGCCCTATGTCTTATGATAATGGCTTGGATAAGGATTGCCAGAATACCTACAAACTCCAGAATTGAGTTCATATCTATTATCTGCCACTCTCAGGGTTGTTAACAGAGCTATGCTAATTTGAAATGTACAACACACTCACTCATCACTTCCCCAACACTTCTGCTGAAGTGTCCAGAGGAGAGAAAACTTCCCAAAGACAGGAACACCAATGCCTCCTCCTACTTGAACTATGTGGATGAATTTTTCCTCCACGTGTTCCAACAAGTTGAAGGCCACCTAATGTCATGAAAGTTTGCTCAGAAACAACAATTACATTTGATTAAGAGATTTAGTATTGCAGATACTTTCCATGTTCTAATTTCCATGGTCCTGGGCTTTGTAATGAAACCCAGAACTCTATTGTGGACACCAACACACCAGCAAAAGTGAAAGATCTGTGAAGAAAGGCCATGAAAACAAGACATATCTGTTGCTACTTGGGGAGGTGCAGATAGCAGGCTTACATCCTCAGCCTTGCCCCTTTCTGAAGCTTTCACTCTTTACTCAGCACTTACATGAGGCATTGTCTCCTGTGTGGTATCCACTGTCTGAAATCCACCCAAGCTAAATATCTCTATGCTCTTGCCTACTGAGAACAAGCATTGCCACTTCTCTTTTAAAATACTAAAATGAAAAAGGACAGCTAAGCTGATACAGGCAGTTTGCAAGCAACCCTCTCCCACCAGGTATTCTAGAAAAAGGCTATTCTTTTCCTCCTTGTTGCAGCAGGCCTCCAGGGTAGAAAAAAATTCACAGTTAGTTGACATTGCAACATGGCAACAAAGCATTCTGGGAACTGACCTGAAACACAAAGTGGGACTGGAACCCACCCAGGATTGTTGCTTTTATTTCTTATAATTGCATAACTCAAATAACTTAAGTCAAAGGCAATTCTGGGAAGACCCAACAACAGAACTGTAGGGCTAGACACGTTAACCAGTTTAGATGCCTGCAGAGTGGGGTAAGGGTGTGTGGAGGATTTGAGACTGAAAATCTTGGAAACGAGTGTCTCAAATCTATTTTGGCTCTAACATCAAATGTTTCTCTCTCCCATGAAAGGATCTAGGGCTAGGAGGAGAGAGGTCTCATCTTCTCTGATCATAGAGGTTTGCATTGTGGGTTTCCTCACCATCAACATAGACTCCTTTAAAATAAGACAAGTAAGAGAAAGAAACAGCACAGCCTTAATGCAGCACCAGCTTTGAGTGAAGACAAGTTGGATAGTACATCCTTGATGCTTCAGCCAGCTCTGCTCAGCACCATGGCCACCACCAACATAGGACTATAAGGTAAGAGGAACACAGAGAAGTCAAGCAGAAGCAGTTTAACCAGTGTCGCAGAGATCCTAAGTTCAAGACTGAGATAAAACACACTTTACTCCTCTCAATTTCTGAATGCAACACACAGGAAATCACTGCCTGTGAATCCTTCTGTGAACTTGCTGTGATCCTGGCAGCGGAAGACTTGCAGCAAAGTTCTGCCTTGTCACTTTTCTTGGCATTGTTTCTTCCAGGGCTGTGAGTAAGATGGAAAAGATGAAGCTGATGAAGAAGACACTTAAAAGAAGGACAGCAAATAAGGGTCTGAAAGCTGTAAATTAAACAGAAAAAATATGTAGCCAGAGAAAACATGTAAACTACCCCTATTTTCTACCAGGAAGGGCTCTCATCTCCACTGTCATTCACATAGAAAGGAAAAGAAACCAAAAGTTGTGCTCTATGGCCCATACACAGCTCCCACACCAGGCAACTGACAGACGTGGGAAGCCTATCACTTAGTAGCTGATAAGAATTGTCACGACCAGCTACCCCTGCACAGCAGCTGGGTCTACCTGTCTGTGCTTAAAGTGAGGGGTGGGACAGTGTCAGGTCAATACTCCTGACATTGTCTAGAAGGATTTTGAACCATCTCACCCCATCCCATCCCCTCCACTCTACTTCCTTCCTTTTAATTCTTCCCACAAGTCTCAGACAGCAGCAGTCACTCTGATGTGGGAAAGAGAAAGCAGAAAGGAAGAGGGACATGAAAGAAATAAGGGAGTATAAGGAATGAGATGGGTGAAACATGGAACAATAAACTCGGGTCTTCCTAACATTCTCATTTTTTCATATCTTAAATTTTCATAATTAACTGTAAGAGGAAGTGTGATAGCAAGTTGTCTCAAAAAGACCTGAAACTTAAAAATTTACTTGATTCATTAATATCCTGAAATTATACCTTAAAAGAAGAAAAATCTATTGAGTAGGCAATAATAGATATCAAAGATTTTATCTGATAGTTGGAGGGAGGATATTTTCAAATAGATAAAGACTCAAAAGTTCTCGAAGTTCCCTTTACTTCCAAAACTGGTGACAACCTTGCAGACTGAATTGTTATCTCAGGAACAGGGTATTAATCTTTAGGTATAGGTCTTCTATGCTACTATATCTGTATCCATCTGCTCTGTTCAGGTAGATGGCCAAGGGCTGTGTGATGACATCAGGGAAGCAGTATTTCCTTGAAAACAGAGACAACTGAAAATGAGAACGCCAGGATCAGATGGCAGGATATACAGTAGTTACCAGGAAAATAATAGCAAATGTAAAAATGGAAACGTTGGTGGAGGAGAAAAGGACATGGAAAAATTGTAGAAATGGAAAAGATACCCACTTAGACAGCAGTACTCGAATTTAAATCAAATTACATCTGTGCCTTTCTGGGTTTTGAAGATGAATTTAAGATACTTTCTCACACTAGGCTATTTCCTAAAACATTGCAGTGCTTTGGTTGGGAATCATTTAAGTTTGGATTGTAGGTGTCTACCTGACTTTGTATGTGGTTTTATCCCTGAGCTCCTCAGGATGGGTCCCCTTTCCAGATCATGGAGAAAAAAAAAGAAAAAAAATAAAAAAAAAAAAAAAAAAAAAAAAAAAAAAAAGAAAAAAAATCCATAGCTAGATTGATTTTATCTCTTTCCAAGGAGCACGAGTGAAATACATGAACTACTCACAAGAAGTGCTTATTTTCCCAGATACAATAAAAGAAGCCTAGACAAACAGCTAAGATATAGTATAATATGGATATTTCAACAGATGTCTGTCTGGTCAAGGTGACATAAGAAAGCCAAAAGCAGCAACAGCTAGCAGATGGTAATGGTAATAACAGGAAACTTTAGCAATACCAGAGGCAGAAGGTGAAAAGACTTGCGTATAAAGTCTTTGTCTAATGGGGAACAGAAGCAGCACATCTAGATTTCTAAACTGATATCCCTTCCTGAATTATGAAATTGTCTTAGAAAAGCAGGTTTGGCTAGAAGGACCAAAATGGAGTTAGGAAAAGCAATGTCTTTTTGAACTTTTACACTAGTTTACATAAAGAAAGCTTAAAAACATCCTGCGCAGGATTTAGTCCCTTTTCTGGGTGAATTATAATGGATATGGGAACTAAAACTATGGTGCATTCATGGAATCCTGGATTCCTTAAAGGGTTAAGCTTCAGTCTGAGTTTTCTGTATCCATAAACTGCATTGGATGAAGTCAGCCCTGATGTTCAACTGTCTTAAATGCCCATGAGTAAAGCTTTGCTCTCACTGATTCTGCAAGTAGGCTCAGCAACCTGGAGGCCTGAAGACAGTCCTAGGCAGTAAAATAAAGGTTACAAAAAGGCACTGAGTACCTTGGCCTTTTCTACATCTTTTTTGTCACAAGATTTCCTGCCCATTGATCAGCAAGCAGGTGTTTTTCTTCTCTTTCCTTCTGATGCCAAGGAAAATGCCAAAGTACTAATACACCACCATGATGGGCAGAGATGCACATGAATTTCCTCCATATACAGATAAACAAATATTTCAAACACAGTTGTTCTCTGAAGAGTGACTGTTTTAATCTATCTGTTGCCAATTAAAAAAAAAAAAATACTACATGATCATGTTTGTTTTGCTGTTTTGTCTCTGTTAGCAAGACTAGCAGCTTATTCTTTGTTAGTTAAAAACAGATGTTGTAACTCTTGTTTTTCATGTATACATATAAGACCTAATTTAATGTATGAAAGTTTTTCATATTCATGATGATATATTCAGGGAACAACTCCTATTTATAGATTATTACAGATGAAAGGGACTATTAGATACAGTCTGACCTTCCAGCCAACCTTAATCCAAAATTATTCTTAATAATACCAGTATTTCAGCTATACCTTGTACAAAAGTTGCTGTACTTTCCCTGCTCTAGAGAGCCATCAGTCTTGATTTATGAGACAGAATATTCCCACACCAGAAAGGAAGTTGTTCAAGTGCTCAGTTACCATCTCCTGATGTACTCTATCTCTAGAATTAATGCATTCATCTTCTGCTTGCAGTGTCATGTTTTAATCTGAAACCTTCCCCTGGCTTCTAGGGTCCAGAAGGAGTTGCCAGGCTGGTGGTTAATGATTAAATAATTTGAATTTTTTCCCTCCTAATGTAAACATGAAAGTCCACAATGCTATTAGCTATTCCTTAGCCTAAAAAGAACCCCAAGAAGACAAATAAATAAGACATGAAATAACACAGTAGCTCAGCTACATTAGCAGTGCTTCATTTGTGCAATAAAGAAAAAAAAAAATATCTATCAAGATCAACATAGCACCTCGCCTTTTTCTACTCTCTCCAGAAACTTTAAATACTGCTGCTGCTTACCAGTGGCAACTTAAATGTTTTAGGATAAAACCCAAAGACAAGATGACGCTGAATCCTCAGACTAATAAAAACTATGCATTTGTGTACAACTAAACAGTAAGTACTTCAAGAAGTTCTCCATAAAACCCTGCTGGTATCTATAGCAACTGCATTCACTGTATTTTTACTAGAAAACATTTTTTAAAGCTATTTAAGAAAGTAGATTTTTCAGCCATTATTTACGTATTTAACTTCCAGTCCTTTCAATGCAATTATGCTCTCCATTCAGCTTGCACCCTTCTGCTTCTACTTGGCATGCATGGCATGTGAGTTGCTAGGGTGACTCCCAAATTCGGGGAAGGAATTTTCTCTCCAAAATTCAGTAGGCTTACATCTAAACTGCTGAACTGTGGCTTTCATTTCCAGTGAAATGCCATGCCGACACAAACACTTATATCTCTCAGGCAAATCGGACATCCAAGGAGAATTACACTTAAAGCAATAACTGGTCTAAACCCCAAAACACTATAAAAGGGATGGGGAAATAAATAATCTTTAAGAAACCTAAATTGTTAGATCTGGAAAAATATTTGCTGTATCAGAATTCTGGTCTTATTACATTTACCTACTAGCAAGCGCTGTAGAGCAACAAAACTGCAACACTACTGGGGATATGACAGCTTTGGAGAGCCAATATATTTAGTTCATGTTACATAAATTATGTCTTTCCATGGCATGGTGTTCTCTATATGGTTGGTGTTATACAGTACAATAGCCATGTTTGACATGCATCTGTTGAAAGGGATTTTTTCCCCCCTTGAAATAGCTATGGGAGACCAGATGAGAGCGTTGCTGGTTTCCCCTATTTCAGTCAATGAGCAGAAGACTGCTGTGGGCTTAACTCTTCTCTCTGGTGCTCCCATGTGCACAACCAATAACTGACTCTCGAGTCTGAGAGACGAGTATACTAGCACTTCACATTTGTTCTCCCCTTCAAGAAGACAGAATTTTATTTCCCTCTGAGGTGCACAAAACAGAGAAGAAACTGAAAGCACAATGCAGGTCTCCAGTCTTGACGCAGACCTGCCACTTCTGAAGTCTGTGGAAAAATGTTTGTCAGAGCAACCTGCAAAGTATATCCACTCTCGTATCCCCCAAGTCTCTTCTCACTGACAATGGACTGCTTCTTGTTTTCCACACCACTACATTAGTTTGACATATTGATTCATTTATTTACATGTAGCAGCTTGTCTAACTTGTCTGTGACTTTACTAATTATGAAGAATTCACCATGAAAAACAGATCAAAACCCACAAAAAAATCCTTCATAGCATACTAGGAGATTTCTTCTAAAAGAAGTCTTTGGGATGCTTTTTATAAAAGCTAGTCCATTATTTTTATAAAACATTCAGTTATATCCACATAAATGCCACTGGATACCCATGAAACCAGCATTTTCCCTGGTTTTGCATACTTCATAGGTGAAACCCTTGTGAGGTTGAATGCATTAAAAGACAAAAAACCCAATGTTAATAGCTATAATACAAGTTCCAGTATTAAGACTTTTGATGTCCACCTTAAGCTAGAACAAGGATAGCTGCAATTCAGTGTAAAAGAAATGCTAATTCTTCTGTCATATATTGCTGTGATGTTATCATCAATGTTATTCAACATTCCAATATACATATTAAAGCATTATGACACCTGGAAAATATTCACAAGTTGTCATCTTGTTCCTAATAACATCCCAGGGGAAAAAAGACTTCTTCCCCACATACCAATGTACAAAACTGTCAGCTTTATGATTCCTGCCTATGCATTACACAAGGCGGATTCAGTTTCACTGGCAACAATTCAACCACAGGAAAGTCAGGACAATGGAATGACTTCAAAGGAACATGAATTATTAGAAAGATCATGCAAGAGCATGTTAAGTATTTCAGTTTTATCGGATTCCAAATAGCAGGAATCAATTATTTTTTTGTAGCAGCAAATCTGGTATCTCAGTGCCTGGCTCCATCCTGATGTGCAGCTGCAACTCTATGTATTAGTGTAAATCAAAAAGAAAAACTGAAAAGAAAATCAACAACAAAAAAACCCCAAGCCCCAGTGGAATGACACAAGTGCTAAGTATGAATAAAACCACATAGACCCTGATGCTGAGGCTGACCCACCTTTCTGCAGAGGACAAGCTCTTAAAATAAGTATGCTACTAAAGCATTTAAATCCATTCAACAGTTACTCTTAAGATGACTATTCTACTTAATGAGAGACTTCTCTTCAACCACAAGTTATAAATAGGAGCATTGCCTTTGCATAGCAAAAATCTCACAGCGAAGTGAATATTTCTAGAGGAAATGCAGAGATTTAATCTAAGAGTGGATTATATTATCCTGTTTCTCATCTTAGGAAAAGAATGAGAGGAAGGCAAACTATTTTTCCCACCATGTGGCTCTCAGCCATGTTAAGACCTACCTTATTTCTGAGCTCTGTCCTGTGGCAGAGAAATGTCCTTGCAGGCTACAGCCCTGCAAGTAAACAGGCAGGGATGGGCAGGATGTGGGCAGAACTTGGGATCTACTCTACCCCTCCCAGGGACCAAAGTAGCCTCGCAGCCACCACAAATGCCAAAGAGAAGGATGGTGACGAAGGGCTATCCTTGCTGCCATGCCTTCCACGATTACTGCTGGGCAACATCTGCCCTCGCCTCTCGCCTGGCCCAGGACAACACACAGGCTCTACTTAACAACCCTGTCGTCTGCAGACAGATGCACCAGTCTCTATGCTGGTCCAAGTATCAGCACTCTTGTACTGGGGAATGCACTGGTATTTACAGATAACCATTTAATTCAGATTGCTGACTGGCAATCAGAGGTCAGTGGCTTCTAGTCTGTGATTTCAAGCATTTCCTGATGCAACTGCTTAGAGGGGATATTGCCAGAAATGTTCTAGCTCACGTGTTTTTGCTATAGAGAGCAGTCTGAGTGCATTTTTTTTTTTTTTGTAATTTGTCATATACAAATTTTTAAAAATATTTAAGGCATAATTTTAAACATACCAATTTTGACAATTAATGAAAACATTAAAAAGTTATGTACTTAAAAAGTTACACATTTTTAGTACGTCAAGTGTTCCTGCTGAAGTCATCACATCAGTGGAAGTCAATGCAGGCAATTATTTTTTTAAATACCACACCCTGAATTATGTGATTCAGAAATTACTACAGTCTTTGCTAGCTCTGCTGATTTAGTAACACAGCATGCAAAAAGATCAATGTTCAGACAATCCCACTGGTACCTCTGCATATCTCTTAGCAGATTAAATCACTCCATAATTCTTTATTGGAATGACAGAATCTGCCCCTAAATAAAGACATCACCTTAGAAGCCTCAATAAATTTGATGTAATTTTCCACCTAAGTCTGTATAACACCAAACACACTGTTGAAACCTTAAATCACAGATAACTATTGCTAGTGATAAAGCCCTTCTTAGACTTCATGGATTTATTCCCAGAAAGCATTAAACCTATGGGAAGGATTACATTATTTTTTCTATCTCTATTTCCCATCCTGTTCAGACATCATTTAAAACATGTCCCAAAGAATCGATTTTTACTGTCTAAGAAAGCATTAGTGTGAACAAGGTCAGAGGCCTTTCCCCAAACTCAGGTGATACAATGAAGGACCCTGGAGAAATAGATGTCTGTGCCTTAAATATAGAGTTACATATAAAGAAATCACTGAGTAATCCCTGAGTTCCTACCCATCCAGAAAATCTTATTTTCATCACCAACCTTTCTCATTAAAAGTTTGGGATTTGAGATCCCACAGCCTACAGCATAGAAGCAGGCACCAAAAGACTGACGCATGTCACTATTTTTATACATGGTCCCCAAAGGAAGCAGCATGTTCATTAAGATACATTTTCAAATGCATCTTAAAACTTTCACTTCAGAGGCATAAATGAAAGAACATTTAAGTGTTTATTCTCCTTCAAATGTCAGGCTGTTTTTTTTTTTTTAATTTAATAAGATATGGGTACCCTATTTCTCCTTTATCCTATAAAATTATAGCACAATCTTTTGAAAATTTGCCCCTGGTATCTAATACTTGACAACCACCTTTTGCAAATTTTAGCTTTTAATTCCTGTTCTTTTCACTTATTGTGCTACACATTGGAGTGATTTTGTACCCCAGGGGATGAAATTCATAGAGTCTTTTATGATTTAGTTTGACTTCTCCAAGAAGGCCACAAGCTTGTCTTCTGTGATGAACCATAAGCTAAAAGGACCATCTCCAATAAAACACAAGATTGCACAACTCCTAGGACCAAAGGATGGTGCTGTTTCAATGTGAATCAGGTGGTTTTTAAGAGGACGAAGCAAGCTCAATAATCATCCAGATGCCTAGGAACAAGACTCTGTCTTGGCAGCAGGGAACACGCTTGAAACAGCAGTAATGTCAGAAGCATGAACTGGTGATAATTGACTCTCCTTAATACCCAGTAAGACAACAGGGACCTAGTGTAAAACCTACGAGACCCTCCTGGCCACTCGTCTACTGCTCAGGAGTCTAGGTGCTGCTCTTGGCATTGTCACAGCTCCCAGGCAATGTAAGAAGCTACCGAGATGGAAGTTTTCAGGAAGAAATGGTACTTTGTCAATGAATAAACAACCCAGGCAGTTGGTGGGACATACAGAGTTAGGTTGAACAAATCCATTCCCCAAATCTTTTCAGCCTGCTTAAGTCTCCTGAAGCATAACTATGTGTATCTTCACTTCAGATCTTTTTTCAGTGATGGTGCCTGTTACAGCACCTTGGGGAATTTTGGCAGAGGAACAGTTCAAAGTGAGGCTCTTCCCTAAAGAGTTATCCATGATTTACCCATGGTAGCTCCTCCAAGTTTCTCTATCCTAAGCAAGCCTTTTAAAGTCCTAAAATAAAATGCTCCCTCATCTGCTCTTCAAGCTACCACCACACCTCAAGTCTTCCATCGGGATACATCTCCCAGCAAGTCTCTGTTACAAACTGAATTAGAAATAGGTCCTGGAGGGATGAGAAAAGGGTTGTAATCAGACTCTTCACCTGTTGCCTTTTCTTTAAAACGACATTTGTGCACACAGGTGGTTTGGATAATGAACAATTTGTTTTGCATAAGGTTACTGTGACAGAGTGGGAATTAAGCTCAGTACAGCAGTCCAAGTCTTGAACCAAAAGGAAAGCCCTTCTCCCCCACGTTACCTCTGCTGGGACAGTAGGAAAGGCTGCTGTGTTTACCAGACATGCTCCCTGTGCCAAAAGAGTTTACAATCTAATAGACAGGATTTCACAAATCCTGTGAGTATATAGGCATAAAGGATTCAAAGAGAATTAATAGACTCCTCACCCTTCCCATTCTTAAGGAGAAAAAACTCTCCTATCAGCTTCACTGCCATCCAACACAGCCTCATGTCACAGAACAGAGAAGGGATTAGCATTTATCATCTGATCAGGCAAACACGTTAGCTAAACAAGAAGAGCTGGTAATGAGGCACAAAAGCTGTATGCACAATGGCATGAATCCTCCCACCTAGGGATGGATCAAGAGTATTTATAATACTGTTATATAATTGAGAGACTTCATAGGTAAAGGCCAATTTTTGCAGACAGCATAGGACTGCCAATGGAAAAATCCATGCTCTGTGAAGCCTTGTAGTGACAAATCAGAATTAATAAACATTATCCCATTTGTAACAGGAATAAGTGAAATGATCATGCATGTAAGCATCTCTTTCACAGAAAATTGTCATCATGTTCCAGCAGTTATTTTTGCTGGCTAGTTTCAATGCAAGAGAAACACTGTCTTCATGTCAGTATTGTCTTAAATTGGCTATGGGGGGCAACTAAATCAATCCAAACACTAGTATTCCCCAAAGCCAACATAATCCCTCTTCCTGCATGAGCCCTGGAGGAGAGAAAGAAGAGCTTTCTTAAGAAAATGCGCAATCCAACAGCCTAATATTTCCTATCTCCTCTATATATGATGGAGCACTTAGCTGCATGACATCACTGTCACACCGTGTTATCTCCTGAAAGATCCAAAATCCGATACCTGGGATAAAATTGTCACATCATCCAGCTACAGCTAGTCCAGACCCTCCTGCTCACATAAACCACCAGTTTTAATCAATACAAAAATTTTCTGTAGTGCTAATTTATTGAGAGATGTCAGGCATGTTGGCCAACAGCCATGGGCCCCCCCAGCCTGCCTGTGGGGAATGGAGTCCTGCTAGTTAACTCCGCTGAGCAATGCTCTGAGGCTTTATTGAAATTACAGGGATAATTCTGACCAAATACAGAGATTTACAGTGTAGTTGTCTATATTTGAGTAAACCGCTTACCAGCCCTTTATAATCCATAGAGAGGAACAGACATTTCTAGGGAGTAATACATTTCAAACAGGTAAGATGAATCATCCTGCAAAACCTCCTATTTTTCTTCACTGGCTTTACAGGCAGCAAGGGTTTCTGGCTGAGCAGGAGAGTCTACAACAGATATCTAAAACCAGGTGAGATGACCCATCGTGGTATCTTGGGCAGAAAGGGCCCATCTCCAGACATACTTGGCCTCTCTGCTTGAGGCAGAGACCCAAGACAGGTTAAATGTCACACAAATTAGTGGTGCAGCCATTGCCCCAAGACTATGACTGTCTGTGCCACATGCCATGGCAATTATTGAAGGAAATTCAGCCCATGATATGATGAATCTTCAAGTCATTAATGAAGAGAAGGAAAAAGGCATACAGCTAAGGTAAGAAGTAATACTGGTTAACAGATAATTGTTCCTGCTTATTTCTGGTGGGATTTTTCTTGTTTTGCTTTGTTTTTTTTCCTTATGAATCCTGAAGACTTACAAAGCTGCCAGAAACTTCTCCAACTTGTGGGACAGGCTCCCCAAAACTCAGTGTACCTGCGAGCTCCCTCTGTGCTTTTCTTGGCTGGTTAGGACCTTTCTTATGGGTTATTATCTTCAAAAATACTCTCTGGGAGAGAGACAGAGAGCAAAACCATGGGCATGGAAATGAGAAATTGAAATAAGAGTAAGTAGTTTTAAGTTGTTTATCATACCAGTGGAATCTGCCATAAGGGTACTTCATGCTTTATCTGTTTTGCTGTATGCTGTTATCAGTCATAGCTCAGAAAGTGCTGAAGGAAAGGTGATTTCTCTTTATATACAGCTCAATTGGATGGTGTCCTGGAAAGCAGCATTCCTCCAACTTCCCTGTATCACCATATCTAAAATTAGCAACTTAATTTTATAGCCCACTCATAACTGCCACAGCTTTCCTGGGGTCATGGCCCATAGTGTGGGAGCAGCTGTTAAGGGAAGTGAAAAGGATGCTAAGGGAAGAAAATATGACAATAGAGATCGCTACTGAAAAGGAAAAAAAGTCGAAGGCAGCAATAAAAAAAGAGAGAACAGTGAATTAAAAAGAAGAAAGTACTCAGAAATGCACAAATAACTTGAGAGAAAAAAAGAACAGAAAATACTCCTAGTAATAAACCAAAGAGAAGGCAAAGAAAGAAGCTAAAATAAGCCCACTCGTAAACTGTTTTAATTTCAGGAATCAATCATAAAAGTACTTACCCGTATAATTAAGAAAAGCCTCTAGAAAACATAAAAAACACTCTTAGAAATACTCTGGAGGTGGTACCATAATTAAACAGCAAAGCAGGACAGGAGAAATTGCTTTAAAACAACTCAAGCACAAGGTGGCTTATGAAATGTCAGACTTGAACAAAGGTTGTCAACCCATCTGTTAGGAATGAGCAATTCACTCCTGCCCCAGCCTCCCAGAGCAGCTGAATAGTTTTATTACCTATGCTGAAGTGCTGTCCGTTACAAAAAGAATTATTTTTTTTATTCCTGCTGCAGGAACATGAAGTCACTGGCCATTGCAGAACTACAACGTCAGGTCCCTTGTTCAGACTGAGAGCATTCTGAGATGTGGTGCAGCAGATTGTATAAATAAGGCAGATTTGAGCTTTGCCAGCGCTCGCCTAGGACCAGATGAATTTCAGGTGCTACAGAAGGACTATGCCTTGCTGCCCCTTAGCAGGTACTGAATTAATATCCCAGTCAGGAGTAAAAACCACTGCACCTGACCACCCTGTCTAGATAGAGTCAATGGGGTTTGTTGAAGATTTTATGGTATATTTTGCAAAGATCAGCTCTGAGCACTCTCCTCTTATCAAATACTACAGTGGACTGAAAATCATGGATTCTGTGGAGAAAAACTGTGTCCTACCACTGAAATGGATAAATGGTTGCAGGGATGCCCAGTATAAGAAGTACTCTGAAATGGGTACCAGCTGTTGCTTCATTTCTAAGAACTGCAGTGGTAATCAAGACAGTCCATGCAGATTATTTGTAGCCTTTATCTGCTGATGAAATTGGAATTACTGATGTTCTGTCATGCAAGTAGTAATTAGTTTTATACTAAATGTGGAGCCAACAGAAATCCCCTTGGTATCTCCAGCTCTAAACTTTCCAGCTCAAAAAAAATCTTTGCAATTGATATGCAGAATAATTCTTCTTATGACAATCAATATAAGCCTGGTTTCTCTGGAAAGAAATACCTGACTGCTGCCAATAGGTTCATAATTCAACATGGTTAAGCAAACAGCACTGCAAAAATTGCACTTGGGTAATAAGCAGTCAAGCCAAAACCAAATGTTGGCTAAGCTTAGATCAAAGAGCTTGTGTCCACAAATATTTAAAACTGTCAATGGTTTAGACTTCCACTCAAATATGATGTGAAATATGGCAGTTTTGGCATCTTTTATTAAAATCATTTAAGAATCAATATTTGGGACATAACAATAATCAAATCAAGTTGCTTAAACTGAACTCCAGGGATCCTTCTATTTTGCAAAGAATCAAAGATTAATTTCTAAAGAACTGAATCAATGCAAAGTAAATAGATTCTGATAAGCTGGGGAAGGATGGCTTACATCTACTGCATAGTAGATAAGCTCTGTGATAGCAGTACTCCCTGAGCAAAGAAAATCTAGACAACTGCATAATCAGGACTGACAGCACTTGCAAAATATGACCCATAACTTAATTTCATTCATTCCTAATGAATTGTCAAGGCTAACATAGCTTGGAGCAGCTTTGTGACATGTAACCAGATCAGCTCCAGGTTTTGCACATTTTGGCCAGCTCTGCAGCCACATCCAGCCTGATGTGGGATTTGTGACTCTTCAATGGGCTCTCAGGATGGGCTGTATCACTATTTCTGAAACACAAGCGTTTGAAAGCAAATGCCAGGGCTCACAGGCGCCTGCCCTCTCTTTATTGCTAAATTTGCTTCATATAAGGAAAGAAATGGGATGTTTTTAGAGTATTCATACTGCTTTACAGGAAGAAACCTTTTAAATTAAAAATATTTGCAGAAATCTCAGGCTTTTGTTTGTCACTGTACACAAAGATACCAGGTATTCGCCATAAAAACCTCAGTACAATAAAGAATGACAACCCAGTCCACTTTCAGTCTCCCAAGCAAAGAAACTTTTTTTTAGGTTGTTTCTAACAGCGCAAGGAAACAAAAGCTTTCTCACTACTTGCATCGCTTCTGATGTGAAATTAGTTTTCCACTAACCAGTAGGAAGTAACATATCTATTGTATATCAATAATGTTTATTATAGAGAAAGTTTGTTTCTTTTTTTCCCCCACTCCAGATTATATCTCTAATCTATACCACAAGCCACTGGCAGGTGATATACCCACCATCTACCCTACCCACCTTCTGCCAATCCTGAAACAGTTTTCTCAAGGATATAATAACGTGTATATACTTCTTCCTTGCTAGGTGGAATATGAGCTATTTAATCTTCATAGACCTTTTAGTGATGCTGAAAAAATAAATATTATCAGCCCCCTCCCACCCTCATATTCAGACTTGGAATAAATAAGCAACTTTCCCCTCAACCGGAATTGTTGGTGCTGTTTTGGAGATCATATTTCCATGATAAAATATTTCAGCCTAGTCATCAGTAGTACAGTGGGGAGAAGAAATCAGCGCACACTCCCCGCCATGCCCCCAGCCAAGCTCCATTGATAGGGATGTCAGCCTGAGGTTTGCAATTGCTGGTCACAGCCCCATGGTAGCCAGCAGCAGCAAGTGCAAAGGAGATCATGTAAAGGAAAGGAAAAGTCCTGAAATGGAAATCAAAGGCTGTAGGGTTCTCAGTGTTGCATTACTATCTCTGAATAGAAGATCATGTCATTTTTGTTCACAGTTCTCAATAACTGGAGTACAGACACCCTGCAAGAGTCATGGAAGTAGGCTGGAAGCTCAGTAAAGTAACTTCATGCACTTGTCTCAGACACACAAAAAAAGGGAGCCTGCCTGTCCCATTCTGCAGCTTCCATACTCTTCATGGTTTCAAAGCCATGCCAGGGTAAATCTGGGTTCTCAGGGTCTTATTCTCCCACATAAAACAGATGTGGCCAGATTTTTTTACCAGTGACATGCTCCAGGCCAGAAAGGGAGAAAGATGTTAGAGGACAGGTCACTCTATACTTCTCAAACATTGGATCCAGCTAGTATCTCCTTGCAACTTGAATTCTGGAAATTTTGCCAATCACTGAAGTATATAATACTCAATTAACAAGAAATTAGAATGCTTTGCACTAATAAAAAACATTGGGTTTTGTTTTTTGTTTTTTTTTTTCCTTTCAGAATCTCAAAGTCACAATTGACGTAAGATCTGTTTCTAATATTATCTCCCATCCACAGGTGAAGGAACTGACTATGCACAGATTCAATGACTTGCTAAAGGCTGTGCAGCACATGTGCCAGAGCAACATCCTCTGTCCATGGCCCCTGACTACAGTCCAGTGGGCTTTTTAGCTGTAATGGTAAGGCAAAAATACTTAACATCAACTGTAATTTACTAATCCTTGATGTCATATATAAATCAGGATCATTAGGACTAACACGTCCTCCCCCCTGAAAAACACTCCAAAACCTAGCAGTGTATTTTAAACAAAATTTGAAATGGAAAACTGTAGAATAAATGTTATGATTTATTACCTCACAAGATCTCATACTTGCTTGCCAAGGAGAATGTAAGTCTGAGTGCAGCTTGAGCAGACCACTCAAGGCTTAAGATGCCTAAGTCTCCCAAAAGCACAACAGGAGATCTTTGCACAAGCTTCCTTCTCTAAAAAATACACGCCTCTGTTTGAGTCCGCTAATTGAGCTGGGACGGAGCAATATCAGCCGTGCTTCACTCATGCCAACTTCAGAAGCCTGATGTGATTTCCATTGAAGGGGACCACAAAACCTTCAGCAGCAACTGGAACAAGACATTACGAAAACACCCAGCAAAAATAAGTATATGATGGAAGAAATTTGCAGAGTGAGCTTGTGTCCTAATATGATTAGATAGTTTCCAATATGTTAATTTTCCTGCTCTTTTCCTGTTCTACCTATATTTGCTACAAGAATTTCAAAATAAGTTCCAATTTCCTCAGTTACAGTTTAGTGATTTCTGTGGATGCTGTGTCTCCCTTTCCTCATTCCTAAAACTCAAGCTCTCATGGTTCAAAACATCTTTAGAACAGTTGGAAGTGTCTAATACAAAGTGAGCAGTGTCCAATAAGGACACAACATTACTTTCTTTAGACTAATTTGGCCAAAGAAAGACCTGCAGGAATGGCTCCTCTCTGAAGAGCTGGTTGTAAAGGCAGTGTGCTGGGTTTGTGTGGCGGGGTTTTTGGTAGCGGGGGAGGAGGCTACATCATTGGCCCCTCTGAGAAGTTTCTTGAAGCTCCCCAGGCTCCAAGTCAGACCCACTTCTGGCCAGGACTGAGACAATTAGCAACAGTGACTGCACCTTTGTGATAACGTATTTAAGAAGGAGAACCTGAGAGGGTTTTGTTAGTATTTGAATTAAAGTGATATTCTTTTTTTTCTTCCCCTAATAAGCCCGTGACTGTAATGGATGAGACAACCCTCCCTGTCCTTATCTCAATTCCTGATCCTTTAGTTTCATCTTCTCCTTCCCAGCGCTGGTGGGAAGGGGTGAATGAATGGCTGAGTGATGCTCAGTTGCCCTCTGGGCTTAAACCACAACCCGCAGAAATGCACTGCCACATCTTCCTCACTAGGGAAAACAGAGTTTGAGGGGCTGGAAGGGGATATTTCGCTGTCATGGCAGCCAATACATAATTAAAGTTTATCTAAGAAAGATTGGGGAATCCGCTTGAACAGCTGAAATAGCCCAGTATCACCTGTATTATTCAGGTATGGTGGTACAGACAAGATGTTAATATAATGCAGTTTTTTTCTTGAAGGTTTTGCTCCTCATTCTGAGAAAGAGGTAGAATTTAAAAATGCTTTTCAAAAGGGAGGAATTGCAGTCACCCAGCAGTGATTAATCAAAACAGGTTTTACAAGAAACTGTTGCAGTATGACAAATTGAAATATCCTTTGAAGCCAAGATAATTACCAAGCAAATCTCAGAAACGTATTTTAGCAAGAAAGTTATCACATGATGGAAACAAAAGCGTTCTTTTATTCCTATTATTTTCAGTATCATAATCTCCAGAATGAAAAGCTAGCTCTGGCAAGTAGCAAAGGTGTTTGCCCTAAAACTATGAAATGTCAGCAGAAGAAAAGACTTATGTGTATGTATAGGTGCTACAGACACGCTCACCCACACATTGTCTGGGTCTCTGACCTCAGAAAAAGCTTCCCACAGACCATAGAAACAAACTAATTCTTCTAGCTAATTCTTCCTCTATTAGGTCCCCACTGGGGACCTTGTTCTTCCACCATACTAACATGAGTCATATTCATGAGTCATTCATATACTTCCCCCACAATAACTCTTCCATCAGATGTAGTATTTCAAGCCAAAGCCTCTTCTAATTCATGGCATTGGACTCACTCAAATTTGAGAGGCAACCACTCAAATTAGAAAGAATACTATTTGCAGTGATAAAACAAGCAAGATTTGGCCCCAGAGTGATCCCAGGAGAGAGTGGCACCATCATCTGCTGTTTTGGAAGTCGAAAGACCTGGTTTCTTCCCTTTGCTTTGCAATGTGTTGAGGACTGCCTTTTTGCAAGTTACTTGGAATAATTTACCCCAAAATCAGATGACACCAGTTGGTAGGCTGCCCATTGCCAGGTTCAGAATGGGACTCAACTTCTCTGAAACTGTTTCACAAGAAAGTATTTCAAAACAGCACATTGACTCTTATTAGAGGCAATAGCAACACAACACACCACACTTATTGAAGATACGCAGTGAATCTACAATACATACTCAGAACTTTCTTTTGTAGTAATATTCCATACACACTTCATTGATGTAAATTCTAATATATATCTTCATGTACTTGATATGTCTTACTGGAAGTTACTACTGTGGACAAAGAGTATAATCTTTGTATATTCAGAATAGCAGCATCACACTGGGAAATATGCATGACGGTAGAAGAATTGAAACTTCGATAAAAACTACAAAATGCTTACTCTTGGAAAAAAAAAAAAAAAAAAAGTCATGGAGCTTTTGAAGTGGAATAAACCTTGCAATCACCTGCCTAACCTATTTGAGAAACTCCCCCTACTATTTTATCAATTAGTATTTATTCTTCAGTATTTATACAAACTCCCCCAAATCAGATGTCTAAACAGGCATTCATGAAAGAAAAAGAGGAGATTCAAGCACACATCTAGAGTAATCCTGGTTGGAAATGAAGCACACAGTTACATAGATTTTTCAGGTGCATCTTCCTGAGAATGATTCCATTAGTGTCCACACTGCACAGATGGGCTGTGTTATTTTAAGGTCTTGATCAAAATAAGTGCAAACAGGCACAGCACCACATGCATACTAATGCCTGGGAAGTGTCAGCTGTGAAGCAGTCAGTACACTTTTTTAAGAACCCTAGCTATGTAAAAATACAGAAGTGAAAGAAGTGCTGAATTAGGCAGCCTAGAGGAAGACTCAGAGGCTATAGCTACAAAGTGATGCACAGCACATTTGTAATATAAGCTGAAAAAAATGTTATCCTGTTAACATGACATAGTATTCCCGCATACTGATAGAAACTGAAGCGTCACACAGACAGAATACAAGAAAGTGTTAGGTTATCAAAATCCCAAAGCACATACAATTAGGAGAACCAACTCTAATATTAATCATATAGTAATTATAATGTAATCCGGACATCTATAAACCCGAACTTTTGAACATCTGAACACCTATAAATCTGAACTTTTTCAGTGGCTTTCCTCAGTGAGGGCATTACCCATTCCTCAGTCTCTGCTTTATCATCTGCAGCAAAGGCACTTTGCATCCACTGATCACGACCCACAGGCTGAAACAGACCCAAGTTCACCTAACAGTCTGTGCTCTGAAAAGTTTGTTGACTAAAGAAAAAATAAACCCATCTTAAAAATAATGTAACACAGCTACTTCTGGATTTTCTTTTTAAAAGACAGATCCTGTTCCTGCATGTCTGCATACTTAAAGTATTTCTTCTTCTGAACTTGAGCTGCCTCCCTGTGCAAGGGAAAAATGAAACGGAGAAAGCAAAGGTTGTGTTCAGAGTCACGGTGCCCCGGGTGCCAGGCTCGTAAACCCACAAGTGTCCTCTTACCTGAACAAACACAGCACCGCCCAAAGTGGTACCTGGTGCCCGGGTCCTGAGCCGGGGTGCGCCCTGCAGAGCCGGCAGCCCGGCCGGGACGGGTTGTGGCGGTGGGCGGGCAGGATCACACGCCCAGACAGACGGACCCGGACAAACGGACAGGCACTCACAGGCACAGCCCCCCGCCCGGCCCCCGCACACAGCCGCGCTCACTGGGACGTGCTGGTGACAGGGCGGGGGCAAAACGCTGCATCCTCTGCCCACCCACCCCCGATCTGGCGGGGGAAAGCACGAGAGGGAGAGGGATGAGGGGAGAGGGGGAAAGAACGAGAGGGGAGAGGAGAGAGGGAGAGGAGAGAGGGAGAGGGAGAGGGAGAGGGAGAGGGAGAGGGAGAGGGAGAGGGAGAGGGAGAGGAGAGGAGAGGAGAGGAGAGGAGAGGAGAGGAGAGGAGAGGAGAGGAGAGGAGAGGAGAGGAGAGGAGAGGAGAGGAGAGGAGAGGAGAGGAGAGGAGAGGAGAGGAGAGGAGAGGGTGAGGGAGAGGGAGAGGGAGAGGGAGAGGAGAGGAGAGGGAGAGGGAGAGGGAGAGGGAGAGGGAGAGGGAGAGGGAGAGGGAGAGGGAGAGGGAGAGGGAGAGGAGAGGAGAGGAGAGGAGAGGAGAGGAGAGGAGAGGAGAGGAGAGGAGAGGAGAGGAGAGGAGAGGAGAGGAGAGGAGAGGAGAGGAGAGGAGAGGAGAGGAGAGGAGAGGAGAGGAGAGGAGAGGAGAGGGAGAGGGAGAGGGAGAGGGAGAGGGAGAGGGAGAGGGGAAGGCAGGAAGGAGGGAAGGCAGGAAGGCAGGAAGGAAGGCAGGAAGGCAGGAAGGCAGGAAGGCAGGAAGGCAGGAAGGAAGGCAGGAAGGAAGGAAGGAAGGAAGGAAGGCAGGAAGGAAGGAAGGAAGGAAGGAAGGAAGGAAGGAAGGAAGGAAGGAAGGAAGGAAGGAAGGAAGGAAGGAAGGAAGGAAGGAAGGAAGGAAGGAAGGAAGGAAGGAAGGAAGGAAGGAAGGAAGGAAGGAAGGAAGGAAGGAAGGAAGGAAGGAAGGAAGGAAGGAAGGAAGGAAGGAAGGAAGGAAGGAAGGAAGGAAGGAAGGAAGGAAGGGAGGGAGGGAGGGAGGGAGGGAGGGAGGGAGGGAGGGAGGGAGGGAGGGAGGGAGGGAAGGGAGGAAGGGAGGGAAGGGAGGAAGGGAGGAAGGGAAGGGGCAGCGCAGCAGGCCACCAGCAGGTCGGGCGGGTGGCAGCAGGAGCCAGGAAGGGGCAGGAGGGGAGGGGAGGGGAGGGCTGTGTCTCGGGGGGTGTGAAGGGACATGGCTGAGAGATCTTTGGCCTGGCACGCTGGGGGCCATGGGGGTGGAGGCGCCCTGGCCTGAGGGATATGCAAAATGAGGGACATGGGGGCTACCGGCCCAAGGGGCATGTGGGGCAGCCCGAGCCCCCTGCCCTCTGAGAGGACATCCAGAGAGATGTGCCCCCCGGGAGGGGACAGAGAACCGGAGAGAGTCGTGTCCCCAGGCAGAGTGGGGAGGAAATGCCCTTTCTGGTTTAGCAAACAGGTGGCCTCTTCTTTTTCCTCCTCCCTGAGCTGAGTGTCTAAATAAAAAGCCATCGCTGGGATATTTTTGCTTGAATTTCAACTCTGACTTGTGTGCTGGAGCCACTAGTGTTTACTCTTCTGCCACACACCTCCCTCTGTGTCCCCTGACGCACATCAATCCTGCAAATTACCGACCGTAACTTCTCCCTGCTAAGAAACGTTTTGATCTCTGTCCCCCCCTGTTTCATCAGGGATGAATGTGCATCAGAGCAGGCTGTCAGGCTCACAAAGTAGCCCAGCCGGTCCCAAACTGCTGGTCTCAAATGGGGCCGAAGGCCATACAAAGGATGTCATCAGGGCCCTGCATTTCCATGTGCTTAGCATAGCTGTAAACGCGGTTGTGTCCAGAGCAGGTCTGTGAGCCAGCATCTTAGACGAGCTTATGTAGATATTCCTGCATCTGCTAAAATTTCCCAGTGCAGGATTGATACCTCAGGTGTAAGCAGGGTTGAGGCTGTTCAGCTCCATAAAAGTCCGCGCAGCTTTGGCGGCCGATTATAATTTTATTTTATCTGGTCTGTCTGCTACGTGGTAGCAACAGATACAAAAACTGAATTCTGTTATGTTACAGCTCACCCTCAAGGAGAAGGAGCACTGCCAATAACTGTGCACAAATTTTTCATCTTTCGGAAGAAAAATAATTGACCAAATTCAGTTTGCCATATTTGAAAATTTATTGGGGAACATCTGTTCACTTTATAGATATATATATATTTATACATATATATATTCACTTTATAATATATATATATATATAAAACATATATGTATATATATGTAATCATAGAATGCTTTGGTCTGCAAGGCACCTTGAAGATGATCTAGTTCCACCCCCCCTGCCATGGGCAGGGACACCTTCCACTAGACCAGGTTTCTCAAAGCCCCGTCCAACCTGGCCTTGAACCCTTCCAGGGAGGGGGCAGCCACAGCTTCTCTGGGCAACCTGTTCCAGTGCCTCACCACCCTCACAGGAAAGAATTTCTCCCTTATATCTAATCTAAAGTTATCCTCTTTCAGTTTAAAACCATTACCCCTTGTCCTATCACTACACGTCCTGATAAATGTATGTGTGTGTGTGTATAATTTCAGTTTTTAAAATACATACATATATAATTCCAATGGTTTGAGAAAAAAAATATTATTGAACATAAAAATTTTTACACTTTTTTTTAAGGAAAAAAATCTGTACAGTAAATTATTTTAGCATTCTGTAGCAGTTACTGACAGGTAGGAGACTGAACTGAACTAGATGCTGATTTTTCATTAGGCTTCCTCTCTCACCACATGCCTGCCCATGTCTGGCAAGTGCTCGCTGTAAACCAGCACACAGGAAGAAGGCCCCACTGCCCCTTGCAATCCGGATCTGTGGGGCTTTGCTTCCAGTTGCTGTGGGAAGGATGAGGAGTTACACGGGGCAGATTATATGGTCCTCACAAACTGTTACCACGTACCCCAAGGCATCCAGAGCACTCAGGAGGTCAGTGTGTCACTGTGCACCTCTAAGGGTTTTCTCCATGCATAATACATCCAGCTCCCCTTTACACCAGGCTATTCATACAGCTAAAAATCTTGACAAACACAGAGATTAAGTGGAGTCACTCTGGTTTATTTCAGGTACCAAAGTCTGCAGTGCATGCAGTTGAAATGTGCTGAATTGGTGAGGATTTCTGTCCTGTATTTTGTCCTGGGATGGCAGCTCTCTTGTGCTTTCTGTAAACCCTCTTGCTAGTGTCCAGTGTTGTTTTCTTCACTCACCCCCAGTCTCCTCCCTGCTACTGTCAATGGGAAAGGTGTAAAAATGTTATCTTTGGCATATTATTAAGACCAATTCACTGCCAGCCTGTACATCTGTAAGAGACTTGTTTCACCCATCAGTTCCTCCCTTCCTTGGGCAGGACACATTCCTTATCTTCTGTGTGGGTATAGAAAGATTTCGCTAATAAAGAAGCAACATCACCTTTGCTGTTCCCTTTCAGGTTCCCTGCAGGGAGCATTACCTCAATACAATTGAGACACTGATTCAGCAAAGCACTTAGGTACATATTTATTGAATTGAGACTTGAAGTTAGTGTTCATAGTGTGTCTGTTTAAAATTTCTTTCTTTGCAGGATTGCATTTTAGGCATAGGTTATTAGAAAATCCGTTCAGAGATTTTTTTCTTTTTTTTTTTTTTTTTTCTAAAAGAAAACATCTGTAAGTGAGCACAGGAAGGTGAGAGATTTCTTGAGGACCCACAACTTCTGCCTAGCTTCTGGAATCGTTGCATGGTTTATTCACAGCTCTACCATCAGAATCAGACTTTCATTAGTCTACAAAAAAAATAGATGCAGTGTCTAATTCTGCATATGCATGTATACCCCTCAAAAGGAGACATCCATCTTAGACTGTTCCCATTCCAGCATTCACAAACTGCATCAGAAGAATCAAGAGGATAGGGGGTTGCTCAACTCTAGACCAAATTAGCAAACCAAAATTTTTCCCATTATTGAGTGCTTCAGTATCTATGCCAACTTTCTGCACACATTTTTCTTCAGACTGCTTTATTTTTCAACCCAACGTTTGATTAAATATTATCTTAACCTAACATCAAAATTTTAAGTCTATGGGATGCTGGTGGTTTTCTCCCTAAAGCTTCACCTTCCCAAGAATTTGGTGACACTTAACAGGAAACGGATTTTTTCACCTACACATTAGGTTGATCAGCTGTAAGAGATTAAACCAAATGGTGCATTCAAGATGAGTGTTGCATGCAGTGAAGAAAACCTAATATCCTCACTCTGTCTTTAACAGCGTCTTAGTATGTATTTATATTTTGCAGTAGTTAGTATTTCAGCTATTGCATATAATAATCATCTGTGAACATACTTCCGGCAAGCTCAGTTGTTAAAGCTGTTGCTTCTCTTTGCATTGTACCAAGGTGATAAACAGAAAGGAAGTAATTTCTGTTCGCAAATATTTTGTCTCCAGTGATCTGGAGAGAAACATACACTGTTAAGAATATGTAGATGGTAATTCAAGATGCTGTCTTATTAGGATTTCTACTGGAAACAGCACTGAACCCACAGCTGAGAGGGCTATGACAGCTGTTGATGCATGGATACGTAACTCAGTTTCCCTACATTTTTCAGTTATTTCCATTCTGACTGTGAGTCTTTGACTTCCATTTTCACCCTGGGGTTAAGAATATAAGAGATGGCTGTACCACATCAGGAAGAAGGTCTATGTAGCCTGATATCTTATCCTCAGGAATGGATGCCTCAGCAGGTGTGTAAGAAAACAGTAATCATTCCACAATGCTTCCCCAGAATAGCTTCTCAGTTTGCAATTGTGGCGTGGGGATTTCCTCACAAAGACATGGTATGTGGCTTGGACAGCTCACAGTCCTTTCTTCTTCAGTAAATTTCATGAGCCACATTTGAATCCATATAAATTTTGCTTCCAAACATTTTGTGGCAACGTATTCTGCAATAGTTCACTCCCGGGAATTATGCAGTCTGCAAATCACAGTGCCTTTGCTGCCTGAAACTACTAGTTTGATCACATAACCATATCGCCATAAGCATCAGCCTTTTTTTTTTTTTTTTTTTTTTTTTTTTTTTTTTTTTTTTCAGTAAGCAATAGCTTTGCTGCAATTGTGCAATGCTTTTTCTTCTGACTGGCTAACAGTGTCTCAAGGCTCTGACACATTTGTTGTACAAAGTTCTTGAAAATTCTGGTGCTGGCAAGGCTCAGATCAGTAGCTGTGTGTTGGCAACTCATAAATTCCTACGAAACAAGGAATTACATCACTGGGGAATACTCCTGTGCCTTTTATATTTTTATATATATGCTCTTGTACACATTTTGTGTTATAGTCCCAAATGGCTTACATTTCAAAGCATGAAGCATATTCAAATCATCTCTCTTAAAAAAAAAGTCTACCTAGCATAGAAATGTTTTTTTTTTTTCTTTCCTGCAGTGTTGAATTTTCTATGCCAAAACGTATTGAAAGCAATGAATGAAAAATACTAAATTCTGCAGTAAAATATATGTGCTGCCTTGTGTTGCATTATGCATTGTGTGCTCTGTCATGTTATTGTGCTGTATGTCATGGTTTACTCTGTTACAGGTTTTATATGATATGTGTATCATGACACTATGTTATTTTGGTCTTGTTATTATCTTACTTTGTTGCTGTTAGTGAATTACAAGATTTGTAGTTCCCAAATCCTGACTCGTAAATAATTTCTGTTTGATGAACATTCCATGCAGCACCTCATCCAGTGCTGAAAGTTGCCAAGACATGAATTACGGAATCATCACAGTTTAGTGAAAACACTCATAAAGTTAATCTAACAACAAATAAGATTTATACTAACCCTACAGTACTTTTTGGAATAAAACCTTAAAGACTGAAAAGAAATAGCAACAGAGATGGAAAATAACCACCACAATCCACAGCAAAGACTGTCAAAATTTGCTGCCTGGTCTTCAGAAAGATCATTCTTTAGTTGGCTATTTGAGCCATATAGAATTAATTCCTGTATTGATAACCCTGGCTACAGCTAAATCCCATTTAATCTAAAACAGTTGTAAGAAGAATGATATCTCACACAAATCATTATTCATGTTATATTCTAAGTATTTATTGTTTCCTGACTTATCTAAGGATAGACTCGTACTGCTTCATCTCTCTAATGCATAGTGTGCATGTTTACGTTTCTCCATCTCCACAGACACCAACTTCTGACTCTTTGTTCGCAAATTACCTTTACAGAAATGTAACCTTTAATTTGATGAGCTAGGAGATAATGTACCTAAGCATATCACAAGTGCAATATTTAATAAGATCTCATTTGTATTTTCCATATAATTTGGGACAGAAAAGGCTATGCTAGAGAAAAGGACAAAACTTTCTTTATGATGACCCAATCTTTTAAAGCTAATTTTTGTAAAGCATGACTGTTTTAAGCAGCTTATTGGGCTGACATATGAGCAGGATGCATAGTGGAACAAAGTTTTGTATATATAGTAAACGTGTTTGATCACATGTCTCCCTCCATAATAGTCTACAAAAGCAATGCAAAAGCCAAATAGATAGTTTAGTTCCAGTTAATTATATAAATATCAAAGAGTGCCAAGTATCACATCGTTTAAATAGGTCTGATTTAATTATTGCAAATTAAAACCACTGGTAGATTTAGTAGCTTCTGTAAATCAGAGAGCTGATCATAGGTGACAGTACAATTCTATAATTCAATGCTGTTTCTTCTCTCCAGTTATATGTGGTAAACTTCTGCGGTGTTGAGTTCTGGAGCAAGCCAATAAATCACATCACACTTGAAATCAGGACACTGTTAATGGTATTGATACAGTGGGAGGGATTCTTCTGACTATGTCTATCGCTTAGTGGCTCAAGCAGTCAATGAATTACAAAATGGAGCTTTTCTGACAGACTAGCACTGAACAGTTTTCTTCCTCTTTATTGAACAACATTTCAAGGATTTGCCTGGAGTGCACTTCACATTTCCTTGTGACATGGTAAGTCAACATCAATGCCTGTTTGCTGGCATTTCAGTGGAGCCAGGCAAAGTGGACATGGCTTTGGTTGCTGAGAGTAAAACCTAAATGCAGTATCTCCATCTCTGTTAAGACAGTGAGACATCTCTCTTCCCGTCTTCCACTTACATCTCAGTACCCTTACAATCAGCAAAGAATCTGGAATTTCACAGTCCTAATTCAGTTACAAACACGCCTGCTCACTGAACTTAAAGGCATCACATATGATCAGAATATAACTCTATGTTGAATATCACCAATACATTAGTGCATGTAGTTCACCTTTAAACATGAGCAAAAGGGGTTTTTTTCAGTCTCTCCTTGAGATTATAATGCAGATTGAGAGAAAAGGTATGTGCTACATGCTGTCTTTCTAGATAATCTTACTTTTGCATATATTCTTTCTTTCAAACTAATATTATATTGAAATCAAGCAGTTATTCTTTGAATAGAGACAAATATAACAGAAGCAGAAATTAATGAATTGTAGAATCATAGAATTATTTAGGTTAAAAAAGACCCTTAAGATCACCAAGTCCAACTGTAAACCTAACACTGCCAAGTCCACCACTAAGCCATGTCCCTAAGCATCACATCTACACAACTATTAAATACATCCAGGGATGGTGACTCCACTACTTCCCTGGGCAGCCTGTTCCAGTGCTTGACAAAGCTTTCAGTGAAGAAATTTCTCCTGATATCCAATCAAAACCTTCCCTGGCACAACTTGATGCTGTTTCCTCTCATCCTATCAACTTGTTACTTGGGGAAAGAGACCAGAAGAAGAAAGGAAAATATATAATTATGTCTCTAGAATTAAGGGTACCAATGTAGATATAAAATATTGTAATCTATATTTTCAGTGACACAATTAACCAACTTCATGCTCTTGTAGTCACTCATGACCTTGTAACAATACCTATAAGAAAATAAATTTATTCTCATATCAGAGTCAGCACTGTGATCCTTATTTGTGCTGAAATATCCTTTACAATCTGTTGATCTGAAATGTTTAGCTCTCGAGCTTGTGCTGGTTGATATATCCCACAACAGCTCCGTATCAGTAAAACCTGTTCACGTGCTGAGCATCCTTGTTTAATTCTAGAACCATGCTCCTGAATTTACAACTGAATTTACCAGCCGTGTGAAAGCAGTAAATCAGATGTAAGAGGCTGTGCACGTCATACACAAGGGAAATACATGAGGGTGGGCAGTACTGTGGGTGTAAAACCTTTCACAATGCACATTTGAGATGAGGCTATTACTCATATACAAAGGAGCTGGGCAGCCTAAGTAAGTGCTAATCATACATTTCCTTTTTGCACTATATTAGCCTGTCATCTGGTGTGTCATATGCTTGGAGGCTGATGTTGTTTATCAGTCATAGATTCCCATGCTTAGACCAACCAAGTGTCCTTCTCTGTGAAGCCATTTTAAAAGCCCGGAAATATTTCTGTAGCACTTTTCTCCATATATTTTCAATGCAAAATAACATTCTCAATGCAGGAATAACTTTAAAATGTGAATAATTTAGTATCCTGATACCTTCTGGGTCTATAAGTCATAGTTCGTATCCCATTGGGAGGCAAAAATCTCATTTTAATCAAAGATAAAGTCAAATTTCTTCTCCTATGACTTACAGAAAACAAAGTTCTGTAGATTTTTATATACAGAAGACAGAAATAATGATCCAGACTGAATATGGCTTATTCATGGCTGCAAGCCAAGACAAGCACAGAAGGAAATTTTTAAGGAGTAAGTTTGAGAGATGAAGATGATATTCTCATATAGGATAACTTATTTTAAATGGTAACTGCCTAATGTTTTTTCTAGGTTTGAAATATTACAGTTAGTCTGGGAAGAAAGGTTAGAGGGTATTGAGCAGGTGAAGTGGTCAAAGGGAAATAGTATATGAATTTATTACATGGATATTCACAACTCATGTATAGTATATTTAGTATACATTGCCTTTTCTTTCTTTACATTAGACTTCAGAATACAGAGAAAAATCAGTGTCAGCAATGATGACATCAAATGCATCCAGCTACTAGATATTTACAGACTGAGAAAGTTGGTGAAAGAAATCCTATGAACATAAAATCCATTTTTCAACTGAAGAGTTGATTGTATTTCTTTTTGGTTCCATTAAAGAGACATTAACACACTAGCTGACATATCATTTGAGAAGAGGCATAAAAAAAAACAAAAAAAACAAAACAAAAACAAACAAACAAAAAACAAACAAACAAACAAAAAAAAAACAACAACAAAACAAAAAAAAAGAAAAAAAAAAAAAAAAAGGAAACATTTTGAGGGAGGAGATGACTGAAGACAAGGTTTGTCCTATCAGAACGGTGGGATGAGTTAAGATGAAAGCAGGAAGGAGAGCAACTTTGAAGAACATTCTGTGTGTATAATACAGCACACAGCTGGGTGATCCAGATTGTATTGCTGGAGCACGGGGCTGCAACTTTGGTATTCAGACATAATGTAAATTATGAACACATGGAAATTTTGGGAGGAGAAAGAATTCTGAAATTTCTGACGGAACACTAAAGAAACTCAAATTTCACAGAGTGCATATCAGGCAGCTTAGGGCAGGATGATAGGGTGACTTAATAGAGTGTCAAGCCAGAAGAATGATTTTACTGGTTGCGTTTTGAAGACTGTGGGATAATGTGTGTGGTTTAGAAATTACAAGAACATAAGAAGAGCTGTACTGAGTCAGACCAAAGTTGCACTTAGCCCCTAATCTTGACTCCACTAACAGCCAATGAGACCTGCCTAGGGAAAAACAAGGCAAATCTATAGTGAAGCTTTCCCAGAATAATCTCCCTTGATCCAGTAATTTGTAGTTTAGTTTGTTCCTAGCTGAGAGGGTGGTGTCTAACAACTTTAAGTGGATTTCTCCTTCATGAAATACAATTCCTTTTTGAACCCATGCAAACTTACCCTGCAGAAGTGTCAAAATTTTACCAAACTCTGCAAACAATCAATTCCTTAAATGTATTTGGCACCTACTCATTTTATTTGATGGCCCTTAGTACCTTTATTAGACTAGACTGCAATCATTCCTTGTTCAACATCTCCATATCATCCATGATTTAATAAGCCTCTATAATATTTCAGTTTTCTTTTATTGCAGGATGAAGAACGGTAGCTCATTTGCTCAATCTTCATGTGAAAACCTTCTTGAACATCTAACTATTCCTGCCAGTCTTCTCGGTACCTTTTCACTTTCCAGTTTATCCATATTAAGGTGGGGAATTGTTTGGAAAGCAACAAGGGCCAGAGTTAGTAGTCATGATTTATTCATACGAAGATTTATACGGTGACTTAATGCTTATTGTTTTGCTCTCTATTCTTTACCTCATAATTGCAACATCCTCTTTTCTTTAACTGCTATTGAGCATTTCATACACCTACCTAATAAAAACCCAAAACCTTGTTCTAACAATTGGGTCAAAATTTATCACTCCGTTTATACATTTGGGATTAGTTTTGGTTTCCCATGTTCACCCTTTTATATTTATCTATAAGGATTTCATCTGATGTTTTACTACTCAGTCCTTTAGTGTCATGAAATCTTTCCGTCACTGTGTGCAGTTTGTTTATCTCTCTTTTAACATTAATGGTTTAATATTATTGGAGAGTTTTGCCTCCTTAGTATTCATCTCTCTTTCTAGGACAAGATCTCACACCAACCCCAGTGAGACTCCACGGCTGACCTCTGACTACTGTGAAGCTGTGCAGTGTGTGATACATGTTGTAGGAAGCTGTAAGCAAGTCAGAAGACTGCCACTTGCAGTGGAGGGGGAGTCTGAAAGACTGGAAGCAGTTTCCAAACAAGTGTGGTTGTTTTCTGGGAAACTGAAAGGGGAACTTCCCTGGGCAGCCTGTTCCAGTGCTTGACAACCCTTTCAGTTAAAATATTTTCCTAATATCCAATCTAAACCTCCACTGGTTCAACTCGAGGCCATTTCCTCTTGTCCTATCACTTCTTACTTGGGAGAAGGGACCAACACCAACCTCGCTACAACCTCCTTTCAGGTAGTTGTAGAGAGAGAGAAAGTTTCCCCTGAGTCTCCTTCTCGCCAGGCTAAACAGCCACAGTTCTCTCAGCTGCTCCTCATAAGGACTGTGCTCTAGACCCTTCACCAGCTTCATTGCTCTTCTTTGCATGTGCTCCAGCACCTCAATGTCTTTCCTGTAGTGAGGGGCCCAAAACTGAACACAGTATTCAAGAAGCGACCTCACCAGTGCTGAATACAGAGGGACAAACACTTCCTTCGCCCTGCTGGCCACACTATTGCTGCCACAAGCCAGGATGCCATTGACCTTCTTGGCCACCGGGGAACACTGCTGGCTCATATTCAGCCAACTGTCGACCAACACTGCCAGGTCCTTCTCCACTAGACAGCTTTTCAGCGACTCTTCCCTAAGACTGTAGTGTTTCATGGAGTTGTTGTGACCCAAGTGAAGGACCTGGCACTTTGCCTTCTTGCATCTTGTACAGTTGGCCTCAGCCCATCAATCCAGCCTGTCCAGATCCCTCTGTAGAGCCTTCTTACCCTCAAGCAAATAAGTACTTCCACCTAACTTTGTGTCACCTGCAAACTTACTGAGGGTACACCTGATCCCCCCATCCAGATCATTAATAAAGATATCAAACAGAACTGAACCCAGTACAGAGCCCTGAGAAACACCACTTGTGACCAGCCACCAACTGGATTTAGTTCCATTCACCACCAGTCTTTGGGTCTGGCCAGTTCTTTACCCAGTGAAGAGTACACCCATCCAAGCCATGAGCAGACAGTTTCTCCCTGAGAATGCTGTGGGAAACTGCCAAGGGTTTACTGAAGTCTAGGTAGAAAACATCCACAACCTCTACCTCATCCACTAAGTGGGTCATCTTATCACAGGAGATCAGGTTAGTTGAGCAGGATCTGCCTTGCGTAAAACCATGCTGACTGGGCTTGATCATCTGGTTGTCCTGTACATGACAAGTGATGACACTCAAGATTGTCTGCTCTATAACCTTCCCCCCATACCAAGATCAGACTGACAGACCTGTAGTTCCCTGCATCCTCCTTCTGGCCTTTGTTCTTGTAGATGGGTGTCACATTTCCTAACCTTCAGTCAACTAGGACCTCCCCTATTAGCCAGGAGTGCTGATAAATGATGGAAAGTGGCTGGGTAAGCACTTCCACCAGCTCCCTCAGTATGCTTGGGTGGATCCCATCCAGTTCCCTAAACTTGTATGTGGTGTAGCAGGTCACTAACCATTTCTCCTTGGATTATGGGGGCTTCATTCTGCTCCCCATCTCTGTCTTCCAACTCAGGCCTCTGAGTACCTTGAGAACTATTGGTCTTACTATTAAAGACTGAGGCAAAGAAGGCATCGAGTACCTCAGCCTTTTCCTCAGCCTTTGTCACTGTTTCCCTCCGCATTCAATAAAGGATGGAGATTCTCTTTAGTGCTCCTTTTCTTGTGAATGTATTTACAGAAACATTTTTTATTGTCTTTCAGTGCAGTAGACAAATTAAGTTCTAGGTGGGCTTTGGCCATTCTAATTTTCTCCCTGCATAACCTCACAACATCCTTGTAGTCCTTCTGAGTTGCCTGCCCCTTCTTCCAGAGGTCATAAACTCTCTTTTTTCTTTTTTTATCCCCCTGAGTTCCAGCCAAAGCTCTCTGTTCAGCCAGGTCAGTCTTCTTTCCCACCAGCTTGTATTTTGGCACATGGGGACAGCCTGCTCCTGCCCCTTTCGGGTTTCCTTCTTGGCAGGCCTGTCCCAGGGGAGGCAGGGTGCGGCTCCAGCAGTCTGTCTCCCTCTCGCACTCCCTGACACCCCTCAGCCCCCTCACGCCCTCCCGGAGCTCTGCCCCGACGCGGAGGAGCTCCTCTCCCTGGGCACCTCCCGCGGGTGTGCTCCCTGCTGCCGGCCGGGGCGGCCGTGAGGGCAGGGCCCACCCTGCAGCCTGGCACCGGGCTGGCAGCGTGTTCCCGCCGGAGCTCGGTCTGCGAAGGTGGGTCCGTCACGGTGGGTGCGGAGCTAGAGAGGACCGGGCCTCGTGCCGGGCAGACACTGTTGCTCCCTGGTCGAGCTGGCAGAGTTGCAGTGCCCTTCCTGTGCACCCATCTGTGCAAACTGGAGCTGCTTGCCTCAGTGAGCTGCCAGTTCTTGGCAGGTCTCTCCACAACCCTGAGGTTCCCCTGGTTCAGGAACCTCCCCTGTGCACCATCCTAGAGCGCTCTACTTCTGATTATGCTGGCATCAGAGCTGCTCGTCTTGGCCTCCTTTAAAGAAGCTTTTGTAGTCTAGAAGACTTCTCTGCACCACAAGGTGTAAAATACTTGGAAGAGCATATTTTTGCACATGAGGCATCTGTTCTTTTCTCACATTGCAAGCTTTAGTCCTCTTATAGTCTGTTTATAACTTGAAACATATTGCCCACATGGTTTCCAGGAAAACCCAGGTTCAAGTGGGCGAAGTGTTTCTTAGTCCTTTGCTACAGTGACCATGAAGTATCTCAAGGAATGATTGGTATATCTCCTTGGGATGTTCACTGGTGACTTGTCCCAAGCATCTTCAAATACATCTCAGCTCAATCTGTATTACATAAAGCAACTGAGACTGTCCATATGCTGAACAGCCTCAAGATGCCAAGGTAAGCTCTGGGACTCATGTTGATAAATCCTCTTTCAAATAGCAAATCGTGGTAAACAATGTGAAGAGTAGGTGAGCTTAGTATGTAAGTAAACAGACACATACTGACAGCAAAGATGTGTTTCTTCATAGATTACTTCCTGTTCATTTACACTGTCTCCCTTCGTCAATGTTTCCTAGAGTGTAATGCCCACAGCAGCATACAGTGCTCCAAATGAGGCCTCACAGGCTCAGTGCAATGGAATAATTGATCCTCCTGCCCATTAATACTTCCCATAATAAGATTCTCCCTTTTCTGCAGTAGAATTTCACTGCTTGTTGCAGATAATCTACATCTGAGAGTTAACTGCGGTAAATCAGACATGACACATACCTTGGGAAGACCATGGAAAAGGAAGGCAGACAGTTGTGTTAGGGATGTATACAGCCCCATTGAAAGTCACTGAGAAACAAAATGTACAGTAAGACAAGCCGAAGAAATTCTGGAGGAGGATGAATAGCCAGACTACAGGAAAAGAAGACAGCAGTGGTTTTCTGGATTAGCCATTAACATTTTGTCCCACAGATAGGTGTGTGAGGAGATTCATTCAATTGCCCTAAGAAAAAAAGATGTAGAAATAGTAAAGCAAGGAGAGAAAAACTCAGCATCCGCATAAGGTAAAAAGCCTCACTAAAAATATTTCATGTTGAAAATGACCTTTTTCTTTGTAGAATTCCCAACATTTTTAATGTGAAATTTTTAATTTTCAGGATTTTTTCTAAATGCTTATGTCAGGGCAAAACTTTGTGAAGCATTCTGATATTCTTTTAGATTCCTCACAAACACATTTTTGATCAAGTCCTCCTAAGTACCCTATGCACAGAATAAATGTCTGACCTTCAGGTGTGAGTTTCCCAGGATACTCAGTTACGACATGCCTGAGGGAAAGCACTGCACATGGGGACGAGCTTGGGCAAGGCCAGACCCTTTTCTGGTAACGACAAATGTGGTAAGCATCAGACGTAACAATCAGTCATGATCAGTAAGTGCAGCTAAGAAATGGAAAGGCAGATTTGACCTTTACCACTGCTTTGCCCTCCCAAATGCCAGAGCAGTTAAAGAATTGCTCTTGTTTCATCAGATGGGACATTAATCTCTGTCCGGTCTTTTCAGCTTCTTATGTTCCTTTTACTGCAATAATGGTTATGTGGGTCTGGTGAAAAGCCCCATCACAACAGATTCTTCATGGGCTTTTTATAGCTTTCTCACTAGTGATGAAAAGAAAGATTACAATTGAGCCAAAAAGTGGCTTGGTAATTTTAATGAAGTGTTCAACACCATTTCAAAAATGTCTCCCTGTAGGATCTAGCTCACAGTGTCAAAGGGAGCCTAAGACCTTCCCCTGCTTCTGTCAGTGCAAGTGCTCCTCTCTTAAACTGAAAATTCTAGTTAGGTGTTATAGCTTGTGATGACTGTAGGATGTCTCACCCTTGTCACAAACTAAGTAAATATCAGCCATGAGCACAGCAGCACAATTATATTCCCTCCAACACAATCTTAGAAGGAGTCTGCAGTGTCATTCAAAAGCTCAAAGGAGTGGTAATGCTACATGGTGTATCAGTGAGCTCCTGTGAGTGTCACCAACAAGTGTGTACAGAATTCATCTCACTGTAAAAAAATATGCATGCTGTCAGGACATTGAGACCAAAGAATCTTAAAGGTTTTGACCCTTCCTTATTATCAGCCACCATAAGTTCCTCCACATAAATGAATGATTAAATTACATGTAACTCAGGGAACAAAGCTTCTGCTCATCTCCACTAAAAGTTACAATTGTAAGTCACTTGTGAGATTACCAGTGATTTAATGTGACCATGGTTTGAGGCAAATAAACAGCTTCGTAAGGTTCTTACATTCAGGAGAAATTTGGATGGCAAGGTGGTACAGACTGGCACCTGATGGCTTGTCCGAACAGTGAACCTGGCTTACACGGATAAGGAAAAATGTGAACATCTAGCTCTGCAAGTGGTTTATTTCTGAATTACTATATAGAAAGTCACGGTTCCTCTAGAATGATCTATATACTCAATGCCATATCCATGTCATCTGGCCTCTGCTACCTTCACAGGTGACTCATATTATTGAAAGCTCTCTAGTGAGACAGTATCACTGCAAAGTGAGTGGTAATTTCAGACAGCTGTTCTGGTTCAAGAAATGGCTTTAACTTGCTCACATGGCATTTACTCTTTAAACAGCTCTTCCAGTCTTCTCCAGGAGGAAGACTGTGAGCTAGATAGAAGTGCCTCATGGACTGGGTTTTCCATGTAGGCCACCAAATGAACCTGATATCTTAGACCATCCCAGTGGAAGCCTGTCTAACCTGGTTAATGATGACTGCCCTCAGAAATTATTATTATTTTCTTAATACTTGACAGTTATTAAAGTTAGAAAGTTTTTTGTAAATGTCCTTTGTTATAAACTAAGATGCATTCTGCCTCTGTAGAATGAACTGGGAAAAGTTATGTCTTTAAAACAAAGATATTAATCTGATTAGATAGTTGAACAGTGCTCTCATTTCTAGCCTAACAAGCCAAATTATTTCATATTTGCAAAAGTTTTTGCCAGCCTTGTTGCTTTTTGCTCATACTTCTCTAATTAGTCTGCATGTTGAAGTCTATGTCAGTAACTGCACATACTCGTCCATTCATAAATAAACATGAATAAAGAGAAATACTTTAATGTCAGCTTTTTCCCACTGTCATGGTGTTAGCTGTACATTTACTAAAATTCACTCACCACTCAAACTGACTGAATACTTTGTGAGTGATTTTCCAACCAGTCATCAACACATCATCATATGCTCATTGTGTGTACCTGAAAATGCCACATTGGGACTCACCAAAGGCTAGCAGAAGTCGTGAAGTACCATTGTTACTTTCCCTGTATCTAGTAATCCATTACTTCTTAAGGAATGTGAATACATTGATTTAATGGGATGTGACAGATTGTTGGACCCAACAATTTAGCAGTCTGAGAACTTGAACAAGCTTCATAAATGAGGACTATACCATGTTATTAAAAGGGGACATAAACTATCAGACTTAAAAGCATTAGCTAGTCTCTCTCTCTCATGGAATGAAAACACTTTCCCATGCCCACAGCATCCCACAGTGATTACCTATGAGGTTAATGGTACCTTCTTTAAATATCAAAGATGACAACTATCAGACAGAAAATACTGCCCTTGATGACCTACGGGTCTGTTTTATCCTGTGGTGAAGACGGGATGTGAAAGAAGCCTTTGAATTACTTTTCAAAATGTTTTTTTTTAAAGTACTTTCATGGGTTCATCCGCATTCCAAATATAAATTCCTATACACTTATTTGGAATAGAGGCAAATATGTTTATTCCCTTCAGCTCTTCACCTGGAGAGGGCATTACACTAACAAAAAAGAAAGGCACATGTTGAATTGACAACAGCCATATGTCAGAACAGGTGCTTTAATTTGCAGACCAAAAGATACTTATCCAGTACTCTTAAGTACTAGCTTTTCCAACATTCAGTGCTATGTTCTGTTTCAGGTCCTATGTTACAAGAATGAAGTGGTTGAACTGGACACTATTCAGAGAGCTGGATGAATGCTCAAAAGTCAGGAAAACCTGACCTAAAGAAATAGATTGAAAGGGATGGATTGTTTAGCCTAGCAAAGAGGAAATTGAAGGTGGACATGACAGAAATTCTGAAATATGTAGGAAGTTGCTGAAAGGAGAAAGGTAGTAGATTTTTCTGCATACCCGTCTGGGTTAGGTCAACAAGCAATGGACTTCAGTTGTCTCTAGGGAGGTAAGGATAAATTGTCAGGGATAAAAACGGTATTCACAAGGCTACTGAAATAGATGTGAAATCATTATTCATGGAAAGCTTGGGGTTTGGGTTAGGTTGGGGTTTGCTTTTATTATTTGAAAAAGCACTACTAGGATAGATATTTATGGAGCAGAAACACGGACTAGGTGACAGTCTCTGGAAGTCCCTTTAGCCCTGTTTTCTGTGATTCACTATGCTACGGTATTCACCCCACAGCTGTGGCTCCCTGGACATAACTTCATCCCTTTACTAAGTGCAGCTGGAAACATCAAAAAGTCTGTCAGCTTAGCTATTGCAAAGGTGGCAGTGATGATACCAATGTGTCAGTTCTGGATAAGCTTCCATGATTGTTGTTTGTGACACTTAGCCTCTGGTGTCTTATTTCCCCTGTTTTACTTCAATAGTTGGGAAGCATTGGGATTTAACTACTTTTGCATGCAATGAGACTGAAGGCTGAAAGATTTCAGGGCACATTTCTGTCAGAAGCAACCTGAGTCCCAGTTTTTGAAGATTTGCTTACTTTGCTGTTGAGCACACTCACTTTACTTCACAGATCTGAATGTTTAGGAACCACAGGATCATCTCACCTGGCCTTTTTTGTTTCGTCTTTCACTCTCCTACTGAGACAAATCAAATCTGTTTGCTTAAATACATCCAGCCTTTTCCCTTTGATTCTAGGCAGGGGGAACAGCACTTATTTTAGCATGACCTAAAGAGAAACCATCCAGAATAAAAGTGTTAAATAAGTTAGCAGTACCAGTTCTTAAAATGGAGAGTTGAACCAGGAATGGAGTTTAGTGGCCTTTCTTTAGGGGTTAGTGAATCTTTTCATGTTAGCAATTTGTTTTGCTTTGTCATGTTTGTCTTACTTGAACTTCACAGGGTTGTTTTTATTTCTAGTTTCATTAACGAATCTAAAGTGGAAAGAGAGCTGCTGTATTAATCAATAGCCGAAGGAAATAAATCTCTGCAAATGTGCTGCTGCATAATGTGCTTTCCTTGAGAGAGTTTTATTCATGACAGAAGCCAGCCATCTGCTGGAGTGCTGCTGCAATAACCCTTTCTAGGCCTTCATGATGATGTTTGAAAAAAAATCAAATTTTTCTTCTAACTTTATGAAAAATAAGCAGCTTGGAAAAGAAGGTGTGAAAACTATGCAGAGACTCCTTAAAAGTATGCCATTAGACAGGTGTTAAATGCTGATGGGGTGAAAATGTCTGTGATGAGCAGGGATAGAGCCTTGCAGCTATTAGGCTGGGAGAGGAGGAGACTCTCTGGGTCCTGAAGCCCAGCAGGTTTGGCTACCTCTGACAAAACAGGAGAGAAATTCCAAGTCTGATCCTTTGGTAACTAAGGCCAGGGGACAAATTATCAAAGACACCTAAGTGACTTCACAGCATGTATTCAATTTTCAAACGTAACTGAAGGAGGAAGGAGGCAGGTGGAATGAATTGACCATTGTGGTCAGCTAGGAAACTAGGGCTGTGTTTTCATTCTTTTCCTGCTGGAATCTGTAGCTCCTGGTCTCAAGCTTGTCTTTACTATTTGCTACCGTGGCCAGGTGAAGAAGGGATTAAATTATCTCTCCTCCAAATCCTCTGCTCTTTACTCCAAAATTCAAAATACTATTTAGTAATGGTGTAGGAAGCCATATCTCAGAAGCAAAAGGCTGAATACACTGTTTCAAGGCAAAGCTGATTAGCATCTTTACTTGGGTAGAGAGGTGTATCCCGTTAGCTAATGGGGCTGAAATAATAATGGCTTGCTTAATAGTCTCTGGCAGGAACCTGGTGCAGCACTGCTTAGAAATGACAGCTTGATGATAGGACAAACTGGTTGATTTACCAAGTGAATTACCACTGGAAGTGCACCCAGACCTCAAACTGTGATTTTTAACTTAACACCAAGGTTTACTTCCCGCCCACACAACATTGGCTTGCTTGCATTTTCATTACCTTCCACTGACAGATCTCTAAAATAAAAAAAAGATGAACATAGAAACCTAGTGATGAAAAAAACATTAACTGAATTACAGACATGAAAAAGGATGCTCACTTTCAAGAGGAAAAATTAAAAAATCTCCCATACCTCCGGTCTTAATACAGCAGTTTTGGGTTGTTTGGACTAAGAGGTTATTAAAGCTGGCTTTATATCCTACTGCCTCTGGATATAGAGATTGTTCTGCTGATTGGGTGACTAGGCCAGGGACTATCACTGGGTTTCCTGTCCATGGAAGAGCGGTAATGCTTCTCTCTGCATCCACTTTGGCCTTGGTGTGGCCGCCAGCACTTCAGAGATGGCAAAATAGTCTCACAGTTAAAAAGCGGCCTCTGGAAAGACGTTAAATCCAGAGCATGCTCCCTGCCATCCACATGAGCATCTTGGGACGTCACTGGAGCAGACTGGGTGTATGGGGTGTCTGTGTCCATGTGCCGGCACCAGGCACTGCCGGGCGGTCTGTGTGGGGAGAGTCCGGGGCTGCCCCGGGCCGGACACAGCTGGTCCCAGCCGGTCCCAGGCGGCTCCAACGGCCCCAGCACAGGACACAGCTGAGCCCCTCAGCCAAGCTGGGGGCGCCGGGGGGAAAACAGGTTTCAGCAAGGGCCAAAGGCGGCCCAGGCAGAGGAGGAGGAAGAAGCCAAGGAGGGAGCAGCAGCAGAGGGACCCCAAGGCCGGAGGAGGAGGAGGGCAGGAGGGGCTGCAGGCCCGGAGCAGGGATCCCCTGCAGCCCTGGAGAGACCCCGCTGGAGCAGAGACCCACCCTGCAGCCCGGGGAGGGCCCCACGCCACAGCGCAGCGGGGGGATATTTCCTGCAGGAGCTGCGGCCGTGGAGAGCCCAGGCGGGAGCAGGTTGTCCCTGAAGGACTGCGGCCCGGGGAAGGGCCCGCGCTGGAGCAGGGAGCCGGGGGGGGAGGGAGGAGCGGCCCAGAGGGGCTGGGATGGGCTGACCGCGACCCCCGGCCCCTGCGCCCCGCGGGGCAGAGGAGTCGGGAGGGGTGAAGGGTGAGGGTGGGAATGGGAAAGACCCTTGGGGGGTGATTAGGTGTTGTTTTAATATTTTTGTCTTTGTTTCTCACTATCAGAATCTATTTAATTGGGAAAAAAATATAGTTTTCCCTGTTTCAAGTCTACTTTGCCCTTGACAATAATTGGTAAGTGATCTTCCTTTTCTTATCTCAGTTCACAAAGTGGAAATGGAAATATAAGAGGAAGAACTCCCCCCCAACTTTCAATTTGCTGCCTTCTCTGCCAAGTGATCAGTAATTAAGCAACTACTTTTCAACATCTTTTCCCCCATACTCTCATGCTAAGTCTGTACCTGCATTTTAAAATCTACAGCCTGGATAAAACAAACACTAGCCAAAAAAGTCAGCTGAGTCACCAGAAGTCAGGATTGCAGAGAGGATGTAGCTTGTACAGCCTGAGTGTATTTCACCTAGGACATTTTGGGGTTTGCTTTTGAGGTGTTTTTAGTGCCTCCAGTCTGAGCTGAGACATCTCTCACTGTTTATTTGACTCACCTCTAACATACAGTGTAGTACTATTGGAATAAATCCCTGTTCACGTGTCTGTCAGGAGCTGGATAGGTGTAGCTGCAGGAGGCCTAAGGAAAAAAGATCGCCTCAGAAACTCACTGAAGTCCTGCTGATAGATTCCCACTGACTACAAAACCAAATAAAAAGTCTTGGTCACACCAAGACCTTCTGTGCTCTTTCCTTGTCTCAACTTTATTGGACTTTTTTTTATCTTTCTTGCTCTGAAAACCTGGCTGATGGTTTCACAATGTGCTTACATACTGCTTTCCGTTCCTTACTGGGTCAGAAACACTCAAAAGGACTTTCAGGGCTTCTGTTCCTATATTCAGCAGGAATTAGCAAGAAAAGAAGTATGAGCAAGAAAAATGTACTATGTGTTTTGTACCTCTTGCAGTTTGTCATTTGTGTTTGCTTCTGGGTTTAGCTGGGGGCTCCACACATACTTCATTTCAACTGAACCAATTTCAACTTCCACTGCTACAATAAATTTCTGGAGACAGAGGAAGTGTCAGCAACCTGCCCAGGGTAGAAGCCTATGTTCTCAAGGAACAAAGTTAAAAGTATTCTCAGCTAATGATTTTCCAGCACTGCTCCTTTTATTGACGTTTCTGCTGCAATTGCCTGAAAGCATGTCACCCCCAGGGCCTCAGTGAATATTCAGAGAAAACGATTATGTTTAAAATCATGTCTCTCACAAACTGAAAATTAAGGCAACCTGTTGGTACAAACGGCCTGAGAGCATTAGCACATTGATCCCAATGGCAAGCATGGTGCCAGCTCATTTCTGAAGTTGTAAGGCTGTTTTCCAAGGGTTTAATCTGCCCAGGTTACACAAGCAGGAGAAATCAGAGCCAGCGTTCACGCTCTCCCAGCCCCACACTGACAACTAAAAATCTTTGTTTAGATTAACAGTATTTTCCTTACTGCTGCTAATTGCTGAGCTCTTCTGGAAGGAGCCCTACTGCTGATTAAACTTCAGGTCAGTCAGTGCCAGTGGGATCACAGTCTCTAGTGTGGAATCCTGCTCCCTGTGATTCACCCCAGAGAAGTGCATGGACAGTCTAGTGCAGAGTCTTTGATTCATTATTAATGGGCCCAATTCAGGCTCCTACAACCTTGCACTAACTGCTAGATGGAGACTTTGACTGGGTTTTGAAAACTTCCAGTCTTTACAATTTGAAGAAAGGGAAAAGATTACAGCAAGCACGAATGGCAGTCAAGAGTGAGGACAGTCTCTAGAGACCTTCTTGGTTCCATGTTCCTGGTACTTTTCTTTCCCTTTCTCTAGTATGTTGATAACTGCATTGTCATTTCCTATAATTCTCCACAAAATCCATATGGCAATCACTGACAATGTAAGGGTAATTGCAAAGGGAGTCAAATAATAACTAATAAAGATAAAAAATTTTCATCTGCTGCTCCAGTTCCTCACTTCTAAAAGCTTTTCTGAATCTCTTCTTTGTTCTGCATTCCATCCAAGACTGAGTTTTCCTTCTGCAGGCTGAAAGGAGAAAGAACTGCAAGCAATGACCCAGACAGTGTCTCCGGGGACATTTCTGCACTTTGTAGGGGACAGCCAAGACATTTGGCTATTTCATAGTGTTCCTATCTGTTTCAAGTCGTGACTGGGATCCAGTTATCTCTGGGTTGTCCTCCTCACACTTCCAGTGAGCCACCATGTCTGGCTCTAGAGGCCTATGAATCAATGAAGAACTAGCCCTTTTCTTCTTATCCCAAGAAGTGTTATTTTACTGTTCTGTGAGGCCTGTAAAACTCTCTGGGGGTGGAACGTGCTATTTATGAAATATGCAATATTCCTAAATTAGATAATTGTGCCACTAGCCTTCAACTTTTGCTCATTACTCTGATTTGGAAAGGTTCTCACTATTCCACTTGCTCTGTGTTTGTTGTGTCCGCCCACTGTCTCTTTATTTTACATTGAGGTTAAAAGATTTGTGGAATGTAGACCATCTTTGTGTCCTGATTTCCACAGCCTAAGGGAAAGGGATGGAGCTTGTTTTTGCAACACATAAAATAAATTACCTCCTGGGTTCCTGAGTTGCAAGAATGTTGGAAATAAAGGCAGAAAAGTGGAATATGCAATCAGAGAGATTTTCTCTTGGAACCACCTACTGAACACAGGTACATGGATATGAATCCTTAAAGCAGTATTAATTCCTTTATGAACTTTAATTACATAAAAATGGATCCCCCTCATTATTTAGTTGCTAGAATTTTTCCCTTTATACTCTGTATTTGACAATGCTTTTCTGGGTCAATTAGATATCAGGTCTACTGATTGTGTCATCTCCAGACAGATTACTGAGTCAGATTTTTTCTGGTGTCAGTCTGAAGACAAAACAACTGCATTGACTTCAGGGAATGATACTATACATACAGCATGTAAATGGGAGCAGAGCTTGGTTGCCCTTGATACCCACCTCAATGTGGCCAGAGTTCTCTGGTAAAAATCCCTCTTTTGCCCTAATCTTGCTTTTTTCAATGAGATTCTTCTGAAATTAAATTTGCTATCTAAACTATATTTTATGGGTGCACAGGACTGCTTTTTACACTCACTCACTTTATACAATAGCAAGCATTAGGTAACATTGAGTCACACCTATTTTACTAGCAAAAGGCAACATTTTGGGAGCATCCTGCTCTAATAGTTTGAATAGGAATGAGAGTTTCCCTGATACTCCTATATTGATACAATTTTCCGTAATGGAAAACATTTGACTATCATCACATTTCAAACTGATTAGATTTAAGACCATATTAGAGCAGAAGGATTCAGAATGGAGCACGGAGCATAATATTCCCTAAACTTCTCTTCCAGCTAACACTGGCTAGCCATTTCTAAACCAAAGCCACCATTATTCTTCACTATACAGAAGTCTAAGGAAGGAGCCCAGATTTTTCAAGTATTTGTATCATGTCTCAGAGTCCACTGTGTTCCTTGGCACTTTGATACAGTAGTTTATTTCCTTTAAAGTGTAGTTTAGACACACTTCAACATGACAGAAGTACAGTCAGTCACCAGAAAGAATGTGTTCTTTCCTGTCCTTGCCTCCTTCATGCTGACACAAGCACTGCTGAAGCCATTCAGTAAATCAAGACTAGGACAGATCCGAGTTGAAAGCTAATCTTTTGGGTGAATTTGCTATGTTAAATTCCCTGTTCCTGGTCACTGTGCTGCTGTTTGAGAAGAAGTGGTAGCATAAGGGGGTGGTGGGAACCAGTGCAAAGAACAAGGGAAGCATGCTGAACAGCAGCCTGAGTTAAAATGCTGCACCCAATTCCTGTTCTCAAGATTCAGCTTCCACTCCTTTTTTTAGATACATATATTATTTCTTCTTAGAGAACCCTGGATAAACTACAGATCAAATTTCTTCCCTGTTACATGGAAAGTAAGTTTACCAGAATTCAGATTAGCCTTTCTAACATGTATCTAATAATTGAAGATGTTTTTTGAAGCATGGGACACAGAGCATGAAATTCTGTGTAAAGCTGGCCACTGGATCCTGGAGACCCCATTTCAGCAATGACCTTGCTAATGCTGGAGGTGAAAAAGTTTTCAGTCCCTTCTGCAAATCAAAACTCTCCTACCCATACATCCAACAAAAAACTTGCCACTGCAGACACAGGACAAAGTTGGGACCTCTAAGTCTTTTTCAGTCTCATTTCTTTACATTCTTAAAGCAACACTTATTATTTGTTCCTGGACCCATGTTTTAATGCATTTAGTTGCATTAAATCAGCTAGGTAAAGGAGTATAACAATAGCAAGTCATTCCGATACTTGTAGTTACCTTCCCACAGTTCCAGACAATTGCAGCTTTTCATGCTAGTTGGGCTGTCATTGTATTTCCAAGGCAGGAATATCACCTCGGTGGGCTCAAAGACCCATTTGAGGAATCTTCTTACATCATGGCTTAACGAAGAGCAACAGCTTCTCAGGTGAGCCAGGCTAAACTCAGGAACTCAGCTGTTCTCTCATGCCATCCTTCTTGTACTGTAAATGGCAAATCTTAGTAGCATTTTCTTTGGAGATCACATCAATACTGTCTGGAATACTGTCTTGCTGGGAACTTGTGAGATGCCACAAAAACACACTGGGATTGCAGTTGCATATTCACAATTAAGTAGGTGCAGTAAGTCAGAGATGCAGTTGAGTTTATGAGTTAAATTACTATTTGTCCTTACTGCCCAGATATCACAAGGAGGACATACCTCTTACATTTTTTTATTCTTGGCTTAGTGTGTAGTTTTAATTCCTTGCTTTGTGTTGAACTATTACAACAGTCCTTCTTCAACTTGAATTATTTGGCCTGCATAGCTTTGAGCCCTCACTCCCCACTTGCTCTCATAAAAAACTGACAGATGAAGATAGTGGCAAGTCACAGGTTGATTGATTTGTATAAGTACTGCAACTGCTGCTGTGACAAACCCAGGCATAGTTTCAATCCCAGTAATGTCTATTTTCAGCAAGAAATGCTCAAGAACGAATTCCAGAATAATATCTGGATGCTGGCTTTTTTCCTACTAAGTGAACAATCGAAGAATATGTAATAATAGTAATAAAAAAAGTTTCACATTTTCTGGTATTGTTGGAATGCAGAAAAAGACTCATAATTTTCAAGACCTTGTCTGCTCTGTCTTTGTCTGTCTTCATCATGTATCTAGAGGAGAATACAAGGCAAAAGTAGGCTTACCTCTTTTCTATAATGAAGGTGCTTCATTCTTCTTTTCTCACACCAACCCAGCATGTTTAAAGGCTGAGTTCTGTTGTTTCTAGCCACCTTCTGTTTTTCCAAAGACATCCATGTATTTTTTGCCAACTCTTGTAATTTTATGGCAAGTCTCACCATTTTTTTTTTAAGTCCCAGCTTCTAAGATAATTTGATAAGATAAAAAGACCACCTTTACTAAAAAACAAATCAAGCAACCAAACCAGTGACTTACCAGAACCATTTACAAGTCAAATCTCATTAGATGTTAACCTTATAATAATATTTGCATTGTGCTAGCATCTCTGGCAGATTGTCATAATAGCTGTTGAAAAAAAAACATAAAATAGTTTTTGCTGCCTAAAATGTTTTCTGAGACTAAATTGAGACTATTCATGCTTGCTTTAATTTGTATTATACATAAAAATAATATTCAGTCTTCAAAAGATAATGATGTTCTTAAAAGGTGACCAAAGGTGAACATGTAAAAAGTGTAAGACAGAGCTGTTTGAGACAAGACAATGAAAATATAAGGATTAGCTGTTCCTCCCATTACCAAGAAATTGGGAAAGAACAAACAGAAGTAAGTCTGAAGAAATCAAGGAGAAGCAGTCATCTATTAGATGCTGTCTTTTGAAGGATTCAGTGAATATCTTGACACTAGCTGTAAGACAATGAAGAAAATCAGTGAAAGTGAAAAGTTATTTTTATTGTACATTTTTGCATTACGTGGCTTAGTTAGCAGCCCTGCAAGTGGACAACTGAAAAGATAGACCATACAATATAAGAAAATAGATGTTGAAGGACATTACAGGTCATTTGGCCCTTGTGTCTGAATAAAGGATTAGCTTTTCTGAAATTATCCTTGGCAGGTGTTTGTCTAATGTATTATTTAAAATTTCAGTGACAGAGATTCCCATCTCTGTAAACAGCATTCTTCTGTGTTTATTGCCTGTAAAAGTATTTATCCTTTTCTGACTTAAATGTCTCTTGCTAAATCTTAAACTAATTACTTTTTGTTCTCACAAAAAATAAATATGAAGAATATTTTAGTCTTGTCTTTATGAAACAAACTTGCCACAGCTGAAAGTAGGAGGACTATTCTCAGGAGCAAGTTATGTTCTTTCTTCCTTTTGATCTTGCCCTAGACACGATATTTTCTAAGGTGGAGTTTTTCTTTTGGTCCCTCCACCCAGCCCACATCCAGATTTTTCCTGCATGGTCCACATGTGTCTTGAAAATTAGTACTCTATGCTGGAGTCAGGACTGTACTTGGGGCCTTTCTAGTGTTGAGCAGTGCAGGAGATTTGTCCTATGACCCACTTGTTTGAGCATCTCAGAAATAACAGAGGTGTTCAACAATATTACCTTATTTTCACTTTGTGATCAACTAATATCTCCAGACACTCTTCTGAAGACTTCTATCTAAGCAGTCAGTCTAAAATATTTTTACTGTGTAGCAGTTGTGTCTAAATCTCCTATTCATTACATGGTGCATGCTATTCAATCTTCATCCACCTGGATGATGTCTCCCAAAGCCATCCTTCGAGTAGACTGTTTCCTCACAAAAGAGGCTTCATCCATTTCGCCTTGCTTTGTTCCTCGTTCCTTCTGCTTTTTGGCCACATTTTCAATGAGCTTGCTTACATCACTGAGGGTTTTTTGTGTTCGTTGACCTACAGATTTCTGCTTGCTTTCTCCCACACTTGGATCTGTGACCTTTAAGGGTTTGGCTTTCCCATGGTCTTCTTGCTGTTCTTTCATGTGCCTTACTCTGAATCGACGCCAAGAAACATTCTGACAAGGATCAGGGATGCTGTCAGAACCATTAGACTCTTCATGTGTGTCAGGTACCTGGAGAGCAGGGATTAAAGGCTTACGGAGAGCCTTGGGAGCCTCTTTGACACCTGGTTGTTTAGTCAACTTAGAGGTTGTCTCTAGAGGTGATGTAATTTGAATTTCTCCCAGGGGTTTACTGCTTTTAGGGGGTAGGGGATCATCTTTATTTTCCAGAGCAGCCTTCTCACTCAGCTTTATCTTTTGAAGGTTTTCCAGCTCCCCCTGAGACAGATTCTTTACCCTTTTCACATGGGGTTCATTGCTGATAGAGTTGATAACCATCAGCTTCTGAGCAGGCATGTGAGTTTCTCTCTGGATCCTCATAAACTTTTGGAGCTGGGCTTCTTTTACTTCCACAGGGATCTCCAGAGGTGCTAACTTCACTGGCCTCTTCAAGGTGACGTTCTCTTTGCTATACAATTCATTTGGACGATGCAGACTGGGAGACAAAGCTCCCTCTTTTTTCACCTTTTCTGGCCACAATTTTTTCTCTCCCTGGGATAGCCTCTTCTCTGAAATCCTTGGAGAAGGAGGTTGGAAAACAAGGTTTCTATGTTCACTTCCTGGCTTCCCTCCTGCCAATGTGAGAATGCGATTTTTCTCAGGCTGCAAATTCACAATGGTGACTTCACTGACAGTGCAGCTATACTTGGGCTTTTCTTCAGCCATTGGAGCACCCTTAAAGAAAGCAAACAGCTGTGGGGATCACTATCATACATTGTATTAATCATCAATGATAGGTTTTTATATGATGTTTTGGAGTCTGACAAGAGTACAAGCTTGTCCCTTGAAGTGTACTCCTCAAAACCATAAATCCTAATCACTGTGCTCCATACTTTGGCTTACTCCTGGTTAATCTAAAATAAAGGGAAAATTTAGTCTCTGTATCTGGAGACTAAATAAGCCTGACAGCTGAGGAATCAGAACTTGTCTACTCCCTGACTGTCACCAGTGCATCTCAAACAGCGTTACCGTTCTTTCTCCCACTCTCTCCCAAATATTGCGTGCCCTTTCTAAACAGTGAGCAGCACCAGACTGTACACTGCAGTCACTGAATTAGAGGAAGTTTAGGACCTCCACAACACATGGAAAATACCAGATAATTTATGTTAGCTCAGGGAAGCTCCTAGTTGAGGCTCAGGTGTGGGTTCTTCCCTTTTCCAATGACATTCTGAGCGATGGGCATTTCTGATGAAGGTGATCATCTAGCTCACTCCTGTGTGTATACTGACATGTGCTTTATAGGGCAGGGCAAATATCTTAATTTCCAACAAGATTCTGCCTAATTTCACAAGGTACTTTTCCACAGAGGATAGACAAAGGAATTATGATTTTGCTCATGACAATAAAAAATACCATTAAGTGGCTTTAGATGATGTTCGGAGTACTATGGATGTTGTTCAGTTTCAAAAACAATACTTCTGAGGTGCTAAATAAAGGAACTTCTAAATGGCAGATGTGGCAAATCTGGAGTTCATTTCTCGCCCTTGTTCAGAAAAACTTTATGTCATTGTTGGGAGAAGTTCCTCATATTCATCAATAATATGAACATCTCTTTGTAAACAGGGGTTTGTTGTTCAACTTTCTAGTGCTGTGTAGGCAATGATGGATAGCATCAGGAGATGTGTTCTGTCCCTGCTTCTGCCCAAAGTAGTAACTCTTCTTCCCTAAGGTCCCTTTTACATTCCCAGTCTCTGTATCTTGTACAGACTATACATTTTATAGGACAATCGAGAACAATATTCTTGACTCTATCTTGGACTTCTAGACCTTATTACAGTAAAGATATTTTATTAAATGATAGTATTGTTTTCCTCTGTTGAACAGACAAGATGAGCTATCTTACTTCTCAGTTCCTCTCATCTCATCTAATCAAATCTGCATTGGTAATTCCTGTTCACTGATATTGGTGGGAATTTTTTGTAAGTACCTGAGCTTAGTATCATTGTAAATAAAAATGATACTTCTCTTGCCCTTCCTATGTCTTGCTGTGTTCCAGGAAAACAGTCAAGGCTGCCTACAGCTCTGTAAATGCTATGTGAAATAAAATAAACATAAATAAACCCTTGTCCTAAAGTGCAGGCACATAAAGCAATGAGACAGAATGAAAGGTCCAATGTAAAGTGAGGTCTGTGAATGGAAAGAAAGAAAAGCTAAACAATATAGTACCTACAGATTATAATTTTTTAAAAGATTTTGGTTGAAAAACCTTTTAACTACCTTTAAAAAATGAGTACCCAGCTAAAACCCAGCCACCTATCCAAGCCTAGAGAACAACCTGCCTAGACAAGGCTTTTTTTCTAGCTATGGCCATTCTTTTTATCCAGTTTCAGACAAGAGTGATTAAATTATCAGATTATTTTCTGAGGAAAATTCAGCCAAGTTAAGAAGGCTTTGAGAGATTTTACACACCACCTAAATCCAATTGAAGTCCTAATATTAATACAGTTAAAACCCATCCAAGGCTACTGTGCAAGATAAGTTGCATCTTCTGTTATGCTGCACACATTACTCAGTACCTTCTCAAAATGTCCATCTGCTATGTATATGCTCCTACTTAAAATTTAATTAAGTAATTGGCCCAATCTTGTGTGGGTAATTGCTCTGTGCCCAAAATTCCCTTTGCAGTCAATGAGAGACCCATGCAAAGAATGACTGCTTCAAGCTCTCAGGATCAAAGTATTATGATAGTAGTATTTTCAAAGGGACCACTGATCTTTATTTAGAAACCACAACCTTCATGTAATTTAAATACTTCCCTTCCTGGTCTCAGGTTGCTGATCCTTCTGATATGATCTGCACAGTAATGGAAGGGCAGAGACAGAAGGGTCACAGTACATTATTACTATTTTACTAAATTTATTGCATGCACTGTAGACCAGAAGTAAATTAGTATGGAGTGGCCTCAGATCTAGGAAACTTGGTGTCCCCCATAAACAGGAATCTTACAACCCTCTACTTAAGCTATGTTACTGCCCAGATTGGATGGTCCTCAGAGAGAGGTGCTTCTGCAATTTTTGTTTCATTTTGATTTCAGGAATCTACTCATTGCAGGGCAATAAAGAGTTGGTTTATAGGCAGAAAGTGAGATTTGCAATAGAAATTTAGGGAAATCTGATGCCATTTTGAAACCTTGTTCACCAGCTTGATGACCAGGTCAAGAAAAGGGATTGAACTGAGGTTCTATTCCAATCTTGGTCCTCAGCCTCTGTTGTTCTACAGCTGATGAAACAAGACAGATTTAAAGCAGGCTCAGGAGCCCTGAGGTTTTCTGTTGGTATGTAACTGGCAGAAATGGGGAGCCAAAATGGGCCAAGCATGTAGGATGCAATTAGATATCCTGACAACGAGCTGGACTTTAGCCAGAAAGTCAATCCATCAGCAGAACAAAGCAGCAGGTCATGCTATCACAGTTCTGCAGGACTTGAGATTCAAACCATTTTATGCAAGTCATTTCCCTGTATGGCTTCAAAATACTCCCTCGTTTCATTCCTATTATTAACATAACCACCAGGAAGCAATAGTGGGATGATAGTATACATGATTATAGATACATCATGGTTGAAAGGAACACTGTAAAATAATCTACTTCCTTTAAAAATCCCTGTTTTCTCAGTCGCACTTGTGAAGTTTCTTCCCCTTGCTCAATGAAACATAAGAAAATAAAACAAAACAAAAAACAAGTCTAAACCTGAAACTCTTCCTACACAAGGAAAAGCTTTAATCTCATTGCTGCAGAATAATCTATAGTGATAAACAGATGTTACACAACTCAGATGCTTTTCCTTCCAATCCTCACATGAATCAACTGATTCCTATGAATCAAAAGGGAGGACAGAAACACCTAAGAAAGGAAGTTCACAGATCAAATCCTCCAGTTTAACTGATTAAAAGCTTGTCCCCAGAGTGGAATTTTTTGTGCTCAATTGCAAAATAAACACCAAGCCTTCAGCGTGCCTTCATTCTCCATGTGATGCCTGAAGCTCTGCTACTGAAAAGCCCCCTGTTATGTGGAGATCCATTACACATGCTGTCATTCAACAAGGGAGAGAAGCAATTCTGTTTAAACATATAGGAATTAATGGCTTTGCTTCCACTGCAGATTCTGCATATACAGTAAATAGCTCAGGTCATTGTGAATGGACAATGCAACAAATAGAGCCAGCACCCAAATAACTCCCAGAAAAGTCCTAAATATACAGCCTCTCTGTAGTTTGTCTACTTTTGTCTGCTGGCATAAAGATCACACCTGTTACATCATCATTTGCTGTACCAGAAAGATTTAACAAAACTAAATTGTCTGTTAGCCAGTGGGTCCTAGGAGGTCAGATGGTCCATTGGGCTGGTGAAGCTAAAGCATAACAGTGTCTGTAATCAGCAGCACCAAAGACTGTGTTGACATCACAGCTAGCTGTCTTTGATCCCAAAACAACCAGGTACTGAGGTGGAGTGAGTGGGGGGACTTCACACAAGTCCCTGCTGAGTCTCCTCAGATCGTGATCCAGATCCAGAGATCATGTGTCATTGTGACACAACTCCCTTTCCATTGCACTACTTGGTATCTTAAAACAACAATGATATCAAGAAGAGTTTAAAAACAGAACAAAGAAAATACAGTTGAGTGGTCTGAACACCAGCCCAGTATCAGGGAACCCACTTCAAATCCCTTTTATATTACAACCTGCTAATGTGATGGCAGGGAAGACGTTTTGTCCCCCTGTAACTGTGTTTTCCACCTGTAAACTTGTACTGATTCCCCCTCCTAATCTATAGGAACATTTTGGATGTAAGTATACTAGAGAGTATAAGTTACTCAGCAACAGGTGAAATGGAGTTATGTTAGTTCCCAAAGTAGGTTTGATTCCTGATAACTTGATTTTCAGAAAACAAGTGCTCTACAGAAGTTGGTACCTGATGAATAATCAAAGCGTGAAAAAATCTATAATCACTTGAAAATTATGTCAAGCAATGCTAAGCCTGTATGCAACATTTTTCTCAATACTGCTCTGACAATTTTTTTACATTTTGTAAAATTTTACAGATCTTTAGTACAAGTTTTCCTTCGTAGAGGACTTGGTTTTACATCCTATTTTGTAGGTGAGATAAGATTCTAGACATGACTAATATATATGACAATATCTGCAATCATTAGCCTAACGGAATGTTTCATGAAAACATTTTTAAAATTTGTTCATAAAGTTTGGGGGATCTTAAGAGGAATTACACCATTTCATACAATTTGGCACACACACTCATTCCTAATGTTATCCTTGCTTTAATAGATCCTCCTTGAATATACAAGGAGACCAGTCTGAGGTCTAGGAAACCTACAGCAGACCTGCCCTTGCAAGCAGACCCAATCTGCAGATCATGGAGTCTCTAGACTTCGCGCACAACTGCCAAGCTTTATTGAACAGCCTAAATCTTAGGAAGCTTCTTGCAGGGATTTGCAATATTGCAGGAAAGAAGGGGAGGTGCAGAATTCCAGTCCCGGACTGCTTATTGGCACTCTGTGATGACAAGTAAGTCATGTAGGCTAACTTCCAGCTTCCACATCTAAATAGGGATATCATTCCTTATTTAGACCAAGACAAAGATTTGTAAAAAATGAGCAACTAATATTAGACTTCTAAATCCAGATTTAAGATATAAATACATGACCTGTTTTTCAACAGTAGCACTTCTTAAATTCAGCCAACTTATTTAAGGCTCTAAATCATAATTCAAGATTCTAGCTTCAGCTTCAAGAATCTTAGCCTCAAATGTCAGAATAAGAAGATTGATTTCCCAAAGTCCTGAGCACCTGCAAATCCCAGCCACTTCAACAAGACTGTATGAGAAGTAAAGGTCTGCATCTGCAGTTGGACCCATGCTGACTGGGGTGTGTATGTGTGTGTGACATTATAGCACTAGCCTAAATCTTCTCACTGCTGTGAGTGGAGTGAAGCAGAAATGAAAAATGCAATATCCCCTGCTAACTACCAGCTCCTGCTTACAAAGATAGCAGCATGAGCAGAATTTGCAGAGACAAAGAGATTGAGCTCTTCCCTTGCCAGTTTTTCTTAATTTAGAGCTTGGCACTGTAAAATGCAGAGAGATGGAGCTATCTGCTACAGGGGAAGCTCACGTCTAGGAATTAATTTGGTACCCCACACTATCCCACTGATAACAGAGGCCAGCACCTTGGAGGCAGTGAGAGCAACTCTACAATCATTCAATCTGCCTGTTCTCTGGATGCCACTCATCCATTGCACTCAGAAATACCCAGGGAGACAAGCACCTTTTTGCAGCTCTCCCCTGCAATATTTCATTCAGAACGGAAGAATGAGCATCCCTATCTTCTGTAAAAGAAGGTGTCAGCAGTGCCATTATCTTGTCTTAAAACATATAGGCTGGGAAATTCACTTCATAGAAGAGAGACCCTCAAGCCCCCATGGGGTCATTATTCCTGCCAGAATTGTTCCTTTTTGTTTCATTAGAACAATTAGGCCAGAAGGGAAAAACTGGCATGACTACTCAGGCTGGTAGTAAGGGCATCTTTGGAGGTGCACTTTGACAAGGACAATTTAATATAAAGAGGCTTCAGTTCTAAAATGTTCCTGAATGTCCAGCTACAAGGCTAAAAGCTCCTCTCTCATTTTCTTACAACTTGCTACAATACATTTTAATCTGCACAGCTGCAACAGAACGGGTTGAGATTGTTTCTAGCCCAGGCTTGCCTCATGCTTTGTTTAAGGCATGCTCCCAATGGGTTTCTTCTCATAAAGCCAGAGGATTCCCCATAATAGGAAAGGTTTTGGAAAGACATTTGTGAGTTATTTGAAGGCTGTGCACAACAGACAGGAGTCAGTTCTGCTCTCTTTAGCTGCTAGAGTCCAGTTTGAGCTGGATGTCTAGGGCACCCTCAGTCGGAATGGAGAATGACCGGTTCACGCTCTCTGGAAATAGGAACTTCAGACAGAACCTCAGATAGTGGGGTGACTTTTCTTCCAAGAGATTCTGTCCCATGTCAATGACTTTGTGGGTCCAGTGGCTAAAGGTAAAGGAGGGAAACTCAGACTAGGGAGCCAGCAGTGGACTGGAGCCTACAAAGGACATTCCATCTCTTTAATGACTGGGATGAGCCCTGATTATTTGTTCTACCCTTTGTGATAGTTTTCTTACCCACATTCTGTGGCAGTTACTCACTTCATAATGTCACTTTGTGTATACATTTTTCAACTGTTCCTATTAAGCTTTAGGCAGCATATAGTGTTATACTAGTATTGATGTTAAAGCAGAATTACCTGCTAGTCCTGTTAATCCACTGATGCTTTGACAGCAGGGGTATTACAAATAGAGATTCTTTGTAAAAAATGATTAAACATGACCAGAAAGTCCACAGCTTTCCAATTCCCTGAAAACTTACCATTTCCTTGTTGTTTAAGGCCAAAAAAGAGTCAATGACAGCCCATCCTCTGATCCACTAATGACATGGATGTTGATAGATTTTTATGTCACTTCTTTTATCCTCAAGCCTATTATCTGACTCTTCTCCCTTTTGCTCATCAAACAGAGGCTGCTTTATAGAGCAGTGCAGCGGGCAGGCAGGGGATGTAAGATCTGTTACTACTTTTTCTATTGCTCCACAGCCATAAAGTCACTGAACACCTCCATGCCTTGCAACCAAGGGATGCCCTTTAGATATTTTGCAAGAATTGGGAGTCTGTTAAATTTGCTACCATTGCTCGAGAAAATCACTATAACTTCTTCCAACCGAAATTTACCTCTAGCTTCAGCAGGACACTGTTTGGTTTATTTCGTTCTGCTCAATGGTCCTAAAGTTGTGCAGTGGTATTCAGCTTCTGTGCTCTGCTCTGGGAAGGGCTACATTCCAATGACATGTAAATCCCTGCATCATTTGGAGACCACTGTAGGACCTTCCAGATGGTAGGCAGAATACATTAATCTGTGTCATGAAAATTTAATTCATATGAAGGTAATAAATTGTTTATGTATCAAATAGGCAGGACTAATACATTAGCATTCAGGGTTGAGTCTCACCAGGATACAGGCACACACAGCTCACAGTGAACTCAACTTTTGGCTGTTATAACAAGAATCAATTGAACAGAATTATTAAGTGCAGATACTCTGTATTTGGATAGAATATGCCAACACACTAGCTACTGCACTGTTAAAACAACCCGCCCATCTCCATAGTAAATTTAAGTCAATCGTAAGAAACCAGCAATGATTTAAGAGAGAAAAAAACATAATAAGAGGGAGAGCATGTAACAGCATGGGCTTGCTGCTACATTTGCATTGACGTCAGTGCAAACAAGATTAAATGAAGGCAAGCACAGCTACAGAAATGTGACCTTAAACACAGCCCCTGAGTTGCAAATATTGCCAAAATCTTAGCTGTAACTCCACCTGGTTTGCTGACATAGTCCCAGAGATAATGTCTTCAAGAAGCAGCTGACAATTCCTGTGGCAGCTGGCACAGTGAGAGCTTTGCTCACTTTTGAGTGAAGGGCATATTGCCACAGAGAGGAATCAGGATGGGGCAGAAAGGATCCTGCTGGCACAGTCCTCCACAAGGAACCATCAAGGCTGGCAGAATTTGCAGCAGCCTCTTAGATGCTATAAGCTCTTCTGGGATTGCTTTGGCCTCTGCCTAGTCCAGGATTAGGGAAAAGATAAAAAAAGACTTGATCTCATTTTCCCAGACACTCACTCTCCTTCCCTTTGCCCAGAGTAACCTTGACACTTTTGAGATCCAGTCATGGAAAGCCCAAGCCACATAGAGAACCAGGCCTCTGGGAAAAATAGTTAATGATATCTTCAAAAAGCTAAGAACAATTGCAGCTAAAAATCTGTTACCATAGGAGCAAAATCCATTCAAGTCTACCCATTCAAATAAAGCATGATTACATGGTGACATTGCCAAAATCTGTACCACTGTTCTCTGAACAAAAAATAGAAAAAATATCCATAACCAAGAAAAAAATTCTCTGTCAAGAGACCATCCCTTCAAAAAAACTAAGCAGATAGATCCCAGTCTCCCCAGACACAGTGACTTGGAGTGAACAAACGTGTTTCCTTTGGCTTGAAGGATGGGAATACCTGCTGCGCATCATTCAAAGCTCTCAAAACCAGGCTGAATTGGGGTATAAATGATTTAATGACTTCTCTAGGTCTCACTGCTCTCACCATGATTTCACTTTATATTTACTACAAAACAGATTCCACTTTGGATCTAGGGGGTAAAGTACTTTTCTAAAGATTCAAATGGAATCAACTAGAATAGCAATTTCAAAATAATTCCCCAATTTGGAGATGATAATCCAAAAGCAAAGACACCTCTTCCTTCATGTCTCTGTATAGAGGAGTTTTTCTGGAATGGTTAAAGCGTACTGGGAGAGCTTTGGCAGACAAGTTGCAGTGTACTACCTTCTCCGGTCAATTTGTCCCAGCTGAATAAAGCTGGAGACAGTTTATTTGCGAACTTCTGAGAATTAAATTCTTATCCCATTTCTTCATTTTGGCTTCTCTGTCTAGCTACAGCCAGCTGGGCAATTTTGTGTTTCCTGCAGCTTAGAGTCCATAATATAACCAGGTATGTTCCTTGTGGGGAGGAGGAAGATGTAATAATAAAACTTAGCCAAATAACTTCATTACACTCTGGGCTCTAACCAGATGTTCCTGTTACACTCACAGTACCAGGTCAAGCAGTGTGATATGAGGAGCTAAAAAACCTTTCAAAATTTTGTCATATAAAGTTCATAGTCTTATTTCAGGCTCAACATTCAGCCAATACTTTTGGGAAGGACAGGAGTTTTTGAGAGCCTCTTGGATCAGGTTTCAGGATCTTTTATCACTTTCTAATCCCAATGTGAAGAAAGGTTTTGTGTATTTTGAGGATTTTTTTTACCCATGCAGCTTTATGGGTGCAAATACCTCTGAAGAGATATTTGCCTTTAAAGGTGGTGGGTTTTAAAAAAAGCAACACATCTCTAATCAAACTGCACCAAGCAATTTTCCCCCATCCTTAGAAACGCAGGGAGCTAAGCTGTATTATGCTACCTAGCTTATTACTAGAAGAAAATTGAAAACTTGATGGATCCTTCAGTGCATTTCTTCTGTCCTCCCTTTGACATGTAGGATACAAATGCTGTTGTTGCATTAATTGCAGCAGGTCCTGTTTTGAAGTCTTAGAATAATTATCTCATACAGAACTTGCTGTTCCTGATCACATGCATCACTGGTGGTGTCCTGGAAACACTTAATAACCACCTAATATTTGTACAGCAGCAGTTAATTTCTTCTGAACCTGGAGGTAGGAGATCTTAGCACTTTTGACTTGTGCTTTTGAGTGTTTTCTAGTTCATCAGTCAAGAGTCACTTTTCTGATTCAACACCTAGCAGCTGACTTTACTTAATCTAGAAATGTAAATAGACCCTTTGATTCACTCTGACTCGGTGGTGAACTCTTGAACAAAAGACAGCCAATTTTAAGACAGACAAAAGCTCATTACAACTACAGCACTGGCTCCACTCTTTGTCTCTTGAATTATGAGGAACCATGTGCAGTTACTGGAATAAGGACAACCAATTCTACCAAGGTTGGGAGTATCTGAATTTATATGTATTAGTGTCATTTCAGTGATTCTATGAATTAATAGTACACCCTTACTTGCAGATGCCCCCATTAGTCTAAGTGTGCACGTGGGAGGGGGATCCATTCATTTCATTGTGGACTTTCTGCATTCAGTCCTGTCAGCTCCCTAGGAATTTTGTTGACTTTACTCACCTCCCTCAATTTTATTTATTTTTCTATTACTTCTTACCATCGCTCTGCACTCAGGAGTTAGGAAGGAAAAGAAAATAGCTTTTCTCCTGACACTTAAACACATTTCACTGCAAAGAACAAACAAAGCCTGGAAAAATAGCAGCTTTCCAGCACAATGCCAGGACTAAGGCAGGCTCATGCTTCTCCAGGTAAGCTGTTCTCCCTCAAATTCATAAGGACCTTTTCTCCTGCTACATGAGCAGCTGGGCATGGAAGCAATTCTAGTTCTTCTGTAGAGCACAGTCTAAAGCTAGAGCTAAGATGGCACAGCCTTCTCCAGTATGGTCCATACCACCAGCCAAGTCCATTGTATTATTCATGTGTTTTGAAGACCTTCCTAACAAATTATTGTTGTTCTGCCCTGGGGACTACAGCACTATACTCAGAAATTCAACTGTTAGTGGGAATCTTTCTGTTGAATTTGTTGGGTGTTAGAACTAAACCAACAAGGAAAACTTCCATATCATTCAAAGTCAGATGTGTATGCTGCAACACAGAGGTACACCCTGGAAAATCCCTCCAGAACCTAGAAGGCCTTTATCCTGCCCCTTTTAAAAATAGTTATGATATTGTCCTTGATTTCAACAAAGGGACAATCAAGATGGGGGATTTCCAAATTCACCAGGACAATTTTACAAATTGCATGTAGTCTTCACCCAATTTTATGTCTGGCTAAAAAACAAAGAAGCCTCCCACCCATATCCCTCTTAGGCATTATATATGTCCCTTTGCTAGGATTCAGTGTAAACACCTATACATGTGGGTCACTACATACATGCAGACAGTCACACCAAGCTTTCTTACAAGTGGAGAAGGGTAAATATGAAACCTATCTCCTTTCTAAATTCCATGTGAGGCCTCATATTCAACTGTTAGTAGACTCTTGCCTCCTCCGGGTCTTCCGGAAAAACACCGAGTTTTCCTCATTAAGTAGAACTGTGAGCCCATTAGTTTCAGTAGGATGAGCTTCTTGGCTCTGTTAAAAGTATCTCTGTCTATACCAGCAGTTTCGTGTTCAGCATAAAGAAGTCACCAATAACAGCACTATCTCCCAAAGATCCCAGACTACCCAGACGCTCACTCTTATCACCTCTTAGCACCTTAGCTTCCTCTTCGCTCTTGGACTTTCTGTCCAACTCCTCAAACCATGGCTCCCCTTGCTCTCTCTTATCACAAATTCTGTTCTTGGTCCCTGAAATTCACTTGTGAAGGAGGCAATTTCTCCCTATAAGAGTTGGAACAATTTTTGGTTTTGTTTTCTCTAATGAGAGGTACAATGGACTACCTTAACCATCAGGCTGGTGTGCCCATATTACTTACTCCAATTCAGCAGCCTCCTGTCTTATCTTGTCAGAGTGCTTTGAAAGGCAAATCCTGTCAGAGCATAATAGGAAGGGAAGTTAAATCTATTAGTACATAGCACTTTCTTAACAGGTCAGGGGACAGAAAGGGAGCTCTCTAATCATCTTCAGATACATTTTCTTTTCTTTCTCATAGTCTTGAACAACAACGAAATATCAGCTCCTCCAGATGGCTTTAGATGTTGATAATGTATCCAATAAGTAACCCAGAAAGGTAGCTAAAAAGGCAAATACATGTGAACAGGCATAGCAGGACACTAGCTTTGGAGAAGCAGTGGCTGTTCGTTCTCCATCTCTAGGAACGTCTTTAGGGGAAGGGGTCCACACTCAATCAAGTCATGTGCTGGCTGTCTTTCCTGGCAGTTTTGTTTCTGGTGGAAAAAAAATAGAGTCAGGGAGAAGCCTAGAATGAGTTAGGAAGGTACATCATACCTACAAATAGCAGGCCTCACTGAAACAAGATTTTTTTCCTAGCATTATCTTCTGATCAAGTAGCATAAAGGAGAATCCTACTTTTACTCTGTCTCATCCATGCTCCTGCACTCTATCTCTGGTTGGATTCCTCACCTGAGAAGCTGTATGTCATAGTAAGAGGGACAATTTTTTTCTATGATTACTGTCATTAATTCCCTTGAAAATCTGTCTCTTTAAAGGACCTACTTCAGGTCTGGACTATTACTCATTTTCCATCCTTCCCTTCCCAACCCACCATGCAGTCTACACATCTCATTTAGCAGCTGGATGGTATGTGTATTGTTTTATTACACAGTTGGTACCATGTGTGTCTTATTGCCCTCAGTAAAGGTCCTGCTCAGGGATATTTTTAAGCATTTCCTTCCCAGGAAGGGTTTGAGCAAGGATGAAGGGATTAAAGGGAATCAGAGAAGGTCATTAGCAGCACTCAAGATAATCTTTAGCCATTTCAGAGCAATGAACACCACCTTACATACTGGAGATGTGTATAAACTGTGTAATAAACACACAGGGATTTTAATTCCTCTTGCCATATCAGACCAAAGTTGGGCTGAAGCCACACATACTTACTTATTTTGTGATGCTCTGCAGGACATTTGGTCCAGTCCCTCATGGCAGATTATAAAAAAAATGAAGGGAATTAGCAGAGATCTCAGGTCTTAATCTCAAAGTGCGTAGACTCAGAAGCAAAAGCAAATTTAATCTCTCAGTGTAGTTCCCATATTGAAAGGGGACTAAATAAATATCTCCATGATCTTAAGGCTAATATCAAATCATCATCTCATAAAAATAAGGCGCTGACTGAAAAGTGTGTGGGTGGATGGGTGGTGTGGGGGGTAGTGGTTCTTGTCTTATGGTCTCTTGCTTCTGTCAGATTGTCAGGAAACATTCCTAAAACATTGTCATCATTACTATGCTGTGATAGTAGCAACCCAGTTGGTTTTAGACAATATGACTGGAGCACAGACAGTCTGTGCTGGATTCATCTAAGAAGTCGTGTGGGACCACACACCTGCAAAGCCACCAAACACTCCACATCACAGATGTGCAGGTTTCATTTCATAGCATGGTCCTGAAGAGTTTCTTTATCCTCATGAGCTATGTAAGGTTTGTATAGTTCAGGTAGAGAACATGTTCTGTGCCCTGTTCAACACACAGATTCACTCTCAGAATTGTACATCAGGCTCCTCACAGTTTTTGATGTGCTCTTCCCATTTTATAGCACTGGTGTGCTGGGAAAGCAGCATGACTAGCACTGCTGAAACCAGAATAGAAATGCTAGCTCTTTCCCTATTTCTCCAACAGGCATTTGAAGTGCTTTCCTCATTTGGAAAACTACTGAGTAGGACCCCAAACTTACAAATTCTTTGTGTCTAATACCTTTCTTGTGGGATTTTCTCCCATAGCTGCCTTTTCATATTATAGAAATAAGGCCAACATTCCTATCTGCTTCCCATTAATTTCCTCATTCGAGTCTTGGATCTTCAAGATCTCCTTAAGGAAATTAGTGAAATCAGGCTTAAAATTTTCCTGAAAGCTTTCCCCTGTAGCGAAAAGCTGATGGTGGTTGTTATTAGCAGCTTGGCTTTAGAGTTACTTATACAACTGGATAAATTAGTCTATTTTAGTAGTAGCAATTTTCTAGTCTATCAGAAGACACTGGAGATTTCAATAGAGAAGACAAATACATCACGAAAAGCTAAAAGGATACAGAGAAGTTGTACTTCTATAATTTTTTAAAAATACATGGAGATTAGTAGTGGTCTCCTGGGTTTTGCACCCATCCTAGAGGACTGAATAGGAAGACTAGACATTGTTGGGAATACAATGAAGTTGGGGGGAAATACTTCCATTTCATTCACAGCTATAGTCTTCTTCCACTAAAGTTTACACCAAGAGGAGCTTCAGAGAAAGATGCCAAAGACTGAACAACTGTATTGCATAATAGGAGATGGTCCCTGCAGGTGGAGAAATTTGTAGAGCCTAGACATTCAGTTTCCAGCTGTGTGAAATTGTCACCCTGTTAGTAACAACTAAACAAATTGAGATTGCAACCTTATCTGGCATCTTTTGCCAGCATTAGTTTCAATTTTTACATGCTCCAAAGATCACTGGTTCCTGTTCAGAACCCCTTTAATTATCCTGAAATATATTTCTTCTAGAAAATTGTTCTGTTTTAGCCATTCTTTTAAATAGATGCTTCCACACAGAGGGAATTTCATCCAGTTTTTGCTGTACAGTTCATTGTTTCTAATCTCTCCATTGCCATTACTATGGCAATCAAGTGTCTGCACAATGCCCCAACTAGAAAATGTCTTTTTTATTTGAATAGCTCCCCAGTTCAATCTTATTACTTATTAATAACCTCATTCCATCCATGGTCTGCATTAATCCCTCTTATCAGCACTGGCTCCTGCTCTGTTCTCAGCTTTCTAAGGGTAACTTTTTCAAAGGTAAAGTTTCCAGCCAATTCTCTAAGCAAGACTTCTGTACAATCAATAAGAAGCCCATTGCTTCCACACTTACCAGCCAGCCTGGTAGTTCTTGCTTTGCTCGTTGTTTTATCATTCCTGAGAAGCGTCTCCTTCTCCTGATGAGATCTATTTACACTGTGGTATTCAAGCTGCTATGGCAGGGCATGCAGAGATGAGGTGCCTTGCTTGCTCATGAGGACTGAAAGGCTTAGAAATTCTACAGAGGGATAAGAAGTAGGAGATTAGGGTCAGCCTTGACAGGCATGAGAGTTGGACCCGTACAAACCTATGAAGTTCAACAAGGCCAAGTGCAAGGTCCTGCACATGGGTCAAAGCAATCCCAAGCAGAAATACGTGCTGGGTGGTGAGTGGATTGAGAACAGGCCTGCAGAGAAGGACTTGGGAGTATTAGTGGATTGAAATCTGAATATGACCCAGCAGCATGCACTCACAGCCCAGAAAGCCAACCATATCCTGGGCTGCATCAAGAGAAGTGTGGCCAGCAGGTTGAGGGAGGTGATTTTCCCCCTCTACTCCACTCTCATGAGACCCCACTTGGAGTACAGTGTCCAGCTCTGGGGCCCCTCAGCATAAGAAGGACATGGACCTGCTGGAGTGGGTCGAGAGGAAGCCATGAATATGACTGGAGGGCTGGAGAAACTCCCTCATGAGGCCAGGCTGAGAGAGTTGGAGTTGTTCAGCCTAGAAAAGAGAAGGCTCCAGGGAGACATTATAGTGGCATTTCAGTACTTAAAGAGGGCCTACAGAAAAGATGGAGAGAGCCTCCTTATTAAGGGGTGTAGTGATAGGATGAGGGGTACTGGTTTTTATACAGTCAGAGTGTATATTTATATTAGATATAACAAAGAAATTCTTTACTGTGAGGGTGATGAGACATTGGAACAGGTTGCCCAGAGAAGCTGTGGCTGCCCCCTCCCTGAAAGGGTTCGAGGCCAGGTTGGATGGGGCTCTAAGCAACTTGGTCTGGTGGAAGGTGTCCCTGCCCATGGCGGGGGGGGGTTGGAATTATATGATCTTTAAGGTCCCTTCCATCCCAAACCATTCTATGAATCTGTGATTGATGCAGTCATTTAGGGACTCAACAGATTCTGTATGCCACAAAAAGCAAATGTGAATGTGTCGCATTCTTCATACTTCTTTAAAGAGAGGAGTTAAGCACCCATCTTTAAAGAATCCCCCTCTTCCACCTATCTTTCAGCCATCATGAACCTTTTTAATCCTTTCATTCTTTTTCCTTTTCTTCTGTGCCCCACTTGTGCTTTACTTTCTCTTTTCTCTCTTTTCATTGGGAGTGTGGTCCCAAAATCTTCAAATCATGCTGCCCTGAAATTAAGTTGTTGATTCCTAAAATTATGCCCCCACATTTGCGTTTCAGCATCTAAGTAGAAATTGTCTGATTTTCAGCAGAATCAGTGATGCAGTTTCTGGGTATATTGGTTTTCTGAAAATCCAGTCATTCTGAAGTTCCAGTGCATGATAGGATGCATAAATTCAAGGAATCTTGGTATCCTACAGTGAGGTATGCGGAGCAAGAGGTGTTTCAAGCCATATCAAGCCTTTGGTGTTACCCACTCAGATACATTGACTATGTACATTCATTGCACAGAGCAGAATAACCTTAATAAGGTCACGTTGAAAGTGCAGTAAATTTTAGTCCAGTCTTATCAGAGATTTTAACAGTCCTAATCCTGGCCCATTGACAGCGCTCGCAACTACGTGCCGGAAGGGAGCAAGGCAAAGTGACTGAACAATGAAAGCCAAGAGATAGCCTAGCCTACCAGACCTGGGAGATGAAGACAATGCAGGTATGGGCTAAATTAGTTAACAAAGATGTAGCAGGGAGAGTGGACTCTGACCAACCAACAAACAACAGCAGGGTTTGGTGCCCTGGAGGTGAGGAGTGAAAGGCCGGAGGAGAAAAGATTTATACCATGTCTCCACTGTAACACCAAAACTACCATGGCCAGCTAAAGATAGCAACCTCCTAGTACTTGGCGTACTCCAGTTGCATCCTAAGAGCTACTTGTCCCTGCCAGTGGCCCTTACGGAAGCACCATTTGAAGACATGACACGTGAATCACTGCTGTTACCTGATAGCACCGCTGTAGCAATATGAGCATCTGAATTTAGGCTTGTTCCTTCCAACAAGTTCTTAAACCAGCAACAGTTTCCTGTATTGTTTGACTGTGTTTATTTGGTGCTGCTTAACTACCCTGCAGTATCACTTATGCCCAGCTTTTCTGCATTGTCTTCTTCCTGTGTCCTGCCACCTCCAGGTTTTACTTTCCCATAATATAGTCCCATGGTAAGGTCATCAGATTTACATGGATCTTCTGACAGTACACAGATGCTTTGGTCTGTGCTCCCTCACATCCACCAGTCTTTTTAAAAGAAAAGCCTGATTTCCAGACTTTTTTTTATTTTTTCCACTGATTCTTGTTTGGAGAAGAGGCAGATGTTTCCTATTTGGCCAATGTCTTCCTATATCCACTGACAGATGCTTGGCAACATCAGTGCTTATTTGCAGCCTCTCATCAGATGTACTGATGAATGTCATGTTTGAGCAGTGTTGTTTCTGATGTTTTTCTAAGCCATACTATTGTGGCAAGCAAACCTATTCACAATTTATGTCAACCAGTGTCTGTGCTGTAGCAATAGAGTGGTTCCTGAGCCTATTTATTTTTCATTTCTGTCTTGAACAGCTAGGGGAGTTGGGCTTTTATCAGGACCAACAGAAATAGATCAATTCAGTTCCAGGCATCCAGCAAGGAAACATGAGAACTTTAGAAACATCCTGGAATTTAATCAGGCTAAATTTATACAAATAAATTAAATATGCTTGGGTGCGTTCTTTCATACTGAAGCCAGCATGCATGATGCACTCCATACCTGTGATAATTAAGTATACTAGCCTTCAAAAGAGGGTGACTGCATTCAAACTTCTTCCTTTGAATGGCCCGTGACAGGTCTTAAGTGCCAACCCATGCCCAGGAACCATTTGGGAGGATGTTGGTTGTCATGGACCAAAAGCATGTCAGTGAGCCTTCCAGCACTTCAGCAGCACAGACAGTCCAGTGCCAATGCCCCAGAATATTCTCTGATATTGTTGGATTGACTAGAGCAAGATATATCTTCAATGGGGCTGAGGCTAGAAATTATTCTGTGAGCAAATACAAAGGTTACAGAAGCGTCAAGTTTGGAAAGATAAAGATTAGAGCTTTGAGATCTACCCAGCCTGGATTGCTGATCACAATTGGATTGTACAAGCAGAGAATTCAGTTATACAACCAAGGACGATGGCTGGTGTCACTAATGTCAGTGGGGATACCAGTGCCCTCTCTCTTCTGGTTTGAAGAGTCTTGATCTTAATCTGTAGAGACTTTATTATTTTTTGTAGGGGGGTGTTTTACAAGAAGATAAATTAATCTCTCATGTTTTCCATCTATGCTTTTTATTCTGAAAGGTCAGTCATCTGCCCTCTAAATAAATAGAGGATACATCATCATTCCTGCTATAGTATCCACATTTTCCATCTATCACGGGGTAGAAAAATTGCTCTGCCATAGGGGTGAAAGCCAGGGGAGCTGCAAGTACAGCATATGAGCACTGACTTTAGCAATAACCATAATAAACTACATTCATCCAAACAATGTGGGACAGTGCAGACGGGACTCTTAATATTCCTCAAATTATGCCTCTGCATAGGAACTTGCTTAACTGCATGTTCCTTCTGTCTGCATATCAATATGGGAAAATCCAGACTAATGATACTGTTGTTCTTGGACATTGTATAGGATAAAATGGGGATGAAAAAATCACAAAAGTACCAGTTCCTAAGGCCAACTTCAGTCAGTTCACACACCCCAGCATGAAGAGAAAAAACACTTCCAGGACCTGAATGTGCAGCTGCTGACTCATGCAGGATCAGTGCAAGCAACCCCAGACTTCCCTGTGGTCAAGCTGGCCACCAGGACTTCCCAAAATCTGGGCCCTGTTGTGCTGGGCACAGTCTAAATACCATTGAACAACAGCCCCTCAAATATTTACAATCCATATAGATAATACAGAGAGTGGGGGAGGACATGAAGGCAGCAGAGGGCAAATGATCTATTCCAGTCACAACAGGAGGTTAATTACAGCCATTTGGGCAGCCCAGCTGATGCTGCCTTCCAGCTCCCTGGCTGTTATGGACGGTGTGTTTCTAAACCTTTGGGCTCTGCTGCTTTCTTGCCACCAAAGTATTTTGCTTTGAATTTTTTTGGCCTGATTGACTTGGCTGGGTCATATTAGCCTTGGGAAACACAGTCCTGGGCCTTGGAAAACACAGTCCTGGGCCATCCCTAACTCTAATGAGGAGTTGTTGCTCCTGAAGGCTCCCAGGGCTTCACCCTCCCAGAAGAACCAGAATGACTCCCCACACTATAAGGCAGGTCTTAACTTTCCTAAATAGGATAGATCCTCCCATATAGTGATGTTTAATGGCTGGAAAGACTCAGCAGTCCCAGTGCCACTTTAAAAAAGCAATAAACCCAAGAAATATTACTTTTCCAGAAAAAAAAAAATGCTGCATTAGGCTGTTAACATCATGATTTGAGTTAAGCACAGCACTATGGGAAGTGGTTGCTTAAAAGAGAGAGCTGTCTGCTACAGGACTTTCTATTTACTGTGCCAGGATCTTTTCCACAGATAACACAGTCCATAGGACAAGTCCTTCAACCCGTGTGAAAATGGGCTATTGATTTATTTTTTCATTTAAAATTCTGTCCTTTTTTATCCCTGATGTGTTTTGTTGTTGTTTGTCTGAAGTCCACTGAGTTGCACTGAAGTGAACAGCCAAAAGATATGTGCTTACAGTGTGGGAGGGAATTGCCAGGGCTGGGAGTTTTCAATACCAAAAAGAAAGATGGAAATGCCTAAGTAGTTATTTTAATCAATTGTTCTTTCTAATGAGAGCAGCTTATGGGCTGAAATAAACCAATCAACATTATTTATTAATGTTTAAAATCCTCCTAAATCTGAGTTTGGAGTGGACTTTTTTGGATTGGGAGTCAAACAAAAATTATCGAGACGTGCATACATCACCAAAGCCTTTTGGGAACCCCAGCTTGTGCATATTGACATGATTTTTTTTTTTTTAAATGTAGACATAAAAAGGTCTGAAAAGTATCATGAAGGCAACAGTCAACACCTTTGAGACAGTGCATGGGGTTGCTGAAGGATCTACGCGATTCCTCTCATCTGTTTCAAAAACGTCAGCAGTAGACCACTTTGCCTTGTACGATAAATACACTCTCTCCCACACACACATTCTTGTATGCACACAAAGAGAGCAACAATAGTCCAGCCATGTTTAAGGCTTTCATGCCAATGCTCTGTCCTGTCTTTTCACCTGCCTTTGAAAACAAAATATTCAGAAATTGCCTCAGGCAGAAGTGGGTATGGCTTTTGAAAGATTATGTGGAAAAAATAAAAGGCTTTTGCAAGAGAAGTTAAAAAGAAAAGAAGAGGATTTAAGTTTCTCAAAAGAAAAAATATACACAGCCTTGTTCCAAAGTTTATGTGAGGAATAAAGGAATGGCAAAAAAACAAATTACACTGAAGACCGAAATACAATGGAAGTGGGGCGTAATCAGCTTATGGGCTGCTTTCATACAATAAAGAAAATCATACATCATTTTCAGAGGCACCTTAAGATCTCACTGTCTTCGAACAACATCCCTTATGTAAGCAGAGGCTTGTCAGAGCAGACCTGTGCTCTTTTCTGCCTTCCATTTGCACCATTGTAGAAATCAGGGACAAATCTGATCAGAGTCCTCTATTTTCATGAAAATGAGAAATAATTTCAACTGTATCTATTGCACACTATATGCTAAATTACAAATATGTTGCTGTCTGTGGAAAAGGCAGATAGATGACCTCTTATACCTGTATATAGCAATTATGTTAACACGATCTATATAACAATTTTCAAGTCCAGGACAGTTGTTTATGTAGGGTTTGTTTTTACTAACTGCTTGCACAAGGAAGGGAGATAATTCTGTTCCCTTTTTAAATTTTTGCTCTTTTTTATATGTTGCTGCAGCCAAAAGTTGGGAAGCTTGAAGGCAGACCTGAAAAATAAAGGTGAATCCAAGTGCATTCTCCTTTGCTAATGTTCACACTTTTTTGGTCGACAATAAACTAGACAAGAAGGTAGCCAGAAATACCAACAGTATGTCTTCACAGGTAAATTTTTGCTGACTAAGACTGCATGCAATATATCTCCATTCCCCAGAACAGACAGATGACATTTAATCTCCCATACAGTGTCTCTCCAGACCACTACTTAGCTCACAAGTCGCATGTGTGAAGCCCAGTGAATTGGAAAAGCAGGAACCAGAATGCTAATTGGGGCTTCACACTGCGATACAATTCTGTGGTTTGTCCTGCGTTTCCATGTATCAGTAAATGATACTTTTCTGTGTATTTAAAACCCAATAAAAGAATACTTAACGTCATAACCTTCTTAACTAACTCCTCCTTCTTTCTGTTTCTGTCTCACTACAGTGCTCCAGTCTTTCTCTGAGTTCAGGCTACCATGAAGCACACTGCGATTTTTCAGCAGTTGGTTTCAACTGTATTCACAGATTTGGAAGCATTACACAGAAGAACAGCTCCCAAAGTCTTTGATCAAGAAACCTCTCACTGAACTGAAAGGTTAATTAAACCTCACATATTTTGGCTCACTAAGTGCATATGAATTGAAGCTACCCAAAAAATGAATGTTGGTTTCCCAGACCTATTATGTTCCTTGTATTTGTCTCCAGTTCATATCAAAGCAAAGTCAAGACTTAAAAAACATAATTCTTAAGAGATGTTCTCAATGCCACAGATAAAACCACACAAACAAGAGAATGAAACCAAGCTGGTGATTTGGAAGCTTCCCTGGAATTTAAAGATGAAAATACCCAGAATCACAGAGTGGCTGACATTGGACAGGACCTCTAAAGATCATCTCATCCAACCTCCTTGCTCCAAGCAGGGTCAGCTAAAGCAGGTTACTTGGGGCTGTGCCCACGTCCCTGCACTGTCTCACTGCACAGCTTGGAGCTCCGGGTCACTGGTCAGGCTGGTGTGCAGTTTGGTCACAATAATCCTTCCATACAACATTTATTTGCATGCTTGCCAGAGATGGCAGAGCTACTATTTAGTTTTGTAATATGTTCCTGTGTGGATACTTGCAGAATGTGGAAGGAGAGTCACCAGCCATATAAATCCCTGTATGCCTTCACTCTTCCTTTGGTATGGTGCATGACCTTACTGTTTCCCTCTGTGAAAGGACTGGCTGAGTCCCTGCAAAGCCAAGAGCCAAGACACACTGTTACTCTGGTTTTTCTCTGTTGTGCTGTGACTTCTTTCAGTCTAATCTTGCAGTTTGGTAACATAGCTCTGGATAGGTTCCTCCTTGTCCTAAAAGAGTGCTGTCATTTGCACTTCTAATGCCTGGAGGATTCTCTGGTGTCTGGTACAGTTTGTATGATATACTCAGGAGACAGGCTGATGTCCCTAGATTGTCAAACTACTACAGTGCTGCTTATAAATGGTATAGTGATGTCTTATTTTAGATATGACAGTTTCTTCTTCAGTGGAATGACTGGACCACGTCACATTCTGTGTTTTGATAAAGCAAAAGGCTGTAAAAATTGGCCTTTCTCCTGTTTGCCATGTTACTGTGTTGTCTTTTGAAACTATTAGCTGATGTGAATTATTATTAATGTTAATATTAAGATATCATACTGAAGCTAAATAATTAGAATGAGAAGAGCATCTATGTTCTTATTAACTAAAACTGCTAACAAGAACAAGCATATGCTCACTTGTTCAATCTTTCTCCTGCTTTCTGCAATTTACCAGTTGAAGCTGCCCACAGTGCTGTTTGGTGGCCAGTCAGGGCACACTGGAGTGAAGCTGAACCCTTATCTAATGCATTTGAATACTCTATCAGTGTTCACACTGAAAATATTCACAAGCACCCATTGTCTTTAAAATTTCATGCACATACAGAAGGACTCTGGGTCTGTACAAGCTGACACAAAAAACATGCCCATCCAAATTAATTATTGCCAAGTTTGCAAACAACAGTTAAATCACACAAACACTTTAGCTGTGAAGGTGCTTGAAGATTTATAACATGCCCCGTGTTTTGACCTCCAGATACTTTGCTCTTTCTCTTTTACTCTCTTTTTCTTATTTCTTTTTTTTTATTATATTTTTTTTCTTTTTTCTTTTAGTATCTTAGGCATATTTTCTGTGATGGTAGTTATCTGCTGGAGTCATTTCCGTAATCTTATGGGGAGGGTTGGACTAGCTGGACATCTACAAGATACATCTACATCTACATCTGCCTGATCTTTGTTCAGATCTCAAACTGTAGCTGTTCATTCACAGGCACAAACAAGCTTCTCCATGTTCTGCAAGCAAAAAGTGCATTTATTCATATTAATTGTACTATGGTCCTGATGATGAGACATCCATCTTCGTCATCAACATCCTTTTATTCAACTAGAAGGGCTGGATTTACCTCCAGGTAAATAGGGGACAGCTCTTCTGTATGCATGTCAAAAGACCTGAGAAATGCATATTGCAGCTATTATCTTCCTAACTGTCTCAGCATATAAAACAGGGCTGCTTTATGCTTCTAGAACTTTACCTTGATGTGGTTCTGTTTCTCACCTGTTTTCTCCTTTGCCTGACTATAGCTTAAATTGTTTTTTGCCTATATTTTCTCTTGCAATTTACATTCTTGGCCAGCCTACTTATTTTTCTGACTCCTCTGTTTCCTTCAGCCTGAGCCCCTGCATTCATTTCTCATTAATTGTTTTGGGGTTTTTTTGCATGTTTAGACAAAAAGTCCAAGGTCTGATCCCTGACCAACTTGATGATGTTATTGGAACATTTGCAGGAGGTTTCTGCATAGGTTTCCAGGTGATCTGAATAGACCAATGATTGATCCAGCTGTGGTTAAACAGAAAGAACTCTTGGCATCTCCATACTTTTTTTCCCTCCTTCCCCAGCCCTCTGTTCTTCTAATTCCAGCCAAATCTCTACTGTCTCAAGAGATATATAAAATTCCCTTCTCAAAATTCTGCACTTTCTGTACAAAGAAATACACTCTATCCATCTTTGAAATTGAAATTACAGATGAAAATCACTGTCCATTCCCATTGGACTAATACAGGATTGATTGTTCAACACAGAATATTATCCAATCTGACCATAAAGGACACCAATGATTGCTCTTTTACTGCTTTTCCTGGGAGACTGTGCCACATCCTGATCAATGTCTTTGCAAGGGGTTTGTGCTGATAATCAGATTCATTTTTTCAGTTTTAAATTCAGCCTGTTACTCTGAGTTACTTTCCATTGTATGGCCCTTAATCAATTCATCATTATCATTGTCACTGTTTACATTAATGAAGTAAGCAGTAGAAATGCTTGGCTCCAGTATAATGTTTGCTGTTTTATATGTGTGTAATAAAAGTCTCCCTTGCACTGAAGAGTTTATAATCTCTTTATGACTTAAAGATCAGAGGCTGATGCAAACATTAAGGACTTACAAGACAAGGTGATGGTATAACAAATTCATATAACAAACCAGTCTCAAAAATAGGCAATTTGTCATTCTGAAACTGCTGTGAACAACTTGATTATGAAAATATTTAAAAGCTTATTGAGAGCCATAACTGCTGTCCTTCTGTGTTTATACATAGACGGCCTCTGCCCCAAGAAGTTCACAGTCTAAGTAACAGGATTATCAAAGATATAGACATCCCTGCCTCAAGCACTACTTTCCTAGGTGATACCCATACATCTTTCTGAAACAAATGAATCGGTCTGCAAAGATCTTAATGAGGAATTCAATCCAGAGTCTAATAGGGTGATCCACATTGAAGCAAAACACAACTGTGGATTTTGAGCTATAACAATGCAATATTAGAGAAACAGAGGGATGCAAGATCAATGTTTCTGTCTGCCTTGCTTGCATAAATAGAGTCTATTACATGCAGACCCACCTCACTCATGTCATTTTATCTGTCTAAACTCTTAGTTGAGCTGTCCTTGGATTTCTATGTCATGGTAAGAGGACAAAGGGCTCGACACTTTTCCCCTCCCCCCTCCCCAACCAGCAATGACATTGCTTTTCTGGGTATCCTTCCACAGCCCAAAAGCTTCCTTAGAGCCTGCAAGTTCCCATTTCATCTGCTTGCATAGGTCCAGACCCTGAAAAATTGCTTTTTAGCTGCCTGTGGCTGCATACATCCACAATGACAAAAGCAACTGCCTTCAACACAAAACATTATTTACTTATTCCTGTAAAGTACAAAGCTTTCAGAACAAAGTCTGAGAACCACACTCAGGCTAAATGCATGGATATTAAGTGCATCTTCATAAATTTGCATCCTTTAGAGTTAGAAACATTTCACTGTCACTACATCTTTGTCTCCCTGCATTTCTATGAGACAGACAGACTGTCAGCCTTTCACTAGCTCGCATTAGCCTCACCCAAGCTCCTCCCTTCCTTTCAAGCACTGTTAAAATTTTAGGCCCCCCTTTGATTTTTATGTCATTTTTAGCTTTGGAAGAGCACCACTTCCTAGCTGAATAGAGACATCTAGATTGTGGATAATTTCTCCCTTTAATTCATGACCAGCTGCTGCTACATAACTCCTAAACTATGTACCTGAACTACTTTATTTATGTGATGGCTTTGTCTTTCTTGCTTGGTACACTGCCTTTTTGCTTCAACCTGACTGGAGAAAAGGGGAAAAAAAAAAAAAATTCTATGATCAGATTATCAACTTAATTTAAATTAATGGTTCATAGAAAGAAAAACAGGTCAGCACAAGTTAAATAGTACTTGGATAAGCTAGGTGCTTTCAAGACAGTGGTGACTGATGAAATATGCTGTAGGGTAGGTACATCAGGAACTACCAAAAGCAGTCATTGCATGATAAGAGATTATCTTTAAGATCTCAAGGAGGAAGAAGAGAAAAAAGGGCAAACGGTAATATCAAAAAAAAAAAAAAAAAAGGTGAATTCCAGATGAGTCAGCCTAACTTTGATGCTTGGAAAGAAAATAGTCTGAATAATGAAACAGTTGGTACATAAGCACCTAAAGGAAAGGAAAATGATAAGAAACATCCACCACCATTTTACCAAAACCAGACTGCTTCCATCCAGCTGAAGACAGGACAACTGATATAGTTAGTAAGGGGAAGCACAAATCATTGACATTTCCCACAACAACAGTCTAACATCATTGTGAAAGTTGTACCTTCTCCAACTTCTCGCACTGTAGAAATGTGGCTCCATGACTTTCAGCAGCCTCCTTTGGGTAGACTGTGAAATTTTAATTTAGTTTAAATTTTAATGATTTTTTTTTCTTTTTAAATTTGTAGCCTTATTTTCCAGTTTATTGCAGTTCTGAGTTAATGTAATGGTGATTAAAGTACCAATGCTGCTTCCTTAAGCTCTACCTGTTTACCCAGTCAGTGGTGCCAAGGGAATGAATACAGCCTCAGAATCATAAACAACACTCTGGAACAGATGGATTTCTTGGAAGGAGAACATTTCCTTGTGCACAAGCAAAAAATATGCACATATTCCTAGATGGAAGAACATCCAGAAGCAACTCAAACCATGCTTAGCACCCATGTGTGGACAACGCAGCTGAGCCCTGGGTGATCTATGGAGAACTAGTCAATATAATTCACAGCAGCAAATAGGGGAACTATTAATTGCCCATGGAGTTGCATACATTTCTATCATTTAGGTGATGCCCCTGTAACCTGTAAACTACAGATTGTGGTTGCCAGGCAGGGTAATCAAGGGCATCTCAAATGGAGGCAGACTTCAGGGGCCTGTGTGCTGCGTCTCCACCAGCTCAATATAACCTTAGAGACCTAACTCACTGACTGACAGAAAGACCTCCACAGGCCCATACGGCTCCTCAATCAACACGGTGGCTCCTGGCAAGTGATTCAGCTCACCCTATAGAAGACACCAGGGCTCAGCTCAGTTGTTCACAGTTAGGTGACAAATATGGCTGAAATTTCATATCAGGCTTCCAGATTGTGCTGGGAAACTTGATACTGAATCTAATGAAAACCCATGCCTTCCAGGACTAGTGTCCAGAGGTGCGGTGAGTTTTCCTGGGCAGCTCCAACAGTACCAGATAGCTTTCCTTAGGTGCTTGAACCTTGCCGTGCCTCTGGAGTGGCGAAGTTAAGACACCCTGCCAACAGAAAGACACTTGTTTGTGGGGACAAAAAGGTACAACTTCATCTGAGCTGAATTCCATCTTTGTTCACAGTTTCATTCTTGAGGTGAACTAAGGCACTTGCCCTTAATGCAAGCCTGGAGAGTCCCTGCAAGCAATTGGTGTGGAGAAGCCAGAATATACAGAGAACATATAAGAAATATATTTCTCATATACAGAAACAGATTTTACAGTGACTGTGTTCTGTAGATAAACCCTGTGATGCTGCTGCAAACAAGGTACACGGCACTCAGGTACTTCTAATACACCATCATTTACTTAAGGCCCCAGAGGGCATTAATCACTGAATCTGTCAGAGGAGACTCCAGTAAGACCACTGTGCCTGTTGCTCAGCACTGATTTGTAGTAAAGAGGTCAACAAATTAGAGGGAGCCCAGAGCAGAGCAACAGGAGTGATCCAGGAGCTGAAAAACATGGCTGATGAAGAAGGAATTAAATGATTGTGTCTGCGACTATGTGGATGTGCTTTAATCACCTTCAAGTTTCTAAAAGGCTGATATAAAAAGAATTCTGATCCATTGTTCTCTGTGTCCATGGATAACAAACTAAGAAGCTTCTGAGATGTTACACAAACTTCTGCTAGGGATGGCCAAGATTATTTAATCCCTCTGCAGGGTGGAAGGATGACCTCTTCTCATCCCTTCTAGTCCTACACTTTGTTGCTTTTATAAATGTAATTCATGCCTAACATCAAATCATTTAATTTTGTTGAATTAGAAAGATGGGAGCACAGAACTTAAGAAGGAAATGGGATGCTCTTGTGCTTCATGCAAAATAAGAAAATCGCATTTCCAGTTTAATGATATTTCATACAGATTCTATCAACCTTACTACTAGTTAATGAACTGATAGCACTGATGGGACTATTATCTCTACAAAGCCTCGCTATAAATCCTCCCAGTGAAGCTGCCTTTTAGCCTGACTCCTATCTACAACACAGACAGGAGGATAAACATAGTAAGACACCAGGGAAGTGCATGGGCAGGAGGAGGAAGAATAGGAAATAACAGAAGTGGAACTGAGTAAAAAGAGAGGGAATTGGTGGAAGGAGAAGCGATGTGGAGATGCAGAGTAAACAATGCAGTGCAAAAGGTGGTATCAAGACAAAACACCCTGTGGTGAGAGAAAGCAGTGAAAGCAAAGCAAGCTGTATAACAGGCAGTTCAGTGGTGTTCCATTGGCACAATTCAATGTATTTCCTTTGACAGAGAGGGAAATGAGAAGTTAAGGACTTTTTTAATTCAGGAAGACCGAGGGAAAATAAGCATAAAGTACCAAGCCATCCCACTGCTTTTTCAAGCAAGACAGAGTCTGAAGATAAAGTTTTATTGCTATCTCAAACAAGAGATACAAGAGTGAGAGAGAACATGGCAGGATTAACCATTAGATGAAGAAAGGAAGACAGAGTGGTGCCAGGGAAGGGGTATAGCCCCATGTGTGCCAGGCATGAGGTGTCTGAGCTTGCTCCAAGGTCCATATGGGTCTAACCGAAGCATGGGTCCAGCCTGACTGCCCATGACATACAGTTCAGCACAGGTCTGACACTGAGCTCACACACTCATAACAACAGAGGACATTTTTCCTCGTGTAACTGATAAAAGAAACGTATATCTGTCAGGCTGAAATGATTTGTGTCAACTCAATGGCTTATATTTTAGCAAGCACTGCCTTTCCCCAGGGCTAGCATGATTACAGGGTGTACCATTCCCACATGCTTTCCAGAAACACATCCGTTTTCCCAGGAAAACACAATGCCTGAAAACACAGCCTATATTTCTGCCTGATGCAGAGCAGCAGCGGGAAGGCAGATTGAAAAGGTGACTGGCAGAGAATGGTCTTCTTGGACAGACAGCAGCACAGTAGGCACTGGGCTGTTACCTTCAGTATATTCAGATGTCATCTACAGTGCAGCATGGCTTACAAGTCCCTCGCACAAGCTGAGTTAAAAAAAAAATAAAAAAAGTAATTGGGAAAAGGAAACCTGTTATGACAAGAACCCCTCCAACTTGATATTCAGAGATGAATCAGCAAATGGGGGGATGGAAGGTCACCGTCACCCTCCTCTGTAAAACAGTCTTGAGAGCAGAAGGATCAGTACATGCAAAATTCAGTATCTTTATTAGGAGCTATGCACAAACACAATTTTTTCATTCTCAAACATTATCCTGTCGTGTGTGTATACTGATCTCCCACTCATCGCAGTATTTCTGTATCAGGCATATGGATAGTACCAGATCATTCTCAATGACTCACTATTTACGTGCAAAATGTCATGAACATCTGAGAGTGTTTTACACCTGGAATGCTATATTTGGCAGCACCAAATGACTCAGTTTTGCTAGCAATGTTAGCAACAGTGAGAAAAATAAATGGAAATTTTAATTAGATTTTGTAGATATTTTACAGCAAGAATTTTTATTTTGGCAAATAAAGACATCTGGAGTCTAAATATTTTACCTCCTCTGCTCCTACTGCTTTAAGATGGCAGGGAAGGGACACTCTACATTGCTGTTCCCATATGTATTTGCTGTGTTATTCGCAGAGGCACCAGGAGTGTAACTCAAGTCAGACACTGTGGAGCAGGACAACAGACAGCACTGTACAGCAGTCACAGGAGCAGGGATCGTATTGCAGAGGTGTAGTATTTTAAGGTGAAATTAAGCTGTGCACAGGACAGAGAGGACTCACCAACTGCATGTGTTCTTTTCTGCCTTTCACATTCTTCACAGCCTGGATGCCAGGCTCTGGGCCACAGGGCCACGGCTCCTCCTGCACACACCAGCCATGCCCATGCAACGCACAGGCAGGACAGTTGAAGGTAGATAACACCTATGGTCAAGCTCCTATACAAAATAAACATTTGTGTTTTTCCTGCTCTGAGAAGTGAGATGGTCTCAAACTGTCCAATGACAAAACACAACAAGAAAAAATAGTGGTTTTGTTTTTTGTTTTTTGTTTTTTTTTTTTTTAAAAAGACCATGCTTTTTCTAACAAAAGAGCTCACAATTTTGCTGTCCTTCATTGTTAAATATACTGAGTACTATAAAAAAGTCATCACGTGCTGGAGACTATCCATAAGGGACATTACTTTAAATGTTTTCTCTATTGTTGCAGCAAAGAAGTCATTAGATCCCACTGCAGAGCAGTGAGGGATACCACCTCCTCTCCTGAATTTATGATCTGTGAGCTAATGCTTTTTTTTCCAATTGAAATGGTTAGTGACTAATGAAAAAATAAAGGATGCAGCCAGGCTTGGGTATACATTGGGAAGTTCATCAATATGCATTTTCCCATGACATTCAAGGATATTTCCCATAAGAAAGCAGGAATTAGGCTGTGAGATATGAAGGCATGAAGCAGATATCCTTACCCCACTTACCCTGAACACTCGCTGTCACAAAGTATCCCTGGACACTCCAGAAACTATAACTCTGAACTTGGAAAAAGTATTTAGTTGTCTTCCTAAAACTCCTCCTTTATTTTCAGTGAAGCTGTGCTTTAAGACCTGTGATATCAGATCTCATGTGGGAAAAAAAATCTTCTATTTGGAGACGTGATGTGTATGTGCTTTTTCTTTTTAACCGTGGATGTGGGAACAAGTACGTCTACTGATAGAGAGTACTCCTTTGCAGCTACCTATGAAATAGGAGACAGCTGATTTTAATAATATTCAACAAACGATGTGTTTTAGGACAAAATAAATAAATGAATGAATAAATAAATAAATAAGAATATTTCACTGCATTTAATTAACTGAAATTGGGGGAGAAGACAGACATAAATGGCAAAACAACTAATTTACTCCCATTTGGCTGAGTCAAAGCCTCAGCGGTATCCTATGTGTCATTTACCTGACTTTGTGTTGCTAGGAAGCCTTTTGCTAAAACCAGTTTTTAAATTAAATATTTCTAGAGCACATCAGGTCATGTAATAGACAGATTTTTGGTATGTTAAGTAAAGTCTTTAAGTTGTTTAACTTATCCCTGATTTAACTTTCCTTTATACAAAAACAATTCAACTAAACCAGGAATAGGTGAAATAGGAGTCACAGTTCTGAAAAATAAGTAATACAGAACTGCGATTACCCACCTGTACACTCAAATTTTCCATGTCCAGCTTCAGGGTGATTGCCCAGATAGTTGCCCAGGCTTGGAGGCTACTCATTGCCACACAGATGAATCCAAATGTGCTTGATATCTTCCATCTGGAGGTTCTGCATTTTTCCTCCAAATACTACCAGATGTTAATGCAAAGGCTCTTTCTCCAGGCTAAGTGTGGGGTGGAGGTCTGTATCTGGTAGACTTTTTAGTTGAAAGGTCATCAACAATCTCCTCTGCAAATACAAGTTCTTTTTGTTTGAATCTCACATATAGATTCTAAAGGGAAAATAGGCTAAATAATGAATTTTAAAGGTGTCATAGGATGCTAAAGAGAAACGAACCATCTAACATTTACAGTGCTAAACTGAACATGGCTTTGGCACAGACTTGAACACTACCCATCACTGCTTACCTGTTACCATGCTGTTTGTCAAAATTTTGGCAAGACTTTCCCAGTCAAAGCCTATGCAGACTTTGGAGCTGGCTTGAGCAAGGGATTCTTCCTAACAAGCAGTCTGGACATGGCCACCCTACTCACTCACATAAGCAATGCTCAGCCACTCACCAGAAGGCTGGAAAATAACCCTTGGCTCATTTTATTAGCTAAGGAGGATGACTGATCAGACCAGATAATTAGGACAGTATCCTTTTCATTCCTCAGTCTGGTAAATAAAAAACTAAAACTGTGTCTCCCCTCCCATAGGATGCTGTCAGGAGGCTTCTGGCTTTCCTTATTCTGAGCTTTTTGATGTCTCAGCCAGCAGATTTCCTCCTACCATCCTCCACAGCCACCTTTATTTCTAACCCTGATATCAGAGTATGTGTTAGCTTTGCAGCCCTGGAGGCATTCTGAGTCTGGCTACAGTAACTCCAGTCACAAGAACTACAATGAAGTCAAAGTATTCAGAACATTGAAAACTGCCATAAATTCAGAAATATTCCTGTTTTTCCATGAACTGCTGCTCTGCATGCTGACTCTCCACCATCTTCTACAGTCACTTCCACTGTGCATAGAGTAGTAAAGGGAAATGGGAGATGAACCTTGTTAACCTCTGGAAACCCCACACTCCAGGCCTTACAGCTGCTCCAAGGACAAGCTGCTGCTTTTTAACCTATAGTATATAGTATATAGGTATAGTATGCAAGGGATTTTATCAAAAAGGAGGATTTACATCAATCTATCTATCTATCTATCTATCTATCTGTCTGTCTGTCTGTCTGTCTATCCATATGAACTCTTCACTACATGTGCCATTAACCCAATGTGCCCCAGATGCATCAAAATGCAACACTAGACATGAAACTTCTGGGTCTCATTTTGCCCCTCATCAGGATCAATATGTATGGCAGGAGCTTACCCTTAGAACAGATACTCTGTCAAAACACCAAATCAGCCAAAAATCAACGAAATACAATCAGCTTTGCTAAGGTCCTCCCTGTTCTTCCACCACTTTTATACTGGGTGCAGTATTGAATCAAGACCATTCTTTTCAAGCATCGTTAAGAGTATAATGAAGAGTGATGAATTATTATTTTAATGTGAATATAATGACATAAAGACACTTTTAAAGTAATTAGATTCTCAGACTTGAGAGTGTGGAGTGTTTTTTTTTCCCATAAAGTTCATGCAATGCTAACAGTAGTGAGGTTTGAGATGTGCCAAGGGGGATTGACTACTGCCCAAAGAAACATCTGCAAAGAAAAGGCTCTTCTCTCAAATGAGGTAGCTGACTTCAAGGTTTCTGCTTGATCACTGCACAAAAGGAGCATGGGATTGCCCAGAGGTGAGAGCAGCAGTCAAAGTCTTGGTTATAGTGTTGATTTAAGTGTTATTGCCCATGACTCACAGACACAAAAAAGTGTCCCCTGTTATTTGCACAATTCCCTTACCCTCTCCTGGCACAAGTAACATGGAAACATGCTTCTGCAGTGGGATGCCCAAGGCTTTAAACCCTATTCCCTGCCTAACACAGAGCTGATAATTACACCTTACTTAGCATAGGGTTTTTTTTATAGGAAACCGTGTTCTTGTGTACCTCAGTTTACCAAAAGCAACTCTTTAGGGGTTGGGACCCTCTAAAATCTTTGCATACAGCAGTCCCCTTATCAGTCACATCAAGTCTAGTGTATTCCTGCACATGAACTGCTCTTCACACTTCCCTGTGCCCAGAAATCCCAGGAACAAACTTGGGTTCTCCCACAGAGGGAGGTGCGAGCACAGGGGAGACCTTCCCAACAAAATCCAGGCAGCTTTTCGCTCCAACAGCTTTCATGTCCTTCATGCTGCCTTGGGAGAGAGGTAGTGCCCAGGTAGCCAGAAGCCAGGCTGCTTCAGTGCCAGAGTACACCAATATGATAAATAACCTCATGGCAATGAGGCTCTGAGTTCAGGTTGCTGGTATCACCAAATGCTTCTGCTAAAGAATGCTTGCTTTTCCATATGCTTAAATAGGAGCAGAGCACCAGTCAAGTCAGTGATGAGAAAACATAAAAGTCATTGCTGTAAATTACTCCAGAGCAAAACAGCTTGTGCAAAGCTAGGACATGACCAGGAATGGTTTCTGAGTTTTAAATCTTGTGAAAAACAAACTGCTTCTCTTTCTCTTGTTACGGAGTGATTTATACAAGGGTTAGCTCCTCTCATTGGTCTCTCATGGTGATTAAAGACTAAAGTAATGACCAATAACTCTGAGATTAAGGCTTAAATATCTCTGCCTGGGAACTGAAGACAGCAAAAGGTGGCTGAATGTATCTACATGAATATTGAAGTGTCCTGCTAATGAAAATGAGACAGTTTCAACCAGGCAGTTGTTAGGACATGATACCGGGAGGGATCGGGGTGGAGACCAGAGGGCACAATGTGCCAGTTAGCTTAAAATGTGGTTGAAAAAGACTTGAGCTGCAGTCTCAATTTCTGTGAGTATGATAGCTCATTGGCTAAGGAGAAACAGCTAAGGTTGCATTGGAGCTAGAATTTTATTTTTCTGGAGTCACTCAAGATTAACAAATAAAGTTCACCTTTGGTGAGATGTTTAATCAGCAGCAAAACCATTTGAGAACCTACACAGGGAGGTTTCCCCACAGTTTAGGCAAAATATCACTATCTTGCAGTCTTGCAGCCTTACAGGTTACAAGAAATATTACTAAGAAGCTGGTTAGGAGCAGGAAGACATGTCCTGAAGTCCATACTTGATCAAAGATTCACAAGATGTCACTGCAGCATTCTTGTTTGTGTCTGGCCCCTGGATGGAGACTTCTGAGTTTGTTATAGTCCAAAGCGTCCCTAAACCTAAGCACAGCAAATCCTACACATCTACACATTCATCATTAATTTAATTCACAAGGAGCAACTTCTCAAGTGGAAAATTTGACCTGTCTTACAAGTCTAGGAGGATATTTACCCAGGTCTTCTTCTGTTGTTAACAGAAAAATAAGGGATTCAGATTTTATGATGAAACGAATTACCCTCTGAAGGTCCCTGTACCTTGACACTGACTTCTCACTTGAAAGTTCACTTAGCTAGGGTTTCAGATGGCCCTTGAGTTTAATGGAAAAATGTGGTGATTTCTGCTTTCATACAGATTCCACTTCATTTTTAAGTTTAAAACTTATAACCATATAATTCTTGGTAGTCACCTTTTATGCTTTCAGAAGCAAAATGGGATGGAGCTGGTCAAGTTATGGTGGTTTGTGGCAAAATGACAGGAGAGAGGTGTTTGCCATGTAGCACAAGCTAATGCAAAAAACCTAACCTGCTACCATCACAGGTCCACATTGCTCAGAGCCTGTCCAGGGCTCTGCCAAATCCTTAGGGGTCATCTCTGTCAAACACCATGTGCTGAACCATCTAGCTCAGTATTACAGCAGCATCCACAGACTGCAATGCCACTTGCTATAAACCCTTTGGGGCAGGGACTGTGATTTTTGAAAAACGTAGCACAGAGGGGTCTTGGTCTGTCACTGCAGTTTTCACCTGCTACAGTGGTCCAGATAAGTCCCAGTGATGTTTTAAACAACGTGGTGTGACAGAGAGTGGTTAGTTTCAGTACACAGATTGACCTGAAGTACATAGGTAGATACAAGGTCCATAGTACATAGGTTGTCCTCTGAAGTAACATTTTCATCAGTGGATAACACAGTCTTGACAATGGAGTTCACTCTCACCCTCCCACACAGAGATGACCTTCTCAGCCCTACTGCTTGGCCCTGTGCTGGAAGTGTTGTTTCTTTGTAAGAAGGTGGCTGCTAATGGATTGGGGTACAGTTTTCCAGTGGTAAAAACATCTTTTCCTGGACATGTGAACTTTGGGGAGTTCTTATTTGTTTAACATAAAAAACAACAACACAGTGCTATCATTTAGTACTTTAAGAAATTAAAGTATTGCTTCCTCAGAGACATCTGTATTAGCCAGAGATAAAATATAATCTTCAACAATGAGGGATAACAAATTAATTGCATTAATATTTGCAAAGTGCTTGGAAGATTTAAACAGCTCTATATGTTCAAGTAAATTAATATTTATTATGACCTAGAAGAAGAGACAAATGGCACTGCAGGCCAGGGCATTATACAGTCTCTCCTTCACTGACAAACATGATCTTCATTTGAGCGGTGAATACCCAACTGGATATGCACGCATTGTTCAGTTTACTGGCGGTGCTAATCACTGGCAATTTTCCTTTTGTACTAAATGGGATGGTGCCAATGCCAAGGACAGGGAGATGTTAAGGAGAAACAGGGTTTGTTTTTTTGTTGTTGTCTTTTTTTTTTTTTTTTCAATTTTTCAGTGTATTTTATACAGGGAGCCAATGTGAGCCTTTGAAGGGGATGTAGCAGACAAATGCAGGGCAGTTGAATTTTGTACAGGAGATGGTGTGATGGCTGGTACAGGTACTTTGGGGCTGGAAGAAGTAGAAGAGCCTGAACTGAGAAAGCTGAACAGGAAGCAAAGACAGCTCTACAAAGGTTGGGCAAAGAGCTGCAGAGGGAGTGGGAAGGTTTCGAGGTATATGGGCAAAGCTGAGAGGAACCCAAAGGTGGTGACAAACATGTTTGACAGTGGAGGGGGCTGCAGACAAAGTGCAGACCCTTAGAGAGGAGTGAGAGCTGTGAATACACACAGATCAAGACAAGCAAGTCCTGCTCTTTGTTCAGATGCTAGCTCACTGCAAAGCCCTTGGCAGAAGGAAGACATACGATCAGCCTTCCATTTCATCTCTGCAGACATTGTTTTTCCCATCTGCAACCTGACAGAAATTAATATTCCCCTGTGGCTGGGGAACTGAATTTTTGATTGCTGGATGATGCTACAGGAATGCAAAGTGGGTTGCTATGAACGAAGCGTGTGCATTTATTTTGTTGCTGACATAGTTTCCCAGGATAAGGCAGAGGAGACGGGGCTGGGTGAGATGTAGGATGCAGAGCACAGCAAACCTATTTACACACCAGTCCAAGGCTGCTGCCATGTTGTGCTGACTGTTGATCCCAGAGAGTGTGCCAGATGCCCAGGGACATAGCACCGTCCTTGCCCTTCCTCAGGAATGCCCTGCTCCAGTAACCCTATATTTCCCAGGAATCCTTCACCTGCCCTTGCTGCTGGAGGACACACAGAGCTTGGAAAGAGACATGATGGAAATTTCATAAATTGGAGTGGGGAGTCAGAAGATTTGTCTTCCTTGCTAGGAATTTTTTCCACTGACTCCATAAAGCATAGTTTGAAGAACCATAGGGGATGGCCTTCTCCCAGGGCTCTGCACTCAAAGGTGACATCAAAGGCTTTGATGCATCACATACTTCCTTTGGCCCACAGCAGACCTCTGTGGTGTCCGATGGAAATAACAATTAGGTAATTATAATATTGTGTTCTACATTGTGGAAGCATCATAGAGACTGAGATAGATCATGGACACGTGGGAAAGGCTCCTCAATAGATCACAAACTTCCAGTATCTTCTGTATATGAGGGCCTCCCCTCATGGACTGCAGTACTTCTAGAGTTTTCTGAGCCCAGTATTTCTGAAGGGGGAAATCTTACAGCTTCTTGAATGTTCCTCCCCATCTTCATCTCACCTGTGCACAGGATGCCCCACTACCAGACCAGAGTGCTATGAGGACACATCTCTGACCAGTACCCAGACTCTTGGGCTGCCCAAGTACTTTCTGGCAGAGCAGATGAGCTGCACTTATTTAGATTTATATGGCATTAAGGACAGCTTTAGGCGCCTTTACCATCTAATAAAAAAAAAACAGATCAGACAGAGGAGCAGTCTTTACAGTGGGGAAGTGGCTCAATCAGCAGCCTGGGGACATGGGGACATGAGGAGGAGGGGGGAGGAACCAGATGAAAACTCATCTTACGGAAAGGTAAAAATCTGAATCAATAACCTTCCCTGCCCGTTCCCAATCAATACTTCCCTCCCCAAAGACATCACCTGATATTATTCAGCCTCTTTTTCAAGCTCTTCAGTGAATTCCCGGCTTCTGCCTGACTCTTAACAGGAATCTTGGCGGTTTTCAGACTCAAGGGGCTTCGCTTTGTGGCAGAGAGTTGGCTCTGGAAGACGAGATAATTCCCAACAGCACCTGCCAAAAGAGCATGTCGGCAGCCGTTACGCTCTTCTTCAGCAAGCAATCGAGTCATGCTTTTGCTCCTGCCAAAAGGCTGCACTCTCTGCTACATGGAGATTTATAGCAGGGTTCACGTAAATGGATATGAGTGCTTTTATTATCTTTTTGAAACCATGCAAATGCAGAGTGTGTGTTATGAGGTGAGGGAGAAAGACCTCATTTAGCAAGACAGAAGCGCCAGTTCGGGGGGTAAATAAAATATTGGCAGCTTCCCTGATAGATACAGTGAGGGACGCAGAGGACTATTTTCACCTGTGAACATGGTTTCCAGAACTGATGGTAAAAGACCCCAGGGAAATGTAATTACAGAAGGGTATTTAATGAGCAGAAGTCTCATCAGGAAAAAGAAAGCCTTTAAATAAAAGTGATGGGAAAGGACAGTACATAGTTTAACCCTTGGAACCCCTCTGAATATGGTTAAAAGTTTCTGCTGAAGTTAGGTAGTGAGGCTCACACCAAAAACAAGAGAAAACCAAACCAGCCAGACTGAGGATTAAGAGAATCCATGTAGAAGTAGTTTTTTCTGCAAATTCTCTGCATTGCAGATCAAGAGATGATGGGTATGACCTATTCTTTCTGAAAAATAAGATGCAATTTGCCCATGCAGGAAGGCCTGGGAACTGGAAAGACTCACGATCTCTGGCTCTTTGTCCAACACAAAACAAGACCCCGCAGGAGCCATTGGAGGAAAAATGCTGTCAAGATGACCAATGCTTCCTTTGAAGCCCAAGAGCAGGTTCTTTTATAGCTGTAGACTGAGAATCCAAGCAAAAGGATTACTTTTGAGACTAGGCTATGGAGGAGAAAAGAAATTGAAAATTTATTCTTTGAAGAAAAACTTTTACAAGTTACTCGGTGGCTTCAGTAGGACCAGTCACATGAGTAATCAGTACTCACATACATGGGTGTAAGCCCCTGGCTGGATAAAACGCCAGTTAAATATAGCATTCATTAGAGTGAAGAAACTGAGGTTAGTTTAATCTAAATTAATTTTGTACCCAGGTAAAGGGAAAGAATACATCTCTTCTGGCAATTTCCCAAAAGCGTCATCAGCAGGGTAGTAGTTTAAGAGATTCATATGATAATCTCTTAAGACATAAATAAAATATTTAAGGATTTTAATGGAAATTAAGGCATGTCCAGGGGCATGAATGAAGACTCTTGACTCTTTTTGACTCCAGTGAGTCGCTAATGCTCACCACCCAGACCTTGGTATGTGATGGGATCACACCCTCCAAAGGCAAAAGCCAATAATTGCCAGCTGAGTAGACACACTAATGATTAACTCATATTAATGTAGTTAATAGTGAAGCTATTAGCAAAAACGCTCAGAATCTCTTAGTCTGGCACTTTTAAAGGGAATCCTTGGAGCCAGGAACCAAATTGCTTTGCAAATTAGGAGGATTTGGCTCATAAAAATAAAGCTAAACTCATATATAATCCATTCATTCTCCTTAAGGCAGGATTAGGTACACTTAAGCCATTTTCACCTAGTATTTGCCTACTCTGTTCTTAAAAACTTGGTGATAGAACACTCCCATCTTCCTCAGTTCTTTATTATCCTTACTGTTACAAAACTTTTTCCTGATCTAAATCTCCTTTGTTATGATTTAAGTGCTCTACTTCTTGCCCTATACACTCTGGGATGGAGAGTAGTATATTGTGTTACTCTCTGCATCAAGAGTGATTTCTGTTTTCATACTCCTTTCCTCCAGGTTGAGAAACCCCAATTCCTTGAATCATTTTTTTTTTTTGCCACTGTTCCAAAAGAAAAAAATGCCACTTAGAGGAAACTGGTCATTTCTATACACAATATTTTCAAGGTCAGTGGTAAATAAAGAGCAGTAGGAAAAGATTGGTCTACACCTTTATGTCATTTCCAGTCTCCACTCTAAGATAACTCCATTGGCCTCCATAGGTTTTGACCACACAGCATTGCCCTGTGGGTCCTCACTCATTTGCTGTCCTGCTGTCCTTCTGTCCTCACACACCAGTGCAGCCATGATTGTGCACTGTGGACTTCCAGCACTGCAGAGATGCTGCTCCCCATGTTTGCTGCCATTGCATCTGTCCTATCTCAACTTTTAATGCAAATTTCAACAATAACGTTGGGTAGATTTGGGCTTGGTTCAGCACTTGCCTACTGGGCACTATCTGTTCTCCAGTATTTGATCACTTAGAAAGACAAAGCAACCAGTTATTACAGGTGCACAATCAAACCTGGTTTAACCAATTGCAATGAATTGCTAACAGAAGTGATCTACTGACAGAACGAGACTCTGCTCATCACTAATTACCTTTCTCACAAGCACTATTTAATGTTCAGTTATAAAGAAACTTTCATTATTCCAGCTCTTCCCTTATTCTATTTGACCTATTTTCTCATTCTTTTTCCCTCCTTTTACATGTTTCTACCAGAAGATTTTAATCTATGGAAGTGAGACTCTGAAATTATTCAGCTGCAAAAAAGATCTAAATAAAACCCAGAATCCTTTAAATTTATTAAAAGGTAACGATGTTTTGAAATACTGTGAAGCTTCAGAGATGATAGTCTGTATTTTACAAGCTAACCATGTCTCTGTAAGCAAATTTACAACTGTACTTGCCTGCCTGATTTGCTGCTAAGATGAGGTTAATAAAAAAAACACCCAAGCTAGAGTGGAAATTCTAGCAAAAAAAAGGTATGAGACCCTTTATATAGCCCTGTGTGAGCCTACCAAAGCATTAATATTTTTAATTACCTTCACCTAGGCTGACCTGATTCATTATCATCAGCTCAGAAAAACTATGTGATGTCATCAGCAATTCTTCAGGAGCAAGAGAACAAACAACCTTTACTAACACACGTCATTTTTACAGTCTCTGAGGACCCAGTACCCATAGTCTGCTTCAGTGTTGACACTTCTAGGCCAACCACAACCACCGTTGTGCTACACCATGCATACAGTAACAGACTGCCCCGTGCCACTCTGGTGTGCCAGAAGGTTCTTGCTCTTGCAGCCGTGACATGGGACAGGGTGGGTCAACTGGACCCCCTGAGCTGTTGGCCAAAGCCCATTCCCAGTGCCTGGGTACATGCATTCTCACATGTTGTTGGATTTCTTCTTGGTACAATGCCTAAAGATTCCAAATGAGAACAAAGGGCAGTTGTGCAAGATATTGTACGGGCACACAGGAAAAGATAGAGTCTACTGCAAATAGACAAAAGGAACAGTGTCTATGTTTCGTTACAGGGAACTGACATGTAGCCAAGAGCAGCAGAGAGAACCTGGAATTATTGCTACCATAAACCTACTCTTTCAAGTGTGTTTTCCTTGCCTCTCTGATCTACTAAGTGACTGAGTATGTTTCCCCTATTTGGTCTGCAGCCCACACCAGCTAAGGGAGATGCTCCTACAGAGAGGAGGGAAGAGCAGTGGTTCTCCACCATGTCACAGACTTTTCTTTGATGAGACTCAGGCACTTACGAGTGAGGCACCTGGAAGTATGGAGCAGAGACTTCTCACTCCAGCACAATTTATCACCTTGGGGCTAGCACTGGTGCAACCAACATCCACAGTAGGACTAATGGCTATACAAAGGAGGTGGTGGCATCAAGGAATTAATTTTCTCATAAGGATTATTGTTATACTCTTACACTTCTGAGGACCTGAGATGAGAACCAGAAGCACAATGACAGCTTCTCTCTTGTTCCCCAAGGGTGCCATGTCCGCATGCCCAGCACTAACACTGCTGTTTCTGCAATGAAAGCACAACCCTGGATTATCATTTGCCAGCAGCTGTCTTATATGGATATGCTTGGCTTGATCACTTGTACAGTTAGACTAAGAATAGCTTCCTCTCTAACATCTGATTTCTCTTAAAGGATAAAAATAAAACAATCAGAGCCTGAATATAAAAGAGCAAACTGCTGAACACTGCACTGCATGCATCTATGTTTAATGAAGGAAAATTTCACTTTACGAGGGGCACGAGTTATTTGTGTCAACCATATTTGGCCTTGAGATCAGTATCTAAGCTGCTACTCCTTGGTCTGACAGCTAAATGACTTTTCATATTACATAGCGCTTCAGCGCTCTCATCATCCTAAGCAATTCAACTTTTATAATGATCCCAGTGGGCTTGCAGCCCATGACTACTTTAACTCTCCCAGTCAATGCTCAGGAGGGATGCAGGCACCACCACAGCGAGGATCATGCCCAGCTGGCTATTTGGAGGCAGGCATGCAGCTCTGGGCATGGGTTGTGCTGTGTGCTTGACCTCAGTGGCAAACAACAGACCTTGGCTGGTGTTAGGTGTAGCTTGAGAGTCCTGGGGCCCTATCAAGCAGCCTAAGAATGGTGCTTTGCTGAGGCATATAAAGGTCATGATGTTTCTGTTCAAGAGCAGTGTGGACAGCCCAGTTTAGGCTTACCAGTATGAGTCCCTGTACTGCCAGCAGAGACAAGTAGTCACAATACTTAGCCCAGATGACTTGAATATAGGCTATAAATAGCACTTGGTCCCTTTCCTTCTCCCCTCCCTATTTGCACTCTGCATTCAATAAGCATTTCTTTCACATTGAATCCTCGTAGGACATCTGCGATACGTGGCACCATTTATAAAACAGATTTTTTTTTTTCCTTTTCAGAAACAAACAAACAAAAAAAAAAAATCCTGAAAAAAACAAACCACTGGGAGATCAAATGTGATCAGCATTTTGCCCAGGATAATCAAACTGAAGGATTCACTAACCAAGGAGGAAATGCTGAAATCAAGATATATCTACTGTTTGGTTGGTTGTTTTTATTTTTTTCCATACACAACAGACCTGTCTCTGCTCTGCCAGACCACCTGTCACCTTAAGAATATGTTTTTCATGATTCAGAAATAGCATGGAGTGTGCTGAATCCAGATACAAATTAGCATGTTTGCTGAACAACATGATTAAAGCCAAACCTTCAACAAATAGCTGGGGGCTTCAGCACAAAAATCTGAGTGGTCAGGGCAGAGGATATTAGTGCCAAGTTCCTCACAAAACCTGGTTCTGCACTGTACTCTATGACAGAAATGACCTCAGAAGTGGATGAGACCCCTAAAGGACACCCAGCAGTGCAAGTCAGTGATGCAAGGCAACCCAGCATCAGTTCAAGCTGTAATGCCGAGGTGGTTTGTAAATATATTTGGTTACAGGAATGAGGAACACAATATTTTTGGATCTGATGCTCAAGACTTGTCAGCAGGAAGAGGTCCTAACACCTCTGATAACTTGCAATCAATCCAGATTTTGTCCCATCAAACCAAAAGAAAGGCACTTCTAATCTTACCATTGCCTCAGGCTAAATCTTCCACACATTTGGCACAAACCCTTGATCAAAACCAACAGGACTGTCCAAGGGTGGGAGAAGGGAATTGTCATCATCTCCACTTCATGCCCAGGACACTACGCCACGAATGAGCAATTTGACAGATGTCACACAAAGGATTTGTGTCAACACTGAGACCTGGGTGCTCTCCACCTGAGTCCCAGCCTGATGCCCTCAACAAGGGTCTGGTCATCTCCCTTGAAACGTGTTATTTGGCAGCTGAGGTTAACTTGATTTTGGCTGGTAATTCCTCCCCCATTCTTTCTATATCTCTCTTCTTACTGACATTTGATTTTTCTTCAGAAGAGAATTCTTTTCTATGGTCATATTTTTATGGGAATTTTAATGAGTCACTTGGCATGACATTAATCACTGAAGATTTAAAGTGTCTTCAAAATGTACTTTCCTTCCTCTGTGTGTGCCAGCCACACATTTTTGTTTACAGTGAAATGCTAGGGAAAAAAATCTTTCAGCTTATTTTCCTCAGTGCTAATTGGGGGTTTATTACTGCTTCATTTGCTTACAATTGAATCAAACAAAAACCTCCATCCCTTTTTCATGGTGCTGCTAATTGAATTGAGTGAGTTATAATGATATTACTGTGTATACATAAATGAACATTTTTTAAAAAATAAATGAACTTTAAAAATATGCTTTTAAGGACAGAGACTAAGTAATCAACTGCATACTTTTCTGAAGCAGATTTTATAGCTATTCTCAAATAAATGTGCACAGCTCACTTCTGCACTCAGATTAACACAGAAATCAGCCAAAGACAGTACTGCTGGAAAGGTTCAAGGATGGGATTTTCCAAAGAGCCAAGGAGGGTGGAGTGCCTATTTGCAGGGGAATTTTGTTGGGATTTTGGCACATAATTTCTGTGAATCCCAGGAAACCCTGCAGACCTAGGTGCTTGCTCAATACAGCACTGCAGCTGACATTACAGTTCTGAACTGCTGCAGAAGGGACCACAGGCTGACCAGTTCAACACTTCTCATTAGTTATAAACTCTGAATTTGTTTTGTGAAAATCTCTGTTTAAAATCACCAAGGTTGCCAAAACCCATTTGTTTTATCTGGTGATCATTTGGGGAGAGTGTTTTATATGGTTCTTATCTATGTAGCCCCTAAAAAGCATCTTGCTTCTTCATCTACATTGACTAACCATTGATGCTGATCTTCTAGGTTCCTCTCTATAATGTTTGTGGGTTTCTTCATATTACTTTTGATCTCTGACATTTTTCTTTTAGCTACTGTTTTTTAAAAGCAAACAATCCTTCCGAATTCATGGCAATTATTTATGTCTCATTTAATCCCTACCTAACTCTAATGTTGATCAGATTATATTACATAGATACTATAGAGCAGACATCTGATAAAGACATCACCCTCTTATGAGTCAAGAATTTGTGCCCATGTTCAGATTTCCATTTTGTATAGCACTTCTTGGATTGAACTCATGGGCAGTCAGTGCCAAAGTGCCCTCATATTATCCTTTTAACTCCCAAGAACTCCAGGAATGGCAAGAGGAATACTTGATTTATACAGCATACACATTTAACAGAGGAGGAACTTGACACCTGGAGAAAATTCAAGAGAGAAAACAATCCATGAATGGGTTGGAGAAAATGAATTGGAAATACTTATTTTCTATTTCTTATCATACAAGGATTAAAAACATCAACTGAAATGCTCAGGTAGTAGATTTAAAGTGAACCAGTGAAGCTACTTCTTCAGAAAACTCATAATTAAATTGCCAACTTATTGCCACAGGACATAACTGTACCTAAAAGTGGAAAACTGTCCATGTGGAGTTTCCACACTTTTACAGAAGATAGGTGAATCTGCTAAGTACAGTGGTCTTGATGAAGTCTTTGACTCAGTCAGGTTATTGGTTGCTAGACTCCAAGTGGAAAAGACTCCCTTGGCACTCACTATGCTTGAAATATCCTTTCTCCGAACTTCCCTGGGACCACAAACCAGGCAGCCCTTTGCTGTGGTGGTTCTTATGTGCACTCTCATGTAGTCTATATCCTTAAACACAATAGACGAAGGGCACTCTCTTGAAGTTAATTTAAATGCAGAGGTTCTAGGTCAGTAGCTATTTAATCCTACTCTCATGAGATATTAAGTGTTGGGTTGGTATTTTTGGCTTTTTTTTTTTTTTTCTTTGAACAATGTAGCATATTTGTCAAAATGCACCTTGAATATAAATGGAAAAAATCATGTTAAATAAATTACAAGAGGATTAGCTTCATTGAATCTGTTTGTAATTTACTATGGAATTGCTAGTAGAGCAAACCTATTAGTGACACTTTATATTTCACTGGAAGAGTGATCTAAATAAGATGTAATACAGTACATTGAATTTTTATGTACTTACCTGTAGTTGCATAATAAAGCATGAGTTATGACATGAGTGTGCTGATGTACAGTAGTTAATAGTCACTCATGTCAATTTTAATAACATGCTGCATAGAAAGATGCTGCCTGAGTGTTTTTAAAAATAAAGTATGTTTAACCCAATGTTCATATATTAAACCCCTAGAAGCTTGACACTAAGTTATTACTAGCCCCTTTTGCCTTGGGTACATACACAAATTGTTGTTTAGTTATTGTAGGGCTGCTCATTGCAAGTGCAGTGCTCCAGGCATTAAGATTTTTTTACACCTGCACTGAAACATTTATTTAAAAACAATTATACACATCTATATTTCAGAGTAGTTCTGAGAAGAAACACAGTTGTGCCACAGGATAAATCCTGGCACATCCCTTGGTCCTGGTTTCATCCTGTCTGACTGTAGGCACCCAAATATCTCTGCTTAGGGGGCAGCTGGCTGAGATCTCTCTGTTGTCAGTGGTAAGGGCTGGAGGCAGCAGCTGGCTCACACACCAGCCAGACTGAATTGCCCATAGAAAGCGCCTTGCTGTCCCTATTGACTGAGGAGTGAGGACAGGGAAACTGGGGAGGATTAGATATGGGGCTACTACATCCTCAAGGCTTTGCTTCTAACTATACGTACTATTTTCCCAGACCTACCTTTGGAAGAGATTGGTAGAAGAACAGACCTTATTTGCAGAAGCAGTCTTGTCTGTCCTTGAACCCCCCTCCAGGGTTTGGTTGTTGTAGTCAGGACCATTAATGTAAAAGCTCCTGCTTTAGAGCACTTCTGACTGGTCTAGCAACTGCTAGTGAGCTAACCTAATGAGAACTAGGTTCTCTGCATGAGCTTCCACTGGACCATGTAGACATAACTTTAGTTAAGAACATGGATAATGAAGGAAAGCCAGCACAGCATTCCCCCTTTTTCCAATGTATAGATAATTTCTGCAGGGCAAAAGAGTAGGATCATCTTCATGAGCAGACATGACTGAAAAACTGTGGGCAGCAACTTTGTTCAGCACAAACGTGACTTTTCCAAAGGGCTACCTTTCAAAGTAGAGTCATGATATTAAAATTCCCTCTACTCTTGTAAAAAAAGAAACAATTCTGTATAAGTGAAAAAGACCTCCTAAGAATATCCCCTGTGGTAAAGGGCATAGCAAGGTATTTTGACTGTGATCAAGTCAATGAAGTTCAAACTGGAAACGTAATGTAAGGTCCAATGCCTTCATTAAGTATTTCAAGTAGTTAACTATCCTGCTATCTGGTAGTAAATTAATGCTATGCCTTTTTGACATTATACATTGTGTTCAGCCATGTGTTATGAGGATCAGCTGAGGGAACCTCTGAGTAAGGGTCTATATGGTCATAACAGCCCCTCTTCTGGCCTCAGGTGCAAATCATTCAGTTTAATGGCAAACCTCCTTGTTGCTTCAGCAGAGCTAAGATTTCATGCTGCAATTTTATTTCTCTGACCAGTCACAAGCCTTGACCAATGCATGATCTTGTCTCCGGAGCCAATCAAGACTGAACACAGATATGAGTAAGTTCTCAAGGGCAAAAATTTAACATGATTGAACAAGCAACACTTATAGCCAGGATGAATCCATTTCAGATGCTGAGATCTCTATTGCTTTGTGTTTCTGTTTACCAAAGCATTGTGTTTATTTCTAAGCATGACAAATGAGATGTACTAGTGATATATAATATGACACATACATAGCAAAGCCTTTACATTGATCCTGCCTACTCTCATGGTAATAGTTTCACCCATCAAACAAAAAATGCACAAAAAGCTTTTTCTCACTTTTCTTCAAATGTGAAACTGGAGTTGCACAAAGCCAAAGCAGAGAGCTGGTGGCACAGGTGCTGCTGGCAGGAGGTCTCAGGCACTAGCTGAGCAAAACTTGTGGCATTGTTTTGAAGAAAAGATGGTCTCTCATTTATTTTCACCTCACTTTATTGAGGCTAAATGTCCTGATTTTCAAAGGCACTGAGCCTCCCTGACTCCCACTGACTTCAGCTGGAATGACAACTGTGTCTCCCTTCTGGGGCCAGGGGTCACTTCACCAAGCTACAAAACTAACTTCAGGCACCTGACTACACAGACGCTTTCCTTAGTCTCTCTCCAATGAAAATATCAGGGCATAACTCTTTAGTGAGCATCTTTCTTTCCCATAAATCACGCAAAATTAACCTGTGCATTAATCACCCCGGCCTCACTGTTAGAGAGACTATCATAAGCCTCCTCTGAATATATGTTCCCTCGAGCATGCAGCTCCAAGACAGTAAGTTTACCTTTTGCTAAAACCCCTGGCCTGATCAGGGGACCTGGGCACAGCTCCTGGACTGGATATAGACATTTGATATGACCTGGATTAAATCACAGGGAACAGACGTGTCTTGTCAGCTAACTTGATTTTTACTGGGAAATGACTGCACAAAAATGCACTGTTTATTCAGACATCAGGATCTGCTCAGAACCGTTGCAGGTGCCTGGCACTATGGGGTGCCAGCGCTGCTGGGCACCACCTTTTTATTTTTTTTGTTGTAACTCATAGCAGAAATCCACAGCCTTACGAGTTCCCAGGTACCAGACACCTGTATGCAGGCAGAGTTGCCTTCATTGAGTTAGCCATAAGGTAGCCAGAGAATAGTTCCTCTGAGTGTATAAACATATATGCAAACATAAACAATATAAGAGGTTCAATATGATTGCATCAATTCCCTATGCTAAATAATATTTCCAGAAAAACAATTCCCACCCCACCAAGACCAAATTGAAGATGCCGTTAGTGTAATCAAAACAGTAACCATCAGCTTACTGTGGCTTAGGGACTTGTCACATTAAGCAACAGAAAGCAGATAGATTAGGTGCTATGTTTAAATACAAGAAGCTATATATGAATACAAAAAGATCATTAGTAGCCAAGGCAACTAATTGTGATGGAACTTTTTGTTCATAACAAATACCAAAGTAAGCTAAAGGAGGGAAGAGAAAAAAAAAAAAAAAAAAAAAGAGAAAAACAGTCACATAATACACTGCTTAGTAAAAGATACTCTCTTAATAGTACTCGGAGCATCACATTTCAAACTACACACAGAAACACAAGCAAATCTAAGGCTATATGGATATCCACACTGTTCATGACAAGAGCCCAGCCAGCAGTGGCAGGACAGATGCACAGACCACACAGGCTGTGTGTCCAGTTCATTCCCTGAACACCACCATCCTGACTCCCGCCAGTTTTCTGATGTGGGGAATTCATCCACATGGAAAATAATGTCCATTAGTAGATGTCCAGAGAACAGTAAGAGCAAAGCGGGAATGTATACCCTGTCCTCTTAACATTCTAACGGTCTGTGATCCTTTTCAACTCAAGGATTTCCTCTTTTTCTTTTTCCTCTCCTCTCCTCTCCTCTCCTCTCCTCTCCTCTCCTCTCCTCTCCTCTCCTCTCCTCTCCTCTCCTCTCCTCTCCTCTCCTCTCCTCTCCTCTCCTCTCCTCTCCTCTCCTCTCCTCTCCCCTTCCCTTTCTTCTCTTTGATTCTTCCACATATTTTTTTCCTTTGAACCCCTGTAGATTTGCAGCTCAGAACCCCTTGCAGGGAACCCTGCCGATCTCCTATCCTTCCATGAAGAATTATTTCCCCTTGATTTCACTGTCTCCCATGTTTCTCACCTGATGACTCCCGTTCTTGTATGGGAAAAGATGGTGAGGAGCCAATCCCTCTGCTCTGTACACTTTATAACAAATTTTCTGCATGTTCATACATTTAAACGACTCATTGAGAATATGCAGATGTGAATAGGATTAACACATGGGTGATATAAAGGAGGTTATAGTGCATATTGCACAGAGACATGAAACCATCAGCACTTAGTCACTTCCCTTAGCAAGGTACAGGCATGATATGTCAGCTCTGAATTAGAGCAAGGTGCCAAATGGCTGCGTGATGTAAAAATGGTTTGCATCTCTGAAAGGGTCCTGCTTCTGCACAATTCACATCCGAATGGGATAACACATGGTTAGGAGAGTGATATTAGGCGAGTGCCTGTCTGTTTTTTTTAGTGCCAGTCCCACATGTACCCATGGACAACACTGCACCAGTATTAAACAGGAAAAAGCCTCCACAAATTCTGTTCCTCAGTTCCCTCAGAAGTCACCTGCCTCAGCCTTTTTTCTTCACCCCAACAGACTGAAAACTCTGCTGCTGCCCAGAATGGGGATCTGATATGAAACAATTGTGACCAATATGCATGCTTGAAGTAATCTTATTTTTTTTACCTGTCTTAAATTGTCTGAACCCAGACATAACCATGGCTGAGAGTACAAGGCTTCTTCAAAAGCAAAAATAACATAAGGAAATGTTGCCCCTGTTTGAAACCATCAGAAAGGGTTCAATTTTCCTGTGGGAAAAAGGATAGGAAACTTCAGCATACTGAACTGAAGTTGCCTACCATTTACAGCTTAAAAGAAGGAGAAAATTTCTCTATCAGTGATTATTGTCCTGAGAATTATTTGATTCTTTCAGACCCCAGTGTCAGCTTTTACTGACCTCCTCCTGCATTCCCATACAGTATTTCCTTTTATTCCTCCACTTCTGGTCTAAACATGTGTTTCTTCAAACTTGGTGCAGACAGCTGTACACAATATTTTCAGGCACCATTTTGCAGTATTTTAAGTGACAGGATTAGCATTTGGCTATGTTGAATTAAAAAAAAACCTCTGACTAATATGTCTTCTCATGTGTTTGCCTTCCCATGACCACTTCAAACTGCTGGCCAGTAGCCCTGCTTCACTAGCCCAAACCTTTTTCTCCTCAACAGGCACTCTCACCATCCAATTCTTTCATTTTTTTCTTCTACCTCTCACTTTTTCTTCTTAAAATCTATACTGTATCTATAAATGCAGCTCCAAAGGTGAACCTGAAGCAAACAATCCACACTCAAAGCAAGCACATTTCTATATTTAGCAACAAACGCTTCTGTTATGCTGTCGCAGTCTTTTTAAAGAGCTACACCTTCAAAGAGGTCTTCACAGAGCCACTGAGCTGGAAAGTATTGAAGAGGGGATTGTCTACAATTCAGTGTTGTTAAGCTTGTAACTCTTAAGCTTATAGCTGGAGGCAGAGCAGAGGGACATTTGCATGGTTAGCTTTGTTTCTTTTCTTCCTAGAAATTGAAGAGAAGGAACACAGGGTGAGAAATTAATGCCAGAGCTAAAAAAGAAAAAACAAACCGAATCTGCCTGTAATAGCACTCTCTCTTTCCCATATATCCTTGTTCAAAAAAGCACCAAGACACATCACATGTCCACTGCAATGACTGATAGCTTAATACCCCTGTCTGAGTGTTGTTTTTTTTTTCCAGAATAGATGTGAATATCCACATCCACCCTACTTACAGCAATATAACTGCATTCAATTGCATTCTGCTTACCTCAAAATGCCCCTGACACTTCTAGTGGTGAGACCTGACCTCATACCCACTCCTGCCTGATCTCACCAGCCAAATTAGCCCAGCAAAACCCCCTCAGAAGAGGCTACAGATGTTGGAAGAAGTCTTCTTAGTCTATTCAGAAGAGAGGACACTGTTTGCTTCTGTACAACCAGAGGTTTAAATCCTGCCCTTCACAGTTTATTAATTTCAATATGTTTTATTGATTTTTTTTGGTCATCCATGGGGTGGGCTCTGTGAAGATATCTCATTTGATATGTGTCCATAGAATTCTGCTTTCATTATTCTGCAGAATATTTACAGGACACTTCTAAACCAATATTAAAATTATGTGACTGACTCAGCACACTTCACATTATATAAGATGGAGGAAGAAAATGAATGGAGAAAGAAAGTGAGAATTACAAAAAATGTTAGTTCTAGAGAAAAGGATTGCATAGAAGTTTTCAGTTCTGTGGTGATTTTAATGCAGATAAACATCTGTATGCTGCTGTTATTTGCATAATGGTTATATGTATGGAGCACAAAGAGCATAAACTGACTAAACCCTCTGAAACTTATTTAATTTTAAATTTATTAATTACCAGTTAGTTAAAGAGAACAAAAAATAGATATTTTCAAGCAAACATTCTCTGAAACTTCTCTTAAAGATAGACATTTGTTCTTCAAGTAACAGCTACTTTTTTTTTTTTTTTTCCTGATTTTATTCTGGCATTGTATATCTGCACTGTTTTTATTCCTCTTTCCTTTGCCACCCCAAAGGTGTCTGGATTTAATCAAAATAAAGATATTTGTGTATCTCTCATATCCCAGTGAAGTGTCATCTTTGACTAAGTGGCCATTGATGTCAATAAGACCTTTGCCTGAGTAAAGATTTCATGGGTACCCCAGGATTTGGTTCACAGACAACAAGGCATCCCAGGGGCTTTGCAGGAAAGAAGCACTGCAGCTACAAAGCCAGAGTTATGGGCTCAAACACCCCTTTCTCAATTAAAAGAGTGTTTCCTTGGGTGTGAGAGCTTTGGGGAGATTTCGCGATTCTCTGTCTCATTTTTAGTTTTTGCCATTGTTAAGATAAGGAACTTACCACTGATGATTGTAGAGAGGACAGCACTGCTGTGACAGCAGCATGGGGCTGTCAAGAGGTAATAATGAGAATTAATCTGCCAGGAGCAGCCTTCTCCCAGCAGGAGAATGGCACATTTTGGGGGGCAGATGCCAGCAAACAGGCCCAATCATGCCAATATCACAGCTCATTTCCAGTTTCTTGTCAGAGGTGATGGATCATTCCGGTGGCAATGGAGAATGAGGGCATGCCAGCTGGGTAAGTTGCATGGCACTTGAGTTAAAGAAATACTATGAGGTCCCAGGTATTTTTCATTTTCCTGTCCTGTTTTGAGACGGAAGTCAATGGGTAGAGAAGACAGGAAGGAATTTCCCTGTTGTCATATGGATAATTTGTTGATCTTTCCTCTTAAAAGCTCGTCTTGACCCCTAAAACAGAGAGAATATTAAGCCTGATGGACAAATGTTCTAAGCTGTTGTGTCATGTTGTTCAAAGATATGAATTTGTTAGTACTTTCAAGCGCAGAAACATCTGCAGAAGTGGGTGGAAGGGAAGTGCTTTGGGTGCACAGATAATTATTGGGATTGTTACGTGATAGATGAGGTTATTTTCTCAGTTCTGTGCATGCAGTTCATAATATCTCTATCCACATGAAGCAATGTGACATCCAGTCACTGCAAGTAAATGGAAAGACCATTGCTGCCTGACTGTCAGACAGAAGATTCAATGGCCTTTTCACTCCAGAGAGGAAAACAAGGGATTGTTTATTCAATATTAATTCAGTTTTCTATGGCCTGTGAAAGATAAGGATCAAGACCTACAATTCCTGGTTATAAGATAAAGTAAGTGCTGGATATGACTTAAGAGCCTACACACCATTGTGATTCCAATGTGTCGTTTTTCCCATCAGTCCATACACACTTCAATTGCAAAGAGGGTTTTTTTTTTTTTTTTTATTATTATTTCAAGACCTGTTTTGATTTGGATGCTGAATCTCATGTATTTTAAAAACTGATTTGACAAGAATATAAAATGTGTTAATTAAATTGATGCTAAATGGAAGGACACACATATATAGTGTTGTCGAAATCCTTAACAAGAAAGGGAAAAACTGGGAAATTTTTTTCCCCATTATATACCAACATTTTGAGATCATTGTCCTTGACTTTGTTAAAACACTTTTTATCTTCTGTTACCTTACTTTTATGCTTGGAATGAGGCCATATTTCTGAAATCCATGTAGATGAAGTTATTGAGTATATTCAGTGTGAGTGGAGTGCATAATAGCAAACTATAAAAGTAGAAGGTCTGTTTGTATGAGTTATGTCACTGTACTTATTCTGGAGGATACTACCAGGTCTAGAGTATATTGCACTGCTGAATGTACTTGGGCCCACTCAAAGTTATAGAGTGCTTGTTCTCCTCCATCTTAAAGGCCTTCCAGTGTTTAAAGGGGCCCTACAGGAAAGATAGGGAGGGACTTTTTATGAGGGAGTGCAGTGATAGGATGAGGGCTAACAGTTTTAAACTGATGTAAGGAAGAAATTCTTGACTGTGAGGACAGTGAGACACTGGCACAGGTTTCCCAGAGAAGCTGTGGCTGCCCCCTCCCTGAAAAGGTTCAAGGCCAGGTTGGACAGGGCTTTGAGCAACCTGGTCTGGTGGAAGGTGTCCCTGCCCATGGCAGGGGATTTTGAACTACATGATCTTTAACGTCCCTTCCAACCCAAACCATTCTATGATTCTATGATTCTATGATCTTGTGTTACTGCTCTGTTTGGCTGGGTAGTGGCTGTTATAATCTGAGAGAAAGGGAACATAGCTTTTCAGAGAATAGGGTTTAGTGCAGAAATATGCCAGTACACCAACATTTAAAACATACATATAATTGAGAGCAATTCATTTGGCTTACAAGCTGGGGATGGCATAATCAAGGAGCCCAATACAGGCTGGGATCTGTGTGAATGGGAAACAGCCTTGCTGAAAGGGATCTGGGGGTCTTGGTAGACAACAAGCTGAACAGAGGTCAGCAGTGTATGGCTGCAGTGTCAAAGGCAAGTTGGATCCTGGTCTGCATCCATAGAGGCATTATTAGCAGAGACTTAGAACCCATGCCCTGTCTTGTAACTTTTCCCATTTAAATTACATTATTCTGACTAGGAACCAGTTACATACAATACATAGAGATATAGCATTGCCAAGAAATCAGGCTGTTGACACTGGAATCAAAAAAAACCACAAACTTCTTGTGAGACTTTAAGAAAATCACTTCTCCCCCATTTCTCTGCTAAGCTTAGACGTTGCCTGGTACTCTATATCATTGTAGCACCCGGTTCTACCTTCAGATAGATTTTCTAGATGCTTTTGTAATACAATCTTTTGTATCGTAATATCACTGGATCACCTTTTTTGTGCTCTGAACAACTGAATCCTTCCTCAGTTTGTGCAAATCCTCCCTTGCCCTTATGCAGTAAAGGGAAGAGTTGATTCAGTGTCTGTCAGAGGGTGTTCATCCATTCAGCACAATGAGGCTGCCTCAGCATAACCAACTGTGCAGTGAGTACTGCTATATATATTATCTTTTTCTTATTGAAGTCATATTGCTGGGCGGTGGCTACTGGTGTCTAACCTGGGACTTGAAAACATTATCCACGTATTTCACATGGTTATTATTGCAGTTCTTAATGGGACTATTTGTCAATGTTGTCCACAACTGTACCAGATTACAGCCTCTGGGAAGCATTTTCAGCACCTTGTAAATCATAAGCATTTTCTACTTATTCCTGGAGAGAAATCTTTCATATTTGAAAAACTTTCTTATGTTTCCTACTGTAAGAGGACACAAGGCATTGTTGTTTATTGTACCAGGATGGATCAGGGCTGCTGGTGCAGTTTTGGTTTTGCCAGAGTGTAATTGTCACTGCACATTGGTTACTTCTGCTCCTTTGAACAAACAACGTAAACAAAAGAAACAGCTCATCTATGATTGATTGTGGTTCAGATCTGTCTTTATACAAATTAACGGAAAGAAATAGCAGGTTTATATCACATTCAGCATTGTCTCTTGATTCTTAAGGACCAGAAGAACAAGGCTTTTATGTTTTCTCCTCCTGGTATTGCTTAGGAATAAATCCCTGAAATTTAGCAGATCAGAGATATATTTGAAGGTTAAACTCACTACACACTCAGTGAGGATGTTCTTGAATATACAGTTCTTAGCCTGTTCCTACAAGGATACCTATAAGTGCAAAACTGCCTCCTCCACTTTGGAAATGGAGTGCTTGGAATTAACTAAAGGCCAGATACAAAGAATTTAGCTAGGAATACTCATATGATTTAAATTCCTGTCCTGTTTATATTCATATATGAATAAATCATAAATTTCTTAGCAAAATAAGTCCTAAATGGAAGCACAAACTGCCTCTCTAAATCTACGGGCATCCTTTCAAATTAAAGGAAAATTTACCTGCAGAAAAGTTTGCCTGAAACCTGCATGGCTCAAAAGCTCTTACTTGCTATGCACCTCATGCACGGAATTGCTTTCTGCTGAGAAGTACAAGGAGCACAGATTGTATCTGGTTTTAAATCGTTTGATATTGCTTGCACTGTTAAAAAAGATTTTATGACATGTCCTTTTGATCTGGTAATGATTTGTTGTTCTATTGCGTTTCATTAAGCTATTATTTGTAAAGTGTTTCATGATGCATTGCATGAAAGATGCTATATAAGCAATTTTATGGTCTGGAGTGACAATTCAGGTATCAATAGGCAAGGATTAATGACGCTAATTATTCAATAAAATTGTTCCTTTATTCAAGTCCTTTGTTTAGAGGGAGGGGTGAATTAAAATGAGTGAATGGATGTTGTATATAATAGGTGTAAGCATTTCTGCTCATGGAAGATAGAAGAGGAGATCGAAGAACATGAAAAATAATGCCAAATATTATCTATTTGAATGTACCTACTATATGTCATATAAATTACTCAATAAAATAAGACTGTGCAAGCCACAGAACAAACTAATAACACATCAAATAATCCATTTGCCAAATACAAAAAAAAAAAGGTTAAAAATGCATCCTTTATCATCTTCATCACCAACTCTAACTTACAGCAGGTTTGATGAAGTGGACTGTACTATTCTAAAATTTTCAGTAGGAGGCCCATGTCTACTGAACCCAGGTCTGTTCAGAGCAATCTGCTGGAAGAAGTGTTACCTCCATGAAGAAAACATAGTTACTGGGTTAGAAATGTTCAAGAGCTTTCCTGTCCTATGGGACAGGGGCAGTCCAGGAACAATAGGACATTTTAATGCATAATCCTAGGCAATCCTTGTGTTTCCTGCTTCATGGCCTTGATCATCTTGGCTTGGCTTCTATAACATCTGACAGTTAGTCCAGAACTTAGGCCTCTTTCTGGGAGCATCTGCCAATCCTGAGTAAGTGATCACTTAATGGCCTAAAAATAGCATGGTACCTCCATGTAAAGTAACATCTATAACTGCAAGTATCAAATACTACTCAAAAATAAGATGAAGTATGTTTTTTTTACTTCTGCTCTGTTTTGGTGTAAAGGATGCTCCAACCCAATGTACTGTTGTTCATCCTTGATGGTAGAAGATTCATTTTCTATCAAATCATCTCTTCCTAGAAAATATGATTTTTTAATGTTTATTAATAATGGACGTATTAGTTTGTTTAATTGTCTTTCCCTGTGTAAGTGCATGTTCTCTTGTTTCAAGCAAAAGAGTGCTCATCTAGCCACAGGCACCTGAAAAAGCAGATGACCTCCACTTACCACATTAGAAACAATTTACAAGATTAAGACTAAAATAAGTAGCCCTCCAGCAGCACAGGAATCACTTTTTACTGATCTACATGCTTTTTGCTCTATGATTTCCCCTAAGAATCCCACCTCATGTCGGAGGAGTTCAATACAGAAAGAAAGTACACACTGAAAACTTTTTCACTGTGAGGGCAATCAAATACTGGAACAGGTTGCCTAGAGAGGTTGTGGAGTCTTCATCCCTGGAGATATTCAAAACCCAACCAGACACAGTCCTGAGCAACCTGCTGTATCTGACCCTGCTTCAGCAGGGGAGATGGCCTATACGATCTCAAGAGGTCCCTTCCAAACTCAACCATTCTGTGAAATACCGTTTGAAGAATCACAGTCTTCAATGACCTGAAATCAGTGATGGGCTGTGGGGTGCCCAGGATCCTCACAGGTCTAGGTCAGATGTTTAGATTACCTAATGTTGTGGTTTAACCCTAGTAGCCAGCTAAGCACCACACAGATGCTTGCTCACTCCCCTGTCCAATGGGATGGGGGAGAGAATTGGAATGTAAAAGTGTGAAAATTCATGGGTTGACATAAAGACAGTTGAATATAGGCATAATTTTAAAAAGTGAGGGGAAAAAAAAATAAAAGAAAACAACAAAGAGGAAAACAAAAGAAACAAGTGATGCAAAAACCCCCGATTGCTTGCCACCATCCACCTGAGGCCCAGCCAGTCACCCAGCAAAGGCAGTCCTGGCCAAACTTCACCTCACACCCAGTTTTATTGCTGAGAGAAATGTCATATGGTATGGGGCATCGCTTCAGTCAGTTGGGATCAGCTGTCTAAGCTGTGTCTCCTCCCAAATTCTTGTGCACCCCCAGCCTACAAACTGTTAGGGAAATGTGAGGATCAGAAAAAACCTTGATGCTCTGTAAGCAATGCTCAGCAATAACTGAAGTATCATTGTATTATCAGCAATGTTTTCATCACAAATCCAAAACATAACCACACACAAGCTACTATGAAGAAATTCAACTGTGTCCCAGCCAAAACCAGTACAATAATGCAGATTTCTTTAAACATTTAGATGACATGGATTTAGGATCCCAATGTCTGGTACTTCATTTTAAAAAGACTTGCTAGGAGAATTAACTTCTTTTTTTTCCTCCTTCTCAGACTGGAATGAGTTCTACATACATTGCTTCCTTATGTGAGAAAGTAAACATGGCTCCCACATTGAATCAACAACCTCCTTTGTGTTCTCATTCCCCTGTGGTGATATTTTCCTGATGGCGATCTCTTTTAAGGCAGGTGAATCTACTCTATACCAGGATAAAGGACAAAAAAAATTTCAGAATCAAGTGGAAGTCCCCATTCCTGATAGTGCTTTACCCCACCCCACTAAGGTCCTCTGCAGGAGAGAAATATTTGCACACATCCTAGTTGCACTGGCTGCTGTACCATGTCCCAGACTGCCACTAGGATTAGGCAGGTGTAGAAAAACATGAAAAAGTCTCTGTCAAAATATGGACTGTGGCTTTACAAAGTCAAAAACTGTGTAAGTAAAGTGCCTTCTCTTTATGCCTTTGTTATCTGTGTTAACCAGATTTGGGGAGACAGACTGGAGAGGTAAGGACAAACTTTTTCTACATCAGCCTTATATCACTCATAGTTTTCCTCTCTCCTGCTAGGTTCCGTAGGCAGAGTCTGATACACCTGGAGATTTTTCTTTACTGGTAACTGCAACTAGGAGCATCAGCCTGCAGGAAATGTCAATCTTCTTTACATAAGAAAATGGTTTCAGCAGACACACATGTTTCCGTGCAGCTTGACTTCCAGCTTTGCCTGTTGTTTACCCCCTGCTTCCTAAGCATGCATAAGTGTCTGTATTTCAGTGCTGTCATTAGAATGATTTATTCACATTGCTGTACTGACTAAATCCTAGACAAAACAGAACAAGTTGTAGAGCTGACAAATCCAGCAAGAACACAAAGTGAAACTCCTGCTTCCTTTCTGTAGGCTTCAGACAGGAAAAGAAGATGCTGCTTCATAAGGTAACCAGTCGAAAGCATGACCACTGTGCCTGTCAAGTTCCATGCTTTTTGCCTCCTACTAGGGCAGAAAAAAATAATAGTTGAGCTTAGGGATGTACATAGGGATGACGCTAATGTTTAATTGCCAGCTCTGCTCTCCCCAGCAGCTGTGAGCTCAACTTGGATATCTCGGAATCATGGCTGCTCTTTCAAAACCAAGACAAGTCATATCTTGTGGCTTCAGGGCCATGGACCAAAGCATGACCTGGTTACTAATACAGCCAGATAGTTCCCTGATGGCTAGTGTATATTCATTATAATGTGAATCTAATGCAAATTACTCATTTTAATTGTGTTCTCTCCTCCCTACACACACTTAACTCCCATTGACAGCAAGATCAGAACAGAACCCCTCTGCTTTCACTTATTAGCAAGTGTTACAAGGATTATTCTGGTTGGGGAAGATTTTGGGAGCCCTACGATGATGTGTCTGACTAATCCACTATTGTAGCAAGAAGGGAGGGTTATTTTCACAGTGTTAATATGAAAAAGCATGTGGAAAATGTAATGCTTCAAAGAGATGCCTTCTGTGGAAAGTTATTGCTAATTAGGTGGTATGTGGGTGTCATCTGGGTCTCCTTAAACTATAGGTCATGCCAATATTTGAATCCTCTGAAGATTTTTGAGTAATTAGGGGGAAATAATTAGCATTTCACCTTTCATTTGGAAACTGTGATTAACTATGAACTAACCCTTTTTAATGATTTCAGGTTTTCTAGAACTGCTAACTTCCTTGATGCTTTGAAAGCTGTGCACTTAATGACAACCAGAGGGCATGTGGAAGTCTTATTGACTATCACAAAGGGTCTCCATCTCTCTGATCCAGACAATTACTATCTTCACCTCTTTATGCTGAAACACTGTCTTTACCCACGTGAGATCTGGACCTTATTGTGCTAAACTCTGCATCTCAATACAGAAGGACACGGTGCCTTGTCTAACCTAAACAAAAACTGTTTAGGAAATCAGAAACCTTAACTATTTTGTAAAGAGTCATTTCACTAATAAAACAGACTCATGACTACAGGACTGAATCTCTCATCTTGACACCACTAGTTCTTCTGGCCAGAAATGTCAAGAGTATCTTACTCTCTTCCTGGTGGGTTTTAGAGAGATGAATGCCAAGATGTCGCACCACTTCTTTCCAGTGAATATACCCAGTCCACACAGAGGTGGTGAGTACAGCAGGAGACAGGTATGTGAGTAAACTCTAAATCAGATAACTTAAGTACTAATTACAGCGTAGTCATAACACAATCCCCCTGGGACTCTGGAGACATCTTGTGCTAAGCTCCTTGATGCTATTTAATTAAAAGCTGTTTCAGGTATGTGCCTGAGAGATGCAGCCACAGTTTTGATTGACATGAAGTCTTACCCATAATATGAAGCATTTCTGCTCTTGATATTGATCAATTATGTGCAATATGAACCAGCCTCAGTGGAGATGTTCTTTGAGTCTGCTACTCCTTTGCAGCAGTATCTATCCTTGTGTTTGGGTTATGGCCATTGCTGTCTTGTGATCAGCTATGGAAGTTGTGTCTGGAATGAAAATTCCCTAAGTTTGACAGGTTTCCTCTTCCTGTGGGAAGAGTACAGAGTCACATCATTTTCACAGAGGAACAAAATCTTCCTTTTTTGCCCTCCACCCAAATGGACAGAAGTTTAACCTCCAAGAACATCTGTAAAGCCATGCAATGGGATCGATCCAAGGTCCAGAGAAGAAGCCAGGACTCTGCTTTCACTGATAGACCCTAGAATATCAATTCCATTAGAGCCACAGGACCAAATCTCCCCATATATTAAATGGGATTCCTATAACACAGTTGAGAGTGTCTTAACATATCCCAGAGTAAGGTTTTACTCCTGGAGCTCCAAAGTATTGCTGTGTTGTTGGGAAGCATGCATTGTGGACCCATATAGCAGTTCCCTTACATCCTAATGGGACAGAGAGTTTTGTCTTCTGATTTTACATATAAAGCTGACAGACCCCCAAGTGATATACTTACCTCAAAGTAGAATGTGAACTGTTAGTTTATATCATTCTGCAAGAAAATGACTGCACTGTCGATGCTGTAGCAGGATTTTCCTCCTCTCAGCTACAGGTAGAGCAAGTACATAATCCTCAGGTGTCATGTTTTCGTTAGAAACCTGTGCAGCCTGGTTCCCAAAAGCCTTTGGTGGAATGTTGTTCAGTAAGACAGAGTACACCCTCAGTATTTTTAATTCCCTGATGTCTTCACTGCTTTTCTGACTGACTGTGGGATGCCCTCTTAGGAGCACTCCAAGCCACTTTGCTGTGTGGCATTTCAACTGCTGCCAGCCAGCAGAATAAGGCATGCCCTCAATCGCAGTGGGGGACCTGTCCAACTCTCTCTGTAGGTACTGTGGACCATATGTTGTCCTTGGCAGGTTGCAACCAGAAACACTAAATGTAGGAGCTGGCAGTGCTCCTCCTGTTCTCCCTGAAACACCAGATATATCAGAGGACTTGCCAGCCATTGACAGGCAGGAGGTTCGGCCGAGAGCCATCTGTCCACAGTTACTTTCTGCCACTGCTGTTGCTGATGCCCAGCAAGTTCCCGCATGCCTGCAGAACAAACTGCATTTGGCCTCACGTAAATAACTGGTGCTGAAAGGGGAACATGACAAGAAGCCTGTAACCTTCACCTTTAAAAAAAGAGGTATGCATGTGAGAGGAAATCAGGGAGAAGAGGAAGAACAGCACAACCACCTACCTTGATGGAACAGACCAGTGTATCACCATATGTGCACACTTCATGGCCTCAGGGATACTACACTTGGAAGAAAAGCATCATCTTCATCCAACAAATTAATAATAGGGGTGCAAATAAAGACTGTGGTTTAATTACTCCCATTAAAACTCAGCAGAGAAGGCAAGTGTCGAAAGTGACGTGACAGATTCTGCTAGTTTAGACATGATATTGCCTAAAACACATGCATCATTAGACTTCACATCTATGTGAATATACACCCATGTGTGTGCCACAAGTTGGGATAATGCTGTGGGAAGTTTGCAGGTTATGCAAGGGAGCAGCAGGCAGTTCCAATACACTAAATCCCCCTCAAAGATAGATGCATGCAGTCAAGGGGTGCCCCAGGAGTCTGAAACCCTGGCTTCAATATCATCTTGATGAAGCAATGCCAAATGATCAGATTTGAGAAAGCAAGAATTTCAAAGGGATGACCACCATTGAAGGAAAAACGGAAGAACAAAATTTACATGTGTTCCATGATAACAAGACAAACCAAATTACCCCCAAATGTCAGAGAAGCAGCCAGTGGCTGGAGACACAGAGCTGGCTGTAGCCCAGGTCAGCTCCATGGAGAATCCATCTTCTTTCTTTCTGATTAAAGGTCTTGTGGATTTATGAGGAAGCCTCTGAGCCATATGGAACCAAAAGAGGGATATTGGGACCAAGTTGGCTGTAATTGTTGCCCGGGGACACTAGATGGAGAAACGCCTTTAGGGATAGAGCGTAGGTGAGGGGCTGTGTCACCAGTTTTACAGGAAAAAACAGGGAGTAAGTGCCCTCAGCTCACTGTTATTGATGCTGTTGGCTTTAAGTTTTGCTTAAAAGCTTTCTGTTTTCGGATCCCATTACAGGTCTATACAGGCCATTAGTTAATTAAGTTATGCCACCAGAGTCTGTCAAAGCTTGGAGATGTTGTTACTTACTGCCAGTTCTCTCAGGCTCCCCCTCATCTCCCTCCCCTGCACCCCTCACCACTTGCAGGTTTGGAAAATACAGTAAAAATCAAGACCCTGAGTGGATCAAAGAAGTTGTTCTACCCTTGATGACATTGAACCAACACAGTTTCCTTGTGCTAATTACATCAAATCACTATTTCCACACAACTGTAGAACCTACAGCTTTCAGAGAACAAAAGCATCATCACTTTATTTTTTCCCCACAAGTATGCCTCTGTCTTCCCCCATGACACACCTCCTAGGAGTAAGTGTTTACCTTTAAGAAGAGAAACCCTCAGTATGGAGCAGTCAAACCATCTGTGCCTTGTAGGAGAAGGCATTGTATGTCCTCCAAGAGACACAGAAGAAGAAAAAAATTGGCAAAGAAAAAAAAAAGATTACTACGCCTACCTCTGTTTGCCCCAACTCATGTGCCAACACCAATGGTTTCTGCTGGGAAACAACCTCCGATGGTGCCCATAGCCGTAATTGTTTGCTTGAGTTCTGGGGTGTCTCATGGTGTCTGAGCTAGAAGAGCTCACAGTAACTCTAAAAATAGAAGCAGTTAACCCATTATGACAGACTCTGCCCCTAATGAACAAAACATTTTAGCATAGTGACATACTAGTATGGTTCCCAAGACCTTTATCAGATCTGTGTCAAACACTGTACTGCATGGCTGCACCAGCCTGGCTCTACACTTGGTTTCTGTACATCACACTGTCCAGGCCTGTATCAGTTTTACAGTACTAAACTGCTTATTGGTAATGCTATAGACCATATTATCTTACTGATTCTCCTAGTGACAGCCTTTTAATTAAAATTAAAGTGCGAAAGAGAATTATCTTTATGAGTTGGTATCTATATGTAAAGCATGAAGATGATACTGGAAGCCTCTGAAGACTCTTTGGATACTTCCCTCAAAATAAGGGACTCAGAGTGCTCTGATGCTATGTGTGACTGTGAGAGGATGGAGGTTCAAGGCTTGGACAAATAAATCAGTACTGATTATCACCAAGAGTTGCACTGAAACAGTTGTTTTTCTGGGAAGTCAGCTGCGGAGAGTTATGAATATCAAACCAGTCTTAGAACAAGACCAAGTTACTTTGAGCAAGTAACAGCTGTTTTTACAGAGAAGAGTGGAGTCAATGCAAATGATGAATCTTGTACCTGGTATAGGCAAAATTTTACTTTTAGTGTCAAGGGCTTGAGAGTAAACTCAATGTCCTTCCAATTCTTAGATAAGCTTCTTCTGCCTAGAACTCTACCTGAGGATGGACACATTCAAGTAATGCTAAAACATGGAGGCTTATGCAGGATAGAGAGTCCCTGCACAAGTTCAGTAAGAAGACCTAGTATGAAATGCTGGTTTTGGAAGGCAAGCATTTAGCAAAAAAAGATTAGGATTCTGGGAAGAAAAAATAATCCCATGGACTGAGAGCAAATACAGAGCCATACAGGTATTCACCTTGTTCTTGATAGCAGGAGATTTTACAAGCCTGGAACACAAGTGATAAAACTGGCAAACCTGAAGCTGCTGTACTTTTCTCTTAGCAGGGGCCTGGTTTATTCCTCAATAGAAAGGAAATGGTACAGTTATCACCATATGATCTAGGTTACATTTTACCCAGTGCAAAAGCAGAACCCAAAGGCTACTCAGCAAAGGGAAGAAGCAAACTGCTTTTGACAAGTGGCAATGTGTTGTATTGAGACTGCTTCTTATCAGAACATGTAACAAATCAGGAATTTACTTCTTACATTTTCTAAGAGTGTATTTTTAGCCTCACTGACTAAATTAGCTACCTTTTCTGCTTTCTTAATGTCTTTATTGCAAGCCATTGACAGCAAAGATGCAGAATAATCCAGCACTTTTCCTTTATCGGATGCAACTCAGGGTCTTTGTCATCTGAGGTGTGGATGCTTTATCAGATAACTGACCTTACAAGCTCATGGAACTAGTAACTTGTGGCTCTAGTGTTGTTCCTCCTAAGGCTGGAAAAATACTGTGTGGGTATGTTTGAGCAGCAGGAGAGAGATGAGAAGATGTGGCAGAGAAACCACATCATGGGCCTGAAATGAGGGGAACTGAATGCTGATAACTCACTACCATTTCAGGAGACCGAGTCTGGGATGGCGCTCTCTACCACATCACAAGTGAAAACTAGCAAAACATGGCAACTTTAATACAACCCTAAATCTATTTGCAGAAAATACTGGATCCAAATGAAAAGTGAACATAGAATCATAGAATGATTTGGGTTGGAAGGGACCTTTAAACGTCATCTAGTCCAAACTCCCTGCATTTTCAGCTAGACATCTTCAACTAGATCAGGTTGCTCAGAGCCCCAACCAGCCTGAACTTGAATGCTTCCAGAGATGGGGCATCTACCACCTCTTTGGGCAACTTGTTCAAGTGTTTCACCACCCTCATTGTAAAAAATTTCTTCCTTATATCTAGGCTAAATCTACCCTCTTTTAGTTTAAAACCATTGCCCCTTTCCCTATAGCAACAGGCCCTACTAAAAAGTTTGTGCCCATTTTTCTTATAAGTCCCCTTTAAGTACTGAAATGCAGCAATAAGGTATCCATGGAGCCTTATCTTCTCCCGTCTGAACAACCCCAACCCTCTCAACCTTTTTTCATAGGACAGATTTTCCAGACCTCAGAATATTTTTGTGGTCTCCTCTAGACTTACTTCTAACAGATCCATGTCTGTCCTGTGCTAACGACCCCAGAGCTGGACACAGAACTCCAGGTGGGGTCTCATGATAATGGAGCAGAGGGGGAGAATAACCTCCCTCAACCTACTGCCCTCACTTCTCGTGATGCAGCCCAGGATACAGATGGTTTTCTGGGCTGCAAGCAAACATTTCCAGCTCATGTACAGTCTTTCATCCACCAATGCCCCCAAGTGCTTTTTCACAGGGCTGTTTTCAATCCCTTCGTCCCCCAGTCTGTATTGATATTGGACATTGGCCTGACACAGGTGCAGGACCTTGCACTTGGCCATGTTCAAGTTCATGATGTTCACACAGCCTGCCAAGGTCCCTCTGGATGGCATCACTTCCCTCAAGCATATGAACTGCACCACTCAGCTTGGTGTCATCCGCAAACTTGCTGAGGGTGCACTCAAACCCACTGTCTATGTCATTTATGAAGATATTAAACAGTACTTGTGCCAATATGGACCCCTGAGGGACACCACTTGTCACTGATCTCCATCTAGACATTGAGCTGTGGACCACTACCCTCTGGATGTGACCAGTCAACCAATTCCTCATCCACCAAAGACTCAATCCAGAAAATCCATATCTCTTGTATTTAGAGAGAAGGATGTTGTGGGGAACTACACCAAGGGCCTTACAGAGGTCCAGATAGATGACAGCTGTAGCTCTTCCCTTATCCACTGTTGTAGTCACTCTATCACAGAAAGCCACTATGTTGGTCAGGCAGGACCTTCCCTTGGTGAAGCCATGATGGCTGTCCCAAATCACCATCCTGTTCTCCATGTACCTTATCATAGTTTCTAGGAAGATCTGTTCCATGATCTTGACATGTACAGAGGTGAGGCTGATAGGTTGTCAGTTCCCAGGGTCCTCTTTTCCACCCTTTTTAAAGACAGCCTTCCCAAGTTTGCCATGACCTTTCAAATATCTTGGAGATCGGCTTGTCAACTACATCAGCCAATTCCCTCAGGAATCTGGGATGCATCTTGTCAGGTCCCATAGAGTTATGTATGTTCAGGTTCCTCACGCGGTCATCAACCTGGGAGTGGAAAGTGGGGTGAGTGCTTATCTCAAGACAAACCTTGACACTTGATCAATAAGCAGCTTTCAAACTGCCAGATCAGTAGTGGCCAGACCCACAAAGAGGATAAGCACCTGAATTTCCACTGGACAGATGAAATTTAGTATCTAAACGTGCTTGTGAATGCTCCTTCAGGTGCATACTGGTATCTCAGTGTTGAATGTGTTCAGGATCCCATAGAACCCTGAAATTCCTCAAGAGTTGCCCATGAAGCTGAGAGCAGCCATTTCAGCAGTCATAAATAGTTAACTGAGCTAGTACTCCCTTGTGTTTAAAGAATTAGAGAAAAGTAAAACCGTTTGGAAATTACTCTTAAATAAAGATCTATCACTTGCAGTGCTTTAGACAGATTCTTCTTATATGAAACTATTGAGCCTTGCCATGGTCTTCCTAGATAGAATATAGGGTCAAAATGCAGAAGTTCAAGTAGTCTGTCTACTTGCCCCAAGCTAGCATTACCTTTGCTTGAAATAACATCACACTCACTTTCAAGAGGGAAAAACCTGAAAAACAGAATCTAAAACTCTGAAATCCAGGGCCTTAAAATTAGGCACTGCATTCAATACATAAGACCCCATATCTTAGAGCTGACAGACTTCTGTGGTATGTAATGCCTAGCTATAGGCAATTGCACTTCAACTTATGACTCTTAGCATCTCCTGTGTGGAAATTAAGTGTTTGGACAAAATAGTCCCTGGCATGAACTCCATCCTCAATTCCTCAGGACTAGGAGCCGGAGCTCCAAGTGTGGGTTTTTCACCCTCGAGTGCAGGTGTTACCAGCTGAAATGGCAGTGGCAAAAGACTAGGCACCAGACAGGAGTGTTTCATCAGGACACTTGTCTGACAGCACTGCACTGAAAACATGTCCAGAAAGATGCAAGTGGATGTAATTAAACTCAAAGAACTGATCTTGTAGCAAGATAAAATTGAAGCAGAAGCACCCAAGTCCCAGCAACACAGACAGCAGCTTGCTCCCAGCAGTTTGGAGAGCTATTCAGGACCATAGGGTATCCAACCTATTTCCTTTCCCTGTTAGTTTGGCCCCTTTTACACTAATCTGAGTACAGACATTCAGCTTTGTGGCACCAGCACAGTAGTGAAACTGCAGACATGATGCGATCCGTCCTCATGACCACACCAGTAACCACATCAGGTCAGGCCAGCTTCTGGGGCATGGTTCACTGTGGTCCCAACAGGCACAAACTTCGTGGATTTGTCTGGGATTGTGTCTTCTGCCTCTCCACAGAAAGAATAAGTGTATTTCTCATCCTGCAAGGTGGTGGCAGGGTCCACTCATGAGTGGGTCAATGTGATAGACTGGACTGAGATGGAGAAGACTCAACTTCTGCTTCTCACTCTTCCAGGAAATCAAATCAGCCTCTCTGCCTCTGCTTCTCTTTCCAATTTTTGCCAACTTAAAATGTTAACATGTTAATCTTGTGGAGCAGGAGCTGTTTTTCAGGACAGTGCCACTAGTGCAATCTGCTGCTTACCAGCTCCCGGTGTGTCCCCTTTCCTCTCTGAGGGGAGCTGCATGTCTCTCCCAGTACTTCCCCATTTTTGTCCTGATGCCACCCTTCAGCTGTACCAATACAGCAAAGGGGGAATTATGCTGGGCTGTGCCAAAACATCTCCTCTCCTTTCCCTTTTGTTGTTGCATGGGTTTTGCTACCTTTTCACTGTGAAACCTCAGAAACAGCTGTAGGAACAGGGCACTGGTGGCCCGAATGGCCAGGCCCAGGAGGGGCAGAAAGAAGAGAGGTATTTGGGAGGCTCTGATGCATGGGTACGACCATGCCCCCACTGTGTCTGCAGTGCCTGGTCGCAGGGCCAGGTTGCAGTCTAATCTTGGACTTCTGCTAATTATTACCATGAAGTGATGGACTATGACAGATATCAAGCCCACAAGCACCTTGATGCTCAGCATGCAAAACCTCTCTCCATGAGATGGGTTTTCTCAGGCCACTGTGTAAAGCCTGACTGATCTCAGAGTGCTCTGACGTCACCTCAGCCAACCTGACCCCAAATGCTCGCTAAACAAGCACCAAGTGCCCTATTTTGCATTGCCTGTAACATCTCAAAACAGTGTCTGACTTCTCAATTAGTCCAAGAGAGGACTGTAAACTTGAAATCCAAACTGATGGACTGTGAAATCCATATCACGTTGTCACCCACAGCACACTCCCTGCTCTGCACTGAGCTATAAATAGACTTTCATTATTAGCAAGCAGACAAAAGCAGCCTGGAAGATGTTCCATGCTGACACTACTCCTGGCTTACTGATTTCTTGTTTTCACCTTGATATAGGAGTGAAGATGGGGACAAGCAGGGAGGGGCAGCTCAAGAGCAACAGAGCCGAAACCACTTCTTCCGCTAACCAGGATTATTTCTGGGTTTTGGTTCAGTTTGTTTTTTTGTTTTGGTTTGTTTTTTTTTTTACATTCTCTTCCCTGGATCCAAGAGGCTCAGAATACATTACCCAGTGCAACAGAATGCATTACACCCACCTCCTCTTAGGTCATCTGTTTAAGCTCCTGGATTCTGACTACCAACTCCCAAACAATGCAGTCATTAAACCCCTAATGTTTTCTCTCTCCCTGTTTTATTTCTGTTATTTCAAAAAAAAAAAAAAAAAAAAAGATGTTGGTCTTTGCTTTAACCATTTAAATGTCTTATGAGAGCTATTAACTTGAAAAAAATGGAAAGTACTTGATTCTTCTGGGAGGAGGCAAACTCTGACATGTCAGTCTCCTTTAAAAACTTGTCTGCAAAGAATGATCTTGTGCATGCTTTTCTGAAAAAAAAAAAAAAAAAAAAAAAAAAGAAAAAAAAAACCAAATCCACAACAAAAATGTTTGATTGCAGCCACTGATAAGACACAGAGGCTGTGATCATGAGTCACAAACCTGAAGATTTGAGTACTTTAGCCACGAGACACGGACACCCTTGGTGAACCTTTTTTTGAATGGTCCTGTCATCCTTTAACAAAAAGAAGCTCACATTAGGAGCTGAGATGAGCAAAATGGTTAACTTTTCCTGTTCATTCATACTTTGACTCTAAATACCAGCTCTGCTCTTCCCATGCAGTGGTCCCCTATGATGTGCAGCAGCTATGTTTCTGCCTGGTTCCTTGGCATTTACATCAAGGTCAATTAAACAAGACATTGGCTGGCCATTATTTGTACAATACAAGTTTATTCCTCAACTAACAGAAGTGAAACAGCTTGGCAGAAGACCCAGGAGGGTTTAGTTTTGGATCAAATAGCAGACTGAAGTTTTGAGATAGCTGGTAGTATTCATTTGCTCTGCAAGCTGCTCTTTTGTATTTCAGCTTTCTTTGAAAATGAAGCAAACCCCCGAATGCCCATAACTCATGCATGCTGTGTCTGTGAAGAAAATCTTACTCACAGACCTGTGTCTGAGGGTGTTGTTCTATTAATGTTTCTTTCCCACAGCAGATAAGCTCACGTCTTTCCAGTTCCCCTTTTGAGCCCCACTGGCCATTTCTTCCCCATGACAGTTTTTAATTCCACAGCTTCTGCTGAGCTACTAAAATGGTTTGTGAGGCTTTACTGGAAATTGGTTCTTTGGGCAAGAGAAGAAGTGGAGTATGTTGAACCAAAATCACTGTAACTTACCTCTGTGAAATTATCCAGGTTTTAAAAGTCTTGGGTTCAGTGATTCAGTCTAATGCACGGCCCATAAATGGTAGCATAGGTAAAGCAGAGGGACAGTACATTGCAACTTCAGAGCAGGGAGACCTAGTTTGAACATTGAAGGGGTTGGAAATAAAATGTTCAGTATTACTAGAGCCACAGCCCTGTACAGGCTTGGAACAGCAGCTTTGAGAAAAGTAACCTGTCCAGTCATCTTCATGAAGTGTTATGTTACCTGAGTGGTTCATAAACATGTAGTCAAGATAAGTCTTTGATTCTTCTTGCCAGAGTGAGTCAGGGGTCGCTTATGTGTCAGAGACATCTTCTGTAGGATGCCTCAGTAAGTAGTGCAGCGAAATGCAGCTAAGAAGCTATACACTTACTCAAATGTTTCCCCACAAAATCTAAGTTCCAGGACCATAACAAAACCCAGCAATATACCATCTAAACCTGTATTTCATTTTTGTTTATTTTGTGGTTGGAATGAGGGCTGTAGATGGAGTTTTTCCTATGCTACTATTCCTACTTTCACACAAGTTACGAAAACAGATTTCCTAATTTCTGAAGGTGTACAAAGCCATGATCAGCTATAATAATTTTCATTTACCTAACACTTTTTAGAAAACCTCAAGACTAATTAAAGTTCATGTGATGCAAAGACACTTTGGAACTCCATAGTGCCCACTCATTGACTAACGAAATTAATATCAGGACAATAAAGAATATTACCAGAATAACAAATGCTCCTGAGTCATAATAACAGCTGGAAAAAAAGGGCAGATACTAGATGTTTTAAATCTATTAAGCACTTCTGCTTTGTGTATTGACACAGGTAATGAGTTCTACGGAAGGAACGCTACACTTGAAAGCCTTTAACACTAAAAGCTTAATTTAGTGTACAATGAATAATACAGAGAGTCCATTCATGGGTCGATCAGAATGGGATGAGAGAGCACCAAAGAAGCAGACAGATCATGCTAATAGGAAGCTTGAGGCTTATTTAAAAATCTATACTGTAGTTAAAATTAGAACGCAAATTGGAACTTGGCATTCTGTTGCTCAGGAAATTGGTAATGGGATACTAAAACCTTGCACTCCTCTCTCTCTGGTCCTAGTTAGAAAAGGACAAAGGCGATGACTGTCACAATGTCGTATACCACAGGGATCCAATAAAGAAAGTGATGACATAAAGAAATCAGCATTTTCCAGCTATACGCACAGTGTGGTGTGTGCTGTATTCCTTTATTATTCCAAGTGTAGAAAAATATGGGTCAAAATGTAGAAGCAGAAATTTTTATTATCTTCTTCATGACTATTCCAAGGATAGATGATAATTTTGACTTTTGGTGTTTTTCTTTAGTTATGAATTCACAAATACCATTCAGCCCTCTGTGGCCAGTGGTATCATTTGGATTAGATACAGCGTCGAGTATTCCGGATTAAATACTTTTGGCCAAGCATGATGGTGTCCAGTGGCCTCAATGATCAGAGAAAAAGGTCTCAGGGGGTTTTGTCTCTTTCCCAGAGGAAAACTATTCTTATCTCAAAGTTCATCCTTATGGTTAGGTAATATTTATCAGGGCAGATCCTGAAGATGAAGGTGAGAGAAGAAGAACAATATCTTTTTGAGGGATGATGCCCCTGAGTCAGGGCAGTGCCACCCACCAGGGACAAATACCTCACTTCACTGCTATGTTTTTCATGGTCTTTTAATCAGGCTGTGTGGCCCTAGTCCAGCGCCACCCATTTCACTATAGACAATTATGTTGCTACCTGAACTACAAGCTGCAAAACAGTAAGCAGGAAAAATACCCTGGAAAATCCAATGTTTAGAACAAAAATACCAGGGACAGCCATCCACGTCCCGCTGCAAAGGGACCAGAGCAGCTGGGTATCTTCTCCCTCTAATAGAGACCTGACATGGCAGCCTGGAGAATGAACCCACAGGGAGAATTCAGAAGCATCAGACCACCACGTGGATTTATATCCTCAAGGAAATGGTGCCTGGGGTTCTAGAAAATACCTCTGAAGTTCATTTTAGAAATAAACTACAGTAAAATATTAGCAAAGATTCTTAGGATAATTGTTTCCCAGAGTCACAGGAACAATGGAGAGTGGTTAAATAACTTCTTGTTATTTTAAAACATATAAAAAGTATTAAAAAAACATTTAAAATCTGTGTTCTGAGCAATGCCTTATGCAAACATAATGATTAAGATAAAAAAAACCCTATAGGCTTAACTGGAGGAATAGTCACAATTTTTTTACCACTGTTTGATTCCATTTTTTTTTTTTTTCCCTATTAAAGCCTGACATCCCCAGCTGACAGTTTAATTATTAGGGTAATGCGATGGATAAAGGGACTTGCTCTGTAGTGCCTCCCACTTACTAAACCCTTGCTTGCAACTGCAGCTGCAAAAAAATGTCACAGTTCCTCAAAGCGAAGATAATAATTTCCTTGTTGTCAGTGCCCTTAACACTTATTATATGAACTCTTAAATGAAAACCACCTTTTCATCACTAAGGGTAGTTTAGGGAAGTCAGAGCTATATGAGCTTCCAGATCACTGGAAGACTTTAAACTACCAGTCTTGAGCTGTTTTTGAACAGCCACAAATAAAACAAAACTCTGCTACTTCATTGGGATTATTTGAGGGCATCCAGAAAAGCACTTTAAGAATTTTGAATGTAGGTCTACAGTGCTTACAGAAAGGCTCTCTTTCCAATCAGTTTTTTTAGACTGCTTGATTTAAAACAAAATTAAAAAATAAAAAAAAAAAATTATAAATGTAAGAGTCCAGAATAACTGTAATCAATAAAGACAACACCTGACTAGAGACAGCAAATCTTGAGTAATAGGACAACAAAGTTTACTGCATATATGATGTTACATGATGTCATAAAAGTTTCAAGACATTGCAGAATGGTTTTCTGGTGCTGGGAGAGAAACTGGAGAATTAAATTCTGTGTCAATAAATGCAAATAACTGTATGATGTGGCAAGAAAAACACCCTGATGCTTAGCTGTACCTGCATAACAGTGGACTCTAAATTTTGAAATATACTTCCAGAATGAGATGTTGATTCAATGCATACAGCTCCATGGAAATGCCAACACAATGTCGGCAGGAGGACAACAGTCAAAGAGTACTAGGGATTATTAATAAAAGAATACAGAACAAGCCAGAACATTTCCTTCCATTTCTCTGTACACTACTAGTGTTCTCAGTGCAGCATGTGCATTTCTGGTTATCCCATCTAAGGAAGGTGCAGAAGAACTTGAAAGACTGCAGTGAAGGACAAGAGAGGGGATCAGAGGTAAAGAACAGCTCTGAGCAAGGAGAGTCTTTAGTCTTGGAAATGAAGAGATGTGGAGAGGTTATAACAGAATTTTGCACAGCATGAAGTCATTACACAAGAACTAGTGAGTACCAGATGAAATGATCAGCCAGAAGATTTACACAAAGAAGTGCTTGTTCATGCAGTGCATAATTAAATCATGGAATTTGCAATAAAATGCTCTGGAAGTTATAAATAGGTTCAAAAAGCAATTAGGCACTGCTTGGAATAAAAGACTATCAGGGCCTGTTAAACAAAAAGCAGAGTTACAACCTGCAGCACTAGAAAAGGGCAAGCTGGAGTCTGCCTGAGGGTGGGAGAGTATTCCACAGAAGTGGGCAATATCAGCATATTCCTGCTCTATTTTGATATTCTTTCCTTAGGCATCTTCTATGACCATGGGCAAACACAGGTTACTGAGACAAAAGGACTGTCATATGATGCAACGTGACCCTTTGGTGTCTTAACTCCACCCTGTAGCCTCAAATATATCTGCACATGAGATGTTACCTTAAGAAACACCTCTTCCAGCGCTCCCACTATGTCTGAATCAGCCAGAACTGAGACTGTCATGCATCCAGACACAAGCAAGTCAGTCTGTTCTTGCAGACTGGCAGTGTGGACACTTATCTTGATCTTGGTCTTTCCTTCCAGATCATTCCAGACTTTTAAACTACGGCAATCATTAGATTTAAAAAAGAAGATAAATCATGAAGAAATTGTGAAGGAACTCAATCCTTTATGTGCCCTCTTACTGAGAAGTACCATCCCACCTTAACAGTGGCATAATCAGGAAAACTAATGTCTTTACGAGGGAGACAGCTTGTTCTGGAAGGATAGAAATGAAGAAGGGTGTTGTGTTTTACATAAATAACATGTGCATTTTCCATGAAGTTCAGAAGTGATTCAGGTTTGCTACTGTGTCCATATGAGAATGAGAAGGAGTAATGGGAGGAAATGGGTCTTCTGTAGACCTTGGATACCTGAAGGACAGGTTGTAGTGTCAATAGGGAACATTAAGTGTCCAAATATTTGTTGGGAAAGCATAATGGGTTCAAACTACCTAGAAAGTCATTTAAATGAATCAGGGACATATCAGATTGTGGAGGAACTTGTAAAGAGAGGAAGTGTTTTGGATTTAGTTCTCTCCAATAGAGAGGAACTGCTGAAGAATCTAAAAAGGGAAGGTGACAGGTGAAAGGACTGTACATCATTATTATAAGAAAAATGAAGGAGTCAGAGGAAAAAGGTGAGGATAATGGACTTATCCCTCCCAAAGAGAAAGCAGTTTTCAGGGAACTAATCTGTAGGGTTTCTTGGGAAGATAATTTAAAGGATAAAGGAGGGCAGAAGAGCTAGCAGTTACAGCAAGAGAGTGTATTAAGGGCACAATAGCAGCCTATCTTGATACGGGGGAAGGACAGAGAGCACAGTGAGAAGCCGTTATGACTGCATCAGAGCTTTTTAAGAGCCTGAAAATAAACTAAGAAAAAAGAATGACACAAAAGCCCCCAAAAAAGTGCGTCATTAAGGACGAAGGATAAAAACCTCAGGGAGGGTTTGGGATAAAATGGGTTACAGGTTGAAAGGAACATAAAGAGTGATAGGAAAAGGTTTTATAAATGCATTAAGAGTAGGAAAAAACATAGCAAAGTACCAGTCCATTACTTAACAGAGAAGGAGAATAAATAGCACATGATCCAGAGAAGACTGAAGAATTCAATACTCTATTTGCTGCAAACTACACTAAAAAATTAATTATGAACAGCTACTTAAGGCAATTAATTTCAATGAGAACAAGAGGACAAGCTCAAACAGAAAATGAATAGGTTAAAGAATATGTAGATAAGATAGAGCTATTCAACTTCATAAGGTATAATGGAATTCACCAAAGGATTTTGAATGAGTTTACTAAAAGAATCTGTGAACCATTTGCAATTACCTCTGAGGACTTCTGGAAGACATAAGAGATGCCAGAAGACTGAAGCAGAGAAAGTAGAGCACATAAAGAAATGGGGACCCAAAACCATGAGACCAGCCAGCTTCTCCTTTATCCCTAGGCTGACTCTGGAAGGAATTATTGACAATCTATAGGCATAATGGGAAAAAAACAGGTGATAGGAAACAGCCAAAAGGGATGTGCAAAGAATATACCATGTTAGATTGACCAAATTTCCTCCTTGACAAAGTTTCACAAGTGTTGGATGAGAAGGTAGTGGTGGATGTGATTTAAGATGACTTCAGTGAGACTTTCTTCCAGTCTCATATAATATCCTATAAGCGGTTGAGAGGAATAGTATAGAGAATATTTCTAAAATGTGTGATCACTGCAAGCATATTTATTCACACTTAGAATGCTATTTTCTCTGCCCATTCAAATGGTGTTTAGCCAAACTATCTCAGCTCCCTTGGGGAAAGATAGAAGAACAAGAAGCTGCCATGCATTAGCTGCTTCACAAGAATTGTCTTATACAGTCCTTTTCTCATTGATAAATGTAAGGCATCTGGAGGTCCCTTGCCCCTCTATTAAAGAAGGGTAATTTATCATCTTTTGCTTTGGATGAGAACATCTAATTTGTTTATTCCCAATGACAGTTCAGGAGGTGCAAAAAACCCCAACTTCCTTTATCTGCCATTGTGTATAGGAAGTGGTCATTGCCCTGGTGAAGTTAATGAGTGGTGTTCGTGCATTAAAAACTTTCTCTTGAATGAACCCTGTGCACAAGGGTGAAGTTTAGATTACAGACGTCTTGGATTCTGGTAAATCCAGCATTTCAACTGTTAATTGGAACTTGCTATCAAATTCAGAGGGCACTACAAAGGGTCCTGTGAGGGTCTTTCATGCATGTGGCTCATTCAATATTATCTTTAATATCTTGGATGATAGTATAGAAAAAACCCATAAAATTTGCTGATGAAGTCAAGCTGAGAGGTATTGCAGGGACCCCAGAGGACAGGATCACAAACCAAAATGATCTTGACGTATTGAGGAGCTTCTCTGATAAAAACAAAATCAATATGTAAGTGCTCTGCTTAGGAAGGAGAATTCCAATTCAAAATGGGAAATAACTGGCTAAGCAGTAATACTGTAGAAAAAGGTAAGAACTGACCACTAAATAGGATTCAACAATATGCTGATGTTGCAGAAAAGGCACATCTCATTCCTGACTGAATCAACATATGGAAGACACTGGAGGTAATTAGAATTATTCTCCTTTATCCTTGTGGTAACCTCAGCTGGAGTATTGTGCCTAGTATTGGGCATCTGTGTTGGTGCAGACCCCTGGACCACATTAAGATGTCAGGATTAGACAACTTTGTATATTTGTTTTGGCTACAAGTGCAGTGAGTTGGGACAATCTGGTACTTTTTTGTCCTGGTTATGATACAGTGAGTTAGGACAATTCTGTACTCCCTAACTGTACATGAAACTCCCGTTGCCTGGAATCGTACCTGAAACTCCTGTTGCCTGCATTGTGGAAGGTGCCAGAACTACCTGACAAGAATTGTGGCCAGAATGAAAATATACTGACCAAGTCAGTAATCTCACAATCCTGTAAATAAAGATCCTAAGTGAGCCCCTGGGATTCCAGCAGGCTGTGACCCAGTATCTCCCGCCAAGTCGGGATGACTCTCAGGGTAGATTTTGCAAGGATTTTGAAGAGTAGGCTTTGCAAGGATTTTCAAGATCTTCTGCTGATAGATGCTGACAAAGTAGGGCTCAAAGATCATCTGCTGACAAATGTTGACAAAGGAGAATAGTGAGTAATTCAGTACAGTTAGATTTCACAAAGTTTCAAAGATTATTTGGTATCAATAATTTGCTACAGCTGGCAAAGAGAGAAAAATCTTGATTAAAGGTTAACCTCTGTATCCCTGTCTGTAGGTTTGTGTGTATTCAGTGTGATTTATGGAACTTTGTAGTGTTGATTATAGCAAATTTTATTAAATTACTCTGATAACTGACTGATGTTTAGGTATTGTTAAAAATCATATAACCTAATCTTGTGATTTACAGTAATAGTGCTAAAAAAATCTTAAATTGCTGCTATCTCAAAGTTGTGTAGGATCCATAATCACTTATTCCCTGGAAAATTGGCATAGTAACTAAATGGAATGTTATCTTTACCCTTTATACTAATTTAATTAGACATAAACCATTGACCATGTCTAGGACTAAAGTCTGGATCCAGCCACACCTAGACTCTTCTTTGAGAAGGAGTTTAGAAAGGAAGAGGGGTCCATTCTGAAACCTGTGACCTAACAGGAGGGTGTCCCTTACCCTTTTTAGTTTCCTGTCTCTGTGTATATAATTTTAAATTTATTCTAACTTGATTTTCCTTTGTATGTTTCTTCCATGTAGTGCGTAATAGAACAAACATTGACCTCAAACTTTGTTAATTTGTGCTTTTACAAATTCACATTAAAATCACTTTTTGCTAATAGTTTTGATGGTGATTCTTTAAGTCATGAAAACACTCTCATCCGTGACAGCATCCCACTAAGATTTAGTAAGATTGCAGAGAATCCAGAGGATAACAGCAGGGATAACAGGTTTAAAAATGACCTGTGGGGAAAATGGCTTTCTTTTGTTGAGGAAATGATGATATGAAGAGGGATCTATCAATGGTCTTCCAGCCTGTACAAGGTCTGATATGAAAGAGACCTATGGGGAAAGAGAAATTTGCAGAATAGACGGTTTACATTAGATTGTTAGAGGATGCTAATGAAGAAGGGCAGCAGAAAGACCTCAGACAATTTGGAGAACAGCTCCTACAGAGCTTTTAAAGAATATGTCAGACAGATATTTATCACTGATGAGATAAAGATATGCTTAATCCTCTCCTGTGCAGGAATAAATATCTTTACAGCTCCCACACCCCTGGGTAAAGAAAGATCCTTTCCCTTCCCTCTCCCTCATGCCTAAAAACTCTATTTCTATACTTGGGAGGGAGCCCTGTAAATCAAAACAGAGAAGCCAGAAAGATTTTATGTGTCTGGACACAATGTGGAGTCAGGAAGAAGCTGTGACACTTTCAAGGCATGGCTGAAGGCTGGATTCAGAAGAAACAAAGGCACCTTTCTGCAGCTCTGAATCAAGCAGTGGACAGCCAAGATTTTAACATCCCTGTTGTCAGCACCTTCTGCTGGCTCACTCTGGACAGCTGCATGCTGAGCAAGGGATGACAGACCCCTCTTCACCCAGCATGCTGCATGCTTTGGATACTTTTCTAATCTTTTGGATACTGTATTGTGTATGGCCTTGAGAAACTTGTTAGAGAGAAAGCAAGGAGTCAACGGTGAGGCCAAGAACGGGCAATTTCTGATTCACACTCATCCTTTATCCATTGAATTCAAGTCTTGGCACTTTTTTTCTACCCTGTGGCTGAATGGACCAGTAAAGTGGGGAGAAGGTAAGAAAGTTCTCACTCACAAAATTGTCAGAAAAAAAACAGAAACAAAAATAAGCATCCAGGGAATATTATCTAGAAATGTCATTTTTACTCAGAAGGTAAAGAATTGTTTATTTCTGAATGCCTAGTGAACATACTTTTTATTAAATTTGTCTGTCTTTGCCACCATCACAACTGCAGCTCCTGTCAAATTCTCTTATTTCAGTTCCCCCCACCGCCCAAATTATCTACTTAAAGAGCAAGTAAAACCCATTTCCTAGTAAATTTCAGTTTGTCAGCAGAACAGCATAATTTAAATCATGCGCATGAACGGTTCTCACAGTACTTTAAAGCTGTCCCAGTTACTTTCTCCCAAGAATAAACCAGAGGTTACCCTAATGTCTGTTTTCTGAGAAATGAGAGACAGCTTCTGACTTGAGATTCCTGCACTTGTGTCTTATTCCAGTCAACAGGCATTACAAATGAATATCTTAAGGTAAAGTTTAGCTTTAAATGCATTACTTCACCGAAGTGTATTTTTAATTCTGGAGTATACTTAAAAAAACTAAATGTAACCAAAGAAAAGATGCCTTCAAAAGACTGTTCCAAAGATGTTTTGCCGAAATCAAATTCCCTCGAATTTCTCAGACCTTGGGATATGTTGGTTCATTCCTTTATAGAATCAAACTTTAGTAAAAAATAAAACCAACTGTGTCATCTAATGTAGCCCCCCACCTGAGTAGGACAGTTCTTATACTGTGTTTCATTAACCATGCGAGGAAGCGGGGAGAGCGGGGTGTGGTTAGAAGACTGATCCAGGACTTCTGCCTAGCATAGTGCTTTGCATTGCTGTTACTAAACCAACATCTGATTTTGCAGCTTTATGCTCTATGCAATTGGTGGTTTGCCACCACCATGGTTGCTCAGCTGGGCCCACAAGATTGTGAGGGTGATCCCTGTTTTCCCAGGGCTTCTGCAGCTGAGGTTGGCGTACTCCAGCAGCAGGGGAGAGAAATGGGCCAGCAGATGGGAAATATCTGCCAACATCCAGGAGTGTCTTGATCATTCAGAAACAGCAAGACACTTCCATCTCAACATCAAAGCCCATATGGCCCAGAATAAGGCATATGCCTACCTGTTGTGGTTTAACACCAATTGACATCTAAGCATCATACAGCCACTCACTCACTCCCCCTATCCAGTGGGAAGTGGGAGAAAATAAAAATAAAAATTAAAAAAAAAAAAAACAACAAAAAAAAATCAAACTCCTGGGTTGAGATAAAGACAGTTTAATAGGACAGAAAAAGAAGAAAATAATAATAATTATGATAACAATAATAAGGATAATAATAAAATTACAGTAATAATAATAGTCTTAGAATATGTAAAACTAGTGATGCACAATGCAGTTGCTCACCACTCACTGACCAATGCCCAGTCAGTTCCCAAGCATCAATTCGTCCCTCCTGGATGACTCCCCCCAGTTTGGCATGACATCATATGGTATAGAATATTCCTTTGGCCAGTGTGGGTCAGCTGTCCTGGCTGTGTCCCCTCCCAACTTCTTGTGCCCCTTCAGCCTTCTTGCTGTCTGGCCATGAGAAGCTGAAAAATCCTTGACTTAGTATAAGCACTATATAGCAACAACTAAAAACATCGGTGTGTTAACAACATTATTCTCATACTAAATACAAAACACAGCACTATACCAGCTACTAGGAAAAAAAAACCACAAACTCTATCCCAGCCAAAACCAGGACACTACTACAGATTCTCCCTGATATATCCTGATTGTCCCATCAGGCACTCTCAAGGGAGTGTTCAGGGGTGCCCAGAAGGGACCAGATCTGGATGTAGGATGGAGGCTGATACATTGTCCACTGCCCTATGACCATTCATCTTTAGTCCTAGGATGACTGGAGAGAGCTGTTATGGTCAACTCTTCTATAGCACTGAAGAGAGTAATCTAATAACAAGCTTACAAAAAAACCAACAGATTAAAAACTGAGACCCACAAAGCAGATTTATAAGCTGCACTTGAGTGAAACAAAAGTATTGGCCAGGGTAATGAGCTCTTCAGAAAACAATGCATAGTTCAAAACAGTGGCTGCTGAGACTTGCAATCAACGTGGAAGAAATAGTTGTACTTCCCAGTCAACAAATCCCTTCAGTAAACACCAGCAACCACATAGTTTACTCAGAGAGAGCAAGCGGATTCCAAGGAAACACTTGCTCAGGCAGAGTCAGGCCCCTGAGCTCACAGGAAACAAAATTAAATCAGAGGAGAGGAGCTGTTTCAATCCTTATACATCACACCAGTGCAACAACACTGCTGAAGCTGGGAAAGTGCTTGTAAATGGGGAGATTAGCACACTGGGTTCATGAGAAAACAAAAGTCAGGGACTCTGAAACAGAAGGAAGAATCCAGTCTTAAGCGATTAGTTCAGGGCTTTATTTTCCTTCAAAGCAGGTTTTATATTCAGAAGTTGGTTTTAGCAGGGTTTCAGTACAATTAACTCATTGCCGTGACAGTGATTTGCAGTTCTATCCTCATTCTGCAAGGTAATACGCAAAAGCAAGAGCCCAAACAAGGCCAAAGCCTAACCTGTCTATAGCGGGTCGGCAGATCTGAGCCAGCTTAGACAGGTCCAGCCTCGGTGGTTTGCAGTCACAGCAGGGTTAGTCCATGCCCTGTGTAATTCCCTCACAGGTAATTAAGAACTGACTATATCTTGGAACCACCTGAGGATCGTTCTAAGTTTCACTCCCTTGAAAATTCAGCCATGGACACTTAAATGACACCATTGCAATGTGTTTCACTGGGGAGCAGAACACGCAAAGAGAGGAGAGGGACAGGCACTCTCCAAAGGCAGAAAAATCTCCTTTTCGGTGGGGTACTGGGTTAAACTGAGGTAGCAGATAGACCTTTAGAGCACCTCCAATTTGTTTTTATTCAGATATTCTGTGGGGAAATAACTGGTGTGTTAGTCAATGCTGCCTGCTGTTTGGATGAATGCACTGCATTACATAAGTAATGATAAAAGATAAATATGCATATATTTCTCACGCAGCTGGACAACTTTCATAGGACATGATGGAGAAACTTCAATTAATATTTAATAAGGAGTAAATCAGACCAATAGCTGTGTGAATTTTAGCTGGTGCATTTACTGCTCGATGGATTAAATTTATACGGAAACAATATTGCAGTACTTACCCAATACCAGCAGAATTATAGAGACTTGTATTCCCTGATCCAATATTTTGATCTACTTAAGTAACAGCAATGACCTTACTGAGCAAAGATGTGACATTGGGAAGGCTGAAGAATTCCAGAAATTAACATTATTTTCTGGAATACCGACTTCTGGACACTCAATGTGAGGTCTTTTAAAAAGGGCTTGAGTTTCCCCAGTGTATTGAGTCTGCTCACATCTGAGAACAAATCAGGACTCCCCATTCCAGACATAGTTTCAACCCATAAACTGAGGCACCCAAATTCACCAGCAATTTTAGAAATCACCTGGACCTAAAATAAATAGAGTGTAAAATAGGAAGATGAGAGTAAAACAAAAATAATTACCAAAAAAAAAAAAAAAAAAAAGCCTGGCAAAGAAACCTACAGTCAAGTAGTCAAGTATTGTCTTTTTTCCAAGTGTATGTCTGCATGGAAGTTTCTCTTTGGAGATGGGAGGCTTTCTTCTTCCTCTGTTCTGATTCTTAGCACTCAGGAAAGCTGCCAGCAGCTGAACAGCAGCCACGTTTCACATGCTTACCTTGAACTTGATTTGATAGAGCTTCAACCATTACGTTATTTGATTGGATTAGGAGGAGTGCACTGCAGCATTGCATCATTACCTGAATTTACTTGACCTCTGGGAAAATGTACTTCTGACATCTCCATCTATCTGGCTTTGTATTTTTGTGTTTTCCTGCTGCACGAGGAAAGGTGCTGAGGTAAGCTCCAACACAGCAGCCCAAGCCAAGCTCCCATGCAGGATCTAACCCCTGAGAGCAGACAGCCCAGGCACTGACCTGCTTACATGACTTCTGCAGGCACTTGACTTTGTACAAGGTGACTGGCTTCAGCAGGGGAGAGGGGAGCTGAACCGGGAATAATGCAGCCAAGCAAGGTGCTGAGAGGCACAGGAGGAAGGGTGGAGGAGAGAGAGGAGTCTGTTGGCCTGTGAAGCAATTTTTCAAAGAGGTGAGAAGCTTTCTCTCTTTTTTTGATTTTTTTTTTTTTCCTTAGATTCTCTAACAACATCCATTTATCAATGTGTGAAAGGGATTGACTATAAAAGGAATATCTAGTCCAAAAGAAGAAGGGGCTGAAGCCACTGCAGGCTCTTAAAACATGCAAGGACAGCTTGAGTTTCCACCTCTTACAGCCTTGATGTCACGATCAAGAACCCCAGAAAGAGATGTTGATCCCTGCCCTTTCCATGTAACCATACCATCTTAGGGGCTCAGCATAAGAGAAACCTTTTGGGATACAGATGGGGAGAGGTAAAGTAATTGGTGGAAAGAGCTGCTGTCCTTTTCCCACAGGTGTGTTTCTGAATGGGAATGAGGGAGTGACCTTAGAGTTAATGTTAAATAAAGTCTCTGTCTAAAGACTTTGGTTGTGGCAGAAAGGTTCTTGGGATAGAACAGTGGTCGGGTTTGGTTTTGGTTCCTCTTTCAAGACGAGTTTCTTTTTTTCCTCTTATGATCTAATTCTTTACATTTGTTTTGTCGTAACAAGATTTTTGTTTATTTAGGACAAGATCCCAAGTTTCACTGTGACTCAGTGGAGCTGGTTGCAGTGAACCGAGCACAGAACAGGTAAAGGACTGTTTCAGTTCCTCATTTTCTGCATGGCACATGGCCAGGAGAACATGATGGCCGTTCCTCTCTCTCCAGACCAAGACTTCAGCTGTGTCATCCCCAGAACCTCCACAAGACATATGTCTCCAAAGAGCTAAGAAGCAAAGTTTCACAGCACCCCCAGTCCCACTGCAGATCAGGGCTCATACAACCAGCTTTGATCTGAAACTGGATCCAGACCAGCTCCATCACAGGTGTTTTCATGGTAGGACAGAGAAGGAGCCTGGAGCAACTGCCCAAAACCCCTGTAATGCTCATTTTGAAAATAAATGGGGTCAAATATTCCTTGATGATTACCTGTAAAGGGTTAATTTAGAACCGATCATTAGATAAGCATTCTGAAATTAGCTTTTAGAAAGCCCAGAAGCCCGATAGGTTGCCCACACCACAGTTTTTCATAATTAAAAATGCCTCTTATCCAGGTGCTTGTGTCTGTAAGATGCTTACAGGAGCAATTAATTATTTACTACAACTTTAGCTGTTTATAATGAAAAATTCACAGAAAGTGTGACCATAAACAGACTAAGCTAGAAAATGCTTCAGCAGATGAAGGTAAGAGAAAACAAAAAGCATTTCATTTCAGGCAGTGTAAGTGCCTTTTCACCCACCAGATCATGGTGCAGAATGCAAAAGGTCCTTTATCCTGCATCAATATATAGGATGCTGCTTGCTATCAAAGAGAGAAGCACCCCATCTCTTTAACAGCACTTTCTTGCTTGCATTAGGTAGCTTTGCATGCAGCAGTCAGATCTGGACAATGCTTAAAACTATTTGCAAAGCTTGTCACATAGCCAGCAACATCCTGATACTGTGCTCTGCAAAGAGAAACTTCCCATCTTCACACAGCACTCCTAAGTATCCTCACTTTTGTAGGGTGTAAAGCTGTTTCACTCTTCCCCTATGACACATCTGATTTTCATAACTCCCAAGCATTCCCATGTAACGGACTTAGGGGGATTGTTTTGTTGGGCATCATGTATTCAAATTCAACAGCAAGTATCAAATGCATAAAATCACTGGGTTTGACTAACTTGTATTTTTTTCCTGAGAAAAAGCCTCCTTTATCTTAAAATATGGGTGTGCTATCAATTTGTCTGTACAATAACTCAGAAGTAACAAGCCACTTCTAAAGATTTGCTTGACTGCATTCATCATCAAATCTCATTTTTGTCACTGGCACTATCTGAAAAAAGCATCCACACCCCATGGGGTGGCCCTAGATGAATAAAGCAATGGAAGGCTGATGAAAACATTGTAAGGCTGTTATGAGAAATAGAAAACAAAGGTGCAGGACATATTTGCAACAGCAAATACAGTAAAAAAATAAAGGTAACCTCCTGTAAAATATTCTTTTTATACACTGATCATCAGGCAAGAGGGATTCAATTTCCAATATGAAATTGGTCCATGGCTTTGATAGGAAATGTGAAAGTTTGTCACACATTCCTCAATGCCTGCAAAATCCAAGCTGACCTGACAACAGGCATTCAACATCTCACAATTCCACCAATTTCCCTTCTAGTCACATTCAGAGCAGAACAGTTCTTCTTTTTAACTTCCCAATTTCAAGGGGAGAGAAAGGCACAGGAATCTGACAGACCTGGAGTCACTAGAGGTGCATACAAATGACGCCATCTTGATCTCTTTAAGATCTTTGACATGGTCCCACGCAACATCCATCTGTCTATATTGGAGAGATATACATCTGATGGAGGCATTATTTTATGGATAAAGAATCACTTAGAGGACTGCATGCAAAGAGTTTTAGTCAATGGTTCAATATCCAAATGGAGTTCAGTGACAAGTGGTGTCCTCAGGGGTCCGTACTGTTTAATATCTTCATAAATGACATAGACAGTGGGCTTGAGTGCAACCTCAGCAAGTTTGCAGATGACACCAAGCTGAGTGCTGCCATTGATATGCTTGAAGGAAAGGATGCCATCCAGAGGGACCTTGACAGGCTTGAGGAGTGAGCCTGTGTGAACATCATGAACTTCAACAAGGCCAAGTGCAAAGTCGTGCACCTGGGTCAGACCAATGCCCAATATCAATACAGGCTGGGGGATGAGTGGATGGAGAGCAGCCCTGCAGAGAAGGACTTGGGGATACTTATCGATGGAAAATTGGATATGAGCCAGCAATGTGCACTCACAGCCCAGAAAACCAATTGTGTCCTGGGATGTATCAAAATAAACATGGCCAGCAGGTCAAGGTGGACTCCCCTTTTGTGAAACCCCACCTGGAATATTGCACTGTGTTGTGGTCCCCCCATCATAAGAAAGACATGGACGTGTTAGAACAGGTCCAGAGGAGGCCACAAAGATGCTCTGAGGTCTGGAACACGTCTCCTTCAAAGAAAGGTTGAGAAATTTGGGGGGTTTCAGCCTGGAGAAGATAAAGCTCCAGGGAGACCTTATTGCAGTCTTTCAATATATAGCTTATAAAAAAGACAGAGAGAGACTTTTACCAAGGCCTGTAGTGACAGGACAAGGGGCAATGGTTTTAAACTGAAAGAGTGTAGATTTAGAATAGATATAAGGACGAAGTTCTTCACTGTAACAGTGGTGAGACACTGGACCATGTTGCCAAGAGAAGTTGTGGGTGTCCCACCACTGGAAACATTCAAGTTCAAGTTGAATTGGTCTTTGAGGCACCTGACCTAGTGAAGGATGTCCCTGCTCATGGCACAGGTATTGGAACTAGATAATCTTCAAAGATCCCTCCTAACCCAAACCATTCTATGATTCTATGCCTCTCAAAGTGTGTGTCAAATATTTTCCATTCTTCCTCATCTTGGTATGACAAATTACTCAGAGTGACCAGGTACAGGTAAAGTTTTCAGTCCTGGCACCAAACCTGTTCCCTGCACTTCTCCTCCTGATGATGTTCCTCCACCTTCCTCTCTGCTCTGCACAGATAATGCCATGGGAGCCTTTCTGTATGGACAAAGATGTGTACTTTCAGTCAGCGTTTATAGTGAAGAAGTCCTCAACAGAGGCTGGAGGAGATAATGGGGTCATTGAAACTGTGCCATTTAGGATTCAGTCTGTAAAGATCTCTTAGTGACTCATGCTCCCAAAGACCTGGCTTTCAGAGCAATGGTAATATGACATCTAATTTTCCTCAGAATGCTCATCAGTTGCTACATGTTGATGTAAGTTTTACATGGCCATATTTCATTGACAAGCCTAAACATGAAAATCACGTGATTTGTTCTGCTGTACTTTGATTTGCCTTTTGCAAAGATGTTCCACGGTGCTCTAAGTAGTGTACCAAGGCACTGGGAGGTACAGCAGGCACACGAAACACCCATATTCAAAGCAGTATCACTCTGACTCACTCTTCCTGCTGTTTTATTTCTCTTTTCAACCTGCAATCTTCATTTGAGAAAAAGAGTCAATAGACAAAAGTTGTTGATATCCCTGCACATAGAGGATTGGAAAGTCTCAATGTATTATGTTTTCTCTCTATCTTAGAAATTCTTCTTTAAGATGAGAGACTTAAGTTCTGTGACAAAAGATGTGCCTTCACACATATATTTTTGTTTTCCATGGGTGAATAAATCTGTAATTTAACCAATTTACACTCCAGGTATAAGCAAAAGACCTCACCCCGAGAAAAATCTATACTCATGTGGCTACATCTTTGTCGTAGTTTGAGCCTGGTCAGCAACCAAACACCCCGCAACCGTTCACCTGCCCTCCCTCCCTACCTGGGAATGGGGGAGGGAATTGGAGGGGTAAAGGGAGACTCGCAGGTTGAGATAGAAGCAGTTTAATAATGGTAAAAAAGTGAAAACAATGACAGCAATAGAAAATATAAACGGGCAATACACAGTGCAATTGCTTACCACCCGCTGACCAATACCCAGCCCGTTCCTGGCTAGCAATCCCGAAATACCAAGATTCTGCAATCTCAATCCTGTAAGCAAGAGAGCCCCTTCCCAACCATCCCTCCTCTATATAGTGAGCATGACGTTACATGATATGGAATAGTTCATTGGCCAATTTGAGTCTGGTGCTCTGGACGTGCTCTCTCCCTGCTTCTTGCGCACTTGCGCACAGGCAGGACATGGGAAGTTGGAGAGTCCTTGAAATCTCAGCAGCAGCCGAAAATATCAGTGTGCTATCAGCATTCTTCTCATACCAAACCCCATGCTGAATCTAAAACACAGCACTATTCTAGTTACCAAAAAAGAACCTTAACTCTATTCCAGCCCAAACCAGGACAATCTTCCTAAGTGTTCAAAGCTCTGCTTCAAATGAAGTACACCGAGAGCGTGAAACTAGGCTTTTCACCTTCTTTGGAGATACCCTCCTCAGTGCCTTATATGGATATTTGGGACAGAGCCATTTAATTTACTTCTGTTGACACTGCTCTGCTTTGCATATCTGTATTAAGACCTAGTGAGCAAGAGAAAATGGGAATTTCTCCATAATACAGTAGTTTGGGCATTCACCTGGGATGCAGGACACTTTATCCTAGTTCCTGCTCCAGTGAATAATTATTTATGCTAAAATGGAACAGCTTCAATATGTGTAAATGAGAGAGACACATCTTCATTACTGGAGAAGCTGAAGTAGCTGCTGGTGAAGGATGTAAGAAAATGCAAGCGAGGCACATTCACAGTAGTTTGCCAGGAATCTGCAATAATCTGCCAACTGCAGTTTGGCTGGATCTTCCTTTTCTGCTTTTGTTTTGGACTTCAGTCCAAGAATTGTAATAACTAGAGGCAGGAGGACAACATCTCATCTCTAGACAAATCTCTAATGGTACAAGACTCTTCTTTCTTTAATGAATATTCACTACATGCCTTATTTTTTCTCATTTTCTATGCTTTTAGAGACATTGTTTTACTATGTCTCTTGGAAGATTATTGTATAAGGACAAAACTAAGATATTTTGTTGTTATTTCTGCATATCTGATTGCCAGCTTCCTTCAGCTTTAACAGCCATTCCTCCTAGTTTCTTTTCTTTTTACTATTTCCCTTTTTGAGGGTTTTTCAGCCACCTCTCCTCCTTCAGAGTCCACCTTCCCTATACTCCTTCCCCCACTCCTCCTCATGAATTTTTTTACAACAGACCATGGTTAGTGTCCCATCAGGCTTTACTCCCTTTTTTCTCAGTGACATCTGTAATCTTGGCTCACATTTCACACTGTCCTACGTCTTGGGCACATCTTCTGTAACAGCCTTAAATCAGTCTGGTCATTAAGATGGTTAGTTCAACATAATATATCACAGGTCTCTTTATTCCTTTATTTGAACATTCAGCCCTCTTTGAAGTTGTAAAATGTTTCTCTTTCTTTTCTGACTAAAATCCTGCCATACTGAGATAACACTGCTCTTCCAGGCAGCCAGGTTGGGCTCCACATCTTCACTGGAACATTTCCCATCCTTCTTCTCTCCACACTTCTCTCTTCCATGATTCTATGAAAATTGCTGTGCATTAATGAGATAGATACACTTTTCTCTATTCCTTTTCAGACTCCCTTCTCATCTGACTCCAAAACCTTCAAGACTGTCCAAACACTCAGATATTTCCTCATCTCTTAAAAGCTTTATGTACCATCCTCTTTCCCTCTTTAGCCATTTTCTCTCCCCCTATTCATTAGGAGTGACAATAAAATCAAATGGAAACAGCTCAGTTGGTTTTTGACAGTCAAATATTTGCAGAAGACCAGATGAGGCTCTTTCTGCAATCTGGTTCCCCATTCAAATTCAGGATTGTCTCTCCTTCCATGGCACTCAGCCGGTCTGCAGATGCTGCCTTTTGTTCCTTATCTCCTTTGTGACTTTGGCACTCAGATCCCATGTTCTGGCAGTTTTGTGCCCTTTATTCATGCAGAATTCTCATCTATAGAACCTAAAAATTATATTTCTTTTACATACCTGAACAATACTTGCTTCCCCCTGCCCCTAATTTTAAAAAAATATCTAATGCTGAACACCTCTCTTGAAATTCTCAACAGTTTTTTTTTGTTTTCTAGCTTGTTCTTTTTCTTCTTTTTTCTTTTGTATATTTCTTTTGGACATGCTTCTTCTTCCTATTAATATTTTGCATGTCTCTGAAGATGAAAAATACTCAGCCATTGTTTCAAGATTCCCTAAGGAAAATACTGTTTAAAATGAAAAGCAATAAAAGTATAAAGAGATTTCAAACAGAAAAATGCTAACATAACTGGCCATAAGCAGTACATTTATAATTGAAACATTAATCAGAAAATACACAGAAAATCAGAGGACATAAACCCACTTTTCTCTTCCCTTGTATTTTGACTCCATCTGATTACTTCCAGGAAATGCTTTTCTTACCCTTTCCTCTTTCTATATCACAAAGGAAAACTTATGTAGGATGGACTGCAGTCCCACAGCCCCATGCTCTGCACCACAATTTTCCGCTGTGATCAGATAAAGATTGGTAGGTATAACAGGTGAGAGCAGCAATCTATGTGTGGAGACACACAGTCTCCATTAAAACAGACCCTAATCAAGTATTCATTTTCTCCTTAGGTGAAGACAATTTGGTCAATGTTGACCCACTCTAATTTTGAACAAATGCTTTGGAAAAGGTGATGGAGCTTACAGGCCATCCATTCAGTTGTCTGTCCTTGAAACTGAAAAATGATTTGACTAGTTAGTTACCTTTTTGAGCCCAATACTTGCTTATTTCCCTGTGGCTCTGGTTGAGGAAGGTGCATACAAGGACAAACCAGAGCAATCCAGACACCCTACAAAAAAGTAAATGGGGCTGTACTTACCTTCTTGCCTCAGCCCTTACCTCACAGCATCTCTCAAAACCACACCATTCCTCAAGCATATTCTGACATGGTGAATGGACCAACACAACATTCTTTTCTGAGAGAGATTCCTTGTTCTTCTCACTCACTCAGCAAAGGATTGAGTCAATATCAGGCAACTTTGGCAGCTTCTGCTGAGATGGATATCTTACTCTGTACACACATGTTGAGAAACAGTAGATTTTCTGGCATTACCAATAGACAATATAAACTCAGAGACTTCTTCATGGTTGTGCTGCAGATCAGAAAGCAGATCTGGAAACAAAGCTTTTTTTTTTTTTTTCCCTTCTGAATCAGCGCTTTCCCCATTGTCTGTCCTGAGGGAAAGTATTAAAATTCACAGGGCTGGCAATCAAGTCTGATGTGCAACTTGTATGTCACATGTTATATGTGAGTGTTAGCACACACTACTGTATTTTTTTTGTATCTATGTGTTCATGTCCACACTCCCCATCTCTACACATGTACATATACATCTTACATTAAAAGATTCAGAGTGTTACAAAATCAAGCACTCAAAAATGAGCAAGCATCAGAAGTGAGGGTTTCTATGCAACCATAATTTCATACAAAATCACACAGATTAGTTTAAGTTTGAAGGTGGTGGAAGGAAACTCTGGGGATCATCTAGTCTAACCAATCCGCTAAGAGTGCAGAAAGGTAGAGCAGGTTTCTCAGGGCCATGTCCAGCTGGGGTTTGAATATCTACAAGGATGGAAACTTAACAACCCTTTTGGACAAACTCTTTCTGTACTCAACCACCCTCACAGTAAAAAGTTTCATTAGTCTCTCCTTTTCTGTTTCAGCGATTTTCCTCCCATCCTCATCTAGTTGCTTCTAAATACTTGAATTCTGTTGGTTTTACCAATTTATTCTATACCAGGATGTTTAGTTGTTACAGTTATTTTGCCAGTTTTCACAACCAGTATGCAGTTGTTTCACCAGTATCACTAATGACATCAGCAACATAGCCTGCTGTATATGCAGACTGTGGAGCAGATTAATATTGCTGTCAAAATATTTTTGTTGTTCCTATGAACTGTGTGAAAAAAATTAATTAAGTTACCTTAATTCACTAAAACTTAATTAAAAACTTGGGTGCTCATTGCCCAGAGCAAGTTAGCATGAAATTCAATTTGTGCTCATCTGCTTAAGACTATCAGAGTGTAAGACAGTGCCTGAAACACCCCATCCTGCTAAAGTCTACTGGTGCATGCCATTGTTTGTATTATGGTTATTCTTTTTATCCCAACAGTATCTGAAGGATCCAGTGCCCCCCTGTAATAATATACATGTTGAGCACTTACTACAACGTTAAAACATCTAAGTGTTGGTGTTCTTGCTCTATCTGTATGAGTGCTTTTGCACCTAGTCTAGCAATACCTCTGGGACACATGTTTCTTCTGAGTCTACACAACTAACATGTCCAGGTGCAGATGTGTCCCTCATCTCAGAAAAGTTTTCTCTGTCTTTGTCTACTACAACCTCAGGTGTATAGTTGTATTCAAGATGCTACTGTTGAAGATTTATTCCTGCGCTGTGACTCTGAATAGGTCATCTTCTTCCTCCCCTCCACAAGAAGGCAGGTCTGGGAAGAATCTGTTCAGTCTCCAGATCTACAAGACTCCTCCAGTAGGACACACACGTCATCTAATCTATTCTGGAAATGGATCAAGTTCCCTTTTGAAACAAGTTAGTTCTCCTTTTCATATAATCCACATTAACCCCTAGTTTATCCAGTTCCTTGCACATTTTACAATGCATGTGTTAACTGCCAATCTTTCTTGCATCATTAGAAAAGTTTGACATCACATCAATTCAATCACTCTACTGAAATCCAGAAACAGGATATATACTATTTCTTTTATCAGGAAAGTAACCAGATGGATCTGGCATGCCCTAGGTGCTGATAAAGCCAATTCACAATCATATTTTTCACTGGCATCCTTGTTTAATTATTCCTTCCTCTGAATTTTAGAATGTGATTAATCAGGTAAAGAGTTATTCTTCCATTAGCACTTTTATATTCCATTCATCAGAACACCTAAGTACAAGCCCATGTAACATGTTGAAAATTGACAGAAACAGAAGAAAACAAAGATTTCAAGGTCAAGAGACTGATGTTTGGTGATGCTGAGAATATCAATGAATGAGTAAATTACTACAGTAAGATGTTTAGGTAAAGTAGTGAGAGAAATTACATAACTTTAAACTCATGAATTCTCTTCCTAACCAGCTCCTGCTATACCGAGTGACCAATTACAGTTATATCTTAGTTCTTAATATATGATTAATTACATTTTAGACTGCCTATGAAGCTATTATACCATTATAGACTTGCCTGGTATAATACAGTCATGCTCTTTAGCTGGCAAATGCAGCCTGAGGCTACAATTTCTAGTTGTGTTAGGTCTGGTAGGCCTAAAATGTTACTGAAAAATAATGTCATGGAATAAATAAAACACTGAATTGTGGAAGACAACGTAACACTTTTAATTCTTTCCATTTTTATAGTTCTATTCCAGCAATTCCAACCATGACAAATTATTTGAATAGGTGTGTCAAATAAAGACTTACACATCACCCTTTTAACTTCCATTATTTAAAATTACTCTTTTTATGAAACTTTCCAGACCCGATGGGGCAAAGAGCCCCATCAAGCATTACTGGGGCCTGATGGGAGGTGCTGCAGTTAGTCATTCACAAAATGTATTAAGAACAAAAACACGACAGCTCTAATTATTATAAATGGGTCATTAAATCCCTTTCAATTGCAATGTGAAATACAATCTCTGAATAGCAAGCATCTCCTGGAAAAAATCTTTTCTCTGAATTTAAAGAAAAGATCTGTTCTGATCTGAATGTGATAGAAGGTGAAATGCATTTTCCTAATGAATGTAAGTGTTATTAAGACATTAATACCTACTAATGGGGGGAGATCTGGCATGAGAGAAGTAATATTTATAGAGAAGATAATCTGCAAAAATGAAAGACAGCCTTGGATTGTCATATTTTAGACATAGATTTTACAGCATTAAAGCTCTTGTGGGCAAGATGAATAAGGTGACCTTAGAGAAATTTCCAGTAACTTTCTGAAAGTCACTGCTTGGAGAGAAAGACTCCTCTTATACATTGCCAAGGGAGCTGGTGGAAGTCCCTTTCCTGAGTATACTTGAGAAGACATGACATTGTGCATATGCATCAGCCCTTTCAAAACAACAAAGAAAAAGCAGTGCAAAAGGAGAACAGCCCAAAGGGAAGAACTGAAGATACAGCAAGCACTAATAATTCCCAAAATGCCATAATAGACCTTTTATTGCAGATATTCTGTTCCAAACTTCAAGCATTAGCCTGAGACATATTGTACAAGGGGAAGACAGAGAATGAATACTAGGGGTTAGTGCACAAACTAGAGCTCCTTTTTAAAAACCAAAAGCTTGTATCCAAACCATTTTGAATGCACACACTCGTCACAACAATCCATTTTCATATACAATCTAAATCCACATTAAATAACTTTTTTGTATTTACATAGGCACATAAACATGGGGACTTATTCTTCTTTCATGCTTGTCTCTCTTCTGGACTGCTTGATTCCCTTAATAGGGACAGAACAGAAACAGAAGATCTATAGAGAATTAATTCAGAGTGAAAGGCATGGTGAAATGTTCCCTAAACCTCTACGTGGAAGTCTGATGCAACAATAACTACTTGTCTGTAGTTCTGTTTATATGTATACCCTCATAGTTGTTGAATGCTTATGCCTAAGGTGAGTGGTGGTCAAAGCAAACAGGAGCTTTGCAGCATACACATTTGATATTGGATAAAGAATAACACCCATGACACATGCAGCCCACATGTCCAGTTCTGCCTTCCTGAGAAAAGCCAAAGTCCTTCACCATTAGCCTCATGCTGACCTTGGTCAACATTAGAAGCAGCACAACGTGAATTAGGGGACTTATCACCAGAAATAGTGATTGAATCATTCCTTGCTTATCTTCTTTCCCACAGAGATGGTCATAAGTAATAAATCCACAAGCAAGTCCAAGTCCATTCACAAGTGCCTTTTAAAAAGGCAAAGGGAGATATTCAATAAATGCTCTGTACACTAGTAAACAGAGAACTTCATGAGAATTATCATACAGCCAGTCTTCTGGCACTACAGAAATCAGTGCAAAATTAAATATCTATGTGAAACAATTTTTTATGACCTTAGAACAAAAACATTGTCTATGTCAGCAAGTTTGTCTCCCTTATTCTCAGACCTAGAGTGTACCACCCTCATGAAATAAATCAAATTGATTCTTCTCCATTTTTCATTCTGAACAGCTTTAATTACTCTGAAAGAAACTTTCTGCCAGTTTCCAGCCAAAATGCATTTCTGGTGACTTTATAGCTGTTTGCTCTCTTGACAACGTTGTTGCCTATAAATACACTGGGAGGGTAAATAACTCAGTGGTAAAATAACTATTTAAGCTAAAAGACAACCTCACCTCCAGTCAGCTTGTTTTACTTGTTTGAGCAAGACAAGCTCTTTCAGACCCTCCAGTTAAGAAAGGTCATCCACTTTCATCAACATTGAAGCAACTCCTCTCTACAGATTCCAGTTGGACTTCATTTGCATCCAGCAGAAAGATATCCTTTCCGTGCTCTCTAATTCCCTTTATCTACTAGACTGATATAACTTCAGCAGATATACCCTGAGATGCATGTACCCTCTAATACCATTTTCCATGGTTTTGCAACCTTTATATTTCATTGCTTACCTACAAACAACCATGTTTTTCTCCTCCTCAGTCATTTCCAGCTGATGAGCTCTGCCACATTGTAAGAGTTTCTGTCTTCAGTCCCACATGACCTGGGCATTCTTCTCATTGTATATGATTTCACTGTATTCTCATACTGCAGCCTTCTAAGTCATCCAACACCTATGTTACACATGATAGACCCAACTCCCTCTGCATGGAGGATGCGTCAATACTATCGTCAGATAATGTTACTCTCAAACCCCCAGTTTTGTGCCAAGTTATGAAAGAAAATGTTAGACATTACTAGTCTCAAACTGTGTATTTGAGGAACTCTATAGTAACACCCACTGGTGCTGATATTTCATTGTCACTGCAACCAGTTAGTTACTTCTCTGTAAGCTCTCAAAGTATTGTACCCATCTAAATTTCTCCAGTTATAGTGCTAATTTACATTGAAGAACTGTAGAAAATACACTACATGGTTGATACCTAGTTCTTTTATGCGAGAAGGCTACTGGTTAACTTAACACAATCCCAACAGTAAGTCCAACTTGCCTTCTACCCCATTTATCACCAGTCACCTTTTCCTTCAAAATTTATTTAGAACTTGACATCCTATAAGATTAGCCCATGCTCCTCTTATTTTTTTTTTTATTCTTTATTGCTGTTTTTCAGATACTTATTTCAAGAAGAAACGTATGTTGTGAAGAAATAGGACAACTGTGAGTGCAAAACCTGAAGCCAGCGCTTCTTGTAAGAGAGCTTGTAAGTAAGGTAGGGAATTCAGCCATTCAAATGACTAACAGGTACAGTACACAGGAGATGAATAAAATTGTGAGGACTGGAAAAAACAGTGGGCTTTTTTTATTTTATTTTCTGCCTGTTTTCTCAAGAAAACAAGGCTGAAGCCTTTATGCTGTGTGAGTGCCTATGAGTATGAATCCTTGTACATCTCAACTGCCTGCCTGCCTAGAAAGCCTCTGAATGAGAGAGAACCTACCAGTCACTCCAACCTGGCCTCACTCTTAATAAAAGTTAGAGAATCCACTCTCTCTTATGAATCCACAGAAAACTAGGCTTTTTTGTTCATCTGCTCATGAAACGTGTTATCTTGAAAAATGATGAAGTTACAGTGCTGTCACATTGTTGTGAGTGAGTTCACACTGAAACATACACCAAAACACCCCATTTAGGTGGATAATGCTGTTCTTCAGCTAAATTTAAATTTACTCCTGAGTGTCTTTGAGCTATGAGTTCATACCTCAGTGCCATGAAGGACATCAGAAAAAGTCAAGCTAGCAATTACTTCCAAGTGAATAATTTATTTAGCAAATTGAAATACTTCCCTTTTGTGAATTGTGCCCTGTGAGTACAGAAGAACACCATTTTCTTTAATTCATTGTGTTAAAAATCCTGCTGAATATTTTCTGCAAATAGTTTCTGGTGTGAAAAATGAGGACATTCTTTCAACAGTCCAGTAATCACAGCAACCAGTTATTTCATGATCACCAAGTAACATTCCTTCTCTCTTTGTTGTATCCTTCGCTTGCTTTATTCCAAGTCCGCAAAAAACAGATATTCTCTTGTTTTATCTTCATGCATGGTTTAACACAATAGAGCTAAGCACTCTACATTTCACTGTAATATGAATAATAATTCAGGCTATGATCTCTGTTGTCAACACACATCATTCCCAGCTATTATACAACTCCTCTAAGACAGGCAGCAAAGCATCTTACGATATCCTAATAACGTTTCCATTAGACACAGGAATTCTAAAATCCCCACTTATGTCTGTGAAAGAAAGGGTCATCTATAGAGTGATTACTTCGGGCATCTATTGTAATGCTTAACGAGCAGCGTGATTTCAACCATCTAACTTAGGTAATAACCAAGTCAGTGCAGGTCAATAGATAGGATTAAACACTTTGGAAGGGGCACTTCAGAGTCAGCTACAGCACTCATATCTCCAGTGATGCTTTTGGGATGTTGCACGTTGTCAGTAAAGCAGTGTAACGTTCCCAACCCGGAGCTTAGCTGCTGTGGGATGAGTTTACAGGACGGTGCATTCCTCATGAAAAATACTCCCTTCTCTTCGTCCCTCCCCCAATTCACAGACTCAAGAGGGGTTAGGTGGGAGGAACAAATAAATTAAACAACTGTCACAGGAAACCTCACAGTAAAGCAGAATTAAGCTTTATTTTCCTGCATGCTTTGCTATATATTTCACTACATCTAGCAGGCATGTTGGGTCAGGGATAGTACTTGCAGTTGGACTAGATGATTGTTGTAGGACACTTCCAACTGAAATAGTCTAGTTTATTCTATTCCTATCTATGAAGGCTCACATGTTATGGGAGGGGAGAAAATGTGCTTCTGGAAGCAAATGCTAAGTTGTTGGTAAGAATTGTAGAGCAGGACTCCACAGGAACATCTTCTGAACCATTCCCAGTGCCAACCCCAGACATGACTACAAGCAAAGTCCTAATGCCTGACCAAAAGAAGCTGTGGAAAGAAAGGTAGAGATCTATTAGCAACTGTAGTAGATCCTGGAAAGGATGGAGCAAGGCCAACACCAAAACAGAATCAACCTACAGGCACCATAGGGAAGTCCTCATCTAGAGAGTGGACAAAGCAACAGAAAAGATGAAGCTGGAGATCACAAACCTTCACTTTAAAGAGCACCTGAAGACACAAAACCTCCCTTTCCTAAAAAGATATAGCATAGAAATTAATAAAATTTAGGTAGTAAGAAACAGAGATCAGACAACAAATACAGACCCATTTAAGGAGCAAACAGAAAAACTGACATTCAGGCCCAGGCTAAATATGATTGTGTTTCGTCACAAATGCTAGAAATTTAACAAATAACTTAGGAGAACTACAATGCCTGTTTTAAATGTCAATACTGAGTTAAAAGAAACTTGGGGGAGAAGTGTCATCCATGTAGCAACGTGCAGTAAGCTTATTCACTAAAAGGTCTGCCAAAGCAATCGCAAAAGAGGAACAATCACAAAAGAAGTTAATTCAACATTTTTTTTTCCCAGTAAATGTGTTGAACTCAGATCCCACAAGTAGTTAGTAGCATTAATCCTTCTGAAGCTCCAGCAGTGTCTCTGGAAAGATGTAAGAAACTTCTAAGGAAGCACTCTCTCTGGTCTTCCCGCTGCACAAACACAAGGACTCATATGTCCAAGGCTTGGCTGTTTTCTCCAGATTTTCCCAAACCAGGTGCTGTCTCCAGCACTCATAAACAGTAGAGTGGTAAGACAAAATGATTTCTTGCTAGCCAGAACATGTATAATTCTGTTTTCACCAGAACGTACTAGATGAAGGCTCCAAAAAGTGCTAATTGCAGTCAGGCCACCATGTTCTGCCACCAAGGTATGCAGAATAGCACACAGGTTTGAGGACTGACTCAGAAAAGGGGGACAGAGGTACTTTTGTCTTCCCTGGAGAATGATTATTGCAATCAGTTCCAGCCCATACAGACGTCTTCCCTGCACTTCATGCAAGCTGACGGTCCTGCCCAAAGCTACATACACTGCTAATGGCTACACGAACCACATCAGAGAGCCTAAAGACATGGTTGTTGCTATGCAAGCCCAAAGAACGCATCATAGCTATCTCTTCCCTGCTGATGAATAGCAAGTTTGGGAACAATCTTAGGCAACCTCAGCCCTCCTCCTTCCAAGCTTCCCATCCACTCTTCTGGCCTTGGTTCAGTACCCAAACTCCCCTCAAGGTCTGCACACAGCTTGGGGGATCAGCCAAGGACAGGCAGTTTGCATGAGTATAAAACCCAGCTCAAATTGATCTGCAGGTTTTTATTTTCTGTGTAAACAAGAGCTTGGTAAGAGAAAATACAAAAGTTCTACCTCCAGTGAATGCTGTACCAGAGACAAACACTACATGAGATGTCTTCATCCTTTTCATGTAATAAATATTCAAGCCACATGTCTTTAAGACACTAGGTTAAGATGCTTAGAATTTGAGTACACATCACTGAAATTTAGTACTAACTCATGTCTATTTTTAGTTTTAACAGAGCCATAACATTCCCAGAAGGCTGACCAGACTGCTGTGATTAAATATCATACTTGTACAGTGAACTGATGGATAGATTTTAAAGCAGGTACGCTTATTTTAAATCTCTGATCAGCATAGTAAACCCTTATTTTCAGTCTAGGCTATTAAAACAGAAGAGCCATTCTTCTCCTTTTTTCATATTTAACCATGCAAAGGAATTGTTAATGGTAATTTACATTTTTATTGGAATTAGTGGAAGGGCTTATATAAAGTTAATTGGGAGTTTTCATGCCTGTCACATCATTGAAAGTTGCTGCGACAATGTGGAAAAGTAATTCTGAAGTGTTAAAACACTGTGTGAGGGTGAAGAGGAGTCTTCTGAAGAATTAAGATCTGAAATAGCCAGACACAACAGACAGGTGTTGAGGACTGGAAGAGGAACAGAGGAATAGAAAAGTATGCCCATGGCACTACCTGAAGTATTTTTACTTCTGAATATCTATATGAATGTTTGAAGTAATAAAGTACTTATTGATTATTTGTATTAAAATCATTTGTAGAAACCTCTCTATAGGACAAAGGTTCTTTGCAAATACATAGCAGGAGATGGGCTGGTCAGAAACAACATAGTCCACATAGGCAGCACAGAACATTTTGACAGAAATACATATTGTTAGATACATTTTATAAGTGCGAGAAATGAAGCAGGGAAAGACTGGATGAAGTAGACCAGACTGAGGCTCTTAAACTGAGGTGTTAGGATGCAGGTTACTAAATGTCAGCAAGATACTCTAGCTCCCATTCCAGTTAATGAGATCTAGACAATGTAGTCAGTGGGAACTAGGTGCAACTCAGTATTGTAGTGAGTCCAGGATTGCTAAATTGCATTAACCAGATCTCACACCATTCTGTTACATGGGCACAGTAATGCAGTTTAGATGCTCTTAGGTATCCTGTCTTTTCTTCATCTTCCTCTCAAGAAATTAAACAATCTCCTCCAGCCGCTCTGTTATATCTGACAGCCATATACAGATGTCCGAGATGCACCTCAAATATATCTCAGGTGATACCAGATAACTGTGGTTAGACGACGGAGTTCTACTCCTCCTGTGACTATCATGGAAGTTTCAACAGACATGTCATCCATGTATAGATGTTCAAATTTGGTAATAAACTCTACCATTAGGTTTTACATTTTGAAACTTGGTGTTTCTCACATTAAATATCGTGATGTACAGATCATCTCCAGATTCACATGTCCCACCATGTTCTGACTGTTCTCTAACTACCATTAGCAAATCAGAAGTCTCCTATTGATCCTGCACTGTATCAGCCAACACTGCACAGAAGTCTTACATGCTGTGGGGTGCTCCAAGCAAGCAAAGGAATTATGCTGTGACTCAATTATTTTGGGAATAAAGTTGAGCTTCTCAAACACACTCTCTGGAATCACTCAGTGCTGTGGGTTATCCTCCTGCTGGTCCAGAACAGTGAAATTCCTGTGCCAGTCTGATTTGGTGCAACACATGTTTCCTGCCTCTAGTAACAGTCTGATCATGCTCTTATCCAGCAGCATTTAACCAAACCTGAATTTTACCAAAGACAAAATGCAATGAATTAAGAGGATGCACACAGACAGTTACCACTGCTCCGATGACTTGCAATAATTCATTACGCAGTGCTAAGCCTGACCATCCCCATCTCCTCCAAAACAATTAAGTAGACCAGCCGAAATGTCTGGATCTCCTCAGCCTTTGTATTGAGTCTGACCCTATCTACTCTCCAGTTTGGCATAAATCCTACAAAATGGTTGTCTGTGAGAAAAAAACTCTGTATGACTGAGTAATTCATGACTACCATATCAGAGACTGTCTATGCAGTAAGCTGGGACTGGTGTGCTTTCTGCTACCAGTGGACTAAAAACTGAGCACACAGCTGGTGTGAATTTCTGCAGCTTGTTGCAGCCAAAAGCTTTTCCTTTTCTCTTCCATCTGGTCCTCTTGTTTGTGTCAGCCACCTTTTATGTCTCATCCATCGAGAAAAAGGCATCTCAGAGTAGGTGCAACCATTTACTTTGTATTTGTAAAATTGTCATGACTGCAGATGAAATGTTTGAACACTAATTCTGTTTATATATAAGTTATTACTGGTGGTTCCTCCAGTCACTGTCCAACCACAAGTATCTATACATTAATGTACACTGAGAAAATTTTAGGACAGAAAAAAATAATTTAAACACTAGTTTCTTTTTTTTTGTAGTTGATCTACCTACTCTGTCCTCCTTTGTTCTGAAACATTTAAAATACAATGCAGCTCCAGTGCTGGAGGGAGGGTGACGTGTAAAGAAAGTCCTCTCCTTTTCTCATTCTACTGCAGATGTTCAGGTCAAATGTATAAACCAGAACGTTAGGGGTGTGAGGAGGCCAAAAATAATCAAAAAAGTAGCAAAACCCTCTGATTTTTCAGTTGCAAGATAGCAATCAGAGTAAAATACTGTCCCAGTCATACTCGCTTGGCAGAAGTTTTTCCCCTGGTGTGTCTGCATTACAAGCAAATGGTTGGTAATGATTTGTGTGCATGTAACACTTCTAAGTAATTAAAACAAACCTCTGTCTACTGCAGAATGCAAATGTACCAACAAACTAACCCAACCAAGACAACTGTTTACAAGGGCATGTAGTGGAGAGGGAATCTTTATCAGGGAGTGTAGGGATAGGACAAGGGGTAATGGTTTTAAATTGAAAGAGGGTTGATTTAGATTAGATATAAGGAAGTTCTTCACTGTGAGGGTAGTAAGGCACTGAACCAGGTTGCCCAGAGTAGTTGTGGCTGCCCTGTCCCTGGAAGTGTTCAAGGACAGGTTGAATGGGGCTTTGAGCAACCTGGTCTAGTGGAAGGTGTCCCTGTCCATGCTGGAGAGTATGGAACTAGATGATCTTTAAGGTCCCTTCCAACCCAAACCATTCTATGATTCTGTGAAGTTTGTCGAGGCTCAGTAAATTCACTGCTGTGAATATTCCTTAAAATGGCCAATTGCAAGGCAATAGCTCTAGGAAGACAACTGGGCATTCACTTCTTTAAAGACAAGTAACACTCTTGCCAAGATAACACTGTGTATTACTTACTGTAGCTTGAGTGCTTGAAACATGTGTCATACAAAGGAGTATTATACTAATTTTATACATCAATTATTGCTTCCAGGTGAAATGGAAATAGTGGCATCAGTGGAGATAGCAGCAGAAACTCATATATCTCTGTTCAATTTCTTTATCTCTGAAATGACAAAATCCCCACATTTTCTCCACTGAAAGAAACAGTGACATAGTCGAGACATCACTTGCAATGATCAGAACATGAAGTTTGTGATTTTTCACCTTCTTGGTGAGAAGAACCCAGTTCTACCATGAGGAATTGTATCGCTTCATCTGGGACTACATAGTTTGTGACAAGGTGAAGGCAACCATGGGAAACAATGGCAGGTGTTTTCTTTCTTGGCTTCTGCCACCTGACACAAGAAGCAAACCACTGCTATTGGCATCTACCTTGGAAGAAGGTGACAGCTGATACTGGTATTTCAGCCATTTCCCAGAGATATCAGTAGTTCTTCCATTTGAATAGTTTGGATAACGGCACTGTGGGAGGTAGGAAAATGTAATATTTCCCAGGTGAAGAGTATGGCCCCAAGAAGTGAAAGGGCAAGGGGTGTGCATGTGTGTGCTTGTGTGACAGATATTTTCAAGGTAAGTTTGAAGTGGCGTTTTGGTCATGGCTAAGAACCCTCACAGAAAAACAGCTCCCAACAGAAATTAAATAGAAAGCTTTCAACTGCATGACATGGCAGGGACAATAAAATATTTAATGATCTTTGCTAAGAATCACTGTTTCTTTACATAAGAAATAAGCGTTTTCCTTTTCCTTGGTATTTGCTATTGATCTTGCCCCTTGTCTTTTTGCCCAATTTGGCATGCATTTGGAATTGTTCATTCATGTGTCTCACAAGCTTTGATGTCTGTATGGTTTTGAGGAAATTGCAAATTGCTGTTTTAAGTGCCTTTTCTGTATTATGGTAATTGTCTATAATATACCAAAGGACAATATTAAAGGAAAATATCCTGTGCGCAGTTGCAGAATTGTGAAAACTCAGCTCTCAGCCTAAGAAAATATTGTGGTTTTATAGTAAATGTGATAAAGGACATATAGTTGGTCCAAAAATTAATTTCTTAAAATCTGTGTATAAATTTCTATTTCTCCTAATATCAAATGTAATGGAAAATTAGGTACCATCAGCTTTGTAACTTTAAGAAACAGTGACGGAAAATGAGAAGAGAATGATTTTCTTAACCTTAGATGGTATGTTCACCTTTAAACTCTTCCAACACGCATCTCTATCAGGCATTCTCTGATGAACATGCTGTCATTGTCAACTCACTTCTATTGCCAAGGAAATCACTTGCAAAAGTAATTTAAATGCTCAATAGTTATCAAGGTTATTATAAAACTACAGGAATTAAGCTAAATCACTGTCCTTATTTGCCTCTCTGCATCAAAATCTCTCACATCTCCCTCTATTGTTCCCGATATACTCACATTTTCCATTAGATATGGCAAGATTTATTTCAACTAACTACAGCCATCAAAAAGCTGGGCTTAGCTATCTAAGATTGCCTTTTAAGTTCATGTTATTTTCAATGCAGAAAGACTTAGAAAAAGATAACTCACTCCAGAAGATAATTCAGACTCTGGTTTTATATGCTTCTGTTTTAGTGGGATGAATTGCCCTTTGAAATTTCTGATCCCTTTGCGTTGTCTACATGGTGAACATAGAAGACTCTCTTCTTCGTATATCTACCTCCTAAATGGTTAAATTAAATCTAATCTCTGGCTTTCTATCTATTCAGAACCCAACACTATGTGCTGCTTGGATTATTCCCTCATCACTCCACCAATTATCTATACACTTAGGACCTGATCTCCTGGGTAATCAGTTTCAGTCCTCAGTCATTACAGGAAGTCATGTCATATCATCCCACTCATGCATTTATCAAACTCCTCTTAAAAGTCGTTATGTGGTCTATATCCACTACTCCAAGTGAACAGCTGATCTGCATTAATCATCTTCCTCTAAGGCTTCTTCTAATTCCCTGCCTAACCATATTTATGATCAGTTTATACCCCATTTGTCCTTTGGCTTCTATCTCTTCCTGGAATTTACCTGCTTGTAGATATTTATAAGCATTAATTACATCCTCTGCTAGTTTTCATTTTGCTAGTCTGAAGAAAGCGAGCTTTATTTTATTTTTTTAAGGTAGTTTCTCTCTTCTTCCATTCTAGTAACCTTGTTCAAATTTTAATACTTCTCTTGAATAATGCTGATGAGAGGTGTATAATATATTCCAGGTCTGTTACAACAGCATTAAAATTTCCCTCTTTATATGGAGAATCCCACCTAAAACATCCCAGTGTGCTTCCTCCTGACATCTTTACTCGATGGGTCACAGCCATTGTGAGCCAGCTAATATGTCTGTATATTTCCTCTATTTTGTTATCTGCTGAGAAGACTTCATCTTATAACGGACTTTAAAAACTTCTAAACCTTCCTCAAAATTTTATCCTACAGCAGTTTTTCCAGTCTTAATGACCAGAAATTCCTTTTGTATGTTAATTCAATACTCCTCTACCTTGGTAATTAATCTGAATTTTTTTGTCATCACTATCTTTTGTTCATAGAGTCTTATTTTTTGCGCCAATATCCATAGTGAAAACAATAGATGACATGAGCTGCAAGAATTAGCCTTGAATAACTACAGAAATAATCTTCTTAATCTGATGATTCTCTTCTAATTACAAACAGTTCTCAAATTCCATCACAGTAATTTCCTAGACTTTTTAGTTCCTTTACAAATCTTTCTCTCTTCCATCTTCATAGTTTTCTATGCAGAATTATCAAATGTTTTACTGACAGATTAAGAGATTAACTTCTGGAAAGAATGTGGCCTTTAAGAGTACTAAACCATGTTTACTTTAGAAATAAATTCATAAAAATATTTTTGTAAAATTCTGAGTTAATTATATACCGAATTTTTAGGACACAAATTTTAATGTGGAGCCTGTAGCCACTTTGAAAGGTATCTAGGTTTTTAAAATTGTATACTAGAGGAAAGAGTTTATATATATGACATATAAACTCTGATCTTTCCAGTGTGTGACACATCTCAATTCATTTAGTTGAGAAGGTTTTTATTGAAATGCTGCTGTGTTCTGGTGACTAGAACAAAACAGAATGGATAAATTTTTCACTACAAGATTGGATCTTTTGGAGGCAAACAATAACAGTCCGGTAACCTGGGTCACACTTGCCATCACACTTTGTTTAGTTTCACCAAAAGACTTCTGAACCAAAATGAACTACCTTCACTTTATTTATTCATAATCCTACTATAGCCTCCTCTTATCATCAATCAGTTGTCTCTGAATTGCACTAATTTTTAATATCTTGTGAACAAATTAAAACTCATAATTCTCTATTGCTTTTAAACTAAAAGAACCAAGATAATCTATTCGGGTCTTTTCTATAGAAGAGTTGATTACTTTCCTTTGCATTTTGGACATATGTTTCTAAATTCTTCCCTTCCAAAATAAGCCATATAAAGAATCTAGTCTTGTTAACAACTGTATAGTAGCACTAAATCTGTCCCAGGTGCCTTACAGAAAATTAAATATCACAGAATCACAGGATGATTTGAGTTGGAAGGGACCTCTGGAGGTCCCTAATCCAACTTCCAGCTCAGAGGTGGTTAGACTAGACCAGGTTGCTCAGATCCATGTCCAGTCAAGTTTTGAATGTCTCCAAGGATCTTTTACCTCTTGTGGCCATGTGATCAGTGAGATGCTCTATTCACTGGATCTCAACAAAAAGCATTTCCATTAGATAAAAAAGTAAGCAAACAAACAAAAAACCCAACCACAACACAAAACCCCCCACATATTTGTAGAAATTTAGAGAATGATAAGACAGAGAATGCTCTGTCAAGATGTCTACATGAATATGACAAATATATATGTATGTAGCCCACGCATCATATATATATGTATAGAAAAATATAAAAAAGAGAGAGAATTCAGTACTACACATGAGGAAAAAAAGAAGGAATCAGTGCTTCTCTACATCTAAAACATATTTTGTGAACTCAACTGAGTTAAAGCAGATATGCCACAGAAACCACTTCCTAAATATGCATGCACCAGAACCATGAATGTCTCTCCCTTGTGCTCCACTAAGTATGGACTTTTATATGATCGATCATTTTTTTAAGTCTTCATTTTACCTTTCATTAAACATTACAAAATATGTCTCATCAGAAAGCATTGTTTTTTATGGCAATATTTCAAGCTCAGTAACTGACTTTATTCTGCATCTGAATATGATCTCTATTTTTCTTTTAATGAACTATTTGTATAGTGCAAGTGCATAAACAAATAAGAAAGTGGACAAAGATGCTTAAGGTACTTTCATAGGAGCAAGATTAATTAATATTCAGCTTTCAAGAGGAGCAATTTGGAATCTGTATAACCATTTGATTCTCAGACATTAAGAAGAAGCTATAGGGTAATTAGCAAGACCTTGGTTCTGGAAAGGTAATTTGAAGTCTATTGCGTCAGTTTGAAATTGAGCCTTCTATCAAATATTTCTTCCATGCAGCTGTTCAAGGGAAAGTTCATCAGAATTTTAGCAGGAAGAGAAACATGGCTATACAACTCGAGTCAGAAGATGGGTGGTTCACTGAATGGTTTTGTCTGACCCTTGGGAGTTATTAAACCATAGTATCTCTGAGTGTTGGACATGGGACTCGAGTCTTACTCCTACATCAGACAGTCATAAAATTACCCAGTTTTGCAGCAATGGCAACAATTAAAATAAACCACACCTCAAACCCAGCTACAAAATCTGTCTGCCTAGCTTAAAGCTGATAATTCCACGTACCCCTGTTGTATCTAGACATATTGTCTTTCAAGTGAGTATCTTGCCTTCCTCATATGAGCAGACAGAGTAAGGAGGGTCTAGAATTTCTACCATCATTATAATCTTGACTGAGACTGAGCTGAGTCCTGCTGTGGATAACAAAACCTGCTGTGACCTTCTCCAGCATGTCCCAACCTGACTGTTCACAGCCCTGCAGATCACATCTAACTGCTATATAATTTCTAGTCCAAAAAAAAGTAGTTTGAAAAGGAGGTATTTTTTAATTTGTTTTGCAGAATTTCTCTGCTGTCAGTATCTGATTCAATAGTAACACACTCCCCTGTCTTAACAGGAAGGGTTTCTTTGAATAACTTTACGTCCCATTTGTTTCATTATACTATGGTGAAGGAGACTCATTTGTACTCCATTGAACAACTTTCAATGTGTTGTGGTCCTCAGGTTTTCTCTCCAAGCAGTGTTCATTATCAAGAACAGCCATCCCACTGAATTATTAGTTACTGTTACACATAAGCTATTTCTTCTTGGCATCAGAATTTCTAATTTTTTTTCAGTAACTAAAAATTTAACTGATCAGATGAAAACACTAAGACATTTCAATTATTTGAAAAGAATAGCCAAGGTTTCCTATAAAATCTGGGATGTACCAATCAAATCATGACGCTTGATGACTTCACAGATATGACAGCATTAGTTCATATAGGAAGAAAATGTTTTCAAGTTTAATTACTGATACTTTTTAACAAACTTGGCAGTAAATCCAATTTTGACAACAACTAACTGCACAGTCATTAATCCTGGAACCTAAGCCAAATGTAGTCTTCCATACTGAGGACATCTGTGATTGTCTCCTTTGCAATTTGTTCTCTGTGCATCTTATATAAGTGTAGCAGAAATCTTCCAATTCTAATTCTTTTGTTTTATTTACAGCACATGAGAAAGCAGGCTTGGAAACCTGTCAACTAAAGTTTGGAGGGAACAGAAAAGAGGAAAAAATAAATTTTAAAAATAGTTCTGATTAATTTGTTTCACTACAAAAAAAAAAAAAAAAAGTAATTGAAAAAAAAAAAAATCATTGTAGTCTTCATTTGTACATGCATAAAAGAGAAGACAGAACCATGCAGAATATAGTCAGAGAAAAAAAAAAAAAAAGTACCTAACAAGTATTTGGTTATTGTTGGATGCTGGTGTTTGCTCAAAGCAATGGGACCCTCCATATGCTCCTTGCAGTTAGAAGAATCCCTTTCCCAAAATCTTACTCCTTCCCAAAAGTTACACAAATCCTCTTCCACTTCCAGGGAAATCACCCCCAGCTCACAGCTTCCTTTAACACAACCCAGATCCTTGGTTATGTATGTCAGTACATACTGATCTACTTGGATATTTTGGTTCTGAAATAGAAAAGCATCCTCTGATTTTATGCTGGCTCACCTTGCTCTCATCACGCATGACTTAATGGTGAAGCAAAGGAATATTTTTAGGTACTGAGGAAATTAATAGTGAAAGAATATGCAAGAGTTCCACACTATTCCTTCCTGAGTTAATGCCTAAATGCTTCTCTCTCAGAAGCCTGCACAGATCAAAGTTTCTCACTTACACATCTGCTTTTATATCTTCTACTTACTAGAGTATATATAGTTATTGCCACTGAAAAAACTGCAAGGCATCTAACTTCAAACAGTACCTTTAAGTGGTGCTGACAGTGTACTTTACTTGCAAAAACCACAAAGCGGAACAAATAAAAAGAGCTGTTGTAAGACTAGCTAAAGATGTTCTGGTACTTGCCATAATAATTTTGCAGCTGGAGATAAGACTGAAAGAACATTAAAGTTTCACAACAGAGATGTGATGTGGAGTTGATCATGTCAAAAGGCTAAAAAAGTTTTTTTTTGCTTATGCTTCTGGGCAGTAGATTGTGAGATATGAATAAATCATTCATATTCTATTAAAATAGAGCTCTGATTCACTTTTTGAGAATTTCAACAAATTACCATGACAAAGTGCGCTTTCTGTCCAGCTTCTACTCTTCAGCTATCTGTCTTCTTTACTCTATTTCATCCTCTTCAATATGATCTCCACATCATTTTTGAAAGCTCAGCATTTTGCAGCTCTCATTTTCTGGCACTATCATTTCTTTCTTCTTTTCAAATAACTGTCAAAACATACTTCTTCATTTCTGAAAGACTTCCCATTTTTTTCTGATAAAAATTCTACACAAACTGTTTTTGGTAAAGAGTGCAAAAGTACTGCATAAATCAGATTCTTTTAATAATTGAATAATTTAAAAACTATTCAAACAAACATATGCTTGATGTTACAGATTATTGCCACAATGAAATTATAATGTCAAAAGTATTCATTTAATTTATCAATGAAAATTAACTCAACTAGATTACATGATGGTAAGCCTTAAGAAAAAAAAAATAATTTGGACTATTAAAAAACCATATTTTTGATAAAGTTAGATTAGGAAATAATAACTTTGAGAAGCTACCATTTCAAAGAAATTCAGAGTATGATGTTGGAAAGTCGAGAACCTGGTTCTGATTCTGCTATTCTGGGAAACAGTTCTTGGAGAAAAGTTAGATCTGGACAGAACATTATGGTAAGCCTAATTTAAGTCATCTGAGTTAAAATGCCCATGTGTTTTATTGCTGTTGGACCTTGGGCTTGAAGCACATTTGCTTGTAAAGATTATATATTTCTGCAATGCCACGTATTATAGAAATGAAAAATGCTAGTATTGTACACAGGCATGTGAATGCAGAGAGAAATTCTATTGCATAAAGTGTCTGTCATTATTCATACTGAACACTGAAGTTATTTCTAGCATGGGTCAGGCCTACCTTTTTAAATATTTTACTGCATACGTTTGACTACGTAAAATATTCATGAATATATTTCAGAATAATCGAATCTAATTTAGATTCTAATTTAGAGCTCTTCTTGCCAACAGGTCACACTTCATATTCTGCATACTTGTGAATTGGAGAACAGTTTCCCACTCTGGAAAACATTTCTGAATGTTAAACAGATTGTACCAAAGAAGTACTACTCATTATTTTCCTATGAATGTGTCTCAGGCATTCAAGCAGGATGAAAAAAAAAAAAAAACAAAAAAAAAAAACAAAAAACCAAAAACAGGCCATGTGAGCTAGCACATATGATGAATAGTGATGATATGAAGTGAACAGTTTGCAAACAGTGCACAGATTGAAAAGTTTTCATCAATGGTATTTAGAAAAAGCTTATAAATAACACATTCATGAAAGTCAGGAAACATTTCTGAATTAAAATAAGACTTAAGCACATGAAGGTTTGGGGCATGCATCTCCTCTTTAATTGGTTGTACCTTTAACTCTGCTGGGTCTCTGTTTCTCAAGATGATTCTCAGTGTAGTGATTAAATGTAATAAATTCATATCAAAGGTTGAATTTCTTTTAATGTATAATACATGGGAAGTGAGAGTGGTTGTACAATGCAGGATACTCCTGCATCTGATATCTGACACTACATTTCCTGTAATGGAAAGCACATGGACTTTCTAAGCCCCCACAAAAGGAAACAAATCAGAAGAATGACCAGTATACATCACAGGTTCGTGTAGCCTGGCTTTTCTCAGGCTACATGAACTTGGAGGCAATGCCAGGTGCCAGCCATTATAACACTGCTACAGGCAGCAATTCTGGGTACATACAAAGCTTCTCTGAATTTAAGGATTGATCCATCACTTGAAACAGACCACTGAGATTGAAAAATAGATGAGTGGAGCCAAGCGCCAACCTGAGATACCACAAGACGTAAGTGATGGTATCTCTTTCATGTTTAATTCTGCTGCAATCTCCCCCAGACCCAGGTCTGAGGAGGCAGGATCAGGCCAATGCACTGACTCTACCATTACGGACACATTAGGAAGCCATCAGGCACCACCCAAAAGCTTCAACAAACAGCTCATTTCAGCAGTTTGGCAGCTTGACTTTCATTTTAAAGTGAAAGCAATGAATTGGGCTCTGTCAGAACCGACTTCAGTTTAGTCTCACAATGATATGGGGACTGATGTGGTAATGGGAATGCTAGCACTAAAACTGGTAAAGCATTCAAGGACCTTTACTGTTGTCAGAGCTGCATCTAGATCCTCAATTATTTCTTACTGTAAATCTGATTGGAAAATCCTCTAATTCTTACATAGATTTTGATATCACAAACTGTAAATCTGTACTATCAGTTATGCACACCTAAGCATTTGTTATATTTGGTTTTTTGGTTTTTTTTTGTTTTTTTTTTTTTTTTACAGTCTGATTCATCTCTGAGTCTGACACAGTATTCCAGTTGGAAGAAATAAAGGAGTTCCCCAGGAAGATATGAATAACATCCCTGCCTTCTCTTATTTCACAAAATCAGCAACTATTTCTGCTACTCCGCGCTCAAAATGATGCCAAGAAATGACAATTCAATTATCCATCCGCTTCAATGGGTGGGCATTTTGTAGAAATAGAAAATGGGGTTCTCCTCAAACATCACAGCAAAATAGATTGGCAATATAAACATTGCCAATATGTATATGTGGACTGGGATGATCCTGTCAACCACATTGAAACATAAGTATTCAACATTTTAGCTATCCTGATCTGCCTCTCTACATTTCTGTTACATTTTCACCTGGATAAAATATTTGCTTATGCAATCTCTGCTATGTGAGAAGGATATCAAAGAGCAAAGTCCCATCTCAAGGTTATATCTCAAAGCCAACCAGCAGGAATGTTTTTGACCTCATGTGTGATGAACAGTACCTTATCACTCATTAATTTCTTCACAAAGGCAGCAAACCAACTCTAGAAAAGCTCAAAGTTTTAATCAATGTATGGAATTTGCCTATGGTAACAGGAGGAATCACTGTAAAAACTGGGATAAGAGCAAGGAAGCATATATGTGAAAAAATAACTAGATTTTTTTTTTAACACAGTTTTGACATAAAAATTCTCCAAGCACTCCACGGGAAATTTTGAATGGATTAATTTCTCTGCAGTCTGGGGCACAAGCATTACAACAAGGTTGCCATAAAATAGTCTGAATGTATTCTGTAGACCTGGTTGTGGTCATCTCTCTCTGCATGTGAGTATGTTTATTTGCCTCAGGGTTTTTTATATTACTGTTGGTCTCATGCTCTTGAGGCTTCAAATCGTTATTTATGAGACATTCTTCAATTTAAAATGAAAATTTGCAGAGCAAATCATACACTTGATGAATACCTCCTGCTTCCAGAAATACCTTCAAAATGTGTATATATACATACATATATATATATATAAATAAATATCCAGGTGGCAGGAATTAACCTGGCCTCTGTTAAACTGGCTAATTTAAAATGCATAAAACATCACAGGAGCTCAGGAGAGAGAAAGCTAATGAATGTGATGTTATATGCTTAGCTTCATTCTTCATCAATATTTATTTGCCTTCCCTACCCCACCTTCTATGACTAAAAGACTTCCTAAAGTTTTTCTTAATTTTAAAGATAACTCTGAACCTAACTCCCACTCCAAATGAGAGTCTACTCCTCTCTTTCCTTTATCTAATTCCAGAGTGCAAAAGTTGTTCATGTCACTGCCCTTCATTACATACAGTCAACTCAGTGAAATGTCTGTTGGAGACCTTCTAGTAATATCAATTTATCTAATACATGGTAGCTAGAACAAATCAAATCTTCATTTATGGTGACAGGGGATCTATCAGGAATTGTTTCTTTAATTTTGTTACTATGGAAATACCTGAACTTTTCCCCCTGAATTAACAGACTTCGTACTGCAGTCATCTCTTGTGTATGTGGAATCTTCTGGTCTTCAACTCTAGCGACCTGCCTAGACCTCTTCCCCTCCTCTCCTCACTGACTTGGGGCATGGCCACCCCCGTCTCTGTGTTTAGAAATCCTTCAGACTAAGAAGGTTGCACCGATACAACTGCAATCAGATACTGCAATTGCTGATGTTGTTTCATGCTAGCCTAATTGAATCTTAAGCTTTTGATATTGAAAGCACCATAGTGCTTTCTGCGGGAAGAGATCCATGCATTCATGGTGATGCTCATTTCCCTGGAGCCTGTATAGCAACTTGCAGTTCAATAATTAGCTTATTTTTTCATGTCATAGCCACTGATTCGGGGGTCCATAGTGAAATTCCTTTTGTGATAGTTTCCCATCAAGACAGCTCAAGTTAGAAGAGCAGTTCTTATATGCTGTGTCCCATATGGGTTATGGCATTTGGTAGACTGAAGCTTCAGTTACTTTCCCCACACACAGTTGCACAAGGAAACTTCATTTCCCACTTCAATTCATGTACCCAAGCCACATCTATGGCCTTGGACTTTGCTTCCCATGGGCCGGATCCTGGTTTTCAGATACATCAAGCTGGTAGAAAACACTAAGCACAAGGACTTAAGTGGGACCAAGACTACCTAAATCAAACCAGTGCCTTTCCAAACAGACACGGAGAGAACGATGTCTCTTGTTTCCTGACTCACTGCTCAGAGAGGACCATAACACCCAACGTCTCCCTCTTCTTCTGGGAGTGCACCAGAAACTACCTAAACTGAGAAACTTGGAGCATAAGTTATGCCCAATCAGGATACTGAACCAGAGAAAAGGACTTTTCCAAGAGCAGTAATTAACTAACCCCTTTAGTCCACAAAAAGACATTTCCCCTATATTTTGCTTATATTACAGTCCAGATTTTTGTTGCTTATATTTCAGGATTGTAAAACACTCTCTTGCCCTGGAAAAGACTTCCCTAGCAGAGTGAAACCTTAGACTGAAAACAATTTTCAGATCTTCCCCTATTCAGTGACCTGGAGCATTCAACAATGTGGAACAGTAAAGTTTGTCACCATTTTCAGAGGATTTATTGATTGGCTTTTCTGACCTAGTAGTTACAGCCACCTTGTAATGAAGGTGTCAGTCCCTACACTATGGAGTAACGATACCCTTTTGAATGCCTGTTTCTGAATGAAGAAGGACAGTTTGACAGACCTTCACTCGAAGTAGTTTCATGTTTATGAAAGGAAAGGTCAACCAGAATCTGTCAAGGAACCAGCTGAACTTAAAGCTCTGGGATGTTGTTGCTGTGAATTAACCAAGTTGTCTCAAACAAAATCACACCATTTCCAGTGATAGATATCATGGAGAAGAAAATAGAGATATTTCAACCCTGAAAACTTTCACGTGTTTCATAGGTAAACCTTTTGGTTCCAAGATTTTAATCTTTCCATCTTCAGAGTCTTCACAAAAAAACTTACTAAAAAAAAAGGTAAGTTTCCCACTAAAAGATAAGTTCTTTTCATTGTTAAAAAATTATATACTTAACTGGCAACTGAAAAAAATACTCATTTCTCTCACAGTGGCTGATGTACAGCAATCCCTTTAAACAGTTTGAAATACATAAAGAAATAAATTAAAGGAAGGAAATTTCAAATACTTTGAGTAAAAAAGTCAAATCACTTTTCTTCTAGGAAAACTCCCCTTTATTCCCCTCACATACAAAGAGATGCTTCAGAGGAAAGTTTAACAAGTAACTTGTTAGTACCAGCAGTCTCTGTTAAGGCAAGAAAAAAAATCAATCCACTCTGGGATGTTAGGTCAAGAGATTTTTATTTTTCTTAAATGATTCCTATGAGTTCTTTTGATGAAAACAAGGGACTGAAGGTAAAAAAAGTAAAAGAGTAGCCATGCAAACTTTTGTCTGATCTTGATGTACTTGTGCCTCAGCTTAAGTTGATATCTTACTGCCATGCCTTGATGTTCGCAATCCTACTGACACCAGGCTGTTTGGTTCTGGGTAACTTCCCAAGCGTATTGTGCCAGTTTTGTTCTTGAATTGGTTTACTTCCAAAGCCAGATGAAACAGAGATTGGAAACAGTCAGACACCTGTGAGCTGGAGCCCTTTGTGGATTTTCTTTCAAGCTGCTAAAGCTGGTCACACTTAGCTGCCTTAACTCCTGCAGGAGGAATTCACAAATGCCCTTTCTGGGAAGAGCTGCTGTTGCAGCTTGGTATCATCCAAACAGTGCTTCTCAAACTAGAGTATATGTATCTTTCCCAGATTATGGTTGTGTGCATCACCACCACTGTACAAATGGAGAGGAGAGGCCAGTGGGCCTGAGAGAGGAACCAAAGGGAAACCACATCCTTTTTCCTCTCATTGCTCCAGCTGCACCTTGAGTCTGCACTGCCACGCTACCCTTTACCACTTAGAAGTCAGTCTCTATAATCAGCTCTATAACTTTTTTCCCCAAGGAAGTATCACTGATCATATTCCTAGACAGGGCATTTCACTGGTGCTTGAACTAGCCCCAGATGTCATTTTTATGATAAAGAAGTGGTGTGATGGAGGAAGAATAAAAAAAGCTGAGCCATTGATAAGACACTTTTCTTCTTCTAAAGATGAAGCCTAGTGAGCATTCCTGTAATAATCAGTATTAGAGCTTTTCCTCCAATTTACTGAAAAAAAAAGATTAATATGATATATTGGAATCTGCAGCTTTCTTCACTCCACTTTACGTTTCCCTTCCAACCCTGTAAAACAAGTCATTTATTCTCTAAGATCATCAAATTTTAATTCTTTTAATAATCAAATTACCAACAAAACTAAATGTGACAGTTCCATTTCCAACCATTTTAATGGTCCTCCCATTTTGCCATCGACAGTTGACTGCCTTTATCACTTTCTCCCTTGTGCTTTGGCTCTGACACCTAGGAGCCCCAAAGGCTCTATTTATGTTAATTAACAAGGAAGTTTCCTTCCAAGTGAATAGCCAGATTATTTGACTCTTGATTTAATGGCAGAGTCAGCTTTATATACTGTGATTTACCGTTAAAAATTATGAACCAAGAGAAAACTGGCCTTCTGAAGTGCTCAAGCAGACAGCAGTACCGCTCTGGGTTGGGGTATTTCAGCTCTGGCTGATATCCCACACTTGAAGCAGGTACAGCAATTTTGCAGTCACCCATTTACCCATTCAATTTATTTGCAGATTTTACCTGCAGCCCCAGATCCCTGCACATGCCTGGTACCATGATTGTGCTCTTTGTGGCATTGCTCATTCTTTATCTCTGTGCAGCAATTTAAGATTGCAGCTTACCCCAGAGATATTATGCAAAATGTAGGTGGTATAGTGGAGCAAAGACAGACGGAGAAGGGAGCTCGGAAAAGTCACTTAGACTGGATTTTATAGAGGGAGACTACAGATTTAGAAGAGCTTGCCCCTCTCATGGCCCAGGGTGTTCTCTGGAGAAGGGTATTATTTGCATGCGTGCTTCAGAGGACTATAGGTGAGGGGAAGATCTGAACAGTCAAATGGGAGGCTCAGAAGTAGAGTGAAAGCTGAAGATATATATTTAAAGTCTCCACAAAGACTCAACATGTACAAATCCAGACACTTCTATTAAGTCAATATGCACAGTTACTCACCCATTAGTCACTCACTGGCTGCTTCTCCAAACACATCATGGCTGAAAGTCCCTTCATTCCCTTTATATAGGAAATTTACCCATTACTGATATATGTGCCAGATTTTTCCGGTGTCTTCTACAGCTCAGCCATATTAAACAACTCACCTCTGTCATCCTTTTCATTGGGCGGGCCAATGAAGGTAGAAGTCTTTATTTGGTTGGACTTGCTTTTAGTGCAGGAGATCTTTCTTATTGTCTGACAGATGTGTAAGCTTTACATATCCTTCTCATCACTCCATGTCCTCAGCATAGCAAGCTGCTAGCCCTAAACAATATCTCATTGAATCATCTGTAGAAACAGCATCAATTAACGTCAACGATTGGAAGTAACAGTCTAGCAAATTAGGTAGGAACATCAATAAGGTCAGTGTACATGACAACATGTGTGCTCACTTCCCTCATCTTCCATCCCAGGACCAAGGTTGTCTTGATGAACATCCAACACAGCATGAGAACTTGGTAGCAGGGTTCTCTGGTAATGTATACTGGTCACATATCAGACCTGATACATTCACAGCTGCTTTTCATGATGTTGCTACAGACATTATCATTGTTCCTTTTTCCCTTACTTCACTTGTATTCCTTCATACATTGATGGGAATTTCTATGAGAGGCAGTTTTGGAACCATCATTGGTGGTAGGGAGTATGGGGACCATAATAAGTACTTATCAGAGGAGTGTTGCAAGAATACAATGTGCACCCAGGAAATTCCAGCACACACATGCGCAATGAGTATTAGGAATGGGTGGAAAAGAGAAAATATTAGAAATATGGTTATCTCAAACATCGCTTGCTTAACTAACAGCTAACATTACCTTCATCCATAACATCTGCTTAGCAACAACAGAGGTTTCAGCTTCTCCTAGTGGTAAATCTCAGCACGAGCTGTGCTTTTCTGAGTATCTCACAGAAAGGTCATTGCCAATGGACACATAATAAGCATTAACGATTCTGAACATTTTACCAACCTCTCTTAGAAGTGCTGCATAAGTCAAACAATGACCTGTTTAGCTGTTCTGTGCCCCTGGATGAGAAGAGCATCAACAAACTGGAGCATCAGTGCCTTGAATAACAGAATAACTTTTTAATGTTTTATGATTCAAGCTAGTGAAGTTGTTAGCCAGATGGATCTGCAACTGAACAAACCAAGGCTGACTCGAGGCTACAGAACCTATGTCAGCACACTGCAGACGTTTTACTGGAGATTGCTTGTGTTATCTCACTGCCACATAATCACTTGGTTAATTTTTAAGAATTATTATTATTATTATTATTATTATTATTATTATTATTATTATTATTATTATTATTATTATTATTATCACTTAATCCAGACACCCTCTGTTCACTTTCTTACCTGGTGCTAATATATCACCTTTTGAAGTTCAAATCTTCTAATAACTTGCTGCAAGATATTAAGCTTTATTATGTATTTCTGCTTCTGAGAACACCAGGTAAAATTTGCAAAGTCATGGGAGACAGTATACTGAAAAGACAAATCATATAATCTTAGAATCATATAGGTTGGAAAAGACCTTTTACAATTATTGTGTCCAACCGTAAACCTAGTACTGCCAAGTCCACCACCAAACCTTATCCCTAAGTGCCACATATACCTGTATTTTAAATACCTTCAGGGATGGTGACCCAGCCACCTCCTTGGGCAGCCTGTTCCAGTGCTTGACAACTGTTTCAGTGAAGAATTTCTTCCTAATATCCAAACTAAACATACCCTGGTGCAACATGAGGCCATTGCCTCTTATCCTGTGGCTTGTTACTTGGGAGAAGGGACCAAAACCCACCTTGCTACAACCTCCTTTCAGGTTGTTGTAGAGAGTGATAAGGTCTCCCCTCAGCCTCCTTTTCTCCAGGCTAAACAACCCCAGTTCCCTTAGCTGCTCCTCATAAGGCTTGTGCTCTAGACCCTTCACCAGCTTCATTGCCCTTCTTTGGACATGCTCCAGCATCTCAATGTCTTTCTTGCAGTGAGGGGCAAACTCCCTCTGACCAACAAGAATTGTACCCACATTGGGCGCCAAAAGGACTGTGGTGGTTTGAGCCTACTCAGCAGCTAAATGCCACACAGCCACTCACCCACCCTCCCCCCACTTGGGAATGGGGAGGGAATCAGAGGGGCAAAGGGAGACTCACGGGTTGAGATAAAAACAGTTTAATAATAGTAACAGAATAATACACTGACAGCAATATCAGCAGGTAACGTACAATACAGCTGCTCACCACCCGCCAACCAACACCCACCTGCTCCCATCCAGTGATCCTGAACACAAAGCCACAACAGCAACACTCCCAGAAGTGACCACCTCTCCTAACCCTCTCCTGCCTTTATATAGTGAGCACAATGTCACATGACATGGACTATCGGCCAATCCCAGCTCAGCCCTCCAGCTGTGCTCCCCCCGCCCCCGCACACAGGTGAGGGCACTAGGACTTGGAGAGCCCCTGGGGTCTCAGTGTGCTGCAGCACTCCTCCAGCTACTAAAATGAACAGGAACTCTATTCCAGCCCCAACCAGGACAACAGCTTAGAAGATACTTCAGGTGATTTCAAAGTTGCTGTACCAACAGCTAATGGAGGAAGATCAATTTATATTTATTTTTCAGAGTAGTTATCTTTTAATAGAATATTAACTGGACTCTTTCTTGCATGGCATATTTCTAACAAATAACTTTATGTATAGAAAGAAACAAATTTTAAAATATCCATTTTATGTTATAAAAGAAATTCTCTATCTTGGGCTGCATGTATGGGCTAAAGGGCTCATATCCTTCCTCATCAGTGTCTTACCTGATAAGTATGATGGCTTTTTTGCTCATGGTATCCTCCAAATAAATGATTTTATTTCAGCATTACTCTGTTTACTTTTATTCTCTTTTTAAATTATATATTTTCATGTTTCTGTAATGAAAATTTCAGATGGGCAAGTATCAAATGATGAATGCAATACATTTGTCTGACTTTCTGGGCAAACATCCTGATTTATTCACAAATACTATTTGTTTTCACGAATATGGTCATCAGGATGAAGCCCCTTTTAATCCTTACTCACAAATAGTGTTTATTGAAAGACCATGCTTTCAGGTAAACAGAGATTTACTGGAAAACTCGTAGTCAATTCTGCTGCCAGACTCAGGATACCAAATTCCAGATACTCCTGTCTGGTAATCACTGTACCACAGGGATTTCATAACTTCTGGTCTAAACATAGGATAAGATGTTTGTTTCTGGTTAATTGTGACACTTTACCAAATTTTGAGGAACTTCAGCACTTCCTCTGACCTCAGATATTCAATTTTTATCTCCTGAAACTCTCAGACTTGGAAATCTTCACCGAGTAGGATTTTCTGATACTTGCTTTTCGTTCCCTAATGTAGATCTAAACTGTGCTTATCAAGGTCAGTTTAAATTAGTGAACTGAATATTTAACACTTTCATTAATGATTTGGAAGAGGGAGCAAATATCATATTAAATCAAAGGATTGAAGATACTAGAATGGAAGAGGACACACCCAGGGGAGAAAGAGAATACAATGTTAAGGAAGACAAAGAAGTTATTTCATCAGAAATATAATTTTGTTCCTCTCCTCCAACCTTTCCTATCTTCTTTATCTCTCAGTTTGATTTTCCAATTCAATAGCTTCTTGTTAGATGTACCTCACACTTTGTTTTATCCTAAAATGCAGTATTTATAATCCTAAACCCTAAATCTGGATTCAGCATGGGATTTTTGAGGACAGTGAAGCCAAAGGTATGATATTCTATGTAACCAAGTAATTTGCCTTAGAGGGGTGTAAAATACATATTGGTGCAATATGGTAAAGCTACTTGTCTTATTTTACCCCATCTTTTATGAGGGTGCAAGGAGATACAAGGCCTATATAAAAATCAGTTTAAACCAGATGCAATATGTTATCACACTTGCAATGTGTAATGTTATCACACTCATTTGTAGCTTTTCACATGGACATTACAGTGAAGAAGATTATGCCACAAATTAGAGAACAAAGAAGAATGAAGTCCGTTATATTTTGCATATCAGCTGAAGATACAACCAAACTTCCCCATGCACACACACTTGGAATGAAAAAAACACATGGAAAATACCGCTGCTACTACATTTACTCCTGCCTCTATTGCTGTTTCAACACAAGGTTTGTATGCGTCACTATCACAACTAATTCTTTTCTATCAAGCCAAAGACAAACTAATATATTATCTCCTTACTCTTCAGAAGAGGGCATCTTTGAAGACCTTCTACACAACAGTGTAAAGAGGAGGATGAAAGGAATGTTTGACACTTATTACTGGATGTACAAAAACTGATCAGGATGTTCTTAATGGTGTGCTTTACACGGTTACTATTTGATAAGGTTTCCCAGGTCTCAGTTGTGAGTAAATGAGTAAGCTCAAAGCTATCATATCAGGGTACAAGTGAGACAAAAGAGAAACATTACCAGATAACTAATTGTCTCATGGATAGGAAATTCACTGCAAATGTGTATGAAGCTGCAATTTACTGCTGTATCTAAGATGATATTCCAAGATGCATCTCTTTCATACATTCCTTTCAGAAGAATTTATGAAAGCCTAGTTTGCAAAAGACTAACAAAAAGAAATCCAAGAGATCCTTGACACGTGAAGCATGATTTTTATTTTACAGCTAGGCTTTTATTTTCCTCCTATCCTTCCCTCATCACAGTACATGAGCTTCAAAGGGGTCTTTGAAACAAAGTATGCTGAAAGAGGTAAACATATATGATAACAACCAGTCCCTCAACTCTCTCACTCCAGGTTTACATCAATAGCTATGAGTTTGGATATAAGCAGGTTTGTCATTCATCCTTTTGAAAGGCTCCTTTTCTTATCAAAAAGTATAAAGCAGAACTTTATACTATTTTACAAGTATTTTACAAGTCCATCAATCAACCACATCAGCCTTATGACAGATGCTGTCCCACTTTTTCTCCCTGTCCGTTCCTGTTTGGTGTAGTCGGAATGGCTTTCTGGTAGCAGCATCACTGAATAGTTGAGAGGAGCCCCAGTACTTCCACAGGATCTCCAGAGATTTTCCTTTTCATGCCTATCTTAGACTCCCCAGCAGATCCTCCTGGGAATATATCCATACATCTTACTTCAATAAAAGCTGTTGCATAACTTGATAGTTTGAAAGATCTTTTTGTTGGTACCAGATATTCCTTGCTTATCCAATTTCATGCTCAACACCATGACCATGGTGTGTGCTCTATCAGACTTCCTCTAATGAAACACCTAAACATTTTTGGCCCCTGCAACATTCCCAGCTGGAGGTAAGTTTGGTCTGTTATGAAAGGCAATTAGTGAAGAGAGTTCTACCCAGATTTACCATAGGTGGTTGGACAAGGAAAATAAAAATGCTGCTGCAGAAGTATTTCTAGTTTGTATTTTACTGGTTCATCACCTCAAAATCGTTAAGAGGAGGTAGATTCTCATCTTATTTACACAAACAATAATTGGTGCAACACCACAACCACCAGTGGAATGCCTCATGAGATGCCTGAGAGAAGAACCAAGTGCACAGAAACTGTCCTACCACAAACACCTTAGACAATAACACAGCAACAATCCTTGAGACTCAGTAACACTGTATTTCTCAGATAAATGTTCCAAAAATCTATTAAGACAACTTTCCTTCAATGCACAATTCCTGTATATGCACTCCCTCCCACTCTCTTCTCAATTGTGAGAAGTTTGGAATAAGAATTTGGTGTTGCTTTTTTGTTTCTTGTTGATGGTGGTTTTGTTTTATTTCCATACATCCTTGAAATTCTGGAACCTATGCTTATTCAATAAATACATCTGGCTGAGGCCAGAAATGGGGTAACAGAGCTTTCTGCAAAAAGCCCATGACCATGTGGTATCCTAATAGTACCCCCAAAATCAAAAGGCCAAATTTCACATATGACTCCAGGGGAAGAAAGACATTTCTGTAATGTTCCTCCTGCCTCTGTGCTATAACCACCCCTTGTGTCTACACTTGCATCTAATTTGTGAGTTCTTGATGGTTCAGCCATTCTTGTTGGTGGTTGTACAGCACCCTTCCTAATAGTGCCCTGACATGATTGGAACAGCTAAGGACTAAATCAGTATAAATATCGTCTCATTTCTTTTCTAAGGTATAATATATATTTAGCATTTTTACAACTAATAACAAAAAAGGTCTAGACATGATGTTTCAGTGATATTTTAACCCAGATACATAGAAGAATTTTGCATGCGGCAGACCACTAAGCATATGTTTTTGCTGGAGTGAAAACCAGAAAGGAATATGAATCATAAACTCACAAGGTACAGAAATGAGCATCTAACATCAAGCATCAAAGATTCATCCTGGGATACACATGATTTACAGGGAATTTGAATGGACACTATTATGGCCTTTTACAAATTTTGAAAAATCATATGCCTGAAGATGATATTTTTCTAAGTTGCATGCTTTTGAGCATTATGAGATGCAATCAAGTCCTTAAAGCAAGAGTTAGTATTGTATGAACTTCAATTTGATACTGTTGTTATTGCAGTTTAAAATTATAACCTCACTGTAAATGAAAATAACATCCTCTGTTTGCTTGCTGGCATAGGATCAAAGCTAAACACTTGCCAGCACGAGTCTTCAGAGATTCTCTTTTTTTTTTCTGGATGCTAAAAATTTTTATCCCCCCTTTAAAAATTTATTCGTATTGGAAAGATTAAATATGAATTTTGATGTGCAATTGGGTGATACAGAGCCACAACATTTTTGCTTTCCTGACATAAAACAGAGTTGTGGTTCATTTCATGTTTACTCTGTTTAGAAAGCACAACCTGGCAACTGAGGCACAGTCCTGGGTGCCAGGTGGTAACCAGGTCTGCAGGACAAGCACATGTACTTCTCATATTCCTAATGGCAATAAATGGGTGTCAGTCTTTCCTATTCCACCATTCTTGCCTGTCTCAAACCGTAATGGAAGACTGACTTACATAAAAGTAGGAGGACACTTGTCCACTTACTATTTGCATTGCCTTTGGGTGCTCCAATGACAGAAGAAAACTACTTAGAACCAAAATGCCAGAACTTTAATGAGAAGCACAGCATTATCAATGCATCAATATATCAGCAACCAACTCTTGAGCATTATCTTTTCATTTTTCTGTACAATGTGAAATGTTGAAAAACTTAAACAGAGCTTCTATGGGGAATAACACGACTTTGCTGACAATGACCTCAGTCTTGAAAGTGATATATTTGAAGCTATTTTAAAGAACTTTCTACTTTTTTTCTCTCACATAAACAATTCTGGACCCTCATACTACAGGGCATGGGACTTTTGCTTTAATTCTCCCATTTCTCAGCATCCAGATGTCTCTCTTCTGCAATTTCTTCACTCAGCAGTGGATATCTTCAACAGAAATGTTGCTACTTACATGCATAACTGCCCTTTCTAGCCTCAAAAATTGTGAGTGAAAAAGTTTGCAAACACACAGTATAATTCATAGTTGGGGCTGCTTTGGGGAGTCACGATACTTTACTTACAATATTGGAATAAATACTGAGTGCCTAATATTTCAAATATTCCTTTTATTCAGCTCATTACTAATCTTTCATATCTGTAGAAATGGGTAGGAGTTGAACATATTTGTGGATAATGAGCTCTTCAATCATGTAGACAAAAGTTATAGACAGGCATTTGTAGTTGGACAACCAAGCTAGACTGAGACCCACAATTTTAGTACAGAAAGATTGCAGTAGCAATTGCAAACGATTCTACATCACTTACAGACAAATTACAGTGAGCTGGAAACCATGTCGTCTTGTTCTAACACTGGTAAAATCAGGGAGGTCCCCAGGTATGTACGATGCAACAAGACAGTTCTGGAATCTCTGAGCCTGTAGTTGATATTCTATCTCCACGAATAAGCTTAGCTCCTTGCACAACTACAGTGCATAATTAAATCAGAAATTCCAGTTATGCTGCATGCAGCTGTGGTACTGGAAGGGAAGAAAACTCAGCCTGTGAGATTAGAAGCATGGTAGGAGAAAGATGAGGTGTTCTCAGCTACCAGGAATATCAGTCACTGGAATTTACTCTGAATCTTTTGTTGATTATTTCACAACTTGAATCATTTTTTTCAAGAACACAAATGTGAATGGGGAAAAATTAAGTTAGGACTCCTCTAGAAGCAGCATACTGTCGTGTTCTCTTTCCTTGGTAAATTGATCTGACTCCATTTGCAACTGCATATTTGATATTCCTTTTTGTCCTGAAAGATAAAGCCAACCTGAATTATTGTTTGACATAATTGCTACAACAGTGACATGAATTTTTCTTCCACTGAGTATGAGGGACTGAAAAATTTAGCTGCCATTTACAGGAAGGATGTTAATTTATTTTAAATACAAATGATTATAATTAGTTACACCACAATGTTATTACTACAGAAGCAACCCCCTGAATTGTTAGAATTCCTTTTTTCATTCAGTTCGATTAATCTGTTGGAAGAAGAACTTCTAGGACACAGACTCATAGAATTAATAACTTTGATGTATCACATTTAGAGGAATTGATTTCATTTGTGTTATTCTCCAATATTTTCCAGACAGGGTTTACCAACATGGTCCCATAAAGAGCACAAAATTTCAAGTTGTATGAAGCTTCGCCTTCACCCCAGGTACTCAGTCTCTCCAAATTATAATAATTTCATTAGATTAATGCCAAGGTGGTCTCCACAATTAAAGTCCTCTCAGGCAGAAGAAATAAATGGTTCCTATAACAAACACTTTGAAACCACCATGGATAGCACATCTCTAAACAGTGTACACTGTTGTCTTCTCCAACAGTGAAAATAAGATGGTCACCAAACATCTAGACACACTGTGCCCTGTGCCTGACAATTTTTGAGATCACGTAGATGATGGCTCATTAGAAGCTCAGATACTCTTCCTCTTTAACTCTGTTTTTCAATCAGTGCAAAGTTGTTTAGAAAGAGGAAAAAACTCTCATTAATGACAACCAAAGCAGAAGAAGTGGCCTTTTCTCAGCCTTTGTGCTTATAAGCATAGGTGCCCCAAACAGCTTCCAGCTAGTTTCAAAATATTTGTGAACAACTCTCCAAAAGCCTACTTTTGTAATCTTTGACTCCATGGAAAAATTAGCTGTCTCCTGATTTCAGTATTTTGTAGTTGAAGCTAATGCAATGTTATAAAAAGAAGACTGTTGTTAGTTCTGGGGAACTTCCAGATGACAATCTCCAGTGACTAAGGGGTATCAACAAGTTCCTTTCCAAATGGCACATTTTATGCTCTTTGGTTTCTGAATAGTTGTAAAAGGCAGGAAGGAATTTGGTAGAATGAGAAAGATACCTCTATAAAATATTACTATGTAGCTGATGTGCAAATCATTAATATAAAAGATTACAGTTATAGGAATGTAAAGCCTTTCAACTAGGATATGAATAATTGCCAGAGAGTAGGGTAGAGTTACAGAAACTTTCCATCATCAAAGATAAGTTATTATAGGTAAAATTATACAGAATACTGTTTGGAATTACATTAAATTATACTGAAATCTTTAAATCACTTTCCTTTTACAATCACTTTATATCTGCTACTTTCCAATATGTAATTTTTGAAAGTACAGCTTTTTGGAAAAGAAGAGATTGCAAACTGAACAGGACTAAATTTTAAAAGGCATGATCTGTGCAAATACTTCATTTTAAGTTGTAGCAGCTGTTTAAGGAAGTGAAAGGGTGATAAACTCTGTAATGGAAATAAAGCAGTCATTGAATACACCAGAGTGCTGTGGCAGGAGGAGGAACAAAGCAAAAGCATTTGAATTGAAAGAACCTCAAGTGGCCTCTGCTGTAAACATGCAGTTAACCAAGCTATATGAAATGGGGAGCTATTCACTCCTCTCATAATAGCAAGAGTTAAGTGAACCGTGTGTTTATGTTTACAAGACTTTCTCTTCCTGGAGAAATGATTGTTCGGGGTCCCCACTGAGCTGCCCTCCATCTGATCACTGTGTGAGAAAACCCTGGGAGCCTTCTTCTTCACACCAAGAGGGAATGCCTGAAGGGCACTACGTAACCATCCTTCAGCCTCCTTTAACACCAATACACAAAACAGTTAGCAAACCTCCAGACTAGACCCCAGTGTGAAACTTCCCTACACAACAGACATTATAGGTAAAACTTAAACATTAAGGTAAGGGCCAGAACTGAAGTCACTGGTAGTTTTTGTGTGGACCTGAACTCACTTTCATTTAGGCCCTAATTGAAATATAAATTATTTAATCAGAGTTCATTAAATGTCTTTGAACTGATATTTACTAGGCATTCCAGTTTCCTGGATTTTCAATCTGTTATTGTTCAAAATTTTTCATTTCTTTTTCACCTGGTTGTCACAGAGAAAGTTAATAAATTGCTAGCCCTGGTGCAGTATCTCATAGTACACTGCATGCTGGAACTTTCACAATCAGTTACTGCTCTAGGGATCATGGCAGACACAGTTAGCTGTAGAACTTATTGACGGCATGTCTCTGACTCCCCTTACATATTCCCTTGTATAGAGTTATCAACAGATATTTGGCACCTTCCACTCCTCAACACCTTGTTCTGTACTAACAGACAGGGCTTTCCACCCTCATGTTTGTCACCTGCTCCACACTGTCATGGACCAACCAGACTTACTTATTTTGGGATCTAATTAAATCTCTTACTGCCTTATTGGATGAGTCATTTAATTTTTATTGACTTCTCCTAAGTTTCTGGCAGTTCCTTTTAACCCAGATAGAAAACAAACAAACAAACAAAAAAAAGGCACAGAAGCCAAAGTCCTGGCATTGGGGCACTAAAGCTACATTTGAGGAAGTGTCTTGCAGTCTGACCTTGGGGACACAGTACAAAATCTGCTGATCTCTTAGTCTTGTCCCCTGAATTAACAATGGAGGTGATCCCAAATACCTTTTTAATGACTTTAAAGGCATGACTTAAAAATCTGTTGAACTGGTAGGAAGGCTCAGTTTGATTTTTTGTTGTATTGGACTGGGCCCGAGGGCAGCATAAAACAGCTAGATGAAGATCAACCAAGAAAATTTACCCAAAGGCCTGACTAAGAGAAGAGTAAATCTGTTCCAGTATAATGCCCACTGAAATCTTGAATTAGTGTTGCTATGAGAAAAATAAGATGCAATCAGACACCTTGGAAAAGCTCACCTCTCCTTGTAACTGTCATGTACATGGTTTTTTGGCAATGGACAACTATGTTGGTTTGAACCGTGTGCAGAAAAAGTCTATAGACGGACTAATTTTGTATCATCCAGAATTACTGTAGTGTTTGCAGTGTCTGCTCACATTAACTTTTAATCCTGTCTCTTTCCCAGCTTCCAGGTCTAGAAATCTACCATCATATTTTATGCAATTTCCTCAAATTGTACAATTTTATTTGAGCTTCCTTTTTTTGTTTTTAATGTCATTGCACCTCTCCATTTTGTATCACGAAGACCATAAGACCATCACTGTCTCTCTCTTAGAAAGTTACCTTAGAGAATGTTTTCCTAACCTCCTCACAGTAGCTTTTCCTGTAACTGGACATTTCCACCTCAGTCACCCACTCACCCCAGCAACCCTTTCACTCAGAGCCTTTCCTCCTCACTACAAGTTTGACTTCTGGAATACAATAGCTCTTTTCATTGCAGCAACCTGAACTTCCTTTCCATATAGACCTCTTCCATGTGTCCTGTGCGATGTCTCATTTCAAACCCTAGCTACAAATACTTTCCATCACTATTAAATTGCCATATTTTTTACTTCTTTTTTTTAATACCAGTTGATTTCCCTTAAACCAGTAAAGCATTATGAGATATCATTTATATAAAAGAAAATTGTTTCTTTAAAGTTATGCTCAATTTTTGCTAGTTTCAGAGAGGGCGTATTTTATGCCCAGAAGCTCATGATCTAAGTATGGATGTAGGGTAAAGGAGAGAAAGAGAATCAGGCACACAGCCAATTTTAGCCTACTTTTAAGAGCAGGCAGCAGTACCAATGCCAAGATTGTAGACTAACTACCCATCAAATATGAATAGGATCAGACTTTTAACTCTAGCAAATTTTAATTATTTGCTACCAAATAATAAATACTTGTTGCACTTAATATCTCAGTTAGAAAATCATCTACTTTGTCAGCCTTTGAATCCTCTGCCTTGGAATTTTCAGTAATGTAGCACAAATAAGTTTTTGAGATGTCATGGAAGTTGGGGCATTTATATAGAGGGCTATAAGTGGTAGGGCTCATGGGCAACAGTGGGAGTTGTTGATCAACAACCTGAAATATCTAGAAGCATTGGCAGACAGTGAGTGGTCATGGGGGTGAAGAGGACTCGGAATCTGGCAGTGGGGGAGCAGTAGGGAATGGAAGGGTTATGCAGAGCTTTGAAGAGAGTGACAAGAAGGTTTAATGTAATGCGCTATTGAATTGGGAGGCATAGTCATCTTCTGTTGAACAGGTTTGTGTTCTACTTTCTCTCCAATTTCAGCAATGATTGTCACAGTTTATCCCTGCTACTGCAGTGCTGTAAAAAAGTTAAATATTGTTATCTAAACACAGAGTGAGAGACAGAGGGAGGGAGGGAAAGAGGGAGGTGGGGGGAAAGAGGGAGAAAGGAAGGGAGGGAAGTTAGACAGGTTTAGAAATCCACTGTTATAAAACCAGCAGAAACTGCTAGAGAGATCCTAAATGGGAGATTGTTCCAAGCTCCCCAAAACCCTCCACCTGTGTCATCCTGTCCCACCTGGATGCTTTCTCCCCAGCTTAAACAGAGCCATTATAGGGTTATATATCATCCTAGTGTGTGCAACAAAAGATTCATTTTACTAGTGTTACATCATCATCATCCTCATGTCATCTGTTTAGCAGTATATCAGTCAGATACATCATTAGAAAGGAGACAATTTGAGGATAATATATGTAAGATAATACACTTGCAAAGCTGTTGGGACTTGATTATGGGACACAAGCAACCACTGCATCTGCACCACAACCACCTAGGAACACATAGAAATTAATTCTTTTCCATGTGCACGTCATATTGATGACTCTTTTCTATTGACACTCGATACTAGCAGTAAATTAGAATTTTCCCATTTCAGTCCATGCTAACTGAAAGGTAATTTTAAGTCTTTGCATATTTACTGAGTAAACTTCAATATGACATGTTTGAACAAAGGAGAGAGAGGAGAGGAATGAAGATTTTTTTTTAAATGCCACTGGCTTCCTTGTGTAACAGACTGTTAAATCCTGTTAGAAAAGTTTCCCCAGAAGTAGCTACAGTAAGTGAGGGATGTGATACTCTCGGTTTCTGTGATGTTTAAATATCCAAACATTTTGTTTGAGGACAATGTTTTAACTTTTTTGGATAAAATCAGTGGGAAGACAAACTGTACTGCCCTTGGCATCCCTGAATCCACTGAGTGAGCCCAAACTCTTCAAGAGAGTTTGGATGTGTTTGTGGTTTCAGAGACTAATCCAAACATCAGACATGTCAGTGACCAGTGTCACATGAGCAGACTTTCAACAAGGCTCTCCACACTTGAGTTGCCTCATTCTTTAACTTGCAGGGAGGTGGCAAGTCATTGACAGGGGCACCAGGTAAAGGGAGTCTCTCTTTGCACAAGAAATTATGATTCTAGTGTTGATACATGAGGAAAGAAAATTACATCTCATTTCTGCCTGCTTTTGCAGAGCTGGCATACACCTATATTTTTCAGGGCTTTGTGTTTTAGAGTCCTTCTTACCTGCAAACAAGGAGTCACACAAGGAAACTTTTTTATTCAACTCTTATCTTGTCTCAAGCATGACCTGAGCTGTTCTGTTTTAATACAGATTTAAATTCAACATTTTTCAAAAGAACAGTTTGGCTTTAACTCCATTTCAAGGGGAAAAAAAAAAAAAATAAGAAAACCAAAGTGGTTCAGTTTCAAAAAAGATTTCATACTGACCAATTCAGTTCAGCTTCAGCTCAAAAAAAAAAATAGTCTTTAAACCAGGTTTTTATTTGTGTTCAAGATGAAGTCAACTCTCTGCTTGTAAATTCAATTTATATTAGGAGGGAGGCATTCATAAGCAGTAAACAAGAGATAGTGCATAACAGTCACTCTAGACATAAAACTCCACTTCAGCATCATAGGGACAGTAACAGCCAACATACTCATTGAATATTGATATATTCATTGGGATATTGAAGCAGCTCTTAATTTTCCTGAAACTAAAAAGAATCCTTTCTATAAAAATGAGCGTACAGGAAAGACAACAAGGGATTGAGCATGATTATTTTCCAATAGCTATTAATTCAAAAAAAGAATGGCATCTAATGACATTGTGTTGAAAAGCTGAACTAAACTGATTATAAAGATGAAGTGCTTCTTACTGAGTCAGGTTTTATTTGGTGGTCTCTCATCTTGGTACTGATTTAGCCCTACCTTTCTTTGTTTAGAAGAGATGCCAAAACTCACAGCCTGGCAGTGGCATTACTGCAATCGTTCGATAAATTATTCTTCTTTTACCTTAGGCCTTCTGATTTCCCATAACTGATTGATCATTTCTACCAGTGTGGCTATCTTAAAGATTAAGTATTTTCTAGTAATTATTGTGAAAGGAAGGAAAAGATCAAATACACATTACTTGCAAATATAAAATAGAAAGTAGTCAGGCAAGGGCCTGAGGGAGAAAAAAGCACAATTGTTCTGCTGTATTAGAAGAACCCTACATAATTTACCCAAACTATATTTCATAGAATCATAGAATGATCTGAGTTGGAAGGAACCTTTAAAGATCATCTAGTCAACCCCCCTGCCATGGGCAGAGACATCTTTCACCAGGTCAGGATGCTCAAAGCCCCGTCCAACCTGGCCTTGAACACTTCCAGGGAGGGGGCGTCCTCAACTTCTCTTGGCAACCTGTTCCACCGTCTCACTGACCTCAATGCAATAAAATGTCATCCTTATCTCTAATCTAAATCTAGCCTTTTTCAGTTTTAAACCATTGCCCCTTGTTCTGTTGCTACAGGCCTTTGTAAAAAATCTGTCCCAAAATTTCTTATAAGCCCCCGTTTAAATATTGAAAGGCCACAATAAGCTCTCCTCAGAACCTTCTCTCCTCCAGGCTGAGCAACCCCAACTCTCTTAACCTTTCTTCATCAGAGAGGTCTTCCAGACCTCAGAGCATCTTTGTGGCCTCCTCTGGACCTGTTCTAACACGTCCATGTCTTTCTTATGATGGGGGGACCACAACACAGTGCAATATTCCAGGTGGGGTCTCACAAAAGGGGAGTCCACCTTGACCTGCTGGCCATGCTTATTTTGATACATCCCAGGACACAATTGGTTTTCTGGGCTGTGAGTGCACATTGCTGGCTCATATCCAATTTTCCATCGATAAGTATCCCCAAGTCCTTCTCTGCAGGGCTGCTCTCCATCCACTCATCCCCCAGCCCGTATTGATATTGGGCATTGGTCTGACCCAGGTGCACGACTTTGCACTTGGCCTTGTTGAAGTTCATGATGTTCACACAGGCTCACTCCTCAAGCCTGTCAAGGTCCCTCTGGATGGCATCCCTTCCTTCAAGCATATCAATGGCAGCACTCAGCTTGGTGTCATCTGCAAACTTGCTGAGGATGCATTCAATCACACTGTCTGTTATTGATGAAGACATAAAATAATATTCGTCCCAATAGGGACCCCTGAGGAACACCACTTATTACTGATTTCCACTTGGACACTGAGGCACTGACTATAACCTTTTGCATGCTGCCATCCAGGCAGTTCCTTATGCAACAGTCCTTCCATCGAACCCATACATCTCAAATTTAGAGGTAAGAAAGTTTTATTTCAATTCTGCTTGTTTGGATCCTGTATCACTGATTCTTCCCCCCTTGTTTGATTTTTGGTTGTCAGACTGGCAAATGACACAAAGTAGGTGTGTTCTTCCCATGACATCTATACTGTGTAAAGATTCTCTGCTCACTGGCTGCTCCATTCTGTTTTCTTGTTTAAGGCAACAGGTTTCAGTACATGTTCTGATGTTGTCAGCTCCTTCTCCTTGCATCCTTACCTCTCTGTGGTTTTTCATGGCTGAAAACTCCAGAGTGCATCAAGTCATCAAACAATAAAAATGAAACTGTGGCAGTATGTCAATATCCTGTTTGTTCTGAGGAAACATAGATCAAGATTCAGCCTTTATCCTAACTTAGCCACTGAGTCTATGTGGAACGTCCATATTGTGGTATTTTTCAAAGGTGAGTTGATGGGTTATATCAATTCTACAATGATCAAAATTATACCTAGCTTCTGTAGTACATCATCACAGTCAAATCAACCACTTGCAAATGCTGTTTTCCTATGTATGCTTTCATAAATATAGTTCTCCACTGATGTTTCCATGTATGAAACTTTTCAGTATTTTATAGAATCTAGTAGTGTGTTTGAACCTCATTGCCCATTCAGAGTTTCCTTCACAGGGTATATTACTGTTAGCTGCAATTAGTAAGTTTTGTTTACAGTCTGTCAGGAGATCCATCTACTTGGCTGTCTACACTGAAAAGGCACCAGCACCTCTGAAGATAATAATATGTAGGAAAGACCCTTCAGAAGAAAAGTGAATATGTAATATCTCCATTATATATCAATTTTATTAATGATAGAGTGTGCTTCAAGGGACAAGGTTTGAACTTGAGCAGAGTCCCAAGCACAAAATGAGTCTGTAGGGAAATGTTTGTCTCCAAAGACAATCAAGATCAAGACCCCAGTCATTTAAAGGAATTCCAAATACTAGAGCCTTGCTGAAGGATTTCATAACAGCTGGGAGAGTTTAGCAAGTGGTCTGAAACAGAGTGAATACCTTCAAGGTGAATTAATACACACAGTCATAAAATAACAGCTTCATTTCCTACATTGTTGCTGTGTAAACTGTGAATTATATCAGTACATATATCCTCTACTTTTACCATAATAGCTGTCTGGCTCTGAGTGCTTGCAAGAACCAAGCTAGCCAGAGAGAATGTTCCAAAGAGATCTACAAAAACAGAAACAGGGGTGAGTCCTTCATCCCACACCATATCAAGGGAAATCCAGAAGTCAGGGGTAAGCTCCTCCACTAGTCTGCATAGGCTGGGTCCCAGCTTTGGTGAGACAATATTAGCCAGGACATAGGATGACTGGTGCCAGAACTCCTCTGAATGTTGTGACAGCCCCTGTGTTTAAAACAGGTATGATTCAAATGTGTCTTGTGAAATCTTCAACATAGCTTGGAGTAGCTGTTTATTTTTTATGTATGCCTCAGTTGAATTCTCATATTAGAAGACAGCAATAGTGAAAAAGCAATATGTCTACACTGTAACCTGGCTGGCAGCCCTCTGCCTTGTTAGAGCCCTCAGCAGTTTCTGAGCACTGCAACAGATCATCTGGTGATACACTGGTAAATGCCCACCAAGGACATGCTTCAGACAGTGAAGGACTAGTAAATTAAGGCAGATTTGAAACACATTCTCTAGATCTTATAGGTTATTGCTTTTTATTTTAGAAATACTATATGCTTCATTACAGTTCTTCAATAACATAAAAAAAAAAAAAATAAAAATCAGGCAAATCAAAGTACTGAAATCATGATGTCAGTAATTTAACTACTGGGACTGAAAGAACAGATGGGAAAATGCATCCTTTTTCACCTGAAATAGCGGTGTCATATCTTGAGTTCATAAGTCTCTAACGGCTCTGTAATATTATTTTACAATTTAGTCATGACAGCTGTAACTCTAGTCACTGTAACTGACCTCTTCCATAACATGTGATGATTCAATATGCTTAAGTCCTTTTGATATTTGGATCCAAAAAAAAAAGAGAAAGGAGAAAGGAGAAAGAAGAAGCAGAGACAGCTGTGACTGTTTAATGTGGAGAAGAGAAGGCTTCTTATTAATGTATATAAATATTTGAAGAAAGGGTGCAAAGAGGATAAAGCCAGGCTCTTTTCAGTGGTGCCCAGTGTCAGACCCGGGGGCAATGGGCACAAACTGAAACACAGGAGATCCCCTCTGAACATCAGGAAACACTTTTTTACTGCGAGGGAGACCAAGAACTGACAGAGGTTGCCCAGGGAGGTTGTGGAGTCTCCATCCTAGAAGATATTCAAAAGTCACCTGGACTTTTGCCATCCTGGGCAACTAGTTCCTGGTGGCCTTATGGGAGGGGCGGGGTGGGGAGGAGAGGGGAGGGGAGGGGAGGAGAGGGGAGGGGAGGGGAGGGGAGGGGAGGAGAAAGTAAAAACATGCAATCAAGGATGAATGCTCAGTTGGTCTAAATACATCAGAGGAACTTGTCTAATGGTACCTATTTATTTTCTCTTCAGCAAACACATTCCCTGTCACATCACATGGGAGCTCCCATGCAGTTTCACATTTCTCCTGTTCTGTACAAGGATGTATCTGTCTCTGCTTATACCAGGCAATGACTGTCCTCAAGGTACTAAGCAACTGATGAGAAAACAAATGACTGAACACATGTGCTGAAGTAAAAAACAAATATTACAGTTAGAAGCATCTGACCCCACATTTCCTAACAGGTAGTACATACAAATGATTAAAAATTCAGGCTAGTGCCTAGACCAGCTGACCTCTATTTCCCTTGTTCTCTCAGGAACTAAAGCTTTATCATGCAAGTTAGACATTCATCACCTACCATTTGAAACCTTATTACTTTATTCTGATTCATACTTACTTGATCAATAAAATAAAAAGTACATTAACAATGAAAACCCACAGAAATATCTATTAACTTCCTATTAACCACAGTTCCTTTTACCATCACTCCTGTATGAAGGTACATCAAATTGCAGCCTACTCCTGAAGAGAAATATAGCAGAGCACCTGATCATTAAACCATGACCACTAAGAACTATTAATGCCATAATGAACCATCCTCCTTGGCATTAAAGAATGATATGTATGTTAATTCAACTATCCAAAGTTATTATGCTAAAAAGCTATGCATGGTTGAGTTCTTTATATAGGTAATAAGAAAAACCATTATTGGTTTTGGTGGATTTTGGAATGCTAGCTGCGAATTTAAGACATGTTTATCCATTGTTACAGATTTGTTGCCTCCAAGCTTCTCAAAAGAGAATATGTTAGGACAAGTGGTGTTCTATTTATTTTCAAAATATTTTAAAATACTAGGGAAATTCCAAGGAACTGGGGTAAGATACATATGACTCAATATTTGAAAATAAACATGTAATTACAGGTCTAAGTTTATGTCTGACATCTATCCTGGGCAAAAAGAAAATAGCCTGTCTAATATGAGAATTGATTAATAAGGAATTAAAGATGACAATATGTATATCAGAATCCAAGTGTAAGAACAGATCTTGCTAAAATAAAATAGTGTATTTTTTCCTGAGACTGCAGGCATGGATGAGAAAGACAATAATGTCAAAACAGTAAAAATGCTATGGTATTTGACTTTGCACAAGAAACAACTTGTACAAGAACTAGGAGGATATGAAATGAATATGTAGATGTTGAACTTTTTACAACTGGTTGACTGATAGACTTTGACATATAATTGCAAACAGAGTGTATATTTACTTGGGTTTCTAAGCAGACAATACTGAAAAGAGAGGTCCCTGAGAGGTACCTAATAAAGTAGACACACTAAAAGTACACTTTTATCAACTGTCAAGTTATACAGGAAGGAATGAAGAACAAAGTATTAGCCCCTTCTGTTTTGGAAATTAGTGACTTTGTAAAAAAACATTACTTCTGAGTGTAACGTAGTCAGAAGAGCTAATGTGACTACTGGATACATAAATTTGAGGATTTTTCAGTGTATGAACAGAAATTATACAGTCTCTCAATCTGATAAGGTATCACATCTGTAGGATTACTCTTGCTAGTTCTGGTCTCTACATTTCAGGATGGGTATCAAAATATTAGGAAGATCACATGGGTAACTTAAGCTGCCCACCAGTTATTACATAGAGAATTGAAAAGTGATTTAAACATTCCTTTATCTCCCAGGCAATCACACAGAAAGATCTAGCCTAGTCTAGACAAGCTCAGACAAGAAATAAGTCATGAACTTTCAACAGGCAATGTAATTAACCATCAGAACAACTTACCAACAGCTATGATGGATTTTCTATCACTGGAAAATTTTAAATCAATATTGAATGTTTTTCTGAAAGTTACATTGCAACTCCAGGAGAGATAATGGCCTTTAAAACAGGAATCAGTTAAAGCATGTCCTGTGGCTCGGTCTATGCATTTCACACTGGATAATTACTATAGTTCCTTCTGGCTTTAAAAGATGCTACAGTAGGAAAATAGCAACACATTTGAGAGTCATAACTGGGATTTGAGGATTATCATGCAGCATTTTCCTGATTAAAACTTGAGTAGACAACTCGGGTGTCCTTGTTGTGGTCAGAGTATCTGATAAGACAGTGTCTTGTGAATTCTGTCATTTTTACTGTTTCCAGTATTTGTGTATGTATAGATTTATCACTGTTTGGGCATATTTTACATTAGAAATCTGATGTTGAAAGTTTTAGAAAGGCTGGAGAGTAGAATTTTTAGTTTCACAGAGAATCTTGAGTATAATGTGAGGTCATGATCCTTCAGCTTCTCATTGAAAGTTCTCAAAATGGGCTAGAGAAATCTTAACCGTCTGTTCAAGCTTCCTCTGTCAAAGATACTGACATTTTCTAAAGGCAGCTCTGATTTTCCAGAACAGCTGCCTTCTGTCCAGACAATATAGCTTCAAGCTGATGAAAGCGTGTGAAACCTAGTTCCTTAACCAATCTTTACTGCCTAATTTGGATCTCTTTTCCCAAGTATCCACTTCTGGTTTCTACAAACATTCTCTGAGACCTTGAGCAAAAGGTCATTTTATATCTTCTTCTACAAATATCCAGATGTTTATCTAAACTCATTTCACACATCTTTTACATGCTTATCTTCTCTGTTGAAGTGGTAAAGTCTTGGCTATAAAGACCAATTAATCAATAAAACAATGCAGTATATCTTATTGTGAGGACCCTGATTTAATTGCTGCTATAGTGTCATGCATCAATAAGTTAACAAAGAACTCATGAAGTTCATAGAACTCACACTGTGAGAGATAATACAGAGCACATTAAAATATCTTTTTTTAAAAATATATTAATTTCAATCATATGAATCCACTCTGAAGCTTAATTTTTACTCTGTCAGAGGTCTTTTTTTATGTTATTATGATCACATGTATCAGCAAGATATCAATGATGGAAATCTGTCCATAATATGTTAGTTAATGATTTTCTAAGTGCATTGAAAACACAATCTGTTTCCACAAGTTTATGGTGGCTCTACACTTAAGTTTTTATCGAAGTATCCTTCCCATGGGCAGTTTTATGATGACCAGTCAGGCTTAGTTGCACTTTACAGTACAACTGCTTTACAGCGTTTAACATATTCTAAAAAGAAAAGAATATGGCAAACAGTAATTATTAAACACCAGCCTAGGTGCAAAATAACTTTAGAGAGATTAATAAAACTGCAAGGGAAATAAAGCAAGACCTTTCAACTCATGGAAAAAGTAATCCCTTCTATAAGATTTCTGATATTTAGGGTTACTGAGGTTGGAATGTCTTTGTCTTAGTTATTGATTTCCAAGTCTACATGATTATTGCTCTTTAAACATTGCAGAGTCATACTGTGCTTTGCTGCAGACTCTAAACCAACATGCAGTAGAAAGGCCACTTGAGTCCCAAAGCCAAGAAATATCATGTGAGGTCTTTTTTTTCATCTTCAACTGACACATGAAACTTATGTTTAAGACCTCTTGCTTTGTCAAAAATAAAATTACATCCCACCTACTTCCCTTCCTCACTCCAGCTTGTTATTCAATGATTAGCAGCAGTCCTTGTAGACAATTATTCATTCATTTGTATTAATCAATAGGAGCAGAATAATTCATTCCACCACAGAACATGAAAGTCCTGCTAGGTCTTCTGCCCTTCCCTCCACTGGAGCTGGAGATGTAACCTGATGCTCAGTGCAGTCAATGCTCAAATATCTCTACCTACTCTTTTTTCAGCCTAATAGATAAGTTATCTGGGAAGTTCCTTCTCAACTGGTGATTTAGAAGTTTTTATTTTCACTTCAGAAGTGTCTAGATGATGAAAGAATCTGCCCAGTAAACATTTCAGGGAACTGTGATTTCAAGTAGATGAAAATTACACTGTTGAAAGACCTGCCAGAGTAGTCTAAAGACAACTTTGTTCTGTCTTAGCATAATGAGAGTCAGGCTCAGAAATCTAAAACTATCATGATGTCTATTACACTTGATCCTCAGAAAGCCATAGGCCCTAGTCTGACATGTAGTGTAGCATGAAGTAGGTGCATGCCATGATGCCCTTTGGGAACATGGAGCTACACCAACACACACACACACACACACACACAGAAAATCTGCCACAGAGAGTAAAAGTTGCAAGCTAGCTTCATTCACTTGCTTTTGTACAGAAAGCAAGAGTTTGACATCTCCAAAGCAAGACTGCATGAAATTACATCTGTGTTGCACTCTGCACATCAACTCTCCCTATTGTCCTTCAAACTCAAGAAGAAAGGAGATTTTTCTTTGCTGTCCTTCAAGAGCTACTCTCTTGCTTAAACACCTCCTGCACCCTCCCCTGAACAAGTCGGCAGCTGGACAGCAGGCAAAGGGAGATTGATTTTACAAGAATGCCTGTGAAAGGGAGACCCTTTGGCCATAAGAGGCATAGAAAGAGTGTAATAATTATGATGGTCATTTCAGTGGTCATTACCTAAATCCAAAGAAGAGAGGAAACTGTGTGGGATATCTAATGCGGTAGGAAAAAAAAAACCTAAGCCATTACTGATATCTTAATATCTGTGCAGTATTTAGCAGAAGAGTCTTACCACGCTTTACCCTCTCAGTTGGGAGAAATTACAATGCCATATGAATAATAGATGAAGTGCTATTTTGATGATGTAAATTAGTATTAATGCAGAAGATTATTTTAATAGTGTGCATAAATGGAATTTTCAGTGCTGAAAGGAACCCTAATTAAATCTGATTCTTTCAACCATTCACTGCTATGCCACTCAGCATTTTGGCAGGGGGGAAGCTGTTTGTTTTCTCTAATACTTATTTCTGTCTCCTCTTTAAATCATTTATTGTTATATTTAGTCACTACAATCAAAAAGTAAAATAAAAACCTAATTATGAGGTCAAACAAGAAGCCTTTTAATAATGCAGAGCACGTTGCACCAGAAGGAAAACATGCCAGCACCTAGGGAGAGTCATACTGGGGACAGGCATGCTTTAATGCTAGGAAGCTGGGTTTTCCTGTAACAAAACCTTGGAATTTCAACAGCACAGAACAGCCAAAAACACTATTCCTGCAGGAAGCACAAGGGATTTTTCTGCCTTGAGCTTACCTTTGCCTCTTGCATATAACAGGGTCATATTTGTACAGTGATATGCAGTCACCATTACCATATAACTGGGGGACCGTGTTATATTTGACTCAGGAAAAACAGACAGTCATATAACATCTTTCAAGGATCTTTGTCCCACATCAATTTCCCATTCACCATGCATCCACCTGAATTCCTGTTTGCATAAGACTGACCAGCCTATTTGGACTGTCCTTCTGCAAGATCAAGTGTTTCTAAATTACGTTTCCTATTACACATGCAGGAAAATAATTAGTTCAATGAGATCATCCAGGAATGCTTAGGACAGTGAAGAGTCTGTTTGCATTGCAGAAAATGGAAAAACAGGAAAACCCTGTGATAATCAGATAACTAGTAAACTCCACTTCTTCTTCATAAGGGGTGTGGGATCAGGATAAATCAATAAAAGGTGTTTACTTACCTTAAAAGCAATTTTTCTTTTTTTTTTTCTTTTTTTTTTTTTTTCTTTTTTTTTTTTTTTTTTATTTCCCTAGAATAAATGAGTGTGGGTCAACACTTCACCAGCTTCCAGGACAAGCCCAGGCAGCTCTACCTGCCTTCATCTCTCTGAACAGGCAGAGCAGCTGAATCAGCCCTGCTGTGAAAAGACCACATCAGTTATTGATAATGACAACAGCAGTAATGTTGTGTGTATGTTATTTTCACTGCAATTCGTTCAGGGCTGTAGCTATATTTTAATAAATTCTTTATGAAATAGCTAATACATTCTGAGGTGTTGTAGAGTACTAGATTACATGGAACCTTACCTTCCAAAAATTTTTGCTTGCTCTTCCTTGGGGAGAGAGTATTCAGGCAGGAAAGTCAGATCCCAGATTATGTTCCCAGTGCTCCACTCTTCCAGACACTGCATGGTAATAAAACATCCTTCATTATATGTTCACCTTCTATAATATGTCTTTCTGCTGTACTGTGAAGAAAATATTCTTGACTAATCCTTACCAAAAGCAGCCAGCTGGCTCCATTCTCACAGAAAATTAGAACTGTAGTCCATGCTCCTACTCTCCCTCTTTGAGAAACATCACAAGACATACTTTACCAGGCTGGGATTAATATTTTGGTTCTCTGGTGGGATCCTGATATCTTGTAGCCAAGAGTAGTTCCACCAAAATCAATGAAAGGAATAAGGGTGAAAAAATTAAGATCTATGAGAAACCCAGGATCTAGAAAAAACATGCAAAAATCCAGGATAGTAATAAAAACAAGAGTCCCCTGTAGATGCAAGAACAGTAGAGGTCATTGAAATACGTTAATCTTTTCAGCTTTACATGCACTGGATGTAGAGTGCAGTGGCTGGAGGCTGCTTTACCTTATAGCAGGAACCAGACACTGTCCTCCACAGACCTACTCAAAGGTGGTTTAAAGCTGTGATTACATCTACATCTGCACAGAGGTATAGTATTACTGTACAGCCTGTTATGTGCTAGTCATTTGAGCAATATTTATGGCCATGTATTGTGCTATGAAGCGTAATAAACAATGACAAAATAATGATGGCATATTCATCTGAAGAATCATCATCTATGGGTTTTATGATGAGGTTGTCTCATCATTTATAGTAAAGTTGCTTTGCACTGTAAAATGCATTATCCAATACTTTCTAATGTATGATCACAATAGATTATCGTAGCACTGAGGTTAAGTTCAGGTGTTTATTATTGAGGCATTTTTAACCTGGTACAGCTCATAAAGGAGAAGCCAGGAGTGGCTAACCCATTTTGGTAGAAATTTGAGTTAATGTAATACTTACATGAGAACAATAGGTTCTATCAAACTGGAGGGGCCATTGACAACAGACTGTGGAGCCTCTGCATTCAGGAGACAGAATGAGTGTTATTTCAAGATACTTTGCTTTTGTTCTGTTGATGTTGATACAGATATAAATGCCTGTTTACAGAAATAACGAGATTTTTCAGTCACTCCACTGGACAAAGGTCAGAAGGAGTTTAGGTATTTGCTGTCCTCCTGGGGCCTTCAACAACATCCTATGCCAGATATAGGTAGAGATTACCATGCCTGAAGGCCCCGGATTCTTCCCTTATAGGTGCTACTGGTTCCTCAGACCTGTCAGAAGAGCAGATAGAATCAGTACACCTCAACCTATCTTAGAAAAAGTGAGTTGGGTTAACAAAGACCTATTCTTCTGTTCTGAAGAATTTAGAAAGCCACACCCCCAGGCCATGGAAAAAAGCAAAGTGATTCAGCCACTGCGATCAAACCATAGGTCCTTTTACTATATACATCTACCCATCAACCAAGTCACAGCTGTTTCTCCTCCTTAAATCACATTTTGTTACTAAAGAGAACATCATATTGAAGTGTGAAGTCACCAATTCTGGTTCTTCCACATCCCTCCCTCAAGAGTTACCTTTTCAAGGATGTCCACAAAATGTACCACCTGACTACTGATGGCCAATTCTAACAGTTTACTCCAGGGAGCCAGTATTGCTCACTTGATTGGAACATTATTCACTCTCCACACCACAGGTTTTTGTGGTGGGTTCTGTTTTCTTTCTCCTTCCCATTGATTTCATCCAAACATAGAACTAGGCTTGGGGGATAAACTTTCATTGGCCAAGTGCCATCTATACATTTGAGATCTTGGTGCAACTACAGCACAAAATGAAGTGCAGAAAAATGATCCTCGAACAAGCCAATAAGTTCACAAACCCCATCATGAGTATATGGAAATGTCAGTTCAGGTCTAACATCAAGAAATCTGTTTCAACACTGATATCTGTGGACGCCTCTAAATTTCTTCTATGACTTGCTTTGTGTGTCTGGGGTGTGCCTCCACTGTGCTCTCCTTCAGGGCCAATGCCAGGGTGAGATTTTTCAGTAAAACCTGCACTTCACACAAAAATGGGAGGTTAAAATAATATGTAGCTAATAATTAACTCATTTTTACATAATTTTAAATTTCTCATAACACTATATTAAAATATACAGTGCGGTCATAGACCTACAGGTATATTATTGCCATCAGTGTCATAAAAATTGCTCTCAGAGAAGCAATAATGAGAACTCCAGTATTGCATATTCTCAGCCAACTTTCAGGATATGTAATATATCACTGCCACTTGTCGGCAGTCATTAAGGAGGTCATCTGACAATCCTGAACTTGGACTTCAATATTTTCATCATGGAAATTTCAGCTTCACTCAGATGTGTTGACCTGAAACATGCATTTAATGAAAAGGGAACTCCACTCAGAAAGAGAAAGGTGATTTTTTTCCAGTAATAGCTAAAAATATGGTTGACATGGCTGTGCATTTAATTGCACATCTGTTTGCAAGGTTATAATTTCCATTGCAGGTCACTGACATTTACTTTCAAGACACTTCCAGTCTGATTAAAAATTCTGTATGTAAGTCTAGCAACCAAGAATCTAGCAAAGAGGTGAGTATGTTGCAGCTGAAGACAGAATGACACATCTCTAAATCCTCTTTAGCATTTTCCAAATACTCTGACTACATCATCTAAGGAAATTTTATTGCTTCTTTGACTTTCTTTTGAAAAGTAGAGAAAATAAATCTGTGTTGAACTAGGTTATCTAAGCCTGAGCTTCATTCTGAAAGCACTTACTGATGAAATAATTTGTGTCAGCTTTCCCTTCACCTTGAATTTCAGGATTAAGGTTTTAAGTTTGGATGTCAGCTCAATAGTAAAAGCCAAACCAGACAGCTGTGGAGGACCACTGAGTTCTTCATACTGCTTACCTCTCTCTCCAAGAAGTGGTATATTTCTGGAAGAAGGTTTTGAAATCTTTTCAGTGTTTTTCCTTTTCTATTGCACAGTTGTGTGGATAAGGTAGGCAGCTGTAATATGTACTATTAAAAGATCATTTTTAAAATGCAAGTAATGGAATCTGACAGGGATGAAGCTTGCTGTCCTCAGGATGGTCTGTGCTACCAAAGGACTGCTGTTAACCTTAGCAGGGATTTATGTGCCCTGGAAAGATAACTCTTTCCTGTGCAGTAGAACAGTATCACTACTGAGGCAAGGGAAAACTGCTAGCTGCTGTTATTGAAACAAGTGGTGGAATAACTTTTTCCATATGAAGATGTCTTCCCTCTATCTTATGAATAGCAGGAAAATGTTCCCTCCCAGTGTTTTCTTCTGTTAGAGTTTTAAACACTTCTTTGAAACCATGCTCTGTGGGCATCATTCAAATGAGTACTGGGTTGTGTTGATAGCGGTTGCTGACTCGCTTAGGAGGAAAAGAGTGACAGTGCCTACTTCCAACTTTGTTCTATTTCCCCTCAGATTTTCCCCCTACAACTTCAATTTTCCTTGCTGCCACACTCTTAGAAATCCGGATACCATACAGAACATTCAGGATATATATATTTAAACTTATCAGAAAATAAGTTTTCACTTGACAGGTGACCCTCTTCTACCAGCTCAGCATCTTCAATGCATTTCTTTTTGGCACAGATTTCTGGTGCAAGACATAACTGCTTCAGCCTCAGGTTTAGTTCCTAAACGTGAGTAGGACCAATGACAACCTCAGACCTGGGGATATATCTGTTCTTCCGCTTCAGCTGGCCTCCTGGCTGCGCTGTTTGGAAGACTCAACTGTGTTGAAAGGAAGGTTCCCTCCAGCCCTTCCTCTGTGCATGTCACATTAGATAATCTTTGATTAAAAGTATGTAAACAGAGGTAACGTTACCTGAAAAGCTGATTCATGACAAGTATGCAATAAGACAATCTTAACATGCTCAGGAAAGATTGTATTTATTCAGGTCTGGGTGCTTGTTGAACTTTTCCACAAATCAAGCATTTCCAAAAACAGGTTTTGGTGCTTCTTTTATATACAAAAATCAGAAGTTAGTACTTTTCCACACATGCCTCCTTAATACTGATTGGTTAGCAATTAACATACAATTATAATACAGCTTACATAATGCTTCTACTACTACACATGTTCAGGGGAAGGGTCTTAACCTGGACAGGGGTCTTCTTGACCTGTGGGTATGTTTTTTAGTATTATAGTAAAGGTAGTTCACTTTCAGGACACTCAAAAGTTAGTTTCATTGCCAAGGGCCAAGTTACTTAACTGAATAGTCACTTTGCCAGGTTGTCAAATAACTCATCCCCAACCATTCTCTTTATGGTCCAGGATGTTCTGCATATTGTCTAGGGCTTGGTAATCAAAGCCTATTCTTTATGAATTTCTTACCACTAATCAAGATTAGCTTGTTCAAGTCTCACTCGACCAAGCTTCAAAACCTCGTAATTGTCCCATATGTGCAGTAACTATAGCTACAATTATTAACCATGGCTACTAGCAAATGTGAAGTATATTATATCAGTCGGACCAGGACCCCTTTGTTCAATTAATAATCCAACGTCTCTCGTATCTTTGACCAAACAGTAAACTAGTTTCATTGAAAGATACAATTAAGATTTTCTTTTCAGTGACATGATATTTGAAGATGGATTAGGCCTAGAGGCAACATGGACAGTGCTATGGATGAGGTTCTGACCACTACTTCATTACATACACATTCATCATAGTATCACCTTCAAAGAGAGAAAAGCCTTCTTGCACTGCAATATTTCCCTCAGCCAGGGACCCCAAGGGGATGGAGGCATCTAAGCTACATGCTCAGTTCAGACATATGCATTCTACAGAGGGCACTTGAACACACTCCTCTGCTCAAACGCTACTTAGCTGTTAAATGCCAGGCTGTGCGACTGTCTGCCCCATGGCAAGGTAACCTCTCTCCACTGAGTTTGCAGGGATCCTAGATGCCACATGCTTCCTTTTTCTCACCATTCAGGGTGGCAGGGCAGGGGGTACAGATATACAGTTTTTCATCCTCTGACACCAAAATTGGAAGTGCTTGTGGTGTTTTTCCAGATCTTGTCCTTTGACTTAATTTTTGCACCTACTGTCAGCAGAATGCTAAACAAACCTCTGGAAAACTAAAAGGTAGGTATCCTGAACTAGGCACATCGATGGATACTTCAGACATTACTTGGCCTTAGCTTTCTGCATTTCCAAAATTCAGATAGTGACTGTTACTTACCTTGAGGGCCTACTGGGAAGCTTAATTCATTAACTGTGTTCATAAGGCAGAGCAGTATCTTTTGGCTCCTAATTTAAATTCAGTAGCCAATGTTAAGTTCCTAAATCAATATGTAGAGATGTGAACAAAAAAGATTTGTCTTTCAAAATAGTTTGTGTCCATTCATCTCTCAGCAAGAACTCTCCTACTCTCTCTATTTTTAATTGACTCATCTGAGAATTGAGAACCAAACATCTGACCATTATGTTCTAAATTTCTATTTGTCAGAGCAAAAATCCAGCCTAAATAATGTGGCTATTATACTCCCCACAACAGCAGCTCTCTATGATTAAAGTGTTATTCTCATTAACTTCATTATAAGCCTCTGCAATCAGAAGATAGTTCACTGATAGGGACTTTCTGAGACTGTCTCTGCCCTGATTAAATGTCTTTTGTGCATATTTGCAATTACATTTGAGTGAACCTACATACGTATATGTGAACATTTCAAATGTCCATGCCATACTCCTACCTCTGCAGTACCACAGAGTAGTTTTATCTCCTTGTAGGCCAGAAAGTATGTTGTCTTTTTCTTTCCTTTATTTCCTCCATATCTCATGGAGCATCTGTCCATAGTATACTTATATGATCTGGACCTACATATCAAATGTAGTTTTCCCCACCCCTACCCCTCTTATCCCCTCATTTCTTTTCAGATGCCAATTTCATTCCTTTCAACTTTCTTTGAAGCAGCTGATGCTTTCAGGTGATGCCATTGGTTTGACAAGAAAGCCTAAATCACTGAATGTAATATTGTCATTCTTCAGGGTTTCTGTCAGTTGCCTGGAGTGATGATGGAGGAACTGTTCCCTTCTTAGGTATAATTTGTCTCCTGGGATACTTTAGAGGAAGATTTTACCTCTCTCTGATCACTGCAGGTTGCTACAGACATGCATAGGTGATAATTAGTCTCTTTGGTGGTGAGTCTCATTGACATGCTTATATCCTTGGAGGAGGGCATATGCCCCTCAGATCAGAGTGGTGTAGAGTGCCGGAGTAGGATTTTTGCCTTTGCCTGTAGCATTTTGCACTGCCTGCCTCCTAAGAACACTGGAGGATGCCATGGCAAAGCCCTTAGTCTTCTTTACATACCATACCATAATGATGGCATTTGATTTTTTGATCATAAGTCTTGGCACTGTCTGTTATAAATGGTTTATTGGCCCATGAATGCAGGTGGAATAAATGTTTTACAGACCTTTCTATACTACATATTTATTAAACACTTGGTTATAATCGTAAGGAATCAAACTTTTTGAACCAACTAGTCCAGTCCAGTGTTATGTTCACTTTGGTGTGATCAGTTCTTTAATCAGCCAAACTCTTTCAATGGATTTTTCAAATCTCCTTATGCAATTGATTTCTAATTATTGCTGCATTCCTTTTTGTGTAAAGACTACTACAAGCTTGACTTGTCCAAGTTTTAACAACCTGTTGAAGTGGTGAACTTGCAGTACCATCTGCATTTAGATAAGCTACTTGAGCCCAGCTGAGGAAACAATCCCATTTCAGGGAAACATTTAAGCACCAACTCAAGAATAATTGCTGGAGATGACTGGGATTATGATGGCTGGATTTGCAAAGATTTCCAAGACAAACAGGACACTGGGATAATGCAGTTAACGCCTCCCTATATTTACAGTTAACAGAGTACCAGGGAATGATGTGACTAGCACTTTGATCAGATGCATCGAAAGGTAGGAAACTAATTAAACAACCGGGTTTAGATTTACTGGGTGGGCAGGGGAAATCACTGCCTTAGAAAGCACTCATACTCCTGGCTGTGGTGCAACTGTAGCTGCTCATCTGACTTGCTGAATTTACAGCACAGATGTATCTGGCCTGACTCAGTGGTCACTTCCAGCTGCTTTGGTGTTTTCAGACTCTTTCTGAGAGAGCTCTGAATTTCTATGGATTCCCTAATGCTAAAGGTCCTGTAGTTTAGAGAATGACCTTACTTTTCCTCCATGTGTGATACCATGACAAGAGTCTTAGTTTCTTTCACGCCTATTTTTCTCCACTACAAAATATCCTGTAACTCTACCCACCACAAAGCTATGATAAAAACAAACCTGTTTGTAAGAGTAAAAGACACTTCTGTTTCTAAATATTCCCACTCTTTCTAGATTGTGGAGGATAAATGGTAATGAACATACCAGGATTCATTCTTGTTTCCTGCTAGGACTTTTACACTTGTTTTGACCCTTTATGATAATATACTGGGTTAATACCTGGGCAATGCCTGGAGTCTCCAGTGGGAGGTTTGAATCCACAGCATTATTTAAATGACCTGTAGTTTACTTTACCAGAAAACAGAAATTATTAAGGAGCAGACAGGGCAAAAGGTTACAAGCCAGCCTAACCTTTCTTATATTCCTTTCCTGCCAAAACCTTGTTCTCAGGAACATCTTTCTCATGCTCCTCTCATCATTCTCTTGGGTGGTCAACAGCAGAAGCCCAGACTGCAAGTCAGGCAGTAAGAAGATTTCTCAGCATGATTTGAAGTAAAAAAAGGTTCAGAATCACTGGAGCCAAAGCTCTGAATACCTGCCAAATCTGCTCTTAGCCCAGCTCTGCTAGAGGAAGTTATTACACCCCACTTGCCATCTTGCTTTCTTTTCTTTCCCTAAGCAAAAAAATTCAAAGTTCTTAATTTACAACTGTAAAAGTGAGATGTCAGTGGCACTTTGAGCATTATACTATATTAAGTATGCCATGCACTTCCCAACAAAATAGTTGATAGAAAAAATCTTGAGAGGCTTTGTATTAAACAAGTGAAGACAAGAGGCACACAACACACTAGAGACACTGATAAACAAACAAAAGCCTTATCCGAACATATGTCCATAACCACTTTCAAATGATTAAAGAAACACATTTTTTTCACTTTATAAGAATGACAAAATAAGCAGTGTTTAAATCTTTAAACTGTAAGACCTGTGGTCTCACCCTTTATTGATTCAGTTATTTATCTCCTTGTATATTTCACTGCAACTAAACAAAAATGGTTCCTATTATATTCTATTTCTTTTAGAAAAAAAAAAAAAAATAAAAATCAAACTTATCCTGCCTGGGAGGAAAGCCAAAATGCTGAAAAGATGATGAATGAGAGTAGACATTAGCTGAAGCAGGAACACTGAACGCAAAATGCACGGCATCGGCATGGTACCGCTTTTATTGTCTCTAGCAAATCTGAAGTCTGCCACTTATTAAAACATGAGCGCTTATTTTTTTTCAATCTAATAGTTAACTCCATATAAACTGAAAGGTGGCTATCTTTAATTAAACATCCACCACTTCCACAGCTAGTCCGTAACAGACAGACTGGAAAATGTTAAAGGTATCCACAGAGGCTGCTGCTGTTTGGTTCCTGAGATGCACGAGGGAGCTGCTCCATATTGGCTCCCAGAGCAGGAACCCAGCACATTCTTCTTTCCTATGAAAGCAGAAATCTGAAGTCAAGAGAGGGTTATGGAAACCTTTTCCTCAGTGGAGAATTTTCCTGGGTCAGAATTCCCCCAGTAATTTGAAAGTTGGCTCCGAAGCACAGTGACGTTTTTTGGTAATGTTTCCATGGACCTTAAGGTTTCATTTAGTTCTGTAAACATTGTGAAATGTCCTACCATGTCCTAGACATCCACAAATATGTCATGGGTCCCATGGAAGATTCATGATCCAACAGAAACCATGTGGGATATTCCAAAAAGTCTATGATGTTGCTAAGTACTTAGGTTTACACAGTGGGCATTAAATGAATTATGAGTGGAGTCTTGTCACCATCCCTTCACACTGTCTCCTAAAATTTGACCTAGACATTTTACCATTCCAAATGAAACAGTCATTCCCTTTCAACATGCATCAGCAAACTGAATTTGCTCTGTCCAGCTCACAGTTATCTTGGCATGAATCAGTTTACAGATGTTCAGCTGTGTTGGTACAGTGCCACACCCAGAGTAGGAAAATCAGTCTCCCAAGAAACCCGTTAATATGCTCATAGATCCTGGATCTGGCACACATGTGGCCAGTGTGATGTCCAGACAATGTGAGCTGGACTCTCTCTGTTATTAATATTCCCTGATATTAACATCAACCATTTCCTGTAAGAGATGCAAGCCTGGAACTGGGATTAAATTCCTGCTCAATTTTATTCTCAGACCTTCAAGTCTGAATTTGGGTGGTACTCATTGATATCAAGACTTCTGGAAGGATTTATGTGAGTCTGTAGACACTCAAATCTCTCAAGCATGCCAAGTGCTCTTTCAGCAGCCTCTGTACCTCCATGTCAACTACAGCTGTGGTGGTAGTATCCTGGGTACATTTCCTCTCTCTAGCCTTCTGTCCCAGTTCCTTCAAGGAGTGACTCATTGGTACAATTTCATCTACCATCTTTGTGCATATAAGACGTGTTTTCCACCTTGTGGGTGCTGGAAGGGTTAAATGTTTTGCCTTCTTAAGGAGTGCCTTAACAGCACTACACTTAGACAGGTCTCTGCAGGCAAGATGTCCCCCTGAGGAAGTTTGTGGAGGAGCCCTCTCTTCAAGAACAATCAGAAACGGAACAGATAATGAGACTAAACTACTGGGTTTTTTTAAGCATGAGCCTCTGCTCAGAAATGAAAGATTCATATGGATTAGAGCTATAAACAGAGCTCTTCCTCAGCTTTTATGTAGACCAGGGCAGTTTTGCCTCTTCTGCAGTTCCTTGAAAAGAGGTGGCAGCATATCTATCTACCCAAAGTGTCCTACTCAATCAGAAAGTGGGTAAATCCCAGCATCAAGTGGATAAATTATTCTTCTATCAGTCTGTAGTCTGTTTTTATTAACACTATCTAAAAAACCCACCCACCTGGTGTAGAACTTCTCTTAAGATATAAACTAGCAACACATGGAGCTCAACACAAGCCCGCAAGAAACAATGAAGAAGCTTTAAGTCCCCTGGCTTCATCAAAAGCCCAGGAGATGCTCCTGCATACCTGTGCAGGATTATTAATAAAGCCAACATTTGTCAGAGCCATTTTGGCTGATGCATGAGCTGCAGAATCACTGCCTGTCAGATCTGTGACCAATGTGGCCTATGATAGCAGAGTCAGCCTGGGCGCACTTAGCTCACTGTCTGGGATGCATTTAAAGCTCTTTGTTTTCATTATGAGATGAGGATTTGCCAACCCTAGTACTTTTATATACTGACGGCTCAACTGCTGATGTCAGATTTTGCTGAAAAATGAGTTAATTTATGATTGCATGAAATGTTTATCAAAAAGACAAAACACTTGGATCTGTTGGCAGTATATAAAACTATAAATACTAGATAACATAGTGACAGGAGCCAACATTTATTAAAATTATGGCCTGTAATGTTTTCAATAACCTCTCTCATTTGTTTATTATTATTTCACATCAGGAGGTTTCTAAAACCATACAGTCCATGCAGCCAGAGCACACCTAGAATACAGGTGGACAGCAAACTTAAGCATGAATTACTTGAGAAGGGACGTAAGTAGAGATGGTAGAGAAGTCTGTCATCACATTTAGTCATCCTTAAACTTCTCCATAGGTAAGTCCCACCACTCCTGCCACAGATGCTGCTCCATATCCAATGACTTTCTGATGTCTTTATGACAGTTACTTAGATAGTAATCACGGGAGAGTAACACCAGGAAAGTAAAAAGCAAACTGTCCCCCTCCTGACCTTCTGAAGCCACTCTGGAGAAGTGAACTTTGGTGTATTGTCAAGGGTCACAACTGCACTTGGAGGACCCAGACAACTGCTGATCCATGAGTTCATCAGGGATCTTGGTGCATTGAAAAAGGTGGGCACCCTCTATAACCAGCTGTTCTTGTTCAATCCCACCCACCTCCTGCTTGGTTTGGATCCCAGATCTCTCCAAGACGTAGGCTCTCTTCAACTGTATTCTCTCCTTGCTATTTATGTTACTAATCAGGACTCCACCGTGCCAGTGCTCACACAGCTGCAGAAGAGGGGCTTTGTTGGAGTAAGCCTTACATCTAAAGGCTGGTAGATAAAAAGCAGAAAGGGAATATGTCCAGAGAAAGCAAGTAATTCACCTGAGGGTAAATCATGACTGAACTAGTGAGAGACCTTACAAAGCTTAGCTCCACGTCCATTAATCCTGCCCCTTGGTCATTTTCTCCCTGACTCAACTTGTATTTCATATTCATTCCTATTATGTTCTCATGCATATTATTCTAATTTTACCTGTAGGTTTTTCTTACTCTTAGGGGAAATTCCTGGACTTTGTGCTCTTTTACCTTGTTCTCTGCTTCACTAACGTTTCTTTCCTGCTACTGGCCCTCAGTGAAAATAATGCTGTGGCTTTCATTCCCTCACATTTTCTTTAGTGTTTTCATGTCTCAGGTTGCACTCAGCCATGTTGGTACAGAAAGCAACCAATGGAAGAACCACCAATATGAGACCAGCAGACTTCCAGACAGACAGCATGACAGTCACTGCAATGTCAATGCATGAGCCTTCCCACAGTGTTTGCTCCACTTTTCCATTTATCTTGGTTTTAAATTGTCTAAAGATTCCTTTAGGGGACTATGGCATATTGCTCAGCACTTCATCATTGTCATTATTGACACTGCTATGCCAAAGATATAATCCCCTTTCCACCAAGCGTGCAACCCCAGTCAGGTAACTCTCAAATTAGACTCAAGTCCATTTGGAGTGACAGATCTATCATTTCTGGAGAAGCATTCCTGATATTGAGAGACTATGTTTAAGCAGCCATTGTCACCACTGGTATATCTATGGGACAAGTGTTGATTCCATGTCTCCTTTGTGTTAGACTGATTCAACCACAGAGCCAAAGCCTTGCTCAGGATGGGATGAACCTCAGGTCTCTTGCCCAAACTTTTGCTTCAAGTTGGGCCAACATTAAAGTCAAACTAAGATGTTTAGGGCTTTTTGCACTTGAGCACTGTGGTGGGTTAACCTTGGGTAAGGGACAAGCTCCCACCCAGCTGCTCTCTCACTCATGCTCCTCAACAGGACAGGGGACCCAGTGGGTCCTCAACAGTGTGCCGGTTAGCCCTGTTTTCAAAAGCATTTCTGATACTAAACATTTCTCATGAAGTCTAAATGTCTCCACACACAAGCTCCTTTACCATCAAACTTTTGCTTTTCCTGGTGTCTTTACATTAATACAGCAAAGATCTTCAGTCATTACATCTTAGGACACTGACAACACTGGCTTTTGCTGCCTACAGAAGAGTCAACACTGAGCACTTTCACTGGAGTTTTGCACACGTAATCATAAGGAAAGATATTGTCTGAGAAGTAAAGAAAAGTAATAGATCCTTTTAATTAAGTCAAGGAAAAAGAGACTCAAGTCAAGGAAAAATAAATTTAATTTCTTGACAACTAAAGTAAATTTGGATGGTGAGAAACAAACTAAAACACCACCTTCCCACCATGCCTTTCCCCACCCTCACCCTTCACCCCTCCCGACTCCTCTGCCCCGCGGGGCGCAGGGGCCGGGGGTCGCGGCCAGCCCATCCCAGCCCCTCTGGGCCGCTCCTCCCTCCCCCCCCGGCTCCCTGCTCCAGCGCGGGCCCTTCCCCGGGCCGCAGTCCTTCAGGGACAACCTGCTCCCGCCTGGGCTCTCCACGGCCGCAGCTCCTGCAGGAAATATCCCCCCGCTGCGCTGTGGCGTGGGGCCCTCCCCGGGCTGCAGGGTGGGTCTCTGCTCCAGCGGGGTCTCTCCAGGGCTGCAGGGGATCCCTGCTCCGGGCCTGCAGCCCCTCCTGCCCTCCTCCTCCTCCGGCCTCGGGGTCCCTCTGCTGCTGCTCCCTCCTTGGCTTCTTCCTCCTCCTCTGCCTGGGCCGCCTTTGGCCCTTGCTGAAACCTGTTTTCCCCCCGGCGCCCCCAGCTTGGCTGAGGGGCTCAGCTGTGTCCTGCGCTGGGGCCGTTGGAGCCGCCTGGGACCGGCTGGGACCGGCTGTGTCCAGCCCGGGGCAGCCCCGGACTCTCCCCACACAGACCGCCCGGCAGCCCCACATGCCTGAGCATGGGCACGGACACAAAATGCACATGAGAAGAAAAGTCTTACACTAGGACTAAGGCATTTAAAGTTTAAGAAACATTATAAATCTGTTTTAGCCTAAAAATCAATTATAAAGATACAATACTAGGTGACCAAAATGAAGGAAAATTATATAATTAGAAGTAATTTACATTTCATGGATCTTACAGGAGATTAATAACTTGGGATATTTAAGACACGTCTGTGGGGCAAGTTTAGTCTCCTCTCTTCAAACTGTGGGCTCAGACAGATAGATAAACTCCAGAGGTTCCTTGCTGAGTAGGCAGGTCAGAGTCACAAAGCTCTTATGGTCTTCAGCATGTTAAGGTCAGCAAAAGCTGTACAAGCCTACAGCAAACATGAATAAGTACAAGTTCGCTTCTTAGCCAGGAAATAAGCCTCATGCCCTTCACTAACACCCTGAAGACCATCACACGGGTATGGCAATGAGGTAAGACAGGCAGCCACTGCACAGCAAGTTCTTCTCTTCTGAATGTGGACCAGGACTGCTTGAACCAAGCATTAAGGATCAGTCATAACATCTTAGCTTGCTCCCCAGAGCAACCGTGAGTCAGACCCTTAATTTGGTTTACCCACTGTTTGGTTCCTGCTGTACTGCTGGGGTTCACTTGAATTGGATACATGGCATGTTGCTAAAGCAGTTCTTAAGTGGAGAAAAAGCAAGTTTAGCACACTTTGACAGTAGATTTTTTGGTCCTCCTTGTACCTGGGAACCCTGTTTGAAAAGAGATGATAGATAGGCAGGACACTTTAATATCATAGTTAGACAAGCTGGACATCATCAAGAAAGATCACAGATGCTGAAATCCCAAGGCAAGAAATGGTAGCAATTAAGTAAATAACCCAGCAATGACTCTTTCCTTCCTCAGAGTTCTAACCACAAGGAAATTAGCTTTGACAGTTTTCAATGCCAAAACACAACTGAAACTCAAAGGAAACAACTCTCGTTCTCTGAACTTTATCGCAGCGTTCACAAATTCCCTATCCTGTAAAGGGCAGGCTTCATCTGCCTGCTGTTTTACCTGTCTCATGTGCAGATGTAGGTGTAAATTCTGCTTTTTTTTTAAAAAAAAAAAAAAAAAAAGAGTTTTTTGAGATCTTGTACCTCAGCCAAGATTCAATATACTTTTCAACGTCAGCAAATTGGAAAATCTCAGTGTAAGTTGGAAGTTGAAATAAATGAGCTCTGAGATCTCTGCCTCAGTGGGAGGATTTATTTTGTCTTTTCTTCTTCTTGGCTGCTTGTGAGGTTTTCTTTTTTTCTGAGCTTTCTTGCCTCTTGCATTACTGTGTCACAAGCAAAATAAAAAAAACATTTGATGGTGCAGTCTGTTAGGAAACATGGAGAAGAGGGCAAACTGACTGCCTGGCTGAAGGCATCACAAGCAGCTACTTTCTAGTGAAAAAGGTAGGAAAGATACAGCTGCCCCTGCAGATGACAGTGCGAAAAACCCATTTACAGACACAGGAGCCTGGACTGTTTGCAAACAGCTGCACTGTGAAGTCAAGAGCAGGCATTAAATTATATGAGACAGCCCATAGGAAAAAGAAATGGCTTCCCCAACCCTGTGCATTGACCCTCTCTGTCTGGCCAAGACCTCCCAAAGTTTCAGTCAGTCACTGTGAGGTTCAGGATAGCAAATCCTATTTTGGTGTGTGGTTTTATAGTAGAAACCTTGCACTTGGGAAAAGTGCTCAAGGTCCGGGCAGAGGGGAAGGATCTTTCTGAAAGGGATCTATAAAAGCCACACATGAAAGCTGAGAGCACCTGTGCTAGGAAATAGGTCTCTCCTCTTCAGGATCTAAGTATCTTAATGTTTTATTTATTTAAACCCTCTCCTTAAGATAGAAGCTACCATTCAAAGAGACCGGTGGAAGTGTAAGGGTCTGCCTAAGATGTAGATGTGGAATCACATGTATGAGACCTCTGGGAATACAAGCTGGGCCAGATCCTGATCGCTTCATTTCCCTGTCAGCCGGTTTTGCTCAATAACATCTTGTCCCACAACTGTTCCCCTCTTATGCAAGATGAGTAACCCTGCCTGGAAGAGCAGCCAGGACTGTGGAGATAATGCCAAGCTGGGCAATGTCAAAATCTTATCAACTGTTTCATCAACAAGAATGTTATTTTGAAACTGTAGGGGAAAACACACATGAAAAACAAGCAAAACAAACTATGGTAATGAATTTTAAGAAGTAATTGAATGCTAGCTATAACAGGGGAGCATGATCTCTCAGACTGATGAACTGTCTAATTAAGACTAATTAATGAATAATAATTAAATCTGAATAGCCTGTGTGTATACGGGTGTGTATGTGTTTGTGCAAATAGTGAGTCTGCCTCAGCACTTGGTAATCTTGCGACTGTTTTGGCAAGGGTGCTAATGAACCATAAAGTACAGAGATCTAGCTGTCTGACAATGCTTCATAATAAGAACAGGAAATGAAGTGTAAAAAAGGGACTGCATATGAATGCATTAAATGTTTCTGTTTTTTTACACTTTTATGAAAAGAGTGAGCCACCAATGAATGGAATTGTACCAGGCAGCACCAGAGGTATTTCTGATGCACTCTTTGATCACCCATGCTCCTGAAGCAGAGAAGGCTTTGTTTGTCTTGCATTAGTTTTAAGAGTCACACACCAAATTCCTCTTTGCAAGGTTATTAAAAATATTTTTATCTGTCATAAAAAAAAAAGCTATGAATTCCCTGAGAGGAGAAATAAGGAAAAATGAATCCCTCCTATCATTTGTTGTAAAGCAATGGTTGCAGACCCAGCGTCAAGTTTTTATGTATTTTGGTCTCTGGTTCTTATCTCTTAAACAAGTGTTTCTAAGCAGGATTAGATTTATAATGCTGATAATGTGCAGAACAACATTTTTTGGCATATGGCAGAAGGAACCAAAAGAAGAAAACATAATGTTTTCCATTTCTTTGTTTGTTTACGAGAACACTCATTAAGAACTTTGATGAGAGATTACATCGGTGTGATCAGTGTCTTTTTTCTTTTCCACTCAGGCATAAGATGTATAAGCAGAAGAACATAAATAGCAGTAGGAGAGAAGAATTATCTACTTTTCACATAGAACACTGGAGAAATCACTATTGCAGTGCTATGTGCAGTTTTCATGTCTACATTTTAAAAATAAAATAAAATTAAAAAAATAGAAGGGACTTAGTGGAGAGCTAAAAGGTTTGTTTGGAGTCTGGCAAACATGCCTTCCTAAAAGATGCCAGGGATGTTTGATAGTAAGGTTAGAGTCTGTGAAATAATTTTATGTGGGGGCATATAACCTGATCTGTGGTGAACAGCCAGATCCCAAATTCAGACAGCTCAGGAATCAGGCTGGAGAATGTTGAGAAAACAAGTAATAAGGCTTACCATTTGGAGCTGTGGCCTTAACCCTTATTCCTTAAGAAACTCTAAATGAAGAACTTCCTGCAGACTAAGAATGGGAAAGTTGGCCATAACTCAGGGACAGAGGATGGTGTCTGCGTGCAACAGAGACATATTTAGAAGCTGTTGGTTCAGTGCAGCTTTGGAAAGACATGCCAGTGGAAATCCAAACCCAATGTGATGAGAAAACACCAAGAAGTGCTAACAGCAGGCTCCTTTGTTGTTCCTTTGTCCTCTGACATCTTAAGTGGGACCAAGCCCGAACTAAGATATGTCTACAGCTATAGCAGAGACTCTCATTATAATCTAGTCCAACCCAGTCAGACAGTGAATGGACTCAAAAGAGAAATTTGCATGACCAATCAGAAAGCGGCTACTTTAGGATGAACTGTATTGCTCTTTTTGGCTAAGGGGATTGCAATCGCAATCCCAGAAGTGAGAGAGCTGCTTCCCGACCACCCCTCCTCTATAGAGTGAGCATGATGTTCCATGATATGGAATATTTCATTGGCCAGTTTGGGTCTGGTGCTCTGCCCGTGCTCCCTCCCTGATTCCTGTGCCCTTGCGCACGGGCAGAACATGAGAAGTTGGAGAGTCCTTGAAGTCTCAGTAGCAGCTGAAAACATCAGTGTGCTATCAGCATTCTTCTCATACCAAACCCAAAGCTAAATCCAAAACACAGCACTCATCTAGTCCCCGAAAAGGAATATTAACTTTATTTCAGCCCAAACCAGGACACAGTTGCCAAAAAGTAAGTGTGTAGAGCCACTTGAAATATTCTAGGACAAGCACACAAAGCTGACAGATATGACATGGAGAAACACTGCAAGAGAATGTCTAGGGTGGTGGTGGGAGTCAGGAAAAGCCACTGGTAAGGTTAGATCAGGACTCATCATTCCTTCTTTCACCCCTGCTTCAGGTCAAAATCTGCCACCTTCTTTTTGTAATAACTTTGGACCATCCAGTCCCACCTTCTTCCATACAAATAACTCGCACCCTCTGGTCATCCCAGACCCTGTATTCTCCAGCAATCTATCTTCTTCTGGCAATGTGAATTGTCTATCCTCTCCCCAAAAAGACTTTAATCCCACCTTCTTGAAAAGTAGGTTCTGGTCATACTCAGCACAACCACACTCAAGTCCCAGTCCAACATCCAGCAAGGACTCCCTTCACTCTTCACTCTCTCAACCCCTGTCCAGCCTCTCATCATGTCACACCTTCACAGCCATCACAGCACTCCTGCCAAGCTGAGCTTGCTCACAATTGCACAGGGGTAAAAGCAGGTGAAAATGGGGAGTATGTCATGGGTTAACCCCAACAGGAAGTTAAGCACCACACAGCCGCTCGCTTACTCCCCTCCAGTGAGATGCGGGAGACAGTCAAAAGGGTGAAAGTGAGAAAACTCATGGGTTGACCTTGAGGTCCTGTCCAACCTGGTATTCTATGATTCTGTGATTAATAGACAACAAAAGCTGTGTGTGCAAGCAAAGCAAAATAAGGAATTCATTCACTAATTCCCATCGGCACTCAGATTTTTAGCAGTTTCTAGGAAAGCAGGGCTTCATCATGTATAACGGTGACTTAGGAAGACAAATTCCATAACACTGGATGTCCCTCACTTCCTCCTCCTTTCCTCCAGGTTTTATTGCTGAGCATGACATCATACGGCATGGGATATCCCTTTGGCCAATTGGGTTCAGCTGTCCCATCAATGTAATAGCTAGAACATCAGTATGTTACCAACACTGTTTGTATTGCAAATCCAAAACATCCCACTAGATCAGCTACTATGAAGACAATTAACTCCATCCCAGACAAAAGCAGTACAGAGTAGAATAAGAAGGTTTCAGCCTATCTATCTCCCCAACTAGGTGTCATGGCTGTTTCATGGGTGTGGAAGAGGAAGAAGCTTTGAGGAAGGTAAACAGGAAAAGGGGGCAGTAAAATACAAAAAAACACATGAAATTGATCAGTGAGGGCTCCTGCCAAAGGCCTCTTCACATTTCATAGAGCACGAGAGGGACCAGGACCTTTGTTTGTAACTTAATGCTTGAGAATCGTTAGGCTAAAGAAACATTTATTTGCCTTTGGATTTTTTCAAAAGGGTAATTAGGTATGTTCTCAGCACCTTTTATTGCATTGTTTTATATTATTTTGCTTGGGTTTGTTGGGTTTTGGGTTTGTTTTGTTTTTTTTTTTTTTTTAGGGAGGGGGTTGCAATGTCTGAGACTCAGGCCACTCTATAAAGAGATTCAGACAAATGCAGTACTCTTGCAGAACTGAATTCTCCCTTAATCCTCTAGCTAGAGAGTTACTTTCTTATATAAAATCAATTGCAACTTTTTTGAAAAACTGATTGACTCTTCCAAGTAATCATAAACTGAGTTACTCAGATTTACTTCATTTCAAGCCACATTCTTTTTTACAGTTGCAGTAGAAGATGAGAAACAAGGGAAAGGCAATATATATCAAGATGTAATGCATTGTTCACATGCAGTAGCTCATGGTACTCAGCAGTAGCATCTAAAAATAGGCTACAAAATGGGAAGAGATATAAATATATATATATATATATATCTCTTTAAAGTTTCAGCAAAAATTATTCTGCCATTTCAAACATTGAAGCTGGGGAAAAAAAAAGATGCACCTACATAATTTCAGGATTCAGACTAAACAAAAGCAGAGAACAGCTGGATGCTGAAGTGCTCATTTTTTGAGGGAAGTGAGAAGGAGAAGTGGCATGATGAGAAGATGTCATAGTAAGAGACTTCAGTGACTGGTGAATGAATACCAGGTTGGAGTTATGTTGGGTAAAGTGAGAAGGAGCTCATACTATACTGGCCTCAGTACAGCACAAATACAGGGAACGCTCAGTATCAGCAGTGCCCTGGTGCTTTGCTTTTCCTAAAGGGCTGCTGTTATTCCTTGGAGGATAAAACAGTTTATAGAAAGGAAATTATTCTGGGGAAATGCTACTTTAAAGCATCTGCTGTTCTCATAGCACATTGATGCAAATAACTGCTTGCTTTTTAACCGAGCAAAGGAATTTGGTGAATACATGATTACATAAGGTTTACAAAGTTATATTAAGATGTGAGATAGGAACTCAGTATGATCTACAAAAGAGCCTAAGAAGGGAATTTTAGAGGATTAGGCACCCACCCTGCTTAGGTCCTTTTGCAAGTGCTGTGAGATACCCTTATCAATCTCTGTATGCAGAAATCCCTTAGGAAACTCTCCAAGCTTTATTCATATCCCTTTAATGAAGTTTGAACTTTGAATTTCAAGTTCCAAGCACAGAAATGAATAATGAGTGGAATTTTCCCTTCACTTTTCAGCTCCTCTCTGAGCCTTCCCTTCCCCCTCTCAGCATCTTCAGTGAGACACAAGCACAGACAGAGCACAAAAGGCACTTTTTTTTTTTTTTTTTTTGTTTTTCTGGAGGAAAACAAGCAAAAGTGAGCCGTCAAGGCAGGATTGCATGTGTTCACTGATCTGACACATTTTGACTGATCTCTCCTCTTTGCCCCTTGTGCTCCTGTCTCAGCCTTCTCTCTTTGTCCTCAACTTTCATTGTGATCAACAGAAAGTTTCTTATCACACCCTAACTGTTATTTACAAATGGCAAGCTTGGAGTTTGGAAAGCTTAAACCTTCTCCCTAAAGTGTATGTTTCAATTGTGGAAAAAGCAGAGTCCTTAGAAAATTTCAGCAAAATTGTTTCTGCTGTTTGAAGGAATGAGTCAAAGGAAAGAAGCAGATTTCAAGTATTTTAAATCTAGGGAAGTAAATCTTCCACAGATTTAACGTAATTATGTCACTGCTTTAATGATGATTCTTTAACACCTTTATGCTCACCTCCACACCTCACTTAGAAGCAGTGTATTGTCCATTCTCCTTGTGCCTGATGAGCTGCAGTTTCAGCAGAATATGTTGCACAGAGCTTCTAGGTCCTTCTAGAACTCTCAGCCTAGCAAGAATGCTTCATACCAGATTTTGGAAGAATGGGCTGAATTTTTCCTGCAGTTGCTTCTTTTGGCTGGTAGGGACAGTTATGGAACTGAAAGCAGGGTGGCTGACACCCAGGCAGCCAAAAGGAGCAGAAAGGACAAGAACAAGCCTGTGAGTGGGAATATTATGTATGAGGAGCCTGGGGAATAGAGAACCACAGTTAGGGGAAGGGAACAGCACGGGAATGATCAGCAGACAAGGTTGGGGCAGAACAGTCCTCAGAACAGCAAATACAATGCCCTGAGCTGTACCATTGCCCTGGGATCCTGCAGCTTGCTCTCTTAGTCCCAACATGAATGGGACACAAGGGAAAGCATGGAGCCCACCTACCACAGCACCACAAGCACAGGGGGATGCATGCTGGTCCTTTGTCATCTCACACTCCTAAGGGTGAATCTACAGCCTCTCCTGGTCTGACGGCTCCTGGCAAATTACATATTAATTTCTCAGATATTGACAAGCTTACCTAAGTCTGTACGAGACCCAGACACAATCTTGTGCTGGGAGAGAATGGCAACAAAAAGCAATCTTGGTTTTATATTGCTGTGCAGAGGCAGTAAGCATTTAAAGAAATGCTCAGCCAGCAGTCTGAAACAGCAACAGCAAAACACTATATTTTTGTCAAAATTCAAACCACCTCAAGGAGTAAATTAACACTAACCAGTTCTGAGCTACTCACCCCATCATAAATGACAACACTGCCATATTTATTGTTTCAGTAATCTTCAATTGCTGGAACAAGAAGCCCTTAAAGGAAGCCAGACAATCTCAAGACGTGGTGGTTATAAGTGCATTACTTGTGCAGATGGGTAGTTCTTTGCCTGAACTATTTTTAAAGACCATAAGAATTACTCATCTATGTTTAACACTGTTAGAAAAAGTACCTGTCCAGTATATTTCAGACATCAAGTCAATAAAGGAAACTGGGGACCATGAGAAAGAACTGGGGACTATTTTGTGCTCAACCCTGTATTCCAGTCTAATACTTGATCCCACCTAGTTCGGTGATCAGTGAGAATAAATATTTCTTAGTTACACTTTGAAAACTACTTTTATGTTATAATCTCTTTATGAAAGTATCAACAGATAAGACAAGTAAGTTGTGGTTGCATTCATGATGGAAAGTGTAAAAAGAAGCCCTGAGCAACCACATCTTCAATGCCAGAATTGAGAATGAGGATTGATGTCCAAGTGTTCTGTCTGTGTGTGAACCTCAATAACTCTGCCCTCAACATGCACTGTTGACAAAAGAGGTGGTTTGGTCTTATTTTCCCAAGAAGCACATCCCTGCTTGAGAGCAGGTTTATTGGAAGAGAGTCATTACATCATGGGTAAAGCTAATACCACCAGGAAGCTAGAGTTACTGCAGGAAGAGCAAGTGCCTGCCTGGGTACCCCTTTCACCTTCACCTGAATGGAGGATCCTGATTCCTTCCAAGAAGCACATCAACTTAGAGTTCCTGATTTTCTTACCTATTATGGTTCATTACTATGACTACCAGTGAAGAAAGTGATCCGGGGCACTTTTTAATCAATACATATAATATTTGAGCTCTTTAGTGAGTGTAATGATTTTGGCTAGGATAGAGGTAATTTTCTTCATAGTATCTCATGTGGGGCTATGTTTCAGATTTCTGATGAAAAGTGTTGATAACACAGGGATGTTTCAGTTACTGTGGAGCAGTTTTTACACAGTGTCAAGGACTTTTCTGCTTCTCACACTACCCCACCAGTGAGTGGGATGGGAGTGCACAAGAAGCTGGGAGGGGGCACAGCTGGGACAGCTGACCCCAACTGACCAAAGGAATACTCTATACTATATGATGTCACACTCAGTATATAAAGCTGAGGGAAGAATAAGGAAGGAAGGACATTGGGAGTTATGGTGTTTGTCTTCCTGAGTAATCTTTACAAGTGATGAAGCCCTGCTTTCCTGGAAATGGCTAAAAATCTGTGTGCCAATGGCAAGTAGTGAATAAACTCCTTATATCGTTTTGTTTGTGTGTGCAGCTTTTGCTTTACCTGTTAAACTGTCTTTATTTCAACCCATAAGTTTCCTCACTTTGTCCCTTCCAGTTCTCTTCCCCATCCCAGTAGAGGGGAGCAAAGCAAGTGACCATGTGGTGCTCAGCTGTCTACTGGGGTTAACCTAACACAGTGAGTCAAGAAATCTTGAAAAATATTGGCTAGACATGAACAGTCAAAAAAAACTCAGGGAGATGTAACACACTAACCTGAACCTGATCTAGGTGGCTGAATTTTTCATACTTCTGACATAATGTAGTACAGACACTCCTTTGAACATGTTAAGGGAAGAAGATACAGATTCTTTTGAAACACCACAGCTCGCTCCTACCCCAAAATAAATATTTTTTTCAAACAAATTCTTCCATTTAATCCCAGTATCAGTTTTGGAATTTGGGATCCTATCCTCTGCTCCTTCATTTAGAAACTAGTAGGGCCTTAAGCGAGAAACCAATAGGCATGGATGCCATGTTGCAGTCCTGTATGAATTGTCCTACCTCTAGTAGGAGTTACCATGCCTATGACCTTTCTGTGAGAACATTCCTAGCATCTTTTATCCTAGACACATGGAAAATTGACATCTGACATCTCAAACTTTCTTTTAGATTTGGTTGAATCTGGCCATCGGGTTAAAACTTACAAGGGATTAGGGGATCCTGTCTAACAAACAGCCAGCGTGTCCACACAGTCAGATTTCCTACTGATTTCAGTACAAACTCAGTCTAAAAATAAAATAAATGTGTCATGATTTCTACCCATTCTCCTCATTCTAATTTAGAGAAACTATTTTTGGCAGGACACAGTTAGAAGCTATCATCACTAATATCCACGATCCCCAGGGTATCATTTAGAGAAAAGTGACTGAAAACATCTGTATTCAGCTTCCCTGGAGGCTCAGACTCCCATGTAAGTCAATACACAGCTCTCAGCCTATATGATCTTATTACTCAGTAACAGTTAACCAAAAAGCCAATCCATGGACCTAATGAGCCATGACTACTGTTCCAGATTGTGTGGAGAGAACAGACATGGAACAGGCACTTCTATTTTTATTTCCAAACTTCTTCCAGCTTAAGTGCATTTTGACTTACAAATAAAAATCAAATTTGGTTTACCATGGATGCAAAGGAAGGCCGTTGAACGAAGAAAACATTAGGAGTCAGAGACATCTAACCTCCTAGCAGTACTCCTCACAAAGAAATCAGTCTGTTCTCAGAAGATGATGAGCTTGGTTTAAAAAAAAAAAGCTTTTATGAAATTCTGGCCTTTCTGCCCACAGGGGGAACTCCATTCATGCCAAATTTCCTTCACAACAGTGTGCGCTAGAATTACTTGATTTAATCTTCTCCTTTTTCTTTTCAAATGAAGGCTGAGAATATCAAGTCTTTGCTGTTGATTCTGGCAGCTGGGACTTGGCCTATGAAAAACATCAACTATTATGTGACTCAACCATGTCACAGAACTTCACAGGAATATCAGTGCCACTCTTCCAGCCTGCTTTGTTCACCTAGTCATACCATTTTTTAAGGCATTCGGAAGATGTATTTTCTCCTTGTGCCTCCATTTACACTAAATCAGACCAGATCATGGACCAGACCATGCCATCCTGCATCCACACTTTATAGTTTAGTCATCAGGTTACCCCATGGCATGATTTTGGTCCATAATAACTAACATGGATGGTGCCTGTGCCTGCTTCACAGGACAGTGCAGCCTAACCACTAGGCTCAGGAGGTGGCAGAGGCTAGACTGGTACCAAAACAGAGTTTGGACAAGAGGGTTGGGAAGATGATTTAATCATATGCAAATAAGTTGTGTCACGCTACCTGCTCTCACAATCAGACTGAAACACATTTCATTACCAGTGAAGACAAAGCTCAGCAGCCTAAATATGAAAAGTGTTCAGGAAGGGACTATTAGCTTCACTAAAACTTTTGATTAGGCAATATTCAGATTCATTATTTCCTTAATAAAAAGATCTGTAAGTGTGTTCTCTATCTTGACAGAGAGCTGCCACTCCAAATCTTTGTTTTCATAGTCCTCTTGTATTGTGCAGGTCTTGAAAACTTTACAACATTATAATGCATAAGATCTTCCAAGATTTTAAAAATGTATTATTACTGTCTCTCTCATTCCCTCTCAGTCTCTCTCTCTCTCGCCTCACCTGTGCAGTTAACCAGATGGTAACTAAGGCAACCTGGATTTATAGTGGGATGTGCAGACCATAAAATGTTTTATAACTCTTTAACTCATAATATTTCCGTAAGAATATGTGGCGTAAACAAAACAGGAGTATAAGAGCCACTCATGAATAATACAGGTGTCTTAAGCTTTGCCATGAAGCCTTTCATGGGTTAAATGGAAATTCCAAATCTCCCTCCAGTCACAGAATTCCCAACTCCCATCTCCCATCTCTAGAGACTGCCTAGATGGCATGTTTGGTAACAACACCTCATTTTGCCTTCAAACCATGCGTTAATCTCTAGCCAGTTTATTTCCAACAGTCTAATTTAACAAAGTCAACAAATGTCCTTGGAGGAATCAAATCTGCTTGCCATAAAAATTAAACGCCATAAAACTTGGGATTTCATCCCACTCTTACCTACCTAGTTACTGGACAAGACTTTCCCCAACAGCCTGTTTGAAGTCTGATGTCTTGCATAGCAGTAACACTAGGAAATAGAGGTGGGGTCTACAGGAGATGAGGAAGCTATCCCTGCATGGATTTATATAGTGGTGGAAAATATGGATAAAATGGGTCTCACAAGCAGAGGATATCATTCCCATGTCCTAAGACATTGAAGTATATACCCCGTTAACACCACAAGGTCAGTGCCCAAAGTAAAGGAAGACAAATACATTTCGAAGCCATGCAAGGCAACAAAACTCACTCTGTTCCTCTCCTCCTCACTGCAGCTTCTTGGAGACCTGTTTCAATATGTCTTATTACCACAACCAGAGGAGCAGAAACAAAGCACATACTTCCCATTATGTGTCTGGACAGTAACAGCCTAGAACAAGAAACTCTTGTCTTCTTTTCATATTACAAAAAAAAAAAAAAAAAAAAAAAAAAAAAAAAACCACCTCAGAATTAGGCAAAGAGCTGCCTAGGAAAGTTTATTCAAGGTTGTCTAGATTTGGAGAAGGGTAGTGCTTTATAGAAAAATATTGCAATGTACTCACAAGCCAATCCAGTGTCTCTCTGAAGCCTAGGCACTCACTGAGCTGAACTCAGTAGTGTCTGCAGGTGACTGCACTCAATAATGTGATGGGACCCTGATGTCCTGCTGAGCTGATCCTCACTCAGTCTGAGGCTGCCTGGACGCAGAAAGGCACAGATTCAACCCGAATCTCCAGATCCACCTCAGTCATTCTTTACCTGCCTGCTCCTGCCTCATATGCCTTCCCCTCTGTTTCATATTTGCAGGGTCTTTATAATCAAACATATCTGCTGTTGCCTTCCAATGCTAAACATCACTTTCTATTCACAATACCGGTTTTGCATCTCCTTGCCCTAGAACAATACTTTTGAGAACTCTCATCTGTGCAGTGTTAAGTCATGGCTGTGTAGACAGACTTAGCCACAATTTATCTGCTGCCCTTCCAGAATCTTCCTAGGCTCGCTGTTATCACAGGAGCTTGTATGCCAGCAAGTGCCAGTTACCAGCAACACCACATCAGGAACATTTTTCCTCACAGGGACACCTAGTGACAGCAAGAGCTGGCACAGAGCATCAGGGCACCAGCACACAGAGGTCATCTTCCAAATGCTTGTCCTAACAACAGTTCATTGTATGGAGCTCTGTATGACTCCCATTAATGGATGAAAACACCATTTTGCAGAAAATACTGAAAAAAGCCTGTAATAGAGAACCCTCCTCTTTTGATGAGTGTGACAATACCTTTTCTATTCAAAAAACCCTTGGCTGAAGTTTGTTTGCAGAGACACTTGAGCTGGATAAGACTTTGAACTCTGAGACATCAATGTCACCAATGGTTTGATGACGAAGGCTGCTTCTGTGATGCTCTGTGAACCAGGGAAATAAAACTCCTGGGATCAGGCATAGAAACGAAGCTGTAGAGGTTGCTTGAGAAATGGAGCAGTCAGTGGTGTAATGACTTGAAAGCTAGGGGATCGTGCAAGCAATGATGTCTGTGCTACACACAAGGAATTCAATCCCTTCTCCTAAATAAGGGCCCTTGACAGATTATAACACTACATTCTGGACAGAGAGATATTGTGTGTCTGATACCTAGACTTTTATTGAAGTCCAGGATTATGAACTGTAAATCATTTAGTCCACTTTAGATAAGTATCACTTTCAAATCGGATTATAATTTGCAAAGGCACAACATGTTCAGGGCAAAACTGTGTCAGACACCAAGATAAGGATGCCAGGAGGCCCTGCTGCATGGTAGCTTTGCAGACGAGGAATCAGACTATTGGGAACTTTGTAGTAACACATGCACTGACAAAAGAGACCTTTTTAAATTCAGTTTGAGACAAAGGTGATTTATCAGACATTGCAAGGCAATTGCCACAAACTGGGGAAGACTGTGCAACATGCAGCTGTTTCTGGTTGCTTGTGGTGCTTTGGCACACGTATGTGTTATTAATGCTGCTGTTGTTAAGTCTTACCTTCCTTTGTGTTGTGTGAAAAGCTATGGCATTCACCACTGTGCCAGTGACCATCCTTTGAATGTATTTTTATTTCCCATTTTCCCACGTGATGCATTTGTCTATGTCCAACAAAACAAACAAACAGAAGAGCTGCCAGCTCTGACTCAGAGGGGTGCTGGATGCCACAGGCAGCTTCCCAGAGGAAGGGAGTGCGAAGGTTTCTCTAGCACAGCATGCAGACAGTCTCAGGCATGCTTTGCCAGCTTCACAGAAAATCTGGAATTTAAATGAAGGAAACGCAGGTCTCCCTCCTGCCCCTGCTCTCTAAGAGACGTCGATGGAGTGAGTCAGTGATGAGCTGCTGTTGCTGCGTCATCACTGCAATCATTGGGGAGACGCCCGAGTCACAGGCAGAAGCTTAAGCCATTGAGTTACTCCTCAACAGAGTGCTGAGGCGGGCAGGGGAGGATGACATCCAGCAGTGGGCTGAGAAGCAATTCCCTAGTAGGATTAAGCTGCTTTGAGGAAGAGGCCTCCTCTTCCCCTGGAGTCCCTTCCTTGCCAAGATTTGCATTGACCTGCAAGAAGTTAAAGTCATCCACAGCCTCGTAAGAAAGGAGGGTTTTGGCTACGGTGTTTTAGCCTTTTATATCATTGAAAAAAAGGATGAAAGTGCACAGACTCACAACTGTGGTTCAGTTTTATGTCCAGCTAGGTGTGTGGACACAGGAAGATATTGGAAGTTTGGGATCCAGTTATTTGCTCTGACAGAGCTTTGAGTGAATTGGTTATATCACAGACACCCAGTTTTTCCTCCTATCCATGCACGCACTTCAAGCCATTTCCTAGGCATCATCAATATACTGAAAACCACTGATCAGACCTCACTTAACCTATGTATCTTGGGAACATATGTTTCCTCCAGAGATGTGCTCAAAAAAATCCCAGTATTTGTACACCACCTCAGCAGATAAGACATTTGTAGAGCTAGTCCAAAACAAGACTATGGAGCAGGTGTCTGAGACCAGATTTGTTCTGCTTATCTTATCAGTAGGTTTGAATTCTGGGTATGGCATTTTTGTTTTGAAAGTCTTACAGTTCAGGAACACTGGTGAATGTTTAGGGGATTGTGATACATGGGAAAAGACAGAGAAGAGGAACATATTGTTGGCATCATCTGTATCTTTCTAAACTACACACAGTTATTCTGTGGAGCAGGAGACTTCAAGTGATCTCTTGTATTCCTAAAAGGAAATGCTCAAGGGATTATTATCTGACTGAGTTTTTTATTTATTTGAACCTGGATTGTTTCTCCTTGACCTGAGTTGTGTATTCTATTTTACTCTGGCAACTGCACTTAACTATTGAATTTTTTAAGGTTCCACTATCTCTCTTGATTTATGAGATGAGAGTGACAAAACTGACTAATCACTGTGCATCAGTGTATGACATCAGACTTTCAAAAAGGTCAGGGAGGAGCTGCCATGAGAGTCATGGTACGCTAAGAATAATTTTGACATGAAAGCTGAGTTTTTATTAGCCAACGCCACTCACAGCAGGATGAATTCCTGCCTATATCTGAAAAGGGTGGGTATCATGTCCTTCTGCTGCACCAGCAAGAAGATCACGGTTCAGAAGCACAGATTCACTGTACTCAGTGTTTCTTCCTACTCTCCCTGAATAAAAAAACCTCCTGTTTCAATTCATTGTCTAAAGCCATTTTCTTCTATATGGGCATCACTGTCCTGAAGTTTCCTGGGCCATCATAACTGGAGAAGAAGACATAACTGGGCCTGATGTGGCCCAGTCTTCCCCTTCATGTACGGGAAGCAATAATCCTTAGGGTAGTGTGAGGATTCGTCAACTCATGTTTACATAGTAAAAAAAAAAAAAAGTATTCATTATTAAGTCAAGCTGTCACTGAAGGGAACAAAAGGACTTGGCTTTCTGAATAATAGGGCAAGCACTTCTTGGAAGACACCCACAGCCTATTTGACAGATGCGCAGTGTGACATGGCATGTAGGAAACTGCAACCATGTTTTCCTCTAAGTCACATAACTAATTCAACTCATGAATTGGCTTAATCTTCACCAAATAGTGTGGTGCTTTGGAAGGAATACTGCAAAGCTTTGTGAATAGATGAAGCTCTGAAGACAATGATTTGCTGATGAAAACTAGGAAGACAACATCACTAGTAATCAAATAGTATTTTTCTTTCAGCAGATTTTTTTTTGTGTGTTAAAAATTCATGAAGAATTTTTGAGATTTTGAGATGCACAGAGAAGTGAGCATTTCTCTTTTATGAACAATTATTGTATCAACAATATAGAAGCATGAAAACTCCAAATAAAATTAGGACTCCACTGAATAAGTTAATAAGCAGTAAAGTAAAATACAGACCCTGTTCAGTAAGGAAGGTCAATGTCTTCTACTCTGTAGCTGAGAGTAGGGAGCAGAGAGCTCTAGGTTTCCATTTGCTTCACAGATGCTTGGTAACTTCACTGGTGGATGTAACCCTGTCATGACCAAGAATATGCCATTAGGTTAAAAGATTGTTTTCTAAAGACCATTCTAAGTAATAGAAAGAACTGGGACTAAGTCATACTAGTAGCTACCCTTTCTGCCCAGTTCTGAGGTTATCTCCTTTAAACAGAAAACAGTAAGTGTCAGGGACCAGACAAGGCCTTGACCTCACTGTTCTATGTATACATCATACCTCAACACAACAGTTGACACAGAATACTACAAGGGTCCATGTTTTACAAAACAGGAGTGTATTTCAACTTGGAAACACAGGGAGCAACCAGGTATCCAGTGATATATCATAATTTCTGCTCTGAAAATTGTAAATAAAATTCAGAGATGCATTGCACATCCATGTGAATGTGGCCATGGTCACAATATGGACTCTAATAACATGCTTGTAATTGTTTATAGCCCAACATATCCTCTCCCACTAGTCTATTTATCTTCACACATATACCCAACCCCCCATCTTCACCGTCCATTTTAAAGGCACCCTTTCAGCACACACCAAAATTACCCACAGGGTCAGCAAATGTAAAGAACACCAGCTCCAAAGTGACTCCCCAGGGAACTCCTGAATGGATGAACTGCAGCTCTCCAAGGTCAGATGGTACCAGGACGTCGGTGTGATTATTCTTAATCTTGCCAGGGAAGTTATAAGGCTCAGGAAGAGTGAAGGAAATGTCTTCATTATTATTATTCCTTGTTGCTTTTTTCATTAGCCCTACTAGGTATGCCATATCACCTGTATTAGTAATAGCAGTAACAATAACAATAGTAACAAAATCATTATTCTTAGGAGCCATAATCATGATTTCAGCTTTATTCTTATCTGAAAAGTAAATCTCTTAAAACATCTCAACTTAGTCGCACTGGTAAAAACAGTTAAATCTGAGGAGAGGGGCTTGCTGGTGATGCTTGTCTGCTTGAAACTAGTATGGCATCTGTAGCACATTTCTCATAGGTACCAAGACAATATCAGATGGCAACAGCACTTAGTCATAGCTAACCTAGGCAACATCAGAGATGAAAAAACAAAGTGCACTCAAAGGAGTAAGGAAGGAGCACAAGGAGATCCTCATTCAAAGTGTACAGGCTCTGCTCAGATTTACTGTCACCAGTTAACTGGTTCTGTAAGGCAACCACTTATGTGTAACTGATAGGTAGTAAAAAGAATTATTTGATGATTATCCCATTGCCTTTCCATTACTGGCCTGACCTGATAAGAAGCAGCTCCCCTATCCATCACAGCTGTGACCATTCTAACTGAACTCATTTTTCAGACCACTATCAGCCAGCCTTAGCTATTTTTACTCCTAGATTTATGGGGCAAATTCATCCCCTAAATTCAATTTTCTTTGATGAAAGCTTTTCAGAGATTTTTTTTTTTTTTTTTTCATCCTTTATCCATTGTCTGTGAGTTATGCTTTACCTTCTCTGTCCCAGGTGTAAGTCCTGGAAGGTTATCTGCACCTGCAGGGAGATTGCATTGCCTTCCTATATTTCTTTTTAACTACTGAAGATATTATTTTCAGAAATAATGTTTTTATTCAAATCTCACAGTAAGCTTCAGGAAGACTTAAAACAAGGTAGAATCTATGTTTGTGTATGTAGGTGTTTTTTTCCTCCTGCCCAATAGACCGTGGATCAGCTGGTGATCAGTGAGTTTCTGTAGAAGTGAGGGCATCAGTCAGTTACACGCTGAAGGACACTCACCATTCACTTTCACTACTGCTTCAATTATCCATTAATACCTGCAGCAGACCTGGATGCTGCTATCTCAGTCAGGTACTTTGCATCAGTTTGAACAGCAGACTAAGAGTGCAAGTGAAAAAAAAAAAAAATAACTTCCATAGAAGGAAAGGGAGTCCTAAGGAAAAAAAAAAATTAAATTCCCCAATAACTCAAACACCTACTCAGTCAGAAATGTCCTGCTTCCCCTGTCAGCCCTAAGCAGGGATGTTGCTGCAAGCCCATTTCACAGAGCTGAGTTTGGCTCTTTTGGGGAGATTTAGCCACCTCCTATTGCAAAAGCTGCATATCTACCTTGCAGAAGGGAGTTAAAGAAGTTGCAAATGCACAGGTCTGAGGGAGAGACATGGTACTGCTGACTCCTTGGACAATCTGTACTGCATTTAAAGAACTAGACCATGTCCTGGCTGTGTAAAAATTACTTTTGAGGCAGAAAGCCCAGCCCTGCCCAGAAAACACACACTGAGGGAGAAAAATCCAATATAGTCCAGACTTCTGCATCCCCAGACACCTAAAATCTGGCTTTGGATGTGAGGTCTTGGCTTTTGCTCATCCTTGCTTACACTGCTGTTTGAATTATTAGACTGTTTCTTTAATGATTTTGAGTTTCGCATTTCACTCCTCTCAGGCATCTAAACCTCATCTGTTCGGGTAGGTTGACAAGGCAAGCATTGAAGGTCAAACACCTCTCCAAACCTTCTTGGCACCGCATAACAAGGCAGGGAAACTGAAAAGGGATACTATCCAATACTGCCAACCCTGGCATTCAAACGTCTGGAGCCAGACCTGACCCCAGGGAACAGACTGCTGAATCTCCTCTGCCATTTGCATGGGTGCAAATGAATTGAGACAAAGGGCCAGATGAAAAAGTGTTAGTCCTTGTAGAGACTAAATCATGTCAGACCTAGAATTTGTGACTTGGGAGTTTCCTGACATCAAGGTATGCCTCTTTCCAGTGAATCTGCAGCTACTATTTAGGATGGATGGAGACCCTTTGCTCAGCAGTGCTGGGTTATGTACAAGGGAACGCAAGCATTGATCAAGGCCCAGGAGACCTGGCTTTGTCTTCTGCTTTCAGCAGAGTACGGACATTCAAAGCCAAAAGCCCAGGATCCCGTGTGGTTTCAGGGGATGCCTGCAAGGGAGAGTTTTAGTCCCTCAACTCTGAGTTTTCAACTCATTTATTTTTTCTATCCTTTTTCTGCAAAGCGGTAGTTTTTGTCTTGATTTTAAACATCACAGCTGTGTTTAAGGGACCAAACCTAAGAAGAACCCCAAAGAGTAGTAGTTTTCTGCAGTAACTAGGTCACTCCTACTTTCATAGCAGTTCTGAATTCCTGTTTATGAACCTTGTACTCCAGCCCTGAGTAGTGATCACATGGCAGAAGAGTAATGCACTGACCCGCCATCCCAAGGAATCATTTGTTATACCACAGCATTATAACACACTGTTGTGCTGAAACATGTAATCCCCCACCCCCAAATACCACCCATACCAAGATCTGACCACAAGACAGACCTGATTTAAAACATCTACTTATATGCTGATTAACCTCCTCCACTCAGCAGTAATTCGGTGAGGAAAGCAGTGACTTTGAAAGCAGCTGGGCTGTATAAATGGGGACAAGAACAGGACCCATCTTGCTACGGGAAGCAGATAAGTGTTAATTGATACCGCACACTAAAAGAGGCTTGAGATAAAGACTTCGCAGGATAAATGGTGCCTCCTCTTCCCTCACAAGGTGCTTCCAGTTCTCTGTTTGATGCCAGTCCTCCTTGGTCATCCTACTGTATCTTTCTCTCCAGATTCTTCTCACTGCTCCTTCTGGTCTTCTCACTGCTGTTTTCTTATACTGCACCCTTCTCTATGTCTGATATGGGCTGTACATCTGTGTGTCTGCCTTGTGACATCCACTGAGAACTTCACTACATGTTACTCTTTAGGAAACAGCAGTTGGATTTCTGGCTTGGGTTTGTGTTTAGAACCAGGACACTCCTCTGCCAGGTGCTGCATGAAGGGCTTCTCTCTCTTGTTCTGTTTCCTTCCATCCCACCAGTGCACAGCAAGGCTGGGTTGTCCACCAAGGAGTTCCCTGACAGTGTCTCCCCATGGGAAGGGCCCCCCTCAGCTGCCCTGGCACTGAGCTGGCCTCCACCGTGGCAGACAGATCTCCCAGTAAGGAGATGCTCTCTGGGCCCTGGTACATCCCTGCCTTATGTGCTCTGTTTCCCTGGGGGATATTACTCACGTGAATTAATCTCTCTGCCAGGACATTTGGCTTGCTACAGGAATAGTTCGCTGCACATCCCCTGAGGACCATGGGAATTGGTTTTACTATTCTGCAGTGGTGTGGACCTTTGCTAGGATAATCCTCTGCATTACACTGATCTGTTTCTCATTGAATAGGCTTTGATTGATTAAGGATGTAACTGTTTCTCACACTACCACTAACCTTCTTAACCTTGGCATCAAGAAAAGTATCGAGACACTCAGGGAGAGATCTAAAAATCCAACAACATATAGCTCCATAGCCAAGCCCATTAAGCCCAGCTACTTTTTTTTTTTTTTTTTTTACTGGTAACAATATCTGCTACAAAACTGCTTTATGAAAAAAAAAAAAAACAGGACTATCACTGTGACATGTGCTGCACTCACTGATGTTGATTCTCAGGCAAACTGAAATAAATGAACTGTAGCCTCCCCAAACCCAGACTATTAATGGGCTAGACCTGTAATTCAAGCAGCTGAGCTCTGGGACAAGCAATTCTTCCAGGTAGAGGATCATCTCAGGACACAGTCTTAGTGGAATGAGTCTGTTCCTGACCTATCAGACTGTTGCTTATATCTCTGCAGTGCTACCTTAGAGCCCTTGCAAACTCAATAATCTCAGCAAAAAGTTCCTGGGTCTACTGCACATCAAAGTCCTTCTGGCTTAACAGCGGCCATGAGAAGATTCTCCTTACACCCAAGTACCATACTGCCAGGCATCCTGTGGAGTATGAGAGGACATACATTCCCATTTTCTTGGGATTTTCCAGGAATTGAGTGCTGTTGGAGTATCTCAGCTACTTCATTTTAAGGACTGTCAGGCCAAAAAGCTGAAAAGACTTGGTATTAGTCCATTATCTCTAAATCACTTTCTTTCAATCTGTGCTAAGATAAGAGCAAATAGTAGTAATACCAGATAGAGTACATGGTGTAGGAATAGATAATACAGTTCACAGAGACATTTCTATAAATATGCTACTTTCTAGTCTAGCAGGTTTCAAAGTTTCTTTCACACTCTGATTCAGCTAATAAGCTCAGCCTTCTCATTCAAGGACTTGCACAACCCATTCACCATCTGGCTGCCTCACAAAAGGCAACCCGTGCATAGAGCCCTTCGGTCTTTTATAATTTAAGTTTGCGGTTTCTTCAAATTCAAAGATTTCCTACTCAATCAAGAAGAGTGTTGCAGCATCCTATCCCTACATGATGGCCTGGCCCCACTAACATTCAAAAGAGTAATGTCTTATGGATATAGCCTAGTGCAATTTCTGTTTGCCTAGATGGTCAATAAAGATATTCAATGAATATTCCTGTGGTCAGAGGATATATTATTAAGTCACTGTAAAAGAAAACTGATCTTCCTCCCTGAAACAGCTATAGTCAAATCCAGAGTGAAGCCTCGTTATTAATCTTCAAATTCCACAGAGCCATATAAATTGGCAACCACATTTTATCCAGCTAAATAAATGGTACTGATGTGTGTGGCCTACTGTTGGATTTGGGTCAAAACTATACTATGATGTTAAGGAATCTGTGATTAAATAATTTGTGAATTACTGTTTTGAGAGAAACATCAGCAGAACTATGCTAGTCCCACCCTACTACTAATCACACAGCACTCCAGTTGGTGAGTTTCTTTATGGCAAATATGAGAACGTCATTAGAAAAAAATGGGTCTAAAGAGAGTCTCAGCCCTGGAGTCTAACCAGACAGAGACATTCAATTCTTTGAACACTGAGTGTAGAGAAGCCCATTACTGGCTCTATGGGCATTACTCCTTTGGCACATAATTTGGCAATGGATACCTTATTATATCTCACTTCATTTAAAGAGTCTTTACTCTCTGAGGTCTTGGACTTGACTGTCCTTTCTCAGTTTCAAAATCTCATTTGTTTAATTTGTCAATAGGATTGCATATCAGCTAAAAGAATTGACCACAAACTCTCTGGATGACCTGTTCCAGAGTCTGCCCCCTCCCAAACTCCCCCTTTCCAATAGAAATGTTTTTATCTTATGTTTAAATGGAATTTCCTCTATTTCAATTTGTCATTTCCTTTTGTCCTGTCACTGTACAGCATTGAGGACATCTTGGACATCACAAGATGGTTCCATCTTCTTTACTTCATCCTGTCAGATATTTATACACATCAATAAGATCCCCCTGAAACTTCTCTTCTTGAGGCTGAATAGTCCCATCTCTCTCAGCCTCTCCTTGTACTTCAGACAGTCTAATACCTGGACCATCTTTGTAGCCCTTCACTGGACTCCCTTCAGTATGCCCATGTCTCCCTTATACTGAGGAGCCAAGAACCAGACACAGAACTCCTGATGGGTCTCACAAGCACTGAATAGAGGTGAAGGATCACCTATCTTGATCTGTTGGCAACACTCTGCTTAATACAGCCCAGGAGGCTGTTGGCCTTTTTTTGCTACAAGGGCACATTGCCAGCTCATGTGCAACTTGTCCACCAGGACCTCTATGTCTTTTTCTGCAAACCTGCTTTCCAGACACTTGCTCTCCAGCCTTTAGTGGTGCCTGAGGTTATTCCTTCCCAGGGGTAGGACTTGGTATTTGCCTTTGCTGAACTGAAGTTCTGTCAGTCCATTTTTCCAACCTGTTGGAGTCCCTCTGAAAGTCAGCACAACCCTCCGGTCTCTCAAATATCCCTCCCAGTTTTGTATTATGTACATGACATAGTACACCCAGAAATGTCACACAGGACATCTCAGTTTTGCTTTTAGCGCCAGAAGAGTGAAAATTAGGTAGCACGGAAAGTAACTTCAGGAGTCTAAGTTCCTTATTAGTTCTGGATCTGAGAACTGTTCTCCCTGTCATATCTCATTATCTTCCACTGCTCTCTGAAAAGACCATATTTAAATATCACAGCCCTGGTGCATACACTTTATTTCAGCCTCCTTGAATGTTAATATTATTAGTATTGATTTTTGAAATTCTGCAGCAGAGATGGCAAAGGGGTCTCTGCCTCATGCTCTATGCACAACACTCCACTCACACGTCATTGCTTTCGCAAATATGAAAGCTCCATCCCAGATCTCCACATGCCATAAAAATCTGCTAACAATGAACCTCGAAAACAAACTACCTTATAGCTCATGTCTTTTTTTAACTATTTGCTTCATTTTGTATTTGTCTCATTGGCTTGACTTTGCTGATTGAGGTTAATATCTGCAAGGAGGCAGTGAGATTCTGCTTCTTCCCTTATAGCTGATCAGAGTAAGACAGCATGAGTGCAGATGAGCACTTTTGTGAATCTAGGGCATATTTCTCTACCTCCTGTGCCCTTTGCAGGAGCTCCACTAGAATGACCTCAATTAGGAATTCTTACTTGCAGCAGCTTCAAGCCATCCGTTGCTACAGAAGTGCTTGTTGAAAGCATATATTTTCCTAAGTAGTTACTGAACAGTCAGTGCTGTCTGGTGTTTGGGGTATTCCTGGAGGGTGGTCGGTGTTCAAACAAGACCTGTCTAGCCTAACACTTTCTGTCATGCTTTGTGTTAAGACACACTCGCCTCAAGATCTGGCCAGCTCCCAGCAGATGTTCAATTGAATCTACAGATGTCTTTTCTGGAGTCAGAACAAGACTCATGCTCTTTCTAAATTTCTTCTCAACAATTAAAGTGGTTTAAACCAAATGATTTGCAGAACTCGGACACTCCCAGTGTCATGGATCACTGCCCACCTCATAAGCTGTGGTTTCTTTAGTACTACAGAAGAAGGTGTTGTTCCTGTATTAGTAGATGGGACTGTGCCAACTGGGTTTCTGTCTCACTTTTCTGATGGGTTATTCTGCAGGCCAAGAATCTTTTGCGCTCCCAGAGCATTAAACCTATGGGGATCCTTTAGCTCTTCATGTGATGGGCTAAAAGGTTAGTAGGTCCAGAGAGCCCAGCTAGTGCATCTCTCTCTGGGAATGTAGGCTCAGATTATACTTCAACTATTCACTATAATCAATGCCATTGCTTGTTTTAGGATCCCCTTTCAACAGAGAGCGTTCACAGCCCTCTACATCAATCCTTAGACAGAACCACCGGGAAGGTGGTATGCATCACAACCAGCTTTCTTCCAGGATTAACTACAGAAGCAAACAATCTCAGTGATCTGTCACTGTTCAAAGCACAAACCAGTGGCTATTTCACAAGGGACTAATGGGGGAGGCACTGCACAAGACCTCTGTTAACAGAAGCAATCACAGAATGACAGATGGAAGTGCTGGTAAAAAGGGGAAACGAGAAATACTGGCAGTGTGACCACGCGAGAAACAAGGAGAGATGTGGTGTTGTACTGGTTGCAAAGAGGTTATAAACTGAGCAAAGACACTGCTGCCTTCTGTGTTTGGAGAAACGGTACATTGTACATGCATTAGAAACATTCAGACCGTGTTAGAGAAGCATATTTAGTCTACAATCAATCAGCAATAAATATATAAAAAAATAAGACTGAATATAATTATAAAAACATGGAAGTAATAAATTAAGTACAGTAGGAACAAGAACAGAGGGATAGGAATACACTAGACATCCTGGGCTCAGTACCAGGACAGTCTTTGACTTACAGAACCCAGAAACTCAGCTACTCTTCCGTTTTGTATCCAGTTCAGAGTTATTACAGAAGCTGGCCTATCACTAAAGGTGAATTTGTAGGAGCTGAGTAAGGTCTGATCCACTGACTTTACAATGAGTAAAGAGCTACAGATGCCTTTACAAAGTGCTGTGGAGATTTTCATTCATTCATTTGCCTCCATGTTAACAGCACACAGTGTTACTGAAATCTTGACCACTTGCAATCTTGACCAAACTTGGAATTGGGAAAAAACAGATATTCATAGAATTGACCCATTTAAAAAATAAGCTTCAGGTTTACCACATACAGACGGGGAAGAAAAGAGATCTCATTTTTTTCCCAAGTCACAGGCAGTGTCCTCTTCATATCCTCTACCTTGCTGAAGGATCCTAAGCTTTTGCAAGTGCTGCTGGGGCAAACATACACCTCATAGAACAAAACCTGTAATTAGGGAGAAGATTGGTCTTACCTATAGGAGCTGATCTGTGATTGAGAAAAGTGTGAGTGTGTTTTCCAGCTGTGTGATCAGCATGCATCCTTCAGAAATGTCATGTAATTTGTCAGTTTGTAAAATAATTAATCTAATATACTCTTTTTTATCTCCATTTTGTATTTTTCCCCATCTAGATTTTAATAAGGAGATACCTTTTCATTTAAAGGGTTAGGACTTTGATGCATACTACTACTAGTACTACTAATAACAACAACAACAGATTACTATGTATATTTCCACCGTTATTAGAGAAGGTAATCCAATGCCTGATAAATTTCAGGTCCTCTGATTCTTTTAAGATATTCCACACCCTTCCCTGAATCAATAAGTCTGTACGAATCATATTCCCTTGCCTCCTGTTTCAGGCAGGAGGCTGGACTAGATGATCTCCTGACGTCCCTTGCAAAGTGAATTATCATATGATCCTGTATATTGTTGCAATTGGCTAATGATACTTGGGCTACACATTTTATCTGAAGAGGTGTCTTGCTGTCTGGCTGCTGTGGTGTCAAAGGTCTCCAATTACTGAAGCAAATAGCAAATACAGAGCTCAGTCAAATGTAATGTGTCAGCCAAGGGCAATACTAAAACTGAGGAGAAAGGAACAGTGGGGAAATTTAGCTTACTTATTTGCTGTAAGCAAAATCTATGAAATTGCAGAATGATCTGCAAAAGGACGCAACAAAAGGAGAATCATTTCAGTTATCTTAAATACAGACTAGGCTGAATATACAGTGCAAGAGCAAAAAGGAGGCTTCTTGAAGTGCCTGCAACAGGGAATCATAAAATAACAAAATAATTTCACTTGGAAGCAGAACTTGATAATCTAACCTCTGAATAAAGCAGAGCCAACTTCAAAGTTGTATCAAGCTGCTAAAGAGCTTTTCCAGTCAGGCTTTGATTATTTCAAGGTTAGTACTGGGGCAACCTGTTCCAGGGTTTGACCATTCTCATTGTGATTAATTTTTCCCTGGTACCCAATGGGAATTTCACTTGCTGCAGCTTGTGTCTGTTGCTGCACAGCTCCAACTAGAGTCTGGCTCCATCTTCTTCATAACCACCCATATAATGTAGGAATGGTCCCATCTTTTTAGTGCTGATATAGCTCCACTGAAAATCAGTTGAGTTGCACTGAGCTAAAACAAAGTAAAAAATCTAGCTCATCCTTCTGTGGATTCACAGAATGTTGAAACTTGCTCATCCTCGGTGTAATAATTCTTCAATGTCCCTGTGTCATTTCCCGACTTGCTTTTCTTTACGCATGGATCTCAGCATTGCCTTTCATGATGCAGAGAAAAAGAACTATTTAATACCTCATATCCCAGCATCTACTCTTGGTACCTCACTGGGATATTGCCATGGAAACAGGGAAAGTTTGAAATAAAAACGAATACGCTTGCTTTTCTTATTTTTCAGTAGGGACTTGAAAATTTACTGTGGTATAAAACAAGCCGTGTACCATCTGCTTATTGAAAATTGAATGCAAATGTTTCTTTTCTTTCTTCTGCAGCTCTAAATCACTGCCATGGCGTATGCCCTCAGAAATATCCATAGAGGTGGTGCATGAGTTCATGTAGCTTCCTGTCCAGAAGTTAAGTAGATGAGAAAAATCCTTGTCCTTCAGCCATGGATGGCACAGATAAAAGAACAGGCTGAACCAAAACAGAAGGTGATATGTACTGGAGACAAACAGAGACGTGAAATCAGCTGCTAGAAGAGAATCTAGGCTGTATAAGACACAACAACATCCCAGCTGTTTTGGGAAAGGTGATTTTTTTGTATAGGATAGGGGTGTGTAGGAGAGTCTTCATAAACACACCAGCATTATATTTTTCCTCTGTGGTCACTTTCTCTGTGAATCAATTGAGTCAAGCACTGCTGGACTGGAAAGTTGAGTCTTCTGTTTGCAGAGGCAGGAGTATGAGCTTCCCAGCGGATGTGACTGATTTATTCAGACTGCTTTCTAATAAGGGGCACCAGAGCTTGGTTTTTGATAAAGTCGGTGGAGATAAGTAGTTACAACATCTAAGTCAGCTATCTGAAGGAGGCAAAAGGTCTGTGTATAACATCGTTTCTCCCCACTGCCTGTTGAGGTCTGTAAAGGATCTCAGTCTCTCTTCAAGTTATATGCCACAGTAGAGATCTAAGTCCATCTTAGGAGGTAGCTAGAAGGAAAATAATTTCTCTTCACATCTTTGATCTCTCTCATTGCATTGAGATACCCAATAAGGAAAACTTTTGGCATCATTCTGAACACTGCTTTTATGAGCTAGACACTTGCCTGTCAACAACCTGTCTCTCCGAGATGGGGTATAGCTCTCTGCACTAGTATCAGTGTTGTGGTACACAGGGAAATTCCCCCCTGGCTTGAAGGGATAGTCCAGAGTCACCACTGAGCTTCTGGAAGCTTCCCAGGGGACAGGCAAGATGTAGCAACACCGATGAGTGCAGTTGTTTCTTTGTGCCTGATTTCCCAAGCCCTTTCCCAAATCAGTGGTCAAAGAGTTTATGTCTCTTTATGAATTTCCACAGAGTCAGGTTGTCCAGGAGAGGCTGACTTGGAACAGTCCTAAGGTACAGGGTCACCTCTTCCTCTAGAAGCAGAGGGAACAATCTGTCTTGCACTCTGCTTAACATATAACACTGCTTCACAGGCAACTCACAGGGCTGAAACCATTGCAGGGCCATCTGTCTCCAGCATGACTTCACCTTTACCTCAGCTGTTACAGAAGAGAGGTGTTCAGGTAGCAGTTGCAACCAGATTGTGTTTTCTGTTGCTGTTTCTCTGGTAATCAGACAACAACACTAATAATCATGTCCTTACAACCCTGGCTTCTGCTTATCACAGCCTTCTTCAAGAATGAAAGCACACTGTGCCCTGTTCACTCAGCCATCCGTCACTTCGCTGTCCTGAATGATTAATGTCTACCTACTAGAGCCTGCACACAGCTCTCCCTGGGAGGCAGTGAAGCTGCATATACGATGTTTTGGAACCAGTGGAAGATTGGTATGAATGTGTGATCACTACCAGAGAAGTCCAGGGTTTTATGAAAAAGAGACTATGCTTTGCAGAAGATTTATTTTAAATATTCTTCAGATTATGATTCATTTAAACTTCCTCCTAATTCATGGGCATCAGGTCAAATCTTCCACTGTGTCCATCTGGAGTGACAGATCTATCATTTCTGGAGAAGCATTCCTGATATTGAGAGACTATGTTTAAGCAGCCATTGTCACCACTGGTATATCTATGGGACAAGTGTTGATTCCACGTCTCCTTTGTGTTAGACTGATTCAAACACAGAGCCAAAGCCTTGCTCAGGATGGGATGAACCTCAGGTCTCTTGCCCAAACTTTTGCTTCAAGTTGGGCCAACATTAAAGTCAAACTAAGATGTTTAGGGCTTTTTGCACTTGAGCACTGTGGTGGGTTAACCTTGGGTAAGGGACAAGCTCCCACCCAGCTGCTCTCTCACTCATGCTCCTCAACAGGACAGGGGACCCAGTGGGTCCTCAACAGTGTGCCAGTTAGCCCTGTTTTCAAAAGCATTTCTGATACTAAACATTTCTCATGAAGTCTAAATGTCTCCACACACAAGCTCCTTTACCATCAAACTTTTGCTTTTCCTGGTGTCTTTACATTAATACAGCAAAGATCTTCAGTCATTACATCTTAGGACACTGACAACACTGGCTTTTGCTGCCTACAGAAGAGTGAACACTGAGCACTTTCACTGGAGTTTTGCACATGTAATCATAAGGAAAGATATTGTCTGAGAAGTAAAGAAAAGCAATAGATCCTTTTAATTACATGGTGGATTTGTCATGATGCGTCACGTTGGCCCTGGCTAAGGGCCAAACTTCTACCCAGCTGCTCACTTACTCTCCTTCAACAGGACAGGAGAGAAAATAGGATGAGAAACCTCGTGACTTGACGTAAGGACAGAGAAATCACTTATCAGTTATTGTCATGGGAAAAAGAGACTCAAGTCAAGGAAAAATACATTTAATTTCTTGACAACTAAAGTAAATTTGGATGGTGAGAAACAAACTAAAACACCACCTTCCCACCATGCCTTTCCCCACCTTCACCCTTCACACCTCCCGACTCCTCTGCCCCGCGGGGCGCAGGGGCCGGGGGTCGCGGCCAGCCCATCCCAGCCCCTCTGGGCCGCTCCTCCCTCCCCCCCCGGCTCCCTGCTCCAGCGCGGGCCCTTCCCCGGGCCGCAGTCCTTCAGGGACAACCTGCTCCCGCCTGGGCTCTCCACGGCCGCAGCTCCTGCAGGAAATATCCCCCCGCTGCGCTGTGGCGTGGGGCCCTCCCCGGGCTGCAGGGTGGGTCTCTGCTCCAGCGGGGTCTCTCCAGGGCTGCAGGGGATCCCTGCTCCGGGCCTGCAGCACCTCATCCTCCTCCACCTGGGCACAGACAAACAATACAGGTGCTGACTCTTCAACAGCTCTGGACAATTGCTCTCTCACCCTTTTCATCCCTGTGATGTCTTCCCTACATGTGCCCTCCATTCTTGGAGTAAATTTTGAATTATGATCTTCACCACAAACAGCCCTAGATGATGTTCACTCCCTCTCTGACACATCATCATCAGCAGTTACCTGTCTATAGTTTCTTGATGTACCAGAGTATCAGAATATGTTGTTTGGTTTGTTTGTTTTTTTTTTTTTTTTTCCCATCATTAATCCATGGTAACCCTCCCAGGAGATTTTTGCATATTAGTATAATAGTTTATAAACATTCTGAGGGGGCAATTCGCCTCAGTGTTGTCTGTGTACAATACCAAGCTGAATGGCCCCATTTTTGCTTGGAATTAATCACAACTTCAGTCAAAATAACATGTAATCATGAATGTAAGACCAAAGTAAGAACAGAAGGCATTTTTCCCAGTCTGTCTGGGTCTGCCTTGAAGAGTTGTGTGTTTAAAACAAACTTAGAATCATAGATTATCTCAAGTTTGAAGGGACCCATAAGGATCATCAAGTCCAACTCCCTGCTCCTCACAGGACTACCTAAAACTAAACCATATGACTAAGAGCATCATTCAGAGGCTCCTTGAACTGTAACAGGCTTGGTGCCATGACCACTTCCCTAGGAAGTCTGTTCCAGTGACCAAACACCTTTTCCTAACGTCCCAGCTGAACTTTCCATGACACAGCTTCGCCCCATTATCTTGTGTCCTGTTGCTGGTTACCAGAGAGAGATCAGCACCTCCCCCCTCTGCTGCCCCTTAATTTTGCTGGTTCCTCAGTTGGGCTTATTAATTGTCTCTGGGCATCCCAAACTTTTTAAGAGCTAGTAGCAGTTGAAATGGAAAGAGTGTTTCTAATCCTGGCCGAATGGGTTTTAAACTGGATTCCCTATGTAAAACTCTTTGAATGGATAAAAAAGTACACTGGTTTCCTACAGAGATTTAACTGGAGTGTAGTAGGCCAAACAGCTCCCCAGTAAATATGAGGCAGAATAAATGTCTCTGTGTATTTGTCCAGAAACACACACTCCATCACAACTGACTGGAAAGCTCCATACAGCATGGCCATAGGCCAATAAGAGACCTGAGGCCAGGTTTTGCAGCTCACCTGATACACAACAGGTTGTTAAGACATGAACTTTATGATGGATGTGAACCCTTGTGCTGTCTGTCTAGCTGTGTAAAGTCTGGAGAGCCCAGGAACACCTCCAGACCATCGCTTTCTTCAGCCATTTCACTAAAGGCCCAGACACGCAAAAGATGATGCTGTTTTACTGCAGCTCAAGACTACAGAATACTTCTGACTCTACATCTCATTCAGTCCCAAACCCTGTCAGATTATCTCAAGCACATGGAAGTGATGGCAAATTTGAAAACTCACCTGCTACAAGAAACTAAATGGTTACTCAATGGTGAGACCTTTGCTCCTGACATGAACACAATATGGATTTAAATGATCAAAGGCAGTCCAAAATAATCTTGAAATTATCCAACCGCAATCGCCACAGGCTGCACTTGGGATTCTACTTACCAACTGGGCTCACAGAGCTTTTCCTTTTACTAAAACAGCATCTGGTCACCTATTGTTCTTCTTGCTAGTGGATCTGCCAAACTTGATTGACTTGTTTGCATTTGGGAATCCTGACAAGACCATGTCTTGTAAAGCTGTATTGGCCTACAAGCTGTTGCAAGGAGATGGCGAATGCCCTCAGGACAACAAACACAGCATGATTTGCGTTCTAGATTTCTCTCCCTCTCTCCATCCCTCTCCCTCAGAAGAGCAGACACTAATCATCGCCTGTAACAGCAGTGGGTGATTAATTTAAGTGATTTAGCACCTGGGGACTCACCTTCACACAGAGATCGATGGTTTGGATGTTTCCTACATTATTACCCTTACAGCAATTACCTCCCGCAGATACTTGCTCTTGTGCTAATGAGCCAGAAGCTATTAGCATCCACACCCACCACATGTTTTATATTTTCAGGAGGGATCTTCCTTGGTGACCACATCTTCTGGGCAGGAAAATTTACAATATGAATGGAAAAGCCTTTTCTGCAGACATTTTGTGAAGGAAAAAAAATAGGCAATTTTATTAGTGTTAGAAGTGTATAATGAGCATGAAATCAGAGCCAAGGAGAGCAGAATCAGGCTGTTGGTGATGTGAACTGTACTCACCTGCTCAGCATGAGTAGCCCAGACAGGAAGACCAATCAGGTAGAGTTAGCAAGGTGTTATAGCTTGTATCAGTTTGCTGAGTTGACTCAAGAAAAATTTAGCCCCAGTGTAGGCTACACCTAGATTAAACTGCTTAGTGCAATGCTGGAAAATTCTCTGCAATAAGGTAAATTCTCTTATTAAATCTGATTAGTTAAATAATTCAGACTCTATTAATTACTATTCTACCCTCTCCTTTCTTTTTCACATCTGTATTCAAATGAATGCTATCTCGGTGATGTTGACTTTTACACTACTGCCTAACAGTTTGGCTCATTCTATCCTACAGGCTCCTATACCAAAATACAGATTGATTAAACCTGTCAGTCCAAATATGCATCTTGTCTACAGTAATATAAATTCATTCAGCCAATATCAGATTTATTCTGAAATGCAGAGTGCATACCATAATAATCAGACCCCGTGAACAGTGTGGGGAGAGACAGACTAACACAGAAATACAAGATGGGGTCACTTGTACTGCATGGTTTTTTGCAACAGCAACATGAATTTAGAATGGAGCGTGGTTGCTTTTCACTTCATCTTTGCTCTTTGTTGACTTTTGCCTCTTGGGAAAATTATTTCAACTAACATCTTTAAAAACAGAGATAGGGACAACATTCCCAAAAAAATCTTAGAGCAGCAGGATCATTGCTTGTCTTAGCAGGCCCCTTTTTATACATGTAATTTCTTATATTTTCATGAAGTAGACATAACAGAAGAAAGGAACAGCAATAGCACTAAATGTGAGGATCATCAAGAGGCGAAACTCATAGTTTGAGATCAAGATCACTCACATTGCAAGTTGGCCTCTTTTCCTCTCACTTCTGTTTGCCACACAGCAAACCCCTGTCCTAAACCTCTACAGATATGTCAGCATCTTGCAGTTTGTTTCTGCATCCTGCTATTCAAAATGCAGCTGGTAACACTCATCAGACACTACAACAGTGAAACATGAGATAAAAGCTGTTGCTCATGATGCACTGTGCAGCACAGGACAGCAGAGGATGGTGTAAACTCTTCTTCCTTGTTTGAAAAGTCAGATGCTGGCATGTGTCTAGAGGAGGACACCAGATTAAGCTGACTATGGTATGGCACACTGAGGAGGTTCTTCCTGCCCTATGTCACCAGCAATCTACAGTCTGCTTTTTCACAGGTCCTCTCCAGCAGGTAAGTTCTCCTTTTATTCAAACCTAAGTCTAATGTCACAGCTGTGGGTTGTTCCATTTGGAAATACCAAGTTCATTCATATGATCTGAACTTCCAGGGTGAAACTGGAGCCTGTTATGACACAATATCATTAGTGTACAAGGTATGTAGAAGCAGTGTGGCTATCAAAGGGTTTCTTTCTTTCTTTCAACCTTGACTAGGAGGTAGAAGGGAAAGACTAACCTCCAGTTAGAGTCTATATAATCTGAGGTGGTGTAGGTCAGCAGTTTCTGTCTAGCATTTCCACCCTCTTAGAAACCAAGTGACACACTCCCACCCCAGCCAGACCTGGAACAAATAACCTTAGTGCTAAGACATGGAAGTTCATCTGAATCCATATCAAGCATTAAAGTCAAGAATTTCCATTAATAGCCACTATGTAAGTGGCACGGTCCATTGACTTAATCTACGTGAACATTTTCTCCCTTTACTTCAACAGTCAAAATTGTCCAGCAGTCAAATTCTGGAGCCAAGGATAATCTGCATATAAACATGCAACTAGTCTTTTATACCTCCTTCAGTAGCTGAACTTGGACTGATACACTGATTGCAGGTCTTCCAGTGCTTCTGTTTCCTGCCTTTTAATCAACTAACAGTTTTTTTCCTGGCTCTGAAGACCCTAGAAGTATGTCTGTCTTTTCTTCCTAAAAAAACCCTTTTTAAAAAAAAATAATGGAAATAAAAATATTTCCTTCTCTTAATTCTAAATGTTTTGGTTTCTGTTTAATTGGGTATTGCTTTGTGCTTGGAAAGTGAGAAAGCACAACAGGGAAGAGCTCATTTACCTTTTCTGTACTGCTCATTATTTTGTACATTCCCAGTACAATTCCCTCATTTGTCCCCTCTCAAAAATCACTGTTTTTACAATGGGTAAGCTGAACTGAAGACATTGCCTTAGGTGAGAAAGATGCAGAGATTTGGTCACAGCATGATTACAGACACAAACCTATTTTCAGCGACAGAAATATTTTGTTTGCTGTCAACCAAGTAGTTGATGTGTACTGAGCAGGCTCTTGCATTTTGCTGCAGGATGCTTAATTTCTTTCATCCTCTAAGACAGGACCCAGGCACATGGCAGCAGCCAAACCCTGAACAATCAGGCGCCTGTGACTTTGATTCAGATTTATAAAGATATTTATACACTTATAGATGAAAGATTGGAGAGTATTTTCTGTGGTTTTTTTTTTTTTTTCCCCCCATCCACCTAAGTCTAACATTCCTGTGGTTGTTAAGATAAGTTCAGCACGCAAGTCTTCTTCAAATTCTCCTGGGCATGCTGATGCACTACTGAGAGCCCTTTAAAATGTGGTCTTCTGGTCTATATTACTGATTGCTTAATTAATTACTCTAAAAGGTTTTTTTGCTTGCAGAAGGGGTGGATGGGGTTCAACAACACTTTGGCTTGTCTATGCATGCTGGATAAATTGAGATGATAAAATATGTTGGCAAATACCACTCCAGAAAGAAATAAATTGTTGATCTTAATTGCTAACAGAGATGTTATCTTATGCAGCACAAAAAAAAATGCATGAGATTGCTTTGGTATATTTCTCTCTATTGTTAAATCTATTTTTCTCCTTTCTGTGCCATAATAACTCCTGTCTTCACCATTAGAAAATTAAGTTTTTACAAGCATTTTTTGTTGTTTTAATGTAGGCCAGGGGCTAACTATAGGTTGTATATAACACTGACTGCGTCCCAACACACAGAATGTGTTGGCTTTTGACTCATTTGTAAGCAAATCTCATACACAGAAAGAATAGATAAAGGCTATGAAAACAAGCTAATTTCACTCTCTTTATAATACAGAACAGTGACTTCTACCAAGTACTTTCTGAATTAAGACAGTGGTTTCTTCCTTTAGAGTGCACAAGGTAGTTGGTCTCTGTTTTACCACTGCATGTTATGGCAAATTTGCCAGAACTAGTTTTGTATTCTAACAGTTAACTATTCTCAATGTTCATGTAGACATTTTCTTTCATCAAGGTTGCTGGAAGGAAATATAAAACCTCTCATTCTCTGTCACTGTGCGTCTGGAATCAGCTTCTGACCACAGCATCATCGGGGAGGGAAAAAAAAAAAATAAATAAAAGAGGGGATTCTTCCTATTGATAAGGTGTTTATCAAGTATGAAATAGTATCTCTGGAAACTTTTAGAATTTCTCCATGAGCAGCAGTGTGTAGAAATCACATCGTAAGGAAAAAGCGAGGTCCTGTCCCTGACCTCACTTGTGACTTACCTGGATGGCAACAACAGTACAAGTTGCCCAACGCTCCATCCCAAAAGAGAAATCGTTCTTGTGCCTCATGGCAACACCTGCCTTGCCAGCTAAAATTGGCACTGAGACCCACTTCCCCTCTTTAGCTAGGAAGCACTAGATTAATTATTTTGTGAGTGAAACACTGATTTTCTCAAGTCAAGAGAAGTTATGCTGTTCACTTTGGTGTCCTAAGATGTTGCCCTCCAGCTCCACAAAGTTAAGGTGGGGGAAATCTCAGTAGCTAACTCCAGTCCACCATGCACTCACTCTGCTCTTATGGCTCCCCTAAGCACTTCGCTTTGGCTCATTCTGTACTGTAGTCTTCAGGGAACAGCGTGGTTGGGTATGTGATGAAGGTTCATACTTCACTCTGCACATACTTTTGTCAAAAAAGCTTTTATTGCAATGCAAAATATCTTCTGTATATGACATCTTTCTCTCCCCTCCCTCCCCCCCTCACTTAAATTTAATGAGTAATCCTTTCTGGGTTTGTACATTGTGATTCTTGTGTGTATGTATGAATATATATACATATCTATATAGCTATCAATCTATAGATATTATATTAATACAATCATATATAAATCTGGACCTATATCATTTTATATATATATACACTTATCACTAGATATATGTCTGTGTGTGCATATACATATATACATTACATATACACTATATACACATATATGCACACACATACATATCGTATAATCATCAACATATGTTGGTTGTCAAGGGACTTTTCTTTAACAAAATAAGTTCCATCAGTGGATTTTACTTCTGTAGTGCAATATTACAGGAAGTTAACATTTCCACATTCAATATAAAAGAAACAATATACATTTGAAAACGTGCCATAGGATTTTTAATGAAAAAATTAGAAAAGTGCATTATTTTACAACACTACAGTAAATGATTCTTTTTTTTTTTTTTCTCTGTAAAGACATTGTAAAATATATACAGGGTTGCTTAGTGCATTCATTACAAAAGAAAGATGCAATCCCTTGCATAAATTACATATTGTACAGGGGTTCGCTGTCTACTTGGACTTGTAAACATTTGTGTGATACAGTTTTCATTCTTTATGTAAGCTGCAATACATCTTATTTTCATTTGTCTGTTGTTGCATTCTAACTCCAGTACGGCATTCTAAGGCCATGTGTGAAGGCATCATCTCTCATTACAGAGAAGGCCAGAAAAAGAAATGAAAACACAAAAGAGTCTTTAATTTGGTTCTTTGTAATCAAGTTATCACTGGTTTAATAAATCGCATCTTGATGCTTATGACCTGTTCTTTCTCCTTTGCTAGGACCAGCTCAACAACTATGTTGAAGTTAGAGGTCTGAAATGAGCAGAGAAAACAGCTTCCAGGAGGTAAATTCCCAGTGCAGTCTCCACAGCCAAGCAGCTCCTCTTTCTAGATGACCATGCTTGTAGTACTCTGTGCGCTGCACAGAAAATGTATCAACCAGGGTAGAAATTTAGAGATTTTTGCTCTATCTCAGGCTGTTGAGGGCCTTTAGAATGCCGTCAATACACCATCGGTAAGTCCGCATATGCACATTCAGAGAAGTACAAAAATGCACCAAAAAGTGTCAAGAGATCCAAAAGAGACATAGCATCAACACACACTCACAAACACACACATACACACACGCTTCTGTCTGAGCAGGAAGGCTCAGTCTCCAAAGTAGGAATCACAATTTAATTTCAACATGTATGTGTGTTTGGAAGAAATCCAAGAATTTCCACATAAACTCCTTAGGTCCCAAATTGAACACTTTTATCCCTGTTTCTCATAGATAAACAGTTTGTTGAAGTAAGAAATTGCACCTTGAAGAGACAGTATCCACATTCTTTTGGCCTACTGGAAACAACTTTTAAGCCCTCCTCCCACTCCCCATTGACCTATCCAGCTCCAAATAATTTCCTTTGCCATCATATCACTAAGATCAAAAGTTTTAGTCAATACACCTCAATGGCAACAAACAGCCCCACAAATCTTAACAATTCAAGGGAAGAAGGAAAACAAAAAACATTTTTTGTCTTCCACAGTTCACTCCTGACCTTGCAAGAAAGGAACAGATGGAGTATTGGTTGTATAGCCTATTTTAGGAAATTTACATTCTGTAAAAGCTAGATTCTAAAAAATGAGCCAGTCTCTCATACTTTCTGTTTATTAGTTAGTTGTTAAAAAGGTTTGTAATAGACAGGACTCTTTCTGAAGCATATACTAGCCCTTTTTTCAAACAGGGTCAACCCAACAGTACTTACACCAAGACTAACTTTGTGTGAGTTAACCAAATTTATTAATGTTAAAGTTCAAAAGAGCAGTGCTCAGCATGGTACCCAGGAAATGACTTAATAAATCCAACCACCAGGTCTACAGTCTTAAACCTGTTGTTACTGGACACTAGGATCCCTCTCTTGTTATGTAGCTATTATACTTGTCCTCCAATATCTAAATAATATTCCCGTGCTAGCAACTTATACAGAAAGTATCTGCCACAATGTAAATGCAGCTGAGCAGTCAACAAGGAGGTAAACCGTCATGAGATGATCACTAGGTTGTGTAGAGCATACTGGTTGTGTTGGTTGGTGGTGACCACACCAGACTCCACTCTACTAATCTTACCAGGAGAATAAAAAGGGTGCAGTATCAACAATGAAGAGGAATTTCCGACTGCTGCCTTTGACTGCATTATCTATCCATGCTGGGAATTGAAAAGCTATGCTAAAAAGAAGCAATATGGCATCCATATTTTCTGGAAAATGTGTGTGATGGTAAGAAATTCTTCAAAGGAAAGAGAAGTCACATGAAAGATAAGTCACCATAGAGCAACTGGGACTTAGGTGCTGAAGAACATGAAAAGAATGTGCAGTGAAGATAAAAAAGACCACAACAACTAACTGTGCATTGCTAAAAGGATCTCACATATATGTCTTTGCTCTTGGCCAATCTTTTGGCAAAACAACAGCTGCCAGAGCAACCAGAAGAATTTGGCCAGGTTCTGGTGGCCATAGCCATGATGAATAGCTGTGATTTGCCCCAGAGATCCATTTGGATGACTGGCATGAAGAAGATAATGAGATGCGTCCACTATTGAGTGCTGAACAAGAAACTCTAATTCAGCCATGTCACCATTCAGAAGGGGATCTCAGAATAAGAGCTGTAAATCAGAGAAATGTACTAGGTACTTTAAAGGAAACATTAGAAAGAACAGCTATGGAGCAATCTGAAGGCTCTGTCACTGAAGTTCCTTGTCTTGGTTCCTAAGGAGAATGCTAACCTGCACTCTTGCCCAGTGTGCAAGTTAAAAATCAGCGCTATCCTCAATCATGCTCACCCAGAGGCCAAGAAACCCGATCTTTTGCTCTGCCTTTTTTTAACCTTGTTCAGAGAGGGTTTGGGAGAAGGATATAGCATAGCATCAGTATTCTCATCAATCCGGCTTGTGAAACAAACTCAACTGTATCTTCCCATCCCTCAGGTGGTCCAGACATGTTTGGATATGTATTCAGCATCCCTTGCTCCTAGAAGCAGAATGTATCCCAGACAGCACAGCTGAGACACTTTGGCCATTACACTAAGTAGGTACCAGAACCATGGGCCATCCTGAAATACAGCCCCGTGCTCATCCATCTGCATCATCCCATCCCTCTAAGACACAACACTCGTTCTTTCTTCTACAGGTAAGACAAAATCAGGCCCAAAGCATATCTTCACAAAGACATTTAAGCACCTATTTAGTTCAGTGGGAATTAAGAGCCTCACTGGCTCTTACTGGATCTGAGCTAAAAGCCTTTTCCCAGATACTCCCATGACCAGCTCCAGTCAATGTGCCAGGATGATGTTTGTCAATAGCACAGATGTGGCGTGACCCCCATGTCAGCAGTGATATTATCAAACAGACCTTTTGGAAATAATTTTGTAGACTTGCAATTTTAGACTCTGGGAAGCTAAAATCATTTACACACTCTACTTCAGCTAATCTAATTAAATACTGTTAACAGATTAATTAGCCTCTTAACAATAATTATGATTATGGAGTTGCATATCCATGCTATAGGGAGAGACAGCAATAATGAATTAATGTTATTTCTCTAAAGGTCAGTTTTGATTATGTTTTGGCATGTATAAACTGTCCAAACACACGTCAATAAAAAGCAACTTGTTTGCTATATTGTGACCTCTGGAATCCAGCTGGAGAAGCTTAGCATTTCCCACATATTTCTGTGGCACAGGTGTGGGGAGATGTTATCAAGGAAGGGCAAGGATACTACAATCCAGGTCTTTCTGAGCCACAGTACAGACTTGCTGCAGGCAATAGGAAGGATGCTGTAACTGATATCTTCCAAGGAATAGTAGGGGGAAGATGCTCAAGAAGCCACAAGCTTCCTGCTTGACACCAAAATCAGTAATGTGCTCTCTCCAATGACAATCCACTCCACAATGAACCAGCCACGGTCCACCCTTCCTACACCTCCTGCTACTCCTGCCTGGGAAGATGCTGGCAGATGACCAGCAAATAGCCTGAACCCAGAAGACCCATGGCTCTTCTTTAATTTGAAGCTGTGCCACATACCTTACCAATCACATATAGACAATGAGTCAAAACACTGTCTCTTTGCCTGCTCATGTCATTTGTGCTGTTCTTTCTCCTGATGGCCTTCTCCCAAACAAACACGCTCCCAAATTCTGCTCACAGGCTAATTCAATGCATCCCAGCCAGGGAAGAAGTGGATCTTATTTGTGCAGGTTTATGCACTTTGCATTTCCTATTTGATTCCTTGCATATTGTTTTAAATCAATCTGTAGGTTTCCTTTGTCAGTAGTTAATTAGAGTGGAACATTTCCTTCCCCAGGGTGCAATTCTGTAGCATAATGCTTTTCATTAATAGATATGGGGGGAAAGTACAGAATGTGGTGATCTTGGGTCTGAACATCCGTCTACGAAATGGCAAGCTAATGAGTTAATGTCTGGATACGAAAGCGGGGAGGGCATATGGAAAAAGCTGGAGGGCCACTGTCTGTGAAATGGATCTCTCTTCTATCCTCAAGTATCAAGCTCTGGATACAGCAATTACTGCAAGCTGTTCCACAGACAAGATAAACAATGAATCAAAGCTGGGCTACTGGTATCAGAACTCATGCATGAGGAAGATGTATTATAGAGCATAGTTTCAATTATTATATTTTCTAGCTTCACTTGTGAATTAGCCAGCTATGATAAATGTTATCATGCTGTTGTTTGCTCTGCATTTCTCAAAGTGAACTAAAAGACAACACAGCCTGGAACTGTGAATATTAATAGCCAATAAAACAACAGCATGACTATTTCCTTTTTCCCTCCCCACCCTCCCCCCTGCCCCCCCCCCCCCCCCCCCCCCCCCCCAATCCATTGTGGGTATTAATGTATGGCAACACTCCTTAAATTGTCAGAAAGCAAGGTGAGGGAGGGTTCTGGGATATTTATTAATTACAATATTCTCAGAAGGAGAGACAAATGAAGGCTGAAAGCTCCAGGGATAGTATTTCCAACCTAAAATTAGCAAGCAGCTTTGGATGACTGGATACCATAAAGCAAAATACAGTTGCATAAATTATACAGGTTGACACTTGTCTTTAGGTCTTTCTGCTCTCCATTAGGTTTAGGAAAGTTTGTTCATGGTAATCAGTACTTGGAAACACTGACATAGTATCTAGCAGTAAATAGAAAAAGGCTCACATTTCACTTTTAGTAAAGGAGTATAAATCAGGACCCACTGTGTTGCACCCAAACAGGTTACCACATTGGAAATTTGCATGAGAAAAAAATAGCCTTACAGCGTTTTGATTTCTCTGCAGCTTACCAATTCACAGCAATATAAACCCACCAGCATCATAAAACAGTCCAGCAAGAGCCAGCTCAGCAGCTATAACTTCCACCTAAGTTTTGTGCAAACCCAACCATCATGTATTTCTCATGTCTGTTTTCCAGCGCACACAAGGAGAAACTTTGTGGAGCTCCGAATGTAACAGGGACATAAATGCTGAGAGCTCCTCAATTTGAAGCTTTATGTTGGCCTTTTCCCCAAAAGGAATACTGATGTGTACACGTACATGACTTGGAAATTTGTACAAAGGACACTACAGTTTGACTGAGCATCGGTCAGGGGCTTTGGAGAAGCCTCTTTGGGAAAAAGGAAAAAATAGTAATGATCATCAAACAAATTCTAATGAAATTAAAGACTTAGGGGCAGTCTGAACAAGTTCATCTTAGTAAAGTGTCCATTGGCTTCAGAGGAAGGTCCTGCCACTCCTGGCTTTAGAGAAGGAAAGACTTTGCTTACATCCTACTGAGCCCTTGCACTTGGGAGCACCAGTAAAGGAAATAGCATCACTAACATATCACAGGGACCAGCACTGCTCAGGATGGGCTAGCTGAATAAAATCCTGGTTTCAATGAAGCCAGCAGCAAAACCCTGACTGGAGAATCAGGAACTCAATGAATCTCCTTGTCAGCAGTAATCAGTGAAACACTGTGGTGTAGACCTTGACTGACCAGAGCACAGTCAGTGTCCCAGACTGATTCTACCCAGATCAAAGCACAGCAGTCCTCAGTATCACCTCATAGCAGTTTCAGCTGGAAATGACACAACTACTCCTGCTGTTGAGAACAATTTATTTCTTTCCAACTTTCTTTTTGCCCTCCTACTACTTTTTTTGAGTGAAAGTTCCTTTGCCATGTTCATTACCTATTTCTTAAATAATTGAAAACTGCATTTTGGCAAAGGGTGCCATCAGTTTTCATGGTTTTAATTCAGCCTCTGAGCTCAGATTAACTAGCATAGGAGTCCCAGAGCACCTTCCATTTGTAACTGGTTCCCCTGTGTCCAATGTCATTATTCCATTTGTTTCAATTTTGGTGTATCATTATGATAGCTAATCCTTTTCATACACTTTATCTTGCTGAAGTTCCCAAAAATAAAGTTTGATATTGAAGTTAGATGACAAGCAGGCTGGTCAGAAAGGCAGTATTTCTTTTGTAGTTTTGTGAGTGTTATGCATTTCTAGTTGATGAAAGTAGTGGTGGTGTGATTTTCATTGTAATTTGTGCAATAGTCCAGTCAATAATAGTATCTTGTTGAAATATGCATTAAAAAGTCCATAACATTAGTGTAATGGACACACTCCAACACATCTCTGGTCTGGCTTCCTCATAAAGATTTTAAATGTCTGTCTTAATTAGATCTAATATTCACAGGAATATTACATAAAGCTAAATGAGGACATAAACTTCAGCTGAAAGCTACTTCCACCCAAGCCCCTGCCCTCTGGACTGCACACACCAAATCGTTCTGAAACATGCTCTTTCTCCATCTTGGTTTCTTTTTTAAGCTTTTAGCAGCAAATGATGCTTTTTTTCTATATCAAAAGCTTTCAAATCTGTCATAGAAAACAAGGAATTACCTTGCTCAGGTTTGATTCACAATAATCTTGATTACTAAACTGGCATTTCTTCAGTCAAAGCCCTAGGAAACTAATAAGACGGCCTACAATAAGGTAGATTAACTTAGTCGCTTCCCTCTTTTCTCTTTTTTTATAATGTTGGTGATTTTTTCTTAATGAGCTGTTATAGAGGAGTCCAAACAGAAGCCTATTGATGAAGGTCACTGTACATCTTCTCCATTCATTAACAACCAAGAAACTATTTTGGACCCTTTAAATAACATCCAAACATCCCTTATAGACCTGTCCCAGTACAGGAATATCTGTAAAGCATGTATATGTACAAAGTTCTGGCAAAGCAGCCCCAGTTAGATCAGTCAGGATCTTCCTTATACAGTAATGAAGACCAAGCGGAGACTTATGCCTGCATTGTTCTATTAAGTTTCCTCTTTCGTTTCCATATCACAGCATGCTCAGTCAAAGCTATTTTGGTGCTTCACTGATGAAACTGATTTTTCCCTTTGATGATAATATGAAATATGATAGGATAATAGGGTTGTTATATAATCAAAGTCGACAGCAGGGAGCTAAATTTGTGTTGTTTTGATGAAGAGCACATTAGTGTGACATAAATAGACTAATCTGATTTATTATTATTATTTCTAATGCTTAATAATAGAGAAGGGTAGGAAAATGAGACTCTGGGGAATAAGGGTGCATCACAAAGTGATAGCAGGCATCTGTGTCCTACGGAAACACGGATTAGGTATTTTGGATATTAGGATGTCTTGTCATAAGCAGCACCACTACTACCTGCTTCTAGCTCAATCTCAAAAGAGCAAGTAGAGAGCAAGAGAGGTTGTTCTGGAAGAAATAGTCGTAAGTGGATATGCTGATTTTGGCTGGGATGGAGTTAATTTTCTTCATAGTAGCTAGTATGGGGCTATGGTTTGCATTTGTGCTGAAAACAGTGTTGATAACACAGCGATGTTTTAGTTACCGCTGAGCAGTGCTTACACAGAGCCAAGGCTTTTTCTGCTTCTCACACCACCCCACCAGTGAGTGGGCTGGGGGTGCACAAGAAGTTGGGAGGGGACACAGCTGGGACAGCTGACCCCAACTGACCAAAGAGATATTCCATGACATCATGCTCAGTAATAAAAGCCGGGGAAAGAAGAAGGAAAGGGAGACGTTCAGAGTCATGCTGTTTGTATTCCCATGTCACCGTTACATTTGATGAAGCCTAGCTTTCCTGATGATGGCTGAGCACCTGCCTGCAAAGGGAAGTGGTGAATGAATTCCTTGTTTTGCTTGGCTTGTGTGCAAAGCTTCTGCTTTACTTATTAAACTGTCTTTATCTCAACCCACGAGTTTTCTCACTTTTACTCTTCTGATTCTCTCCCACATCCCACCCAGGGAGGAGTGAGCAAGTGGCTGTGTGGTGCTTAGTTTCCAGCTGGGTTTAAACCACAACAGTGGAATAAAACTAATAATGTACCAGATAAAATATTCTGTGAAAAGCATTGCTGTAGGAAGAAAACTGGTATTCATGTAAGACAATAAGGAGTCAGAGATAGAGCAGACAAAAATCAGCTCACCTTTCACGGACTGATTTTTCATGTGTAACTGAAAATCAGGGATTAACCTTGGACAAAAGCTTCCTTTTCACGATACTATATATTCCAGTTCCAGACAGCCCGAGTCACTATTCACACATCAGTTAAGAAGAGGTATTTTGAGCATATTTTTGCCTGGTGTACTGATGTGTACACATGAGAGTTCTTGTATTTGTGGCTGCTCAAAAAGCAAAGTCCTGCAAGAGCTCATGCAAACGTCTAAATGTGTGCAGGCTTGCAAAGGAAATGTCTTGCCACTTTAAAATCTCATGTGTAACAAAAATATAGATTTGACAGAATTGTGAGTTCTTCAGGCAGAAAATAAAAACAAACAAACATATTTTAGAATCATAAGGAATGCAGATACATATTAGCAAAACTCTTTCCCACATACACGCTCATTAGAACTTTTAGACTTAAAAGTGCTACTGTGGACATCTACTCTGGCTCCTTCATATCAACATACATAGATTTCTTCAACCACATCTATAAACTTCATCTAAGCTAAATCAGAGCTTTTATAAAGCCATTGAGTTTTAATGAAAAGACTCTAAGTGGCAGATAACCCATGACGTGCCAAGGTAAGTTGCTCCCCTGGTTAAATACCCCCTCTACTAAAATTTACTCTTCATTTATGGTTACAGAGGGGAGATTGAGTAACAAATCAGCTAGAGTATGTAGCAGCTTTGAACTTCTGGAGTTCGACATAGGACATTTAAAGATTATTTTTATATGCAGCAAAAATAGATTTTTCCTCTTTTCTTAAAGGAAAAAAAATAAGGAAAAAGCTAATCAATACTTGATATGATGTAATTGTTTTTCACAAAACTGTTTAATTTTTTTCTTAAAAGTCCTGTTACAAAAGTTCTTCTTTGCTAGTCAGAGAGAATTTCACTCAAGTTCTGCAAAATCTCAAAATTTTCTTGCTTTTCTCCAGTGTCAGATACACCCACCAGTCATACATGATACAGATGTGTATATTCCAGGCATTCTTTTTCTTATTTCCTTAGGAGGAAAAATCCCCTATATTTATTTGCACTTCTGGGATACCACCAGCAAAGACTACAAAACTGAATTTTGACAGCACTGTGACCCCTATGGGCCATGCTCACAGAAATCAGTTTCTAGGTGGCCATCAATGAGGTGGTTTAACACATCCTGAAACTAGTTTTCTAGGTATGCTTCCTTCAGTATTTCTGCCATCAGCATTTGCCTTAGGATATGGTACCAGCAGCACAGCATTACCGCACCCAGCATGCTCTCCTAGTGTGTTGAACGATGTTATCCCTACACGTTAGGCAGAAAAAGTCCATCCTCATCCATCCTCATTAAGAATCCTGTTATTTCTTCATTAATCTTAATGGAGGTTTTCATGCCGCAGCAATATATAATCCCAAAGGAAGCTGCATAGGGGAGCCGAAGTCATGGATACTTGCTTTTCATTTACTTGTTGAAACACAGATATGAAAATTAGGAGAACATGAGTGTATTTTATATATCTAATAATTTAAAGCCAGTGAGAAGAGAACAGGGGAGGAATGTCATTCCTTATTTCTCCCTATTAATGTTCTTTATAAATGCCTATTTGAAAGGATATCAACATCCATCAGCACACAGAGCTCAGAGATGGGACTTGTACAAAACCACACCATCTAGTTTTAAGGAAAAAAAGAGGATTATTGCTTTTACACTGAGAACACAAAGTGGTAGAATCAGCAGTAGGCTATTAGTGCCAAAAAAAGGATGGGGTTTATATGGTGAATTAACACAGAAATCGATTTAAAAGTTAGGATTAAATCAGAGACAAAGGTGCAGGTTTATAAACCTCCCGGTCCTACGCCTGTCAAATCAAAGAAAAATCTGCCAAAGCACTAAATCCTATGTAATCATTGCAAATTCCTATTGTCTTAATATGAGCTGGATTAGGCCTCTAATTCAGTTCTGTAAAGTCTGTTTGGTCCAAATGAACAACCAAGCAATGGACAATCTCCAAGGAACAATTATACAACATGGTCTCAACATCCTCCACTACAACTTGCCAATGCAATCACTCCCAATGTTACCCTCCAAACACTGGAGTAAAACTGCTTTTGCCCATTACTGCTAAATGCATTTTGCCTTTCTGCCTAGCAAAAAAGCAATATCACATCTAATCTCACAAGTTCCCAGTGAGCCAAACACAAGATACTGTCCCTTGAATTCTTCCTGAGACCAACAAAGGCTTTCCATTATTTACAAATCAAAAGCATGTAGAGACAATCATCTTTATTTTTTATTTAAAACAAGGAATGCCCTGTCACTATTATATAAGAAAAAATATACATCCACCTATTTATACCCATCCTAATCCAAGCATTCCAAAAAATATAATTCCTATTCATGCAGGTAATTGCTGCACGAAATAATAATAATAATAATAATAATAATAATAATAATAATAATAATAATAATAATAATAATAATAATAATAATAATAATAATAATAATTTTATAAATAAAATAAAATTAACAAAAGACACTCTTTAGTTCCAACAATTCTCCCAATTTCTCTTAAAAATTCCACTTGCCAATTGTTGGAACAGTTGAAAACGATAAAAGTAAATATAGCTAAATCAATAGGATTATTTGCTTTTGATTATTAATTCCATTGCTAGTTTTTCTTGTGTTTTTATTATGCATACCAGTTTTACAAAGTGCATGCTTTATTTTATTTTTTTTTAAATTTTGAACTGGCAAGCTAAAATGATCCATCTTTTCCTGCCTTTTTTTAATGTTAATACAATCTAAAATCTAGCATTAAAAAATTTACCATGATACACCTGGTATATTGACTGCTTATGGCGCATGCTTGTCTTGGCAAAAGAAAAAAAAAAAAAACAAATTGGCTCCCCTCCCACCCTCCCCATTCCTTTTGGAAGCAATTTAAAAGTTAAAAGCAGGCTGGAACACAATTGCTTCAAGGGAAAAAAAATAATACCTGATGCTTTAATTTTTGTCACATGGCACTAGTTGTGGAATTGCACGCACACACACACGCACACACACACAACACACACACAAGCACACACGCAGTCTGCAACCTGCTCGTGAGGAAAATAGTTTATTAGGTCAGGAGTGCCAGTGGCACATGAAGGCTCCCAGCTGTGTGTGCAACTTTGGATTTGGTACCCACTTCATGTCACCTTGAATCCTCTGACATCCACCGAGGGGGTAATGTAAGGCATACTTTGCTGGAACAGTAATAATCCATGCTTCATGCTCAAGAGCTGAGTCTCAGAGGAGGACTGGCTTTCTCTACTCCCTTTGGCCTCTCTCCGTCTCACTCAAGGAACAAAAAAAACCCAAAACAACAGAGAAGAACTGGGGAAAACAAGGAAAGCAAAAGAAGACAAATCCCTTTAAATGGACTTTCGCCTTTTCATCAGCCTGTGGTTATCTGTAAAGCTGTGCAACCCAGGTGAGATGGAGCTGACAGGAGATGGGAAAAGGCTGTTTTTTAATGTGCTTGGAGAGATCTCCTCTATCTTGTAAGAGATGGAGTGAAAGTACTGGGGATTCAGCTTTGAGCTGAAGGAATTTTGGTGGGACACCACCCGGCTGGTGTACTCGTGGGACCTGTAACACATGCAGGAACAAACTGACTGAAGGTCTGTTACTTCGGCCTTGTAGCGTGGCCGACCATGCTGGGAGTCCTCTTGGATGTGAATAATCATGCTGTTGCGGTTCCCTGCCAGGGACGCCCGTTCCTCAGCATCCCGCCTCTCATCCTCGCTGTTCATGGTTAAGAACCTGAGAACAACCAGATTTAGAAATGCCCCAATGACTGTCAACCCCACTAGAATGTACATAAAGCTAAAAGCCACGTAGAGAGGCTTCTTTTGAAGGGCCCCTTTGGTCTGCAGGGCCACATAGTCTCCAAACCCTATCGTAGTCAACGTTATAAAGCAGTAATAGTAAGCATGGAAAAAGCTCCATTCCTCGTACTGGGAAAAGGCTGCTGCTCCAATGCAGAGTGTTCCCATGCAGGAGAAGAAACCCACAGTGACCATGTTTTCCATGGAGACCTCGGTGCTCCTCATCCCACAGCACTTTTTGATGCGTTTCAAGAGGTACTTGACGAAGGTGTTCATGCGCTCGCCCAAGCTCTGGAACATGACGAGTGTCAGTGGGATCCCCAGGACTGCATAGAACATGCAAAAGGCCTTCCCCGCATCCGTCCCTGGAGCAGCATGTCCATAACCTGGGAGGGGGAGTGAAAAGACAGGACAGTCAGCAAGGCAGGTGATGACCACAGCTCCCCCTTCATGCAAGCCACATGAACCGAAGAGACTCAGATGCCGCAGCCAGATCCAAAGCTATAGGAACAACAGAGTCAGTCTTCCTATCTTCTCACCCACATCCTGTATCCAAAGCAAATGAGACACAGAACAACAAAGTTGTACGTGCAGGAGTGGGAAAGATGAAAGAATGGGCAATCCATCCTACCTCAAACAACTGTGATGTCTCCTAAACAAGATTATATCACATTAATTCACTAAAGAATTTTCACGTCCATCCTGTATCACATGCAATAGTGGAAACTTTGGAAATAGGTTGACTTGTCCACAGTATTTTTGAGAGGAGTTGGTGTTACCAAGTTTCAAAACCAGAGTACATTAATGGCATCCAAATTCTGTGCTTGCTGGTGTCATGGAGTTAAAAACATCCACAGACCCACCAACCAAAGAAATTCCTTGACAAACTCTTCCGTACTGAACTAACCTTTCTCCTGGACACCCTATGAAAGCCACTCACCACTAGAACACTGTAGGACTTTAGGGGTTTCACGCCTGCTCTATCTTTAATTATTGAAGAATAAACAACTTACTAGCTTGTTTTATAGTTTTGCAGCTTTTACAGCTAGTCCGGCAAAGGCAGTTTTGTCAGGATTGTAAACTAATCCAGGACAGAGGATGTAGCACATTTCACACCATAGTTTACAGACAGTAAAATCATGACTAAACTTTTTTTCTAAATCAAACCATACGTGTGTGGGGGGGGCATCTGTTTTGAAATTATAATTTTACTTTTTCACATCACACTGCTTTAAAAATATATATTTCTTAAGCTACGTTTCTAAGTGACAGTAGCAAAGTCTCTAAAATGAGATAGATTGGATTCACCTGGCCATGGTGTGCATTGACCATGTAGGTGCCACTATCTAGACTCCCCTTAAAGTCAATGAATATGCACTTCCCAAGTGCAGTTTATCTCATCTACACCTAAGTGTCTAAAACAGGTCAATGAGTTATTCTCAGGAGACACATATTTCTCTGCAGTAATGATAGAAATCTTGGGATAGAACTCAGTTCAAGATTAATACCTAAATTTTGGTACCTACATGTGTGCTAGGTGTCCATGCTGCCATTACAGTCCACAAAGATTTAATGAAAAACAGCCAGTAGTGAGCTATTTAACTGACAATCCCAAGTCTACCTAACGGTGAGATGAAATGACAGTACTGACTGTTCCATTAACTGTGTTCATTAGGTCCCCACTAGACTGATCAGACATCTGTTGACTTAAGATGTCAGAATTTAGACACCTACTGCACAGGTAGACTACTACATGCAAACAGCTGAATGCAGGCATCTTAATCAAGAGTAGAGCTCCACCTTCAGTGACTAGCTCCAGTGTAGGTGCCTGCATTGTAGACACTAAGGGTTTAAATCAGCTTTACAGAAATAGGCATCTATCATGATTTGAGACCCCTGAGATATCAGGATATCCATAGAGGGCTAGCAGATGAAACACAGGGCATACAGCAGACCCACCCTCTCACAGATCAGAAGCTGGAGGCCAGACAGCACCTGAGATACTACTGAAGCAGGACCATTCCCCTTGCACTGCCTCAGCCCTGCCCATCACCTTTAGACTCAGATCATGGACCTGATGCTCTGAATTTGACCTAATCCTTACTTTGAAACTGTTGACACTGCCCACCTCCTCAATCTCTCTGCTGTGTAAAAAAGTACTTCAGAATTTCAAAAAGATCTTGTTTCAGCTAGTGTCCCTTAGATCTAGTATTAAAGTTCTAGATCTACCCTGTTTTTACCTAAAGCTAAACTCAGCCTTATCTCTGCTCTCAGTTTTCTCCTGTCTGAACTGGAGCCACAGCCTTTTTAGCTTATATAGCAGAAATCACATTCCCTTAATCATTTCAATGTCCTCCTCTTGACCTTCTCCAGCTCTTCCACATCATTTTGGAGGTGCAGAAACTCTTCATAGCCCTAAGGATGTGGGTACACTATGGTGTTGGCAGTTTTGCTAGAAAAAAATATGAACACGAGGCAACCTTCAAAATGAAAAGGAACAGTGGACAAGTGAAATAAAATGAGAAAACCAGCAAGAATGCCCTCCAAAAAGAAACAGGTATTTCTGTAGCTCAGTTGCTTGTTGTTGGCAGATGGATGGGATGTGAAAAACAGTTTACAACAAAAGCACATAATTCAAAATAAGAAGTTCTCTTCAGGTTACAAAAAAATAGAGATTCACCTGTTGTATTGGGCCAAGTAGCCTGTTCATCATAAAAAGCAGTTTCAAAATTACCTGGAAAGGGATGTGTCTTTAGTAGATTGATGCTGGGTTTGTTCCACCTGACTGTCCCTCAATAAAGGCTATAATTGCCTCTCATTACTAAGATCAGCTTTTGAACTACAGGGGTGTTAATTAAACCAGGGATATCTTCCCATTTTATAGCTTTAGTTACAGCTGATAAAGAGAAGGAAAGCTTCAGAAAATGTGATTTTCCAGATGGTTGCAGAGATGGCAGTTGGTGGAAACAGCTTTCACTTTGGGTTCTAAAGAAAATGATTATGGTGAAAAAAGATTTCTTTTGATATCGCTATATCCCTCTCACTAAAGATATCCACAGAGACAGTTTAGGGAGATTATAAAACATTAATATTATATACTTACACACTATCTCACAATTGAATATCTAAGATTTGTCACAGACTTTGTAATTACCTTGGGACTTGCAGCTCTCCCATAAGATAGGAATATATCCATATCCCTGTTCTACAGATAGTAAAGCACAGACATCAGCAGGCTATAACTTCTCTCCAATCCACACAGGTAGACAGAATATCCAGAAATTCTGATTTCTGTTCTGCCCCATGTCATATTCACTTTCCACAATATCAGATGAATGCCTTTTACGGTATTTTCACCATGAAGCTGGGGTAAAGAAAGGACTTTATTCAAGAAGCTGGAATAAGAATTTACAAATAGATTCGTGTACAGGGGATCAGAATCACATATTTCTCCAGTACAACAAAGGTTTAAAGAACAGACACCTTAGTCATTTCCTTCAACACTCTGAAATGAGGGGTTTCAAAATACACCAAAGAAAGACTTAACTCTCCATTACTTTAGCATTACAAAATCTATCCAGCAATAGACAGGGCAATGCATGAAAAGTAAACAGTACATGTTCTCTGAAATTCAGTAAATCTCAAATTCAAAACAAAGCACTATCTTCTTAACAGCAGAGACTGGCTCTGGGCAAAATGAGAAGGTCAGTAATTGCTAGAGGAAGAGGGGCACAGAGGGTCATTAATGCCAGAAAATAGCCCTCCACAGTGCACAGAATCAGTCTCCAAGCAGTTGGGTTTTACTTATGTCAAGCAAAGTCAGAAGCAGAAGCAAGTGCCTTGGTAGAAGATTTCAGATCCCAAAATTCAGCCTAACGTCCTCTACATGAATGTCACTGCCCTTTACCAGAGTATAAAAAGTTGACTCCATGTGAACCATAAGAAACACAAGGCTTAAAGAGAAAGAGAAATAGAAAAGTTAAACATGACACCGGTATTTCTCACTCTTCTGTAGTGAAGAAGAAAGAAGACCTTAAAAACCCTAAAATTAGGTATAGTAAATGCATCCCTTAAAAAGTCATGGGGCTGAGATATCAATGAGAAAGGTATATATGGAGCTTTACATTGGACCACACCTAGGTAAATACTACCTGTAATATATATAATATTATACATATTATTATTATAGATAAAATTTTAATGATCAAAGACAGTCTAAATACCTTTCACCTTGACTGCAAGTGATGTCATTAGTACTCTCTCTCTCTTTTATAATTCGTCCCAGCTGTTTAGGCTTTCAAGACAAATCTCGTCTGGGTTGGCAACAAGAATAGTTTGGCATGAAGAAATGTCATGTCTCAGAGTGTTACTCCAATTCTGGACTGCAGAGCACCAATGCACTGCAAAAGCCATCTCCTCCCAGTTATGGAAGGGCTGGGCTACAGACATCAAGCAGAACTGAAGGAAGGTGTAGGCAAGGGAGGCAAAGGATCGGACCGTATGGGCTGACATCAAATGAGTATTCTGTTGACGTCTTTCCTGCCTTTGATTTTTCCAGGCCTTGTCCATTCTCCAATGGAAAACTCCCAAGACCACGTGTGTCTATATGTAATTCTAGAAAAAAAAGGATCACTGTTTTCTTCTTTGTCAGGGTGTAGCTCTGAAAGTCTGTGGAAAACCTACTCAGCTTCCTTCAAAGTTTATTTTTCTATGGTGCCTTTCAGATGAGACACAGAGAGAAACTTCTCATTACAATCTATGTGAGGTCCATTCAGGAGGACGACCCAAATAGCTTTCTCAGCAGATGGCTGAGGAAGAGTATAGGACTGGTATAACGGTGTGTGACATTTCCCCCAAGTGTTCATGTACCTAGATTCATCATTTGGAGCTCAGGGTTTTCCTAAGCCAGAGAGTTTCACTGGTTTTAGTAACACACAGTGGATTTCCCCTCCATGTGCTCGGGCATTGTCCCTTGAATGCATATCAACTTTTACCACCTGCAACACCCTGTGGCAACAAGGTCCATAGATCAACCATGTGTTCTTTAAAAAAATTCACCATCACTTCTTTATTTTGAACTTCTCTCCCATTACTATCACCTGATGTCCCCACCTCCTCTGTGGAAGAGTCTGGGAACAATCATTCCCTACTCCCCTTCTTTGTGTCACTCATGGTTTTATAGACATTTTATCAACAAAAATGCCATGCCTGCACTGAGGCCCTAAGCAAGTATCTCAGGCACCGTGTAGCCTCATGTGGTCAGTCCAGCTTGCTTAGATCTACATCAGTGATCTTTGCACCACGGTCAGCTGCAGGGTATAGACAGGCCCATGAAGTCTCTTGAATAACAGTTTGCTTCTGGACAAAAAGGGCCTCAGTAAAGATTTTCAAGCTATTGCAGTGATGCAGACTTCCTAGAATAAGTAAATCTGTAACAAAATAAAACTTTATGGGAAAAAAATCCTGAATACTTTCAGTGTGTTACATCTACTTATTGATCACCTCCAAGACTGAAAGATGATGTCGACTCTAGCAAATTAAACCAGGACAAGATTCTACAACCAACCCATGATTATCCGCACTGTTATATCATTAGCATAGTTCCCAACATGACTTCACCCTGGACCAACCAGCACTGTCCTAGTCAACGTCCATGCCTGGTCCACCCATGGAGGTTAATGCTGGCCAGGGACCACTGCAGCTGAGCGCCACTTTGGGCCAGTACATGTGTTTAGCGGTTACCAGCATTCTCCATGCCATCTCTGCTGGCCTTCATGTTTATAAAACACAGGTCTTGCTCTACCTAGTAGCATAGATGGAGTCTGCATGGTGCATAGTAAAGGGTGGTTTTCTACACTGGGCTCTGCCAAAGATTGGGAGAGGTTTGTCTCTAGATGTGCATTGGTACCAGGCCAAATATGGTCAGTGTTAAAAAATGAAAATGAAATGTGGCAGTGGTAAGTTATTTATAGTTCCTGTTCAGGCCAGTGTGTAACTGCAGCGCAGCTAAGCCTCATTCACATTCACCATCAATGTACAACAGATTTTAGATGTCTTGAATCTTGAAGAAACACTCTGCGTTATTCATGAGGGATGCTTTATTTCTCTCAGGAATAGGCTTCTCCCCTCATTTATCTACAAATCATTCATCCCTGTGATGGACATTTGGGCCTGGTCATTGCCGGCAACAGCCTCTGGAAAGAAATGAACTACTCCATCCCCGTGACTCAAACCTTTCTTACTCATGCTGGCAGCTGCCCTGGCCATGAGATAATGAAAAGAGGATAACAGCACCTGTTACTCAGATGGGCAAGCATAATTCAGATTAAAACATCTTCCTGATGTCACACACTTCACTTCAGGAGTTCATCTACGTCAGAGAAACTGCCTCAAAGAACAGCCTGGCTCTCCGCTGGATTTGCTGCTCATGCTTTCAACAGGCAGAAGAAACAACATGGCCTTCATGGTGCAGATGAAAGAGTTTTCAGTAAGGATCAGGGAGATACTTCATCTAACTAGTAGTAACTCATTTACCAGGACAAAGGCTTTCTCTTAAAAGGAAATGCAGGGCACATCATGGATGCTGCTGTACCTGGATGAAAGCTGCCATGTAGCTACACCAGCCTCCCGGCACACAAGAACCTCTGACTGCTCCTTTTTCTCTCTCTCTCTCATGTTTGGGCTCTCCTCAAATCCTGCTGCCTCCCTTCCCAAACACCTCCAAGACCCCCCTTTTTCTTTCATTCCCTTGTTATCTGATCTCACTGCAGCACATCAACTGAATAATCTCTTTCACTTTGCACAGCTTCCCCTTCCATCCTCAAAGACATCCTCCCCTTCCATATGCAAATGATAGTCTCTAATATCAGGTCAAAGCATGGCACACAGCTCCCTACAGGAACACACAGCAATATGGGCTGATATCATCCCGTGTTGTGAAGACATGGGTATTGTGTGAGAGAAGAAGGATGTACCAACCCTCAGGTACAACTTCAAATCCGAAATCCCTCGACAAGGTCAACACAGCTTCTCACTCCAGCTCACCCCTTCTGTTATGTCCTTACTGCTTCCATGTCCTGACTGCAGGGGTAAGGCCATGCCACCTAGGAAATTACACTCATCACTGCATTGTATCAAGACCCTCAGAAGACCTCCTATTCTAGTCAGGACACAGGGATGCAGCAGGCTTCCCTCACGTTATTTTCCCACCACAAGCACAGATGTCTATTCTTGATCTTGGAACCAAACTTTCAAGACGTTTAGGGAAAACATCTTCAAAAGCAGCTCTGACCAGATATGCACAGGCGGTGTCCAGCAAGGAAATGAGGAGGAGAAGAAATGTCTTCTCTCTGTGATCCACTGACTGGTGAAGGAGCAGCCAAAGCCAGCCTTCTTGCAGGCACGAGGCCAGCCCTGACCCATGCACATCTTGAGCCAGGACAGACAAGTGCCTTGGCCTTGGAAGTTACCCCTGTCACATACAATTTCTATAAGCTCACCAAGCACACTGAATCTGCTGCCTGTCAACAAATGCTGTGCATGATAGCCCAGAAGGAGACCTAAAGGACTCATCCAAAATGACTGACAAGACTGATAACTACTGCAGAGTCAGCACAATGCCAGCTTCTGTGCCACTCATCCCTCCACCACGTTTCCTCACTCCCTCCATTAGCCTGGTCTGCAGCCATCACATATTACCTCCTGCCTTATGAAACCTCCCACTCTGGAGCATATACTGATAGCAATCTTTTCCCATAGCTTCTCTTCCAGCCATACCAAGCTGCAGTAAGTATCATCATGGTGAAGGCTTTCAATTGCCCAAACTGCCTGTTGGTAAAAATTCCCACCCCTGACCATTAGCAGACATTGCTAAACCATGTCCCATTGAAAGATAAAAGCATAAAGTACTACATCAAGTATGCTTGGGCAACTGATTAAGAACACAGCCCTGAAGTCTTACAGCCATGATGGAGCAATCTCTGAGGCCATCAGCTGCAACCACCTCTGGGTAGTCCCTCTTGTGAGTGTAGCTTGTGAAGACAGTATGTTTCTCACATTACCTTAAATTACAGTGATCCAAAGACAGCAATTTAGTGAAACACAGCCATGCACTGCCATGCTCATTTGTAATTCAGGGTAGGACTTAGGACTTCAGATTTGGCTTGTTTCATCTGGAGATCACATGCAATACAGTCAGGCATTCCCTGCAAGAAGTTGCCCCTCTTGAGGAGGCTTCCTTTGGATTCTTAAAAGATCAAGGCAAATAATGTGTCCCAGTCCCAGTAGGGTTCTCAGTAAGGTCACATCCATGGGACATGTTAGAGAAATGTGTTTCCAAGGTTCTCAGACTGCTTAGATTGGGCTTTCTTTCTCCTTCCCTACCTGGACTCCAGCACCAGCATGTGCAAGGGATGACCTCTCCTCTGTCCTGTTGGATGACTACCTGGAATGGTGAGGGACAAATCTATTCAATTCACTGGGGCGGAGTAGTCAGAAGTACTGTTTATTTAGTCACATGCCCGTCAGAAGCGTGTGCCCAGGCAGGTTCCACCATCCCCACAGCTGGAGACACCCGGGAGAGCTTCTTTCCTTCTCCTGGAAAATATCCTGTATTCTTCCAGAACTTAAACCCCAATGAGGCACTGCTCCCACATTTTGAGAGATATTGCTTCTGCCTAATGGGGAAGCACAGATTTGGTCACAACATTCAGCCCTTTCAGATACGCACTGGATTACTGCATGAAGGATACATTCACAAGTTTAAACCAAGCTATAAGAAACTTATTCTAATCAGTTCTGCTTTTGTTCTCATTTCTTGATAAGGATGAGCCACCTATATCTATATCTCTGCTCGTCTGTTTTTTCTCCCCAGTAGATTGAAGCTGCTCACCAACTCCCACCACTTAGAAGAAGCTCTAATGTGAACTTGATAGTAATCTGTTCTGCTGGGCCTGCCATCTGGCCAATGCAGAATACACAAAAAAAGGCCAAAAATTCATCACTCATAGTGCAGATTCAGCTGTAATGTGATTAGTTCTTTCTCTGGGCAGTTACGGGAAAAAAACGGGAGCTGGGGGTCCTGCAAGGTGGGGTGAGACATAGGGGCCTGGGAGAGAACTGCAGGAACAGTATGTCTCCGTCATCTTATAAGACAGCCTGTGATGGAATACCTATCAGCCTGCAAGGATGAGGATGCAGATCAGGGTTGAAGACAACTGGTGGATGTTTTGGAATTCACAGGAAGCCAGGCTTGACTACTGCTGCTGTTTAAGAAACTACTTGTTCCTAGAAAAAGACAAAACTTGAAAAATATTGCTTTAAAAAAAAAAAAAAATTGAGAGCGCGTGAACCTTCTAAATTTTTTTTCTCTGTGAAATTTATACTGTAAAGGGTTTAACTAAAAAACATCAGTAAATGAGGGAGAGTGGAAACTTTCAAATGACCACGTAAAACCACTGACAATCTTCTTGCTCATCTGTATGACACACAAGACCTGACCATCTCAAACCTCCTCTTGTTGAACTTAAACAGCCTCTACTTTTACTGCTTAGATAAGAGATGTCTGAGATCACTGTTAATTCTTTGAATAAGATGACAGAGCATCCAAGGTAACTGCCACCTGGGGTACCAACCCCCAGGAAATCAAGGATGCCAACATTTGCCAGTTGATTTTGTCCAGACATGCCAACATTATCTCTACTCACCTCTTCAACTTTCTCTGCCTCAGAAAAGAGGCTAGGAAAAGGGAAAAGGCTCCTCTCCAGCTCTGTGAGGAGACTAGCATTGAAAACAGTGATTTGGACCATGTTTCTGGTATACCATTTCCCAACTCCTCCTGAAATCAACAGCAACTCTGCTCTGGATTTCCAGCTAGGCAGTAGCTGACAGTTCCCTGGACTGCAGCTGAGCATGGTCACATTTCTGAAGAAATCAACAGCAGTACAAATCAGCAGCCAGGCACATCACCAGGAGAGAGTGTGTGCATCACAGGGATGCAGCAAGACAGATCAGCCAACAAGCTGGAGTCTTGTAATAGCAGGAAAAACAAACTTCCAAAGCCCAAGGACAAGCAGGTTGACTGTGACTCTTCGGGTTCATACATCTTAGGATCTTTCTGCTAAGAATTAATCAGGTTTTCTGAAGCCTACATGCCAGCAGCTCAGTGTAAAACATTTTCATCTGGACAGGAGTGTGTTTTCTATCTCTTTGGCACTGAGATACCTGACTGCACAAAGCCCTGTAGCCCATCTGAGCCAATGTTTTCCCATGTTCTCTATTTCTGACTGCCCCTGCATGCCTTTGCTCCCCTTCATCCTTTTCGTTTTGTTCTCTGAAACAGTCAGAGGATTGACCCGAGGCTCACATCACATCTAGTCCCAAGACAAATCATGCCTAGAACAAGTTCTCAGTCTGAAAAGAATCGTAGCAACCACTAGGAAAAGACTTATCAGGTCATGTTATCCATTCCCAGAGGCTGTCATATGATTGTTCCCTACAATATATTCTCCAGGGCTTTGTCCAGTTTTGTTTAAATGATTGAAATAACAGGGCTTCTACTCTCTCCCTTAGGAAATTATTCCCCTGTCTAGCAGATCCAGCTATTAGGAAGGTTTTTTTGACACACAGCCTGTATTTTTCTATGCTTCCTTTTATCACAGTGTTCTTTTATAGCCCTCAAAGCAACACACCCCATTTCTCTCCACCATTACTCACTCCTTTACACTTCTTGGAGATAGTCCCAGCTTCACCCCTTAGTCAACATTAGCTATAAACAGAGCTCTTTGAGGCAGAGTCCTGCAGCAAGGAAGACAATAGGTGTTTTACAACATATACCTAGATTCATTTTAAATGTCTCTTCAGAAGCAGCTCCTTACAAGCTCTTCAGAAACTTTCAGTATCTTTGCTAGAACTGTGCACAGACGTTATAGATGCAGGGCCATGGTAACAGGGTTATGAATTTCCTGGACTGCAAAATATCCTCTTTGAGTATGTAAGTCTGACTGGTCATCATTATAACATTATGTCTTCATTGTATAGCAAACTTTTCCTGAAGCTGTCATTTCTTTACATCCCAAAGGCTCCTTCTACTACAGGTATGTGATTGCAATAAGCATTATTTTCCCTCAATCCCCTCTATAAAGGGCCTTCTTGGGCAATTTCAGTGGTTTTCTGTAAGTGATTTTGATTATTGGCAATGATCTGAGACCCGTCCATGAGGGGGGGAAGATGAAGGACTCACCACCTGCAGAGTTGGCAGGATGATCCAAACAGCACTCTGAGGGATCTGGGGCTCACGTCTTAAGAAGAAGCCAAAAATGAGTGGGTTTCTTCTGTATTTACTTGCTGTGATGACAAAAAAGGGGCATGAGAAATTTCTGATTTCTCTTTGTTTGGAGAGTAAAAACACATCAAGTCTGAGCATTCGCAGGGTTAACAGTATTCTGTTCTCAGACCTGCTGAATGCTTGAGACAGCTCTCAGACACTGCCAGGGCTTGAGAAGCTGGATTTCAACAAAAACCCTGCTAAACAAACGTTACCAAAGGGCAGCATGAAGCAAAGTGGCTCAAATCATTAATGACATAGTAATCATGTCCTCCGAACCTGTGATGTCATTATCCACTGCAGTCCACAGATCTGTTTGCAAATCAGTGTGCTATCAAATACTGTCAGAGCTGGTCTGGCAAAATGCAGTACATCCAGTGAGAGATGCAGGGTAACATTTAGGGATGTGGTTCAGCTGTGTTTTCACTGAAGCAATTGCATTTTGCCTCTACAACTCTCCTCTCTATGCAACTAAGAAACTTAGAAGAGCACAGACAACGTGCCATGAGTTTGTTCCCCTGTCTGTTTTTATTTCATGCTGTATCTACTGCAGATTGTTCCCATGCAGAAGAAAAAAAGGATATTTTTGAATCTTTTAGAAAATACTAGTAGGCACATGGTGTTTTGAGGAGATTCTGCTTTCTGCTGCTTGAGAAACCAGGGATTTCTCCATCTACAAGGACAGCTAAAGGAACAGGTAGCAAGTCCTACTGTGCTCAGCTTCAGTCCCTGCTAAAAAAACATGCCAGGAAATCAATTAGGAGACACTACTTCTACTAATACAGATAAAGTGGTACAAGCTCCAATCCAGATAAAGTTATACGTTTACAAAAGTGCTTCCTCCAGGGTAGTCTCTATCTCAGCAGGTCAAGTGCGGAGGAACCACTAATTCCTCCTCACACTCAGAGCTGTGGTCAATGGCTCAATGTCCAAGTGGAGAGCAGTGATGAGTGGCATTCCTCAGGGGTCAGTGTTGGGACCAGTGCTCTTTAATGTCTTTGTTGGAGACATGAACAGTGGCATTGAGTGCACCCTCAGCAAGCTTGGCCACGACACCAAGCTGTGTAGTGTGGTTGACATGTTGGAGAGAAGGGATGCTATCCAGAGGGACCTTGACTGGCTTGAGAGGTGGTCCTGTGCAAACCTCATGAAGTTCAACAAGGCCAAGTGCAGGGACCTGCACATGGGCTGAGGCAATCTCAAGCACAAGTACAGGCTGGGAGATGAGTGTATTGAGAGCAGCACTGCAGAGAAAAACTTCGGGGTGTTGGTTGACGAGAAGCTCAACATGACCTGGCAACGCATGCTCACAGCCCAGAAATTCAACCATATCCTGGGCTGCATCAAGAGAAGCATGACCATCACATTGAGGGAGAAGATCCTCCTTCTCTACTCTTGTCTCATAAGACCCCACCTGCAGTACTGTGTTCAGCTCTGGGGCTCCCACTGTAAGAAGGACATGGACCTGCTGGATCAAGTCCAGAGGAGGGCCACAAAGATGATCAGAGGACTAGTGCACCTCTACTATGAAGACAGGCTGAGAATGTTGGAGTTGTTCAGCCTGGAAAAGAGAAGGATATGGAGAGTCCTTACAGTGGCCTTCCAGTACCTAAAGGGGGCTACATAGATTTCATCAAAGGGGAATATGTATTTAATTTATTTAAATAAATAAATAAATAAATAAATAAATAAATAGATAAATAAATAAATACATTTTATTCAATTGCTCTGGACTGAGTTTATTTTACCAATGCACAATTTTTTAAATTTTTGTTGCTCTTATTCCCAAAACAGGCTTATGCTTGAAAATACAAGCAAAAAGAGATTTTTAAATTTTCCTTTACAAATTTCAAGTGTGTTCTGTCAATTGTCTTTGAAAAATTGAAATAATTCAACCAAAACTTCAGTGAAGGAAGAAGTTCAATTCTGATTGAGACAGCACTTTTGGAAGTTGAAACCAAGAAAAATAATAGAAATATATTGCCCAACTCCACTGTCCTGTTTAGTTTTCCACTGAGCCAGTACTAACTTTGAGGTACATTTATCTTTGCACTTTGAAGACAGAAGAGCTGAGCTAAAATGCGAAGGTCAAAGTTTTGCAACATTGTTCAGGGCTGTCTATGGGAAGATTTGCTGGAATTGCAGTATCAGGGTAATTACACAGCTGGAACTAGACAGGTCTAACTCACTGGGTTGGCACTTTTAAATGAAGCCACCTCATCTTTTTTTCTGATAGAAACTTTTATCTCAAAGAAGCAAGCACACACCAGGAGCATAGAGACTATCAGCACCTTTCCTCATCATGATAAAACCAGAAGTGTTTCTCATGGGATGCTGTTTCAGCCAGAAGAAACTGTCCAAGATAAGTTAGGTGTTTTAGGAACTTGAGCCTAACAGATATTAAACTCAGAACTTGAGTTTGCATGCAGTGAAAATTTCCTTCCTAAAAAGATGGAGGTCCACCTCAGTTAGGGCTTTTGTGTCCACTAATTAAGCTGTAAGGCTGTCTCTAAAGTCACTGCTCTTATAGCTAAAAGTCTTCCTGTTTTCAATCCAAACTTGTTCATGGTCTGTTTCTTCTCATAAAATTAAAGTCCTTAGCTCAAACAGCAATCCTCCCAGTTTGGATTCCCTACTCTCATAGATTAATAAAGATCAGCCATACCTCACCAGCCTATTTTTTTTTCCCTAGGATGAATAAACCAGCCACTGCTTATTTGTTGCATTAAGCAGCTTCACTTTCATAGCATTTTGTACCTTTCCAGCTTGAATTCAATTTTCTTGTACATCAACACCCAAATTTAGATACAGACACACAGAAATTCAGTGCTCCATTTGTACAGATTTTGAATAGTATTTCATACAATTTTAGACAGATCTTGTATACAACACTGACACAAAACTTGAAATAAAGTACTGCATCTCAAACCTACCTGTCTTTGGTTTACAGTACTAAAAATCCATGGGATCCTATTTTGCCTCACACTGATGAAAATAGAGTAATCTTTCTTGGTGACTCTGCATTCACAGCACTGTAACTCAAGTACACATGAGTTCATGGCTTAACTAGAGACAAGTGTTTGAGCTAAACTCTATGTTAGCATTAAACAGATGGATGCTAAAAAGAAACTTTCCATATACTGCAAGCATCTCTCCAATAAATGACCCATGAAAAGCAGGATGAGGGTTATGTGTGCTACTGAGTCTTGAAGCTGACAGACATATCCCAATTAGTTATTCTAAAGGTAGCTCGGTTTGATCTCCTCAACACAGTTCCTGTTCCCAACAAATTCTTTTGCTGAGACCAATCTGAGATCTTTCACCTCCACCTTTTATTTCTTTATTGTTTACAGTCCTCTACCTTTCCCACATCAGCCTTGATAAGCACACCGAGAAGCAAGATTGCAGGAGGCAGTAGAGTGAGACACCATTTAATGCACCTGACTAGGCATAATCAGAGCAATCCATCACTTCAGTTTCCTGCTCCCAGCCAACAGGAATAGTCAAACTGAGCAGGAAGAAATGGGAAGCCACCTAACAAAACTTCACAACTCTACCCCTCATCATTGTTCCTTTTCTGGGTGGAAAACAATGTCCTACTATATTATTTTCATTTCATAACCAAGCGTTTCTTATTTTATTTCATTCCTGACCTCCTCCATACAAGGTGGCTCAGGAAATCAGTCTGACAAAATACTTCATGTGACATTTATGAGTAGTCATAACCATCATTTGCAGTTTTTATACCTGAGAACCCCTCACTGTGGTCCAAGACCCCACAATGGCAGGGGCTATACAAACGACGCAGAATAACATGAGATGGTCCCTGACTATTCATAATTCCCCCCTGACACTGCAAACTGCCATCTGCACTTTCCAGACAAGGATACCAGAGAGGGAGAGGGCCTAGTCATGAAGAATACAGATCAGACCAAGAGTCTGACACCCCCCAAAAAAGGCCATTTAATGAGGAAAATTATGAATCTGTTCAACAGGGAGGAAAATCCACTAGGATTATTTAAAGCAAAACCCTGACTAACATCCTCCAGAACCATTCCTGTAGGTATGTAAGTGTCAGTTTAGCTTCACTTTGAAGCTTTGAAACATATATAAATAAGGAGCAGCACTGCTGAGGGTCCACTAGAGTCCCTGTCTGAGACATAACAACTCTCCATCGCACTACCCCTTCCCATACGTACCCTGTACTTCCAGTGTGGCATTATCTCTCACTCTTTAGTTTGGGACTGGAGTTGCAGACACGTGCTCAAGTTTGGACTCTCAATAAGGATTTTAGCACAGTTTTGTGGAAGTCAAGTTTCCTCAAATGCAAGTTTCAGGGAATCCAGATATATAATCATGTGATGGGTTGACCTTGACTGGCTGCCAGGTGCCCACCAAGCCACCCTATTCCTCTACCCCACCTCAAGCTGAACAAGGCAAGAAAATAGGATTAAAAAACTTGCGGCTTAAAATAAGGACAGGGAGAATGCTCACCAGTTACCATCATGGGCAAAAAAGACTAAACTTGAGGAAGATTAATTTAATGTATTGTCAGTTAATAACAGAGTAGCATAGTGAGAAACAAAATAAAAACTAGAAACCGCTTTCCTCTACCCCTCCCATCCTCTCAGGCTCAACTTCACTCCTTCATTCCCAACGATTCTACCTTCTCCTGCCCTTCCATGTCGGTGCAGGGGGACTGGGAATGGCAGTTGTTGTCAATCCGTAATACTTCATCTCTGCCACTCCTTCCTCTTCACACTCCAGCATGGGATCACTCTCAAGGGATAGTCCTTCATGAACTGCTCCAACATGGGTCCTTCCCACAGGCTGCAGTTTTTCAAGAACTGCTCCAGTGTGAGTCCTTATCATGAGGTACAGTCTTTCAAGAACACACTGCTCCAGCATGGGTCTCCTGTGGGGACACAGGTCCTGCCAGAAAGCCTGTTCCTGCGTGGGCTCCTCCCTACAGGCTGCAGCTCCTGCCAGGAGCCTGATTCTGCATGGGGTCCTCCATGGGCTGCAGGGGAACAATCTGCCTCACCATGGTCTTCACTACAGGCTACAGGGGAATCTCTGCTCCAGTGCCAGGAGCACCTCCTTCCCCTCCTTCTTCACTGACCTCATCATCTGCAGAGTTGTTTTTTTCATGTATTCTCACTCCTCTCTTACAGATGCTGCCTGGCATTTTTTACCCTTTCTTAAATATATCACAGAGGTGCCACCAGCACTGCTGATGGGCTTAGCTTTGGCCAGTGGTGGGTCCATCTTAGAACCAGCTGGAGTTGGCTCTGTCCAACATGGGGGAAGATTCTGGTGTCTCCTCACAGAAGCCACTCCTGCAGTCCCTGGCTACCAAAACCTTGGTACATAAACCCAGTACAGATCAATAGCTTTTTTTTTTGTTTGCTTGCTTGCTTGCTTGTAAGTCTTGGAAGTAACAACTCCACTTCCAGACTTGCTATCTCATTTGCTGCTAGGTGTCATTTGCCTTGCAAAACCGTAAGCAGTTTGATGGAGCTGTTGTCACCAGCTTCAAGTGCTCACACTGAGGCTGAAGCTATTTCTGAGTCCTGAAGACCTCTTGACTTCCTGGCTGTGTAGCAGCAGCAGAATTATAAACCCAGCAATGTTTTATTTGTCTCTGCAGAGGACCGGCTCTCAGCTTGAAAGAACCTGTCCCAGGGAGAAGACTCCAGTAAGCATCAGCATATCTACTATGTAGTAACCAAGTTGCTTTTCTTACTAGGCAGTTAGGTGGTACATGGAATAAAGACAGAGAAGATGAAAATATCCTTCAGAATTAAAAAAAAAAAAAAAAGTCTTTGACTACACTGAAGCTCAGATAGACTCCTGTACTCTCTGGCCTATTTCTCCCATCAGTTGCTTTCTATTTCTTTTCCATACCCTCTCCCTTCTTGATGGCCATATCTATTCCACTTCTTCCCCTGCTCCACCTATATGTAATTCCCATGCCATTCTCGTGCCTTTACCCTATTTGTTTTCATTTGCTGTTACCCCCTTTTTTGGGGTCCTATTTCCCTCCTCTCTCTTGCCCACTTTCTTTTATTCCCATCTCCCCATTACTCATTCTTCTGTCTTGACTACGGCAAACACCTGCCTCCTTAGGCAATGCACAAGAGTTAAAAGAACTTCTTAGCCTATAACCATCCTATACAACAGTTGTTCTGTGACCATAATTGCCAACTATAAACCATCACCCTTATCTTTGCAGTCAAGATTAATTCTGGTGTGGTCCATTATAAAATTAGCCATCCTTGGCAAAGCTACTGGCCTTTAGTTTTCACAAGAGCACAATTAAATGGCATTTGCACAGGCAAGAGAGATTAAAGCTAACAGGAGACAGACATGAAGTTATTAGATTAGGAAGTAAAACAACTACTCCTTGGTTAGATCAAGCATTCAAACACATTATATAATGTTTCAGAGGTAATGCAGGCAAAATGAAACCTCTTTCAGGCACTTTTCCTCCTTCCCTTCCATGCCAGCAAGCCACAGGGGAGCACATGTAATAACAATAAATGAGGAAAGTCACTATCAGATCTCCAGACTTTGCGTTTGCACAGAGGGTAACTTGTGCCACACCAGCGAAAAGGTTAACTTAGTGGGGACTCCGGAGCATCCACACTGCCTGTGGTCTTTCCTAATTAAACACACACATGCACACATCATAATCAGAACTGCTCCCTCACCCCGGGGCTGGATCTTTGGCTCGTATAAGTCAGCAGAATGCCCCAGAGGAGGTACTTTGATTTATGTTGGCTAAAAATCCAGTCCCAGAGCCTCTGTGCATACAAGAGGATGTGTTAGCATAACTGGTGAGTATCTGGGCTTAAAGAAGCCCTATTCACCCACAGATTTTCATCATGCAGATAGGCATTTAGATATACATCAGTAGCAACTCAAGACTCACTTCTCAAAACCACCTTTTGATTAGTGATGGACAATGCTCCGGAATTGGTGTCCACAAGTTCCATCCTGCTGGGGTAATCTACCCCCACGCAGGGATACAGTCCAAAAGAAACAAAATCAAGCAAATTTGCTGAGCATGCCCTACTTTGTTATCACAGAGGTCCCTCAAATCACTGCATTTGGCATGATTTTGGAAGAAAGCTATAAAACACAGAACTGTTTCAACCCACCTTTTTTTTTTTTTTTTTTTTTTTTTCCACTACCTGCAGTGTGATTTGCTCACAAATATTAGAAACGTTAAACATTTGTCCAACTCTCTCTAAACACCTGTGCCATGTCAAAAGGTAAGCATCCATGCCACTATTAGGAAACCAAGGATCCTAATGCAGTTCTTTAGATGAAGGGAGGCCTGAGACACTGGCTTTAGGGTAAGATCTGAAGCCCCTTGGTGTCTATCAATGCCAAATGCCCTAGGCACTTAAATCATTACACAGTGATAACACATCCTCTGGGAACCAGGTTCAACTTTTAATGAACCACACAAGTTTTATGTGTGAATCCTGTTCAGCATAGATCTGTTTCTCCACCCACTTGCAGCCAAAGGAGCAGACTGGCTTAATTTACTGCTGTTTAAAAACAGATGCTGGTCTTCAATTTATCTCCATCAAGAGAAAAAAAAATACCCAAGCTCCTCAAATGAAAAGCCCTGCAGGATTCTGCCTGTGCAAATCTGAGATGGAGATTTGACAATAAAAAAGACATTTCATTTGTCTTATTAGTGGCTGACTACTGTGGAAGGTGTTCAATCAATTAGACTGATCTTGGACTCCTGAATTATTGATAGAGAGAGCTGGATTACACTCTCAAATGCTTTTAGCTTAATTGCCCAACCCATCATTGCTTCATTTTCCTTTTCTTATGTATATAATTTTTTGTTGTTGTTTTGTTTTTTAACCATAGCATCTTGCCAGCGGCTGGCCCCGTTACTTCGCTGCTGCTGCCAGTGCTGCCGATGCCGATCCAGGGAGCGAGCGCTGAAGCCTCGGACAGGCAGCACTCATCAGGTTCAGCAGGCAAGCGGCATGAAGGTGGTGCCACCATTCCCCTAGAGACCAGGAGGCACTGGGGAGGAGAACAGCAGCTTCCTGCTATGAGACAGAGATGAACTGGGGATCAGGGGTGCCCCTCTTCCACCTCCAGCCCCCTCTGTACATTTTATAACCCTCAGACCCTTTCCATGCCTTTCTTTTCAAACGTCTGCTCCCCTTCACTTTGTGACCCTTTTGCTTCCTTCTCCTTGCATGCAGAAACACAATACAGCGCAGATCTGGAGCTCATCTTGGCCAGTATACCATCTCCAGTGTAATTTGGGTACCCAAATGGTGCTTCTTACCCCGTGCTGACCGCTGTGGTTCCCCTCAAACCCTCTTAACTTTCCCCTCTCCACCCCCAATACCTTCCAGCCTCTTCTCATGTCCTCATTCTCATAATTTCTCAGCTCTTACACCCTCTCTCCCATTTCCCAGACTGGACCCATCCTCTCCCTCCTCCACTTGTAGCCTGGAGTGGGACGTTCAGTGTAAAAATCATCAGGATTTGGGAATGCAAGCAAAATAGTTAAACACAGCCAGCAGAGATAACAAGTGTCACTAAGTGCAGGACTTGGAGTAATCTAGTGCGCACACAAGCCCTGAACTGCACTCACCTTGACTTTTAACTCTTGCTGACGTACCGGGACGTTAGCTGAGACCGATTCACTGTATTTGAGTATGCTCCATATTTTATAGACTAAGCACATCTTAAATGTCTTTAAAGTGTCGTTCCCTGCAACTCTTTTGCAGGCTAGCCTAAAGCAAGGAGACCAGCACAAATGGATTTGTAAGGACATGGGAGCTATTTCACTGCAAGAGAGGAAAAAGAGAAAGGGGGGAAAAAAAGAGCAAAATGAGATGGGAAAGGGTATGAAAAAAACATTAAATCAGCAGAGAGAAGAGGTGAAAAAGAGAAAGAAGGATACGAAGAAAGAGAAAGGAGAGAAAACAAGAGAAAGTGAGAAGGAAATAAAAAAATGAGGAAAATTTGCTCATGGAAAATGGCAGATATGCAATGTGAATGCTTGGAAGAACAAGAACTCCAGGTGCCAGATATGAAACAGAGTATTTCTGTGATAACAGAAACATGATATGATCAGTACTGAGTACTGGAGGATATGATAGGAGAGAGAAATAAAAGCTGCAATGACAAAACTGCAGTGCAGGTGAATAACAGAGTAGCTCATAAGGATTTAAAAGATGAGATCATGCATATAACAGGATCCATCCAAATATAATTAATTTTCTGGGAAGCTGTTACAGATCTCTGCCACTGGATCCAGACATGACAAGAGATCTATGGGAAAATATTAGAAATATAAATAATACTAGGAAATGTGTCATTTTGCAATTTTCTAGATGGCAAGTGGAGAATTACTGTTACTAGCGATACTTCAGCTCAATCCTTCCTGGATGTAATAGGCAATAGATTTCCCCCCCCTGAAACAGCATCAGAGCCAGAAAAAAAGCAATTCTATTTTATACTTGGTTTAGATCAACAGTGAAGACACTATGGAACAGTGTTTGATCAAATGTTCATGACTACAGTTTAAACTAAAAAGAAAGCAAAAGCAGGTATCCAAGTGCTTAATTTCCAAAGCACAATGGTGAAAAATTAAAGGGATTAGTAACTCAGTCACTTGGTACGAATAACGCAAGGATGATAAAAAAGCAGCTTGAGATTTCTCCATAACAAATGCACAAAGAATACCAGGATTAGATTACAATAATTTTTATTGCACTAGATCTTGCAACTTATTGCAAGATTACAGTAATAATTATTGCAAGGGAAAAATTGACAGGGAAATTTAAAGGAGTAGGAAAAGGACAAAACAACAAATCCATGTCTGCTAAGTTTCTACAAATAGGAGTGAGATGAGAACTGCCTAATGAACATTAAAATAAATAGAAGAGGGTTCTTTGGATGTGTAAGGAAAGAAGGCAGCTAGGGAACAGGGGTAGGATGAGGATGAGCCATACATTGGAACAATACTTTGTTTTTCAGCAAAAAGGAGGTTAATTAATGCGCAGGTAAAGTTCAGATAGAGACCAGGAACTGGGATAGAGAACTGGTAACAAGTCCTGAACAACTCCCCATACGCTCAAATGTAGAAATCAAATATCCATATATCAGAATTAAATAAATAAATAAAGCATTAAAAAAAAATTGCAGCTGTGTTTCTTGTTGTACTCCAGTGAGATTAATTAATATTCCCCCCAGGGAATCCCTCATGAAAATGAGTAATGCTGAAGAATTAAATAAGAAATGTCAACATCTTGTATGGGACGGGAAAGGATCAGCCTAGAAAGAGTTAATGGCTGTGTTTTAACCAGTTAATGACTGGTTAAAGAGATGTCTGCGGCAACTTATGAGCAAAAAATCATTTAGTACAATAACAAGTAAGTGAAGAAATGTCAGAGGAAAGACCCCCCAAGGCAAGGGCAGAGATCCACAGATTTCAGCAGGCTGTAGACATGGGGTGGTGGCCAGGCAACTGGCAGAGAAGCCAAAGCCTTGCTGGAAAGAGGGTCCATCCCTGCAAGCACACACATAACTCCTCACAGTGGGGCTGATCCTCATTAATATTTCCATTCCTGAGACAAAAGTGGGATGCCAGTGTGTCCTGGGTTGAGTGAATGGTGGAGATTTTTGGTGGCAGGGGAGGGGGCTATCAGGGCGGCCCCCTGTGAGAAGCTTCTCGAAGCTCCCCCAGCTCCATGTCAGCTCCACTTCTGTTTGGGAAATTGAGCCAATCGGCTGTGCCTCTGCGATAACGTAATTAAGAAGGGACGTGGTGACGTGTGGTCGGACTTGGGAGGAGGAGTTGCTGCAGCTGCATGAACACCAAGGTCAGTGGAAGAACGGAGGAAGAAAGGAGGGGGGAGGCGTGCCGGAGCAGAGACCCCCCTGTATCCTGTGGTGAGACGGCAGGGCGGACCCCCCCACCACCCATGAAGATCTACGGTGGAGCAGACATTGATTTATGGCCCGTTGTTCCTGCTCAGCTGATCAAGGTTCTGTGCCCAAAGAAGGCCAGGGTCTCATGAGAAAATGTAGCCCCGCTGCTGTAATTCAGTGCTGGGAGGATTGCAGCATGCGGGGGAGTCCCACGCCGGAGCAGCTCGGGAAGGGCTGCAGCCGTGGGAGAGAATCCAGTCAGGGGAAGCTAGTGACCCATGATGGAGCAGTGTGGGGAACGCTGCGGCCCATGGGAGGAATTCAAGTTGGAGAAAGTTTGTGGAGGACTGTCTCCTGTGAGAGGGGGACCACGATGGAGCAGGAGGAACAAGTTTTGGACACTCCCCTCACCGAACATGAAGGAAGTGGCAGCGTTGACTGCACCCCCCATTCCCTGCCCCTGCGCCACTGGGGGAGGAGGTAGAGATATCGGGAGCAGAGCTGAGCCCGGGCAGAAGGGAGGGGTGGGGGGAAGGTGTTCTCAAGATGTGGCAATGCTTCTCACTGTCCTACTCTGTTATGTGTTGTTAGTGTCTGTAATAAATGTATGTTCTTTTTTTCTTCCCCTAATGAGTCTGCCTTTTGCTCATGATCATAAAGGGGGATTTTTCCCCATCCCAGTCCTATCTCGAACCCCAAGCCTGGCTCTCTGTCCCTTCTCATTGTCGGAGGGGAAGGGAGAGAGAGCTGCTGCATTGTGGTTGGCTGCCAACCAGGCCTAAACCACAACACAGTGATAGAATAGAATATATCTATTGGAAGGAACCTACAATGATCATCTAGTCCAACTGCCTGACCACTTCAGGGCTGACCAAGTTAAAACATGTTATTAAGGGCCCTATCCAAATGCCTGTTAAACACTGACAGGCTTAGGGCATTGAACACCTCTCTAGGAAGCCTGTTCCAGTGTTTGACCATCTTTTTGGAAAATAAATGCTTCCTTATGTCCAGGCTAAACCTCCCCAGTGCAGTTTTGAACGATTCCCATCCGTCCTAACACTAGATCCCAGGGAGAAGAGATCAGCATCTCCCTCTTTGCTTCCTCTCCTCAGGAAGCTGTAGAGAGCAACGAGGTCACCCCTCAGCCTCCTTTTCTCCAGACTAGACAAACACAGAGTCCTTAGCTGCTCCTTATAGGACATGCCTTCCAGCCCTTTCACTAGTTTTATTACCATCTAGCAAGTCATGAACACATCCACAATAAAGGAGGGGTCACCAAAAAATAAACCAGAGCACCGTGAAGGCTTGCAGTCACCAAGAACCTGACAATTTAGGAAGCGAGTGTCTTTGGGGGCACAATCTGCCAGCCCCTTTCCGGGCAGCTGAGAAATTGCTGAGACAGAAGGAAAATGGTGTCCTCAAAAGGTTTCCATCTGCTCAAACACAAAGCACAGACCTGGCCCTGCTCACCCATGCCACCTCAGCCCCTTCCCACCTCATGCACTCCAAGCGACCGGACGAGTGTAGCAGCGTGTGCCTGCCTTGCAAGGCTGATCCCTGTCCTGCTGACACAAGGGAGATCTGGAGCTGCCTTTCGACTGGCCAGTGCCAGCAGAGACAGACTGTACGGAAACAAGGAGATGCTTTGCTTCCACCAAAGCACCCTGGAGAATGATTTCATTCACAATAAATCTCCTTCCTCAGCAGTGGTGATCGCAAGGGTCTGGGCTCTTGTATTTAATTCCCCTGATTGACATTAGTCTCAATTTACCATGTTTTAAGTTGAGAACTTCAGAACTGAATCCAAATCTCATTTGCTACTGCTTCATTGTATTCTCCGGTTTAAACTTTTCTCTCCCTGAGTTTGCCACGGTGCTAGGACACATCCTGAGAGATTTAGCCTTATACTGCACTGTCCTTGGCCACTGCCTCGGGCTAAGGAACATGCAACGTCCTGGCCACCAAGACACTTTTCCACTCTCCAGAAAGAGGTACTACATAACCTCAGTGAGTTGGAGCTACTGAAATAATCTGGATGGTCCCAGTCTGAGGACAAAGTAGCACGTCCACCCCTTGGCAACGATAACAGATCTGGGTTGGCCTTGGTCTTTCATGGGTCCCCTCCAGCCCAAGGGCTGGTGAGACGCTGGTGCATGCCCAGGTCTCAGATCCCAGCATGTTCCCAAGTCCATACCTTGCTTATGGCAGAAGAGCAAAGAGATGCTAACTGCCAGGTCACACTACAAGTCCCAGGGGCCAGAACAGTCTATGTTCTGGATTTGAGGTGCTCAGGCTTTAATTCAGTGAGGGTACAGGTGTCTGTGGGATTAAAGCCATTTGAAGTTATTTTGGCATAATATGTTAAGACAGTGACAAAGGAGAACCTGAATGAATAAATGCAAGTTTGGGTAAAAATTATATAGTTTTTTAAAATGAGCATTAAAGAAAATCATGGAATCATAAAATAGAATGGTTTGGGTTGGAAGGAACCTTAAAGATCATTTAGTTCCAACCCCCCTGCCATGGGCAGGGACACCTTCTACTAGACCAGGTTGCTCAAAGTCCTGTCCAACCTGGCCTTGAACCCTTCCAGGGAGGGGGCAACCACAGCTTCTCTGGGCAACCTGTTCTGGTGTCTCACCACTGAAACCACTTTTCCCAGAGCATCTTCCAGAAGTGAATATAATTCCATTCTTATTGGCTTGGAGTTAAATCATTTTGGATCATGAAGAAATCCAAACACAAACATACATTTTTTTTTTACCCTATAACATGTGAAATGAAACTCTGCTCTTGGCACAGTGCTCCAGGAGAGGCCAGTAAAGGACCCCTCTGCAACTAGCATAACCAGTTATAACAGAGCTTGGTGTCACCACATGGCAGTGCAGCACCCGACACTGTGACACATCCTTACCCTGAGAACCTGCAAAGAAGCAGCCTCATACAGAAGCAAACTCCTCAGCATTGTGCTCAAAATGTCAGTGCAGCCACACCGGAGAGGTTTTCTTACACAGAGCTACTGCCAAGCATTTTCCAACACATTTCTTCATATTACTTAAGCTGTTATGACCATGACCCAATGCACTTCCTGGGGACCAAGGAACAGCTGAAAGTACCAACCACACTGACCATTAACCCCACACTGTTGTTACCTGCCAGCTTGAACATCACAGCATACAAACCCCCCTACATCTATGGTCAGGCTCTCCAGGTGCTATCACAGTATAGATAAATACTACAAAAGCTCCTTTTGCACAAATAAACACAGAAGAAAAAAAAAAAAAAAAAAGAAGAAAAATGGAAAAAAAGAAAAAAAAAATAGTACCCTCTGGCCTTGGTGGGTGAAATGCAGGATACCCAATGGATTGGAACAGAGGAAGCAGTGCAAGGAGACATCTGGACTCTGCGGAAGGTCCAGGTTTCCTTCTGACACCTTTCCTCTGCCCTCCCACACCTTTATGCATCACACCTCCAGGATGCCGGGGGAAGCAGGTTTGTGCCATATATAGGAGCCACCTGGGACTGCACTGTGTTATGCTCCTTAAGCTCGATTGTGCATGTTGCAGCAGTGCCTGGGATGATAAAGCTGAGTTTGATAAAGTCACAAGAGCTGAGATGAGGTCTTCTACTGGCAGCCCTGGATTTTACACTTGCCCTCAAACTAGCAGAGTGGAAATATTAGACAAGTGAATCTATTACCTGCACTGCTCAATGAGGCTTTTATGATATCCCCCGTTCCCCTCGAAGAGATGCTTATTATACTCTGGGGTGTTGAGATACATTCATTTCCATTTCCAATTCCCTTTTATTCACAATCTATCACCCAGCTGCTGTACACACACACTCTCTTATTTCCACAAGCAAAGAGCCTTCCTCCCAGGCCTTTCTTCCCAAAAATGCCTCCCATTGACCCCTGACCAGCTGCTCTGAGCTTCAGTAGCATACTTGAAGAAGGAGCACAGCTTTGTCAGATTAGCCCTTCAGCTTTTCCATCACCTCAAACAACCTTGCACCTACTTGCACTAGAGCACCTAGTGTCTCCAGTAAACACTGCTTCCAGCCCCCTTTTCAACAGAGACATGGTTTATTGTCCCCTAAGTAGCCCTTCACAGTTCCCCTTCTCAATCAGCACTGGGTAATGGTTTCCTAGGGACCATAATACTTAGCAGCACAGTAATTGAATGATATTATTAACAGCAGCAGCATCTGTGTTGTCTGTTTAATTAACTGGAGAGCAAATGAGGCCGTAAGAGTCATTAGTCTGATCCTTTATTGTTTTCCTAATGATCTGCAGCTTCTCTTATTTGATTATTGGCTAAGGATCCCCTTTACCAAAAAATGCACTTTTAATAAAATAATAACAAAACAACTCTCTATACTCCTGAATGACATATATTAGTTCTCTCAAGCTGCAGATTAGATAACTGTAAACTTCTACTCTAAATACTCCAAATACACCATCTCTACTACTCCTTGAGTAGCATAAAGGAAATAAGAGACACTAGCCTATGTTTCATGAAAACAAAGAACAAAGCTGCAATAAAAACTGTATTGCTGCAGAGCTGATAAGTGACAAAAGCAAAGCTCACACTGCTGTCCATCATGAGGGGTGCTTTCAGGGCTGGAGGAGACAAGACCACCTTTAGAGACTGCTGGCCACCAAGGAAGGGCTACAATAACACAGCACTGGTGATCACAGCATTTTATTCCACCTCTGCACTGAAAAAGGAATGGGGACCAAATGAAGATGACGGCCTCTCCATCCCTAATTAGGCTGAATTTATGGGCAGTCTCCATATTGCCACCCGGGATCTTCTTGCATAGCTGGGACAGCCACTCTGCAGCAGCCCAAGCCCACTGTGCAAGCAGTCATGCAACCCTGCAACTCTGCCATCACGCAGAGCCATGAGTTGGATGTGGAGTCATCACTCACTCCACACCCATTTAGCAGCCGGCCTGGCTGGGTGTTTGGGCTGAGGTTCATTGCCTGACAGCTGGTTATTGGCTTCTCTGCAAGGGGCATATGGAAATTTCCATGAAGATGATCCCAACTGCAGTTATTTAGCTTACCAGGAAGCACAGGCAATTGGCATTAGCCAATTTAGAAAAACATCCCATCTCAGACAGGAAGAAGATCTTGCTGTTTGCATGCCTAAGATATTTTCCCCTGCTAAGGCTGTAAGTTAAGCAGTAAAGGGTGTCAGACATAGTCATATACAGATCTGGAGACATACCACTGTGTCTTATATATCCTCTTCAATGGCTAGTCCTGGAAGTCTTAACACTACATAGCTTTTCTTTAACCTAATCTTGTGTAGCTGGTTAAACCCCTGATCTGTTAGCCATGATGCCAACCACCAACCATCACAGTGCAGTAGGTATGTGAGCTGCCAACTGTAGGTATGCCAAAGCCTGTCTTTGCACCATCACGCTAGCACCTTTGTATGCTCATGGCCTTCGAGGCGCTGTCTCTCCAGATTCTAATCTGGAGACCACTGTGCTCAAACGTGGGCCTTAGGTAAGAGAGACACCGCCTTTTTTGTTGTCATCAATTGATATTACACACAGATTAAGAGGAAGGGCTTGGCTCCATGTTTTTGTTCAGGTTTAGAGATGTGGTGCTTGGGTAATACTTTTTTACTGCCACCTGTGGGTCTGATAATCAACATGGGATCTTTGAACGTCAGGTTCATGCTAGATGTTTTGTTCAATGTCCCAAATGCTCGCTGCATAACATCATCAGTACCAAGAGGTCAAAACATATGAACATGACACATTAGAACCAAGGCTGGGGCCTTGAGGGGAACTATGGAAGGAGAGCTGCCTGTAACTCCATAATCTCAATGCAAAATCCTTCAGGAGTCATTGCCTACTTATCTGAATTGTCATTGAGGAGAAAATATAAACCCATATTCTCCTGTGATGGCCTATTCAGTTCAACTGCATGTTTCATCAACCTACTTCTGCTTGCACATATTAAATAAATACAGAATGAAGAATAAGCAGAACTGGATCCTAGGGCTTTAATCTTCTCCCAAAGAGATGGATAAAATGGCTGTGTCTTGTATGTGATGCTAAGAATAAACAGGAAAATCAAATGAGCAATGAAAGAAAAGAAAATGTAATGTCTCTTGTCACCACTGTACTTCTCTGTCTCAGGACAATTTCAAAACTGCTCCAGGATTTGCAGACTTAAAAAGGCTGTGGTTCTCTGGACATTTCTTTGGAGTTCCATACTGACTCTTCACTAGACCAACTTCTTAGATACAGACTGGTTCCTTAGCAATAACAGATGTCTGTGTCTCTGACTTGTTCACCTGGAAATTCTGCTACACTTCCAACCAGACAAGGGACTTATCTATAACCCCCAATTTTCTGCCATTCTCTCCCTCACTGGATCCTGCCAACAGCTGTTGGCTTCCTGCTGCTCAGTGCATGAAAGAAAAATAAATTAATAAACACATGAACTTTGTGGATTCCTGTAAATTTGGAATATAGCAGCTCCTTCGGACTGGGTATAACAACAGGTACCATAAGAAGCCAAAAAAACTGCTGTTTCCTGGATGAAGTTGCCAGTGTGATTCCTGAAAAGACCTCAGATATTTCTCCTTTTGGGTCTGGAGAACCATCTACGGCTTCAAATATTTTTAAAAAGCATTTTAAAAACTCTCAAAAGTTGTGATGTAAATCTGACAGGTACGATCTTTCTTGTGATTCAGCTGGAGATTACCCCCTCTCCAAGAGACAGCTTCCCAGCAGCACTTTGGTACAGCAGGTTCCAATACCAGTTGAGAAAAGAAAAAAAGATATGAGCTTCAGAGATGGTATGCTTTGGAGAAAAGCCTAAATGATAAGAAATAATAATGTTTTTCAGGTCAGCTGTTAACCAACCAAGTGAATACAGAGTGTCAGAGCCTTCCAAGTCTTCTCTTTACTGCCTCCATAAATTTGGAATAGTGGTGCCTGTCCATCAATAAGTGAAAATGGTTGTGGGATCTCTGAACAGCTTGCATTGGACATAAAAATGTTCCAATAAACTCTGCTGATTTGTGATTTTTCCCATAAGAGTCTTCCTTGGGATAGCTGTTTGAGAAACCATCCCACTGCATTCTCCCAGTTCTTCTGTTCATATTATTTACTGGAAAAATACCCATGGGTCCTCACAACACAGCTTCATATGCATTCACATCTCAACAGACCTGCTCATACACTGTTCCTTTCTCCAGGTGTCCATTCATCTTTATCCCTTCTGTGCACTTACCTAGTTGCAAAATGCCAACTAAGTGCCACACATCTCTATGGGAGGCTATTCTCTAAACCAACACATCTGACTGCAAATTTGTACTGTACTCAACCTGGATTTTAACCTTCCATAATTTCCCCCCATTACTGCTAAGTGCTATGCCCTTTGAGTAAGCCAAATCATTCCCTTCTTTCTTTGGTTTTTAGATCCATTAAATTTTTGTAGCTAGGTAGCACAAACCTTTTTACTCATCCCTCGGACAAGCTCTCCAGATTTAACCCTCCACTAGTATTTTGCATTGCCTTCCCACTGCTTTTTGAGCATTTTCTGGAAATCTATATTTTTTTGGGTAACAGTGTAAAAAGGTCTGAATATTTGCCCTTACTAAAGCTATGAGTGGAGGACTCCGCTCTCTTAATACAGTACAACACCTTTAATCTCTTCTTTTTGTTTGCAGGAAGTGTTGCACATTTTATACCATGGCATGAAGCCATTTCCCTGTCTCCTAGCACTTACAGCGTATCTGGAGGTCATGCCAAGAGTCCGGGGGAACCCACACACAAGCTGCAATCAATAAACTCATCTGTGTAGCATTTCTCCAGTTGCATTCTGCAGATTTAAAGGCTGAAGCATATAAAGAAAACAGGAAGGAAATAAACAGGGAAGAAATCTAGCTCTGTGGGATGGATTCAAGACAGTCCCCTAAGAAGGTGCATTCGAAGGAAGCCCCAGCTTTCTACCAAATAATAAAACAGGTGGCCATGTCACACACTGCAGAAGAGCCCAGACATTGCCAAGAGGCAATGCAGGGAACTAGAAATCTTGGCTCCCAGTCTCTGCTCTCCACATGAAGCCACTGAGCAAAACTACATAATCCACTTAAGCATGAGTCTCATTTTATGATCTCTGGATGTAACAAGGTGGCAAGATCAAGAGCCTCATTGCCCATATTTGAAAGGTGCATGGGGAAGAGCTGCCTGATTTGGTTTTAAGGGGTGTTCCTTGCTGCATTTGTTGAAAGTGGCTGTAATTAAAAAGAGGAGAGAGCAATCCCCAGAGCAAGAAATCCATCAGGCAACACAAACACTATACTAGAATCTGCAGGACTTTACCCAGCCGGAGGTTGAATTTTAGGTAATTGATTTCCAGAAAAATTGTTCTTTGCCAAAATTACTATTTCACTGGCTTTTGTAGTCAAACAGATTATTCAGCTTATTTGGCAGATCTTTTCTGGTACATCTGTGGGAGGGGGAACCAGTAGGAAATAACTACCCTGCTGATGCTGAACAGGGCTGAGCACATGCTCACACCCTTCTCCTCCCTAATGGTGGCTGCGCCACGGGGTGTCACCTCCCATTCCTCACATCATCAGATCTCTGCCTGACTGACAAATTAGGTACAATGTTCCTTGCATTTTCTTGTGTTTCAGCTGGAGAGCCATGTCCAATTCATTTTTGCTCCTGGCCATGCAGGACATGACCATCACGGCCTGTTGAGTCCTTCACGCTCTGACTCCTGGTACTCTGATCTCTGGGCCATTGGAGAGAGGGGTTCCAAACCAAGAGAGGACCAAGTCTGACAGGGCAGAGAAGGTGGTCAGCCTATGGCATGCTACAGCTGATGACACTGTGCTGGAGGCTCCTGGGATGACATGAAGTCAGTGAGCCTCCTATTTACTTTGTCTTTCCAGTGAGAAATGACTGGCAAGGGATCTCAGGGATGTTTTGATGGCTGGTCATGATCTCTGCTTCTTCCTGGCATGTTCTAGCTAGCAAGTTTGGCCACCACTGGCTCCAAGTCTGTCCCGCACTTGCCCTATTTCTCTTCTCCCACCTTCCATCTTCTTTCTCATCTGTCCCTCCCTTTCCCTTCCATTCCCCTTTCCAAAGCAAACTCTGTGCTTCTAGGGTGCTTTCTGTGTGCACAAGACAAGAACGAATTACTTTGAGCTTCCCAGGGTCATTGAGCAAAAGGCTTCAGCCCCTCCACAGTGCTGGTGAGTGGTGGGGCAGGAAGACTGGATGCCTCCAAAGACCACTGCCAGCTCCTGTGCCGCCGGGCTTTACTGGCCACTGGGGCTGCATCGGGAAACCCAGAAGCTCCCCACGTGCAGAACACTGAATCAGATACTTTGGCATAAAACTTGCTGGCAAATACTGCCTTTTGAGCAGATAATTGATCTATTTTTCCAACACGGGTCTGCCACATACCAAGGGTATTTCAAAAGAGCCATCATTCTGCTAGATGATCACAGTGAGCAGTTTCCTCTACCCAAGAGGCCACCAACTCCTTGTTTTACAATACTCTTTGCTGTAAAGCTGACAGTCTCAGCTTTTGCTTTAGCTTGCTGGAGACCTTGGTGCAGCTTCCCTTATCTTCTCTCCGTGGCCAGCCAGAGACATCAGGAAAGAACAGGGTAGAGAAGGTGAGGGTACAGGTATGCTCCTACCTCCCCTATCACCTCCTAAAAAGCACTTCCAAGTCTGTGATCAGCAGAGGCAAGACTGACAGCCTTACAGATACACATACATACATGGCTATATAAATACATATATACACATATATATGCATATATAGCTATAGATACTGTAGGAACCAGCCTTGCTGCCAGCATCCTTCTTTCAACCAAGACCTGACTGTTTTTGCAATGAGCTCAAAGTCTTTAGTAAAACATTTTGCTCCCCATATGGCCACCCCTGTACTTCAGCAGCTCTGAAGCAGAAACAAGACTGTGCAGAGGAGAGCATCAATAGCAAACGGAGGAGCCTGTGAGCCTGCGGCAGAGTCAGGAGCAGAACCCTGATCTGACAGCTCTGCCGGCATTTAAATCACACGACTATCTCCTTCCACTCAGCCACAGCCTAATTGCCCACTAAGCTGGTTAGCCTTGCTTTCTGCCCATGTCCTGACTCCATATGACTGTCTCTTGCATAAAGCAATATGTCCCATCTATTCAACTTGCATTCAGATTGCCTCATCTGTGGTGTTTTTTAGGCTGCTCTCAACAACAACTGCTGATCTCATTCAGATTTACCAAATCGCTTCGTAATGCTGGCTGCTCTTTGCTTGGTAATCTTGCAGCCGTCTCAGTAGGAACAGACTCAGGTCCTTAATCTTTGATAATACATAAACAATATTTTTATATGCTGAATGCAATGAACCCCATTGTCAAGTACTAGCCACCAGGTTCTTTATAGCAGAAGAAATGTCTCTCTAGTACAAAGCAATCTATTTGCACATAAATCCCCCCCAAAACTTAGCTGTATGTTACCATAGGGTAACATATTTGGATTTCTGGTCTCTGTCTCCACTGGAAAACCATCAGTCACATCTCTCTGGCTTTATCTACCTGCTTAGGTACTTCTTAGCACTTATCTGCACCATGTAACACATCAAGGACAGACACAAGGCAACCCTCAATGCTCAGCACTCTTGCCAAAATCTGCCAGATGTTGGAATTAACAGCCACAGACGGTCACGGCATGTATGCTATCACTATTCAGCATTTGTATAGCAATGGTCCTCAAAGGCCACGGACATGAGCCAAGTCCATTTAGGCCTGGGATTTGGTAGGTGTTAGAGCATGGTATACTTTGGATTAAGACATGTAAATTGTGACTGGCACACAGCAACAGATATTGGCAGATGATCAAAGACATGACTCTTGTTTTCAAAGCAGGAAATATCTTTTCCTGCTTTAAGAAAAATTGAGCCAAGGGCACCAACTGTGTGTGCACAACCCTCACCACAACCAGGCTTAAAGATCTAAGAAGGGTTTGGGGAGCAGTATCGCTGACTGATTGGATGCTAAGCACAGAACTGTATTTGCACTGGCTAACACATCTCTAACACGTGGTTTTGGACTTTGATATATGTTGTTACCTGTCCACAAGGAGTAGAAACACAGTATTCAGATAAAGGCACAGAATTATATGACACAGAAACAGGGTCACCCCTTATAGGGATGTAAAATAGGTGATCTCTCTTGAAACCTATGGAAGTCAAAATTTTGCACAAAACAGGAAAAAAGAAGACAGTTCTGCTTCAACATCATGCTTCTAGTAGTACCATTATCTGAAGGTTCAAAGAAGCTCCCTCTATGTAAAAACACTTTCATAATGGGTAATCAATATTTTACATGACAGGGATGTCATATTTCTTGATCTATTCAGAAAACATTTTATGCACTGAAATTCATAATGAGAAATCTTATTGCTGCCCTCCAAATTAGTCAGCTACAACTCTAAAAACTTGGCCTCATCCACTAAGCAACAGGCTGCTTTGCATGCTCATCAAAAGAGGTAACAGGAGGTAACAGACTGATTTCAGCACCTACAGTGACAGGAGAATAACATTTAATTTCCCTAGCCCCTGGTGAGCCAGATTTCTTCCCTTGTCATATAATCTGCAATAAATAACCCATCAATACTTTCACTGAGTGGCTGGCTGCAGAGCTGTTTGGTTTAACATATGCACTTTACTGTCCCCATTGCATCATTTGACATTAGTCCACATTTAAACCATATTTTCCATTGAAAATCTCACTCAGAAAAAAAAGACGCACATCTCTTGTAATCTACATTAGCCACCACCACCAATGACTCATCCCCCTGCAGCAAACTGAAACAACTTGTCCTGGATAATCCCGTTTCATCTCCCTTTCATCTCCATCTCTCTGCACTCCTCTGACCTTCTTTTTAACCCTTTCACTGCTGTCCGTCTGGGTTAACTTTTTGGGTATTAAACTGAGTAGCCTCTATATACTGACTGAAGGAAGGCATAAGGCAAAATAAGGCAAATTTAGTGTTTCAGGAGGTAGGTGAAAGGAACATCACCACCATGCATCCACCATCTCACTGTAGAAAGAGAGATGTTGGACTTCTGAAGCAGGGAAAGTACCACTTTATCACTGCAGTGCAGGTTCCCTGTTAGGCAACACACTGAATTTGCCTCTAAACACATTCTAATTTTATATCAAAATTAAATATGACTTGACCACCTTCATGCCTGTAGCAGATGAGGAGAAACTAGTGGCCAGCCAGCTCTGCCTGCCCTAGACATCTTCAGCAGATAACTTTTCTCACGCTGCATTGAAGAAGATGGTGAAGCACCCACATTTCCCTGCAGGCATCAGATGCCTCCAACAGCCCCTAGAGCCCTCCCAGGGCAGAACAAGGAAGCTGGGGAGGAGTGTGGAGATGTGCTCTCATTTTTGGAATGGGCATAAACCAAAAATAGCCTCCTGGTAGATGAGTACATTAGTGAAGCATGACTTACCAAGCAGGAGGAATGTTTCACTGAAACAAATCTATTGCCTCTGAACTCTCCCTGAGAGTGAAGGAGCCAGCACCAGGAGCAGCTGTTCACACCAATATGTTTTCCACCTTTACCTCAGGTAACCTCCAGATCCTCACTGAATCTTGCTGGGGCTTTGAGAGGAAAGAGGATGTCAAGGCCAGGACCAGTACACTGTGCTCTACACGATTGATCAGAGACTTCCAGTTTGCTTAAAGTAGTAATTTGATGATAAAAATCCTAACAATATCCTGCTCCCTTCAACCTCAATACACTATAATCTTATTTAACACATTGGGGAAAAAAAAAAAAAAAAAAAAAGAAATCTCGTAGTGAGCAGGCACCAGAGGGAATGTGGGCTAGAAAAGGATATTACAGTATCACTTCAGAGAGCACCATAAATAAATCTTCACCCGAGATGGGTAGGCAGATCAGTGCAGCGCTCTACACAAAATTGCACTGCTCTACAAGACAGTGACTCATCAACTTCTCCACTTCTGATAATCAGTCCAACCAGGTTTTCATTACAGCAAGGCAGAGAAGCCAGAGAAGGGAACCATCAACAAGCCTGGCTAGGAGACATGGCCTTGCTGTCAGAGCAGGGAGTTGGGACACATGGGTCCAGATCCTGCCTCCCTTGATCATCTTCAGATAGACAGTGTGGCTGCTCTCCAAAGGACAGTGCTCGTAGCCAAGGCATCCAGTGCTGTGCACCCCACTACAAGAGAGACGTGGACATACTGGAGCAACTCCAGCAAAGGACAATGAAGATGATTAAGGGATCAGAATATCTGTCACACAAGAAGAGACTGAGCAAGATGTGACTGTTCAGCCTGGAGAAGAGAAAGCTCAGGGAGATCTCATCCGTGTGTATAAATATCTAACAGGAGAATGTAAAGAAGACAGAGCCATACTCTTCTCAGTGGTGCCCACTGACAGGATAATGGGCGCAAAGTGGTATAGAGGAAATGCCATTCAAACATAAGGAATTAATTTGCTCTGAGAGTGGTCAACACCAGAACAGGTTGCTCAGAGAGGATGTGGAGTCTCCTTCCTCGAAGATATTAAACCCCCAGCTGGCTGGGGCCCTCAGCATTCCCCCTCTAGCTGACTCTTCTTGAGCTGGGCACTAGATGATCCCCAGAGGTCTCTTCAAACCTCCATGACTCTGTGATTCCGTGATTTTCACCCGAGTTCATTGGCTGTTAAAGGATATTAATATCACATACATAATGGCTTTAGCTGTTTAAAAGCAGATACATGTTTAAATACCTGATGGGCCTCATTAAATGTAAAATCTAGGGCATTTACTCAGGTGTCCATAAGTTTCTGAGCCATTGTCTAGCCACATGCCAGCAAAGATCCTAGTGCAGGGACTGGGTATTCAGAGCTCATTTTATTTCTGTTAAAGAATCTAAATTCAACATATGACTCAAAGGTGTCTAGTGAAGACCCTGCAGGGGTGTTCTCTAGAGGCAAAGACCCCCTCTCAGACCACTCTCTCTCCCCAGTGGATTACAAATTGTCAAGGGATCCATATGAACACTTTCTGTAGTGCCCATTGCCATAGTAAACAGGCATTGTTCAGGTATATATATGCAAAGCAAGACCCTCAGTGTATGTTATGGACTATTCTGATTTTCTACTGTAGTTATAGGATGCCACACATAAAGATGACTGATATGTGCACTAACAGCCAGGTAGATTGAAGACTCCCAAGACAACCTGTCTGTCCTCAGTTTATTGCCAACTAGGGTTTGCTCCCTCCTATATACTCTCTAACAGATCTTTTCAGTTTTGACTCTACAGTAGGAAACTATTGGTTGTTTTTTATTTAGTCTCCTTTATCTTTTGGCTAATGATACCCACAATCTCACTGTAGAACTAGAACTGGATCCTCTGCTCCCTGAACTGTTTTGCATTGCTTCTAAACTGAGGTTTGGGCAGGAGTGCAACATGCAGAACCAAGCCTTTAATCCTCATCTTCTGTACAATTCCCCTGAATGCATTATTTCGTTTTGGTTTTGGTTTGTTTTTTTAAGTAATTTCCCTTAAGGCAAACATCACTATTTTGTCTCTCCGTGAGCCTAGACAGGTAATTGCTTCTCCACAGAGTCCAGGATAAGTATGCATTCTGCAGGTCTAAAGCCTGTTATAATTTTGCTTTCCTATTTCCATGGTCTTCACCTTGCTTAGAACAAAGAGACACTGAAGCCAGTTGGAGACTTTCTACTGATTTCAAAGGGCACTGGGTTAGTCCTCCATTTCAGAATAAACTCCACACTCCAACTATTCACCTCCTCAGGCTGACAGCAAAATCCAATCACCCTTTCCCCATTTACCTTTTCCACTTTTTCCCCCTCAAGCTGGGAACTCTCTACAATTAGCCTCCCAACACATAAGCCAGAAGAAGTGGCCAGCAGGCAACCAGCCCCTTCATCGGCAGCTTTTCTTCCTCAGTAGCAATATTGACCCCACAGCTCAAGAGGCTGCTCGGGAGGAACCGTGCCATATGGATTAAGGGAAAAGCTACAACCAGGGCCAGCCACACCATTTATAAGCATTCACTGGCTTAATCCCAGTATTCTGGCAGGATGCCAGCTGTGGTGAGTGAGCTTTGTGTTATTTCTGCTTCCCCTAAAATTTCCCTCGGTTGCCGCGTTCTGTACTTGCCACCTCGAACTGACATGCAGGGCAGTTTATGGAAATTGGACAATAAACCAGAACTTCAGCTGGAATAAATCCTCAGATTTCTGCTGAGGTCATGTAGTTATGCCACCCCACACCAGCTGAAGACACATCTTAGATTTCAGAGTGCCCTTAAAAATAATTGATATACTCCACACCTGGGGAAATGATACCCCTGTGATGAGCTGGAGAGTCATTAGGATAACACTGATGATTACAAGAACACTCATACATTGTGATGTTACCCCTCCACCATCTTTTCTGGGCACCTCCAAATGACTACCACTGATTATTATTTTTTAAATCTTCCACGCACTGTTTCCTTCTTTTTTTTCTCCAACACAGCACTTCTTCTCTCTTGCCCACATGCATCTCCCACTAAATAGAGAAGGAAAATTCAACCAGACAGAAGTATGTAATACAAAAAGTGCCACTCAGGGCTCTGGTCCATGCTCTTCAGCAGAAGAATAGGGCAATTCATACCCAGGGAAGGAGAGAGCTATGCACAGCAATACATATCACTTGCCTTGGAAATTAGGTAGTTGATTTCAAAGGAGCAGCACTTATATGTGCAGAACAGCTATTTAAGGATGTTCACAGAAGCTTTATAGTTGTCGCCAAGCTCCGGAGAGCTCAACTCATGATAAGTAAAGCACCTGGATTTCCAGGTGGGAGGATGCTAATCTAAACCTAATTTTAATACATTACAGTGCTCTATAATGTTTGCAGAACAGTTTCTCTGTAAGAGAGCATGTACAGAATGAATGTTAGAGGACAGAATAGGAAGAATTTGTCAGTAGATGCTTGCCTTCTGCAGTTCTAAGCCCCCATGCATTATTTAACCCTAGACTCCCACAAAGACTGTAATTGTCACTTGCATCCTACAGTGACACTTTGGGTCTTGCATGACATCCAAACCAGGTAAAGGATAATTTTCAGTCAAATTATCCCACTAACCCCACAGTTAAAGGTCCTTTCTGTCATAGGCAGGGTGAGAGCAGGGAGAGAGCAGACCCAGGTGGAGAACCCACATGAACCCCAGGGATTGCAGTCTCAGGCAAGGGAAACAGAGCAGTAAGAAGATTGAGAGAAGAATAGGGCACTGCCCAGGAACGGCCTGTCCCATGATCTACACACTCTGTGCAGCATGGAGCAGCAAATGGAAAGCCAAGGAGCAGCAGCTCTTAAACTGCAGCAAACTACTGCAAAATTGGCTAGGTTATCCCAAAGGATATGGGGAAGGAGGATGACCATCCTGATACACTGATATTGAAGGGGGAAGTTTCATATGACATCTCCAGAGGCAAATCCAGCTTTAAAGATTGCCATGCTCCCAACCACACATTGCTGCCTGCCTGCCTTCATCTATCCCTCTTCTTGCTGCCATATACACCCCAGTTCATCTGTCCAAGCCAGAAGTAAACAAATATGTTAAAAAAACTAAGTCCATCAAACCAAGAGAATTCACCATAAGCTACTTACCTTTCCTCACCTTTAAACACAAGGATTTGATTTTTTTAAGCTAGCTACCACTTTCTTACAGCTTATTTATCAAAGGCTACCAGCTGCAGCGACCCAAGCACTGAGACCAACATCCAACCAACACTGGAACAGCTAGAAGGGCAGGAAGTTTCCCTATTCAGCTCTTTGTTTTGATGTTCATTTCCCTCACTCCCCTTGCTTTTGAATGCTGTCCATTTGGATCATCAGCTCTTTAGATGAGGGGCTTTTTCTTCACACCACCATGAAACATGCTTAACCTTCAGTAGGGGCATAAAGGGAAGTTCAAACTCACATTTCTGGGTCTGTAACATGAGGCCATATCCCCCCTACCTACATACGCTTCATGCAGGAGTGAACTATATAGTGACATAGAGCAAGAGTTCAAATCTAATGCTGCATTTTCATGTAGAGATCTCACTGCTGTCTGTAGGACAACCTTGAAAACTGAGGGAAAAACCTGTATCAGTTGTTCATGCTGGATATTAATGCAACCACACTGCAGAAGCAGAAGTTTTGCATCCCTGGTAATGGACTTCACTCAGGCACTGCACACTGGGACATGCTCTCAATACCTGGTGAAACATATTCCTGAAAGGGATAAAGGTTTTCTGTCGTTAATTCCACGCCTTCTTACTTTTGACTTACCAAAAATAAGTTGGCAAAATAACTACTGTGCCAGGTAGTCAGGGCATCCTATGGGAAAAGTATGAATAAAAGTGCCAGGAACTCCTGCATGTAACTCTGTCTTCCTGAAGATGGGACTGAGTGTTCACAACCACAGCACCCACAAACTTGTCCTGTGGGCACGAGTGGCGAACCGCATGAAATCATGCCTCCCCATGCAGCGGGCAGCTGGCATATTGGTGCACACAGGTATTTTGAACATGCAGTTACCATATCATTTGCAGAGCCACAAGCATCTGTGTTTTTCCTTGATTGCCCTTCTGTATTTCAAGCCTTGATGATATCCATTAAACTTTCCTCCCTTGGTCTTTCCTCATCACAGCTCTGAGGAAACAATCTGCTTTTTTTTCATCTAGACTTCCAGGAGGAAATAGTAGAAGGGCAGTAAGGAAAGATCAATATTAGTTGAAAGCATTACATTCCTGACAGTGAGTGCATGTGCATGTGTTGCATGTGTGTGACTGCCCGTGTCTCTCCAGCCTGGCTCGGTTATGTCCCCTCTTAAAATCCAAGCACTTCAAAGCAGAGATCTACAGCCAGATGCCTCCTGGCAACCCTCCACTGACTCCACAGTGTCTCCAGGACAGACTATGCTCATGCATTTACTTCTAGGCTTATTCAGCAGTCCCACAGTGGCTTTATCCCCTATTAGCTAAGAAATACCAGTGCAGGGCCATGTGATTCAATGTTACCTCGCCTGGCCTTCTGATTTTTCTCAACTTCCCACGGTTTAGAGTTGTCTTTCAGAGCTGTTCGAAGGCCAGGGCTATGATGAAAGTCACTGCCCAAGGTGTTTCTAGGATGCTCCATGATGAAAATCACTGGCTGGTTCCTGTGGCTGCCTCAGAAACCCCCCAAAGGTGCAGAAGCATGGATTGAAAGGTGTGGTTTCAAAATGTCCCATCTCCCAGTCACCTATCATCCATGGATCACTGATATGGCCATTAAGGCTTATCAAGTCAGTGCATGCCTAAGGAAGGGTCTGAGCCACACATCCACACACATACATTAAATTTGCAGATGAAAACCATCTTGATGTGATTAAGGCTGAACAGCAGTGGCTGCTTTTGACCAGACCCTTCTGTTTTTCTAAAGTTTTCAAATTAAACAAACCATTTCCAAAGGGGATTTATTAAAAGAAGAGACCAATGCCTTTTAAAAACATATTGTAGGGACATTAGAAAATCCTTATCATTACTAATGCTCAGCACTAAGAGAATTATTCATTGGAAAGAAAAGTGTGTTTGCTTCATTTTTGAAATTACTCATGATTAAGGATTACTATTTCTGGATCATTGTTGTTATGAATTTGCATAACAGCCCTGAAGTGAGGCTCACTCCCCACAGAGCACCCCAGAAAGACCTGACCTGTCCAAAGCACATGTGGATGCTAATGCTAAACATGATGCAATGAGGCATGGTGACAAACCAGCAGGAGGGGAGAAGACAGCCTTGATGAAGGGTCAAGCTTCTACTTTATACCCAGGGCTGGGGTCCAGGAAAGCCAGAGTCACTTGCTGGCATTGAATTTCTTCAGGGTTTGGTCAGGACATTTTCTGTGCCTCAGCTCTCCAGTGATAATTGAAGGATGGAGCACTTTCCTGCCTTCTCAGGCAAAGGGGAGACATGATCCCTGTGTCACATTTGATCAGTGTCTTCAGTGCTTATTCAGCATCCAGCTAGACCTTCCTTGTCCTGTTTGCTACCTTTGCAGTTAACGGCAATAGCAACAGTGCCGTGGAGAAAGGAGGTAAGGCAAGAGGACAGCAGATGACTTCTCAGCACCAGCTGGAGGACTCCAGTTAGCATAAGGCTGAGGCAGCAAGCACCACTACGGGCAAAACAGATATATCATGTGCCTCTGGCAGTCACATCTTAACATGCACATCAAGTGGCTTCAGGAAAAAAGAGAAGAATAGACATCACATGTTCAGTCCTCTAGCAACCTGTTCCCATCGATGGCATGGGGGACTGACATCTCACTCACAGCAGCAGTCCTACCCATCAGCAAGCATCTCGCAGGTGCCTGGAGCTTGGTATCCCTCCCACACCAGCATATGCATGCACAGCAGCAGTGTCCCAGCCTTTGTCAGCACACACAGGAGTGTCAGGTCACAAACAATTTCTCAAGACACTCTTCAGGTTTGGATGGATTTCACTTTGCATCCCTTCAGGAAAATTGATCTGGAGCTTTTCTGCCCAAGAGCTGGGATGAACAGACCTGTCCATGTTTCATTCCTGGGGTTCAAATGAGCTCAAAAACTGAGCCTCAGACTGAATCAAAACTGCTGGGTCTCTCCCAGCTGCAGTCATACACAGGCAAAGCCTCCCACCCCTGCACAAGTCATTTCAGATGGGTTCATGACACCACACACTGGGCACAGGTGAATTCTAGAAAGCGTGACCTAGCGCCCAAAACTGACAGCAAATCTGAACCATGTGCAGTTTTGAAGGAGGTAACCAACACTATAATTGCTGCTGTCTTCAAGGGATTTTGTGTATAGCAGCACTTGTAAACAAGGTGATATTTCTATGGCATGATATCCCTTTCCATTCCTAGTTCAACATCAGTATGGACATTGAAAGTTAACAGCCCAGGACCTTTTCTTTCCTTTAGAGTATTAAAGTACTAGATCCTTAAAGTACTATATCCTTAACTAAAAATATATATCCATATGTATATAAGCATGTATTGCAAAAATATACAGCTGCCTCCAAGAAATACTTCCCCCACCAAGGTCCACAAACTGAAAATAGTTGTCATGCAGACTCTGAACACTGTTCCTCTTTGAAACAAACTGTCTTTAGCTTTCTTTGTACTTCTCTGTACTCATCACTTTATAAAAAGGATTAAAAGACAAAAAGCAAAACTGGAGAGTGGCAGACAAGCTCTTCTCTATGAGTATTAACCCTGTAAAATGAATTAGTTCTAACTTAATCACCTTCTTTCCCTACAGATTAAACCCCATCACCTTCCCCTCTCACTGCACAGAGGAACCACATGCTTCTGATCACTCTCATTTTGTTCCTATTTGCACTACCATTCCTCTTGTCAACAAAAGGGTGAGCTGAAGTCAATACAGCAGGTGACACAGATGAAGAATTAGTTCATTGGATCATTATTAGCCACATCATTATTATTAGACATATCTTTCTTCACTCATTCCTTAACTCAGCTGGGTGGTCCTTTCACCACTGCAAGCCCTTGCTGCATAGTGCTCGAGTCCCTTCTTTTAGCTGTTGGCAATGATGTCCCAAGGTCTGAAGGGTTAAAACGAACACAGAAATCATCAGCATGCACGAAACATTTAAATCAGTTATTTCGAGCAGTATTAACTTATGCTCATCTATATTGCAATTCATGTTGGCAATTTTTGAGGTTATTATGCCTTTATGGAGCTCCTCACTAGTCTTCATGAACCTGATTCTGGGTGGACCTTGTTACCAACCTCTTCCCATGCTGAGAATTGAACTCTTGGCCCTCCTATTTCTGTCCCTCCTCTTCACCACTGCTGAAGCTATGCCTCTGCCTTCCTTCTCCCTCTATAGTCACCAAATCTCATTAATAGCTTCTTGTAAGGCACTTTTTCAAAAGCATCTTGAAATCTAAATTAACTGTATTTGCCAATCCTCCTTTATCTGCTCTGCTCTTAATCTTTCCAAAGAAATTGACGGGTTATTAGCATTAGAGACATAACTTATTATTTGTATTCAAGTGCTGCAGTGTTCAAAGACATCAGCAAAGATTAGGTGGCAATGTGCTAAGCTGTCTACATCGAGTGAAAGTCCCCATCTCTGTTTGTTCATGATCTTAGTAGATACAGAAATGTCAGCGAAAGTAACAGTTCTTACCTTGACTCTAGAAAATGTGAATGAAAGCATTCAGAATTTTACCCTTAAAATCCATGGAGTTTTGCTACTTTCAACTTATACTTACCCTGATGTTTTATTGCCTGTTTTTAAATTAATTTCTCAGTTATTCTTTCAGCAACTGAAATAAGACTGAGAAGTCTATAATTCTTTGGATCACCCATAGTTCCTATTAAATAGATGGATTCATTGGCCTCTCTCCAGTCCTCCCTAGTCAAATTACTCATCAAAAATAGTATTTATTATGAATAAAGCCCCATTTTAGTTAGAAGAATGTTTGGGAACAATCCTGATTTTCTTTAAATGTATTGATTGTTTATAAGCACTTGGCAAATAGACCTTAAGTTATTTGCAAACAATTTTCTTTGATTCTTCAGTTTTAATGGTTGGTTCCTCGTTGGTTCCCCATGTCCATGATCTTTTGTAACTGCTTTATTAAAGAAGCCACACACTGGAAAATCATTGATCAATAATAAATTGATGTATCATCACCGGACTTTGAAGACTGGAAGATGCTTTCCCAAATCCTCTCAGTATACTTGCAAACAGTGTAAAGTGAACTAAGAAAACATAGTGAAGTCAAGAGCTCAGTCAGAAATAACAATAACTTTATTTTAATTGCATTACTATTCCAATTCTCCAGCTGGTTTTGATGCTAAACAGAATGGCTAGTCATCTCCCATGTAATACTGAATTATTCGGCTCTTTCAAGACACCAAGAATTTCCCCACTACCCTGATCTGTGCCTCTCTTCTGGGACCTCATCCCTAGGAACAAAACCTGTGCCCAGCCAATTCCAGCAGGGTACTACAGAGATGTGCCCATGATGCGCACCTTGCCACACTGCAGCCTTACAATCCCCATTTGTTCCAATGCCATGTTGATTTTGGCTCCCTCTCTCAGGCTCTGTGTTGCCCTCCTCCCTCTAATTATTCTATTGGCAAAGCATGAGCAAAGAAGGAAAAACTGTCCAAGATGGGATCCTGGATTACCTGCAACCCCAGTGTTAGGACAATCTTTTAGTTGGTTTGATGTGATGCACTCACAGGGGAGACATTATGTCAGAAATACTCTGGTTCACAGAGCTTTGCTTGTAGGAATAGTTCAATGGTACTCAGAAATAAAAACTCAGAAGAGGAAAGGGATTCCCTCCCACACATCTCTTCTCACCCTGCCACCCAAACCCTTTCCAATTCAATAAGAACACAGTTTTGGAGTGAAGATTGATGTAAACAAGTAATTGAACTCCTCTGCAGTCTGTTTATTGCCTATGATTGCCTCCCTTCCACCTTGATGGTCCAGTATTTAGAGTCATTGCAACTAGCCTGCAAGTAGGAAGAAGGAGATGAATCAACTGTTTATTAACCCAAGCAGGAAATGAATTTGAAAATGATGCATCACTTTGAAGCCCACAAAGCTTTGTGAGAAGCCTGATCACCTCCGCGTTAATGAAGTCAGTAGGAGGGGTCCCCACCGCTATGGAAAGGGGGGTTATAGTTTCTGGCTGCCTTGCTTGTAGCTTGTCAACAGTGGGAATGCTGTAGTTCACATTCACTTTTATACATGAACTCATGGATAAATTGGGGAGCATATTACCACCATTGATTTATTGTAATCATAATTTTTTATCTGTAGAATGGAAAAAAACACCAGCAGTTGGGGACTTCATCTTTGGAAAAAGTCATATTGTGCAGCCTCCCTCAGTACCACCTTACAGCAAAGCATAAAAACTGAAGGGAGAGGGGGAGAGAAAGAGATATGGAAGAAGGGGAAATACTTGGTCTTGTTTCCGTGCTGTTCACTACCCCAGTAAATCCAAAAGCCTTTCAGGCTCTGATTTATTACCATTTTACATGCCCAAGTTTTCCCCTGACTTCCATCAGTAAAATCTCTGAGGTCTACAGTCACATAGTTCAATGGAAGCCGTGCAATCTATGCTTTTATTAGCCAAAACTCAATCTGTATGTGTTAGGAGACTTTTCAGCTGGATATCTCATATCTCTCTGATATACTCTGCAGGTAGACACTCCATCTTTCACAAGACAAACAGCTGCCTGACCACTACCAGGATTGGAGACCACTAATAAGACCCCAGCTGGCTTGGGTTGTATCTTTTTCACCTATTTACCCCTCTGCCAAGCAGCATGGTCAAAATCTCCAGTGCTAGTGCCTTGCACACCAGCTGGAGACTACCACATTTTCAGTGCAGACAGGTGTAAGTTGCCAGCTGATGCACCCCAAGACATCATCTGGATTTGGCTTTTTCAGTCATGGCTTGATTGTGCACAGGTGAGACAGCACATGGTGGTGAGGGCTGCATCTCAGAGAGGTGGAAACAACCTGTGTCTCCAAGAGCACGTGAAGAAGTGGGCCCAGAGATGTTAGACAATGGACTCCCATTACCGATATGTTCAGTCCGTGAGGGGAAAAAATGGCTCCCAAGGGGTCAAGCTCTGAAGACCCTACTCAAATTTTACTCTTTACTTACACTGTCTTTAAACTGGAAATCTAAGTAGATATGTATGGAGTCAACTCTCCTCATCTCTCTCTCTGCTTTTGTATAAGCAAGTTTAAATCAGATTAGGCTTAAAATAAGAATGACATACTGTTGTCACTGGGGTTACAGCTCACGCAAGATGGTGCGTTGTTAAAGGAGTGAAATAGCACTCAACCTTTCACTGGAGGATTTCCAACATTTTATAAACACCAGGCAATCAGACCTTCTGACACTGGCGAGACAGCGAGCTGCTTTGGAGGGGGAGGAGAGTGCTTACACAACCATCACAGCAAGTCAGGATCAGAACTGGGAGGAAAACATAGCTGAGTTAATTTTTACCCTGGTCCTCCAACCAGTTCTCTTCTCTTTGGGATTGAGATGTTTGGAGATGCCTAGACTTCCATTGCCAACATCACCTAGAGCTTAGACAAGGCACAAGGTATTAAATCAGTATCCTCAAAACAACATTTGAACACTTCATGTTAGTATTCATCTAATCCAGCAGAGTTAGTGAGTCTTCCCTTCCTTCAGATAAAGAGAAGCATGCTCAGCAATTTTATGAAGAAGAAGACAAAGCATCAATGAAGAGAAAGAAGCGTTAAGCAGTTACAATCTCATGGCTATGTCAAAGACCTGTGCCTGATGTGGAATGGCAGATATTTAGGACCTTCTAGGATTAGATATATTCTTTGTGTTTCCAGTGAATCCCACAGGTCAGAGGGTCTAGCACAGAGACCAGTTAGCTCCCACCTTCCTGCCAACGGATCAGAGATCCAGCCATATTCAGGATGACACTGAGTGAGACACAGAGATTAGCATATCCTGGAACACTGCAGGAAAAGCAGACTGACCATCAGCACCAATCTCACTCTTCTGCAAAGGCTCAGTATCTACTGCCTGAGAATGGCATCACAGGCTCAGGGGATTAAGGTCAACATTTTGCAGTCTGACAGGGGCTTGAGATGCTAGCCTGTGAATTTTTCATGGCCTATCCACACCTCTATCAGCAATGCTTCATTGGCCTGGCCTGTATTAACCTCTTGATCTAGAAGGGAATTTTGTCTTTGCTGTTACCCTCTCTCCCACCAAAACTCATTTCCTATCATTCTGCTATGCTACACGCTGCCAGTAGTTTAGAACTCTCCAGAAGACATCAGTGGGCTTGTTATTTAACCCCTTCTGGGTCACCTGCAATGTTGTGTGGCGTTTCAGCAGCATATAAGGTGAGTCAGATGAATTGTGCTGCTATTTTGGATGTGTTGCAAAGCTCCCAACGAGCCCACTTGGGATGGAGGTTGAGAGTTTGCTATTTCACCCCTCAGATGAGGACACTGCCACTACCCAGACCTGAGGTGCTGTTGGGTTCCTCCACCGCAGGAAACTCCCTCCATCAAAGCCCAGTTACGAGAGCAAAGCCCAGTGAAATGTCACTTCACAGAGCCTGTGCTTCAACACCAGCCCACACATCCTTGTCCAATAACTTGGTCTAGCTTCAAGTTTCCAAGTGGAGCTCTAGAAAGTGAGATACGTTCTGCTAGAGATTTCTCGAACAAAGATATTGGTAAGGTCATACAGCTGTGGTTAGAGGGATGTAATTCCTTCTCTACGGAAGGTGAGATCTATCCTTGAAAGGGCTGCCAGGTGTGAAATGTGCTCTCCTTTCCATTTGGAATAGCTAAGATCTGGGGTTTGGTGAAGTCTACTTTTAACCCAAGAAAGGCAAGGACAGGCTTTGGCTTTTGAGCAGCACACAAGCTGAATAGTTCAAGAGCCACCCACATTTCAGGAGCAAGGTCAGGTGACCCACAGACTTCAATAAATTGAACCCTTAGTTTTACAAAGAATCACAGAATATTTGAGGTGGGAAGGAACCTCTGGAAGTCATCTTGCCCCACCCCCTTGCAAGACCACCTAGAGCCAGGACCATGTCCAGATGGCTTTTGAACATCTCCAAGGGTGAAGAATTTACAACCTCCCTGAATAACCTGTGCCAGTGCTTTGTCACCCCCCCAGTAAAAAAAGTGTTTCCTGATGTTCAAATGGACCCTCTCCTGGTCTTGTCACAGAACACCACTGAAAAGTGCGGCTCTGTCTTCCTTGCAGAGCATGATGCCATATAGTATGGAATATCCCTTGGGTCAGCTGTCCCAGCTGTGTCCCCTCCCAACTTCTTTTGTACTCCTAGCCTGCTCACTGGTGGGGAGGTGTGAGTAGCAGAAAAGGCCTTGACACTGTGTAAGCACTGCTCATCAGTAACTAAAACATCCTTGTGTTAACACTGTTTTCAGAACAAATCCAAAACACAGCCCCCTACCAGCTACTATGAAGACAATTAACTCTATCCCAGACAAAACTAGCACACCCTCACATCAAGTATTTATACACATTAAGATTACCTTTGAGCCTTCTCTTCAGGCTAAACAGTCCCAGCTTTCTCAGCCTTGGAGAGATGCTCTGGGCCCTTAATCACCCTTGTGGTCCTTTGCTGGACCCTCTCTGATATGTCCATGTATCTCTTGTACTGGAGAACCCAGACTTGGACACAGGATCCCTGAGACTGTCCAGGACTCTTGAGACCAACCCCATCAGATTACCCAGCAGAGCCAAATGATCAGCTGACCCTTGAGAAAGCAACACTATCTCCCACTGTAAACTATTCCTGAATCTTCCCATCCCTTCATCTCCCAGGGACAATGATACATCCCACGGCTCACAGGCTTTGCAGAACAATTTGATATGTGAGTCAGAGGATTAGGAAGATCTGTTGCCCCTATCCTGCAGCTTGAAGAGAAGTTTCTAAGGCAGATTCAGGCATACTTGTACTTTGCATTTACTGGTTGGTTAGAGTCACTTTAATTTTCCTGTTTGAGACCTTGACTTTGTTGCGGGTACCAATTCTTGCGCAGATGCTTCTTTTAAACAAAAGGGCACCCAAGGCATTGGCAAGGCTGTAATTCTGTTGTCTGACATTTAAAACAAAATCAATCTTTCTATCTCTTCACTCATTAAACTAAGCAAAACAGAAAAGAAAAGTTCTCAGGTTCTCCAGGTGTCTAACCTAGGTGGGAGAAGGAAAAATCATTAATGTCCTTGCTTTCATGAATATCAGCTAATAATTTCCTCTCCACTCCTGGCAAGCTTCCATCTACCCAAGGAGACAGCAATATGACTCTAATATTGAACCCATCCATGGCACTTCCCGGAGCCGCATGCAAGGCTGAACATATGGACTGGATTCTGTTTTCACACTAGCACACATGAGGATTAACTTCACCAAGGTCACAGAGAGCCTTAGCTCCAGCAAGAAGCTACAGGCAGAGTTAGTTGATGCAGTACTTAAATCACTATGAAGAATTAACACACAATGGGACCCTGGATCTCCTACAGGAGAGGTAATCCCTTCCCAGCGTTGTTTTAGCACAAGAAGGGGTGAGGCATCTGCAAGCTTCAGACACTGGCACCATATTTGCATAGGATTTGGTTCAAGTTTTGTTATGGATGAGTCTGTCTGGTTTCAACTCCTTTCATTTTGACATGTCAAGCAAATACAAAAGGATTAAGATCCAGAACTGTGCAATGAAATCCCACAGTCACAGGGCAAAATTCGGTATAGCCACCGTGATGCTTGCTTTCATTTTATCTGTCCAGAAGGTTGGCAAAATGCTACCAAAACAGATAACCTCTATGATTTATGTCACCTTTTGTGCTTGTGTAAATGATGGTACAAGGTGAGAACCAGGTTAGCATGCACTGATTTAGAAAGAATTCTCCCTCGATTGAACAAAAGATGGGAAGCTGCTCACAAACCTTGCACTAATCAGCACCTGTCAGATTTATTAGTGGCTCTGAAGGGTCTCTAATTTTGGCTTACCTTCCATTTCTCATTTCCCTCTTTCCTGGAATCATAAAGCCTCCGAGAATATTACCTATCACTCACTTCACATCTATTTCCCTGTAATTCATGCCCAGTTCTGTGCTTTCCTGTAACCCCAGGTAGTTCAAGGTTGAATTCTGTAATAATTCTTTTCTAGTTTAAATACTCCTGACACCTTAGTGTTGGTCTCAGGTTAGTTACATCTGAATTAAAATGTTTTCAGACATGTTACAAAAAGGGAGGATCTTTTTTTTTTAAAATAAAAAAACAAAAAAAAAAAAAAAAAAAAAAACAAAAAAAAACACAGAAAGATGAGGTCTTTAGGATACTTGAAATTTGGGGGTATGTTAATGAACTGATATGATACCAGGAGACCTCTCTGAATTCCTGTTAAGTCCACGTAAAGATTGTATGATTGCAAAACAATCTTCTCAGCAAGGACCTCTCTATATTAAGTAAGAAAAAGCGGTACCTAACAAACTCCCAAAAGTTTAATTCACAGCAATATCCTGCAGTTCTGATCCTTACTCAGACATCTGACCCTCTTCTTTTTGCCAAAGTGCTCAAAAGAGAAGGTTGGGGGTTTTTTTAGGAGATTTTGAGTATTTCCTCATTTTTTTAAAAAAATGCAGATGCTAAACATAAACATACTATTTTGCAGAAACAACACAAATTCTCCTGTTCACAAAGCATAAACAAACCCAAGTCAGCTGATGATACTCTGTATAAAGACCTCCTTCCATGGAAGCACTTCTCGACATATCTCTAAATATGTCACAGGGTCTCTGAGGTTCAGGAGTAAAGCCTTTGTCCATCTCTGGAGAATCCCACAAATCCATGTTCCATACTGTCTGCTGAGGATGTAATTTCCAAACCTATCAACAGCAACACAGGGCTGAGGGCATTTTTTAAAAGCCATTTTAAGAGGTGTTTACTGTGCAGAAATCCAGGGGAATTGATTCTAAGTAACCAGCATAAAATTAGTCCCTTAGAATCTCCAAATTTAATCCTTACAGGGATGGAGAAGAAGGTACAATTGGTAGTAAGGAGGCTGAAAAATTGCCCTAAGACTCAAAACATGCTAGAGTTTGAGTATTTATTTACTCAGGAGTAAAATTCAGGAGTAAAACCCATGAGGTCCTACAACAAATCTCCACAGTCTGCTCCAATTTTAATATATATGTCATTTTTATATCACTAAGGAAAACAGATAAACTATTCTCTCTTTAACCATCTCTCCCATACGTAGTGCTGCTGCTTCTTACATGATTATAAGGAACAATCTTGCTATGACATTTCAGCTGAAAGCCTGCAAATCTCACGATCTCTAGCTACAGAGTAACAGCAATTAAAAGATGGCAGTTCAGTTGCTCTGAATGTCTTTTTCACATGCTGAACAGAGAATAAAATAGTTTGTTCGCTTGTGGGGAGTATTCCAGCAGGGCAAACAGCCCCTTTATCAGTATAAACTCTGCTCAGGATGGGGTCAGAGCTGGTCCGGGGTCAGTACAGCCAGCACGCAGGGAAGGCAAGCATCAGGAGAATTTCTTTATGGCAGACCTTCCTCTCCATCAGAAAAAGATTGAATTCAGCTTCAAGCCTTCCCTCAGAGCTCAATTAAATCTTCACAGCCTGAAGCAGCCAAACTGCTCCATTTGCCTGTGAGCATAGCTGTGACAACATCCTTAAAATCTTTTCAGCAACTGTTCTTGAAAGAAAAGACCAGGTCTGCCTCAGATTACCAGGGAGGATCGGATGTGGGCCTAATCCCTCTTTTGTACCAGCAGCCAGAGGGTTGAAATGGAGGAAACCCCTTCACATGGGTCATCTCACATTGGCTTTAAAAAGGTGGTACGGAGAAGTCCAACTGCGCAGGTTTCTCTGCTCAGAAGCCAAGCTGGAGCTCTTCAGAGTGAACACTGAACTGAAAACTGAGGGAAGATGGGGGTAGGAAGGAAAGTTTTGGAGGAGATGGTCACAGAGCAAGCTTGCTACTCCTACCCCATGCAAACGATGGAGGTGGTTGGGGCAGCAACCAGTGCTGTTGAGCATAGTCAGCCCCCAACCTCAGCCTGGTCTTCAAAGGACAACCAATCTCACCTTTAAGCTGAAACAACCTCTGAACACGCCTGTCACTGCTTACAGCCGTGCAACACCACCAGAGAAACAGGAGCTGGGAACTGGATGGCAAAGCTACTTAAATGGAGTAAATGCCATTAATATGCAATCAAAATGGCTGGCAGCCACTGAACAGGAGAGGCATTCTCGTGTGGTAATTGGGCTTGGCTGCAACTTACAGCATTACACCCATCCTGTCTTGCTAATAGAGGCTTTGCTGATGCATATTCAATGGTTTCACTGTATAATACGTAACAATATGCTTGGCTAATAATTCAATGCCTTATAAACCCAGCTAAGTAGGACCTTGGAGTGTATTGTTCTGAACACAAGCTAATTTGCCACTAGCCAATTCATCCAGTAAAAAAAAAAATTAATTTTTGTGCACAACGGCATTTCATCCCCTGGGTTAACAATTCGGACTTTTGGAGGTATTTCTTCACTCCCACAGAATTGTACCAACATTAACTAAATAATCCTCAGCAAGGATTCAGAAAGGCAGGCAGTGGGTACCATTGCAGCTAGAGGAGGAAACTGAGGCAGAAAATTTAAGCCAGTTGCCCAGAATGACCCAATAAAACAAAGGAGAGAAGGAGCAAAACTAAGAGGATCTCTACCCCAAATCTACCCACTGAACCAGATTCTTAGGTCAGACACCAACCTTTCAGGGAGGTTTCTCTGTCCTAAATGTTTCTAGAGAGAAAGATAAAGCCAGAACAACACCAGCATGGCTATTCTGGCAGTTCAGACTTCTCACATGACTTCCAGGAGAAACGTTCTCCTTCCAGCTTTTGAGCACTAGTTTAATTTTGCTACAGGTACAGGAGGCTCTTGTAGGCAGGGGTAGAATTTCTGGAGCACAGAGCAGCTCTAGCTGCCCCAGGACCTTTCACTGCTCCTCCTGAGAGAAGGCTCCATGTGTAAGGCCCGACAGACTTCCTGAGCTAGGCAGATAGTGCCAACAAATGAAACCTATAAGGTAACAATGAATTAATCACACTCTTGTGTTAGCAGCAGTTACTATTGTACATAAAAACTGGGGGACAAGGGGCTGGAGAGCAGCCCCGTGGAAAGAAATCTGGGGATCTGGATTGGTGGCAAGTTGAGTATGAGTCAACAGTGTGCCCTGGCAGCCAAAAGGGCCAACCGTGTCCTGGGGTGCATCAAGCACAGCACAGCTAGCCAGTCAAGGGAGGTGACTGTCCCACTCTACATCACACTGGTGCAGCCACATCTCGAGTACCTGTGCAGTTTTGGGTGCCTCGATATAAGAAGGACATCAAACTATTAGAGTGTGTCCAGAGGAGGACAACCAAGGTGGTGAAAGGCCTTGAGGGCAAGACTAGGAGGACCAGCTGAGGTCACTTGGCTTGTTCAGCTTGGAGAAGAGAAGGTTGAGGGGTGACCTCATCGCAGTCTACAGCTTCCGCAAGGGGGGCAGTGGAAGGGGAGGTGCTGATCTCCTCTCTGATAGCCAGCGATAGGACACAAGGAAATGGAATGAACCTGCATCAGGGGAAGTTCTGATGGGACATTAGGAAAAGGTTCTTCATAGAGAGGGTGGTCAGACACTGAACAGGTTCCCCAGGGAAGCCGTCATGGCACCAACACTGTCAGAGTTCAAGGAGCATTGGATGATGTTCTTATACATACAGTTTAGTTTTAGGTAGTCCAGCAAGGAGTTGGACTCAATGGTCATTATGGCTCCCTTCCAACTTGAGATACTCTATGATTCTATGTCAGTGTAGGCACTTCTAGGACTCCTGATCCCATGTGTGTGACTGGTTCATACTGAGGGCTTGGAGTGGAAGTTAGATCATGACTGACTGATACTCCTAATTGAAAGAGCAAACAGCAAGCATTGTTTCAATTTTAAACATCTCATAATTTTCACCTAACATTTTAGTAGCACCTTTGCTAGGAAAAAAAAAAAAAAAAAAAAACAGATGACAAAACCTTTGTTTATCTTCGCTAGGATTCACTATTTCATTTCCTTTTCCCACCAAACATCGTTTTGCTGAAGATACTAAAAATGGTCACTTACAATTATGATAAACTAGTGGCACTTCTGAATAGTCAAATCAAGGGGGGAAAAAAAGATAAATGAATCTGTTGATGAAAAGTTGAATGATTCAGACAAGGGAATTGATTATTTGAGTCAATTCCATCAGAATGTGAATGTCTCTGTTGTTCTTCAATTTCACTTTCTTTTATTGAAACCTTACGGTCTGGAAAGTAAAAAAAAATTCATTACCTTAACAAAATATCAACAGAGACTTAATTCTGCATCATTTCTGTGAAGTTCTTTGGTCATCTTGAACATGGTTTTAACTATGTACTTAAAAGAAGTACTTCAGTGCACATTTTCTCATGACTTCTGGTACTAAAACCTCCTTGAGTTAGAAAATATTGTGTATTCTCCACAATGCTTTATGCTTTTTTGTAGTTTGCTAAATGAAAAGTATAAAAGCAGCATTTGTTTACCCTGTTTTATTAAACATCTATTAATCAGAACATATGATTTGTATTTACTTACTGACACATTCAATGAGGTGCAAGGTTTTTTACTTTCTAGGTGTTTTATAGTCACTAAACAGATCAAATTTAACTAGATACTGCCTAACAAACAGCACATTTTGGATGTAATATTTTATTATGTATGAGATCTACACATACTGAAAATATTTTACATGGTATCATTGTCTTTTTAATCTAACACAGCACTACTACTCATGGCATTCAGAGGTTATTTCTTGTTTACACATCACTGCCTGAAAGCTTGTTAATTTTTTATCATTTACCAAAAATTTTTAAATTATACTTTAAAAAAGAAAAATAAAGGCACTCCAACTCTATCCCCACTGAGCTTCATTGTGACAGAGAGGGAGGCAAGTTTGTTGGTAAGAAATGTCAGACCAGCTAATTTCAGCTCAGGTCTGCTCCGGTAGATATTTTATTGTAACAGGTGCCAAAGCCTCTCTGATGTCCACGGCTATTATTCTGCTACTCAGTAGCTGCAATGACCCCAAGGCACAATTCTTCAGGGGAGCTGAACTGACACCAAAATAGTTGCTGAAGAACATTTCCCAGTCTTTAGGACTCAAGCCATACATGGAGAAAAAATTTCTACATATATCCCATTGATTAGGAAAACATAATGGCTAAAAATGTACCTACTCCTTCCTCTCATGCTGATGGAGAACCTCCTGACAGCACCTTAGAGATTTACTTTGGGTGACACGCACAGCATGGAGCAGTCTCCACCACAAAACATCTTCTTGATGAAAAATGCAAGTATCCTGAGAACATTTTCACTGATGGGGTTACTCAGGGCCTGAACTCAGACTTCCCAAATGGTCTCACAATGGTTCCCATTCTACTTCAAATCTGCAATACAAAAGTTTGCTATCAAGTGAAGAAACTCCTCACTGGACAAGAAGAAACCACATCAAACTGCCTATTACAAGCAGTTAAGTGGCTGGAATCACATTGGGTGAGTGATTTCAAGACTGTGCTCAAGCAGGACAGATACAGTCAGACTGCATAAAATGAAGAGGGAAATACCAGAAAATAATTCTTGGTAAGTACATAGCCCATTGTAAAAATCTAGCCCAGGTGCCAAAAAGAAATCCAATAGAGAATCCATCAGCCTGTGCATGTCCCAGCTGAATACATAATAAATTTAAAAGGGGGAAAGTCTGTGTCCACAGAGCGTCAAGCAAAACAAATAGAAGCTGAGTAAGGATAGTTGAAAAAACATCCTGAAATGGCAACTCTTTACAAATAAATTGGCATCCCCATAGCTCCCCAACTGCACTTTGCCTTCAGTTCACTGACTCAGCAGGACTTGGCCAAGGCCTTGCTGACAACACAAAGATTTCTGTCTTCTCCTCCTTCATCTCAAAGAGGCTCATGAGACCATACAAATGTCACCATAATGTTAACACCGTAACACAGGCTTGGGAGATGAGTACTGACAAAGCATTAGCATCTCCTCCTATAATCCCTTGCATGAAAACCATGTAATTTGAAAAGCCCCTACAAAACACTGATTTAATGCCTGTATCATCCCTCTCCTCCACAGCACCCACTCACAAGCTTGACCAAACTGTCCCCAGACTGTAGTCTAACTGACATTGATGTTCTCTGCAGCTCATTTTTCTTCATGGCAATAAGCCACCCTTTTGGGGAGGAGAGAAAGAGGAGTGGGATGTTAGGAGAAATCAGTCCAAAATTTGCCATCAAAATCAGAAGAAAAACACAAGCTTAATCAAGCAACTAAGTCCTACCAACTCCTTCAGAAACAAGCGTTACCTAGAGACATGAGAATGTGCTCCCACAGTTTGGTTGAATCCAGAGTCAATAGGAATATCCAGTATGAGGATGTCCAAATGCTGCACGAGGCAAAACCCAATTACAACCACATCCTTCAAAGTTCTATTCACAAGTGTCCCTTCTGCCTTCTATACCCTCTCTCCAATGATGGCTTGTACTAAAACAGACAGGCTAAATGAGAAGTGTTTGTATACTCTCAGCCATCTGCAAATCTCTTTTAACCTGAAGTCTCTCCTAAAAAGCTAACACCAAAAATAAGGAAGTTTAAATTGTTTAAAATAAAATTTGGAGGGGTTTCTTTCCTTTTCTGGTTTGTTTGTTTTGGGTTTTTTTTGTTATCCCAGAATCCACAACAGGCTTATCAACTGATTGATCAAAGAGTACCTGGGTTGCAGGTTCTTTACATTGCAGACAGCGGTGGATGCCTTATTCTGCAAACAAAATCCACCCGTAGGGAAGGGAAAGAAGAGATGGGGACCACATTTGTGCTGAAGATGAGAAATGGTTTCCTTACCTATGGCTTTCTTGGGGAAAGGAATAAAAGGAAAGGAGGTGGAAAAATAAGAAAAAGAGTCTTTGAAACCCTGCTGAGGCTGGTGGGGAGCGGGGTGCCGGCGTGCCTCTGGGGGGAGCTCGGGAACCGCGGTTCACCCCCCCCGCCCCGGGGCTGTCTCCATCTCCTCATCTCTGCTGTGAAATTAGGAGAGGAGGGGAAAGCAGCCTTCTCTCACCTTTGTCTCTCACCTGAGAAACAAGCATCCTCTTCCCCTGGAAATTCAGTTTGGAAATGCAGGTACCTATTTCACAGCATTTTGTCAGCTAGCTTGAAAATAAATAGATGAGGGCTGAGCAAACCCGTATCAGGCCCTGCAGCATTGCTGTCAACAACAGTATCTCTCTGGGGTGCTACCAGCTGGACCTGTGTATGGGATCACATGTGCAAGGGCTGGATCCCCAGCCAAGGCACCCCAGCCACCGCCGTGAGTACCAGCAGCAATGCTGAAGTTGGTGGCACATTATCTACCAGCTCCTGGATCATCCCTTGGAGTCTCAAGCATTTTGAACGGCTTCTGAGTTAATATCAAAATCTTCTACCTTAGTCACTCACCGCCCATCCCAGCTACCTCCATCAGTATTATCACTGAGGACTACAGCAGTCTGTTTGTATGTCTCAGTGAAACACAGCTCCTTCAATACCACTTGCTCAGAAAAGCCTATATGGAATAGAAGTTAAGCAACCCCTTACTCCATGAGGGACATGAATCTGTGACCCTCCTGTCCCCATCCCACTTGCAGTCGGACTTTGGGCTTATAGCTGTGATGGTTCTTGGTGTTAGTTAAGCTGAGCTGGGCTAAAGCCATGTTTCTGAAAAGCAGAAGGAAATACGATGGCAGCCAGTCAGTATGTTGCTCCTCCATCTCAGCCTAAGTTATAGATGTGGCTTTTGGTTCCAGAAGTCCCTGGTTCTATGCGGTAGTTACTGATGTAGTTGCACCACTCTTGCATTCACACTGTCATCAGGGAAAGCAAAATTTAAAACTAAAATCACTGATGGAATATAAGTGACGTGAATGTTCAGGTGAAAAAAGAAGAGGTGAAAGGCTTGCCTGTGATTGCTTCTCCACAGTACTCCCTAGCCCAGAAAGGGAGGATAACTAATTGTATGAGATAAGGAAATCAAAATAAAGGCATGAGAAATTATTTAAATGTTGGAAAGAACTGACTAACACGGGGAGATTAACAGTCAAATAAATATATAGTTTGGCTAAATATAACCTATAGTGAGGACTTTATAACAGTCTGTAAATACTGGAAGGATGCAAATACTTTTCTTGAAGCAGTAAAACTAGCAAGAACTGAAGGAGTTTATGAAACATGAAATGCAGGCTAAAAATTAGGAGCTTAATCCAAATGCTGGGCCTATGCATGAGTGGAACAGTCTGTCGAGGAAAGTGTTCTTTCCCGGAAAAAGCAAAGATTTTATTTAATACAGACGTAGTCTCCCAGAACCATCTGACATCTGCGAGGATTCAGCCGGAATCAGTGGAGGAACCTGCAGGCTCCGGCGTGCAGCCTTACACTAACTGCTTAACATAGCATGTTTGCAAATTGTAACGCTGCTGTTACAACTGATACTGTGCAATTTTTTAGCAGCTCTACACTAAGGGAGGAAAAAAACATCACTCCAGTTACAAAAGGAAGCTTCTCTGCTCTGCTCCTCAGTGACAGATCCCCCGCTGAATGTTTTCCATTCTTTCTTTCTAATATTCATCTAGATGGATTCCTGGTCCTTTGCTCTGCTCTGGCCCCTATGATCCTCTGGAAGTGCAAGTGCTGGAAACAGTCATGAGGGGCCTGAAAACCATCACGGCTAGTTAGTGTCCTGGTTTTGGCTGGGATAAAGCTAATTTTCCTTCCTAATAGCTAGAATAGTGCTGTGTTTTGGATTCAGTATGGGATTTAGTATGAGAATAATGTTGATATTATACTGATGTTTTCAGTTGTTGCTAAGAAATCAAGGACTTTTCAACTTCTCATGTCCTGCTAGTGCACAGGTACACAAGAAGCTGGAAGGGAGCATAGGTAGCAGAAAAAGATCTGGGGGTCCTTGTGGACAACAAGTTGAAGAGGAGTCAGTGGTGTGCCCTTGCACCCACAAGATCCAACCACACAGGGTTGCATCAGGAACAGCATAAGTAGCAGGTCAAGAGAAGAGAGCACTGTATACCCAGAGGTGCACCACAAAATGAGAGGCAATACTCACAAATAGGAAAAATTCAAGTTCAGTATTAGGATAAAAATGCTTACAAAAACATCAAACAGGGGCAGAGAAGCTGAGAAGTCTCCAGCTGGTTAAAAATCTCCCTTCAACATGATCAGAAAACAACTGGACAACTCTGAACTAACTCAGGACTAGGTCTGCTTTGAGGAGAGGCTTGGACTGATTAGCAGCAGAGGTCCCTTCCAACCTAAGCCATTCTGAGGTTCTATGTAAGGAGCTCACCTGAACCAAAATTAAGAACAAAACTGGGAGCAAGAGCCCTCAGAAGCACAAAATGGATTTAGAGCTGGATCAGACACAACTCATAGAAATCATTCTTCTTCTTCCCCTCCTCGTAACACTTTTGAAGACCCAAACTGTCCCAGACATCCCTCAAAATTCCAGAGACAGATGGAAATCTAATGCCACCTTTGCATGCTTCCCTTTGGGAATCGTTCCCCGAGCTGCTACCTTGAGGACACAGCACATCTCAACCTACAGATTCTGTAATGTACAAGTGGGAAATCCACACAACTATCTGAAAAGAGGGAAAATATGTACATGCATGGGCTTTCTTCTTCTCCACCACAAAGCAGACACAGATGCATCAGCTTTTCACCACAGAAAACTTAGAATATGAGTGTGGGAAGCAGGAAAAAAAATGGTAGAAGTCCACAGTTACCACTATATAGAAGTAAAAAGCAGCCCCTTCTTTCTCAAAGTGGCATGTCGCCAAATTAGGTCTTCTGATTTTGTTTAGAGGGACCGGTTTTTACTATTCTTAGCATGATAGGGTCACTGTGGTGGGAAATGAACTGGTATCTAAACTGGCTCACGTATCACCAATAAAGCTGTTTCCCATGTGCTGATTGCAGGATATTACTGGAGGCGACAGTCGTGAGGGAGAAAGCACTGTTTGATTTCCAGAACCCAGCTGAGTTTATATGGTTGGCAATAGGAAAAAAAAAAATGTTGACTTGAAAATCAAGCAAACCCAGTCTAGAAGTCATTGAGGGGGAATAAACATGGAGTCCCAAGATGCCTTTTATAGAAGCACTTTACCATGGATAAACACACTTTGGAATGAGGCATTTTTCCAACTCTGTCGTCTTTGTGTCAATGTTACATTTCTACCAGGAATAAGGAGCTTCTTACAGCTTTTTTTTGTCAGTTAGATAAGAAACGGCTTTTGCTAAGTGCCCTCATCCCTACCTCACCAGGGACATTTCTGAAGTCCTTACTGCTTGAAAGCCAACTAAGAGTAAATGACTCCATATCATAACCCAGTCCCAACCCATCAGAGAGACAAACTGTCAGGCTCGTTCAGGTTGGCTGAGTCACAACATCATTGCTTTCGTCTTTGTGATGAATGTCAGGGATAAAAGAAAAAGCACTACAGTAACATTATTCCTGCTCACAGGATATTGGAAAACGTATTAGATGACTTCGAATTGGCTGAAGCACAATACTAGGCTCTCTGAAGTTTTTAACAAAGTTCCTACTTCAACAGCCCAGGTTATGTTTTGGGGGAGTTCTCATCTGCCCATCGGGTCCCACCTGCCAGCTACCTTCCCCACTGCCCAGGATCCCTGTGACCGCATCCACAGCTTTTAAAATACTGTACAGTTTTCTTAGGATCCTTTCACAGTTGCCTGGCTTACAAGCGGCCAAAAAAGCTAAGTTCCTCAAACATTCATAATACTGTGACAGCTATTTAGATTACCCTCTGGGGCTGCCCAGCAGTAACAGCTCTTCCAGAGTGTGGGGAGCAGTCACTCTTCTGCCTACAACACAAATCTGAAGTGAATTTGTGAAGACAGACCTGTCCCCATCACTTGAGCTGAACAAGACATTCACTCTTCTCTCTTCCTCTCTGCCCAATTAGATTTTACTGATGAAGATCTAAATGTGCACTTCCAGGGTTCCTGTTGTATTTGCAGGGACATATTAAGGAGCCTCCACTCATTTTAGGAGCAGAACTGATTGCACTGGGATTGTGCTCAACATCAGTACTGGAAAGAAGGTTGATGCTTTTTCTGGGAGACACACAGGACACCCAGCTGGATTCCCTTGCAGCAATGAAGACAGATATTGAATATACTGTAATATTCTTGGGGTTTTTTAATTAAAAATGTCAATTCAGCCCTTGCCCCCTTGCTTGGGAATATACCACTTTTGGCATACAGAACTTCTTAGGAGCAGGATGAAATTTCAGGCTGAAAAGCATTGTCATTAGAGTGAGTGACAGAGCTCCATTCATGAAGGACTTGAATCCTGGTGTCCCACCAGCAAGCTTCCAATAACAGTATTTCCTTCCCTCTCCCTTAGACTTACTCTTCTCTGTGCATTTTACTGAGCCATTAGCAGAGCAGTAACATTAATCTCACCCAGATCGCTATCTTTACTACCAGGTTAGTCCATCCACCTCTTGAATGCTCGCTCTCTTTGCAGCAATGACAAGTATAAATGACCATCCCAGAAAAAGAGACCAATTTGAAAACCAGGGGAAACCCACACAAACACCATCACAACTTTGGTGTTAAACCCAAGCAGCCACATTCTGCCATAGCACTATTACCACACTGCCACAGTCTTCATCACTCATGAATAAAAAGTCACAGGGCAGGAAAAACATTATCCTGTGCTAGGATTAAATACTCCCAGTTTCCCGTGAAAGTGGAATCCCAGGTCTTTCTGGGAATGTTATGAATGTCTCCGGTCAGTGCCCAGTTTTGAAGGCTATTGAATAGTTCAAACAAGCATTAATTGGTACTTTTTAACAGCCCTCACTGTTCACCTACCAGCAACGGTTCTGATGCATAACAGCTGCCTGCTGTATAACCCTTCGGCCTCAGATCCTGGGTAGAAGTTCCATCAACTAGACATAACATGGGCTAAGGATCAAAAAGAGAGTAAAGGTGAGGAGGGAGGATAGCTTGAGATACAGTGGGAAAGAAAACAAAACAAAACAACAACAAAAAAAAAGGAGTAATGCAAAAAGTGAGCCTATCAGTGAATGCTGGAGCAAGAAAAAACAAATAGGGGACAACTTGGCAGCCTAAAAGTCTGCAGAGAATAAGGCTACCTTTTTTTCCAAGATTGGCTCAGGCCAATTTATTCCCCACTCGACAAACTAGATTCTTTCCTTTCCCGTTTACCCAGTAGGATACTTTTCAGGCTGTTTTATTCCTGACCCACCAGCCAGCACTAAGATTAACTGATTATAAACTATCTTTCTGAGTATTCTGTAGTATGAGTTGGAGATCCTGTTAAAAAAAATGTCATTTATAGCTAGTTTGTGGCCACATAAGAAATCTTCATGCAGAAGACCACTGTTACCGCATCGCACACAGTGGGGCAATTCTGATTCTACCTGATACCGATCAGCTCCACTATTATAAACCAGCTGCTTCTTCACAGCTCAAGGTACTTTGTAGTATAAGAAGTAACACCGTACAGTGATAACTTGAGATGATAATTTAGGCTGTTGCTCTTTCTTAAGTGTCTGGATTTTTATAAGCTGTCTACCTTAATTCTCTCTGCCCATTAAAACCTCTCTGGGGAGAAGGAGCATGAATTCATAGAAGAAAAAAAAATAATCCAGGAATTTAGAGAACAATAACAGGTGCACACAGAAATTGAAATAACACATTAGTTCACTGGATTTGTGTTGGGCTTTTAAAACCCCAGCTAAGCATCTATATATTTTGTACTGCACAAATGTAGTAAAAGACAAGGGAAGGTTTCTTTCTCAGTGTAGACTGCACATATAGGGGAAGTGGGAAGCACTGTTGTACACATTTCACTCGTAGGTGTCCTGGTTTTGTCTGGGATAGAGTTAATTTATTTTTTTTTTCCTTCCTTCTTAGTAGCTAAGACAGCTTACTGTCTAAGACACCTCTGTAGCCCCTTCCCCCGTTAGAAACCCCCCACCCCACACACAGAAACCTAACACAGTAGGAAACTGAGATCCAGTCAAATAAAGGGTAGGAGCAGTAAGGTCCTTTATAGCAATGCGTATGCTTTATGTGTTAAATTCACAGAGTAAAATTCAAAACCTTGTCTCAAAAGCTTGGGAGATGTGACTGTCATGACTGTTAAAGTATTTTATTAAAATAAAAAATCCAGAATCAGTGCAGGGAACAAATAACAGAGTCAAAGACTTCCTCCTCATCTGATCACTATGCTACAGCATCACATTCTCCTTTCCTTCTACTCTCTCTTGCTTGATCCTTTCCTATAGAATGGCTCCTTTTTAACAGCACAGGTAGAAAATAGTCATTCCCTACCTCCACCTGATTCTAGTAACCTCTATTTAATATTCCAGGGATGTCTAAGTATGTGTTAGGTGTTGAGATGGCGAGAGGGGTGATTCTGTACACATACAACTACTCTAACTGGAAGAGCTCAAAAATTCAAGGAAAGAAATAAACAAAATGGCAAAGGCATCAGAAGAGTATAGGTCAGGTCACTTGAGCAACAAAGGGAGCTAGCCCAAGACATGAAGACACATCGTCTGCATCTCAAACCACCAGCAACTACAAGGCCACGTTGATTTGGCTTTATGGCAGATGGGAGCTGGGAAAGGGAACTTGCTGGGACATCTTCATGTTTCTGGGGTCATATGCCCTGGTTCTGAACGCAGGCTTCCAGAGAGTTGTGTCGCCTTTTCCTGACCTATTCAATCCCCCAGGTTTGAATGAATATTGAATTTGATTGTTCCATCTACAGCAACTCCGAGTCTAGCAGAAGAGCAAGCACACACCTTGCCCATGTCCTTCATGACTCCTGTAACTAATCCATTCCCTAAAGAGTCTCTTTTCCCTCTCCCTTTTGCATTTCCATTGTAGCTGGCCACTTGCCATAATAGAGAAAAGCAGCACAGGCAGCACACTAAAAAAGCTCAGAGCTTGTGACAAAGCAGTGCAGAAGTTAACACAGCCTTGAGATACCAGTCAGTTCCACCATCTCCAGACAGAAGCAACAAGGAAGAAAATCACTGAGATATTTTCATTCCACTTTTGAATTTGCCCTGGGCACTACTGACTTTTCACAGACTTGCATTGATTGCTCTCTCCCTTATCAGCGCCAGGACTCATCTTTCTGAGCTAGTCTGCCTGATGTACCTTTTTCAACAATAACACCACTAAAGCAATTAACATTTCCTTTTAAGTTTTTGAGTCAAGGTAAAAGCATTCAGCCTGCAGAGTGCTGCTTTCATCAGAAAGGGCTGTTGTGCATTTCAAGGGGCACAAGAGGATCATTAAACAGCTAAATACACCCAGGCATAGCGACAGCTTTGTAAGAAATAATTCACACAGTGAGGTTTGGAAGACAGCACATAAACAAGACCAGATTGAGGGTCCTGGCAGTGGACATCCTAAGAACAGATGAAGGAGGGTAGCAGCAAGGCATGGATTTTTCACCTAGAAGCTCAGGAGGAAATTGTAACCTCCAGGCATCACAAAATAACCTTCTATTTCTGAGCTGCTAAATTTGTGGCAAGTCCGAAGATTTTTGCCTGTAACAAAACAGAGCCATAGCATAGAAAGGGTGAAGAAGTGCTGTCCTACCACATCCCAGATAAAATCCATGCTCCTGATAAATTTTGGCACACCATACCCAGGAAAGGTGCGTGTCAGCATGTCCACTTTATGACAGGGGATGTGCCATAGCCCTAACACAAGGCAGCACTATGCCTTATAGTCAGCCTCTATTCAGCATGCTGGAAAGATGATGCTACATGCCAGGCAAAACCATTCATGGGGATGGCTAAAAGTGTCTAACACTTGGGGATTTTAGGGAGCAATATGCAAAGGATCACCCGCACTGGGGGAGAGACCAAGAAGGCAGACAACCCTACCCTCCACGTGCAGGGCTGACAGGCCAGCAACATGTCTCAGTGCCAGCCCAGAAGGCCCACAATCAAAAATGAGAAACACTCCATCTCTGCAGAAGGTGCTAAGGCAGGTGGGATCAGATGAGGAAGAGATGAAGAGCTTGGCACAAGCCCTGGAGGGGGGCTGGGTGAGGAGGTGGCTTTGAGTGATGCGAAAACCTGGCTGCCAGAAGTTGGACTGAGATCCACCAACTCATTCCACACAGCTCCCCAAACAGACACACTTCCTTTTCTTAGAAGCACAGATGCCTATATATATTTAAATCACTGCTCTAGTCAGGGGTTGTACTAGATGTAAATTATGAAACTGGGGGGAGGGGGAAGGCACTGAAGATTCTAGTATGTAATTTTCTCTTTTTTGGCTTATTAGATTATACCCTTGTTTAAGAACTAACTGTTCTTTTACTTGGTGTCCTTTTGGCAACCATCTCTACCTAGCAATACGTGGGTGTGTGCACTCCCCCAAGTTCGCTTGTACTTGCATAGCAAGTTCAAATGAAATACAGCTCAGAAATTGTACTCCAGCAGTCCAGGAGCAGGAGTATTTAGAGCAATTAATCACTAAAATGAAGAAAAGGCAATGACTGGCACTGTAAAGGAAGAAAAAAAAAATGTTAACTCAGAGCACTACTGAAACGTGCTCAAAATACACAATTCGGAAAGGAAGCAGCACGTCTGCCTCAGCATTACAATGACAGCAGCTGAACATCACGGCAGCTTGGAGTTGTGCGGCTCACAATCAAAATTCTTCTTCAGGGCGACGTGGCTAGGAGAGTAGATTTGGCTGGTTCTTTCTTCCCCAAGGTAATCTTGCTCTCTTCAGTCACACAAGTAATAATGACAATATTTAGTACTCACTGAGCGTGGTTTAACCTAGAGAACAGCTTCAGAAAGGCTTACATGGCCCTCCCCCCACTGATAACAGAAGCATCAGCATATATACCACACATTTGCGATAGTGGCTTCCCTCCTTAGAGTTCTGTTTCAAGACACCCAAAGGTAGAATGTGTCCACAAATTCATCTGAAGTCATTAAGAAGTGTCTGGGCTTCAAAAAGTAGGATTGCAGATTACTGATTGATGACCTGACTTCAATGCCATAGGGCTAGCCTTTCTACTCGGATATTGTCTAATCCTGCTGAGGTACAACTGTTTCCACAGCCAAATACGTCCACAGGTCAGGACAGTGGGAAAGGTTTTACAACTCTCCCAACAGAGTTTTAAGCCCAAAGTTTGCTGGAAAGTGTTGATGACCATTAAAAAGTTATGCTACCAATGAGGCTGATGCTAGGATGATAAACCTAGTGCAGAGAGCACACAAAACTTATAGGTTCAGGCAATACTGGGCTGGGATGCTTCAACTCTGCCGATGGTGCAGCTTGGTGAGCTGTGTGAACCTCTTATGTTGTATTAGACCATGTTACAGAGAGCTGTGAAGAGCAAATAGCCTGGGAACATATTGTAGTGCTTACCTCTGGAGGCTTAAAAAATAAGTAGTGTCAGAGTCTTTTGGAAAGGACAGTGCATCCCACATCCAGATCCCTACAACCATGCAAGACATAAAGAAATCCCTCAGCCAAGTACAATTACCACTGACATCCCAGGGGAGGTCAATCAAGTCCTAACTGTTCTAAATAGCACTCGCATAAGCTGTGATGTTTTATACTTGCAGGCCACCACATTCACGTGGGACATCCTCACCTATCTTCAAAAAATCATTAAAGGAAACCAAGGTCAACAATTCTGTTCTGAGCAGCACAATACCTCAAGAATGTCACCCTTTCCTCTCTATTGACTTATCCTTTTCCCACATCTTCAAGCCTTTCATGACCACACAGTCCTGCTCCCTCTTTTCCAGCTCCTGTTTCTCATCACCCACTTCCCCATCTGCAATGCCATTTGTGCCAGCTGTGACTAGTATTTTCTGGCTTCTTCAAAAAATGTCTCCAGGCATTGTTTCCCACATCATCTTGGACACAAAAGATGTCTCTGAACTAACCCACAAGTCCAGTATCTTTCTTGGGATAAATTCTTCAGCTAGTCAATGATGGTGGCAATTGAGAGCAATTAGCAAAACATAGCTGTTATTATTTTAATTATTTCTTCTCCTTCCATCCTATTACTTGTTGAGCTCATTTGTGTCTTGTTTCAAAGCAACAAATTTTTCCAAGGCAGTGACTTACTCTTATGTTTAACAGGTATTCATCAAGCTTCAGCAGTTGGTACCTCATGAGTCAACGTGCAGAAAGAGCAGTTTTAACTTCTGTGTACAGGCAAATCAGCACCTGCTGCAGCTTTCATTAATACTTCACATGGTAACTTACACCCTCAGGAGTAACAGGAGAGGAAAATCTTCAAAGGGAAGTCTGTGTGACAGGTAGCTGAAGAGGTGGATTACCAGAGGACTCAGAGTTACCAGGCACCTGTACCTCTTTTTTTTAAACTGTCCTAAAAGGCATATTTTTCAAATGTTCTTCAATAACTTCACACCCCAACCAACCTGTTTTCTAAACCCGTATTTGGCAGGTATGAGCTTACTTGGCTTGGAAACTATCATCCTAAGTGCAAAAGATACTTTTGAAAATGGAGATTTAGTTCTGTGGTCTTCTAGACACTTTTTTGAAATTACCCTGAATTTCATGCTGGTACAGAGCCCGATGCAGCAGGGCTTGAATCCAAGGACAGGACCAATCATCATGACTGGCTCTAAGTTTCAGTGAGTGGCAAATCAGAAGAAAACCAATCCAATTGCAGATATGGCTGTGCTATTGTCACTGCCAAGTGGTGAGGCACACAATTCAGCACACAGCAATTCACCTTCTTCCCAGGTGGGTCTTACAATCTGTGTTGAGTATGGCACCAACAGCAACCCACTTAGGAAGGCTAAATCTAGCACAGGTATAGCTGCAGTAGTTTGTGATTTTGGAGCAGATGCACACTGGCATCTTGAAGGCTTCAGAAGCTAGCACACAGGCACAAAGGATAGGGTTGCATGTAATGTAGGCACGTCCATTGGCTTCCCTATATCAGTGGCTCCCAGTCTTTTAGGAGGAACCCTCAACAATGCCAGATATGGTGTCTCTGCCTCACCTCTCCCATCCCATGCTAAACTCTAGTCCATTGCATCACTGCCTCCCTACCCTTTCCTGAAACTACTGTTTTCTTGTTACTTTGATGGACCAAAGCAAGGCTACTGCTGCCTGTCACTGCAACAGCCCTGGTGTCGAAGAGATCTCACAGCTCATGCTCATCTGAAATGAGAGGTGGATGAGAAAGAGGTGGAACTATGTATGCAGCAGGGTAGGGGCTTCTGACACAACCCTGTTACTGTTGTTGTCATGGTCATGGCCACCAGCCAAACTGCAACAGCTGGCCCCTGATTCCAATTCCTGTTGCACTGGGTCCAAAGGAGAACCAGCAGCCAAAGCTGCACCACCTCCCGAGTGCTGCCACCCCTCCATCAGGCCCTTATGCCCAGCATAGCCTCCAGGCATCTGGAGGAGACAAAGTCCAAGCCTTGTGACTATGCTCACCTCCACTTATTCGAAACACGTGCTTAGTCCCTTTTACACTGACCATTATTACTTCCCCATCCCCAAACTTAGGGAACATTCTCAGCAGTTTCCCAAATTAGTGTCTTGCAGTCTCAGTGAATTGGTATCTTCTAACAAAAATATTTCATCCCCAGACCTCCAACAAGCTCTGAAAAGAAGCTTTACTAATTTCAAAATGTATATACAGCTTTCCAGCTGGTTATATAGAGAAGGCTGATGCTGGCACATGTGCTCCACCATTTTGTCCCTTGCTAAGACACATATTTCGGATTCATAAGTGGACGTAGTCATCAATCCATTCTCCCTGGTCCCCAACTCCTTCTATTTCTTGTAGTCCTCTGCTTTACTCCAACAAAGCAAGAAAGTGGAAATTTTCAACTAGCCTAGTGTCTTGCCCTGAGCCTACTTGTCCTTTCCTAGCATGCTCTGCAGTAAATAAAGTCTGCACAGTGACATGAAGATTGGAGGATGCTTTGCAGCTGAATAAAGATCTCTGTTCAAGTAAAGTTTGGTCCTTCATTATCTCAGCCCACGGGTAAAATGGAAGTGTGGTGACACTAGTGAACACCCTACTAGAAGCAAAGAAAAGACTGGAGACCCACAAATGAGTCACAAAATCTGTCTGTTCCAGTGCTCTAATTACATTGCTCATCCAAGAAAAGCCTCTTTTGGAGCCATTAGGTCAAAATCTGTTCTCCCCTAGCTGTAAATCCCTCATAACTCAGTGAAGTCAATCGATTCATATTGGTGTAAGCAAAATCAAGCACAGTGCACTTGCACAGCCTTTGATCTTTCTGTCTCTCTCTGAACACAAGCTCAGAGAATGCCATTAAAGAGAAAGGAAACCCAGGCCTCCAGGTCTCACACACGCTGCAGGCACTCTGAGCAGCAAGATCAACATCAAGTACTGCAGTTGGGAGGTGAAGGAGAAGCCAGAGAAGAGACAAAAGCCTTCAGTCTCCCATTTGAGATGAAAGGCTGTGGACCTCCCAGAGGGCCTGTGGACACATGTAAAAGGGTTGGAGCATGTCACATTAAAAGGCTACAAACAAAAGAAAATTATCTATCTGTCTATCTATCAATCTACATTTCATGTAATACTATCTTTCTAATAGAAAAGCAAACACAATGAAGCATGGTTCCTGTGGCTTTCCAACAGACTCAGTAAGTGTGCACACCTTTTCTGATATACAGAACTAAAACACTAGAAGATTGAAGACCACTGAAACCAGTCATTTCTGTTTCAGGAAATCACCTGAATGAAGGATTCCAATCAATGGTCCATTTTGTCCTAACAGATGTTTCCAGTTTCTTCCTCTTCTTCAAAGTCTCTACCAATGTGCTGTGCAGGAAAACGTGCCAGCCTCTCCTTGGCAAGTTTTCCTGTGAAAAACTCTCTCTCTCCTTCCTCTGCACTGTGAATGGAAGCAAAAGTCATCATTCAAAAGACACAGGATGTTCGCCCAATATTATGTGCATTATATTAGGCAAGAAACCAAAGAATGGCCCTGGGTCACAGGAGCATTTCCTCCTTTTAAATCTAACACAACTTCCACTGAGACAGGTGATGACATGGTCTTCTGGTTGGGAAGATCAACCAGAATGCCATGCTTAGTCCACAATCCTGACTGTTGCTTCCTGGATCAACAGGGACATCAAGTTCTCAAAGGAAGGGGAGAAGAGGGAATGCCTTCAGCAGCCAAGAACAGTTTGGCTTGAACAAATTCAAGAAAGAAGCCCACAAGAATAGCTTGAATATTACTGATTGTGTTGGAAGATGTGAAGAGTAAAGGAAGAAGGCCATGAGGTGTAGACTGGAAAGCATAAAGACATTCCTCCATCTAGGATTCCCTCCAAGCAGAAGAGCAGCTGAGGAATATAAAGCTTTTAGAATGCAAAAAGCTGAAAGGCTGTCCCCTCTTGGACATCCTGAACCTAACGTTTGTTCTTGCGAAGTAATTTTTTAAGTCAGTGGAGATGACTCAGGAGAAAAGAGCTTTTGAGGACTTGTTTCTAATAACATTGTAACACCTATGAATATATATCCATTTTGAATATGTATCTTTACATTTCTTTGGTCCAGTTAATGCTCTTTTGGGGGGTGGAAGGGGAAAACCTCTTCTGTTATTTAACAATAATCTCTGTCAGGCCTTCTATCCCAGATACTGCATTTAATATATCATCTCCAATTTCTGAAATGAGCTCCTCTGTGTTATACATTTTCCACAGCACTGAAATGTGCACAGTATGATGGAGACACAGACAGAGATATCTGTAATGGCTAATATGGAACTGTATTGATTTTGTTGGTTATATGTTGTTTATTTACTTTTTTAAGCCCTGTTTGAGAACATTTTCTGTTCCTTTCAGGCTACTGCCACATTTTCCATTTGCTACAGGAGCTAATATTGATGCTACACCATGTGTGTGTGAATTTGTTGGGTGAGTAGGAGGGGATGCTTCCTTCAAAATACAGGCTCTCCAGACCAGATTCTGCACACACTCATCTCAGTTTAAAGCCAACAAACACACCAAAACAAGCAAGTTCCACACGATTTACAGAGAGCAATGGTGATCAGAATCTGTCCCAGTCTGTCAGGGTCCACCATTTTTGTCTGTTGGGAAAGACGTAGGTGGTCTCTCCCACTCTCTGTTGATGGAAGGGGGTGGGAACACAATACCACATGGGAATAAAAAAGCAGCTTTACGGTGAGCTGATATATGAACAGGAATTAACAGGGTGGTGGGAAGGGAATGAATCAGCTTGTCCCAGTGAAGACAAAGAAATTTTTCAGACACTACCCTGGATCTCACCCACTCAGACACAGCATCTTTTCTTGGCCCCTGTGATACATCATCTCTTCCTCTCATAAAAACCTAGTATTGCAGTTTGAAGAAAACCTATAAAAATGACCCTGCCAGGAGCATATAAAACTGATCCTACACTCAATCAGTGATGTACAGTCAGTCCATGGGTGCCAAGTCAGCCCAAGGCATCCAGAATTGTTTGTGTGTAAATGAAGCCTAGACCAACACTGAAGTCTACAAATTATCAAATCCAACCAAAGTTTGAGTATCTGCAGTTCCAGAATTAGGGAAGAATCTACCGAAGCTATGGAACATGAAGAAATATATGGTCATGATCTCAGGTTATTTCAAGAACAGCATGTATCTATCCCTCTGTAATGGTAAAAGACCCAGACTTGAAGCCCATGGAGGAGGTTTTGAAATACAAAAATGGAGACTATACAAAGGCTTAGAGGTCTCTTTCAGAAAAAAGAGCATTTGGGCTTAAAATCAGTGTAGTAAATTATCTGTTCTCCCCTTGGTGCAGGCAAGTAATTCCTCTCACTTTAATGGACAATTTTATGGCTGCTAATAACATTTGTAGCTAAGATAATGACAAGGATAATCAAATCCCATGCTTGAGGGCATAAACTGATTGCTGCGGGGGTTAGCAACAAAATCACCATTGCCATATATTGCACAGGTGTATTATGGGATAGATTTCCTTCCTCCAAAGTGGAAAGGCATTGGTGTCTGCCAAGATAACAGATTGGATGATTGTCTGTGTTATGGAAATTGCTGGTTTGTACACATGGGATTTAGGGAAAGAGAAGAAACCTCTTTGTTTCAGCATGACAGAAATTGTAACCCAAAATGCAAAATGAGCGGGGGTTGCAAGGTGCATATTGATGCCTGTTCTAGCAGAACTGCTCTCTTGAAAGTAAGTTCAGCCTTGACCATAATGAAGTCCACTGACAGATGGCAAATGCCCTCTACATTCAGTGCAGTATTCAGAAACACCTACAGAGTGTATAATCCCAGAATCTGTGGGCTGGGAGAATCCTCAGTAAACCGTTTGACCTGTTTCAGGATGTTTAGTTCCTAAGACCATCACTTAGGGGTTACTCAACTCACCAGTCAGGTCCTGTATAACAGCTATTAGCCACACACTCCTAGGAACACATAGTTTGGAGGGACCTCAACTGTCAACCTAGTCCATTCAGATCTGAGGCAGGCTGAAGTATACCAAGCCCATGCTTGTCAGACAACAGTTTAACCCATTCAGATAAATATCCTACTACTGGCACTTTGGAGGTTCTTTACAGATCATGTTACAGCTGTTCACAGCTGACAATGAACCTACATCTGCTGTGCTGAAGAGTAAACCTTGGGTATATTTGTAGAAAAAACTTATCAGTGTTCTCTTTACAACAATGCTTCACATATTTGAAGAGTGTTATTATTCATCCATTCATATACTTACTTTGCAGACTAAAGAATCTCTGTCCACTTCACACTGAACACAGGTCAAGATTTCTCTTAACATTCTGGTATTTCTCTTCCTTTCTCAAAACACTATGTGCCCAAAACTGGACGCAGTTTTCAAGGTGAAGCCTTACCAGTATCAAGAACACAGAATAGCTACATTCTGTGACTTACACCCAACTCTTGCCTGTTTTGAACATCTCACACCACAGAATCATATTTAGACTGCAATACACTTCATCAGCGTGATGTTGCAGTACTTGTATCTAGTCAGTTCGTATCATTTTTCTATGTGTGCATTTAAGGTTTCCTTCTGCAATGTAATATTTCACACTTGTCCTTATTGAATTTCATCATATTGATTTCAGACCATTTCTCCAATTTATCAAAATCATTTTGTACTCTACTTCTGCCCTCCAAAGTGCTAGCCACCCCTCTCACAATTAATATGTGTACTCTCTGTTCTACCAGCCAAGCTATTAATGGGAAAATTGAATAGTACCAACCACAAGACAGACCCCTGTAAGACTGTACATATTATGTCTATTCAAATTGACAGAAAACTAATGACAAATATTTTTGCTTTCTTTTATCCCGCCGTGAAATTATCTGGTGGCAGATGAATCAGTGGGCAACAGGGTTTGTATTTTCTGACCCATTTACAACCACCTGTGCAGTGTATGTGCTTTTCACACATGTTATAAGTCCAGACACAGAGCAACCTTTAGTCCACGATGTGTGTGCATCCAGACCTTGCACCCACCTGTGGCAATTCAATCCAGTCTATGTTTTTCTACTGTAATTATGAGAACTCAGTGCTATTATACTGCCGCATATGTAATAAACGTCCCGATCTGCTGTTCCCCCATTATCAGCTATCTACTGAAAAAAAAAAAAAAAAAACAACCCAGAGAAGTCCAACATGAGTTACTCAAGAAAAATCTGCATTTGTTCCAGCTTGTCCCTTGTTATCCCCTAGGTACTTTCACACTGATTGCTTAACAGCTTGGTCAAATATCTTTCTGAGTATCAAATTTAGGTTGACTGAGCATTAACTCCCCATGTTCTCTCCTGTCCCTTTTTTAAAGATAGGCAGCATGTTTGTTTTTCCCTGCAACAGCCACTGGTAGAGCTGTTCAAACAGCAGCCATAAAAAACTGGTGACACTGCTGACAGTGAACAGTTGTTGCTTTGAGAAGAGGTTTGATTCTTATCCAGATATTCAGCTGGAGACAAAATTGTAGGATGCACTGATAATCCCTCAAGGAAGAAGGAACCTTCAGCAAAAAAGGACAAGATAAACTTATACAGATCCCAAGCAAGATCCAAGACAAACTTCAAACAGCCTGTGTGTGTACAGAACCATTAAAAATAAGGAAAGAGGAGGCTAGTCTGTACCTTGCCGCAAGGCAGGACAGTATGCATAGGCCATTCTTGACAGATGCTTGGCTATCCTGTTCTTCCAGACCTAGCAATGAGCCCACACCCTCCCCAGGTAATGTATTTCAGTGTTTCACTAGTATCATGGTTAGAAAGACTTTTTTCTCTGTGGACACTCTAACACTTCCTTGTTGCTGTTTAACAGCTTTTCTTATTCACTGTACCGCACTCAAGTTCTTTGGGAACAGACCTCGGTTTTGATCAGATTTGAAAAGCACCCCAGGCTGGATTCTTTTCAGACAGATCATGAAAATATTTTTTAACTGCTCATCACCCAAGCCACAGTCAGGTTTCAGCTAGTCACCTAAATCAGGACCACATATGCTCAAGAGCCAGCAACTTTCATTGTGGTACCTATCACTAGATACAGAAAGCCAAGCTTGCATCCCATGCATCTACCTGTTCAGTACCACCAGCCTTTATTGTGGCCCATCTTGAGAAAAGGAAAACCTCTTGAAACCTTTTTAAAGAAATCTATGTCATACCAAGGTGCCAGCAGTTGACCTACCCAGATCATAAGGACATTAACTTCAAACATCATATAACAACGGCAATGAAGTAAGACTGAGGCTTTATGAAAAATTATCTCTGGTGCCAGTCCAACAACTCAAACCAGAGCTGAATGCAACCCACAGAGATTAAGCTATCACAAGCATAGGAATGGTAAGAAGGCTTCTAAAGGAAAATATAATTGGGGGTGGATATTTGGGAAGAAAACAAAAATGAAGCTATTCTGAATCATACCTAGTGCTTCTCAAGCATTAAAATAAATCTGTTGGATGTGCAGTACATTCATGAACTGACTTGTAACACTGCTAATTTGCCTCTGTTGGCCTACATCAGTAGGTATCAGCTTATGCTGTTTCCTGTGACTGGCAGACTGCACTCATTAAGGCAAACACATTGCTACTAAAGTCCTAATTGTTTTGAAAAGTGCCCTTTAAATAACAGGCCTATTACTACTAAGCAGGATGAGTTTTAAAAGCAAATCATGAGCTTAGGCCTTTGCTGCCAAAAGACTGCATGATCATTTATTTGTTTGTCAGATAAAAATACCAGAAAGGAATTCAAAAGCTGATAGGGCATCAGTATAGACTAAACACCTACCATCTCCTTTCCCTTCTTGGGATGTTCATTCCCATATGAAACAGCAAAGGAGGGGAGAAACTCTGAAGGAGTTTGAGGAGATCACTGAATTTTTAATATATCAGTTGAAAGGTCAACCGAAGAATTTAGGTCAAATAACTGATTTCCAGGTGCTTCTGATAGCACAGATCCAGTGTCGCTGTTTCAACTATCAGTTGCCTGGAACTTGCTTTATTTCATTTCTAACACACCTAAGTAATATTGAAAAACAAGAACTGCAATTATAACTCATATTCGGTGTCCAGGAGCAAACAAATAGTAGATCAGGGACTTTTATGGAGCATATGTCAGAGTGATGGTGGGTAGATCCCTTCAAATCATGGGAGAGACTCTCACTCCCCAAACGTTTATCCTCAGACTTCCACATCCCAAAAATACGCTTTTTCCTTCCTTGGCAGTCTAGGGCAATCCAGTTTTTTTGGCAGTCTTGCATATGTAACAATCCTGAATAATGCTGAGAGGGCATCCTTCTACTGTCTCTAGTCCTCAGCAGAAAATATGATATGCTTTATCCTGTAAGGGGAGCATCAAGACTTCAAGTCACCTCTGCAAGTATAAGGTGTTGCTCTGATGAGTTTGTAATGGTGAGTTCAATCATCTTTACTTCATAAACAGTTTTAAAACATTTCAGGTGCAGTATCTTATATGTCACAGACTTCATGCAGAGCTCTATGGTCAGGGCTCCATGTCCTTCCTGCTGCTGGAGTTAATTTTATTGCAGGTCCCCTAGTTTCCAGAGAAAAGTTAATCTAAGTAACAAACTGCAGATTTTTAAAAATTATTGATGTCAGTAACACTATTTTCATCAAGTGAAGTCAGACCTGTTTCACCATACAATCTGAACTATTAACAGCTAACAGCAAGTGTTCATTAGTTCAAGTAATGTAGGCCAAGACCTTTGAAACAAGGGTATTTGACACCTTTTCCTGCTGTGTTTGGACCTGAGAAGTTCCAGATGGGTGTGAAATGCAGCAAAGTGACAACCTGAAACTCCAGGTGGTAACAAGTTTGTTACAACAGTAAATTTCTGATACAGTTCCCATAGCAATGGCCTGTGATGGTTTAAACATAGGAGGAGGACATCCTCTCTAGACAACATCAAAAGAAAAGAGGATGGAAGAAATAAAATATTCCAACTGCACCCAAAACACCTCTATAATGAGTTAATCATAGCATGCATTGGAAATTGCTGACAGTGCCAATTGCCTTGGGAGTAGATCTCTTTTATTTCTACCTTCTCTTCAATATGTCAAGAATATCCCTAAATTGGGAGTCTACGAACATTTCCTCGCAGCTAATCTCCTGCACTACACAATTAGAGAGAGCTGCTTCAGGTTTCATTCATCAATCTGTACCCTAAAGCTCTCTGTGAAATTTTCCTGTCTGAGAAGGCTCACGCAGCTAGCAAAGGGAGTGATCCTCTTCTGTGACAAGAGAGCAAGGAGACAATCAACTTTCCATCAGATCCCTTTTAACCCCACTACTTGCCTTCTTTTCTCTGAAGCTCTTCTTTCTTGCTAGTGCAGGGGAATGAAAGGACAATATAGTCTATTCCCTTCTAATCATCTTAATAAGTAACAAATATATGTGTCCTTAATAGAGATATGTCTTTCACTGGCATGCCCTAATCATCTCCATAATGAAAGCAGTTAAAAAGGATACTGAACCCTTTAACCAGCTGATGACTGCATAAGCCACTTGTGGCAATTGGCCAGGTATTAAAAAAAAAAGGTCATTTAACCCCTCAATAAGAAAAAAAACTGCTAAGAAATTTAGGAGGTTCTTCCATTGAAACAGAAAAGAAGTAAGTGTGCAGTATACTTTTTTTTAAAAAAAAGGCATCTCGGTGGATCAGAAGAGGTTGGATCAGAAGAGGTTAACTGTCTGGCAGCAATGACAGAAAGCAAAATAAAACTGAAAAAAAAAAAAAAAAAACAACTACTAAAACAAATAAATGGAATAAAAAGCATCAATATTCTTCCTCAAGATTTCTCTTTGCTCAAAGTTTAAGGTATGCAGAAAGCATGTAGTTTAGCTTTTCACATTCAATTAAAAAAATAAAAATCAGTATAAATGCCAAAGTCAACATGTGCTTTAACTCCACAAACTATGTTTTCTTCATTATTAAAAAAAAAAAAAAGTATCTGAAAACTGCTATTACAGATATTTTCCAGGAAGTGGTTTGCTATAGAATATAGCATTGTCCTGGGTTTGAGTGAGTGGTGGGGTTTTTGGTAGCAGGGGTGGGGGCTACAATGATGGCGCCCTGTGAGAAGCTTCTCGAAGCTCCCCCAACTCCAAGTTGGACCCACCTCTGCACCAATTAGCAATGGTGCTGCGCCTCTGTGATAACATATTTAAGAAGGGACCTGGGAGGAGGATTGAGAGCTATGAGGAGGAGTTGCGACATCTACATGAATGCCAAGTTCAGTGGAAGAACGGGGGAGGTGCGCTGGAGCAGAGACCCCCCTGTATCCTGTGGTGAGATGGCAGGGCGGCCCCCCCACCATTCATTGAGGTCTATGGTGGAGCAGACACCAGCATGCTATTTAGGGTGACTGAACCCAAAGAAGGCCAGGATCCTGTGGGAAGAAGCAGTCCCCACTGTTGTAGTTCAGCACTGGGAGGATTGCAGCATGCAGGGGTGTCCCATGATGAAGCAGCTCGGGAAGGGCTGCAGCCTGTGGGAGGGACTCCAGTCAGAGAAAGTTGGTGTCCCATGACAGAGAAGCTCAGGAAATACTGTGGCCCGTGGGAGGAACTCAAGTTGGAGAAAGTTTGTGAAGGACTGTCTCCTGTGAGACCATGCTGGAGCAGAGGGAAGAAGTTCCAGATCTCCCCCTCAAGATGGAATAAGCAGCAGCACTGACTACACCCTCCATTCCCTGTCCCCTGCACCACTGCGGGGAGGTCATAGAGACATTGGGAGAAGAGCTGAGCCCGGGAAAGAGGGAGGGGTAGTGGAAGGTGTTTTTCAAGACATGATCATGCTTCTCACTGTCCTACTTTGTCTGTTAAGTGTTGCTGTTGTTAGTGTCTGTATTAAACTTATGTTCTTTTTTTCTTCCTCTAACGAGTCCGTCTTTTGCCTGTGACCATAATGGGTGAGTCATCCCTCCCTGTCCTCTCTGGAATCCTGAGCCTTTGCTTATTTATTCCTTCCCAGTGCTGGGGCGGGGAGGGGGGAATGAGCAGCTGCATGGTGCTCAGTTTTCATCTGAGTTCAAACCACTGAGTCTTCTGCTTTATTGTCTCCTTCTTAGCATTGGGGAGGAAGGAGGTAGTCAGTGCCTGTGTGGTGCTCAGTTGCCCTCTGAGCTCAAACCATGACAAGAACTCATGTCAAATAACAGCCTGATTTGAAACTACTGTGACTCAAAATATTCTCTCCACTATTTACAACAGACTTTGGATCAGGCCTTAATTTGGGGGGGGGGGGGGGGGGGGGGCAGGGCAGGGAAGTTGCTTAACTTTCCTTAATCAATAGACCCTCTCATTTTAATCAAAAAACCATCATAGCTACAACACCAACAATATCAGTTACTTGTAGTTAACCAAGTCACAGACACCTGATAGGGTATAGGTAGCCCAGGGGAGGGACTCTATCCATACATTTTAACTTGAAGTCAGTAGATTCCATGGACTATAATCCAGAGAAAGTAACAAATTCAAAATAATTTTCATCACAGCAATCTACATATGTGAAATTTCAGAAGTAGTCCATGGCTTCACTCAAAAATATCCGCAAGCCAAAAAGAGATGAATAAGCCTGCTATACACAGCAAACAGCTGTTGCAAGTCCACAGTAACATCTTAGTTCAACTTAAAAGCAGCAAGGACTCTTACTGATTAGTTCTGCATCACCAGCAAGCGTCCTTGCTAGCATCTGTTACAGGGGAAGGGGATATTTCATGCGTCCTTTATCTGGATCCAGTCAAGGATCTTCAGTAAAATCCATAGAAACTTGGTACCTAAAAACCTAAAGCGCCTTTGACAGAAGACACATAGTAATAACCAAGATAATTACTCAGAATTGTATATGCTCCTTCATGTAATAAAGCTCCAGGTTCTGCTATTATTGTATGTCAGAAGACCTAGGCTGCAGGAGTTTGCTAGTATCATCTTGAATGCATTATGGATCTCTGTCCTTGGTTCATCTTCACTATTTAATCTGTCTATAAACTAATGCCATGTGGTCTGAAAGAGAGAGAAGTGAGCTGTTTGGCAATTAGAAATAGTTCCCAACCTGAATCTTCAGAAAGTCATTTTATCTTCTTGTCTCTAAATTGAGGATAATTTTTACACAGAGGTGTTGTGAAGATGAATCACCTAATGTCAGTACAGCATTCTGAATATAAAGTGCTGTGTAACTTCAGCTCAAAGCCATGAGTGTGGCTTTCAGCATTTATGAAGGAATATGCTCTGGCATTGAAGGAACTAAGCACCTCAGCTCAGATTGCCTTCAAGGGAAGACAGCAGCATTCTGGTCCCAGACCAGCAGCGTCTGTCCCAAAACTCATGGTATCCAAAAGGCAAGCTCTCCATTAACCAGTTTTTGTTTAGATCAAGCCTCATAGTTCTGATGCTGTTCCCAGAGAAAGCAAATGGATTTTTATTCTTTTCAGCTGAAGTAGGCATAAACCCATAGCTAGCAGCTAAATTTCTTCCCTCATTCTTAGTCTAGAACACCTCCTCTACCTCACAATTCTTCCCTGTACATTCTGCTTGCCATCCTTTTATCGGTGGGATCATTTTCATCTTCAGCTAACTTCTTTCTCAGAAGACTCACTGACACTTCTAACTTGCAGCCTCGTCAGTAGATAAACACAGATATTTCTATGCTGATACTTGCAAAGATACATAAATGGTTTTACTGCATAGAAAAATGGTCAATAAGCAAAGACCATACAGTTGAGAAAATGGAATTTCAAAGGTCTTTGGTGTTCTTTCTCAAGAAAAACAAGCTAACCCAGGAACTATTAGAGGTGGAAAGGAAGATTCAGAAAATCATAGTGGAAAGGAAGATTCAGAAAACCATAGAACATATGGCTGATAAAGACTTCAAGAGGTCTGCCAGTCCATCTACCTCCCCAAAGGCAAAAGCAGCTATAACTCAACCATTCCTGACAGATTTTTGTCTAAACTCTTTTAAAAAACGCTCAAACAATGGAGATTCCACAGTCTCCTTAGGCAATCTCTTCTAGCACGCAACCACCCTGACAGCTGGAAAGAGCTTCCTCATGCCTAATCTAAATCTCACTTGCTTCAGTTAAAGGAAGAAGTTATGAACAGTTAGGAGGAAATGAAAGAGCACCAAATCCTAAAAAAAACACAAGTCACTAATTTCTCAAGCCTGGTTACACTAAGGAAATCTGATGACACCATCACCCAGCTGAGTGGCTAGAGATTTCTCGATGCTTCCCAAAAACTGTTTTCAGACTCTTACTGGATATTTCATTTGCACTGCCAGTAAGCCATACAGTGGGAAGTCGCAGTTCAGCATCAGCCTGAGCTGTATTTTTGCTTTGCTTATCAGTGACTTTTAAAAAGCTTTTGCTAATGTGCCTCTGGCAGGAATGTGAGGTATCATTGCAAAACCAGTTTTCAAGAACTCAGGAACTATTTCTATGAACATGTGAGCTAAGTAGCCAAAAAGTCCCCTCTGTGTTAGCAGAACACTATTTTGGATATTTATTCCATTTTAAAATCTCTACAAGACAAAGAATACACTGTGAAAAGATTCTGCAGAACATCTTAGTTATGCAGGGGAGCAAAATCCTACGCACAGTTCATCTTCATGTGGCTCACTGAAGCTGACTTCCTCCTCACCTGGGAGATACTACTGACAGATATTGAGGTCCTGATCATCCAGTATTCTCCACTGAAGCTTCAGATGGTATGAATGAATAGATTCATTACTCCAGTGCATCTACAAGCGTTCATATCGCCAGAAAATCTTGCTCTCTAGTTTCACCTGACTTTATTAATAATAGACTGGATTTAATCTACTCTGTGATTGTTTGTTGGTTTATTTTTGTTTTGGTTTGTTGTTTTGTGTTTTTTTTTTTTTTTTTTTTTTTTTATATGAGCTATGACCTTCATGGTCCTGGTAAGTCATGAAGGCAGCAGTTAACTGACCAAAACATTACTGCCCTTATTCTCTATCTTTCCCCTTTCATGTCTCATTTTATTCCTTTATTTTCTTTCTTCCCATTCAAAATTGTCCATTTGCCATGATTTCCTACCCAAAGCTTTTCAGTGGACTGCCTTTTAATACTACTAACCATCAAAAACCAAGAGCAGACTCAAAACACCAGAGGCTGGTCTTAAAGGAGGAGTGAGATTGACCAAAAAAATCACACACGAAAACACGTCTCTTTCTAACCCAAATTAGAGATATTGCAACACTACCAGCTTGGTATTTTTATACCCATTTTACAGAAGGGCAAAGTGATGCAGAGAAAAGATATGGAGACTCAACTACTATCCCGAAATGGATTTAAGCATGTGTTTGCTTGGTTCAAATGAAGGTTCAAACTCCCTGTCAGGCCACCGTCTGCCAGAAGTATGCAATCTCCTCATCTGGACGTAGAATATCTCCAAGAGTTTAGGTACGTGGTAGCCAAACAGCTGTTAATAGGTGCATATTCCATTCACCATTATAGGTATTTTACCACATTTTTAAAAAACATTTTGTCTGTGTTCATCAGGATAGTTCAGCCACTGTCTGTAGTAGATTTGGAACTGAAAACAAAGGCCTATAAGCTAGAAAAAAGAGACTAGCAATTCACAGAACACACTGTCTTAATTTTGCTCGCCTTATAGTCACTTCTCAGGAAAAAATAAATAAATAAAAGTCTTCAATCTGTTTGTTGTTTCAGTTCATTTTAGGGTGACATAAACAGCTTTCAGTTCTTTACATTCTGCACAAGCCTCCAGAAATATTCAGTGTTTACTAGAGCTCGGTGGTGTTAAATCAAGTATGACTATCACCCTTTAAGGCCTAAATGATGGAGCGATATCCATACCAATAACACATTTTGACAGTGTTGACACCTTCTTACATAAAAGCAGTTTACTCACTCTTATAAACCTGTAGAAAAGGACATTAAAACTTAGTAGGAAATGTAGGAATTAACTGTTATTTTCAAAAGTTGGTGTTTTCATTCATCGTATCCAGCCTCTTGAGGAGCTGTGTGGTATATTCTACAGTGTATCTCATAAAAGACAAGTAGCTGGATGGAGAAATTGGTTAAATCACTCTCTGTCATCATTTTGGCTGTGTAACTGGAAATGGCTATGTAACTGGAAATGGATAGGAAATTATACTAGCTAACTCTAAAGTGAGAACAACCCCGAAATAAACTCAGCAACTAGTGAGAGCCAAGAACAGCTTATTAATTCTTTCTGATCACCTAAAAACTTTCACAGAATTCAAATGTGACCAAAACTTTGTGAAAGCTGGGTATTTTTCTTCTGATAATGGATGTTAGAAGCAGACTCATTGAATGTTGTAGCAGCTGTGGTTGTTCGGGTTTGGGGCGGGGGGGGGGGGGGGGGGGGGGGGGCGCGGGTAAAAAAGCAGGGGAAAAAAACAACATTGCACCTGTGGAGTAGAAAAAAATGTGTCCCTGGTGAAAAAAAAAAAAAAAAAAAAGTCTACATTTACTTGATCAGCCCTTGCTTCTTTGTTGAGTTCTCAGCTTGACAATTGAGCAACAACCCCCTACCACCCTCTGCTAAATGCCAGACGCCGTAGATCAGAGGAAATGTGGGAGCTGACCAAATCCCGGCGCTTCGCCTTCCCATGGGAGGCTTTCGGTTTCCCACCCTCCCTTCCAAGGAGGGCTCTGAGGATGTGCCGTCCCGGGAAGCCACCCGGGCTGCCCGGGGAGGGGCGGCCGGGGCGGGCGGTGGCGGGAGCTGTCCCTTCAGCACCACGGGCGGTGGCGGGAGCTGTCCCTTCAGCACCACGGGCCGCGGCTCTGCCGGGCCACCGAGCGCGCCGGCTCCCGGTCCCGGGCCAGCCAGCGACGCCTTTCACAGAATTACCAGCCACCGTCAATTAAATCAACACAGCGAATCGGTAATCGCTTCAGACATGTTGCTAGCACGGCAATATCCCGGAGAGCGATCGAGTTAGACGTTAGTCTGCTCTCATCCGCGTATCACTAGACTTCGTGGCCCGCAGATTCCTATCGCGCTTCTCTGAAAGAGAAGTTTTGTGGAGATAGATGCACTCCTCTAGATTAGGCAATGAAGGTTTTTATTCAGTCTGTTTCAAAAACCAGCTTGCCATGGTTAGCTGGATGCACTTTTGCAGGAGCACCAGCTGACTACAGAGCGTTCACTAATACATAGGACACTGAATGTGCTTCTTGAAGTCTTGTCTGGAAGGTTTCAGAGGGAGGAGGACATGTATGTGAGAGTGTATATACAGTCATATTAAAAATAAGAACCAGCACAGAAGATGAATATAATCATTTAAGACCACTGACCTGCACAGGAAACATAGAGAAGAAACCTTCTCTTTTTGTCCTGAGAACTTAAACATGGAAAGCAATTTTTTCCCCTCTGTGAACCAAATTATTTTAGGATAAGTAAGAAATTAAAGAAAAACATTCCATGCTTACTTTTACAGACTACCAGTAGATCAGATAACATCACAAAGCTGCGTTAGTACTGAAGAGATGATAAGCAAAATAGAAGTGCATTTGACAAGATGCAGATAGTAACTGTGAATAAACTTTGGAAAGACAGATCACATATTCTCCAGGAGCAGAGTTTCCCAAATGAACAATCATTAAAGAATACCTGTCTTTCTGCACCATTCTTTATTATCACTCTTCCTCCCAGTGGCTCCCCATTGCTATACACATTTTTAGTTTAAACAACTCAGACACCCCAAAGAGCACCTCTGCCTACATAAATTCATGCTATACTCTGCACGCTGAGGTGCTCTGAGTTTGCCAAACAAATCCCAGCTCTTTGCAGGAGAAAATGCTAAAGCTTCCCAAGGAAGTTGTACATGTTTCTAGGTAAAATACGATCAAAACAGTGAACTACTCTACCAACAGCTCTCTCTGCCTGTCACCGACTGAGCTTAAGAACACAGAAAGTATTGCAGCCACCTCTTAGGCGGGAGTATAGGGCACTGTGAATATACAGGCGTGTGCGTGTGTGTGGAAGCCTTGTTGTTATCCAGAGGGGCACATCAGTCCAATATTCACTTAGCACAAATAAATGACGAGACAGATCAAGGAAGAAAGAATCAGTGACCAGATGAGGAAGGAGAGTTCTGACATGGCAATGAACAGCAGGAAATCTAAGTCATCAGCCAAAGTTACATTCTACTTTATATTCTATAGCCTATTACCATACATGCATTTTATATAAGTATATCTTATAACAGAAAAGGAAATTATTCCTTAAGAATCTTATCTTTGTAAGGGCAAATAGGCTTTATGCTGTCAGATGGTCTTTCAAAGGAAATTTTTTACTGCCCCGGGTATAATGTTGTCAAATACAAACATAACTAGACACTGCTCAAAGGGCAGTGGACAGCACGTCCTGCTGAAAACTGTCAGTATCTTCAGATGGCAATGTGCAAATTTCTTGTAACAAGCCCTAAATGGTAAAAAAGATCAAGTCCTTCTGTATTAATAAGAGAACTAGTCTTTTGTGTCCTGTTCAATATAATGCACTATCAAACAGCCACTGAGCTAGAAAGGTCTTTTCAGATCCCCCCAGATGTTAGGGGGGAACATCTATAAATGCTGGGAGAAGAACGTTAGCAACTGCCTCAGTAAATCCACCCTAACGAATACAAAACCCAGAAAAACAAACCTGCTCATCAAGCCAAAGCCAGAATTGTGGCACAGTTCTGTGTGCACTCTGCAGCCTCTAGTTATCGTGGTATTTATTTTTACAGCAGGGAAGCAAACTTTATGCAAAACGCTCCGCTTTAGCTGCAGGAAGTGGAGAAGTACAAAATGACAGCCTGGGGCTGTGTCCATTTACTGTCCCTCGACCTTCCTGGGAAATGGCACGTCTGGGAAGCTGGGCAGCACAGACTGACAATGGGTATGGTTTTGCCTGTTTGACCATGTGCCCACAAAGAGAAGACTCAGATTATGACCTGTTGGCACATCAGACACTCCAGCTGCAACAAAAACTTCAGGAACACATTGGGAATGCCCAGGAGAGGCCCAGCGGTGGGACCACCTATGTGGGAACCCTCCACCACAACCCTTGCCAACACCAAGACAAAGTTTGCGAAAGCAGGGCTACGCTTGGCTACACCAAGGGCTTTCCCAGCTGATCCAGTTCCCATGCCCTCATCATTTTCATCTTCATCCAGCTGCCTTTCACCTAAGTTTTCCCCATGCCTCTTAAGCAAAGGTGCAAGGAGAAATGTGGCAACAGGGCCTCCTCCTTCCTGACGGGATCCCCAGGAGTGTGTCACCCTACCTCTTCCCCCGTCCTCCTTGCCACCCAAGCCACAGCTCGACGGTAACCACCTGGCCAGAACCATTCCCCCCACCAGGCCAGCCCCACTCCTCTCCAGTCCCACCCAGAGGACGCACACCTCGTCTCCAGGGGAAGAGGTGCGGGACACTGCCAAGTCCAACAAGTGCCAGTGAAGAGCAAGGAATTACATAACGTGGGAGAGAAGACAAAAAACTCATCTGACTCCTAATCCTTTGCACGGCATGGCCCCTCCTGCCCCTCTCCCTTTCTCTCATTCAGGGGAGCTTTTACCCCAACTCTGGCCCTGGCCCCAGAGGGTCTCCCCCAAGGTGAGCCACTCACCGATGGTTGTGATGACTGTGATGGCAAAGTAGAAGGAGCCGGCGAATTTCCACTGGACGCCGGCCCGGTGCGGCTCGGACTGCATGATCACCAACTCCAGCTGCCGGTAGTCCTCGCTGGTGATGTTGTACTTTCCTTTCAGCCGGATCTCCTCGGCTTTGAGTTTCTCCTCCTCCCGCATCTCGTTGTCGGACTCCAGGGCATCAAAGACGGCAGCCCCGACCAGCAGGTAGGTGAACGTGCAGATAATGAGGGACAGGGTCCGCACGTTCTGCCTCTTCATGGCCGCCAGCAAGGGACGAGTGAGGGGACCATGTCCCCCCCTGGCCGCCCGGGGATCCGACAGGCCGCAGCAGCCGCAGCAGGGGGGCAGCTGCCGGGGGGGCTGGCGGCTGCCGCCGCTCCGGGGCAGCTTGTGCGGCGGCGGCGGCCGCTCTCCGCCCGCCTGCTCGGGCTCCTGGGAGGAGAGGCACAGCAGGCTGCTGGAGCGCCGGGACCAGGTGCCTTGGAGTCGGGAAACTCTGCGCAGGACCTGCCCAAACCAAGCCGTCCCAGTGCGCAGGGCCATTCAGGGCACCCCCCCCCCGCTCCTCCCCAGCACCGAGGCCAGGGGCAGGGGGTCCCCGCCGCGGGAAGGGAGGGGGGGGGAGCTGCCGGGCGGCGGAGTCCTGCGGCGGGTGGGTTTCCCCCCCCCCCCGCGTAGCTGGAGCGGGGAAGGGGCCCCCGCAGCCCGGGCGGGGCGCGGCGGAGAGGCGGGGGCCGCCGCCGCCGTCCCAAGTTTCTTCAGGCGGCGCGGCGGGGCCGGGGGGGGCCGGGCGGCGGCAACGCTCCCATCCGCGGGAGGTGATGGAGAAAAGGGGGGGGGGGGGGGGGGGGGAGAGGTCCGCGAAGGGAGCGAGGGGCGGTGGGTGTCCGGGCGGGGGTGGCCCGACCCGCCCCGGCCCCGGCTGCCTGGGGAAGGGCCGGCCGGGCGGGTCGGGACGGGCTGGGCGCTTTATTCCTTCCGCCGCGGTGCGAAGCGAGCGGCGGGGAGCCGGGTTGCTGCAGGTGGCCGCGGCGCGGGGAGCGGAGCGGCGTCCGGTTCGGCGGCGGCGGCGGTGTCAGGCGGCGGGCGGGGAGTTGGGGGCAGCATCCCCGGGCGCGGCGGGCCGAACTGCCGCTCCGGCGGGAAGCGGGGGAGCCGGGCAGCCGGCGTGGCCCCGGCGGCGGGGAGCCAGCGCCCTTTCCTCCCGCCCCGGCCCCCGGGGGAGGGCAGCGAGGAGGCGCCCGCCGGGAGAGCCGGCAGCCGCGGAGCACCTGCCCGGGGCGGGACGGCGGCGGGCGCTGCCTCCGGTCTCGGGTTTGTGCCGGGAGGAGCGGAAAAAAAAAAAAAAAAAAAAAAAAAAAAAAAGCCGGCGGCTTCCCCGGGGAGAGAGAGCGGCGCGGGGAGGGCGGACACAAAGCCAGAGATGAGGAGAAAATTTAAGGGGAAAAAAAAAAAAAAAAAAAAAAGGAGGAAAAAAAAAAAAAAAAAAAAAAAGCTACTTTCACGGCTGTTCCCCCGGCGCTCGGGGCTGCTTTATTTAGGATGATTTTAGAACAAAGCCGTTAAGAAAAAGAGCAACCGTCCTCCTCCTCCTCCTCCTTCTCCCAAGCTCTTGACATCATCTCGGGGAAAACCGAGCCCGCGCCCCGCTCAGCCATCGCCTGCGCGTGTGTGTGTGAGTGTGAGTGCCGGTGCCCGCTCCGGCGCTGGCAGGGGAGGCGGGCGCTCGCCCCGGCCCGCCGCGGGGAGCGGGTTAACCCCCTCGGCGCCGCCCTGCCAGGGAGAAGCGGCGGAGCTCCCACTCCCCCCCGCCCCGCGGCTCTTTCCCGCCTCCCCCGGCCTTGGCCACGCCCCGGGGCCGCCTTAGGGGGCGTGGCCGGGCTCGGGGCGGTCCCTCGGGGACAGCGCGGGACGGGGCGGGGCGGGGCGGGTGCAGCGCGCGCCGGCCGTTCCCGCCCTCGAGCCCGAGCAGGGGGCGCGCGGCGCCCGCCCGGGGTCTGGTCGCGGGCGGCGGGCTGCCTCGCGCACCGCAGATCCATGCAGCAGAGACCCACAGCCCACAGCTACACACACACACCCCACAGCTACACACACACCCCCCACAGCTACACACACCCCCCCCACAGCTACACCCCCCACAGCTACACACACACCCCACAGCTACACACACACCCCCCACAGCTACACACACACCCCCCACAGCTACACACACCCCCCCCACAGCTACACACACCCCCTCCACAGCTACACACACCCCCTCCACAGCTACACCGCCCACAGCTACACACACACCCCCCACAGCTACACCCCCCCACAGCTACACACACACCCCCCACAGCTACACACACCCCCCACAGCTACACACACCCACCCCACAGCTACACACACCCCACACAGCTACACACACACCCCACAGCTACACACACCCACCCCACAGCTACACACACCCCACAGCTACACACACCCCCTATACACCTACACACACACCCCCCACACCTACACACACACACTCCACAGCTACACACACCCCACAGCTACACACACACCCCCCACAGCTACACACACACACCCTCCACAGCCCGCATGCCCACAAAGAGCCCACACATCACAGCCACACACGCACACCACAGCTACACACATACACCACAGCCCCACACACTCCCCATGGCTACACACACCACAGCCGCACACACACCCCACAGCTACATACACCACATCTCCACACACACCCCACAGCCCCCACGCCCACAAACAGCCCCACACACCACAGCCCCACACACCGCAGCTTCACATCATGTCCTCACCACTCCACACACACACAGCTCCACGCACACACACTGACCTCCACACACCACAGCTCCCCGGAACACAGCCCCATGCACTGCCGCCCCACGGGACCGGTCCCTGGCCAAACACACCACAGCACCGTGCACACCCCAGCCCGCCACACAGCCGCACACGTACTGCACAACCACACCCACAGCCCTCCACACGCTGCCCCACACACACACGCCACACCGCCCCTTCGCCAACCCCAGCACAACCTCCCAGCGCACCGGCACACACTTACGGATCCTCACACGCAACGCACGTGCAGGTGGTGCCGTGTTCCCTATGGATCTGAGGAGCCAGCCCAGCCCCACACAGCCCAGCCCCAGCCCCATCGCTCCCAAGCCACCACCCTGCCATGGGGGGGGGGCTGCAGTCCCCCTCGTCAGCCCCGCTGCGAGCCTGAGGCTTCAGGCCAGAGCCCCAGCTCCTCCTGGCACACCTCTCTCCCACATCACCAGCCGATTTTCAGCAGCGGGAGTTACCGCAGAAGCCTGGGACTGCTTTTATGTACACCCTGAGACAAGGCTGTCCCTTCTGGTGTCACCTTGCCCATGGTAACTCTAGGCCTCCTCCTGCGTTGGAGCTGGAATTTTCAACCTTACCCCGTGCTTCTGACTTTTTTGAGCCTTGGGTGGCACTCCCTCATTTCAGGTCCTTCTCAAACCCTAGGAACCCGGGGTTCATTACTGTCATCCTCCATCCCTAAAAGCAGCTGCATCTATCTCACTCCTAATTACGCATTGTTCAAGGCCTTTGGATGCCCTTCCCGAGATACAAGTGAGCAGTGGGTACCCAGTGCCTTGCAAATTGATGAAATCTGCATGTTGAAAACGCAGTCTCTGAGACTGAAGCCCTCTGAAAGGTGCACCTCAGGCTGAACAGACATACAAGTCCCAAAGCCCTTTGTGAAACTCTTGGATGCAGGGAGGAGGAGGAATTCATTTCATTAATTCAGCAAACAAGATTTCATCTAGGGCAAATTCTGTATCACATCACCTGAGCATTACCAGAATCATTACAGCACCACATAGAGCAGAAAAGTCTCGCTGGCCAAAGGAAGCCTATATATAACAGCAATAGGGGGAAGGAGGGGAAAGGAGAAAAGAGGAAATATCTGGTTTTGATCAACTTCTTAAAAATGGAAGTCTGATTACCGTTGCCCATTTCTGATTCCCCAAGGGAGAGCAGGAGAAGAAGAATGATCTATAAATAGTTTGCAACACAGAGAAACCTATAGCCAAGTTGCTGGGAAAGATCAATAGCGTGATTCAAGGAGGGCTCCAAATTACATCTCAGGGGAGGGAGGTGCTGAACAGAATTGATAAATGAGTTGCAAATGCTGTGTGTGTTGTGTGTATCTAATTAACAGAGGGTGACTGGGATCAATAGCAACGAAGGAGCTGGTCTAAAAATAGCATTCAGGCAGGGATTGCAACCTGCGGGCAACAGCTTCGATGGAAATGTCCCCTGGAGTAATTAACCTTTAGCTGGAAAATGGTGGTTAGCATGGGGTCAAAGCAGGGCCTGTGGGCAGCTGGGAATGGATGAGGTCTCCATGGGACTCCAGGGTGTAGAGTGATGTTACAGTCATGGAGGGAACAGGCACGGCCATGAGCTCGTAGCCTTCCTCTGAGCAGGCTGCAGTGTCAAGCTGAGGATTGGTGGTGTGCTTTCTGGAAAAAATATCTGCGTATTAGCATTTTTCTGGGGTTGTGGAATGGGAAATATTTGTATTTCTGTGTACTTGCAAAGGTTTCAGTATTGCTTAGAGAAAAGTCACCATCATTTTTTAAACATCTATTTACATCTACAAGAATTCGGGATTTTCTTCTTTTTTGATGACCTTGTTGCTGAGAAAGTATCCACCTCTCGGAGGACCATCCAGACTCACCACCAGAAGTCCATATTTGAATCGCAGAGCAAATAATGTCTAAAGAGAAGTGTCCTTCAATCCTTTCATCTACAGCAGAGCAGTCAGGCAATCTTCAGGGAGAAGGGTTAGCGTTGGACAGGATGATCTATGGCTCAGCTCAGAGGCTTTGCTGGAGTGCCAGGCTGAGACGGCATCACCCAAGGGAGAGGAAGAGACACACCCAGGAACAGAAAGTTCACTGTTAGCCTGACTGCAGGATTGGGACCCGGGGTGTATGACATAAAGAAAAGGAAACTGTAAAGATGAGAATCAAGAAAATATCTCTTTGTAAAGCTGGAATGGAAAGAATCAGAGTGGTAAGGGTTAAATGAAGAGCTTTCTCTCTTTAATATAGATGGAAGTGACTAAAAAATCTTTCCTGGCCAAAAGTTATCTCCATAAGGTAGAAAAAAATAAGTCTTTTATTCTGGTGCAGACAGAGCTACTGAAGGAGCAAAACTTGTTTAGTCACCAAGAGGAAGGTTAACTCGAAGTGTTAACACATATCTTAGCACCTCTTGGTTTAGTCTAACTTGAGGGAGAGCGAACAGGCTGGAAGATAGCCCCGAGCTGTGTAGTGGTTGCCCTGACTGCTGACAGCTGTGCTAACCTGATGTTTCACCTACTCTCCCCACAAAAAGTCAACGGGAGTTAGAAGTCTCCCACGTTCAAGGCGAGAGTGTATGGGTGCTGTTGTGTTATAGCAGCTTTCCTGTTTTACCTTGAGTTTACTCTGCAACAACAGCAAGTGCTAGCTGCAAAGGCAACTGGCTTCTGAGTCGCTTTTGTGGGCCTCTCCACTCACTCCTGTTGACCTGTCAGAGATGCTCCTTGAGGGGATCTAATGTCTCTCTCTATGCAAGAAGGGGCTGAGAGCTGCCAATCCATGAGACATCTTCCAGCCAAACCACAGGAGTCACAACAAACCAGATAAGGAAAAAAAAACCTCAAACCAGAAAAATAACCAAAAAAACTGGTTGAAACTAGAAAGAAAAAGAGCTAGCTTATGTATTTTTCTACACAGGTTGTCAAGAAACCATTTGCTTTCTCTTGAAACTGTGGCATGAAGATAGTCAGAACGGCAGTTCTGGTTCAGGGACAAGGTTCATTTAGCCCAGAAGTCTCTCTTTTGCAGAGGCTGTGGCAGACACGAAGGAAAAATGTGAACAGAACAAGCAGGTGTTATTATTTTTCAGCTCCTTAAGTAATCTCCTAACCTCAGATTATTTTAATTCAGGGGATTTTCTGACCCTCAGTTAGTTGCTCTATTTAGTGACCCATGATGGATCTTTCTCCCAAGCACTTGTCCTCTCTCTTCCCGAATCCAGCTAAAATTTTTGCAACCTCAGCAAAAATTCTCATCCTTCTCTAAGGAGGAGTTAAACAGATCTGTTATTCAGAGCAGGAAGAGCTCTACCTTTTATTTGTTCAGATCAGGCTTCCCTCAATGGTCCCCAGCCCCCGTGCTGGAAAAGAGAGAAACTGCAATTTCTCCATGCCAGTCATGGTTTGGTAGAGATGTTGAAGTTCAAGAAGGTAGTCCCATTTTTAGCCACTGTCCCATATGCAGGGGTGTAACGTGACAGCTCTGTGTGGCTTCCCCATCTGTCTGCCAAGGCAATAAGAGTAAGAGGCTCTTTGGGTACAGGCAAGCAAAGCAGAGGTGTAACCCTGGCTCACTTTGCCCTGGGGGATTTCTCTGAATTACTACAATAAAAGTACCATAGGAGGCACTGTCCTCTCCAGGGCTGCATGCTCTAAGGAAACAGGAGATAGTGTCAACACCTAATGGGTGTTGAAATTTGAAGTGGATGTTCTTTTGAGTGACGATAGGCAATTACTCTTGCAATGTGGTCACACGAAAGGAGTGGTCGTTGCCACAATATTTAAGTGAGAGGAGTGCTTCAGACCTGTAGCAATTCCAACACCTGGCAGACTGGCAATGCATAAGAAAAACACTGCATAAGAAAAACGCTGAGGTCCCCCATAAAAATCCTTCCCTTCAAGTCTACAAAACTCATTCATGAAATGATCTGACCATGAATGAAGACTGCCCTTCACAAAGCAGCTGCAGCACCAAGGTAAACATTGCAATTTTAAGAACTGGGAAGTGGTTCAGTTTAAAAATGCAATGCCTGACTCAAAGCCTTTCAGCCATATCTATCAGTGCTGGTGGCCTTTGAACCGGGCTATTATCAAGAATGCAAAGATTATCACGAGAAGTATTAGAGACTGGATTGTAAGAAGCCAAACTTCCCTTTAGCTTCACAAGCTCTCTTCACATCTGTTGCTTCCGCCAGCTGTGTGCATTTACACAATCACTGAAGTGTTCGTGGACCATGGACTTACTTGGCTGACTGTGAGAGGAAGCCGAGCTCAGGTTACTAGGTGAATACACTTGTGTCCTTAGAGCAGTAGCTTGGGAAAATGATGGAGGAGGGAACCTTCCCTGTGCAGCTCTCAGTTTATTCTTTGTACCTCTTTCTCACTGATGTTCAAAGGACTGCAACCTCTATTGGATACACTCAGGCAGGTGTCAAATGATTTAACAGCATTCCCTTCCTTGAGCAGTCTTTATGCAGAAGAAGGTAGAGCAGAGGACTAGTGCTTTAATTCTTGCCTCCACCCCCCTGTGCCTGCAACATGACAGTCCTCTTGAAAGTAATCAGCAGTGACAGAAAACATGCACAAAGAGTCTCATTGACTTAGGGAGAGGGTGCTTGTGTGAAACAAGTTCACATGTGGGAGAAAAAAAGAACAGGATCAGACCTACGCTTTGTATTTTCCCCACACTCATTTCTTTTTTTACAGGGAATTCACTAATATTAAATCCACCTAGGTGGCAGGAATGTAAGCATCTGGTCCAACCTAAATAGTCTCTTCTGTTCTATTTTTATATTCATGTATCATTTTTATTCTGCAGAGCTTGTGCATGGCAGAAAGGGTGAGTTCACTCCTCAGTATACAAGCCAAAGGTCTCTTCCAGAACTTCTGTGAAGAATTTGGAAGATATTTCACTCAAACACAGCATTTATATATAGGCACAAAGCTTTCATTAAACATGAGCAGCTAAGGGGACAGCCTCAGTCACTGATGGTAATGTATGCACATCTTGTAGGCACACTACAGAGGAACAAGCTGTCTTGGAGAAAATAATACAGCAAAGGTGTTGATTATTGATGTATTTGGTACTGAATTGACTTCACCTAAGTTTTCTGAGCCAATGTGACTTCCAGATCTATTTGTAGATTACCAAGTGCTCACAGTGTGACTGTCACTTTTGCATTTACTGCAGCTGATGCCTCAGTGTAATATACTTTAGATGGCTACCTTGAGTACCAAAACTAGCACTGAATAAGTCTTCAAGGAGAACCCTGGCAAAGTAAAAAGGAAGATCCCTGTACTGGTACAGCATTCTCCATCATCACCAAAGGTAACTGAGCTGCAAAGATCCAGAGAGCTGGGAGATACAACAGTCTTCCGTAGCAACGGGTACTATATTTTGATGCAACAACTTCTGAATGAATTTGTGGAAGCGTGCATTTTGTTAAAACCACCACTGAGAAGGAAATAAATCGCTTAGGGAGCTTCCTGGCTAGTGTAATGAGCTACAATTGTTACTAATGGAATGTCACTCTAAAGGGAAAATATGAGCTGTCATGAATATTTGCTATGGAATTGTCTTGTCCAGAAGAAAAGACTCCTTATGGGTTGGAATATTTAAAATAAAGCTGAATAAAATGTGCTGATTAACTTTACTTCTCTGCGTTGTCTTCTTGAGCAACAGGACCTAGCTTTTATCTCCTTTAAATAAATGATTGATGTATTGTATTGGATTTGCATGGCAAGGCTTTGGTAGCAGGGGGCTACAGGGACGGTTTCTGTGAGAAGATGCCAGAAGCTTCCCTCATGTCCCACAGAGCCAATGCCAGCCAGCTCCAAGATGCAGCCACCACTGACCAAGGTCAAGCCCATCAGCAATGGTGGTAACACCTCTGGGATAACATATTTAAGAACTGGAAAATGTTACTGTGTGACAGCAATTGCAGCAGACAAGAGAAGAGTGAGAATACGTGAGAGCAACAACTCTGCAGACACCAAGGTCTTCAAGGTTCAAGTTCACCAAGGTGAAGAAGGAGGGGGAGGAGGTGCTCCAGGCACCAGAACAGAGGTTCCCCTGAAGCCCATGGTGAAGCCCACGGTGAGGCAGCCTGTTCCCTGCAGCCCATGGAAGTCCATGGTGAAGCAGAGCTCCACCTGCAGCCCCAGGAGGACCCCACGCCGGAGCAGGTGGATGCCCAAAGGAGCCTGTGACCCTGTGGGAAGCCTGTGCATGAGCAGGCTCCTGGCAGGACTTGTGCAGCCATGGAGAGAGAAGCCCACGCTGGAGGTTTTCTGGCAGGACTTGTGACCCCATGGGGGTCCCATGCTGGAGCAATGTGTTCCTGAAGGGCTGCACCCCGTGGAAGTGACCCACAGTGGAGCGGTTCATGAAAAACTGCAGCTTGTGAGAAGGACCCATGTCAGAGGACGTTCATGGAGGACCATCTCCTGTGGGAGGTACCCCACTCTGGAGCAGGGGAAGAATTTGAAGAGTCCTCCCCCTGAGGAAGATGGAGCAGCAGAGACAACAGGTGATGGACTGACCACAACCCCCATTCCCCATCCCCCCTGAACTACTGATGGGGGAAGAGGTAGAGAAATCAGGAGTGAAGTTGATCCTGGGAAGAAAGGAGGGGTGGAGGGAAGGTGTTTTAAGGTTTAGCTTTTATTTTCTCATTATCCTACTCTGATTTGATTGGTAGTAAATTAAATTAATTTTTCTCCAGGTCAAGTCTGTTTTGCCTGTGAGAGTAATTGGTGAATAATCTCTCCATGTTCCTTATCTTGACACATGAGCCTTTCATTGTATTTTCTCTCCCCTGTCCAGCTGAGGAGGGGACTGATAGAGCAACTTTGGCGGGCACCTGGCACTCAGCCAGGGACAACCCACCACATGTATACACATTCTTTTCATTTGGAAGAGATTGAGTGGGCTCTTCCACACCTCCTTCTACATTTTTTCCTGCTTGAGGACACATGAATACATTCACCCTTCAGATACCTCTATAATTTTCAGAGTGCATTTTGTTCTAAAATATTTTTTCTGGCTTCTATTCCCATCATTTATGACCTGACCGCCTCCCAGTAATGGAAAAACTTTTTCCAACAGATATTTTCCTCCTGAATATACCATTTTTCAGATAGGGAACAGAGAGATTTACCAAAGCCATAAAGACTGTGGCAAGTCGGGTATCCAGCTGCAGCCTTAGTCTAGATCTTTCACAAACGAAGATGGACATCCTGCGGGGTGTCTCCACTGCCTTCTTTTGCAAACCTGTCTCGATGGTCCAAGGCCTGAATACTCCAATGTAATCCCTGAATACTCCAATTGTGGGTACAACTTTGGAGTCCACCTAGGACACACTAGGGCCAAGCAAGCCAATCGGTTGTAGAGCACTTGAAAGAAGCATCTTCCCTCTTTTCCTAATACATGCTGAAAGTGTCAGCTTTATCTCACCAAAATCAGGCAGTGGTTGGACTAAATAGTAATTAAGAAATTGGTGTTAAATATTGTTATTACTGTATTTGACTGTGTTGAAATGGAAGTGAGACCATAGCAGTAGCTTAAACCCCAGCTAATTCAATTACATTCAGCTGTGCCAGAGTCTCTTACAGCTATTTTCCAAAATAAATTCCAACCTGTATGTACACACAAGGCTAAACTGTTTCTTTGAAAGGAAGATTATAGTTTTACTTGTAGAGATCAGGCAGGATATATACTCTAGCGAAAACCTTTCTTGAGAAACTCAGAGAGTCAGGGCAAAGGCAGTGCCATCTCATGGAGAGATTTTCCCACCACCTCATATTATCACTTAGTTTGAAACTGGAGGAGGGAGGTAAAATGAACCTTTAATAACTGCCCAGCTCTAAAATCAATTTCAGTGCTCAAAACAGCTTGTAAACACACAATATGCTTTAAAAAGGATTGATGCTGAGGAAAGTGAGGTGCATATTTTCCTGCTGTTGAAGTCAAATAAAGCTTTTAAATAGCTTCCACTTTCAAGGGTGCATAAATGGCTACAGTATTAAGATCCTTCTTCTGGCTGAAGACAAGGGATTTGATTCTCAGCTCTGTTACGCACATTTAAATCAGGGGTAACCCACTGAGAATTGACCTGGTGTACATTTGTTATGAGAAAAGAATAGGACAAAGACTTGTATAAAAAAATTATAACAAGGACATAAATTATGATGATTTACACTTTTGGCCAAGGAGTTGAGAGCCCTTTTAAAACCACAATTGATTGATGAAGCCTCACAACATGCCTGTGATTCAGTAAGTACTATACTCAGTTTGCAGATGGTTGCTCTGGAGCACAGCATTGTTATATGGTTACAAGCCCAAAATGAATTAGTGGCAGAGCATGAACCAAATGCAGGTTGCTATATCCTAACTATCTTATAGCAATGCTTTGGGACAGCATTTCTTCCTTGTGGTTGCTCAGTACACGCCAGTCTGACCAAATAAGGTTATAATTACACCTAAAGAAATTGAGAATTTCTGTGATTTTGTCTCAGCTACCAAAAATGACAACTTTGCATTGTCATGGTACTGCTGCCTTTATACTTGCATGGTGTCACATCTCATCACTCCAAGACCCATGGCTTTACTTAACAATCCACACTCCTTTTAAGTTGCTGATGTAGGAGTTGAAAAACTACATTTACTTGTAAGTTTAGAGATGCCTGATTTCTCACCAGGTTCAGTAAAGCCATCTTGAAGGACCAGCTAAGACTAGGGACAGCTGCTCACAATATACATGTGCAAGACAGAAAAGATCAGTCATAGGGGCAGAAAGAGAGTGAAGAGCATGACAGTGACGGTTGTCATGCAGGGCATCTAACCTAGATGAGTGGAAAAAGAAGCCTGGAACGAAGGTGTGGGGGACCTGGAAAGAAGGAAGTGGACAGAGAAATTAGGAGATGAGGGTGCGGCGCTAGGAGGGAGATGGTTGGTGCAATCAGTCATCTGGCACTGGGCAGGAAAAAATTGCAGTCAGAACTGCAGAAAATGTTTATCAATGTCCACTTCAGCTGTGTCTGCAGCTTTTCCAGCTGTCTGGAGACTCTGGCTGAATCCTCCTGGCATTTTTTCTTGAAGGTGACAAAGTAGAGGAGGGAATAGGTAGCACCTGCATTTCAGTTTCCCCAGAGGGGCAGATAGTCCGTCATGCAGTGTTCAAAATCCAGGGGATTCTTGGGAAAGGCACGTTATATTCGGTGAAGTTACCACTGTACTGGCAAAACAAAGCAGGCTCTCAGACCTGAACTGTGTTTCCAAGAGGCATCGTGTCTTGAAGATTTCTGAGCACATCTCTTGCTAAGGCTTTTTTCTTGCATGGGCGTAACACTGCAGAGACTTTTGCCTGTGCTTACATGTCAAGCTGATGGTGTGAGGAAAAAAAGAGCCAGAGCTCCACCAGCTCCTCTGATCCCAGCCTCCCTGAATACAGCTGGAGAATCCTTGTGTGTGCTGATAGCTGAGGGGCATTAACCCTAATGCACCTCCCAAACAACCCTTCTCACCATTCTCCTGAAAAGACTGCTCAGGACACACTGTTCAGAAGAGAAAATTGCTGTTTAAATAGACTTGCTCTTGGATTAATTTTATGGCTACAGTTGATGCATTTCCCTACTGCTGAACTACAGTGGCAAAAGTATATTTCTGAGTATCCACAGACGCCTGACTGCAAAGCAGAGCTTTGCACAAGCTTCATAGCTTTTCCCCATCAGCAAAGCAAGCTGTCTGATTGCAGCACACAGCTTTAGCCATATAACCACATTGCTTTTAGGATTTGATGCCAGCACAGCTAGACAGTCACAGTTCACACCTCCTCACACCCCCGGGCAATGTCGTTCGGCCAGCAAAAAACTTGTGGTTAGTGTTGGTCAAGTAGTGTGGCTGGAGCTGGCCCTGGTTTTACAGTGTGTGTGCTCAGGGTGCCGCTGAGCTCTTTCTCACTGAACCTGCTCTAAAGCCACATTAAATAACAGGCAAGTGTTACAGGTCAAAAGTCTATGAGAAAATAGCATATGGTATTTCTGGCCTGCTGAGTCAGGCAAAGGAGATGGGGAAAGAGGGGGTTGGGAATTTTTTGTTTTCCCCAAAGATCATGTCTTGTCAAGGATAATAATTTCTGGCAGATTGAACAGTCCCATTGGGCAGATTGGAAAGCCCTGAAAAGGCCTGTTTTGGGCAGATTGAAAAAGCAGAAATCTGAGCTCTGAATATGAAGCCGTTTGATAGCTTCGTAAGACCACTTACTATCAATCTCATCCACTTAGCAACTGTACGAACAGCAGGACATATGATTGAATGTTTTTCATATAAACTTTGTGAAATAAACGGCACTCCATTTCCTGCTGCAGACTTCCTTCAACAGTAAATGTCAGGTGTGCAAGATAAAACAGGGGCTGAGATCCACTCCAGATCATCACATCTCCTGAATTTCAAATGTATGTAGAGCTGCCTTTCCACAAGCTACACAAGATTGAATTCATCACACTTTCCAGCACACTGCTAAGTAAAACAGAAGACTGATATACTACTAATAGTTGAGGCTTCTTATAGCAGCCTCATCTGTTATCACATCCTCCGCCATCGTCCAACTTCTACTCCCACCTCACAGTTACTCTGGCCCTCGTGCTCTGTTTATCTTGCTCTTCCTCTTCTGACTCCATACCTATTTGCATGCCTCTCATTTTCCTGGGTTCAGTTTGCCTGCTGACCCCTGATGCTACTAGCTCATGCAAGTTGTCAGGAAAAATCACTTCTGCCATGTAGAAGCCAAAAGTTCTGGATGCCCGTCATGGGATGCCATCATAGGTCTGTGTTCCTGGCTCTGGACAGGGTGCCTGTATGGCATGGTGCAACTCTCTGCACTCCTCTGGGCCTCAGTTTCTTCATATATGTGAAGAAGAACCTGTAACCTGATGGCATGATCAAACAGCACGTTGGGCAGATGCTTGATTCTCTGTGTGTCTTGAGGTGTAGCGAATCAAAAGTCTGGGTTTGGTGGAAATGTCTGGTTTCACTAGGAATTTGTATGAACAGAGTCTGAGAATGAATGAAAAAACATTTAGGATTTAATTCAAAGCATCTATTATGAATATGTCATTAAGTCCATCCTAGCACAACTTGTATGGTTAAGGAATGGAATAGGAGCAGAGTCTGAGGGACCTGAGGAAGGAGAAGATAATTTTATGTAAGATCACTATTAACTGCCACACTGTCATGGTGCCTTACAGCAAAGGGGAGGGGACGATTACAGAGAGAGAGCAGGAGCCACAAAACAGCACTTTCATTTTTCAAAACCTTCCCGTAGCTTGACAGAGCAAATGACAACGATAACAGAAGTTAAAACAGCACTTTCCAATTTTCCATTCTTTATTTTCACATGATTCTGTTCTGGAACTGCAGTTAGGATATTTATTTCCTTGTCTTGTGCTTTTTCAACACAGAACATCAAATGGTTTGGTAGCAGATAGAAAAACGTGGCTCTTATCTCCATATAAATATGAGAATACATCCCTCTGCAGGACTAGACCCAGGTATTTGTGATGCTCAGAGCCACCATTACTCTATTACCTAAATGCCTTGCATTAATGGATTTCTCCTCGCATCACTTGAGTGAGAAGAAATTCAGTGCTGAATTACTATCCTCATTTTACAGGCAGAGAACTGCATTTTAGAGAAATTACAGCATTGATCAGGAACACACAGGAAATCTGTACAGATCAGAAACCTCAATCAAAAGCAATGCAGACACAAAGGCTACAGACAGGAGTGAAAACCTATGGGCACCAGATTTCCCTGAGAGTGTTCCCTGGCCAGGCCCACACAAACGAGATTTCAAACCACTACACGATAGTCTCAGTCATACTGAAATCTTTAGCTGACAGGAGCTGGAGAAAATGCACAGCTTCAAAGCTGCCAATAACGTCAGTATACACCTGCTGAGAATTTGGTCCAATCCATTCACTGCATCCAATTACACAGATGATAAACTACTAAAATTGTCAGATATTATATATATCTTTAATATAAGATCAAAGCAGTCTTCTAGACTCTAAGAATTTAGGGAATTTCTCTCTACTGGATTGGTAAGAACAAAAAATTTTAATGTGAGGCAAGGATTCTCTTTTTACAGTATTGCTACAAAATTTACTAGGAATGGGGAATTTCCTTTGTGAGGAAACATGTTCTCATGAGAAATTACTTATGAAGAAACTTTCCTCCAGCTCTGTATTTCCATCGGATATCGTTCAGGATCTCCTGGTGAGGAAAGTGATCAACAGCAACTTTTCCAGACCCATGTAAAGTCTGGCTAGGGAACGACAGTACCAGGCCCCAGCTCTGCAGATGATTTTGACCTCTCAGCTTTTGCACAAAGGTATTGATACAGATCACTGTAATTATTCAGATCACAGATTTTCTTCTTGATAAAGACAAAAAATATTTAAAAAAAAAAGCTTGGAAAATCTGGCTCTAGCATACGGTATATAAAGCAGGAGTTGATCAACCATCAAACATAGCCAGCCTTCCCATAGCACCATGTCCATCCAAGTGCTAAATGAACACTAAATGCTGAATGACTAACATCCCTGCAAAGTCAATAAATACTCTTACACCCCCTTTTCAAAACTACACCAGCATTTTGGACCCTCAGAGACACCAATGGTATAATTCTCATTAATTTCAGCAGCGTCATGAGTTCACTTAGGGAATTTAGATGATTCATGAGAAGTCCACACACCTAATCAATGGCTGAAGCAAAAGAAGAACTCAACCTGTGTAGGAGGAGGTGCTTTGGTGCCAGAACGGTTTGCAGTTGCAGTGCTTTGGTAAATTTGATCTGCTTCTGGTATTGAAGGGATTGTGTAATCCCATTTTTCTTTCTTAGGAACCTGTTTTCTGTTAACATTGTTGTTAGCTTGTTGTTGTTGCTAGCCTCTCACAATTAAAATATGGCTTTATTTATTAAAAAAAAAAAAAAAAAAAAAAAAAAGGAGACAGTCTGTGTGCCTGCTTCTTTTCCTGTGGAAATTTGATCAAATTTAGCTTTATAAATGCAGAAATAATTCCATTCAGAAGAAAATCCAGAGATATTGTTGTGTGTGTGATATCCAATGCTTTGTTTCAGAACTGCAGGAAATAGAGGTTCCATTTTCCAGCACCAAGAGTCTTCCTCCCTAGCTAAAGAAGCACATGAAACCTTTTCACAAAACTTATCATCTTCTCCCTGCTTGAAGACTATTCCAGACATCTCTGGCTCTAGGTCATGTCCTTCTAGTGTCTTGTCAGCTTTCAGATTGTCTCACCTTTTCATTCCTACTTTCCTTTGCACTTGGCTCATTATCTCTCTCCTTCATTCGCAGCAATCTAGTCCTTGGTTTAGGTAAATGTCAACTTTTCTCTCTACTGGCATGAAATGATATTTTAACATTTATGCTCTTGCTTTGCCTCAACTCATAATTAAAATGATCAGATTAGCTATTTCATTAAAGTCAATGGCCAGACTGCTAACAGAAGCCCTCTTTTAGTATAATTTAACATCAGCATACAGTGCAATGAAGGTGCCCAGCACTTAACATATGCCAGCATCAGCTAGAAGAGATATCATTTAGCTCTGAATCTAACTGAAATCATTTGACACCACTGAGTTGGAAAATAATGATTTACACCAATTGCTGTAGTTTCGGTATATGGGAGCAAGTATTCCTGTGCCTCCACTCAACAATATAACACAAGTTGTCTTAGCTTCTATTCCAAATATCTGAATTCATCACAGCAACTATCTGGTATGAATTGAGATTGCTTTAACCTGCCCTCATACTCTCCTGATCCTAGTGGTGGCCCTTAGACTGTCTGCTCATGATGTTGGTTAAAACAGACTCGGGATTGTCAATAGACACCCCACAGTCCATGAATAGCTAGCAAGCAGCACTGCTCTACCCATGACCAACTTTTCCCCGACGAGACTTATCACAAGACTCCTAATATGAGAGCTGGATAGAGCAGTTCATCTGAAATTACTGTATTGACTCAGTGCCTAGGAGAGATCCATGAGGGTTATGGAAAGGCATTAAAACAGCTGCACTGTAATGATAATGGGTCTGACTAGTGACACACATGTGCCGGAAATTTTCTTGAAGGGCTAGGTTAGCACACACAGGAGAATAAGGGCTTTGGTATTTAACAGTTGTTTTATTCTTTGCCTTTGCAAAAATGAACCACTTGATACTAGTATATTCTTTGCCTTTTCAGAAGTGAACGGTTCAGTATTGATAGCAGTAACTGAACCAAGCGTGCCTTCTGAGGGATTTGGTATCCTTTTCTAAGTGTTCCCCATAAAGAGTAAAGCTAATTTTACACAGAGAAATCTGAATATTAACGACCATACTGTGGTCTTGCTGCTCCCAGTGTGGAAAAGGGGAGCTGGGACACAGAGCTAATAAGTCCCTTGGACAGTTAAAATTGGTGTTCATACTGCCTTCAAGGGGGGAGGAAAACCACCACCCACAGGCTTTAAACCCACATTAGCAAACCTTGTCCCTCGGTGCTCCAGATTCAGCAAGTAGGCAGTGTATAATAACCCGGTGCTCCGTACCACTAGTAACATTAAAGGTCATAATACTGTAACTGTATATCCCCAATGTCTATGCTAATCTCATCTGAAAAATCCTCCTTGGCAATTACAACTATTACAGTGACTAGTGTAAATCACTCTGAATTTATCCCGCTATTACATTGCATATGGTATGGCCTATGGAGCAGATTTGCTTCCCACAGAACAAATGCACTGCAGTTTCAATGGGACATGGTGGTTTTTTCTTCCTTTCCTGTGATATTCTATATGGGAATCTTTTAATGCCATGAAAGAAATAGAAAATTTCTGAAAGTCATGCATATTTGAGACCATTTATGTGAGCACTGCATGCACACACACACAACAGTGGCAGTTGGGGCGAGGGCCGGGTGTTTTGGAGGAGAGAAGAATTTTGCTGTACCGAGAACCATTACAGACGTAGAAACGGTATTATTCATTAAATATGTCTCTGTTTACTTTCTTTACTTTTATGTTTTCATGTGTCCCCTCCTGACATCTGTGCTGATGCATTTTGGATTAAAAGCTAGGATAATATTCCAAGTATTATTTTTTTAAATAGCTCACCTTTGGACATATATTTGGACATAACCTTATACAAACAAATATTGCTTCCAGTGTTTCATATTTGTCCTTATTAAAGCTGAAGACTATTAACTCCTAGTGGGTGCTTATATAAATGATGGAGCCAGATTCTTCTCAGGGGTGTTCAGTGAAAAGACAAGGAGCAACAGACTGGGAAGTTTCAGATATTTACAAGGAAACATTTTTCACAATGAGGGACTTCAAGCAACCTCACCTAACTTTGAAATTAGCCTTGTTTTGAGCAGGAGGTTGAACTAGAGACCTCCAGAGGTCATTTCCAATCTATAGTAATCCCTGATTCTAAATATATTTGTATGAAAATGTTATTGTCCAGAGTGCTTAGGCAAAGAGCAATACTATTCATTTTAAATGGCATGAAATATGGATCTGAAGGGTTCTATATTGAGCTCATGAGTTTCTTCAGCTTATGAGTTGAAGAGGTACCAGGTTCTTTGCAAATGACGTCTTTTGAAAGGCAACATGCAATGCACTTCAAGAAGCTTGAAAGAACAGGAAAATATAACTGAATCAATCACCAGGAAGGCTCAGAATTTGTCTCTACAGCTGTTTTTCCAGAAGGCTTTACTCTGAGATTTCCTGCCATCCAATGATGGAAAAGAAACAATCCATGTAACATATGTGTGTAGTTAAAGGTGCTTGACCTTTTCCAATCATACATTCATAGAAAAAAGTTCATGATGGAGACACAGTAGCAGAAATTGTTCAGCATATAGTTCCAATCATAGCCTATTCATGGACGGTTTGTGAATAGAAGGAAAAAAAAAAAAAAAAAAAGGTAACATTTATCAGTGAAATTATTGATGGCAAATTACTCTCCCAACTCTGCCTGCTCCTTATACTCCATTAATGTTACCTTACCTCATATCTTGGAGGAAGGAAGGCTAATATATTAGCCAGGCTACTGTATTAACTGTCACTCAACAAATGAGCAAATCATTATATTTGCAAACTCTGCAAGCAAATCACTGTAAGCAGTCTTCAGGAACATGCACATTGACTTCTCTCTCATGTAACTCTTGTCATGTCTGCCAAGAGGCACTGTTTAATTTAAAGTTTGATTTATCATCACTTTTATGGTGGACACACATGTTCCCTCCCTCTTTAATAAAAAGCTAAATTATTTTCTTTTAGCTTAAATTTTCACAAATATCTATAATGATGTGACTAGGCCATTAAGGCCTAAATAACAACTGTGTTCAGACCAAAACTTATTTAAAGTCTAGTTTTGCATTTTAAATGCACCTGTTCTATGTAAGCCATGATTATATGAAGACTTTAAATCTTATGAATGCTCTTACCCTGCCTTCCCCCAAAACTTGTTTTATGATGCCAGAAAGCATGAAGTTGTACTCTAGGACACACAGGATGCACTGTGATTGAAGAGAGAGCGGAAAACAGAAAAAAAAAAAAAAAAAAAAAAAAAAAAAAAGAGAGACTCCAGAAAGTTTCTTAATTGAATGTATTGAATGTACAGATCAGACAAACATCTGACTGTGAACCTCTTTCGACTGAATTTCCTCACAAGATCCTGGTTATTCCTAGGCTTCATGGCATTATTGAAAAGGTGTGAGACTGTACACCATCTGAGCATCAGGGTCTTTGAACATGCCTTTAGCTAAGCTCCAAAAATTGCATCAAAATGTTAATCTAATGGGCCGTGCATTCACAATGTTGAAAAGAATTCTGAAGGGCTTTCCGTGCAGTTAGCGTTATGATTTTGAACTCAAACAGAAGCAAACAGTGCTCTAAGACCCTACCTGGTACTCCTGAACAACATTTCTAATCAGTGGATCACCAATGTCCAGTGTCAGTTTCTTGTGCTCCACATTCTATGTTCAGCTTCTCTTTTCCTCACAGCTAGATCCCTGCACAAGTCCATTACTTTTCATGAGGCAACAGCTTTTCCAGGTAGGACTCAAATTTTCTTCAGCTCGTTATGCCATCGCTGACATTGGCCAGAAGTGGATTCCTAACAGAGACAAATAACTGAGTCAGCAGGTGCTGATATTTGCCCAGCTTCTGTAAATTGTTATCTAGGAATTCCTGACCCAGACGTCATGTCTACGTGTTTAATAGTCCTTAGCAGATACTTTCTGATATGAATCTGCTTAATGACTTCCTGAACCCATGTAAACTTTTAGCATCTAAAGCATCCTATGGGAAGAAATTTGACAGCCTAATTATATGTTACATAAGGGACTGTATCCTCTTGTCTGCTCTTAACCTGCAATCTGCAACCTGCTAGTTTCACTATCCCCCAGTCCTTGTACTGAAAGAGGACATGAAGAAAATTCTCGTCTTTCATTTTCTCCATACCACTCAGGTTTTAAAAGGCCTCTTTAAAATTCCTCCTCTGCTGTTCCCTTTTGATGGAGAAGACTCTTAGTCTTTTAATTATCACTCACACAGTTATTCCTTGATGCATCACCCTTTCCATGTCCTTCAGCTCTACAGTACCTTTTTGAGATAGACAGGACACAACATACAGTCATCAGGATCTGAGCAGTGTGGAGTTGCAAAAGTAAAAAGTTCTCTTATGTTCTCAAAGTTCTCTCTTATGATGTCAACTCCCTTTTCCAACATCTGATTTGCATTTTTAACCTCTACAGAGCAGCACAGTTATGTTTTTATGCAAAGTATTATTTTACCCTCAAAACTTTGCTCCTAAGTGAAACAACTGGTCTGCACATTCTCAAACATCTCTCAGTCTCCAGAGGCTGAACATCTCCTGTCTAAATCCCACAAAAGTTCCTTCATTTAGTTCACCTGATCTTGACCCAGTGGTTATTCTTGCATGTTGATCCCACAGAAGGTGGTAGATGCTGTCTTCTATCTACTATGGTAGAGGATTCCTGCCTTTTTTTGCAGCTACAGAACCCTGATGGCTCTGTAGATAGTGGAACATTTTGTTTGCATAGAAAAGATGTGAGAGTCTCCAGAGGGGCTTAAATCTACTGGCACACTCTTCTGGAAGGGATAAAACACCACCCACAAAACCCATACAGAAACATTCACCTGTGTAAACCAGAAACTTTCACTATTGCTTTCTATTGAGCATGTGTATAAATAAGTTTATTACACAACCTCCCCCCCACAGCCATGCACTTCTGAGAAGTTCAATTGAAAGATCTGAAATGAAATATGGATTAATGATTTGGTTTCTGGGAAAACTTTTCATGGTTCATAATAGCCAGGGCACAGACCAGCACCGTCCATGAATGAATAAGAAAAATAGCAGAAGTGCAAGCATCCAACCAGGAGTATGGCTGGGTCAAGTTTGTTTCTCTGATTGTCTCCTTGCCCACTAGTGGCAATGAGGATAAAAACATACATGAAAATTCAAAAATGCACAGTTTTTGAGAGAAAAACTCCATCAATATGGCCACCCAGGCTGAGTGGGCAGGATGGAGACCTGGGTGTTCTTGCACTGAGATACATCCATCATTTTCTTCAGTTGCTGTGTTTAATTCACTGCTCCAGTTTTGTGAAATGTTGTTAAAAAGAACGTGAGGGATAAGAACTGATAGATTCACTGAACCACAAGGCAGGGTGGCCACCTGAGACCCCCTTCAGTTGCCTGACAACTGTTAATGTGGCATTATTCTAAGAGTCTTCTTTACATGGATGCCATCACCTTCGTCATAGCTTCTCTGAGCCCTTTAGGCTATGGAAAATAATTCTTTTATCATAATATAAAGACAGAATCCTTGAAAGGTTACAGTTTAATCTTATTATCCAGGCAGACATTTCAATGTTTTGAAAAGATGTGTTTTATATAAAACTCACCTAACCTTAGTCCTATATATAAAACACAGAGTGAAGTTTGACCCAAGATTAATCTAAAATGGCAAGACAAAAAGTGGAGCAAGAAATCTTCCTGATGTCCTTGAGTACTTTTGTGTACTATTCTTTAAATCCAATTTATGCTGGAGCATACAGAGGTTATGATATAGCAGCTATTCTGGATACAAATTTGCCTAAAAGTTTGGCCACTGACCGTGGGAAGTGTGACCATTCTGCAGATGGCTCCAGCCTAGACCGTGTTGTCACTGGTAATTCTATGATTAGAAAACGGGCAAAGTAAATTCTCCAAATGCACGTTTGCTAAGTGAAGGGATGCTTTTTCTCCTAATACTTTTGCAATACTTCATTTAGATCATGATTATGGATAGCAATGGGGGACGGGGAGGAGGGGTGGGGCACAATGAACCACAGTGTCACAGAGATTGAAGACCAGCCTTCTCAGTCTTTCAACAGAAAGGCTTATCTTCTTTCAAAACACCTCAGATCCATAAAATATTTCAAAATGTTAAGCTTTTCTGTCTGCATCTGCTGAATGGAGAAATGAATTTAGTGAGCTCAGAGAATACTGGAGGAAAGCATGTGTCTGCCAAACCACTGAGCTGGCAAAGATATTGCTGAGGACTTCGGCAACTTACAGCTGGCCAAAGGCCTGTTATTTATCTAATTTACTGACAACAGTATTATGTTATTTTCCTTCTGCAGGCATCAAGCTGAAGGATATTGTAATGTACTTGGGCTGTAGCCCCATGTGAGAGAGCAAAGATTTGATTTGTTCATCCTATGTCTTCCCCTAAACTCTTAACAACAGTTTTCCACATGCCCCAAAAGCAAATGATTCTGGTAGATATAAATACTAGGTTAGTTGGTTTATTTTATGCCTATAGGTTCCTTACAGGTCATACAGGACATTGTGTTCTTGAGATTTCCACTGTGATCTGACAATTAAAAGTACTTCAGAAATTTTGAATTCTGTGAATCGAGCTTAGCTGGATATTAGCCAGTCAGTCAGAAGAAATTGAAGTCCTGGAAAACACAGGCAAGTATCTCATCCAACTATTCAGAGTGCTTACTGAAGGCTGGAAGTCTGTGTTCATTTCTCTTTTCTGTCTGAGAAGGACACTGGAGCCCACATCTGCTATCCGTAAAAGCACCCTATCTGCTGCTACCCATAAAAGCACCCTCATAACTTCTACCCTTTGAATAAGTTGAGGGAGCATCTCCATCCATTGCCTCTGTTAAAGTTGCTTCACATTGCAGTACAAAAAAAAAAAAAAAAAAGGAAAAATAAACCAAACCAGATTCACTCATCAGAGACAAGAATGAAGATGAATATTCAATTAAGTGATGAGGATATTCTTCTGGGAGGGAAAAAGTTTGAGGCTCCAGCTCCACTTCAGAAGATTATATATTTTATGTATTTTTGTGATGGACACTTCATCCCACATCCCAAGGCTGCCCCACTCCAACACTGCACCAGTTACCTGCCAATCAGACCATCAGATTTGTACACACACTTTTTTTGGATGCCACCTCTGGTTTCCATAGAAACTGTTTTAAGCCTCATCCTCTCTCAATTAGAAATTTTTATAATTTTTCCACCCTTATGAAATCATTTGTGGTTCCCATGGTAATCACTGAAAATTTGTTATGTTTCAACTACTGCTTCTTAATCAGAGTCTTCACCAACAATGTCCTGACGGAGCAGTAAAAGGCAGGAAAAGGTTGTAATCCTCTTTTGAGTGAGGACTGTGTCATTTACTCTTCCATAAGGCCATGTACTACAAATCCATACTGAGCCTCCTAACTCAGACATAAGGTTTTAGTCACTGTAGATTTCATTATATTCACAGACCACACTACAATGTCCCCATTTTATTGACTGCAAAGATTTACACTGATTTTGCTCAAGATGGTTCCATTGGTCAAGCCATCTCAACAAAGCTTGCATGAAAATTCAGGTCTCTTTTGCTGAATTTAGCTCTCATCCAGTTCCCTTTTCACTTTCACAGCACCATACACTCTCATACAAAACATGTACCAGCGGTCTAAATGTCCCATGTACATGCATTTCATGTTCAGACGTTTAAAATACCACATAGTCAATGCAAACCAAATTTTTATATCTATTTACACACACACATACACACACTACCTTTATGACACAGCTTATACACTGTCCTTCAAGCCTAGATAGTAATATCCATCATTGTAAATATACCAATGCATGATAATATGTCCTACTACAGTGCCAGACTTAGAAGTCTTTCTTTGACACTAAATGCAGTGGTGTAGCTGATCTCAGTCCATTTTTTCTAAAATCAGCCCACATTGCTCCCCTTCTACAACAGCACGACTTTGTATCCTGTTCTGATCCTTTTATTAAGGTTCAGAAGTAAGGCTTGTGGATAGTATCATCTGGTCTTTCTGACTCAACTCCAGCAGTTCAGCAACTTCTATCTTTATCCATCTGTGATGATACTGGACACTACTAAAAACATGAGTTGCACTTGCCTCTTGCAGCTGATTCTGGAGTTCTTCCTGTACTGAGCAATAGAAAACAAATTAAATGTGTTTCAAATTTTGATTTAATATAAAATAAAGATATGTGCATGTATTTAGTGGATGTACAAGACATCACTTGATGTGTTAAAATCCTATCTGCTCCTGTTCTAGTGAAATCAGGACTTCACCTGGGAGGTTCAAGTTGAGAGGGGTCTACTGTAACCATCTATCATGATTTCCAGACAGCAACTGCTGCATTGAGTTCCTCCTTCCTCTTTGAAATAAGAATTATATTTTGGAAAGATATCTACACTTGACTGAAAAAATTAAAGTGAAAGAACACCATTTCTCTTCTACAGAACTGTCCCTAGTAATTAGTTACTAGAGATATAGTTTTTGTTTGCAGTGAAATGTGCCACATGGCACACATCAATTCTATAGACATTACTATCTTGTGCATCCCTGTGAGTTCAATTCTTTTTTGTTCCTTCTCCCTCAGCACAATATATCATCTCACCAAGAAATCTCAGACATATCTTTTTTTTTAGGAAGAAACTTACCATGTCTTTCAAATGTGGAATTTCTTTCGCAGTGACATCAATGCAGGGTTGGATATGATCTCAGAAGTGACTATATGAATATCATTATATATTAGAGACTACGTATGTGTTGGGACGTCTCCTCTAAAAATAGGAGTGACATCTGCAGCACTTCAGAAACAGTTAATTGATGGAAAAAGTGATAGTTAACAACCTCATGTAAAATTGTACCATTTGGTTCATCAGATCAGGTTATCTGCCATGCCCACAGAAAAAGGTTCATAGTTCGCTCATACCCCACATCAGGAGTTGCTCTTTGTGCTTCACAAGATAAATTTTCAAGCCAGGATACTAGCTGCCTACCAGAAATCTTCTCCAACATCCTGTTCTCTCTGTGGCTGTCTATAGTCACAGATTTCCCATCAGAGGGAACAGAAATTATCTTATTCTATATAGCTCGTAAGTTTTCGGAGCTGTTCGTTAGTACTAAGCAGAGTATCATTTTATTTTAAAGCCATATGTAGTATATGAAACAACAGAATCCTAGAGTTGTTAAGGCACATCAGAATTTCAGAGAAACTTCTGTAGCCTTGTATTCAAAAAGGGAAGGCATCGTGAAACATTTGACGTTTTGATGTGTCAAAAAGGTTAAATGAATATCTGATAACCATGCTACTGAACACAAGCATCCATTTGATAACCAAATAAAGGTGTTTGGAACCTATAGCAGATCAAAAAGCAGCAAAACCATTTCATTTATATGTTGAAAAGCCAATGTGATGTCACACTCTTCAAGGGCCTTGCAAACACCACCTCAGAAGGAAACACATGGCCTCAGAGGCTTGTTAGCAGCTTTATTAGACACAGACAGTAAACCCAGATTGGAAAGAAAATAAGAATAATAAATAAAACAGAATTATTTTGATACTGCTCCAGAAAGTCAGTAACTTATCACAAAGAAAAATTATTTTTTTCACAAAACATCAACGCTGCAAGTGGGTTTCAGCTGAGTCTAGTGTGTCACCACAAACAACACACCGTATAGAAGGAACACATCTCTTAGAAAAAAAGAAATTGTCAAAAAAATCTCTCAAGCATTTCAAAGGCTCCCAAAGCCAAGCTATAAGAAATAGAGAGTTTTAATGCATTTATTGATATCCTGCCCTGGGAGATGGGGAAGGGCTCTCTATACATGTTGTATGTTTGTGTATGTATATATTTTACAGACAGTGATGCAAAATGAGAAGCACCTTTGCAAAGGTGATATGGAAAGCTTGCGGTGGATCAAGGATTTGCCTCCACTTTCCATGTCTTAGGTGGAAAATCTCTTGTAAAATCCCTGTTAAAATGGTCCCATTTATACTAAGGGAGCTGTTTGGTGCCCACTGTAGTGCAATGTGCATTGCTTCAATTGGCAGAGCAGTCCTGCCTCCATCCCACTCTTAATTATTTATTTTTACCTCACCCAACATTAGCTTTACCCCCTCAGAAGTACTGTCTAGCCTGATGTAAACAGAAAAGATTAGGAAACCAAACTTTTAATTAATGTCTCAAATTCAAATTGTGTGTTAGTTTCTTAAATTGGCTGTGTTTAACAGTGTAAGCATTTTCTGGCCCCCCATCAAGATTTGGAAATAAGAAGTGACAGAAGTGAATGGCGCAGTAGAGTATACACCTCATTGACATGGAAAAAGGATATTGCAGATATTGTTTACCTAGAGGTAAGTTTCTCCAAGGCTGAATTAACAAAATGACAGTGCTATGATTAGATTACCCTGTTTGTTTTGCACTAAGATATCACTTAGGATCTCAGGCTTTTTCCTTGGAAAAGGGTGGGCACTACAATACCTGCCTGGTGTTGAGGATACTAGACATCTAAGGTCCAAGACCCAGCAGCCAGTGCTGATTCCTTGTAGCACTGCACAGGAGATTTAGTTCCTCTGTATCTTTTTTTCATCCTTCCTTCACCCAGCACGGGGTAGTGGGAGGGTTCCTCTATGTTCTGAGAACTGAAAATCTTGAATGCCCCCAACCCTCCCTGAAGAAGCAACATAAGTCCATCCTCCAAAAGACATGGGAAAGAGTTTCTTTCCATTTTAGAGCAATGCTGTACCACTCACAGTTGTCATTTCTTTGTTATTTAGAAGAGATACTGGGATCAGTGCCCTCTACAAAGCAAGAGGTATTTTACTCATGTCTGTGACTCCAAGCTTCAGAAGGAGAGATCTCCACCCCTTGTGTCAAAAGAATAACAGTGTACAACCTTCATTGATCCATTGGGCAAAAGCACAAGAGGACTATGGTCTGCTCTGACTTCATGGGAAAATGGGAGGTCTGGGTTCCTCCACTGTTTCTGTGACTGTTAAATGTGAAGTGCATGACCAGCCCTTGGAGGAAGATCAGAACCTAGGTCTTCTGCTTCCCAGATAAGCAAGAAATCTAGATTTTTCTGGATCTAAGGTGAAATTTGGTGCATATTCCAGCAGCCGAGAACAAGAACAGAGCAGAACTTCAAGAACCTGAAAAACTTTGGTGTCAAATACTCAGATAGAAGATGTGTATGTTTCTAGTGGGAGTTGAACGTGGGATTTTAAACTTACAATTTTGGGCTTTGATTCTTTCTTTTCATGTTCATATTCTTACTGCAAGAGTCAGCTCCTACTATTTTCACTCTCCAATAATATCTTCTGAAGTCAGAGGGCCTGCTGAGAAAGCAGACAACCTTTTATCCAGATCAACATCTGAACTGGGTCACTGTGCAGCAGCCATGCAAGAGAGGGAATAGGATTCCAATCACCAGTCTTAAGTTAGCTTGGGCGTCACAGGTCCTATGAATTTTAGCAAAACCCATCTTCACCAGATTTTGCATCATCTCAGCAGCAGCTGTAGCTAAAATCCCAGTATTGCAAAGCCTGGGGTAAAATTCCAGTTCTGAGAATAAATAAGTGCGTATATACCTCTGTATAGCATGAGAGATTCTGCTCAAAATTGCACAGGTGACTTTATTTACATCTGTGTCAGTGAGGTCAGAATCTCATCCAAAATGTTCAGCTTTTTGTGTTGGCTAGCAAAACTGTTCACACTCTAACTAAATCTGTCTTATAAATCACCTTGACAGTCCTCATAATTCAACATAATAGGGTTCTTTGCAGAAAGAATTGTCTCTCAGCTGATGCAAGGGGATGAACAAGATAACGTAAGAGGGTTTTATGTCTATGAAAAATTCAATTCTTGACCCTTTTTTTATTCCTCTGTGACTCCACCCATTCAGGAGCAGTTATATCCTGAGCATTAAGGAGATTTCTCTCCATTAGGTCCCCAAATCTCTTTGCTAGTCAGTATGCTGTGGCATTCTCCTAGTTAACATATCCTCTCTTTATATTGTTGCTCCAAGTCTCATTATTCTACATTTATCTGTACCGAACTGGATTTGTCATCTTTTTGCCCAATTACTTAAATGATCTAAGACCTTTTGTGTCTAACTGCATTGTTCTTCATTATTTACCTCTCCTCACCATTTACTGTCACCCAGAAATCTTGCTTTCAATACTACCCAAGCCATGTCTATAAATAATAAAGCATTTAAAGAGCCATGGTACAACACTCATAGTAAAATGCCTTCTCAGTTGAGACATGGAAAATAAATACAGCTTCTGTATGTTTTACACATCTTATTCTGATGCCTTCGTGTCACTCTCTGTCACCTGCAGCCTTCAGACTTAAAAGGCACATATTGAAGCTGCCAACGCAAATGTTATTTACGAGCTGACTATCTCAGGGCCATAAATCAAAGGGGTATTTTCCATCTAACTGGACTCCCTAGGTTGGAAAATAACCTTATGAGTACCTTGATGTCTGTGAGACTTAGTAATTATGCAGAACTTTTCTGCTTACTTGATTGGCAGGGAACAGAAGAGATGTGGTGACTTTCTTCAAGCTACAATTTTCCACCTAGTTGGAGAATATCTCCCTTCTCCTCACTGGTATGGTATCTTCTGGGATAAAGCCACATTTTAAGGTAACTTATATTCCTTGTGAATGGACAAAAAGAGTTATTTTTACTTTTAAATACACTCTTGTGTTCTGGCAGTGGACAGCACACACCTCCCACTTCAAAAGACAGGAAGAGTATAGCCTGTATTTCTTAGCCAAACTCATTAGTTTGGGATGCCCATTTCATGGATGGAAGAGAACCAGCAACAAACACACAAACACCAGACTAACTCACCAAAAATTCTGACCACTTTGACATTCACCTTTAGACCTTGCTCTGCTCACAATGAGCATTAGATTTAAATCAGTTTGCAAGGTCTTCCAGTGTAGAAGCCATGTCTATAATTTTCTCTAGTAATTTTCTCTCCCTGAAACACCCCAGCACATTTTTTTGCAAGTTTACAAACAAGAAATAAATAATCTTCTCCTATACCTGTGTATCCTGAGGCCAGACAACAACCGCAGTAGAGAGGAGTAGATGCTGAAGACACATCCTTCACTTGCGGTGACCAATAAGTGAGATCTTTCACCATTTGCAGCAATCCATTTAATTCTTGATTCCTTCTCAATCTTCCAAGTATATGATGTCACCAGTGAAGGGCACACGCAAATAAAATGCGTCAGCAGATGCTTTCCATCTCTTCCTTGACACCCTGTAAAATTCTTGAAAACCATGATGGTCACTTACATGATTATCTGTAGCAATATTAGAATGGCAAACATTATAAAGTTACTGATGAATATGTTAAGGCTGTTGGAAAAGCCTAGGACTGGCCAGTGTTAATCATCAAATCTTTCCACATTTTTTTTAGGGCAAGGTGTGGAGATACTGAAAGAACTGGCAGACCCCAGTATCCCCATGCAGAATTCACTCACAACTGAAGACTGCTTCCCTTCCAACACTCCTAATAGAAAAAGGAAGCAGGATCAAAGCCTTTCCTCTTTATTTCCCTCCTCCTTTTTGTAGTTAGGTCTGGTAGAACACGCAGCAGAGACATGCTGTATCCCATTAAGGGTTGTAGCAGTAAACAGGCTCTTCAGCAACACCAGGGATAGTCATGTTCTTAAGTGCAGTAGCTAACAAACAGCCGAGAAGTTTCTGGATGAGCAGTTCACAGAGTCTGCAACGGAGGCTATCAGTTTGGTCAAGCTTCCCACCGTCTGTCACTAGAGATCGCTCCTCCAAGGCTCTCACTACATAGCAGATGCTGCTTATTGAGAGGTCAGTTCCTACAACACTAACACGCAGACAAATGACAACTGAGAGACTGGGAGTGCACAAGCCATATATCAAGAGGCCAGGGAATTAGCTGGTTGTGTATCTGCATCCTTAGTCTCTCACAAAATTACAGAATTGTCTGTTGTTCATGGTCATATTTAAGTGGCCTTTAGGAAGTATCTCTGTGAATTGACTGTTCTTTCCTCTTTCTCTGGGTCTTGGAGAGGAATGATCAAGAACAGCTATTTCTTGTGCTGAGGGAGTAGATGTATGTCCACCTCTGAAGGAACAGAATTTCTCTGCAAGCATTTCTCAGTCCAACTTTTGCAGTGAAAGCAATTTCTTCTGGCATCTCTGCAGTTCTTGCTTTTCCTGCCTGTTGGAGAAGAAAGGATCATCCCCATGCTTGGCTCTTTCTGGAACTCAAACAAGGGTCAGAAGTTAGGGAAGAAATTAAAATTAAGTTAGCAGGCCTGGGAGAAAGGAGAATGTAGAGACTTGAGACACTATTGGTGCTTCACCAATTTCTTCTGGAGTGCCATTTTAGCTTCCTGATCAGCAGATAATGTCCATCATGAAAGCAAATGGTGGAGGGAAGCTCAACGCATATAGAGAGTGACTACTTTCAGGCTTTCCTGCCGTTAATAAGGCATATCCAAGCTAATTTAACAAGCTTCTTAGACCAAAGCATCAGCAGAATTTGAGTCTAGGAAGCCTAGAGCCACAATATAAACTGATACTTGAATTTGGTTGTCATATTCTTCCATCCATTAGACATCTATTTTAACAGTGGGCAATCCCACTTGAGTTTATGTGAATCTAGGTCATATTTCTTCCTAGAAGCAATGTCCATAATAATTCTCCAAATATTTAAACTCTTTCTCTTTTTCAAAAATTGCATATATTTATTTCAGAGAGATTTATTATAGAAATATGAGTCTTTGTTTAAAAATGTCAGTTTATATAACACTGTTCCTTTTTCTCTTAATCCTTGCACAATAAAAATTTCCACTGGCGCTTCGCTGCATCTGGCTAGCTTGATACCTTCATAGGTTTGCAGTTTCTTTCTTCTTTTTCACAGTCCTTTACAGAAGTTGGAATAGGCCTGAAATCTCTAATAGCTTGAATTAATTTGGGACAAAATAATGTAAAAAATTCCACCCAGAACTGATGCTAAACAAATGTTCAGGCAAGTAATTTCTCCCTCTAAATATTTCATTATGATAGATTCTCAGGACATGTTACTGCTCAATCCCTATAGTAACAGACTAATCCATTACTTTAAGCAAAATTAATCTCAACTAACTTTACCTGTCTGCAGTGTAGATATCTGCACCTGAGCTTTTAAGCTCCCATGGAGAGCTAGTGTTGTTCCCACAGAGAGTTCGGGGTTCAGGATAGATCTGACCAAAGGTATGGTGAAATGTATCAGAACCTGAACTCCATTGATCATACAGATCAGCTCTATACTATTTGTAAAGGACCTGTGGATTTCTCAGATGGAGCTAAAGATGGCTGCATTGTAGATTAACACATTTAGCCATATGTATTTTAGATAGTTGTACACGCAGTCCTGACAACAAGGAGGCATAGTGAGTGAGTAGAGCACACTCAGGGTGGGTGGCATCTTAGTAAAATGTAGCATGCATACTCTAATATATCCCTTCTGAGTATGTGCAAACAGATATTTCAGCAGCTCATAACTAAAATTAATGGGGATGAATTGTAATAAGAGTAGCAGAAGACACATCCCTGGCACCAGGGGGTTGTCATGTCTGCTTTGGAACATCTGGATGCTCGACTTCTCAACAAATCTCAGGACCTGGGCAAAAGAAGCAGATTTTCCATTTCCTTGTTACATCTTACATCCAAATCATGTTTGCTAAAATTAAGGCAAAGGTCTTTGGGAAAAAAAAAAAAAAAAAAAAAAAATTAGAAAACCTCAAACCAACCAACCAACCAACCAAAACCACCCAGAAAGAAGTAGCTCAAATACAGGCAGAAAGAATATTTCACCCACAGCAGTTAAAGCTATTCCATGATTGTACGAAAGTCTGGCAAAACTTCTGAAAAGAGGGTTCATATAGAAGTGAAAGTGTTAGGTAGCTTTACAGACTACACTGTCAGCTCCGAGTGTGCTTGTTCCTGAATAAAGACCCAGTTAAGATTTAAAGCCTAACTTTAAAACTACTTTCATTTGCTCCTTCATTTTGAGAGTGTTTTTTTCCATAGATGAGAGGTTAATAATAAGATACTGAAAAGGGTACAGAAGGTGATTGCATAGCTTAGATTAAACCAAGATTCACTGGTACACAATCATTTGCTGCTGTAACTGCATTCAAGTATATCTATATTTGATTGCCCAGGTTTTCTTTCACAGCACCTTTAAAATGTTGTTCCACTACCTGTGGTGAAGGTACCTATGAAATGAATGGGACTTGATACTTTAAAATGCAGTGTACTGAACAAACTACTAACAAGGGAGATGCAATACCGTTTTATTATGTGTTTAATGGGATAAAGATCATCATAGGTTATCATAGTTAAGGACCTTTCTTAGCCTGAAAGAACATAGCTTAAAAAAAAAATAAAAAGCTTTTACTGTGGTAAAGACAGCTTCTTGAAAGTTTGTGGGAGACTTTACTTACAATTGAATCTACCTAGGGAACTGCTGGTTTTAGTGTTATTTAGCCCTGAAACAGCTTTTCATTTCAGGGTGGGTAGGCAGGTGCTGTTCTCCAGCCCCAGGCATCTGACCACTGCTGACTGCTGTGGCATTTGCTTTTCCAGTCACTGCCTAAACTTCCTCCAAGGCGTAACTGTTCCCTGATATTTCTTCATTCAAGACTTTTTGAGTTCTTGCTCTTGGTCTGATCAGAGGATTTGCCCATATACATTATGTACACATCAGCTGGTGTCAGCAGGACTGATCTTGAATATAGGCTTTTGATGCGTGTGTAGGGAGGTCGGGGGGGATGGGACATATAGAAAAGGTATCCAAAGGTGTGGGTGAATAATACAGCAAATGCTTCCAGCCAGAGAGAAAGAAGAGGTCACCTCCATTCCTTTGAATCAATGCTTAATTAACTATGAATCACATCACTTCCATGTCTTCAGTTTATCCCCCATTCACCATCTTACTAACCTTGATTTTGAAAACGTTGATAAACTCCCCTGTGTCCCAGGACAGGCAGTCCTACCTAGTGTCCTATATATATTTGCTACAGGCCTTGCTGGTATCAAAATATAGAGGACTGCAGGAATCCTGAGCCCTCTGTGCTACTCTGAGGAACGTTCAGTTGCATGGAATCATCCCTCTTCATTGTACAGTGCTCGTGAAAGCAGATGTGTCTGCTTTACTAGTTTTATCTCCGGAAGTGCATGTCTTTCTATGGGATATTGTTCTTTTGTTGGCATCAGTCAGGAGGTTGCTGTCAGAAATGGTCAAGAACCTTGAGACAGTCTGCATTATTAACCAAGCCTGGGAAGCTGTTACCTATCTCATTATGTTGTACCTAGTTATGTTTTCCACAGTAATCAGTGAAAATAATTTTTTTTTTTTTTTTTTTTAAGGCTAATATTTTCAGAACTGAGAGACGCAGAGCTTGGTATCTATCAATGTTCAGCCTGTACCTGAGAGCAAGTGGACAGAGGTGTAGAAGGACATACAGAGCTGACAGGTACATGCCATACATTGACCACTACCAGGTTGAATTGAGACAAAAGTTCAGTGTACCATGGAGGAATACCAAGAGGATCTGCAGCATGCAACCAAATGGTTTCTTTTCAATTTGGAAAAAAAAAATGTAATTGTGAAGCTCCACAAAATCCAGGTGAGATCTTGCCGTTTTAAAATGCTCTTTGGTCTGGAAAGATATGGAGAGAGCAAATGGTTAAATGAATGGGCAACAGCAAGCAAAATGCAGCCTGAATAGATAAAAGGTAACACATGTTGGAGATGCATCTTTAATTTAAAAAGTTTAGCCCAAAATATGTCTTTGATTGTGTCAAAGAATTTCACAGAGCCATAAGTATTCTTCCCCTTTTACATTTTTCTTTTAGCTAAAATTATACTGCTACTGTATTATTATTTTATCACCATTGCATTTTTTCTCTTTCTCTCTCTCTCACACACAAACACATACACAAAATCAATAGAAAGAAATATCGAAAATGCCCTGTTTTTCCTCTTTTATTATAGAAAGACTTCTGCAGCAGCCAGAGGTTGTGGGTTTTACGATTAAGTGGCACTGCTAACTGGACCTAGACAGATAGGAACATGAAACACAACAAAAGATTGAAAATTATAACTAAATTTAGGGCTGTCTGAGCCTTGATTTTTCAATTCTGAACCCTTTTTTTGAGTCTCTCATGGCCAGTGTGAAAAGTTAATGGGGCTAGAAAATGAAAATCCCTTTTTCTGTTTTGTCTTTTAATAATTTAAGGGCACCTCCAGCAACCAAAACAAATATATTTATTATCGCACACAAAGCCTTTAGGCATGAACTCTAAAGAGGCACATTAGTGTCAATGCATCTGGTACACTGTCACTTTCCAGTTTAGCTTAACTCTTGCTTCTCCTTTTTTCCTAACAGTTGTGTCTGAAGCAGTGCTGTCTGCTACTTATTTTTTTCAGGAAAATAAAAAATAGACTTTGGTGCAGAAGTCTCTTGGTAAAATTCAGTAATCTGGCTATGCAGAAGATCAGGTTCTACAATTATAATGGATGCACTTGATCTAAGACCTGTGAAATAACAGTACGCTTTCACTCCTCATAAGTCTTTGCATGTGGGTAGGATGGTTTCATTCAGTACAAAGAAAAAATGGTACAGATGCATAACCCAATATCCCCGTGAAGGAATTTTCTCAGATTAAGTGAAAGTAACATGTAAAGGATTAGAGCAGCAGCTGTGCTGTAGACAACAGGACTGCAAGCTTTATACTGAAAGGAGTGAAAAGATATAGCAATGCAGAAGTATCTTTGTGTTTGATATCCCTTCAGAAGTCGTATTTCATGGTGGAATTGTATTATGGGAATCAGCCTGGGACAATGTTTCTTTTGCATCATTACATCCAGCAGCCCACTCTAGTTCATGAAGCAAGTCAAGTGAGCAGTAAATGGGAAAAATTACTGGTCTGCATGTTAGTAAACAGTCTTGGAAAAGTGGATTGCTGAGAATTCATAAACTCATTTTTACAGATGGGAAAATAAAGGCAGAGCATCTGGGACCAGGTCATGTGGTAAGTCATTGCTCAAGGCAGACTGAGATGTCAGCACTTTCGGCTCCCAGAGCCATGCTTTGACTAGTGAACCAAGCCCTCCCATTCAGCAAGAAGTAAAATGTTAATGTCTGAAGAACAGGGTGAGTTTGCCTTGGCACATCAGCAACACAGCAGGTTAATCAGGGTAAAATTAGCACAAGTTGCAGTCCTAGAAGCCAAGAGATGCTGAACTGTAGCTGCAGTCTTATGACAATCTGTGAGTGTCAGACAGCCCAGCTGGCTCAGAGCATCAGGGAGACCTCTGCTAGCCTGCCCCAAAGTTGGTAGCCCACAGGGGAACAGCAAATCAGCATCCCCAAGGAGTCACTCTCCAAAACACAGGCTGATCTGCAGGGCAAAAAAAAATTACACCAAGCATGTGCTTATTTTCATCCAATAGACATCTGTGAGCAAACTCACCACAGTGCAATCCTAGAGCCAGAATATGCCTAGGAGGACTGATTTTGCTGTCTTTAGCCCTAGTTTTGGTAGTCAGCTCTCTTGGCTTCAGTGCCATCCGCCATTATTTACCTTACTGTGAAAGAAGCAGCAAGACAGAGGAGATTTTTAGTTTCCCACTGGAGTTCTTCCTTGGACGCCAGGCAGAATTATCAATCTCTTCTCCTGAAAGCTCTCTTCTCAGGCCTGGAAATCCTGAGATGTTGAAGGTCAGGAGGTTTAAGGTACGTTGGCAGAACTCTGTATCTCCAGCTTGCATTATTCTGGGTGCTGGCCAATGCTATCAGTCTCTTGCCAAAAAGGAATAGCTATTATGGCATTGATTTTCTGCCACAAAAAAAAAGCAGGGAGAGTGACTTCTAGTTAAATGCAACAGTAGAAAGTACTCCAGACTCTTACTGCAAAAAGGGCTGTATCTTGATCTGAGATTGCCACTAAAACCTTTTCAACACCATTTCCGCACACAGGAGTCAGAAAGAGCCAGTAGAAACAACCAGTATGCAAAGAGCAGATGTTAGAAGTTGTTATGGATTGATCCCAAATAGCAGGGGCTCCCAATGACATCAAAAATGGTTAGAAAGTTAATAAATTGTGTTGGAACCCTAAAATTCAATGGCGGGTTCAGACCTGTAGACTGAACCATCATAGATGGATAGGGCTGCACCACGGCAGTGATTTTTTTTCCTGTATGTCTCTCTGTTGAAAATAATTTTATCTGCTTATTAATAAAAATAAGTTCAGTCCAGGCTGCCCCAAACACTTCACCTTTAAACAAACAAACAAACAAGCAAAACCAATACTGATAGTAAACATCAAATAGTCACTAAGTAATCCCTAAGTTTTGTTAACTATCCAGATCACTTGGCCTCTAAGAATATATTTTCTTACTGGATTTCTAGTACTCCTACTCTGTTTTGGGTAAGGACCCATATAACGCAAGTTTTTGTTTTTAGCATGTCTTTTTTTCCAGGGCTTGGCCAGAGAACTGATGAAGGAAAAGTAAGAAAGAGATGGAGAGAGAGATTGAGACTTGTCAGTACAACAGAGGAGATAGCTAACCTGTTCTGAACCTTAAATAATCATCTACTTCAGTTCAGTTTGAGCCTCTGAAGATATGAAGGGTCATGTTTTATTCCTATTTCCACAAAATCAAAGAAATCAAAGATAGCTTAAACTCACATTCTCCAAGCTAAAAATGAACCTGAATTCATCATATGTGAAAGCAGATTAATCCATTAAATAAAGAATTCATTTCAAAATTCACAGTGATTTCTTCTGCTTGCAGTTTGCGAATAACATTAGAGAAAACATACACACAAACAGCACTTAAATTCCCATCAGCCTCAGTTTAGAAGGGTGCTCCTGAGTGGCAGTGGAGGGGAATTTAGCCTCTGTGGCCTGGCCAGTCCACACCAGCAGTGGTCAAGGCACATCTGTTGTGATTTCATTTTTAGTTTCAGTAGTATGCGCATTTTCCCTCAAAGACTGAAACTAGTTAAATATGTTGCTGATCCTTCTGCTGCTGCAGAGGGTTTACAGCATCACTGAATGGGACCAGCTGGGGACCAGTGACCAGGTATCCATGCATTAAATCTTCTCTACATGGACCAAGGTGGATGCACTGGGTCCCTCCTAACAGAGCAATTAGAGCATGCTGCCAAATGTCAGCATCACCCCAGCCTTCCCCGCTACATACACTTCTTAAATACGTGGACACACTTTGGATCCAAATGAATTATAGAGATAATACAAGCAGATGACTTGGCAAAGTCTTCCAAGAGCAAATGCTGTCTAATACAGCATCTTTGTAGGGTGGCTTTGTCCAGGACAAAAAAAGTAACCCTCTCTTAATTGCTGTCGTTGTACGTAAGTTTATCTACCCAGATACTCAAGCTGTGTTTCCTAGCTCCTTTTCTCTTCCAAATGAAATTCAGTTTTGATTCCACTTGCTGCAATGTATGGTATTTTCACAGCATTACGGTTCCCACCAGTTTCCATGGTGGTACCAGCACAGCTTGCACTGGAATTTTAATTCAGGTGGAGGCTAACTCTTGTGAGTGACATTCTGCAACTAAAGATATACCTTCTAACCTCTTAATTAATCTGATCTCAAATGTATTTATCCCTTCCAGAGAGCCTGAGAGAGGATAGGAGGAGTTGGTACTCCCAACTCCAGCATCCCCACACTCTTGGGCTTCCAGTCCCATGAATGTGTCAGTGTTGGTAGGTGAGATGCAGAGCCAGTAATTCTCCTCTAAGGGACAGAAGTGGAGTGATGCTGAGATCAGAGGCTTCATATCTTCTTCATCTGCAGGAGACGTGTTTCTCCACTCCAGCTACAAAGGTTGACTCCTGAACTCAGCCTGTATGTATGACTCACAATCTTATCTCTAGAGGCTTTTAATTCAATCCCAGGTGTGCTAACCACTGGCCATCATCACCAATACATGTGAAATAGCTATATTAATCTAGATACAACATATGAAGGTAGAACAGAGTAATTTCTCAGTAATGAATCACAGTAATGGAGATTTGAACATGGGAATTGGAAAGGAAATTAAAGTCAGGTTTCCTGTATGGCTCATTCTCCAGCCCAGTGTAGACTCAGACAGGAGAGATATTTATTTTTGTTCATTAATAACAGGGGCAGATCAAGCTCCCCTTCCTGTCAACTGTACTCTGCCTTGGACAGTGGTGACCACACAATGCCGTTCAGGGTTGGTGTTGGAAGCTCCCCAGCTGCCGCTCTGCAAGGCCTACAGCACCAGTGTGTCTTTTGTCGCACACATAAAGCATGTGCTACTGACTTCAGAAGTATTTAGGCACAAACCTAAGGACTTTGGTAAACTAAAGGCTCATTACAAAATATGCAACTCTGAGACGGAAGTTGGCATTCTAAATTAAACATCATGGGTCCAACTTGGCTGTCACAAAGAGGGTTCTTCAGGAACCTTGGTACAAGAAGAATAAGGACATATCTGAGCAGCTAGTTACCTTTATAAGAACATAACAATTTACTGTTTTTTATAGACCTTTGAATAATGAGCAACACAATAAACTTATTAAAAAGGACTTTAAGTTCATGACCAGCTGCCTTCGGTGTCAAGTATGACAGCCCTTGGAAGTGCTTAGTCACACTTTAACTCCCATTATTATTTTCCAAGCCTGTATTTAAGTCATACAGAAATGTGGTTTTTCATCACCCAGCACTATATGCCAACATGTTTAACCATAACCATCCCAGAGCAGCAAAAGAGAAGTAATTAACTGCATCTTCTACCATTGATGCAAAAGACACAGGCTGACAAAATTGTCTCAAGTTTTAAAGTTATTGTTGCCTTCAAAACATCTATTTCCAAGGCCAGCTTTTGCACTGATGTCCCTCTGATATATTAGGTGGAGAACTATCCTGAAGAGATTGTTTTTACCAACTACCACAAGACTATGGAACTGTAGGGACCAATGAAACAGAGATCTCTCTGGGGAGTAAACACAGGGTGAAGGCACAAAAGAAAAAGGTGAGAGAAACTCTTGAACATGCCACTGAAGGGTGACAATTCCTTTTCCATATAGTGTCATTCAGTCCTATCTAAGGGCTATTCTTTTGATCTTACAATGCTGAAGATACAGGAATGAAGACAATAGATTTGGGAAATCACAGTCCCAGAAAGGTAGAAGATATTAGGTTGACACACCCGAAGTAGAGGAGTAGGTATGAGAAGGACTCGTAATACATTCATAACAGGTAAAACTTTCCTGTCACCATATGTTTAGAGTCTGTACTGGGTAAATCCTCTCTGCTGTGAAGGTTTTTGGTGCTCTAGCAATTAAAGGGAGGGGGAGGGAAAAAAATAGAAGGGGGAATGGAAGGAAGCGGTGGAGAGAGATAGCCTAACTGATATGAAAGTCCAGAAAAATCAGAAAAGGGGAAAAGTAAACTAAAAGAACTACTGAAGTTTTTTTGGGGAAAAAAAAAATAAAATTATATATGTATATATATATATAAAATACAGCAGCAAGTTCTCAAAAATATAAAAAATAATGACTTTCAAATTAGTGTTTTCTCAGCTGCAGGCTACAGAGTTTATTGCTTGCAGTATGGAACGTAATGATGTGATGAAAAAAAAATCTGAAATCTCTTCCACTCAAGGCTAGACAGACTGACAGCCCTAGAAATCAATGCCCATTATTAACTTGCTGACTTCATGCACAAAAAGGCAGAGCATGAACTTCTCTGGTTCTCTTCAAATTTGGCTTAATTGGATCACCTACAGGATGAGAGGATAATTTAGTGTGCAGGTGCAACCACATCTTCATTGCACCCCTGTGCCTACAACAAAGGCTCTGGTTAGGAGGATATGGACATCCAGGCAGGGACATGGCCTGGGACTATTTGTCCATGTCTCGAAACCCTCTGATCACACAGGAGAGCACAACCAATCCAGTCACTATTGAACTGAACTGTCTCCTGGGGCTTAAAAGTGAATTGTCCATGTCAGACTCTTTTTGAAGGAATCCTAATGAGACATGAAAACGAAAGTACCACATGGGCCACACTTCTGCCTCCAAACCATTCTCCTTAGGGATTTAATCTAATCCTACTAAAAGCAATAGGAGTTTTCCATCATTTCAGTTGGCACAGTATCAAATCTATGTGGTAGGGTCACAGACCACGGGTAGTGCACTTCTCCTCAGGGTCATCACTCAGAAACTTTGTTCTTACACAGGCACATCTTCCACCGAAGTCTCCTACTGGAGGTTCGCTCTAGAAAATTAACAAAGGCTTTGGTATTCTTAACAAACTAGGCTTTAAAAATAATTTAAGCCATAGTATGATATTTCATAGAATTCTCTTTGCTAAAGTAACTAGAAGAAACATGAAAGGTTTAAACCATCATTTAGAGAGGATGAGACTGTTCATGGTTTATAAACTGTTTTTTCAAAGGAAGAAATAAGTATCTCTGTCACCTCAGCTGTGAGAGAGCCAGGGTAATTTTTTATTCTTTAACTGCAACAACCTCCTCTGCCAACCCCACCATGGTTTTGGTCCCTGGCTGTCCAAACAGATCTGCTAACAGAAGTCTCCAGCCTGAGACCACTCCACAAATTTGCCTGAGTGTCCCCTGTGCATCAGTCAGTCCCTGCAAACTCTCTGGTCCCACCTCCAGCAGCTACTTATTTGAACTTATTGAGCATGGTGTCAGAGTAATGAGGCAGGAGTTGTCTGTACTGCCGATGACTCCGTTTTCTCACACAGTATCAGGAGTTAAAAAATGGCTGCTGGGTTTTTTAATGGTCTGGCAGAAGCCTTGTTGATAACAATTCTTTACTTGGGTTTAGCTGGAAATTACAACCATCTCCTGTGTTCAACACCATTTCTCAGCCTCTTGCGATCCTGAAAGGAATAGTTTTGAAACAGCTTCCCGATGCTTAGGAAAAAAGAATAATAATAATTAGAAAAAAACAAAAAAAAAAAAAAAAACAAAAACACAAAACAAAACAAAACAAAAAAACTAAATTTGCCACTATTGAACACAGCTTTCTCTCTCTTAAGCAGCAATAAATGACACTTTCTGGTTTCTTATTTCTCACTCTCCTGCATTAATATTTAGGAGTTGGTACTAAAAACACTGTCTCTGGTTCTCAGTTACGGCTTTGGATTTATTCAGTTGATCCTAGCACACTTCTGGATCCCTGACAGCACCTAACTTACACACATCTCATCAGCACCCTGTGACACAGAGTAATCTCAAAGAGCAGCTGAAATCCTGCTTCTATCATGTTTCCACTGAGCCAAAGTCAGCACAGTGTTGGCACATCCAGTTACCTGCAGCACCTTCCCCAGGTCCCATGCTAGGCCACGCTATGCTCCAGAAGCCTCTTGATCTCACATAAGATTCAATAATTGCTTAAAATCTGCTGCTGTAGCTGAGCCTGAACTGGGATCATTCTCTGCTGCAATAGCTTTCTGCATCACTGTTAGCAGCTTCTTTTCCAATGTTATTCTACTCTTTGGAAAAAAAAAAAAAAAAATAAAAAACACCAACCAACCAACCAACCAACAACAAAAAAAACCCCAAAACCAATAGAGACTCTGGCTGCAAATTGCTGGCTTATTTAGTGCAAAACCAGTCTCAGCTGAAGCTCATATGAAATCTCTTAGGGGCTGGAGACTCAGCTGGTTTGAATCTGAGCTCTTCCTTTGACTTAAGTGGACCCATGCCACATTACACCAAGTGCAGCTCTGCTTTTGGGTATTTAACTTATTTCTCCTCTAAATGTTGTGCTGGCCATCTCCTGAGAAAATATTTCTCTTGCAAGATATCCCTTACTTTGTGCTTTAGGGAAAAATAATCTCTGCCCTCTATTATCTTAATGACATCTAGAACTGTTATAGGCACCTCCCACCACAAATGAAAAGAGCTGGACTCTCTCTCACACACCTTAAAAGCTTCAGACAGTCCGTAAAGAAAACTGTCAGGTAAAGCTGTTACTACAAGCAGTGCGCCAGTGTGGTGACCCAGTGGTTTGTCAAGGTCAGAGGTCTAAGGGGGAGGGATGGCCAAAATCAAACATGGCACCTGCGTTATGCGTTTAAGTGGTGTGAAGAACAGTGCTGTTTTAGACCTGGCAGAGAGAAGACAAAAAGTCCTACATCATCCATTTCAGCCAACAGTGCGGCGTGAGCAGCTATGAACCAGGAGGAGCAGTCTGAGGGTGGAGTGCCTACAAAACTGCTGGGTTTGAGTGGGTGGTGGGGGTTTTGGTAGTGGATGAGGGAGATACAGCTGTGGCCCCTGTGAGAAATTTCTTGAAGCTCCCTCAGCTCCAAGTTGGACCTGCCTCTAGTCAAGGCTACATCAATTAGCAATGGTGATTGTGCCTCTGCAATAGTGTATTTAAGAAGGGGAACGGGGGAGGAGGAGAGGGAGTTGGGAGGAAGACACCCATGCAAACATTGAGGTCAATGGAAAGAAAGAGGTGGGGGGAGGAGCACTGGAGCAGAGGTTCCCCTGCAGCCTGTGGTGGGAAGGCAGGTCTACCCCCCTTGCCATCCATGGAGGTGCATGGTAGAGCAGATGCCCACCTGCAGCTCCTGGAGGACCCCACATGGAAGCAGGAGGCTGGGACTCCATGGGAAGAAGCCCCTGCTGTTGTAGTTTGGCACTGGGAGGAGTGCAACATGGGGGGTTGACCCATGCCAGAGCAGCTCAAGAATGGTTGCATCCCATGGGAAGGACTCATGTCAAATGAAGTTTGTGGAAGATTGTCTCCCATGAGAGGGACACAATGTTGGAGAAGGGGAAGAATGTGAGAAGTTGTCCCTGTGAGGAGGAAGGAGTGGTGGATCTGACCACACTTCCCATTCCCTGCCCCCTGCACTGCTTGAGGGGAGAAGGTGGAGAAATCGTGAGCAAAACTGAGCATGAGAAGCAGGGATGGATGGGGGGAAGGTGTTTTTAAGATGTGGTAATGCTTCTCACTGTCCTACTCTGTCTGTTAACTGTTGTTTTTAGTGTCTGAATTAAACTGATGTTCTTTTTCTTCCCCTGGAGAGTCTGTCTTTTGCCCATGACTGTAATGGGTGAGTCATCCCTTCCTGTCCTTATCTCAATCCCCAAGCTTTTAGCTTTGTTTTCCCCTTCTCATTCCTAAAGGGGAAGGGGGGAGTGAGCAGCTGCATGGTGCTTGGTTCCCTTCTGAGCTCAAATCATGACAAAAACATCCACCTAGAAATGTTAATGCCATTCGTAAGATCCAGGGGAGTCACTGATTGGATATAATGTGAGAAGAGGATGAATTTCTGTACGGCTCCAGTAAAAAATGGAAAACGGAGAAGGACAAAATGCATGCTGGTGGAGTGGCCAGGAAAGGCAAGAGAGGATTGGGAGAGTGGTTTCTTGGGGAGGACCTGGAGGCAAGGAGTACAGGACGCATAAAGAAAGCTACTTGGAGAGAGGCATTGCATTGCAAAGGTCCTTGGCTGATGTTGTGTGTCTGCCATAGTGGGGAGAAGCATCCAAAAGGTGGCACACAGTGGAAGGTAGGAACGAGAGCCCAGAAGAGGGCAAGGGAGCAGTGATGGGGAAGGGATTCAGCACAGAAAGCACAGAGACATTTGTTCAGCAAGAAAATCTTAGCCAATGCTTAGGAAACAGAGGAACTAGTTCCAAGAGAAACACAGTCCTGAAAACAACAAAATAACTGCCTCCAAATCAAATAGCTTTCAGAGAAACTGTGAATGACAGGACTCAACAAAAGGTTGATTTTTTTGTATGAATAAGTTCACCTCATTTTAAGCTCCCAGGCTAAAACACCAGCTACTCTCAAGGCCTGTAAAACCCTCTCTCCTCTCTTCCAGCTAGCAGGCTGAACACAACGTGTTTGAATGTCCTCTCAGCCCACGCCAAGCCAAAAAGTCCCAAACACTATTTACTGTCTGTGGACCTCTGAACATTAATCGTCTTTTAAGCTTGACACAGTCAGTCTCTCTATTTTTAAACTAGTTGCCACACATGAGAGAAAAATTGAGAACTCTTTGCATCATCTTTGTTTCTTTTTTTGAGTTGTTTCCTCAAACAGGGACAGACACCTCATGGGTGAAGTGTCCCATCAACTTTCAAGCATTATATCCTGGATCCCCGTTCTTTTCTTAACAGAATTAAACTCAAACCATTATTAGGCAAACTGAATCCAACATGCACATGTTGCCAGACAAATTGAATTTGCTTTCACTCTGTTAATTAGGATAAGCTTCCATTCTCACATCAACTGTTTTACATTCATAAGCAGGCATGGTCTCCTCTTCTGCTTCCTGCAATTGCCAGCATAAGGCCAGCAGATTTTCAGACATATACCTCATGACTTTTCTGTGGCTGATTCGGACCTATCTCCTGGTTCTCACAAGACTGTTTCTAGACTTTGATATCTAATACCTGCTGCAAAGGGCATCTCAGTTGTCATTGTCACATCTCAGCCCTTTAAAAAAAAACAAAAACAAAAATAAAAACATACACAAAAACCACCCAAGAGACAAGAATGACAGAAAGTTGGTGAAGAAGAAAACATCTTTCTTTTTTCACCTTGTCCCAAACAAACAGATAGCTTTGACCCTCTTTTAGGCCAGCACAAATTAGCTCAGGAAATCAGAAACAAGCAGTGGGCTACAAAACATCCATCCCAAGACTTGGTGGTGCTGTGGTTGCTAGTTAATCAAAAGAGAAAGCTTTTTCTGTGCTCTTGTACCCCTATCTCAGTAGCAGGGATAGTCACGCATATCTGTCTTTCAAAGTGCTTCATTACATGCTAATGTAAAGAGCCACATAAACATTATTATTTTATAATTACTATGCAAAGGTTCCTCTTTGCTGGATCCCAAGGCAGGCCCAAAGAGTGGTGGGGAGCTCAGCTCAGAATGAGCACCTTTCTTTTTCAAATTTTAAACATCATATCAAATTTGCACCTTTTTCTCCCCCTTCTCCCCTACATGTTCTGTTCTGTAGACCTGAAGTGCAATGTGATTTCTTCTAGCACAAAGGTCTGCAGAGTAAGGCCATATTCCCTCAGCTACACTCATCAACTTAGCCCACTTCTTTTAAGATAGATGCAAACACACAGGAGCCTAAAGCGCTGCAAAAGCTGAATCTTAATCAGAGATATTTGGTTATACCAAGGTCCCAAGAACATCCTTACCTAGCGGCAACCTTTGTTGTTCAACTCCTCTTCCATGTGTTTTCCTTTGAATCTGTTAAGTCCATGCAGCTTCTTAATCAAATCACCAAAAATGTGTTGAACAAAATAATCAGCTTGTGATTACATTTTAAGGGATAAATAGCACATGACCAGCATTAATCACTCAGTACACCCCGGGTGGGTGGCTGATTCCCAAGGACTTTCAATAAAATCTGGAAAGTGCTATATTTTCCCTTGAACACAGTGGCCTTCAACCAAATCAAATGGAATTTTTTTCTTACATGTAATTTGTTAACGCTGCAGATCTCAGAATAGAATTGACAGTGCTACTAATAAGAACATTTTAAAGTTATTATCCTCACTGAAGTCCTATAGGATTTTATTAGAGCTAATGCAATTCCCCCAGACTCTAATGATAAAAGTGCACTTTTCAAATCATCTTACAGGTGTAACACTGCTATTACTGTACTTACTGGTTTCCTTAAATACCAAAATATATCAAGGAGGAGAAAGAGATTGTTTTAGCAGTTGCATTTCCCACAAAACATTGTATTAGCCATGCTCTAGCATACCTCTAAGACTGATGGATTTAAATCTGGGGAGATACAAGCAGGAAAGGTCAGGGGGTGGGTTATTGCAAACTAGTTGGTGATCAATCCTGGATGAAGACATGACTTTTTAGTTCACATACTACAGAAAATCCCAGCCTCCATTGCATTTTGTTGTGTTATGATTACTGCTTGTCCCATTATGCAATGTAGTTTAAGACATGCACTCTACAGATTGTGACTGCTTTACTAATATTCTCATCAAGCCAAAGTGTTCAGTTGTTGCAGCGCAGTGGGTGGAGGGGGGATATAATCTTTAAAAATAGATCCTCAAGTCTTTTCTTAGATTGCAAAAAAATTCTTAAAAAAAAAAAAAATAAAAATCCAAGCTACCACACACTCCCCCGTTCGTCTGAAAGTGATTTGTTGGCAAGAATAGAAGTTTGGTTTCCAAGGTACAGTGAAAGAGCATAGAGACTGCCTGAGGTATGGGATAAATATGCCATATTTCTCAGTTACACAAGATGCTGTAGCTAAGGGGAGATGCAGGATGCAGAGGGGGTACCAGGATGAAGCCGCTTGCCAAAACCGCCTGAGAGCATTTTGTATGTAGTGCCTTGTGTTCGAAAGTGAGTACAGGTGTGACTCACCCTGCTGAGACATGTGTGCCAGCCTCTCTGCAGCAGATGGACGAGACACTGCAAGGCTAAAAAATCTTTTACAGCTTGCTCAGACAAAATTCATGTGCCAGCTGCCCTTGCATGGGGACAGGCTTCCTCCAGCTTTCACAGAAGGACCCAGTTGCACTTGCATTGCTTGTGAACCTTCAATGGACCCGAAGCCTGCAGGAGGTTCTGGTAGCACTGATGATTTTGCTGCAAAAATCAGTATTTAGAGCGCTGTAGTCCTGCAAGGCCCTTTCACAGGCCATCATCCCTCACTGTCTGCAGAAACACAGCCAAAGCTGCCAAATGTATGAAGGGACAGCCCTTGGTAGGGAGGGCTGCCATGCAAACCCAGGGCCAGAGGAAGGGATGTGAAAAGTTGGGTGTGGGTGAATAAAATTCCAAGCCTTGGGGTGGCTGTGCCCCATAGAGCCCCATTAAAGAGAAAGTGGGTTTAATTTCATTTTGCAGAGACCAAGCCTGATTGCTCTGAGGCTCCTGCTGAGCCTGGGGAAAAGTTTTAGAGGTTAAGAGAGAAGGGTTTGGGTGAGCAGTCATTTCCTATACTGAGATGCTTTGTAGGGGGTCACAGCCCATGGTGGGATTGGTTTCACAGACAGGAGTCTTCTCAGAGCTCTCTGCCACTGAGGTGCCTGTTCTCCTGTTCAACCTGCAGCACAGAGGCCCTCAGATGGATGACAACCCACTCTTCAGGTGCTGAGATCAGGCCCACCTGGCCTCCTTATTGCAGCTTGGTCTTTGTAATTTCTCCATACAAGGTCTTCCTCTTTGCTCCTGCGGGCCCAGAGGGTCCTGGTAGCCAACTGCAAAGGGAACATTATCACTCCAGATGGCATATGGAGCTAAACCAGATTGTGAACGAGCCAGAAAGGAGAGGTGAGAAAACACAAGGACTGCAGAGAAGATAGCAGCATTCTTCAGGCTGCCATGCCCAGAGTAGCCCTGGGAAGGGTCTAGCACATCAAGACTAGATTGACTGTGTTGATCGTTATTTCATGCAGCATGGAGAAGTTCAGTTTGTGACCCAGATTTCCTTGCCAAGTCCTTTCTCCAGACACTGTTTTTCCCATAAAATAACTGCTCTGTTTATGAGTCAGTCACTGATGTTGAACCCTTACCCTTACTCAGATATTGCCTGCAAACTGATACACAACAATGGGTAATGACCACTCCATTTCATCTCAACTTTTCATCTTGAGGAAGAATAGAGCTCAGATCTCCCTTGTCCAGAGAAGCCCTTCATCCCAGATTTCCCATGCCACAGCCCATGTGAGCTTCTTCTCAAGGAGTGATGACATGAAGGCCAGCCAAATGCAAGGAGATGTCCAGGATACACCATGGAGAAATCACCCAGAAGACACTCATATATACATATTTCTTTCCCCATTGACAGTCATAAATATCTCTGCATTCTTATTTTACCCATAAAAACTCTGAGCCCTGGAACTTTTGCTTTTTCCAGGTGGGTCCAGCTGGAAGCCTCTACAACCTTCTGTGATGGGGTGGGGAAAGATACTAGCTTTCTGTGTGTCTGGTCCAAGTGTGTCCTTACAGGCTGTGGGAGTGGCAGAAGGAAGGACGAATAGAATGAAGGAAAGCAAGACTGAGGCATATCTGAATAACCTACAGTGCACCCAACACTTCTTGCAGCTTATTTTGAATTGCAACTTTACATCAGTTGTGTGTAGAGCACTGAAAAGAAAAAAAAATACCAAAAAAAAACCCACAAAAACCAAGACATAATATATCAAAATACTGTCTGTGTTTCCACCCAGAATCCCAGAAGTCCCCCAGCTCAGTGATACCCTAGTCAGACAGGGCCTAACTCAAACACTTCCCTGTTGGACTGGGACATCTGTCCCACAAGTCCAGAGTTGCTTCTGCCCCAACATCTGAGTCCTGGTCCTGCCAGAGACCCAGTGCTGGTGCAGGGAGACACAGAATCACTTCACAAGGACAGTTTTGGAATCAGGGTCAGAGCAGCCCTCATGCACAACCATGGGCAAGGTAGGTATAACCCATTCCTGGGTGCATGCCATAACCCCTGTTACACCATGGGCTTCCTCTTACTCCAGCCTCCCAAATCGGTTTTGTCTTGCATGGGATTCAGCTTCCAGAGAAAAGCCAGTGGAAGCCCATTACCTGGGTCTTTGGGCTTAGCCTGCCTGCTGTGCCTTAGGTCTCTTGTGAGGAGCTTAAGGCAAACTCCCCTACATGACACAAAGGCCCACATCTCTCCACATGCCTGGTGGGTCCTATTTTATTTGCTCCTCCTTCCACACTTCTCTCTCTGGCTCCTCATTTCAAATTATTTCAGTGCATTCTGCCCATTTGTCCCCCTCCTGTGAGTGTTACTGTCAGCCTTTCCATCTGATGCTCACCCGTGCTCCAAGCAGAAAGAGCATGGGAAGTTGTGCGGCTGCCCCACTCTGAGGGAGTGAACAGTACGTTGGTTCAGGCATCACTGACAAGTAGGCCTGTCAGAAATGAGCCCTGTTGTGCAAACCAGAACTGCACTAGGCTGCATCTTCTCAGGAACTAAGGAGTCTAAGCCATGTTTTATCAGGAGCTAATAATACTAGCCCAAGCTGGGACTGGGCAAAACTAAAGCTGCTACAGCTGTACACCTGCACATACAACAAAGTGGAGCAGGGGTTGACTAGGAGTCAATCACTTTATGCTATAAAAATCTATAGTTCCTCTGAGCCCACTGAGTGTTCCTGAAGTGACCTGCATGGATTTGATCTCGCCCTTGAGCAGGGCCACCTCTCAATGTTACTTCTCAAGGTTGAGAGACCCCTTACCCAGCATCTTATATCTAGAACGAGGTAAGCAATGTTTTACATTGGGTCTAGAAGTACATTGCATGCTAGCAACATTTAAATTTACCCAGCTACAATTAATCATAGAATTACAAAATCATATAATGGTGTGGGTTGAAAGGGACCTTAAAGATCATCCGTTTTCAACCCCTCTGCCATGGACAGGGACACCTTCCACTAGACCAGGTTAATTATTAGAAGTGTAGCAAATAGTAGAGAGACCACCATTTAATTCACTGTCTAACTCATTGTCTAATGACTGTCTAGATCATCATTTAAATCATTGTTAAATCATTGTCAAATCACTATCAAATAATTCTTAAATCACTGTTTAACTAACATTCAATTATTGTTTAAACACCATTTGATTACCATTTGATTTTCATTCAATCATTGATTAATTACCATTTGATCATTGTTTGATCATTAATAAACCCCTTTTAGTTAACCTTATAGTGATGACTTCTCTTAATAATTCACCTGCGACAGAAGGCTCAACTGCAAGGTGAGGGGACACATTAAGCAAAGAAGCTATGGCACATCTAGCCCTAAAACCCCCAACTGTCCCTAAAGGTCATTATGCTGTTACACCACACTCCCTACGGAGCGGTATCCTCCATTGAAGCTGAGCTGGAAATGTATATGATTCACAACGCAGATAGCATCTAACAGTTGGGCTATTTTCCTTTAATAATCCTTTCCTGAACCAAACTATTTTTCCTTTCTATGTCCCCACCCCTCATCCTGCTTCCACAAATAAAGACATTTCCTATTGCAGCCACGGGAACACTCCATCACTGCACTGAAATTTCCTACAGCTTTCCCAGCATTTGTCCTCTGGAATGCCTGAATATGTATTTCATAAATACATATTCAGTCTTTCATAAAGCTGAATTGCTCACAGAAAAACTAGAAGTAGAGCTCAGCAAGATGAAAAGTCAACCAACACGTAGTTGGGTCAGCTTTTCTCCTTGTTCTCTGTCAGAATTTAGTATAACATCTGCAGGATGGAGCATGGAGAATGGAAGAGGAAAGGGGGGTAATATGTTGAAGCAATGATCTGTGTCCCCCCACTCAGCAATCACAAGTTTCATGAGCTCTAGGCTTTTGTTTGAAATCCCTAATTTCTGTGGCACACTTACTGATTTGTGCAGATAATGTATTGGGTAGGTCAAATAGTTCATTAACTTTCAGGAGAGTTACATTGCATCCTGATTATATAGTTTAGGTTTTTGTCACAGAACTGTACTAGGTTTGGGTATTAAACCATCTATGTTCTTTTTTCTCTTTTTTTTTCCCCCAATAAGTATGAACACGGGTTGTTCCTGGGTGGAGGAACATCATTGCTGCAAGCCTGGACTGTGCTTGTTATCTCACCCGGAGCACAGGGAAAAGCTGCAGCTCTGGTGACGTGGTAGGTGCTGTCACTTGTGTTTCACTCACTGGAAAGGTCCCACCCAAGCCCCGTTTGTACGCAGTGAGCGTGGGTCCCTGCTGGAAAGAGATAAGGGGGTAATGGATGACACTGGGTGTTTAGTGGCACCTCAGGACTGACAGTGCCCTCATGGCCCATCGAAGGGATGCGGGACCTGGCTGGAAGGATCACTGCAGAGGGATATCAGGCTGTGCTGTACAATTCCTTGGGGAAGCAGCAGCACTGCAGTTGAGCAGGATTCTTCTTTTTTTTAATTTGATTTGACTTTTTCTTGCCCGTAAAGATTGCTGCAAACACTGAGCTTTTAAATTAAAGGGAGTTAATGAAAGTGTACCTGTGATAACTATTACCGGATCCCTTGTACCTTCAACAGTCACATCAGGATGATTTCTTATTATCTCTAAATCCATTCCAGAAGCATGTTCTCGCTGTTACAGCCCTCCTGTGCACCATTGCAGGTGCGGATTTGCTGCCCAACGTGTCAGATAAAAAAAAGGCCGACAGTGTTGCTACAGCTCTGACTTGGTTTTTTATATTTTTTTCCAAGACACATGAGCTGGGGCTTACCGGGAACCTTGCTCAACATTTCCCTCAGATAAAGCATGTTCATGTACCCACATCTCCTGGGCATTCTTAATGCAAATGGAGACTTCACCTAAAACGAGAAGAGATCTTTCTTTTGTTATAAGAATAGAAATGCAGCTTTCGGCTGAGAGTGTGCTGCCTTGTATGAAATGGTATCAAACAAGACAAAAATGGAATATTGTGTTGGTGTAGCCAAGGCTGCTTCAACCATTTCAGTCCCTGGAGTTGATTAGGCAGAGTTTACTAGCAAGGCAGACCATCCAAAATATATTTGGTGCATTGTCAGTCAGAGGTAGCCTATGAAATATGCATTTTCATACAGCAGCCGCTTCATTTCGATTGAACCAGGCATTCATCCCTGAGCTCTTCTCTCTGATACAGCTGGTGGATTTTGCCACTGTTTTGGTTTTGGCTTATTTATCTCACACATCCTGTTACCAGTAACAATGTGGGTCACAAGCCAGAGGCCAGATCCATGTCTCCCAGCTTCATTTGTTGTAGTTATGAGCAGCTTCTAATTGTTCTTACTAGAGAAGAAATGCTGAGGAGGCATAGAAAACCCTCTCCACTTCTTACTGCCACTGTTTGCTATGGAGAGGGCAGCCCAATCCCGATACATCAATTGTAGTCAATTCACATTGCCTGGTTTCGGGGTGAGGGGGGGATATTTCTTTACAGGGAGGGTGGTCAAATGCTGGAACAGGCTTCCTAGAGAGGTGGTGGATGCCCAAGCACGTCAGTGTTTAAGAGGCATTTGGGCAATGCCCTTAATAACAAGCTTTAATTTCTGGTCAACCCTGATGTGGTCAGGCAGTTGGATTAGATGATCATTGTAGACCCTTTCCAACTGCAGTATTCCTATTCTATTCTATTCTATTCTATTCTATTCTATTCTATTCTATTCTATTCTATTCTATTCTATTCTATTCTATTCTATTCTATTCTATTCTATTCTATTCTATTCTATTCTATTCTATTCTATTCTATTCTATTCTATTCTATTCTATTCTATTCTATTCTAATTCTATTCTATTCTATTCTAATTCTATTCCATTCTAATTGGTTTTGTTGGATCCACAAGCACAAGGTGCACAAGGTAAGGGAAGGGCATGTGACTGGGAAATGTGCTCCCTTGCTCAAGTCATTGGGGTTGGTACACATTGCAGCTGTCACCACAGGGTTGAACCTTGTGTAGCTCCAGGGCCTCCTCTCTTAATGTGAATTATAGTATCACCAAGACAAAGGCCTGAAAACAGTTAGGAGTTCCTCTTTATATTGTCAGGTGGAAGTGGGAACTAGAGCTGCTGAAGCCTTTCCTTCTGGGACAGATTGTGGAGAGAAAATAAACTTCAGGTCAAGCTAAGCAAGGCCATGTCTACGTGTGTCTGAGACAGTTGCCTCCTACTCCTGGGCTCTGTAGGGTGGTCTGAGGAATTTCTAGGCAGACCAAATCTGCTCCCAGATCCCACCCACCTGGACACCAGCAATATTCAGGATGTCCCGAATATGGCAGAGAGACCAAGACCACCAGCACTGCTTCAGCAAAGCACCACGCTGTCATGGAGCTGGGGGCTTTGTGTGGACTGCATCATCCCGCAGTGCTAGGACCTGATGTGCCCCGTATTGTCTGGATGAGAAGCCAGGAGCCACTCTGCCAGCGCCAAGCAGGGAGACATGGCATTTAGCAAAGCTTGACTTCTTGCTGCACAGCAGCGCTTCACGTTCAGTATTTTACATTTAGCACTGGGACTGCGTATAACGATGTTGTCACTAAGCAACAAAACAAGGATTTTGCAGGAGATAGAAAGGTGATACTAAATCTCCTTTCCTCCTCTCCAGTGTGCCAGGGTCACCAGAAGCCAGAGTATTACCCGTGTGTTGGTTGGGAGCTGGTAGGAGGACTGATAAATAAGGGAAGAGAGGGCAAAAGTATCGTGGGCTAATTCAAACCAGATGTGTCAGGTGTGAAGGGAGAGACCAGCCAAGCAGAGGTCTTATTCTCCTCCCAGTGACTAACCTTGTTATTTCAAGAAGAGCAGGGCAGGGGGTGGACAAGCCTTGAGTAAGTAAGTGAAGGACATACTTGAAAACAGAGAGGAGGACTTCATCTGTGGCATGGACCTCAGGACTCTCTCTGACTGCTTCAAACTCAGAAACAGAGAGTAAGGTCAAATGTACAAAATGGTACTCTCTAGCTGCAGAAAAGTGACACAAAGAAGAGCAAGGGATTACAAAATAAATAAAGTTAATGTCAGAAAAAAATCCCTGAAATTGAAAATTTGAAGAGGTGGGGGAAGAAAGAAGTTTCGAGAGAAGCCTTACAACAGAGCCTTGAGCAGCAATAGCAGTAAGCAAGGCTGATGCAGGGGCTTCTTCGGTTTTGAATGCAGACGTCTGCCTCATCTGTGACCTGTGCCCAGCACTGTTGCCCTTTGAATTGCCACCAAAGAAACCAGCCGATGTCCTCAGTGAAATGAGAGGAGGAAAATTAAACCCCGGTAACGATAACGGGTGGCACATTTCCATTAGCGTCCTATATGTGCAAACAGATAGAGCATCACTTCCCTGCTGCCAAAACACTGCTGCCTTATCTATGGTGCAGCAAGGGATGCAGGGAAAAGAGAGAGGGAAAATATGACCATGTTCATTCGTTAACAGCCCAAAATGCCTCTCAGGTGAGGGTCTCATCAGAGCAGATTTGCACAAAGCCAAGATAAAGCTGCAGCAGGTTTCCCTCTTCCCCTGGACATTTTACATCGGTGATCCCCAGGAGATCTGTATTTCCCTGTCATGTGTCTCCTTGCTGACATACCGCGTGATGCCCTGCTCACACAGAAGGTCACTGTGCACCTGGCCAATGGTGTGCATAGCAAAAAGGAAAAATACTGGGAATGAGCTGCAGTCCTGGTATTTGTAGCACAGCAGTGCTGAAGAGCCCACGTACAAACCTGGCCCCTGTGGAACTGCACCCTGAATGGGGAGGGAAAGGGGTTTTTCTCTAGCCCACCTCCAAAGAAGAGTCTGCTCTGCTTATGCTGTTTGCATGCAGAAGTGTTTCTCTGGGTCCTTTTAAACTTTTAAACACATTAGCTAACTTCATCCATATTTGACAGGACAGGGCAGGGGGGATTTATCTGCAGTGCTCTGGTAAGTGGATGTCTCCATCTCAACTAGTCACCTTTGCCTCTATAGCTGCTTGCAAAAAAAAAAAAAAAAAAAGTCATTTCAGGTTGGAAACATGACTTTTCTGATGCATGGTGGGTGTTTCCTCCCAAAGTCCCCTTCCCCCTGTGGACTTCCTGGAGAGCAGAGATGACTGCCCTGTAAATCACAACAGCTCATCATGTGGCTCCTGTTCATATCTAGTGGTTTTAAATAAAGAGGCTTGTGTTAATAACATCACCGATCCTGCCTGTTGTTTCTCCCAAAAGAGCTTCTGTGACCCTAAGACCCCAATATGGACTTATCACAAGCTTTAGAGGCTGTGATTTTATACTGAAACCAACAGCAGCAACATTTGGAAAGCTACACAAAAGGGAAAATCTGGTAGATTCACCCAATATTTGCATTGAAAATAATATCCCAAAGCATTTGCATATATTTTGTCTTACTTTTGTGCTAAATTTAAATGCTCATTACCTAAGGGCTTTGTTCTGACACCACATGGATGTGGCTAATATCTATATGCAATTCAAATACTACAGACCTGGGCCAGGTCCCTGAAATCCCCTCCTCGAGAGACTTGCAAAAACACATCCCTGAACATGACTTCAGCTGAGTGTGGAAAGATAGGAGCATCTTGTATCTCTTCCACTAATAAATCTTGTAATAATCTTATATAAATAACCTGGTATCTTTTCCACTAATAATAATACTCTAAAGTGGCTCAGCTCTCCACGGGAGTGAGAGCTGGGATGGGATGGGCAAGCTTTACACCTTTACACCTTCCTCCAGGTTTTTTTACATTGCAGATGAGGTGTCATGGTAGGGAAGGAAAAACCTCTTACCTGGTCTGCCTTGTGCGGGGGGTCTGCAACAGTGGCATCTTCTCTGGTGGCATCTTCCACGTAAGCAAATGCCCACAGCTGGCTGTAGGGTTTATTTTAATAAATTAAATTATCATATTCAAGTCTCAATTAACAGCTCTTCTAATCTGCTCTTTACTTACTTTACACTCATGTTACCTTTGCTCAGGGATCTGCAGACACCCTGGCTGTCAAGGTGATATTCTTCTGCATCTCTGGAGCCCACACCCTCAATTCTCACAAAACATACTTCCAGGGAGAGAGGAGCACATCCAAATGCCGCACTCATTCCATGAACCCTTTTTAATGCTCAGGATCCTGTGGCCTCTCAAGCCTGAGGTGAGGGAATGCACAATCATTTTTAAACTGGTGATTTGAGAGGGTTTTTTTGTTTTGTTTTGTTCTGTTTTTTTTTTTTTTAGAAAGAAAAATAAAAGATGAAAGGGGAAAAGTTCCCTGTTTCACACTTCTTAAGGTCACACTTCATATTAAGGGTCCATTTATAAAGAACACATAAATGCTTAATACACATTTAACTGATTGATGAATCATTTATTGTATATTGCTATTGAACTATTGGTCTCTAGAACTGTGACTTAACCATCTATAATACCTGCAGCTGCCATATATACAGCCGTCGATAATGTTGGAACACAAAATATTCATGTGCATAACGTGCTTACCACATCTAACATTTATGAATGCTTTATAAACAATTTATAAATTAAATCTTAATATACAGCATAACCTATTTTTAATGTCGTGGGAGTTATGTAACCCATTTGGCCTTGATTCATCTCAGTTAACTTCAGGCACCTTGCAGAGGTGTCTCTGGTTGTAGCCCTGTACCGTTTCTTGTGGCATTTCTATCCTTCCTCCCACTGCTTATTTAGCCTTATGCTACCCTGAAGAGAGTGGCAAATATATCTGTGAGGAATGCTGCAACCTCACAGGCTTCAATACTCTGTGCAATGATCAAGCTGCGTATCAGTAGCCCCCTCACATGTGTGTATACACACTAAAGCAAAACACTCCCCTGTTTTTTCTTTCCCCTCTTCGAGCCAAACCCATCGCACGGGTTCAGCCAGGTGCAGCCACGAGAAGAGGTGAATCAGGCAAAGGGATGGGGAGGGAATGGCATCTGTGCTCTGGATCTGAGCTGGTGGCAAAGGAGGTGGTAGGCAGATGCCTAAATGGGACCATGGCTTCACTTCAGCCATCGGCCTGGACCATTCTGTAAGGACTTGGGCAGACTTTGGAGAGCAGAGGGGCCCTGTTTCTGACATAGATTAGTGATGACATCCTCACAGCCATTAACAAGACGCTCATTGTTAAACTGTTTCAATAGTTGGGCTGATTTCTTCCTGGCAGTGTCTACATTGTTTTGTTCATACTGAATGCATGCTGAAAAGGGGCTGAAATCACCCTTCTTCAGTCATGGTATCAGAGTGCATTGGGCCGTAACAAATTCTTCTCTTCAGAGGATCCAGCACTCCCTCATTACACAAGCAGTGCTGTGTTTCCTCACTGTTAACATACGTCCTCCCTTATGCCAAGTTCCTGGGGAGATTTCCTATGGATGTGGAGATGGGGAGGCTGAGATGACATCAGCGCAGCCTGTGCTGGTACCAGCCCTTGGAAGAGGAACACTTGGAAGAGCAAGTGCAAGCAGGAGGTGGTTGAGCACTGGCTCGCCTAGTACACAGCTACCGGACACAGCCTTTGGGCATAACGTGATTTCCCAAGCAAATCTATGCATATGATTTATACCTTCAAGGTTCATTACTGTGGTTGGTACAGCTATACACTAGGCACATACTGGCCTGGAAGGATCTGCACTCCCAGACTTGTATAGATCTATCCCTCACATATTAAAATGACAGTGCCAGATTTTGATGAGATATCTTCTCCTTGTACCACAGTTCCTGGGAGCCAGTGGTGATAGCCCATGCAATGTAATAGGACAGGGGCCTCAATCTCGTATTTGCATGTTCAAAAGCAGATTGTATATCTGGACACAGATTTAGCAAGTTCCCCAGGCAGATGTGTGACTGAATTAGCTCTAATCAGTGGGTCTATTAATGCGCTTAGCATTAGGCACATGCTTAGATACCTTGCTGAATCAGGAATACAGGGAAAAAACCTGATCAATCCTTGTTAAATGACGTCACCTACGTACAGCACGAGTCCCACCGATGTTACGGAATTGATGCAGCATTAATGTAGTAGCCTAAATATCACTCCAACAAGCAACACCAGATGGTAATAAAATAGATAAGGTCCCATTCAACTGAAATATCTTAAGAAGCTTTTAAGAGAGAATATGATATCCAAATTCCAGTTTAACAACTGAAATAGGGTTTGAAGCATTTTTTTTCCCTAGTAGATGACTAAAGTGTTAGGAGGGCTCTGATGGAGATGCAGAGGAAGAAGACAGAAAAAGAAATGGACATATCAATCCTTTCTATTGGAACCAACCAAATTAAAACAGAAAAGCAGTGAATGGAAGAGTTGGCAGGAAGGATGAGGTAAAAAAGAGATGAGAAACCAAGAGCTAAAGTAGAAAGATGCTGGACAACCTGAAGACCCTGACCTAAGCCCCAGAATGGTCTAACCTGCAGAAGTAAACATATATCATTGAACACACTGAACATTAAATTGTCCATATCTATGTGTCTTCTCTATTAAGAGTATTAGTGTTTACAAATCTCCTCAAAGCATGTACCTGTAGGAAAGCCTTCAAATCCTACCTGTGCCCAAACAGCTGAACTGCAAGCCCAGAGCTCTAGATTGTATGCTTAACATCCCATGGAGTTGGCAGATAGCACTGTTCTAGCGTGCATAGTGCAAGTAGGATGCATGCATAGTCTCATTTTAGTGACAGACAAAGTGCCCACACCCAAGAAGGGAGCCAGAGGATCCAAGGAAGGGAGAGTGCAGCTGGCTCTCATTAAGGAAAGCTTAAGAGCTTCTTGATTGGGAACCCAAACACAGGACCCTCAGGACTGTTTGATGGAAGGAGCTCAAACAGGGTTGGACATCAGATGGTGCACATAAAACAACTGCTTCTAATTAGTCTTCTCAGACCTACCACCTCCAAAAATGGTCCTCCTTCCTCAAAGACCTCTGGCATTTAAGCTGTTTCTGTAGAGGATGGAAAGGATCATAGGATCATAGAATGGTTTGGGTTGGAAAGGGACCTTTAGAGGTCATCTAGTCCAGCACCTCTGCAATGAGCAGGGACATCTTCAACTAGATCAGGTTGTTCAGAGCCCTGTCCAGCCTGACCTTGAATGTTTCCAGGGATGGGGCATCTACCACCTCTCTGGGCAACCTGTTCCAGTGTTTCACCACCCTCACTGTCATTATTAGGGTACCGAGGCGTAAGTAACCTTTCACATGAGTGCATCTCTCTCCCCTCAGCTGACGTTTAATGGACACTGACACACGAGTCACACCATGGAGCGTACATCTTTCATCAGCTCTGAGTTCATCTAGGAAGAGAAAGTTTGAGTGAAGTTGAAATTTCAGCTCCAGGGTCGAACACATTCTTTCAGAGACAGAATGCAGCATCAAGAGATATGTTGTTATTACCAGTAAAAACACAAAAGAACACTATCAAGAATTATAGACAGAAGAGACAGGCAGAGATGTAAATAACACAATGTAAGTATTTATTCAGACAGTTAAATTTACACAACTTATGCTTCTCCAGTGAATTCATATATTGGACCAGTGTCTGGTCTCACCAATAGTGAATTAAATTAGGAATGATTTAATTCAACCAAGTGGGATCATATCAGATTTACATCTGTGGAAAAATGCGCAGTTTGGCTCATCATGTTCAAAATAATAACTGGGTAGTTTGGAGAAATAAAAATGAGTTTTCAGTTCCAAAAAAAATAGAGTAGATCAGAAAAGTAGCATCCTTTTTTCAAGCACTGCAAGGACCAATTCTGACAGCAATCCCAGTGAAAACTTCCATTAAAAAGAAAAGCAAAAGTGATTCTCATTTCAAGTACCTTCCCCTCACCCTTCTCCAAATTATGCTGACACTTAAATATTCTCCTTCTGGACAAGTCACAAATGATCCCCAGAAGGGAGACTTTCTTGTGTTTCATCTCTCTCACCAAGACAAGTAGAAGTGTGAGAAAATTGGGAAAGATATCATAAATGCCAAAAGCAACTAAGCATCAAAGTTGACAAGGGACAGAGTGGTCTACTATATAATGAACAGATAGACCATTAAGGATCAACTCACACATAAGAACTTATATTTATGAGCACATATGGCAGATTTATAACGGCATATTGGAAATATGCAGCTTGTTTTTGTTACAATAAAACCTGTTCCCATTCCAACAGCTTCAGCAGGCTGTAGATCAGGATCCTTTATAAATAAGGACACAGGAGTGCTGCATCCCAGTATAGGTTTCACAGAACAGTATTCCCTGTTCTCAGAGAATGCTCTCAAAAATAAACAAGGAAATGATCCCTTAGCTGGCTAAGCTAAAGCATCCTGACTGCAACAGCATCTGCTTCACAATATTTTGTTTCAAATGCAATGTGGTCCTTACAAAGCTCTAGCTGTATTCCTAGCATCTGCAGATTACCTGCTGGGAATACTGAATAAAACCCAATTTGGATTTTGCTACAACAGTGTTGTGTAACAAAGTACAGACACATGTCAAAAGCACGCTTTTCTGGAGAAGATTAACTGGTTTAATTCCTGCTCTCTTGGGATCTTATTTTTCTGTGTATATGCCTACGTAGTGACGGAGAATTCAGCCTCATGGCACAAACTGGTAAAGCAAGCTCCACTAATGCAAAAACCATGCCCAACACAGCTGCTTGGACCTTCTTTCCATTGGTGTCTCTGGCCCAGAACCACCACGCAAGTCTAAGGAAGTTTTCTTACTGGACATTGCATGCTGGCAGCTGACAGAGCAGTACATCATTGCAAGTAAATCTTCAACTGGTCTCAGATTTCCATCAGTTTAAAACTGAAGACTTTCGCTCTGGCATTCAAAGCTGTGTACAGAGCCACAGCTCAAGAGCAAACACTGGTAACATTGCCACAATATAGTTTTTTAGAGATAATACGCCACATACACTGGCAATACAGCTATCATGCTATAGCCATAGTTCCCTCAAATTAGATATATGTTTAGGATTAATACATTACAGTTATTTGCAAACATGAAATTAATTGATCTTCGAGCACTGTCATTCCTACGGAAAACACAGGTCACATCTACAACTGGGCATGGTACAGAGACCCAGAATGAGCTATCTGGGCTAGTGCTCTGCAGCATGAGCAGGACAGACCAGGTCAGGCATGAAGTGGTGTGCCCACATTTGGGTGAAGCCAAAACAAACAAAAAAATCTGTGAAGAGGTTGTGCATGTAGATTTAGCACGTAAAGAAGTAACTGAAGCACCCCTGTCACCTCTTGGTGTATCCGCCCCTGAAAGTAAACTGTCACCAAATGTAAGAGTTGCAGGCTGTAAATTTAAGAAAAGGTTGATACAGGTTTGAAACACATGGTCTATGAAATAATATCTTAATCATACAGCTAAGCCATCTCCCTGCTTTACCTGGGTTAAATGCTGGTCTCTTTATACAAAAACATATTCTGAGAGACAATGGGATAAATTTTCAGTATGTTCATCAACTACTTTTACGGTCAGGAATTCCACGGCCTTGATTGCTTAATAATTAAATTTAATCATTAAAAAAAAAAAAAAAAAAAGAAGGGAAAAAAACAACCACGTAATCAAGTCCAGTGTATTAGCATGAAAACTGTGATCAGAAGAGTTTGCAATAACTCATGCAAAGTTATATTAATGACCAGCTGATTAATTCTGGTTGCTCTTTAAGTGCCTGCAAATCTTTCAAGCAATTGTGATTGTATATATCAGAACTGTGAAAGCCCAAATTCACAGGCAAGCCCTAGGCAACTCAAAAGTTGGCTTATTTCCTTTCTCAAGGACAAAACTCTTTAGCTCTTCATTGCCTTCTTTCATTTCTTGTTCACAGATCTACCAAACTAAAGGCAGTGACTTTACTAGGAGCAAGTGGCACTAGGCTCAGGAGAGGAAGAGAGTAACTGGAGGCACATTTGTTACTCTTACTTTCAGTAACACAGGAAAAAGAATTACCACTGCTATTTACTACCAAAGACACCAAATACTCAGCAAACAAGTGAACAAGAACAAGTCTGTGAACAAATCTAAGAGAGAACTACATGTCAAGGGTACATGCCATGGGTCCAGTGTAAACCAGGAGGAATTTCATACAGATACACAACTCCTGTTGCAAAATGCTAAAACAGGATTATTCAAGTTGGAATTGAGACCTTCAAACACATGGTTAAATTCAACCCTCTTATAATTCAGCCCTCAAGACCCTTTCAAACCCACTGATAGCAACAGAGTATATGAAAGTGTAATGCATATATTATCAGTTTCAAAGGCTTTTGGAAAGAGAGGAAAACTCTAGCATAGTTATAATCTCTCTCTCTCTCTGAAATTAGCTAAAGCAGCTGCCCAAATGACTATCAGCCAATTCAGAAAGTGTTCAGCTGTTCCTCCAAAGTAGGGACTGTGGCCTGGGGTTGGACGGAAACAAACTGGGGTCAAGCAGAGGATGTGCCAAGCATTTCTGTGCACTGTGGTTAATCAAACAGCACACAGTATGTCTACAGCTTAGTTTGGACCATAGGCTCCATCGCACGGATGTGGACACTAGGAAGGCAGAACCAGGAGAGAGGTAGCTCCCTGCTGCAGTTGTCTTCATGGAATTTGATATTCAAGTAGAAATCGCCTGTGTAGAGAAAGAGAAGTGCTCCAAAGTACACAGAGTCTTTGGTCGGCTTCACCTGGAAAAGAGAACGTGCAAATCAGTATAACTAAACCAGTAACAAAACAAAATCATTGTACTTCACAATTCAGTAGCTCCTTCAATTGGTCTCAGAGTACTCTATATTCACATCTCAATATTGCCTTCACACAAAAAGGAATAAAGATCTTGTCCTTATTCTAGCAATGGTAAAACTGGAGCATTGAAAATTAAATCCTGTGTCATTTTCTCATGCAGCAAAGCTGTGGCACAACTCAAGCCAGAATACAGAACAGTGTTGGCTTAAGGCAGATGTCACTCAAAATCTTTCCTTAGACTGCATTTATCAACACCTATATTAAAGGTCTAAATCATGTCTTTGAATTCATGTTAAACACATGGTTAAACACCATTTAACAACTCAGCAATAACTAAATGTATCCTCACTTATTATTCAGACACAATCTGACTGCAAATTCTAATCAGGAATCTTTAATATCCACTATCATTGAAATAATTAAGTTTAGCAAGGAACATCCCATGAAAAGTAGCCACCTTGATTTAACTTGTCCAAATTAAATACAGAGTTCACACTGTTCCTACATTTATATCTCCCTTCATCACAAAACCATTTACAATTCATATCTTTACAACAAATAATGCATTTCAGTCCATCATTTTGGCAACACACTTAAGTAATTTCTAACTTTTACTGTTCAGCACGTGATAAAGTTTTACTATCTGCTTCCACAAGATGTTAAATCCAGTTTCAGGGTGCCTAGAATTGGGTTGAAGTTGCTGCAGATGCAAAACACAGAACCAGCAGAAAACCATTCCACTGGATGGAATTTATTCAAAAAATTGTGAAAAGGCAACCTCACCGCAACAGAAAAGACCCAATAAAGGGCACCTGATGCTTCTCAGTACTGGTCTTCCCTCAGCCAAGACCATCTTACCAGTTCAGTTCTGCTTTCTGGACCCTGAAACCATCAACTGAAGATATACTCATGGGGTCATCCCTACTTTCACAGGTAGGCCCGTGGCCATGTATTTTCTTTTTTGCCTTACTTCTCATTGGTAATGGGCTTTTCTTTGGTCACCTCCAAACACTTTGGTGTCCATCATGTTACAGAGCCCAGCATTGATTCTAAATGACAGTGTGACATACCACTGGTCAGCCAAGCTGAGACCCAAGCTCAAACATAACAGAAAGTTTGGTGTTTGATCCAAAAGCACTGAGCTGTCTGGATATGCTGGACTTGATCGGATTCAGAGGGAGAATACCTTTGCAAGGGACATCACTAGGAACCGATGGGACATTACCACCTGGAACAGTGAAGGGATGAGGCTAAGGCTTCAAGACAGGTTATCAGAATTCTTCATGACTATAAAAAATTTGGTTATATGGTCAACCAGGACGATGTGATATTAACTGGGAATGTGTCTATGGACACCCTTTGCTAAAGGGTATCTTGCCATTGCATAGGAAGACCAGAACAAGGATGATGACTAGACCATGGGGCGGGGCAGGGGGGAGAGACAAATCACTAGAAAAAGTTTCCAAGGGTGTGGGGCACCTCAGGAATATGCCAGAGAGCTGATAATTGCCACCACCGCTAGTGAGGGAAGTTCTCTGTAGCTTTCAGATGTGAAGGGAATGAGCTGTTTGTTTCTGTTTTCTCCTATTCTAGGTTTTTTTTGGACCTTCATTGCTGGGTCCTTTAGCCAGCAGACATGCATCCTGTATAGTCCCCTGGGGGTATCGGGCTTCTTTCTTGAACCTCCCACAATTTCTGCTCTGGCACAGGGGCCTGTCTGTTCACAACCAGCAACTCCATCAGAGCTGGCAGAGTGCAGGATTCCTTTGGCTTTGGTGCTGAGCCTTTTGCTGACCTACGGCAAACTTCCATCAGCATCATATCATCCCCGTGAGCGATCAGAGCAGCCGCAGCTGTTCTCCTGACCCCTGTCCTTGGCACCTCCCCTCCTTGCTGGCTACAAGTTCTTGCCCTCTGGCATTGCATCTGGACATGCAGAAAAAACTCAAGCAGTCTCCCCTCTTGTTTCCTTCCCCTCCTCCTGAGGCTGCCTGCCTTATTTCTGCCTCACTGGGACTGATGCAGACTTGCATCCAGAGAAGGACAGAGGCAGGCACTACTGCCAGCAATGGGTGGAGGCAAACAGCAAATGAAGCCTCCTTAAGACCCATACCTTCTTCAAGCTCCCAGTCCATTTTTCGTAATCTAGCTGCATCATGAAGAAATATCTGTAAGAGCATTAATCAGAGCCCTTGACAAGCAGGAAGATGGCTTCAGGCACATCAGCATCAACACTTGTTTGAAGTTCTGCCTACATGGTTGCTTGTTCCTCTTGCCTTTACAGCACAAGTCTCTGCACCAGTCACCAGTTTCGTCATCGTAAGTGAGAAAAGCCAGCAAGGCAGGTAGTGGTATGTGTCCTGTTCTGCATGCAGCCCATCTCCCTGTGTGTAGTATGCACAGACCAGACAACAACATTCATGGTTTGGGTCCTATCCACATTTGTATGGCCACTCGTACAACCACTACTCTAATCAACACTTGTGGTTTGGGAAGGAACAGGGAAGCAAAAGTAGCTTGAAATCTTTGCACTGTTGAGATGCAAGTGGCTTTGCAAGAGTTACAAGAAGTTTCTTCCAAAATAGTAACTAATGTTGGAAAGTAAGGCTGCTTTTCTAGTGGGGCTGCCTACAAACATTCCCAGAAGATCACAAGTACATCAGCAGCAGCCAAGTCATTAGAGGGCCAGATCCAATCTGACTAGTATACTAGGTACAGGACTAATTTTGGGGCTAAGCCACCTACATTTAGGTGGCTCTCTGCACACTAGGTATCCAAGCTGCTACTGCAGTGAGAAGACATCTAGTCAATGCAGCCAGTGCAGCAAACACAGAATGGTCTAACTAACCAGCCTATAGCGTGAGGATACAGTTCCCTGAACATAGGCACCTCGTGACATATGGGATGACCTAAGGCACTGAGACATCTGCACAGGGCTGGCACGATTTACAGGATGATTTACAGTATTTCTGGCAGTAGGTGGAGGCCAGGTGGGATACCCACAGCACTTAAATGATGGTAGACACCTACTTTTAGGCAACTGAATCTCACCTCTGGTGTTTATGTTAGTGTAAGCCATGTTCTACCGGCTGAAGACTACATCTTCATCAACTAATGGGAGCTTATCTGGCCAGCATCCACAGTAACATTTACTCATTCAGATGTCTCAGACTGGAACTGAATCCACCCAAATGTCTGTAAAGTGGATGTCCACATCTGAGCCAGCTGTTCAACACAAGAATTCATCTGATCAAATGTAGAATGAGGTAAAATATCCCCTAAACTCCATCAACCCTGATGACTTGCTCTCCACTGCCTGTGAAGGGAGCTCAGGGTGACTTGTTCAGATGCACACACAAGTCAGACATTTTCCTGCCGTAGCTGACAGTACACACCATCCCACAGATTGCAATGCACGATCCAGCCAACCTGCGAGAAACATGAAGATCACATACTCATGCCAGATCCAGATCAAATTTGTATTGTCATTTGATCTAGCAGGTCTGGTAGTGTCACCACCTAGATATGTAGTTATATGTTGTGCCGATCTGGGATGCTGTTGAATATATGCTTGCTGAGTCAAGTCGGAGTTGAAGCAGATTACTAAAAGTCCACCAGATCGTGGAAACCAAAGATGGTAAGCTTCTATCCCAGAAAAAAATTACTGAAGAATCAAGAAAAAAATGCCCACATCACTTCTCTGTTCCACTGAGACAGAAGAAAAATTAAGTTTCTAGCTCCATCCTAATCCTTCCCTGACTCAGGCTACCATGTGGGACTGTGATTGCTTAGAACTAATTACTACTTATTTATACTGCTGTAGTACTTAGGGAGCTCAGTTGGAGATTAGGGCTAGTGCCAGCTACCGTTCGCTGCCCCAAAGAGTTTACAGTGCGAGTAAAACCATGCCAAGAAAACTAATTTGTTCCAGATGGGCCACAGAGGACCTGCCAGAAGTGAGCAAATGTTCATCATAGCTTCTGAGCTGATTCAAAATGACCATCTACTAATGAATTTCTCCTCATCTCCAACTACCAATCACTTGAGCTAGTATGTGATAACACACACAGGAAAGAAACCTGCTTGAGAATAGTAATGGCAAAAGCAGGAAAAACAAGGAAAGATGAATTGCTGGTAGTTACAGGAATCTCCATAGAAGATAATTTTTTTGTTTTTAATTTGGCAAGAAGCAACTCTGATCAACTAGTTAGTCAAAAAACCAACATTGATAAGAACAAAGAATTTTCAATAATATGTCTAATGCTAAACTTCAGGTTGTAAATTGAGATAAAAAATAAATCAATGCAATTTATTTTAATGGGCGGGGATCCACCATGTTATCTCATGTTTCAAAACCCACACAGAATAAAAATGTCTACTATATGAATGATAACTGATGAATTCACTTTTCATGTTAAATACTGACATAGAACGGTAAGGTTAAACGAATTAGAAGTTGTGCTTAAAAATAAAGATTTCATTTAATTTAAAATGCACGGAAATATCTCAATATCCTTTAAAATTTTCAGTAAAAGAATTTGCTTTTTGAAGTAGTATATCCCAGCAGAGACTTTGTGACACAGACCCAGATTGCTGCATTGAATTGAAGAGCACAAAAGTGAATAAGCACTCATGATGTTACTTCCAAGATAAAGCATCTAATGCAGACTTCAAGCTGCAAGAAAATAAAATACGAAATTGTATGACTTTTACCCTTTAAACAATTTAAATTCATACTGCGAAGCAGCATGGACATGCTGAAAATTCCAGTATATATCCCTTGCCTTCCAGATAGCAGCAGAAACTGATTGGAAACTTTTCAGTCTGGAAACAAAAATAATTGTGATTTGCTGAGCATCAGGCTGAATATAAAACTAACATTTAGGAAAGCAGAGGGGGTTTAGGTTTTGTTTGTTTTTTCCCCAGAGAAATCACATTCAGTTGAGCACCAATAATGTAGTTTCTGCATCAGCATGACAACAGACCAAATTTTCAGGGCATGAGAATTATCTTCTCTTGCTGTAATACCTGATGCTCCCAGTTGTTCTTGACCATACACTACTGACATGCCAAACCATACGTTAGTTCTCCATCCTTCCTCCCACCCAGCTCTGCAGCACAATAAATCATGTCACCACCTCCTTGCCAGTGTTAGTGTAAAGTCAGCCCAATTAGCTCAAACTGCTGACGAACATAGTTTTTGCTAAACTGGCCAACTTTACACGAAAACAAATGCTCACACCATCTCTCCCACTGGGTTTGCTGGGAAGAGGGAGCATCTTCCCACAGAGGGGCAGAAACAAGCAGCTGGGAAACGGTAGCATCTCAAGTCACCTCCATTAAACAAACAAAATAATTGTTTGCCCATAACCTCAGTTTATAAAAATAATGGGCACATGTTTAATAGCTTTGACAGAGCAGAACTGACTTACACCAGCAGGGAATCTGGTCCAGTGTCTCAGATTTAATTTATAAAAAAGAGAAACTCTACATCTCTTTCATCTCACCTAACCATGAGCTTCTTCAGTTTCTTAACCAGCGTCTGTCTGAATTTCTGCCAAACTCAGAGCATGAACACAATTCTGAGTATGTTCGCTCTCCCCTAAAGCATCAGATGCACAAACCAGGACTTTCTTCTTGTCCCCAAAACAGGTACAGCTTTCTGAAATCTTTTTTCCATTACTGAATTAGTTATTACGGCGGATGAAAGGGCCTCTGATAGCATTAGATACACTGTTTGAAGAATTTTCTTCCATGAATAGGACTCTATGCCTCAAAGAAATATGACTAAGCATTTTCTCTAGGAGCCTGTGTAGGACAAGTATCAATACTACATACAGTGAAATATAATACTTCTTGTCTAAGAGGCAACATTTTCTTCATTTCACCTTTTTGGATGAAAGGGAGGACAAATAGCAGAAAACAACTCTATTTTTAACTTATTGGGGATTGTGTTTACAGGAGAGATGTCACAATACTGAACAATGGGGCAAAAGTGGGGGCCGTAACGTATGAGAAGGCTGCCTGGGCAGTCACAAGAGATGTGACCTCCTGACTTTTTGCCCCATAGGAGACTCAATCAGAAGGTAAGAATATATCACACTGACATCTCCCTTTTCCTTCATTATCCTGGAGGGTCAGGCCCTTCAGCAGTTGAGCATCCAAATGCTGCCACTCTGATTAAAAAATCCACATTGTCAGAGAGTCAAAGAAAGCCATCTCTTGATTATTTCTGTTGACATATTTAAATTATTCAGCTAAGAATATAGTTAGCCCCCATTAAAATTCAGGTTGATGGTGTATTCCATGCTCATTAGCTTTTTGAAATATTTTCTTCCCATGATGCATAATTGAAAAATATGCATGGTGACTATCCCTGTGGTTAACCTTTAATTTCTTTCTTACTAAGGTTCACAATATATATATTCAGTTTTGACAGGTACATTTTATTAGCAATCCAAAGAGCTGACCTAAGCAAAGGTCCTAAGCACTATCCCAAGCACTCACCCTCTTCTTCATGTTTATTTTATAAGTTACCAGAAATACTGCTTATTCCACTCTGCAGCACTGTCTGTATGTTTTTCATTCCTGTTTTTTTGTTGTTGCGTTTTTTAGGGGAAGGATGCGGAAGAGAGTAGTTTTATCTGTATTTTCAATGTCTTGCCTTAGAAGCAAAAAGCTCCTAGACTTGAATTTTCTACAGAAGAAATTGAGAGAAAAATAAAAATCCTAATTGTTCTAAAAAGGGACTTTTTTGTCTCCTTTAAGCGTGTTTTCTACTTTACGGTTTTGTAAGAGCATGCTAAACGACAAAGAAATGAAGCAGCTCATCAGTTTGGTCATTAATGTTTAGCATTTTCTTTTTGCAGTCTGTTGCATTTCCTCAGGACCTGACTAAAAGTGATTTGCTGAGTTCCTTGGCTCAGCCTGGGGAATATTTCTTATGGAGTAAAGAGAAAAAGTTACTTAAAATCTATTACTTCAGGCTGCACTGGATGGCTCAAGGGACTGGCAATATGGTATTAAACATTTTATCTAGGTTACCCATTCACATTTACTCAGGTCTGGAGTGACCAAAAGTTACTGTCTCTGATAGTTCACTAGTGGTCTACATGATAGGAAATTACAGTCTTAAACCATTTCAGAGAGATGATTCTATACCCCCCAAACTTAAAAGCACCTTTAGCAATAGCTGCCATAATCAAGGTGCTTTCCAAAAATTAATCTGCCTTAAAATGAACAATGGAATAATGAAGCCATTTTCTGCAAATGCATGTAATCCGGAATCATGATACATCTGATAGAAAGACTTACTGAGTCGATGTAGAAGGTATTGGATCCCACAAAGGTGATAGCATCTTGAAGCTCATAGTTGTGCACCCCATTTTGATAATCCTGGTAGGGTGTCACAGTGAGAGCAAAGGGCCCCACGCTGTGTTTGCTCCAGTTGGTCAGCTTCACCTCCAACGGGATGGGGTCTCCCACTTTGCAATTCACCACGATATCACAGTCGCATAGTTTGCCGTCAACAAGGATATCTGCAAATGAAGAACACAATTCCACATTATGCTGGACTCCTGCTTCAGAAACTTTACTGATCTCAAGAAGAAACTTAACAAGAAAAGGTAACCTCCATGAAACCGACAGCATATGACAAATAACCTTAAGAAAGAAAACCCAACGCTGTAGTGCTGTGTAGAGTAGTGTTGCAGGGAAACAACTTGCAAAAACTAGTTCATGAAGGTCTGGTACCTGTCCACAGCTGTTGAAAGAGCTATGAAAAATCCCAATTACGATCTACACACAAGCACCAAAAGATATTTTTTTAACCTCGTCCCTTGAAGGCCAAAGCCACAGACAACTTCTCATGCTTCTCCTGCAAATCAACAGCATCAGGTGAAGGGAAATACAAACAGGACCCATCAATATAAATGGTAGCTAGATAGATTCAGGGCTTGATGCCCACGTTCACATGTTACAGCCAGAATAAATCCTCCTGTATGGAGGTGACCTTTTGAAGCAGGACAAACACTGCCAGAATTTGCAATGTAATACATATATTAAAGGAAAAAAGGGATTTTAGAATTATACATCAGTACTACAAGCTTGTTCACTCTTTGCACTTTAATTCATTCTGGGATTTCTATTTCTAACTTTCTACTTTTCTTTCCCTTACTGGGATAGCAGAAAATACAAAGCCTCTAAATTGGTTACTGCTGGGACAATGACAGCCAGAGTAATGTGTCCACTAACCTTGCCCATTTGCTTATACAGAACCAAAATGTTTCATTATCAACACACTATGAAATTGCTAGTCCAATTCCCTGCTCTGAAAGGGTTCCCAGTTGTACAGTATTACTCTATTTTTCAGATGAGGGTTATCTCTGATGCACTATTAATACAGAAACATTTCTATTTCACTATGGGTTCATGTTCAGAGATAAGAGGAAGCCCTGGGCACAGGTAAGAAAGCATCCTCTGTGTGAATACCTATTCCCACAATCTCATATGCCCATGAGGCGTTTCGATCACTCCAGCTCCTCCTCAGTCGCTTGCCTTATGGCATACAGCATATTGTTCCTCTCCCAACAGCGTCAGATTTACATTAGTAATATCTGCTCTTCAAGAAAATACACTATTTTTACATTTCAGGGGCTTTCACAGAAAAAAAAAACAAAAACAAAAACAAAAACAAAAACAAACCATTTTACACTAAAGTGATTTTTTTTTTTTTTTACTTATTTTTGTTTTGTTTGTTGCCTTTGTCAAAAACCTATGAAATTATGTATGTTCTTGTGATGCCCTTTCATCTGGAAAACTGAACAAGCCTTAGCATAGCAGCTGGAACAGAAAAAAACACACTAGTACTGAAGAAGAAACAAGTTCAGAAAGGGACATTTATTCCAGAGGTCAGGTCAGCAAAGCTGAGCTACCCAGATGAAAATATCTCCTTGACCAAAGCTGCCCAAATGCAGCAGCAAGTCCCAGGTACAAGTGGCTGGGCAGAGCAAGCACAAAGCAACCCTGCAGTGCTCAAGCTGCAGCTACCCAAACCCCATGACGGTGTCCCAGTTTGAATAGTCCCCATGTCAAAACTTTCCTTTCCAAAGGAGGTGCCCAGTTTTTGACGAGAGCACTGGTGAGGCCACACCTGGAGTTCTGTGTTCAGTGCTGGGCTCCTCAGTACATGAGACACATAGACAGACTTGGAGAGAGTCCAGTGAAGGGCCGTGAAGAGGATTAGAGGACTGGAGCATCTCTCCAACCAGGAAAGGCTGAGAGAGCTGGGACTGTTCAGCCTAGAGAAGACAAGGCTCAAGGGGATCTCATCAATGTATGTAAATATCTGAAGGGAGGGGGCAAAGAAGATGGAGCCAGGCTCTTTCCAGTGGTGCCCAGTGACAGGATCAGAAGTAATGGGCACAAACTGAAACACAGGAGTGCCCTCCGAACATCAGGAAATACTTTTTTTTTTTCTGTAAGGATGACCAAGCACTAGCACAGGTTGCCCACAAAGGCTGTGGAGTCTCCACCCTTTGAGATAGTCAAAAGCTGTCTGGACACGTTCCTTGGCAAGTGGCTCTAGGTGGCCCTGATTGAGCAGGAGGTTGGACCAGGTGACCTGCAGAGGTCCCTGCCAACTTCAACCATTCTGTGATTCTGTTAAAGGAAGCTATAATCACCACTACATTTTAGGAAAGGGATAGACAAGCTGTTTGGCATTGTATTTCTTTTGCAATAGCACACTCTAATGTTATCGGCTCTCCTGCCCAACATGATCAAATTGCTTCTTGCAGAACTGCCCTAAGATTGTGGAGGTGAAGTAGTGGTTATAATGGTATCCCATTATCTGGGATTAACTGACCTGAATTTTTCAAAACACAAAAATGTGTGTGTGTGTATAATTTTTATGCTTCCCAGCTTCCTGTCAAAAGAAATGAAGTCTAGTTGCTTCCTTTAAAAGAAATCCATTTATATCAACTCATTACTTTATAATAGTTTGTGTTTTCAAGCTTCTCCCTTCAAGGTAAGTGCTTTCATTAAAAAAAAAAAAAAAATTAAAAATCTTTTTTTTTTTCTGGCTCCTCCAGCCAGCGGGTCTTACAGCTGCACAAACAGTTAGCTCCCCAGACCAGCATGAACCTTCAGAAATACTCAATAAACCAAGTGGATGAATCTTTATTTTCAAGCTGCTCATCAACTTGCCTTTTAGCTTTAAAATTCAATGCTCTGCTGTAGGAATTGTAAATGAACCCTTTGCCCTCTGTCTCCACCTTTGTATCTAATAATAGCTCAGAGCACTGCTTCCTAATATCTTCATGTGAAAATAGAAAATCCAAACAAAAGGGAAGTAATTAAGTCTGGCTCAACCAGATTAATTTTCTTTCATATTCCTAAAAATTCAATTCATTTAAGATTGATTTAAGAATGTGTGTGTGCACACATGCTTGTGTACATACTGAAAGATTATTTCCTTCCCTCCCAGCGCACTCTTCCCTCCTGCAGTACTGAAGCCAAGGATCTCAATGAGATGTCAGATGAGAAAACACACATGGCTGGCATGCAAAATACTATGGAAAGGAGTGTTTAAAAACAGTCCCCTTTCATCAGAGAGAACAGCTTGGTTTGACAGGCAGTTTTATTCCCTTCCTGACACAGAAAACATCTCATGGACCATACGGATTTGCTTTAATATTTTCATCCATGAACAGAGGAAAAGCCATGTGTACAGGGTCCCATTTCTGCAGATTCAGCTCACTCACACAGATGGCATATAAAAGCTGAGACTGCTCACACCACTGCTGTGAGAGTGAATCATTATTGGCTTCAGTATACAGGAGCTCTGAATCAGAAGATACAGTCGCTAGCACAGAAGACAGTGGTGGCCATATCTCCATCCTCCAAAGATACAAGAGAAACAGTGCTTCAGAAAATTGGAAGGACCAAGTTTAATGAAAAGACTATGTATAAAGTACAGAAAAAAGGTGGAAGCATAACCTCTGACTGTCAGGGCAAAAAAAGCACAAAGACCTAGTAATCTCCTTCTAATTAAAAGTTAAATCCTTTTTAAAGCACTTTGATAAGCCAACAGAATGATGCTTTTTATTTCTTTTTCTTTTCCCTCTCTCTCCTTTCCTGCTCATTTACCTACATACAACCACAATGTTGGCATCCTTGCATGCCAACATTACCCTGAAATGCTTGATAGCCATGAAAAAAGAGACACAGTCTCTGCCATGCACCCATGAACAGGCACAGTACCACTCTATTTTATCTCTTGGACCTTCTCTAAGGAAGCAAATGTTGTCAAACACATTTTGGAAGGCAGAGGATGAAGATGATACCAGCCACTGAGAATGGTGATTGGAAAGCCTTGCTTTTTCACTGATGACCTTAGCAAAGCCTTTTAGGATCTCCATGAATTACTCCTTAAGTTGGAAAAATTACTTCAATGCCCAGTTGATAGGTGATGCTTATTGACACCACATGAAGTCTGGAACACCATTATATGAAAATAATACATGATAATTCTTATACTGTCTTTCTTTCAGGATCTTAAAACTCTCCAGAAAAGAAAATGAATGTTACCAACAGGAAGACAACCAATATTCCACAAGAAAAACATCATTAACCATCACCTGCCAGGTGTACTTCTGTCTACATCACCCAAAAGAGCAGCTTGGAAATGAATACCAAACATTATTAACATTTTGTGTTATTTACTCTGCTCATACTAACACAAAGTAACAAAGTAAGTTGTTTTTGATACTTTGTCAAGTTCCCCTGTGAGCACTCGCAACTCATTGGCTCACCTGTATGTCAAGAGTCCTGAGTCATGGCTAATTGCATTTCCACACCCAACTCCCTGTTTGCCACTGTCAAAGTTTAATTTTGGAAAACTGCATACAAATACATGTTTAATCTCAGTGGAAATGCACATTCCAGCAATGTTTATTCTTCTTGCTCAAGTTTGGGTTGATTTTAAAAAACAGGCTGGAAAGGAAGGCAGACTGTTTGCGTTCATCTTTACAGTGAGGGATGCAGAAATTTCCACTGGATATTTGTTTTTAAATTGGATGTTGAATCCCCAGCTGATGCAGATGCACTGGTCCCTGCCATTCACTGCAGCTGAGAATCTGGCTCAAGACTTTGAGTAAACTCCTCACAGAGGGATGGCTTTGCACAAACAAATAGGTCAACAAAACTCAAGGTAAGAGATACCTAAATGAGTAAATACTTCTTACATAAAAGGTAAAAATCTTCAAGCCCAGAAAAGCAAGCTTTGCTTGGCTGTATTGTGATAGGGGAATTTTAGTCAATCAACCATTTTTTTATGCTGTTAGAACTGTTCTAAAACGCTATTTTTACTCATCTTGGTATGTGAACTAGGAGAGCTGTGGTCTGAGGGGAGAGGATCAGTAACAATGCTGACACCTCTAGATAATGTCCATCAGGTACTTTGATGGAGGAAAGCCAAAGATGAAGAGCCCAAGCCAGACTTGCTGCAGTGAAAGTCTCACAGAATGATGCAGTTTTTCTGTGTTCAACAAATCTAAAGTGCTGATTAAAATGTCTGCCCAGGCCAGCTGTACTTCTAATTGTCCTAAAAGAGCAAGGAAAGGGCCAGCCACGTTGTCTGGAACGACTTTTTGTTTTTTTTTTTTTTTTCCTGCCCCCTCCTGCAGAATATTTGTTCAAGATTTTGCGAGGAACATAACAATGTAAAGAGAATTTCTTTTAGTTATTAATTTAGAAATAGGTTGAACAATTCTGTCCATTTCTGGTATTTTCTGCAGATGGAAGAAAGATCAGAATGGAGAAAAAAAACTGTAAACAGGCAAACTTTATGTACAGCACAAGCTGATCCTGCCTGTCTCCAAACAAGCAAGTTCCCTGTCCTCTCCTCTCGTGCTACGTGTAAGGCTAGCAACAGTTTTAGCAGCCTGTTATTTGAGGTTTGGTCGACTGCTTAACAGAGCTGTCTGTTGAGACAAAGGCTCCTTGAATTTTCCTGTGTCTCTCCTCCAGTATATGAACCTAAACACTGTTTCTGTTTCCTCTCTTCCCACTTGTTCTCCTTCATGTAGACCAGTTTCCTCTCATTTTCCAAACTGTTCATGCAAATTATTTACACAGAGAGATACAGCACTGGTTACGTTTGTTTGTCCATTACAAGGTCCTGCAGTATTTTCAGAGCTGAATACATCCATACAAAAGATATTTCTATGAATATAAAAACTGTGTTCCCTCTCACTCGCATCATGAAAACGGTGAACGGTTATTTAATAACACAAGAGCCTCATAGTAGTTTGCATAAAACCTTGTGTATGTGGTTTGGATCTCCTCCTCATACCAAACCTGAGCATTTTAACTTGGAATAACATCCTCATGTTCATTCATTGTTATACTGACACAATACTGAGCCAAATCCATCCCCTGCATAATTTCATTGCAATCAATTGTAACAGAGCACAGATGTATACAGATGTCTGCATTGTAACAAGTTCAAATTACAGGAATATCTCAGCTTGTCAACCACCGCTAGTCCTGTCCTAAAAAGTGCCCTTATACCCAGAGCCTGCTGATCCAAAACCCCTACGGATGTGAAGAGTTCAGCTCCTCTTTGGGTCAAGGCCCTTGGACAGGGATGAATAAAAAATACAGGAAAAGGTATGAACAAACTAGTGCAGGTTCCTGCAAGTACCAACAACCCAGAGACCTTCAGCTAACACAGGGGCACGAACCTGAAAACAAGAAAGTTGGCAGAGGATGGGATGACTGAACATGTATATAGGCTAGTGAAAGAAGCAATTGCTTTCACAAGACCTCTGAGCTGCCTAATTCCTGGCAGACTTCCCATTCCCAAACATTTTACAATTGAATTAAGGACACTTTATTCAATCCAAAAGCAATTAAAAAGAAAAACACATTTAGAATATAGTTCTAGCAACAATAAGCAATTAGTCTTTGATAACTGTGTGTGTCTTTCTATTCAGTCACTCTTTTGCAGTGGCCAGTATGCTGATGACAGATCCCGACTGCTCTGATTATCATTCTTGCAAAATTGTTATGAGTTGGTGTCTGTTCTCAACTCTGTGATGACAATGGACTGAGGATGCTGCAGCATCCCCATAGGACTCGCTTGCAAAAGGATTTTTCAACCTTGTTAATTTACACTGAGTAAGTTTTATTCCTCCAAATAAGTATAATATTTATGTCCAATTTTAATCTCCAAAAATATCCTTGGCAGACACGTGATCAGTGCTACTTGATCTTGGTTGTAAACATTTAGATGTAGTACAATCATCTTCAATTAACTCTAAATACTAGGGTCATGCTAGCCGAAAAGAGAAGCTTTAGCATGACTAGTGCTCTGGGGTTTGACAGCCTCCAGCTTCTACTTAGGATCTTAAACAGCAAACCTGAACGAGCACTAGCCACTTTTAAGAAATGAGTTGTTCAGTATAACATCTCTGGTTTTAGTGGAAGTTATTTTATTTTGCACATGTCTTTTATGATAGACATTTCTCATTCCCTATGAAACTGTTGGCACACGGAAGGCACCTGCTTGTCTCATTTCTCCTCTGGCAGCCAAGATAACCTGTCATTTGGTGACTTGCCCAATTTGCTATCAAAGTGAGAATCACTTCAGAGTTTGTACTGCTTGTGTCCAGTCCTAATCTAAATGCTCAAAGGCAGACCCCTAAAATTTTAAAATTCTCAAAGCTCTGTGTTTTCTAGTGAGCCCAAGCTCCTCTTGACTTATTTTAAAATATTCCATGACATAGCCTCAGCTTGCTTAATAGTCTAATTTCTGAATGTGGGCCAACCCCTTTTTATCTATTCATCACAAGCAGGTTTGCAGAAGACTTCTTTTCATTATCTGCTACACAGCCAGAAGGTCAGGCTGGCATACAGTGTATGCCTGTGTTTTGAAATTTCACAATCCCAGGATTTGCATGTTATTTTAGGTTATTGAAAACTTTATTTCTATAGCTTGTCTGCAGCAGGACTACTTTCAGAGCATTCTTACCCTGCCTTGTGGAAAAAAAAAAAAAAAAAAAAAAAAAAAAGGAAAGAAAGAAAAAAAAAGCCGTATATTATATTTAAACAAAACTAATCCATACTAGGATGTATCATATAACACTGCTTTTTGTATACAGGCAGCTTTGTGCAAAATCGCTGCAGGTCATAAATAACATGGCTTAACCTACGGCTTAGTGAAAGAAAATCACCTTATTCCTCACTGGTTGCATAATGAGACTTGAAATTTTCTCCTTTCTGCCATTCTGCAATGATGGATGTGAGACAAACTTCTCCCTCTGCAGAGGAGATTTTTAAAGGTCTCACGCAAACTCTGAGAGTTTGTTACTTGTGGCTGAAAAGTTAATGGTATAAAAGGAGTCTATCCCTCATGTGCTGGTTTGGGACTCTGATCTCAAAGCAGCCTAGACACTACACAGATTACAGACCTCCAGGGAGTGTTACCTGCTCTAGAAATCAGTGATAAGGATGGTGATTGTGGTACATTCCCTACAGAGACAATAGGGAGCTAGCACATGGTCACAAAAGAAGTAATGCCTCCTTAACAATTCTGTGCATGCAAAGTCAAATATGTGGATTTCACCACACAATCTACTTACCTAAACTCTCACTGAATATGGCAGTATGGAAGTGGAAACTATTTTTCTGGAATTTCTACTGTTTCAAGCGGAAACAGTATTGTCTTCATTATCCATTCAATGAGCACATGGTGCTCTGGAGTCTTAGATAAGGGGTCATACCTAACAGGTAGCTATTTTTTTAACTGCTACTTAAACTAAGTGTATGTGTAGTATTATTGTCATATTTGAGGCCTGTATGATGAAATCTGCAATGTCCTGTCTGAAGCAGAAGGAACTCAAATGCGGATTAGAAGAGAAGAGATGAGACAGAAGGTATCTCCACACCCAGATGTATAGAGACACAGGGGCAGGATGGTTTAAGAAAGCAAAAAAAGTGATACTGATTATTTAAAGAAAAATGGTGAGTACACGACACATTTCCATGCTTGTCTTAAAAAGGAACCGTGAAATATTGCATGAGATGTCCAGGCCACAAGAATTTTTGTGTCCTTGTAGAGCAGCCAAACCCTGGCACAAGATAATATATAACACCCTATTAACTGGCAGGTAGATGATTTACCACATTTCAGCAACTGTGTAAATATAAGCTCCAGGACACTGAGCCTCACGGGCCTCCTTTAGCCCAACCATGATCGAAACGCAATGAGCTGAGCTAAATGAGAGATATTAAACAGCTCCAGGTACAAACGCTGTATCACAACACTTTATGTACAGGGAAGGTGTGACATGTGGTTACTAGACTACATGTGGCTAATGTCTAATGAACAGAGTTGCTCAAAAGCAGAGGTGCACATTAATATGGACATATTCCTAATGAAGTTTCTTTGAATCTCAGTCACAGCATATTTCAGTTTAATGACTCTAAATTGTTTTATTTACCAGTGGATTGAGTTAAATTTTTACTATTTTCCCTATGTATGGTTAATCCGTTCGGCCAATTTTGCATTAAGACATGAGACAGTAATCCAGGTAGATGTGACTTGGAAACTATTGAGTTCTACTGTGGTGCTAAAACTTCTTTATTCTGATTGCATCCTTCTTCTACATCACGACCTGTCTCAAAATCCAATTTGAATCCACAAAAGAACTTCACTAATAGATATATGTAAATGGAAGTTTTCAGTCATCATCTGTGACACAAATCCATATTCTTCCTTGTTAGATAGGATAGGAACAATCAACAATCAAAATTACTGAAAATAAGGAATTTTTAAGCCTACAGTCACCAACCCAAACAACTTTTGGCCTCTCTCTGAGATTTTTCTGTTAATAATTTACTACTTGCTAAAACTGAACATGCTCAAAACCTAGCTCCTGAATTTTTCATGAAGTTCTTTCCTTTCCATGCCTGTCTTAATTTCAGAAATAAAATCAGACTCTTTCCTGCCAATCTTGGCTTTCTCTTTGACTTGATCTACTCTCATGACTCACACCTCCAGTCTGTGATTAAATCCTGATGCCACTCTCTACAAAACTTCTTCAAATTTGACCTTTACGCTCTGCCTACACCGCCAAACCCTTGTCTAAGATCTAATTGGATTATAATTCTTGACAATTAATATCTCTCTTTCTCTGCTTTTGACACCTCCAAACTAGTTCCTTCCTATGCTGTTGAAGACCTTGCTTCAAAGATCGTCCTGTAGGTCTATAACCCGGTTATGTACACATGGCACCTCACACAGACATCATTCCCCCCTTGTCTACTTTCTAGATATATCAGTAGAGCTCAGTCCAGGCTAAATCCCCAGATACTGACCCAACTTTTCCTGTGCAAGCTGAAACGTGTTGCTGAGGTCACACAGAATTACTTGCAGAAAACTGCTGATTGCTACAGAGGTAGCAAGTTGTGCTCACTGCTACCAATGGACTGCAACTTGTGTTCAGAACTACTTTTCTCCTATTACACTGTTACACTATTTTCCCTATTCCTCTTCCCTGCTAACCTTCTTTTTTTTCTTCATATAACATATATACTTCTATAGCATATATATAAAATACATATATATACACACATAAATATGTATATATAGAATATATATAATACTAGACTATAAGATCTTAGGGACAATAATACTCATGTTCCTAAGATCTTAGGAGAACAATTTGTATGGCACCTAGAACTACACAGACTTATTTTCCTGCAATGTCCAACCAGCGCTCCTAGAGAATTAGAAACAATAAAAGAAATAACCTTAAATAAATTAAAACTACCTGTATCTGTAGATCTCAAATCTCAAAGCTATCTGGTGAAGGCAAGGAAGGTAGCACTGTACCAGTTTTCCAAATGGGGACACAGACATTCTAGGAAGGAGTTAACCTGTCCTACGAAGAGCAGTCAGATGATTTCATTGGGCAGAAATGAATGCATAAGCTACCCAATAGAATTGGGAGGGAAAGAAGACATCCAGAAGATAGAGAAAAGCATCTTAATAATAATCTTTCAAAATCTTTATGCTGGCTCATCGAGATACCAACTCCTTACAGGAATAAGTCTTACACTAAACTGAAGTTAAAACCTGAGAATTTATATGATAGGCAGAAAGGGAGAGACATGATAAAAGGAAATCCAACCATAAATAAAAGTAAACTGAAATAAAAATAATGCTATTTAAAGGAGAGTTACTTGATAAAAGAGTTAAAGAGCCGAGAAATCCTTTCTTTCCCATCACTGCATTTTGAAGGAATAGAGACCTCAGATATCAGCACAGTGTAGAGAGGATAAAAACTTTGTGTTTAAATAAAACTACAAATTAAATGTTGGAGGGAGAGAAGAAAAGAAACACCGAGTTCAGCTAGAGACAGTAAAAAATTTAATCCTCTCTGTATCCAAGGCTGCAAGCCATGCCTTGGGCTTCACCTGTGAAGTGCTGCAAAGCATTCCTGCAAACCCCTTTCCTTTTAATTGGCCATTCGGGTGGCAAAACCCTTCCTCACTCAAACCCTGCAACCATGCTCCAGCTTGCCAAGCCGTTGGAAAAATGATCAATGAGCAGGTGTCAAATTCTGTCCTTTTATCTTCGGCTTTTAGAAGACAGATACAATTATGTGCAAATCAGCATAGTGCAGCAGCTGATTAAGTCTCTTTTCTAAGAATTATTTGCACAGGGGTCTGTGCGCAGAGCGGCCAGAGCTATCAGTTCATCTACAGAAACAGTATTGTGTCTGCTCTACCTTCTAGGGACCCACAGATGCACAAGCAGAGAAGAGACATTATTAACTCCTCAGCCTCCACGGCAGGCAAAGCAACACCGCATCATCTGACAAGCTCTCACTGGTGCAATCTTTCAATGGTTTATGTGTTTTGAGATTACATGTGTCTGTTTGACACACATCAGTGGAATGCCTAACAAATGAAGAGAGGTTGTAAAGCATAGGAAGTTCACAAAGTTGACAAAATTGAAGACAGAAGTCCTAAAAATTCAATGTGTAGAAAGGCTATAAGGCTTCCTTGTACTTCTGAAGTCATCTATCGTTTTGTGGATTTACATGTGAAGTGATACTGACTGCATCTTGCTTCCTCCTAGAAAGCATGAACAAAAAATCCTCCCAAACCCTATCACTTGCAGGGACCGGATTTTTAGTTTTATAAAAATCCATGGATTTACATTACTTAGGGATCTGGCAGAAGGCATTTCATGGAGTTTTTATTCAGTGGTGCAGGCAAATAGAGTTGGATTTTTTTTTTTTTATATTAAAAAAAAAAAAAAAAAGGAAGCAAAGGAGAAAATAGCTTTTGCTGTTTTGAACTGTTCTAAGAAATGAAGCTATCCATTTCAGATGAAAAGGCAATTCCCCTTGCAGTCTCAATACAGAGATTGAGGGTGCATGTCAAGAGGTCCTGGTTGCCACCCCAGTACCAGAAACAGTTCTGCCAAAGCAATACCCCTGGGAGGGCAGTATTAAAAAATGTCTCCTGATGCCATCTACATAATTACTGCTGTCTGGATGAGCATAGCGTCCAAATGTGGCTATGGGATATGCTCCTTGGTGCTAATTTATCACCCTTACATGCAAACTAAGAGAGGTTTTATATGTATCCTCATTATGTAAAACAGGAGAGGAGAGAGGATCATTTTGTCTTGATCCTCTCTAAATTCCTAAAGAATTAAAAGTTTTCAGTGCAAGGGAACTTTTTTCCTGAAATTTTCAGGTGTCTAGCAAGAGTTTGAGCTATACTTTTCCATAAATATTTGTAAAGTAAAACAGTGAAGAAAAGCTTATGAGTTGGTTGGAAAGTATATAAAGCAAACAGTGACATATAATGGAAACTGTTTCCAAGAGCATTTGCAATTCGAGCAAGTACAGGGCATTGGGAGTTAACCACTCTATTATGTGGTTTGTTTTTTCCAGCATTAATTTGTGAAAAAGTCTATCTTTCACGCACTTGCAATCTAAACAAAAGAACAAATTAAAAGAACTAAGCACACAAACCATGCTGGGCAATAGAGCATCACAGCCAAACGCTGCCAGTAATCTATATTCACATTGTATTACATGAACTGACCCAGAATTAACTATGGCTGCCCTCTCCTGGAAAACTCTCTAAAACAAATGAAGTTCTATCTCATCCATTTCCGTTAATGGCATTAGCATGCTTAGTGGCAAGACCACAGGAGAACATCACAACTGGATAAACAGCTATGAGGAAGTAGTAACAAGTGACAATAGAATTGAACTATTTTTCCATAAAGGTCCTGAATAGATATTATAGTTCCCCTTGAAAGCCAGGGTATACAACTGCGCTCACTCAGAGAATATAAACTATGTGGCTCCTGGTTTAAGGTTTCAGAATGGATGCCAAATATCAGGATGGTAGTATGAAGAAAACAACTTGCAATCACTTCCTACAAGATCTTCACATTCAGAGACCTGACTGTGAGCTTTAAGAAACTTCAGTTGGGAATCTTAGCTCCCTTGAGGTTCACTGATCGAACACTTGCAACATGAGCCCATGTGCTCCAAGAGGGGACTGACTCAGTGCTGGCACCAGACTTGGCAGACCGTAATGCAAGAGCCTGCTGGTATGTGTTTGAGTGGATGCAGAGAGCTCTTACTTCACTCTTCAAATAAAGATGGTATTCCCAGATGATCTGAGAACAAAGGAGGATGGGGCAAGGAGAAGGTAGCCACTTGCACTGCCTGTGTGGGGAGAAGCAGAGCACATCCAGCCTGAGCTGGCACAGCTGATTCAAAGATATGCTTTCAAGGAAGGGAAAAGGTGCATCCAATCTTCATAGATGTTAGTATGAGTCAACAAAATGTCATGACCTCTAGTCTCAGATGTTATTGGTCTAATATAATATCAGTGCAGGTGGCTTCAGCCTTCTGTCCATAGTGATTTAATCACCTCTTAGTACACCATTCATAGGCCTTTTGTCTGAAGACATTTCTTGCTTGAGCTCACCGTCCTAGTTTCAGTGGGGATAAAGCTAATTTCCCTTCTTTCTAGTTAGAATAGTGCTTCGTTTTGGATTCAGTATGGGATTCCGCATGAGAAGAATGTTAATAACACACTGATGTTTTTAGCTGTAGCTAAGAAATCAAGGAGTTCCCAACTTCCCATGTTCTGCTAGTGTACAGGTATATGGGAAGCTAGGAGGGAATACAGCCAGAGCAACAGACCCAAATTAGCCAACGAAATATGTGATAACCTATAACGTCATTATCAGTATATAGATGAGGGTTAGCTAGGGACCTCTGGCTCTTCCAGGATTGTGGTTTGGGGATTTTTCCCTCCTCTGGGATTGCTAGCCAGGAATGGGCTGGGCATCAGTCAGCAGGTGGTGAGCAATAGTATTGTGCATCACTTGTTTGTATATTATTACTAATATTACTATTATCATGATTATTTCAATTTTTATTTAATTTCAATTATTAAATTGTTTTTATCTCAACCTGCGAGTCTCCTTACCTTTACCTCTCCAATTCTCTTCCTCATCCCTCAGTGGGGGAGGGTGAGCGAGCAGCTGCGTGGTGTTTGCCAGCTGGGTTTAAACCTCAACACCCACTCAATGAGAATCTATTAAAATCCTGTCTTGAGAAATGACAGAAAGCATAAGATGGTAATTTGGGAAGATCACTGGCCAAATCCAAGTTATTACTTCTTCCATAAAGGTATCATTGAGTCATATCTAGTGATATGAGCACGTAGTTACACGCTAATATTGTAGAAACTTTATGAGATTTCATGAGATTTAGATATCAAATTGATCAATAGAGCATCCCTGGTCAAAACAAATTAAACAAAAATCAGAGGTGAAAAATTACTCACCTACATGAGAGGTTTGACTTTGAAAGAGTTCTAAAAATAACATCAATCTTAAACATCTGAGTAGGATATTCTGTTAAAGTGAAGCATCTCATTCCAAACTATGAAAAACATTCAAAATCTATAAAGTTAAGTTCAAGCATTTTAGAAGCTCAGTAGTAAATATCCACAGATGTAGAACCCTACTATCTTCACCATTTTACTCTCTCTCCACATTGTTCCTGTCCATTTCTTTATGTCTCTTGCATTTCCTTCTGACAGCACCTACAGCATACCAGGCACTGTATGAAAACAGGCAAAATCTCTGTCCTTGAATAGTCACTTTGTCAAGTAATGGCCAATGAAACCTCCATGTATGCAGAGCCCTTTCAGATGCCACATTCAACTTGCCTCAATGAAAAGTAGCTGTAATAGAAAGCAGATGCTCCACAAGGAGTTTGCCAGCTGTTGAAGTGATATGCAGATGTTGAGCACACTGAACTCCAAACACTCAACCTTTCAGCATAAAGGAAACTCACTCCCAGTCTTAAAAGTGCTGAACCAAGATCTTTGCTACTGTAAAATGTAATCAGGTAACACCACTCTTAGGTTTCTTACACAAGTACAGAAGCAAAAAACCCACAAAACAAAATACTGAAAAATTATAGAAAAATAGTGGAGGGCTGTCTTTGACAGGGAAGATCAATTCCAGCTGTCTTTAATGACCTGAATCACGCAAAACCCAACTGTAGCACCCATCCTCTTGCTTTTTGCATTTTATTTGTAGCTAGGCTTCATTTTTACATTCCAGAACTTGGCAGCTTCAAGTAAAAAATGCTTTGTAAGAGCAGAAGTCCATTTCCTCTGACACTTTTCTTTGAGATCTAATGTAAATGAATATCACTATCTTCTCTCTAAAAAGTAGGATAAAAAACCTACTAAAATTGTTAATTACATGAAAATCAGGGAAGCTTGACCTACTCTTTCTTAATTTAAGTATTTGTCTAAGAAAAGAAACCAGTATCTGCCACCATGTGCCAACACTTATTAACAACAATCTGAAAATCTGCTTCCTAAAGTGGGACATTAGCTGGAATTGAATATTCCCTCACATCATAGAACAACTACCAGTAAAGACCAACAGGAGATCTATTGCCACTTAAATGTTTTATTTATTTTTTAACATCTCAAAGTCATTCAGCAGAATGGACTGCTGTCTTACCATCCCAAAGCACCTCATTAAATGAGTTAATCAAGTATATTCTGCTAATGAGAAAACTTGATTTAAAAAGTTCAGAGAAGTGAGAATGAGGTAAAATTTCAACAAAGCAGTCAACCTCTTCCCAACCTAGGAACATGTCTATGGTTCATAAAACGTAAGATATAGTTTGGTTAACAAAATATAAACTGTAGTTATGTCTTCTGTGAGCAAACAGTAGTTAACCTGGTCAAAAAATCATGGGGATACTTTCTGATAGGGATCCATGGGGATAATTCTTGTCCTGCCTACAGTTTGATGGTCTAGAAATGAAGGGTCTTCCAGTTTTAAGACACATACAATACTGCAATTAATATACATGACTATACACCCTGTATGGCTTTGGCATTTGGGCCTCTTGCATTTATTTAAATTTGGTATTAGGGCCTTACTGAGATCATGATATGTATAATTATCCATCTACACATCCACTAGGTCTATACACTCATTCCAAGTATCAAGTTCATAGTTAAGATGATAGCTAATTGATTAACTATTATTTGCTAGTAGCTATCTTTACATACAACTACATGATATGCTTTGCACAATGTCAGCTTCCTTTGCTCACTGACCCAGCCATTTGAGAGTCACTGTGGCATATAAAATCTTGGGCATTTTCATACATCCCTTGTCTATCCCTGTCCACAGCTCAGTAAGTATAGAATTTTCTTCCAAATTATGCCTGTTCAGAAGGACTCCATCCTGTGCCAGTAACATCTTTTCATTGTCTAAAAGTACAAGGTCTAGTTATATCTAGAATATTTCTATGTGACACTGAGATGGAAAAAAAGCTACATTTACTCCGTCAGCCTTTTCCCTGCAAATGCAGGAGTATTTCACATGCATATTTTCTCATGCATTGTGAATCCATGGAATCACAATAATTCCAACAATAAAAATATTTGAAATAAATCATGGCAAAATCATTCTGGAAAATCCATCTGAAGTTAGCATGAGGTTAATTTTCTTGCAGTCCGCTGCATTATTTACACAGATCTTTGTTCTGTGATCTGATTTGCCTGTTAATAACACTGAGCAACAATTTACCTTACCTAGACTTATCATCCTATCAAAACAGTCCTAAATACTTGAATCCTGTATGAGAATATGCACTGTCTGGGACTGGGGACTCTAACAATCTCTTGGATCATTTGCAGGAATGACCCTTTATTGCTTAGCCATAGTGTGAATTGCCATCAAAGCTAGGAAACACCATTTCCCTGACTGCCCACTCTCTGAGGCCTGGGTAGAATAAAAATATGACACAGAATTTATTGAGAGTCCTGGAAAACCACCTGCCATCTTTGGCTTTGACAGCTGAGCAATTTGTGCTGGGCAGTCCTATGAATGGCCTTTCTGTTGAGATTGCCAAGGGAGAACAGTACAGCTGTTAATTAATAAAATAGATCAACTTTATCTGAAGGTTGTTTATACTAATAAGCAGAGTCGCTATTATGATCATTGCTTTTCAAGTTACTGTACTGCCCTGCAGAAAGAGACCTGTAGCATTGAACGTAACTGTGATTATATGAAATGAGTCCTAATACTTTTGAAATGGTTATTATTCAAAAAGATCACTCAAGTTAGGGGGAGACAAAAATTCCTTTCTTCTCCAAAGACTAAACATTTCTTTACTTGTCTGATTGGTTTCTCTTGTATTTCTCCCCTTTATATTCACTACATCACTGTCACAGGTCTGTTAAATTGGCAGCACCTGAACAAATGCCTCAGAAATGGTTCCCACTTAAAGCTGGTATCTCATATCTAACATAGCAAAAATCAGTGACCACTACACATTAGACACATAACAGGCTCAAAGGAAAAGACTCCAGCGAGCTTAATCAAACTGGCTTTATTTCCTGAGCCATCTTTCTGGTCATATTAAAATTTCTTTGGAACCTGCCCGTGAATGCCTATTCTCCACTGCAAAAAAAAAGTGGCTACTTCTGCTGGTCCTTAGAGCTGTGCCCCCATCTCCAACCATGACCACAGCCTTGTTCTTCCTCATACTCTGCCCTGTCACCAAGGTTGGTCTCAAACGCTTTTTCCTCTCCAGCCTTCTCCCAAAATGCCAGTTATACATGTGATGGCCTCTTTACATGAGACCACTATGTAGCAATGTGACCTTACTTCCCACAGCACTTCCAGCACACCACTTTTGGGGTCACTACTAGAAGATAATGGCTTGGGAGGTGACCAGAAGAATTGACCACTATTTCTTTTTCTGGACATTGCATACACTTTCATAGCAAAGTCTTCCCAGACCTTCTCTCCCCAGGCTAGCAGACTGAGTGTGTTCCTCACTTGTTGCACCTGCCTCAATTTACTTGGGCAGCAGAGATCTCTGCTGTATACACATGTAGTGCTGACAGTCACAGGTGCTCAGATCCCACTAAATCCAGGTGCTACTGCATTACACTTTCATCTTCATAATATAATTCCCACAGAATCACTCAGCACTTCAGAAAGGTACATTTCTCATTTTAACTATCAAAATTTACTTATATTATTGGTGCCATCATAGCCATTCAAGGAAGAGCTCTCTTACTCTGCATTCTGCACTTTTTGTCTCAAAAACTGTATTAGCAATGAAAATTAGTCATCTTATTAGTTCTTTGGGTAGCAAGGCAGAGAACAGTCATAGCACTCCTCTCCTCAGCAAGTAGAGATAGAGAAAAATCAGAGCTCTGGTGGCTTCTTGGCTCCATTGGAAAAGGCTACAGATGTCTTTTGCAGTAGAGCTTTGTCAAGTAATCCTATACATAAATACAGCATCCTTTCTTCTCCATAAATTCTTTCTAGTCTCACTGAAGGAGCTGGATAAAGCAAAGGAGGAGAAATAGCTAAAATTTAGATTGAAAAGAGAGGGAATCTCCAACTGTAAGTCCACGTATAATAACTCTTCTATTTTGTCCAGTCTAGTTGTACCTTCAAAATGATGAGACTTTCACCATATTCTGTAGGAAATACCTCCACAGTTCAATAGATCTTACTGTCAAGGATCCTTACATCTCAGTCTAAATGTTCCCATCTTCATTTTATTCCATTACTCTTATTTATAGCCTATATTCTAGCCTCAAAATAATTCCACTCCCACATGGTGTTGGTATCCTTCTAATATTTCTAGATTTCACTATCCTCTGGCATAGGAAGACATTAGAAAAATATAGTAAAATAAATTAAAATTGTCAGAAAAAACAGTGAATGCCAGATAATTTAAAAATAAATACAATTAGAGCAGTTAAAAATGGAGAAGGCCTATTAGATTACTGAATGCGTCCCTGAATACAGAATGTCTTAAATTAATCTGATATTAAATGTGATCTAAGCCAAAAGGTCAAGAACATTCTTGTGTATCTTCTTTAATTTAGAATTTCTTGGCCTTTATACAATACGTCTCAAAATGCTAACATAGCAGCACCTGAAGGTGTGTTAATTTATTTCTCAAAAATCAAGTTAATTTCTTTTTTTTTTAAGAAAATTATGTGCTTCATTTTACAACAAACATTCCCAATGTGAAGATCTTGGGCAGGGCTCAACTAAAATTACCTGTCAAGCCTGTGCCTTCTTCAAACCGAGTGCAAAGGGAAATATTGCTGTGTCTGTCTGCAGTCAGGTAGAACTGCTTCAGCCAACCTCAGTTGAGCTGCAGTTTCAACAAACACACATGGGAATGCAGTACTGGAAGAATATTTGATTGTGTTTGTTTACCAACAGTGTTGATGCCAAGCAGCTTTGCCTGGCAAAAAAAAAAAAAAAAAAAAAAGATTAAATTTGATTTTTAATAATACCACAACTCTGATAGGAACTGTGTTACAAGAAATACCATTACAGGATATCAGAAGACAGATGGTCTAAATGAAACCAATACATCAAAATCTCAAATCTGTAAGTCTCGTGAAAGTTATTTTAAAGGGAACATAAACTTAAATGCATACTGCAAAAGTCAGATCATGTAGCATGACTGTGATCACCAGTGGCCCCGTTTCAGTTAGGTGATTTTTTAGTTTCCTTTGTGGTTATACCTGAATTACCTCAAGATACATGTAATTTAATTTTTTCAACATAGGATGCTCAAGGAGGAACAGTAAAGTTGTTCCTAAACTTTTCCAACTAATAAACTACAGAAGTGTCTAATGGGCTTCAGTCTGTTACAGTCTATATTTACTTTTATACATTTGTCTTAAGGACTGAAGAGTTGCTTTCAAAATACCAGACATCTCAGTCTAGAATGAACTCTGTTTCTTTGAATGACCTTGATTCACAAATCTAGATTCAAGAAAGCATTTTCTTGTAACAAAACTCTCCATTGTTAGGTCAATTAAAAATAGATTTAAGAGCAAATAAGGTACCTTAGCAACATAAACAAAGCAGGAAAAACCACAGTCATTGCTAACCACTGGGGGAAAACCAAAGTGACTTGTCTCTTTGCTAAATTACCTTGCTTTATTCTATTACCAGCCTCTTCAGGCCTGTGACATGAGAGACATTTGCTGACACGTGTATATGATTTCAGTAAGAATGCTCTAATTCCGCTCACAAGGCACAGAGGAAGCAAGGCTGACTTCAGGTCTTCCTATTTGCCTTGTTCCTGGAAAACTTGAGGCATGATGGGCTTCTAGTGCGGAGGTGGACCTTCTTTCCTCCCTTTTGTATAAGCAGCACATAAAAGACATTTCAGTTTCATTTTTAAATATTCAAAATGTGTAATGTAATGACTTCACCTGTCCTGAAAGATTAGAGGACATCCCACACCTAAACCACAATATAGTATTGACAGTCTAAGAGAAAATATCATTATGTTTTACTTTGTGCTTCTTCAGCACCTGATTTAAGATGGTCATTGTTTTGGTTTTAAGACACCATGAACAGCAAGCACTTGAATAACAATACTCTGTTTTTTAAAGAAAAACTGATGTCCACAGCAACAATTCTGACAGCTTTCACTTGGAGATTGCAATGAAATAGCTCTGATAGATTCTGAATAAAGAAAAATCCCTTTATTCATGATGATGAAAGACTACAGTGTCCAGAATATCTTCTAAAAAAAATAAAAGTTCTTTTCAAGATATGCTCGATAGACTGTAGTTGGAAGCATATGCCCCAAACATGAATTCAGATGCTTACCAGTCTTTGGAAAGTCAAAGGGATCAATTCAGATTTTCTGAATTTTAATGCAGGGCCAATTATTTTTGCAACCAACCCTTAAAACAGGTCTGACTGGCATAATTTTGATATCAATTCCAACACTTTTGATTCTGATTTTACAAAGAGCATCCTCAGTCATGGGCTAAGCTTAAAAAGCTGCATTCACTTCGCCACACACTGCAGGAAAACATCCTTTTTTTTTTTTTTTTTTTGGTCACTACAGGTTAAGTGATTGTTACTTTCATATCAAAGTGAGAGCTTAAAAGTCTCAAATATGTATATGATCTTACAGACTCTAGGGAGCATCTAAGTGGCAAAACCAGTTTGGAATGGCAGAGAGACAACAAAACAGTGGGAAGAATCCAGCCACAAGTCTGTTTTATGACAATGTATTTTAGAATCTTACAAATATTTATTTTCTCTTCTGCTGGACAGCCACGTTGAACTAGGTTTTATATTTTTTTAATTATTTATGCAAATTCTAACTGGAGAAAGGGAAAAAAAAAAAACTGCTAATATGGAGAAGCTCTGTCATCCTCTAGACTGCAGTGGTTTCTGTCTGTGACATGATTCTTGAAATTGTAGCATGTTTCTTGAATTTGTTCCTAATCTTTCTTAAAAGAGAAAGATGACTGAATCACATTGTCAACAGACCAAAGCAAAAATGGGTTGATGATACATATACATATCTATTCTTTGTGCAGCATGCAACAGCTTTCCTCCATTATTATATCGCATACATAGCATCAGCAAGGTGAAATTTTGGTGAACAGAAGTAATGCACTAAACCCTGGAAATGACATCACCTGCTGGACAGAGAAAAGGTTACTTTGCTTCGGTGTCGTTCAGTAGCATTTTGTATCATTAAATGTTAGACCACAAGGACTGACAGGAGAGAAGCAGATGGTTCATGCCTTTCTATCTTTTTGTCTGTTTTACAGGGGATGGTTGCATTTTCAGCCTCCTCCTTAGCAAAATAACTAGCTGTGTTCTGCCTGTCTGTGGCTCAGGCTTCAGAGTAATTTTTAGATTTTACATGAAGGCACTTACACTAAATAGCTCATCAAATGAAGGGTTTAATAACTAGAATGAACAGGCTATCTAACTATCACTCCAGACTTAGAAGGCCAGCCTTTGTATTTTTATCATCATAGCAGAAAACTATAAACTGATATACTTATTCATAAACACAGTTATTAACATAAAACTAAATTATCTTCTTTTCCTAAATAACCTGTGGTTTCCTTTTCTCCAGCATTTTACCTGCACAACATAAACACCACCACATACTTCATGGTCATGTTTTAAGTGATACTTTCCATATTTTACCCCTTCTTTTAAGGATTAAATTCATTTCTAGCTCTGTAGAGTTCAAAGCTCAATAAAAGTCACAAGCCAAGCTGCATGGGTTCTGACCATCACGCAATAGGGAGAGCTCACAGAAACTTCATGCTGCAAAAAGGTGCCCTTTTTCCCCAAAAATGCCTGGGCACAGTGTTGCTATGGGTCTTACATGGAAGTCATGAATCCAAGAAGTTGATCAGATGAAATTTTTTTTCAAGAAAATACAGCTAAAAGCACAATTTTCAAGGGAAACATGGAGTTGAGGGCTGGTATTAGATCTTCATCGTACCTCAAGTTCAAGCTGGATAAAGCAAGCTTCACCCTCCCTCCCAATCTGCCTTGTAATGATGCTTGCACAGTGCAGAGAACTACTGAATCCTGCTCCAGCAGCCAGTGTGCTGAAATGACACAGGAAACGCACAGCAGCAGCCAAAAGGAGGACCAGATCACAGCCCCCACCAGGTGCCCTGTGGGTTTATTTCTGGATAAGCATCCCGTTCCTGTCTCCAGATGTATGTCCTGTTTCTATCCAGTAAACAAAAAGGTGGAAGGGAGGTGTTCTTAACATAAATAGAAGGGCAAAGCAAATATTCCGCCCCTGTCTCAATGTTAGATAAAGAGCAAGTTTCCCATTTCTCCCATCACTTCTGACATTTGCCATGAAAATTAATCCTGTCGGTGGAACATCCTCACTGTTAGTGCTCTCAAATGCTGACCACCCTGTTTTGACTAATAAAAATGAAAGCAAGCAACACACTGAATGTACCCAGGAATTCTGTATTGCTCACAAACTCCCCCAAATTAACATCTCATCTACAGTGTAATGATCTGTAATTTTACAGCGCTCTAGCAGGAAAATAAGGCACTATTTAGAACATTTTGTAAAGTTATTTCGCATCAAAATAACGGTACATTTGCAAATGGGTTTTCAATCCCTAGGTAAGTTTTATCCATTTGTCCCCAAAACCTATCTAAGTCTTCAATTTTTTCAGCTGATCCTCACCTATACAGAAGGATTTTAGTTCCAGTTTCCTATTTGCAAAATAAGACTGTGATGAGATACACCATGGCATATTTAAAGAAAAGGGGGGGAAATTATTCCATTACTTTACTTCTCCAGTTAAGCATTTTTGCTCTTTCTCTTTAAATACTACAATCCCCAACCCCCTGCTGTGCTTCAAGAGCTGCAGAGAGAAACTTGGGTTGCACAAGCACGGGCTGTACAACTCAATTACCGAGATCTGAAGGAAACTTGCATCCTCGGACAGCATCTCTGAGGTTTCACCGTGAACACTGCCTGATCTAATTAGGAAACACTCAGCATCTTTGTGGCAATTACTAAAGAAAATAATTATGACATGACCACTGTCTTCTTTCAGATGGAAAAGCAGCAGAAAATGACAGGAAACAGAAGTCAGACGAGAGTTAATAAAACAGCCTTTGGCTAGAGAGGAGAGAAACGCCGATTCCAGGAGAAGGTACAATTTTCTTGTCTGGAAAACGAGGAATAAGTAGCACATTGCAAGCTAAGGACCATCAGGAAAAGAGTCTGTTTAGTCATAAACGAGCCATAGACTCACCATAATAAAGCAACAGCTTATGCTTGCAGACAACTGCCTATCACAGTTTATTATAGGAAAAGAACCTTTAAAGGGTGCCATGGTACTGTTTGTGGCTGCCCTACTGTTTGCCCTCAAGAGATACTAGGTGACAATGCATTAACAATCTTACAATTATTAATGTTATGAATTAAATTTCTTTCAACAGAGAAACCAATCTGAATCACTGAAAATACTATGAAGTCCCCACAGGAGCTAGTCCAGTGGTTACAACAGGGAACTGGAAAGCGAAACTCTCTTAATTACAGCCTCAACCTTAATCACTGATTCACTGCAAGACTTTAATCATGCGACTTAATTGCCCTGCCTCAGTTTACTGATGTGGATAGTATTAACAAGCAGCTCTGGAGTAATCAAAATATGGCAGACACTTTACAAAACAATAAAGGTGATCAGTATGGCACTTATGCAACACAGAGGTGCGAGTCTTAATTAATGTTTATAAAGTGCCTGAAGAACTTGAGAGAGCTGGCACCAAGGGAATACAAAGTATCATTACATTTATTTTGCAAAGAGGTATGAATATGTGATTATAATCTTATTACCCACGCAGATTTATATGGAGGCTTTGAGCACAAAAGAAGTTAAACTTTTTGACACCTTCTCTGCAGCACAGGTTCATTATCGGAGCAGTGTATCAATGTTAGGGATTTAATAACTTGTTCTTAAGATCAACTATGAAATCATACCCAAATCTTTACTATCTTCAAGCAATGTATAAGCAAAAACCTGTGTGTGACAAAAGTGTTTTAAGTTAGGATTGTTACGTGGATGTTATAGCATCGCATAATCTGAGTACTTTCAGAGCATTCATTTACTGTAGCAGTTGTAATTTCCCGTGTATTTTGATTATCTTGACATTTTCTAATCATGAGAGTTATAAATTTTAAAATGATATGGCAGGCTTGATAGGCTGCAGATTCACCCCTCAAGTGAAGTTACTTTTTTAATTAAATGTTAAATTGCTTTTTTCTAAAAGGAGAACTGTATTTTGGTTAATTTTTGCCTTTTTAATGCTGCCACAGATTTCTTCTGATAATACAGTGGTCTGAGTGACAGCAGAGATTTTTCTTTTCAATATTCCTGGATAAATATTGACCGAAGATGCCAGTTCTGTCTTTCAGCATTGAGATGAATTAGTTCGGGCACAATTACAGCAGGCTTTTTTAGTAGAGCATCTAGTATGACTCAAAAGTTTCTTAGCTGAGCTTAGAATTTGCATAGCTTTTCTTCCTGAGCAAATCTAGCATTTTCAGGCAATATAATTAGGGGCTGAAATTTGGCTGGGGAAGTACAGTTGCCTGCATGTTAAGCATGATACTTTTTGTGCTCAACTCAGATTCCTGTAAATTATAAGCTTTGTAAAATAATGTATTCTGTATTCATAGTCAAGACTTTTATCCAGACACCCCCTATATTCCCTTTACTGAGTAGTCCCATTTCCAGCACCACAAGGTATGGAAGGTTTCCCTCCTAAATTCCGTGTGCAGCCTATTACCACTGAGAGTGCCATAGGTCAGAACAGCCTGGTTCCTCAGGACTCCCCCAGCTACAGCCAAAGCCATGTGAGAAATTTCAAATTAAGTGAGTTAAACACTCAGGAACGGTATGGTTATAGAAAATCATGGAGATCTTCTTATGTCACTTAATCTGTGGGGGATAAGAACCAAGAGAGGCTTTCACTAACTTTGTTAGTGAGATTTCTTATCTCAGACCTTTGGTCAGACCAGTGCACGTCCACTTAAACCCTTCTTTTCTAGCAGATACTTTTTACTCATAATCAGAAGTCAGAAGGAGCAGTGTAATTTCTAACTCACTGGCTAGCAGCATTACATTCAATGCTGTTAGTTCCGTAAACAAGAAAATGAATAAATTTTTCAATCCAGATTTCCCTGATTCTGAAACTTCAATGTGCAATTTTTGATGGTCTTTTCACTGTCGTGTCCTTTCTTAAACTGCAAAAATAACATTTGCCAGAATAACTCAAGCAATGAGCTCACAAGATCTGTCCAACCCAAGACAAGAAGAATAACTGACACTAACACTTCCAAGTTTTACAAAGGGCAAGTGTACAACACTTTCCAGCTATTATATCTCATCTCTAGTAGTTGTGGACCAATGTAAAAGGCAGCTCTACAACTGCTTTGCTTTCAGACAGATTTATGGCGCAACTGAAAGAAATTAATTAGCATGACCAGACTAGATATCTCCTAACCTTCATTCTCTTTCAGAAACTATTTGACTAGTAATAATGGTCTATCACATGGTTTCCGCTATGAATTTTAACTTTTATTTTAACTTTTGAAGAGAGAAAGCTATTTAGAGAGCATCAAGCATCACTTCTTTACAGGTATCATTTGAATTAATTTCTTTCTCTTTTCATAATTATTTCATTGCTTAATACATAGACATAAAGGATAACAAAAGAAAACATTACTTCATGTCCTGGCAAAGAAACATCCCGATGTGGGACTGCAGGCCTCTGTCCTGGATCCACAACTCATGCACAATTGTGTATAGTACTTCTCTGTTTTGACAGATGCAATCTGAAGATGAAAACATTCCAAAACAGAAGGATTTGTAGCTTTTCAAATTATAAATGAGTTTTGGCTTTGAATCCCCTAACATCACAGAGAGGAATGTGACCACTATTAGCCCTAGTAGCACGAAATTAATTTGGATTTGAAGCTCATTTTAACTCTCAGAAAGGTGTATTCTTGTATACTGAAGTCTTATTCTCTCTGCTAAAATGACAACCAAAGAAGGTGCAGATGTCAGATGGATAACCAGGACTGAAATCTTCAGCCATTATTCAGAAGACAACGCTTAACAAATCTGCACTGAATAACAACTGATAGATTAAGCTAAGATTAACACACCGATTTCAAAGCTGAGTCACGCAGGCCCTTTCAGCAAACACATCAGAAATATTCTTCCTTAGCCATCTTTTTCAAGAGATCCCAGGTTTTGTCAGGTTGACCTACAACCCCTCTAGAAAGTCAATGTACTGAGAAGCGTATTATTCCTACCCACCAATATATCTCCCCAAGGATTTTGTCAAAAAAAAAAAAAAAGACGTCACATTGCAAAGTCTTCCTTGTTTGCAGAACTTACTCTTCTGGTATACATTTACAGTGACCAAGCTCTTTGTTTAGATACACACAGAGTTGCTCTCAAAATACAGCTATCTCAGAAAGCAAACAGCAAGGCAGAGAAGGACAACAGATTGTCAATGCTGTCTCTGCAGCAGAGGTGCTCTGAATGAATTCCCTAAAATACTTAACCCACAGATAAAATCTCTGATGGCAACATCATTACCCAAGACCTTCAGAGAGACCAACATGTGATGACCAAATGGTTATAAACACAAGGAGCTCAAAGTCAGATTGCCTTTGAAATAATCAGATCACATTACTCTGTACAGTAATACAAATACAAGGCCTTGGAGAAATAAAAGAAGAAAAGGAATATTTTTCATTATTTTTTGGTAGATGTTATAGCCTCCTAGTAGCAAACCCATATCCCTTAAACTAACTGCAAAGCTTACAGTGCTGAAGCCTCTCAAAGCCACTGCAACTACACATGTTTTATAGCATAGCAGAAATAACCTCCTCATTTTAAATTCTGTAAGAAGGGGAAGGTGGCTTAGAAATACATCCATTTATGTACTCATTTCTATTCTTGGCAATTTAAAAAGCTCTACGCAGTGAAAAGAGGATGGTGGGTAATAGAAGAAATATCCTCTTATACATATGAACAACCAGCAACATAAAGCATAAAAATGTGCATTGGACACCATCTCTATTTTAATTCTTAGGTCTTAATATTACAGCCATAATGCTTCATGCTGACTTTGGATATATGTGGATGTGTCCTCTCCTAAATTTTAAAAGAAGCCTTCAAGATATTTTACTGTGTAATAACAGCAAGGATACATACCCTTCATAGCTTGGTTCTCCAGTCAGACTGAAAAGACTTTAGGAAGTAAGTAAGTATCGTTAGCCCTACTTAATAATGAGAAAAAGGCACTGAGAGGTAAAACAATTTGCTTACAATTATACTACACACCAGATATATAGGTGGGAATAGGATGCCAAAACTCCTCAGCCCTGTCCACAGTGATGCAGATGCTAGCAACAAATTCATTTCCAACACACATAAGCAATAACTGTTTCCAAACTCCACAAAAGCAAAAGAACAACTTTATTTGCAGCTGGCAAAACAATTTTATTCAGTTTTCTGCAGAAGTATGTCACCTTTAGAGGTTTGTTTTCATTTCATTCATAGTTTATTCCCTTTCAGCAGAGCAACCAACAGACTCATCAGTCCTTTGAAGTTGTTTTCTTTTTCCCATACTGGCATGAGCTACACAGACAATTCTTCTCTCTCCTTCGATAGGGAAGGGTGAATTGTAGTAGGGCTGTTTGGCATAGGTTTAGGATATTATTTGCTATGTCTCTGTAAATAGCTGCCGTTCCATAGTGTATCTATTTTTATAGCTAACTTCCAAAGCAATACAGTAATAAATAATAATGGATTTTCTAGGAATCAACAAAGTGGGCACAAGGAAATATAGCCCTGTGCAAAGCAGACTTCATGAAATGAAGCTGACAAGAAGAAAAGAAGAAAGGTGAAATCTTGATGTCAAGGTGAAGAGAAAGAACAAAGAGGGTGCAAGAGTGGAGACCCTGAAATTATCTTGCAAATGAAGGCCAAAGAGTCAGGTACAGAGGGGAAAACAAAGTGGTAAGATTCTGTCAGTGAGAGAGTAGTGGAAGAATGAAAAATAAGCAAGCAAAAAAGAAGACCTTGATGGTCTTTGAATCAGCACTGGCTAGATCTTGCAACTGGAAAACAAGAGGTAGGAGAGTCTGTAGGGATGAGTCACCATTTACACATAAGCAATTTGCACTACATTCAAGAAGAAGAAGAAACAGACCAGGCATGCCATTCAGTGAATAGCTATAGTTTTGCTGCAAAGAGGTAGAATGCTAATGGAACCACCAAAAATGCAGTACACAATTTAACATCACTTCATTGCTAGTGATCCTGAGCCCCACAGGCAGAACACAGGAATAGACCTCCTTCTTTGGTGTCACAGAAGAGAACTGATCCTATTTATCTGTAAGGCAGCTCTCAAGCACTTGGCAACAACTTTTTTATTGCAGATGCTCTGGTCAAGTCTTTGGCCATCTAATCTACCATCCAACATTGGCTGCAGGTAAACTGGGTGAATTCCTGGATCTAAAGGAACTTTTTTTCCAGGGCTATCTTCAGTCCAAAACATGTCTTTCTTCAGGTAAATAAGTTTGCCATGTGACACTGCCTTTCCTTTTGTTGCCATTTCTGATTTAAACAAACAGCTTCTTTTCCTATGGCCCTTGAATGGTCTCTAAACCATTCCTGTAAGTCCTAAACGTACCTGTCCTAAACTATGTTTAATCGCACACAACATATGAATTAGTAGAACTGAGCATTTGGCAAATGACCTATAGAATCACAGAATAGTTTGGGTTAGAAGGGACCTTTAAAGATCTTCTAGATCCAACCTCCCTGCCATGGGCAGGGACACCTTTCAGTAAACCAGGTTGCTCAAATCCCTGTCCAACCTGGCCTTGAACACTTCCAGGGAGGGGGCAGCCACAACTTCTCTGAGCAACCCATCACTCTCACAGTCAAGAATTTCTTCCTCATATCTAACCTAAATCTACTAAAGCCATTACCCCTTGTCCTATCACTACATGCCCTTGTAAAAAGTCCCTCTCCATCTTTCTTGTAGGCCTCCTTTAAGTACTGGAAGGCCGCTATAAGGTCTCCCCAGAGCCTTCTCTTCTCCAGGCTGAACAACCCCAACTCTCTCAGCCTGGCCTCACAGGGGAGGTGCTCCAGCTCTCTGATCATCTTCGTGGCCCTTCCCTGGACTTGCTCCAACAGATCTATGTCCTTCTTATGCTGTGGGCCCCAGAGCTGAGTGCAGTTTTCCAGGTGGGGTCTCTGTATTGAATAGCATTTGTTATTGAAATACACAAAGTCTTTATTGATTTTATGCTGCTCTTTTCAGAAGAGATGTTCATGATCTCCTAAAAGTATTGCTTTAAGAGTAACACCATCTATTCTCTGACTATGATCCTGTGAAATCTTTTCCTTTGTCCAGCTTGAGCTGAAATCCAGATACTTACCATCCAGTATCTATCTGTCTGTTCATCCTCTTTTGGTTTTCCTTCCTCCATCCTGCAAGGACATCACATCATTTCATCTTTACCAACTGTACCAAAATCCTGTGGCCTATTCTGTCTTTGGAAGATATCCAATTCTTTCAGAAAGCAGACTGCAGTGTACTACTAATTGCAGTTAAAAAGAGTAGATAGCTCAAGTAGATGTTATTTATTAATTTGACATTTTTAAACATACACTGAATACCTACAGAGTTTCAACAAAGCTTCAGTGAAGTCTAAACCTGCACTTAGTTTTTTATCCCTGTAATTTTCAGGTCAGCCTTGTGGTTTCTTTTATTGCCAGTAATTAAGCAATTCAAGGTAGATTATTTCACTCATGAAAATTTACATTGCTCTAAGCAAATATGCTCTGAGAAAGCTGTGCCCTAAACCATTCCCACTTGTGTCTTCAAGTAAGCTCCAAGCACATCCCCAGAAGTTAGGTACCTTGTTCCTCACTGCTGTGTGCTGCTTCACTGATGTAAAGGAAAAGAAGGAATGTGGTTACTCACATAGCTGCAGAATCACTGAAGCTGGTAGGGACCTCTGAGAATCACCTAGTCTAACTTCTGCTCAAACCAGGGTCAGCTAGAGGAAGTTGCCCAGGGCCATGTCCAGCCAGATTTGACTAGCCACAAAGATGGAGAGTTCACAGCCTCCCTGGGGAGCCAGTGCCAGTTTTCAGACACCCTCACTGTAAAAAGGTTTTCTTATGTTTAAATGGCATTTCCTGAATTTCCACTCATGCTCATCACCTCTTGTCCTTTCACTGGATACCATTGTGAAGTCCAGCTCTGTTTCTACATCCTCCCATCAGATATTTATACACAGGGATAAAATCCCCTGATCTTTGTCTTCTCTGGGATGGCTTCGTCCCATTGTCTGAAGCAGGCCTCATATACTTCTTCCTGATCTGGTGGCCTGGCAACCCCCCCCCACAGCATCACCTGCATCGGCCTGCTCTCTGAGCACGACCCAGCAGCTCCCAGATGGCTCATCATTGGTCCCACAGCAGGTCTCCATGAATTCCCTCTCCACTCTCATGTAAAGTGCAAAACCTGCTGTGGATCCTCACTGCTCCCCCTTGTTATTCCTACAAAGTTTTTGTCTCACTTGGTCAGGCAGATCCTGTCTCTTTGTAGCCATTTTTGATCCCCAAATAAGATTCTATAGTCATAAAAAAAAGATCCTTGTTGACACCAGCTGTACAAGTAGTTGCTAACCTACAAGGTCAGACCACTCCTTCTCTAGACCTCCACCCTAAAGGAGAAAACTATCTGGGCCACGTGTCCTCAACCATGACCTGTGAAACCATGTAATCATACTTTATATGCTCCAGGTTTCCGTAACCATATCATCGGTGCTCACGGGGAAGCAGGTAATAGTCCAAGGGCTGGACAGACCTAAGCAGTCTGTCTACAACATCCCAGATCCAAGCCACCAGTAAGCAAAAAATACCCCTAGAACAGCAGATCAGGGTGACAGATGGGGACTCCATCCACCCCAGAGAGAGTCTTCCACTACTGTCAGCCTTCCTTCTCAGGCTCAGACGGCTGAGATGCTTCACTGGACAGAGTTCCCAGCCCCACGTCTGCACCCAGAAAACTGAAGCTATGCTGTAGTTGCAGATCTGCAGGTGGAGCAGGAGCTTTCCTCCTGAGGCCAGAAGTCACAAGCTTCTGCCTTTGCTATCATGGAAGTCTTCATTTCTCAACCTGATAAACACAGACTGCCAGCACATCCTTCAGTACAGCTGGTGGTTCAGGCTTTTGTATCTTCATCGTCTTAGAAGAGAACCAGCCAATTTCTTTCTAGACCACTTCTGCACCAGCTACCACATCTGGGAGCTGTGCTTTAAGGCCAGCAGTTATATAGGCTTCTCCACAGAACCTGCTGGAGAAGGGTGCTTGATCTTCGCTAACTAGGAGTCAGCTTGAAAAAAAAAGAAGCTCAAAGGACCTTCTGATCAGAAATAGCTGGCCAAGATCATTAGAAGCTGCTAGAGCCTGTTGGAAGACAGGCCTCCTGTAGCTATCATTTCCCAATTGCAAACAGCATCCTGAAAATCCTTAAAGAGTTCCCAGGAGTCCTCCAACATGCCTAGAAGTTCCCAGGAGATTCAAAGGAAAGCACAGAAACTGCTTGTCTTGTCTGTTGGCTGTCTCTTAGCTGCTCTCACCTCATGAGTTTACTACCATCCTGATGAACACCACAAACCACAGCAGCTTATGTTCAATGCATCCTTTTCTTGTGAAAGTATGGAGAAGAATATAAATTTACATTATAATCAATACACAGGCTACCAACTGGAACTTCTTAGGTTGCAATGAGATAGAGTTGCTAAATCTTAGCCCATCACTGGCCCAAACAGTGTAAACTGAAATTTAATGGGAAATACGGCAAACTTCTACATTTCTTTTATATTATTCAGTTTTCTTGATGCTTTAATATTCCTATGCAACCAACAGCTGTCACAAATCTTTCTGGAAAAAATAAAATGGAAATATACCCACTATTTTTTAAAGGCAATTAGAGAAATAGCAAAACATAGTAAGTTTGCAATTTTGAAATTATTTAAAAGCCAGCTCTGAAATGCACACTTTAAAACATTAAGGGAGCGCTATGGTAGATCAACGAGGCTTTACATAAACTCTGAAAATGAGGTACTGATTTGAAACTGAATTGGAGAGGACAGTAGCTGAACTTCTCATGAAATACATAATGCTGGCAGACAGATTTCTATTCTTTAATGTTGACATAGGGTAAGATACTTCATCATTTGTTTGGAAAGAAAGCGGTTGTTCTTGTAGCAATAGTTATCGCTCTTCAAGGACTACAGGAAAAAATAGAGATCAATGCATTACAGTGCTGTATTTACACATTTTTTCAGGAAGCGCAGTAACATCCCTCTGTCTTCCCATTTATAAAAGAAAAAGTAATTCCAAGGGTACCGGATGCCTACAACTTCTTTTTTCTTGTGGTTGATTTACTCAACATCAGCTTGTTTTTTGAAGAGAAAGCTAAGCAGGAATCTAATCTCAGCCTACCACTACACCAAGATGAGTTGTTAAGATGATGGAGAGAAATGCTTTTCAACCATGGAGAAATGGCCCCAAGCTAGAGGTTCAGATTGGATGTCAGGAAAAGATTCTTTACTCACAGAATAGTGGAGCACTGGAAATGGTTATCTGGGGCAGCTGTATTTGAGACTCAGCCTAGGCAAAGCTGACCTGATGTAGTTTGGTGCTTTGATCAGGAGGATGGACTGAAGACCTGCAGTAGTCCCTTCCAAGGCACATTTCTACCTATGGGCTTGGTGGTGCCTGCAAAGGTTTTTGCCCAGACTGCAGTTTGCTCATTAGTGCCTTTCCCTCATTTAAAATCTCTCTCCTCTCCTCCGGATTTCCCAGATTATCAGGAATTTCATTGTCACTGAGCTCTCCACCTCTTTATCAAAATGAATAAAAAACTGGTGAACAAATTCAAAAGATGTTGGGGGAGAGAGACTGAGTGAGACAGAAAGACAGAAATGCAAACACACTTATTCTCTCTTTCTTTCCAGAAGGGAATGATCACACACTTTTATTTTTTGTTTCGCTCTTACGAAGTTATGCCACAGGACAGATTGTAGGTCCTTAACATAAAGATATGAAGGCACAAACCCACCATTCATATTCCCAACACATGTACGGTCCTACTCTCTAGAACACTCCTTTTCCCAAGGTCCATGATGCCAACTCGGCCAGACATAATCCCAGATGAGGCTGACAACTGCTCTGACCTGGTACTGTAATTCCTGCATTCTGGCTCCTATGTAATATTTATGTCCATGACCCGATTTGCAATTCCAGCTGAGTATATAGGGCAGGACAGAGCGGATGGAACAGCATGTTATGACCTCTGAGTGGCATTTTGCCTCATGTATTGACTGAGTTGAGAAAGTGAGTTACAATGTTAGGCTCTCCAAGATGTTAAAGCAGAAATTAACGTTAGCATATAAAAATGCCGAGTGAAGGATGTTCATGTGCATCACAAATAGCAGCATTGTCAGCCAGTGAGTTCAGTGGGAAACATCTAGCTGCCCATGTTGGGAAGTTGTCGAGGAGAGAATCTGGAAGTCTTACTTAATACTTCACATATTTAATTGGTCTTTTCCACACTTAACGATAAAGACAATGTGAACCCACACAGTGCATGAACTGCTGTCTGAAATACCAACCATTACATCCACTGGGTCGAGAAAAGATAATTTTGGCTTTCTTGGAAGAGACTAGTTGTCCATTTTACACTCCCAGGCAGGAATGCTGGCCCAGTCGGTAAGGAAAAGAAGATAGACAGGACTCCAGTGAGTCTTTTGAGCTCTGACTCCATCTATGATAAAATGTGTTTTATTTAACACCACTTTTCACCAAAAACTCCCAAAACCTTCCATATAAGATCAATACCAAAAATCCTGAGGGCTTCTTGACAGCAACCTCTGTCTTGATAACAACCCAAAATTAGAAAGAGCTTTTTGAACTTTCTTTGTTTTACTATTTGACAAGGTTGGCTTTTTTCTGCCTGGAAAATAAGAGCAGCAGCACTGTGAATACCATTGATATAATTCCTTTTTTTGAAAGAAGTTCAGCACTATTTCTTAATGATGGCCAAGGCTCAGATACACACCATCTGCCTGTGGGCTCATTCCAGAGGCAGTTCCCTACTGTCAGAAATCCCTAACCTGTAGCTGAATGTGTCCAGAGCTTTCTGATCTACCTTACTCATTCCACTTACACTGGGGAGAATTAGAAAAAGTCTCATTATAAATCCTTAAAAAACATTATCATTAACCATTAAAAAACAGGCAGATCTTTTGTGCAGTGTGAGATTGAGAGACTGACAGCATTCGTTTTCTTGACCTCAGGGGCCCCACTCAAGGAAAGAAAATATCTGATGAAGTTTCCACTGGGTTTGGCATAAGTTCAGGGACTAGCTCAGATGTAGCCACCCAACATTGGGCCAAGTGAATTCCAATATAAACATTGCTTAATTCTTGGGCAGAGCAATCAGGTCCTCCCTGACAGATAACAACAGTATTTTGCTCATATTCTTTAAGACTCAGAGTATTAGTCAGCCAAAACCCACTGAGCCATTAGAAAAGCCACCCACTGACTTCCAGATTTTATTTTATTTTTTTAAAATCAAGAGGCTAAAATAATCTTTGGCAGAGATATACAAGAGAATTGTATAATACAGGCTTTCTTCTACAAGTTTCTTAGCTTTACCTATGGCTATGAGAAGAAGCACTCTCATTTTCCCCCTTTTCTCTCTTCTTTGTCTCCTACTCTTATTTCCACAACTTTTTTTATTCACCCATGAAATTCATTAGGCATTATTGTACACAACTCTAAGCACAATGTACCAGATAAAGCAGGGAGGAAAAAAAAGAACAAGGAAGAGTGAGCATAATGGACCCACATGGGACAACTAAAATCCATCTGTAATTATTATTAGTGCTAGTTTTATAGTGTGACAATGAGTTAAAACCAAAATACAGCTACAAAAAGGCAAAACAACACAAAAGCACCTTGATAACAAGCAACCATATTAAAAAGATAAAGAGCAACAGTGAATACATGACTCCTGATAAATACATTCGCCAGAATCACCATATCAGCTAAACACAGTCCCACTTGCAATTACATGGCCTTTTTTGCTACAGGCTGCAGTGCTGCCCTGTTCACTGAACTTCTTGTTTTAAGGTTCCTCACTGAATACCTAGAATTTTCCTATTGTGCATGACTTTAAATCCTTACCTAAAATACGTAGGGGCACTGGAGAAACCACCATTACTTTCTATTTTCTCGTTATAATTTTTCCCCTAAATTTTACATTAAGTAAACTAGATTTTCACGTTGCTCCACAGTTATTCAATTAGGAAATCAGAGACAAGCAATATGCACACTTTTATCCTTTTGGGCCCCCAGCTGTTTCAACAGCTTCCTTTAGTTAAACACTACAAGAACTTACTTCCACTCCTAAATTCAGGGACGTATTCAGAATAATCTGCTCCCAGTAGCTAATTTAGGTATCATGACTGCTTTTCTCCAGTGACAGTGCAGACAGCCGGGTCTGGCAGCACAGGATTGTAGGTGGCCTGAATCACTGATCACTTTCTCAAATTCAGATGCTAAAGATAGGTTTCTGTAGAAAAACAGTCTGAATATGGCCCCACATCTCTGCCAATTTTTCTCCTATGATTTGTGTTTGCCCAGCCCCGAACCTCTCAAAATCTCATCAAAGATGCTGCAAGAAATATTCAGAACTTCAATGTCTCTTTCCTGGAACTTGTACCATAACTATGTCACAAGTTCTATCCCCCCTTATTAGTACTTCCCTTAATTTGCATTATGTAATCCCTAGTTGGAAATAATTTGTAGATCCTGTTTATATTCTATTTATTACAATTTACAGACTACTGCTTAGAATAGAGCTGGTCTTGCACTGACCACGTAATCCAGGTGCCTTCCAACATGACAAATACGTGTTCTCATTCAAGCCATGGTCTCTACTTGCCTAAGACCTTTTTTTCTTTTAGCATCTCTTCAAACTTTTCTGTTTTACTTGAGTTCACTATTAATTCATCTTCTTTCTATTTACCAGGCTTTTCTGCAGTCACAGCAAATGTAGTCAGCTGTCTGACTTGAAATTTGGTCTGAAATACAAACGGCTGTGAGAATTTTAGCGCTTGATACTGCCAGTCTCTATTCTAAGAAGTAATCCTTATTTATAAAAAGGGTCACCTTTGAATGAGCATCAACAATACTGATAAGAATCTGCAGGACTGAACCTTATAAATGTAATTTTTTGCAGGTTATTTAGAGAGAACAAAACAAGCAGATGATCAGATTTAGACATCTGTTTTAAAGGCAACTCTGCAAGTTGTCTGGAGACCAAAATAGATTATTAGCAGGAAATGGAATTTTCTTAATATTAAATCTGATCCTGCCCTACTGAAAATCAATGGAATTTTGTCCCAGACTTCCATGGGAGAGGGACTTAACACATTTATGCTCCCAAAGACCTGGCAGCATATATAAAAGCAGAGCTACAGCAACTGTTAAAGAGAAAGATCAATTTGAATATACCTTAAATTTCAATATAAATGCTGAAGAAAGAAAGAGAAACCTGGGAAGATACATATGGCAGTTTTGAGTGGCATTGCTGAATGCACCAGTGGAAACATTCAGCTTTCTGCATGTTCCATGACGTATAAAAACTAACAGGAAGCAAAGAAATTCCAAAAGCTTTAGGTCCACAAGCGGGTGGTTCCATGCAGAAATGTTCACACAGAAAGAACTGGTGCTTGTGTTAGAGATGTTATTTTCATTTTAGTGTCTTCAAACAAAAATATCAGAATATTTTGCCAACGTCAATTAAGACTCAGAATGCTTCTGGGACACACATCCTTATTACACCCATTTTTACAGACTACAATGACACAGAGCTTGACTCATTAAAGGCCAGAAAATGAGTCAGCAAAGAAAAAGAACCCCAAAGCCCCAATCATCCATTGTCTGTGATAACCACTGAATAACCTCTCTCTCCTCTGTCATTAGTCAGCCTTGGGAATAAAGTCACTTATCTGAAAGAAAACTCTTCCATACTTGATGTTTGCCTTTCTTTTTTATATTTGTTTTTCACTATGATTGCCTCCTAACATTTCCCAGCCTCACAGACAGACTGATGCACTTAATTTTGACAGACACAAAATCCCTCTTAAATCTGCTTCAGTGTTTATACTGGGATGTATAAAAATGACTTTGTGAAACAAAGTCTTGAAATAGAAAACGAGATTAAAAATATTTTGCACATGAAGACTTCTCTCGGCTATGAGAGAAAGAGAATAATATTACAAACTTCATTCTCTTTCTCCTCATTGCCTAAAGGGGCCCCTACAGCAGAACTATTATCTTTAATCTTATGTTCTCTTTTCAGTATGTATTTTATTTTCTTCTCTCTGCTAACAATACCCTGGCCTCTTAATAGCTCCTGAGTTCACCTCCTAAAAAGATATTCCAGGATAAGTCTTCTCTGTATTAGATTTGCAAAGGTTTAGAAACAGCTTCGGTTCTCTCTGTGCTAACAAACACTTAGTGGTAAATGCCTTCTCAAAGAGAGTACTGCAGCAGTGATTTGGTCAGTGTATGAGCCAGTTTGCTTAACAAGCATGAACCTCCCTGGCCTGCCAGTATTACCACAAAATAGAATCATTTTCCTAAATGGTTTCATTAAAGGGACATTGTGAGGCTGAATAGGAGATATTGAATGAAAATGGACAGAGTGAATTTTTAGTCATGCCAAACCAGTCTGTGGCATCAGTCACAAAGGTTTCACTGAAAAAAATGCCTCTAACTCTTCATTCGGAGATGAACACATTTGCAATGATTCTGAAAGATTCGCTGCCACAGTCACTGTGGCTATACAGCACTCGCTCATCAGCCATGATCGAGCCAATTTATCAGAAGAACCCAGGATGAGTTATTGTCTGACAATGCCAAGACTTACATTCGCTGTGGAAAATCATAATCATCCGTTGCTTCAAACAATTCCAGTTGAATTGCCTCCCCAAATTATTCATCCCATACAAAGCCATGATAGGAATATCAAGAAGGAATAGCAAGGCGCACAGAGCAACCACAGCCTCTCCTCAAAGAGGCGTCACACCAAACAGCTTGGAAGGCAACACCAAATTCTACTTTTTAACAAAAACAAGGTAGAAGAGGGCCAGGAGAGCATCATGTGAGACAGCTGTTGCTATTTTTAATGTACAACGATGATGGAGCACAGACTGAGCCTCCCATTCCTTTGGGATTTTTCAGCTTTCTCTGGAAGTTGGGAGGATAGGGTCTCCTGAGGGAACTCCACCTACACAGTAATTTAACATGGGCCATGGGCACTAGGATTTTTCTTCCTTCTTTTTCTGCCTGAAGCCCACATTTAAATTTCTAGAAGACTGAAGCATATATCTCTGTCTTCAGGCTGGCAAAAGTGTAGTTGAGTGACACTTAGCAGCCTGTGACAAAAAGACTTGATGATCTGTCCTTAATTTCTAATGAATCTATATGTGCATTTCTACACAGGAGAGTGATTTAGTCAGGTACAATATAGTTATTCCTCAGACCTGCCCCATAAAATAAGTACTATTACAATGTCTTCTACATATAAGGCACAGTACAGTACTAATACAATAATTCCCATCAATAGGATTCATCTCCTCAAACTGCAGTCAAGTAAAAGCATGATCCTCTCTAAGTTCATGGAGATAAATACGCTTCCAAGGTGTCTCTGTTACACATATTTTGGGCAGTTCTTGTAGGATGGGAAGAATTGCCCTGGGACTACTCATCTCACTCCACTGAAGGCAGACAGAGCCTGGACTTTCAGGCAATTCAAATTAAGGGAGATAAATATCACCTATAGTCTCCAAGAGAGATAATTATGCACAAAATCCTACAGTCACAACTTTACAGTAATTCAGTGGGATGCCGTTTTATTGTTATCAATATTTTGAAGGCACATTTCTAACGCCAAATCCATTTTCAGATAACATGGGCACAAAAACAGTTGAGAAACATGTAGGTGTTGCAAGTGTAGGTGGGGTTTCTGTAATTCATCTTGTTTCACATCCACTGTAAAGATAAATATCAATGCATGGCGATACTACTGGAATTTGTTTATCTTGTTGCTGATTTATGGCTTACTGGTCATTAAGAGAAGTCAACGACATGAAATTAGTCTTCTTTATAAGTAGTAAATAATGCAAAAATACAACGAGAACAAGCAGATACAAACTTCCAATGCCATTGGGAAAATTAATAGTTTAGCAAATGCATGATGCTATGCACAAGCTCCTTTAAAAAAAAAAAAAAAAAAAAAAAAGGAAAAACGAAAGAAACAAAGAAAAAGATCAAGAAAGAAAGAAAAAAGGCTGCCTTATTTCCCTGAACTTTCAGCCACCTTTCCTTCCAGCTTTCTATACATTACAGATCCAACATGCATCTCTGTCAAGCCAGCCTACGTGGTCACACTGTAAGCTACTGTCCTCCAAGCTGGGGCCTGAAACAAAACTGAGAGACCAATAAATCATGCTACAAAAGCAAATCTCAAAGACCACACAGTGGGCTCTTTTTTCCTTCTTCTTTTGATTTTGTAGTGCCTTTTTTTTTTTTTTCTTTTTTTTTGGCCTTATGTGAATCTTCTTGCAAAGGCATTTGGCAGATCAAAAAAGCTCATACACAAAGACAATTAATCCTCATCATCCTTACTCTGACTTCTACTAACCAATTAAATTTAAAACAATTTTCTTCATAAAATGAGATTGGATCAAACCCTTAGACTAGAAAGTGACTGAACTGTCAAGAAGTTCACCCATAGTGTATATTCCTGATAGTAAGAGTTTGGGATATGACCTTAAATATTTATTGATGGAATCTATTAATTCCATACATTGACTGAATCTTCCAATTACTGTCCTAGGGATGGCTTTTCTGTAGGCTTGATTCTGGTGTTACTTGCAATAATATATTTGCACAACTTCTTCACATCTGTGTAGTTAATGAATCAACAGAGCCGAATCAGGCCAGTCATTCACTGTGTCTGCTTATCTAGAGACCAAATTTGATTATAGACTGTGCTCTTAGCAACAGGATGAGTGTTTTGAGGTGTATATATTATGGGGAAAAAAAACAAACAAGCCGACAAGTGACTACAGCACAGTCACGGGTGGAAGAAGGACCAATCCTTGGAGAGGATTTAACTAAACTAGGCAGGAAGCTTTAGCTACACACAGAGCACATTCATAACGTATAGAAAAAATAATACCTCATGAAAATAAAAACAAATTGGTATATCCTAGCGAACATTTCACTCCTGTTCTTAACAGCTCATGATCAATGCTAAAAATACATCAGAAAAAAGGCACTCTTGGTACCCAAATGTTTCTCACTCTCTAACTTCCATAGAAAATCTTTCAGTGGAGTCTCTTTGTTGCGATGACAATCACATCCATAGAGGATTTAAATCTCCAGGATTTTCAAGACAACAGTCTTAACCAAGACCAAATTTCTTACCACCATAGCATTGGCAAACCATTGCCGCCATGGCGAAAAAGAACTTTATCTTTGGGAAAATATTCAAAACTTTATGCTGTGACTTTTTTTTCTGTATGTCCAACTGAGTTGTTGAGAAGCCTGTCAGAGTAAACAGTACTGTACTTACAGCTCCTTACTCCCAGTCCTGTGCTGCCAAATTTTAGGTGCAATTACTGTAGTCTGCACACTGGAAGTGAGAGTCAAACATAAAAATCTCAGTAATAACAAATTCAAAAGTGGGTGATATTTGAAGAAAACCAATAATTTAACAAACACAACGTTCTGAGGTAATGTCACACACTGCTTTCCAGGATCCAGAGGTCTCTGGACCATGTTTTATGCAATGCCAGTTGAATGCCTTTTGTTCAGTGTGAACTGCCCAATTTAGTTCCAATGAGTTAGTTTGCCTCCTATATCAACACCTTCCAATGTTTTAGCATAAAAAGAAATTAGGGCTTTTTTTTTTTTTTTTTCAGATGGCATCAAATCCTAGGGCAGTTGCTCACACTCATTTTACATTTAGACTAAATTAGCCTTTTAGATATAAAATACCCTAGATTTCTTTTGTCTATCATTTTTTCCTTTGATACTATTTCTGAGCTAATGGAAATTTCAATCAGAATGCTGTTAACTTCCAAGAAATTAAATATTGGGAGAATATATTAAGCATAACACAAAAGCTAAATAGATTTTAGAAGAGTTGTAAAAGGCAAGAAGCAAACTGGATAAAAAGATGGAAGAAAAAATAAGATTGATATGTAATGCCAAAATCTGATTTAAGTCCAGCACTCATTGGAAAAGAGTGCAGCGTCCAGACCTTGCAATGTAACAAAGAAAAGGTAATGCTTAACATTAAAATAATAGTTTCCATTTCAATTTGTGTGGGCACAAGTAAATTCAAAAAATGTTATGCCTTCACAGTGGTAAATTAGTGCAATTTGCCCACACACATCTTTTTTAAAAAAAGACAATGTGATCCAGAACACAGTTTCCCTTTTGCAATGCCAAGTCACTGAGACAGGTGTAAAGCTTTAAGGCTCTGAATTCTCAGCCCTGTGTTTAGACCCCAGAATTAAGTTACATCATCTCTTTTTTCATTTTCTTAAACCCAACTTTAAAAATATCTACTGCCTCAAGGTGTCCTGCTTCATATTGTCACAGGTATAAAATTCTTGTGTGTTGTCAGCTCTGAGCTCAAAGGCTGGCTGAGGCAGGTCTACAAAATAGGTCTGAACCAGAAAATAATTATTGATAATCAGAGAATTTCCTGATTCCACCTGGGATAGAAGAACAGCAATGACAGCCTTTTCCATGGCACTTTACTATCTACTTTTGCATTTGTGGCCTGAATCTGTATGTAACACACATGATTTAAAGTTAATGGAAAATCTGTATTCAAAGAGAGATCATTGAAAATCTGGTATCTTTGTCAAAAATATTTCAGGATATTTCAAAGAGGTGAAACCCATGAGGGTGAGTCCTGAGGTCTAGCCAATATTTTCATTGACAATTTAAGTTCTAGGGGGTAAAAAAAAGAAATTAAAAAAAAAAAAATAAAGAAAAAGTGATTCAAACTGGAAGATGCTACTGATGATTTGGAGCACACAAATTAAAATTCAATGGGATTTTGGTAACAGCCCAAAAATCAGTATAATGCATTTCACTGAAGATGAGGACGGAATACTAATCTTCAGCAAGAGAATGCAAATGTAAATATCTAGCAGCTAAAAACACCCCACCCAAACCCCTGGCTTAGGGACCAGCAGCTCATCAAGGGCTCTCTGCTAGCAGATTGGCTAACTAGGCACAAGTGGCTTGTATAACAAAATACCCACCCATCCCTCTGAGCTGTACTAATGTATGCAGGAAAGTCCAGGAGGGCATCGCTCCGTTGCAGGCAGCATTGCTGTCATTTCAGCATGAACACCAGGTTTGGGTTTGGCCCACACTTCGAGACTCAGCACGGGTCAGTGAGAAAAATGGCCAGAAGATGGTAACAAGAAAGGTAAGAAGCTTTCACCTTACCAAGAAAAAACCCGGAGGGAGTGTATTTACATATACTAGAAAATAGAAAAAGGCTGTGAGTGGGAAGCATGGAAACCAGCTCCTATGCAGAAAGGTTTTTTAACAGGATGGGATTGGAGACCTCAACAGGGCTCAAACGTTCAACATGAATCTTGTGTTTATTACATCTTGAATGTCTGTTTCAGGTAGATTTTATTTAAATCTAAGTTCCCAGAGAGTCATGAATTCTCATTTCTCATATAAATTTTTAATGTACTGTCATTATTAAAGCAAATTTTATTCCAAGGAGCTTTGCCTCTAAAATTAATCAAAAGATTTTTGTCGTACTCCAGATGAAGCAAACACAGAATTCCAGGAGCCTAACACAGAAACTGGACTTCTAAAAATAGACTGTGCAAAGCCTGATTTGCTTTAAGTTGAGTGGGTAGGTCACATAGCACATCTCTCTCAGCTGATCAGCATCGGTCAGGTGTTGCTTGAAAGGCAGCTCAAGTGGGAAAGCAAATAGATTGATTCAGCTCAGAGCTCAAAACACTCACTGATATGACAAGAGATAGCAGAAACTCCACAAAATAGAGTGATATCTCTATACATTTGAAAACAGAGTTTGAGGTTGCTTTTTTTTTTTCCCTGCCTGTTTATCACTCTGTATTGAAATGCTAAAAATAAAACTTGTTAGTTATGAACAGGTGGGAGTTGGATCTCCATGCAAAACAGAAATATACCCTAAAACATCTCCCTTGTTCCTCCCAATTTGGGCAAATTAATTCCTGTCAACAGCACACATATTGTGCATGAGCAAAAACATCAGGAGCTATAGCCATGAACATAAAACATAATGGCCTGTGCCCAAGTTCTCCCCTCTGTGCTGGAGGCAAAGCTCAACAGAAGACCATGGAAGGGGCTTCCAGGTTTTGGAGACCCCGCATTGAGGCAGAAATGTTCATCACAGTGGCACACAGATGATTTGGCACAAGTCAACGAAGGGATAATGATCAAGTGGAGGGCACAAAAGGTGCTTGCAGATACAGAGCGGTCATCTGCCTGTTCCTCCTGACTATGGGGTCACACAGAGCCACTGCTCACATTTGAGAGTCTCATGCTATGGATTTTGTTGAAAACGGGTTTAAAAATTCCATCCCAATCTTCTTTTGCAATGCCTGTTTTGGTATGTGACAAGCAGTACCAAAATACCTAAATAAAGAGTGAGATACCGTTAGTGAGATCATCTCTCTCCCTGAGAGAAGAAGGAATGTGGTCCAAAAATCAATCTTCTCATTTATTATTTGTATTAACAGAAATGCTGACACATCAATCAATTTACTTGGCTTCTTATATATTACCCTCAGCTGACAGACTTTAGCACAGTGCCCAGCAGAACACACCAAAGTTTTCAAAGAGGGGGTCAGATGCTGCTTTTGGGGATCTGTCCCCAAGGTTACGGGGATGCAACAGCTCCAGGCACCTGGTATTCAACCACTGAGATTCACTCACTGCTCTTGCATCCTTTTCCTTCAACTACACACTCAAGAAGGGCAGAGACATCCTTCAGTGTGCTACTTCAGAATTGGAGAGGGGTAAAAAGAACATTCATAACCTTCACATTGAAGGTTTGGTCCACAAATGTTCTTTTGTGAGCCTGAGAGTAAAAGGGAGAGTAAAAACACCCATGGATGTTACTTTAATCTTACATCAGGAATATATAACACCCTCTGTCTGACTCCATTTTGGCTAGACAAGACTGGCTTTCCTCAATGTATGAGACAGCATAGGAGTTAGATCACGTGCCTGGTTCAGTTCCAGCTTCAATCCAAAGTTGCTCTTGACACAAAACCAGAGAAAACTTGGCAGCGTCAATCTCCTGAGCTTGGGTTCAGTCCCAAGCAAAACTCCAAATGAAACACAAGGTCCCAAATGTGCATGGAGAAAACTAAAGAAAACGCTGGCACCGATGCCAGTGAAATAAGTGGCCAAGTTTTACTGATATCCACATAGCACTTCTCTTTCAGCTGCTCACAAAGAACTGATACTGCCTTGCACACGCTATTTGCCTTATAATTGGTACCTAAAACCAATGAGAGGGATATCAAGGAAAGGCAAACTGATGTCAGTTCTTATGGCAGATATGTCCAGGGGCCATCACCCCCCAGGCCACCACACACAGAAGAGGTTGGAGCAAACCCACATTGGGCAGTGCTGAAAATCACAGTAACGAGAAGCAAAAGGAAAATTTCAAGCATGACTAAATAGTTGATTACATCAAAGGAAACGGATGAATTTTAGCTTGTGAAGATGAGAGTGATCACTTGTTGTATAGTCTCTGCTTATGACATAGGATTGGGAGCTAATCTTTCCTGAACATTTCCTGTGTGATTAGGCTAAAATCACATAAACTATGACATCTTTGCTCACATCAGGTAGGATGTTTATGCACAGTGCAGCTATGCAGAGGTTGAAACAATGCTCTGAATGAGTAAGGATGCCAGAATTGCCACTTGACGCTTTCTGTGATTCAGCCCTCACTCCTCCCTGAGATGTAAGGCAGGACTGGTACTCACCAAAGTCAAACCAGCGTTTTTCATGCCTAAGTGCCTTGAAATCGTTGCATGAGTGACGCTGTACAGACACTAAATAAGCCTAGGACAAGTTTTTTCCTCAAATTCATATGCATTTTCATTAGTCTAAACTAAATGGTGACCAGAGGACAGAGTCAGACCTCCGCAGACGAGCACTCAGGAGGAAGATGCTGTCAGTGCACTGGCTTACAGATGGGAGGAAATTTTTCATTCCCTAGAAGTGAACAGAGTATCAATAGCTCATTTTTCATGTTATAGTTATTATGGCCAGTGCTCCAGGGTATTGTGTTATATACAGCCTCTATAGCAACGGCTTAGATTCCTTGCTCCTGTTTGCTCTGTCAGTGGCAATAATTGCAAAAATCCCCAGGGCTCAGGAGTGTTTACCTCCGATTGGGAAATACAATAGTGAACCCAGTAAAAGTAAAATAATAGCCAAAGAGAGTACCACATAAATATGAAAACAACTGTAGCACGACACCTTTCCAGCTCCTTTAGAGTGACTACCCCAGTGGCAACCCAGCTCCTCAAAAAAGCATGAGGTAAATGATTGATTTTTTATTAAAAGTGCCTTTCACCATCCACAAGAATTGTTCCTGAGCATCGTAACAACATCGTAACACTGCACCCACTGCTGAGGCCCTGCCTGTACACATCCCCCATGTTCCTCAGGCAGAAGGTTTGGAAAAACTGATGAGGACTTGGAACATAAGTCTCCTGTCTCAGGCTCACCTTCAGGCCAGGGCAGAAAAACCTCATCTCTATATAACAATTTTCAGCTTCTATCAATCTGTGAGTGCAAAATGGACATACTATGAGCATATAGCTGGGGGTTGAGGGGAGGGAATAGACTTGGATAAACATGATGACACCCACTACCTTAAATACATTTCTGTCTACCTGAAGTAAAGCAGAGGACTTGCACTTTGCTTAGGGAAGTCCTGTGAATATAACTCTAGTGTATGCAAGAGTAAATTTGGCTCCAAAACATGTGGTGCTTATATGGAAATTGTAAAGTACAGTAAGGTACTTGCTCAGAATCCATCTGACAAGTAGAGCATCAGCATCATTATCAAAAATAATAGTAGTAATACTAATGGGGAATACAGAGCTATAGTGAAAAGCAATATCTGAAGGCTGGTGGCTACAAGAACAAATATTGTCCCAAGATATACACCAACCTATGAAACCTCCAAACCACAGTACATAAAAAAAATATTCTATTTTTTTCTTTGCAAAAAGCAAGAGCCTCAGAACTGACAGCTAAAAGAAGCTTACAGCTACAGCAGAGCTGAAAGCAGGCAGGCAATTAAATGCCCCCTGCAATGGTTTTGACTTTCAGATAAGTGAAACAAGGTCCTGAGTGTAAAATGGCTCTTTGGTGGGAAAGGGTTTAGGTTCAGAATCATAGAGCCATAGAACAGTTTGGGCTGGAAGGAACCTTTAAAGGTCATCTAGTCCAGCCCTCCTGCAATGAGCAGGGACATCTTCAACTAGATCAGGTTGCTCAGAGCCCTGTCCAACCTGATCTTGAACGTTTCCAGGGATGGGGCATCTACCACCTCTCTGTGCAACCTGTAAAATAATTAATTGCAAAAGCTTGTGTCAAGGGATAATTCTCAATAGCTCTCAGCAAGGGAGTTGCTCTGCTATGTACAAAACCCTGACCCAGAATCAGGTCATTTATGAATGATTTAGTGCCAAGTACCCCACAATTATATGTGGTGGGGGAGAGGTGGTGCCGTAACTGCCCACCCCTCTGGTCCTGAGCAGCACTCCGCACCGGGCTGGCTCCTCATGAGGTGGGTGGCCAGCTATTGTGAGCCCATCCAGGCACCAGCAGTGCTGAGGTATTGCTATGTCTAGGAGGCATTCTGACTGAGAGGCATTGAGTCATAAGCCCTGCAGATGGTAGCCTCACACCAAGGGTTTGAACCTGCAGTTCCTCTCGTACTGAGCAGGATTGCTATTGCAACAACACATCATTAGTAGCATAAAACTAACCTGTTTCACAACGGCCTAATCCCAGCTCACGCTTCCTAATAGTGGGTGAACTATCCAATGCTTGAATTCTGCTTCACAATGATAGGAAGAGCCAACATCGAAGGATCAAACGGCGATGTCACTATGAACGCTTGGCCACTACAAGACAGTTATCCCTGTGAGAACTTTACTGACACCTCTTGTTTAAAACCCCAGAAGCCAGGAGGATCGCGAGGTCCTGCTTTCATGGCCTCTATTTGTACTGAAAATCAAGAATTAAGCGAGCTTTTGCCCCCCTGCTCTGTCGGAGGTTTCCATCCTCCCTGAGCTCTCCTGAGGACATCTGTGTTACACATTGAGAGATGTACCTGTACCACCCCAGTCAAACTCCTCACATGCCGCTGTTCCCAGAGCGGGTCATGCCCGCTGGGCACCAGGTGCTGGGCACCAAAAGTGAGAGCATCCCTCAGGGCTCAGCCCCTCACCTCACCAGGTCAGTGAAAAAAATGATCAGAATTAAAAAAGCAGTTGAAGAAATACCACCTCCCAGCTTTCTTCATGTTCAACCACTGACTGCCAACTTCGGTTCAGGGCTGATTTTCAGTATAGACCAGGGGATATAAAAAGGGGAACCCTTTTAGAAGAGCTGCCCTGCAGAGACAATGACAGAATATACTGAGAGAGTATACTCCTTTATCTTCCATTTCTAACCTCTGTAAAAGTTGCTTTGAGAGCCTGTGTAGCAAATATAAGTTAGATGCAACACCTTAAATTAGCAACTGTAAAATTCCAAAATTTCTTATCTCTACAAAACATACATATTCATGTACATTTTTATATGTATCCATGAGTGTAAAGAAAATAAGAATATTTTCTTTTCACCCAGTTAAGCAGTAGCAGGCTTGGAGCTAGACCTAACAAACCTTTGCAGCCTAAATGAAATTTGCCTGGATGTGTTTTCAGGAACATGGAAAACTGTTTCATCACATTCCTTATAGAGGAGAAATGAAAAAACACTGATGATTGGACAGCAGAAGAAGAATTAGAAAGCTGTTTGGACTCTCATGTTCATTTTCTCCTGATTACACAAGCAAAAGATCTATCAATAAAACTAAAAGATAAAAATTGATAGGTTAAAGCAGCACACACAGACTCTAATTCAACTAACCTGCAGAACTCCCCACCAAGAGTTTCAAATCAGGGCTGATTTTCATGAGTATTAATATAGTTTTCACCATCTCGCTCACTAGATTTGAAATGTCAGAGTAGTTTATAGCACTGGAGAGTAAACTGATGGTTTTCTTTGGTCAAAAAAATGCAACAATGTTCTACCATCATTAAATTAACTGCCTTATACATGTTCTCCCTCTGCTACAAAGATTTAGCTTTGGCCATTGCTGGAGCAATACCAATTTGGTCCTGAAAAGATGTTCTAGTATTTGCTTTATACACAGTGACTTCAAAAGGGGTATACATCTAAATAAAGGATATTAGAGGAAAGGTTTGCAGGCTCAGGAGCCGAGTGGCCAGCTTTACCACTAGCCTGTGCTGAAGTGGTAATGTGTATGGTCGATCAGGTTGTGCTGCTGCACTGTATATGGCAGGCAGTGAAGGGGGCTGAAATGCCAAATTTCATTAAGATTCTCCAGCAGCTGCTGTAAAAGGAATTAGCATGAGAAGCAGAGCACAAAGCTATCAGAAGAACGCTGCACAAGTGAATAGAAATGGAAGAAGAATGAGCTCCTTGTGAAATATTGCAATCACTTCTTTAAGCAATAAAGAGATGGTTTGTTAAATAATAGACTAGAACAACTCCAATAAAATAAAAACTGTCAAAGTACCCTTTTTAAAGTTGCTACACAATCTTCCAATTTTGCTTTCATTACTAAACAGTAACAGATGATCAGATTTTATCATCATCTTGTCTGGACAATATCTTACCAGCATTTGAATACATTAGAAAATGAAAGAATACCGGAAGAAGAAAATTTAATATAATTACCACTTTCTGAAAATAACTTGTGCATAACATTCACTTAATATAGCTCAAATAAAGTGAGAAAGAAATCGAAGATGGAGAAACTGTTTCCTATTTAAGACCAGATACAAACAGCTTGTCCTAACCATCTCTTTGGCACCCACTTCCCTTCCCTGTGTGTTGAACCAAATGAGCAAAAATAACTGTGCCAAAAGAAATGGCACGTTATTGCCTGACCAGGAGACTCAGCCTTAATTAGCCCAAGGATGATCTGGCTTCACCGGCTACAAACCTTGAGTTTGAGGAGATGAATCCTTTCCCGCAAACATATTTTCCTTCACAGAAAGAGAATGAAAGGACAGAAACATAGAAAACAATTTTGCACTAAATTGTGTCCCATTGCCACATAGGCTGAATGGCTTAAATCTGCATCCGCCGAGCCAAAAGGTTGGAAACTGCATCTTCAAAACCACAGCACATGGTCAGGAGTTTCATCCTTTTTGCTCCCCCCAAAGCGGCCCTGATGTGATGTACAGCAGCAGTCATTGCTTTGCACAATGCCCTCCCATCCATACACAGAGAATGTCTTCCTTCAAGTAGGAGAAGGAAAAACCACCCAATTTCCTGCAAAAGCTATGCAGCACCATCACTCCTGCAATCACCCTGGCTGCCACCCAGTCTCCTGTGAACCTCTCGAGGGTACAAGAAACCATCTCTGGCCTGTTGACATCCTAACCTGTGTCAACTTTCATGTACGTAATTATTTTTGAGATTTCTGTCTTATTTCAAATACTGTTGAAATCAACCACTGTCTTGAAAAATTACTGGGGACAGGCATATAGACAGAGAGCATTGCAGACACTAATTTCCATAAGAAATAAAGCTAAAAACTAGCTTCCTACCTATATTGCCAGACAGAAGTCCCCCTTCCTTAACCCTATGTGTCTCTAGCTCTATCTATAGCAATCCTAACTTAGACCCAAGCTAAAGAAACAAACCACAGCCTTAGTTACATCAATCATTAACACAACAGCTGCTGATAACATAGTGCACAAAGTACACATATCTGTTTGTAATTAGGACCACAAATATCCTTTGGCCTTTTTAAATTTTCAGTCAGCAGAGAAACAAGTCACAGTTTTGAGGAAAAATATACTACACTGGGTACTTTCTCAAAGCCTTTTACCACTGATTACAGAAAAGGTTTGTGTCCTTTTCTCAACCAGTCTTGACTCTGTTGGGCACAAACTGAAAGACAGAATGGAAAAAAAATGAAACACCACCTGGGTCACCGTATCTGCTCAGGGAACTGATATTAGAGTCTACTTTCATTTATTTGATATTGGAAAGGTGCTTGACTCTAGCAAAGGTGGAATGACATCCAGTGGCAGAGGTTAAACCTGAGAAATTAGAATGGGAAATAAAAGATGAATCATAGGGGTGGTTGATTTTTAAAGGATGTGGAAAATTCAAATAAAATCTGGTATCCTGAAAATCCTGCAGTCCATCAATCAGGATTTACTGGGTGCAGTGCAAAAATTAAGAAGTGTAGTAGCATCTGTGATATTTACGGACAGGATGACTACAACAATTCTCTTTCAGACCTTTCAACTCATCAGATCTGTGAAAAGAAGGGAGTGAATAGAAGCAGGATGCCTAAAGGAGAAAGCTATTCTGGTAAAAGACTCCGGCAACAGGTTCTGTGAAGAGATTTCACATGCAGTTTGTATTTCTAGTATTTCCTTGATGTTTCTTGAAAATAGAAGACCAACTGCAGACCTCCCTGTGCCTCAGCACATGATTCCAGTGATGACTGAGCACACAGTGCCACAGCAGAACTCTGAAAACCTGCATTTGGTTTCGAGCCATGCCACTGATACTCTGGGCAAACTGGTGGCTCACTACATGCTTTGGTTTCACCACTCACCGTGTGCAAAGGATGATCCCAATGTCTTCTGTTTAGTAGTCCAAGATCTATTTCTGAAAAATATTCTACTAAAGTGAGGTTACTGTTAACCCAGGAAACCTTTTCATTGGTTAATTGTAAATCTTCAATACAGAAGATAATGCTCTGTCATTATTTTCTAAAATAACAGGCTCATACTATAGCAGGTATCTGCTTTAGAAATGAAATAGCTTACTCAAGTGAAGGCAAAACCCTTTGAAATGAGAACAAAAAGCTCACATTTTTTGACTGGCAAATTCTTCCAATGTTTTTCTTTTACTCCTCTGCTGAAATCCAAGATTTAAAAAATTCTAAATTATGTATCTCCAGTTTTATCAATGGGCACTTTGGACTTTTGTTTGAAAAGTTGCTTACTTGTCACCCCCTGTTCCAAAGAGAATATAAAAGATTTCTGCTGCATTGACAATCTACATGTCAATTGTTAGGAATAAATTTCAGGGAAGGTTAGATGGCACATAACTTACTGGGAACCACTCTGCAGGATTGCAGTCAAGGTTACAGTAATGTCCTTTCAACAGGACAAATAGCATATCTATTCACCACGAGCCAATCCTGTCATGTTACCTCATTTTAATCAGCCCTTTTATAATATAATATTCATGTGGAAATTGGGCTAAAAATACCCCCTGCCAAGGTGACTGAAGACATAAAATTGAAAACTTTATTTTGCATATTTTAAGATCAGTTTTTGTCCTGAAATAATGTAGCATATTAATTGAGTTTCACGTAGGTAAGAGAGAGAATGAAAGTAAGGGGAGTGAAGGAGAAGAGGGCCCTGGAGCTATTGCCTCTCCATCAATGATTAACCAGCCCAGACTAAAGCTAACACGATCTTCCTGCACTCCTCAGAAGCTGAGCACTGCTATTTAGTGCCTTCAGTTGCATTAAAACAATAAAAATTAAAAAGCCAAATGTTGGGCTTGGATGCTGGAGCACAACTGCTCAGCAGCATCCACAAAAATACAGGAGGCCAAGTCAATCCTTGAACTGCACCCCGGGTGGGGAGGTGGACAGATGTGGCAAACACACACTTCAGAAGAAAATACTGCTTGTGGGGATGAGCAAGGGGAGGAGGATTTCCTCTACCTGTAATGTTTGCCACACAGCAAAAGTCAGCTGTCTCAGGAGGTGTTATTAAGAAGGAGAAAGAGTCATCTTGGTTTATTTGAAAAAGATGTTTATAAAGGAAGGGGAGAAGCACTGACTTTGTGTATGAAAGCCACGTACGGCCATGGTATTACATGGTCTCATTCCCCCCAATGAGTGTTGTTCTCAGCTTGCCTGGTTTATACATCAAAACAAGATATTTCATGTTCAGCCTGCAACCTCAGCCTGGTGCACTGAAAGATCAGCCAGTGATCTTTCCCCACCAGCAGTCCATCCTCATCCCCACACCAAGGAGCCCAGAGATACAACCGAGCTGGCAACCGCACTGCTCATAGGGGAAGGGGAGGAGGCACACAGCTTGATCTTTCACTTTCATATTGGTTGTGCCACGCCGACAGTAATGAAAATTTGTATCTGTCAGTTTATTAAATTTATCTAAATGAAAACAATCACAGGGGACAAAGGCTGTGATAAGGAGAGAGCAGTTCTCCAGACTGCAATCACATCCTGAAGACATCCCCCCTATTTTTCCCCAAATCTTTCAACTAAGCGCACATAACCTTTTGGCAATCAAACTCATCTCAGGCTCAGCATGCTGATATTCCACCGGCATATGGATAAATCAATATTATGCAGATCAGGACCAGTATTGGCAGTTCCATACCAGTGGTTATGTGACGTTTTAACCTGGTTTTCAAAAGGGCATTTTGTCTAGAATGACTGCAGCAGAACTTTTGACTTTTTGCAGCTGAACTGAAATAGATGAGGGGCGATAGTAAACCTATTAGGACAAAATTGGGTACTACATTGCATACAAAAAAATTACAGGAAAGATCCTTTCCTGCTTTTTTTTATGTAATAATTCTAGTCTACTACATTGCCATATAAAACAGCAAAGAACATTCTCATTCAAAAAAACCCTGACATTAAGAATTGAGCTTTCTTATTTCAAGGGAAAAAGAGGCTCTGCTTGCTACAGCCATTTCCCTTTTCCACGAATAAAAAGAAACTATCTGCCCATAGCCAGAGTGCTGCTACTGAGTTTGAACTTTTTGCAAGTGGTTACAACAGATGTTTCTCAGGGGTCAGTACTGGAGCTGATACTGTTTCCCATCTTCACCTGGCTGATTGGATGCAGTGTGCCCTCAGCAAGTTTGCACATAACCCCAAAATGGGGAGGGAGAGCTGTCAAGATGCTGGAGGATTTTGCTGTTCAGAGGGACATAAAGAAGCTGGAAGAACAGGCTGCCAGAAACTGCACAAGAAAAGTCCTGCATTTGGGAAGGAACAACCTCAGTACAGGTGTCCAAGCACAAATGACAGCTAAACGCACACTGGATTGCTTTCCTGAGAGTGCAGTCGCTAAGTCAATTGGAAGTGATTATTCCCCTCTACTCACCTGCCTCATCTGGGATATGAGTTTTGGGACTCCCCCAGTACAAGAGAGATGCTGACAAACTCAAATGAATTCACATGGTTGGGATCTGGAGCACACAATGTTTGTGGAAAGACTAAACAAACTGGGAGAGGAGACCCAGGGGTATTCTCACCACCAATATCCCTACACAAATGGAGCTTACAGAGAAGGCAGGGTCAGATTCTCTCAGAGGTGCAGAAAGACAGGAGGCAATGGTTTCAAGTTGTAGCAAAGGAAATCTTGATCAGGTACATGGGAAATAAATATTCACACTAGGAGAAAGTATTGACTCTCCATCCTTGGCGATTTGCAAAAATTGTTGGAGGCAACTCTGAGATATCTGACCTAAGTTTGAGGTTAGGCTTCCTTTGAGCAGGGAGTGGGACTACATGGATTCCAAAAGTCCCTTCCAACCACCAATTTTGTATGATGCTCAATATCTATGTCTGTCCTCATGCACTTCTTTTTTTGTGATGGTTGTTACAGGCAAAGGCAGGCAAAGGAGTCAGGTTTCCATCATTATTTTTCAAGGAGAGAGAGATAGGGGTACAACTTATACTTGGCAGAACTTATCTACATCTTTAAGCACTCCAGAAATGGAGGGACGGGAGGAACTACTGCTCATTAGAGAAGAGATGAGGTGGCCTCCCTGTTTCTTCTGGTTTTAAGAGAAAGAGCATCTTCAGCTTCCATGCAGCCAGGGGACCTCAGTATGACCAAAAGCAGCTAATATGCTGTGACTCTGTTCCCAGTATTCTCTCTGGGAGAACTAAGAAATAAAATACAGACGGCACTAGCAAGCACATAGAGAATTACAGAACTACTGTTCTTCATAACAGCAACTGTGTCTCTATTTCACTGTGTCATGCTTAGATCATTTTGAAAACTAGCACCCCTGCCATGCACCCTGCTGCACACTGTAAGCACATTGTGCAGCAATATCGCTTTACTAGCCAAATTATTTTAGAAAATCACTCCTACTTTTCAAGTTGAAAAAACAGAGATTGAAGAACAGGGTGTTTTCTAGTGTATTGGGTCTGCATGGCAAGGTTTTGGTAGTGGGGTGGCTACAGGGGTACCTTCTGTGAGAAGATGCTAGAAGCTTCCCCCGTGTCTGATAGAGCCAATGCCAGCTGGCTCCAAGAGAGACCTACCACTGGCCAAGGCCAAGCCCATCCTCAGTGGTGGTAGCACCTCTGGGATAACGGATTTAAGAAGAGGGAAAATGTTGCTATGTGACAGCAACTGCAGCCAAAATGATGAGTGATAACATATAAGAGCAACAACTCTGCAGACAGCAAAGTCAGTGGAGGAGGGAGAGGAGGTGCTCCAGGCACTGGAGCAGAGATTCCCCTGCAACCCGTGGTGAAGACCATGGTGAGGCAGAGATGCCCCTGCAGCCCATGAAGGTTAATGGTGGAGCAGATACTGACCTGCAGCCCATGGAGGACCCCATGCTGGAGCAGGTGGGTGCCCAAAGGAGGCTGTGAACCCATGGGAAGTCCGTGCTGAAGCAGTCTGTTCCTGAAGGACTGCACCCCATGGAAGGGACCCCACACTGGCACAGGGGAAGAGTGTGAGTAGTCCTCCTGCTGAGGAGGAAGGAGTGGTAGAGACAGTGTGTGATGAACTGACCACAGTCCCTTATCCCTTACCTTCTGTGCCACCGTGTGAGAGGAGGTAGAGAAATCAGGAGTAAGTTAAGCCCAGAAAGAAGGGAGGGTGGAGGGAAGTTTGTTTTACGTTTTGGTTTTATTTCTCATCACCCTATTCTGATTTGATTAATAATAAATTATTTTTTCCCCAAGTCAAGTCTGTTTTGCCCATGATGGTAATTGGTGAATTATCTCCCTGTCCTTACCTTGACCCACAAGCCTTTTGTTACATTATCTCTCTCCTGTCCAGCTAAGGAGGGGAATGATAGAGCAGCTTTGGTGGGCACCTGGGTCAACCAGGGTCAACCCATCACATCTTGGTTAAGGTGACAGATTCCAGAACTCACAGTTAACGACAGAAAGCTTTATGAAGAACAGCACATAGACACAAGCCTGATCACAAATACAAATCAGTATGATAATTTTATTTATTTAGTCCATATAACAATTTCACTATAGGCAAGGCTGAGGGACAATAGCTCTAACTGTGCTACAGGTGAGACTTCCTCCATTGTACTTGTAAATGTAAGTAATTAAGCATCTGTATGCTCTGCTAAGTCAAGAACCCTTTAACAAAGATTTACTCCAAGAGTAATAGAGTATGAAAAGGAAAAATGTTTTTCTGATAATATCGTATTTTCAGTATTCTGCCTCAATAATACTCATGTCTTAATGACCTCAACAAAGGCTTAACAGAGAATTTAGGCATATCAAAACTATAATTTTTTCCTGAATTTAGACTATCTGGAGTTAGATTAATTTCTTTTAAATATTCAAGAGAAAAGCAAAATCACTGTGGAAATAGTCACTGATAAAGTACAGGGAAGGACTGCACTCTGGCGATCAGGAAAGTAGAGTAACAAAGGAAAGGTAGCTTTTCAAGTATTTGTGCCTCTTCTCCTAGGATTACTAATTAAGACAGTAACTTGGGTGGCAAAAGTAAAACTACTTTTCTTTTTTTTATCATACTTCTTCACACACAGAGGAACAGCACTTATTTTATTTTGGGCTTTTAAGAAGTTCCAGAGGCATTCAGGTGTTATACGAAATATGAATTCAGAAAGGGAAATTAAAAACAAAACAAAACAAACAAAAAAAAAAGCACCAACAGTATTAGTACCTTGAAGCATCCATCCTGAAAACTTGAAATGAAATAAGCAGCAGCTGAATTAGGAGTTGGCTATCTCATTGCAATACTTTTCATACTGGAATCATGGAAAATGTTTCATTTTTATGAAAGCTATGTCCTTACCAAAAAGGCATACCTAAATGTCTTTATTTTTTGATCCAAATTTAGCAGCTGGATTTTTTACAGAATATATCATACAATGGTTTGGGCTGGAAGGGGCCTTAAGGATAATCTAGTTCCACCCCCCCTGCCCCGGGCAGGGCCCCCTTCCCCCAGCCCAGGGTGCTCCCAGCCCCGTCCAACCTGGCCTTGAACCCTTCCAGGGAGGGGACACCCACAGATTCTCTGGGCAACCTGTTCCAGTGCCTCACCACCCTCACAGGAAAGAATTTCTTCCTTATCACTAATCTAAATCTCCCCTCTTTCAGTTTAAAACCATTACCCCTCATCCTGTCACAACACTCCCTGATAAATGGTTCCTCCCCATCTTCCCTGTAGCCCCCTTGAAACACTGAAAGGCCGTGCTCTGCTCCAGGCTGAACCACCGTGACTCTCAGCCTGTCCTCACAGGAGAGGTGCTCCAGCCCCCTGATCACCATCATGGCCCTCCTCTGGACCCGCTTGAGCAGCTCTGTGTCTTTCTTATGCTGGGGGCCGAAGAACTGAACGCTTATGATGCTATAAAGCACCATATATACAGGTCTTCCACACAGTGATCTCTACTAAGAAGTTCCTAAAGAGGCAGTCTGAAAACAGTAATAAGGAAACAACTTCTTCACGATAACAGAGCACCTGTATAGCACCCCAAGGAACAGTATTTCTATATAGGTAGCAGAAAATGGAAAGAAAAATCAAAGTATAAAAATTAAATGAAAAGTTTCTGGTTTTTTGTTTGGTGTTTTTTTGTTTTTTTTTTTTTTTTTTTTTATTTCATGTACATAATCTATCATAACTCCTTTACTAACTTTAACTGGTGAGTCAGAGAAGTATCATTGTTCTATTGACTAATCTGCTCGGACCATCAAAACAGTCTTAGTTCCGTTATTCAATTATTGTGTTAAATTATGAATTATTTAGGGTATTTCATTCATTTCCCACTCCTCACTTTTTTTTTTTTTTTTAAGGTGTCCAGAAATGCAAAGTTTTCATTCAAACCAGAGAAATTCTTTGATTTTTCATCTGTAGAAATACATTTCCAATAACTCATCTCTCTAACAGTAACAGTAAAGTGAGCTGGAAAATTAGGAAGAAAGATAACATGAATATTTTCAGTGACCTCCCTCTATAACTTTGAGACTAAAATTAGACATGCAGTTCTCAACAACCAATGCTGTACCATCAATAATGTCTTTAAATTGTTTGGGTGAACTGAGGCAATTAAAAAAGGGCAAAAACATGGATGCAATTCCTTCTCTTGTGCACTGTTTTCTTTCCTGTATTCATACACAAAGAAGTGTGATGACTTTCATTTAAATTGAAGGATTAACAACACCATGGAACAAGTATTCGTTACTAAGGAGAAAGGATTTATGAAGGCAAACCAGACACCATCAATCTTAAAACTCTAGCCAACCCCAGTTACACATGCAGTCGTTGTTGACACTCCTTTATCTCAGATTTAGAAGGATGCATCCTCTTGCTAACATGATCAGACAGGAAAGTTTATATCAAAGCTATAAAAAGTAATGACATTCTAAGAAAACAGAGGCATATTAATTTTTCCACAAGCTAAAATAGGCCTTTGAAGCACAACCCAAAATTAGACAAAGTAGGCACAACTTTAATCCATAGCACTCTGGGCCCCCAAACCATATCCAGAATATTAAGAAAAGTATCCTAAAATCTTAAAACCAGAGCAATTTCTAGCCATTCAGGGGAAAAACTGAAAATGCTGAGTTCAAAAAAAAAAAAAAAAGGGAGGGGGGGGGGGGAGGGAGGAGGGGAAGAAAAAAAGCTCTTATTCCTGAAATGAGAGTTTAGAAAGCTAATTTTTCTTTTCTATATTTCCTGCAGAATTAGCTCTTCAAAGGCCATCTCCTTGCTCTTTGGGTGACCTTTCTGCTGTTACATTTCACTGCCTGCCCTGAAGAATATCTTTTTAATATCTTGTTAAACAGGAAGGGAAACGTGCAACGAGCAAAACACTCCAAAATGGAGGCACTTCTGCTTCAGTAAATACTTTGAGGATATATAAAGTACAAAAAAAGGTCTCATTTCCAAAGGCTAAAGATATTTATAGAATGCTTTCTATCAGTGTTGGGCAACTGGTTCCTATACAGTGAAAGAAAACTAAACAAGTGAGGGTTTCATTGACTGCTGCACATTTTGTCAAAGAGAATATCATTATTAATACAACTAATACTACTATTTTAAAATAAACCAATAGTGGCCAATCCCTTAAAGTCTTTGAACACAGCCTGACATTTAATTAGGGATTCCAGAATGCAGTAGGAGAGGCTCCTCAATCAAGCATTAAATTAGATGATTGGTTGGGAACATCTTTTAGTATTGCTATGAAATAATATGCTGATCCCACCCACCTACAGTCATTATAAACGCTCACCTGTAATGAAAATAAAACCAACTTTTTCAAAAAAATATAGAAAATATTTTGGTTTTTGTCCTCATTTTTCCTGCAGTGAGAATTTGGATGTGCTTTTTTGATCTAATAATGGTTCCCTGGGTTCCTGCATTCCATGGGACACAGCAAACTTGAAAGTCTCTTTTGTCTAAAAATGTTGTGCTGCATTTGCTGCAAACGACACCAAATCAATTGTATTCAGTTAGACTGCATTTGCCATGTATTTTTCTTTTGAAGAAGACCCTGACTATGGTTAACAGGCATGCAGAACACTGCTTACTATTTTAAAGGGACTTAAAGGGGAAAAAAGTCAGGTTTTGACATTGGAACACTGCTCTAGTCAGAAAGTTTATTTAAAAAATAAATCATCAGGAGAAACAACAATGCAAAATGCCAAGGTCTTTAACACACAAGATTTCTAACTCCCCACTTTAATCTTTTCTGATCTGTTCGGTAGCAGCAAGTGCCTTGTGTGGTCCCTTCTGCTCAAGTGTGCTTGACAGGAAGACTGTCACAATAAAAATTACTTTTTTTAAAAAAAAGATAACTTAAAAAATAATTAATTCCCATAAATCACTGAGACAGCCAGGGAAGAGAAGCAGGAAAGGAGGCGGGGAGAATTTACCACCCTGCATACTCATAAAACAGATACTTACAAACCACAGGACAGTAAATTTCTCCAATTTCTCCACTCATGTTGCTCATTGCGCTGGGAGCACAAGGCTCATGAAGCAAACCAGTTATGAGCACCGAGACCTCTGCAGTTCCCCCCCAGCACAGTTTATCTGGCAATGTCACTCCTCTAATCCAAGATACACGTCAGCACAAAAGCAATGCAGTACACCAGGCAACTCCCAGCCAGTATGATGGTAGTCTCTACAAACCCATATTCCTCTTGAAATGGCCAAAGAGATGGCTGAGGTGAGGCAATACTGATAGAAAAAGCTCATCTTCCTCATGGTCTTATGCATGAGGTGAACAGTCAGTGAAAAGCCTTGACTCACTAGAAATTTTACTGGCAAGCTCTTTGGCTTCAAGTGACATTTTTTTCCCCTTTTTTAGATATGTCTATCAAGTAAAGCTTTATATTATACCTAATGCTTTCATTCACTTAGACATTATCAGTTTAAGCTTTAGCTCTCAACCTTTTGACCAGACTGTAAAATAAACTTGTAAAAGATTATTTCAGTCTACTCTAAATCAGCACTGGAATAAGAGCTGGGTGAATGTGGCTTCTGACAGGACCTGCCCATGTGAGCTTGTCAAATAATTGAGCATAGATGTAGTGGTAATCACCAAAAAAGCCACTTACTAACTTATTCGATTAATATTATTTTATTTATTAGTTACTGCTCAAGTATTTGTGAATGTAGCTGAGAATAGTTTATTGAAAGACATGAAAATCCACGAAATACATTATTCCTTTGAGCAACATGGCTATCCTACATATCTTAACAACTTTATGTTAACACTGTCACTGAACCTATATATCCTTTTGAAAATAAAACCATCTTCAGCTTTTAAATCTCTGCACCTATGCAATTTTATGCACAACTTTCAATAGTTTGAACTTAGGCTACAGATTTTAAAGTTTTTAATGTATGACCTGACAAGTAATTAATAAAATCTACATTTTTTTACAATTATCCTTGTTTCAAACACATACTGTACTTAAACCACTGATGTATTGGCAAGCAAAAGCAAGATTTTTAGCACTTAGGCGAATATACTACTACTACAGAGACATTTGCTTGCATTAAGAAAGGATCTAATGTAAATTAAATGGTTTTTGAAGAATTACACAGTTTAGGTTTCTAGTAAAACATAAGGCTCATATTTGCTCTCTGTAACAGAAGTGCTGTTCTACTAAATTTTGCTGCTGTATTACATTTTGATGGGAATGTCACCCTGCTCCCACAATATGAATTATATGACCTACTGGCCTAGTTTTCAGATGTGCATCTTGATTATGTCCTGGGTGATGGACACAGGTGCTCTGCTCCAGAGTCCTGGCCCCCCAAAATCTAAACCAGAGTCCTGTTGGAGTGTACCATGGCTCCCTCTCTTTTTGCAAAGTAACTGACTACTGAGAAACAGAATACAACTTTGTGACAGTCATGAGATTTAAAATTTTTATTAGTCAGGAAGCACTTTAAAAGGTGACATTTTAAGCCTCCATTTAAAGCTTAAATATCCATGCAGAGACTATGAAGGTGACTTGATCTTTAAAGGACCAGCTTAAAATCACTATCAAGCAACTCTAGGACCCAGTATGAAAATGCTGAGATGTTTCAATGCAGTTCTGTGTAAACCATCATAGAAACTATTCTTACATGTACTGCTTCAGTATCACCGCAGCAGATGTGAAGATGAAACAACCCAAGACAGGGATCACAGTGATTTCTTGGCTGTCTGGATTGGGATGTCCTTATCTATGGCTTAAACCTGTGCTGTCAGGCTTCCTTTACATGTACCCTTGTCATAGTCCTGGATTTGTTTAAAATGAAAGCACCAATGATGATGGTAAAAAAAGGTTTTCTGTTGTACTTGGCTTCCAAGATAGAAAAGAAGCACAAAGAAAGTGCACTTCATTTATAATGCTGTGGGACTATCAGAAACTATGCACAGCATGTGTAGATCATACATTTCCATAGTCCATATCTTTAAAGCCCCATCTGGACAGTTTATTTATCTTCATTTTTAGTGCAGTACAAAACCCCGTAAAAAGCAATCCCCAGAATGGGGACCCCAAAGAGGCAATACAAACTGCCTGTGGATAATAAGATTTATTGTTTAGACTACAGAGAAAGGACAGAAATGGAAAAGCATTAAAGTGATCCATGAGATTAAGTCTCTAAAACCCAATGTATTCCTACAGGAAATCAGGCTTTCTTCACATACAATATATTTTAATATGTGTAATACCATTCTGAAAAAAAAAAATTGGCTATGCTATTGAGCAAGTTTGAGTGATGATTTTGGGTCCAGTTGAACATCACTTCTGTTCATCACACAACTGTTGGAAACACAAGCAGAGCTTACCCAATTTTTCAAAATGTCAGTTTTACTCTGGTAATCCTCCCCATCAAAAATACATGACTGACACACAAATATACCTCACCAGGTCATGTGGCCTGAAAAGTGAAACCAGAGTTTTTGAAAAGTTATTACCACTTACTAATGACTTCTCCTCTCCCCAAGGGACCAATCTACCACAAACAGGGGACCTGACAAGTACAGCATACCTGAAGAAATAAAAATTCTTACTTGTTTTTATTATTTGTGACATCCAACTTAACTTTTAGCATATTAAGGGAAATGCCACACACTGGAGGAACTAACTGTACATTGAAAATAAGCTCCCATGATTTACTGCAAACATTTTGCCTTCTTTACCCAAAAATGGTACCCACTATTAAAAAAAATAATGATAATTTTATGAAGAAAAAAAATTTAGCAATCTGGGAATACCTCAAAACTCAGTTAAAATAATAGAGTTATGTGCAGAAAGCCAGAATGCACAGAATTTTGCAGAGACCAGTTGAGAGGTGAATGAGGAAGACTGCTTCAGTCCTCATTAACATTCTGCATTTTAGTTCCTATCTTTCCCTTCGGGTGGTCATAGGCACAGCATTTTCTTTCTTTTGACTTTATTAAATTTTGCTGCTATCAGTTTTCCATTACTCTCCTCTTGGACATGCTCTTAAAGCCAACCAATATGGTCTCATTCTAGAAAAACCAGACCAACATCAAAGAAGCTTATATCCATGCAATATAGACCATACAAGCCAAACTTATCCTCCCAGTGACAGTATCAAATCGTCACACAAGGGGACAGGAGTTTAAAAGAATGGGATATGACAGGAGGATTTTAATTAACCCATTGGAAAATCTATTCTCAAGTGGTTACAGAAAAGTGGAAAGATAATAGATATGAGACACTGGAGAGAGATTATATCAGCTTTTTATGAAATTCATTCATATTTCAATTCCTCTTTGCATTAAAACTAAACAGTCTTGCAAACCTTTACTGTGACAGCTGTCCCCGTTCACAGCAGTAGTATCAGAGATGTCTCACCCAAATGCCCGTGCCAGGCCATGAGCACACAGAAGTAGGAGCAGATTGTGCTCATCTTTGTCAACTCTCCTCTTTATTGTCAACAACTGGAGTCTCTTTTTTGGTGTTTAGATGATATGTTCACTACATCTTCCCTGTTACACATGCATGCTGTCTACTGCAATAAGGCAGGGAGCTCTACAATAATAGTAACACCAGAAAACGTGTCCAAATGGGGAATCGTGATTGAGACTTATACTAAGCATTGCCCTATAGCCCAAAATTACTGCTAGCATAGGACTGCTGAGTATACGAAACCAACTTTATGCAATGAGGCACTGAGTTACCAAAATCACCTACAAGTGGTAGATGTTTGTTAGGTAGATACTCTTCCACTATGTTTTTTAACAATGTTAGAATAGAGATAGAAGAGTAATCAAAGGAAGAAACAAGTATTTGCATAACTGATTACATTTAGGAAGGAAGCATATTCACAGAGCACTGGGCAGAAGTTAGTTTATCCCCTGGCTGAATGGGTGGATGACTTCAGTTTCCTGACCTGCTTATATAATTGCCTTTATTTGCCACTATAAAAGTTTTATTAAGATTCAGTTCAAACGTCTACTAAAATTCAACCAATCATGACATCAAATACCACTGTGTGAATTTATACAGATGCCTAAAGGAACAGATAAAAGCTAAAAAGCCTTTATCTGTATTATCAGTATTAGACAGCAACAGTCTGGCAGAGTCTGTTCACAAGTTTATCTCACAAAAAGTTCATCCCCTTCAAAAGGGTAGTTTAGTACATGAAGGGAGCAGAGGAAGAGAAACAACACAGTATAAGAGGCCACAATAATTGACTGGGAACTTCTAAAGAGGAAAAAAAAAAAAAAAAAGCAGGATTCTTCTTGTCTCCTCCACTGACTAAGCAATGGATTATAGAAATACCATCACAAATCATTGGTACAGCAAGGATTTACAGTAAGAGGAATCCTTCCAGGTCAGACACTATCCCTGCAGAAGTGCAGAATAAGCAGCAAAGTCTATCACGGTTCCTCACATGACACAAGTTACCATATCTCCTCTTTCAAGAATTCTTACCTCTTACATGACAATGAAAAAAGACAACTATAGGCCTTCTGGAAAGCCAGTAAGTTAATTTCTCCTCCAAGGAGAATTTGTATTGCTCCCCTATTATATATTATATTAGATACTCTATCATACAGTTCCCTCCACCCATCCACAAACCACCACCCCAAAACCTAGCTGTTCTTTATAAAATATGCTTGTGGCTACTCTTTCTTGAAGGGCCTGATGAAGACAGAAGTTTAACACAAGGCACTGGAGAGGAAATACAATGATACCAGGGAAAAAAGGTTGACTCTCTTCTCAGCCTCTCAGAATATTGTTATACTAGATTTAAAGACAGCAAGGTCAATGGCTTTAGCTGTACAGAGAAATTACTATGTATTTGCAAAATGAAACAGAATTCTGATTAGTAAGGAAAGGAAGGCAAGGCTAAAAATGCTGCCCTAATGCCAACTCTTGAGGGATGGTAGTGAAGAACTGGTCTCTGAGCATGCTGAGACACAGATCACCTTGCACAAAGTCCATCATTCAGAAATGTGTATCCCTCTAACCTCCAGTACTGTGGACCAGAGCATACCATTTCTCTCAAAGCTGCCTTTGAAATGCAGCTTCCTATAAGCAGAAAAGAGCAGAAATATCATTAGCTCTCTGTGGCTTACAGACTTCCAGTAAAAAAAATTATTGTTCTGGGACTTTTAACTATAATCTCAGCATTTTTCAATATAGAAGCTTGTGGCCAATTGCCCAAGTAATGCCCACAGAGAACAAACAGTAGCTCCCTGGAGATGGAGAGGTTGGAGAACTCCAGAAGACAAAACTGCTCATCAAACTGGTGAGTAAGCCAGAACTATATGTCTGAAACTTGGACCCAGACATGGAATGAAAGGACTAGGAGGAATCTGTGACTGAAAAGGCCCACCACAACAGACAACTATCATTATGAACCCATGCCTAAGCTGAAAGAAAGGAGTCTCTGAAGTTGATCTAACCCCTGGAAAACGGGAAGAACAAGAGTGCTGAAGCTCTCTGAGAAGCATGTCAACTAAGATATATCAATAACCTCTTAGAGGTACGAAAGCCTAAGATACAGTAAAGCTCTCAAAGTGTCCTTTTTATCATCCTTGTACATCTTTCAAGGTACAGAGACTACCTGGATTGTGATGGAAGGAGAGAGGCAGTATAAGGAATGCCAAATGAGCACCTGGATGGGTAGGCTTGCTATGCAGACCCAAATCCAGCTGCTCCTTTGTTCTTTCAGAAAGACCAGAGTGAGAGCAGAAGGAGTCCTTTAGCTTGGACATCCTCCAGTCAGCCAGAAGATATTACAGAGCCAGATCCATATACTTGCACAGCCCAATTGTATCACCATGCAGCCAGATCTGGGGCTTTTTCTCCATCCAGTTAGCGGTGATGTGAGAAGCCCAAGTTGCCTGCCTAGAGCTCAAAGCAAACAACAGACTGGATAAAACACAGAGGCCAGCTTGCCCATGGAGAGAGTGCAGCCTGGCAGAAAGAAAACCTGGAGTAGCAGTGACTTGCCCTGCTGCTGTGGAAGCGACAGCACATGAAAGCACTTTGGCTGAGACCATAAAAGTAAATAAGAACTGAAAGGTCATTGCCTACCTCTTGTTTCCTCAGCTGGACACCTTTCCACCACAGGCACAGAGTATCTGAAGATTATTTGGTCTTACTACTGAAAGCTTCTACCTCTTCAACAGCCTGTATGCAAACTGGCAAGCAGACCACGACCAAGCTGCAGGTGCAGACTCCTGACGTTACGGATTATTAGGTTTCCTCCTGTTTGTTTTCCATCTCAGCACTTTGTAATGGTACCAATTAAGGGCTAAATTTATAACGGGTGCATTTTTGTAAAAGAAATTTACTCAACACTTCTCACTTGTAATGTGATTATTTTTTCTTACGGTGTCCTAAAGTGTTTTACAAAATTAAAAATTACAGCTAGCTCCAAGACAGGAATGAAATATTGAAACCTATTCCAAGCAGCATGGCATCAACCACCAATTACTGTAAAAAACTATTTATTTAATATGTCAAGGATAATTGTGGTAGCCCACCCAACACTTCCAAATAAATAATTAACTGCTGAATTTAGGAGCATGAGGTAATCAAATTATCTGCTGCTTACGAAACGTTAAAAAAATATATTGGTTTTATTTCAAAACAGGGGAGCCTTTGCATAAAGAGCATGCTGTTTCTGAATATGAATGCATACGTATATGACAGGAGAGGGAGAAACTGGAGAAAGAGTAATTCATTATTTACTTTTAGCCCTAATTTATAGAAATTTAGACAGAGAGCCTATACAACAATATTCTACTTTTCACCTCCCTCTAGTAAAACACATGTTAGAGATCTAAGAGAAAAGTGGGATAGCAAGTCTGAGTCTCTGTTACTACTTTGATATGCATTTAGTTGCACCAAGGAAACGTTAAAACATTCCCTATGTGATCCTATGTAGGAAAAATTTTATGCTATGAATAGTTAACTATAAATTTAATTCTCACAGCATCTAGTTTTTTTATGGAGTAACACACAAGTTTGTTCTCACTTTAAAACTGGATTATGATTTTGGAACAACAGACCAATTGGTTATTCCAACAATTTAAATTAAAAAAAAAAAAAAAGCTACTTTGATGTGCAGAGAAGGAAAATCACCTTCTCAAAATCCCAAAGGCACTACTTGGTATAGTAACGGTATCAAGTGCCAACACCCATCTGGATTACCAATCCTCCCTATACATCACATTAAAAAAAAAAAAAAAATTACAAAAGGCAGGGCAGATTCATAAGGTACTGCTGATGTAGCTCATGACTAAATGAAACTTTATAAAGTACACAAAATCTTCAGATATACAGCACTGCAGATTCTGTGAGGCTTGTAAGTAATGGCAGATCTGAGAGTGGCTGTTGAAATATTAAACATTGTGGTTTCACTCACAACAGTGCTACAAGTCAAGCTCACACTTTACCATCCTTGCTAGTACTGATAAACCTTTGTCTCCCACAAATATCAACTACAAGCATCTGAAAGACTTATCTTCTCTCTTCACTCCGGCAGCAAGCTATGGTCAGGCTCTAGACACATTTTTCAGCATATTGCAGGGATTGTTCCAAATTTCTACATATGTTTCTTCCCAGTTTTGTACAGGTTCTCATTAAAGGCACCCAGTCCTATTTGTATCAGGATCATAACAAGAGGACAACACAGCATAGAGCCTGCATTATTCTTTGGTAACATCCCTGTTCTCCTACTCACACGTACTGGAGTCAAAACTCTTTATGTGCATCTTCAGTGCTTCTGGATAATGCAAATCCTGAAGGTGTCCCAGGAAGCGCTGAAGTAACCAGCTGCCTTCTGAACAGGCTATCTGATTGAGAAGAGATATAGGTCTTACATGGTTCCTAACTGCACTATTCTGAAATACAAAATCCTCAGCAACATAAATAACAACATAATTTGAAGATTAAATTCCACTAGAAGCAACTGGGAAAAGAAGGTAGTTCTGACCAACCTTTATGAGTAACTGAAAAGATACCTGAACGATTTTTAACGTTCATTCTTGTCTTTTCCCCACCCTCCTCATAGAAATTGTCATTACCAGGCTAGGATGTCACTTCTTCAAGACTGCAACAAACTGCTTCTCTCCAAAGCTCTTCTCTAATTTCATTATTCAATTTCTTGGGAAGGTGCATTCAGTGTTACACTCTGAACACTTTTAACAGACCAGTGCCAAGCAATTACCCATTATTTCCTAATGTTCCCAGTTTAATCAGATTTTTTGTTGTTGTTGTAATAGAGTACAGAACTGAAATAACCTTATTTTCACTGTAAGAGTCTTTTTTAGGGCTATGAAATACTTTGCAGGTTGGTTTCTTTCAAATTATCACCAGCATCATGTTAAAAAACACACCACCACCCAAACTCTTTCATGAAATGCTGTTGGCTTAGAAGACCAAGCATATGGAACAGGCTACTCATTTGGGAGGTTGTTTTTGTGCCAGTGCATGATGCAGGCAAGAAAAGACAAGATTTGCTTTTAATTTTTTCCAACAAGAAGTTCATAACTGATCCTATCCACACAAGTCAGTAGTTGTAGAGCAGCTCTTACCATGTAAAAATGAACCCTTGATATTTTATATGGATAAGAATGTATTTTAAGTATGCAAAACAAAAAAACTACAGCAACAGCATATCAATGTGTTAAGTTTACCTAAAGTCTTGGAGTTACAATGAAGACTTCCTAATCTGCCTCCCTAAAATAGAACTAATAAAAGTTTTTTATACGTATTAGGTATAGCAATCCTTTACATTAGAAGATCTGTAAGAAAGCTCATCTCTAAAAGATCATAAATAGATCAGCGTTATTTGCTTAATGCTGTTTAAATATCTAAGATTGCAAGTTGGACTTAACTAGGTAACATTATTGTTACTGAGCGGTTACTGTCAACGTGTCTGGGAGAAAAAGTATAAAAAAGACCAAATGTCAGAATTTTAGAAAGAGGCTCATGAGGAAAATACTGCACAGAAATAATATTACAGCCCTTTTATTTCTTAGCAAGCACAGACATAATAATAAATAATGAGGACAGGGGAACTGTTAAGGACAACATAGACCACTCAGATATCTGGGTTAATTCAAAAAAGCATTACTGTGATACAAACAAACCCATAGAAATGAATACATCTGTATTTTTTCAAGTAACAAAGGTTATTATTAGAGAGTGGATGACCTGACATGAAAATCTGTAGTTTTCAAACTGATGTAGGAAGGTTGCGATACAGATTCATAAAATCACAAGTGACACGGGGTAGGTGAGCAGGGAATGTCTGCTCACAGTCTCTTCCATCAGAAGCAGAAGAGGAAGTCAAACAAAAGTAGCAGATGGCACACTGAAAACAAAGAAAGGATATGACTCGCCACACAGTCCACAATTAAGCTTTAGAGTCTCTTGTCAAGATATGTTATCAATGAAAAAGGTTTCCTTGGGTTCAAAAAAAGTGGATGGACAAAAGGATCGGAAGAGAGAGTCATCAAGATCTATTAAATGAGCACCACTACTTCTTGGGTGAGCCATAAACTGCTATGACAATTGCTGTAAATTGCTGTGCTCACTTTATTCTTACACCACTCCCCAGTATCTACCACTGGGTGTTGTCAGAGACAGGATCCTGGACCAGATGAGTCTTTACTCTAACCATGAAAGGCCACTTCTATGTTCCTGCCATGCAGAACAATAGGGAGGCAGAAAACGGAAGAATAGAAAAAAAAAAAAAAATAACAAGGTTGGAGAAAATATTTTCAGTGACAGACTTAAAAAGCTTAATCTGTTTAGCTTATCAAAAAGATTGAAAAACTTATTTGATTAGTGTGTAACTACCTCTATGGAGAGAAAATGAAGAGCAATAAAGGACTTTAATTTAGTGGAGAAATATGTTACTAAAAGTAATGGCTGGAAGCAGGAGCAGGAAAAATTCAAATTAGGCAGGGAACAGTGGGATTAATCCTATACTGACATCTTCATACAAAGACCAGTGCCTTTCTACTATCAAACTCAAGCTGTTGAGCACAACATATTAGCAAAGAGAGACAGATAAGCTCCCGGAACATGTGGGAGATCAGATTGAATGGTATCTTTTCACTGAAGATGTTTATAAATCCCATGGACTCGAGGATATCCATTTGCAGTGGTTAGTGGGAGAGAAAGGAAAGACAGCAGTGAGCTGGGGTTTACTATAGGATAAAAGAGAGCAAGTCTGTTGTTAAAACTAGGGAAAGAGTCTGACAAAAAGGAGCACCTAGCAGATGTGAAGGGTGAATCTGGAAAGCCTGCGTGGGAGAATGAGAAGTGAAGGATGTGAAGGGTGAATGCAAATAACTTCAACTAAAGCAATCCCTGAAGTGACCCAAGCAGTGAATGACAAGAGCAGCTTTAGCTGGGGTGCTTGGGCATGTCAGAGAATATGGGGAACCAGCCCCTTGCCTGGGATAAAGACTCAAACCTTCGTGGTTTTCAGTATGTTCCTACTCCTCATTCACCTTCTGAAGGTAGACAGCAGGGGAGGATAAGAGTCTGGGGTAACACATACTCATAAAGACGTCCACGAAAGACAGAGAAGACAAAGACAGAGCATGAAGCCTAAAAAAATAGCAGAAATTATAGCTTTTCTAGATATCATAGATATAAAATAGAAGACATTTGAGTTGTTTTGGAAAAACAAGTCTCTGGCAGGGATCTAATTTTATTGGGTCAAAATAGCCATTATGTGGTAGTGTAACTGCCATCAACTGTCACTCACCAAGGCAATCAGCTCTAGTGCAGGTATATCCAGCAGCAAGGATAGATAGCTTGAGAGGAATACAGAGAAATTGTCTGAGCAGCCAGGGATCAGGTTAGGAAGGCCAAAGCCCTGATGGAATTAAATCTGGCCAGGAACATCAAGGGCAACAAGAAAAGCTTCTATAGGTACATCAGTGATATAAGAAAGACTAGGGACAATGTGGGCCCTCTCCACAAGGAAACAGGAGATCTGGTTACCAGGAATATGGACAAGGCTGAGGTACAATATGAACTTTTTGCCTCAGTCTTCACCAGCAAGTGCTCCAGCCACACCACCCAAGTTGCAGAAGGAAAAGGAAGGGACAGGAAGAATGAAGAACCTCCCACTGTAGGAGAACATCAGGTTTGAGACAATCTAAGGAACCAAAAGATGCCCAGGTCCATAGCACCTGATGAGATGCATCTGCAGGTCCTGACAGAAGTGGTGGATAAATTGGTTAAGCCACTATCAATCATATTTGAGAAGTCGTGGCAGCCTGGTGAAGTTCCTGCTGACTAGAAAAGGGCAAACATAACTCCCATTTTTAAAAAGGGAAAAACGGAAGACCTGGGGAACTACAAGCCAGTCAGTCTCACCTCTGTGCCTGGAAAGATCATGGAGTGGATCCTCCTGGAAATTATGCTAGGGCACGTGGAAAATAAGGAGGTGGTTGGTGACAGCCAACATGGCTTCACTAAGGGCAAGTCATGTTTGACAAATCTGATGTCCTTCTACAACGTGGTTACAGGTGTTTCTGGATAAGGGAAGAGCAACTGACATCATCTACCTGGACTTGTGCAGAGCATTTGACACTGTCCCACACGACATCCTCATCTCTAAATTGGAGAGACATGGATTTGATGGATGGACCACTCAGTAGATAAGGAATTGGCTGGATGGTTGCACTCCAAGAATTGTGGTCAACAGCTCAATGTCCAAGTGGAGACTGGTGACAAGTGGCATTCCTCATAGATCGGCATTGGGACTGGTGCTGTTTAATGTCTTTGTTGGTGGACAATGGGATTAAGTGCACCCCCAGCAAGTTTGCCAATGACACCAAGCTGTGTGGTGCAGTCGACACGTTGGAGGGATGCAATTCCATTCAGAGGGACCTTGACAGGCTTGAGAGGTGGGCCTGTTCAAACCTCATGAAGTTCAACAAGGCCAAGTGCGAGGTCATGCATGTAGATCGGGGCAACCCCCAGTTTCAATATGGGCTGGGGGATGAAGACATTGACAGCAGCCCTGCAACATAAGGATACGGACTTGTTGGAGCGAGTCCAGAGGAGGGCCACAGAGATGATCAGGCAGCTGGAGCACCTCTCCTATGAGCACAGGCTGAGAGAGTTGGGGTTGTTCAGCCTGGAGAAGAGGAGGCTCCAGGGATATCTTATAGTGGCCTAGAGGCAACATGGGGAGGGACTCTTTATCAGGGAGTGTAGTGCTAAGAGGAAGGTAATGGGTTTAAACTGAGAGAGGGTAGATTTAGATTAGATAGAAGGAAGAAATACTTGACTGTGAAGGTAGTGAGACACTGGCACAGGTTGTCCAGAGAAGCTGTGGCTGCCCCCTCCCTGGAAGGGTTCAAGGCCAGGTTAGATGGGACTTTGATCAACCTGATCTAGAGGAAGGTGTCCCTCCCCATGGCAGGGGGGTTGGACCTAGATGATCCTTAAGGTCCCTTCCAACCCAAACCATTCTGTAATTCTGTGATTAACAAAGAGTTGTCTACAGAAAAGGAGGTAACTTCCCCAATATTTTCCTTAAATATAAAACTTTTTATAAAGAGACATCAAATATATATTGGTTTGTATTGAATGTAAAGAAAAGGAGAGATCCACTTAGAGTTCTGCAAGAACTAGGAAATTTTCCATCTTCTCAGACTCGGAGCTTTTCATAAAAACTGATTCACTGTTCACTCTCTCACATATTTACTCATTTGGCAGACTAGTTTCCCCAGAAAGCTATTTCAATTCAACAATGCCTGTACAGCAGAGACAAAAGCTGGTAAACAGGGAACGATGGATGTTTGCTAATATAAGACAGTGTGAGAATGGAATGGCAAACACCTCATCTAGACTTCTTCAAAACAAATAGAAGAATATAAAAATATTCATTACCAACTAAGAAAGAAAGCAGCATCGAAAACCAAATGGGAGTTAAAGCACGTGAGGGAGAGCAGTCTGAAGACAGAGGTGATGTGGAACCAGGGATGGGTACGTCTGAACTTGAGCTGCCACACAGAGATGTTGTCCCTCAGAAGTATAAAGCGGTATGCTAATCTCTGTATCATGCAAGAGACAGAAGCCAAAAACAGTTTCAGGCTCTTGTGAGCAGAGCATGGGCCTGAAGGTATTGCTGCTGCCCCTGCTAAGTGAAACTTAGATTACATCCTCTTATTGCATTACTGTGTTGTGTTTCCTCTATTGTTTTATGTCATTTTAAATAACTATACCCAGTGGGTCTCCCAGCAGGCTGGTCCATGGACCAAGAGATTTCACTAACAGCTGTTTCCTTTGTTTTCCAAATATAATCATATTGCGTGAAGTTATAGTTCTCCATGCAACTTTGAATAATTTCTGTGAACAGCTCAGCAGTGGGCAAGGGTGAACTGGGTAACACATGAGTCCTTCTCCAAATTTCTTCCTTGACAGTGACTGGTACCCAAGAAAAGATGTAGGGAAAGAGAGGACCATTAAACTTTCTGACGCTTTGTTGTGTGAACTGGAGATTGTCAGATCCTACAACCCAGTCTGCCTCACTGCCCAGTTCTCTAGTCCGTACCTCATCAGTTTGTCAATGAGAATGTTATGGGAAACAGTGTCAAAAACTGTTCTCATGAAATCCAGGGTTGTGAACCTACTATTTTTCTCATCTCCTCAGGATCCTGAACTCCACCATCCCATGGCCACTGCGGCCAAGGCTGTCCCTGATTTTCACACTCCTGACCAGTTCTTCCTTGTTTAAAGTATCAGTCCAGGCAGATCGTGTCCACGTGCTGGCTCCTCGATCACCTGTGTCTGAAAGCTGTCACCACTATAATCCAGAAGCCTCATGAATTGCTTGTGCCCTGCTCTGTTGTCCCTCCAGCTGTTTTTGTGGTGGTTAAGGTCCCCCATGAGGACCAGAGCTTATCCATGTGAGCCTTCTTCCAGTCGTCTGAAGAAAGTCTCATCCACTTCTCTCTGACCAGGCAGTCTTGCCTGCGTTGGTCTGCCCTCTGAACCTGACCCATCAACTCCCAGCTGGCTCATCATTAGTGTTTACATTCTTCTGTCTCAACATTTTGCACTGTTTATGGGTTTGTTTAATGTTTGGTATTAAAGCATTAATGACAAAGTGCTCTGGTTTATCTTCCCTATCTAGCTACATTTTACCACTTCCTAACTGCACGTGCAGGGACCATGTTCAACCTACATCAGCTTCCAATGGAGAATAAAAATAAAAATAGAAAAGGTTGTATTAAGAAATTATTAAGAAAATACTTAGTAAGGAGTCACAGCTGGAAATGTTAGCTGACCATTCATATTTTGGGATTTCTCTGGTCCTTCTAAACCTCCTTCCTTTCTCACAGATCCATTCACTGTGAAATCAGCACATTTTAGATTCGTATTTCTGTAGACAAAAGTATGATCATGAACTTCTTTATTTTCCATTGCTGTGGGAAATTCTGCAAATAAAGTGTTGATTTAACAGTTTTCATGAAAACATAGCAGTGACTAAGATCCATTACATTCCATTTCAAGCCCAGACACCTAGAGAATTAGCTAAATGTGCACAATTTACCTCCTACGTAAATGAAGATTATGGTTAACTCTGTTGAAGTCAATGCAGTTAAGTCAGTGTAAGGTAAGATAAACTGGTATAAAGTCTAAAGCATTCATTTTAAAAAGTAGGAAATACATAAAATAGAAGTAAACAGACCACAGGCTGTCTGATATAGAGCAATACAACCACCTACTTGAAGAAAAGTGGAGCAGGTGTGTCTTTGTTATTATTGATATAGTTAGGGTCTGATTTAAGAATATACATTTTTATATATGAAAAATTACATATTAAAAATATGTATCAGAAAGTTTTGTAATTTTAATTATATAATTGAAAATTAAGGTTACACACCTGACATTTTTCCTTGTAGATAAATCTCACACAACACAGAAATTGAGTATTACAGAATTTAATGTTGCCCTTAAAGCTATAATTTCAGTATTTGATATCCTAAAAGCTGCAAAAAGATGAGAAGTTTATCTGAAACAAGAGACTGCTGGACCTTGATTAACTTTTCTGAGGTGTTTTCACATAAACAAGGTAAACTGAACTAAATAAGCCATTTCTTTCTCAGATATCAGTGTACATGAAAACGGCTAGGATGAGCTCTGAAAGTCTCGTACTGCCAACAGGGAGCAGAACTGGTAGGTTGTAATGGAAGGGGCTGAAGGAGAGAAAGGCGAGGATCAGCGAAGGTTAACAGATGAGCTCAGGGAGCAGCAGCCAGCCGGCGCTGAAGTGGAGGTGGTAAAATGTGACAAGAGTGGCCTGAGACCAGTGCCAATTAAAAGGAATGAAAAACTGCTGGAAAAAGAATCCAGCATTAATTTAGGAAGCCTGACTGTGAAGTGAACATACTCCAAGCTAGGAATGAAACTATGTCTGCGGTTAATAGAAAACACTGTAAATCTTATTAAGCAGGAAGTCTAAAGAGGCTTTTCTCTCGTTTTGTACCTAGGAGTCTGAAAATCATTGCGTTATTAGATTAGCTTACAGAAAGGTAGTCATTCAATATCCCAATCTTATCCACAGGGAAAAAAATTGTTGAAAAAGAAGATTTATAAAAGCCATCGATGCCAAGGCCTATAATTGGAAAAAAAGGATGGTTTAGCCCAGAGTTGGGCTAATAAATGCTAGCCCAGGGAACACAGACATTGAGTTCAATGGGGATTATAAAGCTTAAGAAAAAGCAGTACTAGTCAGCCATAGCTCAGTTTTTTCCAGCATTGAGACAAGAAGCAGTTGCAAGTGCTGGCTGCAATTGTTCACACTCGCCATACACTTTCTGTCTGCCCTTAATCAGAGTCGAGGAGTAAATGTTCATACCTAAAATCAGTTCTCGCTCCTTGGTCCAAGTGGGACTGAGCAGCTGCATGAAAAGAAATGAATCAAGAAAGCAGATCGCACTTTCAAGATTTAGTGACACTGCTGTAGTCAAGGACTTGGGAGACCCAGGCTTCATTCCCTGCTCTGCCACTGTACTCTTGCACACCTTGAAGGCATGCCATCAATTCTCTCCCTTTGCTTCTCAGCTGCACAGCAGAGATAAAAGTTCTTCCCTAACTTAGGAGAGCGCTGTCAGCCAAAAAATTGGGGGTGCTCAGACATAACCACACTCTAAAAAGCCAAATCTTAAAATTAAAAATACAAGAAAAGATTTGTATTCAAAACAACGCTTAAGCACAGGCTAAATTTACAGGTTTATTTAAACCACTATGAAATAATAAAAATTTAAGGGCATTTCAGTTTCAGTACTTTCTCATGCACTGTCCTAAACACAGATAAACCTCTTGAACACAGCCAAAGCATGTTTATTAATTCCTAAGTATGCACAGTTGTCAAAAAAAAAAAAAATTAGCTGAAAGAAGTCCATGAACTAAACTTCCAAACTAGTCTGATTTAGATGGCACAGCACAAATAAGAACCTACCAGACAGTAAAAATAACTTTGGATTTTATACAATTTTGGTACCAAAATTCACAACTATAAATTAATTTACTACCTAATTTACTAAGTGTAATGCAAGCTACCTAAGTATTTCATATTTAGAGCAAACCAAGTGTAGTCTCAACTACTGCGACTCACTCAGATGAAATAGAAAAAAAAATCATACACTTAGATTAAGTTTTCTAAACCGTCAACATATCGTAACCAATCTGCTTTTTTTCAGTTGTTGAATAGCCTCAGCAACCAGTATCAAAATGGGAGGACAATTAAGTATTTTTCTGGTTTTCATCACTTAAATTTAATCTTATATGCTACATGCCAGCTGTGAAGGTATTAGAAAGCTTCTTGTCCATCACTTTTTATACATATGCCTGTTGAACTTTTAACCTCCTGTACTAAAAAAAAAAAAAAAAAAAAAAAAAAATCAATCTAATTTATCTTAGCAGTATTTGAGAGATATTTTTGGCTATTGCCTATATATCAGCAAACATTCACTGCCTGGTTGTTTGTCTGATAGCCTTGGTATCTTAACAGTTGTTTTATTATTTTCAATGTTATGCTTTGCTTTTGGTTACCAGTGTTGTTTTCTAAAGCTCTCTATAGCATCACACATGAACAAAATGGGGAAAACTACATATACTTTCAACAATAAACTAGCAAATTAGCCTTAACCAAATTGTTAGGCTGCTTGTATCTGAAGGGTTCACAATTTTTTTAACTGAGTATCACAGCATAAGGTCCAGTATCCTACATACAGGCACTACCTACTAGCAGAGACATGCAACATTTCCCACGGCATTTACAGCACAGTATTTTTACTTGACTGCAGAGGATGGTAGTTCAAACGTCTGCACCAGCCTCAGTGGGGTTTTCTCTTGAAGACGTCGGTACAAGCCACTGATAAAGTCAGAGGGCACCTCTGTGTCCCCATTTACAATGCTACATCATTGGCACTACAATGTTGTACTTACAGTATTTAAATATAAAACATATTTCTTTATCTACATACAAAATAGGAAAAAAAGGCCAATATGTAGTTTCCTTCTGGTATACCACCCTTTTGAAGCAAAAATAATATATTCTGAGTTGAAAAGTAGTAACAAGTTTTTGTTGTCTCCAATTTTTCTTCGAGTTCCTCTTATTTTTCATTACCCATTCTTTGATGATATTATACTTAAGATGACTGATAAAACTTAATAGGTTTTATGCCAGTTCTTGTGAATTATCAACACGCATGAAAAATTTCTGTGTACCATTAATGTCACAGACAGATACTTGATTACAATTACCATATTTTAAAGGAGGAATGATAAGCTATTGGACAAAGAAACCATACACTGGGTAATTTCAAATTGTAGAAAACATTGAGGGTTTTTTCCAATTACTTTCTATATGCTGTAAGAGGCTGTTTTTCCTCTGCCGTATCATTCTCATTGTTTAAGGCAACAGGTTCTTCCATTATTAACAAAAGGTCTGAATCACCTGAATAGTCTTGAATAATCAGCATCCCCACAGCAGAGATTTTATGGAGATCTATCCAGTTTTTATTCCCAAACCACAGGTTTTCAAATAATTTTTTCCAGAGATAATAATGACAGTTATGAAACTAGTTTTAATGTACTGTCTTGGGATAAGTGAGAAACCTTCTGGTACACCCTAAAAAATATATGTATTTGAATCAAGAATAGTAATACCCCAGTAATGGTAGCTCAAGAACATTTTCCCACAGGAATCTCCAAAATTACTGGTTTTCCTTCAGCTGGCATTTATGTCTTTGTAGTGCCTATGTCACATTTATTATTATGTTTATCTTCATTGTAGACATAGATGGAGACCATAACTAAAGTATAAAGTGAGCAGTTGTTTTCCTCTAAGTTCAATCACGAAGTAGAGGAAAAGTTGCAGGAAAAAAAGAAAAAAGTGCCATGTTTGTACATGCACTGAGAAAAGCAAAAATAAAGCAACAACAAAATGCCATGACTTGCTAATTCATACATGTGTTTTCTTCCTATAGCACTGCTAAGGCACCTTTCACCGGGGTAGCTAAGTGCCAAGGGAAACATCACCAAACCATGTTGTCTGCATGAGAGCACATCTGCCCCACAAACAGCAAAAAATGGTTTGGTTCACTTGCCCAATTCCACCCATTTGCCTAATCTCACTGAATTTACCTATCAATTTTTGCAACTTGAATAGGTCATACAGAAAAATGCTGCCTTGTACATGTGCAATGGTTGTTAACAACCTTGAATCCATTTTTGCCCCAGTGGTCCTTGGTTTTGTACTTTTTGCTTCAAATGTGGAGCCTAACATCTAACCCTAAATTGATCAGAGATGTAAATCAACATATTCTCCTGAGATTCGCTTAAAGCCACAAAATTCTTCAAAGTTGGAGAAAAATATCCTAGCACCGATTGCAAGTATTTCTGTAGTATGGTCAATTGGCCCATTAGTGCATTCTAAGGCAGAAATGCATCATATCAAGAAGACATTTTTTCAATAATTTTATTTCTATGACTACCAAACCTGCAGTTAACCCTTTCAGTCATTTGCTTCAAGTGATTATCTAGCACTCATTTTCACTTTCTTAATAATAAGTTGACAGGATGTTGCAGATAAATTGATTCAAACAGCTACACAATTGATTAATTCTAACTGGAAGGAGATTGCTGTTGCCATGCAAGTCAGCAGGAATCTTGATTTTGCTTGCTTTCCTCCTCCTCTCTTTTTCACAAGTTCAGGCAGAAGGGAAGTATGCTGGTTTTGTCAAGATAACTTTGGGAGTGATAAAAACAATTAGGAGAGGCACAAAGTGCTTTCACAGAGCAAATAAATAGAACGATCTTGCACGTATATACAGAGAAGTAAAAAGATTTAATATCTAAGACTCTCTTAAGGACCATATGTGTAGTATGTCCATTCCATAAGGGAAAAGAATACTTTTCACAAGGTCTTTGCAATGTCAAAGTGGAAAGAAAGCAGGATGACTGTCAAGCATGTCCAAACCTCCCTTATGTGCTTCACCATACATACACACACACATTTAGTCTCAGGAAAGAAAGACCAAGAGCCTTTGTCATCTTGGCAGCAATATGGTTTTCAACATAAATTCTACATCTGAGAAAATGAAAGAAAAGTAAGGAAACCTGAAACAAAACATCATGATGTCTTGACCTTATAAGGGAGTTGGGAAAAAACTGCAGCACACAAAGCAATGGTTTTGCGAGCTCTGTTACAGATGGCCTTCATACAAGCTGCTTGGAGTCTGAACATGTAAAATAATAGGAATTAGCATGAAGCCATGGTAGGTCCCACATCTGTACTTTGAGTCAGGTGATTAAATAATTGGGGGGGCTATGAAAAGCTTGAATGTCTATCAGGATTCAAAGTCGTAGAAGAAACCTTAATTTTTACATTTCCTAACTCCTTGAAGATTTGACTTTGCAATTCAGTCTTAACTTGCCTGACTTAACATTCTTTCAGTGTCTTTTTCAGAAATGATAGAGGCACACATTGACTCCAGCAGCAAACTGGCTTTTGGGTGTCTCATCACCAACTTGTTTTAACAATGCATCAAAGAAAATCTGACCAAGAAACTCATTGCTGGGATTTATAGCTACACAAATCATGACCTCACCTTGAAAGTGTCTTGAATATAAGAAACTGAAATTTTCCTTCCATCTGCAGAAACTGATGTGGTCACATTATAGCTGAGGATCCTGTGCCCCACTTCAGAGAATAAAGGCTTCTTAGCTGTGCTTAAGTAAAAGGCAGCATTAGACTGCTGTGGTATTTTTAATAACTAATTAAAACTAGCAAAGGGAGTTCCCAAGTAGTAATGCAATTTATTAGACTAATATTCACTTGTACTTTGAAAGAAATCCATCAAATTATGTCAGAATAGAATATGCTGAAGAAATATTTCTAATGTATGTACGCAAACAACTGACACAAACACATTTAAGCAAGATTGCCACCGGAGGAGATAGTATTTGAATTTCATTTCAAATAAAATCTATTTTAGTGCTTGATGTGTCTGTACAAAGGCAGAAGCTTTTGGTGGTGGGAACAGAAGACGAAGATGTTTATTGGCCACAGGGGCAAAACAATCATTGGTGACAGCCACTCTCAAAGCTCTGATGTTTCTAAGGCAGGAGTCCATACTTTCTAATACTTCATTCACCTCCCAGATTTGCAGTGACTTAAATCTTTCTTAACTGCTTTCTAATTAAACAGGGAGGCTATTTTTCCTACATTTGATCTGATTTAAATATTTGGTTAAATACTTTTTAATTAAGCCAGGACATTATTTATTTGAGAAGTCTGATGCTTCATTAATGATGCAAAGCAGAGAGCTGCTTTTCTTTCCTAAGGAACAGTGTCAGATCACAAGATTTTCAAATTATAACTTAAAATCTGAAAGTCTGAGATTTATTCCCTCCTTGTTGACCTTAATGAATAAAACCTAATAATTAATTTTAAAATTTGGTGTTTGGGGTGAAGAAGTCTTCCTTCTTCAGAACACTGCCTCTAAAGATTACTTTTTCATGGAAAAGCTGTAAGAATTTCTGAAACTGTGATGTATTAATTTTCCAGCAATCAAGGTACTCTGAAAATAGCAATGAAAATTGACATTTGACAACAGTATCAACGTTACATTATTTAGTGCCAACATTAAACAAGTAATATCTTTTGCTGTGACTGCAAAACCTTATATTGCATCTATCAAGCACTTTTCAGTTTCCCTCTGCAGTCAAAATGCTAATCAAGTTAAATAGTTACTGGGCACATTCTGATTTAACGTTTGATTTGATTTCATTACCTGCAAACTCCACATTCAGTTATTAGAAATGAAGTTCAAAGTACTACGTGGTGTCAAAGGAGAGGAGGACAGAGGTCACGAGAACCCCGTTATCATAAAAATGAAGGATCAGCTAGCAAGGGTCTAGAAATCAGCTCATTTGGAACCAAGTTAAACAAAAAAAAACAGAGGCAGGGAGATGAATGTTAGGCAACACAGACTTCCCATTTGCAAGATTAAATAAAGATAATGAAATAACTACTTTTTTTTCTTCTGCACAAACTAAGTCAGCCAGCCTCTAATCTCTGAATACTACTATTATTATGCTACATTAATATGCAATACAATACTTTTTCATTATTTTGAAGAGTCTGCAGGAGTCTAGTGGTAAATATTTCATTTTACAGAAGGCAACACTGAGAAAGGTATGGCAAGTATCATGCTCTAGACCACACAATAAGACAGAAGCATCTATTAAGGTAATTGCTTCATCCTCAGGATATTACAGCATGTTAATGTTTTCCAATGAAAATTCAAAGTCTCAGCTCAAACGCAGCATAAAAACACAGCGCACAGCCCTAGCTCCTGGCCAAACATCTCAAATAGTATTCTGCTTAGATATTGGCAGAAACTACAGAAAATCCAGAGTGGCCAGCAATGCCTTTCTAGCTGAACCATCACATTTCAGCAGGCTCTCCAGATACAGCAGCAAAAATCTGCACCACCTGTCTGCAGTATAATGAGCTATTAGCACCTTCGCTATAGTAATTCACTGACAAAATGTGGCACAGCACAGCACAGTTCTTCAGGGCTGTAAATGAAATTCCTGAATTGCCTGCAGTTGGCAGATGCTACCACGACAGGGCTGTCTGCTCCCCCAGGCAAAAATTTTGCCACCCTGATTGTTAAACTCTGTAAACCCCACTGGGAAAAGTCATGGCCATCTAAGCAGCTCCTCTAAGGATCTCCATCTATCTTACAACTAATTTATGTGTTTCCCATTGAGAAGTAGCACCATGCTTTTAATGGCAACTGTTTGCTTGTTGATCTCAAAACACTCTCAAAGTGTGGGTGTAAGAGGAATCATGCAATGAGCCAGAGCAAAACTCATCCTGTATCAGAGGGCTTGTTGGGGAGGATGATGCTGCAGTTGGTCTAAGCACCCTTTTTTTTTTTTTTTTTTTTCTTTAATCAGTGTTGACATAAAGAAAATAGTCAAACACTGAAGACAAGTGTGTCTAAATATTTGAGATAATCTGACATATAAAGTATTACTTGTGTTTGTTCAGGAGGCTTCAAATAAGAAAAGGCAGCCTGAAGCCAGAGACATGCTAATGAAGGTATTTAATGAAGACTGAAGAAGGGAAAAGGCAACTAAGTGCCTCTCACTGCCACATAGCAATCCACTGTCCAGTCACAAGAAAGAAGGAAATAATATCTCAGTATTGCCCAGATGATGAAGCTAAGGCTCTAGTTGAAGATGGAATAAAGGACAAATTGTATTGTGAGGAAAGGTGAAGGCAGACAAATTCCATCCTGAACCAGGAAATGTGAGATGCCATCCTAAAACTGAAGAGGGAAAACCAGAGTGACTCAGAAAATTTCTCTGACATTTGGCAAGGAAGGAGAGCTCCCTGGGACATCTTATAGCAGTGGATAAACATAAATATGCCTACAATTGTGAAGATAAGAAATTCAAGTCCAACTGATCAAACTGATTTGCCTCAGGCCATTCAAAACTTTCACAAGATCTGGATATCCATCCAGAAACCTCCACCAACAGACAACTTCTGCATGGGATACTTCTTTGGCTGCCAGACTTAGTCTGGAAGATCAACGTAGCAATAAAATTTTTTTCTGATCCTCATCCTGATCATCACATACCTAATAGGACAACTCTCCCTATGAAAAGACTGATATCTTGATTTGTATTTTTTACAGCTGATCTGCACTCCACTGATCATCTTATTTTCTCCTCACTAGGAAAGAAGCAGCAATGAAAGGACAATGCAAAAAACTTGTAAGTTTGATGCCATCAATTTTTGTATTCTTTTCACTTAGATTAAGATTTTATACAGGACCCTATTCCTTAATATTATGGTCCAAATAACCTTGAAATTTCAAGTGGATTATGCAAGGTCATACTGTCTTCTTAATAAATATGGAATAAAATATATCAAATACAAGACCAAAGACAGAAAAAAACCTCTCTTTTTTACCAGATTCAGTCTCATCTTTCACAGATACAAATAAAGTGGAGATGGGCATTTTCTCCAAAAGATGCAAAGAATAAGGGATCTATTTATTTTTTTTTTTTTTTAGTTTGGAAAGAACTCAAAATTACAAATCAGTGGCTCATTTTTGAACTGTACATTCATGACATCCTTTCTTTTCCCGCTATTTTCAGAATACATTAGCTCAGCAGTATCTGTAGTTTGCAGTAGCAATTAGCATCCTGGGGAGTCAGCCGCAAATAACAAATTCATAAACAAAGTAGAATTAATCAAGTGTAAAATTAAAAATAAGGAGGAGCTTCCATAATCTTAAAATGACAGAAGAGCTAAGAGAGGCCCTTGCTCCAGGCAAGGATTAGTCTGTCAAAATTATGGTCAAATATTTAACCATGCTTCTATTTCCTTAATGGTTTATAAAATTAATGGAAGTTACTTATATAATTAAATAATAACTATACTATGGCCTGTCTAACAATTAAATTAGAACCATAATAACCTCACTAAACTTCAAGATGTCCTTGCAAGTTTTTCATTTAAGTGAGAGAAGGTACAGGGGGGATGCTCTTAACCAGAAATGCATAGGCAGACAGAATAGTGGACATCAATGTATGGTTTCTGGGAATGAAATCCCAAAGCACAACTGTTCCTAAATGTAAAATATATTAGAAGGGTCTTCTGCCATTACACTATTACATTATTAAATCAACAGCAAGTAAAAATCAGCCCATTTATTATTTTATACACACAAGATGGAAAGGGGCGATGTGTGAAAACACAGCATAGAGCTGCAATCTTACCCTCTGCTTACTGCAACCTGCACTTAATTAAATGAAATACCAGGATAACTTTAGTTTAACCAGGCTTTTTCAGACAGATCCCCAATGTCACACCTCATTATCGTGTGCTGGACATGAGGCTACAGCAATTGAACCAAGTCTCACTTGGATTGTTTGAACTGCAGTGGGGAAGAGGAGGGACAGAGAGGAGAAGGCAAGGAGGTCACTTTTCTCATTTACTTTTTCCTTCAGTTAACAGCTCACAACAGAAACTAGAACCATATTTCTGAAATGCCAGTCATGCTGCTCTATTAAGTGACAACACACTCCACAGTCTCCCATGATTACATGGTAAATCAGGCCAAAAACATTGGCTAGCCCTCTACCTGGCTCCGTACCGCAATCTCAGACTGAAGGGCAATTACAATGCATTTCCACTGATACTTCTATTTTAACTCTTCATATTATCAGGGCTATAATTTCATTGACTATAATTTTATTTATTGTTCCCAGTCTATGACAATCAGGAAAGAGTCCTCTTTAGGGAGGATATTTTTAACAGATATTTTTAACATTAAACACAGCAGAACTGGGGCTAGGGCACTTCTGACCAGCAGATTGGCTTCCCCAAGAACACAAAGCTGAGAGATGTTTTACTATCAGGAGGACAATTTGTAGGGTTCAGGGGTTTACTGTTAAGTTTACCCATACTTTATGTAACAGTGCTTGAATGAGCATATTTATAAGGATAAAGATACTTGGAAGAAGAGTCCATGAAGTCTACTGGGAAGCTTGCTGTGATAAGTCTGATTTACCTAGGAAGTGCTGAAATACTGACATAGAAAGAAACTATTAAAAGAAAAAAAAAATAGAACAAAAAGAACAAAGGCAGATCAGAGACAGAATCATCTAAGCTTGTCAGAAAGGCAGGTAACATTGTCTGCCTTGGAAACACTTCTCAAGTAGACCTTGCAAACTTACAGGAAAACTCACAAGTACAAAGTTACTTACATCCTTAAACAGTGGCAAGATGAGGCTGTTATTGAAGTGCTATGATTTCTTTGCATTCCTATTTAAAATAGTTTCCCTTCAAAACATCCCATTGAAAAGAAGAGAAGGGCTCTGAAGCATTACTTTCCTTACATTTGTGAGAAAAAGCCTTTGTACCTAAGGCTGGTCAGGACCCACAGTATTTCAGGATGGCAAAGCCCTCTTAGATTACTGACCTCATACGTGAAAGTACTGAGAACAATTCCACAATAGCAGATTTAATAGATACAGTCTTAAAAGAGAGAAATCAAAGCAGCATTTGTATATCTTTTTTTTTTTCTTTCTTTTTTTTTTTTTTACCCCATGAACACTAAAATATTCACTAATTAGACTTCATAACAGTCCTCCTGGCTAGGTAACAATTATCACTAGCATTTTACAGGTTGCTAACTGAGGAGATTTGCTCACTTATTATAAGTGAAAGGATCTCTAACAGGCCACACCATGCCTCAAAAGGACAGACACCACTGCAACATGAAGTGCTTCAATCCACTGAGTGACAAGGCAAGGTGCAATTAGTTATGCATTTACTGTGATCAAAGAGAGAAATTTCTAATGGACTTCCCTTCTATGGCTCAATGTGCAGCTATCTTTCTCCTTTGTAGCAGAAAAATTGCAGTGAAAAGAAACAATTTTCTACAAAGCAAGTCCTAAACACAACAGTGCAGAAACTATTTTTGCAGCTAATGCTCAATGTTTTGTGCCACCTCTTTATTCTTAAGGCAAAGGGTACATATTTCATCAACCACAAGCTGAGAAGTGGAACTGTATACAAAATGAAGAGATCTCATGCCTTAACATACAGGAAAGTAGATGAGTCACTTTAAATTATAATCAATGGTAACAATAATCCTACAGCTAAGTCTTGAAAACTGAAGAGATATTTCCAAAGTACTTTCATAAATTTTCATAAGGGGCATTTCTACCACTTAAACTAATACAAAGCAAGGGATCAATATTACAAGAGTTTCTGTATTTGACAAGGGAGATTTGAAAACTTTCCACTTCCTTCTTCATTTCAGTTCAACCTATTTAAATTCTCCCTGTTCCCACTGTCCTTCAGCCACAGAGAGTAATTAAATGAAGCTCTAATTTAGATAAATATTTGCAATATTTTATTACTTGTACAATTTTATGCAAGGTACGTATCTTAATAAGGGTATTTAAAGGATATTTATGAGCTAAAACAGAACTGATGGAGAGCTATAAATCCATGTCAGTCACAAGGAGGTATTTTAATTTCCCAGAGCCTTGTACTGACTAGGCCTGGCTTGCCAGGAAAACTCAGTACTAGGCAGGTGCTTCGGTTCTTGGTTACAAAAATACTTAATCTACCTTCTCCTCATATTTCTTTCAGTCTCCAGCCTTCATTTTAAATCTCTGCAAAGTCTTCAGAAAGCAAAGTTGGGCTGACTGTCAAATCAAAAGCCTGGACGACTCTGGAATATCCTGTCCCTGGAAAGAGCATAAAACCTCCCAGATATTGTTAGAACAACAACCCTTCACCACAGACTGCTCCGCTCAGTATGTGTTTCACATGCCATTTGGGACATGACCCCAGAAAGGCAGCTGGACCATCTCAGCTGTGGCAGGGAGCTCACCACTGCAAGGCACTGGTTCGTGCTTCCAGTTCAAGCGTCCCTGCTTCAGACCATCATCTTCTGGACAAGACTGTGATACTCTTATAAACAAGGACACAGATTATAAACTAACTTGATATATTGTAGTGATGGAAATTACATATGTGGAATCACATTTTTTTCTCTTGGCTACGTCTCCTAATTTCTCTGCCTTCCCCCTATGATACACTTTTTTCTATTTATTCTCTTCCATATGTTTCTATATAATAGAAAAAGCACAAATAAACTAAGAAGTAAAAAAAAAGAAAAGAGACATCTCTCTAATTATAAATTTTGTTGTGTGATGCTTTCTTTCTGGTGAGCATTTGGGGAAACAGATTTTATGAACAGGTTCCATTAACAATAATGGGACAAGTTTCAAAAGTAATACAAGCTGGTGTACTTCAGAAGTGCAAAGGCTTCAATTACAGGCTTCAGGCATTTTTTTCTTTGCTTTGCAATAACTAAAACCACTAATCTAAAGAGTAAAATCTACAGCCTTCCAGCCTCCTTCACAGTTTAATATTGTGGTCTTTGCCTACTTCCATAGTGACAAGCGTCTGCACCATAAATCTCTGCCCAGGCACACCAATGACATAGTGTTGCAGGGAAAGAATATACTGTATCGCTTCTGAAGCAGCATCAATTTTTTGGTCTCTAGCACAGATGGTTCATTACCTCTGTATAGTGATCACTAAAGTGCTCCAAGTAGATAAAACTAGCCAAGAGAAGCTAACAAATGTCAAAAAGCACACTTCATTTGGTGTAAGAAACACAACAGAGAAGCATGCAAATTAGCAGCACACCCCAGCTTAGCCATTTCCACAGTATGAAACAATGGATTGCCAGTAATAGATTTTAGCTTACTTCTCACTAGGGAATTATTCTGGACCCCATGAATGCCTTGTGAAGGAGTAGGTATGCACCTACATGCATGGGGATTCCTCAAGCCAATGCAAAAGATACCTCAGAGCTGTTCACAACCCTTGGATCTCCCAAGGATTCTGCAAGCAGCTCCTCAGTGTGTCACTTATAAAAAGTCTATGATAGCAACCCCAAATTATAATATCACAGGCTTTATTTAAAACATGAGGTCCGTAGAAGTTCTATCCAAAACACCATTCAAGACGAGAAAGGAATGGGATTAAAGAAACCACTCTGATCCAAATTAGTAATACAGAGAGACTAACATGAGGTGTTTTCATCCGGGATCGAACATCTGATTCCCATTGGATTTGACCCATTAGAGAGCTGAGCAAGAGGAGCTGAAGGCTGCATCCAGACCACTGCCTGATTAACCTTTGCCATTCCTGGAGCTTAGAAACAACCCTGCATATGAACTTCTTATCAAACTGCCATCAACAGCATAAATTTTCCCACAATTTAGAGATGGGAACAAGGTTCTTGTTATTTAACATCTATTTACATGAAGTAACTGTAGAGAGAACAAAAAGCCAGCTTCTGCTGGGTGAAGACAAGCCAACCTATTGCAAATGAAGCACATACTGCAGAGCCTTCTTTGTGTCAGACAGCCATGGCAACTACAGCACATTACTTTTACCTCAGACTTGCTCAGAAATCTGAGACTGGATTTATCTTTCCATGACTGCTACAGACTTGACAATACAGAAAAGCAAGCACTGATTAAAGGCATCTTTACTCCACTCAGCCATGCACTTTAGAGGCTCCTTCTGTGTCCAGTTTGCTCTTATCAAGAATTACTGATGGACTTCTAAGAAAACTCCCCATTTTCTGAGCTCACCAAAGTGTAGCGGCATGGAAGCATCAGGGAGCTCTTTCCACAGCTCTACAGGGTGTCAAAATTTGTTGTCTGTGATCTCCTCTATGTCATAACCACTACCCAGTGCTGACCTCGAAGCCCATTGCATCCAGCTTCCTTTTTCCTTCCAAGGTGTCCAGAATGGGAACTGTGCTCTTTGGTCTAAGCCCCTTTATTCCACATCATCCCACCTCTTTTATACAGTGTACAGTGATCGCGAGTAAAACATTCATCTACCTCCATTCTGACTCACCTTGTCCAGTATTTTTTCCCTCTATCCAATTAGCCTGATCATCAGTTTCATGTAAAAATTTGCAACCAGGCTCTACTTTAAAAATACAGGGTGCTAAAAACACTTACTTGTGATAACTTAGCTAGACATATTTCTAGCTATGCATGCAAATCTACTGAATTTTGCAGTAGCTGGTAGACGACCATACATCTGCTTTACCAACATACATCCCTATTGCTCTTTTTTTTTCCCTAATTCTTTAAAGAATTTAACATAAGAAATTGAAAGGTGCTGATTTGCTTTTATTGTTAGAACTTATTCAAGAACCTCAAACATGCTCTGATGTTGAATGAGACAGGTAGAAGCATGCCAGCAACAAGCATCACTGTAGGCACAGACCAGTTTTCAATGATGTACTGAAGATGAAGTATATACTTCTTCTGAAAATCAAAGGCTTTGCTAGTCCACTAAGTCCACTCAGTAAATTTCAGAAAATTTATCATTAAAAATTAAAATTAACTTTCAGTGGCTTGGGCTCTACACTGTTTCAAGTGTTTTTAAATGAAGTGGTCTGATTTACATAAAAATTCTGAATTTTTGCTTAAGGATGTTCCTGTATTATTGCCAAGTCTTCCTTTAAACTAATCTCTCCTCCTTTCCCTTCTACTGTTGTATTTATCATTACCGCACTTATTAATTTTTAAAGGTTGTTCTTCTTCACAAGAACTAAATAGGAAAAAATTGAAAGGTTGAACCATGGCAGATAATATAAATTTGGCAAGCAATTTCCTTCTCCACCCATACCTGTCAAAACTCAAAATACATCCCCTCTTTATGACTTCATGTGCTGCTGGTGATTTAGAAGTGAAGTAATAATTTGTTCACTTGCATTTTAACAAACATGAGGAGTGGCACATTGGCATGGATGTTTCTTTTTAGTAGCATTCACCAGTCAACTCAGCTGGCCAAATATGCTTTTTCCTCCTTCTGTGGAGACAGAGAAATCTCCTTGCTGGCCCCTTTTTTTACGGAGCAAAGCAATACAAATCGAGATGAATCCTCTAACTACCAAGCATTCTGTCAATTTTGAGCACTCTGCCAGTGATCAAAACCAAATGGTTTCCCACTAGAAATATCAGCTGCTGAACTGAGCTAAGTAACTGCCCCAGTTCTTTCCCACAACAATATTGTTGCATTTATTGTTACGACATTTAACACAACAAATTCCTAGGCCAAGTCTCTCTTGGTGGTTCCCTAAGGTGGTACTTTAACACAGGTCTAACAGGCCGAATATTCCCAAGAGAAATAACAGGTTGGGTTGCTTTCTACAAACTACTTTCTTTCAAATCATGTTGTGGGCTACAGGACTTACAGTGTCATTATTTGATACAAAGTGGTCACTAAACTGCTGAAGTTCTACCCAAAAGCCTTTTCCTTTCAAATGCAGTCACATTTTAAATAATAGATAGTTTAAAAACTATATGCTTTCTCTTTAGCCATTAGCAAACTTTAGGTAGAGGAACTGAAAAAACTAAACCAAGAAGAAATTACTGTAATACCACTAACAAATTCTGCTTAACCCTTTAAGGGTTGAATTATCCCTTAAAGACTCTTAAGGTATTCAAGCTGTGGGTGATGGTGTACTATATAATCAAGAACATATTCTGAGCTGTAAAATCTATTTGCTTGTGTTTATTTAATAAGAAAATAACATTTCTGTCTGCCATTCTGTTCAAAAGCAGATGAACAACTTTTACTCAAAGTTGAAAAACCATCTATTAGTCTTCAGGCAGAAATCAGGACAGGAAAGAATTCTCCTCAGAGGGAAAATTCAGGAAGATTTAATGTTGCAGTCAAAGAATTAGGATGGAAACATTCATGCAATCCTAAATGTGAAGATTTTTGCAGCATTTTTTTTGTAATCAGTGTGGATGTATTTAGGTAAAATCTAATTTTCTAAGGAAATCATAAATGCCTCATTTTTCTGAGAAGCCTGAGGGAGTCTATACGTACCAGAGATAACACAGAGATTATATCAGGCATAGAAAGCAATATTTTTGGCTATAAATAACATGAGGAAGTACAGATGAAATTTCATCAAATATCACCTCCCTAGACTACAGACAAGACCACACCTCCTTCTTAAGACACGTTGAGTATCTTTCTGGTACATTTAGAGGGCCTTCATTATAGCAGGATTCAAAACTCTCCTGACTGCCATGTTTTAAAACATGCTTCTCACCTGCAAGCTAGTAATGTGCTTTCTCTGGCCAGGCTTGAATAGTGATATAAATTGCTTTGCAAAGTAGTACACTGTGCAGGTAGGTTATAAGGTGCTATACAGCACAGCTTTGTATCCACAGTTTATAGCTCAACTCATCTCTACAGATATGAGGCTGAATGGTGTTTGGCCCAAAGTTTACATAAATTACAAGAGAAATCTAAATATTTCCATGTTTTACAAATACTAAAAAGAACAGTCACTAACTGAGTGCAAATATTAATATTTTATCCATCATTAACAGGGACACTCCATTATTTCAAGTAAAAATACTGATGTTGCATCACCTTCCTCTTTCAGAGAAAGGCTGTAGCCCAGATGCTTTAAAAAAAAACTCTTTCTTTTTGCTTTTTCAGAACCTCTGTGTTTACTTCTGAAATTTGTAGCTGCAATTTGAAATAAGGACGTGGAAGGACAAGGAAGTTCTGAGTACTATTTCAGATCCTGGCAAACTTATCATAGAAATAATAGATCAACCTCCAAACCGCCAGCTGAGGAAGCGGTAGAAATCCCATTGCTAGATCTCAAGAGTACATGAAAAATTAACTTTAAGAAAAAAGGCAGCTTTCCACAAAGGGGCTGGAATAGGCCAGGTTTTGCTTCGGTCTCAAAAGTTCAGTTCTCAAAAACTGATAGAACTCCAAATTTAATTACTTACATTAATATCCACTCTCTAGCCACTCTCTAGCTACACAAAGCCAGTATTTCTATTAGTCTCCCACTTCTCATGAGACTGTTAACCACTTGGCTGGTGAATGACCTGAAATACATCTCCACCAGGCCCTCCTTACAGTAGCACATTATACAGAGCACTTTGTATATGCAGGTATACAAACAGCAGAAGGGCTAGGGTACTCATCCAGGAAAGGAAATAAATTTTTAATCCCATGTACCACTGACTATTTCTTTAAAACACGCAGGTCTTGCTTTTACCTCCATAACATTTCAGAGGTCAAACTTTCTTTTTATTGTTCTTTTGAAGAACGTGCAAATCAGATCAAAAATTTCTGTCTTTTTTTTTGGCTTCTTTCTACACAAGAATTTAAAATCATCTTTAATTAGATTCAAATCGAATTTTTCTTCTTGAAAAATCAGTTTTTCACTGAGACCTCCACTACCTTAGTGTTTGGTATGTCTGGCTCTTCCCACCTCTCTCCCTCCCCCAGCAGAGATTCATTAGACTTAAGAAAGCACAGTAATAAGTCAAAACACAAATGGAATAATATCCTCTTTTGGCCACTCGTGAGAGCGTTTTTGTTTGGATGATCCAGTCTGACTCACACATAAGGCACCTCCCCACGGTGCTCAAAACAAATTTGCAGGAGTCTGTGCAGACAACACACCCCCTCCCCAATCTTCCCAGGAGACCTGTGGAGATGCCCATCCTTCACTGCTGTTGACACAATGCTTTGCTCATTCCCAGGTTTAATGACTGAAACATCAACCCACCAAGTGGCAATATATCACAGTATTCCTCCACTACATTTAGAAAGGAAGATGAGATTGAAGACTAGGACCAGTGTTAAGGAGAGACCAATTCTGCCATCACAGAATGATCAGCCAACACAGCATCCAGAAAGTATAAAGTTGTTAAAAGAACTGGTTTATCTTTTAATTTTGGGCTGTGTGAGGCCTCTAACTGAGACAAATATGCATACTCATGACAGTTTGTAGCAGTGGTCCCTAAACATTTCCAACCACAAATTCACTTCTCTGTGCAATAAACCCACTTTCATTTACACTGCTAGGCTCTTTCCCCAGTTCTGAGAAAAACAGGTCTAACAAGGATGCAACAACATAACCCATCACACTCACAACTCATCTCTATGATGCTGTGCTATCTACAGGTTCCCACCAGGTATATGATGATTCTTCTAGGTTTGACCTCATCTCTTCTCTGGAGGTTAAAGACCAGAACTATAACTTAAATCAAATTCCATAAACTGATGGGAAGGTCCCGACTCAGGACAGAAAAGATGCGCATGTAGGGGAGGGAAGCACAAATAGTCATTGATACTGGGTTCCTCTTTTATTAATTTATAATATTTTTAGTGGATTCTTCCTTCCCTTCAACCTGCCTTTAAATATAGTTCAATATTACCTAAAACTTAAGACCTGATTTATTTGCTGGGCAATGTTAGAGTAAATAAAACAAGCCCAAGCAGACAGCAGTGTACAGTGGCCTCTAACTTTACTGCAGCCATCTGATAACTGTATGATTTCAAAAGACATTTTAAAATTCCCAGTGTAAATTTTACACACATGAAAACACCCCATGTTGATACCAATTAGCTGATTAGTATTTTAGATGCAGTAAAATCAAAAGACAACTTCATATAAATATTTTAAACTAATTTCTCCAAATGGCTCAGTAAGCCTTTATAAACTTTCATTTCTCTACCAAATTTTTATTGAAATTAATAAAGAAGACATTACAAAGATGCACATTTTCATATTTAGGGGAACAGTTGAGACTGTGGGAGGGTTATGAAGCCATTTTATCTCTTAGCGAGCATTTCACAGAAATGCCTGATCTCAGGTATGCTCATCTTTGCTCAAAAGACCTGAGAGAGCCTGGTGCTAGAGAAGGGACAGTGTGTGGCAAGGACCACCTGAGCTGGTAAGACAGATTTTATGTTCCCATTTTATTTTCCATCTACTGTCAAGCAGGTCTGCTACTGAGAAGACAGAACAAACTAGAGACAACAACCAAATTTTATGCAAGTTTATTGCCTAAATATTACTTCTGAGTTTCGTACTAACAAACAATACAATAATGGGGTGTGTTTATTTATGGTAGGGAGACTCCGCTCAGTTCAGCACTACAATAAACTGAGAGACATTGAAGTGATAAATCAGGAAGGCTTGGTAGAAACTAAAATTAAAAGTAAGTCACACTAAATCTTAAAAATGCAATGGCTACATAAACAACTTGATGTATAGTTTCTATTGTTGTTTACAGATTATAATAGAGTTATCTGTTTTCTCTAGCTATGAAGTGGTTTCTGTATTAAAGTACTACTGCCATCATAAAACTCGTGTGAAAATTAACAGCCAACTTCCCTTATACACTGAATATTAATTACTATATGAACATTTCCTGCCACACAGCTTTCAAAACATCATATCTCCCAGGATATTTAATTTCATGCAGAAAGCAATTTTGATCAACCTACACAAATTAGTGAATGAAGAGGACGTGGTGCATTCAACTCCCTGTCTGACCTCTGGGAAAGCACTTCCCATTATGAGTTACTAGATTTAAAATGAAAAATTAATTCAGTTTTTTATTTATAAACAAAAATAGGTCGACAGATAAGTGGTAATGGTAGATGGCAATGGGTTATTTAATAAAAACCAGAGCTGTGAGGCAAATGCTGGACCTGGATTTAGTTAAAATGAAATTGTTTCATATAAGTCATCAGAGTGTGTATTGCCAATACTGTCAAGATGGAAAAGGTTAAAATACGGGTATGAATATAGAGTGATCAGAATTAGAGTTACAAGTATTACATGTGAGGGAGAATAACATAAAAAAGATATTTGAGAGGCAAGAAAAAGCTTGAAAGCAGCACCAGAGCCCCTGCAGAAACAACAATCAGTAACTCAGACCCAGCTTTACAACTGGCCAAGACAGCAAGGTTGTCTGCTTGCTTAGAGAATACATGTATTCTCCCAGTCCAGACTTGTTAGTTATTCCTGTTTGGCACAGCAGACTTCACAACAGAACCAGTTCACACACTTCAACACACCTCAAGGCTGGAAAGGTTCAATGAGATTTCTGAGCACAGTCAACATTAATCATTCAAAAGCTGGAGTGTCTAAATTAGTATGAAAGATACTGTATTAAGCACAGCTTTCCCAAATAATAATTAAATGACAACTGAAAAAAAAAGAAAAAAAAAAAAAAAGACTGCACTGAACAACTGCTTCGTTTGAGGAAGGGGACAGGAGGGAAGGAACAGTAGAAATGCATCTAGCTACTGCATCTTCTGATGCATATTTCTATATTGGTATATTGGTAACAGGGTGAACTAAAAACTGTACTAGTTATTTTTTCTTTTTAGGCTTTAGCCCTAGAAACATTAATAAACAGCACTAAATCTGTGCTTCTACACAGCCAAGTTAAGGTTTCTGTAAAAATGCTTCCAGGATCCTAACTCTAATTTCTCCATCTCTGCTGAAACTATATAAGGGTTTTATAAAGCTGCTCATAAAACACAAGCTGAAAGCTCATACCTTATTTCCCTACCAAAAGCAACTGAAATGATGCTTCATGATACAAATTAGTTTAGCTGTTGGTTCCTTTCACTTGAGTCAAATACTCAAATCTCTGTTATATTATTCTCATTTCGTTCCCGCATTGAACTGACATCAGATAGTCCACATAAAACATTTTGCACAAAATTATACTGGTCAAACCGTCTAAGAAATAAAAAGGAAAAATACATCAGCTTTCTAATGTTTTTATTTATAAAGCCCCTGCCTTGCTCTTGATAGTACATTTGTAAATAATAAAAATATATGAACAATAATAATAGCAAAATACTTCCCTTATTAGACTTGAACGCAACTTTCTAAGTATTTTATCACCATGATAAGCCTCTATTTATTTTGCCTGTGGTAGTATTTTATAACAATTTTATAATATAAAGAGGTCTATTTTAGGAGGGTTATATCTTTGCTCTCTTTTTACATACATAGAAATCATTTGCAACTGACAGATCCATTACACTTGCACATGATATTCTTTATCTGCAAACAAAATATATAAACATCTTAAAGAATTATTTTGTTTCCTTTAAAAAAGTGCATTCCTGCTTCTCTCAGCACATATACATTGAATCCATACTGTGAAAATCAAAGAAGGTATTGATTCCTTAGGCAAGTATGTAGAATTCATTACACAGTAAGTTTGTTATTTGGTTCATTTTTTTTAATCAACTGCCACATAAACACATCTATTTACAAATCCTGCCTGCAAACAACGAGGCATTTCTAAGGCAGGTACAGTTTGTGTGAACCTTTCAGAAAGCAGAGAAAGTGAAAAAGATGAAGGAGGCTTTTTTAGATGGCCTTATGGAGTGAGCACATAGGCAAGCACTCAGAAGCACAAGGCAGTTCCCAGTACGGCTGAACCTGCCTTCCCTCCAGCACCTCCCTTCCCACCATGCTCTGCATCCCCTCTGCAGCCTCGTCTTACATACAGTCACTTTATTTTCCATGTATTGTCAGTCCCCAAAAAGTTCAGGCAATTATTGACAGAATACATTTCCACATGCTCTCCTGAATGTCTTCAGTAAATGCCTTAAATAGCTTGTGTTCGTTATATGCTTCACCTGAGCATAGTTACTAGACCCCAGAGAAGGTCTATAGGGACAAAGCTAAGATGTCATCTTCTATCAAAATTGACCAGTATACCTCCAGAGGAAAAGGCCACTGGAGAAAGGAGTGTTTCACAGGCCTGCCAGGACTGATGTCCTAAAGAAGCAGTATCATCTCCATGTCTAATCAACAAACTTCTGTCAGTCTCTATTTGCCAAATAGGAAAAATAAGGTGGGGAAAACCAAGACGGGGTAGGAAAAGGTATTTCAAAGCGAGAAAAGGAAATAAGTTTTTCAAAGAAAACTACCCGTGGCATCAGCCAGCTAACATTAGCTGAGGATGTTAATCTCTATTTCATGATTAACAAAGATAAACCTATAGTGTGGCTTTTAAAACTTCATAAAAGAGCCTGTGTACTCCTTTGGTAAACAGATTGCCATGAGCTTTGATTCCTGAACGAGACAACTCTTATCAGTTTCTCAGAGTTTCAAAGGGAAGTCTTATAGGTGCTATGCTGTTTTATTTTTATTCATATCATACAAAAGACATCCCCTGATTTAAGTCAGATTTCATTGCTGCATAAAATGTGGAGAATTGCTGTTAGGATGGCATAGCCTCATGTACATTAGTCCCAGTTTGATCCTGATGATCTGCAAGTAGTTTGCTGTGATTTGATGGACCATATTGATGAGACAGAACGAATGCTGCAAAGGACTTATTTATCTACAAATAAATATATATCTGCCACTAGGAACATGTGACTTTGTCCAATATAAACTCTATACCCTAGAGATGGGGAAAATATAGTTCTGCTCCCCACTGGGGTACTCTCTCTCTGCTGGAGTGTGACTAAATCTACTCTACTGGCAGACTAGATTTAATAATGTTCTTCTCCTTCCCAAGAATGTTATAAAGCTGCATTAACATCCTCAGGCAAAAGTCTGCACACAAATGAAAAGGAATATTGTTTCTATTTTAGAGATGCGATAAAACCCTGTAGCCAGTCACCTACATAGTAAGTATTTCCACTCATCCCAGTTGCTGAAAAAAAATCAACATTCAGATCACCCTTAAGTTTAGAATAAAATAGTATAAAAAAGTTAAACACTTGAGCAAATTCAGGTTTGCAATTACCTTAGTTAAAGTAAAATCCTGATTTATCACCTGATTCTTACTGGAAATCTTTCTGTCATCTTTCCAGAACAAGTACACTTGACCACGCAGAAGGTTCAAAGTGTATAGCAAACAATGCAGATTACATGGATTTTGGAGAAGCAATCCTTTCATATACCGACCCTCAACACCTCACTGAGAGAAAATACATAACCAGTAGCATGGGAAAAAACAACCAACCAACCAAAAAAACAAACAAACAAAACAACAAACCCACCACCAGAAAAAGAAATGTAAAAAATCACTTCAGCACTCATGGTGCAAGCACAAGGAGTCAACTGAGCAGAGGAAAACTGCACTTTCCAAAACCCTTTAAATTCATCTTCCTGTTTTGGATCTCTTTGCTCAACTACCAGAAAAACAGACCCCTGAGCTCATTCACAGAAACCTTAGGCAAAGCTCCGGTTTTATTGTTAATGTGGAACATGAAACAACAGCTCATTGCCGATGCCTAAATACTATGAATATGAGTAAATTTAAAATATGCTAAGCACTGGTGTCTACAACAGCAATAGCTTGGCACATTACCAGCACTTGCTGTACAAGTTTCTGACTTACAGTTTTACTAATAGGCTTAATCCTTACCTATTTTACTTCTCTTTTTTCAAAGCATAAGTGTAAAACAGTACCAAATGCTCCCAGTTGCCTTATTAAAACATTGGCAAGGTTGCAGTAAAATTTTCTGGAGAGGCAGCTCTGCAATGTTATTTATTACCATGTGGTGGAAGGCCACCTTATCTAGAAAGGGAAAGTTCATTGAGATTATATCTTCATACCTCTTCTGATTGATTACCTGCTCAATAAATAAATATATTAATATTTTAAATAAATATGAAGATTGTAGATTCCTTCATTATTTCTTCATCTCTACCAAAAAAAGCTTTTCTGTAAAAGAAGGACATACTACTGGGCAGAGATTCACCCAAACCTTTCCAAATGCTTTAATGTCATAGTGGCAGCACAAACTACCCATAAACCCACTTAAACTGCCAGTACCCAAAACAGCACATAAAATCCAGGAAATTTACAGAAATTACACAGGTATTTATATTAAAGCCTAGTACATATTCAGATTCCTAACAACATCAGAAAGCTTCGTTACCAAGTAGGAAACATTATACGCAGGGCCAGTGCTTAAGGTGACACTTTACAGGCAAGAATAACCCACTTGAGTGACACCTTAATAAATGGCTCTTAAATTGCTGGGGAATAGATGCATTACTAAGATATTTCACAATGGCTAAATAATGTGCTGAATCCATTAAAAGGACCTGTCTGAAGTTCCTGTAAGTCTGTCTTTGGACAGTTCCTGTAAGTCTTCCTGTTTCCTGCTATGATCTTTGATTCTCCACTGTACACTACATGAGTGGAAAATACATGCACATAGCAATGCTGGGATGCTGCAACATGCTGTTCTTTGCAGAAAAGGAAGGTGGTGAAAGGGGTGAAATCAACAAAAATGTTGTAACAGATTTCAGGATGCAGCTGTGCAGCAGCTACATCTGCATCTGGTCTCTTGCCTCCCCCATCCAGACCCGGACCTGATGCCCGGAATTCCTGGCTTGCCCCTGGAGCTATCTCATGGCTACGGACTTACTGGGCTGTGTGTGACACTGAGCTGTGTCTCTGGACCCAGTCCTGACCAGCTGCCCCTCATCCTGGCTCAGCACTCCTGCTGTCACCGTGGCTCCCTGTCCACAGTGGAGCCACTGGCCACCGCTGCACCCTTTGGCCTTCTGCTCTCACTCATCGTCAAGCAGCACCTAAAATTCTCACAAATCTTCTTGAAATATTGCTACTGAAAGCAAAGCAAACCCAGGGAAGGCATATCAGCATCATGAGGTGACACAACAGTTAGTGCCTCGTTACATGACTAAGGGCTGGCAGATGTAGTCTGCTTCTTCAAAGCGATCCCACTTGAGTGAGACTCCAAACCTTAGGAGGTAACATTAAACCCTACCCGTGCCTGTTCTTGGAAGAGAGAGTTATTAACTTGAACTTTTGTTCTTATTAAGAGCAGCATGATTGCTAACACGAGAATGAAAAGGTCCACATTCCTGGTGGTGCTCTGATTTGTGTGAGAGGTAAATAACACCATTTTCCAAAACAGAAACATTTACAGGGACAGAACATCACACGAAATAAAAAGGCTTTTATCATGACAGACTATCATTTTGCCATTTTAATTCTTCAGACAAATTTAGAAGTCAAGTAAGTTCTCCTCTCTGAAGACTTGCATAATTTTTTTTACTACTAGCATTGTTATCTGTCCTGGCCCAACTAGCTTTCCAGGAAAAACAATGTACAATAGGGACATCTTTCCTATAAGAAACAAATGGGTACAAACATTAAACCCTGAAGATTTTTGAGAAGGAGCACCACCATGGGCACATATTAGCAACCTATCAGTGTGCTAAAACCAAGATTAATCCAACCTACCAGTGTGCCAAAATCAAGATCTTTTTATTTTACATGTGGTACCTGGCAACAAAGATGGAGATCCCACTGTAAACTTAAATTCCAAACTGGATTTTGAGTTGAAAAGTGTATCTGGACAGTGGGACAACTTGGTGACAACAGTGATTCCAGATCCTCTAGTCTTTCTTTGGTTTCTAGCACAAACATTTAACCTTTTCATGTGACTCCAAGTGGCAGTAGATAGCCCTTGCCCAGACAAAAATTAGTACAGATACAGACCATGGAAAATTCAGACACATCTCTGAGATAACATTAAATCCATAAATTTCTCTGAAAACTGGATTTCCTATTCAAAGGATAATTCATAAATTCCTTAAAGAATAATGATTCAATGGCATGCACGTGGAATTAACAGCACAACTCTATTCTTGATCATTTGTGGCAATTTCACAGTGAACAGAGATGAAATGTCTTCCTAAACTAAAGAGAGGATTTTTCTAAGATTAAACGTAATATGTAGCTTTGACTAGGTTAATATTTATGTTAGACCAATGTAGCAACTCTAAATACACAGAGAAATGTAACTCAAGCTTTGGAGAAAACTGCAATTAAAAAAATTAATTAAAATCAAATTAATCTTTGCCCCGTCCCACTGTAATGCTTAAACTGCAATTATGAAATCTGTAACAGAAAAAAAAAATAAATAAAGAATAAATTACACATATAGCTGAACAAAGGCAGTGAAAGCTATAGACAAAATGCAGAAACTCAACAATAAAAGTGCTTTGCTTGAGGTCAAAGCTTATTACTTGCACAAGAGTTATTCGGACTCATCTGCAGAGCTAAGGATGACAATTTTACAGGAAACTTGTGAAGTTTTGAATGAAGTAGACTGACATTTGGGAAAGGATAGTTCCATAAACAAATGTTGACACGTGACAGATGGATACAAGGGCTATTTGAGGATTACTGTATGTATTCATGTTATTCATACCACACTTTTCTTTACAGGCTTCCTAGCAACAGAATTTCTAACTAAATCCATAAGAAGTCACATGCTCTCTGAAGGACTTACTGCCCTCCCACTAAAAAAGCATTTCAAGAAAATCATTCAAGAAAAATATTGAACAAATGCTCCTCCTGACTAGCAGAGGAAGTACACAAGTGATCTGGACTGGTTCAGTTGAAAATTTTTTAAATCTATTTCCCAGACACGATTTGTTCCAACTGTGTAGAATTTTGTCTTATTAAAGCTGAGCCCTGAAAACATTGTCATTACCTGTGAGAGGACAAAACCACGCGTGCTGAAGGTGTGATTCCTCAAAGGTTTGTCCTGGGTTGAGTGAGTGGTGGAGTTTTTTGGTGGCAGGGGAGGGGGCTATCGGGGCGGCCCCCTGTGAGAAGCTTCTCGAAGCTCCCCCAGCTCCACGTCAGCTCCACTTCTGTTTGGGAAATTGAGCCAATCGGCTGCGCCTCTGCGATAACGTATTTAAGAAGGGACGTGGTGACGGGCAGTGGGACTTGTGAGGAGGAGTTGCTGCAGCTGCATGAACACCAAGGTCAGTGGAGGAACGGAGGAAGAAAGGAGGGGGGAGGTGTGCCAGAGCAGAGACCCCCCTGTATCCTGTGGTGAGACGGCAGGGCGGCCCCCCCGCCACCCATGAAGATCTACGGTGGAGCAGACATTGATTTGTGGCCTGTTGTTCCTGCTCAGATGATCAAGGTTCTGTGCCCGAAGAAGGCCGGGGTCTCATGGAAAAAGGTAGCCCCGCTGCTGTAATTCAGCGCTGGGAGGATTGCAGCATGTGGGGGAGTCCCACGCCGGAGCAGCTCGGGAAGGGTTGCAGCCGTGGGAGAGAATCCAGTCGGAGGAAGTTAGTGACCCATGACGGAGCAGTGTGGGGAACGCTGCGGCCCATGGGAGGAATATCAAGTCAGAGAAAGTTTGTGGAGGACTGTCTCCTGTGAGAGGGGGACCACGATGGAGCAGGGGGTAACAAGTTTTGGACACTCCCCTCACCGAAGATGAAGGAAGTGGCAGCGCTGACTGCACCCCCCATTCCCTGCCCCTGTGCCACTGGGGGAGGAGGTAGAGATATCGGGAGCAGAGCTGAGCCCGGGAAGAAGGGAGGGGTGGGGGGAAGGTGTTCTCAAGATGTGGCAATGCTTCTCACTGTCCTATTCTGTTATGTGTTGTTAGTGTCTGTAATAAATGTATGTTCTTTTTTTCCTTCCCCTAACGAGTCTGCCTCTTGCTTGTGATCATAAAAGGGGGATTTTCCCCCATCCCAGTCCTATCTTGAACCCCAAGCCTGACTCTCTGTCCCTTCTCATTGCCGGAGGGGAAGGGAGAGAGAGGTGCTGCATTGTGGTTGGCTGTCAATCAGGCCTAAACCACGACAAGGTTTTACAGGGAAAATTCAGGATCTTCGGGCATGAGCCAGGTAAGCACCCTTCACTGGCCACAGGCAGTAATGGTAAAAGCTGTGAGCAACAGGAGGTGTAACACTTCTTGTTGGCCTCTACTTCAGCTTTTTAATTTCCTGTGTCTGCCAGCAATGCTGGAAATGTTGTCTATGACCAGTGGCTTGGATACCATGAAGTTCAAGACCTGAGAGCTACGTGGACCAGTCCTGGAGGACAGGGCAAGAAGGAATGCCCAGGGAGTTGACTTTGGAGCAGTGACACTAAATTTAAAATAATCAAATCATGAAAGGTCTTCAAGGCATTAGACAACGCATCCCCACAGACAACAAATATATACTCTCCTCTGCAACTAAATGAGGAAAGTGCTGTAGAAAAATCACTGGGGGATGATGGTAACTTCATTCGTAAAGGAACAGTAGAAAGTAAAAAGCCAAACCATTCTGCTACATTTTTTTTTTTTTTCTAGATTTAAGAATGAAAGATATTAGAATTTTACTGCAGATGGTCCTAGTAAGTTTTTACCCTGTTTCTTCTTCTCACCCTTATTCTCACAGCTTTAACACACTGCAGCAGACACACCACTTGGAGCCATGAATTCAACACTGAAAGATCTGAGGGTATCCATGACAATGAAAACAAGATAGGAAAAAAGAGAAGATTATTGCTAAATGAATTTATATTTGTAGCAATGAACATACTGGGTTGTTGCTTTGGGGTTTACTTATTAATTTATTTATATCTTTTCCTTTTTTTTCCTTGAAGCCAACTAGGTTGTGATGGCTCCTCAACATACACAGCTTAAATAAGTAGAATCTGGGTATGAAACACACCTAAGTTAAAATTGTGGTCTGTCACTGACTCACTAGCAGAGAGATAGGCAATTTCCCAATGATCAAAGTACGCATTTTTAAGCCAAAGTGTGAATATATCAGCAAATATTCTTAATTCACAGACGTATCATGAGGATCCCTTAATGGCTTAACCATGCATTGGATACGGGAAACTGGGTAAAGTGCCAAATAATAGTAGTATCACAGTGTATACTTTAAAATCTTGAAGACACAGAGATGTTCCTCATAATCTCCCCACATGTGTTTCAGTCACCAGCCGCTGTAAGACACGTGCATGCACAGTCCTCTAGCAGCACTGCTCACACAGTATGGAATTCCTAACTGGAATCTCTTCACCCTCCATTTTAACAAAGACATTATTTTCTAATTCTTAAATGCATTAATTTTGACTGTCCAGTCTGCACTTAAAATTTACTATTCGCCATACAGCAATTTGCCTGAAGATTAAAACCTTCAAATAGCTAATTCATACTGTACTTGTTCTCATTTCCACTCTGGATATCTTTTCTACAGTGTTGGGACAATGCTTCATCCCAGTATCAGTTCCAAAGGCCTCTGTGTGTTCCTGCTACATTAATACATATAGCAGGAATCCACAGGCTGTCAGTTTATCTCAGAGAATACAGGGATAAAAAGTATTTTTTTTTTCTTCTAAACAAAACTAATATATAGAAAATTTACTAAAATCTATATTGCACTCATACAACCTAGGAAAAGCAGACTTCTGCTGGGTAGACTGTAGTCTTTTCAAGCATTGTCAGCAAAAAATCAAAATGCAAATCACTAGAGGAAGCATGGACACAGAAGGATGTGGCAGAGCAGCACAGCTTTACCTTGGAGCATACATTTACCTAAGTTCTTGCTATTACCTCAAACACCCAATTTACAGACAGTAGACCCAGCTCAGTTTTTATGCTCTAGTTTTGATAACTCACGTACTCTTTTGGATATATTATTGGCCATGTTTTCAGGGTTTTTTTGCCATGGATTTGGTCGCCTTCCGTTATTGCCATGGGGTTTTTTTGCCATATATTCATTATGATATAGATCTTAACTTTTAAGTAGAGAATCTATTAATCTGTAGTTTGCTGAAATGTTTCTTAAGCCCTGTCACAAGGTAACTGTAAGTTTTAATATTTAAAAGATGCAAAAAACCTCATAAACTTGTGGAATAACTTATTGGATTTATGCCACTTTATCTTTTTTAATCACAACACCAATGACGGATGCATTCATCTCCTGAATGCTGATTGAGCTCATGACACAGCGGTATTTCATCTTAGACCTCTAACATCATAACATTTACACAGTTAAAGACATCTATCCATCCCTGGTCACCCACCTAACAGACACTCCTAGCTATGTCAAGTAAGCCTCTCTGCAGTAATATTTAACTTTTCCTTCATTCTTAATATATAAAACAACTTTTAGTGAAGATGTATTTGGCTACTTTACCACCGGGAAAGGAAAGCAATAAGGAATGGTGCATTCTTGACTGCTGCATACCTTCAGGGATCAGGTTAATAAGAACAACGAATTAAATGGAACAAAGAAATGAAAATCCATCTGCTGCTGGGAAAACCAAGCCTCATAGCCCTGAATCCCCCAAAAGAAACTGTACAAATTTGTTTTCAGAATTAACATCAAAGGTTGTGGGGAAAAGGACACGTATGAAATCAAAATATGTAAGTATCACTGACTTTAGCATGGCGTTTACTTTGTAAACTTTCTGGGGAAAAGAGTTGTGATTTCTTTTGCAGAATAGTAATGTATATAGTAGGCTCAAAACCCCAATACATCCCTAAGGAGATCTTCAAAGACATTAAATCAAATGGCATATTGTCTTAGTTTTGATTGCTTAAAGGAAAACTTACGAAGTAAAATTGATCTAATATACTACTAATATCAGCTGCAATTACCTGGATGGTTAAACTCAGCTTACTGGCAAACACATTTGAAAAACTATTCAGATTTGCTCACCTATGTTCATCACAATATTCTGAAGCAAAATGTCAATCCCTAATTTAATTTTGCTGATGAAGAAATCAAGGCACAGTTCAACAGCTTGTTCAAGGCCTGAAAAGACATCAGTGACAAGCTCCTATTTACATCTACTACCACTAGATAACTTGTCTTCTGAGCATAGAGCTCAGTAAAGTGCTTCCATCTCAGATTTTTAAAATTTCTTTCCCATTTGAAATACCAGCAATGGAAACTTTTCCTTTTTTCTGTGCTTCAGACAGCAACTTTATTGCTCCTCTCTCCAAGAGAAAAATCCTAATTATGCTGTATTTCCTGACATCACACATAAAACTGCATCTTCTTACTGCATTGCTTTATTAACTTTCTTGAAGCCAAACTTACAGTTTACAGCTTGGCTGTGAAAAATGTAACTGGAATGATTTCTTCCTAAAGTGACAATTAGAAAAGAGAAAAGAATTACAGAGGAAACCACATGGACTTTTAATTGACTATCATGACAATTATATTATCCCAGATATATTCATTTGAAGAAAGGGTCCTTGCAATGAAACATTAAAACAAGTATATCTTCTATGTCTTGGGTATCTTTTATCAGAGGTTCTCAGTGCCTCTACAGTCATTCATTAATTAAACTGTAAGAACTCCCAGTGTCATCAAGCAATTACTGCTTATCTCCTTAGTAAATCCCAAATCAGGGCCAGGGACAGATAATTTTTAGGAAGATTTTAAATCTGTCCTTCCCAACTGACATTATTTTTAAAAACAAATTAGGTTTCCTAGGTGGATATTGGAGATATTTATGAGTTGTGTGCAAAGCACATGGAGATGTGAAGCACGAGCTGGTGTTCACAAATGATGTAAATGCCCAAGGCTACTCAGAGCCGAAGGCACTGAGGAAAAGTGAACCAAAGGAGTCCTGAGACAAATTCTAATCCTCTCTACCTCACAAAATGCACAACAGCCCCATGTTCCAGATGTCCTTTAAAAGGAAAGTTGCAATTATGGTTGAAACTTGTAATTTCATTAATTTACCCAACAGGTTACATTTTAATGTGCATTTTTTTTTGGCTAGTATGAATAATGCTTTCTTTAAGCAGTTGTTCACTATTATTATCCTTTTTGGCCTTGGATGTTGTCCTGGGTTTGAGTGATTGGTGGGGTTTTTGGTAGGAGGGGAAGGGGCTACAGCAGTCACCTCCTGTGAGAAGTTTCTCAAAGCTCCCCTGGCTCCAAGTTGGACCCAACTCTGCAATAACATATTTAAGAGGACCTGGGAGGAGGAGTTGCGACATCTATTTGAACAGCAAGGTCAGTGGAAGAACGAAGGAGTAAAGGCAGGGCGGGGTGCATTGGAGCAGAGATTCTCCCATATCCTGTGGTTAGATGGCAGGGCGGCCCCCACCTTTCACCCTTGAAGGTCTACTGTGGAGCAGATGCTCACATATGGTCTGCGGGGGGGCCCCACGCTATCTCAGGTGACGTGTAGTAGTTGTAGTTTGGCACTGGGAGGATTGCAGCATGCAGGGGTGTACCACATTGGAGCAGCTTGGGAAGGGCTGCAGCCTGTGGGAGGGACTCAAGTTGAAGAAAATTTGCGGAGGACTGTCTCCTGTGAGAGGGAGACCATGCTGGAGCACAGGGAAGAAGTTCCAGAAGTTTGCCCCGCCCTGCCAAAATGGAAGAAGCAGCAGCACTGACTACACCCCCCATTCCCTGCCCCCTGTGCCACTGCAGGGGAGGTAGCAGAGACATCAGAAGCAGAGCTGAGCCCGGGAAGAAGGGAGGGGTGGGGGAAGGTGTTTTCAAGATGTGGCAATGCTTCTCACTGTCCTACCCTGTCTGTCAAGTGTTGGTGTTGTTAGTGTCTGTATTAAATTTATTTCTATTCTTTCTTCCCCTAATGAGTCCGTCTTTTGCCCGTGACCATAATGGATGAGTCAACCCTCCCTGTCCTAATCTTGAATCCCATGCCTTTGCTTATTTTCTCCTTCTCAGCGATGGGGGTGAAGAGGGGAGTGAACAGCTCTGTGGTCCTCAGTTGCCCTCTGAGATGAAACCACAATATATGCAAATTTGTCATAATATCTTCCAGTAGTTTTAATGTCATACCCTTCTCTCTGGCAGGATCAGAATGGACTTCTGACACTACTGATACAAAGCCCTGCCTCCTTCAAACAAGCCAAGGACATCAATTCTCCTTCTGTCTGTTACCACTCAACTTTGCAAAGTATTTTAGATGCAGTTTGTATCCTGGACTCAACAGTGTTTATTTTATGTAATTATAACTAAAGATGCAGAATTTCTTATTAATTTTATTTTATATGTCCTGGAGTTCTGAAGCCCACATAAAAGTCCAGTGGTTTAAATAAGAACGTATTTATTATTTCAGTTGAGCTTCAGTTAGAACTTTGCCACAAATTAGAAGTAAAAAGAAACAAAGGACACCCTTCTGCAAAGTAGGTGTTCTAAACTTATCCTGAATGAACAGAGACATTTATTCGGGGTAGATAAGGACTATAAATGCATTATAAAGAAGTTCCAGGACACTACGAGTTGTATATAATGTAAGAGCCTTTTCAATTCAGGAAGTTGAGATTCATATCTACATAGGACAGAAGCAAAATTAATTTGATGGCCTCAGCATAGACCCAATGGACCTAATTAACATTCCAAACCTCTTGTAGAAACACTACTTGAGTAATTTCTTAAATGAGAACCAAAACGAAGTAACACTGTAAAGCCTGAGGTGACAAAGCTCAAAGGGAACAGTCATTTTGGTGCATGATTATGTTTTCTATAGTAGAGGGAACAGGAATGCATATTAATGAGAATGAAAGGTTTGTAGAGAGAAGTAATAGAAGAGATGACTTCTTATAAACTTCACCTCATTTATATTCTTAGACTATCAGACTATCATGGCTACAAGAAGGTTACTATGAATAGTTCTTTTTCACATAAGTAAATGCAGTCAAATAATAGAGATTTTTTTAATCAAACCTGGCTATGGAATTTAGGAGTCAACAACTTATCATAGGTGTTGCCTTTGAAAACTTGTAAAGTGTTACTGAAGTCCTCTTTTTGCCAATGATCTTGTATGGCTGGCAGTTCTTCATGAAGGTCCCTATGAACAGAAACTCAGCAGAAGTCAAAAAGAGTCAGGCTACCCCTTTAATGTATTGTTGTTGTTCTGTTTGCTCCAACTTTTCACCTCCTGCTTCCAGAAAACAATGAAGATAGCGAAACTCAAGTTTTGTTTCACCTTAAGTGTTTTGAAATATAGTGTGTATGAAGATGTTTTTCCAGCATTAAAGTAATGCATGACTGGAAACCAAGTACTGTAAGCATCAACCAACAGCAGGCTCCAGACCAGATCTAAAGCTATTGGTAAAACGTCCACTTCTACGAGGAAACCAGTAGTGATGTGGCTACGGAAAACCTCAGCACGGTCAGGGATACTGCTGGACATCCATATCTCTCAGGTGTCATTCCTTTGGTTGTTTCTCAGAATAACAGCTTTTCCTCTCAAAATTTGGTTGCCTTATGTTTTCATCTTCGGTGCCCAGGCATTGAAGCTGAACTTTGGGACATTTTAGCAGTTCATCTCTCCCATCTGCTACAGTTTCAGTGTGATTTTACCATAAAGATGTGCTTTTCTGTCACAATCATGGGTGAAAAGAAAGAGCTTAAAATTAAGCACCTATGTTTTTCTTTTACCAGCATTAGGACCACTAGTATGTCACAGCCCACACTGTCTGTGCAGAGCAAGACTAAGTTAGCATACAGCTAAATCACCAAAGACAGAACTGAAGCATGAAATAATCTGATTCACCAGCATTCAAGTTGAGTTATTTACAGATAAATGGCATTACATTGTCAGAGAGGGCACCAGACCCGTCAATTGAATGAAATCTTACGAAAGGCATTTCCTTCCCTCTGTTTCAGTTTCTTATCTACAAAATGGTGTTAATGCCACTTGCGTCTTTATGGAGTCTTTTGAGTGGTACAGATAAAGAAAAATACTATAAAACATGTTACTATTCTCAGCATGAGTTACACAATTTTAATCAAAGGAAAATATTAAATTGAGGAGATAGTTTCCCTCATTTTAGGCTAAGGGAAATCATGGTCAGTATAAGTGAGTCAGACTTAATGAAAATGAAGTTTATTAGAAAAAAACAAATATAAACAAATCCCATGTCAATTAACATTCTCCTCATAGTTGGTTTTTTTTTTTTAAAAAAAAAAGGACATCTGAAAAATTTCACATGTGTAACTTTGATGCTAAACAATCAATTGCAATAAACAGTTCGAAAGTGATAACTTAGCAGAGCCCAAGTGAACTAGCGTGCTGATCTTGTCTCTATGCTTAAACTTTAAGTAGCCACTAGGCACATGCATGGAACAAGGCCTATGTTCCCTCTTTTCATACCAAATAGAATTGCCTGGTATCAGCAGGAATGGAGATTTCACCATCCTTTAAAAACACTTCATTTCGTGCCTCTCTATTCAGTACAAGGATACTATGAACTCCGACAGAAAGACAACAACAATCTTTGTTGTTGCAAAATAAACAGCAGGGAGCTTCCTACTTTTTCACATTTAAGAGCAACAATTCTTTTTTTAGTCCAGCAGACCAAAGACACACTCCTGCTAAAGTGACACTAACTGAGTGAAATACCAAAACCATTTTCAACACTGTTGACTCCTATTTTATGTTCTATTGCACTGAACTGGGAAGCAGTCTACAAAAAGTGTGATAGCAAGCTAATCTCTAGGGCACCAACAAGTGTCTTTTCATGGACCTTTCTACTGAATAGTGTGGGAAAACATGTGAAGGGAGCATAAGAATATAAGAATTCATTGTGTTATGGTGGCTTGCTGTGATACAGACATCCAAGCTACTTGAAAGTCCTAGCAAATCTTTGTCTGAGAAAACAAGTAAATAGCTCCTTTTATTTGGCCTTTATTGGAATAATTGATGTTGCTATAGAGAACACAGTCATAAATTCGATCATCATTCTCCCAGAAAACCAAAATAATCTCTCTAAAGAACAGTCTGAAACCAAGTATAATAATTTTGCAGATAGATTTAACACAATCATAACTGTAGAACGAATTTACCTTGTAAATTAAGAACTTAAATATCTAAATCTATACTTTTAAAAGGGAACACAATGTTACATTTGCTCAAAGGTGGTTCCAAATATCAAGTGGAAACAGTTTTCAGATGTCAAACACTTCAAACATTGACCTTTGACAGTCTGTAGTTACATAGGAGAAAATCATCCCAAAGGACTGAGGTTCCAGTTAGACCTCAAACTTCTTTATATGAGAATTTGGTGGCCAAAAAACTCTTTCAGCTATGGGCACATTAACAGAAAGGATTAGTGGTAGATTTTTTTCCTACCCAAAGTAACTTTCAGCAGATTTTCAAAAAACTGTCTTGTTATCCATCCTTTTGAATACATATGCTAGTGACTCCATGGAGAAGAGTTGGGTAAGCACCCTGATACACACTTCTTGTCCTTGTTTGCTTGAGCTCTGCTGCAGGAATGGCTTGTTGTTCTCTCAAAGGTGGACTAAGTTGACAACTTAGGCAGGTTGCTCAAGGCAGTCTCCACTGGGGAAACCAGCCACAAGTCTACTTATACTCTTTTTTCCTCTTGATAGCAATTCGGCTCAGAAAAATTAAAAGGGAGTCTAGGCTGCAAAGTAGATTTGAACCTATCATTATCCAGATAAAACCACCTCAACCAGAGCTTTCAGCTGGTTATTTAAAATCTCTTCTGTCAAGATGGGAAACCATCACAATCTCCCCACCAGTATGACTCAGAAGCCTGAAATTTCACTTATCTCTACATCCTCTGTCAAAAGGAGTTTATCATGTTAGCACATGAATAGAGACTGCTATTGTCAAAGCTCTCTATTACCACCAAAATTGCAGGTACATTAGTTCATGGAGGAATCTGGAAGGCTCAAAACACTGGAGAGGTTTGGTAAGAAATACTGATGTTGTGATATGTATTTTCATCCTTTGTTGGCATCCTTACCAAGGCCTGTAACCTCCAGTTGGTGACAGCTATGACCCAGAACCACTACATTCTAGTGTCTTAGAGTGGAAGGAATTGCCCTTGCTTCTTCCTCCTACCTGCTAGTACAGAAGTAGCCAATAGTCTTAAGTTTAAACAATACGTGTTAAAGCCATTATGCCTTTTTAAAGCATCATAAGGATAGGATGCTTTGGAAGAAGCTATTCATATAGAATAGTGATGTAATTTCATGGTAGTTTGTTTGTGGAAATCACTATGCTGAATTGCACACAAGACTCATCCAGTCCAACACTATCTCTGCACCAGATATTTCAGAAGGAAAGGAAAGAGTTTTATCTCCTGGTACTGAGGAAGGGGGAGAGAACAAAAACACTTAATTTTTCCGCCTTGGTTTCAACAAACCTGGTATTTAACAAAACCTGAATTTTCCAACAAAGGACTGGAAAATGATACTAAGCCTTTTGAAAGCTTCTTCACAGAACATCTATGAAATATAAGACCAATAGCAATTTTCCATATCTTTACCCATTTCCAAAAGTTTCTCAGTTTTCTAAAATGCCACTGAGGTTCGCATCAAATGTTTTAATGAATGTTCCTCTGCACCAAACCACTCCTTCCCAACCAGCAGAAAGAAGCTGGCAATCACCCCTTCAGCTTGCCAGTGGCATAAAGCAGGATTTTTAAGGGACTACAGACATTACTTTTACAAGATCAGACAAGAAGGAATAAATTCTCCCTGGATGAGCCATTAGGAATTGTGTGTCAGCACTTTATGAGGAATCAAATTCCCTTTGTTTACTACAAATCACATTATATCCTAAGGATTCCTATATTAAATAGTCAGTCATTCATCAGGCAAGTTCTCCATTTACTCTTGCCTGAGGTAGACTCTGAGTCAGATCTTCAGAGCTGGACTCCTGGGTGCTTAGTGACACACAGACAGAATGCAAAGCTTCTCCCAACCACAATGACACATGCTGATGAAGGGCAGATCCCCTTAATTTCAATAATAACATTACTTGGGCCCATGACTTTTGCTCTTTAGAACCAAATACATAAATAAGTATTGGACAGCATTTTTTAATTGGCAGCTTTCTCTGAAAAGAAGCCCAATCTATTAGTAAAGTATTCTTGGTAAAAACTCTCCAATCTCTTTACCCTTATAGGGTATAAAATCAAGTTTGCAGCTCTAGTCTGGTCTGCTTCCAAAACTGGAACATCTGCAAATTTTAAATCCCTTTTTACTATAAACTCAAAACAGGCTTTCTCAGAAAAGAGTTTGCACTTATTCTGGAAGCCACACAGTACCAAAAAATTAAAAACCTGAGGTATTAATAATACTATTCCCTGGGACTAGAGTGCTTTGTAAAAATGTGAACAAAAATAAGAGTAATATCCAAGAAATTACAATTCTGCTTCACATATGGGATCTTGATTTGTAAACAAGGACCTGTGACTTTTAACAGATGATTCAAAACCTGGGAAAAACCAAAACAATAACTGTATTTCCCAAGGAACTCCCCCAAAGCTAAGACATTTATAACTTCTGCACACTAATGAAACAAACACAGATCTCATCTGTTTTTCAAGATGTAAGAAGGAAAAAAAAAAAAATCCCAGCTGCATCTAGCTTTCTCTGTTCTATCCAACAAGCTTGCTGTGGATCTTCTCACTTCACGGTTAACCCTTGAATGGCAATGCTAAACATATTCATGGGTCTCAAAGCATCTTCAGACAGGATAATCTGGCTACCTTATCACCTCAATTGACAGTTCATTCCTGGGCATCTGCTGCAGAACTTCAACAGGTCAGCAGCCCATAATAACAGAAACAGCCTCTCTTGCCTTCTTTCTGTACTTGATGCTGAAATAGACATTTTGCCCCAAAATAGGAAGAGTTATTCTAGTAGGAGCAACACTATCCTTAATTTTAACCACTTGATGTGCACTTTGACACTATGTTGAAGGTCATTTAACATGCACTAATTATGACCATCTCCACTTAAAATTTTAAGTCACTGAGATATATCAGCAGCACAGCAGTGCAGGATCATCTCCCCTGTACACCTTTATGCCTACAGACATAAACCAAGGAACATACCATTAAGTGACTGTTGCAAGTCAAAATAAATTAATGTCAGAGACCAAAATCAAACTAAGAGTAAATTTATGAGACTATCTTAGGTGCATTTCTTCCGAGTAAAGTCTGAAGTAAAATAATAATAAAAGGGCCTTTTAAAATTATTACCCTTTTTTTCCACTGCCCGACTCAAAGTACCTCAAAGGGGAAGATGTCCTCCTCTTTTACAGAAAGTTGTGTTCATTCAGTAGGGCAGAGAAAAACTTGGAAAACAAGGTGTCTCGACTCTCAGTCTAGTACTCTGTCTCCCAGAGTGTCCCCCAATACTAAGGATTATAAACACAGTAAACCATTTGGGGTCAAAATTAAAACATATGCTGAGGATCACCAATTAACCTGAATCACTGAAGGCTGTTTACTCAAAGGACATACACCAATTTCCTTGAGGTAAGGAGCTTTATACTGTGTTCTGATATTTATACCTTTTAAAAGCAAGATTGAAGAGTGAGGGAGGATGAAGGCTCTAGGGAAAAATGGGCATCTACTCTTTTTCACACATCTATTAATGGTCAAAACGTTTGGGACTATGTGCATGAAGTGTACATAAAGCATGTCCAAGGGCTGAGAAAGGGGGTTATCTGGCACAGAAACACCCTTCTGATATTAGCAACTATGAACTTAGTTTAAAATTTGCCTAGGAAAAACCCTCAACTGAACCTTAAATATAATGTGGTAAAAGGTATTAATAATTTCGGTGCAATTATTTCCCAGTGGCTTCCACCATAGAAAGGAAAGTATGATAACTGAAAACAAAGCACGTATACCTGCCTTTGGTGTAGTCCTGTGGCATAAAGACAGACATTATACTCAAACTCAGTTTCAGTTATCTTCCATAAGTTATAATTACCATCAGTGCTTTAATTACTGCCTTTTGCAGATGACCCATACAATAACCATTGAAAAAAGTCATTAAAGCTAATGAAAAATTCAATTCCAAAGACTTCACTGGATTGGATTCTAAATTCAGCTTTTAGAGACTTGGAATAAAACACTTTGACAGTTTACATCGTTAAATAATTGAATGTCATATAAATGTCCTCTTCTAGTCATCATTCATTTAATTATCTCCACTGTTGAAATAATGCAATAAACCCATGCTGATCAGTAAGACTTAGCACTTAGAAGCACAGATCTAAGAATACAAAAAGAGTTACAGTATTTTTCCTCCAGAAAGATCAATTTCAACTTCTGTATATATCTTATATTATACATGATTATTAGCTCATACTGTTGGGTTCACCATTCTACCTGGACTATAAGGCAAATATATGTATTACATATAAAAAAAGAGACTTGCAAGAAGGTAAGAAATGATTAAATTATTTAGGGATTGAAAAAGAGAAGAAGCTGTTAAAAAAAAAAAAAAGAACTTTTTTTTTTTTTTTTTTTTTTTTTCCCCTCTTTATCTCTACAAAGAGATTATTTTCCCTTCTCCAGAAAGTCTGGAAGCCAGTCGCCACTTGCCAACCTTTTCTCTCTGGAGTGTTGTTAGCATTTCTTGTTTAACACTCCATGGTATCAAGCTGATCACTGTTAGCCCCGATGTGGGATTTGAAGGTAGAAATACTGCTATAATTTTTTTGAAGTGCACGTTTAGTAAAAGTCAGTATTGGAGTTTGTAACATAGTGATATCTTAGATATTCTTAGAACGGATGACATAATGTACAGAAAACATAGTATTTCATGTGTCACTGATTAGTAAAGACTAGTAAATAGGGCTAGTGAATTAGTATTCATTGGTCAGTAATATAATATAATAGCAGTAGCAGTAATATAATATAATATAATTTTAAATAGCAGTATTAAATCCATATACCAAAACATTTTAAACTACATTCAATGACAGTTACAAATATGGATATATTTACATGTGTGTGTCACTGCTACAGGTTCTGTTTGCAAAGTACAGAACCAATATGTGAAACAGAAGTACTGTTTCTCAAGGCCTTAAAGTCTTTTATTTACAGTAAAAACTATCATGTACACCAATGTATACCAAGAAGAATCCTTAAGATTTGTATATGCAGAAGGGACATTTCTGCTTCTGATTGGCTGTACCCATGTAACAAATGAAAACCATGACTTAATTTCCCACCATTTCCTTTTAAATATTTAACATTTCAACTTTATTCATCCTAGTCTCTGTATTCTTTTCAGCAACTAACACAAATTAAATGCAGAGAAACCACAAAATTTTATGGAAAGTGGGTTCACTGGTAGCATGGAATCAATAATCAACTAAGAGTCCAAATTCTTATAATGTTCTTTCAATATTGTACTAACTCCAGTGAGGTATGAATGAGAAGAAATTAAAGGAATCCTAGCAGACTTGTATGGAAGGAGATCTAAATTTAGAAAGAAAATAAAAGAGAATGAATAAATCAAATCTGTATTTATACGATGTCTTGACACAGAATAGGCACAATTCTTACCATCAAAAAGAATTGGCTTTTTTAACCTCCTTTGGAAAACTCAGCCTATAGCATTAAGCTTGCATTGAAAAAAATTCCGAACTGTAGCATGCTTATTTTCAACCTAAGTCATGCAATGGGATGAATCATGTGCCTGAGAGTGGAGCAGAAAAGCTTGTCAGTTTGAAAAATGATTACCCATGTATGTTGGCTACAATCATTTCATACCAAGAATATTACTTAGTAATGAAAAGGAGAACAGGAACACACACTACATCCCTCTAACTGTACTTCATCTTCTTTGGATGTAGGCATTTGCTGTTCCTGTCAGTCTGCCTATTACACATAAAGGAATTAGGGCATTAGGAGTATTAGCAAAACATTTAAATTCAGAAAGCAATCACACCCCTGAGGAGACCTGACATCAGATCAACCAAACATTCTCATTCACAGGTCACACTGGCACATCTACAGGTTGCACCACCTCTAACATGTCCACTCACGTTAGCCATAACTCAGAGAGAAAACAGATTTTCTCAGAACTTGCAGTGTGACCTATACTACACATGCCACTAGATTACTCCAATTCATCTGTGATCACATGCGAAAGACTTTTAGAAAAACATCAGGTGCTGGGTGATGGCAAATCTAATACCCTTCATATGAGTGCTCCTGTGATTAGTGAGTTATTCTCCCTGTTCAGAAAAGCTAACCAATTCACGTCTGAATTTATCTAGCTTCAGTCTTCAGCTGCTGGATCTTTCTTTGCCATCACCAGCATTCCGTTCCTCAAAAAGATATGCACAGATTGTAATCAACATCTCATAACCTTGTCTTCTTAAAACTAAATACACTGAGCTCCCTCCCAGTCCTTTTAACATATATTTCTAGTCATCTGAGCATTTCTGAATCTCATTCAATTTTTCAAAGCTATAGCTATTTTTCTTTATAACAACAGGATGGGTGTAAACATGATGGTCTAAAGATATACGTACACTGAAGTCTGTTCACATACTGGGAACTTATATAGCTTTAACATAACATTTTAAAATCTCTATTATGAAAGTATTACTTTACAAAAAAAGGAAGCATAAAAATAACTTACAACTGAAAATGTGCAAAGAGTATATATAAAATACATATATATATATATATATATATATATATATATATATGTGATTACCATACTCTGATTTTATCAAGATTTCCATATTGCTGTTACATAAGGTAACTGGAAAATGACTGAATTTAATGCACTGTACATGGTGCATGCTGCCTTTGAACAATTAAATTTTGCTGGTTAATGTTTTCCCAAAGGCTTCTTTGTAAGGAACATGGACCAACTCAGAGAAAAGAAGATATGAAAGACCGTGACAATTTTAGTATTGCTACCATCTAAATAATTAGACAGAAGAACTAAAATAAAATTTAGTTAATTGTAAAATGTAATTATCTTTGAGAGGCATAAACCAGCATTAATTCTTCTAAGTGCTGAAATAAACATAAACAGTTTTTTCAGACATTCTCCAAGAAGGTAAGTAAAAGAGAAAACTGGAATATTAAAATGAAAGAGGAAAGCATCACAAATCAGGCAAACAAAAATGTAAAAGTTTCTTCAGGGAAACATTAACAATCTTCAACCCATAAACTGTATTAGTGCTGTTCTTATTTTTGTGATTAATACCACCTTGGACATTACCAGTGCTCAACTTAGCTTCTACATGAAATATATTATGCTTAATTGATGTCTTTTATCTTCACTGATGTTACTGAAAATGGAGTCAGTAACTCACTGGTTCAAGAAGTATGAACCCTTCAAGTTCATACAAAGCACAATGGGGCAAGTAGGCACAGAGCATGATACGAAGGGTGGGCATAGACAACCTCACACTGGCAGACTGAAAACATAGACAGCGGGGTAAAACTCTAGCCCAAATTAACAAGTCTTCCTCAGCACGCAAACATTTAAGACAGAAATAAAAATGTCAGCAGTCTACCATAGCTGATCAATAAATTATTCTTATTCTGGGCTGGCAAGGGATAGATGTTTAAAAGGTACACATCAAACACAGGCATCTGACGTAAATGTGTGCCACACTATATGGCAGACAGCCTACAAAACCTTCATCTTTTCTTGGTGTGAATTTCTTTTAAATCTAAAACATTTCTAACATCAATGTATTTTTACTGTCTTAATGGTAGCTTCAAGTGATGAACTTATTTCATCACATGACTACAATAGGAGAATAGGAAACCATTGGAACCTTTTAAGTTTACATTTTGCAGGAGTTATGTAAATCAAGTAACTCTAGTTATCAGTGTCATAAGTAGTTCTAAATTCACTGATACCAGAAAAATGCTTCAGATAATCAACAAGACAAGCAAAAATATTTCTGTTTTAGAGAGTTAGTAATGCAGTTGCTTCCAGATTTGAAAATGAGCATTTGGGTGCAGTGAAATGAAAGAGGCAATTGGAAACCAATTAGCTGAACTGAAAATGGAAATGGTTTCAGCTCCAGATATGCAATCTGCACTGAGACTTGCATCAGCGTTCTTATTTTATCTTATGCTTTGAAACGGGCTTCACGTGATGAAGAACTGCAAACACTCCCTGATTTGGTAGAATTCAAGTATTTTGATATTTATCAACAATGGCAGCAACAAAACCACACTGATGTTTTGAATTATTTGCATTCCTAAATTTATAGACGTTCAGGCAGACTTTTTTTTTTTTTTTTTTTCTCTAGAGATATGAAATTCAGACCAGGAATTTTCACCCAAGGCTGCTCCTCCATGATGTCAAGTTCTGTGCAGACTGAAGAGGTTAATTAACCAACAGCATCTACCACACCTAACGTAGCCAGTGTAATGACAATATAGAAAGCCTTCCCATCCTTCTTGCCTCCCCGGAGTGGGTATTTGCATAGGGGATGTTTTGGCATGGGAATGGAAGTGGTTATTTCTCACAGGTTGAGCCTCACACTCTGTGTGAAAGAGCAGAACATTAAATAACAGATTTATTTTTTGAAGTTGTAGAGATCTGTTAATAAGACAGCAGCAATGCAGCCCTGCTTATTCTCACTTAAACTTTACTGAAGGAGCTTGTTATCACATACCAAAAATTAATATTTAGGACAATCAGAAAGAAAACCCATTCTGTAGCTTAGAAGTAAGCTGCTCAGTAGCCTCTCCTCAAATTAGAGCAATTAGAAGCTCTCGTATTCATACTTCCATAGATAAGATACATGTAAGGGGATTCTGAAAATGTCCGGCTCTGAAATTCTTCAAGCTCCCACAGGTAAATGTGGAGGTAGAAAATCCGGTATTTTGTATAATTTTTATTTACCAGCATATCAGCAGTGTCCACTTATGAAAACTCTGGGTATAAATAGGACCTTTTACCTGTTCCCCTGTGTCAGGTGTCCAAGTCTGGGTGTTGACAGGGGTGGGTGTGCAGTGCCGGGCGGTCTGTGTGGGGAGAGTCCGGGGCTGCCCCGGGCCGGACACAGCCGGTCCCAGCCGGTCCCAGCCGGTCCCAGGCGGCTCCAACGGCCCCAGCGCAGGACACAGCTGAGCCCCTCAGCCAAGCTGGGGGCGCCGGGGGGAAAACAGGTTTCAGCAAGGGCCAAAGGCGGCCCAGGCAGAGGAGGAGGAAGAAGCCAAGGAGGGAGCAGCAGCAGAGGGACCCCGAGGCCGGAGGAGGAGGAGGGCAGGAGGGGCTGCAGGCCCGGAGCAGGGATCCCCTGCAGCCCTGGAGAGACCCCGCTGGAGCAGAGACCCACCCTGCAGCCCGGGGAGGGCCCCACGCCACAGCGCAGCGGGGGGATATTTCCTGCAGGAGCTGCGGCCGTGGAGAGCCCAGGCGGGAGCAGGTTGTCCCTGAAGGACTGCGGCCCGGGGAAGGGCCCGCGCTGGAGCAGGGAGCCGGGGGGGGAGGGAGGAGCGGCCCAGAGGGGCTGGGATGGGCTGGCCGCGACCCCCGGCCCCTGCGCCCCGCGGGGCACAGGAGTCGGGAGGGGTGAAGGGTGAGGGTGGGAATGGGAGAAAGTTGAGGGGAAAGGTGTTTTAATTGCCTTTGCTTCTCTGGATCTACTTCAATTGGCAAGAAATTAAATTCATTTTTCCCAGTTCAAGTCTCCCTTGCCTGTAATGGTAACTGATGAGTGGTGTCCCCTATTTCAACCCATGAGCTTTATCTCTTATTTTCTCTCCCCCATCATGTTGAGGTAGGGGAGTAAGAGAGTGGCTGGGGGATGTCTGGCAGCTGGCCAAGGTCAACCCACCACAGCCCTCCTTGTGAAATAACTATTTGTGTACTTCTCCAAGTAGTACGAGAATTTACTAGATATTAGTTGGCTACTACACAAATCTAATTCTCTGAGTATACCACTTGAACACACATTTAGAGTTTCAGTGTCACAGACTATATACTGAATGCACCTGGCATTCTTCATAGACTATCATATGGCCATGGCCAGACAGAAATCATAGAATTATAGATTCATAGAATGGTTTGGGTTGGAAGGGACCTTAAAAATCATCTAGTTCCAACCCCCCTGCCATGGGCAGGGACACCTTACACTAGATCAGGTTGATCAAAGCCTCGTCCAACCTGACCTTGAGCCCTTCCAGGGAGGGGGCAGCCACAGCTTCTCTGGGCACCCTGGGCCAGTGTCTCACCACCCTCACAGTCAAGAATTTCTTCCTAATATCTAATCTAAATATGCCCTCTTCCAGTTTAAAGCCAATACCCTTCATCTATAGTACATGCCCTTGTAAAAAGTCCCTCCCTATCTTCCCTGTAGTCCACCTTTCAGTACTGAAAGGCCACTATAAGGTCTCCCCGGAGCCTTCTCTTCTGCAGGCAGAACAACCCCAGCTCTCTCAGCCTGTCTTCATAGGAGAAGTGCTCCAGCCCCCTGATCATCTTTGTGGCCCTTCCCTGGACTCGTTCCAACAGGTCTGTGTCCTTCTTAAATTGGGGGCCCCAGAGCTGGACACAGCACTGCAGGTGGGGTTGCACAATAGCAGAGGCGAAGAATCATCTCCCATGACCCGTTAGCCACATTTCTCTTGATGTACCCCAGAATACGGGCTAAATAGTCCATATGGTGTTGCTATTGTACCTATAAAAAGGCTTTAATGAATTCTGACTTCATACAGTCGTGTAAGTATAGAAATGTAATGCCTGCCACATTTTGTTGCTCTCAGCCTCTCCCGCAGTCTGTCCTCCCATCTCTTTTCCTCTCTCATTCAGCACTGGATGGCTGTGCTCACCTCTAGCAGGCATGTCAGAACATCCATCGCCCATCTGTTTGATTTTAAATCAAGCTTTTTTTCAAGCTGTTGCTCGTGCTGCCCATTGGCTCTTGGAAGATTTATGTTGTTTTACTCCCTCCTTAAAATATTTCTTTGGAGTGATGCCCACAAAGGTTTCACAAGGGTAATGCTGTTGACATGTTAGAGATCACTGCCTATCACAGTGAACCACAGCATCTCCCTGTTTTCCTGAACCATCCCCAGTTCATTCAGTAATTTTCTTTCATCTTTTACACAACTGGTTATTTCTGGACACAGTCTCCTGTTTTGTCCCATTGCTTGAAATGCATGAGTTAGTCAGCAGGATCACCAGGATTTATAGGTTCTATGCTAGCAGAAATAATACTAAATAATTTTCTTCTTAGGAGTTTGAGGAAATAAATAAGTAATTTTGCCATTTTTTATGGATAATATTTTCTAATTTACTTTCTCACATTAGTACTTATTAACTCTTATTTCAAAAATCAGATACTATATTTTAGGTTTCTCCTTCTTTTTCTTCTTTCTTTTAATATAAACCAATATGAATGTCATAATATTATAAATAAAACTATTTCTGCCTACTAGAGATAGACACATGGAAATACAGTCTAGCTTGGAGATACCAATGGGATTGTCATTGTCAAATAGGAACAATTTATATCTATGCTTAGTGGCTGTTTTTTCAAAATCCTCACCAGGATTCACAGACAAGGACAGAAAAAGCAGTGCTATTTTTGGTTGCTGGAAGGAGGCCATTAGTCACAATGAACACTTTACAGTTGGTATACATTGCAGGGGCTGTTGACCAAATGAACCTTTAAAGGAGAGTAATTTAAGCCCAGTAAAAGTTGGACACATGCTAACACCTGAGGGAAAAAAAACTTAGAGATTAAGGAGAAAAACACTCTATTAAATCACACAAGTATTCGCTCAACGTGTGCAAGAATCCTTCCTACAGCCACAAGAGCACGAAGAATCACACAGAAGGGTGACCTGAATATTGCAGACATGCAGTCCATTTAGAAGCTTCAAATGAACTCACTCAAATATCACAAAAGCTGTTCAAAACCAGAAAGTACTTTGAAATCCAAGTAATTCCTTACCTCAGGTATGCTTTCTTTCACATCTTTAATTTAATACTTTCTGTAATACTTTTCTCTGTGGGCATACTCTGTTTTCACATATGCTTTATCACTTGATCAGTGCTAATTAAATAGAACAGAGGGGGTTAGGGCTGTTGATTTTGTGGGTTTTTTTAAATAATTTCCTGGATCCACAATTACATGTGATAATTGTCTAGTGGACAAATATACCATGTAAGATATTCTGCCGAGTGAGAGAGGTGAAAGAATTCCAGGCTAAATAGTCATCTGGAAACAAGATAAGGAAGTTATGAGGCTAAGACAGTTTTAGCAGAATAATTCATTTTGGGGTGGAAAGCAGGCTGAGTTCAAGCTATGAAACAGAAAACGGTTGGTCCATATTTTCCTATGTTTTTTCCTAAATAGCCACAAAGCCCTGCAGTAATGGGACAACCATTACCTTGGTTGCAATAAGACCTACCACACAGCAAGACTCAACCAAAGAGGCTCCCCAATAGGAAGCATTTTTATTTTGCTTTTAATTACATTCCTTTGCATCACTTAAAAATGCATGGCGTACAATGCAGAAAAGCAAAGTTGTAATCATTAAAAGTAGGTTTTACAGAGGAACCGAAAGCAAAATTGTTACTGAATTTATAGAAATTAAACATCGTACACTGCAGCTAACTTTTGCAATGCTCTAGAAAGAGCGCTACAGAACTGTCAACAGAGGCTTCAACTCAGGAGACCTCATTTGTTTTGGAAATGATCTCTCTTTCTCTGAGTAGCATCTAATTTCTGGGACACAGTTTAAAATAAACTATAACAAAGAAAGTTACTCAACTTCAAACCTGCAATAACACCAACACCTCCAAAGAGCAAACCTCAAGGGGACAACAAAAAGGAAGCAAACATCAACAGTTTAGCAGCCAGTTTCATTTACTTTATCATTTTCAGCAAACAAATTAGTGTTTTAATATTCCCTGGGCAAACTACAGTAGTTGTGCTGTCAGATTTCAAGATATACTCAAAATCTTTTCCTTCTCTCAATTTTGTGTATTAAACAGCCCATCTGGTTTGGGTCTGATCCAGTAAAACTAACCTGCATCCTTCAAATATCCTTTAAATACAACATGCTGGAGCTTTAACAATAACTTTATGAAAGAAATGTGCATTCTGCTCTTCTTACTCACAAAACTGTGAATCAAATGCTTGTTCACATTCCTGTTTAGTAGTCTGTGTGTCCCTTAAATCCTGCCCTCAGATGCACTGGGAATATTACACAGTGTTTCAGGTTTCATAGAAGCAAATTCCATTGTGAAATTTTATCTGTGACAATAAACATCCTCCAAATTAGTTTAATTTACAAAGTAACTATTTAAACAGATTTCTTCAAGTGATACTGCCTTTTGGTATTACCAATGTTATCTCATTTATAGCTTATATGCACGGTGCATCCATACTTCCTTTAACATTTAAATATTTATATACTAACATTGCTCTGGTATGGCATACATGCCAACGACTGTTAGCAGAATGTAAAGCAATATTTGGATTGGTAGTTAGCACAAACCTTGCTTGACTTCTTAATAACTATAAAGATCTTACCATTATGTCATAATGAAGCATGCTGTATGGTTGGAGCTGTTCCAAGGTTGTATTCTGTAACTCATAGAGCTAGAAAAAAATCTTTAGTTCCTTAGTACAGAAAACAACTAAGGCAGAATTCAGATGAGCAAATGTAGCTGATTTTAACCAGCTTTACATCTTTCAGTGCTCACTTCAAGGCCAATGAGGAGACACAGGCACTCTTTGGTCCTGGCCCAGACAACTATATAGGCAACTCAAACCTTGAAAGTGCTTCTTACTATCCTTTCAGTTATAAAGGCAGCCTAATACAAGAGGATTAGATCCAGACACCTACACCAAGTAACATGAATCTTGTCCTTATTGTTTCTGTTTGAATACATCTTTCTTTCATGGAATATTACCTGAGATAATTAAAAAAAATATATCATTTTTCTTGGATACTTATACAAACAAATGAGAAGTCTCTCAAATGAATGCAAGGTTATTAATTACTTTCTTCTTAATTACTCAAATCACAAACCCTGTTTTGAATGGAATAAATTTGTTGATTTGTTTGTTTATCTCTACAGCCTTTAGCAGTGATATGCCATTCATCCAATACCCTTACTTTGGGCCTCTGATACCAAATGTTGGATTGGTTTTGAGGGGCTTTTTAGGTTTTTTTTTGGTTGTTGTAGAGAAATAGTAGCATATCACAATGTAGCAACATCAGAGTACAATGTTATGTTAACCTGCCATGCAAGCTCTAGACAGGTCAGGAAGTAAGAAATTATATGCATGGTCTTTCTTCTCTCATGGCTTTTATGTAGCCTTGCAGATCAGTGGGAAAATATCAGTCAGAAATGTTTATCATTTCATCAAACACAATCTGAGATTTCAGGTTCCTATATATCAAGTGGAGAGAAGGGACTTTGCTGCTGTTTGCTGCTGATGCAAACAGGCCAGATGTCAACTCGTCAATTTGGCTTAAAATAAACTGAGCAGGGTAACTAGTTCAGATTTATGAATGCTTCGAGAGTCTGTCCCTGATTCATAGACATTACAACCAACAGATAACATTACATCTTCTTCTCCTCTGAACTCCTCTACTTCCTAGGACTTACAATCTCTTTCATGTCTCCTACTGAAACTCATTTCTGTTTGGCCACAAATCTGCTCACCAGGGAGGCTGAAGTTTAAGTTTATGGTCTTCCCTTTCCAAGAGGTCACATAGAAATCCCTCCTGGAAGATGCTGGAGATTCAGCTTTCTAAAGAAGCTCTGTTGGTCTAAAACAATAAATTTACATAAACAAATACAATTGACCAGGCAGATAAGAGCCATGGAAAGTCTCACGTACACATGGTTAAACTCTCTTCCTCCACAAAACAGTAGTCACATCCACAGCGTCCTTACAAGCAGTTCCCAGTTATTCCACTCTCTAAGACTGGCAATGTGTATGGTGTGTTGCTGACTACCAGCCATGCCTAGAAGAACTGCTGGTGAAATCTTTACAGATATAGAGACTATATTTCATCTTGTCCTTTACATTTTCTCATGAAGGAAATAGAAGGGAAGGATGGAAGGGGTGATTCCTCAGCAGGAACCAGCTACTCTAGCTCTCTTATTCACCTCTTATCAGCCAAAAAGCTAAAATAAGCCATTGTAACACAGGGGTAATGGGCTCATAATGGACAGAGACTGATGCCTTTGATTTTCTGGCTTTCCTTCCTGAAACATCTACTGGTACAAACACTTTCCTGAGAGAGCTCAGCAAAAGGACTGTCTTCCCCAAAAATAAGTGCAATTGCAGATATAACTCAGAACTGGAAAAACACATTATGGAGCCAAATCATTATCCAGAAATAACTGTTTAGCAGTTTCAAACATATTTAGGAATTTCTCTTTATTAAGGACCTATGGACCTGAGCATGATGTATAAGGCTACAAATGAAGTTTTTTGCTGCAGTTAATAGCATTAATAATAGATAATACAATACAATAAATACCATAGTATACTACACTATACTAAATAAAGCACAAATCCAAGACAGTGGGAAACTGTTTGGCAAACTGTATCACCTCCCTACTGGGTTCAGAGCAATGTGAGGAAGGACCATATTGCAGTCACTTTCACAGGGAAACTTCTTGCATGGTAAAAAACAAAGCAGACTGCAATGGGAATGCCTATTTTAGGACCCTCTGGGATCAGGAGAATGAGAAAAATTAGAATCTTTACCTCTGTATTAATTATTTCTTATTTTTCTTCCCTCCTCAGTCCCAATATTGTTTTTATGAAGCTATTTGCATTTATTAAATTATAATTTATTTGCAATAACTCAAAAGGAAAATAAATATCTGAACGCCTTGTACTAATGAAAGTGAAAACCAATACGACAACAAAATTGCTAATATGATAAAAAATTTATATCTAACCAAGGCAGAATATCAATCCTGCTGTTTATGGCTCACATTCAATCTTATTAAGAGACAGAATGAAGATTTTATAAAATATATTCATAAATAAAGCACTAGCACAACCAAATTAGAACAAAAGTTTCTTTATCCAGGACCAAAAATATATCACCGGATACTCACACCAGGAAGAGTCACAAAGCTCTTAGACATTTTATTCCTTCTGGGAATAAAACTGAAGATTCACCCCATTGCATAGGGTCTTTTAATGACAGATAAGGCAGTGGGCATGAGCTCTGCTGGGAGAGCATTGCTGCCACCACAAGTGCTGCCCAAGACAGCTCTAGAAATGCCTTCCTCTGTGGTCCCATTTGCCAGCCCTGTCAAAAAGAGGATGCCAGGACAAAAGGAGCCTAACCAAAAAATCACTCTGAAAAATTTGTAGATACATGAAGGACAAGTGGAATAAACATCGATTTCTTCCCCGTCTATTTTCACAAATGAAAGTATTGATGGAAAAAGAGGAGTCAAGAATAAAAAGTGCTTGGGCATATATTTACTCCGTTTTCAGCCAGTGACAATCAGGTGCCTTAACTTGGTCTTATCGTGACTGGCAAATGGTCACAATCAGCTGACAAGAAAAGGGGAGAGAAAGCCAGGAAGAATCTCTCACCTCCCCAGATGTAAATGGTTCCAGAATCACTTTCATCACTTAACATCACTTGTTTGACTTGTTGACGTTCACAGCTATCTACTAGCACAACAGCACAGTTGCAGGCAAGAAACGAGCACTGTTCTTCATCCTCAGAGGCAGCTAAGTGGTATGTACAGTACTTCCAGCGAAATTATGTTACATGATGCTCTAAAATAAATTAAATTATTAAACAACACCATATGTCACTTCCCTCCAGCTGAAAATACAGCATACAGTCACTTCGTTAAAAAAATCAGAACCTGATGGAGTAAACTGTATTAGATGTCTCTAAAAAGCTAATTTTTTGCTGCAGTATGAGGTTATAGTGTAGTTATAAGTTTTGGTAAACTTTAACCACCTCTCCAAGCACTTGCTCAACATATCTCCCATTTTACTCTCCCACCTGCAAAATGTCCGCGTGCGTAAGTTCTCACCTCCACATTTCTTCCCTTGTCTACAAGCACACTCATTCACGAGCTACCAGCAACTGCTATTCAGCTAACGTGCAAATTCAACAAACATTGCTGTGTGGTCTCCTAGTACATCCTCCTGACCCCACATCCAGGAGGATACATCACACACTAACAACGGGTAAAGTCTTTTCCCTCCCACATCTCCTCTCACTCAAGCAGCCTTGCAGTACCTCCATCTACTCTACTGCTTGCTTTACCCTCAGCACGGCATCTGGATGCTCAGCAGGTCACATCATTTGCCTGCTTTGCTATTTACTGAATATCAAACACTCTTTCTACCAGCCCAGCTAAATCATTCATCCTTGCCCTGATCATCTCCTGCCTCAATTACTGTGACTACTTCCTACCTGGCATCCAATTCCTGCATGGTTCCTTCCTTTCCAGCCTGTTCAAACCACAGCTGCTAAAATTATCTTCCTAGTCTGATAGTCTGGAAACATCCTCCTCTTCCTCTCAAGATATGTAAGCTTTTACTGTCCAGAGTCCTCCCTTCTCACCTAATACGTCACATTTAAAACAGCATGTCCATGTTCTCAGCTCTTGATACTTGCCCTGTATTTTGGATTTCATTTGCTCCTTCTTTGAGCCACCAAACCCACAGCCCTTATTTTCTCTTCACTTTGTACTTATTGCTCCTCTGCTATCCTCCCTCAGTCTTCCACAGGTGAAACTGCAGAGTATCTGTTACTGCAAGGTTTTCCATTAAAGGACTTGTCATTACAGGAAAAACTCAAGAATTTCCAGACAAATTGCTTTATATAAAAAAGTGGAAACACTTAACGTTATAATCTTAAAACCAGTGCTTTATAACAAGAACAAATTTTGGTTTCTAAAAACTCTTCCTATTTTTCCTCCTCCTCATTACCTGGATAACTTTTACTATTTCCTTTCTGGTTTATAAGGATACATATTCTGGATATTAAGGAACATTGGCATCATGGCTTAGCAATTTAAAAGCAAGTTCAGGTACTTTTAAATCTGTAAGACACATGCTCTCTGGTATTCATCTTTTACAACTGTCTGTTACTAGCATCCAAACAGTTTTGTTTTTTGTTTTCTGTTTTTTTTTTTTTTTTTTTTTTTTTTTTATTTCTGAACTCACCTTTATGCTAAACTTGCAAAAATTATAAAAAGGAAAAGAAATACTAAGAGACTAGAGACCTACAGTGCCACTGCTTGATGCAGGAGTTTGAAGGGGGAGATGTCAAAATCTTCAAATAGTACCACTCACTGTTCACTCCCTACCTTTACTCCTGTACTTATGTAACGGATATTCTATGGCAGGGAGCAATTACAAGTGCTATTTCCCAAAAGAAATTCCCAGGTAGTATCACAGCTCTGGATACCACATGGAATTTGGCAAATAAAATATGGTTGCTTGAGTGAGAAACAGAATATGCAGAATAGAAAAGAAGAGACATAAAACAGCCTCTGTGAGGAGGGAGGTCCCAGATTAGCTGAGATCAGAAATTGTACCTCCAAAACTGAATCAAGGAGATGGGAGGAATTGGAAGTATGGTCTCTAAGCTAGAGATAAACACATTTGAAAAGCTACAGCTAAGACAAGACAAGTAAAATAAAGATCATTGTAAAAAAAAAAAGAGGTGCTCTACAGAGAACATGGAAATGTGCTTTTGACAAGAAAGGTTGGACCAGATGATCCTTGAGGTCCTTTCCAATCTGGTATTCTGTGATCCTATGATAAGAAAAGCATGAAAGAATAATGTAAAGTCATAAGGCTTCCACAGGAGAGATCCTATTAAATATTAAAGCAAGCCCATTATTCCCTTCTGGCTGGTAAGAAATACAGTGAACATTGTAGACACAAGATCACCCGCCAACTCAGAATGAAAAGGCTGGAAATAAAAACCAAGTAATAATCATAGAGATTCAGCACACCTTTATTTGGTGCCCCTCAAAAATTACAGAATCATAGAATCAGAGAATGGTTTGGGTGGAAGGGGCCGTAAAGACCATCTAGTTCCAACCCCGCTGCCCTGGGCAGGGACACCTTCCCCCAGCCCAGGGGGCTCCCAGCCCCGTCCAACCTGGCCCTGAACCCTTCCAGGGAGGGGGCAGCCACAGCTGCTCTGGGCACCCTGGGCCAGTGCCTCACCAACCTCACAGTCAAGAATTTCTTCCTTATATCTAATCTAAATATGCCCTCTTCCAGTTTAAAACTGTTATCCATTGTCCTGTCACCACACTCCCTGATAAAGTCCCTCCCCATCTTTCTGGTAGGCCCCTTTAGGTACTGGCAGGCCGCTATAAGGTCTCCCTGGATCCTTCTCTTCTCCAGGCTGAACAACCCCAACTCTCTCAGTCCGGCCTCATAGGGCAGGTGCAGTTCTGAACAGGTTTTTCAGAACTAAGAGAAAAAGATAAAGAAGGAACACATAAAAACCAGAACTGGATACCAGCATGGCTGTGGTCAAAAGCACCCTTAACTGATAAAGCTTCCAATCCTGAAAACCAAGGACAGAATGCAATCTGACAAAAATCTCGTTAGCCCTGGAATTAAAGCACAAGCAGATCTAAAACTTTTTAAAGAAAACAGAGAAGTGCGAGAGAAACCATGTCTCTAACAGCGGAAGGCCATGTATGGAAAATAATAGGATGCTAAGCTTAAGGAAAAGAAGGAACAGTGAGGCCAGTCAATTCATTAGGAATAGTGAGAAATATCTGATAACTAGTTCAGAATAAACAATAGAAGTTTTTGGACATGTTTTATGAAGGGTTATGTGGAACAGACACAACTACTTCACACAAAAGACAACGAACCATCCTACGGATTGACACCAGCTTCAGAAAGAAAAAGGAGAGGTTGAGGCTGGATAGTCCAATTACATATGAGTTCATATCTACATTTTACATGCTTTAAAAGAGCTTTAAATCTTTACTGGTAGTTTTATTAAATTTGGCAAAGTAAAAATATTTCCTTCTTCTACAACTAAGAAAGGACAGTTGTACTTAGGAACTGGAATAATGGCTTGTTATATAAACCTGTTGATAAAAATGTTGATGCAGAGATGTTTACCAAAATGTCAACAGATAGAATAAAAGCTATATTAATTGGATTTATGCACTTAGAAAAGGATTTGTGGTAGACAGAAAAAACTGTAGGTAATCGTAGGAGGTTCTTTAAGCTGCTATAAAACATGCATAAAAATTTGCTCACTGTGATATAGGCACTGAAAAGTACTAGTGGTTTCAAAGACTAATTAGATAAATCCATCAAATAAAGTTCAGAATGACCTAATAAACACAAAGTTGTGGATACAACCTCTGGCTCAAAAAGTGCCTAAGATGCAGTTTTCCAAAAGTAGAAGGGCACACATTTGGGAAATTGTTATTTAAGATGTGACATTTTTTTTCCCTAAAAAAAGATTCATGCTACTGGCCACTGTCTGAAAAAGGATACTGGGTTAAGGTGGGACCTCTGGTCTCACCTAAAACAGATCTTAGTATGGTTACTCTTTTTTGACCACAAAAAGATGAAGGGAAGAGAAATATTTAAGGGCTGTATAAGAACACTGCTTTTTCAGTGTAACTTATGAGAACCTATTTCTGATTTAGATAAACACCTTACACCTGCAGACGGAAATACAGGAGACTAAGGGTGAGACTTTTTGAGATGTGACATCCCACCAGCTCAGACATAGGGGAATGTTACGTGGAGGTTCAGAACAAAAATGTAGAAAATGGCTTGTTATTTATATGTAGGCACCAGGCAGAGAATAAAAGTGGCAGAAGGGCATCTCAGTTCTGGGAAATTCAGATCACCCTGACTAGAAAATAAATGAAAAACTCCTTTTCAAAGTGCCTTCACATCCCTGCCTAAATATGAGAAGTTATGATCCTCCTATATCTCCCTACTAACAGTTTTAAGGGAAGTATGATCTGACTGTGGGCCAAACCTTCCTGCGGAAGTATACGAAAACTTCCTGAGAAAAATATACAGTAACCCAAATTGGATAAACACGTTTATTTTCCAGTGTCTTCCAAGGAAAAATTAAAAAATAAATATGGAAGAGTTCTCTACATGCCCTCTTTTGTGGGACTGAAACACACAGACTATTAGTTATTTTTATTTGCTGCTAGACTATGAACTTTTCAAATATAAAAGGCATGAGCTTCTTCCCTCACTGAAAACTTTCTTTGTGCTATGTTCTAGGAAATCCTCAGAGCTAAAAGCATATCCCAATGCCCTCTGCCAGAGTAACCAACTTTCTGGACTACACATTGCAAAGACTAAAATGCAGCCTAGCTCTGTGTTTTAAGGCACTTTGAAAAAGATCCAAACGTGCTTTAGGTTTAAATGTGTTTGTTACCTAACACAAAAAATATAAACAGTAAAACAATGTATAAAAGCTATCATTTGTCATCCCACACAAATATTTGTCTCTAACCTTGCAATCTCCCCTATTCAGCCTATAATTGTCTACACTGGAAAACATGCAAGTTTTCTACTTCTTCCCCAAAATACACTCAATGACATTAAATATATCTGTAGACGAATACTGCCATATTTTTTCTTTTTATTTTTTTCTCCCACTGAACTTCTGGCATTGGGGGACATCTTCCAACAACAGCTAGGCCTCTCAACCTTATGAGTAAATAATTTATTTGATGTGAGCAAGTTTTCTAGAAGAGGTAATCACTTTGGTTAGATCAACTGTAACTAGCTAACATAGGCATCTAAAGCTCTTCCTCACATCCTAAAGTAAAACAGAAGAACAGCCATAATGATCCCATGAGCCACATTTTCATACTGAAAGACACTGAGAAGGCAGATTCTAGTGAGGCTCCAGAAAGTGCTGATTCTTCTACAAAAACGTTTTAACTATGTGGATCAGGAAGCTGATGAGGTGATCCTGTATAGGTTGGCAGTTTACATTTTCTTAAAGTGGTGTCTTGCCATGATGCAAGGCTAGGACCTATGATTTTCAAGAAAAAAATCAGAAGGATTTTTTTGGCATAAAATAGGAGAGTAAGCCCATCAGATTTTCCATTTTGGCTGAAGGATCCGAGTGCAGAGTCACTATCATTGAGCAAATTTCCAAATCATTGCTGGCAAAAATCTGGGAAACCATTTAAGATGGCCTGAACAGATAGAGGACACCGAGGGACCATTAGCCCCTGATATAAATGACGTAGTTCAGAAAGAAGTGGGGACAATGACACACTAGATATCTAAACAACTTGCAGCACAGCTGTGTCCAACAAAGGGATTTCCATTTTGGTTTTATTTGTGCTGCAGATAATCTTTATTTTATTCAAATCTACTGCATGCCACCAGGCAATGACTTACCCCAGAAATATGTTGTAGTCACTGCTTAACATTACAGGACATTTTTATGTGAGATACAAATACATTTGGATGCGTGGGGTGACTGATACACTCCACTCAGAAGATTTTCCCGGGCTCTTCCAATCTGGTCTCATGGCCATGTGTTGAAAAGCAATCTAAATTCACCCTAGATCAGTACCTCTGCTGCGACAGTCAAGATCTGGAAGTTTATTGCACTGCCTATGGCAAAGCACAGCTCTGCTAATGCGCCCAACCAGTAATCTTGTCCACATAAAAATCCCACATCCCCTCGACAGAAACATTTTGACAAGCACCATTTACACAGCACAAATATGTATGATTTTAAGGGTTACCTCTAGGCGTTAGATGAGTCAGCTAACAGAAGCAATTTCTTTTCTGTGGGAACTTAATTATGTTCTACAGCCTCTATACCAGATATCACAGCCAATCTTCATGACCATGCGCCTTAGATTCTGGGTGCTGGTAAACACGCTGAACACAGCAAATGTCTCTAGACTTACATATAAAAATTTGCTCGCAAAGCGACTGGGGATAAAAGCATAAATTGGCTGTTACTCAAGACAATGAAAAGAAGGCTGATTTTGTATATAAACTCGTTATTGGAAAGAGAATAAGGGGGAGGGCTTTTCTAAACTTTCTACATTTTCTAGTCATTACTGTTTATTCGGAGTGACATGAAAAGCTAGACACCTGGATACTCATACAGCAGTTCAAGGAGTCACCAGCAGGGACTTCTTAATTGAAATGAGAATTTCTCAACCTGTAGAATAAAAGAACCCATTTCAGATCTGCACCTTGCCTTCCCCCAGTCTAATAGCTCCACTAATAATTCCACATTGCCAGACATAAAGATTTACTGTTGTGGATGAAGCAAGGTCTAAAATAAACCCCCTAGTCTGGGTTTCCCTAGGAATTCATATGTAAACTGGTGAGATACACAAGTGGGAAAACTGGGATAAAAGGAATAGCAATGATGAGACATCATTAAACAAGCTGTGACCTTCAAGACATGACACTGACACAAATGTTACTCCTAAAAATTGAATCCCATCATTTATGAGCAAAAAAATACTACTCCATTTTTTAAAAAGACACTCAGTCATATTTTACATTTTAAAAGTCTGACTGCAGCACACACTAGAAGACTGGATACACCAACCACCCAAGATGTCACTGAAGAGAGGGCAGCTTTGGAAAGCTGAACCTGCTTGTTAATTTTGATAGTAAGGAGTTAAATCCTAGCCAAAATGCACTCTTCTCTCATCAGACAAATTTCAAGAGTTTCTTTGTATGACAGGTACAGCAATGTCTCATTGTCACATCAAATCCATAAAACAGTGTGAGAGTTGCAGTGCTCATAGCTTATTTTGAGCTAATTCAAAGGACTCAACAGAAAAGGATGCAGAGATTAAACAACTATTCTATTCATTTTAAACCATTTGTGAGATCTGGCAATTAAATAAAAATCTAAGCTAACTACTGATGACCAAAACAGGAAATACGAGAAGGAGATATCTTTCAAAAACTGAATTTTCAGAACATATTAACAAAATCCTTTTTCTCCTACTTGTAAGTCAAAGACCTGGAGGTGACCCTTCAGAACAACATGCTGTACTTACAAATAAATAATGTTTTGTATTTTTATACGGGGCTAAAACATATCTAAGATTGAAAGTCTACAAAGTTGAAAAGAAACATATGGCTGTTTTAAACTGTTATTAGCCTAATTCAACTTTATCATTAGCTCAACTCAGAGGTTAACACATTTCATATTTCAAATTACCCAGTCGTATCTGCTACAGGCATGCTGAACAAATACCATATAAATCACAGAGCCTGACAAGATTTAATAGAAAAAGCTGCTAAATTGACCTATAAATATAACGTATTACAGTGCATCATCTGGTGTTGCCACTTTCTTGGAAACAGTAGAAATTAGGATAGTTGTCTAATACCCTCTTTCCAAGTTTTTTACGTGACCATGGGATGAATATTCAAAACTTAAACCCAGGGAACCAATCCCACATTCAATGTTTTACATATGAGTTATACTTCAATAATGTGTTGAAATTTAGAGGAAGACTCCAACACTTTCCTCTGTTCTAATCATCTCTGATCTGTCTGAAGCAACGACCAACCTCTTTGACAAGTGCACTTATGGTTATTTTAAAATCACTTTTTTGAAACCCAGCAGTTCTGCAAACCCAATTTGCTTTGAATCTCATTCCTTCTTTGCTGGGGGAGGCAGAATTTAATATTTATGATCTTTGTTCCTGTAAAGGAGTATTTGCAATCCTTCTCATGCATGTTACTGGGTTAATCATCTTTTCTTTCTCAAAATATAAGTATCTTTTGTTCCTACAAGGTAATGAAGGAGAGTTACTCATCTTCATAATTAATCTTGAATTTTAATTAAACCCATTAACTGAACATGTCAAATGTTTGTCACTTTCAAAGCAGCATAAAAATCACACAATAACAAATGGTACCTACTCATATATTGCCCTGGGATATACTGCAGCCACAGCATCTATAACAAGATCCTTATGCTATTTTATTCCATATTGATTTATAACAAATGTATTGTATTTACTCCTCTGTACCACCAGCAGCACAAGGATAAATTCCATTGTAGAACATGCTAGTGTGTTCTGTATAGTACACCATGAAATAAATGAGCTTGCAATGACACATACATATTTTCCCTTATCTTCCTTAACTTTGCATAATAAACTCAAAATGTACTATTTATGCATCTCTTATTCTGCAACCAGACTAGTCAGATGAACAACTCACATGAATAAACATAAGGATATAAGAAAGCATTTGAAAGATCAGAGACCAAATTAACAGGGTGGGGTTATCTTTCCCCACGTTACTTGAATAGTTAATAAAAGTACATGATATGAAGGACACAAGAGATGAAAAACAGACTCTGCTCTGAAAAAACATTCCTAGAAAAGAAGCCTTATGGCTTTCCATACTGAGAATCCATAATGCCATACTTAATGTATCATTTCCACTTCCCCTAAAAGCTAGTGCTTCGTGATCAGCTCAGGATCTAAACGGGATCTAAAAGTCAACCTGCATTATCATGTTCTCGCATAGCATCACCAATAGTAAAGATCTCACAAACCCAATTCTACACCAGTTACATCACACAGTCCTACAGTTTTAATGCCTCCAAGTGATTTGCAGTCAAGACACCCAAAATATCACAGTACCACCATTTTGAGGATAAGAAATCCATTCCTCAGATACATCAGTGCCAGGAGAAAATGGGAGACTCAGAGCACTAATCCAAGGCCGTAGAAAATGTTAGATGACACTAGTCATGTCCTCACATTCAAAATATATGTGAACTTCTGCAGCTTTACTTTTGTTAACAAAAATATTAGATATGTTAATATCAAGCACCTGGTTTACCCTGTTAAAAAGTGATGTAAACAGCAAACAGGTCTCTTCACCTGGGAGTCCAGGTAAAGAAAATTACATGAACCAGCAATTTTACATTTTTCACACTTTTATCAGTCAGCATCATCCCAGTCTTCTGAAAGGCTAGAATCCAGGAACACTAAATAACATCAGAGACATCACCATAATTCACTATCTTAATGCATATATTCTTGTTCCATTACACAGATATTGATTTACTCTGTATTGTAATAAATATTATGGAAGGTCCTTGACACTGATCAGCTTGCAAGCTGGTAATCAAAGAGAAATAAGTATAACGACCGAATCTATAAAGAAGCATTTTTTACAGTCAGATAAGGGCCAGAGCAAAGCATGGTGATGCCAAAGTCATGGAGATGAGGACGATCATACAACAGATGGGTGTTCATATGGAAAAAACAAAACAAAACAAAACAAAACAAAACAGCTAGACCCCTTCCTCTACTGATTAACAAAAGGCTAAGGCTGAGATGGCCATATGGAAGCACTTTAATTTTCATGCTTTGGAATTTCAGTGACACACATGATTTGCAGAATTACAATCATATGCATAACTAGCCCTTGGAATGCCACTGAAATAGTAGAATTTTTTTTAAAAAAATATATATGCAAGCATCACCTTATATCTAAATGAGACTACAATAAACAAAAAGAGAACAAAGTAAGTGGTAAGTGTTTGTAACAATAAAACCAGATAAGCACAGAGCCTGTGGATAGAAATGACAAGCTTTGGCCAAAGACAGAATTAACATTAGGCTGGCAAAAGTGACCTCTCCACTGCATTTTCAAATGTACTGTGAACTCTCTGATTCAGGCTCCAAGCAGTGGAAATGACTTGCACTGGTTGTGGCATGACACAGTGAAGGAAGAAGGAACCCCGGTGGGAGACACTGCTGGAGACCAAGGGAGGTGAAGGGACCAAGGGAGGGAGAGGAGGAAAGCAAACATCTTCTGCCAGATGCTTTGGGTAGACTTTCTCACTTGCTCCAAGTGATAGTCACACGTCCTCAGTTGAGTGCAGAGGCACATTACACATCTGTTTGCACAGATCTCAAAATGATCAGCTCAAACTTACATCCTTGCATAAATTCTTTGCCTCCTTTTTCTCCACCATTTCCAAAACTTCCCCTAGGAGGTTGTGAGAGGTAGTCAGGAGACTCCTCAAATCACTTTTGCTCAGTTATTTAATACAGCTGACCATGGTCTTCTGTGACCACACCAGCACATGAATAATTTAGCGCTACTGATATACCTTGACTGGATACAAAACATCTCTTCAGTGTCAAACCAACATACAAAAGACTGTTTGTCAAAATCATTTCTGTGGGAAAGTTTCTACTGACTATTAATAAATGTCTTATGTACAATCTGATCACTTCTACAGCAGGAACAACCCAGGAGAGTTTTTGGGACACTCCATCCAGGCTGTCAATCAACCCCGATAAGCATATGAATTGGACTAGGGACAGCAGGAGCTGCTGGGCAAAGTGCCCTTTTCACACCACTCATGCTACAACCTGGCAAAGGACAACCTCAGAGCACAAAATCATGTAAAACAAAATCAAGCATCCTCAAAAAAGATTCAAAAATGAGCTACGTTTTTGGTACAGCTATCAGACAAGCAACATGCCTACATGTACAGCATTAATTGTTGCAACTTCTTGTAGTTGATAGGTTTAATTGGGCATTTAGTAATACAGAACCAGAACTATTTTAATCATCTGTCTTAAATAATTATTAAAAAAACCAAACCAAACCAAAACGCTGACCACAGAAAAAAAAAAAAACACAGTACAAGTAGCATTTATAGCATTTATTCTCAAAGCAACTGCAGAGCATTGAAGGCAAAACCCCTCACCTCTTGCAGGAAGAATGATTTTTTGTAAGCGGAGGACAATAGTTTAAACATGTAAATAGTTCAGAGCAACTTCCCAGGGCTTGCTCTGTGTGTCCAAATATACACTGACCCGAAATTTGTCATGTTATTTTACAGCCACAGAACCGATTTAGGAAATTCAGACTAGTACAACTACATGTTTGGAGAAGAACAGATAAAAAGATAAAAACTACACATACAGCCAAAAAGAAAGGAATGATTTGCTGATCACTGTGTGCAGAAAGCTATTAACTGAAATACAATTGCATTAAATTAATTCATATTAAAAAAAAAAAAGTATACAAACTAGAAACATCAGATGACTGTAGTCTATCACTCAATATACAAATTAAGAGCAGTGTAAAACTTCAAGGGACAGACATTTCCCCATATGCCCAGGCAAGCCAAAGAAGCACATTTGTTTCTGGTGGACTAATACAAAGGACATAGAGAAAATGTTACAGATCAGCCAGCTTTATAAACACACATACCTGTACTGCTTCACTTCTTTTCCTCCTTCTCTTAGATATTCACTTGGAATAAGCACGCAAATACTTTTTAGGCTAGAAGTCTGTTTCATTTTTCTCCTACAGAAGATATTGAGCAAGAATGCTAGAACGATGATTCACTTCAAGAGAAACAGATGGATGTTTTTGGTCTGATTATCTGATGTTGTACCACATATCAATGCTGATTAACTATTACTACTTAGCATATGAAAAGACAAAGTCCAGAAGCACAGCCCATTCATTACTTTGCTAGTTCACATGTACTTTAAATAAATATTTAAAAAACGCTGCATCCTAGTAGTGATGGATATGAAAGAGTAATCATCAATTTACAGGCTTAATTATGCTTACTATTCTATAAATGAGATGAAGGGTAGAATTAAGGAAACATTTCCCCTTCATGCACAAAACCATGCAGAAGGAATGCAACACCCAAAGGAAGCTGCCCCTTACTGATCTACCTTGAAAAATGATAGAATATATGTACATACACACACACACACACACATATACATACATACCAAAAATTATCCTGAAATCTTTTTCTCCTCCCGTTTCTTTGTCCTCCACAATGAAACTATTCTGTTTTATAAGAACATCTAACTGGTATGATAAAATGTCCCCAAAACACACAGAATTACACATGGGTAGTTCATGTGGGATGCACAACAAAGATGTGCAAACACATGGGGCTGGTTTGCTGGCCATGTCAGTCTGAATTTATGCAGTGAGAACATGCATTTCACTGGTTGAGATGGAACAGTATAAATGTGGTGTGTGTGTGTGTACCTGTACACTCATGGACATCTCCTGCTGGTGATGAAGGCATAGATGAGAGAAGTGTGAATTTAATGTAACACAATAATAAAAAAAAAAGGCCTTTAGGTGAGAATATATTCAGGTGAGCTATACTCCTCAAGGTCTTAACCCTGAAGGATTAAAATGTGGAACATATGCATTTATTTACGTGGGAGGTAGAAAGGAGAATAAAAAATGGTAGAGGTGGAGGAACCAATACTAGCTTTACTGTAGTTGTAAATTAATGTACTGCCTTACCTTCTCTTCAACCCATTCCACCCAAACAAACCTACATATATTTTGTGCTTCCATTGGTATAGGGGACAGAAACAGCCATATACTGTTATCATGATCTTTTAAAGGGGCAATGAAAAAGACGCAGTCAGGAAATGCTATCTAAGTAATCAGAGCACTGTGATTAGGTATCACAGTCTTGCCTCCAAAGGTAATTTATTTTGGTGATTTTTATGGCATCTGCCTCATTAGTGAACTAACATTATAAATCTGTGCCTTGTGGTTCAGGAACCTGAAACAACACAGACTTCCTTGAAAATATAGGATCAGCCCTGAATGGGCAAGTGTTCCCCACTCCTTTTGTGGTACTTACATCAGTGATATTTTCAATATTTAATTTCTTGTATACCAAGCTGATGTGGGGAGGAAGAGCACCTTCTGAAGATGACTCAGCACCAACTTTCCAGAAAAAGGTGTTCTGATATACTAGTGATGACAGGTATATAGTATTCACATCATATATAAGGAGATAAGGTGAAGCATCTAGAACAAGATTAAATGAATAGATTAGACAGACAGCAGAGTCTATTTTTAAAGTTCCAATAATAGCCACCTATGAGAAAACAAAATAATAGTGCTTCAGGAGATCAAAACTAGCATCAGCTGTCCAGTGTGCTCCTGAGCTTTAGGGACACCAACACATGGAATGAGAATTTAAAAGCCATTTTGGTCATAGCTGCACATACTCCAAATTTTTGCTTTTTTGATACAATATAAACTATCCATCGACAATGTAATTATGCTCTGTACTTTCCCTACAAGACATTAGAATTTGTTTTATATTTTTTAATTGATAATCCTGAGAAAGTTCCAGGACTAAATCTGCCTTATTTGGGCTGGGTTTGCAATATGCAGAGATGTAGTGGTTTGATTATAAGGGGACCATATCAAAATAAGATATGTAATCACTAAGCACACAGCAGTTACTTCTTTACATGGATGTTACATGCATTATGGATGTTACCCTATTGAGAGTACAATTTAACACATATATTTTACTACTTGTAGAGCCTGCAAAGTTTAAAGAAGGGGCAAAATAAATGAGTAAAAAAAAAAAATCTTTCCACCCTAGCTGCCAAATTCTGAACTTATGTTTCTGTTCCTTGGAGACAAGCAGTAGTATTTCGGGTTTTGCAGAAGCAGCTCAGAAATGTGTGAATTATAAGACATGACTGGACAACATCCATGCAGCTCCATGCTGTATTTTAGTCTGCTTCTTTTTCCATACAGAACAGAAGGGCTCTTGCAGAGCTTAAGGGCAGGTGATCAATGCCAGGCGAAGCGCAAACCTCTCTGATCCCGTGACACAAGCTGAACAAATAATTAGCAAAACCGCAGCCCAAGCACTGAGTGGCGAGTGCCTCATGAAGTTTTCTCCTCCTCTTCCAGATGGATTAATTTTTAAAGATAACTTGCTTTTCTTTTCCAGCGGGGAAAGAGTGGGGACAGACTTCCAAAAATAGGCTAGCCTGTCACAACTGCTAACTGTCACGCGGTGCTGAGATTGGAGCTGATCTCTTGGGGAGGCGGCTGAGAACAGAGGGGAGTAAGGAAGTAAAGGGAAAGAGTAATTTCTCTTTCCATAGCCCAGCCAGAAAGAAAATGAATAGGCAACCTGCAATCAATCAGAAATAATACATAAGCCAAAAATCAGTCATTCCAAGTAAAAATACATAAATGTATCAGTTTACCAGCAGTTATTAGCACAAGTGCTATATTCTACAGCATCAAAAATGATGCCCAAATGTACTCTCTGCCCAAGGTCTCACCAGGACAAATACAAGACTATTGCCTATTTAAACAAACTGACCCAGCAAATTAAACCAAAATGGTCTCTTTAAGTTCAATTTTCAAATGCTGTCCTAAAAAGGCTCCTTTCCATGTGGCCTCTGCAGTAAATAGACACACTGAAGTCACAAGATGACTAGAAAAAATTATGTTTAGCCTTTTGTGAGATGAGGTACCATTCAGACTATATAAATTGAAAGCTTATTTAGAAAAAAAAAAAAAATAAATAAACCCATTTAAATCCAAGCAAAATTTGTTCAGTACTAAATATTTAAAGTTACAAGAAAAGGTAGGGAAAAACCCTACAACTGCATCATTATTAAATGGACGAGAGTATAATCTCATTCAACACTGATCTTAGCTCTGTGCATCTAATACATTCATTTTATTAAGAGGTCTAAAGAGGAATATTTGAAAACAGAAATCTTATTAAGAATGTCTTCATCATCCTTGATGGCGTTTTTCCTTCCCGCTGCATGAAGAAAATGTATTTTGTCTGTATAATCTTTGTCAGTGATGGACTATTTTTTTTTCATTGCTTGACTTAGTCACATGTTTTTGTGGAGCATTAAATATTCAGTTCGTTAAGCTGCAACACCAGGTGTTTTCTGAGGCATCTGTATAAGATGCTAATAACACAATCTCAGCATCAGGACAAAAATAAATTACAGCACAAATCTGGATATCATAATGAATTTAATTTCCCTTCTTAGGTCTAAAACACAGCCCACCTGACTGCAGGCAACAATAGGTTTTTGTTGTGTAGAGTCATGAAACATTGATTTAATAAGACTGAGACCCCGATCAACAAAAATGACTTAATTTTTTTGAATGGTGACCATACCTAGAGGCCCCATCAATGACACAGCCATGATTTTAGGTGCTGGATACAAACAGTGCCAGCGTAGGCTTTGACTAACAGCCAACTCCTTCTCTTTCTTCGGTGTGCTTAGTTCTTTGTTTATACTTCTGCACAGCACTATCATGAAATATAACAAACGTGGTAGCTAAATTTTATTATTATGATACTTCTTGAAGCCAATATAAAGCATTGCTTTGCTCAAGATCTGAATGTGCAGTAAAAAACACTATTTATTATCACTTTCTGTGGGTAAATACTCTGGCCCTGCTCCATCATTGCACACCAAGAGGAGGCAGCTCCCACGCCCAGAGTCCAAGAAGGACCAAGAGAGCAACAACTTCAATTCCTCCTCCTCAACAGCTGAGTCAAAGCAAGTTCTTCTACTAAATATCTACGATAACTCAATAAAATTAGGCTGATTTTATAGGGAGCAGTGAAGAGCAAGGACTGTGTCAATGGACACCAGCATTATAGTCATCACAGATAACCGAGGGCTCTAACACAGGTGTATCACAGCTTTCCCCCCTTTCCAAGCTTAAATTACCAAAAAAAAAAAAAAAATGGTTAAAGAAATAATAATAACCAGTGGTAATTTTTTGTTAATGTCAGATATAACATAAAATTAATTCCAGTAAACCATTCCTGAACTGAGAGTCTGAAAACTAGTGCATGAGAAATACAACACACCTTTTAAACAAGCCCTCACTTGGAGCCAGTTACTCTCACAGAGTGTTTATGAGAGCTTTTATGAGAGCTTTTGTAGGGCTCATCCATATTATAACAGATAGAGAGATTACTGTCGGAGAGAGTTCACTAATAACACACATGACAACATGCTGTAAGTAAAAAGACTATGGTGAAAAATCACACAAAACAGCTGAGATATGAACAAAATATGTTTCCTCTGGGTATAGTCAAAGAACTTCATCTGTGAAGAGAAGATGACTGGTGTCCTAAGACAATTATTTTGTTATCTAAAAGTGGCTTTGAAAGTCAGACATTTTGACTCAAAACCCAAGAAAAAGCGGTGTTTAGATGACTGCATGTAGGTATGTTCTAACACTTTTCAGATGCTCTTTTCTAATACAAGTAGCTTGGGGAGAACCAACACATTTTGTGTATATAACTAGCTCTTTGATGGTCTCCTAATGAAAAATTAGATCCAACCTTATATAATCTTTGTTTTTATGTTAAGAATACCCATGAAATACTGGTGGAGTAATAAAAAGGAGGAAAAGACAGACAAACATTTCTAATAGAAAAGCTGTAAAAGATCGTATCTTTAAAGCAACTGATTCTGCACAAAATAGGGCTTTTGGAAAAAATTACTGCAATTTCTTCCTTGATTTGAATCTACTTAAAGGTACTTCTTTCAGGCAGATGGCAAAGAAAAAATACTGAATGTACAACGTGGCCACTTTCTAACTTATATCCTGAAACACCTTGGAAGCCTCAAAAATTGGCACATCCCATGATTTCAGCTCAGGGACTGATCCTCACTGAGAATGTCCATCTTACATAGTCATCCTAATGAAAGAGCCATAGCCAACAAACAAACTTCTTTGCACTGGTGGGGAATAACCTCTTGATTCCACAGTTCTGCATGGAAGGGCAGGCTGGGAAAAACAACTCTGGGATACTCATGCTGGGGACACACAAAAAATCCTCTTCTAGTTATTTTCTCAGGTCAAATCTAAAGGGTTGCCAAATTGCTTGGATACCAACATGCATTTACCAAAGCAAAATACTGATTCATTACCCTCACTGGAACATACTGCTCGTTAATACTATTTGCCAATTATCTGATCCCACCTTTCCATTACTGAGATAGCAACGCATGTATCACAAAGGGTTTTGAGTGTGTGACAAAGAGTTTTGGCTACTGAAAAACAGTGCTGCACAATTTACAAAACCAGAAGGTTATTTCAAGACAAAATTGCCATGAAACACTGTCATTTAAATAATGAATGGCTATGCTTGCTTGCTTGATTTCTTTCTCCTAAAATAATTTTTCTTACTTTCTGTCAGTTGGCAACAAATACATCTTAACATTTGCATTTCAAGCAAGAAGAGAAATCCAGACAGTTGCTCCAAAAGGACTGGAAAATGTGCTGTAAACTCTGATATGTACAAACCTACCAAAGCCATCCAAACTTAGCCAGACAGGGAATGCATTAGCAGTCTGTCAGAAGTTCAGGATGAACCCCAACTTTGCTCAGAGGATTTTGAAATTGCTCTTCTCGCCCATTTGAAAATGCTGTTTAGCCAAGTCCCAGCCTGCAACATCCATTCAAACACTCAGATCAAAATGGAGCACCTTGTTCTGCTCACTCCCCACAATCCACAGAAAAAGTCACTAAATGTCTTTTACATAATTTATAACCAAAATGACCCAAATAGGGCCTAAATTTGCTGTTGTTGGGTTGGATTATCACCAGCTGTCACTGTGGAAATCACAGGTCAAGTATTCAAGCCAAAAATGCCCATCCAGGCATCATCATCAAATAGGTCCATCTCTCATTATTATTCAGTGTAATTATGAAAAGTAAAAACTTGCTGAATTTCTACCAGAGTTTATGCTTGAAAAGACCTAATATCTACCCAGGACTTAAGCAAAAGGAAGACATGGCAAGAAACCCTATTTCAATTGCTTATACCATTATAGGGAGTGGGTAAATTTTCAGGAACAGATATTAGTCCTGTTAGTAGGAATACAAAACTAGTGCATATGTTTGGCCAAAAGGAAAAAAATAATAAAAAGAAAAAAACAAACCCAAACCAACAGGTTTTTTACAAATATGTGGCTATGAGAGGTCTTTGAAGCCAACTGGTCAAGCATTTTGTCTGATAATTTAACTTGAGTCTGCTGCCTCATGGACTCAAAGCATCTAATTTAGAAACCATCACAACTTGATTTCTTTGTGTACAATGGGCATTTGTCAGAGAGGTCCCAGGTTGAAAGGCCGCAGCTGCAGCATGCTCTGCTTCCTTCTCAAATGGAAGGGAGCACAAAGTCTCCCTAATCATACAATCTACCACAAAGGCAGCTTCACCACCCCTTTGCTGCAATGCTTCACCAAGATAACAATAAAATAAAACACGGTAAAGAAACAACACTGCTCGGGAATACTCTTGGATTTGTATAATCTAACATAACAGATTATGTTAAATACGGTTGCTCCACTGATTTGCTACCACAACATCAGAGATCACATATCTAATTTACAGTGTACATTGGCATTTAAATAATGGCATGCAATAAAAATAAATGTAAGGCATGGGATAAGAAACCAGATTGGGAAAGTGGACATTTAAATTACACAACTTCAAATATACACACACAGGTGTATGCATGTATATAGCAAGTGACAATATAGATCTTCACACACATTTCCACTGTTGACTCTCAGCTCAGATATTGCTGTGTTTGGATGGGATGCTTTTAAAGACTGTGTCATTTTATCTTTGTCTCTAAGACAGTATCCTTGTGAAAAGAGAAAAAAATATTCAAAGGGTTTAATTATTTTTTTTTCTTTTTTTCCTGAGCATTCAGCAATCCTTCAGTGAATTATTTGCACTGCATTCAAACAGGCAAAAAAAAATCCACCATGGTCTAACTTCTACATTTCTCCCACCCACAAATAAATCCTAACTGTTGCCCACTTCCAAGCACAAACGAATACTAAACAGCAAAACCACAGACTGTCAAGTTACACTGACATGAACAGAGGAGTAATCTTCAAGACTATTTTAACATATGGGGAACATTAGAACCACAGACAAAAGCCACAAGATACAGAGACCACTGCTGAAACATATCTCACTGATAAGTTCTACAAAAGATTAGCAAAAAAAAATTGAAGAAATGCAGGTGTAAGAAAACAGAGACTTCTTATCCATATTTTTTAAACTGGCACAATATTTTTATTATATATGAAAATTGGTGGAGTTGTTATAGGCAGAGGGTGGATGAGATGACCTCCAGAGATCCTTCTCTTCCTTACTGAAATTATTCTATGGAAAGGAAGCAAATACATTACAGGATGAAGTGAGGCTGGTAAATCCCTGTGGAGAAAACATCTTCCTAGGTACTTTGAATAATTTATAGCAGTATGATGCAATGGTCACTCAAAAAAAAATTCTGTCATACTCAAAGATTCTACTAATTCAGAAGTCTTAATCATTTTATACATGAAGCTAATTTTTCTGCATTAAGGCAACCTTTCAGAATTAAAAAAACTTTCACAGTATCATATCAACTGGATGATTTTAAGTTTTTCAAACACAACGCCAGGCAAAGACTCGACTTACATAGCTTCAAGGGAGAAAGTGAATTTAGAGGCAGCTATTTATTTCTCCCTTATATTACGCTTTATTCCAGAATAACACTAATTCTAAGTGATTATAAATGCAAGAATGTAACAGTAATGACTATTTTTTGGATTTCTAATAACAGTGTCAGAAAAAGGTTAAGAATTTTAAACACAAATCTGTCTGCAGCCTCATAAAATTCCTCTGCATTTACGTCCATAAAGATGTGCTAATTTAGAATGGGGTTTGGGTACATTTTTTCTCAAAAACTAAAATAAGTACCGAGAGAAACTGTCAATATTCAAAACAATCCTCCCTGAGTTGTGATCCTATATCAAGACACAAAGATAACATCCAAAAAAAAAACAGTTATTAAAAAAAAACAGGCAGAAAGCAGTCCTGTCATTAAAACTCAGAGGACCAAAGCCATCATCACAGATAGCTGCAGGAGATGACAAAGGTGTATATAAAAGCTTACACAATTGTGAGTGTACCCGACAGCTCAAACTTCCCCAAACCAAGCAGGACATAAACCAACCCTAGGTAGTAAACCCTGCCTTAGTGTACAAAATGTGGTGTATGTTTGTGTATGTGCATATTTATACATGCACACACCGTAAATTCTAGGCAAAAAATCCCACCAATTTCTGTCACGTGCTCTACAACCATTGCTCACTTTCACAACATCCGTTTCTTCGCGACTTCTTCCCTCTTCCTAATCCTGTGAAATAAGCTCATGGACAATGTCATACAGATCATAAACTCATTTTTACCTGGCTAATGAGAAATACTGGCAGGAGTTCAGCCTGAAACCAAACTGTCCCTTTTTGAGATTTTCTGCACACAGATGCCACTCGTCTGTTTTCAGCACCTCCTATACCAGTGTAACAGGGCCCATTTTAGCTTGTAAAAATGGCTGCAGAATCAAAACCCAACAACTCCAGCACAGCCCAGCAAACCTGGCAGTGAGATTTCAGTGATCACGTTCCTGTCTTAAAATACTCTTCTCTACAATGTTTTACTATTTACAAAGATACTACTAAGGTTGAATACTTGGTAAAGCAGACCTGATACATTTAACCAACCTCAACTAAGAGTTTAACAAAATCTTTAACTGAGTGATAGAAATTCCTTGGATTATTCTCTTGTATACACTACAAACCTGAGTATAAGAATGGCTTCAAATTAGAGCAACAGAAAGACCCATCTCTCATGCATCACACTTCCCTGAAAAGTCACATCAACTTTTTTCTTTCAGACTCATAAAAACTCTCCGGTCCCACTGGCCTTCGAAGGACAACTCTGGCACAGACTTTAAACTTGTCCTTCAGTACCTTGCAAGAATACAGCCAGTGATCAGGACCTTGCAGCATGGTAGCTCTTCCCAAGGCAATTTTATTTTTTTTTTCCTATTTTGTTGGCCAGAGAGTCAACTAGTGAATGTAGTGATTTTCCTCTCAGGATCTGGAATTATTTTTAAAACATAATTAATGGGACATAATGTAGTACCGACTCTTACACTTGACAGAAAATAAAAATTCAACCAAACATGCGCTACTTTTAAAAATGTATAAGAGTAACTACAGCAAAAACAAAGCAGTTATGTTCTGCAATGTCATCTCAGGTATGTTCTGAGAAAGCATTAGTAAACTAATATATATTTAGTAAAAATTCAGGTGGCACTATATATCTGATTTATTCAAAACCTCATAGGAAAGGAATTAGGAATTGAAAGAGAAGACTTTAACATTCATCCCTGCTTTTGTGCTTCCTGAAATGTTAGCAACCATGGCTACCAGACGTCAGTAGGCTCTCATTTTCATCACCAAGAAATACCAAAATGTAATATACTCCCATTAAACTTGCTCTTCACATTAAAAAAAAAAAAAAAAAGAAAAAAAAAAAAAGAAAAAGCAGCAGCTTTACATACTTTGATATCAGCTGTAACAACAGAAACATGCTCCCACATATCCTACCCATTTTGCCTAAGAACTAGTAAAATCACCACTTCCTAACCCACAAGGTATATTAAAATTAGGAGTTCTGGTGGTAAAAATTGGACAGCATCAGTCCTAAGCAACCTTAACCTTAAGATACCGGTCTTATGTAACATCTGGGCCAACATAATCCATGAAAAGAACTATGAAGCCCCTTTTCCTCAGTGCCCACTTAGTTTGGAGACAAGACAATTAATAAACAAACAAATGTAACCCCAGTGAGATTTAAACTGTGGTTGTAAATGCTGGGAGGTGAACTCTGATCACCTTCAAATACATCCTATTTTTCCCACTTCAGCCCAGAGCAGCGTTTGTGGGATAACAGGCTGTCTGTCTCCTCTCCTCCCTTCTCCCAGAATAAGTGTCTGCAGAAGCTTAATTATCAAATTACAAATAAACATATTCAGCTTGGTGCATACATTCAATTACAGATAATGAGCTCTAGACAAAAGCTATTGAACTATAACTGATACTCTACGAGCCGGTACACAACAAGCAATGATTAAATGATACAGACTAGGGACAAGAAAAGAAATTTTTATTCTTCCCTTGAAAAGCATGCAAAGCAAGATTTTCTGGGGAAAATCTGACAGAGAGGTAATTGTCAATACCTATTATTTTCTCTAGTCTCATCCATTTTCCACAATATTCCACTGAAAGTTCAAGTGATACTCAAAGTTTCCACTCAGTGTTGTTTCAGTGAGGTGTTTACAAATAAAAGCTTTCAGTGTTTGCTAAAATTTGAACTTTACAGTACCACAAGGATGCATCACAATATGCTACACACTTGCAAATAAAAGCCAAGATGAACTGAAGACTGAAGACACATTTTGGTAACTTCAGTAATTTTAAAAGTCTGTAGCGATAAACCAAATAAACTCCAATATTAGAAAGTCAAGAAAATTCAGATTTACAGTTTACCTTAAAGAAAATGAAAGCATCAAAAGTACAGGCAGGGAGAAATTAAGTCAGTGGAAAACTCTGACGTCTGTGCATTGCATTGGGCACAGTCAGGAGCTGCACCAATAAATCTTCTCCAGCTTCAAGACAACTTACAAATAGCAAATGTAGTGACTTGAACACATTATGGCTGTGAATGGCTATGAAAATGTTCTGTTCTCTAAGGTTTATGACATAAGGCAGTGTTTTTTACATTACCCTTTTTCCTTATAATCTGAATTTTCATTTGCAACAGTATAAGGATTCAAAGGTTCCTCGTGTAAACCTTATCAGAAATACAGTTTATTTATCTCTTCAAAAATGACGGTTGCAACGTTCCATATGAAAGGTTTTCTGTAATCCTTCATCCTGGATTTAGTTTATTCAGATTCTAAATATAAAATAATCTGGAAATGTTAACAATTGCTTCTTCTTGGTATCTGTCCAGTGGTTGCAAGTTCATCATAATTTTTCATTTCGGTCAAGTCAGTTCAGACTGGACTCTCCTGATAGCACAAAATTAAAATCTCAAGAGCTGCCTCCTACTTCCAGCACAGCAAAATGAAGAGCACAGACAAGTAGAATGATTACAGATCACAGAGGGCTTCTGCAAGAAGTATTGCACTTTGTTACCTATTTCTAGAGGAAAATTGATTTTTCCAACCACAACCTGTGGCTAGCTTTCAAAAGACCGCAGCTATGACCTACAAGCATCCCAGTCAGCCCCTGTTCAACTAGAGGGGAGCAGACAGCACTGAACAGCGGACAGGATTCAGCCTTCAAAGTCTACTTCTTCCAAGTCAACAGGACACTGACAACTTGCTACAGCTAAAAGTGACAAGTTTTCCTCCCTTTCAGGGTAAGTGCAAATAAGTGCGACCCACCAACAGCCAAGTTCACCTAATACAAAATAACATTTTCCAGTAATCCTAGAGTATGTCACCCTGACAAAAAACAGCTGCTTTCTCACAAGTATAACCAAGTCATCAGGTTGCCACAGAGTCTTTGAAAATACTGCTCCTTGAAAACAACTGCTTCAGTAACCAAACCTCAATACAGTCCACATACAACCTTGCTGCATCTCCTCTTTGAGCCATCACATTCTGCTCTCAGGGGGTCAAGGCCAGATAACTTTCTTCCCCATCCTTACTGTTACAGCTGATGACTGGAGTTGTATGTGGAACTGGTCACAGCACAGAGCCTGTCAGAGTTCAAGGAGTGTCTGGCCAATGCTCTTAGTCATATGGTTTAGTTTTAGGTAGTCCTATGAGGAGAAAGAAATTGGACTTGATGACCCTTATGGGTCCCTTTCAGACTGAGATATTCTATGATTCTGTGATTCTATAAAACGCTTCTTCTGTTATAGCAGACTCTGAAACTGGCAACCGACTTCTGTCATCCAGGTGTTACTGTAGGGATGAACAAATTTTTCTTGGAAGATGCAGTCTGGATGATTACATGTAGTGAGAAAAACTCACTGGAGAGCAAAACCACGTCAACAAAAAGTAGAGTTTTGTGTGAAAAGTTGTATCTGCTTCATGCCAGTGTGCTAGCCATTGGACACTGCATGGCAGAACCCAGTGTATCAAACTTTCTGATAAGGTAGAACCCAAGGAATCTTTTACAAGGATGAGCTCTGGATTTATTTTCTCAGGTTTTTTTTGTAGCATAGGACCTGACTTATTTCTTCAAATGATCTGGTTCTCTCTCAGCTGTATCAATCCCTTGCCAGTGCTCTAATCTTGGCAGTAGAGACATTTGATGTTTATTACTTTGTGCCTGGTACATACTGTTATGGCCTTCCAAGAGCTGAAATGCTGAAATTCAAATGACACAGTTGGCTTCATATAGGCTGTCATTAAACTCAGAAATCATTGGTTAGCAGTTGAAGAACAGATAATCCAACAACTCTTTAAAAGGGTCAGAGGTTGGTATTTAGAACGATGGAGAACAAGGTATAGGAATTTCTGAGACTTTTAACACCCTGCTAGACAAGTGACATCTGACATGCTCTACTGTTGGAAACAGCCTCTTTGAACTAGGAGATGAGACTACATAACCACCACGGGTCTACCAAAATGTCTACAACTCCTTGGAAGATTAAGTTATATGAACATACAAACTTTTTCACAAATATCCAAAATCAATATAAAAAAAAAAAAAAAAACAAAACAAAACAGTATCTACAGAAAATACTTCTTCCAGCCTTACACAGAAAGCTGCTCTAATCAGACAAATATGTAATATGGAAGGTCAGGAGGACAATGCAATTAGTAAAAGCACAGAGGAGATTAACCAGACTAGTCCTTTGGCTCTGTTGTTACTCCTCCACAAAACATTTTTTTTCCTATGTTCACGCATAAATTTTGTCTGAAGGCTTGATTTAAGCTCATTCTTTTGGTCAGCCACATTTAAATTTGTGTTACAGATTGAGTTAATTGTGATGTCTCCGTCTCTCTACAATATATTTCTGAGAATTATTTTCTATTTATGACCCTCCTGTTAGCATACTCCAAAAGAAAAAGAAGAAAAAAAATCCCAAACCACAAACTTGGTATTCTCAATAATGTTCAAGCACACAAAACAAAAATCAATATCTAATAGTGTCATGGTTCCATTATAATTGACATGTTCTTTTAAATAACTATTATTATGACATAATTCTAAGAACATTTGTGCCTTTAACAATCTCTGTTTCCAACAAGGTTGCACAGCTTTTGCCTTCCTCAATTCTTTCATGTAACCTAAATAAGACAGAAAAGCAATATATCTGCTCAGTGAAATTACACGGTAAATTCCATTAATTTCCCCAAAAGCAAGACACAGATGAGCACATGAAAGCTCTGAAGTATTAATGCATTTCCTGGGGCAGGCAGCGATGGGCAGAGATTGCAAAAATGCTTGTTAAAATTATTTTTCTTGAGCTACAATCTAGTAGTTACCAATGAACCAAGTCACAAGAATGCTGAAAACTCTTCCCCTAGTCTCACTAATTATCTCTACTTCATTCTATTTATAAACTGTGTTTATTTGTGCATTGCTTTTGATTTATGGAAGAGGAAGAAGTAGAAATTGAAGAAGTCGGAGATGGTAGGAACTATGGCAAACCAAGGTGGCAGTTACTCTTCTATGAATAATATGCAATGATGAACAGAAACAGTGATTGTCAAAGTACCGTGTCTCTGTTAAGAGCTGTATTTCCTGCTCCTAGTCGCAGTCATATTTTCAGCATCCAATTTTAGAAAGAATTTGGGGTCATTATTGGAAAGAGTTGGAGAAAAATCACATGCAGTATATTTTAGACTTAATTCCTAGCAATACAATTACCATTTACTTAAAAACAACCTACCAGATTAAGTCTTCTACTGGAAGAAGAGAATGCCTGATGTAAACACTCTGAGGATGAAGCAAATTTATAAATGAGCTTCAAAACCTCTGAAGCTCTATGGAACCAAAAGCAAAACAGAAACACAAAAGCTGAGGGACAAGGCACACAAACTGAAGTGAGATGCAAGCAAATAAAGTTTGGTATAGGACTTGCATAGAGTCACAGTCTGGTTGACAGAGGTTAAGGAAATCAAAAGAGACCTTTAACTCTCAATTTAAGCAAAATAGTCCTGCCAAGGAACTGATGTCAACTTCTACATGAGGCAAACAGAGCTACGATATACATTAGAGGCCATGTAAAATTAAGAAAGTAGGCAATAAGCTGAAAAGCTGATAAAATGAGACAAGATGACAGCAAAGCAGTGGATGTAGAGCTTGACTTGAGAGGTGAGAGCTACACAGACCTCTGGAAGTGAAGCCAAAGCTCTTGTTATCTGATCAGGTGATGAACTAGAATCCATATATGAAGTGTTTGATATGGTCAAATACATGAACAAGGAAAGTCACTTTAGTGTTTTCAGTTCATGTGGTATCAGAAGGGTACAAAGGGTTTCGAGGGGGTCAATTAATAGCATTTACCAGCAGCTGGAGGACCCTACCATGAATCTCTCTAACAACCTGAATTTTCTAATGTGTTTTGCATGCTGCATCCAGTGCCTAGGCAATACACTGAATTCAGCTCATTGCAATGAGCCAACACAGAATAAATATACCTGAGATATAGAAATATATCTGAGTAGATGTATCTGAGCAGGGTCAAGACCTTTGGTACCTTGTTGTAGTGTAGTCACAGCCCTTGAGAATGAGGAATGAAAGCTCTTTAATAGCCCCTGGGTGAAATAACACACAATGGTAGCTTTACACAAAAACAAAGGTCAAAAGCAAAATACACATGTGAAACAAGCTAACGTTACTCCCTTTGAACTGTATTTGGGGGATGCTGGCACTACTGCATGGAAGAAGCGTGCCCCGTCCTACTTGCGCTCATGAAGAGAGGAGTTCAGACTGCCCAGCCACTGCACCCACAGCTTCTGCCATTAATATGCAATAACATAAAATACTTAAACAAGGAATCTTAAATATATTTTCTGTATTTTCTGTAAGGGTTACGTGAATCAGAGAGATACAGCAAGAAAAATACAATAATAATGTACCCACAGCATATTAAAATAACTGATTTCAACTGATTATTTAAGTGTGTACATTTAATTTTTTAAAGAAGCCCAAATAAATGAAAAAACAAGACATGGGGCATTCCTGTTTGATGTAGTACTAGAAGGCAACTATAGCTGGATTCACAAAGAGAAACAGATGTTGCAATACTCCTTCTCATCATCTAATTTCAGGCCAGCTGAAGTCACACACCTGAATTAGAAAGTGAGAAGGACACCTGGGCAGATGAGTTGATGTTGAATAGTCTCCACAGATCCAGGTAAGCTTCTGAGGAGACATCAAGCTGAGCTGGAATGAAGCATGGAGGTGACATATCCATCTTTACACTTTGCCCCTCACTGAGAGCAAAATCATTTTAAACATCAGGGAAGCACTTTTATTTTCCTGAAAGCCACAATCCTGATTTGTCTCCGAGTGAAAGGCAAGTGTCAGCCTTCCTAAAGAAACACAATGTGAAGAACTGGTTCATCCTTGCTTCATCAAATTGCCTGGATACTCCCAAAATGTCTCCCACTGTCCCCAGGATGAAAACTCTCTATCAGGAAACCCATACTTCTCCTATTGCATCTCTTTCAGGATCAGTAAAGTATTAGTAATTCAAAAGAAAAGGGAAAGACATTGAAAATGGCTGTGATGCACTGTATTACCTTCCAGATGGGTTCCTCAGAGCCAGGTAGGTTGAAAAATCTCTACGTTGTGGGTCATGATAACAGTTTTGCTTGCAAATGCATATGGCCAGTCTTCCAAAAATCATGTAACTAGTGTGGTTTGCCACTTCCTGTAACAAATCACTCCAAATCATTCAACACCTTTGTCCAATCTTCTCCTTATCACTTCTGCTAATAATAAGAACTTCTCTGCATATTTCACAAGTAGTTCGGCCACAAATATATCCTCTTAAATAATCAGCAGTGAGATCTCTCCACTGGTACACATGTATTATTCATTACTAAGTAATCTCAGCAGCTTGCTTAACATGCCAGGGGCTTCTCTAACTTCCCACAAAAAGGCTGACAGAGAACTTTTTTCCCAATTTTAAGCACACACACAAATTAAGTTTAGTTCATATGCTAAAGCTTTCCTGCTTCTTCTTCCCCTAGCTCATAAGCATAACAAATCACAGGAAAATCCATCAGATAAAAGTTTGACTAAATGATTTCTCAATTCATCACTGGACAATAGTTTCAACCTGTTCTTTGAAATGGATAAAACTGTGTTTGCACTCTTCCCTTTCTATGTGAATGAAAGACAAAGCAACTAAAATAAAATTTTGACCTGTTCTCTGCACAGGAGTTAAAAATCTATCATATATGTTAGCAAACACTCCCATTTTGCTTCAAGAAGCAGAAATTTATAATGGACAAGAACCTTATAAAAGTATTTAGAACATGAGCACCACAGTAGAGGAAGGAGAGATAAACAGATGAGAAACTTCACCCTGTTACTTGGGGCAATCAGCTAGGCACAGGCTTCTTTTTCAAGGACATGTCTTTGAGTAAAAATAAATAAGTATTAGTTGCACTAGATCTCACTCACCTATTAGTCACCATATGCCTTTTCTTTGCTGAACTTTGGAGCTCTCAAATGTAGCTTCAACCACAGTAATGAGAGCTGCCAATCCCAGAACAGCTTATTTCTACTTCCACCCTGTTCTGGCAATTGCTTCTTCTTAAGGTGAACCCATCTTATTAACTCCACTAAACCAGCCAATGAGAGTATCTTCCCTGCAGCTCTATAGTAACTGATTTCTGCTATTGCAAGTCAAACCAGGCTGGGAATGCAAGACTTCCTTGAGAATGAAAGACAGACTTTTTTTTTTTTCCTTCTTTCCTTATTTTCATCATGTCTTTGTCCTCCCCAGCTAAAAGCATGTGAATGCTTGTCTTCAGCTCAATCCTCTTGCAATTCAAGTATGCCATGTTATTTTCCCAGGGATAATATGCTTTCTCCTTAGACATTAGAGGATGAAGGATTCTGGGTTGCCCAAGAAAAAAACTTTTATTTCCCACCCCTTCTCATCACTTCCCAGTAGCTCAAATAAAGGCCATGCCTAACTTAGCACATGCTGAAAATCTATCATATCCCAGCATGGCTGAGCTGTACACAGGTATGTGAAGAATGACCCTGCACCTCCAGATTGCATTTAATGTTCTCCTACACCAGTCAATAAGCAAATCACTCACAATCACATACTAAAATTATATCAAAAAAACACATTAATTTGATTCAACAGCAGTTGAACAGCTGAACAGCAAGGCACCAGTTGTGTGCAGCCCAGGAGGAGAAGCATGAAGCATCTCTCAAAAGCATAAGTCTGGATTCTACAGGCAGATGGCTTTACAGGTTTTTTTCTTATCAATTTATTTTTAAATTCAAAATAGCTATTTGTGATTAGCCATCAATAATGCAGGATGCCTTTGAAATAACAGTTATTCTTTTCGTTCCACTATAAAAAGTGACAAGAACAATTCTTTACATTTTTATGCTAAACTGAGTTATGGAAAATTACTACTAACCCAAAGCATATTGCACTGCATCTAACTAAATCACTGATTCCAGCAAAGAAGTCCTTCAATGACAGCTCAAAGTCATTTGGCCAATCAGGCAAAAAAAATAAAATATCTCTAAAAATCAGAGCCTGAATTTATGGTCTCTCAATTAACAGCTGACCAAGTTCTTAAACAGTCATTAAGAAAATACTCTAATTTGCTGTTAAAACTAGTTAGAGTTTAAAAAGATCTCTTGTTTATTATATTAATGTCCTCCAGTATTAGACATATGGGTTGGAACATCTTTTTACCACATATGAATGCGGAGGTCAGACCCCAAAGAAACATGTTGTGAAGAACACAACAGTAGCAGAAATAACTGGGTCTATAACACACCTTGAGACCTGCCAAAAATGTATGATTTTTATGAAGAAACTCAATCTTTTTAAGCATGACTTTTGATGTTGTACAGCACTGCCCCATATGTCCAACCAAATGCCATTTTTAAACCCTGAGGATATATTTAGCACAACATACATCATCCTACTGTCGTCATTTCATTGAACAAAGCAAAACACAGGATCACGCTAAATGATGCATCCTCAGCTTGTGTCAAGAGCACAGCAGTGAAAGGACTGAAATACCAATGAAGTTTAAAATGTAGTCAAATAACCTAAAGAAATAAGCAGAAGATGGCATGATAGATGTCAATGGATTTGAATTATGAAGTCAAGAATAAAGAATGGAAATATAAAATATGCTGACATACGAACTCTATCTGTTCCCAACAAATCTCCGCTCCCCTGCCATTCACATAAGGCACCATCTGATCTTTCAAGATTCTGCATGCATGATGAGCTCTTGGCTACAGCCTGGGCTGGTGCAGCCAAATCTTTGTGATTCCACCCGGGCAGGACAGAATGCAAGTTATCACTTCCGACTGGCACAATTTCCTATGCCCAGAGTGACCCTGCATGACAACTATATGCCTCATTACATCAGCCAAGAAATTAATGTACATCACGAGCTTAGTACAGCTTATTGCCATCTCAGTAGAAGCTTGAATTTAGTTACCTAAATTCAAAACAACTGATGAGCTTTTTGGAATTTGTTTTTTTAAGGGCAACATTAATCAAGGAATAAAATGTAACTGTTTTGCCTAAGAACTGCAGATATCTTTACTTATTCTGTACTCGATGTCCATCACAACAAACCATTTGCTCATCTCACCTTCCGTCTAATAAACTATTGTTCTGATGCTGTGCCCTTCGAAGCATCGTCAATCATCTTGTATTGGTTTGTAAAGGATAAAGCCTCCCTTCCACAAAGAACCTGGGTGTGCAATCCTTTTTCTAGCACAAAGGAGCATTAGAAAGTAAAGCCAAATAATTCAGCCTGCACTGAAGGATAGTACTAAGTAAGACAGCGCTTGGCATGTTCCCACATATCACTGAAACCACACTGCTGTGGTTTTTTCCCAAGGTTTAAAGTAAGACATAGAATACTGGTTTTACTCAATTTTTAAGTAGAGTATAGAAGGTACTTAAAGACATACTTCAGAGAGATACTTCATACTCTGATACTAGTGATCAATCTTAAGGAAATAATTTTGTCCAGCACTTATCCACAACAATACCTGGTCTTTTGCCAAACAATATAAGCAAAAATATCATATAGTAAAACAACAGCACAGTGAACTGTTTTTTTTAAATGAGAGTTTGAGTAGAAAGTATAGTATAGCCACAGGCTTGTTCACTCTGCTTGTGGGCAGGGTGAAATAGCCCTTGATGCACTTCAGGTATCCATACCAGATAGATGCTATTTCCCACACCAGTTTGTTCAGAGCTTGCTTTGAGACACAAAATAAATTGCTAAAGAAATGCCAAAAAACAGCAGAGGAAACAGCAGAACTAACAAAGCCTGGTTCTCCAGGGACACATGGGATCTGCTTCTGCGCCCCTCTCCATCATAACGTCACCTTCACTAAACAAAAGTGATTAAACACGGGGGTTAATTTGGACCTGTAAATTATCTGCTGCCAAACATGACACAAAACAGGCAAATTCTTCAGCCTCTTCCCAAGTTCACCAACATTTGGTGACTCTTTCTTTATTTTTTTGTAAGACTGACAGATTTTTAAATTACATTTGAGTACTCCTCCACTTTTAAATTTGGTTTAGGTTGCCCAATGGGGTAAAAAGGTAGTAGAGGGTGATAAGAGTGTGGGGGTGTGCTCCCTCCACCCCTCTTTTCTGCTTAAGCAAGAGCCACCAGTGGTGGTTGCGATGACTGCATCCAGTCGAAGTTGGACTCTGGGGAGACAGATAACAACACAATAGCTAAGGGCTATAAGTCTTGCTCAACAGCTGAGGGCCAGCTGAGCAATACGATTGGTATGCAAATATCTTTCAGTCGATCATCTTATCCTAAATAGTGGCCAGCCCAGGGCCTGTTGAGCTCACCGGCATAGCAGCAGGCTGCATGCCAGGATCTCCCCTTGAGTAGGGACACTTCTCAAGGTTAATCCTTGAGGTTGAGAGAATCCTTATCACATCAGATACTTGGTAAGTGAATTGGGAATAAGAGCACTGGAACTTTGAAATATTAGCCAAGTGATATAAAGGATTGATTGCACATATATAATTAGACATAAACCGTTGACCAACTCTGGGAATAAGTCTGGATCCAGCTGCACCTAAACTCTCCTCTGAGAAGAAATTTAGAATGCAGGGGGGTCCTTTCTGAAACTCATGACTCAATGGGAGGGTCTCCCTGAGAGTTTTGTCTGACGCTGTAAATATTCAAGTGTAACTTGACATCCAATATTATTAAACCACTGTTGCATTTACCATTTGTTAACTCACTGTCTTATATCAATAAAATATATTGTTGCTTCTCTCTTGTGAGTGAAGTGCATCACTCTTTCCACACCACAGAGATAAGTGCAATCACAGAAAGCCTCATTCCACAGGAAATCAGTCTAAAAATACAAATGCAGTGAACGGCAACTGAATTCATAGTACAGATGTGCAAAAGTTGGATTTTGCTCTCTGCTGTGATAACTGTCTAAAGACTTGACATTAAAAGAAACCTCTTCTCCCATAAATCATCTTAGAAAATACATCTAGCTTTCAAAATATATTTGGAGATGAAATGGTTAGTTTTGTTTTATTCTTTGAATGTCCCAATTAAGATATTTCTACTAAATAAGTATTTTCTGTATTGATTTGTGGGATTATCATTACCATTAGCTTGATGCACAGTTCATCCAGTTTTTCAAATCTAACGTTATCAAGGTTAAATTAAAGAAACATTCATATGTAGATATTTTTGAATTTTTGCTATTCTATTCATATATTCTATTTTAAAATAATTATCTATTTAAGGCCTACCACATCCAAATCAAGCATTTTCCAACATAGTAAGGGACACATCATGTATGCAAGTTCGTTTTTGGAGACATTCTCTGTCCAAAGGACAAGCCAAACCACATGCCCACCTCTGGGTAAATCTATTCTCATCACCAAGCAGGTGCTGGTCCATAACAGCTTTTCTAGTGGTAATTCATTAATTACTTCTCCTCTTCCCAAAAGCTTTGCTTATATTTTGCTATTACTACTAGACCAGATAGAGAAGGTTACTCTAAACAGATTGTGCTGTGTCAATTTGGAAGATCACCTCAGCTTTTAGTCAGGGGGTTTTTAAGCATATCACGGTGCTTCAGATAATTCAAGGAACTTAAAAATTTCATGGGACAATAACAGTTCTGCAGTGATGCCCCTGTTGGCTTTCCAAACTGGTGGTTTCCTTTTTCAAATGCTAAGCTTTTTTGATTTTTATGAAGATTTGGTAGTGTCCAACTCAACCATAGTTTGCTCAAAGTTCATTAATTTGGACACTTTTGACATGCATGGGAAATCATTGCTAAGGACTACGTTAACCACTTCCATTCTGCTGTGGTCCCTGCTGCTGTACTTGAACAAAATCTCAATTTTTTTCTTAGAGACGCTTTGTTTGCTGGGCAGCACTGCAGTCTCCAGAGCTCCCATGCCTGCTTATTTTCTGCCTCTTTGAAACACTGCTGATACACCCAACGGGACTTTGAACTCTGCTCGTCTTGAAAGCAAGAGAAGTAAAACCCAAACTACCAAAACAACTTCATGCAAATACAGAAAAAAACCAGAGCCTAGAGATAGATACAGTCCGGGCCCCCATCCATGAAGGGAGAAGACTGAGCCTTGCTTGGAGTTCCCGTGCACCAGCACACCTGAGGTTCAGATGAAAGTCTCCCATCTCAATTCAACACCTCTCATCATCTTGGCAATCTCCTCTCAACACAGCAAGGGAAGAAGAAGAAATTAAGACTTCAGGGGTAAAACATATGAATTTCAATTGGAAGAAGATCCATAGAGCAAACAGGGGATGGCATCAGGGGGAAGAGTAAAAAATCTCTAATAGAAGGGAAGTGGTAATGAGACAACAGTCTATTTAGAGAGAGGAAATCGTCTGTACCAGGTATGCTGCCAGAAAAACAAGCAGTGATAGCAGCCCTTGTCATATATAGCTAATTATTTCTGCTACCAAACAGCACAAAACATGTAAGGCTGAAAACTAAACTAAACAATGTAGGGACAGGAAGCATCTTATGGTCTTGACTGCCAGTTCCTTCAGACAACAAGGACTCAAGATTTCAGGACACGAGAATAATTTCAGGGGAGTCAGACTGATGCCTGTGGCTTCAGACACAGAATATATTCATAGCAGGAAGGGTTGAAGGGCAGAGCTTGCTTGACAGCCTAAAGTATACAATTTTTTTCCTGTAGCACAAATGCTTAGATTTGCTACCCAGAAAAGCATTTTTTTATAAAGTGTGGCTTGACTTACTCTGAATCCAAATATGTTTTCTGTTAACACTATAAAACTGAATATTAAGAATTCAACAGCACTGCAAGATAAGAGTGCAAGTACTGCATGTACTATTTACCTTGTGTATATGCATTATCTATGTGTGTCACATAGCATCAAGATGACATCGTTTTCCACCTCATTCTGGGAAATATTAAATATTTAAAGCATGGTCGACCCTTCTGTCCCAACTACAGCAAAGTGAGATTTCCCATGAGATGGACTTTCTCCTCCTCTTATCAGTTCTTTCGTGATCCCTCTGCTGAAGAAGACTCCAAGTCACTAATGATATCCTTTTTAAAGCACCGAGTCCTGTTTGGAGAAACACTGGGATGCATGTAGCATTTTACAAATGACACCACTGCACTGAGAGTAACGTGCTGAGATGAAACATTTCACCTGCGTTTAGACAATAAATACTCCCCTTATCTAATCACAGTAACACATGACACAGGAGCATGAAACGTATCAGACCATTAATCCCTGTTTTTAACTATGACAACACATTTAGGTTTTTTGTGTTCTGTATCGCATAAGCACCTTGATTCCATTAAAAGTTATCAATGAGGTAGATTTTCTGAGGTTAGCTTCTCCACAGTGCAAATAAATCGCTCAGATGAGTAGCTAGGCTTGGCAAGAACATAACACTGTACCTGTGCGTGCCACTCATCTTGCTTCATTCTACACATACCTACCAATTCTATCTAAAATCAGACTTTTCTAACTTCCAGGTCTTTTTCCATGCCTCTCTTGCAGATCCAGCAAAGCACAGAGGTGTAGCAACAGGGCTAGTGGTGAGAAATTAAGTCAGCCCCCTGAGAAGGAGATAGAGGCAAGTGGATTAGGAAGCTCTCTACTAAGCACTGGAATTGGGCATAGAACCACTGTCTCAGAGAAACCTTAATTTCCATCAGCGGCCAGGAATTTCAGCACTCAGGTTCATCTTCTGGAGTTATTTTTGTGGAACCCTCTTGGAAATCAGAAGTAAGGAAATGGTTTGTGAAAATTACTCTCCCACTAATGAATGAGTGCTCCTGCCTGACCAATGGTTTGTGATGAAGTCTTGCTGTGTGAGTCTTATCTTCCCTCTTCCCCCAACTTCTGCAAGGCATTATGCTCACTGGTAGAAACACAGAGTAGGGGATACACATTTAAAAGACTCATTTCATGATTCTGCAGATAGCGCTGGTGTTAAAAAGTATCAGCAAGCTGTATTCTGTTCTTATTTTTTGGCACTGATGTGAAGTTTCCATTTGGTAATGCGTTTGCCAGTGCCAGGGAGGTGTTTGAAAGGTTGGAGAGAGGGTAGTTGCCATCTTCCAGCATATGCTGTAATGATTTCAATATATATTCCAATGTAAGGCTGTATGCAATCACTAGCTAGGGTCAGTGGGACCTTCCGTTTTGTGGCATGTATGCCGTATTTCTGTGTATTGCAGAGGCTCATTAAAACTTCAGCTGAGCTCCCTGGAGGAACATTGTTGGTAGGTGGAAGTTGTGCTCAGGTATGCAGGGTTTTGCAAAGCATATATTTTATGTCATCCACAGCATCTGTGGAACTGTTAGCTGTATAACATACCTAGAGACACTTCTTTCTAACATTTAGCATTATATATGGTCTTAATAGGATTACTACTAATAAGCAGAACTGCAGTTATATACTGGAAAAATTAAGTTAATTTCTAAAATCTTTAGCCCCAGTCTGCTTTAGATGCCTTTGCTTTACTTTGTTTTTAAATGGACAAAAATAAAACTTCTCTTTTTTTCCTGGAAATATTGGTAGAAACTTTATTGTGTTTCCTTTTGTACTAAATACTGTAGATAAACAGCCTGAGAACAAATAAAAAAAAAGAAAAGAAAAATTCATCCTGTGATCCTGGCTTCTGCTGACAGCAAACTTCTTCTAAGAATGTGTATTTCCTACTCACAGTTTTGTTAATTCCTACAGCACGCTTATGTTATCTTCATTACTTTCCTTTTAACACTACTGTAGATTATTTCCATGAAGTCGCACAAAAAAAAAAAAAAAAAAAAAAAAAAAAGGTGCAAATGGAGCAGAAAATAGAGTAGGGACTACAGAAGTTTGCTAGTTTAACAATGAAGCTCCAGGAGAAATAACATTTTCAAACAAATGCAACGCAAAGTCCTCCTACACTGCAGTGTAACAATCAATTTGTTTGCCTAGAAAACTTCTAAAGCTCTTGTAAGGGAAGAAAAAAGACAGACAACTCAACAATATCAGGAGATGAAAACTCTCAGCAAAAACTCCCCACAGCAAATTGCATGCAAAAAAAGAAAGCTTCCAATGAAAAGACCACGTATTCAATTAAAAACAGTAATTAGGATCCCTGTCCTTACTCCAGCAACATTGACCCCTTTTGCATGAGTTTTCATCCAGAAAATTATCAAAAATAAGTACCAAAGTGGGGTTTTTTTGCAAGAACTGTATTCAAAGAGAAGACTTTCTGGTAAAAAACAGAAAGCTGCAGGAACTTGGAATGCGTCAACAGTACCTTGCTCCAGAAGCAATCAACTTAATCTCAACCCAACTGCACAGTAAAACTGTAAGTAAGACAATATTTCTATGCATATGCCTACAAATTCAGTCATGTTCACTGGAAGAATGAGAACATACAATATTTGAGAGAAACAGAAATATAAATAAAGGCATGAAGAATTAACATATCACCTCTGATATTAGAACCTATGTCTTTGTTTCCCTAAAATAAGGTTCACTGGAAAGATGTATTTCATTGTAAATGCTGTAAGTTTAAAATAAATAGCTTCCCCCCAAAAGAAATCTTTAATAAAGACAGATGCTCTGCAGATGCATCAGTGCCTGTTCTTTTTTCTCCCTTTTAATTAAAAGACCATTCTAAATTCTGGTTGAAATTATCCCTGTTCAAGTGCAGTAGATTCTAGAGGGTTGCAATGGCATGACTTTGCACACGGATCCAAACAGGATATCACATCTGCGTAACAGTAACTTTGCCTCAGATTCCAATTTACTCTATAATGTATTACATGGCAGAAATTCATTTAGCTGATTTCCATAATAACAACAGTAGCTGAAAAAAAAGTACTTGTGTACTAAATTGAAATGTGACATCTATATCAATGTAAACATCCAAGTCCTCTGAATACTTTATTGGCAGCCACACTATTTTAGCTTCAAAATAAATTTCCCCCAATAGCAGCTTTTATTTTATTTCAAATCCATCAGCTCTTCTAGCTTCTAATTCCCAGAGCTGCTCCTTCAAGTTTTTAATCTTATCTTCCTAGTGTGAGAGTGCTGTAGACCAGCACTTTTAAAAACAATAATGCAACAGTTTTTGAAAGCTATATAAATCGCATGAAAGACTACCCTATTAATTCCCTTTCTCATCATCAATTTTTGTCTTTTATTTACAGGGCTTGGGTACTTTAAAATTCAGTTACTCCAGGGGAAGTAAGAACTCCAATTTCACTGGGACCTCCCCTCTGGCTCTTGACATTTTCAGAAACCTCTTGGACAGTAACATTTGGGTCAGCCCAGACATGGAAATTATGCTAAGCCTAAAACAGATCAATTCTAGTTTGCAGCTCTCAGGTAATGACTTTGTGCTCAAGGCACTTTACAGATAGACTAGTTAAAAAAAAAAAAAAAAAGAAAAAAAATCTATCTTCAGAGTATCAGAGTGGTAGTACTAAGAAAACCCTGGCTGGAAAACAGGATGGTAAACTGATTAAAGAGCACCAGAGGGTAAAGAAGCAATTGGTTGTTTTATTCTACTTACAAAGATCAGTATCTTTTTTCCAGGTAGGAAAGAAATTATCCCATGACCTGTAAATAGACAACTTTCCTGTTTTAGATGCAAACATCTAAAAGTAGTAGACACAGAGAAAATATTTATTTGAATACCATTGTTTAATTCAGCTAATTAACTAACTGCAAGCCTAATGTTTTATGGGACTTCTGTTTTTTAAAAATGAATTCTCAGAGGAGGAAAAGGATTAAGATGACGCCACATGCCACTAATGAGCCACTGATTAACTATTTTATTTGTCCTCTGCTCTGAGTTAGGAGGACTGACCTAAGCTATCTGAAAGTTATGAATATTAAAGCTAAACTAAAAAACTTGGCGCTGAGGCAGCAAATTCTTGTGATATTATAACCTTTTGCACCACTCTGATCTGGGCCATAAAACTCCTCCAACCATCCGGATAAGGATTTCTCTAGACCAGCCTCTTTTTCCTTCTAATCATGCGGTGGCAGCTGGAAACACTCTAGGAAAAGGTTTGCATCTCTCCAAGCCCCCTTAAAAGAGATGTCACACATAAAAACTCTATTCTTGCCTAGTCAAGATAAAAAAATGATTTACCTAGAATATCTGATCTTACAAACACTAACATCTGCAAGGGTGGTCAACTTACACCACCAGATGATCGCCACCAGCATCATGTATGATGCCCACCCAACCTCTCAGATTCCCATTTAAGGCAGTGTCCCCATCTCATGCATCTCCCTGATTTCAGACATCAATGGCATTCAGTGCCTTTGCAACTACCTAGACCCTTCTGAAATTTCACAGGCTCAAAAGTTTCTTGCCTGAGTTCCATCCAAAAATAAACCTTCAAAGATATGAGTACCCTTGGGCTGTGCTCAATTCCTCCTTGTCACACATTCTGGTTTGCTGAGAGAATTAATTGGCTTTGTGGAGCATGAAGAAACAGAAATGGCAATATGTACCTCAATTAGACTCTATTTTTAAAATCATTTTTAAACTTTCTAAATTATGATACTTTAAGAACTTTAACAAGTTTGCTTGATTCACTTCAATCAAACAAGGTTAGGGACTCATTATATCGTACATGCAGCAGTTTAACAATATTAAAATATACCATCAAGTCAATCTTTCTGTAAGCGACTTCAGAGCACACAGTAAGCAGATCTAAAAAGCCCTGAAATTTGCAACTGGCAATCATCATTCTGGTAACACTGTAACAGGCTTTCTTAATTCCACTGGTGGTTAAATCCATGAGACAAAACACATCATAAATTGTCTTTTATTTTGCTGTCGAGCACGACAATATAGATTCTCTTGTTTAGCCTTTTGTGACTTACTGGGATCCTCTGAGTGTCTGAGAAGTGTTTCTTCACTGAACAGTAGATTGAGACTCTCCCATTTTTATGTTAGAAAGACACAGTACATAAAGTAACAAACTTAAAGCCTGCAGTCAGAACCCACTGGCTCTTTATAACCAAACTTACACTCTTAATTATTAGACATTTTTAGTATGGCAATGATAGAGGGTGAATGCTCCAACTTAGAAAGAAAATGCCACCTTCTGCCAGAAAAATGAGACCGTTTTGCCATGCTCTGCCAATGCCGAAAGGGAATATAAATGGATTGTGGAGGAAACACATGATGCGTCACTGATAAAGTAATCTGGCTTCACAAAAGGACCGGTAGCTACGGCTCCACCAAAAGATCAATAAATATGCAAATAGCAGCCGCTTTAGAAATCACTGCTTTCCCTCCAATATGTGGTGACAAACTCCATGACAGCATTTACTTCATGCCACCAGCTTCATTAAATAAATCAGACTATCCTCATCCACCCACAAAGCCAACTCCAGAAGTCTATGGAAAATATTGATTTTTCTTGTCTATGTTCAGGTCAAAGATGCAAGGCAATAAAATAGCTTAAGACAACTACTCCCTTTCCAGCTTGTAATTAGAGCCTTGAAACCATGTTTCTAGGTCCTGGTTTGGGATCTGTTGTCAATTCACTTCGACCTTAGGCAAGCACATTTCATCACTCAGGAACTTGTTTCTTGCTGTAAAACAAGCACAGTTAACTTATCTCAGAAGGCTGTTTGTTTGGCTTTGAGACTTTTTGCTCTTTTAAGTTTTAATGACTGAATAAAATCCATTTCAATTTGGGTTCGTTAGATAAACACATCCACAAGTAAAATCATTATATGTGAAAGATTATGCATCTGAAGATCCATGCTAGGAGTTGAGTCTCCCTGTATGCTGAGAGGAACAGGCTCTCCAAAGCATGATTTGCAGAAACCACCCTGCATCATCAGTGGGAGGAGTTTTTCTTGCCTTGCCTCCCCCCTGGGAGGACCCACGTGTTTTCCTGAAAATGGATAAAGCTTTGAACAGCGAAGAGACACAGTTAAAAAAGTTAATCCAAGAAAACAAGAAATAGTGATTTTTAGTTTTAGGTAATATGCAGAATTACTTCCCTGCTGCCAAAAGGATCAAAATCAGCCAGAAAATTTTAGATACATAAATGTTGGTGATCTGTGAGCCCTTAAAAGTTACTCCTACTGTACAAATGAAAAGAACAGTGATGGTAGCCACTTCATCCCACTGTGATCCACAAAATGTGGTTTGTCATAAAGGGATACAACAGACAGAAATAGAGTTTATAATGAAATTTAATACTCTCAGATCTAACATATATTCAATATTTAATGCATAGCAGAGATATCAAAGCTCATTGTGCCAGACCTTCCATACAGCTTAGGAAAGTTTTTATGGACTAGACAAAGAATTTAATTATATTTTATTTCTTGTTGGATTATTCGATCCTTCTTTTGTTTTGGGTTTTTTTTTTTTATCATTAGCAGTGAGCACAGAACAAACATCACTTTTTCTTCACTCCAGAATGCAGCTGATAGCTGAGGTAGGTGCACCACACAGCAGCTACAAGGAGAACCCTTGAGTCACACAATATGCACACAAAAAGAACAAAAATAATTTCTTCAGGTTCTGAAAGATATTTACATGAAAAGAGTTCACTGTTTTAAGTGGAGTAGAAGAAGAAAAAAATTGCTCAATTCTTCAACAGAGGCTTACTTGATCTTTTATTGCTCTGCACCTTTTGACAGTGACTTATGAGGAATTCCTGGGTGATTCCAAATTTTGGAGGAGAATCCCCTTCACTAAAATCATGATCACATGAGCCTCAACAACAGAATCAGGTGTTTCTGTCTCTCCAGACTGGATGAAACAGGTCTCAAATGTTGTAGCAAGCCTCCCAAATTCAAACTGGCAGTTTGCATTAGGATCAAGCAAACATTAGCAATCCACATTATAAATTCAGCCTATTCCACCCTCTTTCCTCATGTTGTCCACTGTAATTTTTTGGATAAGAACATGAGTTTTGTGGCATTTCTATTATAACTTCTTTCTAGCTTAGGGGCTGAATATTTAAGGCATAGCAGCGTGCCTTTATGAAGTGTCAAGCATCCTTAACTACCTTGCACATAATAGACAAACAAATTCACATGAAGTCCTTGAAACATTTGGAGTTTGAGCCTCAGCTTCAAACCAAGGAGAGCTATCATTTTGATTCCCATTTCTGAGACTACAGCCCATGACAGCAATGTGCTGACTGTGCTTGCCTAACTGTGATTTCAAGGTGATTTACTTTTTTGGGGCACCGTACATCCACCTGCTGAGAGTTAAACAAAACTTCCATCTTTCATTACTGTTCTGGTAATTACATAGCTCTGGAAGGAACCACAGTTCATATGTACCAAAAATATTCAGCCTATCACATGAAAGTAAATGTTTTTTCCCCTCTCTTCCTCATAGAGAACAGAGGAATAAAGGGACAGTTCTTGAGTCCTAAAGTTGGTGCCAAATCTATTTTTTTTTTTTCGGCTTTGGGTTAATATTTTCCCAGCAGTACTTTATGGAGCAGCTGCATCCCAGATATTGTGAGCATCAGCTATGCAGAGTCTCAGGACTATTTTGAAGAGAGAAATGCTATTCAGGAGTGAAATACCAAAAATACAGGATTTTAAATCTTGAGATCTCATTTTTGCTAGGTCGGATACAAGATGCACATTCAGGTCGTTAAACTGTCTCTCTTCAGAATATATTTATAGGAGTTGTGCAAGCAAAGAGAGTTCCTGCAGGGAGCTTGATTCCCATGGAAAAACACCTGCTCCTCCAGCCAGCAGAGCAAGCCACTAACTTGAGCTCTTGTGAAACCACACGGTTAACACTGGGCTGCTACTGCCTCATTTCACACTTAAGGTCAACCCCACCACTTGAGAAGTGACGGGAGTGAAATTCATAGACATCAATATATATCTATACACACACCAACACTAGCTTTAATCTTGTTATCAGTGCCCAGGCTGGCCATAGCAGGTCTGTGCCATGGGCTGATTCACCTCTATCTCCCATAGCAGGATTGAAGCACAGCATCATGAAGAGCACACAGACAAGACATCCCCTTCTACCTCCAAAGCAGAAGTGCTCTCTGAATATAACCTTTTGTACCATTAAAAAAAGCTCTGAATAACCAACCAGAGATATTTTTTCCAGTGGTGAGAAGACACAGTTTGATAATGCAACATTTTACTGTAAAGAAAGTGATTTTTGGCTTGTCACCCAGTAGATACTTGACACCCACATGCTGTGCAAACTCTTTATGTCCTGGTGCAAATGAAACCCTTTCAATTTACAAAGGATGTAAGATTTAAAATCTAGGACTAACTTTTTTTTTTTTTTTTTTTAACATAGTACATGGGCAGATCTCAAAACTGTTCAGAACAGCAAATGGCTACCAGCAAAAAAAGGCAGACAGATATAAAGCAGACAGAGTGGCTCTGAAGTCTGTTCTTTTTGGGTTCTTTCACCGTAACTTGTTCTCTTGAGTGGTCTAAGCCCAGAACCTGGTTTTCATATCTACCTGGGAAAAAACCTACATAGAACACTACTCATAATGTAACAATAATTTATGCAGCTTATTGAAACTGTTCCTTTATTTAGCTTTATGAAATTGCAGGAAAATCAAGAGATCTTAAAGACAAACACAGGTTTCAATTTACTACACTGGAAGTAGGTGAAGCACAAAAGGAAAAACAAGAACAAGCTGAAACCTACATTTTCTTTCAAACCATCAAGATTCGAAACTGTTTACTTTTTTTAAAAAAAAAAAAAAAAAAAGTTGCTGTTTAATAAAGTTTGAAAGCAACAGTAGAAGCTATTGTAGAAAAGTCTGGTATATAGCATCTCCTCGGTATCTGCCTGCACAATGCAGTAGGAATTTGTGAATGTGCCCTGGCACATAGTGCTGGAGGCATTTTTATCAATATTCTTTTTCTTATGGCTTGCTGTGTGTTATTGTACCTAGTGATGATAAATGGATGTAAGACAGACATGTTTTCCGGTATATCTGGTGCAAGAGCACATGTAGGAAGTGAGGAAAATAAGAACGTGCAATGGTTGAGGCCAGGTTCTTCCCACAAAGTATCAGCTGAAAAATAATAGTAGCCTTAATTACAATAGTCACCTGAAAATCTTACATAACTTGACAAAGACAACTAAGGGACAATCAAGGGAGTCAACATCACAGCTGGAAGCAATGCTTCCAACAGGCTGCTGGACCAGGCTGCCTTCTGCACTGGACTTGCAGGGGCTGCAAGGCTCAGAGGGGAGCTGGCATTGCTCCAGCAGCTGCCTGCCAGGAGCTTGTACCTTTTCCGGGTGAGCTGGGCACTCCAGCACCTCCAAATGAGCTGGAGCCTCCCTCTGCAATTAAAAAAAAAAAATAAAAAAAAATTCCCGACAGCTTTTTGCAGCTTTAAATCTGGTCCTCTGTGCTCAGGGAAATGCGAATACAACTCTCTGACTTTTAGGAAAATTAAGTTTTGGCTAAGGAATAGGTTTATATAAAATACATAGCCAGGATTCTTTGCAAGTCAAAGAGCTTGCAACCTCTTCTCTCTCTCTCTCTTTTTTTTTTTTTTAAATAAGAAACGTGAGATTCTATTTAATCTCTGCTTTTGAAACAAGAAGGATTGCAAAGCTTCAAATCAACAAGAAGAGAAAGCAAAAGCAAGACTGAAGAAACCTACATTTTATCAGCTGTACAAGTACACACTCCCACACACATATATTAACACAGTTTAATAGGTTTATCTCAGTTTAAACTAACTAGCCAATCTTTAGCTCAGGAGAACTGAACAAACTCTTAGTGTACCTGAAGAACTAACTTCAAAAGTAATTTTAAACGTGGAAAAAAAAAAGAGACATCACTCAAACACCTATCCCTAACTTTTTCACAGAGTTGGTAAGGTCCACTCACTGATTCAAAAGGCCATTTTGCTGGTGCATACACACAAGGAATTGATCTGATGCTACTTTTGGAAGATGCTCAAATCCAACTAGGACTCCAAGTCAAGACCATCAGCTTTGCAAGAAATACTTATAGGAACAGGAGAATAATCTCCATTTTCTGAAAATTAAACCTCAGTTTTTCTGATCCATAGGCATCAGGACTGTTCCCGTTCCTGTTCCCAAGGCTCACATGTACAGGCAGCAATCCATAAGACACTGAGCTCTGCAGGGAGCTGCAGACTCCTGTTCATGGCCATACACTTTGGTACTGGAAGCCTCCTCTCAGCTTCCTATTCTCTCTGGAATCCTCTCACTTCTTTATCTTGGTTTTATAGTTTAGATATCAGTAATTAGCTGCCTTTAACTAAAAATATAAACAAGTGTTAACGTACAAACACAACCAAGACTATTAAACACTTAGCAACCTTCTGCACTGTCATCTTTTTCTCAAATGCAAACTTTCAGAGATGTGGGGTTTTGCTCTCAGCAATTCTTAAACCATTATTTGAATTAAATTTTAAAATCCAGAGCCTCTGGTAAATCTATTGAGTGCTAAAGTCCAATATGACCAAGCTTAGGAATTCTTTCTTTTCCTATTCTCTTATTTATCCTTAGATACTTTCTTGTAACCTCAGCATGTGGTTTCTGGAGAAAGAATAAAAATAAAAACTTTCTATTGCTCCTTCTCCAATGTTCTGCAGAACCTGAAACGTAACTTCACGACTTTCAAATCAGATGTTAAATCTGTACAGCTTACTACATATCCTGCTTCCATTGTTAATTAACAGCTCAAAAGAAAGACATTCATATTCTGCAACGCTGGCAGAACACAATTATCAAACACGATGCTGTAGAAAAGCCAAAGGTACTGAGCTACTTGCCATTATGCACTGCTAGACTGTGTATTACTAAAATGCAATAGCAAAATAAGGAGGAAAGCAACCAGAAGTTCCTGTTACTGATATCAACTTGTCTATGAAGAAAATACCTACTGGGTAACTGAATCTTAGGAGATATTTTGGGGACCAATGTGAGGACATCTATTGGAAGGAGAGTAAAACATAATTGCAAATTGCTAGTAAAATGAGTCAAAGCAAAGGAACAGCTCTTAACAGCATTATACCCTTGTACTTGAGTTTACTCCTATCATACGTTGCAGCTACAAAAGGCAGACTGAGTATTTATCAGTGAACTGGAACAGCAGCAGCTTTGCTGTGCCTCTTCCATTTAAAATCATCATGGCTTAAGAAGTGGCTCAAGGATGGAAGAAGTATTATGAAAAGACCTAAAATCTTAGGTAAAAAAAAATCAATTTGATCATCCTATTGGGCAATGTCAAAACCAAGAACCTTCTGGCTGATATATTTGGCTGATATTTCTGCCAAATATTATTTATCTGAATAAAAATAAAAGCCTTCCTTTCTGTGTGCAGAAGACATTTGTTAACATATGCGTATTTTTCAAATTATTTGAAGAAGTTGGAAAAGCCAGCTATTTCCTAATAAGATGGTATGTTCTCAGGAGTACTGTAATGAGAATTTTCATAATCATGTGACAAAATTCAAAAGTAATACTTCTTGCTCATTCTATAAAGAGGTACCCTAGAGCACTCTGATTTGTACCTTCATATTTCACTAATTCAACCAAATACATGTCTTGATTTCTCTTAAATAAAAAAGGGTATGGGAAGTTAAACAAATTCCATTTTGATTTCATCATCATCCAAAAAGTCATTAAATAAATTCATCCTTGCAGACTCTATTTAGCAGTGATTATTTCTAATCCCCAAAGAGCTGGAACTGGCATTCAGATCACGAGAGGATTTGAAAGCCAAACAGCAGCTGAGTTTTCTTGAGCTGCAGCTCACCAAGATGCAAACATAAATATTCAGCACAATTTGGTGCCTCCATAATGCACGATATGCCATTCAAGGAAAATCCTAAATAAGGTATCTTTCACAAGGGATAACTGTATTGAATGTAATGGCAACTACTTGTTCATAATGGTTTATGTGCAAGGAAGGAATGCAAGGGAAGTCTTGTCTGTGGTACTACCAATTGGCTGGGTTTGACTGCATGATAATTTCCCCAATAATATGTTCTCCATCCTCCCTGTATTTTTGGGGCTTGAATTTTCATTTTCAAACTATAGTAAGAGATAGCATTGCCTCATGAGCTGCTTTTAGACTTTTCTGCATCTTTGCTCTCCAGGATGTTTCGAACTAAATCTCTTTCTCACTATCATCTACAAAGAAGCTGTCCTTCAGGCAGAGGCACTGAGCACGATGGTGTTCGGCCTCCCACCAACTGATTTCCTCCTCTACTCCAATTGACCTGTTCTATCAGAAGAAATTTGTGGCACGAGACATTTCTCTAAACAAGAACTGTTTGAAAAAACTTTCTCTACAGATTCTTAGCAGTGCATTGAACTGAACTTAATGCTTTTAGAAAGAGATGTAGAATGGTCTTATTTTACTAGAAGCAAACTTTATAACATGAAATACTTTACAAGGTGCAGTTCAGACCTGCCAATACACAAACCATCATTTCCTATACTTTCATTTATGAACTTGACAATATTACCAGAACCTGCTGTAGACATGCAGAAGAGGAATAAAAAAGGAAGAACAAAATAAAAAAAAAAAAAAAAGTCAAGATATGGCAGTCGTATTATGACTGGTTACATTTTCTATTATTTATTATACCCAGGCCTTTTATAAATCCTTTTATAGTCAGCATACATGTCAAAGAAGGACATATGCTCTTCAGGACATTTATGACTAGAATATACTCTCTATTAAATGTATAAAAGAACTCAGGTTTTTCCCTGTTGAGATTTCTCATCAGGGTACATCCTGATCCTTTGGTGAGCAGAAGCTAAGAGCAGAAATACTGTCAAGGCTCTGTCTCCATGAGATGGTAGCTCCAATGGGACCCTCTCCAGCCAACCTGGTACAAGTGATCCAGAAGAGAAGGCACTCGCGCAAGAAGATACAGATTACTGTCCTGCACTAGGCTTGGAGGAAAACCAGCTCTGACATACAGACTTTCCTTTTTTCTAGTACCTCTCACGGAGTGCCAGAAATTATTTATGGTCAGGATTACACTTTACATGAGTTAGGATAGTACTAAATACCTTAACAGTTGGACTATCTGCCACCTGCTTCCTCAAAGCAAATCACAGAACAAATGGAAACCGAGCAAGTTATTTCCCTGTCCTATTTCAGCAGACTGCATAGGTAGTTAGGAACACAGAAGAGGACACAATTCCCTTGACACTCTCACCATCCCCTGCTCCCACAGATCCTCCTGATTTAACTGTGCCTTTCAGGAACCCCACACTTGCTGAAGTCAAACACTAAGAGACTGCCCAAGGCAACAGACCACCAGTTAATGAGTTGCAGAGTGATGAACAGAACCTAGAACTGGATTATCCATCACCGCACTGGAGCGCGAGCTCTATATTTGATAATGAACACTTCTCAGTCAAACATGCAGTAGACTAAATGCTCTTTTATCCATGTGTTTATCCAGGTAATCTTAGTATCTGCTTGTCACATATAAATGAGGCCAGATTCAAGGGGCAGATTTGGATTAATTCAAGCAAGGTGCTCCCAAAATAATGTTTTAATTTAAAGATCATAATTAATGAGTCCAAATTTATTTTAACATATGAGGACAAGATTATGTTTCCGATCCTCTAAAATTCATTTTAGTCACTTAATATGTGCCTCATAAACAAGCTGGTACTCACTGACTTTGGGACATGGTGTTACTCTCAAGTATTTGTTAAGGACTAAGTCAACAATTCAGATCAAAGACAACATCTGGCAGCCCAGGACTCTGTCAAAGTGAGAAGGCTGCCTCAGACAGAGGAACAAGCTGTTGCTACCAAAACTTAGCTGGATCCATGCACTCGCTCAGAGCTCAGATTATGATTTGTCAGTTAATAGGACAATAATCAGAGGGCCAGATGTTACCATCAAAGGGAATTTAAAATCTAGAAGCATGCTTTGAATAGTAGAACTATTTATGAACAATATCTATTTCTGAAAGGTAATATACAACACACAGTCAAGTTGTGAAAACAACTCTTAAATCACCATGTTCTTCCTTTTTTTCTAAATGATCTTATTTCCTGTCCCCATTAATAGCATCCTCACTTGGCCCTTCTGCCCTATGTCATTTCCCGCACCTCTTCCCTAATTCCTTGACAGGCATGTTTCTTGGCAAAATCTGTTATTTATAGGAAAGAGCCATGAGGACAGAAGACAGGGATGCCTCAATGAGATATAATACAGGGAGAGACAGACCCCACTGTGCTGCCAGCACTCTCTGCAGCTGAGGCCACAGGGCAGGAGAAAAACTCGACTGCTGCTCACTGTAGTAAGTTTTGTGATGTACTTTATTTCATTTTTTTTAAGCAACACCAGCGAAGAAACACTACTTATGCATAGTTATGGTTATCCAGCATTGCCGTGTGTTTTTCTGGAGCCTTTCAGTTATAAACAAGCCTATGAAAACTAAGGTGCTTGGAGTTAGGGTTGATGCTGCCTTAAAGGACCAATTTCACCCTGGTTGCTGCTTCTCTCAGTTGACAGTGGAAAAGAGGAATTAAAGGGAAACAGATCTCTCAATTTCTTGAAGCTCAAGCCAGGACCAAGTGTAATTCTGGAACCTTTTTAATCAAATACAATATTACATCTCATATAGAAGTGACCTGGAAGAAGCCTGATCTGACTTCCCATATTATATAGATGAACATGCAGTCCTTTAGACTGCTCAAACCACTAGTCTACCAAAACATTACAATTAAGAGGTAGCTCCAGTATTTTTGTTTTATTCCACAGGTTTTAAACCCAGCTACCTCCTCGATCATAGAAATGAATCATGAGGAGCACCTAAGCTGCAACTGCAATAAAAAGTCTAGTATTTGTTTTGGTAATTAATGCTCTACATATGAGCTGAGCAAAATAAATCCTCTAAGACTGAACTTAGTATTTCAATTAGTCCTTTTTTTTTTTTTTTTTTTTTTTTTTTTATGTTTTATCTGATTTGAATGTTCAAGAGCAGCAGGGCCAAGGTAATGCTGTCGGGTTGCCTGTACAGGCAACTCTCTGATTTCTGGAAAGCTGTAAGACACCACTGGGCTACTTTAAGTCAAATTCAAAGACAGACTTTTGTTATTTTTTCTGAAAGTATTGAGGCACGTACACAGACAAAAATAATTTGCTGTTCAGCTTCTTTCAGAAATTAAATAATAACAGCTAACGTATTTCTAATTCATCCATTAAAACACTCCATTTTCTTTCAAGGGAGTTTTGTCAAATGACTGAGCATTATTAAATGTCTCAGCACCTGCTTCTTCCTGTGGATTTTTAGATTTCAAAGGAAAGCTGGTGGTAATGTTTTGATGATATGTCAAAAAGTACTATGGTTTATAATTAAGCAAAATTTAATCCTGGGTAATTAAAGTATTAGATTGTTGAACATTAAGCTTCTCCCAAAATCTTATTTTCAAATAGATTGAAATTCTAAATAAATTCTAAATTGAAGAGCAAGCAGCAAAGGAAAGCCAATTTTCCCTATTTAGCACTTACAGTTGTTTTTCCAAAGTTTTGCTAAAACAATGACAACCTAATTTTTAGACTGCTTTTCTTCCACTATAAACACTACATCCTCTCTTACAGCTTTCAAATGTTAGCAAGTACATATAATCATTGAAAACCAGACTACTGAAGCTGAAGTACAACACAAATACAAGACAAATCGGTGGTTTCTGGTACTCTTTCTCCATCCTTTTTGTCAACTGCAACTGCTCAATCACACACAAAGTAATGTGCCTAGTCCTGCAAAAAGATAGAGGTATCTTTTACATTTTACCTATTTACATAACTTTTTGTTTCTAGTAGAAAGATAGAAATGTAAACACCTGAAAAAAAGAGATCATTCAGCATTCAATATATTTGTGTACATGTGAAGCCAGTATTTTAGATGTTTTTATTTGAAATGTTGTCTCCCAGCCCTGATGATGAAACCAATAACAACATGTCATGATTGTGACAGAGTTTTAAACAAGTAGGTAGTCACATTTTTGTATGTGATTCTTCTACATTTAAGAAATAAGACAAAAGAAAAGGAATATTAAAATTCTATTTGAATACACCATTATGAAAGCAAACTTAAATTTGAGAGCGAGCTACTAAACATATAGGAAGCCAGTGTAGAAGTTTTAGTTTTTTAAAAAGAAAACAAGTATTATAAGGAATAACCATGTTATCCTCTGTACCACACTGGAATAACGCTCTCTCAGCAGTAAATAAAACAGGCACTCTAAAATGTACGGGCTTCTGCTTGCACAACTTCGGTTAGACACAGAAATCAAGGTGTGGGCTGAATTTCACTGAATCAGTGGATTTATACTGACATAAAATGCAGTGAGACAGAGCTGAATGGGAACTATATTCCCGCAGGCTCAGCTATTTCACCTGTTCCAATAATTCCTATGGACCATTAAGTTGTTGACATATCTTTTCTCACTACTAAGAAATACTGACAATAAGTGTGCATATATATGTATATATTTCTTGATGATAAAAAAAAATTAATTTCTCCTACCTATACCACTTCCTTACATATTTTTCCTACATCACATTATGACACATCTGCTATGATTTTAAAAACTCATTTTTCATTCAGATTGTATCTCTATTCAAAATAATTTTTTTGCAATGGCAAATCTCCAATGTGAACAGCGTTAGGGCTTGAGTCCACTGAGTTATCTAACTTTAATGCTTAATTTTAATTGTATGAATAGTCTCCCTCAAATGTAATAGTTATATACACTTAATGTTGATCATAGTTATTAATAGCTTTTGTATGAGGCACTGCCTCGAAACATTGAAAGTAAAGCTCCATTCTTCAGAGATATATATAGGACCAAGAGATGATCCATGCTTTGCAGCACACTCACTATATCACAGACTAATTAAAGGAGCATCAGAGAAATAACAACCACATCTTTTGGTTTTCCTTATTATTCACTACTTGTCCAGGGAATCCAATTGTTTCAGATTCTTTATGAATTAGACTCAATGTATTGTAAAACAGCCCTGAAAAAGCCTCTAGTTAATTTGCCTAAGGTAAACAAAGAAATAGCACACTATTTTAAATTTTTCACCTCTACATTTAGAGCAAAACGGCAAGCTAGTAGGTTATGCGTATTGCCTAGCATCTTTTCATGGCAAGTTTGCATGATAATCAGTTTCACAGCAATCTGAGATAAAAAGGATTAGCAAACTCTTGCATCCACTCCCTTAAAATATTAACAACTTCTGCACATTGTCCAGTGTTTTCAACCAGATGATCTAGCCCCATACATTTGGGCATGAAGACCACTGCTAAAGGTGACTTTTCATGGACCAGCCAGTGCCTTCTTACCAGTGGTTAATCAAAACCAGCTGGGGGCAGGATTCAGATCAAGATTAAGACATCGAAATGTAATCATCTGCATGTAGGTATGTCCATGTGGAGTCGGTGTTTCAAGTCCCATGCAAGGGAATGGAGATGGGCCTGCCATAGCAGATGGCAAGCAGGAGGAGGAGGAGCTGTGCAGCCAGTACAGTATCGCTCCCAGGATCCAGGGAACTGCCCTACCAGCTCCAGTCTTTTACTGTCTAATATCGTTCAGCAGACACATGGTCATACTAAACTGTCCTTTTAAGATATGTAATGTACATATCATCCATACTTTAACTTTTTAAATAAATATCATAACAGTGTAGGCTATCATACCACGTATTTGAAAATTTTCATTGATAACACAGTTTTTATACATTTTCATATGCTCCAAATGTATTATATTTCTGGCAACCACTCTCACTATTAAGTCTGTAGACTGATCAACATCCGACAATAAATTAGGACAGAATCCAGCAAACATACAGGCAAGTCCAACCTATTTGGATTCTGACCTGGTTATTCTCTTGCTATTAAATGTAATATTCAACTTAGCACCTTCTTTTAAAAGCATAAATGTACCCCCTGTGTTTCACACTGCATGCTTGATAAAGCCACTTCACTTCTCATACTTTCACCTGTCCAAGAAGCCACCATTTAATACCTCTGAAGAGCAGCTGACAGCTTGTGGAAAAGTTTAAAAAATAATTTCACTTTGAAGGAGTCAGCATAATATTGGGTATGTTTTCTATTGACTTATTCATGATATATAACACCAAACTACTTTTTAAGGCCACACCTCTTTCAAAGGCCTTGTCCCCAAAGAGAACAGCAGTTTCTATAGCAACCAGTTGTGAAATTTTAAGTAAATCCAAGTTCAACACATAAATAAAGCACAGTGTGAAGAAGAAGGTTCTCTTCTACTAAAATTCTTCTGTAGTGAAGAACCAGAGAAAAACAGCCTCAACAAGTCTGTCTAGTGGAAGAGCTATACATAAATATAAAGTTTCAGGAACTTTATCAGCTACATCAATTTACCACAAATGTCTTCAGTAGTTATACTGCAACTGAAACATCCTCATCCTGTGTGCTGAAAAAATGCGTAATTCTCAAAGTCTGTTCTTGTATCTCATTTACCTCATGGATTTTCATTCCTCAGTATTTTAACGCCTTTCTTCATGATTCTCCCCTTTTCATTTTGGCACAACTAAGCAGAGTTGAATCTCTCTTGAGGTTCAAGTGTGTGAGCAGTGTGTCACATGGAAAAAAAACACATTTGAAGGAAGATCGGAGATATAAGGGGCATCACTGGGATTATAGAGATGGCTTCAGTGGAGGGATACACATAAACCCAAAAGGACCATGTGTGCCTGGACAGTAAATTGAGCATCCAGATGTGGATGATGACAGCACTGAATGAGAAGAGAACAGGGAAGGGTGCTAGAATATTTGCAAGGCAGTCATAGGGATATACTTTTAAGCAGAGATTAAGCAGCTAATTAATTGATTAATCAAAACAATTAACTAGATGTCAAATCAGCACAGCAGCAAATTTAAACAGTCAATTAATTCATATATTCAAAAGAACAGTAAATAATTAATAAGGAATTAAAGAGTTTGTTAATTATGTGGCAGTAGATTAGTTATGCAGAAAACTAAGTGAGAAGCAATTAATTAATTATGCAGAGAATCAAATGAGCCACAAAATATTTATGCAAAGAATACATACAAATGGGCAGTTTAAAAGCAGATGGGTGGCAAAAATGCTGAGATATGTTAAAAAAAAAAAAAAGTTTAATAAGGATCAATTACTGGCAACAGTAGTTAGCTAAGCTATTAAGAAAACCAACTGAATCAAGAATGAAAGTCAGGTCAGAAATCAATTGAGTGAGAAGAATTAGGTTATCAAATAGATTCTAAAATAAAGACTCATCCAGACATTGAGAGTTCTTGACAGTTTCAAGGGGCAGGTCTGGTTTAGAAATAAGCACAGGTTGTTGAAATGGACACTGAAAATATGCCTTTACTACAGTATTTTACTATCATAACTTCACCATCTGTTTTGCCATCTCCCTTAGCTTACTGCCCCAGTGCTGCACCATGAATTGTATTCAGTTTAGATTATAAACGAATTAGGATTCACATCTTACATTCATCTGTAATTTCTGTGCCCACAATTGTAGCATCAGACAAAAATAATACTCTGAATGAACATTATCTCAAAAGTTTAATTCCCCCAACATGCCTTCATTAAAATTGTAAATGAGCTGTGTAATGGATCTGAGAAAAAGTCTCCATTTACATTTGTAAAAGGGAATGATAAGTACTTTATGGCATCAATGTAACTAGAAGGTAAGTTACATAGATGTGATGTAACAAACTTGTCTGAGCAGTGCTTTCGTAATCAACTGTAGATAATATTAGGGCTCAATAAGAAATAGTATAGTGTTTATCCATAAGATGCATTTGATTTGAAATGCCTGTTTTATTACTCAGATGATTGAGATTACTTTTTAACACATCAACTAATGTTAAGCTATGCAAAACAACCCCACAGACTATTTCTGTGTTATGAAGTAATGCAAATTTTAAAAGATAAGGTTGTAAAGACTGAATGCAGTAGGTACAGCCATAAATCAGCTGGAATTTTCCCATGTTTAATGTTCACGGTGCCACTGGGCATCCTAGAGGAGGGAAGCACAAAGGCTTCCTTCATTTTCAAATCCAAAAGGCAGTCTAGAGATCTGAGATTATATCTATGTATAGAATTGCACAAAAACTATGCATTTCAAAGAAAAAAAAAAAAAAACAACAAAAAACAAATGTCAACCAAGTAGTTGAAATGGATTAAAGCTGGGAATAGATTCTAGTAGCACTGGTTCAAGGCTTCCCAACAGTGTATGCCTCAGAGTATGGCTGCTCTAAGGATGACAGGTCAAGGTTTATCTGCTTCCAGAACAGGAAAGACAGATGAAGGACTGTGACACAAACTGCTACTTTTGGAAAGCCCCCAAGTCTCCTCGTTTTCAGTAAGGCTGCTGCTCCATATCCCGGGGCTCTCCCAAAGTGACATCAGCTGGTCTGGCAAAGGAGGGAGTGGAGTCATGGTTGGGTTTTTTGGTGCCCTTGGCTTTGCTCCCCTGAACAATTGATTGTGCTGTGTATACCTACAGTGAATCACAGCTAGCGCCACTGAGGGGTGAAATGGTATTAGTCCTTTCAGCTTTCCTTTTCCACATGGTCTTTATTAAAGAAATAGGATTTGGAAGCAGTGAGTGCAAACACCCATAGGAGTATGTCTCAAAGTCGTTTGTACACTGAAAAGAGGTGAGAACTGATGCTGCCACTGATGATATCCAAAATTATCAATGATAATTACCAGCCAAAACAGCCTCAGAAAATTATTTTCTAGAGATGGTCCAAATTTCCATATACAATGCAATTACTTTTCACTCTTTGGGGTCTACCAAGATCATCGTCCATCACAGCAGTACAGCCCAAGAAAGCCAGTCTCAACTTGCAGCGGGCTTCATGAAGTTTTGTTTTAGCTTCTTTAGTTTATCAGTAAATTTTCTAAATGAGTAGGTGGCTACGCCTAATTTGTTTTACTTCTCTTTGTATTTTACAACCATAATTCTTATATAATAGCACTAACAAGTAATTACTTAGGGTAAAATGAAGTATTTATGAATATGAATACTTATGTAGTAGCTTTTCTGATAATGATATAGCAAAGAAGAATACAAGCCACCGGCAGGGAACAGGCTGACAGGCCACACCCAGAGGGTGGTGGGAAATAGTTCCTTTTCAAACTGGCAACCTGTCACAAGTGGTGTCCCCCAGGAGCTGGTATTGGGCTCAACGCTGTTTAGTAACTTCATAAGTGATCTGGATGATGGGATCAAGTGCACCCTGATGAATTTTGCTGACGATACCAAAATGAGTGGGGATGCCACCCTGTAGGGAGACCTGTATAGACTGGATGACTGGACTAACATGATCATTCTGAAGTTCAGCAAGGTCAAGTGTAAGGTCTTGCACCTGGGAAAACATAATCCAGGAATGCAGCACAGGCTGGGATCTGCCTCATCGGGGAGCAGCTCTGTAGAAAGGGACCTGGGGGTCCTGGTAGACAACAAGCTCCATGTGAGTGAACAGTGTGCCACAGCAGCAAAGAAAACCAACTGGCTGCTAGGTTGCATCACCAAGGGCATCACCAGCAGAGATAAAAAGTCATTATCCCACTCTACTCAGTGCTTGTGTGTTGGGTTTCTGTGTGCTGGGTGTTGGTAATGGGGACGGAGCTACAGAATTGGCTCCTATGAGAAGCTTCTCAGAGCTCCTCTGGCTCCAAGTCAGACCATGCTCTGGACAAGGCCAAGTCAATTAGCGATGTTGGCAGCACCTCTGTAATAGCATAATTAAGAAGGGAAACAGGTGAGTAGGAGGCATTGTGAGGGAAATACCTATGCAAACACCAAAGTCAGATGAAGAAAGAAGGAGGAGGGGAAGCGTGCCGGAGCAGAAACTCCACTGTAGCCCATGAGAGGGCAGGCTGTCCCCCTGTAACCAATGGAGGTCAATGGTGGAGCAGATGCTGACCTGCAGCCCATGGAGGACCCCGCAGCAGAGCAGGTGGCTGCACCCAAAGAAAGCTGTGACTCAGCAAAGCCCACCCTGGATGAGTCTGTTGCTGGAAGGACTGCAAGCCGCTGAAAGGACCGCAACCCGCTGAAAGGACCCATGCTGGACCATGGATAAAGTCATTATCCCACTATACTCAGCGCTTGTCAGGCCAAACCTGGAACAGCGTGTTTAGTTTTGGTCCCTGCTATACAAAAAAAGGTGTGGCCAGGCTGGAGAGGGTCCAGAGGAGGGCCACAAAGATGATCAAGGGACTGGGAAGCCTGCCACGTGAGAAAAGGCTGAGAGAACTGGGTCTGTTCATCTTGTAGCTGTGAAGAAGATGAAGACTCTCTTTTTACATATGGAACTATGAGGGGCAATGGGTACAAGTTACTCCTAGGGGGATTCTGACTGGACACAAGAGGACAATTTTTCACAATGAGAACAATCACCCACTGGAATAATCTCCCCAGGGAAGTGAGGGATTCCCCAACACTGGGCACTTAAGATTCAGCTAGACAGGGTGATGGGCCATCTTGTCTAGACCGTGCTTTTGCCAAGAAAGGTTGGACCAGATAATCCTTGAAATCACTTCCAATCTGGTATTCAATTCTGTGAAATCTTTTCTCCTTGCACACACACACAGAGCTTCAGAGGAGATGCCATAACAGCCTGACCTAAGATCTGAAGCGTTCCTCCAAAATGAAACCCTTCAACAGTTGTGAGAAATTTGGGATAGAAGCACTGTTTATTAAGGAAACATTTCATTGTCAGAAACAACTCAGAGCTTTGCAAATCTGTACAGAGCAAAAGTGAAACAAATAGTGACAATAAACAAGCATATTAACCTCTTCTGATTTAAAAACTAACCTACCACTACTATTTCAAGAAACGTTGCAACAGAGAGAATTACTATAGCTGAAAAGGCCATTGTGGTCCATTAATAGCTGCAATGAAAACCACTGTTAGAAACCACAGCTTTATCATCCAACTGTTTTCTGTCCTTATTCTCCTCAGCATGTCTTACTGCTCAGTGCAGGTTTCCAACTCAGGATAAAACTACAAGAACATTGTGGAAGGCTCTAAGATGCAGTAACAACTTCTGTAGCATTAGGTGGGACCTGCACTTCATAGAAAATTTTTATTTCTCCCTAGTGAAAGACAGTCTTCCTTTTCCAATACCTTCATATGCCACTAAAAAAGACAATTCAGGAAAAGTCACTTTTATTAGATGGACCCATGTTTTATTATCAAGTGAAAAAACCTAAATGCATGTATTTATTGTGAAAGATATCAGAAATGGACAGGTCTTCTTGTATCATCTTGTTGGCCCTTGGAAGTCCAAGAGGGATGTATTCTGGAAGCTGATTTGTCAAAACACCCATTTAGGGTGACTACCTGGTAGGTTACATATACTGCAGTGAAAATCAAAATAATTTTTATTTTTCTGAGACAAATATGCAAACCTACTATTTAATGATATCATAAGAATATCATATGCAAACTCATCTTGTTTTTACCTAAAGGCAGTTAGCATCAGAATTTAAAAGTATATTCTTGTGAGCATCCTTTCGCTTAGGACTTCTCTCTAGGCGCTGTGTTGGCCCTTTGCTCTACAAGATGCCAAGTTGTAAATAAGAAAGAAAATAAAATCAGTAAATTATACTTAAAATAGTATTATAGACAGAGTAGAATAAAATGCTTGCCAAGTGGGAAAAAAAATAAATCAATATTATTTAACACATTTCTAGATTGCCAACCACCACAGCACATAGGAGCTTACCACAATAAAAATACAACTTCAATACAGTACCAACAGTGAGCAGCAACAAAATCGATCAAAAGCTAAGTGAAATGCATGAAGCTTTGGTTCTAGTTGAGAAAGCTCTCATGTCCTCCCAGAGCAGCCTGCAAAAAAACTAGAGTGGGCTCTGGCTAGAAGTCTTAACGGTAACAGCAAAACTAAGGAAAGCAAGGTTACAGCCAAGGTTTTATATCCATTGTTAATACTGAGGAGAAAAAAATGTTAAGTGGAATGAAAAATAATTAACTGTATGGTATTTCAACACGATTCAAAGACAACAAGAGATCTATTATATGTAAATACTCCACAGTGTTATTTTTCAAAGGCCTCTCTGAATGCATCACAAGACCCCACATAAAGAGCTAGAAATATATACAAGAGTCAGGAACAGTCATGAGAGATTTTCTTCCAGGAAGGTAAAGCTAAAACATACAATGGAAAAGACTGTTGTCATCAAAGATCTTACTGTAGCACCTCACTCTGCCTTAAAGACTTACTTGGAGCAATGAGCATTTCCTGTATTTACAACTGAAAGAAGTTAGCTAACTGGATTCCAAGTGAAGAGTTATTTTCTTCCAAGTGTTCATACATTAGTAAATAAGAAAACAATCATCAGATGCCTTTTCATACAGTATGCTTAATCTGACTGGGAAATCATTGTTGTCTTCAGAGTAAATATAGCTTTTTATGCATACGTTTAGTATCCCCCACAAAAAATACATGTCTACATTGGCGTGACTCGTAGTAGCTCTAAGCATGTGTGAAAAAGAGGGAGGTAATCTTAATCTGATTCAGGTACGGGCTGACTATCTGGGATATCTGTTAAGAAATTATATTCAAATGAATTCTGAGGGCTTCGGATATTTTTCCAGATATCTGAGAGGCAAGTATGAGCTACTGACTCAATCGGCTATCCAGAAATTCAACCCACAGTGCGTGTGCACATCAACTACATGGTCAGCAATTCCAAAGCACCTGTCACGGATGCACAAACAATGTTCAAATGTGCGTGTTGATATTCCAATGAGTCCAGAGCACATGGGAGTCAACAAACAAATGCTACATAATGACATCTCTATCCAAGAAATCCTGGATAGGAATTTGTAGACATGTGCTATACATCTGAGATATATATTCCAGCTGTTTCCTATTTTCTGTGCTGCCAGAGGCTCTGTTGCTCTCCTCTCTGTCTCTGGCAGCTACAGAAGTGAGAGAAAATGCAGGACAAACAGATCTACCAAAGGGCATAGATCCATATGGTACAGAGAAATACTGGAGTTTACCAGCATCACCACTAGACAACAAATGCAAAGCATTGCAGAAGACTGATACTGCCAGAAAGAGTAAGGAGAGAGGCACAGTGGGATGGTTCATAGCCAGGGGAATCTGCGAGTGGAGGTTCATAAACCAGAAAATTGAAACCCATGCAAAAGGGGCCCTAATCCCATTTTACCTAGTCACAGCAGTGTCTTAATCAAATTAAGGTCCTCAGCACAGTATCTGTTTCACTGGATAAAATGTAAGGATTTCAGCCCTTAAGCTAAATGAATCTGTGAAAATGCTGAATTTTAATATTGGGCCTGGCAGTGTGACACCACTCATGGCACTGTCATCTTCTTGCAGACCAGAACTTGACTTTGCAATGTACAGAAGCAGAACATCTAACTCTCCAGGCCTCCAACCGGACTCAAGACTTTTCCAGTTAGGCAGTATTTATGACTATGAAGGAACATATGAGCCAAATGCTTTTATTGCTTTACTAATCACCTTTATTGATATTTGCATGAAACCTGACTATTTTCTCAGTCCATCTGTTCCTGCTGTTCAGTTATAATGTGAACTTTTAATTCTGCTTTGTTAGAGCTGGTTCATATGGAGGTAACTATGTCAGCAAAACCAAAGGATCATGATTTCTAATGGAGAATGGGAAGCAGAAGCTACTAGATTTGCTATTAATGTAATTTCTAATAATACTTGAATAGAACTGCTTGTACATACAGACCTTTTCAGAAGGTATCACCTGCATCAAAAACTCAAATAAATGTTATGTTAAACTAAAAAGCAAATTTTTTAAAGAAAGAGTAAAAACATTATCTCTTCTAACCTTTCCTGAATGCAACCAGAGCAATAAGTAATGATTTAAGGTGTTTGGAAGACACCAGGCTAGTTTCACTACCCATGTATTCACTTCACAAGAGCCACAGAGACATTAGAGAATGCCTCATCCATATACTTAAGATATAAATACAGAAACAAGAGCTCTTCACAGATATTGTCTCTGCAGATGTACAATAGAGTTCCTCACTGATGTTATTTATAAACGGACTGGGCACAAACAGAAGGTCCCATTCCTTTGGTGGCTGGGCCCCATTTATTTAAATAATATCAAAATGTGTGACCTAAACTATACTGCAAAACTTTTGCCAGCATACCTTTAAAAAATACCAATTAGTAGCATGGCTAACCTAGTGTACACTCAAGCCTTGGTCTCTTCTGGCACAAATACCTGCTTTAGATGGTGAACTGCTGGTGTTAAAAAGACCTCCAGAAGAGCTGTTATACAGGAAGGTAGTACAGATGTTGGTTTTGTCTGTCTGAATGAAAACTGGGAATTGTGTAATGAATTTTTTTTAGTTGTATTACTGCTTAGGTGTACTCATATACCCAACACACTTCAAATAGGAATGGTGGATCAGAGTAAACATACTCACATATTCAACAAACTTCAAATCTGGTTGAATAGTTACAGTGAGGCCAGTGGGGATCAGAGTACACACCTACAAAGTAACATGAGATGAGCACAAGATTTGGATTTGTCTGAACTGTAATGATGAATGGCACATGAGAAAGGAAACCTGAAAGCCCTGACCACCTAAACCCAGACTATCTCACCTTGGGATGGTCAAAACATCACTGGCTGGAGAAACCAGAGTATTGGTTGTCCAGGTCTCATGTACTTCTATTTATCAAGTTTCTGCCTCAACAGCAAGGTTGGAGTTTGCTCTCTCTTGAAGCTGAATGGATCATATTATAACTCTGACCATAGGGCATAGCAGGAAATCCTTTCCTCTATGTGCAGAACACATTGGTGAGAGGGTGCGTACCTTTCATGGAAAAGTTTAATTAATTAGCCAAGAAATTACAATTTTTGACAGGGTAAACTATATCCCCTCTATACCACCATGGGAGTAGCTATCCTATTAAAACCTCTGTAATGTAGACTATCGGTAATGTGCCTCATTGTGCCGTTGTGAACCTAAGATTCAAGCTTGCCTCACACATCCTAATTCATATACTCTATGTTATTTTTGAAATAAAGACATGTATTTGAGAAGTACCTCAAAATTCCCTGGGCTAACATCAAGCCTATTCAGGAATCTATTAAATAAATTGTAGCTTATTTTTCATGGGGAAAATAAAATTATATGTGTGAGACATTCAATACTTCATGGGTAACATTCATACATTTCTAGTGTGAAACTCATTTCAATTTGCAAAGATAAATGCCTTGATTTTTCCTCTTTGCTTAGTAACAGCATGGAGGGTAATACAAGCTGGGAAAGCCGGCATTTTTCTTTGAGCAAATTCTACTCAGCAGGATCCAAATCCTTAACTGCAGAAAATCAACATAATTTCTTGAACAGTAGATGCTCAAGAAACACTCAGTCTCACCTTTCTGAGAAGTTCCAAAAAATTAGACTTTTTTATTATTATTATTTTAGCCTGGAGAAGTTAAATTTGATTAGGGTAATCAATATTGCTTGGAAATCATGATACATAATACCAAAGTAGCTCTTTCCTAGAAAACTGAGAATGGAATGAATGAATGAGGCATAGCCGCAATGCAGTGCTTCTTCCAACAGCGAGACCTGCAAACTTCCCTACCAGTGCTCTAAATAGCAGCTGTGATTTCTTTTTCTAATTACAATTCACTCTCTTTCCCCTCCTCCAACCCCAAACTAATTTTAACATAGCTTCTTGTTAATTAACTACGCTAATTGGTAACGCTTCTTGGCAAATTTAGCGGGTTTCTGCAAGCACTGGCTCTAATATCTATGTCTAAATGCATATTCATCCTGATAAAATTAATGAAAAAACCCTCCCTTTATTCTTTACATACTTCTCATTCAAAAATCTATCTTCTTCTCTTACCTAAAGACTGGCTTTGAAGCCCCAGAAAGTTCTGAGAAAACTACTACTGAATACACTAAAAGCCACAAATTAAATAAGCACATCCCATGCCATAAAGCTCTATTCATCCAGATATTCCCTCCAGAGGGTCTCTGGATATGTCGTAGTTACTAATTTCTGAATTTATTAGGAAAAATAAATAACATGCAAGTGCAAAGTAATTTCAGCCAGCCCTGCATATACGTTATTAAGTGCTGAATCTTTTCCAAAGTCTGGAACTTAATGAATTAAGGAGTCCATGTCATCTGTAAAGGCATGAAGCTCCGCTACACGCAGCTGAATTTAGCCACAACCATTACTGAGTCAGTGGAAGCCACTGGGATTTAGCTTAATTGAAAACTGTTTATTTATTTAGGAACTTAAATATTGGTTTATCCAGGCACTAAGCTAACTACAGATTTCAAAACACTGGCTTTAATTATTTTAAATTATTTTTTAAACACTTACCTGTACATTACAGCAGTGCAACCAAACTATGTCATGACAGTGATGCTTTTACCCAGACTTTAGAGGAGGGAATATTGCATCACCTCCCCTTTGATTAGCCAGCATCTCCCATCCCAAGAGCCCAACTCCTTACATTGAGAAAAAACTACAGACCTCCTTTTGCAAACAAATGCATAGACTGTATTGGAAATACTTGCAGTATGTTACTGCACAACTCAATATTCATGTTTTGTGGTTTGAAGGAAGGTAAAGAAACTACAGTAGCATCTCCTCCACTCTTGTCTTACCTTCCTTTCTCCTTCATGTTGCACACAATCTGGAGCAAGACAAAGGGTTTATAGGAAGCTACTTCTTAGAAAAATGCATGCTTTGCTGCAATACTGTTCACTTCAGGAATGATTCTGCAGTACCTAGAAATAGGTAACCTCCCCTAGAAGTGTGGAAATCACTCCAAGCTGTGATTTCAATCTGTCATAATAGGTATATCCAGTATGAGCCATTCCCCCTTGCCTCACTGCTGCTGTTCTCAGTATAAGACTACTTCAAGTGCATATCTGCAATGAGGTTTGTTAACCGTAGCGCTGCAACAAAATGGGTGAGAAAAAAAGAGGACTTGAAAGCATCTGAAAGTAGTTCTAGAATAAATTCTGCAGCCACATAATACTGCACTGGGTCCTGGGAAACAAGAGCTGCCAGCTCTGCTAATGGTAACTGAGTAAACAGTAGAGTGAAACTGCTGGAAAATATCTGCTAATAGGACCGGGAACAAAAGTGCCAACTGCATCTGTAACAGGAATCACATCCAAGGCAACACTTCTGTCTGACCTGCAGCATAACAAGTAGTTCAGAAGTCTTAGTCTATAGAGTAATGAATAGCTCTAAAAACTATAAATCTTTCAATCGTTCATTACAAAGTAACAACCATTACCATGCCAGAAAGGTGTCATCTCTAATTTGGCTCTGCACCTCTCTAATAAGACACTTATGGCTTGATTTTAATATATGTCTAAAAAATACACCATGTTTGCACTCTCTTCCTATTTAATCTTTAAAAGGAGCTTTCATGATTTTGCATATCCATTTAAATTCTTCTCAGTGGAGTACAGAATTATTACATAAGCCTTCTCCCCTCAAATCCAGAATGGATCCTTCTCTCAAAAGCTCTACAAAGCTGATAGGTCACAACTTCCACAAGAGAAAGGACTGAACTAGCATCAATACAAGAGGAAGAAACAATTGGGGAATAAACCCCACCCTGATTCAAAACTGTATCCTGCAAAATCTTCGCAGCTCATCATTCCAACAACCCTGCCAAATTTATTCAATCTGTTAAAATCCTAACCTACAGCACTGGGAAGAGTAGCCAAATATATTAGCAAACCAAAATTAAGTGTTAGGGAAAGTAACAAGTACTCAGGAGAAGCTAACAGCAATACATCCTCAATGCAACACTGAATTGCAATTTGGCACAAGTGTGTCACGACGGCATGTGGTTTATACCGGACTTTCCGAACAATTTCAATGTACAGCCATTAAATACTCCATGCCATTTTACATAATAGAAAATCTCTCTAGCTTTAGGTACAATGTTATAACAATGTAATAAACTTCCAAATATATATTTCCACGGTGGAGTTTCTCTGTGACAAAATTCTAAAAATGTAACAGTCTTCAAAATTGATGTGGGCATTTCTCTAATAAGCAGTCATCCAAAATAATTTTTTGAATAAACAGTATTTCATGGGTTCAGTTTTTGTTGTTTTTGCTTTTAGCTGCTTCCAAGAAGACATAAATTCAGGCCTTAACACTAATAAGCAGAGCCTCCAGGGGTTCCACTTAAATCTTCCTAGCACAAAACGTAGACAATGAAATAAAAGCCAGTGCATATTGCCATTCACATATTCAGTGAGATTCCTTGAATGTATCTATGCATGGATAAGTATCTGCCATATAATACCATATCTTAGCTTCCAAAGAACATGCAGAGTAACCACTATCCTACACATGATCTATTGCAGGAATACCATAACAACTTGTATTCAATCAAATTATACTGTAGCTAGGAAGGGTAACAGCAGCAGCAAAGGCAGGACCAGCAAAGCCTCTGATTCCAGCTCCATAGAAAGCCTGAGTGCTAATTCATTGGATATCTTGTATGGAAACTGGACCTTCTTTCCCTGTCATTGTTACCCATCAAAACGTGATAGAAATAAATGGGAATAAACCTACAATACTACAAACATCTCTTGTTCTGAGCAGCAGGGTCAACTACAGATTCATAGCCATCTCTGCCTGGTAACAGTGAATTGCTTTTCACAATTGTTTTTTACTTCTTATAGAAATACTAAGATATGTTTAAAATGTATGTAGACAGTACTAGTATCACACAGCAGCCACACTTGCAAAGAAGCAGTGTTTGAAGACAGAGCACCCTGCCTGCCGTCATTTCTGTAAAAATTTTCCTCAGCTTGACAGAATTTGGCTTTCTTTAAAAAAAAAAAAAAAAAATCGTCAATCTAAATATGTCAATGCATCTGGTAAACAGCTCGCACAATGGTTATTAAAATCCATTGCTGGAATACTACTTAAAAATATTTCAATATAAACTTTTGATACATTATGTGTTCTACAGTTTTATTCTGCCACAGCAGCATACACTATCGTACTACTTAAGGAAATACAGCAAAGGATATTAAATATAGCAGCATTGATCAAACAAAGTTTTGGCTTTGAAAAAAAGGATCATAAAACTGAAATATGTCAACATTACTTCATTCTGATGGCCAGACTAGGGCCATAGAACAAACCAACAAAGGGAAATTATGTTCATCTAAATATGAGGAATATCAAATGATCAATAGTTGTTTGCTTGCTATTTTTCTGTCTAAAGATTCATAACACAGTAATGGCTCCAGCAAAAAATCACTGCACATCTTCATAAACTTTCCTTAAAAAAAATAGCATTTGGAATTTATGAGCAATGTCTCAAGGCTGATGGCAATTCATCCTTAAATACCCATTTAACCCACAAAAGAGAGGCTGTCCAGGCCATGGCCTTGTGAACCTCTCACAACCTGCAGACGCAATGAGTCTCTGTCCTAACCAAGACAAATCACAGAGCAGATGAGGGGAGGTTACTTCAACACCTACGCAAGTACCTGCTCTTTCTTGGCTCTAACATGATGGTGCTGAGAGCAATGTGCAGAAGACCAAATATAAGACACCAAATTCTTTACATGCAGATCACTGAAAAGCTTCTAAAAGAGAAAGTTCTTGTATATCACAGAAAAAAATCTATAAGTTTGCTAAAAATATAGCTCACTTACCATGTTTCCACAGCAGGGAAACACACAGGGGACCTGTGCATCTGAAAAGACTAACACATTATCTGGAGCATGATTGACTAGCACGGTGATGAATTTTGCTGACAACAGAAAATTGTTCAGAAAAATCAAAATCAAAAGCTTGCTGCGAAAAATTGTAGCATAAACCACCTAAGTGATGGGGTGATAAAATGCAGCTTGCAATGTTAAGGAAGGCAGACAGGTCTGAATTCTGTATTGGGTTTGCATGGCAAGGTTTTGGTAGCAGGAGGGATACAGGGGTGGCTTCTGTGAGAAGCTGCTAGAAGCTTCCCTCGTGTCCAATAGAGCCAATGCCAGCCAGTTCCAAGATGGATCTGCCACTGGCCAAGGCTGAAGCCCCTCAGCAACGGTGTCAGCGCCTCTGGGATAACATATTTAAGAAGGGGGGAAAAAAACTGCAGCATGAGACGGGAGTGAGAATATGTGAAAGAAACCACGCTGCAGACACCAATGTCAGTGGAGAAGGAGGGGGAGGAGGTGCTCCAGGCACTGGAGCAGAGATCCACCTGCAGCCCATGGTGAAGACCAGGGTGAAGCCTGTTCCCTGCACCCATGGAAGTCCATGGTGGAGCACAGCTCCACCTGCAGCCCACGGAGGAGCAGAGCAGGTGGATGCCCAAAGGAGGCTGAGATCCCATGAGAAGTCCATGCTGGAGCAGGCTCCTGACTAGACGTGTGCACCTGTGGAGAGAGAAGCCCACGCTGGGGCAGGTTTGTTGGCAGGATTTGTGACCCCATGGGGGACCTACGCTGAAGCAGTCGGTTCCTGAAGGGCTGCACCCCATGAAAGGGACCCACACTGGAGCATTTCATGAAGAACTGCAGCCCTGTGTGAAGGACTCACGTTGAAGAGGTTTGTGGAGGACTGTCTCCAATGGGGGGGACCTCATGCTGGAGCAGGGGAAGACTGTGAGGAGTCCTCCCCCTGAGGAGGAAAGAGCAGCAGAGATAATGTGTGACAAGCTAACCACAACCTGGCATCCAGCCAGTGTCAACCCACCACAACAAACCACCTAAGTGATGGGGTGATAAAATGACAAAGGAAGGCACTGCAAATGCAAAGGAAATGCAAAGGTTTGAAGTGTAGCGTAAGCACCAACAGGTTCTTAGTCACTGCCACTCCATAAAGAGATCTCAGATATGTCAGCTCTGTGGGAACTATAAGAAATATGAATGTTCAGCAGACAACACAAAAGAAAACAGCACATAAGACATTAATAAAGAACGGGATTGAAAGTAAGAGAGAGAACACCAGTGTGCTACAGTAGAGAAATCCATGGTGTGCCTCCATCTCAGGCACTGCAAGCAAAGCAATCTCAAAGAGAGCAGAACAAGAAAAAAAGCAGGATGACAAAAAAAAAAAAAAAAAAAAAAAGATGAAACATGGCACTTTCAATATGAGAAAAAAAAAATAGTATGTTGATTTTACAGATGGTAAAATAGGATCCGATGCAGATGTATAAAATCACGAATTATAAAATAAAGATGACGAGGGAGCAATTCTTTAACAGTTCCACATGACACAACTGGGACACAAACGAAGTTATCGCGTGACAAAGGTAAAGCAAACCCTAGAAAACATTTCAGACTGCACAGCTTAACTGTGGGACTGCATCACCACAGGATACTATAGGGGCCAAGTGTATAGAGGCACAAAAAGAGACTAGGCTAATTTGAGTAGCATAACACCTTTAGCAGCTATTAAGTTCATTGTAGCTACAGATGAAAAAGTCCTAAACCTGCTTGTTCCCAGAAGCTGGAATGTAAATCCTGGGTATGTATATACGGGAAGAGAAAGATCACCTTGTATTGTCCCTGCTCCTTACACTCCCTTCTGACTCACCAGCCACTGGCCAGGATTAGAAGACAACTGGGGGCCATTAGAAGACAACTTGTGAGGCAGATCAATATATCTGTGTCCTCTGCCCATATGGCTGCTCCCATCAGGTAGATGGGCAGAGAAACTACTGAAGGGCCCAGACACACAGAAAGCGAACTAAAGAGTCCCAAGGGGAGATGCAATTTAACTGGAAAATTGAAAGGACACATTACACAAACCCCCTTCTGCCTCTTCCTTCTTATTGTGTGCAAAGCAGAATCTGACTTTTGATTTACTAAGTAGTTACCGCACAGTTCCTCCTAGTTTAAGTACTCCAGTGTTGTGAAATCTTTTTCCTTTCCTATTCAATTTACTGAACTTCAGATATCACAGATATATCTTCCTGCTCTTGGAGAACTTCAGATGGTGACTTCTTCTTTCCCAACAGAATATGTAAGGGCAGAAATATAGTTTATGATGCCAAATTGTCTAATGCTTACAATCTTTTCCTGTGTAAAGGGGATTTTTCCATGCAATATTAAAGGAGAAATATAACAAATAGCAAGGGCTGGATAAATAGTGTCCTCTCCCAATTTAAAATCTACAGCATTTTACACCAAAGTAATTCTAACTGAAAGGAAAATCTAAGTGGTCATTCATCACTGGGAAGGAATGCTGTTATTAGTCTCCAGGTATAAGAGCTGAAGCATGCGAGAGACCATCACTGTTCCTAACAAGTCAAAAATACTTTTAAGTATTGATATAAAATTCCAGTGCTTAGTACTTTGTGACAACTTCCAAGAAAATTTTAAACCTGTTATATACATTTAACAACATGCATACCTTACACACCATTAACTTCTGTTGACACTTTATTGTTTCCCCTCCTTTAATATTATTTTAATTACAGAGACTGATTTTAAAGTATAATTTTTCAAACCTTAGAGTACTGCTAATGCCTAACAGGTCTGCAAACACTCTTCTAAAGAACATTTTGGTGTTTGTAGCTGTTGACCTTACATGTTTAAATAATTTGTAGGTAATTTGGAGGTAAAGATAACGGTTAAAAGACAGTTATGTGGAGACTGCTCAAATTCCCATTTTTTCCTTTTCTTTTTTGTAAACAATGTTCAAATTTAGGAATTTAAAACTAGAAGAGAGTTAGACAGACTGGTGCCACTTAAAATAAAAGAGGCAGTATGTTTATGCTCCCCTTTTTACTAAATGCCTTTAAAATAAATAAATGCCTTTAAAATGAAACATTATAATTTGTCAGAAGTTTTGTTGGCATTGACAGTGACATGTACAGTGGGATTGAGTGCACCCACAGCAAGGTTACTGATGATACTAAGATGTGTGCTGTGTGGTTGACACGCTAGAGGGAAGGGATGCCATCCAGAGGGACCTTGACAGACTTGAGAGGTGGGCCCATGCAATTCTCATGAAGATCAACAAGGCCAAGTGCAAGGTCCTGCACATGGGTCAAGGCAATCTTAAGTACAAATACAGTCTGGGTGAAGAGTGGATTGAGAGCAGCCCTGCAGAGAAAGACTTGGGGGTATTAGTGGATGGAAAACTGACTATGAGCCAGCAATGTGCACTCACAGCCCGGAAAGCCAACCATGTCCTGGGCTGCATCAAGAGAGGCATAACCAGGAGACTGGGGGAGGGGACTCTTTCCCTCTGCTCTCGTGAGACCCCACCTACAGTACCGTGTTCAGCTCTGGGGCCCCCACTGTAAGAAAGACACAGACCTGCTCAAGCAGGTCCAGAGGAAGCCACAAAGTTGATCAGGGGGCTGGAGCACCTCCCCTACAAGGACAGGCTGAGAGAGCTTGGATTGTTCACCCTAGGGAAGAGAAAGCTCCAGGGAGAAGGGAGACCTTATAGCAGCCTTCCAGTACTTAAAGGAGGCCTACAAGAAAGATGGGGAGGGACTTGCTATCAGAGAATGCAGTCATAGGGCAAGGGGTAACAGTTTTAAACTCAAAGAGGGACAATTTAGATTACATATAAGGAAGAAATTCTTGACACTGAGGGTGCTGATGCAGCAGACCAGGTTGCCAAGAGAAGCTGTGGATGTCCCCACCCTGGAAGGGTTCAAGGCCAGGTTGGACGGGGCTTTGAGCAACCTGGTCTAGTGGAAGGTGTCCCTGCCCATGGCAGGGGGGTTGGAACCAGATGATCTTTAAGGTCCCTTCCAACCCAAACTATTCTATGATTCTACTGTTCTCTGATAGCTTCCACCGGGATCTGAATGGCACAAGGAAAGCAGGCACTGGCCTGACTAGAGGACAAATAAAGACAAAGGCAGATTGTTAGACAGGGAAAAAAGACAAAAAGCTTGACATAACAAAGGTGATGGACACTACCTAAAAAGCCAGAAACAAAGGGACTATGAAAAAATCAAAGTATATGTAGAAAAGTCTGATTCAAACTGCAAGATGAGAAAAACATTTTAAAGCCAAGAAAATATAAATTATAAGGCAGTCAAATGGAAAGCAGGAGCCTGAGAGGCACACCTAAAGCCTCTCATCTGATGATTCAAGCTGACATTGTTTTTGAAAGTCCAAGTTTGCTATGAAAGAATTCTCGTAAGTCTTTAAAGGAGTGAAATTTCATAGAATACCAGGTTGGAAGGGACCTCAAGAATCATGTGGTCCAACCTTTCCAGCAAAAGCATGGCCTAGATAAGATGGTCCAGCACCCTATCCAGCTCAATCTTAGCAGTGTCCAATGTTGGGAAATCCACCACTTCTCTTGGAAGACTCTTCTCATTGTGAAAAATTGTCCTCTTGTGTCCAATCAGAATCTCCCCAGGAGTAACTTGTACTCATTACACATCATCTTTTTCACGTGACTCCTTGTAAAAAGGGTGTTTCCATCTTCTTTGTAGCCACCCTTTAAATACTGCAATACAGGTATAAGGTCTCCCCTAAGCCTTCTCTTTTCAAGATGAACAAAGCCAATTATCTCAGCCTTTCCTCATATGACAGGATTCCTAGTCCCTTGATCATCTTTGTGGCCCTCCTCTGGACCCTCTCCAGCCTGGCCACATCTTTTTTGTATAAGTGGGGACCAAAACTGAACACAGTATTCCAGGCTTGGCCTGAAAAGTACTGAGTAGAGTGGGATAATGATTTTTTATCTCTGCTGGTGATGCCCTTGGTGATGCAACCCAGCAGCCAGTTGGTTTTCTTTGCTGCTGTGGCACACTGTTCACTCACATGGAGCTTGTTGTCTACCACGACCCCCAGGTCCCTCTCTACAGAGCTGCTCCCTGACCAGGCAGATCCCAGCCTGTGCTGCATTCCTGGATTATGTTTTCTCAGGTGCAAGACCTTACACTTGACCTTGTTGAACTTCAAAAGGTTCCCGTTAGTCCACTCATCCAGTCTATACAGGTCTTCCTGCAGGGTGGCATTCTTCTATGAAGTGTCCACTTCCCCACTCATTTTGGTATCGTCAGCAAAATTCATCAGGGTGCACTTGATCCCATCATCCAGATCACTTATGAAGATACTAAACAGTGCTGGGCCCAATATCAGCTCCTGGGGGACACCACTTGTGACAGGTTGCCAGTTTGAAAAGGAACTATTTCCCACCACCCTTTGGGTGTGGCCTGTCAGCCTGTTCCCTCCCTATGGCACAGACCACTTGTCTAGACCATAATGTACCAGTTTCTCTAGGAGGAGGCTGTGGGGAACCGTATCGAAAGCCTTCGAGAAATTCTGGTAGACAGTGTTCACCACTCACCCCACATCAACCGAGCAGGTTACTTTGTTGTAGGAGGTGATCAGGTTTGTCAAGCATGATTTGTCCTTGGTGAATCCGTGCTGGCTTTTCCCACTCGTGTTTCATTTGACCTGTGATAGCCCCCAGGAGAATTAATTCCATAACCTTCCCAGGGACTGAAGGAAGACTTGATGGGCCTGTAATTTCCTGGATCCTCCTTTAAGCCCTTCCTGTAGATGGGAGTGACATTAGCCTTCTTCCAGTCTTCTGGGATGGCCCCTGATCTCCATGACTTCTCAAAGGTTATGGAGAGCAGCCTCACAATGACATCAGCCCGCTCTCTTAACACCCTCAAGTGGATAACATCAGGGCCCTTTGGTTTGTAGGAGTTAAGCTCCTGTAATAGTTCACATATCAACTCTTCCTTCACTGACAGTGGGTCTGTGTTTGCATCGACCCGGTTTTTTGTTCCCAAGGCCTGTGGCCCAACAGCGCTGGTAAAGACAGAGGTTAAGAAAGCATTGAGAACCTCTGTCTTTTCAGCACTGTTGGTGACTAATTCACCAACCCTGTTTAGCAGTGGGCCACCGTTTTCCTTCTGTTTCTGCTTGTTGTTTTTCTGTACCTGAAGAACTCTTTCTTGTAATTTGTGACATGTTTTGCTTTTGCTTTTCTAACTGCATCTCTGCATGCCCTGTTAATGCCCTTGTAGTTCTCAACAGGTATTCATCTGCTTTTCCTTCTCGGGTATGCTTCTCTTTTTTTTTTTGAGCAGACACAGAAGTTTGCAGTTAAGCCTACTGGGGTCTCTTGCTCAGCCTACTTCCCTTACATTTAAAGGGTATGAACTGTTTTTGTTCTTCCAGGAGAGCATTACTGAAAACCCTGAAAACCTCCCAACACTCACTAGCTCCTTTATCCCCCATGGAAGCTTCCCACAGAATCCCTCCCAACTGACCTCTGAGCGAGCTGAAGTTTGCTCTTCTAAAATCTAAAACCTTTGTCTTGGTACTAACTTTCAGCATGCTCAGCAGGATCCCAAACTGCACAATATTGTGACCACTGAAGCCAAGGCTATCACTAACCCAGATACAACAAAGCAGATTTTCTTGGTTTGTGAGTAGCAAGTCCAGCAGTGCCACATTCCTGGTTGGCACATCTAACATTTGGATGAGGAATCCATCCTCTACCCATTCCAGGAACTTGATGGATGACGTGAGCTGCTGTACTGTTCTTCCAACAGATGTCTGGGTAGTTGAAGTGACCCATAGGAACCAGGTTCTGTTTACCCAAAGCTTGCTGAAGTGACCCAAATATTGCTTCATTGGCCTTATCATCTTGGTTTCAATATCAGTAGAAGATGCCTACTGTAAGATCCACCTTGTAGACAACCCCCCTGATCTTGACCCAGAGACATTTGATAGGGCTTCCACAATCACCACAGTTGACTTCTATTGAACACTCAAGGTTCTCCTTAACACAGAACATCACTCCTCCACCTCTTCTTCCCTGCCTGTCTTTACAAAGCAGCCTACAGCCATCCATCACAATCCTTCAGTAATGTGAGTTGTCCCACCATGTTTCAGTTATTCGTATGATATCATAACTTTCTGACATGGGGTGGAGCTCCAATTAATTCCTTGTGGATGTTTTTTTGAAGTATTTCAATCTAGTAACATAGCAAACTTCCGTTCACAAAAATCACACTATCATTCAACACATCCAGTACCAGTATATTTATATGGTAAGAATAAGATCAACCAACTTATGACATGGATAAGAAAAAGATTTTTTTTAAGCCTACGTTATCCATTACTGCAAGAATTCTGAGTATAGTTTCCAACTTGCACAGTTACTTGGTTTAACACGGTTCATCATACAATTTCAGAGTTCATTTTATCAGCAGTCTTTTATTAAAAAACATCAATCAAGATGCAAACTTCATTGCAACCACTAATAATTATGTTTTAAAGGACTAGAAGAAGAGGCACTCAGGTATACCAGACAAGAGGAAGGTAATGTCTCTCAGAAGACTTAAAAGGCACCTAAAAGTCTATAATTAATTACTTCAGAATTTTTTATATTACTAAATGATTTTAAACCACAAGCCTTAAAGTTTTATACATACATTTGATGGCAGAAGGTTAAATGTAGTTGCAAACTCCCATGGTTTTATACTCTCTCAAATGCAAAACAGACAGATATGTAGAGACTACTCTGAAGGATTACTACCTAGCATCTACGTTCTAACAAAAAAAGGAGGACTCATATATGTGATTATCATAATTAATGAGCTAAAAAAAATAAAAAATAGCCTGTCAAATCACCTTCAGCTGCATTTTTTATCACACTGCATATTCTGAGTTAGCATAGCATCAGGACCAAGTAAATTCTTAGTTAGGAGGATGAAGAAAAGCCCTGATATAGAAGAAAATATTGATTGATTCTTTCATTGATTGATTGACTAGAGTTTATGCTATTCAGAAAATTAGTGTTTGCAAGTAATGTCCATGCCCCCTGGAAGATGTAAAGTGCAAATTCTCCATTTCAAAACATCTGTAAAGAGGCGCATTTGAGAAGTCAAATCTTATCTCAAGAGAGACAGTACACAGAGGCATTTTAAACATTCACGCAGAGAGCAGAGCTTTCCACAGCAACCAAATTGTGCTTATTAATGAAGAAATCCTCAAAATCCCAAACATTATTTGAAAAGCACTATAGTTTTCAGAACAATCAAGCTATAGCTTGTAGTCATTTTAGAGTCATTATTTATATGTCACTTCTGAATTTCATAAACCACAATTTCAGAGAAAAACGTGGTATTGTCAGTATAATTCAGAGCAACTCCAACATTATAAGGATAAGCAAGTTTTACATGATTTCTGTATATTACTTTCCAACAGTATAACACTGCAATAACCTTGAATGTCAATTAAGGAAAAATACTAAAGACATCTTCTTCCCTAAATCCAGGAAACACCATTCACCACATGAGCTGATTGCTAGGCCATCTTAACATGTGACATCAAAGGTGAAATCCTTATTGTCACTCATCCAAAAATCAAAATCTTATCAATTAAAGTAAACCCAGGATTTAATCTCTGAGATCAAACCACACCATGGGATGGATGACATGTACCAGTCCATGGAAACATTCAACACCTGAGGAAGCACTTAGAAATACACTGTCAAACATTCAAAAATAAATTTAAAAGGTTTCAAGAATATAATTCTTATTTTTTATTCATATGAAGGATGGTGGACTGAAAGCTCAGCAGAATGTTAGTTGCTGCATTTTTACAAAGGTAATTAAAAAAATAAACAGCAGGGTAAAGTTCCCCTTCACAGCTACTGTTGAGTATCTCCCAGGAGTACAAACATTCAGTAATTAAGAGGGTCTAATCAGCTCCCAAGGCCCACCTCACTATTTCATTTTCTTAAGACTGCCAATAAAGTTGCCAATTACAGCTAAATATAACAGAACAAGATAAGCTCTTGTGAAGTACAAAGGAAGATCACAGATGATTTCAAATTGGTCATCTAATAGCTAATAAATTGTAAAGGGCTTTCATCGCTTTGATTTTGAATACAAAAGAGTAAACTGCATAAAAAGGCTTTCAGAGCAGTTCTACCACAACTCAGACAAGTCTGCAAAGTTTGGAAATGTGATAAATACATTATTTATTCAAAGAAGCGAATAATCTTTTAAAATATACATATACTAAATTTCTTAATTCTCCCCAGATTATCAGTAATGGGAACACTAACCCATACCATCCTAAATGAAATTCTGAAAATTGAAATGAGATGATAACCACAGCATTTCATGTTGTCTTCTCCAGTCAGCCTGGTCTGTTCTGAAAAATAAAAAACCCGCATCTTACCTGCTCTACTTATTGCCAAAAGTAATCTGTCTTAACACACTGGGCAATTAAATATTGAAAATAAAACGTACTGACACTATTAGAGCTTTATCCCCGCCAGCTGAGTAGCTGTACAAGTAATGTGCAGAGCCTGCAATTTTGTGTTTACATAAGGAAGTTGTATACCCCTTAAGGCTGCCACAGCACAGCTGCTAATTTTGAACACCTCTCTTACAACTGGATCAGTAAACTCCAAGCGGGGATGAATAAATGAGGTAGCTGGTGGATTTGAAAAGGCAAGTGAAACAAAAATAGAACGATCTTTTTATAGTAAGAAAAACCTGGGGGAGATCTCACCATCTCTTTTCCCTGCTGAAAAATGCTATTTGCTTTTTAATTAAAGCTTTTTTGGTTTCTTTTTGCAGCCCAATTTTCTCTGAGCACCAGCATGTCTGTGGAGATGAAAAATGCACAGAGTAATGAATTTTAGATTTGGAAGAAGTCAGCTCTAGAAATAAAAAAGGCTTCCACATGTAGTCAAGATTTGAAGGTGAAGTGATTTAATGGCTGACTCGACTCATTATAATTATCATTATTCATGTTGTGGTGCCACCCAGAGGCTCTGTGTTAGCCACCATACTAATAATATGCCTTCAACGATAGATCTGTTTGCAAAACTATGCAAGGATTTAAGAGACCAGGCAGAATTTAAGCAAGAGGAAGAGCAGATGCAAGGCAAGAAAATGGGAAAATGAAGTTTCAGTAGACAATGACCAACACATTAGCCAATATAGCTTTGCTTGTTTAAACAGGAAAGTAAACTTTTCTAGGGAAAATAACCTGGCACAGGTCACTGTCCCAGGGAACAAGGAAGAGAAGGAACCAAGGATGACACTTCCCTCAATTATTGCATCAAGACACTTGCCATAGTATGGGATGAACTGATTTCTTACTCCTGTGTTGTGTACCTTAACACTTATATAGGTATGGCAGAAAAGGTACAGAAAGAAGGTATACAGTATACACCAGCAAGTTGAGGAGAGGTGGGAAGTTCAAGGATGAGTAGTTAGGAGCAAATGGAAAAAAACAAAAAAAACAAAAAAAAAAACAAACAAAAAAAAAAAACCAACAGAAAGGGCATGATGAAAGGCACTTGGAGCAACTGAGGTTGCTGTAGAGCAAATTTGAAAGGCTGGTATTAAACTGCCAGTCAGCAATGTGGATAGTTTATAAAAACTCAAAACAAAAGAAGTATGATAATGTTGGTGTAATGGAATGGCATAAGGCAATTTGGTGCTTCAAGTCAAAATCTTTAGGCTTTTAATTTGTTTTAGATTATTCCTTGCAAAGTGACTATGCTAGGCTTTCTTCATAGCAAATTTAGCAGAACTCTTTCCTGACATCTGCCAATAACCTTTCTTTATCCAAGAAAACCCACTCTTTATGTAACTCTCTAAATTAATAATTAAACATAATTACATATGAATCCTGACTAGACATACACAAACGATACATGCATCCTAGTATGATGGGGCATAGCTCAAAAATGTGTATAGAGGAGGAGGAGGTGTCAAGTTATTGTCATCAAGAAGTGGTTTTTATAATGTCTCAAATTCTCCAGGTCATTTCCTTCACTATGTCAGTATTCGCTGTGATGTCGATCACAGAGCTCATGTAATCTTCTCACCAAAATTTAGCTGTGATACAACTGACACGCAACTCAGTTTTGTTAAACTGACAGAAATCTTACCCTAATTGCAACAAAAAAGCCAGTAACTTGCTACAATTCTGTGGCTATGTCCTTGGGAGCTCTGCAAGGCTTATTTATGTTTAGTAGATATCCTCAGACTCTCTTCAAAGGATATTCACATCTGTGATGTAAACAAGAATTAAGTTGTTTGAACTTTTGTAGTAATCAGATCCAACTGAAGGAAACAATAACTACACTAAAATAATTCTAATTATTACACCAAAAAGCATGCTATTTCACAAGTACCTTGGGGCTTGGTTGTAAGAATGTAAAGCAAAATATTCTGTATTTGCCATGAGAACCTACACTCAGCAGTAGTGATATTAATGTATATTTTCTGCTTCATTTCCTTTTAATTTATCACTGCTCATCATTCACAAAGTTTTTTTAGTCCATATTTGTGCAATCAGAAGGCTATCAAGTAAAAAAAGTCTTTAAGAGAACATTTTACCAGACTATCCTCTATGTTTATTAAAGACACACTTTCATTTATTCTCAATGGCACAGTGCTACCGGTTAAATAAAACATAACTGCAGTCAGTAATTCCCAGTCAGCCCTGTAAGGATACAAGGTCAATTACTTCATCCTTGTAAATTAAAGGCTGGAAACAACATACCAAATAACTAAAAGCCTAACAACAGACAGGCTGTTTTCATTACACTTCATATCAATAACAGTTGTCAAAATGAAAAGAAATGAATTCAAGCTTCATTTGCTTCTTACAACCCATTAGTAAATGTGTAAGTTTCTGTTTTGATAGGCGAGAGAAGCCTTTATAGTCTCATAAATGTAAAAATAAAAGATCTAATTTATTCACTCATCAACAATGGAGGATACAGCTTGACAAGTTTATATGCCTGAACACACACCCACCAATTAAAATGGTGAGGATGGATGATCACATAAATTTCTGGTGTACCACGTATGGCAAACTTGTGAGATTGTCATGAAAATTAAAAGATCTTGATCCTGAAGAAAACATCTGCTCCAACTCCTTTTCCCTTAAGAGGATCTTGTTGCACCTAATCATGCGTGACACTTCTGCCTACTTGGATCTCAAAGATTTCCATGGTAAAGCCACCACAGCCTCCCAAGACAATCTCTTCCATAACTTTGTGGTAACTTGCTTTTTTTTTTTTTTTTCCCAAATACCTTGCATAAATCTCTTTTCCTGCAACTTTATTTCAACATTTGTTTTAACTAGAAACACAAAATATATTTTTTGTACTTCTTTTTCACAAGCAGAGGTGCTGCAGTTAATCCCAGTAGGCAGCTAAACACCACACAGCCACGTGCTCACTCCCCCCTCAGTGGGATGCAAAGAGAATCGGAAGGAAATAATATAAGGGAATAAGTTAAATAATCCCAGTTCTCTCATTCTTCCCTCAGATAATGCTGTGTAGATGACTAATCATAACCATGACCATACTCTGAACTCTCTATATCCTACTGGAAAGGCAAACTGGATAATCAAGAAAGTGCTCCCACCTAAACACAGTAGTTTGTCCTTGTTCCTATAAGTGTTCTTAGATTTTTTCAGTCCTGTTCTTCAAGTAATTTTGAATTTTAATTCTGTATTCTAACACACTTGCAATCTTTCTCAGCTTCCTTGCATCAGCAAATTTCATAAGAATGCCTTCTAGTTCACCACCTGGATTGGCAATGAAACTACTAATCAGAAACAGTCTTTGCTGAACTTCATTCAACATATCCTTCCAGTCTCTCAATGAATCACTCATAACTGTTTTCTACAGGTGGTTTTCCAATAAGTTCTGCATTCGCTATACAGCAAAGTAATTGAAACCATGTTTCTTCAGTTTAAAGTGTCATGAGAAAGAATGCCAAAAATCTTACTAAACTTCCCAAAAGACATCATCTACTGATTCTTCTCTGTCCATGAGGCTTGCTACCTTGCTTTTTTCCTGAAAAATTACACATTTCTTTTTGACTACTTCCTACTCATTGATCTTTATCCCCTTGTTGGAGGGTATTAATGCTTCTGATTATTCTGTCTTAATTTAAAAGGATAACAATGGTTTTACTCTGTAAAATAGTTCCAAATGATGAGGTGGACACAGTAATATATCAAAACCTGTGTTACTATCAGTTTGATAAGCAGCACACACGCAAAATTCACTAGAAGTGCCAAACAGTTCCACCTGGAAAATTCAGCTGTTTGAAAGAGCAGACAAATAGCACACATTATATTCTTTACAACTCAATCATGGGAAATAGGTTGTTGACCATTTCAAAGTATGAGCACAGTGCTCATTCTTGGTGGATTTCAGGTTTATGTCTCCTTTTGTGCAGTGCATTATGGTTCTATCATATGAGACAATTTAAAAAAGACAGTAATAAATGGCCTTGTAGGAATATGGATATTTTTGTGAATCAGTGTTTCTTGTCTGCCAATGACTGTAGATCATACCTGACCAGTGTACAATTAACAGCCTACTTTTCCAATTATGTATCCTCAAAAAACTCAAGTTGATATAGCTGTCACAAAGAATGAATGCGATACACCATACCTGCACAAAGTACTATATAAAATGATACAGATTTATATTTTCTAAACAAACAATAGCGAAGTACAGCTACCTTATCTGAAAGCAAATATGCATCAGGACAGCTGCTAAGTATTCTTGAACTATTATTTCTCTTTAATGCTATATCTTAACGAGATTCTTAGTAAAAAGTAAAAAGTCTTTTAGCTGATTGGTTTGAAACAAAAAATCAAAGAGAATGAGAAGCAAGAGTATAGCAGACAGGTAGCCATATCCTAGTTCAAAAACTGGGATTTTCTAGGTGAATTTAGCTCTACATTCACTGTAGAGAAAAAATAGCATGGGAATGTTAAGGAGAAATCGGGAATATTATTACAGAATTATTTATGAACTTCTATCTTCCTGCCTGTACACACATCATCTCTATGAGCAGAGCTTTATGAAAGTCCAGGGATTATAGAAAATGCAGAGATTTTAGAAACTGCAGACTCCTTCCTGAGACAGAAATTCAGACGAAAGTGAGAAGAAAAAAAAACATTTTGTCTTGCTTTCATAAAATACAATTCACACTTTTAAGAACTGAGCTAACAGGAATTCTTAGTTTCACATCACAAGCACAGGTCTCCTTTAACACAGCTCACTCAGCAGAGCTTGCAAACCCAAAAGGAAAGGGAATTATAGCTTTTTGTTAATGAGTACTGAGCAAGGTGCAAAGAAAGTGTATCTTCAAGGCAAGAGCTTTTGATGGAAGGCTGTTCAGCACCACACTTCCCACTGCACGAGAAGGTCATAGGAAGTCTGTGAAAAGCAGTGAGTGTTGGTCCCCAGTTGTGTTTTTTCCGTACTTATTCCAGAGTGTTCAAAAGCATAGTAGTTGTTCTTAACATCTTCACCTTGCAATAGTAAAAATTTACAAATATTAAAATAAAATGCCAAGAAGATCAGTATATTTCATTGTAGTCATAAGAAAATGCCACATACATCAGCTGGAATTTCAGAGTTTGAAACATCAGGGAAACTTGACACTTTTGATGAAAAAAAATCAGGGGTCAATCGTAATGACCCATCTTTAGACATCTTTCTTTCTGCTCCCAATTCTTACTTTTACCTAAGGCAAAAATTGTAGCAAAATAGAAGTTATAACAGTTTAACATACTCCAAGACCATTAAAACCCTAACAATCCTTCTTTGGATGAACAAGAAAAATAAAGAATTTTATCACTCGATACTTGCTTACGATGTACCCATGACAGTGATTTGATTCTTATATGTAATGACAATATCTCATCGCCATGGGTGGAAAGAAAAACTACTGATAAACAGTCATATTTTTCATTAAATGTGTTGTGATGAAGGAAAGCAGTCCCAAAGAAAATAAATTATATTCCATCTGTTTAAAAGCATACAGTTATTGTCCTACTGTAACAAATCATGTTCAGATCCAAAATACTGTACACTTTAATACTTCTTCCTGTGCAATAAAAATTAGTTCTAGGGGAAAAACAATTAACACAAAGTAATTTTATAACAGTGTGACATTTGTAAAAAATTAATGTTTGTACTAATTGACTGGCTGGGGGAAAACATGGAGACAATCCAGCTAAGATTGAGTTTGATCACAATGCTTGCAGAGAAAAAAGGCAAAAATCCCTATGTATCTGGCTCAGATTTGCTCACGTGTATCAGATTTCATAACAAAACAAGGTTTATTCAATCACACTGTCTCCAAATTAATTTGTCCATTTCTAGTAATTTTTTAAAAAATATGTTTTATTTCAACCAAATTTGACAAAATGAGTAGAAGTCTTAGAAGTATAATGTTATGAACAGCTTCGTGAAAAATGCATGTTAAAAAGCAGAGGAACTCCACCAATCCTCACACTAAGCTAAAGGCAAGAAGAAAGCAGTCATCTTCTAGCTACTAAATCCAACTGTTAGAAAGAACAAAATTTGCTTTAGTTTTCAACTACTCCCCTCCATCCTTACCTACCAAGAAAAAAAAAAAAATCCATCTCCCTGCATCTCTGAAATGTCACCTCCTGTCCTTTGTCAAATCTGGTTGGCATGTTTTCAACAAAAAGTTAACCATGTTGATATAAAAATATTAAAATATCTCTCAGCTCAATCTTTCATCTTTTTTCTTTCTTTTTCTCTTATTAATTAAACTCATCAAACTCAATAGCAGACCACGTATTCCTTCCTTGTGATGGCTATGGTGATTGTGAAAAAATATACATAATGAAAATGTGGGATTAAAGTGTCGGTAGACAGGAGAAGGATAACATTTGGGGAGAGATTTAGCAAGGTTGCAGGAGGCTATAGGGAGGGGAAAAATGCATCCCCATGTCTTTTCTATTTTTCTCCTCTTTCCTTCATGCCCGATTAAGGAGAAAGAGTGAAGTATCTCTCACATCTATACCAGAATAGTCAGTCTGGATGAATAACAGCAAGTCATGAACTTGAGAGGAGAAAACTGGCCAAAGTTGGCTTATGTGAATGTCTACAGAATTTCAATAAAATATATACTGTATTTTTTGGCATGTTAAGTGGATTTCAACAAAAAATACTTTCAGTTCCATACTATAAATACAACTCATAATAGCTATATCTAATGGTAAGTGAGCTTTGCTCTTCACAGTAGCCAAGAGATCTGGACCTCTTCTGCTCAGACCAGTAGGCTTATTATAGCTACAGCTTCACCCCACTACACATCCACATTTCTTCCCCCCAAAACATGCACACCACAGTTTTGCTCCCACATGATGTTGTGACATGGGCCATAGGTTATATCACAGCATTGTTTGTGCAGAGCACTCTGACATACTGTAAGATCAAGGAAAGATAACATTACATGAATGCAAATAATAGCTGTTACAGGCTTTTGAGTTTGTTTTCTAAAGTGTCTGATACTGAAATGGGAGATATCAGAGTTGGTTCAGATCTGAAACTGCCTGGAAGTCCAGTGTATAAGCCATGGAATCCTTTGTGTTCAATTTTACTTTCACTCGGGGCTCAGCTGAAAAACAAAACTAATATTTTGAAAAAGTAAAAAGAAAAAAGGCTTCCTATGTCATTTTAAGAAATCAACAAATCAACATCATAAAAAATAATTTTCTAAATCTGTGTTGAAGCTTCCACTTTATAACCAACAGAAAAACTAGAGACAAGATGTGGGACTTAAAACTTTTCCTCTGCTGGTTTTCTGCCAGCTGTCTCCTCCTGTGCTGAAATTAACGTTAACTAGATACCTTCTGTTAGTTATCAATGATACATCTTGTATACTCATTTAGGGGTTCTTTTTAAATTATTTATTATCAATGCATTTTACTGCAATTATCTCTCTCTTATGCTTTAATTTTTTTAAAGATCTAATTTCTATCACATTCATCATTTCATCATGACAAAATCCCATTTATTTAGAGCCATTTCACTATGAACTATGATAAATAGTTCAAAATAAATTCACTTAGCTACTTTACTAAATGAACGCAATTTGGATATTTCTTGAAGCATTCAAAGAAAATACTAGAACTGCTCATTACAATAGCAGTCTACAAAAAGCAGGCAAATTTTTCTGAAAGCAGAGGTTTACAGTGAGGTCACGTTTGCCAATATTCTGCTTGAATCTGAGAAGGAAACCTTACAGAACTTTCTATCAATAATTTCCCTTCCATGGTGATTGATGGTGACCTTTCTGTCAATGTATGAGATACCATTTGCAGTCTGGAGATTTTTTCCCTCAACATCCTACAGTAGGTTAATAATAATAATATTTTCATGTTGTACACTAAACACAAAGTACCCATCTACAGCATCCCATTTTACTTCACATTTCTAGCACCAATCTGTTTTTCCATTTTATGACATATTTTCAATTTAACATTTTTGGCCTTCCTTTTTTTTTTTTTTTTTCCAAGGGGAATTCATGATGCTAATGAACATTTTCAAAATAAAAACCACAGATTAAGTGTTCTCTCATCCTACCAATAAATGACAGCTTTAAGTCACTGGTTCATTATCCTGAAATATGCTAAGGGATTATTCCAACTGACACTACGTGTGTAAGTTACAAACTACAAGACTTCATAAAATACACATAATAGACAAACGTATTTAAACATAATAGAACATAATCTTTAACCTTTGCTTTGTTGACACAAGCCAGTTAACCCAGGATAACTAATGACTTCCAAACCTGTAGAGCAGACTCTTATTTCAGGAGCTGAGATTACCAAATGACCTGAAAAATTTGCAGAACTACGTGTTTCCCCAGAAAATCTGTATCACCAAGGGAAGCATCCACCAGCACTGTTAGACTGTAAAAGACTGTCACTTGAAACTCGTTATAATTTAAAATGTTACAAATTCATATTTCAGAAAACAGGTTGAATTTATACTCTCTTCTTCCAGGTCTTATGAAAATTGATTTTTAAATAAGAAAGTAAGTATTGTTTTCTCTAAGCCATCTCACCCTTCACACAAATGACACAATTTGCAAGAGGTCTGCATGGCTGGAGCACTGCAATGAAACTCCCCTGGGCCTTTACTGGATATTTGAGTTTTATTAGAACAGCTAAGAACTGGACAGCTTCATAATGAAAATACGATTTCTTTATCTTGTCCCTTTCTGACAATTTAGGATGCAAAGAACATACTGTATTCTGCAATAATCCCTTTTTCTGTGCTATGCAAATTTGACAATGCATATGCAGATTCACTGCTTTCCCTTTGACATCTCATACTGATAAATGGATATGATTTTTTTTTTTCTGCAATTACTATTTTTACAACTGTAGTTGTATTTGCCATTTACTTCAAAGCCAGGGGCACTCACAGCCACCCTCTTCCATCTTATCTATTCACAAAGCCCCAAACTGAAGGAGTTGACATGTAGCTTAGGAAAGACTGAATTAATGTATACAAGAACCACCTGCTTTGTGTCTCCAGATCTCTCTACTTACATCAGAGCCTTTGGCAAGATTGCTCAACTTCAAAACTATCCATTCCCTTTGCTATCAACATCCTTGGTAAAATACATCGGTGGTCTGAAATCATTGAATAAAAACTATTTTCATCATTAGAGTATATCTCATCCATTTCTATTCCATCGACATTTAAAAACTTTTTTATTATTATTTTTCCCCTTGCAAGAGCATACGTTTCCTAGGAGTGCAAACACTGACAAATTTAAGGTAAAAATAATAAAAAATAGATGAACACATACTACAATGGAACATTCACGGGGAGAAGTACAAAAATATATTTATAATTCATTTATATTTTATGAGCAGGAATATTTTGTTACTTGCTTGGGGAACCAGGACAAGCACTTCACTTGATGCCTCTTAAAACCAGTACACATTAAACAGAAAGAGACTGAGCCAGCTCCCACGCTCACACTCCATCCCTTGACTTCGTAGGGCCATTGTTTCTACTTCTACTGATGTTTACTGCAGGTAAGACCATTTTAAGTTTCTAAACCAAAATAGCACACACACCTTGTTAGCAAACCATGCATTTTCCAGTCCAATTCTGAAAACTAAAATTTCCCTTAGTAGTGATGATTTCTTGGAATTCAGATTCACAGAGGTATCAGTTTAGGTTTCATATATGACAATCCTACAAAAAAGGTTTGCTTAGAGGTCCCAAACATTAACAGCAATTTTTGGAATTCCCATTCCAAAGTGAAAATCATATTACCATGGCTTCACTCCAATAAAATACATGTGAAAAAAATATTTTTTTTATTGTCTTCTTTTTTTCTCTTGCTCTTACTTTCCCTCTTCATTTGCAGTACTGCAGCTGCACAGCTTAGTACGTTCAGTAAGAAACATCCCAGTTCTCTACATATCCCACTTTCAGACTTGAGGCTCATGCAGCAGTGTAAATCTGTTCTCCCATACTGAAAAAAGTGTCAGGACATAACTGAAAGCAGAAGACCTGTCACTGACTTCAAAACTGCAGTACATAAATTCAGGAATTGGGAAGCCAGGGAGTGCAGTATAGTAATATAAAGCAGAGTTCATCAATATTTGGGAAAATTCTGATTTTTAAAAGAAATCTTCAATTTTTGCAGACATTGCCAGAGAACTCTGTACATGTGTTGCATTATCATGTCCCTAACTGGTAATGACATAAGAATGAATCTGAGAGTGATACTGCACTCTCTGACAGTCATGCAATTTTAAACCTGGAAAGAAAAAAAATATACTTTTTTTAATGTTTGAAGAATCCCCCTATTTTTTACATTGCCTGTCAGAGAAAGGCTAGATTTTGTGCCAAGCTTCCTGAGCAAGGTATACAAGTAAAATACAAGTGTATAGGAATAATCACCACTCAAGATATCGATCTCACAGCTGAGAATCGCTCTGATGGGAAACAATTGGTTGAATATGAACACACTTAAACACAGCACTGGCAAGACCGAATTTCAAAGTACATGTTCATGCCACAGCTGTATACAGTGGCTGTTAACCTTCAATTTTTAAGAGAAACTCTGCCAAGACAACCATTCTATTTGTCCACACTGTCAAGCAGTCACAGAGACAAGTATGCTGTTTAAAATATCGACAGTTTTATAAAGGTTCCCAGTATTTTAAGACCTTTTTCTGGGTACAGAATCACTAATAATGAACCAGAATAGGATGATTACTTGATACCAAAATAAAATTATCTCTGCAGTCCTTCACATGTTGCACTGCACATGATTGCAAGCAGCAACAACTAACAACTAGCTAAAAAATTATGCACCAAGCATTCTGACCAAAAAAAAATTACAACTTTGGCCACTACCAAAGACATATTTGAAAGAGATTAAAAAGTAACTCAAAAGTAATTGATGGATTTTTTTTTTTGTAGAAAAACTTACCATGACACTTAAACTAGGATAGATCTCACTTGAATTCTTCTCTAGAGTAAGAGTTGTTTTGTACATGGGAACGGACTGAACACTGACCCACAACGGTATAATAGAGAGAATAAGTTTTTTTCCTGAAAGTCTCTTCAGTCTGAATTCCTTCTCTTGTATGAAATATTACTATAACAAATTGTAAACTTGCAATAATATGTTGTAGTAATAAAAGCCAATCTGCTGTAAGAGCTAGCAGGGAAAGCAAGGACAAATAGAATTTCAAATACAGACATGAAGTGAGACAGGACACAACCCTCAGAATTTCTGGTGAAATTATGACCAATACTACATTTTTCTACAATATGAACTAGAAATTTACTTTAAATAGAGTTTACTCAGAACAACTAGATGAGAAAGAATGAAAATAGAGCTTGAAACAAGTCTTACCGCCATCTTCAATTGCTCTTCTTTCTGAATGTCTCCCTTTTGTATCACTTTTCTGAGTGGCAACACTCAGTCCATTCCCACCTGTGCTACAGGGGCTGGCTGAGTTTCTCCTCCCTTTTCCAGCAGTCTCTGCTTCAGTGAGGTACCCCTTTGCTTGCCCCCTTTTGCAGGAAGCAAGTCTCCAACTCAAACTCCTTTCTTGTTTAGAGAGGAGTAATCTTCCTCTGTCCCTTAAGGACTCCACATTCCTGCACAGTTAAATCTCTTTAACCAATACAGAACAAATAGCTTTGTATTAGAGTTGCAAAGCAGGACTGCTTTAAGATTTCCCAAACCCATAATAAAACTAGCTATCCTCAACCACCTCCCTAGTATTGGTTAATTCACTGTAGAATTGGCACCTTTGCTAACAGCCCTCCTGGTCTTGAATTTGCAAACTACATTATGGAATCTTAAATTTGGAACTGCACATACAAGTTTGCGATACAAATATAGCACAATACTTCATTTTATTGCAATACACATTTTTTCATTTAGAAATATGTTATAAAGACTCTGTGAGTCTGTCCCTTTTCCTTAATTTATGTTAAAATCTGCAACAAATACACTTATTTTCTCTCTCACTTCATTCACAAGCATCGTGAGCACACAGCATTGCAGTCTTTTGTGTGACTGGTGTCTGAACATTGGACTTGGCAGCAGATTTAGGTGACCTAAGGAGGAAGCAGAGGTCACACCATCACTCATTAAGGTTCTGAATGAAAATAAGATGTTTCCAAACAATTTTATTTAAGAGCAAGATCTAGGAGGCTGCTGATCTAGCATCAGCATGTTCTGACTCTGAAACAGCTGCCTTTAACTTAAAAACCTGCAGGAAAAAATGCAATGTTAAATTGAAGTAAAAGTAACCTATCACCAGTGAACACCTTGTATAATAAATATTATTTTGTTGTCCCCAATTTCCTAAAGTTAGGCAAGTGCCTAGATTTAAGCCCTGGACTAAACCACCAGGCTGAACATCATTTGATAAATTTATTAATTTAGGTAAGTTTGATGGCAAAAGTTAAAGCAGAAAAAATGCCAAAGGAGGCAAGGGAGAGCTAAAAGCTGAGGTTTGGACATAGTTACCTGCTGTTTTGCTCCCACAGGCAGTAGAAAGTATGGTACAGCAATACCACTTCATGCCCTTTTCACCCATACAGCCCCTATACTTGAGCAGTCAGTTATGTGTGGTTTGTAACATAATTCAGGAAGAACTGATTCTTGATATTGTGTGTATTTCCCCTTCCAACATCTATTCTGTCAACTCATTTCCTATGAGAGGAAGAATAGGCAAAAATGTAGACACAGAAATTCTTTTTACTGTGGACACAGAAAGCAATAGAAGCTAAGCTCTCCTAGTATGCAGTGAAAGAATTTGGTACAGACACAAACAGTAAAATAAACAGTTTAGAATAATACCTTTTGTGTTAGTTCTGCTGCAGAGTTACAGACTACATACAGCCAACAAAAAAGCCAAAGACAGCGCAAGTCATAGTGCGGCTCAGTGTGTACCAGGATAAGATGCCTGTATGAGCATCCCTAAGAAAAATTAGCTCAAGTGTGAGACTGCTTCTGGTTTTGTGATTTTATTCCAGGTCTCCTTCAGGATCTGTCTTCACAGATCTGTCTCTTTCCCATTTACACACAGTGTAGAATGAACTACGTTGTCAAATAATGATTTATAAATTCGTGGAACAGTGGGAGAATTCCTAAAGGTCAATTTTCCTGCAAGAAATATAAGGGCAAAAGCAATTCTTCCATTAAAACCAGAGAAGGGCTGGTCTTGCAGGATAAGGCATAGAATGAGGAGCTGACAAATAAGGACTTTATTGCTGTGCTCCTGATTCCTTGGAGCAGAATTTGGGAAGTTTTTGACACACCGTGTCAGAATAATCCCTTACAAATATCAGCAGAACCCCAAAATGGCTCAAGGTCTGGATACTCTCAGTTTATTTAGGAGGCCTGTCAAAACACTGTGCAACCTAAAGAATCTCTGATAGTATCAAACTGATGCTATACAATCATTAAATAGTTCTTACCATGAAAATTGCTGCATCAGTATAACCTCTCCGTCAAAGTGCATTCACCTTTTCTGAAAAGACCTCCACTGCATTTCTCCCAGACCAGAGACAAAAGTCAGTTTTATTTCTTAATAGGCAGCCAGAAGTCAAAAGAGTTAAGCAAGGTCTAGGGAAAAAAAAACCTGGAAGTGTATGGAGGCAGAAACAAAAATACAAGAATTTGGCAACTTTTTCAAAGTAAAGTGGTAGCAGGACTAAGACAAGTGCTTCAGGCTCCCAGATCTGCACGCAGACTAAAGCAGGGCAATGCTGCTAACCTGGAAGGTACCTATGGGAATGATGTGAGCAACCCACAGACATCAACATGAATAATTCTAAGTGTAAAATTATTCACTGCCCAAGTATTTAGAGAACTGAAGCTTGAATTATCAGGTAAGACAGTCCATTATGAAGCATTTTGTAATTAAACATGTAGGCCTTTAATATACTTTCCATAGTATGACTTACTATGTATGCTTGGCACCCATAGGGGGGTAAACAACCAGAGTCTAGTAAAATACACCTAAACTGGCTCTATCCAGGGGAATCCTTTAGAGGGAAAATGGCCTTATTTAGTTCGGTTTCTTAGGTAGGACAGCATCTACAGGAAGGAAAAAAAAAAAAAAAATGGAGAGGGATGTTAAAAAAAAAAAAAGCTAGGGGAACTTTGACTCAGTGTATGCATCGTTTGACACTGTTTTTAATAATTTTTTTTTAAATGTTTTCCTTGAGAATTACTTTGCTGGATTTAGTTTTACATTTCTTACTTTCTTGTACCCACACAATGAACTGCAACAAATACTGTTGCCCACTCATTCAGCCAGAATTAGTGGGAAGTTAAATATAAAGTAGATAGTGAGCAAGGAAAAATGCCGTTAACCTCTTCTTCTGAAACAAGTCTTAATGATACTAATTGGAATGTATAATCTGAAGTAGTAAAAAATAAAATTGTTTAGAAAATAATCAAAATTATAGGTCATAACAATAACTGCATTAAGTCTTCAAAGTACATGTTTAGAGAAGCCTTGCCTTAAAAAAAAAAAAAGATCCAGAGAGAACATATTAAGAAAAAAGTAAATCTCATATTCTAAATTATTTTTTTAATGTGTGATGGACTACTCAAATTCCTTTTCCGATTTCAGAGAATCATAGAATGGTTTGGGTTGGAAGGGACCTTAAAGACCATCCAGTCCCACCCCCCCTGCCCTGGGCAGGGCCCCCTTCCCCCAGCCCAGGCGGCTCCCAGCCCCGTCCAACCTGGCCTTGAACCCTTCCAGGGAGGGGGCAGCCACAGCTGCTCTGGGCACCCTGGGCCAGTGCCTCACCAACCTCACAGGGAAGAATTTCTTCTTTATATGCAATCTAAATCTTCCCTCTTTCACTTTAAAACCATTATCCCTTGTCCTGTCAGTACAGGCCTTGGTAAAAAGTCTCTCTCCATCCTTCTTACAGGCTCCCTTATTGAAAGTACTGGCAGGCCGCTATAAGGTCTCCTCAGAGCCTTCTCTTCTTCAGGCTGAACCCCCCCAACTCTCTCAGCCTGGCCTCACAGGGGAGCTGCTCCAGCCCCCCCAGCATCTTTTTGGCCTCCTCTGCACCCGCTCCAACAGGTCCGTGTCTTTCCTGTGCTGAGGACTCAGAGCTGGACCCAGCACCGCTGGGGGGTCTCACAAGAGCAGAGCGGGAGAATCACCTCCCTTGACCTGCTGGCCACGCTTCTCTTGATGTACCCCAGAAAATGGTTGGCTTTCTGGGTTGCAAGCACCCAATTTCATACTCTAATTAATATTTTTACTTTCTACTCTTATGTGCACCATGTATTTTGATTTTTTAAAAAAGGCATTGCAAAATTATTTTTTAAAATCCTCTATGAACAAAAACGTATAATATTTAAAGAGAACAGTTGTTAAAATACTGATAGCTATTACTAGTGGGAATAAATAAAAGGTCTTCAGAAAGAAAAAAAAAAAAAAATCCCCCTGGGATTAAATGCTTGTTAATCAATTTGATTTGTATTTTTAAAAATACTTGTGCCAGCCATCACATACAGATGCATCGCCAACTTGGAATAAAAAGTGAGTTAAATTCAAATGGATTTCTGTAATTAACAGCATAGAAAATCAATCATTCCAATACACATCATCTTCAATACTGTCCCAAAATGTGGAAATATTCCTAATAAATTTCCACAGTCTTCTCTTACTAACAGTTTTTAACTCATGAAACTGCAGTGCATAACTGAAAGTGGCCCAAAAGAGGAAAAAGTGTTGACACATGAAAACAAGTTTTCCATAATCTCATAAACAGACAAATGCCACGGCATTTAGAATTAAGAATAACCTGACATTTCTGAACTAAAATCAGATCACTGCTTGTTTTCCAGATGATGTGACTTCCCAGATTGCTTTTCCTGCCTGCTATATGCTGATCTCATGTACTGAAGCGCATCACTAAGTTCCTGAACAGATGAGATGTACTGTGTAGGGTAGAGTCTACATGCATTACTCAAAGTTAAAATCAACTTGAAAGGTTACAGTCAGGAAAACATGTATGTCTTAACAGGCATGAACTTCTTTTTTAAGCTTCTGTGCATCACAGAATAAAACTGAAAGTAAAGTTTGTAGCTAAAGTCTCACTCTGAATATCTTCAAATAACATTTATAGTTTGAAACTGGTAATTGTTCTTATGGGAAGATTTTATTTAGGTTGTTAAGTATAGTTTAAAAACTGCCTTGTAAGCCTCAAAGGCCTTCAATATTCCCCTGCCTAGTGATCGGCTGGCTGGGCCAACATTATCAGTTTCTGCAGATTTTCACATTTCTGCTGAAATAAGCAACGATTGTGTTCCTCTTGGATTGAAAGAAATCTCTTATAAATCTGCATCATAACTCTTTTGAATTTGCAAGTTCTCATGGATCTGCTGATGGTCATACTTTGGCTCAAAAGGAGTATCATGCATTAAATTATATTAAGGCGGCAAAATCTGGGGCTTTGAAACTTAATTTGCTCTGAATCACCAAAGTGAAAACCAGAAGCAGCTGCTCTAAGTGCTGCACTGGACAGTGCACAAGGAGAGTCTCAATTCATTTTGACCAGGGAAAGAAAATAGCCTTCTTTCTTTCTTTCTTTCCTTTTTTTGACGCTTTGGAGCAGCTTTCAGGCCACAAGCATACCAGCATTTGGGAATCCCAAAATCATCATTACATTTCTATCACACTATGTTTTATCAAATATGATGATTTTATTATAATAAAAGTATAGAATGAAATTTCTAAATGATCAGAACTAACTACAAAAATTTTCAGAAACATCTAGTAGTTTGTTTCAATTTCATATCTTTTACTGTCTATTTTTTTAAATTTAATCTGAAATGCAAGCAGACTGATTTTTATTGTATTTGCCACTTTTTCAGGGATCTTAAACCTACATATATTAACCTTTCTGCCTATGATTTACCCTTTTCTTAAAGCAGAATTACCATTTGTGATTTTTTCTATATCACATAAGATTTCAGATATCATAACATATTAAAACATCCAATAAATTTTTCTTTCTCTCCAACTGAAACATCATACATTGTTTTTCATGCAACTTTCTCTTTTTTCTGTTCAATATTCTTGCTGAAGCTTTTGGAGCTGAATTTTGAGATTAAGGCTATACTAAGACTAGCTGGTGTTTCTAACAGCCTTTGTCATTGAAGAGAACAGCTAAAGTATTCACCTCAGGGTAATCTGGAAAATGGAATTAAAGACCTACAAAACAGTTTTAAGGAACACAGATCAGCATAAATGTCAGTACTATGAATGGCCGAGTAAATAGATTGGGGCGAGAGCGATGAGGAAAGAGCAGGTACTTAATTATGGATTGTAATGAAACATTAAAATTCTTTCTGACGTGAAGAGTGATCCTGTTTGTTCGCTGTGGCTGATGAATGCCACCAATTTTGGTTCAGTTTCACTTTGCTCAAGGGCTTTGAGAAAATTTCAGCAACAAAACCCACAGCAATAATGTCATTATGGCCCCTTTCTATTTCCGAGTTGGAAAATCACTAGGGTTTATAATAAAATTCAGCAGAGAAAGAGGTAAGAAGGGTACTTCAGGTGACCTAGAGATGATCATTCAAGAAACAGGTTACTAAAAAACATTGTATTAACAGCATTTTCAGCACATGTGTTATTTAGATAAACTCACTTTTTTTAAGGCTTGTTTATAACCTCTAATTATTATCCAATTCATGTATTCAGCAGAAGAAATTATAAGCTAATTTTCTGACTTTATTTCTAAGTGTTTGTACTGAGAGGATCACATTAGTTCATTCAGCCACAGATTCACAATTAGGGAAGAAAATCTTTATTTCCTGGGTGAGTATATTAAAGGTTTTCAGGAAAAGAAAGTGAAATTATCCGAACTATTCTATTTTAAAAATATTAAAATAAATCAAGTAGAAAGCCATTCAACAATCTGTTGCCAGTTTAGAACTCAAGTTCCATATTTCTGCCCTATTTTCTGCATTACTTTCCCATTCATCCTTTGTCACATATATCTAGCATGCCTAAGAATATCTGAAATATCACATATACAAGGCAATTCTAAGCAAAAATATCAAGTCCTGGCACTGCCCAAGGTCTCGGTAATAAAATGACCTTTTTCATTCTTTGCGGTATTTCTAACTTCCTATTTTTTTTTTAATTCTCACCAGTGCGTACATGAGATTTTGACAGAGATGGTAAGTGCACTTTATAGGATTTATGAACTACTTTTAATGAATTTTTTGTAGAATTCAGTGCAAAGCCTAAGTAAGCAATACAGAAGTTTTAATCAAACGCATTATGAATTTTATACATTTGCAAAGCAGCTAGTTAGAGCATATTTTCATCCCTTAAGGATTTGCTTAATGATACTTAATTACTTTCTTTAAAAAAAAAAAAAAAAAAAAAGCAAAGCTTCTTCCTTTGAAATTTTCATTAATCTCAGTGTTTCTTTAGGGCTTTCTTACATCATCCTTATACTCTAGATTGTTCCATTTACTGAAAATCCAAAATCCAACAACAACATTCTTTCTTTTCAGTAAGTATATATGCTATTTTCAGCTTTGGAGGGAACACAAGTGAGAGTCAGGTCATAGGAATGAGGGAAACCAGTTGCAGGCTATATCCCATATAAAGCACTGTTAGGGTATACTCTCTATATGCCATCTGTAATCTCACATCTACTTTATGTTGGGTTCTTTACACTTAAACACATAAGATCTGAGCTAAGAGAGTTGGTCCCTCCTTAAAGATGACTCAGAATCCTTGGTGTTCACCCAAGCCTCAAAAAGGTACAGAGAACTGGAGGCTGTGGGATCCACCAGAGAGCTGGGAGTGCTCCGCAAGCTCAAAACCAGCAAGTTAAAACTACAGTGAATGCTTTTTGCCTTTTTTTTTTTTTTCCCCCCAAATATATTGTTTTAATATAACTATTTAAACTTTAATTTTGTATGCATACAATGGTAAATAACAATGCACCATAATCAATTGTTATTATGAAGAATGAGTTGCCCCTAATCTGTGTAATAGAACAATAATAGAACCACTCTCTTGCTAATTTATCAAGCACTTTGCCAAGGACACTACAGGGACACTAAAAGCACCAGTTTCACCGTGGTACTCTGCTCAGCTTATACACACTTGTCAGTATAAGAATATAATTTGTTGTGACTAACAGCTTTCATCTTCAGAAAATAAAAAAAAAAAAAAAAGAAAATCACTACACAGAAAAGTCTTTTCTACTGACCAATTTTTTCACTACCGTTAATGTATGAAAGCTCTAAGGTTTGCAGCTGTCCAGAGCTGGGCCCCAGCATAAGTTTCTCTCTGAGCCTCAATTCTTGACAGGCAAATCAAGAATGGAGGACTTGATTGCAACGCGACCCTGTATACATGTCAGAGCAGAAGCAACAGAAGTATACAGTCCACTGAAACCACACCTTGTCAATCAGGTTGTCAGATTACTTTGAAAATCTTTTTACTAACCAGCATCAAATTCTTTCAAAACTTCACTGAGATCATGTTTTCTCTCTTTGAACTCTTCAAGCAATAAAATCATATTGCCTGCCAGAAAGGCAAAAAGAAGTATAATTTTATACTGCTCATAGCATTGCAACATTTATGAACCAGTGCGCTTTAGTTAAAGCTGCAGCATTCAGCTTTTTCATGAAGCATGATGAGGTTTCCATAAATTGCAGCCCCGTCTTTCCTAGAGAAATATGAATAAAATCTATTTATGGAATATTCAGCAAGTAGATGCCGGGTGAAAATGCCACTTGTGTCTTCAAAGACTATATTAGCATGTTTCTGTATCCTGCATTCCATAGTCTTGTCCATAAGCCTTTTTTCTCCTCCGAATTTATATTTTTTTGCAGAATCAAACACTAATCATGTAAACTGAGCTGCTTACAGCCTCAGTAAATTTTTTGTACACGTACATAAACACACATGGGATAGAAACACTATAAACACAAACACATAAAACTGTGTCTAGAAATAGGAACAGCAACAAACACATTTTATAGAAAAATGTGAAAGCTGAGACAAAAAATACGAACCTCCTCAAATGAATACCAAGATGATTTGGGTAAAGGAACACAGAGCACTAAATCTTGCAAATACCTAATTTAATTCTCTTGGTCACTTTGATTTAGCTGATAGGAATAGAAATATGTGACGCAATGTGACAACCATAGGTAATACTAATACCAGTAATAATTGTTCACCCAGAATTCATTATTTGGTAAAAAACTATTTTTCCAAGGAGATTAAGCCTCCATTAGTCTCATGCTTTGTTTTTATTTGACATACACACAATAAATTATGCTCCTGGACAAGCTGGACATAAATAATTCAAAAATTATTTTTGCAGAAAAATATAAAATATAATCACTTGGGAGCCAAAAGCCTTCTTCCTACAACTTCATGCACTTGAATCTAGCTAACAGCTAAGAGGTTGAGTGTATGTTGGCTCAGAATAATAGTTAGCAGTGTGTTTAAGTCAGTGATCCAAGTACTGCTAATGCTGAAGCAAATGAACTACTGTCTTCAACGGAAAATCAAAATTTTTAAAATTGCCTGTTTTGACAAGGCCTGAGGCTGTTAAAATTTCATGTGTGTTTTCTCTCTTGAAAAAATATATATGAAATCTTCAGTTGATAGGATGTTCTAGCATAGGTTCTATTATTAAGCCATGTGAAGAGGCATTGGTAATTATTACCAATTTTATTTTAGTCATCAGTACAGAAAAGTAGCTGGAAGAAGTTCTTTTCAAGCAGTTGCTTCAGTCTTTCCAGACTGATGTCCTACAAATAAAATACAACCATCTTCCCAAAGAAAATGTGTGGGTTTTCAATACCTCGAAAGGTCAACCACTCTCACAAAATTAAGTTCTTAGAAGTTCTGGTGTTCTTTAGTGGAAAAAAAAAAATAGCACTAAATAATAATAGCATAATGAAGTTAGCTTGGCAACAAGCTTCCAGAAAAAAAAAAAAAAAAACAACTCTCTAAAAAAAAAGTTAGAAAAAAATCATTAAAATCTCCAAGATGGAGATGCTGGTAGGAGACATTCTCAAGGTGACCAAGAAAAATGTGAATTAAAATGGGCAAACAGCATCACTTTTCTGTAGTTGCCTGCATACCCTTACGTGCCTGTTGCAATTCTGTACACCTTCAGTACAAGACAAGAAAATTTTACAATGAGAGAGAGCAGAGTTAGGCAGGCCACTGCTGGCTCCCTTCTGTTGCACCGCATGATTTATTTAAATATATTAACAAACTCTATCTGTAATAGTACATATCTCAAAATTCAGGGACAAAAAGAAAAATACAAACATGTAAATGTACATACCACAACTTTTTGCAATGTGCTCACATAAATCAGGATTATTTTCACATAAATGTACTGATCAGTAAGATAAGCACTGAATACAAATACATGTTGATTTGCATTTGGGTTTGTTTTGGTGTAGTTTTTGAGAAAGAAAGATCATGTTACCACATTTCAAGCAAAGATGATGCCATATGCTTTACTAGATGAAATGACATGCTGAGAAGCTACATCACTAGTCAAAATTCTAAATACCTGTTCTTTTAAAAGAAAGATGACACAAGGAGAAAACATTTGTCTCTGAACAAGGTTTTCTGTGTTGATCTTGCACCTTGTGAACATCTTAGGTAAGGCAACAGATTCAAAGCTCCCATTCTAGTAATGTTATTTAACTTTCACACCTTGTTTTCCCTCTCCTCATCATTACCCTATGTCCTTCATCTCACCTTAAATTCTAAATATAAATAATCTAATTACTGAAGAAAAATCACAGTGCATGCAAGAGGCCTTTGCAGATATTTATAAGCAAGTTAACCAGAAGATCGAGTTGGGGTGGAAACACTGTCAAACCTGCTTCCAACTCATAGGTTGACCTTGGGAAGCTGCAAAACAATAACAATACACCTCACACCTGGTCTGACTTGACATTTCTTTTTAATATTAAGATTGGCCCTGCTCTGAGTGGGGTCTGGACCAGATGATGACACAGGTGCAGTCCAGCTACACTGTATTGATTCCATACTGTGCCGTTTATTGCTTTTGAAGTTCTTTAGAACTTTCAGATCTCACTCACAATACTCCTTTCAATAAAAACAAAACCAACTTACTCAAATAATCACAATAAACGTACAATAAAGGTGGAAGACAAACCCAGATGTTCTGAGACCTGGAACTTCAATCTTTTGTCATAAATGTATTTCTTCCTCCTCACTCCACTTCGCTTTAGTGCCTCAACCTTCAATCTAAATTTTGTATTCTGAAACTATGGGTTTGTGGTATTTAAGTGCATTTGCAAAGTTCTTCAAAAGTGAAATGTAACTAGTAGAAGTGATTTCATAATTTTAAAATATCTATTAAAATTTTAATACATTTTTTATTTGTTTTTATTCCTGTAAATACTTGTTCTGAAATATGCAGAAAGAGTGCTAAATGAAAGATGTTACAGTGCAGTCGCTACACAACAAATAGAAGAAACTAGAAGCAGTACAAATACTGAAAAAAGTGTTTCCATCTGTCATTCAAAAGCTTCATATACAAACATCTACACAGACCTCCACATCCTCCAAGATCATTATGTGGATATCAAATTTTACTCCAATTCTGTATTTCCAACTGTCTGGGACAAAGCAGAAACATCTGACTTTATTTCAGCTGCTAGTCTAACGGTAAGTTTTGAGATAAATCACCCTGTATGAATAATTGATACCACTTTCTCAGTTAGATTTGGGATTATTAAATCATTAATTATTTTCACTGATGATTACTCTGTTTTCCCTTCTTGTGTTTGGTCATACAAATCTGGAAAAAATGAAACCTCATCAGATAATTTGCAAAATCTGGTTAGAATTGACCAGCCAGTTCTTAAGAGTTTTGTATTTTAAAATATCTAGGTGATTAGGTGTACACATCAAAGGATATTCTGTGATGGGGTTTCACATGCACAGAATCAGCCTTGGATTATAAAGTACTCCAGCAGTGGAAGGTCTTAAAGTTGGTATGCTGAAGCCCAGAGAAAAGGGCATTGGTCATAAGACACAATTTTTAATGAGGATCACATAAAGAAGGGCTGGGATAGGGATGAAGGAGATTCCGCTTCCTTAGCAAACTACTTCCACTCTCTTGTGGGGAACAGAGGACCTGAGTCTGCAATTCTGAAAGAAATCAAGGCAATCTTCCTACCAGCCATTCAAACCACTAACACTGCAGAAAAAATCTGTTTATCACTAGGTTTGTCTTCAGTGAGACTGGTGTGTTAAATCAGCACAGGGAAGACTGGCAAGAGACAAAGCTGGAACAAATTAGGTAGTACAAGTGCACAACTGAGGAAATAATCTGTAGAAAGACTTGGCAGTGAGGGGAGAAAACTGTTTTCAGAGGGATCAACTCCTTAATTTGCTTACCCGGCAGCTACTCAAACACTAGTGCCAAAACCCTGGAGTATACAACCAGGAAGAGGGGAATGAACAAATACTCCCCCATAGCAGCCCTCATCTTAGGTCAATTAAAAGTACTCCTCAAACTACACTTGAGGAAGGAAAAGGAAAGCAGTGGGTTGCAGGATCAGGAAAACGCCAGGAATTTGGCATCCCTTCTGAAGTTCCTCTGAGCCTTGATATTGAACTGGGCTTGAAATAAACTGAGTATAGATTTGTGGATGCTCTATCTGCAATTAAAAACAAAACCACTTCCTAGAGGTGGTTTCTTGCAGTTCCAGGATCAGAAAGGTCTTTGAACAGAAATATTGCTGAAGAGGATGTTTGAAAGTCTTTATGTTCAGAAGGACATACGCCTAATGCCACCTCATTGTCCAGCCAGTGGCAGCTAAAGGGAGTAAGAAAAAAAAGATTTTCTAACCAGCCAAATGACAAGTGAAAGGACTACTCTGACGCACTGACGTGTAAATAAAGATACTGGAAGTAATTCAGCGTAGAAAAACATTTGCTTTGCTTATTAATCAGGAATATTTCCAGAAGCAAAATATAGTCCCATAGTTTTAGTTTAATTTCAAAACTGGTGTGAAAGTCACGCATTATTAAGCCCTGAATAGGAGACATTGTTCTGACCAATCATTTTCTAAGCTTTATTCACCATCATTCATTCCTAGTGCATTTTAAGCCAGTATCATGAGTCATTCACCGGTTAAACCAGGAGACTGCAAGACTGAGCTTCCCACTATATTACTGTCTTATTTTGTAGCCTGAGGCAAAGTAATGATCTTTTCTCAGCCTGTCTATATGTAATATGCACATTATGCTTCTCACAGGGATATGATTTGCTCACTGATGATAAGAAACATTTCAGTGTTCTCAGAAAAATAGCATCATAAATTCACAGGAGGTAAGCAACAGAGTGAAAACAACTGTCTTCTCATACTAGTGCAGTTGGACAATTTGAAAGTTACAACTAACTTTTTACCTAGAGACATATCATTCTTTGGTATCAAGCTCTCCAAGATTTGTGGGTTTTTAACAAAAAAAAAAAAAGCTTCCCAAGTCAGCTTCCAGCCTTATAAACATCCTGTTGGCCAGAAAAGTCTGAAGTTCATCCTGCCCTCAGAGAAAGATACCCATTTGACTGGTTCAGGACTTCTAATTTGAAGCCCGAAGGGATGAGATCTTTCACGTCATCCCACAAACCCTGAGAGAGAATGGGAATAGCAAGACTTGAACGCTGTCAGCTCAGGAGGACAGTACAAGCCAAGAAAAACGAAGGAGATGCTGGAGAGCACATTAGCACAAGCAGAGTTGGAAAGCTGACATGGGAGAAGGAGTTCAGGGAAGGAAGCAGATAAAATGGTTAAGATAGGATTTGCTTCTGTGGTTAAACAGACTTCCTCATTCATTTTATTAAAATGCCACTGGAGCCTTGGTCGGCAATTCAGTTGCAGGGGCTGATAATGATATGCTTCATCAGATATGCACAGTAAGGAAGAGGAGGTCTAGCAGTTCTGCAGAAGAATTTTGCAACATTTTCTTCTGGGAGCTAGTTAGAAACTTGAGCTATCAAAGAGGCTATCTGCTTACATAGTCATATTTCCAGCTTGCATTTCACTTTGTTCTTAGATGCAAAGCATGATGTCCAAATTAGACATCTTCATAAGCTTTGGCTCCCCCATATCATACGTACACTCTCCTTCCATGTTTTTAAAATTTAATTTGGATTATTCATTGTGCAGTTCCTAGACTCAGAGTTATTGGGTGAAAAGGAAAAATTATGCTTTCATCTTCAACATTTACTCCCTAGGAACAGATTGATTACTTTAGAAAGTTGCATGTACTGGTTGAAGTATTCCCTTCAGAAGTGTTGAGGAATGTTTTGGAAGGAATTTTTTTGGACTACTGTAATGCAATTTGGCAGAAACATGGTTTTCCCTGATGAAGTCTTGGCTTATTTATCTACATTTACGTTGAACATAACACAGAAAAATTCTGTGAATTAACAAAACAAATATATGTTTCTATGTAGTTACTTAGACCTCTGTACGGAACAAGCCTGTTGGTGTATTTATGCAGCAAAAAAATTATGTATGTGGGCAGGCAATAGTAACAGTACCTTTTATCACATCTTGTCTACATTTCTGGCATGTCAACAGCACACAAGTCAGAATCTTGAACAAAGAGGAGCATTTTACACTGAGACCTAGTCATTTAATTGACAGTAAGAACAACAAAGTTCATTTCCAGAAATGTTTTACCTTTAAGTATCCCAATTTAGATTTTGTTAACATAAATTGCACTGGATACCAAATGCTAAAATGCTACATAGAAACAGATGCAGTCAGACAAGTTTACCTATAGCTCTTAATTCCTTACAAATCTTGAATGGGACCCAACGACAAGCAGTAAACCACAGCAAAAATGTGTCTTAAGACTCTTTCAGAGATTCATGAGAGCTTTAAACAGACAATAAAACAAGTCAGTAGTTACACTTACCATCCACTAGCAGCAAGTCACTGGTTACACACAAAACACATCCACTTAACAAACAGGACTGGAATTACAAGTCAACCTAGCTTTGTATTACAGAGCCAGCATTAGCATCGACAAGACTTCCAGAATGAGCAAATTTAAAGGACAGAACAATTAAAATACTAGCCACCACCTGAAGGTTTATTTGCAAGAGTGTTCTCAACATTTCTACCACTAGACAGCTGCTGCTTCAGATAGAGCAAAACGTTAAGACCTAATTTTAATTTTGTTTAACTGGATCTACAGCATAGGCTCTCCATACACAAGAAACTGAAGTCACAGATTAGCTCAAGCAGATAAACTGAACTCTCCAGATACTGCTCTGTACCTGCCAGAAAAGTGCAGCTGAAATTATGAGATACCCCGATGTACAAACAGTTTTGCACAGGTCTCCACACATCTCTCAAAGCAACTCAATCTTTCTCTAATAACAACCCTTGGTATTTCAGTTGTTGCAAGGAGATTTAAACTGAGATTCCTAAACCAAAACTTCAGCTGTGTCAGTAATTGTTAATCCTTTTATATAGTAACCTGGAGCCAAATACATTTTGTGATGACAGATTGCAAATAAAAGGACTTGCAGGGCCCTCAAATGTGCCAGGGGCATTGCTACAAAATGCAGCATAGGTATATGAGGTCAGAACTAGGTCACATTTCCATATTTCATAAAATTTGCCAAGTTTCAAATTAGAGGCAATCACACAATCTCAAAACATGACAGTAAGAGGATAAAAATTCCACTTGGTTAACAAACAAATCAAGAAAAGAATATACAAGTCTCAGATACAGCAGAAAGGAGACCAGATAAAACCTCTCTTACAATAAACATTTTCAGAGAACAGTAATTACAGGCAAGTATTTTTGTCTTTGCTACAGATACAGCTCTGACATTTCCACTCTCTCACAGAAACTATGTATTTAAAGTGAAAATATGAAACCAGTAAAAGGCAACTGTCAATTGATGCATGTTTGTTGAATCTATGTCAATAAAGGCCAGCATGTGTACTTCGCAATTATTTTTAACCTATCTCTGCACATGGAAGAGATCAAGGGGAGAATTTAATAAAAACAAAGTGGTTTAGTAACTGACTTGCATTGAATTTTACAAATTTACAGCAAAGCTGAATGTCAATAGGTACCAAAATCTGCCAGTCTTCACGCCAATGCACAACCAAGCAGGAGCATTAGCCCATTAGACTCCCTAAGAGCTGCCTTTGTTTTCACTAACCAGAGCCACCAATGGTAAAAAAAGAAAAAACCCCTTTGTTTCCCCCAAGAATGCTTGGCTAATAAAGCAAATTAGGTAGTATTTGACAGCTAACTGTAAAAAACACAACTACAAAAAAAAAAAAAAAAAAAAAAAAAAGATGTCACAGTGATTGCAAAATTGCAACAAAGACACAACCACTACCATAATTAAAGCTGGCCTAAACCCAAATAAGAATTAAATAGTCTAAGAAAGCACAAGAGAATGCAGCACAAATAGCAAACCTACATGGGATTTCACAGGATTAGGGAGTATAAAAAGCATGAAGATTAACTATGGAAGTTGAGCAAAACTACAGTATACATCAGGATTTCTTTAATACCCCAGTAGCTAGAACAGCAAAATCATATGCATTTTCACACAAAATATCAACAATTGATTTAAACACTATTTTATCAGTCTGTGACCTAGAACTTACTTTTTGTTTTTTCCTCCACAAACACCATGACTACTTCTACAGGCAATGAAAGATAGAAACAAATAAAATTAACTTGCAGTTAAGATCATGGATCATGAGTTTCTGTAATATTTTTATCACATTCTCTGCTGATTCCTTCTGTATCTAGCAGTTATAGAAAGAAACAAAAAACATCCTCAATTCTTCCCTTTGAAAGAAATCTTTGTGCTACTATCAAAATCTCAGGAGTTTCCAGCTCTCCCCATGTTAAATCCACCACTGACGTTTATAAGGTTTCTTTTTCATTAAGTATGTATATATACATACCATGAAGTCAAGAACTCAGAATCAATCCCTCCATTCCACATACCATGTGCGTATCTCACATATGAGCAACAACCTCCCAAGTCAGCACTAAGCCCCAAGTAGTGCCCTTCTTTTTTCAAGTCATGCATATTCAAAGATAATAAATCAATAAAAAGAAAAACAATATCCCAGCACCAGAAGACCTGAAGCTATGAGGAACAGATACCAAGCCCTTTGGCTGACATCAGGACAGCTTTTGAGAGCCCTTTCTTACAACATTTTCTTCCACATGAAGATTGCTCACGCAGGTTTCTTCCTGCACAATTGAGCCTGCCTCCATCGATTGTCCCTGTTCCTCATGGCCTTCCTCAGACTTGTTCCAGTGTTTCATATGACAGGAAGCTAAATCGAGAGCTCATCACCTCTGCAGGGAGGAGGAGGAGAAGCTGGGCTCCCTCCTGCCCTCCTCTTCTGTCCACTCCTGGCTCCTCACCACTTGAGTCAGCTGCTCCTTTGCCCCAGCACCCACCTCCCCTGTCACAAGGCATACTGAATTAACCTCCTAACCTCACACACACACCTGACACCCCTCCCCGACCAGAAAAAAAAAAAAAAAAAAAAAAAGAGAAGCTGCTATTTCTTTTTATCTTTTTTTTTTTATGCCGTTTTAGTGAGTTGAATTGAGTCACTGTGCCATGAAGTGACACAGCCAGAAACGTATGAGTTTCTTCCACATAAGAGTGAGAGATGAGAGACAGTGGGACTAAGCAACATCTGGCAGTTTTGATAGGAACAAAACATTAATATCTTGTTTCTTCATAAAGCCATACCCTCCATTTCTCTGTCATTCCCTTCAGCCAATACCCATTTACTCATTCAATTACAAAAAAAAAAATAATTGTTGAATTGAGATCTCTTCGGTTTCTCCAATTCTTTTTTGACAATCCTTCAATTTTTGGTTTATTTATGTATGAGATCCTGAGGACAGGAGCTGCTTATTAATGTGTGCTTACTCTGTGCTGCTGTCTGGCACGATTCTAGCAGACAGAACAATGTAGCAGTTATAAGCACATGGACTAAATCAAATACTGCCTATAGAAAAAGCTTGGAAAAGATGGCATTAAAAACTCTTTTGTGTATGCAGAAAGAGTAGAATTAAAATAATATCTGGATATGCAGGAACCTGTTTTAAAAGGTATGTGATAATGGAATCCATGTGTCAGAAGATAACAACCTCCAGCAGCAAGACATAGAAGAAATTCTCAGAGGAAAAGTACAATTAATTTCATTATAACCTGAGAAGAAAGTGTACCTATCAGTGTATTACTTTACTCATAATTTTCCTATGCTACAGAACATTTGGTGAATAAAAAGGGTTACATAGTAGCTTATTATTATTAAAATATGATGACAGTGCCTGTGTCTCTCCAAGCAGCACAAAACTCCAGACTCATATCCTCTGTAAAATCTTTTCATTTTTATAAGCCATCTGTCAACAGGCCATTTCTTCTCTGCCTTTCCTTTGATCACACAGTCCTAATTTTCTCAATGTGGCAATTAATCTCTTTTCACCCTGATTTTTATATAAAGATATTAGAAAATCCTCTGAAGCCTCCACACTGTACACTCAGATAATATATGCAGCCTTGTATTCCTATAATTATCCCTTTTTCCCCTGCTTTCTCCCTTCTCCCTTTTACATATCATCTATCATATCCTGTTTCAATAGGACCACATGATCTTTTTGTGCTTGCTGAGTACCTATCCAGTGTGCTACGAGCTGTCCTGTAGCAGATATAATCACCATCACCCACAATTCCGTTCCTCAAATTACCAATAGAAATCTCCAGACTCTTTTTTCTTTGGCAAACTACACGTTGACACTATGTCTTCCGTTCATGCATTACACTGTTGAGAAAATGAATGGTGTAGGTATCAGGTAGAATAGCATGTACTTAAAATTCTTCGCTATTTCAGCAGATTGCCTTTTGCTTGCATGAGGTCTTAGCCCCTTTAATAAAAAAACTTTCCTAGAATGAATCTTCTGACAAATAGGTATTGAGATAGTCTTTGGGAAAATAAAATCATTCACTTAAGGAGAAGTAGAACATTTAATGTGATTGGATACATCAGCCTTGCCCGAGTATTCATTTCATGCACAAAATCCTTTTGATGCTTTATACCTTTAGTGTCACAATAAAGAAATCTTCTTATTACTGAAGAACGATAAGAGAGTAAACAGCAGCTGTGTGATAGCACTGATGTAGCAGAACATATCCCCATGAGGATTCTTGACCTTTCAGCCTCACTTTTCAATGCTGCAGCTAAAAATATCTTTTCTCCACTGACAAACATTACAGCTACATGCTGCAGAATAGCAATGAGGAGCTTTATGCTCTAATGGCTTTACTATAAATAGAATCTCTTCAAGGCTAAAAGCTCTTCATTAAAAGAATTAGTGACTACAACACACAACGGGAACAACCAATACCAAACCTCAGGCTTTGTAGCACAAAGATTTTAAATTTATAAGATTTAAGATTTCCAAAGTAACTGAGTAATTTGGTGAGTAAAGTAGAATGAAAAAGAACTCCCTCTTCCCCATGCAACATTTTGGAGAGCTGTCTTTGATATAAAATTAATAGTTTGAGGAATCAGCTTCCTAGTATTCTCATTTTCTCCAGTTCAATGCCAAATTGACTGTATAATGCAATGTCAAAATGAAGTACAAAGTCACAACAAAACTGATGTCAGTACTTGAGCAAAATAAATGATCAGTTATCTGCTAGAGCAGAAAAATTTTCTTTCCTGCCTGGTTTAAGATAGGGACACAAATTCTCACAAGGCTAGGCTGCAGCTCTGCAGTGCTCAGCTATATTGCGGTAAGAGTCACTCTCAGTAACTGAAGTAGGAGGGTGACAAAGGCAGGCACAAAGAGGAGACAAGCAGACTGGGAATCCTACTCACCATTTCAGGATAAACACTTAATAAAGCCAGTGTTTGGAGGTTACTTTGAGATACATTGGCAAATATACCATTAGACTGATGTCTCACAATTACTGTGCCACAGGAAAAAGACTGGAGACAAGATGTAAATTAAAGCAGAAATAGGGCACATTTTTTAAGTGATGAGTTATCCTAAGATAACAGCAGTGAAAGAGTGACTAGGAAGTCAGAAGATTTGAGGAAGAAGATAAATACTACCTGCCAAACATGAGATAAATTGGCCATCTACAAATATTAGAAATAACAAGGTTATTGAGCACCCTGTCAACAAAAATGTGTCTGGAGCACTGAAAGATTTTTAAACTTCACTGATAAAAATTGTGCTGTATGTGCATTCAATCAATGAAATGCAATTCCCTCCAAGACTAATCATATTTGAAGACACACAGTAACCCTGTGTATCCACTGTGAAAGGAAACTATTTCATTCTCATACACAGTTTACTTGCTCCCATCTTAGCCTGGACTACCAAGCCACCTTTCAATGAACCATGACTACATTTAGCAGTGCTTACAACTAGCATTATAAATGCGCTAGTACGTATTCTAAGCACTGGTCAGCCCTGGGCCCATATAAGCAAGACTTCAGCCTCTAACAGAAGGGTGTTTCTTGAAGCAATATGAATATGTTATTCCAAAACGCCCCAGAACACACCACCAAAAGACAAAGCGATCAGAAAATATGTACTGAAAAACTAGAGGGTATATCAAGCCTTCAAATCTCTGAGGTGGATAAAGAAAGGATCATCTGTCTATGGATCCATTCTATGTTTTTAATTGACAAAACAGTGCACCAATTGCACATCAATGAGTTCCACTCATGGTCCTTTGACATTTTCTGTGGTTCTGCAGAATGTTTTTGCTTCAGCACTTTTAACTTATTTGAATTAAAGCAGATGTGGCAAGGCAATTCAATTTTTTATTTTTTTATTTTAATAAAAGGCATAATTTTGATTAGTTGGAACTAATAGCACATTTAACTATATTATGGGGTTTCCTCTTTTATATTTGTTTATTGTTAGAGAACAGAAAATTCATCAAACACAAACAAAATTTAAATTACAAAAATAACTAAGGATGGCTTTTTCCCCTCTGACATTTAGACAAATGGCAAATTTTGATTCCCTGCAAAAATTGTTAATATGCAGAACTACATACTTTTTTCATTTTAAATTAGAGGATTTGCTACTAACATGCCATATGCTGTGTGATATGTTTAACAGAATGCTACACTTCTAATTGCATACCAATCAAGGGCTCATATATTCCAACAATTAGCAGGGTAAAGTATAAATCTCCTAGTGTTGCTGGTGCTTTCAGGCATCCAACAGAGCCTACAATATTTTAATCCACACATCTTCAAACTCACAAACGTGATTTGGCTTCAGTAAGAGACCTCCACAAACAGGACACCAAAAAGGAGAAAATGGGGAGAGAAGAGAATGAAAGAAGCATTTCTACTGGCAGCACCATCCTTCTAGCATGCCAAGATTTCCCATAAAAGTTCTAAGATATCAAACTCCAGAAATGGGGTAGAAATCTCAGGTGGGATTTTATGGGGTGAACTGAGGTTTGGGTTTTTTGGGCGGGGTTGTGGTAATTAATGTATATCCACTTATAATGCCTCGACCTTCAATAATTACATTTCTCTGCCAACAGAAGTTTAAAGGAAAAAATATGCAGTTGTTTCTGACATCTTAAGGATCCTATAGAATGACCTTATTTGAACATTTGAAAGTCACCCAGTTTAATAGGTAAGACCAAGAAACTAAATATTCAATATTCTTGCCGATTATAGCTACTTTCAATGGGGTATGGGAATGGAAAAATCAAGAAACAGCTCCATAGGTAGACCTCAGTAACTTCCACTTTCTTAGGCAGTAGAATGTATCCAATCCTGATCTTCACCATGCAGCTTTAGAAAGTTTCAAAGATATTTTATGCTGACATTAGCTTGCTTTTTATGTGTATCTATTAACTTACTTGCTGATATTAAAATTTCACTAACAAGTGATGAGTCTTCCCGTCATATCATTTATTATTTATGATGAATCAGGAGTGAGCTATTTAATGAATAGTAAAATGACTTGGATTCATTTTAATCCCTGTTTTGAAATAGAAAGAATCCCAAATGACTTTTCACCTAGACACTATTACATATGAGTAAAGTTTTACTGAGCAAAATATTTACTTGTGTTTATTTCAGTGTTTGCAAAGTTTAGTAAATTCACTTTGCCATCAGAATATGAAGTAATGACAATTCAAGACTGTCTAATCCCTGCTTATAGTTTTAATTTGCTATTAATTGCCAGACACTGTGTATTCAATTTCTAGTGAAATGCTCAGGGCAATTCCACTTTAGCACTGCAAACACCTGAACCTGCACTTACATCTCTTATTTCTTCAGTGTTATCTCAGAGCTCAGAAAAGCCCTTCATATAGCCTCCTCTCTAGATTTTGACGTCACGAAAGGCATAGGAATCATCACTACAGTAATTCAGTTTAAAGCTTCTTCCCAGAGGTAGTTCAAAGACTTTATTACCGCAAGTTTGTGTATAAATAATACTATCCAACAGTACTACCCAACGATATCCAGAAGACTAGCATACTCAGAATATGCATGTTGCTAGTGTGAAATTTTATGAAAAACTAAAATAAAAATCAAGGGTCACATTTGGAACCTGTGCAACTGAGAAATGTCCACAATCGTGGATACAATGAATACAATAAGTTTCTAATTAGAAGATTGAAGTATAACTTGAGATAACTGAAGACACAGTCAACCTGCTTCAAAAATCCAACAGAGCAATGTTTTAGTCAGTATCTACAGACAACAAAATCTGAATAAAATGTAGTTCCTGGCCTAAATGAAATCTCTGCTTTTCTGTAATGCCTTCATATCTAAATTTAGACATGTAACAATTTTCTGATGAGTTCATACCATCGAAGTATCCAAATTAATCTGACTAAAAGTTTGCTGATTATTATGGCATGCTGTATGGGAAACGGATAGCTCCAGAGACTGAAACTCCAGGTGAAAGATAGAGGTAAACGTCATCTGTGGTGTTTTACATAAATTAGGTAACACTACTGAATTATTACCAAGTTGCCAGCACCAATGAAATACAAAAGATACTTTAAAGGCGAACAAGAAGGATTAAGAGTCATGTTATACAGTATGTCAGAGTTGTTCTTAACCTTACAGAATACATTGCCTAAGAAACAATTTATTACAAGAACAGAAGGAAACCTGTGAAGGTTAGTTCTGCATGATGATCAAGTAGTTGGATTTTTTCACTCTAAAAATAAGAGACAAATTTCATTGTCTGCCACCATGAATTCTGAAGAACAGCTTCCAGATTATCATCACCAGCCTCTATTACAAACTGCCTCCTCTATCAGGCATGTATCGCTGCATGTCACAGTCCTACTTTGCCACTGCTCATTTTTACTTGATTGAACTATACACAGCTTTCTGTATGGACAACCTGTACCAAAACTATGCACTGTGACAGCTAAAAAGACAAAACAATTTTTCACAACCAAACAATCCCGTATTGTCTCATTTTCATTCCTTGCCTTGCATCATTCTAGCATAATTTTTACCTTTGTGTAATATGTATTGCTTTTGCAGAGGTTTCTGAGTATTACTGGTTCCACGGAACTGCATGGGCTGCACTACAACCTCCCAGGAGACAATAACTGAAAGACAATATCCAGACATTGAAGTAACAATTTGTGATGGGTTGACGCTGGTCAGCTGCCAGGTGCCCACCCAGCTGCTCACTCACTCCCCCTCCACAACTGGGTAAGGGAAGAAAAAAGGATGAAAAAGCTCATGGGTCAAGATAAAGACAAGGAGATAGCTTACCAGTCACTGTCACAGGAAAAACAGACTTGACTTGGGGAAAATTAAATTTATTGACAATAGATTTAGATGGTAAGAAACTAGGTCAAAAACTAAAATACCTCCAGGCCCTGCTTCACCCTTCACCCCTCCCGACTCCTCTGCCCCGCGGGGCGCAGGGGCCGGGGGTCGCGGCCAGCCCATCCCAGCCCCTCTGGGCCGCTCCTCCCTCCCCCCCCGGCTCCCTGCTCCAGCGCGGGCCCTTCCCCGGGCCGCAGTCCTTCAGGGACAACCTGCTCCCGCCTGGGCTCTCCACGGCCGCAGCTCCTGCAGGAAATATCCCCCCGCTGCGCTGTGGCGTGGGGCCCTCCCCGGGCTGCAGGGTGGGTCTCTGCTCCAGCGGGGTCTCTCCAGGGCTGCAGGGGATCCCTGCTCCGGGCCTGCAGCCCCTCCTGCCCTCCTCCTCCTCCGGCCTCGGGGTCCCTCTGCTGCTGCTCCCTCCTTGGCTTCTTCCTCCTCCTCTGCCTGGGCCGCCTTTGGCCCTTGCTGAAACCTGTTTTCCCCCCGGCGCCCCCAGCTTGGCTGAGGGGCTCAGCTGTGTCCTGCGCTGGGGCCGTTGGAGCCGCCTGGGACCGGCTGGGACCGGCTGTGTCCGGCCCGGGGCAGCCCCAGACTCTCCCCACAGAGGCAACACCTGGGCATGTACACCCCATACATTTTGATCTCCAAGATATTGTGCATATATGGCAAAAAAACGTAACTATTGTGTAACGAAAACTAACCTAAATCTGAAATGCATCTGTATAACTGGGTTTCTTAACAATTACTGAATTTTCAGCTAGCAACACCAAAGGATACCACAAGAAACACATCTTTGATTCTACATTCAGAAGGACAGTACAAGTCACCTGGATAGACAAATGTCACTTTGTCACTCAGAATACAAGCACAGATAATAGGAAAAAAAACCTGTTATATATTTGACTATTTAGAGATCGAGCTGCAGGCATCAATCCAGTTCTTACCAGACAGCTGCCCAGGTGCAGGGTTTACAGACACAAATGGACAGTTTTCTCAGCATCAGGGCAAATGACAGCAGGAAGGAGCCTTTTCTTCAGAAAATATCTTCTATAGCAATATCAGCAGCACAGCTAGGGGAATGTCACAGACCTGGCGAATATGACAACATTCCAGCTGTTCAGAGAAATGACTCCCAAAGTCATGTGGAGCACCTTCCTTACTGTTTACTAAGAAATACTTTAAGTGATGAAAAAAACGTAATAACATAGGAATTTCACATCAACAGACAAACTGTACTCCATTTGAAGTATTATAAATCCTTCTTCACAATATGACATTAATCTCTGACAGAAATAAGACCCGGTACTGCTTTACTACACTATTCATCATGGTGTTGAGTATCTGAAACTTAAAAATTAATCAAAATTTACTTCTGAAAGTTTTGGTGATTTAATATTTTGTATTTTCTCAGAGTGATTACATTATTATCCATCTTAAACATTGAAGATCTGCCAGATATATGCTAGAGAGACAGCAGCAACTTGCTAAACACCATGTTGTAGCCAGATAGCAACAAAATTCACACTGGTTTTCATACATAAAGTTTTGACATAAGCCAGAAGGTTTAATAAGCTGGATTTACTGCATCTTTGCCTGTTTCAAACTAATGGTTGTGAGAAAGGCAATGTTGGTTTGAATAGTGTACATCATGTTCTGTGAAATACTAAATATTCACTATAATTTTGGTGAATACTATAGATATTTAGTAAGATATTTATTAAAGATAGATAGTCTTGAAAATGAAAGCACAGATTTACATTATTAAAGTAGAGATCATTGAGGATCCATGTCAGGAAAAATGCTACTGAAGCTTGTCATCCAGATCTAAGAAAACAAAAAACACACTTTACAACACACATAGACAATGGCTACTGATATAATTGTGGGGTTGGCAATAAAAAAAAACCCCTATGCTATCAAGGAGACTAGGAGAGGTAGTCCTAACTGCTGTCTTGAAATGCACAAAAGAAACAGGAACAGTAAAAACAGGCAAACATCAGAAACAGAGAAAAGATAGTTAGACTAAAAAACAATATTGACATGAGAACAAAAGGGCTGGAAATGAGTCACAAATAAATTTAATCTTGAAATTCCTATTCGCAGCAAGGTTCTCAGATGGAGCTCAAGAAGTTTACAAAACACTCTCCAAACAAAATTATATTGAGACACCTTTTGCAATCTACTTCTGAATTAAATAACATAAAGATGTATATTTCATGTTATGAGATTAATTTAAAACAATATACAGACAATATAAATCACTATCCATTAAGTACTCATAAACAGGAATAATTCCCTTCAAATAGAGCCTGTTTAACAAAAATAGTTCATAAATAGCAAATAGTGAGCACACTGCTGATTAATACCTTCATTAGGAACAGATGTTCAGAAACTCACTGGTTGCTCCAACAAGTTATACAAAATTGTAGTCGCTAGGAAACCAGAAGAGGTCATTTTGCCTCTTTAACAGGCAAAGTTCAGGATGTTCACTCCAACTGACAGCTGTTCACTGATCTTATTTTCATCTCAAAACCTAGATTACATTTCTCACTCATTTTTCATCTTCTCTTTTCACTACCAGTATTTGGCCATTTCATTAGTGAGATAAAGATGCACGTTTTCTTTCTGGAAGTGAAACATATATGGGTAAAACTGTGATAGTAAAGCAAGTGGTGATGCAGATATTGGGAGTTAAATGCCATGAAGAAGCCCACTAGCCAGGACACTGTGGACACCTGTCCCCATGGGGTCAGCTCCTGTTTTAGGGAGTTTATACGAGGGCCTAAATTTCTGGGCAGAATGAAGGAGCTACAAATATATCTAATTTCAAACAAGGGATCTGAATCCAAGTTGTCTAACATATAGTTGTAAAGTCATGCTTTACCCAGTCTACCAGTCTGAGCTATGAGTAAGACAAAGCCCAAGCCAAGAAGCCCTGCCAGATCTAAGCTGCTGACCCCCACACTCAGCAGTGCTCCAGCTGGAGTGTGGAGCCTGTGTGCAGCATAAAATCAACTCTGAGACTTCATGTCCCACTAAAACAAATTTACTAAATGCTTCCGCAGCTGGAAGCACTGTTGGAAGACTTCCAACCGGAACCATTCAGGGCTGGTGGCCCTCAGTTTCTGAAGTTTTCCATTTATGGTCTCCAACACTCTTAATGCCTGGGGTTTTTTTTGGCTTGAACAACCCAACCCCATCATTCACTCAGATAACTGACAATTGACTGTTTATCGAAGCACAGAAATGTAATTATCCCTTAACACTTCTTTTAATTATTGAGGATTGCTGCTGCTGCTGCCTTTTTTTCCTTCCTGAAGTTTTCACATGAGGTAGCCAATTATTTCTCTCTGTGTAATTCTAGACACTGCTTAGACATTTTAGCCTTTCTATATACTACTAACATTTTTAATTAAGATTCTTCTTTATTTCATCTCCTGTGTCTGGCCTTGATAGAATAGTTCTGTAGCAGCTCTGTACATGTCTGATATTATTGAGCCACAACTTTATATGATACTGTACAAAATGTAATGAGTAACAGAAAACAACTCAAGTATCTTTTGATGAAAACTCTTTTGTAAAAAGCAATATTATAGAACACATTTGTTCGACTCCTCTTATAATCTAAGATGTAAAAAAAAAAAAAGATAGACCTTCTCCTTCTGTAACTTTTTCTAATGTATCCATAGGTAAACAGAAATGTTGTTAGTGAGCCTTAATTTTTGCTTAACAAGGAAACAGATACTAAAGTAGAAAGTCTAAGTTCGCTACTGAGTGTACAGTATCCATAAGCACACAGAATCACAGCTCAGGAAAGATTTTCTGTTTGACTGGCTTCCTTTGTAGAATCAAATCAATTAATGATTCAAACCAATCAAATGAAATTAACTTCTTTCTGGCCTAAAACTGTACAACATTTCTTTTTAAAAAAAAAAAAAAAAAAAAATTAATACCAAGGGCTGCGATACAAATAAAAACAAATGTAAAATCAAGTTCTGACATTGTTTTACCACAGAGACAATGGGGAGAAGGAATAGGCTAAGAAAAAAATCACCAAATGGACCAAAAAATCTCTTATGATAAAAAATAAGACAATTAGCTGCCAATTTTGAGAGAGACAGACTAAAAAGGAGAAAAGGAGAGAACATGAAAGAAAGAACACTTCAGTCAAAGCTTATGTTTCCTCATACAAATCTGTCTGTTCTGGTCTGTGCTCTTACTGTTGAGGTTTTGACAGTTGGAAGCTATTAATTTCAGTATTATAAGGCTTATTGAGGTGGATTTATGTTCTTTACAGTCGTTAATTCACTTCTGCTTCCTTGATGAAATAAAGGACTACATCAGAATGAAGACTGAAAATTAAACCAAATTCCCTCCCCTCAAAATGTCTGTTTGCTGGAGAACTTCTACTGATGATAGGTCACGCTGGCCTTAACCGATGAGCGAAGACATATGGGGGTGGTGGGAGATCATCTGCAAATACTTGGAAAATTTTGATTTTAGTAAAAGATGAAAATAAAAGGAAAACTTTCCATTTAACTTGATTAAATACAAACTTTAAACAATAACAGAGTACATTTGCACTTCTACTAAGAAGATGTAATGGTCCAGTCAAATAACACACTTCATTAGTAAAAGAGAGGCTGATCCAAAGTAAATGTAATGAGTGAAAACACTGCGTTCATTTACAACATTCATGGCATTCAGTTCCAAGCATGTGAATTATTTTTTCAAGTGAAATAAAACAAAAGCAAAAAATGTCAGAAGCCAGATACAGAAAGCTCAGTATATGCATTCTGGAATAAGGCCTCCCTTCTTGCTTACTGCCCAAAACCAATTACATGTTGAACCTGTCCTACACAGGCTATTCAGAATATTCCTCCATTACAGTTAGCATATTTTCCCTTTCTCATTTTCTACACACTTAACTGTACAATTCATTTAATTGCCGGGCAATTAAATCCTGCCTGTTCAAAGCATCCTTCTTGCCTCTCTTGTTAATACATACATCTTCTGATCTTTTTTCTCTTTTTTCTGTTTTCAATTGTCCACAAGCTGAATCATATTTTTCTAAGCTTTCATTCAAATGCTATCTTCTGTGTCCATCAGAGTAATAGAAATCTACTTCTCTGTAGATTCAGTGATACTTTTCACCAACTGCTTTACATGACAGCTTTTTTGTCTTTTCAGTCTTGTTCCTTATAATTATCTTCAGAGCTCTTTTTGAAAGTGTAACCCATTTTCATAATTATTTCGATAGCTTTTCATTTTTTAATTTGGATGTTCAATTAATCTATTATTCAATTTACTTCTAACAATACCTAGAAAATTAAGTACCTTCCATAACTGTGTAACAATTTATCATCATTACGGTGTTCCTCAATCACCTGTTATGGCTTAACTGAAATGTTGTAAGCAATATTCCTACAATGAAGTAAACTATGCATAGTTATTTGTGGGGTTTTTTTGTCTTAAAAATACACTGGTTTTGTAAATGAAATCTTGAAAACAAAGTCACTCATTCAGCATAACAAAATGTATTAGGCACATGTGCCTGAATCAAGCTTGAATGAGTTAATTTTCCTGCTACCACAATGTCCTATTTCTCCTTTTCATACCTGATTAAACACCATTAGTTGATACTTTCCTCTCCACCACTATTCCTGCTGTAACATTGTGTTGAAAACCTTAATGGTCTTTTAAAAATCTAGACTGTATTTATTAACAGACAGTTTCTATTCAGTATGCTCTTATGCCAAAAGTTGCCCTACTTAGCAATTTTTTTCCACTCTTGAGACCCAGTCCTCTGATAGATTCCTGGACATCAGTCAGTTCTTGATTTTGCTAAATTAAAGAAATGTGTCTCAGAGACATACTGCACCTCAAACCAGGCAAGAGTGTATTAGATGTCTAAGTAGTGAACACAGAACATACCTGCCAGATGTACTCAACTTTTGGAAATTGTTCTAATTTTATTTAGCGTAGTATCACCATAGCATAAACCCAACAAGAAGTCTTCATTCCTTGATCACCTCCAAAACGTTACTTTTTCCTATTCTGGTGTGATTTGAGCTTTTCTACAAGAAGTTTCCCATGGGAGTTTCATGTGAGTCTTGGACAAACATCACATACACCTTTCTTCATACACTGGTAGCTCAGAGTAACAATTAACCAAAACCTTTCCAGTCACTTCAGAAAGCTGAAGTTCTAGCAGATTTCTGTGACAGACTTCTGTCTCAGAAAAGATAACCTTCTTTTCTGGTTGACATTTCATCCATTTAATTTATGGTACTTTGGTTTTTGAGTTTATGGAAAAATTGTAAGAAATACAGAGAGAGACTTTTGACCAAGACCTGTAATGACAGGACAAAGGACAGTGGCTTCAAACTGAAAGATGGTCGGTTTAGATTGGACACAAAGAAGAGTTTCTTTACAATGAGGGCGGTGAGACACTGGAACAGGTTGCCCAGAAAAGTTGTGGATGCTCTGTCATTGAAGTATTCAAGGTAAGGTTGGATGGGGCTTTGAGCAACCTAATCTAGTGTCCTAGATGTCCCTGCCCATGGCAGGGGTTTGGATAGGTGATCTTTGAAGGTCCTTTCTGACTCAAACCATCCTATGATTCTGTGTAGTAGTCTGATCTCTTTTTGGAGAGGTGGTGGAGCTTATCTTTGAGCTACCAATATATTTCATTAATTTATTCCTCCTCCTCACATCTGCTTTATTTTTTTTTTTTTTTTAACCAAAAAATCATGAATTATTCACATTGGTGAAATTGGTCCTAGACCAATACTTGGACAACTTCATTAGTATTTATTACCCCATTTTCCTTCCTTCCTCATCTTACTGCTTTCTTAGAAGCTGGATCTGCAGCTTCAGCTACCAGTTCTTTTAGAAATCTGGTATGAAGTAACCACTGGCACTCCACCCAACCTGTCTCAAGCTGTCTGTCTTTACATAAGAGGTTTTGTTCATTTATTTTCACTCTAGAGTGCTCTCTTTATTCTTAGCATAATTTCTTTGAGAATACTACTGGTCTGGTTATGTCTGAAACCCTTTCTCTGCAAGATTTTCCTTTCAGTTAAGAGTAACCAAGGCTTCAGTAGGAATTAGAAACAACAGCTGATTCAGAACATCACACAATAGCATATTTTGACATGCAAGAAAATTATTCGTGTGCCAGATGCCCTAGTTTTATCACGTTAGTCCGTTTTTTCAATGTACTACCCCAGTCCCTTAACACTTCCCAGTAACTAAAGCATGTTTCTTGTTTGACATTGCCAAAATATCCCCCAAAACAGCCCGCACACAAGCTGTTAAGATATGAAAGTGTTCCCACCTCTCTTGCATCTTAAAAATAAAAATGAAAAACCTGAAGATTTTTCTAAATGGATGAGAAAGGTTGGTTACCTAGTAAAATCCATTTACCACCAGATTGTTTCTCAGTTTTGGTCTTCCTATGAATCAGACTGTGATTTTCTACCTTATAGAGAGCTTACTCCTGCGATTTTCTGGCTAACACTCTTGGTTTCATCTCTCTAATGATGATAATGGCCAGACTAGCACAATTCTAAAATAGAAATAATTAAAGAATATTTTAGTTTGATGAATGAACAGAATAACATTCATAATTTTTTTAAGGGCAGACCTTCATATACCCTGCTGATCTTTCATATTTCCAAGCTTGTATCTATATAACCTACATGCTCCCATGGAGGTCCTATGAGGGGTTTGTTTATTAAAAGAGAGAGTAAAACTACTTCCTTACAGTTCCCCATTAAAACTAGTCTTTGAACAAACTTCCAAGACAGCCTTGGAATTTCAAATATGGGGGAAAAGAAATATTGTAGGACTGCCCTAACTAAAGCAAAACTGTTAACAATTATCATGTCTGCAGAAATCTGACTCTTTTTGACTAGGTCCTTGGAGGCAACAAGCTGTCAGGATGTCAAGACAGCATTCAAAACACAGCCATAGAGATGTATCATTTCATCATCTACTCATGGACAGATACTTTAAAATATATTCTTCTGCATTCAGGATGCAGTGATTTGACACTGCTGCAATCCCTAAGAGTTAATCACATAAATTGTGGAAAGAAATGTTTAATTATGGTCTAAGGTCAGACTGGAAAATGCAAAATAAAATGGGTGAGTAGTTCCAGTAATTAATTTTAAGATCCATGAAATATATAAACTGTTAAAATTGATTATGATTTGGTGCTCTCTAAAACATACAATGAATTATTAAGATAATTTATTTTATAAGTAATGCTTCCATAAAATGTTCTGTGAAACTTAGCCAGACAGAACTTCCAAACAAGCTGTCATGAGCTACATGTTCATAAAAATTTCAAAATACTTTTAAATCCACCTCTCCCATTGACTTCAACTACCCATGAGAGACAATTTAAAACCACCCTTCACTTTTGCATTTTTTGAGTTTTCTCAAAGTATTGTGAGTCCACCTGCATAACGTGTAGCCTTCTCTACCTGTAAATAAATAATTAAGACTTTGGTTACTAACCGTCACTTTTCGCAATTATGGTCTGGACAGCATTCAGTAGCAGTGTTGTTAGTTTTCCATTAGTCACATACTAGAAAATGAAATGCACTGCATTATAAAAAGGTATCCGTGATGAATTTAAACATTATAAACTGTCTTGAAATGTATATATGTTACAAAGAGAGAAGTGAAGAATTAATGAAACGAGTGAATGAAATAGAAGAATGAATGAAAGCAACGTGCTATTTCTGGACTTTTCCCACCGTGAAGCTTGACAAATGTATGTTTCTTAGAATTACTGCAAATGCCATCTTTAGAGTTCATGTATAACCACTGATTTTCAGTTATTCAGTTAGTTTCTATAGAGAAATAAAAGTATTTGCCCAATATATTAAACCATTTAGCACTTTTAGTCTAGAGTTCTGAATTCCTAAATCAAAATTCTCTAATAAATCTTCAGTCTTATACGTATGTAGATCATCAGGAAAAGACGTCTTTACCTTGTGGTTCCAGGCAGTGAAGGAAGTTAAGTTTATTTAGCTTTATGCAGGAGAATTCAAAATGAGTTTCTGTTGTGAAATTTGTGTACAGCATAAAAAGTGTTGGGAACCTCTTCCTTAAGAGGTACTTCTCATTTGAATGTAGGAATATCGTGAGTCCGGCCTATTCCAGCTTCAATCAACAGTCTATTTCAATTTCAGTCTATTTCAGGTTCAATAACAACAATTTGTGCATAGCATTTGTACCTATGATAATTTTGCTATGAAATGCAGAAAAATACTGTCACACTATAAATGTTCAGTCTCAGAATTTTGCTTGCTTGCAAAACTTAGCAAGGTAAATCAAATAAAGATTGAAAAAATATCGCACAGCCAGCAACTACAAATGTCTCCATCTGATTATTTTCAAATCTAACCACGGAACTTGCATTACATATGCCGTTGAAGAGTCTTGCTTCTCCTCATTAAACTTTGCAGGCTATGTTTCCTTGATTTGATGATATTAATATATTCACCTTAAAACCACATCTATTCCTACATTTGGTTTGTTGCCCAGCAGTAAAAAGAAAATATGTCATAAATTTTAGAGAACATTGAACTTGGTGCTGTTGAGCAAGATTATGTTTTTAAATTACATGTGATTTACTAACCTGCCTAACAGACAACTTCATTTTACAGAGATGACCTAAATCTTTAAATCAATTTTAACAACATATTAAGAACTCTCACTCTAGCCGTCGACATACTTTCTTTTTTATGATTCCTCATGTTTTAAATATTTCTCCCTTCCCCAGACACTTAATTAATTACATGAAATCACAACCAACAGTGTTCACTAAGAGCCATTTTTTCCCCCCCGTATGATGACCGTCAGAGCTGTCTTCTTACCCTCAGACCAAAACTTCAATGCCACTAACCTTTAATTCTATTCTTTGCCTTGCATTTAATGAAAAAAAGACAGGATTGTCAAATTGACATGAAAAATTATTTCAATATGCTTTTATAATTTTAGAAATTTAATATTAACTCTAATATGAATTAAACATTCAAAATTTTAAAGGAATTTCAAAGTCCAGCTTTTATAAATTTGAACAAGAGCCAGTCATTTTTTTAATCAAAACCATGTTAAATATTAATTCATGTTTCACTGTGAGCACTTATAATAAAGTAAACCCTTCAATGGAACCACCAATAGAGAAAAAGCCTTGAATAATCATAGAATCAATTTTATTGCATAAAACTAAGGCAAAATTTTCAGCGAATATATGAAGAGACTGTATTACAATGACAGCTATTAGTAAAGGGTTTACATTAAATCACAGGTTATCCTTAACATACAGAAAAGCAAAACTCAAAGTAAAGCAAGACTATGACTACAAACAGTGTGATGATTAAGAGGAAAAAAAAAAAAAAAACATCTGGCTGACACTACAATATTACAGTATTTTTAAAGTACTTTGTTATCAATGACATCAAAATATTGGGCAAAGTAGGATGATAAAAGAAAATCTGTAGACTATTGCCTTATTTAGTATATATATTAAGATCATACGTCTCTTTTAGTAGAAATGTTAACAGTTAAAGAACTTTTAAGACAGCTTGCATACGTTTATCTCATTATTGGTACTCAGTACAGATTGCCACCACTAAAAGAGCTGATTCTTACAAGACAGTTAAGGTCAATCACTTCAAAATATAAAGAAAAAAAAAAAAAAACACAGAGAAAGCAGAACTCGAATTACATCTTAGATGGTTTGTAACACATAACATTATACATGCCTGTAAGAGTTGAATAGGAAATACATTCTGGCACCCAAAGACAACTTAAACTCCAAAAGACAATATGTCACCTTGTCTAAATACATGGGTACACATGCACACACAGACTCATTTCAACAACTTATTACTCCCAGCTACCAAACTGAAAAAAACATCTTTTAAGCCCTCCTCCATCCCACACATTAATAAAAGCAAAATTAGCCTGTAGTGCCCTGGTACACTTTCTGGAGGGATTGCTGTAAGCTTTGCACATGATAACTGCAGGAAGGCTACCTGGCGACAATATTGCGAAACCAACTAGCAGAGATTTAACTGCTCAATATTTGAAGTTATGGTTAATTAAAAGAAACTAAAATTTCTCCATTGTTTTTAATTTTCAATTTTTGCTTCTGTTTTCAAGTAAAATCATGTATTTAATCAAAATGTCCTTTTTGATAATCTCTGCAGTGAGCTACAGCTTCTACATGATCTTACTTTTTGTGTTAAACAAAATAGATAATATATTCAATAGTAATTTCAGATTGAGAAAATGTTAGACAAAAAAAAAATAAAGTAGACTTTGGCAGAACCAGTATTTTCTGCCACCAGAACTTTCCAAAAGGAAATACGTAAGTTGTGGCAAACCAAGCATTTGATATCCCAGAGGATCTTCCTTTCCCTCCTTTATTTAATGCAGAAAATTAACATGTAGGCCACAATCGGCTAAGAGATTGTGCCTCAAAAGACTTTGCTGTTATGAGGCAGAGAATACACTGGAGTTTTGGCTGGTGTTCATACACTCTGAAAACTAAAGTAACTGGGATTCTTTAACTGAATTAAGCAACAGCCTGAGAAATTACCAACTCTGCAGGCAATCATATTTTATTGTAAATCAGTGCTCCATTCATGTTTTTCAACTAGTGCATCGAAATACTTGTGAATATCATCATTTAGGCAGGAATACCAGATACAATCCTATAACTCAAAAAGCCTCTTTTACTAAGAAAATAGTGGAATTTGGCATAAAAAGAAAATTAAAAAAAGAAAACCAAAGAAATAGGAAAAGAAAAAAAAAATTTCATCCTTAAGGCGATCTCCCATGCAAAAGTCCCAAGGAAACATTTACAAACACAGAGCCCAGGCAGCAAACCTGTTGAAGGTCAGTGCCACTCCTCAGAACTAAGATGACACTCGAGTGACCTGTGAGCTCACAACACACATCTGATACAAACTATTTTTTTATTAATGCGGACCAGGGCAACCATAGCCAAATCCAGTTATACAAGTGCTACGAAATCCTTGAATCCTCTGAAAACCAGACACCAAATAAGCGTGATTTCAAAGACAGATGGTTATGGTTAAAGGTCGACATGTTTAACAACAAACAACTTTAAGCCATTACCAGGTCTAATCTTCTCATCTATAAACAAAGTGCTTACATGTTTTAACATGTGAGTTGAGGATGGTCCACGTGCTTGAAAAAAACCCAAGCTTTAAAAGAGTACACCAGTACTAGAGTTTGAGGTTGTTTTAGTTTTAATAGGTGATGCAGACAATAGTGATGGGTCATTGTTCCTTAAAATTGGCCCTCTCTAGGTCACGAAATTAATTAAAATAAGGAGCATGGAGTTAAATTTGTTTTAAAAGCAAAAGTTTTGAAAATAATTGTCTGATGAACTGGGGGATTTTTCTGAAACTTGTTACTGACATAGAAGCGTTGGGGATAAAACATCCCATGTTCCAGTCTCTGAACAAGCCTTGTTAAGAACTTCAGACAGAAGTCTCATTATTAGAGTTCTTCCACACTGCACAGAGTAACAACTTTTTCTGTACCTAAAATGCTAGTAATGCAAGTGTCTAGATTCTGATAAGAAATATACCACAAAGAATATTACAACTCCATATGAAAATATTTAGAGAAATTACTTCAAAAACACACAAACTGTCAGGCAAAGGAAAAATTTAAGTAGCAGCTACTTCTCATACAACACAACTAGGACTGCAGATTACAGGGAAAAATGCGTACTCAGGTTTCATATTTACTGTCACTGAACAGTGATATTTAAAATAAAATAGATATCAATTTTATGTTTATCTTCAGCTAAGTAAAATATCTAAAAGAAAATAAAATTCCTAGCAAGTTCTCCTGTATCATAGATTGTCAGTAAATGAAAATGCTATTATTCTCATGCTGCTAAAAATTACAAGCCAGTCTATCTTTCAAAAAGATCATAAATAGATTTTGACACTACTCACCCCACTGGAGAGGAGCCAACTGTAGATGCTCTAGGACCAGTTGATTAAGAACACCTTCCACACTTGCTTCCCCTTCACGCTTCAAGGAAGGGTAAATTGGAATTAAGGAAAATTTTTGTTTCAGAGGGAAAAAGAACATGTAATATGTACAACTTTTATTTCTGCAAATCAAAACTTCAAGCTAGAGATTCATTAAAGGTTAATGTTACATATTTGGTTTATTAACCCATGAATTGGCTAACAATAATAATTAGAGCAGTTGATATCTTCAGAATATAAAAATGTAATTCCACTGAGGAGTGTTAAATATGAAGATGCAAAGGTAAAATGTACCTGAACCATAGTAAAACACAAGGGGAAAAAAGTCTGGAAGCTGTAATAATGCAGAACCTGTAACTATGTGGTACAGGATCAGAATTCAACATGACAATTTAAGAGCAGTCTGAAAACCAAAAGAATAAAATTTAATAGGGCAATACAAAACAAAAGAAATGTGGGCTAGGATAGTTCTGAATACTGTCTCGGTGCCAGTTCTGTCGTGGTACAGAGATGTTAGACAATGCAGTGAGAGTGTCGTTATCAAGGGCAAACATCACACCCAAATTGCACAGGCACATAACCCGCAAGCTTCCCTTTCTACTCACTCTTGTATGAGCTCAGTAACAAGCTCAGACTGAAATGAAAACAAATTAGGAAACTGTTCTTACTCTAAGGACAGTGAAGCACTGGAATAAACTGTTGGGAAAAACAGAATCTCTATTTTTAAAGAGCCTCAAAACAGGTTACACAAGTGCTAAAATAAAAGCACAAGCTTTTGTACCACAAAAAGCCCCTATCTCAGCTAGGCTGAGAGGAAGAAGTGGAGGTGGAGCAAGCACAGCTCCTTCATGGATGAACATACAGTCTATGAGCTTCTGTGTACTTACACTGGAACTCATCTGGCAAAACTTTTATCATCTTTACAGCTCAGCTCATGCTTTCCCAGAACTTGAGAATCACACAAAAAAAATCACAAGAGAGGCAGAATCATCTCTGAGACTTGAAAACACTCCTTTTCCAACTTCATAATCTTCAAATGAAACAACCTTGGGTGAAGTGGTGTCCCACCATAATTAAGGGCTAAACTAGCAAGATTGATCAAGGTTTCAACTGACGATTTCAAAAGTACTGGAACCATGTTCTTTAAAAATAGATTTAAAAAAAAAAAAAAAGAAAAATATCTCAACTTTTACATACAGTTCCTAAATGTGATCATTCCTTTTTCTACAAAACTCTGGAAAGAGAGGCACATAATCTGACTGATTACATTCTCAGCGATGTCTTTTAGAAGAAAATTAACAAACACTGCAGAAAACTAATTTCTAACACAGGACACAATTTTACAGGCTTTCCATGAGATTTCAAAGAAAAGTCTTGAAACCTCAGATCAAAATGAGATCTAACAATTAGTGACTAAGACGCAAGAGCTCAAGGAGATGGCGGAAGAGGATAATCAATACAGTGCACAGCATTCTTGCAATTATTTTTTTAATATTCTTATTATGCCCTGAAAAAGGTAGCTTAAGTGGCTTTTTTTTTCCCCTAAAAGGACTCCTAATTAAGAAAGCACAAACCCCAAGGAGTCTAAAAGCTGAAAACACTGTTAAAGAAAAGCACCTATTTGGAAAATTGAAGGCAGCAGAATATCACCTCAGAAAAACATTGCTGCTGAACAATAAGACCCAGGACACCAGCACAACAGAATAATTTCCATAAAACAAACTATAGGATAGAGAATACATAATTTGGATTACTTCAAAGAAACAGCAGATAAATAATTCTGGTATCACATCTTTAATGTTAGAAATGTAAGTGAGAGAAAACACTAATAAAAAGGCAGTATTTAAAAGAAGCTTTAAAACACAGTGGCTGCCATTAACTGTAACGTTAAACTAACCTAACTGTAATTTACTTACAACTGGCTCACAGTGGTGCCTGGAATATTACAAATTTTTACTGCTTAAAGCTCCATAGAAAGCTTAATGTCTCAGATACCATTATAAAATGACTCTGTAATAGGTGATACTCCATGCTTTATCATTGGTAAATGCTATCACAGCAGATCCATGTATTCACATGGATTCACGTCTACAGAGGGATCTGGACAGGCTGGATCAATGGGACGAGGCCAATTGTATGAGACTGAACAAGGCGAACTGCCAGGTCCTGCTCTTGGGTCACAGCAACCCCACACAACGCTGCAGGCTTGGGGAAGGGGGGCTGGAAAGCTGCCTGGAAGAAAAGGACCTGGGTGTACTGGTCAACAGCTGCCTCAATATGAGCCAGCGGTGTGCCCAGGTGGCCAAGAAGGCCAACAGCATCCTGGCTTGTATCAGCAATAGTGTGGCCAGCAGGACTGGGGAACTGATTGTCCCCCTGTACTCAGCACTGGTGAGGCTGCACCTCAAATACTGTGTTCAGTTTTGGGCCCCTCACTACAAGAAAGACATTGAGGTGCTGAAGCGAGTCCAGAGAAGAGCAACAAAGCTGGAGAACGGTCTAGAGAAAAAGATTTAGGAGGAGTGGCTGAGGCAGCTGGGGCTGTTTAGTCTGGAGAGAAGGAGGCTGAGGGGAGACTGTCGCTCTCTACAAGGTCTTGCAGCAAGGTGGGCGTCAGTCTCTTCTCCCAAGTAACAAGCGGTAGGACAAGAGGAAATGGCTTCAAGTTGCAGCAAAGAGTTGTCAAACACTGGAACAGGCTGCCCAGGAAAATGGTTGAGTCACCATCCCTGGAGGTACTTAAATGATGTGTAGATGTGGGCGCTTAGGGACATGGTTTAGTGGTGCACTTGGCAGTATTAGGTCAACGATTGGACTTGATGATCTTAAAGGTCTTTTCCAGCCTAAACGATTCTATGATTCACAAGGAAAACACATTCTAAAATTTCAAATTCAACACAGCTACAGATTATTTCTGAAACCAACCGGTTCTTAGATTGGGTGCAAAAAGTATGCATAGCTATACCTCAACTAATAAAAAAATAGCACACCTACAATTATTAAATCCTATGTCCAGTTTTGCTTTCCCATTTCAAGACAATGAAAAATGGGATAAAATTGCCTGGAGGGTTACCAAGAAGATTAGAGACCTGGAGCACATAACATATTAGAAGAAGATGAAAGAACAGGGTTGGTTTGGTCTTGAGAAGGAAGGCTAGGGTGAAATTTTATTGATGTCTATTATAGTGGGAGGGCATAGAGAAGATGGAGCCAGACTTTTCTCAGAGGAGCACAGTAGTAAAAAGAGGGGCAATGGACACAAGTCACAGGGAAGTGTGTTATAACAGACCTGAAGAGGTTCCCTCCATCCCAAATTATTCTATGGTCAATTCAACCTTGCTGTCTTCACATTACTCCACAGGAAGACCTGGCAGTGCCAGTGGCATTCAGTGCAGTATTCAGACTGCCCCACAGGTATGGGCAAAATAGTCCCAGACATAATGTCATTGCCCAATTTGTACAAACTGATTCAGAAAAGATGCTTTACCTTGCCAAAAAATCCCCAAAATCTATAGTTTTTTATTAACTACACAAAATCTTGCCCAGAGAGTTCACTAAGCATCTAGTCCGGCTTAAGCTTTGTTACCAAACAGACTCAAAGACAAAAATCACTGAAGTTGACAGAGAAACTCAGTATAGTTGGTATGGTCTAACCATTCCTAACAGAGACAAATAGCATGGAATTCCATATCATTGATCTTTGTCTCCTGACTCAGTATCAGGCAATATGAAATTGCTCATTATAGAGCAAATACAAACTGAACATTGCAGCAAACTCATCACCTTGGAGATGAAAAGCAACCAAAATATGCAGTAATAAGATGTCAGAGAAAAAAGAGAAAAGCTTAACTCATGAGTTTGCCTATTTTCTAAGACAAACCTTTAGAAATCAAGGAAAGCAAAGCAGTTGGAACAGGGATTGCCAATATATGTTTTCATTCCTAGCTCAAAGTTGAAACTGATAAAAGAAAAAATGTGTAAGATCCAGAATTTAAAATTACCTAAGTACAGACTGCCAAAGTTAAGTGTGACCTTGTAGAATCTAGCTATTTAACCAAACCTCCAAAAATTTTGCAGAAATCTCACTGTGATTACAAACCTTCTCTTCCATAGGAGTCAAATTGTTAAATGCCTTTGTTAACCCAGGCTTCATTTCCAACAGTCAAATTTCTATTAACAATACATGCATCAGCCAAGACTGAAACAGCTGACTTCCAGTTTCCAGTGCAACTGTTCACATTTGGCAGTTCAAGACATTTTCATTTGCACAATCAAATGAGTTTGTGTGGGTCTCGGAGTCAATGAACACACAACCACCAGATGCTGTTCAAAAAAAAAAATAAAACCCAAAACCTAATTTTTCACAGTAAACACGTTTATTTCACATTTCTTTAGCAACAGTTTGTATATGATATAAACTGTGTGATACTGAAAACCTGAATAATAGTCAAATGAACTAGTTATTTCCCCAAGGAAAACCTCCCTCTTTTATACTATCTTGATTGCCTTATGTGTAGCTAGGTACCCACAATTATAACACAGCACGTCATCTAAAACCTACTGCTTAAAAAGACAATAGGTTTTTAAAAATGGTTTCTATCTTAAAGTTTTTTCTCTCTCATTCCATATCTTGCATCCTTCTAAAAAGATTTCTTTTCAGTAACATATTTCTCAGTTCCTTTGCAAATAAATACAGGTGGAAGCATGCACACAATCATAAACAAATTAGTAAATGTTCATAAATAAAAATTATACTAATAAAAAACAAATGTAAATGATTAATTAACAGCTTACTTAAAGCAGTAGTCTTAGTTGTATCTTCAGCTTTCTGCATGATTATTATTGTGGCACTTTATTATTGAAACTAATTACATGCAGTTATTGAAGTTCTTAAATAATAGTTACTTTTGCAAAAAATTGTTGATCCTAAGAGGCCTCATGGAAATATAAAGCTCCATCCAACTAAAGTATTTCTTAGGAAACTTTTACTAATGTACAGAAGTTCCACAACATGTAATATCGTAACTGAAGATTCATAATTATGATCAAGATAAGTCATCAAAAGCTGAACAGACAAACAGAAAAGTAAATTTCAGTAACAGTTATCAGTGGTTTGCTGTCAAGCCCAGACAACATATCAAATGAGATGACTCAAGGTTCCGTCTAATACATAATCATTTCAAAATTGTGATTGGCTACTTAGATGATGAAATACAATAACATTCATAAAATTTATATATTTGGAAGAGATGTCAGTGTTCACAAACCTAATAAATGAGTGGAACTTACGAAGATCACTTTAGATGAAATTCAGTGAAGAAAAGTTCCAAGTATCACCCTGGAACAAATCAACAAATCTATAAATGGAAGTTAGGAATAATTATTTAGTCAGTTATGCTGGATCACGTGCAAAGAAGTCATTCAGACATGGGACACTTGCAAAAGAAGTCAAGGATAGTTCTCAGAGCAAGCATCATATCTGAAACACAGAATGAATAGCTTTTATTCTATAAGAAATCTCACCTGCAGTATTGCTTCCAGCTTTGGATCCCACATATTAAAAAAAAATATGACTGTACTGCAGAACAACATCAGCAATATGTCTGAGAAAATGTGACGTGAAAAAGGATTGGCAATTAGGTTTAAAAATAGAAAAGAAAAAACTGAGGAAGGGGCACATAGACTACAACTTCAAAAATGTTAAGAAAACATTGAAAAATAGGACAGGCTTCATTTAAACCACAGAAACTAATGCTGAAGTAATAAAAAGATATCTAACTATTAGAAAAGTTAAAAATGGAACATGATATTTAAGGTGGCACTGGAAGTCTCATTTTTTAAAGGTTGTTAGGGCCAGGTTTAGAATATTTTCAAGAAAATTACTCCAAAATGTTATAGTCTCATTTCACTGAAATAGCATTTCTTTCACAGTACATGAGAAAATTTCTCTGGCTGCAGTCAAACCCGGGGAGAGCAGGAGACAGAGGAAGGAAAAGGAGTTTAGTTTTCAACAGTCATTCTCTGACCCTGCCCATGGTGTGGCTGCACAAATCATAGAATAATTTCTATTGAAATGCAATTCCAGAGTTACTGTCCAACCCTGTGTTCAAAGCATGGAAAATATTGAAATTGCATCATGTTGTTCAAGGTCTCATCCAGAATTTTTCAATATCTTTAAAGACATCGATTTTATAGCACTTTTGGTCAACCTGTTTCAGTATTTGAGTACCATCATTGTGAAAAGGTTTTTTCCTAGTACCTGACTGGAATTTACCTGGCTGCAGCTTGCTACTGTCACCTGGTGATATGCCTTGCTTGAAGAGTCAGATATACCTTGTTGACTGCTGCAGCTCTTGGGCTTTCAGAAGGTTAGTCCTGGAGGTCTGTCAGCTATCCTGGACCCCTCTGATCCTGAGAGCAGCCTCCTTTGCAATCCTGCCCAACAGTTCCCCAGAGTCTCCTCTCCTAAAGTCCAGAGCGATCATCCTGCTACTTTTCCTTACTTGCCTTGGGATATTAAATTCCACCATCTCAGGGAGACTGCAGCCAAGGTTGCCATAAAACCTCACCCCTTTAACTGGATCTTGATTATTTTCAAGTAGCGGATCCCACACAGCACATGCCAAATCAAGCCATCCAGCACCTGTACACAAAAAGCGTCCTTAAAGTACTACAGAAATCTCCTAATCTGCATTTGAATGGCTTCTCTTGGTTGTTAAAGAAAGAGTCCGTCCAGCTTTGCTTCCTGATTGAGTGGTCTGCAACAAACGTACACTGCATCACCCTGTTGAACTCTGTTCTTGATCCAAAAGCTTTCAAGTGGCCCATCGCTCATTTCCTAACAATTCCCTGTGCACTTTGTCATCTCTGCCCAACCTTCCTAAATAATCCATACCCACCTGCCAGTGTACCCTGTTCACACAAACTACCTACTAAGTCTCTGAAATCCCAATGACACCGGAGCTCTGCAACTGCACACTGACCTCTAATTCCTCCTCTACATGCTTTTGCAAGTTCAGATGTAAGCATCTGACACGGGCTGTTAATCACACCTCAGGGCTGATTTGGTGATCCTAACCCATTACTTTCTCCTGACCGTGATTCCCCTTTCTTGCACTGCTCTACAGGTTTTGGGGTACATCCTGCAAGGTACCAAGTTTACAGCTAGACTCACTAGATTAGCAGGTCTTCCGGCAAAGATGTTCCTACCTCAGTTCATCAGGAGAGTGACAAGAAGCACCCAGAGCTAGATGACAGCGAAAGACTGTTCATTAAGCAACAGCAAGAGTGATGACAAATTAAAATAGATATAAAACTGAACCTTGAATAACTTCTTGATGCTGCCTCTAGATGAACTTTTCTGTGCTTCCTATGAAAAATTCCTTGTGTCATCAGAATATTCATAAATCTTTGTTTATTCTTCTAAAAATAAGGACCACCTGCATGTGAACAAATTCTCTGAAATAATTCTGAGCATATCTGAATTTCTGAAGTTAATACGTAGAAGGCACAAATCAGTGGAATATGCTGAAGAGTTAATAATCTATGGCGAGTTTAACACAGAGCGTGTAAAGATCACAAAGAGAAGTTTAACTTGCCTTTCATCTTTCACATGGGAACATGATGTTTTGTAGCTCAAGATTTTGAAGAAGTCAGGTACAAAGTATCAGCAAAAAAATAAAAATCTTAGGGCATTCAACAAGAGACATAGCACTCTAAAAACTTTAAAGGACACAGTGCAGCTGCCTTTATCCACGAGTCAGAATGCATAGAAAGTCCCTAAAGAAAATATAAATTTTGTTTAAAAATATGTTTTTGTTCATAAAATATGAAGCTAAGCATAATTTGAAAGTATTAACTTCCTTAATACTAAATATGCTCTATTTGTTCAAATCCTGTGTTAAAACAAACCCCAGCTGTTAAGCTGATACCAGATACCATTTAACAGATGCTAAAAACCAAGACACAACGTTCTTAATTTAAAATATCCCAATACACCTATAATCTCAAAGATAAACTAAATTCCATTACTCCAGATTTTTTTCTTAATTGAAATGGCATGGCAGTAACTTTCTCATAAGAAGGTCTGCTTCCCTAATAATATTCATTCTATCAAAAATGTACAAAGGTTGAATTGAATAATATGCTGTGTTGTCTTTATCTCCTGCCTTCAGTCCTCCAAAGTATATGTCCTGGGTTGAGTGAGTGGTGGAGTTTTTTGGTGGCAGGGGAGGGGGCTATTGGGGCGGCCCCCTGTGAGAAGCTTCTCGAAGCTCCCCCAGCTCCACATCAGCTCCACTTCTGTTTGGGAAATTGAGCCAATCGGCTGCGCCTCTGCAATAACGTATTTGAGAAGGGACGTGGTGACGTGCGGTTGGACTTGGGAGGAGGAGTCGCTGCAGCTGCCTGAACACCAAGGTCAGTGGAGGAACGGAGGAAGAAAGGAGGGGGGAGGTGTGCCAGAGCAGAGACCCTCCTGTATCCTGTGGTGAGACGGCAGGGCGGACCCCCCCTGCCACCCATGAAGATCTACGGTGGAGCAGACATTGATTTGTGGCCTGTTGCTCCTGCTTGCTGATCAAGGTTCTGTGCCCAAAGAAGGCCGGGGTCTCATGAGAAAAGGTTGCCCCGCTGCTGTAATTCAGTGCTGGGAGGATTGCAGAACGCGGGGGTGTCCCACGCCGGAGCAGCTCGGGAAGGGCTGCAGCCGTGGAAGAGAATCCAGTCGGAGGAAGTTAGTGACCCATGACGGAGCAGTGTGGGGAACGCTGCGGCCCATGGGAGGAATTCATGTGGGAGAAAGTTTGTGGAGGACTGTCTCCTGTGAGAGGGGGACCACGATGGAACAGGAGGAACAAGTTCCGGACACTCCCCTCACCGAACATGAAGGAAGTGGCAGCGCTGACTGCACCCCCCCATTCCCTGCCCCTGCGCCACTGGGGGAGGAGGTAGAGATATCGGGAGCAGAGCTGAGCCCGGGAAGAAGGGAGGGGTGGGGGGAAGGTGTTCTCAAGATGTGGCAATGCTTCTCACTGTCCTACTCTGTTATGTGTTGTTAGTGTCTGTAATAAATGTATGTTCTTTTTTTCTTCCCCTAACGAGTCTGCCTTTTGCTCGTGATCATAAAAGGGGGATTTTCCCCCATCCCAGTCCTATCTTGAACCCCAAGCCTGGCTCTCTGTCCCTTCTCATTGCCGGAGGGGAAGGGAGAGAGAGGTGCTGCATTGTGGTTGGCTGCCAACCAGGCTCAAACTACGATAGTATATGAAAATCAATCATCAAATTTTACAATATTTTCACAAATGAAGCACTGAAAATGTCATCACTTGAAACCCTGAATATTTCAATGGATAAAGCCATGGAAAATGGACTTCCCATACTAGAAAATACTTCTGGTATTCCTCAAGACATACAGATTCAGGCTAAAATTGTCATAATTTGTGAACTATTTTTGGCTCTCACGGGAGTTCCATATAGCTAACTTTTGACTGCAGATAATGTAATCCACACACTTAAAATTGGTGTCATATCGTATCAATTAATACAGCACGAATTTTAAGGAATTGCAGGTTAAATAACATAGCCTTTCCCTTGTAAACAATATAAGATTACTTACAACAAATTGTCTGAACTGTGTTCTCTAAAATATACATTTGTCATGCATATACTTAGCAGAGATGGGCTAGCTGGAGAGTTCAAAGTAGTTCAAAGATGGTAGACACAAAGAAGATCACTTGGTCTTACCATTCAAAACACTTTTTCAGAAATGCTTTCTCTAGTAAGAAATATAAGCAACTATATCCCTTTGTATTTTTGCAAATACTTTTTTATCTCTTGACTGCATTTAGGCTGGCTTCTGAAGGAAAACAAGGCTCATGCCATTACGCTATCCATCCATTTCTCTGTATATCTGTCCATCAATATGTTTGAAATAAACTCTGCTGGCCAGAGTGAAATTATTCTGGAGGGAGGAAAGATGTCTCAGAAACTAAGTTTCTCAAACTTAGCAGAAGTGAGAGAAGAAATTTTTTTTTTACTGGTTCATATCTAAATGTTGCTGTAAGAAATAAAAGGATGAGAAAGACTGACATTAGTTGGGACATGAAATCTAGAAAACAATGTAAACATTTCTTCAAAAATTTTTGCGTATGCATGCAATTCATTGCCTTTCATTAAAACAGTTTTAGTTCTAGGAACAAAGAAAACATTCATAACAACTCTTAAAACCACAGAACTGCTTTCACTGAATTTAACACAGAGAATTCATGCATTGTTCTATTGGTTTTCTAAGGTACCGACTTACATGTCAGCCATGACAGTTTTGGTATCAAAATTGGGTTTAAATACAGAACACAGAATGGATGTAAACAGTGTTGCTCAGCAACAGAAACGAATGAGGATGTATTTTTACACCCTGACAAAATTATTAACAACTATGCATTCAATTCCAGCATAAGAATTCAACTGTGTTATCAAAGAATATTTATATCTTTCCATAACACAGAAATTTTCTAAGTGAGTTCTGGTTAAATATTGACATTTTTGCATAAATGGAACCCTTTCTGAAATGGTCCTCAGAGAGCCTGGATGCACACAGGCTCTAGGAATCTCATTTATGTCTCAAGTCTTGACTTGGACTAATCCTGTGCAGCTAATTTAATAATTAATAATGAAAAATCATTTCAGATCACTAGATAAAAGTACAATTAAAGGTACAAGAAGACATCTCTAAAGATAAACCATGATGTGATTGCCACTCTTTTCTCATTTCCTGCCACCCACTATCATGCGGATTTGAGGATCTGAGTGAAAAATATAAATCTCCTAGAAGATGCCGAGTATCAACACATGGCTTGGGGGTCTGTTGGCTGCACAGAATGTTTCCCTGATGAAAATAATGAAAAAGTGTATTTTTGACAAGCCAAGCACAAGAAAATTATGAAATTTACAGAAACACCATTGGTTTAACTCTAAACTGAATGTAATTTCTTATTAATAATCATAAGGCAATATTTTACTGCATTTAGAATGATTATGGGGATTTTATGTTTAGAATGACTAAGGCATCACACAAGTCCTTTCTAGAGCCTTAAAAAGGCTACCCGATATTAGATATATTACTAAATCTGTAAAGAGGACTTGGAAATAAATTATTCTAATATGTTCTGAATTGCTCAAATTTAATTAAATATATGAAAACTCTCTAAATCCAGCTTCATGTATTTCTTCATAATTCAGTTACTCAGTGTGTGGGGAAATAGAAAAATCTGACCCTATAAAACTACTACTCATCAATCCTAACTATACTTTCTCAGTTCCCCAAACGTTGGGAAAAACACACGGGGTTTGTGGCAGGCTCAATGACTCAGAAAAAGCCATTATAGTAAGACCCAAGCATCGCCTAAATAATATACAGCACAATTAACCTTAAACAGTCTATAATTATGATGAGCTTCATAGTTCTAATTACTTTTCTTTTCAGTAACACTGCTATAAAGTGAGTTGAATTATAAAATAAAATGTGTCATAGGGCATCTATTTATATATTTTTAAAGCAAGTCTTTGTGAAAGGATATAATTTTCCAGCAAATATCCAGCTTGCTGTTAATCTCCAGACCTTTTGCTTGCTGCCTTTCTTCTTCCAGCTGCTTTGCACTTGCAAACTGTGTCCCATCAGCAGGGGATTCTGGGAAGCTCTCAAAATTGAACTTGTCGACTTGGATAGCCATACTATAGCAAAGGGAAAAGAGAAAAAAAAAACAGAGGTTTTACTGTAACAATTGTACAGATATTACTTCTGCAGAAAATGCAGGTCACTGTGAAACCAAGCACTACAATATTAGTATATTTGTCTCCACGGTGTCTCATCTGTATGATACATAAGCCATATGATTTATGCTATTGAAAACAGAATCCTAAACCTATTGAAGATGGTAAGATTTTTCTCAAATCATCAATCAACATCTTAATGCCTTTGGGAATGGTACACAAGACATCTGTTTTGCAGTTCCAACCAGCTGACTTTATCGTAGTTCTTCAGAAGTTCATCTGCCTTAACTCTTGGTATGTAAAAGCTCCTGGTGTGCTTAAGACTTACTGAAACAAAGCAACAAGACTGGATCAAATACTGGTAAACATACTATTTAAAGTAGTTTATTAATTCCAATCCATACACAAGTGAAGCAAAAAATTAGATACAAAATCATCTCCTGAAGTGAACAGTAACACAGAAAGCCATGTACACTTCACTGGTTTTACAAGCCAACTTCCTAAATTTTCCTTTTAAATTTCCTTAGGAAATTGAGGAAGGATAGACAAAATAACCACAGTACTAAGGCCTAAATGTGGCCCTTGTCTTTTAAGAAGATACTTCCATCTTGCTTAATGTATCTTCATGAATTACAGGCAATATTCATTGAAATATCATAGTATAGTTCATTGGTAGTAAATGGTTAAATAATTGCTTTATTAAATGTACGGTAAGGCATAAAAGCAAATTAAATTAAATATATTACACTATAATGCATACTAAATACTTATATGTTAAACTGGAGTCACTAATCTAATATAAAAGGGAATTTAGACCAGCTCACATCACATGAAATGTGGTTATAGCAGATTTAATATACTGCGCTGCCAAAACAGCTTTAATTTCCTGAATTGTCTGAAATAGAAAAATAATTAGGGAAGAATTAAAATATATTGCTCTTGAGATGACTTTGCACTTAAGGAAAACAGAAGACCAAGCAACAGCTTTGAAAACCATTCATGATGAAATGCAACTACAATCTAAGAAGGGGTGTAGGAAGGGCATTTCACAAAACCACAGGATTACTATTATACCTTTATCTATTTCTACATATAAAGAGGGAAACATATTCTATAAATGTTGTCAAAAGGAAAACACTAGTAACAAACATCAACAAGGGCTCTGAAATCCCCCCAGACCAGAAAATATTTTCTATAATTAGCATTAATTTTAGAAAATCTTGACCCTAAAGAAACTGGGAGAAAATAGATGACAATTACAACAAGGAATAATCTAGATCTTATGAAGTTTACTGTGGAAAGATTAATTCTAATTAATTCATCATGCTTCACCCTGAGCAAAACCTGACATCTCAGGAGAAGCTGTTAATGTTCCAAGACTAACCTTCATCATTAAAAAGTACAAACACAGTACCAAGACAAAGGTGGCACAATTACTGTTTCTATAAGCTATCTCTTCTGCAGACTGCATCTTTGCTGATATTCACATTTAAAAATCAGAAAAGGCAGAGGAATTAATCTATTCCTCTCTAAGGGGTGTTTTTGTTTCAGCTATTTTTTCCTACAGCAAGAGATCATTAAGAGTTCTTCATTTGCATGCAAAGACCATCAAGTGCTGGTCATATAAAAAACCTAAAACGAACTACAAAAGCATATAACTGCCAGAATCAAGCCAGAATTAAAGAATGTAATGAAAAACACCTAGATACAATCTGTGAAGAGTATTTTTAAAAATATATCAGGCCTGAAACTATGACTAACAACATCAATTCTTACTAGCATTGACTTGCGATTTGATTCTGCAAATGCAGGTTGAGTTTCTGGATTTTGCATGGGCAATGCATGTCAAAGACAAAGACACAACTGGAACATTAAGAAATCATTTTTGCCTCTGTTTCCAAGATTACTTCATCATTGTGTGGTACATAAACATATGCAAATTCAGTACTTGATTTCTATTATATATACAGTACTGCTTAAATTCTCACATAAATACAGTTAGTTACCTATAGTCGTGATTTGACAACAAATTACCTAGTTTGTGAACAGTCAAACATACTTAGAATCCAATGGAGCTGGAAAACAGCTCTCATCTAATTATCGTTCCACACTTTTCTAAGTGAACGATATATTAGAAAAACATTCCTGCCTAACAATATTTAATATGTTACTGAAGGCATTAAGATTGCATTATTCTGTTAATGCATCATTACTGGCAATATGGTATTTTTTTTCCTGGAAATTAAATATGCATATGCAAGCACATTTTTCCCCAACAGTCTACAATAAATCCACATCAGCTTTAGGAATACAGACTAGATTACTCTTAACAATGGTTCATTGTACAGCTCTGTTTGAAATAACTTTTATTAAGCTCAAAGTTATGGAAAACCTTAGTAAATAGGGCTCCTAGTACTCACAACCTCTACTAATTTTTCAAAGTTTTTAACCATGTTTTTAGTTATACGGTGCATACTGTGCTTAACACAGTGACACCTCATGTCACATGAGAAGATACAAAAACACCCCCAACTGCATACTTGCCAGCTTGAAAGTGAAGAGGTCTGAGTAAAAGAGAACTACGAAGAGAAAAATATCACACAAAACAATATTACGAATACAGCTGTAAGCAGAATATATGCAAGCAACAAACAGAGATAAAGTAAAATTTTTCAAGACTATAGTTATACTCAGAGTAAAGCATGACGAAATTAAATCCTAGCTCCTTTTCTGAAACATATATGCCTTTTATCATCAGTATTCTGCTTCCTCTTGTGCTAAAAATATTCATATCAAGTTTTATGTCTACATTTTTTATCAATAATGTTGCTTCAGTGTTTATTCCTCAGCCAATGGCATGTGTAGTAAATTGGAAAGCTTTACACAAAAATCAAAACAAAAAATACATACCATAACCTCAATCAGTCACTCATTCTTAAAAATTTACCCTTACACAAATACAGATTCTTCATTTCACTTTTAATGTGATGATTTCTCCCATCTCAAAGGAAGCATTTCACCAGTGAGGTATTAACAAATGGATGAACAATTCCCAAAGCCAATTGACTGAAGGAGAAAATGGATAAACTGGGCATTGGGTTACAATCACCAACGAAAAAAAGGATTTTTCAGTTTTTAAGGGATCTGTAGAGACTGCATGGGCTTTATCCTAAAAGAAGCAGAAGGCAGTGCAAGGCAGCCTCTTGACCATGGTATAACTTTGTCACTGTGCTGTGAATCAAAATAATGAAACTGAAATGTATTTTAGCTGTAGAAGTCTTTCTCCACTTAAATTACTGTAGTAATCTACAGTTCCTTTACAACCTATTTTTCTTGTCAAGAGTTCTCTGCACCTCTTTTCTCCCCAAATTTGTACTTGTTTGTTGTGATATACAAGAATCTATAGAATCTATATAGAAAAAAAGCAAACAAAGAGAATTCAGACTGAAACAGGCATTCAATTTATTACAAATGGCTAGGATAACGATGGCTCATGTTGTGCAAGGGTAACTGTAAACACAGCACCTTGCCCTTCACAGTAATTACATACCAGGGAAAAGATAAAAGATCTTACAATGCAAAAGTTCAAACACATACTTGTTTCAGGAAAAGGGACTAGAATTTCATTTTAACCTTCTCTGCATTGTGGGTAGCTATCTAAATTTCCTACAAGGAGAGCTTTCAATAAATCATGAGATATTTATATAAAAACACTGCATTATGTAAAAATATTTACTAGCCAATCCTGCAAATGCAAAACAGGTTTTGTTTCTCTCTGGCTAACCTTGCTTGTGTGGGAGGAGGGATCAAGTAACAACAGTTTTCATGAATAATGAAACAGTTGTGTTTTGAAACTACTGGGTTTTGTCATGAAAGGAGCCCAAGCCGTTGTGACAGCTACTCAGACGATCAAGCATCATTACAGGGATGCAAATTATTCAAATACAAATTAAGTGAATGAAGAGGAAAAGGTCAGCTCATTGGCAATGCTGATGATGTGTCTGCACAGTATCATCTCACGTCACCTGTCAGGATGACTTACAGGGAAAAAAGTGACAAGTCTTCTGATGGTGCAGCAGACTTTTCAATGACAGTTATCTAAAGTCATATTAAAGTAACAGTACAGAATTATTAAAGACACCAGATAGTTCATTTCACCACTTCAACTCAGAAACAGTACTCTGTCCTGACAACAAAATGCACAACAGAAAGGACTGCGTATCAAGGAGAAAAACCTTCCTGTAAATGGCAGCACAACTGCTCCTGAGCCAGCGCCTTGCACATCCCTCTTTACTACAGCAATGACAGTTAAAATTAAGCAACACCAATAGTTTCACAGAAGTGGCATGTAGCAGATAAAATTAATTGGTGAAAAATTCAGTAAGGGAGTATTGCCTGTAGTGCTACAAACTCCTGCCCTTGTTCCTGGAAGGAGAGCGACCAGGTCCCAGGCATACCCTATCCTCCAGTGATGAATCTCAGCTGTTTTGATGTCCTCACCTCTTATAAGAGGAAGAATCTATAAAGCAAAATTAAATATGTGTCACTCTACAAATAAAAGAGGGTTAAAAGCAGGTGTGGTATTAAGAGAAAAGTAGCAATCTGGTTAAGATTTCGTCTTTCATTAAGTAAAATATAGCTGCTTAGGGTGGAAGATTAAAACCTAGTGATAGTCCTTATTCAGTTATCTTCAGGAAGAAACAATATAACAGGAACCCAAAAACTTCCTGGTGGCTAACTACCTACTTAAGTACTATCATCCACAGATGAGCTTGCAAGTTCTTTCCATAATGAAGCTGAAAGGAGCAGTTGGAGACTTCATTCAATATTATGCTTCCTGTTCATCCTCCTTTCTTAAAAAATAAAGTAGACAGGAGGGACACAGAGCCAGATCATATTACTACCACTTATGCAAAATGCTTATGTATACGAATAGTCCCTATAAAGTCAATGACTTTATATTTCAGGAAAAGCTAGAAATGTGGATGACATTCTTGTTCTCACTTTCATGAGGAAAAAAAAAATCCATAAAGATGAGCCTACTTTTAAAAAATAAACTTCACCTGATTCTGCCATTGTGCAATCTCACTAATAATCTTTCTATAACAGCATGTTTCAGGTACACATAATTCTACCCTAAATACAACTTCTGCAGCTGATATAAAAAATAGTAGTGACATCAGTGTATAATAATTTATAGGCAAAGAGGGACCTCAAGAATCAAATCTCTTGTGAGAGGAATACATATGTATTGCTAGAATGAAAAATGAGATAACAAAGTAATGCAAATTAATATATACTTTGTGTTCACTTCTAATTATTTCACTGTTTTAGAAGTGAAATCTATATTTCTTTCACTACTATAAAATACAACTGTAGAAATAAGTAGCTCAAGCGACCCATAAGTAATGATCTCTCCTCCTGGCCACAAACTGACTTAATAAAGAAAAAGGATTGCTTTAATATCTGAACTATGAAGAGCAAAAGATAAATTTTTCCATTAATCTTGGAATGGTCAATTAAATTAAAAAATCTGCATTTAAAACTTAATTATTTATTTAAAATAATTGAAGAGGAGATAAAAGTCAAACTATAGTGCTGAAGTCTGTAAAATTTAACAGCTCATACTTATCTGATCCACAACATTTCAGATGATAAAAAGTTAAACTAGGAAAGAGTAGTTCCACTGTATATAATGTAATATTTGAAAATGGAACAGTGTTAAGAGATAGTTAGCTACATAAATCTTCTGTTTAAATGAGATTATACCATGCATGCTGAGAATCTAGCTTTTTAATTCCTAACTCAAAATCTGAAAACCATAAACTGGAAATGAAGAGGCATAGAAATTAACTTCAACTTGCATCTTTTCTCACTTGTCCATTTAAATAGTTTGGATTTCTATGGCAATCACCATGCAGCAAAACTGTTAGCTACTTAATGAAATAAGAAATTTAAAATAATAATAATAATAGCCTACTTTATAAATACACCAATTTCTATAGGGGGCATAAGAGACTAATAATCAATAATCATTTATTCCATTAGGAAATCTAGAAAAGCATAAGCATGATAATACTTAAAGATTGAGTTAAATGTCCTCCCTTTATTTATCACAGCTGAACCATGCAAAGATTATAATCCTGTCATTATCCAAAATAATGCCATACTGTACCTCCTACCTCTCTCTCGGTGGAATACTAATAATTAGAGAATAAATTTTGAAATATATATGTTCCTCTTCAGTTGCTCATTTGTATCATTCAGTATTGCCTTTATATGGCAGAAAGTTCAAAAGAAAACATATGTAAATTAAAAACATGGTATTTTGGGCCAAAGATAACAAGCAAGACCAAAAAACCTCATTCTAAAATCATACCTAGTTATCATTCCAGTTCCCTCAATCTTCCTTCCCAGAAAAAGATTGGGAAGACTGCCCACCCCAGAATATAAAGAGAAAAAATACAGCGGAATAAGGCAAGCATCTCTGTTATGTTCAGAGGATAGTTTCCAAGTAGCCTCAAGTAGAGGAACCAGGCACTGACCTGCTGCAACCCTTATCTTCCTTCTGACTGCACATACCTAGCATCAAGGAACATGGGACAAAAACACCAAGTGTCTCTGATTTTGGAACACCCCAAAGACACCAGAAACACTGGTAAGGAGCAGTGTGATCAGGAATCCCCACCAGACCACTTCACAGCATGGTCTCTGTCCTGTCCCAACACTGATGGTTGATACTGGTCCCAGGGCACAGCAGTGTGGTACCCGTGGAACTTGGTCTGGGTAGGACCTATGTAGGACATCAAGACCCTCAGAGGGGTCTCACAGCCTACAGATAAACCTGGAGCATCAACTCCATTTCTCTTCAGAGAAAAAGCTTAAAAATCCCCAATAAATCAGCAATCAGTGGCAATGTTCCTCTTTTAAAGGAATATAACCATATCATGTTGTACACACTTGGAATGTTATATTCAGAGAAGATACTGAGATCCTAGTCAAAACCAAACTCATAGTGCTCAGAACAAAACAGAGTAGTCAAAACACAAAAACAGCCTAATCAACTAAGAAATCATTCATACATAAAGCAGTACATCTCAGCAATTACACAAGAAGAAATGAAGTGATACAAAGCTTTACATACAACTTTTTCATAAAGGAATTGATTCAAACATTTTTGAGGTAAAATCTTAGGATGCATGAATGCTCAGTGTGCAAGTGTACACATTTTGCCATGGACTGTCACTTCAAAATACAATTAGACTTTACAGTCATAGTGAATTATTAATTTACAATCTACTTTGCTTGACTTATTTTTTTATATACAGACCACATTTGCCCTTTTCCCAGAGCACTGCAGAAGTTCACCTCAAGATGATTTACTATGATAACCAATTCTTACACAAGTCACTGTTTTCTCAGCTTCCCTTCCTAGATGTATAATCTGTATACTTCTATCACACATGTGACCTTCACATTTTCTGGATTTCTTAAAAAAAACAATAGCTGGTCAGAGCACTCCTTGGTTAGTTCCTTGAAGAGTCTTGTATTTAAATTACCCCAGTCCACAGACTTTAAAATGTTGATTTTGGCCCAGCCTCACTGATTCTTTTGGTATATAAAGGAGTCATACAGATTTCATTACAAGTTCTCAAGTCCCAGAAGCAAGTTTTGTGAGTGACACCATACTTAAAATAGTCTTCCAAAGAGCAAAGTTGGGGGACGGTAAGGACATAAGTTTAAGAAACCAAAGCATCAGTACAACAGCAAACATCTCCCACCATAGCAACGTGGTCCATGAGTTCTGACCTACAGAGCTTATTTTGTAACTAGGATCAGGGATAACGTTCACAAAAATAAGTGGGGGCACAAGAAGCTTTAATCATGCTCCCTAAATTTTAGCTCCCAGTGAGTAAGATTCACCTGAGGAGGTGTACAGGTTCCATAGCAGTCAACTGCTCAGCACTATTAATAAAAATTATACACATCTCACTCACACACATACACACACAAAATTTTCACCTAAACAGTATTTTTCCCCAAAAGCACTGTATGCATGAGAAGTTTATTTAATGCTTCCTCCATTAACAACACCTAAACGTGTGTTTAGAAGCATGCTCAGAGAATAGCTATTTTCAGAAAACAAACTCTACCACTGAGCAGTGCAGCAGCCTGAAAGACCACATTGGTCTTAGCAATTCTTGTCAAGTTACATCCTTACCGAACGTTAACGTGATAGCCTCAAAGCACTTCCCCTCCACCCGGGAAATAATGGTTAATAGACCAAGGCATTGCTTCTATTGCTAATTATCCTCAGCCTTTAGCAGCCCCGGATCCAACTTCAGCAAAATGCAGAGCTAGGATTCTCTTCACTTGTATCTCATCATGTTTATATAGATTTACCTTTGCACGTTTTGCCCCACATATTGCTGTGTTGCATTAGTTGTCCAATTTGCCTGATTAGTATGTCAGAAAATGAGAACAGCTCTAAAATACCTTGTTATTTTAGCCAAAACTCAACTGCTGCATCTTCACATTTGGAAATTGCTGCATCTTATCAAATAGCTGCCCTGCCAGTTGCCCTCTTATTCAAAGAGCCATGAGCTTGAGCTCCCATGGGAAAGGGCAGTGAAGCTAAATAGCCACCAGGCTCAGAGCAGAACAGCACAGCTAGAAATTCAGTATTTATTTAATTATTTAAATACTCATTTTGGAGCAGTTGCCTACCGTATTAACCTAACTCAGTCAATTAAGTCAATTATGGTGGTATAGACCACACATTATATACAGACAATAGACTGCGCAGCCATGTTTGCATGCCTGCCTAATGTCCAGGCAGTGACTCAACCATCTTCAAAGAACTAAAGCAAATTTGAAAACTCTGTTAAAATCAAACTAGACCAAAGGGCTTTTTACTCTTCTTTCCTATGGTTCAGAAATAGTTTGAACATAGTAGTTTGAATTTCAGAATGGAAAATTTCACCTGTGAGCAGTAACATGTTTGGGAAGCTTTCACAGAATATGCAGCTTGGGTAAAGGGCAATGCTTTAAAATGTCTAACTTTAAAAATATATAATTTTAGATTAGTCTTTTTAGTGCTTCATGAACTGAGAAAAAAATATTTCAAGTGAAAAATTAACTTGATATTATTTTGAAGCTTTGGTAAGGTTTTAAAATATGTAAATGTTGAAGGTGGGTGTTCTTCCAGTATTTCTTTTTAACCTCAAAATTTACAAAATCTTTTCAGCCATATGAATCTAAATTTTATGGAATAAGAAAAAAAATTTAATCAAAATTTCATGAATGTCTGTTTCTTTGTAGTATTCCTTCATAGATATTAAAAGCTCTGAAGATGATGCTATCTAAATTTCTGCAAGACAAATTTTCCTTTAAAAAAAATGCAAACTGCAAAGTAAAAATCAAAGGTACCAAAATAGAAAAGAATGATTTGAGATCTCTTTTAAGAAAATCATATCTACTTTCCATTCATTGACTAGATTTTGCTGACTATAATAAAAACATATGTAGGTGTATCTAGATTTAGGCATCCATTTGAAACTGAATCCCAGTTTAGGAATTAGCCTTATTCTCCACTTTTAGGGGAGGAAAAATAAATATATTTCCACTTCCATCTTATAGGAGAGTTTAAATTCATTTGTATATAGATCACCAGCATTTTTTAAATAAAACATCCTGTCTCACCTGGCTCCCGGTTCCTGTGAAAGAAGCCAAAAACCTCAAACAAATAGATAGAGGGGCACACATATTCACACAGAGATCATTAGGCCAGTTCGACAGTTTACAAAAAAACCCAATTCTTTCCTGTCTAGAAAGAACAATTTAACAATAGCAAATCCCAGTCAGATTATCCCAAAATGATAAGGTAGTACTACCCAACAAATTGTACCCTAGAATTGTGTAGTAGATTTATACACCTTCCCATCCACAGCTGAGAAGCCCCTATGCTTCCAATGTGCTAATTTGCTTTGAGTTATTCAATTACACAGGTATAAATGGATTATAGGGCCAATATTAAAACTAGAAGCATATATTATTAAGATTGGGTTTATATATTCTATACTAAACAAATAATACTGTAAATATCCTAAGCAAAACTACACAATCTGCTTTGTTTTGAAACTAAGCTTTTTATACAAAAGATTTCCCTTTTTACTGCTTACTGTTCTCAATTTCTCTCCTTTCATACAACTAAAAAAGAGACGCCACCAAGCACTGAATCGGGGAATAAAGCTGCAGAGATTATTTTACTCCCATTTATTCCCACTGAGCCTCCCTCAGGGATATACAAATTGGAAATTGCTAAATTATCATCTAATAGGCAGAAACAACGTAGGCGAGAGCAATTAAGTAAAAGGCAGAAAGTTGTATTACACATGTAATTAAATGAAATTATTTGACTAGACTACATTAGAATCATTTTCCAAAAAGGACAAAACTTGACTTTAATCAGCACATGACACATTGTATGACATGTCACTGAAATAGCACATTAAGAGTTTTGATTTTTAATAAAAAGAGCAGTTTTCTTAATTTTAAATCAAGTTACTTCCAGGAACTTGATAGGAAATGGGCTGAATAGCAGCATTCCTTCCTAAATATACAAGACTCTAATGACACATAATTGAGTACTAAGTGATACTAAGTGATAAAAGAGTAGTTTTTTTTTGTTTTTTGGTTTTTTTTTTGTTTATTTGTAATATCTTTCAAATAGGTACCTACACACTTTTTTTTGGTTGGACTATTCTCTTACGGAAATCCATACACTACGATATAACGCAGGAAATCACTAAATCAAATCACCACCTTAATTGCCATCTGTAAAGTGAGTGACAATAAGTAGGAATAATTCTGGCTTGCAATCACAATTATCATCAAAAAGAATAATGCAGTGGGGGGGGGTGGGCAATGCAGTGCAAACAGTTCTCATTTACAAGATTTCAAAACCTTCTTTTCTAGCCATTCTCAGTATTAAGACAAACTATTGCTTGTTGCAGGCACCACTCAGCAGCACCCAGAGCCCTGTCCTTGTGCCACTGCACGGGCATTTTGATCCAGCCCTTGGCAGCTATTTCAGGAGCTGGAACATAGGCAGGGATCAAAACATACTGCATAAGGCAGATGCAAGTGACTCTCCAAGGCTACAGAAGCCAGAAGAGAAGGAGAAGCAACACTTACCTCTCCACAAGGTGCTTTTCTACATTTTTCCTTTCTGAAAATTGTCTAAACCAGTCAAAAAATAAGGCATATTCATCCCATTTTGAGAACAATACAATAGGATTTAGTTAAACCAGTAATTGTTCATCTAGCTAATAATATCAGATATGGATTAATAGCTCTACGTACAAATTGCCTTTTAGAATTAAATTAATTCTGTAGTTGTTCAGCAAACAAGGGCAGCAAACAGTTTCAGAAGTCTGGGACAACCTGCATACTCCAATCCAAATCAGTGTTTTCTTTCAAGTAATTCTCAATAACTCACTTTTTATCTACCTCTTTTTATGTTATATTTCTTTAGATAATGCCACTTCAATAGAAAATCTGTGGCCTTCTGTCCCGAGAAAGTTTCTATCCTATCGGACTAGATTTGCCAAGCACGCTTTGAAACCATGGTTAAATCATTAACGTTATTTCATTATTGGAAATATCAGTTTATTGTTTATTTCATAGATGTACACAAATGGAAGGCTTGGAAAGGAAATAATGTGATTTGCTTTCTCAATTGGAAATGAAGAAAATGAAAAGCCACATGGTTTAAATTGCTTTAGAAAAACAAATAATCAGTTTATATCAAAAGAACAAACAGCTTACTTTTAAAAATGTTAATTATTTGTATAAATCAGTTCCTGTGCACAAGGGATCAAAAATAAGTAAGGTTGTGTAGTTGATTGCAGCACTGAGAATAGTAGGAGGCAATATGAAAGACAAAAAACAGGGCTTGTTTGGGTGGGTGTGTTTTCAGGACAAGTAGTACAGACATAACCAACTGTCTAATGTCCCTGTGTGCTTGAAAATATCATTGTACAGGAGTCCAGCCTGCACAGTCTCTCAGATAATGCCAGATAAAAGACAAGAAGCTCTCCTTCAAAATTACAGATGGCTGGTTCTTTCCAGAAAAGGAGACTTAACATCAAAATACAACACAGAATACAAGAAAGAAGATGACTTGAAATCCCATAGAACAGCCTGGGAAACAAACAATAAGGAGTACTGACGTAAGAATATTCCTCATCTAGATTTAAATTCCATGATTAAAGCCTGTGCATATGTACTTATTGCCTGTTGGAACCATTTTATCAGCAGTCACTAATCACTCCTTAGCTTACTTTCATGAAATTCTCTATTTCATGTTAAAGAGGCCATGACTGAATATTCTTAATTAAGTCCCATCCTACTCAAGTCATTGTGTATTCAGAAGGAAAATAAGTGACAGTCAAAATAAGCTGCTAGTGACACCCATCTAAAGATATGCTTTCCACTAATATATCAAGGAGAAAAAAGGCAGTATTTTAAAGTATGATATAACTATTGTGCCTGACACTGTTGGACATGCCAGTGTTGCCGTAGGATGAGATGAGGCAAAGGCTGCTCATGAGTAATAAAAAATACGTTAATAAGAAGCAGTTCAGAGCATTATTTACAGAACACAGTACAGCCTATTATTTAAGCCTATGAATATTTTAAAAAACATCTCAATGACTTAACACAAACTTCACTTTCTAAGTTTACTTTAGTACTTACAAGTCTAAATTCAAATGAAAAACAGGACCTCAGGTCACGATTTCAAGCATGATGCATATGCTCTCCTATCTTTAAATTAATGTTTCTGAACTTCTTAACTTTCACCTTTAATTTCATATTACATACATACTTGGCTTTTTCCTCCAGTGAATAATGAATAATATACAATATAGAATGTAATGTAATGTGTAGGAATAAATCTAAACTGAATTCAGGAGAGGGAAACACAACTAAGTTGTTACATTCATGTCAGGATCCAAAACAGTAAGATCTGATCAAGCAGCTAAAATACAATAACTTATAAGAAAAATGGATATCAAATATATAAGCAAAACAAACAAAAAAAAAACACCCTAAAGATTTTTAAGTGCATGGAATTAACAATGAAGAAATATTTACTAAATCTACAGATGTCACTGTATTCTTTTACTCACATTTCTTCCAAAGTTCAGTAGATTTAATAATGCAGTTTATTTTCTAAGGGTGGAAATTTTGATTGTTTCATGATTTTTATTGTCACAAGCCTTTCTAAAAAATAAATTACTCTTTCTGACAGCTTTAAGAGATGTAGGCTTACTGATCTCAAGGTACAAAACCATTTTGTTTTGATGTACCCTGTTTATTTCAGTGAAGAAATCATCTATTCTCAATCTCAGTTCTATTAATAATTCAAATGATTTTTCGTAATACAAAAGTTTTCTCAAAAATATAGACAAATTTTTAGACAAAACTTTAGCTTGCCTATAATCCTCATTACTTAAACTAAGTTAACTTGATGGATAATAAACCTTTGTTTAATGTGCATTTATATTCTGAAAAACTATCCTGCAGTTTATTGGGTCAGTGACTCCAAATCAAATTTATTTTGTTTATCATTGAATTCCTCCCCTCCAGTCTTCTAATCCCCACACTCAGAATAATCTTTCTCCCATTCATCATTATCAATAACAAGTTCTTCCAAAGTCTCTGCTATGTCCACAAGAAGAGGAAGTGCAAAGGAAGGTCAGGATTTGGCCAAGTATTTACAATTCAGTTAACATTTCTGTAGATAGTACCTTATCCAGACTATAATGAAACTCTTTATCATGCTCTTCCACTCCAGTGGCTACAGTTTTTAGCATTTAAAGATATGGAAAAGGAAGGTTATTCACCAAAAATTGGAAGTTTACATATTGGTTACACTTACCTATATCATATAAACTACTTTTTTAGCCTCAACATTATCATGTCACTTAACCCCTCACTCAAGCCGTGACCCATTCACATTCTGATGGGAAATGACCCAAAAAAGGATAGCGTACTTCCCTCACCTCCTTAAGCTTCATGGTTCAAATTAGCTTCAGTAAGTAAAACAGCTGCACAATCATCTCTTGGAATCTTTGTACCAGTTTGAAGTAATAATAAAAAGTAGCTCCACTAAACTCGAAGTTTACGTATCTACTGATGCAGAGACTTCCATGAACAGTATTAGAGTTATAGAGAATCCAAAATATGCGTCCTTGTACTTGACAGTGGTCTTGACCTATAAAAACCTGATTCTATTTACACAAGAACATGCAACATATAAAAAGCACACACTCCCAGAAGATGGATAGAAATAAACCAGTTTTCCTCATGAAGTGATAGAATTCTCTTTCAACCACAGTCACCAAACTTAACTTGAACCACAAAAACTATTCACCATTTTCTCAAATTCAGAGTAAGTCTCTCTCCTTTTTCTCTCTTTGTTACCAGAAAACAGCTGCTGTAAAGCTCTATTCTTCTCAAATGAGAGGAAACCTGGTAGGGAAGACACTTAGTAGTGTTTCTAAGCAGGTTTTCATGAGGAATGTCCTTGAAAAGGATGGAGAAAAGCTGGTGGGCAAAGTAGTTATCCTTACTGGCAAGGGATCTAACAGTGGGATTTACCTCAAGATGAAGAACCTGGCACTGCTATCTACACAGGTGTCTCAATATCCATTAAACTCAAGGTCCCTTGAAGATCTGGGATGGCATGAGGATGACCATTACTGCTGGTGTATCAACAAATGCAGCCAAAGCAGATAAGGGAGACTGACAATCTTGTAAAGCTAAAGATCATTGCTGGAGCCCAATTAGGGGGTCAGAGAACAAATGACAGCTTTTGTAAAGTTACTTCAAGCCTCAGAGGCACTCATTAAGCACAAGGGACTGCATCTCCCTGTTCTCCAGCTCTTCTACAACAGGGTTTCTTGTTGGCAGAGTACTTTGTCTCTTATGATTCTAAGAAAATACTAAGATGCAGTGTGTGCCCATCACATCAACCTGTGACAGAGTAATGACACAGGTTTGCTTTAATTCAGTACATCAACCGTAACAACAGGTATATTGTAAATAACATGTCATGGATAGAAATAATTGCAGTTATCTCAAGGACGCAGATATACGATATATTTCTATGAAGGTAATTGCATTACCAAGAAAACGTTCCCAAAATATTCTTGGGAAGTCCTGGAAGTTTTAACGCTGTGGAAATTCCAGGGAAAGTCTGAGATTTCCCTGAAACCATGCTATGTGCAGCTCACTGAAGGCTGCAGTAAGGCATCAGTGGCAGAAATGCTCAAAGCCATAAGCACCAACAGAGTAGATGAAGACCATTTTTTCCTTCTGTTGTGGCTGATAAAGGCTGCTTGACTGAGGTCTGCTCCACCCTACGCTGTAAATACCTACAGGGCTATAAGGCAATAGAGAAGGTAGTTCTGACATTCAGGACAGAGCACTAACCAATGACTTTCCTCAAGACTGAGTATGCTGAAACTTTTTGCCTTTTTCATTTAAAAAGAAGAAATCAGGAAAAGAAAATCGGCGTGCTTTGGGATCAAACATCAAAAACTGAAATTGAGAGGTAGAAACTGATTGAAATGAGTGAGACTCTCAAGGCCCAGCAGCTTCAATGTTGACATCCAAAACTGCAAAACACCCACAGGGCCCAACACTGTTTAATATCTTCATAAGTGATCTGGATGATGGGATCAAGTGCACCCTGATGAAGGTTGCTGATGATACCAAGAAGTGGACACTTTGGAAGGGACAGCCACCATGCAGGAAGACCTGGATAGGCTGGATGAGTGGGCCAACAAAAGACTTCCAAAGTTCAACATGGACAAGTGTAAGGTCTTGCACCTAGGAAAACAGTTTTGGTCCCTGCTATACAAAAAAGATGTGGCCAAGCTGGAGAGGATCCAGAGGAGGACCACAAAGATGATCAAGGGACTGGGAAGCCTGCGTGTGAGGAAAGGCTGAGAGAACTGGGTTTGTTCAGCCTTGAGAAAAGGCGGCTTTGGGGAGACCTTATGCCTATGTTCCAGTATTTAAAAGGTGGCTACAAAGAAGATGGAGACTCCCTTTTTACAAGGAGTCACATGGAAAAGACAAGGGGCAATAGGTACAAATTACTCCTGGAGAGATTCCAACTGGACACAAGATGAAAATTTTTCACAATGAGAATAATCAGCCACTGGAATAATCTTCCCAGGAAGTGGTGGACTCCCCAACATTGGAGACTCTGAGATCTAGATGGACAGGGTGCTGTGCCATCTTGTCTAGACCTTGCTTCTTCTGAGAAAAGCCAGACCAGATGATCCTTGAGGTCCCTTCCAAGCTGTTATTCTATGATTCAGTGATATAAATATTTTTGTGTAAGCACTCAGAACACAAGCAAGGCAATATTCTAAAAGAGACGGCAGGGAAACTAGAGAAGTGCAGATACAATGTCATGATAAGAATGACACAGGTAGGTGAAGTCTCCTTCAGGAGGTGCTCGCGTACTTTTAAGAGCATTAGTTCATTCAGTACAGGTGAAGTTAAAGTATTTGGTGGCAAGCAGTTGGAAACGCACACATCCTTGTTAGAAAGTATACATGGGGCAATCAGTCAAAGGAAAAAAAAAAAACTATAATTTAACAACAAAAATAAATGCATCAGAAGGAAACTATACAAAGAGAACAGCCACAGTTGCTATAAAGCAGCATTTCCACAGTCAGTTTTCATTAACAGAAAAATACCTGAAGATCCCAGACTTTGCTCAAATAATGTGTGCAGAAGCAGCAGGCTATTTTACAAGGTTCCAATACAAGCTTCTCTCCATTCCATGATGGAAAAAAAATGAGAAAGACTGCATAGTGAAACTGCTCCTTGTTCTAGTAACTTACACATCAGTCTTTCTCTGGGCTGTCTTAATTCTGAATTTACTGAAAATTCAGTGATTTATGTGGGGATAATTAAGGTTTAGGTTTTGGTTGGTTGGTAGGAGGTTTTTTGTGGTTTTGTTGTTGTTTGTTTGTCGTTTTTTTCTTGTTTAAATTGCTGATTGGTATATTCAAACCTTAGGCTATTTTAGGTATAGCTGGGGTTTTGGTTTCATCCTGAAATTGCATGGTTTATCAAAAATATCTACAATGTCAGAAATTAATACCCATTAAAACAAGCAATGATAGCATAAAGACGATACACAGTACAAACTATATCTGGTCTTTTTAAGGAAAAAATCTACACAACCAGAGCAAGGCAGCCAGAAACCACTTCCCAGCAAACATACAGTTGTATTGAATCATTAAGCCAGCACAGGTCTTAAAAGGATAAATCTCAGCTTTTAAGTGCAAAATAGAATTCAATTTTAACTACTGAGCCATGACCACTGCCTCTTTAACAATGTTATAAAAAGCTACTTGGCTTTTCAAATTTAAAAAAGTCAGTATCACATAAATATGCTCACAAATGGTCTAAAAATAACTTTAAGCTGCCTACCCACAAGGTCAGAGGCAGCAGATGCAAAGAACTGAAGCTCTACAAAGAGCTTCCAGTAAAGAAAACATTATTGACAGAAGCAAAGGTGCTGCCACTGGTTCACAGCTATTTCTATACAGTTCTTCAGTGTCAACTCACGCTGAGTTTACACTCAAGCTAAAATGGCTTGAGATGTAGGAGTAATCTTGAATATGCAGTTCTCAGTGAACAACTTTAGTGGTGTTCAGTCCCTGTCTCTCTCAGGCTGTTTTTCTCTCCCTCTGTTTCAGGGAGTTACAAGTCAGCTCTCACATCAGAGCATACTTATTTGAACTTGTTAACTTAAATTAAACTTTGGTGCGTGCCCTTTCCACTCTTTACTAATGATGTATTAAAGGAGAATAAAGACATATGTATTTGAGACACATTAAGGCAGAAACCAGTAATTTTCAACATTTCAGTGTAGTCCAGCATGCCTCGTTACTATCAATGCAGAGAACACATGCAATGTTGATCACACTACATCAGAAACCTTGTCCATATGGATCTTCTAATGGATTCTTCTCTGACTCCTGCTGGAAACTAAATCAGCCATATCACAGCACAACCATTACTTTAACATACTTCATACTTCTCCTAGTTGAAAAAATATAGTAAAAATAGTGATAATGATGGGGACTCAGACTTCCTTGAGATATATATTTTTTTTTTTTTTTGGCCATAGCAGGTCTACGCTTGGTAGAATATCATATCACAAGATAGAGAGGTTGCAGACCTTGAAAAACTATCTAAAAAGACCATCATTAAGTGTGCTCTGAACATCAGTAAAGTGATGCAACAATTTAGGGACTTCAATGATTCTGCATCGAATTAAGTTTAGCCTGGAAAAGATGAAGGACTAAATTAATTTTCCGGGGATTTGAACCTCTAATTTAAGGAGTCTATGTATTTCGAATCTGATGTTTCAAGCATTCTCCCATCCCCTCCAGCTATACTTTTTTTCTTACTATACTTTTTATAAACTTTAATGTTTTCCCTAGAAATGGGCACAGAAAGTATTTGATTAGCGAAGTAACAAGTCAGGTGCTGAAACAAAGCCATAAGAAATACTGCAGCCTGTCAAAGGTGATAAGTGTCTCTGATTATCCTTGACTGCATTCCCTGAGCTCAGCATTTCATTAAATAGCAATGCTCTCTTTTAAAAATAGATTTATCACCATCATGTCCTGAGGTTCTTTTATGTTTTTAGCTAGTTATGTACAGAAATACTAATCTCCTCGGTAATTATATTTGATTTTCAGGTTCAATGTTATTGGTAAGATTTGTTAACTTTTGGTAATATGACCTAAAACAAGTCATGAACACTAAAACAGATTTTCCTCTTTGTTTTAAGATTGTCCTTTCAACTGGATGAATGAGTAACTTCCTGGGAGAAATTTCAAAATGCCTTAAGAATTATGCATTAAATTAAATTAGGTGAATTTGGCTGTTACATCCTTGAAGAAGGACAATACAGTCAAACATTGATGCATGTCAAAATAAATTAGGTTTTTGCTCTATATTAAAAAAATTCTTCTAGCATATTTCAGGATAGAAAGTATCTGCAGCACCCACTTAATAATGTCTCACCAAAATCCGTACTTCTTTTTCACTGATTATGATGTTGTTTCAAGTAACATGACTGACCATGTATTAAAAATAAGAAATATCATATTAAAGTTCGGTCCAGACTAAGGGATGAGAGGATTTGTCATACAAGGAGAGGCTGAGAGAGCTGGGACTGTTCAACCCAGAGAAGGGAAGGCTCGGCAGGATCTCATCCATGTGAATAAAAACTTAAAGGGTCCAAGGAGTAAAGAAGACAGATCGGTGATTGTGAATGTCCCCTCTCTGGAAGTGTTCAAGGTCAGGTTGGACAAGGGTTTGAGCAACCTGATCTAGAGAAAAGTGTCCCTGCCCATGCAGTGCGGTTGGAACCAGATGATCTTTAAGGTCCCCTCCAACCCAAGCTATGCTATGATTCTGTGAGATTCTTTAACCTTATTCATTAAATAATCAATTTTGTCTTCAAACTACTTAGGAGGACTGGAAGGGCAGAAAGTCAGTCTGAAGGTTATTCCAGAACATCTGTTCTCTAATAGTGCCTGATTCCAAGTTACGGTTCCTAATAAATAATTTGAAAGCAATGATGAAAAATCTTCAATTGATAATAAATAAAATATTCCCAAACATTAAAGGGGCTGAAAGACACAGAACAAACCATTCAGAAGATTGCTCTACAGGAATAAATATTTATGTCACCTGCAAAAGAACAGATTTTCTATTTATTAGGTGAAGTTATGCAGAGTTGGGTTGGGGTTTTTTTCACATTCAAGTACTTGAAAGATTGCTTGCATAAGGCATAGTTAGCTCAGAAAACATGTTAACACAGTGGAAGAGAAATGTACTCAAGAACTTGTGGGATCGTCTCCTGCTCATTATCTCTGCCTTCACAAAACCAGAAAGTTTTCTTGTACATTCATTTCATACTGTTGTTTCAATTTATTTCACAAAAATGAATTATCTTTAAGGAAATCTCCAACCTTCAGTTATTCCCAACATCTACACAAAGTATTACCTGAAGGGAGAGGGAAAAAAAAGGAAAATATTTCACTTCAGAAATCTGTTTGAGATGGGGAGCAGCTTAAGGTGAAGGAGTAAGAGGAAAATAGAGTTTAAACTGGGGAATAAGTGAGAGAAGGGGAGCAAGACACAAAAGGGAACCCCTTGGGAACTTCATAATGCTGCTTTTTATATGTGGCTACTTAACATACTCAGAATTGATACAAGGCAGATGTAATACATATCCCAGCTCAACACCTGAGTACAACCCAGTAGGTACATCTCATGAACACAGTCTGCAGAATTTAGCACTTTAGCACCCAGGGACAAATAAATAGGTAACATGAAGACAAGTAAACTCGCACAGGTATGCTGTTCCAAAATGCCAAGCAGCTTTCAACGTCAGCTCTGGACTTAATCTAAAGAGCATTTTAACAGTAAAGCGCAATCATCATAATGATCACAGAACTGCATTTTACTATGGCTTTTAATTACTACAGTGTTTAAGGTTGCAAATTTACTCAACAGCATTCTGTATCAATAGAGCACATTATTTATGGAGTACTTAATAAATAGGAAACTGGGTTCCAATGGGAATCTCCTGAAGTGCTAAATTCTACCATGCAAGGGGGAGGGTGCTGGTTCAGAGAGTCGTAAGTAAAACTAACCATAATATATCAAGATAGCTCAGATGAAACACGCATCATTAAACTTCAGATAGATGAAGTATTTGCTGTAACAGTAAAAGTTCTATTCTCTTTTTATTTGAGAAGGTCATAGAAGTTAGTGCATCTAATCTCAGTATCATTTATCTTCTAGCAGCATCCTGAAACACTAAGACTTGGGGTGCCACATAAGTCTTCCTAAATTGGGGTTCAGGGATGACTTTCTGCTGGATTCATGAAAAAAAGAAATTCCTCTTTGATTATTCTCAGACTGTGGATTATAATGCAATAGGTACATGCAGTGCTTATAAAACAGTTACATGAACTTGAAATAGTAAGTTCAGTATGTGGTATCCATTCATTCTTCATTTACAGACAGCTCTCTTCCACCAGAACTTTAAAGCTTCTTGTTTTCATTATCTTTTTGAGACCTAAGCACATATCTGACTCTAACATCACAAAAAAACATTGACAACAATCACGTCAGTAACAGAGACTACTAAAAGTTCATCAAATCTGTATTTTCCCTCTACTACTTGGTGAAATTCAAGGTCTCGAGCTTTATTCCTCAAAATGCTCCATGTTATAAGCAGTATCTGTAATTCTTCTATTATGTAAATTAAGTGAATATCAGGATCATGTTAAATGGTTGTAAATACTTTTTTTAAAAAAAAAACAAAGCATTTCTTAGCATTTATACTTGTTTCCATTAAATCCAGTTTCTTTCACACAACTCTCCACAATTTGAAACATTTCAAAGATTGGTCATGAAAGCAGATTTTTCTTCTGTTTATTGCTACTCTCAGCACTTAAATCAGAGCTTGAAATGTGTGTGTCAACCAGTTCTTGTTGTTCATCTCCTCCTATATCCAAGCATACCCAAGAAGGCCTACTGCTCCTTCAACAGCAGCAGCTCTTGTTGGATTAACAGGCCAAAACACTGGCTGCCTTCATTGACACTCTCCTGACAAACCAGGAGGACACTTAAGAGATTTCACAACAAGAAACTTGAAAGAGTCTATATTGGTTTGAAAAGGTTTGAAGAGTATAAATAATGTCATAGTAATTAATTAGTGTTCTGTCTTTACCACAGCTACCAAGTCCTTGACCAGTCTCATTATTGCTTTTATCTAGAAGACACTACATCATGTAATAAGTGTTACTCAGTGTAAAAGGCTAAAATAATAGAAGTAAGGAGCAAATTACCAAAAAAACTGAAACAATTTTCTGAAGTTATGCCAGTATGTTCAAAACAAGTTATTTAAATCAATTACTACTGATGAGTGCAAGCAGAAAAGACGGAACTAATGGTAGGCCATGTCTCCCAAACATTAAATCACAGTAATTCAGCTAATTTGGGTATTTCTTTTTATTTTCTTTCTGTAACTTTAATTCATGTACTTTCATTTCACTAGCTAGCAAAAAAAGGTAGAAAACTGTAACACAGTGATCTCCATCATGATCAGACGTTATCTGACTTATGACCATTTAATTCTTTATTGATTCTTTCTTTTTTTAATCATACCCAAAATGAAACTGATTCTTTGCCCTCTGAAAACAAAGCTGAAAACAAATACACAAATTTGCTGAGAAGCATAATAAAGACTCTCATGTCTTATCGACAACACTCTCTGTAGGAGCAAAAACCTTTCCTTTACCTTGACAGATGCAATTCAAAATGGGGCAGGGTGTGAAATCAAAATATTGAAACTGTCAAATATAATCATTATTCTGGCACACCATGCAAAACTGAACCTTTCTTTTATAGACAAGAAAGATGTTTTATTGCTTCAGCAGACCAAGGTCTTGAAGATGACTCAGACTTACCCTGAGGAACATAGAGTCTAAGAAGGTACACAAACCACACAGGCAAAGCCCAGTCTTCTAGTTATGTCAGAGAGGAGTTTACAGCTGAGAGAGGATAATTTTACTCTTGAGAACTGGAGAGCTTGTAAGCATAATTCTCCTCTTGGTTCTCTTCCTAACACGCACTATGAAACATGGGTGTTGTGTTTTTAAGCACACACAAAGATTAACTCTTCTCTACTGAACCCTTCTTTGATGCTTTTTGCTATTTCAGCAAGACAAACCTTCCTGTTGCACAGAAAAGTAGATTCCTACATTCTCATTTCTTTCATTCATTTTTCTTTCTACATTTCCATATTATTAGATTGTTTCGTTATAATGCAAGTTTCTTTCCAGTCTAAGAAACCACAGCTTCTTATCCTCTCCATCCCTGAACACAATCTCTATGCCTACATCTGAAATGACTGACTGTGTTATCCAAAATTCTGAAGTAATTTCCTTAAACTAGTTTTTGATGCTCTCCAACCTAATCCCTCCTTCCTCCATTTCACAGTCCTAACAAGGATTACAAACATTAAGATCAAATCTGAACATCTGCATCATTATCATCCATAATATTTGTGCTGTGTTTGACACAGATGACCCTTTCTACTTTTTATTTACATTGCAATTGAGAGAGCAACACTTTATTCCCACTAGGTAATTCCTAATTTGTGGAAACTTTTTTTTTTTGGCCATGCTTTTATGTCTGGCTTGTTGAGGTCCAATTTCAGTTTCCATTTCTGATCATTCAATCTAGCCAAAGCTCTGCCCTTGCTCTTGTCACATCAATACAGTTGTCAGCATGAACCTCCTGGTCTCCTGCCTTCAGTCTCACTTCTGGCCACAGACATACCTTATTCCTAAGCTTGTAGAACATTTGAATTCTCTAATTTTCTAATCTTCAGGCCAGGTCAGTCCTGAACACATTTGATCAGGCACTTGCTTAATTACAATTTATTCCTGTCTGAAAAATTGGATTTAATCCAACTTTAATCCATTAGCCAGACACAATACCCCACAGATCACATTGTCTGCTTGGGATTTCTTAAAATAGGACATTATTCGCTTGCTGGCTGAAGAAGTTCTGTATCCTTTTTGCTTACAAATACAATGGTATAAAAGCAGTTTAATGACAGATGACAGCAGAGGTTCCAGTGTTGTTTGTCAGAGAACTCTGGCTGAACATGTAACTGCTTTTTTAGCTTGTGCATGTTGTTACTGTTTCTGAAAAGTGAAGTACTATTTCTCCCAGGTTATATAATTTATTTCTTTATCATCATGTTCTACATGTTATTCAAGACTTTTGACAATAATTAATTTTGCTTTAAACACTAAGAGAACAAGATTGAGTTTGGAAACTTACCAGCCTAATTTCTGAACTGAAGCAAGGAAAACCACAAAAAATGCAATGAAATATGTGTGTAACAGTAAATGATGATTTTTTCTTTATTTTTAATAATCTCAGACCAGCAACAGAATGCTGTCATATGTATTATTTATTTAAAATTATTTTAAAACCCTGTAGATGATCATTATTTCTGTGCAAGATCATTACTTCTATGTAAACTTATTAGACACTACACTTAGATGCGAATAGTTTTTATTTGTATGTTCTGAACCAGACTTGAAAAATGATGAATTTCCAAGTGATTAGCTCTCAGCATGTTTGTTTTTCCGTAGATTCAGAAAAGCATATGCAATTAATTATTAGTGTTTAATGCAACGTATTTGCAACTACAGAACTGTAAATATGTACCTTTTCATGGCTTTAGAACTGTCAATAGTATATACGGAGCTAAACTATGACATGCAACACACAGCCCACAGGTAGCCTGCAAGGCATCACTGATCATTTGATAGGCTTGCTGGGTACTGACAGAAGTTTTGGGACCCCAAATCAAAACTAGACATGCTTCAATCTAACTGTTCAATTAACGCATCAGAATAAAATATGTTAAGCGAAAATTAAAACTTTTTCTCAATTTGGTGCATGCACCTTGTGAACCAAATTCTATTAAAATAATTTTCTAATGGCTTTAGTTACATACAAGATTATGGCTAAATCAGTATTCAGTTTTATCTAACACAGTCATTTTTGTGAGACATGCAGTGGAAGTACCAAGCTTCAATATTTCACTAAAACACAGTATATAGATCAGGACTTCAGAACCTCTTCCTCTTCCAAACATGAACTGAGACCCTAATACACATTAAATTCCTAAAGATGCCCAAGCACACTGGCACTGGGGGATCTTCCACACCTAAGAGATGAGCAAAAATTACATTCTACCTTCTCCAGTTTTATTTTTCATCATATATGCAATCATTTTAACTGAAGTACAACACAGAATACTCTGTTGGGTTAAATTTTCTAATGTGAGGAATAGAATCCCATGTCCCTGGAATAAATCCTACAATTTCTGTTTAAACATTTCCACAGTACTCCACACCCAAATAAAGTATGAAAAAATAAATTATTTCTACTATAACATCTTATATCTCAAATTCCTTCATATGATTCTGTATCAGTCATGCGGTTTCTACCTCTCCATCTGAATGCTCTTAAAAGAATCAAAAAGTTTCAAATAAAGCAAAGCAAATACTTACTATTTTTTAAACTTAAAAAAAAAAATAATAATATTAAAAATCTCTTCTTGTTCCCCAAAATCATACGTATTTTATGCATTTAGTACACATGACATAACCAGAATCTGTGTTCTGTTGTAAAGCTTGGACAAAGCATCAAGGTCCCAGCTCTACTGTTGTAACCTGACACAAATTGAATGAGTTTAAGTAAGCAGGTTTGATAACACACTACTAACATTGCTGTAATTATTCAGGTATTAATAACAAACAGTTGCAAAACCATTACATACTCTTTTAATGAGCTTGTACTGTATAAAAACTTCTAGAACTCATGCTCCATGATAATAAAAATGTGACTGTGATTCTGATTCACCTACTCAGAGACCCTCAAACAAGTACACCTGCCATGCAGGACTGGAATGTGCTGAGGTTGTCAGGGAGTCACAGCTGGAAAGCATTAGTTACCAGGATATTTTGGTAGATGTTGAAGAAAAGCAGCTAACCAACCATTATATATTGATCACATGTATTAACTGCATAGAACTGTGAAACAACCTGTTGCAGTTGCCCACCGTCGAAAGAAGAGAGGTGGCATAATTTTTTGACTGTACATAGCAAATTAGCCACACGGATGCCTCTGCTTCAGAAATGGGTATGCAGAATTGTGCTCTGGTACTCAGTAATGCTGTACCTGTAAATTATTATATCACCAACACTAAAGGAAAATATATCTCTAATGCTCGTGCTTCCTCCAGTATCCTGCCTACAAAGCTTAGCTGTAATTTGGATGCAAGACAAATATCTTCTAGCAAATTAAGTAATTATGAAAAAACGTTAACTTCTTTTAGATCCACGTATTTTATTCCTAAGCAGCATCTATTCAATTTTCACGCATAGATGGACATAAACTATTTGCAATTTTTCTTCAACAAAACAAAGCAAACTACTTTACCTGAGAAGAGGGTAGAAACCCACTTAAATCAAACTCAAATTTTATTTTAACAGTATTAAGGCACCAAAGATATCTCTTAGAATTTGAAAAGAGTTAAAACCCTGACAATCCTCGCTCTCAGAAATCAGACATCAACCACAAGCAGAGCCGTCATTTGAAAATTACAAATTCACAATTAATAAATTAACCTTTTAGTTATGAATCTTTATTTAATTTCTAAGTATCATATACCACTAAAAGAAAATCTTGAATTGAGCAAGTGATTTCTGATTTTCCCATAAACTTCTAATATTCCTCAAATAAAGGCTAGGAAAGTTAAGGGATACACAAGATGAAAAAACTCAAAAAACCTCCAGTGTGAAAAATACCACTGTGAATATATATATATGTATGTATGTATAAGTATACCTATATAATCTACAAAAGATTGAGACACCAATCTCTGACACAGGTTGGTCAGAATGGACTAAAAGGAATTGCAGAAAGCACATCAATAAAAACGTAGATGCCAATACAGATTTTGAGAAGATCTGATCATGACAAAAATTTCCCATTAGACACTTAACAACAGTAAGGTGTCTTTGCTAGTGTAAAGAAAACCCATGAAAGAGTTAGGGGAAATGATGCCCTGAAAGCAAGAGAAAGAATCTCTTGGTTTTTTTGGATCTATGCAAAAAGACTGGGTAGATTTCATGCCCGATCAGCAACGCCTACAAAGTCATCTTTGATAAAGAACAGTTCAGAGAAACAGAATATAATATTGGAACTAGTTATCTCTGAAATGCAAAAAACTGAAAAAAATAAAAATAATTAAAAATTCATCAAACAAAACAAACAATTTTAAAAATATTTTTTAAAAGATGGAGATTTGAATACTAAGGGGCAAAAAGTCGTTAGGCTGAACCCCAGAAGGACCAGTTTTTATTAGGCACCATATTTCCTGGATCATTTTCAGTTAAGGGAGGACTTTCAGCATCCTACACAACTCATCAGCTGCTCTGTGGGGAACCTTCCTACTCCTTTCATCATTCAGGATTGAGTCCCATCAGAAGAGGAGATACATGCCTGGAGTTCTAAAACTGCTCTTCAAAGACATGGGAGCAGAAGGCACATAGCAGCTTGAAAGAATCATGTCTTAGAAAACTTGTTCCTTAACAGAAAGAGTATAGTTAATATTAGGATTCTGTTCTTTGTCAAGTTACTATATTCCTTAAAGACAATATAACAAGTTACCTAAGTTGGAGATAAAAACTCAGAATCTTTTTTAAAGTAAAATAGAAGCACGGGAAGTATGTGGTCAAAATCCTTCCCTCTGGGAAATTCTAGAGACCACTACTTTTAGTCAAAGAAGTTATTTCACAAACAGAAATAATAATAAAGTCTGTTTCATAAGGATTTGTGTTCTTTGACTCCTCTTCATCCCCTAACCTCAGACTTGATTTCTCCATGTTCCCTGCCAGACAACCAAAAAGCTCCAGGTGTCAAATCAAATATACATTCACTAAATTCTGCCTGTCTTTCTCAGAACAGGGACAGAGATTTTTCTCTTTCCCCTCTACTCATCAATGATTTTGACAGAACTTCTAGGAATTAAATCTGTCTTTGAGATCTCTAGTGTTCAATTTACTGGTGAATTCAAAACTTAGTAGTGACAGAACAGAAAATGCAACTGCATCAAACTTGGTTTGCTAGAAAACCAGATTCAAAAGGGGACCTTGGAAAGGTCAGGCAGAGCACTCATTCTCACCATAAACAGTAGACAACAGGTCCTGATAATGAAAACAAAATAATAGTGTTTAAATTGTATGTGTCGCTCACAGCACGTGAAGTTAATTGCCTTTTGCAGGATTTAAGACTTTTTTTGGTAAAATAATCAGATTTAATCAGAGCTAAGTCTTGAGTCTCAGCTTCTGACAGTTTGTAAAATACTTCAGAGGTATCCAGAATTATCAATGGTCTTCCCACCACTTTGGTCCATCGGAAAAGCCATACTTTACTTGAGGAAGCTCTCTCTCTAGTGGTCTGGTACTTTTACCAGGTCTGGCACCCAGTAGTAATAGCCCTCAAACAAATGTCTGTAAATGAAAGACACACTTAAGAATATTGAGATATCTACAATACATCTTAGTAACATACAGCAATAATGTTTGTACAAAGACAAAAATGCATGGGACAGAATATGTTATAAAGACCTACTTATATTTTTGACTAAAGGCCAGTCAACCTCACCTCAATCCCTTGGAAGATGATGGAAAAAATTCATCAAGGAAACCCTTTCCAAACACATAAAGGACAAGAAGATGATCAGGAATAATATGCATGGATTTATGAAGGGGAAACTGTGCTTTAAGAACCTTATTGCCTTATACAATGAGGTGACTAGCTTGGTTGACAAGGGAAAAGCAACAGATATATCTGCCTGAAACTTAGCAAAACCTTTGACACCATTTCTTATAACATCATCATACACAGGCTGACAAAGGATGACTTATCTAAGTGGACAGTGAGGTGGATAAAAACTAGCTGAACTACTTAGCCAAGAGGGTTGTGATCAGTGGTACAAGGTTCAGCTGAATGTCTATCACTAGTAGAGTACCCCAGGGGTCAATACTGGGTCCAATGCTGTTTAACATCTTCATTAATGACCAGGTTGATGGGACAGAGTACATCCTTAGCAAGTTCACAGATCATACAAAACAAGAGAGAGTGGCTGATATACCTGAGGGTCATGCTGCCATTCAGAGGGCCCTCAACAGCCTGAAGAAATGGACTGAATGGAATGTCATGAAGTTGAACAAGAGGAAATGCAAAGTCCTGCACGTGGGAAGTAATAACCCCAGGCACCAGTACATGATGGGGACCACACTGCTGGAAAGCAGAGCATGACATTGGTTTCTTATCAGACAACAAGCTGACCACTTGCCTGTATTGCAAAAAAGGCCAACAGCATCCTGGACTGAATTAGGCTGAGTGCTGCCCGCAGGTCAAGGGAGGTGATGCTTCCCATCTGCTGAGAACTGCAGAGACATATCTGGAGTGCTGGGTCCAGTGCTGGGCTACCTAGTACAAGATATGGACTTAGTGGAGCACATCCAGCACGGGGCCACCAAGACGATTAAAGAACTGGAGCATTTTTTATATGAGGAAAGGCTGAGAGAGCTGGGACCCATTCAGCCTGGAGAAAGGAAGGCTCAGGAGGGATCCCATCAATTTGTATAAGTATGTGATACAAAATGAAGATGAGGGAGCCAGACTCTTCTGAGTAGTGCCCAGTGACAGGCCAAGAGGCACTAGACACTTTAAAACACGGGAAATTCAATCTGAACATGAGAAAACACATTTTTTTTTTTTTTCCTGTGAGGATGGTCAAACTCTGAAACAGATTATTCAAAGAGGTTGCAGAATGTTCATCCATGGAGATATTCAAAGGTTGACTAGACAAGATCCTGGGCACCTGTGCTAGGTGACCCTGCTTGACTAGGAGGGTTGGACTACCCAACTTCAAGAGGTCCATTCCAACCTAAATGATTCTGTGAATGATTAATATTTTTGATGGACCATTCACATCCAAACCAAAATGGTCTTAAATAAATGTCCTGAATATTTAAATTGTATCTATTGTCATTAATAATACAAAGAAAAACTCTGAATGGCTCAAGCTGTCAGGGGCTTATGATTTATATTTTAATGCGTGAAGATAAAATTTAATGTCATTTTAAACAAATCAATTTTTGTTGCAGATTTTATTAGGCCATTACCCTCCATGAGTTTTCACAAACCTCTTACAGTGAGTGATTCATAAAATGGATTAGTATGGCAAGAAGACATAGAAATGTGTTAACTGCATGAGTACTCTGTTCAGTCGCTAAGTCTGCTTAGTTATCTGGAATTATCTAGTTCTAGGACTTAATACAGACTGCAAAGCAGATTCTGAAAAATCAAACTAAACATTTATTGTACACTATCTGAAATTCTTTTAAAATCCGGTATATGACTAACTTCCACTTAAACTCACCGTTAACCCTAGACTTTTCTTCAGCACCTTCTGCTTGTCAAAGATTTGGTCAGTGTTTTTGTAAAAGGTAGTTTGTCCTTTGGTTTCCACACTAGGCCAGCCTTCTGCTGAGTTATCATGACTAGCTCTTCCTAAAAATCTCTCCTCCTTTAGGGAAACCACAAGACTGCTTTGCTGCGTACATTCATCAAGATACTCCAACACTTACTTGGTCAAGAAAATGCATTCTTTCCAAAACTATGATGCCTGTTTGCAATCAGTCAGGATTCAATCTTCTTATTACAGACAGTTTTTGTTTCTGTTATTTCCCTCTTTTCTGGGGCACTGCACAAGGCACTGACTGTAGTGGTCCTAGGATGAAATGGTACTTTATGAAGAATAAAACATGGAGTTCATCATTCAGGAAAATGTATTATATTCTATCACACTATCAAAAATAATTTTTTTAGTTTCCCCAACAATAATAAAATCAGTATCTGTGATGTATTAGATACATTCTGTATGCCTAAGTGAAAGATCTGAGAACACATTCTCTGCTGCAACTTAAATTAATACTTACTTATTTTTCCATAACTTTGTATTGTTCCCTAACCTTTGTAATTCCTTCAGCAGCAAGTATAAAACTTAAGTACTGATCAGAATCACTTTGTATCAGGGAGAACACACACACAGGAAAAAGACATCCCATTGTCAGAGGATTTATAAACAAAATTAAGATATAAAATTGCTGAGAACAGAAATTATAGTTAATGGTCAACACAATAGAAAAGTCAACACAAGAAGAAAAACTCTTCAGTAGGTGTTCAGCTAGAAATTCTTTATTGCAGCAAATGAGTATAATTTGCTACATAAAATTTAAGTTCAAATGCTTCAAAAGCTTGAAAAATTATAACAGCATGTGAATGCTGTTTTCTTCAATCCATATTTAATTTTAGATTTCCAACAGGGCTCTGGCATTTCCAGGACTGACCACAGGAAGAAATGCGTTGTCTTTACCAATGCTGTAATTTTCTATGTAACTATAAATCATCATTTACATTTCAGACCACTATTGATGATATAACTAAAGTAAAAACTTCTAGAAACCTTCAAACTGCTCTTTACACATCCCAGCTTTCGGTATCACTGCATGTATCTACATTCAGGTACATGGTACATGTTCAGCTGCTGCCAGGGCAGTGAATTCAGCACTCAACGGCAATAGCTACAGCAAACCCAGAAAGGCAGATTGTGTTTCTGCTCTTGGCACTTTCCTGCTAAGTGACAGCCAGAAAATCGCTTACCATTTTGTCTCTCAGGCCCCACATCACAACATACATCTCTTTTATAACATACTTAAGCATATGGGTGAAAAAATATGCGAGACGGACTTTGTTATTCCAGTTCACTACCTGCTATATTAAACGACTGAAGTTTCCAAAAAATAAACAAGTATCAGTTCTGAATTCTGTTCCTGTTCAGACATACCAAGTGAAGAATACAGGAAAATCTAGAAAGCTCAACAGTGTGTTAGGAATTGCACCATCCCATCAAATACATAAGGAAAGAGAATGGCGTTTCTACAGAAGCACATTGAACTGGCTTCATAGTGACAAGATACCAATTTTATATCCCACAAAGCTCTGTTACCTTCATTTTCAATTATATGAAAGGCAGATTTACTGTAAACAAGATATAAACCCTGTCCACCTACTTAGCATAGAGTTGTCCTCCATAATATCCTTCAAGCTGAAGGAGGAGAACTAAAAATGATGAAAGCCAATGACAATCTTCCAGAGCTTTCCTTTTTGTTTTTATATTGAAAAAGAGACTTCTGGACAAAGTTATACGCCAGAAAAAAAATTGTGAATGAAACATACCCCTGCATAGCCGTTGAGGAGGTATATAATTACCAAATCTGCATTTTTTTTTTTAATTTCCATATGGATCTTCCTAGCTTTGTAGCAATTTTCCATTCCCATACATGAATTTACAGTCCTTGTAAATTCCTTCTGACAAAGAATGTAAAGAAAAATTGTTCTAAGAAGTTCTAGTAGATGTACTCTTGGGCTTCAAAGCAACTGAATGCCGTCAGCCTTAACACTTCAGAAGTCAACTGTGAATAAACATTTCTTCCATTTTTTAAGTTTCCTGTGCTCTAAACTTAAGTGCTGATCTACATCAGGACTGAACTGAAGATATTAAAATGAGAAAGTCCAATGCTTAAAGGTTGTGAAGTTTTAAAAGTTTTTCTCATTTATCTCAACAGAAAGAAGGTCAAATGACTGCTGGCTGCACCTTAAGGTGAACTCTACCACGCAGAAATTGGCTGAGTGTAAAACGGTGGGTTGAATGTGCGTCTGTATCCTTCACCTTACTGAAAAGTTGAGAATCCTCTGCCCCTTCCCTTCCTCTAATGGCATGGTTTGATTTACTCCTATCTTGTTGCCTTCTTTATGGCTACATTTTGTACCTTATCATAGCTGCAATCACATTTCTTGCTGTTCAGCAGAACTGAACTATTCCTTCCACACTATCAAAAGTAACAGTGCTTGACAGGGCCCCATTCTACCTGCAACTTTTCTTCTCTGCTGCTCTGTACCCATGAAATGAATACTCTGGGAGTGCTCATCAAGTCACTGCTTTGCTGTCTCAGTCCTGAGCCTGGAAAATATAACTGAAGTCAATCAAGCAATTAAATTTGAGAGTTCTTAGCTACTGGAAATGTTGTAGTGGTAGTCCTCTAAAACACCTACAGGAAATTAAACAATGATATCATCAGCATATGAATAACTTTTTATTTCAACCTGCTGTACCAGCAGATGCCAGGTAACTGCATTCATACTAATATAGCACCTGTCCCAGGTGCTAATATAGCACAAGGCTAACTCTTCTTATTGTGCAATCTTCTGTTTATTAGAGGCTTACTTTAAATTAGCTTTTCAGGTCTTCAGGATATGGCTTATTTCCTTGTATCTCTGCTGGTAGTAATATCTGGTAATAAACAACATGACTAATATTTGGTAATAAACAATAGTAGAAGCCTGCATGAACCAAAAAAGCATTTCAAGAGCATCTATATTATTTCACATCAAAACATTTAAAGGACAAAATAGATAACATTTTAGTTATCACTGAAAGTTATGATTTACATTTTTCTGACCAAGGACTGAAGAACAAAACACACAGTTTAGCTGCCAATTAGTCCTGCCCTGTAAAGCATTTTCTCACTCACAGCCATTCTGCCAATTCATTCCATTTAGGATCTGTAACTTAAATAGAGGAGGAGGGGATGAGTTAAAAATAGCAGCAGCAAAAAAAAGTCAATTAGTAGGAATTGCCACAATAACCTTTGTCAGGATAAATTTAAGGTATAAGGCTCAGAGATAGTTACTATGGCAACCACAGGCACTTGCAAGGTACCATTAATGAGAAATGCAGTATCTGTCACACAAGGAAGTAGATGCAGCCGCAGACTGACAGGCTATTTAAAGACACTGTTTTCTTCCCTGCCCCCTTTCTTCAAAGAGCAGCAGGAAAGTAAACTGCTACACAAGTAGCTTTAATATGTGTATTTTTCTAATTTTTTATTCTCTTTCCACTTCTTCAGCCACTGAACTGTTGAGACCTCAACATAAGCTTTATTCAAATTAAACAGGTTAGATTTATAGACATTACCCATGGTTTGTCCACTCTTTGCAAAATAAATTTAGCTCACAACTCATACAAAAACTCCAAGTAGCAAAAGGTGAAATGTTTCACCTAGGTACACAAAATGATATAGCCACAGGACTTGCAGTAAAATAATAGTTTTACTGTATTATGAAACAAAATACTCTGAAACTAAGACAAATATCTGTAAAAAAAAAAAAAGTATACATTCTCTTATTTGCCAATAAAATGTGAAGCTGTTATATTTACAAAGCATATTTTAACAGTTGGAAATTATCTCAAATATATGCCTGGTAATTTTTCCAAATACACACAGACAAATATTCTTTGAGAATAGCTTTAAAAAAATGAGGTTCCTCCTTTTTCTACACAAAGTCAATTTCACTTCCAATTCTAGTGTTTACAAAAAAAAAGACAATTTCAAATCTGGACTGTCACTGACAGCACAAGCCACCTCATGAAAGACAAGCCTGCATTAACTTGTTACTGTACACACAAAATGGCAGAGTTGCCATCAGGTCCCTAAATAATGTATTTTTCAGGACTGTGAAAAAATAGTAAAATGTGTGCTGCTGCAACTCCTTGGTACCCCACCTGGAGTATTGTGTCCAGCTCTGGGGTTCCCAGAACAAGAATGACCCATGGACCCATTACAGTCTGTTCAGAGGAGGCCACAAAAAAGGTCAGAGTGCTGGAGCACCTCTGCTATGAAGACAAGCTGAGAGGGTTGGAGCTGTTCAGCCTGGAGAAAAGTCAGCTCCTGGAAGACCTTACAGTGGCCTTTCAGTACATGAAGGGGGCTTGTAAGAAAAATGGAGAGAGACTTTTTACCAAGGCCTGCAGTGACAGGACAAAGGGTAACAGTTTTAAACTGAAAAAGGGTAGATTTAGATTGGAGAGGAGACAGAAATTTATTACAATAATGCTGGTGAGACACTGGCACAGGTTGCTCAGAGAACTTGTGGAAGCCCCCTCCCTGGAAGTGTTCAATGCCAGGTTAGATGAGGCTTTGAGCAACCTGATATAGTAGAACATGTCCTGCCCATGGCCGGGGTTGAAGTAGATGGCCTTTAAAGGGCCCTTTGAACCCAAGCCATTCTATAGTTCTACAATTTCAAACTACACGTCGGATGGAAAGGTTTGTTCAATACTACCATCATTCTCAAAACCTGGGCCAACTGAAAGTGGTAACTCAACTATGCCGAAACTACAGGGATACACTTGGTTTATATACAGTGTCATTCACTACTCCTACCCTCTCTGTTAATGCAGATATGGTTCAGTAAAACTTTATCTTCGTACCATGTGAAGTTTCTTCTTGATCAAGTCCAGTTTTGTTCATACCAAACTGAATCTTCATGTAGTAAAAGATTCCTACAGAAGAATCTTCTTTATGATCTTAGAAATTATTATAAATAAATTATTACCGAACTGTATTTTGTTACCTTTATTAATCCCAAAGAGGCAGCTTGCCTCCTTTTAAACACAGCAAATTAAATACTAAAATCTTTCTTTAATAATACATCCCCTAAAACAAAAACACTCAGGAGAACACACCGCAATAAAAAGATCAATGGTAGCTTGTGATTTAAATAGGTTAAATGTGGACTCAGAAACTTAGCAGCCAAGTTTTCGCCCTCGTGTTACCAGGTGTTAGATCTCCTTGAAGCCACAAAAGCTCTGCCAACTCATCAGGAGATGCACAACTCATTAACACCATTTTGATATAAAAGATAGAGCTGAGAACAAGTATTACCTGATGGAGTAACCCTGGAAGGAAACTTTGCTGATTAGTACATATAATTTACATGTTAGGCCCTCATTTGTCAAAGGGAAAGGATTTAGCTGAGATACATCCGTGGCTAGGATTTTACCACACATTTCACAGCAACTATTAACAGAATTAATATTCTGCCATGTGTTCTGCAGAGTTCACATATATTTCAGTTTGAACTGAAAAAAAAGACAACAAATAAACACTTCAGGAAGAATACAGATGACCTAGTAAACTGCTATAGCAGAGGCAATTTAGAGAGAAAGATTTCCTCATGCAAGCAATGACTCAGTAGATTCTTTCCAAAACAAGATTAATTCCTGGAGACTTATACAGCAAAGAGGAAAAATTATTTTAATTGTATTAAAGGCATGTAGCCACACAAAACACTCTATTCTGTTATACCGCGTACATCTAGTTTCAATACTTACCTGAATTTATCCAGATGACAATTTTTAATTTTGTCATGTAATTTATAATGCTTTCATCTGATTTTAAAAATATTAAAGCACAGGCTGCTGCTCCTGCTTGTCCACTGCTTTTCCCTCTCAGTTAAAGAACAGACCTATGACTAGCTGACTGGTATCAGCACAATTCATGGGAAAGAAGACTCTGAAAAGAATAGGAGAATAAGAAACTAGGGAACAGAGAAATATCTTAGAGTATTTGAAGAATCTGAAAGAGTGCTTGTTATTGGTGGGGAACATCTCTATTCCATCCCCAAATAATCTAGCATAAACAGGGCTCCAACTCATTACCAGTACCTCTCCTTAAAGCTGCACTTCAAGAGTGCAAATCCTGCATCTACTGCATGTGTGTGAATACTCCAGAAACCTTCAGGTTCGAAGTCAGGAAGAGATCTGCAGACAATAGCAAAACCTTCACCAAGAAGTAAATAATTTAGTTTGTGAATATAAGAATTGATAAACCAGTTTCCATGTGACTACCTTACCAACAGTTATATTAGACAGCGAAACTTTAATCCCATAACTGAAAGGAAAAAAAATAAAAAAAAATATACTACCAATCATCTCATGATATTAAAGTCCAAATAGTTTTATAATTCATTCTTCCATTTACAGTGTTTGCTTGCTTTTATTTTTTTTTCCTCAAGCACAACATCATCTATTTTCCTCTATCATATCAGGTTCCTTTCTGCAGATATTTTCTTCCTAGTAGCTCCTTTCAACTTAAATAGTTTTCAAGTGTCACCTTCTCATGTGGTGAGATCGTACCAAAGAAGTTAAAACATCCTACCCTACCCTACATCTGCTCAAAAAGATGGTTGCTTTGTATTCAACCACTATTGAACCCTGAGCAGCATTTTCATAGACGTATGTATTAAAACCTGTATCCAACTCCTTAGAGGTAAAAGACAGCTCCGACCTCATCATTCACTACTTAAAGTTTGGATTCTTTTTCCACCCTATTCACTACTTTGGATTTATTGAGACTGAATTTCACATGCCAGTTCATCATCTTCTCCTTCCACAATTCCTTGCAGTTGGCTTCTCCCTTTACATCCCAGAGTTTACTATCAGGGACCTTCCCAGCCCTCCGCTCACTCCTCTTCCCACACAGTTTCCAAAGAGGCTGAGCAGCTCAGGGCCCAGCCCACATCCCAGAAGGGCTCCAATGATGACTTGCTCTCTAGAAGTGATTATTCACTCCTCTTTCACCTTTTTCTTAATCAATTAATAACTTTCCCTTCTTATCCCACAGCAGCTTGCATTCTCTAGCAGCTTTTGGTGGGGAACTCTGTCATATGTCAATAATTATATTAATTAGATTCACCTTACCCAGAAGCATGTTAGCTCCTTAACAGAACCTCAATGGATTTATGAGCTACATCTTCCCTGCATAAAACCATGTTTACTCTTTTGCAATTCGGCACACCTATCTGATGCAGATGTATACGAAAAACCTGAAATAAACCTGTAATTAACCTTCTCTATCAGAAGTCACACTCTTCCCTGAGGGTACTTACTTACGATTCAACACACTAAATCTGGAACGTTTCCATAATGTCAAGATCTTTCATAGCCTGAAAGCACTATATGAAACAAAGAGTAATTTATAGAAGTGTATATACGGAGGTTTTAAACACACCTACCGAACAAGACAGAAATCAAAGCACTACAGGATTCAGATTTAGAGTTGTTCTCCCTCAAGTAACAGCCCTTCTGAGCATCAGAAAATTAAAAACTCCCATGGTCTTGTTTGAGAACTGTCCATTATTCTTTAAGAATCCAAAGCTAGAGCAGAATTCATCATTTTTATTATAGTTGTCAACTTTAAGAAAACAAATTAGAAGCAGTATGCATTTTCAAAAACTGGGCCAACGTGCTTCAAATGCTGCATTGTGGACTAAGAGCACACCAAGCTAACATGGATAAAGGCTGGATCCTTTGGGAAGATCCAGCCACCAAAAGAGTGGGTTGGAGTGGAGAGACAAAGTGGCCAAAGAGGAAAGGTTATGGACTTAACATCACCCCATTCCCTGCCATGATTATATGCTTCCATAGAGCAAATCATAGATTGTATTCAAATTTAGCAATATATTGTTTTGTTTTGTTTTTTAATTTAGAACCTATAAATCCTTGCATTATTTCAAAGAAGGCTCCAACGTTTTACCTATCATCATAGTTAGTGTAGTAGCATCAGGAGAAAAAAACAGAAAACAAAGACTCCACTTCAAACCAACGTCTGGAGAGACCTTTGTAACTGCAAAATTAAAATGTCATAAAAAGGCGGCTTTATATACTACAGCATTTACATAACATCTTTCCAGCAATCTTTTCAGATCACTGTTGTTTTAGCTTTTGTTTCCAGTTAATAAAGGAAGAAGTAAGTGGATGTCAAAACTGAAGAATAAATTCAAGCTGCTGAAGCATGAATTTTAAATAACTGATCTCTTTGAAGGAAAGACTCATAAAACAGCCATTTTAATTATGCTTTTGACCATCTAAAATAAATTAATAGGAATTGGGTATTTTAATTTCCAACTTCAGGAAATCTACACCATACCATCATGATCTTTTACAGAACATCAGATATCAGGCAGAAAGCCAAATCAGTGCAACATCCCAGTGTAACTTTAATAAATCCTTTGGCCATGAAAGCAGGCATAACTGGCAGCCACTCAAGACAATCTTCTTTCATCCCATTAATGCAGTCACCATGTCACCACAGACGCAAAACACAGCTAGTGCTCCTAAATACAGATAGTGCTATAGGCTAAATTAATCTATTTATCTACAGATATCGATCAAACCAGGTGTGACCCGGAACTGTACCTACACCCAAATGCTTACTCTTTTACTGGCAGCATGAACAAAAATGTCCTGAAATGTGTTAGGTAGCTTTTTCACTGAAAATAAAGATGATGTTTAATTAGGAAATGGAATAAAACTATTCAACTATTTTCATTATTTTAACCTACAACCTCTAATGGTTCTACACATCCAGCTGCCTTTCACTCCCTATTTCCAAGACTCCAAATACTGTATTAGAGCAGTTTATCAGGAAAATAAATTCAATGTCAATTTTTAATCTGTTAGATGAACATACAAGGCACCAGGTTTTAGGTGTGAGTAGAAGTAATGCATCTGATTGGACCTGTGAAAGAGGATTGTGCAAATACGCACTGCCCCAAATAATACAAGAGCCAAATAAGCCAAGAGCCTTACCATAAACTGGCACTATGTCATCTGTAACAGCAGAAAAATGAAGGGAGAAAGGCTAAGGAAAGGAATTAATCCTCTGGGGGGGAGTGGAAGGAGGGGGGGGAGAAGAACGGCAGAATAGGACAAGTGTTGGGATGACAGAAAGTCCTGGAGGACAAAAGTAAGTGACAGAGCAACCAATTCATATAGGCATATATCCATATCACTGCTGGCTTTGGGAAGAACGAGTGAGTTTATCAATGTGTAGGCAGATTTTAAAATCAAAATATATTTTAGGTTGGAAGGACCCTCTGGAGGTCATCCAGTTCAGACCCCTCACTCAAAGCAGTGCTCACCTTGAAGCTGGCCAGAAAGACCCACGTTTGCAGCACAGCAGTACGCAAGTGATACTTATTTTTTTGCAACCCTGCTCCCATCCAGGCACACAGCATAGCACAGCTTCCTTCGCCTATCGTGCCTTAGGCAGTGCCGCATTCAACTAGGTAAGAAAGAATTATGAAATAACCTCTGCAATAGCAATGCTTGCAGCCTACCTTGAATTTATACTGCAAGGCAAGCCTTACAGAAATTTGGGCCATGACAACTATATTAGTAGAGCTGTAGATAGCACCTCCCTACCTGTCTGTGCTCATCTGCATGGCACCTCTGTTTACCTTGTGGTTGCCTATCATCATTTCATAAAGTATTTCTAGATTTCTAACTTGTTTTTTACTAAAAGAAGAGAGACAGCAACAGCTTATCTCAGGTGTGCTGACCACTGAGTAGGTTCAAGACAAAAGAGAAATTTTTATTAAGTTTCCATCTCACAGAAATACTGACAAACACTGGTAAGAAAAACAACGTTGAATCAATACTACTTACCTTTCTCCTTCAATGTTTAGAAAATCCACTAGAAAGAGAATAGAAAAACCCCAAATTTCCATGGACTCCTGTCTTCCTCTGAATATTGGTATGTTTTATTTCATTCTAATGAGGAAACTAATGCCCAGTGAAAGGTTGATAATGTTCACCTTAATTCTCCACTTTTTACCAGTGTTGGAACATGATTTTCTAAAGCCCCAATATGAATCTATTGGCTTGAATATGTGTGAATTAAGGACAAACACAAGCCATTTCAACCATGACTTCCTTCAGGAAGCAGTATTTTTCCTGTTCATGTAGTTGCTCCATTGTTATCCCACAAAAGAAACATTTATGAATTTTCTTACATTCTTACTTTTTCTTCCACATATCTTGCACAAAAATGAAAACCCAATAAAAAAGTACTAGCACTTCAGCCACTTTTTTAATAGGCCTGCATTTTGTTGAATGCTTCTACAAATGTGACTAGCACCCAAAAATGTCAATAAATAAGTAATTTTTCCAAGTGTTGAAGAAATGAAGGAAAGAAAAAGTCTGGTTTCTTCTATGAGAAAAAAACCAAGTGTTTTGTTTTGTTTTTTTTTTAATATTTTCTAAATCTGAATTCTGAATTCAATTATTCTGACTTTTTTCAAGAGGTAGGTTTTGAACCCTGCACTTCCTATAACCTGTGATCTATTTATGATTTAGGTGAAAATTAAGATGACTAATTTGGATTTTCAGTGATTTGTAGATCATCTAAAACTAGGATAGCAAACTCGTACTATATCTGTGTGATATTTTGTATAAGGGCTAACCTATCTAGCCATGTTTATGCTGCACCCTATTAAACTTCATAAATCCCGTCAGAGACAAACTTGGCCTACACGCACAAACCTCCCGTTTCCCTAGATACATGCACAAAAAATAAGAAATAGTGCAAATTGGATCTCCTGAGGTCAAGCCAATGTTCAAAGAGGTCAGAAAAATTGCCATGCAGGCCAGATCCAGTGAGTTAGTCACCCCTTATTTAAGAAAACAGTCAATTCGCTTAGACCTACTTTTGATGAAGTGGGAAGAGAATATTATGAGAAGTCATGTAATACCAAAACAGTTGCCTACCCAGTGTAGCATCCTCCAATTCATATAATCAATATACTGAGTTCCAAATGAAGCTGGGGAAGCAGAGGGGAGGGGAGAAACACCTAATGGAGTCAATTCTGAGAAAGCCAATCCAAAGGGAAAGTCTCCATATCAGCAATTAGAGAAGGGAGGTTGATCTGTGTTCCAAATATGTGTGGTTTTGACAGAAACAGAAATGCTAAATCCAAATTCAAATAACAGAGAAGAGATTCTCTTGCACATTGCCTACAGAAATATACCATAACTATATTTTCAGAACAAAAGGATGATATTGCACTGGGGAGGGAATGGAGGACGGAAAAGGCATCTTTTCATGTATTTGTTGCTACAAAACCTACAAGGGCATTTGTTTCCTCATCATCAATTACATGGACAGAACACTGGAAAAGGTATTCCTGTTGGAAAGTGAGGCAACTGCAAGCAGGTCTTTAGCAATTCTGCTGAGGACACCTTAGAAGCAGACAGGTTCTTTACCTCCACTTCTCCGTAAGGAAGACTGCTGAACAATCTGACAATGTCTGAGGCATAGAAATCTCTTTATTTCTAGCTATAATCATAGACACCTCAAAGCTTGATTTTTCTTGTGCCCTCACCTCCCTTAACCTTTAAAAGAGAGCCCTTCTCTGCTTTCGACTTCACAGAATACATTAACAACCCCATTTAAATTTTACTGCACTTCTCAAACCAAATTCAATGTCTATGTTTTCATCAGTTATCTGCATCTTCTACCATTTGATCTCTTTCTTGTACACATGCTACCAGAACTCAGTGTCATAACTCTCACTTATTATTCTCTATTTCCATTTGCCTTTCCTGTTCTCAAGATCACATTTTGTTTTTTTGCAGTACATTTGCACTGAGGATGTTCAACCACCCTGTGATCACCCATCATGCCTCTGCATCTTACCAAGGAATCAGAATCATAAAAGAGTCAAGCTTGGAAGGGACCTCAAAAAAGCATCTGGACTGACTTTTCATGGGAAGCATGTCCCTTTCAGCAAACCAATTCCTTGAGTGCTCTAACTATAGAGCAGTCCAAAACTGAAATTTCTCTTTATTATTCCTTCTATTGCTTGCTGGTTTTTTATTATTCTGTTTATTATTTTGCCAGCCTGTATCTTTTGCAGATTCTTCCTGTAACATCTCCAACATTTGCAAAGTGCTTTGAAATAAATATGAACAGTAGAACAGGATCATACTATGGATCTGACCATTGCTATATATATCGTCCTTCCCTACCCAAACAAACATTTCCTTTACAATTTCTTTGTTGAAAATAACTAATTATTCACTCAAAATTATGTAGAATATTGAAAGATTGATTTGTCTATTAGTAAAAAAAGGCAAACTTTAAAAAAATTGTGTATTTAACAAATGCCAACTAAAAGACAAAATAAAAATGATTACCCTTAAAACAGCATGTGATTTTTATGATTTAGTTAATACAACCTTTGATATTTTTTAATTTGACTTGAAGGTATCTCAGAAGCTTCCAGCTTGCCTGGATTTAACATGAAGACCAGGGAAATTGCTGTGAAATTTTATTTTCTCTTGATGACAGCATGCAAAGCCTCAGTCATAGTATCTTTGTCTTTAAAACATAAACTGTAACAGCAATGTAAGGAAAAAATCATTTATCTCTCATACAGACAACATGCCCTGTCATAAACAAATGCACAAATGAAACACTGACTTGGCAGCTATGAGAAATAAGTCAGGATTTACACATACATGGACAATAAATTATTAAGGGAACTTGTGGTTTAAAAGGGGGCAAAATCTTTAATTCTCATACCCTTTGAAGGAGGACGTAGTTCAAAATGTTTTCAATATCTATGTGCATTATTAAGTAATACGGCATAAATTTCAATATACTACATCATGGACTTCACAGCTCAATTAAACAACACATTTAAATAAAATAATTAAGCAGTAATCAATGGCCCTCATTAATACTATGCACACAAAGGAATTTTTAAAATTATTTACACAATACTATGTGATGAGAGGTATAAAAATGAAAATAATAACTTGTTTCTTTAATTATTCTTGACTCACTAGAATTTAACAAAAAAGTATTTAAAAATAGGTGAAGTCAATACACACAAAAGTTCACTTATCAGAACTGAGAAAAATGCCCATACTTCTGCTGACTTAAAAAAAAAAACAACAAAACACATCACAGTGGATATGTATAAGTAAAGTCACTCATTTAACCCTATAACCCTGCTAAAAGGCAGGAACTGCCAACCCAGCAAGAAGCTTGGCCGTTCTTAACTTCTGAGTGTTGATTTTGCTACTGTAGTATTTCTTTAGCCTTTTTTTTCTTATGCAGCTTCCAATTAAAAAAAGGCCAAAATTCCACCTTGTCATTTCACATCAGCACTCCCATGGGCAACTAGGACTTGTCAGAACTTGTAAATTTTGCACAAAAGCCTCTGTCATTTGAATTACCCATAAAAGTATTTCCTCATTTATGATGGCATGGACCAGCGATACACCTATCCAGAAGCTTCAAGGCTACTTACTATTCTCAAGGAAATACAGCTCTCAAAAAATTTCAGATTTCATTCCAGCATCTAGTGAAGAAGATATCCTTCCTAGGGGGGAAGATGACTGAATGATTAAGAGACCCTTCACAGCTCCTCTATGACGGATACCATTTGACCATTTTTTTCCAGCCTGTTCTTACCCAGGTCCTGTTTGCTCTTCATTTCTTAACTCCTCCCTCCAGATCTATTCCTGGGAAGTCCCAAGCTTTAATCCCTATTATCCTCACATCAATGCCAAAACAGTCTGAAAACTCTAATGTCTAAATGTGTTACATCTGCAGCCAACAACTGTGGAGGCTCGTAGACATGGAAGACTTTAATAACTCAGTTGTGTTGCACCACAGGGACAGATGAGAGGATTGATCTCCTCAGACCATCACCATGATAAATCTTCCACTGACGATGATGTTTGCCATTCCCAAACGCCAGACACACCATGCACAGAATAGAAATGTAAAGGCAATGCAGGATATGTTGTACTAAATGAGATATCCTGGGGCACATAATGAGATAACATCTATTACCATAAATTATGAAGTGATTTACGCATAAATGAGGGTTGTCATGAAATTTAATTTTAATGGTTTGATAATCAAGTAAGAAACACAATAATTACCATACCTAAGTTTTTCAGTAATTTAAAATCACTGCAAGTGACAACACTTTTTTGTTAACATACATAATACAATTCCCCTCCAAGACCTGTCTGCTATATACTTCCATTTCAGAACAACCTGTTGAATGCCACATCACTGTGATAAACAAGTTTAGTTTTACTGCTGATTACATTCAAACCATTTCTACATTCATATCAAAGCCTCTTTAACAGTGTGCAGTTGACTACTTCAAGAAATAGCTTTGCAGAGGGTAGGCTCTGTTACTCTAGAAAAATATCTGAACACTGAACTTTCCAATAGCTTATATCAGAGAACTTGTTTCCCTGATCATTATGTGAAGTACATTCAACCAGATAGATTAAGAAAACACGTTGACACCACAGTGTGGTATACCAAATATATTTTTTATTAACTTAAGATGTTGCCAACATCTCAGCCTCACTCACTGTAGCCAGAACATCAGCAGAGTAACTTGTCGGACAACTTTTTGTTGGAACATCAGTTGTCCAACATATTTCCCTGTGTATATTAAATCTTAAAAAAACTTCTGCAGATCTAAAGCAGCAAAAAGGTAATTTGATTTTCAATCTAGCTTTGTAATGAACCCTAAATTTATTTTCAGGAGTTCAGCAAAGGACTGAAAACCCTTATTCCTCACTTTTCTTCAACATATCACCTCAAAGGAGACAGAGGGCAAGTTTCCCTTCTTTTCCTTCTCTCCTACAAATGAGTCCCTAGTTCTCTCTCCTCCCCACCGCAATCTTCTGAGAAAAAAAAAAGACCTCAAAGTAAAACATATCACTGATTGTCCCACAATGGGACACAAAGGAACATTTCAAGTCATATGGACACCACGAGTGGAGTATGAAGATCACTAAGTAACATTTTGAGATACAGGAAAAAAAATGAAAGGCTAATCCCTTCCATTTATCTGTTTGCAGAACATATAATGATAAAAGACAGAAAAATGAGTGAACAAAATAATTACTGAGCCCAAATTATCATTTCTTACTATAAAATAATAGGGAGCAAAGCATGTGTTCCTCTATCCTAAAATAGAGGGAAAAATGTCGCTTCTCAGAAACACTGCTTATATACACATGCAAGAACAGTCACAATGCACACAGTAAATACTTCCAACCAATGGCTTAAAAATTACAGTAAATTGTAAGCTTAAGGTTGTCTGAAAGCTCAAATGATAATCTTCACTAGTCAGCAGAATAATCTTACTCTACAAAAAGGCATATATTTTCCAGACAGTATTTTAGTGGCCTAAAGGATGTAATTTTTCTTTAATAGTATAACACCATTTTTTCATACTGCATCCAGTGTTATTTTAACAGCTATTATTTCCCTATCTCTAAGTTAACTGAAGCAAACTTCGCTTCAGGCCTTAAAGTAAAAAGGGTGTAGTATTCCACTCACTTTACTTAAACTCAAATAAGCCAGCAAACAGGAGGGAGCTAGAATGCACCAAATAAGATGTATACCAGAGACTACCCTGCATGGACTCAGCAAGATTTGGCAGTGCCCGTACTGATCTGCTGATAATTCCAGACTCCTTTTGGCATTTCTGCTTCCGTGTCCTCTGCCCTCCCTACTTCCAGTACGATGGCTAATTGTATACCTTCATTATAAATCAAATATGTTACAGAGAGTGCTTTAATAAGTGTAGCATCCAGAGCTTTCCATCACCATTCTTCAATTTACCTAAAAACAACAGAAGAATCCCCTGCAAATTCCCTCTCACCAGGTACAGGAGGGCAAAACTTACATTCTACAGTGATGGCTTCCATAATATAGAAAAGAGAAGCAACACATCAGAGACTTCCAAGTTACTTTACTTTCTAAACATACTAAATGGGAAGCAAAGAGGCAAGCATAAGCTAGATGCAGCATTATTCTTCTTTGTAGGTCTGTAGGCAGAGAACATGAAAACACTTAGAGTCTCCAGCAGTAAGAACAGGAATGAAGAAAACAATTTCCTGCTATCTGCACTTTGTCAGGACAGGAGATTTCAAAATGATGGTGATGAATGGAGGGAGAGTAAATAACAAAAGGAAGCAAAGTGACCAGAGCTGGCAAAGAAGTTATAACGTAAATAAAAGAAGAATCGGAAAAACATTAAGAATGAGGGCGAAATCAAGGAGGTACAGGGAAGGGGAAAAAAATCTGAACTTGACTGAAAAGCATCTCTTTAAATATTAAACAGATATTAACAAAAATCAATGTCCAAAGCAAAAATGATAAAAGGAAAATCTAAGAGGAGGCCTTCTTGAAAAGCATTGTGTATTTGGACTGAAAACACTTGGTTCAAACACAAACTCCCGAGAATGATTATCCTACATTAGAAAGATCTAGAACCATTGTTCAAAAAAGGGGAAGATTTCTGATATTTTTCTCTATTTACTTTATTGTTTTTCCTTCTTTTGTAAGATTAACAAAAGCCCCTTGCTAGGAGGAAGAACCTGGCTTTAAGGCCCAATGTATATTCCACCTAAGTTTCTGTAGTAGATAGATCAAAATAAAAATTAAAACTCTAAGTAACATAGGAGCTGTATACACATTGTTACAATTAAAAGCACTTACCATTTAAAAAATAGGTAACAAATGAGTTTAGAACTGATAGAAAACTCAGTACAATTTCTAACCAAGGGTAAAACAGTAAAGTATTTTTCAGTAAGAATAAAAATCACCATCCTTAAAAGGTTTAAATACTTGCAACATATACACATTCCACCTTGACAAAAGACTGTTTCAAAAGACTTATTGAAAGGGTTTATATCCATTACAATATTATGATTTAGGGATATTTAAACTTAAATTATTAAATCCATAGGAAAATAAAAGTAATTCAGTCAAGGAACAAAGTAATTTTTTTGTAGCATTATTTCTACTTGTTACATATTGTCCCAAAAAATACGAGTGAAAAATTTCAAGGAGTTTACCAACTACAAAAATGATGGGAAACAGCAAGAGACCTAAAAACAAAATTAAAAAACAGTATGGATAAGAACATGAACATTTTTGTAAAGATTTAGACTGCTTTTTAAAAAGTAAAATAACCCAATTATTTCTAAATAAAAGCAACAAGCTTCGTATGTTACTGATATTTCTGTCCATTCCTTAATAAAGAAAAATTGAGAAAATTCAGCCTTGGTTTGAGTCAATGTATTTTATCATGGTTGTGCTTTCAGAGTCACTAAGGCAAAAAGCATTCTGAATTTACTGCTATTGTTACATATTTTATAATTCTTTTGTCAATTACATGCTTTACAATTGATGTGTTTTTACTTTGAACTCAATATGCAGACTGAGATTTGAAGACATGAAAATATCACTCTCTAAATAAGTTAATTGACTACATGATTTAAGACTGCAGCACAACTCCTCCAGAGAACTGTGCAGATAGCCCATGACCAAAGGGAAACATTTCCTTTTTCACAGTCTCATCTTTTTAAGATTAAAATGGTGTCAACTAAATGTAATGATCATCTGAAGGAGATAAACCAAGCAACCTAAAGTATCAGCAGTAGGAATCCTAGGTAGATATATCATGGCAAGTCATGGTTATAGTTAGCTACAAAATGACCTTTACATCACTACAGTGGTGTTATAAGAACCAATGCACATAACAGTCTACTTAATCTAGAATATTTTTTCCACAAAGATCATGATTGTTTTTTCTTCAATTCTATTCTTCTTTCCTGTAGTTTTCCTTCTATGAAAACTGATGAAATGTCTGAGAAACTACAGAAATGACTACTTAAAACGAGGAAAGGGTACTAGCGAGATGAGGTTTTAACATCAGAACTACATTCAGAGTACATGAACATTATATTAAATTCTATAAAAATTAGTTATATGAGCTGAACACCTCAGAACCAACTATTTTGTTATATCCAGTAATATTAGATTCATGGACAACATAAATTTACTTGCTATATTGATAGGACTCAATGACATAACTTAAAGAAAGAAAAACTCTTATATTCTTTGACATGTGTACAATGTTTAAAGAGAATAATAGGCCCCAAATATCATCAAATGCATATAAATAAATAATAATATTAAAACCAGAGCCCTTTTAATACTGAAGGCACTTACCGCTGACACTCCCCAGCATGCAGAATTAAATCTTCGTTATTCCTAGCACTGATGGTCAACTCATGTTCTGTAGAATTGAAGACATCAAGAAGTAGATGGCATTGTCGAGTGCTGTTCATATAGGGGGGAAAAAGAATATCACAATTTCAGTAACACGCCACAGAATTATTATACATGTATAATAATTAGTATTTATATATAAATATAAATACACATGCATAAATATACATACATTCACATACACATTTTGTACCCTAAGAGTATGTTACTCTTTTACTAAAAATAACTTTTTTTAATAACGGGATTATTTTTAGTTTTCACTAAAACTAGACAGAAGCGTAGATCCTAAAGTTTCATGACAATTACAACCTGCACAATATTAAGCCCCACAGCATTTGATCATCTGTATATATTCTCTGCAGCTTTCAGATTCAGTTCTGTTGAAAAAGTCACAGACTTTTTTCAGTACTTTGAGCATTCACATGAAACAGTTTTATTATTTCAAATTAGCCTGACATTATCTTTTTAAGAAAGAAGTTTACAACAAAAATTTAAATCCTTGCCCAGTGTCAGGGAGCAATTCCATTTACTACGATAGCTGGTTTGTCTGAAGACCAAAGAAAGCTGGCAACTAGAGTACTTTTCCATGATAACAACTACTCCGAGAGAGTTGACTTCATCCCTTCTGTAAGAAAGGCAAACAATGGCACCACTCACAGGAAACTTTGTATTTGTCAGCTACTATTTTTCAAATCCAAATTTCCCTAGAAGCATTCAGTATAAATATACCAACTGTGTTCCTAGTAACCTTAGGAAATAATACTGACAAAGCTACAGAGAAGAAACTTTATTGTAAATTTTTATTCTTATTTATAAACTTTTCTTCCTTGTGAAACTAAGCACAAATAGCAGCACTGAGTGACTATAATATGATCCACATGGGAAAATATCAGAACCAGGTACCAAAATGCCAAACAGTCATAAAGCTGCAATACTGCTTCATCAGTCTACTCTGAAATTGAAAACTTCCTAAGAAGCTACTTAACAACAGAGAAATATCCCAGCCTTAATTGTCACTGCAATTTAACTTTAGCTATCAATGACGTGGAAGTTTAAATGCATGAATACCAAAATTAGGTGACTTATTGTGAATTACAGTAAAAAGTAGTATAGCCATTGTGCAAAGATTACGGACCATATAATTGCTATCGGAATCAATAAGTAGGGAAAAGTAACCTGTATTTAGTGTCAGAAGCAAAACCCACCAGCAGCATTAATTGGAGAGAATTCTCTTCAAATCATAAGCTCCCCAAAAGGAAAAAAAGAGGAAGATGTTGGTAAGGTGAGAGTCATCAAAGCCATCCTTTGAACAATATGCATACTCAAACTAAGTAAGATACAGTTGTGTGCCTCAGACAGCCGAGTCTATTTATCCTAGTGCATAATAATATACAATCGAACTCAAACCACAGTTATTCCAAAGACAATTAAACTCAAGACGTGGCAGAGTTTAAGAACTGCTCTTCTACTTTGGAAACCGGTTCTCTGGTTCATAATAACTCTCATCCTAAAATCAAAAGATACCATTTTCAGAGCATATACAGGAGTGTATTGGGTTTGCATGGCAAGGTTTTGGTAGCGGGAGAGCTACAGGGGTGGCTTCTCTGAGAAGCTGCAAGAAACTTCCCCCATGTCCAATAGAGGTAAAGCCAGGTGGCTCCAAGACATACCCACTGCTGACCAAAGCTGAGCCCATCAGCAACAGTGGTAGCACCTGTGTGATAACATATTTAAGAGGGTGGTAAGACACTGACACAGAGAAGCTGTGGCTGCCCCCTTCCTGGAAGGGTTCAAGGTCAGGTTGGACGGGGCTGGGAGCAACCTGGTCTACTGAAAGGTGTCCTTGCCCATGGCAGGGGGGTAGGGACTAGATGATCTTTAAGGTCCCTTCCAACTCAAACCATTCTATAAGTCTATCAAATGTCTTGTGGTTCTCACTGTCTTTGGGTAAAATCCCAATGAATACTGAACACAGAGAAGAATGCATAAAAGTAGCAGAGTGCCTGAAGCAAACATGTCAAAACTCAAGAATTTAGAACAAATAAGGAGTCATAGCTCTTATTAGAAACTCCCTTAATAGCTCACCAAAAAAAAACTAACTGGAAGGGCATTATTTGAGAAGGTAGCTATCCTGTTACCAGCAAGGAATGAAACTGAAAGGGGAAAAAAAACCTGGCTTCTATCTCGTCACTGCAAGAGTGGGACAAGACCTGTAAAGACACAAGCAAATTCCTGCCTCTCCAGTAGATACAAAGTTATGATGTGCAAGAGAGACTTCTAGTGTAGACTGTGTTTACAAATTTCAACATGGAAAGAATTTCTTATTTATCCCATAGCAAAACCAAACAATTGCCAGAAATAAAACTCAAGTCTCGTGCATTATCTTTTGGCAGCAGAACTAAAGTTTTGTAAATAAACAATTCATGACATAAATATAAAGGACCTATACAAGCAGCAGCCCTTCAGGACTAAACACCATCACTAATAATAAAAATTCCCAAATATGAGCTCTTGGACTATGTAGTGAAAATCATTCATCGCCATGACATTTATTTCATCGTCTTCAAACACTACACAAAATAGACATGTAGGAGAAATAATTCTTTCCTTGTCAATTTTAAGTTAAATCTCCAGGGGAATCTTTAATAAAAAAAATAAAAATCAAAGTTACAGAATTAGTACAGTCCTTTGAAAACTTAGAAGAATAAGACACAGGTATAAAAAGATAGCATTAGAGTAACTACAGGATATTATCAAAGACACTAAAGACACTATTAGAGAAATGCAAAACAAACACAATTAAAGGTTACAAAAATATTTTAATTAAAACAGGAAGCTTCAAATACCAGAAGCTGTAACCAAGTAAGGAAAACAGGACAAAGCATAAGCTCTGGAAACTCAGAGGAAACACCATGATAAAATTAAAAAGAAAAAAAAACCTCAAGTTGTTAAAGAGCAATTTGCTAAAGATCTGAAAACTAGCATGAATTTTTAATTTTAACTAATGCTACAATCGGTAGGACTGTATAGAACTGATGAGGCTGACATGATCTGGGGGAAAGTGAAAGTTCCAGCAAAGCAAAGAATTAGCAAGAAAGCCAAATTAATTATTTATATAGATTTTTGCTACTGGTGAATTTACAGAAGGCCATCCTTTGCAAGATAGGAGTTAAAGAACCTATCTCAAAGTGTCAGTAAATGAGATTTTAGAGGCAAATCATGTTCACACAAGTGTGATAAAGGAACTCCAGTATGATTTTCTGAACTACTACATATAAGTCCAGTCAGCAATCCGTTGCTTATAAGCTTATAAAAAACTTAAAACACTCAAAATAATAAATGGATCTAAAGATGATTAAGTTATATACCATAATGGCCTAGTGAAATTTCTGGCTGAGAAATACCAGTCATAAGCCACAGGGGTTCCTGGAACTGGGAAAGACTAACCCACATTTACACAGTTTCTTCTTCCTTTTCCAAACTATCCACCACCATGTAATAGTTTACACTAAATATTTAGTGGGTTGGGGAGGGAGGTACAGAGTAAGTTACCGGGGAAAAAAAAATCCACTTTGAGTGGATTTCCAGTCCTCTCAGTCTAGTGAAGTAGATGTTAGTTACCATTCAACATAGAGAATGTAGAGAATTCCATCTTCAACATTTCACACAATGTGCAGGGTCATCAACACCTACTCAATCTTTATAGAGTTTTGGGGTCATTTTGCTATTACTAGCTAGCTCCTTTTTAAAGTTTGGGTGAAACACATCTAAAATAATCCAAGTTTGTGTTTGAGTGTTCTGGTTTTGTGGCGGTTTTTTTCCCTCTAAACCATCTATGAAGATAGGATGGTATCATCACAGATTAATGCACAAAAAATTAAATATCGTCTAGTTTTATTCTATATACTTAAGGACTTATAAGCATCTAAGAAAACAGTATGAATTATTACAGAGTTTTCCATTTCTGAAAAACCCTAATAATCCACTCTTCATGGATTATTCTGGAAGATTCAGGACAGAAATACACTACTGCACCACAAAAATCTCAACTCCCTTATATCCACATTCCTATCTCCTCATCATACACCCCACCAAACTATCCACAGCTTTCTCACCTGTCCATTAACCACGGCAGGCAGCACAGTTGTGTTTGATGGCCCTGAGCTCATCCATGCCAACTGGCACAGGGAACAGAGCAGTTAACTGCTGAGCCCCTGCTTCTGCCTTTCCTCACTGGGACATAAACTAGGATATCTCTTCTCTGTCCAGTTACCAATCTGCAGGAATATATTTAACTTTTCCCTGAAGCTGGCTGAAATTAGTCAAAATGTCCCTGGGGAAAAGGGGAAAAAGTTAAAGTGATGATATAAATGTAACTTCCCTAGGAAATAAAATCTAAAATTATCCAGAAAAAATATAGCAGACACCACAAACACAGTAACTCTTTTCTGAATGGAATGATGTAGAAAGTATTGCATTATGTTAAAAGTCCAAATTACATGAAGAGGAAATAAAGCTGTGCTGGACTGTATATAAACATCAGGATAAAGAACAAAAGTTCTTGGAAGGGTTTTACTCTTCTTTCCATCTGCCATTTCAACTGCTAATAGAAAGGAAATAAACCTGGGACAAACCAATGGTTTGAGAGCCTATGTGGAAGAATACCAAAAATAGAATCATAGAATGGTTTGGGTTGGAAGGGACCTTAAAGATCATCTAGTTCCAACCCCCCTGCCCCGGGCAGGGCCCCCTTCCCCCAGCCCAGGGGGCTCCCAGCCCCGTCCAACCTGGCCTTGAACCCTTCCAGGGAGGGGGCAGCCACAGCTGCTCTGGGCACCCTGGGCCAGCGCCTCACCAACCTCACAGTAAAGGATTTCTTACTTATATATAATCTGTATCTACCCTCTTGCAGTTTAAGTTTCAGTTTAAAATGATTGCCACTTGTCCTATCACTGCACTCTGAAAAAGACACCATCCCCATCTTCCCTGTAGGCCTCCTTTAAGTCCTGAAAGGCCACTGTAAGATCTACCCAAAGCCTTCTCCTCTGTAGGCTGAACAACCCCAACTCTCTCAGCCTGTTCACATAGGGGAGGTGATCCAGCCCCAGATCATCTTCGTGGCCCTCCCCTGGACTCTCTCCAACAGGTCTATAACCTTCTTATGTTGGGAGCCCAAGAGCTGAACACAGCACTGCAGGTGGGTCTCACAAGAGTGGAGTAGAGGGGTAGAATCACCTCCCTCAACCTGCTGGCCACACTTCTCTTAATGCAGCCCAGGACATGGTTGTCTTTCTGGGCTGTGAGAGCACATTGCTGGTTCATAGTCAGTTTTTCCTCTACTAATACCCCCAAGTCCTTTTCCGCAGGGTTTCTCTCAACCCACTCATCGCCCAGCCTGCATTTCTGCTTGGGATTGCCTTGATCCACGTGCAGGACCTTGCACTTGGCCTTGTTGAACTTCATGAGATTTGCCTGGGCCCACCTCTCAAGCCTGTCAAGGACCCTCTGGATAACATCCCTTCTCTCCAGCATCTTGACTGCGCCACACAGCCTAGTGTTGTCAGCAAACTTGCTGAGGGTCCATGTCACCAACAAAGAAGTTAAACAGCACCAATCCCAGCACTGACCCCTGAGAAATGCCACTCATAGCTAGTCTCCACTTGGACATCAAGCCATTGACCACAACTCTTGGAGTGCAACCATCAGCCAATTCTTTATCCACCAAGTGGTCCATCTGTTACATCCATGTCTCTCCAATTTAGAGACAAGTATATCATGTGGGACAACGTCAAACACTTTGCACAAGTCCAGGTATATAACAACAGTTGCTCTTACCTTATCCACCAACACTGTAACCCTGTTGTAGAAGGCCACCAGATTTGTCAAGCATAATTTGCCCTTAGTGAAGCCATGTTGGCTGTCACCTATCACCTCCTTATTTTCCATGTGCCCTAACATACTTTCCAAAAGGATTCACTCCATTATCTTGCCAGGCAGAGTGGTGAGACTGACTGGCCTGTAGTTCCCTGGGTCTTCTTTTTTTCCCCTTTTTAAAAACAGGGGTTATGTTTCCCCCTTTTCTGGTGAGCAGGAACTTTACCAGACTGCCATGATTTCTCAAATATAATGGATAGTGGCTTAGTCACTTCATCCGCCAGTTCCCTCGGGACCCATGGATGCATCTCATCAGGTGCCATGGACTTGGGCACCTTCAGGTTCCTTAGACGGTCTTGAACCTGATCTCCTGCAGTGGCTGGTTCTTCATTCTCCCTGTCCCCAGCTTTGCCTTCTGTGACTTGGGCGGTGTATCTGGAGCACTTGCCAGTGAAGACAAGAAAAGTCATTGAGTACCTCAGACTTCTTCAAATCCCAGGTAACCAGGTCTCCCATTTTCTTCTGGAAACATTTTCCATTTCCATGATCTCCCTTATTTTTCCCTGATTTTTCCTTTGGAAAAATCTATCACAAATTTCACATTCAAGATTTTCTTTTGCAGGTAACACAATGCACATCAGAAGGTTGTACAGGTGAAAACTAGAATTACAAGGGAACACTGATTGATTTAGAATCTGAAGGTGTCAGAAAAACATGCAAATTTAAGTCAATACTAATTTCAAACAATAAAAAATAAGGATTCTTAATTTTTATTGAAAATTAATTCAACAGTGTCTTGAAGATTTATTTTATAAATAAATTTCTGTTATAGTCAATTGCAGAATTCAGGATATAACACAAACAAAAGTTAGTGACATAATGAATCATGCTGTATTTTTAAAATCTTACCAGTCATGATTCCAGAAATAGTCACAAAACTGGGGCCTTGGGAACTTTAGGCAAAAGACAATTACACTGTGATCTAGAAATTTCTTTCAGGGGTATTGCAATTACTATTCCAATCCACTCTAAAATAATAGTAGAGGATATTCTTGAGTAACATTTAATACAGTATTAAAAACCAGATGCAGTTGCTGTGCTCTAATAATGGCTCACTTAGGTGAATAATCTTATTGCAGTTCTGTTTCTAGCTTAGTTTCAAAGTCAGTTTAAACAAGAAACGCTCAGGGGGGTTTGGCAAGTTATCTACATCTTGACTCAGCTCAGTCTCCCCGTCAACTGAAATCATGCAGTGTTTTCACATCCACACTTTTGTTTGGTTCTTTTCTTTAAACAGGAACCCCTACTCAAAACCAGACATCAGAAAGGGAAGAGCATTGGACATGATGACAGGCAATGGCGTGCCAGATGACAACACTACTCTTCAAAATCCCCTGACAAACACAAAGAGCAACAGAGCAGAACAATAACCTAGAGCACCTTTGTGGTGCTACTGTGTTTTCAATAGGTTTTCTTTAATTCAACTTATTAAATTCTCTAAAACTGAAGATTTTGAAACTAACCTTAGGTGATTAAGTCATATTACCCATCTTACTGTTAAAAGGTCTTTTCACATATTCCAAGAACTGTCCTCATTTGACTTCTCTCAATCGTAAACCTTTTAAATTATGCTAAATATTCCCAGCACATCTATAAATATTTGCAGATTTATGTTTTCACTTCTTCATGTGCCAAACTGTACATATTTAACATTTTGATCTCAAAAATCAATTCTCTCAATCTCTAAGCTACTTTTTGCTGCTCTTCCGTGAACCCCCTGTAACATTATACCATTAGCAGAGTTTGTTAGCAAGATGATTTAACTATTGGATGTAACCTCCCACACGTCATGGGTTACCACCACTCCATAGAATCTATATTGAGCTCAATGGTGTGTGTATAAATAAAGAATATATTCTAGAGAGACATCCAGTTCTGAGAACATTAAAAACTGGTTATTAAATCCATTGCTTGACAGATTTTTCTAATGGTTTATCTGTCTAATTGATCAGAATAAGAGCTTTATTTGTAGTTGAACCTGCCTTGTTTCCATTTGAGGGGCTTTTATTATTACTGTTTTTCATTAACAGAACAGTGAATTTAATACTCATTATTTTCTCCATGTAGAAATATCCACTCATTTTAAATAGGTCGTACCTTAGCCTTCCTCCAACTAAACAGATTACTCTTCAAGCACCCAACCAAAAAATGTTTTTCTCCACCCTTCAAAGCTCTATGACATCTGAACACTAAAATAATGAGAAAAAGCTGACTGTCAGTAGGTAGCTGATTCTCATTTTGAAGGTAGCAAATATGAACATTTAATTTAAAAATTCAGCTACATAAAACCAAAAAGTGTTTCAGAAAGCATTACAGAACTTTTTTATTGCATAACAAGAATGTTTGTTAGAACATGACCCAAAATTCTACCGACCAAACCGAGGATCTCCTGAGAATCCTCAACATAGTCAGTATTGTTCTTTTTCAGTCACCAAACACTTCAGTGAAACCAAGATGGATAAACTGGATCCTAACCTTAACTACAAAACAATGGAAGATCTTAGACTAGGGAGCATGATGCAGGCTTTATCATGAACTGAATCCTTCTTTACAAAACTAAAACATTTCATTAAATTATATACATTAATGGTATGAAGGCAAACTAATTTGAACTTACATTTAGATGAACTGACACTTTGAATTTAATGGTGTCAGACCCTCTGCAGTTCCGTTTTTTTTTTTTTTCTCCCTGACTCAATTACAAGAATAGAGTCTAAGCCTCTGCATTTGCCAAAAGAGATCTGCAGCTGATGTCGTCAGCTATATGGTGGTTTTAAGAGAGGAATGAAAGTCTGCTACCTAAAAACAATTAAACAATTTAATTTGTTAATCATCTAGAATTTACAGAATTTACAGGTAAGAATATTCTTACATATCTGGCTTCCTAACTTTGCCCAGAAGTGAAGGCAGCATTCCTGTTGCACCATGCATTGACTTCATCTACAAATTCAGACAATCTCACCACCCTTGTAATAAGCAAGACCAGGATTTTCCAACCTTTGTATACGGCTCTTATTTAAGACACTTTTGTACTGATGGCATAACGGCAAGGGACACAAGGAGACCAACAGGCACCTCACAGCCTGCAGAGCACGTCTCACTTGAATTCTTACCAGATGTGTGGAGTGAAGCAGTATTTCTTCTGGCATTTTTCATGCTCTCTGCTCTTTGATAATGGCAATAAGAAAGGTCACTCGGTACCCACCAAAATTGGTAGACAATGCCTTTGAGAGAATCAACACATATAAAGGAGATAGAGCAAGACAATCTAGCTAGCACAAGCTTCAACGGCAGACTTTCTTAGAGCTAACTGTATGTCAAAATGAAGGGTATATCACATGAAGCTGTCAACAGAATGTTTTCCTTCCACTGAACCGTTAGCATCAGATCTCCACCAGCAGTCTATAATCTGGGGGTAAATTAACTGTTTTGAGCACTGAAATCACACCAGTAGTTTTGGGGCTAAGACCTGATAAGGAATCAACTAACATGATACGCCTGATTACAGAAGACAATGAATGCAATTTTACTATATAGATTTATCTGTATTTTATGTTAAGTAAACAGTCAAGCAAGTAGATCTCTGAATCCCCGTAAGACTTCAGTGATCTGCAGGTCAGTGAGCTATAGGACAGACTGGGAAAAGTTTCAATATTAATTCATTATCTCTTGTATCCTATATCTGGGCTGCCTTAAACACCTACATGCTTGGTTATGAATTATGGGACAATCCTTTCTGGGCAAGCACAAACGAGCAGCATCAAGGATTACAGGTAGCATGATCAGAGGCAATTTCCCAGCACAAGGCTGTTCTGACAGTCTTTTCAGATGCAGGCATTTGAGCGAGCTTAGGTTGATATACCCAGAGAAAAGCCTTGGAGTAGAGTACAGCCGTTTACTGACAGAACATCATCTCTTCCAACAGGAGAGGTGATATCTGAATCAGAGTTAGGCAACAGATTAGGCACTGCAGCTTGGGCTGCACGAAGCTAACCACGATGCCTCTACGGACCAGCACAGATAAAGGTTAAAAGGACCTCTTGTCAGGATTAAATGCATTTTAAGTTACACTGAAGGTGCAGTTAATGAAACTTCTCCTTATAAAGCAGAAACCTGTGAATGACTGGAAGACATAGTTTTGGCTAGGTGTTTAGAAAAACAGAAAACAAACCAAAACCCCCAGTTGTTTCCATGTTATTTCCCATGCATATCTGCTCAAGCAGCTAAATAAAAGAAATAACAATGAAGTTTGGAAGACTTACGTAAACCATCATCTTTATGTTACAATGCGGAGGGGAGGGGAAGTGATTTCATTAGCATTTTTCCTGTTTTGTTTTGTTTTTTTTTTTTTTTTCAGTAAAGGCCTACGAGAAGAATCAATGTTCAAAGTTTTTTATTTTGCTTTGACGTTTCAAGTCCATCAGCGAGTAAGCTATTGCTTCTCACTTTTGTTGAGGTAAAATGTAATATAAAAACAACAAAAACATAAAAGAAAGGGAAGAAATTGAATCCAGAAAATTGAAGTAATGATAACTTCCATTCTGAAATGACAGCTGAGAAGGTACATCACAGAATATAGTTTCTTATAATGACTAAACAAAAATAGCTCAGCACTTCAGATAGAATTTAAGCAATGAAATCTCAGTTGTAAATCAAAAGGAAATCAGATTCCAGATTTTAACAGAGCAAGTAAAAGTACAAAATTTTACTTACAGGTTGCTGTCATTGAGTCTTAGAAATTGGCAGAGATGATCAACAGTCAAAAAACAAACGTTGTTTCATTTAACAATAAATAGTTAACCTTAGCAGATTGGAAGATTACATGTTTCTGCTATTTTTCACTCTAAAACATAATATCAAATGACAAATGACTTCTCCTCATGGGGAATCAACACAGGGAAGAACAAATGTACAGGAATGGTGTTACTGATCACTAAAGCTAATAATATGGAACAAAGAGCAAGGGATAATAAGCACTTAAAAACAAAATGCATTCATGACTTAGCAGACAGTACATACCTAATGTAACAGCAAAAAAAGAAAAGATTTTAATAGCCTTTTGACAGGTCTTGCAACAAAACATTTCTGAAAGAAATGTAAATATTACAATATTTTCCCCCAACTCAGTAAAGCTTTAAGGCACCCTAATTAAAAGCAGTCACATCTGTAAATACATCTCAAATCAGCAAATCACTTAAAGTTTCCACTGACTTAAATGCTGATCAGTATGATAAACAAGCAAAGAACGAAGCAAATGCATACAATATGAGCTGAAGTACTTGGTTGAATTGGAGCCACTATATATAGCACCTGCTGCTATGAGACTCGTGAAACTGTACACAGCTGAACAATGCCGAAACTCTACCTTTGAATTAGCACTTCAATCTATTTTTAAAGATTTCAGGATTAAATACTTTCCATACATAGTAAATTCCTGAGAATAGACCGACAAGACAGGGTTAGGATAACCTTGTCTTACACAAAACACAGCTGGAGAAACCTAGCACAAAAAGCCAGCTAACCAACAAGAGAGTTTCAAATAAAAGCATCATGTTGTATTTGAAGCTTTTATGGAAGGTTCTCAGCTTCACACCCAAGCTACTCTGTGACTATAGGAAAGTAATTGCAGTGAATGAAAGAGCAGTCACGCTGTTCATTTAAAAGTATATATAGACAGAGTGCAAAGGACATTTTTGACACTGAATGAAGAGGACTATACAGGCAAATAATAAATGCAAACTGAGGGTTTTTTTAAAACCTGTATAATGAATCTTTTCAAAAACTATTTAAAGTAGATGCTGTCATACTTCCAGGTTGATAAAGAGACATCACTCATTAAACCTTAAAAACCTTGTAAAGGCCCAAGAATGTGCCATTGCAGGGATGAAACTGAATATCATTTGTAAGCTCCCTGGAATTTTGCAAACAGCTGTTCTGGATACTGTGTTCTGACTTTGCAAGTAGCATTAGATTTACTTCACTAGAGCAGGTCCTAAAAGAATAAAATGATGCCTATTAAGCTATACTTTCAAGCAGCAAAATGTTTGACAAGCTTGCTTACCAATAAAGCCATATAGTTTTAGGTCACTCTTGTAAGAGCTAGACAGAGTCTACCCATTAAAAAAAAAAAAAAAAATTTTCACCTCATTTTTAAACAATTGTTACAAAAACTTTTTCAGTGTTTTGTTATCTTTGCCTAACCTAAAATTCCCTTGCTATATGAAAAGGTCATTATTTGCTGTATTACCTGCTGTGAAAAACAGATACCTTTCGTCTTGGCAGTGCCATTTATACAATCAAAACTTAAGTCCCCTGTCAGTCTTCTCTTTGGCTTCAGCAAGACCAAGAGTTTCTTTAAAGTTATGCTATAGCGTAAGTCAAATTTTAGCAAACTTTTTGCTGTAGACTTTCTCCAACTTGCACACTGAATCAAAGTCCATTCTCAGTCTTCTTTCTTCCCAAACAACCCAACCTCACTTATTCATCTTTTGAATGAAAGCTATGCAAAGGCCATCTCTGGAATTGCCAGAGTTTGAATACATCACAAATATTTAAAGACTGTAAAGTATTTAACTACCAGCATAGGTGAACTTATATTAACAAAAACTTGTTGATTAAGGATCAGAAAATCATCAATTTACATAATTCATTTTTTGCAAAATCTGCTTTGTTTAAGCAGTATGTAAAGCAATACAAAAATAAAAGCATACAGAATAGGAACTATGTATTTAGCAGCAAAACCAGACAATTTTAGCAAAAAAAAAAGAAAAATTAAAACGGACTTCACTGAGTGGCTGAGAAGTTTTAAGACGATCATATTTTTGTGATTATGGCATTTGACCACCATGACATGTTGCCATGATTTTTTAAAACTCACTACTATATAGTAGTGACAGAAACTAATCTGTGTCTTACAAGAGAGAGCAAACACCAAAGGAGAGAATGATTACAATTTATTCCTCACATCCAAAGACAATAATTTACACATGCGTTTTAGGTAAGATTCTGTTAGACAAGCACAAAACAATGCAGAACACACCACATAAGCAAATAGATATAGAAAGAAGTCATCAAATTTTACAATAAACAGGAGATATCCTGTCCCTTGTAAAATAAACCATCATGAAAAAATGTTTGAACCTCTGAAATTGTCCATTGCACAAGGATTGCTTCAATCATAGCCTACAGTTAAAGGAGGCTAAACTCTTAAATGAAGAATTTTGAAAATTTGTTCACATAATTCTTTACCTACATGTTGCTGATGATACTGAAAGTTTACAGCATGGTCTTTAAGTTATAGCCAATATAACAGAGACCGTGAGTCAAATAAACAAGAGTCAAAACAAGGCTTACCTTGTTGCTGGAAGGGTACTGACACGTGTAAAGAAAACAGATGGCTCTACTTCTACATGAAGGCCTAGCGAAAGGTTCCGGTAATATCCTTCAGCATGTCCTGGTCCACCAGAGTACTTAAAATTCAAAATGGCTTCCAGTGTCTAGAGAAATAAATTACTTATTAGCTAGGTTTCATTACTGTGCATTTCACAAGTTCAATTAAATTAGACCATAGAAGTAATTTACCAATAAAGTTTCTCTGCCCTCAAGAATTTGCTTTCCTAACCCACCCATTCTATTATCTCAAAAAAAACAGTAATTTAACAAATAACTGCATCTTAGGTAAACCGTTTCTTTTTTTCCCTGATCTTTTCAAAAACTAAAGAGTACAGACCAAAGTCATCTGGACTTCCCTTTACATAATTCCTCTTCATACCACATTTAACATAGAAAAATTAAGAGCTTATTTTTGTTTAGAAGATTTCAGGGTTTATTAAATTATATGCTCTTTCATACTCTCGAATGATATTCACCACATCATTACCTTCATAATCACATGGAAAACCTTTAAAGTTTTTGAGTGTGGACAAGTGAAGATTATACAAAACTAAAAGCATCTGCTCTCAACAAGTCCCCGTAAACATATACTCATCTCCATTAACTAACAGCTCTAAGGAAAAATCCAAGGATTTTATAACTACAATAAAACACTCATGTTTGATACCATTCTGTTTCTAAGTGTGGATGAAGGAATACAAACACAGATACAATCGATTGCTTTAAATAACCACAATCCAGTGATTTAAATACCAAAATCAAGAGTTCAATATTTTGCTGTATGTGCACACTTGTAAGTTTTGCCAATTTCCAGCTCGCTTTTAAGTAAAGTGGGCTAACTCCAATTCATAATTTAGTTTCATTAAAATTCTAAGAGACACCTTATGATACAAATAAAAACCTTCAGTTGGCACTGTGGACATACCCATCTACTCTGTTTATGTCAATTCCTAATTTGTAGTTAATGAACTCATGTTTATGTTATGTCAGGAGAGGTAATCAACATTAAATACAAAAATAAAAAAGCACAGACCCATTCAAAACATACTTCATTCTAATTAACCAGCTGGTCCATTTAATAAAAATTAGAACCAGACTCCGTCAGTACAGGGATCTGATACTATTTACATCATAATGTGAGAATGGACCTCCACTGCAATTAGGAAATCTGTGAAAACTCTAGCTATATATTTTCTGTATTATTGCTGTAATATAGTATCCTGCTTGGGAAAGTTACTGTGGTACAGATCCATGGATAATGAAACAGAACCATGGCACAAAGCTGCTTTATTAAGCCCAGTGCTATATAATTACAGGTAAACACGTAACAAATGTTAGTTTGAAAGGTCACAGAGCATTATCATTCCAGATGCAAAACCTTTCCTAACATCCTATACCAAATGAAAAACCTCCAGAAGAAAGGCTAAAAAATACAACCCTTATTTGCCATTGATGATCAGTAGAGTTTAAGGGTATCATCATAATCTTGGTCCCTGTTGTAGTGACGAATTTGTCAAAGAAAACTTGCTGATGACCCTGTGTGTGTCCCACACTTCATGGTAGAGAACAGGAAAAAGAAAACCTAATGGTCTTCTATTAATTTAGACAGCAGGAGGACATCTCTTCTTACCCAAAATGGAAGATCTAACTGGGGGCATTTAACAGTGAGGACACAAGAGATTTTTAGAATCTCTGAGAATCACAGAACAGCAAAATCTATATTCTTTCTCTGGCCATGATATCTTGCAGCATTCCTAGGAATGTACATAAATGCAAAAACATAAAACATCAGGCAGACCTCTCATCAAGACTATAGACGTATGTGTAGCAGGGGAGCATGACTGAAGGAAATGTTTTAAGGAGCCTTCAGGTTATCAAAGAAACTTTTATTGCTTAGGATTCATATAATATGAACTGAATGCAAAAATAACCCAAATTCAATCTCCTTTAAACCCCTGTACACACACACATACTTGGGAAAAGGACTCCCCATACAATATGAAAGATTGATTTTCTATCTGTAGGATGGGGGGAAAAAAACAAAACAAAACAGAACAAAACAAAACACAAAACAACAACCAAAAAAAAATAAACCCCTACACTTTCATAAATTTACAAAGCTCCAATTTAAAACAATTTACCACTCTCTCCCACAGCACCTGCAGAGAATGGTCCAAATGCTACAGCCTCCTATTTAAATGATGTTGTATACTTACTCCAGTGGTCTTGTCAAACCTATACAAATAAAAGGCTGAGCTGCAGGTTCTATTTATCTTTAAAAATATCAATAGAATTTATTAGATTTCTGCAAACTGCATCACTGCAGATCAAAAATAAACGGCAAGGTGTCACTACAAACTTTTGCTTGCAGATAATCCATAACAAAAAAAAGGAAGGAGGGATGAAGTACACTGGCCTCTCAAAGCAGGTAGCCAGGAAAAGAAGCCTACTGTTAACCGAACACATCTGGAATTCAGAATATCTATGGGCTCGAAGTGGAGGGGAGAGGGGTGATTCTTCTTTTTTAACAAAGTTGCATTCTGGAAACACAATAGTGAAAATCTGGATAAATTGTTTAACCTATATGATGATTTCAGCTTAATAAATTTTTCACTACTTCATTGGTCCTTTCTTCTATTGATGAATAAAAGGAGATGAAAGTGTTTCTGAGTGTAAGTTCCAGATGACAAGACTCTTAACCAATGGCACCAGCCATTAATACCGCCTACTAAGAAATATTTTACAGATAAATCAAAAAATTACCATTTTAGTTTCTCATGCATTTTGTTCTCAAACATAATTTCTACATAGAGCAGGTACTGGTTTGGGGTTTCTTTTTAAATCTTTCTCTCCAATCTGCTCATGGAAATTCTTCCCATACTCATTAATATAACAGAATTAAAAGGCAAATTATAAAAGAACTGCTGTTTGAATAATACTAAGCCACTAATGAAAAGCAACACATTTGGCATTAAAGTTTCCTAACTGAACGACAACAGTTAGTAATTTTCTGCCAATCCCTCAATAGTGTCTCTGTCTGAACAGTATTAACTTTCATATATGGATTTTTAATTGCTAATTCAAACAATTATAATCTGCAACTCAGATCGATTATTTCTACTGGAATACTACAGTACTTCCTATCCAGAAGTAGACAGTAAAATCTACAGAGAATTTCCATATAATTCTACAGAATGTTGCTACTTAGGCAGAAGCTAGAACATTAGTGATTGGGAAAAGAACTCCCCAAAACAGCCAATGACACAAGAAACATACAAATGAAGGGGCAAATAGCAGTGAGGAATGGGATTTCGTGTACTGGGAAGTTAAACAGGGTGCTCAATCTTCCTGTATGCTTGTTCTCAAGTAAGAGGGATGACTGACTACAGAAGTCAAGAAGCTCTACCCCAAAATAGTGTTCAAAGTTATATGTAGCAAAGAACACTATTTTAGTTCCAAAAATTGGCTTAGACCAAGAGTATGTTAAGGTAACTATAAAGGATATAAGAATCCACCTGCAGAAATGTAATCATTACATGCTGTATGTAAAGGAAAATAAACATTCCAATGAAGAACACAAAATAATCTAATAAACATGATTAATCTAATTTTAGCACCTCTCACAATTAGACTGCTTTTTTATGAAAAAATCTTTCAAGATATAAAAAACATTAAAAGAGTAATTTTCTTTTAAAAAAAACAGGAATAATTACTGAAGAGCGACATCAGATATAATCAACAAAGAAACTACCAACAGCAAGAATGATATACACAGTAGGCAATTTAGTAGTCAGGAACCTCAAATTTATAGTGATACATTGTTAATGGGTAAAGAATCAATAAAATGTTCATATAATTCCTTCCTCACTGCTGAAAAATATTTTTATGTATCTAAATTCTGGGGTTTGTAAAATTTACAAAGTTGGAAACAATTAAAATCAGGAGCTCCTGGGTTTAATTCTCACATCATCTATCTTGCTTAGTAGATTTGTTTCTTTATTCTTTGTTTCTTTATTCCTAAAGAATTTTACTAGCAACACTAATAACTCTGATTTTATCCCTGTGCATATCTTGCTACTGGAAGAACCAAAAGATTCTGTCTTATAATATTTCTTGTTACAGTATTGCATCACCACACATACTGTACTTTCTGTTTCAGATAGCAAAGCAAGATGTTGCCCTCAAATTTTTTCCAAACTGGAACATCAATTTTTCAAATACTTATTCTCAGTGTTTTCCATAATTAAATTAACAAATCATACTTCGTAAGAAAGGCTCACATACACTGCATTTTCAGGTCTTTTCTAAATTCCCTTAATATAGTAAAAATGACACTAAGTAGATCTCAACATGTAATACACAATGAAATGCCAGTACTTAGCTACAGGCAGTTTGCTCCTGAGACTCTGCAGATACTGACTGCAGTAACTATGAAGAAATACCAGAATGTACCACTGCAAGCTCTCCATTAAGATACAACATTTTAAAAAATAAAATTTAAAAAAAAAAAAAAAAAAGGCATCAGTATGACTAAACTAAAAATATATAAAATCAGACTAAAACCTTTCCATTTTAGTTTCTGGACTGCTTAAAGAAGACAATTATTACTAATGATTGTTATTCCTCATGGGATTAGGGCTTGAAATTTGTACAAGAACTTATTCTAGGTGTGTAATCTTCAAATACGCCTTCCTTTCAAAAAAAAAAAAATTTTACTTGCCTAACAGTAAACATGTTTTCTTCCCAAATTCCATCATGCTCCTGATCTGCTTCTCATGCAAATTAGCATTAGCAGGACATGCTCCATGCATTAATGAGTGTTTAGTCGATCTTTCCGGCTTTAAACCCCTTTTCTCATTCGATGCTTTTTTTTGCTTTTGGGTTATGCTTTTCTTCCTTGAATAGACTATAAACCCCAATTTTTTTAAATTCTCTCTGTTCTACTACTTCTTTCCTTCTCTGACCATTCTACTCCCATATTCAACCCTGGTGGGCAACCAGTGATATTCATCAGTAATAAAGAGGAATGAAAATGTACTAGATCATCATATCCCTCTCACAGAGAATCTCCTTCTACAAAATTAATTTCTGAATTTCTTCTATTGGATGCCATGTTTAAATTCTTTTAAGAGCTTTGAGGACTGTGAAAATAAATCATGGATCAGGAATTTCAGCTGCCTAACTGTAACTAATGAAATTATCTGGCAGCAGCGAAGAGAAAGTGAGTTTCTCAGATTAACCACTCTTTTCAACAGCAGCAGGTGACCCCAGCGATAAATATGCTAGGAAGAGCAGCAAAGAGGCAGCCAGCCGAAAGCGCGCTCGGAGCGCCAACACTGCTGGCACAGACGGCGTCCCACGGCCTCAGCTCCCTGGGAACCGCAGCACAGAACTGGGGGGATCTCCAGGCCTCTGCCCTTCCACAGCTTCCCCGCTGCTTCTGGGACAGGAGGCTGAGCTCTCCACAGGGCTGTGGTACTCACCCAGCCCCGCAGGGTCTCCGTGATGCATCAGGCTGAAGACCACGGTTCCAAATGGTGCGTTCAAGCCCTCTTCTCCTCCTCGCTGCCTCAGGCCAGTCCTATTTGCTCACCTTCATTCATGTTAAGAAGCTGCAGGGTTTACCCCATCCATAGAGCATACGGTTATGAGGGAGTGGAGTAGGGTTTTTTGCCCTAGTCAGACTAAATTTTTTATCCTTGCTTCTATATGTGGCTCTATACCTCAATTTCCCATCTTTACTATCAAAAATACCTGGCCAAATCAATACTGGACCAAACGCAAAAAGGTCCAGTCTTGGCGACTGCAAGCTTCTGAATCCAAGCAGACGGAGACATGCTGCTCCAGAAACACGGTTCATGCAGAAATGTAGTACATCATACACAGTTGAATCTTTTCTCAGGGAAAGAGCAGAATGTGAGCATTGAGATGGAAATGGAGACGCCTATGTAGCTGAAACCGAGGAAGATGGGATACAAATACATCAAGCTTCCACTCCTTCGACTGATTTGTTACTGCAAAGACTGTCTATGTTTAGAGTTGATCTCATGAAAAAATTCAGTCCTGGAATTTTGAAATGCACACATCTCTGCCTATGTATTCATTTGGTTATCAAAATTTATTTAGATTAATGCTTTCTTGAGTTTTAATTTACAGTAGTCTAACAAAAGACAAATACTTGGAATTTTAGCTTCTTTCTCCCACCACTGAGCCTACAGTCCATGATTTCAGAGGGTAACCTGACAAAGGATAAAGTCTGTATAAAAATCAGGCTTAAAGGATAAAGTCTGTATAAACAAAATGAGGCTTAACAGCAGTGTTGGGAAAAGCAACAGGTGCCCTTATGTACATAAGCTGAATATCCTCCTGCCCACTTGTTCTCAGGAGGATAAAAAAAAAAAAACCTCACACCCCCACACCACTAAAGAGGAAAAGCAGAGAAACTGCTGACTAGCTAGAGATTCTATAATTCTCCTAGGAAGGTCAAAAATTTCCAATCTAATAGAAGAAAACCTCCAACTAAATGTCAAGTAGCATTGTATTTTTATTGCTCCCGGTTGATGAGAGCTAAGCAAAGTACAGCATTACTGAAATCCAAATGCTCTCACAATATACTATATCGTTTTTGAGATACACACACTTCTTAGCATTGTTTATGCCCCATCCCTGGAAGGGTTCAAGGCCAGGTTGGACGGGACTTTGAGCAACCTGGTCTAGTGGATGGTGACCCTGTCCATGGCAGAGGGTTTGGATGAGATGATCCTTAAAGGTTCCTTCCAACCCAAAGCATTCTATGATGACTCTTTGCACCAGTCTCTTACTGCAAAACTCAGTCTTCGGGGACTTGGATGCTGATATTTTCAAAGATTCTTCCATGCAGGATTCACATAATTGCCTCGAACGCTTAGACCTTTCTTTACCTAAAATACTGGTATTGAAAGGACATTTGGGAGAAGTGTAATATGTCATTTGTGGTAAGAAGAGCACCAAGTCTTTAACTCACAAGGCTTATTTCAAGCTGTGTATTAATCCAAAACTGAAAGTAAAGTAGTCCTCCCTGATGTCTTCAGTATCTATCACAAATCTTAGGCTGCCCAGGAAAGGTCCACAACAAGAAATTAAAATCAGAAGTGGAATACATAAATAACCATATATGAAATATGAACCATACTACAGTTCACAGAAATTGAATTATATCATAAACTCAATTTTTACATGAAAATAATTGGTGAAATGAGTGTGCAGTAATATCATGCAACTTTGCAGAAAGAGATCTACTCATTGCTATCTTTCTCATTGGAGGGTATTAGTCTTTTCACTTACGGTTAACCTGCCTGATTTTCTGATACACAAAATCAATCCCAGGCAATCCCAAACACAAATACAGGCTGGGCAAGGAGTGGATGAAGGGCAGCCCTGCGGAGAAGGGCTTGGGGATATTAGTGGATGGAAAACTGACTGTGAGCCAGCAACATGCTCTCGCAGCCCAGAGAGCCAACCGTGTCCTGGGCTGCATCAAGAGAAGTGTGGCCAGCAGGTCAAAGGAGATGATTGTCCCCCTCTGCTCCACTCTGGTGAGACCCCACCTGCAGTGCTGTGTCCAGCTCTGGGGCCCCCAACATAAGAAGCACATGGACCTGCTTGAGCGAGTTTATCAGGGGGCTGAAGAACCTCGCGTATGAAGACAGGTTGAGGGAGTTGAGGTTTCTCAGCTTGGAGAAGAGAAGGCTCTGGGGAGACCTTCTAGCATCCTTCCAGTATTCAAAGGGGGCTACAGGAAAGATGGGAAGGGACACTTTATCAGGGAGCATAGTTACAGGACAAGAGGTAACAATTTTAAACTGAAAGAGGGTAGATTTAGATTAGAGATAAGGAAGAAATTCTCTCCTGTGAGGGTTGTGAAGGCACTGGCCCAGGGTGCCCAGAGCAGCTGTGGCTGCCCCCTCCCTGGAAGGGTTCAAGGCCAGGTTGGACGGGGCTGGGAGCCCCCTGGGCTGGGGGAAGGGGGCCCTGCCCGGGGCAGGGGGGTTGGAACTAGATGATCTTTAAGGTCCCTTCCAACCCAAACTATCTATGATTCTGTGAAAATATACTTTAGGTTTTCTGTATTTTTAGAAATGATGCAACAACTCTTTTTTTAGCTACAAAATAAAGTCTGTATTTTTAAGGAGAACTTAAACCAGCCAAGAAAGGACAGAAAGTACCTATACATTTCTTTGAATGCAAATCATGACGCAAATCTAAACTTACTGGAATACTTAATTGATCAAGGCAGAATTCCTGATTTTCCTCAAATTGGAAAAGGAGACTTTCCCAGTAGATACTGTTCCTTAAAGAACCAAATAGTATAGTAATAGATAGCAAGAGTCCTGATACATGCATTATAATAAGAATATGCATATGTAATCATCTTGTAGTGCATATGTAATCATCCTCTAGGACTGAACTGCAGCAAGCAATCACCATACTAATTTTTCTCCTCTGTATTCCATTAAAAATATATATGGCAACTACAAAAGCTATGATAAAATTCTTAACAACTGATTAAGCAATGAAATAAATTGTGCCACTGCAGTAAGTCATACCCTTTTATGTACAAATACAAACAAAGCCCACACTGTTATTCCTGTTAAAGTACTTTATCAGTCTAAAGCAAAATTAAATAGAATTTTTAACACATGTATTAATCAGGTAAATTTGCACAACCAGTCTATTGAACAAGGTGCCTGTTGTGTTCATGCTCTAGTGCAGTTTTACTCAAGTACACCTATAGCATACACACTGACTTGCAGTAGCAATTTTTGCAGTGCACCAATGTTTATCTAGCTCATCCATCTACAATTATGTCTAGTTAAGCCCCTGAACAATGAAACTGCTGCACCCCTTTGTAAAAACAGCACAATGGCAACGACAAGTAGCTGAAGCTAAATATAGATCCTGCAGGCATATGCTGGGAATTAAATAGTACATTTTACCCCTCTCCAATCCTAAATCAGTAAGCTTCAACAAGGAATCTCTAGTGAATATACACAGGAGCTCAATAAATCCCCCTTAAGCTTACAAGGCATATTCTGAATCTGTGCTAGCTAAAAATAGCCATGTTTATAATGAGAACAGAGATGTGAGTAGAATAATATTAAGTTTAAAGGAAGGCATGCTATAGTCATTCTGCATTAACGAATAGGGTGAATCAAAGGTCATTCTAACAAACATATACAAATTGACAGATAAAATACAATATACAGCAATCTTTTACTGAAGAGCATTTATTTGCATTAAACTGTGCACTTTTTAATTAGCTATTGCAGTCACACATTCACAAGTTATTTTGTGTTCATTTTTTAGCTAGAACACAAATTGTTACTTCCAAAAGATAGGAGAAAGAGGAGTATACAGCATTATTCCTCTGGACAGTATTCCCACCTAGAGTTCAACTCCCCTCTGGAAATATTCAGGATATAATACATAATTCTTCTTGTAATATTAATCACAGATTTCTGCTTTCTTTAATTAAAGGCAAATTGCATCCAGGCCTCCAGGGCAGTAATATTGCAGATGAATGCCCAAATGGCTGATACATGTTCTTAACTGCCTCAAAGGTTTTACCTCTGCTAACTTAGATACAAGCACTGCTGACCGTAGCTATCATAGAATCTCATTCTTGGCTGAGATACAGATGCGACATTAAAAATAATTAAAATACAAGTAACTTCTATGTGGAACATTCCTATTGAGAGATTTCTGTCTATTGACACTAAACTGCACAACCTCTTAGAAAAACATGTGCTAGGAAACTATGGAGCCCTGCTTTCTGTTCGCAGAGGACTTGAAGGAATGGAGGGGCAAGTCATCACACATGCTCCTCAATAACTTCTCTCATTCTGAAATCCTGCCCCGATTCCGAAGTAGGAAGGTACAAAAGGAGAGTAAATGCAGTGATAGATGTTGATGAACAAATCACACACACCCTTCAAAGGAGAAATTTCTCTATGTGAAGACCAACAAGTCAGTCTGGTTCTCCTAGCAATGGCTACGTAACACGTTGGTTGTTGTAAAGAAGCATCACTGAATGTATTTCCCCACTGAAACCTGTTCATTACACCTTTTAGCAGGCTACCCAAAAGCAAAGGCACAAGATGCTGGCAAGTATCTTCTGACTAAAATAACACATCCATGAGAGATGGATAAAACCAATTCTTGGGCATAATGGTGCAAAGAACATGTATCCAGCATAAACCCCCCCACATGTTATGGAATCGTAGAAAAAATAACAAGATGGTATAAAAACATTCACAACCCCAGAAAGAACATCAGCAAAAGAACAAAAACAAGTGCTGCTGAAGGGACTCCTTGGTTAAGAATGACACATCTGATCAATGTTGCTACTCATCAACAAGCAGGTTGACTCTCACTTTTGAGAGTAAGCACACTGCTTTTTTTAATTGCCATCCACCACATCTTGCTACTGCAGACTCAGCAATCAAGTATTATATTTCAGTGTATATTTTGAGTTAAGCAAATGAGAATTTTAGGAAGTTGTATAACACTGTTAAAGATTCTAAGTGTGAGTGCAAGTTTTCTTCTCCAACCTTCCTACCCGGGAAGAGACTGAAAGCAACCCCACCAAGCCTCAATAGGCTCATATGGAACAACCTATAGTCTCTGGGTAACACAGTTAAGTTACTCAGTTTCATTTTTTCAAGGCAAACACTTCTACACTATTTCAAACTTCCTCAACATTAGTTCCCTTCTATCACGTCCTTTGTGAGAAAAAGGGAGGATGAGATTGCACACAAAGTGGGGTAAACACAGAAGAAACTTTATGTTTTGCTCTCTATTCCTTTATGTTATTCCTAATATTCTGTTTGCCTTTTGCATTGCTATAACAAATTAAACTAACATCTTTGTAGAATGTTTCATACATCCTACTTCTCTATCCTTAATGGCAATGGTTAATTCAGAGCCCATTGCCAAGCAGTTAAGATTGAATTTTCTTCATGTGCATTACTTTACAATGCACACCTGGATTAATGCTGATCTTCCTCTCAAATTTTAACAACCCACCACTATCACAAAATAGTCCTTAAAAATTGGTTTTCATGTATGCTACCCTTAATAAACTTTGATACAATCCTAAACACCCTAATACCCAGATGCTTTATGAGCATGCCGAGGCACAATGCAATTCCCTACAAATTAGGCTGAAGACCACCTTGCAGTGGGTAAATGAGCTATTTATCCTGTCTTTAACCAGCTCTTGGCTCATGATGGGACCTCCACTTTTATCTCACAGCATATTTGCTTCTCTTAAGGAGCCTTTTGTGAGAGTCTTTTTGGAATCAAGTAAGCCATGTCAAAGATTTTCCCTTTGTTCATAAGCTCGGCATACGCTTCAAAGAATTCTGACAGATTTGCTTACCATGACTGCCCTTCCAAAAAAAATTCAAGTATCCCAACATAAGTACCTTACTATTATTAAATCTGCTGTTACATTTCTGGTTTTACTATATTTACCAATAAGAAGAGTAAAGTAACTGCATTAGTTACTCTGCTTCCCCAACAGCAATTAAAAACTTAACTTTTCAAAGTTTACAAACTTTTAAAATACCAGATAACATGAAGATTATATCCCAGACAAAGAAGGAACAGTCACATGCATTCCCCTATGGGCATATGGTCTGACACACGTCCAAGACCATCACCATTACCCAAGTAAGCAAAATTTAGAGTTTCCACTTTACAACACACGAATGCATCCCACACAAAGGGCACATAAAAAGTACAAATGCTTTCCTGAAGATCTCAAATTAATTTACTGTTCAAAATTCTCTCCTGAAGAAACCAGGTCCATTCACTATTCATATACCTTTTATTCATAATATTGCTGTATTGCACTCCAAAAAAAATTATACCCACAACCTCAAAAGATAAAACAAATCCTGATCTGTAATAGTTGAAGTACCTCAAAAAGAAATAATGCATCCAGCAAATCAGAAAAAAATCTGTTGTAGTATATAAAAGATCCTTGAAACTGAGTGATCAGATTTTTACATAAGAACTCTTTGGTATTCATGTGTTAAACAATTCTCTCTTTTTTTTTCAGGGATTCTTTCGATGAGGAGGGATAAATCCAATTACGTAATTGTTCAGAAGTAGGAGCAAGTAAAGAAAGAGGTTTTAAAACAGGAATGCTTGAACAACTTAATCAATAGATCTGTTTATTCAGCATAGCCATTAACATATAAATATGGAAGACTGAGTACTTCAGATTTTTCAGCTGCTACTTGGGTTGGAAATAGAGGCTCTAGTAGCACAATCATTTTCAAAATCAGTAAAGTTATTGAGCTAAAAATATCACTGATTTAATGAGTTTTGTATGGAATGAATATTGCAAATTCCTACTCCTTAATATGATGATAAAAACTAAGAATAAAAAAATAGTTAAATTAGTTTTCAGGGATTAACACTTCAGAAATTAAATCTGTCCTATAATTTTGCTAGAAATCAGGTCCTAGAGTTGCAGAACAGTGACGCATTCCATTCTAATGCATCTTTCTTTTGCTGGGCATGCTATCTGAAAGCTAATATGCCAAGCAACCAAGCATTCAATCACATTATTAAAACATACAGGTCTCTTAATAAACTCAGTGTATGTGATTTCCTCAAATGTTTTTCCTCAATATAGGGAATTTGGACTTAGCTCTTCAGTAAACACAAGATGATAATTGCAGATATGAATCAGAAGTAGAGATGACACTAAAATTAATTTCCTCTCTTCACTGATCCCATTTTGCCATAATTCAGCCAGGTAAACATGGTCTGTGCCAGTGAGCTCTACACCATTGCCTGCTCCAAATCCCATCTGCACCAAAGATTGCTGCAGGCTGAGAATACACTTTAAATTTTGTGATGTTACAATGAAAACAGACAAATTTTACAAAGGCAAAGGTCTAATAGCAGATGAAAGGCATTACAAAATGCTTGCTTTATAGATTTATAAAGGGCTAGTCACTGACAATTTAACAGCATACGTCAGACTAGTCTGCAATATGCGTTTATTATTGATTTCTGAGCATGATCTTACAATTCGGACAATACTTGGACCATTATTGTTTTCAAGCTGCGACTACTTACACATCTGTACCCTTCACATAGATCAGTTATGCTCTAAAAATAACAGAACAACCTATAAAAATAACATTTTAAAAAAGGATTAAAGTATGTTGTTACTTTTGGGGTTTCCAACACCAACAAAATACATTCTCAAAAGTCAACTGGAAATCATTACCATTAGGTCCACTAACACACCATTAGAGCAAGCGAATTGATGAGTGGATTCAGAGATCCTTTCCTGAAGGAAACATGACAAATATAAGTCCAGAATCTAAGTTGTAAAACCATCTAAAACCATCATATGCTAATAAATCAGAACTCTTCACTTTTTAACAGACAGAACAGAAATCTTCTTTCTGTGTGAATAGAAAATTGTCAGTCTCTGATTCCTTCCTTCTTTCTCTGAGACACTCAAGAACATTAAACATATTCCCCAATTTTCCAGTAACTGCTTATGCATAAAATTTAAGTAAAAAACACTTTCTCACATGACCACTTTACTCACTATGGATTCTCAGTGATCTAAGCACATTCGCAAATTTAAGAGATTTTTGCAAATATGTATATACACATTTTATATATAAACACTATACATCAACAGATAGATAGATAGACAGATAGAAGGTACTGGTACCTGATATTTAAATCACTGGTTTGATTCTATTAGGGATGCTAACTTGATTTCTAATCTAAGTGGTTAGCACACATTTAAAAGGATTACAAATGCTTGTTTAAAAAACTGAGTCAGCTCACTCAGAGAACTTCATAAATATGCAGCAGGAAACTCCCAAACAGTGACTCATAACTTCAGAGGTTTAAAACAGACAAATAATAATGAATTTTCAAACTGTTACTCATACTCAATTAAATCCTAAGCCAAAACCATCCTGCTACCATGAATTCCACTTGACTATCATTAAGTTCAACAGAAATAATATGAAAAAAATGAGCAAAATCAGATAACTGGGTAGAATGCTAATTCTTAACAGCTTGTATGGAAAAACTATTTCATATAAACATGCATCCAACAATAATTCTTTCCTTTACAACTGATGCATGGGTGGAATTTGTCTTCATCTTATTTAAGAATGAGTGACTGATTTGAAAAAAAGAAACAAAGAAAAACTTTGCCAACTTTTTTTTTTCTAGAGAAAATAAAAATGAAACATGATCTGAGAACATACAACAATGAAGTTTCTTCTCCACAGAACTCTGTGTATATCTATTAGAAGTTGCAACTCAGCAATCCTATTGAGCTCTTAGTTACAAAAGGCATTGACATCTTCTAGCTACCTACCCTTACAGAATTAAAATATTTAGAATAAATGTTTAATGGCTTATTGTTAAATATCATCATAATGCTCCTATTTTGTCTTGGAATTAAAAAGAGTATCTTTTCCAAGTTTAACAATATTAAAAATACATGTAATTACTGTAGAGGTAGTGAGTTCTGTAAAATGAACAAGAAGAATACCTTATAAACTCATTCTTCTTCTTAGTAAAATACTGGCTTTTTTTATAGACTATTAATCATTTCATTAAAAGACAAGCTAACATATGCACAATGTAAAAATGCAAATTAATATCATCACATGGTAACAAAAGTCAGAATGCCTATTCGTCCCATTTATCACTCAAATGACAAAACTACTGCATGTGACACTGAAATTCATAGGGATTAATTTTAAACAAAAGGGTGGGACACCATCCTGTATTTCTGAAAACATACAAAACATACCTGATAGCCTATAATTAATTATTTAGACTTAAGAAGGATATTCTAACTAACCATTAACTAAATCCTATTTTGATCACGTCTCCAAAAGTAACCTAAGTCCCCAAGATGCAACATCATATGTAGAACTGAATGGAGCCTGACCCACTCCATCCTGTGCCACACACTGCTATGTACTCACTTCCCACAGTAGATCAGGACACTGTGTTTGGTGTACTTGCCCACACACAGGCCGAATGCTTCCCAGTTATTGCAGCAACACTGACTAAAAGTCAGAAACAAGTTTTGAGATTAAAAATAAATAAATAAATAAATAAATAAGGCAATTAAAATAATTATGGGGGGTTTTATTCAAATTGATTCAACCTGAATGATGATGCTTTGGTTCATGTGAAACCAAATGACATTTTTTCTCTTTATTTTTTTCTGTGGGGAGGGTGGTTTGTTTTTTTGTTTTCAAAATATAATTACCTTAAAATTAGATTTGGTTATTTAAAGTATCAAAATATTCAATTTCAGCCATTCAGAAGTCCTCCTATGCCTTCTCCCCTTTTTTTTTAATGATGAATGATTAGAATCAGGTGATGGTTCTATTTCATCTTTATTAAAAGAAGTGCTCCCTTCTGATTCACAAACTCATTCCTTTTATTTGCTTACTGGGAGTTACTTACTGTTACTACAAACACTGAATCCTACACACTCATGTTCTACTGCCCATAGGTTTTTACTGAATAGTGAGGAACTGTAATATGTAAAAGTAAGTAACTGCTTACCAATAAATTTGTATTATACTCTCCCTAACAGAAGGTAAATAGTAGTCAAAACTTGATTTCAAAGTCAAGCAACAATGAAGCATAAATAGTTGACTACCTATTCTTGCATGTAGATAATGTTTCACACCCTGCTTTAAAAAAAAAAATAATAAAATTATAAAGAATCAAGTTGTTCTTGTCCATCTCTAGCATTCTAATTTTATCACACCAAATGGTAAACAATCTGTTTGGCAACTTATGATGTATTTTTACCAGGTAACATGAGGGTAACTTTTTCCTATTGAAATAAAGACATATAAGAACTCAGTTTAAGTATATAAGCCTCACAGATTTAATATAGGAAAAGCGTAAACTACTCCTAAGCACTGTGCTTGAGGGTTGATTTGTAATTGTTTGCCTAAGGCAACATCTCTTCATTCAACCTGTATCAGAGAAAAATGAAGCTATATGGATTTAAAAAAGGAAATTAACTTTTCCAAACCAGATGAGAAATCCAAATGAGTTCTGAGAAATTTGAGTTATTAGAGTTATATGTAATATTTCAAATATTTGGTACTAAAATTGTGCCAACTTAACTGCAGTAGGAACAAAATGTTAAAAATAAAATATCTAGGTTTAAAATATCACAGGATAAAATTAACCACAGAATTGTGATAGGGCTTCAAGACAGCCAAAAATTTGAAATAGATTAATGTAGACACCTCTCTCCTAAAAGCCTCCCTTTCCACCCTTTAGAAGTTACAATTTTCTGAGAACAGGTACCATTCAAAAAACAAACAAACAAACAAACAAACAAACAAAAAAACATAAACCAGAATTTTACAAGTGTTGTAAATAAGTTTCCCCTGCCTACTATATGCTTCCACATTTTCCCTTCTTCACTGAGAGGGTGGTCAGTCACTGGAACAGGATCCCCAGAGAAGTGGTCATAGCACCATGCCTGTCAGAGTTCAAATCACTCTTAAGTCATATTGTATAGTTTTAGGTAGTCCTGCGAGGAGCAGGGAGCTGGACTTGATGATTCTTATGGGTCCCTTCCAACTTGAGATCATCTATGATTCTATCAGTCCACCTTGGTGATTTTGTGTAAACTCTGCACAATCCACTGTTGGTCTGTACGGGTGAATTTTCAGGATCTGGTTTGTCTCGATGAGGAAAATCCTTCTGTGGTCAATCTACACTACTTCTTATTTACTGAGTCTTTGTTCACATTGTGGAGTGGTCTTGAAGCATGCAACCTTGATTATTTCAGGGTGAATTATGAAGGGCTGCTTTAGGAAGTGTTGCCAGCAGATCAATGGAGGTGATCTTTCCCCTCTACAGCACTGCTGAGACCCCATCAGGAGTGTTGTGCCCAGCGCTGGCCTCCCCAGTACAGGAGAGATATGGGCATACTGGAGCAAGTCCAGCCCAGGGTTATGAAGATGACTGAGGAGTTTGAGCACCTGTCATATGAGGAAAGGCTGAGAGTGCTTGGAGTGTTCTGCCTGGAAAAGGGAAGGCTCAAGGAGATTTTATTCATGTCTATAAATACCCAATTTATAAATACCAATTATCGTTATTATTAGCATAGTCAAATGCTAGAACAGGTTGCCCACAGTGCTTGTGAAGTATCCATTTTTGGAGATACTCAAAATCTGACTAGAGATGGCCCTGAGTAACTTGCTCTAGCTGACCATGCTTTGACCAGCTGGGTTGGACTAGACCATCTCCAGACATCCCTTCCAAGAGAAACGATTCTGCGATACAGAACTGGCAGATGTACTCCATCCATTACTAGGCATTCAAGTCCATGATACCCGATTAGAGACGGTCCAAAATAAAATCCCTCATCCTTCCTCAAAAGCATTGGTAGTGCAGACATCCTATGCTTAGCAGCAACTGTTTCACTTTAAAAATGTGCATTTTTCAGCCACATTACGTACTATTGTAGATACAATATATTCTGTCACCAGAGAGAGCTGACAATCTGATTTTTCCTATTCCCATGAGTCTCCCTGGCTGCTGAGGTCGAGGCTTCCTGACAGCAGAGCTCCCATCCTTTCAGCCATTCCTTTTTCCCCTTTCCCACCCCTCACTTGCAAAACTTCTTTCCCTCTCAAGCCTTCTGACTTCCCCAGAAGGACAGACCTCTCCCTTTCCAGATGGTTCAGAACAACCCAGCACGCAGCAGCCAGGCCACAGCAAGCAGGGAACTTGTAGCCTTCTCTGCTACCCAGCCATACCCTTGTAAAGCAACATAGCCTCCAGCCACTTTTACCTGAATGTTTGTGCTGGGTTGAATAACACAGGTGAATGACTATGCATTTTTAGGTATTAAAATCAGCACGTGCTACCACCTCACCACTTTACACTAAGAAAGTAACATGGATGACAGTCTGCACCATTCTAAATATATCTTCAATTAATAAAAATAAATCATTCATGTCCTCAGGTACTGCAGTACAGCATTTGTGCATGATTTATGGACTCCATGTCCATCACTGCCTTTTGCTTCTCTGCTCTTTTTTAGTTGGCTTCATTAGAGCACCTGGTCAAGTAGAACACACAAGTCTTTGTCAGCACACAGCAGTCTGCAGGTCAAGTTTCAGCCATCTGTTTCACCAACCATAAGCCTCTAATATTTTGAGGTGAAAAATACAAGAAAAAGGTTTTTTTTTAAAAGTTTATTTCTTAATTTTGCTGTAGCTTCTTTCCAACTAAATGAGGTAAAGGAACAGAACCAAGGATAAGACAAGTGTTCAAGATTATATAAAAGCATATTACAGCTAGACAGCCTTTTAGTGTGTTCCTCATTTTAATATTTCAAATCCTATAGCTAGAAAAATTAGAAGGAAAAATGATAAGACTCCTAGAAATTTAAATAAAAATGGGGTTGCTTTTGACATATATAAAATCCACCTTTTGCATTTACAGGATTGCCACTTGTCTTGAATTTTGTTACAGGAGACTCCCAGTTTTGATAGACCTGTCATGTGCCCTGTCAAACAAGCTTGCAAGATACTGTAAGATTTGTAGAGGGAAGTATCTTTCTATTGTGGTGTGGGTATGACAGCTTTATGAATGACGTCAAGAAAAAATGTTGTTCTTCAGAGCAAATATATGGTAAGTTATTATACACTACTCACCCTCTGCCCACATTATTCAGATGTTTCAGGCCCTGCTCTCCCTTTCTCCTGCTTCATACAAATTCAATTCTTTTACTTTTTCATATGCTAGTACAGAAAGATACAGAAAGGCCAACACAACATACAATTTAATCTTGGCAATTGGAGAAAGAATAATTAGAGGTTTTAACCATTTTCTGTATAATGGAGATTATAATACAAACTTAAACAATCAAATGTGCCAAGTGTGTCTGTATGCTTTCAGTTACTCTCTCAAAACTATAACACCATGTTATATGCACTCTCACATTTTGAAGTGCTTCTTTGAAATATCTGGTGCAAGAATCAATGCATGAACATACAAATATAAAATAAAAATAAATCCTTGTTTGCACTAACAGTTCTAATACAAACCCCTACCTTTTCATGATCAGTACAATAATGTAAAAAATAGATGCTTTTTACTCCACGTTTTACATCAGAAGATCCAGCTCCTGGCTATCTCTCAGTACTTGATAGGATGCATCTTCTTCAAAAATATTTAAGACAGCATGTTTTTAATGCTCATTTACTGTTCTTTCTTTCAGTTAAACAAGACCACTAGGCAGCATGTCAAATCCTTTCCCTAGGTGGACATCTGCTCACCTAAATTTACTGGGATTCACTAGTATAATCTAAAATCAGAGTCTTATATCATAACCAATATAAAGATTAAACAATGGTACAGTCTGCAGAGAAAAGTTATGAGTTTATACTTGTAAGAGTGGCCACATACAATAACCAAAACAGGATGCTGAGAGAAGAGATCAAGAACACCAAGTACTTCCCAACCCACTCTCTCAGTCACAAACAGTATAAGATTCCTTGAAACAAATGTAATTTCTATGTATTTAGTAACCCTCACTGAACCTGTCTTCCCTGATCCTGTTCAATGTTTCTCTGAATCTCCCTTCTTCAAGTGTTTCTTCACATCTTCAAAGAACTCCAGTATGTGGAGCATATGGACTGTGAAGCACTGACTTCCAAAGAAAAATAAAAAAAGTCTTATCCCCAGTATATTGGACATACTCATGTGTCTGCTAATTCTGTATTACAATTTCTATCAAAGTGTCCAATAGAGACATCAGGCTTAACAGTACGCAGTGTCCCAGATCTGGAATTCTCAGAAAGTACTGGCGTCGTATTTGCCATATATCAATCAATACTCAAGCACAAAGATGGCTGAAAGCAGGAGGTGACAAACTACAGCTGACAACCATTACAACACTAGTTCACAGAGGTGCTCCTGTTGACAGCAATATTAGTTTTGTTCACTTGTACCACATTATTTTCCACATAAATTTGGATCATAACAAAAATGTTTTCAAGGCACTTCTGAAATATGTTGTCTTGCTTTTAATGTGCTCTTCTGCCTTATTCTTTAGACATGACAGTTTCTTTTGCCCTCTCCTCAAGTCATTCTTGACAGGTGAAAGATATTTCCTATGGAAATATTTTTGTTCTTCCCTCTGATGCGGTGCCCTCAAAAAGCTTCCTTGCTATCTACCAAGATTTACCTCTCAGCTGCTCTGTTTCTTTTGTTTCAACAACTTTCCTCAGTTTTATGAATATTTACTTTAAGTAGCTTTAAGAAGCTGTGCACTACTTCATTGACTGTTGTTGCTGTATCCAGGCATACCAAAACCACTATTACAAGGTGGCACTTCAGCCTCACATTCTGAATCAGGTCTTACATGTTCCCCAAGAAAATGTCAGAGATCGATTTTCTCTCATTGGCTTTCTAATCAATTGCTCCACAAAACAGACATGCCTGCAAATTTAGTCTGTCTCATGTCCCAGTGCAGCACTGGTCCAATTTACAAGAGAACAGTTGGAGTCATCTCTTACCACCGTATCCAAAATTCACAACCTCTCTAATTTCCCCTAAGATCCTACAATCAGTACCATCATGCCGAGCAGGCCATAGTGTTGATTCACTACGATTTTCTTCCTACTTAAGACTGAAATTTCACACTTGAAATTCTGTGTTATTTTTTTTGCAGCTATTAACAAATAGATTCAGTGTTACCCAGTGATACAGTTGATTTATTAATCCAATTTGCTTAAAATTTTCTCTAATTCATAGCACTGTACAACCATCAAAAAAACTACTGTGTATTCACTAAAATGCCCACTACTGTAATGCAGAGGAAATATTCAGAAACTTTAAATTATGTAACAAAATTTGTAAAGTGATGCTCTGTAGTTTATAGTTATCCTAAAGAGAATGGTCTGGTACGGTATGGTACTAGATTTCAAAGCTCAAATATCTACAGACTTGTCTTTTAGACTTCCTTATCCCAAACACAGTGAGTGTTCCTCACTTCTGGAATACCTGTCCTGCACTCATCTCTAAGTCTGGAACTATGTGATAGGTAATAAATTCAGGATTAACCTAATATATTTCAAGTCATTATTAATGGAACACACTAATCTGCCTGTGCTTTTAAGTGCTATTATATCAGTCAAAACATAAGAGATGTGACAGACAACTCATGCATGCAAAGTTCCAGGTTGCTGATTTATCTATAGATGTGGAATGTTTTCTTTTACTTCAATCAAGCTAAGAAGTTGGTGTTAAATGTTTTAACGTATAGAAAAACTACGCAAAAAAATTCAGCTTTGTACTGCTGTAGATACACAGCACCACACGGAGGAGAGCACAAGAAACAGGAGAAAGGACTGTAGTTTAATTTTCTGTGTGATACTTAAAAATCCTATCTTTGAAAGATAAAACCTCTTTCTTGTAAAAACCCCAGTATTCCAAATATGACCTGCAAATGTTCTCTCTTCAAATTTTCCAAATATTTTAACAGCAAATTGCTCGTTAAATTCACAGCTACACAATGTAAAATCTGCTTCTGCTATTAAAATAGCAGTTCCTTTGAATGATCATGATGGATGGTGTAATAAGTATTTTGCATAGCAATATTTTTATGTTTTATTTACACACATATTCAGTAGAGCTCTCAGATGTTTTTTACTGCATCACCTCACAAATGATCTGTTTTTTCACCATTACTGTATGCTCAACTTGAGAGTCTAAGGAATTTTATCAGGAACATCTGACAAGAAAATAGCCAACAATGGGAGGAAAAGGAGCATCTAAGTTTGGGGTGGAAGCTATTCCTTGACTGAAGGTTTTTTACGTTATTTTTGCTGTTTACTGGATGAATGGAGTGTCTGTGCCCGGGGAACTGGCAACGAGATCTGCCGGGGGGTCTGTGTGGGGAGAGTCCGGGGCTGCCCCGGGCCGGACACAGCCGGTCCCAGCCGGTCCCAGCCGGTCCCAGGCGGCTCCAACGGCCCCAGCGCAGGACACAGCTGAGCCCCTCAGCCAAGCTGGGGGCGCCGGGGGGAAAACAGGTTTCAGCAAGGGCCAAAGGCGGCCCAGGCAGAGGAGGAGGAAGAAGCCAAGGAGGGAGCAGCAGCAGAGGGACCCCGAGGCCGGAGGAGGAGGAGGGCAGGAGGGGCTGCAGGCCCGGAGCAGGGATCCCCTGCAGCCCTGGAGAGACCCCGCTGGAGCAGAGACCCACCCTGCAGCCCGGGGAGGGCCCCACGCCACAGCGCAGCGGGGGGATATTTCCTGCAGGAGCTGCGGCCGTGGAGAGCCCAGGCGGGAGCAGGTTGTCCCTGAAGGACTGCGGCCCGGGGAAGGGCCCGCGCTGAACAAAATCAAAGCAACATCATCACAACACTGACAAAGGTGGACAATTTACATACACAATAAAACACCAGCCTTTGTCTCTTCACCACTTTGCAGCAACAAAAGATTCCCCAGAATTATTCCACTCTGGCAATTTCCAGTCTGAGTTTTCCCGTTACCTCTCCCAATTACCATCCCTATTGCCACCCGTGAGCTTTTACATCTTATTTTCTCCCCATCCTGTTGGGAGGGATCTGGCAGTCAGCCAAGGTCATGCCATCACATCAGAATTGTCTATAAAAACATAATTTTCATGTATATTTTTCTTCTCGCTAGACTCCAAACAGATAGTTTGCTTTTCTCTTACAATTGCCTTACAAAAATCTGCATTCAGACAGTCAATAGCACTCTAACATGAACTTCCTTTTCCCTTAATTTGTTCATATTTTGAATTATACTAATTCAATGTCATAATTTTAAACAATTCTTGAGGGAGTCTAGTGTACTTGCTAATAATAAAGTGTATACTGGAAATAACCAGAAAAACAAGCACAGAAGTTCTGATTGAGGATCCTAATAGGAACTCAAAAAGTCTAATGAGTAAATACAGCATGTAGAATCCTAACTTTTTGTTAGAACAATATATTCTTGTACTTCTAAAGACTGTAAATTAAATCCTTCTGGGTCTTCAACACCATTGCTCATTCCAGTCATGATCTGGTAACAAAAAAAAAGCTAACATTCAGCACTTCAGATATCAAATTGACAGATTAAAATTAACAATTATACGGCCTTCAATATTTACTTTAAATTGTCTTTCCTAACATCCTGCCATTGAATCTTCTATTTTCTGTCCTTTTCAAATGATTTGTTCTTCTGTCTCAGCCCATGTGTCATCATGGAGAACTGCTGACTTGGTCTAAATGCAAGCAGCTTGTCAGAAACATCATCAAATCAGAGTTAAATATAGGTGTAGAACTATAATACATGTGCCACTTACATTGTACTCACCCCTACCAGTTCTAAAAATTAAAGGAACTAGTCACATTCTATATTTTTATTAAGAATTGAGGCTTTGCACATTTCAAGTAGTAGAAGTCTGCAGGAAGCAGAAAACAGAATGTGAAGGGGGTCAAGTTACAGAAATATTTAGAATTGCATTTGAGTTGTGGAAAAAATTAGTATATAGTTTAAAAGTCTATAATACAGTTTAAAGAAAATAAATCCTTCACCTTTCAGAAGGTAGCACTCTTTCTTTAAGAGAAGGCACTGACTTCATATCCTAGTGTAGTATTTAAATAAATTGCTGAAAGCATTATACTACTGATGAGACATAAAACTGGAGCTCTGGCCCCCATTCTTAAAACCTGATAGTTTTGCAAGCAGAGAATTGTTAACCTTCATGTTTTGGCCAAATTTAATTTGGATAATTATATTCCACATAACTACTCTGGTCATTTCAAATGTCTAAGAGTCACCAAAACAAATTACACTACACCTTAGCTCTCAGACCAGAATATAAGGAACTAGTAGGTCACCAAGATAAACAGCAATAGATTGGTAGACAATTCTAAATGTCAACAAAGCAATTTTGTGTAGGATATAAAACACAAAGGAGAACTAAGGCAAAAATTTTGAAAATTATGTTGAAAAATATGCGGGATCTTTGGTAACAGTAATATGCACAGGCTGTAGTTTGCATTCATTAACCCACAAAACCTGAGTTTTAGTTTAGACAGCGGCTCCTTTAACAGCCTTTATTTACTAACAAAAGGTATACTCCTGTTAAGTGTAGTTGCTCTCTGCACTTTGACCAAAGAAAGCCCTATTAAATGTGCATAATCTCTGTTTTCAGAGGCAAGAGAGCGAAATAAGAATAATTCTTCCATATTCCTTACAAGAAACACCACAAGCACAGGAGAAATATTGCACCAGAGGGAAACAAGCAAATAAGACAAAGAGTAAAAAAAATAATACAAAATAAGCTTTAATGACTCACCAGGTGCAAGAATGAAAAAAATGACCTAAAACATCCTTGAACATTACATCAAAACAATACATTCACTTAAAACTTGGGGGGGGGGGGGGGGGGGGAATACAACAGATTTGTTTAATTTCTCCAAAGAGTTAAGGCTATGATATCAAAGGTAAAATTTCACACATTAGAAAAGCTTGAGAAAGGACAAAATAGAAAGTGCTATTTTCATATTACTAATATTTTTCACGTAAGGAATTTGGTAAGTTCAAATCAGCTGCACACATCAAGACATTGGAGTAGAATAAGGATGTTTTCATTGTTTAAAAAATTGAGAAAAACAAGGTTTTTGGAATAAGAAAAAAAAAGGAAAGAACAAAAAGAACATCACAAAATTCTCTTTTTGAAATATAACAGGAAAGTTTAGCACTTGCACTACAATTCTTAAGGTATCAGCCATTTGACATATCTGAAAAAGCAGTATAGGAAGTTCATCAGGAAAATAATAAAATATTTTCTTAGTAAATTTGTTTACTTACAGTCACTTTCAAGACATATTTTGCATTGGCACTGGTGATATAAAATATCCTACTAAAATAACTTATCACTAATTTTAAAAACACACATAACCACTGAAACAGTGCTGCAGTACTCGACATCCAACTGTACCCATTATTCAAATCATAATAATTTTGCTGAAAAAGCTTCTAAAGCATCTCGGAACATAAGATTTACCTCTTCCCGTAGTCAATTTACCTATATTTTCCATAAGTAACACCTTATCCTGTTGAACACTTCAATAATATGTAAATAAATAAACAGCACATTTTAACCCTGGCATATAAAACTGACTTGTAAAAGAAGGAGCTAAAGAGAAAGACTCTCAACAAATTTTGAATATATCTGTTAGCTCCCTCAACACTTCTAAGAAGTTATGTTAAACATTTCCAGCATAACAGTCAAACTAATCGCTCTGCAATATGATATCTCCTCATATAAGCATTTTACATTTTTATTATAGCCATGTTAAAAAGGCATGTTAATGCTCTATTTGTTGGCAACATAATTCGTTCATCTGAGACCCATAAAATACACCTATGTACCACTTCAGCAAGATGAATTTCATAGTTCTTTCTTCAAGTCGTCAGAGTTCTTCCATTCTGACAGGATATTTACAAGAAAGTAAAATGATTGTGTTTGAGGTGCTCACCTTGATACAAAAAGCATGACTTCAAAATTAGACACTCCCAGAACTTTGGAATTTGTAAAACAGCTTTGTGTTTGTCAGTGAGCTTAGACAAAGTCACAAGAAAAGTCAAGAACCTCATTCTCTTCTGCTCATATCCACTTTCACAAGGTTTTTCTGACTGATTCCCCTAGTCCAACATGGCTAAAGAATTTAAAATTTTGGCAATGAAAACAATACCTGGAATATTATTAATGCAATAATATTAATAGCAGTTAATCAGTAAGCAGGCTACTGAAAAATTAGCTAATTAAATCACTCATCAAATTAATGTTCTCATGCTGTCATGCTATTTAAAAAGTACTTGTCTTCAAAGCAAGTTTGGTTAGCTTTTCCACAGCCAATCCTGTATTTTAGACCTGGTGTTTTCTTGACCTTTTGTATCTACAAAACCATAAAATCTTGGAGTAAACTGAGTCCCAAACCTATTTAAGTTTGCTGAATTGTGACATGGCACGTTGCACTGCAGAAATCACAGCCTAAAGCAATATTGCATAGGCCAAACCCAAGCAATAGCATGCAATCTTGCACTGGAGGTAGTATGTTAATATGCAGTCTCAAAAAAAAAAAAAAACAAAACAAAAAAAAAACACAATCCAGCAGAAAAGAAAGAAGGCTCAATGAACTGGCCAGAATATTAGTTTTGAAGCATTCCACCTGTCTCCCGTTCTCTGGAGAGATACTGTATTATTATGTATGACAACGTCAATGTGCAAGATTAAGACACATAATACAATATTGAGACAAAAACAGGATTTGGAGTCTGGTTTTTTTAATGCTTTTGTTAAGCAAGCTCATAGTCAATAAACACTGTTTCCAAAAACTGTACTGACTGTAACATAATAATTCAACATTAGTGTAACTCCCAATTAGTCCTCTCTCAAAAAACCCACTAACACAAACTCTCCAAGGGACAACAAAATTGAAAGAAAAACAAAGTAAAAGGTCTTAAGAAACACCCACAGAAATTAAGTTTCTTCAGAGTTATGGCCCCAAGGTAACTACTACATTAAAGAAAAGAATAGCACCATAAGCCACTGAGCTAATACAAAAGAAAAAGAACTATAAACAAATAAATAAACAACCTGAAAGAAAGTTCCTTAGAAAAAGTCATATTCAGAGTCAAAGCAAACAGGCTTTTTGCAGAGGATCAACTGAATGCTCCATCCCAAGTCAACAGACTTCCACAGGCAGAAAGTCCAAGACAGAAAAACACCATCACACAAATACTACACATTTAAGCAGAAAGAACATGGGGTATGCATTGTCTGTATACACGGCCTAGTCTAAAAAAAGACCCCAGCCTTGAGCACTTCATGGTGCATGGAAGTCAACATTATGAATGAGCATTTAGATATCTTCTATTCAAAGTCTGCTTAATCAATGTATTTTTTTCTACAGTATAGTTAGACTCTCAAGAGAGCTCCCATTAGTTATATGTGCAGATACTTTAAACACTTTTTGCTTCTTTATGGTAATAACTATGTACCTGTTTATTTCAGAAACCAGGAAAAAAAAAACCTTATCAGTAATGCCAATTGTGAGCACAATATTATAGTTGAGTCTGCTAAACCTAACTAAATATGTTCTTAGAAACCAACAAGCTATCACCATTTTACATCTGAAAATCTAATGAAGGCTACATTATTAATTATTATTACTGTGCACATAATGCAAACATGTAGCTATACAGGAAGAAGTCACCTGTTTTTCTAGGTTATCTTGTGTAATTATGTACAAGAACATCAGGAACTGACGAGCAAATCAGATGACCACTGAAGTTTGAGATGGTAAATTCAAACAACCCTAAAGACCTTACAGGACATCATGTGCCTTCATATAATTCCAGACTAAGTTAAAAATGTTTAACAACTTGTAAAAGAATTAACACTTAAACTAAAACATATAGCTTAGTCTCAAAACTCTGCAGAAACACTAATATCATTGGCTACACCTGGACAAGTTTGACATCACTAAGAGATGTTATTATATTAAATCTTTCCTCCCTTCAAATAAAAATTCAAAAGGCAAAGCCATCATAAAAAGCAAGATCTTATTTCATACATTATCAAATGCATCAAGAGATTGCAACCTTACGAATGTTTTAGCCAATATTTCATCCTTAATTAAAAAATATCCACTGTTGATATAAAAACCTTTGCAACTTAAAAATCACTGACTTAAAAAGGCACTTTTTGGTTCAGAGTGTATGGGTTATAATTTCTTCTAAAATATTTATAACTTCAATTATGAAAAAAATGCTTTCATTTGTAGTAAATCATTTAATATATTCTATCCATGGTGACAGCTTAATAAGATAACTGCTCAGGCAAACTGAATAACCAGCTCCATGTATATCACTCTGATACTTCAAATTTTTAAAAATTCAGTCTTTGAATTAAAATGTCTTCATCAATATGCCAATTTTTATCAAAAATAATAGAACTAGTACTGAAGATGTATTAAATCTTTCACAAGTAGTAAAAATAAATTTCAGAAGCATATATACCATGTATAAATAAAATAAATACTGCATCTTCACACACTTCCAGTATACACTGCTAACTCGGCCTCACTTAAAGTATCGGTAGTTGAAAATACATATAGGCAACAAATATATTCATGTTAGCCATCTTCATCTCTGCAAGGAACTGCTGTATGTAATAATCAATGCATCCAACATTTCATTTAAACAGTACCTAGGATCTTCTGAAAGAAAGGAAGGGAAAAGAAAGGAAGGAAAAGAAAATTGTGAGAACGTATTGTCCAATTTCATATCCTTGCTTAGTTATGAAGCTTTACAAATTGTAATTGATCAGGGCAATTGAAACTGATCATGGAAGTTTAAAAAAAAACACTGAGTGAAAAGAAAATTATGAATAATTAATCCATATATTAAAGGCCAAACTATTTATTTGAAGGACTCCATGTTGAATTGAGTTTCCATAATCAGTACAATTATTGGTCATCTTAGTTCAAACATACACAAGTGCATTTCTTGTCAAGTATTGTGTATGTCAGCATTATGTACTACTCTGCCAGGTAATTAACAATATCATATTTTTTTATGCAGAGTATTCCACATATTTCCTACTTCTTGCAGTTTGGTGAAGCAATTTAAAAAAATGCAAGGGGAGAAGAAAATTACTTTTTTTTCATAAGCTCCAATCAGTATAACATGCATTTATTTTCTCAACTCTTTTATTGCTTTGTGACCCTTCTGCCATCGGGTACTTCAGTTTATAAAAGCATAAAGAAAAAAAAATATATGCCCTTTTGAATAAAGCCTTAAAATAAATTACAATTACATGACATCCAAGAAATAAAGGTGCTCTAAACTCTGTATCACAGATGAACAAAGACTTTGCCTGTACTTTCTCAAACTGTATGCTAATAGTGCTCACTGACCTTTTTTCTTATTCTGACTACTGCTTAAAAGCCTTTTTAAAAGAAATATCATAATTGCAGAAATTTTAAGAATTCTACTGTGGCTAAAATCAGTCTGTCATAGTTTCATGAACTAGTTCATTACACCTGACAGTTGATGGCAAAAAAGCACACAATTATAAGATATTATTTAACTTATAATTAAAGTCATTCTGACATTAAAAGTTTGCCAAATCAACGATATATCTACAGAATGCCAGAAGCTGGTTTAAAGTTTTTTAATCCATGGAAGTAGTCTGAGTCTGCTTATATGGACCACAGTTTTTAGTTACAGCATTGTTTTTTAAAATTCGTTTTTATCTTCCATCTGAAACAGCTTGTTGACTATGACTGAAACACTCTCGACGCTGGGAAATTAATCTAAATATGCTCAAACAGATGTAGCAGAAGATCTTCAACTTGAATCAGATTTTCCCTGAAATAAAAGATAGACATCTCTCCCAAAGTCAACAAATGAAATAGTGATTCAGTTTTGAATTAAAACTCTAGCTATTTCCTATTTAGAGTCCTTTCTCCTGTCTTGTAAGACTCAAAGACTTTTAATAGAAAAGATCAAATAACAGTTTTTATGTAATTAGAAGTTTGACACACAGAGGACAGGAACAGTTTCCCCTGTGGATAGGAAAACCATGAAAAGGATGAGCTAACACAGAAAAAAGGAAAAGCTTTCTATTGCTTTCCACAAAAAGAAAGGCTAGCGATGAATAAATACAGATTGTGGAATTTTCATCACCAGATCTTCTTCCAGAACGGCTTAGGCATTGCTTCTATGTAACTTGACCTTTGAGGCAGCAAGCCAGAGACTAGACTCTAAAAGACCCTCCCAGCCCTATTTCTGTGATCTGTTTAGCAACTCTTATACAAACATGAACATGAAAATTTACCAACTGCAGCTGGAATATTTTTTCAAGAAGTCAGTAATGAAAATGAGTACAAGCTAACTGAAATCCTACTTTCTCCTAGAAATCTACTTTATCTTCAGGCAGAAGAAGTCTTTTTTAAAGTTTCTGATAGAAAAACCTTGCCATAAAGCAGTATTATTAACTGAAGCTATTTAATTTTAATGGCATACATATAAAAACAGCACAATCACTTTTTGTTAACCAGGAATTCTAAAATAATTTAGGTTTCACCTATCAGCCACAAAAAGAACATCAATGTGTTCAGCAGCTACAGAACACATTACCTTGCCTCTTAAAATAAAAGAAGACAGTCAAAGTGTACTGAGAAACATTTTGTAGTAATACTGTCTCCACATCAGTAATCTACTGTTTGTGAGGAAATCTGCAATTTTTCAAGCTCTAACCTTTGAGCACATTATTATGCTGAACATTCATAAGATCAAGGAAACATCAAGTACCAGGAAGCATGTCATGAATCTAAAATTTAAACAGGAAAATCAAATGCTACTAATAATGTTAACTACCAATTCTACAACTTTCAGTCAGTGAATGACTAATACAACTACCTTAACTAGCATCTGCATTTTTCTCATAAAATATGAAATAATTAGTATTAATCTTTAAGGGGTAATGAATTATCACTCACAGTAGTCTGAAGATACAAACGTTTATCTAGAGCTGTGTCACTGTCTTTTCCCTATTATTTTTTATTACCAAAGCCTATACTGTGGAAAAGTAATTACAGAATTTTTAAGATGGCACGGTATAATGATGCTGTTAATAAATACACACAGAGATGTAACTGATATTTGTCTAATTGTTCCTACAGAAAAAGTTCCCAAATATGAGAGAAAAGATATTATTCCTTATACAAAAGATACCATAGCTTTTCAAATACAGTGCATTACCACATCCCTGTTATCTTATTCATTCTTAACCTAGAAAACTTCATTTTCACTATTTCTTCCATCATTTAAGGCCAGTTCTGATCCTGCTTTAAAGTTAGTCTCCATGGTGCATTCATTTGTGCTTTCAGCTATTTTGTGAATCACAAAGTAATTAACCTTTATTCAATACATTTATCATTCACTGACAAGCATGGCATTTCTCCCTCAAGCCTTTCCTGATAAAAAGTGCTACTATTATAACTGTTACCAACAAAGTATGCAAACAAATACTGTTAAAAGATAGAGCAATACACACAAATGTAAGAACAGTCACGCAAAAAGTAATTTTCACTACCTCTCCGTAGTTTCCCTTATTTGTAATTAGGTGAGAAAATAACTTTCTTTACAGGTAACTATGAACACACACACAAAAAAAAAAAAAAAAAAAAAAAACCTGTAGGGTTTTCTGGTGAGGTTTTTTGTAAATTTTAAGAATATTCCCCTTTTTACTTTTTTTACCATCTAAGCAGATCACAATTATGTTTCCAACTATTAAACCCAGTTTCTGAGCAAGCTTCAAATCAAGGAGGTTTTTAGCATTTCTAGTACATACCAATTTAAACATTACTCGGTAGCATTTTTTTAGTCGTCCATATTCCACAGAGGTAAAGACGAAGAAAGATTGTCAACATAAATGTATCAAAATTCTCTGGCATACCCCTCAGTGGCTGACATACCACTCAGTGAATGAGCAATATTTTTTTCTATATATTAGACTACATGTAACTTCGTTTATATAGGATAAGTCTTTAGAATTACCTTCAAACTGGAAGGCCAGTAAATTTTGTAAGTAATGTGGAATAGTACCAAATGGGGGCCACAAAAATGATCTGAGGGCTGGAACTCCTCTCCTCTGAAGAAAGAGTTGGGGTTCTTCAGCTTGGAGAAGGAAAGGCTCTGGAGACACCTTATAGCGGCCTTCCAATACTTAAAGGGGGCTTCTAAGAAAGATGGAGAGAGACATTTACCAAGGCTCGTAGTGACCGGACAGGGGACAGTGGAATTAAACTGGAAGAGGATAGATTTAGATGGGACATAAGGAAGAAATTCTTTACAATGAGGGTGGTGAGACACCAGAACTGGTTGCCCAGACAAGTTGTGGTTGCTGAGTCATTGGCAGTGTTCAAGGTCAGGCTGGACCGAGCCTTCAGCAACCTAGCCTAGTGGTGGAAGATGTTCCTGCCCATGGCAGGGGGGTTGGACTAGATGATCTTTAAGGTCCCTTTTAACCCAAACCATTTTATGATTCAATGATTCTAAATTGCTGCAGTGGTATTCACATTAGAGACCTACATGAACTCACATACCAAACTGGTGAACTACTTGTATAATCTGCAAAACAGGATGTTCAACGTGCCTTTTCTTTTTTTTTTTAAGGAAGGAGATTCTCAGCAAATCATAAAGGAAATTACAGATCTGTAAATGACTTCTATACTGGGCAAATGGGCCAGAACCATAACAGAAAACAAAATTAGTGGACAAATGGAATGAAGTGATACATCAGAAACGCTCAAATATTTTTTCAGGTCAGAAACAAAGTCTGAAAAATCTATTCTCCAAGGAAGTCGATGTCAACATGAATAAGGATGACTATGCTCCAATTTTCCAAAAGCTTCCTAAAAAGCACTTAAGGAACCAAGGTACATGGGATAAGAGAAAAGGTTTTCCTCACAGAAATCTAGTTCAATAGACAGTAAACACCACACAGCTGCACACAGGCACTTTTAAAACACTGTAGGGAAATCCTATCATTAGGTTTAAGATGGTCCTGTCTCATCAGATGCTGTGCAATACAGTCACATTATCAGAATATGTGGGAGCTGATAAGTGGTAAATTTTACTAATGCTATGTTGATATAATAGTATACTAAGAATTTAAACACAACTCGTTATAAATTACTGTGGGTAGCTCTCTGAAAACACCTGCTAAGTAGTTAGCAAGTTCCCAAAGCAGAGATTCAATAGACTGAGACTCTCCAGGTAGACAGACAATACTGAAAGGTAATATGAACGCAGTCTATCAAATAATAAGCACTGTACAGAAAATTAATACAGACTGATTAAGCTACCATTTGGGGTGGGGGGAAGAAAGGCTAATTGATATAATTATTTGGCAGACAACAAATTCTACACACAGATTAAAAAAAAAAAAAAATCTATTTCAGCAGGATACTTTTGAGGCCATAAGATCAGAAAAGGATTTGAAAAATTCATGTAAAACATGCCAAAGTGGTATGTTTTGAACAAAATTGATCAGCTACACCCTCTACTTAATGAAACTGGAAATCTTTGACTGATATTTGGAGCCCCCACAGTTTCTCCTATTGTTCCATATATACTTATTCTATACCAACTGTTCACACATCTAATCATCTGCTACTGCATCTAGTACATACACAAGTTAAGTACAGAGGAAATTACTTAAGCACTTGCTTGACAGTTCACAAGAAGTCCCACATCTCTCTGCAGGACTGCTTTAGGTATCCTAGTAAATGTAACCAAACCACTTTATTGAATTTCAACTATGCATATAGTAGTAAAACTTTTAGTTGTGAAGGACAGAGGCACCCATATGCCTGGAAGCGTACCGTTTGCTGTTCACTTAGTGTCCTGAATTGGTATGCCAAAAAGATTGCCAAGGCTCATGCAGTGTTAAATCACTACCCTCCATTTCTCACTCCCGTGTGCACAAATGATGCTACAAAGGGAGACTTAGAGCATAGATCACTGGCAGTTACAGGACTTTGCTTCCCCTGGATCCTGCCACTCAGGACAGACACACTGGCAGAAGTGGATATATGCAGCACCTGGCAGCACAGCTAGATTTTGCAGCTGGACTTTGGCTTTTATGGCCATAGGACATCTTTGCAGAATGAGAATATGACTCTACAGACACAGAATTTACCTGATGAAGCAGGCAAGCACATCTTTGCCAACAAACTACCCATGTGAGGAATGCTTCTAAGCTATGGGATCACTGTGGGATGGAGACCAAAGCCTGAAGAGAAACAATCATGAAATAAGGTATCAAAGGATGCTTTTGCATCCCCCTTGAGAAAGCAGTGCAACCAGGGATAAGTGTGCTCATCTTGAGAAATAAGCAGAAGGAATTATAAGTCTGTGCCCAGCAATAAATAGACCTACAATGTATTTGAGGTTCCAGAAACTTAGTGGTATAGCTCACACAACCAAAGTGTTGCAATAAATGGATATAGACACTTTGAGAAAGAAATGCAGTATAGACAAGGTGGAGAGAGAAAACTTGAATACAAAGGTTCAAATACATGGAGCTCTGCTACAGAAAGAATTATCAGCCAAGATCCAAGGGGAGACCAGCAAAAGAATGTTATGGTGGACATTGTAATACAGACTGCCTGACAGTGGATAAAACCTTATTTAAACAAATCAAAGACATCTCTCAATTGCAGTTCTAATGGAGAACAAAAATCTTTCAGCATCCACTTGCAAGGTAACATGGCAGGACACAAGAAATCCAAGAGAATTCTGGAATATGAAAGGGATCATTTTTTGTCACGGATGTTGGACAGACCTACTTTCTATAACCTTGTAGAAACTTCTGTCTGCTAAAAAAGTACTGTTGCTGTATGTCAGATAAATTACTTTTACCTTGGTAAAACAAATACTTTTTGCACTGATCTGCTTACACAGCACTTTTGAATAGATAGAGTATTCTTGGCTGCTCATTTATCAAGAAAAAAGATGGATGTCCTTACGTTAAGGCTATAAAAATTAGTTCTTATGACTCAGAGCTTTCCAAAGAAGCTTACTCTTTTTTCTCATAATGGAGCATTCAGCTTTCATCAGCAGTGCTAAAAAACATGATGAGTCCTTACAAGGAGTCTAGTAGAAATTATCTTCTCTTAAATATTGATAGAGCACATAGATGCTGAGGTGGCCACAAATTTCCAGACAAATGAGAACTTGCTAATGATGGATTCTTGAAACGATGAGGGATGGAACAGTGGGACAATGTTGGGTTTGTGTGTGGCAGAGTTCTGGTAGCGGGGGAGGGACTACATGGGTGGCTCCTGTGAAACGCTTCTCCAAGCCTAAAGTTGGACCTGCCTCTGGCCAAGGCTGCACCAATTAGCAACATTGGCTGTGCCTCTGTGACAACATATTTAAGAAGGGAAGAATCTGCTGGATGGAGAGGGGAGCAGACAAGAGCAGTGAGATGTGAGAGATACACCTCTGCAGACATCAAGGTCAGTGAAGAAGGAGGGGGGAGATGTGCCAGAGCAGAGCCTCCCCTGCAGCCTGTGGTGAGAGGGCAGGCTGTCCCCCTGCAACCCATGGAGGTCACTGGTGGAGCTGAGCCCGTGGAGGACCCCAGGCTGGAGCAGGTGGCTGTGCCCAAAGAAAGCCAGGACTGAGGGAAGCCTGTGCTGGGGCAGTTCAGCACTAGAAGGACTGTGACCCACAGGAGGGACCCATGCTGGAGCAGTTCATAAAGAGCTGCAGCCTGTGGGAAGGACTCACGCTGGAGCAGTTCATGAAGACCTGCAGCCCTGTGTGAAGGACTTACGTTGGAGAAGTTGGTGGAGGACTGTCTCCTGTGAGAGGGACCCCACACTGGAGCAGGGGAAGGGTGTGAGGAGTCCTCCCCCTGAGGAGGAAGGAACAGCAGAAACAGTGGGTGATGAACTGACCGCAAACCCCCACCCCTGCCCTGCTGTGCCACTTGGGGGAAGGAGGTAGAAAAACTGGGAGCAAAGCTGAGCCCAGGAAGAAGGGAGGGGTGTGGGAAAGGTGTTTTTAAGATGTGGTTGTATTTCTCACTATCCTACTCTGATTCGATTGGTAAATTAGTGGTGGTGGTGTTCAAAATAAGTTGATGGTTTTTTCCCAAGTTGTCTGTCTTTTGCCTGTGAAAATAACTGGTGAGTAAGCCCTTCTCATCCTTGTCTCAACCCACGACCTTTTTGTTCTATTTTCTCCTCCTCATCCTACCAGAGGGGAGGAGTGAGCGAGTGGCCACGTGGTGTTTAGTTGCCAGCTGGGCCTAAACCCCAACACCAATCATTTGCGGGATTTCTCTTGCAATATAACAGCGCTCAGTTCTGCTAGAAAAAATTGTAACAGGGAATTCAAGGTTTCTGGAACAGAGGATCTAGATGCCAAAATTTAAATGTCACTATCAGAGGATGTACAGACAGAAGTTTTGAGAGTGCCATTAAGTTAACTGGCGACCTCAAAGAAATCTGACCTAGGAGTCCACCAATCTGCTTTAGCTGACCAGGTTGAAGAGAAAGGCCTTGGTAATATTAGGCAGAACCAGGAGCATGGCCCATATCTGCAGGGTGAGAATCACGTTCCTCCTCACTCTTTTCCAAAGACTGGGCATTAGAGGTTTTAAATTGCTCTCCAGCATTCAGGAATTACAGGACTTGATCTCTTGGAAGGAGTGTTATGGTCAAGATTTAAAGGCAGGTCCATGATAAATACAAATACTAGTCTATGCTTCTTCAGATTATGGAATCATAATTAAAAATTTCTATAATGTCTTTAAAGAGACTTTCTGAAAGAGAAAGACATAAAGAACGGTCTTCTCTAACCACTGGTATTTTCTTTAAAGGAAGGGAAAAAAGAAAAAAAAAGGAAAAAAAAAAAAAAAAGCAGTAAATCTAACTACTAGAACTGTATTTTTCACAAAGGGAAGTTTTCCAAACTCAGATACGTTATATATTGGCTACCAAATATCAACACAAGTTATAGTTACAATATAAAAAAGAAGCAGCTGTTAATCTTATGCAAAACTACACAGTACCACAAGTCCTTACTACTAAAGAAAAAAAAAAAAAAAAAAAAAGAATAGCCAAGGCCACTTCACCCCTTCACAATATACATCTTTCTCTCATCCAAAGGACACCTAGTCTTATCGCTTCCATATTTGATGGAAGCATGAAATAGAAGCTCTCCCATCTATGTCTGAGCAGGCAATCTACAACTGCTCCGCACCTGATGGCTGTTCATGTCACTTCCCTGCAACCTACCTACTCGGCTGTATCGCTGCCTTTCAGTTCCCCACAGCACCCTCCAATTTCCATTCAATGTTGAAATACAGTGGACATTGCTTGAGGTTGCATTTTTTGAGATATGGGACATCACTTTAAATAAACAAGGCCAGAAAACCATGATTTTGACCTAAAAGGAATTTTCTTAAGAGTTAGAATTGTCTTCATAATTTTGCATGTTGTATATCAGTTTTTAAACAGATCACAGAAAATCACCACATAAACTAGACAATGCCTGCCAAGGAATATTTTGCAAATTAAATTTCTACTTTTTCTGAGTACATATAAAACAAATTTAAGTTGAGTTGCATAAAAATGTATGATTTCTATGCACACATGGGTGGAATTCTTGATGTGTAGCTCCAATAAATGGAATTGGATGCCCCTTTATAAAGTTAGTAATGTTTTCAAAGAGTAAACAGTATTTTTGGCTTACAGAGATTTTTATATAACTTAATCTCTCTTCTAAATTTTAATTCAAATACAGGATTTCTCCCAGGTATTTACTTGAGACTTGTAGGCATTTAACTGTTGAAGTGCTACAAAAAAATACATCTAGCAGAGTATCTCAGTACAATGTTGATATGAACACTGTTGTCTACCATGTACATTTGTTGATAACTGAGCTACGGAAATTATTATTTCTGAAATGGAAAGAAACTAATATGCCAAGCAGAAGATGAATGACAGAAGCTCAATCTACAAACTGTATCTTCAGAATTCTGTTTTCAGTCAAGAGAACAGGAAACGGAGATAGACACGCAAACAAAGTTGGTTTTAGGACTTCAAACAGAAATAAAACCCATTCTGAAAGGTAATGTTCTTTCCAAAAGGCTATATATAATGTATTCTATGCAGACCACTAGACAGAAAAAGGTACTTGTATCACAGATACACTCCTGGTAATTGGAATTCAATACATCTGAAGACAAAGCCACAAAAATGGCATATGACTTTTGATGATTGGATGCCTCTTCTTTCTTCAAATCCAAAAAGCAAAATCAACTATCTAAGCCAAGCATCATATGTCTTAACAACTAAATGTAGCTACACCTTCTTGTAGAAATAATTTCCTACTTTCTCATCTTTTCTCCTTAGTCAACCAGTGTCATCTGCTTCACTTAGGATGAGTTTCAGCCAACAAGCTCTTAGCCAAAACCCAATTTCAGTCACACACTGATCATCTAAAAAACCTGACCATCTGTGTTTCATGAAAGGGAGACATAAAAATGAATATTAGCAGCATATTGATGAAACTGCAAACCAATCTGTCACAACCTCCTTTGCAGTCTCACATAAAAGGCAAGGTTGGCAGAAATTTTAAAAATTACATGGGAAAACTTCTGGAAGAGAAGAAACAACTGCTTCAAACAACTCAGTTCTCTGAGAGATAATAAAAAGGGAATAATTAAAGCATGGTTCTGGCAAATACTGAGATAACATGGAGATCTGGCAACCGTCTCTTATGGCTAGTGAAACTGAATACACCACTCATGTTTGACATCTTCCATTATTAATAAAATATTATTAATCAATAAAATCAGTGTAATTTCTGTATGTTAGGAGGAAGTAGATGAAATGTGTTTGAGACCTTAATGATCAAACTTGTTTTACCTCCACAAAGGACTCCATAATACTCCATAATATACAGAATCAAGGACAGCTGTCCCTTATTCCAAGTGAGGACACACTCTTGGCTCATATTAAACTTGGCATCCACTGTGGCTACAAAAGTCATGTCATCAGAATAACTTTGCATTTTTCCTTGCTGAACTTCTGAAATTCCTATTGGCCCCAACTTCAAGTTTCCCAAGGTACTTCTGGACTCAATCTCTACCACTTACAATGTCTACCCAACACTCAGTATAATCCACAAATTTGCTGAGGATGCATTCTGTTTCACCATCTGGATTGTTGATAATGGACAATAACTGCCTCAGTATCATCAGAGAACCAGCAATTTCATCAAAGATGGCAATCAGGTTGGTCAAGCTTGAGCTGAGGTTGGTAAATCCATACTGACTGTGCTAAATATGTTCTTGTCTTTCACGTGTTTGGATAAGGCTCCATTATCTTTTCAGAAACTGAAATGAAGTTGAGCAGCCTATGCAGCCCTGAATCTGCCTCTATCTTTCGTTTAGATGGGCACAACACTAACCTTTTTCCAGTCACCGGGAACCTTCCTAGGTCACCAATCTCAAATCTGCTTTTGTCCCTTCAAAATGAAAACCACCATATCCTTCATGAGACTTCAATAAATAAATTGCATTACTTCAAAAATCACATCTGGATGCCATTTACAAAATGTTACTCAACAATAAATTCTTTCCTTCAGAGCTCTCCTCTTTACCAACACATTATTTCATGCTCTCCAGCATCATCTTTACAATTTTTTTTTATTTTATCATTACTTCATCTTCAGACATTTTTTCGTTCTTTTTACACACATGCCCAGGACCAAACACCAAGTTCTCCCACTTGTTTCTAAGTGCATACATATACAAATACATACATACATACACACACAAAAAGGTGTATGTATATCCAGTAATTTACATAGGCATATATACCCAGGGTTTGGGGCATGAGAATCCAATAACTAACACAGTGAAGTTCTTCATTGTCCAGTAAAGTTTGTTTTGATCATTCTTTCATACACGTTTTCCTGTTGTCCTACCAAATGAATCTAATGTGACAATATTTCCATCTCATGTAAAAAAAACCTCAGCAGTTCAGATATTACAACCTTACAGACTCTTCACTTCGCAGCATCCTCTTATACTTTTATTCCAAGCATTTTTTGAATATGGGCAGCTTTAATCATGATCACCTCCACTGTAATACATAATACAGCTTTGATAGCATTATACGATTAAAAGTAGTAAATCTCACAGATGTAATATTCTTTAAGGTTGTCGTGGTTTGAGCCCAGAGGGCAAATGAGCACCACACAGCCCTTCACTTACCCCTTCCCCTCTCAGAAATGGGAAGGAGAAAGTAAAGTAAAAGGCTCAGGAATCAAAATAAGGACAAGGAGGGGTGGCTTACCCATTACAGTCATAGGCAAAAGACAGACTCATTAGGGGAAGAAAAAAAAGCACATCACTAATTCAAACAGTAACAAAAACAACACTTAACAGATAAGGTGAGACAGTAAGAAATGCCACCACATCTTAAAAACACCTCCTCTACCCCCTCCCTTCTTCCCCAGTTCAGCTCTGCTCCCAATCTCTCTACCTCCTCCCCCAGCAGCGCAGGGGGCAGGGGATGGGGGTTACAGTCAGCTCGCCGCTCCTTCCTTCTCAGGAGGTGGGGTGAACACCGCACATTCTTCCCCTGCTCCACGTGGCTCCCTCTCACTGGAGACAGTCCTCCATGAACCTTCCCCGCAGTGATTCCTTCCCATGGGATGTGGCCGCTCCCATGCTGATCCAGCATGGGTGAACACTGCATGTTGCAGTCCTCCCAGCACCAAATTACAACAGCAGGAGCTCATTCTTCCCTCAGAGTCTTGGCTTCCTTTAAGCACAGACACCTGTCCTGGTGTGGGCTCCTCCACAGTCTTCAGGTCAGACTCTTCTCTACCACGGACCTCCATGGGTAGCAGAGGGGGTGGCTCTGCCATCTCACCATGGGATACAAGGGGATTCTTCTCCAGTGCACTTCCCTCCCTTCCTCCTTCCTTCCACTCACCTCAGTGTTTGCATAGGTGTCCTCGTAACAGCTCCTCGCAAGTCCCAACCCCCTCCCAGATTCCCCTACTTAAATATGTCATCACCGAGGCACAGCCACCATCACTAATTGGTTCATCCCTGGTCAGAGGTGGGTGGGTCCAGCTTGGAGCCAGAGGAGCTTTTGAGAAGGTTCTCACAGGAGCCACTGCTGTAACCCCTTACCCCACTACCAAAAACCCCGCCACTCAAACCCAGCACAAAGGTATACATCAGGTATAAACTCTTCTCCTGCCAATCCATTACTTTTTCATATTAGTAGAATCCCTATTAATCAGTGGCATGACATTTTTCCTGCTCCTTCTTTCTCCATCTGAAGGCAAGTGCAAAACCAGGATATAAAGTTCTTATTTGCTCTCTTAATTTTTTCACAACTTACCCAACACTTAAGCCTCTTGTACATTCTAGAAACCACACACAAATTCTGAGTACATATTCTGAGCACACCAAGCCATATTCAGTCCATCTCAAATTGGATTTTAGTCTCTTTTCAACACAATTTTGCCTGAACTATTTCATATTCACAATATAAGCTGGGTACCTGCTTTATTTGTAGACGCAATCAGGCACACTGCAATTCCAACAATAAACTAGAAGACAAATTGCAGTATTATTCACATTTCTGTTGTAAAATTTGAGCAAAACTATGAAAAGAATCTGAAAATTTATTTGTTCTTTCCTCATCAACTTCACAATTACAAGACAAACACTATTTTCTGGCACCAATTACAACAAAAGTTACCCTCAAGAAAACTAGTGAAACCAGTAATTGCTTTACCACCTACATAAAAACATCTGCGTTACTTCAATAGTTTTTGAAAGCTTTACTGAAAAATATGCAAAAAGTAAAATTATTAAGTAATGAACCAGTATATTAAAAAAAAACCCAAACCACTTGTTCAGCAAATTCATTAGATGTGACAACTCCAATTTAATAATCCAGTAAAATGTACGAAAAACCCTAAAAATAGAAAATTTCCTCTGAACAGCCAAACCAAACAAACTTGGCTTCTGTATTTTAGACACATCAGTATGATGCTTTCTGATATACTGGTGACTTATGAGCAGTTTTTTGTTTTGTAACAAAATCCTTTGGCTACATGGAGTCCTGTTGCTTTTTTTCTTAATTCAGGGCTTATCTTACAGGAACAAACCAGACAATCATGTAGCTCTGTATCCTACAATGGACAGCAGATTCTGTTTAAGGAGGAATATGACAAGCAAGGCAAAAGAATTATCATCACTCATTTATTCTCAATAGCACAGACATTGCATTTGGACCACTGAGACAATAGCTACCTACCAAATCTAGTTTTTAATTTCTCTTGTTCCATGCTGAACCTGTCTATTCTTCTAGCCTTCCTAACGTTTAGTAGCAATGAATTCTACAATTTAAACTATACACATTATGAAAACAAGCTTACTTTTGATTATTTTCATACTTCACCTGATAATTCCAATAGCATTAGTATTACTGATTTTTTCAGCTATCTTCTTCAAAATACGAATCTTTTAACAAACCTGCCTACACAAAGAAAGTTAATTTTCTTTTCAATTTTTCAGGCAGGCATGATCTGCAATCCATGTCAACATCTAGCAGAAAACTGATACATTCAATAACAATGTACTAAAAAAAAACCATATTGATCTTTCTGTGATTACAGCAGTTGCATAAAAGTCAAGATTGCTTTTTTTTTAATCTTTACCTAATTAATTTAAAGGTAAAGAAAAATTAACCACTTCTGTCCATGATTCACAGAAGCCCTTCCCCTAACTCCACAGAAGCAACAGAGTAAAACCATTCAGCGGCCATTCTGAGGGACCGTGACAGACGTGAGAGGTGGGCCCATGGAAACCTCATGAAGTTCAACAAGGCCAACTGAAAGGTCCTACACATGAGCCAGGGAACTCCCAAGCACAAAAACAGGCTGGGCGATGAGTGGATTGAGATCAGCCCCGTGTAGAAGGACTTGAGGGTGTTGGTTGATTAGCAGCTCAACATGACCCAACAATGTGCCTTCACGGCCCAGAAAGCCAACCATATCCTGGGCTGCATCAAGAGAACTGTGGCCAGCAGGTCAAGCGAGGTGATTCTCCCCCTCCAATTCGTTCTCATGAGACCCCCACCTGCAGTACTGTGTTCAGCTCTGGGCCCCCCAACATAAGAAGGACATGGACTCGCTAAAGCAGGTCCAGAGGAGGCCATGAAGATGATCATGGGGCTGGACTACCTCCCTTATGAGAATAAGCTGAGAGAGTTGGGGTTGTTCAGCCTGGATAAGAGAAGGATCCAGAGAGACCTTATAGCGGCCTGCCAGTGCTTAAAGGGGGTACAGGAAAGGCGGGGAGGGACTCTGTATCAGGGAGCATAGTGATAAGAGGAGGGGTAATGGTTTTAACCTGAAAGAGGGTAGATTTATATTTAGATATAACATAGAAATTCTTGACTGTGAGAGTGGTGAGGCACTGGCCCAGGGTGCCCAGAGAAGCTGTGGCTGCCCCCTCCCTGGAAGGGTTCAAGGCCAGGTTGGACGGGGCTTTGAGCAACCTGGTCTGGGGGAAGGGGGCCCTGCCCATGGCAGTGGGGCTGGAACTAACTTTAAGGTCCCTTCCAAGCCTAACCATTCTGTGATTCTATGATTATAAAACTAGACTAGGTCTTTTTCCCAGCACTATGCATGATAGCACATTACCGCAAAGCCTGTATCATCATTATTCAAAGCCTTTTACTGCTACTCATGGTCCTACAGTCTAATTCCCTGAAAACCTAATAGCAAAACCAAAACAAAAAATATCCAAAGCCCTGACAACTCCCATACCATGCAGGTCTACACTCTTTTCTAGTGTCTGTCAGGTATGCTGCAGTGCTGCAGGCACACTACACTGCAGCCACTAGATACATAGTTTATTCTAATGTGGGACCTAATGTCCTCACTCCAGTCGCACTTACTTAAAGCCTCCTCAGTACTTAGACAAAGCAAATAAAGCAGTTGAGTCCCAGGCTCTGCATTATCGCTCAGCAAATATTTACCCAAAAGAGTCAGAGACTAAGAAAGCTGCAGACCCTTTATCATTTGGGTTTTAGGCACAAATGAAGGAGTATCCAAGGCTTCTGCATGATACCCAGCCTCAGTCAAGACCCAGGTGCTTGTTGTGGTGCCAGGCAGTCTAAAGCCGCTGCTGGAGGCTTCCAAAAGAAATAGCATCTCATGAACCCACGTTTGGAACACAACATACAAATGTAAAACCATGTGAAACTTTTCATATCAAATTTCACTTTTAAGCAGATGAATCTCTAATTTAGTAAAATTCTGAATTTCTTAGAAGGCATAACTCCAACCTCATCAGCATAATGACTTTTTACAGTACCAAAAGCATGCCTACACACATTCATATTCTACTTGTGTCTATACATCAGCAATCTGACATGAAACAAAAACCAGTAAAGTCAAACTGCTTGCATTAAAAATAAATGCCAGTAAAACGCAGTTAAAAACCATCATAGTTTCTTTCATACCCAGACTTCAGAATATGTAATACTGAAGAAGTTACTGTATTTTCTTAAACAAGTAAATACACTGATTTTAATTTTCATGTGCTTTTCTGTATGTATTATTTCTTTTAATATCATGTCTAGCTTTGTTCTTTCTTGCAGTGTAAGAACATGTTAGTATATTAAAATGTTACTAAGCGTGTACAGATGTATAGCTTCTATTTGAGCTGCTAGGGGAATGGTAACCATGGCACTGCTTCCAAGAATAGAATTATCATCTGTAACAGCACTCATGCTGTGGCAGTTGACAGAATCGTTATAAATATATCTATTAGCAGCCTGAGCTGAATCTTTAAACAGCACTATAGGGACAGCAGTTGGCTAAAAATAGCTTGACAATATTGCATTTGAACACTTGTCCTTAGAAACACTTTGTCACATACACATAGCGAATTTCAATTTTTTTCTGCATGAAGCTGAAAACGAACATCTGTGGCACAAAGGAGACAGACAGTATGACATTTTTTGACCTCCCTTCTCCCTATAACACTGCAAATAAAAGCACAACAGTAAAAATCTTGAAAAGGCTGCTATAAAACATGAAGCAATGCCTAGAATTCAAAGTGCATGAAGCAAGTGCAGAATCAAAAATCTTTTTAACAAGGAAAAAAAAAAAGAACACATGGCAATCAACAGCACACAATTCATCTGTCTGAGCTGCTGGAGCTCAGCTTCATTCTAATATACATCCTTATCCCTGAAAGAAGGAAATGATGGTTAGACAGTTGTTACTAACAACTGTATGAGCTACCATTCAATATGAATAAAGGAAAAATGAAAACAGATTTCTAAATTCAGTAGTGATGAATTCAGACATACATTCTCAAAAAATGAAGATATCTTTCATTTGCTACTTTTAGTATTTTCATCATCTTAAGTCAAAATCTTTGTGATCACAGTTGATAAACAGTGCAGTAATACCATTGTGGCCAGTTAGATCAGCTGATGAAAACCAAATAAGCTTCCTTTATCAGTCAAGAAGATGTTTACATTTCTTTAAATTATCATATAAAAATGCAGACTGCTATTTTCCTAATAAGCAACTGTACACTGGAAAATGTGGCTGTTCAAAAAAAAAATGGTACAAATGATGAAGGTCTTCACAAAGAAGGATGTGCTTGCAGAGTAAATGATGTCATATATCATTGAATATTTTAGCTGAGAAGTAATCTCTGGAGGTTATCTGGTGCAACCCTCTGGTCAAAGCAGGGCTAAGTTACAGTAGGTTGTTTAGAGAGTCATTGAGTCAAATTCTGAACGCATCTCTGAAGATGGAGATTCTGCATCATGTCTGAGCAACCATTTCGTGTTTGAGTGCCCTCCCTGTGAACAAGAATCTTCCTAATACTTGACTGCAATTTCTCATGTTCCAGCTTGTCCCTACTGCTTGTTATGTGGGTGGTGCACCCAGTGACAGGACAGCGTTAATGGGCACAAACTGAACAGACAGGACAAGACGCAATGGGCACAGACTGAAGCACATGAGGTTCCCTCTGAACATCAGGGAACACTTTTTTTATTGTGAGGGTGACTGAGCACTGAAACAGGTTGCCCAGGGAGGCTGTAGAGTATCCCTCCTTAAAGATATTCAAAAGTCATCCAAACACAATCCTGGGCAACTGACTTGAGCAGCAGGGATGGACAAGATGACCTCCAGATGTGCCTCCCTATCTCAGCCATTCTGTGATTATTTTTTTACTATGCACTTCCCAGATGAGCCTGGCTCCCTCCTCCCTACACTCTCCTATCATGTAACTCGCTTAGCTATCTCCACTTAACACTGCAGAAACCCAATTCTCTCATAACTCTTCTCATACATCATGGACTCCAATGCCCTAGCCAGCATGGCAGTCCTCCACTGAACTCACCGCAGCATGTCCATGTCTGTCTTATACTGAGGAAATCAAAACTGAGCAAAGTACTCCAGACATGATCTCACAAGTGCTAAACAGAGGGGAAGAATCACTTCCCTCAACTTGTTGACTACGCTTTTTCTGATACATCCCAGTATGGAGTTGGCCTTCACTGAAAAGGCACACGGATTGCTGACTCCTGTTCTGCAAAGCTACTTTCTAACCACTCAGCATCCAGCCTGTACTGTTGCCTGGAGTAATATGGTGTAAGATAAGTATTTGATTTTATTTTTAAATTGTGTATGTGTGTATTAAGTTTCAGTAATAGGGTTCTAAAAGCTATTACCTGTATTAAAAATAAGAAACAAAGTCCAAAGTACACTGAATTTGCATTCTTCAGCAGTAAAGGCAAGATCTTTGTTGAACACTTCCAAATACAAGTGAAAACAAGACACTAGAAAATAAAAAGTGTCTCCCAGACAAAATGAAATACAGGTTTTAGATTAGGTTTATATTACACTTTCCATCTTTCTTGAAGATTATTTAAGGATGAACTACAATTTAAATAGAAAAACTTATACCAGTTGTATCCTTCTTAAAGCCTTCTTTTTGTTAAGAGAATGTAATCTGCCATATAAAAGTTAAAGACTGAAAAAGTAAAATATACAGTAGTATAAGACTTTAATATTCAGGCAAGGAAATTAAGCTTTTACAATAATTAGAATTGCTGTTTTCATAAAGCATATGGATCAACTTGATCATGGCAGTGAACTTAGGCTTCAAGGCAAAAAGAATTAACACTTCTACTCAGATTTGTCCGTTATCAACTACACATAGGTTCTTTATTTAAAGTTTAAACACTTCCAATCTTTTTTCTAGATTTGTCACAGAGGAATTAGAACACAGAGCATACATTACAACTCTGAACTTCTGAAAATGTGTATAAATACTGAAAGTACTACTCTATACCTCCCTAGGGTTTTTGCGTATCTGCTAAGTGATATTACTGTCATTAAGATTTTTACTCAACCAGTCAAAGTGTGATGCTGAGGACTAAAAGAAAGTGATGTCAGATCTGGTTAGATATTTTTTCAAACAGAAAAATTAATGACAAAATAAGCCTTTAGAATGAGCAATAGCTTGACTGATAGCCTTCTTTTAAAACATAATTTAGGTAACTGATTCTTATAAATAAAACAAAAACTAGATGAAACCTCTGTGCAAAAGAAGGTAATTTTTGTTCCACTTAACTTCAATGTCTACTACAAAATTGCTTTTATTCCAAGGGCAGTAAAAGGTTTGATAAGAGTTCCTGTTAAACTTGTGGCACAAATTGAAACAGAATACTATGACTATTACTTTATGACTCTGTTCTGGTATAGATGTTTGGTCAAGTAGCATTTGACTCAGACCAGAATGACCATTTTCGTCAAAAAATTTGTTGCATGTATGCCCTTATAATTAAAAGCAGAATATTAAAAGTTGTCTGAATTTGTTATAATTTAATCAGACAGTCTAAATTTAATCATTAGGAAGTATCAATTGGCTGACCCAATTTACATAAATGTTCTTGCTTGGATAAACCAGCAGTTCCTAAGCACTAGCTACTGAAGCTGAGAAAACGCGGAGTTAAAGTTCAACAGGAAAAAAAAAAAAAAAAAAAAAAAAAAAAAAATAACCCACACAAAACAGAACCACCAGATTAGGAAAAAAAAAAAAAAAAAAAAAAACACCACCACCACCACTGTTTGATATAACAACTTCATAGAAAACCAACATCTATTCCAAGATCTAGGTGACTATATTTATGGTTGCCTTGTTTAAATTTCAGTCACAGTGCCATCTGGTGACTATTTATACTTTTATACATTTTAAATCGATGGTATGTTTTAGGCTCATCCAAGCACCTCATGCCATCCATTACCCTACATTAACCTACTCCTCTTGTCTTAAGTTTTACCTGAAGGTGAGGACAAAAATGATTCTCTGTGAACTGGAATGGTTCAAAATTTCCAATTTACATGTTCTTCTTGCAAACTTAGAAGTGCACGAGGAATATACTGGACTTTAACTACTAAGTCATATGAATATTGCTATAAAATAATAAAGTTTCTATTGATGGAAATGAACAGCATGATCTCAAGAATGAGATAAATGGAAGGGTATGCTTTTGATTTGCTTTTCCCTGGCATTTGGCCTCTAAAAGCCAGCTATGCAAGGACAAACATTGCTGAACTTTGTTTTTCAAGTTCTGCTGCTAAAATTACCATAGCTTTCATTTTAAAAGTGGTGGCAGATAAATAAACTTAGTGAAGATAAATTAGAATATCAAGTATAAAATTTATTGATCAGCTTATTGTGTTCACATATGAAAAATTCAAATGGGCTTCCCAGGCTCATTATATATTTTATCTCTTTTAACAATTTATACAAGTGATGATCCAAGTTCTGACACTTTGATGAAGACAGTAACATGGGAGAAACATTTCTCATATTGGTGCTGACCTTTATTATTTTCTCTTCTGCAAACTCACAACAAATATTCCCATCATTATTCACCCCTCACACCTTCCCACAACAAAATAAGTGACAAGACTATAATATATTGCATATCTATAAAAGAAGATCATTAAGGGAAGTACTGTAATATGCTTGGTAACATTTTTCGTTAATACAAACATGCTGTAAGAATAATACCCAATTGGAAGTTAAGAAAATACAAACCAGTCAGCCAGAAGCTGTTACCAAAAAAAAAGATAGCTATTGAACAACAATTACAAGTAGACTTCTGTCTTTCCTTTATTCTTGAATAAAAAGATGTCATGTAATACTACATTTCTTTCAGTCTTTAAGTAGGAGTAATCACATCTCAACTTCATATGAAACAAACTGTGTGTAACTGATGAGTTAGAAAATTAATTCATATCACTGGTGCTTATGATCCTTAGTACTACCTCAATTTCTAGTCCGGTATCTCTTCTGTTATTAAATATACCCACAAGGAATTACATCTGTAAAACATTAAATATTACTTCAGATGCTACCATTTTCCTTCCAAGTTGTAATAAATCACTTCAAATATCATAGAATCATAGAATAGTTTGGGTTAGAAGGGACCTTAAAAATCATCTAGTTCCAACCCCCCTGCCCGGGGCAGGGCCCCCTTCCCCCAGCCCAGGGTGCTCCCAGCCCCGTCCAACCTGGCCTTGAACCCTTCCAGGGAGGGGGCAGCCACAGCTGCTCTGGGCAACCTATTCGAATAATTTGTTCAATCAATCAGGATACTATGCTTAATTTGGTTTAGTTTTGTTGGTACAACCACAGTTTTATACAGAGAGTTGTAAGAAGCAATTACTCTATGCAGAATGAGATATTAATGAATAAGATAAAGATGTATTGTAAAGAAATACAGGCCTTGCATGATGACGGATGCTTTGAGAGATGGTTGCAGCACAGTGGAGTATAGGCATGGCAATATAAGAGACAGGATACATACTTGACACTGGAAACCCCAAAGGCTGTAAGTAATTTACCAACAGTCAGATAAAGAAATGCAGCTACATAGCTGGACAAAAACACTGTTCAGGATAACAAAGAGAACAAATAATACCTAACAGATGTAAAAGGAAGCATATACACTGATTTGGGTGTGGCATGGAGTCACAGACCAATGAAGAAAAAGCAAGGTGTAACAACACATTAGCAAACGTATAAAAAGGACCCCAAGTGTATCCTAGAGAAGAAACCATCCATGTCATATTCCTCACACTGAAGGATGCCAGTAGCTGACAACTGACCAGCACTTGGAAGAGACCAACCTTACACCCAGAGGAGCAGTGGAGGGTGAGCATAGTTTCTACCCCTTTTCCTGGTGCTGAGAAGTCAGTGCATGACAATTCAAATTATATTATTATCATTTCAGTAATGATTAGATCTGGACTAATAATGGTTAAAATGTTAAATTTCAACTGTACTAATAATAAATTATTGGCTCAGATATGTGAGGTGTACTTTCTCTTTGCCCATAAAAAAAGATTTTGAGCGCAATAAAGGATAGCACCTCCTGACAATCTGACAGCTGTGGACTGTACCTTCTGTGACTCTGTTTTTGTGCATAGGCAACAATCTTCTCAACAAACCTGTAGCCACAGTTATCAGAGATTTCTATTCTTCTACTTCATCCACTCTTCCTTGTTGCCATACCACTGTCAGTTTTGCCCATAAGTTTTGATATTCTCACAATACATGTGAGGGAATCTTACCAATGTATATAAATACCTGAAGGGAAGGTACAAAGAGGACAGAGCCAGGCTCATTCTGCTGGTGCCCAGTGCCAGGACCAGATGCAATGGGCACAAACTGAAACACACGAGGTTCCATCTGAATATCAGGAAACACTTTTTACCATGAGGGTGAATGAGTACTGGCACAGGTTGCCTAAAGAGGTTGTGGAGTCTCCACCCTTGGAGATACTCAAAAGCCACCTGGACATGGTCCTGGGCAACTGGCTCTAGATAGCCCTGCTTGAGCAAGGAGTTGAACCAGAAGACCTCCAGACATGCCTTCGAACCTCAACCATTCTGCGAGTCTGATTCTGTGAATGATGCCTTATAAATACCTAGATAAATAAACAGGTGCCATTGGTATGTTTCTTTGTACTCCCTGAGCTGTCTCTGTTCTTCTACCTTGTCTTAGACACACAGTTGTACTGTATTTTAGACAGATACCATTCTTGTTTGTGCTGTGCAGCTCCCAGACATTGACTAACTCGGTAATGCAATTACTCATTTTCCTTAATGAATTAGAACCTGAAAGCTCAAAAAAAAATCATATTTTTACTTATGTTTTCCACTCTGATATTGTTGATTATGATGTAGAATATGACTAGCATCACACAGTCTCAGGACTTTTACATGTACCGGTGAAAAACATCAAAGGAATGCTGCAAAATTTTTCTGCAGAATGCAACAGAAATGAAGAAAGATGATAACACAACTACAAGAACACACTGTTTGATTCTGAAAAATGGCTTTCCATTTTTTCCTATTCAGCACTTTGACCTTGAAGGTCTTCAATGAAAAACAGCATGAAGCAACCCACAGTAAAATGGAAAAGTCATCTACTAAGAGTATACTGCTCTGAATTCAGTTATGTTCTTGAAAATGAGACTTTTGATCCAAAATGACTGTGTTAAGCCAATGAGTCTTCTACAGTTCCCCAGAAATATTTATGTAAAGAAATAAGTTAACAGAAAATACTGGCCAAGTCAACCCTTAAAGTAGACTTTTATAATAAGGGAAAAATCTATTCAAAATCCCTCTCATGTTTGATTCAAGCTGAACCACTCCAAGCATTTGCCCTTACTACCAGCCTATTCACGTGCCAAACCATTGGTAGCCTGTTGTAACAAGAAATTTCCTCATGACAAGAGAAATTTACCACAAAGCTTCATTCAAACTGCCACATCCCAACCACAATGTATCATGTAAAGTTTCAAAATTAGAACATTCAACACGAAGCTGCAGTGTAAAAATTCAGTTCACAGAACTCTTACAGTGTAAGGATTGATATAGCTTCTCAGGACTTCTCAGCAGAAAGTGAGAAGAATCTTTCTGTGACTATATATAACTATACATGTATAACTTCATGTAACCTGTTACTCAGTAGAAACAAACTAGTCCCCAAATTCTTATTAAACAAATAATGGTAGATGGTTTTTTATTCCACTTTCAATTTAAAGCTAGAAAATAGGAACACTGGAATACCTAGTTAGGCAGACAATCGAAACACTTCTGAAAGTAAACACATTCAAATGCTTGACTTAAGCTTTCACCTAAATAAACATCTTCAAAAGTAGCACATTTTCAAGCATGTGTTAAACAAAACCAGCAGCAGCCAACTTTCAACTTTAAATGAACAAATTTGTAAACTTGTTTAGAAAGAAGTAAATTAAGAACTGACAAAAATGACAGCTGAAAGTAGTAGAACAGTCACAGTATTTTTTTTCTAAATATAAATCAAGTAAGACTAAAATATCTTCAGTTTCATTTATAAAAGCAAGTTATATTTCTCTTTTATTAAATCTACCTACTTGTACACAATTTTAACTGGCATAATCAGTTTAGAATTGTTTTCATAATGTTGAATTAATTCATTTTATCTTGCAATTTCCAAGTTATTTGTGGCTTACATGGCTCAGAACCTCAGCCATAGATTAAAGCCCTAAAAGCTTACACTAAAAGTACCATTTTCCTGGGAATATACCATATAATTACATGACAAAATTGAAAGGACACAGCAAGAGAACATGAAGACTACGTCAAGCAACAATCTCAGCTTATTAACCAGGTAGCCTCCATGAACATCCCTCAAAAAATCAGCAGGTCCAAATGTCTTTACTCCACATCTGACTATTATACTTATTAAAACATACTTATTGTACTTATTAAAACTTATTAAAATTACTGTGTGCTCTTAAAGCCTTGCTTTCTTTGTGCTTGTTTTTTTCCTGCAAACTGTATTTGTTGCATTTTTTATATGATCAATCTTACAAACATTTGAATCACTAAGGAAAAGTCTAAGTGTAGAATACATGGGCTTACAGGTGTACACTGGGTACTAAATAAATCGAGGTATTTCACTTGTCTTCTGTAATGGAATCTAAGAAAAAAAAGTCTTTTTGAGCACATTGCCATACTATACAGTCTGACTATTCCCGTATTGTTTTGGTGCATTATTTTCTTCATTTTTTTTTGTATGCTCTACTGAAATCCCAGAAAGTACAGAAACTCATAAAGGCCTTAAAACTGATATTTCAGTCCTTTCCGTTACAATTATTTAACACCTGATAAATCAGTTACTTCCAACAGAAGCACAGCTGTGCCTGTCAAAGAAGATCTCTCTATTATTTCTGGAGTATTCCCCACCATTTCATGGTTCAATCCTCCTATACGCATGCATACACACATTCCATTTTATTTAAATTAAGTACTCCAGTATGTGATATATGAAAAATAAACTACTTTCAATAAAATTAGCAAATTGTCCAGATGAAACATTTACATGTATTTATGACAGAAGTCTGTCATTCACAATTCAATTCACCTTGTGATATTAAATTAATATTAGAGATTCCAGTTTAGATCATATCTAAACTCCTTCCTTGTAATATTAAATTCATATTAGAAAGTCTTTCTTAGATCATACATAAATTTAATGTTGTGGTTTAACCTCAGCCAGCAACTAAGTACCACACATACTCATTCACTCCCCCTCAGTGGGATGGGGGAGAGAATCAGAAGGGTAAAAGTGAGAAAATTCGTGGGCTGAGTTAAAGACAGTTTAATAGGTAAAGCAAAAGCCGCACACGCAAGCAAAGCAAAACAAGGAATTCATTCACCCGCTCCCCACGGCAGGCAGGTGCTCAGCCATCCCAAGGACAGCCGGGCTCCATCACACCTAACGGTGACTTGGGAAGATAAAAGCCATCACCCCGAACGTCCCCCTCCCCCTTCCTTCTTCTTCCCCCAGCTTTATATACTGAGCATGACACCATCCGGTCTGGGATATCCCTTTGGTCTTCTGGGGTCAGCTGTCTCGGCTGTGTCCCCTCCCAAATTCTTGTGCACCCCCAGTCCACTCGCTGGTGGGATGGTGTGAGGAGCAGAAAAGGCCTTGGCTCTGTGTGAGCGCTGCTCAGCCATAACTAAAACATCTCTGTTATCAACAATGTTTTCAGTACAAATCCAAAATACATCCCCCTACCAGCTACTATGAAGAAATTTAACTCTATCCCAGCCAAAACCAGAACACTTAAATAAAAACATCAGGTGTAATTTCATGTAGGTAACAAATCTTTCCAATTCCTAGCAGTCATTTTTCTAGTCATCTCTTTAAAATCTATCACAAGTTGGTGGTAGGAGAGGTAACCTGCAGGTTTCAAAGCATAATGAATTTGGGTGTGCTTTAAGATTTTTTTTTTTTAATAGCATGAACTCTCAGTCGTGACTACCTTAAAGCCTAACAGATGAGTTAATTTACACATGCCTTCTCTAGCTATCATTAATTATTTTTGTAACTTGAACTCAAGTTTCCCTTAAACCATATATTAAAGAAAAATAGGAATCTATTAAAAATTAATTTATTATATTTATGGGGAAATGTGGGGAAGTGTCTTTTTGGTGACATATTCTGAGGCTTGACTTTCAATCAGATTTCTTTAAAAGAAGGCTCAGGTTGCAGTCCAAAAAAAAAAAAAAAAAGGAAGGAAAAAAAAAAAATTCAAACACCAGACGCTACTGGGATGCTGGGATGATTTCGGCTGAATTTTATCCAAATATCATGCAAGTTTTGGTAGGACATAAGGATTAGAGCATTTAACACTTGCCAAGACTGCCACAACACTGAAATGTCCTCTTGAATTAATTTCAAAACAGGTGCATCACTACATTTTCAAGAACAAGCAACAGCATACACATCACTTCTAACAAGATTGCTTTCAAAAGGCCAGTGACACAGACGCAGTTATCTATGGGCGCATTGACACTGTTGACATTTTTATTATAACACTGTTATCTCAACAGCAATACAGAACTATATAAGTTTCAGAGTCATAACATCTTCTTCTAAGTTCCTAAATGAAAAATTAAAGGAAAAATTAAAATTTACCCAGAAGCAAGTAAACAAAATTATGCAACTGGTGGGTACGGGTAATGTTAAGAAGTCAGTTATGTTTATTTGCAGTTAAACAATTTTGTTTATATTACAGATTAAAACCTATAGCTGCAGAAAAATCTTAATTCTTTCTATGAGATCATATAATATTTTTCATTTTGTATCCTGAACATTTATTAAAGATGCAGGATAGGATTTTGCCATAGATTATATGACCATAAACTGATAGGAAGACTTGAATAAGTGTTAGTGGTAGGGAATTACAGGAATTCCTAAAAGAGAGAAAAAAAAAAAAAAAAACAAACTAGTAATCACAATTATTTTTAGAACTTGGGCACTGACATGGGATATAAAAGAAATTGCAAGTAATACTCAAATTTCAGTGGTTTTCCTGTTTCTTTCATTTGCAGCCTTAGTTATTCACACTATAATTGATTGCTATTGAGTTAACCTGGCTAAAGCAAGGATAAGCACACAGCAAAACAATACCTGAACTGCATACAATGAGTAGATGAGAAGTATCATCCTAACACTGTTAGATCAATGACATAGGTGCACCCTTGCCTCATCATATATAAGGCATGACTCAAATTATCAACCATGCATGCACTGGACTCAAATATGGAGAAAAACCTAAGATATAATCCAATTTAATATGACAGTAACCAGAATACCCTTTCTTATTCTTCCTGTCTTGTCAATTTTAATCTCTGTTTCTCTGAAAAAAATAATTACAGAAATACAGAATATATGATGGAACAATTGTATTCTATAAAGGCATGCAGCCATCACTCATCTCTTCACCTTAAAATTCATTTAATTGTAGATTTCACTCAATCCATATTCCTTTTCAGTTCAGAATTCCCCAGATAAATCTCAGCTCTCAGAAACACACTGCTTCTCATGCCCTGTATTGAAAACCTGCATTTGTATTCTCCACAACTAGAGCCAGCTACTCCAGATCTGAACCTTCTCCTCAAGTACAAATGCTGCAGAGAAACTTGCAGAGGAACTCTAAAACTGTAGTGTCTATTTTCCATTTAATTGCTTTCAAATCAGAGCCCTGAACAAAACCCACAGACAAAACTGCAAGGAAATGCATTTCCAGCTACACAGAGGAAAACATGCAAATCTCTTTATAAATCTAGTACTATTATCATAGATTCATAGAATACTTTTGGTTGGAAAGGACCTTCAGAGGCCATCTAGTCCAGCCCCTCTGCAATGAGTACAAACACTTTCAACTACATCAGGTTGCTCAGAGCCCTGTCCAACCTGAACCTGAATGTTTCCATGGATGGGGGCATCTACAGCTTCTCTGGGCAACCTGTTCCAGCATTTCTCCACCCTCATTGTAATAAATTTTTTCCTTATATCTAGACTAAATTTACCCTCTTTCAGTTTAAAACCATTACCCCTTCTCCTATCGTATCAGTCCCTGCTAAAAAGTTTGTCTCTATTTTTCTAATAAGCCCCCTTTAAGCCCTGGGAGGCCACTCGAAGGTCTCCCCCGACCTTCTCTCCTCCAGGCTGAACCCCCCCAACTCTCCCAGCCCGGCCTCACAGGGGAGCTGCTCCAGCCCTCTGACCATTTTTGTGGCCTCCTCTGGACCCGGTCCAACAGGCCCATGTCTTTCCTGAGCCGAGGACTCCAGAGCTGGATGCAGTGCTCCAGGTGGGGTCTCACTAGAACACCGTAGAGGGGCAAGGTTTTCCTAATACATAAAATAGCAATAAAATATGAACCAGCAAGCTAGTCACAGACAGAAGTATGAAAAATTTCAGGTTATGCTGTATAATAAGATAAAATTCAAGGCTTATTTAACAGTCAGAAAAATAAAAGGCCTATCATAGCTCCAAGCAGGTAGCCATGCAAATATGGAAAAAAAAATAAAAAATAAATAAAAAACAGGAACTAAATGATCAAAATAAAATGTACCTTCCTTCAAAGGATGAATACAGCAGGGAAAAAAAAAATACGCTACAGAAACTGTGAAATTGTTTTGAGATGCAGCAACTGCAAGATACTCGTGTGCCAATCCATCACATTTGTTTAGGTTAGTCCAAAGCTAACACTTCAGTGTGGCTGGCAAAATTTTAATGAAGTGTTTCACTATACTGAAGACTTTAACCATTTGAGCACAGAAGATGAACAGTTCCTCATTCTGTAGCATTCTGAGTTTTTCTTTTCAACTCATTCAAAAAAGCTTTTCTTTCCTAAGAGAGCAAGTTTACAAAGGGCATTTTCTATTGTTTCCCTAACCCTCTGACCTGAAGACTTCAGTTTCCAAAGGCAAGTTTTACTTCTATGAATTTCAGTTTGTCTGCAGAGAAAGCACACTGAATAGCAACCATGCAGTTTCTTCTCCTTCCTGAGATATGCAGAAAGACTTTCTAACTTTTTCGAAGGAAATTAAATCTTTACTTACTGAAAAGATTGCAGTAACTGTTTACTTTTTGGTCCTTTTTTGGAGGGATGTGGGGCTGGTAAGAATGCATTACATTCACCAGATCAGATATTTTATAACACTGTTATACCAACTGGAGGAAAAATAAATTTGATAAAGGAAATAATCAGTACTAAATGTACTATATATCTGTTTGAAGATTTAAAGAAGTTCACTTATCTAAAACATCTGTCTTTTTTTTTTTTTTTTTTAATAAAGGGCTGGAAAAATTCTAACAGTAAATTTATGTTCACCCACTATTTTGGTGATTCTCAGCTAACTCACATTTGAGTATATTCAAATGAATGAGAAAAATTGAATTTTGAACTCCAAACTGTATGGCTTCATTATGTCGTAGTCTACAACATATGCACTGTAAGCATTTTGAAATAAGGAGATTTTTTTGCTGATCCTAGAAAGGAAGCCAAAAATTAAGATGTAAAACAAAAATTAACTACAATCTCAATTATAGACTAACTGCTATTCCCATTTGATATTCTTCTACATATTCTTAAAAAGCCTAATGTTCGTACAGTTGATTTTCTAAGATGGCAAGCCTGTAAGCTGAACGAATGAGAAAAAGAGAACATGAGCTAAGTCTTACTAACTTTCGCACATTAGACTAGTACAAGGTACTCAACAGATGGTAAGATTCCTGAAAAAGCAAGCCAGGGTTTTGTGCATGGCAAAGCACTTCAGTGAGTAGAAAATACTATGAGAGGTGATAAGAGACAAAAAAAAAACAAAAGGCAGAAAAGCTTCAAAAATCTTATTACAAAAATATTAACCTACTCAGCAAAGAGAATTCTAGAAACAGCTAGACACATGCTAGTGTTACAAAGGAGGAAAATACTAAGTGAAAGGATAAGGCAATGTTATGTGTGTCCGAAATTACATATAGAAACACGTAGATACAGAAGTGGAAGAAGATGCTTCCACACCAGTGACATGGCCCTTGCTCTTCCATGTTCCTTGTGCATGGGAGACACTCTCAGGTATCAGAACTGATCTGGGCCGTTTCTTCTGTCACTGGACAGTAGTAATTATGAAATCTCTTCCTTGTTATGAAGGATAAACGGAGCTATTTCAGGTTACTGCTGTCAAGTTGTCCTTCTGGTATCATTTCCTGTACATTCCTCCCTGCAGCAAGGTGGATATCACAATAACAGAGATTAGAGAAGCACTTGTAAATTTTGTCCAGGATGCAGAAGGTGCTTTTCTCACAAGGCAAAATTATTAAGTTGATGCCTGGATTCCTTCTCCATTTCTCTTTCAGCCAATATCCCCTAGAAGTTTGTTCTTGGAATATAAACACCCTATCTTATGCCTTACTGTTTCAAGGCAGATTCAACACACAACGAGGGGAGCCCAGGGTGATGTACATGCAACCCAACAGGCCTCAGCCCGACACTGCACACTGCAGGGAGATGCCCTGTCTTCTTTTGCACAGTTCTGTCACCACCCCTTATTTTCAAGGGGCAACAAGGTCCTCTAGCTAGACATAGTATATAAAGAGAGAATGTCCATATACTCACTGTCTTGCTTTTAAATTCAAATGCCAAGTGCCTTGACAAAATATGCGCTGACAAAACACTGCTAGGTAACCGTTAGAAATGCCCCCTCCACTGGTTATATGGCTGTCACTGTCATCTGTGACTCACGTATCCACAGGAGTTACCTATTGCAATGGGGACTTTTCAAAGCAAGTAACTTTCACAAAAGACATAAGGTAAGTAGAGCTGCCCCTACACTAACATGAGGATTATGATTTTTGGTTTGTGTGGGTTTTGGTTTTTGCTCCACAGAAATCATAGTCAGAGTTACTATTCAGTTAAATACAGGATTAAAACTGCTCACATCTGGGGACAGCTTTTTATTTTCCGCAGTTGATCTTTTAGGTTGAACAACATGCACTCTGAGCAATACTCACTGAATTAAGTGGCACAGAACATGATAACACAATTATTATTAATTTTTTTAAAATTTTTCAGTTGAAATTCTAACAATTGCCTAACATTTCAACTCCATTCTATCTAGACTGGGAGATCACAACTCACACTTGGACACCAAGTACAAAGAACAGTTACAATTCAATCAAACTATTTTACTTCTTTTGTAGTAGAAACATTATCTGGGTGAAGTTATGCACTGTAGTTGCATGAGAGTACAATCAAAAAGGAAACCCAAACGGTTAGTTTCAAAACTGCAACATTAAAAAAATGTTCGTTATATTTGTAAAACTTTAAAACTTTACAGAGATACAGCCTGAATAGCAAAACCAGCACTTTGGAAAATTATCACTGAGCTGCATAATAGTGCTGAAAAGGCAGCGTTCTCCTTCCTTCTGATTTTGACATCTGTCATACACAAAAGTTCAGAATAAAAATAACTGGTCTCACATGGTCTCGCTCACAATAAGTAGAGAAAAGATACCTACAACAGGAGGCCCTTTACCTCCTTCAGAACCCAGTGGTGGAAACTGAACGTGGACAAATTAAAGCTATTGGTAAAATACATTCTTGAATGGCAAGGATATGCCACCATTAAAATAACTGCTATAAGGATGTAGAAAGTTTTCTGCCACTGAAATATTTTATTAAAATTGGATGACTTCCAAAAGTGTATGTTTCATCTCAGAATTCTTGGCTTCATGCTGGAACCTCTGAGATAAATTTATCAGGATCAGCTTAGATGGATCATCAGTAGAAGTCTTCCACCACAACTACAACAACAGATTAGCAGCACCTGGATAACAACCCATCTTCTTGTATTTTGACTCATTTGCTCTCCATTTCTAGCTATTCCCCCCCTATTCTAGATTGGCACAGGAGCTAACAATATAGTCTAAGCAATCAGATAAACTCAGGTTAGATTTACCACAGCACTGCACTGGCCAAGCAAGAGGTAGAAAAATATATTAAGGCACAACATAAAAGAACACGGAAGATATAAAACAAATAGACACAGATAATTGAGACCATCTAAGGAACCTGAAGGTGCACAAGTCCATGGGACATGATGAGATGCATCCACGGGTCCTGAGGGAACTGGCCAATGAAGTGGCTAAGCCACTATCCATTATATTTGAGAAATCATGGCAGTCCAGTGAATCTCCTGCAGACTGGAAAAGGGGAAAAAAAAGACGACCTGGGGAACTACAGGCCAGTCAGTCTCACCTCTGTTCCCAGCAAGATCATGGAGCAGGTCCTCCTGGAAACTATGCTATGGCACATGGAAAATAAGGGGGTGGTTGGTGACAGCCAACATGGCTTCACTAAAGGCAAATCATGTCCGACAAATTTGGTGGCCTTCTACAACAGGGTTACAGCATCGGTAAGAACAACAGATGTCATCTACCTGGACAAATACAAAGCATTTGACACTGTTCCACACAACATCCTTGTCTCTAAATTGGAGAGACATAGATTTGACAGACAGACCACTTGATGGATAAGAAACTGGCTGGATATTCGCACTCAAAAAGTTGCAGTCAACAGCTCGATATCCAAGTGGATATCCGTAACAAACGGCGTTCCTCAGGGCTTGGTATTGGGACCGGCGCTGTTTAACATCTTTGTTGGTGACACGGACAGGGGGACTGAGTGCACCCTCAGCAAGTTTGCTGATGACACCAAGCTGTGTGGTGTGGTCAACATGCTGGAGGGAAGGGATGTCATCCAGAGGGACCTTGACAGGCTTGAGAGGTGGGCCCATGCAAACCTCATGAAGTTCAACAAGGCCAAGTGCAAGGTCCTGCACATGGGTTGAGGCAATTCCAAGCACAAATACAGGCTGGGAGATGAGTGGGTTGAGAGAATCCCTAATGAGAAGGACTTGGGAGTGTTGGTTGATGAGAAGTTCAATATGACCTGGCAATATGTGCTTGCAGCTCAGAAAGCCAAACGTATCCTGGGCTGCATCGAGAGAGGCATGACCATCATGTCATGGGGTTGTTCAGCCTGGAGAAGAGAAGGTTCTAGGGAGACGTTATAGCAGCTTTCCAGTACTTCAAGGGAACCTACAGGAAAGATGGGGAGGGATTCATTATTAGGGAATGTAGGGATAGGCGTGAGAGCCAACTTATAACTCCCAGAAACAGAGGATGAAGTAAATAGCCTGAGAAAAAGAGAGACTAGAAAAACAGCCTGAGAAAGAGATAAGGGATGGAGGGGAATGGAGACCCTCTGAACCAAGGAATGCCTCAAACACAAGTAACAAAACTATAGTCACAGGATGAATAATGTGAAGAATGGAGCTGACAAGGCAACCTGATTAGCACAGGATGCAGCTGGAAGAGGGAGTCTTGTGAAGCCAAGACGGCTCTGCTCTGGTGCATCTTGTAAAGTTTCAAGGGAAATCTGTCCAGTGAATGACCTTTGCTTCATTATCCATGAAATGTATATTAAAGTTGACACCTCTGAATACGCTATATCATCCCATGAAGCACCCTGCCCCTCCCCATACATTTAATATGTAGTTATGTGGGTCAACCTAGGAGATGGACCCGAGGAAAATGTGTATAAATTGAGAGGGAGCGATGAGTGAGGCAAGCAAGTGAGCAGGCAAGAAAGTGAGCAAGCAATAGATAGAAGCAGACAAGCAAGCAAGATGGATGCATCCCTGATGAACTTGGAGGGGAACAACACAGGACCCTGGACCGGTGATCTCTATTTCTCTATTCTCTCTCTCTCTTTTCTTTTCCCCTTCTCACTTATTACCCTTAAGTAATGGAAGGCATACTATATCGCTTGTCATAATTCACTATATACTTAGCCAGTTATCATGTATCCAATTAGTACATTGTGGGAAATGAATAAATGTCTGTGCATGGTCTTTGAGATTTGTCTCACCGTTGACCACTCCATCAGGGATTTACAAATCTGTTACTTGTCTCCCTCATCTGAGCAGGACATGAAAATAGGACAAGGGGTAATGGTTTTAAACTGAAAGAGGGTAGATTTATATTAGATATAAGGAAGAAATTCTTTCCTGTGAGGGTGGTGAGACACTGGAACAGGTTGCCCAGAGAGACTGTGGCTGCCCCCTCCCTGGAAGGGTTCAAGGCCAGGTTGGACGGGGCTGGGAGCAACCTGGGCTGAGGGAAGATGTCCCTGCCCATGGCAGGGGGAGTGGAACTAGATGATCTTTACAGTCCCTTCCAACCCAAACCATTCTATCATTTGATGATTCTGTGATAGTCACCCATAGGAAACAAGCATTGGGCAAGGGGCGAAATCTATAAATGGCTTTTGAAAAAAGTACCAAGACAATGAGCAGAGAAAACCTCATGCTGAATTTCTCCAGCACTGAAGAATGTGGGATTTTAGACATTTTTTTATACAGTCTTAAATATCAGGATTACATCACTATTTCTCACCCTCGTCATAGCAAGGAACATTTGGTGGTTATATCAAAAATATTCTTAACTGTACATCTTGTGAAATCTTGGGCAAGTCATTTACTCATTGTTCTGGACTGTCAAAGACTATATAAGACGGTAGCAATAGTAATAAAATTGTCTATTACTTGCATTTGCATAGTGTCTAACAAAAAATTAGTGGAGTTTTATGGAATGACATAATCCTAATAAAGTTACTTGGATAGTACTTGAAACATACTGCTCAGTCTGCTAGTCATTTGATGTAAAGATTCTACATAACTGAAAGTAAACTTAACAAAATTTATATAAACTAGCTACCACCATGAAGTAATCTAGAAGCCTCCTTGTTCCTGAGAATCACTTTATTAAAAAACATGCATTTTAATTACTTCTAGTCGTTTGTCTTTTCTACTTGCTCAGACCTATTTCAGCTAAATCAGTAATACATCTTAAGAGTCCCAGGTTTCAAACTGGCTAGTCTTTATGAGTTGTCCACTTTTACAAATATAATTTCAGAGAATGATATATTATGTTCACTGCACTTAATGGCTACAGACAGTTGATGTACATCCAAGTCACTTAACAGTAATATTTATATTAATACATCATCAAACTACAGATTTCTAAGTCAAGGAGCATAGAAAACATTCTAGACACAAACAACATGCACCACTGCAAAGGATTAACTTTTCCACAATAATAGTCATAGTACTTTTCTCTACATATTCTATCACCACAGAACAAAATTTTTATTTCAATTAAACACATTAACATTAGAGATTTAATTTACTGTAAGTGTACACCTACAGAAAATCAGGTCTAAAACAATCATAGAGAAAAATCAAAGAAATTATGCTTTATTTAATCAGCATCTCAAAATTCCTGCACTCTCTTCATGTAAGAATTTTTTTCATCAGCTGTTTTTCCTCTCTCACATCATCAGTCACTGCAATATGCAGCAAGACCAGCAGTTTAATGACAATGGACAAACCAGTTTCATAAAATGACCAACAAAATATGAGTTATAACTCATATCTATTTCATGTAACACAATTTTTAAAACTGCATTTATTTATTTAAGTTTTGCTTTTTTTCCCTTTTGTACTAGGATTTTCCTCTCCTCTGCTTTTGAAAATTTCAGATATTTTTCATTTCCAGAAAATTTACTGCTTTTAAAACCAGACTTGTCCTACTCACCCCGACAAAGAGTGAGCATTTGACACTGGTCAGTGATAAAGTTGGCACACCATTATTCCTAGTAATACACTAAGATATAAACCTGCATGAAAACTTGGAATTTTATGCCTGTTTTCACTGATAGCAGTAGAAAGCCTTAAACAAATAAATAAATAAAACTGGAATTCTCTTAAGCAATCCTTCAGTGAGAATATAGTACACACCATCCCACTAAAAAATTGCAAACTATGACATTTAATACTGTTTTACCTCATAAACAGTAAATGTGGAGCTTGCTGTGATGATTATCCAGTCATTTCCCTAGGTGAAACAAAGTCGGTAAAGTAGATTCTGATGTGCCCTTTCAAAAATGGCTTGGCATCAATTATAGCTATCACATTCCGTGTTTCCAATTTCTTCTGCAGAAAACTAGCACACTTGACCTACTCTTTTGAAGTCCCCACAGTGATAAATTACTAAACTTCATTCTCTTTCTCATACTCCTGTGTAAGGCAGCTATTAAGAATGACAGTTTTAGCTAAACAGAAGGTCTGCAGTCTAAAGATTCTACTTTCTTTATTAAGATGCACTTTAACTCCTTTGGCTAGTTGCCAAAAAACAGAACAAACCTCTATGCATAACTATGATCTGTGCCTGCGATAGAGAAATCAAGACTATTTCAAGAAGAAGGTTATTTGAAAACTTAAGAAACTTAACTGGCTTGTAGATTTATTTATTCTCAAACTGAGAGAAAAATAACTGATCTATGTATTTTTAAAAGAACAGAATAAACACTGAGCAATTTTAAACTAATCTAGCAATCGTGTTTATTTCAGCGTTCAGAAAAGCTATTCTTCATTATTTGTCAATGCACTGGATGCCTGTGATTAAAAGACCACAAGAAGAGATTAAATTGATAAAATTTATGGAATCTCAAAAAAGTTCCAAACATTTGGCAAGAAGAGATTATCATATGCAGGATGAGCAATATTTAAGCAAAAATCTAACATGAGGTTGAAACCAATTTCAGCAGTGAATTTTTCAATCATTACATTTTGAGCTTGGCCGTTTCATAATGTAAGAACTAAATTCTAGTGATCAGAACAAATTGCTCCCAAGAGAAGGAAAAGAACCTAAACAACCCTTTCTTATCCACATCTTCTATATTATCAAAGAGGCTGTTGGTATTTGGTTCTAGTGTAAATAAAGTGTAAATAAAAAGTGCTAATAGCAGCAGTTACAGAAATTAATACAAATAGGATGGAGACATTGTTTGCTACCACTAGCTAGTAATGAAATTAAAGCCTAAACAAGTGGGTTTGGATGTGAAGGAGGATGATTAGGATGCAATTACTGCACAGCATCAGAAGAGGTATTACATTTATGGAGTAACTGTTCCAGTTACCATAACTTGGTGAGCACACATCCTCTCTCACCAACTACTCCTCCAAAGAACACATCTTTATCCTAAATGACTGTTTACAAACTCATGTGATTAAGTCTATCACATCAGAATGATTTTTTGAGGTAGGTCATTTGTTATTGTTTCAGGGGAAGATTTGTAACAGTACTACAACATTATTATTAGGATCCAAGTCAAAGGAAATATAATGTATGTTCACAGTGTTGAGTGTAGACTTACATTTTTGACTAAATCACTTAGAAGTCAGAAAAATTATTTCCTCCAGGTAGCAGTTTCCCAGAGCTATAATACTCTCCTCCTTATTTTCAGGGGCAAAACAAGAAGCAGAGATACACACAAAAAAAAAAAAAGTAAATAAGACATGAATAGTATTTATTTGGCATATGATTTACCTACTGTGTTATCTACTAGGCTCTAAAGTTATAATCTAACAGCTACGAGAATAAGGATCTTAGTATGGAGTTATAAACACCTACAAGGCGAAAAGAGAGGAAATGGAGGAAGAAAACGGTGAATTAAGCAGTAGATGAAAGGCAAGCTGGAGAATAGCAGATGGAAGGCCCTTAGCATTGCTAAGGCACCTATGGAACTTCCAAATTCAATTATGGTAGAACAAAAATTGTTCAAGCAAGTTCTTAGAATACTGATTGTATTACAGCACATTTTAAAGGTTTAAGATTTGAATATCTAGCTAAAAATGAAAATACAGCCATGAATTTTAACAAATTTACATTGAACAACTCACAAATGCAAACCTACTAAACAGAATGTACAGATATTCACTTGAGGACAACTTTGTGTCATACTAAGTAGGAACAGGATTTTGAAACAAATGAAACCACTGTAGTTTCAGAATTAAATAAAACACATGATTCCCTGTATTCAGAATTTTATACAGGAAAGAATATCCCAAATCCATAAAATGACTTTTAATACACTTTCAACTTTTCTCCAGCTGTTTGATGCAAGATATACATTACATAGAAACTCTGATCTTATATTGTGCAACATTTTCTTCTATGCAAAGATCTAAATATTTGAATAACATTCTCTCAGATACTGTTGCTTAAATGTCATTACCTTGTTGTAAGCATCAGGAACAATAACATCCTTGGGGTAGGCTACAGTTAACTGTAGTAAGACCCCACCTCTACAACACTCTCTGCATTTAATTTCACACATATAGGTTGAAATAAAATCTCAATTATGCTTTCAAAAGCACATCAATAACTTCACTGGATCAATTTATGTAGGCCCTGAAGAACCTTCCAGCTAATCAAACCTGCCCTCTCACTTCATCTCCCCAGTTCTATTTTCTGGTGCATTTCAGCTTCTGCCACCACATTTTCCCACCAGAGCAGCTGCCTTTCTCCCAGCCAGTTCCACACTTCTGGTTAAGTTAAAACACTAGAAATTATCATCATGAGTCTAGTAAGTGAGCATGGCAAAATTCTGTGCTTACCAATACCCATAAATTACACAGATTAAAATATTGCACAGATCTTTTTAAGGATAAAGTATGGAAATACATTTGGCCATAAAGCTAATATAATACCCAGAATTTCTATTATAATTGAAATCTAAGTATCAAATGCTTGAGGGAGTCTCTACTTACAACCAAATGCAAGTTTCTTCCACATTTTCAGTCATTCTGGAATAAATCTTGTGTTGTAGAGTAAGACTTTCTGTACTTAGGGGTAAAACAGATTTTTCAAATCTTTCCTACAGCTTTTTTCATAAATGTACTTGAGCTCACTCTGTCCAGAACCTGATATAACTGAATACGAGTCAGTTAAGAACTGGAAGACATGTAGTCAAAGTATAGCACTATGAATAAAATAAGCACTGTTGAAAGAAAGGGTTTATTAGCTGAAGCATAGCATGATACCCAATATGCTATCAGACTTCTGATTCAGACCTGGACAATATACTCTCATTTTAGGAGCACATACAATGAATCAAAATCCACCTGCAGAGCAGATGAAAAAGCACTTTAAATTGCACATTCAGACAAAATCCAAAGTGTGAGCAGGGAGGCTGAGTACTGATAAAGGCAGTTCATTGTTGCGAACCAAGTCTAATAAGTAGATAAAGTCTTCAGAAGGCTGATCAACCACACTCATAACTCTTGGTGCTGAAACATTCTCCATTTGGCAGAAGCAATCATGAGGACTACTGCAGCAACTCTTGATTGCCAAAGGATCAACACCAAGAGTAGTAAAAATGTACAAAGATTGAGAAGCAAATAAATAAGGCCCCTGAAGTAATGAGTGGTCTTTGGTCTAAACCCTGTGTCTGACCTACCTCATTGGTTCTCATTAGGAGTGGAAACCTAAACATGAAGAACTCCCAAGAACAAAACTGAAGCATATGTATCCAGAGGTATCCTGAATTTATGACACTTGATGTGGCACATAGCAGTTTACATTCTGAGAGCTCTAGGCTACAAGAGGTCTGTCCTCTGGAAGAGCTGTTGTAAGGAAATGAATCATCCAATGCAAGCAGAGCATTCAGACAAATATCTAAATTTCCAATTATACCTAAAGTATCTTACAGACCTGACTGGACTTTCACTACCCTATTCTAAATGTTTGTTCCAACCTGTTCTCCTTTTCAAGCTTCCACCTCAGCAAGTCTTCACATAAGCCCATCTTTTATTTTTCTTCATTACTTTAACCCAGTCAACTTCCCTTCCACTTTTTCCTTCGCTTTCTATACAGAAAATGCCCTCCTACATAAACCCACTTCAGTATTAAGATTTTCTGCTTTCTTATCATAATGTTATTATGGAAGTAACCACCTACTGCTGTTCTATTTGTAGAAAGCACTTGTTAGGCATTACCATGATAAACAATACAAAGTAATTCTAGACTTAACAGTGATCTTGAGGTATCCCCATCCCCAAATGGTCTGAATGTTACCTTCTGAGTTACAATAGCTGCTCAGAGGAAACTCCTTTTGTCTGAAATATTTCCAATGTGATAGTACCAGAACATTCTGAACACAGGTAACGGATATATACGTCTGCTGTTGATGCTTACAGACTATATTATTGACTCAAATGTAGTCTAGCCAGCTGATGAAAAACTATCAGAAATTGTTCATCTCAAGAAATACTGACACATCCTAAATATAGCAACAGGATTTTACTCTAGCTGAGTAATAAGTCCAACAATGACCATGGATGACTCCTTGGGAAATTAAGCTCTTGTGACTGCAGAGTCTGTTACTGTTCACATAAGCTCTGTTTACTGTGTTGATGTCAACTTTAATTTTTATTTGTTCATCTTTAGACAAAGAAAGATAGATGAAGTGTGGTTTATATAGAAGACTGTACTTCCTGCAACTACCCTAGATAAGACATTTGGGTTTAAGTAGACTATCATCTCTTGTTTACTGAGTGACAATGAAAAAAGTTTGGAGAAAACAGTGCTTTTGACAGGCAGATAGTGAATCTATCCAAAATTTTTTCTATCAATACAGAACAAAACTTAATGCTTCTTTCATGTCAAATAAAATTGCAAAAATAGGAAGTACTTGAAGTTGCAAAACATGTTGAATTGAAATTGCAGGTACTACAGTGATAATACTGAATGTAAAATACCAGATGAGATGAATGAATTGAATTTATTCAAATCCAAGGGGAAATAGCAAATTTATTTTTCCCATAGCTCTAGAGAATAGCTCTAGTGAAATATTTTCTTTGTGTTCTCAAGTATCATTCTCTCTAGAGCTCAAGAGAATGTTCATTTCTTGATGGAACAATTCACAGAAGAGGAAGGGGGTTGGTGAGCGGAAATAGCACTGAATACTCAACTAACCCTTTATAGAACCCCAAAACACTGAAAGGAACATAAGCAATGCCAAACTGGGCAGGGAATGAAAGTTAAGGGCATTAGGATCCAGACTGCTCAAAAACTGCAGGCTTTCATCCAAATCCAGATCATAATCAAATTTTGCCGGGCATGCACCATTGACCAAGAATCCAGTCCTCTCATTACTGAAGAACAACTCTACTTATATTATACTCTTTATATCAAGGGAAACTGCAATTCTTGGCCAGAAAGGCAACAAAACACACCTTGCTGACCTGGCAAATGTTAAGTTGGCTCATGGCTCCAATCTGAGCAGACTTCAGGAAATGTGACCAGCTGTCTGGTACTTACCTCACAAAAGTCAATTAATTATTTAAAAAAAAAAAAAAAAAAAAAGTGTTATTTTGATAAAGATCAACTTGGGAAGTGAAAGAGCTTTGTTTAGGACTTTTTTATCCTCTCTTTTACAGGCTTGAAAGTTATTAAGAAAACAGAAATGGAGACTTGTGTCTTACTTTTTTTTTTCTTCATAAGACTTGACATGTTTAATACTGAAGGACCACAGAAACTATAAGCACAGTATTGAATTCCAAAATAAGACAGTGTGGAAGTAGAACATCTAACTTGGGTTATGTTTGTGCCTAAAATCTGGTTCCTAAATTCACATTTAGCCAACCAAAAAAAAGGACTCTAAATTTCCACTGTGCTCTATAGATTCAACATCCCCGCTAACTTCAGTAGGATCCAGAATTATTTAAATGTTAAAAAAAAAAAAAATATGCAACTTGTTCTGCTTAAGTGTTTAAGCTCAGAATAGATTTAAGGCTTATCAGTAAAAGGAGTTTGAGCTTAAAGCATCAACAATACACAGTTTATCTCCATTAACAGAATACTTCCATACTAGACAAGCACAGACCAAGAACTGCATGGAAAAATCCAATTAAGGCCTGTATCTCATTTTAATACACTGCTGACTAAATCAGAAAAGATACACTAAAGACAGCGTATTAAATTAATTAGCTCTACATACCATATTCTAACATTTCCTACCATTTACTGATGGTGCAGGAACAGAGTACTTCTGTGAGATTACTTAAACCTCTCCAGTTTCTGCAGTTGAATCTCTAGAATTACAGCTCATGTTCAGTATGCAGAGGCAAATTCTCCTGAACATACACATTTCAGAACAAATTAAGTCAGCCCAGACCCTTGTAAATTATAAACCAGCCTTCAGCCTGCCATACAGCTGGCCAGTAATCATTATCTATGTTTAGCAGCTTAAACAGCGATTTCAAAAAACCCACAATACACTTTCAAAGCTTTCTTCACCCAACTAAAAGAGTTCTCCATTTCAACTCTTGATTTGGTCTTTTGTCCAGTAAGGGTCATGTAGCATTTCTTAATCCCAGAAGACTTATTCCAAAGAAACCACGGACATTATGTTGAACTGAGACACCATGACGAATAATTCTCCTTGTGGCAAAAAGGAACTACTAATGAATTACTATTAAGTGATGGTAATCACTGTGACTTTAAGGACCAAATTTCCATAAATCAGACTGATCTCTAAATCTTAAATCTTATTTTGGTATTATATTTGCCAATATGTGGCATGGAATAAGAGTGTGTTTCTTCTATCACTGCAAAGAATTAGACTAAGCCAAATAAACTCAGGTTCCGAGCATGAAAACCAGTATAGAATTCCTGAGGTTAAAAATAAATTTGCGGCGAGATTACGGTATTTGTTTAAAACTTCTCTCTGCAGCTTTTGCATTAAGACATAGAATAATTCAGTATCTAAACATATTGCAGTGTTACTCAAAAAGTAATAGAATCAGCCTTAAAATAGACTATTTCACATACCAGTATAACCACAGCAACGCAGAGCTAAGCAGAGGCTAACTGCCGTATAGATGCACTATCGAATGACCAAGGTTTCTAGACAACTCTTACCACAACTACTCAATAGTAAACTGTAGAGAAGAGTACATCTGAACATAATATTACACTATGATATCCTATTTAGCTTGAGGGTATAAGCAAGCTTTATGATGAGGTCATAAAGCAATTTTTATACCAAATTTATGAGATCATTATAATAGTCATTTCCAGAAGCCAGTGACTGGTTTATTAGAAGACAGCCTGTAGCAAAAATGAAAACGTAGATTGCAGAGTTCAACTGCAATACTGGCAATATCCAAGACAGAAGCACAAAAAATGTAAGGCAAACAAGTAGGGAGGGAAGGTTTAAGCATTAAGACTTATAAATATCTGAACAAGGACATTTCAGAATCAGCAACAAGGGAAGCATTGATTTAAACTAATTTTCATCTGCAAAAAATTCACCTTTATCTGAAGACTAGCTTATGCACAGTATGCAGGATTGAAAAATAACTACTACTTCTGAATATTCACAACAGACACCTATTGTTAAATCATGAATAAATGACAGCAGAGCATTTTCACCACACATACAAATTGTTAAAGATCAAGCTTGTTTCTTAACTCCCACTTTCTTCTTACATTAGTCCTTGTCAAACCACTTCAATTGGCTTGACTATTACAAGATAAAGCTTAAAACATAATCAAGCAATCATCCCAAATGGACACTGTGCTGGACACAGGTAATAGCCCACAAGGGCTGAACTGTTCTGCAGCAAGAGAGGGAAACTGAAATATCTTTACGGAGGCTTTAGGGAACTCAAAAATATTCACAAATATCAAATATTTTGAGACTCGAGTTCAAAGCGAACCTTGGATCATCTCCGTTGTATATACCCCAGCTTGCTATAACAACAACAATGTTCTTACTGAGCAAAAGCATTTGCATTTCACAATGAATATATATTCATGTACTCTGAAAGATACCCTGTCTAAACCCATGGAAGTCAAAACCAAAAATACAGCAAATTCCTCAGAATCCAGCTAAGAAAACTGGACCAGCACAGAATTCTAATTATATCTTTAAATGCTTAATTGACTCAATTATTTACAATAACTGCCTGATAGTTTATTTGGAATTTGTCTATATTTTATTTTAAGCTACTGGTTGTTCTTAGTTTCTTCCTACTAAAGAGGACTGTCAAAGTGAAGAGAAGTTGCAAACAGAAATAAACAGACAGTACTAAACAGAAGTAGACAGCAGGGGAAAAAGCTGGATATAATACCTTATCACAGAATCACTAGCAGTCAGATGTAATGTACTCATCTAAATGCAATCTCCTCAGGTATGACAGGTAATTTCTTCTGGTCATTTGTTTAATACTAACTATGTATGTCCATATGCACAGAGACTTAATTATGCAGATAGTTTGGTGAACTGAAAAATACTTCTACTTGATTCTTAATAGTTCTGAACTTCATGAGCATTTTTAATTCAGGTAGATCAAATTATTGTCTTATAGTACTTTAATTGGAAAAAACTGGGATAAGATTACTATTTGTGAGTATATTCATGTGGCAAATAGAAACGGAAGTTACAGAAATGGACATTTGTTAAAATGGAATGGGCCATGACAGTAAATCACCCTGCAGATTGTGATACTTCACCTGGATGTCTCTCTCCTCATCTACAACAGACCAACCTTACAAATATTGGGAAAATATAAGTTATATTTTTCCTATCATGGATGTTGCCTCTAAACACGTGATCAGAATGGTAATAATCTAAGTAATTAGAAATACAACTTTGTAGACCTCCTCCAGAGCTTTATCCTGTTGGGTTTTTTAACACCCTGATTTTTATTTTTCCCCCTCTATAAATTAACTTTTCTAAATATTACAAAAAGTACAAGGTTAATGATTAAGCCTGTTTTAGAATAGATGTTAACACAGTAAATTGTTAATTCCACGCATGCTATGGGAGCTGTACAGCAGTCACACAATTCAAGCTCAATACACGGATAAATTTACCGAGTAAAGAACCTCTTGATGCTATTGGAATACGTATTCTCTATTGAACATAGTTTTGATCGCCTGCAAGTTCCTTCCATCACAAAATACCACTTAATTAAATAAAAACTAATGCCATAAACCTAACAACAGAATCAAGCATGTGAAGGCCCACCGGACTGTTTCACTATACACTGGTTAAAGCTAAGTTACTGCTTTACAGATCTCCAACATCCTTGTAATACCATCACATAGAACATTGTGAACCTGCAACTTCTTGGTTGCCAGGACAACTGGCTGACAAGTAAAAAGTGCACCAAAAGGCTTTTATCATGTATTTAGCGCAAATAAATTCTGCACTTCTGGATTTTTAGTCCAATAACAAAACAACATTCCCCTTGCTTCCATTAAGTCAGAAGTGTCTTTAGGTTAGACAGTCTACACAAAGTCATAAACTTAAAAATTAATGCTGGGCATTTTACCCACTTAAATATCAAATTGTTTCCTCAATCATGACGATTTATATTTGTGAGCAATTGGAAAATACCTTGCTATGTCATAAAATACAAAGAAACCCTTTACTAATTTTTATCACCTTTCATATGCTGTCATCACCCTTTTTGTACTCCAGAATAAAATGATGATGAATTAGCAGTGCTAATCGTCCAAAAGAAACATGCTTAAAAATTAATAGTTTCACCTGATTATTGATCAAATAGAATTGTAAATAACCTCACTGTGAAGAAAGCAAATTCAGATGCAAAGCAAGTTACTGAAAAAAGCAATGTCTACGTTTGCTTTTCAGACAAATTCATGCTAAGCCAAACATTGCACTGTACAGCACCTGAGCTAAATTCTGACTGAACAAAGTAATGCAGAACACTGATCCATGTAGGAAATATAGCAAATATTACAAGGCATGCAAAACATTCATCAAAACTATGGAAGAGACCAATGAAGTGCTACAGAACATTTTTTATAATTTTGTTATTTTCAGCTCAAATTATATCTTCTGCAAATCTGGCCAGTATGAAGCTGTTCTTACTTCACTGCTCAAAACAAGAAGTTTACATCTTTAACTGGTAAGATCTTCAACAGAAAAACAAACAGTAGCTTACTCCAGGGAAGACTCTCAGAAAGCACAGTGCAGCTTCTACCTACACAGTTGTTCTGTTACCCTGCTACTTTTATTTACTTTTGGCTCCCTCAAATTTTCTGTTTTATTATTTCTTCGAACACCTCTAAAAGGCTTACTATGGGAACTGTCAAGATAAGACTTGAGTCCCAGAATGTTTAGAAGGTACAAATCCTTCCATACATTTTAATATAAGAAAACCAATAATTCATAGAGAAGCACTTTCCTACGGAGTATACAGCATATGCAAGCAACTTGAGGTGAAGAACTGACAGTTCCTTGAGTGTCCCATACTAATAACCAACTTTTCATAATTTCTACTGTTAGCCTGATCTTGTTTCACTTTTTTTTTTTTTCCAGTATAACAATCCAAACACACAACATCGAGCTGCTCTAAAAACAACAACAACAAAAAAAAAGGGAAATATTTATGAGATAAAGAAACCTCTATTTTTTATCACACAACAAACCATAACACAGTACAATGAAAACCACATCTTTCACTTATTCTGATGCCACTTACTTACCTTCACATGACTGAAGTCACCAACTTTGCTGCTTTCCTGAGGATTAATAGGTTTAGTCTCTACTCTTGGTTTGACGACCTGCCGAAAAGGACTGGAGAGTGGAAGTCCACTAACACTGATTCCATCTAGAAAAAGAATAAATGAAATTACTTTTGCTTGCCTAATATTATGTTTTATACCAATTAATCTATACCTGTATTATCAAAGGGAAAGTACACAAAAAGAAACATTAACATTTTATACAAAAAAGGAAAAACAAAAGGTAAAGATTATTTTGCTATATTCTTCTCTAGAAGCCGAAAAACCTCAGGAATGCACCAAAAAACTCAGCTAATGTCACAGAAAAGGAAAGTAATTGCATTTGAAATATCACAACAGAGATGTCAGAGGTAATAATATAAAATTAGTTCTAATATTTCCAATATTAAAAAAGATCAAAGATAAAAGTTTGTGGTTTTCCGTGATAGTGACCCAATCAACTGCTTAGTATCTTTAAACTAGCTTCCAATATAAGGCCTGAGGATTCCTTTTTCAAGTATATACTGTGTAAAAGAATAGTGAAGCCATGTTTTGTACCATCTACTGATGTAAAAATACATTAAATATTTCTCATGTATAACAAAGGCACAATAGATACTAAGATTTATATTGTAATAGTCAACAAAAAGCTTAACAGACATGGATATCCTTAGAGGAATGTCCTCAGTTTGGCATTTACTGGCAGTCTGTGTATTGGCATATAGTATACCAATAAAAGACAATGTGACAATTTGGTAGTATCAATACACTGCAGCACATTTGGGTTTCTCAACCTACCAAAGCTACTTTCTAAGCACAAACCAATAAAACATGTGAAAATTACTGCTGAATAAAAAGAAAAAAAAAGTCAGAGGAACAAGGAAACTAAAAATGAAGCTTTAACATACATTAAAACTAGATTCACAATTTGTTATTATTTAGATTTACATCCAAAGTCCAAAGAGAACAGGATTTTGTTCCTTTATGCTGTGTAAAGCAACTGAGATCCATAAATAGCAATTCAATACAAGCAAAATCTCATATATTGCAGCAGACATATATTTAAATGTACGGGAAACACCAAATTATTACACAAAATGCAAGCATATTTCCTTTTTGGAAATTGCTCCTATCAAATTATATTTGCTGATATCACATTTCAATTCCATATATGACCTCAAATCTGGACCTGTTGAGGATACATTCCTCAAAATAAGAAGCCAGGAAAACAAGATGGAGCATGATGGTTTGCTTCATTAAAATCCAACAAGAAAACAAAAGGCATATTCCAATATTCCCATTCCCATACTCCTTTACTTCCAATTTCCTTCACTAACCTAACTAGTTTTGAAATGCACCTTTATTCAGCCTTAAGGATACAACACTATGATAAACCGCAGATTTGTAGATGTTGATTGAGGAGGCTTACTAGCAAAAAAAAAAAAAAAACCCCACACTTTGTTTCTTTCTCACTTGACCCTTTCAATTCTTCCCCTCCTACCAGGGAGGGGGTTGAGGGAGTAGCTGTGTGGTGCTTAGCTGCCGGCCGAGGTTAAACCATGACATTCTCAAGGCTTCTGCTGACTTTTCCAGAGGAGTGCCAGAAGCTGAGTGAAGATGTCCAAAATGCCATTCTTGCAGTTGCCACAGTGTACGACGAGCTTCCCAAGGGCCAGGATACTGCTCTTCAAAAAATGGTACAAGATGATACCACTGAAGCAGTGGAATAAATGATCCAACACTCAGAAACAATTCTCAGTGATTTAAAGGAAGGGAATTTTAAGGAAGGGAAAATTAAAGGAGGGAAAATTATTTTGATGGCACTGGTGACCTTCACATAGAAGCAAAAGAACTGGTAGCTAAATCAAATACATACCAATTTTTGTGTGGAGTGCATGAAAAATTGCCTTTTCCCCCCTCCACCCACTGCACAAGTTGTCACATTTATGATTACACTTCATTAGATGTAAGTCAGTGCATGCAAATTTGATTCTTTTTGGAGTAAACAAAATAAAATCAAAGACTTCAATCCCAGAGTACAGGTAAGGCACTCCAACCACTAATGGAGGCGCAATAGTCTGAACAAACAAGCAGCCCTTCAGACAAATTTGAGTCACATGTGGAAAGGATATTTTATCCAGAGGGCCAGAATAAATCTGGCTTCAGGTAAAATAGCTGAATCACACCACAGTGTAATGTAAGAGCTTTAGCAGTGAGCACTTCTACCTACCACTCTATTCCTACTGCATCATCTTGATGTAGATACAGCCTTTAGTCCATAAATCCAGCAATTCTAAGTAAGTAATTATAGTGAGATCACCAGGCAGTATAAGAACGGAAAAAAGCTGTGTGTGATCAGGCGTTACACATTTAAGACCAGGCATTTAGAGTTTTGTTAGATGTAAGATCCAAACACAACACAACCCCTAATGAATTTTCAGAACCACAGAACTTGCAGTCTGCCTAACTTAATCCAGGTTGCCAACCATCTGATGGAGTCACTTTTTACCCGTCAAATTACAGTTTCCAGCCACCTTCAGACAGCCTTCATGGATCAAGCATTCCTCAATGGGCAGTCTGAAAGAATTTAAAAGTGAAAGGCTAAGACTCTATTTTTGACTGTTACATCTTTGCTCAAGCCTACTGCCAAAGCACTTGACTACCCTGTTGTATCTGTTACTGGGGGAGGGCAGCACAGGCAGGCAAGAACACTCTGACTGTGCAAAGTAGTTCTACTAAGAATTAATCAAAAATTACTGAACATAGATTTGTTTATCCATGTGCAAACATTGCTTTGAACTGCTCAGTAGCAAATTTATTAATAGGTTACTGTTAAGGGTCAGACATCAAAGTGACTCTCATAGGCTTATCAAAATAAGAGAAATACATGATGTAATACCTGTTTCATCTTCTAGATGGCATCACAGATAAGAACAGCAAAGACAAGGCATATCATGCCTCAAATTCAAGCAACAGCAGCTCCAGTTACACATCCCAAAGGTTTGTATTTTGACCATGAGCTTGAATGATAAACCATGTATTTTCATAGATTGGTTTGGGTTAGAAGGGACCTTTGGAGACCACCTAGGTCAAATCCCACTTATAACCTTCTTTTTCTACATTCACTGTTGTTCTTTTCCAGGTTAACTTGTTAATGACTTATAAAAATAAAAGCAAACAAGCCAAAACAAAACAAAAATTGAGAGCAACCAGAGCATAAAGGGAACGTGTCCACATTGTACTACTTTGAAACATATTCAGTATCAGCCTGGTTTTCCTCCTTGTTAGAATTCTTCTTTTAATCTCTATGAACACCGAAACTGTTTATTAATATTAAATATTAAAACATATTTGTTTCACGCAGATCCACTGCAGAAAAAGGTCCAGTAGCATCTAACTTTAACTGATAAAAAAAATCAGAAGGGGTATGTCTGAATAGGGTAGCTACAAATGGGAAGACAATCACAGCAGATATGACTATCCTGAAAAAGTGGAAAACACGTCAGCTAAACTTAACAGTTTTTATTATTATTCAACTAAAATTAAGAAGCCTTTTCTCTTATAATTAGATTAAATCGTGCAGTAATCTAGCCCGCGAAGACCAGGGAAAAGGGAGATGAGAGCACATGATAATTTTGTAAGGGCTAATAGGTATTTTATTTCTAACTTGCACAAGAAATCACAAGGTATCAAACTACTCCTAGACCAGCTCTCAGCATATCCTAAAACATATTTATTAGTCGAAGATTTGAGCCAATAATACACAAGAAAGATAAAGACAGCTTGTCACCCAAACTAATCATAAATATATTTGATCACAGGCTTTGAAATCCACTCCTTTTTAGTGAAAATAAAAAGTTTTACCCTAGGAAAAATATTCCTTTCAAATTGATGAATGATTTTCACCAGTTCTATATTTAGAACAGAAGTTGACACTGATTGGCACATAAAATTACAAAGAAAAACATAAAAAGAACCAAGCATGAAAAAATTGTATAGTGTTAGTCAGATTTTCCATTTTATATAAGGCACAAGCTTTCCTTTCTTTAAGAAAGGAATAGATAATGCCTAAAACAACATAATGGACATATAACTAATGCCTTTCTTAACTATTTTATCTTTTTAAAACCCATTCTATTTGCATTTTCTTGGGGCGGGGGGAAGACGACAAAGGTAATTTTCTTGGGGGAAGAATGTTTTTAATCCCTAATTGTACCTGCAAAAAGAGGTACAATAGCAAAGGAAACACTGATTCTGCTTCAGACTAAAAGGCAAGTCTCAGTAGCCACTGTAGCAGTCGAACTTTTTGTTTCAGCCCAGTGGCAGGGGCAGTGTGTTATACTTCAAATGACTCACCACTTCAGAACTTTGACGGTGCAAGGGAACTTCTCTGCCGGAGGGGGAAAAAAAAAAAAAAAAAAAAAAAAAAAAATCATGTTCTGCTGCGAGCAGCTTTTTTTTTATTTATTTATTTAGTGTTTCTGTTCTTTGACCAGGCAAAGGTGGTTAGTCCTTGTCCAGCTCCTCTGCAATACATTAAACAGTCACCACAGAATGGGGAAATACATTCCACTAAAAGCCCTGGTAGGTTGCAGAATTTAACGATGGCAGAAGAAAACAGATAATCGAAAAATTTAGAGCACTGATGAAGCAGTTCACCAGAAGTTTTAAATTAGTTTTAAACTGTTTGATATTTATATTTTTTGAGACTTCATATGTTTTATTTTCTCCATTAAGTTTAGACATATGAAGGTAATAAATCCTCCACAATTTTCTTTTGTCAATCCATACTATCAAACAGCTTGAGCAGCCTTTTACTATAAAAAGAACAATTGTCTTTCTACTCTGTCCAGAAATCTTCCTAATTTCTAGAATCCACATTGAATATTTCCATGGTAACAGCACATGACCAACACTTTTTCCATGGTAACTGCAAAAACACAGCTTGCCTTTCCAACATCACAGTCACTGCTGTCACAACAGAGCAAAATCTCTTACCAGCATTTCCTCTCTCCTCTCAAATGTTAAGTAAATTGTCAATTTAACGTCATTAGCCACTTTCTCAGCACACTGCACAGAAGAATCCCACACACTCTCATATTTGAATGAGGGAAAGTTTACTAAAGGAGTTAAACCTGTAAGTTTACAATCTGATGAATAAGCACCGAAGAAAATGCTGGCATGGGACAGCTTCCATCCTGTTCTAATCCACAGCTCCCTTGTAACACTGTGTTATACAACAGTGACTGGCCTGATCCAGGTGACAAAAATATATACACTTTTCAACAGGTATATCACAATTACAGTGGTCTCAAACTCTGTGGCAACGAAACAAATAACCTTACCACTGAAGCCAGGACACCACAGAAGTTTGGTTGTATTCCAAGGCAGTCTATAGGCAACTGGCAATATCACATCACATGAGATGCAAAACAGCTTAAGATTTTAGGTTGAAGTGCTTCTTCTCTGCAGAATAAATACTTATATTCTAATAGCAGTACAAAACTGTTTGTTGGTATTTCCTAAAGACACGAGTTTAATGTTATATATTGCATGTCCATGCCTATGCCTGGGCATGTGGGGCTGCCGGGCGGTCTGTGTGGGGAGAGGCCGGGGCTGCCCCGGGCCGGACACAGCCGGTCCCAGCCGGTCCCAGCCGGTCCCAGGCGGCTCCAACGGCCCCAGCGCAGGACACAGCTGAGCCCCTCAGCCAAGCTGGGGGCGCCGGGGGGAAAACAGGTTTCAGCAAGGGCCAAAGGCGGCCCAGGCAGAGGAGGAGGAAGAAGCCAAGGAGGGAGCAGCAGCAGAGGGACCCCGAGGCCGGAGGAGGAGGAGGGCAGGAGGGGCTGCAGGCCCGGAGCAGGGATCCCCTGCAGCCCTGGAGAGACCCCGCTGGAGCAGAGACCCACCCTGCAGCCCGGGGAGGGCCCCACGCCACAGCGCAGCGGGGGGATATTTCCTGCAGGAGCTGCGGCCGTGGAGAGCCCAGGCGGGAGCAGGTTGTCCCTGAAGGACTGCGGCCCGGGGAAGGGCCCGCGCTGGAGCAGGGAGCCGGGGGGGGGAGGGAGGAGCGGCCCAGAGGGGCTGGGATGGGCTGGCCGCGACCCCCGGCCCCTGCGCCCCGCGGGGCAGAGGAGTCGGGAGGGGTGAAGGGTGAGGGTGGGAATGGGGAAAAGGGGTGGGAAGATGTCATCTTAATATTTGTCTTTTTGTTTCTCACCACACAGCTCCATTTTATTTGGCAGTAAATTATGTAATTTTCTTCAAGTCAAGTCTGTTTTGCCTGTGACAGTAAGGGCTAAGCAATCTCCCTGACTTAACCCATGAGCTTTCTCATCCTATTTTCTCCCCCTGTCCTGCTTAAGATGGGGAGTGAGCAAGCAGCTGGAGGCGGGGAGGGCATTTGGCCCTTAGTCAAGGTTAACCACCACATATTAAACAATATAAAAACATTCTAGTAACTTCTTTCTTACATGAGTGTTTTAACAGTATGAAATAACAACCCAAGAGATTTGTCAGAGTTTTTGGAACATATACAACTTGAGCATAAAATACAAAAACTAAATGCCCCATCAACCCATTTGTTTATTTTGTCAATCCACTGCTTGAGAGAAATTTCAAAACAAAAAGCCTCTTGGTAGGCAACCTTTCCTAAGAATACTGTAACAGTTTTCAAGTACTTTCAGCATAAAGAAAAAAGATTAAAAAAAAAAAAAAAGACTGGAGAGTATGCCTGCCAAACCAGAATATGTCCTTTTTTTCCTAGAAAAACAGAACGATCATGTATTCTGGGGAAAGTAGGCAAAATTCTAGAAACTTGCTGCCTGCAGCAACAAAGAGAGCAACAACACGAGTAGATAGAGTTTCAGGCAATATAATCCACTTCACCTTTCACACTACAGATGGGCATTAAGATGCTGTTCCTTCCCTCTCTCAAAAACATGCTTAAGACTATCACACAAGAGACCACAGGTAGCAGTACTGCAGACAAAGCTGCTTGGAATGTATCAACTCTCTGGCTCCAGGTGCAAGGCAGAGATGACAGGTAGCAGACAGCATTTCTTTGAGACTCCATTGGATTTGAAAAGGACGGTAGTAATAATTAAGAATAGCAAATGCAGTATAAGTAAGGATTCCTTCCAGAGGTTGGCAAACTAACTAAACTAGAATTGGAAGTTAAATTTAGAGTAAGGGTGAATACAATGAAAGCGAACAAATGAAGTGTAAAGAAATTCATAATCGAAGACTAGAAATTATTTATGCACACTACATTAAATGCTAAAATACAGTGCCTCAGCAAGGAAACAGTATAACAGGGTGGCAGGTCAATTAGCCTGTCAAATGGCAGATTTGCCTCATGCCTGTCTTACCTATTTACACTGTAAAGATTTGGGGCCTGAACTACCTCTTACTACATGCTTGTATAGCAGCTAGTCCAACTGATACAGGCTAAGATCCTACGACACATGTATACAGTTTAAAAAAAAATCCTGTCTCAGTCAAATTATAAAACAAGTTATTTATCTAGATTGAAAGGCAGTTGCAAGAGGAAAAATCACCTTATCTTCTGTAAGCATTAAAGCTGGAATTCAAGAACTCTGTAAGAAAGGTACTCAAAGAATTAATATTTCTGAAGCAACACAGTGATGAATTTATGGAGGACACAGAAGCATTTGTAGGTTAAAAAACAAAAAAACAAAAAAACAAAACAAAAAAAAAAAAAACCAACCCACAACTCATTTACTCAGATTAACAGTGCAATTAAAATGAAAACTGACATCTTCCAAACTGCAGAGACAAAAAACTTCTCAGAAATTAAGTAACTTTGAAAAAATATTTTGAATTATTATAATGTAATAAAGACAAGCATAGTAACAAGTAGCACGTAAATTATCATACTGAAATCTCTGAGGACTTCCACCATCATCATCAGTAATACAATTATCCTAATACAGTCCTCTAGGCTACTTAGTTTTTCAGACCTGTCAAGACTACATTTAAATTCAAAGCCACTATCTTTCTAACAAAGAAATATGTTGCGTATACGCTATATAAGTGTAGGAACATCTTTCAGTAGATAAAATCTAGCCATTTAAGCAGAAAAGCAATGAAGTGAATATGAAACATACAATGGTTTTGCATATCAATATTTTAAAAATATTCAAGATCGCTGCTTTTAGAAATATATGCTATTATTTCTCTGCAAACTTTCCTCCCCCAGAGAAGGGAAGGAGAGACTTAAGGCATAGATTTGCTTTGCTCTTCACATGTAATTAATTAGCTCCTTTGATGAGTTTATGAATTTAAATATTCTTGCACCTGTCTTTAGGTTCCTTATACACAGAATGAATGAACACTAACATTTTACATAATGAAGTACTCATTGTAGATTAATTCATTAACTTTGCAAAACATTATCCCCATGTAACAGAAGCTTTTTTAAAAGACTGCTTCCCACTAACAGGTTACCATTTATAATGCAATCCAGAGAGAGCAGCTGTTGTTCTTTTCCCATTTAGCATCAGTGATACACTAGATTTCAGAAATTAAAGTATAATGACTGGGAAAGAGAATTGATTATCATTATAGTGTAAGCATCCTGTTGACCTCTTTGATTTAACAGGTAACAGAGACCTTACTGCTTAAGCTTAAGCCTGGCTGTACCAAGCAGAGTGCTTCCCCCTGACTTAACTAGTGCAATAATCTTAGAATCAAATTAAAAACACACACTGACTTTCCTGACCAGAGAAGTAAGAACATACATAGAAGGAACCCTGAACCACCCAGCTGAGGGACAGGAGATCTAAAATTTCATTAGCATTTGCAGCAAACAGATCTCCTGCAGTGCAGCCCTGAATCCTCATCAACTGCCTTCAGGATCTAAGTCTGGTCTTCTTAATCCTAATTAACCAAGTGTCTCTAGAACCTCAGCTGGTCCAAGTGTTTGCAAAGTAATTAATTACAAAGATAATAAAACAATGCAATCCGGATTGTGACAAGAACCTTAAAGGACGTGCTTTAATGTGATGCGCATTCTTCTGAAGGGTTATTAGGTTGTATCTGCATAAACTCAATTCCCATCATGGAAGCATATACAACAGACAGAATGGCATGTTCCTGACACCACAGCTAGGACCTTACAAAACCTAATGACTGGGCACTAAAACGTCAAATGAAATCCAGTACAAATAAAGGGGAAAAAACAACCCTAAACTCATAGGTGAAATAGCAGGTTCTCAGCATACCATCACTGTTCAGGAGCAAAATCCTGAAGCTATGGTTCACAGATTCGTGAGTCCATGAACTCAATGTTCAGCAATAGTCAAAAAATGCAAATGACAAACTCTACCTTACTGCATTATTATAAGGAAAGTAATATAAAACAAAACGAAGACCACCGTTAGGTCACTACAGAAATATACAGATCTCTGTCACATCCTGAGTTGTCTCTCACAATTACCTTTCAAATAGTGTGTACAGCCTACCTCAAACATGTAGAACTGAAAGGGTTCAAAAGGGACAACTTGGCATATAAATGTACAGAACTGTTTCCATAACAGGGACAACTAAGCCAGTTAGAAATTTTCAGTATGAGAAAGAGACCACTGTGAAAATAACGTAAGGAAATGCATAAAATTATGACTGTATGTACAGGGTTTAGAAGATGTACTGTTACCTGTTTGGTTTAGAAGATGTACTGTTACCTGTTTCTTGAAATACAAGAGTCAGGTAGTATCAGGAGGACACCAGTAGATGCAAAGATGCTAGAAGTAATTTAGCTGTGATACTTCTTGCCACAGCACGTTGTACAGTCCTGACAGAGAGTTAAGAACTTTATGGATGAGAAGCCCACTAAGGATGACTAACAATGCCTAAAAACAGAGAAACCGTATCAGGCTCTGGAAGTTCCTAAGCTAACAGTTGGAGCCCAAAAGCCTTAAGGAAAGTAACATGTACGTTCATGATTTTCCCTATATTGTCCCTCAGGCATCTGCTCTTAGCCACTATCACAGCCAGGATATTGGACTAGACGGTCATTGATCTGATCCTGTACAGCCACTCATGTGTTTTTGCTTCCTTTAATCTAGAAGAACATCTAACATTTTTCTTTACGAGACAGTATATCATCAACACACAAGAATTAGATCAGCAATTTTGATTGATAACTTAGTTTACTTTCCAAATGGGTAAGTGTATCATCAGAAACATCAGTAATTTGTCCTTTCTGTACTATGTCCTGATTACAAAGAGCATAAAAGGAAACAGTTTCAGCAGCAAATGAAAACAGATCAAAGTAACAGATGCCCTACTAAGGTCATTACTTTTAAAAGACAAAAATATTTTGATCATCATTGTAAATTGGGTCTTCAAAAGAAAAAGGTACCATAGCTACCATGTGATAAAAAGCCATGTCATAGTTGCCATTGATTTTTCTAAGCTCTTTACTGTTCTTCACATCAGAACCTTACCTACCTCTTTAGAAAGCACAATATTTATACAGTTAAAAGCAATAAAGAAAAATTACAGTAGAAAGTAAAAATGTCAATGTACTTAGCATATCTAATGATACTTTCAAAGTGCACACAGTATACAGCACCCAAAGATACTAAAGTTCTAAAGAAACAATAATGGATTCTACTCTTTTATTATCAGTGAATGAGAAAACGTTGAATTGCTTCCAGGCTTCAGTTACACAATCTTTCAAAGAAGCTGTAGGCAGAAATAACAAGGTAAAAATGTTGTTCCAGGATGTTGTTCATATGTAGTCCCAGATACAGGTAAAAAATGGAGGCCCAAATCCACTATCCCACAGCTGTTTGATGTCAATACTGAGAAATAAGTATGCTATCTTCTTCTACAGAGTATTTTGTTTGCATGTTATTTCATCTGAAAAAGTGCAGGGCAGCTGCAGCTTCAGAGTGCCTTTAAAGCTCTTTGGAGACAAGGCAAATTTGGAAGTTACCAAAATGAAATCAACAGAACTGGCATTAAAGACAGTAATATCTAGCTTTTAAAATATTGACTTTCATAATTATTTTCAAGTTATATTGATTACATTGATCAAGCTCCTTCTCATTTCCATGCCTCTGATTTCTTTCCCACTGGTGTTAACATGTCAACAAATAAAAGCTAAGTTTCTGAAGTTCAATTTAAAGTTTGAATCAACTGGCCTATATCTTTTCCATATAACATAATAAATAATTAGTTGAATTACAGTCTAATAAAAGCTCTTATAAAATAAGCAAGCAATAAGACATTGGAATTTCCATGGAAAAGAGAGGTCATCTATGGGGTACATGAGGACCAAGAGTTCATGTATCTGTAAGTAATGCAGTATCATTTGCCCCTAAAACAGTTAAATACAGTTAGTGTCAGATCTGCTCCCCCACCTTCCCAGTTCTGTGAATTTGTAGCACAGATTTGTGCTGTATGGAATTACATTTCCTATCAAGGACATTTCTCAAAGCCCCAGTTCCTTGGCAGTTGTGTTTTCACAAAAATATCAGTGTGGTCTTTCTCCACAATCAACTTTTTCAAAAAGTTCTAAAGCAAACTTTAGTTTAGCAACACTATAGGGATCATGCAGTTAAATCCTAAAATATTTTTATAGTTTGCATATTTTACACCAGGCATGTTCAAAAAACAAAGCAGCCTTCTAATTTTTACTAACAATTAATATAACTTCTAAATGTATTTGCAATATGACTCACAGAATTCAGTCCTATTCAACTTGAATAACCTATGCATGTAATTTTGTTGCAGTTTTTCTCTATAGAAAATAATTATTTTTTTAAAGATTAATTATACTGATAATGCATACCTGCAACTGGATCCTGGGAAGCCATCTAATAATGATACTTTTTTATTTTTTAATACAGGAGTATCTTGTTTTGTCAAGTTAATTCTATCAATGTAAAACTAACAGGCAATTGAAGAAATACAGAGTATAGCAATTACTGTGTGTTTATTATAAAAAGAAAATCTTTATTACAAATATCTGGTACTTGTAATTACAGATAATTCTAATACAAGCAAACTTTGGGGGGGTTTTGTTCAAAAGAAACAACGTGTTTAAGCACATGAAACTTTCTCTACACTACAAATTTTAAGGGGATATTATTGACCTGCGTTGCAGTATGTCACTTCTAGCAAAACTGAAGTCAGACAGGAGTAATAATTCTACAATCCTGGTTAACTAAATGATCAACTTAATGTTATTTCTCTTTAAAACCCATCAATGTTTGCAAACTATTTTACTTTATCTTTGTAAGATAAGGATACAAAGAGAAGCATCAAAAAAACTCTCAAGAAAGATTTAAAAAGATAGCAGGTCAAAGTCTCATGATGGGAAAGTTTGGTCAGACTATCATGCCCGTAACTGTCACAAAAATTCAGTCTTCAATCCATACAGCTCCCTGAGCAGTTCTTTTTCCATTACAAGACACAGATATGAAAATACACAGCTACATCACACACCGTATTTTAAGACAAATGGCACAACAACTGGATAAGTGTTTCTCACAAGTACATACAACCCTCCTACACAAGATGAAATTAAAAACTCACCATCACTGAGATCTTGCAGAAGATTTTCTTGGCATGAGAAGTCCAGCTTCACCTTAATGTTTACAGTAAATGTTGCAATCTTTCCAGGTTTTAGAGGAAACTGGGAGAGGGTATCTTCTAGCTTCCAACTCAAGAAGTCCCCATACAGCTTCTCTGTATTAAAATAAGGAAAAATTTCATGGACATAAACCACTGTCTTAAGGAAGTTTAGGCTTATAACAGTTGCACAGAGTATTAACTGATCTGTCGTTTTCTGTTTATATTCTAAAATACTCAGAATTAAGGCATTAAAAATGAATGTAACACTAGAAAAATATTAGAGAGGTTACTGACGTTGACCTGGAAGCATGTTGATCACAGAGCTCAATACATGACTGTAAGTGAAGAACAACACTGTCAGAAGAAAAATACTGCACAATAGGCAGCATTAAATACACAATCTGAATACTTGAGAACTCAACCTAAAGGGGATCTAAAAGTTGAAATAGTTTTGAACCATACAGACTTCAACTCAGAAAATGGTATATGAATGCAAAAAACATTTCATCAAAATATTACATCAAAATAAATCAGCTGCAATTTTGAAACACAATGGAGAAAGCTAGGAAGACGACTGGCTTTCATTTTTTTTTTTATATATAATAAAGTCCTTTCTCAAACTGAGAAACATAAAGTACATAAGACCCAATATTCAGGATGTTGCCAGACAGGATTAGTTCATGTTAACAAATACTTGTCTGAGAAATTATTTATCATTGGTCTATATGAGATACGGCATCTGTAATTATTAGCTCCTCTGCCCTAAGCCTAAAGTGCTAGAAGGTAATACAAGGAAAAAAAAAAAACAATATTTACTGTTCATCAATACACTGAAATACTTTATCCAGTTATTCATTCTCCTCATTACTCCAGTAACATCAAAAGATCCATCTTGAAATAAAGAGGAGCAGAGGGTTAAGTCTACTTCAGGAAGAAGTGTGAGTTAGTTATCTGTTATTTCAATCTCTAAAGTGTGCCAAAACCAGAAGTCATGGACATTTAAGTACCTTCAGCAGGAGTGATCTAAAAAGTGATATTCTATGAACTTTATGCAAGAGCAAATATTTTTTCAGAATGACAGTAGAGGTTGTTACGTACTAGAATTGTACAGTAACACAGTGACTTCTTCCTGAATTAATCTTACTTCAGATACTAAATAGACACAAGAAATATCTTCCAATATCTGATTTATTTTAAGCACTTCATGAATGATCCCAGGGTGGGGGGCAGAGGTAGAGAGCAAAAAAAATCTCCCAGTGCTTCACTTCTAATCCATTGTGCAGGATGGAGTTAATTTTCTTTATAGCAGCCTACATGGTGCTATGCTTTGGGTTTGTGGCTAAAACAGTGTTGAGAACACACCAGTTTTTAGGCTATTGCTGTGCAGCACTTGCACAGCATCAAGGCTTTCTCTTGTCCCACAGTAAATAGGCCAGCAGTGGGCAAGAAACCAGAAGGCAACACAACCAGGACAACTGAGCCAGACTGACCAAAGGGATATTCCATGCCATAAAATGTCATCTTGTTTTGGTTTTTTCTTCCTCTTTCCTTTGCTTACTAAACTATCTTTACCTATAAGTTTTCTCACTTTTGTCCCTCCAATTCTCTTCCCCACCTGCTAGGGGAGAAGATGGAGGGATCAAGCAGGTACCTGGGTGGGAGCTTTGGTTCTAGCCAGGGTCAGCCCACCACATCCATAAATTCATTAATATTTGCAAGACCATACAATGCTAAACATTACAGAAACGTCTATTAATACTTAAAATAAACATGGTGGTTTGACTAGGAGAATCCTAAAAATATATTTATTAATTTATTGGAGCAATGCACACTATCTCCAAAGTGCACTGAAGAATTCTTCTAAAGGCTCGTTTAAACACCATTCGAGCACGGCTTTGCATAGCATGGCTGAAAGTCACACAGTTCATCTCTACTTCATACCAGGCTACTGTATCTATGAGCAAGTTAATGTACTGGCATTTCAGAGCCTCTCCAAGACCATCACCCAAGATCTACAGGTGAGAAAATGTGGTGGGAAAGACTGCCTCAACAACTACAATCTAAAACTAAGGATCTTTCAAAAAAAGTAATTAGAATTCCAGTCCAAACTTTGTTGATTTGCACAGAAACAACTGCATCTAGGGAAGGAAAAAAAAAAAAAAAGAGTATTTTTCCATTAACTTCTACCTAAACTATAACTGCTTTGCCTGAGATACAGTTTTCTCACAGACTACCGATTGTTGTCTTGTGTCTTTCCACGTCAAATCAGTATTATAGATTTCTTTACAAGAACAGAGATGAGGTAAAAATAAAAAATCCTCCTAATAATTGTTTCCTTAAAGTCACCTCCACCCCATCTAATGATATAGCTGTAACCATATCACTGTTCTGATTTTCTTCTATTTTCAAGAAAATAAGTAGCTTAGCAAGTACAGCAATCTCTATTCCCTTTTCCTGACAAGTAAAAACATAATATGCTAAAGGGATGTTTTCCTTCAGTGTAAGCAGTGACATATCCCAAGCACTTGAGCATATCTTCAGTTTAATGATCAAATTGTTTCCAAAACATATTTTCATTAAGTAGGAGATTTATTTGAAGATATTATAAGTGAAAAGACTTTCCAAGTGAGAATAGCCCTTGCAGATACTCTCTGATTTGACACCTGTAATTACAAGACAAGATCTAAATTCTCAAGCTAAAAGTTAAGCTGTAGAGAAGAATCTAGTTTATATTTATCTGACATAGGTTTACGGTTTTGTAATGTTTTCTTCACCTTGTTCAGTAATCATTATTAAAGTGAATTATACTATGGCAGGAGGCTTCAAAAACTTTCAGTTCACTGGAAAAGTTTTCTTTCTGGCATGCCCACATTTAGTCATTTCTAGAGCCCAAAATCTGTGTTTAGCAAACAACTAAAGTTACAAGCAAGTGTTAGTCAAGAGTTTAAATTAGTAACTTGTTTTATCATTTTACTGCATAATAAACCACTAAAACCATAATAAATATCATGTAACAGCTTACCCACAATCTAACTTTGGGTTACCCTAACCCAGACTAACTCTTAACAGATTTTAAGGTCTCCAAAAAAAAAAAAAAAAAAATCCACACTGGCATTTTACATAGAGACACTCAATAGAAAACCAAGTCTTTTTAGATCACAAGAAACTCGGTTCCTCAATTCTTGTCAATCTTAAATTCCCAGGTAAATCTGACATTTTGCTATCGTTAAAGTAAGCACATCTATAAAATTCTTTACTGAAATAATTTAACTGTATGTTTGGTTATTTAACTTTACATGGCTATTAAAACCATTATAAGAAGCCATAATCTGTACCTTCCCACCACCACAAATTCATGTTACTGTATAGAACAGTATGTATTAGAACTGCTACCATTTTTCTCAAAATAATTTGCTATTAAGACAGCCAGTGAACAAACAAAACCATAAAATGATGCATTTAAGAATAACTTCACTTAAATAGGAACAAATTCAAGGTAGACTAGGAATGCGAGTTTAGTATTTGGTATATTTGAACATTAATTTCTCAATTGAATAGATTGCAAACACGTAGATTGATGGGCTACAAAGATGGTTTTTTTTTTTTTCTCTTCATAAAATGCTTTATAGAACAACAGTGTCGACAAAGACATTTCTTTCAATAACAAATTTTAAGGCTATCAGCATTAAATTGTAAATTACATCCATCACTTGATCAGATTAATTTCCAGAGAGTTTATCTTGACTAGATTTCAGAATCATTTAGGGATCTAGTAATGTCAAAGACAAGGAACTCAAAAGGACCTCATGAAATTGAGTAGACAAAAAAATGGACTTCAATATACGTAAAGGTAAAATAATACAACTAGGAGGAAAAAAAAAAAAAAAAACACAAGCTATGCCTGGTATGTTGAACTTGGAACTGACAATTACAACTCCACAAAGAAACCCTGGAGTCACCACTGATTCGTGGAATCACCATAGAATCATCTGCTTAGTGAGCAGCAACAGAAAACAAAACAAAACACATAAAACCAAACAAACAAATGAAAAAAATGGGTCATTATTAGGAAGGATACTGAGGGCAAGTCAAAGGGTGGGGCATTTTGCCGCTGTATAAAACCTTGGTGTGCTCACATCCTAAATGCTGTTTGCAGATTTGATCTCTGTACTGCAAGGAGGACGTACTAGAGCTAGAGGCAGTCCAGAGAAGGGTAATTAAAATGATGAAGGGGTGGAGCAGCTGGACCTTTAAGTTCAAACAGCTAAGCAGGGGAAGATGACTGCAGATTACAAAAATTACCAAGATGGCACATAAAGCAAATGCAGAACCGCTGCTCACCCAATTCCCTGCTATGAGAAATGGGAACACTTGATAAAACCAGTAGGAGATCGGATTAAAACAGATACAGCCCTTCTCTACCCATCTGGTAATAAAATTCTGGAATCTGGCGCTACAGGAGGCTGCAGAGGCAAGCAGTACCGTCAGCTTCAGAATGGGATAGTCAAATTCATGGGCATGTCCACAAAGGGCAACTTAAAAAGGTGCATGTATGTACAGCAACTACAGATGCTGAGCAAGCACAACAGAAACACCAGAACTGTGGCAAGACTTTCATGCTTTCCTCAAACAGCATCCCCTCATGTCCTCTGACCACTTAGCTAGATGGACCATCAGCCCTAGTAGGACATCTCTTAAATTCTTATGTCTTTGTCTTTCTGCAGGAGAATGGGACAGGATGGGACTGAGTCCTCTGTTAACCATAGCATTATGATGTACAGATAGCCTCGAAATTGCAAACTAAACTTAAATCAGAGGAACTGCATATATGTGAAATAATGTTCTGAGCACAGTTGTGGATTCCTGACACAGATTTTAAAAGAAAAAAAAAAAAAAAAAAAACAAAAAAAAAACAGCAACAACAAAACAAAACCCAAAACCACAGGAGGTTAAAAAGATGCAGTTCAGTCTGGAGGTCCAGTAAGATGCTAGCAACACTACAGTTTACTTAAAACACTTGGAAAACTGGAAGAAATAATTTAAAGGTAAGGACAAAAAGAAACGAAGTAGCAAAAAACTTCACAGACTACAGCTGAAAGGTGAAACCTGAGTAGAACGTAAGCAAAACAACTGCTGCTTCTCAAGCTGTGCGGCTGAAAGGAAATATAAATGCAAGAGCAGTTTCCAACCAGCACAGAAGGATGAGACCAGAGTACTCCACAACTCTGAATTCAACGTGCACAAAGGTACACCAAATGCAAGTATGATCAGACACCTGAAGGCAGAAATCTGATGTGTTTCAAGGTAACAAAGCTCTTCAGACTTCTGTGGTAATCTGCACTTCTGATTCTTGACACCTCACCAGCTGAAGCATATATTCCTAGCAGAACACACAGGACCTCAAAATAACTATCAGTTCTAAATGCATAGGCCTTGGAATTCATACATCTTAACTTCTCCAAGTGCATGAAATTCTAGTAAAAATGAAGGTGGCGTATTTAGCACTGCAGAGTATCTGCCACCTTTTTTTAAAATGAGGAACTGTGGGGTATACACACTGGAATTACAAGGTTAAAAGCACTAATAGTTCATCAGCTCATAGACAGTATACCATTATTGTTATTAATTTTCCTTTGAGATTGGGGAAAAACAGTCTCTTTGAGGAGACAATCCAAAATATTTTGAATTCAGACCCTGTAGATAGAAACGAACTTGCAGGACATTATGTTCTTTACAATATAAATGCATCTAGCAGAGTTTCCTCTAGGCAATTAGCAAGTATCTGTAAAAGGAGGAAAAAAAATGCTCTAAAATCATGAACCATTTGACCTTTTTCCTACGAGTGGAGAATAGAGTTAGTAAGAATCACACAAAATCATGATCGCTGTCAACTAGTGTGGGCAGAGAGAAAGAGCCTTGAGCTGATGAAACCCGCATAGTAAAATCACAGCAGCTAGACTGGGGCTGGCTTACCAACACTCCTTGTTGCCCTCCCTCAACAAGGACATTTGGACTAACTGAAGAAAAGCTGCCTGCATATATAACTCTCTATGGAACAAGACCCAACTCCAATTTGAAAGATTTTACAGTTTTGTTTGGCAAAAAAAGGTAAATAGATCCATTTCAGGATATTCACAGTTCTTAAAATGGTTTACCTGGACCTCAGAGTAGATTTTTCATTTGTGGTCTGGCACAGCGAAACAGCTGAGACCACAAGCAGTGTGTTCAAAGACCACAGGAAGAATACAGTTAGACAGGTGAATTTATTTCTGTGTAAATTCCAGAGGTCAATCACTTCTAAGGAAGGACTGGGAGGTTTTGCTTCATCATCCAGGTTCATTCAGTGTGTGCTGCTGGTGCTTACTTCTAGACCCTAATAACCTGTGAGGCTGGTAAGAATGCCTGGCACGCTATTCTCAGTGCTTCAAGTTTGAAAACATCAGTATTACATTTGCCCCAGGGTGGATCAAATAGCTGGGTTACCAAAGCTTTTAGAGCGCACCCCTTAACTAAGACATAACAAGCCTCTGACAAGAGCTGACTGGAGACAAGGGATGGAAAGGCATCCCACTTTGCATGTCATCATTCTAAAAAAGATATTAGACCATCTGACCTGGTGAGGGACAATATGAGGTGACAAAGAGGTGACCTTGACAGTATACATGTGATTTCCAACCTACGGATACCACAGCCTGGTAGACAGTGGTGCAATGAGACATTAAAAAACATGACAGACATGTTTATTGTGGCAGCATGACAAGTCCCTTTTGCTGATTTGCCTCAGGATCTGTTCCGTAACACATGGCTGCTAAAGGACTCGAAAACTCTGTGATGTCCTTTATGAACTGCACAGAGTGAGCTGTAATTTCTGTTCATTTATCTGAGGGCCAGAGTGGAAAAGCTAAAGAGCTGCACCTGAAAGAAGCGGAAGAGAGGAAGTGAAGGAAGGCAAATTTGAAAATCTGATCTCCAGAGATTCTCATTAACAAGACACCATTAAAAACAATGCCAGAGAAGTGGGCTTCTTCAAGAAAAGTGACTGACTATAGCTAAGATAACAAAGGAGGAAAGTCAGGTCACTGCACTGCAACAGCTAATCCCATCCCATAATTTCAAACAAAAAACAGAATGACGTTTGCCACTTACAGCATTCATCTTTGTGCTAAAAGTTGTGGCCCCAGAAACAGAAGGTAAGGAAATGGAAGTCAGACAGGCAGGCATGCATCAGCTGCAGAAGATTTATGAGCAACTGCCAAGACTAAAAGAACCAAATCAAATCAGGTGAAACAAAGGATGATTGAAAGCTCTTCATATTCAGCTGAAATTGGACAACTTCTCTTGGGCTCCCAAGTTGACAGGCAAGCTGTGGTCACAGCAGATGAAGATGCCTAACAGATTTCAAGAGACCTTGAGCAGTTTAAAGCACAGGCACATTTCAGCTGAGGGGTAATAAAGAACATCAAGAGACAACTTCTTAATGCACTACAAATAGTCCATAAGCATATGCTCTCAAACTGATATATAATACCAAGTTAAAAGTTTGTGTTGCTATTAGAGATGGTTTAATGTCATATCCACATTATTTCCATGCATGACCAAATTCAACTGCTGACATCACAAATCTTTAGCTCCCTGTTGATCACCAGAGTCCCATGTCACATGTCACACTGTACCGCGAGTCCATCCTTATGCATTTTTATCAATTTATGATAATAACTAAAATGGACGCAAGTCCATTAAAAAAGGCAAAGGTCCATCCTTTGCAAGACCTACATGCAATCCCATTTGAAATAACATAATTATTATATGCTGAATGTGGACAATTAGTTCTTTTGCCATAGATAGCGTTTTTCAGTGCTTTACATCATACCCACAGCACACAGTCATGTAAAAAGTCATGCTATAAGTGTGTATTTTCCTCCAATAACATGGTTCATCTCAAGCATAGAGTTCCAAACACAGGGGTGCATTACTGTGAGACAATGTAAGAAACTGAAGAGTCGCTTGACAGGACTCTGGATAACCTAATCTAAATTTTGCTTTCAAAATAAGTTTGTTTAAAATGATTTTCAGAGGTCTCTGCCCACACACTTCTACAATTCTATGATTTTGATGGTGTGGTTCTCACACTCTCAGAACAAATACCATTCGGTGCCTCTCAAAACTCATTCTCATTTCTCTTTTTCAGAAATGGCAAATTAAGTGTTGCATTTTTTTTTTAGTATGCATATTTATAACTTAATCATTTTCCTTTTTCTGATAAAATTATTATCATGTTTAATAACATCTAAGAGACCGTCAAACACACAAAGAGGCTTCATTGCAAACATTTTCTATAGAGAAAAAAAATGAAGAATGAAATGAAATTAAAGTTTTACTGAACTTATAGCTGAGTGTATCAACTCTTCCCCTTTATCCCCCACTGTTTTTAAAAAAAGTTGTAACTGAGAAATGACAGTTTTAAAATTGACAAAAATCTCTTTTTCAAAATTCTGAACCAATTAACTGTGTAATGGTATGTCCTAAGAATCTGATTAACATCTGGTTCTGAGGCCCATATATTCCACCATTTAATACATTCCATTACATAAACTTCACCATTTAATAGGCATGCTGTATTTGGCTTTTCCATTACACACATACAGCACCTAGCACAGTAGGAGCACATTGGAATTACTGAAATAAGACCAGTAAGTCATCATACTTTTCAGCTTCTAAAATTATTTTTGGTAACAAGTCTCAGACAGAAAATCTATTCTTAGATGATTGGCAACTCCTATTCTCTCAGGCTGCAGAGAAGAGGATACTCTGTTAATAAAAAAAAAAAAAAAGCAGGATCTTGAATACTGAAATGAACAAAAATCACCAGGTATCACACTGCATTTTAATACTTCAGCACTGACAGAATAAAGCCTGTAATAAAGTAAGGTATTTCCATTGTGAGAGAAGATTATCTTGCTTGTCATCTGCAGTTCTTCTGTTAATATAATTTTCATAATGATGCCTCAGAGGACAAACCAAATGTGATAAAACACGTCACAAAACAAAAGCAAGATTCACCTATCAGACTTCTTCTTAATATTAATATGTACAGAGTATTTTAAAAGAAGCAAGTGGAAGCAGGATATATACTGTATTTCTTCCATACCTTCTATTATTCTTTTAACACACATTAGCTTTTTCTATTTATTGCCTTGTTTTTTAAACTCTTTTCTCTCATTTTTGCTTATTGATCTTGAAAAGTGAGATAGAACTGGGCTTATTTACTTCCACTCTCCCAAGTAGGAGTACATTGCTGCTAATGGTAATTTATTTAATTAACTACTCAGTGTATTTAGACATAAGGAGAAAATAATTTAGACCCAAGATTCTTGCTTTTTAGTTATTGCCTCAAGAGGTTTTTTTCCAAGTAAGATTATAAATGAAATCTAGATTTCAAAAAAGCAGGTGGCCCTCTGACACACAGATGGTTCTACAGTTTCTTTAATTTTCTTTCTCTACATTCTCTTTCATTTCTATATGCCTACAATAGAATCAAACTGAATAATTCCAGTTCTGTAACAGGGATTATGATATTTATTCTGAACTGACCTAAAAGAAATATAATACAACTAGTCCCCCTTTTATCAAGGAAAAACTGATCATTATTATTTCTAAATATAAATCAGCGTACCCACCCTTAGTGTTGACTGTTTTTGCTGTGACCTCTAGTTTCTCCAGTGGTTCTGTTCCAATATTTTCTAATTTAATGATAAGCTGTTGATTCTCTCCATTGTAAAGCTGGACAGACACATTAGTGGAGATTTCATCCCCTGAAGAAGGCTGAAGCGTATGAGCAGACCTACAAAACATGACACACAGACAAACAAAATATTGTGATAAAAATGTTAAAAGCCTGTCCAAGTTACTATATTCTATTAACTATTCTTTGAATATTCAGAAACTACTGCTCTGAAATCTAGAAGATATTAAATATCATTTTCCGTTCTAATTTTAGCCAGGGTCATTTTTTATAGCCATTGAGGACAAATGTTACTATTTTATGCATAAGACAAGTCAGATTTCAAACACTATAAAATATGTATTCCTTATTGCAAAAACTTGTTAAAAAGTACTGCAAAAATTGTAAGAAAGGGAAAAGAATAAAAAAGCAAAAGCAGGTCATTAAAATGAGCAAACTTAAAAGTGGTATCTGATCTACCAAGTGTTTGAACACTAGAGTTGAATAACAGTGAGTATTAAGAGCTGAATGTAATTAAAAAAAAAAATGAGGACAATAAAAAGTTGAGTGCTACACAGGAGAAACGAGGATGAGAGTCCTCTGCAAGATCCTGAACTCCATGCTGTGCTCTGATAATCACGTAAAAACTACAGACACAAGAATAAAGTAAACCAGTAGAAGAAACCTCCAAAGAGATGAAACATTTGTCCTCGCAAGCGAGGATACATTATCTTATATTGGTAGGCATTCCCAAGCTCCACCATCATATAATATATGCAGAATGAAGACAAAAACACCTTTAATAACAGATAAGCAGCACTAATTGTTTTACGCAGCTGTTCACCCAGAAAATGTTTTCTTAAAAAATCATAAACAGTATCTGAAATATGAGGTAAGATACACTTAGTAGAGCAATATATTGTAAACATATTGTAGAGATGAAACAAAAATTATTCTACAAGTTATATGTGCTAGAGAAAATGCATGGGTATCTAAAGCTTCAGAAACATAAGAATTTATTTAAATCACTATCAAGCATTTCCTTTTAAAATAACAAATGCGTCAAACCAGTCAATTATTGAAATAGCAGATACCCACAGTGCTATGACAACACATCATGGATAAAGGAGAATTGAGCAGTAACCTTGACCTTTTCTAGAAAGAACTATTACGGGAGTTGAGAGAATGCCGTTTTAGTGGACAGAAGAGGGCATAAACCTCATGGGAGTGGATCCTGGAAAAAATTCACTGTGTGAAAGGTGGAATAATGAATAAAAACAAACTCTTTAGAACATGAATGAGGGAAGGAGGATTGCAGAACAAGTCAGATGGGCATAGGTTCAATTTCTGACTGTATTTTTCATGGTAATGCAAAGTGGTCAGAAGGGATCAAGGATACAAGTGCAAAAGCTACTGAGGTGAATGACCAATAAATCTGCTGGTGAACCCAAGTTCAGTAACTTCCTTTGGCAGGTATTTCTGCTATCCTTCCTCTTTATCCTATCCTTGCTTAGCACAAGACAGGCAGCCTCCACAAACAAGAGCAGATTTTAGTCTTTCAATGCATCTATGGCAACAAGTATTTAAAATACATATTTTTTTATAAATTAAAATTTACTGTCATGCATCATTATCATTGCAGCACTCTGAAGTTTGGGCATTTGGAATGACAGGAAAGAAATAATTTCTTCTCTCCCCTCATATTTAGACAAAAGTAGCACAGAATTACACACTAGCAAATCAAACAAATGGTACTCTCAATTATTGTATCAGTGTACATCTGAAACCCGAACCCAAGCTAATTCATATTACACATACTCTTCTGTAACACAGCTTCTTAAATTAAAAGCCATCTCAGTTCTTGTTTAAGTACTCTAGCCATCAGCTTTGTTCTGAACTTGCAGGACCTTAGGACATGGGGATATTGGTAGAGGAAAAATTAGCTATGAGCTGTCAGCGTGCACTCACAGCCCAGAAAGCCAACCGTGCCCTGGGCTGCATCAAGAGCAGTGTGGCCAGCAGGTCGAGGGAGGGGATTCTCCCCCTCTACTCCATTCTCGTGAGACCTGACCTGCAGCTCCGGGGTCCCCAGCACAAGAAAGACCAATGGACCTGTTGGAGTGGGTCCAGAGGAGGCCACAAAAATAATCAGGGGGCTGGAGCACTTCTCCTATGAAGACAGGCTGAGAGAATTGGGGTTGTTCTGCCTGGAGAAGAGAAGGCTCCGGGAGACCTTACCGTGGCCTTTCAGTATGGGGGCTTATAAGAATGATGGAGAAAGACTTTTTACCAAGGCCTGTAGTGACAGGACAAAGGGCAACAGTTTTAAACTGAAGTAGGGTACATTTGAACTGGAAATGAGGAAGAAATTCTTCCCTGTGCGGGGGGTGAGGCGCTGGCCCAGGGTGCCCAGAGCAGCTGTGGCTGCCCCCTCCCTGGAAGGGTTCAAGGCCAGGTTGGACGGGGCTGATATTCTTCCATATGAGAAGTCTTCCCCAATCTTGTTTATAAATGTCATTTTTTTCCCCGCAATTTTCTTATTTTATAGGCTTTTCCATTAGGATTGTTTTACTCAGTAATGTAATATTTTTATATGACACATCCATTTATGCACATATCTATATAAATACATATATTGATGAAAATAAACACTAACAAAGTCATTCTCAACCCTCAGCAAGCTTCATCAGTAAGTTTGCAAACAGCACCAAGTTTGTCAGGGTGTCGATCTGCTGAGGGTAGGAAGGCTCTACAGAGGGATCTGGACAGGCTGGATCGATGGGACGAGGCCAATTGTATGAGACTGAACAAGGCGAACTGCCAGGTCCTGCTCTTGGGTCACAGCAACCCCACACAACGCTGCAGGCTTGGGGAAGGGGAGCTGGAAAGCTGCCTGGAAGAAAAGGTCTGGTATAATATGGTATAAGATTATCTCAAATAATTCAAAAATAGATAAATTTGGTGAAAACTTAAGATATACCAGCTCAGCTCCAGTAGAAGGAGCTATAAAAGCTAACATGATGATGGGTGTCAAAGGAAATGTAAATGTAAAGCACATCACCAAGATGCAAGGAGAGACACTGAATTCAGATTTTATCCTGCTGTCTGTAAATTAAGATTGTTCGTTCTTTCAGTTCTTCACCATGTCTTTTAAAAGCACATCATGCTCTGGAGAACCCAAAGGATAAAACAGAGTTGACAAGAGTAACATGAGGCAATTTGCTGGTATCATAGAGGCTGGGAGAAGGAGTAAGTGATGGGAAACAGGGACCTCTCTGTCATACTGCAAAGTAGCCAGAAGGGCATCTGAATTCCCAGGGTGTTACAGGAACTGAGACTGAGTATGAAACTAATGCATCTAAAGAAACAAAGAGTAAATTTAACACTACTGAAAAAGTAAAAGCACATCATTATACAAAGAAAATCTTGTTAATGTTCCACATTATCAACTGAACATATATCCAAAAAGAGTAGATATAATGCTCATTTAAGAATATTTGCAATTCCCTCTGTATTTCAAACTCATCATGTTCTTTAATATATTCATAACTTTGGCTAACCAGCATTAATTTTGATTACAGCTAAACTATACAGACTCCGTATCTAGCAAAATTTCTATAAGGAATTTACTAACATGTAACTTAATTGCAGCACTTTATTATTTTGCTGTCTTCATCGGGATGTTACTTTTATATCTTTGTAATACAATGCCATCAACACAGCCCATTCCACATTAAAAAAGTGGAATTCAGTATGGACAAATCAGAACCAAACTGGTTCCTTTGCTTAACTAAGTAAACCACACAGAAGAACACAAGGAAAAAAAAAAAAATATATATATATATACACCCATATGTATCTCTTTATGTCATACAATACTGATGATCATCCTGCTGATCATAAATGGAGCTGAGATCTTCCAATCAACAGAACAATCCCTGTGGTATTTGAGCTATCAAGGCAGTAAATAACAAAAGGCCGTTTCCTGGTCCATAACTAAAAGGAATACTACAAAAAAAAAGGAAAACTGAAACTCCATACTTTTACAACTATCTGCAAAACAGTAGATGGATGGCATGACTCTGAGATGTAGTGATCAGCATGCAGCTTAGTAGGTGAATGCTCTTGAAACCTGCGGAGTTCCAAAAATTGAATTGAATCAGTGTCTTACCAACTCTCTCTAAAATCATGGAATTAGTCAGCCACATTCTTCATGAAAAAGAAGCTCAAAAAAAGCTCCACAAAAACCCCACGCTGCTACTGTGTCCTTTTTGTGGAGTGAATGAAGAAGTTCTTTTAGTTGATTCTTCCTGTACCTTTTAAACATATTGTTTCTGTAGTATGGTATTCAGTTTGGGCCCCTCCTGAGCAATGGAAATCCTGATATATTGGAGCAAGTCCAGAAGAGTGTTATCAGAATGATTAGGAGGCTACAGTACATGATATATGAGGGCAGGTTCAAACATCTGGGTTTGTTAAGGTCGAAAAATGAAGAGGGGGTGGTTTTTGCCCTTCTGAGTGTGGTCAGACATCAGAACTGATGGGGCACAGAGATGATGGAAATACCACCCATGGAGATAATTAAAATTTAACTAGACCAAACCCTGAGCAACCTGGTCTAACATTGAAGTCGTATCACTTGTCAAAGATGGCCCTGCTCTGAACAAGTTCCTGGTCCAGATGACCTCCAGAGGTGCTCTTTCCAACCTACACTATTCCATGGATTACAGCTTTACTTCACGATTTTATGAATGTTTAGCCTTTAAAAGATTCAGTCTTTCAAAAGTATGACTTTAAAAATGAATTGAATAACCATTACCGTCCCTCAGTTAATTACATCACAAAATATTTTCTATGAAATGCCAAAGTTTCAAGCAGTAAAATAAAAAATTTAGATTTATATTCTAAAGTAAATTGCACAGATATAGTTAATGTCTTATTTTACTAAAGCACTGATTGTATAACACAGATGAAGGAGTTTTTAGTCAGCATGGGACTAATGCTTAAATATGATCAAATAAAACCATCATTTAATTCCGTTTCTCACCTTGGAAGGGAAGTACTGATCTGCAGCCTTGGCAAAGCTGGAATGACTTCAACAGTACAGCCATTGGTCTTTACTCCTGGAAGATTGTCCAGAAGGCAATCACTGAAGACTCCAAACACTGAAGTATGGTAACCTGATTTTTAGAAGAAAACACCAGTTTGCTGTGAATTTCTCTGGTTTCTGATAGGTATAAATGTACTAAGCTTACTAGTCAGATCTTGTCAATATTTCTGCTACCAAAACACCATCATCTTTACAGCAGAATCTTCTCAGGACACAAAATATGCAAAATGTTTTTAAACCCTCTGAATAACAATTTGTATAACTACATGGTAACATACAAACAACACACATGTATGCCTTTGTATCTGTGGCGTGTAAAATAAAAAAAAAATAAAAAGAGTCTTTGATTTCTATCATGCATTGTGGTAAGTTCTGCGGAATCCTTTAAAAGATCAACATCACAAGTCATAGTATAGAGACCACCATTTTATACTACATCACCTGATCTACTGATGCACATAAAACTTGTTACCCTTCAACATATGTTAACAGTTCACTATTCCCGCCTCCCCTCTCCAAAAAAAATTATAGGAAGGAGTCTCAACTGTATCCAGAAGCTAAGGAAAAAAGAACCTAAAGGGACTTAATTAGGAAAAAAAAAAAAAGTATATATGCATACAGGCATACACACACAGACACCTAACATAAAGGACCACAGCTTATCCTCTAAAAGTTCAATTTAGTAGTAAAGTACCTCCACACCATTTCCTTACCAGGAAATATATACAAGCTATATCTGAAGGAAAACATGATACATTGACACACAAATAGCCACCAAGTACAGAAATCAACTCCTCTACTTGCAATACATTTTTAGTATGTGAAACTAAAAACAGACAACTACAGCACAAATGTTCTGAATGCTTTGATGGTATTCTGTATTTACTGAAATAGTTTCTGGAGGGAAAAAAAAAAAATCAAATGAAGAATCATTTTATGAGCAGACAGAAAAGCACTTAACAAAAACTTGGTGAGAACAGTTTCTTCAAGTTCCAAGCCATCTTCTTTTGGGGTTCTTTTCCATAACTCTGTATTCCAGGAACACATACCTAAAATTGTGTGTTGGTAAAATGATTCAGTCCTACTGTGTGTTGAATCTATCATCTTCACATATATCTCCTTCTCTAGGAGACTGATCTGCTTGCCTTCTACAAAAGCTCTTTAATTCTCTTTATTTACTACAACACAATTTTATTTAGGCTTATTAAAGAAATGGTATCTCGACTGCAACAGACTACACACATTGACTAAACTGTTTCTACAGAAGCAATCTGCAAAAATTTCTGTAATCTTATATGAAGACAATTAATTAAGAAAAATGAACTGCAAGATTATCTTCTGCATCCTCATGAAAAAGTTCAAGTAATCCTCCCCAGAAGTTTTAAAGACAAGTTTGAGTTCATTATCCTTTTCCTCTTATACATGAGATACCATAAATATGTGTTAATTACTGCTGTTGCAACCAAGTGATTTGTCAGGCCATATTTGTAGTGAAATTTAGTATAAAAAACAGATTTCTTTTTTTGTTTGTTTTTAGTTTTACTTACTGAGGAGAATTCAGAGTGGCAAATATATATGTATGGCATGCAAACTTATGTAATGCACAGAGATGTAGAACACATGGCTGTTTTGCTAGGAAAAGAATGACTAAAGAAATCCCTTACCATTGACTGTGATCTGTCCAGTAGTTTGAGGAACACCAACGAGAGTTACTGGATAGAGACCAGATTCTGCAGGTAGAGAAAGAGCCGCAGGAAGAGATTCAAATTCCACTCCTGTTGTTAAGAGACCCTGAAAAAGTCATATTACACAGATAAATCCATTTATGATGTACACTTACATTTTTATGATATATACTTATATTTTAATCCCTTGCATTACATCACCCAAACTTTTACGGTTTATTCCAATTTCCTTATAGCGGTTACTTTGGTTTTTAAGTTCCAGGGACTGAAGCATGCATCTAGAATTATGGCAAGAATTGTATTCAACAGTGAAACGTGTTTCAGGATCTGAGGTGGGAACAATGTATGAAAAAACTAATAAAAATTTATACCCAAGCACAGTAAAAAGAATGAGTGATATAATCTGCATGGTGGTGGTTTGTACCTATATTTAATTGTACCTCTGACCTGATTTATATATTTGCTTATATTTTGGACAGTGGAAATAAAACATCAAGAGCATCTCTTGCTTAGCTTTGATTAAAGTTTCTGTCCAGAAGATATTTATCTATGGGGAGAAAAAAAATCTGGTATTTACAGATAATAGAGTAAGTCTAGCTTTACTGTCCAATTTAAGCATTTCAGTGAGCTGGAATAAGGCATTCATTTTGCCAAATTGATCCTCTGTCAAGCCCAGATGCCTGCAGTTAGACTGTATGATTTACTTAGTGTCAGACAATTCTTTTGGCATCCTAAATTTAAAATTTGGGACAAAATAAGAAATTAAGCAAAAAAAAAAAATAATTGTTTAACAAACTTTTAAGCACAGCATTACTTATTACTGTCTTTAGTAGACTGGGGTTTTTTTAAACTCAGTTAATGAATTTAAGATGATTGAACAAAGAATGTACTGTTACAATTAAGAAATTTAATGTTTTAAAGCACACATCTAAGTTACCAGCTGCTTTTCTTTACACACAGATTTTTATTTTTCAATAAAGATGCCATCCAAATATCTCCAATCAATTAATACAACTGGATTAAAGCTCAACTCCATGAGGATGATTCAGAGCAACTCAAAACTCTATGAAAGAGGTACATACTATTTTTGTAAAGACAGATGAAAAAGCTCATGGTTTGAGCCTCAGAAAACCACAAAGAGATTGAAGACTGAGGAAGGAGTTTAAGAAGCAGCAACTTTATCTGAACAGTGCCAGAATACCAGCATTGTTTCCCTTTGAAACCATCTATGACTGCCTAGTTTTTAATTCAATTCGGCTTTTAATGGTGCACCTCTAATGCTCATGTCAGCTGTAAAAGGCAGACTACTCCTCTTATGTTTCTAATTCTCAATTAGAAATTAGGAAAATTGATACTCGTATAAAAAGTACTTAAAGAAACACAAATGGCACCACTGGAATTACCCAACCAATGACTGAAACTTGACCTGTCATGTACATTAAATCCTTAATGGCCTGATTTGCATTGGGACTAACCACCAGCAAGTCTTCTTCAAGCAATTTCTAGATATTAACCAAAATCAACCCACTAAATTAAAACTCATTATCAGAATTTCTTCCCTCCTCAGAAGGCAGTGTGCCTTATGGAAAATTAACAGCTATCTTTTATGCACATGCTACATAACAACTAAATTAATGTTTTACAGTGCAGATTTTTAACAGTGAAGTCCTAAACACACCAGAAGCTTAAGAAAGCAAACTGAACAGGTTTGTCAGGTTCTTGGTTATTCTTCTACTAAAGATCTGAAGTCATCAAGATTGTAATATACCCAAAAGCTATAAAATCCTTTGTTCTAGCAATTACATCTTTGTAGACTTGACACTGTTGAGACAACACCTTATTCAACCACAGCTACTCTGGCTTTGCAGAAAGATGGGTTGGAGAACTCTATATTGCACAAAATTCAATTTCATCACTTTACTTGAGTTGTAAGAAAATACTGTGTCAAACCCTCATTCCTACTGAATCTTAGTTTACCTGCAGTTTCACATGGAGACTTCAGCTGTCAGAAACAATCCTCAAAAACATAAGTAAAACTTAATTGTGTCTTCCTGTTCACCACACAGTATATCAGAGCACTGATGCTTTTTGATTCCCACTTCATAAACGTCAACCTGGTCACTACTTTTCAAATAGGTACCTTTACGTAGCTGGGAGCATAAGCAGGCTTGCTTTGCACTCTTGATGAAATATTCCTTGCAATATTTCAGAATAAGGAGATCAAAATAATTATTGCAATAACTAGCCAATACAGACTAATTTTAAATATGGAACATAACTGATTCCATGTAACTGAACACAAAACCTTCTACAGTGGGATTCATCCCACAGAAATTAGGTGAACATTCACACTTTAATACTCACTTAGCCTCAATCTTCATCGTAACCATTCTGCTTTTCCTTTCGCTGAAGTAAAACTTAGAACATAAACAGAAGGTGACCGCATGCACACTCTGAAACTCACTTTTGAAACAGGTACAGAAGGTTTTGTAAGGTCATTTCAGTCCAGAAAGCACTGAACTATCATTTGGACAAATATTAAAATATATATGAATTATTCAGGATTCACCTCAACTAAGTACTTTCGTCTGAGGCCTTAAAGTAGTAAGAAATCAGTAATAAAAAAAACCCTCCAGTGTCATGTTTAGGATCAGCTGTAGCAAATGTAAATAAACAGAACTGACAGTGACCCCTAAACATAATCTAACTCATCTCCCTACACTGAAGCAGAGCCAGCTCCACATTAATCATTCCCAGCATGTTTATCTAGAGAGTTTTGGAATTTCCCTCAGTGGTAGTCTCTAAGAGGGGATGAGGTAACTTAATGCAGTGGTTAAACTGGAAAGCCTTTCCAGTTCAAACTTTCTCCTGACAACTACACTGAACCTAAGTTTCAACAACTAACACACACCACTACTTTTCCATTCCTAACCACTCCCCTAATTAGCCAGTATATCAAATGCCTATAAAAAAAAATATACAAAACATTAAGAAATTACACCACTGTTGCAAAATCATAGTCAGGTCACTTTCCTTAAATATGGAAAGCTCCTCACTAAGACATGGTCATAATTAGCCCAGTTTTCCTTGGGGCAATGGGAAGATGGAAGCAATGAGTAACTAAAGTTTTCTCCCATCTTCTTACTCCTCTACTTCATATTTTTAACGAATCTGGATGTTAGGACACACATTTATACATTCATTTCACTCCTTGCAGTGTAATCCGTCTTGTACTTAATGTGAATTAGTCCCCCATCCCAGCCATTAGGCATCCACCACTATCAAGCTGGATTGAAGGGGTGAATAGAAAGACATTTCCCTGAAAGCCTTTTAGAGTTCTGTAAAGGAAAAAATAACCTCAAGGTGGACCATAAATGAGCATAGCCTCAAGAAATGCCTCTAAAGTAGCCATGCATGCATATACAGGCTGCCACACAACCCCAAAGTTGCCAGTCAGACCTCATCACCCGGCTAGAGTTTTGATCTATGACACCTATGAGCTCCCTTGTTGTAGGGTACTGAGGCTTGGAACAGACTGGGGACAAGGAGCCCTGCAGAAACTAAAGATCACAACCATGAAGGGAAAAAAAAAAAAAAAAAAAAAAAAAAAAGGAAATTAATTAACAGAAATTCACAAGCCCTGGTCCTCACAGGGGACTTCAACCACCCTGGTATCTGTTGGAGGGACAACACAGCAGGGCAGAAACAATCCAGGAGGTTCCAGGAATGTACTGGTAACATCCTCCTCCAACTGATAGAAGAGCCAACGAGGAGAGGTGCTATGCTGGACCTTGTTCTCACTAACAAGTAGGACCTGGTGAGGAACATGAAGCACAAGGGAATCCTTGGCTGCAGTGACAATGAAATGATGGAGTTCAAGACCCTTAGGGCAGCAAGGGGGACACACAGCAAGCTCTCAAGCCTGGACTTCACAAGAGAAGACTTTGGTCTCTTTGGGGATCTGCTTGGCAGATTACCATGGGATAAAGTCCTGGAGGGAAGAGGGGCCCAAGAAGGCTGGTTAATAAAGGATCACCTCCTCCAAGCTCGGGAGACCAACAAAGAAGAAGTCAGGCAAAACCACCAGGAGGCCTTTATGGATGAACAAGGAGCTCCTGGACAAGCTCAAACACAAAAATGAAGCCTATAGAGGGTGGAAGCAAGGACAGATAACCTGGAAGGAATACAGAGAAACTGTCAGCAACCAGGGATACGGTTAGGAAGGCCAAAGCCCTGGTAGAATTAAATCTGGCCAGGGATGTCAAGGGCAACAAGAAAAGCTTCTATAGGTATATCAAAGATAAAAGGAATACAAGGGACAATGTGGGTCCTCTCTGGAAGGAAATGGGAGACCTGGTTACCTGGGATATGGAGAGAGATGAGGTACTCAATGACTTTTTTGCCTCAGTCTTCACCGGCAAGGGCTCCAGCCACATTGCCCAAGTCGCAGAAGGCAAAGGCAAGGACTGGAAGAATGAGGAACCACTCACTGTAGGAAAAGATCAGGTTCAAGCTCATCTAAGGAATCTGAAGGTGCACAAGTCCATGGGTCCTGATGAGATGCATCTGTGGGTCCGAGGGAACTGGCAGATGAAGTGGCTGAGCCACTATCCATCATCTTTGAGAAGTCATGGCAGCCTGGTGAAGTTCCCGATGACTGGAAAAGGGAATCCCCCCCCCCTTTTTGAAAGGGAAAAAAGAAGATTCAGGGAACAGGCTAGTCAATCTCACCTCTGTGCCCAGAAAGATCGTGGAGTGGATTCTTCTGGAAATTATGCTAGAGCACATGGAAAATAAGGAGGTGGTTGATAAATCTAGTGGCCTTCTACAACAGGGTTATGGCATTGGTGGATAAGGGAAGAGTATTGATGTCATCAACCCAGATTTGTGCAAAGCATTTGACAGTGTCCCACATGACATTCTTGTCTCTAAACTGGAAACAGATGGACTTGACAGATGGGCCATTCGGTAGATAAGGAATTAGCTGGATGGTCGTAATCAAAGAAGTGTGGTCAAAGGAATCAATGTCTAAATGGAGACCTGTGACGAGTGGCATTCCTCAGGGGCTGGTATTGAGACCGGTGCTGTTTGACATCTTTGTCAGCAACATGGACACCAGGATCAAGTGCACTCTCAGCAAATTTGCCAACGACACTAAGCTGTGTGGTGCAGTCAATACGCTGGAGGGAAGGGATGTTATCCAGAGGGTCCTTGACAGGTGGGCCAGTGCTAACATCATGAAGTGCAACAAGGCCAAGTGCAAGGTCCTGCACATGGATCAAGGCAATCCCAGGCACAAATACAGGCTGGGAGACGAGCGGGTTGAGAGAATCCCTAATGAGAAGGACTTGGGGGTATTAGTGGATGGAAAACTGACTGTGAGCCAGCAACGTGTGCTCACAGCCCAGAAAGCCAACCATGTCCTGGGCTGCATTAAGAGAAGTGTGGCCAGCAGGTCGAGGGAGGGGATTATCCCCCTTTACTCCACTCTCATGAGACCCACCTGCAGTACTGCATTCATCTCAGGGGCCCCCAACATAAGAAGGACATAGACCTGTTTGCACAGGTCCAGAGCAGGGCCACAGAGATGATCAGGGGGCTGGAACACCTCCCTTATGAAGACAGGCTGACAGAGTTGGGGTTGTTCAGCCTAGAGAAGAGAAGGCTCCTGGGAGACCTTATAGCGGCCTTCTGGTACTTAAAGGGGGCTACAGGAAAGATGGGGAGGGACTTTATCAGGAAGTATAGTGACAGGACAAGGGGTAATTGCTTTCAACTTAAAGAGAGTAGATTTAGATTAAGATAAGGAATAAATTCTTCACTGTGAGGGTGGTGAGACACTGGCACAGGGTGCCCAGAGAAGCTGTGGCTGCCCCCTCCCTGGAAGGGTTCAAGGCCAGGTTGGACGGGGCTGGGAGCCCCCTGGGCTGGGGGAAGGGGGCCCTGCCCGGGGCAGGGGGGTTGGAACTAGATGATCTCTAAGGCCCCTTCCAACCCCAACAATTCTATGATTCTGTAACAGTAGAAAACAAAACAAAGAAAGCTGTATACAGTATTCATTGTTCCCTAACCCCTGAAATTCTATCAAAATGACAACCTTGGATCATGCTGATCACAAACACAGCATTTTGATCACAGATAACTGCTAAAGCAAGTAAGTTCTCAGCACAATGTATTTTTTTTATAATGCATTAAAATGGATTCTCAGTCTATTCTTTAACAACAAAAGCCATGAAAACAAAGAGCTTTTCTAGAGAACAAATGCAATGCAAATTCCAAACCACCTGCACTAAGCACATACTATGCCTGGACTAGAAATTAAAGAATCTCAAGTGTATTATCACACAAAGAAGAATACAGCATTCATTTGTCTCGTGAAGAAAGTTTTACTACTCAGTAAAACTTTCAAGTTTTTAAAAGTAAAGGTATTAAGAAAGTATAAAACTCGTCGAAATGGAGAAGAACGCAAAATAAACCTCAGTTAGGCTTCAGAGTTCCAGACACAAACTGAAATCAACATACTTACCTTTAAAACTTAACCCACACAAATAAGTTTTAAAAGACAGTGACATGCCCAGAATGTCTGAAAGACATTTTCAATATCGCTAGTTGCTGGATAGCACAATTCAGCAATATCTGCCCAACATTGCCCTCTGGTGCCTAAAATTTTTTTAGATTAACAGTGAAAATCAAATCAAGGCTGAAATACTGTCATATCCCTAACCTAAACATTTTAGACACATACACAAAAAGGAAATAAGTGCTAGATTTTTTTTTCCCCTCCAGCCTTATACCTTATTTTAAATAATAATATTTAATAATAATTTAGTAACTATTGCTCTTTCTAACCTTATAGAAAATTTTTACCCATATACAAGGTTTTCTCCAGGGAATATATGAATCACACAAAAAAACCCACAATTTTACATTTGCTTGTATTCTTATAAAACAATTTAAATTGTCTTAAGAGTGAATATATGCATGCTATTACCACAGCATGTCTTTCAATCACTTCAAACCGCGATTTATTTTTAGAGAAACAAAACAACTTGTATGTAAATGGTAGCATTTGGGGAAGCTGTTAAAACAACATGAGTATGTAACTGTTTTTTTCAGGCTTCACTTACCAACCTTGAAATGCAATCATTCTTTTTTTAAAGTAACGCTGCCTTCAAGTTAGTTTTCAGGCTGAACATATTTTATACAATGCTGTCAAATACTTCACACAAAAACTGTCAAATATTAGAAATAGTAGGGAAGCTTCACTTTAAATAAGTTTTTTTTAGGCATACGTTGAAAACATCAAACATGACCATTTTTATCCCTCCCCCCAGCTTTTTTGTGTACATTCTTGCCCAATATAGCTTCAATTACATGTAGTTTATCAGTAAGTAAAAATTCTCTCAAGATGGCAGAAACAGTACAAAGATGTGAACTCCCTAAAGAACAGTCCATGGAAACAATTTAAACAAGCGTAAGCTAAATTATGGGACTGATTATACATAAAGATTTATCAACATTTTAGATGGTATTTTTAAACATCAACATAGAGCTCTTGTCTAATAATATAGCTTTGAAGATTACAAAAAAAAGAAAAAGTAACAGCCATTCTTACAGCATCATTAATCAAAATACAACACTTAAATTGTCTTCAAATAAATACACACTCCGAACAGAAGGAGAATTACAGAACAAAGACTTTCTTCTTGAATAACAACTTAACACTATAAATTAAATTATCCCTTTGTTTGGGGGTAGTATTTTTTAGTTACTTGATATTAATTTATTAAATAAGGTTTACACTGTTCTGTATATAATGCAGCCTTCTTAGAACCATGGCTATATTTTCTGCAATAACTACAGAAAAAATTCTCTCACTCAATAAATAACACTGCCTCAAAAGTTCTCAACTTTTTTTTTTTTTTTTTCCTTTAATATGAAACTTGAGAAACAAAGAGGAAAACATAGTTAAAATCTTAAGGGACTTAACACACTTTGCAGCGCCTGTTCACATGCATTTTATTTTAATAGATCTCACTAGACTGTACCATGATTTACTGCTTTAAACATTTGTCCCAAGATACAAAATACCAGAGATTTCCTAGAATTTCTGGGATTTTTTTTTGAAGGCCTGAAATCTGAAGGTCATTTTTTTCCTGGATAGAAAAAAAGTCTTAGTAACTGCAAAACGGATAGAGGCTATCATTCACATACCTGAACAAGTCTATACAGAAATCAATATTCCTGGGAGAAAAAGTGTGTATGTACACTTATTTACAGCTGAACTTATCCTGTTAACTTGGGCTCCACCACCAAGATAGCAAAAATATTCTGTCTAATCCACTGCAGTCAAAGCTAGTCAGGCTCATTTTTGTCTCTCAATCTGTTAATTTAAGGTACCCGTTAAGTTTTATTGAAGCACTTCCTTTGATCACCCTTATGACCTCTCCTACTTCGCTTTATTGACTAAAATGCACGGGTTTTGGACCTAATCACTTCTATATTCCATGATTAAATGTTTTCATTCATCATTTTACAAACTCTATTGCACCTTTCAATGGATCAGCTTTCTAACTACACAGACAAAAACACAAAACAGACAGAGGGGTAATACAGAAATGGGACACGCATGAAGAATAGGTATCTATTTAAATAGAGTCCCAAATCATGAATATGCATGACAGGGAATAACAACAAAGATGGGCAAAGAGCTTTGAGAACAATAAAATAAAACAACAAAAAAATCAACTTTTCAGACAGTACAGGGCTTATCATCTGAGCAACACTGATCAAAGTCTTGTGTCCATAGTCCCATATCGAGTCTAAAAATTTGATTTCTTTTATTTAAGCATACCTCAATTAAACTAAATGTACTTAGCATTAATACATCAAATAATGAAAAAAACCTAGAGAAGCCTTTCAATGGGGAATCCTTCTCCTTAACAACTTGTGCTCAATACTAAGTTGTATACTGTCACAAATATCAGCCATAAAAAACAGGAAGACACATTAGGAAAAGTACCATAATAAAAGTTTGCATTGATGCTTCCAGCGTTCATTTAACATGAAATGAGTAGGCTAAGAGAACAACCAAATCATAAATTGTAAGATGAGGGAAAGAGGAAAATTAGAAAAAAGGAGTAAGACTACAGATTTCGGGACAGTTACACGTTGATGAATGGTGAACCACAGAAAGGGTAAAAAACAAAGGAAATGAAGCAATGAAGAACTCCAAGAAGTCTCTGGAAAAAAGCTTTAATGTGTGGTTATACTCCAAAGGTAAGGTACCAAGTCGACAGAAGGAAAAAAGTTGTGGGACAAACAAGCTGAAACTGCCACTAAATGACAGCAAAGGATATGGTTGCTATGAAAATGATTCTATGAGACTAAATCTGAAAGACTGTGATACATGATAAGAAATCAGACAACAAAAGGGCATGGAAACTGCAGGTATGAGTACATGTTAATGAGAAAACATTTTGAAATATTAAACAATGTTTTGAATTATTAAAATAAAATCAAAATAGTTTATTCTTGTGAGAAAGCAGTGACTGTTCTCACATTCTAGAAAGCTCACAAAGGAAACTGGAAAATCAGAACAATTTAGGCAGGGAGAAAATGATAGAGGTCCTCTTGCCCAGCACCCTGCTCAAAACAGGGCCAACTTTGACAGTAGTTTAGATTTTTCACTGTCTTATACACTCAAGTTTTGAAGATTTCTAAAGATGAAGATGCTACGTTCTCTCTGGGCAACCAGTTCCAGTGTACGATCACCCGCATGACTAGAAAAAGGGAATTTTTCACTAGGAAAGTTTTCCATTGCTGCAGTGTGTTCACTGACTCTCACCCTTACACTGGGCACCCCTGGGAAGAGTCTGGCTCCACTTTCATGGTACTTTCCAGAGAAAAGCAAAGGGAATTACCTCAGTATTCTTCTCTTCTACAAACTGAACAGATGCCACTCTTTGAACCTGTCCTCATCTGTGGTATGCTCCACCCTGCCAATCATCTTGGTAATACTGCTGGACTGATACCAGTATGTCAATATTTCTATTGTACAGGGAGCTCAGAACTGGCCTTAGTTCTAAAGACATTGTCTCTCAAACACCAAATCGAGGGGAATAATTACTTTCCTCAACTTGCTGGCTACAGTCTTGATACAACAGACAAATCAAGCAAAATCAACTAATTTCTACCAATAAGATGACATTAGTGCACAGCAGAATTTCTCAAAGCACTCTATTTATGGAGCACTGACTAAAGAATTACATTAATCACTTCAATTATTTGTAGCTAGTTTGCATGCCTGCTTCCTCTTCTGTTTACCAATGAAACTGAAATTCAGTATTAATTCAAAAGACAGAACTTTATCACTCTAAAAGTAAAAAGAAGAATTCATGCTACTACAATTAATTTGCTTAGGGAACGGATGGAGTGCACATCTATGCAAACAACTATTTTGAGTTCTTAAGTGTATGTAAGCACTCATAAGAAATTTCCTCATTAAGAAATTAAGAAATTATCCAAACCCAGTTTTTTAAATATGCAATCACATCATTACTTACACAATATAAATTAGACTATAAATCAAAATGTTCTTAAATAAATTAATTCTTATAGAGAGTCTTCTCTGATGTACAGCTTTACAATTACTTTATCTACTCATTCCTAACAATTTGGAATACTTCTTGAGGGTTAGAGAAAATGCTGCTGAAAAAAACAGGGGTAGCTTCCAAGAATTTCACTATGCTATACACACAATCTTTGGGTATGTTCATAGAAAAACCCTTTCTCTTATGTGACGTATAATCAGTAATTTAGATCAAATTGTTTGACTAGCCACTGCAGTAGACTTACTAATTAAAAAAAAAAAAAAAAAATTATACGCTGATTCACTTAGCCCAACAGAACAGTGGACTCCAAGAGAAGGGATTAATTTTTTAAAGCATTATTAAAAGTAAAAAATATTTAACTGAAAGAAAAACACTGCTTAGGACAAAGTGGAGATTAAGTTGGTTTGGTAGTTAGAGGACTTTTAACCTTTAAATGGGTAACAATCAAAAAAAAAAATCCTGTTAGTTGGCATAAAGAGGGGGAGATAAAAACCAATTTACTTTGTTTCAGGATACACTGCAAGCAGCTGACTGAAGTAGTAGTGGTCTTGGTCTTGATCCGAATAACCTTAGCTGCTTCTCTGGTATTTTAGCCTTTTTTCATCCCTTCTGATCATTTTACCTTACGGTGTTTTCAAATAACATGTGTCATTGGGAACAGCAGATGCATGAGCTGAAGCTTCCATTAAAAAACAAAGCTTCTCTGAACTATTTTAATTCCTCAGATTTTTAAAAGCGTGGTCAAAATGTGAATTTGAAAAGCTAAGATGAATGCAGATTTATAAATTGCAGTAGCAAGTATACACTAATTATTAGGTTTCAGAATATAATTATTACTTGAAAACCAGTATATGTAAATTATGTAGCAAGAGTTCTAGTCAATGCAGAAAGGTACAGAATTGATTTACGGGTCAGTAACATTACAGCATTTAAACACTCTAAGTGGCAGAGATTTTCATTTCAATACTTCATCAACCACAAATATGAGAAAATTGACAGTACTACACTGTTAAACTGAGGTTATACCAGTTTAAATGATGTTTGAAACAATTTGATTTATAGAAAACCATATTTGAAAGTCCAAACGAGATTTTTTTCAGAAAACTAATATAGAGGGGATATTTAGAAAGATACATACCATGTTTTCTACTCGGAGCTCAAAAGGCATAGGGTTGTACACCATCAACTGAACTTCACATACATCTCCCTGGACCCACTGGAAGTCTACATGAAATGATTATAGAATTAATGCAGGAATTACCTAATCATCATGTTATAAAAAAGTTGTAGCAGCTGAGATCTCAGCTATATTATCTTTATGTTTTAATTTAATATCTCTGTATAATCTTCATAGATTCCTATTCAAGTGCCTTGTGGGACATAAGCTATAAATCTCAGTAAAAGCAATGGGTTAAAAGGACTGGAAGCATTCATAAATACAGTAATTTTGCTCCAAATACTCAACATTACCCTGGCAAAATCAACTTGAGCATTAATTCAAAACAGTACTTAAGCACATCCTTAATATTACACACTTAAAGACTTAGATATTTGGAGTTAGGTACAGAACACACATCCCCTTGGCTATTTAAGACTCGGACAAAAAGCAACCAGATAAGGAAAGAACAAAACAGGAAGAAGGAAATTAAAAATAATGGAAACAAGTCTTCATATAGACACAGCTGATGATACAGAGTAAATTGAAGATGATTCTAAATTAAGAAGGAAACAACAGCTCACTTCAGTTTCATACTACTACTTTTTTTGAAAATCAGTAAGTACCTTGGGAGATGCTGTGGGAGGGGAAGATGACACTAGGATTTTTTTGAGGTTCACAAAATGGGGACTTCAGCAATAACACAGTAACTTGGAAAATATTTCAGTAACTTGGAAAATATTAAGGAAATACAATAAAAGATCAGGTCAGGTAGCAAGATGTACTTCCAGTTTATATCTCACTACAAGAGACAGAGGCTCAGCTTTAAAGACACTATTGCCCTGCCAAGTTTAAATTATTTTTTTTTTAATTTAAGGAGGCAAGAAATTTATGGAAGTGAGGTCAGCAGCAGAGGCGCAAGTTCTGAGGAACTGTTCAATGCAGAAAGATTATTTTACATCAGCACTTCATAATCTTTCCAGCCCACAAGATCCTATCTACCTTCCAAATTTCCCACATGTAATGACACGCACCTGACCTTCAGACTTAAAACTGAATGTGACAAGAATCTCTATACAAGCTGAGGACCCGCAGTCCGAATAACCAAAGGTGGTTTAACTGTATCTGTTGAATCAATCATGACTTTAAGCTAATCTAAACTGGAACCGGATTCACTTTTACTAGTTTACTCAGTAACTTTTACATACATTACTAACACTTTTTTACTAGGATATCAGAAAGTCCCTGGTAAAAAACACAGGATTATTAACATAAAGACGGTAATTCACAGTTGAAACCATCTGTACTCTAATGGTACATTCACAATCATTTTCTATCTGATTACATTTTACAAGCAATATTAGAGAGCTCAAGGGAGATGCACTTAATGGCAATGTTTACCTCCAATTAATGCTAGTGGAAAATAAAAGCATACATTCAGGGATAGTAACAGGTTCTGTTACTATGAAACGTGAAAAGCAAACCTGTTGATTAAAACAAAGCATTTGAAAGCGCAACGGTGTGAGATACTCTGTAAATTTATTTTTATTTAACTGCTTATTAGTGTCCACAGTGTCTTACGCATCCTGCAGTCCCCAGAAGGATCAATTACTCCTCTGAGAAGCCACTGTCCAGAGCTTCAAAGGGACCTAAGGACTGAAGCCCCGTGGTGATTATCTCGATAAATGCAGAAACTGGTGGTAACCAAAGTAGGCGCTTCAGGACTTCCAATTAATTTCTCCATTACAAGAACTACCACAAGACCAGAATGTCTTCTCTTGAAATGCTTTCAATACAACCGTGTAAAAAGTGACCCTGAAAAAGTCAGTGACCAGACAAACAGGTTGGAAACTCTTGATTTCATCCAAGTATTAGACTAAACAAATGCAAACCACTGACTTGCCTGATGCTTTATATATCTGTCTTTCCTTCCAAAAAGAAAGGATTCTGGGCTCTTTTCTTCATTTTTACAGGTATGATCCCTCCCTCCCTCCCTCAGTGTAGAAACCTCCCTGAGCTACCTCCTTACAACAGCCCTGAAACCGCAGGAAGCCGACGCCGGTAGCGCGAGCAACGGCACCTGCCGCCTGCTGAGAGGAGCGGGAGGCTTGCGAGGTGCCGGCGGGGTGTCCGAGGCAGTTTCGGGGCCCGCCAGACCCTCGGGCTGTGGGTGGGGAGCGACCGGCTGGCGAGGCGGCAGGTCTGCCCGGAGGAGAGCGGCGGGCGAGAGCTGGCGGGGCCGGCTGGCCCCACGGCCGGGTCAGAGCGCGGGGAGCCGCGTGTGAGGGGAGAACTAAAATGATCAGAAGATAGGTATTTGTGGAATACAATTACTAAGATCCTCTTAAGCCGTTTTAACCATTGTGCTGCAGACGGGACCACACAAACGCTAATCTTTTGAGGACTAGTTAGAATAACTGTAGGATAAGGAACTCATCAGTAATCTTCCTTGAGACGGTTCGGCCTTGCAGTAGCGGGTGCAAAGAAACACAAAGCTAAGGAGGCTGCAGACTGTCAACAAAACCAGACCAGGCCAGCCTTGAAGGACAAGATCCACGTGACCACGGGACTGAGTTTGTGCAGAAGTAAGGGTCAACTGGAGGACATAGACTACGAGCCTTCATGTAAAGACCCTCAGCGACCATCTGGAGACTCCAACAGACATGCGCAAGAGACATTAAGGTGTTCTAATGGGCTCCTGGAAAAGCTATGTATATGATAAAAACCGTAGTGAATATGTATGATTAAGGTAGTGTAAATGTTACTTGATTTTGTCTTTACACGCACACGTTAGGAGGAGCTATCTCCTAATGTGTGTCCGGCGCTGTAAGAAAGAATGCTGGCTTTACAAAACTCCAAATTTGAGTCTTGGACAGTGAATTCATTTCTGCCTTCCGGTGAGGGGAGCGGCGCCAGCGGCTGGGCGGGAAGGGCTGCTCTCTCTGCTGCTGCGCGCTCTGCCTGTCCTCCGGCGCAGCCCGCTGCCCCGACGGCCACCCCAGCTGGCTGGTGCTGTGCAAGCCGACGCAGCAGCGCGGGGGCTCCGGGGAATTAGAAGGCCGATTAGGCCGTGCTGTGAGGTTGGCAGAAGCACGGTGGTCGAGACCGGGCAAGGGCTGTGCCCGGCAGCAGGCGGGAATCGGCTGCCTTGCCCGGAAAGCCTGGGATGAGTGGGGGCAGCCGGCCGGCCGGAGCTCGCTATCAGGGCAGCGGCGGGACAGGGGCAGGGCTGCGGAGGCTGCACCCCCGCCTCCTGGGCGGAGGAGGGTGCACGCTCCCCCTGGGCACGGTGTGCTCTGGTGGGTCACTCAGGCAGCGGGTGGAGGAGCTGCAGGAGGAAGTTGGCAGGTTATGCTGTATTAGGGAGGCTGATCAAGAAATAGAGTTTTGTCTGAGACTTAGCAAGAAGAAATGCTAGGGCCCCGTGGCACCGACCTCCAGAGAATACCGGACAAAGAGCTTCGACTGGCAAACCGACATCACCTTGGAGCAGGAGGTGCCATGGTCTCTTATGCCCCACAGGAACGGGGTATCACTTTGATCCTCGTCCTTTTATGTACCTGTCAGCAACAGACAGGAGGCCTTGGCTGCGGACAAAACCCATGAGCAAATTCACAGGGAGAAGCCGCACCAGCATCACACAGTAAAAGCTGCCAAAGGACACGGCGAGTGCTGGGAATGTGTGACTGCTGAGATGCACCGAGGCACCTACCTGCTGGCCTGGTCTGCTGTGAAAGGAGGTTTGCTGCTTGCCAGGAGCCAAGACCTGGGGTGTCACAAAGAGGTGACTGCCACAGCTGGTTAAACGTACAGGCTACTGTTGCCTGCTGCTTTTCCATGTGGGCACCAATGACATGGTAAAGCAAAACCTGCGCAAGATCAAGCAGGACTTCAGAGCCTCGGAGGCGCAAGTAAAGGGTACAGGGGCCCTTTTCTTCTCTGTCTTGCCAGTCAGAGGTAGGGGTGCAGGCAGAAGTCAATGCATTTTGCAGATCAATACCTGGCTTTGTGGCTGGTGTTGTCACTAGGGCTTTGGTTTCTGTGATCATGGGAAGTCCTTCAACGAATACAGCCTATTGGGGAGAGATAGGATCCACCTACCGAGAAGAGGCAGGAGAATCTTCACCAGCATATTGGCTGACTTGCCAATCTTACTTTATAATAACGAACTTGGGGTGGTAGTGTCCAAAGCTGTGACAAAGTGCAAAGTCCTGCACCTGTGATGACATAACCAAAGAGATCAGGACGAGATAGGATTTCTGTGTGGCTGGGAAGTAACTTTGATCAACGGGACCTGGGTGTTGTGGCAGACAAGCTGAAGAGGAGTCAGCCATGTGCTGCTGCAGCAACACAGGCAGATTGGATCCTGGGCTGCATCCGCAGGGACGTTGCTAGCAGAGACAGAGATGTGACCACCCCACGCCACTCAGCCCTTTCCTGGTCGCACAGGGAGTACTGTGTCCAGTTCTGGTGCCCACAGCTCAAGGAAGGCACAGACTGTAAAGGATCCAAAGGAGTGCCACAAAGACAATGAAAGGCTGGAGAACCTGCCTGATGAGGAAGGTAAGGCTTAAGAAGCTGGGTCTTTTTCTCCCTGGATAAGAGAATGCTCGGGGGGGATGTCATCACAGTATTCCAGTACTTAAAGGGCAGCTACAAAGTGCACATAGGCTCTATTTTCACAAGGGGCCACATGGAGAAGGCAGGAGGCAATGGGTACAAGTTGCACCAGGAAAGGTTTCATCTCATGATAAGAAAGAAAGTTATTACAGCAAGAAAAATCATTCATTGGAACAACCTCCCCAGGGACATGGTAGAGTCCACATCATTGGAGCTTTTCAAGATGCAATTGGACAGTATGCTAGATGATATTATCTAGGCTGTCTTCCCCATGAAATGTTGGACCATAAGATCTTTCAAGGTCCCTTCCAATCTGGGCTGTTCTGTGATTCTATTATTTATTTGCAGGGCAGGGTGGGGGAAGATAAATAGATACATAGTCTTGTCGTTCCTGCATGAAAATGTGACTAGTCCTACCACCACCAAAAAGACACTCCCACTTCTAGAGATTTCACTAGGTGCCTCTGCTTTCCTTTCCAGAAGGTCTAGCTACTCCATGTAAAAGACACCAGAGCAAGGCTACAGGATTGCTTCTCTGGGGGAAATGATTTTAAAAGGAAAGGTAAAATCAGGTTATATGGTCCTAGCTAAAGAGCCGTATTTATATCATCTAGTATAGGTATGACATTAGTTGCTAGATTTACTAATGGAACTATATTATACATTCTTGCTGCTTTGAACTATCACCACTTTAAAATAAAAAAATACTTTATGTCAAAAATCAGTAGGTTTGATTCTTATAACTACCATACAATTAAAGCAATTTAACCAGAATATAATTATTCCATTTATTGTTTCCAGTCAAAAAGTCTTATCAAGCTGAAAGCTGAAAACATTTCCTCGAGACTTTCTAAAGGGTTTTGTTTCCCTTTGGTTTGTCAGCAGTACTTGATTTCCTTTGCTATAACAATAATTTAAGCAAAATATAGCTTACATATTTCCATGTAAGAAAAACACAGTTCATTTGTTATTGTCATTCTTTTTAATTAAATACATGCCATTAGAGTATTCTCATTAGTTTCAAAGTTTATTAAATTTCTCAGCTTCTTTCAAAGGAATTATCTGATTTTATTTTGTATACTCTTTTGTTTGTGAAACTTTAAATGAAACATTAGAGGCTTTTAAAAGTGAAGTACTGTGTACGTACTTCAAAAGACAAATGCTTTACAGGATCACAAGCAGTTCAGACATCTCTTTAGGCTAAATAAAAACCTAAACAGAGAAACTGCCCTGTATAATATAAAACTGCTATGGTACACACAGCAAATCCTAACTTGAACTGTTTCAAAAAAATGCAAGTTCCTTTTGTATCCATCAAGGAACAAGATTATTGCAGAATACAACTATTTGAGAAGGTTAGCAATAAGGTTTTATTTAAATGAAAAAAAAAAAAAAAACAACATGACAAGGTATATCCAAGAGATTAAATGCTGAAATTGTAATTGTGATATATTTTTCAACAAATTATTGAGAGAAATAATATAAACTATTTTCCAAATAAATATTTCTTTAATGCAAAAGCACCTTAAGATGTTCCCACACATCTTAAATTTTTAAAATTTCTTATCCTTTTTTAAATTTCTTATACTTTATCTTTTGAAATCAAAGTAGTACTGCAGCAAAGTAGCACTAAGACATGTCCATCCAAACTGCCAGATAATAATCCATACCTCTGCATATTCCCTAATTCCTCATGTTCCTACTATTTATTGAAAAACCACATCATCGTAAAACAAATTAGAAAATGTGCATGTTCTTCCCAAGGTGAGAGCTATCATCTTAATTATAATCAGGGGTCCACAGCACAGGCAGGTCAAATCTAACATCTAACCTAGAAGACTGTGTGGAATAAGCATGAAGCTTTCTCCAAGTACTGGCTCTGTGGGCCAGGCACAGTCCAGATGAAGAAGCTAAGTGGTTGCTACACTGATGGAGAAAATTAATTTTAAAAGTAGGTGAAAGAAGACTGTCAGAAGGGTAAAAAAGGAGAGAGACTGTCCTGGGTTCGAGTGAGTGGTGGGGTTTTTGGTAGCAAGGGATGGGGTTACAGCAGTGGCCCCCTGTGAGAAGCTTCTTGAAGCTCCCCCGGCTCCAAGTCAGCCCCACCTCTGCACCAAGGCTGAGCCAATCAGTTGCACCTCTGTGATAATGTATTTAAGAAGGGATATGGTGAGGAGGAGTTGGACTTCTGAGGAGGAATTGTGGCAGTTGCATGAACACCAAGGTCAGTGGAGTAACAGAGGAAGAAAGGACGGGGGAGGTTTGCCGGAGCAGAGACCCCCCCCTGGATCCTGTGTTGAGACAGCAGGGTGGAACCCCTGCCACCCACGGAAGTCTGTGGTGGAATAGACACCGATTTATGGCCTGTGGGGGCCCCATATGGGCAATTAAGATGACTGTGCTCAAAGCCAGCCGGGACCCTCTGGGAAGAAGTAGCCCCCCGCTGCTGTAATTCAGCGCTGGGAGGATTGCAGCATGTGGGGGTGTCCCACACTGGAGCAGCTCAGGAAGGGCTGCAGCACGTGGAGGGCACTCCAGTTCAAGAAAGTTGGTGTCCCACACTGGAGCAGCATGGGGAATGCTGCGGTCTGTGGGAGGGACTCATGTCAGAGAAAGTTTGTGGAGAACTGTCTCCTGTGAGAGGGGGACCACAGTGGAGTAGAGGGAACAAGTCCCAGAAGCTCCACCCACCAAAGATGGAAGAAGCGACAGCACTGACTGCACCCCCCATTCCCTGCCCCTGTGCTGCTGGGGGGAGGAGGTAGAGATATCGGGAGCAGAGCTGAGCCTGGGAAGGAGGGAGGGGTGGGGGGAAGGTGTTCTCAAAATGTGGTAATGCTTCTCACTTTCCTACTCTGTCTTGTTAAGTGCTGTTGTTGTTAGTGCCTGTAATAAATTTATGTACTTTTTTTTTTCCCCTAACAAGTCTGTCTTGCCCATGACCACAATGGGTGGGCCCTCCCTGTCCTATCTCAAATCCCAAGCCTTAAGCTTATTTTCTCCTTCTCAGTGCTGGGGAGGAAGGGGGAAATGAGCAGCTGCATGGTGCTCAGTTGCCACAACAGAGACAAAAAAGAAGGAGTTCCAGAGAGCAATGCAACACACTACAATACAAATACACTACCACTACCAAGAAACAGAGAGTATGGGAATCGTAAAGCATTCCCCACCTCTCTCATGCACTCATGCTTGAAAGGGACAGGGAGCAGGGGACAGAAAATGAAGTTCAGGTGCTGAGGACTGCACACACTTGTCCTGCGCACAAGTTTCTGCCCTAACATATTCCTGAACTACCTATTTTAAAAATAAGTTGGAGTCACTACTGACAACAACCTGCTAAACATTTGTATTTTACAACTCAAAGCATGATACAGAAAATCTAACAAACCTTAATGACATTTCAAATTACTTTTTCTTTTTTTTCTTAATTGATTTTACAGTACTGAAAACAATAACAGAAGGAGCCAAATTAAGATTAACAACATTCTGCAAATTTCTGTATTCAAGTTTTTACAATCAGTTCTATTCCACAGTCACACAAGTCTTTTTTGTGCTGACACTAATGCTTATGTTAAAAATTATCAGCATGTGATATGCACAAAAGCTACAAAAAAGATTACCAATATTTGTAACTTAATCCAAGATTTTAAACAAGCCTTGTAATCTATTTCCAGTAACACAATCGCTGCACTGAAGAGCTGTATAATAAATGAAGTAATCCTTAGCAGAAAATTATTATTCCAAACATTGGTCATAAGGCTTTTTTGATTTTTGCTGAACTGTCTTTAAGAAAAACTGACTAATCAGACAGGTAATCATTGTGAGTTTAAGTTAAATCATAATAGGATATAAACTAGATTATTTTTCTTCTCCTGAAAGTGATGAACTGAAAACCAATTTTAAAATCTCAGTAGTGTAACATTGGGATTCTATGGGTGATGAACTACCACATGCCAGCTTCCTATGGATTTGCATCTTTTGTCCAAGAAATTGCAGCTCGTTCATCCTAATTTATTCCTGTTCATGATGATACCATTATCAGAAAAGGGGAAGCCCCAATAGCGCACCTACCTGAGGGCACCACAGATGACCACTGGCTGCTGCCAAACTGAATGTGCCAAAGTGTGTAAGAGCTAAGTTTTCCCCGATTTCTCTGATTATTTCATATACAAGAAAGTAATGCTCAGGTTCACTTTCCTTGACCAAGAAGGATTTTCTAATTTAACAAAACAACAGAAAATATTCTTACCTATTTTTTTATTTCGTTCTTCCCCGCGACTGTGCGCAATAATTGGAGAATATATGAAGGGGCTTTTGGTTGACACACTCTGACCAAGCAGACTCTTCATTTTGTGAGGTCGAAGACTGGTCGGGAGGTTCAAGAGCTTCACAGATCTGTCAAGTAAAATAATTTTATAATATTTAATTTTATTTATTCCATTTTATTTTATAGTAGATGGTTGTGTTAAAAATTAACGGACAAATACTACATAACACTCGTGAGTAGGTACTGATTAAAATACCTGAAATGGAAAATGTGAAGGAAATACCTACAGTACAAAAGAAAGTAATACCAACACAAGGAAACTAAAGACAAACTTTCAGAAAGTTCTCAAATCAAATACCAAAGGAAAAACATCTTCTGTAGAAACAAAGCCAAAACTAATCAGAGCTGTGATCTGAAATCCAGCTATTAATTTCCAAGCCAAGTGCAGACTGAGTAACAGATACACCACAAGTCCAGTGTTGAGAGCAACCAAATTTTTAACTTAAACCCAAATTAGAAACCAGACAAAATTTAATTGGACAATGTAATACAAATAAAGAACTTCTCCAAGGTGAATGAAACAGATTTTCAAGCAGTTAAAATACAGAATTGCTACTGGAAGAAAGGAAGGAAACATCCCATAAATTTGAGTGGGTTTGAAATTTGACCAGAAAGCAATTACAAATAGACAGAAAACACACTATTTATTAGACTATATCCCTGTTAGACCCAAATCCCTACAGTAAACTTTTAAAAGATACTTAAAGATATAGTAGGCATGTACCAAGATGAGCAACAGGAGTCTAGATAAAACCCTAGGAGACTTCTAAAATTAATTAAGAGGCCAAGTGCAAGAATGCTAGAAAACCCCAACTTCTTCAAAGATTAACTCCTTTCTTCCTCCTTTTCCTACATCCATTTCCAACAGTAAAACTTATCTTACTGGAATTCTTTGATAATGTCACAATAAACCAAAGAGGTTATAAATGTTACAGTACATGATTAAGTCAGCATGTTTTGTGAACTTCTTCAAATACTATGACAAGAGCACTGGAGCACAAAGAAACAAACCTGCCTTCCTCAGCTGTATAGGTTATAGAAACAACTTAAAATCAAGTGTCTTCACTCTGAAAAGCAGACAAGTATTCTTTTACAGGTTAAAAAAGTTCTTCATTATTTACAAGATATAACTGAAGTAATTAAATTTCCAAAGTTACAGGATTATACTTAATTTCAAAACAATAAACTATTATTGAGAACATGAAAATAATGTAAGTCCTCAGCACATTAAAGAACAGTTGTATCAATATCCCACGAATAAAAATACATACATTCAAGAAAATAATTTGTTTTCAGAATTACCCAAATCAAGATTTTAGTAATTCAATTACACAAAGATTATGTGCTACTCATGAAAAATAATGAAGCTGGAGAGTAACACTACACAGACCTGTTATCTCTGTGATATAAAACACCTGGTAAGAACTTACTAGATAACACTAAAAGTATTTTGGAACAAGAAATAAATCACATCCATATATTATCTGTTGGTGATAATTAGTGTCGGCATCACAATCAAATGCAAAATAACAGATGAGCCTGAGGAATGAAAAGAAACTATGACAGATTACTGAATATTTCATGTTTTGAAACCTCTTCTGGTAGAATTTTTTTACAAATTAGAATGCAACTTAAAGCAAATCATGTAAATGATACTTGAAGAAACATTAAATTTTATAAAGTGCTAATAAAAAAGGAGTTTTATTTTATATATAAAAAAAGTACTTTGGCTTATCCATCATTATTATACAAATATTGGTGGATAAACTTTTTTATCTTAATGCATAACCATGGAAGGAATGTTCTTCAACCACATATCAGACAGCTATATCCTCACAGATCATACATAGTACATTAATTCCTTTGTGTGAAAAGCTTCAACAACGTACATTTTCTAGCCCCTGGTCCAGCCTTACTGAATTCAAATGAGTGACAATTAGGAATTACAAAATAATTTCACTAGTTACCCAGAAGATCAAAATCTTCTATTTGGAAAAAGTTGTGTTAATTAAAACCAACCTTGCTTAGAGGGGCAATGAAAAAAAATTGAGAAAAAAAAACACTCTACTAAGTAAACAGAGGGAAGGAAAAAAATGACGCCAAGTAAATTTAAAGCAGTAAGAAACACATATAAGAACAACTAAAAGACATCAGTGGTGAAAAGGAAGAAAGGTCTTTCTTCAGGTAAGTATATTAGTAAGAAAAACAGTTTTAACTCAGCTAAAGTATGAAAATTGGACTAGTGCATCTATTAGACTAGAAAGACAGTAAATTCTTTTATTTCGTATTAGAGAAAATACTAGATGATGATTTTATAGTATGCTATAATGGAATACTTCCCAATTCAAGATGCTTTTAATTTCTGATGCTTCATTAAAAGAAATGAAAATTCATCAAGGAGCTTTCCAGATTGCACTGCAGTATTTGAAATGTCAAAAAAAATAATCCCCAAATTCCAAAGGCTAAAATAAAATATATAAAAATATGTTAATATTTAAAGCATGTCAATAATAGATCAAGCATCTAGTTAAAAGACATGATACACACACAAAAACCAAAAAGACTATAAAGAATACCATCCTTAAATAATGGACAGCTAGACATTAAATACTAGTTAACATGAGTAATGAAATATAAAGATTTTGCCAATCCAAATCTCTTTTATTTCTTTATAGGTATCAGGGAGAAAAAGTTAACAGTGTAACTGTGTTCCACTTTCACTGTGGCATTTCATTCAATGTTTGACGGTATTTTGATTAAGAAATCTGCATCCAAAATAAGCACCTCACATTAAATGGATTAAAACCTAGTAGACCATGAAATGCCAAAAGTAAATAGAGGTCATCATCATCAGTAAATGTTTACGTTTCTAGAGGGCTATAGCGTGGATTGAATCTTAAACTTAGGTTATTCAACATTGATCAAAACCACATTTCCACACATTTATCATTTATGTCTCAAAAATCAACACGACTGAGGCTCTGCAGTCCTGCAGCACGAATATTTTCCAACTAGCCAAACAGCTCTATAACACACTAGGTCTGCTGTGTAGATGTAACTGGAGGCTTTATGTTTAGACACAACTAGTGTTTTGGTGGATTACAGATTTTTTTATCACTGTGGTTTTTATAGAACTTTCAAAGGACAAGAAGGGGGAAGGGGGTGAGGAGCACAAACAGCAATTCTTAGCTGTTAAATAATGTTGATGTTAGATTCCTCACCCCAGGGCAAAACAGCACCAACTATTTTCAACACTACAAGCGCAGCCAGGTCAGCATAAGCTGATGGTGTAACCAAAGCACCTGGATGGTGAGCAGTTTGTTAAAGCTAGCCGTGGGAATAACAAGTAAATGTAACGTGCTTGTCCATTTCTCTCAGCATACAAACCATTTTAAGTGAGGCAGAGCCTTTCCTGTTGAAGTCTTGGTAATCTGTTGCCAAAGTTTTGGCTGGCCTCTATACGTACAACTTCTATAAAAAAGGATTCAATTGTAATTTCCCGTATCTTCCAGACTTAAATTTTCTTCAGTATTCAGCATGGAGAAGAACAAGATAGTGCTATGGAATATGTCTAGTACAATACACCTCCTCCATGGTTTAAAAGCTAGGCAAAAAGCAAAAACCTGAGACTAATTCATTTAACACTTTACAGCTAAACACAGTGCTGCTTTTTTTAGCACAAGTTAAGGGTTACACTCAAGGGAACTTTAGCATTGCCTTTCTGCATCTATTTTACAGCCAAGGCAGACAGATACCATCACAATCAGATTAAGGAAGGTAGTTTTGGTTTTATACTCTGTAATACTGAGATTTTTTCCTAGAACAGAGATCTGAAAGAGGCAATAAGTGGCTGACAGCACTCTTGCTCTCAAAAGAAATCATTTTGCCTTAAAAACATTTCCATGGAAGCTTTCACTCTAACTTCTTTCTACAGTCACATAATTCAAGTACTAGAAAGGACTATACACATTTGCTTAATTAACTTCAATTTTTTTATTACTATTTAATTTTTCTTTCTAAAAAGGCTAGGTTAAAATTTACACTGTTTGTTGTCTAAAAACCTTCCAGGAGAAGAAACACAGGCCTGCTTCATGCATTAGCTGTGAACCTGACTTTAGAATGTACTGACTAGGGAACTCCCCTAACACACAGACAGGTACCTGAACTTGTCACTGGACATCTTTATGGTCAATGGAAAATGAGTCAATACAGTCCACATACTCCAGTAATTCAACTCATCCTCAAGCAGGTAGCTAAACTAGATTAGAAAAACCTGGCAGTGACTACCTATGTGTCTTGATTGATATTAAGATCTAGGTTAGTCAAGTATGACTAGTTTAGCCCTATACATAGATTTTTTTTGTGAAACTAAATTGACTCCGAGGTCAGTTAATAATAAATTACTCAACTTTTCTGCTGTAATATGTAGCTTTGGTTCTAACAGTTAAGGTTTTGGGATCATACGTTCACACTGCATGTTTTCCAGCAAAGAAGCTGATACCAGCTGCAATTCCAAAGTATGCCCTGCACCACTGAACAGGCAACACAAAACAAGTATCTGCAAAGTCATCCTAGATGATTTGTCAGTGCTAACTGAATCCACTGAGGGGACAGTGCTGGAAGATCTCAGGGAAGATGCATTTTTCCCCCGTGAGTACACATAAAAGCGGGGTCATCCAGGTGGCCAGGTGGACAGCTTTGTACTTAGTCCAACCAGTAGCAAAACCAGTTTCCAGGACATCACTGGAAATGGTGTGACCATTCTGATTCTGCATACAATTCCACCTGACCACATACAACCATACGCTCCAGTCAAACCTGCACCTTAAGTGAGCACCTCCCACACAACAAATTGTTAGTGTGAACAGACCTATCATGTTAAATGCACTACAAATAGTTAGACAAGGTCTCTTTCTTCAGTAAATGTGGGGGGAAAAAAATTGGAGAAGTTAGAACATGGTAAAAATAGTTGTATCATGAAAAATGGTCACAGAATAAAACATTTGTTTTCATTTTAGAGACTAAAAGTAATATGAAAATAAATATAATTTTCACTCTTTGGTTATACCCCTTATTATCTCTTTGTGATACCAAAACTCTTGCTTCATGAAATGTTTGATGACATCCCACTAAGAACTCAAATCTCTGTGAGAACTCTTTTCAATAACTTCTACCATATTTTTTCTGAATGGCAATTATCTTTCCTTCCAAAAGCCACTTCTTGGCAAAGATTTTCTTTTAGCCTTTTCTTTCATTATTGATGCCCAATGGCTGTTTTCTCTCTGACTCTCTAATACTTCATGCTACACTTTAATCTAAATAAGGTATTATTCACTGGACTGACTGAATGATGTGCCTTGGCACACAGGCACAAAAAGAAACATAGATTTAGAATAGGCCAGCAAAGGTACCAGCTTGAAAATGCAGCATCTGGAGAAGAACAGCTGCAAAAGCCATCAGTTCCAGCTGAGATCCAAGCTCCATGGATGGAGACAGCATCCAACTCATGGGCCTTCAGTATGATCAGGTATCTAACTTAAATCTTGGCTACAATTACAAAATACTTTTCTTCAATTGTATCAGAAACTCTTGAGTGACAGTTTAAAAAAAAAAATACACCTCTCTCCTTCTGAAACTAAAGGCCACAGAAAGTATTTTCTGCTCAAAGGCTCTATTTTTGCCTAAGAACTTCTCAAAACAACATGACATTTTGACATTTTTCCATGTTATTGTGAACAACTTACATAAACTGAGAAGACTAAATCCATCCAATATCCTTTACATTTTGACAGGTACTGTGGAAAAGTTGAAGATTGTATTTTGGAGTCTTACCTCACAATAGGCAACTTGGTGAATGGAACAGGAGGTAACTTCAAACCATCTGGAAGAGTGATGAATTCCATTGTACCAGGGCATTTTGCTGTGTAGCTTTCCAAGCTCTGTGTTACATCTTTCTTTTCTATAAAATAAATTTATTTAAAATAAAATTTAAAAACAACTTCAAACTTACATGTAACAAAACTTTAAGATGAAGTTATAACCTAAAGTTTTACTTGTTTTTTTTATATTTATACAAAATAACCCTAATGGATGCCAACTAATTTTTGCATACAATGCTTGACGTTATGCTCCAGAAGCCTTAGTGGATGGATCAAATACAATTAATTGACCTTAACCAAGACAATTTTCTGGAAATTTCAGAATTTTTAAAGTGTCAGTCTATACCCGTTTTTTGTTATTTTTTTCATTGTCAAACTAAAAATTTCTACAATTTATCTAGTAAATCTACATATCCAACACAATTGGCCTCAATCATGTTAAGGTTATTAATAATAGGATTATTATGTGAACAAGTCATGCTCTGAAACATTTGCTGAAACAATACCAAAGGCAAAGAAGAGAAACAAATTACTTTTGATATTACCTTGTGTCAAAACCACCTAATTCTTAAAATAATTGTACTCTATTATGCTACTAAATCATAACAACCAGTAAGAAAATTTTTCTTTGGTTTTGCTTAAAAGCACAAGAACATTCACACATAAGTTATTTGTGTTGTCTTCGATTATGTATTTTTATTATACAATAATTATACATATAAATGCTTATTAATTTTATCCAACAATTATTTTCAACAACATATACAATTGTGTCTCCAGAAAGAAATGTCTATTTGGAGATATATGGCCTGAACACAACATTATATTTGTCTGATGAAATGGGAGTCTGCAAACAGAAAGAAGCCTGTGAGTATGTGTTTAGCGTGGAGAATGAGATAGCTGAAAAATGTCAGACCTAAATTGTTTTAAAGCACAGTGAACATTCCTCCATCTATGTGCTGCCAATGAAAATAACTATTCAGGAACTAAACAGTCTCTACAAAATACTTGAAAGATCAAAATACTCAATGATAAAACAAAACAGAAAAGGGAAGAGTGATAGCAAATAGTGCTTTCAAAGAAAAACTACTTAGATGAGTGTTCTGGATTTATGCAGCAAGGTTTTGGTAGTGACAGTGCAGTAAGGGTGGCATTTGGGAGAAGAGAACAGGAGTAGCTCCATATCAGAGAGCGCAGCTTCCAGCCAACTCCAAAATGGACCTGCCACTGCCCAAAGCAGGGCCCATTAACTGTGCCTGTGGCACCTCCGTGATGACATATTTAAGAAAGGGAAAAAAAATGCCGTGTAGCAGTTGCGAGAGGGAGGACTGAGAAAAATGTGAGAGAAACACACCCTGTGAACCATGCCACTGCCCAAAACACCACCTCAGGCCTTAGAAGATACAAACATCCACTGATGTTTGCGCTGCCCACATCAGTCCAGCTTGGTTTGTAAGCCATAAGTACATCCACTTTCAAAGTAAATAAACACCGATTGTAATGGCCTTCACTGTGAAATTAAGGCCACATAACTAACAAATTGCCTTGCTTGTGTCTATGTTTCACTGAAATGTCTCTTGAGCCACTCACCACATTTTAATTGCGTGTAGGAAAGGCTCCCAAAAATACATTATTAGACATACACATCCAGCCAGATCAGCGTAGCACAGCCACGAGTTTCAGTGGTTCAAAACTGAGTATTTACATAAAAATATCAGGCTACAGCATTCAGGTTGTTTTTTGCCATGTTATGTGAGCAAGGGCACATAGTACAAATGGAATCCACTGAGGTGGAAAGTATCACAGCTACCAAGGATTATGAAGACAACACTACAGTATGCGCTTAATTCTGCTTGTAACTGGAGGTGTGTCATTATGAAGAATTGCCTTTCATTTCCTAGGGTGAAACACTGTCAATTATTGTACTCAAAGAAAGCATGCTGCCACTTGCAAAAAGAATTTGTTTATAGATTTTCAGAGTCGCATTTTTATTTCACAGTAGAAGCTCAGCATGCTTTCTACAAAGACAAGGCTAAACCAAGACATTCTTCTATGCTGATATTGTATGAAATGCAGTTTAAAACATGCTGCTGCCAAGACAGAAGCTCTATTACTTTTTCCTTAGCACCGCATCTGAGCTGAGATGATGAAGGAATCTGCATCAATAGGACATATCAAGAAGCATTCATGATGCGAAAGAGGAAGAGCTGCATGATCTTGCCTGAGAACGGTTTCTGAAAGCAAATGTTGGAGCCTTCCTGCCTTGGCTGAGCACCTCTGCTACCTGACCTCTGTGGTGTGAATGAATGATACAAGCTTCTCTACTTAGTCAAATTTGCAAAGCATTACAGTTGCCAAAACCCGCTACTTTCAAACAGCTCGAATTCTCCTAGCATCTGCCTGGCTGTCATCGTATTTTGACACAATCAGAAACTGCACGAGCCTCCTAGGAGGATCTATTCAACTAAGTTTCCTGACCCATAGTTTAGTAGACTGTCTGTGACCGCAACAGTTATCACCAGTACTTATCTTTCTCTTTGCAAAGAAGAGATAGAAAAAAGCTACTCTTGGAGGTCTTTACCCACCTAGTGTCTTCATGCTTATATATGTCAGCAGGAAAGCAATCACAACTTGATCTTTTGACCTGTGAGTTCATCTCAACAGCTGTAAAAGTCCGGACTGCAGCTGGAAACAGTACTGGGTACTTTTGTGTAGGTATTACAGAGACTTATTTATTGAGTGAGAAATGATAGGTTATTTTCTTATCTGGAATAAGCACATTAATGATTTTTTTTTCCTCCATTTTCTCTCCAGACTCACTGAAAGATCAGCATCATAGAACATCTGCAACCAAATAAAGCTGAACAAAGCTACAGTCAGTATTGCCACCCAAGCACATACTTCTCAGTTTGTTCAGCATAACCTCATAGTACAATTTCCCCATTTCATACCAAATCATTATCATTACTTTCTTTTGGCTGCTTCTGACAACTGAAAATTTTGCAAGTCCACCAATATTCTTGGCAATTTTTTCCTTAACTACTTCATTTCAACATGATGAACATTGTTTTTGTCCCAAAGCTGCTTCGAATCTTCTAATATGAGAGCATAAAAATCTGAAAGCTTCAGTCACACAGTTAGAAACCATTTGTGACTGAAAGCTACTAAATGTAAAAAAAAGAAAAGTCTTTCTGCTAGTTTCACAATAACTTAAAGCAATACTTCACAATAATGGAGCCATTGTAATATCAGACCAGGACAGAAAAGAAGGTCAGTTATAAACTAACATTTTTAAACACTTCAGAAACTGTGATTTAACAGCATCACACAAACAGCATTTCATGCCTTGGCAGATAATGGAGAAAACTAGAAGAACACAATTGCTAAAACTGTATGTTTCAGCTCTTTAATATTTGAAGAAATTTAAAATATCTGCACTCAGTCTCAGCTACTACCCAGTAAAAACAAAGTCAAATATTAAAAATATATTTGTTCTCTGGCAAACAACTCATTGATCTTGTTTTGATGAAGTCATTGTGTCCCTTGCAGAACAACCAAGGTAGAATGAAGAAAAGGAACATTTTATGTCTGACCTGCCAATTACACTGGAAGACAAATAACTTTGTTTCTTTATGCAACTTGCTAAAATACTGAAAAATGTAGTCAGGAAACAAATAACTAAGAGCCTTGTGACTTCCATTTTCCCCTGGTGATAAGCCCAGAATCAACATTTTAACAAAAAAAAAAACTAGTACCCCAGGTTTTGTGCTGGCTGAGCTTTTTCTTCCCCCTCGAAAACAGCAAATAACATTTACAAGGGAGAAGTCCGAGGAGACCTCCTGCAGCAGTCAGTCCCTGAGAAGTGGCAGCCAGCTGGCCTACCCAACTCTCTCAGGAACAAGAGTCAAACATAAGAGTCAGACATCATCTTGATAAATTAGTAGTAGCATGTAACAAAAGAAAAGTCATTCTGACAGCAGAAGCAGCAAGAGAAACAATAGTTTCTGCGCCCAGAAACATTATTTCCTTCACACACTCAAAAAAACAAACAAACAAACAAACAAACAAACACACTGATCCTCCTTACAACTAGAGAAGAAAAAGTCAGTGTCTGCTGCCAGGGAGATCTTCAGCATCACCCTGCCATCTAGAGTCAGTGTGTTCTTTAAACTAAAAAAGAATTTCAGAAGGGGCACAAAATATGTTAAGACCCTCAGAAGCTGAAGTAGAAATTGAGTATTCACAGACAGTAACTGCTACAAACTTTATACTTTGAAGTTAATCACTAGATTATAGCATGGTCTTCATGACCTTTCAGGCAGTCCCTCAACCCTAGTTTCAGATAGATGCAGACAGTAAGCATCCTATTTGTTTATTCAGTACATCACTCTTCACTAGCACAAGCAAGCTGATGCTGTAAGTGAAGTGCCTTAGCTAGACTTGCATGATCAATCCACTAATTCAGTATTTCAGCTGTTTAATTCAGAATAGAGCAGGTCGTCTCTAATTTGCAGGCAAGCATCACCTGTTTTTCCATTACATCAAGTCTGATGGGTATTCAATTACAGCACTTTCTACAGTTTTAGTAAACGGCATCTCTAGTATCTTTCTGAAAAACGCATGGAGCAAATAAACGCAACTTCAAACTGCTCAGAGATCTGATATTTGAACAAGTAACTTTGAAAGCAACACATGGAATCCTGGGGTTTCATTCTGTTATTCTCTACTGCAATAAATCTCAGCACTTACCTATGTTTTTAAACTGTCCTGAACAGCTACATTTCAGACTCCTACCTATATTCATTAGGTCATCAGTTAGACAGGAAGCATCTGCAAGCTGACCGGCCAACTGGATGACAAAATGACCAAAGCAAGTGAGGACTAATGGTCTTTTTTCCTTTGCGTCCGCAGGGCACTGTTAGCGTCTAACTTTTCTATATATTACCAACTGTTATGAAACTGGAACAAAATTAGCATCTCTGATCTGTTCTCCACACCACATTTTGTCAATAGACTCAAAAGTTATTCTTATGGGGAAAACCAGAAAGGCACTGGCAGACAGCATATTATATGAATCTTCATTCTCTCAGAAATGAAGCAAAATAAATCTCTAAATAAATACAGTGGAGACTAAAACTAATAAAATTCACAGTTTGACATGGAAAAGAGCAGGAACAACAAGCAAATAATTAATCTGTGCTACCCACAGAGCTAGATCCACTTTTATGAACAGATCATCATGAACGGTATCAAAGAAAGTAGCTCCATCCATACAAAGAAGAAAATGCAAGCAAAAGGATTTAGTTATTTGTTGTGTAACAGCTCATCTTTGAAAAATAAATTATCAGCTTTACTACCACATTTGTGGGAGGAGGGGGGAGGGGAAGATGAAAATGTTTTCAACATAGACAAAAAGAAGACTTACATGTGTGTCAGAATAACATTTTCTGCTTTTACGATGACCATCACAGAGAGAGAATGGGAAGAGATTGACTGAACAGACCACAGTCTTCTATTATAAGATTTTTAATAAATATCTAAAATATGTACACATTAAGTCCTAGCCAGTTTGATATTCACAGCTAGCACAAAAATATTTTTAGATAAAATCTCATGAAAAATAGTCATAGACGAAGTCAGAAGTATGCTATCAAAATTTCAGTATCTTGTTCTCCCCATATCTGAGAACTTCAGATGCCTGTATACTTTGAATACTACAAAAATATTTTTTCTACATACAAAATCGGTATGTAAACCCCTGAACAATATCAATGATTTTTTCATGTTAAGAAATACTTGAAGACCTACCGTAACATGAAGTGGAGCAAATTAAGCATAGATAACTTCCATAACAATTCAAAAAGTTAAGGACTGCTGCAAAGCTGCTTCTGAGCAAAATTGGCTTTGTAAAAATTTAGATATGATGGCATAACTGTTAAATACATCTGATTTTGTACTTCGGGTGGAAGAAGCAGAGAGACAGAAGATGGTAGAAGCAACACATTAAGTTCTGTAGGATATTTTTCCCAATATACTGTTATGCAGAGTCACAGGAATTCGGCCAGAGGATGATCATGATTCAAAGTTTCAATGCTTCTACTACTGATATAAAGAAAAGAGACTCTTGTTTGAGAAAAGAACAGTTTAATGGTTTAAAAAACTACACAACTGTCTGAAAAAATACAACAAAAACATCAGCTCTCTCTACAAACATAAAGTCGAGCTTCCTTACCCTTTTGAAAAAATATTTCTTCAATATCACTCCTAGATTTTACTCTTCTCTTCTTAGCACATCCAGTCATACTCAATGGACGTCATATGGTGAGTTCAAAGTACATGGATGATCCTTTTTTAAACATTAATATTTCTTTTTACATATAAGGTGTTACATTCAGTAGCAGCTGTGATTCCAGTGCCTTCATTTGGATTTAGACTAAAGAAAGCAGTATTGAGTCTGTTAAGTGTCACATAAAATTTATTTGAATTTTAGTAATATAGCACATCCTAAAATAGCTTCCTTCAATACAAAAATATTAGCTCTTGAAAATACAGCACAAATTCTTCATGTCTTCATATTGCCAATTAAAGTATGTCTTCTCCAAAGAAATCTTTTTTTCTGGAACACAAACTTTGCAACTTGTCTTCCCTCAATTAATCAAAGCATGCTTCTTCAAAACTCAGAGGCAACTACATGAAGAATAGGAATTTTGAGCTAAAGCGCAGAAACTTCAGTTTGTTCATGAATGACTTTAAACAAAATAATAGGAAACTTTTGTCATAAATAAATGCACTATTTTACTGTAATGATTGATCTTCTGGTTTACCTATGAATCTGGATATGGTATCGGGAGGAGTTTTTGTCTGTATCGCACCAATATACAAGTCTAAACAAAGGTAAATCATGTGTGAAAGACCCTCAGAGGTTTGTTTACAATGCTAGACAATTTGGACCAGTCTTCATTTTATTTGAAGTACATCATTTTTTCTTTAATATAACATATGACTTAAAGTGTTGGTCTTCATATACTGTGCTACTCAAATTAATTTAAATCTTTTACTGCTGTTTACTCCATCTCATTTATTTATTCCACTTAAAAAAAAAAATAATAAAACTGAATTAGGATTTGAACCTGTTATTCAGGAAGCACAAGGAATAAGTGAATCATTATTTGAAACAGATAAACAAGTATAGGTATTGTGGCTTTCCTCTTAGCCACCACCTTCACTTTTTATGTAGCCTAAAAGATACGTGTTTTAGGAAAATAAAATACGCCTTCTTAATAAAGTGGATTCAGTGAAGTTACTTAATAAGCCAGTTTGTCTCTAGAAAACACCGATTCCAGGGAGATACTTTAAAAGAATAAAACAAGCCCAGAGTTTTACCCTGCTGCTACTATTTTGAATTTTTTTTTAAAAAAGGGTTTGTTCAGAAGCAGGAAAGTGTTGCAGATAACTCCCAGGAACAACAGCACATAACAGGGATGAAGTTTTATAGTACATGAAACTGAAGAAAACACAGAACTAAATGAAAAGCAGCAAAATTCATGGCACCATGATGAATAAGAAGAGTTAAGTGGCTTCTAAGAAGCTTCTATCTACTTCATATATAATCTCTGAAGCCTTTTATTACAATATGTCAGAAAGCATTTACATTCAAGCTTTTTTTAATATATTCATTCTTACACCATATTGTGCCACTGCTATACATTAAGCACACTGTTCAGTTACATTTTTTTATATATATACTCACACATATATGTACACAGATAAGGCACCATGCTGAAGCTGTAAAAAGATGTCCAATTAATAGCTAAGGACCTACTATGCTGCTATAAATATTCCCTGATAACTGTATTTAAGGTTTCAGTTTCCATCCTGAAATCAGTTAATTTTAATATTATAAGACCAACCAAACTAGCTCCCTTTTGAAAGATTTATTGGTTTGGCAAAACCAACTCATAGATACTTTGTCAACTAAAATACAAAGTGGTGCATTAAAACCAATTCATTAGTGTCAGTCAAGTAAACCTCACTTCAACTCAGAATTTTACACCAAGTGCTAATTTGCATCATATTCTATGTTCAGTCTGATTAAAGCTTCCATTCTTTTCAGACCTTGAAATCAGTGACTTTTACCTTTCTAAAAATTAATTTAAATGCTATAGAGGATGCTAGGGGAAACATTGTCCTAATTTAAATGTCATATTCAGGAATAACATTCCTTATCACTACAAAACACTGAGAAGTGCTGACAGGCTATGAGTATATTATCAAATATTGCAGTATGAAAGGAGAGAAACTATAGAACAAAGTTGTTGGTGCCTACATAACATCCACTTCAGGGGATTATTTATGACAGCATAAGCAGACCTTCTAAGAGAAAGTTTCCAACACAGGATCTCTTCCTTTCCACTCTCAAGAAACAGGATCACAACCAGATGTACTCTAGAAACTCTTGTAAATAGCCTTGACTCAGCAACAAATTGTGGTATTGCCATTTTTGCCAGTTTCCTAATAGCTTGCTACTGTTTTGAAAAGCAAAAGCCACAGAACTAATAATCTCTTTCCTCAACACCATAATGTCATTCACTTACTGTTTCTTTCTATCTCTTCTAATCAATCATTAATCAATTTACCAAAATGAATTTTTTTTAAATTCAGGAACATCATATTAACTAAATCACACTCATTTAAATGCTCCATCATTCCTTGAAAAGAAGTCATGCTTCAAAGATGTTCCAACTCCTTCCCATTAGACCATGATTAACCATATGCCTACTATTATTTACTGTAGTTTCTTATAATTTACCCACTACAGATACCAAATTTACTGAACTTCAGATGGGTTCAAAGGATGGAATTCGGTTTACCTTACTTCGAGAGAAGCATCGATGACTAAGCTCAGGTGCAGACACCTAGTCAGTACCGAGACAGCCGTGTACGTGTAAAGAGAGAGATGAATCTTGTCAAAAGAGTCACCGGGATAGCCAGGATCATTAGGATCACTAGGATGCAGACATCATCTTTGAAGACCCACCCACCCCAGTTAGACCTTCCATCCCTCTCAGAACCCTCAAAAAAACCACAGAGATGCATTTGCTAATTGTAATTTTTAAATAAGAATGAAGATCATTTAAGAAATCCATTCACTGCAACCGTTAGTAGTTCAACTATTTAATTTTAAAATTCTTTTAGCATCCTTGAACATTATCTGGTACCTGAAATTTATTACTACTTGTTTTACAGTTCAGATCACTCCCCACCATCAACCATTTCTAATTACACTTTGAAAGAATTCCATAGATTTATTCTCTGTAAAGGAAGGTCCAAGCCTCAGAATCCTCCTTCCTAAAAAGAAAACCTTGATCAAAATTTTCCAGTAAAGCTCAATCTTCCCTCAGTGTCTTTTTATACCTCACTTGTGTTTCAGTTCTGGCAGGCTTCCTGCTTCTAATATGTTTGAAGAAGTTATTAGCTTTCATGAGTTCAGCAAGTTACGCCTCAATCTTTTCTGGGCTTATGTTCCTCCCCCCCCTTATTTAATCTATCAGGGTTGACATTTCCTTCTACTTTCTACGTTTGGATACAACGTTCACTTTTATACAGTAAACTTTTTTTTTCTCCACCAATTGCATTTATTTTGCTGTTTAGCTACCCTTGTTCTTATCATTATTTTTTGATTTATTTTAATGGAGAAGGATAATACACTTACTGAGAATCTACTATGACATCTTTAAGCAATTTCCACGCTACCAGCAAACGTATCACTCCTTTTAACTTCTTCACTTTTACATATCTCCTCCTTTCAAAGTTTAATACTACTGTCAAGGTGGTTTGTTTAGTTTAAAATCGGGTATATTTATTTTTTCATACTACGTTTTATTTCTAATACAATCTTGTTTCTTGTAACCTGAATATAAACAGGGGGGGAAAAAAAAAAATAAGAGGAGCATTATTGGAATAGGCATGAGGAACGGCAAACAGAGGGGAGCAATGGCAAGTAACTGGCTCGAGCTAAAAAAATGAGCTAAAGCTCTCAAAAATCTTGTTACAGCAGTCTAAACAGGGAAAAAATGAGACAGTCATAGCAAGACATAAAGGAGAGAACAGGATATAGCTAGGTGAACATAAAGTAACAAGTTGCTCCAGCAGTCCCTCAAAACAAAAAGTGGTTTTAAATTATTCCACAATCTAGAGTAGCAGCAGTTATTTATAGGTTTATAGGCTATTCTTATCCCTTTCTCCAGTGAAATGCCATTTAGTCAAATCTCTGTGTGGAAATCTAACTCGCCAAGCTCCCATGCAGCTTGATTTCATTCTCCCAGGTGTTTGGGTAGAAATTCGAGACAATGTTTTAAGTAAAGATCCTCAGAAATAAGAGTCTGGTCTTTGCTGCCAATATAGGCTTGGCAGAAGCATTACACTTAAGGGCATTTATGCAATTCGCTTTTGGTCTAGCTGTCAATTTTTTCAAGCCCAGTTTAATATTCTTTATTTCCTATATTTCTACCTAGCAATTTGAAATTTAAATATCACCAAGTGAATGCATATGCAATCTGTTCTATAAATAAAAATGTAAAATACTGCATAGTTTCCTCTTTCAAGCTGTGAGCTAGAAAGGCATATTTTAAGAGTTGTCAGACACCATGTCTGACATCATCAAATTATGATCAGTCCAGGCTTAACCATAATTTCTAAAGATAAACAAGATTTGGGTTTTTTTTTCCTTAGATCAAGCTCATCACTTCTTTGCAAAAGGCACAGACCTCACCCCGGCAGTTGACATGTCAGCCATCACTGGAGCACAGCAGTCTTAAAAGGAGGATGAAATGGTTCTGAAAGCGATCTCAGATTATTGGCATGCAGCCCCTGGTCCTCCAACTACCAACAACTCTAAGCTGTCAAGGCATCAAAGCAGTCTGCCCAGCCAACACTGACAAGTCCATCACAACTGATCTAGAGGATGAGGAGAACTGAAATAGCATTCAGCATAAATTTTGGCAGAAATTCTTCATCAGGGAGGATGATCTCAGCATAGGCTGAGAATAAGCATCTTCTGGAAGGTGAGAGATTGTTTCCACGAGAAAACAGCCTGAAGCCAAACTTACCAACCTCTAAGGTTTACGTGGTATGGATCAACAAGTCATGATTTTGAAGTGTCAAGTAATATCCAGTACTGCAGTAGGGAAGGAATCCTGCCATCATGGAGTTCAGAATCACATCAATGAAGTTTAGACAACCAGGGATTTTTCTGGAAATTCAACTCAGGACCTTCAAAGGAACAGAACCCTTTTTCTTTAGCTATGTTTTTATCATCCCACTGACCAAGTGTAGCCATGGCATGCAGTCAGTATTTGAGATAAACCATAAAAACAGTTCCTGATGAAGTAATGAGCTCAACCACTCCGTAGTATTTCCCGTGCAATGCCTGTATGGAAATATAATAAAGTAGGCATACTGAAAAATTAAAATCCACAGCGAGAAATCCCTCCTAATGGAGACTGATGAATTCTGTTGATAAGGTTTGCTTCTGAAGATAAAATATCCAGCTACAGCAAGAAAACCCCCAAAGTCCTTCATCACATGCAGGACCTCATCTGTTCTCTAGTTGAAGTGTCATAACAAGTTAAGCCTTTCACTAAAGATTTCAAGTCTTTCAGCAGAATCAGTGGCTGTGGCCAAGGTGATGAGTATCCACTCTGGGAAGGGCATGTCTCTATTGAAGGCCAGGATATAATTTTTAGTTTGCTAAAACAAAATTTCTTCATGGCATCAGTAGAAAGATAAATAAACTAAAATTGTTCAAAATCTTATACTCAATGACCAAAGAAGCCCTGATAACCAAATCAGCAAAACTGGAACAATAAGTGTATCTTATTTGCCAAGATGCCAGGCATTTTCTGGTCGCAGCTGTGGAACAGCCTTTTTATTTTTGGTCACTGCTACTGCCGAAAAAACTAAAGGCAGAGGTCATCACAGAAAGACTCTGAATCACATGATATTCACTATTCTCTGTCTGTCTCGTGTTGAAAGGTAAACATACACATATATTAGAGGCCACATGGTCATTCTTGCTATTGTTAGCCAACATTGTTCTGTTTCTCAAGAGAGTATTCATGTTAATCTAGGGAATAAGAACAGCAGAACATTTTGAGATATCAAAGGCCATACTAATGCTGTAATAGTACCTGTGCTGACAACCCAGCTGGCTAGAGAAGCACCTAGAGGGTCCCAAGAGAGCTCAGACAATCATGTAGGCTGTATACAAAATCGATAACCATGATGGAGACAAGATAAAATACAGAACACTGTCATTTGTTCTGTTACCTTTGCCTGCTGACCATCCAGGACCAACGGGCAGAACTGGTGTCAAAAGGCCAACCTGCAGCTTCATTTTAGCCTCCACAATCTCAATCTGGGAACCAACCTCTGTCCTAAAGTCTGGTAACAGAGGATGCAGCTGGAACTAACAGTAGTGTCCAATGTAAGAATCAATCACACACCGGAATGACAGAAAGGCACCTTAGGACATTTCAGAAAGTACTTCAGATATTGTTCTCTCCCATCACCTAGTGTCACACACCTCAAGAATAAAGACATCCAGAACACTGGTCAACAGATGAAAAATGACTTCTGAATGTTTAATGCAAGGCAGAATGACAACAGAGTCAGTAGTTTAATTAAGTACACAATAGACAGAGCAATAAGATCTCCGATGTGAAGCCTGTCCTCTCACTAGAAGGCTGAAAAGAACTGAAGCACAACACCAATCAGGACAGGAAGATCTTCATGGCAGAGGTATACTGAGAAGCACTGAAAAGTGTACATTATTTCCAAAATAACCAAACAGACAAACCTCAAAGATCTTTAATGAACTGAACTTGCCCACAAAAAAAAAGGAATTAAGCATTCCTAGTTTCATCCCATATCATGAATGGTGAGAAAAAGTCACCTCGGTGCACTGAGGTCCTTGCCACCAAAAGCAAAACAGCAGGCATGACAGTTGGAAACCTACTGAATGTCTGAAACAATGTGGGCTTGCAGGGGTGACGGACATGCCTTCTGTAAGTCGTTTCTGTGTGGACACTCACATTTCAATAAAAGTTGTTTCCAAGTAGCTCTGTGTTTAGACAGGCTCTAATAGATGAGGTGACTCAGAAGCATTTACACACAGTACAAATCAGTCTTTTAAGTAGTATGGATATTACCAATAAAGATCCACAATAAAATACTGGGTTTTTTTCCAAGTATCTGACCTTACCCAAACCAAATTCAGTGTGAGCTCTACACGCAGTGTAACATTTCAAAAAGCATTATGCAAAAGAGATAGATTTAATTCCAAGCAACTTTGGGATTGCACATTTTAATTCTTATTTCAAGAAAGAGTGATTCTCAAGGACTTGTTAACATTAAAACATAATAGCTTGAGATTAGAGAGCTTTTATGCAGAATTTGGTACCTCTTTTTGCTAAGCAGAAGACTGCATTTTACATATTTATGTAACTAAATAGCTTAATTTTAAATCAGACTCTTAGCTTCCATGTTGTTAAAATAGTGACTGACATCTCCCATTTACTTGATGATACTTTTTATTCAGATTTGCCAGGCTGCATGGTTGGAAATTATAATTCAAGTAAACATACACAAAAGTTGTATTTTAAAATAATTTCCAAGTGTCATTCAATTAAAATACAAGAAAATTTTGTTTTAAACACAAACCAGTTTTGACTAGAAGCAAATGCTCCTAATTAATAGGTCTTTCATTATAACTACTAAATCTCATCTTCTGAACTTTTACTTGAAGTAAAGAAGAAATCAATTTTTTCTGTCTTCTGAAGTCCCAGTATCTCAACTTCAACTGCACCAATAAATGAACAGAACTAGATTACCCAACGAGAATGAGAGAATATTACTTTTCTATGTAGAGCCAGCTAATCCTGAGACAAAAAGGGTTAGAAGAACAAGTTCCAGTGCCAAATGTTTAAGCGGTAACTTACTTTCAGCTTAGAGTTTTCACTTCTATTTGTTCTATTTTTAAAGATGATCTTCAAACTACCTGAATTTTAAATACAAGTGTAGTATTTATATATGTTATCAATTACAAGCTTTAAAAATATGAAGTTTATTTGATTTTAGAAAAAACATATTCAGGTAAAAACTTGGTTTCTAAAAAACGAGGTTTCCTCCACCTAGTAACTGGTAATTTGGCAACTTTATATGCAGAACAGAAAAATAATAATATCTTAGCATTCTTGAACTCAAATGCTACTGTATTACTTCAGTTTCCTAATTAAACCTTTAACTGGTTAAGAAAACCTGGAAGTTTCAGTCATGTGCTTTTCAGAGAAGAATACTAATTACAACACTTTTTAAAAGTTCGTAATATAAGGGAGAAAGTCTACAGAATTAAAATAGTAAGTAGCATAATCCTATGTATTCAAATCATCTTGCTTTTCTCCTTTACTACAATCCAGCGTTGAAGGGAGTTTGTTGGTTTATTTTTTCCTAATATTCTGATTTTTTAAAAGGAACTATAAATTTAAAGTGATTTTCTATGCTAAATGGACCTTTGCACAACATCACACAATATAAATCTCAGAAGAATTACCAAAAAATTACAACCCAGAAATACATTGCTGGCACTGTCATCCACACTGTAGCTAGTCTGAAACACCACTGTGTCTGAGCAACATGCTATCAATAGAAGACTTTAAACACAACAGCAGTTCTATTTTGGATGTCTTCAGGAAAGAAGGAGAAAAAGATTCATATGCTTTTCAAACACACTGGAGAACATTTAGTTTGATTTTTCAAAGACACTAAACATCACAGTTACCATAGGTCTTATGAAACTGGAAGCTTTACTCATATAATGTCTGAAGACAACACAAAAGCTGCTTCTATTTAAGACTTCAAACCTTTTTTAGCATTAAGGATTAGCAATATCATACGTGGACATGCATAGTAGAAGAGCTTAAATCCTGGTCTCCAGTCAAACTTTCCATACATATATCAAAGAAGCTTCATTAAACGTCTCGGAAAATCCTAGGATCTTTTGACAGCAAATAAAATCTACAGACAGAAAGATAATTTACTCCAGTTTATCGGTTCTTCTCAGTTCCTCTCCTTCCTCCTCTACCAATTTGAGCCACTAAACAGAGGAAATTCACTGGCAGGCAAAGACGTAAAGCTCAACTACAGTCACCAAGGAGAGACATTTCAACATAACTAAAGGAGAAAAAACCAAACCAAACCAGAACTACACCGTTCTTCTCCCACCCTCTTTGTTATAAACAAGGGAATAACTGAAAAAAATGCACTTTTTACCTAGCTTACTGTGAATCAAAAGCATTTTTAAAATCTTTCACCACTAGTTCAGTCTCATTAATCTGAGCAATAAACAAACCTGTTTGAAGTACTTTTCCTGAGAAACATAATACAAATATAACAGTTGTCACTGTTTGCTTTTCCAAGTGATTTTGTAAATGTTGCGTGGCCCTCCCCCACAAAACAGTCCTCATACACATCATTACCATTTCTGAAACTCATCCACAGACACATTCATTCCATTGTCATCCACTGACAAATTTAATAAATCCCACTGAAATGTACTGAATTAAAAACTTTTCTTTTTAAAGAAACCACAGAGACTTAGAGAAACTTAATCCTACTGATTTAGTTAAACTGTCTAATTCAATTCCATCACATTTAGCTTATTCAAGTTCACTCTCTCAAATAGAAAGATAAGAATCATGCCTATTCCCTTAAATGAATTCTGTATCCACACTATCAATGTTTCATCGGGAAACATATTTCAACAGAAAACTCATGGTAGATTCAGTCTGAACTATCACACACTCTTCTTTTCCGAATTCACTTTTCAACCTCAACTCCTCTCAATTTATTCATTAATAACACTTATGAAAGCTGCTAGTATTTTAAAATAATGCTTCTTTTTTAAATTCACATGCAAACTAAACCCTCTGATCACATTCTGAATATCCACAGAGGAAATAGAGCATTAGTCTTGAGGCAGTCAATCTACAGATGGAAAATATTAAAGGAAGTTTTACTTCAGATACTACACATCAAGGTCAGAACACTAATAGTTATAACTAATAACACTGTATACATGATTAATTACCATCAACAAGCTACCTCATGCACACACAGAATTCCCTAACTTCTGTGCGCTCCATTATTTCTCAAATCAAGTATATTACAAAACAAAGTCACATTATTTGACTGTAGGACAGAAAAAAGTGCAAATATCTCTTTTTAAAATCATACCTTGATCAGAAAGAAAATCCAGCATGGTCTGGAGCAGGAAAGATAGATGCCTGACACACAGAGCAGGATTGCCCATTCTTCTGGAAGCATACACAAGTTCATGAAGCAAACGCATCTGTACTGCAGCCCATCCTCTGTGAGTTCCTATAAAGCAAGCAGTCATTTAATACTTTTTAAACCTAGATGTCATCACAAACCAATTGGTTTTGATTTTCTTTACATACTAAGCAGTAATTTAATGACACTTACAAAAATCACCTAATGAAGCCAATAATTACAAAATCCGACTCTTGCACTCAAAACAGAAAAAAAATTAGGATTTTTGCATCTGCTTGAATATTCCAGTGTGAAAGTAATTTTTGCCTCATGCTTGTCTATCAATTAATAAATTTATCCGTAGAATTCAGAAAATTAACACTTCTCATGAAGTAAAAACAAAATGATACACAAAACCTTTAATGTTTTGTATTTTTTAAGTTCTCTGAACAAGAAATGCACATGACATTTCATACAGAAACTCCATTTTTATCTAAATCAAGGTCTACTTAACTCTCTTTAAAGATCAAGCAAAAGATATTTTCTCTAAATGCTTTCCTGGCCATTAAAAGTCAGTAAAAAACAATAAAACTACAGTACATAGTACATTTCCTGATTTTCAGACTTTAAAAACTAAGTTTCAGACTATGAATTATTTAATGTTTGCAAAGTACCTATGGTAAAAACAAACAGATTATCATAACGTAACTTTTCTTTCAAAAACGTAGTATGCAGTACTCTTCATAAAACTTAGCCTGTTTCTAGTAGTAAGCAAGAGTGATAATTTTTATATAATAGATATTCCAAGATTTGCAATACTTCATAAACTTCCAAACACCATTCCTTCTAATATTTTCTAGAAATATTTATTGCAACCAAACCTTGAGAGTTTATATTTTGCACACAAGAGTCTCATTATTTTTCATATGTGAAATGTCATTCTTATTATGTAGTTCGTACTATTTACAGTGATCTTCCCATATGTCTCTGAAACAGCCATTTTAGGTGTGAAATCTGACAAAGCACTTCAGTGCAATATAAAGGTAAGGTAAAAATTAAAAATAAATACTAATCATGTAACTTTCTGACTTTTAATCACCACTTCTTGCAGAAATTCTACAACCTCTTCTCCCAGTACAGTCCCATCCCAATCCTCTGCTTTTCCGTCATAGGTCACAGCATACTTTCCCCCATACCTTCCCTCTTCCTAGACTCTTGGTGTTTTCCTGCTTAGTCCACTTCCTATTTTCTGTCTCGTCCCACATATAATTTCTTTCAGTCACTGCTAAAATCATACCAGTTTTAAAAAAAACTTAACCATCCACATGTACAATGAGTTGTCTACATGCCTGTTTCATCAATGGAGCTAAGAGAGCTTGGAAAATTTCAACTAGTGGCTAGCCAGATGAGCTTTTCCATAGTCTCCTTTGACAGAACTGACGAGATAGCTCCATTATTTCAGTGGCTAAGTGACCTAGCATATACAGAAACAACTAAACTTACAAATGAACTTGCAAGACATCAAACTGAAATCCCAACATTAGTCTATGTACTCTCACAAATGGCAGCATAATATTCCAGCTGCTGTTTATTCATATTTAAACCAGTTCAGAGTTTTCGTACTGGTGAACTCCACCTCCTTTCCACCAACACATGCCCAGACCATTGCTTGATGCTCCTCTCCTGCAGCTACGTGTAGTGAATGGTCCCCAAAATGCTACTAAACAAAAGAATGCAAATTTGGGGGCAACGTGGAAAGGTTTACTCAAAAGGAGTTCCCAAGCAGCATATTAGCTGTCTCTTCCTTTAGAAGAAAAATGCTGCACGGTATAGTAAAATCTAGACAATTTTTTAAATTATTACTTTATATACAGCTTTAGATAAGATTGATAAAATTATTGAAAGAGCTAGCTTTCCTAAAGAAGGGCAGAAAGCGAACACAGTATTTAGCAGCTACAAGAACTGGCATGTGTTCTTACGAACTATTTTTCCTTTGGTTTTTAACAGATGCAATAAAACAGTAATTCAAATGATACATAGCATCTAAAAACTGTTGAAATGTCTTAACCAAATGCTAGTCTTACAGATAACATCAGTCTGATCTAATTTGTGGGAAAATGTGGTATATTTGACCATGGATACAGACATAATTACATTATATGCATGTGTACATACAAAAATATGTAAAAGAATCTTTCTTTCCTTCACTATAAGATTAAACAGCAACAAATACCAAGAGATATACGATTTTTGATACACAACTTGAAGGCACTTTAACTGAAAAAATACTAAAAAATAAAGTATTACCTTTTTTATACTGAGAAGTATATAATCAAAACAAAGACATTTTTGAAAAAGAGTGGAACCTAAGCTCTCATAAATAAAACATCATTATTTGCTGCAGAGGAATACAGCAACACATTCAGCAGCAGCTTGCAGAAATTTGAAATTATTGAAAGCACCACTAAGAAAAAGTGAAAGTATAGCATTAAAGAACTGTTCTATCTGCCACAATTAGTTTCAAATAGGTAAATGATTTTGGTTTAATTTGAAATCTCTCAAGGAAATTAGTTATAGAAAGCCAGATGAGAGATATACTATGCTAAGCCATACTTGCCCAGAGACACTTACCTTTGTTGAAATCTTTAGGATCCAATGATAAACTATACCCAGGGAGAGTTTCCAAAAGCAATTTGTAGCAGGCCCTCCACCCGGGTTCAGGGATGCTAGGTGCAGCACACTGCATTGCTGCTATACGCTTGAAAAAAGCAGACTTGCGGTGAAAACCAATACGTTCATACAGCTCAGAAAGAATGCTGTAACGCTGGATTTTCTCTTCTTCTGAAAGCTGAAATTTAGAGGGAAAAATGATTGTTTTTAATCAAAATTTTAAAGCGTATGTCTGAGTTTTGGGAAAAAAAAAAAAAAAAAAAAACACAGTAGGAAAAAAAAATGTAGTAGACATATCTCCAACACTACAGAAGGCCAGTGATTTTGCATATAGCCAGTCATGACAGCTTCTGCTGGCAAGAAAACTTAAACTTGCTTCAAGTTCAACAGCTAACAAAGGCAGCAAAGATAGAGTTCTTTAGCAACTTTATTTGTCAGTAGTACTAAGTAAATACTCAAAACAGTCAATAACAGCTAAACAGCTCCACATTATATGGAAGATATTTAACATGACACTCATGTGTATAATAAGAATGCAAATACATACCACTTCCAAAATCTATTGATTTACCAAGTTAAACATTTTCATCCCTTTAAGATTAAATCTAATTATTAATCTTGAAATCTCAAGCTATGAAAGCAAAGAAACTACTGTCCCAATTTTTATGTCTCTGATCTTGTAAATCACAAAATTTTCATTCCATGATACTATACATATGCAGACTGCCAATTAATAAGGAAGAATTCAGCAAAAGGTGAAGCCCTGTTAGGCTTAAAGTTGAAACAAACTTGGTGAGTAACTAGCAGCATGTGCTCCTTTAGCTTATTAATATATTGGCAAACTCCCAAGTAACCATTCTTTCCCCTCTGCTTTGAATGACAGTCTTGCTTTGAAATCAGACAGCAAAGAAGAAAGTGCCACAGAAACTCTGGAAGCTACCAACTACTTCAAATCTACATCCCAGTAGCAAGCAATAATTGAGTTCTGACGGTGGACCAATGCTGACACCTAGTGTACAGTATCTGGCATGCACAACCAAAAGAAATATAAAATATTTTAAATTACACTGAAGCTGCTAACACGTTTTGCAAAGGCGTTTAAAATGACAAACTTCATACAAAAATAGCACTAAAGGACAGAAACAGCATTTCTGCAACTCATTCTTCAAAACTGAACGTATCAATCAGTGGATTCTGTGCATTTAACTTCAGATACTTAAAGACTTGGAAAGTCAAAATAAGATGCCAGCCACATTGTTTAACTTTTACAGAAATAATTACCTCTTATAAATGAAACTTCAAAACATCCTTTAGTCACTTAAATCCTAACGTAACTCAAAAAAAAATAGTCTGTTTTGAAAAGTCACTTCTATTTTTGGACATGGGGATATAAGAGACATCAAAGAAGCCTTGAGTTTTCAGAAGGCAACATGACCTTATCTGATAGTTCAAATCCTAGTACTTCAGGGTATGAAGAGACGCAGACACACCAGCAAATTGTTTTAGAAAGTTTCAGACAATTTTTGAAGCTAGGTGGCTGTTACCCTCAGAACTGACAATACAAGACAATACCCAAAGCAAAAATACCACCCATTCATGTAAAAGACCAATCCCTGTAACAAGAGTTGTACAAAAGGCAGTTGCACCAAACTGAAAACTTTCATGACTCACTGCAGCTGGAGAGAACTCAAAGCACAAAAAGAAAATACAGAACAATTATAAACCAGTTTATCAGAATCCCCAAAAGCTATCATTCAGAAAGAACATGAGGTGTCAGAGTAAGGTTACCGATTCTAGCAGAAGAAAGCTGCTCCACCTTTTCTTTTTCTCGTTTTTCCATTTATGTCATTTTAAAAAGGTTACCACAATAAAAAAATATGGCAGCAGAGTCAAAAAGGGCATGAGCACATGATCACATATTAAAGTTAAAAAAGCTTAAGAATATAAACTATCAAAAGCTATTCCTCAAATACGTAATACTGTCAATGTTCACACACCTATGGAAACTAAATTTTTAAGATGAGAGAAGACAGGATCATGCTATTTAGGTAGACATGAGCACTCACTAATAATTGGAACAACTATGAGAGGCAACAGATTCTCAGAAAGTTTTATTTTTATCCTATCTGAGTAAGTTTTTAACACTGCTATCTAACTTACTGCCTAATGATTATCCACAAAGTTACTCAAATATTTTCTGCAGTTGCAGGAAATTGTTTTTTCATCACTACAAATAAAGCAAAATTGCCTTTTCCCTCAGCGCAAATAGTTATGTGTTCTAACCAAGGATGTAAAATAATAATAATAAAAAAACAAAACAAAAACACCTACACAGATACTCCAAGTAATTAATTCTGAGAAGGCTACAGCAGTCTTTCTGCAGGCCATTAGCGTAGCATTCACAAACATCTTTCCTGACCTTACAGATTTATAAAAGCTTAAGGCATATAAAGTGTCTGCAAAATAGCCAACACCTGTAGCACAGCATCTTTTCCAGCTGGTTGATTTTCATTTAACTTATAACAAGCCAAGTTAGCAATGGCACCTGTAAAGGCTGTAGTTCACCACCAAAGCAACTGAGTCAGTTTTTTCACAGGTTTGTTTTAAGACAGGCTTTCAAGAGGACAGCTTTTTATTTGTTTTTTAATTATTCCTTACTATATTAAAACTATAATCTCACTTTCTTTGTAATTAGATGTTACAATTTTTTCCTCATAACTGAATGCAAAGATAAGTCTTGTTACCCTGCAGCTTTCCTAGAATCAGAAAACAGCAATTACATAATGTTACTAGACTGTGTAGCAGATTATATACATGAAAAAAAACTAGTTTTCCTGTTTATCAGAAACATACATTTTATACTGTGAAGGTTTTTTTTTTTCCTGCTGTCAAATATTGGTTGTGCTGATGTTCTATCTACCTGTATTCCAGTTTCCCTAACCTATCACAGGATGACTCCTCCTTTGAGTTAATCGAAACTGTAACTATTACCTGCTTCCATGCTATTTACAGTAAATCCTGAAGAGCTGGAAATATAATTCTCATCCATACACCTCCTTATAGAAAACACATTCTCCAACAATGGAAAGATTCTCTTATGTATCTCATAATAACACTTTCTAGAAACACTTCCATCAAGGAAATGACAAAATAGTAGACATGCAGTTATGAGCTAGAAGAATGTCAGCCTTGATTGAAATCAATAAAGGTACTGGGCCTTAATACCCAAATAATCAATACTGTCAAGGTGTCGCTTTGTTGGGTTTTTTTAAAACAACCAGATATAGAACTTCTACAGTGGCATAACGATAATAGATATAACTGACATCAGGAAACAATTAATCATTAGGTATACAAGGTACAGCAGAAGATTTCAGAGGAAAAGACCCAATACAAAATATTAATATGATTTTCTTTAAAAAATTTAAAAACAGTGAATACCAATATCACTTGAGTATCCAACTTAACGTATCTTTTTTCCTAGAACACATCTACTGAGTACCATCACCGTTTGTTTGATCTCCCATGTTCTGCAAACGATAAGAGTTACACTCAGTGATACAGAATCATTACAGAAAGCCAAGGTTGGAAGGGACCTCAAAACATACTCTGGTGCAAACTTTTGTGGGAAAGGGAATCTGCCTGACATTGAGAACCTTGTCCAATCACAGCTTGAAAGACCCCAGCAATGTGATCTCCAGCATGTCACTGAGGAGGTTGTTCCAGTGAAGGATTGTACTTACTGAATTTTTTTTTTCTTACATTGCAATGAGACCTCTACCAGTGCAACTTCTACCCACTGCCCCTTGAGTTCTCCATTTTGCTCCTTCTGAAGAAAGAGGCTCCATCTTCTTTGTAGCTGCTCTTTAAGTACTGGAATACTATCATGAGATCCCCTCTGAGCCTTCTCTTCTCCAGGGAGAAAAAGACCCAACTCCTTCTGTCTTTCCTTCTTCATCAGGCAGGTTCTCCAGCCTTTGATCATCTTTGTGCCACCCGTCTGGATCCTCTCCAGCCTGTCCATGTCTTCCTTGAGCTGTGGGCACCAGAACTGGACACAGTACTCCCTGTGCGACCAGGAAAGGGCTTAGTGGTGTGAGGTGGTCACATCTCTGTCTCTGCTAGCAACGTCCCTGCGGATGCAGCCCAGGATCCAATCTGCCTGTGTTGCTGCAGCAGCACATGGCTGACTCCTCTTCAGCTTCTTGTCTGCCACAACACCCAGGTCCCGTTGATCAAAGTTACTTCCCAGCCACACAGAAATCCTACCTCGTCCTGATCTCTTTGGTTATGTCATCACAGGTGCAGGACCTTGCACTCATCTTTGTTAAACCTCATACATTTCTTGTTAGCCCACTCTTTACAGCCTGCCCAGGTCTTTCTGTAAAATGGCTCTCTCTTCTGATGTGTCCTCCTCCTCACCACCCAGTCTGGTGTCATCATCAATCTCATCATTCCAGATCATTTTTTGAAGATGCCGAAGAGTGTGAGGCCCAGTATTGACCCCACTTGTGACAAGCTGCCAGCCTGAGCAAAAACCTTTGATCGGCACCCTTGGAGTACAGTCTGTTAGCCAATTCCCTACCCATCTCACAGACCACCCACCCAGTCTGTGTCTTGTCAGTTTGTTTAGGAGCAGGGTGTGGGAAACTGTCAAACACTTTGCTGAAAGTTGGTAGATGATATTTGCATTAACTCCATATATTCTGACCAAGATACAATACGTCACATACCTGAGTTTTATTTCAAGGTTTTCCAGACAGTGGGAGATCTGGCATTTATGGAATATATTTTATATAGTGTGAGAATGCACAGTGAGATATGCTTTACATGCACAGAGATTTATTTGCAGGGTCAGTAGCTGATGACATACATCAAATTCAAAGTTCCTCAAGGGAAATAACAAAGCAGAGAGAAAAAGACCAACCATCTAGGAATAAAAGCACTGAGGCCTCCAAAACACCCTTCTCTGGTTTTCTCCAGAGCAGCAGGTGACAAAAACGATGATGCCTTCTCACAACGTTTTTTCACTAGATGCATTTCATCAGGATCCACTCAAACCCTTGGTTGCTTCTATTTGGGACTCTATTAGAGCTGTCTGGGACAAGCTTTGATCAGGGCATGTGTTGCATGCTGACTAGCTGCCAGGCTTTTTGTTTGTGTATTATTAGGTAATGCTTACCAGCTATTTAAATGACTTATGTACTTTGCCATTCACTAAGTCTTATTTTTTAACTCTAATCTAAAGTGGAAGTTGCAACATTAGTGTTGTCAGGGAGAACAGGTGATTCTCACAACAGTAATTGCTCCCATAAGAAAATCAACATATCAGCAATATTGGAGTTTGCAGGCCATGAGAATAACAGTGCAAGATGATGGGAAAAATACTGCCACAGCAGCTTACATAAAAGCCTACAGAGCTCCCAGCGAAAGACAGACTACAGAATTAAAGAGAACACCCTTAGCACTGCAAAGATTACAGCAGATAAGGTACTCTGCAACAAAATTTATTATTTTTATGATAAGATTATAAATTAATTATGTTATTGTTTACGTTGGGTCAGAAAATTGACTCCACAGAAAGGATTTTCTGCAAATGAAATAAAATATTCTACCCCCCTCAAACTTCCTGTCCCCCATCTGGCGTTAATAAACTAAATGGTGTGGACTTAAACTGCTGGTCTTATCAAGATGTAATGAGCAAAAAATGGAAAAACGGAAAGAAATATAACAGCTTTTTATGACTTCTTTCAACCACAGCAGTCTCCCTGTAACCAGTGACACTAAGCTTGAGACACTGATGAAGTGTTAGTCTCGTTTCGTGGTTGTACTAAGCATTTTTTCTCACAATTCCAAATACTGATTTTCTCCTCTGATTCCTTTCTGATGTGGCCTAACCAACACTTCACACTACACAACAAAAAATAAATTTATTAACAACACTAGTCAGACTCTTAAACTCACTTTGCAACAGGCCATTCCTTATTTGCTCACAGTTTCGCTGAACAAGATACAATATAAAAAAAAAAAAAAAAAATCCACTGCAGATCTGTCCCAAGCAGCTGTTTCTCCCTGGTGTAACAACAGAGCAACAATGGGATTTTTTTTTCTCCACAAGGGAGAATAACTAATAGAGTCTTTAATCTGAAACAAAGTCCTCATGTTTTTAGATGAACTCTGAATACCTTTTCAACCAGACTCACAGATGCGAAAATCCTCAGAAGTCAAATCCTAGTGAGAAGGAAGGTAGTGATACAGAAAATAAACCAGAGTCTCCTGAATCTAAGTAACTTTCACACTTCAGTATAATCTCTCAAACAAGAGAAAAATAACTGGACTTTCTGCACTGACCTGACGAAGGTTGATATAAACTGCATTCTGAAGAAACTCAGAGGCTTCCATGCTCCTTTTCTGTATTGCAAGGACTCTCACTGCCTTCACACAGGCTTCCAGTTCAATCACACCAGCATTCTTGTACTTGAAGAGGGAGAAAAATAAAATAATATTGAAGTATTGCACCTGTTAGATTTGATAAGTATTTCTGCTCAACACATAAATCAGCTGTTAGCTCTTCCAAACCCAGCAAATCCTTAATGCTAGTGACTATAATGTTAAATTATCAACATATGCCCAAGTGAAAATTAAGGTGTCATCTAAAATGTTATTATGCAAAACAACCATTTTCAGCCTCTCCACTCACTTTTCCTATTTTGAGGCACAGCACAGCTTCAGTCTGAGTTCAGACAAGGAGAAAAGTTGGGAATATTAGTATCATTTTGGATAACCTCATACATATGGTGGGTGTGGATGGTACGTCTGCAACAAAGAAAGAAATTCTACCTTTGCAGTGTAATAAGTATGTAAGCAAAAAGGTCAGTTCTACAGTGATTCATCACCACCTAAAACTGTTCTATCACAATGAACAAAGAATTAATTTTGCCTTTTATACTTATTGTAATACCCTATATTGCACAGAAAGCTGTATCAACAGAACTTTAGTTTTACTGCATCAATTTTCTCTTTAGTTGAAACAGTATCACTGATGACAAGTGAATTACAAACCATTCTGAGTTTTCTAGTATCTATTTACGAAACATTTTCTGTGATTGTTTCAGTTATTTAGCTTGCTTAAGAAAGTCAGAAGAGATGTACATTGATCTCTTTGATCTAAGACAACAAGCACGTGTATTTTCTAGACAAAAAATTTGATCTAGTTACTTCCTCAAACAATACTGATATTGGATATCTGAGTCAGTCTATTTCCTGCTGAAGCTAATCTCTGCAGGTATTTATCATGTTTGAAATCTAATGGGGGAAATAAAGCTGAGAACAAAATGCAAGAGTTACTCCACCAAAGCAGTTACATACTCATCTCTTGTGCATCTGTATCAGGAAAACCAAATCACTGGAGATCATTTTAGAAGATGCTACAAAAGTTTCTCAAGCTCAGTGATAACATAAAAAATATGTAGGAAGTGCCGCTTCCTTAGCCTTAGAGCTAGGAGTTACTCTATCTGTAGGTCTTAAACAGACAAAAGCTAACTATGCTTGTCTTGAACAGCTAGAGAGCATCCCAAGACAAAGCTCTTTGTTCTTTGCAAGTGCAGCTGCAGTGAAGCATAGTTACTACTTGATGAGAGCATAATGTATATTATTATTATCAAAATATAAATATCCTGCCCTAAGTTCAACAAAGTCCAATAATTTTATACTTCTAAAGAAATCAGACTCTTTCTAGATGAGCAACTTACCTTTAAGGTAACATAAAAAGATGAATGCACACTTAATAATTCTTGCTGTATTGATGGATTCAAATTTATCTGAAACCATCCCCAAAACTATCACCTTTCATTGTTCCTGATCATAAATTAACTCATCCACACAATCTATCTTGTTTCATTTGGAGAGTCTCCCTTCAACACAAACATGGAAATGCCACATCATATTTACATAGCTTAGTCTAAAGATACTTTCAGTATCAAACAAGAGAGATACCTGAAATTAAAAAGCAATTAAAGCATAAATAACTGCACTGCAATACAATTAGACTCATCTTTAATGTTGATATGGATACTGAGCCACTATTGTCACAGTATTAAATAATTTTTTTCTCTTCATATTATGAATGGAAATATTAAGCTACCTTACTACATTATGCTCTGAACATTTGCACAAAAACCTAAAAAAAAATGCTTCAGTAGAGCTGAAAACTGTTGAATTTTTCTAAATCCTCTCTCAAGAATGTTTGTCCTTCACATTTCCTCCATGACCCCCCACCTCTCTGCATGCTCTAAATGCTAGCCTTCCTGAACAATCCTGTAAAATCACATCCATCAGCAGCAACCTCTTCATAAACTCCTTAATTCCCCAGCAGGCACAGTAAATAAGCATTCAGCTTACACAACACACAGAAGCATCACTGGAGTTGACGATGTATATATTAAGGACCATAAACATATGTAATAGTTAACAAACCTTCAAATATCTAACACTTCTGCTTAGAGTGCTTTAAAACTGTAAGACAATTCATCCCAAACCTCCAAGTACTAGCAAGCACAGTAAATAGTTTACTCAGCACATTGCTGCTTTAGGTGTTGTCTTTGACCAAAATTCTGAGATTCCCAGACTCTAAACAAAGCACTTAGTTCAACAGTATAAATTATTCCTATTTCTTCCATTACCATATGTTCTAAAACTATATTGCATGTGCTTTAGAAGATCCTCTGAAACCAAAACCACAGCAGTTCATTATTCACAAGAATTTCACTGAAGTGTCTTAAAAATAAGTAGAGTTACCTTGCCGTAGTAAGAAATGGCTTCTTTATATTTATCTATGATGTCTTCAGGACTAAGGCAGTTCTTGGCACGCCCTATCTCAGCACTGGTGTCTGCATTTATACCATTTGAAGTCAGCGCACCTAGAACAACACAGTACAAGAAATGAGCAGAAGAACTTTTAGCAACTACTAAATATCTAAAAAGAAAACTAGGATATGCTGTAGGTTTAACCAAAGCTTACACAAAGACTAATTGCCCTACCTAGAAAACACTAGTTCTGTTTTACTATGCTATTTTAAAGAGTATAAATGAAAAATTGATTCAATCATAAACCAGCAAACAGGAATTAATCTTTTACTTCATAGTAATAAATATATATTCATAATCTTTTATGTTTATCTGAATATTTAGACTATGAGTAAAGTATTAGATTGCTAAAATTAGATTATGGCCACATCTGAACATGCAATTTTAGTCTTTGGATTATTCCTTGTTCTATTTATGAACTGTATTTCTAAAGCACACCTAAGAAAAAAAAAAAAAGTGCAAATTTTTTAATAAACTAATTATTGGAACAGAAGTATTCTCCTCCAATCATGTAAAACAAATACTTCTCTTCCCTATAGCTAATCACAGAAAACCAAGTGTTACGCTGTAACAAAGGCCGCCAAATCTGAGCCTTCCACATTTAAAAAAAATAATTACCTGAGGCTCAGACAAAACAGTAAGAAATTGCTTTTTTTATATAAGAAAGAAGGGGACAGACAGAAAGCAGAGTCTTTACATACATAAGGGATAAGAATCTGAAATAGAAGCCAAGGAAATTGGGATATTACAAAGAACATGAAAATTTTATTTCTCAAATTTTATTTTATTGCAGAGTTAACACAATAAAATTTAAAACATATATCAAAGGTTGGCCAGGCTTTATACCCTTTTGCATGTTACTTAATCTACAGGAATATTCAGTAATTTATTTCTTCAAATAAAATGGCAAAGAAATCTTTGTGTTTCAGAGCTGGACCTAAATCTCAAAAGACAGTTAAAAACTACTGTGAAAGATACTTTCTATTCCCTCTATATATTCAGTAATTTGTTTACATGCTCAAATGCTACAGCAACTTTTTTCTATGTTTATCAACCTTAAAGAATCATACCGTGCATATCTGGAGATTAACACCTTAGGGTTTTTATAGAATTGAAGTGCAAAATCTTTGTTAGTAATGATTGAAAGAGTACTATGACACTACAAGACTACATGTGACCATTCAGGTTTGTCGGTTAAAAAAAAATTTTAAATCCTCACTACTCATGAGAAGAAATAATCTTGATTAGAATTTAAAGTGACAGAATCATGGAACTACATCATTTATTTTGTGCCAGTTACCCTTCCATCTTTTTGCTTCCTCAAGATTTATAGCCAAAAACTGAAGCATCAGCAATCGGTACTAGTTTTGGCAAGTGGCAGTAACTATCAATACAAATGCAAAACATATGCAAGTAATAAAAGATAAGACTTTGGAAACATGCATGAAAATAATGTACCTGGATCAATGAGAACTTCTTGTGCCCCTAAAAGGAGGAACAAAAATGATTTTTTTTTTCAGCCTTAAATATAGCCAACAAAATAAGCTCTTACAGTGTTTTATAACTCATGTCAGGCTTGAACAAAATTATAAGATTTATTAGGATCATCATTGCTATTTTGAAGGACTACCAATTATAATTCAAGTAGTCACCATATGTTAAATCTCATTTTGTTAAAAAATCCCATAAACTTGCAATGAACTCTATGACACATCAAGAAATGAAGAATTTTGAATGTATAATTTAATGCCATATCCTCTTTCTCCTTTTCCTTTATTCTTGCTTTAGTTGGTAAATTTCCATCACAATCCACTTACTATATTTTAACATCAGGTCCTACAGTACTTAAATCTCCTTATGGGAGCTCATTTAATCTACAAAATACTCTAGAATAACATTTTCAAGTAATTGTATCCCTTTCAATTGTCATTAACTCCATCAAATTTTCTGAATAATTGAGTCATGCCAATCCAACAAGCCAGACTATTCACATAAAATAGTTGCCAAGAGTATTGTAAAGTTGGATTATCAGATACATAACATCTTGTTCCCCTAAACTTTGATGGCAATAAAACTGTTAAGATCAAGGTTCAAGCAGTCAAAACCCACTTCTTTATGAGCCAGACAGGACCTCCCTTCAGTTGATCTGCTCAGACTCCAGACTAGTGATGTCTAGATCTAGAGATAAATCAAAAAGATACTCCAACAGTTCACTCAGGTGTCCTAATTCTGCTTGGGGAAAGAGGAAGGTCATGTAACAAAATTACACTTCAAACAAATAAAACACAAAAGAGGAAACCCAAAACAGCTAGTAAACTAAACATAAAGGAAACTAAACTCAGCTTATTCAACATACAAATCGCATAGCAAACAGACTATGACAGGAACTAAGCAACCAAAAGTCGTCTTTTACACTGAAGGCTGCAGAGACAAATCCAGCTGATCAAGGGGACCCAGCCTAAAGCTCTTCCCTCTACAAACAAAAGGTTTCAGGAACATGAGAAGTTACGCTTCCCTAAAACGTCAAAGTTCCTTTTTCACAATCAGCAAGAAATTGCAGTCCAAGGGCTCATGACAATGACCAAGGAAGAAACCTGTCTTTGGAGCAGGCAAGATTCCACGTCTCCTTCCATCTGATGAGTACTTTAAACACTGTTATCAAACTCATTATCTTCTGAATGAACTATTCCTATCAAAAGAGTTTCAAAAGAAGTTGAATGCTACACCAACAAAAAAACAGGTAATATTCCGATGGCTACAGATAGGTAAGAAATAGACTGCAATTCTGCTTAATAGGAAAAAAAAACAAAACAAAACAAGAAAAAAACACGCACCTTCAACACTGCCCTCAAACTTGTGCTCAATATTATCTAAAGAGAGATTATATTAATGCTCCTCTTTCCAAAGATGTTTCTATATAAAAGACACCACATTTTTTGAGCAGCCAGATCCTGTGCTAGAGCCTAAAAATGCCAAATGGTGGAAATCACTGGAGAGTCAAAAGAATGATGTTTCTCTTAACCAGGTCTGGGCACAATGGCAGTACCAAGAAATCCCATCCTATCAAGGCTGAAGTACAGGCACAAGAAGAGGTGCAATTCCAGGCACATCAGGAAGCAATAAAGGTAACTCTCACATCTATATGCCTCAAAAGTAGGCACAAATTGAATGTTAGTTCCAAGTATGGCATTTCTTGATTTGCACAGAATTTGGAAACCCCTTTTGTTTCTGGCCTTATCCTAAAGAAAGATACACTGGAATTTGTTCCCCAGATTAAATACGGTGTTACAATTATTTTTGTGAGGAAAGTAGATTATAAGCAAAGGTGCAGTTAGAAACAATTTTAAATGAAAAGCACTGCAGAGTCAAAAAAAGGTATTGAAAAGAAAATTTCAGAAAACTTTGTAGGAAAAAGACATCACAAGAATAGCTGTTGACTAGACAGAGTTCAGCACCTCAGATCACAAAACATTAAGAGATCATAACTAGAGTTGGGGAACAACATCTAATGGACCATGAAGTAACATCTTCATCTGAAAAGGATGACAAAAAACCTGTAATCTGCTTTTCTTCACACAAAGTCCTTCAAAATATCTTATATGAAATTAGAATATTTTTTAAAATATGACCACACTAACAAGTTTGCAAACATGACTTTGAAAAATAAGACAACTTATATAGAGAAGCAGCAGCAATATACCCAAAATATACTTTATTCAATTATTCTGGTAACTGTAACTTTTTTATTTCCTTCTTTAATAACAAGGAGTATCTACTACAGATTGCAGCATCTGCTCTTAAATATTCATCGAAGAGTGAACAAAGGTCAATAACTGTGTGAAATTATATTATAACAACCAACATAAAATGCACTCATATGTCACGGGACCAAATGCACAGATTTTAATGACTAGAAATTATACAAAAAAATTAGTATTCTCTCCTGAAATAAGTTAATTTTACTATCACAATTATCTGCTGTCAACACACACAGTTTGTAATAAAGATAATACAAAGCAAGCGTTTACTAGATTGTGACCTAGAGATTAATAAAAATGGGTGGTTGGTTTCTTTAGATGTATGAATCAATTTTGATCACATTTCACACAAGAGTACTTACACCAGCGCTTAAATGCAGCTTCTGTTTGTTTCAGTACTGTCAAAGAACCTGAGTATATAGATAGAAACAGCTGTGCTGGGTTAGACCAAAGGCTTGTCTAGCTAGTAATAATTGACATTTTTCTTTCACCACCCTAGTGGAAGCCACAGAAACTTTCAGGAGCCTTAAGACCATGTGGCAAGTGCTCAGTTATGCGATTAAAGGCTCATCTCCACAAACACAAAGGAGCACAGAGGAACAGCGACAGTCAGCTGAACTGCAATAACTTAGTGTGGGAGTGAAACCCATCGAGATCAGTTAACATGAGCAGCTCTCTGCATTGCCTTACAGATTGCAGGGGGTTACTGCCTACAGGGATATGGGGCTTATTCTAGGATAAGGGAAAGAACATATTGCAATTGTCCAGGATTTCTTATGGGATGTGTAGGGGATGAACCAAAGACAGGGAAAAGGACAGATCTAGGCAGTTTAGGGAACAAGCATGGAAAAAATAGAGGGATAAGAGAAGTGCGTGTGCGTGTAGGTCTAAGTATGAACAACTGAAACAGGGCTCTGGGTCTTGGAAGCTTGTAGGTCCACGCGCCAATAAGTGGTGAGACCTGGCAATCCAGCAGCCAGCCGCTGGACAGACTGAGTGACTAAAACCAACCACTGGATGGATCCATGCTACTAACAGCCTTTCATCCCGATCAGCCAAAGAGGGAAGGAGGATCAGGCTGTTAGTGCTGCCTGTGTTTGCATGAGTTCTGTGTTTTCTGTCTCTGTTGGTCTGTGTAGCCAACTGTGTGTATATACACTCTCTACGCGTGTGTGTGTACACCTATCAGCAATGCATGCTCAGTCTCATGAGTGGCTGGACCTGGGGACATGGAGTTTCATCAGCATTGCCTCTGTCATGCTGCCAGATCCAGTAACTCCTAACAAGGAGTTCCACATCATACCTATATATTGGATAAAGAATAATTCCTTCTGGCACTGCTCCCATGACTGGAGTGTTGAAACGGAAGGATACAGGCTCTTTAGGAAGGGCAGGCAGGGGAGACAAGGAAGGGAGGTCACCCTCTATGTCAGTGACCAGCTGGAGTGCAGGGAGCTCTATCTGGGGATGGATGAAGAGCTGACAGGTCAGGATGAAAGGGAGGGCAGACAGGAGACATCATAGTGGGGGTCTGCTATAGGCCACCCAACCAGAAAGACCGAGCAGATGAGGCTCTCTATATAGACAGAGAGTGGCAACCTCATGTTCACCAGCCCTGGTCCTCATGGGGGACTTCGACCAACCAAGTATCTGTTGGAGGGACAACACAGCAGGGTATAAGCAACCCAGGAGGTTCCTGGAATGTGTTGCTGATAACTTCTTTCTCTAATTGATAGAGGAGCCAATGAGGAGAGGTGCTATGCTGGACCTTGTTCTCACCAACAAGGAGGGGCTGGTGGGGAGTGTGAAGGTCAAGAGCAGCCTTGGCTGCAGTGACCATGAAATGGTGGAGTTGAAGATCCTTTGGGCAACAAGGACAGCGTGCAGAAAGCTCGCTAACCTGGACTTCAAGAGATTAGACAAGGGCCTTTTCAGCAATCTGTTTGACAGAGTAACATGGGATAAAGCCCTGGAGGGAAGAGGGGCCCAAAAAAGCTGGTTAATATTCAAGGATCACCTCCAAGCTCAGGAGTGATGCATCCCAACAAAGAGGAAGTCAGTCAGGAGTTCTGCATGGATGAGCAAGGAGCCCCTGGACAAGGTCAAACACAAAAAGGAAGCCTACAGAGAGCGGAAGCAAGGACAGATAGACTGGGAGGAGTACAGAGAAACTGTCTGAGCAGCCAGGGATCAGGTTAGGAAAGCCAAAGCCCTGACTGAATTAGTTTAAGCAGGCCATTTCTCAAAGAATGTCTAGCATACCAATGTTAATACAATCATATTAGTCATGCAATATGAGAGTTTAGAAAAAGTATACAAAATCTTAAAAATTATGTTGGTTTATTGGTATTTAGTTCAACAAATCTATTTATTAAATGTTGACTTTAGAATAGCAAAACACCTCTGAATAAATGTACCTAACATTCTTCTCAATATGTGTAGCTCTGCCACATCATATGTACTTCATGAAAGCTGTCTGCACCTCCTCCAGCAAAATTCAAATTATCACTGACACTAATAATCAGATTAAAAGATCAACAGCTTTGCAACTCTATGCAAAGCACACATCAACATTAATACCGAAGCAGTAAGAAAGTCATTCATGTAAAAATATTAAAAAGAAATACAGTTCTACCAACAACATCCCATCAGTTTATCCTGTCATTGGTATACTTTTACAGTTAGGAAGTAGGGAGGACATTTGCAGATCTTCAGTGGTGGCCAACAATAAAAAACAAATCTCATCCTTACCTGGTCTGTGCCTGTTGCCTGCCTCTGCAGAAAGAGAACCTCCTTGTGCCCTGCGAGGTCCAACTTTACCTCCAGTACCACCTGGATAATGATAGATGACTGATGCTGAGCATAACCCCTCAAGAGCAGCTGGAGAGTAAAGAAAAAAGACAACAGATTAGCAGAGATAATTGCAAGAAGCAAAGTATCATGTATTAAAGTCTATTTACACAAACACAAAGTTTGCCTCAAATTGGAGACCTAGTGACAAAGGTAATGTAAAAGCCTGAGATACTTACTGTCCTTTTTATCCCTGTTTTCACTGGTAAGGTTTACCTTCAGACCTCCCAGGTCCCCAAGACTACTAGCAGAGTCTGTAGGAGTATGCACTAGCCACAGCAGATGAAGACAGACATACAAAGCACTTAATCCAATTGGGCACAAATCCACAAAATCCAGATAAGATGAATCCATGGATGCCAAGAGAGCTGGCCAATGTGAGGCCACTCTCTTATCACCTCCAACAAGTCATGACAACTGGGGGAGATTTCTAACAACTGGACAAAGTAAAACATCACAAGAAGGAAGTACCAGGGGTCTACAGGCAGGTCAACCTCAGGTCCCCGGCAAGGCTATAAAGAAATCCTTCTGGAAGCTATTTCCAAGCATGTGAAGGACAAGAAGGTGACTGGGAACAGCAAACATTGATTTACCAAGGATAAATCAGTCCTTGTCAACCTCACTGCCTCCTATGATTAGATGATTAGCTCAGTAGACAAAGGAAGAACAGTGGATATTGTATATTTTGACTTTCACAAGACCTTTGGACATCGTCTCCCATAGCATGCTTATAGTCAGATTGATGAGATAAGATTTGGATAGCTGGCCTATACAGTAGGTGGAAAACAGGATGGATGGCCAGGCTCAAATGATTGTGACTGGCAATACAAAGTCCAGATCGTTGCCAGTTACTAGTGGTGTCCCTCCAGGATGAATACTGGGGACAATACTTTAATGTCTTCATAAACAGCTTGGATGATTGCATAGAGTACTCCCAGAAAATTCCTGGATCATACCAAATTGAGGAGAATGGTAGGGCAAGACTTCAGTGCAGAGAGAACTTGACACACTGAGGATATGATTATTCCCCTCTATTCTGCATCTGAGAAACCGCATCTGGAGCACTGTGTCCAGCTTTGGGCTGCCCAGAACTCAAATGACATCGGCATCCTGAAGCAAATCCAGTGGTGGGTCATCAAAACGGTCAGGGGACTGGAGGCCATGACATGAGAAGAGCAGAGAGAACTGGGTTTGTTAAGCCTTAAGAACAAGAGGCTAAGGGGAGATCTTACTGCTGTCTTTAAACAGCCAGTGGGAAGGGACAGAAGAGATGGAGCCAGATGCTTCTCAGAGGTGCAGTGATTGGATAAGGGTCAATGCAAGTTGATGCAGGAAATTCTGCTGTAATGTAGGAAAACTCTATGCTTTGTTTTTTCTTTTCAAGCTACAAGCAGCACAATGTTAAAACAGGTTGCTCAGAGATCGTAGAACTTCCATCATTAAATATACCTAAAACCAAACTGGACAGGTCCCTAAGCAACCTGATTTAACTGGATGTGATATGAGCAGGAGACGAGATTTGGGGACCTCCAGAGATCACTTCCAGTCCAAATTATTCTGAGTCTATAAGTATAATTTGGTAGTCCAACAGATGGGCCTTAAAATATTTTCATGCCCTGCAGAAGTAGAAAAGTTGTCCTTTCCTTCTTAAAGAATCCTGAGCCATTTAACCTTTTGAAAGAGTAGAAGAAGTGGAAAGTCAGAAGGTGTTATGGTTTTCATAATATGTAACATACAGAGCCATTAGGAAGGAAAATGGATTTCCAAGTAGAGTGAGAAAGATACAAGCAGAACAGAAGACAGCAATTTTCCTAAAAGGGTATGAAACTGAGAAGCAGAAGCTGTGCTCAAAGACGACGTACTTATCCAACAAATAGAAAAAAGCAAGACAGGAAAAAAAAAATAAAAAGGAAAGAAAAGTCAGAGAAAAACTGAAGCTTAGGGACTAATGTGGAATGAAGGAAGTTATGCTTGTGGAAGTTAAACACTTGTGGCTTTGGTAGATGTGAAGGCAAAAAACTTTTGCTAACAGTCCATAGTAGGTATTTGCAAGAAAGATTTTTAAAGCATCTGTACAGTCCACTAAAAAGATAAACACCTTCTAGAGATGTATTAAAAAGTCATATGCAATATTTTATTTAAGTACATGCTTTATACTACAATAATACATTTTCTGTTTCAGGTTTTCTTAAACACATTTCTTTCTCATGTCTTATTACCTAATTTTTGGTTTGACTTCACTCTTAGTCACACCTGATATTCATATTTTGGTCACCAAAATAATTTTCATAATACAGAAGTTATAAAAGATAGTTTGATTTACTTGGGTTTAGCAACTGATTATTAGATTCACTATCATCAGTTAATCCTACCTCCAAGCCACAGAAAGTCATTCACAGACCGCAGAAGTTCCACTGCCATGTGATAATGCACCAAAGAATCTTGTAACATCCCAGCTTGTAAACACAGGTCACCAACATGTTTCCGCATACGGCCTTGACAACGCTTCTTATAGTGTCTGCAAAACAAAAGGTACAATTTACAGTTATTTCCAGGAAACATTTATTTAAGGTAATAAATAACTAAAGTCAATTTTATTTGCTCCTTAATAGATCAACATTTGTTGATCTATTCTGTTTCTCTGAGCAAACATCCAGTATGAATTCTAACCAGCGTAATATGCAAAAGAACCAAAATTTTAAGGAGATAGTGTAAAAAGACCCAATGTATCATGTTTTGGCTACACAGCATTTACACAGATAGAGTCACAAAGTTAAAAGACTGAATTTCAGAGCACTTTAACAGCCTTTTCACAACTAAAATAAAACAGATTCATAGAATTGCCCAGGTTGGAAGGGACCTCAAATGATCACCTGGTCCAGCCTTTCATGAGAAAGGGAACCTAAACGAGATTATCTAACATCTTTTCCAGTGGCATCTTGAAAACCTCCAAGGCAAGGTTCTTGTAGTCCTCAATGAGTATTTGGCTGCCTTTCCTTAGCAGGTATGCTTCTTTTTTGCTTTTAAGTACACCAGAAAGCTCCTCGTTAAGCCAGGGTGCTCTCTTGTTCTGCCTTCTTTCTTTCCCTCGGTAGGACATGGACTGTTCTTGTGCTTCTAGGAGGCTATTTCTAAATAACTTCCAGGACTTACAAGCTCCTTTGCTGTCCATGGACACTTCCCATGGAATCCCTCACATCTGAGCTCTGAGCATATTGAAGGTGGCTCTTCTAAAGTCCAGGGTCTTAGTCCTGCTACTCGTCTTCAACATGCTCAGCTTCACAATGCTGTTGTCACTGTATTCAATGATACCATTGGTAGTTATGTTGTCACACAAGAGTTCTTGGTTTGTGAGCAGTAAGTCTAGTACTGTGCTGTTCCTAGTTGGCAGGTTCAGCATCTATAGCAGGAAGCAGTCCTCAATGCATTCCAGGAAATTGGTGGACAATTGGTGGACAACTTGTGCACCACTGTGCTTCTTTCCCAACAAATATCCATGTAATTGAAGTTGCTCAGAAGGACCAAGTTCTGTTGGCCCAAAACTTCCTTAAGCAGCCAAAGGAAGGTTTCATCAGCCTTGTCATCCACACTGGGAGGTTGGTAACAGATATCTGATATAAGATGTCCCTTGGTGATGAACCCTCTAATCTTGATCCAAAGGCATTTGATTGAACTTTCATGATCTCCATAACTCAGCTCCGTACATTCAAACTTCTCTTTTACATGAAGTGCAACTCTATCCCCTCTTCCTCCTCCTCCTCTCTTTCTGGAAGAGTTTGTAGGCATCCACTGTGGTCTTCCAGTCATGTATTTCCACCATCTTTCTTTGGTTCCTATGACTCTCAGACTGGGCACAGAGCTCCAGTTCCTCCTTTTTGTTGCTCAGACTACTTGCATTGGTAGACACGCATTCAAGGTGCCTGATACTGATTCTTGCCTTTGGAGAAGGTTGAGGAGCATTCCTAACTACTCTCATAAGTGCAGTCATCTACCCTGTTGCTTATGAACTTGCAGGTATCACCGTTTTTGACACTGCCACCCCAAATTAGTTAACATAAAGCAAGACTGGCAAGTCAGCCAATATGCTGGTGAAGATTCTCCTGCCTCTTCTCGGTAGGTGGATCCTATCTCTCCCAGGTAGGCTGTATTTGTTGAAGGACTTCCCATGATCACAGAAACCAAAGCCCTAGTGACAACACCAGCCACAAAGCCAGGTATTGATCTGCAAAATGTATTGACTTCTGCCTGCACCCCTACCTCTGACTGGCAAGACAGAGAAGAAAAGGGCCCCTGTACCCTTTACTTGCGCCTCCGAGGCTCTGAAGTCCTGCTTGATCTTGCGCAGGTTTTGCTTTACCATGTCATTGGTGCCCACATGGAAAAGCAGCAGGCAACAGTAGCCTGTACGTTTAACCAGCTGTGGCAGTCACCTCTTTGTGACACCCCAGGTCTTGGCTCCCGGCAAGCAGCAAACCTCCTTTCACAGCAGACCAGGCCAGCAGGTAGGTGCCTCGGTGCATCTCAGCAGTCACACATTCCCAGCACTCGCCGTGTCCTTTGGCAGCTTTTACTGTGTGATGCTGGTGCGGCTTCTCCCTGTGAATTTGCTCATGGGTTTTGTCCGCAGCCAAGGCCTCCTGTCTGTTGCTGACAGGTACATAAAAGGACGAGGATCAAAGTGATACCCCGTTCCTGTGGGGCATAAGAGACCATGGCACCTCCTGCTCCAAGGTGATGTCGGTTTGCCAGTCGAAGCTCTTTGTCCGGTATTCTCTGGAGGTCAGTGCCACGGGGCCCTAGCATTTCTTCTTGCTAAGTCTCAGACAAAACTCTATTTCTTGATCAGCCTCCCTAATACAGCATAACCTGCCAACTTCCTCCTGCAGCTCCTCCACCCGCTGCCTGAGTGACCCACCAGAGCACACCGTGCCCAGGGGGAGCGTGCACCCTCCTCCGCCCAGGAGGCGGGGGTGCAGCCTCCGCAGCCCTGCCCCTGTCCCGCCGCTGCCCTGATAGCGAGCTCCGGCCGGCCGGCTGCCCCCACTCATCCCAGGCTTTCCGGGCAAGGCAGCCGATTCCCGCCTGCTGCCGGGCACAGCCCTTGCCCGGTCTCGACCACCGTGCTTCTGCCAACCTCACAGCACGGCCTAATCGGCCTTCTAATTCCCCGGAGCCCCCGCGCTGCTGCGTCGGCTTGCACAGCACCAGCCAGCTGGGGTGGCCGTCGGGGCAGCGGGCTGCGCCGGAGGACAGGCAGAGCGCGCAGCAGCAGAGAGAGCAGCCCTTCCCGCCCAGCCGCTGGCGCCGCTCCCCTCACCGGAAGGCAGAAATGAATTCACTGTCCAAGACTCAAATTTGGAGTTTTGTAAAGCCAGCATTCTTTCTTACAGCGCCGGACACACATTAGGAGATAGCTCCTCCTAACGTGTGCGTGTAAAGACAAAATCAAGTAACATTTACACTACCTTAATCATACATATTCACTACGGTTTTTATCATATACATAACTTTTCCAGGAGCCCATTAGAACACCTTAATGTCTCTTGCGCATGTCTGTTGGAGTCTCCAGATGGTCGCTGAGGGTCTTTACATGAAGGCTCGTAGTCTATGTCCTCCAGTTGACCCTTACTTCTGCACAAACTCAGTCCCGTGGTCACGTGGATCTTGTCCTTCATGGCTGGCCTGGTCTGGTTTTGTTGACAGTCTGCAGCCTCCTTAGCTTTGTGTTTCTTTGCACCCGCTACTGCGAGGCCGAACCGTCTCAAGGAAGATTACTGATGAGTTCCTTATCCTACAGTTATTCTAACTAGTCCTCAAAAGATTAGCGTTTGTGTGGTCCCGTCTGCAGCACAATGGTTAAAACGGCTTAAGAGGATCTTAGTAATTGTATTCCACAAATACCTATTTTCTGATCATTTTAGTTCTCCCCTCACACGCGGCTCCCCGCGCTCTGACCCGGCCGTGGGGCCAGCCGGCCCCGCCAGCTCTCGCCCGCCGCTCTCCTCCGGGCAGACCTGCCGCCTCGCCGGCCGGCCGCTCCCCACCCACAGCCCGAGGGTCTGGCGGGCCCCGAAACTGCCTCGGACACCCCCGGCACCTCGCAAGCCTCCCGCTCCCCTCAGCACACCTGCAACTGCTGCTCCTAATGGTGCTGCCAACATTGACTTCCCACAGTTTGTAACATGTTGTTTATGCTTGTGAAGAAATACTATCTTTTTGAAATGTCCTGGTCCTCAAACAGGTGGTTTTTTTGCTTGTTTGGTTTTTTTTTTTAAATAAATGATTAGTTCAAGACCACTATCACTTTAAGCAAAAACTGACAGGGTTTCTCTTGCTTCCCCTTTTTTTACATATCAAAATAAATGGTGAAGTTCTTTTCTTTCCCAAACAAAATTAATAGCTAAGGCCAATGAAGTCCTACTGAAAATATCAGACAAAAGAAAAGGCAACGTGGGCACAAATCCATGCAGTAACTTTACTGTTTATATTTTTGTTAGTAAGTTGCTGCTAAAGAAATGTAACAGATGGAAAGGACAACACTAGTCTCTCAAAGCACCTCATGATTTAAGTCACAATACAGAACAATGCAGCTCCCCTCAGTCCATCAGCAATTCTCCTGCTCTCCCTCCAAAAGTATTCCCTAGCAAGAATGTCCTCACTCTACCTCATAAAATTGTTTTCTTAGAGAAAACTTACATGTCAACTTAGATATTTTATTCATTTATCTATATACTCCAATAGCATATCCTTCTGTTCTGTCCTGGTTTGGGCTGGGATAGAGTTAATTTTTCTTCTTAGTAGCTAGAGTAGTGCTGTGTTTTGAATTCAGAATGGGATTTGGTGTGAAAAGAATGGTGATAATACACTGATGTTTTCAGTTGTTGCTAAGAGATCAAGGACTTTCCAACTCCTCATGTCCTGCCCGTGTGCAGGTGTACAAGAAGCTCAGAGGGAGCATGGCCAAAGCACTGGACCCAAATTGGCCATGAAGATTCCGTACCATGTAATGTCATGCTCAGTATATAAAGGAGGAGCAGCCTGGAAGGAGGGAGTTCTCTCACTTCTGGGATTGTGGTTTCAGGATCTTGGGTTTTTTGGAATCGCTGGGTATCAGTCACAGCAGGTGGTAAGCAATCGCACTGTACATTACCCGTCTGTACTTTCTATTACTGTTACTGTTTTATTTCATTTCAACTATAAAACTGTTTTTTATCTCAACCTACAAGTCTCCCTTTACCCCTCCAATTCTTTCCCCTATCTCCCGGGGCAGGGGAGGGTAAGGAAGTGGCTGTGTGGTGTTTGGCTTCTGGCCAAATATAAATATAAAAAATAAAAATTTACATATACATACATATTTAAAAAAAAAATAGAGAAAGGCATACAATTTCACTGTCCAAATGCCACGCCAAGGAGGAAAAAAAAATAAACTTTTTTCTTTGGATGGTTTAAACTAACATAAAAGTTACATGAGAATGTAATTTTAATCAAAAGAATTGCTCTGGGTGTTGTTCTTTATTGTATACATACAGTATCTCCAAAGAATCTGGTTTGAATGGGTCTCCAAAAATACAAAGAATTAGATTAGATTGACTGACATAGTTCTAAATCGTTCTACATTTTTAGCTTTTAGTAGATGTAGTGATACTTTTTCAATTAAACTAAGACCAACAGAATATCTTTTAAAAAATTACCTAGCATATTTGAACCTAACAGTTTAAAAAAAAAACAAACCACCAAACCAACCAAAAAAAAAAAAAAACAACCACACAACAGGGTAACAAGTCCAGATGCTGAACTACTATACCCTAGAGCAAGACTTGAATATAAGAGGAAATGCCACAATTATGGAATTAATTTGGAATTAGTTTGGAATTAGTTTGGAGTGGTGGGGTTTTTTCCAGCAAAGAACTTCCCAGAGGTCCCTAGAAATGAATTAAAGTACAACTGAAATAATTTCTCATAACATATCTGAACAGCCTGTCTTAATGAAGTCTTATGCAGGGAAAAAAGAAAGGGGGGACAGATCATATTAACCATAAAGGTAGGAATAAGCATATTAATTTATTTCCTTTAGATTTTAAGGCAGAAAGGTTAGGAGAAATGGTAATTATATGAACAATTACATGATACTGGATTGCTTGCTTTTGAGTTTCTTGGGTTGGGATTTTTACACCCAAGAGAAGAATCAAGTCCAAACAATAACCACAGTGTTCAGCCACCAAATAACATCCTTGCAGTTCATTCAAAAAAAAAAAAAAAAAAAAAAAAGAATAGTTCCTCAGGAAGATGAGAATAAACTAATTCATTTATATGCATGGAGGACAGAAATTTAAAAAAGATATAAGGAAGCACATACAATGTCCTTATAAAAATTAAATAGAAAGCAATAAGAATCCATGTCACCATTTACAAGAAAACTTGGAAATTATAAAAAGAGACAAAAAGCATGTGTCCTATTGCTCCTCTCCATCTGAAAAGTTACAAATAGCTCCTATATAAATCCTCCCACTTTTCTGATCACAACATATTCACAACTGATGTGAAGATGACATTAAATACAGCTAAGCACAAGATAACTGTTGTTCTGACTTTCAGAGATGTCAAGAAATTACAATATTCCTTTTATTTTTCAACAAGCATGTACTTTACAGGTCTTTTTAAGAAAAAAATGCAAGAAAATTCAAAGTGAAAACTAAAGCTGCTCTATACAAACTATGGAAGGGCATCAAATCTTACCAAGATTTCAGTCTCAGCTTTGGGCTATATAGAAATACTTCCATCAAAAAGTTACTTTGTAATCTTGAAACAGGATTGTACAGGAGAACAAAAATTCTTTACAAGTTAGGTTTTACTAATCTCTGCATTCCAGAAAAAAATAAAGACTATAAATGTAACTTTGCTTTTAGCTTTTTTACACAGAATAAATAGAGGAATTGGAGAATCATTGTTTCCTTACACAGCTATAATTCCTTTCAAAGATTCTAAGAGTTCCTCCCTCTACACTTTCCAGTAATCTCTATGTTTATGGACAAATTACATTTCTTATTCTCTCAAAACTGTAGTTTTTAAGAGTTTTTCTAGATTTTCCAGATCGCATAAGATTTAAATTCGTATTTATGAGTCATACAGCAAAGAGAAAAGAGATGGTGCCAAACTCCTAAATCAGAACCTAATACCAGAGTCATTTCAATTATACTGCCTCACCAAGAGCTCCTCCTAACCAATATCTAATTTTGCTGCAGATTCATGCATATGTCAATATATGCAAAGTTTTAATGCATTTATTCACTTAGACATCAATAAACAATGTTCCTACAAAACACTTCTCTTTTAGAAACTCTCCTTATTTATAAGCAAACATAATTTATTCCTGGTGATGAAGAAATTTACTATTAATTATTGAAAGACTGAATTCATTCCATCTACTTTTAGGCTCTTAAAAGTGGTGCCAAGAAAGGATCTATCTCCTACAGTCCCTGCAAGCCTTCACCATTCTCCTGAAAAACATTTTCTCACTAATTAGAGAGTAAGTTTGCACCATACAAATGTATAAACTGGGCCGCAATTTAGCATTCACAATTAAGTACAATGAATTCAGTCCTTTCCATACCTCCCCCCCCCCCCCCCCAATTACTACAAGTATGTCCAAAAAAACAAAAATCAAAGATTTAATTGAAACAACACTTATTGTCCACAGACAGCAAAACTTAATTTACCTCCTACTTGGGAAGATTGCTTTGAAAAAAGTCTAGTATCTACAGTATCAGGTTATTAAAAGCATGTCTCTGACTGGTGATTTCTTCAATGCATACCGGGGTGCAAATTTAATGGAAAAAAATCATACATGAATATATATATCAGCATAAAATTATAATTCTTCATTTTAATACCTAGCTAGTTTTGCTTCACAGCTTTACCTGAAGAATCTGGCCAAAAAGCTGAAAGTGAGAAGCTTATTGATATCTCCTGATTTATTTTTTATTACAACACTGTTTAATTATTGTGGCTCTCTACTGCTTAATCCTGACCTATTTGATGACAGGAAGTCCATGTAAATTAAATGCTACTTTTTCTAGGTCAGCTCTTTGTAGTACCCTACTGCTAAGAGCGGTTTCTATTTATTCTTCCCCTAGAAGATCATTTAAGACATTAAGTTTCAAAGAAACACCCAAGTATCACCCAAAGACATACACAAACCCCTTCTGGAATGTGACGCACTCAGCAATATCCTCGAGGAAGGCAATGCCACATAATGCAGGACCACAAGTGGAATACTCCATAGCATCAGTCATCCAAACTCCTCTTCAGAAGGTCCTCTCCAACACATGTACACATACAGTTGACTACAAAACTAGTTTAAAATCTTACTCTCTAAATTTAGTTGTGTTAATTTGGTACCTCATGTACTCTTTATGTTCTCTTCAGAATAATAAGCACAATCATTACCATCAGTGATCATTACTACTACTTCAAACTGGAGGACAATAAACCTGTTCCAGGAACCAAAAAGGACTACTCAACCCCATTTCCATTTCTACCTCATTTACTCTACAGGATACAATGTTTACCCCTCCATCCCCAACTCTCTTCTAGAAACCCAGGATAATTTTATGGAAAATTCAGAGCAAGAATATTATATTTCAAGACAATTTATTTTCACTACAAACCATCCAGCAACAAGTTTGAAGAAATTTCTAGATCCTCTAAATTTCAGGGTGGCTAAATTTAAAAACAAGGAACATGCAAAATGAATTTGCAAAAGTATTCATGCAAAATGCTTCAACAGAAATTTCCATCAAATTCTGCTAATCCCAATTGGCATGCAGAACTGTAGATATCACCAATCATAACATCACCCAGACTTAAAAGACACAGCTATGGCATTTGATCAACTGCCAGAACTTTTGAATTTGGAAACCAAACACAGGCAGCAACAGCTTCATGGCTTTGGAGTTTAAAAAATAAAGCAAATTCCAGGGGCCAGCAGCCGCCTAAGCAAATTATGTGTGTCCTACAAAAAAATTCAGCATTGCTACCAAATATAATTGCCAAATGTGCCAAAAGGGGTCAACCACAGTAGTAAGGCTCCAGGCAGCAATTATTTTTGTGTGTACTGAAAAATAAATATAAAAAGCAACACTAAAATATGCAATGAAGGCAGAGTGGAAAGGCAGTACATGGAAGAAAGCTAACTATTTTTAAATATACGCAATCACAGCCTACCTTTTTAGACCCAACAACAAACTCACAGGGCAGTATGAGAGAAGAATAAAAAAAAAAAAAGAAAGGAACAAAACAAAAATTAGAAAGACAGAGAACAGAAAGAAAATTAACAGCCACATACACATACTGAGATATCATAAACTTTGATAAATCAGTGAACAAATCCCATCTACAATACTGTGTAGACAGACATCTATAAATAGAGACCTACTTTCTCATCACTCAGTAGTATTCAATGGATGCCTTACCAGTATTAAAAAAGAAAGAACCTAAGACACAAACTGATGCAAACATTAAAATGAGCTTATCCAAGTAGATTTAAAATCATACATGAGTATGTTTATGTTTTTAGCTGAAAACAGAAATAAAATAGAAAAATTAAGCAAATGGGATTTCTGGTATTTCTGGCAAGTACATTTCCTAGTTTCAAGTTTATAGGACCTTTGCATCACCATGAAAACATGCATTTCCATTCTTTTCAATCAGTCTCCTAGCCTCCTACAAGTAGCAATCAAGTGCAACGGATTTCAGAAACTTTTTCAATTATCCTCATCAGCCCTGTGACCACATATTTTACCTAATTTACAGATGAAGAAACAGAAATAAAAACAGATTTGCCAAGATCACCTATTGGCAGAGTGGTCTAGGAATTAAACCAAGGTCATACTCCCAGTCCTACAACTTCTATTTAACAGGACAATCTTTCTTCAAAACTTCTTAGGACTTAATCCCACTATTTTTCATACATAAAGTTTTCTACCACCCAAAAAAAATCTTCTACACAAATAATATAGCGGTTTTGTGTATACTGTTATCTCAGTACGAGTTCTGGGAATGTTGTTTCTTCTGTTCATTATACAAGAGACTTGCAAAAGACAAAGATCAGCTCCACTTTTTCCAAGAATTGTCTTATTTGAAATGCAGCATGATAATTCATCTTCCTAATTTATGAACTCTGCATCTTAAAAGAAGCCAATCACATTGTAATTATTATACAACCAAATTAATGTTAGTCTTACTAACTAGGTGAGAGAGAAGATCAGTTCTTTGTATCTCATCCTGATCAAAACATAAGTATTAACCTTAATATATTACGGTAAACCACTTAAAGTCTCTTTTAAAATTTAAAAAAAAAGTTCTGTAGTTTCAATTAGTCTTCACATCACGTGACCATATTTGCTATGTCCCATGAAACTTCTTAACACATTTTCACTCAATATATCAACCCAGTTCATTAGCTTAAGGTTACTGCTGCAGTCTACATCTAGCGAGATCCGTGCTCACCAGCAAAGAGAACCAGGAGCAGGGGAGAAAGGTACTGTTGGTCCTACAAGCAACCAGAGATCATTTAATGGAGAACTTCAAACTAATTAGAAACTTAGAATACTTTCGTCCAGTATATCATATTTTTATAGAGAGGTTCTATGCTAGGACTAATTATGCAGGCAGAGCTGATTAACATGTTCAGGAGGCTTTGCAGACCTGCCTGGACAGCTCTGGACCACCGTGCTTGGATACCTCTGGGCTTTCCACACATTGTAACCACTGTGAAATTTAACTTCAATTTTAGAACTTACAGGAAAAGATATGCTTATTTAGCCTAAGCAGACATCTGCAACTACAGCAGAGACATATACTCTGTTACAAGCAGAGAGTGCGCCTGCTCTTCCATTAATTTAATGTAGAATATTTGTCCTTTTTAACCAGTTAGTTGCACTCTGACTGGGAGATCACTATACATGATATACAAAAAACTTAAAAAAAATGGAAGGTATATAAAAAAAAATAGTAAGGGGACAATTCTTTGCCTCTAACCCTTTAGAAATTTCCACCTACTCTCAAAAAAGCTGTTTCATTTGCCTCAGTATCTCAGTAACATAATCATTTATTTCATTCTTAAACTCATTACACTGACAGACTCAAAACCAACAAAGTAACAGAAGTTATTCCACCAGATGTTCTCACAGGCACTCTTTGCATTCAGACAACCTTTATCCCTCTCTGAACAGAATTATACAACATTGCATCTTGCAAAAACAGAAACTGGACTCTGTTGAAGAAGGTACTTTCTAGCCCTGTATGTCTCTGTTAATGACTTAATGGAATGCTTTCCCCTTAATTTGGGAATCTCTCACTACAAAAGAAAGGATGCTAAAATAAAAACCTTTTATTGCAACCCAAGTAAAAGACACTATATTACCATCACACATCTGAAGACTTAGGCTTGAAAGTGTGGATTGGTTTAATAAACTGATCTTAGTTGAACCACATCTCATGGGCCTGAATTTCTGCTAAGTAGAAGACAGAAGCAGAGATGCATCATGCTACACAAAAGGTGCTAAGAAAGGTCCCTGTGCAGAGAAGCTCAGTACACTATGCACACATGTGTTTCTAACTCAGTCAAGGACAACTCTTCTTCTGATGTTTATTGGGGATTACATAAATTTCTCCTGTCTGTTACAAAACTCAAAAATATATTTAAAAAAAAAAAAAAAAACTACAACAAAAGTCCAGGCATTTGGAGTATTTTCTTACTCATCCACACAAAATACTAAACTGAATGTAATGATCTTTTAATTCAGCTTGCTTATGATATCCATATATAAATCCTAAATTTTAAAACAATCAGAAATACTAACTCCACAGCAAAATAAAGTTGAAAAACTTTCTTACTATTGAATTGAAAGAGGAAAGACTGGAATACTTAACACCTTTTCTTTGAGTAGTTAAGTTCAGCAAACATTTAAAGTGTATCCATTGATCTAGACTTACTGAAAAACTATTTGATATTCAAACTACGCAGCAAGGCTGCATGCATGTCTGCTTCAGTGTTTAATTCTGTATAAACCCATATGTTTACAGAACCAGGGTCATACAACTTCCATTTTGCAAAACATTCAAGCATCACACTAAATCTGTTTCAACTCTTCAGTTCAACAGCATAAGATACCTTCTTGGATATGTGTGGACAATCATACTGCCTGCTATTTAGAGCTCCCCACCAGTTCAGAACTTCGCAGGAAGTATTTAGCCACTAGCTACAACACAGCCACTGCTTGTAAGTAATTAATTTATGCAAGAAACTGACTTCCAAAGTGCAATTTGGAAGCATGCTATTTAGAAGACACAACTGAATAGCATAATTAATGCTGGTTTTTATATTCTTGGCTGAAGCTTGCCATTTTCTTAGCTAATTGGGACAGGAAACCTTGGTGATTACGTTCAACCAAAATTCATCCAAACTGAGTAATTAAAGCCAAGATTCTAAGAGGGTTCATCTAATCTACTAAACTTTACCACCCGTGCAAATTATAAAAAACAATTAACATAATAATTTATACTGCTAATGAAAGTTGAATAGTGCAGGAACTAACCAGAACACTGAAAGAGTAGCTTGAATAAGGAACAACATTGGGTAAACAAGCCAGAGCAAGTCCAACTGCTCACCAGCAAAGAGAACCAGGAGCAGGGGAGAAAGGTACTGTTGGTCCTACAAGCAACCAGAGATCGTTTAATGGAGAACTTCAGTCTAATTAGAAATTTAGAATACTTTCTTCCAGTATATCATATTTTTATAGAGAGATTCTAAGGCTAGGACTAATTATGCAAGCAGAGCTGATTAACATGATCAGGCAGCTTCACAGACCTGCCTGGACAGCTCTGGACCATCCTGCCTGGGTACTTCTGAGCTTTCACACACAATAACCACCGCTGGCATCCCTAGTGCTACAAAATACTATTTGTGTGCATACTATGTACTTTGATAGGGCTTCCACACCTCTGTCTTTTCCCAAGACAAAAAGAAGACCGTTGCTTCCATCCTTTGGTTTGACTGCAAACAGCAGTATCAAACAGATTTTGCACCTGCCTGGAGCTAGCAAGCCAGAATTACTAATCCCTAATACAAGAACTATGTAACATTCAAATCTGACAGCTGAGCATGCAAATGATTAGGAAGGAAAGATGTGGGGGGGAAAAAAACCAAAACAACCTATAATATACACAAAACCAAAGAGAATACTTGTGAGAAGAATGGCAGCAAAACAAGACAGGTCAAGAATATCAAATAAATAAAAACAAGAGACAGGGAAAGATGCTGGACTTAGTCACCAAAATAAATGGTTGTTGTTTCACAGGATGAAAAAGTAGACAGAGACTTACAGAAAAAAAACACAGTAAGGAGGATTAGTCAAATACTATTCAACATAATATAGTTATTTTTCATTGATGTTAATTTAATTTCTTTATTAATACCGTATATTTGTAAACCATTTGTAGCTTTCCAGCAAAAAGGTCTCTTTATAGCAGAATCTGTCAAACCTTTTCTGTGACCCCTTCCTACTAATTGATTAGCCTCATAAATTAAATAAATATATATATATATATATAAACGCAAAGCATCAAATGTGGTCAGACTACAAATTAAATTATCTTAACTTACAACTGTTGCACATAATAAGATAGGGGCACAACCTCTGTTGTAACAAAGTATGCTTTGTCCTTTTTAATAGGCTTATTCTGAAGGCTAACAATTGCCACACACATTTTCTCAAGACCTATGAGCTGACAAAAATAGCTGCTTACCTACTATCGGTGTCCAGACCTACAAAATCCTTCTTCTCAAAAGGAACACAAAGGAGCGGGATCTTGTCTCCAGACTTATCGGTAGCTCTGTCAAGCCGCTTAGACTCCAACACTATGAAGAGGGATTCAATAAAATCTTCTATTCTCTTCTCCACAGTTTCACATTCATCATAACTGGGATAAAATGCCACATCAGTGCGGGGCTGCTCCGCAATCTCTCCTTGAAGCCCAAAGACAAACAACCGGGAATCATAGAGAGTAGAACCATACATTTCCTTTTGAAGATGGAATTTTTCAAAAGTCTGAGGCCAGTCCTTTGCAGAAGAACAGTCTGTAATAGTTATCAGCCCCACAACTTTCCGGTGTGTCTGAAAATCCCCCCATTCATTGTTCTCTGGGGGATAATGGTGCCTATAACGGATATACAGCACACGCTGAGAGTCGCGCACATTAACTTGACTCACTGCTGAAATTCGCTTGTAGATCCTGAAAAAGCTCTCTTCGGGTACAATGCCAATCGGCTGAACCACAACCAGGAGAGTCTGATGATCCTCAGCACACTGCATGTAGTCAGGAACACTCATTTTGCATCAACTGCAGGCTAGTAAAAGGAAAATGTATATTATTTTTTAACATTCAGAAGTACACATGGTTGCTGAATCAAACCAGGACTTCGATGCTAAATACTTCTGCATCCTGTATATATTTTTGTACGTATGTGCTACAATACTAATACTTTCTAACATTTTGCTAAATCCTCAATCATGCAACCTACTGACGATGCATAAGGAGTGTTCTTAGTCATGTATCAGTATAGCCACAAACGTAAATCTGTTAATGAGTTTTTTCCAACCAAATCAGTTTCCCATTCCCTGTGCAGCTCTGCAAGCCAACCTAAACTATCAGGCAGCAGAGTCTCTCCCTAGCACACACACAGCTGAAACGACTGAGAAATCGTTTGAGATTCAGGCTCTCCAATCTCTCTCCACAACATGCCTTGGGGAAAATACGGAAAATTGTGTGAAGTGGGAAGTAAACCTACACCAAATTGGAATGACCAAACTTTACACCACAGTCAGTGCTTGCACATGGCCCGGCTGAGGAAGATCTGGCCCAGAACACTTTTTTTTTTGAGAAAAAGTTAAGTCATTATTTTCTCAAAACACACTCAGGTTCATCAGGAGGACCAGGCAATGTTTTCTGCTTTTACATTCAAATATGTATAATTCCTTCTCCTCTGAGCTATCTCAAACTGATTACAACCCTGCAGCTGTGTCTTAAATGAAGACACGCATAGTTAAGCTCTCACATCTCTGAAACCTGCCGCACCACACAGATCCTTTGGTAGATTTCAGCCCCAAAGCACCCTCTATAACGTACATACAACTCCAGAAAAAACAAACCAACCAACCCCGCAGCACAGCTTTAGACCGACGCTACTTTTACTAAACAGCAGAGCTTTGAGCCCGGGAGCCCGGGTGGCAGAAAAACAACTGTTTGAGGAGGAGGAAGGGGTCCTTCTCAACTACTCGGTGCTGTAAATCCCCTCTCCCCTCCCGCCGCTGCCCGACTCCAGGCAGAGGCGCAGCCCCGCCGCCAGCCGAGCAGCGCCCTGGCCCCGCCGCCGCCGGGCAAGGAAGGGAAGGTGGGAGCGCTTCCCCCCCCACACACACACACACTTTCTCCCCAGGCGCACCCCCAGCTGGGTGCACGGCGAGGTTTGGGGGGGGGGGGGGAAGAAATCGGTGTTTAAAAACAGAGAAGCGCAGAGGAGGAGGCGAGGCGGCAGGCGCACGCCCCGCAAAGAGAGGGACTGAGGAGGGGCCGAGGAGAGCCGCTGTGGGGGCGGCGGGGAGGAGCAGGGGCTCTCGGGTCGGGTGGGTGCGGGATGTCGGGTGGGTAACGCAGGAATGGGGAGGGAAAGGACGGGGAGGAGTGGGGAGGGGGGGGGGCACTCACAGCCGGGACAGGAACCGCCCCCACCTCCTCCTGCTGCCGGACGCGCGGGGCGGGCAGGGGCGGGGCGCGGCGGAACTGACGGCAATGGGCGCTCGAAGCCCCGCCCCGCCCGGCCGCTGGAGGGCGGGGCATGCGCAGAGCAGGGCGGAGTGTTGGCGGGAACGCTGTGGGCTGGGAGGTGCCGTTAGGGGCTGCCTGCCGAACCGCCGGTGTTCCCACAGGGATTCCGCTCCCGGCTGCACACACGAGACATTCCCCAGTGAGGAAATCGTTAAAAGGAATGAGCATCAACTGGCGGGTGAAGCCCAGCTGCCGGTATCTCTCGCCGCTATGTAACTGAAAACTTCGGGGGTATCTCTCGCCGCTATGTAACTGAAAACTTCGGGGGCTCTAACACTCAAGCAGTGGCCAAAAGTGAGCCTTCCTAGCATTTCCGAATCCTGAAATCGGTCTTTGGTGTCTTGTAGCTTAAAGGGCAAAAATCCTGAAGACTGGGAAGGATGAGCCTGGTGTGAGAATTAGGGTGCTTTTCTAGCAGAGGATGTGAGGAAGTTCATCAAGTTCAGTAAGTTCAGAAGTGCCAAGTCCTGCGCCTGTGCCAGGGCAAGTCCCAATATCAACACTCACTGGGGACTAAGTGCATTAAGAGCAGCCCCGCAGAGAGGGACTTGCGGATACTGATGAATGAAAGACAGACACGAGCCAGCAATGTGCGCTCTCAGCCCAGAAAGCCAGCTGTATCCTGGGCTACATCAGGAGAAGTGTGGCCAGCAGGTCGAGGGAGGGGATTCTCTCTCTCTCCACTCTGCTCTCGTGAGACCCCCCCCAGCAGTGCTGTGTCCAGCTCTGGGGCCCCCAACATAAGGATACAGACCTGTTGGAATGGGTCCAGAGCAGGTCCATGAAGATGATCGGGGCTGAAGCACCTCCCTTCTGAGGACAGGTTGAGAGAGTTGGAGAAGAGAAAGCTCTGGGGAGACCTTATAGCAGCCTTTCAGTACTTAAGGGCGTTTATAAAAAAGATGAAGAGAGACTTTTTACCAAGACCTGTAGCGACAGGACAAGGGGCAATGGTTTTAAACTGAAATAGGGTAAATTCAGATTAGATATAAAGAAGAAATTCTTCAATGTGAGGTTGGTGAGACACTGGCACAGGGTGCCCAGAGAAGCTGTGGCTGCCCCCTCCCTGGAAGGGTTCAAGGCCAGGTTGGACGGGGCTTTGAGCAACCTGGGCTGGGGGAAGGTGTCCCTGCCCAGGGCAGGGGGGTTGGAACTAAACGATCTTTAAAGGTCCCTTCCAACCCAAACCCTTCTATGACATTCTAATTATAGCAGCAGTTCTCACTGAGAATGACATCTCATACCTCATTATTTGCCAAGTCTCTTTAAAATCACTCTTGAAATCAGGCAGTATTTAAATGAAAAATAATCAACATTTTGTTCCACTGAAATACAAACTTAAGAAACCAGTTCTTAGATTTGGTGAAGGAAACAAAGCACTGACGCACCTCATTACAGCAGCTAAGATGGATTCTCACAGTATGCTCTGGTTTTCACTCAAGCAAGAGTTGACAGGACCTATCAGCAACTTGTCAGCTCCGGTTCCCAAATAACATCCTTCTAGCATTTTTTTTCCAAACAGCAATCTCTTGAGTGGTGCAAGCCTCTCCATCTTTGCCTCTGTTCCCATTTAAGATCCTACTACATATGACTGCACTCTTAGTGATTTTCTGTAATCCAAAATCTTGATCATCAGTTGAACTATGGTATTAAATGATGATACTTCTATACACAAGACAGTTTGATAAAGCATTTGCTGTTGACAGCAGGCAATTCTTCATGCAGGCAACCCAAAGAACATTGCCATCTAATTTATAAACAGACAGCTCATATAAGTGGTGCAAATGTACCCCTTCACCCAAAAAAAATGGGAAAAATGAGTTACATTATCTCTGACTTTAGAAAGTGTAAGTCTTTAACTTTTCTAAAACATAAATTTTAGAAGTAGTTATACAGACATTTTGGGGATATTAAAAATTAATTACCAGCTTTAGATAGAGACTGTCATTTACTTACATTATTGGCAATGTGGCTCCCTCAGAGGTTACTATTAGGGAGAGTTTGTTACAAGTGTATTGCTGGGGAAAGATTACAAAGTGTCAGAAGGGTCACTCAGATCACAGACCTACCTCCAACACACAAACATTAAATGTAAACGTAGGCAAATGAAGGGTCTTAACCCATTTTAGGAGAATAATTGCATTAATAACATGGTAAACATAGATTTCTCAATGACATCAGTCAAAAACATGGAGACACAACATTTTAAAGAGAGACACCTGAGAGGTGGGTGTGTCTCTTTAAAATGCACAACATTTATTAGCTTTAGATACACATGTGAAAGCACAAGGGACAAACTGCAAACTTACTTCTTTGAACATTGCTGATCTGCCAGCTATGGTGAAAGCTGGAAATCAACATTCGGCAATCAGACTTTTCTTCTATAATTTTACTTTTTATATACATATATATATGTGTGTGTGTGTGTGTATATACATACATAGAATCATAGAATAGTTTGGGTTGGAAGGGACCTTTAAAGGCCACCTAGTCCAGCCCCCCTGCAATAAGCAGGGACATCTTCACCTAGATCAGGTTGCCCAGAGCTTTGCCCAACCTGACCTTGAATGTTTGCTGGGATGGGGCATCTACCACCTCCCTGGGCAACCTGTTCCTGTGTTTCACTTCCCTCACCATAAAAATTTATTTCCTTATATATAATCTGAATATATATGCCTTTTTATATACATATCCCTGCTTACAAAACATTGGATATAATAACTACAGACAACATTTTCCTCATTAGTTTTTTTATATTCCACAATAATGCAGGAGAGCAGACACATTTCTGGTTGTCATCAACTCTTCCAACATGCTACTGTTTTTCCCCACAGAAGAGAGCTACCTGCTGCCACTCCATTCCAATGGAGCTGCTTAGCCCAAGTGTTTTATCCACTTATCAAGACAGCTCATCAAGCAAAACATCTTTTTGTTGTGTCAATGTTAAGAGAAAGGAGAATTGTATGATCTGTTCTTGCAAGGCCTCCCCTGCCACCTTTGATATTCAGCCAAAGCAAGGGAGGTGAAAACTGCTCTCAGCCTCAGTGTGCAAATCCTCTGGCATGGGAGCCTTCTCAGCCTCTGTCTTTATTTTTCCATTGCAGATGCCTGTTGGACTAGAAGGCGGCATGTTATGACTTACAATGGCACTCCAACAAAATAACTTCAATAGAATTCAGTTTTTGAAGATTTTGGATGAACAATTGCATGTAGATAGAATCATAGAATCATTTAGGTTGGGAAAGACATGTAAGATCATTGAGTCCAACTGTTAACATAACACTGCCAAGTCCACCACTAAACCATGTCCCTAAGCACCACATCTACATGTCTTTTAAATACCTCCAGGGATGGTGACTCAACCACTTCATTGGGCAGCCTGTTCCAGTCCTTGACAAACCTTTCGGAGAAGAAATTTTTCCAAATATCCAATCCAAACCTGCACTGGTGCAACCTGAGGCCATTTCCTCTTCTTCTATTGCTTGTTACTTGGGAAGAGACTGACACTCACCTTGCTATAACCTCCTTTCAAGTAGTTGTTGTTATGACCCAGACTGGGATCCCAGGGAGTCGTAAAGGTTCTGTGATCCCCTCGGCTTAAATTAAGGTGAAACAACACTGAATCACCAGTTAAAAAGTTTTACTTGCAGTAGAAACAACTTAAACTTGGAAAAGAAAAGTAAGCAATGTTGCCTCTTATTAATAAATGTATAAGGAAAGAAAAGAAAAGGAGAGAAAGAGTCAAGGTATCCAGATCACCATTCCAGGTTCCAGCGTTGTCTCAGGTCCCATAATCTTGGGTGGTGAGTGCACACACAGCAATATTTTCTGTCACTTTTCAGTTCATCTTATCAGGTGATTTCGTATTAGACAAAGAGAGGCAGATCTCTCTTATCAATCTTTTAGCCTGAACATGCAGTTTCACTCAGGCTACGTTTCCTTCCTCTGAGGCTTATCTAAGGAATCTGGCAATACAGCCACCAGGAAGTGAAGACATGCATTCTTTGATACACTCAGTGCTTCCTTGGGCAGCATTCCTTAGACTAATCACAAACCCCACAACTTGTCATCGAGGCTGTGTCAAGGAATGTTTGAGGCATTAACTCCTTCAATTCCTTAGAGCTGTAGAGAGTGATGAAGTCTCCCCTCAGCCTCCTTTTCTGCGGGCTAAACAACCCCAGTTCCCTCAGCTGTTCCTCCTAAGACTTCTTCTCTAGACCCTTCTCCAGTTTTGTTGCTCTTCTTTGGATGTGCTCCAGCACCTCAATGTCTTTCTTGTAGTGAGAGGCCCAAAACTAAACACCGTATTTGAGGTGCAGCCTCACCAGTGCCAAGTACAGGGGGACAATCAGTTCCCCAGTCCTGCTGGCCACACTATTGCTGATACAAGCCAGGATGCTGTTGGCCTTCTTGGCCACCTGGGCACACTGATGGTTCATATTCAGGCAGCTGTTGACTAACACCCCCAGGTCCTTTTTTGCAGGGCAGCTTTCCAGCCACCCTTCCCCAAGCCTGTAGCATTGCGTGGGGTTGTTGTGACCCAAGTGCAGGATCCGGCACTAAGCCTTGAACCTCATACAATTGGCCTTGACTCAATCCAGCCTGTCCAGATCCCTCTGTAGCGCCTTCCTACCCTCAAGCAGATCAACACTCCTGCTCAACTTGGCATCATCTGCAAACTTACTGAGGGTACACTTGATCCCCTCATCCAGATCATCAATAAAGACATTAAATAGAACTGGCCCCAGTACTGCATCCTGGGCAGTGCCGCTTGTGACTGAACACCAACTGGATTTAACTCCAGCCACCACAACTCTTTAGGCCTGGTCATCCAGCCAGATTTTTTACCCTGTGAAGAATACACCCATCCAAGCCATGAGCAGCCAGTTTCTCCCTGAGAATGCTGTGGAAAACAGTGTCAAAGGTTTCACTAAGGTCCAGGTAAACATAATCCACAGCCTCTACCTCATCCACTAAGCAGGTCGCCGTGCATAGAAGGAGATCAGGTTAGTCAAGCAGGACCTGCCTTGCATAAACCCATGCTGACTAGGCCTGATCACCTGGTTGTCCTGTACGTGCCGTGTGATGACACTCAAGATGATCTGCTCCATAACCTTCCCTGGCACCAAGGTCAGGCTGACAGGCCTGTAGCTCCCTGGATCGTCCTTCTGGCCCATGTTCTTGTAGATGGGTGTCACATTTTCTAACCTCATCAGATGGGACCTCCCCGGTGAGCCAGGACTGCTGATAAATGATGGAAAGTGGCTTGGTGAGCACTTCTGCCAGCTCCCTCAGTATCCTTGGGTTGATTCCATTCAGCTCCATAGACTTGTGTGTGTGGCCCCATTTCCTCTCAGATTATGGGGGCTTCATTCTGCTCCCCATCTCTGTCTTCCAGCTCAGGGGGATGGGTACCTGCAGAACAATTGGTTGTACTATTGAAGACTGAGGCAAAGAAGGCATTGAGTACCTCAGCCTTTTCCTCAGCCTTTGTCACTGTTTCCCTCCGCATCCAATAAAGGATGGAGATTCTCTTTAGTGCTCCTTTTCTTGTGAATGTATTTACAGAAACATTTTTTATTGTCTTTCAATGCAGTAGACAAATTAAGTTCTGGGTGGGCTTTGGCCCTTCTAATTTTCTCCCTGCATAACCTCACAACATTCTTGTAGTCCTTCTGAGTTGCCTGCCCCTTCTTCCAGAGGTCATAAACTCTCTTTTTTCTTTTTTTTTTTTTCCCCTGAGTTCCAGCCAAAGCTCTCTGTTCAGCCAGGTCAGTCTTCTTTCCCACCAGCTTGTATTTTGGCACATGGGGACAGCCTGCTCCTGCCCCTTTCGGGTTTCCTTCTCGGCAGGCCTGTCCCAGGGGAGGCAGGGTGCGGCTCCAGCAGTCTGTCTCCCCCTCGCACTCCCTGACACCCCTCAGCCCCCTCACGCCCTCCCGGAGCTCTGCCCCGACGCGGAGGAGCTCCTCTCCCTGGGCACCTCCCGCGGGCGTGCTCCCTGCTGCCGGCCGGGGCGGCCGTGAGGGCAGGGCCCACCCTGCAGCCTGGCACCGGGCTGGCAGCGTGTTCCCGCCGGAGCTCGGTCTGCGAAGGTGGGTCCGTCACGGTGGGTGCGGAGCTAGAGAGGACCGGGCCTCGTGCCGGGCAGACACTGTTGCTCCCTGGTCGAGCTGGCAGAGTTACAGCACGGCACAACAGCCCGTTTGCCCGCCCTGCTCGCTAGCACTCCTGAGGGGTTGCTTTTCTAGGTGTGGGTCGTGCCGGCCCCGGAGCTGCTCGCCTCGGCCGCTGAGGGCTGGTTTCCATTTCACCGCGGTTCAATCTCCCGCCGTTGCTCCCGGCCCTGCCCAGGTCCCCTCAGCCGCTGTGGCACGAGCTGCCGGGCCTCTCCGCTCCCCTCAGGTTCCCCCAGTTCGGGAAACCCGCCCTGTGCACCGCGGCCGGTCGTGCCGGCACCGGAGCTGCTCGCTTGCACCTTTAACTGGTGTAAATTGATTTCACATGAATTCAAGACGATACAGGTTGAACTGCGATTTTCAAATAGAGGAGTTCTGTGGACTTTAGAAAGAATACAAAACTAGGAAGCTGCGCACCCCTTTCATGAGGGTGGATGGGTATGTTAAAACTTGGCCAAATTCAGGACTGATGGGACAGAGTGACAGTTTTAAATAAATAACAGTTTTTCTCTCACATAATTTTACCAGGAATATAACTAAGAGCATTTCTCACAGAGAAATGATTGCTACATTTATTTCTACAACATTGATGTGAGTACTATCTGGGTGGCAAATGCTAACACTGTATTTAGTTGTGATATTTGTGATACAAAAATACCTTAAAGATCTGGTCTCATAAACACAGCCAGTGCTCAGCATTATTCAAGAATCTACCCTATAGCATTGGTTGGAGAGGGTTTTAGAAATATTTTTTTGACACGGTTCATCTCAGCAGTTTATTCTTCTTCCCTACAAGACAAAAAGGTGATGACAATCTATGACTTGCATTAAGATAGTTACGAATCAATATGCATTAAAGTATCTAATATTTTATCATCTCTAGAAGATAATTTAGATTGTGGCTCTCTAAATGCTGTGATCTAGAGCCCTATCATTGCCATTAAGCTACTCAGTCTCCTGAGATCCTTCAGGCTGAGGGCATGTAATGTTCTGTAGACTCCCAAGTGGTAGAGCAACTCTGAAGAGAAGTTGCCCAAATGTGTATCTGTCAAAAACGGAAATGGAAGATTATACATGGTGCTGTCTGCCTAAAAGCTTGGCTTCCATTAATGTATTTTTGCTTTTGAAAATCTTCGTCATTCCAGCCAGTCTAATGGAGGAACTTCTGCACTGAGAACCTTCCCAGAGACTTCCAAATATCTAGGTATCTTAAAGTAACTACTGTCTGTTCAGGTATTTTCTGTTTGCATTTGTGCATTAACATGTAATTTACCAACTGCTCAGATTTATCTCATATTTTGGATATGATGCAACCTTCTTAACCCTACCAAATAACACTTCATCAAATCCCCTCAGAATAGCTTTTTTGCCTTGTGCAAGAAAATGCTTCTGCTTCCCTTGTTTGCTGACACAGTCTGATTTTTCCCTAGTCCAGCACTTATCCACCATTCTTTACAAAATAATGGTGAATTTCATTTTTTTTGTGTGATTACAGATCATAAATAATTGAATCTCTAATTAGTCTATTAACTTCTTAAATGTGTATGGATTGGTTTTAAAATGTCTCTCAGCAACAAAGTGGCCAAGCTTTTTGGCCACGCTCTGTTTTAATGTAAAGAAAATGTATTCTTAAGGGTTTTTTTGGCTTTGCCAAGCAATTTACAGTCCTCATATTCTCTCTAGAATAAATGGAACATCTTCAGTGCAGCTAGAGTTGCCTCACGCTCTTTCTGTAATAGAATCATAGACTCATGGAACGTCTCAAGTCAGAAGGGACCCATAAGGATCATCGAGTCCAACTCACTGCTCCTTGCAGCACTACCTACAACTAAACCCTATGACTAAGAGCATTGTCCAGACATTCCTTAAACTCTGACAGGCTTGGTGCTGTGACCACTTCCCTGGAGAGCCTTTTCCAGTGACCAACCACCCGCTCAGTGAACAATCGTTTCCTAGTGTCCAACTCAAACTTCCCCTGATGCAGGTTCACTCCATCTCCTCACGTCCTGTTGCTGATCATCAGAAATAATTCTAGTATGAACTGTTCCATGCATTGGTTTGTTTGTTTTAATTAGGAATAAGTTCAATTCCATTATTGGTGCTGTTATGACAATTTTGCAATTTCAAAATATACTAAAAAAAGTTACATTATTAAATATTAGTAATATTTTTGCAATATCATGGTATTCTCAGAGTGTGGGCACACCCACCATATGCTGTACAGCTACATCATGATTCTGTCTCCTGCATTCTAAAGCTGTGTCAGCAGCATGGAGAGATGCCTTAAGTTTGCTGTGCTCCTGCTCCTGTTCTCTCTATCTGTTGAAAGCTGTCATCGGCCCAGCCTGCTACTGAAATAAAAAAGAGTTGTCCCACGTGTAGCTTTTCAGGGAGCATTGTGCAGGAAAAAAGGAGAGGACCGAGAGGAGAGGAAAAAGTGAGTCCTGGCTTGCACACACCACCTTAAATTTCGTTGTTCACAGCTGAGTAAAATGACTACATGCGGGTGCCTAGATCCTGTGGCATCTATATGAATCCTAAATCTGTACCCAAATAGCTCAGTACCCTCAGAAATCTAGGTAGTTTGATGGGGGTCTATATGTATATTGAAATCATGAAAGACCCCAGTGGTATTTATAACTCACTGTCATAGTAATGTCAACTGCTTCCACAAGATGTCACAAGACGATAAGGATCAAGAAAGAAACAGCCTGCTAGATAACCCTATAGCATCACAGGACATTATGCTTCACTTCAGATACAACTTCCACAGAACAGCCTCACAGAAGGTGTAACCTCAAGGGAATTATGCAGTCTAAGAGATGTAGATTATCTGTAACAGCTAACTGTAAAAGATGTCTCCAAATACAGTAATGTGGAACTGATGCCACCAAACACATCACTGTACTACCCTCGCACAAAGGCGCTTACAACTGCTCAAGGTGCTATCTTTTATTAATAAATCAGTGTCATCTGTAGGAAAGTCTTGCCCTTCTGTACTGGGAAAATTCTGTATAAGCTAGTAATAGTTAACAAACTCCCCATATTTTCCATTTAATATGAGTCTTTATAGGTACATCCCTTTCTGCCCTAAATCCTATGCGAACTATTAATGCATGCTACGGAAAAGCTCCCGTTCTTCCCTCTCATGCTAAATAGTAATCAAATTAGTGGCTTTAGCAGACTTGTTGCCAATACAAATGATCAGGCCTATTGTTTGTAAAGCATATTGGAAACTTGTGATTAAAGCCATTAATGGAATGCAAACCATGCATCGTCATTTTTAGAGGTGCTAAATCACTCTTGGTGGAGGACAGTAGCTCTCAAACGTGCACAGAAGAACTTTTGGAGCCAACAGTAGCATCAGCAAAACCCCACTGTGTTTAGCAGGCCTAGGCTGACACAAGTCACCTGCGCAGTAGACACACAGGTTAAATACTCTCTGTATATGAGGAATGTGTTAATAATAGCACAGTCCCATAATCATTTAATAGTTTACATGTGCCCTCCACACCTCAACACAACCTCTGACAAGTGTATTACCAGACAGTATTCCCTTTTGCTGTGCTGCAGCAGCAAGAGGTATTTAGCAGCCTGTAATTACAGTCGGAGTTAACAATTTTGTAGCCACTGGCCTGTAATTGCAATACATGCGTAGGGTGAGCCTATTTGCCATTAAAAACAAGTCCCCAGAGCTCAGGTGCTAGCCTGGGGCGAAGCTGCATGTTGAGGGGCTCAGCAAAGGAAGTCCGGAGACCCCTCCTGGGGCCGGCACTGGCCTGGGGAAACGCGTCCTTGCCCGCGGGGCCGGAGGGGCGAGCCAGGGACCCAGGGGCCAGCCCACAACCCTGAGGGACCCTGAGGGGCGAGCCCGCGACCCTGAGGGACCCTGAGGGGCGAGCCCGCGACCCTAAGGGACCCTGAGGGACCCTGAGGGGCGAGCCCGCGACCCTAAGGGACCCTGAGGGACCCTGAGGGACCCTGAGGGGCGAGCCCGCGACCCTGAGGGACCCTGAGGGGCGAGCCCGGGACCCTGAGGGACCCTGAGGGGCGAGCCCGCGACCCTGAGGGACCCTGAGGGGCGAGCCCGCGACCCTGAGGGACCCTGAGGGGCGAGCCCGCGACCCTGAGCGAACAGGCGGCCAGAGGCCTCCAGCTCCTCCGGGCGCAGCCCGGGGCCCGCGGTGACCCCGCCGCAGAGAGCGAGAAGCAGCTGCCGCTGCCGGCGGCCACGGTCGGCCCGCAGCAGCCGGCGTCTTCTGGCGGCGTCCCCGCGGCTCTGTGGGAGTTGTAGTCCCGCCGTGGCTACAGACTACAGCTCCCAGCGGGCCGTGCCGCCGCCGCCACCGCCCATTTCTCGCCGGGTTGGGGGTGAAAGGCTGGAGCCGGCCGAAGGTGGGGAGGGGGGGTGGGGAAAGATGGCGGCGAGGTTGAGCGGTGGCGAGAACCGGCTGGTGTCTCTGCCCCTGTCGCGCATCCGCGTGATCATGAAGAGCTCGCCGGAGGTCTCCAGCATCAACCAGGACGCGCTGTTCCTCACCGCCAAAGCCACGGTACCCGCCCTCCCTCTTCCTTTCATTTCCTTTCCGTCCCCGCCGCGCTGGGCCTGCGTCTCCCTGAGGTACCGCTGCCTCCGGGCTGGGCTCCCACCGTCGCTCCTCGCGGTTCGTACCGCGCTTCTCTCCTCCTTTTCATCCTCCTCCTCCTCCTCTTCCTCCTTGTGTCTGTCCCTCGGCGGCCATGAAGCATCGCGCCTCAGGCTCCCGCTGTGCAGCAAGGGGGTTCAGGCGTCCTCCTGTCCGGCTGAACTCCCCGTGTCCCAGCGAGGTCCTTCGTTCCACCGCTGTCAATTAGCATCAGTTAGCCCGGGGGGAAATGATACTCTGCTGCTTTCTCATCCCAAGGGTCATTTGCTGGGCTGGGGGAAAGTGTTGAAGAGCAGCACAAATTTAAGTTCCGTACCAGAACGCAAGCCAGCAGTTGGTGCTCCAAGGAGACGCAACTGTATCCTGACCTGAAGCTTTTCTGAAATTAGTGAGTCTCTGCACAGGGTGCCCATTATACATAGTTAAATACGCTGCTTGTGCCTTCAAATAGGAATTAAAGAAGACTGCTTCTAGCTCTATACACGAATTCATAGTTTAACTACTCACTTTTATTTTTTTAGGAGCTTTTTGTTCAGTATTTGGCTACATACTCCTACAAGCATGGCAGAGGCAAGGAGAAGAATGCTCTAACTTACAGTGACCTGTCTCATACTGCAGAAGAGTGTGAGACCTTTCAGTTCCTTGCAGGTATCTATATCATGATGGTAAATAAAGTATGTCATTTGGAAAATAAAATCTTGCTCTTACTGAATTGTTTTGTGAGGACACAGTTCTCCTACTGGTCATTAATCTCTTGTATAACATTCAACTGGAACTCATAAACTACACCACTGAAAACATTTCTTTGTGAATGGGGATTTTTCTGATGCTTCAAAATTATAGAAGGCTAATTAGTTCTCAGCATATTGCCTCAAGCATTTCTTAAATTCCAGCAACTCCATCTGAAAGCTTTCAGCCTGTAAAACAAGATCACTGCACATCTTTATGTGAGAAGTTATGTGGCCCCAAAATTACACATCTAAATCTGTAAGTCTTGTTTCTCAAAGTGATTAATTATATGGTTCCTCTCTCCCTTTATATATATCTGTATCTATCTATATATATATACACATGTACACACACGTGTATGTGTGTGTACATGGTTTTTACTGATACTTGGATTTTTGTTGTAACACTTGGCTCAGAAAAGCTATTGGCCTAGGATACAGGTCAAGAATAAGATACTCCTAGTCTAGTCTTTATCTGGGTTCCCCATGGACGTGATGTTTTGAGAGCACATAGTTCTGCCTTGTCTCAGGTCCATCATTACTGCTCTGAACAAGTATCTTACCTTTGTGCAGAAAAAACATTCCTACAGGACATAAATGGACTAGCTGGCTTGTTGAATCTGAGGCAGCTGAGTAGTTGAACACTATTTTACATCCAATAAATAATGTACATGAGCAGATAGTAAAGACAGTTGCCAGTAATCAGTTGTAAAATACATTCTTTATATTTGGTTACTTGTACCATAAGTGGGTAATTTCCTCTTATTCTTACAGCTATATAGGTCAGACTAACTTACCTGGTTATTCTCTTAGATATTATTTCTTTTAACAAAGCCTCTTTTCAGCCGTATGTCATCAGAGGTACAGATGCAACAGTACAAATGAGGCAATGTAAGTATTCAAACTGACTATAAAAGAAACAATTCTACCTTCCAGATATCTTGCCAAAGAAGATCCTAGCTAGCAAATACCTAAAAATGCTTGAAAAAGAGAAGCGAGATGGAGAAGTGGGGGAAGATGATGAAGAGGATGAGGAAGAAGAGGATGAAGATGAAGCTGTTGATGAAGATGTAGGGTCTTAAGGCCAATGGAGAATTGCTTCACAGTTGATCCATTTTCTGTTGTATAAAGGATGTTATTTTTCTGACTGAGAATCCAGATGCTGGATATATTTATATACTGAGCCATCTGCTTTTGCTTTGTTTAAGAAGTTTAGAAATTGAACTTTATACTTGTTGAAGAACAGGATTCTTCCCTCGGAAACTTGGAGGGATAAGAAGAGCTAATGTAAAGCTGAGAACAGAACTTGCTGAGGTCATTTAAAATTACTTTTTCAGACAATCATTATCCACATTTAAAATTTCTTATGGGCAGCTTTCAGTCCAAAAGCTCTTCTGCCTTCTGACTAGGAGGGAGTTCTGCCCCAGCTTTTGTTTCTCCTCAGAGTGGAAGATGAGGTGTGGGGAGGTGTTCTACACAGTGTCTACTATTCTTGGCCTTCTCCGCCTTGGGGAGCCAATAACCAAACAAATCCTCCCACAGTTTTCTGGAACAGCGCCAGGGCATTAGCAGTGGACCAAGCCCATTAAGAAAGTCTTTTGTAAAAACAGCTACTTCTGTAATGCAGCCTAAATAACCATGTTGGCACAGAAACAGGGTAGAGGGTGACGTCCATTCCAAGAGCTAATATGGTTCTGCAGCTGTGGTGGTAAAAAGTACATGTGTGAGATAACGATGTAAATATGTACATCTAGAACCTTTTTCTCTAATGAACTCTACTTCTGCTGTTTGTCCATGGTGTTCTACCAGAATGCACACTGAAGTCTATTAGATGTGGATTGTTGAGAATGAGCAACCCTTTTACTATTTGAGTGACACAGCTGGATTTTTCATTTGTTTTTGTTTTGTTGTTTGTTGTTTTTTTTTACTATAGAAATGGTAACTGTCCTGTGTAGAACTTTATATGCAACTTTTTAAAATAAATGTTTTGTATGAAAACTGACAAGTGATGCAGAGACTTTCTATAGTTTTTTCCAGCTTCAGTCATGGACATGATCGGCGTACAAGCCTGGCATGCTCATTGTTCATCTTTGCAGGAAGGAAGGGTGGACAAAAGGCTAAGTCATGCTTTGAATAGTCTCCGTCAGCAATACTAACTAGATGTAGTCTGCTTTGAGAGTCTTATCTGCGTTAACAAGAATTCTCTGCTGTTAGACAACTAGCACATGCTGTGTCATGGTCAGTCAGAGCAAGAGAGAAAAGACCAAGACTTCTCCCCACGTGTGAAGAATGCCTTGAGTAAGCATGGCAATATTGCTGACAAACAAAGCCTCCCCCTCCAAAAAGCTGGGCAGAAACGTGCCCTAAACCAGTCAGGAAGGGAGATGTCTCAAGCAACACCCTAAGCTGGATGGCACGATAAAGAGTTACCGGGAAAGTCTGGCCTCCCTGCCAGGATAATACTGACAGCTTCTTTTAGGTTGAAGGCACAAATACACCAAATTGCTATTGAAACACAAGGCAGAGAGCCCTAGCGATGCCATAATCTGGCACACTCCAGATTTCTTCTAAGAAAACAAAAATGGAGGTTAGGCAGGTAAGATCAGAGACTGGAAGAGGAGTAAAGCTACTGAGCCACACAAGAAAGGCTCATACTACTTTAAAAAAATCAATGTTTCACTATAAAAAAATTTCCCAAAGCTACCATAAATCAAAATCATATTCTATCAGGAACACTGCAGTGAGTGTAAAGTGATGCACTTTATCCCTATAGAAATTCCCAAGTGAGTATGCAGAACTATATTGTTGAAAGGGTTGTTTTGTTTTTTAAAAAAATACTGTTAAAAGTGCATGGAGACTTGTAGGAAACAGGGCTGAACGCTGTCTGCTTGCGGGGGGAGGTTGCCTACAGTAGGATATATAAATTGTGTGGCTTTGTTCAACACTTGGTGGGTCTAGTACCTGCCAGCTTTTTTTGGGGAAAAAAAAAAAAGCTATTTATACTCTAGCACAAAACTGCATGGTAATTCTGTATCATAAAGAGGGCAACAAGATAAATCATTGGGGGCCCATAAAGCTCTGGCCACCGCACTGGTTGTGTTGAAGAGTCACAGAGGAATAGCCTGATCCCAGAGCCAGCATCTCCAGCACTTAACTCCCTGGTGCTGTGGCTGAGGACAAACAATACCTGCTACAGTTACACTAGGTGGGTCACAACCAAAGAATTCAGTGACCTCAAACAGCCCTGGCAAAGAGGTCTTCATGCTGGGCACGGGTATTTTGAGGTAAAGACATCAGGGCTGGTAAGTTTTAGGGCACACATTTATAGAAATTATAGGTCTGATTAGTTTTAGACCTGCTGTTTTCTACCACCAACTCTGTCTTTGCAGTTGATCCAATTGTCCATTATGAAGAACACTCTAAAAAGGTGGTTTTGTTTGTTTTTTTTTCTTTTTTTTAGAAAAGTCAGTCCTGGTGCCAGGTGTAGGTTATGAAGGACAGTACTAGCGACTTGATGAAAAGTGCCAAAATAGCCACCAGCCCCAAGTAAGTATCTCCCACCCCTCATAATCTGCAGGGGCTGATCATTCCTGGGTTTTTGGTAGTCTGGTTCAGCTGCTACTCAGCTTGTCAATGGATTGTTACCACTGTCATTTGGTAGGTAACGCAGAAACTCTGCTTTTAGACACCCTAAAAAAAGAAGGAAAAAAAAAAAAAAAAAGCCCAACACATTCTTCAGAAATGATTGCATGGACTAGTCCCTCATGAGCTTGGGGAGGAGAGTATCTCAGCACGATCTGCCAATCTGTCCAGGACAAAAGCTGCCACCGTGATCCAGTATGTGTGTGCCTGTGCTGACACAACTGGGAGTACCGGTACCCTTGGGACTGAAGTCAAAACGTTTTTACTGGAACATGACAGATCATGGCCAGTCCCATGAAGGTCAACTGAATGGAGGAAATCCTGCTGCTGTGGTAAAAGGCCGGTGCAGTGCTTGACCATATTATCCACATACCTGGGCTATGTTCACAACTGGCAGAGGTGTCCCTGGTCACAAGGAGCCCACACTAGCGGACCACTGTGCTTCGTTGTCCTGCAACACAGACTCAGCCACAGCCAAGGGGAATGTGTCCTTTGTCTTGGCCCTGGGGCCCAAGCAGCGGCTGCTTAAGAGACTTGGTATGAACCATGTCCTCACGCTGGCCCTGGCAGTCACTTTCTCCCTGAAGCCGGGCTGCAAAATGCTGTGGTGTGCACCTGGGGAGAAGGAGCAAGCACAGATGATGAGTTATGAGGTCCTTCCTCTACACAGTCGCTGTCTTTGAATGCCAGATGAAAGATGCCCCCTCAGCCAAGCTGGGGGCGCCGGGGGGAAAACAGGTTTCAGCAAGGGCCAAAGGCGGCCCAGGCAGAGGAGGAGGAAGAAGCCAAGGAGGGAGCAGCAGCAGAGGGACCCCGAGGCCGGAGGAGGAGGAGGGCAGGAGGGGCTGCAGGCCCGGAGCAGGGATCCCCTGCAGCCCTGGAGAGACCCCGCTGGAGCAGAGACCCACCCTGCAGCCCGGGGAGGGCCCCACGCCACAGCGCAGCGGGGGGATATTTCCTGCAGGAGCTGCGGCCGTGGAGAGCCCAGGCGGGAGCAGGTTGTCCCTGAAGGACTGCGGCCCGGGGAAGGGCCCGCGCTGGAGCAGGGAGCCGGGGGGGGAGGGAGGAGCGGCCCAGAGGGGCTGGGATGGGCTGGCCGCGACCCCCGGCCCCTGCGCCCCGCGGGGCAGAGGAGTCGGGAGGGGTGAAGGGTGAAGCAGGGCCTGGAGGTATTTTAGTTTTTGACTTAGTTTCTTACCATCTAAATCTATTGTCAATAAGTTTAATTTTCCCCAAGTCAAGTCTGTTTTGCCTGCGACAGTGACTGGTAAGCTATCTCCTTGTCTTTATCTTGACCCATGAGCTTTCTCATCCTATTTTCTCCCCTTGTCCTGGTGAGGAGAGGGAGTGAGCAGCTGACCCCAAGGTCAGCCCTCCACAACCAGAAATGCCAAACCAGCACATTAAAGCTAGACTACACACTGAAGAAAATACATTTGAAGTGCAATCAGATGTGCAAATAGACTAACCCATACAGTGGCACACTAACATGGTATTTCAAGCAACACTTCCCAGTCCACTTGCAGTGCACCTTTATCCCTTGCAGTAAATCAAAAGCCACATTCACAAGGTATTAGAAAGCTCCAGGTACAAACCACATCATTTAACTTGAACTTCTTCAGGCTGCTCCAAAAGTGACTGAGGAGCATTCAGATAAAACAAAGCATACACCCTGGGTCTTACCGTGCAACTGGATTGTTTGCCTAGCATCCGCTAAACTCACAGATGAAACAACTGGGAAAGCAAGAAAAAATTATTGTCTTGGACTTCTTCCTTTGCAGCTCAGGGTTTTCTTCCTCTCCATTGCTGTTGAAGAGCTCAAGCAGATGATGCACAACTTGGGCCTCTGTGATCCCTCTGCTGTGCCATAACCGCCCCTGCCGACTTTGAAAGACTTCTTTTCTCCTGCCAACCTCTCAGGCAAAGAGCTTCTTGCTTATGGACTGTGCATCAAAACTGTGAGTACTTCAACCACCATAGCCTGGGCTGACACAGCCTCTTCCTGTACCCCAAGGAGGAACAGGAAAGTCCATGATGCCAAGGACAACCTTCCTTAAGGTACTGGAAAGCTGCAATCAAGTCCCTATCCAATATAGGAGACTTTACTATAAAGGGCTAAATCATGACAAAATTACTGGCATCCTAGACAGGTTTTTGAAGTGGAAAGCAGCCAGCTTTGCTTGTGAGACACATTGCTTTTTCTTTTTTTGGTTTTCAAAGTTTGCAGCTGCTGAATGTGCCTGTGCTGCAGAGAAGCCAGCTGTGAGGCGGGAAGCTGGTGGCGTTACTAGGCATATCTTAGCCTGTTTAAGGTGTGCAGGGATTTTAGACAGTGGAACACAGGTCAGGGGACACTTTCCAGGATTAATCTATTATTATATACATATTTCTGTTTTTCTTCCCCTACAATACTAGCTTGTGAGATCCCTCCCCTCCAGCCAAGGCTGTTCAAAGGAGATGAAGCTTCCCAAGCTTGCAAAATGACAAAAGAACTGTGGTTACTAAGTATAAATTACCATATTTCATCCCTCTTAGAAGTTTCCTGGGGGATGCTGAACATATTCAGTCAATTAGTGAGGCCACAAGAACTTGAAAACCCTTCTGGATTCATTTAGCCCGAGTCCTCAGTGGGGACTTCAGAGTTGCCAAAATTTGCCACAGCCATCTCCAAGGTCTTGCATCTGCCAAAGCTTGTTGCCATCAAAACCAGTAAGTGGTAGTTGTTTTCCCCAGGAGCTTGACACAGAGCAAACCCGTGTCCAATTCAAAGTAACATTTCAAAAACAAGGGGAAAAATAAAGCTCTGCCTGCAACAGAACAGATGGCTGTGACTATTTCATACTATTGAGTAAAATTAATCTCTGTTTGCAGGGTTGGGCTCCCAATCGGAGCTCCTCAGCATACTTATAATTCTTTTGGTATCCCCATTCACTTGATGCTTTATAGTAAATGCCAAGTGCTTCCTTATTGTCTATTTAAAAAAATGATCGCTGTAGGTATTCACTCAGAAAGCAAGAAAAGGTAGGATTTCAGGCAAGTGGTTTCCAAAATGCTGACCTTCCAGAAATAATTACAGGATTTTACCTTGTAAGACACTCAGTTAAAAGCAGCACGTTACCTCTGGAAATCTGGGCGCAGAACACCTGCAGAAGCAACTGGAACGCACCGAAGCGGTGTAGTGCACGGGAGGGCAACTTTTTTGTTCTCAGGCAACAGAGGTCACCTCCCGTCACACACACAAAAAAAAAAAAAATAAAAAAAAACCTTCAGACCAGCACATTTAAATTTGGATTACAACTTGACAGGGCAAAATTTGGTATAGCATAATGATTTCTCCTCCAGTATGATCCCCAATGTGCCACTGGGACTTTTAACAACTGTTTCTGAGCTACAGGCTAAGCGGTCAGTAATTTTAGATTCAATTCTGACCTCTGGCAGCGAGAAAAACACGGCACTAATGCTGCTATATAACTGTTATTTGCATAGTACACAGGGACATTTTACTCACATCCTGGGATTTCTCAGTTTAGTGGCATTCGGCAGCTCCCCGCTCACGAGATGTCCTCCCCCCACGCTTTGACCAGACACCATTGAGGTGCTGGTGTGTGTCCAAAGAGCAACAAAGCAGGTGAAGGGTCTGGAGCACAAGTCTTACGAGGAGCAGAGGAGGGAATTGGGGTTTAGCCTGGAGAAACAGAGGCTGGGGGGAGATCTTATTGCTCTCCACAACTACCTGAAAGGAGGTTGTAGCCAGGTGGGTGTTGGTCCCTTCTCCCAGGTAAGAAGTGATAGGACAAGAGGAAATGGACTCAAGTTGCACCGGTGCAGGTTTATATTGGATATTAGGAAAAATTTCTTCACTGAAAGGGTTGTCAAGCACTGGAACAGGCTGCCCAGGGAAGGGGTTGAGTGACCATCCCTGGAGGTGTGAAAGACCTGTAGATGGAGGTGCCCAGGGATATCGTTTAGTGGTGCGCTTGGCAGTGTTAGGTTAAGGGCTGGACTCAGTCTTAAAGGTCTTTCCCAACCTAAATGATGTAATGATTCTACGATTCTCTACTCACTGTGGAAAATTAAGCCATTAATAAGTCCTGCTGTGTGCTCACGGAAAAAGCAGTCTCACAGTGCACAAGTAACCGCAGAAAATGGCCAAATTAAATAAAAAGACATCAAACAAAAACTTGTAAAGATGAGGAATTTTATTTTATTGACATACTATGAGGCAAAACAAAATTGACACCATACAAAATAACTTTATAAAATATCATTCACATCATTATTTTGTCAGGAATTACAGCATTCTGAGCTTGTTACAAGTCTTAATGTTTTGAGGTGAAAAACACTATGCTAAATCTTTAGTATTAGTTGTATATATACAGTAAGAAACCAAAACAGAAACTGTTAGGTTTTTCATGAGTTTATTGCAAAAGTAGTGCAAACTATTTTACCTTGAAAGCTGTAAAACATACTTGGAAAAGGACCCACCTAAGCTTAAAAACATGACAATAAATGCTCAATTTCACAGCCTTTGAAGCTTCCTTCAACAGTTCTCAACAAAGAAATTCCCCATCTCTGCACATTTTTAGATTTTTACTGGCTTGGAAACAAAGACCTAGACGACGCACCCACACTAGCAAGCATCCAGAGCGCAGGATGGATCCCGCTCTAACCCGGGGCACAACGCTTGCCGAAGCCAGCATTCGGACAGTTTGGCGCACAGGGTGGCTGAGCCCATGTCCTGCCGCTTCTAAATCACCCCCAAAACATCGACCAACAGGGCGAGTTCGGTCAGTTTGGTTTTCCTCCGCTAACAAGCTGCCCCTCTCCACGCTCGTATTTGAGGAAAGAGTCAAGAAAGCAGTACGAGCAAAAAAAAAAAAAAAAAGAAAAATAAGAAAACACCCACCAAACATAAAATTAAGAATTAGGAACATGTATTGTCTGTTTTAGAAATATAGTATCCTTTTCCTGAAGTCTACGTAAGGTGTATTTCCTCACGGTCCCCCCTCTCCCTTGCGTACACAATGCAGGGCAAATCTCATCCCAAACTACTGCGTGAAACCGAGGAAGGATACTACATTCTACACGATCGATAGAAAACAGCGGTCTAAGAATGCTACCAGGGTCCCCCCAAAGCAAAACAGGTAGCTAGTAATCTACTAAAAAAAAAAAAATAAAAGCAAACAAATGCTACATGAAAAATGTTAAAGGAACAAAATGCAGCATATTCAGGCTTTTTTTTTTTTTCTTGAGGTACCTATATAAATATTACCTTCTGCCCAAAGTACTATTTGTTTTGTTAAAAAACTAAAGTCCTTATCATGAGCCAATTGCAGGGCATACATTATTACTGAGAAAGTGCAACCATGCTGATAATTTATATGCAGCATATTAAAGGATGATTAGGCTTTAGAAAATATAGCTTAAGTATAGACCTGATGGAGCAGTTTTATAAAAACATTTAACAGAGGCATTTTCCTTTTGTTTGAGTCTCTCTGCAGCAGAAAGCCTTAGGAAACAGCTTTGAAGTCCTGCCACGATGGAATGTCAGCACTTTTACAATTCCATATATAGATTTTTCTTTAATATTTAAACTAAATACAATTTTACAGAAAAGATTCCCGCTCTAATAGGTACTGGTAAAAAGTCAATTTTTTTTTTTTTAAACTTCAAAAAATGATAGCATATCACAACTTAAATTTTCCAAAAAGGAATTATTTTTAAGTAAAAAAGGTTCACATAGTAGAAAAACTTACACATAGTTGTAAACTGTTACATACAAAACTCTGGAAAAGTCAATGACATTTTTTCCCTTACCCTTTCACATGTATCCCTGCATTTTATATATATATATATATATACATGCACACACACAAAAGATTGTGTACTATATGTGTGTGTATATATGCATATATAGATAGATACACAGATGTATATATCTAGGGTCAGGATTACATACTTCAAAAAATTCTTTATTGGGTATTTCTCTTTGCCTAAGTCTGCTGTGATACTGTACATTTTATGACTTGATACACCAAAAAATATTTTTAAATTTGCTAAAACTAGGTTTTGTGTCTTTTTTTTTTTTTTTTTTAAACTTTGTGGTTAAAATTCATTTGCTGTTTTTGATTAAGAATATGACTTTTGATTGTTATGCATTGGGAAAAAAACACAAAGGCACAAAGAATAAAACTCAAATACAATATTGTTGTCTCTGAACAATAAACCCAGAGGTTTTGGTTTGCAGAATGCCACCTCCGAAGAGGTCAGTCATCACACACAGTTTGGTCGCTTTTGCCAATCTCATCGACAATTTGAGTAAATAGCACCCAACTGTTTAAATGAGGTAGATCCAAATCGAAAAAAAAAAAAAAGAAAGCTGGGTCCCCAACACTTTATTTGCCTCTATTTAAAATGTTTTAAGGATTATACGTCAGTTGTAAGAAGTGGAAAATGATGGCACTATCTGAAGCAAGCATGGAACTCAAGAACAGCTTTTTTCAATGTAAATTTAAGTGTTAAATCACAATCCTCCTTCAGGCAGAGATTTCCTAGCAGGGGGAGGGAGGAGAATACGTCCAACAACAACAACGACAAAAAAGCTGAGGTTTGAGAAAGCCTGGTTTGGGTAGACTGCCAGAGAAATGCCCGAGAGCCCAGTTTCTGTAGAGCAACAGTGACAGCCAGTGCCTGAAGAGGTCGGTCACAGTATACAGATCTACAAGTTTCCCTTTATTTCTCAGGTGAGAAGACCTCCCTTTCTACTAGTTTAGCTTCATAGGAACATCCTACTCTTGTTAAACAGTATTTTTGCATACTCTGAGAAAAACTGGACGAATTTATCGTTTTGTTAAGGCTTAATTTAAAGTGGCATCGCCACACAGCATCATGCAAATGTTAAACTACATTATCAAGATACACACAATGTATTTCAACTACACACACCTACAGGAAACCTCATCGTTTGAGTAACATAAAGCGACACTGACCATCCACACGGTAAATCCTGCAACGCCACTGAGGCGGTTAAAAGTCAATCGAGGGTGTTTCTGTGTCTGCTTTTTGTATCACAAGTGCTACTCTTACCCAAACAGCACTACATCGTTTATATATTGCAAGCACAAGACATTTTAATACAGATGCAACACACATACAAACTAGTCAACATACATTTAGTACCACTTGAAATGAGGCCCTTAACATCGTGGGGTTTGTGGGTTTTTTTCCTTTCAAAAAACCAGCAAACTTTAAATGGTCATAAAAACATTTTGATTCAAGGGAACATTTACAATATGCGATTTCGGAATGGGTTTTTGGTTCTTTTTCAGTTATTGTATAAAAATAAAAAAACCTGAAAACTATTAAGCAAATATTAAAACCTTAACAGATGTCAGTTAAATCTGCAATGTACCAAAATTAAGGGGGGAAAAAAAATTAATTTAATCAATACATTCTCTTTTCCATCTCACCCTCCTGAGATCAACTTAACCACTTTGCTGCACAGAAATCTCGGATTGGATCTTTACTTATGAACTGCCCTAAATGTTGAGATTTCTGTGACTGTACAAACTAATGAAGTACTGCAGAAGCCACTGACATTGTGCTTATTATTTCCTGCAAAATATTGCCTTTGTATCTTTTATAAACAGTCCCCGCTTTCCTGTCACTGACATATATGTGTGTGTATATACACATACACATATATAAAATCTACTAAGCTTTATCAACAGATTACAGACAACAAGTGGTAACACTTCAGGATAGAACATAACTTTGCCAGATATACTTCCTCACTGCACCTAATTTGATTTTCCAAGATACGTAACACTGCAACTTGCTCAATTTTTTTTGTGCTGTTTAGGTTTTGTTCTGTTTGTTTTCCTTTTTTTTCTTTCTCCCTTAACAAAGGCCTTGCATTCCCAAATGGTCTACTCATAATTATTCCTGAAGTAAACATCATCAAGGAAAAGCACATAATATCTAGCCCTTCCCCCCCTACGTACTCAAATTCTTTCTACTGCCCAAAACCAGGTAATAAAGACTTGGGAAAATGTAACAATCTCTTGGTGGGAGACATTCAGGGCATTCAATGTTGACAGACAACTGAATTACCAGTTGAAGATTCAAGTTGGTCAGGCAATTAGAGACATGCTATTTACTTGAAAATAAAATTACAAAGTTGTCATTTGTAAATGATATGAGCAATTTAAGGGCTTTGTCTTGTTAAATTCCATGAGAAAACATACCAGGAGCGACAAAACATTGATGTACCTTTTTTTTTTCTTGCACAGAAACAGTGGGATCTGGGCATCTCACAGCTGATACAACTTTGGTGAAATCTAGAAACAAACTTCTTTGTATGTTACGCTGATATATGATAGGTTTGATCCTACCAACAGCACCTGATAAAGTAGCTGATTTTTGGGGTGCCCATAAAGCACAGACCAGATCTGCTTTGAGTCAAGTACATGGCAAGCAAAAATGGGCAATTTTACATATCTTGGCATGAGTGAAGCGTCCTCTATTCATGGATTTAAAAACAGGAAAAGCTGATAAATACAGAATAGAGTCCACATTATTTTTTTTTTCCTGACAGGAAATGTAACCTAACAAAGCAAATACAAAGAGCACCAGCCAGGGGATTAAAAACTCCCAAGCTTGTTTGCTGAACTTTTCACAATTCATGGTTGCCAAGCACACTCAAAAGACCATAAAATGGCCAGAAAAGTTTAAATTTATATTTCAGGGTCAATTTCAAGGCTTGCTCCCAGGTTAGGCAATGTCTGTAAGCCCTGCTGATGATTAGACAGTAGTCACTCCAGCAGGTAGTTCAGTCGCGCTTAGAGACAGTGGGAATAAAAAATAGCAAAACCTAAATGAGACCAGTACAACAGCACACCTAAAGTGATGGGGAAAGAAAAAAACAAAAGTCTGTGTACTCATAACAGCCATATAAAAATGAGTATGTGCTTTAATACAGGTTTATAATGCAAATACTAGGCTCTTCAAAACAACATAGCTAGGTAGGTTGGTTGAAGACTAACCACAGGTAGTTTTAAGATGCATCTGCTGAAGCAGTCCATGAACAAATTTAAAGCTATTACTCTCTTTTGAGAATATTTAGATGGGAGGGAGGAGCCAGACTTCATCTTGTGCTTCCTTAGTGCTGCCACATGCAAAACTCCCAAGACTAGTGCCCACTAACCTCTCACATCTCCAAATTCAGTGAACGCCCCTGTCCTTGCTCCAAATAAGTTCAAAGCCCTCTGATACGGAGAGCTGAAACCAGAAGTCAACTTGAGGGAACTGCCTACACTAATTCCCCTTTGGGGCAGGGGCTGACGGACATGTGTTGGGTGGGGGATCTGCAAGGGGCTGTGCTACAGCTCTGGCTGCACTCGAGGGCCCCTCGCAGGGAAGCCAGAAGGAAAACCAAGAGAGTATGATTTAAATGTCACCTTAACAAGTGCTCAGTTAGCAGATTTCCAAGAAAATGTTTCCCCTCACCTCCTTATTTCCACAAGGGATGGGGTAGGTGGCATGGTACAGATGACATTTCTCTTCCACACAGGCACGACAAGCACATCGCACAGGGCTCTTTCCTCGCTCAAACCTTCCGATGCTCCTTTGGGTTTGCAGACCCAGTCTAGAAAGCACACGTTATTCCTGTCGTTTTATAAGGATATTCTCATGGGGAAGTGCGCTTAGCAGCCCTGCACAGTGAAACCCCTTCCAGGCCACAGCAATGTCAATAGTGTCTATGGATCTGTGATACAAGATGTAGTGAAATGTTTTCTGAAAAGCACCCATTTAGCCTAGAGGAAAACCCTGTACTTCACATTTGTGGGGGGAGCACTGTTGAATTATAACTGAGAACGGAACAAAATTTTGGTGAATTTACCTTGTTATTAGTGAGCTTAGTCATTCAGTCACTCACCATTGCTCAACAAGAACTGGCTCCCAGAAAGTCAGAACTTCAGCAATGTTCCCTGCCATCAATAAGCTTCATTAGTGTCTACGCCCAAAGACTAGGATAATGAAATTGCAGGTAGCATGTAATCCCATCAAACTTGCTTCTGAGATGCCAACATCCATAGCATAAAAACTAATTACTTTTAAATAATAACCCCCCCCATAACATTGCTATGAAACCACACCAGCGCATTGTGCTTAAACAGGTAGCGTTTCTGTCAGCAGAGTGGTTAATTGTAAAATGAGGAAGCTTGTTTGGATTCATTGTAAACAAAATATGATGAATTAACACAGTTTTCTACAGTTTAATTTCAAGGTCATTTAAAGCACCTTTAGTCTGTGTGCACTTATTTCAAGGTGGAGTTATGGCCAAGGCTTTGCATATAACTGACACTATTCACAATATGAACATACTCTAGTTTTGGGGTTTTTTGGCCCTTTTGTTTTGGATTTGTCCCCTCTTTTTAAAGTTTATAATGATCTGAGCAGGGAACATAGTATTTTCACTGTTACAGTCTCATGTCAACTCATCTAAAAAATACATAAAAAAAATATTCCAATACATAATTTTTGCCTCAGATTCAAAATATATTTCAAGCACCTTCATGTCATTTTCAAGGAAAGCCTGACATGTTTCAGCCAATAGCTAAAGTACCAAAACATTTTTCATTTGGAAACAACAGTATACAAACTCAGTGAGTGAAGGGACAAGGTTATAGAGACTCACTGCTATCGAGTAACCCTGCACAAAAGCAAATGTGCCAGGTGTGCAGTTTGCCTTGCCACTTCTGACAACTTCTTAATACCTTGCACCAACACAAGCCACATCTACACCATAGGAAGACAGAAGGAGCGACAAGCAGCTGTCCAAGATCACAGTATGGCACCGCTAGTTCTCCAACAAGAAACAAAACAGTATAAATACAGTTTGTTTGGGAGCATTTTGGCTGCTTAGTAGTAGGTTCACTTAAAAAATTAATTCATCTGCGGAGGAATACAGGAGGTAGCCTTTAACACAGCTGCTTGCTAACTAAAGAGTATTACAAAACCACCTTTTGTAGTGATTTGGCCAAGCCATTACATTCATATTAACACTTCAGGCAAAGAAACAACACAGAAAAAGCAACTGAAACACACTAAATGAGAAAAAACGGATTACGTGCCACACCAAGCACCCACCATGCTTCGGATTAAAACCATCTCGGCGGAATGCATCTTTCCAGTCATTAACCCTCAGAAACAGGAGGCAAAACTCACTGTTTCGCATCCTAACAACTAAATGACAGGGCTGGAGTTTGGGTCCCTCCTGCCCCCGAGGGTTACAGAAGCAAAATGCAATTACTGATGGATAGGAGATCAACGGCTTTATCAATGTGGGAATCAGAGAGGCAACACTATCTCTTAGTTCAGAGCACGAAAACATCTACTGCACTTGACAATCCCACACCCGTGGAGGGACAGAGAGCAAGACATTGTAACTTGGATCCCAAATCTCCATTATTACACTAATTCTGCCACACAGACCAGTTGTTCTTCATATGATATAAGAATCAGATGCTGGAAGAAGCAATGAAAAAGCGTGACAGCTACAGTTGATGGTCCAGACGTTACGTTAATGCTGTTAAGTCATCTATCAGTGATAGCAAAGTTTGGCATTTGAATGTTGCACAAACAAGAACATTGGTAGCCTAAAAACTGTCTCTGTATCTTTACGGTGTGCGGGAAATGTGCATAGAGGAGAGAAGGAAGAAATATTTTATAAATACAGATGAACCCTAAATATTTCCACCGTAATAAAGCAACTGTGCCCTTGGATTCACACCATAATGCAAACAGTAATTATAACAACATTTAAAACCAAAGCTCATCTCAATACTGTAAAATATGGCCATATTCCTAAAAATGTAAGAACAAGGAATGGTATCCACAGCATTTCAGTATTTCCTATACATAGCACTATTTACAGTATTTTCAAACAGCTACAGCAGATGCAAAAGTCTTACAGTAAAAAGGGACTTAAAAAAAAAAAATCATCAGTGCAATTACTTTCTACTTGAAGTTTTCCTTAGAAAAGACTGCATGTACGCATCAAGAGGCATGTTACCAAATGTGATATAAAAGTAAAAAAAAAAAAAAAAACAAAAAAAAACAAACCAAAAGAAACAACCAACCAACCAAAACCAACAACAACAAAAACACAAACAAAAAGAACATACTGTCCTGCATTAGAAATTGAAAAAGCCACACTGGCAGGACAAATACATAAAAAGAGATTCTACTGTAGGAGAAGAGTATTAAAAAAATTGGAAAATGTGTGATTTTATTACACTGGTATCGAGTGTGAAAAATACTGAGCGACAACTCTTTTTACATTCCTTTATTTAACGTGTAAAAGATTTCTCTTTAGAAAGTCCCTTATGGGTTATTTATGCCACCAGTGGTGCTTACTGGATTACATCAAGAGGCAAGTATTCCCATCTTAAATCTCCAAAGGTCCCAGTCCTGCATTTCTAGTACTTGTAGTCCTGACTAAGCATAACCCGCAGAACCAACCTGTTCTAACTTCAAAATATCAACACCCTTCCTCAAAAAAAAAAAAAAAACAAAACAACAACCCAAACAATCTGCATGTACACTAAAAAACCTAAAACAATTCACTATATTTGGCTGGGGGTGCTAACAGAGACCTTCCTCCTACCCTTGCTCTCAGTTAAGTTCTAGAGATTCATTGGCATAAGACTGGGGGTTTCTACAGGTGAGACACACGACCACTGTATTTGAGGAATCTACTGCTGCAGTAAAGAAAAGAGCATTGGCAGCAATGCACAAAGCCCTCCAGATCACAATCTTCCATTTAATAGAAAGCCTTTTTGCTCATACACCTATGACTTTAGATAAAAACACCAGAAGCATCTAAACCCAATTAGGAACTTCAATCTTTCCAGAAACTAACTTGGACACACAAAACCATAAACCCCTGCACCTACCCTTCAAAAGTTTAAATTTAAAATCCTTGTGGAAGAATTCTCTTGTCTTAGTTATAAAAATGATCCACTAACACGTGAACAAGACTTACGTTAAAAATGGACAAAGGCCACAGGAGTTATTGATAAGAGTCAGAACTAAAGCTAAACCTACGCAACCTTTTTGCATTTACAATCAGGGAACATTTCCTGAATGCCTGGATGAAGATCAGAAATATTTATTATGGATTTCTTGGTTAAAGCATAACAGTTTCCTATAAATTTGCCATGCTGGCTCCAACAGATTAAGACACAACACCTAACAACTCACCCAAAACCTGACAGATCTAGAAACAAGGAAATTAATATGCCAAAGCTTCTGTAACATGGAAGATCATTGATTGCAATTCAGCAAGCCAAATACGGTTGCCGAAACATTCTAACCCAAACCAAGCCAAAATAAGGAGTTCTAATAAAAACAAGTGATCTCACTCCATACATCAGTGCATATATACACATTAGAAATGTTAAGATTGCATAGGGCTATCCTGAATGCCAAAGTCATGTAAGGCAGAGAGAAATCCACCTACTTCCAACATTTCACAGCAGGACATCTCTTAAGAATTAACTCAACTCTCTTTTCTGGGTGCTAGAAGAGGTGGAGTGGACATGTTATAATATTGAGCCACTGGAGCAGAAACTTCCAAAACTAAGCAACCCCAATTATTGGATTATAGTGCCTACATTAAATAATAATAAAAAAAAAAGGACAATTTTTAAAGTATTTTACCTTTGTCAATATTATTTTTTACCTCCCAACAGGTGCATTTTGCACTTGCTGCTGCTTACTGCTTGCCAGAGAACAATGTGCTTTGGAAGGGCTCTTTGGAGATGCTTGGTCCAGCCCCCTGCCCAAAGCAGGTCCAGTGAGCTGAGACCTGTCCAGCCAAGATTGAGACTCTCCAAAGACAGACTCAACAATCTGTTTCAATAGTGTTACCATTTCCACACAAAAAAAAAAAAAAAAAAAAAAAATCATCCAAAAAAAAAAATTAGAGAAAACTAATCCATAGCAGGCAACTCATTAATCTGTTCATCTCAAGCACACTCTTAAAACAAAAGAAACTCTGCAGTATTGGGAGTGGTCAGTTTGTCCATACCACCACTCATGTTTGCAATGGGAATAAGGTATTTTTGTCACCAAGGGGAGAATTACTGTCAGTTTTCAGACTGCTAAGAACCAGGACCGCCTGCACTGACAGATGAATTCAAGCAAAAGGTCATTGCCAGGAATGTAATGGAGAGCAAGAGGAAGGCAAGGGATGAGGTCCTGCCCAGTGCTCTTCTGCAATGGGAGTCCCACAACTCCCTTGCCTGGGTTGAAAAAAAAACAAACCAAAACAAAAAAGCCACAAAACCAAACTAAACCAACCAACCAACCAAACAAAAAAAAACCCCAAACCAAAACAAAAGCACACACCAATTGCCAGAGGGTAACACACATTTGGTTATTGCTGACCTGAGCTGCATAGTGACTTAGTGGTTATAACTGTCAACCTCAACTGTGACTTCAACAGCAGGAATGTGTGTGTGAGAGACATCTTGAGCTTTGTGTGTACCTGAGATATTGCTGTTTTACAAAACACATGGGAGGTAAGAAAAGAAGAATAAGAGTAGGGTTTTAGGTGCTTGTGGTGTTTTGTTTTGTTTGTTTTTTTTTTTTTTTTGGTTTTTTTTTTTTTTTTTTGACAGGAGACATTTTTTAATACATCATTTATATTAAAAATATTCCCAGAAAGACAGCTGCTGGACTTACAGCACGCTGTACTTTTCAAAGTATGCTTTAATTTATTCACAAGTTCACCACTTGCAGAGGGGTGGGATGGGGAGGGAAAGGAGGGAGAATTGTTAGTAGTAAAGGCTTATAAAGATCTGTAAAAGGTAAAAAAGTCCCTAGCCTGAAACACATATAACCATCCCAAGTTCTTCATATTCAGGGAAGGAAAGCTACACAAAATTTCTATTTATTCCAAGAGGATACACAGACAGCAGCTACCTCAGATTAAAGGTCTGCCTAATACTTCTTTTCTCACAACAAAAAGGGCTGCAACAACTATTTCAGCCCAAAGAATACATCCTAAATAGGATGCAGTGAAGTCCCACAGTCTGCTTCAGAAATAAGATTTGAGGTTAAGACAGATTCTGCCCTTCTCGCCCCATCTGACCACCTGTGTAAGTCATTTGTTCCAGACCTGCACAGAGGAAAGAGGAGGATGAATTTCACATCCAAGAGGTCTCTGCATAACAAACAGCAAATAAACTAAATGGCATCTTAAAATGGTTGATCCTTTTCCTGCTTTTTAAGAATGATTCATATAAAAAAATAATTCTTATATAAAACTCTGCCAAATTAAAATCTACACTGAAATATGAAACCTCTCAAGCAAATGCACAGAAAAGTGCAACATACCCACAATGGAAAGGTTTTACAGTTTAGCAGGACTTTAGGGGAGGTATGTACAACCTGGCTGGGACACAGAAAGATAGGCAGTATGACCTGGCATTTGCTTTCTGTTATACCAGAGTAATTTAAAATCTGGATTTACATAACTATGACCAAGAAGAAAATCTGATCCAGCAGCCTAATCACCAAATTAGAATAATACAAATACAATTCATCTATGAATAGGTTTACACTGTTATTTCACCTAAACAACACTGACAACCAACACACTGCTACATGGTGAAGATCGGAAGTTGCATGAAGTTATGCTCCTAAAACACTCTATGCAGCATTTTTTATCTCATTCAACAGCAACTGGTTATATAGTCTATCTGCTATATGGCACAGACCTCTGGATTGGCTAAAGCTACTCGCCCGACTCAGTGGCTAGAGGTAAATGTATTCAAAACAGTGACTGAGCATCTGCTAAGAGAAAAGGGAAAAGATGAAGCAAAATGAATCGGTGGAAGAGAATGAAATTTTTAAAACCTGACCCTTAGCATGTTATTTCAGTTATTCTATGGAAAAATAAACAAAAGCAAGTCAGCATAAACAAGTTTCCTAGGCTTTTTCCATTTTCTTCTAAACCTGCTTGTGGCATCATACTTAGTGCAATGGTTTACATATGTATTATGGTTTTTTAATGAACCCAGTGTGCAAACTAACAGAAGCATTTGTCTAATAACAATGAGTTTTAATTAATGCTTCTTCTAAGAGAATGGCAAACAATTCTCACATTTACTATTGAACTTATGCATATTGAAGAGAGTTTCACCTCCCTTCATAAGTAAACTTCAGTCACCTAAGATTTATCTTTACTGCATAGATTCTCTGACTTTTGTCTAAATTACAAACAGTGAGCCACTCTCCTCTATTAGAGCTCCTGCTTCACCAATATTCAACATATAAATAAAATACAATTGTTTTGTGCTTGAATGAACGTAGAATGTCGGTCTCGTGTGCGCCTCTGAACTGCACAGGTAAAACCTGCTATGTTGTGTGCACGCTCAAAAAGCCTTTCTACAAATTACAAGCTATATAATATACACTGTATGTATCTCTGAACTCTCACAAAGTCAATTGCATATTTTTGCATTTGAATAGTAAATGTCCCCACGATAAGGTTTTAATTTCTAAATCCAAAGCATTCTTGATATGTTAACAGAAGTATAATGAGCACTCCTTAGTAAATAAAAATAAATAACAGCGTCTAGTCTATCACATTAATACTGTGAAACATATATAAAATTTACATTAACTCAAACAGTGAAAAAGGATTGTACTGTATTTATCACCACAGACCCGTATTCTTTAGACTTTGGAAAGCAAGTGTCACAGTCCTGTATGACAAATTCTAAAGTTAGCTGTCAGTATGATTTAAAAAAAAATCTTTACCTTTTTTTTTTTTCAATGGCACATTTTCTTTTGCCAATCTAACTGGACCTATTAAAAAGCTTAGGTACAAGTTCATTCTTTTTTAAAATTCTTCTTTAGTCTATGAAAAACATTTTCAAATGCAGCACAATAAAAAACATTCAAGAACAAGCTTCAGAAAATACATTTGCCCTTAGACACACAGAGAGTAATCTTTGTAAGACAGTTGAAAACCAGAATTTTGTCACTCTTTTCTATTGAAAATAAAAATTTTGTAAATGCATCTAGAGTAATCAAAGCTTCATAAATAGTCAAAAAATGCTTTGCTTTCCTTTGTATTAAAAGCTAATTCACAGCATTTTAGACCATCAAACTTTAGTATGAATTAGATCTTTCCAAATTATTAAAAGCAATTCAATGAATAGCAAACTGAATGAGGAGTTTTGTGGGTTGTTTTTTTTTTGGGGGGGGTGTGTGTGTGTGTTTTGTTTTGTTTTGTTTTTTTTTTTCTTTTTTTCCCCTAAGCCCTGAGATCACAGATCTTGATTTAATTATAAAATATGGGTCTGTTTTATACCAAGCAGCTTAGAGATTTTTGGCAAACCACATTTCCAACAATAGTGGGGTTTGGTACAAGAATGTAGTTCATAATCAAGTCTGAAATTCTGGACGGAAGGCTTTCTTGCACATGGGAAAAAAAAAAATTAAGATGCATCACTCATTGCTGGCTGTCACTGTAGCCTGGGCAACTGTTGGTCTAAGTGCAGCTGGTCTCATGTGAATCCAACTCTGTATTGTACTGAGTCGCTAAACATTAAAACATGTCAAGCAAAGTACATAGTGCGCAACGTGTCCTGATGAACTTGAACTGCTTTAGCAAGTGCTTGATGATCTCTGCCATTACTCTGACCAGAAGTGTGGCTTCCTTCAGCACTGAAAGAGAAGGTATGAGGAGAAAAAAAAAAGAGGTTGGGGGGGGGAAGAGAAACCCTATTTAATCTGTCTCTCCTTGCATAGAATGTTTTCATATCATTAATTTCTTCTGAACAGAAAAAGGTCAAAAGTTAATCACCCTTAAAACACTACTGAAGTTCTGAAACAGAAAAAAGCACAGAAGCATACAGGAACATCATCTGCGCATTTTTTCTCAATATAATTTAGTGGTAAGGCCAAATTTACCCTCAGACTGATAACTGCAGCTACCACTGAGCCCAGAATTAACAAGCCCACTTCCTTCCTGCTTCCTTTCAAATTCTGTAATAATTCAAAACTGCACAACTCACCTATCGTGTTCTTTATCCACCAGATGATACCTGGCTCTGAAGGCAACCAGGTGTGCATAATATGCTGGTGCAGGGATGGAAACAGAACGAGTACAGCGTACATACGTATGACACAGTTGGTAGGTAAGAATCTGCAGTTCATCTGAAGAGAAGCGATTATCATCCCAGAGGACATGGTAATGAGAAGGTCTGCTCGTTCCCTGAAGGCAGATCACACAGGACATCAGCATTTCAAAAACATCTCTTTAAATTTCCACCTCTGCAGGTGACCTGCAGTATAACTGGCTGCTTCCTCAAAAATCACATGTGAGCAATTCTTACATACTTCAGCAAATTTTTCCTTTACAAAGGCAAACAGCCTCTCTCCTTGCTCCCCATATAACTAATTCCTTTGCATTTTTGGATAGGATTGCATTTTCTACAATGTCATCCCTGCTACTGAAATTAAATGATCTTACTGAAATACACTTTCATCTTGTGAAACTTAAAACTGACAAAAAGCCGTCGTATAAAGTAGCTTCAGGCAAAACATTAATAGCTAATGGCAATCTAATTTGGGCACCTGTTGAATACGCTTTTTTCAAGAGTATTAAATTGACTTTCAGTGGTGCTGTTGTTCAATAGCTTCTGTTTCTGACTGGGAAGGAGAAATCACAAGGAAATGTGAAACTACAACGGTGCTACCTAAATGTATTAGCTGTTTCCTAGGAACTGGGCACACGCTTTGGGAGGATTTAATGTAAGAAGCAGCTATGTAAAACAGTCCAACTACCCTGCTACTGTTCAAAGCAATTCACATACAGGAAAGAGGCACAATAAACTAAATGCACAGGATGTGCTTCGTATCTGTTTAGTTTCATTATTTCTTTTAAAGAAGAAAATACACAGATGGAAGTTGTACTATTTGTCACCTGTGCAAAGAACATGGGACATACCAACAGCCAGTGTTATCTTTGAAAGTTACCATCCCACACAAAATGCTGTACCTGAATACCAGCATGACTACACAGGTAAAAGTCAAACTCTGATGGATGGGTGATTTTTGTGTCCACTGTGGTACCAGCTGGAATGTTTCCGCTTTTTCCAACCTGTGTGAACAGAAAATGCAAATATAGTAAAGCACACACAAAGTGGATTTTTTTCAGCCGTATAGTAAGGAAAAAAAGAAGAAAAAAAATGAATCTGTAAAAAGCAAAAAGTCAAGAAAGAATGAGCAAAACTGAAATTTTGTTCAACTGAAAATCTGGAGTGTCTCTATGATAGAGGAAAAAAAAAATTATAAGCTGCAAAATCTTCTTAGATGTTACCTGCAAAGATTAGCTTTTCTGATTAATATAAAAAAATAATTTCCTGCAACTGATTTGTCAAATTCTTTTCACCTTCCCATTCCAGGACAGGTTATTCCTCTCTAACTTTTCTTGTTTATACCTGAAAGAGGACAATCCATAGTTGCAAGATAGGCCTGTTCTTCCCTCAAAAACACTTTACTTCAAAGCAGAATTTAAAAATAGTCTAAAACAATTTAATAACTGTGGTCATAGCATGTTATCAATATAAAAACCACCTTCATGTTAGCATTAAAAGTTACTAATTATTGCCTTGAAGCCTAGTGGGCTTCAAATGCTCACACAGAGAAGCCCGACAGAAGGAAAAAACCCATGAAAAACCCTATCTGTGAAGAGAGGCTTGCCATTAGGAAGCCTTCATTTACAGCAATGCCTCCATCCTAGAGTTGGGGAGTCTTCTCTCCACCTAGAAAGGTGGAATCAAATATTTCTATCTGTACTTCATGTAGATAAAATAACAACTACAAAACGCTCATAAAACAATTCGAGGTGTTCAGTACTACAAATAATGTCTTGTGACATCTGATACGCCCAAACCAGACTCCACGTGTCTTTAGGCACCTAAGATGCCTTAAAGGTAGTGTTAATGGCAAAGAAAGTATTCTCAAAGTATAGGGTTCACCTTGCCTAACAATTTCAACGTCTACTGTGCAGGTCTCTACATTTCAGCTGCTAACCCAAGAGTCACTCTGTACTCAATAGCAATCAAACCAGTGAACTTACTAGCACTAGAATCAGATGAAACGTGCCTTAATGTGTGTTGGGAATACTAAACAGATCTCCATTTACCACAGAGTGCCTGAGGTAACTGCTGCAGATGTAGACATCTACATTAAACCCTACACTACTCAGATCAATCTCAACCTTTGAGGATCCTGAGACAGTAAAAAAAACTGGAGAGAAACCTGAAAACTTTGATGAACAGACTTGTTGAAAGGCACACCCTGCTGATGTTTCATAAAAGCTTCTTGCCAGTTTATTATACGGGACAGAAAATTAAGGTTTTCCTTTCCAGGTAGAAAGATTTCACCCACTAGGTTATATAGTCCTTCAAACAAGTCTCTTCCTGCTTAAATAAGCAGTAACAGGCAACTTGGCTGTCTGCTAGATACTTGCCAGTCAGAATTAGAACATACCCGTTCATTTTTATCTGTACAGAAGAGTCTGGTGTGATGCCTTTTCTGCACAACTATAAATGTAATTCCAGGCTGATAATCCTTTTCTAGTTTAATGCATGCTTCTCTGATAGCCAGCAATTCATGATGGAGAACCTGAATCATAAACATAAAGAAGTATGATAAATATGAAAGATAACTATCTTACAGATTACACTTATTTATCTACAGATTACTCTTCTTTATCATGTTCCTTCTTGCACTGTCACTCAGAGTAATGAGATGTCAAAGCATGCAGGATCAAACCTTAATTTCTTCACTTAATGAGAACAAATTAGATCACCAGTTTCCTAAGCCAGGCAAGAGCTGGTTCCATATTTGTTCAGCTCCAAGCATGAGGCTTGGATTAATAAGCTGTATGTCAAAATCTTTTTAACTGCCAAATACAAATGAACATTTAATGAGGACATTGAATATACAACAGGCTAATTATTTTTCAGACTAGTACAAGGGATGAAATCCAGGATTGCTCAACCGCACGCTCTCTCCCAGCTTTGTGAAGTCTCATGCAGGACTACAGGCATCAATAAAAAGCAAAAGAGAGGGAAGTGTAATAAAGCAGAAAGCAATGGTTTGGGATTTGGGTTACTTATACATTAAAAATTCAATGAAAAACAGTGGTAAATGGGGAAAAAACTCCCCACAAAAGTTCGTACAAAAATTATTGTATTAATTCAAGTTCACTAAGTGACCTTTATTCCCTTCCCCTTGGATTTTGAGAAGTTGACTAAATTCTCTATCTTTTAATTTATATATAAATATACCAAAAAGGAAAGTATATGTAAGTATCTTTAAAATATATAGAAAAAGATTTCATAAAATATGGCACTTGTAATCAAACTAAATAAATACAAGGAAGTATTTGCTGAATTTTATTGGGAATGAATTTAAAGTGACAATGTGAAAGTAAAGCATTTATTAATCCTGGTAAAAAAAGAAATATGAAAATTAGCTTACACTTAGTTTTTCTTTACCGTCCAAGTTCTATGGGATATAGTTTAACTAATATATCTTGACTAGGTCACAGATGTTGAACATAACTTGAGTGCTAAAACTATACTTTATAATTTATAATTTTGCAAAGGGAGGTATTCTAAAAGGGAAAAGCATTAAAAAAAAAAAAGCTCATGAAAAATATGAAAACACGTTCACTGTTTTGCTTGGTTAGAATCCAACAAATTTCCCGAGGGAAGATTTGTTGAGGGTATACTTATTTTCATAACTCTAATTACATAAAACTAGATTACTACCAGAAAACTACATCATCAAAATCTCAAAAAGAAAAATATAACCTGTTGAAACTGCCCCTCGGAAACACCATCTCTGTAGAAGATTATACGAGTTGGTTTAAATCTTGTTGATTTGTAGAACTGAATAAGCAACTCCCTGACCATGGCAGCCAAATCTTGGATGATTTCTTGGCGGTGCTGCTGGACTCGAACAGTGGCACAGTAACGATTAGGATGAGCATCCATGCTTCCTACAACCTGTTGAAAAAAATGTTTAGTATCAAACCAAACTTAAAAGCACTTTAATACAGGTATTTCACAAAGACTTCATTATCTTTTTAACAGCATCTTGTAAACTAAGGGGTTGCCTAGCAAAGCTGCAGTCAAAATCATCATGTGCTTGGAAAGAGTTTTGAGATTAGTCTACCTGTGGTAACATACGCTGCTGAAATGGAAAACTTATTTTAAATCTAAAAGACTCATTTCCTATTTGCACCTACATACAGTTAAAAAAAAAAAATACAAATAGGATTTGGAGCACTGATACCACGAAACCACTCATTTAGTTAGGACTGCAGCATAGGAATTTGAACTCTTGAAGACTGAATCCCTTTCTGGCACACTGTGGATGAATCCATAACACTGAAATGGTGAGGCACCACAGAAATACCCACGCCAAACAGGCACTGCTCACCAAGGGAAGGGATTTTTCTCTTTATGAAACATCAAAATTCATATATCAAAAACATGGCATCGGACTTAAAAATAAACAGAAAATCAAAACAAACAAACAAAAAAATCAAAATTCCATATGTCAAAATCACAACTAAGCACATCTCCACCTGGTCTTCCCTGGATACATGTGTGTAAATTTTAAATACATGTATTTGTTTATTTAGTACCACAGGCTAAGATGCTGCACATACTCTCACCAAAAATCTTCATTATTAAATAAGCCAGAGCAGCCATCACAGGTGTTTGACATAAAGCAAGTCAAAGACCATTCCCTGAATTTAAGGAGTATATTACCAAGAGATTATTGCACATTTTGTGTTGTCAGTAAGCTTGAATCCCCAAAAAACAGAACTAAACCAGCCTACTTCCCTATCAGCAATGGATAAATTCTTAACATTTTTCACTGCTGAAAAAGGAGATTTAAACACGCACCAGCTTACTACAGGTTGCTGATAAATACCAGCTAACAGAAAAGCTCCTCTGTGTATTAGCAACTCAGGCATTTTACAAGCTAATACACACATTTAAGTAATTAGTATCAGAGCAAGCTCTCCAAAGTTTCATTAGATTCCTGCAGAAAAATAATTTTTAATACTATAATTAGGCAATCAGAACAAATGGACCACAAAAAACTTGAAGGTAATAAAATGCATTAGAGCTGAGCAGCAGGAGAGAGCAGGGGTTGAAGATCATTACACAATTTACTCACTGCAGCAATGGAAGGCTTTTTTCCATCTCCAGCTGGCGGATGAGTTACATCTGCACCAAGGAATATGACAGGCTGTTGAAATACTGGTGGTCTGATAAAGAGAAAGCAAACTTGTAAAAGCAGCAAGACTTACGCTTAATAAAGCACATTATCACTCAAGTAAATATCACTCTATACTCTTGCAGTGAATTAGTCAACAATTTGCACTTGAACAGTTAGTCACTTGTACTGTGACAGTAATTAGTAGTCCTGATTAGGGTTCTTGTACTAAACACTCAGGCATATTTTTAAAGCATAGCTAATTGTTACTTTTCATTAAACATGAGTGAAACAAAAAAAATCCTTTTTTCTTTTTAACTTGGAGAATTGCAGCCCTTATTAATAAGGCCATAGAAAAGAATAAAAGTTGATTCTTTATCAAACAGCATCTGAGAAAGTTAGAGGACTGTTCACACATAAACAGATGCTACGATTTTGTTTCTGAACAAAAAACACAGTCATAAGGAATTACAAAAATTGTGGATATCATCGGTATTATTTTAAAAGTAATTTTACTTTGATTTGGTTTTGTGTTTTTTTTTTTTTTTGAAAACTGTACTTCAAAGTTTTAAACAAACCTTTAAGTTAAGATACTAATCCACTGCATTAGGAGTGGAACACCAAAACACTACACTGCAAGTTTTAAACTTCAATTCTATTCCTTAATAAAACAATTTTAAACAGGAAATCTTAGGCCACCAGAATTATTTTGTGTGTATGTAGATGTGGGGGGGAATGCTTATGTAGATAGATTCAGCCGTTTTCAGGCCTTCTCTAAAAAGGAATTTGAAGGTAATTATAACAAATGTAATTTACAATGCAATTACACAAATAAAAAGCTGTTCTATTCCTATCCCTCTGACCAACAGAAAATAACAGTTAAAGAGTTATGTTTTAAATACCCAAAACATGTGCTTTTCCAGAATGCCTAGGTGTTGTGTGTAGTTGAGCCACATTCTTCCCTTTACTCAATTCCATTTTCATGAATGCACGGTTTATGGGTATAATGAGCAGAATTCAACTTTCTGGCCACATTTATTGTTGCCAACACATGCCACTTATCCCAGACCTTATGCTTATGATCCAGCATAAAACTACTTATATGGTGCGTGTGTTTCTGTTTTGTTTCCGCGGCAGTGCCTTTAACTCCTTTTTGAAAAAAAAAACCAAAACCAACCCACTGTGCCTCTTTGAAATGCATGCTCTGTAATATGATGCTTTTTAACTGCTTTAATAGGAGTACCCAACAAGCACATTACCCAGCCTGAGTATATTTAGTTCAATAAACAGAATTTAACAAGATACAAAAAATATCTATCTCTTCTGATAGTGTGTTTTTTTTTTCCCTCCCTAAGGACTTGTTGGATTATTTTTCAGCAGCTGCCTTCTGACTAGCTTAAATACGTCGAAGTGAAAATTTGCTTATCTGCACAAAACAGAATGTTGACTTCTTTGAAAGAGGCTCCCAAGAATGATGTAGCAGGTTATACCCTGAGTGCTCTCTACAACTTGAAATGCAATGATTGTAAAAATGCCATCATTTACTGACACAGAATCCTAGGTATTCATTTTGATTAAAATAACTTTATAAATCATTATGCTAGCCTTCTCTAGCCTGCACAGGTAAGACAAACCAAGCTGTATTTTGTTCATTCTTCCATTAGAATTTTTTGTCATTGATTTTTCAATAAAACTGATGCAAAGTTTTCATTTAAATACATTTGTTTTAAGATTACACACAAACCAAATTCAGTCTTTAACAGGTGGGTCACTCCTTTTTTTACAAATAAGGAGATTCATTTCACTCCCAATCAACTACACACAGGACTTCAGCAACATGTCAGATACGAAATTCAACAGTATCAAAGCAATTTCACAGAATACAGTCACAGTATAACTAAAATTTATCAGTGTAATACTAATAAGAAATTGCAACGTAAACTGGACCTGAAAACCAATTAAGAGTTTTCTGCTCTCAGCTTTTGGTTTTTTAAATGTCTGTGTAAGTTAAGACATACAACTGAAGAATCTTGACAACAATTAAACTATAAAGGAAAAGGCACTACTATTCAAGATGGTGTCTGATTCTGAAAACTCAAGGCAAATAAAGTATTATAAATTCTTCATTCAAATGAAGAATCGTATACTTCAATGGTTAGATTACAGTAACAGTATTTTCATTATAAATTCCAACTGGAACAAGTATTCCTCTCCTGTCTTCGTCACCTGACTTTTGCTGGAGTATTTATTAGAAGCCAAAAGACAGCTTGTCTGAAGAGTCACTTAAACTACAATGCTATGACTACAGATAAAAGCACCCAGTTAGTCTTAATATGATGCATGTTCTCTTTACAATACAATACCCTCTTCCTCTGTGAAAGATTACTTACCTTCCCTGTGGCAGTAAAATATTATTTACACCTCCTAATTTGACGTTTATTTTTAAGCAAAGATTAGACAGAGTTTGTGGTGTTGTTCTTTGCACATTTTTCATCTGAACACACTGCGTAGCCATTCCCAGCACAGTGTCACCAACACGCTTCACCTCCGCTGAAAAACAAAGGAAAAACAAAAAATATATGCATATTGCAAATCAAACACCATAGGAGACTAATTCAGTGACAATTAACTACACCTAGAGTTTTAGCAAAGTGGTCATTGAGCTTAAAGTAACAAGAAAACTTCATAAAAACTTCAAAAGAAACTCATTAAGAACTGTACTATTCAGAAGATTAAAACAAATTCTATTGTTAGCAACAAAACTGAGATTTAAGGCTTTAAGAGAGCCATACTCTTACACTCAGAAGTTTAGACTCCAAGACAGGCTCAGACAAGATGCAACCTCCCTTTGGCAACAGGAGAGAGAAAGAGGCTTTTTGAGGAGCAGGGTGAGAAAAGGAGAAAAGACAAGACTGTGGGTATAGGAAGTGCAAGAGTATAGAAGAGCGCATGGAGAAACTAAAGAGATATGATTAGAGGGGGCAGAAAGAACTGTAGTTAAAGATAATGACAAGGAAAGCAGATGAGAGCTGTACCACATCCTCTCTGGTAGAGGAAAAAAGTCACCTTTTAATGCCAAGCAGGAAAAGTGAAAATGTCATTTTTCACTCAAGTTTTACTGAACAAATTAGAGATGAGCCAATTCCTTTGCAAGTCTGAATTCAAGGGTAAAAGGTACTATTTTAGTAAGGTTCCTTTTTAATCTCTCTTTTTATCTTATATAGGATACTCTTGGGAAAAGAAAGTTAGGAAATTATTTTCTGCTATATTAAATCAGTGAAGGATGGGGTAAACCAAATTTACAACTTTGTGGTAGATCTAAGAGTCCATGAAGCTATAGGAGAAAAACAGTGGATGGTGTGATGCAGTTTGGCAATGTAAGTGAAAAACAAGATGGAGGCAGGATAGGAAAATGAGCAGTCTTGCCTATAAGAAGAGCTAGTTAAAACTAAAATGCATGGTTTATCTAAAACATATTAAAACCTATGTGTACGTGCTATGTAAAATGCCCTAATTGTCAATCTGTTTTCAAAAAATAGTTTAAGCTGCTGAGTTATAACATTCCATGCACCTATGTCCTCACAACCCGAGACTTAAACTGAAATAATAGGGAAAAAAAAATCAATTAGCAGAAATCTCCCTCACTCAACTTTTTTTGCAAAAGGCTGATGGCACGAGTAAACAAAGATATTCTAAAAGCTACACAGTTCTTGAGTTCAGTATTTCTTCAACCACTTACAACTTTTAGCACACAAATTACAGTAAGTACATTTTAATCCACTGCACATCAATTTCATCAATTACAGAATACCCCTGGTTTAGCTTTCTCACTCACAAACTGCATCTCAAATGCAAACAACAGGAAGAATGTGGAAAAGCGAATAAAAACCATAGACAAAAATAACGAAAATAACTAAGGTCTTAATATAAAACATCATGCAGCACAAGAGGAGGAATAATATAAATTTATAGCCCATTCCCTAAATGGAAGTTATGTAGTTAAACCAGAATTAAAACTTCTCTCAGTCAGATACCTCACAAAAAATACATTCAATTGTGACTGAAAAGCACGTGCTTATGATGTGCACTTACTGACCATAGACTGGCGTTTTTCCTGGCAGAATTACTACAACAAGCTGCAGCCCAGTGTAAGTGTTCTTGAGATGTCTGAACATGGGCTCCACACTGTCAGCTCCCTGCGCGTATTTACAGAAGCATGGCTGCCCTTGGATTGGCATTCCTGCATCTCTGGAAATCTTCCTCAGTTGTTCTGTAAAGGACCTAAAGGATGATAGATAAATACATTAGATTCTCAGGTAGCAAAATCCATCTTGATTTTCGTTCTTATTTTTAATGGAACAATCCTGTTAAACCTGCAGAGTTGCACTGTCCGAAAACCTGCGAATTGATTACAAGTGCATCTTTGATTGACTGCACCTATGTGGTCACTGAAGGAAAGACAGGGGAAGATAAGGAAATACACTGTATAACACTATTACTAGAAACTTAATTTCCAAAGCAAATTCTACTTTATTTGATCTTTCTACGGGAGATATAGTTTAAGCTACGTTCTGCAAAAACACTGCAGCGATTACATTGGATAGCCTACTCTGTCATACTTCCAGGAGGGTACTACCACTAAACAAATGGCTGGAGTTCCTTCTTCTTCTTGGTGAGGAAGACAATCAACAGAAGTTACCAGCAATTGCATCTCAGCAAATTGATCTAACATCAGTAATAATGCACAAGAACACATTGCTAGATATCAGAGAAAAGGTGTATCACGGAGGTGAAGACAAACTTTCTCCAAGGACGGTGCAAATATAAGTCACCCTTTGATGGAACTGGTCAGAAACAGAGATGACCTAATTTTGTCAGAGGCTTTTATCAGTGAAGACTACTTCAGCCCCTCTGCTAGCAGGGTATGCTGTGTTGCAGCGTGCCTCCTTCTCCTGGCTCTTGTTGGCCTGGGAGCATTTGGCTATCTTTCCTTTTGAAGGGACACCAAGAAGACGCTGTGCCTGTTGTAAGCAAGACAATCAAAACCACTTCAGTGTAGGAGCCCAGGGCTCTAATAAACGATACCCAGTCCGGAAAGCATCTTCAAAGTCATGGCTTCTGCAGGTTAGATGCCTGCAGTCAATGGTGCATGAGTAGTCTGCTAAGTGCCATACCCGTAAAATAAAGGCAAGATGAGCAAGTAGTGAGGTGTCACAGTGTAGACCCAAGTACTTGGTGCTGAGGGATCAACATCCATGTTACATGTGTCTGGGATTTTTCATCAGTGGCTGTAGCCTGGTGCAGCGGGATGAATGCTCATTAGTGGCTGAAGCGCATCCTCTAGTCCAGTTTTATCAAAAAAAAAAAAAAAAATCCACACTGTGCACTCAGACCGCTCCTTAATGCAGAATATGGTATGGCAATTGCTGACTGTCAGGAGCATCGCTCAAAAATGTACTTCTGATCCAAACTAAAACTGCTTCCATAGGTGTCAAAAAGTTGCTTGTCTTCTCCAGAAGGTGCCAGATAATACAGCCTTACCCAGCGGGAGGGTGTGAAGATTTAGTTTCTTCCAAACACATTGTTAACTTTCATGAATCATAACAGTCTGTGAGCTTCAGCCCTGCAGCTTGTGGCTTCTTACAGGAAATGGGAGCATTAAGCATTTTCCCTGGCAAAACAGGCACTCACCACTATAAGCAGAAAGAGTCAGTGGCAGAACATGCCATTCTAAAATGGCACAGGTTTTGAGCCTTTCAAAACCCATCTGTACATACGGTGTCTAAGAGGAAAGATTCTCTCCCTGTTCCTGAGAAGTAAAGCAAGATGATTTTGAGGACTTTTGCAGATTTTAAAGGTGTTTACTCTGACGGATCGACAGCAGCCGAGTTCTAACTTGCTCAACAAGATGTAACAAGAGGCAACAAGACGCAACTGGATGCAGCTATATTCCTAGTATGAAGGAATGTCCTTTCACAGTAAGCACAAACTCCATCTAAGTGATCAAATAATTTTATTTTGTCTCATTATGTTGAAGACTTCTGACTGTCTCTCAAAACTGTCCAACTTGTCCTACACACCATTTCCACAAGAAACAAAAGCATGGAAGGGAAAATACTCTGACCGCTTAGTTCCTGCTGTGTACCTGGAAACAACAAGTCCCTAGCCTTACACAGCAGGAAGAAAAGTAAAAGGTAAGATTCCCACTGTTTTCTCACCATTTGCTAGGGAAAAATTCCCAAGCTTTTTGGCAAATCATCTGAAGGAACACTGTTATGGCAATACCGTTGTTATAAACAATCACTGTCTTGCATTCACCCTACAAAGAGCAGCTGAGTCACCTGCTAGGGCAGCTGTAAGAGCTGCACTTGCCCATGCATGAAGGGAAAGCAACTGCGTGCAACAGAAGGAATTAGACAATCCACCTACACAGGCATGCACACCTTCCCTGATCTAAGAATGGTAGATGTCACTTCTAACAATAGTCTTTCAACAATCATGTTCCATCCAAAGACAGAGAAAACAAATTTGAAAGTTTCATTCTAAGGCTCGAAGTCAACAAAAGAACCAGTCCTACTCATCTTGCAAATACAGCAACTTATACATTATGGTAACTCTTGAGGGTATAAAGTTTTAGACAAAAGTTGGATTGCTTTTTAAAATTTTCCTTTTAAATAAGTTCTGCATGAATAAATCTTTTCCATATAACCAGGAAAAGAACCTAAATTAACATACTTATTAGCTTTCACTCTTGACAAATACTTAGTGATAAACACTTGTCATTACATCATTTTGGTCACCTAAAACTCTGTGTTAAGGCCTCAATGGTCAGAAACCTGCCATATAAATTGCTTTTGACAAGTCTGATTTGGAGAATTTCACGATGACTGCATTGAAATCGTATCAGCATCATTCAAAACACAAAGAGACAGAACTTCAAAAGCACTATTAAAGATGTATTGCCTTATGTTAAGCAATCTAACAAAATATGTATTCTAAATAATTAAGTGAAATTATGTTTTTTTCCATATGTAAATAATAAAATCACCATTTTATGAAACACTTACTTAAGATGAACTTCAGTGCATTGGCGCTGGGGAGCAAAGCATGCAATTGCCCAAACCTTTATTTCAATTCCAGTGTGAAACTGTTTATTCCTCATGTCCCAGACTCCTTGAACTGGTGTAGCAATTGCTTTATTCTGGAAGGAAAAAAAAAACATAAAACCAAAACACTAATGCAATAACTGATTCATGCTAACAAATCAGTTATGCTTCTACTTCTCTCCAACTAGCAGACTATTTATATTCTTAGGTCTTTCTCTCCACTGTTCAAACATCTTATAATGATCATTCTATCAGAGTAGCAAGACAGCTTGCTAGCCAGGTGAAAAATAAAGCTCTTAAAAATAAAGCTCATATTGTTCATTTTTATTGTTTATGGTTTCCTTTGGTTATATAAATCAGCAGCACATAGAAATTACATATGGATAGTCAGTCAGATGTGTGCTTGGTGTGTAATGTTAACAAGAACATACATTTCTACAGTGACTTTACAACCACTCAGTGACCTTTCCAAGAGCAACTTAATTTAAGTATTAGCAGTATTTTACACATGACTAAGTAGAAGCAAATACTGGTTCAATGTCACTCACACAATTCTAGAAAAAATGTGAACAAGCCGACAAAAGATGGTCAGTTATTCAATTTTGACCTGAGCAACAATTTTTTTCTCTCATCAGGCAAACATTACTGTGATAGATTATCTAGAGGACAAGGGATATAATAAGATGATTAAAGTAATTCTAGTGACGTTAATTACCTTAATAAGTAATAGTATCCTGTAGATATTTTAGACAAGTTACCATGATGACTGCCTTCTTATTTAGCAGCAGCAGCTAAAATTTATGGGAATTTTTCAGGACACACACAAATTTGAGAATTTATTTTGTAAAGAGTTGTGTCTGCTAAAGGCAGTACCTCCATCATTAATTTGCTATAAGTTCTTGCTCCCCTGCTGCCAGAATAGTTCATGAGAGCACTCTCCCTAATCAGGATCAGGCAAAGACAGCTGCGTTATCTTAACCCATCACTGAATGAAAGTTTGAGCTAATCTGCCTGGTTTTGTCTGAAGAGCTTTAGGTAGAAGACACAAGATCCTCTCCCATTGCAGGTTTATGGGGTTAACAGTCTGATTTGTATATAGGAACAGAACTATCTCTAGCTGGCAATGCTAGTTCGTCAGAAGCCTCCAAAGTTATCCCAGCTATCAAAGCTTTCATCTTTCATAAAAACAAGACATGTTATACAATTGATTAAAAAAAATCCCATAACTTAAGCTTTTTTTGAAAGACACCACAGTAGGAAGATTACGTCAGAAAGGCCATGTGAAAAATCACTGTAAAGAAAAAACCTGCAGGTAAATACTCAACAGGAAGAGATGGTTCTAGATTAAAACATGCTAGTAAAGATAAAACCTAAAGATAGTTGTCCTAAACATGGCTGCTCCACCCAGAACACTCAAAACCAACCAGAAGTTCAGGAAAATTTTGGAGTTAAGGGAGGAAAATATAAACAGTGATAATTGAAGTTGTCTCTGGTCTTCTCCATACACATTGCTTTGAACCACTATTCGCAGGTTTCTTCTTGCAACACACACACAAAAAAACAGTGCGTGAAGGAAAAGTACAGACAGTTTTCTCTGAAGTTTACATAAACGTATTTTTAACCCAGCTTTACTTTCAGAAATAAAGAAGCCATTGAGGGAGATGCAGAACGGTCATTACATTGAAGGACTTTCAAAACTTGAACGTGAGTTCTAAACACTACACCTATGATGATTTTATCCCATTACACCCAACATAATTAATTTAAAACAACCGTATTACAGAAGTTAACACAGCTGGTAATGAAAGCTGTCACAGACTGCACAGTATGTGTTCAACATACCCTGCCTCCATAAAGGATTGAAGGAGGCTGTAGGACTCTACCGGTCACATCTGTCATCTCATCTTTGACCATTATTCCAAATTCACGAACGTAAGGGTCAGTATTAAAACTCGCACTCCGCATCTGAAATTAAAAAGAAGTAAGCATTTCTTGCAGAAAAATAAATTCTTTTTATGAGACCTAAAATTTTCTGAGGTAACATGTATTTGGGCACATACCCCTTATATTTGGGTACACATCCAGAGCCTCCATTAATTCCACTTGGATATGTGGATGCCTCAAAATTTGAAATAGAGCACTTGAAAACCTTTTGTAAGAATGTACTTCTCTCTGATTGAGAAAAGCTTATAAAAGCAAGCTCATAACCTGTGTGTACTGCACAAACTATTCAGTGTCTGTTAATGGCATGAGAAAAACTAAGTCCACTACTATGCTTCACTCATCTTCAACACAACACTCACCAACTTGCTAATCTCTTCTTGACGGTCAGGTGCTGATCTGGCAGTTGCTCGAATCATAGTGGAAGTTTGATTGTCAGTTAGTTTCTTTATGCATCTTTGTCCCGCCACTATGTTGCACACCTAAAATATCCCCACACAAAAGAAGTTGAAAAACACAATGCAACTGCTTATTTGTTTGCTGAGGGTTTTTTTTGTTGTTTTTTTTGTTGCTGCACTACACAATTTGTAAAGTTGACTACTCAAGAAACACTTTGTCTACATGTGAGCCTTTTTAATTCTGACCCCTTTCCCAGAATACAGTATTATCCAGAAGTTTACTTGCCTCTAGAGGAAGGTATGTGTGTTTCTGCTCCTGTCCAACTTGTAAACATGGAAGGTGAGGATAGCGTAAAACTAATTTGTGCCTGTCCTTAAAATACTGAGCTACAGTGCATTCAACTGTTTGTCCATTCTCCTGCTGAAGTGGGAATCTGTTGGAAATAAAATATGAAAATAAGCCATTACTTTATGTAGAATACTTTCCTACATTTTCTCAATGCATTTCTTGGCACAAGTTAAGTTTACTGGATATTAAAGCCACGTTGCTGAACTTATACAAGTGTACCTCTATAATTAAGATTCCATCATTGCCACTACCGTGTGTCTTCTGATAGTACCGCAGAAAGCTGTTTCTCAAGCGTTGTTGATACCTGAAGCTGTAAATTAAGTTTCCCAAGAGCGGGTGCCTTAGAAACAAAGACTAATGTTTTGTGCTTATCTGGGATACTTGCAGTACTACATTTTATGATATGCCACGCAGAGAAAATAGTACCCCTCCTCCGAGAGTCGCAAAACCAATTACTGCTTCAGAAATGCATTTGTTTCTTTCTGTGCATTACAAATATTTCTGTATATGCACAATTTGCAGATATGTACCTCAAGGTGGCACAAATACTGTCTTATCATTATCTTAATACGTCACTAAAAGAGCACGAAACAAAGCCCAAACAATTAAATACCAGATATTGATCAGTTACCTTATAGTAAAAAAACTGTCAGTTTTGTCCGTTATACTACTTCCTTAAAAATGGAAATAAATACCTCCATATTCAAGTTATCGGCAAATCTCTGGTTAGTGATTAAAATTAAACATTTTTTCCAGAGAAAAAATAGACTGGCAATAAGATCCCAACTGGCACTACATTTCTACTTAACAGTTCTGGGAAACGTTATGCTACTAGTAAGGCACCCTGTTCTTCCAATGTTGAGAAAAATTCATAAATGAAAAAAACAAAACAAAACAAAACACGGATTTAAAACAAAGTGATTCAAATGCCATTACATTCATTATAGAATAAAAATGGAACAAAAAACCCAGCAAAATTGGGGAAATACTTTGAGGTGTATTTTAAATGTATTGACCACAGAAAGTATAATTTTTCAAGACAAGTTTTCCTATGTAAGGCAGGCAGGATACTTTCCCAGCCTGAAATTAAACATATGCTTAAAAAGAAGAAAAATGCTTTACGTTTGGTGACTTGCTGGTCGTCTTGTGACATTGCACACTCTGTACTTTCTTTTCATTTGTCCACAATGTGTTATTTCCACCTTTAGACCTAAAAATTGGAAAAGACATACCACCATTTCTTCCAAATCAAGGCATCAGCTCCCTAAATTGCTACACATGACCACTTAAACTGTGCAATAAAGCTAATCACTATTTAGCATATTCTCCAAGCACTGAATGGTACCCTAGACAGAACCCCCAAAACAGATTAATAGTCTTAAAATCCAAAAACCCTGAGCTTCAAAGTTCAACAAAGAATTGTAGAGACGAGATGAAACCCCCAAGTCCCAAGAGTTCACAGATGAAGCAGAATGTGTTCAGTAAATTCCATTTCTGTACCTCAAAGAAAGTCCAGAATGGCAGAAGGACTAAAAGGGCATGCAACCTCCTTGAAACAAAAAGCCTGTTAACACTTATGTCTAAACATACAGTAACTGTGAGACCTCCAACTGTTGCAACCAACCCTGAAAAAGGAAGCAGGGGTGGGGAAATACTGGTACAGCCTCTTGGAGCCCATAGGAATGAGGCCACAGGGCTTTATTCTTCCTGGAGACAAACATCTGTTGCAAATCCCACTGACACAAAAGTCAAGTGCACCTGAACGCCAGTAACTTCTAGAAGAACAAATTATCCATCTGAAACTAGCACAACACAGCTACCTGTAAACAAGTGTTTCTAATTTACCATTACCCACAAATTTAAGCTTGGCTGCAGCATTTTCATTTGTATTACTTTCATGCTCAGGCAGAAACAGATGTATGTGGACTATTAGAGATAGGAAATTGAATGTGTGGGAATAGGAAGGAGGGGGCTATAGACAGGAATTCCTTATATATCTGCACATGTATATAAACTCAGGCTGCTGCTGAATAACAGTGCATATTTCCCCTATTTGTTAAAGGCAGTAATAACTTGCCAACAGCATACTAATCCTTCCACGTAATTTGTTAGGGCTCAAAGTGCCATGTATTATGAAACCTTCAACAAATATCAAGTTTGCATGAATACCTCTGAAATCTGTATCACAGTGTTTTCAGTGAAAGATAAACTATTACATCAATTCACAATTAGCTTTGCTGCAATCTGAGATGACTTTTTCTATCTGAAGAATGAAAATCCTCACGGAAAAAAATTACAATAGCAGCTGGCAATTCAGTGCCTGATTATTTTTTCAAAATATTTACAATCAATACAAACTCAAGATTTATTTATACTTTTCTTGCTAGCTTCCAGTTGGGCAAAGATGATTTTGTGGACGTTTTGTGGAAACAAGGAAGCTGCATAATAGGTTTAGGGAGTTGCTTTTTCTTTTTTAACTTGCTCTCTTTCTATCAAGCATATCATGAAGGAAGGACCTCCATCTTCCCGAAGGAATCTGCAGTGAACAGAACCAGTAGGATTTCTTTCTCCTACTATTTGATTCAGTCATTACATGGTAATGTAATAGTAAATTACTTCCAGGAGAGTACATGTATGAAGTATACCTAAGTATACAAAAACACATTGCTAAATTATTAGTAATATATGGAATATGAAAGTCTTGACATCAGTAATTGGAAAGATTTAGGATCAGATAATTTTTAAAAACTCATGAAATCCCAGTCTTTGTAAGCATTTTGAAATCATCAGAGCAGGAACTGGAATATCCTTGTCATGGAACAGAAATTTGCACTACTGATATGTTTCAGAAGTGAAATATGTGAATTTTTTGTATTTCTGTTAACTCATATTTACTCTAGAGATGGGGGTACTTCAAGAAGATTTAAAGCACTATAGTAAATATAGCTTCTAAATACAATAAAGCAATATTCATTTGGGAAGATAAATCGGGTTTTTTTAAGGAGACTGACATAATAAGGGATGCTGCTCTACATGATGAAAAGAAAAAATCTCAGTAGTACCTCTGCACTGAGATGCTCTCAGATGCCAACACACACCACTAACTTTGACATGACACTCGATCAAGTGGTGGTGCAGCACAAAAAAACCCTAAGGTATGTCAAGAGATCCTACACTTAAATGAGAAGATTGCACAAGTCACAAGCCAGTAATTTTCTCACTAAAATAAATTACCATCCATCTGCTAGAAAGTTTTAGTTCAGCCCATCACTTAGAGCAAAACATATCATCTTCATAGTTTCACCAAAGCACTTTCATTAAGGGCATAGCTAATTAAACTATCCTGTATTTGCCACAGGCAAAATGCACATGCATATATAGTTACCACAGATTCCTGAATACGTGATAATTCACTTATGTGCTCATCTGAGCCCTAAATGTGGCTGCTTCAACAACTAAATTAAGTTCACTTAACTTTTTGTACTAGTGATTCACCACATCTGAAGCCACATACTTATCTGAACTGACCCAACTTTGCTTATATTCACAAAGTGACTTTGTCAAGCCACAGGGAATAACCAATGTAGTAAGAAAAAAGGACAAGTAGACTGAAACATAACATGGATCAGTAGACTTCTGAAAGTCTTGAAATATATGTAAGTAATAAAATGATTCTGCCTCTTAGTTTCGCTCAAAAAGCGTATGTGCACTGTTCACTGTGATTATCGGTCTCCCAGTAAGGCAACTGCTATAGAAAATATTTTGAACATGTAATGGTAACATATCATCAGGCAGAATAAAGCAGTCTTACATAATTTAATTATTACCTTTTATTTCTTTGGTAAACTTTACCCTTTGGGAATCTGTCAGAGGTTTTTGTTGTTCTTCAATACTTTTGAAGTCCAGAACTTCACATACAAACTCAATAACCGGCTGTGCTTTGTAAAATGCAGTTGCAGATACTGTAGACAAAAACACTGATGTTGTATTACGACAATACTTAGGAAATTTTTATAAAATACAACAAATGGAACTAAATTTTTGCCTTTCCATTGAAAGAGAAAAAATAAAGTATCTTTACAGAACCTACCATCAATATTTAACATCATTTTCCACAATGAAGGTCTGACTGATTGATGGAAGCCAAACCAAACTTCTCTGCCACCACCCAATGGATTTGAGCACCCTTCTGATGCTGTAAAAAAAGATCGCCCCACAGGAGTATATCTGCAATAAAGAAAATAAATTCAGATCATAAAACTAAAGGGAAAACAAAAGCAATAAATCCATAACTAATGCAAATTCCTAGTCACAACAGTACAGAAATGTCAGTGTTTCAAATTACCAATAATCTGAGATTCCTGTCAGGACTCAGGTTACACCTCTTAAAATCCAGCTAGTTACAGTAAGAAATTGGTTACTATTCATGTCTGTTTAAACTTATTTTCAGTATACTCCTTAATATACCTACTAATTTAAAAAAAAAAAAAAAAGGCATTAATAACTTTTTGGGTACTCTATTTAAAATTCAGCTATGCTTCAGTAAAAAAATATAATTTAACATCTCTGTTATTAAAACAACAATGCAATAATCTCTCCCCTTAGTAGAGCATAGCTTCCTCTGAAATCCACAGAAACTTTGCATGTGTAAATAACTGATCTAACAAATATTTTTGACGCATCTTTCATCTTGGTCATTCAGTACTACACACTTAGTATCAAACTAATCAAAACCAGCACCAATGTTTCTCTGAACAAAGATGTGTGACTAACTAGTCTTGACTGTTTTCTGCGTTGCATAAACCTGACCAAAGAGATTTTTATTTTTTTTACCCTTAAAGTGAGAATAAAGTCAATGTAATATAAGGCTAAATATATTTACATAAATTTAACTTGTTTTCCCTGCTTAGCCCTTCAAAATGGGAAAGTTCAGCCCTACTAAGCTTTGTTCTTTACTTTCCAATTTCATGTAATTTCAACAGTGGTGTTAAGCAACTTGTTTCACGGCAGCAGAATTAAACCCAGTATCTCTTGGGTTTGACTGCAAATGATGTAGAACCCACTTGCTTGGAAAAAACCCAAATCATTTTCAAGTTTTTCTTTTCTATAAAAATAGCTGTACTGGATGACATTAACATCTCCCTAGCACGGTATCCTTTATACAAAATTGGCAATAAACATCTGCCCAAGGACACAGAGAGACAGGGTAACAAGTTTTAAAATCACCCTTACACATCTACCAACCTCCAACTACTTTTCACTTGAGGAAAGCTCCCTTCTCTGAGGCCTACAGAGAAATGGGGTACGAGTGAGATGGCAGGGCACCCCTGACCTGAGAGCACACAAACATGGAACGAGTATGAAGACCAGTGGGGAAAGGAACTTGTGTCCAGGCTGGAGGCTACTAATTCCACCAGATGAGCAGAAAAGCACTGTATTGCCTCTTGCCTGAGCATGCCATCTGCCAGACAGCTATTATTTTGGTTGAGCTATGAAAGCACATCCTACCCAAAAAGCCACCGAAGTGATGCAAGTAACAATGCAACCTCCTAAACAACGTCAAGGTCTTCCCCTCACCTCATGGAAGGCAAGTGCCTCATCACTACATCCAGTGCCTGGATGGTTTCAAACGGGACACTTGGCAGCCGACCAGAAAGAGCATCATGTAAAGCCTGCAAACTCACACAGGACATCCACTTTATAGCCACCTTAAATATTCTGTCCTTTCCTTCTCCTGGCAGCGTGACCTCCAGCTCCACCTGCAACAATGCCAAACAACAAACCAAGATGATTCTTTCCATTCAAAGGGGAAAATGGAAGGGGCTTATAAGGGACGATGGATTCCTCTGAACAGCGCTATAAAGCATGGGAGGAAACAAAAAGCAATGATGATGAAACAACATACATTAGGTACAGCCTCTTTTTACATCTAGATCTTTCCAAAGATGTATTTCAGAAAGCTGGCATGCTTCCCAACTGACATTTATCTCCCTCTTTCAGGCAACATTATCATCTGAAGGTGCTTGCATATCAACTGGGAGGTCTCCATGAAGATCCAATTACCTGATTTCAGACACTCTACACCTACTAATGAATCACCGCTCATGTCAGCTCCTGCATGCCTAAAGTAAAACATGGTCTGTCACTACCTGCCAAAATTCGTGAATTTCTGGTATCCACTCTCTAGAGCACCGGAGTGCTTTATATACTATTACTGCAGACATAGTTCAAACAAGAGAAAATAAAATCTACAGGGAGCTTTCAAAGAGAAAAAACCCCAAACATCGCCACCCTCCCAACAAAACAAAACAAAAACCACAAAAACAACCAACCCAAAAACCTCTTATTTTTAAACACCAAAGAAAGAATAAACGATACCCCAAGTACTAGTGATGCTATCAGGCAGGAAACAGGCACTCCTTGACATGTTATGCCCTACTTTGAATTTTTTGTCTAAAAAACATTGGCAAACTACATTATGGTAAATTACTTTAGCCAATTATTTGCAATGCTGATTTCTCCTCTTTACTAAAACAAAGAAAGCCTGAGCACTGAAGCTGTTAAACAGACTAAAATTAAGGCTTGTCTGAAATGATTAGTAGTTCTGAGAGGACTACAAGAAATAAAAAGATCAGAGTATCCTTTGTGCAGGATATAAACAAAACCATTGCGTTTTCCTGTCCTAGGGAGCTTACAATTTAAATATAAAAGGCATCCGCTTAACAGACAAAGTGTAATTAGTGGGCTAGCAAAAATAATACATGGGTAATGGCGAACTAATATATGCAATCATCTGGTCTTTTGTGACAGTTAGATTCTTCAGTCAAAAAATAAGAAGGAAAGATAAAACACAAATAATAAGCCTTCCTGTACACCAAAAAACCAAGCTGACAATTTATATTAGGCAGTCAAAATTAATATTACAGTCATATCTCTCCTCTAGTACAAACATCATTCACCAGGAGACTCAAGCAGTGGAAGGAACTGTACAGCTGTGGGAGAACAACGGGAACTGGAGTCTGTAATTGTGGGGTCACTGACCTACATCTGGCCCAGGTGGTTAACTCTGCTGAAAAGCTGTGCAAATAAAGGTACAGGCTTTCAGCAGACACAGGTTGGAAGCTTTCTATGAAGCCTTTTTTTCCACCACACCATCAAAAGGTCTTCAACTTGCGCCTCATTTACAGCAGATGGAAGATGTCTGTCACACCTGAACTGTATTTTCCTTTAAACTTCTCTCTTCCTCCAAATCAAGTTTCATAATTCTTATTATTCCCAATACTGTTAATAAGCAACCTTGTTAATTTTTCCTCTCCTTGCTTCAATTTACAAAGTTCCTTCACTGTGATGGAATGAAAAAAGATGAAGAGTGGGACTACCCATGTCGCAGTATTCGTGTCCCCGGTGGAAATAAAAGACCCATGACTGAAGAATTTCTCTTCCAGTTCCTAGACTGCAAATACCAATTAATTTAGCATAGCTGTGATGGTGAATTCACACTGCTGAATTTGGCCCAAACAGTTTTTGCTGCTGAGTCTAACCCCACTTCAAAATAGCTGAATTTGAGTCACTGCTCAAGTAAGGTTTAAATCCAACTTTCCAGGTTTTCCTACTTTCTCACCTGAATTACATGCTACTGAAGAGTGTATGTTAAAAAAGAAAAGAAAACAAAACAACATTAAGACCAAAAAGTGTGTCCTTAATCCACTTTCACAAGGTCACATATACTTTCAGGCACTGCTAATTGAGATTTACATCTCTCAGCAATATCTTACTTCTCCCACTCTATATTTTTAAGGCCAAATGAACACATTCATGTTTGAGAGTAGGCAAAATACGAAAAATTTCAAGACAAGGTAGTTTCAAATGGGAATTTTACCATGTACGTCACTATTAAAAATAAACTATAAAGCCAAATTTAATGTTTGATTTCCTGAAGTTTTACCAGGTGGAATCTATCCCCAAATAAAAAATTTACAATCTCAGTCACTAACCTACCACCTGCTAGACCCATTGCTAAATTGTAACACAGCTAATATAATTCTGCAGCTAAAGGAAAGGGATGTTACTGTAGGGATGTGAAAAACCATTAAACCTGTGGAAAAATTTGAAAGCCGTTCTTAAAAAGAATAGGTCTTGTAGCTGATGTAGTCTGACTCATACAAATCAGAATATCACTCTTTAAAAATAATAAAAATGAAACCTGACCATGTGTTTCTGGGGAATTCTCAGTACTTCCTTTTCTCTATAAAATACATGCAACGCTATGTGAATATTTTAATCATCTTTTGAGCACACAATGTACCTTTTCTCTATTAATCTAAGACCTTTTCCTTCCCAGGGATTCAGAGAAAAACAGATGCACGGTTTCCAAATCAAATGTCTGGACGCCTACCTCCCATGGACTTGTTTGGAATTCTCAACCTATGGATGTAAGAAACTCCAATGAAACCTAATTAACTACGCTAGAGGAAAAAGTCCTGCTACCTACAAACTTTAGACTGGTTTAAACCATGCTTAAACCAATTTAGCACCATGTAAAAATTTCCCTCATTAAGCTAAATTTCCCCACATCAGATTTTAACCAGCTGAAGATTTATCTCTATTACCTGTTTCCTCCAGGGAAATAATATAAGTATGGCAGAACAACCAACAAAGTTCTACATCCCTTGAGAAATAGGGGAAAAGTATGTCTTTATTAAAAGCAAGCCTAAGTCTGAGCCATAGATGAAACTAGCTGAACCATCTCATGCTAATATCCACTAAAAACACTCTCCTCAGTGGTCACCTTTTGCAATGATCATTGAGCTGGCTAGATAATTCTGTCCCCACCAAAATGGTTAACAAAATCATTAAAGTCAGCTTTTTCCCAGGTGCAGGTTACAACGTTCATTTGCATGGATACAAAGGAATTGGGGCATCAAAGGCATTTCTTGCTGACCCACTGCCATTTTTACCATGTATGATTTAGTATACGCGGGCTTTAAAAATCAAAGCATTGAGAGTTGAGTCCTGTTCAGTCAGCAGGCATTCAGATACAGAAGGAACAGGGTGAGGGGGTCATCTTATCTAATTCCCAATCAGAGTAGGGCCAACTTGCAGCTCAGAGTCTCATTAGATCGGAGCATTAATTTGATCCCAGTTTATTTCTCATCCACAAAGAAACCTTTTTTTCATTTACTTGTTAAATGCAAAACTTCATGCTTGTCATAAAATGTACTGTCAGTCATCAACAACTTGGAAAATATTATTGCTATAAGGTAACTCTGTGTGCGTCCAGAGGACTCATTTAAATCCTTAGGAGACACTGATCAAGTATCATTTCACCTTTGGCAAATACTTTACAATCTCATGTGTCAAACCTGTAGGAACTGGGATACTGTATGTGAAAGCAGAAAAAAAAAAATCTCTAATGCTTTTAATGATTCCTTTATAGTTTTCCCACACATTACCGTATCAGTTAATGAAAAAAACTTAAGACTGGAATATAAACTGACCTTTACTGAATGACATTCACTTAAATACATTTGCAGGGAATAAAAATTATACATATGAGATTAAGAGCTTGATTCAGGTAGAACTATTAACTATGTCAAGCACTACACAGACATACAATGTGAGGGAGCAAAGGACAGAATGAACTATTTTATAGCACACTGCTACTTTTTTTCAGAAGACCTGAGCTCTGTTCCCAGTTTTGTCACATAAGTAAGTTTCCACATTTCTCTGTATTTCCCTCTCCCCCTTACATTTTAGTTTTATCTACTTAGGTTGTAATCAATTTCTATGGGATAGGACAGTCTTCCCCTGTAACTGTGCATGCCTCACCTTGCACCCACACCAGAAGGGTAAAATGGCCTCTGGGAACTACTGTAGTACAAACAACAAGAATGACTGTATCCTCAAGTGTTCATCTACATAAAAAAGGCCACAGAAAATTCAATCTGATATTAGATCACAGATACGTAGGCTAAATTATTTTATAGGGTTTCTGTGTTAGCGTGTTTCAACACAATCCTGTCTACTTCACCAGTCAACGGGCACAGACATAGGTACACTTAGCAGCTACAACCAGAGTGACCAAAGAGTCACCGCCCCACATACAGAGCTGGCAAACACATCACGCCAGTCCTCTTCAATTGCCCCACGGCTAAGATAGCAGGTTGTAACCTGTGCAGTTTGAATTAATTTGGCTCTCACGTAGTAAAGGACTAGGGAAGAGATTCCAAACAGGCAACGGAGAGATGGAGGAGTTTCTTCCAGCTAGTAGACAGCGAGTATCAGCTTCCAGTGAGCTTTGATGAGATTAACGAGCTGACACGACAACTTGCTGCTGCCCAGGGAAGTGCTTCCACTCCCTTCTCTCAAACTCAACCGTGCTTTTACTTTCTCCCTAGTGCCAGTATGGAGCTTGTCCACTGTCTTGGGCAGTTGATCCAGCTCACCAAACCAGCAGAAACCACACGCGTGAAGAGAAACAGAGGGAGTAAAGAAGGGATATGGAAAGAGGAGTGACCATTTTGATGGCAACAAGCTCACACTTCTGTCCTGACAAATGACACCCCGAGCAAATTGGCAACAGGAGGAGACATCTATGTCAGAAATACAAAATCAGTTTCTGTCAGTTATTAGAAAGGTGCTGCAAATATTACATTAAAATCTCCAATTAAAAATTTTTTTATTTAAAACTTACTTTATCTCTCCCAATGGGAAGTGGCATAGCTGTATAAAGGTTTTTTCTTCCATCAAACACTGGTTTGCGATCCCCAAAAATCTGGGTTTTAAAGTGCTGAACCATATGCTCCACTATTTCTCTGAAAATACAAAAAGTTTATGTTAATTCAACTTTTTACTTTTAATGTTAAGTAGCAGATGAACACTAACACTAATATTTATGAAAAAAGGCATTAGGTAAGTGAAAGAGTTGTCCAGTGTTGGGTATTAAAGGCAAGATTTGTTTGACTGATCTGAATTAAAGCAACCTTTTCACAGACTAAACTGTTTTCTTAAAGCAGCTGTTTTTAGCTTTTTCAGATTGAAACTTTCCTTCCTCTTTTCTGTGATCTACTGAAAGTGTAAAAGCAAAAGTTCGTGCTCTCTCAAGTTAAAAACAAGAGGTTCTTGGTATTCATCCGGTGCTTCTGCTCCCCTGTCCCACAGCCCTTTCTGCAGAGGACCATGGACTAAAAGCTCAGTAGCCTGAGAAGCTTTGAAAGAAAAGAACAAAAAATCAAATCAGTATCCAAGCTTACAGCCTTAGTGTAAGGACGATAGTTCTATGATGACAGCGATATGCAAACTTTTTGCGTTGCACTGAGGAAGATTACTTTTAAATGTAATTTTTTCACGTACACAACAAATCTGGGATCCATCCAACAAACCTGGATATGCGCACTCACTGGGGCCTATGCATATTAAAAATACATATTCATTTAAGCATTGCTGGAATTGGGTTGCACATTTGTACGAATGAGGTAACCATTCACAAATTTCTTGTCAAACCACAGAGTTTACACACTGGTCATGCAAAGAGGTTCACCAGCTGATGAGAGGTCTGTTGGAATAATAACACCCTTTGATGCCAAAGATCTTTGGTTCAAATGTCCCAGAGAGACATCCTTCAGGCTATCTGCATCACAAGGCTGTAAAATCTGAAATCCATCAGCAGTCTGCAGTACACTGCCTAAGAGATCCTTAACACACAGCTTGAGGCAAAAGGGCATTAAGAAGTTAAAATGACACAGAAACCACTGCTTCTTCAGTACTGTTCTCAACTAGCAGCTCAGAGATGCTGCAGGTAACTATTTCATACATCTTAACTTGGAAAGGTAATTAACCCAGCATACAGTTAGATATTACAGCAAACGCAAAATTCTGAGATGAAACTCTGAATTCATTCAAGAAAAGAATAAAGAGTGCTTTAATTGACGATTTCTTTGCTATGTCCCAAGGCTATAACACAAGATGTGGCCACTGAAAGAAACTTCTCTGATCTCCTGAGAAGTATGAATAAAACTTGACCTGTATCTGCCTCAGATCTGCAATAGCTGAATGAACAAGTACATAATTTGGAGGGTGGGAGGAAGGAAGTATTTTTCAACCTCGAGTTAGATTGAGCAATGGAAATCCCATTCTCTTACTGAGCAAGTTCTTCCAATAGTGATCTGCTTTTATATAAAGTGATCACTTCCACTTAAAAGTTTTCAAGCTTCAAACCACATTTAGCAATGATGCCTCTCAGCTGTGGGTGGAGAGACCTTAATGAAAAGTTATTTTCTCCATGTGAAGTTAAAATAAGTTATTTACCATATCACTGACTTCTGCCCTTTGGGATTACTACTCTACCAAGATCATGCAAGCACACCAAGAACTCAGGGTCAGCGACTGCAAGCAGTGTTCATCTTGAAACCTGTGCAAGTCTTAGCTGTCCTGGTGAATTAAACCAAGGGCGTCCACAGCACAGAACCCAACTCACATTGCCCACTCTGCTTATCTAACTATTAAATAGATTTGGCCTATCTACCATATGTGAAGAATTGTAGCCAGATTGTATTAGTTTGGCACAGCAGCACGTTGTCTCAGCTATGTGTTTTCCAGTCCTGCTCTAGCTCATATCTCATTAGTGTGGAACTTGCATGTACACATCCCCGCAGTGGGTCTGCAGGATCATAGTCCAAACTGTAGTAAATCTTAGAATAAAACTGAAGAACAAAGCTGGGACAGATGAGAGAGTAGTGTAAATGGAAATAAAATCTCACCCTATTCTTTCTAGGGGTTACAACATATAAAGTAATGATAAAAAACAGTTTACTACAAATATACATCTGAATTATACAACTAAAATACGAGAAATATGTAAGCCAGCTGAAAAAACTATCATTTAGAATTGGACCACATCTGCATCCTGTATAATCCTACATACACTTATACGTATATAAGCACACACAAAAATCTAAGTATACATGTAGGACTGAAAGGTCATGGCTCACAAATACCCAGGTGCAGGTGATTGCATGCACATCTACAGGGTAACGCACTCAGGAATAAGCACTCAAAAGAAATAAAACATACACTTAAGTGAAAATTGAATTAAATTCTCAACTAGCTTAAAAATTAAATTTATAATAGATCACCACAGAAAAAAAACAGGACAGCAAAGCACAGTGATGCTGCTTTATGAAAACGCTATCATTACCAACTCTTTAGTACAATGGATAAACCACTACAGTTTATTAATATACTTTAAGAAAACTTTGGCTTTCGGGTGGCTTTTTTGACTCCACACTTTGTTCATGCTCATGACTGCACGTTCCACCCATGTGACCTTTTTTAATAAGGAAAGGTTTTGCTCTTGAATATATAAACATGCCATTCCGATCCTCTACAGTCAAGATGTAGGTAGTTATGATGATGACACTTGTGGTTTCCAGTTAGTGCCAAGTCTTGTTCTCAAGTTTCACTTCTAGCAACACCACTCTTCAAGTCAATGAGGTTGCCACACTGTGACTAACAGGGCACATATGCAAAATGCAAGACCTAATTACTTGTTTCCTTGGCCAACTGATCCATGTTTTCACCTTGCTATTTGTTTCAGGAGCGTATCTTTCCCTTATATAGAATCTACTGATGAAGGACAATTTCTTACCCAATTTTAATTTAGTCCCTCCACAATCCTTGCAGCAGCTCAAACAAATGGGTTTTTCCTCCCCTTGACAGTAGGGGAAGGTGGGAAAACAAGCTGGTAACATCAACTCCCTGCTGAAGGACTTGTCAGCCAATTGCACTCCAATATTTAACCAAGCAATACTAAGAATCATATTTATAAAAGTGGCTTATACTAACCTAGCTCCACTAGAGTTAATACAGTTTATCTGTCACCAGCAGCTTTGATCAGCAGCATCTTAAAGATGCTGACAAGGGAAAATTAGCACTGAAATACTAGATTGGTACAAAAAGACTTGGAGAAAAAAAAATGCCTGTTGATGGATGTGCAAAGTTGGAAGCTATCAGTACAATGACTAAAGACAGACACATCCTTCAAGCGACCAATGGAGACAGGCATGTCTCCAGCATTTTCAAAGGAAAACAAGAATGTAAATAAACTGAGGAAAAGCAAAGTACAATATTACCTGTTAACTCTTCTAGGGCATTTTTCTGGCTTTATATCCAATTCATAATGGTAGATATCTATTTTAGGAATGTCCATTTCAAAGAAGTTGGCCTGCAGTTTGATTGTTCTCCCAGAAGTGCCAAAATCTGGTCGAGGAGGGGGTTTAAAGGCATATCCCTGTATTGGTGGTGGCAACGGTGGAGGAGGTGCAAGCACTGAAAAAAGAGAAAGCACAAATTAGCCATCAGCTACATCAAACTGACAGTTAAACAAATTTATAGGCTATTTGACCAATGAAGCACAGAACGTTTAAACCAGTAACTTTTAAAAAATGGTCTATAAACTCAAAAAAAAAAAAAACCAAAACCCCTGCTATCAGGAGTCCATGAATTCTGACTGTCTTCTTCCCACGCTGGTTCACCATTTGCTGTATTACACAGACCCAGTAACTGAACAAAATCTTAAAATTAGTTACATTTTCCTATACTACAAGTCAGCTGGGTGGGAACTTGAGCAGCCAAGTGGGTGCTGCTGGGAAAGTGAGAACTAGATCTTTGTTGCAGGGAAGAACCTCAATTTCAAAACAGACACTGAAGCGAAACACCTAACCATATTCATTTGAGCAAACACCTATAAAATGCAGTTTCTACCACTTAAACCACCTTTGCAATCACATTTGGATGAGTTGTATGCATCTGACGCGAATACAATGCATGCATTTCAGCTATATACGTTTTACTCTAATGACGACACTGCACAGCTTGCCAAGGAGGGGAATACAGCACAGGAGCTGCTCCTACATGTAGCAGCTCTCTGGAAAACACTACGTGTTAGAATTAAACTATATCCTACTGCTTCCTTTAAACAGAACGCAAACAGAACAAAAAGTCTACTGCTGCTGTACTGTATTCTTGAGGTCAAACGCTAGCCATAGATCAGACAGCGTGAAGCAGAAGCATAATAGTTGCTTGCAGTTGTTTAAATCTATGAAATTCTATTAAAAATCCACGGAGAAGTGCATAAGGTACCAACTCGAGTATACAAAACTCCTGAAGCATCACTACTCAGGTGTTCCATGGTCTAGAGCAATAACAACTTGCAGCAAAATCTTCACATGTGAAATAACCCAGGAGGCTTCTCTTATGTAAGAATTTAGGTGTGGTTGCCTGGGATTATCAAATTCAGTCCTTTGCTAGAACCAGAAACAATACACATCCTTTCATTAACAGATCAGTCACCACTTTTCCACCCTCACTTTCACTACTGGGAAAGTGTTTCAGAACTGTGATGCTCTAGTGTCCAGAAACATCCTTCCATTTTTATTTATTCATTGTCAGGTTATACTCACTGACCTTCAGACTAAAGTACTCCTTATTGTATTTTTAGATTTAAACCAAATTCCCATTTAATTCTTAATCCTAGGCTATACTACTTTTGTTAGCCACTTCTCATAAACCAGGCTTCATTTTCATCCTTTCAGCCATTTTTTCAAGCTAATCCATTTTCAGCTCACCTTTCCTGAACAAGACCAAGTGTTATTCTACACGAATGCTCAGGTCCTCCTTTTTCTGACAATGCCTTCTATGCCCTACAATAAAGTTTCATGTACTTACTCCTAACATTTATGCAAAGATCCTTAATGACATAATAAACAAGGCCATTCCCAACCTTAGTAGCATCATTTCCCCACCTTACCCTTCAACACTCCCCATGGCCAGTTTCCCACTCATTAGTAACTCCTCACTTATTTTTACCATTCTACTAACCTGACTTTTAGCACCTGACTTTTTTTCCACACATACCAGATATTTCATCAGAATCCAGATAGTCTGGTTTGACATTGGGAATATGAATGGGAATAGTTATTTTATTTTATTTATTTTTAAAAATATTGGGTTTTCTCATTTGTCTTACATTTCAGAAGCCTGTTTCAGATCTTGTCTTCAAAATATATACTGAGGCATATACCCTTCTGACGTTATGTTACAGAAGTTTAATTTGCTTTTTTTCCTCCCTTTCGTAAACATTACCATTAAAGTCCATGATTCTCCAACATTAATTTGATCAATATGTTAAAGATGCTTGTTGCTAAAGACTTGCATTTATATGACCTAAAACTTCAGGTTTCCATGCTAAAAGATTATTCTGTCTCCCTAATTTAAGTACATCAATTCCTTCAGTTTTGCTTTCAATGGAAATATAGCAATTCTCATTTGAATATTATTTTTATTAATCATCTATCTTGCCTTTGCAAGAAATGAAGCAAAGTATCTTCTTAGCTTTCACACAATAGCTCCAGACTCTTATCTATAACCCGGTCCTTACCACAAGCAGCCCATCTGCCTCTGCATCTGACCTTTCCTATTTACATTCCTGAAGACAAGTCAAAATATTTAGCAGATTTAATTCCCCTCAACCTTTGGCAATTTTTTTTTTTTAAATTCCTGCACATCTTGACTTCCAAGACATGCATTTGTCATCTTTTCCCAACATTTACAGGACCTCCGCTACTTCAAATGTTTTTCTGAAGGTGATTACCTTACTCAGGTGGCCCCCCCAGTCACCACCTCCCCTTGCTTTGTATGACAAACTCACAGTTTCTCTGTCATTATGTGGAAAGAACCCTCTGCTGTGGATATGGCAACTAACAAAGTTATTTACAGCATTATCACTGCAGCTGGAAAAGTAACAAAAAATACTCCCACAAATACTTATACTTGCAATATGACAAAGGTTTCCAGCATCCTCCTCCAAATCAGATCAGGAGGATGTGCACAAAGCATCTACCTCTACTCCCCCAGAATCTTGTTTACCATCATTTTCCCAAAGAAATCTGGCTCCCATCTATGATTTCAGCCATTCTATTGCTTAATGTTTTACAGCTCATTACCGCACATTTTATTTCCATCTTTTCGTAACAGAACATTCCATTTGAAAACCATATCCTAGTCATTAACATTATTCTATAATTTTCTTGTGTCATTCCATGATCCCCATAGCACCACTCATTCAAAAATATTTTCATTTTCCGCCCAGGCTCCTGGCATTTGTATTTTAACATTTCCATTTCTAGTTATCCACACTCTGCATTCTAGCTGCATTATGTATTGCCTTACCACTATTACCTGGTCATTTCTTGTCTCATCAATATTAAGCATTTTCTTTCTCTTTGTTGCTATTTTTATGCCTTCTAACATTTCTGTATCTACTGCCACATCCCAATTCCCCTGCCCTTCCTTTTTCTGTGTCAGATTTGGTACATCACGACTAATTTTCAGAAACAAAAAAAAAGGTTTGGGAGTACAAAGACTAGCATCACAGAGAGGGGAACAGGCACACACCCACCCATCAGGCTATTTATGCTGCAAAATTAAGTAATTTTATAATTAAGTAATGCATCTTCCTCCCACAGTACACTTCTCACAGGGCCATAATGAAGCCATATCAATAAGTGTTCAGGGATCAACACAATCACACATTGCTCAACAACATTACATTCCTCCACTGGAGTTTTAGTAGCAAACAGTAAATAAAAGTGAAGGCCTATATACAGTTTTGAGAATAACACAAAATGCTGAAGCACAGACTCCTGGGGAGAGATGTGATCACAGTTTTACAATCTGCACATCTGATGGAGGGAAAAAAAAAAAAAAAAAAAAAAAAGGAACCAAGCTGTTCAGACAGCAGGACTACTACCGCCCTGTATTTTAATTTTAATTTTTTTTTCAATGATTTTTTTATTTTTTACAATCAAATAAAAAAAATATTAAAAAAAGAAAGCTATTTCTGGCTCAACTCCCTCGGCAAACTTATTTAGGGTAGAGTGTTGCTTCAAGGTGATAAGTACTGTTTATTAAGCAGCAGCACTGACCTGATAAGCAGTTGACCTACATTTTTGCTACATAAAACAGATACGTATGCATTAACTATAGAACTGAGGGATGTGAATTGAACTTCAAGGGAAAAAACTAAATGTTACAACCGTTGGTCCAAATTCCCTTTTTGGACTACTGCCTCAAATGAAGAATGCAAAATCGATCTTGTATGAAATGTATTACAGTGACTAGCTGTGAAGCGTGGAGTCAGAAAATACTGATTTTGGTGATGATAAGAGAGGTTAGAGTCTTATTACTCTTTTCTATCAAAGAAAAAACCACGAGCCTAAATCATAAAACACAGCTGCTACATTCAAAGTGAATTCAGCTGTCCCAACTCCTTGTTGAAGCACTCCTGAATAATTCCCATCACTCACCCACTTTTAAATGTGACCGAAGCCATACCAACACGAGCACGCATTTCTTAGCGCAAAGGTTCCTACTAAGGAGGTTCTGCAGCATTGTGAGGTGTGTTACAGAGGATACTGCTGGACACCAGAGCTCGAGGTGACACCCTGCCCAAGGAAACCTGCCAAAATTCATATACCAATGAGCGTTACTTGTTCCATTTCTGTTTTTCAGGGACCCCTTCACGAACACAGGAGCTGCTTTTGGAGAGACGGTATTTCAAATCATTGCAAAATCTACGTGCATACCTGGATTTTACTTTTAAAGTGCTGTCAAGGGAAGAATGAATTAAATGAAAGATGAAAGACTAATATAGTGGAGCATCCATGTGATAAGTATCAAAAGCTCCTCACTCATTTGCTAGATGGCAATACAAATAATGATAATGTTTCAGCCTTGATATGATGATTGAGACCATCAAGAGCTCCATTTTAAAGGTGTGAATTAAGGTAAGCCGGGTACTGAATAATGAGATGCCAGTATACTGTCTTTAGGCTTATTTTTATAATGAAAACCAGACTTCCTATTATAATTCCCCCAACTTATATAAACCAAATGTTCATAGTTATCAATCTTAAGAACTGTAATTTCTACCAAAAAAAAAGACATCTGGGAAAAGATACCAGAAAAATAAGTCTCGTGGCACTTTTATGAAATAAAATTAATAATTGAGCAAAATTACTGTCAGAAGAAGGTGTGGGGGAAAAGGTGGTGATAGAGGAACTCTGCACAATGACAGAAATGCTGCTCTAGTACAAATACTGAATTTTGCAAACTGAAAATGATAGCAAACGCAAAGCTGTCTGCGTGCATGCTCCTACTACAGCACATTACTGTGGATCAAAACTAGAGACAAGAGAGTGACTCAGTGAGTCAGGTGGTCAAGACACTCCTAAAATATAAAAGGTGTGAGTGAGCCACAGTCTTGAATGAGCGTGGCACAGTTCATCTGCTCCAAAATCCATGCAATTATGTAATGATGATTTTACAGGACTGTTTATTCTGTAACCATTTCCCAGACTTTGAGCGTTCATTTCTTTTGTCCTTCATTCTTCATAATTTTTTAAAGCTTTACTGCTAGTCTGCTCAGCACCCTGGAAGTCCTGCCAGTCAGCACTAAAGTTGCACATTAAAGTTTTTTTTGCAAAGAATTATGCAATTTTAATGTGCACTCAGAGGCCTAATGAGTTACTAAATAAGAAGGGGCCAAACTAGTTGCATCTAAGGGCTTGTCGACACAGGAAATCGTCTGAGCATAATTATGCTAGCGTAATTATATCAATAAGTTTCCTTGTGTGGCAAGTCTTAACGCATATTTAATAATCAGGTGATGTTTTCAGAACTCAAAGCATGTTTTCGCACTGGTCTAACGCAACCTATGTTTGTCAATAGGAAGTCTTTCTAAAACCATTTTTCTCAAAATGTAGTCTCTAAATGAAACTAAGGCGAAGGAAGGAACCCTTATTTGGAAGCTTCACTTTCAATTAAGGTTTCTAATACCAAACAGGGCAGCTCTTCCAGATCATCACTACGGGTGCTTTCAGATACTACTGCACAATAACAGATACACTTTTCAAAGTATTTCAGATATACTGATTACTTGATACCCAAGTATTTAATAAAAGGTCAAATTTCATGCTAGGATACAGAATTTTAATTCGCTATGTAATTCAATTCTCCTGCAGCACTTGATTTTATCTGCCTTGCGTGTCAACCCCAGAGTTGCACACAGCACGGACTATACAACCATTGTGCATATTTGTTGCTGCCTCCAGGTCAGTGACTGATTCCATCACACAGACACAGAGAGGAGGCATTGCTCTTTGGAAAAAAAATGGAGTTTCATAACTTGTCCTCAAGTAGCAATCAGCTATTTTGCCTCCAAAATGGCAGAAAACAAAAAAATTTCAAACATGTTCATCACGAACAGGTTAAAAAGAACCAAGGCTGGCACAGGAACAAACACATTTGCTGGAAAGGCTCTCCAGCAGCTGCTGTAGAGGTGCCAAGTATCACGAACACAGAATAATGTAGGTTGGAAGGGTCCAGGTTGACTTGTCCAATCAAGTTTTGAATATCTTTAAGGACGGAGTTTCCACATCTCTTACAACCTGCTCCAGTGTTTGATCAGCCTCATGGCAAAATAAATTTGCCTTATACTCAATTGGAGTTTCCTGTGTTCCAGCTTCTGTCCTTTGCCTCCTGCCCTGTTCTGGTGCACCAGCCACAAGTCTGGCTGCATCTTCCCCACAGCTTCCCCTTAGGTAGTCGTAGGCAGTCAGATCACCCTTTAGCTTTCTCTTCTTAAGGCTGAATAAACCTGATTCTCTCAGCCCCTCCTGGTATGTCATGTGCCCCCTCCCGTAGCCACCTTGGTGGCCTGTTACTGGGCTTGCAAACAGGTAATGGCCCCTTCGGGGAGGGCAGTTTGAAGTGGGAGAATGGCAGATTTGGAGAAGGGACACCCCATGACAGGGGAAAGAACATTTCCACAAATAGTTAGAAGGAATTTAGAAAGAATGTGGAAAGCATCCAATATGAATCCTTGACAATTTTTATGTATTTTATTTACATATATATATGGTCAGAGCAAGAAAAGGAATACAGGGAGTTCAACCCTTTCTTTTTAGGACCCAACTTAAGAAAAAACAAAACCAAACCTTTGGGCTGTCTTTAAGTTTTCTTACAGTCTGGGTTTTATAGAGAAGTTTAACTTTCGCACTGGCTTTCTGTTAAGAACCGTTAGAGAAAGATAGGAGAAAGGCTGTCAGTGTTTTCTATGAGATAAGAAAACTCAAAGCTGCAGTTCATAGTCCCTTGATATTATGGGGTAGAAGAACCTATATGGAACCTGTATGTCTGTCTCTGCTGCTTATTAAGCATGTTTTTAAGTATGGAAGCTAGAAGTTCTTCAATCAACCCACAGTATTGTTGGATTATATGATGCACAACAAATGAAGTTGCTATCTATTATCCCCAATAATTCAATAAACCATGAGGAAAGCGTTGGAGAGAAACAGAGAGATGATGTAATCACAATAATCTGTTTAAATCTATTTAAAACCAGTTAAATCTAATACCTGTTACAGCTTTATCTTATCTATCAACTATTGAAGGTTCTTTACTAAAGTGTGACTGCCAGAAGATTTGGCAAGTTTTTGTGCTAATAATGCATCCTCTACAAAAACAGTACTTGGTAGAGCCCAGTAAATAACCAAATAAGCATCTGGAAGGAATGAAAATAGGTAAAGAGCAAAGTGGAAAAACAATTCTTAACTTTTTTATGCAAATAAAGTGTATATAAGAGTCACTAGGACAGCTCCTTTAACAACTTGCTGAACTCAGTTGTTGTACAGCATGCAAAGTGGTCATTGGACACATCAAAATCAACTTTTGAAGTTGTTTGTCCTTTCACTTGGTAGCAAAGTAAACAGGTATCACTGTTAACAATTCTTTACAACTCTTGCATTATTTGTCCAGAGCTACCTTTCTGCTTTGAAGCAGGTTGCAACCCTAGCTGTATACACCTATGCACGCTCCAGCACATGGGTTTAGGTTGTCACTTGTATCCAGCCACTGGGACCACTGGATTTGCAAATCTCCATTTCCTTTTCTTAAAGCTCAAGCCCACTTATTCCTTGTTTCTCTCTCCTATGCCTGAAGGCTGGATCTTTGCTGTCTTCGTGCACCAGACATCCCCCTCTGAACATGCACTTGGTCATCTTACTCTTGTATTCACTATGTTTCCTAGCTGTGTATCACCCCATAGCTGGTAAATTGTTATTTTTCTAGAATGACCCCTAAAATGCTGTCCACGTTTAGATCACTTGCAGATAGGATGTCTCGGCTCCCCATCACATTCAGCCTGCTCCTGCTTCTCTCAAGCACCTGCTCAGCCCAGGCACCACATGTCTCCATTTACAGGTGGAAGACAGCCCCTAAAAACACTCAGCTCAACTACCTTCTGACATTTCCCATATTTCCTGCACATGTTACATTTCTGTAATTTCTTTTCTCACTCTAACTATAAACAAACTGTGCCTGGATCCTGTCAAGGATTCATATATGACACCTTTCACATAATTTTTGATGGATTCACCCTCTAAAGGTTCTTCCAGTCTCTCAGTGACCAGCTAACACACCTTCTAGTCACAGCACATTGTGCATGCCAAGGTGGGCTATCAGATCTAGGGCTGCTTCAATACTCGTAAGCAAAAATGAAGGAGATGTCCTCATATTCGGTCATATTTTACGTCCCACATATGACTATTGAGACTTTTAGGGATCCCGCTCTGCCAGATTGTTTCTAACTTCTTAGTGTTGTAGTATGAAATTAAATACCTTAACAAAGTATTTCAAAGTATTAGATAAATATCATTGCCTTCAAACCTGTAGTCTCATTATGTTCAGTAGACCTAATCTAGACACAATTTTTACTGAGTAATTATCACTTACTGCAAAAGAATTCAAGCAATGTTAACTCTCAAATCAACCCTTTTATCTAGTGAAAGATGTCCCTGCCCATGGCAGATGGGTTGGACTAGATGACCTTTAAAGGTCCCTTCGAGCCTAAACCATTCTATGATTACTTTGTCTGGAATAAATAATCAGTTACCAAACTATAGCTCCCCTGGTTATCCTCATTACTTTTTGACCTCAGTAATATAAAGATGCGATCTCTTCATAGTGCCAGAAGTGATACGCTCCAAGAGAGACCAGAATCACTCCCAGACAGCAATGTTGTGTTACAGTCAGAGATGAAAGAGAAAAACAAGACATCAGTCCAGCTTGCTTTATGTTATGACCACGTTTAAAATAAGAATATGTGAAAAACTACAAGAACAAAATGCCAGAGAATCAAAAGAAGAGATCGATGCTTTAGCAGAAAGCATCAGGCAAGAAAATAAAAATGGTTCTTTCTAGCACACAAGCTTCTTCTGGACAATGCCAATGAGCAAAAGACACCAAGTATTAGTACTTTCTTTTTTCTCCCACATTTTCCTTGCAGCCTAGACCTACAAAGTTACCCTCCAAATTTTCAAATACTAACAAGCTGGTTCTCACACACACTACTGGCCACCTACAAGTGGGGCAAGCGGCGTAAGAGCACCATCAGAGACACACAGAGCATAAAGAACCTAAAACATCTACCCTTACTGTTACTAAGCCAGGTGGCTTGACCGATCCCTCACACAAAATTGTATAAAGTACTGCTGAAATCCTTCTTAAGGGATGCAGAAAAAATGCTTTTAATTACAAACTGCAATGTTGAATTAAGGCATCCAAACAGTGAGCCTCATCCAAACAACGGAGGCTTATGGCTTACCCACAAGTCAGCAACTCAGTTTAAAGTTAAATGTGAAATCAAACTATAAAATAACTCCATCTTCAGGCAAACCTCTACTCAATGAAGGGGGAAATGGAGAACATTTAGTGCTATTTATCACACTTGACCATAATGATTGATTCACTTTCCCATACCTTAGAAAACCATGCTGAACTAATTCCAGATGTCTTTTCTATCTATCTGAAATATCTTCTGCATCCATAAAGGGCAATGCCTCCATTCAATACAACCTCTGCTCTCTGCCACTCCAAAAGGCCTATGTAGTGAATATACGTATCTTCTAAGAGAAGAAAGCCCCACTCGCTAGCACCTACTCCTCCCTTCATGCTGTTTCTACCCTACAGAAGGCAAGACCAGAAATTCTGTATTTGTCACCCCATGTTACCTTTCCCTTACCTCTTGTTTGCTGAAATGTTGCATTTAGGTTAGGGAAGAAACGTGGCCCCCCCTTCCTTCTGTATTAGTTGACACTTGCAACTGCATAAGTATGTACGAAACAGCATAATTCACCCTCTACTGCCTTTTTTTTCTTTCTTTTTTTTAAAGTCACTACAAGGCTGGTAAAGCATGACTTCTTTATACATCAGTATTGACTCTTCTAATAATATTTACTTCAATGTACAGACTGAAATTTCCATCGAACTACGTGGTGTGAGTACCAAATGAACAAGCACTTGCATTCAGTCCCAAGGAGAACGCAGAGCCGTTCCAGCAAGTGCCCGGTGCAGAACTGAGCTCAGCGAGGGGGGGTACTTAGCCCCAAACCCCTGCATTAAGTACTTCAACACCTTTTGCACACTCAAACTGCCATCAAAAAAAAAACATTAGTACTGTACATCTCACTATGACACTCCATTACCTCTGTCTCTTCAGATCTCAGTATTTCATAGGTTTATTTTTCCACCTAGAAATAGTAAGAACTGGTCTCTGTATTATAGCTCAAGATAAGACATCGAATCAACTAAGTCACCTGAACTAGAGTCGTAGATCTCAGCATAATGCTGCTCCCCTTTTCCAGAGACTGGTGCACGTCCTTCTAGTGTGCTGTGCCTTACCAAATGGAAACTGGTGCCACAGAGGCCCCAGATCCACATTCCCTGTGACATTCACATTGTATACAATTTAATGAAACAAAAATATTTGTTCTCAGCTTATTAAAGAATTAAGCTAGGGTGACTGTATTGTGCACTGTACCTTTGCAAGCACATTCATACCCCCACACGCTTTGGCTAGCAGCATTTTTGTGTAAAATCTAAAAGTAGAAATTAAGCGGTTTCCGTACCTAAAATATTTTTTGATTTACAAAACTCAACTGTTGAGCTATAACTCAGAAGCAGTCATGCCTTCCTTGAAAAAGAAATCTTTCCCCATACGCACATTGGATTAATCTACAAAAACATGAACACTCTTGTGGCTTAGTTTCAAAATAGAAAATTCACACTTAGGAGCTGAGGTTATGCTTTATTTTATCATTTTAGATAGTGAAAGCAGCTGTAGAGACATCTTTAACATGCAGGAGATCCAGTAGTATCTAATGCGGTTTCAAGAGATAGGGCTGTGGTTTTCAGCATCACTGAAAAGAGGGGTAAAATGCAGGTTTGTAATAATGGAATAACTGAGATACAGTGACAGCATAGGCTTTCCACAGAACTCCCCTATGAGGACTTTTTTTTTTTCCTATTACATCTTGGGGTTTTTCCTCCACCTGCTTCTCATAAGCATCTTATGTTCTCATATTAGTTGTCACAAACAAAAACTCAACTGTGGCACTCTGCACCCCAGTCCTTGACAGTGACAACATGGGAGGAGACCACAAATAATGGTGTCTTACTATAGGGAGATCCAAATCCAGATTTCTTTGTCTGGAAATAATTAATTTTCGCCTGCAGTCATGATCAAAATCTTACTCCATGTGGCACCTAGTCCTGTAAATTTCCATTTTTGGCGGGTGCATTATTAAGGATTTAGTGAAAGGTTGAGAAAAAAGGCACATACAAGTTTCCTACAGAGAGGCCTATACCACCACTGAAATTTTACATTAAAGGGGATTTTCAAGTCAGACAAGTAGAAAAAAAAAATACCACTACTGTGTTCCAATTACATAACAAGATTCAAACAATAACGCTTCACTTCCTTGCCCTGGTGGGAAATTTCCTCCTCCTGAATGAAGCTCTTAATTTTTAAACAACATGCCCTTATGCAAACATTCTGAATCCATATAAATTACTCTTAAGCGTTCCCTCATTAAACACTGAAGCTCTTCCCAAAAAGAAATGTACTGGTTCACAGAGACATTAATTCTTCTGTATTGTCATTTCTACCTGAACTTGGGTTTCTTCTCTATTTTATTTGTTTGTGGTTTGGAGGGTTGGTGGTTTTTGGGGTTTTCTTTTTAAACCTATGCCTTTCTTTAGCTTTGTCAACAGAAATATTCAAGTCAGAAAAGCTGAAGCTGACAAGTACTATTGGTTTGAAAAACCTTACGTTTCACCAGCAGTTAAAAAGCTCAAACAAGAAAACCCCTGCTTTCCCAAAGTCTTGTCCTCCACATGGGAGCAAACGACGATTTCAGAAACGATGTAGGTATGTGATGGGGCAAGAGAGCACAACCAACAGTGGGATTGTTAAAAAAAAAAAAAATAAAAACAGTAGAAAGGGAGCATTCACTGCAAACCACAAGTTGTATGAAAGGACAATGAAATAAGTTCATTATCAAAGGATAAGCGAAGCCAAGAACACAGCAACATTTAGATAGGAATTTACCCTCCATATGAATAGATGCCTGTCCTTTAATAGTAAACACTTGCTAAACAAGTTTCAGAAGGTATATAACAAGGCCCCAGTAATGATTATGTTCTAAAGCCTTATTCATCTACATGACAAATTTAACTTCAAACAATTTTTAGATTGATCTAGCTAAGCCAGTGAAACCTCCCCTCTTGGGAATTCTTCTAAAATTGGCTTATTTAAAATAAATCTAAATTAGCACATCCACACATACTTCCTACTACTAAATTAAAATTTAAATTTCATTATTCTCTCACATTAATAAGCTCTAACATAAATTTCATGACTGAACTAAGAACACAAAAAAAGCACCACTAAGACAAAAAGTTCTAAAGCTCCAATCTGTGACATTAGCAGCTCGAACAGAGCCACCCACGGTATCTAACACTGCCTGCCAAGTCAGCTCCTCGTCTGGCCAGAAAAGAGTTACAATTTTTCTTTTCTAGACTACATACAAAACCATCAACTTGATTCCCAAACGCAAATCTGTGCTGTAAAACCAACACAGTTTCAAACTTATATCTTCAAGCTCCCCAAGACGACATGCTGAGATTAGTTTATTCCTCAAAAGACTGAAGAGTCAATTTTTGATCTGCAGCCCCCTTGTTTCACTCACACCCCAGTACAGGCTGGAAGCGACATAATGAGACACAAAATTCACATACTGTTTAAACACACAGTCTTCCCACTTATACATATTTTATAGAATTATATGTAATGTGATTTAATTCTTCACACAGGTGAAGAGTTAACATTAAGCAGACTCTACTTTCTGATTATAAAGCAACTTGTACATGGGAATGCAATCAGGTTGTTGCCAGAAGAACTGTTAGGAAAGACATGTGGGGCCCAAAACAGTGAAGATGTATGTAGTTATTCTGTATCTCTGAAAAGTTAAATATTTTAACACTTCTTTCAAAGACAGAGACTTTCACAACTGCAGAGCTATCATGGCATATATTAACACCGGGACCCAAGCCATAACAACTTCAGGTGATAATAAGCTCACATACAACTTCAGCTGGTATAAGTCAGAACTAGCACTGAAAGAGAAGTCCTGCCTTCACACAGCTCGTTCAGTCTGCCCTGTGATCCCAAAACTCGTATTACTATGAGTGTTCCTGCAGACAAGCAAAGCAGCCATAAAACTAGGAGGGGGCATGAAGGCAGGGAATGAAAAGGACTTGGTTTTAGTTGGGATTGGTCTGCCCAACAGTGCACAAGGCAGCCTCCCACATGAATGCCTACACGACCATGTCTTTCTGCAGCAGGGCTAGATGAGGCTAGCTCCAGACCAACGTAAAACTGCAGGCTGACACACAGACAGCTTTTAAAACTGCTTCCAGTAATGTAGAGTTTTTCAGTTGCCTGTTTAATGATGGTTGAATGGAGAGTAAAACCTGCAACAAAGACAAAACACAACTGAGCAGCACTGGCAAAAAATACAAGAGGACAAACAAATTACAACAGGAGAGAATGAACTACTCTCACCACATCTGTGATTAAGAAAAAAAAAAAAGTCAGTTTCACAAACAAAATTTGGCAGCACTGTGGACAGCTCAATGAGAACAGAATTCAAAAGACAACACTGCTGGCAGCGAGAGAAAAACATCACAGCAAGCTTTGGACTGACTTGATTATGTCTTTATCAACAGTACTTTCCCAACTAATTCAATGGTTCGCTTCTACCTTGGCAGTGTCCAGTTTTGTGTAGTCATACATTTAAAAAACAAAACAAAATTAAAAAAAAAAAAAAAAAAAAAAACAACAAACAAACAAACAACACCACAAACACAGAACTTTTCTTTCTACAAAGCCTGGTCACCAGGTATCACATGGCTTCACAGCTGCAGCAAAGCTATATTTAAGATAAATATTTTTCTGCAAACAGAGACTACAGAAACTCATACTAAAACTTTTTATTTAAAAGCACCAAGTTTACTCTGTAAAGAGAATAGTAAAAGCAAAACAAATTAAAATTGAGAAGTTAAAATTAATTGCACTATCCTATGGTGCACACTAAACACATTGAAAGACACCAGCTATTAAAACAGTCATAAGTATACAAAAATATGGGCATCATCTCAGTCTGAACATTAAAAAACAAACACACCTCCTGGACAGTACTAAAAAAGTCTCTTCAAAGCACTCCTTCTTAGAAATATCTACCAAAGAGAACTGTGTACTAACAAATTACAACTCTGGTGTAAGACATGAGATACACTATACAAGTCCAGTCAATCTGGGGACAATGCTATTCAGTTCTGTCTTTTACTTTTCTCAATTTTGATAGCATAAAATAGGAAAGGAAATGTTTAAATTCGACTTTGGATATTACAATAAATGGGAAAAGAAAACAAATAACTGCTTTGCATTGAGTTGGAAAGAGCAGCACTTCCCTAGTCGATAGGGTAGGAGATACTTTACATTCTAGTGGGCTGCTTTGTGTGCACACTAGAAAGGATGCACGACAGTAAAGCAAATTAATTGGACAATGCATGGAACAGACTCCTACCCACAGCCACTACAGTTAAAACTACGTAATATTTTCCACCAGCTATTTTTTTTCTAGGTCATAACTTACCAAAAATAAGATACTGGAGGTTGATTGTTCTTAATTCTCAAATTCAGTAATATTTTCTGGTAGTCTGAGTATTAGAAATTCCATCACTAAAAATATGACCAAGTATTCCACTAGAACTTGAAATAAGGGAGACAATACACAACAAAATTTTGACAAGTCTTACAAGTTTTGTAAAGCTATTGTTGCCACATGCTTAGCTGACACGAACAAGACTTTCATTATGCATGTAAAGTTCCTAATTAGTGAGAACTGTGTATGTTAGCAAAGTCAGTTTAGCAGTTAGACGTTTACCATGTTCATCAACTTGATCCCTACAACTTCCAGAAGGCCAAAAGTATTTAGAAGGGCTGTTTTCTGAAATAGGAAAAAAAAAACCACTTTCCCTCTTACACTGTTCAAAGTGGGTAGAACAGACCACCATATGATAATCTAAGACATATTTTCCCTTACAGAGTTAAAGCCTTTAACTCCCTTTCCCACCCTTCTCTGAAATAGAGGAAGGAAGGTGGCCATAGCACTGCAGGAGAGGGTATACAGATTGGGAAAGCAGTACTTTTCTGGAAGTCAGGGAAATTTGGTTGTTACTCTGTAGCCTTTCTATATACATCACAATACACCACGAAGTATACGTGAGTACACAACGATTCAGCAAAAATGGAAAATTTCGAGACAAATGAAAAATAATCGTACAAAATCCCACGTAACTGCAGAGTCAGTAAGAAAATCATTGCTGAAAAAAATGTTTCACTTTTCATACAACAAATAATATACTTGAGATCACTAAGGAAAGAAGAAATTTGTTTCACACTTATGCCATCAGTTATCTTTTCATCAAATGACTACTTCGTCTTTAAGCCACCTTAAAACTACACAGCTAGCTGAAGCAGCATTATAATATGTAGTCTTCTTCTTCCTTAGAAAAACACACTGACCATGACAACAATACACTTGAGAAAGTTACACTGTGATTTGTAGGTTGTAACACTATCGAATACAATTCAAATTTAACGAAAAACTCTCACATAAAAAGGAAGAGAGCTGAAGCTGTACATTAAGTTCTCATTTCCTCTTCTATGTATGGCAGCTTACAATGAATTTCAACATAATTTGCTGTCTAAAATTAAGCCAGAGAAACTGGGCAAATCTGTGATACCAGCAGTGCTAGCACAGTGAGGGCAGTTCCAGATCCATCCCCAAAAGAATACAAAGAGCCTTTCTAAGAAGAGATGGCCAGACCCGCGACAGGAGGTACACAAGAGTTCTTCCTGCTACTGGGGCACATGCCAGGAGTTAAGCTCCACAAGATGAAGATGTTGCCATCTCTACTACCCCAACTAAGGCACGGGCACACCCTTCCCTGCACCACATTTTAGGACTAGACTCCTGAAGAGAGTCAATATCCAACCATCGCATGTCTTCAAGGAAATACATGGGAGTTAAAAACAAGTACGCACACTGAAAAACAATAAAGATAAAAGCCTCAGAAGTCTATTAACTATTTTAACTATTTTAAAAAGGCAACTTAGAACTAAATGACAAGTGAGAAAATAACCTTTGTTTCACTAGTTTGATACAGAGGGCTCACAGTTGTTTCTTGTGCTAGGAATAAAAGGTTTTATTTTACATTCAAAGCTGTAACCCCCCCTTCATGAAGTGACTCTTTTTCATACAACTGCTGCTTCAATAATAAATTCAAACCTTGAGTAGCAGGCAGAAATCAAATACCCTTTCAAAGACTGAGACTCTGTAGTGTACAAAGTTTAGAATTTATAAATACTAGAATACCAAAAAGATTAAGTTACAGAAGCTTATGCAAGTTTTAATCACTTCTTTAAACTGAATGACAGTATTTTTATTATGCCACTTTGATATTTTTCTGTCCTTCTAGAAAAAGATATACCAAAACATAGCAGTATCAAACTTTTTTCTGAAAAAAAAAAAAAAATTCTCTCAGATTTTTTTACTTTTCAGTTTCTTGAAGGCAAAAAAAGTGTATGGGAGCAATGTTTCAGCAAATTCAACACTAAGTCACGAACTCAAACAGTATTTGGGAAAAAGAAACAGGGAACACACGATTCCTAACCACGAAAACAGCAATTTCATGATGTCCCCCTCTTGTATAAAAACATCTTACTCCTAACATAACAGCATGTTTGAACAGAGTTTCCATGCTAGGCAGCAGTTTTTTAAAATTAGTCAGATATGTCCTCCTAACTTGCTTTATACTGTTTCCAGAAAAAGAATTAAGATTAAAATAGCAAACCCTGTGGCAAATTGAGCGATTACATTGGCAGGAGGCCAGCACCACAGGCACCCTCAGAACAGGGTTGGCTGCAGTGCCCAGTTTGGCGACAGGAACTGGAAGAGCAAAGTGGCTTGTATGTTCGGAGAAGCAAACAGCGGCAAGATCTAAGTTACAGGAGATATGAATGGAGCGTTTAAGCAGTGTCAAGGATGTGCTGACAGACATGTAGAGGCTGGAGTTCTTGCACATTCACGGCAGCTGCAGCTCAGTGAATGGTTGTAAACCACACTTCTTGCTCACTCTGAACAAGATTGCAGCATATGTTCATTTTATAGGTATCATATTAACATATGGGACTTTCACTGGCAGCTTGCAGGCCACACGTAGCCTTACAAAAGACAACTAAGCATCCTGCTGACAGTCCCTGTTTCCAGACTGGTTCACAGTACAGCCACGCTTTCTTAAAAAACTCGACCCAAATGCCCTGCCTTATGATTTGGTGTGGAGCAGGAAGTTGTTTGGACTGCTAAAAGCTGCTGTGCTGCTAAGGCTCTCTGCGGATGATTTCACAGGAAGGAAACGGAGAGCCTCATGATGTGGAGAAAAACTTGCAGCTCATACCCCAGAACAGACAAGACACCATCACTGCCCAGCTCTGCGCAGAGGGAAAAGGCTGAAACAGAGAGATAAACTAGGAAGTAAACAAGGCAGAAGATGATCTTGACTGGAGGGAGCAGAATAGCAGGAGCCTGAGACACATACCAGTAACATGTAGCAACCTAGGACTCAGTAATAAGTAGAATGTTTGTTCTATCAAGAGCCTGAGGCAAAGAGAGGGTTTTTCTGGCAAGGGGAAAATACCCTTACACATTGAATGTGGGTCCTCTATGGTAAACAGCAGCCATCAGTGCTGGTGCTGTGGAAGCAATATCATTCAGAGTAAAGGGGAGAGTGGCAGGACAGGACAGAGGACGAGTAAGAAAAAGGGGCTCCCACATGTAAAACTACTCTCAGCCCATACACTGCCAAGATTTTCAGTGATTTAGCTCCTTACGTATAACTTAAAAAAAAAAAATCTGTCAATAGGAGGTGAACGTAACAGCCTTAGCAACAACAGCACCATGAATACCTGTAAACTGGAAGTATACGTGTACCTGAGAAAGACAGCCTGACACTAGAAGCCACCAAAAGGTTACATCAATAGTTATACACAGTTATTGATACCGAAATCTGCAAATGACGTTATACATGGAAGCAAAATCTTGAACATCAGCCTGGATACACACAGTCGCAGACACCTATCTTCCTGGAGTGTCTAGTAAAAGTCTTTGTGCACTGTAGAAAGAAGAGCAAGAAAGTAAAAACAGAGGAGCTGACTCTAATAAATAAATCATCCTGATGGTCTTTCTTGATTCTTGTCCCTTCAAAAGAATCAAACCAGAGAAAAAAAAAAGCCAGCACCTAACTGCAGATTGTAAAATATGAATGCTTGATTATGAATATGTAAGTTATAAATTACAGCAGAAGCATTCATAAGAGAAGCAGTAAAAGACATCTCAGCTGCCGGTCCTGTATTTCACTACACTATTCTTTGCTAGATTATCCCTCTTTATTTGTATTCAAAACTGCGGAGAACAGTAATATAAAATAAAGTTTTACTTATTTCAAAACTTTTCTAGAAGAAAGCTAGGTACCAGTCACCCAAACATCATAGTTTCTACATAAGAATTCTCACCAAAGAAACAGCCTAATGCTAAAGAGAAAAAACAGTCCCATACTAACTACACTAACCCCCACGTTATTAACCTATCTTTCCCCTAGATAATATTAAACGTCCCAGTGTGAGTTGGTAACCTTTCTTCTCTCCCTCCACGTTCATCTTTCCTTTGCTCCCTGATTTCACTACACGACGCAGCCTGAAGACACCTAATGAAGTCGATAACCTCTTCCAGCCCTACCCGACATCTGGATACGGTTTACCTACACCTAAACAACGCAAACCAGAGCAGCAGAGTCCCGGAGAAACATGCTGTTAGCGAAACACGGCCGCAGCGGCCTTGAACCTCCTGTGCGCGGGGAGACGGGCACCCCGGGCGAGCCCGGGAGGATGGAGCCGCTCCGAGGATCTGGGAGGGAGGAAATGGAGACCCCAGTCCACCCCGCGCTGCCAGCAGGAGGCTGAGTTGGCAGGAACAGCCGAGCGCTGGCCTGGGGAAAGGCAGCACGTAGCGCACAGCCGAGGGGGACACCCCGGGGAAGGCAGCGAGGGGGGGTTGTCTCTTTGCCGTCTCCCACCGCCCTCAGCAGCCCCCGCCGCGGCGCCCAGAGGCCCCGGGGGGGGGGGGCGACCCCTCGCCCAGGAGAAGGGGAACAACCCCCTCGCCTCGCCCCTCCTTCCCCGCCGCCTCGGGGCTCGCCTCCCCCCCCCCCCCCCTTCACACTGGGGCCAGCCTCCCGCCACGGCAGAGGGAGGGGAGAGGAGGGCAGGGGAAGGCGACCCTCCCCTAAAAGGGGCCTCCGGACACGCAGGCTCGCTCGCCGCCCTCCCCGAGGTGGCGGCAGCGGCCTGACCCCTCCTTCCCCCGCGAGCGCGGCCGGCCGCGGCCTCAGCGGCTCCAGCCAGGCCTGAACCGGGCAGGGAGGAGGAGGAAGAGGAGAAGGAGGAGAGGAAGGGGAGGGGGGCACATGACCCCCCCCCCCCCCTCACAACGCCTCGCCGCTGGCGCCTCGCTGCGCTTGGGGGGGGGGGGGGGGAACAGAGTTGGCCGCAGAGGGGGCTCGTGCCGCCTCCCGCGCTGACAGACCGCCTCGTGCGCCAACGGTCACCCCCCTCACACACCTACACACACACACACACGGCCACCGAGGTCGAGCCCCGCCGCCCCGGGAGAGAAAAAGAAAGAGTCGTTCCGGCGGCTCTGGGGGGGGCCCGGACGAAGGAAACAAAACCGGCCGAAGCCTTACCGGGTCCGGCGGAGGTGGCTCCCGGGTACATGTCTCCGTGTGCGGCGGCGGAGGCGGCGCCTCTCTCCAGGTTCCTACCGCGGCAGCAGCTCGAGGGGAGGGAAGGGGGGGGGGGGGGGGAGGGAGCGAGCCCGAGCCCCAGCTACGCTGTTGGGGGAAGGGGGAAGGAGGAGAAAGGGGAGGGGGAAGGAAAAGAAAAGGGGGAAGGAGAGAAAAAAAAAAAAAAGAAAAGAAAATAAAAGAGGGAGGAGGGCCGGGCCGACGCTGTGAAACCAGGTTACTCGGCGGCACTGAGGAGCAGGGAGGTGGGTGGGGAGAAGGGAGGAGCCGCGGGGTCACGGGGAAGGGCCGCGCCGCCCGCTGCCGGCTCCTCCGCCCGGGCCCCCGCGGCGGGCGGGAAGCGGGGCGGCCGGCCCGCCTGAGGGGCCCCGCTCCCCGCAGCCCGGCCGCGCCGTGCGCCCCCCGCCTCCAGCCCGCCAATGGGAGCTGGCCGCCTCCCTGCCGCCTCCTTCTCCGCCCCCGCCCGAATTTCATCCACTGGATGCGAACGGCTTGTCCCCAGCCCCTGCCGTCAGTACCCGCGCACGTTGTGCTTCGCTCTTCTTACCGCCTGCCAGTGCGGCTAACCCGAAACATTTGTAGCAGGAGCCTTTCTGAGGCCCAGGAGTCACCCACCAGGATGAACTACGGCTCCCTTTTACCAAACTTCTGCCTTAGGCAGGTGCAACATCAACAGTCAAACTAAAACAACGTGTATGCTGCAGCCAGGACTGCTAGGGGACTCTGTCTTCTAGTGAAACCTTGGAAAATAGCTGTGTGCCTCTAGCTTGCTCTCCACTACCCCTCCTTCAAGGCAGTTTGCCTAGTTATGCATGTTTAAAAGGGATGCTGGCATTACATCAATGTTACACCTACTGCTTGATCTTGAATGCCCTGTTTACTTTTTATTTGATTTGATTGTTTCACTACTTTTATTTCTCCCTACACTCTATGAGACAAAGGCAGTGCTGCTGTGAAAACCTCAGATCAGTCACCTCATGGATCTCAAGCCTCCATAACACATCCACTTTTTGTTGTATCTACAAAACCCAGTGGCGGTGTGGTACCTTACTGTCTTGTACAACCAGATAATCTCTGGCTGTACATATGTAAAGTTTAGTACAGAGGAATACCAACTAGCAATGATGTGAAAGAGGCATCATATTGGTCAGTATGATGCACCGAAACCCAGGAGATCAGTGATGCTGATTCCTGCAGGAACTGTCATCCTTTTGTAATCGCCTCATTGGTACCTCTTCCTTTCAGGAGGAGAAAGTAAGAAGAAAAATCTTAAACTTGCTGAGGAGGCAGAAAGCACGTTAATGATGCACACTTCCACCAGAAAGTGTTACCTACAGAATTACAGTATAGCAGCTATGATCCACACTTTCATTCACCTGTTCCATTTTGATGTGGAAGCCTTGAAAAAAAATAATGCAATTCTCATCCCAGAACAGTCAAGCCCCTCCCAAGTCAACAAAATTCCATCAGTAAATACTATCTGCCAAAGGATGAAGCAAACATGTTGTATGGTTCATCAAACAAATTAATTCCTCCATCAGTTCATATTTGAAGTGATATAGAAACATCTCACTGTTCCAAAGTTACATCAACTATATGTTTACTCTTCCTTTTGGGTCATACTTGTAGATATTCAAGGGTTGCTGTTAACAGCTCAGCTTTCACTTCAAGTGTTCTGTTCCTGAAACCATTCTTACCACTAGAGTTTCCACTGGAGTGATTTTCGATTTCTATACATTCCTCAAGTTGCTGGAAAGTAAAGATTTATCAGTAACTATAAACAAATAAAGGACAAAATCATGGGTCAACTTTAGTTCTAGAGTAAAGCCAAGTAGCTTTAGCAAAATTTTAAAGATAAACAAGGGAGCTGGCAAAGAGGTTGCTGGTTTCATCTCTGTGAGAAGTTGGGTAACTTTTTTGCACAATCAACCATTTCTGGTTTATGCTATATAACCTTACTAGAGGCTGAAAAAGGGGGGGGGGGAGGGGGGGGGCGCAGAGCCACGCTGAGAACTAAGAGCCAGAAGAGAGTTATCTGAGGCAAATTTGACCTTTCTGCTATATTAGACAGTACTAAATGCCGAGCTGACGGGAAAACCATGCAGTCCCTGCATTGACATCTGATTTTTTTTGTATCTATTTTTAAATCAATCTCTTCAATCTAATTAGGAAGATAACTCCCTCTAACATTATGCATATCATCATGCCTGTTAGACCTTCTGCATTTAAATACAAAAGAGCATAAAATACACTGATAGGTTTCTAGAAAAGTCCATGTGACTAATTTGCACTAGCAGCACTGAAGCTAACCTCGATCAGGTCATGTTTGTAGACATGTGGAATGAGCTCAATACAGACTTCCAGGAAAATGGCCATCTCTATCCTATATATGGACAAAAAATAAATTGACTGTTGGACACATAAATGCAGATAATTGTCTCACCTTTCTACATTATTCTTCTTGTGAAATCCTGTCCTGAAAGCAACAGCCAGTGAAGTTTACATGCTGATGGGATTGTACCTATCTGGAACTTCATCAGATACCTCATACAATTGCAAAAGAAAAAAAACCCAAGTAGATTCTGCTAGCATTTTGAAAATAGCAAGCCTACAAACAACAAGATAGGTGAAATATGAGGGGAGGTTTCACAAAACAATAAACACATCCCGCACTTCTCTCGGGCTCCACATGATACTCTGATTTCAGAAATTCCCTGGAAAACAGAAATCCTGAAAACAGCAATTAATACCTGGAACATCCTAGAGTGCAATATACTCGTATTGATTTAAAGCTGATTTTTGTGGATTTAGCTGTGTATACATGTCTGCACACTTGCACAATCAGTTTTATTTAAGCAGTTCTTTTATGTAGAAGTCCTGCTGTTCCTGCAGGCTATTTTTATGCTATTGCACACTTCCAGCAGCATTTCTGTGTTACTGAGGAGAGTTAGAGCTCTCTTCTACCTCTGTTCTAGAAGTAACAGGACACACACTCATTTTGGGCCATGTCACTTGCTTCATTTCTCATGCTTTCTGTCACTGACAAATGATGTTTTGGAGCATAGTGAAACCTAATTATGTTTTACCAGGCAATTTCACCCCAAAAAGACCTGTTTTTGAAAGTGTTTTGTTTGAAAGAGTGGTTTGAAAGCCCTATAAAACCATTCTTTTATACGTGCTCTTTATATGCTATATTAATGATCATATAGTAGTATAAGAAGAACTGCTTGAACATTTAAAATCAGGTTTCTTTAAAGAAAAAAAATGAGTGGCTGCTGGACATAATACCTATCATAACTTCTGGATTTCAAGCTGACATTTCCCAGAACTGATATGTCTCAAAGAAGAAATTATTCATTTTGGGAAAACTGAGCATTTTCTTATAATTTTGGAAGCAAAGAAGGTATTTAGGAACAGCTTTTAAAAATCATTTGTATCAGCAGAAGCAATCTGGGGAAAATATTTTATATACAAATAGGCTAGTGACAAATTATATGGCTTTTCTTCTGATGAGAAAAAATACATTGATCTCACTAAGTAACAACCCTTCAGTTTTTAAACTAAATTAATTTGAAAAGTCCACAGTCTATAAATCTCTATTCATCTTTGATAACAGTGATATAGTGGAAAAAAAAAAAATTACTCAGAGCAGAAAGATGTAAATTTTATTCTTGACTCTGAGGGAATTTAAACTTATGTTTTCCAGCTCTCAACTGGCCTAACTTTTAAGATCATAGAATACCAGGCTGGAAAGGACCTCAAGGATCATCTGGTCCAACCTTTCTTGGCAAAAGCACGGTCTAGACAAGATGGCCCATCACCCTGTCTAGCTGAATCTTAAGTGCCCAGTGTTGGGGAATCCCTCACTTCCCTGGGGAGATTATTCCAGTGGCTGGTTGTTCTCCTTGTGAAAAACTGTCCCCTTGTGTCCAACTGGAATCTCCCTAGGAGTAACTTGTACCCATTGCCCCTCATCTTTTCCATGTGACTCCTTGTAAAAAGGGTGTTTCCATCTTCTTTGTAGCCACCCTTTAAATACTGGAACATGGTGATAAGGCCTCCCCTAAGCCTTCTCTTCTCAAGGCTGAACAAACCCAGTTCTCTCAGCCTTTCCCCACACGGCAGGCTGCCCAGTCCCTTGATCATCTTTGTGGCCCTTCTCTGGACCCTCTCCAGCCTGGCCACATCTTTTTTGTATAGCGGTATCCTGGTTTCAGCTGGGATAGAGTTAATTTTTCTTCTTAGTAGCTAGAACAGTGCTGTGTTTTGGATTCAGCTTTGGATTTGGTATAAGAATATTGATAATACACTGATGTTTTGTTGTTGTTAAGAGATCAAGGACTTACCAACTCTCCATGTCCTGCTTGTGCACAGGTGCACAAGAAGCTGGGAGGGAGCAGAACCAGAGCACCGGACCCAAACTGGACAATGAAATATTCCACATCATGTAACACTGTGCTTAGTATGTAAAGGAGGGTCTTTATCTCTACTGGTGACGCCCTTGTTGATACAACCCATCAGGCTGTTGGCTTGCTTTGCTGCTGCAGCACACTTCACTCATACTGAGCTTGCTGCCCACCAGGACCCCCAAATCCCTTTCCACAGAGCTGCTCCGCAGCCAGGCAGATCCCAGCCTGTATGCACTCCTAAATTATGTTTTCCCAGGCGTAAGACCTTACACTTGTCCTTGCTGAACTTCAGAAGGTTCTTATTAGCCCACTCATCCAGCCTATCCAGGTCTTCCTGCAGGGTGACAGTCCCTTCTGGAGTGTCCACTTCCCCACTCAGTTTGGTATCATCAGCAAACGTCATCAGGGTGCACTTGATCCCGTCTTATGAGGATATTAATAAACATTGGGCTCAATATCGATCCCTGGAGGACCCCACCTGTGACAGGTTGCCAGTTTGAAAAGGAGCTAGTTCCCCCAACCCTCTGTGTGCAGCCTGTCAGCCAGTTCCCTGCCCACAGCACAGGCCACTTGTCTAGACCATAACGCACCAGTTTCTCTAGGAGGAAGCTGTGGGGGACTGTATCGAAAGCCTTGGAGAAAAATGTTATCCTGGAGTACATGCATTAGAATTCTATTATATTCTGTGTTCTGCTTTACATACAAATATAAAATGAGCGAGATCAGAACAAAAGTGAAGAAGACCATGACTCTATGATTTAAAGTGTTCACATGGTTATGAACACTTTGAGGATTCTGGTCCTCCCATGGATGATTTATTCTTTTACAACTACCAATATAATCAGAATTAATCCACGGTAGTGGGACCAAAACTTGATTTTTGTCTTTCTACAACCAACCAGATGACTGTCCTAATTACCAAGTTACAAAGCCACACTTGATTTCCTTTGCTAAATGAACTGCAATACTTACTTATCAAAAAACAAAACAAAACCACAAAGCCAAAACAATTTATTATTATTAGATTACTAACTTCAATTCACACAAGAAAGACTAGACTTTTCTAGGTGATCAGGGCCAACAACACAATAATTAAACACTATGGAAAAGATGCAGCACCACCTATTGGGGATATGTCAGGTACGCTGATTATTACAACAGATTTGTTCTTTGTTGTAATAACCTAGTTATCAGCAAAACAAAACAAAGCAACCTAACAAAAACCCATCTAGGGAGAAAATTAGTTTCCAGAAAGAAGATAAAGGAATAAAATACTGTACCTGAGACTGTTCTTCAACAAACTTGGATAAAACAACTTACTGGTCTACAGCTGGTTTATCAAATTCCAAAAAAACCCCACCAGAATCAGTATGGCACAGGAGGTGCAACTGCAAAGAACATTGGCAAACAGCTGACAGAGGGGATGACTGTTCTGGTTAACAGCACATAGACAGTGACTCAGATGAAATCAGGGCACCCTGATTATCTACCTGCACCTTCCCTCCCTTGAGAGTGGTAAAGACTTGAACCTGTTGCCTTCAGGTGAAGGTGTTGCATGAGTCATAGAATCATTTAAGTTGGAAAAGACCCTTAAAATCATGGAGTCCAACCGTTAACCTAACACTGCCAAGTCCACCAATAAACCATGCCCCTAAGCACCTATATCTACACATCTTTTAAATACCTCCAGGGATGGTGACTCAACCACTTCCCTGGGCAGCCTGTTCCAGTGCTTGTCAAACCTTTTGGTGAAGAAGTTTTCCCTAATATCCAATCTAAACCTCCCCTGGTGCAACATGAGGCCATTTACTCTCGTCCTATCACTTCTTACTTGGGAGAAGAGACTGACCCCCACCTCACTACAATCTCCTTTCAAGTAATTGTAGAGAGTAATAAGGTCTACCCTCAGCCTCCTTTTCTGCAGGCTAAACAATCCCAATTCCCTCAGCTGTTCCTCCTAAGACTTGCGCTCCAGACCCTTCTCCAGCTTCATTGCTCTTCTTTGGATGTGCTCTAGCACCTCAATGTCTTTCTTGTAGTGAGGGGCCCAAAACTGAACACAGTATTTGAGGTGCAGCCTCACCAGTGCTGAGTACAGGGGGACAATCAATTCCCCAGTCCTGCTGGCCACCCTATTGCTGATACAAGCCAGGATGCTGTTGGCCTTCTTGGCCACCTGGGCACACCGCTGGCTCATATTGAGGCAGCTGTTGACCAGTACACCCAGGTCCTTTTCTTCCAGGCAGCTTTCCAGCCCCCCTTCCCCAGGCCTGCAGCGTTGTGTGGGGTTGCTGTGACCCAAGAGCAGGACCTGGCAGTTCGCCTTGTTCAGTCTCATACAATTGCCCTCGGCTCATTGATCCAGCCTGTCCAGAGCCTTCTGTAGAGCCTTCCTACCCTGTTGATGATGAGCAACAACCTGAAATTCATTAGTGTGGCTAATTGCTAAAACCAGGATATATAGGCTTGTATAGCCAAATAAGGATCCTCCCAGGACAAATGAACAATTTAGACCATTTGAACAGTTTAATCAAGAAAAAAATAATGAACTACTAGATAAAGAAAGGGAACTGTACAGAGATAAATTTGGACTGTAATAAGAAAGACAACCTAAAATGGCTTATGTAATTTTAAGTCCTCTGTCACACAGTGATTGCTTTTAAGAGACTATGGTGTCTATACAGAAGATGTATGTGATTCTGGCAATACAAAGCTGATTTAGAGGCTAAGGGAATCTTGCTTTTTGTTTTTTAAGTTTCCAACAAGCAGTCATATCTTCTCTCCTTTTCAGGCATGCAGATGACTTCCATACCTGCTGGTCTTATACCTGGCTAAGTTTTTAACTCATGTGTTGTTTCATGTTTTGAAATGTTGCCTTCAAGTCACAGGTACAAGACTGCCATTTTACCTACCCTACTTGGTCTTGCTTCCTTAGTATTGAGTCAGAATAAGATGCAGTTTTCTAGAACCACAGAACAATCACTATGTAGACTTTAATGCTAACTTGTTTTGAACCCAAACATACACATGTTGATAAAGCATAAATATATAAGCAATTCTGTACCCCATGTCTGGTGAAAATACTATTGTCCTGCTATTAACGGGCTATAGGCCTTATACTAAATCCAGAAGGTCCCAGTCCTGGTTTGTCAGACCTGTTACCGATTTGTGTGAGACCTTACTCTGTGAACTGGAACGTGACACCAGGTGTCTCATGCTGTGATGTTTAAGTGTGGAATAACAGCAAGGGTCCTGAAACTATGGGCGCAGGCACAAGGCAAAGGACCCCAAACCATCAATAGCTCACTTATGGTCAGTTATTGATCATTGGAGAAGTGCAGCCTTGAGAGCTGGGAAAAGGCTGTTTTAAGAAAGGAAAAATCATCTCCGTTCATTCACACCTTGTGGATGTTTTCCTTTCCTGGCTAGTACGTAATGAATGCCCAAGCATATCCAGCTAAATCTCTGCCACTGCTCTTTACCATCCTCTGGGTGTAAAATATCCACCTCGGGGACATTTCATACCCAAGTTACTTGTTTCATTTATCATGAGGACATTCCTGTGCTATCCTATAACAGCTTGCTAGCAACGCAGTTTTATTATCATCCTAAACTAGAACATTGTTTTTCTGGACCAAGTCCCAGTAACTCATCATCCTGGAAGTAACTCACTATCCTGAAATTGTCGAATACACAGAAGCATGTACACTTTTTTTGGTTTAGCCCTCATCTATTTGCTATAGATTCATTTAGAATGGAGACTGTTCTGCTCCAAAAGGATGGCAATGTGTTAAATAGATTGTAGAAAGTATAGACTGTTACAGGATCAGAGGTGAAAAGCACATACCACGGCAAATTTCTAGACCTCACCCCTTCATCTGCTTCAGAATTCAGCTTTATTAAACAGCAGTCCTGAATGGATAGCTAGGCTTCAAAAAGCTTTGGGAAGCAGAAAAACTGAGTTTTAGCTAACTTATTACATAGTGCTTTGTCTTCATCATAACTTGATTCTGAGCCCCTCCAGAGCAGCCTTATCAGTGTCACTCAATAGATGAAGCAAGACAGCCATGAAGCAAGGATGCAGGCAAATCTCATTTAATTATCATCTTTACCAACCTAAGCCTAAGCTTATGTGAATGTCACATTTAAATTCTAGGTCTTCATATTTTACTTTTTAACAATGCATCAGCATCTTTAATCATAATTAGTTTAAGGACTCTTATATCAGAACCATTATCAGAGTTCTTCCTCCCGCTGTTAGGGCCCATACAAATTTCACTTCCTACATTCACCACTAAAACAGAATAGAAAAAGCTGGGCCCCATCATTCACCTTTCTCTGCATCCACAAGCAATAGGAATGCTTGCATACTGTCCCCAGATGTATTCAGTTTCAGTACAACAGCACTAAACATGCTGATCATTGCAACAAGAATTGCTACAAAAGAGAGAAGTTCAGTGAAGCTAGATTTCCTCTACTGACCAAAGAGAGAAATGATATATTGCCATTATTTAAATCCTGCAAAAGTTACTTTCTGTTTAACACAGGATGTTTTCAGGGGAGCAGATGCTTCAGATGCTGAATCTAACATTGCTGGATTTCTTAGCGGGCAGTGTCTTTACACATAATGTAATAGCTATCTGAGCAGCTCTAATCTTGGGCTGGTTTAATCTTTAGTTCCTTCCTCATATATACAAATTTAATCTGGTGTGGGATCCACTTAGGAGGGAAAGTTTCTTATTTTAATAGCTTGGATCTCCTGCAGTTTTTTTTAGCCTGTTGACAAGCTGTACGTTTCCAGAGGTGCTGTAGTAGGCGTTACTCTGAGATTCTGATGCTCTTGAACAAACTCCAGTTTCTGCTTCCTGATATTTAGAACGTAGTTATATACTATATATGAACTTCCTTAATAAGTAAATTATGCCTGGTCTCTATTAAGCCTATCATTGTGTTGTTTGTTTGCTACTCATTTCCCAGGCCACCATCACTGGCAAGTTAATTTGATTGAAAGGGAATCTTTTCTTTCCATGTTGCTAATTTTCAGTCAGATCTCATGGGCCTATTGACACAGTTTTAAGTGCTTTGGCATGGGAAGCTATGACAAAGGAGTGAGGAAAAAACAAGGCAGGCTCATGCAAGTCATTTGTGAAATCCTACCCTCAAGCTCCTAACAATGACAGAGGTCCCAGGATACTACACCCTAATGGAAGGATGCATTTATTTGCTACTTTGAGTAAGGTACTAAAAATGTAGATATTTGCCCTGTGCCTTGTATAGGAAGTTTAAGTAAATGCTTAAATTCAGAGCTGGTGACACCACTAATAGGGTTAAGCACCCATGAGATAAGTGCTGCAACACTCTGCATTTATCATCTCCAGCAGTAAGTAGTGTCAAACTTCATTTAGTGAAACTTTTGAGTTGTTTCTAATTGTGAGGAAGGACTGGATATAAAAGGTCAAGTCCCTCTTGCCTACCTCAGTTTTTACTTGTAATGATCTAATAAATCCTCAGATTTTTATAGAGGAGCATTACAATAGTAGGCTGTTGGATATGTTTTGCTGGTAATGGAAAATTGTCATTTTAGGATTCTAAGCTTTCAGGCTTTATGCAAATCCTTGAATTATTTTGCTCAAGCTTATTTCTGAAAGTTCACCTTATTTATCATAGAATCATAGAATGGTCTGAGCTGGGCTGTTGGCCATGTCACCTTAGAAGAACACACCTTATTTCCTTTGACGTATTTCACTGGTGTTCACCTGTTGGATCCTATTATCTCAGGAGCCTCTGGCTCATCTCTGTAAGACTTCAAGTGTGCTCCAGCATACCCAGCAAGTCTCAGACCTACAGGCTGAGGGCCCTCACTAGCACCCCATCTCTCTAACCTTAGCACATTGTCCCATGGCTTGTCTGTCATGGGCAAGCCTGATATTAGCCCACTCCCCCTTCAAGTCTAGTTTAAAGCTCTCTCAGTTGGCTCTGCTAGCTCATGAGCAAACACCCTCTGCCCACTTTGCAAAAGGTGAATCCCATCCAATGCCAGCAGGCCTGGTGTCATGTAGACCATCCTGTTATTGAAAAAAAAACCCAAATTCTGGTGGTGACACCAGTTATGGAACCGTGTATTACCAGATTGGGTCCATTTGTTTCTTCCAATGTCACTGCCCCCAACTGGAAGAATAGAGGAAAATATTACCTGTCCTCCAGATTCCCTTAGCAACTGTCCCAAGGCTCTGAAGTCTCTTGATTGCCCTTGGACTACACATTGTGGCTTCATTGCCACCCCCATGGAAGAGCAGTAACGGGTAATAGTCCAAGGGCCATACCAGGCTAGGAAGTTTCCTAGTGATGTCCTTAACCCGGGCCCCAGGGAGGCAGCAGACTTCCCTAAGAGGAGAGTCTGTCCATCACATTGGACCCTCTGTTCTCCTCAGAGGGGAGTCACCTACTATAACCCGTCTTTTCTTCCTCGTGGAGGTGGTCGTGATACTGGGAATAGGCCTTTCTGACACCTGTGGTGTACATGGACCACCATCCACATTGACTCATACCTGTTGTACAGAGGCCCCTGGCAAGGCGAGGTGGGCAAGGAAGGGGGGTTCACCTGCCACCCTATGCGTGGATTTGCCTCTATTCACTCCTTTCCTTTAAGCTACTCCCTTCATCCTGGTGGGGGGAGGATACAGGATTCCCTTGGGCTTTTTCTAGTGGCTGTTTTTCTGTTGCTGTTTCTGTCTCAGTGAGTGCAGAGCACAGTTCCGCTGGTCTATCTCTTTCTCAGACTCCCCGATGCTCCTTAACCTTTCTACTTCCTCTTGTAGCTCTGCTGCCAAGCTGGGCAGATCATCCACTTGGTCACACCTCACGCAGGTGTTCTTCCTACTGACATCACTTAACCAGGGAAAGGCTCTGGCCCACCCTGCAGCCTGAGACCTGGCTGGCCGTAAGTTTTCCTGGGAGCCCTGTCTGAGTTGCCACATCAGTTCTGGTGAGTGAAGAGGACACAGCTTTCTGCTGGGTGGATACCATAACTAAGCCCCTTCTGAGAGGCTGATAACCACTAACTGAACTCACCTCTTGAGCTGGTAGGGTGATGACAGCCTTCCTGCCACACCACGCCATTTGCCCACTCCGGTCGCTAGCGTGTCCTAGGCTGCTTTTTATAGGTGTGGGGGTGACCGCGGTTGCTCTGGCAATGCCCAGGCCCTGTCAGCGTTTCTCCAGAGAGCTGTCAGCTCCTGGCAAGTCTTTCCGCTGCCCTGGCATTTCCCTGCCTCAGGAAATGCCCCTCTGTACCAAAATCTGCTGCTCTGCTGCAGACCAGGCCAGCTCCTGAGCAGCTCGCCTCAACAACATTCTTTAAAAAAGTGCTGTTTATTTTCAGTAACTTCACTCTTGTCTGGAAGTCAGTTGATTACATATAAATAGAAAACAAAGCTCTGTTTTGGTGTGGAAGATATTTTGATTCAGTTAAGTACCCATCTCTTGCTCAAAATAACTATTTTCTCATGCCTCTTTTGAAAAAAAAAAATTTTCAAACCAATCTCCCATCTTTCTGAAGGAATGACAAACATTCCCATCTTGCCAATTCATCATTTAAAATAAAAATACGCAGTCCTAATTCAGCTGCATTTGTCTCAGCTGAAACACCTCTGTTGCTTTCTGCACTACCTGTCTGAAGGGGACTTCTCTTGCTGAAAAAGCAACAGATAGAGCACGATTGATTCAGCCCTTTCTATAGGCACTTTCTCAACCACTAAACCCGTCCTGTGTCCCAGGACTCTGAGCAAGCAAAGTGGCACATAAACTGTGCCCTGTGTGACTCCCGAGTGGTGCCCACCAGACGCACATCTGTCAAGAACCCATAAAAATCAGAGAACATTTATTTTTCATAATCTGATTATTCTTTCAGAGTGAAATGCTAGAACTTGCTAAGGCTCATAAGGTTACAAAGATATGCAGAAGTTGGGAAGTGTGAAGTTTTCACGAATGGCTCATTCTACACCCTTTGTTATTTTTTTTTTTCACGTATGTGCATTACAGAAAATTGTACACTTAAACAAAGCAGTGACACCGTAAATAACAGCACTGATTGAACCCAGATCATGGTGCATACTGAGGGTGTTGGTTTTTTTTTTTTTTTTTTTGAGAACATGTACAAAAATTGGCAATTCTGTATTCCAAGATAAATGGTGGTAGTTTATATCCCCAGCAAGGGTCTGGGAACAGCAGCCGACACGCGGGACAGGCAGCCACCACGTCAACCTCTGGGTCTGTCGTTGCGTCAGTGGTGGCAGATGGGCATTCTGTCACTTTAATTTCTTTTTTTTTTTTTTTTTGGTAGTTCGCAGTCCACACTCCCTCTCTCACGTATAATAATGACACATCTCGAGACTTCTTTTTCTGGCAATAAGGGGATGAAAAAAGACCTCTACGAAGAGACAACATCTTTAACGCGGAGAACTTCCGCGCCGCCCCCCGGCCCCTGCCAGCCCCTACGCGCCACTCCCGTCATCCCCGCCGCTACGCCGCGATTGGCCGCGCGCCTCCCTGACGGCGCTGCTGACGGCTGCCCTGCCCGCCGCGGGTTGGGCGGCGGCGCTGACGACTTCGTCGCGTCTCAGCTCGCCGGGCGCGCGATTGGCTCAGGGCGCCGTTATAAAGCTCCCTCGGCGGCGCGCGGCCCTTTCCCCTCCCCGGCGGCCCAAGGTGCTCTGTCCTTCAGCTGAAGCTAAGGCCGTCCCACCCCGGCGACTGGCACCGCGCCCCCACCATGGCCTCCGTTTCCGAGCTCGCCTGCATCTACTCCGCCCTCATCCTGCACGACGACGAGGTCACCGTCACGGTGAGTGCGGGCCCCGGCCCCGCCGGCACAAGATGGCGGCGGGGCGCGGCATGGCGCCGGGGCCGGGGCGGCTGCTGAGCGCCGCTGTCGTTGCAGGAGGACAAGATCAACGCGCTGATCAAAGCGGCGGGAGTGAACGTGGAGCCGTTCTGGCCGGGCCTCTTCGCGAAGGTGGGCGAGGGGGAGCGCGGGGCCGGGGGCGCGAGGGGAGAACGGAGGCGCTGCCGGCTGCGGGGCCTGGAATCGTGGAACAGGCCGGGTTGGGGGGACCGTAGAGGCCGTTTAGTGCGGGCGGCCTGCAGCGAGCGGGGACATTTCAGCTAGATCAGGTTGCTCGGTCCAACCTGAACTTGAATGTTTCCAGGCATCTCCCACCTCTCTGGACAGCATGGTCCTGTGTTTCACCACCCTCACAGTAAAAAATTTGTTCTTTAGATCTAGTCTAAATCTATCCTTTTTGATTTGAAAACTTATTTTAGGTTAAAAAGAGACTATTTCCGTCCTTTTTTATGAGCCTTATGTATTGAAGGACTGCAGTAAGGTCTCCCCGGAGCCTTCTCCAGGCTGAACATCCCCACTCTCTCAGCTTGGCCTCATGTAGGAGGTGCTTCAGCTTTCTTAAGGTTTTTGTGGTCTTTACTGGACCTGCTCCAACAGGTCAGTGTCTTTCTTGTGCCGAGGTCTCCAGAGCTGGACGGAGTGCTGCAGGTGGGGTCTCACCACAGCGGTGTAGATCACAACCAAACAGTAGCTTCCTGGCGGTCACGACTTGGGCAATAAATTCCTATATGTTTAGCATCAAAACGCTCCCTTCAGCAAATGGAAAAGCACCGTATTACGGTGACTTCTCCAGTGGAAGTGGAGCAGGCTGCCGGTTCGTCACACCGTGGCTTCATCACTGCGCTCATGGCGTGACTGAGCAGGCGCACAGGACTGAAGCAAAGCTGCCCTGCTCACCCTGCGCTGTTTACTGCTGCTGCTTCTCCCTAGGCTCTAGCCAACATCGACATCGGAAGCCTGATCTGTAACGTAGGAGCTGGTGGTGGTGGTGCTCCGGCCGCAGCTGCTCCCGCGGGCGGTGCTGCACCCGCGGGCGGTGCTGCCCCTGGTAAGTGGCCTCTGTGTCCAGCGTTGTCATCTTCAGCTGGCAGGAACACTCAGTTAAAAAGCTACTTGCTACTGGCTCGAGAGTCGGCGTGGCTCTTCCTCTTGCGATTTTAATGTGATTTGTGCTTTGTAGTATGCATATGGGGGTTCTAGAGCAAAACAGGCCCTCGCTTTTAGAAAGGCTGGAGTTGCACTCGAGTCAGTGTACAGCGTTGGTGTTACCTCAGAGTTGAGGCTGATCTTCCTGTATATCATCAGGACCTCCTCTAAAGTTTTTCAGATTTGATAGAAATTAATTTTGAAGGCATAAAACCACTTTCCTAATGAGGGAAACACTAGTCTCCATGGGTTCTTAGCTTGTTGGATTGCTCACATCTTGCTTCTTGATGTTACGGTCATTGTATGTGAAATCTTTTGTGGCATGTGGCGTTCGTGACCTGATAAAACGGAAAAATCCTGATTCCTTTCTCCTTTTTCAGCTGAGGAGAAGAAAGAAGAGGAAAAGAAGGAAGAATCAGAGGAATCTGATGATGACATGGGCTTTGGTCTTTTTGACTAATTAGTTTTGTACCTGTCTGTAATAAAGAACATGTACTTGTACTCTGTCTTTTATGGGGATGCCTGCAGAGTGGATGAAGGATGGCCGGGTTACCTGCTGGCACTGAAACTGCTGGCGCTGCACGTTAATCCGGGGTTTTACAGCTTTTCTTGTTGGTCCTTCATACTTAACCCAGGGCTAGCACTGTGACAGTTCCAGCTCCAAACTGCATTCAGAGTGCGTGGGCACAGCTGGAGGTGCAATCCCAGCGCCCGTGGGCTGTGGCAGCAGCCTGGCAGCCACACGTTGTGGTCAGGGTTACCAGAAGGGCTGCGACTTGGTGCTGCAGCCCCTCAGTGAAGCTGCGACGAGTCTGGTTAAAGGCTTAGCAGCAGCACGGCTTCCCTCTGGGGCAGCTCAGGGCCGTGGCGCAGCATGTGTTCTACAGCCCAGCACTGTCAAGCTGGAAGGTGGGGAAAATGCTGCAATTCTCAGGTAAAGGCCCCTGCTGGAGGCTAAAATGAGGCTACTACTTATTTATGAGTATATAATATATAAATCGATATAATTACTATATATTTTGTATGTCATTTATATACAATTTTACCATTTAAAAGCAGGTTGAGTCTTGCAGTGCTAGGCACCCCAAGTGCAGGCTCTGAGGTGCGTAACTTTTTTGCCTTTCCAGAAAAAAAGTTAAGGACCGTCTCTGAAAACTGCTTTGAAAGGGTGGGTGTGGAAGATGGTGTAACTCTGATATGAAGGGAGTAACTCAACAAGTATGTATTTCTAAAATAACTTTTGAACAGGACTTTCACAGAGCAACTGAACAAGGAAAAGGCTGCCTTTCAAATGTGTAAAGTATTAAATGAAAATTGCACATTAGCAAAACGTTTTGAGTGTGTAAGGAGGACTCTGAAGTTGTGTAGGATTGTTCTGCATCTAGACCAAAAATTGATGCGCTTGATGTTGTCCCATCTTTCCACCAAACTGGAGCTTACCTGGTTTTGGAAGGTGCAGGCACCCACGGAAGAATTTATTCCATTTGACCCCCTGCTGCTGCTCAGAACTCTACTGGGCTTACCAAAATAGTTCCTGCAAACCACTCCACTTAAAGAAACTTTCCCCAAGAAAAACTTCCTTTAAAAGTCTACAGGAGTGACACCAAGTAATTGCAGGTCCCTTACACAGATGCTAACATGGGCTTGTTCCCTGTGTTCCACTGCTGGCACAAAAACTGCTTTCTGAAGGCTACTTAAGTCCTGGGGTTCCTCCTCAACTGCTTATTGCTGCTCCTTAAGTCTCACGTAAGTGAACCCTTAAAAGTTTGCTGATTCAGATGGGGGAAAAACACGGAGAAACCTCACAATGGTTTCATTTGCAGTGCACACACAGAGAATAATACAGCCAGAATGTCACTGGTAACACCTTTTTAATAGGTCAAAGTAACTGTACAGTTCATTATATTCTTCCTGAGAATAATTTATATCCCTCAACAGCAAAAAGGGAGTGTGGTTTTTATTTTAACAGAACAGATGGCATAACTGGAAAACCAAGGAAAATCTAATTACACTGCTCTACTGTAACTCCTCCCAGGCAAGATAGACAGAAGGATGGGTTAGTTAACTACAGTGGGTTTAAAATATTCAACATGGCTTTAATCTGTCTTTATAAATTATATAAAAATGGAGGACATGAATGGTTACAGAACTCCTCTAAATGCAGCTCTGAATTGCTCTGGTACAAAGCAGCATTTTTGCTTCCAAGGAAAACAACATTGCTACAAAAGAACTGGCACGTTATTCTGGTGAAAAAGACGAGAGAATTTTCAGTTGTGTCCTACAGCTAGTTCCAAACAAATGCTTCACACAGTCACATAAAAGTAAAAGGCAGGAAGATGAAGAGGGCTTTAGTTTGTCTTGAAATGACTGAAGTCTTGAAAATATAGCTTTTTATTCTTTCTCTGTAAATTGTGATTAGCATATTGCGACATAAGTGTTCTAATAAAAAAATTCCAGTCTGGATAGTTCATATACTGTGGGCAAGAATTCTCAGCCCTGAGGTTTCCCCGAATTCTTCACTTCACAATATCTTTCTCCGATGCGCTGCTCGGACAGTTGTGGCTCTGGGACCGTAACCCTGGGGCAGCTCTAGGCTAAGCGGGGCCCATGCGATGGTATAAAACCGAGTTGCGCTCCGTAGCCGCGATTTCCCGAGGACTGCTGTCCAAACTTCATCTTGTGATAATGCCACTTCTTGAATCCCAGACCAGCTTGGCTTTATGATAAAAACTTGGTTAAACTTTTGTAATGAGAGAGAACCAACAGCGGTCAGTCAGGTCTGCTGAAGCAAGAGGCGCTGGAAAGCCAGGACTACACTGGGTTAATCCTCACTGCTGGTGCAAGGTGAAATAACATCCTTTTGCAAGCAGAATTCTTAGACTGATGAACCTCTTCCCTCGGTACTTAGTGCGGTCTGGACTGACTGATCATTTTCAGTCTGGCTTGATCGATAACATCCAGCAAGTTCTTGGCGTCCACAGCCAGAGCGTGAGCAGCCGTGAGCATCTGCTTTTTGTACTCCTGCTGCAGGCTGGTCATGACGTACTGCTGGGCCAGTTTCATCTTGTTAATGAGCTCGGCCAAGTCCGAGTTCAGCAGCTTCTGTGCCATCTCAATCTGGAACAAGAAGATTCAGTCAACCCTGCAAAGTTGTTTAGCAGCACTTCACTCGCAGCGGAGATGCAGAGCGACAGCACCACCCGCCCTGCCCAGCCCCTGCCCGAGCTTCCTGGTTGAAGCTGGGGCCGTTTCTGTCGGCACCACGTGGAGCAGATGGAATTTTGGCTCCTGCTGCTCTACTCGGTGTGGAGATCGAGAGCAGCCGCAGCCACCCGCTGGCAAATGGCACCAAGAGCCAAATCACTAATAGTTGATTTTAACCCTTAACACCTTGTTACAGGTTTCCAGGCCCCTGTCGTCATCACTCTCTTTATTACTGTTGAAGTAGCTTTAAAGCGTAACAGTAGCTCTAAAAAATAAGACAGGTCAAGAAGCCAGATACATGTTACTAAGCCACATGGCTCAGGCAGGATGATTCTCTAAGCTGGCACCTGAAGACTCATTCTCCAGCTTTCTCATTATCGCACTCCTTCCAGTTTCGGAGGAAAGCGGTTTTACTCCTGACTCACGAACTTACATGGAAGATCTCAATCACTTCTCGTCCAGAACTACGTCACTACAGGATATCTTCTAATCAAAACCTTCCAGCTGCACCAAGCTATTCTCGACTACCCGTTTAATGACCCTGTGTGCAAGCTGTAGTTTAGTGGATTGTACTTGCACTAAGAATTAACTCCCAGATGATCTCCCGGCATTAGAATGCTGGTTTTGTGTGAGCACCGCTAACCGGTTTTATGTCAACCTCCCACGGGTGCGTGCTGTGCGCTCTTCCATCACACCCAGTTTCACTGTCTTCACTGAAGTCCATACAAGCCTATGTCCATGCAGCAATTTGAATAAAATTTATTTCATGTAGAATTATAACCCGAGAGTCCAGACTGCTTAGTGAACCAAAATATCTGGATATGCCAAGGAGAGAGAGCCAACGCATGCCCAGGCAGCAGTCGTGGCCGAGGCCGACTTGAAACGTAATGCCTGAGCATGAGGTGAGTGGAGCTCTACGTACCTCTCTGTGGGTGCTTGCAGGAAGCACGGGGAGGGTCTCATCTACTGTTGCCAGTAAGGTTCTTAGTGCCAAACCCACCTCCTAAGAAAAAAAAAAAATTAAGGAAATAAACGCTTGGAATGAATGGATGGGAGAATTGTAGGAGTGCAGGAAGCGACACGTACACTTAATGCCTCATCTGGTAAGAAGGGAGTTAGAACACAGCTGAGAGATTTTAAAACCCCACCTGCAATTCTGTGTTTCACCATGAAAACAAAATGCCAAAGGGTTAATAAAACTAAAGTTTTTCTTAAAAAAGTGAAATGCAGAGAAGATAGTGCACACCTCACTGCCCCTGGATAAGCACAGGCAAGCTGGGGGAAAAAAGCACCCCTGCCTGCAATACTGTTAACAGAATCCAAAGCTCCAGCCCTCCGACCGCAAGTTACCTGCAAACACAAAAAGCTTTTCTATTTTCAACTCTCCAGAAAGTTTCTCCTGCGCCACTTGAAGAGCTCATTCAGAGAATTAAACCAGGGATTTTAGGAACTGCCTCCGTACCTTTACCATGGGCACATACTCCTCCGGCGGAGCTGGCTGTATTTTACTGGACATTTCTATGACCGCTTTCACCAGCCCCGTTACATTCTCGTAGACTTTGTCGTTGGAGCGGTCCAGGTTGGCTGTAGGAGGAGGGCTGATTTCCTGCGGCTGGATCTGGAAGCAGAGAGGGGTTGTTTAACCTCCTGTCCCCAGCAGATGGGGCTCAGCAACTTCCCAACCTCTGCCGAGCGCCGGGTTTCGGTCTCAGATTTGCAACAGCCCCCCCGCCCCCCCCCCCCCATCCCCCGTCCTGGCTGAGCATGCCCGCTCCCTTGTCTGAAGGAGGTTTCCTTTAGTTCTTCTGACCAAACCTGATCTGTGAACTGGCACCGGGGAATTTTTACCAGGATTTCCCTGAAGAGCTTCCAGTGCAACTCCCACAACAGAGACGAAAATAATTTGAGGAATGAGGAGTACAGGGTACTTGACACGTCTAAGTGCTTCACTACCGATGGACAAGTTCCACTGCTAAGGGAACACGTATTGGGCCCCTCGTTCCAGAAAGTTGTTTTGTGGTCCAAAACAATATCAGAGTACATAGTTAACATGCTGATATAGTAAAGAGAGAATACTGCAGTACATATTACTGTTTTGTTAGGGAAAATTCACACCAGATGAACAAATACGGTGTCACCAGTACAGGTGGGAAGCACCAAATGTTTTCATGTAGTTTGTTTCCAATAGATCAGAAAAAAAACCCCAAACAACAAAACAATAGGTTAAAAATCCTGTAGTCTTTACTCAAGCAAAACTTTCATTGAGTCAGTTCTGTCTAGAGTTAAATCCACGACAGACCAAAATAATCCTGGTTCAGAAAAGAAACAAACTTCAAAAACTTCCTTGGGAAGGTCCTCGGTGTCTCTGCTCGTGAACTGTAAAACTACAAGTACCGCAGCTCCCTGCAGCGCTTCACTGCTATGGGATGTCTGAGCAACCACTCAGGGGGAGCAGAAGGTTAAAAAATTGCTTATTTCCTACTGATCACACAGCAGCCGTCCACCTCGTTGATGTGAGATGGCTCACGGCATTTCAGCCCACCACACTGGGTTACTACTGGTTCTTACAACTGGTCCTGGCTACAGAGATGTTTCACTGAAGCACCTGAGATACTACCTTGATGAAACTATAAAATACTTAAGATGAAACTCTCTGAGGAAGGAGTGCAGGATTTAGTGCATGGTGATTCCATTTTGTTGCATTTCATTCACTAAGTGGGTGCTGACAACTGTTAGAGATTCAATCTAGTATATTCATCAGAAAATACCTCAGGAAGAACACTGTAATTGCCTCAATCACCAGTGAAAGGCTGTGATTCTAATTGGCTTCAGCAATCAAGAAGTTAAATAGTCATCTGGCAAAGTCACATGCAAAGACATTTTGGAATAGGGCACGTACACACACGCTCACGCACTGCTTACCCTCCATGGCTATGGTTGAGCAGAATGTGGGGGAAGGTTAAAGAAATTTACCAAAAGAAGGGAAAAAAGAAAAACAATATTAATAAAACTCAGCAGGAAAAAAAAAAAAAAAACAAACCAAACCCAAAACATGTGTAGCAATAAGAGACCAGTTAAAAAGCCTGCAACAAAAATGCATCCTCAATAGTATCGGCAGTCATTCATGTTAGCTCTTGGTCCATTTGTTACGGAAGCACCGTGTGCTGATGACCTGCTGTGCACCCGCGGAGGAAGTGGAAGTATTTGCCATGCACCCATGCTTATTTTTTACTAAACACATGGGGAAGAGATCATGCAAAGCTTGACAGGAGCAAGCCAGTCTGGCGAGCAGCAAAGTGGTAAATGGAGTAGAGGGCCTCTGCAGCGGTGGGAAACAACAAGTCCTGGGCACCCCGGTCCCTTTACACAATCAATAGATTTAAGAAAATGTTGTATTCATCTTTCTGAAACTTTTATTCTTTAGAAAAGTCACGGTAGAAAATACATGGTCATCTAATCGTGCAGCTCCTGTTCACGATGTCAAGAACTACCAAGAACCCATTCTCGAGGGATTCCACCCAACCCATGTAATTCCTGCAGTCAAGCCCTAATGTTTCAACAGCACGGACATCTGCGTTACTGAATACCTGATTATCACTTATACCCAACATCAACACTACCGCTCCACAGACTATGAAGTCACAAATTTGTGTGGACTGGCTGACTTTGTCCTGGCAAGTAAAAACCATGTATTTCCTGGTGCGTGCCCTAGAGGCTCCCGACGGCATGCAGTTCAAAGCCTCTTAATTTGTACTCTTAATTAACTCTGCAGAAAAGAGAGGCTGAACTGCAAATCTGAAATGGATGTACAGAAAAGGGAGTCTGAAATGATCCCTAGAAGCATCTTCAGTTTAGGACTGCAGACACTAGCAAAGCTATCAAAAAATAATGGGCTGTTTTCTTGAAGGGGCATAAACCAATCCAATTTCAAGAAACTCTTGACAGAAAAAAACAAAATCAGCCCTTCTTTTTTACTGAAGAATCTATTTAGTACATGAATCTTGTTCTCGTGTTATTACTGATGACTGCTCAGGTTTGTTTGTTGTCAAAAGGATGTAGTTCAGAAAACATTTTTCATGTTCCAGTATCAGCATTTAGAAAGGAAATTTTAGGGAAGCCAAGTTTAGTAACACATCTGTTGCTGCTTTTTGACATTTTTGGAGGCTTGGCAGCTTGACAAGCACTGGCATCAATTTATAATAAATAATCCTACTCCAATTTGCCACTGCTGTCTATTTATGCCGATTCTTAAATATTCTGATAATCTCAGAACAAGAGACCAAGAGTGAGACAGGCAGGCAGTGGCTGAGATCGATTTGTGCTAAACATACGACTCTGATGTCAAGTTTTGAATTCTGTGGTTGGATGAACTGTTTTTTTGGGGTTTTCTTCCCGTATTTTCTTAAATCACCTAAAATAAGTGTCGCTTATCGCAATAGCTGTGTCTACCACAACATGGATTCCTGTTCTTTACTACAGGTTTGGCAGGTCTTAGATTAGCCAGAGAGGTTCTTCTGCGAGCAGCTGTCCTAGCAGTAGCTGTTGTACTGCAGCAGGCATTGCCCAGTGTATTTGCAGAAACCTGTGCTCTAATGCAGACCCCGTCTTTCTCCTCTCTGGAAGCAGCTGGAGCACAAAGACATCACCTCCCTGGGTGCTACTGATGGCAGCAACTGACAGCACGGGAGCAGCCGCAGGAGTGATCCTGCTTTAACACTCTGGTCGTTAATACTGCTGTCAGACCAACAGTCTTTGTGGAAGCCTATTCCTCTAGCTGCAAAGGTTGTGAAATAATAAACCAGCAATGTGTATAGATCAGCTACATTTCTGTTACAGTATGACTGACAGAATTCCCAACCACTAGTATATCTAGCTGCTGGAAACTGCTAGCATCAGAAATAGCTCCACTTGCTCCCCTCAGGAGGCCCTGAGGTCACTCAGGTTTCTCTTTCCTGGAGATTAGAAAGGTAACAGTTCCAAAGGCAGGCAACAACATCTAGAGGGACGATTTCAGAAGTGACCAACATACTAAAGAGCAGTTCCAGTGACACCAACTGCAGCATGGGACAAGTTGCTGTGTTTTACGGCACCCTGCAGCATCTCTCTGCTAGAAAACTGTGAAGTTTCATTTTTGGCTTTATTGACTGTTTTCTGGAGATGAAATAATACATGAGAAAGTATCTCAATCACAGGTCAGACAGCCCACTTCCCCTCTTCCCTTGTTCTCCAGAGCTAGTAGGGTTTTAGGAGCCTTGGTGCTGCAGCAAGAGCTTTTTGGAGCACCGCAGTTCAGACACGTCTCAATTCTCTGTGGCCAAGGGCAGGAGACTTTGGTACTACCTGAGAACTGTGAACCCTGGGCGTGCTCCTTCCTGCTTAACAAAGCTGCTGAGCAGGGAGGCTGAGTCCATACAGGAGATCTCACATGCTCCTCAAACTAGGAATAAGTTTCTAGGTGAAGAATATACTGAATCACAGTGATGGGAGGGTATGAGCCTAGCAGTTAACTCCCCACTTCCCTGGAGTGCTGCGAGTGCGTGTCTGCCCCAAGACAACATTTACTTGGGAAGTTTTGTTGCTTTTCGTTTTCCATGGTCCCCGCTTTGGGAACAGCAAACTATCTCAGAGTGTTTAATTTTCTGAAGCATATTTCATTTGACACTGAGCAATGTACCTTCACGCCTTCGTTGTAGCTGTCCACAGGGCTGTTCAGGCTTGCAAGGCTGCCCAGATGGCTGGGGGCTCCAGGGCGAGGAGGCTTCTTTGGCGGAGCTGTGTGATCTGGTTAACAAAACAATTTGCATTTCAGAGGACCAACATATCAGATGTACCTGCATAATTTTGGTCTGTCAACACTACAAAGGCTACACGTGCTTTACTGTGCTAGCAGAGGAGATATACATCTTTCTGTGCCTTACAGTCAATCCATTCTTTGTAGGAACTACACTTTAATCTGTATTTCTACTAAAGAAATGCAGACAGAAAAGGTTGTGAAATTCATCAAGTTTTTCTGCAATTATGAGAACGTGTCTGTTTTAGTAAAATACTTCAAAAACTCCTTTGTGGGGCAACTGCTACTCATCTCAGTGTATCTACCCCAGACCTGAGAGGCACTTGTCCCTTAGTACCACAGCTGAGCGCCACACATGCTGCTTATGTCTGGGAAAATCCAACTTCTTCATGCCAGAAATCCTCAGTATGATTCACTTTGAGATTGAGAAACCTAAATTTAGGTGTCTACTTTTGGTCTACAAGTCTGAACTCCACACACGATACAGTCCTACAGTGACTCAGCTTCCTCTAGACACTTCCTGCATGTTGATGAAACACTTTCTTGGCTTTGCTGACTACTCTGGAGACTGCACGGGGAATTTAAACACACAGTGCCCCGAAACTTCTATGTGTAGTTATCTGGAATTGAATCCATCCCTTGTATGAAAATACTGGCATAAATTTTTGTTCACTACTGCTGCCAGCAGACCTGTAATGAAGGATTCAAGATGACAGTAGATGAATTTACTTCTTACCTGGTTTACCCACAGGCTGATATATGTGCTGGTTACCAGCCTATAAAATAAAATATACATTTAAACTAGTTATTACAGTGCTCAAAACTTTCATCAGCACAATCTCAAACACTGAGAGTAGTCAGTTCTAAGAACATTTCCCAACAGTTAAAATACATCCCTATTCAAAATCATTAGCTAAGCTCCTAAGTACAGGTATATTATTTACAGAGTAAGAATGAATTTTCATTTATTTTGTGTTGCTCACAACAGCCCTGGCCTCTACAATGCAGTTTATCCTTCATTATTAATCAAATGTGGTGGCATAGTCACACTTGGTTTTAGTCTGTATTCTAAGATCAAACTGCAGAAGTCACGGTGATGAAGAGATGGCCGTGCAACAATTGGAAGACTGAGGTATTTCTGCACTGCTGGTTTCCATAAGGCTAACAGATTTCTAAGCTGGTTTACTTGTTGGTTTTGTTGCAAAGCATTTAGCCAAGCTCAATTTGCTTACTCGTCTAGAAGTATTTAACAATGGAGAGAAGTGCCTTTCCTTGGTAATTATATTTATACAACCTTCGCGCCAACCTTAGTCGCCGAGGCGAGCAGCTGCAGTGCGACGGGCCGCGGCGCACAGGGGGGTTTCCCGAACCGGGGGGAGCGGGGGGGGGGCCCGGCCGGTCCCGCCGCGGCGGCTGAGGGAGGCGGCGGGGCCGGGAGCAATGGCGGGCAGGCCCCGTCGCGGACCAAGGCAGCCGCTAGGGGGCACCAGCGGGCAGGCCGGGCGCACAGGGCTGGGCGCGATGGCGGCCCGCGGGCACGAGGCCCGGTCCTCTCTAGCTCCGCACCCACCGTGACGGACCCACCTTCGCAGACCGAGCTCCGGCGGGAACACGCTGCCAGCCCGGTGCCAGGCTGCAGGGTGGGTCCTGCCCTCACGGCCGCCCCGGCCGGCAGCAGGGAGCACACCCGCGGGAGGTGCCCAGGGAGAGGAGCTCCTCCGCGTCGGGGCAGAGCTCCGGGAGGGCGTGAGGGGGCTGAGGGGTGTCAGGGAGTGCGAGGGGGAGACAGACTGCTGGAGCCGCACCCTGCCTCCCCTGGGACAGGCCTGCCAGGCCCGCAGGACACATACACAGAGGGTTCCCCATCCTCTCCCCACCTGGCAGAATGCAGTCACTTAAGGGATAGAAGACAATGGCGACAAGTTCCTGCCTGGCACAGCAGGTGTGCCTGCTCCATGACTGCCCCACCTTCCCAGGTGCCCTCATGATAGGTACGAGGCTCTGCAAGTGGAACCTAACAACTACCAGGACAATGGTTCCTCTAGGTTGGAGGTGTTGCCAAGGTTAAGTTGGCCTACTCCCTGTGTCAAAATGGCTTCCATCAAGAGACAGGTCATTGTCATAGCAGACTCTCTTCTGAGGGGAACAGAAGTCCCAATATGTTGACAGGACCCACTTCTTAGGAAGTCTGCTGCTTCCGTGGGGACTGGGTTAAAGATGTGACAAGAAAACACCCTGCTTTGGTGCAGCCCTTTGATTATTATCCGTTACTGTTTTCTCATGTAGGCAGTGATGAAGTTGCAATAAGAAGTCCAAGGGCAGTCAGGAGAGACTTCAGGGCCTCGGGATGACTGGTTAAGGGCCCGGGAGCACAAGCAGTGTTCTCTGTCCTTCCAGTTGCAGGGAACAATGAGGGGAGAAACAGGAAGACCCAGCAGATCAATACCTGGCACCGTGACTGGTGTCACCAGCAGAATTTTGTTTTTTTTTAATTGTGGGTCAGTCTACACACCACCAGGCCTGCTGGCAATGGATGGGGTACACCTGTCTCAAAGGGGGAAAAGGATCTTTGTGCAGGAGGTAGCAGGGCTCACCAAAAGAGCTTTAAATTAGATCTGAAGGGGGAAAGGGATAAAACCAGGCTCACTAGAGATAAGCCTGGGGGTGGCACGCCAACGTTTGAGGGACAGTGTGCTAGTGAGGTCCTTCACTCTGCTCCACAATGTGCTGAGTACACTGGAGCACATTTGAAATGCCTTTAAACAAATTTGCGTAGCATGAGGAATAAACACAAGGAGCTGGAAGCTTTGGCCCAGTCCCAGAGCTACGACGTTGGCACGAGCGAAACCTGGTGGGATGAGTCCTGTGAGTGGTGTGCGGTGATGGATGGTTGCAGGCTCTTCAGCAGGGCCAGGCAGGGCAGGCCAGGGGGAAGGTGCCGCTGTACGTAAGGGAGGGGTTGGACTGTACGGTGCTTACAGCTGGTGATGACACAGATGAGAGACTGGGTAAGGGGAAAGGGGAAAGCAAAAAAAGTGGATGTTGTTGTGGGAATCTACTCAGGCAGATGTGAGACCTCCCAGCCAGCCGGGACGGTGACACCAGTAAATTATTCTACAAGGAATTAAGGGATATCGCTAGATCAGCTGCCCTGGTCCTTATGGGTGATTTTAACTTCCCAGATGTTAACTGGGAGTTGTCATACAGGGGACACTAACAGGTCCAGGAAATTTCTGAAGCACGCTGAAGGTGATAACTTCTTGGTGCAGGTGTTTATTGAAAAGCACTTCAGAGACAACACAGTCATTGGCCACAGCCAGCATGGGTTCACAAGGGGAAAGTCCTGCTTAGGCAGCTTAATTTCCTTTTATGACAAGATCACCCATCTAGTTGACCAAGGAAAGCCAGGAGCTGTGGTGGTTTTCTATTTTAGAAAAGCTTTTGATACTGTCTCTCACAGTATCTTGGACAAAGTGTCCAGCACACAATTAGACAAGTCCATAATAGAATGGGTGAGCAATTGGCTGATGGGTTGGGCTCAAAGAGTTTTAGTAAAACGGGGTTACGTCAGGCTGGTGGCCAGTCACCAGTGGGGTTCCCCTGGGCTCAGTTTTAGGGCCAGTGCTCTTCAATGTTTTTATAAATGATCTGGACACAGCAATCAAATGTACAGTAAGTAAGTTTGCTGATAATACTAAACTAGGAGGAGCTGTGGACTCCCTCAGGGGCATAGAAGCCTTACAGAGAGATCTGGATAGACTAGAGCGCTGGGCAATCCCCAACTGTATGAAACAAGACCAAGTGCCAGATTCTCTACCTGTGATGGGGTAATCCTGGTCACACATACAAATAGGGGACAAGAGGCTGGAGAGCAACCCCACGGGAAGAAATCTGAGGGTTTGGATTGATGGCAAGTTGAGTATGAGTCAAGAGTGTGCCCTGGCAGCCAAAAGGGCTGACCGTGTCCTGGAGTGCATCGAGCATAGCACAGCTAGCCAGTCAAGGGAGGTGATTGTCCCACTCTACATCACGCTGGTGCAGCCACATCTCGAGTACTTGTGCAGTTTTGGGTGCCTCGATATAAGAGGCAATATAATATCAAACTATTAGTGTGTGTCCAGAGGGCGACCAAAATGGTGAAAGGCCTTGAGGGCAAGACTAGGAGGAGCGGCTGAGGTCACTTGGCTTGTTCAGCTTGGAGAAGAGAAGGCTGAGGGGTGACATCGCAGTCTACAACTTCCGCAAGGGGGGCAGTGGAAGGGGAGGTGCTGATCTCCTCTCTCTGGTGACCAGCGATAGGACACAAGGAAATGGAATGAACCTGCATCAGGGGAAGTACTTATGGGACACTAGGAAAAGGTTCTTCACTGAGGAGGTGGTTGGTCTCTGGAACAGGCTCCCCAGGGACGTGGTCACGGCACCGAGCCTGTCAGAGTTCAGGGAGAGTCTGGACTGTGCTCTTAGTCATATTATTTGGTTTTAGGTAGTCCTGCAAGGAGCAGGGAGTTGGACTCAACAATCCTTATGGGTCCCTTCCAACTTCAGATATTCTACGATTCTATGAAAGATGAAAATCTGTTTGGTCAAAACCAAATTAATACTTTACACAAAACTTGCAGCTGTCGTGTCATGAAAAAACATTACAATCCCAACAGTCACATTTGATGCAAGCATATCTGTATAAAGGAATTTCCATTGCAAAGTAAACCACTGAAGGAATTAGAATTGGTCTAGTACCAAAGCATCTCAAAAAGGCACTTACTTATAAAATAAAGACCATTTTCTGCAAAGTCAAAATACTTCATGTCAGACCTAAGGAATTAGCTTTTTCAACACTTTGAAGATGACATTCGGACTGCTTATTTCACTTTTAATGGTACAAAACTACAGTATTTGCTTCAATTCGCCTTCAGCTCTGGATAACGCTATCATAAATCACCATCTAATAATGTTAATTCATTAACTTCTTTTTCTGACCTTTTAAAGTAACTGTTTTTGAACATCTCACATCCTCTGTTTTCAGAAGCACAGCCAGGTAACAGGGACAACAGCAGTATACTTACTATTCCTTAGTTTCTAACTCCACCACCACCTCATTTCAGAGCTAGATGACTGTGAGGATACCAAGCAACTTTCCCAACACCGCGCAGAAAGTCTGCAGGAGATCATCCAAACTGAACTGAGAAGCTCCTACCTTAACAACTGACTCATCTTTCCATCAACAAACTGGAGGGATACTCATGACTATAGTTCAGCATTTATTCAAAGCTTCAGCCTAGCATTCTTAGAAATTCATGTTGCAGTTGTAAAATTACAGGCAGATCTGACAATGGCCCCTACAGCTAAGGTTGCCTAGCACTTCATGAGGCCTGCTTTCAGCCGCTCAAAACTTTGCCAGATTTTAACTGCATGAACTGAAAATTGTGACACTAACTCTCTACTTCAATCTAATTTTTATCAGTTCACTATGGAAAACTGTGGAAGAAGCACAACTTGCAGAAAGTAAGGGCGCATAAAAATGCGTTGCATAGGGAGAAATGTGAAGTTCTTATAAGTTTCATAGATGGTATTCTATCAACTTAATGCTTTAGAGCAGAAATGTGATGGCTAGAAATAAACGAGTATGTCCACCCTGCCTACTCCAAGTCTGTAACTACAGACTTGGAAAAAAAAACAAAGCCAAAACCAAATCAAACTTCACTTTCAGGAACTAAGAGTAGAAATCAAAGTTCCAAAGCCCTGAAACTCTTCTGCTGTCACCACATACCTCTGAAACCCACTGGCTGATCACCCCACACGCTATCCTATGGCTGCCCTCCATACCTAGAAAAACCATCTGGTTTCTGCCAGCACCATCAGTCACGTCATTAACTCTGAGTTGTGTTGTTAAACCTAAATATTTAAAATCTGATAACCCTGGGGGAGAGAAAGGGGGGAAGTGAGGAGGGAAACTAAAATTCCACTAAAACAATCCTTGCATTTTTACTTCCAGAAAATTTCATATTAGACATATATGTCAAAAGAATGTGCACAAAGTTATACAGCCACAGGCTCACCAGTCAGGAACTACGAAATGCAGGTGATAACTGTTCATTTGTACCATCCTATCCAAGAACAGGGTCTCGTATTACTTCTCCTCCCTCCCAGTGCCACTAAACTGTGCAGATGCTGCTGTTCTGAGCAGGAATCAGAGCTGCTGTGCTTTCTGCTCTACACCCTTCCACGTGCCACAACTAATCAAACAAAAGGTCACTTTGTGGAGAAGACGTAAGTGACCTCAGGGAACTGGATTCTCTCCTCACTGTTGTCACAGAAATCCCTGTGCAACGCTGGGCAATTATTTAATCCTAGTTCTCCTAGAAATGACCACTTCCTATTTCTCATCTTCTCAGTGAGAAATTGAGATTGACTCACAGAAGCATTAGACATTTCCTACTGCAAATGAAGTCAGTCAGTTATGTTCTGAATATATTAAGAACTATAAAAATGCAAAATCAAATCCTGGAATTAGAAATGTAGTTATCACGAATTAGAGTCTCTTTTAAAACTCATTTAGTCAATGATCACTAAGTGTTTTCTTCATGCTCTTTGAAATGTGGTGTGAAATTGTGGTACCTCGTCTGGGAAGACAGGACTTCCCCTACAAGCAATCTGGGATCTGGGTGTTGTATTTTTAATTCCAATCCCAGGCAGTCATGCTGAAATCAAGCAGTAGTCAGAGAAACTAGCTGGCTGCAAGAAGCTGTACTTTAAACCCACTGCCACCGATAGCCATCTGAATCAAACCTCTGACATGACTTCAAAATCTCCCAGTTATCTCAAAGCATCTTCAGGAGTAGCACAAAATGCAGCAATGCTTTACTTGCTTCTATATAAAGATGCAACAGTAGCAAAGATGTAAGAATAACTAATAGTCTTCTCCAATTTAATGGAAAAAAATTTAGCAGCTTCCAGACATGAATGTCTCTAGAGACCATGCTGCAGTGAGTCATTAATACACCAATTCACAATTGTACTTTGGCTGCAAATGCAGGAAGAGTCCCTAAATTCTTAGGTAGAGAATACTGAAGCCAAACTAGGAGTTTACAATCACATCCCAAATAAATGAGGAAAGAGAATTTAAAATATTAACTTTAAACACTTTAAAGATGATCCCCGGGGACAAACAGCAGATGAAGCATCAGGTTTCTATCATTAACAGTCCCTAGCCTAACACCCCCTTGGATCAGTATGACTCAGAGATTGCAATGGCAATTAAACAATTGGAGAGACATTTTTACTTAAACAGACAGGAGTTAAGCCTCTAAGAAAGAATACCACAGCTGCAGCTGTTGTCTGGCAATAAATGAATGGCTGTGGGGTTTATTCCATTTGTTTCATAGTGGATCATTTACCCCAAACAGATTTCTGGGTAATACAGCAGTAACATTTACATTCCTTGTAAGAAAACCCTTCAGATATTTAAACAACTGCAGCAGTTATTTTAATCCTGCTTCCTGTTGACAGAACTTTCAGAAAACTATCCACATTTTTAAATAAAAGGCCCAATTATACAGCACATGAACATTTAAAACTTATTGCAACATATTTGTGGAAACATTTTAGTATTTGTTTCAACAGCAGCTTCAAGGGAAAAAAATAAAAACAAACCCCAAATCCCCCAAACTGCTGCATGAACAAGTTTGCCACGGCTGCTGTTCCCACGGAAGCAGAGCCTCCTGGAAAGTTGTAGAACCACATAATCATAGTGGAAACATTTAGCAAAAACTTTAAATCATCTCCCATAATCAAGACAGCGTACAGCGTGTTTTACCAGGAAACGGGAGAAAGAGTTGGGAGATGAAAAGATCTCACACATACTTACTGGGCCCTGGAGACCTCCATCCTCTCGGTCAATGCTGCTTCTGGAGAGCCGCACATCAGGTTTCTAAAACAAAAATTAAAAATTTCATTCGGCGATCTGCTTACCAATTCACGCGACCCAGGCTTAAAATACTTCTAAAGACGGGAAAATATTGTTAAAAATTTCCACTGACAAATACAGATGTCATTTCATTCTATATACCCCTGCTGCTGCGACTACGCGCTTCTGCAACTGGAGCTACTGAAACTCCTGGCAGCCTTCTTGACTGCTTCTCAACCACCCATTCTCAGCACATGTGTAAAAATGCTTATTATAAATATTGATAGTACCATTTCCCTAATACAACATTGGAAAACCTGCATTTTAGTTTTCTCAAAGGCAGCAAAAGCTGGGTTTGTTTTTTAAAATTGTTTGCTTCCCAACAGCAAAATCTCAGCCACGGGATGCGAAATGCTGCTCAGTAATTCTTGCTTCCTGCCCGACGACGGCTTATATGTACTTGGCTCCCTCGCCAGGCCTGCAAATGGGGCCAATTACTGGAGCTCTTTAAACACTGCATTTGGATACAGAAAGCTAATAAAGACATCCAGATGCACTATTCTCCTGATACAAGCAACAAATGAATTTCTATTTTATATGTTATAAGCGACATCTAAGAACCAGGGGCTCCGTTGCTTTAAAAAGTAAAAATAAGACCACACCAATTTTTTTCACACAGAAACCAGTCATTTTTCTCATCTCCCCAGCAAATCCGGGTACATTATTCTTTGAGGACATTAATTACATGGAAAGACAAAGAGTGGATGTGAAGCAAAGGTTAACACTGATCCAAAGATACAAGTTCAGCAAAATGAGAGTGCATTTCTAGTGCACTAAGTCTGGCACATAAAAACAAAGAGAATTTATCTGACTGTTCAATTCACTCTCCTACGAGATGAGGAGTTAATGAAAATGGATAAAATGCATATCTACATCAGTGTAAATACAACTTCCTTCACATGTCTGTATGTATATATACATAAAACGGACACAACACAGCATGATAATGAAAATTTTTTATTTCGAGAAATGTAGGCTGTGAATACTGACTGCAACTAACCACACGTTCTTTCAGGGTCAGTTTCGGGGGACAAATATATCCATTTCTTGTTTAAAGCTGTTCCAGATCCTTTTTTTCTTTCTTTCTAAAAGCACTAAAGAATAATTCAAACTCACAAATCCTGCTAACTGACCTTAAAAAGCCAGCAGGATAGATGGAACTTGCAAAGATACACTATTATTGATCTTTTATCATTAAAAATATTCCAGTTGTGCTGGTAGTGTGTCAGAAGGGCTTATACTTTGGATTTTCATTCAGTCTGCTGCAGACTGAGGCACAGCCTGAGACAGTCGCTGCCTGAAAGAACTTGCAGATTAAAAATAGACAAATCATACTAGGCAGGGAAATATTTAACCCCATCTTAAACACGAAGAACAGAAGCAGACACAAGCAAGCAATTTCCCCATGCTTCTCTAGGAATTTGTGACAAATCTTATGATGAAACCTACCATTGATGAGTCTCCAGTTTATTTCCTTTATTATGATGAAGGATTTTTTCCAATTAGAGTCTCACTTGATATGGGTATCTTAGATACATTAGATACTTAAGGTCATCATTCTCATATTTTTTAAACTAAAGCAAGTAACTATCCTTGTTTATCTAGGCATATGACTAAATACATTTCTATTACGCTGATCCTCACAATTTGCCTTTGTTTCATGTTTGTTTCTAGCCAGGGAAGTGCCCAAAGTCTTTGGATGTAGTCAAAGACTTTTATCACAGGGATCTTTAATGCTCTTTGCACTTTTTAACAATTTATTATTCCAGAAATGCACCGTAAACCAGACTCTAAAGATAATGAAATATTGAGCACTTTAAAAGATTCAGAAGCACAAAAATATACAGTAACCTAACCAACAGTTTTTTTTCTAGTAGTATAAGAAGAAAGTTAAATTAACAGACATAATAATATCTCCTCCCCTCCTTGTCTTACTCACAAGGTTCTCCCTTTCAGCATCTAAACTCTCCAAGTGCCCAATTCTACAACCTCATGTCACAGCAACAATTCAATTACCCAAGTCACCACCAGCAGCAAACGTGCAGCATGAGTGGCCTTCAGGACATCATGTACATGAACAGTATAAAACCACCTAGCTTCAGTCTAAATTACATTATTAACTTGACAAACATTTGCTTCACGCATTGCCAATAAAAATATCAAGTCCTGTTGGCTATTTCCATGCAAGCAAAGCCATGGAAGACAGTGGTGTTACCCAGGCATCTCCAAGAACCTGATCTGAAAACGAAGATATCAAGTGCCAACGGGTACCACCAAACCAGAGGGTGAAACCAGAGGGTCCAGGAGCAGTCTGTACAGCTACACAACCCAGCTGCATCTCAGCAATCTGCATAATTACTTCTTAGAAATAAGGAATGAAAATCTTTAGTAGTACATGAACGCAAGCCCTTTCAACTCCAAACATTTTCCTCCTTCTGCCCCATCAAAACTTGGATGGTTGGGAACACAAGGAACAACAGAGAAATACTCAACACGCTTTTGTGTCCAATGACTAAGAAGCCCAATTATATTTCTAGTGACTTGACTGCGTTCCAATAAATTCTAACAACTCCCATTTTAGTAAATGATATTGTGATTTATTCATCATTTGTGTAGCTGTGGAAATTTAAAAAACCAAACTATTTTACAGTAAAGGTGATATTTAAGATCAAACTCCTACTGTGTTTTAAGATATTATTTAGCATCAATTCTTGTGTTTCTACAGCGGTAAAAGCTTTAATTCACTCGTCGGAGCACGACTCTCTTGAGAGTGTACATACAACAGGGAGATGAGTTGGAGGGGGGAAACCCTCAAGACATCCACTTGGTTGTGAAGCCCCCAAGCTGAACATAGCTAGTAAGACTGTACATCTGCAAAGGCCCTGCTTAACACTCCTGTGCAGAGCAAGAATGTTTCAGAAAACGAAGCCTTCGGGAAACTGGAGATTTCAGCTTTACCTGGAAAAGCTGCCACATGTGAGTATATTTTTCAAGCCTCGAAGCTAAACAGTGACTGACTGTGATGACAAGTCATCTTCTGATGTGTTTCATACCCATAGTATGATGGGACCTCTCAAGCACACAAACTATAGTGCTCTGAACTTTTTTTTTTGAACGCACCAACTGTACTAAACTAAAATGCAAGTTTAAGCTAAGTCTTTTCCACTTATTATATTAATTACAGATATATATTTCAGGGAGGAACTATATTTTATCAAATATTTGTCTTGCAGAAAATCAACACCCTTGAAAAGTAAATGTTTTTTTTTTTTTCTAATAGTCTACTATCTAAAATCTTTGGAAATGTCATGAGGACTTCTCAGACAGGATGCATATGTTGACAAACTGGAACATAATCTACTTTATTTCCAGTATGGTCACTCACTAATAAAAGAACATGTAAGTCTCGGCATTCGCAGGACATGCCAAATGGCAATGTCTTGGTGGGATTTTCTCAGGCTAAAATTTAAAGTCTTATTTTAGCAACAGGTCACATCAATTATATTTGAATTGCAATTCTCAGTGTCAAAATAGGACAAAACCACAACTATGTGGGAATTTCAGAAAAAAACAAACCCAAACATGATAAGAAAGCTATGCGAGTTATTTCTTCTTAACCTATCACGGGAAAGGACTATAAATTTCTTAGCAGAACACTGCTCTGTCTGCTAAGGAGTTATGAAAAGGCTTGCACATATATATCTTTATTTTATATGATTAAAAACAACACCACATACCATCAATACAGCCACAAAAGAAAGGTTCAAACCAGAAACTAAATATAAATGAGGAAGCAGATGATTAAACAGGCCCAAAAGAAGAAAAGCATTCTGCAAAACGTTCAGAGATAGTTAGTGACAGTGCCAAAAGTTACACCATAAAAGTCACTAACTTCACTACACTACTGAACTTAAAAGGTCACCTTGAAAAGACAGAATGACACAGTTGCTTTCCCACAACTTCTGTGAAGCAAACTAACTAGCTACCAGTTCAGCAGGCTCTCTCATGGCATCATCACCACCACTGGTTTCCTATCTGTGGTTACAGGTGATTCTCCTCTTGGGTCAAACTCCGTATTAAAATACAGAAGGTACTCTCTCTCCTAGAAGCAATTAAAAAAAAAAAAAATTAAATATCAGGATCGTTTTTGGCAATTCCAAACTTCTGCCAAAACCCACAAATAGAGCATCCTCAGGGGGCCTTTAAAAATTATTTTAAGTCAATGAATTAACTGATTTGTGTTTAAATTAATTCTACACACGAGAAGTCAGGGCTGGAAGATTGAACATACACATAGTGTGGCCCTACTGGAGTAATTTGATCCTTATGGGCTGATTTTCTGTGTGCACAAATACCGTAAAGGAAAGCCAGCATGTTGGCCATAAGTGCAAGTATCGCAGCATGCTTGCCAGACTGCAGGGTAACAGGCCAAATCTTTTAGTTACAGTGAGCTGCAAGTGCCAGCAGCAGAGAAGCCAATTGCAATTGTGGAGCACAGCTTTTGGAGACAGAGGTTGTTCATTTAGCTTCTCCATGCTATGCACTATGTACGAGTAACATCTTGATTAATCTCCTTTACTCTTCAGTTTTTATACAACAGATTTATTTTCATCCAGAAGCTTCCCATGAAGAGAGATATGTTTGTCTTCTCTTTTTACAGCAGAATTTCAGAATTTGGGTTTCTGTTAAGGCTGCAGCTTGCAAACAAAATTTCTATCTCCTTTCAAGTATTGATTGGTCACATGTTCTCAAAGGACCAGTTTCAGGCAAACTGCTTACACAGGTAACCTCTCCAAAGACTTGCAAATTTCCATTTCAATGCCACTGAAATTTAATTCTTCATCTAGGGTGTCTCTTCTAGCACACACAGCATCAGTGCTGTTAATACTTGTACTAACATGCTTTGAGTTATATTTTTTTCCCCTGTAGAAGCAGCAATAAATTTAAAGTCTTGAGCAAGTTGGTATTACTCTGGGGAAACAGAAACCCTGCTGAGGATTTTTCTTCTTATTGCAGTGTCCTACATTAAATGATTTGCAGTTCTTCTCCTGTGAGCCCAATTCTCAATAGTAGAAGTGAGATATACTCTAGGAGTCTGAAGATTGTGTAAATAGAGCTGCTTTTGAAAGTATCCAGTTTAAACTGAGAACACTACACTGTATGGTTTCATAAGTTAAAAATTAAAACCTGGCTCTACTCTCTCTATTGTTCTCTGTGCTCAAAAGCAAAAATATTCCTCTGAAACCTGCCTATAGAAAGCAAGGCAGAGCCAGACTTGAGCAAACCATTTTATCAAAAATTAAAGATTAGTGTAGAAAGGTGTCTCAAAGCAAGTGAGAAACATGACATCAATTTTGAGAAAGTTGCTTCTCCTCCCTAAATCATCTGGAGTAAAATTAGGGAAGGCCTTTCTCCCCAAAGAAATGCCATTAGTCACTCACTAGAGGACATGGGCCAAGGAGCGTATGTGTGTAATATATGGATTATTTCTACACTGGACCCATGTTTGGACTCTCATGTACAAATTGTGGATATCTTTCAAGAGATCTGCAATGCCTCCGAGTGTGACTGCCCATAATGACTTTTCTACCAACTTGATTTCTTCCGGGCTAAACCTAGAAAACCGCATTCCTTTTCCAAGAAACACCCATCCATAGACACAATATTCTTCTGACATACATCCTGCCATGGGTTCAATATGCCCTGTGGCTATCATTAGCTTGTTTAGCTTTTGACACTGTATAAATCTGTAACAGGCAATGAAGTATAAGCCACAAAGTCTGTACAGTTAAAACGTTAGTGTGGAAAGAAAAAGAACTGAAGTCTCTTATGGATTACAATTCTTCATTTTGGCCATTCCAATTCATGCTTACTTCCACTCAAACTTTCTCTGATTTTTGCTTTTTTAACCCTCTAGGAGTTTACAGCAACCAAATCCTGCTCTGGCAAAGCTGCAGAGCTATACAGCTACTCACAAGTTCAGCAGTGCTAGTTCTCCTTTGAGTAGGGGGTGCCAATAGAGATGGTGTCTCCTCACATAAAAAAATGAACACATAATGAAAACACCGTAATTCTTTTCCAAACATATGCTAAGACTATTACAGATCAAAAGAAAAATCACCAAGTCCATCCTCAAGCAGCAATGTGGGGGACGGTAAACATCCTAATGGTCCAGAAGCTGAATCAAACCAGAATAACAAACACTACAAATTATTATTTCTATAATAATTAAATAATGTGTATAATAATTATCTGGCAGAAAAAGCCAGAAAGTTCAGAAAGATCAGAAAGTTTTCTGCAGAAAGTTCCTATGCAATCTATTGCCACCTAAAATCACAGTGTCTCATTCTCAGTAAGCATATTAATTCCTCAAACAGTTCTTGACCATCTTAAAAGTTTTAACTGACAGTGGGATCAATTTGACCTCCTGGGCTTGTGAAAGTCACAAGCAACTGGTGCCACTCAAGACTGGAAAAGCTAATGCCTAAATTAGGGAAGAAATTTTCCTTTCCCCTCCCACTCTTCAGCTTGTAATAAATTGGACAAAGCAATCTGGGTAAAGTGGTTTCTTTACAGTCATCTAATGGCAAACCGCAAATTCCCAAGTGCACTTAAAAGGAAACCAGCCAAAAGCAAGCTTCAACATGATTTAATCAAAAGTAACATCTTAACTCTGGCACAATCTGGCTAGAACATGTACTGGACATGGGGGCATCTATCAGTAGCTCTCAGGAACTAGCAGAGTTTTTATCCTACCTCGGTTGTCTTCAGAGCCACCAGCTGTTCTGAACAGTCCTGAATACCATACATAACTAAACCTCTGAGAGACTAAGACAATTTCATTGGCAAGGAATAAGGTCTTGGTAACAGTGTCTATGTACAAGATCTGCTCTCCATTCCTGTGCACTGGTTTCCTATAGAACAAAGCATAAATTCTTATTTTCAAGGAACTGAATGTGCTGGCTTCAGGATTCCTAAAAGACTGTTTCAAGTTCTGTGAGACAATCATGACCAGCAGTTTTGGTGTCTAAAATAAACATCATTCATCTGTACAATTAAGATTTTCCTGGAGACCTGGTCGAGACAGTGCCGAGAACCCTTACAGAAACTACAGACCGTTACCATCACCTGCTTTAAATACAGAGTACATTTATTCAGACTTACCTCCCATAAAAAGCTATGGCACCTGCATTTATACAGACACGTTTTGTAACTACATAGAACAGGAAAAGTTTCCAAACCAAAAGACTCCTTGAAATATGCTTAAGACCAAACATGTGACTGATGTTTATCACAAACCATACCACACCACTGTAAATTATCCACTTGTCAAGTAAAGCTCATGCACCCATAGGCTCCCCAGTGTGAGACTATACAGAGGAGTATGCTAACCACCATCTTCTGCTGCATCAGGCTCGAGTAGGAGAGTTTTAACACAGAACCTGAATTTTGACAAGTGGGAAGCGAGTTGAACTAAAAAATACACACCAGTGGCACTGACAACAAGAAAACATAGAACTACAGAGAAACACTAACAAAGATTCCATTACCAATGCATTTCTTCCTCCTCCTGCTGTGATGTTCAGGGCTTTTTCCCCACCTCACAGAGCGCTCTCTTAAATTATTTCTTCCCACTAACCTGTCTCATCATTCCTCCAGTGCAAGACTGTTTACAACTCCTACTACAGTCAGGGTTCTTAGATGGCTTATGGTTATCCCTTTTTTAGGGGTAGGGTATGCAAAGATCTATCTCCTTAAAAACAATCAGAAAATCTCCGGATTGGCACAGAATTATATCCACAACTTCCCACACATAAATACTCAACTGGATGAAATAAGTCACTAAAAACCACAGCTGTTCAAGGTATTTGAAATACAGGACTCACTAGCAGAACTGTTAATTTATAAACTGTTTCCAAACCTACATTTTGGTAGTGACTCCTGTGTTCAGTAAATATTCTCATTTCACAGAAGTGACCAGTTTTAGCAAGCTGCTATGAAAAAAGAAAATCAGAATGAATTAAGAAGCACTAAGAAACAAAGTATTACCAAGAATCGTTCCTCTTTTTCCAGCCAACGCTGATCTTCTTCCATCTCTTGCTGTTGTCGTATCAATCTCTCCTCCATGAGATGTGTGGGTAGAACCTGCCCCATTCCTCTTATGTCCAAAGTGCCTGAATCCTAGAAAACAGAGTAAGTTTACTCAGTCTCACAACAACTTAAAATTTGTATGAACAGCTGCAAAAACTTATAGATTATAAAATAGATTTTTAAAAGCCCCAATGCACAACAGCACTCAAGCAGAGTTCCTTCAACTCATAAACTGAAGCAGACCATCAGAAGAAACTCTTTCCAGCTACAGACATTTTATCTGCCTTGCTCCTAATCACCAAAACCAAAAAGATTTGAAAAATTCTGTTTTGTTTTTCAGCAACATTGTAACTTCATATATTGCACTTCATTTAAGTTGGACAACAAAACTAGATTTCATTTTCTCGGTCTTGAGCAATGATGTAACTAGCCAGTTGTTAAAAGCTGCAAATACATTTTTATCCAAAACAAATATGCTTTTCAGTTTTAGCTGACACTTGCAAAGCCTGTCACTAAAACATTTTTAATGGATTTTTGAACAAATTTTGATGCATGTCTTAAGCTTACAATACTCCATATATCATATCCCAATGCTGTCTGGAAATCATTAGCAAGTAGCGTATAAATTAGTATTTTTAAAAAAGCCTAGGGAAGTTTGGTAACAAACATCACTGAGACTGTTTTTAGGTAACCAATTTCCCAAGCTTTTGTGAAACCTTTGGCTATAGCTTAATATTATGAACACGTGCAAAGCATTCCACCAACACTTTAGTCAAGCACAGGATAGTTTGACTGAATTGTTTTATGAGTCAGGGATGTTGAACTACTTGGGACTGCAACCCTCAACTACCTACAGTGTGAACAACAGCAGCATGGTAGCAAGCTGCAGGAGCAGAATATATAGCTGAATCAACCCAGAGTAAGCAAAAGCAAACTGAAGACTTGGACACCTATCTGCTCACCTGTGTTTAAGGGGTACGCCGCTGTTATCATGTGTTTATCAGAAGCACAGGGAATAGAGCATTGGTTAGAGAGGAAACATTTAAGACAGAGGCTGCACAAAGTTAATCTTTGTGGGAGGATAAAATGGAATGAAAAAAGTATAAAATACTGGAGGAGAACAGGAAAAAAAAATATGACATAATGTTAAAGGGGGAATTAATTTGATGTTCCTTGCAGCGGATCTGTGAAATCATGACAGGCTGAAAAGCACCTAACAGGAATACAACTCAAGAACAGTTTTGGAGACCATTTAATTCTCTGTTCTGGATAAGTCATGGAGAAGGCTCAGATACTTTAGCTATGCTGGCTATCTCCCATGAGAGGTATTTTTAAACAGTAATGATACTATTTATTTTTACATTAATGTTCCCATATCTATTAACAGCAGTAAGTTTCAACAAAGCCTTCTTTTAACAAACACAAAATATTTGCTATTACTCAGTTAAGATAATTACTAATAACTTCATCAAGAATTTGTGTAAAGAGTATACTTTATGACCAATTTCACATAGGAGGATTTGTTTCAAAGAACAGAATTCATGACTTCCAATCCACTGCAGTAAGGCTATTTCAGAAATACCAGAGAAACACTTAAGTTTTCCTACAATGATCTCCAGATGCACCTAAATAATAAAAAAGTGTATTTACTGCACAGAGTGCAACAACAGATGTATAATTTCACGATACCTCCATGTTTGGTTGCCACACTGATATTTCCTGAGGCCGATGGTTCCAGGAATCTGCTTGATCCAAGAGAGAAGCCTGCCCAGGATAAATGCTGCCTGCCATGGCCGGTATCCCGTGAGAACCAGGGTAGCCAGACACCTTTGGGAGGGGGAAGGGAGAGGAAGAAAAAAGAAAAGAAGTTATATTAGTAAGACCTATGCTTCGTCATAATTAATAGCTTCCCCTCCTGAAGGGAGCAAAAAATCAGAGTGCAGAAATGACTCAATTTAAGCAGTCACTGAGAGGGAGGAGGGGAAACAACATCAGAAGTAAGCCGAGCCAAAATATGACACAAGCCCTCTTTTTTAAGTCTTTGAGGATGCCTACCATAACATAGATACTTGAGGATAACTATTACTATATATAAATATATAGAAATATAACCATAACTTTTGAGGATAACTATAACTATTTGAGAATGCCTATCAAAAGAGTATCATTAGGAACTGTGTTTTAACCACTGCAGTCAAGAAGATCAAAGTCCTGTGATGAACAAACTTTTTTAAGAATTTCTACAGCAGCGAAGAAAAGCAAAACCTGTGAGTGTACTATGTGGTAGATATAAACGTGGCTATCAGCCAACAGAAAATAAAAATGTTTCAGAGAAACATCAGGGAGCAGAGTATCAGTAAGTCCAAAGAAAGTCCACCAGTTAAAGCCATTTTATAAGGCAAGTAATTTCATAGCTTAGCATAAATGTTACCATGAACACCACATTACTTCAATAAATATGAATATGCCTGATGTGTTTCATTGCAGTTTTAGGAATTTGAGCACCATATCAGTTATGAAAATATTTGTCATCAGGACTAAACTTACCAGGCTCAGTTCAGGGTTTGTTCTGATGTAAAACAAAAAGCCATTTAACAGAACTCAGTGAAACTAAACCGCCTAAGAAGTGAATCAACCCCACCAGCCACAACTGAGTTATAAACCCCACATTTGAAAAAATACATGCACAGTGTTAAATGTAATACCTGGTAATGATTTGGCTGTACCATATGTTGTGGACTTGGATAAAACCCTTCACTGGATCTCGGACTGGGGTAACCAGGCCTACTGGGCTGTAAATGTAAAGGAATTTTTAGTTTCTTTAGAAACAAAAAACTAAAACCAGAAAATTACTTTTCAGTGAGACAAACATTTACAGATTGTGCATCAGAAAAGCATGCTCAAAAAAACCCCTGAAATAAATATTCTAAAATGACTAACATTTTTTTTTAAACAACTAAAATTAAGTTTTCCTCCATTTCTGCTTGGAAATGGATGCAGCTGAATTATTTGCTAGGTATGTCAATAAATAATGCTTGCTCTGTGGATTATTTGTGTATATTTAATTGCTTGCACTGAATGACCTGCTCTGTGCTGTTTAACTCTAGAGAGGATATTAGCTAAGAATGTAATTCTTAGGTCAAGTTTCCAGGTACACATATAGTATTGTTTCCAAGTTCGTGATCTGCAGTACCTAAAGTTTTGCTATTAATGTGTTGCTTTTGTGACTGTTCCCAAAAGTAAATTCTTTTGCTTCAGCCAGAACACAAATCAAACTGGTTTGTTTAGCATGAATATTTCCATGTGTTATTCTTATGAGTAAAGTTAGTTCTGATAATTAACTTCTGTGTAACTAATTGCCTCAGCATGGAAGGTGCTTTTGATCATATTCTGAATTCCATGGTCGCTTCATTATCCATGCTTTGTTTTGCAACCCATCCCCAGCCAAGAAAAAACAAGACAGAACTAGTTCTTAGTAGAAAGGACAGCTAAAGAACAGCTATCAAGAGTCTTTATCTGAATATCTTGTTTTACTCCTTCAGAAGAAGGGCAATACTTTACTCAAAATGTATAATCACAGAAATATATGTGAAAAGTCATCAGAAATTCGGACAGTACTTTTACAAAAACCTGCATGGAAAGGAGCCTGGTTTTCTGCACACATTGAACAGATCATCCTTTTGCCAGAATAGGTATGTATAGGAATCTCACACTACTGAAAGAAGTAATGATGGAAAATGTTGCTCTGAACAACATACTTGTATCTTCCAAGCAGAAGCATTCTGTTATTTTGTTTGATATCAACTTACAAAGGTGTATATATATATATATATATATATATTTTTTTTTTGGATGAGGAACAGTTCTGCTGAGTGTTTCAGGGGGAGAAATTCAACCAAAGAAGGAAAAAGACCCCAAACCTCACCATACTGCAAATGGACTCCTTCAGTCCTTCTGCAAATTAAAGGCAACTACCACATTATTTTGAGATTACATTATTTTATTATCACTTTATGAAAAATGTCATTATCATTTTCCACTAGGATATTTTCTATCTTAGGTTTCTAACGGAAGTCACTGTGAGATACAAGTAATTTCATAGTACAAATTGTGATATCCGTGAATTATTTGAGAATGTGTAGGAGTTTAAGGCTGTAAATAAAACGGAGTTTAAGACCTATAAAGACCTAAAACTTTTATAATAAATTGTTGGAATAAAAAAATCAGTTGTCACCTTAAGAAAATTAGATAGTAACTTAAAAGATACTTAAGATCTCCTATCTATGGAATTCAACTTGCTCAATGTCATTAGTATGCACTTCCATATTTTACACAAAAATACTATAAAAAACCCCTAACCAACAACTGCATCCCATGTACAGTGAGGACATACTGACCCCCTCAAAAAGATATGCAGTGGTAGAATTAATTTCAGTCTTAAGATATCTTTTGTCAAGTGTTTCAGTTTATATGTCACACACAAAGCTCTAATGATGGTAATTTCTAATATGGTGTAGCTCATATATTACATTAGTAAAAGGTATTTACTCTATTTGGCTTAGCCCCAAAGCTTCAAGACTAAACAAATTCCTCAAACAAGGTTGTAATAATTAAGTAGCATATTGTTCCAATTTATGCAGTTTATCTGCTTCTGTAACTTGGAATATCATCTGTTTACATATACACCAAATCCTGCTAGTTAATCTCAGGGCACTAAACAGGTTGATGGATTGTTTGCTGTTTTTAACTCTGAAATGAAAGCAACAATTCCACTGCCTGTATTTCTTGGTTTCCATAAAGCTATCAAAATGCAGAACCAAGCTCGGAAATCTATCAGGCAACAACTTGGGTATGGGGAAACAAACAAAATAAAAATAACTTGCATTCTTGTGACTGTTGGGGGATGTGTGCAGCAGAAGGTGCCGCATGAGTACGACTGAAATCATCAGCACTAGAGCTTGCGTATACAGCTACAGGAATTCATCACAAACTGATCAGGACACAGGTAATATTCCACATTACAGTGGTGACATCCCAAAATTCAATTCTTCAAACTAAAGACTCGATCCTTCAAAGTGCAAAAATAAGTCCAGTGAGAAGCAGACAAGTTACTGGGAGAAGACAGTGCTTGGCAACTGGTGAGTGTGGAATACCACAGCTGCAGACCACATCAGTGACATCCAAACAGGACAGGCACGTAATGAAACAAAATTAAGTGTAAAACAGAACACATAAATCCTTGGAAGCAAACTGCTAATTTTCTGTCCAGAATAAGGAAAATGCAGTTACTTGACTGCTACCCTTTCACTGACGTATTGTAAATAAACTTGAAGCTGATCTGGGAACTCACTAGCTAACGTTTCATAGGAGTGCCGTAAGAAAGAAGAAAAACAAAAAAAGGCCAGGAAACAATTCTGTGGCAACTATGATAGTCTTTTACAAGTTAAACAACAAGAAACAGAAAATCGTTAGTGTGATATTATAGCATGGATCAGTTCTAGTAAGAGTTCAAGTAGAGCCGGGTCATTTCAGGCAAGTATTAGCAGATGATGACAAAACTGGCCAGAATGCTGTTGTTTGAACGAACCTGTCAAAGGAGGCTTTGAAGAAATAAATGGAAGAAAAAGAGCTTTTTTGTTTGTTTTTTAAACACATATAATTTGCAGTCTTAGCTACCTTGGGAGGAGCTTCATCTGATCCTCCTGAGTCCCAGGATACTGTGACTTGTCGCCTGGATTCCATTCTCATTCGTTCTTCTTGCTGCAGCTTCTCTTCCTCCAGTATTGTACTAAGAAAAATGTATTATATTTAAGTAAAACTCCACTTCAATGTCTAAAAAACCTCTCCCCCAGAGGTCTCACTTTTTCAGACTAATGAACACTATTCAACAAAGTGATTGAGCACTGAAACACAAACTTCTTTTACTTACATTGGTTAGGTTTCTGAAAACCAGTATCAGAGTGCTTTTAACAACAGAAGCAGCACTGAGCTTTTAGAAAGCTGTGGTTGATCTTGCACAAAATTTTTTTGCATGTTAACAGATCTTTTGATGTGTAATTACGCAGAGAAATCCTCAAAGACAATAAATCGAGCACTTACTTGCACAAAAACTCATTTTTCACAAGAAAATATTCTACTGAACTGCTGCAAAGGTTCAAAACAAACTGAAAATGCTCTTTACTGAAACTTAACAGAGCTTCAGATCACTGGGATTTTTTTTTCATTTTTAAACAAAGCAGTCAAAATACATTTTAAATACTATGTTTTCAGCTCTTACATTTTAGCCTAACCAGGAACACATTTAGCAAACTAATTTAGCAAAACAGAAATATCTGACAGTATTCACTCAGCTTCTAAACATTCAGGTCAAAAGGCTACTTTTTTAACAAAGTACAAGACAGTAGTAAAACTAGTTCGCTACTTACCACTGTTCTGACTATTAAAAAGACTTTTTGAAGTTCAGCATGATACTGCTGCCCCCACAGCAGCCTCCTCCCAGTTCTGCTATGTGGATTATTAATGTTGGATATTTGCCATTTAAAAAATACTCAGAATGAAGCTTTGAAATAGAGAGCTGCAAATTCATTGGAGCTGCACACTACATGGGTAGTCTGGAGATGTGAGTAAGGCAGATTATTTACATATCACTATCCCCAGTGAAAAGATAATCCTGTAAATGAGCTATTCCAGCTTCTTTATCACTCAAGAGTTTTCAAAAACAAAGCGAGGTTCTGAGTTTATAATCTCCTGTTCAGTCTGCTAAATAACCACCCAGAATTACTCATGCAGGGAATGAGATCAACTACAGCAATCTATTCTAATCTTGGAACTTTACTGCTTATTTCAAGAATAAATTCCTGCTTGGCTGGAGACAAGAACTTTGCCTTTCCTTACTCGGCCAAAAAAAAAAAAAAAAGTCACTTTTAAAAAGCAGAGAAGTCGAGAAGTCATCTCACCTCACTGCAGATAAACCAAGTTTATAAGTATTGCTGCAATTTCAGTCCATCATTGCTGAAGTAACACAAGAATGTGGAACAAAACCAAAATCAGACGAGTTATTTGCAGAAGTCATCCTGGTGTAATTACCATGGAAACCCAGCTATAGCCCAGCAGAGGGAACTAAAAAGATAAAGTCTTTGTATTTTACCTTTCTCTTCCTTCAGAATAAGGAAAATGAAGCATTTCCTACTTAAACCCATGAAGAACTAGCAAAAAACCACTGTTTTAAACCTAGATCACACTTATGATATTTAGCATGCATCTTTATGTAGCAAGAGAAATTAGCCAACATGCATCAATAGCCATGACCCATGACTATGATCTTTCAAGAAATACCTCAAGACTTAAAAAAATCACAACAAATCAACACAAAGAAGTCCACCCAGACGTTGCACAAATAAAATACAGATTTCTAACAAAGCTGTTGATATAGGAGTTGCTCTAATCTGAGCAAAAGAATGGAACAGGACTTGGCTAAAAGCAGCTAACTAATTTTAGAGATGGCTTATTGACAATTTCGGGCCATGAGTGTAATTTGTCACAGCGCAGTCCTGTTTTTCCGTAAAAGGGAATGAAACACCAATACCTATCTGCCTTGCTATCAAAGCCATTTTATTTGTGGTGTCATGGTATTCAATACAATACCATTAACTTCAATCACATCACTGGAAATTACAAATTTCTACCGAAATGACTTGTTTTTCGTAACGTAGGCTCAGCTTTTTGCTTTACAACTCCAGTTCATCCCACTCTGCTCTTTTGTCACCTGTGTCATGGGTAGGTCCTTTCCCCAGCAACCCACTAAGTAGCCTGGTCAAAGGCTGATCAGCTGCAGCAGAATTTGTACTTGGATGCCCTTGAGTACTGCTGACAAGAATATAAAATAGAAATGCCTCTGAGAAGCATTACTCAAAAAAACACAAAGAATATAAATGACTCACAGAAGCGTCTTTGTTTTTACAAAGGGAAGACCAATCCATAGACGGAGTAAAAACGTGCCAAGAGATATTTTTGACCTTTACTCAGTGCAGCTGCTCAAGTACTCTGAACAGTCTATTAGAATTTGCAGAAGGTCAGGAAAGTCAGATCTAGGCATATTTTCCCAAACTGCATATATTTTTAGCAGCAAAGAGGAGCAAGCAAAGAAGTATTTCTATTCATATCATTTCCCTAGCAAATCTTGAGGTAGTACAGATGAACTTAACTCATCTTCTTGGCTATGTTAAGTCTGATGAAAAATCTCAGCCATTAAATGTTTGCATAATTGATAAACTTATTAATTTACAAAGAAATCTTTTTACTGACATTGGCTTGTAACATTGAAAAGGAAACACCTACTGGGAGTTTCAGTATCCTTACATTTCAAAAAGCACAGTAATACCAGTGTTTACTGCTATGATGGTATGGGAACCTAAAGTAAGTGCTGACTCTGAACACACAGCTTCTTTTTTTCTGTGTGGTCTTGGGCCATCAGAAGGGCAAAGCTGGATATGGATGAACATATTTTCACATACTGCCCTAATTTAAAAGCACCTTCATATGGATTATAGGATTATTCCTAATGGTCACTGACAAAGAGCAAAAGACTAATGAAGCATTCTGCAGCCTCCATCATGTTTTTCAAGTATGCGTTACAATATTTTTCTGGTAAGATGCCACAGAAGGAGAGGACTCAAAGTGCCCTCACTCTTACCAGTTTTGTCTCTGATTTATAAGCAACATTTCAGGACCTACATCAAATGCAGTGACAAAAAATCTCAAGTCCAGTTCCAATCAGTTAACTATGTCACTGCTGTCATAAAAACTAAATTTAAATGCATAAATCAATTTTTACTTTTTACCCCATCCTTTTTGGAGCTGTATTTAATGTGACCTGCAGTGCTAGGATGCTAGTGGGTTCATCCACTTGGTTAAAACCTGTGCTGCCTCATCAGTGACCAACAGAGGGCCAGAGCGACACTCTTACCACAGCAACGATAGAACTGCTGCTTATTCTGCTCTTTTTAGGAGAAAGAGTTAGTGATAGGTCCTTTAGAAAAAATTCATTTAATGATGCAGTGACAATGTCTTGCAATTACATTAATCTGAAAGCTCAAAATTAAAATCCAGCATAACCTCCATTGCAACCAACGCCAGTTTTAACAGAATTACCAACCAAGGGGACACTGAGGGCACGACTCGCAAGCACAAGCCTGGAAACCGACTTTAAAAAAGCTACCTTAGTAATACACACCCGCAGTGTATTCAACATAGCAAAGAAAAAATTAAATTTAATAATACATGCATGTATGAGTCTATGGTTATAGTCAGTATACAAATATAGTATAGTAAGTGACTGCTTCTAGTAAGTGGCTAGGAGTCATTCTGAGGACAAATGCTGAAAAAGCGATATTGCACGATATGGGTACATTAAACACTTTGTAAAGGGCCTCTTGTATTATTTACCATGTTGTGCAAGATTAAAAATCTCTTCTATACAAAATTGACAAGGCAAAACATGCTTCCTGATCAAAATACCACAGATTCTAATTCTGGCCCAATCGGTGACAAAATTGCAGGACTAGCAGGGTAGCACCTCACTTATTCTCACCCTTACCACTCCCCAAAATTGAAGAAGGGATCTAGGATGCGAGGAGGAATTAAATTTGGAAATCCACAATCCACCCCTTTGTTTCTGCATTTGCTGTGAAGACTAACTCATCCCTATCCAATTGGGACAGATCAAATACTAATAAAATAACAGGCCCCGTTACTACCCTAATAACACTATATAAATTCTACAGAAATCAGCATCTTTATGTTGCACAAGCAGCTGCAAATAAAGTTTGTGCAAAGCAGATGTTACTACAAAATGGGAAAAGCTTCAAATAACAAAGAGAGAACACATGAAATGCTTATGCTCCCACCAATGCTATTTCAGATGCAGAAAAGAATTTTTTTCCCAAAGCCCTGGATGTTTTCTCATTAAAACAGAGAGGAACGTTGCGGTGCTGTATCACTGGCTTCAAGCAAACAGCCACTCTGCTCTCAGCTTGAAAAGACTACCCTGGATAGGATCCAGAACAAGCAGCAGCAACACCACACAGAAAAGGCCACCAGGGAAATGGCTTGTTTTTGCAAGTTCATGGGAATTTGGGTTTTGAAACACAATCTTCCCTAGCTGCCTGAGATTGCTTCATCATAAGGGAATTGGCAATCTTTCCAACGAGAGGCTGACTGTCTGTAAGCAGTGTAAAGAAGCCCTGAGGACAACTGTCCTGCCTAACTTCCAGGAGATAAATGTCACCAGTTTGGAGTGGCAGAAGACCCTCTGCTTTGGTGAGAATAGAGTAAAAACTGGATTTTAGGGTTGCTGTGACCCCAGGAGAGAGGCTGTCCTCCAAACAACACTTTCAATCTTTTAGCATGACTAGAAGAGCAAAAAACCCACCCCCTTGGTGCAATTTTCATCTAGAACCAGAGAATCACTTAGGTTGGAAGGGACTCCTGGAGGTCTTGAGTCCAGTCTCCTGGTGAAGCTGGGATCCACACACGGTGATGTCAGGTTGCTCGGAGCCTTTTCCACTTAAGTTTTGAAAGTCTCCCAGCATGGAAATTCCAGAGTCTTTCTTGGTGACCTGTTTCAGAGCTTACCAACACACACTGGGAAACATTTTGTCTTGTAACTAACGAGAATTTGACTTGCTGCATGTTTTGAGTATTGGTTCTCGCCCTTTGGCTGTGCATTTCCAGGGAGAGACAGGCCCTTGGGCACTGGTCTATCCTGTTTATCTGGTGATAGTCTTCCACATCTTTCACTTTTTTCCCCTCTCCCTCTCCAGACTCATACTGTTATAAGCATTGTTGCCATCACTCTCTCTCACTACTGCCTACATTTACTTCACCCCCACAACACAATTACTTTTCCTCAGGATTTACTCATCCATTTCCCTTGCTGGTGAGATACTCTTTGCCCTGCCTGGGTTTACACACCACAGCCATCTTCCTAGTCACCTTTTTTTTTTAGGGCTTCATTCTCCTCCATGCCAGTCAGCTGTAAGTTATCAGTACAATCTGACTACAAATTAAAAAGAATTCTATTCTTCCAGAGCCAAAAAAAAAAAAAAAGCAGCAAGTGAATTGCCAATTTCCACCTATTACCCAAATCACACAACTATGTCATATTTTTTCCTTGCAATCCCTACCCAGCCCTACCATTCCTTCCTTTGTGGTTAACTCCATACAGTCAATAGGATGATAAGTTGTTTGTGAGAAGGGCTACATCCTCCCCTAGCTATGTAAATTATTAGCCTACACAGGAGCTCCCAGAGTAACAGATGGTGGAACTGTATGAAATTTTAAGAAATAGGAAAAAACTTAAAGGCAGATATATTATCCATACAGCAACTCTGAAACAGCATCATAATTATATTAAAATGGTCCTGTATTTTAACCACCTATGAATTATCTTGTACCATGAACATCCAGTGACAGCACAAAATGATATTATGAAAATAAAACATGCCACAGAGCACAACTTTGAAACAAGACAAAAAACTGAAGAATTTGCAATGAATTGCAACAAATCCAATCATAAATTTACAGTGTGCAATACCTACATATTGTTTGAAGCTTATATTGACTTAGGCAAAATAGATATTGAGAACTCAAAAAATCCCAAAGGTGGTCACAAACACCAAATGTGTCTGCACAGTATCTCAGTAATGTTTCAAAGTTTAAATATCATTCCCATTTTGGGGATGGTGAAATGGAGATATGGACACTGGAATAAATTACTGCAGAATAAACTAGGCTGTGAATGGTGTCAGAAGTGTGTGCACGCATTTGTTCCAGGAGAAACATAAGGTAGTCTATATCCTGGTTTACAAAGGACAAAAGAATTTCTAGTTAATGATGATGCATTTATTGCAAGCTCCAGAACTGCGCAGACACAGCTGCCACAGGGCAACTAGTGTGATACATATGTTATGAAAATGACTTTCAACAGCACTCACCTGGTGGTTCATTTATTTGAAAAGGATACTTTTTCACAGCAAAACTGTCCACTACATGTTTGACTAGGTAATCACTCTAAATTCTGTCTACGTCCCTCCCCAAGGACTGCAGCACACATAGCTAAAATTATAAACAAATTGCTTGCAAAATCTGGAGTTTTTCTTGGGAGAGAAAGTAGGTGATTCATATTTCCAGTTATTTGAACTTATTGCCTAGTCTAATTTTCTCCAACAGATAAGGTCCAGATTTCTAAAAGAGTAGCAACAACGTGGCCTTCTGAAGATAAAACTTAACACACTATTTCCAGAGAAAGAAAATACTGTAACAGAAGATACAGTAAAAATAAATATTTCTGAACAAGGAAATGACCTTTCAGAAGTATGACCCTACCTGAGTTGTGCTTTAAGTTCGGTAAACCTGGGTCGTCTACTAGGGTCGTATGCCCAGCACTTGGTCATAAGGCTGTAGAGGGTAGGAGGGCAGTTTGGAGGCATTGGGAGCCGCTCACCATTCTCAATTCGCCCAATCACATCATTGTTCTTCACTCCCTGGAAGGGCTTTACCCCGTGCATTAGAATCTCCCACATACACACACCTGAGAAACACACACAGAAAGATTTTCCCCAGCGTGAGCAAACAACACAACTTGTTAAAACAGCAACCCAATTTTGTATAGCCAAACAATGCCATTTCTTCTGAAACATGTAACTAGAGAATCAGTTTTGACTTACCGGCTGGCAGCAGAGAGCAGTGATGTGCAGTAGGATTACACACGCTGTAGCAACCTGAACTATTTATGAGGCAGCCTGACCCACAGCAGGCTCACAGCAGCCTGGCTTCACATTTAACCACCTTTTACCTATTGTAAATCTGAGTGGTTGCTCATATTCAAATCTACTTTTTTTATGAGGTAAAATGAGCTGTGTTTGCTTTTCCCTTTGACTAGTTCCAACCGGCTTGTTTGGACATGTATTTTCACTTTGAGGGTGTTTTAACGCTGGCATTGATCCAAATTTTTTGTGCTGAAACTATGTAATAACACAGTTTCTGTTGAAACTATGTTAAAAGCACAAAGGGAAAAATGGTCTGTCAGTTTAGGATTGGCCAGAATGTTCCACAAACTTAATTTTTCTAACTCTGACTGTATTAAGAGTTTTTAAACTGCTATAAACCTGCCAAAATTCATATAACATTTACTTAAAAACATTAAAATTTTATTTTGTAAAGAAGGTGAGCTCTTACTTGACTGTCCTGCTCTTATTTTATGTCTCATCATCTTTGTTCATTTAAACAGCCTATCTTTGTTCTGTCTGTCCAGACCAGCAGTCCAGACCAGTGTGAGCACAGGTGATCAGATTCATATGAAAATGTGCATGTTTAGGAAAAAAAGATCAAGGCTTCAGGATATTTATATTTATCCTTATTTTTACTCAGCTTCTGGTCATATTTTGTAAGCTAGCAGGAGCTATGAAAGACAAATTAAGTGGCAATCTAGCATTAAAGATCTGGAAATGGGACATCACATGGGCTGATCTATGCATTGAGCAAGGAAGCAGGCATATCACCATAAAAGTGAAAATATAAAATGTAAACAGCAAATAACAATGGTGTAACAAAAACAAAACAGAGGGAAAACAATAGTAAAAAAATCTTCTATGTTATGACTATGACCTAATTTCCTTGTACCTTCATTTCTGTCAGCTTATTATTAGAGGCAAAAAGTCACATGAAACTTTCAGCTTACTGAGCAGAAAAAGGGCAGAGAAATAGTGAGATGGAAAATGTGCTGGAAGAAACTGGATTTTCAGAAAGTCAAAACAGTGCCAAATATCTGGAAATTATTTACAGTAGTTAAGATGAAGCATCGAACTTTTCCGACAGGACACTTAAGAAACTCCACCATTTGGTGTTCACTTACCAAACATCCACACATCACTAGCTGAGGTAAACCGTCGGAAGTTGATTGACTCTGGAGCCATCCATTTGATAGGTAATTTTCCTTTGGAAGCTACAGGGAAGGCAAGACAAGGCAGGCTTTCATCCTACTACTGAGCTCCACTTCAACTACCAAATTCTGTACAAGAGATTTCTGCACTGTCTGACCAGTTCTGCTGGTAGTCCTCTATCTAGAGAGAAGAGCAGCACTTTGCCTAAATATCCAGACTGATGGACCTCCTTCAAGTTTTAAATTAATTCTTATTTCAAGATGCAACAATTGCAGTTAAAAAGGTACCAGCATCAAATCTGAAACCGCCACAAAATCTCAGCAAGGGATTAGGTGTTTTTAAATGATTAATCAAAAAAGGCTAGGTCATTTGGGATTACATAAAACAGAAAAAAGAACCAATAAAAATCAAAATAATCCCTCAAACCTCCCAGTAAAGCCCCCAACAACAAACCCCAAAAGCACAACAAGAAATGATCATGTAAAAGTATTATCCCTCTCAGCAACAAACCAACAATATGTAGCTCACAGTGGTAAGAGACAAATGAAATGAGGAACCATAATGGAGTGTAAGAGGACAGGATAAAGGATAATTTAAAATATATGACTGAAAATAGAAATATATTGAAGATTAGATTTATGAATACATGGTTTCATAACATACGCCAGATTTGAAACACTACTCTTTGGTACCCTACATGCATTTTCTATTCTCCTGTTGTATTTCCCATCTATCAGGCACTGCAGGACATCTCAGCTGCAGGAGCCACTTTCCATACAAAATGGGGGAAAAAATAGGCTTCAAAGACTTTTCTGTACTGAATCTCCCTAGTCCAGTGGCATCTGAAGTATGCATCATGCAAAGTCAGCGCAAACTCAAAGTTTATCTGTAGGTAACCTTGAACTCATTGTAGGCTACCCATATAATGCCATGAATATTATCTCAAACAGGCTTCAAATGTGGATAGTCTTCTAAAAAACGTGAAGAAAGCACTATAAGCTTGTCCTAAACAGTGGAATTTTACCGAAACACAAACTTCCTACTTTTTGCAACTTAAATCAGAGCCTGTAATTCTTCCTCTTAAGAATACATGTAGGAATTTACTGCCATTTATTAGATTGTTGAATAGCTTGCCTTTTTATACAAATACAACAGCTAGACCAAGAAAATCTGGTTAATTCCTTTTGAGAACAAACTCAGTATTGTGAGAAGCAACTGTGTTCTAACTGGTCTGCAAGAAGGGTCCAGAGTGTCAACTTACCTTTATAGTAAGTACTGTCTTCCATGTATCGGGATAAACCAAAGTCACCTAATTTCACACAGTCAGTGGCAGACACCAGCACATTTCTAGCAGCAATATCCCTGTCAATCAGAGGAGACATTATTTCTAGTTATTTAAAAATGCGAAGTGGTGAAATATCATTTGAAAAAAAATTATTAAAACCCAGAAGTATCAAACTCCTTTGAGAGGACTGAATTATTTTCTAGTCATGGTTTGACTGCACATATATAGAAAAAGACAATTACATATTCGTCTACTGACTCTGAGAAGCTTGCAGAAATGCTGCAGTACATTTAATCCTTATAAGTAATAACTGTCATCCGAAATTATAACTGTCAATGTCAACATCAGAAGAAAAAGTTTTATTCTTCATCTATTTAACTATCACAGGAGAACAATTTTTGGCAATTAGAGTTGACGGAAAGAAGAAAATCTGCCTCCTAACTCTGCAAAGGTAAGGAATTGGGTTAAGATCTCAGTTCTGTAAGAGGCTTCCTAATAAGGAGCTCAGTTTTTAGTGATGCCACAGGGATTATGAAAAGACTTGGGCATTTCCCTCTTGCAGTTTCCCAGGTGAGACAACCCACCTTATGTGTCTGCTGATTCTGGCTTGACTAAGCAAACTCAACAGTGCTACTTTCTCCCATTTCAGTATGGTATAAGTTGTATTTTGAAATTTTATTGCTAGTTAAAAATAAACATCTACTTGGCCAAAATTCAAGTATCTGTAACAATCATAAGGGTCTGTTATTTGCAATGTTTTCATATACATAGCTATTTATATATACATACCTAATACTTACATCTATATGCGATTGCATCTAGAATATATACAACACACATAATTTGAATGTAAGTATTTAAATACACATAAAACGCTCAAGTTCAAAATTAAATGGTACATGATAATTGGAGTGTTGTGAACTTTTAATTGCATAAAATTAGAGTCTAAAACCAGTTTCTTCTCCCCAGAAAGCTCATGTTCAAATTCAAGGGAATAAAATTCAAAACACACCCAGAAGGAAATCTAGGTTCATCTTCTGGTTAAGCAAGTACTTGTATTTTGTAAATATTTAGTTTCCCCTGTTCTTTGCCTAAGAAGCTGACTGCCCCTTGTTTGATATTGTATATTTGGAAGATTACAATTGCCTTGCAGCTTTAAAAAATATTGTAACCACAAAGGAACCACTCAGCTGAAATCTATTCTGTTTAACATCTGGCACCATCTCCAAGTCAATCTATGAGTGGGCCAGCAGGTGTCACTCTTTAAAAGGGTGTAATTTTGGTGCCAGCATCTGAAAAAATGACATACTAATATGAAGACTGACATAAAACAGGTAAGTAGATTTCAGGAGTTTCAAAGTATTGCTGCTACACATTCAACACACATCAAGGAAAAGAAACACAAAAGGAAGGCTTCAAAGAATCCAATTATATGTTGTAAGCATTTGACTTCACTTGTACAAATATATCTAATAGCCAGCATACTGCCAGTAAAAAAATCCAGTAATTTAACACACCTCGTATTCACTAAAATTTCACGTAGCTACAAATAAAAACCTACACGTACACACATATATGTATAAAATCTTACCTATGTACAAATCTTTTGCTCTCTAAGTAGGCAAGTGCTGTGCTAAGCTGGTAAGCGTAGAGTATCAGAGAGGCAAGATCCAAACTGTATTTTCTTACTTGCAAAAATGATCTCAACTTTTTGCACAAAGAATGAAAAAAAAGGAAAGAAGTTAGAACAAAAAAAATAACAAATTTGAACAAGATACATCTCAGATTGTAAAATTTACGTGAGTGTCAATGGGCATGCCTTCCCTTAAGACTGGATGAGAAAAGAAAATCACTTGCCATGAAAAATTTGACTCTGGGTTAAATTCAAGCAGTTTTTTCTACATGAAAACTGTTAGTCAAACAAACAAACGAAAAAAATTGGTGCATTGCTTTCAGGCTCCTTTTGAAGACTGAGAGCATGTGCTGCTGCTGTTCCAGAGTAAAGCACTCCTGGACTTTTTATGCATTCTTCCCTTGGCAACTGTGTATGTTTTTGGACACAGTATATGGCCAATCAGAACACCAATTAGATCAGTATTGTTTAGGAAACACTAATTTTAATCTACAACTGGATTTAACTCACAGTAGCCAATCTCAATGCAGAACTTTTATAAGCTATATGCCCAGTATAAGGCAGTTAGGACCTAATGGAAGGTGCCACAAGAGTCTCTTTATAAATTAAAACAAGGCTTTGAAAAGTGATTTGGGCACTGGAAAGGAAATCTGTAATTTTTTGACAGAAAATTACTTCTCCACTACATGTTTTTCTGACTTTTTTTTCTTGGACAATGTATGGCAGTTTGATAACTACGATGACTATCTTACAATGCAGTATGAAAAACCACTTCACCTCACGTTTTCAGAAACATGTGGCTCAAAGGAAACAAATCAATTATAAAAAGTGAGATCTAGTATCATTTAAACCATTCATCCAAAAGGCATAATAGTGAGGAAAGTCATCTTATTTAGGGCCTCTGCTGCGGAGACTGCACAGAAAAAAACCCAGAAGAAATTCAGTGGAATGGAAAATGCTCTATTACTCAGGAAGAATAAAAGATGTACCATGTAATTTCACTTCTAGAAGGTATGTTTGCAAATGCAGTTTAAATGATATCACATTATCATCATCCTGACACAGGTCATGCTCTCAGTCTGGAACAGCAATTGAATTCTCTGAAAACTATGACTAAATCACTTTGGTATGAGCTGATGCAGTTCTCTCAGTAGATGAGTTAGATCAAATTCTGCCACTCCTGTTACTGAGTCCATAATTCTACAAACAAGTATGATATCACATTTGAGGAGCATGCCTTTGCTTTAGTACTGAGAAGTGATTTTTTTCAGTCTTCTTTAAAGGTGTCTGTTAGCTGAAAAAGAGAAGATCACAGTTGCATGAGGATTCTTCATACCTCTCCAAGTGTACAGAGCTCCATGATTATCCAAACTGGGTTTTCTGTAATAACTCCAATGAGCTTCACAATGTGAGGATGATCAAACTGACGCATTGTTACTAAAAGGAAAAAACAAGTTGCTGTGTTACATAAAAACTTTTTTAAAAATAAAAATAAAAAAAGTCAGTTAAGAAACATTTAGCCTATGACCAGAGAATAAAACCACGGTTCTGCAGGACTCAAAACAACTTCTTGCAAGCAATAATGTCTGGTTATTTAATATTCTGCAGGCAGTATGAAATACTGCTTGCTTTAGTAAACTACTGTGGAAGGTGCAGGGCTCTTGTGCCCTGGTTGAGCATAACATAAGTTAACATAATGACCTATCAATCCAGAGTATGACCAATTAACTTGTGCCCTTTTACTGAAAGAGGAAGAAGGAGAAAAGAGTGTGTACAATTCAATGTCTGGAAAAAATGTGTCAATTTATGACACAGATATAAATCTCATTTAATCATTATGTTCACATCTCATTTTATTTTCCATGGAGTTAATTAAATTTTCAGTCTCAGCAGTGCACAGTATATTTTATGCAATAAGACATACAAATCATAGAATCATAGGATGGTTTAGGTTAGAAGGGACCTTAAAGATCACCTAATTCCAACCCCCTTGCCATGGGCAGGGACATCTTCTGCCAGACCAGGTTGCTCCCAGCCCCGTCCAACCTGGCCTTGAACCCTTCCAGGGAGGGGGCAGCCACAGCTGCTCTGGGCAACCTGTGCCAGTGCCTCACCACCCTCACAGGAAAGAATTTCTTCCTTATATCTAAATCTACCCGCTTTCAGTTTAAAGCCATTCCCCATCAGTCATCCTATTACTACACTCCTTGTTAAAAAGTCCCCTCCCATCTTTCCTGTAGCCCCCTTTAAGTACTGGAAGGTCACTCTAAGGTCTCCCTGGAGCCTTCTCTTCTCCAGGCAGAACAACCCCAGCTCTCTGTCTGTCCTCACAGGAGAGGTGCTCCAGCCGACTGACCATTTTTGTGGCCTCCTCTGGACCCACTCAAGCAGGTCTATGTCATGCAACTTTGGGCAGCTCTTTCAGTTCTTGGGAGATCAGCCTGGATATAGGTCCACATAGGAAGGTTTTATCACTTCCACTTGGGTTTCAGTCACAGCTTTGCAGCTGCCGTGGCTGGGAGATGTTTTGTTTCAACAGGAAGCTACCTCTGTCTGCCCCCCAGAAGAAAATAGCTTGTTTTCCAGATGCCACCCTCCCTGAGCACCTGGCCACACAAACTGCCATGCTGTGCCCTGTTTGACCCGCCGTATTCACAGCACTCCTGGTTGCCAGTGCTCTCCCAGCGCTGCCTTTTTCAGCCGTGGGGGTTGGCCGTCGTTGCTCCTGGCCTCGCCCAAGTCTTGTCAGCTGCCAGCTCCTGGTGGCTTTCTGCGACCCTGGCATTGCCCTGGTTCAGGAAACGTCCCTGCACATCATGCAGAGCGTGCGGGCATGGAGCTCACCACTGCAGTGAGTGACTGCTAATGGCGGTTACACCGCGGTTCAATCTCCCGCCGTTGCTCCCGGCCCTGCCCAGGTCCCCTCAGCCGCTGTGGCACGAGCTGCCGGGCCTCTCCGCTCCCCTCAGGTTCCCCCAGTTCGGGAAACCCCCCCTGTGCACCGCGGCCGGTCGTGCCGGCACCGGAGCTGCTCGCTTGCACCTTTAACTGGTGTAAATTGATTTCACATGAATTCAAGGCGATACAGGTTGAACTGCGATTTTCAAATAGAGGAGTTCTGTGGACTTTAGAAAGAATACAAAACTAGGAAGCTGCGCGCGTCACGGTGGGTGCGGAGCTAGAGAGGACCGGGCCTCGTGCCGGGCAGACACTGTTGCTCCCTGGTCGAGCTGGCAGAGTTACAGCACGGCACAACAGCCCGTTTGCCCGCCCTGCTCGCTAGCACTCCTGGGGGGTTGCTTTTCTAGGTGTGGGTCGTGCCGGCCCCGGAGCTGCTCGCCTCGGCCGCTGAGGGCTGGTTTCCATTTCACCGCGGTTCAATCTCCCGCCGTTGCTCCCGGCCCTGCCCAGGTCCCCTCAGCCGCTGTGGCACGAGCTGCCGGGCCTCTCCGCTCCCCTCAGGTTCCCCCATCGTACCAGCATCAGAGCTGCTCGCCTCGGCAACTGACTCAGTGCTTATTTATGTTTTGGGGAGATGTATTTGGTAGGTTAAATGAAGTATCAGTCCTCCAATTAAGTCGTTCTCAACCAACATATGCATGACATACATCCGTAACTTAATCCTGAAGTAGTGTCGGTTTTACATTGACAATTTGTAGTGTCAATAGAAATACACTGCAATTACCAAACTGGAAAGACTACCTCCGTTCGCCTAAAACTGGACAAGAATAAAAAATGGAATCTTTTGGCTTTTAATTAATCATAAGCTAAAACCAGCAGGTGTTTTTAGATTCCTATTCTTATAAGCAATAAATTCTACTTCAGTACACTGGTACACAGCAGCCGTATAAACAACACTTCTTGAAATGCCACAAAACCCAAGAAAAGTCCCTGGGCAATGCTGTTTACAAGACCTAATGTTGTAATAGTTTAATAACATATTTTCCTGCAAAGAAACCTATATGGGCAAACTTAAGATATCTTCTTTAAAATATGAATGTCTTACGAATAATACAGAAAAAAAAATCAATAAAACAAATATCCCTATCAATGATGTAGCTTATCACATTAATAAAAAAGAATAAACAATATGGTGAAATGTCAAATGGGCAATAACAACTGCTAAAATACTACACAGGACTGACACTAGATTTCTCAGTCAGACAACTCCCCTCTTCTCTTTCACAGTAAATAGAATTTCAGAGAGGGAAGCTGTTTCTGACACCTTTAAAAAGTATGCATTGCTAAACCAGTTTAGTGGAACCCAATGTTAGTATTAAAATCTCAGCAAATGAAGTGTATATTCCAAACAAACTCCAATTATTCAGCTTTAGGGTTTTCTTGTGCTAATCTAATCTAATACAATTTACAATGTTTTATAACATGGGAAATGTTGCTTTATTGATGTAAAAATGAAGCAGTAATACAGTTTTAATTATCAAAGCAATGGAAAGGCAAATAACACAAATAGGTTTATATCATATTGTCTTACCAGTTTTAAACATAAAATACTCCATCATGGGAAGTAATTCCCAGAAGTTAAATAAGCAAACAAACTCACAAATTCTAAAAGGTAGGAGGGTTATTGTATCATTTTGTCATCCAGATTCCAGAGACAAGAGAAATTAACTACTTGCAGAAAGGAGCATTTTACCAAAAAGCCAGTGGATGATCAATACAAATCTACCCAAATCAGGTGGTTTGTATTTTAGTATATACAAATGCATTAATAGCAATATATTGCTATGCAAAAGCAGACAGCAATGAAGAGACAGCTGCTGCTCATAAAAACAATTTCTTTCATCTACTTTTTATTCTGAGGCGTTTCTCCTTGCAAGAATCAATACTAAATCTTTTCAACACTAAAAGTACCACAAGCAAACAACTAAAACCCAATAGTCATAATATAAATATCAAAATATTAGGAAAAAACTTTCTTAATTCAGTGAAATATCCAACTCTCCCTCTCCTGATATTGCATTTGGGCCTTTTGAAGAATGATTTTAAAAACTAGGAGGCAGTATCTTCTGAGAGAGTTTGCAATCTGAATGTAAACAAGGGAAAGGTAACAGATGGGAATTAGAACAAAAAAAGAAAAGAAGAAATGGCAAAACTATTAAATCAAAATTGAAAAGCACTATTTATCTGTCTACTACGTTGGCATTTCCTAATCTGTCAAGCTCAAAGCATAATAAGAAGCATTCAATGAGCAATTATTTTCTACATTGTTAAGAGACAGCAGCCTACCTTTGACTGCTAAGTTATTACTATAAGCAACTGTATTTACTTTTGTAACAGTTAGAAATATAATGGAAAAAAATTATAGTAATTTAAGAAAAACCTGACATCCAAAAATAAGAAGCCATTAGCCAAGAACACAGATTTTCTGAACAATTAGAAAAAAATCCTCAAACAAAGGAACAGTGAATAAAAGTATACTGTAACATCTGGCCATAACCAAATAATTTACTGATATAATACAATACCTTTATGAGATTTATAGATATACAATAGCAGAGGATAATAGACAAAAATTAAGGCCTAAGTCTTGTATCTTAATTTGCTTACAAAACTAAACAGAAAAATCAGTAACTCCAACATTTTTGCAGAAGTTTTCTGTTAATATTCATGCCAACAAAAAGCCTTCCTCCATGTATGAAATGTACCATTTGGGGAATGCAACATTTCTGGGCAATTATTTAGAAAATTGGTTAATTCCATCATCATTTTTAATTCTGAATTTTCAAAACAGATCTCTTAGACTTAACATTTTTAGCAACTTTGTTAACAAAGAGAACCATCTGACCTTCTAAAGTAAGTGAAACAAGTGCTATGCTTTTTTCAATTCATTAAGGAGAAAGAAAGAAACAGAGGATCAGATCTTTAATACCCCAAAACTGGTTCTGAAGCCTTATGGGAGTCAGACATCACAGTTCAATTTAGAAAATCAAAGAATCCACATGTAAGCACAGACATGGGCAATGCAAGGATGTAAAACAGTCTTCCTGGCACATACTGTAGGAGAGGAAAACGTCCTGCTGTATGTTAATAAGAGATCTACATTAGTATCAGAAGTTTCTGGCACAGATGGCTGCAGTCTTTGCAAGGACCAGTTACTGAAGCTACCTCAAAAGAAGTATTTTAATACTTACAGGCTTCTTGTAAGAATTTTTCTCTAACACTGTCTGAGGTGCAGTTTTTACATGTTTTGATTGCAACAGCCATAGCTGGATTTTCCTGAAAAACAGTATTGAGAAATAACTGGAATACAGCCCACCAAAAGTCAAGTCCTTTACAATTCTAGCAAAACTCCTTTAGAGAAAATTACTATTAACTAAAATATCTTTACTTAAGAAATTACATTTTGAAAGCTTCAGTGTTAAAGTATTACTATAATCAAGACACCTAGTATGCAACATTTACATCTAATGCACCTAGGAAACAATCTGTTTTAACTGTTAAATCATACAAAGCATTATGATAAAAGGTTGTAAGTTTAGCTGAATAGTACTGTAAACTTTTGGCATTATTTAGGATATTCTTGACAATATTTAGCAAAAGCAGAGGAAACAAGTAGATATATGCCTAAAAACCACAATTGGCTTATGCAAGCAAGCAACCTGGAAAGCCAAACAAATCACTTTTTGTGGCTCTTGAGGAGCAAAGACTGTCTATAATTTTGAACTCAAACTACAAAGGCAAGTAAAACAAAGATTTTACATATTAGCTTCACAATCAGTTATATCAAGGGCTTAAAACAGAACACATGTATTCAAAATCAGAAACAGATTTTACCATCTGATTGCTTATCCTCTGAATACTGAAAAATTAGAAGCACTGAGACAGCCCAAAGGAGGCCTCTTAGCTCAGGCGGCACCTTTCATCTCTTGCTTTGGTGTGTTTCTCAAATATCCTTTCCATACGTTGCAAAGTTCAGAGAAGCTGCAAGTGTTTTTCTCCTGAGAAGAAGCTTTAGGTGTTTGAAATTCACTAGTTTTCAAAACATCATGACTTAGCAAATGGTATTTTTACAACATAGTGTATCCTCACAGTAACATGCGGTGCTCAGATGTTGTCACTCATACAAGTTCTTAATGGTTTGAAAGCAGCTGAAGTGTTTTAAAATTAAGATTCTACATTAGGTATAGGCCTGCTCAAGGACTAGCATGCCTTCCTTCCAACTGGGAAATTGGGAACTGTGCTTTGCTTAATGAGAAGATTACAAATGAACCTTTCCCCAAACAGCTACAGGGTAGATGTATGTCCTCACCTAGTTTTTAAGGCCAGTGAGAGCTGGAGATTCAGTTATGTTCTATCTGTGCTCATGCTTGCTCTATTTTAAAGTTATTCTTACAGACAAACATTATCAGAATTAGAATAATACGTGCATTTTGCAAGCTTAAATGGCTATTTTCTAAGTTACTCATAACATAGCTCTTCACATGGACTTTGCATAAAAATACTGATTAAAACCTTTTCTCATACATAAAACATGTCCATAAACTGAGAAACTTGTGGTAAATTAACATGATTTTATTCTTGTCTGAAATCAGGATTCAATAATCAACACTGGGTGAGACCTCTGGAGGCCTGCCAGACCAATCTTTCTCCTGGTGTTACAGATAAAAATTTTTGAAACATCTCATAACCAACATCAGCATCAAAAGGAAAAGTTCCCATGTCTGCAACCAGCAAATACTCCAGACATTTTGCAAAATGAATATAGGAAAAGGCCCAGTATCAGGGTTTTGCTGGTCTTCTGTTTTCAGATAAGGAGACAAATCAGTGAGGATGTATCAGACTGGCAACAGTTTGTGTACTGAGCAGCAAACATTATTTTAAATGACACTTTTGGATTAATCCCACAGTAAATCAGCCTTTAAAGACAGTCTTATTCTAATTGCTTACATCTGAGCAATAAGATCCTATATGTATACATACATTTTTCATTCGGTATCCTCTAAATACAGGCTGGTTGTGATATTTCAGGAATACCTAGTACTAAGCAGCATTTGAGAAGAGGTGGATGCTGCACAGTCACTAGAATAAGAACATTACAATTGCAGTGAACAGGGGAAAATTCAATTTTTTTGGATTCAAATTTGAGCTCGCAGAACAAGAGGCCAGAAAACTCACCCATATTTTTGCATGTGAACTGAGTATATATAAGGATGGAAACGCTATCATGTTATTGTAGCTAATATTTTATCTACTGTAAGATTCCTTCCAAAAGTCTAAGTTACACTCTGGGACTACTACATTAGAATTTAATAATACCTCTCTGTTTCCCTTCACATATTCAAGTGTCTTAAATATAGTAAAATTTCTACTAATAATCAGCAGACTGCCATTTAAAAAGTTTGTACTAGACAAAGGATGACTGAATAAAATCTGTTTTCCAATTCAAGAAAAAGGAAGAGAGAGACAGCATTTTCAAAACAATAGTCCCTAAGAAAAGGGGTCTTTAATTGGTTTTACAGAGCACTAGATTTATCGACTGTGCCCCACGTTCAGTGAAACATTACTCCTCAAGTACTCCTGTTAACTTGGACAGAATTAAATTAAAAGTAAGAATCTGCCTTAATGAAAAGTATATCAGGATCTGCTTTTCTAAATAAAGGTATCAGAACAGACTTCAAACTTGTCTGTAATAAATAACATTTATCCTTATCTACTTACTTAAATACTGCATTAAAGATTTATTTACTTAACCCAGTGAGTCCCGAGTGCTAACCAGCTGTTTCTGGGAAATACTGTTTCTGAAGTTAGAACTAGATTGCTGTCCACATGAATTATTAAGTCATCTACTGAAAATCCAGAAAATTTCTTCAAATGAGAAACAAATCTTCACTTCACACTTGCAGAATTAGATTATTATAAGCTTGAAATTGGTTGAAATTAAATATTTTTCCAGCTTTCTCTTGCTTTTTTCCACAAACTTAGTTTTTCATTCATTTAAATTGTAATCTTAATTTTTGTGGCTACTGTCTAGAAAAACACATAAGCATCAGCCTAAATTACACAAGTCCTGTCGACCTCACTGGTTTCAGTGAGCTGACTCTTGTGCATTGGGGTTTTGCTGGATCAGCGTCCGAATATTTTGTATCTTTTCTTTCAGGAAGAAGTAGTAACTTTATTAACATACAAGTTTCTTTCTGAGAGATATAGTGAGATGGTTGCTGGAGAAACAGACACATTTGTTTAACATTAATGTCCCTCTGTTGCAGGTTACTGCCCTTCCAGCATAATAGACTTAAATTTCTTCTCAGTGTTTCAGCACAGAAGTTAGATTAGCTTACCCTGACACAGTTGGCAGCTTCTCCACTTCATGAATGCTGAACCTAAATCCAAGTCAGGCTGGACACCCATAAACAGTTTTAAATTCTGGAAAAGGTTCTAAAGCACTGAACACTCAGTAGGGCAGTATGGCCAAAGGGATGTGTGCTTACCATGCCTGGACACACTCAAAATGCAGACAGTGTATGGCTGGGGTTAAAAACAACGACTTCTAATTCCAACTCAGCCAGTGACTGTGGTACAGTCTTGAGTAATTTACTTGGCTCTTTTGATTCCTTTCCTCATCTACAAAAAATCGAGATATAGGAGCAGAGGAACTACTCTGGAGCTAATTTTCTACTTACCTGAAACATCAGATCTACATGCTGATTATTCTGAAAAATAAATCACAAAGCCAATTTTTATTTGTTCTGGAAGACTCGGACCAAGGCATCTAAGGAATACATTTATTTTTGATTTTGTTTTTTAACTAGAAAGGTTTTATTGTTTATTTATTTTTGTTTCAGAAATAAGGCTTACCGGACTCATGTAAACTCCTTGGTGTACATCTCCAAACTGTCCTTCACCGATGCAGCGCCCCAGTTCAATTCTCTCCCTTTGAATTTCATAATCTCTGGCTATAAGAATATAATGCACTTAAAATATTAAATTTGTGATGAAGGGCAAAGAAATAATCCACAAGATACAAAACTCAAAGTAAGTCACTCAAATGTCTCACATGAATAACTAAGATTAACATTTGCTGCACACCACCCTATACAAATGCTGCATACGCACAGTGGAAACCTCTTAAACAAATGTTTGAGCCAAAGCAATGAAAAAAGGAATTGTGAAATCTGATTTGCTAAATTAGCTACTATGCATTATTTATTTCAATGCAATAGACATAATTGAATCCTTCTTAATTATAGCTAGTAAAAGACAAAGAACGCAAATAGCCTAGGGCAGTAGCGATGATATTAAATACAACCTTAGCATACACCCATTTAGATGTTTAAGAGAATTCCACTATGTGGTATTTTAGATATTGGAACCATCAAATGAGCCCAGAGAATTTTTAAAGAGGTAACTGCAAGAAAAAGTACAGAAACAAGAGCATGGCAAATAAAGATAAAATGAAAGAGCAAAATTTTGAGTGCACTGCACCTCTATCAGTGTATAATTGAAGTAAAACTATTACGTTTTGTGGACTTATGCAATTTTGTTAACTCCATGGTCTAAGAGACTGAGAAAATTACTGAGAAAAATGGCTCAGTACATCAGCAAAACGTTTAATCAATTGCAACTGAATTACTTCATTTGCAATTTAACTTCTAGCAGACATGGAAAAATATTTCAGGAATAGCAGAAAAGCACATACAGTATATGTTTTCACCTCAATTTGTATTATTCAGAGAAAAAAACTATAACCAACCAGCTTAGGACTTCATGACTGATACTTTTGACTTCATTAACACTACAGAAATAATATCAACTAGAGCTGGATAAGGAAGTGGTAAGTGTATTTTTAATTTTTTTTTTTTTTTTTAAGTATTGCATTTTCCTCTTTAAAATCCCAAAGCTAACTGGTTTAACTATAAATAATGTTTATTAAATGAAAGTGAATAGTAAACTTAAAAATTCCACATCATTCCAAATTGCAAGCATACAGGGATGGGTAAAGGGTCTCCTGTTACCTTCATCTATTCCATAGCTTTCTGCAGTGCAATTAAGAGAAAAATCAAATGCTTACTTAGATATAGCTTCTTAAAATCAAGACAAGGACAAACATTTTTCAACATTTTTTAAAAAAATGAAGAAATATACTGATGCAATTTTAAGTTTACATTAGCAGAAGTCACAGGTCTGTTCTTGTGATTGCTACTGACTCAGTCCTTTGAGAGCTGAACACTTGAGTCCACTTCAATCCACCAAAGCACTTAATGAATTTCAGTTCATCAGCCCATCTCACGGGCTTTGAATTGTATGCATACTTAAGTGTTCAGCATCATCCAGGGCTGGGCTCACAAGTAATTACTCCCATGAATTTAAATGAAAAGATTAGGGGAAAAAAAAAATCACACAGTTAATATGTTAACAAGAAAATAAAGGATATAATTTATCACAGTACTTTTTGATAGTGCAATTATTTTAGTAGAATCACATAGTGACTTACTGCAAGACATTCAAAACACATTGTTTATTTCTGGAAAACATATATTCTTGCTATTCAAATATTTATTTTCAAATATATGTTTTTCAAAACATATATTCTTGCTTTTCAAATACTTTCCACACTGGTGGAAACTATGTTGTAAACACTGAAGTGATCGTGAAACATTCCTGCCATGAGGTAAACTCCAAAAGTCCTTACATTAATGATTCTTCAGGAGAACGTGGTACCAGTTCAGCACCATTGTCCCCTCTTACACTAACCAAAGGCAGTATTTTTGCGGGCCTGTGTATCAACAGATTGCCTACTTCTAGAGAAATCGTTGGTTGCAAAAACGCAACTGTAATTTTGCAGACATGCCTTTTAAAATCAGAATACTAGAATTTCATGCTAAATTAGCCTTGACAGTTTAAGATTATAATTCAAATATGCCTCAAGACAAAATCCTTGTGGTGGCTAATACATCATTTTGTTGAATTCAAAGATGAAGACTCGGAAGAACTTTGAATTTTTATTTTTGTTCCTAAAGCCTTTCATCTTTAACAAAATTGCATGTGGTACAGATGACTTTCCTCTCTTATGGAATTTGAGAGCAGGGAGTCTGTCATAGGGCAAGGGTGAGATACAGTTAGTAGTACACAGAAGCTTTCTAAATTGTTTGCTCTTATCACAGAAATATTATCCGTTCTCTCTTTAAGCATTCTGTTTGGCATCACAATCAAAAAAAAATCTATATTCTAGGACATAAAAGGAATTTCACTGTGAAGTCACTGTCAGCAGCAAAACCGATTTTGGTTTTGTTTGCTTCAAAACCTGAACCTGAAAAACACTGAATCTATGAGTTTTCAAAACATCGTAACGAGTATTTTCTTCACACACATATTACTTAAGGCTAAAATATAAGATTCAGTCCCTGTTAAACCGAAGAAGCTTTCAGATAGACAAGTTCTCAAGTTAACTACCATACTTACTTGATGGCATTGTATAAGTATCTTCCTCATCTATAATCTCTGCATAGTCATCTGTCTCTGTAAAGGGAGGAATTGAAGAGTTTCGGGAAAAGCAGATGAAAACAATTCTCCAGAACAGTATCTCCAATTTATCAAGGCTGATATGTCACACTCCCAACTTCAACACTGCTGGGACGCATTTACAAAAGCATGAATAAAACTTGCTCATGCATAATTTATGGTATGATAATGACCTCAGTGCCAATTATACTACGTCACATAGATGCATTCAACAAGAAATAAAAAGAAGATTCACTTGTATTCAAAAAAGTTCAAGTTCTGTAATTGAAACCCATCTTCACTGTTGACTTAAAATCTTTCTAATGGCAAATTCCACTGCAGTAAGGAGAAAATATTATTAACAGATTAAATTGCTTTATTTTCAATAGTGTGAATAATAGATTGCAAGTTTTTTATGTCAGACAGAACAGACAATAAAGATGTTCCAGGGCAGCACCAACCTACTGTCACAGTGTGGCAAGGTGAGTTATTTTCCATATTCTTCTAGACCATACAGATCTTTTAAGTCACACTCTCGCCTTACACACATTTTTCTTGCATTAGTCTTAATTTTCCTCGTCCAGTGGAAATTCACCACCAGTTTTGCTGTCAAGAATCAACATCTCATGAACAGTGTTTGAAAAGAACCAGTCCTCAAAATTTTCAGAAAAATGACACTGCATTTCTTTCTCTGTTTAAAATTGAAGACTTTTACATCATCTGTTCTTAAAATGGTTTAAATGGTGTCTAGTCATATCAGAAAGTCCTTCTCTTGCTCTAAAGAACTTCCAGTGTATGTAGATCATTTCCCAACAGTCAGATAAATTCCTCTGGGGGTTACAAAACCAGTCCACAACAGTGAGGTAATTTTTCACTCCAAGCCTGTTAAAATTTACTCACCAACTTTAAATGTATAGAGAGGTTCTCAAAATTGAGTAATTTCAAATCCAGTATGCAGTTTTCTTGGTCGGTTTCAGGTGATCACATATTGGGCCACCTCTGAAAGGCATGATTTACTCCCCCTTCTTCCCAAACTGCCCTGGAGCATATGTATATCCCTACACCTCCCTGGCACCATTTCTAGAGGTATGGTTTCTGAATGGTCAATGGGACAAAGCCACAGTGAGAGTGGAAAGAAGGATGGGATGACCCCTTTTGGCAGCAGTCCTCAGTTCAACTGACTTAAGCCAACTCTGAAACCAGAGCAAGGCTCATAAATATTATACACATACATAGACAAGAAGCTTAATTTTCAGACAAACTGAATATTTAACAATTGGGAAAGTACAGGTTGCCTATAACCTCTGAAGTGCAAAACACTTCAGTGAGTAAATGTAGCTTTATGATCCTAACTTCATACTATTAAAATAAAATTAAAGCTATTTTTTTCTTTCAAATTCCTGTAGCAATATATAGTGCCTTGTAAAAACAGATTTAGGAAATTTGATGCCATTTAAAATTTTGCTAGGCAATTTCTATTTAGGACACAGCAAAACAGAGTCAACTAATGAAAATTCAATTGATTATAAAGACAGTGCACAATTCTAAACAAGCAGCATGTTCCAGAGGCACTAATCCCTTTTCCTTCCTACATTATAAACTAATGTTTTTGTAGAAAATAAGCCCCAGTTTGACTTAAAAATAATCACCATTAGAAAAAAAATGTTAGTGTGACACCAATGTGATGGGGATAAATCACTCTGCTTCCTTGCAGTATTACACTAAGATATACTTAACTTTTTTGAAGTGTGGTATGTATCAACTATTGTTACAAGCTAGTATTTGAGGATACCAGAAAGTTCTGAATCTAACCAAAAAAAAAAAAAAAAAGGACTGAACGAAAGACATTATAAACATATTTGAGAAGAATTTTAAAAGTTTGGAAACTAGAACTGGTGTCACACTGGTCTTTAAAAAACCCAAACATTCATCACACCAGATTATGGAACAGCACTTACAAAATGGTTTGGCTTGTTCAATTCTGTATTTAAATTAATGATGTTAATTCGTAATAAAAGCATTATCAGAACTCCACAGAGCACTTCGCATGGTTTTGATACATTGCCCCAAACTGTCCTGAAACTAAAAGGGTCTTCAGTGGTCAATCCAAATAAATTATATGCATGCAATTAACCAAAAAAATATTTATTGTTACATATTTAACACTCTGGAGAGGAAAATATAATAAGAATTCAGAAAAGAATTCCTATATATGTGTGGCACTGTTTCTGGGAATTACAGGAAAATTCAATCAAGGCATTAACACTGATGTGCTCAAAGTGTTCTGCAACAATGATAACTGATCCCCCTTGTGTGCAGTCTCTGCCCCACAATTAAAGTCACATACTATGAGACTATTACCAAGTCTGCTAAAGCTATAACTAAGTCTGCTAAGAGATATTCCAGAACCTACATGGAGCCTACATGGAGTCTAAAGCAAAACTCCACCGGGCAAGGCTCTCCAGGCTGCTTTACAAAGAAGAATGTGTTATAGCAGTCTCAAGAGCTAAACACTCACAACAAAGCAGCGATTCCAGATGTTCTATCTTCGAGGCCCTTGATAGGTCTAGAAAAACTAAGGTTTAAAAATAGGGCTCATTACTGCTGCTGTCTTGCACATTTTAAAATCATCACTGAACCTTTTCACCCATTGGTCAAGCCCAAATTCTTCCAGATGGAAAAATGAATAGGTTGCTTTTGGACAAAGATACAGTGTTGGTGGTATGGGCGAATGAGGCAACTGGAGCTTTACTAAATCTGAATGCATTTATTAGACAGTAGAAAAAAAACATCCTAGGATATTAAATCCACAATAGCTAATTCATGACCTTAACCACCTGTTTGAAATTTCCCTTTTCACATTTTTTTTCCTATTTAACAGAGCCTGTTATTTATAAAAGATGATAAGCACCAATAAAAAGCTATGCAGGGTTAGTATCTGAAAAACAATTTCTGAATTTATGACAGAAAAAATGTCATTTGAGTTTTTAATGTTTAAGAAAATAAAGAAAATTGGGGTAGTATTATCTTTGATTTATATCTGAAGGAGAAAAAGGAGATGAAAAGTTATATACTTCCTTCACATTTTACTGAGGAAGGCTACAAGATGTTAACTCTATTTCTTATTGCCTTCCTTTGCATTCTGCTTTTTATGCCCTTTTAATACCTTCTATATATAAGAATAAAGATACATACACTATCAATAATAGCAGTTTGATTTTCATCCAACATCAGACATCATCCTTTAGAAAAAAAGCTAAAAATCTCTTTAAAAAACAAAACCAAAACCCATCTTATTTTCAGAGGATAATAAGTCGATATTTTTGAGAAAAAAAAAAAAAAAAAAGATGTATAAAGTCTGGAGAAGTTAAATATTTTGTAGTAAGTTTCAACGTTTTGAAGAAAAACATTAAAATCTGTCTTTACGATTAGCAGTTTGAGTAGCTGAAACCTGGTTAATATTTCATGTATTCAATCTATATTAATCTACCTCATACAGCTTTTTTTTTTTTAAAGCAAGGAGCAGTAGTGGCCTACAGAGAATTTTGATCCTACCATATCTTTAAAGCATCACTTAGTAGATTCATTTCTCATGTGTTACATCCACTGATCTCACCCACTGACCAAAAAATTTCTGTGATACAACCATTTCAATCGAACTGAATGGACACTCCTGCAAACCTATAAAATTTCTTTGCATCATGCCAGAACTCTCATTAAAAACACATGCAATACCACATCCCTGTGTGTTTGAAATAGTTTTTCCTTTTTCAATTCCAGTTTAGCAGGAAGTGTTAGTTGCACAGCCTGTACAGTACAATATTTATTGGCTAATGTCCAAAGCAGACTGCTTTTTAATACTAAAATCTGTATAAAATTTATTACTGAAATGTGCATTAAGTGGTATATGGATATAAGAGTTGCATATTGCATGTTAGTAACACACAGACTAGAAAACATATTACCGTCCCCACTAATTTCATCTGCAGATCCAGGTGGCATGCAAGGAAAGAGAAAAACAGAGGGGGAGAGAGAAGGGACAGAGAAGGGGGAGGGGAAAATATACTATTAAATTCATGAGTAATCCAAAGAATTCAGACTGCAGTTATAATATACCTGACTCAAGAGAAACCAGAAAAGTAGCAGAATTTAAGACTTCTCACCTAAAACCCAAGGGACAGAGATAAGTTCTAAGAAGCTTGTATGATGAAACAGAGCTACTGACTTTCAAACACAAATTTACACAAAAATTAAATTTGGGAGTGGAACTATTTTAATGCATTGTTAAGAAATGCTAATTTCTGATTTAAGTCAATAGTTCACTACAAAACAGATCTCTTACAGCCAGATGAGTCAGTACAATTTGGCTTTTCACACACACTTATGACTTTGGATAACCAGAGTTGGTGTTCACCCTTTTAAAGGAAATGCACGCCTGTGCTATCACTAAGACATAAGTCAGAAATGGAACCAAGTATTAAATATACAGAGCATACTGCAGTTATACAAAGCTGAAATTTAAATGAGTGGCAAATGGAGCAACTCTACTGGGAAGCTGTTCAAATGAGCACCATATTCCAAATCTATGGCAGCGAGCCTATTCCACACCAATACCCACAGCATAAGCTGATGCACTTTAGACATTATTTATAAATAAAAGGAAAATTAGCATTAATGTAAAAGTAATGCACATATTACTCCGATTCTTCTTACCCCTAACAAAGCCAAACTGGTCCAGACCAAATGCTGAACCAGTACGCAGCCAAAAGCATCAATGTATTCAATATTTAATTCAAAGTGATCTTAGTTGATGCTTATTGTTGCTATTCTATTTCATTCATAAGCATGCTGTATCAGGGGTCCAAGAATGAAGTAAAAATATATTAAACAAAACCCCCACGAGTATGCAGGGGCTGCATAGATATATAAATGAAATTACTAATACGTTTATCATTGTAGAATATGATGCTTAAAACTAAGTTCCCCATAAAAATGGGGACCAGCAAGTTTGATACACTGCATGAAAATCCAATTCAATAGAAGGAAAGGGGTAGCAGAAATTTACGGAAATTATTCTTGGAACTCTGTTTAACCTGGCTAAAGTAAAAAACCAGTAACTGCATTAGTATATTCAGCTTTTGGGTTAATAAGGCAGCCCTATACAAAGAGCAGTGCAGTACCCTTAGGCGGCGGCTCATGGGAACAGAAGACGAAAGGGAGAAAGCGTCTAGCTTTCTTTACTTTATGCTGACAGTGATTGATTCCTTTACAAAGAGGCAAGAAAAGGAAAGAGAAAAACAGAAACAAATTATTTGGAAATAAAAGAAAAGAGACTGGAGAGAACAGTGAATGAACATAAAAGTAAAGGTTTACATTACAAATTTGTATACACAAATGGATATATGAATGTTGTTGAAACTCTAAAGCATATCTGCTATTTTCCTTCAAATTCCTTTCTATGGCAAAGTTATTCCTATTTCAATTTTTAAAAGCGAGACTAGAATCTATTAAAAAGTCAGCTTTTTTCAACTATACATACCATCCACTAACAATGCAAAGAACACTGTCTATCCCAGAAATGTAACCCACTTTTGCAAGCTCCCCACCTAAGTTCTACTAGACTGTACTATAGCTAAATTCTGATTTAAGTGGCAGTCACCAGATTTAAACATGACTTTCTGGCCCCTTAAAAGAACTGAACACAAAACAAGTATTTCACATATTAAGGTTACATAGAACGAGGTAAAACAGTTTCTCTGTCCTAGTGAAATACAACACTGACATGTTTTATGATCTGAAATCTGCCACTGGAGTTTTACTGCCAGTGGGGAGCAGCCCTGCCAATTGATATTCTAGCTCTCCAAGGATGTCTGGGTGAATGCCCCATGGTACTGTCCTCACAGTCCTCTTTCCTAGTCATCCTACTGCATTTCACTGGCAAAGCACCTATGAGGAGGAGAGAGATTTTTGAATAGGAGAAAGTACAAAGAAGCCACAACTGATTTCACAAGGTGAGAAAGAAGGACACAAAATGACACTAAAATCCTGAGGACAGCGGTTCCTTTTATTTCTCATTACCTGCTCGTTCTCCTCTGCTTTCCTCTTTTCCCTCTCTGTGAGAGGTGGTTTAAAAACCCGCTCAACTGAAAACACATCTTGTTGCTGGTAGTCCTTCACAGTCAAAACTCAAGAGTGAGGTCCAGCCACTTTGAGTTATATAGGCAGGAGGTACAGGTGTTAAAACAGCAGCCCAGTACCACAGAATCAGGATACTGGCACAGCGTACTAGTCAGTGGTGGGACGAGTGGAGGAAGGGTGGAAAAGGACTATTACCTCTTAATAAAAATAACTTCACATTTTTCACAGGTTCTGGAAAATTATGAACCATCAAAGCAGCTATACTTACACAAAAGCACCACCTTATACATGGTTGTGCAGTTTTTAGTGGCCAGATTTTGAGGGATAATGTGTGGAATTTTTTAAAAAGCGTATTAAGTGGGGTTTCAATCACCGTCCAATCTGGAGGCTGCATGCTGAATTTCATGCATGCAAATCTAATGGGTAATGCACTACTATTTACAACTCATGCTTTGCTAAAATGGCAATTTTAATCCACAGTTAAAACAAGTGGGTGAGATTTATCACCGTATCCTAAACAACAAAATAGTACCATTATAAAAACTACTGGGGTGATTAAACAGAAACCATTCATCAATTGTGAAAATTTACGACATTGAAAATGACAGAACATTAATCAGATTCACTGCTAGAAACTAAGAGGTGCAAAAAGGAAGCAAAATTATTGTTAGTGTATCAGTACTTCTATGTATACCACATTACTGCAGTCCTAGGGATTTATCTTCCTAACACCACACAGCACAATTTCCAGCACTATCATTCGAACACAAACCTGAGGTAACATTCATAAAAAGCTTTAGATGTAGTATGAAAGAAAAGAAAAAAACACTACAGTTATTTTAAGAGACTACTGAAAAGGTACTGAAGTGAGAATAAAGGAATCCAATACTCCGTACTGAAACAGAAGAACAGGTATAGAGTCACTGGAAGCAATGCAAGCTATCTAGAAGGAAAGAGATGTTTCAACTCTTGACCTGTCTGCTCAGGCTACAAAGCTAATTTAAGCTTGAAATACTGAAATGCTGGTGACTGTTACATTGATACATGGGCAGCAGTAGCTGACTGAAACCTGACTCACCTATGTCATATGAAGGGCACACTGAAATGACAAAAGTGTTTTTCATTCATCATGTGCATGTCCTGATGCCCTGTGATATGCAGTCCAACTCGTCCTCTGCATTTCAAACTTTGCCTTTATGATTTATTGTCTAAAGTTTGTTCAATTATTCTGTCATACTAAATGGAAGTCTGCTTTGTCCTAAACTTACTACATCTTCAAGTCTAGCTACAAAATAAAGTTTATTTAGGTAAAGAGTTTAAAGAGTTGATTCTAAGTTTAAAAAAAACCCCAAGCAGACATTTCAACATTTTTTCAGGAGCTCAGAGGCTATCTGCTTGAAATTAATACCCCTTCCAGCCAGGGTATCATGGTGTCTACCTAAACGCCCATAAAGTTCAGAAACGCTACTGAAGACTTCACTGGACTTCCTTTTTTATTTACTTCCTCTTTTCAGTACTAAGTATTCATTCAAATCATTGTGTATAGAAAGAACAAATCACTTGCTATATACAAGACACTGTTAGAAAGGAAGCGACCAGACTAGAGGGCAGTTACTACTGGAGCTCCTCATTAGGACTGTATGAATAGATAACCAACACTGGAAGGCTGCAACTGATAATGTCCCCAGTTTGAGGAAAAACCCTGAAAAAAATCTGTAGATGGAATAAATCTATTTGTTTTCAAGATTTTGAAATAAAATGAGCACTATGCAGTTGTCAGACCAGGTATCTTTATATATAAACAACAAAACCCCAAACCTAATACTGCATGGAACATTTCTTTTGTCATACTACAGTGTCACTACTAGCAAAGCAGAAGTGTCTGTTCACATCAAACGAATGGATCACAGTGGAGAAGTTCGGGGGGGAAGAACTTTTTAACCAATGACACAAACTGATGAAAGCAACGGAGTAACTTCCTAGGCACTGATACAGAGGAAACCTGTTTAGACTGTCTCAACAGTTCATTCTGGTCTTCTTGTGCATGAAAAGAAGCATTTTAGTCAGTTTAAAATACAAAAAGATAACACCACCAGTCAATTCAACTGTGATGGGAATCTGAAATACTATAATTTATTAACATGAAGGGTATTTTTAACTATATTGTCTTATTAATCAGCAGAACAGCTGGGTGAGTTAAGAAGTAACTCCCTTCGTGAACTTGGAGACTAATGACTTGCTCAAGGTTTGTAAAATTAATCTGCAATAAATCTTAGGCTTCAATGTCCCCCAGTTCTGCGACCATATGGCAGAGTTACAGCTGTGCAGAGTCTTTATATTCCCCTAATTACTTAATAATTTTAATGTATAATATGTAATTTATGCTAAGACTGTTAGCCTTTCTCCTCAGAAGTGAGTTGTAGGGTATGACATAATTGAGCTAGCAGACACAGTCATAAGTACTCAAGAAACAATTTTTTCATCTTAAAAATTTACTTATACTTTTCAGCATTGTCTTTTCGGAGTGACTTGATAAAATGAACGTGAAAAAAACCCCAACTTCACAATTTCAAGCAAAGAACACCTTCTTCCCCTACCAACTAATTCAAATGGAACTAGGAAATACAAGTCCTACACAAGAAGTTCTTTCAGAGTTGAGCACAGGGCAGGCCTTCATTTTGAGCACAGGAATCACAAAACAGAGCACGCACTGTGCTTTGAAAGCAGAAGTGATTCAATAAAATCTTATATATCTTTCCATTCTTGCTCATAGCTTTGCTTGTGATTAGCCCTCATTATCCACACATACATTCAGGTCCTTTTGTATGCTCATATCTCTTTGATTAAGAACATTTTTAATTGTTGTAATGGTGAAATCAGGTGAACAGATTTAATGTTTTTTTCTCTCCTGTTTGTTGTGTTTTGGCATTTGGTTCCTGCTATATTTCAGTTTGCTCTAGGTCATCTACTGGAATTCTCTCCAACAGATGAACTATACCATATAATTTTTTTTCTGCATGCTGAAATCTCACTTAAAGCTTGCTTATCTCGTTCAAAAGAGAGCTTCTTAAATTCAGATTGAAATTTCAGCTAAGTGGTATGACAAAATTGGCAACTACTTCAAATTCAGAATCTGCTCATCAGTAGCACCTTAGAGCAGAACTCTAATGCCACTTCACTGACACAATCAAGAGTTAACCACAGTATGTGATTTAAGTGTAATGATATTATACTTTAAATCTGTGATTCTAAAGCAGAACCTGGAAACTAGCTGAGAAGCACATCTTTCAGGTTGATAAAATCCTTCAATTCCTGCAAGAGAGCTTTTCCCAAGAGACCCAATTTCTCCTTTGCAGGGCATGTTACTGGATATACCCAAACCATGGGATACAGTTACAATTTCTTACAGAGCCACTGTAAGCAAATAAATTTTCTTTTTTTTCCTCTCAGACGGGCAATGGCACATCATAAGAAACTTATGCCATCATATTACTATGCACTTACAGTTACACCCCTTTTGACTTTAAAATGCTACTTGTGTTAGTAACAACAGCCAGGCCAGCTAGGGAACAAGATGACAAACAAATTTCTCTTTAAGATAGCTATTTCTCCATTAAAGGCATGTATCCGGGGTTTTGTTACTTAGGTGACTTGAACAGTCTGCCTTAACATCTGAAAACAGTGGCCGTATTTTTAAACACCTTTAAATTTCCTTCACCAAATAAGCACACACTAAAGCTGCAAAACCAGCACCCGCTTTGAACCAAGACCAACCCTCTGGCAGGCCCTAAAAACCCTCTTCAGGCACAGGCCTTGTGCTGGCTCCTGCAGAATGGCTCCTCTTCTTCCTTACTCTCATCCTTCCAGTTACAGTTCCCTCCTTACAAACACCTTATTTTATTCAGCAGTACCTGAATATCCAAACGCCAAGAGTGACTGCTTAGAATCACAGAATTATTTAGGTTGGAAAAGACCCTTATGATCATAGAGTCCAACCGTAAACCTAACACTGCCAAGAACCTAACATTGCCAAGACTTGGTCAATGCTCTGTTTGTTCAATACTCGCTGAAACAAGTGGGCCTGAAATGTCATATTCTGTAGCACTGCATGTAAAGTAACATTTGAGCCATGATTAAAAAAATTTACGTTCATAGAATTCTCTAGTGCAAAGAGGGCACAGCAATTAGCCAAGGGATGCAAAAGCATATTTATTCTTCCTCGACATATTTATATAAGCAAGGATGGGGCAGAAGAAACCAAAGAACTCTCTGTCAGAAAGAATTTATGTAAAAAGGGAGCAAGCAAAGGACGGCTTTATTGATTTAATTTTATGAAGAACTTTTTATAATACATAATTGACTAGGTAAATTAATATTTTTAGAAATACAAGTATCAGGAAATATATGCATCACCTTACTAAGGCTAATGTTTGCTATTTCAAACTCAACTGCTGGCCAAAATAAGTTCCTGTAGACTAGAGTAGAGCATTTTAATAAGGTGACTCCAAGCAAAACAGCAGGAAATCTAGTCAATAAAATTATAGTAAGCTGGTATGCTGCTGCTTACAGATCTGATATACTATTTGCACAGAGCATATAGTTTACCTTACTGTTTCCTGAGTGTACGCTCTTGGTTAAGCATAAAGAATTCTTTTTTAATGTAAAAACAGAAGTAGAGGGAGAAGGAGATAAAAGTTGGAACTATCCATTAGCTAAAACACTCATTGCTTTTGGTGAATCACAGTAACTTAAACCAAAACATCTTATGTGTATCAAAGAAATCTAAAATTCAACTAATTTAATTTGGCTTATTTATGTTTATAATCCTACATACATGCAAATGTAAAATTTAAGGGGTAAAATTATTACTATGCTTTAAAAACCAGTGAAAATCTGGAAGATGTCTTACTTGCAGAGAGTGAAAGACAGCATCCACTGCAAAGAACAATAAATTTGAAAATGCAAGGCAGACAAATAATACCAGAAGAAACAGAAGCATGCAGTAAGAGGTGTGTGGTGAAACCTGGTTCAGTGACACACAGCCATAAGAGAACATTTCTTGGCTCCCAGGTTCAGCAATCTGCTGCTTTGGATTCCTGAAACCAACTTCACTAGTTTGAAAAGGCCCTTATTTAAATAAAAAAAAAAAAAAAAAAAAAAGTATTTAAAAACCTTCTATCTTTGCATGCTTTGGAATACTGAAACACTTGGAAAGAACAAGTTTTCATTTAATTAGACCAGAAATATTTCAAGGTATGTTAATAAATATTTCAATAAGAAAGACAAGGTGTCTTTCATTAACAGGTTCGTTTTTAAACTTGCAAAGCTTCGGACAAATACCTGAACTTTTAGACCACCAAATCATGTTCCACACTGGTTTTTGGCTATCACTGGTTTCCCTAAGTTGTGGTGGGGAATTCACTGTGAAACTTTCCTTTAGAATTAAGGGTGTTAATACTATAAATACGTCTGCTTAATTTTCTGGCCGAAAGTCTGTCTCAGATTTTTGCTATTTAGTTTTAGCACTGGGAGAGGTCAAAACAAAGGGGAGCGATCTCTCTAAAAACAAATGGCAGAGTTAATTTATGATTTAAACTATCAAAGGCATGAAAGATGTTACAGCTGTCAGTGAGTTATAAAAGCTTGTCTTATTTGAAGCCCTTAGCTCTAAGTCATTTAAATGTCACCAAAGAAAAGCTCTTATTCTGCAAACCAAGATAGCATCACCCACAGCTGGCTTTGCACTGGATGCTGTCAGCTGTCAGACTCTGCTGACCTGTAACTCTTGGGTTAACTGAACATTATGTACATCTGCTGCCTCCGTTGTTCCATACTGATGGATCAGTTACATGTGAGAGCAGGAGTGACACTTCTTCATGTCTACATGAAGTATTCCTTCATTTATAACAAGTTGATTCCTTTGGGGACTTAGAAGTCTCTGAAGTCTCTCGACTCTTACAGAAAGCATCTCCTGAGGAAAAACCCTTATCATGAAACTTCATCTCAATAATTTGTGGTTTAAATTTAATACACTGACATTCATGCCACACTCGATGCATTTCAAATAATTTTGGGGCAAAAACGCCCAACAACAAAAAAGTATGTTTGTGATCTATGTACCCTTATTATATTGAAAGAAGAACAAACCCTTGAGAGTGAATAATAAATGCAATGGCTTGAATCATTCCAGCATTGTGTCAGTGTTTCCAGTGGTTTGTAACATAGTATAAAAAGCAAGCATCAAGCACAATTGTCTAATTGTGAAAAGATATAAAGCCTTAATACAGTACACCTAACTGGTTTTGATTTTGGTATTGGAAATAAACAGCATATTTTCTCGTTTAATTTTACTGTTTTGCTTATGGCATCAAGAGCCAGCTTTGTGTCTTACTGCTTCCTTGACATTCACTTGAACAACTTGCTCATCTCCAGCGCTGCTACTTCTGTTTCTTCTGTGGTGCTACACCAAAGCTCTCATTTGCCCATCATTCACCTTTATGTGATGCCCAACACCAGAGTTTTGTGGTATTACAACTAACTACCTTATATTCAAATCAAAACACTACTTCAAAAGAGTAGAGAAGCAAGTTTGTGCTCTGAGACACAAGAGTACTTCAGATCTAATGCATCAAGCAGAAGACACCTAAATTTGAAAAGGCAAAGTGACAGCAATAAAGGATCATGAAATAAGCATTTATTACTACTCTTAACAGTAAAATATATCAGCTTTCTTAGAAAATTTGAAAGGGAGAAAATTTGAAGTGACAGGGAAATATGACTTTTTTGTCCTGAAGATCAGCTTTTTTTGTGTGAGTGGAGTGATTAAAAAGCAAAGCACGTAAGAAATTTAAACTTTTTCTAACAGCTAAAATGTGCCACACAGGTAAGAATCAAGAGAGAACACGGTGACCATGCTTCATGCTTATCTATCTTATCTACCACGTTTGCTTGATAGGCACTGAAAGAAGATGAGCTGCTATTTGACTCTGAGAGGTAACAGTAACTGATGAAGATCTATTACACCTCTGTAGCTTGATACACATTTTAATTCCAGATCCTCTCATACATTTTTCTCCACAAGGTCTATTCACTTGGGCTTCCTATGACAAAGAGTGAATTTCAAACACCTTTAAAAAAAGGTTAAAGGTCGGGAAAGGAATCTGAAAAGTAGGAAATTAATCAAGCACCTATGTATCTTTCATCCTTCTTGTATGAAATACACATGTTTTTTGAATATTTGCCACTAAGCACTCACATAAATGTTAAAGTGGGGCTGTAGCCTCCCTGGAAGTCAGAGGTGGACATTCCACCAGGTCACAGTATTGGATCCCAAAGTTCGTAGCCAAATACTAGAAATCTATAGGAACATACCATAATACAAATAAAATTTTGCATTGAAAAATCTCCTTAATAAATATTATGTATAAGAATTTAGAAATGCATTTTCTAGTAACTAATGGAAATCTCAGAAGCCTATAAGCTATAGAAACATGTATTATTTCACATGCTCATCCTTCAATTAACTTTTGATTTTCAATAGCAAAAATTAAGTGCTTTGATCTAAACAGCAGCTACAAAAATATAGCTATTAAGTTTCTTCTTTCCAAAAAGCGATGATTAATATTTAATTGCCTATTTTCACTTTTCAACACTACTCCTTCATAATTAACACATACTCAGGTAATTTAAGTTCTAGCCCAGGATATTCTATGTCATTACAAAGCTAAGTGAAAATACTGACAAGCAGCCTTGCTTTGAAGCATTCTGGCCCTGTGTTACTGCACAGATACGGCTGTTCCCACAAGCGACACTGTGTAGGATAGATGCAAAAAGTTTCTCTTTAGAAACTGCACTGCAGAGGCAGCACAGCTACAGCCTTGGGAAAGTCAACAGCCATGTAGCAAGAAGTGAGCTAACTGCAAGTGAAAAAATCTGCCTAAACATCTGCTAGCTTTATAAATAAACTTGCCTTTATTTTTTTTTTTTTTAATGAGTCTTACCTGACACAGAGACTGTGTGTGACCTTACTCCTTGCTTCTCATTGTTGGCCAGCCTGTAAAACAGAGGTTGGAATCGCTGAATGCTGTACATTCTTCACGGTCACATACACTGGCAATTCATCCTAACAGGGCACCTACTGTAATTAGCAGGGCCAATCCATTTCCCACAGTGACAGATTTTGAGGGGGAGAAAAGTCAGAAAGGAATCTACCATCTCAAACCCATCTGGGGGAGTAAGAGCGGAGAGAATGAGTTACCGTTTTAATTAGCATACCGATTCACAACGACAGAGCAAACTTCATGGAAAAAACCATAACCTAAGTTTTACAAAATTTTAAGATCAATCCATGCATGTCTAAAATTTGTCAATGTATATAATCTGATGGTGCTTCTACTTTCTGTATTATTTACTGGAAATAAAGTATGAATTGAGTTTTTTTCTGGAAGATTACTTACCCTTTATAACAATTTTAAATTGATTTACATGTGAAGTAAATTAAGAAAAACGATTAAATTTAAATGTAGCTAGTTATAAATGTTCATTAGTAACAGAAATTCCAATGAATTTTTCTGATTTTTTTTTTCATGTATATGCACAAGCATCATTCTCATGGTAAAACAGCAAGAGTAATGCACTTCATGCTTTCAGAAATCTGGAATTTCATCTGGCAAAGGCAAATTTTTCCACATGCAAGACAGTGCTTGCTAATAGTTTTATATATTTGACAAAAGCTTCTGCCAGTGTAAGAGCATATGTGGTGCCCTTGTTTAAACAGACTCAAGTGTATAAATTCAATTTTGGTAAACTGTTCCAAAACTGAGAAGAAGCTTTTCCTTCGAACCTAGTTTTATCCCAGAAATCCCTACAAATAAAAGAAAGATAAAATGTATGTAATTAGAAAGTTATTCTCTGTTTCTCGGTTCTATCTATTTAAGTAAAAAAAAAAATTTTCCTCTTCCATGAGTGCACACTAAGTTTACCAATTTTACTGCTTCCATCCTCGACTTTCATTTTCTTTTCCTCCCTGCATTTTCACTCCTCTCTTTCTGCACCATGACAAAGCTACCTGGCTAGTGAGGACTGCAGCAGGACCTGTGAAGGAAGAGCAACCACTAGTATCTAAGTGGCTGGTTTCTTACAGATTCAGGACCAAATTGTGTTCCATACACCATCCAATAGTTAATAAAGTAATAATAACAATTCTGGACTCCTTCCAGGAATCAAGGAAGAAACAGAACGAGGTGGCTGAGTCAAAGTAGGCACAGTCCCTGTGTCCCAAAGGAGAAAAGGAAGAGATAAGACACTATAAACTGCTAAATTTCATGTGGTATTTCAAGAGTTATCTCCTGCTACTGGATACTGGTGATACTGCCTGATAAGGTTCAAGGAGGACACTCTCATGACACGTGACTTTACACTGGGTCTGAACGTGGCTACTGAGAAAGCAGCCAAATTATAAATGAGCAAAAAAAAGAAGTGACTTGGTTAAAGGACTGAAGTTTAGGAGGCCACAATAAGGAACTGCACATGGAAAGAGGAGACAACCATTACAACTTGTCAAATAGGATGGGGACCTAGCCACTGAATCCAGGAGTGTAGAGAAGCAGCAGGAAGAATTAATAAGCTCGTCTACCACTGCATTATGGACTACCAACTCCAACAACATAAGTATTCTTAGTTCAAACAGCTAAATTAGAGATCTTATTTACCTTAAAGCTTGGGTAAGAGAACAATGTAGAGAGGTATCTTAGCATACTGTATAAGAATTATTAGATGCAGATAGCATGTCTCAGCACACCCTGGATACAGTATCACCATAAAACTAGCTTGAGAAAATAATGCAACTCTATTTGCCTGACATACATTAGCATCTTCCACAAATCCACAATTACTATCGAAGAATTTTACTACATTATTATATTGAAAAAAATAGATTAAAAAGTATTTGCTATGTAAATGGTATTCTTTAATACACTGAACCTAGAGATCCCACCTCAAACCGGCCCCACTATGGAAATTTTTATTAACAAAAAGTGAGACGACGGATTTATGATAGCAGGAAAAAAGAAGTATTTTTTCTATTTCACATAAGCAGAAAAGGGGACAAAGAGGAAAAACAAGAGCATAGACTGACTCACATATTGAAACCACAATGCAAAGACCGTTTAGCATCACTCCCATAGTTAAATTTACTCAGGGACTCAAAATAAATAGCCTGAATCCCAGTCAAGTCTTTCCCAAAACATCCTTCTTTTGTCACTGTCAAATATGAATGATGCCTTATACATTTTTTCCCTCAGATTTTATTTCTGGTATCTTTATAGTTTAATACTACTCTCAGTCATCTATGCCCATGGTCCCAAATCACTGCCTGCTATCTATCCTAGAATCCAAAAGCAACAATAAAAATGAAACACATATAAAAAGTCCTAAAGTATCACTTAAGCAAAAATATTTTTCAAAGCATTTTTTAAGTATATAAGAAAAGAAAGCATAAAACTTACTTTGGTATTGATGGTAAAGCTCTTTCACCTTCTGTGTAAAGAAGAAAACAGGATTAAAATTTTTTAAAGTTTCCAAATAACCTCTCTCAATGTGCAATATATACATGCCTGAAAGAATAATCATTGCAATCCCTCAAGGAAACATGTTGATTCAAAAGACTGTTCCATACATATATTAATAGCAGCATATCAACACAACTCCTTCTAATCAGTGATATAGACCTTTTCAAACCTTTCTGCAAACTCTTATCTGAGAGAACAACATATATAGAATATAAAAGTTCTTTTTCATTCGTACCAAATAACTCCGATAAATCACCTGCAGAAGGTATGACAGTATCTCATTTCTCTACCAAGAAATGCTTTTCTTTTATCTCCAAGATGTGCTAAATGCTAACATATAAATGAAACAATTGAGGCCAACTTGGACTTCCAAGTAAGACAACTTAAATAAATCATGAAAGCATGTAACTTTATCATATTGATTCCACAGTTGGTTGAGATTATACAATAGTAATGCTCAGTAGCCAGAAACTAAGTTAGCTTTTTGTAAACACTTTTCAAATTCCTGCCAGTCTTTCTTTGAGAATGGCATTGTGTACAAAAGCTTGGATGTATATACTGAAGGGGTTTTTCTCCCTGTTTGGATTTGATGAGATACTCGATATCCATGTGGGGAAGGATGATGGGGGAAGTCACTAAGCCTTTAGTAAGACACCAATGATTTACAGTAGATTGAAATGTGCAGGGAATGAGAGAAGGTGGGCAGTTAAAATGGATTTCAGTCTCTAAATTGCTGTAGCACTGATAGAGTGACTTGAGAGAAAATGGAATAGCCATGCTTTTGGAAACTGGTGGTGTATACCGTTTTCACAAAATCATGTAAATCATGTAAATTTCTGATATTTCAGACATTACAGAAACAAACGACAGTCTCACCTTTGTGTACTGTGGGATTGAGCAGAGAAATGCCTTACACCCAGAAGGCATGCTCAACATGTACTTTAATACTACGGTATTTTTATTTCAAATTTTTTGCTGTCTAAAGGTAGAAGACCACCGTTTGGCTCACCAACCTAGGTTTGGTTTGATCTGTCTGATGAGGGGTGTTGAAAAGGAAGATGCAGGAAAGAAGGTCAACAAGAATCTGTGATTTGGAAGGTGACCCAGTGAAGCTCAGCAAAGTGACTAGAGCAAACACCTGAAATCAGGGGGCGGAGGAAGGACAGCAAGATTATACAAGAAGCATGAGTTGGGAGATAAAGTTATTGTGATATGTTAAGATAAATGATACCTTTTGGGGAAGGAAACAAAAGTCAAAGATCCTTAGAGGTAGTGTGGACTAATGACTATGAGATCAAAGTCATGAAGGTGACAGCCTGGCAATAAAAGACTGGGCCGTAGGTACCCAAAAAACAGACTGTCACAGGCACTAGGCAATTCACACTGGATGAAACTAGGCAAAAGACATCAAGCTTGGAGAAACAGGATTAAGAGTCCTGCCCACTACTATGTAGACCTCCCTAGGGTTGTGAAGAACTCTCCAAAGAACATAAATTCCACCTGATATCTACATCAGCTATCAGTCATTATTTGTGAAAGCATCCTGTGTTCATCGCATCAAGCTTTGCTGCTACTGCCAGTTATTCCAACACTGCTCCTACATTTGGCAATGGATTTAGTGGTTTAGATGTTGCTGATGAATTGCATGTATTACTGGTAAAACATACTTGCAGTCTGTTGGTTTTAAAGGTTTAGAAAGTGATACAAACATACAAACCTCTTTGTTAAATTGCACAGTTAACTTCATTCCATATTTGTAAATCAAGATAACAGATTCACAATTAATAAGCAGCTATTCAAAATAATTCTCCTTTCTCTTTAATATGTAGCTCCATCAGATATTAACTGCATACTATTCAAACTCTATTCTAAAGATATAATTTTAATTTCCTCTCGGGTTTTTTTTTACGTGTGGAGCACATCAGTAACATATTTGGGGACTTCAGAAACATCAGTGAATGATATCATAACATTTGCAGGGCCACAGTGATTCATATGTTCAAGCTACTGACCTCAGCTGCAGATCAGATTGTTTCTCCTGCAAATGTAGACCCGAACCTCTTAAGAAAATGAGAAATACCATAGGTGGCAACTGCTAGTGTATGCTGAAGTCAGTTATTACCTATCAAAAAAAATCTAAAAGAGATAAAGACAGAATCTAACTTCCCGGTACAGTATTAAATTTCCTTAACGATGAGAATCCCATCCTATTCCTGCAAGTGTCCACTTATTGAACAGTTTCTTATCAGTGAAAAATATAAAGCAAGGATCGTAAGAGATCTCTTTCACAATAAAATCCTAATTCCATCTTACTAGCAAACCCATTCTACACATTTTGTGAGATAAGAAGGATGTGAATAGAAGTGGTATCACATAGTTAGTTGAGGAGTAGTAGTATGATGCGGTTAAAGAGAATGACAAATGTGAAAGGAATTGAAGATGGCTGCAAAACTGTGAAAGGAAACGATGGGGATGGACAGAAAAAAGCAGAGACTCTAACCCAAGTTAAATGAATGTTTATTTCCAGATTGGTTGGAAAAACAGACAGCTTGCATGGGTCCAACATAACTAACACACTGTTATATCCAAGCATCTTCCTTTTCACTGTCCTTCGCCAAATTCCATGAGGCATGAGTGATTTTGTTCTCATTAGTAGCAAAGCAACGCACTGTCATGCACCGAACAAAACTGGGCTTTGTCCTCTGGGTTGATGGGGGTAGGAGGGGTGGACAACGCACGTTCAGCCCTGGAGAGAAGGAAGGAGCACACGACACTGCTATTAAGCCAGTTTGATGTATGCATTGACTGGCTACATGGACAACATCCCTCTTTTGGCTGCTGAAGATATGCATCAAGTGGAGGGCCAGGTATGGACAGGGGAAAAAGAAAAGTAAGCACATGTGTAAAAAAAAAAAAAAAAATAAGCAAGCAGAAACCTACTCCTACTATCAAGTAGTATTAGAAAAGCCTCCCTTTTCACTGAAGAAAATTCAGGAAAAATCTATTTGCATGGAACTACTGTTGAAATGGTATTCCAAAGCCGATCTTATAGACGCCTACATGCTCTCCAGATACAAACTGCTCACTTCAGGCAGTGTTTCCCAAGTTGGTGCTCATACGTTTACAGCTTATATCCCAAATAAACTACGAAACATTCATTAGCACCCTTGTAGGTCTGGAGTCAAAATTCATTACTAACAACATCACAGTAAAAGCATATGTTGTTTTTTCACAAGTTGAAACCCAGAACATTTTGCCCAGTTCTATATGCAGTTAAAAAAAAAAAAAAAGGATATGCATGATTTCACTGGGGTGTTCATGTCCAGGGTTGGAGCGGGGCTGCAGGGCGGCCTCTGTGAGGAGAGGCCGGGGCTGCCCTGGGCCGGACACAGCCGGTCCCATGATAATTTAGATTTTGATGTTGGGAACTTCTGTTGATATAAGTGGAAGTCGTAAAGAATGTGTGATGAATGTACGTTTTAATGATAATTATCAAGTATGTGTGTCACAGAGGCAAAGGGTGGAATGGTGTGGAGGCAGCTGTGACCGGCATGGGGCAGCCCCTGGTCTGCTCCCACAGCAGCCACCTCTGCAGCCAAACCCTTGGCATGTACACCCAGTACCTTCCAGCACTCCTATAACCTCTGGCTCCAGGAGACATAATTTTAATTTACCACAGTGCAAACTGTCTTGCATCTGACTGAAACTATTGTGAAAGCAAAATCAGCAAGGGGATAAATTAGTCAAAGTGGTAACAGCATCGTAAGAATTAGAATACATGTTGCCATTCCATTAAAATGAAAACCATGCTCACAGTTAATTTGCGTGAAAACAAAAAATGCTTATTTGGAGAACTTCATGGAATATTTAATTTTGGTATTTTGAAATTCAAAACTCTATGTTTTCATTTAGCTGTAAACCTTTTAGATTCAAATGGAATGTTTTAACATAAAGGTGAGTTCTGGTATAAATGAATGACAATCAGATAACTGTTTCAGTTGCTCAGGTGATTTTTTCCAGTCTTTTTAGCCTTTTGTAACAGTTTTGACAAGTTTGCATTACCTATAAAGCTTGTTTAAAGTGATTAATAGATACAAAATTAATCCACTAGACTCAAGATCACAGGAAAGCTACTTAGTGCATAGTCCAATCAGTAAATAGTCACTATCAGTTTAAGTTTTTATTTATTTCTCATTTGTGCTCTTTGCATCTAAGAGTTAATGTGAAAATGGAAACACAAATACTAAGTTTCAAGTTTCCACTGGTCTAAACAGACCTGTATACTAAAATATTTATGAAGAATAAACCAAATTAAATGGAAATATGCCAAATACTGTCCAGATCTTAAACATTACCAAGTGCTCTCACCAAATTAAGAGAAACTGGATCAATAACAGATAGCAGGACAGACAATATAATAAAAACACATGTTCTTTTATTAATCAAGAAGGATAATTTGTGAGGAGACTTGCAATAAACATGTAAATTTACAACAAAGAGGGGATGGGAAGGCTCAAAGAGGTGAGCAAACACATCTGTTGGATTGAAAGTTGCTACATGATTTGTTTCTCACGTGCCTTATATAAACAAAGCTCACTGTGGGAGGGATCTGGGAATGCAGATCATGGTGAGGACGGCTCTCCTAAAAAATGTGTAATTGGTATGTTGAGTATTGCTATGAATTTCAAAAAAATAAACCTCAGAGAAAAGATCCTCACAATTTATTTTAACTGGAGGGATTCTCTTCATGTTTGCATAAAGAGGAGTGTTCTCAAAGTACTATATAACGTTCCTTTAACTCAATCACTGCTCATTTACTCTATGTTAAAATACGCCATTAAGGATACCATACAAATAAACACACTCCATTAAATGCATTTATTTATTTTGCATTCACGCCTACTAGCAAACCATAATGCATGGCAGAGCTGTGCAACACAGAAAAATCAGAGATCTTGTTCTTCACAGAGCTTAGTGATTCTAGAAGATATAACAGCTGAATGATAAGCAAGTAAGATCAGAGGAAGACAAGAATTAGAAGTGCAAATAGGGTGGGTCAATTTTTTTGCCACCTACAGCAGCAGGAACTATGCGCTTTGCTAATCTTAGACAGCAGTTGATTGTATGCTTCATGAAACAAGTAAGGATAGAAGAGGAGATGCTAAATCCTGTAGAGCTTTTGACTGGCAGCTGCTCCTTTGCTTGGGCAAGAACAGCAGAGGACAGCAGAGCAGGGTTTGGCTGAGAAATGGAAACACACGTGGCTGGAGCACAACCAATGTCACAATGCACAGCACTGGAAGCTTGCACGCTGCATGAACTAAGACTTGATGAAGGCCCTGACTACCCACGGTTGCTGTTTTGAATGACAGAATTCTAAATCATCAGGCAGTGGTATTTTGTGGAGTTAAGAGCACCTATGTATAGGTAAGAAAAGAAAAGCCATTCTAGTAGCAGAGGAGCATAGCACTGGCCATGTAGACTAAATGGACCAAATTTCTGAAATACCACCAGTGCAGAAGTGGCAAGAATTAGACACACTCTACATGTGTACTTCTAAGGAAAAAGCAGAGGATAAAGTCAGAGCTACCCATTAACTCAGTAAGACTGAGAGGTGGGGACAGGTAATGTGTTAAGATATGAAAAAGTTTTAAAAGCTCAACTTTGGCTACTATAGCTCAGGCTGAAAAACAGCTATTCCACTGGGTATTAGAAGGAAAGTTTTAGGAATGAATAATAAGAACTGTAACAAATCCCAAACCATAATTTTTCAAAAAAGAAGAGGCACAAAAGACAATCACCCACAGGTATAGACTAAGTCTAGTGAAATTAAAATCTTGGTTTGCGATGCTTATTTTATTTTTAGAACAATAAACTATCATTATCACTGATGCTAGCTTATCCTTTTGGTGTCAAAATTTGGTACCAACGGTTCATCATCACCGAGTTGTGCACCAGGTTGGCTAGAAGAGCTGAGTTTGTATTGATGGAAGATTTTCCTTTGTATGGAACAAACATACAAATTTAAGAATAATTTGAACAACTACTAAATGCTGTCAAAACATCTTAACACCCCGCAATCAAATTTCTTCATTACTGAATGACCAAGTTTCAGTTTCGGGGTTTTTTCTGCCATGCACAGGCAGGATGCTCTACATGGACCTGGGAAAACCAGTGGCACAAAAAAGCAGAAACATGGCTAAAACAGGACTCAGCTTCAGATTGGAGAGCTTCTGGGATAGTTCAGCTACTTTCTTGTATTACAAAGAGGGAAGAAGGAAATAGTTTAGTCACTGTTTTAGAAACCACAGAAGTTGGATGAATTTCCATGAGTAAAGATTAGTATAGGAAGACAGAACTTTCCATTCTTAAGCAGATTTGCTTGGATGTTTTTCAATAATTCAAGCTGGTTGAAAGTAGAAAAAATTCTAAAGGAATTTAATTAAAATTCTCTCTTTAAACACTTTGCAGGTGTACCTGCACCCTCATCTCACTGCTTCCAGCTTGTGGGTTGATACAAAAAGCCTGATCAACACTACAAAATGCACCTGTTTTACTTCTGCTTTTTCCTCTCAAAATTTTTACTTTTTTAACAGAGACGTTTTGAGTATCTAGGAGGAAGGCAGAAATTTTTAAAAATTATCACTAGTCAGAACACTATCCAACTGCATTCTAACCAACCTCTCTGAATTTCCACTTGTATATTAGGAAATCGCATTTCAAGATAACATGTCCTTGTTAAGAGTGTCTTTTAATCACAATTTGCTTCTGCTAGTGAAGTTTAGAATAGTGCAAAGCAGTAATTTTTGCTGTAGTGACATGTACTATCAGTGTTTCTCATTACAAAAATACCTCATGGTTCCTCCATGAAAAATAAGGACCTCCAAATGAGGGTTTTGTTGCTGCCTTATGTCTTCTATTCAAGTATAAAATAATCTAACAGTAGATATGAGTATAGCAACTACCTGAATTAACATCTCCTTACCTTTCTGTGGCCTGATAATAAAAGATTGCGTAGCTCCATTCACCAGTCGGCAATATCCATCTATCAAGTCAGCCATATTCTCTGCAATGGTTAAGGATGGTGCTGTCACTGTCAGAGGCTAAAGAAGGAAAAAAACAAGGCACCAACAAAGAGGTTTTATTGTAGTTGCAAACACTGAGTAGAACAGCTGTGTCATTGCATCAGAACTTTACACACACTTGCAAACAGTAAACAGAAAAATGAGGGTTAGCAAAGAACTACCAGATTCTTGCTTTACCTTTTATGTCACAAATTTAAAACCCAAGGTTCAGAAAGCACAGCTGATAAAACTCTCCACCCAAAAGTAATATTAATATGGGCTTATTAAGTGGCTTGCTAGCTAAACTTTCAGTCAACCACTGTTCATTACAACTACTATGACTCTTATGGTTATAATTATGACAATTCTGGAGCTGCTGCTTATTCTTTAAAGCTCTTATGAATGGTATCTTTTTTTTACCCTTTTGCAGCAATTTATTCTTTGCCCTAAAAAAGTAACCTTTCTAATTTCAAGAAAGATAAAAATGAAAGAGGGACAGTGGAAAAAGAGATGAGACATATACAGACAAGCTATTAATTTTAATACTGTCAACATTCATCATCCTCTGCACAGATCTGCCAACTTGCCCTCAATGCTCCTCTTACCACAGTGACTGTTTTCCAGTGCACTGGACCAAGAAAAAGATTTGATTTCACTTACAGTTCTGCTTCCATGTAATACGACAGAACAAATTTTCCATCTTTCGTATTTCCCCTTTTCATGAAAGTGAAATTACTCAGTTTCCTCTTTAGGACATAGCACCATATACACACGCAGGCTACTATTAAGTTGCACTTAAAGGCCAGTATTTTTAAATTAACTTTATTCTACAAATATCAAAGTCTACAAGCACCTGATGCAAAACCTAAAACATGCAGTGAGCTCTAAGTCTACTTTAAAAAGAAAAATATCTGGCTAGTATAATGATGACTGCTCACACTCAACCTCCCTTTTCCCTTAAAGAACAAGAAAAAATCAATCACCTGCAGAATGCCTTGAATGCAAAATGTTCAAATATAATGCACTGGCTGTAACTACAGGAGGAGTAAGGGAGTTTAACAGTAACTGAAGTCTTTGTACACCTGCACAGATAGTCAGTGTCCAGCTTAAATGTGAATGTACAAAAGTGAAGTATATATTTAGTGTATCATAATTACGCTGACATTAGAAAAATCCAGAATGAAGTTACAGACCAGAAAAAAAGTACAATATATATAATATTTTATTAAGAGTATACTAATCTACACCCATTCCCAGGAAAACCAAAGCTAGTAAGTTTATCACAACTGTCAATATCATACCTCAGGTGCACCTGCTATCTTGAGTTGCAACATCCCTTTTCTGTCCTTGTCTTCACTGTTTGAGTACTGAATAGTTTGCACTTGGTTGAAGTCTGCTAGATGAGTTGGCTGCAGATAGGCAACAGAAAAATTAGGGAAAATGTCAAAATTACAGCAAACCACTTTGCCTTTATTCCTGATGTTGCAAAAGCACATGTAGACTTTGATCTTCAAATTATACTTGCAGAAACCTGACCTAGTGGAAGGTGTCCCTGTCCAAGGCAGGGAGGTTGGAACTACATGACCTTTAAGGTCCCTTCCAACCCAACCCACTCAACAAAATCCGTTCCTTTGTTTCTTTCCACAGTTTTCTTAGGCTTTGGCTAACAACATATAGAATTAGCCACAGTATTTGCAAAATGAAATCAAGCATCAACTTTGCCTACAGAGGTCACTGTTGAGTAACTTCAGGCCCATGCTGAAGTACATTGTGGAAACAACCCCTAGAAAGTCAAGACAGAAAACTCAACAGGTTAACCACACGGAACCTGCACTCACAGTGTACTTAATATACCTCCAGACTGCTGTAAAAGGTATGTTCTTAGCTGGCTGTGTATTTCTATCTCCAAACCTTTTCACCACCTTTGAATTAATTTCAACAGACGTTGGACATGGGCTCAACTTAAGTCATGATTGTGAAGATCCAGCACATTTAGCTAGAAAAACCTGTCTGAACATAACTTCCCTGCAGCACAGAGTTGCACAGGAAATACTGCAACACAGACAATATCAAGTAATGAAAAGGCTATTAAGGGTATGAAGTGAAGCAGGCAAGGCAGCAATGACTGTACATATGCTAACCATTAACTGATTAAATGAGCTCTTAATTTACAGGTTCCCCCTAAGTACAGGGAGAATAATTTAGAATAATTTGCACATTTCATTGTTAAAAAGCCACCATTAATGCTTCGAATTCCACAAGTGAGCACTTCACTGGGTACAAAAGTCAACAAATTCAGTGCTAAGGCCGACACTGTCTCTCTACTTAACCCAACTGCATTTTCTCTGATGATCCCAAATCATGAGTTAGTATCTGAATAACAGCTGTGTATGATGGATTTCTCAGCTCTTCTCTGTTTAACTCAAAGATCAGACTTGTCATTGCCCTTTGTGTGAAGTTCAGTTCACAACAGGTCATGGCTATTAAGACAGTAACTGAGAAAACAGAAGTAGACTTACATTTGCACCCTTGTCTGTAAGGTAACTGATTCCTTCTTCTGGGCCAATTGCCAATTCCACTGAAATAATCCAGCTTGACTTCAGAATAGAAGGAGAAAGACAGTAAATTTCAATAGTAAGAGAAGACCTTGCTATGGAACACTATCCCCCAATGTTATAATTACAGTTTTTAGTAATTCATCTCTAGAAACTTTTAAACTCTTCAAACAATTTAAAATATATTAAAAGCAAGTAATTCTGTAAGTAGCAAAAGTCTTCATGTCTGGTTTCCTGGGGACCCACGCTACTTATAATAAAATGCATTTTCATGTGTTTTATCTTAGGTCTACATAAAAACTACGTATTTCCTCCTCTCTTCTCATGGACATTGATGTTTGTGTTCTAATTTCTACCTAAGTGTTTATTTTCACAAAGCTTGCAGACTTAATGCCCTTTCTCAAAATATGTTTGAAATTGGTACATTTAAAAAGGCATTAGAGCAAAATTTACAAACAAAAGAAACTGAGAAGTCTCATTCCCTCAGGAAACCAGGTTGAAAATTGCTTGACTTTCACAAACAAAGCACCAATAAAAATGTCATAACATACAAGTCTTACCCTACTAATGAATGGTGCTTTTTTAACAGTCAACTGAGAATGTTCTAAATAAAATCAGTAAATCTATTTTGTTGCTACTGAAATCCAAGGACTCATCTCTACATCAAAACAGGAACTAAGCAAGCAATCAGTTGCAGAACTAAGCAAAACCAATTACACTCATAACTACAGTACATATTCTGGTGACCGTCACATTCCTCCTCTACTTACACCAAGAGCACACTTGAAGCATTCCTTGTCAAATCTGTACACTGGAGAGAGGATCTCAAAGAATTTCAAAATACTTTCTTCTCTATTGAGGTTGGCAAACTGTCGAAATGTTTGTTGGATTAATTTTCGTAGTGTTTTGGCCTGTATATTAAAATGTTTAAAAATCAATTATTTTAAATCTAGTTAATGATGGTGTATTTTAAGTGTTTCAGTCACTTAGTACCACTAATAGTTTATCAATGAAATTCAGACAATCCTGAAGAAAAAAAAAATGCTTCAAAAATATAAGTTACAGTTCTGCCTTCTAACCTCTGCTTGGGAACAAAATTATTTCTGCTATACATCGTAGAGGGACTATCTAACTTATAATGTTTTTTACAGATTATAATGAAAGCAACATGTTAACTTTTGCAGGAAGTATTTTTTTTAGATTCCTCCTTTCTCCCAACTTCTTAACCGTGTAACCAAGACAGAAATAGAGCAACCTACAGCTTCATACAAGATTTTAAACTTAAATCACCATTCCAATATCGGGTAGTAACAACCCAGGTGTAGCTGTATCTTGGGTACTGTACACAGTATCCTAGACTATCCATAATAGAGTGGATTCTTAAAGTCCGATAATACTCAAAATAACTTCCATATAAAAAGATAACATTTAAATAGTAAATTAAAAAAAATGTAATAAGTAAAACAAACATTTAAATTAAACTATTTTAAATATATTGCATATCATTTTTTAAACTGTTTTTAGGGCAGAAATAACTACTTAGAAAGAGCAGCACAAATCATCCTCCCAGCATCTGGGACAGTGGGACAGAGTAAAACACCTAATTACATATCCTGAAAAATAAAGCACGTAGAGGATAGAAGCAGGCTTTCAAACATCTGCATATAAAAAAAAAAAAAAAAAAAAAGATAACTAAAATAAGACTGATGCAAATTGAAGTATCTGCCTGTATATAATGTATAATCCCTGCCTGATAAGGCAGTCACCCATATCATAATAAAAACAGAATCTGAGAAGCAACCTCTTTAACTTGGCCCCAAACTGAACAAGCGATCAAGAATCCTGAATAAAAGTATCTGTTTCTAAACACTAAAAATCATTTAGACAAAACTGAAATACCTTCTACTCATCTGTCCTAAAAAGAGGCATGATCTGTAAGGAGTGTAGAGCCTTGCAACTCACTGTATTTTCATCCCTGTTTACATCATATAGTGCCAAAATGTCAAAACCACACACACATTTATTGTTTTTCCCTTTGCCAAAGCTCGACCTGTGTCTGAAGTGACTGCATGGATTTAAAAAACCTTAGTAATACCCAGTCCTAATATATCTTCCAACTATCAACAACAATAGAAGGCAAAACCATGCTTGTTTTTGCAATATGACAAGGTTAAGACAGGAATTACCATCATTCCTCTACAAAAACGTATCTAAACATCCTGTTGTAACAGCATTAAGTCCCTTTATTCTTTGACGCTGCCTGTAACAGCTCCAGGTACTACACAAATATAAACTTCTTTGTGTCATTAGCACTTCCAGTCAGATTAGGCATTCGATTTTAGTAAGCCTTTAAAGAACATTCAAAACTCTAAATAGCCAGAATTTTTTAAAAGGACTGTTCGGAAAAGAGTTACCCTAGTAGCAGTGATCCCAGTGCTGCATATTCACACACAAAAACATGATCAGTTTTGCAACGACGTGTATATGGGCCAAAAAAACCCCTCAGCTCGGCACATAAACTTTATGTTATAAAGTCAACAAAGAAATCTGCCATTTTGTTGGAATTTCAAATTACTGCATCACTTTAGCAGAACCTTTTACCAACTACCAGCTAGATCATTACTCTTAACAGGCTGCAGATACTTGGGTAGGATAAAGAAAGCATCTGGCAGTCAGGAGACCTCCGTACTGCGCCCAGAACTGCCTCAGACTTTGTTAGGACTCAGACATACTAAACTGGACCTTTCTGTTATCTTCCTTTTTACAGAGAAAACCGAGGTTAAGGGAACTGAAGGCCTCAGCCTGAACTGAGCACCTGGCAAATACCAGGAGCAAGACACTATAAAAGGAAAATAATCTGCTAGCTCAGGTTGTCAAATTGAAAGTAATTCAGCCACTCAGTTGTTGAATGATACTTTATTCTGCCCACTGTTTGTTCTCCTGGCCTGTTTCAGCATCATCTTGACTTACATGCATAATGCCATGTGTTATTTGACTCTTTAAAGTCCATAAAGACTTACTTTTCACTTTAACATTGAGATCATTAATAAAGTGTGAACATACAAAACCACATCTCTTCCATAACAGGACAGCCATTTATGAGAAATATCTGCAAATGGCAACTTCAGGGAAATGCACTGAAAATTTACTCTTAAAATATTTCCTAAGAACAATTTTTTTTCCTCCACTTTTGCTCAAGGCATACTCTAGAGTGACAGTGAAGACTCTTAATTTGCAAACTAAACACAATTACACTTACATCCGTTTCCACACATTCTCCTCACCCCCCAACTGTTGGTTTAGTGTAAGTAGATTTTTTCCCCCCATGGTGTTTGCACACTTGTTATACCTACATATGGAGAGCATGGCTTAGCAGTTATGTAAGAGGAACCATTTACTAATTTACTAATTTAAATGCAGGAAGGTTTCTTATTCTCTAGTGAAATAATGAAAATGGAAGGCCCGTTGCCTCAGTAACTTTTCCTCTGTACTTGAATTAGGCTGACTTATTCTTTCTTGAACATGGAACTATTTGCAGCATATATGAGATATCGTGTATTGTCTAATGACTTTAATGTTTCATCCTCAAGACCCTACACACCTCCTGGAACAGCAGGTGTGCTTTCTTGTGCAATGTTATGTCTTACAGACGCTCTGTGATCTGCTAATATATAGATGCATTTAAACTCCTTTTCCTTTTTTCTTTATTTAATGAGCTCTCCAAATAAAGCTGAACTTCCTCTTTTTATACCGCTGTATATCACCTCTTACTTTGTACTGTTAAATATTTTGATTTTCATTTTTCCAGCCTTTTGGTCATCCTATGTATAGAATGATATCCTCTATATAACTGGAATCTCTTAAACTTTTAACATCAACAAATTTGACTAACACTGCACTACACTCTGAGCTTTACCTTACTAATAGAGAGAAATAATTTTCTATTTCATGGCCATCAGCAGCCCTCCTTTGCTGGCCAGTTCAAAATCACTAGTCTTCATAAAGAGTGAGAGTTATTTAATCATTTGAACCAATCCTAGTTAATTTTCATTAAAAAGCAGACCAGTTTTTCCTTCCCTTCTTTTTCCCTCTTCCTATGTCCAACATTTTTTTCATATCTTCACAAGGGTCTACTCAGCTTCACCTGGTAACTCTTGCTATTTCTTTCTGCTATCCATTTCATGATTTCTAAACAGCAGTTTTCTTTGTTGGTCAGTTTTCTGGCTCCTTAATATTTTTAAGGACAGCTATTCATTCTTTTATGTCTGGAGCTTTTCACCACAATTTCCCTCTGTAGCAGAGAATACAGTTTGAGATAACTGCTTAAATCAAAATTCAGAGGGATTACTTAAATCCACTTGACTTCATTAGCTTCTCATTTTCAAAGGTCTTGTGAAACAAAACCCCTTCACGACAGAACTTTTCTGTTTATCCATTTCAATCATAACATAGAAACTTTCTAAATCTGAAACAGAATTCTATTATTTCTATGAAACCATCACTATTTACCAAAACCAGCTCTAAAATATCAATATATGATTTATACTTTCATGTATGAATAGTAAGAGATATTTTACCACGACATTCATATCAAGATGGCTATAATGTAAAAATACCTGGTGAGCATTTTTAACCCCCATTTTCAGAAAATGTCGAGAAAAATTTGCATTTTTACTCTGGGAACATATGGACTGCAATGGAAGGGAGATTCAAGCAGTATTTATAGTTTTAACTAGGATCAACGTAAGTGAAAATTACTGGAAAACTTCCTTGAATGAGTCGGATACAGTCCTGAGCAAGGAAGGCAGAATATGGTTTACTGAGTTGCCACTGAAAACATGCTGTTTTCTTATATGTCCCTTTCCTCTTTCTCCAAACATGTCACTTCTCTTTTAGGTGGAACAAATAATAATTAAAAAAAAAAGTTATTTGATGCCAGAGGGTCTGAAGACTCGTTTTGAACTTTTGCCCACAAGGTTTGAGAGTTGGAAGTGTCCCTCTCTCACAGTAGCTCCTCAAGGCCATCATAGTTCTGCTAGTGGAACTGCATGGCAATTCCCTTATGACCATACAGTGAAAATTATAAAGTAATTTTCAGATTTCTGACACTTATTTTTTTAAGTAATATACAATTGACTGGAACTATATTTACCTTCACCGAATCTAGTAAACTCTTCGGAAAAAAACGTCTTAATCCAACATCTTTCCTGAAACAAAACCAAACACAGTGTTAATATAGAAAACATTGTGCAATATTATATTGTTCTTTTTCAGGGTGGTGTTTTGAGTTTTTTGTTTTGTTTAGTTTTTTAACTAGCGCATGCAACATAGTAAATGATTTTCATAGTAAGGTCCTTGACAACCTCAGAGTAACAAAACCAGTTTGTTAACACAAACAACAGGTACTTGGTGTAGAAAGCGTATTATTAGAAATGCTGGCTTGAGCACAGATAAGTTTTCAAAATAAAACTTTTCTTTGTACATGTTTTAATAATTTAAAGAATATCGAAAAAATGTTCTTACGGCATGTAGTCAGTTGAGAAGGGAACAACATGAAAATGGCAAATTCTAATAAACATCTATTAGAATTGAGTAGCAGATACAACATAAAGGAAAGGACTTCTCATGATATCACCTCAGTAAGCATGTTAACTGATGTTCCACTACTATTTTACTCTTTGTAGCACTATAACTGAAGTTTTTTAAATTTCTACTGTCACTTCTCCTCATATTGAACATCTAATGTCGAAATTCCCAGCTTTTTAATGCAAGTAATCTCACTTCTTGCATCTGTATATCAGGATCCTAATTCTGTCCATGAGCTCAGATTTTGCAAACTGAATTACACCAAGATCACTTTCACACTTATAAATAGGGTTGCAGTCCCGGTTTGAAACCCAGAGCCGTAAGAATTAAGTATTTTTGTGGCCCAGATGTGCTGTACCCACCGTATGTCTGACGTATATGTATCACTATAACTAAACATTAGCTTCAAGAAAGATGCCAGAGAAGCTGCCGGATACATTAGCACGGACGATGATCATTGTACAACCAGGTATAACAAACTGTTGCATGACTGTGAACTAGTTTTATAGTATTAGCAGAAAAACTGCATAAGAAGAAAAAATTAGAAGAAAAACATAAATAGGGACTTATACACTTGCTTCTCAAAGGTGTTACTGACTTTCTTCCTTTAAATTTAAGATACTGCAATCTCTTTTAAACAAACACCTTTATCTGCTTCTGAAGCTTTCCATGACTGTATGCTTTGAGCATAAAGAGAAATACATCTGGAATTCTTACATTTGGCACTGAAAAGAAAAGCTGTTAGCGAGCCTCAGATATACAGTATGTATTTAATGCTACCTAACGGCACAAGAAGAAAGCCAACATTAAAGTCAATAAAAAAAGCTTACTCAAAATAATAAAACGGGGTATTTTTAAAGCTCTCTAAAGACAAGTTAGTACAGACTTTCACAAAACATACTAAAAACATCCTCAGTTAAGAAGAGCAGAACGTTTACATGCAGCAGTGAACGCTGGCATCTGTGCAATGACAGTAAGCTGAAAGATTATAAAACTTTCATAAATGTTAATTCCTTTGATGCATTTCTTCTCAAATGCAAATTATATGCGGTTTATCATCCCACCCAGTTAAATAAATCTAACACACTATTACCATCTAAATAACATGCAAAGACATTTTGACAAGGAATATATTAGTTTAACATTAAGCGTTTGAGAGAGAAATGGCGTTTTCAAAAATGAAGCACCCTACATCGCTCCCGTATTAGTCATCTTAACAGTACTACAGCACATTGCTATACAATCTGATTTGTTATTAAGAAGAGCTGTAGAGTAACCTTTTGTACAGATCTGTATGTAACAAATTCAGGAGACATTCTTATGCAGAGTACAACTAAACACAGCTCTCAATAAAATTTGTTAATAAAGCATATCCCGTGCTTAACTGAGGTGGCAAATTTATTTACTGGAGGAGAGTTTAACATAAAAAGCATACAGGTTTAATGCCATAGACAACAACAAACTATGGGTACCTATAAATAAGAGAATAAGCATTAGAAATTGGAACATACAAACAGTTTTAAACACACAACCCTACAGACTCCTTCCCTCCTCAGCTGCACTGTGTGGGAGTAAAATGGCCAACTCGGGATACACACCGACTCAGTCCTCCAGATTCAGAACTCAGACATCTGTTTTCTGATTGCCAGTAAGAGATAATTAGCAGCATGATCCTGGTTCATACAGTTCTACTACTGCTTTGTATTTAACCTCATGTACTCCATCCTACATGTGGGCTTAAATGTAAATTTATCTTTTTTATGTATAAACTTCAATAGGATTAATAAAATACCAACTACAGATAGATGATACCACTTGTCATAGAATGATAAGCAGCTTTAGGCAACATATATCTTTATTTTTCATCTCAATTGAAGTTACAACAAAAAAGTAATGTTAGATTAACATAATAGACTTTTAACATGCCTTTTACAAAATCGTGGCTGCAGCTGTTCCTTCATATAGCTCCCATTTTTGTACTTGTAATTATCCCTGTTCTATGCTAACAGGCTTCACATTTATTATGAAAAAATTCTTCTTTCATTACATGAAGGCCCAACTATTAAAGGCTACTTAACAGTTTGATTCTATCTACCATTTCCAATCCAGATTTCATCTTGTATGAAAATCTGATCAAAGATGAATATACATCAAATAGACATCTGACAAAGACAAGCAAGAAGCAATCACACCAAATGCAAAAAAGTGCCATTTAAAAATTCCACTCAGCTGGTTAAGTACCTCATGATGTACTAAAACTAGCAAAAAAAAACCAACCCAACCCCAAACTAAACCAAACAAAAAGCTTCACTTGTGAAATAAACATTACTTGTGCAGATAACCTTTGTAGGCTATTAAGGTGGGTAAGATCAAATAAGTACATTTTGGGAATCACTGGCACTTTTTGTAGACTCTTACTAGCTTATAATTAAATATAGTCACTTTAAGGTGCTTTTAGCCTTCATCTCCCAGCTAAGTCCATACAAAACACTGTTTTCTTCTAAAAAAAAAAATCTTGAAAAAAAATCTTGAAATGCACAATTCTACATTTCCAATTTTGCATGCCATTAAGTTGTTTGATTTTGCGTATCAAGGTTTTGCTTCACTTTGTCTTTCACAGCAGCATTTAAGTTATTTCCTACCAAAACAGCTACTGCTTGCAAGACATATGCACTGAAATAAATAAGCCACTGTTAAAGCAGCCCCATATGAAGTCCTTCAGGAACTCTCACCTGTTACAAGTATTAATACTTCCTGTCATGTGTTATGACCCTCGTTTCCTTTGTCCCATTGTTTCCAAAGTTTTTAATCTAATTACTAATGTCTGTAGCTTATGAGTTGCCAAATAACTGACTTTAAAATACTTTTCTTAAGTTCTTACTGGAACATACGTAAACTGCAACCACTGTAACTCAGAGTATTTTCAAATGCTTTTTATATCACCTCCTAGCCTTGTCTATCTGCTCATCCCATTCATTTCTATTAGTCACTTCTCATTTTGTTATGTGTTTCCTCAACCAGGATATTACTACTACTGGCTACTGACAGAAAACTGAAGTCCTTATAAAAAAACCCCATAATTCAAACAAAACCAAAGCTTTAAAAATTCTGCATAGATAGAGGAGCACTATATGAATAGCAGGCACTATATAAATCAGCAGGCAATTAATTAAAGTTATATTTACCTATTAATATCAGTTTCCTCAAAAATCCTTGTGAATTCATTGTGTTGAAAGATCTTATCTTCCACCTCTAAATTCTCTAATTTCACACCTCTAAAACTTAGCACACATTTTATTTAAAACTAAAATAAAAAATAGAGACTTCACTGATACACCAACCTTTTATCCCAATTTTATGTTAAACTGTAGAGCATCTTTTCACAAAGATAATTAGTACTGGAGAGTAGATCATTGGTGTATGTATGTACAAAATTTATTCCACTAAATTAATACAATCAGTTTTCAAACCCTGAAGTTTCTAAAGGACTTTGAACTGTTTAGACTGAAGCTATCTACTGTACAACATGATTAAGTAACCAAAATACTTTCAGTATAAGGACACTCCTTGGTCTTCCTAAAATTTGCAATACGTTAATAAACTTGCTAATTGCAAGGTCACAATTCAGGGAATCACACACTGAGCAAACAAGAAAAAACAATACCACAAACATTTTCAAGTAGCTCAAACTTTACCACAGATGAGTCACAACTGAAGAATGCAACTACGCAGAGAAAAACATTTAGAAACAAAATCACCTTAGAACTAGACTTGAATAACCCATAAACATTAGCAAAATTTCAAAAAATCATAATAAGCCTCCTGAACAAGTTTAAACAACTCCAACTCTGTTTCCCTGGATATGAGTTAAAGGTGCTCAACATATTTCTATACCCTGGTAGATTTCATCATCCTTTTCTTATATTAAAGCACCCAAATATCTCAACAAACTTTATGGATTAAAATACTTACAACAGAAATGTTCTGTTATTGATCTGAAGGTTCCTGATTAAGAAACAGTTCAAACCTCAAGCTAGAACGCAATACTTACTCTAACACTTCATAGTTGGACTTCTTTTCTAATGCATTGCCTCTCATCTCTCCGTAGGATCTCCTGAAGTCAGGAAAAAAATGTGAAAGCGACAATTATTGGATGATCCAGCCTAAAACTACAACATCAATGTAGTCAAATCTTTCAGACACCATTAGAACACATTGGCAGAGTGAATTAAAATACAAATCTTAGTACATTACTCTCCTACCTCAACAGATCAGATTTTTATTTTGCAAAATAATTTCACGTGTGGAACGTTGCATAGGACTACAGCAGTACTGCAGTTTCAGAACCACTTTAAACCGTCTTAACTACCCTGCTACCAAAAGAAGTGATCTAAACTGCCCTTCAGCAGGTCCTTTCTATCTCCCACAGTATCTCCTGCCCTTATAACAGCGCTTGTGTCTGTGCATGGAAACAGGGAGAACCAGAGGAGGCAGGGAGTGATGAAAAGTAACAGTTTCAATCCAGACATGTTCACATAGAAACACAAATAAATAAAGAGTAGCTGTTGTGGGGAGACAGCTGGGATCATTGTTTTCACTAAGAAAGTGGACCAGTAATGCTTGTGGTAAGATGGTCTTAGTAGCCACCTACTAGAACTATCTCATGAAACTGCCCTGAAGAGCCACAGCATGAGAACCATGGAAAGCAGGACTTGGCTGACAAAATAATCATGAATTATTATATATTACATGTTTTGAAATAAGGCACCAATCATTTTGTAAGCGCGTACAGAGTGTGCAATTACACAAAGAATTTTTGTTTTCTCTGGGGCTACCAGCAAAACTTAGAGCAAAGATACCAGATTCCCCTACGATACCTACAAATTTCATGAGCCTTAATTTTATTTAATTTTGGAAAATACTGTTCAAAGGATACTTTTATTCTCTGTTAACAAGTTTACATTTGCAACTAATTTCTTATCATTTTACTTCTTCCCTAAGATCCCTGTGTGAGACAACAGCATAACTAAAGCAAATGTTTCAGGCTGGAAATTCTCCATAAATTAGCAAAAATCAAAACATGCATTTCAAAAGCTGTGCTGGGAACTCTCTCAAGGATCTCTTAATCTGATAAATTTATCTTTATTTTCCAGCTGTCTGTACAGTTGACAAGAACACCAAAAACACCCGAAGAATCCTTAAGGCTTAATCATTTGAAAATTGTACATTAAAAATTAAGCAAACACAGAGAGAAAAGGTAGCAGCATTTATCTTTGATTACATTCTTTAGGATTTGTATATGCACAGTGACAAGAGTATTTGATAAGTAACACCACAGATGCATTTTTTTGAAGTATACTTTACTGTATTCTACGGGCCTTTGAATTATTCAGATGAAGAATTAATCCATAAGGCAGTATCAAGATGTACTTAATTAAAATATTAAAATTAATGTTAATTTTAAAATAATTTGAAATTGTTTACAATACAGTCTATTCCATTTTTCTTCAAATTAATTTGTAGCAAAAAAGTCTTAGGATGTTTTATTCAACCATACTGGTCAGAAATCGATGAAATATAAGCAGTTTCAAAATTAATGTATATATGCTGTCAGAAAAATGATGAATAATAAATGAAATTATCAGCTTACCGGATTTCAAGGCAACCTAGTTTCAAAGCAATTTCCTGGTCCACTTGATCTGCTATTTCTAACATATAGTCATTTTTCACCTACAGCAAAAGAAGCAGGTATGCATCACAGAAAGATCAGTTCAGCTCCAATACAGACTAAAATGCTGCCCAATCAACTTTAGAATAAATACGTCTTAAGTTTAATTATTTGGAATGCCTATTTGCAGTGCATGAAGAGAAAAAAGAAATTACGTTCATATTCTCCACAAATGAGTTGCATTTTTGTAAGAAACCCTTTTGAAAGCAATGAATTGATTTAAAAATTCCTTATTTACACCAATACTACCTGTGTTTTATTAAATATAATAAAAATCTTCACAGGAGCCTGAGCAGATGGTTGCACCTGCATTCAAGATATGTGAACACACACTGTATGCTTGAACCATCCTGGTCAACAGTTTTTAATTTTGTATGTGCATCTCATCAGGCATATAAACCAGACAAATGTATGTGTATTGCTGTGAAAATAAAAATAGTGGTAAGTAAAGTGTAGTATGTGAAAATCATCTTACATCCTAACTTAATGTTTGAACTAGCAACAAGAAGAAACAAGAGTGAAACTAGATGGCTACCATCTACAGTAGGACACAAAATAGACCAAGGAGTGTGCTCCGACCTGGAGGAGGTCAAATGGTAATCCCTCCTGAAAAGGATGGTTAGGCCAAACCAGCACATCGGGACCCCGGTCGCGCTGGGGCACAGTCTACAAGAGCAGTAATGCGGCATGTGCAAAAGCCGGACCACAGAGCACACTGAGTACTCAACAAGGCGGACTGCGGTGGGCCAAAGCTTCATCACGTGTCCAGGACTTGCTTTATTTATTAACAATGATGTAGGCACAAAGTTTATTTTGTAAGTAATACTTTCACCACATTGGAGTAAGCACTTTATACAGTTACTAACAACAACAACAAAAAAGACAGTAAGAGAGAACAAAACTACTGCTGAAGAACTTAACTCTGCAAGTCCTCTCTTCCGTGCAACAGGCATTTTTTACCAGTAGCATATCTCTACAGAAGTACAACTTGTCTTTAATGGCTCATGTTATCCTCTATCTCATGAAATCATAAACTTGCTATTGAGATCCTAAAGCCTAAGAAAGCCCAAAGTTGCAGAAAGTCCTGAAATATCACAAAAATCCACAACTGACTTGCAGATCAAAAAGATTATATACTATGAAAGCAATACACTTCACAAAATGGTTTTTTGAGCGATGACAAGCTGCAAGAAAAACTATTTCATACTGCTACCACTATGAAATCCATAATTTAAAAGATAAGGAATTACAGCAGCAGATTCAACAGCTGGAGGTTCTCTCCAGTCAGCATCCTCCCAGTAACACACGAGCATGCATCACAGCATTCTCTCACCACCAGTGTGACAGCTGGATCCAGCCCTAGACTACAAAGCAACAAATACGTAAGACCTTCGTAGTTATGAAGTGCCAGAAAAATTTTGTTATTGAAGGATGTGAAAGAGTGAAAATATAAATTACTACAATAGCTGCAACACCAGGAGAAAGCTTCTTGCATTTTAACTCAAACAGGTGCTGAACATGACAAAACAATAAGCTTTTACATCTTCTCAATTCAACTCCTACAAATACTAATGAGAGACACGGAAGAAATAATTGTCCTTCAGCATCATGTAGTTTGCTATTTGCATACACATATAGAAATACTCATTCTGTATTCCCATGGTAGTAATACACAAAGTCTGTAGAATTAATAACTGTCTTTTTCTTCATTATGCTTACCATTTAAAAAAAACCCCACAACACCTTGTTATGTGAAACAGCTTTCTAATGGAGTTTTTTTGGTAACATTTACAAAGATTTACATGATTAAAGGTTAAAAAAAAAAGTCCCACCCTCAACAGCACAGACTCTATATATCTGGTAATTACAATGGCTGTAAGTGATATAAACTGAGAGAGAGATGAATCTTCCAGGAAGTCAAGTTGTTCTGATTCTGTATTTTCATTCAAAACCATGAAGGTCCCACAGTGGAGAGTCATATATGCATTAGCCAAATAAAGAGTCACTGATGTAATGGATGAAACATCTTCTAATTTATGAAATCAGATACAAACAACCCTGTATAAATTAGAGAGAACTGTCAGTTATACGACCACACATACCATGTATCTACAATACATATGTGTGGGGTTTGTGTGAGGGGCAGGGTTTTTGGGTCAAACCATGACAAAGTATCGTGGATATGGATCAATGAGCCGAGGCCCATTGTATCGGACTGAACAAGGCGAACTGCCAGGTCCTGCTCTTGGGTCACAGCAACCCCACACAACGCTGCAGGCTTGGGGAAGGGGAGCTGGAAAGCTGCCTGGAAGAAAAGGACCTGGGTGTACTGGTCAACAGCTGCCTCAGTATGAGCCAGCGGTGTGCCCAGGTGGCCAAGAAGGCCAACAGCATCCTGGCTTGTGTCAGCAATAGTGTGGCCAGCAGGATTAGGGAACTGATTGTCCCCCTGTACTCGGCACTGGTGAGGCTGCACCTCAAATACTTGTTTGGTTTTGGGCCCCTCACTACAAGAAAGACATTGAGGTGCTGGAGCGAGTCCAGAGAAGAGCAGTGAAGCTGGTGAAGGGTCTGGAGGGCAACTCTTACGAGGAATGGCTGAGGGAATTGGGATTGTTTAGCCTGAAGAAAAGGAGGCTGAGGGGAAACCTTGTGCTCTCTACAACTACCTGAAAGGAGGTTATAGCGAGGAGGGGGTCAGTCTCTTCTCTCAAGTAACAAGGGGAAATGGCCTCAAGTTGCATCATGAGAGGTTTATATTGGATATTAGGAAAACATTCTTTGCTGAAAGGGCTGTCAAGCACTGGAACAGGTTGCCCAGAGAAGTGGGTGAGTCACCATCTCTCCAGGTACTTAAAAGACATGTAGATCTGGGTGATTAGGGATAAGGTTTAGTGGTGGACTTGTCAGTGTTAGGTTAAGAGTTGGACTTGATGTTCTTAAAGGTCTTTTCCAACCTAAGTGAAATGATCATGTTATCTATTTATTTATAAGATACAGCAGATTCCATTCCATTAATCTGAAAGACTCTGCAAAGAAAGCACTACATAAATATTTTCTCCAGGAGAAGTTTAAGGTCCTATTCTTCAGCATCAGGTGTAAAACACTGCCTAATGTTATAAAGTGACGGAAGAGTTCTCCCATCTGAATCATCCAGAACTACACAGGGAAGGAACCTCTCAAGGTCATCTGGTCAAATGGCCCTGCTCAAGCAGGACCACCTAGAGTCAGCTGCCCAGGATCATGTCTTTTGAGTATCTCTAACCTTGGAGGCTCCACAACCTCTCAGGGCAACCTATGCCAGTGTTCAGTCACTCCTACAGTAAAAAAAAAATGTTTCCTGATGTCCAGAAGAAACCTCCTGTGGTTTCAGTTTGTGCTCATTGCCTCTTGTCCTGTCACTGGGCACCAGTGCAAAGAGCTTGGCTCCTTCCTTGTCGTGGGTTTGAGTGTCAGTTTTTGGTAGCAGGGAAGGGACTACAGAGGTGGTGCCCTGTGAGAAGCTTTTTGAAGCTCTCCCAGCTCCAAGCTGGACCCGCCTTTGCACCAAGGCTGAGCCAATTAGCTGCACCTCTGTGATAACATATTTAAGAAGGGGAACCTGGGAGAAGGAGTTAGGAGTTGTGAGGAGGAATTGAAAGAACATCTGTGTCAACACCGAGGTCGGTGCAAGAAAGAAGAAGGTGGGGGAGGTGTGCTGGTGCACCCTCCCCTGCAGCCCATGGTGGGGCCCCCTGCCACCCGTGGAGGTCTATGGTGGAGCAGATGCCAACCTGCGGAGGAGCCCACACCAGAGCATGTGACTGTGCCCGAAGAAGGCCAGCACCCTGTGGGAAGAAGCCCCTGCTGTTCCAGTTCAGTGCTGGGAGGACTACAATACGTGGGGGTGTCCCACGCCGGAACAGCTCAGGAAGGGCTGAGACCCGTGGGAGAGACTCATGTCAGAGAAGGTTTGTGGAGGACTGCCTCCTGTGAGAAGGGGACCATGCTGGAGCAGGGGGAGAATGTCAGAAGTTGCCCCCACCCAGAGGTGGAATAAGAGACAGGACTGACTGCATTCCCCATTCCCTCCCCCCTGCACTGCTTGGGGGGAGGAAGTAAAGAAATCAGGAGCAGAGCTGACCCCCAGAAGAAGGGAGGGGTGGAGGATAAGGTGTTTTGAAGATGTGGCAATGTTTCTCACTGTCCCACCTTGTCTGTTAAGTGTTGTCTTTGTTAGTGTTTGAATTAAAGTGATGGGGTTTTCTTCTTCCCCTAAAGAGTCTGTCTTTTGCTCAAGATCATAATGCATGAGTCACCTCTCCCTGTCCTTAGCTCAATTCCCAAGCCTTTTGCTCAAATTCTCCTTCCCAGCGCTGGGGGTGGGGGGAAGAGGGCGTGAGCAGCTGTGTGGTGCTCAGTTGCCCTCTGAGCTCAAACCAACAACAGTGCTCTTTGCCCTCTCCCATCAGGTATTTACATACATTGATGAGATCCCCCATGAGCCTCCTCTTCTCCTGGCTGAACAGTTCCAGCCCTCTGAGCCTTTCCTCAAAGGAGAGATGCTCCAGACCCTTTACCATTTTCATGGCCATTCACTGGAATCTGCAGAAGCTTGATCTCTCTTGTACTCAAAGTCATTATGACTCCTGGAGGCATTTTCAAGAAACTTGGCAAACCCGAAGCTTGGGCATTTCTGACTTGTCTGAACTGCTCAGTGTCATTAAGTGCCAAAATGGGAAGAAGTTTCCCTGGAAAGGACACTTCTGAAATCAAAACAAAAAATGCAAATATTCTGAGTAGTATCTTATCTCAACTAGCGTCCATTTACAGTTCCTCTTCATCCTACTGCAGAACTGCACCTGTTAGTAATGGTACAGTATTCCTCTGAGAGAAAATATTCTATAACCAATGTTTTAACCTTAAATCAGAACTACCATCTAGATGCCTTCATAAACAGCACAATGTAATAACTTAAACAGAAAATTAAATCTGAAATTCTTTTCATCAGTAAGGATATGAAACCTATCCTTCATTAAAACTGTCAGACCCAAGCTCAGAGGACTTAAATAAGGAACACAGTTTTCAGGCTCCCATGTTATTACCTTAAACGACCTCTCCTATACGTACAGAATATGTACAAACAATAGAACAGTCCTCCTTGTCCACAGGTTTACATGAATTTTAATTGTACTTTAAATACAAGCTTTCACGTCATTCTATCCTTTTTCTGAGAACTCACCTTCATGTATAGACCAAGTTATTTCACCTAAAATATTAATATACCTGCTCACAAAATCCACTGGCTAGCCTGCCTTACAACCATCTAAATCAAATATCCATTGGCTGGTTCACTTATATTTAATTAAACTTAAAAAAAAAACCCAACACCCACACATTCAGTTTTCTGAACCATTTCAACAATTTTGCATCACCAGAAAATGTCAGAGCTGTTATCCACTTATTCCTTGAGGTATTCAGTTCAGATACTGGAAAGAACTGGCTGTAGCAAAGTATTTTTTCAATCCTGACATGTAACACTTCCCCTTGCAGAAACTATTCTAATTTGAGGCTACCAGAATATCATGAGCAAATATGTATTAATTTATCTTCATAGTTCAGTGCCTTGTAGATTCCAGTTCTAAAGTACTTAATTTGTTAAACTAAACAGCTTAAGAACATCTTCAGTTTCATGCAAAGATATTTTTAAATGCTGCTAGCCTCAAGTAACTACTATTTCATAAACAAATAAGCAACATTACCCAAACATTTAAAGTTGGGGTTTCTTTCCTCTTGCCCTCTGGCCCTCTGGCTTGTGAGATTTCAAAATTCCAGTCATGTCTTCCCAGTTTGACTCTGCAACTTCAGGCACCAGAACTTGACAAAGAAAATTTTGAAAACCCTTCTCATTCCAACAGTTTGGAAGAAAAAAATAAGCATTGTGAAAACTCTCTGCTTATTTGCAAGACAAATTGAGACATTTTCACCATAATGCTGCAAGCAGATAGTTGCCTACTTGAGTACATTATTTTGTTAGTATGACAAGCAGATAAAAAGGTGCATTTTTTTGTACCTCCCAGTCCAGAAGAGATGGACAAACACAAATATTTCATGAAGGTGCAGTAAATGACATATATTCCACCTCACATTTCAGACAATGGATACTCTCCCTTGCTGATCTACTGTGCGGGGGTGGGGTGTGGGGGTGTGGGTAGGGGGGTTGGTGTATGTTATTTCTGAAGTTCCTTGGTACAGCAATGTGGAGTTTCAAGTCTTCCAAATTCACTATTCAACCAAGAGAGTGGGATAAAAAATTACTTTATTGACCTAAGAAATGAGAGGAAAGAAAAAATACGCTCCTTCAGTGTCCACAAGTGACTAAGAACAGTGTTAACAAAATTACTCATGACATCCTCCCATCAAAATAATAGTTGCACTTGGTTATCATAAAGCACTGCATATACATTATGTACACTTATTTATTTTCATGTTTAAACTTTAGAAGGTATACCAAGAGATTATAAGCTTCAGGAAGCCTATGGATATAATCTTCTGGTCTAATTAGATTGAGCAGTGTCCTATAATGGATAGCAAAGATAATAAATTGATAGAAGGTATTAATTTTATCTTGCTTTTTCCAGAAACCTGTCTGCACACATTCTTCTTTAAATTTCAGTCAGTCTAAGGGAAAGAAGAAGAAAAAAAAAAAGGCAGATTTGATTTCTACTCCCAGAATGCTAATGAAAATGGCTCTTATCACCTTTAATTTTTCTTGACTATTCTTGTTGAGATGGCATGAGATCAATGCATGAACGAATGCTTGTGCAATGATTAGATAAGAATTTTGCAAGAGGTTCATCACAAACTGCATAACCTCCTAAGGAAAAAGCCTGAACAAATATTAAATGGGAGAGACACAAGAGATAATTTAATGGTAATTAAGCACACTGCCACAAGGCAACTGAATAGTTTTCCTAGAAGTCTTTTGTGTTTGTTCAATTATTATTTTTATTATTGTTGTTGTTAATATAGTTAAATGAGAGAAATTAGTATATTTTTTCTTTGTTCAAGAGAAAAAAGGCCCTATTTTTAAAAGCATACAGCCTATATACATACTGAGACACAAAAATGAATCTGACAAATGTAAAGAATTCTACCATTTTTTTCTGTCAACATGCCTCTGAATTCATAGTGAATTGGGAGGACGAATCCTGATCTGTGGGTTTTAGACATCGTGTTATCTTTGAGCTCGTGGTACACCTGCAGAACTGCCATCCTTGGTGGTATGTGCAGACCTTCGCTTACAGCTTGAAAGTTCAGTTAACTGTATGCAATGCCTGGAGGAAGGCTGAAGAGTACGTCATCTACACAGATATACTCTTCAAGCAGAACAAGTACAATTGGTGGTGTTCTGCCCCCCATTTTAATTGTTCTGATGAGATCTCTCCAAAGGCTAAACCAGAAAAAACTGTAGGATGATATTTAATGCACCTTAATTTTATCTAGTTTGTAAGAGAACACTAATTTATATAAACTTGTCACACAAACCTGGTTTTGAAAAAGCCACCCCAAAAAAACAACCAGCCAAACAATAAACAGCAAAGCAGCAACCTTTCTGAATTCCACCAACCCAGCAAAGCCTCTGAAGTACTCCTGCTAAATCCATGTGGTGCTACTTCAGTTATAGCACATACTAGAGATCAAGTGCTCTGGTAATAAGACTATGTGAAGCCTTTAGTCATCTCAAATCTTTCACAGTCACAATGTTTTAACAATAAAAATGCATAAAGATTAACAAGGCAAACACTTAGATTTACGCTAGGATTATGAATTCAAGTGTGACACTGCTAAAAGTCTATATACTTTTGGTTTGGTAACAATCAAACTCCCAAAGTATTATGTCTTAAGTGACTCACTTTGATTTACGTTGCCTGTAACACAATTGTTTTCACTTACCCATTCTGCATTCTAGCAGAATGTGCTTATCTGAACTTACAGAGAAAAATATATTGGAAAACAGTTTAAAGGCAGATAGAGACAAAAATAATTTCTTGCTGCAAACTGTGGTGTTGATTTTAAGCATCTTCTCACTCAGATTTTTTTTGGTAAATCTTATAACAAGTTTAAATCAGATTTACAGTCAAGCAGGTATGCACTTCAGGGGGAAAGGATTAGCCTATTTAAGTTCCATTAAACATGGCATAATGGAAAAGGAAAACTACTTCAGGCTTCTAGTACTACTACAATGTCGGTGTTGGAAAAAGTAACTGTACTTGCATCCTCTTGTTCACAGGCTGGTGAATAAGAATTACAGTGTGACCTACGCTTCACATTCGTAGCTAACTTCTTGGTCACAACAGCGACAAACGGTCCACTACAAGGAAAGGATGCAATATGTGGAAAACATGAATGCCAAGCATAAATCCATCTCTCAGAGGTAGGAAGAAGTCTTTTATTTGTCCTGATGAAATAAAAAGTGCAACAAAACTATCCCCCAACATACACTACTTGTGTTCAATGAATACATGCTTAGAAAAGGGCAGTAGTATTTAAAACAAACAAGAATTTACAAGTCCAATATAATTCTATGCCATAATGTATTTCCTGACACATTAATGTCTTGATATTCAGCAAGAATTCACTTTACCTTCTATTTCCACCAATATTTTAAAATATTTATTTCATCACTACTCTTCATTTGTTAGCCACAACAAAAATCTCTTACGTATCTAGTCTTCTTTGCACTAGAAGTTCAAAGATACTCTTAAATCACGACAGAAGAAAGGAGGTGAACACTGAACCATGAACTAATAAGCTTTTTTCACAAGGAACAAAGGCACGTAAACAAAAGCCCAGTTTCATTTCTGATATCAGACTTTAAAAATCTTTGTTCTTTTACTTGAATGGGCAAATTACTGATGGTGTAACTTCTAACTTTTCAAAATTTACTAGGAAATAATGGGCACTTTCCTAGCTATATATGTGGCTAGCAAATTCCAGCTGGTACAATTTAAAATAGAAATTGAAGACATAAGAAACCCCACGTTTGTGAAGATGGAGAAATCAGAGAATAGCCCTACACTACCACACATGATTTAAGAAATCTATCACAGGCCTCGTATTTTATATACCAGCTGCTACTTTCAAAAGCCATCTGCTTCATTTTTCTGCACACGATTTTTTTATGCAGCTGCAGTATTTCAGAAAAATGTTCACTCAGGCTGACAAGCCATCTTGCCAGTGCAGTTCATAAAAACACCATGCTGGATTTAAATTTCTTTATTAAAAACAAGAGTAAAATCACTCTGAACTTAGCACTGAACACTTTTCTAGGAGTTTAGGGATTAAAAAAAAAAATTACTTGCTGTGTCCTAAAAATATATTTTATGTTTAAATTTGTTTATATCCTTAGAAATCATTAAATAAAATTATCACTCCTTCTATTGAATTTTCAAGTGTAACTACTGTGGAAATTCTTTAGCAACAGTACTATCAAATGGTGTCTCAAAAAGGGCAAATACCAATAATTAGCCACTACACTGGCTTTCCCAGCTCATTTAATGTTACCAGTAAATTTCCCACAGGATAATCTCAAATTTTTCAGGAGGACAATTTAAAAAGAAGCAATCCATTTCTCTTCCTTTACTTTCAATGTCTATGACCTACTTACACAACTTAGTCCTTTTAAATTTTTTTTTTAAATTGGCATTGCTTTGAAAGCTGCATTTAAACACCACTTCAGTGATTAAGTACTCCCTAAAGAACTAAGTACATAGCAAAAAAAAAAAATCACAACTACAATATATATTTAGATAAGCAAACAAAGAAACAAAATGTCTTCTGTACTCCATTTACTAAGTAGCATAAGAATCGTAATTATAACAGTTTAATGAAGCATGGAAAACAAAAGATTCACATTACATCATTTTCTCTTTGTCCATTTATTTTATCCAGGTATTTTTAGCTGGTGTTTTTTATATTCATAAATTATGTATGTTTTTTATATACAGAAATTACATACTTGTGCTTAGTTAGTAGCTTTTATATTATCAAATACAACCTTCCTCTTAACCTTCCTGTATCTGCAATAATTATTTATTTATGTATTCTCCTTTTTAACAGCTCAAGTGTGTTCCAGCACCTGCTTTTAAACATTCAAGTTTCCAATACCTGAAGGTATCCTACTGTTTGGATTTTGTATGCAATAGCTCACTTTCAGCCAGCAGAGAAACTGCTCACTAGGACCTTTGTTTTACATTAACACACACCACTTACGGTGACATTGGTCCTATGGAAGTTGAGTGAATTTCTTCCTGTCATTTCCCAACTTCTGTAACACGAAAGACCAGAATACCTCAACACATCCACTGGAAAAGCTGATCTTCAGCAAATACTTATGCGACCAAGACAACAACTGAAGCATATATCACATTTGTTTTCACATTCAAATTAACAATTTCACATTGAAAATTAACAGTATTAGTCTGTGTTCTAAGTACTGCTGTTCAGACTGCCTTCTGTTCTGCAGTTGCAGCAGTACCACATGCAAGTCCACCACGATTCACGACACAGCTCTTCCATGATACCCTAATCAGACATAATTATCTCAAATATTATGTAATTTCCACTGTATTTTTTCTTGTAGCATTAAATGCACCACAGAAATGCTGTCACATACCCTGGGACAGATACATCGTTAGATGAATACGGAACAGTTACTCTATAATTGCTTATATCTGTAGTCACCAGACTGCAAAAGGAGATGGCTCTTCCATCTTTTCACAGCGGAGCCCGCCCTCGTTTCCCAACAGCAGGCTCCCGTAGGACACGGAACTTTCCGCACTGCAGAGTCACAATAATCAGCTTGAAAGAACAGGGTCCCAACCTGCATTACTAGAGCTTCAGAAATCTTACGCAAAATTACCCCTCAAAGATTTGTGCCTCATCTGCTTTGAATGAAGTACCATATGCACGAAAGCCCAAAGCATGCTTTTAATGTCATCAGTATTTTTAGGAGCCATCTTAATGATCATAATGGTAGTTTTTAAAATATGCACAGGAGAGAAACACATATGTGTTTCCACCCCTATTTACCCATCTAATAATATTAGACTTATTATAGAAGATAAGTCTACATTAGGGAAAATTAAGGCTTTGGCCCCTTCTAGTGGAGTTAAAAGCACAGATTCAGTATCAGGATAACATTCATTTGCCATCTGCCCTCAGCTGCTCTTCCTCTTCATCTTCCGAGGTCAGAGTCTCTGTATTATCTAGAGGTGATCTTTGACATCTCTAACTAATTTTGGAAGCTCCGCTGTTAATAATAAGGGCATTAGAGATGGGGTGGAGGGAAATCAACTTCTGACGAGGCATTGTTACGGACAGAATGGCTAAAAATGATCCCTTCTGTCCGAGTGGGCTGATCTCCAGATGTCACTGCAATATACACTGCTGCCTCTCAGATCTTCGATAAAGTAGGGCTATACTCTTGGGAGCCATATAGCACTCAACCTACTAAGCACGCCTTGCTAACAGCTAATTTTATACTTCTCCTCTTTGACACAGAATTTTGCTTTTACAGAGCAAGTAAGTCCAAGTATCAGTGGGATTCAACTTTTTTTTTTTCAGGGGTCCAATGTACGTTATGCACAACCTAATACACTAATCAGAATAACATTTTGTTCAAGATCACTAACAAAGACATCCATGCATCAGTACAAGGAAACCTGTCGTGAGCATTTTAAATTTATCGTCTTGAATTAAGAGTAATTCACATATGACTGCAAGAAAGCCCACAAGCACTATTTTCACCACTCTGTTTGACAGGTGGAAATTTTAAATCAAAGCAGCCATTTTTCTTTGGACTGAGGTTGGCTGACTATTTAAGAGGTATTTAGGAATACGAGTTTTACATTCCTATCATATAGAGCTGCTAACAGAACGCAGATATTTGACACACAACATTTGGAAGATACCAAAGTAGCTACGTAACTATACGAACAGCAAGATCTACAAGAATGTCAGCATAGTTTTGAGAGTATAAATCAACATTTACAGTTTAAAAATGAGTACTTTATGAGGTGCTGTGAATTTCAGCAGTTTCGAGAAACTGACCCCTCTGAAGGATATCTCACTTATAATTACTTTTGCAAGCTAGGAGCAGGCAGGTGATGTTCAGTGAGATTTATATTTTTGTCGTTTTTTTTTTTTTTTTTTTTTTTTTAATATTTTAAAAAAATATCTTTTTAAGCAGCTGCAATTTATACATTTATTACCACTTCCCTGTAGGGCACAGTTTATGTGTCAACCATTAACTCTTCCTGAAAGATCTTTTTTTTGTTTTGTTTTAAACAAGCTGCCAGCATCAGGAACAATGCCAGCTTTTCTCTCTATGTCCTTGGTTTTCTTCAAAGCTCTTCCTGTCAAAGTCATTTGCTCTAGGTCTCCTATTTTTATTAGGGTATGAGAGATGTTGTTATTTAATTAGGTTAAAGAGCCTAATTCCCATCTTGCACTACAAATTATATCTCATGCACCTAAGCCTTATAAAACTTTAATCATTAACATATTACAGTAATTGCCTGGACTTAAAATTTCCTACATGTTGGGGGATAGTGTTATAAAAATAATTTTATTTGCATGATACATTTATCTGACACAATATAAAAGAGAATTTTCATTTAAGGAAATACATTTTAAGTGTTAAGATTCTCCTGACAGACACTATAGATACAGGACAAAAAAAAGTGACATTTGTCCACAAGAAACTTTGACTCTTCTTTCTTTAGAGAATTTTCTTCTTCTCCCCCCTTCTTTTAAAAGAAAAAAAAGTATCACTTTTTTCTCTTTTCTTTTTAAAAAAGTTTTCTTATGAAAATGAACCTGCATTGTACTTGTCTGGTGAAACACAGAATCCATGTGGCATAGAATTCAGCTCAATTTTTGCAGAACATAATTTATCTGCCATAACTTTTGAGATCATTCTCCCTCTGCTTGCAATTCCTTCTCTTGTGCATTACACAGGCTTTGGCTCATTTTAAAAAGCAAATCTAAAACATGGTCCAGTCCTATGGTCTCCTTTATTATATATATGTACACCTCCAGGGCAGCTCCACACCATAGGCTAAACAAGGCAGCACAGAGAAAAATCCTTCACTGATGAAAACAACCTTTTCATGTTCTCTGGGATCTAAAAAACCCCAAAAGTTACTTTAAAAGTCGTCTGCTTGAAGTGCAAGGACAGTAACAATGGAACAGCTGATGCCTAAGAGCTGGTTCCCCCCACCCCATACAGATACTTACTCCCTTTTCATCAAGGGATAAACCATCTCCAATTACTGGAGGCTAACATGTTATTCAAGGATAAATGTGTGCAGGCTCTTGTCCCACAATAAAAGGAAGGCAATTCAAGTAGCTTACGTCTGATTCTCATTATATGAATGTTTTTAAAAGCTGTATTCTATCTTGATGTGAGATACGGCTTTCATTCCTCGCTCAGCTATTAAGGCAAAGGAGAGGAGTCTGTCCCCCCTTTATTTTCACCTCCCAACACCCATGTCACTGGAACAGGGGGAAAAAAGAAGACACTCGCGCTGAATTTCACCAACACTTATTTAAAGCAACTGGAAATGCTCCCAAAAAGTACAAGAAATATGTGAAGTCTAATTGCCATTACTTGAAAAAAACTCCCGAATTTAATTCTCCTTTTGTACCTTTATGCTTGTTTCCTCTGAAGTTTTCTTGAAAAATGGTAAAAATCCATACAAAATACAGGTATATCTATTGAGATTTACAAAACAGTCAACACAACAAAAGGAAAAAAAGGAGGTTGCTTATTGATAAAAATTAGCTTACAGTGTTTTTACTCAGCAATCCTGTGTACTTCATGTTCATGGTTTTGGCAGCAGGATTAGAGTTCACTTTGGTTCAGATTTGGGTATACAATACAACTGAAGGCTGGCACATAAAACCTATGCAGCAAGCATCTGCCAACTGTGCAGACAATCATAAATCTGGCATTTCCTGATTTTTCAATACTTTAACCTCACAATTCAAACAGCACTGGGTGGGATCCAATTTGCCTAATTTGGCTGAAATTGTAAGCAGTTGGGCCCAAGGGACTAATGCAGTAGCACCACGTAAATGCTCCACTTAATGGAGAAAAAGAGAAGAGACCTCTGAAGACCTGTCACCCACTACCTTTGACTCCTTCCAAACAGATCAGTAAAAAAAACAAAACAAAACAACGCAATTTAGCACCAGTCTGTTGATCAGAGTTCTCAAAGCTCTCAACTGGAATGTAAAATGACATGTCTTGAACAGACAACTCCTCCGGTCAAGAGGAATGACCTAAGCATCAGACTCTACCCCCATCTCAAGTCTCAAAGCTGAAGCAGAGCCTGAAACACAAGATGCTCTGATTTACTGCATGATATCAGTATTACTATGACTAATTCTGATGTTACAAACCAGTTCCATGGTCTGCGTCCCGTGTCCATGTGTTGTCCATTGCCGCCTCCTCCCCCCTCCCAATTTAATCCTTTGCTGTACAGATTGCAAACCAGGGGCACTCTGGTTTTGTACTTCCAATTAGAACAGCTTACGCCCACTGCAGATGGCAGAATTACCGCCACTGATTACAAACGGCTGTACGTCAAACTACAAACAGTTCTGGTCATAGGTTCTTGATTTGTTCAACTCTTGAAAATAAAGAATATCCAAACCAAAGAAAGGTCAGAGCACCTTTAAAATATTCAAAAGGTGGGGACGAAGGGAAAGAAAATAAAAAATATTTCCCATGGTAAGGCCAAGATGAGAAGATGTGAATGCTTACACCAATTTATACAGGGCAATGCACTCATTGAAGTGAATGGGAGCAGTCATGCATGTCAAGTTACAAACGTGTGCCAGTTTTCAGTTTAACAGCCTGATAATTGTGGTTTGGGTTAGCTGTATGAATAAACTGTGTCTGTTGACAGCGATTAAGGTAACATCTTGTTATCTTTACAAATGTTCTGTGCTTTTCTGGAAGATGAGGATCACTTGAGGATTCAGTCTCTATTCAAACTTTCAGCTTCTTTTTCAACAATACTGCTGCTCTGCAACTCAAATTCAAGAAAAATAATTACATTTTCTAAAATCAATGAACAGTGCATGGGTGACAGAGGTCACTGTATTTCTATTCCTTCTCCATGAACTTTCTAATTTGATGTTGTACATTTTTAATAAGTCAGACAACATGTGTTTAGATGTTGTCAAATTAGTAATAGGTTCTCAGCCTGATCTTGAAATGCAAGATTTAGTCACGGGCAACATCTGGTCCTCAAAATCTTTTTTTTTCATTTATCACATGAGACAGAAATGTATTTGACTTTCACATCTACACAAGCCAATTTGATTACAGAAGTGTTATTTTGTTGGGATTTTTAAAAATTCTGTAACTGGGTCCTATGTTCATTATCTCCAAGAGTTATTTCTGTGCAGAAAGCTCAAGTTACCTATGATTTATGCATGTATGACTTATGTATTTTCTGTTGTTCTTGCCTATATATAACATGATGTGTCTGACCGAGAGCTTTGGTTAGCAAAAGAGGATGTTAAAATGTTGCAGGAATGACGAGAGGAACAGAATGTGAAAAATCATCTTTCTTTGTTCTTCCACATCCCTCTCTGTTGTAGGTCTGTTCTGTGATGCAGTGTTACTGCTCAAATTCTTTTCCTGCCTTATTTTCATAAGTCAGTGGGGTTGCCTTAACACTTCACCAGATAAAAGTAATTATCCTAATTTATTCAAGAGGCCAAGTGAGACTTATGGAGCAAACCAGAACCTTGGACAGAGAATGAAGGCTCTGGAAAGTTGTGCACCTCATTTCCATTACAAAGGAGACCCAAATAACTTGCAGCACCCTAGAACAAAGAACAGTAACTTCTGAAGAACTGGATTTAGCAATACCTCATGAGAAGGTGAAGAGGAAAAAAAATGGTATGGTGTGCTGAGCAAGGAGACAAGAATCTCTGATTTTCATTTTATAGTAGAACTAGGACTCAGGGCATTGTGAGATACATGCAGCTGACATATCTGTGCATCAGTTCCTGACAACCTTCATAAACTTTCTTGTTATTCTGAGCCATTTGTATCTGTTTCTAATGATTTCCCCAAATTTAATAAAAAAGTGTTTCTCAGAAAATGCTAAAAGATATTCCTCTGGCATTTTAAATTCCTTCCTTGAAATAAATTGTTCTCTGTGGCACAAATGAGAGGACACAGTCTTCCCAGCTGTTGAACAGGTAAATGATGGAGTTCAGGAAATATTTTGGAGCTCATCACCCACTTTTGTATCACAGGAAACACAAATCTATTTTTAAAGCCAGTATGAAGAAAGTTACTTGCTGCTAAATTAAAAAGGAAAGTGATTTTATTGTTTCTACAAGAACGCCTGGCAGTACTAAAAAAATCACCAAAATCCAGACATTTTTACGCTGAAACAGACATATCACAGTTCAGTTAAGCTAAAATGCTACGTCCAGATAAGCACTGCACTAGAATTGTCTTCTCAGAAGTCAACTCCATCATATGTCAATACAAAAATTTCATCACACATTAAAAAAAGTCAGTCATTCACCTAAGGCAGGAATATGTGTATGTGTGTGTGTGTACAATAAAGGATACAAGACATTTAAGAAATGAGTACGAGCATGTTAAGTTTATATTTTGCTTTCAGATGAAGCACTGGACATAAGGGAGGATTATGTTTTCCTCTTTTAGAAACTTAAAAAGAAAATTTAATCAGAGTTACTGTTTCCTGGTTCCTCATCTGCAAACATGTCTGTTCATAAGGGCTGAAGAGTGCCATGCTTTGGACCAGCTCCAGTTATATCCTAATTTTAGGGGATGTTGCTCAAGAATTCTGGTATGCCCCAAGCAAGCAACCTAAAATCAGGGTATTTCTGAATGTTGCAGAGACACAACAAAAAGAACAATAGTGCATGGCAATAGTTTTCTTTGGTAAAAGCCTTTGGGATTTGAGTAACATTATCATCATCGTTGTTCCTCAGACACAAGAAAATGCGTCAGGTTAAAAAAAAAAAAATAACCTCTTTTCCAGACAAAACTCCAGAGCGTTCATGGTGTAGTTCTTGAGCTCTGCCGTTTCAGCTGACTTCGCAAGTCCTTTCACCCTGTCTCTCGTTCCTTTCTTATTCCACCTCTATTATGACAATACTCCATAAAATGACTCCTTTAAATAATCCACATTAAAACTAATCCTCTGTATAGCAGTATAAAGTATTGCTTAAAACTGTGACATAAAAACATATCTGGTTCACCAACTTGTCACCATTAGTAACACCAACTGTTTGTTATGCGTTAACATTATTTTAGTGTATGAACATAGACAATGTCCCTCCCAGACACTGGTAAAGGCCCACCTAACATGTAGCAAATAAGTAACTTCAGCTTTGAATTTTCACAGATGCACGGATTCTTATACTTGGGGTATTCTACAACCATTCTAGTCCAGATATCCTCTAAAAGATATCGTCATGAAGTTTAACTTTGAGCTTACAGTCTAAAAAGCGGCTTAAATTATTTAAGTGAACAAAATGAAGATTTAGGTGCTTAATTTATAGGAACTTTTACTATGCAGTTTTACTAATCAGTAAGAGATATTCAAATCAAGAAACTAACCTAACAGTATGAATGGAAAAAACATTCCATGGTTGTAGTGAAACTGCCCATTTATTTGCAGTTGCAAAAATAAAGAAATTCAATAATTTAATAAGGTGTGAGATAACTATAAAAAGCCAGATGAACAACAGTAAATTTTATCCAAATTACGAAGACAACTGCAGAATTATCCTGTCTTTGGAAAATATTCCCCACCACTTCTCACAGAGAAAGATGCGATGGGCTTCATGCCCTTTCTGATTTATATATGCAACGTCAAATCTTATCAATTTCTGGTTCTGTAGTAATGTTATCCACATAAACAGATTCAGAATTTTTCACATTCAGCAAAATCAGCAAAAATTCAACAAATTGAGCAAAAGAAAAAGTAGTAGAACTGAACATACCTGCTGATAGAAAAAATTTAGAGTTGGTTTGTCCTCAGTGAACTGGTTTAGAAATCCTTTTGGCAAATATCGAATTCTCAATTCATATCTGAAGAGCAAGAAAAAGAGACTTAAACCCATGAGACAAAAATAGTAATTGAGATTTCCTCACAAATAAAAGCTGTCTTCAAACATTCTTAAAAATAAGGATAAAATCAAAACAAACTCAGAAAACTAAGGGAAAATTTCCTCTTTTGACTACTTAGAGAACTAATCTGGAATGTCATAGCCTGGTGTTTCACAAAGATGTTTACAAAGGACCTTTGTAATAGAAGCAAACCTAAACCCCTGCTGTCTTCTCAAAGCTTCAGTGAGGACTGAAACATCAAGATGTGGAGCAGATAAGCTATCAGGTCCAGATCCATGGGAAGGGAGGCCCCAGTTAGGTGACAACACCAGATGAGCTACCATAACCACTGGCATGACCCCGTGGCAACAGCTTCTATCTTTGGTTATCACAAGCATGGTACTTAAAACACAATCCCACTGCTCCAAGAGTGGCAACCATTGTTGCTTACAAGGGAGCCACATCCCACAGACAAAACAAGGGCTTACTCAAGGAGCATGACTCCCCTCCTTCTCTCAACAAGTAATGTAATATTCACCTCTGACATGTTCCATAGGTTTCCTACTTATTTGTCATCAAGATGCATGCAAAAGCTGAATGAACTAGTTTTCAACATGACAGTCGTATTTTTCAAGTTAATAGTACACCAGAGAGTGAAGGAGATTCAGAATTAGCTTTGATCCATGACCTCTACCCAATCTGTACCACTTCTCAAACTCTAAACTTTTGATTCCAATACCTAATTTTAGTATTATCGCTTGTCATGCGGTAACAGCCCATGATGTCTGACACACACTGCATGCTTTCTCTCTCTAACATATTTCTGCAATAAATTTCTGATACTAAATGTCCTCATCACTTTGGGTGTGCTAACACAGCATATCCTAAGAATAAAACTTTTTACAGCCCTTCCACAAAACAACTATATTTAACCATCTACTCATAATGGCAAGAGCAAACATCGTAACATTTCAATCTGTTGGTTTCAGCAGGACAAGAACTTGTTTTCAGTAAGTGATTTACAAGGGGATTTGATAAAAAGTTACTAGGAATTACTTTCACTTAGGATTCCACTGCAAATAGAAGTTACACTATTCTTCTTCACTTTGAAATCACTTGAAAATATAGTCCTGTTAGCAATCATTAAAATAAGGAAAACATTTAGAAGCTGCAAACACATGAACACACTACAAAAAACTAGGAATACTTAGAATGAAGCTTTTTCATAGTGTGACAAGATTATTTCATAAAGAAAAATGCACACTTATTCTTCATGTGCACAGAAAACATGTTGTTAAAGTAAAAGGAGTCTTCAGACTACAGGATGTACCAGAAAGGTGTACCTGAAAGAGAAGAGATTTAGATTGCACATAAGGAAGAAATTTGTTAGGATGAGGTTGGTGAGGCACTGGCACTGGGTGCCCAGAGAAGCTTTGGCTGCCCCCTCCCTGGAAGGGTTCAAGGCCAGGTTGGACGGGGATTTGAGCAACCTGGGCTGGGGGAAGGGGGCCCTGCCCATGGCAGGGGGCTTGGACGAGATGATCCTTAAAGCTACTTCCCAACTCAAAACATTCTATGATACAATGATACAGCTATAAACAAAACAAAACAAAACAAACAAACAAAATATCAAAGTCGCAGTTAAGACAAAGTCTCTAATTGAGAAGGCACCCACCTTCTATTGCTGATCAGTGTTTACATATCAGCATTTACATTTCATGATACATAGCAGATATCTAGTTACTCGCTAAAATTTTAGATACAAGACAAATTGTACCTGAAGGTGTTTCAGTGCTAGGGACATAAAGCAGTGCAAGCATGCTGTCCAGAAGCAGAAAAGCAGAGTCTCCCCTACCATCTGCTTCTGCCATATCGCCTCAAATCTACCACTGAACACCACTGCAGAGAATGATATGGAATAAAAAACTCTATGTAAAAAATCACTTGTTTACACTTTTTTTGGCTCCATAACCCAGTGCATTTCACTTGTCTTTCTACATTTTAAGATTAAAACCAACACTGTTGGTCTGAAAACTGTCCTTATCAATTTCTCATTGTTTTCCAGCTGCATTTTCTTCTGCTATTCTCTACTCATCCTTTACCTGTTTCTATTTGAATTCCTGACCCTGGCAGCAGGTTTCCACAACACCTTTCAAGCCTCGCTGCATGAAACAGCAACCAGGATAAAGGGTATTCAAAAGCGAAGATCCAACCTCTGAGCAAAGAAAAGTTGACTGACCTGATACTTGAAGGTGACTAGGGGTAACTGGTTATCTGTATCGCAGTATCTCCCAGTTAACTGAAACACAATTTCATCCTTCCCATTGAAACCTTACTTTGTCAGATTACCGTGTGTTCATATAAAATATGGCACCTTTTTTATTACTGTCCTGATTAATCTTTGTGAGGGACTGGCAAACACATAGCAAACGCTGACGTGCAACCCAGGGGTATTAGCATGGCACAAGAGAGTTTATAAATCGGGACACTGAAGCCAGCTAAGGAAAATTCAGAATCTTGCAAACTAACACTGGCCACTTTTCTTGGGCACAAAGCTACAGCTTTGCCTGAAAAGATTTCTACATACTTGGTTTGTGTACAAGACAGAATACCAGCACATAGCACTTCGCGGTGACAATTAATGGACAACGTATTTTCAGTGATTTCAAGGCAAAGAAGAGTAAGTTAGTAAGCATACCTGTCCTAAGGAGCTGTATTGGGTGCCCAGGCACAGGCATGTGGGGCTGCCGGGCGGTCTGTGTGGGGAGAGGCCGGGGCTGCCCCGGGCCGGTCCCAGCCGGTCCCAGCCGGTCCCAGCCGGCTCCAACGGCCCCAGCGCAGGACACAGCTGAGCCCCTCAGCCAAGCTGGGGGCGCCGGGGGGAAAACAGGTTTCAGCAAGGGCCAAAGGCGGCCCAGGCAGAGGAGGAGGAAGAAGCCAAGGAGGGAGCAGCAGCAGAGGGACCCCGAGGCCGGAGGAGGAGGAGGGCAGGAGGGGCTGCAGGCCCGGAGCAGGGATCCCCTGCAGCCCTGGAGAGACCCCGCTGGAGCAGAGACCCACCCTGCAGCCCGGGGAGGGCCCCACGCCACAGCGCAGCGGGGGGATATTTCCTGCAGGAGCTGCGGCCGTGGAGAGCCCAGGCGGGAGCAGGTTGTCCCTGAAGGACTGCAGCCCGGGGAAGGGCCCGCGCTGGAGCAGGGAGCCGGGGGGGGAGGGAGGAGCGGCCCAGAGGGGCTGGGATGGGCTGGCCGCGACCCCCGGCCCCTGCGCCCCGCGGGGCAGAGGAGTCGGGAGGGGTGAAGGGTGAAGCAGGGCCTGGGGAAAAGGGGAAAGGGAAGGTGTTTTTTTAATGTCTGTCTTTGTTTCTCAGTACCTCAATCTATTTTAATTGGCAATAAATGTAATCTTTCTGAATTTGAGTCTCTTTTGCCTGTGACCATACTTGGCAAGTTATCAGTCTTCAGTCTTGCTGCAAAAGTTTTCTCATCCTATTTTCTCCCTCTGTCCTGTTGAGGAGGGGGAGTAAGAGATGGGCTGGGTGGAGTCTGGCAGCCAGCAAAGGTCAACCCACCACAGGGGTATCAAGTGCCTGACCAAGGGGACCTTCTAAATCCTGGAAGTGTTACGATTCAAAGCATGTGCTTCAGACATCTTATTTAATAATAGATACCAAAAATGGGGTTGAATTTTCACACTATACAAATCATTTGGTCTCTGAATGTACTAAACAAACATTGCTTAAATACTGGTAGTCACTCCACACTACCCCTTTTCCCATTTTTCAGTCATCCTACAAGCCAAAAACCAAAGACCATTCAGGTCTGAAGAAATGCGTGTGGAATTGATCTCAGACCTTCCACAACATACATCAGTTGCTGCGATCTAGACCAGGCTACTCAAATACTGTGTTCAGTTTTGGGACCCTCACTACAAGAAAGACAATTGAAATGCTGGAGTGCATCCGAAAAAGAGCAGCGAAGTTGGTGGATGGTGTAGAGCACTCCTCTTATGAGGAGTGGCTGAGGGAACTGGGGTTGTTTAGTCTGGAGAAAATAAGGCTCAGGAAGGACCTTATCGCTCTCTACAAATACCTGAAAGGAGGTTGTAACAAGGTGAGGCTCAGTCTCTTCTCCCAAGTAACAAGAGATAGGACAAGAGGAAACTGACTCAAGTTGCACCAGGGGAGGTTTAGATTGGTTATCAGGAAAATTTCTTCATTGAAAGGGCTAACACCACTGGAACAGGCTGCCCAGGAAAGCGGTTGAGTCACCATCCCTGGAAGAATTTAAAAGATGTGTAGATGTGGAGCTTAGAGACATGGTTTAGTGGTGGACTTGGCAGTGTTAGGTTAACAGTTGGACTCAATGATCTTAAGGGTCTTTTCCAACCTAAATGATTCTATGATTCAAGGGTGTAGAACACTTTTACTCTCTGGGATAAAAAAAAAATATGGGAGAAACAATCTTTCCCCTTTACAGGGACTTGTCTTCTCAGCTGAGGAGCCATGAGAAGTACTGCTTTTTGCAACAGGATCTCATGAGAAAATCAGGTAAGGCAAAACAGCTTGGCTGGGACATTCATCGAGAGTGACCTTCATTACCTATTTATAACCTAATCTCTGACTATGCCAATGGGAATGAAGAAACTGACTTTCCAAAGTCGAACTCAAGGATGGGCTTGATTGTCAATATCCTCTAAATCTACTGTCTTTGAAATGCAGTCAACCAATGAGGACGATAAGCTCCTTTCTCAGAAACCAGGTCTGCTTTCTGAGCAAGTCTCCCAGCTGATGATCACCTCCCTTATGTTTGACACAACTATTACTGGATGACTACTATTCTACTTAGTGCTCTGCATCTATACTGGGGCACAGAAGCGCTCTGACACACACTATGGGCTTCCACTCAGACCTGCACAGAGGTGGCTATCAACAGTTAGTAAGTTATACGGCAAAGTGACCTGTCCACAGCACAGCATGTACTCTTGAGCAGTTCTAGGAGCTTTGAGTAGCAGCACTAATTGGGCAGTTGATGGAGCCAAAAAAGGATGATCCAACTCTTAATATGTTGTGGCACTGGAAGAAATAACCTCACCAGTCCCAACCACATAGGTTGCTTCCAGCCAGTTCCAATTCAGTTCACATCAGCAGAAAAGTAACCAAAACGAAGATGGGAACAAAAGGGGCAGACAAAGGAGGAGCCTTGTGTGAATTTAATGAACTGTATCAGCTTGCTGAAGGATTAGACAAGCATTAAGGCTCACAGAAGAAAAGGACTGGATAACTGGAAGCAAGAGAGGGGAGAAGACAGGCTGAGAAAAGGAGAGGTACAGAGCTGATAGATCAACTAAGTCAATTCAATAAATCATTCCACAGGTGTTCTGGCCTTTGTGTCAGTGCCAAGGCATCTGTATTGAAGCTTTTTAAATTTATAGTACAGAACTGCTAAGCACAGGGGTTTCCTTTGGGGCATTTTCTACCTGTCAGAGCCGAAGCACAAATGTCACCTGGTTACAAGGATCTGTTTTACCTACAAACCTTAAACATAGAACTGGAAGGTGTCTACCCTGTGGGGAACACAGTGTGTTCTAAGACACACAATTTGTTACTTGAACCTCTTGATATTTCCCTTGTGGGACAAAAGAGACAATCAAATGGAACAGTGCTTTGGCACATACCACTTCTAGAGACAGAAAGGATAGCTGCTGTGACTGCTGCTTAAAGCTCAGTATTATAGTAAATTACGAGGGGTGATGCTACCTATGATTTCAGAGTCCCTTATCGTGCTAATCCTAGTTCACCTAGCTGTACAGAGGTAAAGATGAAGGTTAAGGGAGGAAGGCTCTTTCACCTTTCTCCTTCATGCCCTTGGAATCATTCCATCACTAAAATAATAATAATGCTACCAGTGAAGAGGAATTTCTTCATTAAAAAGTGAGTTTAGCACTTGCCTTGCTAGCATAAACACTGAGGAAACCTGAAGCAAACAAATCCACTCCAGTCTTTACTGCCTTCCCATAAAAAAGCCCAGGGATTTTGTTTGTTTGTACTTCACTTGTTATCTGGGATCATCTTACATGCACAGGTATACAGGCCTTCACCAAAGCAAATGCTTAAGAAACAATTAAGGATTTATGCTACTGTATGATAAACCTAACAGCAGCAATGTCACGGGAATTCAGTAATGAACAGAACTCTCAGACTGCAGTTGGAAGACTAGTTATTCTAAAGCAATTGCATGGAATTACACTCAAATTATACAATGCTTCCGTGGTGCTAAATCTTGCATAACTCAGAGAAATAAGACTGCATTACCCAATGTGACATGAAATGCAGCAGACTCCAGAATACTTACTTCCTGAACAAACTACTACAAACAAATAAACAAGCAGTTCCAATAATTATAATTGATCATTTCTGGCACCATGATTTAGACACATTTGGAATTTTTCAATGCTAGATGGAATTATCTTCATTGCCAAAGAATAAAATGAAATGGAAAAAGGGTATTTCGTTTGATACAGTTAGCTAACATGAAAATTCTTAAAGTAAACATACAGTGAAGATGCAGAAACAGTCAGTAAGAGGGTTCTATCTGACCTCTAGTGCCAATTTGTCTTTCTTGTAGGAAAAAATGAAGTCTTTGCTGATTTTTATTTAAAGCAAACAAACAAACAAACCAACCTGCCACAAGATAATTCAAACCATCACCATTTAGTGAAAAATAGAAACCTTTTTATATCAAGAAGAAGGTCAGAGTACTATATAAAAGGAAACATGAGGAAAAAGACTTCCAGTAAGCAATGATTTCTTGTTCGTCTTCTGCAATATAATTGAGGTTATACACTGACAGTTTGGCAGAGCTCAATTGTGTGTGCTCCTGCAAGTGAACTGTTTGCCATAGGAAGAGGGAAGAAAATTTGAAGTGACAGAATTTTGCATGACCATGCCTTAAAGTCCACTATTATTTACTCTTCCTACAGCTAAGTCACCTGAAGCAGAGTCATATCCCTGTTTTGCCCCTTCATTAGCTCATCCTCTGCTGGATTATAAATAGTACAGCATCAACAAAAGCTGAGTATATGGGACATGGATTTTATTCTGGTAACTTGTGTACAACCAAATGACAATCAGTGTAACTTCTAGTATCTGGATTAGTCCAGGAGAATGTCTTAGATCTAATTTCTGAACACTGTGAATAAACAGCCCTTTTAATTTAGATGATTTAAATAAATAAGTAAATAACTAACTAAATAACTTGCATGAGAGGCAGTTACTGGTTTACTAACAGTATAGGAAGCTTTTAATTTAAGAACCATTCCAAGACTTCTCTCCCTTTACTAATCTAAATATTTTTACAAGTACTGTCATATGATCTTAAACATTCTGCATTATGGTATTACAGATATGACAGCAGCATTTTGATTATGCACAGCAAATCTCTATGGGTTTAAAAGGTATGTGAGGCTGCATGTATTTGATAAAAACATTAAATGACACTCTGGAAAGGTATTGAATAATTTATGTCTTATCATAGCTATTTCATGAGTATTTTATACAATTCCTTTCCACAAACTTCAAAACAATATCTAACCTTGCTTTTAAAACTAATTAACTTTGTTCTTCAATGTGTACAGTATAAGTTGCACAGCCTTATAAAAATGGAACTGGCACTTTTACACTATGTAACAAATTTCCACAGCATAAACTATTAACATTTTATATGCAGCACTACTGTCATGGAAAGGATTCAGAGGAATACCTAAACTGTGATTTCACAGCATTATCAATGAAAAATTTCTTTTGAGGTACAGAAGGGACAATACTGATGCACATCCCAGAAACAATAAAATGTAACATGCACAGAATAGAATGTTCAACATTTCTGAAATCTAAGTTTTCAACATTCCTAATTTGTTGCATTTGTTAAAATCAGGCCCCTAAAGAGAATTTATAACCTGATGATTGGCAGCTGTGACATCTGCTAGCATATAACAACTCCATGTGCGAGAAATAATGTACATTTATAAAAATTTTGCAGAAGATACATGTAGCCTTTAAAATAACTAGCAACTTCTGCACAAATTGTGGTTATGACCATAAACCACAGAAAAACATGCACAAACCCCCTACAATGAATTAGTAACCATACTAATCTAGTTTTTGGTGTTTCCACATGAGTTGAGGAGTATACTAGGTTTAATAGTATTTTAAAACTCTGAGCTCCCCATCTTCTCTAGTAGACTACTGTGAATTTTTGCCAATAAACTTTAGTTTCCTCTTGGCTTCCTACCAAGAAAGTAGACAATCTTTCGTTCCTTCCTCTCCAGCCCACATCCTCCCCTGAGCATGAATGCACCATCATGTTACTCTGCTAAAAAGCTGAAGAAAACTCAACCTTCAATAGAAGGTCATAACATTTCTTTTAACCAACTACCTGGCATAATGAAAATATCTCAGCAAATGTACCTAGGCTATGAAAAACAAAATTCTGCAGTTACCTTTTTATTGGTCACTGCTCCTGGTATAACTGGAAAAGATCCCAGTTAGAAGAAAGGCAGATGTCACTCATCACTCTGGGCCTTGATTCATTACCCAATAAATAGTTTTACAACTGAGAAGTTCTACAACAGCAGAGGGATAAACTGATTTATTCACTACATTTCACTCTTTTCAAATCACTTTTCTCCTACTTAGTCTATATACAAATGCAACCAGTACTTAACAATATATTTTTGGTTTTATTTAAAGAACAAGATTTATCCTTTTAAAATTGCAGTGGTGTGCTCATACCACAAATAGGAATAGCATTCCCATCCTAAAACATTTAAGGATAACTAAACCTAAAATGGGGCTGGTTCACTGAATGGATTTTCAGGACAAGTGACTAGGAGATTTCAGTTCCTATTTTATGCCTCCTCTAAATCCTAGGTTACACTTAACTGCTCTCTTCATTTTGCAGAAACACTTTACAAGAACAAAAACCCCTTCAAGCAAACAAAACACTGCTTACAGCTCCTTGTGAAAAGTTTGGGTTTGTTTCCCCTCCCCCCTGTTCCATCACCTCTATTTCACAAGAGGATCTTCCTTAGTAAAGCAAATTATAGAGTAGTTTTTAAGACAAGGCAATAAAACTTATATGACTCAATTTTGACACTGAACAGATTTATACTCTTACTTCCATTCTTCTGGAGGGTGGGCTAGTTCAAATTTCTCTCTCACATTGGACACCCCCATGTCCAGGTGTAGCCAGTGAACCTCCTCAGACTGCAGATGACTGAGCCGTAACCCATAGCAGGCCACATTTTTCACTTTGTGACTGTCCACAATCTTCTGAATTATGCCCTAAAACAGAGAAACATACACTCCTTACAAGCTGTAAAAATGCAGTATGTATTTTTTTTTTAATTTAAAATATTACCATGTAATACCCTACACAAAATACTAAGCAATAAATCAGATATCACCTTTATTAAAATACTAAACATGTTCAATTGTAAGCTACTGTTTCAGACAGCCATTTACAATTTCTTAAGTTCTACCAGTATGGCTTCACAAAATATCAGTAAATACATTTCCATGCATCTTATCAGGCTCATCCATGGCAGTGGGGTTGGAACTAGATGATCTTTAAGGTCCCTTCCAACCCAAACCGTTCTATCATTACATGAATTAAGCCACTATTTCCTCTACGTAAAAGAGAGTAATATAAAAGTCAAAATATAAAAAGCAGATGTGTGGACGAAAGCAAGATGTTATTTGTTTAAAAAAAAAAAAAACACCACCAGCTTGTAAAAGTCACTCTCCATCTACACCTGGAAAATCATCTTAGACTTTCATACTATTTAGTGCCCCAACAGTCAGGATTTGGTAGGTTATGTCACAATCTCTTGGTTTCCTTCTCCCTCCTTCCTCCCACTCATTTTCTCCTGAGATTCAGCAGATGCCTTATAAAATGAAGCAAGAGACAATTTCTTGGGAAGATTCTCAAACAAAATAAATGTCCTTGTTTCTCCTGAGGTAAATTTCAGAATTTAAGGATCTCTCACCCAAGAAAGGAACCTTTCAAAAAAAGATTGTTAACAGATTGCCATTTCCCTTCCATGTTCACCGTCAGGAAGATCTAACACGCGGTAACCAAAGTTCTAATTTGTTAGTAGATAGTGGATTAGCAACCTTTCAGGTGCAGCATGCCAAGCTGTCCTGCTCTTATCCAGATTAGAAAGTCAGCAGGAGATCAGAGTTGCTGCCTCACAAGTCAGTAAAGGGTCAGGCTTGTCTCTCTGCAAGGCGGCAGACCCCTGCCAGTACAGAGTTTAGAGCCCAGCAGGAGCACGGGCTATCACTGCTCCCAGACACTTCTTTCAGGAATTCACAGTCCTTTGCTTCTGACCCAGTAACGGTCTGAAAATTTCCTACTTAAAATGCTCATGTGTGAGTGTGTATATATATACATATACATACACATGCACATATATACATACAGAGGTGCACAAGCTGATGATTCTTGCTCAGAATTTCAGAAAACATCAACACGTTGCCAGTGTTAAGTACTACAGGAGCCAGACGTGGGCTACTGGAGTGAGTCAGGCAAATGTCTTTTTTACAGGATGACATTATTTCCCCAAATTTACTATTTTATATCCCAAATGTTTAAGACCCAGATTCTGCAAATTAAGCAAGCAGAGAAGTAACTGCAAAAAGAGAATTAAGGAAGCACTAAATCTGAATAGAGGGGGAAAATGACATGTGTAGGAATGGAATCATGCTGACAGTGAGCTGTTAGATGAGCTCACACATCTTATCAAACTATAACCTTTAAATAATCTTGCAGAAGCAACACCGTGCATAGTGAAATGTTAAAAAAAAAAAAAATTCTTTAGAGCCTACAAGAAGGAAACACAAGCTGTTTTTAGTAAGTTCATGCAGTCTGAGTCAGAAGAGGATCAGCACACTGACTCCAACAGCAGAGATGCTCATCATCTGCTTCAGTACCAGTAGTGCCTCCCAACACCCTTGTCTTCTTCCATGCCCAGGAGCTGAACATCCGCTAAGTCGATGGCAAGCCCGAACTTGAGGGAAGATCCTTCACAACAAACAGTGAAGCACGCAGGATGCTCATGGAAGACTGTATCAGGTGGGAAGGAGGCTTCAAAACACACAGGCGAATCGAAGTTTTCGAGTGGCACTACCAGCTGGCAGCACCACACAGACCAACCAGCAAGAGCTGAGTCCCGACAGCCAGAAGGTGCCCAGGACAAATGTCTGATGCAAATGAAAGGAACCTCTCTGCAGGTATGTTGGCAGAACCATAGTGGCCACAGATGGGTGCCGGGGGAAGAGGCAACACCAGGCAAGCACATACTACCCCTTCCGCTAAGTGCTCTCCCAGCCGCTGACTATTTTTATCCAAGTGGATTTCAAGCATTGTTTCTGTCTCATCAACCTTCAATGAAACTCTTCCAGTTACTCATCCTGTCTCTTAAAGCTGTTAACTTTTTGCAACCTTCCCCAGCAAGTTCCAAAGACCCATTATCAGGTCAGTGAACAGTTTTAAATCTGAATTGAACATATTGACCACAGGGTACAAAAATTGGTTAAGTTTGTTTCTCGCCTGTATTTAAGGGTCTTTGTATTAAATACTGCAAAGGAGAACAGTTGTCTGTATCCTGGGAAACACATAACAACCACCAAGTACTCTCAGAAGTAGAGGCACATTTAACCTCTTCTTCACCCAAAGGACAATCTCTGCTTAGTTAGTAAAGCCTAACATTTTGGCAAGCGTGCTCTCCTCCAAAGGGAACACTGCCAGCTTTTCTATATACATCCAAAGAGAAGAGATTCATTCATTTTCATCTGTTTCTGCACCCTGCATAGAGTACATAACATGCAGTGTTTGTTTTTGGAAATCCAACCCTTCCCCAGTTTCTGATGCTGTCAGTTGATAATTAAATCGGGCATACGTGTTCTTAGACAATAGTTATGCCTGCTGTGATAAGAAATAGCTTTGGAAAGAAAAATAATTAAGGCAAAATTATCTCTGACCATGACCCATCGAGAAAACTGATGCATATGGCTCAGCTGAAATCATTAGTATTTACTCAGGAAATAATCAAGCCAGACATCTCAGAACCTCTCTAATCTTCAGGTTGGGATTTCAAAAGGACTGAAGAAGGCAGATGTCTTAATTCCCACCAAAAGCGAGTGAGATTTTAAAATCTCTACCCTTTTTATGTCATAAATAAATTCTAAACCTATCGCAGAACCAAAATAAATAATAAAACCATAAATGTATTTTTATATATAAGAAGGGTACCCCATGCCTTCTGGCCAGGTGGTCAGTATCACTCCAAGAAAATAATTAGCAACAATTAGTACATATTGCAACTCAAGAAAAAGTCAACTTAAATGTAAACATTAAGGAGATAGCAGCACTGGTGCACAGGAGGTCAAGTGCAAATGTTTGAAAATACATTCTAAAAACTTATGTATGCCCAGAAAGGAAGAAGTGATGCTTTAGGCGAAACAAACACAGTAAGTGGCTTCTCTTCTTTTTTCTTTAGAAATGCCACAGAGGTCATTCCAGATGCTCACAAATCATAGCCAGAATCAAAAAGTGGAGAGATAAGGAAATGTGGTGATTAAAACACTCAAAATGGCTGGTCTGTAGGGAAAGCCTTTGAAGTAAAACATCTATTTGCTTATTTACTTTTTATTTATCAACCAGAGAAGCTGAATTTTAAACATTTTAAATTTTACACATTTAGAGCCACACCTTCAATCAACATAAACCAGCACCACAACAGTGCAGTTCATTCAGCAACATGAACTCACACCAGGGAAAGTGCAGCACATAAACAGTATAGTAAGTTCCCATGTAGCACGACAGGGTTTATTTTATCTGGCTGCTATTTCCAAACAGTACAAGATTAATCTCCAAGAGTTCTACTGGCACCACAGTCATAGTCAAGTCAGTGTATTTAACTCTGATCAGGTATGAAACAACACGTAGAGTCTCCTCGGGTTCTGGACATCCTCCACAGGCCAAGTGGAAACGCCTGGAGTGTCAAACAAAGCCACTGCCATCACTCCAGGAAGGGTGATAGCTTCTCTGTCTTTTGTAGTTACAATGTGTGGATCCTTGCCAGCTCTATGTCCTTTGTGGTAGTGATCAGAATGCTTAATCAGAAGTTTCCAGACAAACAATTTAACTGCTTAACCACTGCACAATAGTGACCAAGACATCCCGCTGAGATAAATCATGACAATCTTTTAACCACAAGCACAGCCAAAGAAATCTGAAATCTCTCCAGATGCTGCTACCACCACCACCAGTCTTTTAGCCCAGGAAGCTCCTCAGATGCATTCTTGAGTGAAAAAAAAAAAACCAAACAAACAGGTAAGGAACACCAACATGGATTACAAACTTGTGACCTCAAATTACTCACAGATAGAAATACTCATAGAAGACCGTGACTCAAGCAGAAACCTACTCCAGAACAAGATCTCACTTTGGATACCTACATGAACATAAATTTCTACGAGGAGTTCTCATGTATCTATTGTCATTCTCACAAATACCCTCCAACTGTAATGAAATCATACAATCACATCCCAGTTGAATGCTGTTTACTATAATCACACTGACTTTAATTAGGTTTCCAGAGCTAGCTTTTACATCCCAAACATAAAATAGGCTGGTACAGCTGAGCAAAAGAGAATGGAAAGCCTTTAGAGGAACATCCCATCAGTAATAGGTAAGTGATAGGCCATCCTTCCCTCCCCTTAACCCAGAAGTAAGAAAAAAAAGCTTTTTCAGTAGCTAGAAAATTGGATTGCATTCATTTGTACCTATTTATCTGAAGAATCCAGATATATTCAACATATCTCATTTGAAAAATAGATTAATATTTATCCTAAATTAAGAGAATATGTCCAAAAATAGAATTTACGGTACAGTATATTTAGGAGGCTGCTGAAAAATCACAACAGACCAGAGAAAGGCCAAAAGGCACAGGCTACCCTAGGCTCTCTCTTTATGTATCAGTAATACCTTGTGCTTCTATAAATGAGTGAAAATGAATTGCTTGCTTGTAAATTAACAAAGCTGATGTGCTACTATGAATAAATTGAAGTTGGAATAATATACTCCCAGTGTGACTAAATTTCCCTATTTAGTAGGAAGGAGAAAGCGTCTTGCACTAGAAAAAGTCTTTAAGCAGCACCTCTGACATAGGGACACGGTGTTAATGTTTGTGAAGCACTTCAAATATGTCAAATGCTATTTATATATCAAGTATTATAACTCCTGATGAGATTTATATGGGGAGTTTAAATGAAAAGCGGGACAAAAGTATGCTACAAAGCTCTGATGCAAATTAATGTACGATTTCCATAAAGGACCAAAATACAGGTTGTCCTCTGATGACGCTATGTCTGACATGGAAAAAGTCCACATCCCTCTTTTTCTCATTACCATGGTACTTTCTCTCCCCTGCACTGATCCAGCACACACATTTGTACATCACATGATAAACTAGACTGGGGAACTGATCCACCTGAGCAAGAACTCTGCCACTGAAGCCCAGCAACAAGTATATATTGAAACTACAGCCTGAAAACACGTTACACTTGTGCCTAGAATTTTGTTACCATGCAAGCCCAGAGACACCAGCAACTCAAGCAACAGATCCACATAAGTGCCTCAGCATCTTTCACACTTAAGCCATACACAGATCTGTCATCCAAAGTACCTCTCCACACCCACAAGTAATTCCACAGGGAACCTCCGAGCACACAACAGTACTGGCAGAGTAGAGCTGGTACAGCCACGCTTTCCAGCCTCCTTGGTTGAATCAGCACCCTTCTGATCCCACTGCACACTTCTCAAATAAATGTAACAGTATTTTAAATATTGACAGTAAGTGTAGTTTTCCAGAAGCTTAACATCCAGAACTTACTATCCCCCTTCCTCAATTGCACTTGTAAAGTCTAAGAGCTTCCTTGGGTCTGGTACTTTCATGATTAATCACTAAGGCAGGATGTGCTGTTGACATGAAGCCATCTATAGATCTAGGTGTTTTAAAAAAAAAATGTCAAAGGGCTATTTATATTGTTTTTAAAATGTTATTTTGCATGTCTGTCTCATCCAAGGATATCACGAGTATTTTGCACAAGTAAAATGGGCATTCTAATGACCAAGGGTATTTTTGTCTCTTATAACTAGTCTGCTTATCACAGTACCATGTACCTACTTTTTTATACTGCTTTCATTTGCAGGTCCATAGTTTAGATTTTTGGTACTTTTTTCAAGTTCTCAGAAGGGACACACATATTAACTAACAATGCAACTGTGCCTTGTCACCTGATATAACATATGTAGGCACGCAGCGGAGAAAAGGAAGGAAAAAAAGCTAAATGGTATGTATTTTTTAGCTCTGTTACTACCTCAGGAATGATTTTATACATTCCTACACGTATCTGATGTTACAAATCAGTGCACTCCAGTCTGCTTCTAAACATCAGAACGTTCTACTGCCTCAAAGCACATATATTACTGTATACATATGGAAATTAATTTGGATATGTAAACATCGCTGTATACAGCAGGCTTCTACAACACCAAAAATACTTACCTGTCAAGGTTTTGAGTCCTGCTAGTGTTCACAGGCTCTTTCCACAGACCTCTGTGTGACCAACCTGCAACCCCTGTACTATACTATCATAAGAATCTATTTTAAAAATGAAGCCCAGTAGAGATTAAAAAAAAAAAGTTTCCTGTATAATGCATTTACATGCGTAGGTGCATTAGAACAGCCCTACCACATGCCCATTTTCCTACAGCTCTTCAAGCTATCTGCTTAATTTAGGAGGAACCAGGAAGCAATAAAGTGTATCTTGCTCATTCAGCACCTGGAAAGCAGTGTATTCAACTTCTGGCTACCTGGTAGTCGATCAGAATCAGTGACACGTAGATCAGTTCCACTCCCAACTAGCCACAGCATCTGCTCCCTTTTGTTCAGATACTGGGGCAAAATAAGGTGGGTTTGAAAAAGGGGAAGAGACTTGGAGGACAGAGATAAAGGTGAGTAGGTGGAATCGTGGCTAGAAGTTAGTTTGCTCAGTGACTGAGGTTAGACTGACAAGCCTCTTGCCCTTTTTCAAGATAGGCAATATCCTTCTTGAGAAGTGTTTGGAAACCAGGAATGCTGCAGTGGATGATGAGGGATGCTCATAAATAAGGCTTTCAATACCCTACTCCCTGGTGGTGCAGTTAACACTGCGGTGCCAGCATAAACAGGCATTTCCCTTCTACCCCCAGTCTTCTCAATTGTGTCAGTCTGCAAGGTGATGAAGATAAAAAGATTGCAGAACTGATCTGAATTAAAAATGACACTAAAACAATCATTCATTTTAACTTGGGCTGAGTCTGACAAATAGTCACAGCACCTATGCCAGCACAACAAAGGTGGTAGCATGAGAAAACAAACAGCAAGAAGGAAGCTGGCAGGGCTGCCAGAAGAAACTCTTGTCTAACTACGATATAATTTGAATTGTAGACCTTTGCACTAGAGGCTCCTTCCATTCCTCCACCACAAACTGGATCTCCAATCAAATACTATGACTGGGTAAAATTACAGCAACATGATATGGACTGAATGGGAGAGGCAAACAGGAAAAGAAGCAAGCAAGAAATATTAACACAGTAATGCAGTTTATTAAACTGCTTTAGTGGTATCTCTGCTGAATGTGGTTGAGCCCTTCTCCTCCCAAAATGTTCAAATTAGGGAACTAACTGGAATACAGTCTTCCAACCCTGCACCCATGTCTTCTACCTGTGAAAAAAAAAATTCTACAAGTGGATAGGGAATTTGCTCTGGTCTTTCTGTGATGTAGGGATGGGACACATGACCCTTCAAATTTTTTTAAGTTAGATATATACTTATCCTTAGCTAAGGATGTTGTTCTTTTTTTTTATTCAGCTGTCTGAATTCTTGTTCTGTCAACATTGAAGAAGCCAACGTTTTTGGGTGGTACTGCATAGAAAACGGAGAAAAAGACATCTGAATGATGAACAGGTTAAGAGAGCCCTGGACACCGTAACTTTATTTCTCAAAGATTTCTAACCATGCTTCTCTCTAACTCCAGAAATAAGGAAAAAGCTGACAGCTAAAATGCTATCTCTATCCAGTTTATGTTTTAGACAGTCTTACAAAATTGGAAGAAAACAAACCTGTATAAGAATCAAGGTACAACGTATGTTTGGCAATAACCTGGTTTGAGATTTCTGGTTGCTATTTCCACATAAATAATGCCATCTTTACTTCTCACAACTACTATTCAAGAATCTAGCATAAGCTTTAAGAAGTTTAAAAGAAGCTGTAATGGATGCAAACTGGACACATCTGGAGTGGGAATGAAGACCATGGAGCAGAACGGCACTTCACTGACAGCCATCTTTAAGGGCTCACACAAGGTTTCTAATGTCTGTTTTCTAAAAAACCCAACCTGTCCCTTCCCCCTCAATCTGCTAAACACAGTGCACTCCTTTCTCTAGCAAATACAGTTACAGTTCTGCTTCAACCACATCTTCTGAACACAGAAAGGTAATTTACTTGTAACTGCTGATCAAGATGCCGTGGTAGTGTTTACTTTTGGATGAAACCAGGACACAGCGTGCACTTGAGACCAAAGAAATTCCATCTCAGCAACACCCACCTACTTGTGTGCCACACCTGAGGCTGTGAACAGGGCAGAGCATGCCCTGCATCCCCTCCAAACCCAAAGCCTGGAAATCCCTCTTTGTGAATATGCACGTAGGCAACACAAGCCATAGGAAAAGAAATGGGGAAGATAAACAACCTTTCTTTCTCTGGCAAATGCATGGCTATCCATACACACATTTGCAGTAGGACACCACTGTTTGCACATTAATAAAAGCCTTTTTTTTTTTTCTTTTGGAAATGAAGCATGTCTTTAGTATAATACCAAGGAAAAAGGGGTAAAGAGAGCATTTAAATACTCTGAAATCCAAGAAAGCATTTCCAAGAATTTAAAAGCTGCCCTTGAACCCATTGCAGAATACAGACTCATCTCTCAGAAGAAACAGCTGTCTTTGAGGGACTAAATCCATCCAGAATAAACAGCTGACCACAGCCCGAAGTTCTCCTGAAAGCAAAGCCTACGTATAGCCACATCATTGTCCTGGTTAAAGATATTTCAAGTCAAATAGCAAGGAAATCATACCTTTAGCCTCATCACTTAAAAGACTCTGAGCGAAAGCGAAGTTCTGTTCATCTGAGCTTAACAACATGAGTTTTTTAATGAAAAGGGTTTCACCTCATGATCAAGGATTTGTGTGTAAGGTATACAGCTAAAGCACTGTTTCCACTCTACTCTTAGGAAGTCATAAAATATTACCTTTTTTTTAAAGGCAAAAGCACCTTTCCTCATTTCTTATGACTGTCAAACATATTTTCCATTGACAAAGGCAAACTTGACTTTGTTAGAAATCACAAATCAGAAAACAAAATTCCACCCTTGCTTTCCCTTGGTATTAGTACATTCCACAAAGTCCTCTGCTTTACCAGCAGAAAAATCTTTAATTGGCTCTTCTGGAGATTTCAGACCAAGTCTGACTTCCTTTGAATACTGGAAAGGATCCTCGGATATCATCCCAAAAATAGTGTTAACCAGGGAGTAGTCCTGAAAAGCCTTTTTTTCTTTTCCTTTTAATTGCAGAGCTGTCTCAAAGACATTCACCTCTGAATATTCTTACAGAGCTCCCTGGAAACAAGTCAAAGGCCAAACCAAGCACTAGTCTCCTTCTCAGTTTGCAATTCTAAAACTAAGTCATGAAAACCTTAAAGGCTATTTTAATCTTAAATTATTCGGCTTGGTCAAAGAGCAGTCATTCCAATGGAATGTAGGCTTGTACTCCAACAAGAGTTTACTGTTTCTAAAATAAATGTCAGGACATGGTAATACATCACTGCTAAATCTTTACTGCAGAGTACCTGCACATTCAATAGTCATTGTCCCAGTTTAACAAAGTAAAAAAAGAACCACAGCTGTCAGAAGAACAACGTTTATTAGCAACCCAGCACATTCTTCTTTATCAGGAAAGGAGAATGATACAAAAATCCCATTACTTTTAGAAACAACCATCCAGTTAAATGTGCATGTAAGAAAACTAAAAATTAAGGCAAGCCTTGAGTAACTGCTATATGCCTGTTCATTTAATCCTGCTTTTATAAAAAATGACACGTTTTTGCTTAAAAGAAGGATATGTAAAACTGCAAATTGAACTCAGCACTGAATTTCTTACAGGGAGTGTAAGTTTTGGATCCTTAAAGCCCATAACCACAGGTATTTCTGAGCTGGAGAAACCAGAGATAGAATCTCTGCTTTTGTTTTTCAAGTTTCTACACACTTCTTTGGAAAGAAAACTTCCAAGTACCATATAAAGAACCCTAGACATTCATCCACAGTAGAGGCTTGCAAAGTTAAAAATATACTGAGACATAGTTCCTCTTCCCTTGTACCAAGTAGTATACTTTATGAAATGAATCAATCACATTAGATATATCAAACCACTATACTGAAGCCAGGGAGCAAAGATGTTTCAAGTGGCACCCAAAAAACTCTATTCCATGTAAAATAAGTATATGCACTATTGATGATGATTCCCATTGTTGTACCTCTAATCTGCCTGCTCATCAGGTTATCCCCTAAATGCAGATATGAGCTTATTAAATTGACAAGACAGAAATTTTCTGACCATCGCAAATGAAAATCCTTGACTTTCACAGGTCTGTGATCAATGTCACAAGATCTACTCCACTCTAGGAATGTTGTTAGGTCTTTTCATATGCAGTCATGCTAGAAAATAAACAGTAAGAAAAGAAAACATTCAAAATACTTTGATCTTTTTGACTTGGTTTTCTCTTGCACAAAGGAAACAATAGTGGTCAGGAAGAGACAACAGGTCTCCTTAACTCCAACAACACTTCAGCAGATTGGAATCATGTTTTTGTAGTGGAATTTGAAGTACCGTGCAGAGAATACAAATGTTAGAAGGAATGAGCAGATGGGAACCTGCTTCTACAGTAAGAACCTCACAGAAGAAAACAACCCCACACACCACCTACCACCATGCAAGATCCTGCTCCTGGAGGATAATTAAAAAACAAGCAAACTATAAAGATTTAAAAGCATCTGACATGTTAAACTGAGCTTCATTTCAGTTTAAATACAGCAACACCTCAGAAATTGAAATAATAACTGTAGCAAATGGTAAGTAAGGGTTGCAGCACTAGAGTAAACACTGGGTTTACATGCATACATAACATTTCCACATATCTCTAAGATTACAGATACCTAAAGTTATTCTTAAAAAAATCCCAACCTTCTGTATTTTTGCATAGATTAACTGAAGGAAAACATGTAAATAGAAGCAGCAGGTGACTATCAGGAGGGGGGAGGGCAGTAAAGGGACTTACTGGGGCAAGAAAGGACACTTCAGCTGAATTTCCCCACAGTGAGGAGGAATGAATTTCCAAACAAGACTATTTTGTTAACAAGTCATGTACACATTACATTTAAACATTTTAAACATGTACATATACACATCTTAAATTTAAACATGTAAAAAAAATTTTTTTTAAATCATAACTTTTAAAAGCATCACTTAATGTCACCTTTATCCCAGAATTTCTGCCATCCTGGCATCAGGTGCCGCACAGGCTTTTGTGGAGTATAAAGTGGTAAAAGTCAACTGACATACATTGGTAGTAGTATCTAGACTGATAACCACTCTTACAAATTTCAAGTTTCTATTCAGAAAAAAAGGGAAGAGCTCTTATTTCTTTAAGATAATACACAATCACACATCAGGGTTTTGTGTTTTCAAGGCAAGTTGGTACCACTTCAAGCTTCTTCTAGAGTTACAATATACAACATGTAAAGATTCTTTTAAAATAAACCACAAAATTGTGTTTGTTTGCTTCCAGACTTTTAGCTCCCATTTTTTTGATCATGAAGTTAACGCTTACCCTAAGGATGGCATAAGAATGCTAAAATCAGACTTACTCGGACATCAGTAGCATCTCCATGCCGGATAATGATGGCCCACGTTGTCGGTTCACTGCTATTTTCAAAGTAGTGAAAAACCTTTAAGACTCGTTCCATGGTCCCTGGGGAACGCTCCATCCCAGTACTGAGGTGTGTCTTTGCACTTGAACTTGGTGTATGATTCAAGTTTGGATCAAGATAAGCTGCTGCCATGGTTTTGCTAGATGCTAGGTATCTGTCATATTCTAGGAAAGAATAACACAAAATAAAATTAGTATTAGTTATAACTGAATCTTACACCAACTCATACAAATCATTTACCAGAAATCCATGAAGACTCATTTTTAAAGGATATTTAGTTGCCTTTTTTGGAGGCCCCTCTACAAACATAAAAAACCTACCCAGATGATTACGAGAGAAACTGCAAGCCCCTTGAATAAAGTAATTTGAATTTGAACAACACAATCATTAACAAAAATAGTACCTCTAACAAGACTTCTTCCTTTAATTCCTTAATGACTTAACTCAGCCCCCTGCCAAAGCCTTCAAGACAAAATATTGCCTTCCAGTTTTTCACAGAAGTTCCCATCCCTAAAATCTGCCAAGTCTGGTCTTGCAACAAAGCCTCTAAAGATCAGCACATGGAAAACCTGACAGCTCAGTCACCAAACTGGAAGCTCTCCAGTAAGAAGCCACACACCACCAGGCTCTCCTATTTAAGGCTAAAAGATTGTCACATCACTTGCTTCATGCTATTTTGGAAACCAGTGCAACTCAAAACCATCCAGAGCTAAATTCATTATTCACTGAGGAACAATTAAGACCACCACTGTCCCTCCTTTCATCAACTGCTAAATAACTGAGTAAGTTTTATCATTAACTAGCCTGGTTTCCAAGTGATTTCCAAGTCTGGTGGCAAAAGGCATGGACCATGCTATGAGTCTGCATCTCAAAGAAAAAAATTGCCTCTTGGCTACTGCTGCCAATTAGTCAGCCATAAGCAGATGGTGTCTGAGAAATCAATGCTGTACAAGAGGAAAAGAGCAAACAATACCTCCTCCCTCGCCTGACATAGTCTCAAGCATCATTCCAGTCTGCTGGCTGGAAAGAGCAAAGAACTGCAGGGCTTTGCTCCAGGACTTGGACAAGTGTACCAAGCTTTCTGTACCTCCTCCTCCTCACAGTGAGCAGCCAGTGGGGCGGCAGTTTTGGAAATCTGGAGATGTTAAAAATAAAATAAACTTGATCTTTTTGGCACAGTACTATGAATGCCTTTTTGGTAGTAAAGCTGGCCTGCGAAAGAGGGCTGGAGGAGAGTGAAACTGCTTCAGTGCTGCTACTGAATCCCTGAGCCTTCGTTTACTTCACTGTGAGGCAGAACAGAGCAATGCTTCCAGCTGAGCTCCTGTTAAACCTGGCTGCCCCTCAAAAGAGCTTTGACCACCAACCTGCCACCTACCATCATGCTCCTCATGCTCCACTGACCTCTCTGACAACTGGTTCAGGAAGCTATCAGGGGAAAAAAAAAAAAAAAAAAAAAAAAAAAGTGATTTGGTTTTCAGGGTTGGCTTAGTTTTTCACCGCACCAGCCTGAAGTTGCCACAGATGTTGGACAAGCACAGAGGAAGAGGAGAAGCAGCAGCTGGTGGTCAAGGGCAGGAGAGGAGACATTCTACCCTCCAGCAGCAGCTAGCCCTTACACCGGTTCACCAGTAAAGTCAAACCACACCATGAGCTCAGCTAACAGGAATCTAGCGTGGGCAACATCAAGGCATGAAATCTTCAGACTGTAGATAACGACATTTGCTAGAGGCTAAAATAGGACTTGAAGTCTAACACAACTATCTTAAGTGTCTATGTAATTCATTCCCACAAGACAAAGAGGAAACAAACAGTCCATCTGCACATCTTTACCTCTTGAATAAATGGTTGCATTGCACTCATCCAACTGAACTGTAAGAACTTAAAATTGGCAGTACTGGGTCAGACAAAAAGCCTCTAATGTCCTGCCCTCAGGGAAGATGGAAAGAGAAAGCTAAGGAGATATTTATCCCAAACACTCTCCCAGTGCCTGACCCTTCAGGGACTTTCCCCATCTATCAAGTGCTAGCTTAGTTTCATACCCCTATTGCCTCTGTCTGAAAACTCAAGAAACCATTATAGCTTTTGCACCTTGATTTAGTATTCTCTTTTCTGGCAATCAATACAAATGTATTAAGGCAACCTTATGCCCACGTTAAAACCTTCCCTCCCATCCACCCTACACCAACAGAATGCGAAATCCGAAAATGCTGTGGACCCTTCAGCGATGCTACTCCCGACTTCTCACCAAAGGAGCTTGCAAGTCACTTTCATATAAAGCTTGACTCGAAAGCTGAAGCAAGTATAAAAATTTCCCCTGTGGCAGGCTAATACCAAGATGACATGACTGTACTTGCTCCTAACTGCAGGGCTCCTCTCCTGTAAGGTTGAAGTAGCCATCCTGAAACTCCAAATGTCCGCAGGGTGGGGAGTTTTATCAGGACAAATTCATGTAGACAAGCCCTTCAACAGTGCAACTGCTAGGAATGAAACAGCAGTTTTCAGGCTCAGACATGGGCCACAACTTCTGTGTTATGTTCTGTCTCCTTCAGAAAAACCTACCCTACCTTCAAAGTCATTAGTAAAAATGCTAAGCTTTATTTCAAGCTTATGTATGCAAACAGCAGGAAAATTTCCTACAAAACAAATCAAGATAAGTAATTATTTAGTAAAGGAAAACTAAAAGAAAGCCTGCTTTAATATTAATTCACCGCCTTCCATCCACTTAACATATAAATTCATCAGGTTTTATTAGGCAGAAAAAGAACAGGGAGAAAAGCTAGAGGGAAATACCGACACAAGCATTTAGAAGATGTCTGACCACAGACTTAATATGAACAATCTACCTCCCTTGGGAGCAGCAAGCAGAAAAGCAATAAAAGACATCAGTTTCTACATACAGAAGTGCTCTTAGGCAGCATAATTTAAATGGATGGGAAAAACACTATTAAAATTTTTTTCATATTCATCACATTGAGGGGAAAATGTGGAATTAAACATCAGACTAACTGTACTGGGTACAAGCTACTGTTAATTTTCACAAGGTTTTATGGGACAGAGCTGTTTAAAGGTAAAACAACCTCCTACACAAAACTAGTTTTCCTTCAGAATTTGATCATCATTGGGTTCCTTACAACTTCTTTTAAAAATCCCAACACTTACTTTATGAGGTACCAAAAGAGCAATAAATTTGATAGCTCAGGGTATCACACATGCCATATCACTGGTTATGGACCTATTAACATTCCCATTAAAACCAGTCCCTGGGTTTGAGTTTGAAATGCGACTGTAAAACTCTGCCCCAGGCCAAAACTTTGTAAAACATAGCTGCTCTCAGTGCAGCGACAGTTAAACAACTATTTTACAAGATGTGTTTGGTTGTTTTATGATACAAAGAAAGTTCAGATTTCAAGACTATGATGCTTATTTGGGTTCTTCTAAATTCAAACCAGACTGGTTTCTAATGCCGCCATTACAGATCTCAGTTTAAAAGAGCAGCTTTAGAACTCTTGGTATTAAAGAGACAAGTAGCATGCTATTATGGAGCAGAAACAAGCTACAGTCAACTAGAAGGTAGATTTAGATTAGACGTAAGACATTTTGTACGATGAAGGTGGTGAGACACTGGAACTGGCTGCATCTGTAGGTGCCGCATTTTTGGAAGTATTTGAGGTTGGACAGGGCAACCTGAGCAACCTCATCAAGTGAAAGATGTTCCTGCCCATGGCAGAAGGGTTGGACCAGAGGATCTTTAAAGGTCCCTCCCAACTCAAACCACTGTGCAACTCTACATTGTGTCTGGAGACTTAATTCTGTTTTATTTTATTGGATATTGTGATGAAAACAGAGCTGGGGCACATCTAGACTAATGGGCTAAAAGCAAGTGTGGTCAAACTTGTTTGTATGCAAAGCTGTGTGCCAGCTATCCCTTCAAGCTTCTGAGACTAAATACTATTGTTCTCCCAATGCAGCACTTCAGAAAAAACACCCATATTTCTCAGTACTGTAAACATTTATTCCAAGCTTGGGGGGAGGAGTGAAGCAAACCAATCCTGGCCTGGTGATGTTCAGTGGGTCTGCTAAGATGCTGCAGTTGTTATCAGACTATGATGTGTGTTATCCTTCAAGATGATTTGCTCTACTGTGGTGGAGTACCTTAGGTTTAGGAAAGTGTATGGGAGACAGTTAACTGAGATTAGAAGATAAAGCTTTTCAGGAAAAAAAAATAAACAAATCCAACAACAAAACAACAGTCTACACTTCATAGCTTCTCAAATCAATTACAATAAAGCACTGGTGATCTTTTGGGTCATGAATGCCTGCCACTTTCATTACTTAAGTACCAGTTACATTAGGCAAGAATAAAAGTTGCTTTATTTTACAAAAAAACCCCACAAACCGACGAGATAACTGAATCCTTCTACAAGTCATTTGCTGCTGAACGTGTCTCCTGCTATCACTTCTTATGAGCACTGCATATTCTGCACATTTGCTAACTAAATCAGGAACAAAATCAACATTATGACTTCCAGTAACACAACCAAAGTTCAAACTCATGTTTCACTACCAGCTCTGAATTCTTAGCAACTAAATAATTTCCACTAATGAGACAGTAAAAATAATTTTTAAATGTTTAAATTGACTAAAAATTGATCAGTAAACTGATGGAAAAGTTAAAGTAGTCTCATAAGGGAAATCGTTTCAATGCCAGTAATGTCTTCAACATTAGCAGTTTGATAATATATTAAAAAATAATTGAAAACATAAACAAAACTGTTCCTCATACTAGTGTTGGCAGATGGCCAACAACACAGCATTAACGAGTTCATGTTACAAGGAACCAAGCTGTAATTATCCACACTGTGACTTCATGTTGTGCTTTGTAGATACTATGAAATTTTATAATGTTGGTCAACCTCCATATTCTGATCCCCTTCTCAGGCTTGAAGGCATCAACATCTAGGAGCTAAAGCCCCTTCTAGGTTGTATTGCTGCAAAATAACTCAGTCCTTCTCAAATCAAACCTATAAAAATATGTAAGAATATATAAAATATATTTTAAAATATAAGAATCTATTAAAAATACAATAAAAATTCAGAGTACATTTCTTTCTGTGGATCTGGTGTAATAATCCTAGAAGACTTTGAAATATTTTAAGTTTTTAAAAGAAATAAAAGCTTTTATGTTACTTGCACCCCTAATAAACAATGCTGCTCTACCAGACTGACTGGATGGAAAGCAGCTTTGCAGAGAAGGACCTGGAGATCTTGGTGGACAACAAGCCAACCAAGAGCCAGCAACGTGTCCATGCAGCAAAGGCCACCAGCCTCCTGGGCTGTGTTAGGCAGAGCACTGTCAGCAGGCTGAGGGAGGTGATCCTTCCCTTTATTCAGCACTGGTGAGGGGCATCGAGAGTGCTGTGCCAGTACAAGAGACAGGGACATAATGAAGAGAGGGACTAAAAAGACAATTCAGGGATTTGAGCATCTGTCGTACAAGGAGAGGCTAAGAAAGCTGGGACGGTTTGACCTGGAGAAAAGAAGGCTCGGGGAGATCTTACCAATGTGTATAAATACCAGTAAAGATGGAGCCAGACTGTTCCCAGTGATATCAGTGACAACACAAGGCAATGGGCATAAAATGACAAACAGGAATGCCCATTTAAATAGAAAAGAAAGCTTTAGCAGTACATGGGTGGGTGATCACTGCAACAGGTTGCCTAGAGAGGCTGTGGAGTCTCCATCCATGGAGATATTCAAATCACACCTGGACACAGCCCTGAAGAACCTGCTGTAGCTGACTCTGCTCTGAGCAAGGGGGTTGAACCAAACTATCTCCACATGTCCCTTCCAACCTCAGCGACTGTGATTTGGTTTTTAAGAGTAAATTAAGAATCTATTTCATACTCTAAATTCCTTAGAATTATCCATAATACATCTCACATTAGACAGTAAACATCTCATGAATTTCAAGCTCAATCCACTTTCACAGCTTGTATTAAATCCTCCTGTAGCTCACCTTGGAAGTATTAACTTGACTATCTCAACCTTACAGAAAGTAAGGATGTTAGTACAATTTTAACTATGTTCCCCACGACAAAGCTTGTATTTTCAGGAGTCTGTGTTAAGAGTCAGTATATTGCTGACTTTTGGTATGCCATCTCCTGATACATATAGATATAAATATATATATTATAAGATCCTCCTTACTGTTGGACATGAAGTGCAAGACTCACTAAAATCCTTCTCAGCAGCAAAGACACATTTTTTCTAAGAAAATGGTCATAATGTATTCAACTACATGTTGATGGTCATGTGGTGTGGTTGAACGCTTGGAGTGCCTGGCTGTGGAAACAGTCCCAATTCCCAGAAAATCAGACGGAATGGAGCAGTGCAAAAAGCAAAGTGGCCAAAGCAGCACCCCCAGAACACATACATGCCATGGGAAAGAAGCAGCAAGCATGCTAGGTGTGCAACAAGTTTCTTTGCATTTACCTGATGTTAACATCTTGTTACAGATTTAAGGATGCAGATTTAAGGTTGAAACTGAGAAAACCATTAGGTTTGTGACTTCAAATTTGGAACAAGAATAGAAAAAGAGGAGAAAGGGTATTTTCTCCTATTACCATCACTTTTGACTTCAGAAACAGACAAAAATTTCAGCTATTTTCCTAAGTCACATGAGAAAGTCCCTGTTTGTTTCCTACTGAGATTATTTTTCTTGTTCTCTTTCTTTCAGCTAGTGCTGATGTTCAAGAGCAAAAGAAAAAAGCAGTAATCATTTGTTCCTCCTTAAGAGACCTTTCAGTTATAGTCACTCTTCTTGGTAATATTTTCTATGTCTACATTCAAGAATACATTTATTTTTCTTGCTGCCTCTGATTCCCTCCTGGGTCAGTGCTCTCTCCTCACTCCTCCAGATATATATGTATTTTTAAGTACATTATTTGCAGTCCAAAACATTTATCAAGGCCCCCAATTCAAAGTATAAAGCAGCCTGGACAGCCACATTGAAACAATTTAAAAATTGAGTTCTTAGTATCTATTTTAGTCTAAACTGACATACCAAATATTTCAATATATCAACATGAAATGGAAGAACGGCCTGGCACTGGCAATTCCTTTGAACACTTTTTTTTTTCCCCCCAGAGAATACCATCTAAACAGTTACTAACTCTACGTCTCAATACAGTACAAATGTCTAGTTTTTCTTTCTTTGTCGAGTTCAGTATTTTAGAAATACACTAGAAAATCAACATGAAAAGATAATACAGACCAAAGTCAAAACAAGTTTAGCAATGCAAGTTGCCAACATGGGAAAATTTATTTCAATTACATCAACGTTTTACGAGATTAAGCATTCAGGGGAGCATGAAGGAGGAATTCAAAGAAAGCGTGAACTACAAGATTCATGAATCAAATGAATATGACAACCTTGGGCCTGTTAAACAAGGCAAGCGTATCTCAGCAAAAGTCAATTAATAAATACATGTATCTCCCAAACTAATTGAAACAAGGGCATTTTCCATGTACAGCTGCTACTGATGCATGTTGTCTTAAGGACTTGTAAGTCACTTTTGCTAAGTGCTACAGAAGAGGTTGCCCGTTACTTGGGTAGCACTGCACCTTGGGATGAAGAGAGAGGGAGAAAAGTTTCAAGGTACTGACACTCAGCTGAACTACTTGTATCATCAAGCAACAATTCCAATTTACCAAGATGTCTTGCACTCTGCCCATCCTGCGACATTCAAAACAGTACCCATCCTTCTCACTAAGAATCCTACAGGATTATGTCCTGACATACCTTAAACACTCAGTTTAACCCAATTTTACTGTAACATTGCATAATCTGCACTACCAGCAATTCCCTTTGGAGTTGGCACCAATTTCTATTTTTAATATAAAAAATTTAATAATGAGGAAACATCATTTGTGTTGGGAATACAAGAAAATCAATGTCTGTATATGCTTTAATTAGAACGCGGTATCCAGATAGATACTTGCCTAATTTCTCAACAGAACTTCAAACCTTCACAGTGGTCCCTTGGCACCACTGAAATCCAAGTAAACATCAGTCTTCCCTTACGTCTTCTGTTGCTGATCTTTTGAATTTCTCTAGCAAGTTGCAGAGAGTTATAGTGGTGCAGTTTTCTTAAAAAAAAGGCATCACAGAAACGAGCGATTAAGAATTTTGTATTTTTAAAATCAAGGTTAAAATAAAATTCTATCCGTTTAAAAGTTGCACTGCTGGTTGGCAGCAGCCCTTTCTATGAACATCGAAACAAGAGAATGAAGTAAACTGTAATCTCTTCTAATACTACTTACTGAAATACTGCTCTATGGAGGCCCTACATAGCACAAGCTCTTCTAAACAGCTTTAGAAATAAACAGAAGCAGTGAAAGTTTACTTTTTTTTCTGAAATAGTAAAAACTAATTAGAAATAGCGATAATGCAACTGCAGTTCTCAGAAATGAAAAACTAGAAGTGCCTGAAACTAGAGGCAGCTAAGGAAAGTGGTGAGATATTTTGGTTATGTACTATCATGGCTTAACACTCCTCAGTTTGGCTACCATTTGACTTTAAACCTGCCTTTCCTAGTTTTACATTACTGAATGACACCATCCTAGTCCTGTATTTCAAACATTCAACTGTACAGGCTTTTAATTTTTAGTCCCCCTTAATACCGTTTTAATCAGCACACATCAGAAAAAAAGGCCCGTAAGTGCTCAAGAGGAACAGAGCATGACAACAGCCATGTCGTTGCATTGCATGACAACGGTCTATTACAAAATCCAATGACCTGTAAAGTTTTACTTAAACCTTCAAGTGTTCTCCAAATCCATTAATTACAGTCACTTGTATATAGGTAGAAATGGAGACTAAAGTGATTCTTATTCAAGTGACTAAATGGAAGTTCAATGTTGGCTGACCATAATAATTCTCCTAATCACAAACTTTTTGAGATTATGCTTCTGTGTATCTCCACACGCACAAAGAAAATCCCAGTGATTTTCATAATTGTGGTTGTTGGAACTGGGCGTATACCACGTCTCCTTGCATCCTCACATAAGGTCCTGGAGCAGAGTAAGATGTGCTATTGCCTTGGATCCCCTTAGGAATCAAAGCTTTAGGCTCCTCAAGAGCTCATGACTCCATGCTGTGTTTGAGGACCAGCACATCATTCTTTCGCTTAGGCATTCGTTTCTCCTAAAGTCTCCATCTACTGCACCGAAAGACAGAAGAGTAAGAAGAATTAGTTGAATTAGTCAAAGAGAAGCAAAACCTTTTCAAATGCAGCATTTGATTTAACAGTTAAGTCAAAAGCATAATACCTGGTAAGAAATCAGTTGATGGTCTCCAGGACTCGTACTAACACTCATGAAACAGGCAAAAGTCCAAGCCTCTACCTTTGATGACTACTAAATCTCAGTACTCTGATTAAGTCAATCTGGGAGCAGATAGAAACACACTGTACGGCCTATTTCAAGATTTTTATTTAAAAACAAACAAACCAACCAAAACAAAAAACACCACCAAAACTTGATATAGCCTTAAAAAAGGCAATTTAAAACAAACAACTGAAAACAGTACATCATGCCCTTTCCAGACTTCTGGAGTCAATACCGATGATTCCACATCACTTTCTGGAAGAATAAGATTTATGGATTCTCTACCATTGCTTTCATCCTTGGTAGATACTCTTCATGTGTTGTGGAGGGCTGAATCCAAACCCAGGACCTCTGCCCTTTCACTCACTATCTCATTGCAGCTGGAATTCTCCCTTGGACATAGTCTCTGTCCCCACAGTCACCCCACTAAACTAAGGACTTCTGTACCGCACGTTGTACATGTACTGGGAGGGCATGGCAGGAGCAACCCACCCCCCTCAGGGGTTTGGGCTTTTAAGATGGCAGCCACCAGCTCTGGCAGCGGGAAAAGGGAGGCGGGACCACTGGTCGACAAACACGGCCTTCAGCCAATTAAATGCCTCAGTTGAGAGAAGTTTCTAGAACATTGGCCATATATGACCACAATGCAGATCCAAGCAGGCTATAAAATGGGCTCCCCTCAGAGCCCCCCTTGGAGTGGTTCCTCTGAGAGCAGCAGGTCTGTGAGCAGAAGCCCTTGCCTTGGGACTAGGACGCCACCCAAGGAAACTTCCCGGGATTAAGTGCCCTCACATCCACCTTCGTGAGTGAAGACTTCTTCTGGGTACCTGAGTGAGAGGTTTCACCTCCAGTGAGTGTGCACACACTTTGAAGCCATCACTCTTTATGTGTTGTTGTCCTTCTGCGTTATCATGTAGTAATAACTTCCCCAACTAGTACATCAAACCTACAGTTTGTTAAATGTTATCGGAGCTTGGCTTTGGTGGCCCCCGTTGCCTCGTTGGTTTTGGCTGTATGGATTTGGCTACAAACTAAAGTTTCTTCAAGTTTATTATCTGTATGAAGCTGCTTTGGTAACTCCATAAAAGAGAGGCATTCACTGCCTTTTTTCTTTTTAATATCTATGAAATTTATGCTACTGATTCTTGTGGGGTTTTCCAGTGAATGCTCCATTAAGTCTCTGGATAGAACCATCCACACTGAAAAGCTCTGAAAACCAGTGTCGTCCCAGAAAACAACCTTGGTCCCCACTGAAGGCATTTTTCAGTCTTTTATTTCCAATCTAGTAACACAGGTCTACTGAATCTTCCTTGCGTTTAGATTAATTAAAGAAGCATGATTAATACACTAGAGGTCATGAGGTTCAACATTTGCATTGTACTGAGAAATAAAGAAATCATAGTTTTAAGAGAAAGCTGTCATTTAGGTTAACTTGATTAGGATATAAAGTGGGTTCAGAATGGAGTTTCCTCAATGTGCAGTAAATAGAGACAGAAAACCACTTACCAAACAACCAATTTTAGAAAAACTATTTTAGGTTTTCTTTGTATAACCATCTCCAATATATATGTTGTATCAGCCAAAAATTCATCTTTGTATGAGATACAAGCCACTGAAAAGGTTAAGACTTCTAAGTTTAAAAAAAACAGCTGCAGTTAGACCATTCTATTTCCAACTGAATCATTATTTCCTTAAGTTTTTCAACAAGGGAAAAAGAAAAAAAAAAATTCTTAAACTAGGTATTAACCAGTTGAAATAAGTTTATTTTAGGGCTTCCTTCAAAATAGTTCTCTGAAAGAGAAACTTAATACTTGAAAGGGTAAGAAATCGGTCTATGGTAGAAAAATTAACTGGAACTTGGAAGAGTTGGGTTCAATTCCCTACACCAAGACAAGCTTTGTTACTATTAAGCTTCATCATTTTTATCCCTTCAAAGTGTGGAAGAAATTACTCAAGAATATCTCAGGAATACTTGGTCACAGTAAATGTGGTGCTGTTTTCCTCTCCTCTCTGCCCTCCCATGATAGGAATCATCCTGGGTCAAAACTAGACCATGCTTTGCAGTGCACGGGCAATAAATACAACACAGCCTTTGACAGGATGAGCTTCAGCCACTTTGATTAAAGCAACTGTGTTCTTTCAACTTGGAATGGGGTCAGAAATATCAGGTAATTCAGTTGCTGCACATTTTGAAAAAAAATCAGTAGTGAAATTCAGTCTTTGCACATTCTTTGACAGCCCATCAGCTAGCTAATGAGCACAGACACGACAACAGATCTATCAGCACTCACTTAGGTTCAAAACTACCAGTGTGTGCTGTCCCTCATCACTGGAGGGTATCAAAGGACACAGGGGATGACTGATGTAACATCTGCATTGTCAAGAAACTAGGGCAAACCTGAAGAAATCAAGTAAGCAGGTTCCACTACTTCCACATTAATTTATTGCATCTTTCTATATCTGATCACTGCATTAAGAAGACTCAAAGATGAAACTGTTACTTCATAGTGCATGATTTATTCTATTCAATTATTTGTGTGGAAGCAATTAATCAATTCTCCACCACATCATAGTGATGAAATACGCAATTTGTGTACAGCACTGACCATTTGCAGAAACAGCAGGTGGTAATAAATTAAGGTAGTGTTACACAAACAAGGCACTTCCGTAAGCCAACAATACACACAAAGCTATCAATCCAATCTTACTTCAATCCCTACTAGAACAAACAGAAATATTAGTTTGGGGGGGCTACCTAAACATGTGCAATATTTTTAAAGCCTGAGTTTTACCTGGCTTGAAAATACAATCTCTTTTACAAGAGGATCTGCTAATTAGAACACTTTTGCACATGAGCTCCAAGAATTAAAGAGCTTTTAGGTACTTGCAATCTGTGATCTTAGTATGTTTAAACTTCTTTGAAAATAACTACTTCCTATTAGCTAGAGAGAAAAATATAAAAACAATCTCTTTAAACAAGGAGTGCATGTACTTTAATATATTTGAAAACACATACATTTCTTTATAAAAGCAGAATACTGTTCAGTTGTGGTAACACACCCTCCACACCACTGATAATTTTTTCCATGAAGCAGTATCTCACAGATTGGAGGCACCTACTGTCTCTCACACCCCATGTGAACTGGTACAGTAGCTAGCTTTAGGAAAAATGACACAAGGGGATAAAATACTAAGCATTCCAACCAAAGGATACAGTATTTCATCGCATTGTTAGTTTTAGCCTGAAACTGGGTCTTTGGGATCTTTGTAACTTAGAAGAGGTTCTGTCTGTGCTTATAAGGTAAGAGGGGGGCGTCTAGTATCTTCAGCATCATACAATCCCTGCCAGCAGAGAACCCCAAGGTGCAGCAGAGTACATGAGTCAATGGATTTTCTACCACATCTTGAGTACGGTCCCGAAAGTCCAGAGAAGTGCAACTAAAATGATTAAGGGACAGAGCAGCAACCATGTGAGAGGAACCTAAAAAAGCTGGGACTTCAGCCGAGAGCTTGATCAATATTTACAAAGTTCATGTTGATGTATAAACTGAACCCTAAACTATGGATGTAGTGGACAGCAGACCGTGGAGGCAGGTGGTGGCAGCAAATTCAGAAACGTATGGACAACGGGTGCATAAATGGATATTAAAAGGTTCTCTACAAGTATCTAATGAAGTGGAGGCTGAGGAAACACAAGGAAGATGGACTGCAGACAACAGCCTCAATCATGTGGTCTCCTGAAAGAGTCACACATGGGAGATATGCTGTCAAAGAGAGTGGACCACTGATGTGATATATATATTTTTTTTTACATTAAGAATGTCCATAAAAGCTTAACTTTTTGCTTCTGCTGTTGAAGCTGAAATATGACCCTCAGTATTTCCAGAAAGTTCAGATGAAAATACAAATACACCAGCTCTACGAGCTTTCTCATGCCTTGTGTTTTATTGACTACATTTATCAGGTCAGGATGATGATATCCAGGCTTTGAAAACACTGGCATCAAGTCAGAAAACAAAAAAGTCAAACAGCATTTTGACAATTTTCTTGCATGGAACAAGTCAGAAAATTAAACAATCATAGAAAAAACCCCACATCTATGAATGCATCAGAAAACCATACACCGTATATTCTGATCCTTATACGGGTTCATGTAAGTACATTTAAAAAAAAAAAAAAAGAGAAAATTAAACATGGCCCATCACTCATGCAGTATTTTCAGAGGTTTTTTTTTTTTTTTTAAATGTCAAATATTTTCTTGCACACAGTTCAAGTTCTCATGTATAGCTTAATGTTCACATATCATAAAAGGAATTTAACTCTGGTTTCTCAGGTCTGCCTCCGTGAGAAGCTACAAAATTGATACATGATTATTTCTGAAGAATATATTTGTATAGAGGTTTGAGTTAATATTTCAAAGGCAAGTAAGTTGTCACCACAGGCTGCTGAACCAATTAATTAATAGGAAAATTAATATAAACAATTTGTCCTTGCTGCTGCTAAAGCTGTGGAACTTGCTACCTCTTTCCTCCCTGCCAAGCGTTTCCTCATCCATTCTTCCTAACTCTGCATCCCTTGCTTCCCTTCTGAGGCCTCCTGCTGCTTCTTATATAGGTTCTGCTACATATACTTACTTAATAAGTAAAAGCTACTTTTACTTATTAAGACAGAAGAAATCAGTCTAGGCTTCTTTTTTTGTGGATTTGGGGTGTGTGTGTGTGTGTGTGTGTGTTGGGGGGGTGTTGTGCTTTTGTTTTGTTTGAGGTTTTTCTGCAGAGGTCCATTTAAATGAGGTGAAGTGGCTCAGAAAAGCTCCAACATAAACAGCAAAAGCACACAGGAAGCATTAGGGAGAAGGAAGGCACTTCCCATTTTTGGCAGCTGCAAGCTGGTATGTTGGCTCACTGATCTTGGACTACACCTTGGGAAAGGAGAGGGGGAGGGAGAGAAAAAAAAAAACAAACCCAAAACACAAACACAAACCACCATCAGTGAGAGATGGATAGAAACCATCTTACTCTGCACTCACAAAAGGATGAGAAATTAGAGCTGTGTTTTGGTGAAACTGTTGAAAAAGTACAGCTGCATGAATCATTTGCAGTCCAAATCTGACAACTCTGAGCTTCTGATGCTAAAATATAAAATAGCACTTACTGATTTTCAATTCCTGGGCAAGAAGGGAGAATGAGAGAATGAGGGAAGGCAGAGCACTAGTAGGAGAGGAACTCTTCCACTGTAATAATTAAAGAAGGCAAAAATAATTCTGTTAAAATACCAATATTAAAAATTGAAGCGTCCTTTTCAACTTGAATCTTATTTTTTTTCCTTTTCCTTTAAAGGCACTTATCAACTATTAGTTGGTATCCAAATAAGCTTGATCAACTAAACGGGCAGATTTGAAAAAGAAACCAGGAATCTCTAGCAGTAATGTACTGAAATGACATAGAGAAATATCCAGTATGTGTCACAGTGGACAAAAGAAGCAACAAACATGAATACAGAAAACGGAGCAGCTGCTAAGAAAAACAAGTAACACACTCAAGGCAGAGTGACCGAACTTTTACGATGTTCAGCAACAGGTTCAAAAATATGTCCAGCTTCCTGGTTAAAATAACACTCACCTTCCAGTGTCTCACCTACCCCACCACAGAGGACCTTACTGATCTACAAAGCTCCTATGTACACCTCCTTAATAAAGATGAGCCATTCTTTAGGTCATCAACAGACCTATATCACCTCTTCTCCCTACCCTGCATAATAAATTAAAAAAAAAAGAACAGAACCTGCAGAGTTGTTTCATCTTAATCATGAAAAATAAAGGTTTTGCAGTAATGGCTTTGCTGAACTTAAAAGTTTTGTTTCTATAACGGACTTAAAAATATTGCATATAATAGCCTAAATGTAAGGTCTCAGACATACACTAATTGTTTATCATTAATTTAAGACTATTCTTGTATTTCCCAACAGTGGAACAACACCGTAAGTTTATCTTGTAGTGATTTCTCAGTGTGAAGTGTTTGTAAACTGGAAAATTACAGCTGCTCTAGTATCTGGTGTTCTTCTGATATGTATCTTCTTAAAGACTAAAAGAAATAAATCAATCTGGTGCTATGTTTTGCGGCATGCACTTTGATAGTATCATCAAATGTAAGTGAATGAAGAACAATGAAGTATAGAAAGTATATTTGCAAAATACTGAACACGTCTGCAAAAGAGTATCAGAACTCTATCTCGAGAAATTTTACTATTAAAATTTGAGGCATCTCCTGATTGCGGTTTCAGATTAGTGTATGAGCTGAAGGCCCTGAAGGCCCAATAGGAAAGGGAAAAAAAAAATTAACAATAGTCTAATTATCTAGTTTACTCAAAAAAATGACAACTTTCCTTTGTTTAGGAGCAGAGTGTTTACTAAGAAATTAGACAGCAGTTATTATACTAGAGCAGGTTTTATCATTTGATACATCCTTACCATTGAAATTCTTAATTCCAATAATTTGGACACAGGCAGAAGTTGAAATTCCTGAGCAACAGGATGGACAAGTAAGACTTGTTTGTATCTGATTCAAGGCAGCCCCAGATGACCACCTGTAATTTGCACCAAAATCAACAAAACATCTGATAGTTATCATGGCACCATCTACAGATCTTCAGCCAGGGATCAGAATTTAAAGAGCTGGTAGAAGCACCGTATTACCTGTTAAAAGAAGCTTTTTGGCCAGAGACCATTTGAACAGGACAGAACAAGTAACTACAATGAAGTGTAAAAGTAAAAGGTTAATGTAAAATATGCCTGGCACAGTCAATGGCAGCTTAAGCACACCTAACATCTAATTATTTCCCAGTATTTTGTAAATGTCAAAGTATGGTTTTTAAAGATGCTCAGCATCTGTCTGAAACATGATTCTATTACATTTTAATCAGCTGCAGAATATTTCACTGAGCAAGTGAAGCAAGTTTCATAGATGACGGGCAGACAAAGGGGAAAAACTCATTTAAAACGCAGCTATATTCTTCTGTCACAGACAACCCTCCTCAAAAGAATGATGGACACCGAAAGAGAAGATCGGAAAAGCAAAGAGCCAAAAGCAGATCCTGTCAAGCTTCAAGAACATTTTTATTCCACCTAGAGAACGTGGAACTAGGACATTACATCCCAGGCAGCCCTGTGGGACACCATCCACGCTGCTCTGCTGCTGGGGCTTGGTAGATGTAGTGTCAACATTCCTTCCACACAAATGTAAAATTTAAGACATTAAGAGTTATTAAGATTTGCTTCAAAGAAATAAGCTGATTATTTTCACACTCCGGAAGGAAATTAGTTTTCCCACTTTGAAGAGTGAACAGAATATTTTGCTAATATAAAGAAGAGCAAAGAGCAGCATACTTGATGAGACTTTGTGGTTTACCCTACCCCTTCAGGTAAAGAAAAGACAAACCCGCTAAAGAAACACTCTCCAAGCCATCATCTTTCACTTACAGCAAGACTATGTATTTATAAAGTTTTAAGAAGAGCAAAATCTGATTCATGAATATTCAAGACTAATTCCTCATTTAAAATGTCAGCTAATAAATGGACTCAAAACGTCCCTGTTCCACTCTTATTTTTCACAGCAAGAATTTCTGCTGCACAGCTTTACTGCTACACTTCATAGCAAAAGTGAGATACACATGAAAAGTGTTGGCAAAGAAAAAAAAAAAAAAACACACACCCAAAAAACCACCACCACAAAAAAAAAAAAAAAAAAAAAAAAAAACACACACAACAAAAAAACCAAGCCTTCAGGTTTTTCTGCAAAAGTGGCAGCCCAGCCTTCCCTTATTTACTCACTTATTTTAACCACCCCCCACCATGTACTTGCTGAAGGTCGGAAAGCTGCATTTCTTTTAAGATTTCTTCACTGAAGCTGAGGTTTCTATGGCCAACTCAAACTGAAAAACTTTCCTCAACCCCAACCTGAAATTGTTTTTTGTTTTTTTTTTTTTTTAAAAGGAGACAACTGAAGACTCTTCATTTTTTTAATTTCAAAACTTGCTGCTCAAAGATTTCAAAGATGAAGACAATTATAACAAAACTAAACAAAAACTGGTTTCAGTTTCTCTTCATATTAATAACGCACTAGGTTATTTGTTTTAAACATCTCTTATCCATTTTCCCTTGCACAGTCATTTTAACAGTATTTAAAAGGAGACAATTTAAAAAAACTTTAAAAAAACAAAACAAAACTATTTCACTGGTGTGTCTTCCTTCAATTGTTTCATCTTCAGTCACCTGCAAAATACTTGATATTAAAAAAAAAAAAAGTGAAGAACTGTTTTATAATTTGGATAAATGTACAGAATGAAAAAGACCAAATATTTTGTTGCTCATTTTCCAGCTGTAAAACATAATTTTAAACCTGGATTTATTCTTTCAGAGTTTAATTTAAAAAAAAAGAGAATATGTTGCTGCACAGGGAGTATTCCATATTAATCCTACAGATTTACTTTGATGTTTTAATTTGCTTTATAAGGCATTTACCAAAACATATATACCCATACAAGGTATTTACACGAAAACTCTTTTGGATAGAGTTTCGTCGATTCTTCCTGGACATCTTGCAGGAGAGGCTTAAACTTCTTGTTTGTTTGTTTTAATGCAATGAAATCAAGATTAAAGAGAGATATAGCAAATTACTTTGGGAATATTCCTAAGAACATTTTGTTTTGACAGAAAGTTCTGAACTTATAAATCAAGTTGTTATAACATTTATATTATCTACTCTTACATGCAAAACAAAACAGTTCACAGTAATAAAATAAACATCTCTGTGGCCTGAAAGGAGTGAGAGGAAAAGGGAAAGAACACAAAGAAGTAGTAATCAGAGCCAGAAACAATAGTCCATCTAAAAATTCAGTGCCAAATTACACGGTACCGCCTATGTCAAAGAAAACATATGCCATAATTAAGAAATAAACAACCTAAAGTATTCACAATCCACCTTTCTTCAATATAGCTTTAATTCTGCAAAGCAATAATCATATGTATGGATCTCCAGGAGAACAGCAGATTTGAGCATACAAGTATATTTATGTTCAGGTGATAAGCACTAGAGTATGTACATGCACATGGATAAGGAAGGAGGAAGCATTCAACACCTGAAAAGACCCAGCCCTCTAAATTTATAAAAAATTGCACAGTCAGTCACAAAGGACAGATTTTATGAGCCACTTTATTGCACTGCAGTAGGTTGACTGTCCTTGCAAGAACAGAACCTTACGTCCTATCTACTGCCTGCCCTAAGAAATATTCTTCACATTGAGGGAAAGGAACAAAAAGGATTTTTACTTCCATTTCCAACAGAAGTGGAGCAAATCTGAGTGTAGATGGAATATAAAGAGTGAGGAAAGCCTAATAAAAAGAAGTGAAAATATTCCCTCCAATAATGTTATGATAATAAGTTTAAAAAGTTATAGATGGACTCCTGGTTTGTATGATTATTTCAGGACTGAAGCATCACATATAGCACAGAGACTGAAACAAACCTAAAATTCATTGTAATTGTCACATCCTCAGTCCAGGTATCATCCCCACTAGTGAAAGGGAATGGCTCCCACTTCCCCAAATGTAGCATTAATCAAAAGAATTCAAGTTTATTCAACTTCTTTATGTTCCTATCACTGAGCAGGAAAATACTGACTGGCTTAATGGATCAGTGACTGAAAGCATTCAAATAAATCATCATAACGTACCAGCAGCTTGTGGAGATCCACCCACACTACGAGGAAGCACACTTAACAGAAAAGTAAAACCATTTCAAGTTGAGGTTTGGTTTTCTACCTCCAGTCTGCCCTCTTGTTTTTATGTCTCCAAGTACAGTGTGCTCATACTAAACTTCTCTGTACTGCCTAATGTCATACTGAAGAAAGATAGAAGAGACATGAGTGCAACTTTCAAAGTTGGCTTAATTTCTCATCCTCCTGAAGATGCGCAAGCGATCATGGCTATGCAGGTGTGCGCAGAAACTCGAGATACTGAATATACACATCCTTAAGTTAATATTTTGGAAACTTCTGAATGGTATCTTCTGCATTCATAAATATGTACTCAAGTACGATCCCATCTTATAACCAGTTTCAAATATGTAGCTTCCAATATGAGGGTTTCTCCCCATGTTTGATGAATTTTACTTGTTCCTGAGACTCTTAAGCCCATCCCGGTTTATTTTATTTTGACTGAACTGTGATTTTAACATAAAAAAAACCGAAGTGGAAATAAAGCTAGATTAAACAGAAATGTGTGTCTGCCATTGCTCTTCTATGCTGGATAAACATTAGTTTTAATAAAATAAATTGCATATTTGAATTACTGCAAACTTTCTGTGTAAGAAGTCCTCAAATTTATTTCTATTAACAAAATAAGCAGCCATCAGATTTTAAAGAACTTCACAATGGACTGGTGATCAACGCACACTTGTTATTTTTGCTTCGTCTTTAATTGCTAAACCATGAATGTTTCAGAAAAGCAATGCTCTGCCTCAGTATTTTCTCTAAACAGAAGTGAGCTGGGTATCACACATCAGGTTAAGAATATGCATGTCTTGAGGAGGTACAGCCTGCAATCTTCACTGGCTTGTGCCAGTATATGACATTCATCACTTACATGATTCTGGTATCCAGTGATACAGAATTACTGAAGCATTCAACTATACTTCTTTCTCTTTCCTCACTCTTTAAAGAAAAGCATAACAGGTTCCTTAAATTGTTGAACTAATACCCTGCCAGAAGTACTGAGCAGACACTTACAGCTAGTTTCATCATTGTTTGCACTATGGTATCAACTTTCACAAACCTATTGCTACTTTCCAGTCAACATTTAGCAACTAAAACTGTTTTCTACTTAACATCTAACCAGGAAACACAAAACTTGTAACATTTTTTTGCTAGAAAAGGCCTAATAATAACACTGCTCAGAGGAACAGCAGCACTGCTGCTCCATACACAGCCTGGCCCACCCGCTTCCAGCAAGACACTGTGCCATTTAGTCCCACCACTGGCCAAACCAAGCAACTTGCCCTGCTTTTCCTACAGTATAAAATGGGAATTACACAAAAAGGTCACATTTGCTAAATGCCTTAACTAGTGGCTACGGTGACGTACAGGAACATAATCAAGGTGTGCCTGTTTCCGAATTCAAATTATTCTCATTTTATTATCAGCTCATCTGCACTCATACCCCCAACAGTCACTGCTCCCTTGCAGAACAGACTGGACACAGAAACAGCATTAACTACTTTCCCTTCCAAATTTAGGCAATGAGCCATTTTGGTGCAGAGAGATTCCAAAGATTAATTTCAGCACAAACAATAAGAACTTTGAAAATTCCAAGGTCACGAAATGACCTGAAGGGGGGGTTATCACAGAAATTATTAGGTAGCCACAGCCACAAAGTGCTGCTGTTCCGACTGTAATACCTTGTTTTTCATCACTGAAGTACAGTATACTTAAACTGTACAAATATATCACATCCAGAGTTCTGAAAAGAAGTGAGATGTGACAGATGAGAGCAACAGTCGAAATGAATTCTTACCTTCAGATTTGTAAAAGATATTTAAAATTATGTTTAGATGTGCAAACTTGGTACTTCAAGCATCATGCCCAACACTACTAGCCAATGCAGGTCACACAGCTTGTTTCAGTAAAACTAGGTAATTGCATCCAAAACCAGCAACAAGTTTGTTCAGTATCAGATCAAACCAGAACCCACAGAAGTCCCAAAATGCCTTTGGAAGAAAGAACAAGTAATGGACATTTTCCTACCCAAGCAATGATTATATCTTGTATACATTTATGTAGTTTCTATTTTGTTATATACTCTATAAAATTGCGTGTGTGTGTGCGTACATAAAATAGTAAAGTAAAAGCAATGTGGCTGAAGGAACTCGATAGCAAAAGTACAAAGGTGCAAACCCTTCATTTCAAGGGCAGAACAGGAACAGTCCAAGGACATTCTCCTATATACCTGTGTATAAGAAAACCCCAGGCATTAAGTCCCCACAGTATAACTAGAGTAAAAATCCCTTAATATCAGAAAGCATAGATTTAGAAACACACAGTAAAGCCTACCTTCTGCTAAAACCTACTGTTAGCTGATAAAACGTTCACAGATTGAGCTGACAGGCAGCACTGCTATCTGCCTGTCCCACCGCTGTGGCAGAGGGCACTGCGCTCCTAGCAGCTCAGCAGGTTAGGGTGCAAATCATCGATTTCTTCGCCACTCACGTGATAAAAGCAGCATATCAATTAGCACAGCACTGACAACACCACTGGGTGAAGAACAGATACACCACTCCCTGCCATCTGAGCAGTACCTTCACCCTCTGGTAAAGGGTTGGGATGGATATCTACAGCACACGTATGCTCCCATTTTCACAGGTACAGTTACATGCAACCATAAATCAGAGACCCTTTAATTCAGTCTTTAAATTCTGCCAGTATGATTCGAGACCGTTGCAATCAAACACCTGAATGGACAAAAAGCTGCTGTTCAAGTCGACTGGCAATGCAAGTTGTTGTATGGGAATCAACCGTTATGATCAAATTGAAAAGGTTGCTCTACTTTAAAGTATCTTTGTTGCAATTCTTAAGTTTATCTTGACCCACCATCATGCCACAGACTAGACAAAACCCCCTTTGAGTTGAACACACTAGGATTTCAGGAATACGATTCCTACTAGTATCTCCCCATAACAGCAAGGACAACAGATCATTGCTGAGTTGCAATGTAATAGCAGAAAGCCTATGAGAAGAGCTTAAATCTTATTCCCCTTATATTCAGAAGCCAGCTGAGAAGCTTCAAGAATACATCCCAGTTCCTTCCCATCCTCCTCCTTAGAAATAAAGATTTAACAGGACTGCAGACCATTACTCAACTTGCAACTACTTGTGATGAAAAAGTTTTTTGCTACAATAAACTTTATATGCTTATTAAAGGAGAAAACTCAACCAGTGTGGGAATCTATGACCAAATACTGGCAATGAAGTAATTAGTCTAGCTTCATCAAGAGGTAGCACCATTTAAATGAAGAAGAGTCTGGGTTTACTGGCAATTTTAACTACAATTGGCTTAGGCCAAACTCTTATAGGAATTTGAACAAAAGTATGCAATGAAAAGAAGGCACTGCCATTCTTTAATCCTTAGTCAGGCAACCCCAGGGTGTCACATACTATAAGGAACATGACAGTGAAGATAATCTGCATCTTCTACAAGGTTGAGAAGCAAAAGCTTTCTATCACTGTTTTGGACGTGTATAAAATGACTGTATCTGTACCTCTTCCAATTCTGGAGGGAAGCTGCCACTTCCCATGGGGCTCATTCACCTAACCTAAGATGAACCATCAAACAGTAGATGCAAAGAAGTTAAGACTATTCAATTTCCTCTGACAAAGAGACTTTTAGTTCTACAGCATGTCAAATTGAATGCAAAGTTTAGCTTTCAGTCTCAAAATGCCACACTTCACTTTATTATGCTCTTCATCTGTTGATATGACACCTACAGCTCTTCACTGAAGCGTTTTCAGTTGCTGTGAGCAGTTGCACAAAGTAATGGCAGAAGTGAAGCTCACACACTGATTTTCTTCTAGTACTTAGTCAAGATGACGAGACTTAGGCCATGGGAAAAAAAAATGGTTTTCTGTAGAAATTTCCTCAATAAAGCAAAGGACAACACTTAATTCGCAGAGTCCAATAAAAATAAGAAAAACTAAAACCTTAGTGCTTCGTTTTATGCATCTCAAATCATTGGCAGAAGAAATACTATATTGGAAAGCAATTATGCTGCTTGGGAAAAGTAATAAGCAATCTCTCTTCTGACAAACAAACAAACCTTGCTTATCAGATACCAAAGAAAAAAAAAAATAAGTAGTTTGTTTGTTTACAGATTATTTTCAAAGTAATGACTCAGCAGAATTTAATTCCACCCAGAAATACTCTTAATAACATCTCTGCTAAACTATATTCAATATTAGAGGAGGAAAATCCAATACTCTTCCTGCATGTCAGTAAATAAAGCATCACAGCAAGTGCTGGGCAAACACCAGTTGACTCCATAACCTTAGTAATCCTCACCCTTTGCAACCTCTGAGAAAAAAATTAGCATCGTTAATTCTCAACATGGATTCAATAGTAGATATTGCAGTGATCCAATTTATTTTGCAAGACTGTGAAATCTTCACGACTGCTACAATATTTTTATAACTGCTATAAACAAATACATTTATCATGTGCTGTACTTAAGATTGTTTTAATGTAACATTTAAAAAGACATTTCCTTATGTCTGACTTTTGTTTGCTGTGCTAGTTTATAGAATTCAGTAGCTTGCACAGGCGTGCCTACTGTAAGGTGGTAGTGTATATTAATTTAAGATCTCTCCAGTTTTTAATGGACCACCATGAACAAATCTGTATCAGGTCGTGAATTTAAGGATAGTGAAGGGTTTTTTTCAGACTGTTAGTGGAAACTACATACTGAAATTTTTACAGGACATGAATTTGAAACTATTCCATTTAAGCAACATTTCAACAAGCGGAAGGATTGACAAGCTGAAGTATTTCTTACAAATGTAACACCAGTCAGAAAAACTTATTTCATTACAATAATCCTTCTAATAAAAGCTGTGCATGAAGAGCAGTTGCCCAATGATTTGCATTCACTAAAAATGCAACAACAGGTAAGAGAGCATCTTCAATATCTACGGATGCTAATTTCTAAATGCTGCAAATGTTGCCAGGCTAACTGGGTAAGGAAAATGATGGTGAGTCTGTGCATGTGCACACACACTTGTCTGTGTGTGTATATATATGTGCCATATAGAAAATAAATATATAGACACACACATACAACGTGACTGGTGATTAAAAAAAAAAAAATACATAAACTGAATAAGAAAGCTATTAAGGCCATAAACTTCTGTTTAACTTTTCAGCAAGAATCAATGCACTATTCTCTTAAATACTGACTTCCAGACTTCAGTCTTCAGCATTTTTCTAATGCATCTTCAAAAGGATATTTAAAACATTTCATTCTCCTTGCATAAGTTTTAGTTTTTCCCAGGCAGCTCAGAATTTAATTCCACACTGGTTCACTGCTTCATTACTAGGTGCTACAACTGATAAGATCATAGATCTCCATTACACAGGGAACACCAAATGCTCCCCCAGCACTCAAAACAATTACTTTCCTTTTTTGTAAAAATATCTCAAGCTCCATCTTCTATTCCAGTAGTCTCTGAGTAAGAAACAAATCACCCTAATGGAAACACATCAGTACTCTCATAGCTGCATACTTCCTGTACATTTTGAAGGATACCAATGCTACCACATGCTATGTTGTTACACCAGAGGGAAGAAAAAAAATAAAAATCTTTTCCAGACTATTTTCCAGTTTTAAATATACACAGACATTTCAGGAATTGTTTTTAAACTGCCTTTGAAAATCAGTGATTTGATTAAATTAATGCTATTTTTCTACAAAGATTTTCAACAAAAAAATAGGACACATGAAGTGAGACACTAACAGTTTGCAAATCTCACACCTCAGGAAGACACTAAGTTATCAAATTTTAACAAAAGTTTAGGCAAATTTATGGTTTGGTAGGAAATGGCTGATGTGTCAAACGTCAGCTGATGTGGACAATGTAGTAAGTCAACAACAAACTGCCAAATGACAGACTAGAGCATTTCCCAGTTGTTATGCCCTCAGAAATCAAGGGAAAAGCACTTCAAAGCACTCCCAAACTACCTGTATAGATCTGCAAAAAGTGCAAGAGTGGGTGCTTCCCTCCAGTCACCTCAACTGACACTCACTGCAAAGATGCATCAGAACACTCATGCTAATAGAAGGGCTTTTTTTTTTTTTTTCTTTCCTAACACAATAGCTGTTCTATTTCTACACTATATATACAGTGTCTGTGCCAAAAAAGCAAGAAATCCTGTTTTAAAGACTGTTTACCTGCCTACCTTCATGGTATCAGCAACTTTCCTCACTCCGTTTCTACCACTGTGTGCTTTTAGTGATTATCTATCATCTAAAAATCTAAGGGTCTGTTGGACTAAAAATTATCATCAGAGTATTCTTCTGTTAGTAAAACATTAGAGACTTATGAGATGGAGATGTGGAAAACCAGCTTTCTCTTATGCATCCAACTATCTTGCTTATACTCAACAGCTCACCAGCAGGTTCCACCTCAACACAACTCCTGAAACAGCATGGGTCATCAGGGAAGGAAAAAAAAAAAAAAATTAACTTGGAATTGCTCACCACTTTAAAAAAAGACTGTAACATTATCAGATTGCAATAAATAGAGGATAAAACTCCTTCCCAGTTGATTAAATACATTTCACAACATAGCTAGCTTAAATTTTATTTTATTTAAATCAATACAAGGTTTTTGACTGAATTGGGCTTGATTATTTTAAAACAAATAGCACAGACCTTCTCATAATAATCTGAGTGGTTCAATCCAAGAACTGTGATCACCCTTCACTAACTACTCACATGACATACCCAACAACATCACATCAATTTATTGTTCATCAATTATTAAACAGAGCTCTTCACATGAAAGATATTCAAGAAACTTCCTCCTCCTTGGGGTGTCTAATTCACACCTATACAGCAGAGCTATCCAGCTATCATTAACTGTTACATTTACATTTCTTTCAGCAAGTTATTTTTTAAGTTTAAAATGGCATGCCACACGAAACTCAGGAAAAAGGGTCATTAGCCACAGTATCTAAAACCATAGTACAATACCTTAGACCATTAATAATCTTACCAAAGATTAGAGATGTTAGTGAAAAGTTTTTAATGATCAGTCAGAAAGAAAACAACCTTGTATGATACTGGCACAAATTTTCAGTACTTAGCTGGAAAACAAGTACTACCTTCTCAGGGACCAAGACACCCACTTCAGCATCCTCCAAAACTGTAACTGAGCTTGAGGCTGTTTATTCCACAAAACCAGAGGTTTTAAGTTTCAAATTACTTAACTGAGGGGAGCAGCCAAAAATGTCTTATTCCTATCACTATTAAGTAATACAGACCTGCTTGCTGAGAAGAAATATGCCAGTAAACAAAATACACACTTTCTCTTTGTTCACCAGTAAAAATACTCTCAAATCTGGAGTATGTAGATCCAGACTAAATTACTGAATTCAGTGACGCTACTTGGATGGGACTTCAACGCAAAGAGGTGGCAAAACCTGGCAACACAGATTACGAGTACTTTATAAAGAAAGCATCTTATTCTTTGATGCACTCCTACAGACACAGCACAGAGAACTGGCAATTAGGTCACACACAGTATCGCTAAGAAGATTGAAGATTGAAGATTTTAGATTTAAGAACACTAAAAAAAAAAAAAAGCACACTCCACATGAACACAGATTCACTTAAGCATTTCAAAGCATGAACATTTACTATGGGATCACACCTAACACCCCGAAAGCATAATCTGTCACAATCAAAAAGAGAACAGACAATTTAGAAAGAAGTTATGGATAATAAAACATACACATCAAGATGACACTTTACGACATTATAAAATAAGTTTAAAAGTTTTATCAAATTTTGCTGCAACTTGAAGCTTTAACAGAAAAGCGAAAGAACCAGAATAAAGCTATCCAAAATAAATGTTTCTCTCATTAATATATTACCTTTCTTTGACTGTAGATATCTCACAGCCCTTATCAAAGTAGGCCAGATCCGTTTCATTTCCCTAAGGTTAAGCTGGTGAACAGTATACAGAGTATTCATCAACTAAGGAATGGCCACCATTCAACGACAAATATAGCACAAGCTATTTCTCATCTGTCCTACTTTTTTTGGAGGCTGAGGTGTACCTTTTTCTAGAAATCACCACAATTGGCAGCCTGGAAGATGCTGGTGCCTTTGTCCTCTTACGAAACTCCTGGTGTCCCCCTTCTCCCCTCAACAGGAATAAAAAGAGATTACATCGGTGTTCTCCATTCTGGGGCAGAGGAGGCTGGATAAACAATCTTCCCCGAAGTTATGTTCTGAGAAAACTCTACAGGCAATCAGGGGAAGAGGGAAAGATCCTTTTCCATTCATTTTAGTTGCTGGAGTGGGTGGGGGGAATCAATATCTTTTACCACAGCCCAATGCAGCCATCTTTCTGCAAGAAGCAGCTAGCCCTGATGTAGGCATCATCTGGTGCTGGAGCAGGAGGGAGGAAACTGATATCCCCAGTATTAGCCAGCCTTAACAACAGATGGTAACAACTTGCTTTTTCTTTGAAAAAGATTTTTTTTCCCTACTTTTGAAAATTACTCTTTGGGAAGTACCTTCACACTGACCCTCAGAACAGTCCAAGGAGATGAATCCCAATTTCATCTAATATTTTTGTTACCCAATTTATGACACACAGGAGTAGGCATCGCTATTACTCCTTCATGGTAAACAAGTTTTAGTAAAAGCAAAGCACAGCTACGGTTACTCACTGCTTTATTAACTATTATTCTCCAGTGAGCTGATAAGATTCTGCACTTCATGAAATGTTACCAGGATATGGTGTTCTGTGATTTCTTCTTTTTCAGTTATTTTACTGTATGTGCTACTATAATATGTCGATGGGTGGCAAATACTAGTTTAGACTGAACAGTTCAGCAAAGTGCATAAAGCATGCAAGACAAAGACTGTTAAATGCTCCTTTGTGTGTCTTCCAAATAACTAGACAATAAAAATTCTAACTAAATCTACTGTTATTTTTCCAAGATAACTAATCATCAGCTATGCCTATCAAACCCTTAGCTCAGATACGTTTCCCCAGAACTTCTGAAGTAACTGCCTCTGTGATCCAAGATTATGGTGACGCAATACTTCACTGCCAGCTTCTCTTCCAAAAAAGAAAGCACATTGAAACGAAAGTGAACACAAGGAAAGTTATGCTTACAATCAGCAACACTCAACCTTTTACAGTTGTTTTCCATCTAAGGAAGATCGGATTCTTTGGCTACTAACAGGATTTCAAGCTTAATCCCTGTACTGTATCTTCATATACACACTCCCAACCTACAACACCAACACACAAATACCTTCTAGATTAAACAGGGTAAATATTAAATGTCCTGGGATGCAAGTTAAAATAACCCTGTGAATGACTTTCACATGTCGATCTAATTATTGTTAAACCTCAATTTAAAGTTAAACCCTCTCATTGTAATAAATGCATGCTTTGTGGCTAGTTATTGTCTCTTTTGGGCGGGGGTGAATAACAGGGGTGGCAAGTTCTAAGACATCAAGTAGGAAGATGTTAAGCCTTCCACTGTAATTGCTACCTACGATCAGCCACTTAAAAACTGCTTTTTCCAAAAGGTAAGGGAAAGCAGAATTACACTTGCAGTGGTTTCAAAAACACATAGATCAAAAACAAAGCCGTCAGATCCTCACATCAGTGGAATTAAAAAACAAACAGCTCAAGCAGTCTTTCATTTCAAATAATTCCAAAAAGAAAAGAGAAAAAAAAAAAAAAAAAAAAGCATTACAGCTGTCAGGTGAAAGAAGATCCTGCGGACTGCTTCACATTACAAGCACATAACCAGAATAAAATAATTTTCTTCTCTCTCTTTGCTTTTTCCTTTGATAGGAAAAAAACCCCTATAGGACCACAGGTGGCAAAACATCAAATTAACAAGGGGGGGGAGGGGAAATAAATACTGAAGGAGGAAAAAAAAAAAAAAAGTTATGTGTACCTTTAGCCCAGCATATCGGGAATGGGCTACAGCCGCTTTTCTCCATATAGATAGCACCTGCTCGCTTCGGGGCCTGCTGGCCTGCCACTTCCAGCAACCACATACACACGACCGTACAGAGATTCAAGCCAGGCTCCGGCATACAATGTCCCGATTCAGTGCTCCAGCAGCCTGTGGTCCTGCAGGGGGGAGGGAGGGGAAGGGGAGGGAGGGAGCTGGGAGCCGCTTGAACGTCAACCGACCGAGCCAGGGGGAGATCCGCGAAGCCTCCCCGGGCCGCGCCGGCCTCACCTGGCGGCGGGAGCGGCGGGAAGGCGGCGGCCCCTCAGCGCGGCCGGGGCAGCGCGCTCCGGCGGCGGCGGCGGCGGGGGGGGGAGGCCGCGCCGCGGCTTCATCTTCTCACGCCTCGGCGAGAGAAAGCCCGGACCATCCTTTCCCGGGGAGGGGGGGGTGGGTGAGGTACCGAGGAGGGCGAAAGGAGGCAGCGGAGTGAGCGTGGGCGCCCGTCCTCCTGCCTTCGCTGGGGAGGGAGGCGGGGAGGAGGGAGGGGAGGCGATTAAGCGAGAGCCGCATTAATATGCTAATCTCCCCCGTCTGCTCAATTCACCCGGCGGCCTCCTGTTTACCAAACTGACAGCCGCTTCTGAAAGCCGCTGAGCTGCAAATCAAGCCTGACCCGGGTCGTGTCTGGGGATGTGCTTCCCCCGGCCGGGGTCTGGCGCTGCTGGTTCAGGCACAAAACCCGCCCGCCGCTCCGCAAACCGCACCGCGTCACACCTTCCCTCCAAGCACTCACAGGTCGGCCTCACTTTTATGTATTTTCAGATCGATGGCCGCATACGGCTGTACGGGGCGGGGGGGAACGGACAGCCTAAAAACTTCATAAACTTCAGCGAGAATGGGGGTCAGACCCTGAATCACCACCTGCCTGACTTCACAACTACAAGGTTATTGATGAAATAACCCTGGTACTGTTCCTTTGCCTTAAATAAAGAGCAAGTATCACAGCCCAGGCCAGTGATTACTCAGTACCAGCTCTTGCCCTTCTCTAAAACCTGGGCTTCTTTATACACTTCTAATCAGAAAACAAAGGTTACCACAAACGCACACGCCATGTGCTGCATGGCATTTGTTTCTTTTTAACTTTGCAGCACATAACATCAAAACTGCCTACAACATTTTTTTTTTCTTTTAAAAATGTGACTATAAACATTGCAAAAGCCTATGTTTATAAACACACATTCAGGCAGCATATGTATACAGGAATAAAGAAAATACTCATTTTAATCCTAACAAAAGGTTTCACAAAAATTATAAACAACTGCTTTAGCTAAAATATATATTAAAATCAACACGAACAAGACTCACAAAGAGATCATTAAAGCTCTTTATATATTCCATGGTAATCTTTTCTCACACCCAGCCCTCAGCAGTAAGGCATAAGGCTTATCCAAGACTATAACCAAAAGGGAATTAAGCTAAAGCTAAGAGCCTTCAACTTAACCTATCTGCCTACTTATAGCAGCACACACTTATCTACAGCATATTTTTAATTACCATTCTTTACCTGTAATACTGCCATCTTCCCTTCGCAATACACTGGCTGTGCAGAACTACTGTGGTGTATGTCAAGACTCTTGATAAATACAGTTGTTGCTTTTTTTAAAGTATTGGTTTTGTCTCTAAAGGAGAAAAAAATATTCACTGGGGGAAAAAAAAAAAAAAAAAAAAGAGAGAGAGAGAAAGAGATTAGGCCACAACCAGGCCCATCAGATGTTCTGCATCACTGCCCAGGCACAAAGCTCTTTCTGGGGCTGCAGAAAGCCAAAGGGAACTGAAGACATGCCTGGATGCCTTCCTCCCCCCCACCATAAAGTTTTCAAAGCCCCTAAGTGCTACACAGCCAGCCAAGTACTTTCAGCAACAAGGTTGATTACATTTACCCTCAATAATCAAGCAAAACATGCCATAGTAATATTTAAAACACAAGTTCTTGTATCTGTGTGTCTACAGAAGATGCACAGGCACAGGATAGGTGCCCTTCTGGTTCAAGCTGCAGCTCACAGTGCAAGGAAGATGCTTTTACACCCCCAGGAAGATGCCTTTACACCCCCAGCTCTGCCACGAACTTCTGTGATGACCTTGAGCAAGTCAGTCTTGTTTCATTACAAACTAGAAAGCTGCAGATATTTCTGTAGTTTTCCTTAAGTTGGTCTGGTCTGTGCTTTAGGGTATAAAATATAAAAAGTCTACGATTCCTCCACAAAAAGAAAGTGTTTTGCAGAAAGCTAACTAAAAAAAAATTAAGAGGTAAAAATGGTAAGGCCTAAATTAAGTTTTATTCATGAAAACAAATCCTTTTAAAAATCAACTGGTAAGCACATTACCAAGGAGAATTTTAATAAACAGAATGTGTGGACTTGCATTTTTCTTTTTTAATTTTAACAGATGAGACTAATACAAATTATCAATCCAAGTGTCAAGAGATACTGTCCGCTCATTACAGCTAACCTTATTGATGATGTGAATATTATAATCATTCTCTTCATGTCCATACTTTCTTGTTGTATTATTAGGCTACAAAATTAAGGTGAAGTACTACAAAGCATGAGAATTTTTTTTATTCCGTTTTAGAAGATAACCAGTATTTTACACTGAGTATAATTTTTTTCAAAATAAGTGCTTCCTTTATGCTAAGATCTTTAGAAAAATTACTTAATCTCTATTTGTTATTGTAAGAGGTATTATAAGATGTACTTTTTGTACTTTTATAATATATATTAAACATATGCTCATTCTCTTCTTTTGAAAAACATGATCAGTTCTTCTGCACAAAAAAAGCTAAAAGCATAAAATTTGTGTTCTGGAGAAAGTCAGAAACCCCAAAGTTTCAACTGAGGAGCAGGGGGAGGGGGGCAAGGATAGAGCAGAAGACAAGATCGTATGTTAAAAAAAAAAAAAGGAGAAAAAAATGAACAAACAAACATGAAACAAACCACCAGCCAACAAAAAAACAAACCAACAACACAACCCACACACCTGGAAAAGTTTAATAGGTTTCTAGCATACTTAATACCAAGTATCTGCAACATTTCATAAATACTGCTCATCGAGTAGGCGCGTGAGTACCATTTATGCAAAATAATCTGTTTTAAGTCATGTCAATCAGATTATAAAATTTACCGAGGTAAGGAAGATCTGTCAAAAATTAGGACTGTGGAACAGGAACGTTCGCTCTTGTTGTATGAGTATGCTGACATACACTGATAGTATCTGCATAGTAGTTACTACGTAAGCAATGATGCTAACAGCTATCAAAGGAAGTTCTAAAATATATTTATTTAAAAAAAAAAAAAAAGATCAGTCTATACTAAGAACACGTAGAAGCACTGGCCATTTTCCTAAAATATACATTCAAACCAGAAAAAAGTCAAACCACCCAAATAACAGACAGGCCAAGGTCCTCAGCTAAGAAACAGCATTTTGCCTCCAAGGAGATTCAAGTCAAGACTTTTCTACTGTGACCATGACTTTAGTTACTCAATTTCAGCCTGGTTTTAAAGACTACTTACTGAATTACAGCATCAGCTTTTTGAAAGCAAGGGGAGGGGGGCCGGGGGAGGAGGGGGAAGAAGTCAGAAGCTTTTGAATTTTATCAAGGCATTTAGTTTCTGATTTAATTTTGCCTGCAGGGATGATCCTGTCTCCTAGTGAAGTCAACTGCAAAAAAATCACAAAGCTTTGTGGAATAAAGGGTTAAACAACAGTTTTGTACAACTGAGAGGCACATAAAAGGTTGTATAATTTTTTCCACTCAAGCTTATCCAAACAAAAATAAAGACCTAAAATGCCTATCAGATGAACTGGCAAAGCTTGGCTTTCTCTAGGGTTATGTCTAGAGACTGAGCTCCTGTGGGGTGTCTCAGATATCTAATCAGCAGAGAGTTAACTACAGTTTCTCCCTCAGTGAATGGCATCATTAGGATCTTTCTGCCATTCAACCAATTATTTTCACATCAGTTAATATCTATTCATCAAATTTTGATCAAACTGGCTGACAAGTCCGAGCACTGTTGGGAAGGGGAATGGGACAGAGCCACACAGAGAACATTTCCCTGAGTTTCATTGCCCTGAGAAACCAAACTAAACTCAGTATTCTGCAACTTCATGAAGAAATCAGACAGGTCTGTATCAAAGCACTGTTTGACAGCAGAAATAAGATTTGTTTTTCAGTTCCTCTTCTGCAGCATCTCAGCTACAAGATGAATATATCAGCAACAGAGATCTTCCAACAGAGGGAAGAGAGCAGCCCATTCGCTTGTTAAGACAAAAATGAAGAGCTACAGCCTAGAGAATAGCAATCACATCACCATCATCATCATTATTTTGGACGTGATCATTCGTAGTCTTAGCCACTTCATGGGATACTGTTTATCCCTCTAGTAGTTACTAGAAGCTGAACAAATGCATTTACTTTAAGAAGATCTGCATATTGATGTAAGAGATGGAAGAACATTTCTTCATTGTATTCAGTTTGCTAATAAAAAATGAGAGCTCCCAAACCAAGTTTGCCTTCAGGAAAAGTGGAGGGGTTTTTTGCAAAGCCACAAATGCTTTTTACTGAGACAATTGCAGAACAGCCTGTAAAGCTAAGAGTGCCTGATGACTGTTCTAAAAATTAAAACATGTTTACTGCTCATGTGACAATCTTCTGCATCCTAATTCATTTGCTTTTTCCACGTTTGTATCCAGAATTCTGCAAATGTGCTCTCCAGACACTGAAACTGAACTGTAATCCTCATTAATCTTCATTCTCTCAAGCTTGTTCCTTATGTTGTCTTTTTTTTTTTTTTTAATTACTCTACTTTGTGTGCATAATATTGTAAGAGTGGAAAAGATTATCTGCCCTGAATTTCCCTTTAGCCAGAGTCAACATCTTCTCCTTTGTTCACACAAACTACTGAAAAATGGTGCATCACCATTACATCAAATTTGGAATCATGGCTCCTGAAGTCTACCTTACACAAAGATCAAGCCTACTAAGGCTGTCCTAGAAATCTGCCTTGGATTACCTGGTCTCTAAATCTATCATCCTTGTCCACGAGCAGCCCCTTGTGCCTCCACCCACACGTTCTCTAGTATACAGTCTTCTCCTGAACACCTTTTGCCAAAGGGCATAACAGAGAACAAGGATGACAGGTTTCATGAATTCAAAGGATCACTGAAGACTGAGAAGATCAGTCATCATTATACTAACACTGGAGATGTTCTCTCTTATTTAACTACAAGCATTCTGACAGATAAAACTGAAAGACAATTGACATTTTGAGTGTCAAAATCCAACCTCAGTCCTCCGACAGAAATAATTCAGCGCAACTGAGAAGCAGCATCATCTCCGTGAATTCATTTGACTCTTTGCAATATGGACAAACTAATTCCATGCTCTAGATCAGACTCCTCTCCTGAAGGAAAAAGGTAAAGACAATTTAGGAAATAAACCTTGCAGAAACAATTTAAAAAAAAAGGCAAAGCAAACTATTAGTAACATCCATTGCTTCTAAAGCTAAGTGCTCTTTTGTGAGGTTCCCATCAATCACATGAAAAAGTTGGATTTGTGATTTTAGTCTTCATTTTGAATTTCCGGTGGCATCTGCTTTAAGATTTCTTGCTCAGAAAATGCTTGAGATTTGAACGAGTAAGACAGTGTGAAGCTCACACCTCCTAGCTTCAACCTGGGGCAGTCCATAGCCAGGAAGAAAAGAAAATATGCTGCAAGATTCACATTACAGTGCTTCAACCGACCAGACGATGCCAGTATCCCAACATAAGCAGAGACTCAAAGCAGTTTATGTTCTAGAATGAGTTTAAGACGTTCTTCTGGCATAAATTCAATCCAGAACTGAATTCATTGTTATCTTTCTGCATTTGGTGAGCTCTATTAACAGAATACATCTAGGGTGTTCCTGAAAAGCACAAAGTTTTAAAGCAATACTATCACCTTCTGGGCCATGGTCAGCTAATTAGCCTTACCATCCTCTGAACTACATTTTAAAATAATTGTTGACAGAATTCACTGCTTTTATTTTTAAATCTCAACCTATTGCTAGTAGTGAGGTAGGGAAGGGAGACAGAGCAGGATGCTGGTAGAGCACTGGAAGAATGTAGTTTTAAAGAAGTTTCCCGTACTTCCCTTTCCAAAGGATCCTCTGACATTGAGCAACAGAGCAGACAGCATGCAGCCTCCTAGCCCATGCTGTTAAGACAACAGATGTTAGAAGGACCACTAAGTTAACTTTATTTTTATTATTTCATAAATAAAGACTAGCCATTTTTTAAATCCATACGGGTTGTATTAATTTTCAGGCATGAAAGTTGTAGCAGATTTTCTTGTAGGTGGACTAACCCGCTCATATTCTCCCACTTCCTTCCATTTACTTTTTGAAGGCTTACTGTAGAGAAGTATGAAGTCAATGCCATGAAAACTGAGAATGGTTTAAAATGACTCCTTCCTTAGGGCACAGATTCCAATCTTCTGCCTCTTCATGTTCTAGGCTATTTACAAAAAAACAAACAAAAACAAAAAAAAAAAAACCCAAACCAAACCAAAACAAAAAAACATCAAAACCAAAACACACACACACAACACCATGAACAAACAAACATGTTGCTATCCTCAAGAAATCTTTTAGAAGTTCCTTCACAATTCCAGTGATTAAAGCAAAAATCTGCTTCATGGAGACCTGAAAAACTAAGAGGAGAAAAAGTGAACCTAGCTCCTTGTTCTATTGCAAAATAAAGTCAGATAATTTTGCTCTGTGACAGGCTCACTGTGCTTATCAGTTTGCACAGCTTCTTGCCAACCTTCTCTGACAGGGAGAAAGAAAGAGGAGCGGTGGCAGGAGGAGTGAGACAAAGCTATCCAGAATGGTCACCAGAACCTTTCCTAACTTTATAAAGCCTCCTTTAAGAAAACCTTCTATTTATGAGGTAAACACAGTAGAAGGTATCTGAAGGGGGAGGACCTCACCCCTTTGATGCTGTTTAAAGGAAAAGCATTCTGCAAGGATTACTTCTGTTCTGTGGAAGGGATCCATGGGTGATCAGTCGACCTTACAGATGCTTCTTAAAATCCTTCCTCATTAATTCAAGGGTAACGTAGAAATAGTTGGTCACATCTTTTAAGAGGGATATATGAAAACGAAGTTGCCTGTAGGTCAGCAAGTCTCTTCAGTGTCTGTTCATATCTGGGTTGCTTTCTCTCTCATATATCTAATAAATGGTTACACAAAAGAAAGTAAGAAGGCTGTACCGCCACAGAGGGTCCAATTATTTTACCAGAAATGGTATAATCTAGACATGTCTCCCTTGTCCTGCTTCTCCTCCATATGCTAAATAGTTAGAACAACAGCTTACCAAAAACCTTTATGCTAAAGAGATGCTTATAACTAAGAGCTGTATGTGATTTATGTATCACTGCACCTCAGAAGTATGTAATATTCAAAGTGTTACAGTGTTACATAAAACACAAATATAACATTAGTAATTTCTCAGACTTCCAAACCACTAAATGCAACTGCAAACTGCATAAAAAATAATCCTTCAGCTCACAATACTGCAACATTATTCCATTTACATTTAAGAACACACCAGTGGAACAGTTAACGTTATACACTTAGTTAAGGAGTAGCATAACAAATCCCCTATGTATAAATAAACACAGGCTAAACCAGGTAGCTATGTAACTTTAAACTTCCAGTGTAACAAATCAAATCAACAAGCCAGTGTTGACACCCTTCAAGCCTAAGAAAACAGAAAATTAAAAATTAATTTTTACATAACATCTTTTTAAAGTTTTATAAGACTGCTCTACTAACCAAGCAAATTCTGTGCCTAACCTATTAAGCAAAGACTAGTGTATTTAAAAAATAACAAAATATTGTTGAATAGACGTAAATCCCCCTCTCCACCTCCAGTTAGCATAATCTGGATTCAAAATTGTTGCATGAGAAATTCCAACAAATAGAGTTTGATGTTTTGTTTAGAACCTCCAATAGAGCCCAGGTGTAGCTGATCCTCTAAACCACAGAAAATTAAATTCCTATTCACTTTAATCAATCCCTCCCCCAATTTTATACCAAGAAGGGACACTGACTTTACAAGAGCTTTCACCTATATCGCTGCTTCACAAATAAACTTTCAAGGAGCAGTTCCTCAGGCAGTCATTTTATGCTCTTATGGAGAATCAAAGGTCATCTTCAGCTAACACAAAACCTTTTATTTGATGCAAAATCCACCACCTTAAACAGCCTCATTTGTTTCTCCAATTACACAAGACAGCTTGTCGTCAGCACAATTCTGTTGAACAAGTTCCGTTGACCTATGAAAATGCCTGCAGAGTGGTATCAAAGTGTTCAGAAAACACAAGAGCATGTCGCTTGGTTTTAAAAATGCTTCCAGGAGCTCACCACCAAATAAAGCTCATTAGTTTAGCTAACCAGCTGTGAAACTAGATGAAACAGCACTCAGTATTTCAAAGACAGCAAATATCCCCAGCCTGCATCCTTTCGTAATACATAAATTTATGAGCAGACCAATCCAACCCCTTCTCTGCAGCTCCAAACGCAGCTGAACTTTAAGTGCACTAAACTTTATCTGTTGACTTGAGGACAACTTCAGCATGAAAGGCGGTGTTTTGATGAAGCTTAGAACACATTCAAGAATGCTCTTATAATCATTAAACTAGGCTAGACCAAGATCTACAAGACCAACTGATAGAGCTGGAAAAGAGCGAACTTCTGGGGCACAGCCCTTCTTCAGATCTAGGGTAAAGGATACTAAGTATCCTGTGTCTTCAAACAGTAGACAAAACATTAAGAAAAAAAAGCCACCAAAACCCAACAAACTTTCTGAGGGCAGCCTGAATGACCTACATTACCAAATATCACAGAACAACACTGTCAGCACATAACAGCATCTGACAGAGCCAAGAGCTCATCTCTTGTGTAGTACTGAACTGTCAAGTACCACTTCCAAAAAACCTGTGGTATCAAGTCTCCACAATCCCATTTGATGCATTTCAACCAAGACACAATACTAAAGCTAAAGAACAAGAGACTGGGACAAAAATCAGTGAATGCATAAACAAAGGAAGACTATAAGCCTTGTCCTGTCACCAAGACATAGATAACAAACTATAGTAAACTTAATATGGTAGTAGAGATGCGTAAGTACCCCGAAATGAAAGCATAGTAATAATTTTTAAATTCCAGAAAGAGCTGTGAAGCTGCCATTTTAATAGTTTAAATATCTTCAAGGAATGACTTCAGTCTCCTCAATTCTGCCTTGGAATAGAATGACAGACTTCCTTTTCCCCCTCAAGTTTTAAAGGATGCAGGTCACTAAACAAAGCCTGATCACTGTCCTTCAAATTTCTACTTAAAGCCCTTCTTTAAGAAGTTCTGTATAAAAAAATCTCTAATTCAGTTACTGATGTTTCCAGACCCTCAACAATCACGACTACCTCTAACATCTTACTGTATCATTTGGCTCCGCCACCTTTCTCTACCACAAGGCCTCGAGTTTCAGTAACACCTTTTACTCCTCATCTGGGAGGATGCATAGGTGACCAGGGAACAGGCAGCAGCAATTTCAATACTAATCAATAACATGTTACTGAGACTAAAAGCCTTGTCGCCTGGACATAGAACCATTTTGCTGGAGCTGTTTGTAAAGTGTCTGCAGGAGAAACAGAAAAACAACCACAACCAGGTGTGCTTACACCCTGGTCCAGCCAGCCTTTATAGCTTTAATTAAAAAGCAGGTAAATCTCCATCACAACATAAAGTCTATTAATCCTGGAAATATAGTTTCAATATTTCTCTTACACTAAGCTTTTCACAGAAAAAGTTATCACACACTGCTGTGGAAAAAAAATAAACCTATAAAAAAAAAAAATCAGAAATAATCTGAATGAAGACTAACTAGAAACTTTACAGATCTTTTAAAAGGGATAATTAGTGAATGAAGATATGATCTGGAAAACATCTTTATGCCATAGTTAAACAGTTTCTTGAAAATTTCTTAATTAGTTTCATATCCAACTAAAGTGTAAGTCCAACCCACCAATGGAAACAAAGGTATTTAACACCCCACTTCTGTTATTCTGACCACTTGCTAGAATAAAGTCCTGAGGAAAAAAGCACTTATTACAAGAACAGACTTTGTTGTTGTTGCTTAAGTTTGAACCCTCCTTATGAAAACATGATGAACATCCACTTCATGCCTGCCAAAATAACTTCTACAGTTTTTCATATTCAAATTATTGATTCCCAGGGAAAAGGCCTGCAGGCAACATCACAGCTATCTTACGCTGTTGAGATATTTTCTTAAATATGTTCTTTACCTCCTGAAAATAAAAAAAGGGAAGGGGGGGTTGAAAGAAGTCATAGGTACATCTACAATTTTTCTCTCTAATTCCTTTTTCCAGTCTTCTGCTGAGCAAAAAAACCTTGCAGGAATAAAAAGTTATTAGCCAATTACACAAGCAGAGCAGTGGACCTATACATTAAGAGCTGTCAAGGATGTAAAAATAAACTAAAGGAAAGCTCATATAAACCTTTCTTTATGTTCATTTTAGGCGTAACTTCTAACAAAGTAGTTGACAGAAGTTTCAGCCACGCACTCTTTTTCCTCTCCGTTCACTGTAGCTTATGATGCTCTACCTCAAACAAGCTTATGTGTATTTTGGGAGAAGATCCTAAGCCACTCCCAACCCAGGTCTCACAGAACAAAAAACATACTGTAACAACTAGCATTTGGTATAAACCAGCTACACAAGATCCAGCTTGATTTTCAGAATCTTTCTTTCAGTAACACTGTCATCCCCACCCTTCCTTTACAGTTGCTGTTATGAAAACCTTGGGTACTAACACTCTCTGACACCACAGCAACCATCTCCAATGTAATCATCCCATAAAGTTTCAGGTCTCATCCAATTCCACTAGTATTAACTTCTTGACACGATGGAGGGATGGAAAAAACCCTCCTTTCCAATAACTTTGTGTTTTAGCAGCAGGGAGAAACAAAAAACCCCAAAAAAACTAAAAAAAAAAAAAAAAAAAAAAAGTAACATCTTGAAAACCTTACGAAGGCTCAGTCATTTTGGTTGCTTCCACAGCAGGAATGTAACTGGTTAAGAAACCAATGTGGCGTGTGGGTTTAACAGAAATTCACAGAGAAACCTGTTAAGTGTATTATTCATCTAAGTTGAAAGAACTGCAAGAGTTGAAGGGGTTACAGAAATTCACAGAAACTGTACTTTCTGTGGAGTACTCTTACAAAAAACAGAGTTTATGTATCATGGGCATAATCAGGATATTGCTCACAGGACAGAGTAAAGAACATGTTTATACACCACAATTACTCATTTCTTCAGTTTTCAAAGTTTCATGTTTTCCTTCAGTAATTCCACACCAAAACAAGATACTTTCAGTGACTGCCACTGAACACTCTGTGTTGTAAAGAAGCAAGAGAATCTCTCATTCACGATATTTACATCATCTACCTGGACTTGTGCAAAGCATTTGACACTGTCCCACACAACATCCTTGTCTCGAAGTTGGAGGGACATGGATTTGATGGATGGACCACTCGGTAGATAAGGAATTGGGTGGGTGGTCACACTCAGAGAGCTGCGGTCAACAGCCTGATGTCCAAGTGGAGAACAGTGACGAGTGGCGTTCCTCAGGGGTCGGTGTTGGGACTGGTGAGGTTTAATATCTTTGTTGGTGACATGGACAGTGGGACCGAGGGCACCCTCAGCAAGTTTGCCAGTGACACCAAACTGTGTGTTCGACACGCTGGAGGGAAGGGATGGCATGCAGAGGGACCTGAACAGGCTGGAGAGGTGGGCCCATGCAAACCTCATGAAGTTCAACAAGGTCAAGTGCAAGGTCCTGCGCATGGGTTGGTGCAAGCCCAAGCACAAATATAGGCGGCACGATGGGTGGATTGGGAGCAGCCCTGTGGAGAAGGACTTGGGGGTATTAGTGGATGGGAAGCTGATTATGAGGCCAGGAATGTGCGCTTGAAGCCCAGAAAGCCAACCGTATCCTGGGCTGCATCAAAAGAAGTGTGGTCAGCTGGTTGAGGGATGGGATTTTCCCTCTCCAGTGCCATGGGACCCCCCACCTGCAGTACTGTGTTCAGCTCTGGGGCCCCCAACATAAGAAGGACATGGACCTGCTTGAGTGGGTCCAGAGGAGGGTCGTGAAGATGATCAGGGGGCTGGAGCACCTAACTTATGAGGACAAGCTGAGAGAATTGTGGTTGTTCAGCTTGAAGAAGAGAAGGCTTTGGGGAGACTTTATAGCAGCCTTCCAGTACTTAAAGGGGGCTACAGGAAAGATGGGGAGAGACTCTATCAGAGAGTGCAGTGACAGGACGAGGGGGAATGGATTGAAACTGAAAGAGAGTAGATGCACATTACCTGTAAGGAAGAAACCACTGTGAGGGTGGTGAGACACTGGAACTGTATGCCCAGAGAAGCTGTGGCTGCCCCCTCCCTGGAAGGGTTCAAGGCCAGGTTGGATGGGGCTGGGAGCCCCCTGGTCTGGTGGAAGGTGTCCTTGCCCATGGCGGGGGGTTTGGAACCACCCTGGAAATCTCTAAGGTCCCTTCCAAACCAAACCGTTCTATGTTTCTATGATGTCCTAATTATAGCTCACTGTCCTCCATTTGCAAGGCTGGCTCTCATCTAGAGTTGTGGGGTTTTTTTTCTCCTGTAAGAGAAGATAGATGAATTCTCCAGTCCTCTTAGCAGATACCCACCCCCCACCTTACTTATACAAAAACTTTTATAATCTAAAAAACCCTTACACTACAAACAAAGAAAACCCCTGTAAGTTCCTAACCCCTTGACAAATACCCTTTAAAAGTTCTTCTAAAATTTGCAATCAGTGTCCCATGGTAATGGAGCAGGGGCACACTTCTTAAAGCAAGTACAGTTGGTCTTACAATGTAAAAGCAATTCTCTCCAGCTGATGCTCAACTACAGCACTGGAAATTAATTTGCTGTTTACACACAGTAAGTACAAAACAGACAACATTCTGCTACTATGAGGATGTCTCATTCCAGCAGGGTTTGATTTACTGAGCTTGAACAGGGACACTCAGCCAGGTCTTTGCAAAGGTACCCACTGAAATGAGTAAACCAGCTCCACCTCTCTACTGCAAGCCAGTGGCAGCCTCCACTTGGGAGAAGTGCAAGAGCATTCATTACACAGCTACTCACCAAAGCCACGAATTAGTTTCTCCTGTGGAAACATGAGAAATGTCACATTTCTGTAACCCTGACAGACTCCAGATAAAATTATACTTTAGATCTAGATCAAGTATATCGCTTGGATGACCCTTATCAATGTCCCTTCAGCTTTTTCTGCATTACCGTTGCCAGCAAGAACATACGTGTGGGTGTACAGTATGGAATGAACATTCTTCACTTCACTTACAAACTGCCTCAGCTGAATTTGAACTGTGAGTTCCTAGACACCCATTTTGTTTCAACAGAATGAAAGAGAATATTTAATGCACAGAACCCACAAATAGCCATTTTCAGTTTGCATTCCTTTGACTCCAAAACAGGTAAACATCTTCTCATAACAAATAAGCATCCTGTTCTAAGCAAAACATTACCACAAGTTGGTTTTTTTTTTGCCAGCATGTAGTATATAGTTCTAAGGCCTGCTGCAATTCCTCTGATATTACTACTGACCAAAATCCGTAAAATTAAATAGATTCTGTCCCAGGTGGTTTCTTTCCTCCCCTCCAAAAAAGCACCCAAATTATTTTCAGGGTGTTCTTCTATGTTGTCTAAAAACTTGTCTTTTTTCCTTCTCTTTTTTTTTTTTTTTTTTTTTTTTTAAAGAAGAATGTCAATTCTCATTATGTTTAATATAAAGCAGACGATCCGCCTTCCCTGCACCCCTAACTATGTGAGATATAAATTACACACCTCTCAAACTGACGACTGACAAACTTCTTCCTGGAAAACCTGCCGGAGTGTCAACAGGTGCCTGTATGACACTGAAGCTCAGGTTTCCCATCCATCATCCTCAGTGAGAGAATATACACAACATTGGTATTTCTAAAACAAACCTTCCCAACTAGGAATAAAATTAAGTAGTACACTACCTAAAAGAACAGAGAAAATGTGCAGATGCCTTAATTCGAAGCCGGACTGCGTAACTAGAATCAGGATATTTCAAGTTATCCAGAGTGGAGCAGAACTGATTCTCACCCACACGTTTATCTGTCACTTGCAAAAAGAAGTTGAACAATTTTCCCTTGGAAGAATATCTATATCCCTCCAAATTGCAAAATTCCTATTTAAAAGACATCATTTATAATATTAATTTTTAAGGAAGCAGATAAGAATTTCCAATTTGTCCTAAAATGCCACTGAATTAGAACAAAGAAGAACAAATCTTACATGCTATATATTCAAGTACTACAATTTGTATATGATGCACCCTTGCCTACTGGAGTTCTTCTACCACTTCAAGATGACTGCATAGGAGTAAGCAAGAACAATCCTCACCCTCAAAACCTTGGGAGCCAGAACTACAGACAAGATGACAGAGGAATGTGCTGAACTGCTGCTTTTTTGTTTGTTTGTTTTAAACTCTCAGGATATTAAACCAACTTGTTAACATTTAGAGGAACACTAGGCATAGGACCCGAAGGACCTTTCATGTCATCAGCTTTTACTCCTTAGTATGTCCTCATGCAATCATGTCATAGTCCCATTAAGTGATAAATACATCCAATTTCACCTTCTTTGAGCATCCAAACACAAGGCCATATAGTGACAAGACAAAGGGCAATGGTTTTAAACTGAAAGAGGGTGGATTTAGATTAGATATAAGGAATAAATTCTTTACTATGAGGGTGGAGAGACACTGGAACTGTATGCCCAGAGAAGCTGTGGGTGCCCCCTCCCTGGAAGGGTTCAAGGCCAGGTTGGACGGGGCTGGGAGCCCCCTGGGCTGGGGGAAGGTGTCCCTGCCCATGGCAGGGGGGTTGGAACTAGGTGATCTTTAAGGTCCCTTCTAACCCAAACCATTCTATGATTAGGGGTGCCACATCATTCCCAAAACTCCTGATTTATGTCCTAATTTTTTTTTTTAATCCTACTCTCAATACTCTGTAAAGAAACTTCTTTCCTTCTACCCCATTGTATCCCTACTACCCCGCCACTGTATCCCTATATAAACTCCCAGAAAAAGTAATGATCTGCAGCCAGGGCAAGTTTCTTAACTATAAACCATTTTACAGATTGTCATGACAAACAGGGGAGGTTGCTGACAGCTGGAAGCAAGCAAATGGAACTCCTGTCTTCAAGGGCAAGGAGGGGGTCTGGAAACTATGGGCAGGTTAGCCTTACCTCCATTCCTGACAACAGGGGTGCAAATAACCCTGTAAACCATTTCTAAACATATGAGGTCAAGACAGTTATCAGAAGCAGTCAGCATGGATTTATGAAGGGGAAATCATGCCTGACCATCCTGATAAGACTTCTGTGATGGAAGTACTAGCTTCATGGATGAGGGATATTGGTTGTTTGCTTCATCGAGGCTTTCAGCACTGTCTCCCATGACAACATCCTAACAGACAAACTGATGAAGTATGGACCAAATAAATGGATGGTGAAATGACCTAGAAACTGTCTGGACTGTCAGGCTCAAAGGATTGTGATCAGCAACTTAAAGTCCAGGTGAAGGCCAACCACTACAAATAAAAGATAAGTTAGAACACCAATTTCAAGAAGAAAAAGAAGAAATTCTAAGTTATCTAACTTTTAGTGTGTTCTTTAATATGTTTCATCATCTCAACAATACTACATAGGTCAATGTTAACCTTTTTCATACCAAACCATGCTGTTGCTATTGACTTGTGTGGACATTAGCTATAAAATATGGATGGGAGTGCAGAGAAGAAACTTCTCATATCTTCTGACCCATAAGGGGCATGCAGACAGCTATTTTAACTTAATAGCACTAGCATTTCAGTTCCGTGCTCCTTCATTCATAAGAGTACCTAATAATCTAAGTGCAAATTAAAAAATTACAACCAAAGCCATTATAAATACATGAAAATTAAGTTCAATGTTTGATAAAAATCAGAATTCTTAATAAAATCTGCAGAGATTCCTAGGAAAAAAACAATTCCCAATTTTCAAAGGGATGAAAGTATTAATTTAGCGAAAAAGACAGTTCAGGTTTCCTACTGTAATCCCTTAAGCATCCTATCACACATTCTGACATAAGAGGAACTGTTTACAGTCTTTGTGCAGCTTATATTTAGTTCTTATTTAAAACTGACATGACAAATCAAAAAGCCACTCTTTGTACTTTTTTACTTTTGACTATAAAGTTGGTTACTTCCCCACTCTCTTTTAAGCAAGGACATTAACAGTTCTCTGCTCATGTTATTGAGTTTGTTCTCAGCTGCATGAATAATCGCTGCATAATTTATTACCCCCTGTAATACATGTGAACATTTATTTTAAGAATTCTGCATATCCTCAATTCTGTCAGTTCTTGCTACTGCAACTTCATCTGTCAATTCCTCAACTGATTTTTAATTCTCCATCTTTTGACATCATAAGAACGTATTCATGCCACTGTGGGTTTCTTTAATTTTAGTCTGAAAAAGTATGTTGCATTTCAAGTTGCTATATTTAAGTTCATCACATAGGCAAGTGTTGATTTAGGATAAGAAAGATATAATTACACAGCACAGCATTAAACACCCCACCTCATATCCAGTGGGTAAGAAAAAAAAGCAGCAGCAGGTTGTTTTGAGGCAGTGTGCTTCTGTGGAAAGTGCCAGGAGATTAATTTGGTTTAATTAAATGGGTAAATAGCAGGCTGTATGTGAGAAGCAAGGCCATACACACTAATGAAAGACTGAATGAGGACATGTTTTTCATTCGGAAAGTACAACCTCTTTAGGTTGAACTAAAATTGTGCAACAACTTTTTTTTTTTTTTTTGGTCCTAAATGAGCACTTGGAACTTAAATCAGCTCAAAAACCATTTAGTATTTCAAGATAACAATGACTGTGTGTGGATAGTGCCTACCTAAATTGCACACTATACATGAAAAAGGTGCACACAAAACCATCAGACAGACTTCAAATATACTGCATATCTGGAAATAATCTACACAAAGGATGCTCATTTCCTATTAATTTTTCAGTACCTTATGCTATTTTACTTGACTCACCAGATGTTCTCTGAAAGAGAAAGTCATCAAGAACAAACATCTGTACTTAAGATTCCATCCTGAGAGAATGTTTTGTTCCATTTTTAACCGAAAACCCAGTACATGCTCATTTATTATATTTGTCTTCATTCTCCTCTACCTATCTGGTATAGTTCCTGGATATAGCTTTTTGCTTCCTTACTGTTGATTCTGGTAATGAATACTTATTTGCACTACAGGATCAAGAACAAAGGACTGAGTCTAAGGAAAAATTTACCTACGTCACACAGATGATATACCTGTTTAAGAGAGCAACAAAATCCAGGAGGGATTGTTTTTAATCCCAACAGCGCCAAGAGACAAAGTTTAACTGCATTTACCAAAGGGAACTAGTCTTTCATTTCTCCAGGCATACTGTGAATACACTCGTGTTCCAAGATAACTTCACATATAGACAGGAGTACTGTGCTCTCCATCCAGCTTTGAAATTATAATATTTTAGCAAGTTACCCTCCAAGTCCCTGCTGGTTCACATTCCAAAAATTCTCTGTGCTCGTATCGGCCTCAATTACAAGGTCTTAAAAAAACAAGTTACCCATAGACTTCAAAGCAATAACATATTATACAGATTAATGTAGGATAGCTCTCCTGAGTAATAATTTAACTAATAATCTAATCAATTAATGCATTCAACAGTGCACAAACACTCCTTCTTTACAAGAAGGTTTTGCTATGAAATGAAAGTGAAAAGGAAGCATCCTGGATGACCTTGGTATAGCACTGACTGTACTAGTTTACAAGTAATACAACCTCAAAGAAGACACTACAATAAACACCATTTTAAGTAGCTTCCTCCCTACGGCAAAGTCTTCAAACACTACAAAATCCCCCTCCCCCCTCTCCCCATATCGTGATGCAAATTTAGGGTACTAAGACCAGGTGACAGAAGTGAGAGCATTTCTAGTGACATCTATTGTCCATTGCTAAAAGTGGCACCCAGGAAAAAAAAAAGTTATTCAGAACTTGAAATCATAATACCATTATTTACTGCAAATATGAGTTCTGATGATTAAAACTTCCCATCTGAATGCAGAACCTCATGTTTATTCAAATGCATTCTATCTTTTATCCTGGTTATTTGTCCAATTTGTCAATTTTCTTTTGGATTTTAATCCCATCATCCAATGTGCTTATAACTTTTTTTGTACTGGTGTAACTGGCAGATTAAATAGGCACATAAAGTCAGTCACCATGGTCATTAGTGGAAATACTGGAATACCACAGGGCAAGTGAGACCTCTGTGGGACTCCATTTGACACATCCTTATCTTCTGAAAATAAATTTTAAGCTTTTTTTTAAAACAGGTTTCCTTAGCTCTTTTATCAGTGAATATTGTCAAACCCCTGATACAGGCAAGCCAGGGTGTACAGTTTTTCTACCCTCTATAAAGGTCTCTTGGCATACCATGGAAAAAGGTTACCATCTCAAAATCCTGGGCAAATTTCTGCCCTCTATCAGTACTTCAATGACTCTGCTAAAAAGTACAATTAGGGGGCACACACAGACATATCCAAATTGAAAAGAATAATCTCATTGTGACTCAGGTTCACAGTACCAGCCAAACTTCTCCAAGACCCAAATGGAAACTCAAAAGAATTATCATCATCCATCCTTGTTTTAGAAGCTGAAGGGGGGGGGGGGAACACAAACAAACAAACAAAAAAACCCACAACAACCCTTATCTTCCTGTCAGCCTGACCTAAACACCTGGCATTTATTTTTCCAGTATTTTCCACAAGCACTTTCCTTCCTGACAACTGCTCCCAACAGTCAAATCATTTTGAAGATGTCTTCCTTAAAAGAAAACTTCTTCCACATTTAGAGTTCTCCTCACTGCCTCAAGCAAAGGTGATTTTTTTTCCAGAACAGCTACTCTAAAGTTCTTGTGGAAAGACAACGTAGCAGCTATCAAGCTTTTAATTGAAATTGCCATTTGATTCAAAGGGGAAAGAGCAACTACCCCAGCAGAAGATTCATATTGACTGAGTAACATTATACTTTAGACACTCGTTTGTAAAAAAATATTTTGTGGACAGCTATGAAGCACATCTCAGTAAGAATAAAATGAAATAATGGATACATAGGCACAATCATCAATGCAGAGCAAGGACAAAAGGCAGCAACCCTGATAATTAGTATCCAATTCCTTGCTCAACCTGGAGTAAAAGCGCACTACAATTATGACTCTAGAATTCACATTACAAATGGTGAATAGATGGACAAAATGCTAGGACGCAGAAGACATCCTCATTCTGAGCTCTACATCACAACTTGAGCCCACAGCACAGGTGAATTTGTAAAGCTTAATACTTGGTTAAAGACCAAACAATAAAGAAAAATGCTATTTTTAAAAATCAGGTCAGTGGGGTTGGGTTTTTTTGGTGGTTTTTGTTGTTGTTGTTTTGGTTGGGTTTTTCTTCATTTTTAAAGGCCACTGACAGGAGACACGGGGTCCAACAGAGCAGCGGGGTATTTCCAGCTCTGGCACAAGTCACCTGTGACCCCAGCGAAGTGAACGTGTCTGTCACCTTTCCCACTACCACCTGGGGAGATTCCTTCCACCCATAAACAATCCATCCACATTTCCTTGCAAACTGTCCCTCTGATTCACCACTAAAACTATTTGTGGCTGCTCCTAATCTGTTATTCTGACAGCTGTATCACACGCTGTGCTGAGTCGTTTCAAGCATTAACTATATCACACGCTTATTTAACAACTGCATATAAATATATCTCTGTTACCTCCTCCCCTTGTCAAAATACCCTACTTAAATGTAAAAAAATCTGTACCTCAACAGGTTTTGTTTTGACCTCAGATCCCCACATGACTAAGTACCATGACAGTGCCAATAAGAACCGATATTCTGATTATATAAACGCATGACTATATTTCAAGCAAGCCCTTAAAAGCTGCTTGCTGTCACATCAAGACGTAAGTGAAAGAAGAGAGCTTACCTGCTGGCAAGAAAAGTCTCGAAATATCTGTAATGATAAAGAAATACATTTAGAAATAGAAGGAAAAATAGCTTCAAAATTGCATTGGCCTAATCATTTTTCTTCAAGGCCGTACTTGTTTAATAAAGCACATTATCTGAAGCAATTTGCTAGCTGCTAGGCATGCCACGTGCAAATGAAAAACATTTCCTTGTCTCACCCTGTTCATTAACAAGATTACATTTTGCCCACCTAACTGAAGGACAAAGATTATACTGCTAGACAATGAGTGCAATTACTACAGCAGAATACAGGTCACTAAGCACAAATTAAGTCTTACATACAGATTTCACCACTATCACCTGCATAATTTCAGAGCTGAAGTGTCAGGGTTAGTCTTTGTATATGAAGAGGGCATTATTGTATGTCTTCTTTATTCCCAAACCTTTAGAGAAAAGGTAGACAAACTTACACGTGGATAAGTATGGAACACAAGAAATAAAAGAAAGGCGACTCATTTTGTCACTGAGGCCCATGAGACATGGTTGCTGAACATTTTTATAGTCAATGCTAAGGCTCTCTTGAGCTGCAGTCAACTTTACAAGAACCACTGTCTCGGAGTCTAAATAGATCATATTAAAAATTATACCCAAAAAAAGATGGATCTAAATACGTATACATTAAATTTTCCTGAGTAGGTACTTATATAAGCTACAATTCATTATATTCCTTCTGCCTGCATTTTATACATCTACTTGTCATTTCAGTACACGACTGTAACTGGGACTTGAGGTGCCAATCAGAGTTCAGAACAGAAACTAGAACCCACAAAGAAAAAAGAAATCAAGAATTACTCAAAAGTCTGCAAGAACAAGGACCGGGGACACACATCAAGGGGTTAACAAAAGCTGAAATAAATACAAGTATGGTGGGACGAGAAAGAGGAACTCGTAAAACAAATGAGTAAAACTGAACTGAACCTAAAAAAAAGGTCTGCACAGTTATTTGGTTAAAAGGAGGCAGCAACGTTGAGCAATAAAATTGTTGTATTTGGTGTAAAATCCATGTTGATACTGAACTTTAACCATTGGTGCAGCAACTGGAACAGATTCAGAGATTATCAGGGCAAATGGTCACTGCTTTAAGCCTGGTTACTTCTAATAGGTAGCAATAAATGTATGCTCTCAGCAACAGTTTCTTAACATCATGCTTGCTTTCATTTACAATACATGTTTGCAGCTGCAAAACATGATAAAACTTGAATACCAAAGAGAATCACACCTGAAATTTAAAGGCAGCCTACTAAAAGTTTCAAAAATTAACTACAGTACTCTGAGGAGATGATGAAATGGCAAGACACAAAGTTGAAACCAACTTAAAACATGAAATCAAAACAGCAATAGGACACCAAAAAAAAAAAAAAAAAAAAAAACCCACAACCAAACAAAACAAAACAAAAACAAAACAAACAAAAAAAACCACTAACACAAGAGAAAATGCTGCATGATTTGTTCTGGTAGAAAATATAAAGTTTAAAAAGATAATAAAGTACATTTAAAACATGCTCATCATGCTGTCTGCTTATGAGAAAAAACATCTTAGGTAATAAGAAATGCCTTAAAATAGGACAAACCCAGACAGGAGGAAGATGCATGAACTGCAGGAAGGAAAAACCTTAAGTTGCCTTCTGCAGCAGCTCCTGCACAGAATCCAGATCAGCGCGTATGGAATGGAGCTTTCTTCCAGTAGAAAAATATGTTGCAGTGACAATTTATTTGGAAAGTTAAATGAAGAGAAATGTTGCATCTTTTTGTCTGTTTACATGGTTAATCATTTCCGTGCACTTTTTTATAGTTGCAAAAAAGTTCCTGCTTGTCACTAGGACATAGAACATGAACAACTGTAGCCACCCAAACCAACTAAAATTGCAGAATAGAAAATACTGTATTTAATTTTAAGTTTTCTACAGTGATAGAAACTAATCTCTAAATTTAATTTATAATTAAAATTTAAGAAGAATGTTGAAAAATTTAAGTTACTACAAAAAATTTACAAAAAATTATAAGCTGCATTAAAATTTTCTTCTATTTCTTGAATTATTGGAAATGTTTTATCACAACATTTATTACTCTTGAAGCAGGCTGTTTGGTTAAGTGTGCCTACACAACAGATTTCAAGACAGTACCGGTAAACGTAACCACCAGAAAAATACATTATCATATACACACAGATAGGCAGCAAACATTAATTTACATTCCAGGAACTTAGCCATGCAATTTCAAACACCTCCAGGGAAAGCTCTGAAGCTAAGATATGCACATATTTTTAACTTAAGAAAGACCTGATCATATTCTAGTGCTTATCCCCAACCCCTGAGCCACCGCTTCCGCTGGGCTCTCTCCTCGCACAGGCACCAGCATTCCCGTAGATCCTGTTGCTGCACTGGGACCTACCCAAACGGGGCAACTACAAGATGAAGATTGTTGCTATATTTAAGTCAAACACTGTAATGATTTCTTACTTCCATGTTCCACTGAAAATTAGTTCCATGAGTGTATTAACTGAAGAGATGCTATACCTCTGGGACGAGTATACTGAACAGTTTCCTGGAAGTACATGTTCTTCTAATACAATTTAGTGTAAGAGACTGTTTTCTATGATTAATTGACACACACTTAATTTTTAAAAAGTAGTATAAAAGAAATTGAAGCCTGAAGGTCATATCAGTCTACTCAAAATTGCATAAATGTACTTAGCAAGTTACTTTTTTTTGTATTTTTCAAAGATTTCCATTAAGCACAATGTTCTCTATAGGCTAATACATCTTAGTTTTGGCAAACACCAGCCACCACAGAAGTATCAACTCATAATAGCATGTGAAGCAAACACTGTCACAATTCCAAAGATAAAAGAAACAATTCCATTTCTTTGTGTGTGTGTTTGTGCACTCAGACACCACAACAGGCAGTGAAAGGTTCATTACCTTCATGGATTTGTTAGCTGAAGAGTCACATCAGCAGCTCTGATGGTATACCTTGCCCTTGGGTTTACCCTGCCCCCCCAGCTTGCTCTCATCTTCTCTGGCTTGAAACTTCTTAGCTTTATTCTCCAAATATGGTTTTTCATTTAATATCTAACACTGGAAAAAGACTAATGGATTCTGGCAACATTTTAAAAACTTCATTCACTGAGAAGTAAACTGAAACTATTCATTTGGGTAGCTATGCATTTCAGATCACGTTTACACACTTGCTTTGTTTGCCATGCAAAACTTTTCCCTCTTTGAAGCACATTATAGCATTCAGATAATTATATAGGAGAGTGACATTCAGTGCTGACATTTTAAGACAAAGAACAAAAGTTAGGTTCCTACTCTGTTTTGTGACTATAAGGTGAGACAAGAGCATTTGGGGGAGCTGTCCTGTTGGTAAAGATTCCCTCACACGCTGGAGGTCTGGTCTGACTTTTCTCATTTCCTGAATGCATGCGAATGCTGCCACACAAACCACATTTACAGCTCTACAACACGAACCAACCTTACATCTCCTGTCTGCTCCAAAGTAGTTCTTCAAAGTGGAATTAACAATTAATCATACTTCTTCATGCGCTTCTACTCCTATTGATACTTCCAAGGGATCAGTCATGTTCTGTATTTATATTCTTACATGTCTTACTGTGCTACTAGGTAGGGAGCAAACTGTCAGTTTGAACAGACAGAAAGAAAAATGATTTTAGGACCGTGTTCTTTACAAACTTCTACATACCCGGTAAAGGTTAATCAGTTCTCAAGGAAAACTGGTTTTGTCTCAAATAGATATTGGGAGGATGGAACAGATGGCCTCAAGAGGCCCTTTCCAACCAAAGTTTCTGTAATACCATACACAGATGACAACAGCAGAACAGGAAAGAAGATATAACAGCAAAGGTGCTACAAAATAATAAAGTTCCTCAGCCAACAAAAACTTGCCAAGGAAACAAATTATCTATATGAATTCACTGAGGAACAAAAAAGATACTGCATTTTAAAGAAAGAATACTAGTTTTATTTCTATACCCATTGAGATGGTTTGGGGCAGTATAGTCCTCAAATAGGCTTTGTGGATCCCATCACAAATTGCTTTTTCTATGATTTATGGATGCCTCGAGTACCGGACATCTCTAACACTATATTTGTTTTTGTGAAACTATGCATTTTGCATTGCAGAGTTTCCTCAAATGTCTTCTTGGAAATGGAGCCGCAACTTTAAATCTTCTTTCCAAGAGTAACATCTAATCATCGAAAACAGAAATATTTTGTGAGCTTCATGTTCCTACCTCAAGGTAAAATGAGAATATGGCTCCATGGACAACTACAGAAGCTCAGACTCTCACCCCATCTGCAGCACTGATCTCTTTCCAGAGCGGTGGTAAGCAGCAGACCACAAGAAATTTAATCTTGTTCTCCTGTAGCAGTAACTGACTGACTCTAACCTAACAGTATTCCCTTGAAAGGAATTCAGATATTCAGTTCATGAACTGATCTCTCATTCTAGCAAAGAGTAAAGGCTCGCAGCATACAAGCAACCACAGACCACAGTCTCCAGGAAGCCGAGTAGCACATGTCATTCAAGAACAATCCTTCCAACTGAAGTAGGAATATCACAGACTCAACATAAGACACAATTTTCCAATGTATTTCCCAGTACCAAAATAATTTAGGAATACATGCGCATATTCAGCATTTAGCCTTTGCGTGACTGATGCTGAAGAATGTTGTCTTAGCCTGGAAGTCGCCCTTCCTATTATTCTCTGGCAGGCTAAAAAGGCAGCTGGATGTTCCACTAATGTTTAATGAAGTTGAGATCTCATCGCCTATGTCAAAATATTTTTCTGTTCTGAAAGAGCAAATAAGTAAGCAGAAAACACAAGACACCTTTCAAAAAGACAGCTTTGTAAAATTATGTTTGTTGAGAAAGTCAAGGATTTATCCATGATCATCTGATCTATCGAGCAAAGACCTTAGAGATATGATGAATTCATTCTGACAGCACACCCGCTAAGGAAAAGCTGTTAAAACATTTTGCAATATGATTAAAACATTGCATAAACCACCAATTAGATTGTTCCATGGATCTATTTTTTTCCTTCATCATTAAAAGAGCATCCCTTGTTTCTAACCTAAATCTAACCTACTTCTAATTTAACAATCTGCAGAACTGAATGTTAATAGCCCTTTATTATATCATTTCCCATTAAGGCAATTTTAGGGCAATTTTAAAGAACAACTCAATAAAATCTTTTCTTATACTAGCTATGTAGAATGAGAGGCAGAAATGGCTCACTACAAAGGCCCATTTTTCTAACCATTTGATGATCCTTACAAGTCTTTAAATGCTCAAACTACTTTTGCTTTTAGTAGCTTCCCTGATTTGCAAACCCCAATACCTGACACGGTATTCATACACCAATCGTAACAGCATTAAAAATATCATTTGCTTGCTTAGATGGAGTTTTTTCCCCTGTTGACATATTTATTGCATTTGCCTTAGGCACAGCAGCAGCTGAATATCGAATATTAACTGCAAATTTTTATCTGTTACCACGGGAAGAGATAGAGTGGGACAATTATAGAACAGGTACCTCCATTCACAAAACTTCCCAGCATTTTTCTCGTGCTTTGGCCAGATCAGAAGAAATTCACTGTATAAAACCACATATCTTTTGTTTACAAGCCTACTTCATAGGAGATCCATATTGCACTGTACTCCGTTATTATCTCTGTTTAAATCTTTGCTTCAAATTCCTTCCAGTACTTAAAGGAGGCCTACAAGAAAGGTGGAGAGGGATCAGAAAGCGTAGTGATAGGACAAGGGGTAGCAGTTTTAAACTGAAAGAGAGCAGATTTAGATTAGATATGAGGAAGAAATTCTTCACTGTGAAGGTGGCGAGACACTGGCCCAGGGTGCCCAGAGCAGCTGTGGCTGCCCCCTCCCTGGAAGGGTTCAGGGCCAGGTTGGACGGGGCTGGGAGCCCCCTGGGCTGGGGGAAGGGGGCCCTGCCCAGGGCAGGGGGGGTGGAACTAGATGATCTTTAAGGTCCCTTCCAACCCAAACCAGTCTGCGATTCTGTAACTGCAAATATCAGCAGCAATTATTTAATGCTTTCATTTGTATTTGTTGAAAAAGTTAACTAGCAAGTAGTCAAGAGCCACTATGAAACCCTCCTTGGGACAGATGCACAGCCTATGCTGTACTTTTGAGAACTTCTGTTTAACCAGTTATTAGTTCTAAAGGAAGCTGCTGCTTCTGAAACACAAAAGCAACACAAAATTAACGCAACTTAAAATTAGAGGACCAAATGAAGTACTGCAGAGAACACTAAGAATTTTTCAGACTGTATGTTTGGTTGACAAAACAGGTACTAGGCACATTTACAGTTTGAGTTCCACCATATCTGACATACCTCAAATAGCTTTAAACACACATTAGCATACTGTTATTACAACAGTACAAGTGTCAGCTAACTTGTCCCTCAGGAATGTTCAATTCAGATTTGCTTCCATAACTGATAACAAATGGAGAAATCAGTAGCTAATTGACTGGTGCTTTCTTCTCACTGTCCCCAGTCTTCTGTTTATATATGCCTTCTGCTTCCCACCCACTGTGAACAAAGAAAGCAAGTCACATTTAGTCTCCTTAGTTCATAGGATCTACAAAAAAAAAACCAAACAAACAAACACCTTTCAACAGTTTCCAATCACAGTTTCCCCTCTCCCACTGAGGGAAACTCTTCCTAAATCACTCTGCTTATGGTTCTTCAAGACTAGGTTTTGAAACTGAAAAAAATCCAAATCTTGATTAAGATGCTGAGAGTAATCCACATGCATTTTCCTTCTCAGCTGAACTCTGCTCTGAACTATAAGGGCAGGCACCTGGAAACTTTAAATTCATTTACAGCACATCATTTAGCATGTCCAATGTGGCAGGGGCACCCTCCCCACCCCACAACAACACTAGAAACTTCTCAACCATTGGAAAAGTCAAAACTAGAAGCTGCAGTTTGGGGGTCAAGCTGCCTAGACCTACTGCTGACCAGGGCATAAACGGAGCCCGGTCTCTTCTGAGCAGCGGGGAGGTGGCTGAGGACTCTCCCCTTGGGTTGGGATGCTGCCCAAGGTAACTCCTCAAGGTTGAGAGCCCTCATCTTTTAGGTGAGTGATTGCACACTTTGAGTCATTCCAAGCTTAGGATCTTAAATTGGCTATGTAGTAATTAATTCCATGTGGGATGTTGAACCCATGGTTTATTAATGTCTGTCAGAGTGCTGGGCAATTGTGATTAGAACAGGCTTAATTTCTGGTTTATCACCTGCTAAACGATTTTGGTTAAAATAAATTTCCTTTGAGTTTGTCATCTGCCTAATTTCATTTTGTAAGCCTCTACAACATTTAAATTGGTGTAGTTGGCAGGATGTCAATAGAGGAATTACTACAGAGGCACAGCTGTAGCCCTTCTCCCCCAGGTGAAAAATGGGTAAGTGGTTCAACCCATCAGTGGTCATAGAATAGAAAAATGCTGCAGAAATAGTCAAGATGGCTAAGGTAAAGGAACTATGTGTGCCATCCTAGCTGCCTGTTTGATTCAAGCACAAGAACAAAATAATTATTGATAGATTAGCAAAGGATAATTAAAAAAAAACCCAAACAAACAAAAAAAACACCAAAAAAAAACAAAAAAAAAAAAAACAAAAAAAAACCACCACAATTGGAAATAGATTGTTTAAAGGGAGAACTGAAATGAGAAAGAGAACACATGCATCTATTAGAACAAAAAATTGAGGTCATGCTAGCACAAGCAAAAAAGCCTCCCAGTATTATCCAAATTCGGAGATTGATTGCGGGTGCAGACCCTGATGAAAATAATTCAGAAGTAGAAGAGTTAGAGAAAAAGAACATGCGACCTCTTATTAAAACAGAGAAGCACATGGGCCTGCAGGGCAGGAACCCCTGAATCACTGTCTGTAGCACCCCTGGGCAGGATCCAAGCTCAGTGAATTACAAGCTAAATTTGCATGCATGCCAGGTAACAGAAACCAAATATCTGTGGGCATTTTCTCTGCTGAGGAAGATTGGATGTTTTTGAGCAGGTGATTTGGGGGCCCAGGAGTGTTTCTGAGTGACAGGTCAGCAGGTGACCGGTTGATAACATCTCCCATAGCTTACTGCACCAGTGGGGTGTGAACCCCAAGGAGAGGGGGGGGAACCTATTACTATTAAGATAAAGAGAGTGCCAGAGCTGGCAAAAGGAGCACGAAAGGCTGCTTGTGTTCAGGCAACGTACGAAAGAGATCAGTAAGGGATACTGATGGCTGCACCGGTGGACTCCAGCCACCTTAGACCTTTTATTAGGGGACTACTGGATGCTTTAAAAATACACGTCCAGTCAGAGAGAGGATTCAGGAGGCCATTGAACATAATCAGCAAGACCTTCAGAATCTCCCTGGGCCTGTACTCACCTGGGTGGAGGAGCTACATGATATAGTTACTCAGGGGCACAAGATGGGATGGACTGAGCTGGGCAGTGGCAGATATGGTAATAGGAAGGTCTGGCAAGCTAGTTGGAAATCCCCACCCTGAACAGTCTCCCAGCCAGGAGCCTGAGCCCCTCCCAAGGTAGATCAGATCAGATCCATGATCTAGGAAGAAATGACCTTTGATGTGAAGCTTTAACACTAGGAGTACCCAAGGCGATGCTGCACAGGCAATCCACCAACCATATTCAGAAGCTGGTGGAATTGCTAGAAGGCAAAACTAAGATCCAAGAGGAAATATGGGCAACCTCCCTTTCTCAGGACAGTGTAACTAATCCTTTCACGCCCCTGTAAAATGAACTGATGGAGTTAAACTAGAAGTCACAGTTTGGGGTTGGGCCATCCACTCTGCAGGGTGAATTCCTCCCAATGGTCCACCGACAAGAAACCTTATATACATATCCCACCCCTGTGGGCTCAAGACAAATACACTTTGAATTTTTAATTGATACAGGGGCCCAAATTAGTGTTTTGAATAAGCTACAAGCCAATGAGTTTGCAATTAGACAGTCAAGGAAAACTCTAAACAGGATAGGGGTAACTGGTGTAGCAGAAAAATGTCCCATAGCTCGAACTCAACCTTGGCTACCTGGGGAAAAAGAGAATGATGGCTGTGGAAGTGGCTTTGAGCCCTTGTAAGGGAAACATATTGGGATTAATGTGCTGGCAGGCAAGTAGTGGTACCTACCCAACGGCAGGGTGTGGAGTTTGGGGAGCCAAGGGATAGAAGCTGGTCATGTTAGAACCCTGCAGCTTGCTCCCACACTACCGCAATCTGAACTGACTTGCATCTCTCTATCCAGCCATCAGTAGCAAACTTTTAGAGCAGGCATACTGAACAGTATGAAAAAGTTCTGGTGGAAGATACATTCAAGGAGGTTAAGAGCAGCAAGAGTAATTACCCAATCATTACTTAGGGCAGGTGAGATCAATCTCATTACGCATTGAGTTACAGAACATGCACTATCTGAGCAACTCAGATAAAGAATTTATTCTCGACAAGTACACAAGTACTATATACACCTTTTGCCTATGGATAGAGAAGAGACTAGAGTAGGGTCCCTAAGAATTGGTTTTATTCAGCATCACAAAACAGGTAAGTGAAATCTTCCAAGTCTGCAAGCGATATTAAGTTCTTAGGAGTATGCAAACGCCATGGCAATGGGAAAAAAAAATCCAGATAGATCTCACAAAATGAAGAAAGTTGCCAAAAGACAGCGGATACACTTCAACATGCAGATGTGACATAATGCATTTAGGGGAACAAACACTCTGAGCAATACCTCCTTAACCACTTAACACTTGCACTTTCTCCAGTTCCAACTGTGGGAGGAAGGCTGAGTCACTGCTTTCTCCAAAATCATCAGCTCAAAGTGTAGTAGCTGACCAAAAAAAAGCAACAAACATTCTGCATCGTTAGGAAGGGTAGTGAAAACATGGTACTTAAACATATTAGTGTACCAAACAATAAAGCATTCCCATCTTGTGTTCAGTTCCGGTCTCTGCGCCAGAAGGAATACAAAGTGGAGTTGGAGAATGTCTACAGCAGGGCAACTGAAGTGATCAAGGAATGAAGCAGATGCCATATAAGGCCAGACTACAAAATCTGGGACCCCTCAATTGGGAGGACCATAAGGCTCACAGTGAATATCACTGCAGCTTAAAAACAGAGGGTGGGAAGGAGAGGGGCAGGGGGGTGGGAAAAAAATTGTAACAGGGAAGTACTGGCTGGCATCGCTGATGCAATGGGGATGCTGAGAAATACAGGGCCAGGCATGCAAACTCTATGTACACAACCCCTGCTGCTGCCACCAAGGCACACTGCTGGGCTGGAGGCTCACTGGTCTGAGCCAGCAGCATCTCTTGTATCAGCAATAGTGTGGCCAGCAGGACTAGGGAAGTGATCGTCCCCCTGTACTCAGCACTGGTGAATACTGTGTTCAGTTTTAGGCTCCTCACTACCAGAAAGACATTGAAGTGCTGGAGTGTGCCCAAAGAAGAGCAACAAAGCTGGTGAACAAGTCCTGTGAGGAGCAGCTGAGGGAACTGGGGTTGTTTAGCCTGGAGAAAAGGAGACTCAGGGGAGACCTTATCACTCTCTACGACCACCTGAAAGGAGACTGTAATAATGTGGGGGTCAGCCTTTTCCCAAACAACAAGCAATAGGACAAGAGGAAATGGCCTCAAGTTGCACCAGGGGAGGTTTAGATTCATTATTAGAAAAAATTTTTCACTGAAAGGGTTAACACCACTGGAACAGGCTGCCCAGGGAAGGGGTTGAGTCACCATCCCTGGGGGTCAATGTGGCACTTGGGGACATGGTTTAGTGGTGGACCTGGCAGTGTTAGGTTTATGGTAGGATTTATCATCTTAAAGGTCTTTTCAAACCTAAATGATTCTATGATTCTTGTGTTCTTAAACTCCCCATCATGGCACTGTGAAGATGTAGGACAGTCCTGAGCTTTAGACATAGCCTTCAAGAATAACTACTCAGTCAGAAGTGCAGTTTTAAGAATATGTCAGCTACATTATAGGAAAGTTCTTACCCTTTAATGGCTTACAGTAAAAGGAGACGTATTTAATTCTGAACAAGCCCAGGAAACTTCAAAACCACTTAAGATGCTTAAGGAGGGACATCTGTGTGCTAGCAATGGTTCATATCTATCGGGAATATCTCCAGCACTGTGACCTGTGATCAGGTAATCCTGATGGAAATACAGTGACATTTTTTTGCCCTCTGGCAAGCTTAGGGAAAGCTCTAGACATGTACTCTGTAGTGTCTAGCTACCCCCATTTGTACTACAGAGTGCTTGTGCTTAGAAGCAATAAATTTAGTGGATTTTTTTTTCCTTCACAAAAAACATTGTCTTGACATTGCTTGCTCTTGAATTTCATTTTCCATGATGGACTCGTCACATGCAGTGTGTCACCACAAGTCACCTACATTTTCAAAAGGTGACAGGATTTTATAGTTCCTGTACTCAAGTACAAATTAGCACCGTATGCCACTAAAGCTGTTTTGTTCTCTAGGTATGACAGGAACTCAGCAGAGTGCGTAGATGCTTCAGAATGTAAAATAAATGTTTTTCCAGGTACAGAAATGAACGCCAAGGACACAACCAAGAATGGAGGAGAATTGGGAGAAAATACTGCAGGCAAAATACTGAAAAAATAACTCAAATGGAGCTACACATTCCAGACCACAATGTAAGACAGAACTGCTTCACTGCTTCCTTGAGTGTTTGGGGGGGGGGGGGGGGGGGGGGGGGGAGGGGAAGGGTGTGAGGGTTTGGTTTTCTTTTTAAAAGGATAACTAGTTAAAAACATTTAGAGGAACAGACTAACAATGTAACAGGAAAAAAAAAAAATCACCCAAAGTTTCTTTTTTGAAAACTAAAACAGTATTTTGCAAGCTTTTGGGGTTGTTGGGTAAAAAGACAAATTCTTAGAAAGTTTGAAGAGTCATTTCCCTTCATGTTCCACCACTGTAAAATTATGCTGTTTCCATGGTTATTGCCCACACATGGATTCCATTGTTACAGCAGTTTTTCAGAAACTAGAATTAAAGTTTTAAGTTTTCTCATTTGAAGTTACACAACATTCAAGACAACTCAAAGAAGGCTGAAGATAATCAATGCAGCCAGCAGGGAGGGAAGGAGAGAAGAAGGAAAAAATTTAAAGGACAGCTTTCCAGTAAAGAACACAAAGTAGTCTGCCAAAAGTTTAACAGATTATTATCACCTTTGCACATACATTGTACTTACCTTAAAAAAAAAAAAAAAGAGCCTTTGCTAGTTAACACTTGCATGCATGAAAAGACTAGCTTAGTGTCTAAAAAATAAAACGTTTTATTGATCTCAATGGGATTACTGCAAGGCATTCAAAGGGAGCTTGACAGCAGCTGCAGAAGTTCTGTTCTATATAGAAATCTGCCCCAATAAACAAGATTAAATCTATTTGTAACAAGAATACTAGTGTTTCCTCAGTCTAATAGAGATACTATGGATGGAGAAAAAATTTGCTGCCATTCGAGCTTGTTCCCAAAGTGAAGCAAAACTTCCCTTTACAACACATGGGCATTTCCACAAGCATATGGCTTTGGGCATTTGCAGCCAGAGCTAGAGTCTGAAATAAGTCCTCCAATGAGACATGACAGTTTGGGTTCTTAATGATGTAAGAAATAACAAGAGAACTGAGGACAGGATGCTCAGTATTTTTGCTATACAAACTCCCAATAAATTTACCACCACAGGCACAAGGATAACTCCTTTAATGTAATCTTGTTTCAGCAAGTCTTCCATGTCTTACTAGGGACATGATAACACCACTTCCAGCTACCGTACTGTCTGGAGGCACAACATGCTACCAAGTGTAATAATGGTGGGTTGGTTTGTTTTGGGGTTTTTTTGGGAAGAAAAAGTCAAAAAGGCTTTCCAAAACCTAGGCCAAAGAAATACTGTTTCAAGGACAATCTAAACTGAATAACCTATTTGCTGAAGTCCAGAGCAGATGCAGGGTAACACAGTTAGCAAGGAGATAAAAACAAACTTTATTATTTTTATCATTACACAAGCACACATAAATATTTTTAAGCCAAAAAAACACAAAGCCTACCTCAGGGTCTTAAATAGGAAGTTAAGGGCAACAGAAACAAAGACAACAAATCAGGAAAGAGCAAGAGTCATCAGAGAACTATATGTTATGCATTCATCTAAACTGATAGAATTCTTTTTTCTTGCTGTGTTTTATGATAGCAGTATTTGTTAGGTCCGTTCCCTTCTCCCAAACGCATACAACGCAGATGCACCAGCAGAAACAGCAAAATCTTTTCCCTAGCTTCTCTGTCCCCTTTTATAGAGTTTTCCAGTTGAAAGGGACAGAGAGGATGAATTAAGACAGCAAAAAAGATGACAGGCGAGGTAGGGAGGAACCACAGGCAGAAAAAACAGCAAAAGAAAAAAACCCACACACATATACCAGGAAAAACAAATGAAAAGAGATGACTGCCGAAATCTAGATTACAAAGGAAAAAATAGAAGGTATTGGGGGAACAAGACTGCAGACAGAGGAATTTCAGTACTCAACATGAGACAGGCTTTCTTCTCCTAATTGGTTCTGTCATGTAGCCATCGGAGAGCGACTCTCAAAAGACAGTGTCGTTTGTGTAAAAAGAAAACCCCCAACATGTCTGCTCTTTGCAAGAACATGATCAAACAAGAGACCCAGTTGGCTTGACAGAACACAACACGCATGCAACTTCCATATTCTGTTTGCTGTGACTTTCAAGCACGGCCATTACTTCTACCAGCAAAGTGAGCAAGCCACATAGTTTGTTTCTAATGCAGCAGCACACAAAAAGTCTATCATGTGATTGATGGATTCTCATATCCACAAACCCACCGAAAAACTTCAGCTTGGCATCATTAAGATTCTATCAGTCCTGAATTGCAATTTAAGATAGTACTTTTCACCTTAATCTGCTGCTCTATTTAATCAATTTAACGCAAAGTAAAAACTTAATTTAACAAAATTGAATGCGTTATTTCTCTCTGCCTCTGGCATGAGATAGATTAAGACTGCCAGAAATACTTGCAAGACTTAAGATTCATTACATCTTAGGTGGCAGATAAACATTAGATATGCTATAAACTCTCTATTCTGTAGACTCAATATCGTGTCTATGAGCTGTGGTTTTTTAGTTAACACTGCAGTTATCTCTCCAGCAGCTAACTCAAGTTGCACCTCCTACACATGCCATGACTGTGATTTTTAAAGTAAAAGCTCATAAAATATTATTTCATACAATACTAACAGACTCCACTGACACTAGGGAGATAGAACAATGGCAGTAAAGACAACTCTCAACTTATATATGTTTTACATCTCCTCTGTAGGTTCCTGGCCAAAAGCAGGTTGGATAAATGCATGGGTCAGAACAGAAGGCATTCAAGGTCCAGGTCCCTGCTGTCTCAGATGAGGTAACAGCTTACAACCCTACTCAAAATTTCTTAAGGTTTGATTTAAACTTATCGGATTGCCCACAGAAATACCAAAAAACAATGACAGAATAAGCCATGTAAGAATGTTTGGAGGTCCACACAAGAGTTTGAAGCTAGAAGTTAACGCAGGTTACAGAAGACACATCTACTCGTCAGCCTTTCCTGGCAGCCCCAGAGCTGGAGATACCCGAGCAGTCCTGGGGTGAGACTGGAGCTGGTTCTCCAAGAAGCAGCTTTTGTCGTCCAAGGGCCAAGGCTATGGCACAACAGCACTATTTATACAGGGAAATGAACACTTGTGCCTTCAGGGCTGTCAAACCAATTTTCCTCACAAATAACTAACAAGCCAACTGTAAGGGCAGCAGCAGGGAAAGGAATCCTGACAGAGTGCTGTTCTCAAAACACACTCGTTACTTTCTTAGGTAAAAATCACTAAGTCGCTCTGACTTACCTTATATTGATAAATATCTAAGTACTACAGAGTATTATAGGTCTATTTAAAATGGATTAATCCTACCATGATTTTGTATCTAGATGTGACTTCTTATGAAAAAACAAATAGCTTTCCAATACAAAATGCATCTACTATTAAAATACAGTCTGAACTTTACTATTTCTGATGATGATGTTAATAAACAGTTCTGTTTCACTTGGAAAGTACATAGTCAAATATTTCAGCAACAGCTTTTCCATTTATAACAAAGGGATCATATAGTGTATACGCTTGTGCAATTACATCTTACTCAAACTTGCTTTGTTGATAGATAAAATGCAATGCCAATAGTGAATACATATACTGCTGATGTATAACGATTCCTTTTTGGCAAGCCAAGTTAGCCAGAACACTCATTGGCAGAAATATGACCTAGTCCTTTAAGAATAAACAGAAAAGGGCCACAAAGATCGTGATTATATAAGTACATTTGGTACAGCCCTCTGTAGGTTGGACTCAGTGAACAAATATTTTCTGCACAAGGAGAAGAATTCAAGACCACAAAGAAGCATACAGAAGAAACATGTGCTTTTCCCTGAGCAGTGCGTGCTAGGAGGTAGTAAAATATAAATCTTTTGTACCACATTATAATCTGTAGGAAATTACAGCAACAATAATAAAGCCTAAACCAAGAAAAAGCACTGTTAAGCTATTTAAATTCTTTACTGATATTGTAGTTTATTTGTCACCCCATCATTCCATGTGTCTCAAAAACCAACACCAGCTCACCTCCTGTTATTTCAAACAAGGATAAATTATTTGAGGACTATTCTCTAAAAAGTTTTTCTTTCTCTCATCACTCATTGGGCATGGAAGAAGGAGAGCCCAGCAAAAAAAGCTGTCCAGCTCCAGAACCAACTTGGACAAAGTCAGATGCCATCAAATCCCACAAGAGCAAGAAGAAAGAATTTCACTTGGTCACAGGGGTTATCTAGAACTGAACTGACAGTTGTTTCACGCACTTTCAACCTCAGTAACATGAAGGTGAACATTTAATTACACTATGATCTAGTTTTCGATTTATCATGTATGAAGAGTCAGGTACCCCTAACACACTAAGTTATTGAGAATACATTGTCACAGTATCTTTTATCTCCCATAATGTGCAGAATACTTATGCAATGATTATTAAAAAATTAAAATTAATCAAAATATTGAAACAACATTGAGTTCATTCAAAGATCTCTTTTCCCCTACCTTCCCTCTCTGAATAGCTGGTGAAGGTATCCTAAAACCCACCCTCAAAAAATATAACAACAGTTAAAGCTTGAAGTATAATGAGAAAGAAAATGGCTTAAGTTCCAAATTAGAAATATTATTCAAATTTCCAGTAATTATTACAAAGAGACTCATTTTCAGTGCAAGCTGTTTCAACATCTAAACAGATTCAGAGTGGATGTGAACTTAAATTTGCTGGAAAATGTTAAAGTAATTCTGGCACAAAATCATCCAGCTACTGCACGAGGATGCCAGTATTTCAGGAACTTCTGAACAGATACATTTTGTGCTGATATGCAGAAAGAGATCAAATTAAAGAACTGTAGTGTGTACTTATTCCAGTGTCAGCTCTGGTACAGTTAATATTTATTTCATCATTCTGCAAATTAAGAATTTGTGACAGTACAAAGGAATTTTGGGTTGCATATGCTAACAACATGTCACAGAACTGGAGTTGAAATAATTTCTACTTTGTATTTGTCTGCTGCAGCCCCACATAAGAAGAAATGCACAAGTTCTTAATAACAGGATACTAAAAGATCAGAGCAAACTGGAGAAGGCTCAAAGTGAAAAAATTATTTTCAGCCTAAATGACAGGGATGTTCACCCTTCTGCCACATGAACGCAATTTAAGGAAGTCCATTTATCTCCCTTCTCTCACTTGCTGAATCCCAGAGCACTGACAAAAGTCACAAAGCCAGAAGGAAACTTATGGAGTGTGTTTCTATAGCTAAGAGAAAAACCACAGAAATCTTGAAGATTTTGGGGTAAACTGGGCAACTCTGATCTCCAGATAGCAGAGCAGTAACTTTTCATATCGCCATAGCAGATCTGGCTGGATTAGGTCTGCCAGTGGCCTAAAGCATTCCCCAGTAACCCAGCAAGGCTGGAATTAGTGAATCGGAGAATGGTTTGAGTTGGAAGGGACCTTTAAAGATCATGCAAGTTCAACACTCCTACTGTGGGCAGGGACATCTCTCACTAGATCAGCTGCTCAAAGCCCTGAACCAGCTGGACTTTGAACAATTCCAGCAATGGGGTGTCCATAACTTCTCCGAGCAACCTGTTCCAGTGTCTCACCACTCTCAAAGTAAAGAATTTCTTCCTTGCATCCAATCTAAAGCTGTGTTCTTCAAGTTTAAAACCACTGCCCCTTAAAACCATCACTATGGGTCCTGGTAAAAAGTCTCTCTGCCTCTCTCATAAGCCCCCTTTCTATATTGAAAGGCTGCAGTTAGGTCTCCCCAGAGCCTTCTCTTCTCCAGGCTGAACCACCCCAACTCTCTCAGCCTCTGAGAGCACCTGGGAGGTGCTCCCACCCCCTGATCATCTTCGTGGCCCCCTCTGAACCCACTCAAGCAGGTCGTCTTTCCTGCGCTGAGGACTGTAGAGCTGAATGCAGCACTGCAGGTGGGGTCTCACCAGAGCAGAGTAGAGGGGGAGAATCACTTCCCTCAACCTTCTGTCTCTGCTCCTTTGGAGGTAGCCCAGGATAAAGTTGGCTTCCTGGGCTACAAGCACACATTGTGCAAATGCATAATCTTTTAGAGCAGACTCACACTATACAACATTTTTTCCCATAGCTGGAAACCTCTATCTGGTACTGCTCTTGAAGTACGTGGTCCTAAGGCTTCCCCCTCGCAAGAGTTCTTCCAAAACTGGAACTCTAGAAAAAAAAATAATTCCTCCTGCTGTCCTATTTAGCCATTAGTTATCAATCCCATCCTTTTACTGGATGCTTTCACAAGTTTTCAGATTTATTCTTACCTCAGCAGCTGTAAAGCTCACTTTACTTTTTACAGTGTAAAGGAAAACTGAAAGCAATGCCAGAAAGCTTCCAAATTTAAAAAGCAAGACTAAGATGCAAATGAATGGTACAGCATGGTGCTTAATAGGATATCCAAGATGACAAGACCGCCTTACACACTTCCAACACAAGTTTACCTTCTCAAAATACCTGAATACATTGTTTTGAAATACCAAATGAAACAAAAGGAAAAAATCAAGAACCTTTTCTGAACAGATTAATGAAGCATTATTTACCATACATCCATATAGTCAACACCATCCTAGTGTTCACAACGCCCTTCAGCAAGGAGAAAGCACAACCACCAGTGTGACCCCTTTATCCCAGTGCATCTGTGCACTAGCAAACCTTTCATGAAACTCATTTGACCTGCCATTACCTGCCTCCTGACCACCATTCTGGCTAACCCCTGAGCCCCAACCCCACCTCCTTGCTACCAGTTGGCAAGAAGCATCATGGTGCTCTGGATGGTTCGAAGTTCCAAGCGTACCAGTTTGGGGGTCACCACGTGTGCACGCTGATGTCAGCAGCCTGACCTCAGCAGCTCTGTTCAGCTGCGTTCTGAAGCATCTGCCTCCGTGTTGAATTTGGTAGGAACCAGTTTATGACCAAAAAAGCATGGGGGAGAGCATAACAGAGAGATGGTATGCAACACAAGTCTAACTATTTAGGAAAGCAAGGCAATGACGGACAATATTGTCATTAAGGACATGACCACAGTGAGAAAAGTGTGATGTCATGGGTAGAGACTCGTAGTGGTTTCATCCTGTCCAAGGCAGTTTCTGTGCAGGGAAGAAGGGCATCATCTTGTCCAAACTACCTCTTCCAGACCACATACACAAAAAGGCTTATCCCAACAAAATACTATTAAAATATACTAGCTAGAACTCTACAGTATACTAGCTAAAGTAATAAAGAAAGATTTCAGGTTTTTCCCCCATAGACTTTTCTAATGAAGACATCTTCACATCTCTCTGTAGACTTTAGACAATGTCAACATTACATACAGTGCTACCAGTTAAAGTCTACAAATTAATTAGGCCCTGTTCCAAAAAAATTATCAAGTGCAGTTTTGAGTCTGGGCAGACAGCAGTGACTTGCCATGACTCATCCTGAGTCCTGTTTCCAAAACACTCACATGAATGCAAGAACATCCAAGTTTTACCTGACCTGTCCGCCATCCAGAACATCTATTTCTGAAAAGTCTGAAGAGACTAAGAGAACATAAAGTTCCAACTCCTCCATCTCTTCCTCAAAGTACAAAAATACCAAGCTAGACTGAGAAACTAAGGACTTTATTTAGGCTTCCATGATTTAGTCTCTAAAGCCTCTATCCCAAACTCTAAACCTAAAGCCATTCAAAATGCAAATATGTTGCTTTTGCATTTGGGGTAAGTCAATATAGTAGTTTAGACACAAAATGGTTCCAATGACCTGTGCTCCCTTCCATGTAGATCATTAATGGACATCCTGTCCCCTTCTGAACTGGTTGATAGAGTCAGCCTACTACAGCTAATGCCCTAAGGCCAATGTGGCTTTCCCTCCTGACAGCAGCTTTTTCAATGACACCTCAAAGACAAAAGAACAAACAAGGAACCCTCATTCTACCTGCTGGAAACTTAAGACAATCTCACTATGTTATGATAACTTTTATCAGTTTATCCCCATCAGAGGCAAGACTTCCAGGTAGTAAGCAGCTCTTTTCTACTGCTGCATTCAACAGCTGCCCTCTATGAAACAGAATTCCTGTTGGGCTTTTAAACTTTACATTATGACTAAGTCTAGAAACCTGGCGGACCTCCACCCCAACATCCTTTAAAGATCGGTACGTTAATCAAATGAAAGGCAAACAATTGTAACATTGATTAAGAACACACATCCAAATGCTCTAGAGTAGCATCAATTATTAAAAATAACTCATATGGTCTCATACAACAGCCGCAACAATTTATTTTTAGGGACAAAATCCTCTCATTCAAGAAAACCATGAGAGATGATGAAATTTATTTAATTCACATGTAAGAATAAGCTAGCAGAAATCTATGTTGGGAACATTTGTGTACTAGGTTACAGCCCTGATTACTGGCAAAATACAGACATTTGTGACAAAGCTCCAGAAAACTGAGGTCTGACTTTTGGATTTTTTGGAAACTGAATGCCATGAGATGAATGGTATGAATGATAAAAATGTGAAATTTCCCAAATATTTTACATGCAAATAACATTACATCCATATTAGAAAGCTTGGTAGCAGTAGCTTATTCCTTATTTCATTCAATCATTATTTTCCCTTCATATTTACCAGCATTCCAAAGAATAACTTGCACAGCAAAACTATCTAGTCTCAAGTTCATGAAATCAGTTAAATATGTGAAGCACACATGTAAAATCTACAGTTATTTGTAATTCTGATACCTTGCTTTCAGACCCACCTTGTGTAAAACTGTGGAGTTGGAGATCAATTAACCACAACTCAGAAGTGCCCTGAAGCTTCAAAACCAGCAATGCACAAACCAATATTTAATTTGCAGTCAGTTTAGGAGTTAAAAATGTAACAGTCTTTACCTACAAAGTGTATGTATTATAAACCACAAAGTGAAATAAATACCAATGTGCACTACCAACAGCCTCAGCAATTAAACTTTGAATAGTTCAATATAATTTTTTTAATATATCCTTGTTTTGACAAAAATTTGGAAACAAAAATATTTTACAGTTCAGATGCAAATTTAGGGATTAAATATTTTTAAAAATACAAACCAGGTGAGGAACTTGAATAAAGAAGGGATTGTACTTAAAAACAGATGAGCCTTCTGATTGAATGTAACCCTCCCTCCCACCTTAATACTTCCACACTTTGCCCATTAAAAATTAGGGGATGCACAACTTGCATTAGAAAAGCATTAGACACTAAAAGAATAATTAACTCTCTATTTGTGTATTTCAGATAATTTTTAAATCCATGATGCTCCCCTGAATATGGCCATCACAAATTTTCTTTTTATAAGGACACCTTCAAGTGGGAGTTTTAGTTAGAAAAGCTAAACTAGCATCTTCTGACCCATATTACTCACACTGCTTGTACACAGTTACTGCAGTGATGGTAGCAGCGTTCCATCCAGTTTTTTTTGCTGTCATCACTATGGATACAGAGACCATCAGTATACTAAGAAATGTAACTTACTGTTTTCCTTATGTCATTCTTTACTCTTTTCCAGAGGGAGAGCTGCAGTTATGTCTCCAAAGCTAAGTGTTTGTTACTAAAAGCAACATCAAAAATATTAATTCCTTTTATTAGTATCAGATTTCAGTAATTTTCATGTCACTAGAACTCTGGATTTAGTATAGAGCTCTAATTCTTATCCTGTTCCTTCAAGGAGGAGGAAAATAACTGGTGAAAGTCTCACACCATATACATACGTTTACGCACACCCAAAGCAAATCTTCCACGTAGCTTTGGCTTGGCTTCTTTTCAAACCTTATGAAGAAGAAACCTCTGAACTGAAGCCCAGATTTCACCACCACCACCAGATGTCCCATTCTTCTTTGACTACCTAAATCTACACATGATATCCTGGAGAAAGTGGGCCGCTTAAAATAAAAAGCGCCACCCAAAAAAACCTCACCCCAGAAAGATGCAGAGGTCATTGTTTAATGACCACCTTCACATAGGGTCACATCTGTTTAGGATTTAGCACAGAGCCAGAAGCCCAAGGCTCAGGCTGGATACGAATATATCCCATGCTCATTAATTTTTTTTTATGATATCAAGGAAGGATTAATCCATAGCCTCTAACACCATGCAAAGAGGTACAAGTTAACATCCTGTTTACTTGTCTGTTTTACAAAAACAAAAATTATTATGCAGAGACTTCTAAGGTAAGTTATTCACCATAAGAATCCAACTCAAATTTACATGTAAGGTGATACATAACAATTAGCATACATTAAAGGCAGAGGAGTACAACCTGAATTGCTCTGCTTAAAATAACTATGATGAAATATGGTTCAGACTCACAGGAATATTACTAATAGCAAAACAACATGAAAAGACTTCCAGAAACAGTTGGCAGTTAAAAATACATTGAATATTATACTGAGAAAAAGCCTACCACTTCTTTTGGAGGTTGTTCTTGTAGAGATCATTTAGAATAAAGGAACAGGCTGAAAGGAAGAACTCCACGATCACAGCTGCCTCAATTCCCGTGGACCTTAACACCTACTATGATTCTGCCAAGCTTTTATCATCCTATCCTGAAAGGTAAGCCAAGTAGACTGATCCTGAAAGAGGGAAATGACAACACAACCACCTGCTTACAATATGTACAAATATAACCTGGAATGCCAAACCCGGAGTCCTGTTGACAACCATGACTTTTTAAATGCCCTTTTCCTTTCCACATTCTAAATACTATTTTATTAAAATACGAAATGACCTTCTATTTATTAATGGGAATCTTCGTTAGCAATTTAAAGACGTACCTTCCACAATACAGCTGTGAGTGGACAACACAATATATTACAATATACCTTCCACGTGCTGTTAAAGGGCAGTATTTCAGTGGTACCTGGAACAGCTATTAATAACTTCTGGTAAGTGATCAAGGCTCCCTCTTGGTACAGAGCATTGTATCTCATTTAATGCATTCACTTATGGGTGCAGTTATAGAGACTCTTATTGCCTTCACAAACCCTTTTAATCCTCCTTTATAAGGAAACACTGTCCAAGCTGCATTTGTCCAGATTCTTGCCCAGGGACTTTAAGTTGCCTGCTTATTGCTACAGGAGAAAAAAAAAAAAAAAAAAAAAAAAAAAAAGTACTGATTCATAGCTACCAGTAAGAAACAAAAGAAATCACATCACTTCTGACAGTCACCTACTCTATATCCAAGATAACAATATGTGTGGACAGTACACAATGTAATCAAAAATAAACCACTATTTCTGCCAATTCCTACTACTGTAAATGAATTTAATGAAGTTCAAGCACTTGAAAACACAGCATTATTTCCAAAACTTAATAGTTTCAAAATAAATTGGTGTCTAAAGAATTATGGTGCATTAGGAAGACTTATGCAACTCAAGGTCCCAAAGGAATAAGAGAATAGGCAAACCAAATTATCTACAAGCATCTAGACATAAAGGAGAATCAGGCCAATTTGAAAGAATTTATACTGGCTGTTCGCATATAACTGGTAATGTGTCTTATAAATACCTGAGAAGCAACATGTCCCATCAGAGGCTTCTAACACCACATCATGATTTTCTACTAGCTTTACAACTAGTTAAGAAAAATCAACCTAGCACATACAAAATGAGATTACTAGCAAGACAGTAATACCAGAGCAAACCTGGAGGTTTTAGTGAATCAAAAGTGAAAAAGAACTACTGAGACTACTGAGAGAAGAGGAAAAATAAATTAAAAACTAATATTATTTTGGGACTTGTGAACAATGGGTGCCAAAAATAAGGAAGACAAGTAATCTTTTCACTTTATACATTGCTGATAAGTGTTAAGCTAGAATATTAGGTAGCATTTTGAGCCCAGCACAGTATTTATTAGCCCTGAATTTCCTGAGGATTGAAATTCCCTGCATCTTGGGCACTGCTAATTAAAACATGTTTCAGGAAGTACACTCAAGACTGCTTCTCTTCCTCTGAAGTTCTGCATGAACATCTGCCAGGAAATAACCCAGATCTTTCCTTTACTACAGCACACAAAAACCAACCTTGGCAACCCCTGGGTTGGCACTTGCTGGTCCTGCTGCCCATCAAGCTGGCCAGTATTTTTTCCACAGTATTTTATGACTTGTCAGCATGTCTGTATCCACTAATTTTCCTTTTCTTATAAGGACACTCATTACCACCTGGTCTACAACTACAACTCAAGATGCTACACCAATAACAAACACTACCATAAAGGTTAATAGGAAGCCTGGCAAGCCTAACTGAGTTCACAAGTAAAAACTAAACTTACCAAGCCTTGAGAAGATTATGGTCTGGTTTGGATTTTGTTTTCTTTTTATGCACTCGGAAAATTCTCTTCAAGTTTTCTTTTTATAAGCAGGAAGGTAACAGACTTTCCAAGGTGCAAGGTTGATGTGGAGTTGATATACTAAGCATGTGAAATCTGGACATAGCGGAAAGTTAAAAAGTCTACCACCTAGCAGTGAGGAGCACATTATCATTGACTATTTTGTATAAGAATGGTCTTGGTGAATGATTCAGAATATCCTGCTGCTTTTAGAAACTTTCCTAGGACAGCGTTAAACAGTCTTGTGTATTCCCTGCAGCAAATAACAAACAGTACAGATCTTAATCCATTAACCAAAATACAGGATCAAAGGACAATTACACATTACCACTGAGCAAGTGTTCTCATAGAAACAAAGCTACAGCAAACTTTACTGCAAATGTAGCCCTGCATTCCCAAAAGCTCTATGTCTATTTTTAGAGAAGTGATAAATACATTATTGGGATAGAACAGAATAGCCGTAGTGAAACAGAATTAGTTTTGCTTTCTAGACCAATAAAATGATTGACATCCACCTTTATTAAGGCTATAAATAAGAGCCTACCACCATAACAGCTAAAAACACGTGTAGGCATGCTTGACTTCAGATACAAGAACTACTCTTACTGATCTGAGCATGTCAACATGGTTGCACAAATTTCAACAGGTATGTGTTTGCAAGGCAGGGATGAAGGAAAAAATTAGTTGCCCCAAGACAAGAAGAATGTATTCTGTGAAAAGGTCCCAACATTTCCAAGTTGAAACAATGTTGCAAATGTACAGGTTAATACCCTAATGTATGGGGGAAAGCTTCTTGGAGATTTAACCAAGCCAATCGTTCAGAAATCTGAAATTTAAACAGTCTGGAAAGTAACAGCAACAGCCTGGCATCATCAGAATGTACTACTACAGATCCAACCAAGCCGTATTACAAAGGAGTATTAATTACAGAGTCAAATTTTGTTTTCTGCTTTGTATTTCCCCATTTGCATTTACCAGAAAGGCTAGCAACCCAAACAAATAATTTCGTTTTGTATACAGATGACCTTTGGCACCTCCAGAGGAAAGACTAAAAACCCTACTTCATTCTATGTCAGTAACAGATTCCAAGATAAACCAGACAGGGTGAGGTTTTATTAAACTCCACCAAGGGATGAGACAATTAAGGAGAGTATCACAAGCACTGAAATTTATTGCCCACAGCCCACTTACTTCTAAATAAAAGACAACAGTTGCTGCAGGAACAGGCTGAGGAACAACAGCTATGCTGAGCAAAGGCCAGGCCAGGGTCCAGGAAGGTATTAAGCACCAGGTGGCATGGTTTGTGGTCGTTACATTCAAGTTCATTGCTTTTAAAGCTCTGGTGATGCCTGCCAATACAGAGAGAGCAGAGAGCCCTTCACAGCAAGAACCCAGCCAGAGAGAAGAGCATGTTCTGCACTGAACTGCTGGTGAACTCACACACGCTTGTGTGCCGAGCCAGCTTGGAAGAAGTTGAAGTTTACCGCAACCTTGATGGAAAAGTAAATCTTTCTCCAGTGACCCAAAAGTCTAGAATAATAAACCAGATAGCAAGCCCAGCAAAATTCCACTTTCAGAAGCCAGGAGGAGCTATGAGCACATAGGTGTTATTGGCAAGAAGCAACATACATTCATCTTGACACTCAAGAATAAAGTGGTTATTCTTTACAGTTTTAAGTGCATACTGAAACCTTTTGAAACAGATTTTGTATCAAGGGAAAAGCCCTGAATGTATTAAAACAAGATTACAAGCATAACATCCAAAATATACAGAAATCATGGATCTTTAAAGATTTTCATTAGGGAAATGTTTCTTACTGTAAGAGATAATAAGGAACATTAATTTATGAATCTACCATACTGTTTTTAAATGAGTGCTATGCTGGATACAACAAGGTTGCTCGTAAAACACTAGTTTAATTTCAAATGAAATAAAACTGTGAAGTTGAAAAGCATCTGATGTAACTTGCAGTAGGGATACAATCAGAACATCTTTTGGAAGCTGCTTCTCAGGTGGAGGTGCTACCACCACTTGCTGTCAACGGCTGTCCAACATCTTTGATAACACACACACAATAAATACCTGTACAAATGTGTGTAGATTCACCCACAGAACCTCTGCACCAATTCAGTGCATAAAGACTGGCCTGAGGATTAAGTTAGAATTATAAAGCTAAACAGAACTGTTGATCATAATCCCTCCCTTTATATACATGCCTTGTGCATTCACTAATAATCAGAGCAAATAATCAGCATCAGGAAGAAGACAAAGGATTCTTTATGAGCTGAAGCGACTAAGTGTCATCCATGCATTCAGGGTTTCTGAATGATGTTAGCAGAGTCATTTAGTCAAGTTTTCTGCCATCACCACGCTTCTTTCACGGACACGTGCTTCGATACCTGGAGGGCTAAATATAGAACCACCAAGTACTGTTCAAATCAGTGAGAGATCTGCTTTGGGTGCAAATTTTAAGTCTTACAACGAAAAAATGGCATGTCTGAGCAGGGATCTGAAATTGAAACCTTTGATCCTAAGTTCTGTGCCTCCATCAAATACAGATACTAATACCACCATAAGATAAATGGGTAAAGCCAGCACTACCATGGCAAACCTCACAGAAGAAATCCATCTTGTAAGAGAAGGGCCTGAAGAGTGCCATGAATAGACAAGCATATTTTTGGTACCAAACAAAGTAGTGGTTCTGTGGAACAAAGTATGTGATCACATAATGAAAAGACTATCGTGATACACATAAGAGCTTAAAGTTTTGTGCTATGAATACAAGACTTACAATAACAGTTTATAAAGCAGCTGGGTAAGCAAGACATTCAGTACATTTTTTGGTCGTTTCCACTGGAACTGTCATTCTAGTAGTCGCATATATAACACCAATTTCAAAGCGTAACTAGCACTAATCCCTTCCTCCTACCAAATCCCCGGCCAGAAAAAATACACATACTTCAATGTAAATCTGACAAGTCAGAAGTACTTGCAATTCACATTTAAGGTCCTTTGCTGCTTCTTCTTACTTGCCACTGTATTTCACAGCCCTGTTATTCACAGCACTGGTTTTCTATAAAGTCTTATCTAGGAAGGTACTGCGAGATATTTACCTAACAAACTAATAAATACTGAGTTGTCATGGTTTTACCAGGATATGACTCACTTCAGCCTTTTACAAACCATGTATTTCAAAAAACAAATGGCTTCAGTTCACAAAACATACAAGTGTGCTTTTTTGTCTATGACATCATGACAGTCATAGCTGTTCATTTTAAAAGGTCAAACAAAATCAAAGGAAGCATTAAAAAAACCCTGAAATCATAGGTCTGATTTGTAGGTCTTTATAGATCATGAACTGAAGAGGGGGGGGCCTGTTTTGTGTCCTCCTTGTTCTCTAGATCTCCCACACTATTAGTTTTCCATGTTCAGGAAATATTTTTAAAATGTCAAGGTTTCCATCTGAACCATAATTCAGAATTAACATGATAGGTAAGACAACGAATTTAAGTCTTAACTGATAGAAGTATCAGTACTGGGGCTTTTTGTTCAAGCTGAAGTACTCTGGGGTCTCTCCAGTTTAGGTGACAAAACTGAAGACTACTATTCCTTAAACCACTCATGAAGTAAGAAGTTAAGCAAAAAAGCTACTGAAGAATAAAGACATATGCCCCTGCAAATCTAGATAATCACGAGATGCCAAGTGACCCTCCACTTTTTTCTGAACGTGGAAATATGCAGAGATCCTGCAGAGGCAATACTCTAAAGTTGAACTGCAAGACAGCAGTCTGAAATCTCATTAGGGACCTAGTCTATATGAAATGCTAGCAGCCACATCTCCTTTACTCCAAAGTATATTACAGCCCAGGCAAGGAGAACAGTAACATAATCTAAAACAGGTGATATCAAAATTTTAAATAAAGCTCCCCACATCAGAAAGTTAAGACACAAAAGCGCTCTCAAAGTAGCAGGAGATGAGTTTTGTTACCTGCCAAAGCCTACACAATAGAAAATAACGTAGGCTCCCAAGTCAGGAACCACAGGGAAGGCTGCAGAAAGATCAAAAGAAAAAAAAAAAAACCACACCAAAAAAAAAAAAAAAAAAAAAAACACCCCATAAACCAGAAAAGTAAAAAAAAAAAAAAAAAATATGGATCCAACAAGTTTTTCTAGCTACACTCAAATGTAAGAATATTCCAAACATCCATATTTGTTAGCAGCAATAAAAGCAGAAGTCAGAAATAACAAGTATACTTGAGGAATAAAACTGAAGTTTGCAAAAATAACCATTCACCCTGGGAGAAATAGGGGTCACAAGGAATCATAAAAGTAGGAGAACAGAAATAAGTTCCTGTAATACAAAGAATACTGTGGTTGCCCAACTTCTACTTAAGATTAGGCCGTAAGCAGAAATAGAGTTCAGCTAAGTGCCCCCTACAGTGAAGATTTTAAGACAAATTTTTATGTACTACAGAAAAGCAAAAAGTGAAAATACGGAATCATTTACATTTCACTCCAAAGCCAGCACATCGGTCTGGTCAGACAACTGCCAGCTAAGTAGTTTCAGTAGGTGAAAAAACACCTTACAAATTCCTCCAATACAGGATAAACTCCTTGCTACCCACCTTTGTACCCTAAGGCTGAATGGAAGGGTCACATGTGGCATGTCAGAAAGGCCAGTTCTAGGAGGTGCAGGGAAAATGACAAACCAAGAAATCCTGTTTTAACACCCACTGTTTAAAAATCACATTTTGCAACAATTACAAGGAAAGAACAACAAAAGAAAATAATTTCAATTCTACCCAGAATAAAATCCTGTGTGAATGTGAAATCATTAGCTGTTCCACATACCTTAAGTAGACTTTCCAGCTCTCAGCAGCAGGTGCTCAATACAGGATGAAACATGAAATCTGAAATTATAATTTATAATTGATTAGGATATTTTCTTGACCTAACATCAAAGTAGTCAAATATCCAACAAACTTAAAAGCAAATAACTGATACTCAAGACAAGGTAACTTTCCAAATAAATTAGTTTCAGTGCATATCCTACTTTACAAGCAGATTATTTAGCTGCAATCCTTGGGGGGTGGGGAGGGGACATGCAAAAGAAGTTTGTAGCAGTATAAGCCAGGGGCTTGCTTACATTTGAACTCAAAATAGATAACTTACAAAGCAAGTTGCCAGCAATCCTGTAGGTCTCACGAAAGGTAACTAAAAACTTCACAAATTGTATGGGTTTGGTATTTTGAAGGAGGACAGTTAAAGAAGGATTCTGAAGTGAACCTTTAATATAGCTAACATACATGTAATGGCAACAACAATTCAATAAGTACTGAAAACCCTGATGAGTGATTCAAAATGTTAGCAGCATCCAGATCCAGAATTAGAAAGAGTGCTTCCCTGGAAAAAAAAAAAAGTGTGTGGGAGGAAGTAGTGAAAAGCATTTATTTCCTCAGGGTATGTGCATCATAGGACAGCCAAGACAGTTTTTAGATGAAGTAACAAATACATATAGTTCAACGCACACACGTAATACACTGTCCAGAAAGAATTGTGGGTTTTTTCCTTAAAGGAAAGGATTGATTCAAAAGAACTCCAGAGTTCAGTAATCTACAGAGTTGGCTTTGCTACTTAGCTAGTTGGTTTTGCTCTTTTGCCTCTCAAACAAATATATACCATAGGGACAAAGGCGGCAGCAGTAGAAAGCCTAACCTTACATATTAAGCACTTAGAAATCAATTTTTAAGAACTGTTTCTGAACCTTTATTCACCTTAGCTACTTTTTTCCCCACACATAAAAGGCCATCAAAGGATTTCCACAAGAGAAAATAATCTGATGAAATAAAGTAACACAAAAAAGCTTAAGAAAAAAAAAAAAAAAAAAATCTACACAGTTTAAGTGTCCATCTAGGCTATAATAAAGTGAAAAAGAAAACCAAAATAGTTAAATTTCCACAGGAAAGCCACAGAAATGAGCCACAGACACTCATCTAAAACACCTCCATACGATCGAAAAAATATCACAAAGAACTTAAACTGCCTTTATGGTGGCATGTAAAAGGAATTGTACTGACCTGAAATATCAATTTTTAAGTTAACACAGAATCTGTTAAGTCAGCTGGCTGCCCCACTATCTCTACCCGACTAAGTGGCAAACGACAGTTTTCCCCAGAATAGGTCTGCTCTGAATATTTTTATGGAATTTTTCATGATTTGGGACAATTAATGAAAACACCAACAATTAGCACAACAGGAATGACATCATCACAAGTCCTTTACAAAAAGGGAATTGCACATGAGTATTTCTCAGATTGAGAAACCCCTGAGGTTATTGATTTAAAGATGTTTTCTGATATGGTAAAAGATACTTTTAACTTGCAAGGTTGATATAATGACCTTTCCCCACTCTGAGAATTTACATCAGTAGCACCCTTAAAGCATTTGTTAAAGTAATTGTGTGCGTAATACCATGGGACTTATACGCAACATCAAAAATGCACCAAACACAAGTACTAGAAAAATATTATTTTAATTGCTTAGGCATCAATAATGTAAACACTTAGAAGCATGTTAAATTTTCAAGTTATCCCACTGATTTTCAATAGAACTACCCATGTGTGTAAAATTCAGTGTACAAACAGATGCTACTGTGATTTGATGTTAGAGGGCAACCCTAGTGCACAGATAATGGGCCCCTCTTTTGGTCATTAGCTACTAAGGGAGTAAGGCAGTCAGACACAATCCAAACACAGGATCATTTCAGCTCCCTTATGCTGACAGCCATTTCCAGCCATACCTTCCCATGATTTATTTTCACAGGTTATTCACTGATTTATTTCATTCATCAATTACTTAGGAAGCAAGTGGTGACAAGAACTCTCCTTTGCTCAACTCAGGTTTGACCAGTTGTAACACTTCTTAAAACATCTATTAGCTTCATTCAACAGGGAAAAATGCTGAAACCTTCTAAGTCATCAAAAGAAGATTAAGCATAAAAAACAGTTTGGGTTAAGCAAAGTACTGTGCTTTTATATCAAGTTTTGTTAAAAAAAAAAAAATCTAGGTATATTACAAAATTGTTTCTTTAAAGTAAAAAAACCTGAATACATCTCCTTAGGCCAAAAAAAAAAAAAAAAAAAAAAAAAACACCACCACCAAACCTTTTGAAGTTTCTCTACCTTTTTCCACAAGGGATGGATTTTTGGTAAACTGACAATATTTAAATGTCAAGTTTATCACATTCTTTGTGGTGGAAAACTGTTCCTTTTTAGCCTCTTTCCAACTGGCTGTAAGTCACCCATTTGGTCCAGTTCTATTTGTTTCCTTGATCTTTTTTTACTCAGTTTTATCCACCCTGTCTTACTTTATTTTCCTCTTAAAAATCACACATAATTCTACCTGGCTTTCAGTGAAAAACTAGAACATCTTACTTGTAGATCCATGTATGTTGCCTGAAATATTTTTAAGTTTTGTCTTCTAGTATCATTCCACTCCCTCTCCAGTTTGACCTCTTCACCAAGAATACCACTGAAAACATAAGTCAATTACTAGTAACCAAGCATAAAAATCTTAAAATAACTTCTAGGTGTGGTGCTTATTTCTCAGCTTCCTTATGTTTTCAGCTACTTCTAAAGCCCCTCGGTCATGTTCTTCAAGAAAATTTGTCCTCTTTTCTCATCGCTCCATTAATTTACTCTTTGCGAATTCCTCTCCTAACCCCTTCCAGATCCTCCACTCCATTTCAGTATGATTCATCATCTCAAGCCTTACAAAGTTAAAGATGGACCACTAAAAAAAAAATCAACATTACTCGTTTCGCTTCCTTTTCCTCCTACCTCTGATCTGCAGCAGCAAGGCGAACAAACAATTTGGTGCGATGCAACATTTTTATCCCTATAAATCATTTAACGTGATCAGATCTGGTCTCTACTGATGCCCCTTTGGCACTACTGTGAGTCATGGGAAAACTCCACAAAAGATCATGGTAGAGAGAAAGGACTGCAAGAGCTCTGCCAGTAACAGCAATTTTTGGTCACAAGTAGCATTTTCTTTAGCAGAGATGAGACATAACTATAAGCTATCTGCAATGTTACTGTTCCTGTTAGCTGTACATATAGGTTTTCAGATACTCTCCTGTATCTTGTGTGAACAATTATATACACACAGCTCCTCTGCACCTCGAGCAATGAGGGTAAAGGACCTGTCTGGAGCACTTTCAGCAGCAGCATCAAGAAGAAACCTATGCAGGAGAATAATACAACGCAGCCTTGAGTCCAGCCTACTACCAAATGATCTGTGGCCTTCAGGAAAAGTCCCAGAACAGTTACTGAACTCTTGACTGACTCAAAGGCATTATGTGCATGGACATGATGCTGTGAAGGTTTAGGAATCTTGAAATCCTATGTGTTTCAGGATAATTAGCATATAGACACTAACTTGATCTTAACGTTGCTCAGTGGCTTGGACACCAAAAGAACTTAGTCTATAAAGCAGAATTTGGAACAGACTCATTGGACCTAAACATAGATCCTAAGCACGTCACCACAAAACATACCCATATGGCCACCGTCAGCCTCACCCCCAGTAGCTCGACAGAAACTTTAAACCAGATTGTTGTAGCTTAATTGGGGCAAGAAGGGCAAACTTCAGTAAGATCTCAATTCCATACCATATTAAAGACACCAAAAAAATAAAGGAATCTATACTTACTACCACCTCCTATTTGTAAGAGGCATCACACAACATCAGCTATAAAGACAAAGATTTAACAACACATAGCAGAAGTTCAACATAACATTTAAAACTAATGTAACACAGACTCAGTCCAAAAAACTATCATATTTCAAGCAACAGCTATGCATTAAGTACTCACTTTATATGCACATGGACACCACTGATTCCCAGTCCTCATTTCAACTATGCTTCAAACCCTTTCTTAAAACTCACTACTTTCATCTTGCCTTTCCAAAACTGACCTTGACGCAGCAACCCACAAGGTCTTGCCTTATTTTACTACTTCTATCAACTTCAAAAGTAAGATATTAAAACACGTGTGCTTTATGTACATTTATTTTCACAACTCGCTGCAGTCCTCACCCTTCCCGTACTTCCATTCTATGATCTCTTGCTTGGAATAATATGACCAATGCTCCTACTCCCACTTGAGAATACTGCAGTTCAAGATCTATTTCAACAAGAGTAACAAATACTTTTGAAGAAAGAACTTCAATGCGATCCCCATTTATCTCTAAGAAGCCACAGAGATAAATACATTAGAGAACTCCAAAATTTGCCTCCTAGGAAGGGAAGCTCCTGTGTTCAATACTCAGATTATGAAACAGTTTAAAGGTTTTGTTTGCCCTTAAGAGAAGAAAAAGCTGATTCAGTTGTAGAATGAAGCCAATGATACACACTCCTCTCTTTACAAATTCCCTCTCCTCTTTTGATGAAAAGAGAGCAAGGCATAAAACTAGCTGTTGAAAGCACTGAAACAGCAGGAGACAAGCAGTACTGCCATCACACAAAGAAGCTCTCCCCCTTCTCCTAAGGCCGATTAAGCAGGGGCTTGTAGCTTATGACACAACTAAACTTTCACTTCATTTAAATCCCCATCTGAGAATTAATCATCTATGCTGCCCACCATCTTCCTCTAAAGGTGCCTAATCTCCTAAAGAAATCTATTTGGTTGTTTATTAATTTAATGCAGGTAACAAATTGCCATCAACAAGGGTACAAAATCCAGACTACAAAAGCTCAATTTCTTATAAAAATTAAATATTGACACGAACTCTAGGCAGAAGATGGAATGGAAGTGTATTTGGTGTTATATCCCACTCCTGCTTTTGTCTCCATTCTTTGACTAAGTTTTACAGGGACTGTTGTTTTTGTTTCCATCCACAACCCAAGAAACACAAGTAATGAACTTAATACAATATTCACAAAGCATTGAAGAAGAGTCAGAATATTTGCACAGGAGAAGCATATACTATATACTTCCCCCTCAGTCCCCCCTTTCTCTTATAAACTTCAATCTTTAACCTGTACTGTCAAAATAAATGGGCAAAATTAAAGGAATATTATTCACTTCTGAAAATGGATTGATAACCATTAACTAATGTCCAAAACTTATGCTTAAATGCACCAAGGTATATAATAACAATGCCATCCTCCTTGGAGGAGATTCCCTCTCACCCTCAGCAGCCAAAATCACCCAATTTACAAAGGTAATGCTAAACAAGAAATCCACAGAAATCTGAAATTATTACGATTATCCTGATAATGAAGACTTAATATCTAGTCTGACTAGGTGTTTTATAACTGATTAAAAAGAATTTAATACAAATGACAAAAAAAGAAGCCTTCCCATGACTCTACACCACATAGGTTTTTTTTAATTACTTTTAGTTCCCCAGACCACAGCAAACAGCTTACAAAAGGCTATACGCATTGCACAGATGTACTCTATAGCTTCACCTTTTCACTTCAAGGCTCCCTTAAAACTCAGATGTAGCACCAAGCGTTAATTCCAGCAGCTTTTGCCTCTAAATTTTAACACAGTGTTTTAAAAGCTATCAATACATTTATTCTTTACTTCTCTAAGGAACATCTCAAATGCAGGGTACATCATTAATACTAGTTTCCAGCAGAGACTGTACTGCATACAGACAGCCATGCATATCACATTTTGTCTCCATGTACATTTTCACTAAAGATTACTTAAATCTGTTTCCCTATCTCAATAATGACTTACTCCTTCCATGAAAAAAATGCCGAGAAACATTTCTGACTTGCTTTAAAACAGATTAGAGTCACAATTAAGAGGAAGCCTACTGGTGCAACATCAAAATACAAGCTATCATATTAAAGAGTGAAAGACATAAAAATAAATTATAGATTCACCAGAAGTTCCTACTATTCCGAAAGCAAAGCTCAGTCATTCATTAAGGGGCAATACCAAAAGGAGTAAGGAAAGTCATCCTCTAAAGCCACTTCATTAATTGCTTGCAGCTTAGAAGTCTTCCATGTTTTCTTCCATGACATTTGTAAGTGTACAACAAAATAGCAGCTAAGCTAATTGTTTTAATATCAGTAACCAGTTAATAACTGTTTTTCAAGCCATATCTAGGTAACACCTGCATCTATAGAAGAGCACGACTCTTTTATTTATGGAAAAGATCTTCTCTCCATGACCTTTACAGACGTAACTGAGAACAGCATCCCACAAAGAAAATACAAGATGCTTTGCCTGCAACAGCTTTACATTAAAGCTGTGCAGTCTCAGGCAATAGCTAACAACAGAGACGACTTGATTACAAGAACTCTGAGGAAAACACCAGTTGTTGGGGTTACTGTCAACTACCTTTTGACTATCACTGTAAACCTGAAAATAACCCCACATTCTTTAACTGTTAGCATCACTAAAATCAGTGCTGGATAAGACTCCAGAGGTTATTTTCTCAATCTGCCGCTCCTGATATAGGGATAAACAGCATTTCCTTTCTGACGGATGTCTAATTTATTCTTAAATACTGTCAGTGACATGAGTCCCCTCCCTAATCTAGTCCAATGGTTTGTTGTTCTTAGAATTAAGTCTTCCTCCCCCAGTAACCCAAGTCTTCAGTCTTATTATTCAAGTCAATTATTTCTTGTTTCAGCCTCCATAAGCCTTTATCTTCTTCATCCTTACAGTAGCCCAATGCATGTGAATAATTTAATATTACAAGGAGAGAAAAAGTTAACATCTTGATTTGTTCAGTTCTTGTGTGTCATATTCTTCAGGTACCTTCTGCTACTGAAAGCATCCAAGAGAGGAAACCCCTTTTCTACAGTGCCCAAAACTGAACACAGCATTCCAACTAAATCCTACCAGTACTGAATTCAATGGAACAGTACACCACAGTACAGCATTTCTTTTCATGCACCAGAACAAGGTTAATCACAAACTGAGCACCAATCAACCAATAACCGGCAGATCCCAGCTAACTCAGCTCTTACAGAACCTGACAAGTATGTTTTAAGTAGACATTTGAACAACAAAGTTAAAAATGCACTAAACACGGAGTATAAAGAGAGGCTGTAGAGTTAAGAGGCACCAGAACAAATATAGAAAACAGCCAGCTTTGCGATTTATACAAATTAAAGTGAAAAAGACAAGATATTTAATAAACCAACTGGAATCCATATGCCTCTAGGATATAGTGCTTAAGCCTGAAATAGAAAATGATGGCTGATAAAAATTCAGAATTACTTCTTTAGCCACTAATTAACAGCATTCCCGTAATGCTGCTGTTAACACAAGAGTAAGAACAGGAACTGCAATTTGTAACATTTGTAAAGAGTTTCACTGCAAGCAAGACACCCTTACACGTCAGCTGTGTGTAAAGGTTTCCTGGGTGAAGGCTGACAGTGGAAAACTAGTTAGTAACGTAACAAAATTAAACAGTCTTCAGTACAATTAAAAATGGAACTCAGATATTAAAACTCTCCAACTTGTGGCTCATCGCTTAGGATGTGCTTTTTTATATACATTTTATCAACCAGCTTTTTTTCCCCCCTACTCATAAAATAAAATGCAAATGCAGTTCTGAGTCAGGCATCATGAAAGGTTAACAAGTACACTGACAAACATGAATTAATTGCAATGGCCATGCTACGGTTCTTTCCAAGCAGTAACGTGGCACCTTAAATGCACAGCTTTGATCTAACATCACAGTTTCTACTTTTCCTTGTGAGGGGTATTTCAAATCCCTCTACAGAAAGCACTTCAGAATTGCCATGTGTTTATGTGCCAGTGGACAAAGACTAAGCAAAAGCACTGCCCTTATTTTAGAAGGAGGAGAAACAACAGCACAGCAGCTATATTAGCTCAGCCATCAAAAAAGTAAGACACACAAGAGGCAGAAATAAAATTCTTGTCTCTTGATATCCAATACTGAGGTTGTATCAGTGTTTCCTATTTCTTTCCACCACTGGTTAACAAAAACAGTGGTATCAGGCACAAAAGCTCACAGGCACTGGCAAAATACAATACCTACATGAAGCTCTAGAACTTGCTGGGGGAAAGAGTGAAGAAAGGGACTCTATTCCAGCCCGAACCAGGACAAGGACTAATTCAAAATAAAAGAAGTAGAAAGTTTAACCCTTTACAAATAGCTCAAACAACTGAACTGTGAAAGTACCTGTTACACACATTACTTGTGTGTGCTACTGCCTGGACTGTAAAATCAATTAGGAAGAAGTATCTCTGCCTTTAAACAGCTTCCACTACAGAAGAGCGTCAGTAAAGAAGCAAAGGGGATGAAGGAAGAGACTGCTAAAACCTGAGGTATAAACAGGTGTAAAAGAACCACAAGAGCAGTCAGACACCAGCAAAAGGAATTTCTGCCTGAAGAAAAGTGTATTAAAAATTGCAGGGGAAAAAAAAATGGTAAACAGCTTGGTTAATTAACCAAGGATAAAAAGGAACTGTACTCTTTCAAACACTATCTTCTCCTTTCAGTATTAACCTTTACTAGAAAAAAAGTGGGTAATGAAAATTCCAGTATACTAAACAAGAACATAGACAATTTTTCCCTCAAAGGACAGAAATATTACATCTGCCTATTCCAAAAAAGGAAATCAAGGACAGATACCTACGTGAAAAAAAGAAAGGGACAATAGATTTTATGCTTTCATGCTATCTTTCATAGAAAACAAATTTAAAAGATTGCCCAAAATCAGTAAGAGGAAATTCTCTTTTAAAGATCACAGAACTTCTGAACCTCAATGCTACAGAGTATTACTGAGGACAAACTTGCCTCAGCATTCACACTGAACATAAAACCTACAACAGACAGGATGAAACAGATATTGATTGATATAAATCTCCACCACTGGGTATAACTCAGGCATTGGGAACTGTAAGTCTCTTACTGGTACCTTCAGTATCAGTAATCTTGAAGGCAATGCTAGGAAATTAAGTATCAAATGTTGACGGACCAGAAACCTTATTGGCTATCTTACATCCCCCAGGTTGTATCAGTAAACACTCCTTGCAGCGTTAAGAAAGGCCTGGGAAAAAAAGCTAAGTACCTGGTTGAAGAGATGCATTCAGATCCGCAAAGTATATTTTGCTCATTCTGAACTTCTGCTACCAAATTATTTGCTATCCTAGCATCAAGAAAAACAGGAAAGAGTAGCAGCTCCTCTTTCTCAAAAGAAAATCAGCTGCTGCTTCAACTCCTTCCAGGAACTTCAATGGGACTATAGGAAAAATTATCTCTGCCTTCCAAAGATACTTTGTAGCCTCAGATGGTCTGCTCCCTCTCCCCTCCCCCAAAACAAAATAAAACAAAAGCAGGAATTGCAGATTTTCATGTGTGGATAAACAATGAAAACCCCCAAGCATGGCAGCAGGAAGCAGGAATAGTTAGCAGGCAGTAGAGCCCTCTGACCTCTTCCTTACTGTCCCGAACAGTGAGAACGGCTTTGACTTTGTCACTACAATCTCTACAAACGCAATGAAAAGTGCCTCATTTAAGGATTCTTGACATGTACACTGTCTAAATGCTTCTAAATTTACTGTTCATCAACACACCTAGAATTATAGCAGTGCCAAAGAGTATGTACTCTCCTATTACTGTCTCCAGAACAACTGATGAATGTTTTGCTTATACACTTTTGGTCAAAAGGAAGGAAATTAGTCCAAGGTCTTAAAATTAGTTAAATTACAGTTCCATGGGCAGGGAAAGGGTCAGGATTAATTTTAAGGCTTAAGCTTTAAACTGACCTATAGTACACTCTGTGAAGTTGGATGGAACCCTGCAGGAAAATGAAACCGAGTGCTTGCAGTTCCCCCTCCCATCAAAAAAAAAAAAAAAAAAAAAAAAAATTGCATATATATATATATATACACACATATATATCTGCATCTCCAGATTTCAAGTACTGTCAGAGCCAGAGAGCATTCAGTCTCTGTGGTTCTGCCATCTCTGAAACAATTTCTTCCACATACATGACTCCCTGAGTCAAATCCCTCCAACAAAACATTCCTCTGACACAGTTTTCAAAATACCCCTCTGCAAATTTTAGTAATTCATATACCTTTCAGTACAACACACTGGGGTAATCACAACTCTTCTGTCCCTCTTCTGGATGCTTTAATACAAATAGAGAAAATCAGATCCATCTGACATTTTTTGTCCTTTTGGTTGATTTTTTTTTTTTTTTTGGTGGAGTTGTGGGGCTTTTTTTAAATCATTTTCTATTCGTGAAGACCTAACACTCAAAAGTCCCCCCAGTGGCAAGACCTGCATCCCAGCCTCAGGAACACTACACGCTGAGCAAGCAACAAACTCCTACCTTAGGAAGCTTACTTGGTAGAAAGAACACAAATATACAAAGGAATGGGATAGGGAAAATAAAAATTTAAGCCCACAGCACAAAGCCTGCAGGGGTTTAAGCTGTTCAGTCCCTAAACAGACACCTTCTTTAACAGCTCATCTGATTAGCCATCAACCACTGCATGTCAAGTGCAGGACATACAAACAAGAGCTTTTAGAAACACCTACTCTATCATCTTCACAGCTTCCTCTCCTACACTAAAAAGACTATTTAAACTCAGATATCTATCTGGATATTATGTTCTCCAGTTAATTTCCCATTCTGCCAACTTCATGTCTTTCTAACAGACAAAAAACTACATTCAGTGAACACTCTGGTAGAACACACTGGATTTCCAAGGTTCCTAAGTGGCAGTCATATACAAATCAAGAGACACACTTGAAATTCCTAACAATCTACAAACTCTAATCTTGCATTAATCTGCCTCAAATTTTATTTCAAACACATAAAAAAAAAAATTTACAAGACAGCTTTTAATAGAAAATAACTACCCTGTAGAAGCTACCATTCAGGGAGACAAGAATCACTGTAGTTCAGATGCTAAATAAGTACATTAGTTTTAGTGTTCCTAAATAATTTCTGCTATCGTTCCATACAAGAGCTCAAAGTGATACATTAAGGATTTGTTTGTTGTGTGTTTTAAAATCCCAACCTCTAACTAAAATATTTTCAAGAAATTAAGTGAATATAGCCATGTTTTCACATTACTCAATGGTATCTGAAACTTTAGAACTACACTAGAACAAGATAAAAGGAAAACCAGATTTCATCTGGAAACCACATCTGATGGAGCTAAGTATCAGTCACACACTTCAGTTTTCATTGATAGCTGTCTGAAATGAGGACTCATAAGCTTACTGGTAACAAGCAAATAAAACACAGGCTTTCACTGACACCATACCAGAGTGGTAGTTATAACACAGGAAGAAAAGTCTGGAGTATATACTCTAGCATAAGAGTGTCCTTTTTAAATACCTTCTATCAATTTATTGAAATTTGTCCAGAATGTGAGAATATGGAATAACCTACATCACATTTAAAGCCAAGACTAAAAACATACAAGATTTGAACATACATATTTTTACAGCAAAATGACAGCCTACTTACAATTAACAATATTCTGCAAAACATTACTAGTGTTCAAACACCCGTGTAGGTAGGTGTCAAACACCTGTGCATAAATACATACGGATATATTTAAAAACAATCAGCAACACAATGTACTTCAAATCTGTACTGTAAGATCACAGAAAGTTCTCCATCATAGTGAAAAAGCCTTTTTCCACAAATCCTAAGAGATGTAAAAGGAATGGGAATAGCCTGTATTGTTATTATGAATGTTACATCCTATGAAAGAGAGTACTGCCACACATGGCAATGCCTACCAAGGGAAGAAAACACAGATCATTGTTATACAAAATGGCAAGAAATAACTTCTTGTTTCCAGAGATGCTCAGTTTCCTGAGTCACCTTCCTACTGAAAAAATCTACCACATGTATATATACATTAAAAAACAGAAGATAATCTCCTAAACAATCAGAGCCACCTGATTTACTACTTAATCTCCAGAAAGCACTCCTGCTTTGCTCTCCTCTTATCATTCCCCCAAATATCTATTAACTTAGTAGAATTTACAAAACCGAGATTCCCCCATTCAGCTATCAGTCATCATGTGGTAAACCGTTATATTTGCAAATAAAACACCCTTTCAACAACATGTAACATACTTTGAAGTAAACTTGCATCTCTACATAACTAGAAGCTGAAATAGTTTTTAAAGCTATTTCAGCAAATTACGTGTTCAGGACATAAGAGTGGTATTGTAAGAATATTCATTTCTGGATTAAATACTCCAATACACTACTAGTTGGTTGCTATGTAAACTACACATGCTTAGTACTTTTAATAATACCTAAGGCTGAGGACTAATAAAGCTTAGAGCTTTTGACAAATAAGTACTATGCCATCTTTTCTTTTACGTGTACATTTTAACCTTCCCGGAAATTAAAATGTCAGCGAACACAAACATCAATCCAAGCCACGCTCTACAAAAACTGGATTTAAGACATAATAGAACAAAAGACAAATTAATTTCAGAACTGTTTTTTTCTTGTTGAATAGCCTGTAGAGTTTACAGTCCTGTGAGAGAAAATGTTTCCCAGCAACTAGCGTCTCCTCCCTCTTCTAGGGTTTTTTTTTGTCCCTTTTGTTAACAGTACCCCAGATTTTAGGTCCATTCAATTTATTGCATGGGCTTCAATCTCAAAGGTATACATACACATGCCTTAAAGAATCCCAACCATAAGCCTTGGTTTAAGAAATCCAAAGGCTGTGGTCCCCATCTGCAAATCACACCATATGAGCAAAGGTGTTCCAAGATACGAGGTAGGTTAACAGCCTGATTTCAGGGGTAACAAAAAAGGAGACGGGTGGAAAAAGGAAGTGGTGGAATTTCAGACATGGACAACATCAGTAAGATAACAAGCTGTTCCCAGTAACTATGAAACATTTAATATTTTCTGGCCCCAATCCAGTTACGCTCTTGACCTTACCCAGGTCTAGTAGAATCAGAGATGATAACGGCAGATTAGCTTTGAGGGATGTGGGACTATTCCAATTAACACAGGTAATAAAAAAAAAAAAGGATATTAAACAACCAGAGGCCAAAGGAGTCTGAATTTAAGGGACACGGCAGTAACACTTCACTTTTTAGCTAACATTTACATTAAATACTTCAATATGAATCCCCAAGTGTTTCTCCTTTCAAGTGAACTTTTTGTTCAATGCATTTACTACAGCACTGCTATTATCCTAGTCCAACTGCCAAAGAATGAGCTGCAGGCTGATGCCGCAAGAGTGCTAGGGCCTACAGGATACACTCTGCTTTCAGAGGACTTAAATAAGACTGACTGCAAGTCGACCAACACAGAAACAATGTAGTGCACAGTCTTTCAGCGGGGAATAGAAAAAAAAAAAAGGAGAAATCAAAGAGGAAGACTACCCCCTCTTCCAAAAAAACATTATCTGAGTAAAGGAGATTTGGAAAGAGAATGGATGCGAAAATTGGCAGTATACAGCATATGCTTCAAAATTAGTCCCAGGGATTTGAGGAGAAAGATACTCTGTTACAGCTGCAGAAGTACAATTCTCACTGTACTCCAAAATCGGGTTTACAACCAGAAAAAGAAATATCAAATTTCTTCAAGAACTGCAAAGGCTCCTCTATCTAATCCAACTTCTGTGGCACCAGCTGGGTCACTCAAAAGCCAAGCTGAGGAACACTTGCTCCCCACTCCCCGCTACAGATTTGGGAGGCTACCCCCGGGTTAAAACGCGTATGTGACCAAAGGGCTGCCCCTGCCACTTCTTTGGATCGCACAGTCCTACTCTCCAGCGAGCGCGGCAACCAAACCAACCAACACAAAAAGAAAAAAAAAAAAAAAAACAAAACAAACAAAAAAAAACCCCAAACCCCCAAAAACCCCAAAACGCACAAAAAGAAGAAACCTCAACCACTTCCCCCGCGCTCCCACCCAGGCTCTAAGAAGCAACCGCAGATTTACCAGCGCGCCTGGAAAGAAGGGGCAAAGCCAGGCAGCCCGGCTCCGGCAGCGAGGGGACACCTCCTCCTCCTCCTCCCCCTCCTCCTCCCTTCCCTTTCCCTTTGTTTACTTTACGGACCGTCCCGCTCCGCCTCGCCGAGCCGCGGCCCCGCCGCCTCCCGCCACATCCGGTGGGAGCGAACCGGCGCGGCCGCGGGGAGCGGGGAGGGCCGGCGGCGGGCGGAGGGGAACGGCCGGTTTCGCCCCGGGGGAGGAAGGGGCAGGCGGTGCACCGGTGTCCTCTCCCCGCAGCCTCCTCGGCTCCCGTTCCCTTCCCCTCCCGCCCGTTCCCCCAGCGAGGCTCCGCGGGAAGCGGCTCTGTCCGGACCCTCAGCCCACCCCCGCCTCCCCCGTACCCGCCTTCCCGGAGCCCGGCCGCGGGGTGCCCCCGAGCCGCGGGCACCCACGGCGTGCGGTCGGCGTGTGCGCGTACCTGTGCGCACACACGCGTGCCCCGTGGGGGGGGGGGTGTACGTGCGCCTGCCGTGCCCTCTCCCCGCTGCCCCTCCCGGGGGACACAGAAGAAACGGGCGGTTCTTTCCCTGAGGAGACGGGGCCGCCGTCGCGCCCCAAGCCGGGGAGGGGGGGACACGGAAGGAGAAGCCGCCGTTCCCCCGCACCCCTTTCCACTGCCCCCCCTTTCCCCCCGTTATGTAACTGAGGGCCGCTGCGCCTCACTTGTCCCCCTCGCCCCTTCCCGCCCCTTCCTCCTCCTCAGGCAGCCCCCGCCGCCAGCACTCACCGCGCTGCAGGCAGCCGCCTCCGGCCGGCCGTCCCCCGGGCGGGCGGAGGGGCTGGGGCGAGGGGAAGGAGAAGAAGCAACGGAGTTATCCCGCCAGCTCCGGCTGCTGAGGCCGCTCGCCCTCGCCGCCCTCCCGCCCCGCTCCCGGTGGGTCGGCGCGGGCTGCCGCTGCCCGCCCGCCCCGGCCACTCCAGGCCGCTCCCCCGCCCTCCCGGCGCGCTGCACCATGGGATGCGCGGCTGCCCTCTCTCTCTCCCACCCCCCCCTCCCTCCCCGCTTGGTTCGCTCCCCGCACTAACATGGCTGCGGGGGATTGGGGGGGGGGGGGGTCAGGCTGCCGCACCTCACACCGCGGGGGGGGGGGGGGGGGAGCCGCCCCGCTCCGCCTGCGCAGGCGCGCGGGCCCTCAGGTGGCGCGAGGCGCTCGTCCCCCGCCGCTTCGAACCCCCGTGTCAGGGGCGATGGCGGCGGGGCGCAGCCCGGCCTTTCGCTCGGCCCCTTCCTCCCCCGAGGCAGCGCAGATCCCGGTGGGCCGCTGGATCAGTGGGGGGTGTGTGTGGGGGGGTGTTAGTTCGGGAAGAGAGGAAGTTTAATCCCTTGTCCTCATTCTGCTTTTCAGACGCGGCTCTTCGGCTCGTGTCCTCGGTGTCTCCCCGTTCCCAGCTGCTTGGAGGCGTGAAAACGCCTCAGACAAACTCGTTCTGTGGCCTTTTCTGAGACCTCTGGCCTTGCTTCGTTTCCACGGTGGCACCAGCTGGCACAATTGTTCTCTTGTTCCAAGGCTGGTGTATTCTCTTTTAACGAAATCCTTGCATATTATGTATTACCACAGTGTTTATGTGCCTGTCACTCATTCAGTACATTTAATAACCTAAGTCTGAAATTGTGATTTTAAGAGTCGGTATTAATCCACTGCCTTACCTCTAGTGGCATTTTAACTCAGTTTTTAGTATTCTGTGTGCCTCGGGCAGCCTGAGCTTGAGCAGATCCTGAACCTCCACCTCAGGAAGTTGCCAGTGTGTCTGGAAACTGGAGGTAGGGTGCATTTTGCTTGGCTTTAAGCGTATCTGCAGCTGAGCTAGCTGGCTAGGTTGCCTTTATAGTTGATAGAGAGCTGGTCAGTGCAGTCAGTGGCATTTGGGATGTCACCTGTCTGAACAAACACGGGTAGTTTAGGGTAAGACAAGTCACACTCTTAAACTTACCTATGTTTATTAATTTTCCAGTCCATATAGGGAAACACAAGTGAGACACATTAAACAAGTAGACACCTAGATTGTAAATGCGGTTTTTCATGTGAATCCTACCTGAAATGTCCCAAGCCAACCCATCAGGCAAGCTCTGAACATGATAGAAATGCATTAAGTGCCTTATAAAAATATGTCCTAGAAACTCTCTTTTAAACAGCAGTACAGTATTCCTGTCCATCTTTTATAGAAATGCTTGGGCATTAGAAGAGAGAGTCCTTTAACCAGCAGGATAGCAAGTACACTCTACCCTTTCTACTGAAGCTGGGCCACTATGCAGAAATGAAGGAAGGAAGGAAGGAAGGATGATTTCAGTTATTTTATAATTATTGGTCTTGGGATCACTATTGATGCCCTTGCCAGAAAAGATAGAAATGTGCTAATTAAAATTACTGATGACAGAAAGTGAGGAGACATCAATAAAGAGGATGTTCACAGTAACAGGAAAAATTGAATGCTTTTGAGGACTGGGATAGTGAAAATGGAAGGAAATGCATGAGTAAAGCAGTATATTTTCTGATTAATATACAGGAAAAGAGTAGTATAAATACTGGAAGGATAAAATGAAAATGAAGCTTCATAAATTCTTATTATATGGTTGCTAGCAGTAGCAGGGAATTGCACTAAATGGCTCTTCTGAGCATTTGATCCTAATTATTAATGATTTGTCCATTGTCTCAGCCTTCATCCAAAGATGTCAATGCTCTAGCCTGTGAATAAACTTGTGAAGAAGATAGTTATCCCTGTTTTCTACACTGGAAAGCTGAGACAGTATTTGACTTGCCAAATTCATGCATTATTCGCTGGATGAACAGGTCTAAAATCAAATATCTCGTCTCCAGGGCTATATCCTATGCATATGAGATAGTAGCAATAGCTGCTTTTTGTCATTCGTAGTACATCATATTGATTTTGTATACAGGTTTAATAAACATTCTTCATTTAGATATCATTTAAAATGTCCTTGCTTTAATAAATAATTACTATTCCTGTGTTTTTATAACTTTATCCTCTGCAGATTCTCTGGGCAACATCAGTGTACCAATTTTTTTCCATTTTATAGGTGGAAAAAGTATTGAGAGATATGTAGGTGATTTATGGAGGAGACAGAGTAAAGCCAGAGCAATGGGAAAACTGTGAATCTGATTCTTGTATTTCTGCTCAGTCTTTTAATACTTACCCTTTTTCACATTGAAATGAAGTATGCCGTCTGAAATTCTTGAGAGCTTTCCCATTGGTTTTAATGGGATGAAGGCAAGCTCAAAATAATATATCAAATTGATGTTTTGTAGCAATTCCTGAAGTCTCTCTCCTAGGGAGAATTTTTTTGTTGGTTTCTTGTTGCTTTCTTTAATCAGCAAAATGCTTGTAAAAACAGAAGCCTTCAGTAACGTACTGATTTTGATAAAACACTTGCTGGGAAATCTCTCTCACATTTCAGAATGCAATTTTTAGTCAAATGTAAAGGAAGTTCCATAAAAGCTGATGATTCAAGCTCTCAGCTGGGAGAGGGGAGATGTGTTGATGTCCAGTGAAAAGTTACATGATTATCCAAAGTGATAGTTTCAGCAGAAACTCATGAGACACAAGTAGGATGATAGTTGGGGCTTCTGTAAGGACTATAATGCATCCAGATTCAAATTTCTGCTGGTTTTATTCCCTTCTAACTTCAGGGCCTCGCCCAAACTAACTGCCTATGAGAAAGGCACTTCCAGAAGCTCATCCATCCCACCTATTGAGAATACAATGAATCACTCTCTGATTACCCCTATTTTTCTCAACCGACTAAGAGAGAGCCTAGGTAATTAGCCTAAATCTTTACATAGCTTTTTACATAACTTTTCTAAGTTGTGACTTGCACCTTTGTCTTCTAAGATTCTTGGTTTCTTCTGATTCTTGAGAACTTGCGCAGAAAAGTAAAATAACTTTCTTGCCACTCTGTCTACACAGAGCTTATTGGTAGGTGGAAAAAAGACTGTCCCCTATAATGTATTATTAATATTGAGATAAGGCATTCTGTTTAATACTGATGGCATTATTTGTCCAGTCCATGCCATTATCTCATTTAATTTACAGTAGTTATTAAACCTGTGCTGTATTGGTATAAACAAAATGGTAGGAAACTTCATTATAGTGTAGCATGTATTGTCTTTCCTTTTATTAAGTGATGGAGCTGGGGATAATGGCTCTAAAGAGAACAAGCTCCTTCTGGTGTTTTGGAGCACAGCTGCACTCAGGCATCTTCAGCTTTCCTGCAGGATGGTAAATACTCGTTAAAGCGACCAGAGTGATCAGGCTTATGAGACAGGTAACTCTGAACTGCAGGGCTATTTCAAACCATGACAATGAAATGCAGGGGGATTTGGGAAAAAAAAAAAAAAAAAAAGGAGAAAATGGCAACATGTTAAATATTTCACAAAATACACAGTAGCGTTCCTCATTGTAAGAGGAATTTTTTTTTTTTTTTAAATCTTCTAAATCAACCTCAGATGAAGAAGTCTTCAAATGCATGCATAAGGAGTCTATATAGTACTCTGACACTGGTGAAGGAAAAGTATATATTAAATACTTATTTTACAAGTAGATAGACATAAAATGACAATGCCCATCTTCTCGGAGTTATAATCTACTGCAAACCCTGTGCTGCAAGTTTTTCTCATGTGGGACTTTTCACATTTAGTCAGTAGGGTCAGCAGCACGGATTGCCTTGAGGGATCAGGTCCTACATTTAACAGGGAATAATGCCACAGAGATGGATGAGTGTTACAGCAACTAGGGGCATAGAGGTACATGCAGCCTCATGGTTAGAAGGTACAGACTTGAACAATTAAAGGCAATAAAATGTTAATAATATCAATGTGTACATCTCTGCTTCTCTCTGGATTTAAAGAAAAAAAAAGGGCAAACCATTATATTATCATTTCTGGACAGCATCTAGAATAGAAGCTGAATGGAAAGTCACCAGTGAAGGTTTTTCTAATTTATAAAAAAAAACAAACAAAGAAACAAAACAGAACAAAATTCTTAAGAAAAGCTCCAAGAGAAATCGGCAAAATTACACAGGATCAGAAAGGAAATTTCAGGTAGAAAATTTGGTGTGGAAAAAAACTAATTAGCAGCTGGGGGACCCACTTGATGAGTTGCTTTTATTAACTAAGACTTCCAAAGCAAATGTTAATGTGTTAATTAGAAGCAGGGTAATAACCTCTTAGATTTCCCAGTGGGAAACAAAAAAAAAAAAAAAAACAAACCAAACCAAAACAAAACCAAACCAAAACAACAACAACAAAAAAAAAGACACTTTTTTTCTGGATACAACTGGCTAAAAACAAACATGCACCAAGTGAACCCACTCAGTACTGCTTCTTCATTTTCTGATGTGTGTTTGCCGCGTAGCTAGCCTAACAGTAACATAGATCACCTTACCTGGCCTTTACTAGGTGGAAGCATGGGATCCAGAAGTTTATTCATCTTTCTAGAAAATCAAACAAAATCTCTGTTCTGACTGGTAGCTTTGATTTCTAGAAATAAAGGAAGGGTCCCACGTTAGCTTAGATTGGTTCCAAGTAAGAAATAGAAATTAAAAGGAAAGAGGAGAGATTCATTCTGTGTCCTGTTGGTATAAAAGCACGAGAGAGTCAGGAGACTCTTGGATGGAGCCCTAGTGTGATGGCATGGGAGGTAAAATTCATGATCTATCCTAAAGGGCTTTACTTCCCATCAGAGATTCTTTTCTTCTCATTTTGTTTTGGCTTCCATGATAGAAATCAACTTTTTTTTTTTTTTTTTTGGTCAACCATACCTCAAGCAAACTTGTAGGTGAGCCAAATAAAACCATATATTTTAAAATTCCAGTCTTTTGAGACCAAGCAGCATAAAAGGACGGAGTTCTTGTGGACATGTACAAATGTTTGAATTCTTTGACTTCTGCAGTTTTCTACCATTTCGATGCCTTGAGCTGCGTCGCACACTCTTCTCAGAAAGGCTCAAGAGAGAGGGAGGCTATTGAGGGGTATGTGCTCTCAGCAGGGCTAGCTGGTGGGACAGCCAGGATTGGAGCCACAGTGCTTGTGTTTCGTGAGTGCACTTGGTGGCTTTCCCAGGCCCTCTCATCTCTTCCAGTTCTGAGCCAACCTGCGACCCTTATATTTTCATTTGGTCAAACTGGTATTAAAAAAACTCCTTTTTTTTTTTTTTTTTTTTAATTTACTTTGTCCTTACACAGTTCTGGTTCTTTCTCATTAATCAGATCAAGTCAGCTTGTTGCAGGAACTGTGACAGTAGTGTCTGTCAAATCCCTCCCAAAATCCCTTCAGCTGCTTTGGTAAGCTTACACTTTTTCTGTAGAGCCCCTTGATGTGTAAAATGTATGCGATGTTTTGATCAAAGGAGTTCTTGTACTTAATGCAAATTTCAACACGCTTATAGCAGTCAGATGTAGATGTATAGATCTAATCCTCCTGATCTCCACTGGGCCCATGGGATGTCAGTCCAGCTAACAGGGAGGGCAGCGGTGATTGGCAGGGAATATTTTCACTTCTTTATTTTATTTTAAGACTGTGTTAAGCTTTATCCATTTATGATAAGATTAACTGATGTTCTGAACACCTGTCTTCTAAAAGGTTACAATGACCACATTTGGAAAAACTTGACTTTTTTTCTTTCACATTTTTTTTCCAACATCTGAGCAAATGGCAAAAAAAAAAACCAATCTCCTTTCTGCAGTCTTTCTGGACACTTTAAATGGCATTTTAGACATCCGAGAATAATTTTCTTTAGATTTATTTTCAAACACAGAATCAAATACATTCAGTAGGGAAACAATTTTCTGTGGGTATGAATGGTCATTGCCAACCAGTCTCATATTCAGTGAATGATTTCAAATGTATGTGAATATTGATTTTTCTAATGTTTTCTTTATTTTCCAGTCTCTGCTTATTCAACTGTAGTAACTACAAATTTGTTACCAACCTAATTTTTAATTCTGGGTGGAAGGAGTTCTGATGAGACGGTGTGACCAGTCATCTTGGAATCTGCCCTAGAACTATGAAGACTTTGATAGTATTTTGATTTGGGCTTTAAGGGTGGATTTGGATTTGGATTTTAGGGATACAGGACGGGTACTTGTTCCATATGCCTTTCCTCTGAGTTATAGGGTTCTCTTCATATTCCCTAAAGTTGTGGCTCTGGAAAATTACTCTTTCTGTTCTAACAAAAGAGTAGGGGATTGGGGCTCGAGTCACTCCATTGGACCAGGTGTCATTGGCTTTGAGAGCTGTGTTGCACTGTGGGACATGGAGAAGGGGACGTGTTCTACCACTTACTTCTTGGGTGGGGTGAATCTTCCCATCTCGTATCCTGTTTCAGAGGCAATCCCCTCACATTCCATTTTCCTCTTCTTAAAAAATAATTATTTTAAATTAGAGGCAAGATACTGCCGACCTGTATGAATTCATTTTGTGACACTTGCATAGAGAGTCCCTGCTGTCAACATGAAGTCGTTACTTGGGAACCACTGAATGAGTGACCTCATAAATTTAAGTCACCCAGGAGGTGGAAGGTTTCTGTCATTCCTCTAATTTGTTCATCCGGTGCCGCTTTGAGAGCTGGAATAAAAACGGAATAAAAGAGGATTGTAAATTTCTTGAGTTCAGGTCCTTGCTCTTCAGTTGCCTAATTAAAAATTGATCATTTATTCTCATTTAGGATTCTGCAGAGAAAGGATAATGCTCTTGCACGAAGTTTTTAAAGAGAGCCTCTGCAATGGATAAAATATGGAGCTAATTATCATAGCAGATACGGTTAGAAGACAGTGATGCACTGGAAAATACTTTCTTTGCAGGATTGTCGAATGCATGAATATCCTGCTCTTTATCCTTTCAGTACACTGGCTGACATTCATTGGTGTGTATGCATCTGCAGTATAGAAAAAGAGAGATTTTCTGTCCTGTCTTCTTTTCCAGGTTAGACGCAGTTCGACCTACTGGTTTTCTCAGTGCATGCACAACTTTCCCTTTTGGAGGTGTCCTGTGAAGTGTCTTTGTATCTGATTACCCCAATATCACGCTTGAGTTTATTTACTTTGTAGGAAGAATATTGCATGAAAAAAAAAAAAAAAAAAAAAGGAGTAAGAGAGAAGACCTGTGGTTTGACTTAAATCAGCGTGTTTTGGTTTGGAGGACTAAATGAGCTGACTGTGGCACATATAGGAAGGAGTTCATACTTTACAATAACCTCTGAAGAATAGACCACATTCCTTAACAATTATATTCTTTTATGTCCTCATGTTGTCTGCCATTTCAGTTTGATATAGCAAGCACTGAAAACAAATATTTCTCTTGGGTTCCTTTATTCTGAAAACAATTGCTATAACAGGAAGATTGCAGCCAGATGCATTTCAGTTTGCACAGAGATATTTTGTTCTTCGTGGCAATCTAACATTCTTGCATCAAAGTCACTGTTAGCTACAGAAATGTGAATTGACAGCAGCTGAATCATCTCTAACACAGCTTTTAATCAGAATTTGTTCTTGAAAATGTCAATCTCCCCCCAAAAAGAAAAAACTGTGATAGTTTTAATTTTTATTGAACCTGTTTAAAAAGTACGACTATTTAGCTTTAAAACGGAATTATTGCATTGAATAAAGGCTGCTTTAGGAACAGCAAGAGAAGTGTACCAAATTATGGATTTCTCTTTCTAAAAGAGCCAAAGATTTATTTCTTATGGATGCCTGCCTCTCTAGAAAGCTATCTGGCTGCTTTGGTATGCAGGAAAGGAAAGAGCCTTGTAAATCAGATGTGGATTATTTCTTATTATTTATTTAGAAACATATTTTTTGCACATCACTATTAACTTTGTTATCAGCATAATACATATCCAGGATATTTAACTGCTAAAGCGATTACAAGTTAGAAGAAGCAGTGCAATGTTAGGTCTTTTTTTCTACTATGACCTTCATGTGGGGTTTAATGTCATTTAGTGTTTTGATGCCTCCAGTGCTAGTCTGTAAAATAGTTATAGTAATTTGATAGCTATGGGAAGATACTGGGAGTTACAATTAGGAGAGGTTCAAAAAGAGGTTGAAGCTGCCTAAACACTGAAGACAAAGGGTATAGGCCAGGGTTTTTTCTCTTTCTTCATACAGTTGTTTTCTCAACCCTCTTATCCATATCTTAGAAAAAAGCTCCTACCATTTCCGTAAAGGGCTGAGTTGTGTGTAATGGAGAAGCAAAGATTTCCTTACTGTTTTGTTCTGATGTTGCTAGATCAGCTCCTGCATCAGACTTTTTTTTTTTTTTTTTTTAAATCTATTTACGTTAAGCTAGTTACAGTTTGAGCTGCTTTATTTATTTACCAAGCAGGTGCAACAAGTGTAGAGGTTTTTCAAGCTCTTGTTAATTACTCCAATGCTGTCTCTCACCATGATTTAAATCAGATTAATGAAACCAAAATGTAATAAAGATAAGTAATAAATAGGAAGCTAACTATGTAATAAAAGAGTCTGTTGAGACATTTGAAAGATTTAATATTTAAAAAGCAAATTCTTGTGTATAGAGGTACATATTGGTTACCTCTGCTGTAAGGAGAGGAACCCTGCAAGTTGTCTGAAAACAGAAACTCATATACGTTGATGTCAAGAATAGAAATAAAGTCCATCACTTCTAACCAGGTGCCAAGGAAAATCTTAATATCTGCAGAGAATATTGTTTTCCTTAAGTTCACATTGAAATCATATGTAAATACTCTCAGAAATATAAGATATTTTGGGAGTATTAATAGATTTTGTTATTGTTATGATTTAGTAAGGGGGAAAAGTTCCTTGAGCATATCAGGGTATTCCAGTGACTAGCTCAGAAACTCAGAAGCAGCTGCAGAGATACCCGTTGAAATGCCCAGGTAGGCAAAGAGCCGTATGCTGTTTGCAGCCCTTCTTCCAGATATCAGCATCTGGGCTACGTGGCATGTATACCTCCCCTACCCTTCCTATAGCAAGAGACCACTTGTAGGATTTAGTTTTATTCTATGTGGTTATCTGTATACTTAGTGACAGTCTGTTAATCTTTATAATGTGACAGAAGTGAGAGTTAAGAATAATTAAAAAGCTTTCTAGTACACTGAAAAGCAATTGTCTTTGTTAAGGACCAGATTATACCAACTGCCATAATATAATATGGTTTGTACATGCATATAATATGCACATTTCAATAATGTTCTTGCATGGATGTGCATATAATTATAGCATCTACCAGAAGGGGAAAAATGCATATGGTAAATGTAAAGAGTATATGTAACTAGTACAGAAAGTAGGATTTCACTTTAATGTTATTAGCTCTTAATGAAAATAACACTGTGTTTTAAAGAACTTCTGAATTTAGTGTGTTTTAAGATGTCTAATTATACACTAAATAGATTTCTAAAGATTTCCTAAATTTATAGATAGGAGAAATAATTCACTGAAAATCCCTCCAGAGAACCTGGCTTCTGCTTCCATTTTCAGTTTGCCAAGCCGTGCACAATTTTACTTAGCCATGTTATAAAGCTGAGACTGACCTTATAGATTTTTTTAAATTAATTCTGAAGTTTTTGTTTTGTTGAAGACAAATTGCACCTTACTTTTTTAACCATAATAAAGCACAACAAGCTCATGTCTTTTAAGTACCACTGGACCATAGTATAAATTAGTACCCTTCTTTCACAAAACTTTAATAAAATGAGTTATTAATTTTACAGTAGTTGCTATTTTGATCTCAAATGCATGTGTTCAGTATTACCACTGGATTTTTCTTTGTGAGTTGGAAAGTTTCAAAACAATTATTTAAATTGTTCTAAATATATTCTGTTACAAAAAATCTAATTTCCAATGTTTTGTGCACAAAATTACTATCTTATGAGGCTTGCTTCAATATGGTACCTGTAAGATTTAGCCACTGAAACTGTTTGAAAGCAATATCGCTGTTCATGTGGAAAAGATAGAAATGTCAAGTTTAGATAAAATATTATATGAAGTTTGGCAATAGAGCTTCTGCAGTTTCAAGCTTATCTGTAATTTCGCTGCAGTGGAGAGAACACCCTTTCTCTAGGGCTGGTGAAGAGTTGGAGCAGTTTTACTTACAGCTAGCAAAAACTATGAGAAAGCTTGCAACCCTAGTTTTTATATGGATAGATCCAGTCCCTACACTACTTTAGTCAGTCTCTGCCTGAAAAGTACTCCAAAAGGAAACAAAAAATTAAAAAGAACAAATTCAATAGCAATAGTAGTGTTATTTTTAACTGACTGTGCTGAACAATGTCCCCTCAGTAAAAATAAGACAAATACTAGACTATTGACCACAATAAATGAAGACTGTTTTAGAGTCCATTAGGCTTCTGTTGTCTTTCTTATACTGCAGCTGTAGTGTCAAGTATGAAAATTACTGGAAAGTCACCTGTGGAATATTTGATGTCCTTAAATACAGGCTTGGTGACATTTATTTTTAGGTACGTAGATCAACAATCTTTCATTATTTTGCCTTTTTGCTCTAAATTAAAGTATTTGTCTTGAATTTCAAGAGGCATATTTAGTACATTCATTCATGAGCTAAAATAAACCAAAGTGAGCTCACAGAAGAAGAGATTACTATAGGAGCATGGCTTTTACTACTGTTAAACTGGCCAAATATTTGCAGCTTTGCAATGATTCATCCTTTTTCCTCTCTTGTTAGCAGAATTTTGGAAGAACAGACTAAGGAAGGAGCTAATGATACTCCCAGTCCAAAAGAAGATCAAGTCCTTTTTTGGCGATTAATTTTATCTGGAGCGAATCCTTTGTTGCCATAATATGGCCACAGAAGTGAGCAGAACTGCCACTATTTATCCCAACTGAGGAGCAAACCCTTTATCTTATGCTGTTATTCACATTTATTATTTATTTTAAAATAAATGCTGCTACTGAACATGCATTATTATTTTTATGAAGGAAAATACTCAGGATTGGGGACCTCTCCTGAGAAAAGTATGGCAGCATGTCAGTTGGGACCATCCTGCAAGGAGTGAAGTTAGGACTGAAAGGAAGCTCAGTGCCTTTCCCTGCTATCACCAACCGCCTCCTAGCGTGAGCCTGATCCTGAATTGGTCAAATTCAACCACAAAACAGTTAACTTCCCACTCCTACTCGAGGGTGTGGAGTAAAGTAGTCATCAAGAAACCTTCTTTCAGTCTCCACCCCACATTTTGTCTGTGATACTATTTGTGTTTGCCTGTTTCCCCAGGTTGTGCCTTAGGTTAAACAGTTCTTTGCTTTCCCTTCCCTTCTTTTCCCCTGTTCTGTATCTACAGGCAGCTGCCAGTTCCCCTCTCTCCTTTTAAGATGTTCCACCCACGTAAATAACTTAGTTCCCCATTCAATTTTGTGTCCTATCCCTTGAGCATCTGCAATGCAAAAGCATTAGTTCAGTCCCAGATGTCTTTGGGAGTCACTAAGACACCTTCCTCTGAAATGAAAACTGCCTGTAATATTTGGGTTTGTTCACTTCAAAGACCACTGCCAGGGGATCATACAAGCAATTCTATAGGTTTATCTCCCTTTGTCCTATACAGCTCTCCAACACCTTTTAGACCCTCAAAACAAATTCAATTCAGCCTTATGGCAACAGGGAGGAGCCCCAAGAACCCCAAGTAGATGCACCAGTCTGCTCTAGAGAGGATTTAGCCCTGAAATCCATGCACATCATAGAATCATAGAACGGTTTGGGTTGGAAGGGACCTTTAAAGACCACCTAGTCCAAACCTCTGCCATGGGCAGGGACATCAGAAAGCCAACTGGACCCTGGGCTGCATCAAAAGAAGTACAGCCAGGATGTCGAGGGAGGTGTCTCTCCAGCACTACTCCACTCTGTGACATCCCACCCGCAGTACTGCGTTCAGCTCTGAGGCCTCAGCATAAGACAGACATGGACCTATTGGAGCAGGTCCAGAGGAGGCCACGAAGATGCTTGGGGGGGCTGGAGCACCTTCTTTATGAGGCCAGGCTGAGAGATTTGGGGGTGTTCAGCCTGGAGAAGAGAAGGTTCCGGGGAGACCTTACTGCACCCTTCCAGTACTTAAAGGGGGCTTACCAGAAAAACAGGGACAGACTTTTAGTAGGGCCTGTTTCAATAGGACAAGGGGCAATGGTTTTAAATTAAAAGAGGGTAGATTTAAACTAGATATAAGGAAGATATTCTTTGAGAAGAGGGTGGTGAAACACTGGACCGGGTTGCCCAGAGAGGTGGTAGATGCCTCATCCTGGGAAACATTCAAGGCCAGGTTGGACGAGGCTCTGAGCAACCTGATCTAGTTGAAGATGTCACTGCTCATTGCAAAAGGGTAGGATTAGATGACCTTTAGAGGACCCTTCAAACCAAAACCCTTCTGTGATTCTATCTTTCACTAGATCAAGTTGCTCAAAGCCCTGTCCAACCTGACCTTGAACACTTCCAGTGGTGGGGCAAAGCACATCACAACTTTGCACTTCCTTGTGTAGGGGGCAGGGATCATTTGCTATGGCAGATACAATTCGCATTCTCAGGCTTGCAGTTTCCCTGATGAAAGAGATTCCTTTGGGCCAGGGTTTTAAGATGCTGAGTCCTCAGCAGAAATACTCAGAAGTATTCTCATCCCTTGCTTTTCACTCCAGCCCCACACTACTACAACCGTATCAGTAAAGATGCTTGAGGGGCTGGGTTGGGGACTGGAATGTGGAGCTTGTGCAGCCTAAAAAAACATGTTGGGGTTCTCAACCATTATACAGTTTTCTTAAATATAATTAAAGGTTGTAAGTTAATTGTGCAAAAACTTGCATATCAGTTGCAGAAGCCAGAAGGGAGGGAAAAAATCTTAAGATTTACTTACGTTTATGTAGCTTTCCTTTTACTCAGTGTTAAATAGAAGCACCAGTTAATAACAAAATTAAGGAATAATCTCCTTGCTGATCCACCTTTTCATGCCTAAAAGAAAAAACATATTCAGACCTTTGTGTCCAGAATGTGCCGAGGACAAATACTGCATAAAGGCAATCAAGAGTATGACAGTCTTTTCCAGAAAGACACTTTTATCCACAGCGTCTACCTGTGTGTTTCTATAATACCTGCACTTCTGTGATGTTTCATCTGAAGAGCTCAAAGCACATTATAGGTACAGGTTTAGCTAAATTGATAGCGGTCTCTGAAAGGTAGGAAGGATTCCTATCTGCAGACGTGCCAGGTGGTACCTCAACAGATAAAACATCCTGCTCAGGGTCAGAAAAATGAGTCTGTGGAAAAGCTGGAGGAGAACTTTGAGAGGTGAGTTTAATATGTACTGATGACAGCCAGCTGCCTTGCTGCAGCTGTGCTTGGGGAACATTGATCTTATTCTTGTTGATAGGAGTAAACTTCTCTAGACAAAGACTCACACATAAAACCAAACCATTTATCAGCTGTTAAGAGAAGGGAACTGTAAAATGCTAGACTATCGCAACTGTAATACAGACATCAATTAGTAAGCACTGAAGTGATGATGGTTTTCCTTTCTAACCTTGATGCACGTTTCCATAAAGCTTTGGTCCTGTGGAAAAATATTTGCTAGACTCTTAGCTTGGTGAGTGCATATTCTGATAATGGAGTACCTCAGCCTGAAAACCCTTCCACCACTCATGCTTTTTTTAAATGTAGTATTCAAGGATCTTTCCATTTTGACATGCTGATCGTGTTTCTGGAAGTGGTAGCAGCGAGCTTGTAACTAAGTCCCTAGAGGCCTGAAAAGAGAAACGTATAGCTTCAATACCTGCAGTGGAATTGCTGTGTCATTAGAGGCAACATGCAAACTTGACCTATAGGTAGATTAAAACCCAGTGACTAAAAAACCTTTGGACAATGCTGTTAACATATGCTTTAACTTTTGTCAGCCCCGAAGTGGTCAGGCAGGTGGACTAGATGATAGTTGTAGGCCACTTCCAACTAAAATGATTCTATTCTATTCTATTCTATTCTATTCTATTCTATTCTATTCTATTCTATTCTATTCTATTCTATTCTATTCTATTCTATTCTATTCTATTCTATTCTATTCTATTCTACTCTCAGAAAAGGAAAATCCAAAAGCCCAAAGTGTGGAGAGTAAAGTATAAATCCATACCCTTTTCCACAGTCCATCTATTCCCATTGGAGCTGTACAATAACAGGAAAGGGAGAGTAAAAACTTCAGCAAGGCGCCTTAGACATCTTTGATTCCCCCAGCACAATAATAGCTATCTGCTGGTGGCACTCAAAACAAAATGATAGCTTCAGTCCCAGATGGGTAAATATAAAAATGACTACAGGAATGGGTAAGCAGTATATTTCATCTGTCCACTGCCAGCTATAGTAGAGATACCCCATTCTTACCTAACTACGGGTGACAGATGAGTCTTCTTGGCAGACCCAACAAAACCCATCCACCTTGAGGTTATACAGGGGAATGTATCAAAACTAATAGATCATCAAGTCTGGTGAAATACTTAAGAGGGTGAAAACGTACTTCCCCGTGGCTGATCCTTGACTTTTATGTGATCTTGAAGTGCCTTTTTTCTTCATACTTTCTTACAGAAGACCACAAGTAGCTTCCTCTCCCCTGCAGGGACCTGAACATATTAAAAGGTCACTACAAGATCAAAATTAATGTGCTTTTTAAAAAAAAAAAAAGTATTTCCCTCAGTTCCCAATCATGCCATATTAAAGCTGTAATAAAAAACATGCACAGTTTACCTGCATGATTTTTGTTTATCATTTATCTTAGCATATTGAAAAACAAAGTCATTCTTCTTCCATATAGTCACTTGTTCTTGCTAGTTTTATACTCGTTGAAGCAGTAATAGTGCCAAAGCTTGCAAGGAAATATTTAAACACTAATTAACTTCTTAATTCTGTGTGTGGGCAGGCCCTTTGTTTTCCCTGGAGCACAACTGATTTTCAAGATATTTATTTGGGATTTCAGGGTGTTTGCATATTGTGTATGGCTCCCCATGTATGTGTTGGTATGTGTGTGGGATGCCTCTGGCTTTATTCGCCTGCACAACATTCCCCTTAGAACAGGAAAGTTTTCTGATATGAAAGTTTTAAAAAAGAACCCTCTCTCCTCTTTTATTTCAGTCACTAGATAAAAAGCAGTAAATTGCATGACTATTCCATCAAGCTGTGTTACAGGCAGAATAAATGTGTGTCACTCATTCTGGCTGTAGGGTGCTAGGGGAGATCAGTTTTCAGCATCTGTCCAACAGAAGTTCAGCCTGGAGCAGTGACCCTCTACGGAGGTTTCCCTTTTTGATTTTTCCAATAAACAGATCTGCATGGTGTTATTGCTAGTGCTAATCTGATTTTCTCTGGGAGGTGGTTAAGCATGTGGCTAGAATTTGTATTAGCAGTTACTAAAATTGCTTGTGTTTCCATGCTCCCTTCCCATTCAGCTTCCTCTTTACAAGTCACCTCTGCTGTGGCATGTAAGAAATGGCTGGAAGAACAACACTGAGGCTCTATACTTAAACTGCATATAAAATGCATCCAGGCTGTGTGTTTCTGCATGTTGCATGAGAAGCCTCCACAGAAAGTAAGTTCTTAATGCAAAATTCAGCCCTCAAAGCATTAAAAAATACTGGCATTATGAAGAGATTTTAAAATGGTTTGTTCTGAACAACTGCAGAAATGGCTGTGACTCAATATCCTGGTTTATAATGTAGCCCTTTCTACCCTAAAGCTGCCTGGATGGAGCAGGGGTGAGACAAGCCTTGTGCACACCCATTTGTAATGGTTTCTTCTCATCATTAAAGACCAGGGCACTTCTAGGGGAAGAAACAGGCCACAGCTCTGTAGCTAGAAATCGTGGAGAAGCCATTAAAGCACAGTCCAGGTAGAACCGGTGTCACCAAACTTCAGATGTGCTAGTTTTATTAGTATTTGGGGGAAAGATTCAGGCACTTTAGGGACAAGAAGGCTATGGGAGGCACCTATGCTTCAGATAGCTGAAGTTGGGAGAGATGAGTCCCACCCTTTGGGACTAAACTTCGTTTCCAGCCCCAAGGAATGCTCGGGTACATTGAAGGACTTGTTGTTTCATGCCTGACTGACAGGAGACTGGAGACACATGCGAATAGATTAAATCAGCCCAGCTGGTGTTATCTTCTTCATATATTCCCCTTAGAGCAAGAGCAAGGTGCTGCACGGGCCCTCCCATTCTTCTGCTGCTGCAACCTCCAGCACACAGACTCCTACAAAGGCTTATGCTAACCCAGATGTTTCAAAGTAGAGACATGCCCTTTTGCAGGGGAGAAAGGACCCATCAGTGACTTTTAAATCAGTTTTTCCTTTTGACTTGCTTCATTCTGTGTAATTTGTCATAACACTTCAAAAAGAACGGTGTGTGTAACAGACTTCCAGTAATCACATGGGTAAAGCCGAGCATTAACCTTAAATGTTTTTTGTCCTTGTTACGTTGCACTTAATAGTGCATAGTTATACTCCCTGTGTGTTGAGAGATCAGGAAATTACACAGTAAATGTTAGCAGAAGCTGACATTTAGGCTTTTATTATCACTTGATAAACCCATGTAAATCCCATTAATGCTGAGAAGAGTTATATGTGTATATCAGGGGGAAAAAAGAGACCATTTGCTCTCAAGTGCATGTAACTAATTAAAAATTTAAGAGCATATAGTACATAATGATATTGGACTGTAGGTTAATGCTTCTGAATGAAAAATGCCACATGAGCTGAAATGCCTCTGCAGAACAAGAGAAACTCTGGCTGTCTCTGTGCAGAGAGCCTGTGTGCTCTCTGTGAATAGTTCTAGTATTCACTGCTCAGCCTTGGTCTACAGTTGGGGGCTGACGGAAATGGGCATATCGCAGGCTGTGACCTCGGTCAGGATCTGCAGGGCAGAAAACAATTCAGGGAAAGACAAGAGGGCAAGCCTTGGCACCTACGAGCTGATTTCGCATCCTCTGCTGGACTTATTTCTGGCAGTAGTTTATTTGCCAATGCAAGCAACAGGGAATGTCTTAATCGCCGCCTTTTTCACCGGACAACAGCCTGTTGCAACCATCGGAGAAGCTCAGGTTTAAGGCAGGCTGCTCTCCTGGGAAGAGCGCAGCACCAGCATACTCTAAATGCCCATTGATACGCAGCCTCCAGAGCAGTTTCAGAACTGTGTGTCTGCAGGAAGGGTATCACCTTCCTATGAGCAAGAAGCCACCAACCGCTGGTATGGCCCAGACAGGATGCTCATGGGGTTGCTAATCTGGAGTAGAAAACACAAATCCGTGCCTTCTGCTTCCTGTATGTTTTATTTCACAAGACTGTCTTAGAGTCATGTTAAAGTTAATATAACTGTAAGTAGCCAGTAGTCTTCATTAAAGACACGGATAATTGAAACAATAGAGGCAATTACTTGCGAGTTATCTGTCCCTGCCCAAAGGCATGTGTAAGAGACATGGATGGAGAACAGCTTCCGAAGCTAAAAAAGAAGCCTCAGACTCTGACACAGAGGTGATGAGCTCAGTCCCAGGAAAGAGGACCATGAGAGATTTTTCATTATTAGATTCTTCTTGATGTTAAGAAAAACAAACTTCAGTATTCTTTGTAAATAAAAAGCATGGGACCAAAGAAATACCCGGTTTCTACTACAGGTAGAATACTACAGGTTTCACATCCACCTAGAAAAAAAGCAGCAGGGAACTAAAACCTTATACTTAATATATGATCCTGACAATCATTACATTTTATGGCACGATGAAATTGCTAGAACTAAGTCCATGGGCAGATGCACAGCCCAAATTTTAGTGCAATTGTCAGCTTATTCCCATTTCCTTATAATCATTCTATGGTTTCAGAAAGCCCCAACACAAAAACCCAACCTTTAAAGTTTCTGTCATGTGATTTACACTCATAGCCATGGCTGTTTTGAATTTCACATCCATTCTTGAAGTGAAAGTTGAGCTGATATTTTTTTTATGATAAAAGAGCAGTCACTGAATTAATAGCAGGTCAGTATGACATATATTAGAGCGTGGTTTGGCATTTATGTTGAGAATCTCCTGTCGTCTTCACCACCACCCACAAATGCCATAGCAACCACATTGCAAAGGGGCTAAAATGCATGCACAGTTTAACGTGCTGTTAAATGAATGCACTTCTTGTTTTACTATTGTGATGATGAATTCATTTCAGCTGCAGTCACTGATTAGTAGAAAGCTTAGTTCCCACTGAAGAGAAAATAAACAAACTGCTCCGATTTTGCCTTTTTGGAATTTAGCAGTTATGTAGAATTCAGCTGTGTGGGCAATTAACTAAAAGGACCTCAAATTATATGTTGCACTTGCACTTGCACATAAGCTTTTAGAAATGCCATAAGAAAGTAGTCTTTACAGTGAACACAAGGTTCAACCAGAAGAAGCAACAATTTGTTGAGAACTTAATGCAGAACAATACTTGTTTGTTCACCAGTATTTGAATATTTAAGTAGTTCATGCAATTATTCTTAAGTATAATGGCCTGTGTTTCATCAATGTTTTGTAAAGCTTGTGCAAGTCAATAATTTGCTGCAATTAAAAATGTGCAGCTAGCATTGTGACTGCTTGGAAAATAGAGGAACATTGTTTTTAACACATTCTTATAATGTGTTAAAGGCACTTTAAAAGTGTGCTAAGGCATCCAGCTTGTTCTTCATCATGTACTTCCTTCACAGCTTGTCCCCCCACGAAAAGCTACCTCCAACGGTGTGGACTTTTCTCCAGTACTGCCATGATCCCACTCTGTTACACCCACTTCCAACTTCCCCATATCCTTGTGTATCACTTCCAGGCATTAATTATTCCATACTCCTGGTAGGGATCATTAGTCAAATATTTCACTCAAAACACTGGCTTACATATTGTCCATAGACAGCTCTAAATCCAAGAACAAATTGTTCCTGTTACGTATTCACTGGTTATTTTTCCCCTCTTTGTGCTTCCAGCCATCTCCCAGAAGAGCTGAAGAAGAAAACCCACACACATGAAAAGGGAGGGACTGCACTCAAGGCAGTATCTGCAGCCAGATGGAGTCAGTCAGATGCTAGCCACCCTTTTCTGACCTTCGTTTAACTGTCACATTTGGCTACTGGCCTTTGAAGTGATGGGATAAGAGGTCTCCAACAGGGGCAGGTAGGACAATGGAAATAAATGCTGCTGAGATATGGGCCCAGTAAATAACTGTTATTTTTAATGTTTTCCCCATGCACAGAGTTCCAAAGTGTTGCTGCTCTCCAGCCTTTCCATTTTTCTCTTGCTCAAACTGGTCAATGCATAATCCTTCCTTCATTTGGGGGAAAAAGTCACAGCAGTTTTCTTGCTTGAGCCTGCTATCTTTGTCTCTTGGTTTAGCTTCTCTCTTGAGAGATTAGATGAGAGCTTTGAAAGTTCTTGTTCTGAGGCAGGCTATGCCACCAGATTCAAATCTCTCAAACAATGCAACATTTCTTTGGCACCAGGATCAGAACGGAGAAAAAAACCACAGAATGAAAACAGAGCTGAAGGATCCCGGACCCAAATTCTTTGGCCACATTCACACTCAAAGTCTGGTGTGCGACAGGCTCCCAGTCCCTGGCTTGACTAGGTAGGAGGACCTGTCAGAGCATGCTGTAGCTCTTGGTTGGACCAGGCACTTGGACTTCAGTTTGAGAGAAAGGTCGGTGTGTTCCCCACCTATGGTGGCAGGACATGGCTAAGGCATGTACCTGGTATGGGAACTTGGACCAAGTCTGGTGGCATGGGATGCTTCTCTTGGCGAGACTGAAGACAACTTCTGATATTGCGTTTCTCCCTGGAGGTTCTTGGATCAGTGTCCAGCCACCCCTTAGCTTTCGACTAGCTAAATAGGCAGCTCCTTAAATTTCTCCCCACAAGTCATCTTTCTCAGACTTGTGTGCATTCTTGTGTCTCTTTCTTGAATTGACTCCAGCTTTTCAACCTCCCGCTTGCTTTGTGGGTGCAAGAGCAGGGCACAATGCGTCGGCAGCGGTTTCGGGAGGGGAGGAGTACTCAGACAACATAATCCTGCTCTTCTCCCCAGATTTCCTCTGCTTATACATACACAGATTCGGTCAGTTCATGGACAGTTGATTACTCACGATGACTTGCAACCCTTTTTTGGTCATGGCTTTCCAGTGTAGAACTGCTGGAGCCCCCACCAGACCTTCTTTCTCCAATCTTGTGACTTGGTTGTACTTGCTTACCTTCAGATTACCAATTACCCATTTGTACCAGTGACCTGCATTCCTTCTTTTTACCGTCTTCCCAGCCTTTTTCATCTGAAAAAATTGTTGATAATGATTTAAAGGGGTTTTTTTCTAAGTTGTTGATAAAATACAATAGTGTAGAGCCAAGAACCAGTCCCTATGGGATCTCTCCAAGCACACGCCCACTCAAAGAAAATTTCTCTGGTTATAATTATATTTGAGACCTGAAGTTAGCCAATTCTAAATCCATTTAATGTGTTTTACAGCGGTTTTGTATTGGTTTAGTTACTTCATCAACATGCTGTACTGTTACAAGGCACATTTCTTACAGAAGCCTAACATCAATTCCCTCATCAGCCAAACTTGTAATCTAATGCAAACTTCCCTTGAGCTGAATTCAAAAATGGGGTAACGGGAGATACCTGTCCCACTACTAAGCAATGTAGTGCAGGGAGACCCGTAACAGCATTAAACTGCCTCGTTTGGGTGTCAGTAGCAGGGTAGCACAGTGGTACGGTGCTATATAAATGATCTTTTCCCCCCGCTCTCCCCTGCAGCCTTGCTCTTGTCAAGGTGAAAAGCTGCTGCAGGCAGTGCTGGTGTTTCAGGCTCTCTCTTCAGAAGCTGGTTATATGATCCACTGAGCAACGTCCTGGAGGAGAGTCTGTTTTCCCAGGACTAATGCCATCCCTTTGTAACCAGAGACTCTCTTGTTTATAATTCCATAAAGGATTTGTAAGCTGAAGGTGTTTAAAAAAATTTCTGGTGTGTTGGAGGTAACCTCAGCCTTCCGTTCGGCTATCAACACAGTGCAGCACCTCTCTGGTTTCTCAAGCACTTGAAGGGCAACACAAGCGGAATGAAACTTTGCAGCAGGATGTTTATCCTCTTCTCCCAGAGTGTTTGGTGTGATTTTTATCAGGGAACGAGGTTGATCAGATTGTCTTTCTTTCTTCCAGTTATAGCAGCGTCTTACATGATACGGTCCTGATTTATTTGCCCTAGTAGAAATGAGTGGAATAGCGTTTAGGTCATGGTACATATCTTTAGTTACCTTTAAGTGGTGTGGTATGCTCAGTACAAATTCAGTCATTTCCTTGGATGCAAAGAGGGTAATTCGAAGAGTTGTCCTTTTCAAAGACACCTTTTGAACTCAGAGAGAACTGTGGAATATGCCAGTCTTCTGTGGGAATGAAAAATCACGTATTTGCAGTAGCCTTGGCTCTCTTGACTTCCTCAAAAGGTAGACAACCCACAGATTATGTATACACACAAAATTAAACAATTGTAATCTGGATTTAGATTTGGGAATGAACAGGATGTTAATGAGATAATGTCTAGGCATGATATGGTCTCACTTCTTGGCATAAGAATACATAATAATGTCTTCTACACTGTCTATTTAAAAGGACAAACTCTAATGATACCTATTCAGTATTCCATACTTATTTATTTCTATATATTTGTTAGGGTTAGACTATTTATAATTTCAATGTTTCTTAGTGTACATAAATTCTGATTTAATGTTTATAAATAACTTAAATATAAAGTTTAAAGGACAATGAGAAAACAGGAAACACTGGAGCAGAGGGAGGTTAACTCATCAAGGGCAACGCTGTTCCACTGGAAACTTTATCTGCTGCCTAAAATGGACTCATTTGCTGTGAAGTCCAATAACACTTTCAGGTTCAGTTTGATTGCCAAAGCGGGGATTATTCAGCAGCAACAGCCAGAACAAAAACCATTACAGGAACAAAATAGAAAGGCAAGATCTCTGCAACCAGGCTTTAATTCATGCTAATAGGCATGAGAATGCAATTAGGGGAGGCTCTGAATTGCAGGAATGCGTGCCGCCAACATGCAAATCTCATTTCAGCAGGGCAGCCACCCGAGGTGGTTAATAGATTATCCAACTTCTTATCATGAAGCAAACTATTTGGGGTGGAGTTCATTAATATAAATAAAAGAAAAGAAACATAATTTCTGATGGGGTGAGTGGGTGGGTCAGTTATGAAATGGAGCAAATCCTCTCCTGGTAATACTCTCGCTGCTACCACCTGTAGCTGCCTTTCATGTTTGGAGAGTTCAGCCCTGCCGAGAGCAGGAAGCATGAGACAGAAATTCTGTCTGAGCTGCATTTTTTTCCTCCCTTGATCTGAAGAAGGGATTGAAAAAAATTGTTGGCTGCTGCTAATCGTTAATCACTCTGAAAACAAACCTGCCCTTGCAGAACTAACTGTGCAATCAGAGCACTGGGGAAATTATGGAGAGGAAGAAAGTATTCACATGGTTTCTAGATGCTCAGATGTCTCTAATTTGGGGTTTCCCATATTTCGCTTGTGTGATTATTCTGTAGTCTCATAAATTATACTGTTGAGAAGCTTTTATTTTTGCACAATCTGCATTTTCCTTTGGACAATTACATCCAAATACTTCAATTTATTATTCCTTGCTCACTTCCGACTGTAATGGTGTCCTTCTACTATCCCGTCTATCTGCAGATTCAGTCTACTCCAGCCGAGAATGAATGCACCTGCATTGCACTACCTATCACAGGAGAAAAATCCTCATTGTAAAGCCTCCGCACTCATCACCAGCACTAAAGCCTCTTGGTCTTCACTGGGACAGGCAGGGAGCACAGTAGAAAGCAGAAAGTCCCAGTATAAACTGGTGAATGCAAATTAAAGGCTGCCAGTTAGACTTTAAAGTTTCTCTCTGGACCGTTGGCTTTTTACACACTTTGTATCATGTGATTCCTCTGTAAGTCTGTTACTTAATTGGAGCATGAGGTTTGATTTGCCGATCCCTGTCTAGGCTCCTGAAGACAGGCGGAAAACACCCAGGTGGTCAGTGATGCTGTGAAATGTCTGTGATGCAGCTTGTGTACAGCATGGTCCAGATTTGGTCCCACATTTGCTGTTAGAGGGATTGTGGCTACACACTTAAGGCAGGTGGCTGGAAGTCCTTCCAGACCCACCTTCAGGGCATGCTCCTTGCCTTCGCGCTCAGTTTCAGGCTCTTTCACTCTCAGGAGGTTTTCAGGAAGCATCAAAGCAAATCCTGGCAACTGAATTTTCCTGACACACTCACAGCTAAAGCTCCTGAATCATCTTTTTTAAGGTTTCTTGAGCTGTCATTTTTATATAGACATGCATCTTTTTAGTTTCTCCTTTGGGTCTTTGCATTGGTGTGGTGTTGCAGGACTTCTGGTTGCGAGGGAGGGGTGGCTGGCAAGAGCATGCATGAAGGAAACAGAGAGGAACACTTGTTTGGAGAGGAAATAAAGGTGAACAATCACATGGACCTTACAAACATGTTGAAACACAATAAAACATAGATGATTTCAACTTTGGCAGTGAGGGATTAATGTCGTTTAAACGCAGTCACTCAAAGACTATCCAAACAATTTCCAGAGAGGAGAAAGATGATCCTATGGTCTGCTTTGTAGCTCGGACATGCCTTGATTCTAGCAGCAAACCTCTTGTGCATAGGCCTTTTGGTATCTGGCAGGTGAATTGCTCCCTGCGGTGGGCTGTGTGTGGGATTTTCCCAGCTGAAACTTTGAAGTTGGCTGTTTTGCCCATTCTGTGATGTGGTGATGTATGTTTATAATTTATGAAGCACCTCGGGGTGAAAGGCCTTCTGTAAATGCTGTTATTCATCAAGAAATAACTGGGCCCGTCCTTTAAATGTTAGCTGGCGTCATTCCCAAACCCTACCACCACATTCAACTGTTTATTATTTTTACTACAGCGGCACCCAAGGATGAAATGAGAGTGGGGGTCCCTTGTGCTAAACGCTATGCGAATATAAATGTCATCTTCTCAATGACAAGAGAGAAAAAGGCTGTGGGAAGGGAAATGTTTTATACACTGTGTCTGAGATTCTTTCTTTCCCAGCTCAGGAAGGATGATGGAAGGGCAGAAGGTCTTTACATTTTTCCTCAAACGTAACCTAAAAGCAGGCCTCTACAATGAGAACAGCCCCATCTGGGCATCTGGACTCCCCTTTTCACTGGTGAGGGCAAAGAGTCATCCAGGGGGCAGTTCACCCGAGCTGGTTCAGATACTGAATTTAATATGAGTTAAACCACATTCTTCATGAACCTGCTTCTCTCCACTGATTAGAAGAATAAATCATAAAACAAATCCAGATGTAGACACTTATAGGTGAGTTGAATTTGGCCATTGCAGGTTGGGATGAGGGGAGCACCCAGGGAGAGAGACTGGGTGCTACTTGTGGGCAAACCCCGTTATACCATTCTGTAGAAATGAAATATGTTGCCTCAACCTTGGGGCTGAGCCACACACCAATCGCCAAGGTTGTCCCTTTTTCCTTTGTGTTCCAGGAGATAAAATCAATCAAAGAAGATAGGAATCCTTCCAGCTAAAAGTAATAGTGTAGTGGTGGCAGTATGTATGTCCAGCCAGAGTGGGACAAGTAGAAATACCGTAGTGAATTAGATGTTGTATGTCTGACAAGAGACTAGTCAAAGCTGCAACAAACCATTTATCCCCACAGGAATGTAGCATGCCTTATGGAATGCCAAGGACAGTATTCATGTTAAAAACAAACAAAAAAAGGTCTTCTGTGTGAAATTAATACTGACTGTTAGTGCCTTGCATAGGGATTTGGACTCTCTTAGGCTTTTGGGCTGCAGCTCTCTCAGCATTATTTCCAGGGCAATTAGTATCCTTGGTAAAAGCGCACCTGCTTACAAGCCGTGACAGACCATTATGGGTTTAATTCAAATGATTAACTAAAAGCCAGCTCCTGGATCCAGCAGTTTGGGGCTGGAACTTGTGCACAAACACAAGTGCCTATGGCTTCCCTGCTTCCTGACTCCTACTGACTCAGAAAGGCTCCGGCAGAGCCTCTCCTCCTTTTGGCAATTTAACGTCCAATTTTGGCAGGACTCCGCCGTATCAGCGATGTATAAAAATACAGCATAAACCAAACATACCAGAAGGAAATAATTTTGGACAGAACACAAGCCCCTCCCCATGAAAACACTGGGGCAGTTTGTTTAAAGATCTCACCTCCCATCCTCTTATGTGTTTCTGCTGTCCATTCAGTTGGGTTTCACATATGTGCAAGCCTCTTCGCTAAGTTGGGACCAATTTCTTTTGAGCTGGACCCAGGCTTTTAGCAGCTTGTTGGGAAAAATGGAGATACTCTTCCTGCCTGCATTGAGATTTGCTTTGGGGAGTTATTCAGTCTCCACAGTCCAAAATACTGTAGAATATCACCGTGTTGTGGTCATTGGAGAGTGTTCTGTGTCCCTGTCAGCATCTGATTGTGCAGAGTTTCATGGCTTGACATGAAATAATTTATTTTCTTTAGGTCTGGGCTAAATAGTTGCAGTAAGCTTTTAACTCTTCCTGGGCTGATTGAGGGTCTCTAAGATGTTTTGCTTTGCCAGCGGGGAACTACTCCCCACCAGGGAGAGGAGTCCCAGTATACAGTGCAGTGCAGGTTTGAATTGGCCCCATTTTCTTCTTATTCTGGGTATGAAGAGTGTTTTCAGAAACTTTGAGGAAGTTTTGATTATTTCAGCAACAACTGTCTCCTACTTCTGGAGTAATTCCTGCTACACCGCCTCAGTGGCATGTTTACAAATGCCTCAACCAAAAAGCTGCCATCAGTAAGGTGGTGTTTTGTACCACCATGGGTGTCTTTCCGTCTCTAAATCCTGTGGACTTACCAGTGCTCAGCTTTGTGAGCAAATACCACTGTAGATGCACTGCACCAGATATATCAGCAGAGACAGACTTGCCCTGTTACCCATTAGCTTTGCAGCACTAAAATTTGTTGCATCAGTAAAAAGTAACATTACCTTATTTTCCCGTTGTAGTAATTTATTCTTTGGACTTTGTGCCGATATTAAAAACACCCAACAACCAAATGTAAACACACCCTGTGACTCAGTCATGATGTACTTTAAAAGACACAACCTATAAACATCCTTTCCTGCTAAGGTCCAAACAAAGGTAAAGCGCCTTCCTCCAAGCAGGACGCTGTAAGGTTGACTTTGAACATCTTCTGCAGATTCTACAGAGTCCCCTGCAGCTGTCTACTTTTATCCTATTTCTTCTATGAATTTTATTTATTATTCCCCAGATGACTGATGGACAATGCTTAATAGCATTCCTCAATCATGCTGCCTGGCATAGGAGGACAGGGGCAGTTATTTACCTAAAAGCACCTACCAAAATATGACTGGCAGATTTGTTTTATCCGTTGAGGCAGATCACATGCCCAAACAAATTGTCTGATTTCTGCTATCAGGGCTCGAAATTCAGTGGCTGTATGAACACTTTCCTCCTTAATTTTTCATGTTTCTGTGGAATGTGGGCAATGGCAGGAATTGCAAATGCTTGTTAATTAAAAGACATTTGATATAATGCCCAAAATGGAGTGAGAGGAGGCTGACTTATATGACTGGAGCATTAAAACTGCTGGCTACCTGTGTATCAACAGTAGTGTGTGCCCAGGAGAAAAGGCTGAGTGAGAAGGAGACTGTGACCTCTTTAACTGTTAAATACAGAGATATTAAAGCTCTAACGAACAAAGTTAGGGGATGTAGTGAGGGGTGAGTGTGTGTATGTGCCTGTAAAGGGGATTACAGACCATGGGTTCACATTAAGAGGTGAGTTGCTCCTGGAGCTTTTATCTGTAATAAATGGAAAGAAATACCAGGTAATGGGAGATTTCAATCATAAAGATGTATGCTGGAAGTCTCATATAACCAGAAATAAATCTCTTTGAAGTTTCTCAAATGATGTGTGATCATTTTCTAGCCCAGAAGATATTACACCCAACATGAGATAACAGTATTTCAGATTTCATTCTGACAGATTGGTCTGTGCATTGGAAGCTGACAATATCTTAGGAACATATGGCTGGGACTCTGTTTCAATAGAGGCAGGGGATGAACCGACACGGTAATGAATATATTGGGTAGTTCAAAAGGGATAATTTCCCAGTACTGAAGCAGAATATGAAAGAATGAAAGCTGGCCTTTCTATAAGAGGATTTTACCAGCTGACCAACCACTTCGATTTCACAGTGATGTGAGAGGGCAATTTTGATTAAAAACTCATACGGCTAAAAAGGGAGAATGTCACATAGTATGAGATAAATGACTTAATAAGCTGATTGGGACAAATAAAATCTACCTTAAAGCAGACAGATGCAGAGTTAGACATGACAGCAGCCACAGTGCCAGGGCATGCCAGAGGGTAGTGCAGGGGTGAGATTTTGACTTTAGTGGCTGAAACACTGCATCTAGTTTGCATGTTCATATTTAGGAAATGTTGAAGGCTGGGCTGAGCTGGTGTTGCCGGAAGGGAGACGCTAGAGACAGCCTGAGGCCCACCTGAAGTCCTCCATAGCCAGATTTAGGAGCTCCATGTGTTTAGTTTATCCAAAAGAAGACCAAGGGAAGAGTTGGTATCTGTGCTTATCTACTTTGTGTGTGAAGCACCAGGTAATTGGAGGCTTTTTAAGTTTTGGGTAGAAAGGCATGACAGCAGCCAGTGCTGGGAGGTTAAAGCTGGAGAAATTGAAATGAGAAATAAGAGTTTCATTAAACGTGGGAGCACAATAGTCAGCCACTTATGGTCTCGTCTTCTCCTGATAGCTTTGGATTAATGTGCAGCACTGTTCTGCATGGTGTGGTGATTTAAAGAGTAGGTTCCTGGGCTGAAAAGAGGGCTAGACGAGAAGACTGCTGTGTGCTCTCAGGAAATCAGCCAGTGGTTCTTCCTGCCTTTAAAAAAACTCTGAATCTGTGAGAAGCTGGTAAGGACACTGGTGATATTTTATTATACAAAGTCTATTCAATGTTCCATGCAATTTTCTGGAATGATGGAGCATTGTCTTTCACAGGCGGCAGACTCAGTAGGGTGCTGGGAGAGACTGGTTCCAGCAAGATATGCTCAGGGAACATTATTTAAAGGCTCTCTGCTATTGTATGGAGCCTGATGATTGATCAAAACTCAGGTTGGAGCCAGCAGAGGGGAATTTTGGATCCTGGAGACCTGTCATGCTACTAGGAAAAGAGAAAAGATGTAATGAGGATGTTAGAGCATCACTTTGGTTTCTGATGTTTCCTGATTGCTGTTTTCTAGATAGATGTTGACTGGCCTTGGCAGCTGTGTGGTCCTTGTATTCCTGCTTTGCCTGGAGAGCACAGAAGCATCCTGGCAGAAAGTGAAAAAAAAAAGAAAGGGCAATTCTGCCAAAGTCCCTCAGACACCTGAGGACAAAGCAGAGCACATTCAGATCTACCCCAACATATGGCATGAAGTGGGGAGTAAGTGTCTTGTTCTCCGTGGGGATGTAAGTTGAAGAAACTACTTGCTGAATGAGTGACAGGGGAGGAAGATAGGAGGATAAGGCTAGGAGGATGGGAAAAAAAAAAAAAGTTCAAAATCAGAAATACTGTAAAATGGCAAAATATTGTGGAAAAGACTAGGGGTTTTATGCAAAGCTGATTTTAGCTATGCCATTATATCCCCCTCAGGGGACCCATATCCCCATCTCAGCTCTGCTGAACGGCAGCCGGCGAGTCACTACGTTCCTGTGTCTCCATTGCCCTGGCTGTAAAACAGTCTTTTACAGAGAACATTGGCACCTCCTGTGGAGAACGGCTTTTTAAGTGCTTGCTGTTATGATTATATTATTATTCCAAAGTAGAAGAAAGTAGTTTCTTTCCCTTTGCACCAATAATTGAACTTATCCAAGAATGACACATTGATGGGCTCTGGAAAGGGTGCAGCAGTGATGTCTAAACTGGCCTGAAATTCAGTTAACAGCTTGTAGCATGTCTGGGAAGAATTCTGAGTACTTATTACTGTGTCTTCTGTCTTTGAAATCAGGAGGGAAATCCAAGAGGGAAATCTGTAAAGTTTTTACAAGTGGTCAGACGAATTGATTTTTTAGGAGTTCGCAGGTAAAAGAAGTTTTCTTATCTTTTTTTCATCCAAAATTGCAGCCCTTTTCTTGATCTCACATATAATACTGGATAATCTGTCTCTTATTACAGTGCTGTCCTGGGGAAAGAAGGGATGAAAAGACATTTTGGATCTATCTAGCATTTCAGAAGGACCGTTACCAACTGGGTTGATAGATCTATTTCAGCAGAAAACTGGAAGAACGAGCCTTGATCTTGCTGGAACTCATCCATGAGCATAGCTCTGTTTCCACAGGTGTAGAAATCAGATCCACAGTAAGACTTTGTGTGTTCACAAATCCCTCATGATCATCGTGCAGAAGAGCCACTGCAGTGAGGGGTAGTGAAATACTTGTTAGAAGCCATTTGGCAGCAGCCTTGTGTTTGAGAGAGAGAAGAGCCCCCAAAGACTGAAAACACCATGAAGTGCAGCATGGAAATAGCTCGCACAAAAAGCTCAGCTGTTGATGCATGAATTAGTTGGTTTGAACTGCCAAACATACCCAAACTCACTTACTCTGGCCTAATACCATTTGTTATATTTCTAACATGGGAAGGGCATGGGTGCTTTGCAGTAAGTATTACAAAATTCAAAAGAAAAACGGAAAGAAAAGACCCTTCAGCTCCCCATAGCTAATCAGGTATTCACCTTGAACAAGTACTAATGAAACCAGCACCACATCAAAGGGGAAGCTGGCTCTAGCTGAGAAGGTTATTTAAAAATTTAACAGTACCAGGCAGCACCCAACCAGCATAAGTGACTACATTTTATGTTCTGTTTTGTAAAAAGAAATGAAACCCTGTGCTTGCCCTCTCAGCTGCCACCTGCTTTGGGGCTATTGCAATCAAAAAGAGGCATTGGGGAAGCCATCCTTGCAGGCAAGGATGATTTTTTTGCTCAATGACTCAGTATTTTTCTTCCACTCTTCATACAGTCATGTTAGCAGTATGTACTAACACTGGCCGAAATCACTAGGTGCTGACTTGCTTTTTGATGAAATGGCAATGGCTAACTCCTTTCTGTCATCAGAGTAAAAATATATTAAATATTCCAGATTAGAAAAGAACCAAAACATCCCACTTGCAAACACAGGGGAAGAAAAATAAACGTGGTTTTGTGGTATCAATTCACTGGGAATGGGATATGTGTAGTTTGGTCTCCAGCTGTATAGAAGTGTAGGAGGAGAGGAGGGACTCCCAAGCTGGGATGGAGCCAATCCTGCACTTGTGGGTGTCTTCTGCTGCCACAGAATGGATGTTTATATCAAATAGTACTGCAGGTGAGGAGCCCAACCTGCTTCTTCGCCAGGGGCAAAGACATGGGCATCTCCATATCTCTCCCAGCCTGAACTGCAGGATGATGCTCCAGAGATGCTCTTTTTAATGACAAGGGTACTGAGATTTCTTGGTGTGTCAGCATGAAGGAGCCTTCATTACTGCCATCGCTGGGGGAATTTCCACTATACTTCAATAGCATAAAAGCATACCTTGCATGCTTGCACACATGGAGACTGGGGTAAAAATTCTTCTCATATTAAAGTCTTAAAATCCTTAATTTTTCTACCATTTTGGACTTCTGTTATCTGACATGACTCCCTCTGAGTGCAAACTGAAAGCATGCAGGGTTTTATCTACAAATAATGGCACAGCCACCCACACCTAAAGTGACGCATAATGTAGGGCCATTCCTTTAGCCAAAAACTCCTCTGTCATCAACATCCAGATTTCAGAGTAAGCTGGTGCCAAATGAATCCACAAGATTCTGCTCCGATGCACATCTGAACCACATGGTCTTATAAAATGACAGAATTGAAGTAGCTAAATATGTCTCAACTCCTAAACAAACCCTCTTACGTTGTTGTTTTAAAGGTACAAATGGGTTGTAAAAGAATATGCACAGGGAAGTGAGAACACTGTATATTTATCTCAGCAAACCCAACAACTCAAAAGCAAAAAGCCAAATTCATTAATAAGCTGCCATTGGGGAAGATGGAGTTCAAAATGACAATTTTACCAATAACAGGTCTCAGAACTGGAAGTGTCCTTGACAAACCTTCAAGCAAGGCTGCATTGTGGATAAGCTGCTAATAGTGTTTGGGTGTCAACAGCCAGATGTTTCATGGTATGAGTGCAAGGGCAGGATTTTTTGCAAGGGCTTGAGACTTGCAAAAGGGGGTTAAAAAGAACGTGGTGATAAAAAGAAAGTGGGAGCTCTACTGTAAATGTGGGGACAAAGAGGAATGCCTTCGGCTCTTCACAAACTCCCACCATGTAAGATTCCAGGGTCTCAAATGATAATCATGAAAATGGTTTGTAAATTCACACGTTTACTACTATATCATGTTTCTGCCATTACTGCCTTAAAGTGCTGGTGTAGCCAGAACAGTGGCTATGTAAAAACTGCATCTTCTTGCTCAGTGTCTGTTCTTGTGCCAGATCTGGTGGCTTTACTGAGCAAAAGCATGTTTCACCCTACAATAAAATATTGCCAGGCTTTCTGATACTGGCTGGGCCACGAGGCTAGCTGTTTGCAGAATATCGACTTCGGGACTTTTGCTGCTGGTGATGATGTGAGAAGCACAAGGAACAGCTGGATCCCTTAGTTTTCAGGCTGTGGTTACATCACTCACAGGGAAAAGAAACATTGTTTGATTTGGAAGTATTTGAACATTCAAAGTGTTCAAGATCAGGTCGAATGGGGCTTTGAATATCCTGATCTAGGGAAAGGTATCCCTGCCTATGGCAGGGGAGTTTGGACTACACGATCTTTAAAGGTCCCTTCCAACCCAAACCATTCTATGCTCAGAGCAAATTAGGTGTGCAAATTGAAGTCCCACCATGTCATTTGTACAGTAAAGCCTGTGCTGGAATTAAAGAAAAGATCCTCTATAATTAATTCAAATTTACATCCCAGGGTAAGCATCTCTCTGGGCTTCACAAATGCATATTACTGCTGAAAGTGTAGGCAAAGCACACAGGACAGGAAGCTGTGGTCGGAGCAAATCGGCCTTGGGTGGCAAGGTTTGCAGAATGGAAACTTCATGTGTGCAAGATACATGGCAAAAGGAGATGTCTCTGCTTGTGGTGGTTGGTTTGGGGGTTTTGCTTGCTACTATTTTATGACAATGTCCGTGTCTGTGAAATGGAGGCAGAAAGACTCCAGAGCAGCCAGAGGAGGCAGCAGGAAAGCACCAAGCACCACTTCTAGGATGGACAAGACAAGATTTCCAATAAAAAAAGGCATTTTGGCACTGAGCGGCAGGGAGGGAATAAAAACAGAGAGAGCAAAGATAGTCCCTGCCATTTGTGTCTTGCCTTGCTGGGGAAAATAGGAATTTAACTACACAAATACACTGGACTGTGCCAATTTTACCTGGCTCTGTCATCAATTTCTTTTCCATCCTGAGTTCTGAATAACCACATGTTTTGTATGAACGGAGCATTAGCTCAGTTCAATCTCCCCATGGTGCTGTGGTTTACATGGTTCATGGGTTTTCCTGAGTCTAGCTGTGGTGCAGATACGTTGATGCCCTGACTATGAAAAAACAGGCCAATGTGCTGCAAAGTATTTAATGTATTAATCTACTTAACTCAGTATCCAGCAAGGTAGACAAATGGGTTTTCTGTGTTACAGAGGGCCATGGAATCCAAAGGGGAAAAAAAAAAAAAAGTGTTATTAAGTGGTACAGGACTACATGCAAAATATGCATTTGTGTATTTCTGTATGTGTGTGTTTTCTTAAATTGATGGAGTGGGCTTAGAAAATGTTGTTTAAAAAAACCACAGCCAGGAAGTCTAAAATTGTGGCTTAAAAATAACTGCAGCTGACAAAATTACCCTTTTAAGTAGAGGAGTCAGATTAATCGATGGAGGGAGCCTCTCAGCCTGGGATTGGTATGGACCTTGGTGGAGACAGCCTCTCTGCAGCCCAAGGGGCTGAACTCTGAAGGTCTAAGAGCACTGAGAACTCCATCTTGCAGGAGACCTTGTATTTCCTTCACTTCCTGGACTTCGTGAAGCAGCTCCCAGACTGTGGTGAGCCTTACCCAGGAAAGCAGAACCGGCACAACCCATCTTACTGACCTTACTGGAGGTTAAGGAAGGAGCCCTGACCTCAAGCATCCTTTCTCCAGCTGTGTGACCTGCCTTTGTTTGAGACTTTTATTGTTCAAGTCCTGGTGAAGAATAGGCTGTCGCTGGGAGCAGATCGCAAGGAGAAAATTGCCACACAGGCGAAAACGGTCCTCATGTCCTGTTTCCAATAGAACCACATTTTTTGACTGCCTGGTTTCAATAAAAAGTCCAGAAAGAAAGAATTGGAGGGGGCATTGCTTTTCATGGAGTGCCAGAAAATAATTGCAAAAAGTTGCTTGTTTTTAAAGAATTACATGACTAGGGACAATGCAGGGTGCTAGAGGCTGCACAGACATACCAGATTCTGCACCAATTTTGGACTGAATTCTGCTTCTTACCTTTCTCCTTGAAAATGTCTGGCCTGGGCATTTATCTTCATCTTCTAAAGCTTCTCCTGATGCTGGCTATAGCAAGGACGTAGTGAATGGAGCTCAGCTGCTCAACAGGAGCGTACAGTCACAATGATATTTCTTTATGAAGATATCGATCCTGGTTCTTGACAGACTGCAGGCAGGTTTTGGAGCTGATGCCGTTTCCCTCTGGCCGCCACAAGGTGAAGGCATGGATGAGGTGGAATTGTACCAGCAACTCTCCATCTTCCACTTCAAATTTCACTTCACTGAAGTTGGGCACGCTCTGTCTCTTCTAGTAGCCTCAAAATAACCCTAAGACAAAACATTGCCAGAATATTATAGAAAGCCTTGTAGAATTTATGACTGTAAAAATGCCAAGCATAGAGATCTATGCTATATATAAATAGTTTGATTTTTTTTTCCTCATTATTTACCCTTTTCTCCAGTGAGTGCTTTTTGCTTTATATTTAACTGCTGTATTTGTACAAAGTTAAAACATTTCTGCATTTTGTACTCACTAGCACTAAAATACCGTGTCCCTCAAACATTCCTGCTTCGCACCCCATGGTACATCCTGCCAAATTCCTTTTTCATGTCTATTCATTCCAAAGAAAGTATCACACCTGCTGGCATCCGGAGTGTGTTCATCATGGGGTCAAGGAGCTTAGACTCCACGATGTAGGAGTTTTTTGCCTTTCAGATGCCACTCATCTTTGGAGCTTTTTGCCGAGACTTTACAAGCTATTGACAATGTGCTGACACCAGAAGCATTGGCAGGGAGATGTTTTGCCTCCATTGGGGAGCCCGGAGGCTCTCCTGGTAGATGCACAGTCCCTGCTGGCTCCCTTGGAGGTTCAGCAGGTCCCACAGACATAGGCAGGGCTGGGACAAGCCAGAACGCTGTACCCCACATCCCACAGTATGTCCTGCAGGATGCTCATCCTCCATATCAACATATGAGAAGCCTTTGGAGGAAATGCCCGTCAAAGCTCTCTGTTTCATCCTAGAGCAGCTCTTTTTTTTTTTTGTGCTGTTCTGCCAGTTTGCTACAGAGGCATGGATGTGGATTGACCATAAGAGTGGTCTTTTGCATTATAAGCAGAGGAAAATACAGTTTGTTGTCTGTGGGATCAGTTGGGAGGCTCCTGAGGGCAATGACAGGAGAGGCTATAAATACCACAGGCATTTGCCCCAGTTTGGGGCCAGACTGGGGTAACGCAAACCCCCAGTGCCAGTGCAGCTCTTGTCCCTCCGAGTTCAAAAAGCTTTGCAAAAAACCCTGGAAAAACTTTGCAGAAGCAGAAGAACAGACATCAGAGGGATTGCTGCTGGGGTCCCTGCAAAATCACTGTCCCCACTTGGTGGGTAATTGCAACAAAACATACCAAAGTCAGTTGTTTTTAGAAATCTATAGCCATAGGTGCTGCATGGTCTTTTAACTCCCTTTGCTGATGGTTTTCCACCCTCCACAGCCCATCTTGAACAACTGTATAAAACATACCCACTGTTTAGTGTGCTGAACAGCACAGAGGGAGCAGGAGGAAGACTCCTGCTGCATACCCTGGACCACAGATAAACAGAGGTGATAATAATATTGATAAATAACAAAGAAACAGAGCCATGGATAGGTGGTTACAGACAGCAGAAGATAACTCTGTGCTTGGCTTTTCCCAGTCCAGGTCACAAAGCAACGTGGAGAGCTTCAGAGGCAGCATTGCTTTATATGCCATTAACAATGTGCAGCCTCAGGATGTTTTTAACCTCTCTGGTCATGAGGAGTGGAGCAGACTGTAGGAGCTCAGGCAGAATATCCAGGATGGCAAACTGCTGAACTTAGAGGCAATTGTAAGCCTTAGGGATGGTGAGGCTCTTAGAGGAAAAGAAAAAGATGCATGAGGGAGGTTGGCTGGGAATCACTCAGCCTGCTGGGCTCCCAAAAACTCTGACTTTAGGGAATGGCATGGGAAGGTGTCCTGCCATAATGGGAGAAATAAGACAGCTCTGCCTTGAAATGCCTGGGCAAAAATTAAATGCTACTTGCTGGAAAAAAAATGCTGTGATATTGTGCCAACAGGCCACATAGCTATTCATGTTAAGATTAATTCTTCTCTCTGTAAGCAGCATGGGGGCCTGTGCCTGCCAATTAGCAAGTTTGGGGAATGCATCTCGCACTACCTCTCCTCTCCTGCAGCAATGCAGGCGCTTGCTGTGCGCTGCCTCTGGTTGGGCTGGAGCATGTTTTTCCTCTTCAAGAGGCCAAGAACTCATCTCTCCAATTTCTTTAACATGATTTTATTAGTTCAACGCAAGCAATGCTTGTTTTAATTAATGAGTATGTTTCTTTTCTTGTTTCTTGGCTTACTGCCTGGTATTGCGTGTTCATGCCTCAAGAATAAAAAGTTTCATTCAAAACAGAATCCTCTTTGTCCCTGTGTGTGGCCACCGCTTGGAGAGGTGAGGGAGCTGGGAAGGCAGCAGTGGTTTTGATTTTGGGGGTGGAGGAGAAGGGGGGGAGAAATGGCCAGAATTACAGAAGAACTGAAAAGAAAAGGCAAGTTTTATAGCTCTCATCACACTTAACTCTACCAGTTTTTCAAGAGCCATGGTAAATCCTATTTATGCAAATCCTCATCTTAGCAGCTTTCAAATATTCTTAGAGCTGGTGTAAATAGAAGCTGCAATTGGCAGGTATATAATCATATCCAAATGCTACATACCTGTGGAGTTTGCTGCAAAATTTTTGAGTAATGATGTGTCACATTTCACTTGTGTTTGCTGACCGCTACCCCCCAGCATCAGCTGTTTTTCACAGTTCTGCTTCAGCTTACCAGCCCTCCTTGATATTGGGCTAAATTCCAAATAAAGCAGGGGAATCAGCTGGCAATTCATTTGATGTGTTACATTTTTTTTCTCCACACTTAATTGAGCATTCCACTTCGAATAATCCTCAGCATTAGATTAAATCTCTATTGATCTCATTTTAATGAGCTCACCACTGTGACCAACAGCCCTTTCTCCCATAGCAGATGGAGATGTGGCCATCTGAACGTGTGGCAGGAATACTTTTGTTTCAGATGACTTAAACCTTCTCCCCCGTATGACTATTCTTGGCACCCCATTACCCCTGAGTCTGCAGACCCAAAGCCAGCAGATCTGTCCTGTTCATTGCACCATGCCTTTGTGAGATAGCTGTTGCAGTGAATTTCTGTTTAAACCACTGCTTAGAGATTTCATTTCAGAGCAAGCAATATCCACGCTCATCAGTATGAAGACAGGTAGCCAAAGACTGTTTGTGTGCTCTCTCCTGTGCTGCAGGGAAAGCGTGTGTGCTGGAGTACTTGCAGCTCCCAACTGCCTGCTTAAGGGGATGTATTACAGATTCAGGTCTGGGGCAAATCAATTTTGTGAGCTACAGAATTGATTCCACTCTTGCATTTCACCTTCAGACACCTGCATTTAAATTTCCACTTGAGATTAAAATGTAAAATGAAGGAAATCTCCCTTTCCTTCCTTATGAGGAAAAAAAAAAGTGATTAATGAGGTTTTAAATCCTAATGACAAACAAATCCTAATGACCCAGCACTTCTGATGTCAAATAATTTGCTGCACCATACCATTTTGTAGACTTCATGGACCGAAGGATCTTTAGGGTCAGCTAATTGCACGTTCTACCTAACAAAGGCCATGGGCATTTTCTCCTTGGTTTTTGCATACAGCCTAACAGCTTGTATTTGAACTGAATAGTTTAACTCTTTTTGAAACACCTTGATGCAAAGATAGCAGCAAGGGGGTGTTCTTGGTGATAGAGGAACAGTGTAGCACTATAGAAGAGACAATTAGTTTAATTGAAATCTCATTCCCACATGGTTAAGAACTTGTATCATCAAAGGATGCCATATATGAAATAATATTTTAAAGCTGTTTGCCCAGTTTGGTGGTGTGTGGTTTTGTGACAAGTGGCGTTGCTTAAACACAGTTGAGGTGCAGCCACTGAGGCAGGGATGTTGGCTTACTTTTAGCATAAAGTTTGCAGTGTGGGTTTGCAGGCGCTACCCATCATAATTTTCAAGTTTGGTTCTTGCTTGCTTGCTTTTTTCCTCTTTCTTATCTACGAGAAACAATATGTCTTGCATCAGCAGATTATGATTAATAGTCATGATGTGTAATGACATTAATTAGCAATAGCTATTGCTAATGATTAATAACAGCAGCTAAGTGAAGCCCTGGCTGCACTGATTTATTTCAGTACTTTTATTGAGCTGTGCATCTGGCAATATTATGATGCACTAATGTCTTCAGGGAGGAATGTCTGTGTGGGGAAGTGAAGAGCTGAGAAATGTTTTCAGTGAAGCAGGTGTGTGGACTTGTTGCTCCTTATTGCTGCATGCACTGGGAAATTTGGTTGCTTCAGTGGGATGGAAGACAGGAGCTCATCACGCAATGTGCCGTGCAGCTTCAGCACAGGTCTCTTATTGACCATGAGCAACAGAAGGGTTTGGGGAGAAGGTTGTAAACACTCATGTTGGAATGAGACGTGGGATCCCTTCTTGTGAGGTGTCATAGGGTTCGTAACACACAGAACCCCTGTCTGGAGTGTGGGAGCTTTTGTCCTGGTGCTTAATCTCTGTGTGTCCACCTGGAAAAAAAATTGTTCTTTCCTTCCACAGGACATTGAGACCTCACTTCAGAAACAGTGAGGTGAAGCCATGTTTAGATTACCAATGAAGTCCTGCCTTAGAGGCTAAAATGTAAGTTGTGTTGCATAGCTTTTAAATAGCTCTTTCACAAGGAAACATTCTTTTAATGTTTGTAAGGTGTTTGGACATTGGATGGGAGACAAGCCAGAAGCACGAAGCAGTGATCTCCAACATTACTAGGAAGGACCTGAAACAAATTCCAACTGAGAACATCCCTGTACTTTGGTAAAACTCATCTCAAATTGGAAATGAGAATTTCCAATATGGGCACATAATTGTTGTTCACTACCCACCTGAAAGGAATGGAAAGGGCCCCTCTTTAGTACAGCCTTAGTGCCAGTTCCACCTTCTGAGAGAACTGAACTTACATTTAAATTAAAGTACAATTATTCCTTTTTCCTCCTGCTTCCTATTAATTATATGCAATTTACTCTCAAAAGATCTGTTACTGTGCTAATCTTAGCAATCACCATACTGCAGCAAAAACATTGCACAACAGTCTACGTCTGTAAATGCTTCCAGAGATGAAATTTCAAATTAAAAAGCAGCAACAAAAATATCCTGGACTACTTTTACAATTTCCCTTTGTGGAACAAAGGTTTCTAAGAGAAACATTTTTTTTTCCTTATTTATAGTCACTTCTCCCACTGCTGCAGTTGTTCTTGTGGTCTATTCTTTCTAATTTATGTTGCAGGCAGCATGAGGCAGTACCCAGTTATTTGATTTGTCTTGAATGAACCAAGCAAACAAATGATGCAGGTTGTGTAATAATAGTCAGCTTGTTCTGGGCAGGGACTTACAGTCTAGTTTAAACAGAAATGTCCAACTAGCCTGATGGAAGCGTCAGACAACACAAAGCTGAGTTCCTGGAAACCCTTCAGTTAAAAGCTAGTGGTTGGAGTGCAACTCCAGGTAATGGTGATGGAAAGACTTCTGAGCTTTGGGCGATCCCATAGTGTTTTACATGGTACAGATGAGAAAATGAGCATATAAGGAACATGAAAAGGTGAAAACCACAGAGAGCACCACTGCCAAAGTTTGACTGACACGAGTCAGAAGTTGCTCCTGTACCACAGGCTGCCCTTCTCTGCAAACTTTGTTGAAACTCACAGACAAGGTTGTGGGAAGGAACCTTGACTTCCTGTGGCCCACATCATAGATTTTTCAGGTGGACTGGGCTACAGCAATCAGATAACAGCCACCACCAGTTTGTAAAGGGCCAAAATGACCCTTTCCACTGACATCCAAGGAGTGAAGGCCTCAGAGTGTCCTACACTGGGTCCAGTAACTAGCAACCCAGTTCAATCAACTATGTTAGAACAAGGCACTGTCTTTTTACTGATCTTTGTCAAGTGCTTGGAAGACCATTACAAGAAATATCCATTTTTAGTATCTTCACAGCTGGTGATGGTTTGTGACCTGAAAGGTCCAAAGGATCGAGCCAATAAATTCTTCTTGGTTAAATAAATGATCCTGGTACAGTTGCAACCCTGCCTAAACAGCTACCACATCCCGAAAACTCCTGGGCATGGGGTTCATTTGACTGTATATGGATCTACAGTGTGGGTCCAGAGAACTCACTCAGGTCACCTTTGTAATCACTAGGGTAAGAGGCACCAGTCAGTTGAATGCAGGGTGTAATTAATCTCCTGAAGAAGACAGCTTCATTTGTTTGGAGGAATGACACCCTACACTTAATGCCAATGACTAGACCTCTTCTAACCATGACGAATACCCAGACTGTTAGTTCAGATGCCTTGGTGACATTTAGTTGCCTTAACAAATGTGACAAGAGCGATGCTGGCTGTCATTGCAGAATGTGCAGGTCTCCTGTATGTTCAGTGTCACATCTGCCAGCCCTGTATAAAGGTCCTGAGTGACACAAAATATCCCATATGGCACTAGGTATCTAGTATCTGGATAGGCAATTAAATCCCAGCCCTGCATTTTGTGGACTGCTAAGGTGAGCTGAGATGAATCATGTCCTAAGTGTCACTGTCTGATCTGAAAAGTCTTCCTCAAAGTTCCTCTGAATGTCCCTAACTGCAGACCAGAGAGGGCACTTGGGGTGACAAAGGATGGGTTTAGTGAATATCACACTCATTCCCAGCGCTGAGCCCCAGAATAAGGCTTCAAAAGCCAGCCTGACAGAAGGCACCCATTCTGCAGCCCATGGGCTGCACAGAGGGGAGATGTTCTGGTGCAACCATGTGCTTTGTGTTTCCTGTTGGTTCATTCCATTCAACCCCCTGGTCGGTGTTTGTGGTGTCATGTTGTCCATACAAAATGCTTTGCTCTCTCCAGTGACTGAAGAAGGACTTCAGCATTTTTCACTGGGCTTTTGAATCCATGGTGGGACCAATGTTGCTGAAGATTTTGTGAGTATTTGTTCACAATTGCCTAAAAATAGGTCGTTTAGTGCCTGGAACATGGCTGCAACTACAGAGTGAGAGTTCATGGGGCTGCACACTCTCTGATCTGAGCTCGATGATAAATGAGTACATTAGACTTTGCACTGAATTTCCATACTATGATGCAGCTGGTTGACTCGCAAAAGTAATTTGAAACTAACTTTCAATTTTATTCCCTTTTGCTTTTAGTGCAGTCTGGTGTGCAATTTTTCAGTGGTAGCACTGAGCTAAGTAGACTCAACAAGGGTCAAAATGGCTTTAAGAAAAAAAGGGAGTCATGTTTGGTTGGGTTATTATTATCCCAGATCAATTCCTGCAGGATTTATTGGGCAGCTCATGGAAAGTTGTACTGGCACAACTGAGTGGGCAGTACAAGGAGATGTTTGGATTTCTCAGACTGGCATAGTAGCTAGAAAAAGTGCTGGCCTATGGCATAAAGGGAAAGTACTGCTTTAAAGTGAAATCCAGTGGTATGACTTATCGACTTGCTCATTTATCTGCTACTGACTTACTCACCCAGTGCAGCATCCCCAGTGCAGTAAAAAAAGACAGAAAATAGTGGAATCCCAGGTCTTTGATAGGTTTTGTTGAAAAGAATTTGATGCACACACAGAAGATGTTCATGAAAATGTGTTCAAGACTTTTCAGTAGATAGTATGGCCAACTGTTAGGAAACTCCTCAGTGTAATTCATGTGCCAGAAAATGAAAGCCAGAAATGAAAGTGAGGCAAAACAAGAAAAAACTAAATACCTTAATGATGAGTAAAGCTTCAGTATCAGAAAGAACATTGTAGCCTTAAAGCTAGAGACCAGTAAAATAACAACTTTTGATTTGAACGTCAAAAAAATGCCTGCAGATTTTGTATGCGTAATTTGTTCATTTCTTGCCCTAAGATCACTGTGTGAGCCTGCTTTTTAGAGACAGCATAAGACTTGACTTCTCAGAACTGAGCCCTCTCACACCATCTGAAATTGGTGATCCCCAATCACTGGGGACTTCTGGAAACTTAGGAGTTCGTGGCCATGACTCTCAAGTGAACTAAGGTAGCTTGGCATCTCATTTTCCACTGAGCAAAGTGCTGAGCCCCACCAGCTGCCTTTAAAACCTCAGCCTGTGTTTCTTATTATCCCTATATATGGAGTTTAGACCCAGTTTGTAATACACTGAGCTTATTATCCTCATTTTCCAGCACAGCAGAACTGAAAGCAATTACAAAGCCTCTTAGAGGTGATTTGACTATGCAGACACTCTACAGCCTGCTGATTTTTCAGCCACATTTAGCGCCTGTTGAAGAACAGAAATCCTTCTAGGCTGATATTGGAGCCATCTGGTGATGTCTTTTTCAGTTCAGTAAACACTTCTGGGTTCAGTTTAGAGAATGTCAGTATATAACAGCTTATTTAAGAGCCAAAATGGATGAACGTAGACAGAATGACTATGAAAAACACATACATCTTGGGAATGCTGTATGAGCGGAGAGATGCAAGTGTGAAGCAATGATTATTCCTAACACTAATCCCTAATGGTAGGCAGGAGAAACCTGAATAGTTTCTCTTTGAGCATGGGCTAGGGGATTTAATGGCATTTCAGTGTCATCTCTGGAAATGACAGTAATCCTCCTATTTTGTGGAATGACTTGAATGTAAAAGTGGATCTGCATTGAGTGGTCTCTTGCTGTACCGCTTGGAGCAGAATAACACCATTGATCCAGCAGACTGTGGAGGGAGATGCAGCATTTAAAGGACACACAGTATCTGGTATATATATCATTAAGCTGCACTGCTCCCTCAGAGGTCTTCTTTATCACCACACGAAGCCCCTGGCTGAGCACCACATCTGATGGAAGCGGGTCACCCAACTCACCATCTTCCCACACTCCTGCTTTTCTTTAGATCTTTTCCATCCGTGATGGGACCAGCCTAACTCCGTGGGACTGGCAACCTCTCATGGGTTCATACCTGGGGCTGGCTTTGCTGTTGTCAGCTCCCGAACTTTCTGTTTCAGGACAGGCTAATTTCTGTGAACAATAGGACTCAGTGTGGGCAGCAATTTAGAAATAACCCTCTTCTGCCAGTGCTTATAAGAACAGAAAGGTATTTTTGTTACTGGGTTTCCTCTCAATTGAAGTGTCTCTCCGTAACTTGTATTGGCAGCGCACGTAACTCTGACAGTTACAGGAGCCCATTCACTAATCGATATGATACATGCTCACATATCCAGCTGCTCACATCCCTCCCTGTCCCTCCAGGTCAGTTTTTCAGGCAGCAGATGTGTCCCTGCCACCCGCTACTTCCGCACACTAATTCGGTACACTTGCTTTCTGCATCAACGCCTGCAGCAGTGCAAGGCCATGCTGAGAGCGGGGAGAGTGTTGCAGCCCTTTTTCACTCAGATTCCTCCCTAACAACTGCCCTTTCCTCACATACCTCCATGGGGCGAATCAGCAGGAAAAACTTCCAGAAAACTTTAAACCAGCATCGGCTAGATATTCCCCTGGTCCCTTCACTGCCAGACATTAGAAGCTCTCCCTTCTCCCTGTCTAGCAAACCACTGCATCCTGCTGATGACTAAGCCACATGCTGGTACTTGTTGCAATCAGGAGCTTCACCTGGTGCCCTTCCATTTCTCTTTTATCCATGGTGGCCCTCATGCTGTCAAGCATTAATTAGATTGCAAGTTCCCCAGGTCTGCAGCCCTGCCTGACAGTCTGTGCTGCGAGGCATCTGCATACTTTCAGGTGATATTAAGCCATAACTAATACTTTTTAAATTAACTGCTAGAGGACAAGGTTTCGAGGTGGTTCTCAGACATTTCATATTATAAGCCATATTTTATGGCAGAAATTAATTCTCACAGTCATTCATGACCGCATGTTTCTTTCCCTCACAGGCCTTTGCTTCTTCCCTGGCAGCCACTTGTTCTCTGCATGGCATGGTGGTATTAGAAGGCTGAGAATGAGATTTTATCATATTTTTGATCCTAATTAATGGGTAGCTGCTGTTGGAAAGGATGGTCAGGCTCACCAGGCTGCATATTTCCACTATGTCCATTATGCTGATCCTGCTGCATGCACGAAACCTTCTGTGGCATAAAAGCTGGAGGGCTCCATGCTGGGTTAGTTCCCTGGACTGGCACTGTGTGGGTCAGGGACATAGTGATGCAGTGAAATAGAAGCTGAAATAGAAGTTGCAGGATGCATGCTGGGGTCAGGGACAGCATCAGTGAGCCGGACATCCTTCTTGGCAGTGGTTAAAGGTAGGTTGGCTCCACTGTACAATAAAATCACAGTTACCCAGGCCCCTACAGAGCTGTGTATCCTCTAACAGCTGCCCTTGAGTACCAGTGTGAGTTTTGAAATTTGTTCAACAAATGCAATCTCTTTTCTTCTTCAGGATCTAGCAGAGCAGGTTATTAAGACTATCACATTTGTATTTCTCACAAATTTTTTTTTCAATAACTCATGGCTTATCAGTTATCCATTAGCAGCTCATGGCAGATGCGTTAAACTGAACTGTGCTGTCAGTTTTGACTGGACACATGAATCACAAGTCATGTTTATCTTCTTTGGCTGGAGAAGTTAATCCAGAACTAGCTCTCCTTTACAGATATTCACAAATGTCTTCTACAAGCATTTCCATTGCAGGCAGCTACTACCCAGGCACTTCCTTCAAATTTGTGTTTATATCAACATTCATCATTGTGAACCGAGCAAAAGGCAAAAAGTAGCAAGCATGAGCTGGAAGCAAACGGAGGCAGAGTGGTTGCAGTTCAGGTACTCTTCATCATATAGAACTCTGCAAGGTTTGTGAGGAGAGTCAGTGGAGCTCAGTATATTCCAGATTTTCCTACAGCAAACCCTGTATAACTGAGATGAATCACAGCTTGCTTATACAGGGATGTAAGAGGCAGCTCCAGGATTTTCTATCCCACCCCTGCTATTGCTGCTTGTTTTCATATGGCTGCTTGTTTTCATTTCTGTGTTGCTCCCATAGATGTGAAACCATCCCCGCAGCTGGACAGAAGATGGGATCTTAAGACAACACTGAGTTTTACATAGGAGAACTTTCTTTGCTGCCTCTGGCTTTCAGGCTAGATTTCCGTGCATCAGTGAACAAGGACAGCTGAGAGACTGTTCTGCACACGGAAATTCATCTCAATAGATATCTAGAAGACCAGAGCAGGCTGAGCACAGGAGATCACCATAGTAGCTGTATTTCAAATTCTCCTTTCTCCTTTGCTGTCAGTATGCTGGTGCATATAATGTATGCCTTGCACAGGTCCAGCATGAACTCAGTAACACAGGAGTAGAAAAGCCTAAAATTGGAAACCAAATCAATCCAATATTCTCCTAAGATAGTCATGATTTACAAGGCAGTTTGTTCATTTATCAAGCTCCTTATCAAACTACCTAGGTTTTTACCTACTGGAAAGTTGTTTTAGGACATTTTGGAGGAAGTTGTCTTTCATGGAACAAATGGGCAAGGCACCAATTTCTCTTAGATGTCACTTAATAACTGGTACCTTTATACTAACTTTGGGATGATTGCATGAGAATAGTGTCTAGAAGAGAATAAAGACTTTGTGTTGCTCCTGTTTATCTGGAAGTGGAGTACAAATAAGAAGGAGATTTTGTATCGTTGTTTTCAATGAAGTTGCAGTTTTGCTGACAACTCACATTTCAGATTCCATGACCATTTATTGTGGCATTTTCATGGCAGCTATTCTGTGCCCGTACTGGTATATTAGACTGTGGTCCATGTCTTTTTAATGGCTTTTCTATTTTTTTTTTTTTTAAAGCATGGAAATTACTTATTTTATTCTCATCACCATTCACCCATAGACAAAGTTGTAGGTGGATCTTGGTCTTCTGAATTCATAATGTTTGGGGATTTGTTTAAGATTTTCTTAAGTCCTTTGTTTTTCCTTAATGGTCACTTCTTTACTTGATGTATTGGGAAGGGATTGAATCAAAACATGCCGGATCCTTGTGCTCAAAACTTCCTGCAGGATATGGATACTCCCTACTGAAGTTAATAGGAATGAGGTGTCCAACGTCCTGGTAAATCAGGTGGGATTTAGACAACCTCTATCCTTCCTAAGGTAAGCAGCAGTGTAAAGTGAATCCTGAGGTCTGCCAGCCTACAGATCCCATCTTCCCTCATAGCGGGTGATCTCAGAAACCTTCTGAACAAAACCAGATGCTTCTTGATTTGGTGATCTGAGAGCATCCCAGGGCAGCTGGGAGAGAGGCAGGAGGCATGGCAGGCAAGCATGCCATGCTTCCCTTGGTGCAGGCAAATGAAAGTTTTTCTCCATGACAGGGGACAGTGTGGTTCACAAAGTACTGGGAAGCCATAATATAGACCCCTGAGGTCATCTATATAAGGACACACTGGGTTACACAACCTTATGCATCACACCCAGCACGTACGTGCCTTCAGGTGTCGCACTTGTGCTCACCTGAATTACTCAGTCTGACGAAGGTTTGCTTCCTGCACATCTGTGTTCCTGCCAGCAGCACTCTGTAACGTGAGTCACTCTGAAGTGTGACAGCTAGTCCCTACTGGTGTCTGCTAAAACCTTTACACCTCTTCAAGCTTCCCAGAGAGGTCAGCTTTGTGCTGTGAGCCCAGTGCAATATATGGGAATAGATTTTGTGAAGAGTGAAAGCAATACATTCCTTGGGGTAACTCCGGGCTCCAGAAAGATCTCTGCAGTCAATGCAAGTCTCAGAAGTGTCGGTGTTTCACTTAATTCAAAAGTTGTTAAGACCTAGAAAGGGATGAAATGTACTTCTCATGAGAGGGAAGCATGCTTGTTTACCTTTTGGTCGTTTATTTTTGAGGAAATGACCACAAGGTCCTTCTTGAGCTGTTTAGCAGCTGCTCTTTTTCCATCATTTATTTTGCTTTCAATGTTTTCCAAAATTTAAAGAAGGAGTCATAACCTCACCACCTCAAGAAGAAGAGCACTATGAGACTGGTTAGATGATTTAGCCAGTCCTCTGCTTTCCCAGGCAATCAGTGTAGATAAATTGATTGAAGCTGCACCCACAAAACCAAAAATCATCATTGAAATGAGCAAGAAATAATTCACGTTGGCTTATTTGATGAAGCCAGAATGTTGCCTGCATGAACTTCCCTTTAAAAGGGAGGGGAAGGTTGGGCTGTCTGGAAGCTATAAATGTGTTCCTGATTCACCGCACAGAATCATTTCAGCACACGCTTAAACAACCATTTTCCCTTGGAGACTGACTGCAACTGGCAGCTGGCAGCAACTAACTTGTCTGATGCTTCCTCCCCTCATCTGGCAGGACTCCCATGCCCAGGTTTTTAGGGGACACAGTGAGAAAGAGGCATTTCCTGCACCTTGGAGATGTAACCAGAGGGAGGTGAGTGCTCATCTTGGAGTTCTGACAACATGGAGAGGACTGACCACAGCAGGGAATATTGCTTCTAATATTTTGGGGTATGTAGAGTAACCTTGATGTGGGGAAACAATGCTGCTGTTTAAGTGTCATGCACTCACTTGTATATCTGACTGAAAACAACAATAAACATTAAAGGGAAATTCTGGAAAAAATATCCCAACTCCTGCTCTTCTGGCACCTGAAAGTTGCAGTCTGGAAAATACAGGTCCAGTGGGAGGGAGCACCTTTGTCCCAGCCTTTCAGATTAATGTGAGGTCTCAGCTCTTCCAGCAGCATAAGAAGCTACATGCAGATTGGTATTGTACTGCTGCTTTGTAGAAACTAGTGAAAAAAAATGAATTAGTGAACACATAGGTAAATGTGATGTGCTGTGGAAGAGGCAGCATGGCTTTTATAAAGGGAAGTCCTGCCATATAGTCCCACTGGAGTTCTCTGAAGGTGTCAACAAGCCTTTGGATAAAGGATATCCTGTTGATATAACCATCTTTTATTTCCTGAGAGCTGCAGACCGCATCTCTCACCAAAGGCTTTTAAGGAAAGTCAAGGCATAAATGGCAAGATCCCTGAATGAATAAAAAAGAAATGAATAAAAAAACTAGGAAACTGGGAGTGGGAGCTCATGGTCTTGTGGTAAAGGTTGATCAGCAGTAGTGTACCCTGGTGTTTGCTCAGCAAACTCGTACGTGAGCTGGAAAGGAGTAAACAGTGAGGTGACAAGGTTTAGTCATGATACAAAACTACTCTGAATATTAAAGATGAGGATAGACTGTGAAGAATTGCTGAATCTCAGTGACTGGACAGTGAAATGATGCACAAGGGGAAAAGCAGCCCTCAGCTCACATGTGGTCCTGAGCTGGCCATCACTGGCCAGGAGTGAAAACTTGGGGCTATATAGTAGATAGTTCCACAAAAACATCAGCTAAGCATATAATAGTAGTCAATAAAGCAAATAAAATGTTAGGAATTGCCAGGAAAGTGACAGAGATCAAAACAGAGAACATTGTTACACAACTGTATAGAACTATGGCTCTTCTAGCTTGAATCCTGTGTGTAGCTCTGACTCTGTCACTTAAAAAGGAAACAATAGAGCTAAAAAAATTCAGATGAGAATAACAAGGATAATAAGAGTATGGAACTACTCAATATAAGGAAGAACAAAACAGGTTCACCTCTTCAATTTAAGAAAATACCAAGATAAATCTATAACATCATGAACGTCAGGGAGAAGGTGAAGAGGTTGATTTTTCAATGCATTTTCCAATAAAAGAATAAGGAAGCAGCAATTTTAAGTAGGAGAGGACAAGCTCAAAGCAAACGGAAGGAAATGACTCTTCATGCCTGTAGTTTAACTTTGGAACTTCCTGCCACAGTGTGTTGTGGCAACTAAAAGCTGATGTGGCTTCAAACGCATCCCTTCAAGCAGCCTCTTCAAGGAAGAGAGGTTGAGGGTTATTAATATACCAAGCCCACCTTCTCAGGAAGTCCCTGAACTGCAAATGACTGCAAACTGGGAGTCTGCTTTGTCCAATTCTTACCCTCTTCCTGAAGCATCTACTTTGGCTGATGTTAGAGAAGGATGCTTAGAGACAACAGAGACTGGTCCTCAGGATTCATTAAATCAGGGAATAAGCTCATGCGCTGACCATCAACACCTCCACAGTGGTTAGAGTATTCCATATTTTCCTCAGCGTTGCTGTGCATTTAAGACTGCAAGGATCTGGCCTAGGAAGCAGACAAAACAGGGATCTCAGACATTCAGGTGCTTTTTTTCTTTTCATCTTACTTCCTAGAGCCTGTGCTTGCCTCGCTGTCCTTCGGACTGTCATCTCCAAATTTTTGTTTCTCTTACTGGAACACCATTTGCAGTCATTAGCAGTTTGAGGATTTTGCTACTATCCACTGCATAAAAAAGGTAGAATGACCACAAAAGACATGAATTCTTAGTGTATTATTTCAAGTGCTATATTTAACTAAATTACCCCCTTTTTTGGAATTGTTTGTTATTCCTTTGGTGATAGAACAGCATCCTGTTTGCCTGGACACATTGCAGCTGCAGAGTTTAGTGAAATCCTCATGGGTTTCTTGAAATAGATTTATAACTGAAACCTCCCAAACACTGCACTGTACTTCTAATTTATTTAACCAGATCCTAGTATGAACCAAGACCGTTCCTATCACATTGTTATTGTTCTTCAGAATGCATGACCATAGCATTCGTTTAGTGCAAGTGCATTAAAAAAACTCCTGAATTATGCAACTTTACCAAAATATGTGACTCAGATTGGGCAAATTCCAGAAGGTATGTCTGCTTCCATAACCTTAATTCAATTATGCTGCATATCCTACGTGAATAATCCATTGTCAACCACAGGAAATGTGGATCTTGTTGAACTACCACAACCTGATTACAGACAATGATCCATAAACTGGTAGTTCTGAGTAATATTAATCATTTTCCTGAACATTTGAGTTTACATATATGGCTAAGTAATTAATTCAGCACTAATAAATTTGGAGAGTTTCTAAGCGTTAAGTTGTGCTACTGTTATGGCAAACAGCTATGTGTTCTAGTAATATTCCTTGCTTTTTATATTCTACAAGGATTTCTCTACCTCACAGAGGAGTCTGGGAGCTAGGATTGCTTCTTGCTTTCCAAAGGGGTGATCTTCACATTGAGGTTTTATTTTGTAAAGACAGAATAGGACTGGGTCCAACCTAAAGCAGGCTTATGGATAAAGGATTCTGGTATTAATTATACCTAATAATAATTGGGTAGCTTTGGAAAATATTTAGAATCTGAACATCTGCTGCTACATAACAGCAGCAATTAGAGTTGAAAAATTGGCTGGTAAAAAGTCCAGACGAGCTAGCCCCCAGCTGATTCCTGGGAGAAGAGAAACAGATTGGACAAACTGCCAGTGCTAGAGGTTTTACAGTCTTCCTGGGCATCTATCCATTGTCCTCTCCTCTATCAAAGTTTCTGTCATCTCTAAGATAACTCTTCTGTTTCAGTTTAAACTCATTACACCTGACCCACCCCCAGGGGAAATGGAGAGCAGTTTACAGACTCCCCTTCCGCAGCTACCTTGTCCATGGCCATATAAGATTCTCTGAGGAACTCTGGGCATGAGAACCCTGCTTTATTATAAAAAAAGAAATGAGGATGAAGATGTTGACTGCAATAGATGCAGAGTGGCAGCTTGTGTTCTTTGGTTAACGGTGTAAGCCTAAAATTAGAAGTACAGGTATGGCATATCTTCAATCCAGACTACTCTCCTCAGCCAAGATGATGTTTCTCAAAGGTATCTGGACACTGGAATCATCTTCATGCAGAGGCTCAAAATTGTGTCTATAATAAAACTAATAAAATAGCAACGTTATCTGTCTGCAATCCAAAAAAATGAACAGGGGAATTGTAATTTTGAAAGTTAACAAAGAAGAGCTCACTCCATACTGACACCGTCATGGCAAGTGAACATTCTGGGGTAAGTGAGAGTATATTTCATCTTGGAGAGCAGAAGGACTTCTTAGAAAGGGAACTAACGATGATGCCTTCTTCATGACAGACGATCTCACATATGGAATCCATTTGGTCACAGGCAGAACCACCCATCAGGCTGATTACAATGATCCTCAGCTCTGCGGCTCTGAGCAACTCCAGTCACTCTGCCAGGACAGATGGGTTTACACCTAGTACTTAAATCCTTATTATCCAACAGATTAAAGAAAAAAAAAAAAAGATCAAATTGTGGAGATACAAGACTCCATGCAACAGCTGACAATATAGATGTTTAGGTATGTTTTGTATATCTGTTTCATGAACATACTGAACAGAAGTGGGGAAAAAAGGAGCCACTTCCCATATCATTAACTTCATTTCAGATTTTATCGTTTCAATGTACAAAGAGGCAGTCCCCACCACTGCAGAGGAAGGAAGCCCCTGTGTCAACATAAAGCTCTGGACCTGCACAAAGATGAACAAAAATACACACTCAGAAAGTACCACCTTAAGGGGCCAGTCTTGGACTGTAAAACAGAAATTACGTTGTAAAACTTCATCAGAGAGACCCTGAAAAAGATCTGGGCAAGAACCTTGGAGATCCTTGAAATACTGTAACAGGGGAAGAGGACACAGGCAAACAAAATGCAGAAGGGCTCTGACCATATAGACTGGGGAATCAACTTTCTCCCTCGCCACATGAGAGTAGAGGTTACAGATAAGGAGTTGTACTGCTGAGCCACAGCTTTTCTAGAAATCCTGTGTTGGAGGACATTTCCCATGTGACAGGCTCAAATACTGCATCTCTTTCAGAGTATGTGGGAGCTGCCCCTGTTCCTTCTGGCACCCTTTTGAGCTTCCTTGCAGTGCTTAAAGATGCTGCTTGGGAACAACAGTGAAAACCAGAAAGGCTGAGAAGGGTGTTAGGTTTCTGCCTGGGGTTGCACTGCACTGTATACACGATTAGGGCACTCACTGTATATATGATTAGGGCACTGTAACCAGTGGAGAAGGGCTTCTCTGTGTTTTCAAATATAAATTTCTTAACCTTATTGCTCATCTACCTCCATTTTTCTTTCCCAGCCCAATTGCAGGATTGGGTATGTGGTCCATCCTCTAGGGAAGAGGAAGACAGTCCTGGGTCTGCAGGCCTCCTGGCACTGAGCAGTTTTCAGGTCAGAGAGAAGCAGAGCACTGAAAATCACCAGTCATTGAGTAGCATTTTGCAGAGTGTGAAACAAAGGAGTCTGGTAATCTACAACTGCTCACTTGTCTGTTTTCTGCCTAATCTTATCCTGCCCCTTGTTTTTCTCAGTGACGTTAACTTTGTGCTTTTTGTGCAGCTAATACTTGGGGGGTTTTCCCCATTTTGATGGTTATCACCATTGACACCAGAGTTGCAGAGCAAGAAACGGCAGTGAGTGCTGACTGATCAGGATTAGGTGGCACCTTAAGTGGCTGGCAGAGACACAGTTCAGACCAAACACATCTGATGAACAATTCACCCTGCACATAAGTGCTGCCCTTGCCTCCGACTGAACTTCTAATGAACTGCAAATTGCAGACAAGGTTACCAGAAGCTTACCACTTGCTTAAAGTGCTGAGGCTAAAGAAAGGTTGCAAGGAGTTGCTAAAAAATACAGGAAGAGGCAGGAGAAATGTTCCATTAAAACAAATTAAGGGCAAGGAGAGACTAGTGGTTTTTAGCGTTGTACTAAAGGGCTTTGATGAATGGAAGCTCCCAAAGGATGGTATCAATTATCCATTTCTAGCCTGGGCAAACTGGTTGCTGTGTCAGCATCAATGCACAGACAGTATTTCTGATGTCATTCTAATCCACATTAGAAGAGTCATTTCTTCCTTCTCTCCTCACCCCATTCCTCCTCTTCTCTCACCAGTATAAAGCTTTATTTGCACTCTGTTTTTCTTCTTAATCTTTAACATTTCTCTCTTTTCTAATCCTCCCATAACCTCTGTGCACTCTCACTCCTTGCAAACATCTTCCTCCTGTCTTTCTCTTTTGGTTGTGCTGCCGCTGGAACCCTTCCTCTGTCATGGACAAGATCACAGCTATCCAAGATCATTTTCCAACTATTCGAGCCTTTAAGACTGCATCACATCAGGGAAATCTGCCATTTGTCAAAAAGGGAGAGGGCAGCAGAGTGAAATTTAAGGGCTGTCCTATACAGGACATCAAATCTAACAGTCACATCTGGCTCTATTTCTGGTATCTTTCTCCCTCCACCTTCTCAGAGGTCTTGTCCTCTTCATTTGGCAGTTTTTCTCTTACAGGGTACTCCCATCTTGTGTCAGAAAGAAAAACACTGAACTTTTTCTCTACCTGCTGCCTTTAACCCCATACCACTTCCTCTTTCTACTCCTTCCTCTTTTGAACAATTCCTTCATTTGATACTCTTCTCCCCTCACCTACCTATGCTACTGCTTATCTATAACTGCCCAGCTTCCCTCCATCACTCTTATTTCAATTTCTTTCCTTTGTTTCTTTCTCCACAACCTCTCCACTTGGTTCTCAATGAATTTGTTACTCTAGATGGGAATTAGGAACCCAACTGCTTTTAGGCCCAGACTTTTCACGGATACCCACGATTGTCACAGGACAACCACGATTTATTTTTTTTCTTTTTCTGACTATTTGCAGAATAGATGTTCAGTTCACTGTTTCCTCATATTGATTTCCTCAGCACCTATTCACAGAGTTTATTCTGTGAATTGATTCAACATTAAGGCTCTGTTATTTCCACCTAGATGGAGAAGTAATGTGATGCTGCTTCCATTCCCTGCATATTGAAGGGCATGAAAGATCAGGCATGAATATTTGTCTGCAAATGAAACTCTTTTTAGCCATTCATTGTGAATGTGAAACATGCTCCCTATCAATGCTTTTACCTGAAAATAACTTTATAATTTGCAGAGTTATGAACTTAGACGTTAAATATAAGCACTAACTGCTCCACTGTTATATCTAACATTGATTAAAACTGGAAAGAAATATTCAGAAGCATTTATTTTTCATATCACTCCCTTAACTGTAATTGCTTCTTTCTCTACCCAGACAATAAATCCACAGCAGAGCTGATAGTTTCATGATTTCCAGTCCATAGACACTTTCTCCCATGTATGTAAAAGAATTCATAGAAATGGAGGAAATTATGTGGCTTTCTTCCCTAAATCAGGTAGATATGGGCTACTGTTTGAACCTGTTTTAATCCTGAGTTGTTTACCTCATACATAATAATCTTAGGTATGTTCATGCCATATGGACTGGTTACTAAGGAAACAACTGGGAAGCCCATTTTGGGTTGAAAAGCTTGAGAAAACAAAAATCTAAACCAAAGCATATTTAGTTCTAATGGCTACTTAGCCTGAATGCTTTTACCAGAAATGTACCTGTAGAAACCTTGCCCACAGCCAGTCTCCAAATCCACTTTGACTCTGGATTGCCTCTAGCTGGTATATACCACTCCTGTGGTCTGACAGCAAGTGTGGAGGACAGCTAAGGTAGCTCTGGTGCTTTCCGTGGCATCTGTTTCCTCCATGGGTCTCTTTACTTGAATACTTATATCCAAGCTTCTTCTAAGTTGAGTATCCCATAATATTGAATAGTATCTTCCTGCTGGAGAAACATGATGTTCTTATTAACCTCATTCTATTAATGTGGAAGTTAAAGGGCTGCTAAGTGACTTGCCCATGGTCATAGATATCCCATACCTCACAGAACAGGGCCATCGTTTAAGCCAGTTCAGAAAAAGCATGTGGAGATTCTTAAGTGGAAGGCACTCAAGAGACAAAAGTAATTATCATAGTTAACTATGGCAGTCGTTAACTACTTGCTTCTCTTAAAAAACAAGCACGTATCGGTTATGGTTGAGTCCTAGTCATGATGTTCTGGCATGTGCTCATCAGGTAACTATCATAGCTACTGAGTGCTCTGCAGTGAAGACACTCCTGCTCAGTCACCGAGGCGAGCAGCTCCGGTGCCGGCACAACCGGCCGCGGTGCACAGGGGGGGTTTCCCGAACTGGGGGAACCTGAGGGGAGCGGAGAGGCCCGGCAGCTCGTGCCACAGCGGCTGAGGGGACCTGGGCAGGGCCGGGAGCAACGGCGGGAGATTGAACCGCGGTGAAATGGAAACCAGCCCTCAGCGGCCGAGGCGAGCAGCTCCGGGGCCGGCACGACCCACACCTAGAAAAGCAACCCCTCAGGAGTGCTAGCGAGCAGGGCGGGCAAACGGGCTGTTGTGCCGTGCTGTAACTCTGCCAGCTCGACCAGGGAGCAACAGTGTCTGCCCGGCACGAGGCCCGGTCCTCTCTAGCTCCGCACCCACCGTGACGCGCGCAGCTTCCTAGTTTTGTATTCTTTCTAAAGTCCACAGAACTCCTCTATTTGAAAATCGCAGTTCAACCTGTATCGTCTTGAATTCATGTGAAATCAATTTACACCAGTTAAAGGTGCAAGCGAGCAGCTCCGGTGCCGGCACAACCGGCCGCGGTGCACAGGGGGGGTTTCCCGAACTGGGGGAACCTGAGGGGAGCGGAGAGGCCCGGCAGCTCGTGCCACAGCGGCTGAGGGGACCTGGGCAGGGCCGGGAGCAACGGCGGGAGATTGAACCGCGGTGAAATGGAAACCAGCCCTCAGCGGCCGAGGCGAGCAGCTCCGGGGCCGGCACGACCCACACCTAGAAAAGCAACCCCTCAGGAGTGCTAGCGAGCAGGGCGGGCAAACGGGCTGTTGTGCCGTGCTGTAACTCTGCCAGCTCGACCAGGGAGCAACAGTGTCTGCCCGGCACGAGGCCCGGTCCTCTCTAGCTCCGCACCCACCGTGACGGACCCACCTTCGCAGACCGAGCTCCGGCGGGAACACGCTGCCAGCCCGGTGCCAGGCTGCAGGGTGGGCCCTGCCCTCACGGCCGCCCCGGCCGGCAGCAGGGAGCACACCCGCGGGAGGTGCCCAGGGAGAGGAGCTCCTCCGCGTCGGGGCAGAGCTCCGGGAGGGCGTGAGGGGGCTGAGGGGTGTCAGGGAGTGCGAGGGGGAGACAGACTGCTGGAGCCGCACCCTGCCTCCCCTGGGACAGGCCTGCCGAGAAGGAAACCCGAAAGGGGCAGGAGCAGGCTGTCCCCATGTGCCAAAATACAAGCTGGTGGGAAAGAAGACTGACCTGGCTGAACAGAGAGCTTTGGCTGGAACTCAGGGGAAAAAAAAAAAGAAAAAAGAGAGTTTATGACCTCTGGAAGAAGGGGCAGGCAACTCAGAAGGACTACAAGGATGTTGTGAGGTTATGCAGGGAGAAAATTAGAAGGGCCAAAGCCCACCCAGAACTTAATTTGTCTACTGCATTGAAAGACAATAAAAAATGTTTCTGTAAATACATTCACAAGAAAAGGAGCACTAAAGAGAATCTCCATCCTTTATTGGATGCGGAGGGAAACAGTGACAAAGGCTGAGGAAAAGGCTGAGGTACTCAATGCCTTCTTTGCCTCAGTCTTCAATAGTACAACCAATTGTTCTGCAGGTACCCATCCCCCTGAGCTGGAAGACAGGGTGGTCAGCCAAACTCCTACCTTGGACTTCCAGAGGGCAGACTTCAGCCTGTTTAGGAGCCTGGTTGACAGAGTCTCTTGGGAGGTAGTCCTGAAGGGTAAAGGAGTCCAGGAAGAATGTTCAATTCTTCAAGAAGGAAATCTTAAAGGTGCAGGAGTAGGCCATCCCTATATTCTGAAAGACAAGACGGCAGAGATGAAGACCAGCCTGGCTGAACAGAGAGCTTTGGCTGGAACACAGGAAAAAAAAAAAAAAAAAAAAAGAGTTTATGACCTTTGGAAGAAGGGGCAGGCAGCTCAGGACTACAAAGATGTTGTGAGGTTATGCAGGGAGAAAATTAGAAGGGCCAAAGCCCAACTATAACTTAATTTGTCTACTGCACTGAAAGACAATAAAAAATGTTTCTGTAAATACATTCACAACAAAAGGAGAGCTAAGGAGAATCTCCATCCTTTATTGGATGCGGAGGGAAACAGTGACAAAGGCTGAGGAGAAGGCTGAGGTACTTAATGCTTTCTACAAGAAAGACACTGAGGTGCTGTGGAGCATGTCCAAAGAAGAGCAACGAAACTGGTGAAGGTCTGGAGCACAAGTCTTATGAGGAGCGGCTGAGGGAACTGGGGTTGTTTAGCCTGGAGAAAAGGAAGCTGAGGGGAGATCTTATCACTCTCTACAACTACCTGAAAGGAGGTTGTAGTAAGGTGGGTGTCAGTCTCTTCTCCCAAGTAACATGTGAAAGGACAAGGGGAAAAGGCCTTGGGTTGCACCAGGGGAGGTTTAGACTGGATATTAGGAAAAAATTCTTCACCAATAGGGTTGTCAAGCACTGGAACAGACTGCCCAGGGAAATGGTAGTGTCATCATCTGTGGAGGTATTTAAAAGACAGGTAGATGTGGTGCTTAGGGCCATGGTTTAGTAGTGGACTTGGCAGTGTTAGGTTTATGACTGGATTCAGTTATCTTAAGGGTCTTTTCCAACTTGAATGATTCTATAATTAACTCTCACAATGCCCCATAATCTGGGGATTTAGATCCTGGCTGCGTAACATTTTTGTAAAAAGTTTTGTAAAACCTTGGGATTGAGGGAGAAACTTGGCCACAAAATATCATCCCTTAGAGCAGAATAAAATAGGGTCCTGGTCTGAGAGGCACTGAGCACACAACTCCTAATGAAATCTGTAAACACTGCAGTTTCTCAGCTTCATGTAGCATGGGAGCCAGGCAGCCAAGATCATCAGTGGAAAACTGGTAACGGAGCTGAGAAAGATAGTCAGTCTTGCTCCATCTCACAATGCAACTGGAGAACAGCTGTGTGCTTGGTAGCAAACCGTGATACAGTGGCCAGAAGTCTATTCACTGTTGACTTTCTTCTAGGATATGTTTGAACTGCCTGAGCTCCCTCTGCCGCTTTGTGACGGCAAATAAGAGATGCGGTGTCTGCACCCACATGGGGGAATGAGTAACTCAAAGCCAGGAGCAGCTGCCATATGGCACAGATGTGCATTTGAACTAAGAAAACTCTGCTCAAAAGGTCTGGGCTGGATGTGAAACAATATTAATTCCAGGAAGGAGCAATTTGACCCGCTCTGCAGTTGCTGAGTGAAATTGATGCTCTTGTTGGGGTCTCAGCAAGTGCTGCAGTGGCCGAGGATCCTAGTGCTGAGCAAACCTCTCAGACAAAGCGGTCCTGGGATGAGGTATCTTCAGTATCCCAGTGTTTCCAGGGCAACCAGAGCTTGAATTCAGATCCGATGAAAGTTCACCAAATTTGAGCTCTTTCAGACATAGTATTTTTCACTGGCCGAACTGGCATTTTTGAACGTTGTTTCTGAACAGTGGCTCTAATGTGCGCAGCCGTGCTAAGTAGCAGCAAGGGCACAATAGGCAGACGTTACACATTTCTGGAAATAAGAGGCAGCTCCTTTGCCTTCAGTGCTGTTATTGTTCCTTAGGAACACAGACATCACTGTACTGTTGGACACATGGTCATTTGGTCAGGTAGCTTGTTTCTGAGAGGGTTTAGTAATGGTGACATCAGCAGAGCGTGGAAACAAGCCCTGATATCTATTTTTCCCTGATGGTGCAGTATGAAAATCCCCTATATATAATAGATTATATAATAGATACCAAAGCATTTATCTCCCTTCTGTTTTTTTTTTTTTTCTAGCTTTCAGTGTTGCAACTGTATATGTTCCTGTTATCACATGAAGATTTCTCATGTTTTGGGTTTTAAGTAAATTCCAGAACTCTGTGGTTTGTAATTATGTTGAGCAAGTGCTTCTGCTGTAAAATTGTAATTTGCTATTTCTCATCTCTTTGAATGACACTTTGCTCTTTTATTGTATGAAAGGGAAAGCAGGCATTCTTAATTCACATGTCCTAGACTGTTCATTATCAGATTTATCATATCTTACACTTCCTAGATGAATGGTTCCAGTCTTTCTTTTAGTTTTTTTGTTCATTCCTGTAAGAATACTGCTTGTCCCTGAACTCCCCAGTCCTGTTATTTATTTTTCAAACAGCGTAACAAGCACTGAAGACAGTCTTCCACTGACAGCAATCACATGCATTGTGTAACTGAATTATATAAGCCTTCATCCTATCCTTTATATAGCCTCATAAATGTTTGCTTTTTGGATGCAACCACATGGTGAACACAGTTCTTAGCTGACCTTTCTCCAGTAATAGCCAAGGCCTTTTTCTGAGTTAGTGCTTGTACTAATTTATCATGGCACAAAGGCACAATGAAGTATGACAGCTCAGTGGTGTAACTCCCAGCTGTGCACATGTATGCTGCAGCAAGTCTTTCCACAGATAGGAGTTATTCCAAAATCTCTGGAAAAGTCTTCCATGTAGATAAGTCCTAATTTAGGGCCACATTCCAGTCTCAAGAGTCAGTTTGGGAAGAATCATGGAGATACATAAAAGGAAAAATAAATGTATGAGCCATGAAGGTTGCCATGGATAGTGGAACAGGGAATACACAAGACTGGTATGACAGGGTAGCTAAATAAAGTGTAAGTGACACAGTCAAAGACCTTGAGACATACAGCACAAGATAAAATATTTCCCCAAAAGACAGATCACTCAATTTAAAAAGAAAAAAGCCCATTTTCTAGGCAGAATGAGCTGTAAATTTCTGAAAGAGTAGAGACAGCAATGCTCTTCTCAAGTTAGGCTGAAAGGTAATAAATCTGCAGGTAATTCTCAGAGCGACTGTTCAGCATGATGATGGACAAAGGTCTGCAGGGCTCTGCAGCGTGGCTCGCAGCTTTTCCTGCTTGTAGCATGGAGACGTAGCTTGGAGAAGTATACACCAAGCCAGGCTACTGGGATTGCTTTTGGGCACTGCAAGCTAGAGGCTGCTGCCTTGGCAGATGGAACTTCTATATTGAAGATACAGGTGATGACAAATGTATGTGGCCTGCCAGTCCCAACAGACTGCTTATGAGAAAATTTAAGAACTGAAGGTTTCAGCTGAAGCATCTCTGGTGAAACTCAACAGAGCTTTGACAAGCACTGTAGCTGCTTTCATAGTATGTTTAATTAGCTGATGTAATTTCAATGATTTGGGAGCTGCAGCTAGGGGGAATCGGTGAATCTCAGGCAGACAAGGGGGTGTGATTACCTTGGGAGCTGCTCAGGACTGATTTTTTCACAGCAGCATTGCTAAATGTGCCCAGGACTGCTGGAAGTTTGTCTGTAGCCATGCTCCTTTGTGCTGCCCTCAGACTGACAGTAGGACAAGCCTTTCTTTCTGCTGTAATTAGGAGCCTGTGTGGAAATTGTTATTCTTCCATGAAGGTGCAAATGATGGTGGTCTCTGTGGTTTGAGAAACTCCTGCCTACCACTGCTGAGTCCAGAGGCCATGCCAAAGAGAGAGGAGAGTAACCAATGAGCCTGGAGGGTGTCTTTATGCAATGTCTAACACCATACTTATTGGGAAGCTTTGGATACAGCAGCCTTTCCTTTAGCAGCTGCAGTAATCCTGTCCCAGGCCATATCTCCAACACAATCTGGTCCTAAAATAGCCTGTTCCTCTGCACAGAAGTAGATCTCATTTTCAAAGCATTTCCTCTGCCGGTAGTCTCCCAGCTTTTACTCACTGTGCTGGTATCCAGTACTGCTGCGGCGAATGGGCAGTGACGCCTGTGCAGAGGGAGGAAGGGAAGGGACCTGAGGAGGGGGAAGTAATCAGCCCCCTCCACGGTGTGGGAAGCAGGGAAAAGCCACGAGCCAAAGGGCCACCGCACAAAAGGTCCCGTGTCGCCTGGAGAAGGATGGCGGGAGGGGGGCAGGTGGTCTGGCGGGTAACGGCACAGCCCAAACAGGGTGCTCCTGCACACTGTGAGTCAGTTCACAACCAGAAGCATCAAGTGCTGCATCTTCCAGGGCCTGGCTGAACGCCATGTGAGAGGTGATGCAGGGTGCTTCTGGCAGGGAATTGTTCATGGTGGGTGGAAAGAAAACACATTTGCAAAATAGGAATGAGCCACCATGCTTACAGCAACAGCTCAGTTCAGGGACTGCCGTCTCAGCTGCAGTGGAAAGGAAAGTCATGCTCAGCCATATCTGGAAGAAGGAAATCTCCCAGGGCTTATCGTGTTGCAGTGTCTTTTCAGGATCTCTAGCTCAAATCCTCACTTTCGGTCATTTTACTCAGACCCTTTGGTCCAGTCAGTCATCCCTGTCCTGCCCATTTCCCTCACCTCCTATTTTCAGTCTACTTCACTATAAAGTTTAAGCAACTTAAAGCTATTACAGACATTGCTTGCCACCTCTCCAAAGTGTAAAACTTTATATATCTGTAGGTTCTCATATGTATGACCACAGAGTTTCTGATTTCAGCCCTGAATTTCAAGACCAAATTCCCCAGCACCACACAAGACTCTGGTAGATGCACCCCAAACAGAATTTATCTCAAGCCTCTAAAGAGTGCACACACACACACATTAATATTAATTACTAATTAATATTCATGCTCTTCCTCTGCGATGATTTATCCTCATAGAACTGGGTTTGGCACTGTTGGTTTCCTTCACTCTCAGCTCCGTCCCTTGCTCTCCTGATTAATGTATTGATATGAGGCTTCAGGTAAATGTCCAAACTTTGGTTTCTCCGTCCTTTAAACTCGTTTTTTCATGGCAAATCATCTGTCTTTATTACGAAAATCTTGGGCTGTTGGGAAATTACTGCTGGTGGCTCAGTATTGCTTGTCTCTACCATAACACCAAAGAATGTGCCATCTTCCTTCTGAGTCTGAACTCCCGTGTCCTGGTCCAGCAGGAGCTCACCTCCTCCTTTCCTATCCACCTGCACTGTGTGTGATAGACAGTAATGGATTATTCTCCATGGGGAAGAAAATGTGAAACTTTGTGCTTGCCTTTTTTCTCACTTCTCCGCTGGAATGACAATTTGAAATATTTTTACAAAAACCAATCTACTTCCCTAGTGTTTTTTTTTATAGCAGAAATCACTTCGTAGTTAAGGTGCATCTTTAAAGCTGATGTAAGGTTTTGCCAGGCTGTTAAATGCAGTCCAGCTGTCAGAAAACACATTTCTACCTTTTATTAAAAAAAAAAATAATAAAATCCACCACCTCCTTTCCTCCTTCAGAGTCCCTCCCCTGGCAACATCTGGAAATAGTCTAATTACTGGTCCTGAACATAACCTGGCAAACTCCTTCCCTGGCAGATTACTGGAGTTGGACCACAGACCAAAGCCCCTACAGTCTCCTTACTGTAGCCAGATCCTTGCTCATCCCACAGCCTGGGTAAGGCTGAGACAATCACCCAGCACCCTTTGCTGTGATTATCTCCCTGTAACACCGGAGAGCAGCCTCAGCAGACAGGTGGCAGCTGCTGATGTTACAGGAGGGGGGATGAAAATCGCTTAGGATGTGCTGCGACTTTCGCATCACACCAGAGCCATCCGCATACTAGGGGAAATCCCACTGGGGGTGAAGAGGTGACTTCCTTCCTGGCAAAATATCCTGCTCCAGCTGCAGTGTGTGGCACGAGTGATGAGAGGTGGACACGTCTGACACTTGTGTGTGTCCTTCTGACCTCATCTGCATTTTGGCTTGGCTGTGCCTTGGCTCACAAGGCCTCCCTACAACCTGCAAAAGGGACATTTCCCTTCGGGTTTCCTTCTCTATTGTACCTCAGAAGGTAAGAGTTTCACAGCAAGGACTTTACTGCAGACCCGCACAGCATGAAAACATTTGTAGTGATACAAAAATAGACTGATGTAAAAAGAATATACCTCAGATTCTTGAAGCTTCCTTCCATTAGAGGCAGACACGGACTTGAATTGAATTTTCCATAAGTGATTAGTGCAGAAATCATGGAAAACAACTGGGGTGTGAAGAACTCAAGAGCTCCTGGTTGAAGGGAATATCCAGCAACTCTGGCTCTCAAAATGTACATAGGAAAGTCACAAAACCTTATCTATATTTTGCAGCTAATGAAAACACTAGTCTCTCCTGGGAGCCAAGTCTTTGCTCTAATTTTAATGCATTTTTTTTAGCTTTTCCTTAGCTGTGACTAATTTGCACTGTCAGGTACGCCTTTTTTGAAGTTAAAAAGCATATCTGAAGTGCTATAACCTCTAGCCAGAATATTTAAATTAGTGAATACCCACTGAAACCACATCTCAAAGCCTGTCAAGTAAGGGGGTGGCACTCAGATACCCTCATGCTCTGCTGAGCGATGGGTACAAGCAATCTCTGCTCCCATGGGAGCCTGGAGGCTATCCTTCCCAGTGAAGTGCTGTTTGCTGTGCTGACCCCTTGCACTATTTGGGCTGTGCACAAACAGCACTTTGACTATCAAGCATGAAACAAAGCCAGATCTCAGCAAGCAGTTTTATCAGTGGGGTGTGCAGTGGCCTTCCCCTCCCTGAATCCCAGAGTGCTGGTAATTGTATGTACAGTTTGGAAAATACACTGAATCACACCTATCATTATTTTTTTTTAGGCTATAGCCTAAAATAGTTCTAAATAGATATAATTACATATATATTAATTATAATTTTATTACAATATATAACTTTAAAGACTTCACTCACCTGCTTACTGTGGCTGTGTTCACATCATGTATTAAACCTGGACCTGCTGATCACACTGTAAAACCTCAATCCCTGGGCCACCATGCCCTTTAGCTGAGGGTCAAAGTCTTTAGGAGACCGCAGCATTACAACTTGGTGAAGTGGGCTGGGATGGCACTGAGCTGCTCCTTATTGCTGTTCAGCTGCTACTTCCTCTGGTTTGGCTGATCCCCAAGCTCAGCTCTGCTCAGTGACCCAGGGAACAGAGAAATGAGAGGGCTGGAGGAACCCATAAGCAGACACCAGCCTCAGATGGGCAGCTCACCCTGCACGTCAGGCTTAATATATAGAGTGGACGTACCTTATGGTGCCCACGACAGATGGAATAAGATGGCAAACTGAGTTCATGAGAGCAATTCATTCCACCTGCTACCCACAACTACTAGGCCATGGGGACCAGGCTCTGCCAAGCCTCGGTTGCAGGTCTCTGAACTGTTGTTAAAAGTAATTTAGCATGCTGTAGTAATATGCTTAAGTGTGCTGCCTTTTGCATGTAATTCAGGACTAAGATGGCTGTTCCCACCTATGTGCTGGCAAAGACCAAAAGTATGTGAGTTCAGTAAAACTAAGGAGAGTTTTGATTTAGGTATTCAGTGCCATCTAATGTTGTATATTTGTATCCAGGAGGGTAAGCAGGGATTTGGACAAGGGTCAGAGATGAGTTTGCACATGACTTACACTTAATGTTAGGCATGTGACTTGCTGCCTACAAGGCCGAGGTGGTGTTTGCACATAACCGTGCCTGTGTTGTCCATTCAGCTGAGTATAAACAAATAGTTGTGCATTTGTTTGCAAACATTAACCCTGCAGAGAGCTGGATCTGTGGTGGCAACTATTAGCTCCTTGAAATGCACAAAAAGGTACAGATGTGTGTGACATAATTAGCACAACAATGAATGTTTTTCTACTGGGAATGTAGCCAAAAAAGGTTTCTTGCTATCTCCAGAAAGTTGTCAGCCCTTTTCTCTGTGCCTTCTCAACATAATTTATTTTCTCTAATCAAGGAAATAAAAAACAGATTTACCTATCCTTGCTTTTTGTCAGGGAGATCAGATAAAGACTAGGTACTTCTGAGTACATCAGCAACATATGAAAGCTGAACAAAAATCCAGTCAGAGCTGGATGCCAGAGGAAAAGGTTGCGCTTGGATGTTCTATGCTGCCTGGGAAGAGACCTTCACAGAGAGTGAAACGGTTATTTTTTACTGTCAGGGTATTTTAATTCTGTCTGATGAGAGCTGTGTCTTCCCATCTTTCTCTGATGCTGGCTGGAGTATAATTGCTTATTTTCTGATTGGTTTCCTATGAAGACTTGCAGAACCACCGCACCTGATGGATTGCCCCCCCATCCTTCCTTCTCTTGATAACGTTTAAATCTGTTTTCAGTCAAATATGACAGAACAGCAAAATGTTGAACAGAAGTTCATGCCATCTTTGTGAAAATAGGCAGATGGGTAGAAAATAAAGCACCTGTAAGCATACTTACTGAAGTAAAGGCTGGAAACTCATGCATCATTAGAGAATTCAGGTGGGAGGGACACCTTGTAGATGCTGCTATTGTGGGAAAAGCTTTATTTGGTGATTTTGCTTCTTTAGATATGGAAGTCAGTCAATCACGGCTCAAGTGTCCAGGAAACCAGGATTCACTGGTGCCGGTGCTCAAAACTTGTGCAAACTCTGCAGGTTGCTAGAAAGATTTTTATGTATAGCTAGTTTAAAAAAAAAACCTAGTTCACAGCCATGACACGGCTTCCTTTTAGAAAAGGCTGTCAGCGTGTCAACATCCCATGCTACAAATGCAGTCTGATCTTTGAAATAATTCAGGTACTACTTAATAAAACTTCCATATTTACCCCTTTAACCAGAGGTTCCCAAAGCATTTTGCATATGTTGGGAAGTGATCCCTATGGATGAGGGATGCCTTCTCATTATCATTTTACAAAGGAGAAATGTGCGGCAGGCTGGCAGAATGGTTTGCTCAGCGTCACATGACAGGCTGGAAAAAGGGGTCCAGCCCTGAAGATGCATGAGGAGTGTGCAGTAGACACAGAGATTTTTTGGCTAGTGTGCGTCCATTGCATTGCTGCCACACGCTGTGGCCTGGTCCCACTTATTTGGTTCTCGTGGTTTGATTGACCAGCACAACAGTTTTCAAGCTTTGGCTCTGTAGTCTTTGCAGATGAAGAGCAGAGAACTGCTAAGTCATGTAAAACCATCTTGGTTTATGTAGCTGTTACACTTCAGTTAAAATACATGAAGGCTTGTGGTATGCCAGAGGCAGCAGGGTTAAGGCAGGGTGATTGCAGTAGCCACTAGCACACAAGACAGAGGTGTAGCCAGCAGCAATTCCAGCCAGGTATGAGTCTTTAGCCTGAATGATCAGGTGTAAATGGATACAGCTGACAGCTGAGCCAGCTGACTTTCAACTTTTTTGCCAAGCAAGATTCAAACCTTTGTCCAAACTGTAACACGCTGGTCACTGATGCCACACACTTCATTTGAGATGCCTTCAGTGCTGCTTCTTCTCATACCTGCAATTGTAGCAAGCGGTGTTTGGTTTATACCTGTTGAACTCTAAACCTCATGGGACCAAATTTCATCTATAGATTATTTAGGTGTTTATTAAGTGTTTGTTCTTTATATGAGAACCACACAGCACTGCAATCCTGTTGCATCACACAGGAGTTAAATATCTCTCAGAGTCAACTAATTAATCTTCCTTGCTCACATCTGTAGTAGGCTGGGAAATATGAGATGATATGTTTCAGCTTCCAGGGAGTAGGCAAATGTAGTGAGGCTGTGGAAGTTGCTATAATAAATCACAGCCATAATATATAAAAAATTGCATATGCATAAAAATGCAGATTTGTTTATTATTTACTTCCTTGGATAATGACAAAGTGAACAAAAGGTTTGCTTTCTAAATAATGTTCTGAGATTTTGAATTCTGTACAAGCTTATGAATTTCTCCTGCAAACTTGCGTATGTGCAAACTGATTAGACTGGACAGAATTTGATTGAGAAAAGTGTCAAAGATCTGGGGTTTTTGCATTAAGCTACTCATATTTTGAAGCCTGTTTGGTAAAACAGTCAGTACACAGAGGGATTCCAGTCTTTCTGCAGCTGACTTAGCATATTTTTCTAAAGTCATTTGTGATATCTGAGCTTTGAAATGGTATCACAGGAGTGCAAAATCCCCCGGAAGAGACATTTCAAGCTTTGCAAGAATGAATATTTAAAACAGTCAAACACTCAATGTCATCATGTTTTCAGGCAAACTGAAGGCAAAAAAGTGTATGAACCCACAGCAATTAACAATCCTAGCCAAGCCATGTTTACCCCACTTCCAGACCTTTGTGGAGTCCAGAGCTTTGTGAAAATTGGATGGGTCATTAATGAGAATGGGCCCTTTAGCTCAAGTGACTTCCCCAGAAGTAGGAGTTATAGCTACAAACCCCTCTGGAATCAGAAAGGCCTACAACCCTCTCTTTGCAAATTTTGCTGAAAGTTGTTGTGAAAGATTCAGTGGAACCCCTTGCCCTCCCTCCAGCTCTGTCAGTACTGGCTGTCTGTACTGAGTGTGATGGATCACAGTGGGACAGGGAGGAAATCTAGACTGGAGGTAGGTACTTTATGAGTTGGTATTATAATGGAGCTTATGTCTCAGCTCAGGCTGGGACATGTCGAGGATTCCCGGGTGTTTTGGGAGCTTGGTAATCCCAAACGCAAGGATGGATGAGGTGTAGGTGACTGCAGCGTCTGGCAGCCCTGGGTGACAGATCTTAACTATTGCCTTGATTTAAATGCTAAAATTTGCCAGGTCCATTATAGGCAGGAGATGGTCTGAATACGGCTCCTAGCGGTTAAAAGCACCCATGACATGTTTTATATGGGCTTTGCTAGAATTTTGAAGCTCTTGGAAAACTGGATGAATAGCTCTTCCCTTTGCCTAGAATTACCCATTGTAATCTTTGTTCCTCTTTTAAATTTGATTTTTCATTCTTGATAGAATGCTTGAACTTCCTCTGTAATGAGGATGACAACTGTGAGAAAAAGGATGCAAACACAGAAAGATGGATAGTGCCCTCACTCCTAGCCATCAGAGGGTATTTTAGGCAAGACATTTTGCCTTTTCCTATCTGTCTCCCCATTTGTTCAATACATTGCATGTTGCGTGTTGGAATTTCAGTCACAGAAAACAATTACATAGTGACTGAAGCAATAAAACTCTAAAATGAAGAGGTAATCCTGCCCCAAATTGCTTTTGAGGTGTAAGACAAGAAACAACAGATAGATACAGTCACGGTGGGGAATTTAAGGTAACAGTGAAGCAATACTGATCAGTGTGTTAGGCAGCCAGCACAGGGTATAAGCTATTGTCAAGGCTTCTGTATTGTGGCAAAAAAAAATTTTAATGATGGATTTGAGAAAAGCTAATGAGAGAGCTCTGTAAATATTTTTGTAAGCCCAAAGCATGAGAGAAAGCATGAAATTGATTGTTTGAACATCTAACAGTAACTAATTTGTGTAATAAGTATGATACCCATTAATTTGTAATGGAGGTTATGAAGGTTAATTCATGAGCATGTCTAAGTGTGTTAAATACCATTGAAGAGTAAAGTATCGTTAAATTAATAATTCCAGGAAAAAGTCTTAGAATCATTTTAAAGAAAGGCAGCATGATTTTAGACAGGCGATGAGCGAAGAAATTGGAAGCTGCTAGGCTATAACCTTCTGATATGAGCAGAGGAGGTCATTAAGATGAAAATTGCCAAAGGGATTTTTTAGCAATTGCAGACTCTGCCATATCAGGGTTTTTTTGTTGTTTTTCTTTTTTTTTTTTTTTTTTCATTTGCAGTGGCTAAAACACTGGTTGTGGCTGCTCTGACTTCAGTACTAGTATTTGTGTTGATTTCAGGAAGTAAAAGACATTTCACTGGGGGCAAGAGAACTACTTATCTACTAAAATACACAGCAAGACTCGTAGCCAGCACATTACTGTCAAAGCAGTTAGCCTATCTCAGCACAAATGAGGTAATTATAATGAAGGAAGCATCATATCTAAAAGCAACATTTCTCATAAGCATGTCTCAGTGTCATGTAAAATTTGATTTTGAAACTATTACTTAGAACAGAAAATAACTTTTAAAAGACGTAAACTTTTAATCTCATAAAGCTCCTCAGAGTCAGCTCCTAACACAGGCCACTGACCCTGAACTCTCTTGATCTGCTGTCTGCAGTAAAGACAACTGGGAGGACCACTGTGAAAAAGACACTGTATGAAGTTACAGTTATTTATGACATGCAGCAGCAGCTAAAATTTATTTCCTGAAAAACAGATCCCCTGCTTTTGTATCCTTTTGAATTACAGCAAAGATTTGATTATTTTTAAAATTATGAGATTTTCTCTCTCCTAATTTTAAGAGTTGAATCTGAGGTTGTCAAATCTAATTTTTTTCAAGAAGCCTTTAGAAAGATCTTTCTAGTGTGATTTGTGCATGATTCAGGCCTGAGCAAATGTGACCCCTCTGTGCCCTATTCCTGCCTAGACAAAAGCAGTCGCCTGCAGCTGTGTCTATCTTGCCCTCAAAGGATTTTTAAAATACCACTTGACATGCTGAATGTATTTGAATGAGTATTTTCTGTCATTACTAATTGAAATAACTCCTGACTTCTCCTCATGACCTTCAGCGATGGAGCCCAGTAGAAGAACAGCATTCTTCCTCTTTCAGACAACTATAGGTTTGATTGCCCTAAACAAAAAAAGGAAGTTTATGGCATGGGAAATATTTCCTTGTTCTTGAAGAGAGGTGCTGGGTTAGATGATCTGTGTAGATGTCGTAGGGAACTAATTTAACAAGTCCTAAGCTCTAGTTTCAGGCTAGCTCTGACATGAGCTCGCTCTGTGGCTGTAGATAAATGTGTTGGGGTATTTTATAAAGTCCAAATTTTAAAAATCTCTGTGAAACCTAAAATAGGATTGTTGAGTCTCAGTGAAAATCAAATAGGCCGTTTTTCAGAGAATCTGGAACTAGGCCTACTAAGAGTTAAGTGGCAGTGGACAAAAGGAGCTGGGGTTTTCTGCTGGAAGATACTGCACATAAAAAGGAAGATAAAAGGAGTACTTTGTGGTGGGGGAAACCCAGATCTCAGTTGTAGGAAGCAGTTCACTCCAAGCAGGCCCTTCAGAGAAGACAGGACTTTGATTTCAGTCTGCACACATGCTGGCAAGGAACAAATAATTATAGTTATAGTTTTGTCTCCTCTATTATCAGCAGTACTAGGGAAGGAAAGTCCACAGTTCATCATCATTTTATCTGACTTCTGTTTTTCAGAGAAAGAGTAAGTAATTTTCGCCCAGGCTTCCTCAGAGACATCTTTGTATGCCAAGAAGCCATGATGGCCTTACACCTCCAGTTTATATTGAATACAACCGCAATCAGAGAGACAACATTTCTGAAAATTTCTCTTAAACTACTTCAAACTCAACATATAAAAACATAGTCAAAATCAGCTACTTCTGAAAGTCCTTGCCTACATTTAGTATGTGCTTACGTTCCAAAGGAAGAATGAAAAAAGAAAGTACACTCTTCATTTGTGCTAAGATAAAGATAAGTCAGCTGCGGTTTTATTAGAGGGAAGAGGATTGGTTTTATCAAGTTTCCCTTTTAAGTATTAATTTTCTACTAACCTAAGTTAAAAACCTCAGTTGCCATATTCATAGCAGTTTTAGCTCAAATTGTCCAGCCCAAGTTAAGAATACACTTTTTTTTTTCTGCCCAGAAAGGGGGAACTGACAAATTATGAGTTGTCTTATTTGTGAAATGGTTGCTTCTTACCTGTTCCTTCAGGGGTATGTTTATGAGTTAATGTTTGCATAGAGCTTGAAAGAAGTCCTTGTTTATTAAACCTGAAGATCAGGAGTTGCATAAAATTGAATGCAGGTAACTACCTCTGTACATCTAGCCCAGCCTCTTACCTGTCCTGTTCACAATATTTGGTGATGGATGATGTTGATTGATAGATGGAGCAAGGTAAATAAGCTGGTTAAAAATAAATCCTGTGGAGCTATTGTACCTGCTTTTTCTGCACAGAAGGTGAAAGAAAGAAGCAGACAGCTCAGGTACTGAATGTTGAGTCATGATGGCAGCCAACACTGCCTGATAGAGAAGAAAGCAGTGAACTGATTTTTCCCATTTGATCTTACAGAGGTGAGTCGTGGTAAAGAGAGGTGCAGATACAGGTATTTTATTTACAAACTAGAGGAACCAAATAACAACATTACTATCCATCATATGGAAAATGCTGGCAGGGAAGGGAAATCCAGCTTGTTCATTTTTGTTCATCTGAACTTTGGACTAATCTTTCAGGCAGTCATTTGCTGGTCTTAGTAAATTGTTGTTAGCAGTCAAAAATGGGTAAAAAAGCCCTATATAATCTAGCATCTTCTCAGTCATTCCAATGAGAGTCTAAGAACTGAATGTGCAGATGATACCAAGCTTGGGATTTTTGAATCCTGGTCTGAGTTGCTCCACAGTTGTTACAAGCAAGAAGTAGACTTTCAAAACCAACTGATCATCTTTATATACTGCTATGTATAAGCAGTATCTAAAAGGCTGAAGCACGACAGCCTGGAGGGAAAAGACTTGGTCTGGTCTGCTAACACATAAAATTAGTGGCAGCAATGCTCAGAAATTCAACTACTTGTGGAACATCCTTAACAGTCACCAGCTTTTGCAGAGTTGGTTACTTGTGAGTAGTCTTGGGAGTCAGGGAACTTCTGGTTACAGAGCTACAATTATTTTCTCATACCATGTTTGTCCACACCACTACTAATCAAAAGCAGACCCTTCCACCTTTGTTTACAGTTTCATGGCCTGCATCCAGGATGTTTGCACACGCTTACAAAGACAGCTTCCCTCCAATAGGACCTTGCATATCTACAGTGTGTCACAAACAGCTGTCACGTCTGTCATTTTAAATACATCCATAATAATATAGCATTTCCCCTCTCTTCCCCAGGAAAAGTCATGCTTCCATCCATTTTTTTTTTACCAACCCACTACCTCCTGTTTTATCTTATTCTTTATGTGCAGCTAGTGATGGTATATGTTACAAGCAGAGGTGGCTAGATTTGATGTTGCGAATCAAATGTGACATACTTCATTTGGCATTGCTAATTCCTTCACTGTCGTCTAGGCTTGCAACTCTGTTCTGCAGCTGCGAAGTTCTTGGAGTTTTGCTTTTGTTTGATCTGCAAGTGCCCAGTTTTGAAACATTCAAAGCACGTTTTACCAACACATGCAGGATAAATGCTACATAGTACTCACTAGCAAATGCGTGCAGCCTTTTCCCAAGCTTGTACTTTCCTTATTCCTTCCATCCTCAGTGCTACTGGAAATATTTTTTTTCCTCCTTCTGGAAAAAAGTGGACACTAGTGAGAGCAGAAGATTAAAACTTACAAAGAAAATAGCTGCAGTGGAAGAAGGGAGATAACAGTGACTCCTGCCCACCTTTGTGTGTGAAACCATTCAGTCCTTTAGTTTGCAGTAACTCTAGGTTTGCCATCATTTAGTATTGCCTTACTATTGGGTTTTCTTGTTTTTCTTAACGCTGTTGAAAAATAGTCTGTGTTACATCTATGTATCATGCTTGTATTTATTCACCCAAAATATCAGCAATGAAAATAAAGAACTTAAATTGATAATTGAAAGTTTTATTGTTTCTTAAGTAAATTAGAAAATTATTAAATGGTTTGAGTGATATTAAATGATTTAAGTTGCCTGACTAACTGGAAATAGGAAAGCCTTGCTGCAAGATTTTCTTTCACTGATATTTTCTTCAATATTGTATACAAAAAATACTGGCATTGAAATGTGTTAGAATCATTTCAGTGGTTTCATAAAGAGGTATAGGCTTACAATTGTACCATATGAGACACATGTATTTTTATGTGTTAGCATTTCATACTGTGAGTGGCAGACTGCAACACTTTCTGAACTCTGCTGTGCACAGGCTCAAGGGATTTGGTAGTGGTGGAGATCTAGTACAATCATTAAAGGGCATATCCAGATGCCTTTATGCACTTGAATAAATCCTACTATGAATTCTATAGTGTCGTTCATGTGCTTAAAGTGATCAAGGCATGGCCGCAATTGCTTGTAAAATTCACTACCTGCTGCGGGGGTTTTGACCTTGCCTGGCTGCCAGACCCCACCCGCTGCTCTCTCACTCCCCCTCCTCAACAGGATCGGGGGGTGTGTGTGTGTGGGGGGGGGGGGTGGGGGGGTGGGGGGGGTGGGGGGGTGTGTGTGGGGGGGTGTGACTAAGATGAAAAATCTCACAGATCAAGATAAAGACAGGGAGCTCGCTTACACGGACTCAACTTGAGGAAAACGAATTTATTTCTAATTAAATATAGAGCAGGACGGTGAGATACAAAGACTGTATTGGGTTTGCGTGGCAAGGTTTTTGTAGGGGGGATGCTACAGGGGTGGCTTCTGTGAGAAGCTGCTAGGAGCATGTCTGATAGAGCCAACGCCAGATGACTCCAAGACAGACCAGGATTGAACCCATCAGCAATGGTGGTAGCGCTTCTGTGGTAACATAGTTAAGAAGGGGGAAAAAAAACCTGGTGTAATTGCAGCAAAAGAGAGGAGTGAAAATACGTGAGAGAAACAACTCTGCAGACACCAAGACCAGTGAAGAAGGAGAGGAGGAGGCGCTCCAGACACAGGAGCAGAGATTCCCCTGCAGCCCATGGTGAAGCCCATGGTGAGGCAGGCTGTGCCCTGCAGCTCACGGAGGTCCATGGTGGAGCAGATCTCCACCTGCAGCCTCAGGAGGACCCCACACCAGAGCAGGTGGGTGCCCAAAGGAGGCCATGGCAGCCTGGGAAGCCTGCAGTGGAACAGGCTCCTGGTAAGACCTGTGGCTCCATAGAAAGAGGAGCCTACGCTGGAGCAGGTTTGCTGGCAGGACTTGTGACCCCGTGGGGGACCCACACAGGAGTAGTCTGTTCCTGAAGGATTGTGCCCCGTGGAAGCGACCCACACTGGAGCAATTAATGAAGAACTGTTGGAGAAGTTCATGGAGGACTCTTTCCTGTGGGAGGGACCCCACACTGGAGTGGGGGAAGAATGTGAGAAGTCCTCCCCCTGAGGAGGAAGGAGTGGCAGAGACAACATGTGATGAACTGACTGCAGCCTCCAATCCCCATCCTCTTGTGCCGCTGGTTGGGGAAGAAGTAGAGAAACAGGGAGTAAAGTTAAGCCCGGGAAGAAGGGAGGAGTAGTGAAAGGTGGTTTTAAGTTTTGGTTTTATTTCTCATTATCTTACTCTGATTTTATTGGTGATAAATTAAACTAATTTCCCCAAGTTGAGTCTGTTTTGCCCATGATAGAAATTGGTGAACGATCTCTCCCTGTCCTTATCTTGACCCAAAGCTTTTTGTTGTATTTTCTCTCCCCTGTCCAGCTGAGGAAGGGAAGTGATAGAGCGGCTTTGGTGGGCACCTGGAGCTCAAGTCAGGGTCAACCCGCCACAAAAATAAAACAAAAATCATCTTTCCCTCACTCCCCCTTATTTTCCAGGCTCAATTTCATTCCTTCATTCCCAATTCTTCTACCTCCTCAGCCCCCATTCAGTGCAGAGGGATGGGAATAGGGGTTGTGGTCAGCCCATAACACTTCAAGTCTGCTGCTCCTTCCTCCTCATGCTCTTCCCCTGCTCCAGAATGGAGTCCTTCCTACAGGATACGGTACTTTATTAATTTCTCCAGTGCAGGTCCTTTGCATGGGCTGTAGTTCTCCAAGAACTGCTCCAGCATGGGTTCTTCTTACAGGGTACAGTTCTTCAGGAATAGACTGTTCCAACATGGGTCTCCCGTGGGCCGCAGTCCTGCCAGAAAACCTGCTCCTGCATGTGCTCCTCTTCACAGGCCACAGCTCCTGCCAGGACACTTCTCTGGTGTGGGCTGTCCATGGGCTGTAGCTTTTTTCATGGCACGTCCACCTGCGTGGGGTCCTCCACAGGCTGCAGTGTGGATATCTGCTCCAGCGAGGTCCTCCATGGGCTGCAGGTGGATATCTACTCCACCGTGGACTTCCATGGGCTGCAGGGAACAGCCTGCCTCACCCTGGTCTTCACCATGGACTGCAGGTCTGCTCCGGTGCCTGGAGCACCTCCTCCCCCTCCTTCTTCACTGACCTTGGTGTTTGCAGCCTTGTCTCTCTTATATTTTTCTCACTCCTCTCAGCTGCTGTGCAGCTTTTTTGTCCTTTCTTAACTATGTTTTCCCAAAGGAGCCATCACTGTTGCTGATGGGCTCAGCTGTGTCCTGTGGTGGGTCCATTTTGGAGCTGGCTGGAGCTGGCTCTGTCTGATGCAGGGGCAGTCTCTGGCCTCTTCTCACTGAGACCACCCCTGGACGTGGACACCCAATACACCTGCTTTTATAAAATGTAGAATCAGAGAAAAATTCAAGTTGGAAGGGATGTCTGTAGGTCTCTAGCACAATGCCCTGCTCTAAGCAAGAATAACGTGGAAATTAGATTAGGTTGCCCAGCAATGGGAATTTCACCACCTCTCTTTTTCAATTAAAGGAAGAAAAACTGGATGGGTTGATGATTGCAAGAGTGGAGACTACAACCTAGTTTGCTATTCAGACTTAGCCATTACTGGGGGCGGCTGAATGCCATGAAATTAGTACTGTGCTTAAAGAGAAATCAGTATTGACATCCACACAGTTTGCAGTGTAAAGTGTTCACATAACAGCCATCATCATTACATCTACCATTTCCTACTTCCATTCTGCCTTGGAGACAGAATGTGCAATGAGGGTGAAGAAAGGTGGAGAGGGAATGTTGCCCAGAGCAGAGACTACTGCATTTATACTGCATTTGGCAGAGTTGGGATCCTGATGGCTTTAGGTACTAGTGGAGTACAAGTACTAATGACTTCTGTAGGAACCATTTTAAGCTCCATTGCCAAAGGTACAAGCCACAGCAGTCTGTAAAGAAAACTACATGTGACTGAAAAAACTAATGACCTCAGCCACCCTACCGACCCTTTTCTTTCATAGAAACCTTGCATGCTTCCCTGCTGCAAATCAGAAAATGTCTTGTAACATGACAAAAGGAAAAAATGATTCACTGGGTATTTCCATGATGCTTTTGAGTGGTGCTATAGTTACAGGGTGAAAGTAACACTAACAAACATTAAGCACTGAAACCAGATACCTATAAATCCCCTGTTTTCCAGGAATAGATAGTTCAGGGTTACTGTCCTTGCAGGCAACCTGAATACTGTCACCCTAAGGAGTGAGGACAGATGCCAGGCTGAGACTAAGCGCTTCCTCACATGGGAAACAGGATGAATAGGTGAAGACCTGGTCTAGAAAACTCATGGGAAAACCACGAAGAGCTGGGCTTGCCCTTTCTGCCTTAAACAGACTGGGAAAGTAGAAATCAGTAGCTGTTGCTTATGTGCTGGCAACCTCTGATTCTTCATCTCACACACCTTCTCTCTTTTCCTTGCTGGCAGCTGGAGGGGTAAGCACAGCTTTTCAGAGCTCTGTCATAGACTACAGAGGTAGCCATGGATGTTTTGTAATCACAGAGTTGGCATGTTTCTGGAGCTGGCTTTGCTTTCTGAAATGAAACTGGTAGTGAAAGATAATAAGGGGAAAACATTGCCTGATGATGTAAGTGAGATGTGGTTAGAATTAATATGAAAGCAAGGCTGCAATTTCTGCATATTTATGCAATCACTTGTCTGGAGGATGTAGCTGTTATATTTAAGTTCTGATATCTATTTTAACTTAGCAGAACTGAACACCATCTGTATTCAGAGAATAAAGACAAAACAAGCCCATGTTGCTTGGCTGTTGGTTCTGTAAGCTCTTCGGAGAAAAGACTATGCTGTAGGTCTGTAGGGCAGCAAGCAACAGTGGTGTCTCAAGCCCCCATGGGGTATCTAGGTGTTAGGATAAATAAATCAAAGTATAAAAATATTGTATGGGGGATTCAATAGCTGGCTCAGTGCTGAATTACAGATTCTGCTTGGTGCCAAAGCTTTTGTGCTGTTTACGTTTAAGGTTTGCTTTTTGGCTGAGCTGAAAGCCAGGAGGCATGGCTGTTGTTATTTCACAAGATTTAGATACATCCAGATCACTCAGGAACGCAATCTGGGGGTTGCTTTCTCTCAAACAAAAATTGCTGCTTTTTAAAGATGTTAATTTAGAAATAAATGCAGCCTTTATAACATATTGTAAAGATACACTACAGCACAGTTCCCTGTAGCACTTTTCTCAGCATTGCTTTATTAACAGCCTCTTTGATTCCCTCCTGGTTAACTCAGATTGGTCTTGTTGCAGTAATGCTAAAGACTTCTATATTAAGATTCAGGGTTTGTCCCACATCAAGAAACTGTATGTTTCTGGACAGTATGTAAATAAATTACCTTCTTTCCTTTGAAATCTTTATCATAATTACATGATTTGCAGGGGTAATAATGTATATCATTATGAAGAGGTGATCATATCTTGTTCAAGTCAGACAGCTCTCTACTGGTGCTGCAGTATATTGGCAGCAAATTGCTGTAAGAAAGCTTCCATGAAAAGTTTTGTTAAATCCAGGACAAAACTCAGGGTAAGATGAATTAAGTAATATACTTGGCAGGAAAATCTGTTCATAGATTTATGAACTCCACTAATGTGCTTTCTTAATTAAACAATGCTAGTTTCTTGTAACTATAGCCAAGGAAAGACAGGAAAGACAAATTTTTTTGAACCAGCTTTTACTAGAAGCGTGCACTCTGGTCGTTAAAGACACATGGATTCTATCAGTATATGATCAACTTCTTGACCTATTAGCAACTTGCACTGCCTGAAAAAAGGCCTGAAAGGGAATGCCTCACATGGTTGTGTGAAACTACACATTCCTAGCATGCTTTAAAAATTACCTCTCTTTGGGAGCAATATGGGACGGTGTAGAATGATCTATTTCACAATTTGTATTAATGTCACTTCCAGACATGTTTGGTGAAGGGACCAAAATGCAATCTACTGAAAGATGTAAACTAGCTTTTCTTTCAAACAATGGTAGAACTTTAACAAAGAAATACCAAAAGAAATCAGTTATTGTGCTGTTATTCACGTGCCTTAGATCAGTGCCCTGCTCTACAGGATAACTGTACTACACTCAGAGAAATGCCTCCTCCCTGAGGTATTTACAGTCTAAGGTTGCAATGCAATAATGAACCGTGTGGGCTTGATCCTGAAGAAGAAACTGATGGATGAAGGCTTAATTTTAGAAAAGATGCAGCGAGTGAACTTGCTAATACATAAAATGTAGATGAGAACAGAAATAATAAGAAAACATTGTTTAAGCCTTCGGTCTGAATAATGTGAGAACTCATAAGAAGTCTGTCTCTTTTAGCCAGGACTTAAATACTGTCCTCTCCAGAAGTACTAATAAATTTGTTTCCAACTCTAGCTTGGGCTATATCCATTTTTAGTTTTTCATACGAATGTACTTAATACAAGCTCTGAAAATTCTATACATTTTTATATTACATAATTTACCCTCAGTAGGTGAACAGCTTTGGTGATAATATTACAGAAGCTGTGAGCAGTGTTTTCTGAGTCACTGCTGCTCTTAAGAGGAAGCTTTCCCAAATCACACAACAAAGTTTTTCAATTCTAGAACAATCACCATGAGGACTCCTGTAACATATTGTAATAGTACTTGGCAGCTGACCAAACTGGGCTCCTGATGTTGTGTGCTCTACAAACACAGAAAACTAATAGCCACCCTTCAGAAGGATCATCTTACACTAGGAAGGCCAGAGTTGTTATAAATGGTTTGTTCTTCCTGACACTTGAAAATTGGACAAAGGTTAATCTTTGTGGAATATGAACCTACTTTTATAATTCTCAGTAATTTCCATTTATGTCAGGTTATGCTACTTCACAAAGTCGAAATATTTTGGTGGTCTTCTCCTACCAGAAGATTTGAGGTAAATCGACTCTAAAAAATTCTCCAAACACCAAAGAAAGGTAAATTGAAATAAGGAAAGACAGCATTAGATTCAGCTGTACCAAAAAAGAAATTCTAAGTAGCTCTAAAAATTATTTCTTAAAATTCCTTTGATGAATAATTCACCTTTGTAGATGAGATATTCTCTCTGTTCTTCAACTAACCGATAACCCTACAGAAAACTGAAATAGCTATTATGGAGGAATAAACAAGGGCCATAGAAAACAAGACAGTGGGGACACACTGTCTGTTAAGTTTTCCAACCCCAAAATTGGTATTTTTTTTTTAATATTAGAAGTACAACACGGAAAACAAACACAGACTGTTGGGTAGTATTTGTACTACTGCAATTTTTCTTTATACAGTCAGCTATGCAGAATCTTCCTCAGCCTTGTGACAGCATGCCTGCTCTCCCAGTAGAAGTTGCCCTGTGATGTCCTCATGCAAATCAGGGATTTTGAAGCAGTAAATGGGAGTTAATTATTTACAAGAAGTTATTCTGTCCAGTTTCAGTCACACATGATACAGCAACATGTGCCTAATTGCTATATTTGATATGTGTCAGGCAATATTTAAATATACTCCTTTTATAGTGATATAGAAGTACAGCTAAAAGTATAGGATATGTTTAGCTATGCAAATGGTTGAACTTTGTTCTCTCTCTGCTGCACTTTTAAATCTCTGAGGACCCTTGGATGCAAATAAAACAATATCGGCTTAATTAATTCTAGAATCAAAATCAAATGTTGTTTAGAATGGACCTTTGGAGGTCTCTAGTCCAACTCTTTGCTCAGAGCAGCAATAACTTCAAAGTTAGAAATGTTTCCCCTGCTCCTCGTCCAGCCAAGTTTCAAAAATATCTAAAGAAGGAGATTACACTGCCTTCGTAGCGAACCTGCTCAAGTGCTTCATCTCATGGTGAAAACCTTTTTCCTTATGTTCAATCAGAATATCCCTTGCTGCAGCTTTCAACTGTTGCCTCTTGTCCTCCCACTGTGTGCCTCTGAGAAGAGTTTGTGTTGCTCTTCTTTATAACTCCTGTTCAGGTAGATGGCAATTAGATCTCTCTTTAGCCTTCTTTTATGGCAGCTCTGCCCTTCAGCCTTCCCCCATAGCGGCATCCACAAGCTTGCTGAGGATGTCTTTCCCCCCGTGCTCCATGTTCATGATGAAGAAACTAAGTATTACTAGCCTCAGTATCAAACATTGAGGAATGCCACTCATAACTAGCTGTTAAGATTTCACACTGTTCACCCAAACACCTTGAAACTGATGGTCTGGCCAGTTTTCAACCACCTTGTGGTCTATCTAGTCCATATCTTTCCAGCGTGGCTGTAAAGATGGGAGACTGTGTCTTGTCTTGTGAGAAGCTAAATGATATCCGTATCTCCCCTCTTCTCCACAGAGTTGGTCATCAAGGAAAGGTACACAGGTTGGTTAGGCATGATTGCCCTTGGTAAACCCACGCTCTCTGCTTCTAGGCACCTTCTGCCCCCTCTGTGCTTAGAAATGGTTTTCATGAGGTCTTACTCCACAACGTTGCACTGTCTGCTAGAGAACGAGGAGCATCAGCATGACATGCCGTCACATTAGAATGGTCTCACATTATACATAGCCATACTGGCTAATGCCCATGGATTCTCTGCTTTTTGCGTTTACATTAGACCTCTATAAAGGATACTCACTATATGCTGCCTTACTGTGGTTCTTGATACATTTTTTATCTGAGGATAAACTGAGGTCACTTGGAAGCTAGTTATTTTATATGGATAGATATTTTATACAACTATTCTGTATTCCGGTTGGATCCAAACCTGGATTAATCTTCTTCAACAACCTTGTAACATGAATATTTTAAAATTAACAACTTAAACAGTTCCCAAGCTTAGAGAAGATTGTTTCTTATATAATAAAGTTCATTTTGTTTATGTATGCTGTTTTTTCACAAAGAGAGTGATGTAGGGGCAGCTACAAAAAGATCAAGAGGGAAAGTGTTTGGCTTTTAATATGTGTTTCACTAAGATAACATTGGTTATCAGTGAAGTTTACTATATTTTACTTTTGTCAAGCTATGAAATGCTGATAGATCTTTTCTGAACACAGTGGAGCATCCCAAGAGATTCTTCAGATTCCAGGGATAAAACCAAGTTTACTTTATTTAAAAAAAAAAAAAAAAAGGCAGTTCATAGTAATGAATTACAATATCTGTGCTTATGCATTTTATGATTTCTTACACTGATGTATACAAGAAGCTATTACACAAAAACTGTTCTACCTGAAATTTTCTGTATCTGTCTCTCTATCTTTGTGCACTAATTGATCTTTCCTCTCTCTTGTCCCACCACTTCAGTAATTCTGAATCTGCACTTCTTTTACAGCACTGCAGTAAAAGGACAAATGTTATGAAGTCTTAATGCTACTATAAAAGCAGCTGTAAAATCTCTTTGGCAGCCTGAGATCGTGCCAGATGGTAAAGAACTGGAAGTATAATAAATGTCATGTTAAGCAAGTCAGATTTGAGGGACATGTTACGCATCCCACATAAATAACACTGCTATAACTGACCCTAGAGTGATTAGATTCAGGAATAAGCTCTTCTGTAGCCTCAGGAATATCTCACAATATCTAAAACGCAAAGTGTTTCTAATATTCAGAGCACTCACATTAGTCTGGTTCTTTGCCAAAACCTGACAGGTTAGTGATGCTCCCTTTCCCTAAATGCAGGGACTGCGATAAAGCTAATTTTTAATTTTTTTTTTCCTTCCAGGGCTTTCAATAGATTTATTTTTTTTTCTCAGAAAAATAAAACTACAGCCAGTCTCCTTATCAGAAATACAGAGATGATGAGGATTAAGTGTTGCACTGACACCCAAAGCTATATCCTTGAGCCTCAGTTATCCCATCACAAAAACATTATTTGTGTTAAATTGAAAGGTTGTTGACTGTAGAACTGTCTGAGGATTTTCCCTACTTCGTTGACTGGAATTCTAACATTTTGTTTCCTTCACATAAAAATTTTTAACCCTCTTGCTGTATTTCTAGAGTCCCTGAGAATGACAGAATTATTCAGGTTGGAAGGGACCTCAGATCTCTTGTCCAATCTTCTGCTCAAAGCAGAGTCAGATGTCAGGTCAGACCAGGTTGCTCATGGCTTTATTCAGTCTATTCTTGAAAACCTCAAGATGGAGGCACACATCTCTAGGCCTCTGCTCCCATGCTCAACTATTCTTAGAATGAAAACTATTTTCCTTAGATGCAATCAGTAATTTCCCTGTTTCAGTTTATGACCATTTTCTCTCCACCTCTGGCCATACACCTTGGTAAAGATCCTGGCTCAGTCTTCTTGATGACCTCCCTGTAGGTAATGGGGCTGTGACTGGTTTCCCTGAAGCCACCTCTTCTCCAGCCCTGTTGCCTCAGACTCTCCTCACAGGGCAAGTGCTTCAGCCCTGACCATCTTAGCAGGTCTCCATTGAATTTGTTCCGCTTTATCAATGCCTTTACCCCAGTCTTGCATATGGTTATCCTATAGTCCTTTGCAGCAGCTTTTATTAGATTATGGGATGACAGTGGGGCCAAGGAGACTTTATTCTCCTCATTAGCACTCTCTCCCTCCCTGGTGGGGCACAAACACCAGGTCACACAACATAGCTGCACATGTGTGGTTATGGCACCCTTCTCTCCTTCCCATCTCCTCATTCACAGTGTGGCTTGACTTATTTTTATGTTTAAAGGGAGATTGTAGACATAAAGATAATTAATTACAGCCATAATATAAAGCAAAGAGTATTCTGCATACAGCATATTAAATGAATCTGATATTTTTGCAGGTTAAAAAGACAGCTATTGACAGTTCTAGGATATGGCTATAGTGCACACTGTAGTGCAGGGTATAGGTACTAGCTCAGGTACTTTAAGGGCATTCCCAGGGTGAACTGGCAGACTTCACTGCTACCTGTTTTAGTACTTGCACTACCTTATTCAGAGGTGGCAGAGAAACATAACAAAGCCCTTCAGCGTATCTGGACAAATCACAAGGATCTGAGATTTAAGGGGTGTGTTTCCCTACAAAAGTTTGAATTGGGGGTACCCTTCCATAGTTTGAGAACTGACAGTAACTGACTCCTCCAGCACATGGGCAGGTATAATCTGTGGAGGATATAAATGCCATCTGGTGATATGTTGTAAAAACTGGTCTGCTGGCATTCTTCTGTAATGTCAGTAGAAACATATTGTAGTATTAATGAAGAGATGCATGCTAAATGACCGTTACTGTTGCAAAAAAAATTGTATTCTCTTTTACCATAAACAGTGGCAGCACAAACCAGAAAAGTCAAGTAAAAAAGAAAGAAGATGCAAATGGTACTGTTAATAGATGCAGAGATCCCCAAACTCTATCCCCCTGATACATATACGCTGAACCTGGTCACCTTTTACAGATTAACATTGGGGTCAAAGTCATTGCATTCAGTTGGATGATACCTGGGACAATAAAGAATTCTCATAGTAAGTTTTTGTGGCATTATTAAGAATGGAAATAAATGTCTGAGACACTAAGAGGGGAACTTTAAGACTGTGTGGGGCTCTAGTTTTAAAATAATGATTCAATTTGCATAGTCAGTTACCAAGTTGTTGCTTGGTTGCTAGTATAAGTGTAAATTCAGAAAGTGTTATGTCCTACAATGAAATAAATGTTATACCTGCCAATAAAGATCTTTCTCTGTAGATTCATGGAATTCTCCTGCTTCTGGAAGAAGGAATATAAAACAAGAAATGATGAAGTTGGAGAGAATATGTCAAGCTGAGCTCCCTGAGTTTTGTTCAAAACAAATCCTTCCCCTATGAATGATCTTGTTAATAAGAACGGATTTTAGAGACAAGGAGTTTAAAATCCTGAGATGCGGTGTTCTTTCATGCACTTCTAGACTGCAAAGAGTTGTCTGATACATACTAGAGCAGCATACTTCATGCTGTACTTCCTGTCTTCTCTTTGGCTAGAGTACACAGTTCTTACCAGACAGAATAAAGACTTCTTATATATGCACTATTGCTTAGCATAGACACAGAAACGTATATATTCCCGTAAGCCAGGAAGTGGAAGTAAGCAGTGGTCTGATGTTCAGTTCTCACCTAAAGGTACTGCTGTGCAACAACCTTAATTGTAAGTGAAAGAGAGGATATAGATCTGAGCAACATATCAAGAAACCTGCAGAATACAAATGATGTCTCTATTCAGTTTCAAAAGGAAATTCCTGTAGTCCTTATACACGTCATGGTGAAACTCTGCAAGAGTTCATGTGCAAAGTCCTGAGTTAGCCTATGTATAGTTCTCAGCGCTATTTGAAAGGATGCACAAGCACAAATAAAAATCAGCACTAAAAGAACATGCCCAATAATCATAATATTTTGAAACTCCTTAAGTCACTTAGGCACTTTACAGCTTAGTCCTAGAGCTTCTTGCAGGCAAATTCGTTTCTCAGCTTTACCCCAGAGCTGTTGTTATCAGGTGGTTCTATCATATCCATTGAGAGGGAACACGTAAGTGTTGATGACTCAGTTCTATATTATGGGTACCAAAGATAAAAGAAGACATATGTGAGGGAAGATGCTATGGTGAAGATATATCGAATGGTTTCACTATTACATGGGCTAGGATTCATGTCACTAAATAGAATCATAGAATGGTTCGGGTAAGAAGGGACCTTTAAGGGTCATCTAGTCCAACGTCTCTGACCTGGGCAGGGACATCTTTCACCAGATCAGGTTACTCAAAGCTCTGACCAGCCTGGCCTAGAGGTTCTCCTTTCTTATTTATTCATGTGTGTGCGTGTGTGTGTGTTTAATCTTATTTAATCTTTCTTTAATCTTCCATTTTTGGCCAACATACCTGTATAAGCCCTTCTTATCATTCTTCACATCCCTTGAGAAATTCAGCTCCAACTGTGTCCTCAGTTTTCCTGATCCCATCCCTACACATCCAGGCAGCAACCCTATATTCCTCCCAGGACATATGTCCATTGTTCCACTGCTTGTGCTTTTCCTTCTTACGCTTTATTTGGACCAGAAGGTCCTTATTGACCCATGCCAGTCTCCTGCCTTCCTTGCTTGATTTCTCACACATGGGAATTGAGAGCTCCCGCACTCTAAGAATAACGTCCTTAAAGAGCTGCCAGATCTTTTCAGCTCCTTGACAGCAATTTCCCAGAGGAGCCATTCACTGAGTCCTTAAACAACTGAAAGTTTGTTCTCCTAAAATTCAGCATCCTGTCTCTGCTCTTCACCTGGTCCATATCTCTCAAGATCGAGGTGTTCACAGTATAGATGTCTACAACTCAAGAAGTCACTCAGAGTTCCCTTCAGGGTTGATGGAGAGACTCAACCATTTCCACACAGTCTACAGAACGATTGCCATACAATTCCCAGTTTCTAATTCACAGCAGTAATTTGGAAGAGGTGAGTGTAGAAGTTTGGAGATAATTTTGGAAGGTATTTCAAATGTAAGGCTGTATTGCAACACCTATGAGTATGGGATTTTGAGGTTGGCCTTTTTAAAGCTAGGGCCAGCTCAAGGCTTCTGATCTGTGCACCAAAGAAATAAGACTTGCAAAATTATTTTCTCCTCTTAACAGAGGCAGTCTAGCTAAAACATAAACACTTTATTTGGAAGCTGAATTAGATTTCTGTGTCAAGGGAACCTTTAATTATTCAGATATGGCCCTCAGGTCTGATAAAGCCTTACCCATGTTGAGGATATATCAAGATCAGCAGTTTTTTCTGCATATAGCTCTAAGCAGCTGAGTACTATATCAGATCATTAACAAACAAACAAACAAACATTTACTGGGTTTACGATCTTACAAAAAGAAAACACATAATAAAAGCCAGCATTTTTTCCTCAGTTGACAATTTTTCTTAGGAAAAAAATTATTTAACTACATGAATCTTTTTGTAGCACAGAGGCATTCTTCTCTATGCGAATTATTTTGTCTTCTACTAATGGCCCCACATAACAGGTTTGCTACTTTCAGAGTTCTTGATTTTTTTATCAGATTCATATTAGTACCTTCCATCTTGTAGTTCTGTTTTGATACTAAATTCACTGTATCCTTACTTTGAGGGCTACATTAATTATGAACAAGAATCATCCAGTATTTATCATTACATATAGCAAAGAAATCAGAAACTAATCATGACATAGATTAACTAACTATAGGGTGACCTGGATCGCTTAATAGCCTGGGTTCATTTGTAACTATCTTTTAATGTGGTTAAATGCTAGGTCATAGTCATAGGTCAATGAATGTAAGATATAGGACTGTCAGGTTGGAAGTAGTAACCCTAAGAAAATCCTACAGGGTTACAGTGGATAACCAATTAAACATTACACCCTTTTTGAATGATTCATATATCAGTCCTTCTGTGTTTTAATTAGGTGGGGATATAAGTTAGAAATAGCAATGTGACTTACCACTCTATATTCAGCAATAGTTAAGCTTATTTTTGGCGTCCATAATTCAAAAAGAATATTGGAAAAATTTGAAAAGGTTGAGAAAAGTTGCACAGAAGTGATTAAGAAAGAAATTTTACAAGTATGAATTGTGTAGTCTCTTAAAAATAAATTGAGATTAATAATCTTGTACTTTACAAGGAGAAAACTTTTTGTAGTAAAGATTCAAACAGCAAACAAACCATAACAAGATCCCGTGGCAAAAAGCTAACCTAAACAGTGAAGCTAAAAATGAGAAGACTAACTTTTAACAATGATTGTTAGTGATCCCCATTGCTGGAACTCATGGCATCAGCCAGAAGTAGAAGTTACAGATTTAATACAGGAATCACTCTAATTCTGTGGCCCCGGCTACAGAAGCTATACAAGATGATTTTAACAATTTATTACAACTTTAAAGTTCATTAACATAAATCTTTGAGCTGATGATCTATCACTTTGAAAAAGTGATTCCTGAATTTCCAGGTTTTCAAGAATTTCCCTCTGTGTTCTATGGTTTCCTATATTCCACATTTGTGAATAAGTGATTTGAGAAAACTAGAGGCCACATAATCCTGAGCTTTAACACCACAAAAATTCAAATAGTAAAATCCCTATGAAGCCCACAATTTGTGTTTCTGACACTGTACTTTTTGAAGTCTGTTCTGAACCCTGGAGTGATAATAAACTCAAGAAAGCCTAGAGCCATTTATACTGGGAAATTGTGCATTTCAAATATGTGAACACTGTTCTGCAAAAAAAGTTTGTGGCTGTGATGAAACTATGTCTCATACCTTCCGTTTCAGAGAAACTGTGCTCCACAGTTTGGGTACTTTATGCACCAGTCCCAAAGGAAACACATTTCTCTCAGTGAAGATCTACACAGAGCCAATACATACAGACTGACTCATTTTCTATTTAGATTAAACAGCTCAAAAAGATGTCCTGGAGTCCCCTGAATTGTTTCTCTGATGTGCAGGCAGCTCCACTGAGAACCCTGCTGCTCCAAAGATGAAAGCACCATGCAGCCTGCAATCAACTATGCTTACAGTTCACTGAAACTATGACCCATTACAAATACAAGACTCTTATTTAGCGGCGGTCATATACCCCCGCTGAGTCACCTGGAGCAAACAGGAGGGAATGGCACCACTTATCAAAGCACCAGGCCATGACTTCACCCACCTCCGACGCTCCGGCGGCGGGCAGCCCTGAGGCACCCTCCGGGCCAACAGCCTCACCGGGAAACCAGCCCGTGGAAGAAAAACGAACTCCCCCTTGAGCTCGGGAAGCGTCTTCCCCGGGGGCTCTCCCGGCAGGGCAGGGAGACGAGGTGAGAGGAACGGGACTAACACCACAAAACCGCCACCGCAGCGGCCGCGGGGAGAAGCGACCCCTCAGCCCTCAGCGGGCGGGGCGGGGCGACGGCCCGCCCCCGCCCGGCCCGCCAGGCCGCGACAGACGCGTCCTGCCGCTCTGATTGGTCTCAAGTCCTCCAGAACGACGGGAGAGGCAGCCAGTCAAAGAGTCCTTTACCGTGAGGGGGGCGGGGAGGGGCTGCTGTGTGAGGGAGCGGGCGCTCTTCCTCCGGCCCGGCTCGCGGGGTGGGGCCGCCGCCGCCGCCGCTGCCTCCTCCTCCTCCCCCTCCCCCCGCTGTCCCGGTCGGTTTTGTGCCATGGAGGACGTGTTGCCCTCGGGCCTGCTGGAGGTCTGCCTGCTGGTCGGTGTGCCCCGGGAGCGGGTGAGGGCGCTCCTCCAGGTGAGAGGGGGGTTCGGTGAGGCGAGGGGGCGCGGGGCGGGGGTGCCCGCCCGGCCGCCCGCCGGGTGCCCCGGCTGCTCTGTGGGGCAGCGGTTCTCTGCCCGCAGGTCTAACCGGAGTCGGGGCAGCTCCTCCCTGGCCGGGCCTCCCTCCCTGCGTACGGTCTTGAGTAAAACTATGGGGCTGCCTTGTTGCTGTTATCATCGGATAGAGCAGAAATGCTTCAAAGAAAACTTGTTTTGACAGGCGATCATCAACGGAGTAGGGATGGTGTGGTAGTGTCGTTAAGTAATTACACTTTTTCAAAGGTCTGAGTTTAGATGAAGAAAGCAGTGTAGCTTTACATAAGCAGGAACAGCAAAACGCTTGGAACAATGCGTATGCTTTACAGGTTGTTATCGCGTTTCCTATCTTCTGTTGGAGATTAAACATAAAGATAGGGGAATAAAGCCTGATAACTTGTATGCTTAGGACAGCACGAGGTCTAAATCCATGTGGGTTTAGTGCTCTGAATTTGGCACAACCTGAGCAATTCAGATATAGCAGAAGTTGATGGGTTGCCTTCTGCTTTGAATATGTGGTTTATAATTTGCTTATGACTGTAGCCACTTCACATATGAGTTAACAATTAAACTCCTCATCCTGCTTTTGCTTTGTTAAAATGTGCCGATGGTTTTGTTACAGACTTACGAGCCGCCCCACTGTGGGAGTAGTTGTGGTACCAGCACGTGCTGAAAAGCCAAGCAGCTCCCAGGGATCTTGGTTGTCTTGCTTGAACTTGAATTTGATTGTGCACTCTAATAGCATTAGATAAAGAAGTCTTTGTTAAACTTGTTGCTGCTCACTCACTCAGGAGACGGCTTTTGCTGATGATCAGCTTCTTAAGTGATGTCAGCCAAACAGAGGTTCAAATTCCAGGATCTCATTCATATAGACATTCAAATTGCAGAAATAGTTGTGCCATAAAGTCACCACCAGACTTTTGAAATCAGTGTGTGTGTGTCGTTTTGACATCCGTGTGAGAAGTAAACCCAAAAGAAAGGGAATTTCTTTTTCATTCCATTCTGCTCAGTTTGATCTCATTGCCTGCGAATAAACCTGTAGAACGGCAAATAAGAAATTGGCTACAAAAACAGAAGCTGTTCCGATATTCTGAATACACTACAGGTTTTGAATTGTTTCTTTGCTCAAGGTATAAAATGGAGTGTCAGAATGGAAAGCAGTCCCTATGCTTGTCAGGATTAATTTTAGCAATGTTCCTGTAGGCTGTTATACCGCAGGGATTTCAATTGCGGTTTTAGGGCAAGTTTATAGATATAATCCCCTTCTTTTCTTTCTGCAGCACTATCTACATGAGGAAGTGGTGGAATATATTTTGTGTCTAAATTCAGTGAATGTAGAAAGAAGAGAACTTACTGACAGAAAACATGAATGTTTCAATGGAAAGTAGTGGACCTCTGATAATATTTACAGATGAAACAGCAGGGTAAAAATCTTGATAGTACTACAGATCTTGGTTTGGAAAGTGTGTTTGTGCATTCTTACCTTTATTGCAGTACAGAGTAATAAAATCAATGAAGTCAGCAGGAGCATGATCTAACCCACTCCCAAAGTAAGCAATGTCTTATAAGATGAACCTGTTGTCAATGGGGATTCCAGGAAAAAAGATACAGTTTTGCACTGAAGCTCATGCAACTGAAGTTTCTGGGCTGTCACCCATCAATTGTCCTTATTGCCAAGATAATTACCACTCTAGGATTTTAATTTGGAGAGATCAAAGGCCACTATTTTCAGCTAGAGATTACTTTTTTAGTGTTGGAAGTGTGTATTTTTTAAGAATGAATTGTACAATAGTGAAGATCATACTGCCAGTCTGATAAGACTTCTTTCCCCTAAGCTGTCTTCAGCTGTTAAGCTGGGTTTTGGTATAGCGAGTATGGTGTGCAAGCTGTCTGCGAGATGTCTCAGATCTTCTTGTCAACTCCACTGTTGGGTTTTGTATCTGCCTACCACAGTCAGTGGTACAGATCTTGTCTCTCACAGTGTCTGCATCATGCTTTCTGGTCCTGCTAATGCAGACATAACCACCAAACCAATTTATTCCTTCTTCTGCAATGCACCCCTGGGTGTCAAGCTGTGTGAAAGAAATGAGGTATGATCGAGTTGAGCATTAGTCAGCAGCGTGTGCTTGTGTCAGTGAAAAGTAACTGTGTAATGGCCTGCATCTTCAGGACCATAGCTCGCAGGTGAAGGGAAAGGATTGTTACTATTACTGTTATTACTCAACACTCTTGAGGTCACATGTGGAATACTGTCCCACATTTGGGTATCTTGATACTGGAGGACTGCTGACAAGTGGGAGCAAGGCCAGAAGAAGCTAAGCTATATGAGAGCTAGAGCACAAGGTGGACAGAATGTCCTTTTTAAGGGATTTCTGAAACTTGACTGAAGAAGACCCAGAGCAGCCTGATCTAACTTCAAAGCTATCATTGCTTTGAGGAGAGGATTGCACCAGAACCTCCAGAGGTCCCTTCCAACCTATTTTTTTCTAAGGCTCCATACTTTACCCTGCCCAATTATTCCTTAAAGAAGCCAGTTATTCCATGACATTGAAAATGAAATTAACTACATCAGTAATGGGAAGAGGAGAGTGAGATCAAAGAAACACCAAATAGCTGAGATCACACTGTGAACTGTGGTTTCAACACACTACTTCTTGTTTGTGTCTAAAATAGTGCAGTCATTGTAAAAAAGTATGTCTCTTATCTGTGTCCTGTGCAGCACCATTGGTACAGGAACATAATCAGTAAATGGGGATGGAATAAAATCAAAGTCAAATCCTTGACTTCTGGAATCTTAGAGAATTACAGGAAAGAAAACACATTAGTGTTTATAAGAAGCTATGTATGATGCAAGGACATTTGATAGTAAAAAGCGACAGAAGAGAAGCATTTAAAAATAAAGTAGTAACAGCAGAAGCAGAAAATATAAAATGTTCAAAAAATAGTAGAAACAAGCAAATGTTGTTCTCTTGCTGCCTATTCACTATCCCTGAACTGAAAGGGTAAGAAAATACGACTTTGGCTGTAGATGTTAATATGAGCAGACTTGAATGCTGACGACTGAGTCGCTGGGTCAGTGACAGTGCTGACAGTGCTGTTCTGTGGCAAAAAAATAATGGTTCTTAATGCCTTTGTCATAGTTCAAGACATCAAGGACCTGCCATTTTAGAAGCTGTTACACTGTGAGGCTGTTAAATTGCTGGCTGTCATCCAGCACTTTGTAGCACAGAGATGCCTTCAATGTAAGTCAGGGACTACACTGTCAAACCAACTTTGTGTGAAAACCTCTGCAGGGCCAATCTGCCAAGTTAAGATTGCTACTGTCTGAGTAGGTCTCTGTTTTTCTTGCATAACAGCCTCAGGGCTGAGCCTTAATTCTTAATTTCCTTCTGAAATGTTTAGCTGCATGTTATTTTGAGAGTGATCATGTTGGATTTATCTGTGTTTCCAGGTTCTTCACGTGAAGTAGTTGTCAGATGCCAACTAAGGAAAATGACGCTTGAAGTTTTTAGCATGGTGGGATATGGTACTCAGTACCCCAATCAGTAACATGCTTTTAAAAATCGTTGCTATCTTTTGAATATCCCAGTGGATACTTATTTGAACTTTTACCTTTTCCACTCTAGTTTCTTTCTAGTTCAGTCTGTGTGTTCATTAAGAGTGTTTTTTTCACTTCTTATTTCTATTGAAGTACTTTCTTTCAAGCATCCTATTATAGAATATGGTAGAGCTTAAGATACTGTAACTAATGGATCAGGACGGCAACTATTCCTTCTTATTTTTTCTGTGATGGTCAAATGTGAAGAGGACTACCGGTGGACTCACCTACTAGGACAAATAAGCTGAGACTTTCTCTTCCAAAACCTGGATGGTAAAAGATTGGCCTCAGTGAAGCAACAGAGCTTAGTACATTGTAGCTATTTTAAAAAGTAGGGAAATGATGAGAGAGGCTACCATTGGTTCTCAGGATTATTTTAAGTACAAGTAATACCAATATATCATCTCTGAAAGTAAAAGCAGCATGTGTGCTTCATCTATCTTTGAATCAATTAGCAAAAAGTTGAAAACGAAACAGCTTTTTACCCACATTGAGGCTCGCCTTTCCTGTTTCCAAATATCCGTTGGCTAAACAAAGCTTTTACTTGCTGTTTTGACCTTGCAGGAAGAATTAAAATTGCTGGGAAGTAATTGAAAATGCAGCTACTTATCTCTGCTGTATGGTCAAGAATACAAAAATCGCTCCCAAGTACAAGGAAATCTCCTCTTCTGATCACTTCCTCTACAGGTTTTTCATAGCAAGGCAGCAACGGCTTTCAGTGCAATAGTGCTTTACAGAGCTGCCTACTAGAAAATGTTGTAATTTCATATATGCTTTTGGGATGCCTGTTCCACTTAGTCATCAGTATGTGGAGATATTATCATGGTTTCGTGTGGTATGGTGTCTTAAAATTGTGTTTATTGTAACAGTGATTATTGTTTTTAATTGTACTTTCTTAATTGCCTTATAAAGTTAAAAGTTGTCTTGTGAAAGCTTGTGTGGGTTGTTTGTGGTTTCTTTTTTTTTTTTTTTTTTTCATTTGTTTGTTTGTTTTTTTGTTTTTCCTGTACAGGTTATTCTGAGTTAAAATGTATCTTTTCTTAAAAGTTAAACAAAGACTGACCTAGGGAATTTATCTGTTTTCCTTTTTCTTCATTTATTTATTGCCTAGTTTCTTTTACTACCAGTGTTTAAGTATAGCTTAAGTATATCTTAGCACTTCAAAGGAGGAAATACTGTATTTGGTACTTGTTAGTTTTCTTATGCCAGAGACATAATATTGATATGGTGCATTTTGAATGATGAAGAATGAGTCTTTGCCTACTGAAAATGCCCACAGTATTCCCCTTGCATTAACATAAGTAAAGTAAGAAATTAGAAGGAAAAAATTAATTATTTGGGAAGAAGAAAAAAATGTATTCTAAACCCACAGTTTTAGAGTAAGAGAGAAAACAGAGCTAAAAATGGTATAAAAAAAATATCAGGATGAGTGTCACCTTAGAGGTTGTTTGTATATTTTGTTTTATTTTCTTCTTTTTTTTTTTTTTTTAAATAGGGTACTCAAAGAAAACCCAAAAGTCTTCCTCCCCTTGATCCAGAAGTTCTCTCTGTATTTGTGCCTCCATTTATTAGCAGAGATGATATTCAGGTGATTAACGCTGGTAATAACTTGAATAAAAGTAGACGCCGGTCATTCCGAAAGAAAAAAGAGAGACCAAAGATTGAAAATGTCAAGAGTCCCAATGGGGAGCAGAAAATACTTGACACTGAAGATATTACACTTCCAAAGGACATTGATCTTATTGGTTTGCCACAGCTGTGCTTCCCAGGTATGGTAGGGCTCACAGTTCTTAATGAGAACCGTTTCCATATATATGTTGACCCATAGTACAGCCATTTTTTTTAATGATCATCTTCTCTATCTCTTTGTATTTCATAGTATAAAAAATGTGTCTGCATGTGAGCAGGACAGTGATGAAAGCGGCTGTTATCTGAATGGGGCGCCCTTACTCTCTATGGTTATGTTGTGTGAAATGGATCTATTAGCAGTAGGAGCTGCAGGAGGGGGAAGCTGAAAGTCACTTTAGCCCTTATTGGTAAATCTTGGTTTGAGTGAAGTGCATGCACTTTTAAAATGATTTTTTGCCCCTGAAATGACTGAGTATTCTTTCAGTTTTAATTTAGTATTAAGAAATACCTAAAGTAGTGACTGTTTCCTCTGGGTTTCATTGCAGTAATTTTAATACGCATGTCACTACTGCAAACCCTATAAATATCTTGAAAGAAAAAAGTGAACAAACCACATCTATTGTATTTTGCCACTTAAAATACAGAATAATTAGATATTTTTGCTTCTTCAGTCACGTGCAGCTTACAGCCTTTGTAACAACCCCTAGATCAAATGATCTGTGTATGTCCATTTTAATCCCTTAAAATGAGACATCTATCTTGAAATTAAGTGGAAATGTGCAGTATTTGTCATGAATCACTTTTCAAACAGCTGTAGTTAAATATGTAGTTAAAAAAAAGGTTTCTGCCTTCATTTCAGGAGGACTTTATATAACTTCTGAATCAAAAGAGGACCACATTCATTTCCTGGTCTTCACAGATGTCTGTGGTAACAGAACATACGGTGTCGTTGCACAGTACTACCAGCCTATGCAAGTATGTTATTTAACTCATGCTTTTATTAAAACATATTAAAAGATATCAAAGACAAGAAACCACTTTGAGAATAATGTCAATCTTAATTTATGAAATTAGTTAACAGATATGTTTTTAGGTTAGTAGGAATACAGAACAAAACATCCTTTATGTTGCCATTGTAAATTAAGTACATTGGAACATATATTAGGAAAAAATGTTATGGATTATTAGGAGTTTTAAAAATTTAAGAGCAGACTTTGTCCCTTGGACATTTTTTTTGGTGGAGATTATACCCTGTATTCTTCCTAAATATCTTGCGTTTGGAATTCTTTTTAGTACACATCTTAAGTCTCAGGCTGACTTTTTTCTGAAGAGCTTTAGGGAGATAGACATTCAAATCCCCTTGAAATTTAGAGGGAATTGGGTATCATATCTCCAGGGCTCTCAAGAAAATACTAGCCATAAATTTGTGATGAACATGAACACATTAATCTGTAGTTTTCTTGCAGGATGGCTGTGTTTCCTCGAATGGGCAGCCCCACTGGGAATCTGCGCAAACTGGGAAGATGCCTGTCTGTTTTGTACCATCCGCTATTTGTGTTATATCCAGATATCCATATTTTAATGCCCTCAAGGATTGTCTCTCTTGGTAAGACTTCCTATCCTGTGTGTTTCTTGTAGAGATAACTGTGTAGGTTTTAATACATGAATTTACATGATATGGTGAGGATAGCTGCGTAATGCTAAAACAAGTGTTAGTTTTAAGTTACGGTAGTGCGAGATACGTGGGAGGGGAAAAGAAATGTAATATGAATGTTACACAGACAATAAGTGCTAGTTTTAAATATCAAGGAAATTAGTTATGGTGTTGTCTTTGTTTTCTCTGAGGTTTTTGCTAAGTCTAGAAAATACTAATTTGCAGGGAACAGATTTCTCAGAGATTTTGTTTTTTTTTGAAAGAGGGTTAACTATAATTTTGCCATGCTGGTGAAAATCACTTTGAAAGCGCAAAAATCTCTTTATAACGCACCAAATAAATCATAGAATCACAGAATACCGGTCTGGAAGGGACCTCAAAGATCATCTGGTTCCACCTTTCCTGGCAAAAGCACGGTCTAGGCAAGATGGCAGAGCGCTCTGCCAGCTGAATCTTAAAAGTTTTCAATGGTGGGAAATCCACCACTTCCCTGGGGAGATTATTCCAGTGGCTGTTTGTTCTCCTTGTGAAAAAATTGACCTCTTGTGTCCAGTTGGAATCTCCCCAGGGGTAACTTGTTACCCATTACTCCTTCCTGTGACTCCTTGTAAAAAAGGAGACTCCATCTACTTTGTAGCCACCCTTTAAATACTGGAACATGGTGATAAGGTCTCTCCGAAGCCGCCTTTTCTCAAGGTTGTACAAAGCCAGTTCTCTCAGCCTTTCCTCACATGGCAGGCTGCCCAGTCCCTTTATCTTCTTTGTGGCCCTCCTCTGGACCCTTTCCAGCCTGGCCGCACCTTTTTTTGTATAGTGCTATCCTGGTTTCACTGAAATTTTCCCATCTGGCATGAAATAGCTGCTGGGATGTGGGGCTGTTCTGAATGGAATATAAGGTATTACAGTAAAGACCTCAGTGGTATATTTTGAGCATAGTGCCCTTGACAGCTGGGGATGTTTCTCAGCTCTTTGTAACATTACAAATCATTGGTGTTGTTTTCCTGTAAACCAGAAAGGGAGTTATTTTCATTTTGGATGCCTTAGTTGTAATTAGGTGGCCAATGGGTTAAAAATCTAATTAAATGTTTTCATTGACAGAGTGTACTCAAGTAGTAGTGCCTCCTATACTTAACAAATAATTACATGTTCAACAGCACACTTATATCCTTGGTATGCCTCAGTGGTGTTTTGCAGGATGCTTCAACTGATAAATCATTCTGTGGGACTGGGAATTTGAAATCACTTGCTGGCAGACCTCAAACCACCCATTTCTAGCGTGTAGTCCTTTCCTCACAGGAACTAGAGCAAAAATACTATTTGTAATGGCTAATAAGGCCTGATGTTGAAGTAGCATCTAAAGGGGTTCGGCTTCCACTCAGGACCTTTTTGTTGCAAAAAAATTAATTTTCTGCCAGAATTCTGCTGTGCATAGTTTATTTTCCACAGGACCTGCATTGCAAAGGTTTGCTTATAGATGGGGTGGTACTTGCTTTCATTCCTCAAAGGTATTTTATTGTCATAAGCATTCCCAGATAAAACCTGGGTTCCTAAACTTTTTCAGATGGCAGAGTATAGTAGAAATCACAACTGAGAACTGAGACCAGACTGAGATACAAAGGCAACGTCAAATTACTAATCCATGTAGGTGCTTTGAACTGCAAAGGGAATTTGCAAACTTTCATCACAGTAATGAAGGTCTTCATATCCCGTGTAATTAATTTTATAACTAATTCACATACTACTAGTGTACAGTGCTTCCAAATCCAGAACAAATTGGATGGAATGTGTTTGCCTCTCTCCAAAGCAAGTAGATGTGCGCTAGACCGTTTCACAACACCACAGCTGTTGGATTATTCTACATTGTTACTTGAAAAGGTGCAGTTTAAAATTGAGAGGCTTTGGCACTTTGCACAGGTACTTTTATCTCAATTTGTTACACAACATGAATAGTGAAATATTCCTGGCAGTAATCTCCTTCTGGACAAATAGGCTCCATTCAAACAGTGAATCATCCAACCTGTGCATTAGTCCTTTCAGCTGCCTTCAGCAAAGATGGAAGTGTGCAAATAGCTCACAGCATTGAGGCAGTACAAAGGACCTATTCTTAGATGTTCTGGCTTTCTGAAACATCTGTCTGTGGACAGTTAATAGAGGTAATGGAAAGTTCATAAACTCCTTAGCTCTCTGCTTTAATGTTTCAGAGATTACTTCATTTATTTCAGCAGACGTTTGCAGTGCAGAGCTGTCAGCTGCTATTACTTTGCAATAATGGGCACAGTGTACTGATTAGGGAGCTCTTACTGTCCTTTCTGTACATCTGCTGCTTTTACAGTGTCAGAGTCAGGTTGATTCTCTTGTAACATTTACTGAATGTGTTGATACGTGCTTTTTGTTGCCAAAAAAAAAAAAAAAAGGCAAAAAAAAAAAAGAAGGAAAAGGCAGGTTTACCTACGCTGTTAGGCCACATCAAAGGCATCACTAAGTGTGACAGCATATTTGTTTAAATTGATGACTGTATTGCATAATTCTTAAATTCCTGTCCACCTGCCTTTTCTGCACCTCTAAATAGCTGATGGGCTTTTTGGGGATATATGTAACAGCCTAGTATTTAGCCCAGGGCAGTTTTCAAATGCGAATTTAGTAAACTTAAATGTCGCATTAATCCCATTAAAAGCTCTAATATATTACAGAATATTTTTATCTAAGAATCTAAATGCCATACACAAATATGATGTCCTGGAATCTAATATATCTCTTGACCTATTCAGTTGCTTTCTAGACCACTTTCTTACTGAAGGCAAATATACTTCTGCAGGAAACCAGTAAAACTGCAAACTGGAATAAAACCTCAAGGGAGAATATAACCATATTATTTCCTAGCTTCTGTATATATAGATTTGCAGTCTTAAATTTCTGATTTTGTAAAGGTTTGGTTTGTTTGGGTTTTCTTGCTATAAACATGCACGTGAATCTTATATTGAACAAAATGCCCTTTCTGACTACAAGTATCAAACTTCTTAATTGTTACATTTCAGAAATGCAGTTGGACTTAAGAATTTGTAGTCTTAATAGCACATATGTTTAAATGTTCATTAATTAATCTGGCACATAATATAAACTGCATGACCTTTGTGGCTTTGACACAGCTAGTGTAATACTGTTTGATAGTTTTGTATAACTGTGTTTGTAGGGGTAAGAACAATAGCAAAGAGCAGTGTTCATGGAGGCCTAGGCCTTACACTGAATATGGTTCTTGCTTCACATCCGTCTGCAGTTAGCCCATGTCTACAACCTCTCTTTTCCTCTGATGATATTTTCCATCCCAGAGCTGATGTCTGATGTTTGGGGTGGGAGAAACACCATGGCACTATGTTGCAGCTGTGGGTGTTTTATTCCTCAAGCAGTCTCTGTAAGACACTTCCTTTAGCTGCATCTTACCACTAGGTTTTCTTTGCCATCATAAGACCCCATGTGCCATCTGCATCCTCTGATATATGTGATACAGTAGTATGTTGTGCATGGAAGTAAAAAAAAACCTGCTTCTGACACAACAGCAACATTCAAATTAAATGGAGCTGCTAAAGTATCTAATAAATTAGAAATCAATTAGCTGGAATAGTAGCTTAATTGCTCCTAATATTTTTTTCTTTTTAGTTCTAGGTTATCAGCAAAAAGGCTTCTTTTTTCTGTTTGCGTGTTACTATTTATAAGTAATTTTCTGTAATTTAATTTCAGCTTACTAGTGCAACTGCGACCTTTCAAGGATTTAGATGTCGAGGAGCACATAAAAGAATTCGCAGCAAAATTGTTTTTAATACCCAGCCCACCACCAGGACCACTCCATTTGGTAATTAATGATGCTGAATTTAATAATTACTTTAACATTATGTGTTAAAAAGTACTGACATGTTGTTTTCTGTAAATTAGGGAACATTCTTCACTGTCAGGTCAGAGATTTTACTTGCTGATAGAAAACTGATGTCAATACCCATGCTTTGAAAATAAGGCTTTGCATTCTTAGTACCTGAAATAACATGTGACCAGGGTGCAGGCATGAGCGCTGGGTACCAGTTGGCCATGCTGTTTAATTTTTTATACTCTTCTGGGAAGGATTTGGCGCATGTCAAATACTTACCCCCTGAAATGATGCCTGGGTAGGTCTGGGAACAGCATAATCTAGTTTTTGGTTTCTAAAGGGGCAGCCCATGTAATCTATTAGAAGTGGTTGGAAGCTCCAGTCTGTAACTGCTCTGTAAGAATGGAAGCTTACTCTTCACCTGAACAGTATGCCATTGTCATTTCATTGAATACACGTGTATAAACTCCAGTAAATCATGTAACTGTCACTCAACCAAAGTGTGGGAGTTCTCTATCTTGTTGGGAATTGGTTAGATGGTCTTATCTAGAGGGCAGTGGTCAATGGCTTGATGTCTGGATGGAGATCAGTGACAAATGGTGTTGCTCAGAGGTCCATTTTGGGACCAGTACTGTTTAATATCTTCGTCAATGATGCTCAATCAAGTGGGATCAAGTGCACCCTCAGAAAGTTGGCAGATGACACCAAGCTGAGTGGTACAGTCGTTGTGCCTGAGGGACAGGATGCCGTCCAGAGGGACCTGGACAAGGTCAAGAAATGGGCCCACATGAACTTCATGAGGTTCAACAAGACCAAGTGCAAGGTCCTGCACATGGGGCAGAGCAATCCCTGGTGTCAGTACAGACTGTAGGATGAAGGGATTGAGAGCAGCTCTGCCATCCTGGTGGATTAAAAGCTGGATTTGAGCTGGTAATGTGCGCTCACAGCCCAGAAAGCCAACTGTATCCTGGGCTGCATCAAAAAAAGCGTGGCCAGAAGGTCGAGGGAGGTGATTCTGCCCCTCTACTCTGCTCTCATGAGACCCAGCCTGGAGCACTGTGTCCGGCTCTGGGGTCTTCAGTACAGGTAAGACATGGACTTGTTGGAGTGGGTCCAGAGGAGGCCACAAAAATCATCTGAGGGATGGAGCTACTCTCCTGTGAGGGCAGGCTGAGAAAGTTGAGGTTCAGCCTGGAGAAGAGGAGGCTCTGGGGAGACCTTCTTGTGGCCTTTCAGTACCTAAAGGGGGCTTATAAGAAAGATGGAGACAGACTTTTTAATGGGGCGTGTTGTAATAGGACAAAGGGTAATGGTTTTAAGCTAAAAGAGGGCAGAGTTATACTAGACAGAAAAAAGAAATTTTTTATGATGAGGGTGGTGAGACACTGGACCAGGTTGCCCAGAGAGGTGGTAGATGCCCCATCTCTGGAAACATTTGAGGTCGGGCTGGATGGGGCTCTGAGCAACCTGATGTAGTTTGAAGATGTTCCTGGTCATTGCAGGGGGGTTGGACTTGATGACCTCCTAAGGTCCCTTCCAACCCAAACTTCTATGATTCTGTGATACCGAGCCATACCGGCTGATGCGGGTGCTCATGGCTGTCATCGTGACTGTGTGATGGGTTAACATGCAGCGATGTGACTGAGAAGTAGTGCAGTCCCTGTGAAAGGAAAGAGGCCAAAGGAATCAGCTGCTGAAAAAATACGTACAGCTCTGGGCTTGTTCTTTTATAGTGTCTGACTCTGGGGAAGCAGAACAGCGCGTAGTGGGTTAAGTGTTCTGGTGAGTAGATTAGATGTTTTGGATTGGCTGCTGCCTGGATAAGACCTAGCCCAGAGGAGAAACTCACTTAAACGTTTACGTTCAGTGTAGAAGCTAAGTGGGCTGTATTTTCTTCTTTCTAACCCTTCACAGGTCAAGCTAGACGTTAGCTGAGTCAGTGATTTCAGCACATTCTCTCTTTTGTCTACTGAAATGTCTTCCAGGGAAGCAGTACTCCAGCCGTGGACTTCTCTTTAGCTGCTTTCCTTGACCCTGGGATGAGGGGTTATGAGTGGAGGAAAAAAATAGCATAGCTGGAAAATTGTCTGAATGATTGGCTAAACCAGCTGCTAAGTGTTGAAATATGCAGCACGTGCAGGATCTGGCCCCCAGAGATTTGAGCTGGAGTATTTCAAACACTGAAAGTTTTGGCTTGTTCTATCTTCTTAATGTGAACACCTATACTCAGTTATTTTGTTTATGTTTTTTCTATTTAATGTATTAATTTTATCAACACATTTGATTTCCCAGTTGTATCTGCAAATAGAAATTCCATTATTTTATTATACTTACAACAAAGCAAGTTTAATTCCGTGAAAAGAATATTTAGATAGTTGAAGTTTTATTGACTGAACACCTATGAGAATGAAAGGAGACAAAGTCCGTGTTAATCTTTCAAACTAGTTATTAGGTCTTTTACTATTTCCCTCTCTTTCAGTTTTCTGCAGTATGCAAACATCTGTCTTCTTGCTCTCAATTAATATTAATATTTTGTAGCTGGAATGAAAATCCCCCATTAAATGTGTTGTGGGAACATCTTCATTAAGAAGTAAATGGAAAATATCTGTTATTACAGGTATTTAATATGAAACCACTTCAAATAATAATTCCTTCACGAGAGGATCCGGACAGTCCAATTATTGACTTGGATCTTCATCTTCCATTGCTGTGTTTCAAGCCAGAGCAGGTGCTGCAGGTAAAACTAATGGATACTTTAAAGTGTATTAGAGATTGTCAGTACTGGCAATTTGTGTTTTATAAAAAATCAAGTTGTTTAGTTATACCAAAAACATTATAAACACAGGAATTCAGAATAGTGTTAGTTCTGCATATTAGAAATATGGCACAATAACATGTACTTGTCACTAAGGTATTTTCTTATTTATAGACCAGATTAAATTAAGTGATGTAGGATTTCTTTCTCCTGTGGTTTAGCAATAGGTGCTAAATTTCTTAAGAGTATATTTAAAAATATAAATACCCAAGCTGAATTGACACATTTTATTTTGAACTTTACAAGATTCATAAGAACCTTTTTCATGTGTAAGAGGGACCTGTAGGATGGGTTGGTAACAGTTGGCATTCTTATAGAAATAAGGTGTAAATGGTGTAGGAAGACAAGAAAATACAAAATGCTGTTTGCAAAGAATTTTTTCGGTGCTTCATAGAACCTTACAATAATTTTGGCTGGGAGTGTCCTTTGCAGGTTTTCTGATCCAATTCCTTGCTTAAAGGCCACCTATGAAGTTAGGTTGCTCGAGGTCATCAGTATTATTTGTGCCACTTCCTCTAAAAAGAGGAGCAGGTTGGAGGTCTCTTTCCAGAGATGATTGTAAACCTCCTTAGTCATGAAAGTAGTCATGAAAATACTGGCTTATTTGTTTGGATAGGCCCATTCTTCCATCCACCTTATGAATAAAAGTTCCAACTGAAATAGTCTGTTCTGTTCTAAATCCTAAATGGTCCTCTGCAACTGGTGCATCTTGAGAATGGAGTTTGTGTGTTAGCACCTCTGCATGATGTCCCACATGTGCACCTAGTCGCCTTGGCTTGGATTAATCCTACCTAACCTGAGGCATCTGAGTTTGGTGCTTAGATGCCATTGGATCCCACTCTGTAAGTGGAAAAGGGTGAACATCTCCAGATAGCTTCCTGAATTGCTCTGTAAAAAAATTGCTCTCCAGTGGCACTGTAAGGAATGTGACTAGCTAGAGTCTTGAATAGATGTTTGGCAGTGATACCTAAAACCTAGATAGTATTTCTGTTCATCATCAAAGACTGATTTGCTTATATTCTTCATCTGGGTGCTTTTTACAGGTATTTTACAGCCTAATACTGTGAAAGAAAGGTGACAGGTCTCCATAATTCCAGCTAAATCCTAGCCTTGTTGACATTGGTGGCAAAACTCTGACTTCCAGTGTCATTTAAATTTTGTCTCCTTTTCCTGTTTTCCTCTCTTAATTTTGTAAGAGTCCTTAAGAGGACGTTACTGCGATTTATAAATATGTAAGGTAGCTGTTTGAAAACAGAACTTGTGAGGCTCAGTTTCACAAGCAAATGAAAATATTTGCACATACCTTATATGTTCTAGATACAACTCTTCATAAACACTGAGCATTATGTTTGTTTTTTTTTTTTTTTTTTTCCAGGTTATGACCTGTATTTTGACTGAGCAGAGAATAGTTTTCTTCTCTTCTGACTGGGCTCTGCTGACACTCATTGCTGAATGCTTTATGTTGTACCTTCATCCTCTTCAGTGGCAACACACTTTTGTGCCTATTCTGTCTCGTCAAATGCTGGATTTTGTAATGGCCCCAACATCTTTTCTTATGGGATGTCATATTGATCATTTTGAAGAAGTCAGTACGGTATGTTTTAGACTATTACCACTCTTGCTGTTCACTTTCAGTGCATTTGTTGCTGATGCATCTAGAAAATTGCTTTTGCAATTTAGGTGTGTGAGAAGAGAAGAAATTAAAAGTAATGGAGCCATACTGATGTGTCCACTGGTTTACTAGAAAAAACTTATTGTTGTATCCCTTACTTTTCTTTTCTCTGCAGGATAATATGATTTTTCTGAGTTCAAGTTTCATTGGGGGAAAAATTCTACTTACGTGTCATTTGTATTGTATAAATAGTTTTCCTTCAGATCACTGAGGTTATTTTTTGCTGAAAGAGTTTTGTAGGATGAATTAGGTGCCTTTTCAAGGTATCTGGGTTAAGAATTGAGCATGCACCTGAAAATACTCTTAATGATGCTGCTGTTCCCCATGATGGAGTTCAGTAATAAAATAAGAAAGAAAAAGCATTGTAAAGAATATAATCTCACAATTTTGCTGAGGTTTTTTTTTGCTCATCTTTTTTTCCAGAAACCTATTTAACTAAGCCTCTTTCAATGGCTAACATTAATCTTGGTTACTCAAAAAGATTTAAGAAAAACTCAGGGCAGGGCTAATGTAAATATACTTTTTTTGAGGGTATTGCGTAGTGTTTCTGTGAGTGTTTGAACCAAACACAGAAAAATTGTGTAAATTTTTATTAGATTAATCCATCTGATTATCAAACCAAGTGAAACTGGTCTATCTAGTCAAGTCCAAAATGAGCAAAGAATTAAGTTGAGATGAAATAGATAATTTTATTTTTTTTTATGTTTTAATTAGCAGTAAGATGATGTCACTATTAGAAATAAGTACAGATTAGAAGACACACTGATATAATTTGAAAGATTTTTTTGTTTGTTTATATATACTGTGTTACAGTCTGATCTTTAAGATTTTTAAAATTGCAAACTGAGAGGGCAGCATGGACTTTACCTCTGTGTGGCTTTTTCTCCATTAGCATGTGTTTTCATGTCTGTGACTCTAATACATAAACACTCCCTCTCCCAGTCACACCACAGGGTAAGTAAAGGACTAAATGCTGTAAATTAGATTTAAGGGATCTTCTTTGCGTAGATATATATGGTTTTGTACATATCTTTGTACGCATACCTTTTCAAGGATAACCTCAGAGATCCAGTGTTAATTGAATACTGTATGAAAAGCCTATTAGTGTACCAAATATTTGTATGTGGAGATTAATTTCCATTAATTTAATGACCTTTATTTTTCTTTAAAAATAACTGTTTAATTGTCCATATGGTCTAGTTGGGAGGAAAAAAGTAAATTGTTTTCTGGTTTATCTTGCTGAAATAATTCATTGCCTGTGTACTATATAAAGAAGAAGTAAATGTTTTTACAATATAAGTATATTTGCAGTCATTCTGTATTCTTTTGTTAAAAGGAAACTGAAGACTTAATTCTAATTAATATTGACAATGGAGATATTACACATTCAAAAATGGCTGAAGAGGAACCTGAAATTCCAGATGTTCCAGCACAAGCAGCAGAAACTTTCATGAAAAGGTGAAAAAATGTTGAAGTTGTGTTTGTCATAGTGCATAAATCATACTTGACCCTCTTTCTAAGTTTTTTATTTTATATTTCTTCTTATTATATTATTCATATAAAACCCACTGTATTCAGTAGAGGCAAATTGAAAATTTAAATGAATATGCAGGTAACTTTAAGCAGTCATAATCATAACCATATTATTTTGAAACATCTGGAATGCTTATTTCTTTTTTATTACTGATACGGATTATCCTCCGAATTTTACTCTTCTTTACACAAAAGACTGAGTGCACTGTGATTTACATGTACTAGTAGGACTTCCAGGAATCTTGTTAGCTTGTCAACACTTGCAAATCAATCTTGCACTTTCTCTAGCTGAAAGATGCATGAGGCCTAAATGGCTTTTTTATTCAAAAGGTATGAATGAAGGTGTTAGGCTGTAATTTGGTAATTTTCTTCTCTGTGTAGAGTGGAAAGTCTTCAGCTGCATTATGATCTAGAGCTCTGCCATCTCCGAGCCAGCGCGGATCTTGGTGAACTCCAAATGCGTAGAAGGGCTTGGCAACAGAAACTGAATACAGAAGTTCAACAAATGACTTTGCAGTTAATTGTTAATATTTTCAGGTGAGTGGATAGAGTATTTTTTATTATAAGAGTATATGAGGCTGGCTAAGGCACTTCCACTGTCACTGAAAATATTCTTATTTTGTCTCACTTTATAGATATTTTGTAAATCTCTTAAGTTTTGTGAGGGGATGTGAGAAGGAGGTCCTGCTAGCCTGCTGGAATAACAGTAATTACTGTATTTGAGTACATATACATTGCTAGGGCATTTTAGCTAAAACGGTTCTAATTTTGACCTTGTATGTTTCTTGTATGGAGATTCCAGGAAGAGAAGTGCATTCCTACTATTTCGTAATTAGGAAAAGCTTAAGGCCCAGTAGGGATATCAGTTTGTAACCAGACACAGTCACTCATTTTAGAGTAAAATTAATTCAAACTGGGACAGGGTAGAAGAGCTAAAAGCTGCATCAGGAGTCAAGAACACATGGGTGTGTTCTGGCTAACTGAACAAATGTGAAGAATGGGTGAGATACCTAGAGAGTGCAACCACAGGAGAATGAAGGAGGTAGAGGAGCTTTAAGTTCAAGGTCACAGTGTTGCAACAAGAAATGCTGGGTATTGGGTGTGGTTGAGACTGACATTTTGGTGATGTGGAGTAGGTGGTGTTTCTCTAGAAAAAGGTCCAGCTGTGCTAATTTTCTTTATTCTTCATCTGATGTCATGTGTTGATACCCGTAGGTGCTTTATTTTATCAATCTGGGTACTGGTTTTTATTATTTGCTTGTGTTTGGGGAGGGGATAGAAGTGTGGTGGGTGATTTGTATAAAAAAATAGCAGAAAATGGATAGCTGGTTTGCATATACTTAATTTCTTTTTACATAGATACTGACACACTCAACCATGAAAATGAAACTGCCTACCTAGTATTTCTAAAGTATCTGATTATATGGACAGAGGTCTGCAAATAGCTGTGCAGATAACTATCCCCCAGCTATTTCTTGCTGCCTCTTCTGGAGATGGTGCTCCCCTGTGGATCAGCTACCGAATTGCTCACGTGAATGTTCCCTAACACTTTCAGTCAGAAGATGCTGGGTTAATTTATATAGTTCAAATACCAGGTCTCTGACCTGCTCACTTTTGTTGCATCAGTTTAGGGAGGATTGATACAAGTGGCTGGGCCCTCCAGGAGGACAGTAGCTGCTGGGTGTGGAGGATAGAGCAGGCTTTACAGCTAGCTGGATATGGAAACTGAAATGCATGTACAACCTGATGTGCTACTGCTGTGGGATTTGGTGGATTTCTGACTTCGGCAACAATATGTTCCAGATAAAGATGAGGAGAAATGAATTTGCTGCTAACAGCTTGAACTCTTTAATGCACTAAATGCTTGGCTACAAAAAATGAGCAGATGCTTTGCTCCCTAAGATACAATATGTTTTGCGAAGGGGTTGATTCTTCTTTTGCTTTCTTTTTCCTTTCCTTCAAACTTTCTTTTGTTCTTTTTTTCAGCCTTGTTTCTTCTGTCTTCTAATGCTATATCTACCAGCATCCAGGAGTGAAGGAAAGTAAATCTCTGATGCAATTGTGCTGCCAGTTGATACTGTCTTCAGCGAAGCACTGTAGTACTTTTGTGGGTGTGGAGGTTCCATGTTTAAAGCAAATGATGCTAAATTGTGTAGAATTATATAGAACTGTGTACTTTTATTAACCATCTTTTTTTTTTTTTTCTGAACCTGTAATGCTTGATAAACTGTTAATGGGCTTTTGTCACTGATCTATGAAAAACAAACGATGTATAGGCCTGTCAGTTCTCTGCATGGGTATGAGATTCCCCTTTTGTCCTTTCTTTCAGATTTTAGCTCACCAACTTATTTTCTTCATTCATGTATTTCCATGAGCATTTCTTATTCCTCAATACCCACTGTGAGTAGATGAAGTAAGACGTAATAATGAGAGCCCTGATTTTAGCCGCTTGCACATATCTAGCTTAAATAACTTACCATTTCTTACTCACAAACTTAAGTTCAGAGAACAGCTTTTTTCTGAAAAACTCCCACTTCCTGCTCCTGAAACAACTTTCCCTGGCTCACTGTTAGGGCACAGAAGTTACTATTGACATGGTTTTCCAGAGATAGTATAGGGGCCTCTGCTGCCTGCTGTGACCATGCATATGCTAAAATATGCATCGGTACTTCATCTTGCTTTCTGGTTTATTTCAGTAGTTCTGTCTCTTCAGTTTAGCACATTTGCCAGTTATTACTGGCTTTATGAGCAGAGTTTGAGAACACAACAAAAAATTACATAATCTATAATATTTCATGTGCATGTTACAGATACAGTGTAATGGGACAGTGGCAGGTCAGATCACATCTTTCAAATTGCCTGTGTGGGTAGGTACGCTTGTCTTTTTAGTGTTCCAGATGGGTTTTATGTGATGTAAATGTAATTCCAGGAGTTGAGCCTAAGTTATAACTTAAATATGTAGATTTTCCTCTGTGGGTTACTAAAATTGATCCCACAAACTCTAAGTGAATTTGCTGATTTGAAATGGCATTGGCAGCAGGTAGCCTGTCTTATTTCTTACAGGAGTTTGCATTCTTTTTCTGTGATTCAGTAGCTCAGACTTGTTCATTAAAAGTGAGTTTGCCTTCTGGTACTGCAGCATCTTTCTATTTTGCCCTCTGATGCTGCAGTGTATTTCTAGTAATACCAATGGGTTGGCACTACTGCAAAAGTGCAACATGCTTACAGGTCTCTAAGCATATTTATGTATTTATTTTTGTCTCCAGGGAGGTAAAAGACCATCTAAATTATGAACATAGAGTGTTTAACAGTGAAGAATTTCTGAAAACAAGGGCAATCGGAGACCAGCCATTTTACAGAAAGGTAAATTCAGTGTTAAATATGTTGTGATTCTTTGTTATTAATCTGTATTTTAGGATTAATGCCAAATATTAATAGAATGGTTACAGTTTGTGGTGGTGTTGAACCCCCGACTTTCATGGAATGCTTTACCAAATCTATTTTGTTTCCTATAAACAGATAAAATAGTAGCATTTTGGAGAGCAAAGTACTATGTAATTCCAGAGCAAATTAAATGTCATTTTTCGGGGGTGAGATGAACCTATGGCAGATGGTCAGCAAAGCTACATCTAAACTGTATTTTAAGCACAGGCACTTGTCCAGACTGTTTGGACCAAAGCCCATACGTAGACATGAGTTTTCAGCAAGCCTGTGAGCACAACAGAAGGGAGCTGAAGTGACACAAATCGAAGTACCTGCTTTATCTGCAGCCTGAGCAACAGGGCACAGAGTTGAGGATGCCTGCTTGGCTCCAGGCCGTGAGCCTGCTTCCCACAACGCGCCACAGGGAACGCGTGCTGACGACTCCGAGCGCATGAGTGCCACTGGTGTGCCCTGCAGGGTGACAGGGACATGGGTTGGTTTAGCTTACATGTGCTTTACCAGGTAGTCTAGCTGTGGCTTACTTTTACGTGGTGGTGAAGCCCATGAAGTGGTGCTCAAATAGTTCATAGCCTGAGGCCGTGCCCAGTCGCCAGAGTCTGAAGGACAACCTGAAATCCCCATTTAGATTTTATTAGCCCTCCTGCTAACCAGCTGATTAGATACTTATCTGAGTTTGAAACCCTGTAGGGGTGTGGAGTTTTTCTGTACAGGCCCTGAGTCCCTTTTGCACCTGCTCTGATCACCTTGATCCTTCCATTAGCATACGCTTGATCTGCTGAAGAGCAAGGAAGAGGTTTCCTTTGCTACTAGAATTAGGCAGTTGGCTCTCTGGATTAACAGTTTTATACCTGGTGAAAAGATCCCTTCATTAACAGCAGACTGGGGTTAATAACACCTTTTTTGTTTCCTGTTTTGTTTCCTACTTCAGACATATGATAAGAGGGTTTCTGAACATCCTCTTAAAGGAGATGCCAGTGTGCAAAGGAAATGATCAGAAAAGTATCTCATTCTACTCAAATGGTAGTTGCCAAACTTGGTAGAATATCTGGCAATTCAAAGATAACAAATTGATGAATCCTATTTAGGAAATAGTGTTTGTTGGATAAAACTTCCAACACTAGCAAGCATTCTTAAAAAGAAGGAAACAAACAAAAAGGAAAAATCAAGAAGAACCTATTAATATGCCATCAGGAGAGAAATTAATCAGAAATGTTCTGACCAGGATTTAAAATTAATAGAAATAATTAAAATATTTTCAGTAGCAGTTTCTAATGCTATAAATGAAATAGTGGCTGTTTACTGAATTAAAATGAATTTAAAATTCACATGTGCACATTTAAGAAAAGCTTTGAGCAGTTATCTCACTTAAATACTAAATAACATAGTGGCAGGTTTCCTTTCAAGTAAATCTTAGAAGATAAGACAATATGGATTAGTTACTAGTGGTATCTAGAATTATAGTCAGAGAACTCCAAAACCATTAGAAAAGACTCTCTCAGTTCCTGCAGCTTGTCATCTCCTGTACATGCAATTGCCAACAAAATATGCCATCTACTGGAGAAATACTTAAAAGCAGGAATCTCAGTGCTTTTATAGATGCCATTTGACAGGATACGTCGCTAATGGATTGATAAGAGGCATCTTGAATAAGAATGACCTATAAGAATGTTTGTGAAATATTTCTATTAATTTCAGAGTACCTAAATTACTTATGGATCTTTCTCATTCGCGTTTTAAAAACATCATAGAAACACACTGATGTCCAATCAGTGTTTTTTTGGGGTTATTGCAGTTTGTTTTTTAATTTTTTTGTCCTGTGATAAACTTCAAGACTAATAGGGCTATTTTAGGCAAGCCTCTGGGATATATCATTGTTTGAAGTAATTTTTCAGAGTTATATTCAAAGATACAACTGTCTTTGATAGTAAGTTTGTAAAGGCTAGAGGTTGTATAAACATAAAGACAGGATTCCTGGTTATAACAATGTTGTCTGGTGATGAAGTTTGCATTTGATTTGCTGAATTAATTAGTTTTCTGAATTGTTTATTTCAAAAAATACTAAAAGCCCTATGCTAGAACTAACATTTATATAACACACATGTTGTGTTGCCTCAAATCCTAGTTTTTATCTTGTTTTAATTTGCAATGATGGGACATGGTAGATTTCCACTCTTTTTAATTCACACTTAGCATTTTTTTATGGTGTCTTCTATCCTAAAAGTAGCAATTTGACCTTTTAGAAATTATTTCTGGATGACACCACAATAATTACCTGAGCAGGGAACAATTGTGGGGGTTACCAGAAGAAAAGATGAATCACTTGTCTTTTCAGTTTGATGGCATAATGTTAATTTAGAGTGCCACAAACTTCTTGTTCCAAACCATGGACAATTTTATCAGCACTTAGTTATAGTCAGAAAATATATTGTTAGACTTGGAGCAAAACTCTGTTTTGCTCAGTATTTCTCATTTTTGTTTGGTTTCACCCTTTAGAGGGTGGTCTGAGATTGCTGTTTGCCACTAAGCAAACATTGTGAAAGTACAGAAAGTAAATGGAAATGGAGTTAGTTTTCTGTTGTTGAAGTTTTAAAAGATTTTTGATTTTGTGATTGCTAAATTGCAAGTTCTCAGTGTTGCGTATGTAAAGGTGATAAAAATGAGCAAAACATATGTAAATGATCCACGGTTAACCAGTTTGTGTCTCACAGGTTTTAGAGACCTACATGTTTCACTCTTTCCTTAAAGCTCGTCTGAACAGAAAGATGGATGCTTTTGCTCGACTTGAGTTGAGTACCCAGTCTGAGGAGGATAGGTAAAGTTTTCTTATTCCTTTTTTGAATCTTCTGTTGATACCGGTGATAAAAGTCCTTTTGCCTCTATTGATATGAGATCACGTCATTTGTGAATAAGATTATGACTAATTGAAAGGCCGTTTTGTTAAGATTACTGTAAAAGGCTGATATGAACATACCCAGCCATGGAGGTTGAAATTGTAAATTGGTAATATAATTGTAATTTAATACTATTATACAAAAAAAAAGAGAAGTAGTAATTTAGTGAATTTTAAAACTAGTTACATATCATTTTTATTTTTCTCAGATTAAATTTGATGTTTCATAGCCCGAGAAGACTGACTATGGAGAAGATGGCTTCTAAACTATTTAATCCACAGTACATGATTAGTAGACGTATGGTAATCAGTATGCCTAATTTGCAAGATATCAAGCTGCCAGAGGCCCCTACTAGAAATTCCTCACTTCGAAGAATAGAAGCAGGTGTTGGTAAGGCAAGAATGTGTTGAACAAATACAGTGTCTTTCTTGTTGTCTTTATTGGTGACATCACTGAATAATTTTCACAGAGACGGTATCAGATATTGGAAAGAAATGGTGAGTTGAGTCATTCTGAGCTGGGGCCTGTCTGTGCTTCTTGCATGTTAAATCAGTCTGTAGCCTGCTGTAAGTTGTGCTGTACCACAAAAGACTGATTGGTCACAATAGGATTGATATTGGAGAATTGCTTCCCGAGCCAGTAACCTTGATCAGTCCTCACACACCTTATGTCTAATCTTCCACTATCTTTAAACATAGGCTTAGATTTATCACTGTTTAACAAAGCAAGTCCTATATAAAATGTATGTTGGTTTATTTTTTTCCCCTTTTTTTTTAATCACCTTTTTCTTTTTTCTTTCCCAAATTTGATATTATCAGATTATGGAATATTCTGGTAATATGGATGATGGACATACACAGAAATGTATTTGTGTCTCTAGCACAACTGTAATCTTACTTGAATTTCATACAGTGCAGTTGCTTGTTCCTGTGATTGGAATTCTTTTTGTTGTTTGTAGTATTGCTGTCATGAAGTTGCTTGCACTTTTACTCACTGCCAATACTAATCAATGTACCTTTTTGTTTTTTAGCTGTGAAAATGCCCTCCAAATCAGTCAGTATGTTCAAAATCCCAGAAATTCACTTTCCTCTGATGTTTCAGTGTGTTCACTCCTACTATACAGACTTTTTCAACCACCTCAGCAAAGCCATAAATACCTTACCACCTGATAACTCAGCGTTGCTGGCAAGGTACTTCTACCTCCGGGGACTTATTAGCTTGATGCAAGGGAAACTACTAAATGCACTTTCTGACTTTCAGAACCTAGATAAAACAGACTTAAGAATTTTCCCTACTGATCTTGTAAGAAAAATAGTGGAAACCATGCCTCCTCCTGAGCGCTTGCAAGCAGACCGCAAACCTGAGCTGAAGAAGCTGATAAGTCGAGTGATGGAAAACCAAAGAGAAGTTATGAAAACAGATGACCATGTAAAAAATTTTGAATTGCCAAAAACACACATGCAACTGGATGATTTTGTCAAGCGAATCCAGGAATCTGGGATTGTCAAAGATATAGACACTATACATCGGTTATTTGATGCCCTAACTGTAGGTGAGTATAAGATACGTTTTTAGTGACCGTCTACAATGGGGCAATGACAATTTCAAATAGTTTTTTTTTATGAACCAAAAAAAAATTTTTGTCTCCCGTTGTTTTTCTTTTTAATGATTATTCAACATTTTATGGGCCTCTAAAATCTCACAATATGTGAGCTTTATGGACAATTTTATTTATTTAGGATTATTATGGAGAATAGATTTAATGTATTCAAAAATGTCTATACTTGCTTCCACAATAAAGAAAAGAAATCTACTTATATTTGGACACACAATTTATAGTTTTTCGTGTTGTGTAGGTGAGGTAGTTTTGTGACGTGATGTGCAGTTCTGCTTTGGCTTAGATTATGAGTTAGGTTGAATACAAGACTGTTCTAATTGCTAATGGAAAATACCTCTGTGTTATAAAATCACTACGTAACTTGGCAAAGTGGGAGTTTGTTAAAAATCAGCTAACAAGATCCAGAATTCAGATAGCTACAGCTAAATTCCTCTTGGATGGTCATCACAGCAAAGGGAGAGGTTGTGTTTATATTTGAGAGAACTTCCTTCTCTCCCAAATGAGATCTGGCTCTTGTGATTGGTTTCTAAAAACACAGTTTGAGTGTCTGCTCTTCGATTCTCTTTCTGTGCCTAGTTGCTCTGGTAGCTGTTGTATTTTGTGGCCACTAAGGATTAAATATTGGTCAAAATAGTAGCAAGGCTGTAGCAAGACTTTCTGAAGCCAAAGGTGGCACACATTTCACAACAATTTGTATTTGTTTGAGATTCTTCTGTCCAAACACTTGAATTCTCAGAATATTAATTACTTAGAATACCTATTGCTGAAGTCTTTAACTGGTGTAACTTCAGCTTTTCTCACGTTGGTAAGTGTGATACAGTAGCATTCAATAGAATAAGGAATTGCAAAGTTGTAATGAAAAATACTCTGTTCAGTAGGGAAGTACAAATTCTTCCCATCAACTGATGGGATTTTTGGCATGAATTTAAAAAAACAAGGCTGGCACAGTGTTCCCTCCCTCTGTAGAGTAGGGTATAAGGGAGAATGCTGGATGCATGGGTCCTATGGCCCAGGATAACTACAGGGGAATCTTTCTACATCAAGAGAATAATTTTGTCTCAGCTGTTTTCCAGGCCTATTTTTTTTTTTTTTTTGTAGCTTTTGCACCTGCCTTACCCATTATGCTGTTAGAGGCACAATTTGAAAGTTCGTATATTTTCCAAGGTATCCTTCTGTGCAAATCTGTATAATAATTTCTCACAGTAAACAGCTTTTAAAAAATTTTTAGGACATCAGAAACAAATCGATCCTGAAACATTCAGAGATTTCTACAACTACTGGAAAGAAACTGAAGCAGAAGCTCAAGAGGTGAATCTGCCACCAACAGTAATAGAACATTTAGATAAAAATGAATGTGTCTACAAGTTATCCTGCTCAGTTAGAACTAGCTATGGTGTAGGAAAAATAGCTCTGACCCAAAAGCGCTTGTTCCTTTTGACTGAAGGAGGACGCCCTGGCTATGTCCAGATTGCTGCTTTCAGGGATATAGAGGTAAGTATCAAGTAACTTCTTGTTCTCCTGCATGCCTACGGATGTAGGCCATGTTCCATTCTGCAAAAAGATCTGTCTCTCAACTCAAAGTTTCAGTAAGAAGTGTAGGAAACACCTCTGAAGTGAGTAACTTACGAATGATTAGATAAAATTCTGGTTCTTTTCAGAGCTGATGTGGTGCGGTTTGCTAGGTGCTAATATGACATAGAATAAAAATCTAGAGGTCGTAACCTCTAGATGTACAGAAATATGCAAAGTGCAGCAAGTGGGATATAGAGCTAGAGAAGTTTAATAATGTGAACAGTAAGTGTGCTTATTTGACTTTGGTGTCAGGGAGCCAGCTTGTATCCATTGTGGAGGAAGTCTGTATGAAGTTGTTTGAAATGTAGATTTTCATAAGACTATCTCTGCTTAACGATGTGTATGGACAATTGAAATAGTTAGCTGTTGTTAGAAATAGAGAAAGTTGCCCTGTAGGTTGATTGCTGCACCTTATCTGTGATTGCATGGTACATGCTTCTCGTTTCCTTTTTTTTTCATACCTTTCCAGGATGTTAAGAGCACGACTGCAGCTTTCCTTCTTTTGAGAATACCTACTCTGAGGATTAAAATGTTATCTAAAAAAGAGGTCTTTGAAGCTAACCTTAAAAATGAATGTGATCTGTGGCACCTGATAGTGAAAGAAATGTGGGCTGGAAAGAAAATGGCAGATGATCACAAGGTATAAATATGGGAATTTCTAATCAAATAAGTATGAAGTGTGTGATTTCTGTTTCTATTCTGAATAATTGGTGCATCAATCTTAGAATTTCTAGGATTCAGCAAACAATAGCTAAGTAAATAAACTTGGTTTTGTTACTTCTAAATACAATACTTTTGGAATAATTAAGAAAAAAGAGATGACATTTCAAAATGCAGGATATTTTTTCTCATCCATTGGCATGGAGCTTTTATTTTAGTTACTAGTTCTGTGAAATAGTTTCTGAGGTTCACAACATAGGAGAATAATGATCCTAACTAACAGAAAATTATCCCCACCTTGCTTCAAAATATAATACGTAGAAAGAGTTTTGCCATGCTGGAACACTGGTGGTTGTAGATCCTTTCTACAAATAAAGCAAAATGTATTCTTCTGACACAGAAACATTGAGAAAAAGGATCATACAAGCTGGGTTTCCATTTAAAACACATAATTCTTTGACTGCTGAATTTAATAGTGAAAATGTAGCTTCTTCAGGAAGGATTTGAATCATTTTAGCCAAGATGAAGCATTGTGTGTACATCCCTCCTGTGAAGAAAGGTCCAGCCTGGAAATGGGTATCCATCCTATGTCTGCTGTATGATTTCCATCAGTGCTGTTCATATGGTTCTGTTTGCACATCTTGTTCCAAGACTGTGCCAGATCTGAAATATTCCAGAGATGGAAAGGCGGACAAATACCCACTGATAACTAGAAGGGAATTGCCAGGGTGTCCAGAGATACAGACAGACAAGCAAAAGCTCAGCTCAAATTGAAATTGGCCAGAGATGTCACAAATTACTAACAACAAGCAGAAACAGAAGGAAAATACTGGCCAGCTATTAAAAAGGAGGGGTGAATTAGTCACCAACACCACCAAAAAGGCAGAGGGTTCTCAACACTTTCTTCACCTCTGTCTTTACCAGCACTGTTGGGCCACAGGCCTTGGGAACAAAAATCCAGATTGATGCAAATACAGACCCACCGTCAGTGAAGGAGGAGTTGGTATGTGAACTATTACAGGAGCTTGACCCCTACTAATCGATGGGACCTGATGTTATCCACCCAAAGGTGTTAAGAGAGCTGGCTGATGTCATTGCGAGGCTGTTCTCCATAATCTTTGAGAAGTTGTGGAGATTGGGGGACGTCCGAGAAGCCTGGGAGAAGGCTAATGTCACCCCCATCTACAGGAAGGGCTTAAAGGAGGATCCAGACAATTATACGCCCATCAGTCTTACTTCAGTCCCTGGGAGAGTTAGGGACCCCCTCCTGGGAGCTATCACAAGTCAAATGAAGCACACGATTGGGAAAAGGCAGCACAGATTCACCAAGGGCACATGGTGTTTGACAAACCTGATTGTCTTCTATGACAAAGTAACCTGCTCGCTTGATGTGGGGAGAGCGGTGGACACTGTCTACCTGGGTTTATCCAAGGCTTTTGATAGGATTCCCCACAGCCTCTTCCTAGAGAAACTGGTGTGTTACTGTCTAGACAAGTGGTCTGTACATTGGGCAGGGAACTGGCTGACAGGATGCACCCAGATGGTGGGGAGGGAAATAGCTCCTTTTCAAACTGGCAACCTGTCACAAGTGGGGTCCCCCAGGGATCAATATTGGGCCCAGCACTGTTTAATATCTTCATAAGTGATCTGGATGATGGGATCAAGTGCACTCTGATGAAGTTTGCTGATGATACTAAACTGAGTGGGAAAGTGGACACTTTGGAAGAGAGAGCCACCCTGCAGGAAGACCTGGATAGGCTGAATGAGTGGGCTAACAAGAACCTTCTGAAGTTCAGCAAGGACAAGTGTAAGGTCTTGCACCTGGGAAAACATAATCCAGGAGGGCAGCACAGGCTGGGATTTGCCTGGCTGGGGAACAGCTCTGGAAAGGGACCTGGGTGTCCTGGTGGGCAACAAGCTCAGTATGAGTGAACAGTGAGCTGCAGTGGCAAAGAAAGCCAACAGGTTGCTGGATTGTGTCACCAAAGGCATAACCAGCAGAGATAAAAAGTCATTATCCCACTCTACTCAGCGCTTGTCAGGCCACACTTGGAATACTGTGTTCAGTTTTGGTCCCAGCTATACAAAAAAAGATGTGGCCAGGCTTGAGAGGGTCCAGAGAAGGGCCACAAAGATGATCAAGGGACTGGGCAGCCTGCGTGTGAGGAAAGGCTGAGAGAACTGGGTTTGTTCAGCCTTGAGAAAAGAAGGCTTAGGGGAGGCCTTATCACCATGTTCCAGTATTTAAAGGGTGGCTACAAAGAAGATGGAAACACCCTTTTTACAAGGAGTCACATGGAAAAGATGAGGGGCAATGGGTACAAGTCACTCCTAGGGAGATTCCAATTGGACACAAGGGGACAGTTTTTCACAAGGAGAACAACCAGCCACTGGAATAATCTCCCCAGGGAAGTGGTGAATTCCCCAGCAATGGAGACTTTAAGATTCAGCTGATCAAGGTGCTGGGCCATCTTGTCTAGACCGTGCTTTTGCTGAGAAAGGTTGGATGAGATGATCCTTGAGGTCCTTTCCCGCCTGGTATTCTATGATTTTGTTCTCTCAATGTAATGAATTAACACTGGCTCCTGGCTGCCTGCACCATGACCTTACTTGGGAATGGAACATGTGATGTTGAAGTGGGGTTTGACTGCAAGTAGCACAAATTACGCTGCAGGGCAGCAACTGCCTAGAGCTTGTGCTAAGCATGACATATATTATGACTGTTGAACATTGGGACTTGTAAGAATAATGAGCAATAGATAAACTACAGTAAGACTTTTGTCTTTAGGATCCTCAGTATATTCAGCAAGCACTGACAAATGTTCTCCTGATGGATGCTGTGGTTGGTGCCCTGCAGTCCTCCAAAACCATATATGCAGCCTCTAAACTGTCTTATTTTGACAGGATGAAAAATGAAGGTCAGTCACATAGCAATGCTACAAAGCCTGATGTTGCATCATCTGTCTCGGCTCTTTCTGTTTATATTCTGGTTTTCAAACTGATTATCTGTAGAAATTAAGAAGATAGTCTGACTACACTTTCACAGATATAGTTTATGAATAGAAAGCTTAGCATTTGGTGTGGCTTTTTTTTTTTTTCTTTTGCTTCTGTGCATCAGAACCTTGGTTGGTATGTCAGTCTCCGTGTTAGATGCTGTGTTTTTGTTTTGGATGTTTAGACTGCTTGGGTGTTCTATGCATGCTTCTGCTACCAGGATTCATACACACGATGTCTGGGCTCTTCTAGTCAAGTAAGGCTAGAGGGAAGGAAAAGTGAGAAATGTGAATAAATACTGCAGAATTATTATTTAATAAGAATTATAGTTCTTTTTCAGGCTTAAGTGTGCAATTCATGACCTTTTAAAAATCTATTTTAGTGCCTATGATGGTCCCCAAAACAACTTCAGAGACATTAAAGCACAAGATCAACCCCTCAGCTGGTGAGACATTTCCACAGGCAATAGATGTCTTGCTTTATACGCCAGGTAAGTTAATGTGTTTTCTTTATGTTAGGCCAGCTTTAATTAGCCTATAAAGCATGTTATCTCCTAACACCTGGTATTATCACTGCCTGATTTTGTTCACGTTCTGACATGCTTTGGTTGTGTGTTGAATACTAAAACAGAAGATCATTAAAAAACAACAGTAATACTGCATATTAAGATACTCCAAGGCATAGTTTTCACAGCCTTAATTTATCTTCCTCTGTGTGTATGCCTTATAATAGACTCCAATTGTGTGTTAATGTGCCGATTTTTCATTGGGACTTCTGCCTTATTGAGCAGGGTGAATGAATGAATGATGCTCCACAATTGATCAATATTCATTGTTATTTTTGTATTTTTCAGTAGAGTCATATGAGGGTGTTTGATTGAACTACAGTTCAGGGAATAGTGTATCACCTCTTGAAATCACAGCCAGACCTGTATGCCCGTGACTCTCATTGTATAGTGTGTGATCTAATGTACTATTCATTGCATGTATTTTAAGTCCTCTCCTGAAGAAAGCATTATCAGTTTCCTTGTGAGCTTTTCTATGATGCTTGGCACGTTTATATCTTACTAATTCAAAAAGCACAGGGGAAAAAAAAAAGTTAAGGACTGTGCAATGGGCATGAATTTAGGTAGCAGGTATGTTAGTTCTGGAAGTTCCTAACTCTTAACTTCATAACCTTACTAGTCTTCTATTGCAAGTTCATATGTAAGTCCTAGTATTTGGGCAATTTGAGACAAAAGGGGAAAGCTAGTGGTATTCCAAGGTTAGGAAGGTGGGCAGGAGCAACTCTATGTGAGTGGGTGGGTGATGGTGGGTTGAGTGGTGCTTTTTTTTCTTTGTAGTATGAGGCTTCTAAGTGGAGCTCTAATGGAGGAGATAGAATGAGTGGATTCATTAGTTGTATTTTGTAGGGCTTGAAAGCCTTCCTCCAATCCCAGTTAACTAAGTACTTAGTCATCAATGAAAAAGATTATCTCTTCTCTGAATAACTTTTAAGCGTAAGATTAAATCATCAGGTGAGCTCAATGGATAGATGAGAATGAGCATAAATTGCTTGTGAAAATGGTCATTCATTAACTGGTGATGTAAGTTCCAGAACACAGATGCGTTTCATTAGAAAGCTGCTCTGCCTAATAATGTTTTTTCCATGTGTCTCAAAAAGTGGTTTATTTTCTTTTACCTCTCTTATCTTCTCTGCTTCATTTCTAGGGCATCTTGACCCTTCAGAGAGACCTGGCAATGCTCATCCAAAACTATGGTGTGCTTTAAATGAGGGGAAAGTGGTGGTCTTCGATGCGTCTACCTGGTCTATTCAACAACACTGTTTCAAAATGGGCCGCTCTAAACTGGTAAGACTGACACAGATCCACAACTGCTGCTTTAGCTCCGTGGTTTTGTTGCTACAGCTTGTGTGACCCTGAATCACTGTCGTTCCTTAAAAGTTGTAGAAAGACACTTGAGTTGTTTTGGGCTTTAATTAACTTGGGAAAATGAAAATTTTGAGGAAAAGGGAAAGGAGAGAAAATGGATTCATAATGAAACAAGTCAACTGGTGAGAAGTGATGGATTGGATAGTGGGAGGGCCTAGTGGTCTAATGGCCTGGGTTCTTGGAGCAGGAAGGCAGGTTTGAAACAGTTAAGAAAGAATTAAGAGAATCAATATAAAGAGAAGATGGGAAGAGGAGCCCTAAGAATGGATGAATAGTAAGCTGTGCCCAAGAACTGGGGATCGGGGAGAGTTGGAAGGAAAATGAAAAGACGAAAGGGGAAGCTGAGCCAGAGCTGCAGACTGAATGAAAAACATGCAGTAGAGAACATACTGGAAAAGGGATTGGGTAGGTCACTTGTGTGAAAGCTCAGAAATATCACTGTGAATGAGTGTGTGAGAGTCAAAAAGGGAGAGGTATAGAGCTGGTGGTGAAGAGCTGGGTGGAGGGAAGATGGAAAGCCAGGAGAAGAGTTGCATACTGACCTATTCTAAAGAAGAGAAAGAAAACAGGAGGAAAGTTTGGAACTGATGGGACTTGGGAGGGAGAGAGATGAAGAGTTTCTGAATTAGAGAAGGAAGTTCCAGAGACAGTAAGGAAGACAGTATTTTCTTAGACACTACTTCTAACTGTACTAGGAAGTATGTTTATATTGGATGGTTAGGATGGCTTCCAATCCAGAAGAGAGAAATACATTAACTTCTGTGGTTTCCCCTGATGCCTTTTGTAACTTTTACTTTGGGACATGAAACACAACTTTGAATCAGTTACCAAAATACGTTATTAATCCTATTTACTGAAGAATAAACTCAGCCCCTCTCTCATTTTTGATAGAGCTGAGCAAAGGATAGGGTACTGGCGCACCACGTCCTGATCTCTTACCAGAAGATCACCAGAAAACTGTAGCGTCTTAATATAGCCTTTTTCCATGTTACATTAAAGCGTGATTTTTTTTCTCCTAGATTTGATTTAATCCTGCTTTTTCTCCCCAGACTTGTATGATCATGGTAGAACAGAGTCAAGTGTGGATCGGTTCTCAAGACTCCATTATTTATATAATCAACACCCACAGTATGTCTTGTAATAAGCAACTAAATGATCATCGTTCTGATGTTACAGATATCATTGTGGAGAAGAATAATGGAATACCCAGGTAGATTTAATTACAGTGGTTTCTTCTTAAATATACATATACAAGCAAATGTGAAGGATGCCTGTACCACCAGAAGAGTCATGGACATGTGGAGAATCTTCCTGTGGTTAAATGGAAAGCCATTTTATGTAGCTAGAACAGTATTTACCAGCCTAGAGAATTTGGCCCACAGTGAGCAGAGGACTAGTTAAAGATCCAAATGATATAGTATTGTGCTTTAATTACTTGACTGATACAAAGGCAAAAAGTTAACTTGGGCTTAAGGAAAAGTAGTGCATGCACGTAACCAGTGACTGATTTTTCTAGGTGTTGAAATTTATTGTTTTAAACAGGGGGGCTTATCCTGTTAACATAAGCTTTCATTTAGCCCATTTTTGTAGCGCCTATACTGTATATGGTAAACTAAGAATTTATTTTTTAAAGAAAGAGCATTATGAAACAAGATAAAGGAATGCTGTTTTGGATGAGGATGAGAGCAGCTAGGAATTGGCAGCATCCAATGATGAATCAGTACAGATGCAGTTTAAAGACCATTTTTGTTTTGAGCATGTCATCGACTAGATGTTTACAGCACGCTTCTGGATTTTTCATGCCTGTTCATAAAAGAAATAATACATGTATTATTTTGTTCATGCTGTTGATTGTTTGGTAGCACTTGGAAGAGTGTTGGCTGGAGGCCTTAACCTTCTGTCTTCCCATGGGAGTGTCAACTCCCAGGCCAGACTAGACACCAGCCATAGCTCTGCTACTGTGCATCAGGTGTAACTGGGTTTCAGAGAGAATTTGCTTGGGTGGTGTTGGATCCTTCTGAAAAAGGTTTTCTCATCTGAACACAACAGATGTTAACCAAAAAAAAAAAAAAAAAAAAAAAAAAGGGATAGTATAATTTGTCTTCTCAGATGAAGTAGCAAAGAAGAGCAGTTTTGAGATATTTTTGTCCTAACTTGAGAGAAAAAGAGAGAAAATCCAACAGGCAACAATGTTCAGGAGAATTATAGGACAAGTTCTTGTACTTAACTCCTCATGCACGATGCAATGTGTGCTCTACTTCACTTAGAGCTCTGAATTAGCCTGCAGTGTCTCCAGTGATACAGAGTTTATAAAGTCTAATCTTAAGAAGAAGGAATACTTTGGTTCCAGTAGGAGACAGAAGCTTGAAAGTTGGATGCCTGGCTGCAACCCAGAGCTGTTGGTTGCTTAAATGTGCTTTCAGATGTCTACAGCCAGCTGACTAGAATATAGTGAGGGGGGGAAGTTTAGATCCCTCCCTAGGCTTCTTGGTGGGCACAGGGTGGACATGCTCCTGTCCACTCAAGACTGGTCACCTTGTTTAAAAGAATTGGACCAGTTTAGTTTTTCGCTATTAAAACAGTGATAGTATCTGGCCTTGAAGCTTTTTGGACTTCAGCCCATTTTCTGTTGGAAACCGTTACTGTGCTTTACTCTTCCAGTCTCTGAAATGAAGAACATTAATTTGGCTTACTGTAAAATTTGTTATTTTTCAAGTAAGTCTCTTTGTGTATGCACTCTGTTCTGAACATGAATGTACACTATACTATTGCTATTATTTTTTTAATCTCTACCAACAGTGAAGCATACTCAAGCAGTTTAGATGGAACAGTGATTGCTTGGAACATCAGCACTCTGAAAGTTAATCGCGCCTTTCAGCTGCCCTGCCAAAATCTTACATCTATCAAGCTTCATAATGACCAACTGTGGTGCTGTAAGTTCATTCTTCAAATAATTAAAAAAAAAAAAAAGTAATTACATCGTCACATAATACGCTGTTGTATTAGACAGAACAATATGTTAATCTCCAACTTAGACTGTTGTGTACATGAGTTTCTTCCACGGTTCTCCACTTAGTCTAAGCAGCCTTCTGTAAGTAAGGCCTCCAAAGCACTTAGCTAGATGACTAGCTTGGATCACTCCTGAAGGTATTGCCCCTGCTGCAGGATGTGGCTTCTGACTACACTGTATTTGTCTGATCTCCCCAGGCGATGCCTGTAAATTGGAATGGAAAACTTTGAAAAAGTCGTTTTTTTTTTAAAAAGTAGAAGGGCAATAGCAGTTGCAAATTACATTTGGTATTTCAGATAGACTTTATGGTATTGGTCTGGCTTGGTAACCCCCAGACCTGCATTTTGGCCACTTGCAGAAATTTGTCATCCCTTCTGTAGGAATTTATGAAAAGCAAAGCTTTGTGCTAGGGTCATGGATCATCTTGAAGTTGTTTTGTAAACGGTGACCTATTCAGGAATTTTGCACTGATGCTCAGTACTCCCATACACAAGAGCCTGGATCCAAACATATCTTAACAGAACAGCAGCTAAACCTTGGGAAATTCCTGGTCCTGCTGTGTCCAGTAGCGATGCTGTCATTGCTGTGGTGGGTAAGGATTCAGCCCTGTTAACTTTGTAGCACAGACATTTGGTCTCAGTTCTGTAGATGAAAATAATTGTGTACTTGAGAACCTAAGTATGAGATGTCCTAATTTTAAGGACTTTGTTTCTTCTCCTCTTGTCATTTTTGGACTCTAAACTACCAGGTGTATGCACTGCAGAATAGCAACCAGCGTTTGGAAAAGAACGGATCTAAAAAATAGATACTGTGAAAAACAGGAAGAAGTACCTCAAATATTTCACTGTTGATTGTGAAACAAGACAGTTGATAGATGAATCCATTTTATTTTGCCTTTTTTCTCCATAGTTTATGGAGATGGAGGAAGTAGGTGCTTCTGTTACTAACCCTTTATCTTTAATATTGAAGGTACTGGAAGTTGCATACTTGCAGTGTCAACTCATGAATTTCAGCTGCAGATTAAAATTGAGCATCACCTGAAGGATGTGTGTTCCTATTTTCTCTGCTTCCAGCTCTTCCCTGAGGTATTACATTTAAACTGTTAATAGAGTTTAAAGGAACTGACTATGTGGTGTTACAAGCCGTAGTTATTTATAGCAATATACTTCCTGTTAGCAGTGCTCATGTTAAACATATTTTTCTGTGCTTTAGAGAGATGAAGTGTGGGCGTCTTATTCAGGGAGTAGTGATCTGTATATTTGGAACACCAGAGACTTTTCAAGTACACCTCAAAAGATTCATCTTCAAGATTGCTCTGAGATTACTTGTATGATAAGAGTTAAAAATCAGGTGAGAGACATTTGGACTGTTTTTACCTGTTGTGGAATTCTTTACTAAAGTTTTGTTTGATTGCAGCTCTCATGGGCTGTCATTGGTTAGCTTCCTTACCGGGTGTTTGTATACATACTGGTATGAAACATCAATTCCTCTTTGAAATCAGAGAGGCTAACAACTGCCCAGCACAACTGACTGTTACAGGTATACCCCAAAATGCATGTCAAGCCAAAAAGCCTCATCAGTAATTAAATGCGTGATGACTTTTATAGCCATTGACATTTTCAGGGAACCGTAGGAAGGAAAAGTTTAGGTCCCTTGGTATTTAATCTCAGGGCTCCTAAGACTAAGCCTTGGAAAAGGTTAATAGTCAAACAATAAATGCCAATTAGCTGCCCTATTTTTGTAGATGACCTTTTTCTAGTTAGCACATTTGTAACTCAACTGAGACCAAAGGAGCCAACATCTTCCTACCTTAGCATTTTGTGTCACTGTCATTATTGGCCTCAGGCTGTGTACCTGCTCTGTCTGCATGGTATCAGTCGCTGTGGAAATGACTGTAGTTGTGATACCACATGGACAGGTTGAGGGTTAATTTGCTAATAACTATCTACTACATATCTATTGGGAATGCAACTTTCTGAATCTTTTTCTCAGATTTTTCCCTCCTTCCTTCCTTCCTCAAAAATTACTTTTTTCATGAAGTGCCTCATAAAATAGGAAAGTTTTCTGTGTATTCAGCCCTTGGTTAGATTTTTGAACTAAAATGGAAAAAACTCTTGAGATATCCTTCCCCAAAGTAGAGGTGGATCTATTTAGCCCCTGTTCTAAGGGAGTTGGAAGATTGTTTGGAAACCCCAAGGCATTCAGCTCTCTTTTGTTCTACTTAAGAACTTTGTTCCTTTTCTCTTTCACTTATTCCTCACTCAGCTCCGCCTTAACTAACCTTGCAATCCAGCTCACTGATACAAAAGGAACAACTGGAAAATATCCCTCTGAGATCCATCTCCTGAGCCTCAATGTTCAGTGCACCATCCTCCAGCCTGCCAACAGCTCAGCAGCTTCAGTTGTCCAAGGGGGAGTCCGGAGCCTGCTGTAGTAGCTGGAGCACCCATACTCCTCTTCTACACAGCATTTACACTTACTGAGAATGAACTTTTGCAGCCTGGTCAAGGCTAACAACAACATTGGTAGTGTTGTCTGCCACAGGCTTGCTTTTAAGTGCTTTAATTAAAAACACGTTCAAGATGCGTTTAAGAAACCTGAGACAAAACCAATTGCATAGTGTGTTTATCTGAAATAGGAAGCTTTCTGGCTGGCAAGCATTACTAATACGCAATAGTGAGCACTTACCCCGTGCAAAAGATAGGGACAAGAAGACCACAGCTGTTTTCTGCTGTGCTGGACCAGATGCATCTGACCCCATATTCCGCCTCCGACGCTGACAACAGCATCGCTACGTAGGGAGAGTGTGTGAACCTGGCCTCTATCTGCAGTCCACTCCCCTGGAGCTCCCTCGCTGTCCGTGGTTTCTTGTTTAGGGTTGCTAAAGTTTGCACCTCTGCCTCAGTCTTTTATTATCTATTTTTGGACCCAGTCTCTGTGGATCTGATTTAATTTTGAACTTGCTGGTGCCAGAGTTTCCTGTAGCAGCAGGTTCTAGAAGTTCACTGCCAGCTGTGTACAGAAAAGTACTTTCTTCTAAGTGAAACTGAACTTTTACTGGTTTCCATGTGTCTCTTCTCTAATTGTGGCATGTGTTGAACACTGGTTCTATATTTTACTTATCTGCACATTTGTGATTTTGTAAACCTTAATGTGATCCCTCCTTGCTGCCTTCTCTCTCGCTTAAGGACTCTTGGGTTTTTCCCTCTTTGCTCATACAACAGTTTTAGTTACTCTTCCCTGGATTTTCTCTGCTCTTGCAGTGCAGAAAGCAGAACTGCACACAGCACTCAAGATACAGGTGTGCTGTGGTTTATACAGTGGTAAAGTGACACCTTCTGTCTTATTCTCTGCACTGGAAACCAAAAGCAAGTCGAGTTGTTGAGGTGAGCAGCTCTGGTGCCAGCACGATCAGCCACAGAGCTCTACCACAGTGCATGAGGGGATGTTTCCTGAACCCTCACTGTATCAAAGCAGCGTGTAAAACAGCTTGACTGTGTCCTAGACTTGAAATGTAACGGAGTAAAAATGATGGTGGCTTTGTTGTTTTTTTTTTGTTTTTTTTTTTTTGTTTTGTTTTGTTTTTGTTTTTGTTTTTTTTTTTTTTTTTTTGTTGTTGTTTGTTTGTTTGTTTGTTTGTTTGTTTTTTTTTCCTCCAGATGTGGGTTGGCAGCAGTGGAAGATCTCAAGGCAAAAGCAAAGGGAAGATTTATGTGATCAGTGCTGAGAAGAAGACTGTGGAGAAAGAGCTGGTTGGTCACGCCGATACAGTGAAGGCGCTGTGCTCGGCCGAGGACAGATACGTCCTCAGCGGCTCTGGAAAGGAAGAAGGGAAGATTGCCATTTGGAAAGCTGAATAGTAAAGCTATTCAAAATATGCCTGCCTGTGTCAGCAAAAAGTGAAGATGTCAGGCTGTGTTTACTCCAGCGTTTTGCATATATTTCAACCACCTGTCAGTGTTATTGTTTTGTATTTATTGAGTTATTTTAATCCCTACATTGTTGTAGAAAATCTAAATAGAAGCAAATCTCTCCTCACACTTTGTACTGGTCCTGCACATTCGATAAAGATACAGAAATGTGAATAGAGAGGTCACTCACTTTAAGCTTGACGTGTGTTTTTGTGAGGGGTCAGGGTTCTAGGCCAGACTGCGTGGTACACATTGCACTGAGAGTGCCAAAGCCAGCTCGGTAATTCCACTGAAGCTCTTTTTGGGCAGTGCATGGGGTTGCCTGAAAAGTGGGATTCGATACTGTATTTACAGCCTATAATAGCTGGAAGTGGTCACTGAAAAAAAACCCCTAAGTGTATTTGTTGGATTAATGGAGCTACTGTAAATGCTGAGTATCTTCTGAACTAGCAGCTACATCTAGCTGGGAAGACTGTCCATTAGCCCTGTATGTATATTAATGGTGCTGTATTATTTAAAATTTAGACAGAGACAGGATCTCCCTGATAGCACTGAAAGCTCCCTGCCAGTGAGACAAGATACTTGGATGTTCTTGATGACAGTTTTACTTTTTAAATTTGTTTTTCCTTTAAAAACAATGCACAGCACTTGGAATTTGTAACAATTTGTGAAACTGAGTTGTTTTTTGTCGCTTTTTTTTTCATCCAAAGCACTTAATTTATTTAATTTCCATATATATTATACTTGCTTTTGGAAGCAACCTTTAGTTACTGTGCAGACAAACCTCTGCCACTGTTCCCTTCAGTCGCTGTTTCTGTAATCAGAGGAACTGCTGTTGTTTTGTGTAGAACCTGCTTAATTTTTAAATACTGCAGAGTCATCAAACTGCTCTTTTAATTACCGAAGGGAACGTCATCAGATTGCAGTCTAGAGGATTCTCTTGAGCAGCGTTCCCTAGTCACTTCCTGATGTACATTGTTTTTTCCACTGATGACAATTATCTACAAGTAAACAATAAATCTATGCAGTACAGTTTTGTCTGTGTCAGTGCAGAGTACAGTGGAATACAATATTTAAAATATTAGAAAGAAAAAACGGGCTGCTACTTTTGTTAATAAATATAAAATGGTGTAGGCCTAATAGAGGTGTAACCTACTGGAAATACACTCCATGTACTATTTCTGACTTTTTCAATGTGCTGATGAAAGGTTTTATCATATGATGGTAACTGAAATTTTACCTTTTTAGGTGTTTTTTTTTTTTTTTTTTTTGTCTCTTATTTAAGATTATTAAACACTATATTGATTCTCTGGCCTCTCTTTGTACTTAGTTCTTTTTGCTGTGTAACTTGGTCCACACTACAAGAATGATGATTTTTAGCACTGACTTGCATCCTGTCTGTGTACTATGGAGAATAATAGCCTGGGTTTTTCTCAATACATATTCTTTCTAAAACCAGCTTCTTCTGGTAATGTGTCCTCCCCCTGGTTTCCTCATCTGTAACTTTCAGGTTCCTTATTTTGTCTCCACAGCTGTCTGGCTGGTGGTGGTAAGTGAAATGAATTATTTACTGAATTAAAAGGTTTCTCTGTACAGAGGCACGCACTGCTAATGAAATTTCACTTCCTGCAGGAACTGCACAGTGACCAGGATGATGGTTTGTCTAGATTGGAGGTGTCACCATGGTTAAGGCAGCCTATGCCCAAACAACTTCCACACAGAAAGAAAGACGGGTCGCTGCCATGGGAGTCTCTCTTCAGCGGGAAACAGAAGTCCCAATATGCCGACTGGACCCACTTCTTAAAGAACTCTGCTGCCTCCTTGGAACCCTGGTTAAAGATGTGACAAGAAAACATCCTACCCTGGTACGGCCCTCAGATTACTATCTGTGATTGCTTTTGTATGTAGGCAGTGATGAAGTTGCAATAAGAAGTCCAAGGGCAGTCAGGAGAGACTTCAGGGCCTTGGGATGACTGATTAAGGGCCCAGGAGCACAAGCAGTGTTCTCTGTCCTTCCAGTTGCAGGGAACAATGAGGGGAGAAACAGGAAGACCCAGCAGATCAATACCTGGCACCGTGACTGGTGTCACCAGCAGAATTTTGGGTTTTTTAATTGTGGGTCAGTCTACACACCACCAGGCCTGCTGGCAACAGATGGGGTACACCTGTCTCAAAGGGGGAAAAGGATCTTTGTGCAGGAGGTAGCAGGGCTCACCAAAAGAGCTTTAAATTAGATCTGAAGGGGGAAAGGGATAAAACCAGGCTCACTAGAGATAAGCCTGGGGGTGGCACGCCAACGTTTGAGGGACAGTGTGCTAGCGAGGTCCTTCACTCTGCTCCACAATGTGCTGAGTACACTGGAGCACATTTGAAATGCCTTTAAACAAATTTGCGTAGCATGAGGAATAAACACAAGGAGCTGGAAGCTTTGGCCCAGTCCCAGAGCTACGACGTTGGCACGAGCGAAACCTGGTGGGATGAGTCCTGTGAGTGGTGTGCGGTGATGGATGGTTGCAGGCTCTTCAGCAGGGCCAGGCAGGGCAGGCCAGGGGGAAGGTGCCGCTGTACGTAAGGGAGGGGTTGGACTGTACGGTGCTTACAGCTGGTGATGGCACAGTTGAGAGACTGGGTAAGGGGAAAGGGGAAAGCAAAAAAAGTGGATGTTGTTGTGGGAATCTACTCAGGCAGATGTGAGACCTCCCAGCCAGCCGGGACGGTGACACCAGTAAATTATTCTACAAGGAATTAAGGGATATCGCTAGATCAGCTGCCCTGGTCCTTATGGGTGATTTTAACTTCCCAGATGTTAACTGGGAGTCGTCATACAGGGGACACTAACAGGTCCAGGAAATTTCTGAAGCATGTTGAAGGTGATAACTTCTTGGCACAGGTACTAAGGAAGCCAACTAGGAAAGGCGCCCTCCTAGATTTGTTGTTTGTAAAGAGAGAGGGACTCAGGGGCGAAGTGGTGAATGTTGGCTGTCTTGGTCACAGTGACCGTGAAGCAGTTGAGTTTCAAAGCATTGGAGGTAGGTAGGAGCTAAAGTGTGACCCTGGCTATGGGGAGAGCAGACTTGGGGCTGCTGAAGGAGCTAATTATTAAGGTCCCCCACCAATCTGCTTTTGATGGTATTGGGGGTGCATGAATTTCGGTCCCTTATTAAGAGCCATCTGTTGAGGGCACAGCAGGCAGTTCCAAAGTGTTGGAAGTCAAGCAAACGGGGCAGAAGGCTGACTTGGCTGAGCAGGGAACTTCTAGAACTTAGGTGGAAAAGGGAAGTGTACTAATATTGGAAGCAAGGACGGGTGACACAGGAGGACTACAGAGAGCAGCCCCACAGGAAAAAAATCACGGGTGACAAGTTGAATGTGAGTCAACAGTGTGCCCTGGCATGCAAAAGGGCCAACTGTGTCCGGGGTGCATCGAGCACAGCACAGCTAGCCAGTCAAGGGAGGTGATTGTCCCACTCTGCATCGCATTCGTGCGGCCCCACCTCGAGTACTTGTGCAGTTCTGGGCGCCTCAGTATAAGAGGGACATCAAACTATTAGTGTGTGTCCAGAGGGCGACCAAAATGGTGAAAGGCCTCAAGGGCAAGACTAGGAGGAGCGGCTGAGGTCACTTGGCTTGTTCAGCTTGGAGAAGAGAAGGCTGAGGGGTGACCTCCTCGCAGTCTACAGCTTCCTGGAGGTGGGCAGTGGCAGGGGAGGTGCTGATCCCCTCTCTCTGGTGACCAACGAGAGGACACGAGGCAAGGGAATGAAGCGGCGTCAGGGGGAGGTTCAGATGGGACACTAGGAAAAGGTTCTTCACTGAGGAGGTGGTTGGTCTCTGGAACAGGCTCCCCAGGGACGTGGTCACGGCACCGAGCCTGTCAGAGTTCAGGGAGTCAGGACTGTGCTCTTAGTCATAGGGTTTAGTTGCAGGCAGTGCTGCGGGGAGCAGGGACTTGGCCTCAATCCTTCCAACTTGAGCCACTCTATGATTCGAACCAAGGGATGGCAGTGTTTGCTTCTGGAAATAACCCAGCTCAGCCTGAGCTTGTGCTGGCTGTGATCTCCCCAACAGGGCCGTGCACTCAGGCAGGGAACAGCCCCTTCCTCTGCCCTCCAGCCTGCCTTTCTGAGCTGCTGTGGGTTTAGTCGCGGGACCGGGCCCCTTTTTCCACCAGTACCGATTGAATCCTGCTTTTTGCTAGCAGCCTGTCAGAGTGAAGGAAGCAAAAACCCACCCTCACCCCTCTGCCATGACTGACTTACCTCTGGTGCTCTTGATTCCCAGCCCTCTCCCCACGCCTGTGCCGGGACGCAGCTCACCCCGGGGCAGGGCAGGGCACGGGGGGGGCTGGTGTTCACCTCATGGCCTTGATGTGGGTCCCTGCTGCCCTGGGCTCAGCTGCCATTTGGGGCCTGAGGCTGAGGTGGGGTAGAAGCTGCAGGATTCCCCCCTCCCCAGGGTCTGGCTCCCCCCTCCGTGCTGCTTTGCCCCCGTGGCTCGGCGCAGGTCCCGCGCTCTCAGCAGCGGGTGGGTGGCCTTTCCTGCTGCCCTGGGCCAGGGAGGATGCGGCACAAATGCCACTTGGCACCAGTGTGGCCTCCCCGACCTAAAAAAAGGAGGCAAACGCTGCCAGTTTGGGGCCGGGAGCTGGAGCAGCAGCTGCCCACCACCTTTGCCCCTAGGATTTGGGCCACTGCCCTGCTGCAACTCCCCTTCCAGCCCTGTGGCCCGGCAGAGCTGGTTCTCTGCTGGGCGGCTGCCCCCTGCCCCTTTTTTGGGGTGTGAAGAGCTTCCCACTGCGTGGGACCCCCAACTCGAAGGTAGGGGCCACCGCCTGGAAGATACCTACAAATACCTCATGGCAGCGTTAATACCCTCGGCAGCAGGTGCCATCACCTCCCCTTCCAGGGGCTGGCGAGGGACGTGGGGACCACACGCCGCCACCTCTCCCCACCCCCCCCGGGATGGGAGCGATGCCACCCCGGCTGCTGCAAAGCCTGAGGGACAGCAGGGACAGACACCCCCCCCCCCCCCCGGGGCTGAGGGGAAGATACTGGTTTAACTGCTCGTTCCATCCTCAGTCCTGCCTGCGCTGGGGCAGGCTCCTCTCCAAGGCGTTCCCAGCCACTCCAAGGCCACTGAGCTTTTTTGTCAACGGTTTAACTCGAACGATAGCTCGGGGAGCTCCTTTGTCCTCACCCCTTCCCTGGCGTGGGCCGGCCAGCCCAGCCCTGCCACCCCACTCCCACCCCCACGAGCAAGCTGGTGCCCTTGGCTGGGGCTCGCAGTGTCCCGCTCCCAGGGCCAGGGGATGAGTCGCATCTCCCGAGCTGGGCCAATGCCCTTTTCTCACCTCTCCCTCGCTGGGGAATCGCCCTTCAGGAACAGCAGCACCGGAGAGGTTTCTGCTTCCTGCTGCTCTCCCCAGGCCCCATCAAGCCGCAGCACTAGGAAGGGGGACGAGGGCTGCCCCATCCTCCCCCTCTCTTGGCACAGGGTGTTACAGCACTCCACGGCCCCGGGGGCCTCACGCCTTGCAAGACCCAGCCCAGGGTGGGTCAGGTTTCTTTGCTGCTTTCCCATCCCTTTGGCCTCTTCACTTTTAAGCTCCCTGGAGAGGACAGGGATGAGGGGACGCTCCCTGCCCCTTAAGCCCCACTTCACTTCGGGCTCTGCCAGATGGTTGGAGCCCCCGCCCCCCCCCGGGGCTGAGGATGAGCACCCAGGGCTCTGCCAAGCCAAGTCGGGGGAGGAGGGGAGGCGCTGGCCCTCCTCATGGTTTGATTAACCCCAGCTGGCAACTACTCACCACACGCACTTGCTCTCTCCCCCAGGCTTCACACTAGCCCCATACTAGCCACTACGAAGAAAATTAACTCCAGCACAGCCCTCCTCGGGGTCTTCTACGGGTATTTGAAGTGGCTCCTTCCCCAGCAAGGCAGGACCCACGCCTTCCTGTTCTTGCTGGTGAAAAAGCAAGTTCATAGCCCAGGCTGAAAATCCCATTGATTGAGTTTTAGGTTTTCACTTCCCTAACCTCAGGGCCAGTAAGAAAAGAGTGCAGCGGAGCTGTGTTTAGTCAAAAATTAACCAAACACTAAGGGGCATCAACTTCTCTGAGCTGCTGGTACCGATGTGGAAGAATTACCTTCAGGAGAAGTCACAGATCAAATCTGTCGAGTGAACTGCCGGGAATGAAAGCAGGACAACCCGAGTTCTTCACACTGCGAGTTTCACCCTGCCGGCTGGCGTTTGTAAGCGGATACAGAGGGTCCCTCCAGCTTTCCCCTCTCGTCACTCACAACGGCCCAAGTGGTTAATCACTTTGGCCACGAACTGCTTTCTTTGAAACTGCTTCTGGTTGGTTTCAAAAGAAAGCCCGACCCTATTTCCTCCTGAAATGCTCTCAGGCTCTCCTGTGCGGAGGATCCCATGCCAGTGTCGCACTTTTAGAAATGTTAATTAAGCTGGAGGAAGCAGGTAAATGTTACTCGTCTTGTACAGCTCTGGGTGTCCAGCCTGCAGCAGGGCGTCAGGAACGACGGCTGCCTCTGCTCCCGTGCCCTGCAAACACCACAGGAACGCCAGCCACCAACTCTTACGGAAATGTTTATTAAGATCGAACTTCAGAACAACGGATCGGAACACAACGCCTGGTGGAGTAGAAGATTTCTAAATTGATTTTTCTTTTCTATGCATAAATGAAAAAAAAATCAAGGTTATACAAAAGGAACAGAAAGTGCAGAACACAATAAAACAGTTTCTCATGCAACAAATCTCTTTTTTTTTTTAACCTTAAACCAGAAAATAAGCTCAACAGTGTAGAAATAAAAATCATACATACATTATGCCGTCTACGCACTCAAACATTCATCTGTGACATTACTTTTCTTTATCCCTTTTTCCTCATAAAACATTATGTGTTTAACACATGCTTATAAACATTGCTAAACTCAGCAAGAGCTATTATAGTGCCCCAACTTAATAAGTTGATAAAAAAGTAGTTGTCATATGGCCAGTTCACAAAGGAACTAAATATTCTCTTTTTTTTTTTCCTTTTTTTTTTTTTTTTCCTCACTATGAGATGCCTATATGCAGCTTTCTATTAATATGAGGCATTTAAAATAAGCTGGTCATTTGGCTACCAAAAGGGCTTGGTGTTCATGTTACATCAGAAAAAAAAAAAAAAAAAAAAATTTAGGAACTGCCGAATTTGTTGAGAAAAAAGTACTTCTGGTTTTTGGGGCTATTCACTCCATTCTGGCTATCACTAAGGATTGAATAGGTGCAGACTAAATAAGGCGATGCCTCCTTTGGCTAAATGCTCCTGGGGCGTCACCCCCAGCTTCAAAATTTAAGAAAAAAAAAAAATATCAGAGTATGTCAAATTGAAACTTTTGCTAAAGTTTTAGCAGGTCACAAGGGCATCGAAAGCCTTTTTTTCAGTTTAGCAGGCGCTCTCTGGGGGGGGGGGAGGTACCTGTCCCTCCGGGGCACCCCCCGGGGCCAGGGAAGGCGGGGTGAGCCGCAGGGCTGCTGGGGCTGAGGAACCAAACCAAATCGTTTGGTTTTTTTTTTTTTTTTTGTTTTTCCGGGTGATCTTAATTTAAATGACAGGAAAAAAACCTGAAACATCTTAACGAGCAGGCCCCGGCAGATGTTAGTGCCACAGGGTGAAAAGGCAACTGAGCCTTGCTGTCCTTATGGAACACAACTTCCTAACCGTCCGGGCTGCTGAGCCTCGAAATCAAAACCCCAGCAGGTATTTGAGCTTCTGCAGCTCGCCTCTGCCAATGGCTTGTTCTGGATGCAACATGAGGAACAGAAAACTTTGGGTAGCTCCACTTTTTAAAAATGACCATTTTCAACACACTTTACAAACGTTCAGCTTTGTCGTTTAAGGAAGAATAACAGCTAGAGGACTCTCTGTAACCATAAAGTTTCTGCAAAGAAAAATAAAATTTGGTATTTCTTCTACACAGTCATTAATAACTTTTCTGTGCAACATTTGGTGTTCGTTACATTTATTTGGCCTATTAAAAGGAAACAAGGACAAAACAGCTGCAAAGAAAACCAACTTCTCTTTCACAATAGATACTTCAGATGCCGAAGCTGCTACATGTGCTTGGAATATCATGCAGGAGTTTACTTTTTCATTTAAATAGGATACATATTTATAGCTGAGCTCGTCTTGCATCGGACTAGGATGAGGGAAACCTGGAAGAACTCAAGTTGAAAACACTGTTGAGTACAGTGAGGACGAGCACACAACCACCAAAGATCTTTTGGCCCGAGCAGTGTGTATAGAAATGTATATACACACAGGTACACAGACACACCCACGCGCACCTCAAAAACCCCCAAACTCTCGGGGACTGAACAACGGAGCGTCGCGCAACCCGGCTCCGGGTCCACGCAAAATTATTGAAAATGTGAGTGACCGCCGAGAACAAACGCTGAGCCCTGCGGCGCCCGGCTGGTGCGGAGGGAGCTCTCCCGGGAACAAACTGTGACTTTCTCCACTTTTACTCAGAAACACGACCTCGGCCCACGTGGCCACAAGACCCCGCTGGGAGCCGTGAAAATCCTGCCTTTACCGGTGGACGCTGGCGGAAGGCCACGCGCACCCCAAGCCGGATGCATTTCTAACGATGGGATGGAGGTTTTTGGTGAGGTACCCGGCAATAATCACTGTTGTTGGCGCTGTCGTTCCAAGTGCTGGGGGGGGGGGGGCAGCAGGGGATTTGGATCAGATGGAAGAGGGATGAGAAAGGCTCAGCCCTCGCCCCCACGCCTCCGTGGGAAACCTCACGCAAGCCTGTTTCATCCCAGGGACCGCAGGCCAGCGTTGGCACCGGCAAGAAAACCTGGAGGCTGAATTTGCAGCTGCCCCCTTTGCAGCCCGCTGTGCCGGGAATATTTCATCATCTAGAAAAAGGCTTCAAGTGGAAGGGGGAAGGACACCGTGTGTTCCAGTGAGCACTAACCTCCGGTGGATTTACTGGCTTCCTCCCTTTCTGATGATGAACAACCCACATCTTTCCATAACTGCTTACTGCCAGCGCTAGCAAAGGACCAGATTCACGTTATTAAAAGGCTATTTAGGTAATAAATCTCTATGAAAGTCATCTAACCAGCAGGAAGAGACACATTCCTAAGAAATTATTGCTTCTGGAGTCTGAAATTGCCATCCATGAATAGCGCAGATCTGACTGGACTCTTGCAATAACCCAACGGTGCAAAAGCCACATCACGCCTTGCCGAGCAGTTCAAGTTTGAGCTTCTCTGCTCTCATGTGAAATACTTCTAGACGTGCAGCTTACTGACTACAGCACTCAAGAATCTGAGCATTAACGATGTCTCGTGTCCGAGGTGTTACATGTCACCAGGACTGCAGCAGAATATGTTAAAATAGGTTACAGTACAGAGCAACACAGAACGAAACCACTAAACCTTAAAGCCTACTGCAGCAAAGGTCCAAAGAGGAGGAGCACATGGGATGAGTTTCACTATACAGTAATACCACAAACAAAAAATTATGCTTATTGTCACCAGGAATAAAATAAAGCCCCTTCAACTCTTCTCTTCCCACAACTTCTGCAATAAACACATAAAATCTTACTACTTTAGCTTTTAATCATGACACCCCCCCCCCCCCCCCAAAAAAAAATAAAAAAAATCTGTATCTAAAAGATAAGGTAAGGGACACATAAAGAAATCAATCAGTGCCCACTCTACCCTGAGAAGTGCCAGGGCTAAGAAGAAAACTCTCTCAAATTCAAGAAAAAGCATTACTATGGAAGGTGTCGGGACACAGCGAAGCCAGCGCGGAGGTTTCACAGCTGGCCAAGGTACAGGAGGAGATATTTTGGCTGGGGCTTCCCCAAGTTTATTCTTCTGGCAATACTACAAATACTTCAGAGCATTTACAATGGGTGATTATTTCCTTCAGCTTTACAGGGGAGTGAAATAGAGCTTCCTGCTACAAGGCACCGTGCATATTCATGCATCACAAATGGTAATTAAACAGCCCCATAAACAACCCCAAATATGGATTTGAATGTCCAATTCTTAGAAACGAGGCCGTGCCAAATGCTGGCTGGGACAAAACTGGACCTGCCCTGCCTTTGATTGAAACCCTCCGGGTTCGAAACATCCTTCCTCCCCCTCCTCACCCTTCCCATGACTTCGAAAGCTCAATAAACGAGTGTGAGCTCACCCCCCCAAATGGTTTCACGCTCCCTCTGTTGGCTGTGAAGCGCGAGGGAGCTTCAGCTTCTCCCTCCCTGCAGCCAGACCTTGGTCAGCTCGATGGTGCTTTGAAAAAAATCTTGGCCATGAAGGTGCAATGTGGAGTAACGGTGACTTGAAACCACACCGATCCGTGAAACTCGGGGGCAAAACGGTAATTGTGGCTGGCACCGGCCGGAAGATGCAGATTTTTAAACCATAGAAGAACCTTTCCAGAAATAGAGAGTAAAGTAAGGAGTATTTGACAGTGTTTGTTTAACCAAAACCAGAATCTTCAAGGAGCTTCAAAGATAAAATATTAAAGCCACTTTAAAAAAGTCTAACTCAGTGTGTATTTTACATGAATGCCAGTTATAGAGTGAAATACAACTCATCTCTGTTATATATGAACATCACCAGAATATATTAAATGTAATTGAGATGATAAAATTCATGGCAGAAGTTCAGTTAAAAGTATTTCTCACAACTGATTTCTTCAATAAGGTCTCATATTCTTCAGTAGTATTATTCCCCTGTCTGAACACAGTTCACAGTACGTGTTCTAAATAAAAAAAAAAATATTCACCTTAAAGAAAAAAAAGACTTTCTCAAGACACTTGAAAAAAAAACCCACAGCCTCAGTCCTGTGCAATTATATGTACTTCAGTGCCCGGCGATTTCGCCAGCCTGAAACCAACACTGTCACCCTTGAGAGCACAGGACATCGACACCGACTGAAAGCTTCCAGCTAAGCAACCCACACGTGCCACCAGGCACCCGCCAACACTGCGTGTCAACTCCAAATACACCAAAACATACATTTCTTAAATACATTGACAATTCAAGTAATTTATTAAAAACTGCTTTTCATTTTGAAATATATATTCTTCTTTTGAACGACTATATTGCAGCATGATTTACACATGCATTTTAAAGTACTGTAGTATGAGAAGTTTGAGGCAGCAGAAATCTTACAACGAGCTGTGATTTGTCTGTTTAGCACACGGATCGACTGCAGCCTGGAGGTCCATGCGAAAATGAGTAAATAAGCATCACAAACACTTCTTATAAGACGACGAACGGAAGTTCGGTTTCTGAAGTTGCTTTAGATGGCTGCTGGATCTCTGAGCTTTGGCTGCCCCTGGACTGGGGCACGCTGCTAGCGATCCAAACACTAGTTTAAGTCAGATTAGCACAACTCTTTCAAGCTCTTCACAGAAAAATGTCTTTGCACTACAGCTATGTCCTGAATCAAGGAAGGGGGCGTGGAGGTTGCGCTGACGACATCGGTACAGCAGCTCGGCAGAGCTCCAGCCTACAATTCCTCCAACACAGGGACTGGAACAGCAACACACGCTAATGGATTGAGTTTTAAGGCCTAAAAAACTGTTTCTGACACGGATTTTTATACACCCAGACTATGCCACAAAATGATGGAGGTAGGCCTTCGGTTTACCTTGTTGTACTGACACCATGCCTTCACCTTGGCCGCTGCGTTCACAGCCAGGAGGTGAAAGGACCATAAAAAGTGCAATTAATCAATGACTTCCTTTCCCTACGGAAGAGAATCTGCACGCCCCCCTCCCGCGAAACTGACCCCAGAGATGCCCTTTCTCCAGGGCAGCTTCATCCAGAGATGATCAGGTTTAAACGCCACCAAACCCCCCCCCCCGAGTTCACCAGCATGCAAAATTCCCAGCTAAAAATTGTCACAGCGTATTCCAACGACATTCATCAAATTCAGCACTTGTGATAAAAACCTGTCAGTGCTGGTCACCTCTCCCAGTTGCTGCTCCTTCCACCTGCAGTTCACATCCTGCGCTTAACGTCACCCTCTCCTGACAAGCAGCAGACTTGGGAGTAGTTGTTGAACAGTATGACTAAAAAGATTCCCAGCAGTTTCTTAGAAACTGCAGTAATTGCTTTTGTTTTTCTTGAAAGTAACTGTAAATAAAACTATTCTGTAGTAATTGCACTAACAAAAACATGAAGTCTAAAATTAACATTGAAGAACTGTAGCTGTTAGACCAGTAATATCATGCTCATGAAATAAAATTGATCAACATGTCTAAGCATTTGATTCAGCTATTACACTAGTGAAATCTGAAATGTTCAGACAAAAAAATAGCAAGAGACTATAAGTCGAGAGAGCTTCCATTTTCAGTTAGTTTAAAAACAGCCGAAAACTTAATTTTTCTAACTGCTAATTGCATACACTGTGAGTCTCATGCAGATTAATAAAACTTATTTGAAATCTAAATGTATTCTTAATAAAAAAGTGTTCAGAAATGATGTTTCTAAGTTGTAGAGAAAGCAATTAGCATCATAGCTACCTGTTCAAACCTATATTAAGGACTACAGAATTTAATTTACATTTTTGCACGAAACTGCCTTTTCTTCTGCAATTTTAGCTACAAGTAGTGAAGATCCTAATTTGTTTTCCTGGGAAAGAAAAAAAAAAAACAAAACAAAAAAAAAACAACAAACCAAACCAAAACAACAAGTTCTTGATCCTGCACCTGCACTCCCTGGAATGTGGGTGAGTAGGAAGCGGTGGCCTCAAACGGCTGACTCGCTCTCCAGCTCCGACGCAGCAGCTCCTTTGCGCGTGAGCTTCAGCACAGTTGGCTTCTCTGCGCTCGTGCCGTTGCCCTCAGCTGTCTCTGGAGGACCTGGTCCTTTCTGGTCTTCCTTTGGCTCTTCGTTGACTTCGGGGTAAATCACCAAGAAGGTGGCTGTCAAAAAGCCCAGGAAGGATCCCACTGAAGCCACCACAGGAATGACTCTGACCGTGCCAACCACATCCACCACGCCGCCGAGCGCAGAGGCCACCAGGATCTGCGAGATGTAAACCTGACATGACAGAATAGCACAGTCTATGCCAAATCCTCGCTTTGAGCTCCCCGGGCTGTGGTGAATGTACTGGAAAAAGACAAGAAGCACGTGTCAGGAGGTAAAACGAGAGATGAAATCAAATATTTGAACGCTAGTATCTTCCTCAAATTTCTCAGCCACATGGTCAACTTTATGCCATCCTTGTGCATCCCACAGGCTGTACATGCCCAGAGCAACAGACTCCTTATCTACTCATCAACGGCCTCCTCATCTTGCAGCCAAGATGCAGATACTAACTGGGGCACTCCTAGTGTGAACTTGGCTCCGAGATGAGGTTTTGTAAGAAAAAAATTTAGATGAGACACTTGGTGGAAATTATTTTTACAATTATAGAAAGGAATCCCCCTCCCAATCCCAACGCAGAAACATGTTAAAATAAATGATCCTCCTCCAATTTGCAATCCAGATGGAACGGCGCTAAAAAATGGCAAGTAAACCTGACCTCGTTCCCAGCAGAATCAGTTTGCCTTGTGTCTCCCCAGGCCTACAGCTGCATTTCCAGACTCAGCTCACTATCGAAAACTGTGAAGAACCTGAGCAATGCTAACATAATGTGTCAGAAAGAATAGTAACAACTAAGCGTATAATAAATGCTCCAATAATTTATTCATCTACCATATGCACCCAAATCCTTTCATACCTCAGCACGGGGTAAAGCAATCACGACCCCGCTGAGCCAACCTGATGCTAATGCCACCTGATTGAAGTGGCAGCTCTCGCTATTTACTACCAAGGACTAATCTGTGCTTTGGCACACGTCCCAACAAAGCTGGTATCTCAAATAATGGGATTTAATAAATCCATTTTGCCACCTCAGAGAAACGTGAACGCTCTCTGCCTTGATTAAAAGATTTGAAATATTCCACATACCTGTTTTATATCATGGTATTGTCCCAAAAGCGCATAGGGGCAGTAGGAGATACTCATAGAGACTATTCCCATAGTGCTGATCATGATCATGGTGACGTACACGTTGGGGAACATAGCCATCACTGCAGTGCCAAGAGAAAAACCCAGCGTGCCCAGGATGTAGATCACTTTTATACTAAGGTCATAGTTGTCCAAGTATTTCTGCAACAAGGCTGCAGAGATCAAGAATAAAACATAAATATCAGTTTACCTGGTGAGGTTTTTGACGTGGCCGCGACAGCTCGATAGGCTGTTTAGGGCTGGGACTCTCACTGCGTGTTTGGCTTGTCCTAGCAGCACAGCTCAGCCCTCACTGGGAAAAGGATGTATCGCTACTTCAGAAACCGGGGCAACAAGTGAGCTCAGAGACTCGCCTAAAGCGTGCTGCAAGTCCCAGGCAGAACAGAATGCTTTAAGACTCAAACATATCGTGGTCCACTCAGTCCATTCTTTAATTTTACCTGTTGAATAACTTCATCCACGCAGGTACGCTCTGAGCCCAGAGGAGATTCCGTTTCTAGCGCAAGCACGTTTGCTAAACAAAGCGATCAGATAATTGATGTTTATAGCCGCATCTCAGTTTGCGCTCAGAAACAACCTGCCCACCTGAGCTTCAGCTTTTGACACATCTCAGCAAAGAGGCAGTCCCCGCGATCGTGAGCTGCGGAGACGTGCCTGCACATGTGCTGCAAAAGGCAGAATTTCAGGTTGGCAAAAGCTCTCAGTTTCAGAGTGTGTATTCCAAGCCCAAGTTATCTGTAGTTGGTTTATCTGTTATTAGAGAGCAAGAAAGGCTTTCGGAAATATATATTCATAATTTTGATTTTAAAACCAGCCTTTGCAAAAACCCTCTTACATATGCTTGAATCTTATAACAAGCATTTTAGTTTCCTGATGACCAGCTAAATGCCATTCAATATCCTTTGTTATAATTTTGTGCTTTGTGCCACTTAACCGACCTGTTAGTATTTCCACCACTTAAAGGATTTTTTCTTAATTTTGTTTCTTAAAGAAGCTCCTCCTCCCATGACCATGCGAGACACTTTTCCAAAATATCCTTCACCCCAAACAAGGAGGCAGATGTTAACTGAAGCAAAACCATTTTTACCTTGCAAAATACATCTGTGAAGGGCATTCCACTGTCTGATTGTGCAGTCTCTTACCTGAGCAAACGGCAGCAGTAGCAGCATAAATTACCAGTCCCCAGCACCCCATCTGAACGCCAGCATTATAGGCATGTAACTCAGTTGAGTTCGAGGGGGCCTGCGACAAACACAAATGCAAAGCAGTTTGCTTGTGACAAGCACATCCCAGAAACGAGTCGCTAGAAGCAGGTCTGCCAAGGGGAACTGCTCTCTTACCTTTGGATCGCCCTGGAAGATGACCTGTCCCATGAAATCTGTATAGAACACGGCTTCAGCAATGATCGAAAACCAAGTTAAGAGGTGACAGGCGCACAGTCGCAGCAGCTCCTTTGGCATCTTTAGCATCGACAACCACAAGAGCCTGACAGTGGTTTCGGTTTCCCCCTCTTCGCTCTCCGTGTCTCCGCTGGAATTTGTCGCGCCGCTCTGATTCCTGTGTCTGTACCTCTGTCGCTGACGCTTCTGCATGTCGTAGATATCGTTCATGCTGCGCGAGGACTTTATCAAGATGATGGCGTTGGCCCGACGAAAACGGTAACGGTGCGAGCCTATTTTGCCGTAGTAGGAGAAGGTGTAAGAGGGCTGTCGGTAGAACATGTGCCTCCGCCTTCGCATGGAGTTTGAAGTACTCGATTGCTTCATGCCTATCCTAGCGTGGCCATTGAGGAACTCTTTCGGTAGCGAGCCATTCACGTTTGGGACTTTATCTTCGTTTAAGCGATTATCGAGCAACATTTCCTCCTCTTTCTCATTGTCCCTGAGGAAAGCGGACAGGTGGTTAAGTTTGGACTTCATGATCTCCTGGCTTGTGTTGTGGGGAGTATTTGGATATGAAGCATCCTGAAAAATGGAGGGTTCGATGTCATGCAGGAAAAGCAGCTCCGATTCAATTTCCAAGGTAGCATCAGGCATGTGCAGAACCGAGTCGCTTTTACTTCTTACAATGTTGACCTCGAGGAACTCCATACTGAGATCATGCTCTGACTGAACCTCGTCGTGGAACAGAGAGGCTCCATACGGCTCTTCCTCACTAATGACATTCAGTCGATTCAGAGGGGGGAGACTACCACTCAATTTGACACTGGAAAGTGTGTCTCCTTCCTCATCAATCCTGTCCTGCTGAGGGTTATATTGCTCTTCTTCGATGCTAAAAAGATGGAGAGCGACGGAGACAGAGAAAATAATAGCTGCAAAGAAGAAAAGGACTTGCTCTTGAGATTTAAAAATATCACCCAAGAAGGTCTGCGTCCAGTCCAGCCCTCCTAACATATAACCTATTGCTCCTCCAAGACCTGCGGAAGAGAAAAAATGAGAAGTGAGTTCAGGAAAACTCAATTCAATCACAACTTGGGTCATCGGGAAGACCTGACAGCTGCCAAAACCGTATCGACTAACTCCCTACCAGCTGAAAAGGCATGGATGTTAAGGGCCATGTCTTGCTCTTCGCTGTCAACCACATCCAACAAGTAGGCCCGAATTGGCCCTTCTGTTGCATCAGCGCAGAAGTCCAACACCACAACACCAAGCACTGTGAGAACTATGCCGATGGGCTGCTTGTCCGGGACATCGCCGATAGCCAGACCTGAGGAAAAATGGAAGAGGAATCTGAGCACATCAGTCGAGAAGGGCAAACTGCTAAGAGCAAGGTCAAGCTCCTCAAGAGCAAGCTAGTCAGCACACTTACTGGAAACATTCCTTTACAGAATAAAATGCCAACTTCAACCCTGGCACAGCTTCGCGGGTGGTCTGGGACAAACATTATGCTTTGATGTTTGCAAGGCTGACGTTTATTTTTCACAATGTTATTTTTAAAGTATCTTTTAAACCTTTGAGAATACTGGATATTATTTCATGTTTCTTGCATGTATTTTCCCTCAAATGCTGAAGGCTGTTTTTAGAAAAGACAGCCACGGTGAGAGAGGATGGCATCCAAAAGCAAAATGACATACTTCATCTGTCAGTTACAAACGCGGGTAACCGCGCTGCTGACAGCACTCCTGACCTCCTGCCTAACATGCGATGGTCGCAGCACACCTGGATAAAGTGAAATTTAACTCCTTCACTTCTTTCTTTGCTTTTCTTAATCATTTGTAATTTCTAGATACCTTCTATAAGCGAAATTTTTATGGATGAAGCAACACGAAGGTATTTTGCGCTGCAAAAAGCATCAGTCAGCTTCTGTTCATAGCACGGGATGAAATGCTTTTTGTCTACAGAGTAGAAAGGCAGCATTAGTATATAGCTGGAAAATTTGTCATGAAATGAAACACTGACAAAAGCATGAATTACTTGAATCAGGGAAATTTAGAAGTTACGCATGCAAGACTCTGATAAAACCATTAGCGAAACTGATGAAAACAACCGTGGAAAGAGATGAACTGGCTAAACCACCAAAAATCATCTAAATCTCAAGTGCTACAATTCCTGCATATGCAATCCTCATTTATACCAAGTCCTCTGAATGCTAAAGAAGTTTATACACGTTGATGCTCAGCTGAATCTTACAGCAGAAAACACCAACGGTGTCAGCACTTGAGATTTATTGGAAACCTGAACAGTGCATACACTGGAGAGAACCAGAGTTGAATAAAATCTACACACAGCTATTCTCCCAGGACATGGTTATATTACTGTTAGGATCAGTGAACCTCTTGTGCACCTGGTTCCCCTCCCTATAGGTCCTATCGCCAGAAGCCAGGTTATGAAAAAGGTGATCACACAGTGATCACCTCAGTTTTTGCAGCGTTTCCTGTAGCCCCAAATTGAAATTAGGATCGCAAGTAACTGGAGCCTAAGGACAGGGAAGTACAAACATAAAATGGGAAGATGACGGACAATAAAAGCATACAAGATCCACCTAGGAGAAAATCTGGTTACAAACGAGGCCTTTTCCTGCAAACTGCTAGACACGCCCTTTTGCAGGAGACTGGTGAGCAATGCCTTTTCTCCCTGAAAAGTGACACAAGCCACCATTTCAAAAACTTCAGTTAAAGAAAAACTAATATTGCTTTATCATACTGTGCATCTGCTTTAAATAATAGCTCAAGTGCTGTCTTAGGCTGATGTAAATTGCATGTTAGTGGCAAATCTCTATCTTCTAGCAAGGAACAAGTCTAGAGAAGACCATGGAAGAGCTCGCACTTCAGTTTGCTCCAGGCTCCCTTGACAGAGGCACAGCAGTGTTTAAAGCGCTTTTCAAAAGAGGGTTTTCATTCAAAATCTACCAGAAGAACAGATGCATAAAACACACAGCTCATTTTCATGGTGCAATGCTACAACCTCTGTGTTTTAAACAAGTTTCACTGCACAAAAGGACCGCTGGAGTATCTGGAAAGCACAGGTTCTCTAGAAAGCTATGCAACACTGTGTTGCTGTGCAACAAAGAATTGGCGACAAATTGAAGACAATATTTTGTGCTGATTTATTAGCAGGTGAGATGCTTCAAAATAAGCCTATAAACTGTGTGTGAGGTTTGCTTGCGGGTATGAATGGCTACTGACCTAAACTGCTGTGTGAAAGTAAGAGCCACCTATCAATTAAAATCCTGTAAGAGGGCTGCAGTCTAACTTCTTGCATACATCTGGAGGAGGAGGAATAAGTCTTGGAGACACAACAACAAAGTACAATTGATACTATATGATAACAATTCAAATAATTAATATTTATTGCTTGGATAAACTAAAAAAGCACAAACAAAATGTTATTAATCTGAACAGTTTGTCTACTGCAGTTTGCAGAAAACTGAAAACCATCATATGGCATCCCAATCTGGCTATAAAAAGCTAACATGCTGAGCCAAGGTAATGTTCCACTCATTTCCCTCAATTAGTAAAACTTTTTCACAATAGAGCTGCATCTAACCCCCCCAAAAAAAAGAGAGCCAAGAGGATATTATTAGGTGCTAAGTTCCTTTCATTTGCATCAGTCCAACCATGATGTAAACATTTCCCCAAATGTACTTGCTGTCACCTCTCCTACACTAAATTTACAAAGAGATTGTAGATTGTAGATTAAGGTCTGTAGTAAACTATGTTCAAGGGAAACTATTTTTACCAGCTTTGATGGGGGCTCAGGAAAAATTATTTTCCCACATAGTTTTTGATAAACAAATATTAACTGTGTTCTGGACTTTTTCAATACCAGGTCTAAGAAAAGCACAAGAAAAAGTGAAAAGATAATTTTTGAAATAATGCTGGAAACAGGATGTGTTGCCAGATATGCATTAAAGGGAAAATGGATCACAACAGGAAACATTTCCCTGTGAACAGGTTGCTACAATTTTCCCATGTCAAGGATTGTCCAAATTCATCTCAGTGACTGCAAACATTATGCTGGCAACCATTGTATTAATAACACTGTACTACCAGTTACAGCTATGATTGCACAATACTTAGCACAGCGCTGTAACTTTTGAATAAAGAATAAAACCATGCAAGATGGATAGCTCAAATGCTGTGCTGCCGAGGTTTCTAATGATTTTAACACTAAAACTAAGTGAAATCAAGTGCCTATTATTACCTTTACTTCCTACATAAAACTCTTAAAGCAGGTATATTAGCAAGAGGTATACACAGGTGATTTCCTCATTATTTACCTATAACAGACCCATTAAGGAAAAGTGCAACTCCAAAGAGGACACCAATGCAGAGAGCAAGAATAAAAGGCCGCCGGCGGCCCCAGCTCAGCGTGCAGCGGTCACTAGCCGAACCTATAAGTGGAGTGAAGATCAAGCCCAGGATAGGGCTAAGGAACCAAGTGAGGCTGTAGTATTGTTCAGGAAGACCTAAAACAAAGACAAAAATGATGTAAAGGTTATGTGGTACACACCAAAAGTTTCACTTTATACACGAAATTTTGTTATACCTTTGAAAACTGTAAATCGATCAGTAATTTACCTACAGTAAATTCTGTTCTAAATGAACAACTCAGTTAAGGTTTCTTATCAACGGTTAAAAAAAACAGGTAAGGAAAACACAGATCACATATCTTTCATATACCTGGGCAATAAGGAGGTAACAACAGATATATTTAAGCTGTTGAAATAGAGTTAAAAAGAAGAGAGATATCTAACAGTGGAATCACTAGTCTAAATTAGCTCCTACTGTTCAAAAATATCACACTTCTGCATTTTGCTGAGCGTGCCAAATTTTTTTTTGACAGGGGATGACCTCTATGAAAAAGCAGCAGCCGTGGTCTGCTCAAATTTTTTTTTGGTGGGGATGACCTCTATGAAAAAGCAGCAGCCGTGGTCTGCTGTGCAAAAGCCAAATAATTTTGTTGCATCCTCTATGCATTTGTGGACTATAAAATCAAAGATCTTTGGGATGTTTGGAAAGCTACCTGGTGGTTGTATACACATATCCCCTTCCCAACAAAACTTTTAACATTCAACAGGAGTTGAACATTACATTGGTGCAGTTCATTTAAGAACAGCACCATAAAGAGTTAATAAAAATTTAATGGACTGAGAATGATGGACAGAATTTGACTGGTGTATGAAATGCCCCATTTCTAAGCACAAAAAATGTTTACTTATAAAATTGAACAGTGGACAACAAAAGAAAAAAACAATTATTGATTAACCTCTAGAGAAATCTAAGATGACTTATTATCTCTACTGTCCTCGTTTTGTTTTTTTTTTTTTTTTTTTTAACTGAGGTGACTATTCGCAAGACAAGATGGAAACAAATTGGATTTATTATGCAATATTTACCCAGGGGGAAAAAACAGCCAACCAACCAACACCAAACAACTTGTTACAAATAGTAATTTCTGGAGAAGGAAAGAAACTCCCAAAGCCCTGCTTTACACCTCTCTGGTGTGGAGAGCAATGGCCTGCAGATGGCAGACAGGCCCAGCAGAGCAGCTACACTGGGACCTTGGAAATCTGTCTCCCTTCTCAGTTCATCAGCACAGGTCAGGTAACCACTTTGACGCGTTTAACGCAAAGCATTAAAAACAAAACAATCAATTTCTTGCAGTCCAAACGATGCCAAGACTGAAAAACTCAGCGCATTCACTCTAGGAAGGTAAACCATTTATTATTCAAAACCATATACTAAGAGTGTGAGTAGTATTTGACTTTTGCTGGCAAGATCAACCTGTACCTTGTGCTCCCTGTTGAGCACACTGAGGCACCCATTACCAAGCAGGATTATACCAATTCCTGCCCCAGACAGCCTATGCTGCAAATCTGGAAGTCTAATCTTCTGCCACTTAAAGTACCATCAAATCTCGACTAACAATGCTGACTTCTTCCACGAGAGAAATCAGATTGTCGCAAGAATGTTCTACTCTCTGCGGTGATACAGAGATTGTATTACAGGAAAATTAGCTATTTTTTACCATAAATAACCGATTTCATTATCAGAATTCAAAATCCAGGTCTGAAGCCAAAGCCTATGTGATTTGACTCACGAACAGGCTAATGGCAACAGCTGCCTTGATGAGTACAGAGTTACTGGAAGAGATTTGCTTCTTCTGAACCCACCCGACCTGTGTTTTCAGACCAAATGCACCCCTGAACACCCTGCCCACAGGTGATGGCGACGGAATCATGGTTTAACCATCTTTCCTTGGTACAGACAGCTGAAGGTCTGTACAGGAGGCCGATTCTGCACACGGGCACTTACCAGGTAACCGTTGAGTCAATTTCTGGCAGTTTTTAGACCTCTAGGAAAGGGCTGTGTTTGCAGAGATGGCACCTCGTTCACATTATGGTTCAAACCCCTACCTCTTGCTTAGCTTTTCCAACTGCTTGGTGATGTCTTGGCTGAGACAGAAGGTTCAGCTGCGACATACTTAGTGTGTGTGTGGGGGGGCATATTAAGTTTAAAGCTCTTGTTCAAGAAGTCATGGTGGTTAGCACCATTCCTCCAGACCCCAACATTTATTTGCACCATCCAGCTTCTCTTAATGAGCACTATCCTACTCAGAGGTGCAGGTCAGCAAGCCAGTAATCCAAATAAAAGCGCAGGGAAAACCTCTTCTTCCTGTGTTTTTAACATTCTCTTTAACTTCACAGAGTTCAACAGTCTTCTCAAGCAGGTTCAGGCACCGTGGATTTAACTGGTGCCCCACCTGCTCCAGGATATGAATGCTTAGCAATGCTTGAACTGGAATATTGGGGGCGGGGGGGGTGGGGTGGGGAGGGCAGGGGGAGGTAGAGGGCTGGGTCTGATTGAAAAAAAAAAAAAATTATGGGAAAGGGGAAACATGTAGTTCAGGCAAATAAACTAAATGTTACGCAAGTTGTGATTCATTTAGGGTGAATAATTTTTCTGCAGGACATGGAAAAAATGGCATGTGTAAATACTCATCCCATTTTGCTCATCCTGGTGAGCGGCAGTTATGCATCAGAGGTTGCTACTGCGTGCTGCCAAGTCAGTGCAGTGAGGCTGTTGGAAACAAAGTTAGAAGCTACAGCTTAACCAACATCACTGATCTGTAGCAATCACCAACATCTGAAAGGATGTGATGTCGTATCACTGGAAGAGGGTTCTATGTTGAGAACAGAAGTTTCTGTTATGAACTGTGTTGTGATTTGAGAATTACGAGCTGGGACATGCTCAATGGAGCTCATCCATCAGTAAACCCTTGAGACACGTGGGGAAGGTTTTGCCATAAATCGTTCAGTTGGTTTAAATAAACACAAGGGATGAAGGCCAGCAAGAGTTCTGTTACCAGCATTACAGGCACCATCATATCTTACATGAAAACACAACCTTAAATAGATAGATGTAAGTAAAATGGACACGATTACAAGACTCTTCCAATATTCCAACATCCATTGAGACAACCAACTTGTTTTAATGGAGACTATAAGCAGAAACAAGGCAACACCAGTACAGCAGTGACCAGCAATAGGAGCATGTATCTGGGGACACTGGGGAGCTTGCGCAGCTCACCATCTCTCTCTCCTTGTGGCCACCAATTTGTTTCCAGTCTACAGCAGCACTTCTCTGTGGTGTACACAAATTTTAACAAAAAAAGTCCTGGAAACAATCCATTCAAAATGATTATTGAAAAATGACTTCTACAGAGAATTAAAACCTGTTTACAAATATTTTTCCTTCAACTGTAAAAACTGCACATTTCTAAATCGGAAAGGTAGGTATTTTTTTATGCTTTCAAGCCACAGTTAACCAACTGACATAAAAACGTTCTAAGATTATTTAAAAACACAGTGATTTTTACTACCAGCATTACTTTGACTTCAGTACTTTCAAGATCAATTTTGCACGTAATAACTTAAATCAGATTATGGCCTGCATTCTGGTTTGATTTTACAGACCAGTAAAAGAAAGGAAAAGAGGTTTTTTTTACCCAACCTCTTTTACATGTCTACAGTTAGGGAGTCTTATCTTGCCATGTATGAGTCAGAAATGCTTCCTTGAGAAGGCTTTATTTTCACTGATTGAAAAGGGCTATCTTCCTAACATCTAAGTATTATAAATAAAACCCTAAATCCAAATATTTACATTGAAAATGGCTTACTCTGCAAAAGACACAAATCTCAATGATTTCAGGATGGAGCTAGGGATGTAGCTTTTATGGAAGGGTAAAAAGGACACGTAAAACACCAAGAACATTATGTTTCGAGATCCTTCTTCAGTCAAACCACTTTGATTTTTTTTTTTATTGAACTACTCTTTAGTGACCAAACTATCTATCTTTAGAAAAAGAGGCCATGATAAAAATCTATACAAGAATTAGTAGCCCCATGCCAAGAAAAATGGAAGAATTTCTAAAAAGCTTTTAGTGCTCTTCCAAGTAAACAGGAAAGGGATAACTTTCAAGTGAAACACGAGCAATTCCCACAGATTGTATAATGGTAGGAACCATCAACATAAGCACAACCTGCTTTTTCTCTTGCTGGAGAAGTCATGCCATAGGACTACTTCTGTAACTTAAGTGGCAGGGCTCTTCTAACTTGCATTCCGAGTGTAAGCTAGCAGTTTATAAAATCATCATATGTTTTATATATAGATACGCATAATTCAAAATAGTTATCATTTAAGTGTATGACTTTGCTGTAAGTATGTAAACTGTGATATTGTCACACTAGAATTTAGTTGGCTACTCAAGTGGAAAACTACTGAGTGGAGTTGGAGAAGATTCCTGGCGGGAAGCTCGTGCACGTGCAAGCTTATATAAAACAGCCAAGGAAAATTAATTTGATGGCGGGAGAATTCCCTCCTGAACCTGCCTGACAGACAGCAGACTTCTCACCTGAACGACGCACAGGCACGCAAACAGAGCAATCATTTTAGCAATCAGTAGTATAGTTACTCAAAGCTTCCTTTTGCATTTGCTTCCTACACCTTAAAGTTGAGATATGTTATTGATAAGCCGTAGTCTACCCAGTCAACCAAAACGCTGCGATACAACAGTTTTGGTGCCTAGAAGAGCCTTCTCTCTATAGCTTTTGTTGTCACCTCTGGTGTCTGCAGTCAGCACTGTTGCTGGGAAGTCAGACTCCTGTAAAGCTCACATCTGTGTTCTACCATGGGTCTTCCAGGAAAGAGCTTTTCAGGGCACTGAGCACCACATCCACTGTCCCATGAAGCAAGAGTTCAAAACATACCTTGCAGATGTTGTCATAAAATTCATGCTTCGTACTGGCAGATTCTACAGGACCTTCATCATTCCAACAGTAGGTTTGCTTTAGCGCTAGATGTTTTCATATACATGAGAATGCTCCAGACAGACAAAGAGAACTCCAACCACAAAATACTTTTTCCCTTAAAAGAGGCTGTTATGGTTTTAGTATCTCAAATGTCTGCATACATGATACGTGTATTTAGGTTGGCGTGAGTGATTTGGCACTAGAAACAAAATAAATAAGATGATGGGAAATTGAAATACTTAAAGAGATTGTGTGTGTGTATATATGTGTGTGTGTGCATAAAGAACACAAAAACCCCCAAGTCTCCCAGAGGTTTGATGGCTCACAAGAATGAGCTCCAATAAGGACACTTTTAGAAATTATGTCTGCAAAGGGCACTAGGCAGTTGAGGAAGGTAATTACATATCCTAACAGGTCCTTTCTCCATATATATATATGCTGCTATACCTACAGAACTTCACCATTTTATACAATATTTTAAAATGGGAAGAGAGTTAAGAAGGCATCCAAGCCAGGACAAGACCACGAAGAGCAAAAATGAAGAGACAGAGGGAATATTTTGACACCAAGAAGTTCCTTCTGACACTCCCATCTAGTGGCAAGGACTCAGATGCACCATTTATTTTAAATAAACTTGGCTACGGTGATGGGCCCAGCCAGCAGCCCTGCAGCATCCAGTCTCTAATGTGCAGAACAGGTGTATAGACACTGGTTTTGACTAAATTTCAAGGCAGTACCGCCCAGTGAGCTTGTCACCCATATGACTGCCTCGACACAACCTCTTACAGTCAAATGTAAAACCTCCCAACCGCTGAGAACTTCTGTACCCACCTGGAACAGGCTATAACTAGGCTGGGACTGATTTCGTATGGCCAAGAGAAGTATCACACAGCATATGGCTTTGCCAAAGGCTGCGGAGACTCACATGTGGACTCGAAGGCCAAAGCAAGAGCGTACCATTACCAGTTTAATGTTGCTCCTTTATTTTGCCTGTAATTTTCCACCACTGTGCTTGCCTTGCCAGGTAGCAGCTCTAACAGCGAACCGCCATCCGCCAATTTGGAAGAGTAACCTGGTGGCCTCTTAGGGGAGGAATAACAACTGGAGAATTATTATTTAGCCTTTTACTGACACCTAATCTGAGGAAACACCAAGGAGGAAAAAAACATATTGGATAAACAAGGTTAGTATTTGTACCATGAACTGAATCTGGAGCAGGTCACAAGGCAGACTCAGAAGTCTCATACAAATCAGTGAGAAAAAGAGCAAAACACAACAACAGCTTCTGTTAGCAGCAACGACTGCCACTGAGACCCTTGTAATATGGCATTTCCCAGCCAGCTACAAACAAACAGGACACTGGCTTCTAGTAAATAAGGGTTTGTTTTTTCCCAGACAAAAAAAGTGCCCAACAATAGTGGGACCAGCACTGCTCACGGTTCACAGGAAATGCTCACTGTGTCACCATCAGTCTAAGGGCTGCGTGAGGTCACGAGTTACATGGAAGAAAAATTAAGTCACATGCAGCAGTTTCTATTCAAAACTTCTTTTTGATAAGTTCTATTGGGGGAAAAATAGTTCTTTATAAGCTTAACAATAAGATCTGATATGGGAATAGGATGCTAAACTCCTATTTTCATTTGTCAGAAATCATCACCTAGAGACTTGTTTATACACTTAAAAGTAAACACCATACAAATTTCTGAACTTACGTAAGAAGCTGTCATGCCCTGCAAATACTTTGTATTTCACGATTTCATCCCTGTATAAAATATTGCACGTTGCTAAAAATATTTAACATTGATCTGTTTAAAAATGCATTGCTTATACAAGCTGTTTTGTTTAGACTGTATTTTTAAAGAGTGTAGCAAGAAAACCCAATGCTTGTCAAAAAGCTGTGAAAAAGTTGGAAACCCAGTATCTGCTTTTCATCTTGTTACAACAGAATCATAGGAACTGCCACAAACTCAAGCATTGGAGCTTTGGAGCGTCTATATGAAGAACAGGGATTTCAGAATGCAGCTGCAGTCGTTTCATAAATGCACCCCGATATTCACTGCCTTATATTTAAAATAAAAATAGAGTTGCCACACATGTGGGTCCCCAGACCTGTTGCTTGTTGCAAACAAGCTGCATGCCTATTTAGGTAACTGTATCACTTCAACCACAAACCCTTTTGTTTCTTGTCATCTCCCCTCAGATTTTAGGACTTCCAATGGCTTAGAGACCATGTGGGACTCCCAGTTGCCAAAAACCCCATACCTGAGCCAATATATGTTGAACCAATGCGGTGGAATAGGCTTGACTGGTGGTCTAAGCACTGCTGCAGTACACTCAGCACTTGCATGTTGAGTTTACTGCACCCATGAGAAACCACTTTCTAACTTCTGGATGGAAACAGGAACTCTGACCAACAGGGAAGGGATATGAAAAAGCACAGTAACTTCTCCTGGTGTCCATTACCATGATTTGAGCAGTTTTCAAATGTGGGAGTACATTAAGTACTACTTGAAATCAGTCTGATATCATATGAGACAAGAGAGCCTCTAATTTGCATGCCTAATGCTATAGTATCTTACAGCTGGTGTGAGAGGAAATTAAGTCCTGTACTGGACTTCATTTTTATGTGAAAATTTTGCTCTTCATTAAATTACGCCTGCCCAGCCTATATGATATGACACTTGCTCAAGCCAAGCACTCGTTCAGAAGCCATTCTGAACAAGCAGCAAACAGCACAACACTACTGGAGAAAAATTATACTGACCGGTATGTGTGATCACAAGCCTCAGTTTAGTTGCAGGAATATAGGTTGAAAAGCTTGGAATAAAATCTGTACCATAAGGTTTTTAGTTGCTGCTAGCTTTCCACATAAAAATGACAGCCTATCAAGTTGTCAGGCATCTTTATTCACTCAGTGTCTCAGAAATGACCTATTGCAATAAACACCACATAAAATAGGAGCAATATCAAAACTGTGGCTTCGATCTTCCCACTGCTAAAATTCACATCCTGAAATTCTTCTTGTGCTTGTCAAATACGAGCTCTTCTGCTTAGCCGGCAACATTCGCAAGCTGTCAGCACATTATATACATCTTACAGGCAGAAGTACGTGCACTCCACAATCTGAACATACTTTTCTAGCATAAACTATCACCCACTTGCAAGAAGTCTATCCCTGTCCTTCCCCCTCCTGTTTAGCTCTTGCCAGCAGGGGTGCCTGCACAGCGGCTGGGGGTGCTGGGCTCTCAGCCTCGCTCAGCTGGTCTGTTATCGCTCCGGATGATAAGAAGCAAGGATTGGGCTGCCTCCTCAGAGCAAATGGAGAATCAGCTGTGGGACACAAAAGTGGAGGGATGAAGCACGATTCCTCCATTTGGGTGGGGTGATTAGCACTGAGAGGAGCAATAATCAAGAGAACAAATAATTCATAGGAATATTACAGGGACTTAAAAAAAGCACGGTACTTCGAAGGACTGATATCCAACGCAGAAAATTCTTTCCAAAGTGACCAGCAAAAGTCAGCTGCAGCTTGCCCCAAATACATCAGGAAAAATCCACAGGGCCAAAGAGATACTTTGCAGGGGAGAAGGCTGGAGCACTGCCTGTCTTCCTCTTCCACGACCAGGATTTGCTACCTTCATCACTGTGACATCGAAGACTTTTACAGCAGATTCGTGCCTTTAAAACGCACCAACATTTCTGCTTTAGTCACTCCCTGTCATAACGACATGATTATAGATGAAAGCTGGATCTGTATGAAGCTGAGATATATGAACAGATAACTAATAGGGATATTAAAAGGATGACATTAGGTTAGAGATGCTGGAAAAACTGTCCTTAAAATTTGTACTCCAAATTTTAAATTTTCTTGGTAGTTGGATGCAAAAAAGTCGCACTTTTACAGCTGAAACTACTCCCAAAAATTTGGAAACTATTATAACTATTACACACCATGCCTAAACTAGCCGAGAGCCACCCATTTTGAAAGCACAACTAAACTGGTAATAAAGCAATGCTCTTGCTCTTCAAGAGCTTCAGTACAGAAGTATTAATGTGGTATTTCACGTACAGAGTACTGGAGGTGTTTTTAAGCTGTAGACGAGTAATATCCCCTTCTGGCAAAGCTATTCTGCCTTTTGGTACAGCAATAGCTTTTAAAATTACCCATGCAATAGCATGCCAGCAGCAACCACATTGGGTTAAATAACACTTCTGAAAAATGGAATTAAGGAAGTGACAGGCCTCAAAGGATTTCATCATCCAGTTTTCCCATTTTCTGTCTCTGCTCAATTATTGCTTCTCAACCTCCTACAACCGTCCTCCCCTTCTCATATTTGGCAACCGTGGGAGTCATCAGTGTTTCATTAAGCTCTGCTGCTACACTGCCATTCTGTCAAAGTTGTAGAAAGGTTTATGTGGCTTCCCTGACAATTTCTAGTTTATAACCCAGTTTTATGGAGCTGTGTCAGGTAAGAGAAGCATATGTTAAGAGAAATGAGCCAAAGGTATGTGTGGAAGGGGGAGAGAGAGGAAGTGAAAGGCTGAGAACAGCTGAGATCTGAGGCACAGGAGAAAGAACACATGCACTGATCTGAAGGCAGGCAAGTATGGTTTTCTTTTCAGTGTGATCACAACTGCTGTCAAGTAAAGCTTTTAAAGCTTTAATTATTTATTTTAAAGTTTCTAACCCTCCTACTAACCTACTTCCACAGGAGTAGCCTAGAGTAATTCAGGTAGAAGAGTATTTTTAGCTAATTGCCCTTGTAACAATCTAGTTTTCTACTTCCTTATCCAATATATCAAGCAATTGCTAATAGCTACGTATGCCAATATTAGCTACTCCTGCTGCTGCTGCTGAAGAGGAGGAATCAAAGGTAACATATGACACGTGCTCTCCTCAGGGATAGACCAAAGAGTCGATTGCTGTTGTAGATTTTTTTATTATAGTAAAAATGCTTAGCAATTCCTACAGGTTGCGCAGAATTAGATTCTTACCAAAACGACGGTATTTATTTTTGCCAAGGTAAATTCAGACCAGTGAAAAATGCCAGGTTTACTTAAGCCAGAAGCTGAACCTTTTACACTCAGACACTGACAGTGGCAATCAAGCTTTCTCCATGCTGCAGCAGGTAATGAACTCCAGGGAGGGCAAGGAAACACAACATTGCCAAGAGCTCCTATCGACTGCTGAACCTGATTCACTGGACTTTTCTCGCTTATCTGTGCCGTTCTTTTTGGCTCTTGGGAAACTGGTTTTTAACTTTTCTTCCTCTCCCATTTATTAACCAGTATTTAGAAATATATCACTTTGACACTAATAAGAAATTTGCAACACGGTGCTTAATGAGCTGAAATTGAATATAGATTAAACCTAGTGCAACTTCCAGTGTGCCGAACCAGAAGTAATAATAAAAATAATTCCTTTTAACCTCCACTGGAGAACAGTTTTAGGGATATAGCAAAGGTGTTTACATCACATAAAAAGCCGAGAACTTTCTTCACAGTCCTAATAAAATGCAGGTTGTATTCAGCTATACAGATATATATCAGTGTAACCACCTGAGGCTCATTTCACAGTTTTAGTGCATTTATTCCCAGGCTGCAAATGCTGTCTCCTGTTGCTGGCCAGTTAAAGCAAGCTGTAGATACAGGAGGACTACAAAGGTCACACGCAACTGCACTAGCATCCATTTCCCATCACTCACAGGTGTCTAAATGTATGCAGGCACGTATATGAATGCAGCAATCAAGAAATTGTTTTGCCACAGTAATCCTTCCCTTGCCTTTACGGGATGTAATTAAAATGCATCAGCTGTACGTGATGCCCCACTTCGACTCCGTGCACATTATGTAACGCTGCAGCACTTCACTGCTCCGTCTCACTGCAAGATTAGACATCAATTACAGTGACATGTGTTGCCTGAAGATATGCAGCATCCCAGTTTATCCAAAGCTCAACAGGGTTTTTCGTCACCTTTTCTAGAATATTGGCAGATTTATTAACAAAGGCACTTCAGCCCAAATGCACTTTAAAATTCCCAAACTCAAGAGACTCTTACATATACAGTAGCGAATCTGTCAGCACTACTCCCAAGCCTGTTCTGTTAATCAACAGTGGAGCTTTTGTTGCAGTGATTAACACATTAATGCCCTGGAATATGACCATCTACTTACACAGCTGAATCAAATCCTAACCAAAAACTGGTGTTAACACCTATTTTTTTTCCTCCAAGCAGAGCCAAACCTGAACTGTTACCTCTGGGTGTTCGACCCAGACTGAACTGACTCTCTCCCACCCTCTAAAAAGATCTGGTTAACCAACCAGATTTTGTTCTGCTTAAGAACAAGTTTCCAATTAAAATCATACTTGCTTAACGGGGACCTGTTCAATATGGGGCTGCTCATAGCCAGGAGGAGGCTGCCCAGCAGCAGCACAAGGCAGCAGTAGGTTTGGCCTTAGTCCTTGCTGGGGTGCTCTGGTCCTGTGCAAGGATTTTGTGTCTAAGGGAAGCTTTGACTGCCCTTTTGCACTGCTCTAACCAGACCTCAAGGGGAGGTAGAAGCACGATTAACAGAACTAAGCAAGGGCAAGATGAAGAGCACAGCTAGGACATCCCAGATTTTATGAGACTTGCTTGAGGTTAAGACCTTTAAAACACCATTCTAGCAAACGCTGGGCTAGAAGGCATCACCCAGATATGAAACTCCCATTCACTGCAGCAGAAATTTACTCCTGATGTGTCTGTTCTACCCCACCAACCCCCACGCCCTAGGAAACCATAAAGGATCTGGCTCACCCTGCCAAACAAATGACTGGCATATACATAGCCCAGCATAGCATCTGGTCAGTGTATCCTGGAACAGAACTTGAGAAAGGAAGGCAAACAGACTTAATGGTAGCCAAAAAAGTATTTTTTTTTGTCGAGCAGGCAGCCAGGCCAGTATGGGCAGCACATTCGCGTCCTTGAATTGCAAGCAGCAAAGAAAACAGTTTGTTTCCAGCCTCAAGTTGCATGTATTAGGAAATACAGTTAAGTGTACAGCAGCATAAAATGCAAGGAGCTTGTCTTTGTACGTTGATAAAAATCAGCCTCCTCTTCCCCAATTTTTAGGCTTGACTACATGCTTGGAAGCCATGTGAAAAGAATGACTCAAGAAAGTGGTTTTTTGCCTGTGTACCCCTGCAGATACCATCTGAGAGCCTTCATCTTCTCAGGGACTACTGACCAGTCAGTTGATCTTTAAATTTCAGATGGGATCATATTTGCATAGTCCTTTTAAGGGTCAGTAAATGGTGCAGGCAGCTCCTTCTATAATTACCCTAGCTGATCTAACACACAAAAATGTAATAGCTAATTAACATTATAGGTACATCATATAAACTTCATATTCTGAAAGCCGTTTTTCCAGCTAGAAATGTCCAAACTAGTCAGAGGGAAAAAAACCTGAACTGATCCTACCTACACTCCTTAGGCCATTCACGTCATGCAGTTTCAAAGTGCTTTACTCGCCGTTTCAATACTCAAAGCCTCCCAAAAAGCCACCATTCCCATGACAGGCTTACAAAAAGTGTATTGTTAATTGTTACTACACTGCAAAAATCAACCTTCTGGCCTTTCTAAAATCCTTAGGACTATACATTTGTTTATGATAGGAATAAACACTACTCTGCCTGTGATCATTTTTGTCACAGCTGTGCTACTGGGAAGTCCCACCAGCTACCAGTCAGCAAAGAACAGTAACACTGCATTCACTTTTACGTTATTTCCTATTTAAAACTGTTGCTGAATTAGACAAAAACACACTGATTCTTCTAACTTATTCATTGTATATTAAAAAAAAAAAAAAAGAGGAATGTTGAAAATAACACATACTAAGCTCCTAAAGAGAAACTGCATTCCTCTACCCAGTTGCCTTTATTGAGGTTAATTCCTCATGTGGCCATATCAAGCGAAACATAAATCCTATTAGTGCTTTTCCTATTTGCTTCAACAAATGAACTGCAGGTTGTAGTTTGCAGGCACGGTTTTCCATGGAGACCATTGCTCCAGGAAAAACACTGCAGTTCACCCCTTGTAACAATCTCTGGACATACGAATGCTGGTAACAGGACTACCATACAGAGAATTTTAACCTACTGAGGGTGTCCTGTTTCCCCCCGCAGTGGTCTTCCTCTATAGCTATTCATGCCACCAACTGCCTCCTTGGTGGGCAAAGCATTATAGAAAACATGCTCAGATTAAATTATGGTGGTCAATTAAAAAGACTGTGTTGCTGTTTATGTAGCCTGCCTCAAACTTTCCTACACGCCTTCTATAAACTTGTATGCTTTGGCTTAAACATTAACTTACGTGAAACATATTCTACACGTGTACTGGAGAGATTTAATAGCAGAGCTGCTTTGACATTGAAGTTTTCTAAACTCTAGCTATATAAAAATCTTGATCTTAATATTTTGAGCTTGTAGGGTCATAATAAAAAGTTGCACACGCAAGAAATTTTGGTAACTAGAGGAGAACTTAACCCCCAAGTCTCAGGCAGCACTCCAAATAACACACTTACTGCAGCCCCGAGGAGTGGCTCCCACACCCTTACTGAGCTGTTTAAAAATTATATGTCTTGCATTTCTACATGAAGGATAATGAGATCTATAGAGTCACTTTGCACCAAATAACTGGAATTGATAGCTTGAAAAAGAAATGTAATCACACAAGATGAAAAAGGCTTCTTACCGCAGACTCTTTTATATGCGGTCTGTACCTGTAGGTGTTAAGTTTCACAATCAGTGAGGCTATACAAGGAAGGATAAATTTAACAATAAAATCTTAAATTAAACAAGCAGAGCACACCAGCAAATAAGCCAGCAAACATTTCCTTTTAAACATGCAAATTATGAGAATTAGGGCCTAATGGGGACAAAGTAGACCAGAATTCTTTTCCAAACAACCAGACAAGTATTTTTAGAGTACTGTGAAAAGTAGTTTTACATCACTCCGCATAACCTTTTTCTTGTCATTTGAATTTATAAAAGAATGGAATGAGTTACATATGAGTTACAGGTATAGTTAGCAACACAGCATTATTCAGTCACCCAACAAAGGAAACCTAAATAATTCTTTAGATTGAAACCTAATTTGGCAATCCTTTCACATCTGACAGAGGAGAAGTTGTACTAAACCCTTCCCTCTGAAGGTTACAGCTTAAAAACATTTTAAAATTTCTTTAAAATGTATTTGCCATGTCACTGGGGTAGGAATCCACAGTGCAAAATAACCTTCCCCTTCATTTACCTCTGTAAACTCTTGCACATGCTGACTGCTATCCAAACTGATGGAGTCCCTGGCACAAGATTTATGACTCATGACTTTGCCTACCTCAGAGGAGGAGGGAGCACTTATTAGAACTTCTCATTAATTAAATGACAGAGAAAGAGCCACTCTCAGCCTTTTAACTGGTCACATCATCTTACTTTCTTATTACCTCCCCAAATACCCTGAAATCTCCCCACTGTTAGACAATGTGTCTGTATCTCCGGGGTCCCAGCAAATCACTAGGGAAGGGGTGTCAGCCCTGCTGTTCACCACAAGGTCACTGCAGATGACCTGAGGTGCTCGCCAGGTCCCATTTGTAAACTATTTTTTGCATACTGGTATTTGTTGAACCAAAAAGGAAAGAAAAAAATTTTAAATTCAATTTTCATTTCAGGCAGATGAAAAAGTTTCCTTCTGCTCTTATCTGAAGTCAGTATAAAGTAAGCATCATTCAATTTATGTTGTAAAGTCATTAATATTAAGAATATCCCTTAGCGAAAAAACCCAAACCCTTCAAATAAGCAATTTTTCTAAAAAGGCAGATACAGAGGTGATAAATTGACACTGAAGTCTAGTAACCAGAAACCTAGTTTTATAAAAACTTTTACGGAATAACGACTCAAAGGGAGAAAGAAGGAACAGAGCATAGCACATCTGTTCTTCATTTCTGTTGTAACTTGGAACAAAATACCAGATCAGATGTTTCTGAGGCTGCAGTGGCATCCCCTTGCTACGTAAGTTGTTTAATTTGCATCTGAGTATGATACACAGTCATTTTTAAGTCACCTTATGGAGTCCATGTAAGACAGCAGGTATGCCTGTAATGACATTTCCTTGCCAGAAAATGTCTGGCTTGGTAAGACACGATGCCTGACTCTCCAAATCAAGCAAGGAAAATACAGTGAATGCTGCAACCATATCCACTACAACTAATTAACCCTGGTAAACAATTATTTATCTGAATAGCCGAGGCATTTTGTTGTTTAAGATTCATGAAGATTTCTCCTGGAAGTCAAAGTTTAATACTAATTTTAGAATAAATAATTTAATATTAATTTTCTCCAAAGTGCGTGAGCTTGATCTTCATTCTCGAAATAAATCCTTTAATTTCCAGTGTCCAGTTATAACATTTGTAGGAGGTATTAAAATACCTCCAGATCAAGAGCTCATATAATAAAATCAGCAAAATAATTCTGAAATTTGCAAATTATCCTGGGGGGCCTCAATTCTGATAGTTTGAGTTATTGAAAGGCCATTGTTTACAGAACAGCACAAGTGATAAAAGAAGGAAATTTGGGTTTTTAAGCAGTCTACACATGAGAACACATAGAAAATGATCCAGCTCAGTTTATCACTTGAGCCAGAAAGAACATAAATCGGGATCCAGAGGAGGATAGAAATTCAAGGTTAGGATGATCTGAGCAGAAGCTATATAAAATTTATTGGCATATTAGAAGAGATTGAACTGTCTTATGGTAGGACACTTGCCAAAGACAAAACTGACACCGAGGGCAGAACTGAGCCACTGTGAGGCCTGATCCTTTCTAGTCACCTTTTTCCACATGAGCACTTCTGTAGGGAAAAGTCGAATCGCTCTGGAAGCGTGTTAAGGCTTCTTGAGCTGATTGTGGAAGCTGTTTCTGAAGACTGCCTGTCACAGTGACAGCTGTGTTTTGACATTACTTTATGGCCGCAGTTCCGGCTTCCAGGCAATTCAGCCTCTATTTACAGAAAGTTTGCTTTGCTAAAATGCTTTTTACTTGGTAAAGGATTCTGGAGGTAGACAATAAAGTTGTGATTTTGGCATTCAACTCCTCGACCTCCGAAGTTGAAGCTCATCTGACTTCTCTCCAAAGTCTATCTCCAGCTGCTATGAAAAATGTTGGTGGGGTCACATGCAGGAGCATTTGGGTGGGTCCAGCTGCCCAGGACCTGTGTCCACCCAAAACATCAGCTCTGTCCTCACAAGGAACACTCCTCACAGCCCGGTGAGATGGCATTTAACTTTGCTGTAGAGCAGTGTAATGCAGCAGTCACCACTCCCTCTATATAACAAACTCAGACTCAAACCCTTCTCATTACCCAACCCCAAGAAGATATTTGCATCCGATTTTTTACTTTTCAGACTGCCACATGGACACCAGGCATTTCAAGGTTGAAACAACTTCATAAACTTTACGAAGGAATCCCGTATACATAGGGACAGCTGAGATGCTACAGTGACAGCACAAGTTATTTGGAAGACCTTATTTCATGAACTTTTATGCTATTTTACATGAAATTAACAGTTTCCAATGACAGGAACTGGAAGGGGGAAACCTTGTTTGCTAGACATCCTCCCCAGCAGTAGGAACATGGATTACACGTTTTTCCCCAAATGAGGAGTGACAATAAATAAAGGACTTTAATCTCTTCTCAGTTTCAAAGCAGAAGTCAAATTGCCTACCAGGTCTAGCAGCACTTGCTAAGTACATTAGTGCTCTTGCCAGCCATTACCTGCCCATTACTGTCCCCAGCAAAAGTCTGCCCTGCTCCTTCACTACCTACTCATCTTACTCTTCTCTGCAGAGTTTAGGCTTTCAGGTCATTGACTGTGGGCAAGCTATGCTTGTCTGATGAAGCCCTTTTAAATCCAGTTTATTTCTGTAGAAAAACAGGTCATATTCAGTTTACATGCTCTGCCTCTTCTACACTGTAAAAATCCACTGTGAGGTTCCAACTGAAGATCACCAAATATTAATATAGTATATTGCTGGGTTTATTTATGAAAAATCTGCATCTGTGCTGCTGTGCGTCCACAGTCACTCAAGATTTCAGAGAGAAGAATATGGTTATGGAGTGACACAAGCTATTGGGGATTTATCTAAACCCATGTAAATAAAATCTATGACCTGTTTTTTCCCTGTTTAGTTAAATGGACTTTTATTAGATCTTATCAGGCTGAATCAGCAGCTCAAAACTTTTCCAATAATTTCTTGCAAAATAGCCTGCAGGAAGCATATCTGAAACCTTTTCAACTGTTGTTTGGTTAAAAGAGGATGATTAAAATGGAGTCCCAGCGAGTGCATCACAACAGAAACACTTGCAACAAGCACACAGGAGACTCAGAGGAGAATAGAGCTTAAGGGGGCTGAAGCTTTGACAATCCTCTTGAAGCAAGCTTTATTAAAGCATTATGTGATTTGGCAATAGCCTGTTAACATTCGTTTAATTTCAAAAGTGGTCTTAATTTTATTTCCTTGAAAAGTAAGACTCCTGTTCATTAAGGAGTTCTCAACCATTCCCTTTTCATAAATTGTTTCATAATCCATGTTCAATAGAAAACCATTGATTTGAGTCCTGGCCTTGCAAGTTTCAAAAGCTGGGTGCCCAAATCTCAGTTCTGCATCTGCAAGTCTCCGCCACCAGAACCCCATCCAAAGAGCTGAAAGGTTTCTTTTTACAGTAAAGAACAGGCAATTGCCTGCTGGAAAATTGCCTTGGTGGCAATTACTTTGTAATAAAGAGCATGGAAGCACTATCATGTTTCATCTGTTATCGCTATGGCAAAAATTACCTCTCGAGCAGAGGTGAGGGTCAAAAATTCTGACCAGCAAACTGAAACTCAGGTGGCTGTTGTGCTGTTGTGCATGCACATGCATTCACAGGTTCACCTGACGCCTTGCTCTCCTAGAGGGTGTTTAGACAGAAGTATAAAAAGGTGTGGGCTTAAAAAATTTGGCTGAGAGTGGAAAGCAAATTAAGAGGAAGGGTTTAGGCTATGAAAAGAGCTTGCGTAAAGGTGCATATTTAAAACCACTCAATTTTAGCACATTTTCAGGAGGCCATATTCTGCCCCTACTCTCATCCTTTCCCCATGACCCACAAGAAATCATAGTGAAGAAGCACTAAAAGTACAGGGATCCTGCAGTTCTTTGAGTCCTATATATATATATATATATCCCTTTCTACTCAAGAACTGCCCTTGAAAACAGAAGACAACCTACAGGCTTGTCTTGGCTATAGCAAGAAGGTGGGTCCAGTATGTCTGGGAAGAAAGAGTTGAAAGAGAATTCAGTGACCCAGTGTTAAGAGAAGCAAAAGGCACATTTACAATAGATTGAAAGAATTTAGAAGCTATTGGTTAATAATCTGCTTATAATTTATTACAGTCCCATAGCCATTCACCACTACTAGCCTGCAGCAGTGTTATTAACTGGTCATTATTTCTGCTGCTTTTCTAGATCTACATGAGAGAACAAGAGATTTGGGAAAGAAGGGAAACACAGATGTCAAAATATTCCTAAGTCATTCCAAAAAGTTTAGTCTCTCTCAAACCTTGGCTACTCAAGATATAAAGGAGGCAGCATGCAGGACAGGAAAGATTTACTAGCAGAAAGAAGCATCTACATAAGGATAGAGATGTCCATTTCCTTCTTAGGGTGTGATTATTTTTGGAGGCCTCAAGTTTTTGCCACAAATCAGACTAAAACGTCTATAGCTACAGAAAAAAACGGAGATGATGAAGTCAAAAATTGCCTTTAAACCTCCATCCTTATATAAGAGCCAACAGTCTGCATTTTCACACAGTTAGTTTTGTCATGGAATGTGCTTTTTCTACCAGTCCACAGTTATCAGACCTGGTAATGTTTCTTGCATGTCATGTATATTCACTCACACTAACCTCAGATCACACAAGCTCTCAAAAAGGAAACTTATGAGTATTCAAGTGTTCTCACATACAATTTTTACTGTGAACATTCTTTACGCTGGGGGGGGGGGGGGGGGGGGGAAGTATTAACATTCCCACAGTACACAATTAAAAGATCAAGGACATTTGTTAAAGATTTGGGATGGCAGAAAATAACACCAGAGCAAGTATGAGACTTATTTTAGAAGCAGCTTCTTTAGCAGACCTTATTCAGCAAAAAAAAAAAAAAGGAACAAAAAGTTACCTACTGCTAAGTAATAGGAAACATGTATCATGCTATGGTAGAAGCCTCTGAATTCCTTTTCACTCAACTTCCCTTTCCTAGTAAGGGTGTTCATCCAAAGTTCCACAGTCTGTACAACCCCAATGACAGCATGAATCCTCATGTTACCCCAGCTGAAAATCTGCCATGTGTTATCAGTCTGGTTCTGAAGGCCACAGTCAGTGTTACTTAAAGAAAAACAGAACAGTGACATAAAAAAAAGCTCTGTACGTAACAGTTATTGCACAACTGCCAGACCATGTGGCATTTGCCTTAATATGAAAATAAACCAAATAAACCATTTGCTCCTACTGCTCCAGGATTAAAAATCTTAATAGATGCATCGTACCTTTCTTTTTAAAGGTGCCTTTAACACTCTTAACCAAACCTTCCACTAAGGACTAAATGTGTTCAGTAACTGTGCTGCTGTTGATTTGAGGTCAAAAGGTATTTTATGTAAGAGAACAGTGATACATGATATGAAAACCTGACTTGTTGATTAAAAAAATACAATAAAATTAGTCTTACACAACCCCTTAATGGGCACAAAATTAGTCAATAAGTAAAAAGTGATGGGTGGGGAGGTTTTATAGGGCAATTAACATGGGCTTCAGGCACAATATTTGCCATTTTATATATTCCACCACTTGAGATCTGAATACAAACTTTACATGATCCTAAAGACTAGCTTCAAAACTAACAAAGCTGAAAAATGTATTTAAGTGTTTACTATTTAGGTTTTCTGGATCTACTGTAAGTTCAATTCTTGTCTTTAGCTTAGCCGTGTTACTGTCCCCTCTTGGGACAGGTCAGCTCTCAAGCCATTAATTCTTCCAAGGAGGAATTCAAGTCCTGCAATTCACTCTCAGCATCAAATGCAGATATGCTTGGGAGCCCAGATGCAGCTGCATTGTACAGATATTTAACTTCGAGAGTCAAAGACCAGATTACAGCAACTCAAACAGTTTCTTCCAGGTAAGACAAGACACAGCTCAAACAGTTAAAATACAGCTTTGTAGAAAGACAGTTACATACACATATAACCTTAAGATAAATGTAGGCTCTGGCAGAGATGAGGAATAAACTCAACACTTGAGTTAAAATAGAGTCAGTGCTGCTTTATACTGAAGAGCTTCCTCCATCTGCGAGATTTTTTTTTTTTTCCAGCCAGTCTGCCTTTTTTCATTATAGGCAGCCTCTAAAAGCTCATCCAACTCTTTTGTTCCCTTCTCCCCCACCAGTTCTTTAAGGTTTTTAGATTTCCTTTGATCTCAGGCTTAGCCTTAGGAAGACTATCCCTTTCCACACTGAATTGAGTCAGCAACTGATACCTTAATTCCTTTGAAGAAACATACCTAAAAGCTAACTTATCTGTAACATTTTATGCTTGGTTTCTAAATATGTCTCCATAATCTCCTCTCTACCTACATACATTCTTCTCAGACAGGTATCAACACTAAATTTCAATGGGGAGATTCACTACTTCATACTAAAAAGTTCACTCCATAATATTAAATCTCTTCAGCATGACAACCTCTCAGCTACCACTTTGAGATTCCTCAGAATCAGCAGTTTGAATTACTGCTTAACACATTTTTTCCATACTGGCAATTTCACATGAACTAGATTTCAAGACCCTTTAAGCATGGTCTGCTAAGCTTTAGGCTGGAAGGATTTTGAACATTAGATAATAATTTTTTTTCCTGAGATATTATGTCTAAATGCTTTAACTGAGAAATGACAGCCCAACCCCTCTGCTTTTCTACATATACGAGGCACATAAAACACATAGCAACCACAGTATTTTGCTCATTTAAAAGGATATAAAATATAAAAGCATATAATGAGAAATAATTTCTTCTTCAAAGAGAAGTATCCTATGGTATTCTGTTCTCCTTAGCTCAACCTCTCACTTTATTAAAATCTATTAATTAGCACCAAAATACAGTTTTTCCAGAAATGCTATTCCTTAGAGTTATTGCCTAAAAAGAACACCATGCTCAGGGTTAAGCTTGAGCTGACCAACTTCAATATTTAATGGTAGACTAGCTCATGTTTACTACAAGAGCCCATTAACTCCCACAACAAAGCAAAGTAATGACATCACAGATAGGCACTCAGATAGGAAATGTACCAAAATCGAGGGTATTCCTGTACTGTACCAGAGAAACATCCCTCAATTTAAGTGACATTATAAAGGTAAGCAGCACATGTAAACAGTTCATGTTTTTCTTATGCGAATGTACATAGTTTCTTTTTAAAAGCACTAGTGTAATATATTTAATTTATGCAGGGGAACGAGGAACAGTTCTGGTGCTGACAGTCGCTTATGTGCTTATTAACTATTCATAAAACACTCAATAGCATTGGGAAGAGCCTTTGAAGCAACAGTAAAGGCTTGGCAAAGTTTTTATCATATTAAATATAAAACATGAAACTTCATGTTTACAGCTACCACTATTTATTAGACTGACAGCAAGTTTTTCATGCCAAAAGCAGCCACCACCCCAAGTCACAATACAGATTTATTTTTTTTCTTCTGCAGTCCTAATGAAACAAGCATGTGGATCCCACCTTTCAGAACAACTAAAATGGATTTACTGGTTGCACTACAACCCAAATTGTGCTTGAATTACAACTGAAATAACGCTTTAAGCTATTAACAAATAATATAATTTGCTAATTTCAGATTAACAGAAGCCATGTATCGTGATTTCATTGAACAGATTTTTTCAAAAAGCTAACAGTTTCTTTAAGTTTACACCATACCAGTCATCAGTTTCTCCTCACTTTTATTCACTCAGAATTCCTTGCTAAATAATTTTTAAAATATATCCAAACTTTTGATGAACGGTTATGAACTGGAAGGAGTTTTAGAGATTTCATCCTTAGAAGCCAAGTTTTATGATGGAAGAAAATACACTGTCATTTATAAACAACAGCAGGGATTTTAATACCCTCTCATAGATAAACAGCATTAAGTACCAGATGTTTTGGAAGACAGAGGCCTCGTCCTGCTCCTGTGGAGTTTATCATACAGGGCTGAAATGTGACAAGGGAAGCAAACAGTAGCATTAATGCACAGAATATACTCAAAAGTAACACAAAATCACTCTGTTTCTCAAACCTTGGACCAATGAACAAAACCTAGAGCACTGAAGGTGCTGACAGTTTATTTTCTAGTGAAGTTTTAATGATGGCTGCAAGCAACAGTCTATTTAATGGGTCTCAAAAAGGTTAATGAAGATTTCTAGACATCAAAACTTGTGAGAGTGCCAACTAATATAATTTCATATGGAGTCACACCTCCTCTTCTCATAGTCAGCATATTTTTATATCCTCTGAATTCTTCTAAATAAGTTAGCTGCTTCATTTTGAATTCTTAAGGTGAGAAATCAAAAAGCAAGTTAGAATAAAAAAAACACGTAATATATATTTGGCTTTTTCTTGTTGCTAAGCTACTACAGCCCATGTACGAGTACAAGACTGTTCTGGATTTGTAGCTGCATTTCTGGCAAGGCAATGTAACATCAATCTAAAGCATAGCAATAAAGATAAAGATTAAAATTACAAATCAGAACTTATTTCGGTAAGAGTATAGCAGCTCGGGCACTCGCAGACCTTTCCAATTCATAGTATCCATCAATCCAAGCAGCTCTCACTGCTGCTTTTGGTTCTTTTGTTAAGAACTCAAAACTTTAGGAAATTCAAAACACATTGAGAATTCAATTACTGTTGAATTGGAAAGGGAGTACCCAAAGGACTATCAGCTCCATGAGTTGCTGAAATCTCATGCTTTACAGAACAAGTAGGACAGGTTGTTCATCTGCCAAATCATAACTACACCTCTGACCCAGGGTACACAGTGAGTAAAGTCAAATACCTGCAAGCAGAAAGTGTATAACATCATACTAACATGCCTAAGGTTTTAATGGTGGTACCTGATAAAAATCTCAGATTATTTCAGTTCTCAGAGATAAAGAACACAAACACACACCATGAAGCTTAATGGTTAATATTCAACATACATCTGTAAGGCAGTCTTTTTTGCATAGGCAAAATGCTTCTGGTTCTTCAATTTATTATAAGCAAAGTTAGTGGGTTGAATCACCACACTTCCCCAGGTGCCACTTCTCAAAAATAGTTTCTCAAGCCAATTTAATCTCACAGAAAACAACTGAACATTGGTTTTACCAAATCAAGAAACAAAGGGAATATTACAGCAGTTGAGCAGCTATATGCAACCACCTCCAGTGAGGAATAAATATAGCTCATGTTGAGGCAGACAGATGTTGAGGTTGATAAAGGTAAACAGAACCATGTAAGAGGTAATTACCAAACAAGCTAGATAAATCACCCATGAATAACTTAACTCTTTGGTGAATGCAACATTGTTTATTCCCCTGCTGAGGGAACATAAGCCAGAGCACAAAGATTTCATTTCGTTCCTAAAGCGCTAACATTTGTAACCAGCTACCTCCAGTTCTTATCTCCATGGCATGGAACATCACCATTGCATCCCCACATTTTGCATTGCTTTGTTGATCTGCCAGCTTTTCTAGAAGTGAGAGCTCTTTTCTTTCCTTCCCCCAAATCCCAATGTTATTTTGATCACTGGGGTTAGGGAAGGAAGGGAAGAGATATTTCTCAATTATCTGGAGGAAACAGATCTGCTAAAAGAGCTCACAAAAGAAACGTAAACTAGTAGACTGGTCAGCAATTAAGAGAATGGTTTATTTATACTGTCTGACCTTACTCTATGGTAAGGTAAAGCCAGTTTCTTTAAACATTTTAAACATCCAAGTGCCAGCACAAACGAGAAAGCAAACCAAAAAGTGCAGGTCACTTGCAAAACCAGGGGCTTGCTCCATGCAAAGCAGGATGCAAGTTTTTATATTCATGGTAGACAGAAATTGAACCAACACTGCTAGTACAAATTACTTCAGGTCAAAATGTCAATTTCCCCAAAAGATAAAACCTCAAAAGTTATGGACATTATAAACATCCCTGGATGAAGTTGCATATGTTTTATTCAGCAAGTCAGGTTGATGAGAAAGCTTCTATTTGGGGAAGACTTAGAATCTATTTTAACTATGCCACCAATAGATCAAAAAAGGTCATTTGATGAGCTCTGAAAACAAACATTTTCAGGAAAACTTGGAGGCATAACTCATCAGCATCTCTCACAGCACTAACTGCACTTATTAATCCCTCTATTGATTCCAAAGAAATGGACTAGTTTCATAGGAAAGCACATTAACTGCAGGAAAACTGCACCAAAGAATTTATATTGCACGCTCACAAGTTCAATCTCTTCTGTCCTTTTGTCACATCAAATACAAAAATATAGATGTTTCATTTGAGATGCAAATCTTGCAATGTTAAAATAATGCTGTAAATAGTATTCAATAAACATTATTTTAGAGAATTGGTCAAGTGCTTCTGTTTGACCATAACTGAGCATGCTGTAAGGCACAACTGCATGTATAAGCCAAAGCAAACATAATATGCATATGTTATATATACACTTACACAGTGCACACACATCGTTGGTTTATTCACTCATGAAAGCACGCACAATCCAGTACTTTGTTTCATGTAATGTTTTCTGCTATCTGATAGAAAACATGATTTTCTGCATTTGATAAAGGTAACACCAGATACTGTTGATACTGTAAGCAGTTTATTGGAAACCTAATTACAGTACTTGCCACAAAATTTAACACTGTCTGCTCCTACTCTAAACCCCCATCTAAAGTTATTGCTATCATAACTTATTTATATGTATTCATGTGACAGATCAATCACATAAAAGACTCACTAGGTGAAATAAATGCAGTATTCCACAAGTAGTAGGGAACACCAGTCTGTTAATTCTAAAGTACTGTAACATGAAACTTTTCCTCATAAATGAGGAGAGCCTCACTGCAATATTTTATAGTCTAATGTTTCTAGGACACTTACCTTTTACTAAAGAATTTTAGACTTATATCAGGTTAAAATTTTTACAGAGAAAAGCAATATCAGACAGAAGGTGAATGAATACAGAAATCCTTCCCACTTCAACATGGTTGTCCAGCTGAATCTGTGGCATAGCTAATAGTGGAAAAAAAACAAAATCTATTTTGCCTTATGTATTTTTAGTTGGTAGACCCCACTTCCCTCTTCCTCCGACTTCAATCAATGCAAAAGTATATAGAAAGTTTCAATTAACAGAAATGAGAATTACTTACCAATCTGTAACAATACAGGTGTTACCAAAGCTGTCTCCATGGCGTAACAAAATTCCCTGCCAAACATTACTGCACCATGCATCACCCACAGGCGTATTGGTATCCGGTCTATGGATCCTTCACTAATGGTCTCCTCCCCACTTTCATTCTCCTTGTTTTCTGTTTTCTGAAGCTGTACCACAGGTAGATCTTGAACTTGCATAGATTCCGAGTCAGCATTCTGGGGAGCCATTTTCATTACCATAAAAAATATATATATTTGTTATATCTATATAAATAATACTACCATAACTCCACGAACAAGTTAAGGTGTCTTCTCTTTCAGCTTCTGTTCCTCAGGCAAGTAATGCTTATATTCCTCTTGTACAAACAGGTATCTTGCAACTTCTTGTATAGATACGAGACATTAAGAATGAAAAGCTATTTGGTAGGAATTTCAACATATGGCTTGCTGGTTTACTGTGAGTTAGAGTTAAAAATCCATAATTGCCATTCAGTTAATACCAGTTTCATAATTATTATTGAAGAAGTGCTGAAGTTGTTATTCTTGCTACAGAGGGGTGGAAAGGCGACACAAAGAGGTGCTCCACTGTTAATCCCCATCGAGTGGCTGATTAATCTGCAACAAAGAGCAAGCATTTAAAAATTTCAATAGCATTTTTCAGGATATTGTGCCCCCCCCCCCTTAACCATATACCCTATTTCCTGCTTAATGCTTTCTATTGTCCTTGCCTATTGTAGGGTCTTTTATTCCACATTCCCTCCTACCTCTGGACTTTCCATTGAAATGCAGTTACTCCTCATATTTAAATGATCCTTAACTGTACTCATAAGTTCCTCCTGTTTATGGTCCTACGTGAAGTCACAGAAGAATATTATCAGTGTATTTGTCTGAGATCCTCAGAACATCAAGCATAAGACCAACAAATTCTGGGAAATTTAATGCAGGTTCCATTTCAGAAATAGCATAGGATATTCCAGTACTATGCCAGGAAGATGATTCATCAATTACCATTTACTCACTGGCCACACAGACATCTCCGTTTAGACTTTTGGAAGCTGCCAATTACTTTGCAGTAATTATCACACCATCCTATAATGAAGATATTCCTCAAAGCAAGCATGAGCAAAAATAAGATATGAGGAAGATACCTTTAAGGATTGATATTTAAATATTTAAACTTTTAAGGAAGATATACATAGCATATGCATCTGTCTTCACTTTCTGCACACAAGACCAAAGCATCTTACTCCCACATCCTATGAGTCTTCTAAAGTCCACGAAAGTAGAATGGTACAATATGTTCCACCATAGATTAAAATTATTAAAATACATTCCAATCAGTTAAGAGAAGCTCCTCCTGTATTTCCCCCTCTTTTGTGCCACAAAGTCTAAGCAGACATATATACTGTACCACGTCAATCAAAATGTGTTTAAGCACTTAGGAGAAAGAAAGCAAGCCTTTACAAGAAGTCAGATTACATAATGTTTGTACTAGAAGGATGCATATTAACATCTGGGTACACAGTGTGACTGAACTATCCCAGGACAAAACTCCTCGGGGGTATGGTTCCACAAGAGGCTGGCTCTGGCAGCAAAGCTGGCTGAAGAAGTCCCCATGCAGCAGTTCCCTGCCCCTTCAGTTGTGGCAACAAAAACTCTTTGTGGGCTAGAGCATAAACCAAATCATTAAGCAGTGAACCTAAAAATGAGTCTTAAGAAAAAGATGACATGTTTGGGGTTTAAAACACATCATAATAGCAACTCGTGTTTCTGCATGACCCAACACACACTGACGAAAAGTGCAGCACAGGAACATCATCTTGAGCTCTCCCTCCTGCTGATACCCTCCTTCGTGCTGTACCCACAGTGCGTTTATTGTGTTTATTTTGTTCTTCCATTCAAAAGCATCTTTTCTGGTCTCAGCTTTTTCTGCTCTCAGGCTCCTCAAGATTACTGGAGGTCTCCAATTTGTTCACCTCAATAATTTAATACTATACTTTGCTTTGGAGCTAATCAAACCTTTAAATCACATGAGAGAAAATAACTTACTGAACACAAGCGCTATAAGTCAAGTTTTAAATTCCAAGTTTTAATCTATAAACATTAAATGGCTCAAAATAAAAAGGACCCCAGAAAAGCATTTCGCCAGCCACTCAGAATTAACAGGAGGATTTGAGATGCAGTGCCCAGTGTTACTGAATTATAGCACAGACAGGATTCAAGTTCTTCATAAGCACCTTGTTTTTATAAAGGTTTTTCTTTCCACCAGTCAGGGTTTGAATTTGCTAAGCATGCAGAGTTCATTTGCCTCCTTCCGGTAGTTAGCAGAGTGTTGAATTCGCATCAGGAGGGGGAAAGGATGTGATTCTCTTTGCTTTGGTGTCTGAGGTTTCAATTCAATCTTTGAAGGGCTATAATAAAGTTAAGCACTGTGTGTATTTAAAAACCCCACACATCTACTTTTCATAATACGAGTTCTGGGTGAGTAAAACCTACCAAATACAGGTTCCAGACGAGGAGCAATTATTTTAATTACAGACTAGTCATAAAATGTTTAATTGCTGGCAGACTCAGGCAAAATTACATTCAGTACCATTTAAAAGTTTACATATCAGCTCTTACTCAGAAATCACTCAGAACATGTGTGCTGTACTACAGACTAAGGGTCATGGATAACACTCCTGTACAAGAAGGCTTTAAAGTCTAGTGTTTTCTTCTGCTTAATTTCCCCTCCTGTCACTGTCTATGAAGGATTTAACTCAATTTGCCTAAGCACCTCATTTAATACGCAGCTACAGGGTAGCAGAATGTGGCATGGAAAGGAAGGCAGCTCATCACACCAGAATGTTTTATGATGCACTGGGGCAGCCTGCATACACAAGAAGAATGATACCAGGCTGGGAGCATTTGTCACCAGAAAGGATAAAGAGGCAGGACAAAAGAGATTTGAGATATCTGAGATTTAGCCTATTTGAGCAAGACTCTTAAGGGATGACTGAAAAAGTTATTCTTGAAGTGGAAGATGATGGGGAACGATCAGATAATTTAAGAGACAGGAATAATGGATGATGGATGGAGGTAGACTTTGAAGCCGTAATTGACACAGATAAGAACAGTGTATTTTAAACATGCCAGAAAAAGCAGTTACAGTATTCATCTGCAATAGCAAGAGGCACAATGGACAGGTTTTATCTAAAGGAACAGAGAATTACTGTTCCATTATGCCAATTTTGTGGTAAGCATGCTAGTCTTCCTGAAGCACTTTCATCTGACTCCAAGTGCATGTCTGGTACAGGAGCCAGAGAATAACAAGAGCCTCTCAGAAAGGTCTTCCAGTTCTTTCCCAAGTCCTGCTAGGTTGTGTTCATACTGATTTTAGACTGATCCAGATTCTGCTGCTGCTTTTTCCAAGTTCATTTTGAATTTGGCAAGTTTGAATAGGGGCATTCTTCCTTATCAAAAAGGGAGACAAATTAATTTACCTGCTGAAGTAAATATTACCGAAGCTTTTATGCAGCGAAGTACTCCAAACTAAGTGGCATCTAAAGAAGAGCTGGATTAAAATACCAGAGGGCATGCTCCCATGTCCGCATCCAGCACACTTTTATGTTTGTTGGCTAGTAAAACCAAACCTTATTTGACAATAATTTTTTAAAATTGTAGTATTGAATATCAATGGTAATTTCCAATACAGTCCCCTTTACTCATGTGGTTTGGTTCAAAGGCCTTACTGCATGGAGTCCACCTAAGAAATAGGCCAGCCTTATTTTTTTAAAGAAGTGATGAATTAGGCTTACACTTTACCTGTCAGTCAAGCAGACTAGGTACTATGAAAGCTGGCACCCCTTCCCCAAACAGATGTCAAGAGGTAAAAGATTTCAGAAAGACAGCTTCCCTTTCATCTGTACTTTTCTGACCATCCAGCCATGCAGCAGCTAAACAAAATAATTTTAAAAAGTAAACTGGCACATGAGGCAGCATTTATCTCAGGAAGCTGAGATCATGTCCCTCATTCTGCCATGCACTCTCATCATACTTTCCATAAAGTTTTGAAAGGAATTTTCATGACTAACAGAATAAGGAAGTAGAATGAAGAATTTCAGCCACACAAAGAGGTTCATGTTGGGCATTGTACAGAGGTTGGATATGAAGATAAGTTTAGATACAGAAATATTCCTGATCTTGCAAAGTGTTTATGGGAGGAAGGGACTGATTACACTAGCTCTTCAACCTAATTGCGCGTTTTACTTTGACCTTTGGCCACACTGCAACAATGACAAAACCTATAAAGCAGTGCTTACTATTTCAACATAACAGGCAAGTAATATATTCTGAAAACTAATCTGTAAGCAAAATTTTATAAAAGCTGTTCAAATTGCTTGTAATCTTATCCGTTATATCTTTAGGGATAAGTCATGACTGTGTGATGCACAAAACATTACAGGCTTGACAAGATTATCACAATGATCTTGCACCTCAAATAGGTAGCGTTCACAGACAAAACACATGAACTATAGAACCACCACAGGAAAATTACTGCCTTTCTTTAGGGTTTTCCAAAGAGGAAGAGTTAACTAGGTCCTATTTGTGGCCCACAAAATTCAATGGTTTTCTTTTCCCTAGCAAGCACTAAGATGCTAGAGATGCACAAAAAGCTCATGGTAGACAGATATGCAATACGGTGCCTTGGTCAAATGACTTCTGTCACACTTCTCAGTGTATTTTGTAAATTTAGGACTTAGAGGTCGACAAGCAGTGTTTTTTGCATTTGTGATACCATCTTCTGGAGGTCAGAAAATTGGTAGTACACCCATCAATACCAAAATAATCGCAGTTAACAGTGATCCTGCTCAAATCTTTTGAGTCTATTTTTAATGCATGTTTCCAGATATCTCTTGCTATCAAGGAATAGTAACGTACTGTTCAACAAGCAACTAGATTTTCTGAACCAGTGCCAAAGCATATGACTTTACCTGAAACTTGCTGCATACTCCATAGCTTAGTCACACACATACTTTATTGACCAGTAATAAAGCTTGGCAAGTAGATTAGAGTTAAATGGGCCCAACTGGATACCATGAGAAGATTTCAAATCTTCAGGAGGGCTTTCTTCCTCTGAAGTCATTAAGCAATCATTAAAGCATTTATTGGTGTAAGAAACAATTCATTTCAACAGGGTAGGTGTGTACCAGTTAAAATCCCAAGTCCTGAAGGGAAAAATTAGCACAGCATAAGAGAAACTGGAATGAGCAAACTGAAAAGGACAGAATCAGTTCTGTCCAAACACTATTGACTATCTAAGGGAACAAGGCAGGAATTGGGCAGAGGCAAACTATCCCTCCCTCCCTCTCATCCTGGTCTTTAAAGTTTATTGCATTAACTAACAATCACTTAACTAGCCCTCTCTTGTCTTCATGATCTGCCTCATTATTTTCTATTACATGCAAATATACACATTGATCAGTTTCCTCAAATCGTGGTGAAGAGCTGCATTCAGTTTTGCTTCACAGGAATTGTTTTCTAGTGACGAAGGAAATACTCCAGCTCAAAGATGCTACAGTTTAAAAGTTCTACCTTCTTGACCCTGAAAGGAACAATGAAGAGACACTTTGAGCCATCATTACATACAAATGTATCTTCACTGTTTACCACTCACTTAAAATAGCTAAGAAGCAATTCTTACAGAATTTAACTGGGCTTTAAATTACTCTGGTCACAGTTGTCATTGGATGATGTTCTGCATGAGACATCAGGAAAACCATAAACAACAAAAAACCCAGTGTGGGTGTACTTCTACTTCATGAAATATTCAAATGATTAGAAGTGTAAGAGTCCAGAAGCTGCCAGTCTAATAGAACAATATTTTTTTTTCCTCCCCAAGTCTTACACCTTACCCTCCTTCAATTCTTCAGTGAGTATACCCAACAGACACACATGCTAGTAATCATACTATTTCACCAGTGAATCATGTTAAGCTGGCAAGTCTGTAATTGCCCAGTCATTGAATTTATTTGCCAAATACTTAACTTTTCTGCCAGGTTGGTTTATGCTAAGGTTTTCAAGTAATCTGGCCATCTCTTGAAAAGTCACCTAGACTGATTTAAGTACAGCTTTAATATTAGCATTAGAAAGAAAGGCATTCTGAGTTTATCTGGCTTTTTCTCAGACTAAATAAATGTTTGGCTGAACACTTCTACGTGTTGCAGACAAACAGCACTTATTATTCCTTCTATGATTAAATGCAAAATGGACACCGAGTTCTGCTTCAGCATCTAACTGGCTTGCAAAATGATACATCATTTGGACTTGTGCATTTTCAAGAGAAAAATGGCATTTATCCAAAGATAATTACTAATGTTTTGAGTTCAAATCCTCTGGTGCTCCACCATGCCAATAGACAAATAGCATATTGCTGTGATAGAGCAGCTCTTAAAGGCAAGGCTGACCTTCATCCATCTGCAAGTATGGCTATACTACCTCACAAAAATTTGTCAATTCTCAAAATACATTAAAAGTGATTCTATAAAATGCCAATCCAACAGATTTTGTACAGAGGACTCCTCCACAATTTTGTTCTACACGCCTGCAATAGGGACAGCAGCTTCCCCTACAGAGGTAGCAGCAGCTGAAACCAGATAGATACTCCTTGCAGTACAAACCCGATCACAGCTTCAAATCATAACAGCAAACTATATTATTGCTGTCAAGGGTAGTTTTGTTTTACAGTCAGCTGCTTGCATAGGAATATCACATAAAATGCATTATCAGCTTATACGGCTTACACCAAGATTTCTCAATTACTTTAAACTGGCATAAACAAGTACTTCCCCTAAAAGCAGCAGTCTGTTCTTCCTTTTCTTTGCCCCAGGTTCCTTACTCCCACCCCTTCCTGCACAGCCACACCAGCATCTAAGTAGTGAACCAGGCAGTGTAACTGATCTAGGCTGGAAACTAAGCCAACAAAAAACATGTCCAAGAAGCTATAAAAATTCCTTTTAGTCGGGTTGGTTTTGTCTGATTACATGGCTGCACGGATCCATACCAACATAACAGGGGAAGGGAAGAACAGGAGCAACTACCAGTATAACTTTGGGTAGCAATACACAAAGCCAGTGTGAAGTTGCAGCTGACAGAGGACAAGTTGTCAGTGGATCCCTGCAGCCACAACATCAAAAAGCAGACTCACCTGCCTAGCTCAAGACACCTCCTTTTCAGAAGGATCTTCAGTCATGCTGTGAGAACTATCACGTATTCTGCCTCCTAGTACTCACCAGATGCAAGGCAGAATACCACTTGCTTAGCCAACAGGCAGCTATTTTCTCCCCAGTTGTTTTGTGGCTCTGTTGCTAATTATTAGCAGCTGTTTATAGTAACAGAACTGGCCACAGGGGAAGTTTCTTTGGCCCATGTCACAACTCAAGTGTTCTGCCACTGCAGTAGGAAGAAAAGCATCTAGAAAACATACCTAGAGTTTTTGGCCCAACTGCACAAATGTGCTCAACTGATCTACTTGCAGTTCAGCAAAGGGGCTGTATCCTTCCATGGTCTGATTAAGTTATTCCTTCATAAAAGTTTAGACTGAAAAAAAATCCTGTGACTTTCTAGAAGCACCATCATATGAGTCATGAGGCCTTTGGTTCAAAAGGGCAGCAGTTATAGACAGGTAGCTGTCTAAATTCACATTAAGACTTCTCACATAGTTAAATGCAAACAGAATTTTAGCTACTGCTTTCAAAAAACAGAACTGTATTAACCCTATTGAAGGGGGAAAACTATATTTGTTTTTAAAAATGCAATTATACCACATACTAATCAGTGCCATATGTGAGCAATATTACTCCAGATGCTGAGAGGAAATTCAACCTCTAATTTTAAAATAGTCTTAAACTGGACTAACCTGTTTTGAGTCACTAAAAGCCTGCCAAAGGAAAAAAGTTAAGGGTAACTGGGTGCAGTAAAGAACCACATTTAACATGTCCTAACATTTAATTTATCATTCAGGTAATCAAAGGCATTGAAACACAATGGCATAAACCAGTTTGTTCTACAAGGATACCATGCCTAAGCAACCCTACAACTGACACCAAATGAAAGCTTAGATGAGATTTTTAACAAGTTCATCTTGAAACCTGAGATTTAAAAAAAAAAAAAAGTCATTGGAACCAGCACAGTGCTTTTGCATCATGACCTACTTTTGAGGCTACAACACAATTTAGGCCACCAAAGCAAGGTCTGGGAGGGGGGGAAAAAATCATTCTGCAGCTCATTGCAAATGAAGATGATATGGAGCAATCCACCTGACATGGAGAAGCAGCATTTTTGTCACTTCTTCCAATGCAAACTTTTGACTGTTCTCAGGACTCCTCACACACTGCAATCCAGTTGACTTTTACAACCTCTGCCTTGTTGCTTATGCTGAGGCATAACTTTTGAAAAAATATATTAATTGAAGAGAAGCAAATGATTCTGATAGCTCTCCTACTATTAAGGCTGAACATCTGACATCCTCCACTCCCCATGAAAATATCCAAACAATGACACCCCCCTCCAAATGTAAGAGCAAGAGTGTGTTCATTTGGAAAGGGTTAATGAAGACTTGTTGCACCCTTCCCTCAGTATGCATGTGAAATTCCAGAAATTATTAAAACCTGACATAAACAGGCTTCCAACTCCAGCCCTACCAATATTAAAATCTTCCACAGGGTTTCCTGCCTACTTCTTTCCATAAAACATGGCCTTCACTAGAAGTCCCCTTGTTTCTTCAGACCCTCTTTCCACCCCCTTCCTTCCAGCTTACTCAGAAGATGACCAAGAGTAAGATTTTGGCTCATGCTGAACGACCTGGTGATACAGTCACAGATGACAATCTGTGCATGACAAACTCCTCTGATGGGCCCTTTTCCTGCCCAGACATGCAGGAAGGAGTAGAAAGCTTAAGACACAAGGAGGAGAGATGAAGGTCCTCACGACATCAGGGAGAACATCTCTGTAAGTCAGTACTATTTCCTCATGCTTGATATGTTGGGGGCCAATGTAATTTCCCCAGCCTGATCATATTACTGGGAAAAAGATGTAGGAAACTATGGGTCTTTACAAAATTCAACAATTCTGGGAAGCCATCTTTTTAAAATGGATCCAGAATTTAATGTGAGAGACTTTATCCACTGGATTGGATATTATACTGCTCCCTAAAGGCACAGGCTGTTACTAATATCAGATCAGATTACATTGTTAAATCACTGCTGCTACTGTTTTTAGTAGGAAATACTTTATTTTCTTAAACTTGGGAGATAGCATTATCTGATTAAACTTATTTTTTGTTTTACTGCTAGGTAAAAAACTTTGTATGCTTCTGTTACCTTCATGTTTATTAATGCAGATACATTAAGTAAGTAAACAGGTAAGGTGGTATGGGCATAAATAGCAATAGAGAAGCCTTCCCAGCTAGTGAAAAACAGGGGACCAGTGATGCTGGTAAAACAGGCACTAAGAAGCAGTTTCACACTACAGGCAAGACACAGGCATGTCTTATTGGTGACAGCTGGATCTCCAAGTATCAGGTTCCACACCCAAAATTAGATAAAGGTTAAGGGCAAGATAGCAAGCACTAACAGCTAAGTACTTTCAAAACCAAAAATTAACAACCTAGCCACCACATAAACACAAAGAACTCAGACTCACAGGGATGGAGATCACTCAGGCCAGTATGCAAATATGTTATGGTCTGACACCACTGCAAATAACTTTCACTAAAAAAAAAAAATCCACTAATTTGGTCAGATAGGTACAGTCAAACTTCAATCTGGCACAAGCTAAGTCTGGCCTATCTTAAACATTGCCTACTAAAAGATCCTCAAGTTCTTAAACCATGTTGAACACAAGAGTTATCTCCCATCAGAATTAAATTGATTCATTCCCTGTCTCAGTGAGGTAGGACAACACAGGAAAACAAAAATAAGGCTATCATCAGGGAACATCTTAATACATTACCAAGTGGATTAACTAGAACAATCTTACCTTCCTGCAGAAGGAAGGACAATGCCTAACCCAGTGGGGCTGGTGGTGCAAGAATAATCCTAATTATCAGTACATCATTGCTACAAGCATTTTTTTTTTTTTTGTTACAAGTTATTTCACCAAGGCTGTCCTCCTGATTACAGTGTGGGAAATTAAGTATACCAGTGTAATGATTTTCAAATCACTCTCCAGAATGAGCAATACTTTAATAGGTTGAGACTAGTGTTTTGCATGAATATTCATCCATTGAGAGTCAAGCCCGGACCAATTACTTAGTGTGTATATGCAAAGTTAAATATTTCTTGCAGATATTACAGTACCTACAATGAAGAGCACAATATTTTATTTTCATGTACTGGCATTTGAACCAATATATTCACTGCTCTGAAAATTTGCAGGCCGTTTTTTTTTCAGGCTGTGAATGCTTAAGAAACCCAAATACTGCCAAAGTATGTATTAGACAATTACAGAAGCTATTCAATAGATCAAGACAAAAAAAGAGCACAGCATATATCTTCATAAGATGACTTCCTCTAGCATATCATTAACATCTGCAAAGTCAAATTCATTGGAATTATCTCCAATTACCAGTCCCTAAACGCATTACCATCATTCAATCTCAGAAAACTGTTAAAGCAAGCTTTTGAAAGCATCCATAGAATTTTGTTCACCCTCTAACACAGATGGGGAAGTTAGGTTTTGGCCGGATTTTGCTAACTCTGAGGAAATAATTACTCTCCCTCAGAAAAAACAGAACAACACAGAAGAGGGTTTCTCATATTTCAGATTCTCCAAAGGGTTTGTAAACAACTATATATAACTGGTTATATCATTGTGCACTAAATATTCTCATTTTACTTTCTTTGAGTGGACTCACAGATCAAACTGGAACAGAATCCCAGTGATAGCTTGGTAATAAGCAACTGTTTACAGCTTAACCTGCAGTTTGGCCCTGCACCAATTCAGCATGATTGCTAGAAACTGTCTCTTATCAGCATAAAGGACATCCCTTCCCCATCTTCCCCACCCCAGCTTCACGTAGCTTCCCTCCATCTGGGCCAAGTAAAATATTCCAACATCCCCTGATGAAGTGTTAAATGGAGCTGACCACTATAGTATTGAAACAAAGGAATAAAAGGTGTTTAGAGATAATTTTTTCTTTCTTACTTCCTCCCTGGCATGAAGGAGGCCTGCTTCCTCCTAAAGCGCTGAAAAGGGTGCAGTAAAATAGCTGCTCCTCAGCCACATGACCTCAAGCCTGGGATGCATTAGGTGGTGCTAACAGAGGAAAAGAGCTATAGGTTAGAGCAGCAGTTTTATAGTGCAGCACCTTTGGTAAACATCTTCAGTGGCTCCTTTTGAAGCACAAGTTATTACAAGCAAGCACTGAGAAAGCACACACCATAAAAAGTATAGCTAGAACACTCAAGCAGATCCCTGCTCCAGTTTCAGACTGTCCCAGATGACATAATGACAGACATGTTTATGTTCATTGCCACGAAGTATAGCTACTTGATTTAGTTTCTCAATCATTTAAAACATTTGAATCGACCTAGCAGTGATGCATAACTTGTATATTTTAAGCAAGGTGTAAGAAAGAATCAAAAGTAAGAATCTCCTCCTAACATCAATAACTAACAAAATTAATAAACCTTAAGAATACCAGAGAAATACTGTTTAGCCAATAATACGGATAAGTCAGTTCTTAGAAGGGTTGCATCACCACACTGATTTCAGACCATATTTAATAACAATACAGTAAGAACTTCTACCAACAGTACTTTAAGCAAAGTAGGCGAAACATACCATTTAAGAGTTATACCTTCTCAGAGAAAGAAATACAGGTAATGAACAGACAACACTTTGGCCAGTTGTATTTGGAAGCCATCTGTTTTAGAAAATTTTAGCACAAGTGATATGATTTCGATAGCCAGTTCATAAGCATCCCTGTAGAAAGCTGGTCACCACGTTTAAGAGCAGCTTGATTAGGACATACCTTGATTTTAGACTATGGATAACTGCTATTTTAGTAATGTGTCTTGCCAAGCTGTAACCCTGTTAGAACTGGCAGGATAAGATATTTACCAACATACATGCTAAAACAGTAAGAGGCTACAAGTGCTTGGCAGCTGGACTCAATACACAAAACTGCTAGCAGGGAAATACTTAGAGAACACAGACCTCTTCCATTTGTGACTTTATAGAACTACGAAATAACTTGATAAAGGCTTGTCAGAATTTGGTATTTTTAACTAATTTGGGAATGACTGTCAGCCACTTCTCTTATGGCATGCACAAGCTCCAGCACCCATGCCACTAACAGCATACATCTGGACCACTACAGGATGAGACCTGAAACAACTGTGTGCCAGAGCGAAGGTGATCTTACAGTCTGCTGTTGTGTCAGTGCAATCACTAGAGTTCTCAGAGCTGACAGTCACCTTCGGCACATGAAAATGAAAGTAAACACATCTTGTAGTCTATGTTTAGTCCTGTCACATTCAGACAATTTGATCATGCTCTGTCAGTCCATCAACTTTTCCCGTATGCTTCCTGGAAAAAGTACAGCTGCCATCCTTCAAGGGAAGTTTTACCTATGACCTAAGGAATCCTTCAGGGACAAAGCTGCACTGTGAGACGGGGCAGATCTCATCCATACAACTTTAAGCATTATCATATGATCTAGAGCATAGATCTTGTGCCCCTTTAGATCCCCACAGAGACATTTTCCAGGGGCAGAGTGGTTAAGAGGAATCAGCATAATGATTGTCATCTGCACTATAACTATTTGTTACAAGCCAGCTGGGGCTACCACAAGCAGGCCATGCAGGCAGTAGAGATGCTAACCTACATTTAACTAACTTGCATATTTCTTGGCCTTATGAACTATTATCTCCCCACCCCCTCCAAAAAAGCCCAACCCAACTCCAAAAAAACAAATGCTGTTTGAAAAGCATCTAGTCTCTAACAAGCATTTTCTGTTGGAGGTTACTATCAGATATGAGTCCTTAAATTACCTAAAACATCCTCAATGAATCAGTCTTATACACACAGTCCAGCAGTTTTTCTTGAATGTCAGTAAGGACAAACACACTGTTGCAATAGTTTCTACTGGGCTAGGCAGGCTTCCTCTATTAGGCGAGTTTCTTTGCATAAAAAGAGTAGTTAAAGTCAACAAATCACAACCAACATTTAGTTGTAAGATTTGGAGTGTCTGAACTTGAGTCATTTTCTAGATGCAGAGTTATTGGCATAAAGAACATTGTAGTGAGAAGTTCTGCATATACAAGCATGACTGATTGTTTAGAAAACAAAGCTAATCTAGTGGTTGTTTCTTTTACGCACAGCTAATTGCATACCAGCTAGAGTGCCTTTTGAGATCATTCTCAGAGGCAGAATGAATTGATTTGTGGTCAGATAGTATCACAGGTATTTCTGTAGGTAGGCAGAGCTGCTTAAATACTTGCAGGCACTGAAAGCAGTATGTAAGAGTGGGACAATGAGGGAAATGCCAGAATTTCAGTACACAATAGCATGATACTGAAGTACACCAACTGAGTTGTCATGTTATCCCACTGGACATCTGATGTCCTCACAAAGGCATCAGATCCCCTACTCAGTTCATTCATTAGAGTCAGAGAACAAGCAATAATTTTTCTCCTTCTATTACCCTAGACAGGTCTTGAAGCCTCAAGTCAAGTGGGAAATTCAGTTGGGAGACAGGGAAAGAAGTAGCAATCTGAACACCTGACAAAATAGGTTTGGTTTTGTGCCCCCATTGTTTAAAGAGATACCAGAATATACATGCAGTTAGTGTAAGCCATCTTCAGAGGAAGGAAAAGAGACTCCATAGTCTATATGAATACACTTTCAGTGTAAATAACAGCTACAGTTTAAACTCAGGACCCCAAAACTGGTGAAGTGAATAAAGATAAATACTTTGAGTATCTCCTTTACACTTTTTAAAGTGCATACCAACTACAGCTTGGAGAGTTGGCAGTAAATTTTGTTGAGTGTTGATTTGAAAGGTAAACAGGAACGGCAATGTCTTGCTCAGGGAAGTCTTTAAGATGAGTTTAACATGCACCTAAATTTAAGAGACATCCTGTCTTAGGGGCTGCATGGCTACTTACAGAACATATCAGAGGAAGAATTAACCAAGTTGAGAGCTGATACATGAATGCTGCCTTTAATGCACTGAAGCTATCTGTTTACGCATCTCAGTGTGACAGGAGCCTTTTCTAAACTGTTACATCATTCTTACATAATAACACGTAGAAATAGCATGGACTTCATGAAGATAGTTAAATAGCTCTCCATTCATCCTCCACCATCCACACACCTTTATTATGCTTCTTGAAGTTTGTGGTTGCACCACTGACTTTTCCTCATCTTGTTTCACTTGTATCAGTCTGGCTTCACCTCTGCTGTTCTGCTTGTATGGTAGAAGAAATACCGGTACAAGATTTTTAGCCTCTACTCTTTGCTCTGGTTTAATCTTATTTGTGGTTCAGCAGAAGCTGTTGAGAACAGGCATACCACAAGTTAGGGCATTCAGCTCTTCGCTTTGAGCTTTCATTGCTTTCTGTTCTCTGATCCTAGAAGTCTAATGGATGCAGAGTCTTCTCACTGCTCCTCTGGAAAGCTGAGCCTGACCTTAAAGTATCCTTGATGTTACATTTCCAGCTCCCTGATATGTCTCTCCTGATCAACTCTTGGTGGCTTCTACTTGCTATGATATACTAATTTCTCCATTTTCAGAACTGAATTGATGTTCACCTTCCAGGAAACAACAACTGCCCACAGCAGCAACCCAAGCAAGAAGCATCACTAATCACATGCAGAGGTCAGATAAAGAATGATGTCAGCACACATACACCTGGTTGAATCTGTTAACTGTTTTTGACTAGATAAATTTCAGAAAGGGATACTTTGTGTGGTGCAGAGGAACTAACAGGCTTACATCTGTGTGGGGAAAACAGGACAACAGTCATAACTCCTACAATAAAGGGATGAGTTGAAGTTGCAACACCTAGGTCAAGTACTTGAATGAATACTGAATAGTACTACCTATTCTCATCTTTTCGTAAGTGTTTTAGGTCTTCAGACAACTTCTTTAAAAAACTGCTCTACTTTGAATACTTTTTCTTATCAGTTTATTCTGGTACAAGATTGTGGCTTGGCTTCCAACCCTGTTCCCATGAATACAGTTAACACAAGGGATTCTTTTCTCTAAGATCAGAACTAGCTAAATCCATTTATCACACATGGAGTTGATAAGGGATAGCACATTTGCCCCTGAATTATTTTGCTGCTTTGGGCTGGTTCCCTCCCTGTTTGCAACGTGTTTATAGGGAACAGTTGGTTGGAATTCACAGACTTGCCATTCAGGTTAAGGGACAACTTTACCATATACTTCACTAAGTTCTTGCAGAGCAGACAAAGTTCTCCGGATAGTGATGTACATATTAGTCCTCAGTTATTGAAGTGTTACACCTGCTTAAAGTATATTGCTGTTAAGAGCAGGCAAACCAAAAATACCATGTAAATGAGGCTCTGAGCAACTGGCAAAGTTATCTAGGTCACACTGGTCATATTAATTTTGCCTAGAATTTCTAAAAAGCCTGTTGCAAGCACACTGTCATATTGGATGGCTTGTTACAGACCTTCTCTGGTTTCGGCTAGAGACTTTTAGGATCAAATCTAGACAAGTGATTGCCTGAATTTGATCACTCAGGAAGTCTTCCAGGAAAAAGCTTACTCTGAAACACATGATGGTTTTAATAAATTATCACTTATGTAGGATTTCACAGGTCTTATTAGTAAGCAGTAGCAGGTGCCATGCATCCCTATATTAAGGCTCTGACAGCCTTAGATGAAACCACCACAGAAGTGGGTAAGACACTCAAATGGACTTAGAGAACATTGCAACAGCTTCTGCTATCAAGAGTAGCTGACTCCAAAATAGTACTTCTATGTAGGGTTTCAGTAGCTTTCTAGTGTTGGTCCAGAAGTATCATCAGCTCATGCACTGAGAACAGGCTTACTGAACAGAGATCTGTAAGGACTGCAAAGGACAGTCTGAAATAAAAACAAAACTACAGCAAGTATTTATTCAAACATTGCTCCTGCTATCAAGTTCACTAGAGAAGGGATTACACATTTTTCAGGAAGACCTGTTGATTATAGCAGAGAAGCAAATCATCCTATTGAAAGCAGATATTCTTAATTCTGTCCTAGTGTTATATTAGAGGTGAGGATCACCTCACATGGCTAATGATTCCTCAAGCACAACAGCATTCAACCCAAACACTTCAGTGAGCAAAGCATGCTGTACATAAATAGACTGAGCCAACTAGAAAAAGCCAGGGTGGGGGGAAATAATAGAAAGGACAAGAGCCAAGAAGATATGAGTACAAGTCTGAAGGGCATGAGATTATTCTATTTAAACAAAGGCTTGACGGTAGGTTTCAAATGTAAGGGCTGTTGAAAGGACAAAATGAAGCGATCTCTCCATCAGAGAAGTAATGACTGACCCAAGTTGTAACCAGGATTATAGCATATACTCTACATGCTATGAGTAACAGAAGTATCATCCATCATGAGAAAGAAAAAGCAGGTTCACTCCTTCCTTGCAACACTGATAACCTTCTCATGGCTCTAGAAGCTGATGTTGCTCCTTGCAATTCTAACCTCTTCAGTTGTGAGCGCACCCAACTGCCTAGCTACCAGGTTCCACAAAGGCACAGACATTTACATGTGCTACATGTAAAGCTGTGCACCTTCAACAATAACACAGGAAACTGAGGATGAAAACTATTTGGATCTTGTAGATTGTGAACAAGAAAGCACATTTAGTATTTGACTAAAAGATATTAAAGTTGATGCAAGTTACTGGTCAGCACATAGAGGTATTTGACATTTTAGCCACTTGTCAGTGAGGAAGCCCTGAGGGTGAAGAATTTCATGGTTGTTAAAGCTTATTTTAATGAAAAGCATAGCTTGCCCTTCTCAGCTGTATTTTATTTTGGCAGCTTTACTGAGAACACTGTGCTTAGTCATTTTACTTTTCCAATTACAGTACCAGCTTATGCAATAAACTAATGTGTTTACAGTTTGAACAATCACCTGCCAGATTTTGGGGAAGAATAAGATTCAATTAAAGGAACACACAGTTAAACATAATATATACTTAAATGTTTTCGGTTTTAAGAGCCTAGACTTGAAGTTTCTTAATGTTGCTTTGTGCAGCAGCCAAAATTTAATAGACAAAACAGGGGCACCACAACCCTGTTATCTCATTTAAGCAAGATGCATTTACTATCTTGTAACAGCTTTAAGTTTCTGTTCTTCCAGTAGCAGATTTCTAAGTTCAACATATTTCCTCTACATTTTTTTAAAAGGAAGACTTTTAACCCATTAACATCTCTGGACAAGTACAGATCACCATATAGTAAAACTAGACATAGTTCAAGAGATCACTTCCGTTTTGTTTTAAACCTTTATTCTTATGCCAAATAATACTTAAATTTTTAAGTTGCAGTTCCAAATTAAGATAGCCATGATGTGACATTATTATCCTTAGCTTGCATTCTGGTTTTCAATCAAGTGGCAGTGGGTTTAAGGAGACTTAATTGGGGTAGACAGGGAATAACAAATTAATGATTTCTTAGGGGAAAAAATACATTCTTCAGGAAAGTAATTCATGTGGTGTCTATAAAGTTCTTCCTACTTATAGAGTTTGCACTGACTGTAGATAACTAAATAAGTTTCAGCTAGGAAAACTCACAGCTGACCTTTGAGGACCTACTATGTGCTTGCTTACCACTCGTCATACATGAAATCTAGAGAAACAGGATGAGTGTAAAATATGCAACTACATCCTGTATAGAATGCAGGAATACAGATTTTACAGAATACTTGTCCCGTAAAAATAAGCCTCAGCCAGGCTTAAACCTTTACTCACGTGGAATGCAAAACTCTGCAGATGAAGTGTTATCAGCATTCAGAACATGGAACTGTAAATTAGCATAGACACAAGTTTTCTAGGGTCAGTATGAAATGTCAGTTCCTACTGAAGTTTAATCAAAACAGACTCCAGTTTACTTTAGGACAGACATGGGATAACATACCCAGCCATCTGGGTAGGATCTCAAGTGAACTGATCCTAGGTTTCTCCACTGTACAAAAATAAACTGAATACATGTGTTCCTTCTCACATGTTTTCTATTGAACACTTCCTACCATTAGAAGCAGGTGTGACTACAGTCTGCTGTGATTAAGCTGATTTCAGAAGTGTTGTCAGTTATACACTAAAACCATCCTCTAAATCCCATTAGATGCTGAACAGTGACGTTTGTCTGTCACTTTGGATACATCCTCTCCACATACACTGGGAGTGAAACTGCACCCACCTATCAGAAAAGCTACCCATACCTTCAGGCTCTCCCTGCACAATCTGCAGTTTAAGTCTGTGCCTAACTTTCTACTTAGAAGTCTGGGGAATGCAGATCTAACATTAAACTACAAGCCCAGATATAAACAATTTGAGATGTACTCATCGGTCAGTCACGCAAGCCTCGTATTTGCATTCTTTCCTGCAAGGTTGGAAGGGTGACAGCATTATTCCAAGCCTAAACCTTTTCAGATGCAAAAAGACAGACCTGTGTAACTTTGGTTTTAGCTGCTTACATCAAACTACTTCTAGAGCTAGTTTGTCCCTGTGAGGCTAATGAATGAAAGGAAGTTCTAGCTCTTGCTTTATCAGATATGATGGAGCCAAGAAGTTTTCAGTCTTAGCTTCCTGACTAGGTCTCAGTCTAGTCCATGATTTTAAAAATTTCTTCAGTGAAAGCCAAGAATTGGCCAGTACTCTTACTGTTTTTTGAAAATATATCACTGTTACCCAATTCAAAAGGAAGTTATTTAATCCCATCATCAACAGTGAGCAAGAAAACGAAGTATTATGGCATTAGCATAACCACACCAGGTAAGAATTAGAAAGGATGCTGGACAGTCATTGAAGCAAAAATAAGGAACCCATTTTTATTTAATATTTGTCACTGGCAAGCTTCCACTCATTTTCCAAGGTACAGGTAGATGCAATATTAATGAACTGAATGCTGCTACTGGAGATAAACAAAGTGTTGCTTTCATTTGCACAGTACTTCCACCTTGACCACACTAATTTAGATGCAAGATGGACAGTATGTTGCATGGTAGAGATGTTATAGACAGAACTGAAGTATTTAAACACATGAACACTAGACTCTGCCTTTATTAGACAATATAATCTCAGTATTAAAGCTTGGGGAACTATTACTAACTCCTCTTCTACAACACCTCTCTAGTTCAGACTTTTTTTTTTTCCAAGTATAAAGCAATTTTACTGAGAATGCTTGAAGCACAGAACTGCAGCAGCTTTCTTATCCCTTTTCCTGGAGGCAAGATCTCCAAATCACTTGGACTGCAGCAATTTCTACATGTAATGCTGAAATCTTATTCCCTACTTAAAGAGTTAATCTTTTGTAAACTATGGTATATATATTCAGTCTAATACAGTAATTGCTATGTAGGGACTTAAAGCTTTCTCTAGTAGGGATGTTTGACTATGGGCTGCTTACCAGATTGTGGCTTTGTCAGTGAGAAAGCCCCTAAAACTTCAAAGATCAGTGAAGGGCATCACAGACACATCAATTACTAAATTCCAAATAGGCAGAATGAGGTTGTGATCCACAATCAAGGCAACTTCTTGTCAAGTTCACTGAAGGATCCTGCAAGTGAGATTTCAAAATACCTACACAGACTCCTTGCAGAGCCACCCAGACTGTACCTCTGTTGACCAAAAGCTTCTGAAAGACTGAAGTTAAGGGAACAGTGTAGCTATTATTATACCAGTGATAAATTTAGGCATTAATTACAACCAGTTACTCAGTAACCAGCCTTAACACAGAACTGCAACTGATCTCTTGGAAAGAGTGTTAATTTAAGAGCATAGTTAATGAGGAAGAGAAAGCTACTAAGTGCAGCTCAGGGAAATAATATGCAGTGTTGGGCTGCTAGAAAGAGATGAAAGTTTGTAGTTTGATGAACATGGATATTTAGTAGTTTGCAGTTATTGTGCACTTTTTTGTGCAAGTGTAGCTTTCCATGAAGTAACTTGTGCAGACATAGGAGGATGTAAAGAAATCTGTTCAAGGAGTACAGAGTCAAGTTTATACTTAACATCTGAGACACATTAGGCTTTATGTAGACAAAGTGATATTAATTAACTCTATCCATGAACAGACTAAGAACACCCTGAGACAAAGTAGTAAGGCTCTGTCTTAAGTCATTGCACCAAAGGCTATTACTTGCCCACAAGTATCTCTTACTGATCCTAACTAGTAGGCATCTGTGGAAGATGCTAGCACAAGATTCAGTGGATGGGAGCCACAGAGTTGAATGGCCATGGTAGATATACTTTTATCTAGCATTCCAGTCCAGCTCATATGCATACAAATAAGATTAGAGATCCCACTAGTACTATAGGGTCAAAAGGCTTATTTTCAAATGGTATCCTGAGTTGTCACACAAACTATCCTGGAGTGACCATCTGGAAGATGACACATCTTAGCTGGTTTAATGCCATTTCTCCAGTAGACAGAGATCTACTACTATGCATCTGCATATTGAGAGTTTTGAACAGACCATACCTGAAAGACAACAAATTGGGAAGGTGATTTGAAAGCAAAGCAGCAGAAAAAGCTTCAACTGTAAGGCCAGCAATAACAGTAGGAACATGAAGGATCTAGATAATTGTCAAATCATTCCCCTTTTCAGCCCATTGAAGGAGCTAAATATTTTGACTTTTAGGCTGTGACAACCAATGTGAATGGCAGCCAGAGCCACAGAAGTGCTGTGATGTTGGAAACAATCGATATAACTCCTGCACTGAAAAGTATAAGCCTTTTCCCTCTCTACACCAAAGTTAGCATCAGAACAAGAGCCAAGAAAAAGAACAAATCTACATCATGAGCTGATTCTCCCAGATCTGTTTGCTGTCTAAAATGTGACATGCACTAGATGTGTTAGTGTTAAAGCAAGTTGTGCATTTGTTTTGGGTTATTTTTTGAACTCTTGGGAGTTAGCTGGCCAGCCACACTACTCTAAGGAGCAATAGTTCACTGTCAAATCACTCCTCTGGGAGTACCCAGAGCCAGACTGCACAGGCCAGTGTACTTGCTCAGATATTTCCCTCATAAAATGAAAGGAGTACTTTTACCCTGCATGTATGCCTTCTCCCTTCCCACAAAAAAAAAAAAACAAAAAAAAACAAAAACAAAACAAAACAAACAAACAAAAAAACAAACAAACAAACAAACAAACAAACAAAAACTAAACCCTGAAGCTGTTGTTACCTGGAAGCAAAGATACAACGTTGGAACTATTTTAATAGTTGATTCCTGTACCTCCTACTTGTACTCCCATATGATTTATAAGCAAGTTATCGTTTAAACAGCACCCAAATTAAGTGTATTTTAGAGGACTACTTCATGTGTATAAGTGATGATAGAAAATTAAGTGGCACAGAAATCTGACTGTTCTGTAGTCATCGCTTGCTGGGTTAAGCCACTGGTTTCTGGATGTGCTCCAAGACGACCAATCATATTCAAGGACAGAATGAAAAAGTGTGATATGCAGTTGTGCTTTTCTAAAAGAGCACAGCCCCCAGTTAGATCATTTATTTATCTGGCACTGAAGGGTGATAATGGCTTGTTTTCAAGTCTCCAAAATAAATGAACTATACTGCATGCAGAAGTAGTCCAGGCCAGCCAGCAAAGGATAGAAAATATGCAGGGTCAGCATAACACTGGTTTCAATTTCAGTTACAAAAACATTAGAGCTCTCATTTAAAACAAGATGAGGAAACTAGGTTCTCTCTCCACTCTAAGAGTGCCAGTCTTGCTCTCCCCAAAACATTGATAAAATCCACCTCAGATAGTTTAGCAAAACCATTCAGGGGTAATTCTTTACTGCTGCTATTTACACACTAAGATTTTTAAAAGCATCTTCAGTCTATTCCTTAGAGCTAAGTTTCATTTTCCTCCTATCCTTTCATGCTTTGCTACATGAGTAGCAGATATTGACTGAATTTCAGTCTTGCAAGGAAATTAAATCTCAGTCCACTCCCAGAGCACCTCAGGACCCCAGGTTAGTCAGTCTCATATAATACTGCAAAAGAGACTGCTAGTCAAGCCTAAGGTGTCAAGCCAGACAGGTGTCCTATAGCTAAAGAGACTAGGTTTAATAGCCTGTATCCTTCATAGAGGGGAGTCCTGGAAAGCAAGTCTTTCCCAGCTCTTATTGGGTTTGAGTTTTATTAGTTGTCCATGTTGTTGAGACCAACTTCCTATCACGTATATATTGAGATTCATGTTCAAGCAGACTATGTGCCAGTAAGAGCCAAAACAAGGTCAGAAGCAGCTCCTAAGCCAAACCAAATCATTACCCAACAAAAGCCTTGTATCCTGATGCTTGCCAGAGTCACTTGCCAAGAGCAAGTTTGATGAGAAAACCTGGCTGCTTCTCCTGAGTTGTTATAATGCAGTATGTCAGTTGCAGACTAAATGACTTTACAGCACTTGTTGGAAATGCCAGCACTAAGGGGCTTTATTTAAGCTACTGTGTTCCAGTTTCCCCCAAATGGCACTTCACAGCACACAGACCACTCAGCAACTCAGACACTGCAGTGCTCTGAATCCATTGCTGATATGCCTTAAATTCAGCTTTTAACTTGAGGCAAATTCAGTCTCTGGCAACTCTGAGGTCTAGATTTAATAGTACAAACTGAGCTCTTTCTCACACAAAATATCTTATTCCACTTGGAGTGAACTGTGATACAGAAGCATAACAGAATAACCAGTTTATTCAGGATAACAATAATTATTCAGTGCTTGGATTCAAGAGACATTCACAGTCCCAGCTAGAGGACATAATATCCTTTACCAGTGCAAGTTTTGGGAGATTACTCCAAGAGTAGGGCTGTGACCCAAATGCAAGATGTGTGGGTAACTGATAAGCTACCAACCATGTAACAGTCACCTGACCAGCAGCAGCTTACCAAAAGCATATCAAGTCTTTAGTTCACAGCCCAGAGCTCCACAGGTTACCAGTGTCTGCTTCTAGACTTGGTTTCTGGGCTGTCCAGAATCTCTCATCTGGAAGGTGACTCAAACCAAAACACCAGCTATCTGTCAAGCTACACATGCTGTGTCACTCACTCTGACAGCAGGCACCCTGCTTCAACTTTCCAGCAACTGGATTTGCCAGAATCATTTGTTTTATGCTTCTGTATCTGACTTAAATACACAGCTCTGCCAGAAGTTTTATGGGACTCATTAAGCAGTTACTAGGCAGGAATAATGTCTGCTCAGGAAAAGTATTGTTTCAACTACTCATATCAGTTTCACACTGGTATATTAAGCCACGGTGACAGTCGTTGCACTCTGTATTCCCCAAGTTAACTACTGTTGAATGAAAGCTGTTTAGTAAGACTGACAATGTGGTGCAAGTTGAAGCACTGGGATCTCTAACAATAGTTCCCAGGTTGGTTAAGCCTTCTCTAATGGAAGCAACTGCACACAAGGCTATGCCATTGTCAGCAGTTTTGATGAATAATATGCCTATAGCTGGAATAGATCACGGCCTGGAATCCTGCAAGTATTACAGGTAAGTCATGGGAGTGACCCTTGCCAAGCTAAAATGCAGCACAAAGTTCCTGATGTTACCACTTACTCTGCAAGCTGCTAAAGCTTCCTCCTCCATCACATGACAGCCTCATCGCTTCCACAGCAGCTCTCCTGGCAGCTCAGCTGGAAAGCCCCATTTCAACACAAGTAGGTTTGCCTCTGTTCGGCATGCTTTTACACTAACCATCACATTAAAGTCAGTTTGAAGCACAAGTGAAGCTTGTTTTTAATCTCAAGCATGACACCACCACATGAGTGCTGTTGCTCAACACACAGATTGTTTGATGCAAGTATTTTTAGGGTGGCTTCTACTGTTAGGAGTAACAGCAGAGGTACAGACTGCTAGTTAAGCTCAAAAAAAAAAACCCTGCCAGATGCAGCTTTTTGTGATGGGTGATGTGAAAGAATTTCACTGTTTTTGCCTAACGTGCAAGTAGAGGTGCCCATATACCATGGGTGAAACTGGCTACCTGCTCTAGGAATTGAAGCTTGCCATTACAAATTGTGCAACTAAGAACAACAGCAGTACAACACAGGCAGAGTTTACAGATTAAGCTAGACAAGATCAAATGCTACCGTGTAAATGAACTATTTATTGCTTAAATCAGTGTCTGCTGAAAGTAAAGAAGTGTTACGTGCAACTGTATTCACAACTGCAGGTATTATTCAGTAGCTAGTAAGTCATTTCAGTCAGTCTCCTACCTAGGCATTTATAAGATGCCTCTCAAAGCTTAAGCATCTTGTCTAAGCTATTCAGTTGGTAACACATTATGACTTCAAGAAGGATTTTTGAACATGAGATGCAGTTTCACTGGTGAAATACTCTACAGATATCACCCAATGTTAGTATGCTCATAGCTTTTAGAAATAATCCATTTAAAACAAGTTTATACAGGGATAGAGGCAGGGTCCACACATTCCAGCCTCAGCTCACAAGCAGAGCGATATTAAATTAGCAAGACATAACTTTCTAGCTGTCAGTGAATCCAGGCCTGGAGTGAGTTTAAGGGTAATTAACCTGAGGTCACATCCCTGTGAGATGGGTCCAAATTCAGCCTGCTTTCTCTAAGCTCCTCAGAGCCTGTATTTCCACATGGCAGAATAAAGGCAGTTGCTTCAGAAAGCTCCTGAAATAGGCAACACATTTGCTTCAGTGTGAAAAATTAAGGTCACATGTACTTAGACATATAAACACATGTATTGTTTGTCAGTGTTACACCATGCTTCATTGGGAGCCATATAAATATTCCACTTATGTTGCCCCATGAACAAAGTTGCACTACATGAATTTTATTGTAATATGACACAGAAGGAACAGTAAATTCACCAGCTACAACAGTCTTACCACCTTGTCACCACTAATGAAAGTCACCTCCAGAAGACGACACCCTCCCTTGTCAGCTTAAGGCAATACTATACAAGTGTATTTAAAACAGACTGAATCGCTAAAACACATTTCAGCTTTGAGGGAGATGATTGTTTTTGATTTCAAGCAGTCCCCACATGATCCAAACAAGATCACATCAGCAGATACTGCTCATTCCTTTCTCAGCAACAAACTCCCAGAGAGCAGCAGGTTCCAGCAGGAGATAATACTCTTGTGTAACGCATGTTATCTATAGAACTACACATTTTCAATTTTACTGAAGATGCCTCAGTCATACATAACTGAGTGCAAGAAGTGCTATCTTTTACTTGGTCAGAGAGGTGTGGGCTAACCCATGTAAACTGGCCTCTGATATTAAATAGCTAACTAAAATAGAAGTTGTTCCACTGATCCCATCCATTACATCATGGAAATTGTTATTTTGTCATGAAAACTCCCTTAAATACCCAATTTAATCTCATTAATACAGGAATGAAGCTCTCACTTCCAAGATAGCAGCTGCCACTACCTTTAACAGACTCATAGATGGTTTTGGATGCCTCAGAGTACTGGATGCAGTTTTAGGAGCATAAGGTAGTGTCAGCTTTTCAAACTTACCATAGGAAGTACTTCTACTGCTGGAAGCATTTATAGACAAAGTGTCAAGTAAATACCTTAATCTCTTGTCTGAAACCCCTTTCCTTATTTAGGAAGGGAAAAATTAGGCCTGTTGAACATCTCATCAATCCAGTATAATCATTAAACAAACCAAGTGAGGAAGACCTTATCTTTTGCAATACTGGGGGTGGGGGGTGAGGCAGCATACACAAACTATGTCAGTGCAATCACATCAGCAACCACTTCTGCCAAATAGCTACAAAAAGGCTGTTTTCTAGAGGGAAACTAGTATTCATAGTTTCTATTCTAGTGAAGTATTCACCAGCTTTCTTTGAGCTCAAGTGCCTGCTCAAGCCATATTTCATTAAATATTTTAGTAGCACTGTCTGATCAAGGCAGTGGAACATGACACAGATCATACTGGAGCAGTTTTAACAGCAGTAAGAATACATGCTGTAACAGTGCAATTTCTTCTCATGAACCCTCATAACATTGCTGTTATCTGCCTGTGCTCTGCACTTAGTGCTGCCTATCCCTGTAGTTCCACTTCTTGTAACATCTCTCCTTTCCTGAAAGAGAAATCACCTCCTCTATTCAACATCCTGCAATATCTTCCCCATTCTTTCCCATTTGTAATTCCCTGCATAGCCAAGCTCTAGCAACATTAATTCACTCATTGCACCCAGTGCCAAGTCAGAGCCTTGGCTAGATCTTTTCCTCCCCTCCTTTTTTCCTCCATACATAAAGAATACTGGAGGCCAAGCACTACAACACAAAACTACCCCACAGAGAGAGTATTTTTCAAGGTCAAACACGGTTTATACGCCTGCTAAAGGTGCTAAATTAGGAAACTGTAGAGTTGCAAATCACTGATAACAAGATCTTAAGGAAAGCTACAGCTTTATTGGGAGATTTAAGAGTTAAATACTAAGTAATTTCTTCCCCCAGTACTCTCCCACCATCATATCAGACTAGGTGATATCAGACTCAATTGTTTTATGGTAAAGCATTGAGATCAGGTTACAGATTAAGCATGGAATTATTCAAATGGCAGAATAGTGAAGTTCAATGGTCTGAAAAGATATATTAATTTCTATCTTTGGTCCCTTTGTCAGGTCCTCTTCCAGCATACTCACCACCCAACGTAATCCCGGGGGGACACTTGGCCACCTCTGTCATCCCATCTCCACCTCATTAGGACTCTCCCAGACTCCCCAGTCAAGCCTTTCCAACCCTACCTTACTCATCCTACCACCCATCCCTCATCCCTTCCCAACCTCTGCAGCCCCACATCTCCTTTGGCCCAATCCTTCACTGCAGAGCTCAACCCTTTCCAATTCCCACCTCAGCAGCTCCACGTCCCCTTCGACTCCCTCCCCTCACTTCCCATCCCCTTCCCACCTTTAGAGCCCCACATACCCCTCGCCCAAAAGCTCCTCGGCCTTTCCTCACCATCCCCATCCCCTCATCCCCCTCCCTCGCCCCAAACGCTTCCTCGACGTCCCCATCCCTTCATCCCCCTCAACCCTTCCTCACCATCACCAGTCCCTCATCTCCCTCTCCCTCACCACCACCGGCCCCTCATTCCCCCTCGCCCCCAACCCTTCCTCACCAGCTCCCCGCCTCACAGCGCGGCCGCCCCACCCCGAGGCCCAACCGCCCGCTCGCGGCCCCCCTTACCTGCCCCCGGGTCTCCCCCTGCACCCGGGACCTGCTCCGTGCGGCGGGGGGGGGGGGGGGGGGGAGGCGGCGGTGGCGGCCGCGGGGAGGGTGGGGGGAGGGGGGGAAGGGAAAGGAGGAGGAAGAAGGAGGGAAGGGTGAGGTCACTCACGGCGGCACGAGCGCGGCGGGCGACACCGGGCACCAGCGGCCGCTTTATACCGGGCTCCTCGGAAACCGTCTCCCGCTTCCGCTTCCGCCCCCTCCCCGCCCCCGCCCCCGCCCCCTCCCCGCGCCGGGGGTCATGAATATGCAGCGAGGAGGCGTGACCAAATGAGGGGAGGGGGGGGGGCGTTGCTAGGGACACGGGCAGGCGGGCTACGGGGGTGACCAGGCATCCCCCCCAGGGGCAGGCACCTGAGGGGGGAGCGGGAGGGAGGCGGGCGGGTCAGGTGGAGCGGCCCTCGTCGGTGCTGGAGGGGAAGGACGAGCCCGCCGGCACCTCTCCCAGGGCCGGAGAGGGGTTGGTGGCCCGAAAGGGTGGCCGAGCGGCGACCTGAGGGCGGCTGGAGGTCGCCACCTGGTCTGCCCCCACCGGCATAGCGCCCGTCTCCCACAGGCGCGGCGGCGACATGGCGCCCAGCCCCTCTTCCCCTGGCCGAAAAAGTTGGGTCGAGCGCAGCTGCGGGCTCTGTGCAAGGGTGCAGGTGGCGTTTGTCACTCCTACAATATACAACACACGGCGACCCCCAGGAAATTCAAACGCTCTGGGTCCTGATGGCAGCCGTAGTCCTGCTGCAATGTCAGCACCCCTACACGCTCGCTATGAAAGACCACATTTTTTTAGCACAGGCATGTGGGTTTTTTATTCCCGATTACTTACTTCTCCTAGCCTTAATTGTGCTGACTGCATTGGTCAGGGTAGCGTAATACTTAATTTTCATTACTTACATAAACTGGGGATGCATAAAGTAGTGTGTGACTAGCATGTAAAAATGCACGTTACATTGCATCAGTGTAATTGTTTTCTATTTCTTGACACGCTGTTAACTATATATTCAAAAGCATTTTTTTTTTATTGTAAACTTCTTTCTCTGCAGCTCATGAATAAATAAAACACGATGCATACCAGACTTAAGAAAAAGGAAACCACAGAAGGCAGAATGGAAGAGCTGTACACATCTACGCACTATTAAAAAGCAATATGAATCGTGAGTCTAACAAAAATACTTGCGATTGCAAGCCTTAAAGAAACAAAAAACCCTACAGTAATCTTTTATTCTAGAATGCTGTTACCAGTATGGATTTATTCTTAGACTAATTCAGACCAAGGACTGAAAAGCATGCATGACCACAATCATGCACAAGCCACTAAATTAACCATCCTCTGGTGAGGATTGCCAAAGTTGATTCAAAGAATTACCTTTTTTTGGACATATTACCGATGTTTATAAATATTGTAATGACATTGCTAGCTTTTTGATAAAATGTAGCAAACTAATTCTCTTAATTAGACCAATGATAAAATATAAAGCTACCGTACCGACGACAGCCCCATGGAACACCTACTCTTGACGGTATAACAACGTCCATTATATCACAACTGAATGTATGTAGTATACCTTAAAAGTTTATTCAACAGAAGAAACACAATATACTTATAGCAGTAGAAAAGACTCGTGGTAAGAGAAAAGCCTTCAGTGACTTTAGTGAAAATTATATGAGACCCTAACACAACTGAAAACACTGAGAAGGGATCTCAAGACGTGGGTGCAGTTACAACTTCAAAGATGTGCTTCTTGTTACCCATAGATTTGTGGCAGCCTGGGCTACCTGGTGTTTTGACACTTCGCTTTAAAATAACTGGAAAAAATAACATTTTTTTTTGTCATTTTGTTGCCTGCTGCTGCAATGAAGCATCGTCCTTACCTCGCCCTGACATTGCAATGTTCCAGCAATGTCCAGACATGTCCAGACGTGTCCAGATATTTCTCCATTGTATTTCCTTATGTGATTTTCACTTGAGAGCTGTTAACTGTCAGCCCTTAGCTGAGTCTAGAGTCAGAAAGGTTATTTTTCCATAAAACAAACATGTCATTTTAAAAAATCCAATGTTTTATAATAAGAGTGAGGGAGTGGAAAAAAAGAAAAAATCCAGGGATGCAGACCCACCTTTTCCCACAGAGGTTCTTACTCAACTCCAAATGCTCAACCCATAATAAACAAATGCATCCTCAAGTCTCAGCAGGGGAAAAGTGAGTGTCAGTCAAGAGACTGATGTGCTGTCCGGACGTGTGCTACGTTTGCCCAGGAGAGGGACTGATGTTTGTGGGACTGGGAGAAAATCCCCTAAACTGTGGTTGAGAGCGAGGTTGGAGACACGGTCTTCTTCGCAGCGATTGTGAGAGTCTACCTTTAGCAGGTCCCTCCTCAGGATGAGGGTGTTTGTGATTCCTGTTCCTCCCTGTGACCCTAGGCAAAGTGCATTGAGTTGGGGCACTTCAGAGAGAACTTTCCCTAAAAAAAGCATCCAGAAATCACCTTAAAACCTCTCTATGACTGTTATTATGCATGTTTCCATTTAGTGAGAGAAACCCCCAAGGTACTGATCCCTCACTTATCCTTGCTTCCACTGGTTTGTTTGGCATGCAGTACCCAAGAACTTTAAAAAAAAAAAAAATCTGTGGGACCTCTGAACACTGGAAAGAAATATCCTGCTCTAAAAGCCTTGTCCTCTGTCTTGGCATAGAAATTGAGCAAGGGGTCTTCCCTATTTAATGAGATATGTTAATTAACCAGAAGGCAGGGTCATCAACAAGCTGCTGTGAGTTCTCTCTACTCCATTTCACAGGTACTTGGCTTACAAAATTGTTATGAAAATTTACCATCCAGCCAAGCCAAACAAACAACACCCCCAATATTATTTTACATGCGTGTCAAAAGAAATAACTTGCCGCAGGCAAAGCGGGTGAAGGAATTTTACGAGGCTGCGTCTGATCCTCCCTCTCCCCTCCCTCAGACTGTTAAAGAAATGTTTGTATGATGAAAGGGGTAAGGGAGCAGAGGACAGCTGGTTAGGAATTAATGAAATGTTTGAGCATTATCATGCGATAATGGATTTAGCTGACTGTTTGCCAGTGCTCAGATCTAGTGTGAATTGCTTTATATGAAGCCCAGGGATTCCTAGATTATCCAAACCTCATGAGACTGCTGCTGCTCCTAAACCCCTGAAACCTGTGACTTTAAAAAAAGGTAATTCTTCATCTGAATGGACAAAAACCCTCGGGATTGTTTTGACTTGCTTTCAGACTTAATGATGTTTGACACAGCCAACCCTTAGAGGTGTCTCCTAATGGGGAGTGGCCATGGGTTTGGGAGGCCTGAGGCTAGACTTGAAGCAAATCTGAGCTCACAGAAGCCCAGGTGGGGTCTTCCAGTCAGGACACTTGTAAACGGGACATGAAAAATGAGTCTTAACTTTTACACATTTGGTCTGTAACTTATCCCCCGGATACTTCTCATAAAGGGTGAGATATCTGATGGGAAACCTGTGCTCTGGGCTTGAAACTGCTGTTTATCCCTCTTCCCACCCTCCCCAACCTATGCTGTCATTCAGCTGGAACTTGTATGGCTGTGAAAAATGGCCCATGTCCCTCGTTGCCTTTTTTTTTTTTTTTTTTTTTTAATTTCCTTTGTAAAAGCATTAGAATGCTTCTGGTTTCTCCCTGTCAGATGAGGGCTGTAGAATTGCAGCAAGCCAACCAAAGTGTTTTTGTCTGGATGCAGACAAGTCTTCAGAAGGTCTTATGGACAGCAGGATGCCGCGTGTGAGTTTGTGGCTGGGACGCAGACAGGCAGATTTGCTGGTCAATTTACGTTGCCTGTGGTAGCCAAAATTGGCTCTGAATTCTGAGAGCCAAATGGCTTCAGAAAGGACCTGCAGCTATGGAGCGTGACCGAGCCCTTTGCCCTGTGTTGTGCCCAAAGTTGGCTCATCTGGAGCCAGCTGGTTCATGTCACCCTACAGCAGTGTCAACAGTCCTAAGCAAACAGGGCAGTACGGGTGTAGGGTCTCTTTGCTTTTCTTCTGAACTGAAACCCGGAGTAAAAGCAGTAGCTATACCATCTCACACCATCCCTGTATGGAAGATAAACAGCTCGTGGTGGAGACTCAGCCTGACAGCAGTTATGTCGACAGGATGCTAATACAGGCTGTAAGATGCGTTTGCTGCTGCTGCTGCCACTTGGGAGGTCTCATCATGAGTTCATGCCTTGAAGAATGAGAGTTCCCTATCATTATTTTTCTGGTTTGCACAGCTAAGAAGTGGTACTAATGGCTGCAAAATTTATCCTGCCTCTTGAATTTATGTGGTCTATAATTATCTTCACAATAAAACTGCGAGGAATTAAGCTCCAGTGTAGTTTATAGTTGACAAGGGATGACTTGACAGGCCTTCAAGAACTGTGGCTTTCAGTCCTCACTTAAGTGCCAGGAGCAGTTAAAGTGCTGCTAGACAGCGTTGGAGAACTGCAGGGCTTGTTCAGTTCAGTCACTTCTTCCCTTGCAAGGAGAGACCGGAACCTCTTTTTTTTTTTTTTTAATGCTATTTACTCTTTCTGTTTCTCTCCACTTGGGCAATGAGCTGAAATTAGTCAGTTTTTCCTTCCGAGCTGCCTCATACTAAACCATGACTATGATGTTTACGAGGTTCCATTGCTGCACAGGGATATTTGTACTTTGGTCTCTCTATTTTTACTCAAAGCCAAATTGAAAAATGGATACATTTTCATCATATTGGGTTTGCAAAGAACCAAAATCCTGATCCAAAGCCCAAAGTACAGAAGGCTGTTCAAGTCTGAGATGATTTTCTAAAGACTTCATTCACATTTGCCTTACCCTGGTGAAAGCTGGCCGGTATTGTGGCCAGTTTACACTGGTGAATACAGAAAAAAGACCAGTTAGTTTTCTGGCTGCACAGGCTCCTGCAGCCTGCTGGAAAGCCAACTTTACTGAAGTTCCACTCGAGAGATCTTGGTTCCTTAATGCTTTCTCATAACAACACAGTGTTTCATGGATTAATTTATAGATGATAACCAGTTGGGTTAGTCCAGTGCAGAATAAAATACTTTATTTTATCTGGTCACAACACAAATGCTTAATCTATAGCTCTACATACTAAGATATGACCTCTAGTTAACTGAGCATTTATCCCTGTTCACACTGCTTTGTTGTTTTGCAGCCTTTTAGCTACAGCTGGATTCAAATTATGCAGGTGTTATTGGGCACGTCTGTTTTGATCACCCAGGTGGGACCTGAAGCCTCTATAGCCTTCCTGGAGGACGCGCTTTACTCTTTGCTCTGCTAAGGCCTGTTACAATCACGTGTTGTGATTTATCTCATCTCTCCCCTTGCTTAATCGGTCACATACCTAATTGGTGTTTGCAATATTCTGGGTCCCAGCATAGACAGGATTTCAAATTGTTTAGCCCTGTGTCATCCAAACTGCATCTGGAAAACCGGCAGCTTTCTCTGTATTTTTGGAAAATCCTAGGAAACAACTCAGAAGGAGCTACACCTAAGCTAGTGACTTCTGCAGCTATGACTCAGTGTTAGCAGAGGTCCACAAGCAGTCGCAAAAATAGACACTGTAGTGCTGACTATATTCAGGGTTTTTTTACGTTCCCCTGAAAACATGAGTAACACTCACCTGGGTGATGGAAAAGTGAGCTGCATTGGCACTGGTTGGCAACGGGATGGAAAATTAGTATGTAAAGAACTTAGTGATTAAGATAATAAAAACAATGTTAAGAGTCTTAGGTGAAGCCAAGTTTTATAGCCCTCGAGCTTTTAATTGTGAAATTGTTGGCTCTCATTTTGTTTCTGAAATAGAAATCTATTTAAATAACTTAAGCAACTCCAGTTTCAAGAATAACCCCGAGCAGACTGTTGTTGTAGTTGTGACCAAGAAACTGAAATGAATCGGGTGAATACTTTTTATTCTACTTGCTTGAATTTCCAAACACAACCAAACAACTGCAGACCCCAAAGTGTTTCATATGAAAGTAATTTTATACTTTGAGGAAAAAATAAAATGCATTTCCAAAGTCCAAAGTAGATTGGAGTGGAAACCAGAATCCACAGCAAAATACTGAGATTTTTCTTGGGTTCTTTTAATCGCTTTCCCCTCTAAAATTTGGGTGAACACTGACATATTCACAGTTTTTGGAATTAACTGAGAAGAGTTTTGTTCAACAATTTTTCACATTTTCTAGAACTGAATATCACCCCAGTCATCAATTTTTGTGCAGTGTTTGATTTGGGGAGGTCCCTCTACCTGAAGCACAGTGTGGATACTGCACGCTGCTGTTCTTGGGATCTAGTTTCACTTTACAGCTAGAATGATTTATAAGCTAGTTTCTCCCGAAAGGAGAAAATTTTCCTTTCCTTTTCATCTGCTGATTGTATATGCTCAGGATGACTCAGTTCATCTAGCTGATTTGGTGGGAAACCCTACATAAAAAAAAAAGAATACTTTTCTGCTGGGTAAACCATGCACATTGACTCACGTGACAGTCCTAAACCTTGTTTCAGCTTGCAGAGCCTGGCAGATAATGGTCAGGCCTTTTCACATAATATTGTCTCTCCCAGGGTATCTTAGAATCATAGAATGGTTTGGGTTGGAAGGGACCTTTAAAGATCATCTAGTTCCAACCCCCCTGCAATGAGCAGAGACATCTTCAACTAGACCAGGTTGCTCAAAGCCCTGTCCAACCTGAACTTCAAAGTTTCTTGGGATGGGGCATCTACCACCTCTCTGGGCAACCTGGTCCAGTGTTTCACCACCCTCTTCGCAAATAATGTCTTCCTTATATCTGGTCTGACTCTCCCCTCTTTTAATTTAAAAACATTACCCCTTGACTTATTGCAACAGGCCCTGCTAAAAAGTCCCTCCCCATCTTTCCTGTAGCCCTCTTTAAGTACTAGAAGGCCACTGTAAGGTCTCCCACTGTAAGAGCCTTCTGTTCTCCAGGCTGAACAACCCCAACTCTCCCATCCTGTGCTCATAAGGGAGCTGCTCCAGCCCCCTGATCATCTTCGTGGCCCCCTCTGGACCTGCTCCAACAGGCCCATCTCCTTCTTACGTTGAGGGCCCCAGGGCTAGACACAGTACTCAAGTGTAAGTCACCCTCCAGTTCTCACTTCTGACCCGTATAAAAACAGCTGCATTTTCCAGTTCCTTCTCAAGAAATTTCATCATCTTCCTCGAACACTTCCCTGGTCTTCCCAGGACTACAACACAATCTGCTGGAAGGGGACCGGGAGGTGGCACTGCTCTTTTGTAAAGTTGTGTGTGTGAACACTGTGCCAACAGCAAAGAAACCTGGCAGGTAATAGAGATGTGCTTTCCTGCTGTTCTTCTTACTTGGATAATCCTATCAGTTCAACAGCTTCTTTCCTTATTTATAAAGGGAGCCTGGTGACTAAGCTCCTAACTTAAGTACCTCAAAGACCCAGGGCTGCTTTGGTAGGACCAAAAGTTTTGTATTATTGGTTTTATTTCTCATATTAATAGTGAATAAAATGCAGCAGGGAATATTTTCTGAATATGTCAGGATAAAAATAAAGATCCTTTCTCCTTGAATAGGTCTCAGCCCATTTTTCTGGACTGTAATGCATTTATTGCAGACAGATGCTCTCCATAAGGATGTCTTAGCACTCACCTGGGCCAGAGCACAAAGATGACAGAAGCTCAAAAGGCGTCTATTTGAATGGAGATTATTTACAACCTCGAGAACAGATTTGAGAAGTTATGGCTTAAGATAAAGAAGTTCATAAAACTGAGAAGAGAGAAAGTTCCTAGCAATGAGGTTATTTGGGAGGTTTAACAAGCTCCCCTGGGAAGCACTGTTGCTGCGGAGAACTTTAAGAAACCAGGAGAAATGTTTTTTAGGAGCTTGGCTTTTTCCTTTCAAGTAATCAGTTGCATTTCTGTCAAGAAAAGGCCCTCCCCAGACCCAATTAAACAAGAACTGGCCTGAATGGATTGCTCCAAATTTGAGCGAAATATTTTTTTTCCAGCTGGCAAAAGTTTCATGTATTTTCCTCACTCCTTTTTTTTTTCCCTCTTAGTGGTTTTGGTCAGACCAGAAGCATATGTTGCAGAATCTGCCAGAAAAAATGTTTTCACAATTGACATTTTCTGAAATGCCTTTCAAAAATTGCCAGTCAATGCCCTTGAAGACAGAAATCCTCTCTTCAATGATACAACGGGTACAGAGCATACAGCACCCACCTCCTGTTTTTTCTTATCGTCAGACCTGAACTGGAGACCTGCTGGTGCTGGCTCCATAGTTCAGTTTGTCTTTCATCTTTCTTCTGCGATGCCCAACAAGCCCATGACATTGCCTTTAGAGGTTTATTTTTCGACCCCTGATGAGCAACACTGTTCTCCATGATACCTCAGTGTAGTCTGGTGAGGCTGTGGTTGGAGCACGGCTGGAGAAGTTCAGAGGAGTATTCGGGGACTATGAACTGAGCTGAAATCTATTTTATTTTCTTCTAATAAATAGTCCTGGAAATCACCTGTCAGATGGCCTGGTCCTTTCATATTGATCTTCAATCAACCTGCTGCAGAAGCTCTTTGGACAAGTGTGTTTTGTAGAGGATGTCAGCTTTATGTCATCCCTTCTGGCTTGTTTTGAACTTCACTTGGCAGAAATGAGAGATGCTGCTGTACTGCTTCTCTTTTCACTCCTTTCCCTTGCCCTGCCCCGCTTACTGTTAATGAAGTATTCCCCCAGACTGTTTCTTCCTATAGGTCTGTGCTTTGCTGTTGACTGCAAACTTCAACCAGAAGTTTTCTTGTGGTTTAAGCAGATACAAGGTCTCTTCACCAAGAGGATTTATTTAAATACCACAAAACCCATATTCCAGATGAGCCACTTGCAAATCTCCTCCTCTAAGCATGTATTTTAAGAAACTTGCAGCATTTTGCTCACTCTGTGATTTTGCACTCCCTTTGAAATGCAGCTGAAGCCAAGAGGTTTAAAAGTTGTCAAGAAAGGGGGCATGCAGTGGGACCAACCTCACATCCATGGAAAACTGGCGTAAAATTCAGAAAGAGGGACAAGCCTATAAACTGGAGTACCCATGTTTCCAGGGCTTGAAGGCAGAGGCTGCATTTGCACACATGCTGCTGTGCATTGCCCCAGCCCTCTGAGCTCTGTCCGAATTTTGCACTTGAAGCCAGCCCCTGAAGAACTTACTGCTGTGCAGACCTTTGCTTTCGATCTATACGTGACAAAAAAAATACAGAGCTGGTTGTAGCAGTCTTCTGGCAACCGTGCTGTTAATGACAGGAAGAAAGTGGAGCTGGTTAGCTGATCCATGACCATTTCCAACTCAGCCCGTGATATATTGTTTAAACCACAAAAAAACTTCAAAAAGATTTCAGGCATTGCAGGAACGGATATTCCACCACCCATCTCACTGGCGGTTTGCATGATTTACCTTTTTATAGATCAGAAATAGTGAACAGGTGCAGAAATTCCCATTACTTTCAGAATACAAGATAGTTTCCGTGTCTGTGTGTGTTGCATTCATTAACTTTACTTTCTCTCTAGTGACCTATGAGTATCTCTTGTCTCATGGAATTGAGTGTTGTTTGCTTGTTCACAGTTTCCTTTCCTTCCGTTATCCAGCAAAGAAAGTTTGCTTAAGTGGCTTTTGTGAACTCTTTCAAGATCCCCAGAAGGATGATACAGGAAACAGAGAGTTTCCTTTCTATACAAACTTCTAGGGTGTTCCCATAATAGCCTGAAATTTATCTGCACTCGACAGCCTGCAATTGGAAAGAAATTAATGAACTGTCAAGGGATCAGGCAAAACACAATTAACGTATCAGGGAAAGGAGAGCTTGGAACAAAAAAGAATACTCCACTTACATAGCACCTTTTATCCCATGTTGCCAAACACTCTCCGCTATGTTTCCAATTATTTTACAAGTTGGCCATGCTTTAACCATTCAGCCTGAAATTTTCCATAATTGTTCCCTGCCTCAAGTAGAATACATTTTTCGAAGAGGAGTGAAGAGGGAAAAGTTACACAAAAAAGCCCTCTTAAAAAGATGCCTTCATATTTCACTGATATGAAAGCTAAAGAATTATTTTTATGAATGTTTAAGCTTTCTTCCCCTTTATTTTGAAGAGCACTTTTGCACCGCAGGAGGCTGGAACAGCAATGAGACACTTGGCACAGAAGCAGTGCTGGGGATCAGACTCTGTCGCTGTCTCCGTGAAAATGCATCTGGATTTGTCCAAATAATAAACCACAGACAAACCTCTATTGGAATGTATTAGAGGCAGGCTTGTGCCTTTTTTTTTTATGCCTTCTGTCTGCTGTGCCCATAGTTTCTGCAGCCCCCTAAAAGCAGCCCCCGTAAGCAGAACATCTGGACAGGGCGCCGACAAAATGGATTCTCATCTTTCACGATTTCACCCTGGGTGACCTGGCACAGTGGGGGAGATCTGGGAGGATTGTAGTACTGGGAGGGAGGGCAGGGCCTGTGTTGAAAGCTGACAAGGTAGAAATGTGAGTCATTAAAAGGCAAAGGCCAAACTGTAAAGAAACAATTACTTACATATTCAAAAAAAAAAAAAAAAATCAGATCTGGAAAGCGTGTTTGCCTGGTGGTTGACACTCCCTACAAAAGCACCATGTTATTCCAAAAGTCTCCCATGAGATGAATAAACCTTGCCAGGAATAATCACAGATCTGGAATTGTATAATTGCTCAACTAAACGCAGGCAGAGAACAGATAGGGAGCCTGTGCTTTTCTATTCCTGCCCACTTCCTTGATTTCAGGGCTGTGCAGTGCTCGGGAGCACTGTGGCTTATATTGGCTGGAGCAGTCAGGACACCAGAAAAAAAAAAAAAAAAAAGGCTTCTTAGCAACAGCTTCACAGCATCTGTTGTTTTTAACTCCATTCATAAAAGCAGTTAGCTGTGCTGCAGCAGGGCAGGCCGGTACGCTTAGCATACTCGTGTCTGTGAGCTGCAGAAAGCTCTTGACTTGCTCTGAGCTGAGCGCTGGCAGATTTCAGACCCTCCCAGCCCTAATCCAGCAATAAAAAAAAAAAAAAAAAAAGTCTTTAAACCACTTCAGACTCTAGCACTGCCATTAGTATTCTCCTGTTATGGAGATCAAAGGACTACAAAGGGCAGTGCAGTGAGGGGAATGAGGAGGGGCAGGCAACAGCTTCGCCTCCTCTCTTAGAGGGGTTTGGTCCATTTTCTCAAGCTGTGGAGACCAAGTTTGGGGAGCAGATGCTGTGGCAGCACAGCTTGGATGGTTTGGCAGCACACCGGCACTCCCGTGTCGTGGGAGTCAAGGCATTGCATCAGGCAACGTTAACAACAGGGCTGTGGTGCCTTTATTTTAATGATAATTCCTGGCTAATCAAAAATCAGATACTTAATCTGCTGCAGCCTGGAATGACAAGCCCATATGCAGAGTGACCTGTACCTGCATGACCACAGGCAGGAGCTGATGTGAAAATTGTTTGGGTAATAGCAATTAGCACAGCAATATTTTTTATTCATTTTCTAAAACAACTTGGGGAAATTAATAATTTTTTTAAATTAAGAAACAAGATTTGCCACTTAAAATCAAAAGCCTTGTGTTTACTGAGAAAGCGCTGTCTTTAGTGACAAAAGCTTATATTTTTTTTCAAACCAAAAAATCCTGTAAAACAGTACTATTTAAAATAATTTATGAGAAAAAGAGATTCTGCTATAAAACCTCATGACGCAGCGAAAGAAATTGAGGAGGACAGTTGATCTGAGATTTTACATACTTGAAAGGTTTGGAAACAAGAGCATGGTGGATCTCTGCTGTGTTTGCCTTGCAGGAGGGAAGGTTAAAAGGGATTTGATCGGTCCCCAGAAATACCTGTGGCAGAAGAAAGTGCCAGGTTTGAGCAGACTGCCTGATCTATTAGGCAAAGCACTACAAGAGCTGTTTGCTGGAGACAGAAACTAGAGATGTTCCTGCTGGAAATAAGGATCAGAGGTTAATTAACTGTAGGAACATCCTACTGAGGAAGCTGTCCAGCGAATTCCTGTATGACAGCTTAGGGGCATTGCCATCAGATGTTTTAGGTGTCCAACTAAGCTGCTCACCACGTTGTCGTGGAGATAACCTGCTTTTCTGCTGATTACGGAGGGATGGCAGGGCTCCTGCCCCAAACCTCAGGGCTGGGAACACCTCCTGGGTGCCTGCTGCAGGACTGTGCCCTACTTTTGTGTTTCGCAGTGAAAGAAAGTCTCTGGAAAAAAGCAAAACAAGGACAAATTTGTGCACCTCCACTACTCTGTTTTCATTTACAGCCAAATTCTGCCAAACTTTTGAGTGTCTATTTCAAACTTTTATTTGCTCTGCCCCTGGGCTGTTTCAGTGCTGGGGTACGTGTTCTTTTCTTTTTTTTTTTTTTTTTTTAATTTTAATAGCAGTCTTGTGGCTGTTTCACAGTCCATCTGATGATACACTCATCCCTTTGGACAAAACAGAACTCTGAGCTGAGCACAGACTACGTGCAAACACCACTGTGTGAGGGTTTAGAGCCTGCCCCATGTCCAGGGGAGAAGGTAGAAGAACGCGACAGACTTTTCTTGGCTGCGATCCTGTGGCTCAGCCCGTAACTGCCGGCTGCGGAAAATTAATTGATGGGCCCTGATTTCCAAGGAATGGCCAGCAAGCTCACGGTTGTGAGGCTGTAAGGGCACAGCCTTTTCCTACTTGCAGCCAGCACACATGACAGCTTTGCTTGTCCCCTCTTCAGATGTCACCAGATCACGCGTGAACACACCGTGGGTGGGGGGATGCCCTGGCTGTGCTCAGCATGGTGCCATCAGCTGCCCGGCCTGTTTTCTTGCATAAATCTATGAATACAGCCTGACGGTTGCCCGAGGTGTAACTTTAAACCTGCTCTTTGGAGACACAGCTCCTGGCTGAACTCCCCTTGTCCTTTGCAAGGCTGAGCAAAGGAGTTTGTTTAAACCACCCTTGAAGGCAGCATTGCCCTGTGTAGCGCTGCGCAGGGAGGTGCGTGATGTGTCTCGGCTGAAGGTACCGGCATCTTCAGCCACCCTTCTGCATCTCCTTGGTGGTCAGCCCAGCTGAATGGAGACAAACTGCATGCAAAGAAATTCCATTTTCCCAGGCATAGAAGCCAGAGCTGAATCTTTTTGGACATGGAGAGCCTGGGCTTGGCATACATTGAGGCCTGTCCCTGGGCAGTTTAATCTCACCAGCCAGAAGCCTCTATGGATTTACACTTCCATATGCAACCGTTTGATAATCACGTTGCCATGGTTACATTTGAATCTTGCAATAAATGTGTAATTTCACACATTTACATCAAAAGGAACTCCAGGACATACAACTGTGTTACAAAGCAAGCTGAGCTCTCTCCATAAGCACTTTCCATTTTTAACACCATATTATTGTACTCATTGTTTTTTTTTTTTTGGGGGGTGTGAGGGCTATAGGGCACATTTGGCAGCCTGAAGGTCAAGTTCTTGAGGTCTTGTCTACACTAGAGCCTCCCCAAAGCTGGTGTCAGGGCAGTTGCCCTGCTGGGGTCTAAGCAGCCATTTTCAGGGCAGCACTGGTTCAGCAGCCACTCCTGCTGCCAGCCTGCCTGGGAACTGCAGGGCACTGAGATCTTTTGCAATTAAAAAAAGGCGAAGGTGAATACAAGGCCCTGGTGTGCCTGAATTGCGGGGAGAAGGACTGAGGAAGAGGAGTGGAGCGTGAGGCTCTGCTCAGGGGTCTGATACTCACCTCTCTTCCCAGTTTGGTCCCTTCAACCCCTTTTCAGCCCAGTCATCTCCTATCTTTCTGGCTCCTTGTCTCCTCTGCCAGCAGGACTGCTCCTTATCTCACCAGCCACCTTGTCCCAATCTCTGCCCCGCTTCCCCCAGGCTACCTGCCCATCTGTCCCTCAGGTGCCTTCTCCCAAGTGCTCTCCTGCTTTTGATGACTCCTTGTCCCACAAACACCCACTCTTAATCCCATGGGTAGCTCTTGTTTTGGTCCGTGCCTCTTTCTCTGCCTCTGACAAGAGGCAGCAGGCAGGTGAGGGTTATTTAGAGAGGGGCAGGTAGCAGGGGTAGCAGAGAAGAGGCTGCACCCAGGGTACAACTTCAGCAGCAGTTGAACGCGGTGGTGGATGGCAGAGATGCACCCACTGAGCATCAGATCTGGAGAGAAATATGCATCCAGACTCCATCCCTGCTGATTTAAACAGATTTTTCAGGAACTCGAAACTTGGACAGTTCTGCCTTTGTTTTTTTTTTCCTATAGCAACAGCAGCTGGAACAGTGTCAGCACCAAGGCAGGGCTGCAGCTGGGCTCCTTGCTCAGAAGCAAAGAGGTGCTGGAGAGTCTTTAGCACTAACAGAATATGGGCAGAGTAAAGGTTTTGCCTCGCTCCATGAATTTATTGTTGTGTAGAGAGGAAATCTGACTGAGACAAGTGCCCAATACTGACAATTTCTGTGTGAGAAACTGGAAAAGTAAAAAAAATATTGGAAAAGCTTAAGATATTTTTTTTTCAGTTGTTTATACAATTGGAAAAGTTAAGTAAGCCTAATTATTGAGGTTATTGGTTTTAATGAGTCACCACCTTGCTATTATTATTCCTGGTTTCTGTTGCCATGGGATGAGAAGCTGCAGCTGGGCTAAACTGTGCTACACAACAAAACCTTTCATTTTCTATTCCAAAATTGAGATATAGGAAAATGGGTGGGCTTAGGCAACCAGGGGGACATGGGGAAGGGAAGTGATGTTTGCCAATATGTTGTGTGGCAACCTGCCTGTTGTGCAGATACTAGGGGTAAAGGTGGGTTTCTACCAGGGTCTGGGGGAGGGGAGGAGGGAGGGCTGTCATAGAGTTGAATTTTGGATGTTTCTGAGGAGCCCTTTCAAGGACACGTGGTAGGAAGTGTGAGGAGGTTGGCCACAGAGGTTGCCATCATGGGCTGGTTGTTGGTGGGAATGGCCGTGGTCAAAAAAGTCACAGGGCTTTGAGAGTGAAGACATGAGTTTGATGTTATGGGAAGGGAGGAGCCAGTGGAGGGATACAGACTGGGAAAGAGGACAAAAGGAGAGGTTAGGGAAAAAATCCTGATGAATAGGTAAGATAGAAGCATGATCAGGGCCCATGGAAGGTACTTTAGTAACAAAAGAAGGAAGAGGTATGCAAGAGATTTATCTGCAGGGCTGGAGAAGCTGGGTTTGAAAAAATCCACAAGGTTTAACTGCCACCTAAATTCATGGACCTTGAAAGAGAGGTATGAGGCAGCATTCAGGAGCTGTGTCTACATGGCAGGTAACACATCATGTTGCCCACTGTGTTTTTAGAATATCTAGAGAGAAGGCTTGGGAGGAAAGGGATGTCAAAAACTCTGTTTTATCCAGGCTGAGCTTTAGATAATAATTAGACATCCGTGAGATGTCCCGTCACCTGGGAGGATTGCTTTCAACTGACCTTTTCTCACTCAGAGCTGAAACAAGCCTGCAGGAGGACTTGAGATTTATCTGAAGGAGTGTGTGCTTGTGTGTGTGTTCGTGTGTGTGCTAACTCCAATCTGCTGTTCGGATCAGGTGGCACCACGAGCCCGTGGGGTGGAGGCAGGAACCTGCTAACCCGCAGCGTTTCATCGATTGGTTTCAATTGATCAGTTGTGTAGAAACAAAGCAAACGAAGTTTCCAATCTCTTGGATGTTGCAGAGGGTGTCAGGTTTGCTCGCAGCAAGTTCATCTTTTTCAGCTGATCCTGCACTTTTTGTATTCTCTCCAGGATGGCAGAGAAAAGACTTTTTTGAGATGGCCTCAGAAACAAAAGGGAAGATCTGCTAGAAGAATGGACTATCAGACAGATTTTCTCTCCCTCTCAAATGCATACAAGGGCATCTACTAAAAATGCCATGGGAGCAAGCACAGGAGGAGTCTGCACAGAAGTGAGCTGCCCCGTGAGTGGGAATCCTTGAGTGTCACTGTCGAGCCATTGTGTTTTCTCCGGTGTGGTCCTTCCCTGTTAGCCCGACCAGAAGAGTGGCACAGTCTTTTGTTTTCAGGTCTGCCAACCCATGCACCTTAGTGTCCAAAGCCTGGGAGCGGAGAGAAACACCTTTCTTTTTATGGCATGGGCAAAGTGTGCCTCTCCTTTTCACAGCTACCAAAATCCGGCCTTTCCTGCTCAATTATCCATTTCCCAGTACTTCCCAGAGCTTGAATGCTGGACTCCACCAAGGCTCCAGAGGGAGGTTACGGTGAGTTTGCCTTGGCCGTGGATGACCGTCATTCTCTTTTGCATTTATTCCTCCTAGAGGATCGAGGAGGAGAAGGAAGGGGAGGGTGAGATACTGCTAAATCCTGTTCTTGGATCTCCCTTCGGCCAGTAGAAGAATGAGCTGTGTGCATAAATGAGCCCGAAAGACACCGTGGCGTGAGGCACATCACATCCAAGCAGGATGCGGTGGCCTCTTCCCAAGCGCCTGAGCTGCCACACGCTCCGGCCGTGCTCCAGCGGGCAGCACAGCCCAGGGACCCTGGGGACAGTGGCAGGGCTGCTGCCAAGGCACCGAGCTCCCCTCTGGGCAACTGGAAGACGGCGTAAACACAGGTCATGAATGCTGTCTGGAGCGAGTGACCTGGATGTGTCTGCCCAGACTTCGTACAAAGAGGCAACGTGGTCCCGGCTCCGTTGCTCATGGGGCTTTGTGCCGGAGGCTGAAGCGGGTACTGTACAACGTGTGGAGAGCCACAGCTCTTGCCCGGTCACAGAAGAGGCCACTGTTCTCCTCGGTAGCCAGCGCAGCTCTGCAAAACCATCTGCACAATAGACTTGTCAAAATGGATGCCAAGAGCATCCAGCCTCTCCGCCGTTACTGCCAAAACTTCCTGATAGCAGGCTGCTCTGCAGCTTAATGCAGCTCACTAAGGGGGAAATTCAGATGCTCAGGATGTTCAGACAAGAATTGCATAATATATTGGCAGTTGTCAGTGTTTTTTCACTCCCACAGCCACTTTATCTTTGGACTTAAGTGTGCAAATTCCCCCTTATGCAGCATTGCTGCTAGGGTTTTCATAGGTTGCTGAAGCAAAATTAAGCTGCATTTTCCTTTGTGTGTTTATCATTGTTTTCTCTGTTGGCTTGTGCATGTGAGAGTTGTTATCTGAAACTCTCTTTCCTCCCTGCCAAAGCACAGTGAGTCCTCTGGCAGTGATGCCCATGGACCACAAACTGAGAAGAGCCTGGCGCATCCTCTCCCTCTCCTTACAGGTATTTGCTCAATGTTCATCAATACAGCAGTCAAACATGGGAGTCCCCAGCTAATGACACAGTTGTGATCCCAGCCAGAAGCTGTGCTGCCGTGGCTGACAATTAGTCAAGGATCATGTCAAATACCCCAGAATAGGTCTGAAAGGACACGTACAGGTTATTCAGTCTGCCTCCAGCATTGCACAGGGACAGGGCTCAATCCACCTTTTCGTGACTGTAGGATTTGCTGCTTCTCTCCCTTGTAAAAGTGTGTGATGAAGCAGTTTTCCCTAGGCATTTGCCACTTCCGAGCATTATTTAGTGTGTCACATTGCAAATAAAGGAAAATACTCAATTTCTACTCGCTTTTTTTTTCTTTGATTTTTCAGGGGAGCTCAAGTTTTCTATCCCCCTGTCCTTTTTTGGCAGGTTAATATTAATGAACTTTTCAGGGTGACCAAATTCAATCAAGGAAGAACTAGACTATCAGTTTTCTACTGAATGAGACAACATGAAAAAATTTTGTTAGATTGCCTGGAATAAATAAAATTCTTCCTGCTGCTCTCCAAATCAGACCAATGTAGAGGGCACCAAGGGTCACACTAGCGGGAGAAGGCAGCACTGCTTTTGCTTCCCCCTCCCTCCTGCAATACAGAAATGAGGGACCTGGTGAGATTGCAAGCTCAGATCAAAAAGGAGTGTCTGCCAAGGACCAGAGCTGCTTCCCTAGAAACATCCCTCCAGCTATCCCATGTGGGAAGGGAGAGACTCCGACCGTTTCATTCTCTTACTTAGGAACAAATAACACATGTCCATCACTAACCAAGAAGTACAATTAATGTATCTGGTGATACATCCTGGCTGCCCTGAGGTACTGTTGTGCAGTGGAAGTTGATAAATTGGGACAAATAATGGCTTAAAACCTCCCTATTTTCACAGTAGCTCAAACTCCAGGTCAGAGCGGGCACAGGCTACAATGGGCCAGCAGTGTGTGGGATGCCACCCCTGACTTCACAGATGCTATACATTTTCCCTTCATGTCCCTTTTTTACCACCAATAATTTAGCTAATTTAGCGAAATATCATGGATGCCAAATAGGTAGTGCCAGTGTTGAAGGATCAGTGATGATTCTGCAGTGCAATCTATTGCATGGAAACTGGGAAGAGTCAACACACCCTTCTTGGGAAGACTGTTGCAGTGATAAGAAGAGGAAGGACACGTTATTAGACTGGTATATATGTGCCAGGTCAAAGGCTTCAGATTTCTGTAAAAAGGTGGGATCTTGTCTGGCTTCAGCAGAACTGGCCACACGAAATGGTTTCATGTTGGATTTTGTGTTTGTGAGGATCCACTGCTCAGACTCTGTGTTCACTAGCACAGAGACACTAAGTGATATGTGAGAGCCCTCTCAACACTTACGATCAGAAAAAAAAAAAAAAAATCTGGCACAAAATGGTAAATGCTGCTGTGCAGTGTTCAAGGAAAACCTGTTTGCATGGATTGTGCTGGAAAAATTGCTCAAGAACGGTGCATTCTCATAAAAAACTATCTGGCTGCTGTTCAGGGTAACGTTTTTGTGTTGGAGCTTCAGGCTATGTGGTTGCTTCAGTATATGCGTGCAGCCCCTGACAAGGCGTTTGCTTTGCGTGTGCTCTAATCCTCGTTGATCTGGGGTGTTGGAGGTCTTTGCCCTCACCTAGTTTTGGGTCTGGATCCGTCTTCTCAGAGCAGCTTGCACTGACACACAACTTCGTGGCAGAGAGAGGCACCTTGTAGATGTCACCCAGGAGGGCAGCTCAGCCAAGATGAGTTTGCTTAGTGGTGCTTGGTCCCCTCACGGGGGGAAGGTGGGAGGGCTAAATGCTACACTCATTTCAGTAGCAGATTATAACTAGGTTTCTGATCCCTACTAAGCAAAGCAGTGACCACGCTTCAGAGGTGGATGGAGATTCCTGGAGATCCAGATCATGAATCAGCCTAAGGTGCTGGGGGAAATAAATTACAGGAATGCCCAGTTGTTAGCTGGAGCCTTCTTCCAACCCTCCTTGACAAACTATCAATAGGCCGTGAAGGGACAGGCTTTACTCCATCTCCTTTTCCACGTTAGGTGAAGGCTGAAGGTGAGAGACTGTTGGAAGGTTTCCTGCAAGCCAGAGAGCTATAAGCCTTCCCTCATGCACCATTCTACCACCAGACCTCCAGCCTTTCTGACAATAGTGATCTTGTTCTATGCTCAGCTCCTGTAATCTTCAAGACTAGAAACATCAGCACAACTGCCACCAAAGCCTGCAGCAGTCAGCCCCTGTGGTTTCATAGGGTGAGGCTTAATAGGCATGTTTTAATATAGTTGCTCAGTACAGAGGGCCCTTTGTCCTCAACAGCATTGAACAAAATAAGACCATAAATTTAGTGCAAAAACCGTAGTGAAAGAAAATGAAGTAGCAATCCATGGCAGACTGCAGCTTCTGCAAAGGAAGTGCCCTGATGCTGCTGCATAGTTCGGTTACGATCAGTCCTGAAACAGCCACTGGGAATTAGAGCAGAGTAAAGTTATGCAGGAGGAAAGTTGTACTTTAGGTTCCTGTGCTACCGCTTTTAAAAAATGAGCCTTCACAGCAACTGCTCTTTTCCCTCTGGAAGGAGAGCTGAAGCAGAGTTTGCAGTGTGAAGCTTAATAGAGAAGTGGGGAGGGAACAAAAGTCCCTTTTCTTGCAAGCACGCAAAATCTCTCATTTGTGGCTTTGTGCGCTCACTGGCAAGCACAGACAGTGATGAGTTAGGGTAGGAAGCAGTCCCTGCCTCACACACCCTCACCCCCTCCACACCCCAGAAGCTGTCCCAGTACACAAAAACGCCATCTCTCCCTTCTGATCCCTGGTTGCCTCCTCTCCAGGAGGATTTGCTGCTACTTGCCTTCCTTTCCAATCTCCATCCTGTCCAAATCAACACCTCCAAGTCACCCTCCTTGGCATTTTCACTTTATCACCCCAGCTGGAGTTGTGTATCAACTCAGACCTCGTGTTCCTGCTGCATCCACGCAGGAGGTCCCCTGGTAGCGCCGGGCATTTGATGCCAGCTTTTGAGAAACAGGCACCAGTTTTAGTTATGGGATGCCCGAGACTGTGAGCACTGAACGCACCAGGAACGGTCGTGTTGATAAACCCAGCCGGGGTTCTCCTTTTAAAAGCACAGCCCTGTGTAATACCCATCATCGCAGCTACAGTAACACCATGGCTGCAAAATCGGACGCGGGGCACAACGAGCGCTTCACACCTCCTCCCCCCAAACACAGACACACATACGCACCCACACACTAAACCAGGGCGTTAAAAAACTCCCCTGCAGCTGAGCCGTTTTGCTTGCACAAACAGTGTTTCTGGGAAGGCCTGGCATTCAGATGGCAGGCAAGACAGCTGGTTTCAGCAGTGCCCATTGTCGTGGTGTCTGGGCTTTGTAAAACAGGCTCTTTCTTTGAAAATATTTTTTTTTTTTATTAAGACAAGAGAAGACCTCTAAGCTAAGGTCTCTCCCCTCATGACTATTTCAAAAGGCAAATTGTTCTGGACTGTCCTCCCCTGCCTTGAGATTATTATACCATTTTGAAACACCAGTCTGGTCTGGTAATTCTGCATTTTAACCAGTCTCCCAAGCTGCCTCCTTTAGGTGCCAGCAAACGTCCTCTTCCCAAATTAGCCCAACCAAAATGAGCTGCAGCAGAATCCGCATAATTGCTCTTCTTGATCCAAACAGCACCATTTACAAAGGGGACATTTCCTGCAGTAGCCAGACCTGCAGTGTTCATTATTATTAAACTAGAGGTTGCTGCAGTATCTTTATTCTCAGATACCACCTTTAATCTCACTTACTGCCTTTAGCAGCACCCACCAGCCGCAGCAATTCTGCAACGTGCCCTCTTTCCATTCTCTCCCAGGCAAGCAAGGCAAGAGACTCCAGAGAGAGCTGGCAGGGCAGGGGTGGTTTTCGGCAGTCACCCGGCAAAGAGCTGTATCCCCCCTTGGAGACTGGCATGCAACTTCCACCTGCCCTGGCAGGCGTGGAGCACTCACGTTGGCAGCAGCGTGGATCCCTTTGTACAGCTTAGCAGCGAGTCATTTTTAACCCCAGCCAGCGAATCTAAGCTGCTCTCCCCAGGGCTGAAACAGAGGTGCCTGCATGGCACCGAGGCATCCGGACGCTGGCTTGCCAGCTGACATGTCAAAGCAACGTCGTCGTTAGCAAAGATATCAACAACCCAACCGGCTGGCCGAGCAGCCCACACATCGGCAGGAGCAGCTCGCGCTGCGGTGTGGGATCCCTGCTATATGGGCAGGCAGCTCACGCCTCTGCCGCTGCTCTTGGCTTTGTGCAGCCCCGTCAAATTCAGCGTTGCAGGCTCGCCTTTTCTGCTGATGTTTAAAATAGCATCAGGAACGTTCCCTGTTGATTTCCCCCAGCAGTACTTGCTGAGCGATGCCGGGTACCACAGCTCCTGCAACCTGCCTCCGTGCAGTACGTTAAAAACATTTGCTTGCCTTCTCCCTCCAGGGGAGGTGGGGGGGAGAAAGCCCTGCAGACGTTTCTCACCCAGCTACCAGCAAATCCCGACCTGAGCTAATTCTGCCATGGCTGAAAGCAGAGGATGTTTGCAGTGCATGAAGCTGATTTGCTGACTTACCCTTCATCTCTCTCAAGAATGCCAGGTGAAGAAGCCGGCCTCTCGCTCAAGAAATAAACCACAAGAAGCCCGGCAGCAGCCACTGCAGAGCTTGCTCAGAAGTTCGCTCCCTCTGTCACAGTGTGTGCAGCTTGCCAGGTATAGCCTGGACGAGAACACCCCGTGCTTTTCCCAAGATGAATGAGATCAGCACATATTCAGGCAAGGAAAAAAAAAAAATAAAAATTCCCTCCTAATATATGTGATGGTTTATGACCCAGAGGTAAAGTATTGGTCTACAAGTCCCTCTGCTTTACAACTCAGGATTTTCTGGTGTGAATTTCACAGGGAGAGGAAGTTTCTCTTCTGCTTTTGGTGGTGTTAGATGCATGTCAAAAAGCAAGCAAATGGTATATCCATGGGGTAGGCAGAAACCCTGTCCTCAGCAGCATGAGATGGAGGGCACATGAAGGGTACCATTGCGAGGAGCAGAGATGCCTTAACGTGCACACTGATGCATTTTGACTCAAGCCAGTACCTTGCTGCTACAGGCTCCACGTGGTTTGAGCAGATTCTGACTCTGCTGGTCCTGGCTTTCCTGAGCAAGGTTGTTCAGATTAAGCTCTCTTCCAGCTGGCTGCTTCACGACTCCCCAGGTCGACAAAATGCTTTTCTGCTGCCAGGTCCTTCACATCAAGCATTTCTCAAGCCTCATCACCTGACTGTTGGGGGGCCGGGGGGGGGGGGGGGGTGTCACTGTGGTGAAGCCCTGGCGTGACAGGGAGGCATGGAAAGGGCGTGAGCTGCTTGGAGGACTCAGGTGCACTGAAACCTTTTGGTGGCAGGGAGTCAAACAGTGTCACGTACCTCTGGGGTCTCTGTCCTTGTGCTGGAGGGATCCTGTACTCCATAGTGCAAGAGAACCGTGGCATGGCCAGGAGTTTTAATGTCTGCCTTGGCCTCAGCTAACAGTTGGGAGCTTGCGTGGCACAAGGACGTGCCATTTTCCTTTAGTCTTGACTAGGTGAAAAGTGACTGCATTGGAGGAAAAAAGGGAAAAGTTAGATGATATGCTCAGTGTCAGGCCCCAAGGCTTGTGTGGCTGGGAACGCAGCTCAGTTCTCCGAGTCCCCATAGCTTTAGCTACAGCAAACCTCCTCCCTTCACATCTCCTGAAGCTCAGGACTAAGAGTCACTTCTGACTCTGCCATGGTACTGACTTCTGCCACGGACTCTGCAGAACCTTGGCTGCGTCCCTGCATCTCCCCAGCCCGCTCATCTGCACAAAGCTCCTGTGCAGCTCGTCCACGCAGGGAGCGGGTTGCCTGCCTCCCACGCCTGGCCTCCTTCCCCACTGACAGCCGAGACTGGGACGTGGGTTTTGATGTGGCTGAGACAGCCTGTATGAATAGCCTTACTACGGCAGGCTGCGGGGAAAGCCTCACTCCCTCTGGGTGGCACTTTAGCAGGATGCAGCAGGGCAACGTGCTGTGCTCTCCCATCACCGTCCCGAAGGCCAGGTTTGTGCTGCATCGGCAGGGCTTGTGGCTGGCTGCCAGCAGGACCCTGGGGGGGAAGGTTCTTCCCACCTGTGCTCAAGGTCTAGCAGAGCCTCGGGCAGTTCCTTGCTTGTCCAAGCAAGTTAGCTTCAGCTGTTGGATGCCCAGGGTGCCCCACGGGTGGTGGGAGAGCCAGGGAATGACGCAACCATGCAGGGCCAGAGAAGATGCAGGAGAAAAACCCATTCGGGGGCAAGCTTTGCAAAAGTCCTGGGCTGGGGACATGGTCCCCTGGGCCCAGTGACTTCTGAAGCCTCAGCAGGTCCTACAACGCAGAGGGGCAGTGCTGCATGGGTCCTTAGGAGAGCTGTGGGCAATGGGGATGGTGGACCTCCTGTCACCTCTGCAGACCTGCCTCTGCCTTCGGCCTGCGAGGCAGCCATGGGCATGTTTGGAAGTTACACGCAAGACTGAACCAACCTACCTCAGATAGGTGCTTGGATTAATTAGTCAATACATGTTAAGTGCTGCAAAGATTTAAGGCTCTGCTTAATTGTTAAGTAACTCAGTCATCAGTGGCTGCGTGGGTTGCCTGAGGCAGATAGTGGATGAATCAGCCAGTCTCTGGCAAGTGCAAGGAAAAGAGGGAGAAAACTTTCCAAGGCTGGGTGACAGGATGATGGGTTGGTTAGAGGACAGCAGCAATTATTGAGGTTGCTGGGACTGGGAGCATTTAGAAATAACTAAAAGAGAGGTCACATCCTGCGCAGAACAGCCTGCTCTGAGGAGAGCAGGGCTCTTAGGCTATGGAGGGGAAGGCAATGAATTCATAGCAGAAAGAGCTAAAAGGACCACGAGGAACTTCTTTGAGCTCTTCAGGCTTCTTATGGCCAAGTCTCTCTGAAAGAGGCGGGTTTGGAGCTGAACTGAAATGCTTTTGGGGATGTGAGACTGATTTGGGTAAAACGAGGAGCAGTTAACATGCCGTGGACTCACCTGTGCTCCCTTCAGGGTCTGGCCCCATGTTATATAGGCTTGGGTGGGCCATGAAATTGCTGCTGAGGGACCAACTTGCATCCTGCAGGTCAGTTCTCTGTGCAGCGGCACAAGTTGGGAGGTCAGGAGTGCCCAACAGGAACGCTGGTGCGGTACAGTCCATCCACCAGCCTGAGACATCTCTTCTGCTACCACACAGCCTGTCCCATCACTCAGGGGTGGGTTGCAGACCTGGACCCGTGTCCTCACTTCTGTGCTAGCAAATTCCAGCTTTCACAGTCTCTCCATTTTCCCCTACCCTTCATGCTGAGCTTTTCCCTCTGCTTCTCTCTAAGTGGGAACTACCCACGTATGCCATCAGCTCTGCTCCCAGAGACTGCTGCACAGGGGAGGAATGGCCTCAGAGCCAGCTAGCATTTTCTCCATCTGCTTGTGAAGAAATGTTCCCCTTGAAGGTGAATCTCACTGAAATTGTGGCTTTAATCCCAGAGTTAAGCCCTGTGGGTGACTTCCAGCCATCTATGGCCATGGCTTCTCCAGCCAGGTAAGATGGGGGACTCCTTGGCACTGTGCCCCATCCACAGACATGTTCCCAGGCCTTTCTGTGAGGCTGGATCTGGGAAGGACCTACCTGCCTGGCATCTGGCTGTTTGGAAAAAGCCTCTGAGCTCTGCCCTGGTGAAACATTCATATTTTGGGAAACGGGGAGTGGGCTGGAACGGCCTGCACTGTTGCGACAGAGCTGCTTGCCCGAGCCAAACCTCTCTGCCAGGGCTGGGATGGTTGCACGTGGCTCGCACGGGATAAGGGTGTGAGCTCTGGGAGGAGACACAGCCAAACACAAGCCCTGGGAAGGGTCAGTGGGACAGAACGGAGGCCTTGGAGCAATGCCACAAGCATTACTTGCTCGCTTACTAGCAGCGTAGGCTTTTCCCTTCAGGCTCCTTTAACCCTGATCCCATCCTTGCCCTGCAGCTCTCCTTACAGACCAGTGCTACAAGAGACGAGGAGCTCAGATAAATTTCCTGGGCCTCAGATTAGACCTGCCTTAGCCTTGGAGAAGCTAGCGTCACCAGCAGACAGCCCACTGTCCCAGCACCAGCTGTGGGGTTTGGCGGAGGTTTGCAAGGCACCCCCTGACCTCAGCCATCACCCACGTCCTTACAGCCTGCTTTAATCCTCTTTTAATTAAGTGCAGAGGGGTGTGATGCTATCAGGAGGGTGGGAGGGGGGGTGGCCTGGGGTGTTTTGGGCTCGACGTGTGTGCCAGCCAGCTGGGTTTGTTATGAGGCTGTTGGATCTCACACTCTAGCTTTCTCTCTCTTGCTCCTCCTGAGATCCAGCTGCAGCTCAGGCATTACGTGGATCATCCCTGCAGCTTTTCCATTGCTCAGGGGTCCTGTGGTTTCCCAACTGGCAGGAGCTGGCATACTGTAGACATCCAACACATCGGTGGCTGAAAGGCGAGGTGACTTCTCTGACGGGCACTGAACACCGAGGAGGAGGTTCAGCTTAAATCAGAAAACAACATTGGTGAGATAACCAGAACAGAGATGAAATGGCAACAGAGATGCGTGAGGTGGGAACTGGGGGTAAGGTCTCCAGCTGGTAGGTCACTGAGGTCATGCAAAAGGCTATTAGCATGGTTTGGGTTTATCAGAGCTTGGAGGGCTGTTATCACAGGGATTTAATGACCTGCTCACCTGGGGTTTGGACTCAAGGACAAGGCAGACCCAGACTCCCCCCCACCACCACCACGCATGTCCAGCATGAGGTGTTGCAGATGCCCAGATGCTCCTGGGGACACCAAGCTGCACACTGGACCTGAATGCAATGAAAATGTCTGTCTCCAGGCTGAAAACAGCCTCTCGCTGGAAGGATGAGATGCTCTGGGGACAGATTACCTGCCTCTATCCATGGGTCAGCAAGAAGGCAGAACGGCTGGAACTGAGGTCCCAGGCTGTTGGCATTACCAGGATCACCAAAAATACGTGTGCTGAAAGTCACTGGAAACACTGACAGCACATGACATTGAGTACTAATAAAAATACACCCAGATATTAGCATCCACAGGACTGTGTCTGTCCTGCACCCCCACTATGATTTCTTTTAGAGGAACCTTCCCAGCAGAGGCAGGGTGCTGGTTTGGCCTTTCCTAGCCCTAGGGTGGCTCTTCTGTTTTCTGAACATTTGAGGAGATCTTGTGTAACATATGGCCTTGAGGGAAGTCAAGGGGATCAGAGCAGGGAACAGAGCCCGGCTCTTCTTAGCCACTGGGGATGACCAGACACAGCTGTGCCCAGAGCAGTGGTGAAGTGCAGAAGTGAAGGAGCTGACCTGGATGAGACCGATGCAAAGAAGTGACAAGGGGTGAACAACATCCCAGTCATGCTGAGAAAACCGAAACGCGTCCGGTGATCTGAAGGAGAAGCCAGATACGTTCAGACTCAGATGCCCTCCTGCTTTTGATGGGTGGAGGCGGTGAACCGCCGTGGCCAACCACCTTGGGGTAGCTGATGGAGAGTAGGTTCTCCATTGTTGGAAATCTCCAAATCAACAACAGCAAAATGATTGCTCAAAGGGAAACTGTGGGCTTGGCAGGGGCCGTCAGTGCTGGGTTTTGCAAGAAGGCAGATTACTTAGCTCTGTACACCCCATGTGCCTTAAACCCCATGACTCTGTGAAACAGCAGTTGGTCACCGGTCCCTCTTAGCCAGAGTCATTTGAGAAGCTTTGTGGGTCCATTACATGGAGAGCAAGGTGCTCTGCAACACTGCTTACAAAATCTCTGCTTCCTGTGCAAATAAACGTGGGGAGAAACTGATATGGAGATGAAGGGCCATCCTTCTGACTTGACTTTTAGCTGGCCACAAACCGCTGAGCAAAAGAGGTGTTTGAAAGGAGGGAGACCTGTAGATGTGCAATGTCTCTGCAACACACCTGTTTCCTTGCAAAAAAAGATTGCAGAGGTCCTGTGCTTAGCCCATCCCCATGTTTCTTGAACCTCTTACCGAGCTGCTCCACTGGCTCTTTGGATGTGCACATGCAAAGCAGAGCAAGGCCCGGCAGAAATGCCAGAGAGGTGCTTGGTGAGGGGAGCCTGATCTTCGGGAAACCTATGCTTAATCCTAATCAACCCAGAAATTTTCCTACTTTGCAGTGCCATGGCAACCACTCCCATGCTAACTAGCAAGCTGCGGCCAGGCACCACGGTGTGTTGCAGAAACTTTTTCTCTTAAAAGCAGGAGCCCGATTTACTGCTTGACTCAGTGGTGTGACCAGGGTGTGCTGCTGTGCCTGGTGGACAGGCTTGGGCCGTGACTCTGGAAGGCAGCATCATTTCTGCATAAATTCTCCCTGATGCTTCATACTGCTGTCGTTTGTCAAAGCTGGGAAGTTTGGCAACAGCAGGAGCCTTGCCTCAGCAGGGGCTCTGGGATGGAAAGAGGCTGCTCGTGGCTGGGTCATCCCAAATGCTACCTCGTGGGAAAGGTTTCAGGACTGTTTGAAAGTTTGGCTGGATGAAGGTCCCCTCAAATGCTGAGATCCTTATCTCCTGGCTGACCTCTTTTTGGTTGTGTTAAAGGATAAGATTTTAAAAAATCCTGTGAGTCAAGGCCTCATGAAACTTTCCCCTGCGACTACAGGAATGCTTCACTTTGGGCTTTTGTTTTGGGGTTGCTTTTTTTTCCTCAACATCTGCTGGTTCTGTGGTTGGCATCAAGTCAAATGCTGTTCACTGAAGTCAGCCGTTAGCTGGAAGCGAGTGCATTTTTTCATCCCCTTTTCCCTCCTGCAGCCAGATGTGCGTTGCTCTCCTGAAGTGATGCTGCTGGTTTTGTGTCCCTGCTCCCCCTCTGCTCTTGGGGCACCCCTGACCCAAAGTTGTGCTGGGCTGTGACCCAGAAGAATCTCAGAGATGGTCTCAGCACTCAGCATCAGCTGGTTCAGCTGGTAGCGATGTGGATTTTTGCAGGCACTGGGCTGTGTGAGAGAGCAGAGCTTGTTCAGAGCTCACCTGCCTCTCGTTCCTGGGGATGAATCCATCGCAACGCCTATGCTGCAAGCAGCAAAGAGAGGGCAGAGCAAGGCAAATGCAGTGTCAGGTGAAATGGGATTTCTTTCTTCATTCCTCAGGTAGTAGTTCAGCTGTGCAGGGACGTGATGCTGCTTGGCTGCTGCTTTTCTGCGTTCAGGGTGGCCGTTGCCCACAGGGCTCATTAAAACCTCAGTGCTGGCCACCGTGGTGGTGTTGGCTTGAAAAAAAGGCCACAGCTCTCTTGAGGGGCAGTGTGGAGCAGAGCAGCCTCTCCTCTTTAGTCTGTGGCTAGAGAAAGGGTTAGAGCAAATTAAAACATGAAGGGGTGTCAGCCTGGGAGAAGATCAGGACATGGTGGGAAGAAGTGAAGGTCCACCTAGCATGAGGCATGGGCACAGAATCAGAGCTGTTGTTGTGTCACTGTGGTGTGTGTCACCACTTTCAATCCCCCCCCCCCCCACCGTCTCAGACAGAGGGACATTCTGCTGTTTGCTTTAGCCTGGGTGCAGTCTGAGGAAGGCAGGAGAGCTGGGGAGGCACTTCTCATGCCCCAGAGCTGATGGCCAAGTCAGCTTTGAGGACAAGGATGTTTCTCAGCTTGCCCAGAGTGGAGCTCAGGGCAACAAAAGCAAGGTGTGAGAAAGCAGGGCTTTTTAAGAGCCCTGATTTTTCCCATGAGAAGGTTCCTGCTGTGCTGGACGGAGAGGCCATGCTCTGGGACTTTGGACTGCAAGGGCCACCAGAGGGGACAAGGCAAAGGCAAGCACAGGGATGCTGGTGGGGCTTGAAAACATCCTGAGAGAGAATTACATTTCCTCAGTGAGAAGGAAGAGCTGGCAGGGAATCTTTCCCCTCTCCTCACATCTGTCCAGTGCTGAGCAAACATTAACTAATCTTCCTGACACTTCCAGAAGACGAAGAAGCATTACAGTGCCATAATGGTAAGTGGAAACCCCAGCTGCAGTGGCAAATGCTGCATAAAACCACTGCTCAGGCAAACTCGGCCTTGACATCTGCAAATGTGAAGCATCAGGAGCAGGGCAGAGCTGTGTTTCCCACAGCAGATCAGGGAGAGACTTCAGAAGGGTACCCAGACATCGTGCCTTGCAGCCTCCTACTCTCGCTTCTGGACCATGACGAGCTCAATCAGCCAGGGAAGTAATTTGCCAATGGAGGCTGTAGGGGTGAGGAAATAATTAAAAGCTGATCTGGGCTCCTGCTTTGGAACAAGAAAAGAAAAAAAAAAAACAAACAACCTTTTCATCTCCAAACCGGCAAGAAACTTCTGTTGTTCATTTCTCTTAAGTTTGCTCCTTAACCAGTTTTTGCTCAGCAGACATGAAGATGTGAGATCCAATTTATCAGAGTGAAGTAGACACACAAAGTGGAGTGGGGAATGTTAGCTCACATCAGCAAATGCTTAAAGTTGTGCTGCCAAAGATGCCAGAGCTTGTTCTTGATGCTCATGCAGCCAGATATTTGGCAAGTAACAAGAAGCATCTGTTGGCTCGTTCTCAGATGAGATTTCTGAAGACATGGTGCAGGGAGGGAGAGCAGGACTATCAGCCTCTTCTGAGATGACTTTCATTCACCTGTTGCTGAATTTAGTGGGAGTTAGTGTCCTCTTTTATGTGCCTTGCAGGTTCTTTGCATACGCAGGAGGTCGAGGAAAGTGATGATTCCCCTCTGGAGCACTTTGTTCAGTTTTGGGTCTCACAGTACAAGGGAGAGACCAACAAACTGGGCCAGGTCCTGTGGAGAGCACAGGACATATGAGAAGAGGCTGAGGGAGCTGGGTTTGACCCGGCTAGGAAATAAGATGCTCAGGGGAATGTAATTGCTGTCTTCTGCTACTGAAGGGGAAGTTATAGGGAAGACAGCCTGTCTCTTCTCCAAGGTGCACTGTGAAAGGATGAGGCAACAAACACAAGTTGTGGCTCTAGGAAATGCTGTTGGGACAATGTAGTAATGCATGATGTGAGACCTTGTAGGGGGAGGGTTGATTAAATCTTAAAACAAAACAAACCCCCAAACCGTTGTCACTCATTGCATTCAGACCTTCATGCCCACCAACACCAATAAGTGTGCACCCACAAGTTTGGCACCAAAACACTTGTGTCCGAGATATCTGTCCAGGGTTCCTTGCAAAGCTGTGGGGGGGACAAGGGATGCCATCAGTTGAATCTCTCCATCCTGTCCCATGTCCGTGAGTCACCAGGATTTACTCACTGGCCCTTGTCTCCTATCCTGAATGTCCTGAGATGGTGCATGGAGATGCGCTGGGATTTTTCTGACTTGTTCTACTAGGTGCCATCAGCACGTGCCATTTGTGTAGCCCTTCCCCTGGCATTTATTCCTTCTGGGACTTCCAGGCAGAACACCACCATTCGCACACACCAGTCTGAACATTTTTGCTATGGTGCCCTCCACAGCAAAGGAAACATTTTTCACTCTGACAATGGCTAGGTGCTGGGACACGTGCACAGGGAAGCTGTGCTATCTCCACACCTGGAGATACTCAGAAATCGCCTGGGTAAGATCCTGATCAAACTTCAAAGACAGCCCTTCTTAGAGCAGGAAAATGGACTGGTGATGCCCAGAGGTGCTTTCTGACTTAAATTATTCTGTGGTTCTCAGACAGCACAGGAAGAAGATCTTTGTTTTGACAAGGAGAGGAAAGGAAAGAGAAGGGGGGAAGTGATGACTTCAGACTCCTTCATTAACCTCACTACTATACTTTGAATCATCATCATCTGACTTATGTGGCATGGCTAACCTCTGGCTGCAGGAGAAACCATGCACTTTCCCTTTTTAAGGGTCACAAGGATAAGCTTGTGATGGCTGACCCACAGACCCTGCTTCCTTCGGAGGATTTCAGAGCCCAGTGTGGAGACAGATCTGTATCCTAGTTTTTGCCAGAACTGTGGGCATAGGATAATGGGCAGCTTGCCCAGCTCTGCCAGTGCCGCACTGGCAGAAGCCAGACTCCTGTCTCCCAGCACTCTTCGTCTGCAGCCTTGCTATCTCCTATAATAGTCCTGTGCCAAACCACAGATGTGGTACCCTCCAGGTCCCTCCTTTGTGCGCAGCCTCAGTGTGTTCACCGGGGTCTCAGAGCAGGTCCAGCCCTGGCTATATGTGGGCAGAGATGGCCCCCACCAGATGGGAATGCTCACTATCTCCTGTCCATCTCCACAATCTGATGTTTGTTTGAGGGTGGGCATCCTCCAGTTCTTCTACAGAGACTGGTGCTCTCCCCTGATGTTATGGAGGGGACAGAGGGACTGTGACCCCATGACACTTTGCTCAAACCCTTTGATCCCAAACACCTCAATCTTCTTGCCCACCCATTTTCATAGCATGTGTAGGAAACCCCTTTCATTGGACTTCTGAAAGCCCTGGGCTGGTGGGGTAAAAACTGTTGGGCAGGGGGCGAGTTACAGACATGCAAAATGATTGTGCAAGGGGACTTCCTAGCCACTTAGGAAAGCTGGCAGAAAAGCAAACCCAAGCAAAAAAAAATCCTTCTTGAAATCAGTTTCCTCAAAGAGCTCAGGGATTTGGTAGGTGGGCAGGACGGACCCTGCCCCTGCACCAGCTCAGCCACCCGGGTTTCCTCAGCCACCCTCCCAGCCTGCCCCACAGCCCCAGCTGAGTCTTTGGTTTGCAACAATGATTTATGCCCCACCTGCTTCAGAAAGTTTTAGTCATCACCCAGCTGCTGAATAACACTGTTGTCTGAATTCCCCTGAAGGCCCAAAAAGACTCTTTGCTTATCTGATGCTCATTTGACCAGATAATTTGAAGGCAGTTTGCAAACCTTGTGGAAGCGACCTGCTTTAAGTCAATTCAGCTTTTCAATCCCCTTGTCTGCAACATCAGCAGTTTTCCTTGCATTTTTTTTTTTTCTGCCTGATGCAGGCTTTGACATTTCTACTGTCCCAGCATCATGTTTACCCTGCTGAGACTCAGAGGATGGAGAGGTCCTCCTGGTTCCCACCACAACCTGTGTGTTACCTTCCCTCGACCCATGGAAACTTTATCTCAGGGGATCATTTGCAAAGGCTAATTGATCTTAAGAACCTTCTATTGTAGAATCATAGAATGGTTTGGGTTGGAAGGGGCCTTAAAGATCATCTAGTTCCACCCCCCCTGCCCCGGGCAGGGCCCCCTTCCCCCAGCCCAGGTTGCTCCCAGCCCCGTCCAACCTGGCCTTGAACCCTTCCAGGGAGGGGACAGCCACAGCTGCTCTGGGCACCCTGGGCCAGTGTCTCACCACCCGCACAGGGAAGAATTGCTTCCTTATATCTAATCTAAATTTCCCCTCTTTCGGTTTAAAACCATTACCCCTCATCCTGTCAATACATTCCCTGATAAAGTCCCTCCCCATCTTTCCTGTACCCCCTTTAAGTACTGGCAGGCCGCTATAAGGTTTCTCTGGAGCCTTCTCTTCTCCAGGCTGAACAACCCCAACTCTCTCATCCTGGCCTCTTAGGGCAGGTGCTCCAGAGCCCGATCATCTTTGTGGCCTCCTCTGGACCTGCTTGATCAGGTCCATATCCTAAGAAGGGGGGGGGCCCAGAGCTGAATGCAGTACTGCAGGTGGGCTTTCATGAGATTGGAGTAGAAGAGAAGAATCACCTCCACGCTTCTCTTGATGCAGCCCAGGACATGGTTGGCTTTCTGATCTGTGAGCACACGTTGCTGGCTCACAGTCAGTTTTCCATCCACAAATACCCCCAAGTCCTTCCCCTCAGGGTGGTTCTCAATCCATTCTTTCCTCAGCTTGTACTTGGGATTGCACTGACCATGTACAGGACCTTGTACTTGGCCTTGTTGAACTTCCAGAGGTTTGCACAGGCCCACGTCTCAAGCCTGTCAAGGTCCCTTTGGATGGCATCCCTTGCCTCCAGTGCGTTGACCACACCACACAGCTTGGTGTTGTCAGCATCATCCTCGAGTATTTGAAAGTGGCTTCCTAGAGCAGGTCTCTCCTATGAGTACAGTATTAACAGCTTGTTCCCGCGCTTTCTCTTCTTCGAGACCTACTGATTAAACCCACTGCTGTTTTCTGTTTTGCTGGTGGTGTTGAGTTGCTTTCTCACTGCTGGGAAGATAAGCTGCAGCCTTCCCATGGGCGGAACACAACAGGTATTTCATTCCAGTGCTAATGCTTTCCAACAAAACATTGGTTTTCTTCAACCAGTCTTATGCCTGGCTTTGAAGCATGCTTTCAATGAATCTATTCAACTGGCTGTGTGAACGTACGTCAAAAATTAGTCAATCACCTTGTGTTTACTTTCCTCCACTCAGTCTGTGCCCAGCTTTTCCTGAAAATGCTAACTGGAAGTGACAAGATTGTATTGAACCTCTGAAATGGCTGAACCATCTTTTCAGAGCTTTTCAAGGCCAGATCCTGCAATAGGTAATGAATAGCACAATCAATAGCTAAGGTTGTTGATTTCTGATATATGAGAGATAAAAAGCTAATGCTACCTCACTTTCTCTTGATGTGTTTTTTCCCCTTCACTCTTCCATACCTTTGAGTCCTTTACCCATTTCAGCCAAGTCTGGAGAAGCACCAAAGATCCTAGATATCAAAATTCCTACCGCTTTTGCAAATACTGGTTGTCAGACAGAAGAAAAGCTTCTTTCAGTGCCTCCACTAATGGAAATACAATACTATGAGTACACTACATATTACCCCAGAGCGGAGGTCTCTAAAAATCTCCAAAATCTCTCTCTAAAAACCTCTCTGATCTCTAAAAAAACAGGTTTCATTATTCCATTTCTCCAAGGACAGCTTGTCCATTGCAGTGAATGATTTGCAAGGGTTCACTTGGTCCTCTCCCATATCTTCTTGGGTTTGTAGTTCCCCACTCTGTAAGTCCTGGATTGGATGAGCTGATATGGCACCAAAACTTTGCAGGAGGATGGCTTTGGGGCCTGGGTCATACTGGTGATAGGAGGGAGGACCACAGCAGTATCCTGCAGCCTTGGTATGTGTCTCTGTGGTGGTTGTATCAACTCCTTTTGCCATTCATGAGAACCAGCTGCACCTTCAGAGGCAAGAATTTATTTACTGGAGGAAAGTCATGCTGGATGGGTTGTGGTGGGGGGATATTGCATTGTTTTAACCTTGAAACCTAAGGGGCCTGAATTGAAGCCAGAGAAATTGCAGTGGGACTTGAAGATCACAAGCCTGAATATAAGGTGGGATCTTTTCAGAAATAGAGATTTGAACAAAATCCATCTGGTTTCATGTTTTTGCTCTGTAGGGGAGATGGTCCCCTTAGGAGGCCCAGACAACATTAGCAGGTCACAGATGTGCTGTATGTCAGGACCCCTCCAGTTCTGCCCATGGTGGGAACTCTCTGGGAATACCCACCTCCTGCCCCTCCTTCCCTGTCACATTTCTTTCTTGCTCCATCTCTTCTTCCTTGTGCTCACTTCCCTTTCCTTTCCAGCTCACAACTCTGCCCCGAGACGTCTTCTAGACTCTGACCTCCTCCCTACCAACCATGCTGTTGTGGCCTCCTTCTCTTTGCTTCCCATTTGCCTTCATCCAATTATCATGTTACCTTCTGCTCTCTTAGAGGAACTCTGCCAAAAATCCCCTCTCCGTGTGGTTGCTTGCCAGGTCTGAGCAGGAAAATACTGTTTCCTGCTATTTCATTAGCAGCAGTCAGGAAGGTCTCTCCTGCTGAGGGAAGGCACTTCAGTGAATTACATCCCTCACTCAGCTGCCTTAGATGAGATCACACGTGTTAAATCCAGTCCTTTCTGTCCCTTATTTTCCCTCTGCAGATGTACCATGAGAGGCAATAAGAACAGAGGTGAGAGGTCCGTCCCAAATCCAGCTGGGTATCCTCAGAGCCCCTGCACAATTTGGCCTTATCTCCCTTGAGGACAATATGTGTGTCCTAATCTGAGCCACAAACTCAAGGGGAAGCCCTGGTGAGGGCAAGAGATCCCATGGCTTTCCTGTGAGGCAGCAAACTGTCAGAGTCCAGGCTCTCCCAGGAGCTCTTAGCAACACAGTAGAGATTTTTTTGTAACAGGTTAGTTAGCATGTTTGATGGTTTTATAACTGGACACAGTCCTTTGGGACACATATACAGTTCTTGATGTCATTTTCTCTGAGATGGCTCCTATCCGTAGCTCTCTACTGCTCAGGAGGTGGTGCCAATGGTGCCCATTGCTATAGCTGTTCACAGAACTGATGCAGAGAAGTAGCTGGGATGTTGCGGATTGTGGCAGATTCACCCTTCATAGTCAGTTGAGAGAAACAGGCATGACTAGGACATCTCATCCTGGGTGATGTCTCCCCACGGATGCTACAGAATCTAGATGACAAAGTCATGTGCAGACACTCGCTCCTGTCTTCAGTGACCTTAAGATTCAGGCAATAATTGTCCTAATTTTCAGATCTCATTGAGGTTTAGGATAAACTAGGAACTAAAGGGCCCTTTGGCAGAGGGAGCAGCAGAGCTACTAGTCTCTAAGGGAGATTGGCTGAGCAGGATGGTGACTTAGTTCTTCAGAGTTTTGGCAAGCGTCAGATGAGGTTTCTTTGGCAGTTCTGTACCCACAGGTATTTCAACCAGAGTCTTGCTCTGACCCCTTCTCCTTTGCAGGTACAATCCTTGTCTTTTATAAAGAAGGATGGGGCATGTGTGACAATGTAAGCACAGTGCCTCTCATGCTGGAGACCCTGATTCAGGAGTCAGAGTTTTGGTGCACTCCTTCAAATATACTCTTTGAACTGTAGCTAGAAACTAACAGAAGAAAACAGCAAGCAGACACGAGTCATTAAATGGTTAAAATCCTCTTTCCAGGTCAGTCTGGTGATGCAATCCAGCTAACTTCCCTTCTTTCCCATTTGATGTGCTCTTGTGCACTTACACCAGGGCATCTTGTTTAATGAAAAGGATTGCTTTTGATAGATGAAGGCTTCTGATTATGTAATTGCCCTTCTAAGGAAGCACAGAGGAGAATTTTAGCAATATTGCTGGTTCTTATGCAAGACAGTTGCCAGTGTTTACTTTGAAGAGATGTGAATCTTCTGTCATTTGGGCAGAAAATGATGCCTTAATCTTTTAAGTCATTTATGAAACATTGGATTATGCCAGGATCAGTGTGCTATCATCTGTAAGAAATTTCCTTGCTGATTGGATTGCACAGAATTTTTCAAGGCAGGTTTTATATTTAAACTTCGCATTTCCGTGCCGGAAGAACAGCAGATATCAAGCTCTTAAGAGCTTTGGATAAATCATGAGGTCCTAGTTTTGGGTAATTACTATCAATGGAAAGTTGAGCTTGTGCATCTGTCAAGAGTAGAAGCTGTATGGCTGATCACTGGTCTCCTAGATACATTTTCATCGTATTTCTTAGCTAACAAGAATTAAACAGAGCTAAATTGCACAGTAATGCTGAGAGGCCATCCTGAGTCTTAACTGTTCCCCGTAGGGCTGTGAGATGATTTAATGACACAGGTTTAGTGTTCTAAATAGTGACTGGAGCAGTGACTTAAGAGCTAAATTAGGAACATAATAAGGTATAGGACACTGAACTGACTTCAGCTAGGTTTGCTCTGGTCTTCTGGCATGTGCCAAAACTGTTGTCCAAATTTGAGAAAAAGATCCTACTTGTCTTTACTTTTTTTCCTTGCTCCCTTGGCAAATCTGGAGTCGCTGGAGGTTTCTGGGATGTATGTCTGAATGCTTGTTACAGTGCAGGAGAGCATCTGAGCTTAAAGGCCTGGTTTTCATCCTTGCTTTGTTTGTGGCTCCCCACATTTTCCAGAGGAGGTGCAGCCCGTCGGATAGTGATTTCAGCCAGCTGAAATAGGCTTGTGTCTTTGAGTGAGCGCCAAGCACCCAAAGGAGTCGATGAACCACAGTCTGTGTTGTAGCCTTCACCATCTCCTCTTTCCAAACAGGTTCTCTTCTTGCTTTTAGTTACATCTAACATGCTCTTTGAGGCACTGGCTCAAGCTGACAGGTCCTGCTGGAGAGAGATTGTCCATTTATTTCCCTTTCTCTCACATGACTGGGTAGGAAATGGTACCTGTGGAAACAAGGTAAATGCTTGCTTGCACAGGGATAAGCCATACTGTTTAAACCGGGGCACTGGAGAATCACACCAAGAATTTTTAGATCCTGGGCAGATCCTACAATGTCTCTGCAGCAGTCAGGAGGGGCTGGTAGACATCTGTGAGGCTCTCTGAGATGTCTGCTGCACACAGAGCCTCTATGAGGCCTGCCTTGATGCAATATGAATATTCAAGCCCAAACTTGTGGCGTGATTTCGCACAGGACTGAGAATTCTTGATTCAGGCAAAGTGTTGATTTGGTCTTGACCAGAGACCTGGGGCCACGTTAACCGACTTTGGAGGCTCAGGATGTCTTCCAAAGCAGTAGTGTTCAAAGCCTGAAGGTATCACAATTAGTGCCCTAAAAATGCTGCTCTTTTTAAAACACCCTCTTGAGTGTACTTGCAATCATGTACTCACATGAGTGTCAGATACATGCAGTATTGGACACAAATAAAGTTCTTGCCACTTTCCTTACTGAAATAGGATGCTGGCCCAATCTACCAAATGTTGACCTTTTTTAGGAAGTCCAGTTCAGTTTCCCACACTTTTCTATGCCCAATAGAATAAAAAAGCAAAGCTTGCTACAAATGACAGTTAAAAGGATATACCTGGTATCCCTTGGAAATCTGGTCACAGTCCCTGAGCTGGGAACTCTGCAAGGCAAATGCCCATTTTATGCTCAGAGGGGCACAAGAAGAACCAAACATGCACGTGTGTGCACACCTGGACCGTCTTGTTTATGACACTGACAGCACTTTGTACCTATATCAAATCTGCATCATCAGGTATAAACACCCATACATACACAATATTCCAGGCTTATTTCTTGCTTTTCACCAGATGTTTGCGAATCATCAACCATCAGCCAAAGGTTCCCCTCCACACTTCTTTCCTCTCCAATAACCCAGCAATTAATACACTTGTTCTGGTCGTTCCTCCTTTTACAGGTTGGGAAACTGAGACAGGGACTTGGCAGAGCTGAGGACAGCAAATGTGGTGGACCTGGATATTCCAAGGGCAGGTTAAACTTTGAGCTCTCAGGACTGTTTCAGGCATGCTTGTTCTTGCCTTGGGGCAGAGGGAAGGACAAGGTCACCTCTTCATGTCCTTCCCAATCCTGCTCTTTGTGGTTTGAAGATCCACCCAGTTACTCTGGAAACAAGACCCTCCCATCAGTGACACACAAATTTCTCTTAGTCTTCCTGTTTATGTCTTACTGATACTCTTGTTCCCACAGTGTTTGAAATTCTTGGGGCTCTGGGGTTGTGAGCGGACAATTCAGTGAATGGCATGCACAGAGCTCCTTGAACTTTGTCAGTGGTACATGTTGCAAAGAGATCCCTAGATAAAGCCCCACTGCTGGTTCTTGCTTCTGCACAAAATACTGATGGGTGAATGTTGTATCAGCTCTCTGCCACGTCGGGTGGTTGCTCTGCACGCGATGCTAACTCTCTGTCTTACCAGGTACTATCTCTCCTACTGCAAAGCTCTCCTAAGAGCTCAAGGTCAGGGGCTCACCCACCAAAAATGTGAATATCCCTAATGCATGGCACTGGAGATGGGGAGTGCAGAGGTGCTGCTGACCCCTGGGGGAGGGACGAGGATGCCCACTGGCACTTTTTGTGGCTCAGACAGAGTGTCAGCATTGTGGCATGGAGATTGTGTTTGTTGGCAGGTCACCAGGTAACGGCTGGGGTCTGGGTGTGATAGGGAGTCTCATTGTGGGTGGGAAGGAGTTAATTTCTCCTTGAGTGGGGAATGCAAAGAACTGGGTGTGGGTCAAAGTAGGCACATAGTGTGAAGCACAGGAATGGCATTACCTGGGAGATCTGTGGCTGGATGTGGACTTAACAAGAGTTTTGAAACACCCCCCCTGCCCTCCCGCCATAACACCCCCCCTGCAAATAACTCAGCCTTCCAGGAGGACTCTGCCACCGCAGGGTCTGAGTCAGCCTGGTGTCTGCTGTGGAGCTGCAGAAGCAGGATGGGCAGCCTGCGAGTCCTGGCAATCTAAGACCTCCCCAAGCACTGAGGTCCTGGGAACACGGTGTCTGTCCCACCTTGACTTTGCCCCGATGTAAATGATTAAACAGGGCGCTGAGTAACAGAGTCCTTCCCATGGCCCTTGGTCAAGAGGAAGAAATCATGGACTCCATGTAACAAACATCACCAGTGTTAATAGGGAGGAGCTTTGTTTTTTATACTTCTCCCACACTGCTCATGGTCCTGGGGAAAGATGTGTCTGTCTGTGGTGTGGGCAGGACAGATGGACAGAAGGAGATTGTCCTGTGAGATTCAGTGAATGGAGGACCTGGATGCAGAAGAAGAAAAAGCATCCTGGGATCAGGAGCCAGTCTGGTTGTGTAGCCCTAGTCCAGGGCTCAAAGCTGTTATCCCCACAGAGCACATAAAGGAAGGCGACTGTAATAACAGAGGGTTAACTGCTGTTATCTGCCTGGCTTGCAAATAAATACTGATCATGTGTTTTGTTGGCAAAAGCCCTGTTCAGAAGCAGGAAGGTCAGTCACCTGCTGGAGAGGAGCCAAAGAGAACACTCTGGCCCTTCTGTGCTGTTGCCCAGAGCTGGACTGAGGCGGTGGGGTGCCCCAGCCACCCTATCTTGACAGGCTTTCCACAGCCAGGTCTGCCCAGGCCAACCTGGGCTTTGCTGTCAGGGCAGAGACCCCAGGGCTCCTGGCACAGAGGAGATGTGAGCGAAGGACAAAATGGCATAAATGCTGTTATTCTGGCATCAACAAAATCTGTCCCTTAAAATGCCCTTCCTGACATGAGACCACACTACTGGGCACAATGTTCACATGGGGGCATCCATGCTTTCTTGCAGGAGTCGATAACTGCAGAATAATTCAGGCAGTAGTGGACCCTGGGGGGTCTCTAGTACATCCTGCTGCATACCTGGGGGAGGACAAGGAGTCCCTTTTCTCACGTGTCACTCCTGGAGAGCATAGGGTAGCCTGCAGGAGCAACACTTGTTTCTGTAAAGTTCCTAACTGGAAGGTGGTGAATTACTGTTAGAGATGTGGTCAGCACATTTTGCTGGGCTGTCTTCTCATCCATAGATGTCGTAGGCTTCCAGGATGGATTGAACTGTGCAAATATATGCAAAAGATCTATGTGGTGTTTGGCTCATCTTGAGATCTTCCACCCAGCCATGAGATTCATATAGGAGCCCAGCACTGTGAGTTAAACCAGGTGTTAAGTTCCAGTTTACTCCAAAATAAAACTCTTATGTTGTTAGTGATATAACTGATGTCTGCAGAGCTCTGGACTCCTCTTATCATGGAGCGTGACAAGTCGAAACACATAGTTATAGAGGAGTGAGCCATCACATCTCCATATAACCGATGGGGAACTGCACCGTGAAGAGTCTCAGGGGGTTCAGTCAGAGGTATGTCCAAGCATCTTGAATAATCTGTGGTGTTTATGATTAGGCAAGTGGGTTAGCTGTGCGTTCAGTCAGTTCAATTGCTTATTAGTCTCCATTAACAGTGCTGATCAGCTCCTTGGTGGCTGTAATGTGAAATCAGACACCTAACGCCCATGGAGATGCCTACAATTAAGCACTGTAACCTGCAGCTGCCTCCTGTCCCTGATGGCTTTACTGCCTGGAGACAGTGAACACCTCTGGATCTCCTGACTCTGCAATCAGCACGCTAGCACCCATTCACTTGTGCCAGGGTACTGGCACCGACGTCTTATGTCCCCGCCTCTTTCATCTCCATTTCATCATCTTCCCAAGCTGCCTCTTGGCTTGTGTTTGAGGCTCAGGTGACTGTGGCTGGCTCAGCTCATAGAAAGCCTAGAACAGGGTTTCATCATCCATGACCAGCAACTCTGAGGCACTTCAGGGTTACAGGTCAATGACAACAGCATAAAACAACAGCAATAACACTATTACTCTTCTAATTGCCAGAGAAATAGCAATTACTATTATTAATATTAATAACGATGACAGTGAAAATAGGTGTTAATATCTACTGGTAATTACTGTTACTTCTCTATCATATTAACTATCATCTCTGCTATTAGTCCTCCTGAAATTGGAGGACAGTGATTTGGCATTATGAAACACATTACTTTCAAAAGGCCGCAAAGGAAAGGCTCAGCCTGGGTCAGAACATAGAAAAAGAGATAGGAGTGACCCACTGCACATCTGTCTGTGAAAGTGCCCAAGGCTATTCCTGAGAAAAAAAAAAAAAAAACAAAAAACACAAAATGAGCAAATTCTAGAAGTGGAAGATGTACAAATGTGTGATTTCCAAGGTTGGGAATTACAGCAGGAATATAAGGAATATTTGGAGGGCAGAGGTGTTGGTGTTATAGAGGTGGTGGTCAAAGGTTGGCTTCTGGCAGTGGGTCAGGGGGACACTGCTCAGAACTGCAAGGGTGGCATGTTCCCCCTGAATGTTTCCCACCTGAATTTCCAACCCTGTTTTGGACAACAGCTTTGTGTGCATCACTGCCTGTAGCCACAGTTCATCCTGATCACAGGTAGGAGGATGTTCTCCTGGGAGGCAAATGTGCCTTCACTGCAAAGTGGGGGGTTCCTGGAGCTGGGGGCATTTCACCCACTTTCTAATGATAAGAGAAAAGCTGAGTTTTAGTATTTCTGGATGATATTTTTGGAATCTGTATTTTGAGAAGACTATATCTAATTTGTGAAATAATGAAGTTTTAACACAAAGATAGAACATCAAAGCTGGACCCCAATTAGAAAAAAAGAAATTCCACTTCCATCCTCCTCTGTATCACCTGTCACGTAATTTTCTTCTGTGGAAAAAAACCCAACTCCAAAAACTTTTGGAATATTGTTGTGATGTGGAGCAAAGCCAGATTCTGGAAACTAAAACCTGGGAGCAAGAGCAGCTCCTGTCCACATGGTTTTCTGAGATGGCAGGCACAGTCTGGCCCAGGTCTCTGTGTTTCCGTGGTATGCAGGATGGCTGATGTTCCTTGTTTTGCAGAAGAAGAGGCAGAGATGGGGTCCTGCGCTTGGGTCACAACAACCCCCTGCCAACACTACAGGCTTGGGGAAGAGTGGCTGGAAAGCTGACTGAAGGAAAAGGATCTGAGGGTGTTGGTTGACAATGGCTGAATACGGGCTGGCAGTGTGCCCAGGTGGCCAAGAGGGCCAACAGCATCCTGGCTTGTGACAGCAATAGTTTGGCCAGCAGGACTAGGGAAGTGATTGTCCCCCTGTACTCGGCACTGGTGAGGCTGCACCTTGAATACTGTGTTCAGTTTTGGGCCCCTCACTACAAGAAAGACACTGAGGTGCTGGAGTGTGTCCAAAGAAGAGCAACGAAGTTGGTGAAGGGTCTGGAGCACAACTCTTATGAGGAGTGGTGGGCTGAACTGGGGTTGTTTAGCCTGGAGAAAAGGAGGCTGAGGGGCGACCTTGTCACTCTCTACAATGAATGGAGGTTGTAGTGATGTTGGTGTTGGTTTCTTTTCCCAAGTAAGAAATGATAGGATGAAAGGAAACACCCTCAAGTTGCACCAGGGGAGGTTTGGATTGGATGTTAGGAAAATTTCTTCACTGAAAGGGTTGTCAAGAATTAGAATGGACTGCCCAGGGAAGTGGTTGAGTGACCGTCCCTGGAGGTACTTAAAAGATGTGTAGTTGTGGTGCTTAGGGATATGGTTTAGCGGTGGACTCGGCAGTGTTAGGTTAACAGTTAGACTTGATGACAATGGTCTTTTCCAACCAAATGATTCTATGATTCTATGTGGAGAGCTATCAGGGACATGCTACCAGAGGCAAATTTACCCACAGTGGAGGACAAGGGCTCTCTAGATCTCCATTAGCAGGTGGGTCCTGCAGGTGCAGGGATGTCACCACTGTGGCCATATACCACCCTGCTTGATGTGCTGTCACCAACAATTAATATTCTGGGTGTGTTGGAAACTGAGCACTCAAGATCCATTTTTAATCGTTTGGGGATTATGCCAGCTCTGGGATTGTATTAGAAGCTTGGCAATGTTGCAGCTTGTGAGCTACTTTAGTGACATCTGCCGCTTGTTGCTTTATTTCCTGAACAGGCTTTGGGTAGGACTGCGGGAAGGACTAGACATGAAAGGGAACAGTCTCAGTTCTGATTACCCTGATGAAGGTTGAGCACTCATTACTGCCAGGTTGGTTGCTCACTGTGGCTAATTCATCATGACAGCCTAAGGATGCTCTTACCATGCTGACCTTGGCAGGTTGCACCAGCGGTGCCCTGTGCTGAAAAACTGGTGGACATGCTGTCTCCTCTGAGGTGGCATACAGGAGGCCAACATCTATCTCTGGTGATGAAACACAGAAACTTGTTTCCAAAGGGAACACGGGCTAGTTGGACTTTTGAGGAGTGGAAGAGAAAGTACCATGCCAGGGCTGCATGTGGCCGCAGGGTTGGCAGGAGGAGACAGCGTATTACAGACATCCCCAGGATGAGGCAGAGAGAGCTCATGCTCTGCTGAATGGTGCTGGAGGGGAGAAAGGGAGGGTTACTCTTGTCTTAGCCCTCCCTGAGATAAATTCACACCAATGCACTCCTGTCAAAGATAAATGATCCACTAGAAACACCCTGGTGTGACCATATAACCCTGGCTCAGGGTGTGTTTCTTGGCTGATTATAACATAGTGGCTAAAACTTTACAGCTGTTTTTAGTGAAGGGATTTGAAGACCAATAGCCTGAATTTGCTGATCCTGCAGTATTTCCCACAGGAGCTTGGGACTGTGTTTGAAATGTCTTGGATGTGCTTTGCTGCTGAGCATAGATGGACATGCCTTTATAAGCTACCATCAAGCAGTCAGCAAATCTTTGTCCAGATAGCTGAATAACACTGCTCCCAGGCAGTGCTGCTCTCCTGTGTTTTCCCATATTTTAGTTGGTTGCTGGGAGGCACAAAAGTGTGTGTTAGTTCCACATTCGCTCTTTGTGGGCCTGAAAGGGCAAGGGACAAGGTTCCAACCAGGTTGGCTCAGCTGCAGTCTGTGTGGGCAGATCCTGCGTGGCAACATCTTTCCGTATCGTGAAGGTGTTGTTATGCTGTCAGTGGGAGAAGGGATTTTGCGTGCGTTGGGGAGTTAGTGATGGAAATGTTGAGACTGACAAGATTGATGTAGTAACACCAGAAGGAACAAACAGCAGAAGGGTTACAAAAATGGCAGGTGTAAATGGCACCTAGATGAGCAAATCAGCAAGATCCCAGCACACCTACGTGCTCTGTCTCAGGACACCCAGGCTGGGAGACAAAAACCAATGAGTAAAGCCTGGTGACTCACAAAAGTAGGACAGGATGGAGAGACTCATCACTGGCAGCTCTTCCAGGTGAAAAATGGAACATCTAAATGCAACACACTGTCACCAACCTGGGAGAAAACCAAGAAATGTGCTGAGGACTTGATAGTTATTGTGCCTTGTGCCTGGAGTGCAGAAAAGCTGAAGGGAGATGAACTGCCCATGACTTAAGATGTGACATTCAACAAGATCCCAAAAGGGTGGGGTGGTGGGAATAAGACACATTCGTTCATATTTCTGTAACCAGTGAAAAGCTGTCCTTGGATGTAAAATTGGATGTGAGATTGCCTTTGCCTCTGAGTCATTCCTGAAATCTCTCCCATTGCTATTTGTCAGATGCAATCACTCCACAAATTGCAAGTAGGGGCAGAAGCAGCAGCTGTGGCCCAGGGAATACAGTGTAGACTTCAGGAAAATGGTGTCTGTAATGTGCCCAACTGATGCAGAATTAATCAGGTTTGAAAAAAGAACATGGCTCTTGCACCCTGGGGGACTGTAGCTAAAAATTCCTGCCTAGGCGGATCTTACCGTCATGCTCTTTGACATAACTTCTAAGAGAAATAAATGAGTTTATCTCCCACATTGCCCGCAGACCTTTCACATGGAAATAGTGGGATTAAGGAGATTAAGATTTAGCTTCAACTTGGATAAAGAACAACAAAGAAGGATGATTGACACTTGAAGTAGTTCCCAGTCATTAGATCTGAAGTCCAGTCCTTGGATTAGATCTGAAGTCCAGTCCAGTCCTATTTCCCCTAGTGAGAGCTTTTCTGTTCTGTTTATTGCTGTCACATCTGATCCCATAAGAGAGCAGGAGTAAACCAAATGATTCCCTAAACTGAAGTGGGCTGGCTCTAAAACACCTATGGTTTGGGCCATGTAGAAGGCACGGAAGAGAAAAAGGAGGCTGGTGCGGTTTATGAGATGGATGTAGTGAAGGCTCCTTCTGAGGAAGACAGGGAATCAGGGAGAACAAGATTAAGGAGGTGGAGAGAAGAGGCTAAGGGTTGGGATCTTGGTTTGAGGTGAACAGGAAGGAGAAGAAGGTAGGAGGCCATAGACTTGGAGAGGATCTGTCTTGGGATGGAGTACAAGACCACAGGGGTTTGGTGTGAAGTCAGCTGCATCTCGGTATTGGTGGGCATCACATGGGGTCAAGAAGTGGCCACAGACCATGTGCCCTGTTCTGGGTCTGGTCCAGACAGCAGATGGGGATGGACTTAAGGAGGCAAAGGGTGTAAGTCTGTAGTGTTGCAGGTGAGAGTGTGTGTGTTGGGAGAGGCAGTGGTGCAAGGTCTAAGAAGACTGCCTGAGACTTTGGGCAGTGGTTGTGTGGCTGGGTGGGAGGTAGGAAAGTTGGGAAGGAGATTTATCCATGTCCCTGATTTTTGTTCAAGCTCTTTTAACTTGGTTTTGATGTCAGAGGAGCATTTGAACACCCAAATCTGATTTAGATGAAAGAATAACTCTTCTGACTTGTTCCCCTCCTTAGTGGATCTGAATGAGGGATTTTGCAGTGATATCTGAGATGTATGGGTCATTTTCCCACTTTAAGAATACACTTTCAGTACATCTGGCCAGGTGTTTGGACATCCCAGGCTGAAGACTCCAAAGCAAGGTTTACAGTAGCAGCAGCTGAGAGACAAGGCTGAAGTGTTTTTGGAAGTCCTTAGGTTCCCGAGTACCGTGAGTCTCAATATCAAACCCAACCCAACCTCCAGAATTCTGGGGAGATTTCTGCTTTTCTCACTCGGAGCACCCCACATAAATTAGGCCTTGCAAGTGCTAGGGAAGCAAACATCACACAATTCACTAGAAAGATGTTCCTTTCCCCCTCGGTGTCCATCAAACTGTTTGAGGGAGACTCTTGGCTATGTTTTGCCTGTGTGTATCTATGTTGGCCTGCAAGTGAAGGACACAAGCCGCCACGAGACACCCATATGTGAAAGCAGAAGTGTCCAGCCCCACACAGACTCCAACACTGCAACCAGAAAGTCATTTCCCCTCTAGCCCAGGCTGTTTTTTCCCAGAAGCAATATCTGAGACAGCCTCCCAGGTCCCTCTGAAGACTGCAGCAATTCACTGCCACCAAGATCCTTCTGCTGCTGCCAGTGTGAAGGCACCTTTTGAAGCAGGAATTTCTTCTCCTGCATTATCCTTCCCCCAAGGCCTGGATCATGAGGCCAAGCCACAAAGAGATGACATCCTTTGGGATGGCAGTTCTCATTTCATCTTCAGTGTTGTAGCTCTGCTGACTCAACAGCTAGTAAAAGCAGGAAGCCAAGCAAGTTATTAGAGTTCAACACTGGACTTTCAGCACTGTGCATGGTTTGATGTCTCTAGAGCTTTTCCCCATGTTCATGGGGGTGTGTCAGCCTTCCTTGGCCCTGGAGATGTTACAGGCTAAGATCCAGTGGATGTGTAGGCTCCATGTTCAACAGAGAAGGGCTACCCATGGCTTCATTACCTGGGGCGATGGGGGAAGGCAGTGGGGGTTTGCTCAGTGGGCCTCCCAGATCAGTTCTTTTCCTGGATGGACAGGACAGGGCAAGGCTGTGTGATCTCCATCCTTTGAGGCTTTCAAGACCAGGCTGAGAAAAACCCTGAAGAACCTGCTCTGACTCCCATAGCAGACCTTGCTTTGAGTAGGAGCTTGGGCTAGATATGACCTCAGAGGTAACATGCTGGTGACACTGCAGCAGGATACTTCTGGGCTCAGTTTTCCCAACAGATGCTAGTTGTTGACTCTGATGACATTGGTGACCTGAAGCCAGCTGGCTGCCTTGCCTGCTGCAAAGCTAGGGCCCTGACCATAGGTACCCAAAGGCTAAATAACCATGTTTAGCATGATATCCAGGCTTCCAGACTTCCCCATGTGGCTCAGCTGTCCCCCAGTATGGCATTTGGCAGTTAGCTGGGCCATAAATGAGTCCAGTTAGCAGTCCACACCCCCAAAGCTGGTGTGACTGGAGCCATGTTGGAGGCTGGGGGTTCATGGCCATCACGGGACAGCTGGATTGTGTACAGGGTCCTTCTGAATTGCACCCCACGGTGCAATTGTTCAAACCATGTGCCAGGATGGATGGAGTTCCCACTACCATCAGTGGCTTTTTGAGGACAGCCCTTCCCAGTGTGACCCATGGCATCACTTAACTCTAGGGACATGGAGCAGATTCTCAGGGCGCTGTGGTAACTCTGCCTGCCTATCCTGCTTTCTCCATCTGAGAGAGCAAACACACCACTCTGCACACATCCAACATGTGTCGCTGCTATTTCTACTGGTAGGTTAAAAGCAGAAGATGTTCTTGCTGACAGAATTAGGTGTGGAGAGCTTCCTGGACTCCTTGCAGGCTCGGTACAGTGATTGTTGGGAATTTTACCTTTCAGAGGAGATCCCACTCCTGCCCTGCAGGATTCAATCCTTCCTACTGAGTCCAGGCTTGCTTCCCAAGCAGCTGGCTCCTCACAAGTTTGGTGCTCAGTATCTCTAACTGGATGCAGCATATGAAGTCAGAAAAAGGCATGTGATCCCCATTCCAGGTCTTGCATATCCTGGTACGTTTTAATAGTACTCTAGAGACTGCAGAGCAGTGCAGACCAGCTTGAAGCCTTTTTCTTCTTGGCCTGATCAGCAGGTCATTGTTTGTTTCTTTGCAGAATAACTTGGTCCCTTTTTGTGCTGCACCGTATGTTAGATGAGACACAGATGTTTGCTCTGACAATGAGTTATTACCACAGTTGTGGCTGTCAAGAAAGCTGGTGTTTTTTGCAGCTGGATCAGGGAAAGTCAAAGCCTTTAGCATGCTTAAAACCACAGAAGTTCTTGTGCTTTTCTGGGAGTCTGGGGTCAACCAGACCGATCAGTCCCAGCGAAGTAATCCCTCTCTGTGTCCAGTGCAATAACAAATTTATGGTGAAGGGGCTTTGAATCCCTTCTTCCTGTGCCCAACAGAGGAACACTTTGCCTGTCCCTACTCTGCCCTCTGCCCTGCCTGTTTATCCTACTCAGGATCAGGGACATACCACGTGTCTCCATATGAGAGCACAATGGGGCCTTGCTGGCTTCTGAGGTCTCCAGCTGTCACTGCAATAGTGGTTCTAGGTTCACCCCTTGTGTGTGTGAGTTGCATTTTCAAACGCATGGGGGGAAGGGACTGGGATTCTTACTAAAAAAACCCAATTTGTGCTAATGGTTTTATGATACAGTGGCTTATCTGCAGGACTTGAACTTCACAAAGGTCTCTGGATACACTTCTTGCCCATTTTTAACCCGGCTGTATTCTCATATCCTATTCCTATCCGGCACTCTCTGCAGTTCTGGAGTTTATAACTGTATGTCAAAAACAAATAATGTTTTTAGACTGCTAAAGATAATTCATGAGCTTTCAAGCAGAGCAGATCCTTCCAGTGCAGAGAGACAATCTCTGCATTTGCCACTCAGAGCCAGAGCCAGGCAAAGGCAGTGACAGACAGCATGGGAAGAGAGGAAAAGTAGTAGGAAGAAGCAAAAAAATCTAGACTACTTGAGCAGAAGTAATTTTCCTGGTCCATTGCTGTTGTGCTGTCTAGCGGTTGCAGATGTGGTTGCTCTTAGGGAAGAAACGGAGCTCCTGGAGCACTTTCTCCTCTTGCCCTAAAAACAAATAGGGAAGAGCCTCTGGGACTTTCAGGGGTCGTGTGTATTGCATTTAGAGGAACACAAGCAACGTTACTGCTCTCTGCTATGGGCATGTACCGAGAGCTCACAGTCTCATACAAGAATTAGGAGCCCTGTAGTAAGAAGGTAAGGCTAAGGATGTTGGAAAAAAGAAAGAAAGGGAGAAATACTGAGTTAAAGCTGGGTATTCATAAGTAGGAGTCAAAGAAGTGAGGGAGGGTGATTTTCTGCCCTTGTAAGGAGGGCATGGAGATCTCTATAGTGAGAACACTTCTGCAGAGCACAGAGGAAAATGGCACATGCCCCCAAGGGTTATTTGTATTCAGCTCTCCTGGAGAAATAGCTACCACAAACCTAAAGAAGGGAAGTTATCCATAACCTAGAAAACATAGAGAAATATTTTCCATGCTGCTCTGGGAGACCAGGAAGTTATTTTTGGTTTCTGCAGCGCAGTGAGTGTCATTGGGAGCATGTGCAACAACAGTTTTCAGCAGCTCCCATTGTATTTGCTCCCATTGACCTTATCGCTAATAAGTGCCGGATATGAATTATAACGGCAAAGATGTAATCAGAGAGGCCTGGAGACTGCTCGTCTGCTAGGGATGAGCAGTTGCCATGACAGAATCCCTCGCGTTGCTCCTTCTCAAATGGAATATCAGGTAAAACAAGGACTTTGCCGCTTTTGTTAACTTCAGTATAATTTAGGGGATATGTGACTTCACTGTTTCCCTGGATGTGGGAGGTGAGGACATTTTTATGATTATGAAGGACAGAGAAAGTCATGTTATTGCACTCCCGGTGAAATACTTTGATATTCTGCACAGCACTCAGGCTGGGAAACTAAATGTTATTCTTAGCTATTGCTTATTAAGTCACAACACATGCAGGGATGCACCAGAGGCAAAGTATCCAGATCCTTCCTGATTTACAGCACCTTAAATTTGGTGGTGTTATACCCATTTATACTAGCTCAGAGTCTGGCCCAAAGTTTCCATGAGGTGTAGCACCAGGAGTTTAAACCAGGTATTATTAAAGCTGATATGATCATGTTGGTTTTACCGGGTAAAAAAAAAGAAGCCTATATGACTAATGGCACAAAACCGGTGTCTTCCCTTCGGTGAGTAGCCCGACCAAGTGAGCGAGGACTGTCTGACACTGACATCCTTTCTTATCAACAGGCCAGGAAAAAAAGATCTGGCGCTCAGCAACATGCGCTTTATGTCTGTTAGAGAACCAGTACATCGGTGCAGTCCCTCATGGCTCAAGGTGTGACGGGAGAGCTCGGCCAGGCAGAGATGTTGCAGAGGGCTTCTGAAGGGCTTGGAGACACAGATGTCTTCCAGATGCTTCTGCCTGACTGTTACGCTGGTTGTAAGGGCCATGGTCTTGGAAGGTGTTAGAGAAAGGAGTGTCTGGAAGTTTCTATGAGTATGTCGTTTTCTTCTATCCTCCTGTTTTGTGTCTGCTGCGAAATCATCTTTGAAACAAGGACTGCCACTGGCTGTGGGGCTGTACAGCAGGCTAAGGGAACGGGCCTGGGCTGGTCACAGTCTCCGGTCTCTAGAGACAGCTGAGGAAGATGGTCTGAGATTTAGCAGCAATGATGGACGTAGAATTTGTTCCAGGTCACAATGGCCTAAAATGAAAAAAGAGGCAGAAAACATACCTTGCAATGCTATATGTGGGTAACTGTCTGTGGGAAGATTTATCAGAAGATAGGAAAACAGCTTTATAATCTACAAGTGTCTGTGTGTCCAGAAGGACAGTGGGAAAGGAGACAGATTGAAGGGGGATGGGACCATCAGGAAGTAATGTTGTTATTGTCCAGTGTATCAATACTAATGATTCTTGTTTTAAAAACAAGGGACTCATTGTCATTTTAACGGGACAGATTGTTATTCCTTGACAGTGTCTGATTCACGTTGAAGCAGCTGGATCCAAGAGTGAAGACTTTCAGATGGAAATGAGAATCGACACAGAGGAGGATTTTCCCAAAGGGCTAAAGAAACATAAATGATGTAGGGAAGTGGGAATATCAGGCCTTGTGCACTTGAAAAAAACCCACACCCTAGCCTTTCCTTTTGACCTGAGAAATGCAGTTGAACTAGCAGATGCATGGACCAGGTAAGCAAATCCCAGGCATCTTGCTGTGTCTTTTGCCAAGATCTCACAGTATTTCATAAACATCACAAGATCTTGAGGTGGGTCTGACTGCTGTTTTGTAAGGGGAGACACAAAAGAGGATTTTGTCTGGCTGGTGTCTAAGCAGACATCTGCTACATCTCAGCCTGTGCTCTCCTCTGAGCCAGATTTCTGCCACCTCCTCCAGCCATCGTTCAGTTTGTATTACTTTTATGGACTACTCAAATTTGCACAGCGTGTATAATCCCCGAAGGAGGAGAATGAAGGCTAGCATCTCTCAGCAGAACTTGTTCTCCTTGTAAATAATCTTCTACTTTTGGTCCGTGTCTGTATCCCTCTAGCCAGATCCCAAGGAGTGTTGTCACTTTTTGAAGTTTTGTAACACATCGCTGGTGATAGAAAGTCTGCTCTTCCGCAGAGCTTTTTGGGGTGAAGCACAGTGCGTTGTGTAGAACGGCACCCTGGAGATACGGGAAAGCACAGGGCACATGTCTGTCTCTGGCTGCAATAAAGCTCTGTAATTTTCTGTGTGTTTTCTTACACATGCACATCTGCACTTCTCAGCAAAGTATTGCTGCCGGTTTTAGGGCATGGTGGAAGAGATGTGGCTGTGACTTGAACAAACAGCCGTTGGAATAATCTCCCCAGGGAAGTGGTGGATTACCCAACACTGGACACTTCTAAGATTCAGCTGGTCAGGGTGCTTGGCCATCTTGTCCCGACCGTGCTTTAGCTAGAAAGGTTGGACCAGATAATCCTTGAGGTCCCTTCCAACCTGTTATTCTATGATTCTGTGATACACCCCTAGCTATATTTTGCAATAATAAAGAGTTGTTGACATTGCTCTTTACACAAAACCAGCCCAAATGTTAACTATTAATTAATTTCTTTGGATGATCTGTATTGTTTTCAGCACAGACTAAGAATTATTCTGTGCTTTGGCTAGTCTTAGCTGTCTCTATGGTCCTGCTGCTGAGTCAAGCTGTGAAATTTAGAGCAGGGTTTGTACCTGCTAAAACAATGGCTATACTCCTCCTAGAGCCTAACTCACTGTCAAGCACCAAAAACCACCTTAAAATGGCTTGTGTTGATGTGCATAAAACTCAAGGTCTTTGAAAACTTCGGTGTTTGAGATCTGGTAAAGCAGTCCACATGGGTCATCAGGCTCTACTCAACACGACATGGGACAATCCCAAAAGCAAAGTTTGTATAAACAAATTGCATTGCCAGCTCCTGCCCTGCCACCAGTTGCAATGAGCCAAACTCCCAGGTTCTCCAGAGCACGACTTGATTTTTCAAGCTGCCTGTTTCTCCCGGTGGGGAAGGCAATGGGACCCAGTGACTGAAGCTACATCCAGGAACGCAGCCCCAGTGACCTCTGTGCCTGTAAATGCTGGGAATGGTGAAGGTGAAGGGGACAATTTCCAAGCATTGTAACTCTTCACCTATAGTGACCATGTGTCGCATGTGAATACAATCTCTATGCACAGATGAGGTCTTGAGCTGTGTATGGAGGGGCTTGCAAACAGCATGATTTAATGTAGACTGAATCTGCACATTAGCAGCACATTAGCAGACTTATTTTTATTCCTATAGCCTTAGTAGTCTATAAATACCATACCTATCTATTTTGACCATTTGTGCTTTAAAAGGCTGTCAGAAACATTCCTCAGCAATTTGCTGTGGAAATAGGAAGAAAGAAGGAAAGCTGATTGGATATGTTCATATATGCCTGTGGTCTGGATAAACTTTATGTGAAGCATGAGCTAAAATTCAAATGCAAATGCATGGTGCTTGATCCAGTGCCAAGGGAAAGCTTGAGTTCAATTGCTGCGAGGTACATCTGTGTAGACATAGGCAATTTTGAGGTTAACTGAGATGAAGCCACTGCTAATTTCGCTTATTGGTTATAACCTTGGGCAGACTTGAACCTTCTCCCAGAACCAGAATATCAGCTGAAATACAGTGGCTGCTTGTCCTGCAGCAGAAAGGTGAACTCTCCAAGCAAACTGCCACAGCTGAGGGGATTTTTGAGAAACTAGTGCCTTGAGTGCACAAACGCTTCCTTCAAATGATGAAGCACTTGCTTGGTTTAATGAAGACTAGGCTTTTATGGAGATACAGATTGGCTTGGATGTTCCTGATAATGTAAAGTGTCCAATCCATGCGAAATCTGATCTATATGTACAAGCAGAGGCATAATTTACACTTAAAAAATATAGTAGCTCCTTTCATCTTACTGTGAGCTTCCCTTCACATGCTTGATAGTCCTCCCGAAGACATCATCATGTTCTCGGTCTCAGTAGTGATCTACAATGCAACACAGCCAGGCTTTGCTGGGTCCTGTACTGTCAGGAAGACAAATTATTTGGGATGCAGCTGGACATCTTCACAAAAGGTGCTAGCGCCTTTTCCTCTTCCTTGTCTTTGGCTGGAGTCATCTTCTGCTGATGAGGTTGACTTGGGTGTTGTCTTCTCTGGGAGTGAAGGACCCCCTCCCATCACTTTTCTGTGTGTACAAATGATGGGCTAAGAGTTTCAATGAAGTCTGAGCTAGGATGTACTGTGTTATCACTGTTAGCACTCTCCTCTTTTCAACCGCCATGGTCTGAGACCAACAAACCCACAGCCTCAGAAGGACGCCGTGTCCACCCAACACTCCTGCCCCATTCATTCTGCTCCTGTCAGTTTGTGCCAGCTCCTCTCCCTGGATGGGCGTATCTGTATTTGCCCTGCTCCGCATGTCTCTCTGCCCCCACATGCTATGGCTTTGGTATCAGCTCAGATCTAAAGGGTTAGGCTCAGCTCACCAGATGGGTGTGGGAAGATTAGGTAGATCCTATGTTAGCAAATGCAGGGGAGAGTAGATACAGTCAATGTTAGGATGTGGGTAGCACGCTACAAATACTAGACAGCTTAATCCTTCCTGCTGGGGTTTTCAGAGCTTCCACTTCCAAAACCAGACTAAAGTGCAGAGAAGCCTGTGATGTGTAACAAAGAAGCACCATGGAGCAGTTATGGGGGAGCTCATATCTGCAGAGACATCTTTGCAAGTTAAACTGGAGTACCCAAAGGGGTCGATTGTGATGAAGTGAATGAAGCTATGTAGAAATAAAGTTACTTTAATTCTCACAGTGTCGACACAGAGGCTTAATGTGGTCTAAGCAAGAAGGTGTCAGTATAATGAGAAAATAGTGAAATCTATAAGAGTAGGGTAATGTTTTAGGGTAGAGGGTGTAAGGGGCCCCAGAGCCCTGATGGACAACACTGCCAAGGTGGTATTGTTTCTCCATATGGATATTTATCTGGATGTATCCACTCAATGAGCTTCTCCATGGAGTCTAAAGCTGGGGACTCCCTTGCCTCTGAAATAGCAACAACCCCTGTGATACAATATTGCTTTGCTAGAAGGGAAAAGAGGGCAGTTTTTGGAGTTTCCTGGCTGCTATGCACAACTGTTTCTGACTGTAATGGATCACCACATTTTTCCGCATTGACTTGTCACTCAAAAACAGATCAAATCACCTGCCAGGCGAGCTCCCCGCCTCTGTAGGCTGGGTTGTAAAAGAGGCTGATTATGTCAGAACCTTGCTCTGTTTTGGGCTTGTGTGAATTGCTGTGTCACCGTTTCATTGTGACTCTGTTTTGAAACAGGCTCGGCAGTTGCCACTCCTTCTCCTGTTTTATTTGGAGCGAAGCAGTGGAGAGTCATCGTGGGCCATTTTGAATGTTCTTCCCTTGTGGCAGTTTGCCCGAGACGGAGATGACTCACAGGCAGGTTACATGCCCTGTTGCCCTGTCCTTGTGAGTTTGAATTAGAGGGAAGGCTCCAAGATTACTGGTGATTACCTCCCTGAGGGGTCCACCGAATTGTGCATTTCACAGGGCTGGAGGCTGCAATGGCCTCCTAGTCCTTTGGGTCCTACTTAAAGGGGGATGAGCTATTCTGTTCTGCTCTGCCAGCTGGTAGCAAAACCTGTTAGGTCTGCCTGACCTGTCAAATTGTTAGGGTTCAAACAGATTAGGAAAGGAACGTCAAAAAACATTCCCAGCATATGGATGCCTCATGGCCTTGCAGCAGGCTATGTGTCACAGAGGGAGGTATGTGCAATCAGGGATAGAAGGGAGAAAATTGAAATACTTGCTCCCTTGCTGCATTTTGAACCATGTAAGTTTCTCTGCCTAAGTGAAACCAAGCAGGAATTAAGCATTGAGTGTTACAAGCCAGTCCCCAGTGTTGCACACAATCTCAGGAAGTTCAGACTGTTCTTTGGATGATCAAGGAAAGGGGGGATGTATTTTGTGAGAAGAGCATATGGATCACTTAGTCAACCAAGTCTAAAAGATGATCTTTGTATTCAAAGCAAAAGAAGTTTGGGAGCAAAAGAAGTATTTATGTTAAATATGTTGGGGCAAAAGAGGTATTTATGTTAAAAGACAGTAGTAATGGAGGATCAGGTGGGAATCAATTGGACATGGACATCTTTGGCTTGGGAAGGAGAAAAGTATTTCTAAGCCTCAGAGACATTTTAGGAAGCCTTTCCAAAGAGAGGCATCAAAACTGTTTCAGCGTGCAACAGGTAAAGTTGAGGAAATGACTGCACAGGAGAAGTGCCATCCCATAGGAAGAGGTGTAAAGTGCCTGGATGAGGGTGTGGGATGTGTTGATATCCTCAGGAGTGCAGTGGAAGGGGATGATCATTGCTGTTCTGTTTGTGTCATTTTGACTTTGTTGAATTATTCCCATGTTTCAGGGCTTCTTCCAGGAGGATGGAAATCTTTCCTCCTTGATGCAGAGCTTGGCTTTGGGTTTGATTTGTTCTGTGGGCTTTTTTCTTTCCTTTCTCAGTTAGCACTGGACTGGCTCAAGTAAAAACTGGCTTGGGGTGGGGGCAAGCATTCCACTTGTGCTTTTAGAAGGAGAAATTTTTTCAGTGCCCATCTCATCCACACCCCCAAAATTTATCCCAGAGTCAGACTTAACGTCAGAGAGGAACTGGGCTGGGTCCTTCCTTCTCTGTAATGCAGAGGGTGGGTGACATCATTTGACATGGACCCATGACCTTGGCAACACACTTGCCATCTCATGCCTTTTTGCAATGGCACCTTGTCATTGGAGGCTTTTAAGTATTTCAAATCTCTCCTTGACTGTGAACTGCTTGGAGTGCACATGGAAAGTGCTGGTCAACTGAGACTGAACAGGGATTCTCAGGTGCTGTTTCAGACATGCAGCTAATGTCTGGGGAAAAATGCATAAGGTGACCATGATGGTCTGGTCTGGAGCTCTGCACTCCAAAGTAAGTGGTTCACAGGACTGATGTGTGGTGACTTATTTCCATCAGGACCTTTTCCTTCTGTAGTTACTTGGTAACCCAAAGAAAATTCCTGATGCAGGCATTGCCTAATGAGGAGCACTTTGTGTTTGAGAGTGGAAGGGATAAGTCTTAGCTTTTTTTTTTCCCCTCTGATTTACTAGCAATCTGAGAAGATGACAAATAAAACACAGTTTCAGACAGGAAACTGTTAAGAGTCTAGTGCAGTGTGTAACTGCAGGTTTGTACTGGAGCTGAAGCGTTCTGTCTTTGCGATGCTGTCTGTGATATGACTGACCCAGAGCATTTCCAAGTCCTGGATCCAGCAGTGCACCCAGGCTGGATACTAACCTCAGTTCATTTGGAGGCCTGGGTTTGAACCTCTTGTCCCTGGGGTGGATGAGTTGCAGACCATTACAGCAGCTCTAGCCAGGTGTGTCCAGGACACTGAACACAGCCTCGCAAACAAATCACGACCCAGACAGTGATCCCTACCATGTATCTGCAGGATGAAAGAGTCATTTAGACTTAAACAGGTCTACTGCAAGTACAGAGGAAGGACTATTCCAGGGGTCATTTATGCAACAGTTTTACAAGGCAAGAACAGGGGAACCCTTCTTGTAAAGATGCCAGCACCACCCAAAGACAAGCAGGGTCTGTAGCAGGCTGACATCTCTTCCATATGCTTAGCTAGAGGAGCTGCCCCTGCACAGCATCATCCAAAGATGATTTTCAGCCATGACCTTGTCTCGTGCCTGGCTGCCACTGGTTTTGGGAGCATTTGGGCAGTTCAGTGCTCCGAGTGGTTGAGGGAATGAGGCCAAACCTCACCTATGTTACGTGCCAGGGTGGATGAAAGAGAGGAGGAGCATGTCCCCTTTCCTCTTCTCACAGACTGAGGGAACCAGGGGATGCCTGGAGCAGTCTTTGGGCTCCCTCCATTTCTAAGCCTGGGTCCCTTACTATGGCCATGGTCATAGCAGTCTTCCCCTCGCCCATGGCAGCCAATACCTTGCCTGGGACCTGCTCCTGGCTGCAGGCAGCTGGAGCAGTGTCCGAAAAGCTCCGACACCGTGGTCCCTATTATGGAGGGTACAGGTCCTGCCTCTGAGGGGGATGAGGGGCTGGGGGTCCTGCCTCTGAGGGGACGATGTCCGAGCCCCGCCATCCCGGGGCCGGGGTGCTGTCACTGAGGGGACGATGTCCGAGCCCCGGGGGCCGGGGTGCTGTCACTGAGGGGACGATGTCCGAGCCCCGCCATCCCGGGGGCCGGGGTGCTGTGACTGAGGGGACGATGTCCGAGCCCCGCCACCCCGGGCCTGGGGTGCTGTCACTGAGGGGACGATGTCCGAGCCCCGGGGGCTGGGGTGCTGTCACTGAGGGGACGATGTCCGAGCCCCGCCATCCCGGGGGCCGGGGTGCTGTCACTGAGGGGACGATGTCCGAGCCCCGCCATCCCGGGGGCCGGGGTGCTGTCACTGAGGGGACGATGTCCGAGCCCCACCACCCCGGTGCCGGGGTGCTGTCACTGAGGGGACGATGTCCGAGCCCCGCCACCCCGGTGCCGGGGTGCTGTCACTGAGGGGACGATGTCCGAGCCCCACCACCCCGGGGTCCGGGGTGCTGTCACTGAGGGGACGATGTCCGAGCCCCGCCACCCCGGGGCCGGGGTGCTGTGACTGAGGGGACGATGTCCGAGCCCCGCCATCCCGGGGGCCGGGGTGCTGTCACTGAGGGGACGATGTCCGAGCCCCGGGGGCCGGGGTGCTGTGACTGAGGGGACGATGTCCGAGCCCCGCCACCCCGGGCCCGGGGTGCTGTCACTGAGGGGACGATGTCCGAGCCCCGGGGGCTGGGGTGCTGTCACTGAGGGGACGATGTCCGAGCCCCGCCATCCCGGGGGCCGGGGTGCTGTGACTGAGGGGACGATGTCCGAGCCCCGCCATCCCGGGGGCCGGGGTGCTGTCACTGAGGGGACGATGTCCGAGCCCCGGGGGCCGGGGTGCTGTGACTGAGGGGACGATGTCCGAGCCCCGCCACCCCGGGCCCGGGGTGCTGTCACTGAGGGGACGATGTCCGAGCCCCGGGGGCTGGGGTGCTGTCACTGAGGGGACGATGTCCGAGCCCCGCCATCCCGGGGGCCGGGGTGCTGTGACTGAGGGGACGATGTCCGAGCCCCGCCACCCCGGGGGCCGGGGTGCTGTCACTGAGGGGACGATGTCCGAGCCCCGCCACCCCGGGGGCCGGGGTGCTGTCACTGAGGGGACGATGTCCGAGCCCCGCCACCCCGGGGCCGGGGTGCTGTCACTGAGGGGACGATGTCCGAGCCCCACCACCCCGGGCCCGGGGTGCTGTCACTGAGGGGACGATGTCCGAGCCCCGCCACCCCGGGGGCCGGGGTGCTGTCACTGAGGGGACGATGTCCGAGCCCGGCCACCCCGGGGGCCGGGGTGCTGTCACTGAGGGGACGATGTCCGAGCCCCGCCACCCCGGGGGCCGGGGTGCTGTGACTGAGGGGACGATGTCCGAGCCCCGCCATCCCGGGGGCCGGGGTGCTGTCACTGAGGGGACGATGTCCGAGCCCCGCCACCCCGGGGCCGGGGTGCTGTGACTGAGGGGACGATGTCCGAGCCCCGCCATCCCGGGGGCCGGGGTGCTGTCACTGAGGGGACGATGTCCGAGCCCTGGGGGCCGGGGTGCTGTGACTGAGGGGACGATGTCCGAGCCCCGCCACCCCGGGCCCGGGGTGCTGTCACTGAGGGGACGATGTCCGAGCCCCGGGGGCTGGGGTGCTGTCACTGAGGGGACGATGTCCGAGCCCCGCCATCCCGGGGGCCGGGGTGCTGTGACTGAGGGGACGATGTCCGAGCCCCGCCATCCCGGGGGCCGGGGTGCTGTCACTGAGGGGACGATGTCCGAGCCCCGCCACCCCGGGGGCCGGGGTGCTGTCACTGAGGGGACGATGTCCGAGCCCCGCCACCCCGGTGCCGGGGTGCTGTCACTGAGGGGACGATGTCCGAGCCCCACCACCCCGGGGTCCGGGGTGCTGTCACTGAGGGGACGATGTCCGAGCCCCGCCACCCCGGGGCCGGGGTGCTGTGACTGAGGGGACGATGTCCGAGCCCCGCCATCCCGGGGGCCGGGGTGCTGTCACTGAGGGGACGATGTCCGAGCCCCGCCACCCCGGGGGCCGGGGTGCTGTCACTGAGGGGACGATGTCCGAGCCCCGCCACCCCGGGGGCCGGGGTGCTGTCACTGAGGGGACGATGTCCGAGCCCCGCCACCCCGGGGGCCGGGGTGCTGTCACTGAGGGGACGATGTCCGAGCCCCGCCATCCCGGGGGCCGGGGTGCTGTGACTGAGGGGACGATGTCCGAGCCCCGCCATCCCGGGGGCCGGGGTGCTGTCACGGAGGGAACTCAGCTCCCGCCGCCCCCGGCCCCTCGGCCGTTCCCGGAGCGCTATCTAGCGGCCGCTCGCGGTGCGCGGGGCGGCCATGGCGGGCGGCGGCTCCCCCTCCCCTCAGCCTCCCCGGCGGCCGCCCTGTTACCTCTTCAGCCCGGTGAGGCCCGGCGCTGGAGCCAGAACTCGGATCGCAGCTCGGGCGAGGGCTGAGGAGCACGAGGAGGGAAAACGCACCGGCCATATTTGGAGCTCGGAGGAGCCCCAGGGGAGGACATGCACCTCTGCCGCCACCTTCCTCCCAGACAAGAGCAAATATAATTCCCCCACCAGGTTCTGCAGTAAAGTTGCCTTGTCATGAGCTCTGACACAATTTTTTTTTTGCTCATCTTTGGCTAAAAGCAGCACCGGTGACCATCTCCAGTCATCTCGCAGGGGTGAAGCTCCACGGCCAGAGGGCCTGGAGCGGGGACAACCTTGGGGCCACTGGTGACTGACCCTCAGAGATTTGGGGACAGATGTACAAGCAGCTCTGAGGGGGACAAGAAATCCTTACTGCCATGGGCCATGCACAAGCTGCACTGTCCGTTGCCAGCAGTGGGCTGGAGCTCAGGGCCTGGAGACCCCACCAGGGATTTCTGTGGGGGTCCAGCACAGCAAGGTGTGCATGAGGTAACCCTCAGCGCTCCTCGGGTTCTCCCAGTGAGGGAAACTGAGACCAAACTGCATTACTCAAGAGAACGATTAATATCCTGAAGTTGATGGAGGTGTATAATTACTTAGTTTGGCCTTCACCCAAACAGGGGCTAGCAACTTCACCTCCTGACCATGGTTGGACAGTCTTTGAGGAGGGTCCCCAGGCTTGTTTTCTTGTGATGGAGATTCCACAAGGTCCCTTAGAATTTGGTTTCTGTTGGTGATTCCTTTCCAATGTAATACATTTCCCATGTCTTTGCCTATTTGGATGTGCTCCTGTGATAATTCTCATCAGAAACTATTCTCTCTTTCTTAGACATTTGCCCACATCCTTAACCAATGTGGCTGGTGGACTAGCCAGATGTAAACACAAAGCCGGCTCGATGGTTAGCACAAAACAGCAGCTTTGTCTAGCAATGCATACTTAAATGTACTGTAGAGGTGCGATGGTGTAGCAGGGACGCAACATGGAAGCCACAAAACATAGGACTTTGGCAGCTGACCTGAAGGGAAAATTCGTTGTCTAAGATAGAGAGGAGTTTGCATTTTCCCATCCTCCAAGCAAAATAATATTTCAACCATAATTTTCTGGACCGTTGGGAGCTCCATGGGGATTTCTGGCTGTGTTCAGCAGAGGGCAGTGGTTGGTTTGGTCACTACTTGGCTGGCAGCGTCAGACCTCTTAAACCACTGCCACGGACTTTGCTATTTGCTGAAATCATTCTGCTGCAGAGTATCCAAAAAAGCTGTAGAGAGGGATGGTGCAAGTGGATACTGCTTGCATTGCAGCAGTACAATGCAGAGGTAACGGTAGTTCAGTGAAGTCTCTTGGGAAAATTCATCAAACCTCCTCTTCCCATCCTGTGCCAGTTTACAAAACTTAAAAAGAATTTCCAAGAAAAAAACCCATATGATTCCTTCACCTGGTTTAAACCTGCTGGTTTACTGCTGGTTTTCAAGAAGTTTAGCATTTTGTTATCTGTAAATGTTTAATTTAAATTAAAAAAAAAACCCTTAAACCTGGTGTTTATAAAATTTCCCTAAACAGCATAGGTAATCAGTACTGCTCACGTGAGTGAAGAATACAATGCAGTGTCTCATCATCCAGGCATCCAGGGAAGAATGGAGACACGTGGAAATGGAAAAATTCCTGCAACACAAGGATACAAGCCACCTGGACCAAGCAATGTGTCCTAGGTGGCCTTGAGATATAGCAAAATCGGGATGGAGCTGCTCAGAGCTGCTTCAGAAAGCCTGGGAAGGGAATGCCATGGGACAACTCCTGTGAGGTTCCCCTACATCTGCTGTCACACTAGTTGCTGCTGCGGGAAGGAAGCCAAGGCCAGGATTCCCAGCCAGTTGCTCTGTATGGGGCTGATGACAGCTGACATGACGTTGAACTTACTGGTGCAGAGCAGCTTTGGGGTTGCTGGAGTAGCTCAGCTTTAGGATCCCACCTCTGTGCAGGAAGAGTTGGATTCCAGTTCACTGACACTGGATGCACTGGTGTGAGTAAGGGTAGGTGAGAGGAGTGGGGAGGATGGCTTTAACTCAAGTGGAAAGGCAGAGAAAAGCTTGTGAGGGATCAGACAGACTAGGAGGACTGGGAGTGAAGTTCAAAACTAAAATCAAGCACTTAGCTATGATGTGCCTACACAACTTGGGCCCTTCACCTCACCGTGTGCCTGCCATGGCCCTGTGCCCTTCCCCACACAGATATATATGTATCTGTCTCTCTCTCTATATATTTATATATATATGGGTTTTTAAAATGTGAAACCTAGGTCAAAATCCTACTCCACATTCAGTGCTGACTGCTCTGGGACCAGGCACAGCCCAGCAGGCACAGAGGGGATATGTCCTGACAGCACAAGTGACAGTCTCACTTCGGCTTACAGGAACAAGCCAGAAAATAGCAACTGTTTAAGCAATTCCTTGCTCCCGCACTTCTGCTACCAGGATCGATCTTTGGAGAGAAGCGACAGGGCTGATAAATGGGAAAAAACAACCGTATATGTTAATAATAATTAATATGTTCTATATCATATATGTTCCAGCTGGAAAGAGCTGTGAAAGCCCAGAAGGATGGAGGGGCCCAGGGCAATTGGGAGGCTTGTTCTGGTGTAGCACCCGAAACAGGTGTAACACCCGTCCTGCCTGGTGCTGGGTGTCCTTGGTTCCTGCTGCAGGCAAAAGGGATGAGCCACTTCCTAGGATGAAGCCTCAGTCTAAAAAGAGCCAGTAGGATATTTATGCTTGCATCCCAGCAGCTTTATCTTTTCTCCAGTTGCTGGAAAGACCTCAGGCAGGCTGTTTCATGTGATTTTATGCACCGCTAGCTGGGCAAAGAAGCCCCCCTGGAGAGCCATTAAAACATATTTAATCTGTGAAAGATTTTTGATGATGGTAGGGGAAAAAAAAATGCACTTTGCCATGTATGGGAAAGAAATTTTGTCCTTGAGGGGACTGGAGAGAGAATGAAGAGATCTCCTTCCCCTTTGAGCTTGCACTGAAAAGCTACACCTCTCCCCACCCCCCTCGCCCCCCCCCCCCCCCCCCAATTGTCTTGTATTTTTGATTTGCTCATGTTGTCTGGTGGTGCCCATGCTGCTGCCTGCTCTCTCACCACAAACATGGCTCACGGGAATGGGAAACACCACAGGCCCCTTCAGGTGACCCTTGGATGTGGTGTACATAAGCTCCTGACATCTTTCACTAGAGACTGCATGCAAAGATTGCGCCTCAGTTTCCCTCTTGCTTTCACCCTGCACCTCCCTACTGTACCTGTGGCCTCTCTCCTTTGTCTCACTGTCTCTTCAGGGCTTGTACCCTCATGGTAGGGGTCTCCAAGTCCTCTCCCCAGCCACACTGAAGCATTTCTTTCTGTCGTCACATGCACACATGCATAAACACATCAGCGCACAGAGTTGTCCCTTTTGGATTTACGGTGCATTTGTTTTCACTGCTAAGGGGGGTTTGTGTCCTCGGGTGCTCAGCCAGGTGCTCAGCTTGGAGATCCCAGGAGAGGGGATCAAGAGTGCTTTTTCTTGCAAAGTCACTAATCTCGCCGCACTGCTGGAACTGCAAGTGAGAAGGACTTCCAGGAATAGCCCAGAACAGACCCCAAACCCTCCACTGAAATCCTCCCTGGCTGCTGGTGGATGCTGGATTGGGATTTGGGTGATCTCTGATTTCCATCACATAGCAGGAATTTTCTGGTGTATTAAACAGCCCACAGGCTCCTGCTGCGTACCCCAGATGAGAGGACTTCCCTGCCTGCAGCTGTCTCTGCCAGGCTCCTTGCCTTGTTTTTCCTTCACACAGTTATAACTGCAAATGCACACTCTGCATGGCCACCCATACTTGCTCTGCGTGGCTCTGCACACCTATGCCTCTGTGCAGGTGTCCTACCCTGTTCTGTGTGGCTCTCCTTTCAGACTCTCCTGCTCCCTCATTCAGCATTGTTGACAAATGACCCTCTGGGATACTCTTGGCAGAACCAATTGATTTTTCTTGCCTCCCCAGGATCTTGCAGGACAAACAGCTGCACTATTGATTGTGAAAGTTATGTTGGAAATAGCACATCTGCATCCCCTGTACTGGCAGCTACTTCTTCTGGTATTAAACGTGGCAGCTGTAGAGGGAGTGTGCAGAGAACACTCCCCCCTCCTCCTGTCCTCTTGAGCTTGGAAGAGCTACACGTCTACCAAATGCAGAGTACGTGGGCTTTGCTAACCAGGTCTGGCCAGATAGTGTAGGGGCTGAAAGGAAGCCAGAGATGTTAAGGATACACATTGGTGCTGGCAGAGCTGGAGCTCTGGGTGGTGGGTAGAGGAGCACCATGCTCCCATGGTCCTTCAGCATCAGTTGTGTCCCTCAGTCCATTTGTATCACCCCTCATCTGTCTCAGTGTAAAGAACGGGTTTAACCTCCATTAAATCGAGGGACTAACACCCCTTTGTCTCCCATCCCCAGCTTTCTCTGATGCCCCTACTTGGAAAAGGCAGCTGAAACATTTGAAGAAGCTCGGCAAATAATCACCAGGAGATCTGACCCTGAAAATGTGCCTCATAGGAAGAGACAGAGTAATTTAATTTTTTCAGAGTGCAGGAAGGGAGTGCTGTTTACAAATACCTTTGCTGGGAGAAAAAACTTCTGGCATTGGGGATGTAGTAATCTGTTAGACAAAGGCAGAGCAAATATCCGTGGCTTGGAACATAACACTGCAAAGACAAAGAAGGTGCTTTATCTTCTCTAAGCCTCAAAGAGACATTAGAGCAAAACTGCAGACATTTCCCAAAAAGGGGTTCCAGTTTAAATGGATTGATGCTGGGATGACTAGGTGAGGCTTTCTCATCTCTGTTAGGCATCCAATAACCTTAGAAAGAAGTCCTGCCAGCTTCCAAGTCCTTCCAGCCTTGAGAGGCAGCAGGGTCGTTGTGCCTGGTTTGATATTGCGTGGGTTAATATACCCTACAGTGGCTTGCTGAAACTTCTGCAGGCCAGGTAAAGTGTTAGCAGTGGCAGAGCTGTTAGAATTGTATAGATAAACCATCCAATAGTTTGCTTTAATTATGACAATACCAATCTGTTTGCCTTATGCAATGTTTGTCATAAGATGAAGCATGGTTACCAAAATTAACGTGTAGACTAGTCTGTATATAATAGCAGGCCAAGAGGTTAGAAGAGGAAGGGTTTCCGGGTTGGGTAGGAGGCACAAAGTAAAGCTACCAGATAAACAAACCATAACTTCTGTCAAGAACCTATCAACAGATTCCCACCACATGCTCTGCGAATGGGCAGCTGTGCAGAGAAGTCCGTCTGAACTGGCGTCTAGTGCACTGCCGTGTTTTCCAAGCGATGCTGGCAGGAAGGCATTTCCAACTCTAAATAATATCAATCAAGAGAGGCCTGCCCTGGGAAGCCAGGATTTGGGCATTCTCTGAGCTATCCAAAACATCAAGGGGCTGGATACTGGGTTTTGGTCTAGGCTCCTCTCTAACAATCTTCACAAATTAATTTATAGGGGTCCTTCTCTGGCTGGAGAGGCTCTGCCTGTGTGGCCAAAGGAAGGATGAGCCAGTGGCTGGGCTCTGGCCCAAGGCTTTCATGCCGTGCCCTACTCCAATATGGACTTCCCTTGGGAAAGGCTCTTGGGGGAATCTGTTTAACTGACCTGCACTAATCTCCGCATTTCTCTCTCTGCAGAGACAAACAAACACTTCTAGGCCTGTTTTAGAGGCCTCTTTTGAAGGAGATGGAAGTAAATCTGCTCTGAGTAAAACCTTGGCTGTTAGTTTGCTCCTGGCTGCTTGAGCCACATAGAGGGAATTTTGTTTGGTTGCTTTAAGGTCACATCAGGGAAGTCCTGTTAGGATCCACTGAGGGATGAAAGAGAAGCCAAGGGGTGTTCTGCAAGGGAGAGAGGCAAGGCCTTCAGGGCATCCCCAAGAATACCTGTTTTGGGCTGGAGCTCCGCTTAGTGCTTGCTCTTTGGCTGCTCCTACAGAGAAGAACAAAGGTGACATGGTTGGAGGAGATGCATTTGGATCAGAGCTCTTGATTGATATTTTGACAAAATAAAACCGGTTATGGCAGATCTACACATTCATGGACATCTCTGCATGGCTGTCCGAGTCAGCTGGTGCTCGAATATACTTGTCTTCATGACCCATATGGGAGCCAAACTCTGGATCACACTTGCCCACTGAGGCATGTCACTGCAGCCCATTCTGAGCTCTACCCACATTTATCTTTCAATGAGCAGCTTCAAGTCAGACCTCCAGAAAGCTCTCCTGAAGTGACCCCTTTCCCTCCTTCCAAGAGCCCTACACGCTGTACCACACCTACTCAATCACATCTTATAGTCAAAAGCAGAGCACTCGAGGAAAAATAGCTCTACACGTCTCATTCAGGCCCTTTACAGCAGCTGCAAGTCAGATGTGTTATCTGAGAGAACTGGACTGAGTGGGTGATAAGGCTGGGAGGAGGCAGGTAAAGAGATTTCCTTGTCCACCTCAAACTGAGTCATAACGACATAACATCAGGAGCGATGGGGGACATGCATGTCCACATTATCCCTTTGTTTCATCTCTCCTTGTGGTCCTAAACATGTTTCATTTTTTTGGTGGGCTGTTGCCAAGATGGCCTTATATTGTCAAGCCAATAGAGAAAGCAGACCAGCAAGGGCTGCCAGTTGTTTAATTTCCTGCTATTAACGGGGCTTAAGCTTAACATCTATGGTAAATATTGCCCTTTGTTTTTCTGTGGCCTGGTGTTGGCAGGTGATGCACAGCAGTCTGCCTTTCTCAGTATGAAGGCTTGGGTTTATTAAGGCAAATACAAGAAGGGGAATGGAGCTGGGAGAGTGCTACTTACCTTCTCATTGGGATGGCAGAAGCTCCTATCTGTGAGCTTTCACTGAGGTTGCTGTGAGGTGAACAAGGACTTTCTTCTACATGTAAACTCAGCTTTACTTAATCTGCCAGGCTCTTTCTTGTTGCATGGGCAGCTGGAAAGGAAAACCTCAGTCCTGAGTTGGGCTGTTAGCTCTACATACAGCTGTGAAGGAAAAGCAAAATCACTCATGTTAGAACTCAAACGCGTACATAAATCAATCTGATCTCTGATACTATAGTCAAGCATCCTAAAGAAGGATAGTTTCATGAACTAAGACCTTGATATGCTGCCAGCATTGGCAGATTATAAAAACACTTGGAGAATCTCACATCCCTGCCAGGGAAGTTTTGCTGGTTTTCGCTATATCTGCTGGGTACGCATGAGGGATGGAGCCATCTCTAAGCAAAGCTGGTTCTTTGCCCAGGATAAAGGACTCTGCTGGTCCAATGTCCTCTTCTCAGCGTGGTAGGAGACTGTTGTATAGATGCTTATATGGACAGCCAGCAGTCAGCAGAGGAAAACATCAGCCTGCATATCTCAGAGAGCAGCTGACTTGTGGCTACATGTCATGTGATGTCAAAAAACCCAGGATGGTGGGACTTGGGACTTTGCTTCAGATAAGGCCTGGAGACCTGGGAACGTAAAGGGACAGGGCCTTGCAGCAAAGGGAACAGGTATGGAGCAGACTGGGGACATGAAGAAAAAGAATTGCATGTGGGAAAGAAGGGATCAGAGAGATAGGAAGTGGGCGAGTACTGCAGTGGGTATGCTCCCCCTCATCCCTATCCCTATCTCAACAGCTGAACTGTACCTACCTCAAGGCACTGAAATACTGCAGTGAAGTAATCAAACATTTCTTGTGCTTGGGGACATGGTGCAATCACCCAGTCTGTGTCTGTTTGTGGTGCCCTGCAGAGCATGGAATGTGCTGTGATGTGACATTTCAGGTGGCACCATTTAGCATAAGCATCACCCAGCACTTCCCGTGACGATCCTGCTCCTCACGTAGCCCACGTGCACAATGGATGCTGCTGCTAGCTCATGAGCATGTACACCACACCAGATCTCCTCCTGCACCCCCTTCCAAGGGCAGTTGGACGAAGGCCCTTTTCCTCTTTCCCAGCACACAGGACACCTTCCTGTCTTCTACCCCAAGACCACAAAAGCTCAGACAACTGTGGGGAAATCACTCTTGTCCCTTTCCCGGGCCTCACCATGGGAAGGGGATAAAGTGCTCTGCTTTTAGTCTTTTTCTTCCTAAAATGGGAGTCTTCCAGCTCTGATCCAAGCACTGGAATCCTCCTCAGAGCTCCTGTTTTGGGAGTAATGATGCCCGGAAGGGGAAAAGCAAGCCAAGCCCTTACTTGTTTTCCTGTGTCATCCTTTGCTGGATATCAGGTCCCTGTGTTCCCCGGCCACTTTCCCCTGCATTAGCTTCTTCATCCTTGTTCTCACCAGCCCTCCCCTCTATGGAGCTCTACTTGTTGTTTAACCCATTGACTCCATCTCATTTCCCTCCTCTATTATTACTTTCAGGCTTCGGTTCTTCTGCAATGTCTTCCTCATCATCCCCTGTCCCAGATCAGCTGTGAGGATCAGACCTGCCTTCTCCTCCCAAATTCTTGCCCAGGGCCACTCCTGCCCTTAGACCTGGAAGGAGACAGTCAAAAGGTTAGAATAGACAGGGTGGCAGGCCCATGTTTCTTCAAGGCTAATGCAGGCAACCTGTGCTGATAGCCCTAACCTGGGCAATTCCACTTTCCTCAGCCTTTCTGCAAGTTGAGCCTATGCCTGCTAACAGTACTTATTAATGCTAATTAGGCTGACTAATGAGAGTGCTGCACACACATCTGTGGGACAGCAAAACCCAGAGGGATAAGGAAGGAAGAAATTACCTTTGCACACAGCTGTGCTGTTTCCTCTTTGCAGTTATCAAGATTGTTGTGGATGGAGGGAAGAGCTTGCTCAGAGCCGGAGAGGAAGCTAGTCTGGTGGATAATCCCACGTGTGAAGTCCGGGACTGCTTTTCTGGTGCAGAATTGGAGATTTTCAGCTCTGTTGCATCCAGATATGTTTGCGGTATGACTGAGGGCTGGCTATTCTGCGCCTCTGCCTTGCTACAGGTTTCTGAGCTGTAATAGGAAATGCCTTGCGAAGATAGAAGCGCTTTGAAACATGGTCTGTGCTGGTTGAAACACAGGTGAGACGCGTAGCAGGGAGAGAAAGGGGCTAAACTTTATTCCTGGATGCCCATCCCCTGGCATGTCAAAAGACTACAGACATCTGTTGTGGCTCAGACAGGCGAGCTTATGGTTAGCAGAGGCCTCTTGTCACAGGAATGGCTGAGATCCCAAAAATACATGTGAGATTTTTCACAATCTTTTTTCAGTAGCCTCTGGGCAGCTGGTAGAAAAGTGTATTTCTAATTCGCTTTATAGGATTTTAGATGCGCAAGAGAACCACAGCACATCAAAAAGGAATGAATGCTGTAATTCCCCTGAAAGGTCGGGGCTTTTTACAGAGCTCTTTATTGCTGTTAAGCTCTTTAGGGAACGCTGTACGCTGTCTACCACAGACTTGGTGGTGTTAGTATGATATGCAGTGCCCATCCATCCCTATTACTATATCTCTGGGGAACGATTCAGATCCTCAAAGGCTGTTAAGTGCCTGATTTCGCTTGAAATAATTGGGAATTTGGCATCTTAATCTTTAAAGGCTCTGCATAAAAGCCTGCCCTGCAAAAGCTGTCTTGTATGTGCTTTACCTTAGCAGTTTCTGCATGTGTTTAATGATGCATGGAGTTACTCACATTGCCCTTGGAGGATTCCTTATTGTCATGTGTGGCTGTTTTCATCAGAGAAAGGGTAGGTTGAGGTAGGAACCGGACTATTGCAATCCCTATTGGTGATCACTAAGAGGCAAGCCAAGGAGATACACCTGAGCAGAGGGATGGCTCAGACTGAGGGGTAGGAGACTTCGCCCCAGTCTCCAGAAACACGGAGAGCTGGGGGAGGCTTCATCAGCAGTGAGAACTGGCAGGTAGAAGGTGCCCACTAAAACTGCCATTTGGGAGAGAATTTCTGATGATATCTGAGTTTTCTATTCTGACTTTCAATTTTGTGACCTGAGCAGAAATGGGTGACTTTAAATAAGACAGAAATTTAGCAAGTGATACACACTGGGGAAAAGCAAGATGTGTAAATAGTATAGATTAAACAGAGTACAAAATGTCATTGAAAAGAATAGGCTAGTTGGTGAATGACAGCCTCTTTCCAATTTTTGGAGACTGTGCCCTTAATAAGGGACCAGACCCTGCTCCTGAGATGGTATAAAATGAAGAAGGACCACAAAAAACTCTGGATAAGGCAATAGGCAGTATCAAGTAAAGAGAATTATCCAGTCTCAGATGGCTTTTATAGGAAGTGAATAATACACTGACAGTAAAGGGAATTCAGACTACTACAAGTTAAGTTTACAGCAGAAGGACAGAGCTTCAATTGAGATCCTGTTTAGGAACTTAAAAATCTAAGCAAATAATTGTAGAGATTTTATACTGACCTCAAATGAGCAACTGCACTGAGAAGGATGTTAAGACATTTCTGTATATGGCAAAAATACTGTTGATGGCAAAAGAAAGGGAGGTGTGAAGCTGTAGCTTATTGGAACAAAGAAACTAAAATAAGCTATGTATCTGAAGTACTCTTGGCAAAAGACAGTACTGTTAACAGCTCTGTATACGTGACACACATTTTCATTAGAAACAGTTTAGATGGCCTGGAAAGGTCTGAGAGTGTGTGGTGGGCTGGTGGGCATGAGTTTTTGGGCTTTTCAGGGAAGTGCAAACCTGTGAGGCATAAAATATTTTCTCCTAATGAAGGGCTGGTGGAAAACAGTGACAGAAATGTGAAGTGGCCAGCGTGGCCAAGAAGTCAGAGCCTAATCTGTGTGCATCATTTAACAGAGAGCTGCTAAGAAGGTGGTGTTGGCTGTTAGGTGCCTGTGCCAGTGGTTTACAGATGAATAAGGAAATAGATGAGGCAGGAGGAAAACGCTGTACAGTTGGTCCCTGGGAAGGCTCACCGTGTTCATGGCCATGTCCTGGTCATTGTTTCCCATTTGAGATGTCTTGCATCCCATGGATTAGTGCCACGCTGTTGGTGGCCCTCATCGCAACCTCTTGGTAGGAAAATCCTCTTCAAAGGAATAGAGCTCCTAGCAAAAGGGCACAGAGTCAGCTGCATTGTCCGAGAAGGCCTCAGAGAGGTCACACACACACCTAGCAGTGGCAATTGCTGTGCCCCAGGATGATCAAGAGCCTGAGTTAATGGGCTAACTGCAACTGACAGCACCATGCTGATCTTCTGGGTGAGACCTGCAGGTCCCTGCACTAGCTGACTGAACACTGCCCATTGGTAGATTGCAGAAACATAATTTTCTTTCCGGCACATGACTTGGCTGCCCAAGCAGAAGTGAATGCTATGAGATACCTGAGGGTAGGGCCATCAGGACAGTGCAGGACCTGCAGGAGAACCACAGTCTTGTGCAGCAGGAGCTAGCGTTGTGGCGACACCCCATAATGCCTAACATGGTACTAGGCACTGGTTTATTGGCAGCTGAGTCCTACCCTTGGGGGACTTTGGTGCAGGATGAAGATGCATGCATTAAAGCATCTCTACGTGCAGGTGGTGTCTGGGGTCCTGTTATATCCCTGGACATCTTGGAAACCTGGAGGCCAGGGTCACTCAGCTGGGAGGTCTCTGCTTCCATGAGCTGAATTACTCTCCATGGACTCCACTGCTTGGAACAGAAACTGGGACACCCAGTGCTCCTAGGGACAAGTATATTCATCTCTGGGTAGATCCCTGTATTGCAGTGATGGTGACTGTTTAATTTTTATTACCATTGGATTGGTCAGGAAAACAGGCTGGTGGAAACATATGTGTTGCAAAGGGTAAACTCTTGCAAGCGCAGTTGCAAGAGGCAGTTTGAAGCATTGGTTATGTTTTGTTCCTGTGAATTGGGGATGGCTGTCCCATGGTCAGGCCCCGGGGAAGCAGATTAGTCTAGGATGCCTTAGCTTGGACTAACCATAAAGCCTGCCACTCTGAGTGATAACACCAGTGAGAGCCAGGAAAAGTTGTTCACTAGACTTGATGAATTCCTAGTAGCCTTCCAGCTGGAGGGACAATAGGCATGTGAGTGAGGAGACATGGAGCAATAACAAGTTATTGCTGTCCATGCTGCAGGTTTTCCTAGGATATTTTATTTGGTATTCACATTGCTCAATTGATACATTGTAATCTAAAACATTTACTCACCATTGTGGACTGAATTTTGCGTCATCCCTAGCCCCCCATACCTTTTAAACGTGGCTCTTAAATCATCCTAGTGACTTTGTACTGGGGTGAATTTCAACCTGGATGACTGAGATGGATTCTTTTTCTGTCCTTGGAAGCGTCAGCATTTAAGTGACTGGGTGGATGGACTGATAGTGGGAATTAGGACAGCAAGCCTTGATTTTACAAAATGCCAGGAAGAAAAATCAAACAAGAGTAGTTTAGCATCATAGTCTGCTTTTCATCTTGTCTGTTTTTCAGGGAGAGAGAGCAGAACAGCAGATTTTGCTGGAAAGCATGTTAATTTTCACAGCTTTTTTGTATGCTTATCTGCAGTTTAGGAGATTTAGTGATTCAAATGAAGGTGATACATATCCTTAACCTCTCCCCAAGCCCAGATACTGTGCATGAAAACATATACACCCCCATGTAGTTTTTTCTTATAGCTGAAATAGTGAGAGGAGACTTTACTGATTGGCTTCATCTTCTCTTCCCTGAGAAGGTTCAGACTTTTTCAGAAACAAGTGAGTTGTTAATAGTGACAGGTTAGAATGCTTTCTTTCCCACTTCATTGGCATCTAAAATCTTTGTCATGGATAGCTCTGGAAACATCCTTCTTATCCTTTACTCTTAAGTACATGCCCAAGGCCCAAAAGCTTTCATAGAGAAAAGAGATTTCCTGCTAAATCATCCTAGGAGTGTCGCATTACAATGTCAAACACAGAAAGAAAACCACAGTAAAGAATTTGTTGCTAGCAAAATGTCTGTATTAAAACACAAAGAAAACTTTCCTGTTGGGAACAGTAATTAATAGACTCTCTTTTGTATTGGTACTAACAGCACTGCAAGTTCCATTTTCCAAAAAGGCCACAATGTTCTCAAAGAATAAATTCTACCACTGTCATTCTGAACCTCAGCCTAAAAAACAGAGAGGTCAAAGACAATAATCCTGTGCATCCTAGCAATATTCCAGAATCATTACACTGACTTGCTGCAGCATGTCCCATCAGGTGTGGGTTATATCTGGACACTGCTTGGTGACGGCAAGCTCACAGGGCTTCCTATTGTGTTTGAGAAGGCAGTGATTGCATTGGAGCCCTTGGAGTTCTTGTTCATGCCCAGGATGTCCACACTGGTTTGCTCTGGCTCAGTTTTCCTGAAGATGTTTTTCATGGTTGACTGGAAGTTGTTGGTGACAAAGCAGTAGACGATGGGGTCCATGCAGCTGTTGAGGCTACTCAGAGTCACTGTCACATGGTAGACGAGAAGGCTGACATCATGGGGCATATCTGGGTTGATGGAGATTGCTACCTGTCGCACGTGAAAAGGAGTAAAGCAGATCATGAAGATGATGAGGACGGTGATAAGAAGTTGCACAGCCCTCATTCTCCTCTCCCGACTCTGGTGCATGAGGCTGGGCTTGGACAGAGCACACATAATCCTGGTCGTAAAGAAGATGATTATGATGAGCGGAAAGAAGTATTCGCAAACCATCAAGACCAGAATCTTGGAGAGGCAGCATGCAGCAAACTGTATTGCCATGGTCAGGATGGAGAAAGTCACCACAGTGGCAAAGATCCAAATGAAAACGCAGATCCCCTTGGCGCAGGTGGGGTTTCGCCATTTACGCGAGGCGTCCACTTGAACGATTGCCAGATAGCGGTCAACGCAGATGCATGTCAAGAAGAGGATGCTGCAATACATGTTGACAAAGTAGCCAAAGATATGAACCAAGGAACAATTCAGGCAGTCCCCTGCACTGTAGAACATGATGATCCGTACAGGCAAGGAAAAGCCCACCAAGAGATCAGTAACAATCAAGTTGATGGTGTAAATAACAGAGGTGGTTTTTGTCTTGGTACGGAAGCAGAAGACATACAGCGCTAAGCTGTTCAGCACAACACCCACCAGGAAAATGATGGCATTGACTACCATCAGGGCAATCCACAGGTTGTAAAATTCTGTGTACAGTTCTTTGTCAGGGTGGATGAACTTGGAGAACAAGTAGGTGCTGGAGTTGGGCTGCTGGGTGAAGTTGATAGAGTCAAGGGCTGGAAGTTGGGTGGAGGAGGTCGGCATGGTCACCAACTTCCCAGTGATCTGGAAGAAAAGAAACAGAGTTATATTGATAGGTATATCAGCATTCCTTAGGGCTCAAAATGTTGTCACCTAATAACATTTTAACCAATGTATTTGTACATCCTCAGTAGTTACATATATTGCTGTACTCTCTCAGTGTCTCATCTGCCAATATGGGATTACCAATAATTGCTTGGAAAATACCTGGGTTTATAATTACTGTCTTCCAGGGGTTCTAGATGCTTGTTTTGGAGAAGACACACAATCCCCACTTCAAGTTTATCTTCCTCTGCCCTGTGAAAAAATGGTTTTAAGGCCTGAGCAAGAACAGAGATGTGAAGTATGCCAAGGGGAGCAAAGGAGAAGGGAAAGTCAGGGGAAAAACACATGGTCCTGTTTGAGCCAGCCATGTGGCAAATGGCCCAGAGAGGTAGATGGGGTTGCTGACTCCAAGCAGGGTTCACTGATGCTCATGGAGGGCACAGGCCATTTTCTGCTGTGACAGGGAGGGTCAGGCCAATATATAGTTCCTACCAAGTCTTGTTTCCTGAACATGGTGCTTATTTCCCCATTGGAGCAGCTTCTTCCCAACTGGAGGCTCTTCCTGTCCTGCCATGGGAATAGGGTAGTGCTGGCAGCTAGAAGACATTTGCCCAACCTATTGGCACAACCATAGCCCCAGCATCTGACTCCTAAAATATCACATCCTTTCCCTTGGCCAGGTGATCCTGTGAGGGGATTGCATGCAGCAGAATTTTCAGAAACTCTAAGACTTTCTTGAAACCAAAGGATCACTGAATTTTTCAGGAAAGCACAAGCTTTGTGTGGCATTTTCTAGAGATCCACATTCATAGCATCAGCAGCCGAAAGATTTCAAACCAAGGGCGTCAGCCACTACTCCTGCCAGGGTTTGACAGTTTAATTTGCAAATCATTCCTGACTTATACACTATTTTAAACTTATTTGTATATTAAAAAGATAAAAAAAAAAAAAAAGCCCAATATATACAGAGACTTGGCTGGTTTCAATAAAAATAAATGGTTGAAAAATGTCTGGAATATCTCATAGCGGCTGAGAAGGACTTTGAGGTTAAAAAAATCAGCTTGAATCAGCAGAGAATGATGCTGAAAGACTTGAGTTATGAGGGTTTGAAATCCCTGCTACCAAAGAGCCAAGTGCGGAAGGGCTAGGAAACAAGGAGCTGCAAACATATCTTCCAGTGCTCACAGGAACCGCAGTGTGCCTGGGCTGCGTGTCTCAATGAGAAAGGTTTCAATTGCTCAGGGAGTCTGGATATCCAACTCCCTCAAGTATACTACATCCTCTGGCAGCTGCCTTTTTGTCTGCATTAATCTTTTTTGCTGCTTATGGGGATTGGGAGGATGGACCGAAGGTGTCCCATTGCCTGTGAGATGCTTTAAGCTGTTGGTGGCCATGTGCAAAGCAGAGGAGGAAGCTACCTAGTTCAGAAGCCTTCCAGTGAAAAGTGGATCCTCAGGAGAGTTCCTGCTGGCCAAAACCAAATGCTCTGCAGGGATAGTCCTAATTGAGTCCAGAGAGCATCACAGCAGCTCTGAGCCTGCCTGACAAGTGCCAAAGACACCAAAAGCTTGCTTGTTGGGCTAATGAATGATAAATCCCTGCTAGCTGTAACTCTCAAGTCTTGAACTTCACACCTTTTGACAAAAACAGAAGGCTTCTAGCTGTCTGGGATAAAGAGCTGGAAAACTGAGATTTATGAAAAGAGATTCCCAAGTCTCTGTGCATTTGCTGGACACAGCACTCCTGATGCGTCTCACCAGTGCTGAGCAGGGCGGGAAGGATCACCTCCCTCGGCCTGCTGGCAACGCTCTTCCTGAGGCAATTCAGGAGGTTGTTGGCTTGCTTTCTCACATAGGTGCATTGCTGGCTCATGTGCAACTTGGTGTTGACCAGGACCCCCAAGTCCTCTGCAAAGACACTTTCCAGTTGGTTAGCCTCAGGCTGTACTGGTGCATTCCTCCCATCCTCTGCTGGACCCTCTCCTGTCTTTCAACATTCCCCTGAAAAGCGTGGTCCCAAACTGGACACCTCACCAGTGATGAACTGATGGAGGTAATAACTCCCCTCCATCTGCTGACCACAAACCTCCTAATGTAGCACAGTAAGTACTGTGCCTTGTCTGCAGCGAGCACACGCTGCTTGCTGGTTCTTTTACAGCCTAAGATCCACCATAACACCCGTATCCTTTTCAGCAGAGCAGTTCCCAGGCTGTACTGGTGAATTTGGCCAGTCAGGATTCTGTGGAGGCCTGCGTGATCAAAGTGTGTGTATTTTCCTGCCCCTTCTCACTTTGGAGAGGGCTGGGAATGAAGTAAGTTTGGTAAATGGTCATCATCCAAGATCAAGAGTCCTCATGGGATGCTAAACCTTAGTCATGGTTATTCTGTATGGTTCATTCAAGCCAGGTGAGTGTGAAGCAGGGCACTTGTTGAGCAAAAGCAGACATTAGGACAGAATTTAGAAGGCCAAGTATGAAGTTCCCTCTGGAAATTCTTGGAGAAGAGACTTTGCCATCATGATGGAGCTTAGGTCTGTTGTCCTGGAGTCTGGTGATTGCTCTAGTTTCTTCTTGCCTCCCGTCTAGGCTATGGAAGTGGTGTGAAAGAAAAAGCTGGGTTTTAATATCCTTGAACTTGGAAAGAATTGGTTGTTTAGGTAGCCACTCAAGCCCAAGTAGATGAATTATCCATTGGAATAGCTGGTGCTTAACCATAAAGCCCTTCCGAGATCGAACCCAGTGCCAGATTATGCTGCAGGACTGAAATCCTGAAGCCTGGTATCAGACCACCTGTAATGTCTCAAAGAACTGTTGGGCAGAGAGAAGCAGTCTTAACATCTGTCCACTTTTACACTGAGGTGATCTCCAGCAGCAACTGAAGGCTGGAACATCTTGTGTTCCAGGAGTGACCAGATTATCTCACCCTGCACTGAACTCTGGTGGCAGCCAAAGTATCACACATGTTCACGTTACTTTGTCTGGGTCTGACTGAGTCAGCAGACTCCTGGGGGAGAGTCTTGTGTCTTTATGTTCTGTGCCAAGCACACTGTTAGTGAATAACAAGAAAAACTGGTCTCAAGACAGGCTGAAGGTACTGGAGTCGCAAAGTCTGGCACCTGAGAAAGATGCATAAGGAGGGTGCAGAATGCTGGCCCATTTTCTAACGATTTTTTCGTCACCATCTGATCTTCTCTGTTTGTTTGTTTCACTCTTTAATTACAAAACCAAACTGAAGTGAGCAGATGCCTGGATCTGCTCCCAGATTTCTCTTTGCAGATGCTGTCAAGAGGAGCACTGTGGAAGCCACTGCACCGGTGCAAACCAAGGAATAAAGACTTTGTTGCCCCCTGAGTGCAGCATGAGCTTGTATATCTATATTCATACAGATAGTTGAGCAAGGGGAGAAGACAAAATCACCCATCCCATCCTTTAGCATGTATTAGAGTGTATTGGGCTGCGTATGCATTTGTCTTCTTATTGTAATACTAAGACACTGGCCATTTGCTCTGATTCTGCATTTTGTTAGTAGCTTTCCTCCTCTGCGAGATTATTCTTCAGTCTCAGATCCTTTTTCAAAAACACCTGATGTTCATCTTACGTTTTTCCTTTCCTGCCTCAGTGAAATCAGTAACTCAAAATACATTCAAATGTTCCTCATCCTCACAATGCTATGGAGATATGTAGGGCACTTTATGGACTAATAGAAAAGGATCTGCTAAGAGTACTGACCATGCACAGAAATTCAAATCTTCAGCATATACAGTGTGCTGGCTTGCAGTCACCTCTTCCACTGAGCCCCATGTACAGTGAAATAAACTCCAGATATTGTAAGCTGCTAAAAAACAACAGGTAATGTTTTGTTTGCCAAACTGAATATGCAAAGGAGAAGCTGAATTAGAGCTTGTGTCTTTTCCTAGTCCATCGCTGCCCTGTTTGAACTCAAAATCCAAGCAACTACATGAAAGAAGTCCCAACAAATTTAATTAATTCTGAAGATTTCCTCACTGACAGACTGTGGAAAAGCTGCCTCTTGGGCTGCAGTGGGAAAAGTCTTCCTCTAATCAGATTGTTACTGATGGATGTTTGGGTGAGTGGCCTTTTCCTTTCTTTGTGGGACTGCCCTCATCTCATGGCTCACAAGCAGAAGGGACAGAGAACTGGACTAGCAAAGCAACAGCATTCCTCTGAGTGCTTTTAATGAGATGGAGCTGGACCAAACCCCTGGTTAACAGCTACTAAGTATTTTTCCACTGTGGGACTCCAAGCACTTGAGAAAGGTACGTTGCCCCATTTTGCATCAGGCTGAACAAGGCACAGAAAGGCAGCCTGACCTCATGTCTGAGGAACAGCAAGCATTTCTAAAGATTTCCAATTCTGCCCTCTCCACCCCGAGGCCAAAAATTACCTCTACCAGGTCTCTCTCTCTGCCATCAGAAATACTCATGCAGGCGTTCAAGTGAGTCAGTTCAGCTACCCATCACCATGAAGTGGTGGCATATAGCAGTCAGTGAGGGGCATGGCTAAATACATGAGAAAATTTGCAGCATATGCAAACCTTTATTTTTCTATGTTTTGCACTATTTATTACTTGCAGCTATGTCATGAGCTCATGCAGAGCTGCAAGAACCATAATCACCTTTGCTTACAGAGTAAATAGCCTTTGTACTAAACCCCTTCCTAAAATCTTCGAAGAGTTTGGAGCTCAGCCTTCTTCACCTAATTCAGCTCTCAGCCCCCCAGATTTTGATGCATTCCCTGTTTCTTGGAGCTGGCTGTCTGCAAAGCCCAAGATGGGTAAACACGCATCCTTCTGAGTGCTGCCTGACCGCGCCAGTTGGCCTTTGCTGTTATATTATACCTCTCAGGCTGGATTTTGTCTGTCTGGCTGTGAGACTGTGGGTAGCATTTCCTTAAAAGTACAGCAAACATCGGGGTAGAAATGGGATAAGGGGAGGGACGGAGACTGGAGGTTGACCTGGTTTCCCTTGTTCTGATAAAGGTCCCTGCTCAGCACTGGGAGAGGGGGACTTGCTCTGAAATACTTTCTCATTGTTGTGTGACACAACCAATTCCATCATTCTTGGGCCAAATAGGAAACAGATGGTTGCTGTGCTGCAACCAGGTCCTGCAGCCTCTTCCCTGAGTTGCTGCTTGGCCTCACACTTGTTCATTTAGCATGAGCAGCTCAGTGCTATGTCTGCCCCAGGAGAATATCCTAGACTGTACTTCATTCCGCCCAAATTTTTGCTTGCTGTCAGCCTTAAGCTTCACCCTCCACTTGCTGAAGTTAACAGGCTTCACTTCCTTGATGAGGGGACTTTTGGATCTGGCTCAGCAATTCAAGTAATGGGATATAAAAGAAAAGGCAGGTCAGACAACTGAGTTTTGTCCTAACTGCTCTCCAAAAGGGTTATTTATTGGTGTGTACAGATAGGATCTCTGCGTGCAGACCCAGAGACAGAGAACAAGAGAACCATGCACTGGGATCAGGAAGATGAAAAGGACATTAACAATCATGAGTGAGTGTTATTTAGTATAAACAGCTTCAGCTTTTCTCATCTCCCTGTCCTGAATCAGAACATCTGATATAGCAACCTGGCTCCTCTATCATCCCCCTGTCCCACTCACCCTGTCCTGCCTGCTAGTGTTACTCTGCTGCCTGGGATGGCAGCAGCATGTGTTTAGCTTTGCAGCCTTTCCGTGTTTAAAGTTCCCTGGGTGATTTATCATCATATTTATAAATGAAGGGTTAAACTCTCTTTCAGTTTAAATTGTATGATTCTCCTCCTGGCAAGCTCTCATTCAACTCTGGCTCAAACTGGCCAAATATGGTGTTTTTGTGCATGTCGAGGACCTTGCCCTATACGTGGTAGAGCTTGTTCTGTGTGCCTCATGCTCAGGCTGGGGAGGGTGGGTTTGCTGACAGTGGGAACTGAGGGAGAGAGGGAGAGAAAGGGACTGAATCCAGCTGCTGAAAGGGAAAAGCTGGTGCTCATCTAGCCCTCAGGCTGTGAGAAGGGAGCTAATCTGGGGGAGAAATATCCCACCCTGAAGCAAAAGTGGGGCTATTCCCAGGGCGGGGAAGATCCTATATTTATGGGCATCAGATCTCTGTTCTCACTTAATTTCTGGGTCTTGATGTCTCCTAGAAACCTCCAAGTCTGAGAGTGTCTGGACAGAGTGTGTGAAACACCCTATTGCTGGGAAATTGCAGTTGGAAATAGTCAAATCCAGTCTAGAGTTAGATTATTCCTTCCCCTCCAGTGCCCCCACCAATAAAAAGTGCTTTGGAGACACAAAACACATAGTTCTGTGAGTGTCAGATTAAATGACACCTGCTTTCTTACAGTTTCATGTCTAGCAGTGTCTCACAGGGCTGGATGAATGCTTTGCCCTGCTTGGGTTGCTTATTATAACTTTTTCCCATGTGACACTTGGCTGGTTTAATGAGCACTCATGTTCCAGCTCTTCCCTTGGCTCTAACACTTGTTTGACTTTCTCCTCTCTTTGCTGCCTAATTTCCTGAAAATTGAGGTGACCTTTCCCTTCTGCCAAATTTTGGTTGAAATTAGCCAACAGACTGAAAAACATTAGGAGGATGGAGGAAAACAGAGCTGACAAACACACAAATAGGCACTGAGAGTGATCCCTGTTTCCTCTAATATGAACCTGCAAAGAGTTTGCTAGTACTCTCCACCACACCCCCTTTCATTTAAGTCTTATTTCCTGCAAATTCTCAATTGCTTTGTCATTGAAACACTGCAAACAGGGCTGGACGACGCCTTTGCAAAGAGAGAGTATTTCCTGCCTCTCATTAGCCCCCCATACTGACTTTTGCATCTCTAAAATTGCCCATGAGAATCAGATTTCCCGTCTGGCCAGAGGAAAAACTTGGATGTCCAGTCCCAGGCATATCCAGGTGTTGTCCTTCAAGTCATGTAAGCAGTCACAGACTTAGGATGTGTGGAGGCTAATGCAGTGTTGGTTGTTGGGCCGTTGAGCCATTTGCCTCCTGCCTGATATGCCCAGTTAGCCTACACGTGGTTCTTCATCTCCAAGGCCCTGCTGTGAATTGGTGATGGGTATTGCCGTGAGTTGTGATCTGCCCTCCATCCACCATGCTGTGTGGGTGCCTAAGCAGTGATTTAGTCCAACAGGACGAGGCCATGTGGGAATGCTGCCAGTTAGAAGAGGGGAGAGCACATCTCTCCAAACTGAATTCCTTTTCTTCACGGAGCAAAGTGACCCAGATGGGAGGGAGGCCACTTGGCTTGGCCCAGATGTCCACTTTCTGCATCTACGCTTTGAACTTGCTGCTTAAAACCAGGTGACAGATCACCAGTCCTGCACACCCCAGAGGCAATCTATTTAAAACCTGAAGATCTGTATGGTCCTCTCCCAGCCCTGTCCTGAGCATGCATGGAAAATATGGAATGAAGCTCCCAAAGATACACAGAGAAGGAAACTAATGTGCTGGCATGTTTCTTATGAGTTTATACCTTCTCTATGCCCGTTTGCTGCAGTAGTGCCTCAGCCTTTGGAAGAAGGGGATCAGATGTACATGTACAAGCAAACGAAGAAGTGGGATTGTACATATATTGCCTCTCCAGAGCTGCAAATGTGCACCCAGAAGCAGTCGGCACCCAGAGGTCCTTCACATCTCTAGTGAGGCTTGCAGGTACTCGTCACCTTAAAGTGCTAAAGGTGTTTATGACTCCGCTTGCTTGTTTATACCACACTGTGTAGAAAAGTCCCTCCTGAAACTTTTAGATGTCTACAGTGCCTTATTGATACCATTGCATTTTTCATGTCCCTCTTTTCTGTGTTCCCAGAGCTTGGCCTTGGAGTGATAGAAGTATTGTCTTGGTGAATGCTCTATAAATCATACTGTTAGCATTTAAAAGACCAATATCTCATAGCCTGTCAGGGCTAGTACTAAGTGCCATCTGTCACAAGGGAGCATGGAGTGACATCTCTGCAGTAGATGCTGTGTATTTCTAGCTCTGATACTTCAATAGAAATCAGAGCATGACTTTCTGCATGTATCCCTCTCTGTCCTTTGTGGACCAGTATAATGTGAGGGGAAAGCTCATATTTTTGGGGGATTTTTTTTCCCACGAGAGTAAATATTTTAGAAAGATAGATCTGGAAAGAAACATGTGGATACGACCTTTTATAGGTCCGTCCAGGAGAGATGGATTTGTGCCTGTCTTCTTGGGAGGTTGTAACAGTACAAGAGAAATGCATTTGATTTTACTGGGATTACAGTAATCCATCTAGCATTTCAAGGGCGCCTGGGACAAAGTGCTAGAAATGACAGTTTGGAATAATAGCTATCGTGGCTGTGTAACAAGGAGAACCCTGCAGCGAAAATTACCATATAGGCACATACAGGAACTTCACAGGCAAATGCAAAAACATCACGGGAAATTAAACTGAGCAACATCTGGCCTGTGTATTGGTGCTTACTTTTGGAAAGGAAATTTTTAATTGCAAATTTAGGAATCTTTGAGTGCTTTTCCCTCCTTCTGCCTTCAGATGTCTGCTTGCTCTGTCCCTTGGCAAGAAGACTGAGAAGGATAATGGGGGAAGAGCAGCAATAGAGGTTTGCTTTTAGGGAATACCTGAGGTCCTGCATGGACCAGGGATGAAGGACTGAAAAGGCAGTGCTCACACCCCTGGGGAGTGCAGGGAATGGAGGTGACACAAATGCAGGTAGGGTTGGAGTGCCGATGCACTGAGGACAGGGATCAGCTGCACCGTGAGCAGCAGATGCAGCTCTGCAGCCCAGCACTCACTTCAAGTTGTGCTGCACTCTCAGTGCAGGGAGAAACTGAGGCATACAGCCATGTGTGGGCTTGGCCCAGGGAATGCGGCGAGATGGGAGACCTGGTCAGGGAGGAGACATTTTTTGAGGCATCCCAGGATGGACAACCAGATCTTAACCCTTTGGGAGACTGGTTTCTGTGGTTTCCTTTGCTAGGCACATATGACACTGTGTTGTGCAGACAGACCCCACAGTGCTTTCAGGGTTTTGCAAATTTTGGATTAACCAGGTTAACCTGGAAAAACTCAGCTGTTGGTGAGTGTGTTGCTATGAAAGCAGGCAACATTTCTCAAGGGTCCTGGTTAGGGATCTTGGAAAGGATCTGCTTCTCCATAGACTGGACCAACAAGTGGGTTCAGAGAAAGAAAACAGTATCTTTTCTTCCAAACAGCCAAAGAGAGGTAAAACATCCCCAGTTGCAGCTAACCCCGTGTCAGGCACTGCACCGTCTCCTCTCCTGGATTCTAAAAACTCCCCGAATGCATTTCCCCAAAATTTAATTATGCCTGGGAATACACAGATACAAACAAGACATCACCTTACTCCTCACAAGAGCTGGCATAGTACTTTTCGATGAGGGAAAGCCAGTACCTTCGCACACTTTTCATCATCCCCCATCTCCTTCAGAAACAACCAAATATCAAGGCACAGCACCAAAACCCAACAGCGGAGAAGTTTACAGTGGGAGAAGCCCCTTGCAGCCCCTCACAGCTGCCAGCACAGTCTGGCTCTTCAGGTCAGGCAACTCCTGTGATGAACCTCCACACCTGCCACGCTGGCAGAGCTGGGGGCTTCCCGAGCTGCTCATCCATGTGTTCAGCACAGGACCCTCTCCACTGCCACCCCTGCCAGGGCTCCCTGCTGCAATAGCCACGCTTTCCACTCCGGATTTGGGGTCCAGTTTCCAGCAATTCCCACCTGGACCCCTGCTGTCACCTCTCCTATCCCACACCCCCCCCCAGTATCCCAAAGCATTCACTGCAGTGGTCCCTGCAGTGTATTCCTCCATGATGGACTGACTTACCTCTGGCTCGATCTCCCTTCTATATTAGAGGAGCTGCTGGTAAGAAAAATTCCTCGTCGACCTGAATGCTATCACCCCAGGAAAGAGACATCTGTTCCTACAAGCAGAACAACTGGAGTGACTACAGAATTTGAAGAAATGCCTAATCTCTCTCTCTCTCTCTCTCTCGTGCTCTCTCTCCCCCCCTCTCTTCTAAATATAGCCTTGCAACTAATGGGAAAAAATACACACTACCAAAAAAAAAAAAATTTCCACTTGTCTTTAGCATTCAGAATTTCTCCCCAAACATCTGGCTCCTTGCCTCAGATCTCTTTGAAATTTATGAAGTGCTGGAAATGCTAAAGAGGGCTCCAGCCTTCCTCATGGTGCTAATGCCTGAACATCTCTAGTAAACTAAAACTGATGTTGCTGCCCCTTTCTTGTCCCCTCCCCAGGTCAATTTTCCTGTGTCTCTGTGGGAACGAAATCTCCTTGCTGAAAACTTGCCAACTCAAGGCCACTGCAAAGCCACCAAGCCACCACTATGTGACACGAGGAAAATACCTCTCTTTTCATCTTCCTGATATGAACTGAGATTAGACAGAAGCATCCCTGGCAGTTGCAGGAAGGTGCTGGACCAAATGCCACAAAGCCTGTGACATGCTTTGAACCAACCCAGCTGTCCAGACCCTGAGAAAAAACCTGGCACATGGAGACAAAGGGTGACCCTGCACACTTTGATGATGCTCTGGCTTCAGTCATTTGGGAAAGTGGTTAATAAGATTTATCCAAGAACTGGGCTGAAGTGTCTGAGTGTCTGAGTGTAGATGAGTCGAGAATCTGAGGTTCCATCAAGGAGCCCCCCAACATGTTCCTCCATCCTCATACAGCCCTTCCCTACTGGTGGTAGAGTCATTATGGATATCAGGTCCCTCTCAGAGCAGGGATTTAAGCATCCCTTCACCCTTGGCTGCATGAAAAGAGACCAAAATTGGTAAAAGCATAATGAATTATCCAACCTTTGAGAGGGGTTCAAAGCACATGACCAGATCAGCTTTCAGGATGCCTCTGCTGACCAATGCTGTAAGGACTCAAATCTCCCAAATTCCCTGAAGTCCCACCTCCTTGTGGGATACTTCCTGCTCTAAATTGGGTACCAAAAAAGACATCTTTTGTGGGGCTTCCACAGGTGTTCTCTCCAGGAGGGTTTACAGCAGCTTTAGAGGTCCCTTCTGGAAAAAAAAGGCAGAAAAAAAGCAAGTGGGAAGTTGCATCAAATTTAGTTGTTCAGAAAGACAGGGAGGATGGATGGTGGATTTTAGTATCAGGTCTGGACCGCTCTTTTCCCTTGTCCTTTAGATAAAGACAACACTGGTGCCAATGCAATAAACATGCAGGATATGGCCCGTCACAACACGACAGGATCAACTCAGAGGCATTGAATTCCAGGTCAAGAGGCCAAATCCATAAATAGAGGAGAGGTAAACTCCACACATGCATGTCTCACTGGAGCACAAACAGTAGCTATGGTTATTAGAGAAGGTTGACCTCATTTTCTGGAATTAGTTTTTCATCCTTGGATCTTTCCCAGGAAGACTGAGCCGATCTTTTTTGTCTGGTTATTTTATTGATTTTCTATTTTGAATTTCCTCACACTGAGGGGCAGATTCTTCCCCCAATTTCAGGAACATCCTCCTTGATTTTATGTGCCCCCTCATCTAGGCATCCAGCCTTTCACAACTGATCTCCAGCTCAGGCACGTGCCTGAGCTCTCATCTGCTTTTCACTTCCTTATGACTTGCAAAGCAAGTGTGATTGGAAGGTCTCCACGAGCCTGTCTGGGTAATAAGCTTGCCTTCACTTCCTTCCATCTTGGGAGTTGAACAGAGGGAAGAACAAAAGAGAATAAACCAACCCATGGTCCAGCGGTGGGCAGGGTGGATGAGCTTGGGCTCTATCATTTTTATTGCTTATGATAGCAAATTCTTAAGTTTCCCCCAGCCCATCAACAAAACTTTTGCACTTAGGGAATAGATCTCTGGAGTTACAAATGCAAGACTAAGAAAGAGAAGACTTTTCTCCAAGAAGAGATATTGGTAGCTACGCTCTGTTCACCTGCTCTGGCACTGCCTGGCCCTTCCTGTCTGCGGACTGGCTTTGTTTTGTGCTTCTGCGTGATGCATGTGTGCTTTGTTCCCATCACTGTGTACAGGATAATGAGTGCCCTGCACTCCCCCACTATCTTAGCCTCTCCTCCTTGCTGGATTTAGAGCTAGAGTTGGAGTGGCAACAGCTGCAAAGTTTCAAGTTGTGCCTGAGATAGTGCAGAGCATGCCGTATTGGGAAGCAGATGCTGCTGTTAAGGTGGAGAAGGCACATCCGGGCTCAGGGCCATGCTTTGTCCCAGATGCAGTTCCCACACTTGACTTCAGGAGTTGCAACCATAGCTGATGAATGAAGAGCTTCTATCATCTCTTGATTTTCAGTCATTTTTCACCCACTCAAAGGGAGGGGGAAAGGAAGAAAAAATAGTGAAGCTTTAGTAAGTGGAAAATTTTCAAGTGTGTTTGCTGAATATGCAAGTGTTAAATATTGCAGTGAATGTCTTGAGATTGTAGGTGGAAGAAGGTATTAACTGACCAGAAATTAGCATGTAGGGGAAGGAATAATAGTTACAGCAGGGAAGGGTGAAACTGGCCCATAATAATTCCTAGCAATCCCTTAACTGTGCCATGTAAAATAGGGATGGGACAGAGCTCCGTTTAAAAGTCTTCTGTGGCACAAAGCAGCAAAGCAGGAGGCCAGACAGTGCTGAAGAAGGTTGTCAGAAGTCTGATACCATACACTACCATGGGGACATGTCTTATCAGTTTTTGTCAGGAGAAGAGTATACTTTTCCAGTCCTATTAAAAAAATCATAGAATAGTTTTGTTTGGGAAGGATCTTTAAAGCTCATCTAGTCCAGTCTCCCTGCAATGAGCAGGGACATCTTCAACTAGATCAGGTTGCTCAAAGCCCTGTCCAACCTGACCTTGAATATTTCTGGGGATGGGGCATCTACCACCTCCCTGGACAATCTGGTCCAGTGTTTCACCACCTTTCTTGTAAGAATTTCTACCTTATATCTAGTCTGAATCTACTCTCCTTTAGTTTAAAACCATTCCCCTTGTCCCACTGCTACAGGCCCTACTAAAAGGTCTGTCCTCATCTTATAAGCTCCCTTTAAGTACTGGAACACTGCAGTAAGGTCTTCCTGGAGCCTTCTTTTCTGTAAGGACCTAAACTAGAATCTGATGTCTGAACATGACTGTTTTTTTAATAGGAATTTGAACTTAGGCTCTGTTATACTGAACATCTCCTCACAAATTAATTAATTATCTTCTTCATTGGTGGAGAGCTTCTACCAAGAAGGTCTTGGACTCAGATCTGACAGAATCAGAGCCTTTACCATGACAGCGTGGAGGACACTAAAGAGAGGGATCCTTACTACATGGAGGACACTGAAGGGTGGGATCTTCACTGAGCTGTCTGGGAAACCTCTTTAATCAGCAACTTCAGAGAAAGTGAACTCACATGCCCATAGAATACCTCCACTGAACATTATCCCATTTTTCGTCCAACACACATGTTCCTGAGACATTTTTCCACTGTCTTCCTCTTGAACCACGAAGCAGAAGAACCAGGAGAAATAGGAGCAAGTAATGCCCAAAGTCACAACAAACATACAATCACGAGCCTGACCTCAGAAGACTGCTTGCAGGGGAGGTTTCCCAGCTGATGTAGCTGCAAGGTTGATGGAGAAGCAACAGTAGGTGGGCTCTGCTCCTTGCCACGTGAGCAAAACCTTTGCCATGACAGATAAAGTTAATGGCAGAGTCTACCTCCATTTTACATTCCACAACTACTTTTCCTTCTAGAAAAATCTGCCCCAAAAGATCCTCAGGCCTTCTTAAGTGCTGGAAAACACTCATGTATGTACCTATGATATGCAGTGCCCATGAGCCCTAAATTCTTGATTTTCTACAGTGTCCAGTGCTATTGTGGGAAGCCGTGAATCAGATGCAGAATCAACCCAGAGAATCGGGTTGGTTCTCACAGATGGACCAAGGCGGGAGATGTTGCTGTGCTGGACCCCCTTCCAGGAGTCACCTTTTACAGAGGATAACTGCCAGGAAAGCACCATGTGACATTTAGTTAAGAGGGAAATCTGTGGACACTGAGACTCTCCCCAAATGTGTAGGAATTTCCCTCTTTGCAAAGGGGTTTGTGCCTCAATCCTGTCATGCTTCCTTACTGTTAATGAGTGAGATGTATGTTGCCTTCCCCTGGAAGGACAGCCTTGGGCAGCAGTGTGGGAACGCTGTCAAAGGACGAGGAGCAAAACATTGGCTTCTGTCCCAGCCCTGCTGCAGACTGTAATGGAGCAGAGCAGGGATCTGGCAGGTGCATGGATAGAAGCACCTGCCCTAACTTCTACAGCCCTCTGCCAACAGTGAAGAGAGGGGAGAGAAGCTGATATTTGGTGGGAGCAGTTAGTAGCTATTCTGATTTGATGGAGCCAAGAAGGGCCAGGGAAAACCCCTGACTCCCTGTCCTACATCCAGTTTTGGTCCTGCTTGTGCTGTGGATGGTAGTCTCATTGTCAGTGAGGTGCAAGGGTGGGAGACCTCATGTACAAGCATGAGAAGGTGCTCAGGGTCTGGATTTGCCCCTGAAAAACTCTGTTTACTCAAGCTGAGTCAAAAATTGGCCCCTACAGAGATGCCGGAACTCAGGTGGGTGGATCAACCCCATGGCAGAGAGGCTTGGGTGGCCACAACAGGGTTTGCAGAGAAAAGGGGGTTCACAGGGAATCAGTGATGGGGGTTGCTTCTTACTAGAGTCTGTGTCCCTCACTCAGTCCTACTCCATTGCCAACGCAGGAGAGGAAATCACACTCTCCTTTGGCAACTCCCAAGATGGCACTGTGTGGAAGCAATAGCATGGCAAGTGGGTAGATCCTGAAAGCAAATCCATTTTTTTTTTTTTTTTTTTCTGGTACCTTTGGTAGATTCCATGGGCAGGCCAGTTGAAAGAACCTTGAAGATGGGGGCTGACATCTGTATCCAAGACTGTTGGTAGTTGGCTTTGGGGTTGTGGCATTCGCTCATTCGGAGCCAAGAAGAGGAATGTGTGGCTTCAGCTGCTGGGCTATTGAGTGGTCTTTCTCTGCTGTTCTCATGGCGTGCCATTCTGGGATGTCTGGGAGATTGGAGGCACACCTTTGGGATCTGAACGCTGAAATGTTCATGATGGCTATGCCTAAGGTGGTAGCTGGAGGGGCTGTAAGGAAAGATCAGAGCCCTCTGTACTGAGCCCTAGACAGAATCTGCATCTCTCTCCTGCAGTGCTGGGATGGGAACACCAAAGAGGTAAAGAAATGATCTGCTTCTGCCTGGAGAATGAGGGCTTGGACCACTGCCCCTGGTCATGTTCAACACCCCCAGGGCTGATTGCCTGACTCTCAGCATGGGCAACAGAAGCTCTGGCGAGCTGTATGGTCCAGCTGCCACAGTAACAACATCTCAGCAAGGCCCAGAAGCAGCTGCACCTACCTGAGAGAAGCTCAGCAGAGAGCAGTGAGTCTCCCGTGCCAACGTCTTGAGATCACAGGTGTTTCCCCATGTCCACAGGGCTGTTGCTCACTGTCCTTAGAGGACTGCAAAGGGCAGAGGCCACTGTTATTGTACGGCCCTGCCTCTGAAGAGACTCCCCATCTGTGTGCTTATACAGGGAGATCAGACAGTTGCCATATGGGGGCCTCTGCTGACAGGATCCAGCCGTGATTTTTCTGTTTGATGAGGAACAGGGAAAGACAAGTGGTTCCCGAATGATGGTTATGACTCCTGTTGGGTGAGTCAGGCATGGGGGAGAAAGTGTGTAGGAGCCAGTTTCCTGCCTGCCTGCTTGCTGCATATTTAGGAATTGACTTTCTCAACCATTGCCTCCCCCTCCATTTTTCTCCACAGGCCATGGCATTTTTGCTGAGGGACCTGCTGAGCTGAAAGAAAAATTAAGACGTTTGCAGGGCACAAAGAGCAAGCTGCTCCTCTGGGTGACCCCGAGGTCTCGGGTGACTACTTTAAAGTACATCAGTCCTTCCTTTCTCCAATTCTTGCATGACAAGGGGTGTGAAGTTTGATGTGTCCTGTCCTGTTATAAGTGTACCCTGTGGGGATGAAACAGGATCCCTCTCTCTGTCCCAGTCTGCCCAGTTCACCACAGCTTTCACAACAGTGAGGTTTCTGACAAGATACCTCAGTTAAGGCACCAACAAAATGAGCCACAGAGACCCTTTGGCTGCTCAACAAGACATGTCATGTCTCAGCTGCCCCTTGTGATCCAATTTGCATTGGGATCCCTTGCAGGGTCCTGCTCTGATCTTTCTGGCCCCCCAACCCAGCTTTGGCCAGCAGCCACCTCTTGTTCTTTTCTTGGTATTTTTTCGAAGTTTCAGAAGCTAATTGCCAAGAACACGACGTCCAGTGTCACAACCTCACCGCAGAGCTCTCCTCATTCCCAGCAAAATATTTCCTTCCAGATTTGTTTGTCACTGGGCACATAGGGACACTGGTGCTTGGAGGGGAAAGCTACACAGGCAGCCAGGGCTTTGGCATCGCTTGGGCACACGTGCCCTGGGAGGTCAGAACCAGGCAGAGCAGCTCTTGCCCAGATCTGGCTGGAGAACTGCAAAGCAGGAGTCGGCAGGATGCTTGGCATGGCCGCACTGGTATGTGGCTCAAGGGTGGTCGAGGCAGCTGCCCCAGGCAGCTCTCAGCACTCTGCTTGTGTTTGGGGAGGTGGGAAGCACACTGTGACAGGGCTGAGCTGGAAAACCTTGAACGCAAGGTGCACTGTGCCCTAGGAGGCTGCAGAGGACAGAATGAGCATTCACAAACACATGGCAAAGAAATGGTGGGGACCTTAGGGGACCAGTCTGGTATCTTCACCTGCTCTGATTTAGGAGTGAGCACAAACCTGCTAAGGGGCAGCGGGGTGCTTCCAGGGCCATCTGTTCAATGGCCAGTGTCCTTTGCCATACAAGCAGCCTAGCCCAGGAGGAAGGATGCTTGCAACTCAGAAAATCTGGTCTTTGGACCCACACATCTCAAACGGCATTAGAGAAAGACATCCCCTCCCTGCTTTCTCTCTGCAAACATGCTAATCCTTCTCTCCCGTCCCCTTTGTTCGACTGGTTTGCAGATTGTGAATGAACGGCTCAGGGCAGGGCTGTCTTTTGTTAGACACGCACAGAGCTCAGCGATGCTCTGATCTGGAACAGGGCAGCATAAATCTGATGGATTATAGTAGGAAATGCCAGAGTGATGAAAAACCCTATAGGAACAGGAAGAAAAGAAAGGGCCCCATTTGGGGAGGAAAAACCCCACAACCACCCTGCTGCTGCCTGGTTACAAGTGATTCCTAAAACTGCTGCCTCTGGAAGAGACTGGTACATTTGCTGACATTTTTGCCTGTTATTTTGGAGGGGGTGTTTTGCTTTGTGTTTTCAGCTGTTTGGAATTACAACTCCTGTCCCTGCAGGCAGTCACTGCTCCCACAGTGAGCTTTGTATGACTGTACAGGGACAAAGTCACTTTCTGGGGAGGTGCCTCAGTTTCCCTATTGTTGAAATAACCCCTGTAAGCACAAGGTGCAGTTATGCCCTGGGAAGTTTTCAGGAAGGGAAGGAGGGAATCATGCACGTGATTTAAAGGGGTTTCTTACTGGAAATTGCAGTGCCAGAATAATCAGTTTTCTCTTGAAGACAAATGGGTAGGCAGCAGAATCCAGCAGGCACCGTTTGTGGTGTTGGTGGGTTTTGGTATAGGATCATGAGCCCTTTCTTCTCTCACATGGGGCAAAGGAGGCCTGCTGCAGACTTGAGTCAGGTCTAAATGTGCCAATTCAAAAATCCTATGGAATATTTTCTCTGACTGGGATGAAGTTATAGACAGGAACAGATTGTCACTGCTGGTTATCAAGGAGGCTTTGAACTCATCAAGATGTGGGCAATAAATGGCACGATGAAGAGAACACCAAGGCCCCAGTCCAACTTGTGTTTGTGGCCTCAAAGCAAATTTTTTATCAGGAGCAAAAGCTCAACCTGCCACTGCTGAAACATTCCTTTCCATAACTTCATCTTGTTACCAGTATCTCCAGTCTTTGTTATATTAGGAGGTGCTGCAAGGTGGTATTTGATATGCCCTTTGTGTCATCTGGAGGGATTTTTTTTCTGCAAAAGCACTACTCAATTTAATAAATAACGTTAAATGGGCTATTGAAAGGGGCTTGTGTCTCTGCCTTGGAAAAGGTCCAAACCGAAGCAGTTGGAATGACCTGAGGTCTGGCAAACATAACCCACCAGGACAGACCAGCAGAACTGGGCTTGTTTAGTCTAGAGAAGAGATAACAGAAGGCAGACCTGATAACAGGTACAGGGATGTCTGTGGCAGCTTCCCTGGGAGTGGTGCAAGGCAGGTTCATCTTTCAGGGCTTAGTTCATTCATTCAAGTCTGTACTAAATGACCAGCCCAGTTCATGGTGATCCCTGAGTAGAGACCTCCTTTAAGTAAGAGGAATCCTATTGATTATGTCTACTAGGGCAGGGATGCTGATTGTACATCTGTAATACAGAGTTAGAGCCACAGCAGCAGCTGGGGCAGCCAGGGGATCCCCCCCCCCCAGTGCTGGAGCCACAGGTTAATCCCATGGCTGTAACACAACTTAAATGGCACCTTCTTTTGGGCAAATTCTGCTGGCTTCTTTAAAGCAAAAATCCAGCCTGCTGTGGTTGCTAAACTGGGATCTACTTCTTTGGGTGTCTTTCCATTTTCCAAGAAAAATAAACCGCAGGCTCTGTATTTTTAGATATGCCATCTGATCACAGCTAGTCATATATCAGTCCCAACACTGTGAGTCAAGATGCTGAGCTCCACTGCTGAACTCCCTTGGGCAAGAACTAGTGACTTGAGCCATCCTGAGTGTATTAATAAATCAGTGTGTTTAAAATAATCATGCGCTTTCCTAGGTAAGCTGTTCACGAGTAATCGTACCACTGGGATTTATTACTGCTAGTGTCTTAGTAGCTCTGATTCTCAGGGTGAACTTAATACTGTTGTGAGTGGGAGATGAACAGCCCTGGTATGAGACAGACCTAATCTAGGCAGGGGCCAGAGGCAGCACGACTCCCCTTCCGATGTCTTTCCTGCCAGTGAGTCTGATTCCTGACGTCTGCCCCTTGCTATTTTGATCCTGGGTATCCTCTGAGGCAGCTGCTGGTCAGAGTGAACTTTATGGTGGCTTCATGCAACAATGGGATGTAACAACTGTCTGTCTTTGTGCTGCTGACCTGAATCTGTGTTATTGAGACACAGGTGGGAAATGCATATGCACTGCTCTCAACATTGCCAAACCCCTTTGTGAGTGGTGAGAAAAGGGGTAGCTTGGAGGCAGCATGTTTCCCTGGGCCTGGACCCCTTCAGAAATTATCTGCTCAACCTGCCTTGCGCAATAGTGCACAAATGTGGAGTTATTGGTGTATTATAAATCTCTGTCCCTCACTGGCTTGCTCCAGCCTTCACAAGTCTGTGTCTCTAACACCAGTGCAGCCTGGAGACAATTTTCTGTATGTTTGATCAAAGCAGCAGGAAGCCTTGAGGCTGGTGTGTGAAAAATGGGCTGCCTTGTTCCTGGAAGTTTATTTGTTGAGCTACTTCATCACTCTGATGACAATCAATTTATCCGCATAATTGGTGGCTGGAGACAGCATAACACGGCTTGGCAGCCTGGATTTTTCTGAGATGTATTGCTTGGCATATTCAACCAGGGCAAAAGGAGCCAGCCTGGCTGCTGGGGAACTGCAACTCTGTGAGTGCCAAGCAGGTGAAACCGGGCATGACAACCCAGCTTTCTCTCTCCATGCTGCCACAAAAGGACCCTCGGGATGAGGATGAAATTGCACCCAACTGAATGTCCCACTAATAAGCCTGCTAATGCATTGGCCTCCCTGCTGAGATGGGTAATGACAAGTCAGGCTGTGCTGGTTATGAGGGTTATAATGCTGATTATAATGCTCTGCATGTTCAGTTTGCACTGCACGTTGGCCGCCTCCTGGAGAGTGGCCAGACCAGCAAAATGATGCTCATACACCCCACTGAGAGGAGAAGCTGGTTGCACAACAGTAGCTCTGTGTGGTGGAGGTCTGTGCCCACCACTCTGCTACGTAAGCCACCCATCAGCAATCTCCTGTCCTCTGCACTCAAATGCTAGAAACCCCCTTCATGTCATACAAGAAGCCGGTCACTCTGCTGAGCCTGCCTCTGTGTCCTCTCCTGCTGTGCCCAGGCACCACTTTACTACGTCCTTCTGGATTCGTTACTCTGAGAGGAACCTGGTGGGTCATGAATACTTGCCGTGGACTCTGTGTGGGTCCATGTGCTCAGAGCTCAGTGCCATTTCACCTAGCTGATGTCTACCTGTGCTGAATGAGCTGTGCTAATGTAGGTCTTTGCAGCTGTTTGTAGCTCTGGATGAAAGAGAATTTTGGCAAACGTCCACAGCATCCCCAACCTTGTCCCTGAGGCCAAAGCTTGCTTATGATGGGTTTACAATGGGGCAGCTCCCCAGAGACCCAAATCCATCTCTCCTGGTGTCACATAGAGAGGGCTGACAAACTCAGTGCATGTGAGGATGGGGAGCTGTCTACTAGACAAGCTGGGAGCCATACACCATGTCTGTTAGACTTAGGAGAGTTTCCCATCTTTTTAGCAGATATTTGTAGAGAAGGTGGCTGGAGCCATAAAGAGGAGGGGACATTTGACAGTAAATCTTATTGCACCGATGTGCAAGAAGTCATCCTTTCTGTTGTGTGATAAAGGCTGTAGTGGTGCTTTTCAGGCTGTGATAGATGAGATGCACATCTTTTATGGATTATGCATAAGACCTAATAAAGAATTCAATCCCTCTGTGTCTATACACTAATGGTATATTGATCCCAGTAAATATCACGCTCAGATTGAACATCATCATCCCTGGCTAGTGTCAGCCTCATAGGTGACATCATCTCTTTGGGTGTTACAGCCAGCTCAGCCTAGTCCCATCTGACCCTTTACTGATTCACTTTGCTCTGGCCCTGGGAATTCACTTTTCTGTTTCCCTGATTCAGCCCTTCACCTCAGCACAACTACTTCTTCTCTGGACTTTGTCATGCTTAGCTGGACTCTGCTGTGCCTCTCTAGGACTTACGGGACGGGAAGTGTTTCTCTGCTAAGCTGTCAATAGGATTTGCTCAGCTATCCGTAATCAGTCATTTTGAGCAGGAGCAAAAGCTACAGCTAAAAGCTACAAATTAAAATGCAAGTATGAAAACTGGAGAAGAGGCAAAAGAGAGATTAAGAGGGGATAGCAGAGTCTTTACAATATTTACAGATGGGCTTGCTAAGAAGCAGTAGACATTCCTCAGAAGGGGCTGTAGACTTTACCTTAGATGTCACAGGAGGTTCACTAACGTGCACATTTAGGTAATATATTTTCTCACTTTCCCCCTAAATCTAGCAACTGGGCATTTATAGAAACCTGCTGTAACAGTCCATGGTGTAAAGGAAAGTTCAAAGAATGCACGCTTTGTGTGTTAGAGTGTTACTCTCATGGGGGATTTTTGGCTCCCACTTTAAAAAGGGCTCAGAAATATGGATGTGTCCATTTTTTAGGACTCACATCTCCTTAAAGGGTGAGGTTTCCCCAAATGTGCTGACCACCTGCCTGCTAAACATCCCTGTTTATGTGTCTCCAGTCTGTTAAAATGTGAACAGCCTAAATCCCGTAGCCCTTTGGACTAGTTGGAGTGCAGGGTGTAGTTTTCCCCCCTGAAAGGGGCTGTAGGGGCAGGACAGTCTGTGTCCCTGTGGGAACCACGTCATCCCCAGGGCATGATGCACGTAAGGGGGAGCAGAGCTGTGGCTGTGTTCTACGTGCATGTGGTGGGATTTATTGCTCTGTTCAGCCGCCTCCCCTGTTCTGCTTACTCTGCCTCCGGGAGAACGTGCTGTGAGAGATGTTTCATGTACAATTCCTTCCTTGGCCTTTGCCTCCTTCTTTAAAATGGGGGAAGAAAGACTGGTAGGGTGCTTTTGGCACCTTTACGCTCTGCAGAGAGGGAAGAAATGACTCCCTGTCTGTTTTATCTCAACGCACTAGGGAGATGGGGAAGGAGGCTCAAGCAGAGTGAAGCAAAATGTGCTGAAATGGATTGATTAATAATGTAGCTGCTCAATTGCATTGCTAAGTTGCCATGTGTCCATGTAAGAAAGGAGGGGGGAAGAAGGGGTTTTCTTTTCTAATTGTGGATTGGCAGAGATTTCTGTGCACAAAGGAAATAGATAGAAGAGTTTCTTAGTAAAGATGTTTTTACCAAAGTCAGGCTTCTACCCTCACTTGTGCTGGTAGTTGCTACAACATGGAGGCGATGGGTATTTCTGTCTCATTTTTCCTGTGGCCGCCCAGCTTTCCCCTGCTCAGGGAGGGATTTACAGAGCAAGCTGAGGTGCAGCATTGCAGCTAATCATGGGCGACAGAGGCATTTACCCTGGTGGTTTTCAATTGGGATTGTCACGCGCGTGTAATAGGGATTAAATTTGTATGCCCGCTCTCTTTTATTTCTGAAAGGGGAAGTTTTAGTTTTGCTGAAGGAGCTGCCATTTCAGGAAATGCTCTGGCTTTTTGCTGAAGAAGAGAAATTTGCCCTGGCATGTGAGACATGTTAGAAAAAAAGGCACATCATGTTACCAAAACACAGCTGAAATGAGTCTGAAGAGCTGCATTGTCAATTCATCACACTGCCACTGAGTATAATTTGTGTAAATATGTGAGATGCTCTCTATGTGATGTACTGAGGCCAGACAGGTCTCAGTTGGCAGTGACTTGCCGATGGAGCTAGTGGGGCCATTCATCCCTCCCACCCACCCCAGCTCTGGCCCAGCTGCTTCCCCCATCCACACAGCACCAAAAATAAGAACATTTCCATGCCATTTCTCTGGAGAAAGTTTTCTGCTTCCTAAAACTATATTATAAAGTTAATTTTGAGCCCTCTCAGACCAATTTATTCATGGCCTGAGTCTAAAAGCCTGTGTCTCGCTCTCTGCATCTCTGTACAGGGACACTTGCAGGATGTGTATGTATACATATAGCTGGCCTTGACAGGTAGCCAGTATATGGAGGTGTACCAGAAATACTCAAGTTTTCATGCAGAATCCCCTGGACGGCTCTGCCTGCAGCCTGATTTTTACATATAGACATTTGTGTGTCCTCACATGCATGTCACTGAGATAATGGACCAGCACAAATGCACTTTGGTGTCCAAATGTATTAGTTCATTATCTAGAAAAAATGGCATTTTCCTCAATGACACGTTCTCTTCCTTTGCACCAGCCCTAAACTCTCCGACTCTCCTCTACCCCTGCAGCACCCAGTGTAGGAAACTCTCCTCTCCAGCTCTGTTCCCACCCACGTGGAGCCAAACCACATCCTAACCCACGTGCTTCGCTCTCGATCTGGCTTGCGAGGACTCCCATCCCCGTCTGCACGCCTCCAAAACTCTCAGCCCAGCCAGAACTGGAGCATGCTGCCTTCCTGAGCTGCAGCCGGTGAATCTCCCTCCCTCTCCCCCCTCACTTCCAGCCCGAAGCATGCCGCAGCCTGTACTTACACAGCCTGAATGAGAAAGCTCAGCTGCTGATCCCTGAGCCTGCTCCCAGATTCCTCAACTGAGTGACCGTGCACTCGCTCCGCAGCGCTCAGCCCAGCTCAGTGATGATACAGGAACCAGACCTCTTTGGTTTACTTTTACATTGACGTCAGTGTCTTTTCTAGCCTCCACGGCTCGTTTTGGTAAAAGGATGTCTTCAGGGTGGAGGGGAGGGGTCGGAAAGGGAGAGGAGTGAGGATGCGCTTGAGATGAGTTTTTGTGACATGGGCAGCCAGTGGTGGGAGGTTTTGGGGACTAATGCTGACAGAAGGGGTGCTTATGGAGCCCATGGTGACCCTGTGGGTAGATCATCACCCGGTCACGGGTATGTTGGAGGCCCGACCCTCACATCTGCATGGAGAGCTGCTTTCCCACCTGCACCCTGACTGGGAGCATGAGCCCTGACTTCCCCCATCTTTGGTGGTTGTTTGTACCTGGGTGCTGGTTCAAGGGAAGAGGGAATGGTGAAGGACAGAGAGAGGTCTAGTGCCTCTACACAATGCCACGTGGACACAGCTGCCCAGTTATTCTGCCTCTGTGCCCAGTCCAGGGCCAGTATCTGTCTCCAAGGGAATAGGGAAATGCTAATTTGAGTTGCTTTTACCATCTCAAAGGATGACCTTAAAGACATGGGCTCCATGGGCCATGCAGTTGTAGATAAGTGTGCACCTGAATATGCCTGTCTATGAATACAGATCAGCCTTTTACAGGTTTATGGGTCAAGGATCTAGTATTCAGATTCAAGGACCTGAATAACTTGGCTCTCCCTAGACCCTTGTAAGGTTGGAGACTACATGTCTCCTGTGGAGATACCACTCTGTCAGGTTAAGGCTCAGATTTTATCCTGGGATTTATGCTGCATGGTGTGCACATCCATCCCCCAGCCCTGTGCACCCGCTCTGCAGAAAAGTGTGCATGGACACGTTTTTGGGGCATGTAAAGGCCTGATGCTTATGAGGGATTTGGAGAACACCCATTGAAAAGTGTGAGTGCTATCATTAACACTGAATTATTCACAGCAGATTAATCACACCTATGTTTAGGGCTTCTTTCTGGTTGGTAGCCAAGACAGATTTCTTTCTGTAGCCAAACAACTTCCAGGAATTTCAACCCAAGGCTTTCATGCCCTAAATGCTGATAGTTTCCTATTAGGTTTGTGAGCACTCATTCACTTGGGTAATGTGATGCAAACACTGGGATCTTAGACCCTCGTGTAAGGGTGAATATGGCGCTTGACCCAGTGCTGTTGCACAACCGTAATTAAACCTGGGTCATGGATCACCTTTCTGTGATGCATTTGTCCAGCTCTTAACACAAGTGTTCTGTCATCCACTATTGGATGTTTGATACCTTGATACAAACCATTCATTGTAGACTCTTAGGAGCAAGAAGTGAGAGTAGTCTATATTAATCCAGGCACCAGCACTCAAAACCAGCCCCAACCACCTGGTGACATTGATGTAATTGAATTGGTTGACCCTTGGAAACTGTAGTAATAAAATCTTGCAGGGAAGAGAGGTTATTGACAAGGAAGCATCATCTGGTATCACCAGAATGACTGGGATGTACTGGTTTATTTGAAAACCAGTAGTGAGAAAAAAGTTTTTGACCCCAGTGTACCATCACTACAGAGAAGAGGAGACACAGGAAGGGAAAGTTCTTAGGTTATAGAGCAGATCCATGGCAGATCCAAGTGATAAGTCCAGTTTCTTGGCCACTGGATCACACACTCTCCATCATAAATAATGCTAAAGTCTCAGAGATTCCCAGTGTCCTTGTCAGAACCAATACATTGCTCATGGCTGAAGAAAGACAGAGTCTTATAAAAAACAGAAAAAGAGGTCCTCGTAAATCACCGTATCTATACTTAGAACTGTGTAAAACCTTCTAAGCTCCATTTCAGAGCACATAAATTTTTTTTTTTTCTTTTTCCGAGTTGAAAAATCCATCCAAAGGTCAGTCAGAAACAGGAATAAAACTGTCTTTGAAATCTCAAGCTGCTGTAATAGCATTTTTGGCAGTGAATGATAAACTTGAACAGTTGAGGTTTACATGGCAGATGAAGTGAACATGTATTTGTCTATACATTAAATGACCTGGCAGTGGCCTTTTTTTCATTTCTTCTCCCAACCTATCAGATTATTTATAGATTTTTACTACAAATGGACCTTCTGAACAGAAGAAGGCATGCCAACTGGTTCTAAAGAAACCATCAGAGTGGAGCTGTGCCCATAAGCCATCATTTCTGGGCAGGAGTCCCATTTTAGTGATAACCTCCTAGGTAGCAGGAATATTAACTCTTCATTTACCTGTCAGGGTATTTCACAGCTTTTGGAGGGTGTGAAGGGTTGTTCGGGGAGATCACAGGATCACGAAGGTGTTGGATTGAAAGGGAATTGTGGCATATCCTGGCTAGGGCTCTCAGAGATGTCTGGGGAATGAGGTCTACTAGACACTACACAGACTGCACCTGGCTGAATGGACTTAAAAGCCATGTATTTAGAGCTCTCAATTTAAATGTAAAGCCTAGGCAGTCCTTGATGGTTGGATGGTGATAACACCCAAGGATGGCAGAGATTTGGAGTCTCTTCTCTGTCATGCCTCATAGATAGGAAGCTCTTGCTGGAGACCTGCGCTTCAGTCCTTGCTCTGTTAACTCTGGAGAAGTATATTCAGGGTCTGATTTTTTTTTAAATACCTTAACATTGATTAAAGCAAGGACTGCCATGGCATTCTCTTTCCTGACCCTGGCTATGTAGCTACATGATCATGTGCCCTGTCTGTACAGGGAGTCCTAGTGGAAACCGGAAGATATTCTACAGAGGTGAATATGAAGCCCTCGTCCCTGGATATTTTAACTAGGTAACTGAGAGTCAGGTGATGTGAATTTGAACACCTTGTGTGCAGGAGGGACTTTAACTGGGAGATTTTCAGTGAGAAAAAGGGTTCTCTCTCTAGTTTGAGCGAGTTTCTGAGCTATCGGATAAGAAAAACATGAATAAGCAGGTCTTCATCCTTTGGTTGATCTTATGTAGGGCTGGTTGTGCTGAGGTGCCTCCTGGGCTGAACTTCCACTGATCTCAGCAAGGCTCAATGGTGACGTGGGTTTGATGAGCAGACCAGCTATGAAAACACAGGTACTTCTAGGCTTGAGCACGTATCTTCAGGCTCCCAGTGAAAAAGTTTGGCAAAACCCACTAGATACACTGTGGGCTTCAGACGCCAGTGTAGCTGGTGGAGGAGAGGTTCAGAATCACAGTTTTAGACATCTGTGCTTGAGGTGGGAGCTAGGGAGGCTGCAGGCTCTCAAATCCTCCATGAGGATGGGGTCCCACAGGTCCTCTACTGGGTGGTTGTAGGCTGTAGGATGTTTTCTTCTTCAAAACTGAACGGCAGCTCTCCAGGCCCTACAGGGTAGACTTGGCTGCTCTTTGCCTTTACGATGTCCTGGTGCATATTCAGCTGCTCATGGCTTCAAGTGAGATGCTCCTTTTCACAGCTTCCCCCTTCTCCCAGGGCAGGGACCCCAAGCAGTGTCAGACTCATAAGGCTTCAAGCTGCTGGGGAGCTTTTTTAGGTACTTAGATGAGGTGATGCGCTGGCTTTCCAAGCCCACAGTGGGTAGAGGAGCACAGAGCATCTGGGACAGTGTTGATTTCAGCTTGGCACATATCTGAGATGCTTTCTAGGGTGGAATAAAATATTCCCTGCAGTTCCCAGTTCTGGGTGCGAAGGTGGTGCTTGGAGGCTACAGGAGCATGGTTTTGTGTGTTGAAGATACGAACATCCAAGTTATCCTGGAGAGAGTGAGAATGGAGTGGGATCTATCTGCTCCAGCAGCTGCTTCCAAACCACCTCTGCAGACAGGCAAATCTGCATCACTCCAGAAACAGCAAAGGACTCTCCAAAAGCGAACATGCAGAGGTGGAGTCCAACAAGGGTTCAGCACTTCATGCCGTCAAAAAAATCTCACTCATCCAGCACAGGAAGACACACCACTCTCAGACTCCTTGTGATCACAGTGGGAGCTCTGTGCTACAGTAGCATTTGCAAAAGACATCTCTTTCCCAGCCAGCCTGCCGTGTTATTTTGCAGAGCCAGGCTGGGATGAAAGAGGCAACGGCATTGGAACTAGCTGTGGTACACAGGACCATGTGCTCATGTCCCTCTGGTTGCACACTTACAGCTAGCTCTGCCTGGCACCATGAGTTCTGCATGTAAGTGCATTTCATGGCACAGATCTGCATGGCTTAGCTTAGAGGAGAAAGCAGAGAAGAAAAGCTTGGGGCTGGACTCAAACTCTCTGTATGAAGGTGCCTAGTCCCGCTTGAGATGCTGAAGCACAGCAACAGAGCTCACAGGTCTCCAATAGGACCTGTGTCTTGTCTGCCAGCCTTGTGAGGAGTGTAGGTTTAACTAATGCATCTCAGACATCACTAGACACCTGTCATAGCATAGACAGCTGGATTCAGTCTGATGTGAAGACTCCTAAGTGTTGGTGTTTTCCTGTCCTCTGCGTGTCCACATTACTGATCCAGTCATTGGATATCTAGTGAATACGGTTGGGTAGCCTAGACAGAGCCTCAGTCACAAGCCAGAAGGGTCTCGAGTCTGTTGCCCACATGCAGATGACATTTTAGAGGTGCTAACTTGGCCTCTGCTTGCTATTCTTTAATTGCATGGGCTCCCACATGCCTTAACTGGGTGCCGAAGGACAGCTCCAATGGCTCAAGGTGCTGCCAAGTGCATAACCAAATCAAATCCCGGCACCTTCTCCCAAGCCAGGTGGACAGTGATCTTGTCACTTGGTCAACTGGTTGACTGAGGGATGAAACGGGTAGATCTCACCTTCATTTATGCCCTTGAGCAATGCCTTATCTGTGTGATAGGTAGGGTGTATATTGGTGGGAGGGAAGGCAAGAGAAACTGCTAGAGGTCCCTTAGCTGCAGTGCTGCCCCAAACATTAGCCCCGTAGGGAAAAGCCCACAGCAAAGTTTACAGACATAAGGGACTGAAGCCCACAGCAGATTTGTCCGTGAAGACGTTTCAACATTGTCCATGCAAGTGTCCAGGAAAAATAACAGCTAGGTTCTCACAATGCTCCCATGGTGCCTTAACCACACAGGGCATCCCTTCTGTGTTTTCAAATGTGTTTTTTTCCTCTTGCCTTGCAAAAGCACCTTTTTGTGAATGAGAGCTGGTCCATCAATAAGGGGAGCAATGGCTCATCAAGACATAATGGTTCATCTGGGGCCCTGCCAGGGGTTATTTCTCCCAATGCACTTTCGCCTGAGCAGAAGGTTGCATTCAGAGGCCGCATCTTCCTTGCTTTGCTGCTCACAGATCTCTGTGAAAGGGGTTTCAGGGTGAGGATGGTGGGAACTTGGGCTGAGGTCATTTTGCTAAGAGCTTTTCCTTTCCCTCCTTTCCCATTTTGCAGAAATTTAGGTATTAGACCAGGCCCAGGAAACACGAAACCTTAACCAAGGAGTTTACTTACAAAATGAACGTGTAGCAGCAGTTACCTGGTTATTTTTTCCCTTTCTTAGTGATCAAGTGAAAAGGCAGATTGCAGCTGATCTGCATCTTTACCCTTCCTCTCCTCAAAGCAATTAGCCTATGATCTGAGAAAATCTCCAGGAATCTTTATATCTGCAAAAGCATTTTGCTATATGAACATACAGGACTTCAATGCTGCTACCTAAACAGCATATATACTGGAGCAGACCGATCTCATGGGCTGTCTGACTGTGTAATGGCATGTCTCCTGCTTTCTGTTGTGTAGGAATACATGTTCCCTCCCTTCTAGGCTTGCCACAGTAAACAGAGCCCTGAGAAATCACCCTTCTAACACCAATAAAATCTGTTATTTTAAAATGTTTAAAGCAGTCTGTTTTGGAGCTATTTCTGGGAGCTCTGTCCTGTGTAAAATTCCATGCCCATTTCAAATACACTTACTACATTTCTTCCATCGTCTTGCTCTTCCATTCTGGCTAAAATTAAGATTAAAAATAAAAATAAATACCCAACAACAATGTCCTCTATTGCCCAAAGTGTCTCAGTCAAACTGGCAAAGCACAATGATTTTAAAGCTCAGTGGCCCAACCTTCAGAGCCCTTAAGGCTTAACTTTCCATTAGACAACTCATATAGGTCCTAGCTCAATTGGTTAGAGAAGGACACACATAACTAACTGCCTGATTTGCAAGTGGCAGATCATCTAGTACTTGGGAATTTTCCATTGGTTAACCTTTGATGGAGGAGTTTGTCCTTGCTCCTGTCCTTGCAGTGCAACGGGATGGGTGCCCTGCAACATCTCAGAAATGCCAACACCATCTGGGCTGGTGTGCAGAGCTGTTCCCAACCTCGACAAGAAATAGCATAAGCTGTGTACCATGGGAACACCAGCTCGATGCAAAGCTGGCCATTTGTGCCCTTGCACCTAGGCTGCTTAATTTGAATTTGACAGGTAAAATGCATTTCATATGTGGATATGTAATCAGTGCTGACCATCTCTGGTAATACATGAACCTTGACATTAGAGGGATTTATCTATCCCAGAGCAGAAAAAGGGGGGAAAAAAAAAAACTATTTCCTTTAATTTCCAGCCTCACTGACTCAAGTACTGCCTGCCCTTTTCTCATTAAGCGTGTCCCTTCTGTCTCTTGGCCAATTCGCTCTGAGTGTAGTGAACTCCAAGATTTGTGGCTGGAATGAGCTGAGATATTTGGAAAGAAAATAACACGCTTGTTTTATGTAAAGTAGTACAGCCAGTGGAGGAATAGCCAGGACTTTATTGGGCCAAAGTCAGCCTGCTGGTGTTGGGTAGACTCCTAGGCAATATCACCTTGTTTATAAGTAACAATGTAAACCATTTGAACATTAATGATGCAATCAAAGGAGTTATTCTTTTGTAGCTAATTCTACTCCTGTTGAAATTGGTGGGAGTTTTGTCTTTGGGTTGTTTGGCTTCTAGGCAGGGCCTTCAACACAAATTATGATAGGCAATGTGTAATGCACAGTGACATGAATACAGGAGCTGTCACAGGACTTTATGTGTCTTTACATGAGATGTAGTAGCTTTTCCTTGGCTCTCCAGAAGAGTCATTTTGGGTAAAAGAGTTTCCTAGAACAATTTGTGAAAAAACAACCAACCAAAACCTGAGCTGGAGGTCAAATGATTTTGATTCATCTTCTGAATAAGCATCAGGTTGTTAATGGCTGAGTGTTCCTCCTCCCATGAGCAGGGATATGCGTATCTACGAAGTGGCCTTGTCTACACCCAGATCTGGGGATGCCAGAAATCTACCTTGAAAAGGAAGATTTATGGGCCATCCTTGAACTACAACTTAAAATGGTCTGTCAAGCTCTTGCACGAATATGCCAAACTGTTAACATGCTATGTGGCGTGTGCAAGTGATACACTCCTAGAGACAAATTAACTTTTGAACCTAAGTCTGAATCATGCAGTGTTTCCTCTGATGATGCAAAGGAGCCTAAAAGAGGATGCAAATGTAGGGTTTTTTCATGTCTGCTCTGGCATGGAGCAAATAAATATATGAACAGATAATATCAAAAGACTCCTGTAGTAGTACCAAAGTTACTGCTCTCAGGTGACTGTATTCCAGGCTGAAGTCTACACCCTCTAGAGAAAACACAACAGAACCCACTTTTACTGGCTTTTGAGCTGAGCTGCAGGACCTTGCACTGAAAAGGATGGGGCAGGTTGCCACAAGAGGCTGCTGTGTTAGTACACCTTGAAGAGGGTGGTGGCAAACATCCAACCTCTCTGAAATTGCCTCTGTTGTCTATGGATGAGCAGAAGTAATGCCTAAGGATGAGGCATTGTTGGTTTCTTCTGTTTTGGTCAGAGCTCCACAGTCATTGCATCCTCCATTCCCACTCAGACGCACATTTCTCTGGCCCTATCTGCACTGGGCAAATGCTGGAGTCAGTTCCTGAGAACTGACTCAGAGAAGTGATGTAAAAGGGTCTTGTAAAAATGAAACATTGCTTAATCCCATGCTAGACCAGTTCTCCAGCCAGCCTTTCTCCACAAAACGAGTGTGGAAGCTCATGTGTGCTAGGAAGGTCGTGATGGGTGAAGCAGGACTGGTCTTTGCTGCAACAACATGTGCTTAGCATTGTGGATGACAGTAATGCTACACTCAGTCAGCTGATGGGAAAGACACAGTCCCATGAGTCATTACTCTTCTGAGCTCAGAAAATGCTGCTTTTCTGATGTGCATTTAGCCTCTAACATTACCGTCTGTGCCTTTTTACTAGCCTATTGGAGGTGCTGTGTTGTGCAATCTTGGCTGATGTGTGCTAAAGAGAAAGTGTCAAGCTCCCTCCATCTACTTGCATAACTGATGGTATCCATCAAACTGACATCATGTCAGCCTCAAGCCCATCAAAAGATGTATTAACACAAAAAGAAGCAGTGAAATGTTTAAGGAATGGTTCATTGATACATTTTACAGTTTTATACTTTGCACTTTATGAAGCCTTTCTGTGTGCTTGATCAATGAGGCCAAGGTCTTTCCTTTAGGAGTTTACTAGAAACAGGCACACATTTCATTCCTGGAAGTGATTATAGGCCTGTTATTGATTTGTTCCTATTGATGACTTCAGGAGCTTTTGGCAAAGGACAGTGGATGTAAAAATGGGGAAAAGAAGTAAATTTCAGGAACATATTGGTTTGTTTCCATGCACCCAATGGCTGCGTGGGCCACAGATTAGTGGGAAAGTGGTGATAATTATCTTTGGCTTCCAGCACAGCTCTGAGGCAAAGCCATATCAAGGTGTTGATGAACAAATGCAGGTTGTGTGGCTTCCCTGTGCTGCTATTAGAAATGGCCTCTGGTTCTAAGGTCTTCCAAGTTTATTTCTGACCACTTTGGGTGAGGGACGATGACATAAGTATGTCCTCCTATTTAGATTATATTTATTATGAACTGATTTTTATGTCTTTGATCTAATTAGGACTATTCTGACACCCCATTATTTGGAAAGAGTCTGTATTTGCAAGTGATCTTCTGCTCTGCTTTGTTCTTAGTTTTAGTTCACTACTCAGTGAAAAGGACTCCTAAATCTCCTTCCAAGATATTCTTGGTCTTAAAAGTGCTATAACTAGGCCTGCAATCTCTGCCTATGATAGCTTAGTAAATGCATCTGGCAAGTGAACTGACATGTCCCCTTCAAGCAGCTGCCTTCTTGGCAGCTCCTTGAGACATGACCACCTGAAGAGATGCATCTTCCTTCCATCCAATGGGTAGGCATGTGTGTGGAGATGTGGACAGACTGGCATGTAATAGCTTTCTAGGTAGAACCAATCCATGTGGGCTCTATCTAAACTCACCTTCCCTCCTGAAGGGCAGAGACTACAGGCAATTTCTTTTTGTTGTGAAATTTCTGTTGTTATTCTTCAGAGTCAGCCAGCATGCAGTAGGTAGGATACATGGAAATTGCGAGGCATCTTCTGCCAGCCCTGGGCAGGAGGATGTGCACATGGCAGAGCAAGGTGGAAAGTTTTCAGACAAAAGAAAAATCTCTGGAGACCTTCACCTGAAACCAGGTTGGAAAGACCAAATGCTGGATGCACAGAATCTGAGCAGCTGCTGGATTACCTTTTGAACTGGGTCAAAAGACAAGAGGAATTAAGGTGCAACCTTCCCTGGGTTGCCTGCAAGGGCATATGTGGGCTCAGTCAAATAGGAGACAGTCTAGAGGGATAACCAAGTGTGGATCCTGGTGGGTGTGGATGGCTGGGTGTGTTTGCTGCAGAACCAGCTCACCCTAGTCCTTTCCAGCTCTCCCTGCTGCTCTTTCCCTCTCCCTCCTACAGGATCCCTCTATGTTATTTACCAGCCCTAACTAGCAGAAGACACACTGACATGGCTGCATGACTGGTGAGAGAGATCCTACCCATCTGAGAGTGTGAAGGTCCTGCTTGCTTGGAAGGAAGCAGTGACTACCTGTGGCTTCATGCTTATTGTCTCCTCTCCTGGATTTGGTGGTTCAGCAGAGATAAGGAGTTCTCACCTAGATTTCTCTAGGGCCTGGAAACCAGCATGATCTTGAGGGTGTCGGTGGAAAGGGGAGTGTGATGTTCCCAGCTCTAGACTATACTTGCACTGGACGTGCTCTTTCTTTGACTGGGTTTTGTGCTCTGGCCAATGCATTTACTGAAGCTGCAAGGGCAGCGTCCCAAGTACTTGACTCACCACTTGCTTTGTTTTTTACAAGGTCCCTGTCCAGTAGAGTCGGGGTCTTTGGCTAGCCTGAGTTCATCTCCTGAGGCAGTCAGATACTGTGGAGAAGTGCAAACCCCTTAATTTCACCTGTGGAAAATTGATTTCTATGGAGGGCAGGTGAGTAATCAGTCCTGAATCATATGTCTCTATCTGCCTTCCACAGATAAAGTCCTCTTCTGTGAAGGAGACCAAGTGCAGTGCATGTTACCTTCTCCCCCCATCCATCAATCCTGCTCTTGCCTGAAGCAAGAAGATTGATAACCTTTTCCAAAGTACTAAAAGAAACAATCTGAATTGCTTGAGGATGAGTCAGGTTTGGATGATTTTCCCTCAGGCAGACTTGGCAGCTGGCCTAGCACCCTTGTGAAAGGATTAACCAGATCTATCTGATCACAGCTAGTAGGGGAAGAGCTCTTCTCAGAGTGGCTTGTGTTTCCAGACTGGAACCAACCATGTTTTGCAGAGCTGAAGGTATTTGGGGGGAGGCACATCATGTGCCAAGTGAAATGTTCCTGGTAGTTTCACTTGTGGATGAGGGTCTATGTGCTTGAGGATGAGGTTGAGGTGAAGGGGGACATGACAGTAGCTTGGGGGAGCTTTGGGTAAGCTGTTTTCTGTGATTTCCCTCCTCATCACTTGTCTGTGCGTTCTCCACCACTGAGGGCTGTGACTTCTGGCCCTTTCCTCTGAGGTCAGTGAGAATTTATCTATGGGCACCAAGGGAAGGAAGACCTGCACATTTCTGGACTCTGAACAATCAGATGTTGCAAGCTGAACCTGCAACTCAGATGAAGATGCTGGGTTTGTGTGTATGAGAAGCTGGTCAGGCATGATCAGGAACCAGTTGCCTACATAGGGGCATTTAGGTACTGTGTTCAGCTCTGGGAACCCCAACATAAGAAGGACTTGGTTCTTCTTGAACGGGACCAGAGGAGGCCACGAAGATGATCAGGGGGCTGGAGCAGCTCCTCTGTGAGGACAGGCTGAAAGAGTTGGGGGTGTTCAGCCTGGAGAAGAGAAGGCTACATGGCTTCTAGTACTTAAAGGGGGTCTACAGGAAAGATGGCGAGGGATTCATTATCAGGGACTGTAGTGATAGGACAAGGGATAACAGTTTTAAACTGAAAGAGTAGATTTGGATTAGATATAATGGAGAAATTCTTTACTGTGAGGGTGGTGAGACTCTGTCACAGGTTACCCAGAGAAGTTGTGGATGTCCCCTCCCCAGAAGTGTTCAAGGCCAGGTTGGATGGGGCTTTGAGCAACCTGGTCTAGTGGAAGGTGTCCCTGCCCATGGCAGGGGTGTTGGGACTAGATGATCCTTAAGATCCCTTCCAACCCAAGCCATTTTATAATTCCATGATTCTATGATTCTATGATTTAGTGGTATTTGAGATGCCCTTGGGAACATTGCCTGATCAATTGGTTCAGAAGGTGATGAACCTCCTAGCTCCTGGGGGACCAAACCTTGCATCCCCAGATGGACCTCTCAGACACCCTGGCATGAGAGACGTTTATTTGGGCAGTGGTTGGAGCCTGCAGAGGCTGCAGGATGGAGAGCAGTGGCATGAGTGGAGGGACACATTGGTTTTGACATGGGAAGTAGATTTTCGGCCCTCTTTGCGAAGACTGAACTAATGTACAGGTTCGTCCTCTGAGAAACTGGGTGTCCTGATATCTCAGCATGTCCCTCCTGGTCACTCCTGCTAGGTCTGCCAGGGAATCTGGGGAAGGGTACTCTAGTTTTCCATGGGTAGGGCATCTATTTGATAAATGCCAGATGTATCTTTTCAGCACGTAGTATCCTCCAGTTTAACATGCCTTCTGACTGGAAGGCAAGTACTAGATGCTTACATCATGGGTCAGTTCACTGGACTCCTCTTTTCTTGTTTAAGCTCTTCCACTTTCAAAGGGATTGAACCTTCAGGTTTAAAGATGAATTTCCAAGGAACTGTGTTAGGTAGGTCCTGCAGCAAACCCAAGCTACAAAACCTGCTCTTCCCCACTCAACACTTGCTGTGCAATTTCCATGGTCCCCATACCCATGAAACCCTTTGATCATCTGGATGGGAATTCATCTCACCAGCTCCAGAGTGACATTCAGCTCTGGATGGAGATCCAGACATGTAGGAGTCTCCATGTCAATGTATCCTTGTGTGCTAGGTGTCTGAGCTCCCATTATGCCCTATGGAGAGCTAGTTAACAGAGACCAGCCAGAAAGGTCTTGATTCAGTTGCGAATGTGCAGGCTCCTAGCACTGTGGAAGATGCTCTCCAGAATCTCGCTTGACCTCCAGCTGCTCACAGGGCATGGGTTTTTCATAGCCCGGCCGCACACTGTCCTAAACTTTCCACCTCTCTAAATCATTCTGATCCCCAAGAAGCAGGAAAAGAATAACCCCAGGTCTCTCCAACTTTCCTCCAACTCTAAGAAGCAAAGGAACAGCACAGCCCGATCCACTTGTCCCCCCCTTTCTGCAGCTCTTCCAAGGGAACGCCGTGGCCTGTCCTTCTGCGGTGCTTCGTGACACTAGTTTCTCCGAAGGCAGCACAACCGCAGGGCAGAGGCGAGGCACATTCCTGATAGGACCAAGATAGCTTTTTCCCATAGCTCCCAGGCAGTGGGAACGGGGCACTTTTTCAAAGGATTGCTGTGCCTAAAGTTAAAATAACAGGAGGAACAGAGTGGGAGATCCAAGATGGATTATAGTACTTGGGGCTCGATTCCTTCAAATTAAGAGAAAAGAGAAGATGACAAAAGGATGCACTTGGGGAGATTCCAAAATACTTCTGTGACCACTTTGATATCTCTTTGGTCTCACAGCACCACAGGAATAAATTTGCCTGATTCCAGCTTGTACATGCAATCTGAGCTGCAGCTTTGTTTTTATTAACAGGGATTACCCAGGCCCGTGGTTTTGTTGTTTCCAAAAGATTTCTCCTGCTGTTGGGGTAGATGAGTCCTTCTTCCTACCCCCCCATTGGAAGAATAATATTAATATAAGGTCTAAACCACTTAAAATCAGATGGACTGAGTGTTGTTTTACAGCTTCGAAGCCCCAAGCTGTCTTCGTCCCTCTGATTTTTCAACATGTTTACAAGCCATGGAAAATCTTGTCTGTTTTCAACTTCTAAATCTCCATTGGCTACAGAATTGCCTCGCGTGAGAAAATAAATAGATGAGTACTCTGGGGTCACTATGGTGTTGTAGGTGACAATCTTTGAAGCTTTCACAATGGAGCCCATGCTCCCTCTAAGAGCAGGGAAAGGGGAAAATTACTCATTATTTTAAAGCTATATCTTGAAAAACAGGAAATCATGCCAGGACAGTTTATTTTGGTTAAAGCCAAGTTGTGCTGCAATTCCCCAGAGGCAAGACTGAACTTGAGGGCATAGAGAAGTAGAAAGACATGCTCCGGGGGAGACTGAGCGTTTAATCAATGCTGAGTGATCATCGATGCTCGGGAGCATCAGCAACAGGGTTGGGTCAGATGGAAAATGTTATCTGCTCTATGCATGTCCAGACAGCTATAGGCAATGAGGAACACTGAGGACTTAAGTCATAGCTGAACTCACCTTGTACAACACTCTGATGTTACTGTTGCTCAGCCTTGGTGCTGTTTTGGCTTCACTTATCTAACCATGGCTGCAGCTGAGAGGATGCACAGGCTATGTCTACACTAGTAAATTATACAGGAGCATTCCAGGGACCTGAATATGATCTATACAGTTAACTTGGGTGGAATGCAAGGCAGGGACTGGGGAGTAAAGTCCCTCCCACTGTAAGAGAAAATCAGGTTCATGACCCCCTGAGGAACTTGAATAGACATAAGTCTATGGGACCTGATGAGATGCATCCCAGACTTGTGAGGGAATTGGCTGATGTAGTTGTCAAGCCACTCTCCAAGATATTTGAAAAGTCATGGCAACTCAGGTGAAGCCCCTGGTGACTGGAAAAAGGGAAACATGGCACCCATTTTTAAAAAGGGTAGAAAGGACCCTGGGAACTACTGACCTGTCAGCTTCACCTCTGTGCCTGGGAAGATCATGAAACAGATCCTCCTGGAAGCTATGCCATGGAGGACAGGGAGGTGATTTGAGACAGCCAGCATGGTTTCACCAAGGGCATGTGCTGCCTGACCAACCTAGTAGCCTTCTGTGATGGAGTGACTACATCAGTGGACAAGGGAAGAGCTACGGATGTCATCTATCTGGACTTCTGTAAGATATTTGACAGAGTCCCCACCAATATCCTTCTCTCTAAATTGTAGAGATATGGATTTGATGGATGGACTATTTGGTGGATGAGGAATTGGTTGGATTGTTGCATACAGAGGGTACTTGTCAATAGCTCAGTGTCCAGGTGGAGATCAGTGACAAGTGGTGTCCTTCAGGGGTCCATATTGGGACCAGTACTGTTTAATATCTTCATCAATAACATAGACAGTGAGATTGAGTGTACCCTCAGCAAGTTTGCAGATGACACCAAGCTGAGTGGTGTGGTCAGCACACCTGAGGGATGGGATGCCATCCAGAGGCACCTGGACAAGTTCAAGAAGTGGGCACATGTGAATCTCATGAGGTTCAATAAGGCCAAGTGCAAGGTCCTGCACATGGGTCATGGCAACCCCTGGTATCAATACAGGCTGTGGGATGAAGGGAGTTAGAGTGACCCTATGGAGAAGAACTTGGGGGTACTGGTGGATGAAAAGCTGGACATGAACCAGCAATGTGCCCTCTTAGCCCAGAAAGCCAACTGTATCCTGGGCTGCATCAAAAGAAGTGTGGCCAGCAGGTTGAGGGAGGTGATTCTGCACTTCTACTCCACTTTCCTGAGACCCCACATGGAACACAGTATCCAGATCTGGAGTCCTCAGCACAGGAAAGACTTGGATTTGTTGTAGTGGGTCCAGAGGAGGTCACAAAAATCATATGAGATCTGGAACACTTCTATGAGGACAGGCTGAGAGAGTTGGGGTTGTTCAGCCTGGAGAAGAGAAGGAGACTTTATTTCAGCATTTCAATACTTAAAGAGGGCTTATAAGAAAGATGGGGACAGATGTTTAGTGAGGCCTGTCACGATAAGACACGAGGGAATGGTTTTAAACTACTTACATTTTAGATACAAGGAAGAAATAGATATAAGGAAAAAAAATTTTATGATGAGGGTAGTGAAACACTGGACCAGGTTTCCCAGAGCTATGGTAGATGCCCCATCCCTGGAAATATTCAAAGTCAGGTTGGACAGGTCTTTGAGCAACCTGATGTAGTTGAAGGTGCCCCTGCTTATTGCAGGGGGGTTGGAGAGATGAACTTTAAATGTCCCTTCCAATCCAAACTGTTCTATGATTCCATCATTCTATGAACTTAAACTCAAACTTACAGGGTGTGGTTGTGGTTTGGTCAGACCAAAACGCTGTGTTGCATTGCTATGGGTTTAACCTTGTGGGGCTGGACCAATCCACTGTCAAGGAAGCAATGCATGAATCCAACCATGGCTGCAAATAAACACTAAATCATAGGGTGACGGGTTAATTCAGGTCAGAAATTGGCCTCTAAAGTCTCTAGTCCATTCTCCTGGCTCAAAACAGCATCAGGGACATCTAGGGATGCTGGGTGTTTGTGTTGAAACACCAAGAAGGTACGTGCACACCTTGGAGATTTTATCCTGCAGCAAAACAAGGCAGTTTGTTGCATCCTGGGACATGCACAGTCACCTCCGGTCAAACTGCTGCTTCCTGACAGCATCCCCAGGGAAACGGTGGTGCCGGTGGATGGGGATTTTCCCTTCACTTATCCTTTCATTACTGGAGAAGGGCCTGTCAGAACTGGGAATCGACAAGAAGGAATTAACTGTCCCTGACCAGTTTTCATCTGATTAAAATGACAGGAGAAGGGGCATTTTCAAGTTGCTGTGTGCTAGCCAGCTCAGGGTGGCTGGATGTCTCTCCTCTGTGCTTACAGGGGAATTGAAGCTTTATGGTCTGTATGTACATACACTGTATAAATACAGAGTAAGCACACAAGAAGTCTTTCCTCAAAGTACTCTCCCAATACTTGTGCATTAAGGATCTTCTGAGTTGCATATTAGTTTTACATATTTAGCAACCCTCAGTGTATTTTTCTTCATCAACTACTGTCTTGTATTGACTTGTGCAATTTTTAGCACCCACAAAATCTCGTGGCAAGGATTTGCACAGTTTGACCACATGTTACAGGAAGAATTGCCTTGCATTTAGTTTGAAGCTTCCTTGTGTTGGTTTAATTAAAGGCCTAGATTTTGCATTAAAAGAGACCATGAAAAATCTGTCTCTGTACCCTTTCTGTGCCTTTCATAGTTTTATAAATTTCTGTCATCCCTCCTATTGCTCATCTTTTTTTCCAGCCCAAAAAATCCTGGCGTGCAATTCATTCCTAACTTTCAGCTTGCCGAAACTTGAGACCACGTTTTCATGGTGCTTCCAAATTAACATCTTGTTCCAGCCCATCATTTTAATCTGCATTTTGAAACTCCACTTAAACCGTTTCCGATCCTTCCCATATGGAAGAAGCAGCACAGCTTGATGCTTAGAGCAGCTAAATTTTCCATACAGAGAGATGTGATCATTTTATGAAGAAACGGAAGTAATCTGAAATAAATGTCAATGGGAACATGTGGCTGTTAAATGTAAGCAGCAAAAGCAATAATCACCCAAGCCCCATGAGAGTATGTGTCATCTCCTCCTTGTTCACCTGCCAGGAATGTGGAAAATGAGCAGCAAGGCAGGGAGTCAGCAGGGACTGTCAGATTTGAAATCACACCCGGGTCTTCGGAGACAAGTCTCTGAAACTGCAAACTCCAGCCGTGTATGTGAGATCTGCAAAGAGGAATCACCCTGGCTAAACCTCCCCCTTCCAGGAACACAACTGTGCAACAAAGGCCCTGGGGACTTCTGCAGTATCTTCTGTCCCTTTGCAGTTCCCTGGAGAATTGGAGAAACTGGCTTTGCACAGAGAGGGAGGAAGGCTTATCCTACTGAAAAGCAGCTGGGACAAACACAGCCCAAAGCTACCCTGAGATGTGGCAGTGGAAAACATTGGAAGTGGCAAAACAGAAAGGGATGAACAAGAAATTGTAAAAAACCCTTAACTCGCTTCACCCTTCGGATCAGGAACCAGTAGGGTCCACATTTTCCTCTTGCTCAGACTACTCTTTCTCTTCACAGTGTTTGCAATGGTCTCCTGACCTGCAGAGTCTGTGACTGTGAGTGTTGTACCTGTCATCAGGGGGGAGGAAAGGAGTGGGGAGCAGTGATTCTCCATCCTACTGGGCTTGTGTGCCCACTTGCTGGATGCTCTTCTGTCCAATCTGTCTGTAAAAGACCTTTCTCATCTTCCTGAATTTCTGACCAGCTCAGTCCTACCCCACACTTGTTTGTTCCTTCCTGTTCCCTATTTTTAATTTTATTTTCCAGAGAATTAGTTGTTTGGAGAGAGCTGGAGTGTCTGAAGCTCTGCATCATCTCATCTCTCCTCCACAGGAGTTTCTGTCCCAGGAGAGTTTTCCTTTCTGTGCTCTTCTCGCCAGACAGATTTTTTCTGGGAATTGCCTTCCTTATACTGCCATTTCCTTTTTGCCACATCTGCTGTGTTGCAGTTTCCCTGGCTGCAAAAGGAGCATTTTCAAGCTGGCTGCCATAGGCAAGACTGACATACTCTTGTCTGGAAATTGCTAGATGAGAAAGGGCTGTTGAGATGGCAGATTTTCATTACAGATCAAAATCTTCACATCAAGGACATAGGAAGTAAAAAGCACATAGTTTAATGGCTCTGAGAGTTAGCTACGTCACTCCTTCTTGTGCTTTTATTTTATTTTAATTACATTTTATTACACTTTTGCTCACTAAATATATCCTCAGCTTTTTTTTTTTTTTTTTTTTTTTTTCCAGCTCCTAACATAAAAATTCTGATTTTGCTGCAACTAGACAATAATAAACATCTTAGTCAGGATTAAACAGCCACAGGGGATGGCTGGTCCATAAGAGCAGAATGGGAGAAAGGCGAGAAGATGGGCAAAGGCAAACTTTCTGGCTCAAAACAGGGGGGTGAGCTGAGAGGCAGGTCTCTTTGGACACCACTGCCCAGGCAGGGTCTGGCTGAGAGAATAACTTTGAAAAGAGCAGGGATGGTATTTCTAAAGATGTGGCCCCCTTTGAGGAAGTACGTTTGAGATGACTGAAGAATCATCAGGTTTAGTTCATATTACCCTGTATATGACTGCTGGGTCCATTTCACGTTTAGCAGCACAGGGAGGAGGCTAGGGAAATCTGCGTGTATCTAGTGCTGAGGAGGGACAGGAGGATCAAACAGACGGCATTCACCATATGAAAGCATTTCCCAGGGAAATAGATGGAAATTTAAAAATTATCCATGAAATCAGAAGGCAGAAATTAGCCATAAAGAAATAGGTGGAATACATACAAATTTTGCTCCATTTTATTTTGTAAAAATTAAGGAAGAGCTCATTATTTCAGTGGCTTATGTTGGCTGGGTGCAAGAGCTTGAATCCCTGGCTGTTAGTGCCTGTGTGTCTGACACATGTTTGGAAATGGGAGCAGAATGAGGAGGGTGAGGACACACCATTTCCATGGGCTTTGTGCATGCAGGTGCACGGTGAAAGCCTCTGCATCCATAAAATGCCTTCTGTGAAGGGGAGAGATGGGCAACCCTGTGGCATGCCCCTGACATGAAGGAGCAGGGTGGTGGGGACAAACACAAGCAACTTGCTCGGGGAGGAGCTAGAGGGGGCTACAAATAGTTTCTGTCACAAATGCTTTCGTAGAAGTGTTCCCACCTCGGCACAAAGGGATAGACTGGGTGCCTTCTCAAGGGCCAGTCTTACCCTATTTTTAGCCTGGTTTCATAAGGAAATGGGCGCCTGTCCATGTCTCCTTATGTTCTTCCCTGGTCTAACTTGTCATTCTTTTAGCCACCTGGAACTAAACATGACAACAGGTTGGAAACCTCAAAGGGAAAGTGTTCTGCCAAGTTTCTCAGCACTGAAGGGTTAATGCCCGTGTTGAGAGAAGCTGCTGCACCATAGCCCCTTGCTCATGCTGTGGTCAGCAGGGATGCGTTGCCTGGCTGATCTGTTCTGCTGAACATGTGCCATCATTTGGGGACATGGGAATGACCAGGGTTTGCTGCACAGGGAAGAGACATGTGCCTGTGGATGTGGGTGGCACCTGTGATGACTCAGGTGGTGGGGGATGGCATGGGATGGGAAGCATGGGTGAACTTGTTGTTGTGTGGAGAGCACTATAGGGCATGGTTGGTCTGAGACCTGCTCCTGGGCAGGGGCCTGGGGGAGCAAACGGGGTTGGTGGCAGAGCATATAAAAAGGCACTCTTCAGTGTTGGCTTTCCCAGTGCAGGAAATGTGAGGAAATGCAAAATTCCCATATAAGGAAGGGCAGGAGAGGAGCCATGAATCACGGCACGGCAGTGAGCTGGAGAAGGACTGCAGGGCACCCTTGCCAGAACGGTTGAGCTGCAGCCATCCTGGCGCAGCACAAGGTGCTTTTGGTCTCCTACAGCCTGGGAGAGGCCACGGGGAGAGGGGGACTGAGGGTGTGGGAAGGGCAAAGTCCCTTGCACCCCTACCTTGGAGGGGATCATAGGTCTGTCTGCTCCTGGGGAGAGCTGAAGGGAGGCTGCCAGTCTGTGTCTAGCTTCCACAAGCATGGCCCTGCTTCTTTGTGCATCCTCCCTGGGCTGCCTCCTCTGTTGTTGCTTTGAACGGGGTGACTCTGCCACGCCTGTGTGTGGGACCTCACCCCAGCCCGGCCAAGGTGAATGATGAACAGGTTGCAATTCCAAGGAACACAGGTTGTCTAGTCTCCGTCCTGGGAAATGAGGCTGGATTCATAACCTGGGGGTTATGAGCCAGGACTGTCCCAGGTAGCATGTTGTGGTACATCCATCACCACGGCGTGGACATGTCCCAGGCCACTGATGGGCCAGGAGGAAGCTGCCAAGTGAGACAGCATCAGCAATGGACATAGCCTGTCTTTATGCCTTTTGTTTCCATCCTGTCCTTTACTCTTGCACTGGCTTCAAGATCCCAGCGTGGCCCGCCCTGACCTCACCGCACTGAATCCTTCAGTGGCCCACGTTTACTGTAAGGTCCCTACAACCACCACTATAACAAGTGACCAGTTTTTCTTCTTGTGCTGGCTAGAGATTGTCTCTCTTCCTGTTTGACCACTCTCATCCTTTCAAGGCTAAAACCAGTCTGCAAACCTTCAGAGTCATTGGCAGACTTTCTCTTGACTTCAGCAGCCTCAGGCTTTTGCATCATTGCTCAGTAAATTGCCCAAAACAATTTCGGAAAGAGCTATTAGGAAAAAGGATCCTGTAAATGACCAGTGTTCAGCCATCACATGTAAGTCTCTGGATGCTCTTATTCACCATCTGTATTAATTCCAGATGTGCACAGATCGAACAATATGTTTGAGAAACATCTACTGGCCTTGCACAGTGAAGTGATTTTCCCCCAATTTCCCTTTTTGAAAGATTTTTTCCTATCTTTCTGGACATAGCTCCTTTTCCACAGAACCTGTGGGATTGCAATTGGAGGCAAGGCTACATGGGGCAGCTTGATGGAATGGTATATTTTGACATTTTTTTCTTCTCCTGGCTACAGCTGACTAGAAAAAACACTCTCACCACTTGAAGGGGAGGAGCTCATGAGAGACCAGTGACACTTGGTAGTCCCCATCGAATGCAATTGAAGTTGTGCCAGAACCGTGCAACGTGGAAATGGCACGGCAGGGTGGACCATGCCTCACAGTGCCTAAACCCAGCTTTGGGTCCAGCTCTGAGCATGAAACTGTGCCACCAGACCAAGCCCTGGGACCGTGCAAGGTCTGTGCCACCATCAGCTCTGTGCAGAGCATGTTTGGAGCCCAGTGGTTTGCACTTGGGAGCAGTGTGGACCCTCTGGGCAGGGGCACTGCATGATCAAAGACTTGGATCCAGAGGGAACAAGCAGTCGCTGGTTCACGTTGGGAGACAGCTTTTAGAGATGTGATGAACGCTGTTTTGGGAATGTGGACTGTGTTAGGGCTTTGGGTTTTATCTGGTCATGGCTGGATTTCCTCCCAGCTTGTGTCAGGATCAGTGTGAGTATGGCTGCATACTGGCTGCAAAACTCTCTCTTCTGCTTGGTAAGAAACCCGGACCTTACACTACATTCATGGTTTGTAGTGAAGGGTGTTTCAGAGAGCATCTCATTTCCCGTAAGTTGTGTTTGGCTAGAAAACCCTTTGGTTTTGATTTGAAGGCATCAAGAACTAGCAAATCCACCCCTTCCCGTACTGACTTGTTTTAGTGGTTTATCATCTGTATTGTTAAAACATGCGCTTTATTTTTCTTCTGAATTTGTTTGGTTTCCTAAATACAAGTTTGAGCCATGCTGTCACACATTAAATCTCTCCTGCCGACACTGCAAAGGTCTGTGCTGACCTTATCTCGCTTTCACTTTGCTGGTAGACAGCTGACCATTGGGGCAGAACAGCTGATTTGTCCTGATGTAAATCAAAGCACAAACATATCCCTAACCTATTTTTATTTGGCCAAGAGAGATTACTGAATACAGCTGTGATTCCATGAAGGCAGTGGGTGACCCTTGTGAAATTTTGGCTTCTAAGAGGCACAGATAATTCTGTGTGATGCTGTTAGGACTATCACTATCACAGCATGACCTGTGTGGTGGACACAAAGCCTGCACAAGCACAGGGCAGGGGTAAGTGTGCAAATACACATGAGCACGGAGAACTCTTGGTATTCCCTGATAGCTTTCTGTGCTGAATCCAGAAAAGGTTCAGACGTGGAAATGTATGTGGTCGCTGCCCATGTTGCCATGTTTCTTCCTCAGCCTTTTGGACTTGTATCTCTGTGGCTTGCATTCTCCTCAGGTTCATGCAGCCGAGTCTTGTTCTCCAGCAAGCTGCATTGCATTTCTCTTCTTACTGGCTGAGAAGCCAGGGTGCATCCTGACTGAAAGCTAAGAGCATGACGCCGCGCCAGACCAGTGCAATTTTTGCCTCAAGCAGGTGGGTGCGAGCCAGATTTGTCCCGTGTTAAAGCTTGACCTTTCATCGTACATTCAGCAACCTCAGCTAAGCCTTTGATATATTTTTTAAAAATTTTATTTATTGCTGTTTTGAAAACCTGAGAATACCCATGGATCTGCTGTTGTTTTCTCCAACGGCACCTGACACAGAGGGAGCCAGCTGCCAAGAAAAATAAAAATACTAATACCTTAAAGCCTCTAGCTGTGCTGGCTTTCAATCCTTGCCCTGCTGTAGCAAACATGTACCCCACTGCAGGGCAGGAGGTGTAGTTATGAGGCAGAAGTCTCTGGTTCCCAGCTTTTGAGTAGCTTGTATGGAGCACTCTGAAAGCTTACTTTGCACCCACTCTTATCTAAACATGCCTAAGCCCCAGCATGCTGCTTCAGCTGCTCTGGCTTTACACTTCAGGCTGTTTTGAAAGTGAATTTGTAAAGCCATTAACATTATTTAAACAGTTTAGCCACAGAATTACCCAGTGGTGCAATCCAGCTGCCAGAAACGAGATGTGAGGCTCCTTTGCGCTGCAGATCAAACGAAACTCGGCCAAAGCACGTGGACTCTGGAGGATGCCAAAACCAGGGGTGATGGGAGGAGTGAGAGCTCACTGGCTTTCTGCTTAGCAGGAAATGTCATCAAGTGTGGGTTGTAATTTTTTTTTTTATGAGCTGGTTTGGGTCCAAATAGGACCAAAACCAAACTTTTTTTTTCCCCTGAAGTTTCCGGAGGGCTGGAAGGCATCAGGCCCCCAGAGTGTCCTGATGCAGTTGGCTTCCCAGGGACCCCTTTTCAGCTGGTGGCTCCAGGGCCCAGGTTAGGGACATGTGGGGAGCTCGGGGATTGCAAATAGAGCTTCCCATGCCCTGGATCTCATGGAAGACCTCACCAACATCACCTCCTCTTGGGCAACATCCCCCCAACTCCTGTTTTCCTTCATGCTGAGGCAAAGTCCTTTTACAGTGCAAAAAAGATCCAGGGGAAACATGCCGAAGAATTTGGGGAAAGACTCTGAAAAACCGAGCTTTTTCAGGCAGTTTCAGATGATTAATTCCTCCAAGTTGAACCTGTGACAAGATTCATGTATAGTGATAAAGCCTGGGTCAGTCTAGGTCACATTAGCTGGGGCTTTCTCTAACCACCACAGCCAGACATGCTTCTTGTCCTGATGCAACTATAATAAAGAAGGACAAAGTGTAGAGAATTGGAGAAACTGAGTCACAGAGACCTCAGATAATGTGTCTGAAGCTTAAAGGGGGTTTCCAGCAAAAGTTAAGCTATGCTCCTGCAGACCCTGATGGTATATAATATTCAAGGCAGGATCTTTCATGTTCTGATAATACAGGTAAGAGAAACTTCTTAAAAACATGCCAAGGTCGAGGTGTTGACCTTATTGAAGTGCTTGAATCATGACTTTTCTCTTTCTTGTCTCATTCTTTTGGCTGGTGTCTTAGGACAAGCCCTGCAATCTGCCTTTGTTCAGAATAAAACATTATCTTAAGTACCAGTATTCTTCCATTTGAGTCCATTGCCTTAATTGGCTATTTGATTGTATTCCTCTGAAACTTTCAGACTTGCAGCTGGGAGAAACAATGGGTATTGTTTTATATTTAGACTGAGCTGAAACACGCAGAGACATAAACTGGTAGAAGGGCCCAGTCCGTCAGCTCCCTCTGCTGACCTGCTCTGGAGAAAAGCAGTGCCGCCAGATTTTAGGAGCTTTTAGGCTGCAGAAGTGAGGACTGAAGTGACATATGGCAATATTACTCCAACAGCACAGAGGTGAAGACTAAGAAATTACTCTTCACAACCCCTGTCAATGCAAGAACTAGAGGACACCAAAAGAAGCTACAGAGGGACAAGTTCAAGAAAATAGGTGGTTGTTCACATAATGTGTCATAAAACTCTGGAATGCCTTTCTGCAGGAGGTTGTGGATCTTGAAAGTTTGTGTATGCTCAGAAAGAGACTGGAAAAGTCTGGGAGAAAAGTTCACTGAAGACTACTAAATGCAGAGATCCCTTTTCTTACCTGGGAAATTCCAAACCCACAGGCTGCTGAATGCCGGGAAGTGTTTTAAGGAAATACTGTTATATATTTGTTCTAAGCCTATGTTCCTTCTTGGGCATCCACTGTTGGAGGCAGGATGCTGACTCATGCAGCTTGTTCTCCCAGGGGATGGCTGAAGTGTCCAGAAGAGGTGATGGGTGCACAGCTTGGTGCATTGGAGCCGGGGAACGAGAGCATTTTGGATGGAGTCAAAGTAATTCTTATTTAGTGGGAAAATTGATGCGGTTAGATTTTTTTATTGTCTCAGAGTCCATGCTGAAGGACCTGACAGCATGGAGGCATCTACACCAAATGGAGTTGTTGCACTAGCACTGAGCATGTACTGACCTTGTGTTCAGACATATGTAGGCAGCCTGATGACTGTTTTTTTTTTTTTCTTCTTGAATCCTTCTTTTTGAGCTAACATGGACATAGGCTGATATAGCTGACATTCAAATGTAGTCTTCTAGGACCAAGAAACCCATATCAAACGTGATGATGGGGTCCATCTGTCAGAAGGGGAGAGCATCTTTAGTCATAGGCTTGCCAAGGTGGTGAAGAGGTCTTTAAACTAAAGTTGCTGGGGGAGGGGAACCTCAAACCATCCCACTTCTACCAGTTTGATGCCAGTGCCAGTAATAGATGCCCAGAGATCCCTGGAGAGGGTTCACAGGTCAGCAGGAGAGCATGTGAAGAGCAGGACAAAGGAGTTACGTTCAGTAAGTCAGCTTCATCAGGGGACCAACTTAAATGCCTCTATTCAAATGCATGTAGCATGGGGAATAAACAAGAGGAGCTGGAGTGTGTGCACACCTGCAGGTCTATGATCTTATTGACATCACGGAGACATGGTGGGATGGCTCCTGTGGCTGGAGTGTTGGAAAAGGTGGATACAGGCTCTTTAGGAAGGGCAGGCAGGGGAGATGAGGAGAGGGGGTCACCCTCTCTGCCAGTGACCAGCTGGAGTGCAGGGAGCTCTGCCTGGGGATGGCTGAGGAGCCGACCAAGATCTTATGGTTCAGGCTGAAAGGGAGGGCAGGGACAGGTGATGTTATAGTGGGGGTCTGCTACAGGCCACCTGACCAGGAAGACCGAGTGGATGAGGCTCTCTATAGACAGGTAGGAGCAGCCTCACATTCACAAGCCCTGGTCCTCATGGGGGACTTCAACCACCCCAATATCTGTTGGAGGGATAACACAGTAGGCCATAAGCAATCCAGAAGGTTCCTGGAATATGTTGATGATGACTTTCTCCTCCAAGTGATAGAGGAGCCAATGTGGAGAGGTGCTATGCTGGACGTTGTTCTCACCAACAAAGAGGGGCTGGTGGTGAATGCGAAGCTCAAGGGCAGCCTTGTCTACAGTGACCATGAAATGGTGGAGTTTGATATCCTTAGGGCAGCGAGGAAGGTGTGAAGAATGCTCACTAGCCTGGACTTCAGGAGAGCAGACTTTGCCCTTTTCAGGGATCTGCTTGGTAGTGTACCATGGGATAAAACCCTGGAGGGAAGAGGAACCCAAGAGAGATGTTTGGTATTCAAGAATCACCTCCTCCAAGCTCAGGAGCGATGCATCCCAACAAAGAGGAAGTCATACATGGATATGGAGATCCTGGATAAGCTCAAACACAAAAAAGAGCCCTACAGAGGGTAAAGGCATGGACAGATAGTCTAGGAGGAATACAAAGAAACTGTCCAAGCAGCCAGGGATCAGGTCAGGAAAGCTAAAGCCCTGGTAGAATTAAATCTGGCCAGGGACATCAAGGGCAACAAGAAAAGCATCTATAGGTATGCTAGTGATAAAAGGGAGACTAGGGAACATGTGGGCCCTCTCTGGATGGAAACAGAAGACCTGGTTACCTGGGATATGGAAAAGGCTGAGATACTCAGTGACTTTTTTGCCTCAGGCCTCACCAGCAAGGGCTCCAGACATACCGCCCAAGTCGCAGAAGGCAAAGGTGGGGACTGGGAGAAGGAAGAATTGCCCACTGTAGGAGAATATCATGTTAGAGACCATCTAAGGAACCTGAAGGTGCACAAGTCCATGTAACCTGATGAGATGCATCCATGGCTCCTGAGGGAACTGGAAGATGAAGTGGCTAAGCCACTATCCATCATATTTGAGAAGTTGTGGCAGTCTGGTGATGTTCCCACTGACTGGAAGAAGGGAAACATAGCTCCCATTTTTAAAAAGGGAATAAAAGAAGAACCAGGGAACCACAGGCCAGTCAGACTCACCTTGGTTTCTGACAAGATCATGGAGCAGATACTCCTGGAAACTATTCTAGGGCACATGGAAAATAAGGAGGTGATTTGTGACAGCCAACGTGGCTTCACTACCGCCAAATCTTGCCTGACAAATTTGATGGCCTTCTATGACAGGGTTACAGTGCTGGTAGATAAGAGAAGAGCAATTGATGTCCTATACTTTGGCTTGTGCAAAGCATTTGACACTGTCCCATATGACATCCTTGCCTCTAAATTGGAGAGACATGGATTTGATGGATGGAGCACTCTGTGAAAAAAGAATTGACTGGACGGTCACACTCAAAAAGTTGTGGTCAACGGCGCGATATCCAAGTGGAGAGAGCAGAGACAAGTAGCATTCCTTAGGGGTTGGTATCAGGACTGGTGCTGTTTAACATCTTTGTTGATGACACGTACAGTGGGATCAAGTGCACCCTCAGCAAGTTTGCCAACAACGCCAAGCTGCGTGGTGTGGTTGACACACTGGAGGGAAGGGATGCCATCCAGAGGGACCTGGACAGGCTTGAGAGATGGGCCTGTGCAAACCTTGTAAAGTTCAACAAGGTCAAGTGCAAGGTCCTGCACATTGGTCAGGGCAATCCCATGCACAAATACAGGCTGGGTGGAGAATGGATCAAGAGCAGCCATGCAGAGAAGGACTTGGGGGTGTTGGTTGATGAAAAGCTCAATGTGACCTGTCAAAGTGACCTCCTGGGCTGCATCAAGAAAAGTGTGGCCAGCAGGTCAAGAGGTGATTCTTCCCCTCTACTCCACTCTTGTGAGACCCCATGTACAGTGCTGCCTTCAGCTCTGGGGCCCCCAACATGGAAGGGACACAGACGTGTTGGAGGAAGTCCAGAGGAGGGCCATGAAGGTGGTCAGAGGGCTGGAGCACGTGCCTTATGAGGACAGGCTGAGAGAGTTGGGGTTGTTCAGTCTGGAGAAGAGAAGGCTCCAGGGAGACCTAACAGTGGCCTTCCAGTACTTAAAGGGGGGTACAGGAAAGATGGGGAAGGACTATTTATCAGGGAGTGTAGTGCTAAGAGGAGGGTAATGGGTTTAAACTGAGAGAGGGTAGATTTAGATTAGATATAAGGAAGAAATACTTTACTGTGAGGGTGGTGAGGCACTGACATAGGTTTCCCAGAGAAGCTGTGGTTGCCCCCTCCCTGGAAGGGCTCAAGGCCAGGTTGGACGGGGCTTTGAGCAACCTGGCCTAGTGGAAGGTGTCTGCCCATGGCAGAGGGTTTGGAACTAGGTCATCTTTAAGGGCCCTTCCAACCCAAATCATTGCATGATTCTGTGATCATTATTTGAATGGAGGTTCCACTAACGCTAGTGAAGCCATTGCAAGAATTAGGTGAGAAGTGGCACCTAAATATCAGGAAGTCCAATATACAATGAATGTTTCTGAACTCTGGAAATTAAGGGGTTTTATTAGTATATCAAGGCATTCAGCTAGAGAATGGTGATTCTTTTGATGTGTCTCAGAGAGTTAACAGACTATCTGGGCTGCTTCAAACAGAAAAACATTGGTACAGAAGACTGCACAGGGACTCTTTGTTGGTTCAGTGCTGAATCTTTTCTAATGTGCAATGTTAAATGATCTTTGTGGAGGTCTTCTCACTATGGTTTGATATGTGTCTGGATTATTGCCTTTCTGTTAGGCAGGCGACTTGCAGACTGGACAACACAGAGATCAGAGCAGAAGGCATTATTAGGAGAGGAGATACCCAGAGTCTGAACAGACAGTGACACACAATTTGTCCAGACAAGGTGACATTTTCATTGTTAATTATTTTCTTTAGCAGCAACAAGAAACTTAGATCATTCCTGAAGACCAGACAGTGGGTAGCAAATTGAGGAGAAATGCTGCTCTGGCACCTTTGTGAGCCAAAGGCATGGGTTTCTGTCAGACCCTGTAGAAAAGACTGCACAGTTGCCTAACACTGTTTCCAAATATTGTGGAATGATTTAAATAAACAGATCATTTAGGTTTCATGAGGACATACCTGGACACCTGATTTGTCAATGTCATTGACCCCCACAGAGTAGCTGTGGATTGGATGGGATTCCATTGCTGAAACACTCCTTATTTGAAATGCATCATGTGACTTATCTACCAGCCTCATGTAGATGTCTTTGATACTGTCAGACATCTCAGATGTTTCTAGGTGTCTCCTTTTAGGCAAGTGAATCCACCCCAAGCTGGGTATCTCCTGTAGGTAGGGCTGGATCGACCTCTAGGCAAATTGACTTCAACTCCAGCATTATAATGGAATTTCAGACACCAGTTTACATGGGAGCACCTAAATTTGGGTGTCCTAATCTGGAGGAAATCTCAGTCTGCACTGCCTCCTAGGTAAGTGAATCAGGAGGATGGTGGTGAGAACATGACATGAATGCAACCTATTTCATCAGACTTTATTCTTCTTAGACAAATTCATGAGAGCACACAACATTTATTCATCATTCAGAATAACACCCCTATCCTCTGCTTATGATTCGATGGCCACACCATATAGATTTCTTTCATCTCCTGCACTTTGCAAAGTGAGGGATGATGAGGGAGGGCTGTCCTCAAGTACAATTGTCTTGGGGGGTTTCTGTCCTATTGAGGAAATGGTGGTATTCTTGTGACAATGTGGGTCAGCAATTAGGTCTTTGTGACCTTTTCAGGCTCTGTTCTACTTTCTGAAGAGCCCTCTGGCCATCTAGACAGGAGCTTGCTTTGTTCTCAGAGCAGGCAAGATAGCTCTTGGTGTAACTGTTCAAGGATGAATTTGCCATTTTTGTCATGGTTGGCCCCAGAATTGCTTTGTTTATCCATGGTGACATCAACCATAAGGCTGACTTAAACAAAGTTGTCCAGTTCTGAAACTACATTCTTTTCCTTTGAAGAGCACTCAAGAGAAATGTTAAATTCCCTGGGAGATAAAACCTTTGCTTGATGGTTTAGAATTCTGTTTATACAAGAGCTGGATATGAATGCCTGAGAATCCAATGTCCTAATACTTCTCTTGACAGCCACAGCTCAGTAAAATGAGAACTCATGTTGCACCTGCCTCCCTCTTTCAACTTAAAAAATATTTCTTCCTCTTTCTCCCAAAAGGTTATAAAGATTCTCCCCCACCTCCCCCCTGCCCACCCCCCCCCCCACCAAAAGACGTATCTCCAAAAAAATAGTTTCTCTCCAAGTCTATCACATGCTAATTTACTCTGTAGGATTTTCAGGAGAGAGGTTTTGTGAATAGAGAAAGTGAGAAGCCATTTCTGCCCCACCAGATTAACTGCCTATGTGATGAGCCAGGCAAATGAAGAATAATTACCCTTATGGTGGAAGTATAGTCCAGAGCCTTTCATACCTTGGAGTATTGCATAGTCTTGACATGTCAGCAGACCCAGTTGTGTTGATAAAGCTCCTAACAAATAATTTGCAGTGCACATTTCCCTTGTTCCTACCTGTTTCTCTACTGCTTAGTGTGGAGGTTGTGAGCAGACTGGGCTTTCTGTGGACCTTCACAATGCTTCATCAGGTGAACTGCCCAGAGCTGGAGATTCCAGGGTCCTTGCCTGGCAATCTGTCTTGGACCCTGGGCTCTGTTCCTTTTCCTGGGCAATAAAGAATCCAGAGCAAAGCTGTATTTTGAGACTACCCAGATGCCATCCTCCCAGTACTATCACCTTCCTCTGCACAGTGTCGGCAGCATGGCGTTATGATGACATACGTGGCCTCTGAAATCAACAGAGAATGAGGAACCACTGAAAGATGATGCTGTGTGGCAATGCTGGGACTCTCAGAGCCCCAGGATGAACTTCTCTCATCTATCTTCTTGGTCTGGCATGATGGATTGGCACAATCCATGTGTCTCCTGAGCACTACCTAACATGGGCGATCTCAGCACATGGGACCTCCCCTCTAAGCAGAGCAGACTTCTGGTGCTCAGTGGCTTGTTAATATACATTTGCCCTGCCATGAACACTGCCCTGACCACCCACGTGCAGGCTGACAGCTTGTGGTGATGGGGATGAGTTTAGCTCGCACAAAGCCTTTGCAAATAGAAAGGTGATGTGCAAGAACATTTATGGCAACTGTGAATTTTCTGCCCTTCTTCTTTGCCCTTTTTTTCCCCAAGGCTTTTTTCTGCTGCCACTGAAATCACTGGGCATTTTGCCATTGACTGAGATAGGAGCATGACCTTTCTTTGAAGAGGGGTAGTCTCCATTCATCTCTAAGTGTTCAGAAGCATGAATCTACCAGGCACAGAAGAGCCCTAATTCCTTCTACCCTTGCTGCTTGTTTTCTGTCCTCTGCTCTACTCAGGGCTCAGATAAATGGATATCAGTTTCTCCCCCTTGGAACCAGTCACTTTGAGAAGGGCAAGGCATTGCATGGACTTGATTGTAGACATGACTCACATCATTGCCGTTGCATTCGGAAGGTGTGTGTCTTGGCTTGGTTGTGCTAGGTAACACTGTACGCTTCCTGTGATAGGTCTCTCAGAACCGTGTTGAGAAGTCTATGCTGGTGGGAGCTTTCTATAGTCAGCTCCTTTGGAGAGATGCAGAGACCACAGCACTGTCACCTCCATCACCGGCAATAGGTCTGGCCACCCCTAACCTTAGTGCCTGCCTGGTCTGCCTGCCTTCCAGCTCAGGTAGGGGGAAAATCATATGAGAAGGAACATATATTTGTCTCTTCCTTACACTGAGAAACTCCTCAGTGTGGCCCCAGCCTTTCCTGCAAATGCATTTTTCAATATCACTGATTATTGATCTGATTATTACAGATTATCTCTGTTACAGAATGGCTGACACCTCCCAAAGCCCGCTCAGGCTGGGTGGAAGCCCAGGACATGGTCCAGCTGTGAAGTGCTGAGACCATGCGGATGTGGGAAGAAAACGCCTTGCTTTTCCACCAGGAAGAACTCAGCACCTTCCAGACACAGGCCTTAGGTGGATGGGTAGGGATGACAAATATAATTACACCAGGGTATAGAGGGCACTCTCTCTGTTGCCTTGTATTTAGATGCATTATGTGGTTCTGTCCAAGATGGACACAATCCAATCCGTATTGAAAAGGGCACAGAGAGACAGGAATGTCCCCAGATCTTTACTGTCTGTCAGGGCACCAGGTCTACATTTTCTTTATTCAGCTTGGACATCTTCACCTCCGATCTTCATGTTGCTCACTGGCCTTTCCAGGCAGCCACACACTGGGTCCATCCATCACTTTTGCCATGGATGGTGGCCCTGTGGAAAGTGGACAGAACTTGGCAAATGGAAACCAGTGAATGGACCAGAAGGAGAAAATCACCCTTCTGTACACCAAAAGGCTCCTTTATATTTCATGCTGACGTGACAAGGAGTGGTTTTCAGGACCAAAATTAGGCTGGATTGAGTTGCTCATTATTGACTCGTGGAGGACTGTAAAAAGTGACATGAGGCAACACTCCAGTACCAGAACCCATTATAGAACAGATGTAGGGAATCCTGGACAAGGTTCAAACCTTTGTCTGGGTGGGAAAAGGCCTGGAATAATCCTCTAGCCGCTTTAGCTGCAGAAACTATAATATGCATGTGTCCTGGTAAATATAACTTGAAAGCTCTTGTTTTTGTCAAATGCTGTGTTTTTTGTTCAGCATGATTTTTCCACAGTTGATACCTTGATGGCATCTGACCTAGTGGGGTACAAAGGAGAAGGAAACCAGGGCACTGAGGGGTAACCCTGGTGATGACATATTTTTGTAGCTGCTAGTCACCAGACACAACAGGTTGGCATCAACACTGCTTGTTGGCAGTGACAGCACGTGGGAAGATATTTTGATGTGCTAGAAGGCCACCTTCTGCCCCCAGATGTGCATGTGAAAGAAGGGCCTTTTTCTGTAAACATCATGCAATTTTTAGCATATTTAAAGTTCCAGTTTTTCAATGTTTGAAAGCTGAGCGCAAATAATGTTCAAATTCTTGGCACCTCCAGATTTAATTGCTAACTTCCATTAGATTGACTGAAATGTCTGTCCAAGGGTATTTTTGCTGGCTAAAATTATTACACAAGAAATGGAAACTTCTTGTGTAAACTCTCAGTTTTACAGAAAATGGTGGATTTCATACAAATAAGTAATTTCCCACAAAAAATTTTGAACAGCTCTAAAATTTTGTCAAATGTTTTCCCCAGATTGGAAGGCACATATGAAAAAAATGAAATGAAGGCTGAGAACGTAATTCAGTTAAATAACACATGCCAGGAATTTAGTCTCCTTTTCTGTTTTTAATTTGTCCCCTAGGGAATGAAGGTTTTCTTGATTGTACCCATTATGGGATATTATTTTTCATCTAGTTGTAGTAAATATTTCTCAGTTAGTGACAGTTTCATGTCTGGTTAACTTTTTGTAGGGTACACAGATTAAACAGTAATGTTTCTGATCTTTGATGAGATTAATGACATTCAAGATGAGGGCTGTGCAATGAAAATTAACCCTCCTGAAATATTTTCGACCATTCACTTAATGTGTGCTCCTTACACCAGTTTTTCTGCCAGAAAAGTAATCCGTTGGCATACTCACTATAAACTCAACAAGAAGGTAGACACGTGAGAGGTAGCTTCATTTTTTCCTTTGTACAAATATTTGCAAAATTAGGGTGTCAGATTTTTTTTTTTTTGACATCTTTGACGATCTCTGTATCATCGGCACCCTAGATTTAACCAAGTCAGCCCACGTTTCTGAGTCAGACAGCTGGGAAAAACATAGAAGTGAAAGCAAGCCATATATTGCTGGAAAAATTACATCGTTAAATGCCAAGAGGTTCTGACTGAAAGGATTGAGAAAGAGACAAATGCCAGTAATTGGCCCCAATGCAAACTTATTTATAGTAAGCCTAAGTAGGGTGAAGTCTAGTCCGCTGGGTTCACCTCTCAGGATCAGGCCCTGTGTCTCCTGGGATTTAATTTCTCAGAGAACCACAGGGATGGCAGATGGGAAAGACTTGTTAGGTCATCCTGTCCACATGCCCCGGCAGGAGCAGAATGAGATTGTCTCTTCGCTTCGTTCTCAAGCGCCTTGTCTGGATTTAAACATCTCTAGCAATAAGATTGTTATTGCAAGAAAATTCCACTGCCTACATGTACTTTTGCAAAACCGCCTTTTTAAAGCTTTTGACGTCCGTTTGTTAATTCTGCCTGAATTGCATTACAAAAGAGAAAACTGAAAGTATCAAATGTAACCTTGAGAAGCTCAATCTATCCGAAGACTTAAAAATAGAATTGGAGAGCCTATTATAATGAAATGGGTTTTGTGTGGACTTGCTACAGGGCAGAGTTAATATTTTTAGCTGCCCTAACTTTGCATTTCTTTACATTAAAGTGCTCGGATTTCTTTAAATCTAAACTTAAAGTGAATTTCCAGTGTTTGTAATGCTTTACGTTGGCACCTATACCCTGTAACTCACTTACCTGAAAATTGCTGATATGCTTTCAACCTTGACTTCATCTAGGTTTAAGTTATTTTTAATCTGCAGTCTTATCTCCCTTTTCCAGGCTACCTCTGACATGAACTACTTTTATTAGCTATGTGGTATTATGCATGCTTAGCCCTTGCTTAGGTAGGAGAGGTTGCACAGATGTCCATGTAAAATCAAGGATAGGCACATGAAAGACCTACCGTAGCAACTGGAATTATTATTTTTTTTGCCAAAGTAAAAGGGTCATGGGAAAACACTAATTCAGCAAACTTTAAATTCTTAATTTAAAAAACCTTGAGTTTAAAGTGATTTTACTGAGTCCAAGGTTAGGCTTCAGTGGAACCTGGCCAGGATTATGGGCCAGGAACTCTTGAACCTGACAGTTTTTGAGACCTGGGTGAGTTCACATAGTGATTAACCCCAGGAGCAGGGGAACATGGGTGCTGCCTGCGGCAATGCAGCGCAATTGGTATCAATTTCTATTTTGCTGCTACTGGCTGTGGAACTGATAAAATGCCAGTTCTGTTGGGTGTGCACCTGGAAGCTTCAAGTTTCTAGGAAACTAAAAATTATACATATACTAATTTGAATCCAATTTGGACAGGAAATTTTTTTTCCTGTCAACTTGGAAACTGTGCTTTCCTGCCAATTAGAGTCACAACTGTGTCATTTTGTCTGTGATACTCTCAATCTAATTAATGCAAATGAAAAACCTGTGCAATTTCAGTATCTTTGTTTAGTTTGTGATATAAATGAGAGTCACATCCCTGGAGATAAGCTTCTGCATTATCCAGGTGTTTATGGGCTGCTGTACCACATTCCCTTCTGTGCTTGTGAAAATGCAGTGAGAAATTATTTTTCAGCATCATTTTCAAAAGAAAATTTTTTAACCTCTAAATCAAGTCTTTCTTTCCCTGCAAGGAGCTGAATTCTATGATGAATTCAGCCCTTACTGTAACTCATGTTATATGGCAGATATATATAGACTTTAAGGAGAATCTTCCATCTCTATAGGAAGGTATTTTTATCAGAAATAGTTAATATCTGAAAAGATGCAGCTACAATACACATCGGAAGGTCCATTCGGATACTAACAAGAGAAAAAGCTTAGATGATGGACTCAGATTTAATGCCTAACTGTTGAATGCCTGCAGTAAAGTGAAATGAATTTTGTGTTCTCTCTTCTTGGAGCAGCAGTGCCTGGGTTGTTTTTTAGAGTCGGCTTTCATTCTGAAATCTCTGAAGTCGGCAATCTACTGAAAGAGAAACCATTTGTAGAAATCTATACTTCCCTGACCAGGGCGGGCGCTGAGATCTCGGCATGGCTAATGGAATGGTGCTGCTGCCTTTGTCACGCCAGGGAGGCCAGGCTGGCTTTGGGACGGGTGCCCCATGCGTGGTGGTGATGGTCTGGCAGCGTGGTGGTGGTCTGGTGGGATGTTGCCTCCTGAGCCGCTCTCCTCTGGAGCAGTATGCTGAACATGCGTGGTACAACGTGGCTGAAACCTTGGGAAGCATTGCTCGAGTGAATCCTCACTAACCCTCGTGAGCTGCCATGTGAAGGGCAGTCAACCCTGCCTTGGAAAAGAAAGAGCTAAAACAGCCCACAGCTTGGTTCTGTGGAGAAGAAAAGTGCCTTGATTGTGCCCTTTTTTTGCTGTCTGTGAGCCAGCGAAGGAAGGTCTGTTATGGAAAGGTGAAAAGGAAGATCTGGGGAATACAAACAGTAAGAGGAGCAGCCGTTGGAAGCACAGAAAGGAGAAGGCTGGGAGGTGTCTTGGCGCTCCTAACACCAGGGCTGGGGTGTTGGCCTGGGTTGTAGGTAGCAAGCCAGGAGAACAGCTTTGAGCAAGGATAATAAGCAGGGAGATGGAGCTTTCTTGGAGACAGAGGCCAGCAGAGAGCAAGTCTGCTGGCTCACAGCAGGTGGGAACGGCTGTGAAGGATGAGTTACAGTAGCTTGTTTTGTAAGTAAACATGAACACCAGCAAAGTCCCTGGCTGTAACACTGACTTCTGGTCCCATAAGGAATAGTCCTACAAAGCTCTACTGTCTGAGTAATCCTCAGGCCAGAAGGGCAGCAGCTGCAATGCCAGCTCATCTGCAGTTGCCACCTATGTCTACAGGAGAAAATTTGCCAGTTTCAGGGAATTTTCAACTACCTTGAGCTCAGTGGGAATGACCTAGGCACACGTGTACTGCTAAACACTCCTTACATCCAAAGCGATGTGGCTGTATACAAGTTGCCTGGTGGTAAAAGCCCAATGCTAACTCCGTTTTTTTGTGCTGCAGAATCATTTAGGAGGGTGTTAGCTGTCCCTGGTCATGCCAAGGGCTGTGCCAGCAGTTTACCAGTATAAGAGATGACATTCCAGTGTGATCCCAGTATTGTTTCCCTACACAGCGAAGGTTGCTGACATAGAAATAGTGACTGTTGGGCTTGGGATGAGAGCAGAAGCAGGATCAACTCAACTCTATTTGGCTGAACTCTTGTGGGTTTTATGAACGTCTGCAAAAGAGTCCCTTTCTAGTTATTCAGTGGTGGCAGAAAATCAGCATTATTTGCTCCAAGTGTGTAATTAGGGATTATTCTGGTTTCTTTGCTGCAAAGTTGACAGGGTGCAGCAAGGATTGACTGAGCCAAGGAGGACCAATTGCCTTTCCTAGTTCTGGAGATTTTCCCATTCTTAATGAAACGCTGCTAGTATGGGGCTGTGAGGCAAGACCCTCCTGCCCTGGGTCTGTGAACTTCTCCAGGGAATGGGTGAGTTTTCCTCTGGATTTAACTTCATGGCACAATGCCTTCTACATCAGTCGCTATGGATTGCCTGGGAGAGGGGCTGATGGGTCCCATGGTTGGGTGGAAGAAGGACAGAGCACAGTTCTGATGGGAACAGGGTCTCACTGGGGAATTACAGCAGCATCTTCTTGCTTCTAGATCAGGCTGGTGTGGATTATGAGGGTGTCTAATGAATACCTGGTCACTCTTCGGTCAGAAGAAGAGGACCTCAAAGAAAAACAGAACAGTATTTCAATTAAATAGTAAGCTACAACGCGCTGTGCTCTTCACTCAGCATATTATTATTAGCATCTGCTTCTCCTGACAGGTAGCCTGGTTATTCAATGTAATTTTCCCCTTGTTCTCTGCAGGTTCCCGTAAGCATGGAGATCAGCTTACGAAACCTGGCTCTTGTTATTTTTATCCAGGAGCAGCTGACAGTAAAAATGACAAAAGAATTGATGGGGGAAGTGGGTCAGAGCGTGAAAAATCCGGTTGTAAAAGCCAGAGTGTTTGCAATAAAATATCTATACATAAAGGGAGAGGAGGGAGGGAGAAGGAGGACTGGACAGAAAGCAGAGCAATGAGCCGTGAAAAGTGACGTCTGGACCAGACAAAGAAAATGTAAATCCAGCTGTCAGTGCAATAATATCCCTTGGCACCTTGGCCTTGTTTCTCTCAAGGGAGCTCATGCCCACACCGGTGGCTGACACAGGACAGTGGTTGGACACACAGGCATGATGAGGAGTGACGTAGGGGGAAGAGATGTGCTTGGAGCCTCTCAGGGTCATGGGCAGAGCCAGCAAAACTCTCTACTGCTGACTATGACTGCTACGAAGGGTTTTTCCTCTTTGATGGTGAAGAACAGGGGTTTCTGCAGGGACTTGGGATTGGGAAGATGGTCTGGGCTGCAGCGTGACCCATGGGCTACCAGGGCAGGGTAGCAAACTGCATCACAGGGGCAGCAAAATCAGATGAGGAAGAAAAGGCTAAGTTAGTTAAAAGCATGAAACAAATGTATGGTTAAACTGCCCCCAGCTTTTGGGGGCTATTCTGAGCCCTTTCCTGGGCGCAAGGCTCAGGAGAAAAATTTTTCTCCAGTTCTGTCTGGGGACAGGAAAGGGATCAAGAGCTGGAAGCAGAAGGACACAGAGGAGATATCAGCCCAAAGGGAGGTGAAATGTTCTTTTATATACATCAAAGCACAAATTGGATGGCATTAGAGAGCAGTGAGAGGCCTCTTGGTGAGGTTTCTGTTGGTGCAAGGAAGGAAATTGATGCTGAAAACAAAACTGAGTGCCAGGGCACCTGCAATCTCTTTCTAGGCTTGACCCAGTGCCCTCTTCTTCTAGCCCAGAGATGGATGAGGGCATCAAGGCATGCCTAGGAAAGGAGGTGCTCTCAGGGGGCATAGTGAGGCTGTTTTGAGGTATCAACATGGGAGTGACAACTCCCTTAGTCACACAGCAGTGGACATCAGAGCTGTCACTGGGGACAAAGGATGGTGATTCCTGGTATCAAGCACTGGATTTTCAGGAGTCCAAATACTTGTACCCCGGCCTGTGCTGGATCAGAGATGCATCTGTCCAATGGGGACAAGGGATAAAAGACTAATGAACACCAGCAAGACCCTGAGGTGTATTCATCTGTAAAAAGCCTGAAGAATTTAAAGCAAGGAAGGAAAGTATTTGTTTTCCTTTGGCAGCCCCTTCCGAACTGCAGGATGTTTAACTCTGAAATATGTCTCTGTTGCACTCGAGCTCATGGAGTAGCCTTGGTTGGCTGCTGGGTTATGAGAGTGTATGGGGGACAGGAATAGTCTGTGGCATTGCCGTCTGCATTTGGGCTCTGCAGGCTGGTACATGTAGCCAGGTAGAGTGGGATTCACCAGTCTGGAGGTGGAAGGAAAGCTGAAATGCAGGACAGCACAGACCATGCTCTTGAGGCTGATGTTTGCTATTATGCCTGATGTAGCTGTGGTGCTTTAGGGCATCCTCTAGCAGGTATTGCCCTGTAGTGTGGGTGGGCCATCTCTGGCTGAGCCTTCCCCAGGTACCCAAAGCGATGCCCAGAATCACCTTCAGGCGGACAAGACACCCAGAAGACCTTCCTAGAGGTCAGCTTTCAGGCAAAAATGAGTGTGATAAGTGCGGGGCATGCACCAAGTCTTGGTTCACCTCTGAGTCTGGCCAACCCTGTGCAGCAGAGACACAGCTCTGCTCCCTTGCTCCCTTCATCTGCTTTAGGTGGTCCATGCCCTGAACCCCCCTGACTCATGCTGGGAAAGCCAGTGGCTTTAGGGTGGACGTTGCCATTTTAGGACCCACATTTATTCAATCAAATAAACAAGCGGGAATGTGGTATTTTATTTCAGTTTCCCATCTTCCAGTACACTGCTCATCAGAGGTCTCTTAATATGTTCTCTCCTCAGCTTTGCCCTAGCATCCTCAGTCTTACCCAGCTCACAGCAACCATGATGGATGCTGGCAAAAATTTGTGGAAACCCAGAGGATATCAGATAGAGGCAGAAGATATTGTCTAGAACAAGGGATTGCAATCTGCTGGTCCAGGACCTTTCTGGGGCTTCATACACAAGAGCTGGAGTGTGGAAGAGCCACTCTCTGCATGCATGCACTTGTGTGTATGAACAAGCTTGGTGGCTTTTGGCAGCACAGAAAATACAGAAAACTAACACCATTTCCCAACCAAGGGCTGGGAGGCCTGTGCTGCTGGAACTAGTAGGAACTGGGTTATGTTTAAAGTGATCCTTGTTGCAGCTGCTTTTTTGCTAAGAGTGTAGCTCAGTGTGGGTCTGTTCTGTTGGCTACAGGCGCTTGTGAATGCACAAAAGGATTCCTATGCCTGGACAAATTAATGGAAGAAAAAGACAATGAGGTTTATTAAGGAAAAATACAACTCTTCTGACTGAAGTGGGGATATTTTGGGGAAGTTTTACTGCAGTCCAGCCTTATTTGTATGCTCTTTCCTAGGCAAATGCTGGCTTTGATGGGAGACAGAAGACTGATAGAGCCAGATATGTGGCTGTCCTCTGCAGAATAGACCCCTGAGAAGACCCCTGAAAGACTAATTGATAGGTTGCAGCTAATAAACTGAAGGAGGAAGTCTCACATGAAGATTGCTCGGAAGTAACACTTCCAGTTAAGGCCCATTGACTGTCTCTGCTTTTAGCACATGACAAGGACCAGGTGATCAGTTTTACCTTGGCACACAGGTAGATTTTTTTTTATCACAGGCAAAATTACAGCCCTGACAGCTACAGCTGCACATAACGTCTTCTTTATAGAATCTTCTTCATACTGACCTGCCAATGCTTGGTGGAAGGCACAGCCTTTAGCAGAAACGTGGTATTTTGGACTCAGAGGACAACAAATCCCAAGCCTCTCATCCCAAATAGCTTGGTAGCTGATGTCAGTTCTCAGGGCACCTGTGATAATCAAACCATCACCTGTTCTCCATGGCCTGAAACCAATCCAGACTGAGTCTGTGTCAACCAGCAGGAACCCCAAAACTTGCCAGCCACATTATTACCATTTGGAGGAAACATTTCTCCCTAATTGCCTACAGAAACTCATTCAGCTGGCATAAATCCTTCAGAGCAGGAGCAGATCTCCCCTCTACGTATCATTTCCAGCCTCTGAGCTGCTGGTTGAGCATTGCTAATGATTACAGGGAAAGAAACCTTACAATGTTATCAGATGGTGGCTAAATCCTGTAGGAACAAAGAGAGTAGACCCATGGGAATGGGTGGGAGTGGCCAAGCAGTTGCCCACTCTGTGCTTAATATTCATGATATTTTTCTGCTGGCAAGAGAGTGCTTCTGCCTTTGTTTTTGAGTATTGGCTTGACTTACCATGGTTAGTTTAGTGGACACGTTTTCTACCTTTCCTCAGTCACTCAACTGTCTGGTGGATCCCAAGAGGTGTGTATTGCTCATTGCTAAATTAAGTCCATGCTATACTTAAAACCTCTCAAACTAGCTACCAGATGGTCTTGGGGCACTTCTAAGAATTCTTCCCCTCCCTGTTGGTGTCTCTCTGTTTGTATCAAACCCTTTGTCTGACTGTCTCTTTGGGTACTGGTTGGGTTCTAGCATGATTAGCAGATCAACATTCCTTTTTTGCCATGTATGGCATGCTTTTCCCTAACTGGTCCATAATTTAAGGAGCTCCACCTCAGAAACCACAAAGCACACAGTGCCTTGGAATCTGAATGTGGGCATATGCCGGAGGAAATGCATAGTCTGTTCTTATTTATTCCTTTTCAAAAGCCAAATGATGATCACATGCTTTTTGTGTTTTTCTCAGGTGATCTGTTTTTCCAAACACTAAAACACATAAACAGCTTCAGCAGGAAAAAAGGTCTTTTTGCCAGTAAATGCTCAAGTGGCCTCAAGTTGAACTCTTCCTTTTTAGCTCTTCTACCACTTTGGACTGAACAGCAGGTGCCTCTGCCATGTAACTAATGAATCGGTGTTTGCCATAAACCCATGTCCAAAAGTGCTTCATGTCTGTTTAAGGAATGAGCTCCATGTCGCGTCCTCCTCAGGAAAGGACCGAAACAACCCTGAAGGCAACATGGGCTGTCAGCCTTGGTCCACTCCTAATCATCCAGCCTTTTCCAAAGAGGGGTGCTTCTTCTGCATGGGAGTTGTCAGGGAAAGCAGCGAGTGACAACTTTTCAATGGGGCACAGAAGTGACAAATGTTTGACACAGGAACAGGGCTGGACAACATATGTAACTACTGCAACATGATTGGAGGTCAGGCAGAAGAAACCTTATCTGACCAAGACTCTGATGAATTGCAGATCTACAAGTTGGTGAGATCAGAGGAACTGTCCTTGCAACTCAGTATTTTATTTCCAAGAATCTGCAACCTTTATTCATGATAAAGACTGGCTTTTTCTGCCACCTGAGACAATGTACACTGAACTGGAGAAACTGAGAATTAGTATCCTAAGAATCAAGGAATTTATGTGGAGCATTGGCAGGAGAACAATGTTTTAATCACTCAAGCTTTTAAGTCTTTACCAGTAGTTTATGTTTATTTTAGCCTATCTTTATCCAATGAATAAATAACACTGGGAGGAAGGAAGTCTTTATTAAGGATTCAACCTCCTTTCCCTGTTCAGCTGAAGAATTTAGAGATTGCAATAAATATGCTTTTGAATCCAGAAAAGGTTTTTCAACAGAACTAAGGCAGGCCAACACTAACACTCCTAATCAAGTAAAGACAGACGTTAAAATTATCTATCCAAAACTTTTCATACCATGTTTCTACATCAGAAAGAAGATTGCTGGGAATAACCTGAAAGCCCAGAGCCTTTTCCAAACATCTTGGTACTGAAACAAAAGTCTGCCATGAGAATCTCCTTTGGGGTAGATATCAGTAAATTTGTCTAGAACAGACTGGAATGCTGTCTGATGATATTTTTTCTTCCATCAAAAAATGCTGATTTAATTAAAACTGAAACTTACGATGGGAATGTACCAATTTTAATGGAACCTTAGTTGAGAAAAGTTTCTCAGGTCCCAGAATGAATTTGTGGTCAAAACCAAAGAGGAAGGGAGTTTGTGTGTCATTTTATTTGTGTCTGGTGGATACGGAAATCCCACAGCACAGGGATGACTGTGGTTCAGATCCCTGTGCTGTGAATACTGGCTTTTACAAAGTGGAACAACTCAACACAGGTGTGACAGCAACGTGTCTGCAGTGGTAAAGACTAACCATGTACCGGGCTCTATTTGACTAGGCGAGGCTCTGAGCAACCTGCTGTGGCTCAGGGCAGCTTTGGGCAGGGTTGGCAGTCTTCAAACTGTGACTCTGCAATAACAGGGCTAAACACGGGCTTGCTTCTGGTGCTGGTTGGAAGTTTGGTAGTTGAGTTGGATGAGGGTGAAACAGAGATGCGAACTATAGTAGGCCATTTAAGTGACCTGGCTAAGCAAAAGTAACTTCACCTGCCCCATTCTCTCTGATTTTATGTGAAAAAGCTTGCTTTTTTTTTTTTTTTTTTTTTTTTTTTTTTTTTTTTTTTTTTTTTTTTTTTTCCCTCAGTCAGTTGTTCTTCAGAAGTTCTGATAATAAGGAAACCATTTTATTACCCACCCCACTGAATAGAGGGTGAGAGAGGATCCTGGACAGGTATCTACCTCCAAGCTCCCTGCATCCTGCCCTCTGTGATCCTTCCCTGAACTCTTCCCCTGGTCAGATGGTGCTCATCCTGTCATGCAGGGGATTGGCACCACCTGAAAACACATCTGCCTGACTGGCTGCAGAGATCAGCAGGATCATTAAGCATGTCATGTCTAAATTCCTTGAGGGTTTCCAGAAGAGAAAGGTGGAGGAATTCCCACTGTGCTCTGTTACCGATTTATGCAGCTTGGATCCATAACTGCTAAACAATGAGTGATCAGGGTTTGTTTGACAGCCTGGGCTAAACCTTTGCACATGTTAATGTTAGGACATATTTTTCTTCTGATGCAGAATTCCCCTGGGATCAGGCTGTGCTTGCAGGGGCAAATGGGGGATGGAAATTTCTACCGGCTGTGACCAGGGCTTTCAAACCATCACAGCATAGAGCAGGTGCTTATTATTGCCTCAGGCAATGGCAAATGCCATGTCCCAGTGAGGCCAGACTGGTTTCCTCAACCCAGCCACCTCCCTGCCTCATCCCAGAGCCATCCTTCACTTCTGGGTAGGAGGGAGGCCAGGCTGCTATCTGACCAGGTAAATCACATTCCCAGTCTTGTTCAGGTAGAAAAAATAACCTAAAATGCTGGACAGAGAAGGATCAGACTGGGAAGTTGCCTATTTCAACAAACACTGTTCAGTCTGTTTATTCCCAGTGTGATAATGGAGTCAGCCCCAGCTTGCTTGCTGCTGCTTTTCAGGCCAGCGTGTCAGAGGCTTGTGCAGAAAAAGTTTAGTTTTCCCTGCTAACAACTTGACAGGCCTGTTTTGTGTCCAGCTCCACTCATCGTGCTGCCTGTGTCTGTGCAGGAGGTGTTTCCGTACGCAGCCCACAGCCCTGCTCATGCCGTGTCACAATCCAAGGCAATGTATGGGCAGGAGGACGTGAGTGAGAGAGCTCATGGCACGAGCTCTGCCTCCCACCCACTGCAGCAGGACAAGCCCTTTGGGATGCGTTTTATGTGATTCCACGTGGCCAGAGGTAAACTGGTATGTGCAGGATCTGGCCTGTCAACCCATCAGCACTTCTTGTCCAGGAACGAGCTTTGTAAATCCACTTGCTGTTTACTGAGCAGCTCCCTGACAGGTTCTGGGACCACTGGGAACATACATCAGGGTGATGAAAATGCTTGTAGCCAGGTAGACTGTGGTGGCTGCGGCCTGTCTTCCAGAGCTGGGCCCCTGGGAGCTGCTGGAGGGGAGCACCAAAAGACTCAGAGACAACAAGACTTGTTTAACGTCACTGCAAGGTTGGTGCCGCAGCATGTGGAGGCAGAGATCAGTGACCAGAGACACATGGATTTATCAGAGCTCTGTACAAACTGCTTTTAACCCACTGAGGTGGGGAATATCTACTAGGTCAATGGACAGGACAGTTTATTAATGGCATGTACTGCTCAGCCCTGATCTTGCTCTTGGCACCTTTCACCCCCACTCTGTTCTGACCCTTTATATCCAGTCAGGCTTTCACCTCTGTAAATGGCTCCTTGTCCTGAGCATAGTGCTTTCTGTCCTATCTATATATCCATCTATTCCTTCTATTCCTTCCAGGATATCGGTAAGATACAGCAGAGGGTGCCTAAGGAGGCACACCTTAGTATGGACCATTGCACTGGGACGCCTGCATGGCTCAGGAATTCCAGCAGGTACCAGCCATTAACACAGAAAAATCCCAAACAATTCACAACTTGCCCTTTCAGATAAAGAGATGAATCTGGAGATGGTCTGGCACTGCCATCTGGTGCAAGTTTCTAGGAATTAACTGGCTGTGAGCAGCTCCAGTGTAAAAATACTTGCCTGGGATTTTAAAGCTGGCCAGCCCAATGCTGCTATTGCCAGTCCCAGCCCAGCACTGCTGGACTGAATGGCTCAAGGAGAGATCACCTTGCATGGCTCAAGGAGAGATCACCTCAGCATTTTCGAGCCTGATTCTCCGCTCAGAAATATTTCATGCATCAGACAGCAAGTTGCTGAGTTCAGGAATGGAGAAAAGAAAGAAAAACAATTGTCAGAGGAGGCTGGACACTTGTTTTTCATAGGGAGCATCTGAGCCTATGGTGTTGCTAAAATTCTGCTGACTCTTGCCTTTAAGACAGATGACCTTTTAGCTTTTGTATTTAAGATGTAGAGCCAATTGTCAACCTGAAAAAAAGCAGTATCACTTCCTATTCATGGGGGCAAAAGACTCCAGAAATCCCTATATAAAACCCAATAGCCAAATTTTTATTTTTCTCAATCGCAGTGCTTTCATTTGCTTCGTATCTGGCTAAGGCGAAGGGGAAGCCATGTTCACAGGCATCACCAGCACAACTCAGCTGAAGCAAGGAGTTTGCTGGGGTTCTGTGTGTCATGGCACAAAGTTAAAAGCAAATGTCTGGCACTAAGCTAATCCAAATTAAGATATTTGATTTGAGTTTTCTGGGAAGAAAAACAAACAAACAAAAATGGAATTACTTGAGCAAAACCACAGCTTTTTCTCACAGTGAAGCTTGATTTTGCAAAACTTGCCTTTCCTGCTGAGCAATTGTTCCTGCAGACAATTCCCACAGCCTTTTCAGAAAGTCAGGGGGTCACCAACTGGCATCTTCTGGGGTGTATGTAGTCAATTAGTTCAAACCAATTAGGCAATTATTGGGTGTTACTAAACTGGACTTAATTTCAAAAAATTGGAAACAGTTGACACATTTGGCATCAACAAGCAAATTCAAAGGATTCCCTAAATCAGGTACTTTCCTCTCTGCACTCCCTTTCAGAAACCTTACCTATGATGATAGCCTTGGCCTCGTAATGGTGAAAGAACATCATCACCTTCCCAGGCAGTAGCACACAGAGACATCTAACTTCATCATAAAATGAAGATGAAAAGCCTGTCTTGAATCCTCTCTGGAACAACAAATCCAGTTGTCTAGATTGCTCCAGCAGTGATCCACAAACAGCCAAGTTATTTGGTGGATGAACTGGGATCCCAAGGATGGACACCCGCCTGAACATTACTCTGAGCATTTTTCCTCTACTCAAAAGTTCCCTCCCCTGATGTGGCATCCTTTTTAATCAAGAAATGGAGCAGTAAAAGCCAGAAATGAGACTTAGAGATGGGACTATCCCTAGCTTTACAGTGCAAGGCACTAAATGAGACAAGTTTCCCCCAAGTTCCTGGGGACGTAAAGAGAATGATGCAGTTACCTATACTTCTGGTACTGTTTGACATGCCTCAGGATGCCCGAGAGATATATAGGAAAGGCCAGATAGACCCATAGGACACCCATATGCTGCTGTTGTGGCAGCTGGAGGTTTGTGGGAATATCCATATGGTATGAAACACTTGTGTTAGGACACTAGGTTGTACCCCTAGCATGCAGTAGACATCTACATGTAGACACCTCTATAGCCAGTCTCCAACTGAAATCCTCTTCTGCTTTGTGTAGTCCTGGACATGCCACATTGTACTGGACTTGGGCTGGACTCTGCATCTGGGAAGGTACAGAGTTGTGCTGGTGGGACTGGAGAAGAAAGCACTCAAGAAGTTCTCCTGGGCCCATGCCACTGTAAGGAGTGATCTGAAATGCAGAGAGGTTGAGCTGCCAGCAGCAGACCAACAGGTGGCTATTTCCCAGCACTGGATTTCGCCAGGTTCTGAACATGAAGAACTGACTGCTGGAAAATGAGGTATTTCTATGTTTTAGGTGGATCAGACCCTTAATTTTCTTTCAGCTGCTCTACAAGATTTGGGCCCAGCTCCCAAAGTGAAGGAGCCAGCTTTTACCCTGAGCCTTTCTCACCTCCTTTGCTCCTGTGGCTTGCCTTGTTTCCCAGAGTCCTACATCCCAAAGGCCAGGGGCTGCAGAGCCAACTCATACTGTCCCTTTCACAAACCAATCACATTTTATTTGGTTGGATTGCAGGGTCTTTAACTGGCCATGTGAACAAGTTCCGCAAGATCCCAAACATCCTCATTTTCCTTCTAACCAGCTAAGTAATCTCTCAAATTTATTTGAACTGAAGTTCACAATGGTAGAAGTTGGTGCCCCTCAGCACTGAATAGCCTGCCTCAGAAAAAGAACCCTGTTGGCTTGAGCAAATCTGGTCTTGAACAGGGTCCTTCGTCATTCCACAACATGCTGGGCAGCAAAGTTTCTGTTTAATGCAGTGGCAAGGATTTGAACACTTTTGGAGGATTTGAGCTTGTCAATATGTGACTGAGGACAGGAACAAGTGTCTGGTCTCAATGTATTAATTTTCAAAGGGGAGTCACTAGGGAAAAAGCAGGGAGGGTTTGGAAGATAACAAGCCGCTAAATATATTCCGGCACAAAGCTGACAACAGCTAGAGCCACATGTGATATGCCTCTGGAATCCTAGCAGGGTTGATTTATCTTGGTGTTAGGCCTAATATACTTAAAAGCCCTTTATAAATAACCCAGGACCTTTTGCACTTGCTGTTATATAGACTTGCTTTGTTTATTTGACTGGTTGAGCTGGGCCTGTCATTTTTAATGAAAATAAACTCCTTGTCAGAGACCTTTTCCTTTTGGGACCTTCAAAAAGACACACAGAGCAATTCTCTTCTTCTCCCCTGCTTCCCAGCAGCCCCATTAGTTCTTATCTTTTTGTCTCATGAAAGGTGAAGAGGTTTGGGGAAAGATTAACTGGGCCCCTGTGGGTTATGTTTCTTCTGGCCTACAGAGCTTGTCTCCAAAGCTGAACAACAAGGCTTCTTGGTGTGGTTTTTTGAAGGGTAGGCATCCAGCATGCTGACAGAGCCAAAGTTCACCCTAAAGGACCAAGAGACATCCACAGAGGAGGGTGGGTGATAGACAGACATGTGTCTTTGGTCATGGTTTGGAGATAGTGTATGAAGGTCAATACCACCTGCCCCCTTGCTACCTCATCTCTTCCCAGGTATTTTGGGCTGAAGAGAGACACCATGACCTGAACTGTCACCACAAGGCTGGGGGAGGGAAAGGGAGAAGTGGACGGCTTTGTTCTGTGAAGAGAGAGATGGAGGAGAGCTGCCTCCTGCCTTTCCAACACTGATCACCACATCTCACCCTGGGGAATGATGCCATTCAAAGTGTCCCCAAATACTGAAGCCCCTCGAAGCGCAAGCTGAAGGGGAAAGATGCTGACACTGATATAAGCCCTTGTCTTCTTTCTCTGCTGATCTTGCATCTATCAGTGGTGGGAAATAGGTCCTATGGGCCTGACCTGTTAAGGTGAGACTGTATCATCCATGTCCAAAAGGTCTCTTGTCTTTAATGGCCAGAGGTCTGGTTTTCCAGCTCTGGAGACCCACTGGTTTGGTGTGTGAATGCACCAAAGAAAGGGGGTTGGCAGCTTTACTTTGTAAACCCAGGCACTTGCTTGTTTCCAAAGGTTCAGCTGAGCTTTTTTCTTCTGTACCCAAAAAGACTTAGTTTTAGTGGTGACAAAGGCAGATGTGCAAGAGTGTCTGCAGTCTGATACAGCTTTGGCCGTGCCAGCTCAAGACCTTGGTGCTATCTCAGAGAGCAGCTGAAGTAGATCTAGTTGGATTGTGATGTCAAACACTGGCACAGGTTTCATGGTCTTGGAGTTTTTCAAGACAAAACTGAAGAAAGATCTGAGCAGCCTGGGCTGATTGCTGAAGCTGACTCTGCTTTGAGCAGGGGTTTGGACTAGAAACCTTCTGAGGTCCCTCCCAGCCTGAATTATCCCATGAATCCTATGACCTCTGCTATGGCCACTGCTGGAGAGAAGAGGGAGCTCAGCTCTACCTCAGACAACTCTGTAGATGGGCTCTTGGCCCACTGAAGAAGCTGCCACCACTTTTGAGCTTGTTTAGAGGTGGGGACTTCAATGGGGAGGAATCTGGTGTTTCCCAGATTTCAGTTCATGCTCAGGTTGGGACTGCTGGGATCCCCCTGCTTTGGGACTGTATTTGCCACATCTCCATTTCATACTATGTTTTTTTTCCCTTCTGCCCTTTGAACTTCAGGTAATCTCCATCTGGGATGAGATGGTTTGTTTTTTGTTATACAGCTGTTTCCACCCTGCACTTTGTTTAGCTCTGGCACCAGCTCTATTCTAATAGATGATTTGGTTCAGCAGAGGGAGTGCAAGAGCAAGGGAAAAAGAAATGCACACTGACTATAAGGAGGGTTTGATCTCCTGAGGTTCTCTATGAGCCTCACTCGGAGATGAGCTAGCCTTGCGGAGAAGTGACACTCCTGGTCACCTGCTGAGTGAGTCCTTCTGCATTTTCACTCACAAAAGGGACATCAGACTTCCTCAGCTGTCTTTCTTCTCCTGGTGGATGTGAGACATTCTCCTGATTGTCTTTCAGCTGTACCAGCATCACAAAAAAGGCAAATCAAAAAAAGTGTAAACCGTCCAAACTCAGAATCCAGGTTAAAAGATTTTCATACAGGTAATTTAGAAATCGACAACATTGCCATAAAAAAAAAAGTAAAAGCATGTGAAAAATCACCTTGTCAGCTACTATTTCACCATGTAAGAGAGAATAAAAGGGATTTTGTGCTAGCCAGCAATGTGACTCAGTGACCCTCAGTTTGGCAATAACACATGTTGTCCTTGTTATCCAAAAAATCCAAGGTCTTCAAATTTAGCAAGTTGCACAAGGTTGCATTTAAGTGCCACTGAGGCCAAGGAGATTTAAGCACACAGCTGAGTGCTTTGCTGAATCAGAGCCTCAGCCTGTAAATATTTGTTAACTTAGTCTGAGAACATAGGGAACACAAATCTCATGGATCCAATGAGTGGATGGTGCACCAGTCAAAGCACTCAACCCTTTCTGTTATTTAATCAAAAAAAATGGACTTCAAACAACTTTTCAAATATCTGCCTGTCTTTAATCTTTTCCCAGTAATTATTAGCCCAATAAGCAAGCACATCATATGGCTACCTATAAGCACAAAGAAGTATTATCCATTCCATTTGCAATGGATAAAAGCAAAGAAAAACTCCCAAGAGCATTCAATTTGTGTAATTAAGATAAAGGCCAAAAAACCAAAGGTCTTTACTCACATCTATCTGCCTCACCACGTGGTGGGACCATTTTTTCAATGTTAGCTCCCCAAATAATGACACCATAGTAATGAGTCCAAATGACTTAAAGGAGAAAAAGACTCGAGTCAAAACTCACGAGGTAGCTCATGGGGTTCAGCTCCCATTACCCAGTTTGAGCTAGGCACCCATGAACATCCAGTCCCACCTCCCAGCTGAAAATGTAGTTAGTGATTTTGCTCAACTGCTGTTTATTTGGGGTACACTATGCCTATACTGTGTTTGATCCAAGGCTGGGAAGGCCACCTTCTGTACATTATTTCTGTACATTGCTACTAATAAGTGCCCATCAGGACACAGCTCCTAATTCCCCAGCCTTTGCATTCCCCAAGGAATATTTTATCTGAGAGGCAGTGAAGGTTCAAGGTGAGATGTATGGCTTCTGTAAAAGTAATATATTCTCAAGGTAATGTGGGGTTCCTCCTGGAAAATCTTTGGAAGAGCAGTATCTCTTGTGCACCCTCCTATGACCACTGATCTAGAGACCACTGGACTTATTAAAAGCCAGCATCCAGGCATAATCGCTTTGAAGGGTCCTGACAGACTTAATTCAAGAAGGGTTTTGTCCAGCTGCCCCAAAGGCAGCAGCCGTGAAGTTATTTCAAGAGCAGGTTGCTATAACTACTTGCTTCTGGCATTCAGCATGGGGCTGAGGCACAGAGCTGTAGTGAGTCTTTGGCAGCACTGGGCAACGTTTCCTCTAGTCCTGGGCCTCTCTCAGAGATGGGAGGTCTCCCATCTCGTTGCACATGTTGCTTTGTCTTCTTTACCTCCAAAGTGGCAGAACAATGCCTCCAATACCACATAGTGAGACCTTATAGAGGGACATCTGTTACGTGCTGTATTGGTTCTTTCATAGTTGAGACCTGGCGACAGCAATATTGCTTGCTATGTGCAGGGTCCTTCCACCATCCCCAGCGAATCTGCTCTCCACCAGATTGCAAGAGACCAACTTCTGCAGACCGGAGCGCAGCCGTGAGGGAGCAGTAGACCTATGCCCGCAGCAGCTCCCTACCCTCATGCATGGCACAATCTGGGATGGTGACACCCTGGGGCTGTTTTTCTTACATCAGTAGGTTTTCTAGCACCATTTTGCTATAAGTGGCTGCAATTGTCCCAGAGCCTGGACTAGACTGTGAGAATCACCGAAAAATATTAATTGCAAACTCCCTGTGGGTGATGGACTTCCTCTAAGTCTGCAGCAGAAATCTGAGAGCCCTGGGGTGTCAGGGGACAGGAAGGACCGTGGCCATCCAGATGAGAGCATGTGGAGGGCACTTAGGTCCATGCTAATGTGTGTGTTCCCACCCATGCATCCCAGAGCCATGGTGCTGGAAGGTTTGGTTAACCACATTTGTGCCATCCATCTGAGCCAGGAAAGCAGGAGATCTGGACAACAGCCTCATGATATTCCAGTGTCCATGGATCTGTCTTCAAGCCATGAAAGTCTTGGATGTACCTTGGACTTAACAATCAAAAGCCAGTGAGTCTGAGATGCTGTGGAAACCAGGTGCCGGTGTCTGGAAGGCCTGGAGTGAACTCCTCAGCTATAACACTGGGTGAGCTGCCTCGGGCAGTTATCAGCTATCCCCAAACTGCCCCAGCCTGAAGGTCAGTGTGGCAGGCTCTGCGTAACTTCATGTGGGTGCAAATGCCACATGCCTGTCCCCAGGAGGTGACAGTCCAGCTCCTGGCCAAAGAAAGAGGCTCCACACAAGTCCTGCAGCCAGCCCTGCTTCTGCCTAAAGCCACTGCAGGCTTGTTTCTGTTAATGGGCTGTCACAAGGCGTCTGCAGCCACCAGCACATTACTGATCCCAGAGGACACCATGCTGACTGCAGTTGGCATGAGTTGCACCTGCAGAAGAGTAGACTGCAGAAGTGCTTGTTGCATCCCTAGGTCCCTCTCATACTGACAGAAAAAAAAAAAATTTGCAATGTGATTTGGTCTTGCAGAAGGCGTGTGCTGGGTCCATGGTGCTGGAGCAGGGCAAATTGCATTTTGTTGTTACTCCCACTCTAAGGGATGGACCTGTTTTTCCACTCTTACATTTCATGACAGCACAGGACAGTGAAGGTTCTGAACAATGATTGTTTGGTGTGTTTAATTGGCCTGTAATTAAGTCTATCGTTTTTCTCTTTAAAGAAACTAATGAAAGAGAGCTACCAACTTTGCTGATGTACTTGCCATTCACTTGTCCAGCCTGAGGGATGGTCAGGTTGGTCTTGTCCAAGTGTTGTAGGGTCTACTCAAGGACAGTCCACTCCAACTGGAGCTGCAAAGACCTGCTTCCAGGTGCTCTCAGTCTTTTTAATTCTATTTAGCCTTTTATTATCCCCACCATTTTCTGGTGAGGATGTTGATGGGGAGGAAAGAAGGGGAAATGAATTTGACTTGTCATGAATTACATCCCTTCTGAATTACATCCTCTCTTGACTCTTCTGTCTGGGGAGTTTGCCTTAGGACCATGCCCTGGTTGTCTTGTGTGGGGAAGCCCTGTGGTCCCTTCTGTGCAGGGTGTGATGGTGCTGCACGGTTCCTGAAGAGGGCATTGATGCATCGTGCACGGCTGGGCTGAGCCAGGCTGGGCTAAGGAGAGCTGGACACCACAATTTTCCCATCTCAGCCATGTGTCCCAGCCATCCCCACTGTGCCAGCCACTGCCCTGCTACAGCCAAGTGAAAACTGCGCCCCAAATAAGGAGTCAGGCTGCTCCAAAAGAAGAAAATTGATTTACCAGCAGATCAGTGACTGAGTCGAGGCTGCACCCCAAGACTCCCGACTTCGCCGGCTCTGCATAGATATCCTCACTCCAATTGCTGCCTCTGCTCCAACTAACAGTGATATTTGCCTCCCCAGGTTGCTGGCAGGTTCTGAAATACCTCCACAAACCCCCAGAACTGAATGAGGTGCCCCTGCATGTAACTGGGCATCACTATGATGCCACCTCCTGCAGCTCCTCCTTTCCTCCCCTCTCCAGCACGCATCCCACCATGGCTTAAGCCCAAACCCGAGGCTTGCATCTTCCTACATCCACTCTCACTTTTTATTTCCCCTACGAGGAAGTCTGGTGCAATGGGAAATGCATCATAAACCAAAGCATGACTGCACAAGACTGTGAAGAAACTCCCCAGTGAGGCACACACTTTCCTCTCAGGGGACAGGGCAGTGAAACAGTTGTGAGTCCATTTTTAAATCAGAGGGGAATGAATTCACAGCTTGTCCATCCCGATCAGCAGCAGGGCTAGGCTCAGAGAAGTTCATGTAGGTCTGCAGAGCAGACACTCTTCTCCTTCATCCCCAGGGCTGGCGGTCCCCAAAACCATTCCAGACCCAGGGATGGTTTATGGTCTCCCAAAAGTGCCAATCACAGAGCAGGGTTGCAAGACACCAGGGAAGGCTTTGCAAACCCAACAGGGATGCTCTTGGCACAGCAAGCTGCTTCTACACCACACCCTGTTTTTTTTCCCTTGTTTTCCTAAAGAAGCAAGATTTATGTGAATCATACTGGGCAGTTTCAACCCAAATGATGCCAAGTAGAAAAGCCCTCGAGGAGATTATGTTCCCTCTAGATTTGCAGGGGAAAAGCAGTCACTGCCCTTGGGGACCGTGGCACCGAGGGGGTCCTCCCTCTGTTTGGCAGGATCCAGGGCAAAGCCTCTCTGAAATCACGAGCAACAAAATGAGCTGAGCTGTTCTTCTCCAGCCATGGGAGCCCCTCTACCCTGGCACCCGCCTCTTCTTGGCTGCTGTGGCAGCCCCAGGCATAAAGGTATTGTCTGAAACCTGTCCCAAACCAGCAGCTCTCCCAGATCGAGATGTGCAGAGGTGGCATTTTAGGCCCCTGGCTGGGGAGAGTGGGGAGCTGGTGACAGGGGCATGGATGTGTAATGAGCAGGAGACATTGGGGTGGGTTGGGAGCAGGGCCAGGTGGTAAAGTGGGACCACTGCTTTGGGCACGAGGTGCCACCAAATGATACATCAATCTGCGGGCATAGGCAGTCCTCTCACAACATGGAGGAGAGGGCTGGCAGCAACCCCATACAAACCCGTATTTTTGCCATTGTCCTGCTCTCAACCTGCTTGGCTTTGTCCCCTGCCTCTCGACATATCCGACCCCTTCCCAGGCGTGTCACACTAGTGTCAGGGCTCGCACTTACAGCTCCCCCAGCTCTTGGTGCTGGGGTGTCTGTGCAGCCTCATGCATGGCATGTAGGCTTTTAAAGCCCCTCCCAGTCTCCTGTGCTTGGCTGGATCAAGGATTATGGAGGGGTGCAAGCTGGGAGCCACGCTCTTGGCTGTCCACAGCAGGTTGCTGATACCTGCAAATCCCGTTTGTAATTGCAACAGCCAGTTTTGCAGGAGGAGACACAGAAAATGAAGTAAACCGTGAGACCAAGTAGTTCTTCACCCAAAATGTCTACTAAACCAAAGTGGTGTTTGGTGTAGAGTCCCAGGCCACTTGGCGCTGTGTGTCCATGCTGGAAAACGTGGCTGAACCCTTTCGTGGTCTAACAAGAGGAGGCTTCATGGCATCTCCTTCCACCACCAGCAGGATGGGGACACCAGGACAATCTCTGCTTCCCAACAAGAGGGCACAAAGCAAATGCCCCATTCAGTTAGTCCATGAGATAGGGCTTTACACACAGCCATGGAGTTCATTCCCCATCTGGGGGGGATGGCTTATTGCCACAGCAGACGATAGGACCGGACAAACCCGGCTGTGTGTGATGGGAGGAAAAGAATTGAAAGGGCAGGATGCTTGGATTCATCCCACCAGGTTGTCATCTCCCCTCTGGATTTATCACCCATTGCTAATTAGAGGCAGCCGGCTCTGTCTAATGTGGACAAGCCCTGGCTGCGTGCTTGCAGGCAGGGAGGGCATGGCTTGCCACGTCCAGGCAAAGGGCTCTCAGATGCTCAAGCTCAGCTCGTGTCCTCAGGAGTTCGTGAGCTGAGCGGGGGGGGGGGGTGGTGGGGAAATGTGAAGGGCAGCAAAAGCGAGACAGGCTCTGCTAGGGCAAGCACAGCTCAGAGCCAAGCTTTTCTTCTGGCAGCTGGCACCAGGCACTCGCAGGGGGATTATTTTTTAATTTTCTTTTTTTTTTTTTTTCCTTCTTTTTTTTTTTTTTTTTTCCTCCTGAAGTGGCCTGAATAGGCCCTGGAGAAATTATTTAAACCTGACATGTCTCCTTTGGTCCTTCCAACATAGTCAACCCCACAAGGCTGCAGATGCTCTTCCACCTCCACTCGCTGTCCCATCTGACAGGAGCTGCAGACTTCCCCACAGAGCCTTCCCCCCCAGGACCCACCTCCCTGGACGGAGGCAGAGGAAGCTGCCCACGCCACCCCAAGGATCCCCCCATTGTCTTCCTCGCTCCTGAGGAGACCCGATCACACCGCCGGGGCTGCGACCACATGAGCCGCAGCAGAGCAGGGAGGAATCTCAGACAAGATGCGAGGAGAGGGAAGGACCCGCGGCGCAGTTTGGTTTGGCAGCCCCTTACAGACAATAAAAGGTCAGGCTGCAGAGGAGCTTGGTTTGTTTTTTTATTTCCCTGGCTTTTGTTCAAGGCTGCGTCCTTAAGGACGGGGATTCTCTACCCCGGTGGCAGGCTGAGAGCATGGGTGGGCGGCTGGCTCTTTGTGCTGGAGGGTTTTTTAGCATGCAAACGATTTTGATCGAGCACAGGCTGCAGGAGGAAAAGGCTGGGCGAGCTCCGGGCGAGAAGGTGGTGGAATTGGGCACCAGGCTCTTGCTTGGTACCAGGTCCAAAACCTGAAGCATCTTGTCTTTCACACCGAAGTTTTAGGGATTTCCAGGAGACTCAGTGGATCAGGAATTCACGTGCATACTGTGGAGGAAGCTGCACATGTGGAATAAAATGAGGGCAGTCCATTGCCAGACAGCCCCAAGCAGAGCCTGAGATGAGGCAACAGGAGGGTCTGTATGGAAACAGTTAAGTAGGGTTTGACAGTGTGGTCCAGTGGTCTCAGCAGATCAGCTGCTTCACCCCTTGATTTTGGGTAGGGTTTGATGTTTTAGAAATGATGCTGTTGCTTCCTAAACTCCTCAGGGCAGGAACAGTTTCCTGCAGCTGTGTATCACACCCAGCCTGGTCCCTGCTCTTCCGCAGCCTGTGGGTCAAAGACCACAACACTCTGCTCTTACACAGAAAGGGGTTTGCAGGGTCACCATGGCTGTGCATCTCCAGCAGCTCGGAGAGGTGAGTTAAGCTCTCACCCAGGTTATCCTTCCAGGCTCCATGCAGCCATCTCCTCTCCTTGGCCACTGTGCAAGGCCACAGGGAGATGCCCCCATGAGCTTAGACGCTTCCATTATATCTATCTTCTAACTGGACTTTCCTGAAAACTTCCCGATGCAATAAGGAAACTGGATTTTGGATGCAGAACATCTGTTTCAGGCTCAACCCAAGCAAGACTAGACTTCAGTGCCTTGGACGATGCAAAGGCTTTGATGCATGGGCCTTTATCTTCTCCTGGTCTCCAGAACCCGGACCTAACATGGTGCTAAGCCTCAGGAGTCTGCTGAGCAGCTCAACTGCCTTTGTGGGCCAGACATGTCTAGGAGTGATGTCAGGCTAATAATAACAGGCTGATTGTTAATAATAACAGTCTGATCTAGAATTTGATTCATGAAAGCATAAAGAACAGAAATATAACAAATGCCAGTCAATGTGGTTTTATGGAAAAGGGGCCTTGCTGTACCAACTTGATTTAATTCTTCTAGATAGTAAGGTTAGTTCATGAACACAACTGCATATGCAATGTGTTTGTAAAGTATTAGATTTGTACAGCGTGGCATTCCAGTGGGGGAAAAAAAGCACTGCACATCAGTAGAGCACGTGTTAAATGAGCTAAGAGTTGGCTAACTGACAGATCTCAAAAAGTGGTGATCAATGGGGAATCGCTAGTGACTGGATCTGCTTCTTCAGTGGAAAATCCTAGGCCCAAAGCCATGCAGCCTTCTCCACCAGTGAGCTGGAAATAAAGACAAAATTACTTCTGGAAAAGCTGGGAGGGAAGAAAAATGAGGTGAACCAGGACAGCCAGCCACAGGGACTGGTCAATCCCTCTTGTTATGATGCTGTTTCCATGCAGACTTTAGCCCAGCCAGCTGGAAAAGGACCCCAGTGGTGGGCTGAGGGATTGAAGTGAGACGGGCTGTGGCTCAACCTCTTCATGGCATGACCGATCGTGTGGTGACAGCTGATGGAGACAGAGACATCTCTTTGCAGGGCTTTGTGTTTGGTAAATCTGCCTCCCATGATAGAAACACACTCAATAGAAAACAGATGACAGGTTGAGTAAGGGGTGCGTGGAGGGAAGTGATTTAACTGCTTTAGATGGAGTCTGTAATTGGGTACCATGTATAGTTCTGGTGTTCACACTTTAGAGAGGATAGTGAACTGTCTATGTGGGGAGCATTCAGTCTGGACATAATTCCCTCTAGATCCGTGGACACCTACACCTTAACCCTACCAGAAGGAGGTGGAGGAGACAGTTTTGTTGTCAGGAGAAGGTGTATGCTCCAAGGGGAGTATCTCTCTGGAGTCTCTTTCAGTGACACAGTTTTGCACCATATGAGCTATAAGATATTTTTTTCTTCTTTGGGATCATCATAAGACTACAGGATAATTCAGGCTGGAAGGGACCTCAGGAGGTATCCTGCTCAAAGCATGGTCAGCTTTGGGGGTCAGCCCACTTGCTCATGGCTTTTTCCTGAAACCTTCCTGGGATAGAGACTTTAGATATAACAAGCTGAGGACCTGTAACCAAAAGGACTCAGCTTTGCTTCCCACGTGTGCCACTTGGCTACAGCTGGAGTAGTTACAGACATGTCTCTCTGCACTACCGAACTGTGTTGTCTCCCTCAACCAAGAATATTTGCAACCCAGAGAGAGCCCCAGGGTGTTTGGCCCTAGTATTTGGCAGCACCGAGTGACTTTTCATGATAGCCCTTTATCACAGCCCTTGTTTTGAGTTCTGAGCATCCATCCACTGAAAATGAGTGCCTTGATCCAGGCACCCTGACACCCATCTGGCTGTCCTCCTCTGCCACTCGTGGCTGCCTGAGTGCTGCAAAACAAGCCGGCGTTGTTTGCCTTAAAGATCAAAGCTCATTTTAATGCATTGCTTCTCCTTGTCTCCACCTGATATCCAGACAAGATGCCCTGGCTTAGGTGAGTCAGTCCCTGGCTGAAGTCAGCAGTGCTGCCAGCCTCACAGTTATCTCTGTGAGGCGGAGGCAGCTCTTGCATCGTGCTTCTCCCAGCGCCAAGCCGTCAGGTCTCTAATCATCTCCCGCCCCCAGTCCTTGGACCGAGCCCCGGCTTGGCCGTGACACGTCCCTGGAGGCTGCCTGGTTGCTGTGGGAGAGCAACGCAGCCTCCTCTGCTCTGAGAGCCCCAAGGGAGATGTTGCAACAGAAACCAGCACCTGCAGCCAGGGAAGGGCATTTTCCACAGCCACTGCTTTTGCAGGGAACTCCCTGGCTGCGTGCAGCACAAGTAGCTCTCCGGTGGGATGCGGGAGAGGCAGTAAGTTGAGGTTTTTTTTTTATTTTTTATTTTATTTTAAGGATGCGCTGACAAAGCTCCAGGTGGCTGTTTGGCAGCCACGCTTTCTCCTCGGCTGCTGATGCTGACAGCGAGTGACTCAGCCCTTTCCAGGCTCTGTGCAAGACTCTTCCTCTCCTGCCACTCAAATATTTTCTCTCTCCGATGCTTAAAACAAATTCTGCCCTGAGGTCCTGCCCAGTGAGCGGCTCTCAGGCAGGGCAGCACAGCTCCTTGTGGTCATGGCACGAAGCAGTGATTTGCTGTACCCCCTTTCTGAACCGTGGGGTGGTCGTATAAGTCTGGGCAAAGAGTTTCCTCCTTTTCCTCCTTGCTCTGCTTGCAGGGAAAGCTCCCAGGGCAAAACCCACCTCCGGCGCTCCGTCTTACTGTACCTTTGCCAAGCAGTGCCTAATTCCCCACTTGACTTTTCAGCTACATTTATTGTGAACATTTTAATTTTCTTCCCAACCCAAGCTCTGCCCTACATTTTCATACCTACAAGCATGGGAGTTTCCAGATACTGCAGATGCAAGCAGGGCAGCACCTCTCACCCTCCTGTACCTTGTGCCCAGACCCACAGGGTCCCCCCAGATCCTGGGGGGAGGTGAGACCTTCACCCCTGCAGCCTCCCATCACTGCACAGCCTCTCCCTGATGGTGCATGTCTCCCTGGGCACAGAGGGAAGCTGGAAGACCCCTTTCAGGCAGCACGATGTCCTCAGGTGGAGATGTTTCAAAAGGGCTGATCCCAAGCAGCTTGACAGGAGCAGTGGTGAGAATGGCGCTGTGCCCAAGAAGAGCCAGTGTTGGCTGTGACAGCCAGCAGTGGTCCAAAACAAGCAAGGAAGGGTTTCATCATGGCTCAGCACGTAGTAAACAGGGAGCACGGTGACCCTCACAAAGCATTTTTTATCCAGTCTTGTAAGCCTGGACCGTGGCTGGTCTAGACTTTACAGAAGACCCTGCAAGCTTTGCCTCTGTGGCTCTGCAGAAAGCTGACTTTCTGAGGTGGGATAGTAACACTGATGGTGTGAGCTCTGAACCATGGGTCATCTCCCAAGCCTTTGGCTGTCTCTATGTGAGCTGAGTGTTTGGTGTCCCTCTGTGGTGGTGGAGCTCTGAAAGAACTGTCCATGCCATGAGATCGGTCCCTCCCGAGTCCCCAGTACTGACTCTGTACCTGATTTCTGCCATCAGGGATGAGACGACGCTGTGGACACCCACCTTGAGCTGTGTGGATCTCACCGATTTCGGTGTTGGCAGGACTGAAGGTGCTGCAATACGTGGCTGTGATGGGGCTTGTAGGTACCCACCTTCTGTGCTGAGAATGGGCTAAGTCACCGCAGACCATGGCACAAGTTGGGAAGAGATCCCAGGACCTGTGAGCGGCCAACTTAGACCTTTACAGAAACCCCCAGTTTGATGGACTTTCATAGTGCTCCTCTTAGGGCGGGCAGGAACGTGTGCATGTAGTGGCAACAGCCTAACACAGAGATCCAGGGTCTGGCCTGCAAAGGGGTGCACATTTTTCAGTGACGGAGAGCAAGGAGGAATGCAGGCAGGTAGGAGACAGCGTGTACAGGCAGGAGCGCGGGTGGGTGTTTCTGCAGCACACGCGCCCATGTTCAGAAGTCCCCCTGGCCCTCCTGGTTGGGAGGCGAGGCAGCAATTAGGCTGATTGGAGGCCCAGTTGCTTATTGCATAACCACGAAGGCAGTGCCCCTTGCAGCTGCATGGTTCAAAGCGTGCGAGGAGATAAGGATCTGCCTTGCAGAGCTCTTCTGGAGCGTTAGGGCAATCCAAGGACATCTCTGGCCACGCCACCCTGCTGCAGCCCTCCCTTCTTCCAAGCTGGCATCTCGCTGAAAAGCTCTCCTGAGCCTACAGCAGCATGAGGGGAGTTTCCTCCCCTCTTCCCCACTTACCCCACCCAACTCCTTGTAATTAGTCAGGAGCTCACACAATTAGAGTCAGCTTTCCTTGCTTACCAGCCTGTTCATGCAAGCTCCTGCTCCTCAGCCTCCATGGACACTCTGGTCTTTGCCTTCCTGCTTTGGACATGAGAGACAGAGTTCAAAACCCAACTAGTTTTGTGAGCAAAGACTATTTTTGTGTCAGAAGTGTGGTCTCTGCCAGTGGTGAAGCACTGAGCAGATCTCCAGTGAGTTGGCTGTGTATAATGTCTCCTCTGGGTGGACTCTTGTCTATCTAACCAAGGTTAGCTGGCTCTACTGGACATGTCACTTAGGTCCTTCCTTTATCTGCTATTTTCACTGGTCTTGTAGGAACATGGTGTCACTGGGAACTCTCATGGTCTCCAGGGTTAAATCAGTCATTGGATTCAAATTCTTGGGGTAGAGAGATGGACAAATGGGCCTTACAAGCCCTGCTGCAAATAATTTAATCATCGAGAGTAATACTGAACCATCAGTCTGGAAGTGTAAGGAACCTCGACTACACTCCTTCATTTGAAGCAGTAACATCCATGCCCACCTTGTGGCAGCCTTGAAGCAGCTTCCCATGCAGCAATCTGCTGGCTCATGCCCCTCTGCCCTAACCTGGGGCTGAGCTGGTTGAATGTTTTTATCTGGAAGAGCTTTGATATGGGCATCACTCACTGGAGAGGGTCAAAAGCTCCCCATGATCTGCTGGCTCTGTTGAGCTGTGGTGAGTCCCGAGCCCACCTCTTCAGCAGTCTGGCTGGTTTGTTACAGTGCCCGGGTCGTCCCAGAGTTCCAGGTATGGGGCAGTACTGAGGGGTCTGGAGTTGGACCTGGATGGTGAGAGTGGGTAAGTAAAACCCATCTGACATCTTCCAAATCAGGTTTCTTTTCCTAGCAGACCATTCCGGCGGAAAACATTGAGTCCAGCTCATATCAGCCTTCCCCCTCTCCCAGGCAAGAGAAGATATTATCCCCTAGATGATATGTGCCAGTTCCTGCAGAAATGCTGAGATACCTGCCATGTCTTTGAGCATCCCATGTCCTGCATAAGTCAGTTGCCTTTGCAGTTTTAACTTGCTCAGTTGGTTCTGAGCCTTAAGAAGAGCTAGGCTGGACCACAGCTGACCACAAAGCATTAGTGGTGTTAGGGATAAAAACCACATTACAGAGGTTGTCCTCCCATTCTGAGCTTGGATGGCACAAAACATCTCTCCTGTTCTTAGAAGTCCTCCAAGGGCTTGAACACCATGTCCTCCCTCCAAAAGTCCATTTCGCCAGCAGAACATCTACCCTAATATTCAACCTGGCTCCTCCTTGCTGGTGTGCTGTCCAGTCCACCCAGTCTACCTTCCTGGGTGGACTGAGGTCAACATGTCTCATGTTGCTCAACCGGGAGATGCTGCCCCAAGACCTCAGTCACTGAGCAGCTGCTCTCCACCCAGCAGAGTTAGCTGTTAAACTGGTCTATAATAGAAGCAGCAAGGGAGGGAGAAGCAGTCACCAGATCTTCTAGCTACAAGATCTTCCTAACCCAGGCGTCACTGGTAGGTGTGTTTGTGCCAGTGGACAATGGATATTTCGGAGCTGGTTCCTCCCATTGCCACTTCATGCCAGAGCCTGGAGAGGCTGGTCACAGTCAGTCCAGGTATTTGGTGTTTTTGGTACAAGGGCTGCCCACTGCATTGGTGACCTCAAGTGGTCAGGCTCTTGCATGCTATGATTTATTAGTCATGGCCCCTTAGCAACCCAACAGGGGCCCTCAGATGGGCATCTTGTCCAACAGCACCCTACAACCTTGCTATGGAGTCAGCTCTTTCCATGTGGGATAAAAGGCATCTCTGAGCCTTACAACATCTTTTATCCAACTGCATCAGTTGAGACATGCTGGACACAGATTAGGGTGTGTGTGGGCTCTGCTTATGCCAATTATTTGATGATGAGGTGGGTACTTAAAAACCATGACACAATTTGGTAAGTGAGCAATGTAATTAGCTCAGTCAAGTCCACTGCTGCAGACCAGCTCTGGGGTCTTCCCACTGCCAGACCCTCCTCTGGAGAAGACCTCGCTTGGACTGGAAGTAAATGCTGTGATGGTTGGACTCTCTGGCAAGGTGCTGGCTCCTGACCCTGCTGTGATCATGGTGGCTATGCTGAGGGCCTGCTGGAAGTGGGGGCTGCCTGGCCTGGCAATCATTGCCAAAGACCTGCATGACGTTTTGCTAAGGAAAGACTGAAGATGGAACACACAGTGACTACGCTGGATGGGACAGAGAGCAGCCTATGGGGAAAAGGGCTTTCTGTGAACATCTGGAGCCCTGGGTGCACCCCTAGCACCTGTGTTGGCACTGGGCAAATTACCTCTCTCTGCCCTGAGCTCTGCTTTATCTAAGCTGGTTGCAGCCCATCATCTAATTGCGGTAGGACTGTTTCCCAGCCACCTTCCTTGCCTGTACTGGGAGCTTCCAGGAAAGGGGAATGGGATGAGAGGAGGAAAATAAACCAGGAAATGTCTGGGACGCATGTGGGATGGGATGGGAGTGGACTGAGTTCTTGAGCCAAGGGGAGGCAGAAGGACTCTGACCCACCCTCCCCCCCATGCACCCCTCCACCATCTCTTAGCCAGAGTTCGGCTCTGCCTTTGCCTCCCCCATCTCGATAACTCCCCCATTAGCAGCACTGCAGCACACAGGGATGTACAAAACAGTGAACGCTTTTTATTTCGCTGCTGGAGTGTAACCACTGTAATTTCATAACTCAAAAAAAAAGTGATTACTAAAAGGCATACATTTTTTTTTTTTCCTTTTTACACAAGACGTAAGTAAACAGACAAGTCTCTTTTTAAAAAGGTTATAAAGTGTCAAGATCCTATACCTCATCTGCATATTCAAAGTGATGCCATCTGATACAAAAAGCATTGGGTATAATAATTTAGCTATGGCTCAGACTGGAAAAAAAAAAAAAAAAAAAAAAAAAAAGTCATCTGGGCTTAATCTACATACTACTACGATTGCCCACGGAGTTAAAAATGAAAATATGCAGTTCTTTGTTGCACAGAAAGAAACAGCAGGGAAGTTGAGAGTTCATTGGGAGATCATCGTCTAAAGGGAAGCCGAGCGTGGCGAAATGCCCCCCTCCCCGGGAATGTCTGCTAGAGACTGCGAGCGGGACCACAGCCGGCCCGTGACCCCCCCGCTGCGCAAAGAAACCAGCCACATTTTTCTCCCACCAGACAGTATCCCATCCAAATCCACCCGCCAAACTGCACCTACCCAGCCCGCTGGAAGCAAGTAAGATGTAAGACCCTGGAAACTGCATGGAAGTCACGAATCTCCCTGTGCGCTTTCCCACTGGGATTAATAAAAACCAAACAAATCCAATAAAAAAAAAAAAAAAAAAAAGACTCATTCTATTGTAGATAGAACAAGACTTTGCTTCCTCGGGAAATCTGTTACTTATAAACCTCCTCATCTGAAGCTCCCAGCCCAAGCACCGCAGTGTCAGCCTTATTGCAAGACTCACAATATGAATTTACAAATGTGAAGTCTTTAAATACATGTCACCAGACCTTTCTTAAATAAAGAGCTGGCCATTTGCGATGGCTGCGTTGCCTGTCCGCTACTGCCCCCACCACACACTCCCTCCAACTGGCAAACATGGAGAACAGAAGGGACACACAAGCCTCTTAACCGAAACGCAGACAAGGACACATGTGTGCTACCGGTGAGGGGACACAACTACGAACTCCTGCTCAGATTTATTCTACCATGTGAGGTTCAGCCGTGATTGATTCCTGGGAAAACCTTACGAGCTCTTGGTTTGATGGTTAGGGCATCTCTGCCTTGCCGTTCCTTGGGTCTCCAAAGCTCTTGCTACCAGTTTGGAGCTCCGTCCCTGCAAACTAAGGAAAGATGGTGGGTTTCCATGGAGGGGGTGAGGGAGGTGGGTAGGGGTGAGGAGGTATAAAACCCAGTTTGTGCCTTTGCTTCTGCGAAAAAGGGCAGGATAAGGTGACTGGTTTGTAGCCAAAGCCATGGGGCTGTCTCTTCCCTATGACATCAGCCAAGACCCAAAGTGGAGCAGTAACAAAATTGGCAAATACATCAGATTTTTAAGGCTCTCCTTTCAACATCTTGGCATCCGAGGTGAAATGAGGATTAGCATACAAGGAGAGACCCCCAAACCAGCCCAAACCATGAGCCCTTGTCTGCTTAGGCCTTGCTCTGGTGCTATGTGTCTACTGAGCTCCAACCTTCCCTCTTCTCCAACTGTCCCAAGATTTTTATGAGGGAACTGGGCTCTTCTTTGTGATTTTAACACAAAACCCAGTTGGAAGACCCCTCAATTTCCTCAGCCAGTTATAATTCTATAACCGTCTCTAGGCTGAAACATTGAGGAGCTGATACCCCAGAGGTAGGAGCCCAAATCCGTATCAAAAAAACCCCAAATATTTGTCAGTCCAACCCAGAGAGCCTTGGAGCAGGTTCAAGCCCTCCATGCAAGGTCAGCAGCTCCTGGGCTGCCAAGGTGTCCTGGAGATGAAGCAGCACATGGAAGGTGACAGCAAGTTCCAGGACGGGGGGGGGGTGGGGAGCATAACCATTAAAAAAAAGGAAAAAAGAAAAAAATTGGGACAATTAAACCAGCATGATTTTGGGCTTTTTTTGCAGTGACTCATAAAACTGGAGTATCAAGATGCCGCTCTGCCAACCAGAGGCGCTCAGTATTTGGCCATATGGATTGTATCAGGTCAAGGACTGCTCCCTATTTTTAAGGTGGTTGGGTTGATGCTACATAAAGCAAAGGAGCACTGCAAAGCCTGTCCCCCTCATGTTCCTCCCAAACAAGCCCACTAAGCTGAGATTTGAGTGTACTCTCATCAGAGCTCAGCACCAAGCACTTCCACCATCAAACCCTGTCTGGAGGAGATGAAGAGTTCCAGTGGCCAAAGGAGGCTGAGTTCAAGCCCCTCTGTCCCCACCCCTACACCCACTCAAAAGAATTGTGGGTGAAGCCCTCGACTGGGCAATCTGCCATGTGATGCTCCCATGTGCATGGGTGAGGAAAACATCCCTCCTCTTGCCAGGGCAGAAACATCTCCAAGCTTGCAAAGCAACGATTCCCACTGCATTATCCTAAACTCTTCACAAGTCGTGGCACAGCCTGTTGTGACTGGGAAGCACACGGGACTGTGAGGTCTCCTGGCTAAGAGGGATTGGGGCTGTCCCTGTCCCAATGCCAAGCCACCACTTACTGTCCCTAGGGATGAAGCAGCACCTATTTTAGCAGCAGGACACACCCAAGCAGGAAGGGGACAGTGACCCACCCAGTGGGTCTGCTGTAATACAAGATCAGCCCAATTTCTCACCCTTCTCAGCCAACACAGATCCTTTGACCATTGCTGCCTTCTCCATGAGACATAGGAATCAACAGCCTGGAATGGGGCAGGAGAAACTCAAGGGACTGAGGGCTGACCCACAATGTGGAGGCTTGGACAGGCCAGAGGTGTGCAGGATGACAAACTCCAGAGCCATGCGTGGAGGCTCCCTACCCCACTCAGCACCACAGCCTGTCCCACAGGATGGCCCCCCCTGCCGTGCAGCGGGACTGGCTCCCATGGGGAGAAGAAGAGAGTTGCTGGAAATGGCTCCAAGCTCCTCCTCTGCCCATGTGTGGTGGCATGAGGCCGTCCCCTACCCTTCTGCAGGTACTGAAGGTGTCTAACCAGCCTTCCTCACCGCTTATCCCAAGAGATGAGCCCTATGAAGTAAATGTCTCTGGATAGTCTACATTTTGGAAGGCACACAAACCTTTGGAGATACTCAACACAGGGCACCGAAGGCCTCTCAAATTAGGCAGCCTAAAACCACAAGATGCTGGATGACTGGCCCTCCTTGTCCCAACAGCTGCGATCCTCTGCAGCTGAGGGGGTGAGCAGCAGTGAGCCCAAAGGATACCTGGAGAATCCCTTGGGCCACATTTTTGCCCTGGTGACAGTGGATGGCAGCCAGCTGTGACCCAGTGCCAGGGATCGGTCTGGGAGGGCCATGGGTCACCTCCCAGGCTCCACTGGGCAGTGATGGGAGAAAGAAAGGCCAGAGGACGTGTGGAAGACAAACAGGTTGTTTTGTTTTGTTTTTTTTTTTTAAGTTTTTTTTTTTTCCTTTAATTAGCAAATTTCTTATCCTTGTGAAAAGAAAAAAACACCCCCATGCCCACCGCTATGTGCCCACCGCTCCAGCTTCTGCGAGCGTTCAAAGGCAGAAAGTCGAGAGATGTTTAATGTCCTAGCTCAGGGGTAGCTCTGAGTCTACCCCACCAGGGCACATCCTGGGGGGTTTTGGGGTGCCACGAGCCACGTTACGGATGTGGGAAAGGCAGGTGTGAAATTTGGTGATGTGCTCTTGCCAGGAGCACCCAAAATCCCCAGGAAAGCTGCAGCCCAGCCCCTGGCCAGCAAACGCAGCGGTGGAGGACATGGACGTGCCCTGAGATGCACGTTGCGTCCCCAGGGCACTGCAGCCAGAATTGGGATTTGCACCGCAGCTCAGTGATGGGGACGCGACAGGAGAGAACCCACCACCCTGTGCATTTAATTTGGAAGCTGTAAATAAGAGCACCCCACGCTTTGGGGCACCCGGTGTGGACCCTGCACCCCGGCAAAGCTGAGTGCCTCAAAGTCCGTCCATGGTCCCCGAGTTTCCCCACCCCCCTGCCTGTGCTGCATCGAGCCCCCAACAAGCCCCACCTGCAGCATCCCGGCTGGCATCGAGGCAACAGGAAGATGGTGAAGTGGCAGAGGGGCCAGGAGAAAGGGAATGGTGCTGGGGGCCTTAGCTCAGCCCTTCCCGTGGCCACAAGGCCAGCACTGAGCTATAAGCCCTCCTTATCTCTCCCTGCCATCACCATCCTCCCCCTGCTGAGGCCACTGCGCCATACCCACCTCTGTCCCTGCTGCTGCAGCCCTTATTTATAAGGAAGAGGTGGGAAAGGGTTTTTCTGGGGATGCTCCGGCCCTTCTGCTCCCCATCCCTGCTCAGCTGGCACAGCCTTGCCTGCATCACTCCAAACCAAGCGCCCTTTGCCCATCCCTCTCAGTGCAACGGGAGGGGAAAGGGAGGAGGAGGAGGAGGAGGAGGAAGGTGATGAAGAACCGTCACGTGAGCTCATTGCCTACTAACGCCAAGAGTCAAAGGGCAGCGCTGCTTTCCCTCCTCGGGGCTGTAGCTGGAGAGAGCAGCCTTTTTCAGGGGTCCAGCAAGACGACCGTGCTGTGGGTGCTGGAACACGGTAGTGGTGCTCCATGTCCCCCCACCCCAGCCCTGGCAGTGGGGCGGTGCGTGGGGTGCGCGGGGCTGGGCGAGGAGGTGAGGGGGTGGGATGCGTGCGAGTGCCCGGGTGTCTGTGTGCACAGATTTTGGCAAGAGGTCGTTGAGGTTACATGATGCAGCATTTGTTCTTGTGGTTATGAGGGTCCTTAAATCGGAGTCTCTGCTTTGGTCGGTATTTTTCCAAGTACGTCAGCTGCTTGCTGTTGATGGCTCCTCTGCGCTTCCTGCGGGGACAGAGAAGGGCCGGCACAGTCAGCGGTGCAGCAGGAGACAGCCCCACCCCAAACCCAACCCTGTTGGGGTGCTGAACCCCCGTGCCTGAAGCAGAAAGGGATTTGGGAGGCTGCAGCAGCTGTGTGCATCCTCCAGGGATGGAGACGGGCACTGACCCCAGGCAGCTTTTCTTGCTCATCTGCTCTGCGACTCTCAGGGCACGGAGCTGAGGAGGAAACACGTGGGGCAGCTGCCAGAAGCAGGCTGCCTGCCAAAAGCCCTCCAGGGATGCTCCCAGCTGCTGCCCCAGCCTCCTGCAGCCTTGATGCAAAAGGCACAGGGTGCTCGATGCCAGCACCTCCCTTTTCCTCCGCCAAAGGAGAGGAAAGCAACTCCAGCATCCCCCAAAACCCCTTGCGGCACGCCAGATCTCTCCATTCCCTCCAAGGGAGGCTGCTTTCTCCCCCGGCACCGAAACACCACTCGACTTACTGTCGGATGAACTGGATGGCGTCTTCGTACTTCATCCCGCTCTCGATCAAGGCCAGCGCGACGAGGACGGGAGCGCTGCAAGGCAATGGCAGCGGCGGTCACTCCCCGGCCACGCAGCCCGGAGGCTGATGTCCCACCCCCCCGGGGTGGGGGGACTGCAACGGTGGCATTGCGGGCAGTTGTCAGCGGTGGCTTTTAGTTTGTAAATTCTTGCTTTCTGGCTGCGAGCACTGCCCCAAGGAGCACCGTGGGGGTAAAACGCCTAGAACGGGGCTGGCAGATGTTTGCTTCTCTTCTAATGAGCACGAGGACTTTGGATGCAAATTTATCAGAAAAGTGGATGTAAATACATATGTAAAACCTGACCAGCCGCTGGGGATGCAGCAAAATGCTGCAGCTCTCAAAAAGCACCAGCTCCCGGTTGTAGTGGGAGGCGTTTGGCAATATTTCCATGATGAGATCTTAGCAAAAGCAAATCATATGCAGGGCACTGTCAGGACAGCACCGAGCAAGCCAGGTCTCCCCTGCTGCCCAGGATTCGGTTGTAAGAAGTGCAAGGAGAAGCTCAGGCAGCAGACCCCCCCCCCCCATCAACACCTATTCCCACTAAGGTTTTACTGCATGCGAAAACCCTGCTCAAAAGGGGACTGGGGAAGGGAAGGAGGAAGGTGGGCATGGTTTTCCCTCTCCTCCCTTCATGGGTGGGGTGGCAGCCGGGGTGCTGGGCTCTGACTTACCGCCCCAGGCCAGCCACGCAGTGCACGGCCACGCAGCAGCCGGGGTCTTCGCAGAACTTGGTCTTCAACAAGTTGAGCCAATCTTCCACTATCTTGCTGGGAGGAGGCGCTCCATCATCAAACGGCCAATCCTGCAAGGTGGGGGTGAGGTCAGGGGAAGAGAGAAACACCCTCAAGACCCTGGGGAAAAACTCAGGGGATTGCTTTTTACTCAGGGGGATGGTGTTTGGGACCTTGGCAGCAGGGAGGTGGATACGTGTGCAAGGAACCGGGGTCACAGCGCAGCTCTGCGGGGATGTAGCGGGTTTTGTGGCACTATCCGGCAGGCAGGAATTCCCCAGCTGCTTTGGCTCAGGGTTTGCAGGCATACAAGTCTACGTCTGGGGTCCTCCCATCTCTTATGGACAGGTTCAGCCTTCAGGAGCACCTACAGGATCTGCAACATGGTCCCCATGTCCTCCCGCAGACGAGGGTGGCTGTTGTTTGCCTCCTCCCCATTCGGATGACCATACTGAGCTTCAGGGCGACGCAACTCCCACCCTCCCTGCCGCCAGCTCCTGTCTAAATCCAGCGCTTGGGAACGCAAAGCCACTTTGTAGGAAGTTTAAGCAAAGGTGGCTTGGCGATGGCTAAAAGCTCAGGACCTGATGCGGTGCCAAAATTCAGCTTGCTGCAACACATGTAGGGGAAGGTGAACGCACAAGCCCTGAAAGGATGCTCTGGGGACCCCCAAAACAGCTCTAGAGAGAGCTGAAGGGCGGGAGGGAGACAGATCCCTCCAAATGAGGCCCTTTAAACAGCATCCTTCAGGAAAGGCTCTTAAGTGACAATAAAAAAGTGCCCATCTTCTTCCAAGCTTCATCCTCAAACTGCAAGGACTCAACACTGGAGCTCTGTGATGAAGTGGGTAAAACGGGTGCTGCATTAAGCACCTCCCCCCCCTCCCGGGCCCTGGGCTCTGCTATAGGGGGAAGGTGTCCCCCACACTTGCCTGAGACTGATGCAGCATTTTGGGGAAAGGATGGTTTCTCCCCATGGGCACTGGCAGCCAGCTGAGGCTGCACATCTCTCCCCAAATGGCGATTTCTCTCCCAAAATAGATTTGGCAAGAGGAGTGTGGCCACTGGCTACACAGCAGTGGGAGAGAGGGACAGGCAGGGGAGCATCACATGGGATGGACGTGGCATGGTGAGTCCCACTGGGTGGGAAGCAGGGGGCCACGATCCTCACGTTTGAAGACTGAGTCACTAAGCTGCTGTTCTGGAGTCATCCTTGGTGTGAGATGGCAAAAGAAGCTGCTGAGCTTCACTTCAGTGTGTGAACATGTAATGTGATTTCAGCTGGGCTTTGATAGGAAAGGAGCATGCTGGGCTTCAGGGTATCCTAATGCTTGAGCCAGCCCACCCTGCACAGCCTGTTGTCTGTCCTGAAAGACCATCTCCTCCCCATGGTGCCCTGGGGATGACACACCATACCACAAAATCATCGAATCATAGAATGTTTTGAAGTGGAAGGGACTTTCAAGTATCATTTAGTCCTTGCCCCCTGCCATAAGCAGAGACATCTTTCACTTGATCAGGTTGCTCAGAACCCTGTTCAACCTGACCTGGAACACTTCCAGTGATGGGGCATCCACAACTTCTTTGGGAAACCTGGTCCAGAGTCTCACCACTCTCATCATAAAAACTTTCTTCTTTATGTCTGATGTAAACCTACCCTCTCTCAGATTAAAACTGTTGTCTTGTCACTACAAGCCTTGGTAAAAAGTCTTTTGCCATCTTTCTTATAAGCCCCCTTTCCATACTGACAGGCTGCAATAAGGTCTCCCCAGAACCTTCTCATCTCTAATCTGAACAACCTCAACTCTCTCAACCTTTCTCCACAGCAGAGGTGTCCCAGCTCTCTGACCATTTCCGTGGCACTTCTCTGGACAGGCTCTAACAGGGCCATGTCCTTCTGATGTTGGGGGCCCCAGAGCTGGACACAGCACTGCAGGGGGGGTCTCCTGAGAGCAGAGTAGAGGGGGAGAATCCCCTCCCTCGACCTGCTGGCCATGCTTCTCTTGGTGCAGCCCAAGGTACTGTTGGCTTTCCGGGCTGTGAGTGCACGTTGCCAGCTCATGGCCCATTTTTCATCCACCACTATCCCCAAATCCTTCTCTGCAGGGCTGCTCTCAATCTAGTCATCACTCAGTCTGTACTGATACTGGGGATTGCCCCGACCCATGTGCAGGACCTTGCACTTGGCCTTGCTGAACTTCAGGAGGTTCACATGGGCCCAGTCCTCAGGCCTATCGAGGTCCCTCTGGATGGCATCCCTTCCCTCCAGCGTGTCAACCACACTACTCAGCTTGGTGTCATCTGCAAACTTGCTGAGGTTGCCCTCGATCCCACTGTCTATGTCACTAATGAAGACATTAAACACTTTGGTATATCAAATACAGCATATCCACCCTGCACCATAAACCTTCCTACAGTAAAACCCGAACAGTGTCGGTTCTCCAACAGGACTTCTGCCCCATCTCTGACCTGCCAGAAGAGCTACCGAGCAGATGTCCACAGCACGAGATACCCGTGTCCAGCACAACCTGGTAACTGCCATCAGCTTTAGAGATTGCTTGGGATCACCCGTGGCCCACAGAAGAGCCAAAAGCAGAGGAGGTGTCCAAACCACCCAGGGACTGTATCCAGGACAGGACCACCGTATGTGTGGGCACCGCGGCTGTGGATGCTGGCAGCCAGGCACCCCACACCCGAGTCAGGCCTCAACTAGCCTGTGCTTATCCCCCAAAGAAAGGGATTAGCATATATAGTCTATACATATATAGATATATTTGCTATTGGCATATATAAAGATACCTCTGTATCTGCATAGATATATCTATCCATAGATACATAGGATATAGACATCTTTCTATATGATATACCTTATATAGTTTCTATACAGTTATAGAAACATTATAGAAGCTATACAGTTTCTATATAGTGTCTTATACAGTTTCTGTATCTAGGATATTGATATCTCCCTGTATAAAACATATCCTAGATACAGGTATCTCTCTGTATAAGATATGCAGAGGTATGTATATCCCAGATAGAAACTCAGACTGGAGGACTCCAGACTCAGAAACAGGGTAAAAGGCAGAATTTGGTGTGTGAGCAGATATGATATCCTACATACAGACTGTATACGTAGGATACAGCTATCTCTATAAGGTATATCCTGTAGAGACACAGCATCTACATCTAGAGAGATCTGCATATGGAGGATCTGTATCTAGAGAGACACAGGATCTATTATCTACCTATATCCCAGAGGATCTAGGATATAGCATGCTCTCTCTCGAGGATATACATGAGGATCTAGGCTATAGCACTCTCTCTCTAGGATATTCATTATACTGAGAGAGCTACACAGAGAGGACCTAAGTGCAGAGGACCACCCCAGGAGACACGAGGCACTTCCAAACCCTTTGCTAAATAATGAGCAGAGCCTCATTTTCCAGCTGGAGCTGAACTCCCTGGCAGGGCAATCAGGCCTGACATCATCTCCGATTACTTATCAGCCAAGATGCAGCCCAGGCAGCTGCCTGCTCTGCATCCTTGCCTTTTCCTGCTTGCTGCCTCCTCCCTTTCATCCCCCAGAGCTGCACCAGCCAGCTGCTGGAAGAGCAAAATCCCACCTCCCCATCCCCCTGGATAAGATAACGTTGGGGGGTAATGGGAACCACGCGCATCTTCCACGTGGGATCAGGCGCTCTCATCCCCTGGATACTTTAAAGCCGGATCGACGGGCAGGGAAGGCAGCTGCCGACTCAACCGTATGAGTCACAGTTTCGGGTGCGTGGGCAGCACTTTCTTTTTTTAAAGCACCAGCCCCATCTCAACCCTGGGGAGTGGGGAGCTCGCCTGCCTTGCCCCAAGGAGGATGTTGGGCTTTAAATCCTGCTCCCGAGCAAGCGCGCTGCTGCTTCGCTCTAGCTGAAATGCAGGGTGTTTAGCAAACCCCAGGGATGGGGTGATTTAAACAGGGGATTGGGCAGCCCCCCCCCCCCCCCCCCCATCCTGTCTCCCACCTACCATGACAGTGATGCCGTCCTTCTCCAGGGGGGTCTTGTCATATGTCACTTCGCACACTCGCACAACCGTGGTGGCACCGTATTTCTTCAGGTCCTGGAGAGGGAAAGAGAAGGAGGGGTCTGAAAAAACCCTACCAGGTGCACCCCAGTCAACCCCAACACATCCAAGCCCTGACATGACCACACGGACCACTGTGGACCTTAAAACAGTGCCGTGACCCATCTCTGGACCCTCAAGCAAACCCACCGTGGTCCGTTCAGCCTGGGAAGCACAAGGAAACATGGAATCCCAGGGCACCAACGCCACATGGCCACAGTAGGATTTGTACTCGTTTTTAGTCTTTTTTGTTTCCTCTTTTACACAGTAGGATTTACACTCCTTGGAGTCACAAGCACCCATGGGGCTGTTCATTTTTAAGCCCCGATGGCCACACCAGCAGGGACTTTACACCCCAGGCAAAGAAACATCCCCGACATGAGCACAAGTCCCCTGAAAGGAGAAATTATTTGTGCCCAGCAAGGTTTCAACTCCTGTTGCAGAAATGCACAAATGTAGCTGGGGAGGGGCGGGGGGGGAGGGAGAGGGGGGTGGGTCACAGCACATCCCGCCGCTCAGCATCTTGCAGATGGCTCAGGGGCTTCTTCTTGACCTCGTTGCCGTATCCCGTCATCACTCCAACGTGCTGCAGGCTTGGGTGTGGGACTTGGTTTGTCTCCAGCGTGGCTTATCGCCCGCCCCAAGGATTGCTCCCGGATTACATGCCAGCGTACCGGCCTCACCGAGCACCGTGTGAGATCATCCCCTTCCACGATCCACCTCCTTCGCTCCCCTTGTGTGCTCGCCAGGCCACGGCAAACCTCTGCACGCTTGGCAGCTCGGCCAAAAATCTAAGAGGCTGGAGGAAAGGGGAATTTTTTCCCCTTCCCACTCGTGCCATCCCCACTGCCTTGCGCACAGTATGCAGGTTATGAGGTGGCTGTCCCCAAGTGGCAACCACCTTCCTGCGGCTGTCCGAGCTGGTGGTGCTCATGTGGGTTTTTTTGGGTGTGTGCCGGGAGGGTTTCCTTGAGCTCAGAGGGTGCCTCTGGTACCAGCACACTGGATCTCAATGCCGTTTAGGTCTAAGGCAAAACCCCTTTGTCAGGGCCATGCACAGCCCCAGATCCACCTGTGAATGCAGTAACATCCCAGAACGACTCCTTGTTAACAGAAGCTGCTTGGAACCTGCAGGACATGGTATTTCCCCCAGGCACTGATAAAAAGTTGAAGCCTTTTATCCTGGACCACAGACATGCATCCATTAAACCCCCACTAACTCCCAGCTGCTGCCAGTACCCGAGGCAGTGCTCCCAGGCAGGGCACCCTTGCTGGCTCATGCAACAGAGCCCAGCAGCTCCTCGTGTACCGCCCAACACAGCCTGGGCACTGGAAAGACGCTGGGATATTTGGGATGAAAAGTCTTAAATCAGGTGCTGGGAGATGCAGAGGGTTGCGCGCATCCACGCACGTCGACGCAAAGTCCCTTGGCGTGATGTGTTGGGGGAGCTGGCGGGGAGTGCAACAGGAATGGGGAAACTCTGTTCTATCTCCACTGTGCCCAAACACGATGCTTGGGGTCCTCCAAAACAACCCACCTCAAAAAACTAACTGTGATTGGACCCACCGCCCTGGGATGCCACCGGGGGCCGTGGTATCAGAGGGGATGTGCCGCTACCTCATCCTACGCAGGATCGATCCCTGTTGCATCCCAACATCAGCTTTTAGCCCCAAAACATGCAGCTGGACCCTAGTTACCCCTTTCCAGCCTCCCCTCCTTACCTCCAAGAAGGTGCTGAGCGTGGCATTGGTGGGGTTGTGGGTGATCAAGAACCTCATGTTTTTGTAGCAGACCTCCACCGGCGCAGGGCGGTTCATCCGGGCCATGGTGGGATAGGAGGAGGGTGAGGTGATGCTGACGGTGGCGGGGGGAAAAACCCAAGAAAAGCGTGGTATGGAGGGGAAAAAAAACCCAGCAACAACCCCCTTTGTGTTTAAAAAATAAAACGGGATCGAGAACTCAATATACAGACGTTGTGCAAATAATGCCAGCTCCTGGGAGCGCGCCGGCTTCCTCGACACACCGCAAGCCCCCCGGGGGGAAAAAGCCAGATGGGAAAAAAATAATATTAATGATAATAATAATAATATTAATAATAATAATAATAATTAAAAAAAAAATCCCTTTGCTGTAGTGTCGGCGTCCTTGGCGTGTGTGTGACGGCGAGCAGCTGCCGCCTCCGGTGCCGCACGCTCCCTGGCGCTCTAGAAAGGCCTCTGCATATGGGGGGGTGGGGGGGGGGGGGTGGCGGTGGCGGGAGGGTGACCCCCGTCACGTTACCCCATCGGGGTATGTGGAGTACTTGGGGGCGGCACGGGGGGCCGGGAGCCTACGGGGCGGCGTCGGCGGCGTTCGGCAGCGGTCCCTCGCTGGGGCGATCCATGCACGGGAGCCTTGAATGGTTGAGTCGGAGGGTCGGGGGGCCGGGCGAGAGGAGACGAGGCGGCCGGGCGCTGCTTTACGGGCTGGGCTGCCGGCGGCTGCGGGGCTCAGAGCTGCTCCTCAGCACCTCCATAAATCCCAGCGGAGAGCGAGGCTGCAAGGGAGGGGAAGGGAAAGAGGGTGATGAGGATGAGGGTGTCCTCCTCCCCCAGGCTGGCTCCCTTGTCTGGTGCAGCGGGGGACACGGTGCCCCCGAACGCACCAGCACCCGCCGTACAAGCATCCCTGACAACGTTCCCCTTTGCAAGAGTCTGCGGATTAGAGAGCGAGGTGATATTTAAAGGAAAAAAAAAAAAAAAAAATTGAAATATCATCTGAAATGGCGCTGGAGAGCCCGGGGGACAACTCCCATTTCCCAAATCACGCGGCAGGGAAGGGGATTGCTCTCATGCCACCCAACATCAGCACCCAGATAGTTTATCCAAGCACCCGAGACATGTCACTTGACCACACCACACCCCCCCCCCCCAGCACCCATCCTGTCCCCCCCGACCTCACCTTTGCGTCCCTGAGGCGCACGGCGAATATTTCTGCCCCAAATGCAGCGCTCTGCCCGAAAACCAGCTGCCGCTGCCCCTAATCGGCCACACGCTCCCGGCGCTGCTCGAGCGGCTAATGTCCACCAAATGCACCTCTAATGCTCTTAGGCAAACTAAGCCGTGCGCAAATGAGCTTTCTTGGGGAGGGGGGGGAGCAGACGAGGGGGTTGTGGGTGCGCAGTTTCGCCAACGCTAGTGACGGATACGTCTCCCTGCTCTTTCATCCGCATCCCCATCACCACCAGCACATCGCTCCCTATAAAGTACCCCGGCCTTGCAAACTGGGCCGTCTTTGCCTTCACGAGTGGCAAGAGGAAGAATTAAACAAGAAAAGCAATTCCCACTGTGGAAATGTCAAAACCCATGAGAGGATGGGCCCAGGGCGGAGGCGAGGGTGCTGCCAGCCCTGCTTGGAAACGAGGGAAATCCAGAGCTTCCCGGGGTTGCTACCCGCCGGACTCTTGTTTTGAAGCTGGTCCCTTCCCTGGGTCAGCAGCTGCTTAGCGCTGCATGGCCGGAGCCTCAAAATAGACCATAAGCACATAAGTAACCCAAGCCGGGCCAGCATGCACCCCTTCGCCTCTCCTCCTGATGCCCCAGCGCCCAGAAACTTCTCCCCCCCAGGTCGTTTCGTCCCCATGCAACGAGACAAGAGGGGAGCGGGGAGGTGCACTGAGCCCTGACCAGCTCATCACACCACCCAGGTGCTGGGGCTGGGCTCCTCCGTGCTTGAGCACCATTTACAACCCCCTCGTCGGCTCCTGCTTCGCCAGCAGTCCCAAGGAGAGAAAAAATTAAATAGCAAAACATCAAATAGCAAAGGGTAAAAAAAGCCAGGCGAGGTGGCAAAGGGAAGTGGGGCTGCTCTCTTAAACGTGCCCAGCTTGGCTGCTAAGATCACGGACTTCCCTGCTAGCAGGGTACTAATTATTTATTATTGGCAGCATGTGTGAGCCTAGGCTGCCCCGGCACACAGCACATCTCTGCGCCCATGGGTTTACAGCTGGGATTTTGGAAAGGAGCTTAGAGGGGGCTAGGAACTGGGAAAGGGCAAAAACTCAAGGGAATTTCAGCACCAAGCCTTCCCCAGCTCCTCTGCAGACCCTCATATGTCTCTGTCCCGCAGAGTTGTCCCAAATGCCCTTGCCAATCATGTCCCATCATTCCTGATTTTTTTGCTCATAAAAAAATCAGGTAATGCTACCCCATAGCTCTGCAAGGATGCTCTGCGAAGTTCAAACCCTGCATGGGCTGCAGGGGATGAGTGGCACATGCTGGGGGGGTGTGTTTCCAGCCCCCATTGAAAAGATGAGATTTTAGCAGCTGATGGAGGCTGGAAGCTCAGCTGAAGGATGGGAGCAAGGTGAGAGCTGCCTCCCAGCAGCATTTTGGGTCTGATTCAGAATAGCTCAGGCCCCAGGTGATGCTGACCCCCCCGCCCCGGGGCAGCTCACCCTCCCCAGCTGGACCACAGCAGCTGGGATCTTTGCTCAAAGCTTGCAATGTTTCTGCAAGATGGGATGGCAAACCTGCTCTCCCCCTGGAGCTCAGCGTGTTTTTCCAGTGATGTTCCCACCCATTGTTTCGCTTGCAGGGTCTGTTCCCCCCTCCCGAGATGAGCTCACCACAGCCAGGTAAGAAATGGTATGTCTGGAGGGTAATTTTGGGATGGTTTTGGCTATGTGGGTCCTACAGGTCCAGCCACTGAGCTGCAGGCCAGCGTGGCCACGAAAAAAGCCAGCAACCCAGCGAGTTAATGTCTCCCAAGAAAAATCTGCTGGCAAACCCTTCAGCAAGCTTCTTCCTTTCTTCTTTATTCATTTTAAGGAAAAAAGAGGTTAAAACCCTCCAAAGGGATGGTAGATGGGAGAGATGGGCAGCCACAAATGCCTGCTCAAAGGGAAGAGCTGCTGGAAAGCAGGTATTGCCCCAAATCATCCTCTGGCAAACCCAATGTCTCTGAAGCAAAGGACTTGAGATCTGCTTTTAATGCCGTTGCCTCTTGGCTCTTTCAGCTTTGACCATGTTTAATTACACCCTGCCTTCTGCCCCTTTGGGCTCGATGAGCTAGCATGAGAGGTGCTTGCAGTGCAAGATGGAAAAGCATCAAAAAATAACTTTTCCCCCCTTCCCAACAACCTCATACCCTGTTTTAACCAGCTGTTAGGGTCACAGCGATACAAACTGTGCTCATGTTTAACCATGTCCTGGATTAAACACCCCCGCTGAGCCGCCCCATGGGACTGAGAGCCACTGTGAGCACCAGCATCGCATGGCAGGAGCGGTAGCTTGCTCCCCATCGTCATCCGACACACTGTTCGCGCTCCATTGGCGCTCTGGATCCCATATAATTTTTTATTGGCTTGGGTGTGCTCGCTGCCAGTAACGGAGGTTCAGTGGGAACAGCCTGTGTACAAGAACAGCGAGTGCTCCTTTCCCACAAGGTCCCCTCTGCAGTGGAAGCGTTTCAAGTATTTTGTCAATTGCACGTCCCGGCAATTCAGCCCTGACGCCCATAAATCCCTAATGGATATTCAATCGCAAATCATCCCCAGCTCTACAGGCTGCGATGCTGAACGCCACATTAAGCGTGGCAGAACAATGTGGAAAAGGGTATTTCAGCTAACATTAACAACCTGCCAAGTGAATCAATGTCCTTCTGATTTGAGTGCTACGGGGCATCTGGACGAAGCACTTGAGTACACAGTAAGGAAGCCCTGGATGAGGATGCCCAGCAGCGCAGCGCTGGTATTTCAGGCTCAAACTCATCAGGATGAAGCCCAATGAAGGAAATCCAGCACGGATGACCAGAAGAGCTGGGTACCCTGCTGCCACCATCCCCTCGCCGTGCCCAAGGCCAAGGAGAGACGGGGACCATCTCCCCACAACGTGCCCATCACTGCCACCCCAACATCTGTGAGCTCATCTCAGAGCTTCTCCGGCAACACTTGCCTTTGAATTTCCACAAGTATTAATGCGACATGGTGGGCTCCTTCCTTGCAAAGCCCGCAAAAGACACGCACACTGTGCAAGCCACCATGATGTTTTTCACCACGATTGTGGAAGTTTCTGGTTCTTCCACAAGAAGTTTTGCAGCCAAGAACCTCACCAGGATCCATGGTGAATGCACTCTGGTGTGGCAAGAGAGCAATGGAGGGTGCTGGTCTGTGGGACGGGGACCACCAAGCCACCAGCTCCCTGCCTTCACTCCAAAGTGGAGGGAATCACAGGGCTCTCCTAATTATTCCTTTGCAGCAAGGCAGCTCCATTACAGAGACCTTGGCCTCATCCCAGCCGTCCAGGGACAGAGCCTGCAATGGCAGGGATGAGGCTACTCTTCCTCCTGGCACCTTAATGTAAAATAAAGGCCAGGTCTTCTTCACTGCAGTTAATGAAAGGGCTTGGCTGGAGCAGAGCTGACGGCTATACTGCTGGTACTGGGGCTAGCGGGATGCAGCTTGTGAAGTTAGGTTTTCCTAAACACAGCAACTCCTCAAGCAAAGGAAAAGGAAGCTTTGCAGAGCCAAATTGTCACTCCATGTGGGCTTTAGCATTGGGACTTGGAACAAAGGCTCTTACTCACCCAAACAGTATGTATCTTACCCGTATATAAATATAGCTATCTCCTGAGTGAGCACATCTCACGTTCAAAGTTCACCTTTGGAAGAATCTAACAAAACAACCATCTGTGTTACATGTGCTTGACCTCTCTCCTGGTTTCAGCCCACATAGCAAGACACCGACCAGCCCTTTCCCCTTCACAGCTAATTAAGTCCTATTCTCCCTGCTCTCAATCCCACCTCTGCAAGAAGCACTTCCATTGCCCTGGAAACTGAATGCAGGTTTCTGAGTAGTCCCAGTTATTACCACGCAGCAGTTCTGCACACATCTACTACCACTGACACGTGTGACCACGGTGAGCAGGTCTATGAGGCTTGGTTGCATGCACGAGGAGACCCACCAGCACCACCACCACCACCGTCACCACTGCCAGGGAGGACAGGTCCCAGGACACAGCGAGCCACAGTACTGCCCCCAGCCTGTGCCTGCAGCTGGGACCCAGCCAGAGGAAAGCCAACGCGCTGAGATTTCCTCCGGCTGCATCCGAACGGAAGGAAACAGGAAAGGTCCGGGAGAGCGATGGAAACAAAACACCCTGCAGGAGCCGGTGTCTGGAGGCAGAGGCGTAAGCAGCCACTGGCACGTCCTGCTCCAGGTGCAGGGCTGGAAAGAGCAGATGAAGACGTCCTGGAAAAGCTGTGCCAGGTATCGTGAGGCGGCGGCGGCTGCGGGGTATCAGCTGCCAGGAGTGGAGCAGTGCCTGGCACCGCCCGCGAGGGAAGCATTGCGAGGTTTCTCCTCCAAGGGGGTTATTTTTTTTTTTTGTTTCTTTTGCTGCAGGGGATGTTTTCTGAGCAAAATGGCAAGGAGGATTAAAACTGCATGGGTGCAGAGTGAGAGCGACGGAGAGCTCTCGGCAGCCCACCAAAATGCACCTTCAAGATAAACCAGGTCATGCATCTTCCTCCACATCTTTTTTGGTGCAGGGTAAATGCTGGCTAACATGTGAATTTGCAGAAATGAGCCATACGGCCCAAGATTTTATAGCTCTGGTCATATTTAAGGAGTTTTGTGGTATTTGGGCAGTGGGGAAAGACACTGGCATAATGTCAATGTGGAGATTCACAAGCAGGAGGGACTCAGGAGACCGGGAAAGAAGGAAGAATGTGGGAGAAGAGGCAGTGAGCCAGAGAGGCAGATAAAAGAAGAGCACAGTCTTCCCAGCACTGTGCAAGCTGGGAACGCACCGGTAACATTACTGACCCCTTTTTATCTTTTATTTGCACCTTTTTTTCTTTGAAGAGAGGCTGAGGCACAGCATGGAAAGTGCCTAAAACAGCCCTTTGGGAGCTGTTTTTCCCTCTCGCCTGCTTTGGTGCTGGTCCATAACCCCGATGGGACATGGACCCCGTGCTGATGCAGGGATGCCTGCGATGGCCACTGGTGCTGGTGCTGCCTCTCCTGTTCAGTGCTTGTGGGGCAACTGCCTGGAAGAAATGCAAGATGCTCCAGGCACCTTTAGCTGCAATTTCAAGTTTTCCCCCCACAGGCAACCCCCAAGCAGCTCAAATTTCAGCTGCGCATGGATGGCATTTTTATTTAAACCTAACTCCTTCTTGCACCGTAAGAGGTTCAGCCACCAGGACCACAGCTCATAAAAAAAAAAAAAACCACAAAAAAGGTACCAAATGCTCAACACTGGGGGGAAAAGGACCCCTCCGGCCGAACGCAGTCCCCCACCCATCCCTCCCACCCTGTCCCCGGCAGCAGACGACTCACGAGCAGCCGGCGGCCCCGCTCGCAGCGAGATCCTGGTTTTATGATCCGGGATATCCCCTCTGCTGCCTTCCCCCAGCAGCCACCAGGAGCTCGCAGCCACGGCGTCGACGTCAGAAGCTTTTCCTGGCTTGGGTTTGAAGGAAAAGGAGGAAAAAAAAAAAAAAAAAAAAAAAAAAAGAGGGGGGAGGAAGAGAGGCCAACTCCACTGGGAAAAATAATAGCAGGCTTTGGGCTGGCTGCCTCCCAAATCTGCAGAGGGTGTGCCCTGGAGGGTTTTTTTTGGGGGGGGTGAAAGGCTTGGTCGTTTGGGGACGACCAGTCCCCACGCTCTGGTGCCTGATGCACAGGGAAGTCAGGCACCCCAAATACTGGGGGCCAAGTCACCCCTATCCTTCAGGGATTTCTTCTGGCCAGAGGAATCAGGAAAAAAAACGCAATTCTGCATCTGATGGGGCATTTCCAGGCTTCCTGCCTTGCCCAAAAGGATCCTTGGAAAGAAAAAAAATCCCAAAGCAGAATCCTTGCCTCAAAGCACATATAAGAGGGCAAGTCAACCCCAGTGGTCCCCCCCTGACAACTGCCACCACCATGTGCCTCTTCCACACCGAACGTCTGGTGCAGCTGAACACCTGCTCATCTTTTCTTGTGGTTTCTCACAGCATTTTGAGCGAATTTAATACTCGTGGCAGGTGTCTGAATGGCAAAATGCAGGGGGGGGGAGAGCGATGCCTCTTATGGAGGAAGCACCAGGAGTGTGGGCAGCTCCCTGGGAAGGGGCACGGGGGGGCTGTTGTGATCTCCCTTTCAATGGGCAGTTTGAGCCTGTGCTGGGGAGGCTGTTTTTGGGAGAGGTGCAGACTGTGTTTAGTTTTTCCACTGCTTCCCCCAGCACTGGTGTTTTGTCTCCTGGTCTTCAACCGCCCCGTTTTCCCCTGGACCTGAACTTTGCTGTTTCACATGTCCCCGCTCGGTGGTGGCGTCCTGATGTGAAGATGTCCCTATGCCACCCAGTCCAACCTCCTTGCCAAACAAACAGCAGCCCTGACCAAAGAGCACTGGCAGCTGTCTCTGCGTCACTGGAGCATCTTGCACAACTCTCAACACCAACCAGACACGGTGGCTTTGATGGACGTTTGTTGACGAAGAAGGGGGCTCCAGGGGACTAAATCCACTTAACGGGTGGATTTCGACCTGCAGATAGCGTTGAAAGTACTCCCTGCACCATGACATGCTGGGGATGGCAACACAGGAGAGGAGAAAACCTGCTCTGCCTATGATGAGCTCCATGGAAAGGTCTTTGCTGGCGGCATCAAGCTGTAGCCAGCACTGACCAGAGAAGCCAAGCTCTGGAGGAAGGCAGCTCTTCCATGTCTGTGGCACCAGGCTGAGATGCTGTTTGTGGGTCCCTGAGCTTCCTCCACAATCCAGACCCTGTGCCCTCAGGGGCTGTCCTCCCAAACCACTTCACCCTTGCTCCCCAGTACTGGGTCTACATATTTCACCCTATGGAGACAGTCATGCATATCGTGATGGGCTGCTGGGGGGTGGCAACACCACTGGCCCTCTCCCTCGTGGTGGGCACCAAAGCACTTCTGAAGGCAGCCACCAGCCCATGAAGACAGTGCTGCATGGAAAACCCTGGGATGGCTTCTCCTTGTCCTCACCACCCCTGACTGCTATCACCCCCCCAGCAGAAACCACCCCTTGAAACAGCCCTTCCAGGGCTGTCCCCTTTCCAGCAGGATGGGACAGAGATGCTGCATGCAGATAGTAAGTGCTCCTCCAGGGCTGCTAATAATATGGAAAGGCACTGCGGGGAAACATGATGGGTGTCAGCCAGGATAAAAACGCTGTGGAGCAAGCGAAGGAAAATGGGAAAGTGCCCTGCACCTGCATGGGATGCTGCAAGGGCTGATGGTGCCCAGGCACGCTGCAGACCCCTGGCATGCCAAGCTCCCGGCTCACGCCACAAAGCCCAGGTCCTGCAGAGAAAATTTTCCCTGTAACCCCCTTCCAGAAACCACCTTAGCTCCAGCAAAAAGTCATGGCAGAGCCCCCCCGCTCACTGCAGGACCATTGCTCTGCAAAGGCAACACATCAGCAAAATTCCGGGGATAAAAGCAGGTACCTCAAAGCTGCCAGTTTTGGATGCTTGGCTATGGGCACAGCCTGATCCTGTACTCTCTCCTAACCCCCCTGCATTGGACCACCACCAGCAACGGTCACAAAACCCTTTGGTCTGAGCTGCTGCCGCTCTTGTGCAAAAACCCAGCGCCAAGGGACACAGTGCTGGCGGGTGCTGAGAGGTGTCCCCACCTGTGACAGCCTGCAGAGCAAATAAGGGCGGTTTTCTTTCAAATAAAAGATCAAAGGGGACAGAATGCCAAAAGTTGCAGCTGTTCTTGCTGGCGGGGACATAAGTGTCTCTGCTTGCTGTGCAAAACCTGCCCATTGCCAAGCCCAGGTATGTAAAGTGTTGCCCCTCGTCCTTGGCCCAATTTACACCCTGTCAACACATCAGATGGGGGTACAAACTGGATGGAGAAGAGAGGACTGAGCATCGCTTTGGAGGAAGAAGGTTGAGACTTTTAACCATGGCCTGTAGTGACAAGAGAAGAGGGCAATGGTTTTAAATTGAAGGTAAATTTAGATTGGGATTAAGGAACAAATTCTTTATGGTGAAGGTGATGAAACACTGGACCAGGTTGGGTAGAGAAGTTGTGGATGACCAATCCCTGAAAGTGTTCAAGGTCAGGTTGGATGGGGCTTTGAGCAACGTGACCTAGTGGAAAGTGTCCCTGCCCATGGTCCCTTCCATCCCAAACCATTCTCTACGATTGCCCAGTGGCCAAGGTGACCCAGGTGGTGCCGCAGCCCTTCCCTGAAGCTCTCCATGCCAGCATCCTCCTAGCTCACCTTTTCATCGAGCAGGTTCCAAACCGGATTCAAGATTTGCCAAGGGATTAAAAATCCTCACTGGCACAGGACTCTCTGAGCTTTAGGAAAACATGCCGAAAACCCCTTCTGCAAGAGGACTAGAGTCCTACAATGCTGCAACTCAGGACATAGTCTTGGGCTGCAAAAATGGGCTCCCCTGTTACTATCAAGTCGGTCTCCCTCCAGGCTATGAACCAGAAGCAGAAAGCAGGCTGCCGGCGCTCCAGACGAGCATGTTTTAAATCACACTCTCACTTGCAACACAGTGGTGCTCTGGCATGCCAAAGCTACTCCTAGCTGCTCTGAGGCAAAACTGGCTAAAAAAGGAACTAATGGCAAACTATAGAGATCCTGGTGCTTCCTGTCACTTAAATTAACTGACTTTCAATGCATAACATGAACAGAGTCATCTAATCGTACTCTTGTCATTCACAGGAAGGGTTCCTGTGATAGGATATGTCCCAATAGGACAAGGGCTAATAGCTTTAATCTGAAAGAGATTAGAAATAAGGAAGAAGTTCTTCATTGTGAGGGTGGTGAGACACTGGCATAGGTTTCCTAGAGAAGCTGTGGCTGCCCCCTCCCTGGAAGGGTTCAAGGCCAGGTTGGACGGGGCTGGGAGCAACCTGGTCTAGTGTAAGGTGTCCCTGCCCATGGCAGGGGGGTTGGAACTAGATGATCTTTAATGTCCCTTCCAACCCAAACCAGTCTGCGGTTCTATGATTTCCAGCAGTGGCTTTATAAAAGCCAGAAAATGCCCTGGCATCTCAGGAAGAAAAACTGCAACAACTTGCATGAGCAAAAACCCTCCTCTGAGCAGGAGATGTTTAGATGCTGCCATGGAATTCTGCTACTCTCCTCTCTCCATCCCAACAGGGAAAGCAAGGAGACCATTGTGCAGCACAGCCCAGTTAGCTGCAATGGACCTTGCCCAGGTGATTTTGGGTACACTGAAGGGGAAGGACTATTTCCTGAGAGGAATAGCAGGAGGAGGAGGAAACCCATCCTGCCTATAGTGCTGCTGTGGAACATCATGGGAACACTGCAACAAGTAGGGGTGCCATGTCCCACAGACCGGTGCACCCAGGAAAAGCAAATCCAACAGTGGGACACTGCAACCTCAAAGCACCTTTCCAGACTGATACTGCTCTTGGAACAATGTGGAGGTGAAGTGGACATCACACAGTGCTTTTTGGGCTGGAGGAGCCTCCAGCTGGCAACGCCATGCTGCTTCTTCCCGAAACACCAAAAGGTTTGCAAGAGAGTGACTGATCAAGAAATGCCCAGGAACACTTACTCATGAGCATGCTTTGGTTTTGACTTTCTTTCATCAGGATATTTGCATAAAACGAGTCCTGCCTTTAGAGAAATGCAAATTCCCTGCAGAAAGGGAAGCACTTGAACGTGCTGGCAGCTCAGACACGCTGGGCAGGGAAGCAATGCTTCTATCACCTGAAAATTAAATAAGGGCTGAGATGCGAAGCCTCCCCACCCTGCTCAGCAGGAAAACTTCCCCAGCTCCTACAGCCGGATACATCAGGGATGGGACAGGCAGGCGTTTCATCCATGCTCTGTACATCCTCCCCAGCCCCAGGGGTAAGCTTTGAGGGCCTGGAGACATGCAAGCTGCTCCAGCTCTGCTCGGCTCCCAGTGGTTTCAGAGGTGTTTTGACACCCTGGCGTGGGTGGCATTTCCCAGCCACCCTTGCTGCACTGGAGGAGGCTCTAACCGAGTTGAAAGCAAATGAGTTTCCCTGGATAAATTAAGCTGCAAGCAGTCAGCTATTAAAGATAATAAATTTTTGGGGATGCACATGCACGTGCTCTGCTTTTCGGTGGGAGGGAAAGCAACCCCAGTAACAAGCAAAAAGCCAAAGCTGCTGTGCAGGGGAAAATCCAGGCTGCCCCACCACCATCCTTTCTCCTCTCTGGCCCCACTGCACTCACTGGGCATCGCCGATCCCTTCCCTGGACTCCTCGCTCTGTGGCAACAGATGCTCCTGCATGTGTAGGCTCTGTAGTGGAGCCATGGGACCTACCCTGGGTGGTCCCTGTTTGCCAGAAACAAGAGGCCATCAGGAGCAGCTTGGCCAACCAGGTTAAATACTTGCTCTGAGATCTGGCCAGAGTAGCCTCTGTGCTTCCAGGTGTACACATGATGTTTTGAGCCTGGGGAGGGAGGCAGACAGCCATTCCCAATCCTGACTGTAGTGGGTGTACTCCAGGGAGGGGTTTTCTCCATCTCACGCTGCTTCCTAAAGAGCCAGGCTGCAGTGAACAGAAAATGCAACATCGAGGAAAAACTACGGAGTCCTTTGTAGAAGTGCAGAAACACCCAGCGCTGACTTAGGGCTGGATCAATTCCCCCACCATAAGCTCCTGCGGCATGGAGAAGCAGCTAAATGAGGGCATTCCTATTAATATACCAGGCTCCATGCTGAAATCTGTACTATCTTAGCAGAAAAGTCAAACTACAGCGTCCTCCAGGAGCTGTGCATGAAAGTACTTGCAGTAGCCAGCACAAAGGGCGTTTTGCTGTTGTACAAATAATTTAAATTGGGCATCGCACACAACAACTGACAGCAAAACCAGCCCAGGGATGGGCTGTCTTACTGCAGTCCAGCCCGAGGGAGCAGAGACAAGGGGCACTACAGATGTCCCCTCCAGCCACAGGGCACGGGGCTCATCTGCTCCAGCACAGTCAGCTGCCACCCGGCTTGGCTCAGCCCTGCTGGCACGAAGGCATCGAGACATTGACGGCCACCTTGGTGAAGGCACCCGGGAGCTGATCTCACTTTGAGGGAATTATTTAAAAAAAAAGAAAACAAACAAACAAACAAACAAACAACACCAACAAAAAAAAAAAAACAACAAAAAACAAACAAACAAAAAAAAAAAAACAAAAAAAAAACCAAACCAAAAAAACCCAAGAGTTTATTTTCAGCTTAATCCATTGCTAGCCCATCTCCCTGCAAACAGGCAGCTGTACCGGCGTGGCACTGTGGGCAGCATGAGGACAGGGACAGGCAGAAAAGGGCTGCTAAATGAGCGCTCTAATTAAACACCAAGACACGTTGTGAAACTCTGCTGCACGTTCCCAGGTGGGAATTTCCCTGGCATTTTATTTTATCAGCTGGTCAATAAAACACCCATGCCCCGTTTTCCAGATCTACCATAAGTGCTGTTCGTCAAACAGGTGGAGCATGTCCTCTCCACCGTCATTAGCATGACCTGGGCAGGCATTTACTAGAAACACAGCAGAAGAACTTCCCTCGAGCTCTACTTGTGTGCTGTGTTTGCTCCATCTGATGGTGGGACCTGAAGGATTTTGGGGACCTTGCCAATAAGCTTCCCTGCAGGGACTGGAAAAGCCAACCGACCTTCTTTGTGAAGCTGGACCTGCAGCCTTCCCAGCTGAGCGTCCGCAAGCCTGCAGGACTGTGGCGACCAGCATCTGGATGGAGGCACACGTGATGCCTTCACTTAACTCAACCCCAGAGGGGCACCTGCCCCAAATCCACTTCCAGGAGACCAGGGCAGTGCCGAAGTCTTGCACAGGGGTAGGAATAGGAGATTTTGCTTAACGCCAAGAAGCTCACCCGCTTTGCCAGCACAACTGCAGGCAGGAGCTGGGCAGGAGCATCGCTGCAGGCACTGCCGCCTCCAAAGCTGGTGACAGCATCACCAACTCCTCACCAGAAGAACATCCTGGCCATCCTCCTGGCTTGCAGCCACAGCCCCAAGGACGAGGATGATTCCCAGCAGCTGGGACCATGGGTGCGTCCCTTTGATGCCAGGGTGCCGATAAAATCCCGGTCCTTGACTTATCCACTTCAATAAAACAAACCAGGGCTCAATGAAATCTCTGCTAACTTTAGCAGATGCCAATTTTAGCAGCTCGCAGGAGGAATTGCTGCCCAGCTGCGTGCATGACGCTGCTTCTGCATTTTTATCCTTAGCAGAACTTCAGGCATATATTCTGATTCTTAATGCCCGAAGACAATTCTGGGGAATAAACAGCCGTTCTGAAAGTAACAGAAAATAAACCGATATTTTAAAGGGAAATAGAAGAAAAAACCCCTTATTCTGGAACAGCACCTGCAAAAAAACCTGTACTACTAAGATTTGCTGACAAAAACTACACCCACACGGGGGACATCCCTACTCTAACCCCCAACCCAAAGCTGTGCCATGAAAGCAAAGCTGGGCCATGGGCTGCCCCACTGCCCCCACTTGTCCATAGTTCACCGCCAGCCTGGGCTTGTTATCTCAGGGTGAAAGGAGTAACCTTACATGGCTGTCCTGTGCAAAAACTTTTTGCACATTTGCCATCATTCAAACGGGGTTAAAACGTGGTATTTTTTTCAACTTTCATTTTTGGAAATGATTTATCATGCCCCTACATTTTAGCAAAGAGCACTAAAGAGATGAAGGACGCTCAAGAGCATCTCTGAGATCTACAGCAAGATATCTTCATGTCAAATTAACCCAGCTTTTTAAAATACAAGGTTTTCAGTCTCCACGCCTTTTTCAATGAGTTCATTTTCAGGAAGCTGTTCCATACACTCGCCCTGAAAAATGTTTGTCTCTGGCTTATGTCCATTAAACCAGATAATTGGGAGTTTATAAGTTCATAACTTGAACTGAAGTCAGAAAGTTTCATCTTTCATTTTCCAGGGGTGATTCACGGCCAGCCTGGCCTGAAACACGGGCTTGATTCAAGTTCACTGTCATTTCAGAGTTCATTTGCAGTTTGAAGTGATGCTCTGATCCTGTCTGAAGTCTCCTGTGCTCTCGTCCCAGCTCAGTGCCAGCACATACCAGCACGGCTTGTATTTGCACTCCCCCAATGCCTGCGTGGACCCACCTTGTTGACCCTGATCGAGAGAAATGCCCCTGGATTTGCTTCTTTGATAGAAATTCAGAGGGCTGTCAAGCAAGGATTTTGGTCCTGTGGCTAGATATTGTGAGCTGCCCCATGCCCCTTGATGCTGAGCACAGGCAGAGAGGAAGCAGCAGAGCCAGAGCACACGACTTGGGATTTTATTTTTATCTCTAAAGTGGACATTTGAGCTTTCCCAAATTGAGCTTTTTCCCTCTCTGCTACACCAATACAAGAATTTGAGCTTCTTTATTTCACTGAACCTGGCTGTATTTCTGGTCTGCAAAGTCAACATGAAGAGCATCCAGCTTTTTGGCTCCCTTGGAAACTTTGCAGTCCAAGAAAATCAGACGAAACATTTGAATACGCTCAAGCTTGTTCGTCAACAGTCTGATTTCTTAGGGACCTGACCCTGCGTTCAGGCCAACCGATGCTGCACCGACAGCAATATTTTTGGGTCCTGTGTGAAATACTCCTGCAATGGCCCTGCTGCCAAGTCTTGCAAAAGTTCCCAGGCTGAGGGGCTGCCGGTGGATGTGAGGAAGAAGCATCCATCGCAGGGTTCATGTGAGTTGCTGAAACATCTCAGATCACCGGGTAAGGGTCAGAAGTGGGGACAGACATGCACCGTGTTAAATACGACTGGCGAGCACCTGGCATTTCACACTGACTCTCACAGAAGGGTTGAGATTGGAAGGGACCACCTCCAACCTCCTCAACCGATGAAGTGTCACCATGGGCATCTCACCATCAATGCCATGGCACCTTCACGGTCATCATGCAGATGAGACAGTCACCACACTCACACGTCCCCGACATGCCTTGATGGACGGACAAGATTCCTGGTCCTGGCTACTTGGATTGTGCTCCTCTCAGGAAACGTAGCATCTAAAGTACATTTCTAGCATTAAAGGATATAATTTCCTCTCTCTTTGTCCTGCCCAAGGTCAGCAAAGGACACAGACCCACACATCCCAGCCTATTCTGGAGACACAAATCTCCCTCCCCAGATGCCCCTTTCTCAACTCCAAGCAGCACCAAAGCCTTCCCTTGGTGTCCTTTATGCAATGGGAAAAGCAACCCTCAACCCCAAAACGTGGCCATCACCCTGAATCCTCCAAGGAGACTTGCCTGCAAAGCCTGTCCAAGGCGCAGCGCCCGGTCGTAGCCCAGGGATGAGGCATCTGGCCGAGCCCACAAGGTGGAAAGTTCAAGTGGCTGCTGTTTATTTGGATTCGCAGAGAGCAGTTGCCCAGCCTGAACACAGGCCAAGCACCTTCCCATCACAGGAAGCACTGTGGGAATCTTTAAATAACCACCAGTGGTCAGGACTTTGGTTTACAACTTTGCTGGATGGAAAACCATCCCTCACACCACATCTGCTTCAACTCTTTTCTGGGTATAAATTGCATCTGCTCACCTCCCTACCTCCTAGGTCTTTATGTTTATGCCCATCAGCTGCATGTGCCTCATGGAACCTTGCTAGAAGCAGAAAAACACCTCCGAGCATAGGCACAAAAACACATATAGGCTTTCCATCCCTTCTGCAAGATGAATTGTATGTTCTACAGTCAAAGTTTCACTTTGCTTTCATGTAAATTAGCGGCTTCTTGGGACTTTCCTCACCCTCCCCATCTTGCAGTTAAGGCCCTTATGTATCTCATCATACTTTGTTATTGACCTGCAGCCTTTCAGCACCACCATAACGTGCTCTTCGCCTTCCTGCCGCTGCACCAGTGCGTTGCCACTTCATATGGTTAAAATCAAGAATAAAAAGCAAAATCCTTCCCCTGAGGAAGCAGAAAATGCCAAGATCTCCCCCAAAATGCTTTCTCATGTATTTCCCTGGGGGACTTGAAAACAGAAACCTTGCCAAGAACCTGGACTGAATGGGTCACCCAGAAAATCCTGCTTTACTGATGGAAAGTTCCCAAATGTTGTTTGCTGGGAAGCACTGGCTGATTTGGGATTTTGGCAATGCAGGCTTGCCAGGAGTCTGGGGGATAGAAATGAGGTGTTTTTACCTATAGCTGTCATTAACAGATTAACCTAAAATGATGGCTGGAAAGAGGAAGTTCCGTAAACAAGCAAAATAGCTTTTTACAGTCAGAAAACAAGACCTTGCCCTGACCTCCTCTTGGGCAGAATCACTGGCGCACAGCAAACCAGTATTTTATTTTAAACTGCACTTGTAAAAAGTAAAAAAAAAGCTGCTTCCTTGACACTTAAGTCAGGTGAGGACACAGTGGGCTATTCTGCCTTATACATAAGCCTGCTCTTGTATACACATGCGTTTTAAAATAAGCTTATGAAATGTAAACACACAGGCTTTTACAAAAAATAATTCAGTCTCACTGAAACCATTTAATCGGGGCTGAGCCAGGCTTCCTTTGCTGCTTCAGAGATCTGCGCAGGGGATGTTAACTTAAACACAAAAACCCCCTTAGAGACAGATATAACACTCTCACAAACACGTAATTCCATTTTCAGTTTTTGCAGCCCTCCTAGCCCTTGAAGTAGTGTCTCAAAATTTGCAAAAAGGAGCAAAATCTGGTAATATTCCTAAGGACCACTCCTGGAACTGCATTTCTGCCTTGGTTTTGAAGCACAAGATTATAAGAAGGAGATTAGAGTGGGAAGGAGTTTCTTCCAACCCATGTGTGAGCACTTTCCATGCCACCCATCTTTCTGACACTGTTGAGATGGGTAACTTTTCTATTTGACCCTGTCCTCTATGCCCCAGGAGAAGAGCCAACCACCAGGAAATCTGAGCTCTAAAAATAAAACAGTCTTGGCTTTGGAGGGGCAGGTGCATGGGGAGAAACTATTTTTAACCCTTACTCTGCAAGAGGGGAATGCTGGGACCCCTCTGAGTGGGGCTTGCCTGAGTTTATGAGATTTATTTGGAGGCAGTGGAGGAGTCTGACTGGTGGTTAATCCTGGTGCTGGGCACTCAGGGCTGGGAGAGTGGACATCAAAGCATTCCTGCATCTGCTGGGGGAAATGGGAGAGGCGGCAGACAGCGGTTCTGTCTCCTCCCTGCGCGGCTGCTGGGGCGAGGGGTGGCACGGACCTGACGCTTGTGTCTCCCCGTGACCCAGAAAAGCTGTCGAGATGTCTGAGCAAATTCCTGGGGCTGGATTTTCCTGCTTGGTTCGTTGGGTTTCCATCCTGCCACAAGCACAAGCCAGGTAAACCATGAGGACAGGAGCTGGGGATGGCCAATGGGAAACAATATGACCCCAATGGAGACCCATTACTGCCACCAGCCAGAGGTGTGCATGACCTTCTCCTACACCAGCTAGACCCGGACAAGCTCCCTTCAGGCTTTGCACTTTGTTCCCTCTCTAATTAACAGAGAGAGAGAGGGCAGTTGTCATGTCTGTGGAGCAAATCAACTTCTGGAGGTATCTTCTCATCCCTTATACTATGGTGGGAACATGGGGCAGTTGTCTCCCTAATGTAAGAGGTATGGTAGCATAACTCCCAGTCTTGGTGTGCATACATCACTTGCACTGGAAATAGGTTATTTTGATCTGTTTCTGCTGAGGCCATTTTTATGCCTTAGGACCTCTTCAACCACCCCTTGGCACCATGGTGTTAACCAAAGTCCTAGCCATGAGGATGGAGGCCAGCAACCTTGAAGAACCTGAGCTTTGGCAGGACCGTACTGGCTGAAGCAGACAGGTACAAGGAGCATACCCCAGTAATGGAGATGGCAGAGCACTGCATGGGTAGTTTCATTTCAAGTTTGACTGAGTATTGGTTTGGGGGGGATACTGCAAGGTGAATACTCTAATTTGAATAAAAGCTAGAAAATCAGTTTGTATTGAGGGCTGCTTACAGTCTTCTGCCATTCATTGGGTACTCTCTGTTCGCCTGTGGCAAGAACACTGGTAAATATAATGGTCTGGCCATCAGACACCAACCACCCAGGAGTCAAACAGCTGGTCCATCAGCCCCAGGGGAGATTCAGGAAGGACTAGCTCCCGTGATGAAGGAGGCAAAAAAGAAAATTTTAAGCATTTGCTCACTATGAGTGAATACCAAGTGCTGATGAGTCAGGGAAGCTGATGAAGAGCACACGAAGGATTTAGCAGGACCTGACATCTCATAAAGGGTGGCTAAGGTAACTTTGTCAAAGGCTGGCATTCAAGACTTCTCCATCCACGGAGCCAAATGGCCCCAGGCTGGCTGCCTGGGGGGACTTCTGGGTATACCGCATAAATCTCCAACCTCATTAATGCTCCGAAGACCACAGAACCCAGCTCCTGACCTTCTCCGGAGCAGAAAATGACAAAACATTTCCTGTTATTTATAGCAGCTGGAAAGCCTGATGGGAAAACCCCCACTTGTGAAATGTGGGCCGCTTGCCATGGTTGCTCTGAAGAGAACGGTCAAGCTGCTCCAAACTCCTTCCCGATGGATTGCCCCACCCCTGTGACCACTTCATCCCAGGCAAGACAGTGCAGAGAGGCTGCACAAGAGAAAGAGGCATGTGGATCTTGCTCCCGTTAGCTCTCTCAGGTCATGTTCGGATGGCACGACCTGAATTAGGCAAGGCTGGGCATTGCAGGAGGGGGCTTCAAGCTGTGGGGCTACAGAGACCTTGAGGGGCACCTTTCACCCATATGAGGCTCCATCTAAATGTGGCTGACCTTACCTTGGAGGTGATGGTCAGCTTTTTAGGGAAAATGAGGAGAGGTCACAGCCCCTTTGCCCAATTCCAGTAGGTGCTACTCATCTCCTCAAAAGCATGGCGGGACACGCACTGGCACGTTTGTTTGCTGGCAGCTGAATTTCCATCACCCTGGCATGCACCAAAGGTGCTTTCTGGTGTGCTTAGTCACGCAGGTGCAGGAAACCTTGCAGCCCAGGGCAAGGGCTTCCTTATCCTGCAACGGGATGGGCTTCACTGTGGGCTCGACGGGCAAGAGCCTCCCAGCACCGGCCCTGCTCAAGACAAGCGTTTGCCGTCACGCTGTCGAGGAGGATTCCCATAGCTTCTGTCTTGGTCCGGTGCCAGCACGGGTTTTCTGCTCGCTTCCAGGATGAGGGAAGCAAGCTGTTCATCACGCGCTGCCGTGAGATGCTGCGAACAAAACTTGCCAGCCGCGATAGGAGCAGGCGGCTCTGGAGCTGGTCGAGCTCGGCTGCCGTGACGGCGGCTCTCCTCTGGTTGAAATGCTGCAATAGCACCCAGGGCCACGTACTGACCGCTGCCTTGACAAAGTCTAAAATAAGTTGCCGGGCTGGGGGAATGGCAAGGAGACAGTGAGCGTCTCCCACACCAACGCAGCGGTCAGCAGCTGCTGTGATTTAGGACCACGCTGGGAGAAGCACAGGTCACACTCCTGAACTTCACCTTCACCATGAAGCTGCTGCTCCTACCCAGGCAGTGATGCCATGGGTAGGATTCAGCTTGAGAGCAGAAACCTGTATTTTGGGACACAGGAGTCTCATTATAATCATCATAGAATCATAGAATGCTTTAGGTTGGAAGGGACCTTTGAAGGTTATCTAGTCCAATCCCCTGCAATGAGCAGGGACATCTTCAACTAGTTCAACGAGACCATTTCAGCTTGCTCTAAAGGAATCACTTGGTGCCTGGCTTCTTGGTAGGTTCCTTCTGTCCCTTTCTGCTGCAGCTCCACTGTGGAGAATCCCCATGCTCCCATGGCTGCTCTGGGAGACTGAGACCCCATACACACCTCGTCCTCAGCAACAAAACCCCAAACCAGAGCCATGCCCAAGACCCTAGGTGCATCAGAGAAGAGCCCAGCCACTTTTTCTCTCAAGGAGATCTTGGCCCTTGTGATGGACAAGCTCCTTCCAAATATCCCCAGGCAGTTTGCCTGCAACTCCAATTAATAACACCATATTTTGTCAACAAAGTCAGGTCGGAAGCAATTCATAGACTTCATGCTGGTTAACCTTTTTACACCAAACAAGCCCAGGGATATTTTGACTCCTTGACCTTGAGAAGTTTATTTGTGTAGGACACATCCACTTACCAGCTTCCGGCAATGAAATGACATGCAAGGAGCATAACCGCTTTCTAACAGCTGGGGAAAGACTTTATGGTTGTGGCTGGGGCTCCCCGGCACTGGAGCTAGAAAAGCAGAGCACCTGCCAAAGCCGCTTGAGAGAGTCCAAGAGGCTTGTAATTAGCCTGGGAGAGAAACCAGGGCAAGTGCAATGGCTCAGCCATCACTCTCAGACGCAACAAGATCTGTGGAGAACTTGAGGGTGTTCTTGTTGGAAGCAAAATGAGTGGACTGGGGTTGTCAAGCTCTGAAAGAAGACCCAACAGAGAAGGCACATCAGAGAAAGCCAACCCCACTTTCAGCATTTTCCAGGTCCCATCACCCAGGAGGAGAAGGCCCAACACCAAACCAGTTCAAGCTTCCTTAGTGCCCTCCACTGCCCAGGACCACGTCTCATCATCTGATGCCTACAGCATTTTGAAGCAACAGCAGACACAAAGAGTGGGATCAAGAAAATGGACTACCTTAGCCTTTGCCTGGCAAGGATTTCATGCCTTTCAGAAGCAGCAGGACCAAGGACAAAGATTTCTCCACCTTCCTCCCAAGATGTGCAGGATGCATCTTTCACCCTAGGACTGTGGGCTGCCGCAGGTCACAGATGTTTCTACTCTGGTTAGCCCAGAAACCTTCCCTGTGATTTGAAAGGGTTGTCCAAAAGGGATTCATCTGAGACTCTCACGCTGCCTGGGCTCTCCTGGCAAATGATTTACAGATGCTGCAACCGGCTGGCGTGCTCTTCACCCAGACAGAACAAGCATCTGGCAGGCCCATTATTTAAGAAGCATTACTGCTTTGCGTGGAGGGTGTGTCCTGGAGAGCCTGGAGATTTATTGTCCAGATATAAAATGACTGAGCTCTGTCCCAGGAGCACCGCAAGGGACAAGCAAAGAGTTTCTTCATAAAAGAGCCTGCTTATCACAAGTGCAATTATTTGTCCATACAGGGGAAGCCAGGAGGGCAAAGGCACCCCAGGGTGACACGGGGAGGTGACACAGAGCTGGCTCCAGCAGGCACTGCCAGCTGGAGCAGGGTGTCTGATGCAGTAGAGGAATGGCCGTCCCGGAAAGGGGCAGAGAAAGCTGTGCCTTTTAACAGCAGTTGGGATATTTTCTCTGGCACATTCCTCTCCCTCCAGTAATCTTGTGGGAGCCTGGAAAGACAGGTTGTGAAACCCAATTCCTCCCTGCTGGCAGCTCTGTAGGGATGCCAGCAGCCAAAGCAGCCTTACATGGGGACAGGACTAGTGTCCATCACATTGCAAACACCAAGACACCGATAATTAAACCGGGTGGTGAGGAGAAAGCCTTTCCCACCACATACCTCCTCCCTGGCCTGGCTTGTCCCTGCAGCAGGGTGGACTTGTGCAGAGCTTCTCAGACTGGGGCAAAGGATAAAGAACGCTTAGCGTGATGCAATATTTACCTCTTCTTGAGATTTGGGTGAGGTCACGCATTTGCATCACTTCGGGCTGTATTTGCTCAGGAATAGAAAGTTAAATCCTCTAGGTTTCGGAGTAAATCCCAGTTCAGAGCAGTAGCTGGAAGAAAAGCCCCGTAGGATGCACTGGCTCCTGGGTGGCTCCCCCAGGCCAAGCGGGGCCTTGTGTGGTGCCCGACATCTCCATCCATCCCACCGCTGGGCAGGACATCAGGTTGCATCTGGCAGCGGCTCGCAAGGACGCCAGTCGCAGCCACGCGCCGGGCTGAGCTGTGCATGCCTGCTGGCAGCGTGCGTCCGCGTGACGGGCCTTCACCCGCCTCTGGTTTCAATTAAAGCCGCTAATAATTTTAGCGAGAAAACCCTGAACCAAGCGCATCCCATGGTGGACTCGCTAACGCTGGCCAGATGTGCCGCTCGCTCCTGGCAGGTGCCGCGGTAGCCACAAGCGTGCAGGTGGCTTTGCAGGGGGAAATTAAGGAAAAAAAAAAAATAAAGTTACGGGTCACTGTCATCAAACCAAATCTTCCAGGCTGAGGAAAACTGAACCAAGCTGGTCCTGGATGCTTTGCGGACAGGGCTTGGGTAAGGCCCCAAGGCTGTAACGGTTTTATTTAGGGTGTGCAATAACCTTTGGCTCCTATCGTATTTGTGTTTGCCAGAAAGTCAGTTGGTTTGGCTGGATTAAAGCTGGTGGTATTTGTATGTCACAGTCTCCTCTGTAGTGAGGACGGGCAAAACAGAAAAAGAAAACTGCGTGTGCATCCCCCTGCTTGCTGCTTTGAGCAGAGGCAGCATCTTGCCACCCCTGTGAGCTGAGATCAGGCTCGTGACCAGTGTTAGCACTCTGGAAAGATACTGACAACACAGTCTGAAAAGGAGGACAGATGTGGAACCCACTGCTGGTGTCAAAACGCGTTTTGTAAGCAACCAGCTATATTCCCTGAAGGACACCCTCTACCTTGCCCAGCCATCAACCCACTATGCAGCCTTCCTCACTTCCCCAGACAAATACACAAAATTCAAAACAGGTGCTACAAAACGCCTGGTCAGAGGTGTTTCCTTTCCTCTGGTAATTGCTGCTTCTGAGGAAGATGATCTTAAGCTGTCCTCAAACCGTCTTGAATGATGCAGACACCTATTTTTGTTCTTTTTGGGCTTCAGAGCACCTTTGGCTTTGGAATCTGAGCCACTCTGCTGCTCCTCATCCCCTCTCCTCAGCAGTTACTGGCTGGCCTCAGCCTCCCCACCAGCATTTGCATCCATGAGGCGGGTTAACAGCCTCCCACTTGCCACCAGTCCACTGCAATCCCACTGCAAGGGGTGCCACGATGCCACCGAAATGGGGGCCACTGCTCCCCCCGAGACATCCAGGCATGGTGCAGGGAAGCCAGCCTGAGGGGTGCAAAAGGAAAAACTAAGATGTTATTTGCAGCAACGGCAGTGGTAACATCTCCATCTAAAACTTCAGCAGAAGAAAATCCTCCTGCTCCAGCTGCTATGGCTATGCCCACCCCCCAGTTTTGACTTATGCAAGTCTGAATCTAACTGAGGATTTCTTCTTGTCCTCTTCAGTCACTGCATTTCTGTCTTTGACAAATAAACAGACAGTCCTCAAACCTTGGGCTCTTTATTGCTTGTGGTTCTTTCCCCTTCATTTCTAAGAAATTAATAAGACGAGCAGAAGGTTGCAAAACACACACTGACCACCCCTGGCTTTAGATAAAGTGAGAAATCAAATAAATGGGGAGAGAGCAACAAGGAAGATTGACTAAAGGGAGAAAATGCCCAGCTGCATCCACCATGAGTGGCTGGAATCTGCAGATGCTGATTTAGGCAGTAAGAAAACATGACACAAAAAGCAAAACCAGCGGTACTACTGATGAGTGCGTGATGCGATGCACTATCACTGCTGCAAAGGAGCCCATGGGCTTGGGGTGGAAAGTTAATGCCCATTGTGATGGACTAAACAACCATGGCCTGGAGAAGAAGAGCTCAGGGTCAAAAATCACTTAATGTGGAAAGATGGGATGAGGTCTGCTGGTTTCCTCCCAGGAATTTGCTGCCGATCCTCAGTGACAGAGTAGTATCCTTCTCCCTGACAGTGGAGACGAGCGTCAGGGGAATTGAGTTATACCTGCCAAGCAGCTTCGCTGGAAAACACGAGATGAGAACAATCCTGCTTAGTAACTGCAGAGCCCTCCTTGATGATGCCAATTTATGTGTGGTTTAATGAGGGTGCAGCATGACAGGAGGACACTGCAGGGGAATATAAAATCCTGCCTCAAATGGACACACGCTGATGCAGTTCAGATTAGGCAGCATGAAAAAAATAAACAAAAATAGGTTCTTAACTAAAGGAAAACTTCAAGTAAGGAGCTAGTGAGTGATGGCACCTGGAGCATTCTTTCTTTCCATCAAAGCTACCATCCGAGCTCTACCTGCCAAAGGAGAAGGCAGGGGTCCAAATCAGGACCAGCCAACTAGCATCTCAGCATCACCAGGAATAAGCAAAGAACTTCCAAATAAAGTGCAAAAAGGCACCCATGTGCAAAGCAAATCCACAGCAAAGATGTTGAATGTGGCAGGGAAAAGAACAGGTAGTAGAAATGAGACTCCAAGGGGAAAAATTACCACCCCTGGGGGGAAAGCAAACACCTCACAGCTATTACTATATCCGAGCAAGCTCCCAGCCATCACCCTGAGCACGGAGTTTTGCAAAGTCTCGCCCACGAAGTCTCAAACCCTCTCTGTAGGGTTTTAATCAAAATGTATTGCATACCGGATGGTCCAACACAACCGAAAGGGGACCAGTGGTAAGGAGCCGCGTGCTTCTTTTGCTCTGATGAACTCTGATGTTGTAAATCCGCTTCAGCCTTTGAGCAAAGTGCCTGGCACAGCTATGCACAGAAAACTTCTGCTTCAGAAGACCAGGACTGAGATTAGCACGACTGGGAGCATGAGTGGTTTTGCTGCTACCCGAGGTTGCCAACTGAAAGGAGTGAGAAGGGTGTTACTGAAGGCTGTATCAGGGAAAAAAACCCCTCACCCTCGCCAGAATGGCTTTTGCATTGCAAAAGACAAGCATGCTAATGAAACCAGATGACAGCTTTCAATTGGAGAGGATGGTTGAGGTGTCTTTTTGCAGACTGAGACCATCCCTAGTGAGGATGTCCAGAGGCGGCATGGTGGATTTTCCTCTGTCAGTAGGAGGATGAGCTGCAGATGCGAGTCGCTGGGGCTGTCTCCACCACATGGATGGAGAAACCTCGATGCCCTTATGCTCCCTCTATCCCTTCTCAACCAGGAACACCAGGCTTATTTAGGTTGGCAGACCCACAGCACTTGGTACAGCCCACTAGAGGATAAATACCAGAGCAGGGAAAAGAGCCATCCGAGCTAAAAGCCAGTGCGGGTACAAGAAGAACAAGGCCAAATGGGTACAAGTCATCCACAAATATATTTAAGCTGGAAACGAGAGCAGTTTATATCCGTGCGAGCAGCAAGGCTCCAGCAGCGGCTTTCCCGAAGGACTTGCCAGGGTCAAACAGCTCATTAGTTTTAAGAAGGAAGCTGGCAGGGGGTTTGCATCACAGCTGCCTGTAACAGTGGGGGGGGGACCGGTGTCCAGAGCAGCCAAAAATTGGTGGTGGCCCTGGGGCTGGCTTTGGCAGGATGTGGGTCTTCTGCTGCAGCCCGCATCCTGCCCAGCAGTCGTACCTGTGCTGGTGGGGTCTGGAGGGATGCAAACCACATCTGCTTCTCTGGGAGAGAGGGAAGCTGCATGGGGGGGAAAAAAAAAAAAAAAAAAAAAAAAAAAAAAGGCATGGCTCTTTTTCCAGTTGACAGGAGCTTAAACACTGGCTGGGAATTGGGCTCAGGGCCCTCCATGAAACTCAACTTGGCTTGTCTTAAGACAGTGGCTCTACTCCCCGAGCACCATACGAGCATTTCAGTAATAGCAGAGGGAGTCAGACCTACTTGTCAAGTGTGTTGCTATTTGTTCAAATGCTGTGTACCAGAGGGAAGCTTGAAGAACAAGTCCCCTTTTTATAGTGCGTTGTATACTGGCAGTGAGCCTGCAAATTAGAAAGAATTTGGAGAGGAGCAACAACAACAACAACAAAAAACCCTAAGGGGCTGGAGGGATTAGTTTTGGAGGAAAAAAAAAAAAAAAAAAAAAAGAGAACTAAGTGTGTGGTCCAGTGGATGCAACTTTGGGCTGGGACTGCACCCACTGCCATCCCATCCACAGCAAACCTCCCTGTGCAGTTTGAAGCAAGATGTATTTTCTCTCACCTCAGAAGACAGCTCCACCATGTCCAAGCAGGAAAAAAAAAAAAAAAAAAAAAAGCTATTAAAAAAATTAAACACATGATACAAAGTTAATTAAGAAGCTGCTGGAGCAAAGGACAGCACATGAATAAAATCGCTTTGAGATGGGACTGACTGAGCCATGGCAATGAAGGGTGCACAGGGAGGAAACCCCTACTGCAATGGGGTTTCTAGGGTGGTTTTACCCCAGACTAGATCAGTTCATCCCCAATCCCTTTGAAAGTGCACACAGAGATGCAAGCTCCCTACCTGGATGCAGCCTTTCTATCAGCATCCCTATCGTTCGGGGCACAAGGTGACCTGGATCATGGGTTTAATCACCAGCCTTCAGCCTGGCTGTGCTTGCACCCATGGCAGGGCCCCAGAAAGGGGAATTTGGCAGGAGCCCAGCACTGTCCCTGCAGGGAAAAGCTTGGCTGTCCCCAGCTCAGGGTACCCAGCCTCAGGGGAACATCCCCATGGCCAGCAGGTTGCACCCCCCCAGGATGCATCACCCCATCCACATGGGGAGCACCAGCACAGGGAGATCCAGAGCCTTCTGGGGCAGGGAAGCACGAATGAGACACATTTTCCAGTTCATTGACCAAACCCCGTTTTTCTGCCTGCCACACAAGCAAACATGAAGTCGTAATTTGCTACTGTCAGGGTGTAGGAGAGGAAGGGACGCAAAGGCTGGGACAAGCCTTCCCTTAAATGCCTCCTAACGCCACCTTAAAAAATAATGAAGCAGGGGCAGCGGAGGTTACTGGTTTGGTATGAGAATTTTCATGAGCATGAGAAAAAAAAAAAAGACCACATTGCTCCAAAGTTGTTGTTTTTTTTTTTTTTTTTTTTTTTTTTTTAAGCAAGCTTCAGGGGCTCTGGGAGAACAAGGCTTGCTGCAAAGTTTGTTTTCTGTTGTGCCCAAGTTACCAAGCAGAGCCGGCTGAGGAATGCGTGGCGAGGGGTGCCTGGTTGGGCTCTGCCCCCAGCTAAGTGCTGATGGCCAGGTACGAGGGCACGGTGAGGGTCGCCAGGCCTGGGCATTGCCTGCAGCCCAGGACACTGCTCAGCAACCCATCTTCTCAGTTTAATCCAAGCTTTGTTTCCAGCAGTGCTCCATTTCTGACCGTTGTGTTGCACATGCAGCTAGTAAATAAACATAATATAGACGTTAAAAAAGTGTTTTCTAGGGGTTGGGATAATCAGGGCAGTTCCCCTGGCACCTTTCCCCAGCATGCCAGGGTGCAGTGCACAAGCCGGCAGCTCCCAAACCCTTCTCCGGAAAAGTTCAAACCCTCAAATACTTGGAATTGCTCTTTGAGGGAATTTATTTTAAAGCCGCTTTAACGGCAGCTGGGAATTACCAGGGAGGCACTTTGCTCTGCAATTTCCCAGCTGCTGACCCCGTTCGCATGAAGGGGGCCCCGGGTGGTCGCCCAGCTCGGGAACATGTGCCAATCAAGCACCGCCCAGCATTGCACCCAAATTTCCCCTTGCCCCGGGGGGTTGCAGGAGCAGCAAGGAGAAGGCTGTTGTGCATGGCAGAAGGAAGAAAAATTAACTCTCGCATCCAGCAGTGAGGGCGTGAGCTTGCTTAGCTCGGATGTGGTGGGGTTATTTCAGACCCTGTTCCCATCAGGGCTGAAAATTGCACCCAACCACATTGCTTCTTCCCTGGAAGAAGAGCAGAGCTGGGAGGTTGTGACCCTCCAAAAAATCCAAGCCAAAATCCCAATGTGCTGATGGCATATTGCTTTTTAAGAAGCATTTTGTTCTTAAGGAAAAAAAAAAAAAAAAAAAAAAAAGGTTATTGAGCAAAATCACTGATGGAAGTCTGCGGCTGAGCGCTGGCTGGACTGCGAGTGACAAATCCTGCTTAAGGACTGTAAGACACCACCGCTGGAGCTGTGGTTGTTCCTCTTGCAAAACCTCTGTGCCCCTCTGCCCACCCTGTTGCCCTGAGAAGGCTACGGAGCCCTTCTCCACTCCACACCTACATGGGGACATAGATGTCACCCTGGCTGGGCTACCCGACTCAAACCCTAGAGATGAGGTGGTATCTCTGGAGGAGGTGCAGGTAGGTGGGATGGGTCTAGTGGCAGGTAGAGGCAGCCCCATGCCCAACCGCTGCCGGATGCGATCCCACCTGAGTCGCACGGCCAGCTGGCAACCGCCAAATCACCCGGAGCAAAGGGGCCCCCAAAACCACAGCCAAGGGTTGGGCTGATAAGCATCAGCCCTCCGTGTCGCGGCCCCCCCGTGGCCCCACACCAGCTTTCCTCTCCCTGCTGTCATGCTCGAAAGACACTTGTGGAAAAACACAGCAGAAAGGAGAGGGTTTGAGTGGCAGGTTGGAGAAGGAGGCAGGGAAGAAAACAACTTGGCAAGGAGGGAAGGGCTGAAGGACACAGGCGTTTCCATTTTGGTGCAAAACTCCCAAGGGTGCCGCCCGGAGCATCTATTGACCAACTCGCCCACTCCCGACAAGCTGGCCTTGCAAACTGTGGCAGGGACGGATGCTATTTCTGGTCAAGGCGCGTACAATGGCAACATTTTATTAACTCTATAATCAACCAGTGACATGCACGGGACTCAAAACACACAGTCAACAACCTTCCTGGAGAGGGCTCTGGCTCTGAAGGCACCGCACCCGTGCTGTCACCCCAGTATCACCACAAAAAAGCCACTGAGTGGTCTCGTACAATGCTTCGGGGGACCAAAAAACAAAAGGAAAAAAAGAAGTCAAAGTCCAGCCAGGCAGGTAGTCTGCTTAAAAACAAAAAAAAAAAAAATCAAGGGGTGCACCCTTGACTCCAGCAATGCAGCAGATACTGAGGACTGAGTAGCTTCTCTTGGTATTAGCAAGGAAAAATAATCACCACCATAAGAAAATTAAAAAATTGGATGCAGACAGGTCAAGTTCATTAAGGGTGAAAGGCAACGGTTTGACTCCAAACCCAGCTGTTCTCCCCAGCTTGAAAGCTTGCGTCGATATGATCTTCCCCAGCACAAGTCTGTGCGGGAATTCGTCATCCCACCCCTTCCTTGCAACATGATAACACACCACATCGCCCCCAGCTCTCAAGTTAAACATCTTATTAACTGCAGTGACGTAAAAGAGGAAATCTCTGACAACTATTGCAGAGATGACAGGGAACACATCTATTATTGATCAGCTATGATACTGCTGCAGAGAGATCTGAATGTAAAAAAGCGTTCAGCCTTTCCTCTCCCCCCTCCTCCTCTAATCACTTGATGTCATGGGAAACCAAACCTGACATGCAAACAGCCCAGATACAAGAGACTCACAGAAAAATATTGTTAAGATTAAAAAAAAAAACCCCTAACAAAAAAACTTGCCTTCCAGGAGACCATTTGGATACAGACCCTGTGCAGCTGCAGCCACCCTGTGTCATATTCATCCCTCCTGCTTCAGCGTGGAAATCAGGCGGGGGGGGGAAAAAAAAAAAAAAAAAAAAAAAAAAAAAAAAAAAAAAAAAAAAGGGAAAAAATTAGCGATATTGCAGCTGATGAGTTGCGAGAGGCTGTTGGCAAAGTGGTCCAGCAATCATCTGAAATTCAGACGGTCACGTGAGGAGCCTGTCTGCAGCTCCCGCGCAGCCCCGGCTCAGCACTTTGCTGAACTGCACACGCAGCAATTCGCCGCGTCGGGATCTCCCACCCCACTCTCACTCATCCTCCAGCCCCGTGCCCCATCTGAAAATCCTCAGCAGGTTTTTGCACTGCAGGGTGACCCAGGGCTTCATGCCGAAGCTGCTCCAACCACAAAGGTGGATTTCTTCCATGCAAGTGCTGGGCACGCTGCAAAGCATCGCTAAGCTGCAACACCACCCTCCCTTTTAGGTTTTCCACCTAAATCCCAGCCCTACAGGCAGTCGTGTCTTCTCCACCGCATCATGTGGGGCTGCTTGGGGGTCCCATCGGCATGCAGGAGCACCCAGGAGAACATGCTGTACCTGCTCTAGGAGCCAGACTGTCCCTGGGCAACCCTAGGCATGCCAAAAACCAGCCCCTGAGCTCCCTGGGCATGCAGGGTTGCATCAGAGAGCAGCCGGGTAAGCCCAGACACCTCCGGGGCGAGGTGGCAACTGGCTTTTTTTCTTTCTTTCTTGTATTTATTTTCCTTTTGCCTTTCATTTTCATATTGTTCACACCCCAGGGATGCTTCAGGCTCCTTCCTCCCCCATCCTGCATGGCCCCACGGTGCAGCAGCTCCTGGGGACCCACCGGCACCAAGCGATCAGCAAAGGTCCTTCTGCAAAAGCCGCATGGCTGCACAGAACCAGCCTCACCACCCCATCCCCTAAAATCTTTGGAATGAAAATTAATTTTTTTTTTTCTCTGCTTGCACTCATTCTTCACATAAATAAGCAAGAGGAATTAACAGACTCAGTGTTCCATGCTGCCTTGACTTCACCGCCCAGTCGGAGATGCATTGCATTGCACTAAGGTCAGGCAGATACAGTGGGACTAAAAAAAGAGCGGTTTTTTTGGTGGTGGTTTTTTTTTTTTTTTTGAAAGCCGGATTGCCTTTCACGGTGACTATATTTATAGGTAGAGCTGTTGAAATTTTAAGGGCTCCTTGCCACAGGAATCCGGTCCCATCTCATGTTCACAAAGTGGCATAACTTAGCAAAAACGAGCGTTTAACTGACTGAGAAGTGCTGTTTCCCTCCCTTCGTTTTTGATAAAAATCAGAGGGGAAAAAGAAAAGATGCAAAACACGTGGGGGAGCTGTGCACGCCCCTGCCACGTGCTGCAATCTCTATTTCCCAGGTTCGGAGCGGAGCGTAGAGAGCGCGGCACTTCACACCCACCCCTGGACCAGCACTTTCCTTTTCCATCAATGACAAAAAAAACCCTCCACCTTTTGTGGGTGTTTATTTTTGCTTTCGGTTTGGCTATCAATGGCATACACAAAGCCTCCTCTGCGTTTCGTTTTATGGTTGAAAAACCCCAGCGGGGTTCAGCTCTGGAGCGGTAAAACTTGCTCTCCGTGTCCACAGCTGCCCGGGAATGCCATCCGCCAACATGCTGCGGCACATGATGCCCAGAAACCATGCAGTCTCAGCCCAAAAGTTTGCAATTTTCTTACACAACAGCACGCTGTGCTGCTAAAACCCTATTTTATTTTAATTTATGCTATAAAAGCACGCTACGCCACGTCCAAAGACGCTACCAACCCGCTGAGCATGTCTGGATGCTAAACTTTTATTTCCTTATGGCAACGTGTGCCTATTTAAGACAAAACCGAAACCATAATTAACGTTATTGATAGGAGCCAATGTTTACTGTTTGCTATTTTAATATCAAGTGCTGTTGGATTTCAAGCCACTGATTTCCATCGCTTGCAGGGGATGATTAAGCTGGAAACGTGCCTAAACGCTGGTGGTTTTTTTGACGTTTCTACGGGCACTTCTGCTGTGAAATCAAAGAAATACGCTTAAGAGGCTGATCCCAGCGGATGCTTCTGATCGAGGACCGCCTTGACTGGAAGCCGGTGAGTGATTTTTGAGCTATCAAGACACACATAAAAATAAAACTAAAATAGCTGTAATGAAAGCTTTTTGCTTCTGCAAGCAGCCTTCTCTGTAAGCGGAGCCAATGGGGTGAAGGCTCATGGGGCTCTGGTAACGCGACTATTTTCAGCCTTGTGAAAGTTAAGAGAAGTATCACTTTCCCAAAGGAACACATTTCAGGTTGGAGCACTTACCAAAGGTTAAAAGTCTCTTCCTTCTCTTGCCCGCATGTCAAATTTGGCGGCTGCTACTAACATCTGACATCCTCAAAAAGCGGCTGTGTCAGGGACTGTGCTACAGCAGTCCCTCCTAGCTGGCATCTGAGCTGTTAACTCTGAAGCCTAGTGACAACATACTATTAAATTCCTGCATGCATCTGAATATTGGTGGGTGTACAAAGCCCCTTGCTTTAAATCCACCCCCAGCATTTTCAACTTACGCTATTAGCAATGACAACCAAAAAATTAGCAATTGTAACAGTGGATTTTAAATCCACCTCACAGCAGGGTAGGGAGATTCATGACAGTTAGCATACAAACATGTCACCAGCCCCATTTATGCACATTACTCTTTTTCCACTGCTACCAGTAAATACACAACTTCGTTAAGGCTCAGTTTTCTTGCTGATCCTCCTTTAGCAAGAAAGATGCACATAAAACCAACCCAGCAGCTCCAGACAGTCGCCCCGTTTACATTTCAGTTCCTTTGAACAGAAAGATGAAGCTGTAACCGAATTAACTGAAAACTGGCAGCAGCGCAAACTTGCAGATTCCAGCTAATTGCTTGGATTAGTGATTCCACTCGCATGCAAAATCCACCTTACCGACGGCAGAGAAAACCATTGCATGGGGTGTCCTCCTGCTACACGACCCCCCTGCTCACAGAGCGGGGGCCCAAAAGCCCCCAAGCCGTGGCCAGGCCAGCAAAAGGCTCACTAGCCTAACAGAAACATTCTCAAATATGGTCCAGGAGCGGCCATCACTGCTGCAACTGCTGATGCAGTGAGCACAGCTCCGTCCGTTTGATGCCGTTTTCTTGCAAAGAGGTGAGAAATGTCCATCGGGATGGCAAGACCAGACAGCACAGAGTATGTGCTTCCCCCACCCCAACCCCTTGCAACACGGAGCCCAGCATCCAGCCTTGCGAGGGTGGGGAGGCCCCGCGGAGCCTGGAAGTGTTCATGCCCCCTGATTTGCACGCCGGTATCACACCCGGCTCGCCGTGCAACGGGCTGGGAGCCCGTCAGGATATTCCGAGCTGCCGTGGCCGTGCGCAGCGCCGTGCACAGGCCCCTGATGGGCTGGGTGGCTGCAGCACCGTGCACGACAACCCACCCCCCCCCCGCTACCAGCCTGGCTGCATTGGGCAATGCCCCGCTTGAGCCCCACTGCTGCTACCAGGATTAGTGCACTGTGCAAGGCTGTGCCCGCCCCTTACTGCTACCGGGGTTATTGCACCGTGCACGGCCCCCCCCCCCTCCTCCCCCCGCAGCTACCGGGGTTACTGCACCGTGCACCCCACGCACGGCCCCCCCCCATACAGCTACCGAGGTTACTGCACCGTGCACCCCACGCACGGCCCCCCCCCCATACAGCTACCGAGGTTACTGCACCGTGCACCCCACGCACGGCCCCCCTCCCATACAGCTACCGGGGTTACTGCACCGTGCACCCCACGCACGGTGCCCCCCCATACAGCTACCGAGGTTACTGCACCGTGCACCCCACGCACGGTGCCCCCCCATACAGCTACCGAGGTTACTGCACCGTGCACCCCACGCACGGCCCCCCTCCCATACAGCTACCGGGGTTACTGCACCGTGCACCCCACGCACGGTCCCCCTCCCATACAGCTACCGAGGTTACCGCACCGTGCACCCCACGCACGGTCCCCCTCCCATACAGCTACCGGGGTTACTGCACCGTGCACCCCACGCACGGTGCCCCCCCATACAGCTACCGAGGTTACCGCACCGTGCACCCCACGCACGGTCCCCCTCCCATACAGCTACCGGGGTTACTGCACCGTGCACCCCACGCACGGTGCCCCCCCATACAGCTACCGAGGTTACCGCACCGTGCACCCCACGCACGGCCCCCCTCCCATACAGCTACCGGGGTTACTGCACCGTGCACCCCACGCACGGTGCCCCCCCATACAGCTACCGAGGTTACTGCACCGTGCACCCCACGCACGGTGCCCCCCCATACAGCTACCGAGGTTACTGCACCGTGCACCCCACGCACGGCCCCCCCATACAGCTACCGGGGGTTACTGCACCGCGCACCCCACGCAATCCCCGGCTTCCGCGGAACACCGCACCGCGCAGACCCGCGCACGGTGCCCACCCCCGCCGGGCCAGCAGCGCGCAGCGCCCGTGCGCGGCCTCCCCCGCGCTCCGCGACCGCCCCGCTCCCGGCCTCCCCCCCCCACCCCAGGCCTCCATCCCCCCAATCCCGGCCTCCCCCAGAGGGGGAAATCGCTCCGCGCTCCTCCGCCCCCGCGCACCGCAGCACACGGTGTGTGTCGTCGTCACCCCCCCCCCCCCCCCCCCCATATCATCATTCCCCGGCCGCATTGTTGCGCGGGCGGCCCCACGTGCCGCCGCCGCCGCCGCGCACCGCTCCGCGCACTGACCTGCTCGCCGGCTCCCGCCGCTCCGCCCTGCTCCGCGCCGCCCGCCCAGCTCCGCGCCGCTCCGCGCCGCTCCGCGCAGCGCCGTCCGCCCGGCCCGGCTCGTTCCCCCCCGGCCCCCCCCGCGCCCGCACATGCAGCCGCCGCCACCGCCGCCGCCGCCGGCCCCCCGCGCGCCCGCCCGCCCCGCCCCGCCCCCGCGCCCCCTCGCCGCATGGTCACGTGGCGCCGGGCGGGAGCCAATGGGGAAAGGGAGAGACGAGACGGTCGGGGGTGGGAGGGGCGGAGCTAGGGGGTATGGGGCGTGGCTGCGCGCTCGGGGGAGGGGGGAGGAGCCGGGTGGTGGGCGTGGCTAAAACGGAAGGAGGCGTGTCCATGCGGGGATTGGGCGGGGCCAGGTGAGGGGGAGCGGGCGGGAGGGGAGTGTGGCAGCAGCAGCAGGAGGAGGAGGAGGAGGAGGAGGAGGAGGAGGAGGAAGAAGAAGAAGAAGAAGAAGAAGAAGAAACAGCAGAAGACGACGAGGAGGAAGATGAGGAAGACAAAGAGGAAGGGGAGGAGGGAGGCCTAAAGGCAGGGACAGGCCTGAGCTTGGTGCAGCGGTGCCCGCCCTTCCCCCGGGCAGCACAGGCCCGCGCTGAGGCCCCTGAGGACCCCGGGCCGGGTGGGGGGATGAGGCCGCTCGTTCCTGAAGCGCTCTGAAGGGTTCTGTTTCCCATCTTGTCTTTAGCGGGGCTGGTGCAAGGCCCAGCGGGTTGCTGCCCGGGGACGGGGGTGATTGAGGAGCTGCTGTGGCTCAGCCTTTCGGGTCAAGGGCCTCCCCTCAGGTTGTTGACCTTTGTGGCTATAAATCCCTGTTCTAGATCTGTGGCATAAAGAACGACCATAAATTCAAAGGGATAGGAACAGGGCACCTGACAGCAGTGCAAGTTGCCTCTTTTCATTTGTTTCTGATTTATTGAGGACTCTTTTAGCAGAAGTCACTGTGGGGGCAGCCATGAGTTTAAAGGAATAGCAGGATAGGGCTTTTTGGGGTGACAAACAGGCTCAGAGGGTTGAAGTGATTCCTCAAGAGTCATATACAAATATATAGAGATGAAGGGACAGCAGCTGAATATTGGGACATCCTCAAATGTGCTTGCACTTCAAGGATGTTTTTTCCTCTTCCCTGAAAGGCACTCAAATGGTGCCCTCTAAACCAGAACCATCTGACAGTGCTTTATGTTTCTGAGAACATTGCTAAAAGGGCTGGGAGGCCTCCCCTTTGGTTAAGGGCCAACCTGTCACAACCTACAGCAAGTCCTCCAGCAGAACTTGAGAAAGGCTGATTTGGCATAGTGAGTGTTTCCAACCAAAAAAAAAAAGGAGAAAACAAGGAGAGAAAAGGTTCGGAATTTCTTAGTGCATCATACAAAAAAAAAATTAGTAAAGCAAGCAAGTCAATTTTACCAAGGTTCCTTAATGCGATGAATCTTACGCAACTACAGTGTATGTGTGTAAATACATAAAATGGATCCTTTGCTAAACTTTGCTAAAGCTTTGCAAAACTTCTGAATCTGTTGGCCAATTTCAAAGGATATTAGAGACATTCAGTTTCTGGAAGTTTGAAAACAGGCAGCTGGATATAAGGGATATCCATTCTAGCTCCCTCCTTCCCCTCTTGAGGCAGAGGCATAGCATAAGCTTAACCTTGGTTAGTCATCAGCAAATTCACACCTTACAATAGACATCTGCTGAAAACAGAAAGAAAACTGTTACTTCCCTTGCTATTGACATTTAGGTTTTGCTGTTTGACTCCCTGCTACTTTTTCTAAGTGAGAAAATTATCTGTTATTCACATCAACTTTTTTTAATTAAATACTCAGAGTGTGACTTTCGGTGGTGCTAGAATCAGTCTGGCAAAGCTTAGTGAAAGCTCTGGAGGGCAGAAGTCCTCCTGCTATTGCTGGTGATGGTAGGACCGACTGAGAAACCCGCCTGCGAATGCTTTCTTTAAAAGCAAAAAATTGAAAACTGAAACAAACAAATAAAAAATCCAGCACAAAGAAAAACAACTTTGCAGCTGCTCTAGTTGTTTGGGTATTTTTGGTCAAATCCTTTCTTGTTAAAACAGCATGACCCCTTTTCCTTCCATGGGGATTCCCAGGCATGATGAGGAACTGTGTTTGGCTCTGAGGGAATACATTTGTTTTTCTGTATCCTTTACTGTTTGTGAATATGATAGACCCGCCTCTCTTTCAGATGCAGCAGATGCCAGTAATCTGTTTTTATTTAGTTGAGAACCTGAGAGTGGTGGTTGGCAAGCTGTTCTTTGCTTGCCATTTGAAATGTCACATGGCAAATTCTAGTGCTTGAGCACAACCTCAGCTTGACAGCTCTGGCAAAAGAAAAAGGGGCGACAGTGTGAGTCTGCACCACATTGCCTCAGAAGTGCCGTCAAACCCAGCTTGATCCCTCTTGCATGGGTGAGGCTGAAGGCTTGCTGTGCCTGAGAGTGTTGTTTATTGGCCGAGGGTGTAAATCCATGCCAGTTTTGCTGCTGTGCTTTGGTAGGAGAACTTTTGTCCGTTGTAAGCTGGAGGGAAAATAGAGGTATTAAAAACTGATATGCAACACAACTGGGGAACACCTTCAGGTCTCCTGGCAAGTCTGAATCCATCTTCAGTCAAGCCCTGCCTCACTTCCCTGTATTTTCAAGAAACAAGCAGAGAGAAATGTTTCTACAATCAGGTCACTGACTTAAGAGGATCAAATAGGCTTCATGTTAGCCATAATTTCCTGAATTTGAATGGATTTTCAGCACGAATATCGACAATCTCCTGTGCGTGTTAGCATCCTTGAGCGTGTTTTTCAGCATAATGCACTGAAAAGCGATGTGGAAGGATTGTAACCTCCGCACAGATACTAATCCCAGAGGGCTGTATTTGCCTTAGTGTTAGTGGAAAGCCTGGCCATGTTTAATGTGTGTTTGTCAAAGTGCTTGTATTACTGCTAGGACACTTTCTTGGATCAAGCCCGCACAGCCTCCCTGTTTGCAGAAAGGATGGAAATGCAATCTATACACCTGCTTTGTCTGAGTTTCTGTAATCTTTTTTTCCATGGTCCTTTCCTACCCCTTCTGTCATTTCCATTTCAGCCAAACACAGCTTTCTTCAAGCCAGGACACCATTAACACTGAACTGATGGAAAAAATTTTTTCGTTTTTGCCACCTGCAGACAACACTTCTCACAGCTGCTGTGTTAGAGAGGGAAGCAGTAGAAAAGTGATAATTCTGGGTTGGAAATGTTGCAGGAGGAACTACTCCTTCAGGGTAGGAAGTGAAACATGGATTCTTGATATGTCAGTGTTAATGTTTTAGCACTGATGCTTCCTTCCCATCCGCTAGCTGTTTAAAGTGAACAAGTCCTCCACTGAGTTTCTCAGCCACTGAAGCTTGTGTCTTGACTCTCTACACCTCTTTCTTTGGTGAAGCAGTTATCGCATCATGTTCCTCTGGGACTTCAACATCTGGATGAGGTTTCCATTCACCAGTCCTGACACAGACATCACATTCACCTACACTAAAAGCAACCTGGGTTTTTCCACCTTGCAGAGGTCCCAGAAACTGCTGTGCATTGACTAGTGGATACTTTTTATTTCTGGGAGAGCTAAGAAAGTAAAAAAAAAAAAAAAAAAACAACAAAAACCTATGCAATAATCCTGATTCTGGATTTATTTTATTTTTTAAGGTAGCTTTTCTCCAGAAGATGCTCAAAATGGAGCACTTACCTCTTCAAGAAGAGTCATTTAATAGCTGGACCAGCACTTGGAATTCACTTGAAGGCACTGACTAATTCAGCACATGAGCGAAACTGAAGTTCACTCATACATGGTAACGCCTTTCTTTTTCCCACACTCATCAAAACCTTGTTTGCCTACTTCACAGATTCCCCAGGTATTAATAGCCAATGAAGACTTCAGAACAGAAAGAGCTGGGCCCAGAGACTAAGAAGTTGCATTTGCATGTAAGAGAGATGGGGGAGGCTATAAAGGGATCACTGCTGAGTGCTGCAGATAGCCTGGCTTCTTGCAGCTGCCCTCCTACACAGCTGAAGCTCAGTCCTGCTTTCTCAGGCACATGGCATAGTCCAGGACTTTCGTCTGGGCTGAGAACGCGGTTAAATCCTTGCAGGCACCACAACGTGGAATGGCATTTTAACCACATCAGGGGAGGCAGGATGGGTCTCCGAGGGCAGGGCTTCTTCACATGCGGTCCCTGCAGTACTGGTGGTCCCTAGCATGCCTGAAGGTGGTCTGCAAAATGATTGCAATTAAAAAAACAAAACCATACACATTGCATTCCCACGCCTGCAAGCCAGCAATCAGTAAGGAGATGAAATAACAATAATAGATAAACATTTTGAGTTTTAGGTCCCAGTGTCAGTTCTTTCAGTAATGCTATGGTCTCCAGGTTTTCTCCTTTTTTATGAAAGAAGGTGAATTGTTCATTTGGTTTAAGGGGGTTGGTGGGGGGTGGCTGGCTGCCCCACTTCATCTGGCACTGGAAACCTGGGCTGGTACATGCTGCAAGAACCCTGCTTGCTGCCAGAATTTACCTGCAGCCAACCCCACATACCTATTCAAAGAGCCTTCGTTTTCCTCATTAAAGGACATACTTGCATAATCTTCCTTGTATGATAAGGAGCAGTGCCTACTTTCTATCTCACACCCAGGCCTCCAGACGTAGCCAGGCGTGAGGAAAGGACTACTCTGCGTAACCAGCTCTACCTGGGAATTTAGACACATCCTAAGGACATGATACTATTGGGGTGGGGGGGAGAGGGTGTGCCCCAGGTGTCCAGGAAAGATGAGCATTGCGACTGACAGGCTGGTGTGGAGACAGCAAATGGAAAAGGGTGAGAAACACAGAGCTCAGAAATGTCTCTGTGCATCAGAGGAGTTTCCTCTTTCGTCCCGGGAGAAAAATAAAAAAACCCCAAAACAGTGCTTAATTTCTTTTGGTCAGGGTAGCTTTGCTGTTTACCCTGGGAAGGGTTTTCAAAAGGTGCTGTTGAAAAATGACTGAGGGAAGGGAGCTTGCCCAACTTCATCTTAACTTTGATAATTAAATGTCTGGATTACCAGCTGAACCTCAAATAGCTTGACCTGGCTTCGTTCAAAGCCGGCAGAGTCCTGAAGCTGTACATGAGGTAGATCTCTGGCCCCAGCTCTGATTTGTTCTCCTACAAGATCCATAGGATTTCAGTCAGCTAGGCATGCATTCATCCCAGTGTGGATGCTCTTAGTATAGATGAAAGCATCTTGCTGGGGTTTACCTTAGACCACTTTGGTGAAACCTAGAATTCTGGTAAAAAAACCCCAAGCGCTTGGAGCAGGATCTGGCCTTTCCAAGGAGGTTTGGTTGCCTTCAGTGATGGATGTGAAGGAAACTCATGGTTCCCGGGATGGAAGAGGGAGGAGATGAATGAATCAGTTTGCAGTTGGGAATGTAGGAGGTAACACGGCTGTTTTTCCTTTGCAGAAGTGCTTCTGGTGATCCACAACAGGTCTGCACTGTTCCAGGAGACAATAGCGACTGGTCTTTAAGCTTAAACTGGAGAAGTTCCTACTTTCAATCCTCATGGAGCCTGGTTTAATACTGGTGGTAGCAGCAGGGTGAGCAAGCCTTTTGATAGCTTCCTCTCCATTTCACAGAAAGTGGAGGCAGGCAAAGGTTCAGTGACTTTCCCAAAGTCATGTAGGAAATTGGTAGGACAGGAGGCTGGTCATTAGGACATCCTTTCTCCAGAATATAACAAGACATGGAGCAGAGGTTCAGAGAAAGGATGGGACTTGCCCAAGGTTTCAAGATCATCCCACCTCCTGAGGCACTTGCCCTGGCAGCAAGGTGATCACATACTTCCCGTATCTCCACTGCAAGGGGTGAATGGGAAGGGGTGTGTGGGGGAAACAAGCCGGTTGCTATTAATTCAGTTGAGCTTGACTGGACATGCACAAGCAATCTGGAGAAGGAAATAGTTCTAGTTCTGTCTGGTTTAGCAGAAACTCCACCCACTGAAGCTTTCCGGCAGGAAATCAAGTTACAAACATTACATGATCTGAGCAAATTCTCATACACTGATCCTACCCTGGGGACAGGACACTTTTGTGGGCTGCTTATTGAGGCCGTAGTTTTAGATACCTTAACCCTTTCTGGAGTGTCACTTTCTGGAGTGTCTCTTTGAGGGCATCAGGGCTTCTGATCACACGAGATCAGAGCAGAGATCACAAGTGAGACGAGAATGGATTTACAACTGTTGGGATCATTCTTCATCAATAAAGAAGTCCCAAAAGCTGTCTTTATGTGGAGGAAAGAAGGCGAGGGCTGGGGAGTCTTTCTTCTACTTGCTTTTCCTACTGAAAAAATTGCGATCTGTCGACAATATGTTTCCTGGAACACCCTAAAGATGACCAAAAAACATGTGGTTTCTGGCACCAGCCTGACTGTGCAAGTGAAACCTCTCAATGGAGAAAGGAACCAAATTGTACTTGGACTGTTTCAGACCCATTGTTTTTTATTAGCAGAAATGCCTGAAAAACAATAGGAGAAAAGCTGCCATCATAAAATTTCAGACACCTACTGCTTCCACTAAGGGTTAAGAGAAATTATAATCTGTATGTTTAAGTGATATAATGAACCTTGAGGAAATAAACCTTGATGCTTGCTAATAGCCCTGAGATTTAAAATGAAAAAAAACACAGAGAGGAAGGGAGCTTTTCTTTTCACAGAATAGGAAGCAAAAATGACCACAGCTCATATTTTTCTCTTTATCCAATTAGCAGTAATGTAGACAAATGTCTGACAGTGAGAAAAGAGGAAAGGTGGAAGCTGCCTGCGGCGAGAGCAAGGCTGTTTTTCACATGATGACTATTTCTGGGGACTTGCAGCCCCTCAGCACACGGCTGGAGAGTGGGAAGGTGGGGATGGCCCCTGATAGAAGTGCTTCCCGCCAAAGCACGCGGTGCGCCGTGTCTCAGGTTTCCTTTTTGTTCTTCTGAGAAGCAGAGCATCTCCCGATGAAGGTCACAGCTTTGATCCCCACGGCTTGCTCTTGTGTTTATGGATGGCCATTATTAGTAACACAGGCTAGTGCATGCACTACTTCGTGCCTGCCCTTGTCTGACTGCAAGGGAGCAGGGGCAGGATAACAAAAGAAAGTATAAATAGAGTCCTTTTGAAAGCCTGTTAAATAGAAATAGACTTTTAGGGAGGAGAGAGAAAGAATGAGGCGTGTTACCATAGTAACTGCCAATGGCTTATTTAAGAAGGGCAAAGAAACAAACACCACAAAAAGGCAAAGTCAAGAGGAGTTGAAGATTGCTGAAGGAATCTGTCAGGATACGGACACGGAGGGGCCAGGTAAGAGCAGTGAACTTCTGCTAAAGCTGTGCTGAAAAATTTCATCCCGCTTTACCTCTTGCAAAGTGGTCTGGAAAGTGTCACTGTGAAATGTGCGTTTCCAGTTACGAAAACTGTGTTTCTAGCTTTTTGGGGGGTGGAAGGTGGGGAAATGCATGAGAACAAATGTCAGATTGGTGAAATCATCAGGAGCAAAGGGCCGCATTACGTCTGCCCAACCTGAACCCACTTATTGCAAAGCCCAACTCATGGTTTTGGTCATTTTGATGTTAGAGGGGTAGTGGAGGACATTCCCTCACGTTGACATTGGACGAATATTTTTGTAACTATTATTTCTGTAGGTCCAGAACCAAATTTAACCTTGACATAGGTACATCTGAGAAGTAGGCACTATTGTGATTTTGATCCCACTTCTCCACCTGGATCACATATTTTGAAGACGTTGCTCCTCTAAGTAGCTCTTGCATTTCTGTCTCTAAAGTCAGGTCATTGCAGCAGGCAGAAACGTTCAGGCTTCCTCACTTCTTCCTCCAAGCTACCACTCCTTAAAGGAAGATCAAAGTAAGCTTTAATCATAGAAGCAGGGACATTTTGGGCTGGAAGAGATCATCTGCAGCAGAAATAAGTGGCAAACCCACGCAGTTTGCAAGGCAGTTTTTCAGGCTTCTTGGAAATGACTGAAAGATCAATTGGTCAAACGGATCAGGGCTCTTGTCCTCTGTGTGTGCTGTAAGCGCGGGGCTGCAACACCAGCTCAGAGCAACCTGACCTTTCAGAGAGAGGGCCAAGAGCAGAGATGTCTGAGGGCTGGCTGGAGTAGGTCTGGCTGTCTTTAGTGGTCAGATGTGGTGCTGTGCAAGTATCGCTGCACTCCTCTGGCCCCTGGGAGTAAGAGCTGCTCCCGATGTGGGCAGAGCTTGCCTGTGCCTGAGTCAGCCACACAGCTGGGAAGCTCCAGCTCCTTTTCTGACCTTTCCATAGCATAGTGCTGATGAGCCTTGGGTCACTTCACTCCTCTGGATTGGCTTTTCCCACCTGTAGAGGCAAGGACTGTGTTTCCATTTTTGTGCCCTGCCTCAGAGGTGTGTAGGCTGTAAACTGTCTGGGAATGAGAATATCTTTCTGTTTGTCAGTACACCACTAATCAAACTGGGAACCTGATCCAGAGAGGGTTTTCAGGGACTCCCATAATGTCGGCTATTAAAAATTGGACCCGAATATCCTTTTCTGTGTGCATCAGCAACATGGGAATCATCTTTATTGTTCCTTTTCCCTCTGCATGAAAGCTCGCACTGGGTCAGGAGCAAACACCAAAGACTGAAAATGCTGGCAGCTGTAGTGGACAATGGTGCTGTCTGCCTTTCCTTATCCCATCTCCAATCTTGCTTTCTGCTCAAATGTTTTTGCTCAGATTATGTATTTCATAGGTAAAACTGTGGATAGTAACAATTTGCATTAATTCTCCCTGTGCCCAGGAGGCTGCATCCTGCCTGAAGACTGCCTTGTGCTAAGTGCTGCCCATTCACAGGATAGAAAGATGCTTTCTGCCCTGAAGAGTTCTTAACACAAGAAAAGAAATAGAAGATAGAAAAGCAGGTGTGATGGTACCCGGAACCACCACAACGGGATTGTTCCACTCTTGACCTTAAAAGCTTGAAGACCAGAAGCAACTCAAAAGTCCCTGCGGTTGGGGTATCTTTTGCCGTTTTGTTTTTAATCTTTGGTTTCTAAATCAGTGTAAGGATTTCCCAGTTCCTGACTCATAATTTTGAAAACCTCAGGGCTGGTACTACTGCAGGAGTTCAAACGGCAGAGAAACCACAATGAGAGAACAGCCTTCCCTGTGAGGAAAGCTAAGAATTGCAAAAAAATAAAAATGTTAGCTTCTTCTAAAAACTGCACCAGCAACTTTATCAGGGAAATGGCAACAACTGCAAAAGTCTCCTGCCTCTGTACAGTGAAGGGCAAACACTGTAGACTTTCCCATCCTACTTGGCTTCATGATATAATGTAAAGCAATACTATATAGTCACTCAACAGAGCAGGAGACTTTCTGCTGGGTTTCTATCAAGAGGCTTCTTCCTGTCACAGGGAGGGAGGCAGATCATTTTAAAACTCTGGAGTATGAGCTGAAAGCCCTATTTCTTCTTAGAGTAATCCAAAACATTGTCCTCGATTTCCTTTTCCAAAACTTCTCTGCTCAACGAGTGCATTGCAGCAACAGTACCACAGCTCCTCCACATTACTGATCCCCTGGATGAAATTTGATGCACAGCTTGAAAGGCTGATGCCTCTGTGAGCCCATTAACACAGACATGTTTGCCGGGGGATGGAAATGATTTAATCCAAAAGGGCCCTAGGTTACCTAACTCAGGCCAATTTTTGTACAAAACCAAACCTGCGGGTGGCATATTTATTTTTAGGTTTTGAGCTAAATTCTCTTCATTTTCTCCCCCAGAGCAAGAGGCGAATCAGAACCCGACTGTGCTACTTTCTGCATTTCCCTGACCCTATGGAGAGTTATCCCATATGCCCACCCATGCATGAGAAATTCAGGGTGAGCATTTTCGGAAGGTTTCACACAGCCTTTGATGTCTCCTAGCCTGGGAAATTGGTCCTCGTCCTGCTTCCCAGCTTGGAAGGTCTCACTGTGGTATCTGCAAGAGATAACACTCCCTTTCGCTGTCTGCACTCTGGGCCAGTCTGGCTGATTCCCTTTCTGCTACGGGACTACAAAAAGGATATTTCCCTCCCGATATTGCAGAAGGGCCCTCTTGGAGAGGCTGGCCTGCCTGCAGAGCTGAGCAGTCCGTGCCGCTCCTCTCCTCTCTTCTCACAGAGATTGAGTTATGCCAGGCTTTGACCTAAGTGAAACTGCTGACGGTTACAGGGATTTGACTGATCTCCTTAGGTCGCTGTGAAATTTGTGATTCCTTTTAGGGAATAGAATTTTTTTATGATTTTTTTTTTTTTTTTTCCCCGTTGGGCTAACTTGAAATGTAAAAATAAACTGAAGCCCATGGTGGGAGACTAATTTCCTCCCAAACTCAGGAAGGGCAGTCAGTCAACGCAAGATCCTCCTGGCCCATCCCAGGAGAACGCTGCTCCTGGATTCATTCCTGGAGACAGCTGCTGTCCGACCTTGCCATAAGACTTCCTTCCCCAGTGCTCTCCTCTGGGCCCTGCCATAGCCCCGTGGGGTCTGAGTGCAGCCCATGGGCACAGCCCAAGACATTTCCTTCCCTCCTGGCTCTGCTCTGTCTGAGCCCTCTGCTACAGATACTTCTGGGGGTGGGGAACTGTAATGATAAAGTCCTAACTTCTAGTCATATTTGACCTATCTCCTAATGAAGGGAGAAACCCTATCTCCCCAGGTATCTGACGTCCAGTGGCTTACGAATAGTTTTGCCTCCATCCTCATGGCTCAGAGAGCCTCTTCGCAGCCTGGCCCTGTAGTCTCCTCCCAGGGTAATTGTGTCCTTTTCATGAAGAAAACCCCACTCCTGTGGTTCTCTCCGTCACTCCTGCTGCCAGCATGCTCCTGCCCTTTCCAGAACATGGGAAGGTTTGCACCATGCCCGTGATACATCTCCTAATTGACGAGCAGTAGCCCATCTTTCCTGGCTCTCTGATTCTTCCTGATCCAAATGATGTTTAAAGACAGATTCATTATCCCTTTTAAGCTTCTCAAACATCCTGAAGAGAGTTTCAGTTTGGCATTGTGCTCTTGTACCTGGAACACTGCAGAAACACTAGACCCACCTTCCATGTGGAGGTTTATACGTGGTTCTTTGTGGCAAAGAAACCTCTGCAGGCCCCTTGGTGCATATGGCGCTGCACAATGCTAGTATTAGTCAAATAATTAAGAACTGGTTGCTCACACAAACACTGAAGCCTTTTTTGCTGTGCTCCAGGGGTTCCTGTTTCTAGACATTCCCATGAATTAAGCTGAGCAAGCTGGCAGGGGAGAAACAGTCTCTGAATGTTGGCATGAAAAGCCCCACCACAAATTCAACTGTCATTGTCCTTCTGCTTTGAAAGTTTTAAGCCCTTCAATTAGGGAGAAATGACAATACCCAGAGTGGGATTCCTTTGCTCTTATTTTGGCATGTAACATTGAGATGTCTGACTTCAGATGAACTAGTCACTGTCGCCTCCCTTTATTGCCGACACAGAGAAATAGGAAGAACCAGGGTGTGATTCAATCTACAATAGTATCTCAGAGAGGTCAGATGAATCATAGACTGTAAAAGAAGCTGAAGCTGCATGGCCAGACATAAGATTCTACATTTTAGACATCTAAATTTAAGTGAGATGAATTCCGCTCCTCTGACTCAGGTGGTCAATCACACAATGCAATGACAAGCTGACATGCTGAGTAATGTGGCTCTGATTTAATGACTTACCTTCACCCCTGCCTCTTTTTCCTGCCTGTGTAAAGGTGCAGCACTATTCCATTGATTCGTTTCTTACCCTCCAGTGGCAGGACTATGTAAGGTAGCATCTAGCCAGCCACTGAGCACATGTGAGTCTTCTGGGGGAGGCATCATGTGGCCTTACTTTGTGTTTCCAGGTTGCTGTATTTTCTCTCCTCCAAGACATCTTTGAATTAATAAAAGTGCTAATGGGTAAAGTCACAGGCAAAGTCTAAAGAGCTTAAGACTGCAATGCTGAGAGGTCAGGAACAGGCTGAGGGCTCCTGCTGGCTGGGGAAGCTGGGGAAGAAGGCCTGGGATAAGGACAAGGTGGGGAATACAGTGGGGTTGAACATGAGTCATTTCAAAGATGAAAAACACCTAGCACAAGATAACATGAGAAAACCCTAGAATCATAGAAAATGGGGCTGAAAGGTAGACTTGGAGGCACCATGCAATCTACTCTAAAACAGGAGTCATATCTAGGTTTCTAATGCAAATCAATGAAAGAGGGAGGTGATTTTGCTAGAAGGGTGAAGACGACTCTCCTGCTTGTTTCCTGATGCCTTGGATCTGTGTCCAGTTGTTCACATGGTTTATTGTGCAATGAGCAGCATTGCCTCCCTGTGAGCTGCAGTGCTGGGGATTTTATTCTCACAGTGAATTACTAGAAGTTCTTTTAAAGTTTTCCCTAGAATTCACTGGCTAGGTTATCCCTAGAAATCACCAGCTGGGAATCAGGATTAACAAGCAGTCAGGTCCTCCTTCTCTGAACCTCAAGGGCATGTCGTTGACGCCACACTGCTCTAGGATCCTGCTTTCCCAGTGGGAATCTGTTTCTCATTCCCTGTGATATGTGGCAATCCTCTGAATTTGAGTTCTGAAATAGATGTGCCAGACTGTGACAGGGAAAAGTGCCCTGGGCAGGGCAGAGAGCTGGCAGGGACCAGAATCACAGGATAGCTCTTGGGTGCATCTCTACCTCTCTTGCTTCTTCTGACAGGGAGAGCACACAGCTCAGGGCTGTGCTTATCTCTCTGAGCTAAGGACGTGGAGAAGCTGTGCATGTCTCTGGGGATTCAGTTCCAGCTGTACAGTTAACATCAGTGCACAGAGCAGGCACACGATGGTGCTTGCTGTAGAGGAGAGGACAACAGAACCTGGCTAGGTGATGGTAGGGATAGGTAGCACTGTCCAGGAAGGGAAGGTGGCTTTGTAACCAGTAATAACCCTGACTGACGGTCTCAAGTTCAGATGTAACCTGCTCAGTGAGAAGCCTCTGATAGGATGGAGATCTCTTGGTGCTGAGCAGTATGCAGATGCAGTCAGGTTTTCAGATGCAATTGGAAGTGTCCTCTCTCGTAACTGAGTCCTCTCCTGTCCAGTGCCAGTACTGTCTGCAGGTCCTTGAGGTGCACCTGAACTTCCTTGCCCGTGGTCTGGTCCTGCCTGGAAGTCATACAGCCAAGTAAGTGCAGTTGTTTGCCTTAAGTGCTCAGTGCCTGCTGGGCTAGGAGGCTGCTACACCCATCTCCTATTCTGAGGTCCTTAAAACACAGGAAAGGCTTGCTTCTTTCATGAAGCCTAAGAGACCTTGTATAGTTTAAATCATGCTAGCTATTAGTACAGCAATAATTAAATAATGATGAATGCTCCAGAGGGATGTGCTCAGTAGCTCCCCGACGTTGCTGACAGAAATTTTTCCCTCCTTTCTGCTCATAACCCTGGTGTTGCTCCAATTAACCTTTGAACTACTGAATAGATCCTCATAATCCCAAAGAGATTTACATGGCAATCTGGTGGAGACTTATGGGAAAGAGCAGTGCCTTTAATTGCAAGCTGGTTGGGATGGGAAAAACTCCTTTCCATTTCCGCACACTTTGTAGCTTTGAGATGCTGAATGTTTGCTCTAAACATATGTTAGGTGGTGTGTTAGCCTGTGGTGGTGGTGCCTGAACTTTATTCTGAAATACATAAGGGATGAGAGGACCATTATTCATCCCTACGTGCCATACCTGCTCATGTGGGCACCCCTTGTTTTGTCAGTGGGTGCTGAAGGCACGTAGCAGTGAAGAAATTTGGATCCTGGAGGAATGGGTCAACCTTGCCTGGAGTGCTGATGGATTGTGGTACTCTATGCTATCAGTTTAACTTCAGTCACCTGAAAGGCACTCTGTTCTAAGGGTGCCGAGATGCCGAGTGCATCAAGAAGTCAAGCCCTTTTACCACATCGCGTGGCAAAGGACCAAGGCTTTCTGGAGGTTTCGGTTCTGTGTCCAACCGCTCTACTGCGGGCTAGGTGATGTGTCTTTAAAAGGCATCAAGATCCTGGTCCAAATATTCTTGTCTCACACCAGTAAAATTTGACTGGCTATTGCTGGGAATGCTTTGCTGTCTCAGGGAGAGCAGGATCTGGCTCACAGGGAAGGCTGAGATAACCATCTCCACCTGAAGGTGTCAACCCAGGCAGGGGAGTTAAGCTGGCAGAATTGCCTTGACGGAGGCAGTGAGTCGCACGTAAAGATTTGGAGCAGTTCAGATTGTGCTCTTGTGTGTTTGTGTCTCCCCTCTGTTCCCACGCCTCTGCACTTCCTTGTTTAGCCCAGGCCCGGAAGCAAAACTGCTGAAATGCAAGGAGGAAAGTTATTCTCATGGTGTTTCCAGCCCAAACAGAACCAGGAGGGAGAGAGGAAATCTCATGAGAAAGCTTGACAGATTTCCAGCCCAGTCGCACTCAGGGCTGTGGAGCTTCTGGTGTTTCATCTGAGCCTCTGAGTCTGGGGCTCTCACCACATTTTTGTGCATCTGGAAGTCCCGCAGAACCAGAGCAACAGCAATACTGGTGTCCAAGATCTTCCTGCAGTCCCGTGGATCTCGACTTCACTCTGCTACAGCTCAGATTCAGCGAGGAGCAGTGTATCTGCTGCTTGTTCCCACCATGGGTGATGATGGTGAGGCTGTGGGTGACTTCTGCAATTCAGAAGTGTTTCTGGTGGAGATAAAGCTCCTCCTTTCTTCACACACAGGCAGGGTATTCAGGAGATAACCAGAGACTTTGAGCTGGAAAACAAGCTCAAAGTCCAGTCCTCTGTGATGGAACAAGCAATGACACCAGACTTCTAGGTATCTTCTCAGATATTTCCACATTTCCCCACGTGAGATGTGGTCCATCAGGGAAAGAGGTTGGATGGAGGACTGTCCTGGAGCAGCTCTTTTGAATGCAGAATCCTAGAAGTTGGTAGCAATTCAGCCTCTCCTGTCTTGCTGATGTTCCAGCAGCTGTGCATCGCAGATGAGGCCTCCTGACTGCGTTGGAGCAGAAGGTGTCAGGGGATAAGATGGATGCAACACCCAGGCAGTGTCAAACATTATGTTAGGATGTGGTAAAAGCAAAAAGCATCTGCTGGTCCTTGCACGGCTCCTGGTGATGCCAGGATGGTCAGCTGTGGGCATTGCTGTCTCACCCTGTGCAACCCTAATAGCCGTTCTTGCTCAGGTCCTCTGGATGCCTCATCCCATTTGTCTTGATTTCCCTCCCAGCAGCAGTCTGTGCTAGTTAATTGCAAACTATAGTAAAACAAAAAGTGTTTCCTCATGTATTTGGCTTTAAATTTATCACCCCTTGCTGCCACTGAATGATGGTGGTAATTAGGAGTTTGCTGTGTCCCCAGCTTTCACTGCAGTGCAGCCAATGCAGCAGCAATTAATCCCCTGGCAAACACAGAGGAGGTGAATACAGCAGTGCTGGGGACAGAGATAATCTTGGGATAATTTATAATTGCAAAGCCATGCTCAAAGCGGGAGAGACCTCTGGGAGTTGCTTTGCTTTTCATTTTAGAGGGAAGGCTGACTGACAGAGGGCTGGCGTTGACTGGCTTATTTGTCCTGTTTGCATTGGACCACTTCCATTTTCTGGCACTGAGGCACTGGATTTGGGATGAATTTTATCTCACTTTAGGAGAGCAGAGCAGCCTGAAGAAGGTCTCAGCTGAGCAGTGGGAGAAATGCAAGCTCTGATTCCTCCCTGTTGTAGCTGTGAACAACTTGCCCTAAAGCGATAGCGAAAAAAAAAAAACAACATGATAGGGGGGCTGGGATTCATGCTTGCTATCTTACTGATCCCCAGAGAAGCTCCAGGAGTGATGCTCTGCCTTTTCTTTGGTTGTATAAGGACCCTGGGGAGCCGGCTTTTCATGTAGGTGCATCAGTCATGCGTGTTTGAAATTCCCCTGAAGCCACCTTAGCACAGGCCTCAGTCACATCACCAGGTACAAAACAGTTTGCACACATAAATCCTATGGGCTGCTGCTGGAGGGAGCCAGTGCTCCCTCAGGACATTCTTCATTGCAGTTGCATTTTCTCCCCACTCTTCAGCCCAGCCTTCGTGGGAATGGTTGCCCTTCCTGAAGAACAGGGGTATGGGTTTGGCTGGGAACCGCTGAAAAAATTCTGGGTTCCTGTTTTTCCAATAAGATTAACACACGTTGTTTCAAACAACTTGTAGAATGCCATAACCTATTCTCACTGCTTTTTCCCTCCTGGGGCCTGACCTTGCAAGGAATGATGGAAGTTTCTTTGGGTTAGAAAAGAGATTTCTGCCAGTGCTCATCCAACTTTCATTAACCACCTTGAGAATTGCTTTCTGTATGTCACACCTCTGGGTTGGTCAGGTGCTGACCACTGGGACTGGGTGATCCTGGGAGAGCAGACAGTGTCCACTGTAATCCACTTAGGTTCAGCCTTGTTCCTTACTCTTCTTTAATTTTTTAAGTGTCGTGGCGGAGGTGTTTTCAAGAGTATCTTAGCGAAGAACAAACCAGGTGGATGCTTTGCTGTCAGCCATCACAACCCATCACAGCAGAGAGCTCCAATCCTTCCCAGGCAGCAGCACCTGCAGTTGCTGTGGACTGACAGAGTGTCCCGAGTGTGAGAACAGGATTTAGCTCATGTGTTTTCCCTTTGAGACTTGGAAGACCTTAGTCACATGTGAATCCATTTCACAGGTGCTCCCTGGAATAGATAAACATCACCAGCTATTTTTTAACCCACAGATGGAGACAGTGTTATAAACAAAAGCCAAAGCTATGTGGACCTGTAATGAAGCTGGTGATGTGTTACTTCTGTGCTTAAAGTTAAGTGTTGTTTTAGGGTCTGGTGGACTGGGGTTAGGACTGCCACCCCAATGCTCACTGAAGGCAGTGGGAATGTTTAGCAGATATGTTTTGGAGACTTTTTTTTTTTTCCCCGTAGTGACTGGTAACAGGGGTGTTTCATGATGAGTATCAGGGATGATGAGGCAGAGTCCCATTAAGATAGGGTGTACAGTGTCTGTACAGTAAAATGAGATTAACAGAGCCAGTGGGAAATATGGTAGGAAACATCTAGTCTTACAAAGAACAAGGAAAGGAAAGGCAATCAAATGACCATTTTACAAACACATGAGATGGGTAGCAGTCATTAGGGACTACTCAAGAAGAAACTATCAGATCAATCAAATTCTCTTTGTGAGAGTCTTTGTGGAAAGAGGAGATGCAGTATCTGCCATGTGCCTTGACTCCAGCAAGGTTTTCATCACTGATCTTTTAAAACAGCTAAAGCTCAGATGCTCAGAAGCACGTGACTTCCAAGATGGGAAGGGAATGGTGAGCATGGGTCTGCAGGGTGGATGAATGAATACAGAGGAGGATTATCCAATCTGCAGGACGTTCAGAGTCAAGAAGGACTGAGAATGGCACTGGGAGATGAAACTGGGCTGAAGGGTGGCCTCAACTTGGTGGAGGAACAGACTTTCAAAAGTAGCATGAGATTCATTTGGGAGGTGTGTGGGGTGGAATGAGGCAGGAACATCCAGCTGCACAAATACAGAATGGGGAGCAACTGGTTTGGGCAATGGGTTACCAGGGAATGTGAGTCAGGAAATCCACCCTCTTCTGGAGAGAGCAAAGAGCATGTTGGGAGGCATAAACAAGCATGTAGCGTAGCATGAAACTCAAAGTTTAGTACTCAGAAATAGGGCAATGTATTTCTGTGTCTAACTCTAGAATAGTGTGATAGAAAGACCTGGGAAATCTGACCTAGGAGGAAAGGCTTAAAGAACTGGGGCTTTTAGCTTAAATAGGAGAAGCACAATTTGCCTGGGTCATCACAGTAGTTTTTGTGATGTAAAAAGCTGCTGTAAACCAAAAAGAAATGTCAATACTATCTGTTGAATTTCTATTAAAAATGTATATTGGATTCTCCTGAGTTTAAATATAGCTCAATTAATAGAAGCGCCCATTCTTCTGGGAACTGTAATCATATACACTTAATTAATGATAATGAACACTGCAGGATATAAGAGCCTGTGCAAAGATTTTGACTGCAAGGTGTTCCAGCAGCACTTAACTCAGTATGGACATCTGTGATTTGATAAAGCTGTTGCCAAACAGGGGTGGAGAGAAATACTAATTATATAGACTATAATAACTTCTATTCCTGACTATGATATTCATTGTCAGCTGAAACCTCTTGGGAACTTTGCTCTTTTCTTTTATTGAATCAGGCCATTTAATGGCTGTTAGAGCTATATTATTCATTCTGAAATAGCATGTCCAGTAAATGAATTTATATTTTTCTTTAGGTCTTAAATTCAGTCTGTTCTGAATTAATTTGCAGTTCTGAAAGGCTGGAGCAGTATGAGGCAATGTTTTGGTGGCTGGGTTGTTTTTCTGCCTGTCTGTGCCCCTACAGATGCGAACAGATAAATCAGGGTGTGGAGTGTCTGTAGTCATTGAACAGATGAAATGATGAGGACAGGGAGCAGCAGTACTGAGTACTTCTCCAGTGAATGGTGAGTAGTGCTTCTCTGTAGATACTTACAAGTGCATGGTCTTCACCAAGGATGCAACCAAGGCCACCCAGGGCTGAAAGTGCCAGGCCTAACACTCTGAGATAAAGAAATATTAACTTCTGTAAAGCTGTCCCTATTGAAATGAAGAGGAATATGAAATGTTTACTGCACTGTGAACCTGATGCCCAAGTCCAGCTCAGGTGGTGTCAACAGGGGAGAGCTCCATGGTGCCCAGTCTCAAGAACTCTTTGCCATTCTAGGATATGTCATAGGGGTGTCCAACACCTTCTGATCAAGGAGAAACATCTTCAAGCTGTTGCCCAAGCCTTTGATAGCCTCACTGGGCAAGTAGCATCTCGGGGCTGGGAGCAGTGGTGATGGCACCAGATTCCTCAGACTCTTGGGCTGCTCTGCTGCCAGCCCTTCAAACACCCAGGAGAACTGCACAATATGACAGCCCTGGGATGTGTAAATAGGAATGCAACAAATGAATGGTGTTTAGAAATCAGTGCAAATCAATTTTAAGACAACTAAGTATCAGCTTTCTGAATGGTGAGCAGTTGGGTCATATTTGTAAGAGTCTGTCCTCAGTTGCCAGAGCCATAAGCTCTGGTGTCCACAGTGGTGTGCTTAACACTAGACATGTGCGGAAGAACAACATACTTCCCAGCTGCCTTTCTCTCCCTTTGCTGGTCGACTTCACCCACTCACCCACTGAACTACTCTGAGATAAAACAGCAAGCAGAGAAGGCTCCAGCCCCTCCTGCATCTCACATGGCCCAGCATAACAGCAGTGCTGTGCTCTGGCTTTCATTTGCCAGTGGCTGCGGAGAGGAGTTGACAGAGCTTTGGCCTCATCTACCTCCTCCTCCTCCCATTCTTCATCCCCAGGATCTGGGACTTCCTGTGGTTTGGCAGAAGCTCTGTAAACATGTTCCCCAAAGTGCCTCTCCCTGCCTGCCGCTGCCGCACGCCCTTGCAAGAGAGGAAACACCGCAGCCGGGAATGTGGAAGGGGATTTCCACAGGCTTTAATGAAGTTGGCCTCCTTCACCCATCTGCGGGGCTGGGGGATGCCGGGATTCCTCCTGCCAGCCCCAGTCAGCCCTGGGAGAGATCCTGCCCCACTTGGTGTAGGGCTGGGACAGCACACAAGTGACTGGTTCCCAGTGTGGGGCTGCTCAACTGACTCCATCCCGGCTTTGCAGCCTGGTGGCCACCCTCCAAGGGCTTTGCCTCCCCTCCTTTTGCAAGGGAGTGGGGAGGAAAAAATCAGCCCTGGGAGGAGAGGTTGTGCGAAGGAGGCCTTCAGCCAGGGGAGCATGGGTGTGGGGTGCAGAGCACCCTGGTCGCCTTACAAAATGGGGGTGGTCCAGGCACCTCTGTGTCATTTCTGGCTGGAGTCCCCTCTGAGGACCCATTCCCTGGCCATGGCCACGTGGCACAGGATGTCTAAAATCCATACAACTGTATGTTCTTCTTGCTGAATTAGGGATGCATCTCAGTGGGGACCCATCTCCAAACCCCTCAGCCCCCGCAAAAGATGATCAGACATGAGCAGTGCTAGCTGGCACAGGTCATGGACTGAGCACAGAGTTAACATCTGCATCTCGGACCATCTTGTGAGTCCTGCCTCTGCTGGGTTATAACCAAATACCTACCCCTGTCCTGCAAGGCCATGGGGGTGTGGATACCATTTTATCCCACCTCTTCCAAGTTGAGATATCAGATCCTGGGCTGTGGGCATTTCTGCTGGCACTGAGAGCATCTCCAGGTGCCAGGACGATGTGACTTCCTGAGATCCCCGTAACTTGAATCACCAGTCCTTGGGTGTGAGGGGGAATGGGCTGGACGTGACTTTCCCGTGTGGGGACTTGGAGAGGGGGACAGGAAGTAAATGCAGTGCATGGGTGACATCTAATGTCATACTGGGGTAACACAGGCTGTTTTTCCAAGCTTAATCCTACTAATTGTAGGGGCTTTGGAGCGAGCAGGAGGATCAGGCCCGTCTGACTCTAAAGGAGCACCGTCTTCCTGGGGGAAAGAAGGATCTTTTGCTTCCAGACAGCAGGAAATGTCTCACAGCATTTCACTCCCAGCTTCATGCAGTGGAGCTGCGACCCCATCATCCTGCTCTGCACACAACTGATCTGCTTTGCACCGCTACCATTCTGGTGAGACCTGCCCCACATTCTCCTGCTGGGGGATGGTCACCCTTCCTCAGTGGCATTTGAACACCTTGGTTATGCTGAGGCTGCCTCCTCCTTCCCACCTTTTCCACATCCCCATGCCCGCCAGCCCTTGCCTCACATCTGTAGCAGGAATTAGCTCATCAGGGCTAATTTTTCACCAGCAGAAGACAAGAGACCTTACCAACTTGTTTGTTAGGGAGGGTGAGTTTGAACGGCTCCTCCCACCTCCGAAACATTTTGGGGAAGTGAGAAGGGATTTTGAAGGCTTTTCTTAAAATTTTGAGCTATAAATTACTTTGGAAAGCTCAGGCTGTATTTTGAAAGAAATCATTTTTGAAGTATTGTAAGGGAAATTTCAAGGTTGAAGACACTTTGCTTCATTAGATCCACTTTTCAAACACTAGCATTAATTTGCTTGCTTTGTGAGAGGGTATGTGCATGAATGCATATATACATATATAAGTGTTTAATGTAAAAAAGCTTGTTCAGGACAGGAAAGAACTGTGAAAGAGGACTCCTTCACACTGTCTCTTCCAGGACTATGGGAACAGCTCCTCGTTTTTACTGCCACCACCTTGGAAGATGGCCATACCAAGGACTACTCCTATCTTCCTGCTTCATTAGGTCTTCACAAATAGACAGTAATCAGCAAGACTATTTCTCTCAAGTTGTCTCACTGGGGAATGCAATTAAATTTGAGCTGTGGTTCCCAGCCTGCACTTAGCCTGAACTTGGCTATTTCTCTTTCAAACCTGAATAAAGCCTTTTATTGGTCTGAAGGCTCTGGTGGTGTTATGCTGCTGACAGATGCTGTCTCTGCCCACCTCTGGTACATCCTCCAGGAAAGGTCCTGCAGAAGTTGGACCTCTGAAGATTACAAACAACAGCGTGTTCCTGGACTCCATTGTAATTTCTGGTTGAACTCACATAGATCTATTGACCTGGCAGCCTCTCCTGATATAAAATCTGAGGATGACAGAGAAGCTGTTATTCTCTCAGGTGGATGAATGTTTACTTGGGCACATTGTATCTTGGATGCTCTATTTTGTAATACCACTCTGCTCATGAAAGGCCTGTCAGCCACCAGAAATCTCTTCTCTGTGGATGAATTTGGTAATGTCCATATCTCTAATTCTTCCCTAAACCATTCCTGTTTTTTAGCCAGAGCCTGATTTTTGGCCAGAAGGTACATGGTACATATTATCTCTTATTCCTTAGGCTAAGTCCTTCCTTCTCTTTCTCTTACTCCAAATTCAGGTGGTATCCTCCATCCTGCCTGCACCAGCCTGGACCAGTGCTGAGCATGTCCCCAGTTCCCTGCTCCCAGGGCATATCTCCAAGTGCTGTACCAAAGCCACCATGATGGCCCTACTCCTTTCGGTGTGATCACATTAGATTTGCAGGGCAAATCAAAGGGTGGATGGAGATGTACAGCTCAGCCAAGGCACGTTATCAGCCCAGAATAATGGGAATAACATTTTTTTTTTTCTTTATTCCAGCATGCCATGCTGAGTGGAGGCTGGAGCCTTCACTTTCCTGGAGGCTGTTGGAGAACTAAATTAATTTGTTAGTGTTTATACTTTCAGAAACTGCTGCAGCACCTTGGGGAGCCACTTACAGCCCCATCAGTGGCTCATTGATGCAGTGGCTCGTTGAGCCCAGGAAAACAAGCACCGTTAGGACCAAAGCAAACCCCGACTGTTCTTCTCCTGCATAATGATAGTAATTAGTGCTTGCTGGCACTTTGCAAGCATTAGTTAATTATTCCTCAGAGCTTCCTCTTCGAGGAGAGTTGCTATTTTTAGCGTGTTTTACACACAGGGAAACCGAGGCAGCAGATTTAAGGTTGCTGCGGGAGGGATGAAGATGGGGACAGAGGCCAGCACTCTGACTGCATTCCTGAGCATGCCCACTAATTCTCCCTTTGCCCTCAGTCCACTGAAACATGTCCTACTTGCTTGATGAAGTCGTTTATTTCCTAGTGCCAGAAGGCTTGTTTGGATTGGAAACAGCATTTTTTTTTTTTAATGGGGCATTTGCCTTAACCCACCAAACAAAACTGGTTTTTTTTTTTTTTTGCCTCCAAACTGGCCATTTTTGGAAAATGAAAATCAAGGATATTTTTGGCATTCCCATTTCCGCTCTCTTATTCCGCCTTTTCCAGGCAAATCTGAAGAAATTGAGAAAAGGATACAAAAATGTCCAAATGCACATGCAAAAAAAAGGGGGCTAAAAATGCTTCATGTGCAGAAGGTCATTGGGATGCAAACCCCTGTTCCCTCAAAGCCTGCATACTGAAATCAGCTATACAGCTGCATAGTTCTTCCCTGGTGGTTTTTAAGCAGCTCCAGCATTTTGCAAGGTGAGTTTTTTTTCAAGCCAATAATTTATTGCTCCTTATCTGGGTTTATTCACTGGTGTTTTAGTGTCCCATAAAGTCCCTTGGTTGCTGGAGAGGACAGATGTTTGGTAGATTTGTCTAAGTAAGTGGAAGAAATACATATATGCCTGCTCTGTGAAGATGACATGCACAACACTGTTGTGTAATTTTACTGTTAGTTTTGAAATATATGGGGTTTTTCTGATACATCCAGCTCTTAGGACCTTCTAATACATGATATTCTCAGGCTTCATGATCAAAAAAATAAATTCTAGCTGAGATATGCAAGCGAGAAAAACAGCAGAAAGCTAAGGGTGAGACAGCAAGGTGGTTGCTGCTGCTGCTGTTGCTGTTATCATTATTCATAAATGTCAAATTCTCTTGCGAGTTTTTAAGCAGGGCATGTGAGTAAGGCCTGATTCAGGATTTTTCATTGTCTGGATCTGACTGGAGTGCCTCTGAGTGCCAGTCACCATGGTAGGAGCAGTCAGCACAGCCTAGCACAGGTTCCAGTTTCCAACACTTCATTTCTCACTTGGCCCATAGGCTGATAAATATGACAGTTCTGATCATTAGCAAAACACATAAATCATAGGGTTCATATAGTCAGCTGCAAAATTTCCACTGACCTGGACTTGTTTACCAAACAAGAAGCCTTAAATAAGGCTGCTACTCATTTCCAAAAGTGTAAAAGATTTTCTATAAAATTAGTTTTCCAGTTAATTTAAGCTTATGGCATTTTTCTGAAATTATTATACATGCAACACCCCCATCAGGCAAATATATTTAGGATTCAGTGTTGATATCTGTCTATCTTCTCTCTCCTTTCTGTGGTCTTCATATCTCTGGTGCCTACGTATCTGCCAAAATCCTTGAATCAAACATCTGCCTCCTTGAGAAAAATCAAGGCCAAGCAGGGAGCCAATTGTTTTATTTTTTTTTGCAAATGACCCATCTCTTTTCCATGTGCTGCAAAAATCCCTCAGACCTGACCGTCTTCGTGGTACATCCTCAAATCATGATCTCAGTCCTGAATCCTCTGCTTTGGCCTCATGGTGGGTTGTGAGGGTCCTGTTAGCACTGATAAGACCATGGGGGAAGGCAAGGAAGATGCAGACCCCTCCTGATGGAGAGGAGGCACATCACATCCCTGGCTTCTCAAGAGATAGTGCTTCTCCTGCCTTGAAAACATCCTATCTCCTCTACTACTTTCCCTTCCCTCTCCACTGAAGTTTCTGGCTGGAGTTGGGGTTATTTTCCCGGTCCATCCCAGTGCTTTGGTATCTGCCCATCCAGAGCTCATCTGGGAGGAGATCCCAGCTCATGCCTGTGATGTGAGAGCTCCCACCTGCCTCCATCCTCAGCTCTCAGTCTACACCATCACCTTACCTCTCTAGAGTACCAGCAGTCCTTCCTGGACCCTCATCCCTCTGCGTCTGCCCAAGTTTCCAAGACTTGCTGCAGAGCAGGTGTATGATGTCTTTACTCTCCTTGTCCCTTGTTATCCACTTGTTAGCTGAAGCTCTTATCCCAGCACTCCTTGTCACACACTGTGTGACAGTGTTCCCCTACCACCTGCCCCGCACTCACCTCCCCGACGCCTGCCCTTTGCTCATCGCTGATGCCACCTGTTAGGAGCATGGACCTGATGGGGACAGTCACCATTTGTCTGCTGAGCAAGGTGAGATCACAGCTGCTGCTGTGATGCTCCTCAGTGGAAGAAGACCCGGGAAGACCTGTCATCTGAATCTCTTCCTTCTCCCAGGGCTGAGCCAGAAGGCTGATGTGGGGAAAATATCACTTTTCTGCCTTAAATGGTTCCTGGTTTGTGGGGGAACAGATGTTACAAGTACCCAGGCTGTCACTGTCTATGTAGACAAATAAGACTTCCAATAAGAAATTTGGCCATTTGAGGGCTTGTGTAGAAACTAATTAGTGTTCAGACCTTTTACACCATGACAGTCTACTTCTGCCTACTAACACTAGGAAGCCCCCAGACTAGACTGATCTTCCCATGGGCAGAATTATGGTCCAAGAAACTGAATTTCTCCCAGGAAGTAAGTCCTAGAAACTGTTTTAATATTGCAGAAGCTACTTGCAGCTCCATAAGGGAGGAGAAAAGCACCCTCTTTGTAGGCTTCTTACCATTTACTGCTTTCCTTAGCTCTATAACGAGGCTGATGCTAATTGCATACTTTGTTGGCATGCCATGGGGGGCCAACAAAGCTTCCCACCAGGGCCATCTCTGGTTCAGGCATATGTGAACAGAAAATGCTAAACCCTATCCCCTGTACCTGTGAACGTTTGCAAATGAGTTTGAGAGAAAACCAGAAACAGAGAAAGGTGGTGCTTGTCTAAAGCCACAGAAATACTTTCACAAGGAGCATGCCTCACACCCTGGTTGCACCTCCTCTTACATTATTGTTCTGGGCTTCTGTGGCGGGGTTTTTGGTAGCGGGGAGGGGGCTACAGCGGTGGCCCCCTGTGAAAAGCTTCTCAAAAGCTCCTCCGTCTCCAAGTCAGACCCACCTCTGGCCAGGGCCGAGCCAATCAGTGATGGTGGTTGTCCCTCTGCGATAATGTATTTGAGAAGGGGAACTGGAGCGGGAGTTGGGGACTTGTGAGGAGGATTTAAGAGAAGAACACCTATGTCCGCTGAGGTCAGTGGAAGGAAGGAGAAGGAAGTGGGGAAGGTGTGCCAGAGCAGAACCCCCATGTATCTCATGGTGAGACAGCAGGACCGCCCACCCTGCCACCCGTGGAGGTCAGCGGTGGAGTAGAGGCTGACCCGAAGCCTGTGGAGGAGCCGACTCCAGGACAGGTATCTGCTCTTAAAGAAAGCTGGGACTCTGAGGGGAGAAGTGGCCCTGCTGTTGTGGTTCGGCGCTGGGAGGACTGCAACGTGCGAGGGTGACCCACGCTGGACGAGCATGGGAATGGCTGCATCCTGTGGGAAGAACTCATGCCAGAGAAGGTTCATGGAGGACTGTCTCCAGTGAGAGAAGAGCCATATGGAGCAGGGGAGAAATGTGTGGCGTTCACCCACCTCCCGAGAAAGAAGGAGTGGTGAGTTGATTGTAACCCCGATCCCCTGCCCCCTGCACCGCTGGGGGAGGAGGTAGAGAGATTGGGAGCAAAACTGAGCCTGGGAAGAAGGGAGGGGTGGGGGAAGGTGGTTTTTGGATGTGGTGGTGCTTCTTACTGTCTCACCTTGTCTGTTAAGTGTTGGTTTTTGTTAATGTTTGACTTAATGTTCATTTTTTTGCTTTCCCTAACGAGTCTATCTTTTGCCTATGACCGTAATGGTAATGGGTGAGCCACCCCTCCCTGTCCTTATCTTGATTTCTGAGCCTTTTTGCTTCATTTTCTCGTCCCCAACACTGGGAGGGAATGGGTGAGTGAACGGCTGTGTGGCACTTGCCCTCTGGGATCAAACCATGACAATTATAAAACAGCTTAGACCTTTCCTGAGAGCCCAAGTGATTTGTTCAAGGTGCAGCTGAGAGGGCAAAGAGGTGGGGTATGAAAAGACAGGAGGAACTGCTGAAGTGGAACATTAGCTCTGAGCAGACCTTTTGCAAATGGACCACGTTTCCAGATCTGAAGCAAGACCTGGGCAAGAGCTGCTAGTTGATGTTGGCAGGAGCCACTTATGCTGTTATCCCTGGCTTGGAACCAGAGATGTCTTACAGCATCTGAATCTACCGATGACAGGGACCGAAAGAGTCATTGTTTCTCACAGAGGTGTTCAACCACATGCCAGCTGGTGGCCACCAGGGTTGGTGGAGTTGGGACACAACACTCCTCAGAAGTTGTTCTGGCCCATTTCTTGGCCTGTGGTCCTTTGAGCAGATCTGGGATTAAGCTTCTTATTGAGAAGTGCATTTGCACTGTTATCCGAGGGATAGCAGCCGGTTTTCCACCCCTCTCCAATGCACAAAAATTCTATTAAAGGATCTGTGTTGGAGGGAGGAATGAATCGGTCTAATGCAGTTATCTGCTTATCAGGTTTCTTTAAGCTCATTTCCTTCCAGCCCATAAGTAGACAGGGGCTAAATTTCTATTTGAAATGTTTTTTGCAGTATTATGCTGCGCTATCCTAATTACATTCCTATTTTGACTGCTTCATGTTTATAGATTATTTTAATCATGTTTATGGGTTTGAGCTCTTTGTTCTTCTTTTTGGAGAACAAGACCTACAGTAATCACTTTTCTTACTGCAAAAGGAGTCTGTCTGTATCTTTGTTTAGATGGCATGGCCTTATTGCTTTTATTTATTTTTTCACACCTATTTGGGTGTAGAGATAATCCTCTGACACAATCTGTCCAATTCTTCCTCCAGTATTTCCTAGTTTTTATCAATAGGTTTCTCACCAGCTGCTGAATGTAAATCAGAATTCCCTGGGGCATTTTTTTAATTATCTCCAAGAAGTAAGAGCCAGCCTCTTGACATGGAAATCCAGGTATCTTTTTAATGATAAGGACACCTCTCAATGGAATAATTTCCTTGTTTATTTTAGGTGGAAAATAAGGCTAACACAAAAAAAAAAAAAAAAAAAAAAAAAGAAAACACCCAACAGCTCCTTTCTCCAGTCTTGCTATTGTAACCTGCAAAGCTGAGATCTGGGATCTCCTGTGCTTGTGAAAGGGGAGGTAGAATGATGGAGATACCAAAGTGGTGGTGTGCACAGGGTAGCAAGCCAGGTAGTGTGCATAGGACAGACAGGGTTTTGGCTACAGACTGAGGATGCCAGTGCTTAACTTCCAGGCTCATTTATGGATTGCCCTAGTGAATCTGCAAGCTGATTTTCATCTCCACACCCCTGTTTTGGAGGTGTATCAGTGGGTGTTTTCAGGTTGTTGCTGGAGACCGAGGCTGTGTTTGCATGTAGGTGAACCTCACCCCAGGGTTATTCTCAGAGCAGGTTCAGGGATTCAGCATTTCCAGCTGAGATGTTTTGGAAGGGGGACAAACTTTCACAGGCAGGCCCTGGATCTGTGCCCAGAGACGGGGCCGGCTGGACGTCAGCAGTTTTGGTTCAGGGAGGAAGGTCGTGTGAAACTGCATCTCGGATCTGCCCACCCTTGCACTCACTGTCATTTGTGGCCGAACCCAAAAACCTGGAGTGAAGGGCAGAGTTTCATCCGCGTGATGCCCAGGATTTACATCCTTTGCTGGGAGCCTGCTCCTGCAGGAAACCCTGCTGATTGATGACCACTTACCCCCACAGAGTACAGGCTGACCTCTTCTTAGGGGACATCCTTTGATGTGTACCCTTCTGGTGTCCAGCTCTCAGGCTGGTCCCTCATAGCCCTCTCCTTCCCCGGGAAGATCTCTGCCCCTCCAGTTTCACAACACTGTGTGTGTACCTGCCAGGTTGATTCCTATTTTCGCCTGTTTTCTTAATCAGTAGGTTTCACTGCTAACCCAGCAGCCACAGGCTCCTTTTGCTCCTTTACCAGGTGTTGCTGGTTGTGGCTCAGAGTGCTTAAGGGATGGAGAAAGGCACAGGAGCTGTGAGGTGGATTTGATGAGTAGCAAACAGGGGAAGGCTTGCTGAGGGTGCTCTGTGGTTGTAAGGCTTGTTGGACATGTTCAAGAGGAGAGACATGAGAAGAATGCAGACATCCACCATCCCTGGGTGAGTTCTGGATACCCAGCAATTGTAGAGCCCTGCTTTTCTCTGAGATGAAGGTGAGAAGCTGAAAAAAAGCATCTCTTTTTACCATGATAGCTATTTTTCTGTTTTATTAACTCCCTACTCCAAGTTTATTGCCCAGTAAAAGATAACGTGTTCTCTTTTTCCTCTTTTAATTATCCAAATTAGCTTTATTTGCCAAATAAACCTTTGCAATTAAAACATAAGCTATATTTGATATAGATTTCCACCCTGGTAGTTGATCTATAATCCAATAAAAAATATACAAACCTTTAATCAACATGAAGGGGAAAGGCATATGATTTTTATTTAAACTCATGGAAGAATTTCTCCCGTATGCCTCTGCCTAGTGTACTAGTCATGTCTGTTCAGGCAATGTATAACAGGGAGTATGAAGAAGGCATCCGGTTGATATTTTTGCTGTGTAAGGGAAGAAGTTTGGCATGTTGGTTTGGAGATGAAGAGGGGGAGACATCCAGATCAACCCCACAAAGTGTGATGTTGATCTGACTCTATAAATGCAGGCATCTTCATCTTTCCCCTGGGTTGTTTTGCTTGACATTGCAGTCAGTGAAGCTTGGGCAGGTCTGAGTATTTGAGTGGAAGGATGGAGATATCTAGCTGTGGGAGCTGGACCTCAGACCCTGGAGATACAGGTTGTCCTCCCAGTGTGGAGCAGTGGGGAGTGAGCCTCGGGGAGTCTGATGGGTGACCCCCACCCCATTGCTTAACACCAGTCAGCCACAGTACCAGGGACTGCAGGTACTATGGGTTGCTCTTCTTGGAGCAGGAGATTTGAGTGGATGAGGGATATTGTGCCTTTTTTAGCTTCCCAGCTCTCTCCTCAGTCTGAACTTCTTTTAAATGAGCCACTGATCTGCTCGTAGGAGATGACAGAGAGGACATTACTCATATCCATGTTTTCTGAACCCTGTGGTTTCTAGCATGGTATATTTCCACCAAGACTGTATGGTGCATTAATATTGCAGAGTATGGACTGTAGTAATAGTACGGTGATAAGATGCTTTATCCAGACTGGCCCAGTGCACCCTAGTAAACTGTCAGTTTTAGGGGTTCTTCTGCCATACCATATCTATGATGTCCTGGTCCTGGACAGGGGATGCCTCAAAGTTGTCTTTGAAAGAGAAGATGAGAGCTACCGTTAGAGGAACTGAATCTGTGTGGTGGCACACAAGAAAACTAAAGTCGGCTGTGCTATAATGGGGCAAGGGGGGACTAAGACCATCCATAATATTATGCATAATGTGCACTGCTCAGAGACCTTGTGCTGGCCATGTGTCCAGTCCAGCCGTGGCTGGGAGGGTGTACGTAGAAAAAAGGGAGACCCTGGTAGATAGCATGACGCATATTGCTCAGGGTTAATAGAGAAACTCCTCCTTCAGAATTTTCTGAAATGGGTTAAAATAACAGCAAGCAAAATAAGGCATTTCCCAGCAGTGATGGAGATGAGGTGACTGGAAATAGCAACATAAATTACTGTTGTGTAGTCAAGCACTAATTTTTCATCAGAGAAGGACAGAACTAGAGACTTAGACGTAGTAGTTCAAGGTTTTTCTCCGAGTTTCCCCAACTAACTCCTACTACTGTGGAAACAGCAACGGGACAGCAATTGCAGCATGGCAGAAACAGAAGGACATGGTGAATGAGAACCCAAAAGCTGTTGTATGGGTTCCATCCAATGGCCATCTAACCCCAGTACCTGAGCCCACACATAGGAGAATTTGTCTGTAGTCTTATCGTCTGGTTATACTACCCACTCAGCTTTCAGAAACCCCCAGCTTGGAAGGGAGGATGTGGAGGGGAGAGGGATGCACTGGCTGTGTATGTCCTTGTCTCCTCTACCACGTCTTTTGGATGACTGACTGGTGCATGGTGTGGCAGATTGTGTGGCTGTGACTCTCTGTCATTGAGTGGGGAGAGATGAATCCTGAAGGAATAGGCAGGGGGACTGGAGTCTTTCTTTGCTTCTTAAGTCCCTGCTGTGCCATCTTGGAGTATAAGGGACACTTTGGCCCCCAGGAGCATCCTACTGACCAGGGACAATGAGCAACCACAGAGCTGCAGCAGAAAAGAACTTTGGAGTCCAGCAAGCCTAGCTCTGCAGGGAAGAAAATACTATCTTCACGTGGAGTGGGTCCGTACTGCCTCATGGGAATAAGAGTTTGATGTTCATCCAGGGATTGAAACATGTTGCAGAGCCTTATAACTTCATTGTACACACCAGGAGTCAGATGGAATGGCTGGTAATGTTGTCCTGCCCCAGTTCTGTCTGAGACATGCTGATATGCTCCAAACAGAGGAGCCTGTCAAATAGGTATTCACCAACCTGCACCCAGAGGTTTTGATGATGCTGTATTAATTCTTCATGGCTCTGACTCATGAGTAACTTAATTATCTCTTTGTGTATGTAATTGCAAGTTTTCCCTCCCTAATTTGCTGGTCTTCCTATAGCGTAGTCCATGGCTATGACTTGTGTGAGTCTCAGTGCAGAGAGGATGACTTGGAGGGGGAGGAAGGCTTTAGTATCAAATTACCCTGAATGTGGTTGCAGTTGGACAGAAGTAGCTCCTGCCTCTTCTCACGCCCCAGAGTGCACCCAAAGCTCTTTAGATATAAGGAGTCCCATTGCATGTGTTGTGGTAGGTGAGATTTAAATAACAGACTGTGCTTGCAGGCCTTTGCATACTGGCAAAAGTGCTCCAGCATTGAAGCAATGAATTGCCATCTACAAAAGCACAATCTTCAGAAGCAACCTCCATGCCCCTGGCACTGGCCCGTATTAATCTGCTTAAACATGGCATTTTCACTTGGCTTTATGGGGTCCTGGTAAGTTGTTCAGTGGAGAAGGTGGAGACCAGAGAGGGGAGAGAGAATAAAGGGGTATTTAGATTTGCTGTAAGAGGTGTTTTTTTTTTTTTCAAATTTGAGAGCTCAGATCTATGGGCTCTCTTTTTGAGCCATTTTGATGAAAGACTCTTAACTACTTTTGTTCTTTTTGCTTGGAAATTCAGTATATACCATAAGCTTCCGGGCTGGAAAAGATGCAGAGGCACTCAGAGAAACTGCCAGCCATGAACCCCTGGAGCTCCAGTTCCTGCCTCTCTGAGCTCCCAGCAGTCCCTTTTGTTGCCACAATTTCTGTCTGTATATGGTGGAGATAATAATGATTTTCTGATCATTTTTTGCTTGTCATTAAAGTGGATTTTGACAACACTCCAACTATAGAATTGATAATTTTTCACCTATGTTATTAGACAAAATGATTTTCAGAGGAAGGGGTTGATTCACATGCTAGTATGCTAGAAAGATTTCTTGCTGCCAGGAACTGTCTTGTCCCAGGACGGAGAAAATCAACAATACTGGGCCTTTGATTTCAAGCTGGTTGATTTTCACGCCTGTCAGGCAGCACTCCCCCAAGTTCACCTTAACCTCCAGCACAGCACACAGATGGGTCTGGAAATGACCTGGTTATTAGGTCGCTGATGCCCATTTGATGCTGACTCTGCAAACCACATGCTCGTACTTTCTGAGATAGAAGAGGAACACGGTTTTTATACTCTGACGCCTCCCTCACTGTGTTATGAGGCCGTGCTTGGTATCCTGAGCTGCTCTGTGAAGCGAGGAAGTGAGAGCAATTACTTCAGCCATATGCTGGAGACCTGCTCACCCTTCTGAATCCCAGAGGTTGTTTGCAAACCCTTCAGCACAAGGGTCCCGACTCTTCATCGCTATCTTGTGCTGAAGTTTTTTCTGCCATGCAGAGCTCTGAACGCTGCCACAAGATCAGAAGGGTAGTGTTTTAAGCATATTTTTTGCTGGTGAAAATAGAGTATTTTAAAAAATTTTTAAATGAAGGTTCTTTGGGTAATAATTTTGCTTAAATTCTAGAGGCAGGGTTGAAAGAGGAAATGGTATATCAACTGACAATCCAGTTTATTGCCATTTCTTTTTTGATTTGTGAAATAACTCATTAATATCTAAATTTTTCTCTGCAAGAATCAGATCAGCCCCATCTTCTGTGTGATCAGTTCCACAAAACCTTCACAGAAGTCCCTTTCCATAGTTCCTGAACAGTATGAATAGTCAATAGAATTGACACAGAGAGAAGATAATTATGACTCTAGCAAGAAATTGTATTTAATAGTTCTTATAACATTCAGGAGTTTTATGAATGTGTTTTTAGACAGCTGTAGCAGATACAGGAGCTTGAGGCCATACATGTGTTAAATCAGGTACAAATGCAGCACTGATAGTAGGAAATAGGAAGGAAATGACCACAAAGAGGAGGTGAGCAAGGCTGGACAATGCTAATTTTAAATGATCTAAAAGCCTTCATACCACACCTCTTTCCTTCTCACTGAAGGGCAGGGGCTAGGAAGGATATAAAAGACACTTTCAAAACTTATATTTGACACTCAAATTACTTTAGATGGTGTAAGCAACAGAGAATCCGTGGATGGAGATTCCACTTCACTTAGGAAAGGAGACAGAAGCTATTTGAGATACTGCTGTAGCTAAGGAAGATCTTTGTTCTGCAAAACTGTAATAAAATCTGACATCATAATTTCCTGTAACTCTAGTCCAGTGATGCAAGTCTATCTTCAAATAAATACATTTTTTCCCACTTCAACCTTATCAAGTGATCAAACTAGTTCATATTTTATACTGTATGTAAGGGTGTGGGAATTCTTTGAACAGGGATGTTGGTGCCTTATTGATTCTCTTATAAGTGAGAGAGATACCACGTTGCTTTGTGGTGTCTAAAGCCTACTGAGATGCATGTCCATGTAAGCTCTGTAGCAGGGTTTGATATGTAAGGTCAGAGAAAGAAACGTCTTTTGATAACCTTGAACAGTTGAGCAAACTCCATTTATTCATGGCAGTAGTGAGGCTCATGTCTAACTGTCAGTGCTGCCAGTCTGTCAAAAGTTTCTAGGTTTATGGGTGTCACTCTCTCTTCCAGGTGTTCAGACATTCAGGACAGTATGTCCCACCAAACACCAGTGTCATTGACATCCCTTCAATCCTTTATAGGTCAGCAGATCGCTGCCATGATGACCTCTTGGTCTATCTCAGGAAAAACTCCACGTTTTTTCTCCAGAAGTACAGACCCTCTATCTACTCTGTGCTAGCATGTAGCTATGTGAGGTGTATGAGACATGGTTAAGGGGTTCCATTTCTGTCCTGTGAAGGGCAGTGGTGCTTGTCTCCATCATTCAGTTATGCATCTACAACATTATTCAGAACATGCAGTGCTCTTCAAAATGCAACGTTAGAGCCTTGCTTAATCGTTTCAGGAAGATTCATTTTTGGATTCTATTTAAATTAGAAATCATATCCATGTTTCATGCCTGAGGATTCAGAATAAGAACAATGAGAGATCTCAAAACAAATAAGGGCACGAATGAATTTCTCATCATGAAATTACTACTGAGGTTATTATTGAATAGATTTTGTTTTTCCTGATCACTATTGTTGTTCTGCTTCTCTGGACAGCTTATTGGCAAGGAGAACAGTTTGCATCCTATGCAGAAAATACATATGAGGGGCAATATAAATGTAAAATGAGTTAAGTGAGATGCTATTATTTAATGCAGACTTGCAAGCTTAAAATGTCAGGTAGGAGCTTTGCTCAGAGAAAAGAAACAATAACTGACCCAAAAGGATGGATTTGTTTACCAGCTGCATTATTCCTCATGAGATCATTTACGTTGACACTGGGTATGATTTCTTTTTGGAAGCATTTTATGTTATTTTTTTGCTAGTTCAAACGACAGCACAAAGATAGGACTTATTTGCCAAACACAGATGCCCAGTGCTACCTGAGATGCCTGATGGCATCCAAAAATCTCCATGGGCCAGGTAGAATTAGCACAGGACTTATGAGTGACTGACCTCTTCCTGGATGAATAGCTCAAAGGTATCTGCATTAGGACTTGATTTTTATGGGCTTCTAGTGCCATTTGACATAGCTTGTGGTACCAAAACTTTTTGTGTGGGGCTGGTAGAAAGAACAGAGGCCATACAGGAGAACTGTGCCTGGCTGAAGCTGTAGTTGGAAGCAGACAGGATTTTCTAGGGCATCTGAAATGGCACTAGAGACCTCTGTTTGAACAATTGAGTGCTGCCTCTAGTCTCCGTTGATTTTAATGGGAACTCAGACACTAGCACACAGGTACATGGGAACACCTGCATGTGGATATCCGAAATCTGTGTGCTACCTATGTTGTCAAGAGATTGGGAAGGCTCTAGGTTTTCTTTTATTCCAGGCTGGTTTTGCTAGAGCCTGATCCAAACCCATATGCAATCATCAAGGATCTGCTCACATGGCTAGTTCAGCACGCATGGGGGTCCAAACTCAACCACTGTTTATATTGCTTATGTGAGTGCTTAAATATAAGTGGTCTGACATGGTTTGAGGAGTATGTGAGGTTCAAGTGCCTGTTCATGCAGCATGGACAGATGAAGCACAGGTAGCTGAAGCAATCTGTGGGAAGGTATCTGAGCTTGGCTTTGTGTAATCATGATGCTCTGCGTGTGGGCTACACTTAGCTTAACACCTCCAATGTAGAGATCAGGTTCGTGATCAGGTCTGCTCTTCATCTTGTCAGTTGTATAGACTCATCTGGATCTTGGTATCAGGGCTGTAAACAGGTTTAAACCTCTCCCAGTTCTATTAATTGGTAAATCTACAGCAAAACTGGAGTTTGTAAATGGGACTGGATCGGAGGCTGGAGGGAGAAAGCTTTTTTCATGAAACAGGTGAAACTTCTAGGCATTAGCTAACCATTAGTTTAAGTATTAGGTGATAACTGTAGCTAAAACACGTCATCATTAAGGAAGGTCTCACTAATCTTTTGTCCTGCCAGTGCTAAGCACATATGCTATCTATCCATACCCAGGACAGATTGGTGTTGCACAGTCTGGCCGCCATTCACAGTAATTTAATAAGAAAGAGAAAAGCATAATTATCTCAGTGACAATGAGATGTAAATTAGAGGAATTCTCCTCTTTCCCCTCACTCAGAGACACTTGAGTGTTTTCCCCAAATTACTTGCAAATAGCAATTTATTCAATTAAGAAGCAGAGCTGAAAATAACCCCCTTCTCCTCTCCTTAAACTCTCTCTCAGTTCCTTCTGTGTGGCACCAGAGATAAGTGAAGACCTTTCTCCTTACAACAGCCTTCTGGGTCAGAAGCATTAACTTCATTTTGTAGAGGCAGATCTGAAGGACACAGAGAGATCAAGCAACTTTCTCAGAGCCATAGAGGGAATGAGAGGTGGCACGAAGACCTGAACCTGCTCCTCAGAGGGCTGGCATTGTGTATCAAATCAGCAGAAGGTTTTTTGCTTCCTTTATAATTTGCAGAATGATGATAACAAGCTTCTCTGCATGGATGATTAGAAATTCGTGAAGGTGGCAGTGGCAGAAACAGAGATTTCCCCTGTTTCTTCTTGATTGAAAGGAAAATCAATGTCAGTGATACAGGCTAGATAGTGATGTACTAAGCTGTTCCAGTGCTGTCCTACCCACTTAGTACATATATCAGGGGCAGAGTTTCACTGCTCATTGAGCATGCACTAGCCAGGAATGCAGTGTGAATGGTAGCAGCATGCTTGTCTAGCCCTGTCTAACCCCTTCTCAATATAACTGAAATATCCATATAGTTGTTTCTTTGAGGTATGAGTGCTTTCTAAACCCCTGAGCCACTTGCTGTGCCCTGTGGTTGAAAGAAGTTCAAACCCTGTCACAGAGCACTCTACCTTTTACTGTTGCATGGTGCTTGTCTAAGTCCCCTGAGTACCTCTCACCTCTTCCTGAAAGAGTCATAGCTGGAAGGAGACTCCAGACTTTGGGTGCATGCTGTCATTCAAGGGTAGAAACCTCCCTGCTCCTACCTGCAGCATACCAGACACTCCGTATGGCTGGGATCTGAAAACTCTGGATATTTCACACATATCTGGAAATCTGGAACTGCTTCAGGGATAGTCCATGGACAGGGCAGGACACAACAGAGTGACATCAGAGTGGCATTGGCTGGGCTATACGACAGAGTCCCAGCAGCCACCTGGAGAGGTTGGGCTGTCCATCCTCTCTGATTATCTCCTACACTGACCAAGGGGTCAGATACCCTGGGAGGTCCTGGCAGTTCGGCACCGCTGCAGGGCCAGGGATGTAACACAAGAGCCATTTCTGGACTGCGTGGGGAGCAAATGAAGCCTGGAAACCGTGGGCTGGCTGTGCCCATTCCAACAATGCCTGCGCACAGCTATTGTCTGCAAGGGCATAGACCATCAAATCTCTTTTTCTATTTGCGGCTCCCTGGGTTCATGCCATGTGTTTGAAAGTCACTTTCCCAGAGTAGGTTAACAAATACAAAAAGCCAAATGCCCTTCTGCTTGTGGAACAGGAGGAAAAACATAACAGCTTCTCCTTCCCTCTTCCTCAATATTCGGTGCAAGAACAGATGTGGATATAGTGTATAATTCCATGGAAATGCAGCTGTAGTTTTGCGTGAACTCATACCCACTTGTTATACCAGCTACTAGAGGGGAGAAAAGATCCTTCTAGCTGGTTTTAGCAAATACCTGGCCTCCCTGTTTTCTTTTGTTTCCCTGGTAGCAAGATCTCTTACCACTTCTGTGTGTGCAATTAAAGATGAAAAGAGCATCTAGCATTTTTTGGCATGAGCTGGGTGGATGGATGCAGAAGAGCTATGGCAAGGCAGGATGTTCTTGGAGCTGGAGTTTTTCTTGGACATCAGCCCAGGGTTTTTTGGAACAGGAGCCAGTTTTACTGAAAGGTTCACGAACCTTTGAGGACTGGGCCCAGATTTCCTCTGTCAAAGCTCCACACAGTTCTACTGGGACAGACTGAAGCATAGCATAGCTGTAACCATTCAAGGAGAAATTTTGGCCCTGATGAATTCAGCTTTGCTGTATTTGACATCATTTCTGCAGGTGAGATAGGATATCAGCTGACTGCAGAAAGGTCCTGCAGTGCTGTGTTGTAACTGGGAACTGGGTGCTTTACAGTGGGACTCTGTTGAGTGGGAATAATACACTCAACATAGAGAACTTGCAAGATCTGGAGTTTTCATCACGTTATCTCCCGTGTTTTCTTAACCGTTTACTGCAATTCTTTCATCCCTTTCCATATTCCCCTCATTGGTTGTGCCCACTGCTTCTCCACGGTGATCAGGATTTGTCTCCTCTAGAGCAGACCGGTTGCTTTCACATTGCGTTGGGCTCTGCACTGTGGAGGATGCAAAGCCAGGTGGGACCCTGATTGAATACACAGTAAGGCAAGGAGAGCTGAACCTGGTGAGATTTCATCTATGTTGCTCACTGAGCAAAAACTACCCATGGAAAGCTGGGGGTTGTTTTAGAGAAGACTGACTGGTTTATTGCAGAATAGCCTGGGATTGAACTGATGTTTACGCACCTAAGTATGATCCAGCATTAAGGCCCTGGAGGTGACTGGGAAGCTAAGTTATGTGACAGTAGGGGCTTGTCTAATGAGACCTAAGTCCAAAAGTCTCTGTATAATGCTCTTGACAGTCAAAAGACTGCTCCAGGGCTGACTTGAAAAGATGGCGTGATATGGTATACAAACCAAATCTCCTTTCTTCACTTCTCTTCTGGCGGAAAGCACATCGCTTCCATTTAGTATCCTCTCTGTTATGGTGTCCTCCCCCCATTTCCAGTTCTAGTTGCAACTCCCAGTGTACAGCTACATTGCCTGTCATCCTTCAGGTATAACCTGAAAGCCAACATCCATTGAAGCGTCTGGATGGGTTGGGTTTTGCTGGGGAGGAAGCAAGGACCATCCCAGGGATGCTACCATGATCTGATGTCCCATCACCAATATCCTTTGAGATCCTTGTGGAGATGCCCCTGGTGTGCAGGGACAGAGGAATTACTAGACAGGGTCAACTAATTGTCTTTGACAGTAGCCCATAACACGTACCTTGACATGTTACAGGTAGTCCTGCTGTCATGGGATAATCTGCCAGCAAGGAAGTGTTCCTCCTGACCTCTATTAGTTGAAGGTTACCACGTGCCCTGAAGCATGAATATTTCTCAGCCTTGACAAAGCTGTAGAGACTGGGCTTTAAATCATAAATAACAGAAGTCTGGATTTTCTTGTTTCTCACATAGAATGGGTTTCCAAAAAGGCCAGAGGCACTCTGGTATATTGGCAGATCTGTAGGATGTTCAATTGCAGGTGAATCAGTAATGGATAGTTGTACAAGATTTGTGAGGTTTGGACATCATAGCCAAAAGTCTTGTACCAACCAGACTTGTATTACTGCTTCTCTGGCTATGTTTATTCTTGGATTTCTAAAGTATTTTTTCCCATGCTCTGTTAATTGCCAAATGGAGGAAATTAAGTTACACCATTCTGGGGAATAACCACCTCACTGCTTGATTTCCATCATATGTAATATACCTTATAATTTAGGTACATGCTGAAGTTCTTTGCCAAATTATAGCTTTTCTGAGTAGAGAAAGTGCAGTTTTCTGCACTTTTTCTATAATATGCCTCCTTGCTGGTAATACTGCTTTGACAAATGCGCCTTTCTGCTTTCATTGATTTGATTGATTTTACGCTCAAGTTCTAACTGTGTTGGAAGAAATTACTCATTCTGGTAATAATTTTGATAAGCTTATCAAGGAATTTTCTTCCAATAGAGTTACATTTTTAGGCAGCTTTAAATGATCTATTGTCCTAAGTTCTCTGGACCCCCACCTTACTGGAGGACAGTGGAATTTGAATAATAAATTATACTTCGTGTGGATGTAGTTGCTGTAGAGCTGGCAGTAAATATTAATCCTGCTATCCCAGACTTCTTTTCCTTCTTGGAAATGAAGAGATTTTTCTTACGTACATTATACCTTTCTTCCCATGTTAATTCTGTGTTAATCATGTAAGTCATTATATTTTGAACACATGACTCAATGCCTTGCTAGGCTTGTGTCTAAATGAAGGAGCCATTTATCAAAAAACCATGCCTTTGGGAGAGATAGGTTTTTCATTTAAATTAGGATTATCCTATTGTTTGACAGATCCCATTAAGACCATTTACTGAACCCAATCAAAGACCTTCATAACAATGTGAAATGTTAATAATAAGGCAAGGTTCTGTTTTCCTGACTCAGCCAAGGGGATATAATTAAGTGAACATCAAGACTTATTTTAAGAGTGCTGTCTAATAATGTGGTCTGTTTTGCTTTTACAGGCTCACTTGATTCCATTCTCCTGTGGCTCAACATTTCAGTGTAAATGTTAGTATCTGAATTCAAAACAAAACTGTTTTTTGTCAGTAGTTTTCCCAGCCACTTATGCACTTTCTGCCTGATGCCAGCTTTTATGTTTTGCTTTTTTTTTTTTTTTTTTTTTTTTTTTCCAGGGAGTTTCTTAGCATTAGAAATTCCAGATATTGACATCATCATAACAGACTTCGTTCCTGGGAAAGATTTGGAGTAATTTTGTTGTTCAGAGAAGTCAGTGTTTCCCTTGTTGCAACCTGGTGGCAGGCTCTATAATGTCCTTTCCACAATACTGACTGGTCCAGTTCACCTACAGCATGTCTGTGAGCATGTGGGTAACTTGTCCGCAATCTGTGTCTTGGATATATCTTTCTTCCTGATGCATACTCCTCCACTTACGCTTTTAAAAGAGCTTTCAGCCAAATCTTACCATATGTTTATTTTCATCCTGCATTGGCTGGTGTCATTCTTTCTTGCTCAATCAACTCTTCTATCAAAAGCCAATAAGTATTTAGTTAGCTGACTTGTCAAGGTCATCTCCTTGCAGCTCCTTTCTCTGTGACTACTTTTATCTTCACATTCATGTCCATGTCCATATCTATGCAGCATCTATAGTACTACCTTGGACTCAGTCTCTCCTCTCTGCTTGTGTGGAACAAGCATCACCTCATGGCTGTGTTAGCCATCTAGGAATTATATTCCGTGTAGGATAGCAACATTTCCTCATTTGATATTCTTAATGGAAGCTGGATATGCAACTTCAGTGTTACTTTATTAGTTTAGCTGGTCCTTTTTCAGACATTGAGATGTAGGTACTTTCATTGACTGTTTAGTCAATTCAGCCTTCCCAAAAATTTAAACTAATGTAGTATACTGCTGAAGGAGAATGCTATTTAATAAAATAATTTAATTCCATCTTTTGCTCTTAGTGGTATCTGGCTTGGCATTTTTGCCGTGGTCCCATAGAGAAAAAAATTATGAATCATACAAGGAAATTGTGAATGTAAATAATATATTGCAATGTATAAATTTTTGCCGATCTGTTTTCAGGTGGGGAAGGCAGTTTGGTGTCTAAAACAAGCAATAGGCTCAGTAATGTATACAACAGCAATTTTACCATGTGATGTCCTAGCACCTGATCACAAGGGGTGAGTTAGAGAAAAACATTTGCCTTCTCTTCAGGGACAAAGTGAGTGAATCCACTAAAACCAGCCTCAGCCTCTTCTTACCTCTGAGAGTTTTTAATGGGAAGAAATGTCTCTATTCACGATGCTTTGGCAGTGGTGTAGCTGTTCGTGCCCTTGGTGCTGGGGTTTCTATTTCAGCCCTAAGAAGATTTTTGTTCTGCAGCACAGCAAGGTCATTAATCAACAAACCAGTAAAAGCACCATGAAATCACTCCAGCCAAGTCTGAAATGGTGACTAAACCCCACTTTGGTAGGCAATACCAGTACCAGTTCTAGCTAGGTGCTTCCTGGGCACAGGGGCTGCGTGAAGGGGGTGGCAGTACTGCCCTTTGCCATTTTAGGTGGTTTCAGTCACCAACCTTGCTGCTGCTGTTGCTCAGGGAGTGGAGCACTTTGTGGGGCTGTTTGGGAGCTCCAAAGTGTGAGCCTGGAGACTCCACCACAGTGGTGGCTGCAGTTCTGGCAGCGTGTCTCTGTCTTCCTCCCCACTGCCATACCCTGAGCTCCCGTGAATTAAGGGAAAAGAGCAAGGTGGGCAGAAAGGGGAGAGAAACAACTTCACTGCTCTGAGAGCAAACATAGGCACTGGAAAATGACCCCATCGGTGCTTCAGCTAGGGTCAAGCTGTTGAAGCACTTCATTACAGCTTCTGCAGAGCATTCACTCCACAGTTGTTTTTTTGTTTTTTTTTTTTTTTTTTTTAATTTTTTATTTATTTTATTTTTTTTTTGTTTTGTTTTGTTTTTTTCCAGAGCAGGTAATTGGGAAGTATTAATCCTGGTCTTCACTAATACCCTGTAGCTGCTTGCTGCCTCTGCTGCTTTGTTCCCATCAGGGAGGCTCTGCTCTGGCAAGACCTCTCATATATATGACGGTGCCTATAACTTCCAGGGGATTCTGCAGTCTGATTTTAAAGGTTTGAGAGGTTTCCTAGCTGAGCAGGAGAGGGCAGCAAAACATAGAGATTGAGGGAGAGAGAGAAGGAGATCCCCTTTCAGAGCTTGCAGGAATTAATTTAACAGTTTCAGGAAGGGTGAACGGGTGTGAAGTGGGATTTGGGGTTGTCCAGTGCTGCGCATGGGGATGCTACAGCAGACTGGACAAAGTCACTGGTGTGGCAGTTTACTATAGCTCACACTCAGAGCAATCTGGTGGAGAAAGGTCATCTGCACCAGGCTGTAGAGGGAGTCTTCTTGCTCCTTAGAGGATGGTCAGAGATGTGGAAACCTTGATGCCCTGCAGAGAATGATGTGTAAGAGCCAACTGCCCCAGAAAGCATCAGTATTTTCAGTGACAGATGTGAATACGGGGCTGTGGGGAAGGAGGTACCTCTCTTTTGCCTCATGACATGCAGCCAAAAGCTTCAAAACCACTGATAAAGAGGAGAAGATAGGGGTGAAAGTTTCAACAAAAAAGGACCAAGATCTTGGCAACAGTGGGAACAAACACAGTCCATATAACAATGGAAAAAATGAGTGCTGAGGAATGCAGTTACTGTGGCAACCTGGTAATAATAGATAACAGCAGTACAGAGGTGGAAATAAAAGTGAGAACAAGGAAAGCATCTAGAAATATGAATATGTTAGTCAAAATCTGGAGTAATAAAAACCTTGTCAGAGCATTAAAACTGAAACTATGCAACAACATCTTTATGCTGCTGGTGTTTTATTTGGCAAAAGTATGGCCAGAGACGACCACTCTTGAATAAAATGGAAGAGTTTTCATGCATGGTGTGTGTGAAGAATATTAAGAGTTAAATGAGAAGAAATGGTTATTAATCTGAAAGCACATGAACGATCAAGAGAGATACCAGAGCATCCTGAAATCACACCCCAGAGCATTAGAAAGCACCAACTGGACTGCAAAGAATAGGAGGAGGGTTTATTGCATTGGGACAGTGGTAGAAATTAACAGGGGGATTCCCAGGGCTGTGTTCATGTGGGATATAGCATGGAACACGGTGTTATACACAGACCTGGAACTGAGCTTAGTGTGTTAGTCGGCCTCTCCTGACTTCCAGGAGTCAGATACCAAAGGCAAACCTTCAGCAAAGATCCCATTCCCACTACACTGACTGCAAAGGTCTTCTCTAGCTCTAGTAACTGGGATTTGTTTGGACCAAAAGCTAATATGAGATAACACTCTGAGGGGAAGAGTGGTGGAGATACACTGCCACCATCCACTAACCCCATGCGGAGGCTCTTCAGAACCAGGCTGTTCAACCCTCTGGAGATGTTCCTAGATTGTCTGCACACCCTTGAAAATACTAATGTGAAAATTAACTTGATTGCTGCTATGGTTTTCCATCGCATTGAACTAGGAGTCAAAAACTGCCTTCTGTGGACACTATAGAGAAATAGTACCTGATTTTCCCAGCAAGGAGTCCAGATGACTTATTCCAGTGCAAGGGGAAGGTTATACAATGAGGCACTGTAGATCAGCAGGAAAAAGGGCAGCCATGGCCAGGCAGTGGTAAAATTAATTTTCCTGGCAGTTGAATGTGATTAGACACCCTTAGTGTAGCACATTAGTTTTGATGGTAAATAAATGTTCCCTTCTGTGGGAAAAATTGCCATTTTGAAAGTTCTTTTTGAGACAAAATGAAACTTTAGTGAAATGAAAAAAAAAACATCAAAAACATCAGTGATTGTACAAACATTATGTTGTGAAGTAATCAATACTATTCAGAGAAAATATGGAATATACTCATTTTCTTTCATCTCAGCATATTGTCAGATGGCCGAAGTTACTGTTCCTATAATAGACAAATATATAAACACAGTATTGAAAGTATTGTAATATAAATTAGGGTGAAATAAAACAGAGTGAGAAAGTAAAAACAAAACCTCTCTACTTTACCGAAACAAATTATTTCAACAGCAGAATGAAATGAGAAAGTCAAAGCAATCCCTGTTTCTCCAATTTTCCTGTCAGATATTTCACCGAAGTCAACATGTTTCAGAACAATGTCTCCTTTTCCACAAAATATTGTTTACAGGTGGAAAATTGTTGTGTGACATATGTTCCCAATTTACTCTAAAGATGGCACACCTGAAAAGTGGCATCCTTGTGGCCAACAGAGTTGGAAAATTTTGCGAAGGGACTCATGGCAGCTTTCTGAGCTCAGCTGCCCGTGATACGTATCCTGCCTCTTGGGATCAAGGACCTTCATGAACAGCCTTTCTATCACTTAGCAGCAAAGATAATGAGACACCAAAGGTATTATCTGATTTATCAGGCTTGATGGAGTCTTGCCTTGCTTGACTTATGTCAGCTCAATGCAGCTGCCACCCTGGTCTGAAGTTTCCAACATGTAATTTTTTTTTTTTTTTTTTTTTTTTAAGTGGTTTAGGGATCTATACCACCAGAGTTCATTCAAAGATGGAACGTGTTTACTAAAATGGAGAGTTTCTGCTGTGGTTGATATTGTTTTTCTGACATACTCTTCTGCAACATTTGCAAGCAGGGAGGGAAGGACTGCCATTTCAGCAACAGTAATATGTAAGTGCTATCATTATTAATAACAATCTATATTTCAATACTGCTTGGAGGCCTCAAATAAGATTAGTGGCTCATTATGTTAAACTATATGTAAATACACAGGCACAGAGTGTTTTGTAAAGTAGCCCTTATCTAGATGAACAAGACAAAATAATGGAGAGCGAGAGGAATTTTTATGACTTTGAATTTTTAGAGGGGGAAAAATTTACATCACGTATGATTATGAATAAAATTGGACAAAAGAGACAACTAAATTTTGGCTCTTTCAGGCCGAAGTAATTGGCTGTCCTGTGAGAGTTTGGTGTTTTATAAAGGGTTTCAAGTGTATTACCTTAGGATAATGTTAACCCCTTACCCCCCAAACCTTACCACTGAAAGCAACTAGAAAACAAGCTATTTATTGAGACATGTTATTCATATGAACTTCCTACTGAAATGGTTAGATGTTGTCTCAGGAAACAATTTCTGGGGTGCCATTCCCTCAGGATATCTCTAAGGTGGTATTACAGAAGTCTGCTTACTTTTACGGAATAGCAAAAGAAAAGTTGTTAATAGAGCAAACAAAAAAAGGAACACTGTTCAGTGTCTTTTTTTTTTGACCCTAGCACAAAATTATCTAGAATAACTTGTGTGCATTCTCCTCCAACCATAGCCAATATCAACCCAAACCAGCCCAAACTGTTTGAAATTTCCATGAGGAATAGTCCCATCAGTTAAATTTTTGCAAGTACAGCCTATGGCATAGTCTCTGAATGCTTTGTATATGCAGCACAAAGCACTGCAAATAAAACATTCAGAAAACAAAACCAAACCTTCGCATTCTCACTTGTTTGACTCATGCTGTGAGAGATTCAATTTATACATTGACTTTTTGGAGCAAGATTTATGTCCATGGGTGCCTGGGAATTTCTGTATCAAATCCTTTATTGCCTTCCTGTCTCTTACCCTGTTCTGTCTTTGCACATGGTACTTGAGGCTACCTAAAATAAAGCCCTTTGGAGGCAGGGGAATTTCACACACCAGGTTGTCTCCTTACCATGCAACTTCTTGGTAGTTCCTTTGTTCTAGGAAAGGTGAATTATTTTTCCTAGAAAAATCAGCTAAGCACAAGCTGCTGTGGTCTCAGAGGACATTGCTAGTTTTCCCTTATGACCTTTCTGTCCCAGAAAGTCTGGGTTTTATGTGACAAGAGGACTTGATCTGGAAAGGAGAAGTGAGCCTCCTGAATAGTGAAGGTAGGATAAATCTTTGTTAAAAGCCTGTTCACTCTGTGACAAGGATGAATCAGCCTTGTTGCTCCAAAAAGCCATTAGATGAACAGGTGAAATGTTTTCTCCAGGGCTGGAGAGCAGGAGAAACTCAGTGACTGTCTTTAGTGACATTCATTAGAGCTGTGTTTCCTGCAAAAATTCATCTCTCTGCAGCTTTCCCTCCGCTTAGGGAGAAATTGTGCTCCAGCATATCTGCAAGGAGAAAGTGGTAGGCAACAGTTACTTAGTACTTTTCCACATTCGTATTTGGAATTTGTTTTATCTTGACCAAAATAACATCACCACCAGCCAACTCCTCTCTACCCCTCTGCTTTATCATCATCAAAAAGTGCAAACTGAAATGGCCAGTTCTTAACTATTTTTTCACTCTAATAAGGTTGCATAAATCTCAGGTTTAAAGCTCAAGGCAAGCAGAGCCCTGAGAGATGCAGGAGACAGATGGAGGTGAGTGTGCAGAAACTGGCTGCTGGAAATGGGATTTGCACGTGTCGAGGACGAGTTGCTTAGATCCACCCCGTGCTTTGGCAGACTCTTTTCTGCTATTGAAGGCTGCAGACCTGCCTCTAGCTCAAGGAAGGCTCTCTAGCTGCACTTACTTGGCTTACTGAACCCTACCAGGTGCCTTGACAACCAGATCCCCTCTGTTCCAGTGTTTACAAACATGTGGTAGAACTGATAATTGCATCCTCTCTATAGTCTTCTATAAGAGGTGGGTGTGGGCAGTTGTTTATTAGTCTTGAAAGTGTCTTAGAGTAATTTCTATGACCTTTATGACATTAAAGACTACTAAAGGCTTCTTAGCAAGAGGCAGAACTGATCAGGGGCTGGAGCTGAGCTGCTCCTTCTATGGGAGAAGAGGAGCAAGAAGAGCACAACATGTCTGTGATTTGTGATGGAAAGCTCTGGAGAGCTGGATGTGCTGCCCCACCACAGCAGGGAGTGATTGGTATCTATTTGGGGAAACTGTCAAATCTCTGATCCCTCTCTGAATGGTAGCAGATACCTTGTTTTCCACAGCAAAAGAGGCAGCAGAGTTATGGCAATGTCACAGGCCACTGCCTGTGGAGACACACACCCCTGTTTGCCTGTGGTGAAGGACAGAAGATGGAAAAGCAGGGGCTTGGAAGGCAGAGGAGGACAAAGTTGCCACAACCCCTATTACTCGTCTTTCCTTTGATAAGCTCTCAAAAGCCATGGTTTTGGTGCGTACCTAGAAAATGAAACCAAATCTTTCACATCTTCCAAAAACATAGTTTAAAAAATGCAAAATTTTTGAGCTGTCAATTAGTGATGGATGCTTACAGGAAAAAAGAATCAAACTATGGCAGGTTAAGTTGTTCATCCTGGACCCGTGATGAAGGCGAACATTCTTGAACTGATCATAAACTAATGTTTCTGCAAAGCAACCAAAAGGTAGGGTGTAGGTAAGTCAGTTGGCTTCTTTTTTTGCAAAAGAAAGAAAATATATGGCTAAAACACCAGCAAAATCCAGGTTCCAGTTCTGACGCTTTTTCTCTAATAAATGAATGCTGATATTTTGTTTTCTGCTGGGCCTGAGGGATCAGTGCAGAAAGCAAAGTTAATTTAACTAACTGGGACAAAATAACAAGTTTATTCCGTAACAAACAAATCAAAATATTCAAGCTTATGGCTACTAGCAATGGTTCAAGAGGGCTTGAATCCTAGCATAGTCTCTGGAGACAAAATTTTTCTGAAGAAATAAAAAATAGCAACAGTCAAGAATTTCCTCCCTACAGAGAAACAACACTCAATCAGTTTTAGTAGATAAAATGTTTTCTTAACTCCTGTGGCATTTCACAATTGATGAACGTTTCCAAAATAGAGATAGTTAAAATATTATCTCTTTCCCACAAGTCTTTTTGGCTTATATTCTGGCTTTGTTACCGTTGTGACCCAGGCACTTTAAATTTATAATCTCACCTCTCCACCATCCATGCTGAGATGACTAATTAACGTGGCTGCCATGTGTAATTGCAGTAATGGATATCTCATACCCTCACATTGTGTTTTGATGTATTTTGCTATCATTTTGAACCAGGGATCCAAAAGAAGACAAATATTGTGTTAGTCAATGTTTTTGTTCAGCTGAAGTACAGGCATAAATGATTGCAGGGTATCTTCACTGTGTCTGTTAATTAAAACCACAGGAATGATGAAGGATCCTTTTCTACCAGGTCGCCTCTTCAAAATTAGTTGCTTTTATTAAAGATCAGATGATGGCTCTACAAGTGGGAAGGTGGTCAGAAAAGAGATGACCAAAAACTTGCTCTGTTTTTTACTTAACTTGGCTTGAGGGAAACGGACACAAAAACAGGTTTTTCTCTCACTATTTCTCTGAACTAATAACTCCAAAGTTATTGTACAGAGAAAACTTGCAAAATGCATTTTGGCATTAAAACTGACACCAATACCTGGTGAATCAAATTTCCTCCAAGAACCTGTTTTCAGCTATGTCAAACACAGAGCTTTTCCCAAATACATCGCATCTACAGTCACCCAAACCAGGTCTCTTCACCAGCAATAGACTGTGTGCAGACCCTCTGGGCCAAGGACTTCAGCTTAGATTCTCAGAAAGAGATGTTGTGCCTTGCCCACTTTATTTCATATATTATACTTCAGAGTATTTCAAATTATTTTGAAAATATTGAATTTGAGGGGAAAAAAAAATCATAGATGCCAAAAAGAAAAATGAATCCTCTATAACTAAATGGCAGAGATTTTTTTTTTTTTCTCAACTAGAAGAGAGGGAAGTTTGCCCAGATCCCAGTCATCAGTCTGAGTGCTGAGTTGCTAATGAGAATAAACATGTAGACCAATGATGTACATCAACCTGAAGATAATCTGGCAGTCCAGGGGAAATATGGATATTTATTAAAAAAAAAAAAAAAAAAAAAAAAAAAAGAAAGAAAAAGGGGAAAAAAAATGAAGCATTCAGCCAACTGAATGCTATGAAAACATTTAATATGACAGTCCTGGAGATTATGCATATATTTCAATAGTATAAGATTCCAGCACACTATTTTGCAAATTTATCACCATGCCTTCCAGAGGGGATGCTGGATCTTTATTGACTGTGGACTGTTTTTTCTCAGTGCTGAATGAAAGACAGCCAGGTCAAGAGGTAAAAGCATGTCTGGCTTTGTGAGAAAAGCAGACATCCGGGGGAAACAAGCTTTTGTGCTGTAAAACTATTATGCAGTAGCAAGCTCATGTCTGCTGCCATTACTCATGGAGGAAGTCCTTAATGTGTAAGCTCTGTTTCTTTACACACTTTTTCGTTTATCTTGCTGTCATACTGACCACCAGCAGTACTTCACCAGTGCTTTAAATGCCTGGTCCTTGCCTGAACCCTATCGGCTATCCCACTCTGTTACTGGAGACACTGCAGAGTGTCTGCCTTACTTCTCCTTCAGTCTCCTATTTTCCATCTTTTTCATGCTGACTGCAGCCTCTACAAACTTGGGTTTGCCATAAGATGACCCTTATAGGTCCCTTCCAACTTGAGATATTCTATGAGCTATGTAGTGTGCTTTCTTAATGTCTTCAAAGAATGTGCGTTGTGCTTGCAATTTCCTAACAGTGAAGCTACCAAGGAGAAAGACTTAAAAGACTGAAGCTGCGTTCTCTTTCCTTTCTATACTCTCTTCCTAATTGAGTGGCTCTTAGGCTTATCTTCAAGCAGGTGGATTCAGGATTCAGTGGTAGCAACTCCCAGCTATCTAAATATGGTCATACTGGAGAAGAATAAAGGATGGGAGCTTCTGGTGTACGAAGACAGGCTGAGAGAGCTGGAAGTGTTCAGCCCGAAGACAAAAAGGCTCAGGGGGATCTTTTCCATGTGTATAAATGCCTGATGTGGGGAGGTAAAAAGTACAAAACCATATGCTTCTCAGTGGTGTCCAGTGTCAGGACACGACACAACAGTCAGAAACTGAAATACAGGAAATTCCATTTAAACATAAGGAAATACTTGTTTTTTAAAACCTATTTTTATTGTAGGGGTGGTCAAACAGTGGAACAAGTTACCCAGAGACTTTGTGTGTCTCCCTTCTTGGAGGTATTCAAAGCTCAGCTAAGCAATCTACTCTAGCTGACACTGTTTTGATCAGAGGGTTGGAGTAGGCAATTTCCCTGCTAACCTCAACAATTCTGTGATCTTCCCATAAAAAAATAGTGAATTATTTTAAAGTGCAGACTCTTCATACCTGAAAATTAAAGCAGGTAAAGAGGGAGAGTATTAAAGCTAAGTTTTCATCTAATACTCTTTAATTTCTAAAAGCTTTATTTTTTCTCTGTTTCTTACTTAGACATTAAATAGGTTAGGACCATAGTAATATAACAATACTCTTGATATTCTCTTGTGTACAGAGAATACAATGTGCTTCATCTTCAGAGAGAAATGATCTGAGGGCTTTTCGCTCGGTATATCCATGGCAGCTTCAATCTTTCATCCCCTGCAGCCCTCTTCTGGAGTCACAGCTAAACCAATACTGCTGTGCGTAAGCACGGGCACTGCCTAACAGGCCAGACTTTATTTTGGAAGAGACCTGAAAAAGATTTTTAAGTCTTTTCACAAATGCTGGCATGTGAACAATGAATTCTGGTCAAATTCCAGTAAGACTCTGTCCAAAGCCAAACAAGCAAATAAACAAACAAAAAATGCCACAGCTGGGTGTTATCCTTTCTTCCTTGTCTTCAAGCCTATATATGCATGTTCTTATGTAAGTGCCTATGCATATTCCTATATGTGTCCAAAAAGCTAACACTTCTTTTTATTTGGAGGTGATTATATTCTAGTGAGTGATTTAATTTAAAAATATTCCTATATAAGTGTCCAAAAAGCTAACACTTCTTTTTATTTGGAGGTGATTATATTCTACTGAGTGATTTAATTTAGGAACTAGAGCCAAGTTTCCTGCCTCTATATCTGCTGTTAATAATCCTTTCATTCATCATCACAGCGTTGTGGCAACACACAGAGGGTGAAGGACTGTTGTCCATGGTCTGCTCTTCTTCCATTGCCTTCTTTTGATAACCCGAATTAATTTATCTGTAACGTCAATATTTTTCCCAGATAAATTTGGAGTGTAAGTCTCTTTCCATCACTTTTGGTAAATGTACTGCCATTGCTGGACATGAATTGCATCATACAACTACTTTCATGGAATTCTAGAGTCAATAATCATCCATCATCCTGGCAAAGTCTTAGCCCTTACATCTCTGTTAACTACAGCTGTTGCAGTTTTTCTGTAAAAAAATGGGCTTGCTGAGGAGATCCGATTAATTTTTGTAAGGACTTCAAAGATGGTGATGGGAGTCTAAAATCAGAACCAATGTTTGTGATACCATGAATGAGCAGAAAGCACTGGTAGAAGTTGGTCTCATTAGATTTTTTTCAGTGGAAAGGTGGGATGCTGTCAATTCAAATGGAACGGAGATTCTGCTGGGACTTCATAATTAATGTTGAGCACAGCTCCTGGAAGCTGCTTCATTGGGTGGTGAATATGTCACTGTGAAAATGCAGTCTCACAGTCCTCCCTCCACTTGGAAGAGAACAGCTACAGTGGAGTCATCATGAGAGTCCTGTTTCCATTTGAGAAGATGAGGATCCTCAGTGGTTTCAAGCTGCTCAAGCAAGAAACCATCGGTCTGACTTGGGCTTGTTTTCTGGCTATTCGTAAAATAGATCTAAATGTCATGGAAAGTGATGAACTGTTGAAATGAGGGACTGATGATGTCTGTGCACAAAGCAGAGAACAATGAAGAGCAAACCACCTTTTCTGTGTCCTATCCTTCCACTGATATCCACTGCTTCCCATAGGACTGGTATGCTACAGGCACTCCTCCAGCAAGCACATTAGTTTCTTGGATTTTCTGTTATTAAACATATGGGGCATGTTAACAGTGTCTTGAGTGCAATCTTCAAGTAGGGAAGTTCCTCAAATCAGAGTAGTCACCAAAGCAGATGATGGGAGACTGTACCAGAGAAGAATAATCTTCTCTATGACCTGTCCTTATACTCCTTTCTAAGTACCCTGTGCTTGCCATACCCTGGGGTAAGACATCAGAAGCTCTGATCTTGACCTGTACAGATGTTCTTGAGTCCTTCCAAGGCTGTAGACAAATGGCCAAGAAGTACTGTGAATCTAGCATGCAGGGTTTGTGTTGAGTGTGACTGGCATCTCAACCCCTCCTGCTTCCAAGAGGGACTTTATCTCCTCCAACATCACCTCTCCTCTGATAGGAATCCATTTAAAAATCCACCCAAAACAAAAAATGATTTGAAAGTTCACAGTCTCTGAAGCAATGACAATGAACTGTTGGTATGTTGAAATTTCACTCATATGATATTTGTCTAGTATTTAGTCTTTGAAGAGTTTGAAATACATTATGGTGTGTTCAATATTTTATTAAATATTATCCATGCCTAACATGAACATCAGCCATTGACAGAAATCTTTTCTTAAGAAATTATTTCCCACTTTAAATTCCAACAGAAATGGAAAGACTTGGAGCTGAGAGAGACATTTCCTTTTATGAAAATGCTGTTACTGGCAGTCAGTCCTTAAAGGTGGGAGCAAGGGATTTAATAAATGTAATTTACTTTTTATTACTACTCAAAACTGGAGCTACTTTGGAGTGAAATGGGTATGTGCTGTGGGAAAGTGCTACCATAAATCTCTCCCCATCAAATGAATCTGCCCCAGAGAGGTATTTTAGAGCAGTGTTTTGAAATGGGAAAGGTAAATCTAGGCAGTGGTTTGCAGGAACCGTGTGTGTCTGTGCCCCTTTGCTTCTCTAATTCAGTCAATCACATCTGATTCCTATGTCTCAGAAGCAGTTGTCCAGCCAAATTGTCTGGGAACCATTCTTTCTGATATCTTCCTAAAGAAAATTGATTAATTTAGTTTGAGTTTTATTGAGTGTTGCTCGTACACTGCAATGGGTCTTTGTTGTGCACAGGGAAGATAGGCCCTGTTCCAAGTCATTCCTTCAAAGCACCATCTGTAAATTTTAACTGTGTTAGCTGAAGGCTGCAATTCTCATGGAGTCAAGAGTAGCTTTCTCCTTGTTCATTCTATACTAAAAGGTAATTGTAGCTATTTGTAAAACATAAGATCATCCAGAAAATCACATAGTTACTAAAATGAACACCCAGGGAAGAGATGTCTCAAAGGAAATTTAGGATAGCCAAAACTATTGTCAGGATTTTTCCTGCAGTAGGGTGGGATACAGGTTGAAACAGCTCTCTGACAGGCAGCAATGAATCTCTGGGAACCAAGAAATACTGCATGACTGAGGAAATATTGAACTTGTAAAGAGAAGCAGTGGAGAAAATGCTGAGAAAAACACACCTGCGACTGGAATTGCTGATCTGTGTCATCTGCAACATCCTGAGGAAGGTTTTGGTGTGGATTTTTTTTTTTTTTTTTTTTCCCAGCAAACTGCTCACAAGCCTGCTCTACTTGCATGTTGCCTGCCAGCACCAAGCGAGCAGCATGCTGGATGGCTGGCTAACTGTCAGTATCTCGCAGCCTATGGAGTCCTCTGCTCCAGCACCGATGACTGGGCAATGTGGCAGCCAGAAAACCAGGTTTCCATCCTCCTTTGGGTAAGAAAGAAACACTCATGTTTAATCATGAATAGCAACTGGTCCACTTTTTGGAAAATTTGAGTCTCCCATGGCATTGCATTGGGCCTTCTTAGATCTTTGCTTAGCATAGGCCAGTAGTGGTCCATTAAAGCCATTGGGTCCAGCTGTTGGTCCAGCCATGTAATAGAAAGCCAGTGCAGAAATGAGGTAAGAGTATTCAGGCTAGATCCTTCCACTTCCAAACATTTCCCAACATCTCCTCACAAATTTAGTACTTCTAGTACCAAAAACCTAGGGAATGTTGACATTCTTCAGGAAGAAAGCATGAGATCAAGGACAATTCCATTGCTTTTGGTACTTGTTATAGCACAGAGTACCTGGCCTGTAAATCCCTGTACGATCCTAGGAGGTGAAGAGTGATTCCATTTCCCTGTGGTATTCTGAAGATCATATCTTGGGTAAATATATCTGAACAGGAAGAGAAAATGAAAGTAATTTCTTGAATGTCAACAGCAATTTTGCCCCAATTCTAAAGCATAAGGATTGCTTTAGAAAATCCCTCCAAAGCTTTCTTTGTTTGAAGTTAGACTTCTCCCTTTGTCTCTCCAGCAAACAGATTCTTAGGCCATCTCTCCCTGAAATACTGATATGAAACACTGGTCTCTTGACAGTGAGAAAATCCAGAGTGGGAAAAGACTGACAGAATGAACTGGAGGAGATAATGTGACACTGGCAGCATTTGCCCTTTTCTGTACTGCAGCTTGACTATATCCTGCTGATTTCTGAATTTTTCCTTAAAGGAAAAACACACACCTGTCTGAAGAAATCTTTTTAAAAGCCTCCAGATTGGCGCTGATACCATATAACAAATTTTATTTTAAGCAAAAGCTTGTGAGGATTCACTTATTTTAAAGCTCAGATGGTGTGATGGATTAGTGCTCTGAATGTTAGGTCCACCAAAAGAACAAACAGATACAAAAGCTCAGGGTATGGAGAAAGATGCCTCAGGTGGATACTCTGTATGGTTTTATAATCTCATTCAGATTGCTGCTTAATGGTTTATCACCACTCTTTTTAGAAGGATATCCAACTTTGATTAAGGGGCTCAAGCAGTGGAGATTTTTCCTTCATCCCATCATAATAAGCTCCAACTGTCCTCTGTTAAAGTAAGTGTCTCATTTCCATTTCAAACTTTGTGGACTTTCAGATTGAAACTAATATCTCGATATTTGTATGATTAAGAAAATTCCTCCAGCAGAAAGTTCCTGGTTGGGAAAAAGGTTGCAGGCCATCGTCAAGTCTCTTTTTCCAGAAGAGAAATGGAGCTAAGTCTTGTCACCTGTCTTGCCTCAAGTGCCTGCACTAACGGCAGAAAGGATTGCAAAGGGTTATAGCATCGCAGATGCAAACTGGAAGTTCGCTGGGCAATGATGGAAAATGAACAGGGTGATGCCAATTTAACTGAGATGGGGATGTGGTCTTTGGGCTTAGCGTCACCAACATGTAGACAAGTAGTCTGGGGAGATGGCTTTCCCATTTGGGAAATGAACAGGTTTCCTATTTTGAGAAGTTTTACTTGCATCAACACAGAATCTAACACAGCTGGCTTCAGATTTGTCTCTCTGTTACGGCATAAAAATAGGGCATACATGCAAAGATGCTTAACAGTGTGCCTTAGGAAATGGGAATCCTTCCCTTTCTAAAAAGAGCTAGAGAGAGAACTTTGTACTGAACAAAGCAACTAATAAGCAATGAAATCTGTCTTGCCCTAAACGCTGCTGCAGTTCTACAGTTGAGCAATTGGAGAGGTTGTCAAAAAGAATATTCAGCAGTTTCACAATCTTTGCGCCTCATCCCTAATATATTCATTGCTGCCTTTCAGAAAATGATGTGTTCTGATTACCCTTGTAGTCAGTGTACTTTATACAAGAAGGAGATGGCTGGCACCACCTCAGAGTTAAGCTGCCTGGCTGTGTAGCAATCAGCTCGTGAAAGCTGAATCCAATGAATGGCTTCCTTCAGATGCCTCAGAATCAGGCAGGAATGTAATTGAACAAGAGTAATAATGTACTTATTGATCCCTTCAAGGTCTCCGATTTCCTTGAAGGCAAAGGAAGTAATGAGCCTCGAGGAGCAATAAATACACCTGCAGTATTGAAATAATGCAGCTCCCAGCTCTGAAATGTTTGATTCCTGCTACCTCTGGAAATCTGCTCTTCCCTTTGGCATGGAATAACATCAAGAGAGAAAATCTAGGCTGCATATAATCAAAGATTAGCACTTTCAGCCCCTGTCTGCAAGGACACGTCAGTTTATTGTCTAAGCACTTGATGAGGGACAGGAGGTAGGCACAACAAATCGTGGTCAGGAAGTTCATGAGGCCAGAGTGAGACATTTGCAGTAATGTGAAAAATCAGTGGCTACATCATTCAGGCTGCAAAAGCCATGTACAGAGTGCTGCAGCTGATATGAAGTGATTGCACTTTGAAATGAAAACTGATTCCAGACACTTCATTTGTTTGCTGGCTGCTCCTAGTAATATAGTTTTTTAATATAGTCACCACCATACATTGTGACGCTTGACTCTTATTTAGAAGTTCAGGTCAAATGATGCTTGTATATTTGATGAACAGTGAAAAAAGACAGCCATCCTCCTTCCCTTACAGACATAGTTACAAAAAAAATGACCTTTGCTTCTCAGCTGTGTGTTTATGACTTCTCACATGGTTGTTCCTAGATTTGATTTCACATCACAGATGGTGACGATAAATGGAGGATTTCCTAAAGACCACAGAAGGAACAAGATGAAGGAGAAATGGCACTGGCTTACTTCCCCTTGGCTTTTAAAAAGCCTCCTGTAAAACAGTGTAATTTAGCATAGCACCCTGGCCTGTATGTCTAATCCCTGTCACCTTAACTGGAAAGTTTACTGTGTTAGGGATCTTCTTTTTCTGTTGGGTTTCCCCAGTGTCTAGCCTCTTGGCTGTACTCAGAACAACAATTTATTCACAAGGAGGGTAATTTCCTATATTCTGCTTTTGCCCAGTGTGATACCATCTGAACATCTTCCATATGAAATGAAAGCAGTAGTCAGTCCTTTAAGACTGCATTAATTTCTTCTGCCTGCACCTCAAATAGAGAGATATTCCCCACCCTTCTTCTGGGATGAAGCTTGGATGAAAGCAGGCAGGCTGTAGTGCAACTAAATTGGAATTATATCTGTTTCTTAGTTGATCCTGTGATTGATCAAGTCTTAAATGTGGGTAGGGATGTCACACAGCTATTGCAAAGTGATTGCTCAGCTACTGACATGAGGTTTCTGAGTTGGTCATAGCCCATCACCTGAACTCAGGACACCCATCAACCAGTGAGGCTCTGTGCCGTGTGTTGTCATCTGTCCTAGCCATGTAAATCATGAGATTTACCTACTCTGGCAGTATGAGAATGGAAAACTGAGGATGACAAACCAGCTAGAGCCTTCTAAGGCATGACCTACACTTCCTTCTTCTTTATGAGACTAACTAACCTGCTTGAGGTCACAGCGTTTTGAAGTGGTAATGCTTCCCTAGTTAAAAGTAAGGACTTTTCAGGAAATTGAAAAAAGACACATAGTTTCCCCAACAGTGATGAGTTTTTGAGTTTTTTTTGTTGTTGTTGTTGTTTTTTGGTCCTTCTTTTTTTTTTTGTTTTTGTTTTTGTTTTTTTATCTCTTGCCTGATATTGACATTTCAATTTATGCTAATTTATACCACTTGAAAAGCCCAAATAGATCACTCGGGCGGAACTGAAGAGAGGGTGAGTGTAAGGAAATTAAAATTATAAAGTTGATGTCTGTGCTAAGATAGCACTTGAGACACAAAGCGTTTGCAATCACTGTAGCATGCATCTAGTTTGTATGATACTTAATTAGTTTTTCAACAAGTTGTATGAATTCCTTTGAAAATTTGTGGACCTTTGTTTACTGCCAACCAGCCTCCTCATGTCCACACAATAAATAATCATAGAGCTGAGGCCATCTGGAAACCTGAAAACAGGATATTTTTCAAGTCTTGATAAAGAAGGATTAAAAAAAAAAAAAAAAAAAAAAAAGGCAAGAAGGTATCAAAATTTTCTCCCTTTTTCTCAGTTATTCCAGATAGAAAGAACTGTGGGAAGTGTCTTTAGATGGCTGTTTTGATCCATTTACTTTTCTTTTCTATGGTACCAGTAAAAAGTTTGCATCAACAGACACAAAGGCTGAAGGAAGTCATTTCCAGATTGTTGCCCATGAGGCCACAGTAAATGTTCTGAAATTGGATCTGAACAAGAAATGACCATGGACAATTGATCTGAAAGCAGGCACAGTTCCTGGAGCCAAAACTCTTGAGAAGAACTAATTTAAGATACTGATAATGAGACACAAAGAACACAGAATCAGTGCTGGTCAAGTCCAGGCTGGCAGGCGCTCATCCAAAATTTGTTCCAGAATGTGGTAATTCAATGATTAGTGGAGACTGGGATGAATGTCTGTTGCCAAAATTTCCTTCCTATCAGTGCTAATTCAAACACTAAAACAGGTTGCCCAGAAAGGCTGTAGAGTTTCTATCCTGGGAGATACTAAAAAAATTAGTAGGACAATGCCCCAGGCAGTCAGATCTAATCCCAAACCCCTTTTCTGAGCAGGGGTTTGGGCAAGAGGATTTCCTGAGGTCTTGTCAGACTTCAATTTTGTTATGATTCTGGAAACTGTGTGCACAATTCTTGAAGGAGGATGCCCTGTAGAACATGCAGAGGAGGACATCAAGGATGGAAGAAAATATTGGCTCATACAAGAAAGCTTTTGTAGGTCAACCATGACCTATTCTTGTCCCAAATTTCTTCAGAAATCATTCTGAAACACAAAACTCTCACAGTATGATGAGCAATACTCTTATCCCATGTAGTTGTTTGTATCTAGGATGCTTGTACAGATACCTGCATATGTAAGGATATATAAAACATAAGGATCAGCTGGAGAAGCACTTCACACTGAAGGATATACATAGCTATGAAAGATGAAGGAGTTGCCCTTTGCTGAGGCAATGAGTTGTTATTTAGTCAGTCAAGTGCTGGAGATAACACATGCAGGGAGACGTTTGCCTCTCCAAATGCTTGTTTTAATTAAGAGGAATAGCAAGACTGTCGTCTGAATAGGAGAGAGATAAGCCAGAGCTGGAGAGGAAAGCTAAATATGTTCAAATGGTTGGAAGAGCCTGGATCTGAGCACAGTGATCTACAAGGATGTATCCTACAGAGTGAGGGATACAGAAGGAAAGAATCTTTGTCACGATGAATAACCAAGAAGTCTACAGTAAGGCAGGTGAATAAAGGGACAGAGGGAGAGATCTCAGTGCTCGCAGATTAAAAAATATTTTTATTTCATTTCTTCATGTAGGTTTTTAATGAACATTTTGAATTTCTTGCCACAGGTCAGTGAAAATGCCAGAAGCCTGGGTGGAGTAAAACAGCAGTGGCTAAATTAAAAGGGGTAAAAAAAATCCATCAAAACCCATTAAATGTAAAGATCACAGCTCTGTCAGAGGAAATCCCTAATGCTAGAAAAGTATCACAGTGTGCTGGCCCTGAGCCAAATAACTGTTCTCAAATTGTACTAGGTCTTGCTCAACACTTTTGTTCACCTTAGTGTTTAATGCATGGTTTAATATATGGGTCTAGAGCTGACCTGCCGTGAAAGACTGCTCATTTCAGACCATTTTCTGTCAGTCACATTGCAGCTAGCACAACTCTGGAAAAATTCCCCAGAAAAGCCCAGAGATGAGAGGTGATGACAGTGCTCTTGTTCCAACAGAAACAAAGAAGTTTTGGTAGAAATTGCCAACCGAGGAGCTAAGTCCAGGATGATCCAAGGGGACTGATTACATGAATATAGTTGCTTCCCTTCTACATCTGTGTATTAGGGAGTACCCCAATGCCTTGGAGGAGCTGGATGTTAGACCGCTGCAGGAGGAACCTGAACTTTTAAATCCCAAAGGAGCTGTACCGAAATCATCCCACTGCCCAAACTGGAGCTGTATAACAAGTCTCCTCTCCTACTGAGTCAGAGGAATCACTGTGATGCTTTTCAACAATATTTCAGCACAAAGCCTAACCCCCTTACATTGCTATTAATCTCACATGCCAGATCTCAGCACACTTGAAAGCCTTTAGCAGAAACAACACAGCCACAGAGGTTGCCCTGAGGTCAAAGCCTGCTGCTGTGGAAATGAAATATTTGCATAACCTTTTCTTTCAAGAATTTATGGGATGCGCAAATTCATTCATTCAGGCTGCTTCCTCAGTGCTTCACTGAAGCTGCCGGCTAGGGGAGAAACAATGCAGTGTATTTCTGGGAAAGAACATGATTATCAGCCCTCAATAAGGATATGGTAGGGCTATGATAGGGAGCACGTGTCACAGTTGCCCAGAAAGAAAGCAACTAGATGCAGCCATCCCTCTCCAGGCCTAAGTTCCTGTGATAGGGCGTGGGCATGTCTTGTCTTGGTCAGTCAATGCAATTGCTTTGTCTTTCTGGACAACCTGGGCAGCAAAGGTGTGTACATCAGTAATGTGCAAAGTTTTTCTTTCTCCTTGTCATTGCAGATGGAGGGGAGTGACTGGGGCAGAGTGATAGTGGGTACTGCCCACTCACTGTGCATCTTGGAGGTTAAATTAATCTCCTGCAAGACAAATGCTGCCCCTGCTCACCAGACCAAGATCCAACCCAAGAAGTTGCTCTATAATTAAAATCAGGGCTTGGAAGCCTTTGCTTTGGGTTCAGAATATGCAGGTTACTGCCATTTGTACTGAAAATGTGTATGAAATGAGCATTGCTGGGCTTACTTTTGGCCCATTTTCAAGCAGGACTACCTACCTGGCAATCTCTCAGCTAACTCCTCCTGAAGAGTATGAGTTGTTGAGTTTGTTGACTGTGATGCCGGGTTACACCAACAGATAATGTGGCCCAGGGTGACTCTGAGCCCCACTATGACCGTGGCACAATGAATTAACATTTTTGCATTGCCCATAGTAAATGTCTGGCCGTATGATTTCACTAAAATCCAAAAAATAGTTGTGGTGGGTTGACCTTGGATGGATGCTAGGTTCCCACCAAACTGCTCTATCACTCTCTATCACTCTCCCTCCTCAGCTGAACAGGGGGAGAAAAAAATAATGAAAGGCTTGTGGATTGAGATAAGGACAGGGAGATCACTCAGCAATTACCATCACGGGCAAAACAGACTCAGCTCAGGAAATTAATTTAGTTTATTGCCAATCAAATCAGAGAAGGGTAATGAGAAATAAAAAGTAAATATTAAAACACTTTCCCCCACCACTCCCTTCTTCCCGGGCTCAATTTCTCTCCCAGTTTCTCTACCTCCTCCCCATAAGTGGCACAGTGGGACAGGGGAAGGGGGGTTGCAGTTAGTTCATCACATACTGTCTCTACCGCCCTTTCCTCCCTACTCCGTTCCCCTGCTCCAGCATGGGGTCACTCCCATGGGAGTCAGTCTTCCACAAGCTTCTTCAATGCTGGTCCTTCCCACGAGCTGCAGTTCTTCATGAACTGCTTCAGCGTGGGTCCTTTCCACAGGGTGCAGCCCTTCAGGAACCGACTGCTCCAGTGTGGGTCCCCCACGGGGTCACAAGTCCTGCCAGCAAACCTGTTCCAGCGTGAGCTCCTCTCTCCATAGGGTCACAGCCTCCTTTGGGCACATCCACCTGCTCTGACATGGGGTTTTCCATGGGCTGCAGGTGGAGATCTACTTCACCATGGACCTCCATGGGCTGCAGAGGGACAGCCTGCCTCACCGTGGTCTTCACCAGGGGCTGCAGGGGAATCTCTGCTCTGGTGTTTGGACCACTTTCTCCCCCTCCTTCTTCACTGACCTTGGTGTCTGCAGAGTTTTCTCTAACATATTCTTACTCTTCTCTCCGGCTGCAGTAGTTTCTTCTACCTCTTAAATATGATATCCCAGAGGTGCTGCCATCATCCCATATGGACTCGGCCTTGGCCAGTGGTGGGTCTGTCTGGGAACTGTCTAGCATTAGCTCTATTGGACATGGGGAAAGCTTCTAGCATCTTCTCACAGAAGCTACCCTTGTAGCCCCTGCACTACCAAAACATTTCTGTGCAAATCCAATACATTGGTATAACACCTCTTGGGTTAAGGGTGTTGCCCTGGTATAAAAATGGATCAAGGAAGAAAGTGCCTGGACCATTTATTTATCAGACAACTTGTTTGACTGCATTGCTAGTGTCTGCTTAGCATCTTCTCACCCTCCTTGATCTCCTCCTACATTTTGACTTCTCTGGATCCCTTCCCAATATATATTCCTATCTATCAGGATGAAATTAGACCTCTGCAGAGCATAGTCTACCAAATCATTTTGTACCTTATGGCATGGAAATTCATCTGCAACTAGCACTTACTGATGTGTGCTTGAGTGATGAGGTATATTTTCAAATACGTAGCTAAAGAGATTAGTTCTCACAGTGATGGGAAGAACAGAAACCTTCATGGCCTTAGGTGTCATGGGACAGAAACTGAGTGGGGTTTTCATTTTTCTCTATGCTTTTATTTTACACAAATGAGAAACCAGTTTGTTGATTCCTGAGATTTGCAGCCCACTGCTGAGGCTTTTATGATGGCTATTCCCATTTAATCTGACTCATGGACATGAATGTTAAAAGTACTAATGCACTGAGGGCCTGGATCATGGGTTCAGTCTTTTGCTGACACAGACAGAGGGACCAAAACTTTCACTGGAGGTTGTGATGAAGCAGGCTAGCTATTTGGTGAAAAAATCGTGAGAGCCAGAGCTCATCTTTTCTTGTTTTATGAGCTACATTGTATTTTACTGAAGGTATCCAAAGAGTTTTCATCTGACATGTCCTTTTTGCATTTTTCTTTTGTTTAGTGTCTCCAGGTTTCCCAACTGAAGGCAGATTTCTCACTGTCTGAGATGGATCTCTCATTTAAATCCAAGCTCTGTCATTCAAATCTTAGTCCCCTTTGGCCCTCTGGGATTATTAAATGTTTTGGTTTATTTTTTAAACTAGACAAGTACAATCTGAAATGCAAAAAATCAGAGGGATTGCACATGGCTGCCATACTACACTTTGTGTGCCTGTCTTCCTGGTGTTACTGACCTTCTGATAACTTTCTAGCAATCAGAGAGACAAATGTTGCTGACATTCTCACTCTCAGGCTACTTAGGTTCTTTTTAATTTTTAAACTGCCTGTTTTACTTCCCCTAAGCTTTCTTTCAATCTGCTGTCTGTAGCTGGTGAAAGCTGCCAATCACATCTGCCCAGAGAGTGGCTATCAGTGGATGCGAGTGTGCATTTATTGTTTCCTTCTTGTTAAAACCAAACAAACCTACCTTTTCATTGTATTTAGTATGCTTTTATACTCTTAGAAAGAAAATAACATTCCTTACTGATTTAATCTGACAAAACGCACAGTAGTTGGTTTGTATTTATTTATTTTTCTTCCTGTAATTTTCAAAGCAGTGGAATCATCTCTGTCATATTTACTCTTCTGTTTGTGCATGAGAATCAATAGTTATTTTGCCTTAAATGTATCAGAGACATTCTTAAGTGTGATATAATTTATCCTTACCTGATATTATATGAAATGAGGACACCTCCTAAAGAAACATTTTCTATTGAGAATTTGCTTTGAGATGTGTCCTTTATAGAAATGAATTCTCAGAATTAGAAATTTTAGAAGAGTGCCGGGCTGGGCGAGCCGAGGACCCAGCCAAGGAGGAAGAACGTAGCTGACTCAGTATGAGTGATAAAGTGTGCTTCAATTTATTGATTTTTGTTACAGCTTTTTATAATCCTTCTACTAATTATGCCTACTAGTCACTAGCTGATTGGCTTAAGCTCTAAAGGTCGTATTCGCACGGTCCACCTACTTGCAGTTAGCTAACAGCACAAGCTTCTCATAACACTAAGTTTCTCATGCTACTATTTCTGATTCCTGTTGACTTGTTTTCGATACACAACAGTACCGTAACACAATGTTTCTCAGACCACCGTTATCATAACACTAGGTTTCTCAGACCACTATTCCTAATTCCCCTTAGCCTGTTTTCAACACACCACGGTAGACAAGGCCGAAGCATCCTTGACATTCCTCAGGTATCAGCAGCTGCGAGCAGCTGCAGGCAAACCCTAGTGAGGCCCAGCATCAGCAGCCAGAGCAGGCTCTGATCATACAATTGCTCGGTGGGCTCAGGACCCTTGTCTCTGAGCCATTCTCCAACAATTCCCCCTTTTTCTTTTTGTATGAGTAGAGCCTGCGCCAACGTTCATTCAAAGATTTTCTTAATACATGACAAGGCACAACTTAGGCATGCAGGCTTACAATCTACTGGCTAAAGGTACAGGACCCTTGTCTCTGAGCCGTTCTCCAACAGAAGAGTACAAGGAATCCCACCATGGTCAAGGAAAAGAGAAGTGTTCACCCCTTGGCATGTGTGAGTTGTGTGCACAATATTGCAAGAAATATAATTGTTACTGTATGGTCTCAGAAGATGAATCTGAGGGTCAAGAGGGAGTTTCTATGCAGGTAATGTGCCTGGAAGGTCAAAGTCATGGTTCCCCAAGAAAATGATGAGCCAGTCAAGCCACCAAGATTGAAGAAGGCTAAAATATGAGGCTGTGTTGTTTTAGTGCCTTATCAACATGGAAACTAGAGTTGTGTGAAAAGGATCTTGAGCACATAGGATGCAGGCCATATATTCCTGTTTCAACATAAGGCTGTTATGCCTGGGCTGGAACACTGCTCTCTCTGGAAGAATCTCCATTTACTTAGATGCTGAGAGAGTCTGAGATGTTTGGGAAAAGTTTTTGCTCTGAAGTTTCTGTATCACAAACTACAGACCTTTTGAAGACTGCACAATCACCTTTAAATTATGGTGAGACAGAAGGAGTGTCTGTGCATATACATGCTAAAAAGAATAAATGAATGAGAGCAAAAAAAGTTCCACTCAGATAGACATCGTTGCCACAGCATATGTTTTCTTGTTTGTGCTTCCTTTGTTGAAGAGGACACTACTGATAGTATTCGCTTAACAGGTGAATGAACATTGCTTTCTACTTCAGGCATTTCCTTCAGGATCTGTTGGCTGAACCAGTCAGGAAACTGTAGAGATGGATGCTTACACCTCCCAGGATGACACAGTCCATCAGAAATGGGCTGAAGTGCCACCTTCAAGTGTGAGGGAGCAGTAGAGGCCCAAGGAAGAGGCAGGTCCTCAGGTGCTGCGAACTGTCAATTTATGCCAGCAGAGGCTCTGCTTATAGATATTTTGTGGCTGTTGCATGAAGAGCAGTGGTCACTCACAGTGTCTGGCAAATCTTAGGGGAGTCCCAGGCATCAGGGTGAATGCTGCTTTGCAAAGCCAGTTCATTTTAGAGCACACAAAATCAGCTCTACAGCTTTGATATGGAAAGGATCTGGAGAGACGTCACCCTGGGCTCCTCTTCCTGCAAGAAAAATAAGAAACACCAGAGGATAAAAGTTCAAGGGAGAAAAGCCAAAGCTCCATCTAGCAAAGCAGGATTTCACCCAGCTTGTTGGGTTGCCTCTGTCTGATGAACCAGTGAGACACATCTGAATGGATCTTGCAGCTTTTTTTCTTTGGAACACAGCTTTGTGATTTTCCCTTTTGAAGCCTCTGCATCACTTCCCATCTGTTTGCTTACTCATGGAGGGAAATGTATTCATTATTTACTTTTCTCCCTCAAATTGTGTTTGTGGATTTGATTTCATGTCTTTGAAGCTTTCCTTTATGTTCGGTAGAGCTCCGGACTCTTTTATTAATATATATTTTGCTTCTTTTTTGGAAACTTGATCAAAAGTTAAACACTGGTCAGAAATGTATACTATATCTAATTTATTAGATGAACATAGCCATCTAAACTCCTGAAATTCCTACTAATGCACATCCCAGTCTTGCAGAAACTTGAGTGTGAGTCATCCTGCTGAACTGTAGTTAGTGCAATTGCTCTCTGCATAGTGTTAGGCAGATGCATATGTCTGAATGCATGCAAAGAAGCCAACAAAGCACAGAGCTGGCTAAGGAAGGAAGTGCCAATGGTCTTGTTTTACTGCAAACTGCTCCTGGTCCCTAGCTTGAAAATCACTTGGCTGGATAGAATTTTCCTTCCTGATTCACCAAGCTTCATGGTAGCTTTTCTTTTATGAGAGATAACTTCTCTCATAAAAATTACAGCAATAGTGTAAAACCCATCTTCACACATAAGAGAAGGCCAGAGTAGGACAGTATTGATCAGTTCAGAAGAAAACTCTGCCTTGATAAAGAAATCAAGAGTGAGGTTTTTTGTCAACAAAGTCAGTGTTCCCATTCCTTTGGTATTCTTCTTATACTGCCCTCAGGCACCAGAGTCCAGCAAAGGCTGGAGTCCAGGACTGACCTTGTCAAAGTCATTAACCTGTTCTCAAGCAGGATTCTTCTATTTGCATGTTGGAATTCCACATCCTAAAGCTCTAATTAATTCCTATAAGCCACTGTTCTTGATGAAGTTATACTTTGCAAATCCCAGAGCCTTCCACATGAAGAAGTCAATAATTTAATTCTAGCCACTGCAGTGAAACAGAGGCAGTGTACTAAAACCTGTGTTCCCTCCTGGGCATAAAGCCCTGTAGAATCTGTGAGCTCAGTCTGGCTGGAATTCATTTGGAAAATTAAAATTTCAATGAAAATATATGAAGAAAGCCAAAAAAAGTCAGATTTTGTTTCCCTCTGGAAAGCAGTGATATCCTGCCTTAGCAACTAGCCAAATCCAAAGCCTGTGATTTGCAAACAGCCCTTATCCTAAGCTGTTTTTACTCTGCTTGCTTATACAGCACAAAGTGCATGGGAGGCAAACACCAGCTATCTGTGGGATGAGCTGTTGGTCAGAGCATGTGCAGTCACACCCAGAGCTACAGCAGAAGCAAAGTTGGGGTACTGAAGCCAAGGAGAGGACATGGCAAAGTGATGGTATGCAGCAGTCTGAAGGGCAAGGCAGGACCCAGCCCCATGGGTCCCTGGAGGAGTTGAAAGTGATGAGAGCAGGAGCTAGGAATGGAACTGAGCAGCACAGAAGAAGAAATAATAATTGGGGCCACCAAAGAACTGTGGTAGTCCAACAGGGAGCAAGGCTGAAAGTGCAGGAGATGGATACAAGGACAATGCTTGGATCTAGACAAGGAAAGGCTAAAGGGGCTAAAAGTATAAGTCTGGACAAAAGTGGAGTTTTAGTTTTATGGTACCTATGATTTTTTAGGAATCATTGCCTTGTTCTTCTATTGCCAATAGCACAGACCTACACACTTTGCTTGAGTGGGTACAACTCCAGAGGCCAGCAGAGGAAGATGTGGACAGAGAACCATCCCAGAATGAATAGCGTGCAGATAGCGAGCTGGTGGGACAGGTAAATTCAATCCAGGTGCTGTACACGGAAAATAACATACATGCCCTAGTGACAAACCTCCTGTAGCCATAGTGTCACTGTGTATCTAGTGAGACTGCCACAGAAAAATGCAGTTCTGCAATATGTAGTTAAGCCTGAGTGAGGTTCTCAAGTGCTGGGGTGATGGGGAAGCATAGAAATACCCAGGTAGGCTGAGACAGTTTGGAGGCATATCATCAACAGTCATCACTGGAAGGAACCAAAGCTGCAGTGCTTCAGGCTGTCATTCCTTCTGGTTCCTCTTTGACTTTAGTAGTGCAGTCGAAGTCTATGGAGAAGGAAGACTTGGGGGTTTCTTTTTGGTCTTAATTTTCTCTGTGAAATACCACTGGGCTATAATAGTCACCCTAAAATAAATTCAGCTGGGCTTAGAGTCTGGATTCTATGGCAATATTTTATGGGTAAATAAGGGTCAAAGTCCATGCCTTTGTCCAAATGACACATAACAAGTTGGCATGTTTGTGTTTAAACACTCTTAACTGAAATGGATGATTTGTTCTGCCCTTTGGGAGCTGTCCCTGGCCTGTGCTACTACTCAAATGATATTTAGACCTTGTCTGTGAAAGAGCTACTTGAAAGGAGACGCCGTTGCTTCAAGTTAAGAGGGAAGTGGCCTAGCCAGTAGCAAATCAGTTACCAAGCCTCTGTCCTTCTTACCTTTCCAGTGTAGACCATTCTGTATGTCAAAAGAGCTGGGTGCAGGACAAGTATGAATCTGTAGTCAGAGCTTGCCAGAAAGCTTTTAAACATGTTGAGCTTGTGACAACCTCTGCAACCTCTCTGGCTGATATTTGATCTGCATGTCATGTACTGCCTTTTCTCACTCTTGTCCTGTTTAATAAATATTCTGAGTGTGAACCTGGATGTATGATCATACTGCAGCCAGCACATACCAGGCAGGGTCTCACCTCCCTCTCCCTGCTTCAGGAGAAGCATCACAGATCCCTGAAATGTGAGACAGATTAAAACTAACCATTGTTTCTGCACATAAAAGTACGTCTTTCAGAGCCTTTTGACTTGCCAGTGCCCTGCTCAGATGGCTGCTCTACTGAGGCAGCTCTTGGATTGAGCTGGAAAAAGCACAAATAATGGCTCAGGTCACACACACAATTCATCATCTTCCTATTAATCAGGGTGGCTGCTTGGTCCCCATCCTCTCCCAACACACACATCCCCGCCTGGGTTTCAGGATCTCAGGGACCTATTAAGGAGCCATTTTTAGAAAAAAAAAAAAAAAAAAAAAAAAAAAAAGAGCCATGAAAAGGAGTATCTGATGCTGTGGTGATGTTTGCCATCAGATCAAACAATTTCTTGCAAGCCTGTAGGAACATGCTGCAATGCCAGGATGGCAATGATCAAATTGCCATGCTCAAATGGGTAGCTGGGTGCATATTATACCTCCCTTCTGGCGCAAGAAATGTGTCAATGGTATTTGGTCAGTCCTAGCACATATATTGCCTGAAGACATGGTGGTCTGAGGAAGAAGTGGGGGGGAAAGCCTGTGGGCAAGCAAAGCCTGAATAGTTTGTAAACTATTGAATAAGATGCCCTAAGCCAACCTGTAAATGTTGCACTCATTCCCTTTACACAAGATGCCTTAGGCCAACAGCTTCTAAGACAGTCTGAGTTATTGGAAGTAATTTTGTATCATAGACCTGTTTTGGACTGAGCTCATGCTATTTCCTAAGAAAAGACATCTTCTTTAGATAGATATCTGTCTTTGACAGAGGTACAAGAGATTTATTAGGTACTCATTACACCTCACAACAAAAATAGCATTTTACAATGCAAACAAAGCTTTAAAAGCATCTTCTTGAGAGTATGCGTTGGCACTGGCAACTAAGAAAAAAAGTGTAAGATAGGAGGGAAAAAACAACCCAGACTTTGAAGTAGCAGAATATAAGACTTGTAGGTTTTGTAAATTTATTTAGCTCACTCTTCCCTTCCCAAATCATGTCTCAGCTTCCACACTGTCCTGCCATCTCCCAGAACTGACTTTGGGAATCTGAGGTTTTTCTGGGAGGCCTGAGGCAGAAGGGACTAAGGCATTACTGGGACTAAGTTGGATCTGTCATAATCCCTGAAGTCTTAGAGTGATTGAAGTGATGCTGAAAGCTGAATACTGGGTCAATATTGGAAAAGGGGGTCTGAGGGACTGGCATGACATTGACATTAAAGGTAGGAGTTTGGGATCATATTGGTGAGAAGAGGTGGGAGATACTGAAAGACCAAAAGCTGTCTGTTGAAGTGAAGGCCTGTGTGTTTGTATGTGCGTTGAAGTGAGGAGGGGATATTGCTTAAATGAAGGATGCAAGAGGTCCTGGGCTAACAGAATGACATAAGAAAGGCTGTAGTGGCTGTGTAGTCTAGCATCCAGTTTCTGATAGTGGTCCAGAGTGATACCAATTATAAGAACAAGGTAAGCATATATTTCCGTAATTATTCTTCTGACATCCAACCACTTGATGTTCAGAGATTTCCTGACTTTCAAGTGGTTTCCGTGTATTTTGTAAAATCAGTGGCTCTCTTGGCTTGAATGTGCCCATGAATACTCTCCGCTTTTTAGCACCTACAACATTCTGTGGTGAAGAGCTCCCCAGCTTCATGGTGAACCTCCTTGGGTTTGTTTTGAACTTGCTCCAAGGGGTGATTTGAAGCCTATTCTTACTCTCTGTCTTATCATCTCCACTAGATAATAAAGTGCAACAGTGGGAGAAGTATCTGATGGGACTAAAGAAGGGTATGTTCCTCCACCAAGTCACAACAGAAAGACATGGCCAGCCAAGCCTTGTCAATATTACTTTCTTCTCTAGTGACCTTGTGGAATCCAGGAGGGATGAAGGAGGTAGAGGAGTGAAGGGATGGAGGATCAGAAAGGTGAAGGCATGGAAGTATGGCTGGATGGATCAAGCCCCGTGCCCATTATGTCCCCACAGCTCCCACCTGTGTGCTCAAGCCATTACTGAGGCACACAGGTAACAGCTCCCTCCAGGAGCTACAGTTTTAAAATTGTTTAAATTTCTGGTGACACATTCAGTGGAAACAGGACAGATGGCAACACTGCTGATGGTCTTTATGAAATGCTCCAGTTCCTGCTGGACACTGACCCTGATGAGGACCAGTCAACTCTACTATCAGTGTCGTCAGGATTCTCTGGATAAATAATAAAGCATATGCATTTTTTTTTTAATTCCTTTGTTTTTTTTTCCCCATCATTGTTTTATTCCGACCACATCGTTCTCCAGCTGCACATTAGCATTCTTCCTCTTTCTAAATCCTCCTCCCTCATTTCCTGTCCACGTTGCTTCCTTTCCTCACGCTTCCACAGAGCTACTTATCATCACACAGTGAAACAGGAGTGACTGTGTGGACACTATTGTGGAGTCATCACTCACTGTTATAGCATAGGAACCAGCAGGACAAGAGCAGCAAGCAGGGAAAATTTCTCCTTGCTGTCTCTCTTTGCTGTGTAGCAGAGCTACCATGCTGCCATGGCCATTTCCAAAGTGATATTGCCTCATTTTCCTTTAGCTGGCAGCAGAAGCAGTGGCCAGGATGTGTTAACTTGGGAAATAAATAGCTCTGTGAATGGCGCATTAGAGATAGCCCTTTATTGGGATGTGCAATATAACAGGAATTTCCACCTGCAGTATCTGTTATGGTGCTTTTCTTATGGCTCTGGAGCACTTACTGCCACTCAGACATTTACCTAACAGGACGCTGCCTACAGCTTGATATAAAGACCTCTGAAGGGTACTGTAGGTCACTGGGAAAGAAAGACATACGGCCAACATGTTCTTAGCAAGTGATGAGCTAGTCCCTAGTTGTGGATGTGGTGGTGATAGAGCCAGAGTGTTGGTGAGGGTTCTGTTTGCAGCCCTCCCCAGCAGATGCAGCTGTAAGATCACACTGAGAGCTGCAACTTGTTGCACATCCTGGATGTGGTTTAAATTGAGAAATTTGAGGCAATCTGAAGTGAAAGGAAAATAATTTGTTTTGCTCCCCTCGTTTGCAGTGCATTTTCCCTCTAAATTAGCTGGCATGATAGTTCAGTCACTGAGAAAGGAGAATTAAAAAGAGGTCTGGGAATCCATTTCATTGTGTTTCATACAGGGCTGATTTTCAGCTAATAATGCTTTCGTGTGTGGCAGAAGGGAATCTGCTCTGAGTGGAACAGTGCTCAAGCACTTGCAAGCAGTGAGCTGAAACAGCATGTCACTCTCTAGGTATATGATGCGGGTGCACCCTTCACACATCAGTTCTGACCTCTTCTGGAAGACTGTCAAACAGTCTCCTGTACAATGAGAAAAAAGTGTTTGCCAGGGAGTGCCTTTAAGCTCAGATGTAATCAGCCTTCTGGAATGCCTATCTCAGTGCATGTCTGTGAGCAGATTCTGTCACCATCAACCTTTTTGAAGTTAATATCTGATCTTAGGGACCTTTTGGTATTGACTTACTATTCAATAGAAGAGTTATCAACAATTAGATCATGAAATTCAGCACATATGCTGGACCTGATTCACTTAGATTTGTATATATGGTAGGTATGAGAATAACTAGGCTTTTTTGGCTCTGCATTTACAAAGAAATAAAATCCAAAGAAATGCATAAGGACTCCCCTCCCCACTGTCACTGCCTTTCATTCAGTACTTTCAAAAACAAAACCCAGACCTGAACATTGCTGGAGGCTAGTATGTCATTTTAAAATGGAGCTCGTGAGTATTTCTTCTCATGTGCAACTCTTAACAGGACATACTGGTACCTGAAGTTTTGGAAATCCAGTATGGGATAAATTTCTATGCAAGAATGAGCTCTGTAATTGGCACTACTATTCTGGGATATAGGAAGACCTCCATGCAGAACAAAAAAGAGACAGTTGTGGGAAGGTTTTGTTAGACCTACTTTAGTGAGTTGAGACTGGTGGGCCTAGAGACTCCTTCAGTTGTTTGAGCATATCACTTTTGGACATGCTATTGACTCTCAGTTCCTCATCCACAGTATGGGACAGTTGGATGCAACATTTTAGTTTAGCCAGCTTTATTAGCCAGCTTGGACTAGATGATTGTTGTATGTCCCTTCTAACTGAAATAGTGTATGCTATTCTATTCTAGCTGATAGCACCTTCAAGAGGCAAACAATGGTTTCTCTCTCACACACTTTCCTCCAAAATTTGTTAACTCCCTAGTTGTTATGTTCAAGACACATCCTAGCTATAAGTCTTAGCACAGATTTATTAGAAAATGTCACTACGCACAAAACCACAAGGAGAATAAATACAGTAAGACTTGGGAAGGACATTCCTGGACCCTTCATCACATCTTGCAACATAAGATGTAGCATAAAGCACTTCTACATAGTGGTCACAGCAGACAACTTGGGGGAATGTCAGGACTGCGAAGCAGCCAAACCAGGAGAGGGAACCAACCATAGGGTGTGTAGAGCTCTTTCCAGAAAATCTGCTGTTACCATGCTTTATCTCTCATTCACAGAGGTGTTTTTTCCAGTAACGATTCCAGTAGCAGGATTTGGACAAGTAAGGCCTCCCTGTAGGAAACTTGCCTGGATTGAGTTCTCCTGTAGGCTGCAAACTCTTCCACCCAGTGTAACTCTCCACGGGTGAGCTACTGGCTCTTTGTGTTGGTTTAGATCAAGGGAAATTGTGTTCCTCTGTGAGTATAGTGTAGAACTCATACGACTGCATGTGGGCTTCTAAAATTTTGACATCTTTGTAAAAGCATGTCTCTTTTATGTTTTTCAGTCAACAGGATCTATCCAGTAGATAAAGTAGGAACGTGATTGTGTCAACTTGAAGTAGTTGTCCATGTTCATTACTTTAGTTTCTGTTACCATTGCTCAGCTTGCCATTTGGGCTGCCTCAAGGGTAATCCTCAGGGGCTAAATAATGGATCCCTCCTGTGATTGTAAATGCTCTGGGATATTTTGGCTAGTTTCCAATTGCACCTAGGCTGCTGAAAGGGTGCTTGAATCCCAGAAGTCCTTTATCCTATCTGCCAGCCTCAGATGGCTCAAATAGTCTAATACCAAATTCCTGTGTCCCAGCTAATGTGATCTTTGAATATAAGCTACTCAGACAAGAATAAGACTGGCCCATTGATTTATTAACCATTTCAATATATCTACATCTTTTAACAGGTCAGTTCATATTGCAGGGTACAGAGGAATATTGAAGCTGCCTCCTTGTTCCATGGAAAGGTTAACAAACAGAGCTGTCACTTTATAGGAGTTCAGTTAACTTATCTTTTAAATCTTTTCTAGTGAGGATTTGCACCTTTCCCTGGGTGAGCTTCTCCAGTGCCTGGCTGCTTAGATAAACAGATTGGAAAAATCTGTGCTCTGATTTCCATGAACTTACTTCAGAAAAGAAACGTCAAGGCTTGATTTACCTGAGGCAATCACCAGTGTAAAGCATAAGGTTGACAATTATTGCTGAAGAAGGAGCAGATGGGAGGACACTTCTGCTACCTGACCTTACTTCCCACTCAGAGGACAGCTGTCACCTGTGACAGTTGTGGCTCTCTAGCAGCGCCGAGTTTCTTGCCTCTGCTAAATGAACTCTATTTACTTTTCTGTTCATAACAGTGGTTAGCTGGAAAACATCCAATTTTGTGAGTAACAGCTGTTACTTTAAAAGTGACAGGCTCTATTCATCTAAAACAGTCTCCGATCTGAGCTGTACAACCAACCAAATGGACCTATCCCACAGAAACTCTGTTGCTACAAATTTGCGATGCAGTAGACTCTGGGAAAGGCAGAAAGCATTTGCAGTTTATCAGGAAAATAAAACAGCTTATGTGAATAGGATCTGAAGTACTAGTAGTATCTTAGGCAGGTCTTTTTGCATAAATTTTTCTGTTGGGTACCAGCTTGGTCCTTAGGAGAAGCAAAAACTTAGACAGTGGGCTTGTGTTATCTTCCCAATGTTTTTACCTTTTCTTTTATGACTTTAAGGAGATCACAATAGGACCAAATTTCATTGTGTTAGAATTTTAAATAATTTGCTAAAAAGGTCATCCTCGAGGCTCCATCAGGAAGTGGAGTTAACACGGCAAAGTGAAGTTACCCTGCACTGACTATGCAATTATCACTCACAAGATATTATTTTGGCCTATTGCAAGTCAGGAGAATTGTGTCAACTTAAACTTCCTTAATTTTTTGTCAGTGAGTGATGTATAGCTTGTGGAGCTACAGTAACTCAAACTTGTGCCTCATTTCTTAGTTTTCTTGGTAGCACTGCATTCAGTCATTACAACACTGCATTTCTGTAGTTTGCCATGGACTTCATTAAGCTTAAATAATGAATGAACATAGCTTCACCTCAATCTTAATTAGACAATTTTTCCCCCTTTCAGGTTTCCATGGACAAAAAGTCTGGGTTTCTGCAATACATTTCCTTTCCTTTGCAGAATGCCATGGATGAAAGTCACAGGGATTGTTATTTGTTTCTGTGACAAGGGTTCAGGGGAGTCTGGAAGTTGTGAGCCTACAGAGAGCTAATAAACACAAGAGAGCTTGCAAAACAATAGCTCCTGCCTAGATTTAGCAGCTTCAAAGACCAGGCAAAGCCTGTGATGCATAAAGCGCTGAGGATAGACAGCAGAGAGACCAAATTATCAGTCTGAGCCTAGCCACATGCACACAATGAGACGAGAAAAGGGACCAGTTGTGACAACATGTAGAGGAAAATCTGTCCTGACTTCCATTTGAGATTTGAGGAGGGTTGGATGGGGAGATGCCTGACATACTTCTAGGCCACCAGCTAATTTTCTATCTGAGACACAACCTTATGCTGATACCTGTGTTGTGCTTTCCTGTCTATAAAACAACAGTCTTTCCTGGGCTATGAAGTCCCAGCTGGCAGAGGAAATCTGAGTATAAGTGGCTTGCCACGTCTCCCAGGCTGTTCTCCAGAGGCAAGTCCCAGGGACAAGTTTAGAGGGTTGACCTGTGCTTGTGTTTGCTGACATTTCAGATCTCTCTGGGCTCCTGCAGGTGTTCCGGCTTTCACAAAATCAGCAATTTTTGCATTCCTGGAAGTATGTAAACTAACACTGAAAGGTTATTTCAATTGACTCCCAGCTCCCTGGAAATCTGAGAGGCAGAGATTTTGATCAGGTCTGCCCTTGACTTTCCTAGACACTTCCCACAAACTGACTTACTTGTGATATTGCTCTGGCCGGAGAAAAAATATGGGATCTTCTGCTGCCAGGACCTCCTCATGCTGTTTCCCCACTTGGTTACCTCCTTCTGATGTCCCAACACAGCCCAGAATAAAAGGATTAATCCATGTGCTTGTGTTTGCATACAGGTGTTTGTGCATGCACAGAGACCAGAACCTCCTCCTCTCCCATATAAATGATTCAGGGATCTTTTTGTTTACATACAGATTCATTTAAAGAAAATAACAACATGGACAAGAGAGGTGAGCACTCAGAAAAATGACCTTTCAACTCCTTCACCCTTCTTTGCTTCCTCATTTGATCCTTATGTTTAGTGTCCTACCAGCATTGCCTTCAACAGTCCTTTACTGTCATACATGCATTTGGTCATTTTACAGCTTCCCTACCCTTTATGGGGTTTTCTTATGCTTGCTGTGGTACAGCACTATTTCTTATTCTCTTCTGCTCAAGGGATCCATTAGTGTTCCATCCTCCCTCCTGGACCTCCAGCTGCTAGTAACGTGTAAAATGTCCTCAGTTTTCAACCTATTAAGTCTCAAAGAAAGTGCAGGTAATGATGGTGGTAAAAAGCCAGGACTTCTGACAGCTTTTGAAGACAAAAATAAATAAAAGCAACTCACTTAATCAATTGGCAGCATTTACAACAAAATTCGGAAAATGTATAGCACGCCAAAAGGCAAGCACTTTTAATCCCTAAATTTTGTTGAAAGGCTGCAAAAATGTCTGAGAATTGTAAAAATGTTTTTAGCTTGTGGATGGCCTCTCAAGTCACTGCAATTTCCTGATGCTATAATAATAAAATCCAGAAAGACTACTCAGCCTTGCTTTTCAGATCAAACTGATTGACAGGAAGTCTATTTCCACCAAAACCACAAAATCTGCCATATTTTCATCTTCTAAGACCCTCATGCATGACTGAGTCTCATTTACCTCTGCACAATTTAGCATAATTTAATCTCTCTAATTTAAGTAGAACATTTTTTCTGGCAAAGATGGTTAGAAAGATGAGATTGAATGCCTTCTGGAAATTGCACGGGGCTTTAGTCTCTGCACTATAGAAAAATACAAACTTAATTCTCCTGATTCCTTCACCGTTTCAATCTCTTTTGTATCCACGTGTGGTAGAAAAAGGGACGTACTTCCTATCTGGTACCAATTTTCAATCTCTGAATTCAGCTCCTCCTCAGATACAGGCACTTGATTCAGATCAATATCAGAATTTATGGAGAAAATCAAGAATATTTCTGCCAGCTGTACTTACTGATTAAGGAAAAGAAAGGGAAATTTGGGGTCAGGCAAGGGGAGATGTTGATTCTTTAGTAAACACATAAAAAGATGTTTTCAATGACGAGTAATTGAAATTCACAGTTGAACAGACTCAGCATGCACAATGAGATATCTCTTATTTTTCCTGTCATTTTGGGAAACAGTTATGTTCCTGTGGCTGTTTCAGTTTGTGAAGTAGGTGCTGAAAAAAAATCTATATTTTTGCGAATATGTATGCTTTGAGTGGTATATAAATAATTATGAAAGAAATCAATAATAGTTTCCCATCTTAGTCCCAAAGTTCTGTGTGCCAGCCACAGGAGAGCATGCACCAGCATGGTGATAGTAGGAAGGACAGGGCAGGAGCAGATCTCTTGCACATTCATGTTCTGTTCCTACTCTCCTTGAAGCCTTGCAATTTTGGGAGAACTACAGAGATTTCTCCTGGAGTCCCGATTGCCACCAGGTTCTAAGGCACATTACAGCCCCATGGGCAGAAACTTCACAGACGTTTGCTCTGTGAAAGAAGTGGACCACTTCTCACTCTTGGGACTTTCTTTCCCAGTTGTATTTCTTTTTCCCTGAGGAAAATGGTCACTGCCACAGAGGTTGGTCCAGTCCTCAGCCCATCTAATGTTTGTAGAAGACCGGGCTCTGAAGGCTAACCTGGGGTTTGATGAGTGAACAGAGCTCCCAGTTGAGATGCTCGTTGCAAACACTGCTGTGCAGCAAGTTGCCCCCTCCACACATCAGAGCTTTTTCTGTGCCTGCTTTTAATTCCCAAGCTTTTACTGCTATACTAAACCACTCCTGGAAATTATGAATGCTAATGGCATGGTGGCCAACAGCAAAGCTGCCCAGCAGGAGGTGAGTTCTTGGGCCCTGCGTGATGAATTTGCATTGCTGCAGCACCAGGGGTTCTCATGAAAGGATCAGGGCTCTGTCTGCTGGGGATCTGTATGAATAAATAATAGCAGAGCTTTCAGCCTCAGGGATGAAAAATGTGCAGCAGTGTCTAAAACTGGTAAGAGAGGAGAAGGTGTGAGAGTAAAGGAAGAAAACTGCCTACCAGGGACAAATAAAGCCATTTGTTCTGCTTTGCCTCAGCCAAATCCTTGTGCAAGTCTTCCAAGGCTTCATAAGGAGGTAAATAATACACAAACATGCCTTCATAAAAATGAAGAGAGTTTAATGATCTTAATGAGCTGTTGTTTAAGGCTGTTTGATCTCTAAGTAGACTAAGTTAAAGGTAAGGTGGGATGTGTACAGGCCACCACTGAGAAGAAAGAGGAGCTTGAATACAGTATTGACTTTTAATTTCAGGACCTGATTAACCACTTAAAATTCATTGCACTCCTGGTTTTGTGTGTAAGCATCTCAGAACAGGTTCTAACCCAGGAGATTTAGCCAAAGGGACAATCAAGTGAACTACAAAGCCCCCTCTTAATTGTAGTAAAGCTTTTAGAGCACAGAAGAGAAAGCAGAAGGGATGCTGCTTATAGAATATCAGTATGGGAGGCATAAATGAAAGTTACTTACAATATTTAACATTTTTAAAGTTTGATACTTTCTATCTGACTGTTATCTAAGCCATTCCCTGACACAAGTATTCTTCCATGTGCAGAAAATAACACGATGAACATTCTTTGTTCTGTTTAAAAAAACAAACCAAAACAAACCTGATCTTTATACTTAGACTCTTACATGGACAGCAGACCAAAATCTCATTTTAAAACCTGCATGCAATACCTTTCCCTATATGAAAGTAACTCTGTGACATCTTACCCACAATTTAATGGTTATGGAAAACAAAGTTTGGATGACCCAAGGACTAAGTTATGACCACCCGTCCAGGCTGTGGATCTGGCAGTCGCCCTGCTCAGAATGACTCGTTGGATCTGAGCAATGTTCTCTACACGAAATGGAGCCACAGAAAACATTCTCTACTGTCTCCTGCAGTTCTGACATGGAGAAACTCCTTGCTCTGCTGGAAATCAGGTGTTGCAAAATTCCCGTTGTGAATCTTTGGCTTTTTAAATGGGAGTAGAGGAAGTAGAGTAAGAAGAGGGTGAGAATGCTGTAGAAATGCTGTACTAGAAAAGGTTTCTGGTCAAGCCATTTCCTCAAGACAGTATTAACTTGGATTGAAAACCAGTCTAACCTTTCCTTAAATTTCTCTGCTGATGGAAATTTTGCAGCTGCTCTTAATGTTTAAATAATTTCTGTAGGCTTTTACTTTCTTTTCCTAATTGCTTTGTAAAGTTAAATGCTTTAACTCTTTTTTAGTTCTCTCTCAAACAATACACTCCCTTCTATGTCTTCTTGAGTTTCTCTGTTCTTCCTGTACTGTTCTTCAAAAAGACAAAATTCTATCTGTGGCTACAAGTGGACAATGTGGTTATGTGGTGTGATCTTCTTTAAGAGTCTTGTATGTTTATCTAAAGATAAAATCAGACCAAAAGAGTTGTTTTTTTTTTTTTTTTTTTTTTTTTTAAATGAAGGCCTGCCAGGTCACTATATAGATGACAATTCATCTTCTAATCAGAGACTGTCATATGCCTTTAGGTTAATGGTGTAAAACAACACCTGGGGGACTTTTAAACATTAGAAAATTAATTGCCTATAAAACTTCTATTTCAAAATTTGAGATGCCTTGTGCTGCTAATGAACAGTAGAAGACATGTTGCACTTCTTTACTAGTGAAATTTCAGATACCTGTTTGGAAATGCCATAGACTAGCAGAGTACATGCATTGTACTTTGATACTCAGTGGGAATTTAAAGCACACAGCAAGAAATGCTGGTATTTCTTTTCAGTTTTGAATAATCTTTCCTTCATGCTTGATTTCTCTCCAGAGCATAACAAAAGGACAGCCAATAGCCCAGGAGCCCCGTTACAAAATTCTTAAGGGATGCTGGCATGAAATTCTGACTGGTGAATATCCCATGGTGGATATTTGAAAGGTAAGCATTGCTCAGATATATATGACTTCATGTTTTGAATCAGTCTTATCTTGCCTTCTCTCCTAATGTTTGTAATGACTCATGGTACCATTAAGGTCATTTAGATTATACTTCTTGAATAGATGCATAGAACTCTGTATATCATGTCTCCGATTATTTTCTTTGTAAGTGAACAGGATTATTTACCTGGCCCTTCCTTCCCATCAGCGTTAGATGCTGTCCAGATAAACTGCCAGCACAATGTTCAGTGTGAATGCTTAAGGCCAGCAATTCCCCTTGTTTGTTGTCACAAGTGTCACATTATTCTTGTTTGCATCCCAGCCATGAGATTTTCCATCTCTCCTGGCTGCAAGATATATCTGGTGAATCTATTCATTAGCTACTTCTGGAAGAAGGATATGAGCAACCACAGTATTCAACAAAATGCAATGGGACCTCATATGTGAAGTGGCTGGTACGAGGAAAGCTGTCTCTTGCTCTGCCTTTTGGTCTCCTTGAGCCTCTTAGAAATCACTGCAAATATAGCAGGAGTGACAGACATCATCCATTAGCACGTAAATGTGCTTTGCACTTGATGCCAAGCCTTGATGTCAGTGCTGGAAAGCAACCACAAATTTGATGTGTGCTGATCCCCAGCATCTGAGGGATACAGCTGCTGAGCAGGGTGGAGAAGTCACTGCGCAGGAATGGGAAAACAGTCAGTTGGTGTTATTTATTAAAAAACTTCATCATGCTGGAGGAGTGGAGAAAGCTGAGCTATCTCAACTCTTTTCACATGGCTGAGGTATTATGCTGTGCCAAAAAAAAACATTAGCAGGGCAGATCTGTGGAAAGGGCTTTTAAGAAAGGACATACAAAGTTGTTTCATGAGAGAATTCAAACTCAGCTCTGTGCTCTGGACAAGTTTTCATTGGATTTATTGCTCAACAGTAGAGCTGTTTGTGAGGTTAGTGTCTGTACATCCAGCACGGGAACTGTGATCTGACTTCTGCAAAGGAATAGTTTCTCCAGGCCTTCACGGCTGACAAATACATGCTGCAATTGCTGTACCTTTGGGTGCAGATCTTGTACCAGGGTTAATTGAACTAAGTTCAGTCACTAACCCGGTCTAATTTTTTTCCCCAGAAATTTCTGAGTAAACAGCTACCTATCCGCTGTCTTGAAAATAAAACCTCAGTGATGGACTTGCCCTAGAGGTGATAATTTTTAAAGCAGTGCTGTATCTCTCTAGAGGTATGTAGGAGTTCTCTTAGACCTCTGCTGTAATAGACTATAATTACTATTGCCACTGTATCTTTAACATAGCTGTAGCATAGACAGTGACCAATAGGATGCAGATGCTAAGGCTTTCTGTGAAATGTCTGGGAGTCACATAGTATGTCACACATTTTCTATTTTGAAAATAGCTCAATTCTGATAAGACTGATCTCTTCAATCGGTGGATATTCTGGTATCTTCAATCGGGGGTGACTTGGGCTTCATCTTCTATCTAGGAGCTGGTTTCCAGGAATGTCCCCTGTTTTGCATTTCATTGCCTTCCTGATGAGTGCAGTACTTCCCTATCAATGTCACAAGGAAACATGTTCAAAGTCAAGTCCAGGCATTGGCCGTCATGTGGAATTATTTTGTCAGATACCTGCATCACCCTTGTACAACATGCTTTTCTTTAAACCTGCAGATGTCTACATCAATTTTATGTAGTAAAGTACAATATTCTCCTGCGTGCGAAGACCACTGCTTAAGCAATATAAAAGGTGATTTTTCCACCATTTGATTTTTCAGTGAGAAAACTATTGATAAAATCCAAATAAAGTCCAGGTTAAGTTAATGGCAATACCAGTTTCTGAAAAATGAACAGGATAGTTCCAGTTGTGCTATAGTGCAGCCATGAAAACCTCTGCACTGATTTTCACAAACCCAACTCTAACCCACAAATCCCCTTGCTCATCCTCAGTCACAGCTTCCACATGCTCCTGTTGTGGATAACTTGCCTCAGTTCTGCTGAAGTCTGTGAGTTCTTGGGTGTTTGACCCTGAAATTCTCTTGACTTTGAACAAGCTTTCTTGTGACATCGATAGTGTTGAGAACCCAGAGGTGGAATTAATTTCACCTATTTTAGCTGGTGCCTGCATTTCTATCAGTGTCAGAGACACCAAGTGCATCTTACAGGGACTGCAGAGGAACAGGCACTATCCATTGACAGATTTTTAACATTTAAATTATGTCCTATGATGGGCTGTTTTTTCCCATTGACTATAAAAGCAGTTTCATAGTTAGTTCAGATGTAGACATGTACATTTTAGACCTTTTGATGAGATAAATCCAAACGACACAAGCTTTTGACTGAAGAATGTAATTTTATTTGGAAATGTTGTAAATTAACAACTTTTTCTTCACTTTCTATTCCAAATGTAGGACAGTTCAGGAAAACTTAAAAATGGAATTGTTTTCATATACTAATATTTTATAAATGTTTAAGAAAGAATTTTAGAAATTGTTAGACAAAAGTTGATTTTACATTTGCAACAAAAGGTTAACTTTAATGAAATAGAAAGTTATGAACTATAATTATAATGATGAACAATAATAATAGCATTTCATATTTTCATCGATACTCAGACAGAATACAAACGTAGGCATAATGAGGTCTATTTTACTGACAGATCCAGAAATAGTTTTATCTATAAAATTCTGGTGGCATGGACTAAAGAACAAGTTATTCAATTCTCGGAAGACTTTTTTAGTTAAATGTTACTCTTATCTTTTCTTTGACTGTAGAAAGGACATATAGTTAAACAAATTAATAAAAATAATAAGACAAGACAATGTAAAGATCTGGAGAACAAGTGGTATTCAGGTTGTGGAATTAATCTGAAACATATGATTATCTCAGTGGTAATATCTCTGATGTGCTTATGATCATTTGTTGCATATGTGTTAATATACAAGATGTGAGCAACTTAACACAGCTGAAGAAAACCCACAAGTGCTGGTTCAGGCAGCATGGGGTGATAACAGAGGGAGGATGGTGTGGAGACTCATGGTCCATGCAGCCCTGCTGGGACATCACCAGGACCAGCATGTGCAGTGCTGACATGCCAGTATGAGAAAGATGCTGCCACAGTTTAATAAAGAAAAACAGAGTCAAGGAAGTTGGATTTTTCGGATTTCAGAGAGATGCAGGGGAGAACTAGTGTAGCTAAATGAATGCTAAGCCATTCTAGGTGTGCATGTTTTCTTTTGGGATGCAAATTCCTTCTGGGCATAAACACTTAGCAGGAGAAGAATTTACAGAGGTGCTTGGTGATTTCTGCCTGGACTGTAGATAATTTGAACCTGTTGTTGTCTTTTTTCATTTTTTTTTTTTTTTTTTGGTGCAACACCTAGTATAGGGGAATCACTACTAAGCTGCAATTATTACTATTAATGAAACAGCATATTAAAATTATCCTCTCTAAGATCTGCAGAGACATTTAAACTTAAATAGCAGACAGTGAATTTTAAATTGCATCCTTTTAATATAAAAGTAGCTAAACTCCTAAAAGTGTCTGGGTGTAAACCTAAGAAAGGATTTGGTCACAGTGAGCCACACCAAAATTTCTACTCAGTAAATATGCAAATCACAAAGCACTGCACCACTTTATTAGAACATGATATATTAACTGAAAATTTACTGTTAGTTATGATGGGAAGGGGACTTATCTTATGCTAACTTTTTAATGGTGAGTTTGCACATTTTGGGGGGAATATTTGAAATGGGGGTGGGTGGTAAGATTGTGTAATCAGCTACCTTATCTTTAACTTCTTATCCAATTTCCATTTTGAAAGTCTTTAATGGAGAAGCAAGGCATGTTTAATTGATTGCCATTACAATCTTCAAAGGAATTGGCAAGATGAAAGTTGTTTCTAATTACTGCATTATGATGTAAGCTTAATGATACGCCACTTCTTCAAATTGATTTTATTAGAATTTAAGATGAGGAATTAATTGAGTCACTGTATCGATCCATTTTATTTTTCCACCATTTAACATGTCCAGTGAAAAAAAAGCTATTGAGCTGTGGAATAGTAATGAGGACTTAAGAAAGAAAGTCGAAGTGAAGATGGATTGACCAATAAAAATAACTTCTAAAAACCATAATGTGATGGCAGAATATAGTGGCAGAGACCAATTTATCTCTAGGTTAATTAGGGTAAATTAAGGTTAATTCTTTTGTTATTTAACTTTTATTTCTTTGTCTCGCTACATCCTACCTGTTCATACTAGAATAACTTCTTGTTCTGGTAAAGCAATACTCTGCAAATCTCCTCCCAGTTCTGCTAAATTTGCCTTTGAAGATCTCTTTAGAATTACCTCCAAAATCTAAAAAACCCTCCATGCATATATTTAATATTTCCTAAAAAACTTCGTAAGAGTATTTAAGATTGTTTTCTTGGATTTATTCTCATAGAACTAATTCCTGATTTTTTTCCTTGTATGTCAGTGCAAGTCAGGTGCTTTTAAAGCACGAGAGATGTGCTCCATGCTCCTTATTTATGTTCTCCTCAGACATGGGCACTGAAGATATCCTGAGTGAGTTCATTTTAATCAGTTGCCGTTTTCCATCTAATTTATAAGTACCAGGCATACATATGCTTTTATTGTACAGCAGTTGTACAACTACACATGGACACACCAACTTCTGTTTAATGGAACACGTCTAGTCCTTCAATGAGTGGGTGAGTCATGCCCATCAGATCTGCTATGGTGAAATGAGAAGCAATTTGATCTTACAAACATAACCCATTAAAATATTTTAAACTGGTAGTTGTTTTCTGTGTTGTACTGGGGTAGCTATTCATAACATCATAGAATCACGCAATGGATGAAATAGGAACAGACCTCTGGAGATCATCTGGTACAACTCCCTACTCAAGCAGGTCCAGTGAGACCAGATTGCACAGGACTGTGTCCAGTTGGGTTTTCCATGAATGGACATGCCACAGCCTCTCAGGGAAATGTGTATCATCCCCAGGGAACAGATGATCTTTGTGTCCTGTGCTTGCAGACCACAGCAAACAACAGGATCTTATATGTTTAGAGCTAGGGACACAGTTTCACCCTGTTCTTATTCATAAATCCTGTAAACAGAGAATTTCCTCTCATTTCGCTCTTACCTAAAACTTGACAAATTTGGGTGAAATGTATTATGAGGGTAAAATAGTTCTCCAGAAGTTCATTGCTACAGCTTACATTTGAGGAGTGCTGTGTTGGCTTCACTGCTTGTGTTGGGCAAATTAACTGTTGTATTTGAGATTTCAAAGTTCACACTGATACCTTCTCTATATTTCCTATTGATTATGCAAACTGGAATATTCTGTGTATACAAAGAGATTGCAATGCAGTTAAATACATGATTCATAATTTTATTTTAAGCTCTGATGCAATTTAGGAGATGTGTCTGTTTGAGCCCTGAAGCTGTAAATTTGAGGCTGAGTTCTGCTAACACTTAAAGCTGTAATACTGATCAGAAATGAGAATGAACATACTGGAGATGTTAATTATAGACATGCCTGGTTTATCCTTGGCATTTATATCTCTTCATCAACACTGCTATCTCTCCTTTGAAGACAGAAATCCCCAAATCAAAGATGTTCTAATTCCCAATGCAGGGGAGAAGAAAAACTATAATGAAAGCACATTTTAGTGGTCAACTCAACAAAATATTACCATCCTTCTTCCTCTCTTCCTTTGGAAAGATTCTTCAGCAAAGGGAGAGCAATGGCAGCTTTCTAGACAAGTGGGGCTCTGGGAGATAATTTGTGTCTTTTGTCCCTAAATAATTTACACATGATGGAAAACCAGTCTATTTGCAGCTGTATACCAGATACTTATCAAAGTTTTATCTGAGTAGCTCTTTTGTTAAAACCAGTAATAGTCTCTTACTCTAAATAACCAGCTCTAGTGGTCATGACTTCTCACACATTTACTAACAAGTGACACTAGCATGGATTAATTGACAAAGTGATTGAAGAAATTAAGTACTGTATTCAGGTGGAACTTTAATGAACTCTTAGAAGATCAAAGACTCTTTTGGAAGTTCAGATATTGCCCATTTCTGAAGGTCAAACACTCGACCAAAATTACTAGCATTTGGAATATTGTACTGCAGGACAAAAGAGTGTGTTCAGTAACAGTCCAACAAGGGAAATAAAAGTAACCAGCAAATAGCTCAAAGTCTGTCTTTTTTAAAATTCAGTTTTCAGTTAAGCCACTGGGTGTAAAGCCAGACAAATGTGTTGCGTTTTAAATGAAATGTTAATTACAGAAATACTAAGTGAAGAAACACACCTAAGATACATCCAGAAAACACTCATTAAATAAGGAATGATGGCTTGGTAGGGTAATTAGGTAAACTTTAAAAAGTTTTCTCAATGGTAAATATCAAATTCCTGTTTGTTTATATGTTGCAGAAATATGGTCTTAGCTCACAAATGGGCAAATACCTGCCTCACCAAAGAGATACTGAACAGCTGCTGAATGAACACAAGTATTACTTGATTGCTTAAAATTAAAAGTAAAATTAAGAGCTATGAATCTTTATAAATGTAAAATGTAACTATGTCTCATTTATGCACCCTCTGTCTGAGGAAGGAAATGTGATGGAGCACAAGAAGGCTTGATTAACCCCATCTAATTTGCAGTGCCAACAAGACAGGCTCCAGCAGAAAAGCTTAGAGGGTTGGCAGAAAACTTTGATGGTCTTGATTTTATTTTGTCCTAGTCTTTGTAGTGGAGTAGTGACACCATGCAATATTTATGTCTCTTACATTGCCATGCACACACACACACACACGTATTTGTATGTGTTGTTTCAAATAAAACTCTGGAGGGCAGGAATGGAACTACTTACTTCTCTCTGGAAATGTAAATGCTTTCATGGGTTGTACAGTCAAAGGTGGAAATAAACCAGTATTGTATCAGTTCTAGAATAAACCAGGGAATCAGAACAAATTAAATATATTTTGTAAGGGGCCCAGTAGGGGCTGCAATCTCATTTTCTTTGTCCATTTTCCTCTCTTTCCCACATGGTAGTGGATCTTATCTCTATGCAGAGCAAATAAGGCTGCATCACTGCTCTTGAAACTGGTATATGCTTGGCTAATGGAGCGAAGCAAGGGGATTATGCACTGGCAGTCTATAGTACTCTTGCAAAAATTTTCCCAGATCTCTTGGCACTGATCACATGTCTGAGCAAGTTCATGCATTAATCTTTGCCCACTTCACTGAATTCTTCCCATAATTATCTGTGATGTACCTGTCAAAGCAGAGGTGGGAAAGCCATTGAGTATTTAACAAAGTGGGGTTTGTGTGTGCTATATACCTAAGATACATCTCAACTAACTTCAGGTTTTAGATATCAGTTCAAATCTAACTGTCCAGATTCCCTCAATAGTGAGTCGAAAAAGGATAGGAGAGTCTTCAGAGAATGATCCATTGCATCCTAAAGTAGGGATCAAAGAGCTGCTTTTTTTCTTCAACATCTATGTCACCACTGGCTCCTGAAGGAGCCTGATAAACTGGTTGTAATATATGCCTAATTATGGGATGGTAAGTAAGTTGAAATGAACCCCTCTTCAAGTTATGATGACTTTGATAGGGGAGATTACTACAATTAATTGCTTTTAATTCGATGCAACTCACATGCATTCAAGTGAAATAAGATGGCAGGATGTAAAAAATGGCTTCTTATATTATCATAGAATCATTGCATCATAGAATGGTTTGGGTTGGAAGGGACCTTAAAGATATCTAATTCCACCCCCTGTGCCATGATCAGGGACACCTTCCACTAGACCAGGTTGCTCCCAGCCCCGTCCAATCTGGCCCTGAACCCTTCCAGGGACGGGGCAGCCACAGCTGCTCTGAGCAACCTGTGCCAGTGTCTCACTGACCTCATAGTAAAGAATGTCTTCCTTACATCTCATATAAATTTACCCTCTTTCAGTTTAAAGCTGTTACCCCTTGTCTTATCACTGCATGCCCTTGAAAAAAGAAAAGTCCCTGTCCAGCTTTCTTGTAGGCCCCCTTTAGGTAGTAGAGGCTGTTATAAGGTCTCCCTGGAGCCTTCTCTTCTCCAGGCTGAACAACTCTTTCAGCCTGTCCTCATAAGGGAGGTCGTCCAGCCCCCAATCATCTTCGTGACCCTCCTCAGGGCCTGCTCAAGCAGGTCCATGTCCTTCTTGTGTTGGGGGCCCCAGACCTGAACACAGTACTCCAGTTGGGGTCTCATGAGAGTGAAGGGGGAGAATCCCCTCCCTTGACCTGCTGGCCACCCTTCTCTTGATGCAGCCCAGGATACGGTTGACTTTCTGGGCTGTGAGAACACATTGCTGGGTCATGCTGACACTCTCAAGTCCTTCTCCTCAGGGCTGCTCTCAATCCATTCATTACCCAGCTTGTATTTGTGCTTTGGATTGCCTTGACCCATGTGCAGGACCTTGCACTTGGCCTTGTTGAACTTCTTGAAGTTTTCACAGACCCACCTCTCAAGTCTGTCAAGGTCCCTCTGGATGGCATCTCTTCCTTTCAGCGTGTCAGCTGCACAACACACATTGGTGTCATTGACAAACTTGATGAGGGTGCACTCAATCCCACTGTTAATGTCACCAACAAAGATGTTAAACTGCACCAGTCCCAACACCAACCCCTGAGGAACACCACTCGTCACTGCTCTCCACTTGGACATCAGTCTGTTGACCGCAACTCTTTGAGTGTGACCATCCAGCCAATTCCCTTTCCATGGAGTGGTCCATTGTTCAAATCAGTGTCTCCAATTTAGAGACAAGGATGTTGTGCAGGACAGTGTCAAATGCTTTGCACAAGTTCTTGTAGGTGACATTAACTGCTCTTTCTTTATCCATTAATGCTGTAACCCCGTCATAGAAGGCCACAAAATTTGTCAGACACTATTTGTCTATAGTGAAGCCATGTTGGATGTCATAAATCTCCTCCTTATTTTCCATGTGCCCTAGTATATTTTCGAGGAGGATCCACTCCATGATCTTGTTGGGCACAGAGGTGAGACTGTCTGGCCTGTAGTTCCTCGGGTCTTCCTTTTTCCCTTTTTAGATATTGGGGTTATGTTTCCCCTTTTCCAGTCAGCAGGAACTTCGCTGGACTGCCACGACTTCTCAAATATGATGGGTAGTGGCTTAACCACTTCATCTGCCAGTTCCCTCAAGATCCACGGATGCACCTTATCCAGTTCAATAGAGTCATGCACCTTCAGATTCTTCAGATGATCTCTAACATGATATTGTCCTCCAGTGGGTAATTTTCATTCTCTCAGTCCCTTCCAGAAACTCTTTGTTCATCTATGCAGCCCTTTTGGCATATTTGCCTGACTTCCTCTTTGCTGGGATGCATCTCTTCTGAGATTGAAGGAGGTGATCCTGGAATACCCACCAGCTCTCTTGGACCCCTCTTCCCTCCAGGGCTTTATATGATGTTACTCTGCCAAGTATATGTCTGAAGAGGCCAAAGTCTGCTCTTCGGAAGTCCAGGGTAGCAAGCTTGCTGCACACCCTCCTCCCTGCCTTAAGGATCTTGAACTCCACCATTTCATGGTCACTGTAGCCAAGGCTGCCCTTGAGCTTCACATTCCCCACCAGCCCCTCTATGTTGGTGAGAATAAGGTCCAGCATAGCACTTCTCGTTGGCTTCTCCATCACTTGGAGAAGGAATTTTCATCAATGCATACTAAGAACCTCCTGGATTGCTTATACCCTGCTATGTTGTCCCTCCAACAGATGTTGGGTTGGTTGAAGTCCCCCATGAGGACCAGAGCTTGTGAATGTGAGGCTGCTCCTATCTGTTCATAGAGAGTCTCATCCGCTCAGTCTTCCTGGTTGGGTGGCTTGTAGCAGACCTCCACTATTACACCACCTGTCCCTTCCCTCTCTTTCATCCTGCTGGCTCCTCATCCATCCCCAGACAGAGCTTCATGCACTCCAGCTGGACACTGACATAGAGGGTGACCCCCTCTCCTTGTCTCCCCTGTTTTTCCTTTCTAAAGACCCTGTATCTTTCCATTCCAACACTCCAACCATAGGAGCCATCCCACCATGTCTCCATGATGTCAATAAGATCATAGCCCTGCAGGCATGTGCACATCTCCAGATCCTTTGTACTGCTCTTCAAGTGCTCTCCTGATGATGTGTGATCCCTCTCTGGGCTCTGAGCATCTATTGCTGGCACTGGCATCAAGCTGGTAAGTGTGGGATAGTTTGAGGTTCCCATCCCCCAGCAACTTTAGTTTAAAGCCCTCTTCACCACCTTGGCACCAGCTATGACCAAATATGCTCTTCCCTTTCTCTGACAGATGGACCCCATCAGCCCCCAATAGACAAGGTTTCTCAAAGCAAGTCCCTTGGTCTGAGTACCAGAACTCCTGGCTGTGGCACCAGTCCCATAACCAACTGTTGATTCACCAGATTTGACTGGCCCTTTCAAACCCTTTCCCTGTCCCTGCCCCAGGAGAAATCTCTGGGCACGTCCTGCAGTCTGAGGTCTGCACTGCAGCCTCTCCCTTCAGAGGCTCCATCTGGCTGAAGGCATTGGCCACCGCTGGGGCGGATGGTGCAGACCCCCCAGTCGGAGATGCAGCCTTTGCTCTTGGATGAGTGCTCACCATCCTGCCTTGAGGGTCAGGTGGGATGAGTGCCCTTGGCCTGTGCAGATGGACACAAAACAGTGCCTGGTTGCTGGGTTTTGTTGTCTTCAAGCATCTTCACCCAGCCAGTGGAATGTGCCCCCCTTTGAAGAGATGCCCTCCCTGCATGACCTCCTGCATGAACTGCCTTGGCTTGATGAGTCCAATGTCCTCTCTCCTGCTTCCTCATTCCAGTTCATGCTTGGTCCTAGGTATCAATGGCATCTCTGCCATAGGAATAAGTACTCAGGTAATTTCTAAATTCTTTTGATGACCTCATTCTGTCAACACCTCTCTAGAGAAAGCAGGAAGCATTGAGAATTCAGTACAAGAACAGCAAGATAGCAATTACGACTTTTCTTCAGCATGCTTAATATTCCTATTATCTCATATGCATACATATTTAAATGCTACATGCTTCCGTTTAGAAATAGACTGCTAGTGGTTTGAAGTACCCATAAAACGGCTGGAAAGTGACAGTGCCAATTAATCTCTTGACAGATTTGTTGTTTAAATATTAACAGAACTTTAAGCAAATGTTGGCTGCTGCATTGAGATGCCTTCAGAGTGCCTTCCTCTGAAATGCTGAACATTTCCAGACATTGAAAATGTCCTGGAGACTGCAGGATGGGAATGGTATCATAATTTTTTAGTCCCTTTTCCCCCACAGCTTCTAAACACACCATAAATATCATCTACCCCTGTGGAAAAAAAAAAAAAATTGTAAAAGCCTCATGCAGATTGTAAACCCCTTATAGCAATAAGCAATTGACTCATCAGCTTGGGGAGGGTGCAGCAGGGAAGGGCTCTGCCTCTGACTACTTCACCTAGACAGTAGGATAAGAAATGAAGGTGGGGTGCTGAATTTATCAATCTGCTCAGTTGGTGATGTAAGAAAACTTGGAAAAGCCTCTGCAGAGGAAGGCAATTTTGATGAAAGATGAACATGGTCTTGTGCTTTATGACCCAAGAAGTCTGTGTCATGGTGAATTTGGCTTCCTTGGTGCTCAGGGACACTGTGAGTTGGAAGCAGGATGTTGATGAAAGCGAGGTCTAGCTCAGTCTTGTCCATAAACAAAGACATGGAGTACACAAAATGAACATTGACTTCTTTGCTTTTGATTTCCCTGGCCAAATACATGTACCTCAGAGAAGACCTGGAATGCACAGCAACTTAGAAACTGTGTGAACTTGAGCATCAAATTGAGAAAGCATCAACACAACAATAAAGATGCCTCTTGCTCTGCAGTTTCAGTCCACTACTTTTCCCATTTCCTTTTTCCATCAAGCATATGCATGGTTCAAACCAGTTTCTTGTTGTCATTTCATCCTTTTACCTCTTTTATTCCAATGAGTTTCATATCTCAGAACCCATCCATCACACTTCAGTTCAGTCTTGCACTGTTGCTGGAAGCTTACCAATTTAATTTCTATTATTTTAACGTTACATAATAGTCTGAACATCATTGTTGACTCTTTCTAGCTGCACATATTTTTTACTTAATGAAAGTTGTGATAAAGACTTCTTCAAGATATTAAAGTATCCTTACTGTAATCTTACTGACCTTCAGTTATAGTAATAACTCCTTATTGACTTTTCCTTTGCTACAGGTTCACTCCTAAATGTTGATCATTCATTTTAGTTGCACGCTGCAGTTCTTTCTATCTAACTTTAGCTGAATATGGAAGAAAAAGGGAAAATTATTTATTTTATGCTAATTGAAGATAAAGACTCAGGAAACCCATGTTGATAGAAAGATATCTGCTCTGGAATTTGAATTTTCCTGACTTTTTAAGGGTTTAGGGACAGGGACTATGAGCTCTCCCTACCTGGAATGTTATTTACAGGAATCAACATGGACAAAAATTCAGTATTGCTCCACAATTTATTTCTTGTGCTCTCTCCTCTTTTCTGAGTGATATTTGAGCTGCAGCAAAACGTACCTTTTTTTTTTTTTTTTTTTTAATTTTTGCAATAAGAGGCACAGAATAGCCATCACTGCAAATACAAAGGTGATTGCAGCTTGAAGCGAAGGCTGCCTTCAGTCACAGATGGCTCACGTCACAGTCAGGAGGGAGCATTCAGGTCTCTTGGATCCCCGTTCCTTCCACTGTGTAGACATTCCTCTTCATCTAAAAATTCCATTTGTTTTGCTTTCTTTAAAAAATAAATCATTGGACCTGGTTTTTGATTTGAAATTAAATAAAAAGGGAGTAGATAGCCAAAGAGAAGCAGCTTGCTAAAACAAGAAAATGTATAGGTTTCTGTGGAATAAAACCCAATTTACCTCAAAAAAAAAATCCATAATAAGATATTGATTACAGTTTTTCTTATGAGATTACTATTGAGTCAGGGACAGCTTCAGTAAATAATACCAAAGATCAAAAATTCTCAAGCTTTAGTTTCACAGTAAAGGGTGATAATTACAGTCTGGAGTAGTTTATACAGATTAATAACTTCTCTTAGAGAAATATAAACCATGGGGGTGACTCATGTTCTTCCTTAGGCAGACAAGATTTGGATATTAAAAAAAAAATATTAGGTGACATAAAACCTCATGTAATTTCCTTATTTTTTATTTCCTTTATGTGTTTACCCATATTTTTATTTTATTATTTTCATTGGATTTTGCTGTTCTCTGCTTTTCTGCTGCAAGGGGAAGTGTTATAACAGTGACAGTTCTGACAAGTCATGCTCAGACACACTGTGGGTCCTTTGATGTCAGACTGGGGGTTCCTGATGCCTCGGATTACTTTGACTTGCATCCTTTCAATTTGTAGGAGAGTGTGCAAACCTGATAAAGAGTCTGTGGGAATAAAATGGAAGATGAAGTTAAAAGCAATATTTTTTCTACTAACACATACGTATGGTTGGCAGGGTCCCATTTTTCCATGAAGACTGTGCCTGGTTGACTGCAAATGGTTATTCCAGGCTCCATGCACAGTTGTCTTATGCCATTTAAGATGCTTTTGAGTGTCTCTCTTGGCCTCCATGTGCTTCTGCAGAAGGGTTTGCATCATCAGTAGGTTTTTTGCCATAGCTGTTGGTCCTGTGCAGATGTCTTTCACACCAAAGTGTCTCAAATGTCACTAGCTGCTTACGTTTAGGCAATTGAATTTCACCCCATGGCAAAAACTGCAAATGAGGAAAGTGGAGTTGTGCAAGTTAATCACAAAGGGCCTGTGGTAGAGTGCAATGGTGAGAGGGAGGATACAGGCAGTGTTTACCAGAGGTCATACCTAGCACATCCAGGATGCCTCTACTTAATTAACCTGGTGCAGAGGTAAGTTGCAGGCTGCTACAGCTCCAGATATAACAGATAAGCTTGTGCTCTCTGCATGGTGAATTGTAGTGCATCAACAAGAGACGAGCCAACTAGCAAATACAAAATAAAGATTCATAAAGGTGGATGCTATGTTTAAAGGAAGCTGTGGTCTTCAGACTGCTGGGTGTCGACACACAGCTGTCTGTTGCTGTCTAAGCAGCAATGCGCCACATTTCTATTTACCTGAGTAATGAATACACAAATGGCAAGTCTATTAGTGAGTTAGTTTTATGACCCTGGAAAGGAGAAGAAGCAAACAATAGGAGGAAAGAAGCAACAGTAGTTGCATAGGGAAAAAAAAAAAAACAAACAAACTATAGTCCTCACCACTGATGTGGAGGAAGACTCAGCTGCCTACCCTGACATCCCAACTGGGTAAAGATAGCTTTTGCCACCAATTCCAAAGCCACATGCCTTACAAAACACACATACCTTATGTGGCTCATCTCAAATTTCTACCCTTAGGAATAAGTGTAATTAGTAGTATTGTGGTCCAACTAACACTGCCAGGGATATACATAGAGATGGGTGATGAACATTAATGTACCCAAGTACCAATTTTCAGTCTAGGTACTTTTTCTCTGTGTCAGATGAAAGTATCCATGTTGTCTGGGTTGCTATATGTAGCAGAGTTTATGTCGTGGTTTGAGCTCAAAGGACAACTGAGCACCACACAGCTGCTCACTTCCTCCTTCCCCCCTGGCACTGAGAAGGAGAAAATAAGTAATGGCTTGGGATTCAAGATAGGACAGGGAGGGATGAACCACTCATGACTCTGACATTCAAAAGACAGTCTCGTTAGGGGAAGAAAAAAGAACATAAATTTATTACAGCTGCTAACAACAACAAGAATGCTTAACAGGCAGAGTAGGACAGCGAGAAGCATTACCACGTCTTGAGAACACCTTCCCCCCCACCCCTCCCTCCTTCCCAGGCTCAGCTCTGCTCCTGATATCTCTACCTTCTCCCCCCAGTGGCACAGGGGCAGGGAATGGGGGGTGCAGTCAGTGCTGCCACTTCTTCAATCTTCAGGGGGGACTTCTGGAACTTGTTCCCCCTGCTCCAGCATGGTCCCCCTCTCACATGAAACAGTCCTCCAAAAACTTCCTCCAACCGGACTCCCTCCCACGGGCTGCAGCCCTTTCCAAGCTGCTCCAACGTGAGACACCCCTGCATGGTGCAATCTTCCCATCACTAAACTACAACAGCAGGGGCTGCTTCTTCCCAAAGGATCCCAGCTGCCTTCATGTGCAGACACCTTAATTTTTAATGTGGAGCCCCCCACAGGCCATTAATCAGTGTCTGCTCCACTGTAGACCTCCACAGGTGGCAGAGGAGGTCCACCCTGCTGTCTCACCACAAGCTACAGGGGGGTATCTGCTCCAGCACACCTCCCCCCTCCTTTTTTCCTCTGTTCCTCCACTGACCTCGGTGTTCACGCAGATGCAGCAACTCCTCCTCACAAGTCCAACTCATCCTCTCAGGTCCCTTCTTAAATACGTTATTGCAGAAGCGCAGCTGGTTGTCTTTTCTTTGGTGCAGAGGTGGGTCTGACTTGGTGTCAGTGGAGCTTTGAGAAACATCTCACAGGGGCCACCACTATAGCCCCTTCCCCTGCTACCCCAAACCCGCCATCATTCACTCAAACCCAACACATTTTATAACCATGCAAATATGTTGAATGCACTGAGGCTTTCTCTGCAAGAAAGTTCTAGAGCTCAGCCTAAGTGTACACTTGGTTTTGAGAGCTGAGATTTGAGAATGTTGCTCTATGTACACTTAGCTGAGAAGGCACCCCTAATCTTTGGACTATTGGGTGACAAATGAAGAATTTGAAAAATGTGTTAAAAAGTATTGAAGTTCTTGTTACGACCTTATAATCTAATTTTTATGCATTTAATAAAGTTGTTTTTACTTCTCCTCTGAAATCTTTTCCTATGCCACCAGTACAGAATTTTCACTACTTGAAAGGCCAAAATTTTCTGTATTTTCTGTGGAAAAAATATTATACCACATATTAATAGCCTCATCCAAAAGGAATATCTTAAAAACCAGGGATATTGTGCCAGAAAAGGAAAGAAAAATCAGGCTCAGTATTATTTTGATCCTTTTTTCATTTTAATTTAAAAAAAAAGTGGGTTTTGCTTTTGTTTTTTTCTTTTTTTTTTTTTTTTGTTCTTTTGTTTTTTTTTTTTCATGGTTATGAAATATTGTTTTCTCAGCATGGAAATATCCTGTGTTTTTTTGTTTTGGTTTTTTTTTTTTTTTGTTTTTTTTTTTTTTTTTTTTACCATATATATTTTTTCAGTTTCTGTAGTGCCAAGAGTAGTTAACAAATATAAGGCAAGAATAATGAACCTTCTTTTTGTAAACAGCAAGTTTTGATCTGGGCCTTGGCTTTTGCCAGTGCAATAGACCTCAACATGCTTTGCACAATCACTCCTGATAGTAGCACCCTATGGCTGGATAGTATCATGGCTGGAAAGCAATGACATTAGGAGAAAAGAGGCTCTTTAGAACAGAAAGTTTGGGATTAATTAGAAGCTCTATACTAAGTCAAATGACATAACCAGATGAATCTTCATCCAGAGCAAACACCTGAAAAGGCAGTGTGTGTTACTACTTGTAGCTAATCATCAAACAACAGCAAATACAGATGGTGATTTCCCTTCAGGAAAACAGAACAGACGGTGCAGATAGGTGTTTCGAGCCAAAGCTACAGATAAATATCAAGCAGGAAACAGTTGTTTTAAGAGCAGAACTTACTTAATGTTAGGTCCTGAGGCCATGAAGAAAAACAATCGTGATTTTCTTCTCACTTTATAATGAAGCAACAGGAACATCTTAACCAGGTTCATCTCAGAGGTTCTGGGAAATCTTCCTTTATAGGATTCACAATGTGGGTTCCTTGTGCTGGGCCAATGAAAGGAGGGTTCGCTGCCTATGCTTGGCCAAGTGTTGCAATGAGATCTGGAGGGCTGCCCATTAATTTGCATTTTAGGATCTAGAACTGCAGACTTTTTGGTGAGATAAAATTTGTAATGCTAGGACTTCAGCAAGGTAAGATGTCATGTCCTGTGTAAAAATCAGTGGTCTAATCTTCAAGTTGGAAGGACAGTAAAATCTGTGTTAAACAGCAGTGCCTGATAAATTTGTTCTGGGTCTTTTTGTTTGGTTTGGAGAATGTTTCTCTGGACCCATCAGCCTTTCTTTAAATGGAATAAATTATAGCCACCCAGACACTGAGGAGCAAAGAGCTAGACTCTCACCCTAGCCAGCACCTTTACCCTTCTGAGTAGCAGAGAATGTATATCACATTACAGGGTCTGATGTAGTCTAAATGTGGGAGAAGGCACCTAGATCCTGATTTTAACTGACATAAAACCACACCAACAGATGCCAAGACACCCTATCTCATTCTGCCTGAGCTCTTAGCTGGCCAGACATGAGCTGCCTGTGTTCATAAAAATTTTGACATATCCTATCACTTCTGTTGGGGTGATAAGGCAAACGGACAGATTTTGGATGTGTTCAGCCTTCCTTCTGGTCACTTGCCCATGCAGGCATAGTGGCCTCTCTGCCCTTCCTGTTGTGGACATACCTACTGATTGCAAATGTCTGGAGTACCTGCTAACTTTCAAATATCACCTCCTCCAGGGCCAAGAGGTCCATCCCCACATGCAGGAAGGCAAGCAAGGGTGGCAGGGAGGCTGCACCTGGGGAGGAAGAATAACCCCATGAACCATCATAAGCTGTGGGCTGGCTGTCTGGAAAGCAGCTTTGCAAGGAAGGACCCAGAGGTCCTGGCGGACAACAAGTTGCACATGACCCAGCAATGTGTCATTGCCACAAAGGTGCCCAACATCTTATCTGTGGGTATAGATACCCAATGTGGGGGAGTAAAGAAGATAGAGCCAGACTGTTCTCATTGATGTCCAATGACCAGGACAAGAGGCAATGGGCACAAAGGGAAATATGGGAAATTCCTATGAATATAAGAAAAAAACCCTTATTTACAGGGAGGATGGTCAAACACTTGTTACTCAGAGAGGTTTTGGAGTCTTCATCCTTAAGATATTCATATGTAATGTCAGGACATGGTCCTGAGCACCCTCCTCTATCTCACCGTGGTTTGAGCAGGCAGTTGGACTAGACAATCTCCAGAGGTTGCTACTAATCTCAACAACTCTGTCATACTATGAAGTCATTTATCCTTCACCATCCACTCCTCCTCCTTCTTTCTAATGAGGGTGCTAATTCCCTGTCTCCTAGAGGGATGTGATGATGGGGAAGTAAGAGGGGTCTCTGAAGGCTGGATGTGTGTAGGAATGCTGTCTATGAACATGATTGTTTTGCTCTCACTTTCATGAGTGTAATAACACTGGACTTTTTCTGTCAAAGCCAGCTGATCTGTACCACTGTGAACTAAGACAAAGTGACCTTTATTAAATTCTATCTATTTTAAGCTTGCTGCAGTGTGGAGATTGTCAGCTTCATCACCAGAACTGTTGGATCCCACCTTAATAACAACCCCATTTAATGCTTGATATGGTATTCAAAGAGCCTTAGAAACATGGGACTGTTTATTTAAAATGTCGTTTGATAGCAAAGGTTGAGTTTACTGAGCAGTGAGTAACAAGAAAAGCATAAAGATGGTGATCATCTTAATACTATACATTAGCTCATCAGGACTAATGTTACTATGACAAAAACTGGACAAATTAATGGGAATGAGACTGGTTTGAAATTATTATCTTCATTTTTGGGCTGACATCTCTGTACACGATAAAATGTACCTGGCAATAAATATACCAGTGCTAAATAAGTCAGCTGCTATGCTATTGGGAGTGATCTTGTATGGATAGAAGATGAAGTAGATGATACTTCCAGTTTTGGGAACAGGGAATTTTCTGCTTGCTTGCATTTGTTTTCTCGAATTTTGCAGTCCTAGACATAATGCTATAATATGCCACCTGGTTTTGTTAGTTTGTTTTTATTTGAATGTCCCTGGAGGAAGCACGAATTCTCTTTGTTCAGCAACGTCCAAAAGTCTCATGGCACTCTTTCTCCCTCCCTTCTTGAAAGTTGGATGGAAGACACAGCAGCACAAAAGCTAACTCATCCTGACCAATCTGGAGTTTATATCAGTGACAAATTACTTCATTTAATTTCCCACAGAAGAAGCATCAGGGGTTTTCTTGGAATTCTTTATTGTTTGAGCAGTACCTTAAAATTTAAGGAAACCACTTCCCCTCTGCCCAGTAATGGAGAATCCACCACAACTTTAGTAAGTTTTGTTGATTCACTATCCTTGCAGTTAAAAGTCTTAACTTCATTTCCCTCTAAACTTGCCGATGTTAATCTCCTATTTGGTAGATACTTTTCCCTAACCATAAACTACTGGCAACTACTAGAAGGAGACATAGGAAACCAAATGATCCTTTGGCTGCCAGGTACAATCATTTTTTAATTCTTACTCAGTGTTCTGATAAACTGAAAACACCTGTTTATACAATATCTTTAACCTTCATAGAAATTTATAGTCTCATTTTAGACTCTAATTTTCTTTTTGTTCAACTAAAGGTATCTTTATATTTTCCATGCACAGGTTCATTTTGTATCATTATATTGTAATCTTCGTGTGATTTGCATAGCTCCTTGCACTAGGGACACTGGAACTAAACAAAGGGAAAATAATCTTGACGTGTCACTATAATATATTCTGATTTGCACAATCAAAGTTCTTATTAGCCTTTACAGCTACAGCATGGAGAAATATATCTCAGAGAGTTGCAAGTTAGACTAAATATCACTTTACACCACAAGAAATTAATGACTTCAGTGGCACTATACGTGGCATATGAGAACTTCCTGTAAAACAATGTCAGCACCTTCTGGCTCAACATTTAGGAATTATGGGGAAGGTCTTCAAACAGTCTTAGTAGAATTCAATGCAGTAGGTCACAATTATGCTGGCTGAAGAAATTTTGCCTTTGTTTTATATTTATATAGGGAAAAATAGTACAAATATGCCTCTGATAATTTTTGATTTGTACCCTGGCAGATGTGATGAAGGACGATATAGAAACGGTGATGGAAAGAGATGCTTGCCCCTTTTAATGTGAAATTTCACCACATAGTTTATCTCTCGGAACATCTTTTTGTAACAGATTTATAGCTCTTGGACAAAACTCAGACTAGCTCTTGGAGGCCCTTCAATGTGTTTCAATCTCATTTAGGATGTGAGATCTGTCTGGAAAATATTAAAGCTTCTCAGACAACACAAACTGCAGCGAAATCATGGGTGGGCTCATGAGACTGCCACTATTGTTGCTTTCCTCTTGCAGATGGTTCTGTTTTCCAAAATGGCCAGACAACTGCCATAGATAGCAGTAAGGTTTATTTCTGACTCACTTATAATGCTCCAAGTTGTACCAATGAAGAATTGTTTTACATACTCCAGTCTGCTATGGTTCAACATTTACTGAAAAAAACCCACAATTTCTTTCACCAGCCTGGAGCATTAATACTATGCATGCGCCGTTGGGAAGCAAGTGGATTTAGTCTGATGCATGATATCATTACTGAAAAAGCACAGGCTGGCCATACTTGCTAATATCTTTGTAACTTCCCTGAGTTTCATTTTAGTACTTGTGAATAGCCAGTAATTGGCTGTGGCTGACACAAACCATTCAAGCCAGTTTCCTAGTCTATAAGGTCATCACAAAGTGAGAGTGATTTCAGATACATGCTCTTGTGTACAAACCTCAGGCTCTTCTTGAGGGGGTCCATTTCAATCCTTGCATGCCTGGAGACTGGGAGGTGGGGATGATGTCCTGTACAAAGTCCTTCTCTAAGTGTCCAGCTGACTGCTTGAAGAAGCAAACCAGGTCATTCAGAGGCTGGGAATACCTGATGTTTCAGTGATAGAGGGAAGCATAGTAGATGCTTGAAGGTGGTCTGGGCACTACACACAGTGCGGGGTATTGGGTAATGGCATGCACCCTGATGCTACATGTGTCTGTCTCATTTCCACTGCTTACCCCATCTTCACTGCATGACTCTTGGACCCATATAGACTTTGGGCCATTAGGATGTTGCACCACTTACTGATTTGATAGCTACCTGGCTGTAATTAGCAGCCTCGGTCAACTTCATGGCAGGACAGGAGACTTTTTTGCTCACAATGATATTGCAAATACCATGACTGGCTCTGTTAAAATGCTCACTTTACCCAGCTTTCTTGATGTGTGTGCATATAGTGTTATGCATATCTGTGAATCTAAGTGTTGAAAGAAAATTCACTCTAGAATATCTTCTTCACTCAGCAAAGCAGCGTCTCCCAGATACTGCAACAGCACAGAAGCATGCAAATGAGGTGTGGCTAGCTAATTTGGAATCAAATAATAAATTCCCTCAAATACCTGCTATTTCAGATAAATGCTTTGGTAAATAAAAGGGTGTGAAAGTGGTTGTTTTTTTTTTTTTTTTTTTTTTTTTTTTTTGTGAGATCAATAAGCACCAATATTTTTAAAAAATTCAATTTCAGAAAAGGATGAAACCTTTTTTTAGCATTTTTGAAATAAAACTAGTTCTAGTCTTTTTTTTTTTTTTTTTTTAAATGAGAGCAAATTTTATTTAAAAGCTGAAAGATTAAACTACTAATATCTTCCCAAGCCTTGGCTTGTTAAAGCTGTAGAATACTCTTGTCATTATACGACTCCTCAGCAATTTGAAGAGGGTCCAGCCCTGCTACGTGTTTCTGATACCTAACTGCTGGCTTTTGTTACTCTTTGAAAAAACACTCTTTGGTTTGTTAGAAGAGTTGTCCCTTATTGGCCGTGTCAGGGTGAGATGAGTCTTTCAGTGTCTGTGGTCTGATAATTCTGTGGTTTGTTCTTGTGGTGTCCACAATTTGTGGTGTTATGCCACAGTATCAAATATATGTCTTTATTTTCACTGCAAGTTAAAATAAAATACTTGGAGCCCACTGTGACTCAGTCTTCTTGATTCTAACAACATAAGGAGCAAAGATGAAATATTTGCTTTACCGGGAGATTTTGGAGTGAGATTGGCTAACATTTTTTCAGTTCATTAAGATTTTCCAGTAGCAACTGGTAAATACCACAAACATGAAGTGATGACAGGATCTGCAAACCAACAAGCAATGCAAACAAAAGGCACTAATAGTCTCTACATGGTGGGGTTATACTTTGCATAGGAGTATTGGCACAGCATCAGCAACCAGCACAGAGCTGTGCAGCCACAGCAGAGCATGACCCAGTCCCCAGCAACAACTCAACAGTTCTGCAAGCTTGTTTCTGCACATTAGACTCATTGCTCTCTGTCACAAATGCATGAATAATGCATCGGTTCAGCAATAAAATTGGCAAGCTGAGACTCATCAGGATTGGATTTCTTTCTTCTCCCCTTCCCACTGATCAGAAGCACCAAACGCAGCTTTGTAGGGAGATCTCAGTAGCAGAAACTGAGCTCTTTGCACATCACCCCTAGGGTGCAGTATAAAAAGTCCCAGGGACATTGTAAGCCATCCAAGGAATTGACTAATCTAAAGGAACATGCTTCCCTGGATGGGAACCATCCTTAGAAAGACCTCTACCTATTTGCTTCTTAATCATAACTAGCCACTGTAAAATTAGCACATTCTTAATACTTATTCATGCCTTTCCCTTCCTCTGTCTTCCAGACAATCAGAGAAAACAGAGCTGGAAGGGACTGAGAAAATGCACAGGATCAACTATTCTGTATTATTCCATGATAGATGATTGGACTGTTTTTGAAGACATGCAGTGTTTTTGGACATGCATGGAGAATGTCCCAACCCTATGCTATCTAACCCAGGATTCCTTTATGCTCCTATTGGAAAGGTGGCTTTTTGGGGAGGTTGTTTGCTTTGCTTTTGTTTTTTTTTTATTTTTTCCCCAGTGCCCATATTTTTCACTTTAGTCAGAGTGTAGAGCGATGTATTTGCTCTCTTCTTCATTTATCCTCTGGCAAAGAAAGTCAGTTCCTGCTTTCCTCCCCTGCATGCTGTTTCCCAAAGAAGAGATTACTACTGGTAGAGCAAAAATATAATGTTTTGAGGTTTTTTCTCTCTCTTCCCCTCCTCCTTTTTTTTTTTTTTTTTTTTTTTTTTTTTTTTTTTTTTTTTTCCAGGAGTCTGATGCTGTTAAATCATCTTGAGTTTATGACCAGCAATAAATGATAAGAAAGTTTGGTAGAACTTCTACGCCATTTATTAGTACTGGCTTGCAGAAATACTCGCTAGGAGTATTCTCTTTGGAGATGTGTCTGAGGTGGGAGTTTCAAAGCTAATATTCGTATGGGATTGGGGGAGCTCTGATTGGTGACTCAGTATATACTTCTGTTTGTATATTTTGAAAGGCACCGAAGAAAGAGGGAACCTGTGTTCCAGTAACCTGGCAAGTATATTGAGTATAGTGTACTCCATCCTCTGCACTCTGGCTCCTGATGGCTGTGACAAGGGTTTGCACTGTCCAGCCCTGTGTCATTATCACTGATGTGAAGGCAGCAGAGGTGGGGTGGCAAAAAGACCAAATCCAGAGAGGTTTCTCAGTCAGAGGAGGATACCTTGGCTACTTGAAGTGTCTTGGATGGCAATAAAGATTTCTGTTTAGGTAGTTGACCCTCATCATATGCATCCATTTCAGGAAGAACTGAATTGCTTACTTGGCTCCTTTGATGTTTGCCACTGGTACACATGTAGTAGACACCACTATGTAGGTAGTATCATTTAAGTGCTCATACATGGAGCTGAATCCCACCCTTGGACAACAAAAATATTTAAAATTCACATATAGAATATTCCTCTAGATGCCTCTTTTGCTGTAAGATGTCAAAGTTTTTTGAAAAGTGATGATTTTGACAAAATTTTGTTATTAAAGCATGAAAAATTGAGAATCCTAGAAATAATGCTACAGCTTGGTTTCTCATTTCAGAAAACCTTGGGCATTGCTATTCCTGACTTTAATTGTCTTAATCAGTCCTGTATGACTCCTTTTGTTAGCTGGTGGATTTAATGGGGTTCTATTACATGCAACAATTTCCTGAGCAGACTGAGCCCTACATGGGACTTGGCTTCCTGACCTAAATGTGGTCTCCTGACTATCTTATATGAACTGGAATTTATCATTGAGATAGACTGGCCACACAGATTTCTGATAAATAGATATTGCTTGGTTCTGCAATAACCAGTTAGGAAGCTGGGGATGAATGGTCACTGAGAGTTCAGATTGCCAGTGATAACCAGTCTAACTTCTAATTACCAGTACAGTTAGAATGCCAATTGCCTATAGAGAATACCAATGTAAGTTCATTTGATTTTACATTTTAATTTAAGAAGCATAATCAAATCCTAATTTTAAAAAGAGCATTTTTCTCTCTATATGATTTGAATTTCAGTAATGAAATGAGCTAGAAATAGTCCAATGTATCAAAGCAAAATGGAATGCCTTGATTGAGCTGAAACAATTAAGGAATGTTTCAGGCAATTAAATTTTGTGAGAAATGTCAAAAATTGGCTTTGTTTCATTTCAGTATAACAAATCTATTCTGAAGATGTCATAATTTCCACAGAATGGAAATCTCAAGTTTCTGTGTGCTTCACATTTATCGTTATTGGGCTTTAAACTCCTGTGAAAATGACTTCACCTATTTATTCCAATACAGTAACTGTAAAATAAACATATTTCTTTCAACTTGTGATTAGTTTGGCTTGTGTTTGAACTTGTCTTATGGCTATTTCCCTTTACCACCTTTTTTTTAAATTATATTTATTATTGTTTTTTAAATCAGTCTTTGAGCTCAGAGCATCTGCTCTCCTTGGGTATGTACAGAGAGCTCGTAGGTCCACACTGACACCAAATGGAGACTCAAACAGATATGGCATTTACAGAGCCAGGAGCATAGAAAGGTGATGTGATTCAAGCAGTGAGGTAGGGGTGTGAAAGCCTTGAAGTGCAGGTACTCATCCTGACTTGTCCATCTGTCCCATTTGGGACAAGACACTGTTCCTTTTAATCACTCTAGGACTGTGGTTTCCCAGAATCTCTTTGCTCTGATTGTAAATCTGAAATGGATGGTTTCTCTTGCAAAAAAATATACAGCTACTAGCACTACTGTCTGATGAATTTCAACAATATGGTGTATTTTGGAAATCTTGCAACTATATTATATTACATTACTGAGTTGGCATTTAATAAACAAAAGCAAAGTGTGAATCTCCTGATTATTGTTAATCCTTTTCTTCTCCTGTGAATAACAATTTCTTTATACAGGGACAAAGAAATTCTTACAACTGAGTGTTAATCACTGAAGGCTGTTGGAAAACAATCACTACTGGATTTTCAATAAACTGCCTCCTGGTTAGGAGCAAAATTAAGGTCAGGGTATGCTTGAAAATAAATTCCCTACGTTCCTTAATGTCAAAGACAGCAGGGCAGAACTATCTTCTGCAGAAAACATAATAAAGTTGATGCTTGGATAAATATTTGTTTCTGTTTCTGAATTAACATCAAGACTTCAAGGAACTCCCTGTAAAAGCTGTACACAACTGTTTTGCACGAGCAGAGAGTAGGATGCTTTGTGGGGAATTTGTTCCAAAAATAGGTAATTGAGATAGAGAAATGAATCTGAAACTGATTCTAACATCTGGTTCTCCAGAAAAGTATTTAAGCATACGCTTTGCTCTGAGCATGCAAACATTGCCACTGAAGTCACTGAAAATGACTCTAAAGCTAAGCCAAACCATACTGAGTTGAGTTTCTTCTCTGTTTTAAAAATATGGTTATTAAGCAGTTAACAGCGTTATTGCTATAGCTTCTCCTTTGTTAAGATAGACTAATAAACATGACATTTTTAATGTATAATTTGCATAATGCTTTTGTTAATTTGTTATTTTCATTATGGCAACAGAATGAAAACGACATATTATGCCCATAAAAAATATAGAGCAGTGCTAATCCCTATAGTCATTATACTGTTAACTGACTTGCATCTTTTGCATGGATATTATTATTATTTATAAAGCCCCTTGATAAGGGTTCAGTGCAATGCAATGGGAAAGTTTCCTGATTTATCAAGGAAAGAGTAAGATACTAAAGTGAAGGAGAAAGTTAAGAGGGAGGGGAACTGGGAGCCAAAATACAAACTGAAGAATGATGCTTCAATGTAGAGCAACAAATGGGCTTGACTAGAGGTGAAATTTTTTGTAACAGCTGGTTGCTCTCCAGACATGGCACCTACTAAATTTAACCCCATTGTGTCAGGTGCCTCACATACATATGGTAAAGGATAAATCATTCTCCCATGACATCCCAGAGCAGAAGATTTATGCAGTGTGAGCATTACAAGGAGAAAGGAGCAATTTTATATACAGAGTGCTGCGGAGGAAGCTGGCCTAATGCTTATGGTGTTGTCCTACAAGAATCCTCATTCAGTTCTCTGCTCTGTAGAAATTTCTTGCCTGGCCTTAGAAAAGTCATGTTGTATCCCTACTTGTCACCTACAGCACACAGCTTGTGTTTCAAAGGGACAACATTAAAAGACAACTAAGGAATAACATCCCTGGGTAGAAAATTAACATGACATAAACAGTATATGACACATCATGTAGAGGAGCACCACGATATCTTTGTCCAGGAGCTTGCAGCTAGGAGGGTTATGTTAGCATCATCTCAAATGGCACTAGGTACTTGTGTGTGGGCAATTATACTGGACCTTATGGGTCTACTCTAATTTTGCATTATTATTGTCTTGTCTCTGGGTAAAAGGAGAGTGAGTTGCATGCGTGAAGGATGCTTTGTGGAAAATGAATGATCATTGTGTTCTGCAGACAGAAACTGAGGCACAGGAAAGTCTAAAATTCAGTAGTACACGTAGCTAGTAAAAATGGCAAAAACTTTAGTGAGCGGCACTTAATACAGTCCTCAGGAAGAAGAAAATGGCAATATTAAAAGAAAATCTATGTGAATGATGGGGTCAGTTACCATGATGTTAAGCAAGAGGATTAATCACCATGATTTAGGATGAAAAACTGAGAGAAGAGCTATCAGCTAACACAGAAAAGATATGATAACAGTACTACAGTGCAAAAGTTGAAAGATGGCAGGGAATAATCTGTTCTTCATGTTCCTCATGAGCAGGTCATGAAATAAGAAGTGTTACTGCAACAAGGGAGTTTTGGATTATACACTGGGAAAGGAAATTCTGACAGCAAGCATTGAGAAATGCTGGAATAAATTGCCTGACTTAAATGTGGATGCTGTCTCAGAAGGCTTTATAAATGGGATGGGTAAACATCTGGAAAGAATGACCTAGAGACAGGGAATTAGGCTATTGCATGATTTCTTGATGTCCTGCCAACATTAATTTTTGATAATTTGGTGCTAAATTATCACTACCGATGCCTAGACAGACAGAGGGAGAAGGCTACAAGTGACCCTCTTATTCCCATCTCCCTTTCCACCCTCTTATGGTTCCTTGGTGCCAGAGTTTCATAATTTTAATTTCTTCTATTTGCTCTTCTGTAATTCACATCACTCCTCCTTTTATAACTCATCTCTTTCTTCCTTTATAATTCATCCATCACCACTGTATCTATCTAAATGCCCCTCATCTATAAACATCATGCATGATTACATATCCCTTATAACCTCCTCTGTCTGCTCCCCGCCTTGCACAGACTCACACAGTGCCTACTGAATAGTGCCATTAGTTACTGAATATTCACAGCAGTGTTGCTGTTTGAGGTAACATTTTTTATTTTCTCCTGCACAGCATCACCAGCTGACTTGCAGCCCTTTCTCAGAGGGAAAGCAAAATTGAGCCCTTCTCTCATCTTATTCTCAAATGTAAAATAGTTAAGTACTATAGGAAGCTATTTCCTCATTGTTTTTGTTCTTCTGTCCCTTTAGCCACCTACACAGCTGCCAGATGAGATGAGACTGTGACAGACAAGTTGAGATAAATCTTGCTGCAGTGATGTGAGATGCAACCACCTGCTGCCAGGGACTATCACATTTTCAGGATGGGAGGAGGCAGAGGGATTCAGGTATCTGGACTTTGGTCACTGAGCTCACAGCCTGAATTATTTGACTAAAGTGTCCACAAAGGTGCGATGGCACAATAATCCTGACTTGAACTGATGTATCTGTGGCCTGATGGTGCTGCTCAGATGAGGACCAGTAGCATCCAGTAGTGAGGGACAGAGCATAGCTGGGTGCCAGCTATGCTTGTAACCTAACAAGGTCAGGGCACAGGCTGATTTCACTAACAGGTGACCCTTCAGATTTTTCACATGGTGATGACCTTGAAGGTAATAATGTTATATATGATTTCAGCAAAAATGTATCCGAGATCTCAGAGGCAAGGGGATTTGAGATAATTGTTTGGGGAGACAGAGATGGCAAGAAGGACTTTTCTAGTGTATTGTGATGGAAAATGTCAGTGTTATATGTCCGAGTTTCTTATATTGCTTGAAAAGAGACTGCCAGATGGGCTGTCTGGAACAAGAAGAGCCTGCTCTTTCCTCTGGACTGCTTTGGAACCCACTCTTGGCAAAAAGCAATTGAACACATGGTGCATCAGGTTAGGAAATCTCAGCAGAGATTTGAAAACCTGCAGACATGCAGACCTCAGAGACACCAAGAGGTGACCAGGAGGTTGGGATGGATCTCAGGGAGGACAAGAACTTGCTAAGGAGGAGAGCTGTGTGGGTAGGGTTTGATGCTGCTCAGAAATCCACTGATTTTATTAAAGGGCATGCAAGGACACAGTGGGTAAATGAATGCTGTGTAGAAAAATTTTAATATATTTTCTGTCTGACAAAGATATAATGCTTTTTAATAACAGTTGTGTCACTATCCAGGGTAGAACCCAATTAGTGTGGAGGTAGGTGGGCGATGTGTGGACATGTGCAAGGAATTGAGTTACACCTCAACTTAACAAGTTATTTCTTGTTAGCTGAACCCTGTTAATGACTGAATGCATGAGCCTCACCTGCTGTGAATGCAGAGTGAAAAGTTTTGACTTAGCTACAAAAAGTTTCCCTTAGCACTTAGAGTTGGACAGAAGAAATGCCTTTTCATTTGATGATATAGGCCTAGAAGATTGCTTTTATCAAGAAAGTGTTGTGATTGGCTTAGCCTTAAATAGTCCTTATGGCAGCTGCACCAGCAATGCTTCCTGGACCCCACAATCCCGACCTGGACTGTGTGAGCTATAGAGCATATGACATGAACTGAAAGATGTATGGCACACTCGATAATGCTGATAGGAAGGGTAGGGTCTATACGCCTGTTAACCTCTTCCCTTCTGCTTTTTCTTAGGTAGAAGGATCTGCAGAGGGGCAGGATCCCTTCCCTTGAACTGCTGGCAATGTTCTTTCTAGCGTAGCCCAGGATGCTGTTGACCTTCTTTGATGCAAGGGCACATTTCTGTCATGATTGTGGTCAGTTTGTTGTCCACCAGGATACCCAAGTCATTGTCTGCAGAGTTGTTTTCCAGATGATGGCCCCCAGACTGTACTGGTGCATGAAGTTATTCCTCCACAGGTGCAAAAAATTCCTTAGGATTTCATGCCACAGATCACAACCCTTTGTGCCCAGCAGTTCAGTTGGTTTTCAGTCCACCTAAGTGTCCACTTATCTAGTCCATACTTCACCACCTTTTCTATGAGGATTTTATGGGAGGCAGTGTAAAAAGCCTTGCTAGTCTGTTTACATTCAGTAATGCTTTCTGTCCTAACATACACTTAAAAAACCCCCATTTTAATAGTTCCCAAATATTGTAACTGCAGAGAAGAAGAACTTGCCTTGCCTGCACAGTGCCAACATAATTACATTTGTATAGGTGCCACAACCACTGTGAATTGTGGGACAGTTGTATCAATCTACAAATGCTAATACATCTGCCGTGGTTCTTTTGCTTAGTGTAAGTGACCTCCTGTGTTGAGACGATTAGATGTGTCCACTCTTTTTAGACATGTCCACACTGGAAAATGCCTGAACTAGCCCTAATGAAGCAAGTTTAAGTTCACTCAGTGAACCCTGATGAAGCATGATACTGATGTACTTTTCTGCCACCAGCACTGGAGTTGGCCACCATGACAGTGTGTTGTCTGCATGACAGCATGTTGGTAAATGCATCAGTAAAACACTGTGCTCCTATTGACATTTCAGTAAAACCCTTATTCAAGGAGAAGGCAGTGATATATTCACAATATAACATCTTCCTCCTCATCAGGGCCGATTTAGTATAATTATTTTGAGAATAATAAAATATAATTTTCATGATATTTATTCAAGAGGAGTTGAGGAAGACAGGACAAGACAGGCTCAGCACATAACTGGTAAAGTGTGGAAGACATTTGAGGTTGATTAGAAATCAGCTCCAAGGCATTTCTGCAAAGGAAAAATACCAGCTTAACTGTGTCACGTATCCCACAACCACCTCCCCTCTGAGTAACTCTGTCTATGTACTCTCCCTTAATTGGTTTAAATGGCCTTTGCTCCTTTATTTTCTAAGCTGAAGTTCATGTCTTGCAAGAGCTGGTTGTGTTTCTTTTGCTCATTACATTAACTACTGAGTTGGAAGAATTAATTAGTTGATTACGATAAAGTCTAATTACTGTTTGCAGTTGGATTAATTAACCAAATTCCCAGAGATCCCTTCTACTCCCTAGCTGTTCCAGTATAAGCAAGAAGATACATCCTAAGGGGTAATGAATTGGTAAACTACTTAATAAGCAGCATCTGCAATAGACACCTTTCCAAAACTCAAACATCGGAATTCAGCCCTTGGATGTACTTTGAAAGCTTGTCATTGAGTAGGACAAATGGGAGGATGGAAGAAAATGTTCACATAGTGAAGCTGCATAATCGATGTGAAAAACGCTGTGGTTGAGACCCAGTGTTCATGTGTGAAAGAAGACCTGTTCTGAAAAAAAATATCTGGACGACACTATGCAAACAAACAACAAAAAAGCGAGACAGAAAAAACCATGGTCTCATTGCCACCCCTTGGGCTGGCACAAAGAATCTGTGCAGGTCTGACATGGACAAAAAGACAGGCTCTGTAGTTGCCTAGGGAAAGCTTCATCAAAAATATGTCCATGCTTTCATCGGTCTGTATCAAGCATGGCATTGTCAGTCTATCTTCATTGCTGGTATGTTGAACTGGGAACCTTGGTGGCTGAGATGGGATCATATGCCATTTTCTGATAGCCCACACTGCATGGTGCTCATGTCCAGTAAAAGAATACTACTGGTGCTAACACAGCTTTTATCCTCTTGCTGTATAACCTTGCATACCCTCCAGGGCTCTGAGTTAGTATGTGGTGTAGGTTTAGGTGTGACTCCTGCTTGTTTTTCAGATGTTTACAATGTACATTTCTTCAACAAACTTTTGACTTTGTGAGGACAAACAAGCATGTCTAGGTGGAAACTAATCTGAATTAGGTCAGATATCTACCTCAGGGTGACATGACTAGCACTTTAGAGAGAGCTATCATCTGCATTGACTGCATGGGGAGCCCAGACAACAAACTTGCATGCAGATATCTCTGGTTTCATCTATCCTGCTCTAATGACTGATGACTTTAATGAGACTGAATAAAAATGGTAAGAGGCATGTGGCTGTATCCAAGCTAGACGCTAAGAGCAGTAATAGGCCAAGGAAAGAACAACAAGAAACAGGATGCTTGGACGTTTCCTTCATCCAAGTTCCAGATTTAGTAATATGGCATAATCTGAAGAGTGATCATGTTCTGTATTTGCACAAAATAAACATAGACATATTCGTAGAGCAAGTAATTTTGGTAGTGACAGGTCTAATGACTTATGTGTGTGCATACATGTATTTGCATTGTGTGAACAAGATATATAACAAATTGGTTAATATAAGAGATCCTGGACTATATAAAATTCTTCCATACCAGTAATTGAACCTGTTCAAGTAAATGTTCTCAGACACTGGCACTTACCTTGGCTTGGGCTATGAAGTCACTTCTCAAATAGTTTCTGAGACAGTTTAGAGGTTAGCATGGCCAATGGTCATCTGTAACAGGCGGCTGAATATGGTTACACTGTTTCAGAGAGTAAACCAGATTTTTATGGATGTGGTGACAGAGAACGGTTTGTTGTATGTTTAATTTATCACTATAGAAATAGCCATGGAACAATTCAACTGACCAGGCAGGAGGGGTTTGATTGACTTGCCCACAGCTAGGAAACTGGTGTAGTTTGAGCTATTCTTAGGTATCTCAAGGCATTTAAGATTCTTTGGAAGATATGACTCAAGATTCATGCTTCCTACTTTTCTGAAGAACCAGCTGGAGGTCAAGTGGATGTCTTCTAGGGCACTGCAAGCATCACTCCTCACCTACACATGGGCAACCAAACTGAGCTGTTGGCATCTGGCTGAAGGGAAGCTGAGCAGTGCCACTGACACTAGTAGGAGGTTAGACCATGAGTGCACATGGAGTTATGCACCTTTACATGTCTTAGTCTCAGCTGGAATCCCATCTAAAATGTTGATGCATGGAGTATGACTTCACTGGGAAAAAATATTTAGCTCTTAACTTGAGGGTTAGGAAGTGGTGTCCATGGGTGGGTTTCCAGTTTGTGGCAACATCTAGAAGAATCATAGGAGTATGGTCCTTCTAAATTTACAATCACAGATTGCCTCACCTTAGTGAGCTGGAAATGCTTATATGATGCTTTGCATGATGATTCTTAATGTGGTTGGCCGGTAGATGCAATGTGTAAGTCTAACTGTGACGTCAGTAACCACACTATTGCCAGGCAGGATAACATAAAGAGGGGAAGACCTTCATCAAAAGTGTAAGTAAATGTATTAAGTGCATCCTGGCATCCAACAGTCAGATGCCAAAAGAAGTGGTTTGTGATGTTGTCTAAACTGTTCCTTCCATTCAAAGCACTAATTATATATGACAATACACAATGTTATACACAATGGCAAAACTGAGTTCTGTTGAGAATGATAGCTGAATGCTTTTTTTCACTGTGAAGTTCTTTTTTCCATGGTCAATCTCAATAATTTCAGTTAAGCAGTACAAAAATTCAAGGCTCTCCTACAGCTGCTGTTCACATGGTACTGTCTGGCAAGCTGGCTTCCTTTCTGATTGATTTGCTTTATTGTCTAATTTAAATCTGCAAGTAAACCTCCCAGCAGCACACTGTGGAGAGAAATGTGGTGAATTGGATAATACTATAGATTATAGGATATGCAGTAAAGTGAATGGACAGTGGAGACAACATCTGGAAGTAAACATGAAGAATTTCATTGTGTTTGGTGAAGGCTGTGAGTCACCACACAGCTGCATACAAAATGCAAGGAAGAGGCAACAGTTCTGTGGGAATTTGGCTGAAAATATATGCCAGAAAATAGGAAAACATGAGAGAAACAACTGTAGAATGGTGCTCTGTGAAGTTAATCTGAATACTATATAAATCCAATATAAATGCTTAACTGAAAGGGTTATTGCCGTTTACAGATAAGGGATCTGAGACTCAGAGAGCTTGGGGGCTAGTCCAAAGTCACACGGTGAGTCAGTAGCTGAACTGAGAGTGTGTAGAGGTGAAAGTATGGTCCTAATGAAAGAAATTCTAATTTTCTAGACTTCAATGGAACCAAGATTTTTCCCTGACATATCTCCTAGCTTGCACTCCTGTATCCTATTTGTCAGACCTTTCTTAAATTTCTCCATTTGGAAAATTCCCACAGGGAGTATTAACATAATTTATCGTTCAGATGAAAAAGCTTGCTTAAATTGAGGAGATAGATGAATAACATTTGAAGTAACTAGTGTTAGCAACTTTCATGTAATGAGCCACCTATCCAACTGAATCCAAAATCCATAGATAACAACTTGTAGAGTGTCTGCACCACTAAATACAAAGCTGAGCCCTGTATCAAGCTTTAAACTCAACCCATATTTCTCTTCAGATTTGGATATATAATTTGTGCAACTTCATTAATTCGCTTTTATGTCATGTTTTGTGAGCTAAATATGAAGTTTTCCAAAGGAAAATCAAAGCAGTTAATATTTATCGTTAATAAATATATGGTAGTTCCCCAAATTACAGTATGTTTCACAGGCACAGAAAATATAGCCCATAATAAAGATGAAATTTAGAAATTTTTAGAAATTAAAGAAAATTTTCACACAGTAATTTGGAAACAAAAGCCCAGATTCTAACATCAGGTTGAAAACTATTGTTTGAGAACTTTATTTAACCTGCATTTTGTTAAATATATTGAAGCTCTTTGATGTAGCTCTCCAAGGACTGCAGTTGGAAATGTCACAGCTAGCTTAGATACAGAGAACTGCTGTTTGTTGAGGACAAGAGTGAACAAGCTGGGAGTAAGGCTGGCAGCAAGGGGAGATGGGGCAGTGCCCTCACCAACAAGGGCTCAGTCCCACAGCACCTGAGCAAGAGCAGATCTGGTAGTAGTAACCAGGTGTGTAGTGACCTTCAGACAAGTCCATAGAAATGAGGCAGGTCCAATGTCATGCCAGAAGTTCAAGACAGTGAATTGGGTCAGGTTCAGCATGGTACACACCAAGCAGGGCAGACATGCTATGGCTCAACCAGGGACAAAGATTAGGCAAGTGAGCTTCAATACATCTCCCAAGCAAAAGGGTGCTGCTCTGGTGGAGGCATCTCACAGGTCTTTCTCACAGCAGTTTGATCCAAGAATGGTGCCTATCAGAGCTGGCCTTGAACAAAGGCAGCAAAACCTTGGGTGGAGGGGTGTAGGATGCAGAGCCTTTGGTGTGCTTAGGACTGACATTGGGCAGGAACTTTCAGATAGGTGAGATGAAGTCCACAATAGACAGCTTTCTGAAAGCTGCGCTTTAGATAGAGCATAGGCTATAAGGTAAGGGTGCAAATGAAAGTCCCTATCTTGACTTAGGCAGCAGAAGAGGCCTGAATGGGGATTCATGACACCTAACCTCAATAATCTAAATGCCAAGTTCATTTTCTGATCTGGGAGCTCAAGCTACATTGTTAGTGAAAAAAAAAAAAAAAAAAAGGAGTGATTCATCCCATCCCAAGAAAGTTTAAAGATATTACGCTTTTTTTGTGCCTTTCATTTCATTGTGGCAGGAGCCATTCTGATTATATCTTAAGTCTAGTTGAAAAAAGTTATGTGAGATGTGTCTCACCTACCAGGGCAAGATGGTCACTGGGGCCACTTCTGGCCTGAAAATGCCTTCTGAATACTGAAGATATGAAACCTGCTTTGACTCTGGTTCATTTCAAAGCAACTTTAAATCAGGACCATTCAAATCAATTTGAATGACATCAGTGCAGACAGGATTATACTCCCCATCTCAGTAATTTGCTCTGTTAATTTCTCATTGCAGTAGAAGATGGCTTGAGCATTTTGTAAGCAAAGGTATTGAAATTCAGGCTGCTCTTAATAGCAGTTGAAAAACCTTCACTGTCATTGTTTTGTTTGATTGGTCATTTATGTATGTTTACAAACAGGGTCACATTATGCTTCACAGATGATTATATTTCTGAATAAAATCCTGACAATAATAACTAATATGTAGAAATTTTTTATTTCTTTGCTGTTCAAGATCCTACAAAATATTAAAATGATTTTTCTTAAATTAAAAATCTGAAGACTTTCAATCATATATGATGCACAAAAATAAAAGAAATCCTTTTTAGTAAAAGAAAACTGTATGCAATATGTAATGTTCTGGTTGAATTAAGAACAGAAAAGCAGACAGAACATTTCTGATGAAGAACCAGATTCTGTAGATCTGCTGAAAAGAAATACAGAATTATTTTTCTTCTTTTTGTAGATTGAGCTCAGAGGGCAACTGAGCACCACACAGCTGCTCACTCTTCCCTTCTCTCCGAGGGATGAGAAGGGACAAATAAACGAGGCTTCGGATTCAAGACAGGACTGGGGGCAAATCACCCATTATGGTCATGGGCAAAAGGCAGACTTGTTAGGGGAAGAAAAAAAAGAACATAGATTTATTACAGACACTAACAACAACACTTAACAGAGTAGGACAGCGAGAAGCATTGCCACACCTTGAGAACACCTTCCCCCCACCCCTCCCTTCTTCCTGGGCTCAGCTCTGCTCCCGATATCTCTACCTCCTCCCCCAGTGGCACAGGGGCAGGGAATGGGGGGGTGCAGTCAGTGCTGCTGCTTCTTCCATCTTTGGTGGGGGGAGCTTCCGGAACTTGTTCACCCTGTTCCATCATGGTCCCTCTCTCACAGGAGACAGTCCTCCAAAAAATTCCTCTGATATGAGTCCCTCCCATGGGCCACAGTGTTTCCTTACACTGCTCCAGTGTGGGACACCAACTCCAGACTGGAGTCCAAGTTCCTGGAGTTTCTCCGACTGGAGTCCCTCCCACAAGCTGAAGCCCTTCTCGAGCTGCTCTGGTGTGGGACACCCCCACATGCTGCAATCCTCCTAGTGCTGAACTACAGCAGTGGGGCTACCTTTTCCCACAAAACCCCAGCCTTCTTCGGGCATAGTCACATTGATCACCCATGTGAAACACTTCACAAGCTATAAATTAGTGTCTGCTCCACCATAGATACTCATGGGTGGCAGTGGTGAGCCGTCTCACCACAGGAAACAGGGCGGTCTCTGCTCCAGCACACCTCTCCCCTCCTTTCTTCTTCCGTTCCTCCACTGATCTTGGTGTTCATGCAGCTGCCGCAACTCCTCCTCATAAGTCCGACTCCTTCTTACCACATTCCTTCTTAAATATGTTATCACAGGGGTGCAGCTGATTGGCTCAGTTTTGGTGCAGAGGTGGAGCTGACTTGGAGCTGGGGGAGCTTCAAGAAGCTTCTCACAGGGGGCCAACCCTACATCCCCCTCCCCTACTACCAAAAACCCCACCACTCACTCAAACCCAGGACATTCTTTTATTATATAAATAAGATTAGAAGGAAGGGATGAAGAACAGATATTTTATATTTTAATTTTGTTAAAGTTTGTCAGTAAAATCAGAACTTCAGACACTACTTTCTGACACTCTGATTTGTATTGTGGATTTTTGTTTTAATGTTAATTCTTTACAGGTTCTTTCCTTCAGCATAGACACTTCTCTGTTCCATAAAGTACAGATTTTCACACCCACCTTATGTATTTAGTAAATTCTAGTTATATAGAATAAGGACATTTCATTTATATTTGCCTACAATGTCTAGAGAAATTGTATTTAAACTAGACAGTTTAAGATATGTCTGCAATGTAATTCTGAGCACAGATCCCAGGTTTTTTATACTCCTTAATGCTGATTACAGCAACAAAATACAAGTCTACAACTTTCTTGTCCTGACACTCCCAGTTTGCGTCTTTGACATCTCTTGGCAGAATGTTGGGCCAGGGCTGAACTGGATTGCATAGACCATTTCCTGCAAGGTAGGAGAATTCAGGATTGACTATGCTATTGTGACTCAGTGCACGTCTTGGATGTGTTTCTGTTGCCAAGAACTGGTCAATGATAATCAGTGATTGTCTATGACTTGTCTCAGTTCATTGCTATTTTTTTTTTTTTTACGACAGTATATCTATGCAGTATATCAACACCTTACTGGAGTCAGGAACCACTCCAGGTATGATCTTTCACCCTAGGACAGTAGTGACCCAGATCTCTCCTAGTTTATAGGGATATTTTCATCCTATAAGTTTTGATGATCAAAAAAACAAGTTTTCCCAGACTGACTCATAGTGAAGCGGAGGTGAGTACCAGCTGGTCCCAACAGGGTTTGTGACCTATAATCAAGAGACACCCTAAAACAAACAAGTCTCCTACAGATGCTTCTCCAGGGCTGAGAGCATGCCCTCCTTCTTGCCCCTTATTGCAATCCTTGACATCACAGCGTTTCACCAAGAGAGAGGCAGATATTGAAACCCAAGAACTAAAAGGCAGTCGATATCTCACTGTCATTGGCATGCAGTGCTAATCCAGTCTGATGCTGCTGCTGGCATTGATAAAGAATTACTGTGGTGGGTGTGAGAGTTAATCACATACCAAAGTGCCGCTTGTTGCTTAAACATCCAGAACTCTCCACCACATGCAATATTTAGCAGAGAATTACTGTACCTGAAAGATGTACCAAATGAATGGAGTAATCACTTCCTTTTGTATAAAGATGGTTTAAATGAAGCAGATTTTGCTGCTTTGTCTGAAAAGTATGAAAATACTTTATTAACATACCCAGTGCTAAAGGAGATAGTTAATAGATGCAGGCCAAAAGGTAACTTTGGGTTTGTATCTCCTTTTTTTTTTTTTTTTATTAATAACAATATTTTCTGTCTGGGAATTTTTATCTTTATTTGCTTCTGGAATTCATCATATTCTAAAAAGAGCTTATGACACAGGGGGCAGAGTCTGGGAGATTTTCAGTTTGCCTGAATGAAAAATGCAGCTAGGCTGGCAGTGGTAATTTTCAGGGCAGGGAAATGATTGTATTATAACTGTGGGGAAAAAATACAAAGCATAATTTGTATGGACCTAAGTATTGTACCTTACAAGGCAAAAATATGATAGAATCATGGTCAATAATTGCAAGGCTTCAAGCCAGTCCTGGATAGGATGGCTTTTGTGAAGAACCTTCAGGGAGTCACAGGATATTAATGGAATTTTTAACTCTGTAGCTCTTTTGAGAATAAAGCATGAGATATAAGGGAAACTCATCTGCATTGCTGTGCTCTTCCCTCTTCCCACTTTCTGCTTTGTTTTTTTGCCACTGGCTGACAGACATTTTACTTTAAGTCCATTAATGGCTGTGAATGGAAACATAGCTGTGTGTGGCTTTAATGCTACCCAAAACCTGAGTTCATTCTCCATCTGTGACGCAGATTCTGGGTGACATTAATCTCCCCATGAGTATCTGCTGGCATTTTATTCCTCTTGCATTAAATGTAAGTCTTGGGGACAGAGGCCTTTCCCGCAGTATGTGTGCTTGTGTGTATGTAATTGCAAACACAAAGCATCCAGAATAATATATCTTTAGTCTTGGCTGCGGCCTCAAGCTGTTATTGTAGCACACAAAAAGAGGGAAAAATACAAATGTTTGGCTAAACAGCCAGATGAATGGAGGTAAAGAAAACCATGACTGAGGAGGTTGGGTTGGAATAATGAGATTGGTTCAACTATGAAAGAGAGGACTGAAAGAGAGGACATCTCCCTACACTCTGGCTAGGACAAAAGGGTTGAATTCAGTCCTTGAGGAAAAAAAAAATATTCTATTGGGAAGAATAACAAAAAAATGGAGTATCTGTGGAACAAACACTTGGACTATCCATCAGTTCCCATTTTTAGTCACAGGTTATCAAATATCTTGAGAAATGGTACAGGTATCAATAGTGGTTTGAGAGTGGATTAGGGCTGTGCACCGACTGCCAATAGTTAACAGCTTATATTTAATACCTTCGTGCCTAAGTTCAGGAGGATGGACAGTGTTTCTTAAACCAGCAGAGAAGGGCCTAGGTGGTATCACCAGGATTCAGAGGAGTTTCTGAAATGTTGAGAAAGGTAATATTAGGTGAAAACTGCTCCGTCATTCATGGCAAGGCAGTAAGACAGCAAAGTGCTGGCTACCCAATAGCTGGCAAAACCTCAGTTTCTCAAAGGAGGAATGTTTTCAGCTACAGCTATTAGTTATAGATGTGTCTCAGCCTCCACTTTAAGGAGAAAAGATGCTGTTGATGTGGGAAAAGAAATAGCGAGGAAGGGGGAGGTGTCAGCAGTTGTGGAGTAGAATGTTCCTGAAGGTCTCCCTTATCCTCTAAGCTGTGTCAGTGAGCTCTGCACACAGAGATTTGCAAAGCCTTGCTTAGTATGACATGTCTGTATTGAATGAACAAGCAGAACTGGGAATGGGGAGAAAATAAATAACCAGCATTATAGCTGATGGTAGGACTAGATAGCCTCCCGCCCAAGGGCGCTTCTTAGTTATATTCCTTATGTCTCAGGGAAATCTTGTAAGGTAGATTAGTATTAATTTTCACTACTAATTTTCAAATGAATGCATTTTAATAATTTTAATGAGAATTCAATTTTCTTAACCAGTTAGAGAAGCTGAATCAAAGAGAGTTCCAATGACCCAGGCTCATCCTGCCTTGGATCATATAAGACATTAAGTGGGTTGGGGGGAAGACAATGCCTGTGTCAGGCACGACAGAACCACTGTCCCCTTGTCCTGGCACATGATAGTTCCCATGGCAGCAGTTTGAGAGGGGAACTTGGGGAAATGACCACGTTCTGATGGAAATTTTTACTTGATTAAAAAAATATTTTATCAGAAGCGATAGTGCTAGCCAAACTTGGTGTCCAGTTGTCATAGCATACCAGTCAGCTAATTTCTTTATCTTGTTTGCAATGTTAGCTGCATGATGGCAACTGAAGGCTGCAGATAAGGACCTAATTTCTTCACCCCACTAGCTCTGGATGAGATTTTATGTGCAACACAGACCTTTTGCTGGTGTTCTGCTCTGAGCTTCCCAGGTATTTTCCTCAAGGCCAAGCTTTTGTTTCAGGATAAGGAATGAGCACAAGTCAGCTGGGAATATACACCAGGCTACTGCTGTTCTGAACTGAATTTAACCTAGTCGTTCAGAAATGAAAAATTCTCCCACTTTTTACAATGAAACACCTCTGAAGTAAAATCCTCCCACCATCTAAGATAGCACAGTTGTCTGGGCCAGGTTCTGATGGATGTGATAGCATGAAAACATCTAGTGAGTTAAAAGACATCTTATACTGTATCTGTGGTGCAGTTCATCTGCCTTCACATTGATGTTATGGAGAGCAGAGCCCGAATCTTTCCATCTGTTCATCTGTAATAAATCATGCAAGCCATCCAATCCAGATATCTCTTCTTATTGCTTCTATATAGATCAAACCTCAGGCTACATACACTGCCATCATATGATAGAATTATTTGAAATTTATTTAACCTCTGATTCACTAATCTTACCTAAAACTTAATTATACATGGAACTAACCATTCCTGTCACTTTCCCACTTACTCAACACAAGTAAGACTGATTTATTGTCGCTCTAAATTCATTAGGTTGCAACTAATTTTATCCTCTTCAACCTCCATAGAGACCTTCCCTACCAATTAATATTAAACATAAATGTTTTATGAGAAGTAAATTAGAAGAAGAGGCCAAATCACGTTTTAAGTATTACAAACTACTTTTTAGAAGTTTTTATCCAAAGGTAATAGGTGGGTATGAAGCAAATGCGTAGTTTCCCATTACTGTGAAACAAGACAGATTGCTCCAAAATGACCCTTTGAAAGTCAGCGTGTTTAGTCTAAATTAGAATTCCTTAAATGCATCGGGGTTGCTAATTGTTCATGGCAAGGCTGCTAAATATGTAAATTTCTAATTAAAATATAAATTAATCCTCACAAACAAATACCTGCTATCTGCAGAATGATGAGCAAAAATTTTTTGCCACTAATAAATGTTATCACCTATTAGCTTTATTTACATAAGTATATAATTCATGCTGCTTTGTTTGTTCTGATATGTAGCAGTCAATTTTTAATTTTTTTTAATGGTATCATTCTGAAATAATTACTGTCCTTTCAAACCTTCCCTGTGTATTTTAGGCTTCTTGGGTTGTCTTTTAACATGCTAGTAAGTTAATCAGAGGCATTTTTCCATTATTAACACTAAACGTGATGTCATGGTGTAGGAGGAGAAAAAGTCGCGAGTTACCTTGAAATATTCCAAAATAAAAAAAAGTCAATACTCATTATATTCAGAGCCTTGATGAATTAGATAATTATTTACCACTCCCAGCTTTGATTTTTTTTATAGGACAGTTGAATATAACTGTTGTATTAAAACATTATAAAGTTATTTCTGGATTAATAAAGCATTATAAATACCCTGACATTCATCTCAGGTATAAATATGTATAATGACATTGTCTGCACTACAGGCTGGTTTTCTAAGGGAAAATATGACTTTTTGTCCCATTGTGCATATAATGTTACCATATAATAAATAGAGTGTGATGAATTATGAACAGTACTGGCAACAGAAAGGAAAGACAAACATTAGTTATAAATGGGACCGCAACAATTTCAACTGAAATTCAACAAGGGATGATCTTCAGTAAGAAATTCCCTGCCATCAAATATCATTATTTGGGCAGCTTTCTAGCTGATATTTGTTAAGTACCTTTTCCAATCTGCCTTCTGAATCCAGCTGATGGATTAATTTTTCTTCTTCAGATACGGCTGCTTGGAGAAAGATAGTAACAATCATAAATTCACAGCAAAGCTGCTCCGCTGACTTGGTTGTGTCTCGTATTCCTCCCAAGGCCCAGCTCAATGCTTGCACTAGATCCCTTCTGCAGGGAACCGTTCTCTAACAACAGATGGGGCAAGCAATCATTTCCCTGAACAAAGCAAGAGAGAGAATCCACTTCAGCCTTTCCTGCTGGGATCAATTCCCGCTTTCTGAATGCCACATGCAAAGCAAATCCTGCCAACTGATTGCAGGCTGCTACTCTAGTCTGGGATTTGTTCCCCCACCACTGTAACTCATGAAGACTGGCTTGTTTCAATATCCAGTTTACTGATACCATTAACTTTTATGGGATTATAGTGGTATGTGTTTATGGCTGGTCTTTGCTGGATTAATCTTTAATGAGGTTTTCACTAAACACAACTGCATGCTTTCTAATCAGAATCTTGCAGTAACCCATGAGGAATTAAAATGCAAATTCATGCCACTACTGACTTGAATTAGCTTTCTGAGAACAACAAACACTGGTCGAAATGACAATCAGTTAATCTGATATCAATTTAGCCCCCGCCCCAGAAGGAATCTACCCAGGATGGGACAAGTGATAATGAACTATTCTATGCTGAAAATTGTTCTCCTTCTTTCAAATTGTGATTATCTATTTAATGGGTAAAGAAATGAAAATGGGACTATTTGAGTTTATTAACAAGTATCCTGCAGGCTGTTATATCACAGTGCCTGCTGAGATCTGCAATTAAAGTAAAAAAGAAGAGTTCATTTCACGACAGGAGTTTGGGATTTCTTGGTACAGTTTGGTTTGGTGTTTAAGATTGTTTATTGCCTTTGCTGTGTGTGAGCTTCATGTGAGAGTTGCTGTTATTTTAAAGTTTGCTCTTTTATTTAAACCAGTCTTTGGAATGTGGAGAAGGCTTGTAGGAGAGTTCTTGAGGAACTGGCAAGACCAGGATCACTTCTCAGACAAGAGCTTAGGGTACAGGTTGTGAAAAATAATGCTGATCAAGGAGGACATTCATTGTGTGTTCCTTCAGCCTTGTTGTACCAACTACTTATTCTGCTTGGAGGTTTACATACCACTGGAATATTAACACAGTGGTGCTGGCTGACCTTCCTATCCGGTAACATGTTATGGGATCCCATGAATACTGGTTGTATATCTAATTGATTTGAATGGTATGTTGAACTGTACATTGACAGATAAATCCAATTCACATTCCAGCCTCTTTTGTTATGGTGATGGCATCCCGCTGTAGCCCTCCTTATCCATCCTAAATAGCCGCTCTGGTTCAAATGTTACTTTAGGGTTTATGCACAGGTAGCATACTATGGCCTTCCCTTTTTCTTATAGATGTTGCTTAGACCCTCAGCTGCTAAAAATTACCATAATTCAGTTGCCTGTAGTGGAACCATGTCAATTAAAAATGTTTGAAGAGCTGGAAAATTAAACTACTTTAAATCAATTTTAATAGATTGTACTATTCCATTCTTAATTTTTAATTTTAGCTTTATGATTAATTTCTTATAAGAAGACCAACAATCTTTTAGCCAAGGAATGTAGTGAATACAGTTGTATGGATTTTTAAATGCAATCAAAAATGCTGCTAGGTACCATTTGATAATAAGCATCAAAATGAATAAGAAATTCCTTTCTGTGTTGTACATGGTTTGCGAGACAAGTATCAGGATTCATGGGTCATTGGTCAGTCCAGAACAACAGTATCTGCTTATATAAGGAAGTTCCCAAAACAGTTTCCAAATGTGTAGGTCTCATTCTTTAGTAACGCACAGAAATCTCTTGAGTTGAATGAAGCAGCTGCTTGAAAGTACTCAGAGACAATATATAACACTTTAGGAAGCATAATAATAATAATAAAAAAGTCATCATTCTGTAGAAATTTCTACAGACATAACTTATCTAAAAATGTCCATACTTGATCAGAATCTTCCCTTTTCTTGGTTAAAAAGCCACCAAGAGAGGTTTCCTTTTTAAATAAAGAAACTTTATTATGTTATTCTACAGTAATTTTACTGCTTATATAGAGCCTTTCACCTGGAGTTCTCAGAAAAAAAATAAAAGCAAAAATTCTACTGCATTTATTAAGGATACACTTTTCTTGGTCTGAAAATACTAAAGAAGCCAAGCTGGACTATATTACATTTACATAAAACCAACATTTCTAATTGTAATAGTGCTCAGAGCACAAGACTGGGCAGTGTGTGCAGAGAGGTAAAGAGTCCCTGCTGAAGTTCAAGCAGGGCTGTGCTCCTTCTGGTGTTTGACGATTTACTAAGGTCTTCCATGTGTTGTTAGGAAGACAAACCTCCTCGTCGTTGCTTTACACATTTCCATTCCCCAAAATATCTGCCTAATTCATAGATGTCTTTTAATGTTTTTGTTTGTTTGTTTGTTTGTTGTTGGAGAATGGCTCAGAGACAAGGGTCCTGAGCCCACCAAGCAATTGTATGATCAGAGCCTGCTCTGGCTGCTGATGCTGAGCCTCACTAGGGTTTGCCTGCAGCTGCTCGCAGCTGCTGATACAGGAGGAATGTCAAGGACGCTTCAGCCCTGTGTACCATGGTGTGTCGAAAACAGGTTAAGGGGAATTAGGAATAGTGGTCTGAGAAACCTAGTGTTATGATAACGGTGGTCTGAGAAACATTGTGTTACGGTACTGTCGTGTATTGAAAACAAGTCAACAGGAATCAGAAATAGTAGCATGAGAAACTTAGTGTTATGAGAAGCTTGGGCTGTAAGCTAACTGCAAGTAGGTGGACCGTGCGAATACGACCTTTAGAGCTTAAGCCAATCAGCTAGTGACTAGTAGGCATAATAATTATCATTGTCTGTATAAATATATGTACCCTGGACCAATAAAGACACACGTTGATTGATGCTCTATCACCCACACTGAACCCATCTCGGCGTGTCGTTCGTCCGCGGCTCTGCAGTTTGTTTGTTTATTTAATCACATTATTAACGACATATAGTAATGAAAAAAAAGTTTTAGAATTGTAAAGATAGGTTTTCCTTTTTAAAGATAAGTTTTACATTTTTACAAGGCACATGTCTAACCTTGAGCTGGTTCCTTAATTGTTTTTACATGTAGTGGGGGAAATGGGTGCATCTGGTCATATTTCATCATATATGTCTTAGAAAATAGCCTTAGGGTGTTTGTCTCCTGCAAACAAATAAGGTGAAACAACAAAATAAGGTGAAATTGCCCTGCATTTTTCCAAGCCACGTGAACTCTCTACTTATATGCATAAGTGGAGTCCTTCCCGTACCCTCACACTGCTGTCAGAAATGCAGCACATTTACACATGGATATGAATTCAGTGTGATGTGTAATGATGTAGGAAAGCTGGTGAGGGAAGGACGCAACAGACCTTGCTCGTTCAATCACAACTGTTTGAAATGACATTTGGAAGGTAGCAACAGGCAGCACTTAACATTTACGAGGAATTGCCTCTTTGCACTCCTGGGGCATTAAGTGTTCATTGCTGTCTGTGTAGGAGGGGTAGTGTGTGGAAAGTGTAATTTGCAGCAAGTATTTACTGTTTCTAAAGGTTTGTTGAATGCCAAGAGATTCTTTCTGCTTTGTTCCTGGAGAGGGTTTTTCACTTGCAGAGAGAAATATTAGCAAAATATATGTAGAATGAAATATGGAGATGGAGAATCCTTTATCCAGAATTATGATGCCATTCTAATCTGGTTTACCAGAAAAGACATGAACTCTTCTGGAGTGTGATGATTTTCATTGACACATTTTGCACTCAAAACTCCCCTATTTGACTGTTGACTATACATAAGACGCTATTCCTTTGTCTTCTGTCTGCCACCAAGACTGAAGTCTTATCTAGAACTTTGCTGCTGCACATGAATAAAGACAGTAGAAGTAGAATACAGCTTGTAGCTTCAGTTTCTTTTTGTGATTGTCTTTTTCTGGAGGTGTCATCTCCATGTTACCAACCTGATCTTGGGAACAAATGGAGGAGAGAAAGTTAAACCCTTGGACTCAGTGTTTCATGGCAGGGTGTGACCATTAGCCAGCTTGACACAGCAGATGTGTAGCCTGCTTAGCATGACACCAGGCTTTACAATGTAAATAACGTGTTGTTGCTAAAAATTTCTACGTCCCAGAATTCTATGTCCCTTCAATTATGACCTCTGCATTAGGCCTTTCTACATTTTCTCTTGGTTATTGTAAAAGTTGAAATGCTCAAAAACCCTGAGAAGCATTGCCAGAACATGTGGGTGAGGCTGAAAGTCCCCCTTGTTGACCCCTGTGAATCTGCTCATAGACAAACTTCCCCGAGGAATTACATGCAGAAAAATGTCCTTTTGATATTTTGTGAGGTAGCAAACAAAAGAGACTTATCTTAGACTTTTCAAGTTGCAGAGATGCAAATAAGCACAAAGAAATGCTCTGTCAGTGGCTTCAGTTACATCGGCCCAGCTCAGGGTGTGCAATTCTGTATAAATGGCAAATCTGCTCTGAAAAAAATAATATCAAAAGATACCTTTAAGCTCTTTCTCCAAAGGTGCAGCACATTCTAACCTATTCCCACACAAGCAAAAAAAATCATAATCAGATGCAGAGTCAGCTAGATGAAGACTGGAATAGCCAAGGCCCTTCTATCTCTGCTAGTAATGCCCCCGTGAATGCAGCCATGGGTCTGATTTGCCTTTGTTGTCACACTGCTGAATCATGTGCAGTCTGTTGTCCACCAGAACCCTCAGGTCCATGTCAGCAAGGCTTCTCCTGAGAACATTTTCTATTTATTTTCTATGTTTTCTTTTAGAAAATTAACATAAAATGTCAAAAATCTGTAGATAAATTAATAAATATATATGGAAAATTTCTGGCTAAAATTAATGATTTTTAAAGTATCTGCCAAGTCTTATTCCCTTTTCAGCTTTGCGTAGTCAATTGGTGCTTGAATGATTCTTCAGCCTTCACATCTAACCTTCCATTTATACATGCAAGAAAACAAATGACACAATTTCCAGAAAATCTGGGCAGTAACAATTTAGTTTATTTCTCTGGAAACTAAAAACTCCGTTCAGCTTACCAATTCCACTGAATGTGCAGCCTCGAACAGCTCTTGAACAGATAACACCTATCTCCTGATTGAACCTTCTTCATTGTTGAGTGTATTATTTACTGTCTGTGTAACACTTCAGGCTCTTCAGATGTAGAGTGCTATAGTCATTCAAAAGAGTTCAGTGAAATATGGAAACAGTTCTGTGGGAGGCTATCACAGAGCATTTTCCTACTTTTTGTTAAAGTTTCAAATTTCCTGACAGTCTCTGGTATTAGTTTTCAAAGATCCCTGATTTTACTTTGTGTATATAGCAGAGGAATAGCTGAATTGGTTAATAAAGCATATCTTGTTTGTCATTAAAAGCTTTTAAAATATGGAATGTGGACAACCCTGACCCAAACTAAACATCAGTAAGTAGAAGAAGGGTTTTGGCAGTTCTCTGTGATCTACCTGGCTGTCATGTGAGAGTACAAACTCACTTCCCAAAGCCAGACTAGATATTCGTCACGTCTGAGCCCTTCTTCCTACCCCAGCTGGCTAGTAGGTATTAGCTGTTTCTAGTGGTGTCTGAAAGATTAAGTCTTTCATGGATTCCTTTTACGCTCTTCCATGACTGACCTGTCAACTTGTGTGCCAGTATATGATAGTTGTTTCCATTCCCTGTAAGCCTTTCTAATGTTCCAATGGGGTACATTTCCTAGACCCTGACATTCATGAAGATTCATGCTGAAGGAAGTGAATCCCTCTACAGGTGGATTCCTTAGAAGGCAGACATCCTTCGCATCTCCCTCCATTACAACACTCAAGGCCTTTCAGGACAGAAAAATAGTGTTTTGCTTATGTCTGAATGAATGTTTCTGTTGTAAGCTAGGGAATAATCAACTGTGTGAGCTGTGCTTCAAATTAAAATCCTTATGCTACAGAAGAGGACAGTTATTCTTTTCTCACCCAGTTTGTTTTATCTGTGTAGAGGTTTAATACTTTTTACTCTGCCAAAACAAATTACTTTCTGTGGCAGGATTCTTTTTTTCCTTTTACAGCCTGGGCATGTAGAAAAAAATGTAAAAACAATCAATGCCAGCTGAAAGATGGATACATCCTCTTTTGAGTAAACAAAGTTACTGTGTATTGGCAAAAAGTTCCCTGCACTGGATTCTTCATTGGACTCAAGTTGCCAGCTCCAATAAATCAGTATGCTGGACTTCTACTTAGTCAATGTTTCTAGACAGAAACTAGAGAGCATCATATGTTAAAGTGTAATGAATCGTATCAGTAAGTAAGTCTACTCCCAGCCTGTGTTAGAATTTATCAATATAAGAAAGTGGTTGTCATCCTGATGTATGGATAGACACTCACCTGATAGATGGGTGTGCCCTTCCCTCCCTGGTGAAAATACCCTGAGCTGGCTGAAACTGAAAGTGGTCAACTTCATTGGTCATCTTAAACTAGAGTCAAATGCAGAACTACTTACTGATGGATTGGTCCTTTAGCTGTTAGGCCATGCTATCTATCCATCAACATTAGAGAACTGGATGGAAAATGTCATCAACTCTTTGTTTCCTCCCTCGAAAGTCTTTGAACAATGAATGTTTTAATTGAGCTTGACCAAGGTGGTGAATGTCAACTGGGAGTCAAGTGCTAATGGGATTATAGAAATTTGTGTGGATTATTTTTGGCACCTGTATCCTAGAATCTGGGCACTGGATGGGGAGTAGTATTTCTTTTTGGTCTCACATTCAAAGTGGATGACTAATTAGTGCAACAGACAAAAAACCCCAGTCTGTTATTCTAGTACATATTCCCTTGAAACTTGTCAATCGCAGCAAAGCTCTGCAACTGCTTTGATGTAGGATCAGTTATCTCTTGCTTAATCAAATTGGGCTCCTTTTTCCTCAGGCTCTGTGCAGGGAGCAGATGGCACTTTAGTGTTATGACACAAAAATGTTTGGCCTCATCATAAGGAGACACTTGGCAAGAGACATGGTAAAGTGCTGCTGCAGATGGCCCAGTTGAGTATTACCCCAGGAGATTCTCCAGTACAGTTTGCTATGGTCATTTTCTGAGGACTTTGTTGGCATAACCGGCAGGTACCATGCTTGCTGTAGCTTGAGGCCCAGAGACATAGCCAGCTTTTCTTCAGAATAACTTCTTCATCAGTAGTAAAATTGACTTCTTTCTCAAGACACTTATTGCAGTCTTCTCTAAACAGAAGGTGATAGTCATACAAGGACTAACCTGAAGGAGAGAATGACTTGGAGAATGAATAGTACTCCTGTGCATGAAACAACAGGCTGAGGTACAATTGTCCTTTTGCTTAAGAAAACTGAAATACAAAACTGAGGGACTGCACTGATAATTTCTAGGTTTATGACTCAGTTTGACAAAGCTTACATACCCACTTAATCAGGAAATACTAGAATATGGCATAAAATCTCACAGCCTGCACCTTGTTTTTGAAGGGAAGTCATTTTTGAAGACAAAATTTTGAGGGTGCTTCTTAGAGAGTGTTAAATGCTCTCTTAAAGAGTGCCAAATTAACTGTTCTCCCCCAAAAAATCAAGACTGCCCCCAAACTTATTTTGTTAATTAAGGATACTTTATGCTCAGACTTCACCCTGTGCTCAGTGATCCATTTTTCCCCAGAGGATCACAGCTGCTGCCTGAATTCCTGCACAGAATTCAATTTCTGATGTCTCCAGGACACGCATCATTAAATTGTTTGAAAACAGAATGCAGTCCTTGCACTGGCACCAGAAGCCAATGAAAAGCCAATTGCAAGATACAAGCACAGGCTGAGCCACGGAGTATTGCACTGTTGCAATAGGTACCAGATGGAGTCTTTGCATCATATTCACATTCCACTTCAGATATGGTAAACCTGGGTGTTCCAGCCTGAGGCTTACTAACACATGTTCCACTATTGCCAAATATTTGGTTGGATGTGAAACAATGTATTTGAAAGCTAAACCAAAAGGCATTTGGGAAGCTAATATTGCAGAAATGTCCAAGCCTTGAGTGGTCAAACATGACCTTTCAGCTCCTCTGTTGCCTGATGAAGGATGGCTGAATGCCTCAGACGAAGGCAAAGACAACATTCTGTCAATTCTTAAAAACTTTTGTCTTTTCTGTTGTGTCACCTTCATTCTGCCTGGAAACACCTCAAGTCAGAGGACTCAGCTCATGAGCACAATTCCCCACTGGCATGAAGATATATAGTTGTAGTAGACATCAGTGAACTGCCTCAGCTTTTGGCTTAGACAACTGAGTTCACCAATGATATTGTTGATAATCCAAACCCAATCTCTTGCTCCCACTTCACAGAAGACTTTTTCCTAGCTGGTTGTCGGGTGAAACTTCTTGACACCTACCCTGCTAGATTTAGTGGTTATTCTACCAAACTAGTGTTGTGAGAAGCCTTGTTCTGTAACAGAAATTATATTTGGCATATTTAGGTCTAGCTATCAGTTGAATGCCTTTTCCACAAGATTTCCATGGGTCTGTTGCTCTATGCTGCCATGCAGAAATGTGGTTGTGCCAACTTAAAAAGCTGTTTCTTGTTTCTATCGTTTGACACAGAATAGAGGGGGTTTTGTTCCATGTATTTAATTAACTTTGTCTTTATTTCTGCTCATAAATGCACTTTAATTCTTTATTTTTTAAAAAAATCTAAACCCCCCAAAATTCTATGAATGTTTCATGCTAACAGATTTCATATGCATCTGCTCCTGGACACTCACCACAGATGCATGACTGGTCAACTTAGCCAACTGGAGGTTTTTAATTTTCTGACCGGACATATAAAACTGAATTAAAGAGGCTTGGAGGAGGCTGTGAATGAATCACTTGAACTTTTCATTCAAATGGATATCCTCATAGGATAAAGAAACCTGTACTTTCTTTTCTGAGGCTCCTTCATGAAGTCATAGGTAGATTTTGTAATAGGTGGAACAAAAAAAAGACCTATAGCACTCCAAGATTCTCTTTCTCTCATTCTCTTCAGGGTATCCAGTCCTGATATGGAGCAGAAGAATAAAGCAACAATAAAGGAGAAGAGCTCACCACCAGATGATTTTGATGTGAGCTGACAAGCATTAGGGAAGAAATAGAAAGGGAAAGGAAAGCATGTGAAAGCATACGTTCATGAGTGATTTCCTTCTGCTCTTTACAGAGTCAGTTGTCTAAATATGAACCTTTGGTACCTTTTAGTATTTCCTGGTATTTCCTCCCTCTGCTGTTTGATCAGGGCTTGGTTCTTTGCAGCTTCTTTATCACATCAGACTGGCATAACAACTGCAGGTATCTCAGATATATTAGGGTGTCTGAAATGTCACTAAAAATCCTCTTTTTAGGCAACTGACTCGAGCCTTAGGGACATGATTCAGTCTAAGATTGTCACATAAATGTAGCTATCTCAGCTTCCACTAGAATTAATGGAGATTTAGTCAATGCAGTCGGGATATCTGGGATTATTTGTCTCATCATGAAGTACCAGTAGCTTCTGGAACTGGAAGGAGCAAAGCCCAATAGGCCGGTGAGAAGAGGAGAGAGCAGGTATAAGCCTTATGAAACCCAGTACACCTGTGTTACCTTTTCTTATTGGTTTTCACTCTGGAAATAGCTCAATCTCAATGGGTGGGGTTCAGACACTTTACATATCTTCTGTGAAGATGTTTATGTGGGATCTAATTGTCTAGACTCCTTTTGTATAGCTGACAAGAAATAAATAGAACCAGACTTATCTCATGGATTTCCAATATCTCAGTAGATGTATAAAACAGGTCAGATGAATCAGGTCCCCAAAACGTGTGTGTTACTAATTAATACATCTTTTTGGCCAGCTGTAAAATTTGACAAAAATTATAAGATAATTGTAACTTTGAAACATTTACTTCTCTGTCAAATGTGATTTAAACTGGCCTTAGGATTTGCTACTGTGGAGCTGGTGAAGCTAAAGGGGGGAGTGAGATAGCATAAGCACTGAAAGACAGAAGGACCCCTAAGCATAATTGCCAACAAAACTCCATGAAAAATGCTGCAAGTGAAGCAACAATAAATATATTGAGACAAAGCCAATACACATGGAAGTTGCATGTAGTGCTGTTCATTTGTGTCTTCCCTTTTGGCTCTGGATAGGCAGATACATGCGTTTAACACCAGGTAAAGTCCTTTTAATGATGGACACAGACTCAAATCTCAGGAAACTCTCCACAACTCACAAGGACAATTTCTTTTGCCCCACCATTTGTTCCCCCATAGAGTTAGAAGAGCAGAAGATGTATTATAGTCTAAACCTACCCTCTGGTTTATGTAATTTAATGCAGCATTTAGTGAGCTCTAGACCTTTTACCAAAGGGTCAAACATCCACCTTTTAAATAAATGGCATTTCTGTGCGGGCTATTTTGACAATTGACTCCTCAGAAATATCACATTCTCAGAGTCTCAAAATGACAAGACAGGAATGAGTAAAGAGGTCACCTGACATGTCCTCTTGCACCTGGGCAACAGATACAACAGAGCTTATGAGAATCTACAAAGGGCAGGTAGAAGGTCAAAGTGTCCACCCTAGCAAATGAGGAAATTCAACAAAACAAACAAAAAAAAACAGTTTAAGGAACTGAGAACTTTGAAGTGATTATATAATTTCCCAGAAGGCTCCCAGGGTGTTGTTATTAAAATCAGGGGAGGAAGAAGAGAAAAAAAAAAAAAAAAAACAAAAACAACACCAAACCACCACCTAAGCTATAGAATCATAGAATCATAAAAGAGTTTGGGTTGGAAGGGATCTCTAAAGGTCATCTATTCCAACCTCCCTTGCAGTGTATGTTTTGTGGTAAGTATCTACTTATTAAACTGCATTGAGAGAAATTAGTTAATTAGCTAATTGCCTGAAGGTCCTCAATGTGAGTTTCTTATTATATATATGAGGAAATTTTAGGTGTTTTCCAGGTAACCAAAACTTCATGTTCAAGGAAACAGGACTTGCAGTTTGTATATTCAACCCCATTCTGCCTAGACTAATGGACATGTGGAGAAGGAAACATTATTCACTTAATTGAGAGGTCTGCAGGAGATGCATGTTTACCCTGTGCTCCTTTGAAAATTGGTAGAGAGAATGTCCTGGTTGGGGCTGGACTAGAGTGCCCGTTGGTCTGGCAGCGGGAGGAGCTGCATCCCGCTGAGACCCCAGGGGCTCCCCAGGCCCCAGAGCCCTCACCTGTGTGCGGGGGCGGGGGGAGCACAGCTGGAGGGCTGGGCCTGGATTGGCTGATATCCCATGTCATGTGACCTTGTGCTCACTATATAAAGGCAGGAGTGGGCCAGGAGGGTTTGTCACTTCTGGGAGTGTTGCTGTGGGGCCTCTGTGTTTGGGATCTCCAGCCAGGAGCAGGTGGGTGTCGGTCGGTGGGTGGTGAGCAACTGTATTTTACATTACCTATTGATACTGCTGTCAGTGTATTATTCTGTTACTGTTATTAAACTGTTTCTATCTCAACCTGAGAGTCTCCCTTTGCCCCTCCTATTCCTTCCCCATTCTTGGGGATTTTGTAATAGGTGGAACAAAAAAAAAGACCTATAGCACTCCAAGATATTGCCCCCAAAGAGTGGGTGAGTGACTGCAGGGCGTTTAGCTGCTGAGTAGGCTCAAATGATGACAGAAACGATGTTCCTGCAGAAGGTGATTTAGAGGTTTAGTTGATTTCTCCACTACAGGTCACAGGGATGCTGGATTTCATTGATTAGTTATGTAAGTTCCCACTGCTAGTTAGGGTGAATCTGAACTCCCAACATGGTGCAGGATTGTTTATTAGATGAACTGCTACATAACACTTATTATATTTTACTTTAAGCTGTAGATTATTTTGCAATAGCTTGTCTATGTAAACAGATCTTTATCCAATCCATCTTGTGATCTCCCACAGAAATGGCAGTCACTCCCAAAAGAATATATTCATAGCCATCTTGTTATATTTTGTTTCCTAAAATTCACTGAATGTTTAGGGTGTGATGTAACATATAGGCAGAATTGCCAATTAAATTAGTGTGGATGCATTTCTCAAATTGAAGAGTAGAACTGGCCCTCTTTGGGCTGGGGAAATATTTGCGGTAGCCATAAATCAGATTAGATGGTAACTGATTCTGAGTGTAGACAAGCTCTTTCAGATAGGTGGGGTTGTTCTGCCAGACTTTCTATAGGGGAAAGAATAGGTCTGCCTAGTCAGAAATGTCACAATGAAGATGCTTATGGGATGTTCTGTATAAAACATAGGTTTTTTTGCTTCTGAAGTGAACAGAGCCTACCTTCTAAATTGTTATGTATGTTCCAACACACAATAGCAGATGATATATTAAGGGAGTTCTCATTCCAGAAATTAAGAACACTGATTCCTTTGAGTGTTAGATAACAGCAGAATGAATTTTGTTGCCATTTTCTTTTAGTATCTAAATGACATTTCAGTTTTGTGTCTCTAAGAAACATGTTGCTTCTGACAACCAGCCTTGTGATCTGTATTCAAACTGTTCCTCTAGTTAAGCAAAAATTGGCATGGAAACGTACCAGTGCATGTGATGCAACACTACGACCTCAAAAACTGATATCATGGGGAGAGAAGGAGAGAGAAAGTGCTGAGCCTTAGTACCCTGCACTCATTGTCCATATCTCTTGTATTAGGTAGAGAGTCTTGGGTGAATCCTAAAAGCCTAGAGCATGTGGTTTCTCCAGAAACAATGAATCAAAGTAGTATGGTTTATGCAGGGAAAGCAAGTTAGATGCTTGTAACCCAATATACCTTTGAGAATTTCGGGAATTCAGATGCTTTCAGTTTGGGAAATAGTGTTGCTCAGTGACAGGTCTCTCCAGCCAATCTTCATGTTAAGCATAAACTGCGGTCCTTCTGTAAAGTGCCAGTACTCATGAGATGTCTTTGGCTATTCCAACTTTATGGCAGTTATGTACTTTTTCTGCTTTCTCATTTTCTGTTGCTGCTAGAGTACTTGGAGAAAGGTTCTGTAGAACAAGAAGAACCCCAGGGTATTTTTTTCTTGAACTCAGAACATGCTGGTGCCTCAAATTTCTTTCCAGTTCTTTTGTGTTTGGCCTCTGCAGAAACAGATGAGCTGTGATTAATGCCGATGAAAGTGTTAAGGAGATGATTTCCTCTCCTCCCACCAAAATTATTGACTGGAACGCACAGTCTGAGAAAATCCAATTAAAACTGTATCATATGGCTGTATTTCCTTCACCATCTATATAAAGAAATGAATAAGGGGCATCTGCTATTCCCTTTCTCTCCATTATTTAGGCTGCAAAGTAGGTAGTCAAAGCTGTTCTCATCTTGAATATCAGTTCTGTTACACTTCACACATTTGTCTCATTATTTTTAACAGGTATGGGTAACAGCACTTTTTTCTCTTTAACAAGTATCAAGATTTCAGTTATACTGTGTGCACTCTGGGTGACTTCACCATTAGCAACACTACGTTACCTGTCAAATTAAGATGTGAAGAGTGGGATTGAAGAGAATTGAGTAGAACTTGCAAATTAAAACATTTTCCCTAGATCATCTGGTCATGACCTTTTATTTTCTGAAAACTTAACCTCCTATCTTGTTCTGTGGGTGGGATATATTTTAACATGCAGTGCACAGATTTAAAAAAAAAAATAATCCTCTGGAGTTTGGATATGCATTTCCAATTGTCCACAACAATAATATTTCAATCTGCAACGAGCTGTAAACACGGGACTTTCTTGCAACATAGGACATTCTTACAGTACTAAGAATATTTTTTTAGTTGTTTTTCTATTGAAAGAACAAAAATGTATTGCATATAAAGTCATAGCTGTAATTGAGGTGAATATGCCAATCTCTGAAGATTTCAGTATTTAGAAAATGTTCAGTTCTGTCTTTCATGTCACATGGAATTTTTCTTTTGACTTCTGAGGAGTAAGATCAGGTCCACAAACACTATACCTCCTCATCCGTGGCTCTGCACACAGCAAGTCGATTTGTTCTGATCAGTTTTACATCTATCAATACAAATGTTTTAAAATGTGCTTGGTCAGCTGCATTTACTGTTTCAACTGGCTAAGCCAGACTATTTATAAGAATAGAAAAGCAATCATTCCACAGGCATGACATTGTCTCAGGCCAAAGTTACAGTGGCTTAGCTAAGATTCTTGGGTTCTCATTTTGACTGTCTGGTTTCTTAAGTCTTGAAAGTCTCCAGTTTAGAAGTCATTCATCCATCAGAAGTTCTGATGTATGAGTTTGGGTGCACCTCACTCAGTGGCTTTAAAGCACTGCCGTACTCATATGTCTTTCTCACCTTCAGCTCTTTCTACCCTAAGCTTGTCCCATCAGAGGTGGATGAACAATGTGTGCATCCATGCTTTGACAGCCCCAATACTACTTTCAACTGCTGGCAATGGTAAGGTTGCATTGTGAACTGGACAGAATTCATAAAGGTCTGTATTTTGACTTAAATTTTGCATGTTGGGTAGGTGGTCTCTAGTGATCCAAAAAGCTTTATATACAGTTATACTGGTTTAATGTAGGGAGTGATTAGTAAGCAGAATAATCTTGTTCATATTCGTTCCCACTTAAATACTCTTACCCTATTTAAGAATAACATTACTCATTCTGGTTTAATTTATATTACTTTCTAAATGGTTTAAATAAAACTGAAAAAAGCCAGTCAGGCAACTACACAAGTAAATTGTTACTGTATCAGTGGAATAAGAAATAGTTTCCTATGTAAACAGCCTTCCAGGCTACACTGGGGCAATGACATGGTCACCTGTGTGCCAAGACTATAAAAATAATGATAGTATACACAGTGCTCCATTTGGGACACATTTTTTAATTAGTTAGTTTCTCCTAGTCTTAATTGGCATACCTCGTGAGGGACCACCTTCAGTGCCTCTTCTAAAGCATATTAATCATCTGAGAATGCAGAGGAAACCACCTCTGCTGTGACAATAGCTTGATTTCTCTTGGAGGGAAAGGGATTGAGTCTCAGTACTGCTCTAATGCCATTATTTGTTATTTTCAGGACAGACAGTTGCATCCTAATGGAATTCAAACATAACATGGGATAAAAATAAAGTTCCCAATGTGCTCTTTATAATTATGTATGCAGTGGCATAAAAAGTACTTTGTCACCTGTCAAGGAGTTAATGACTTCATAACCCCTTTCTCAAGATTGGAAAGTTCAGTGAAAAATGGGACGGCCCTTCATATATCGTAATAACTCATGTAGGATTGATTCTTGGTCCCTTTAAAATGCTGTTTTATTATTCTAGCATTTTACTTCCTCATGGGGCCAATGTGGTGTATCACATTGCAGCCTCTGGCATAGTGCAGAGGTGCTCAGACTGATGTGGGCTTGGGTACCATTCAAAGTTATTCAGGTATTCACCTGCTGCTTTATAAACCATGGGTGAAGAGGCACTGACAGCACTCTGTATATGATCCTGCTGCCCCACTATGTGAGGAGTCATGACCTTAAATACCCAGCTTCGGAAAAAAGTCTGCAGCTGCAAATCCATCTTGCCACACTGAGCAAGTCATCCAAGATGATATATAGAAAGTCTATATGGGCTGCTCCAGAGGGAACATGATTCTTCTTGGGTCAGCTGGTGAAGACTGACTCATCTCTTCATTGCCTAGTCTAGCCCTCCTTTGGGCCTTCTCTGGCAACTCAACTACCATGAGAGACATTTTCTGTTGCTCTACATTGTTGCAGACAAAGGCGTAGTGTTTTTCTACGGGGTTCCCTAGGTGTGTGTCCCCTGAGCATGTTGGTAGAGCATCTGAGGCCACAAAGCCTGATGAGAAAGTGCTGGAGGACTGTTCAAAGAGGATGGTCATACTTGATATGTTATGTGTCTGTAGTGGCTGTCCATAGTTGATCCTGGGTCTAATCATCCCGTGTGCTGTGGGGTGGGTTTCTTCTTTGCAAGGGATAGAGGGAGTGAATTAATATGGTCAATGTGGGCAGGGAGGCTGCATCTGTACATTCCCAAGTCTAATAAATCAAAGATCATTCCCAATTAAGGGTTTGATTGTGGCTACCTCATTTTGAAAGATAAGAGGGTTCAGCAGTGTGGACATGGGCTGTGCCATGCCAGAGAATGGTCCTGGGGACATTTCATTTACTAATATAGTTGTGCCTGGAGGGTATCAGAGCTCTGCAGCAAACTAAGGAATGAGAGAAGCCTTTGTCTGGAACTCTGGAGAGAGTTTAAGCTGCTTTGTGGAATGTGCATATCGTGTTTCCTCTGGAGATTCCTTCCTGCTTGCTATAAGAAAATGGACACTAGACACACATGCTTTTGATTCTGAAATCAAGAGTACACCTTGGCAAATCACACACAGTTTTTCTGAGGAAAATGGGTAACTTTTGTACCTTTGAGAATGTTGAATATTCAGAGCACAGAGCAAGAAGGAATATCAAAATCAATGACATTGGTCCTTGCTTCAGAGTTTCCTAACAGACTCCCAGTAACAGTTTGCTAAATTCAGAAAATAGTTGTGGGATCAGGATATGCCAGGCCCCATGCTAAGTGGAAAAACTGAGATATTTTTGTGCATGAAAACAATGAGAAGAAAAGTATAAATGAACAGACTGTATACCAAGTCTGTCAGTGACAGTAAATGAGGGATGTGTTGCCTTAATTACCTACCAGGAAAGATTTAGTGAGAGTGAATTATAGAAAGGTTTACTTTTCTAGGGGATAAAAACCAGTGAAGCTCTGTTGATGGCACCATCTCATGTCTAATTTCTATCAAGGGAGAGCCTGGCTCCATCAGCTTTTGAGGACACTTTGTAGAGTGATTTGTTTTCTTTGCTGAAAAGATCTCCTAGGCTTTGAAGTTTTCTTTAAAGGATATTTAAATTCCCAAAAACTTACATGTCTGTTTTCAGCAGTAACAAATGTTGGAGTGATGGTTTATTGTGAATATAAAGGAAGGGATAAAGAAGATGAGGCTAAAGTAGAAGAGAGGGAGATGAAGTTGAAAAGTTTCCATTTGGAGTGCAGCTAACAGCTGTCATGTTGCACTGGGAGCTCATGTTCTTATTTTACTTTGTGGGTAAAATATCCTGCCAGACTACATTTCCCATCACACTTTTCAAAAGAGAGATGATCTTCTACCATCTGTTTAACAAAACAAGCTTCTGTTCCCAGCTGGAGCTTTGCAATATTTCCGCTACAGAAATAATAATAATAATAACAACACAGTATTATCTTTTCATTCTTTCTTTATTTTTTCTTTTTCCTTTTTTTTTTTTGATGGAAAGTTTGAGTCGAAAGAGTGCTGCAGTGCTTTTATAATCACTTGTCAGTTCCATACTCATCTCTGGACTTATTTATAACATAATTATCTCTCAATGACATGAATGATGAAGTGAAAATGCAGTAAGTCTTCCTGATATTGGATTCTGTTGGCTCAGGCCATCCTAAAGAAGCATCATTGTTTTGAAAGGGGTGGGAGAGAATGATTAATTTCCTTTTCTGAGCATAAAAGACATTACTTTATGTGAATTCTCTTAGTGCTTTCACCAAAGATTGGGGAGGTAATTGTGGTAACCTTTGCATTTTATCTTCTTCCTGCTGGCATTTTTAGGGATCAAGTATATTACAAGTTTTGATGCTGATTGCATTTGTTGAAAGATGTGGTTTGGTAGACCAAATATTTCTAAAGCTCAGAAGTATATATGCAGCACCATATGGAAGTCACACTGCAGGAAACAGGATTTCCTCACAGGGCCTGAACTGGAGAAAAACTTCTTGGTGTTCCTCTGAGAAGTCCAGGTGTCCATATTCCCATGGGGTCAAAGCTGATTAGAGTAATCAAAAAGACCATGATGGATCTTGAGAAGGCAGTTGGAGAAAATGAGCTTGTTTCCACAGGCCACTAGATGTTTGCATTTCGCTTCTTAGTCTGATGTCCATTCAGACTGGTTTTCTGCATTTGATTTGGTTTTCTAGCTGCTGCACTGGCCTAGGGAAGTGTACAAGAGCAGCACAAACATGTATGAATCATATATAATGATACTTCCAGGCTGCAGACATGTTTATAACTAGACAGGCAGCTGAATTATACCTAAATACTCTGAGAAGAATGAAAAATTATGTGGCATGAGGAAAAATACTGCTGCTATTTCCCAGCTTCTGTACTACAGCAAGAGCAATGAAGCAGGATGGGGGAATATGTGGGATCTAGGATGAAACCAACCTGAAGGAGCTTGGACTTAGAGTGAGATGTGGGAAAAGGGAGCAAAACTCTTCCCTAGTGACTAGGACAATCATCAAATAATGATTCAGCAAAATGGGGAGTTTTGGGATGGTATTAGAAACAAATGCAAAAAAATGCCGACCAGCAAACATTTGATATAGATTTCATCTGGAAAATCTCCTTAAGCTCCATGATGGAATTGCTTGATTATGGTTGAAGGAGATTAAAAATTACCTAACAGTTCCTCAACAGCAAAGACTCTTAATAGTGGTAGCAAATATCCAGGATGTGGAGACCAAGACTTGTGTACCCTCACTAAATCTGTGTTAAACTAGGGTGCTTGAGCCTGCATCATTCACATTATATGTGATGATGTGGTGCTAGTCTCATATAGGTGATTGCTAGTCTTGCCTGTTAGAAGTATTCCTTTTCATATAAAAAAAAAAAAAAAAGAATAGGATCAGTGAGAGGGTTATGAGAGAATTAGGAATAATTCCTTGTTTGAAATTATATTTCACTATACATTAGGGATAGAACAAATGTGGTACTGTGGACACTGTCCTGAAAGATGGAAGGAAGGCAAATGTGCAGACCTGAACCTTTTCAAAGTTTGCTCACCAACATTGGAAAGTTAAAGTTTTGATGGAGCTGCTGAATTGAAAAGTTCCTGAAACTTGAAGGATTACTCAGGGAAGGGATGCTACTGCTCCCTCCCTCCTATAGCCAGCAAGTTGGGATGGAGTGCAGCAAATGCATGCAAGTTATTATTGCCTCTCTTTAATTATTGCTTTCTCAGAAGCATCTTGGGACACCATGAGCAGATGGCTACTTATACAGCAGTGGTACAAAAGGAGCAAACATTGTCTGGAATCAAGTTTCTAGGGAATTATGATACCCTGGGATAAAACCTCTATTTAAGCTCCGGATCTAAATGTAATGAATCTGATTTTGTTCACTGTGGATTTATGTCATGAGGACAAAAAACCATATATGTACACTTTATGGACAGCGAGACTGTCTGCTCCAGCCAAGAGTGGATACCTTTCTGGATTACCATGTGAGAATTCAAACAGATTTTGGCATCTCTGTTTCCATTGTGAAGAAGGGTGACTATAAAACAAAGTTATTAGAGCATGACTGTCTGTGCATCATGATGAATGAGCAGCTCACCCCCTCCAACTACCCCTGACCCAGGCTCGATTTTAGCCTGAGCTTTTGTTATCCTGAGTAAGCTGGAAAATAGCTTAATTTCTGTCATGCAGCCACACAAATTCCTCTGTTAGGATGAAGTTTTAAATTCCTTTTTTTTGCTGTGCATTTAAGGATTATGCCGGTAGACAGTAAATGATCCTTTACCAGTAGTATTTGTGGCATTGCCTGAGAGTAACCAGTACTACCTGCTTCTGGGGAAAATATCTCAGTGGTATTTTATTCAATTATTTATTGAATATTGTTAGTGGTTAAAAATAGACATTATTTGCTAGTTTACTGCAGCTGCATAGTCCGTCATTGACACACAAGCTTGTCTGGTTGGGAAAATAAAGGTGCAAAACAGGGTTGAGAAGTGTTAAATAAAAAGAAAAATAAAAATCCCAAAGGCTAAATAGCATGTAGGCAGAAAACACCTCATCTGAGATGACACAGTAAATCAGGGCATTGCTGGAGACTTTAGTATGTGCTGAGCATTAGGACAGGGAAGATATTACAGAGGACAGGAGTTTAAGGCATACCAATGGCCTAATTGGAAAGACCAGTGAGAAGATAAAGAGGTGACTTTGATCTGCATTACAAAGTAGATCAGGTTGAACGATTGCAATGGTCTCTTCTGGCCTTGAAATTTTATGTCTGTGTCTGCAGAAGGGTTTCATTTAAATAATTCATAGTGATGAGAAAATTCTGAACAATTGCTGAAAAATTTTCTGTACAAGCCTGCTAGGAACTCTAGGATTTGGTCTTCAATATCTGAGCTCTTGAACTTTATTAATGAAAATACTAACAAGTTTTTAATTCTAAACTTCAAGCTTCATTGCAGACAATCATCAATGACATATTCAATTGTAAAATTTAGAGGGCTTCATATTATATAAATCATTCAAAGAGAAACTGCATCACATGACTGAATCAACCAAATGGAGTTTGAGAGTGGATTCAGTTTTGCAGTTTTCTTAAATTATTGCGTGCAGAGGTATTTGCTATTAATTTAAAAACTGAAGCAAAATTTCAAAAAATTGGTTTTTTGCTCATGAACTGAAAAAGGAATATAACTATTATGCGTCTTTTCAATGAGATTTCCTTGTTTCTTAAATGTGTTTTGAACCCTCAGCAACCCAGAATGTGGCTTTTTTTCTGTTTTGCTAAGCATTTAGATTTATGAGTTTGCAACTGTTTCTAAGTGAAGAATTAGTGGTATGCCTTTCATTTGAATGGCATTCAGGGGACAAACATTGGCATTTCTATGTCTGTGAGCAAACAGACATTTGCTACGTCTGAAAATTGTGTGCAATCCATACCCCCTGCTACTTTTCCACTTTTTTCCAGCCATCCTCACTGTGCTGCTTTTGTGAAGCAGATTACTGCTGGCATCAGTAGAGCAGCTGTTTGACGTAGCAGCTTTCAGAAATTTGGTATCTGATATTGCCATACATGGTTGTCCTCTACCTCTTCATGACAGGTATGCTTAGCCACAGTTAATACATACATATGGAATAGTACTGCCTCTTTAGCCAGTGTTAATTTTCAGCCTACACCCATTACATTTGATAGAATGACTTGCTCGCTCCGCTTGGGTTATGTTGGAAGGCAGAAGCTGCAGAGTGCATGCTCTCACACCCCAGATTGCTTGCAGTGCTCAAAAGGTTAAGCACTATTTGAGAGAAGCAAATAAATAAATGTATATAAGACTATGTAGAGCATGTGAACAAGATGGATTTCTCAATGTGTTACAGGATCAATGGAAAGATGGAAAGAAATATAGCCTTCATTGTAATGATTATTCTTCTATAGCCTGAGGCATCAAAAATGTCATAGTGTTTATGCACGCTAATAAAATCTTAGCAGTAATTCTGTCCAGCCTCTCAACACACAGAACCTTTGCTACAGTCTGTCCTCTGAATCACCTTTAAGGAAAAAAAAATTAGTTCCCTTTCATTCCTCCTGAGGGAGGGATAAAGTTTGTCCTGCTGTGAGACTTAATGTTTGTGAATAGCATGCAATGCATATGTCATCGTGCATGGGAGTTTCTGAAGCGCCTAGGTACAGTCTATTTAGGGGCTAGGAGGAGGGAAAATGGATTGGATCAAAGGTTTTTAAATCTAATGCATACCTGTTTAAAGATGCATCTCTTAATATTTAGCTTCATATTACGTGAAATCAAAGGAAAATGCCTTCCTATAATATTAATCTGACTATGTGGAGACTTGACTTCAATTTGTCTGATTTAAATGTCCTGACTGGGATTCCTTTCTCATCTGATGGCAGAAGTGAAACATTTCAGCCTCTACTGTTCTAAACAAAGTAAATGTGAAACAGAAGGAAGTGAATAAATGCTAAAAAATTTCCTTGGTTCCATTCTTACTGGTGATTTGGCAGCTAGAACAAGAAATCTTCAGCTATTATCTGTAGCGAGCCTCTCAAAACTCTTTGTGACTGGTTTTCAGAGGTGGCTGGTCTTTCACATGGGTGCACTTTTGAATTCAGAGAGCAAAAATCAGAGCACCATATAGTGTCTGAGTGGCTAAATCTGCATGCCAGCATTAGACGCTTCTGGATGAGGCCATCTCAACAGATGTCCATTCCTCTAGCTTACCAGGTTTGCATCCATCCATCACCAGTGATGTGGAGCTGTGATGTGGACAGCTGCAAGCCTATAAACAGTGCTTGTCTGCAGAATCTGAGTCAAACAGATCTGAGTCATTGGTTTAATATCTCAAGTATTTGATCTATTTTGGCCTAAGAATGTTAACATACCATATAAAAATGGAGCCAGGAGCACAGATGGTACTGATCAGCTCTGAATATGGCTTGAAATTGTGGGTTTTAGGACATTTAATGAACTCCTGAGCTGTAAAGATCCAGTGTTTAACATTGATGATACCTGAACATCCAATCTCATCTGAAGGCTGGATCTGAGAAGTGCTGAGCATCCCCAATAGATCTCAGGGGTTCCACTGTAAAACAAACCAAGAAAATTAAATACCAAGAAATAATGGATGTCACCAGAAAGAGGAGGGAAGGAGAAGATCTGGTTATATTTGAGGGGTGGTATCTCCCAGGTTTGACATAAAGGTGATTTGGTCTGCTGTACCTAAGTATCTGCTGTATCTGGGTAGTCATAGACCTAGTCACTATAGATAGTGAAGAAAAGGGAGTTTGTCACCTCACTGGTCTTGGTGTATATCATCTGTTAGCTCCCAGCCTTGGCAAAGCAGAGGTGTAGCTCTGACTAATGTGGAACAGCACCTTTGTGTCTAATATCTCCTACCCTTTCTACTGCAGCTTAATCTGTATGAACATAAATTTATATATAACATAATATTCTTTTGGCACTCATATAATAATGCAGATCAGATATCATCTCTTGCACCTCTAATTCAGGCTCAGGCCAAGAAAATCTGTGTGTATGCATCCTGTATGAGAGGAAACAGAAAGCAGCTGGGATATACTCAATGCATGCATGTTCTCGTAGACATGTAATTGGCTGCTTCCTCTTCACTGGGGTGGAGCTGTAAATCAAAGCACAGTTATAAAGGTGAATGCTAATGCTGAGTGACACTCATACCCTGGAGGCTGGTAAACAATAAATAAAGAGCTTTTCTTTCTCCTTAGATGGTGTTGATGTATAGGCTAATCCCAGGTCTGTAATTTTTCTCTCTATCCTGCCTGTGATTTTCTCTCTGGCTCCAGATGTTGACATTTTGTTTATGAGGGTCTTCATGGAGTTTATTCTGCTCCTGGGAGGTCTCATCTGTAATTTACTGTAGCCAGATTTGTGAATCTGCTTAAGCAAAGTTATTCATACCCAAAACTTCTATTAATCCTAGGAAAAAGGATTTTAATTAGGTATAATGGGGTTCTGAATGGTCTCATTTGAGACTGGTAGTTTATTTCTTTGTAAGACCACCTAATCATCATCAAAAATCAGATCTTCCTTTATGAACCATGGGCATTTTTACTGCAGTCAAAGTGTCTTTTTAAATTATTTCTTCCCACAAAATCTTTTTTTTTTTTTTTGTTGGGGCAGGGGGACGGAGGGAGGGAAGGGGGTTAGGGGAGAAGAAGAACAAAACACCAAAACCAAATAACCTGACAACATAAAAAAATTTTTTTTAGTAGGTTATTTGTTTGTTTTTTTTTTTTTTAATCAAAAAACCCCCAGCACCTCAAAGCATTTTGATCCATACCCAAAACACTTCAGCATGAGAAATTTTTCAGTTGCTGCAATGCACAGTTAATGACTATAACTTAGAACTCATAAGATACCTTTCCAGATCTTCATGATCTTTTTACGTGATTTTAAATCTGGATCCTGAAGTTTGAGATGCAGTGAGGTGGTTTTGAGATGAGTACCCACTTGCTGCAATATTATAGTTCCAACAACCTGATGAAAGCAAAGAAATGTTCATATAAATGGATCTTTTTTTCAGGCATTATAAAATATGAAAACCCAGGTTTTTAGGGGTCATACATTTCTTTTGACTGTCACTACTTCAAAATATTTGAAAGTCTATTTTCTTTAAGTGATCTGTTCCTTAGGAAGAATGTATAATTTATCTGACATCCTCTGTCATTTTTCTTGAGATAACATGTGAGTTGTGTGGTCAACACTTGTATATGTTATCCAGTAATATAGTACAGGTAATTTTGATACAAATTTTATACAATATATTATAGATTGTATAGCCATATATATTATCTGGCTTCCCTTTCTCTGAATCCCATTAATATTTTAATATGGTATCACAGAATCATAGCATAGTTTGGGTTGGAAGGGGCCTTCTGCACTAGTCCAACCCCCCTTTATAGGGATGGGAACATCTTTTTCTAAAGCAGATTGCTCAAAGCCCCATCCAGCCTTACCTTGACCATTTCCAGCGATAGGGCATCCACATCTGGGCAACCTGTTCCTGTGTCTCACCATCCTCATCATAAAAAAATTCTTAACCTTATGTCCAATTTAAATTTTACCTCTTTTAGTCTTAAATCATTTGCCCTTGTCCTGTCACTACAGGCCCTGTTAAAAAGTCTCTCTCTTTCTTATAACCCCCTTTTATATATAGAAAGGCTTCAATAAGGTCTCCCCATAGCCTTCTCTTCTTCAGGCTGAACAACTCCAACACTCTCAGCCTTTCTACATGGGATAGGTATTCCAGCTCTCTGACCGTTATCAAGGCACTCCTCTGGATCTAACAGGCCAATGTCTTTGCACTGGGAATCCCAGAGCTGGACACAGCACTCCAGGGGACGTTTCTTGTGAGCAGAGTAGAAGGGGATAATCACCTCCCTCAACCCGCTGGCCACACTTCTTTTGATGCAGCCCAGGATACATTTGGCTTTCTGGGATGCGTGCACAGATTGCCTGCTCATGTCCAGCTTTTCAACCACCGCTATCCCCAGGTCATTTTCCACAGGGCTACTCTCAATCCATTATTGATACCGGGGATTGCCCTGACCCATGTGCAGGACCTTGCACTCAGCTTTGTTGAACTTCATGATGTTCTTATGGGCCCACTCCTCAAGCTTATCAAGGTCCCTGTGGATAGTGTTTTCTCCCTTGAGTGTATAAATTGCACCACTCATTTTGGTGTCATGTGCAAACTTGCTGAGGGTGTACTCAATCCCAGTGTCTATGTCACTGATGCAGATATTAAATAGTATTGGTCTCAGTATGGACCCTGGAGAGACACCGTTTGTTAGTGGTTACCACTTGAACGTTGAGCCGCTGACTATAGCTCTCTGAATGTAGCCATGCAGACAATTCCTTATCCACCTAACAGTCCATCCATTAAACCCATGCGTCTCCCATTTAGAGGTAAGAATGTTGTGGGGGACAGTATCAAAAGCCTTACAGAAATCCAGGTAGAGGACATCAGTAGCTCTTTCCTTGTCTACTGATGCAGTCCTTCGGTCTAAGAGCAGCTCTACAGGGGAGTTAAATGGGCCCTGAAAACGATCCAGGGAGAAACCAGGCCATAAACCTGTTATGTGTGGTACAACACTGGATTCTGTCCACATCTAATTATAAGAAGCTGGCATTAGCATGGTGGTAAGAATATAGAGCACTACACACTTGTCTTATACCAATAGTGTGGTTTATATGAAACAGAGCAAGGGCTCTGGTTTTAGGCTCTAACCAATTTGAGAGATGTGAAGCATTATAAAAGACTTAAATGACTACAAATCACTGCTGAGATTCTTATGAGATGTGAGAAGCTGAGAGCCTTGGAGGATTCACTCATAACAGACATTTAGGTCCTAAAGACTGATTGATATATCGTTTTGCCTGAATGCATCAATGCCAGTAAGAAGGGCAAATTTGAAAATTATGTCATCATTCACTGGGGAAGTAGTTACAGTAAGACATGTCAACCATCTTGATTCAGCCTGCCATCCAGCAAGCTGTGCATCAGGGTTCTTAATTTATTAAAATGGCTGTTTTATTTTTCCTTTTAAAAGGAATTTATAAACAGCACATTTAAAGGCTGGTATCAAGTGTCTTTTGCTTCATTAGTTTCTCTCATCATATACTATGTCTTAAGGATAAGGATCATAACTATTGTTGTCAATATGCAAAGATGAATTGAGAAAATAATTCCCTCTGAGTCCAATTTGCAAATAAATTGATATTTTTTTTGATGACTTTTATGTCTTTTTCTACAGTGGGCATTAGGTTTGGACTACTCTAGACCTAAGTTTCCAAGAAGATAGCATCTTTTTCCACCCAGTAATTTTGTCCTGGCAGGAAAATGAGAAACAAGCCACTCCTCTAGTCTTTCTTTCCATCTGGCCACTCGATCAGAGATATAACTAGAAAAAAGTTCAGATATCTAGAAACTGCAGACCAATGATCTATATATCCCAATGTGCAATGTATATCGCAATGACACTGGCAAGTTCTGGATTCATTGACTTTTCTGCACAAATCGCTTGCTTGGCCAATTCTGGATGCCTCTGCTTCTAATGTGAGTATCCTGGAAATGTAGAGAGAAATGACAGCTTGCATGTGAGACTCTCTGTCTATTCTTTTGTGACACATTACAGTGTCTTGGGTGTTTGGTCCTAGGTACTAAGGCTCCTGGGATTGTTCTAGTGAGTGAGGTATCATCTTATGGCATGTCAGAACGGAGTCAATACCCTGTGTCCCTTAACATAACCTCTGCTACCTAGTACCTGCAGCTATAGCTACACATGGTTCCTCCCAGTCCTATGTTCCTGGAATTTTAGTGGAATATTAATTAATCCTTTTCAGAAGGGAAATATTTGAATTTCTTTCATTTGAAAGCATCTTTTTCTGATTACTTAAGTTTCTAGTCTATTAAATGATGTACTGCAGTAGGAAATTAAGTTGGTTTTGGTTTTGTCAAAAAATAATGAACCTAATCCAGGTGGTATTGATTTTAACATTTCCTCTCTTGAGATTTGCCTCAGAAGGTTTGTCTTACAGTCCTTTTGGCTTTGTGTAAGGAACTGAAGGAGTCAATGCCTCAAACGTTCATTGACATGAAAAGCCTCCAGGAGAAGTTGTGGGCTTTGTGGTTAGTCTAAGGAATGAACTATCTGCCTAGGGAAGCGCAGAGTGCATCGAAGGGTGCCTGGCTCCACTCCCTTATGATTGTATTGCAAAGTTCTCTAGATAACCCTCGAATGGGGGAGACAGACTGAGTAAAACCAAATGTTCAGGTTAATGTCTACACTTTAATTTATGACAATACCTTTGAAGAAAAGCTAAAAGTTTGATAAGAGAGATAAACACCTGGTACCAGATGGAGCTAAAGGCTGGATAATTGTCCAAGAAGTAAAAAATCAGGGAAAAAAATAAAGGTGGTAGTGGGGATCTTGACCACTGGCTCAATTGAATTAAAGGATTAATGTACCCCATTCCCCTTCAGTGCATGCACAGAACCTATGCTCCACCTTTTCATTGTCTCTCAGGGAAATAAGTTAATGAAATACGTGCTTCTCTTTGTTTATTATGCAAATCAGCCAATAAGATGAACTTAAAGGTGACAGAAAGGTTTGCTGTGTGTGCTCCCACCACCCAAGATTACCAGACCTGAGAAACTTTGGAACCTAAGGTGGTGATCTGAATTATTTGATTCTCTTTTTCTCCTTTCCTCTTTCTTTACTTCCTTTCTGTTCGTTCTTATAGATTTATCAATAAGAGGCCACATTGCTTACTATCCTTTTCCAAGTTTAAGTTGTTTCTACCACAAGTAAAACATTTTAACCAGTCGTTTGGTGTCATTTCACCTTAATTTAACCTGAGGGGATCACAAAGCCTTTATGATGTCCTGGGTTCCCAGGCTGGGTCATAACACTTGGTGGCCCTTCTTTGTAACCTCCCTGGCATACAAAACACAGAGTTAAAATCCAGACATCACACTTGTACTTTTTATCACTGAGGATGGGAGGGGAACATCATCTGATCTTCCTTCAGATCACGTGAGATGACTGTACGTTTTCAGGACAGTTGGTTCTTGATCCCTGCTGTCACTGTGCAGTTCTTGGACATCTCACCGAGCCTGTGGTGGGACATTACTAAAACTCAGAGCAACTGATATGCAACGTGGAAAATAAATACTTGGACAATGAGTTATCAGCAAAAAGAATGTGACAATGAAAACTTCATTTTATGTAGGACTTTCATAACTCAGTTTCAGGGTGTGAAGGTCAGCAAAGGGTAATCATTGGGTGGGGGACACTTCATGCTGCCTGTGTTCAATCAGTCAGATGGTGAGGCTGGATGGCAGCCAGTAACTGAGCCCTTGGATTCAGCTATTTACTTTTCTCTTTCTGTTTTTGAGTGTCAGCTTACAAAATCAGATTTTTATCATGAAAAGAAAAGTTGATGATATGGAAAAAAAAGCATGGTACACAATCTATCTTCTTTCAAAATAAAATCTTTTAAGTGATTTATGTAAGTATAAAAAAAAAAAGGGCAAAACAAAATGAACAAAAACAAGAAGCTCAAACCTCTGTACTGTTTTTGTGAAAATGAAGTATGAAACATCAAGGATCTCTTCTGGAGTAGTTCTCTTTCCGTTCCTTTATCATTGCACATCTTCCAAAAATTGATTGTACACTGGTACAATAGAGTTCCTATCCCTGCTCACCTCAGATTTGGGTCTAAACATTTCAGAAGCAGTTACTGTGTATTGGAAAAGGTTTGTGTTAGAGCAGCATTAGAGAAAATGCTGACAGTTCTATGTGATGTGGAGGGCTGGAGACAGAAAGTGTGTAGCAGCAGGAATGCAGCTCACCTGGTATTTGCCATTAGCTGGGGTCTGGCTTTCAGAGACAAAAGCAAAACTTTATTGGTCTTGTAAAGGACTTTTCAGGCATGTGACTGGGAAAAAACGTGTGAACCAAAAAAAAACCATGAAATATGTTACTGCACTGTACGGCTGAAAACTGAGCCAAACCCCAACTCTGAACACTTCCAGCCAGCAGTGTTTGTTGCTCCTGCTCAGTAAATCCTGTACTAGATCACTCTCAAGCATTTGAGCTCTCTAGATGTGCTCTGTACTCAGTTACAGAGAGGCTACAATGCTGAACATGGCATGAAGGCAGCTGTGTTTTCTGCACTGATGTATGGCACTGTGTCAATGGTCAGCAAGGCAAATGTAAGCATCAAGACTGGTGTGTGGCCTCTCAAGGATTTCCATCAGGGTATTAAACAAACTCATCAAGCATCTTTCCCTGACCCCCTCTATTTTGCCTTTGCTTCTACGCAAAGATTCAGTACTAAGACTAAAGCACAAGGTTTGAAAACACAAATTCTAAGAGCTGAGGAGTCTTCTCTTCTCTGAAAAAATCTTCCCAGGAAATCAAGTCCCCCAAATAAGAAAAATTCCTTTTAAAAATCTCACAGTGCTCCCCCCTTAATGATTTTGGGGACTGCCGCTTGATTTAAGCATGCTTGGCAGAGGTAATGCTGATGAATTATCTTTTTTAACTGCACCAGGATTCAGTGAGACTGCTGAACAATGCCAAAGGCAGAATTCATTGAGACACATTAAATAGTAAAGTTTAATATGTTGAAAATGAGTTTTAAATTGATTAAGGTTTATAAACAACACAAGCTGGGTTTTCAATTTTTCCAAGTTTGTTTTTACTTGTTCCTTATGAAAATTAATCTATTTTCTCACATGTCATTTTTTTTTTGGTACCTTTTATAGTTTGGCTTGATTGCTGTCAATTCATTTCTTTAATGTAAGCAATTAAATGGTTGATCGTTTTGCTGGCTTTCAATTATCTTCCTGCCTGACAATTGCTCCAGCTGTAACTAATTTTCCTTCTTTATGTTCATAATCCCAGCCATATCTTGCAGACAATGGGAATGTCAGGTGTTAGCTGAGGTGAAGGAGAGGGAGCTGGAGAGGAGGTAGTGGTTGAAGATTTGGTCTCTTGCTTCATGTTCCTGATCCTTTTTGCTGTTGTGAACTGAGATGTGAACCCTAGGTTAAAATATGGTGTGGCTGAGACTGTCAGCCAACTTTCTGGTTGTTTGATCAGGTGTCAGTTTGCTGGCAGTCAGATGGAGCAGATCGTCATGCCTTGCTATATGTTTATAGAGAATTTTCCTGGGGTACTCAATGCATAGAGGATTATGGGGCTTATGATAATTCGGGTTCAGGGCCCACTGAAGTGTTTCTGGAGAACCTCAAGCTACCTAAGAGCTTTGAGGGAACAGGAAAGGGTCGAAAGAACACAGAGTCCAAGATCTGAAGCCTGGGATAGGGACTGAATAGACAGTCCCTCTTCACATTGGCATAGAATCTTTGAATCATGGAATGGTTTGGGTTGGAAGGGACCTTTAAAGATCATATAGTCCAACCTGCTGCCATTAGGAGGGATATCTTCAACTAGATTATGTTGCTCAAACCTCCATCCAACACAACCTTGAATTTTTCCAGGGATGGGACATCTACAAACACTCTGGGCAATCTTTTCTCACCTGTTTCAATACCCTCATCATAAAAAATGTCTTCCTTATATTTAATTTGAATCTACTGGTTTTTAGTTTAAAATCATTAACCCTTGTCCTATTGCTACAGTCCCTACTAAAAAGTCTGTCCCAATCTTTGTTATAAGCCCCCTTTAAGTATTGAAAGGCCTCAATAAGGTCTCCCTGAAGCCTTCTCTTCTCCAGGATGAACAGCCCCAACTCTTTCATTTTTCTCAGTCATTCTTGGCAGAGCTATTCTCAATCCCTTCATCCCCCAGCCTATACTGATGCCAGGGGTTGCCTTGATTGGTGTGCAGGACCTTGTTGAACCTCATGAGGTTCACCTGGGCCCACTTCTTGAACTTTTCCAGGTCCCTCTGGATGGCATCTTGTCCCTCAGATATGTCAACTGCAGCAGTCATCTTGGTGTCATGTGCAAACTTTCTGAGAGTGCACTTTATCCCACTGTTTATGTTGTTGATGAATATATTAAACAGTACTGGTCCCAGTATGGACCCCTGAGGGACACTACTCATCACTGATCTCCATCTGGACATTGAGCTGTTGACCACTTGTCTTGGTCTGGGCTGAAATAGAGTTAATATTCCTTTTCAGGGACTAGATGAGTGCTGTGTTTTGGATTTAGCTTTGGGTTTGGTATGAGAAGAATGCTGATAGCACACTGATGTTTTCAGCTGCTACCGAGACTTCAAGGACTCTCCGACTCCCCATGTCCTGCCCATGCGCAAGGGCACAGGGAGCAGGGAGGGAGCACGGCCACAGCACCTGACCCTAATTGGCCAATGAAATATTCCATATCATGGAACGTCATGCTCACTATACAGAGGAGGGGTGGTTGGGAAGGAGCTCTCGCTTCCGGGATTGCGATTGTGGGATCTTGGTATTTCGGGGTCGCTAGCCAGGAACGGGCTGGATATTGGTCAGTGGGTGGTGAGCAATTACGCTGTACATTGCCTGTTTATATATTTCTTTTTGTTTTCCCCCTATCATGGTTATTGTTCTCGTTTCATTGCCATTATTAAATTGTTCTTATCTCAGCCTGCGAGTCTCCTTTTACCCCTCTAATCCCCTCCCCCGTTCCCAGGTGGGGAGGGGGAAGGGAGGGTGACTAGCTGTGATGGTTGGTTGCTGATCAGGCCCAAACCACACCACCACTACTTTCTGAATGCAACCATCCAGCCAATTCCTTATATATGGAATGGCCCACTCATAAAATCCATATCTCCAATTCAGAGAGTAGGATGTTGTGGGAGACCATGTCAAAGGCCTTACAGAAGTCCAGCTAGATGACATCCATACGTCTTCCTTTGTCCACTGATATAGTCACTCCATCATAGAAAGACACTATGTTGGTCAGGCAGCTGACCATCTCCCTTCTTCCTTGTACATTAACATAGCTTCTAGGAGGATCTGTTCCATGATCTTCTCAGGCACAGAGGTGAAGCTGGCAGATTTGTGGTTCCCAGGGTCCTCCTTTCTACCCCTTTTAAAAATGGGTGCAATATTTCCCTTTTTCCAGTCACCAGGGACTTCTACATGACTGTCACTTGAACTAGCCACATTCCTCTAGGTTGCACCATTTTATAATCTACATCTCACTTGATCCCTGCCTTCTTCCAAACTCTGTGCTGTGTTGGCTGCTTACTGATGCCATGGGTAGGTGCAAAGACACTGGACCAACGTGTTCCCTCTATTAAAGGTATGAGTTTGCTTGACTTGTAAGCTCCCTAGAGGCTAGAGGGTCACTTGCGTAGATGTGTACACATTGCTGCCACTATTTCTGCTTTCTTTTGGTAGTACATGTATGAATAGGAGTATTATTAGAATTCCCAAGCACTTTTAGATCCTTCAGGATTTGTCTTTTAATGCTTGTTTTCACTGAAATGTTTTGCAGATGGTGTTTCCATCATGTAAATGATCTTGTAGTGGAAACACTGGTGCACTGATCCTGGTGAATTTTAGGAAAACTGTCTGAGGGGCATCCTGACTGACATGGTCATTGTGAGCAGTGACAGGCATTGATGGCAGGTGGATCAGGTGAAGGAGTTTGTATAACTCCACGCTTTCTGGGCATCATCCCCTTTAATTGTCACTCTACAAGAGAAACTAAGAGGTTTCCATTACAGCACTGCAGTTTTCAATTCAGACTATCCATCCTGAGGTCAGAGGTTGAGCCTTCATTGTTGAAAACTCTTCCAGGAACACAAAACAGTTCTCTGTTTTTCAGAAAAGGTTGTATGTTGTTTTTCTTTTTTGGTGTATTGCATAATGTTGGAATTTCTCACGCTGCCCTGATGCTACCAGGCACCCGCTGTAGCCCTTGCAGCAGGGAAACGCTCCTTGCAATGAAAATATCCAGAAAATCAAATATCCAGTGAAAATCATGGAAAACTGGAATTATGCAAGCTTAATATTTTGAAATAGAGTGTTCAGAGTGGTTGTTCACATTTTGGTGACACATTTTGGTGATTGGAGTCATAAGGGTTCCATTACCCTGGTGCTCCTTATTCTTGGCTTGATTATATGGTTCAACTCTATACATGGATTAAGAGTATAGAGAATACGGTAAAAAATGTGACCTGTTTCTCAGTTTGTGAACCCAAAACACTGTGGAAATCCAGTGCCAAACTTGCTGACTCTAGAACCACAAACATCTGTCCCTTTGGGACAAGTACTGCAACAAAACTAATTAATTGAAGGACTAATTAGCCAGAGAAGAGAACTAGCACATATATCCAGCTTCCTGGGTCTCACCTAACTTCTTTTACAGCATGAAGCTCTGCCCAGATCCGTATCAGCATGCTCAGAGCCAACTCAAGGCTCTCTAATGTAGCATTGCATACTCTGATGGAGACACACGTTCCAACCTCATCTTTCTCCATCACCTAACTGCCACTGCCTGCTACAATTACTTGGAAACCCTGAATATTGTTTTTCAGGGTAAAGCTTAAAGAGGTGGGTCCGCATGGCAGGAAGATTTCAGTGCTGGAAACACTGTTCATGTGTTCATGAAGGTCACATGTTGGAAAAAACACGTAAAATCTGTTTATAGTAGAAAAAAATCAAGGGAATATTTTCTGGGCAGGGTTTCATTAAGGGCAATCTTTCCTGTTCCTCCTCTTTCAACCATGTTTCTGGTGTTGTAAATACTTGATATTGAGCATAGGTGTTGTGGTAATTGAAATCAGCATCATTACACAGGGTCCTACAGGCAAAAGAGGCTGGCCATCTGGATCTTACACTTCTCTGAGCTCAGAGCAACTTAGAACTGGAAGCATCACAACAGCTTCACTTTTTCTACCTGTGAAAGGCACTGATTACCCTTTCACTGCTTGCTGGAGACGCCTGTGCAGCAGATAACTCTGTCTCAAGGGCTGAAGGGAGTTATAGATATACTCGTGCCTGGGAGCAACGTGCTGTCAGGGAATCCTACCGTCAGTTTCCCAGTGCAGAAGCTCTTTTTCATGTATCTCAGAAGAACAGTTTAACTCCAAAAATGGTTGTGAAGGCTCACTAAAGGATTTTCACAGCTGGACTGAACACCCCTACCTCCCATCCCAATACTAGAAAACCTATTAAACAATGGGAGCAAAAAGTAAGCAATTGGAATTGGACCACAGGGGTTACCGGTGACAATTTGTAATAATGTTTCACAGCCAGAAGCATGTCATTAACACTGTCTCTCAGTATAGCATGGGCCATGGGAAAGATTTGCTAGCAGTGGGGGGGACCTTTGTATAGAAGAAGAAAGATCTTTTGTCCACAGTTTTCAGACAAATATGAAAGTAATTAATGTAAAATAATACATTAGTTTACTATGTCAGGCAACTCTGTGAGAAACTCACTGGAGACAGTCTTGTCATTTCCAATAGTCAGACACATAAGGTGAATACATCAGATCTATAGAATGAAGAAAGAAAAAGAGGTAACAGAGAAAAAGCAGAAAGCCATTGTTTCAAGGAAGTATCTATGTGATAGAGGTATCTCTCTGAAAAATGAAACAGGGTCTGACTCACATCTGTTAATATGTTCAGTGAAACATTCTATGTCAGTGGAATATTTCACTCCTATAACTCACCTCTGAGAGCAGAGGAAAGTCAGTCTCTGTCTTACATTTTGTCAATAGTTGGGTAACTTCTTGTGCTGGGAGAGCCTCAAAGAAGTGAATGGGGAAATCTGGGTTGCTTTTCTGCTCAGGGTTTTTACATAATGAACAAATTTTGTCAGTACCATTGAGGATGATACATTTGCTAAAGACTATCCAAAAATGGATATATCCCCAGATGATGATAATCATGGAATAGTTTAGATTGGAAAAGACTTTCAAGATCATCTAGTCCAACTGTTAACCTAACACTACTTAGTCCATCACTAAACCATGTCCCTAAGGGCCACATCTACATATCTTTTAAACACCTCAAGGGATGGTGACTCAACCACTTCCAGCTTGTGTGACAGATGCATTCGACACCTTAACCAGACCAGTGGTAGTTTGGTACAGGTTCCAAAGGAGGTAAAGGCCTAAAAAGTAAATTGGCCAAGAACTCCTCTAGTTTCAATCTGTTCTTTGAAAACCCACAGAAGAGCAGAGTGACACAGTGAGCATCGATACCTATTAGCTTGGAACACCAGTCATGTGATTAACACATGAATAATGGGTGCCTTTTCCAAGACTCATTTATCAATGAACAAAGAAAGTGGGACATGATGACCACTTGATCCCTTCAGATTCCTCTGAATATTAAACTAGACCTATCATTAAAGAAGAATACATTCTGATTCCAGTTGGCCCTTGATGATACCTGGTGAAATTTCTAATAGATATGGGGGCACAAATTTCAATACTAACACAACAGGATGTCAAGAAGCTGAGCATGCCACCTGGATAGCAGAGCATTAAAGTCACTGGAGTATATGAAGCAAATGTCACTTGCCAAGCTGTGAAAGGTAATTTATGGCACCCAGTGAGAAGTACATGTCATCTACTTGCTTTGCGATTAAAAACCACAAGCAAAATATTTTGAGTTTTGAGGATTTGACCGGACAAAACTGGTGCTTGCCAGATGGCAGCATGCAGTTCCTCAGTACAAGTACTGACCCCAAGCCAGGAAGAAACTGGGAGGCTGCAGGGTGTGTACTCCACACAGCCCCTACACTCCCCGATTTGAAAATTACCAATGTACTGCAGTGTCCGCTTTCTGCTGAGGAACAAAATGGAATTTCTGATATAATAGCAGACTTGGAAAAATGGCACGTTATTTATAGAGCCCCCTCCCCATACAATTCACCTGTCTGGCCAGTCCAAAAGCTGGATGGGAGATGGTGTCTGTGTTGTCAACAATTATTATTGGCACCTAAATGCCAGCATTGCAGTTAATGACTGCAGTATCCAATATTGAAACTTTAACAGCCACACTACAAGCAGAAGCACATCCATGGATGCTAGTGCTAGATGTCAGAGATATGTTCTTTATGGTCCTCTTGCAGGAGGAGGATAAAGAGAAATTTGCTTTTACTTAGGAAGGTGTATAATACGCCTTCAACAGACTCCCACAGGGGTATAAACTTTCACCCACGATTGCTCATGCTGCAGTTGCTGAACTTTTACAGACAGTATCACTTCCTCAGGGTGTGAAACTGTACCACTATATAGATGATATTTGAATTGGAGGCACCTCCCCTGAAAAAGTGGGAGAAGTGGCAGCAACAGTGTGGCAGACATTATACAACAGAACCTGAAGTTCCACCTAAAAAATGTAAGGGACCAAGCAGAGAAGTAACATTTTTAGGTACTTTGTGGATTGCAGGTAGTGTGGTAATTCTGCTGGACATCTTAACTAAAATATAACAATTGCAGATGCCCCAATCTAGGAAATAAGTACAACAATTTATGGGTAATTTAGTGTATTGGAGAAAACATGTACTTGTGTTTTCTATCATTGCTTTCCCACTGTACTCGCTTTTATGAAAAGAAAAACTGTGGAAATGGATCCAAGAACGTGAAAAGACAGTAAAAACCCTAATACAGGAATTAAAAACATATCAATCACCGGGGCCAGTACATCCCCACGACCCTATTATAGCAGAATGGGGCTTTGTGGAACATGGTAATTATTGTAGTCTATTCCAGATGAGGCTGAGCAGGCCAAAAAGGCCTTTATGTTTAACTTGCCTGTATTTAAAGAGACAGAACAGAGATATTCTGAGCAGCAAAAGAGATTTTTGTCTTTAATCTGAGCAGTTAAACAAGTTGAGCCACTAAGGGGTAACCCATTCAGAAAAACCTTGTGGAAACATGGGTTTGTTTGCCTTTCCAGAAGCTATATCAGGAATGATACCAGCCCACCTTCTCTGGATATCAGGTTAAACATCAGAGGATTACTTATCCTTCTTGAAGGAATAATCATCTCCAGCATGAACCAGACTTGGTTCACACATTGACAAGCTTGACTCACAGGGTGGAGACCTTCACTTCTTTTATTTATGCTAATCAATATGGTAACTGTAGTACATTCTGCAACATGTTTCTTGGTTCTGTGTGCAATCTACTCTAACAGTAATTATAAGGGAAAGTGATAAGGGCACCTTGTCCAACTGAGATTTGAAAGGTAATTTGGGATAATGTGACTCAGTTCAAAAGGGACTTCCAATCTTAGTGTCATCTATCTAATTTCACTTATGACACCACAGATGGTAATGACGCAGCTTGTGTTTTAACAATACACAATGCTTTGGTATACATCATATACTGAGTCATTGTGCTGGGATTAAATCACAATGGAACTGTCCTCTATCCTTTAGAACATAGAGTATGGTCCCAACAAAATGGGAACGAGTGGCCAACTATTCACGTTGATGCATGTGTTGTATGGCAACAATGAGGATTTATTTGTGAAAGTAATACTATTAAGGCCCAAGACATTTGTTCTGACACTGAACAAAATGGATGTATTTGTATGAGAATGCTTTGTGATTTTATATTTATAGACAACACCACTGTAGAGACATAAGTGCTCAAACATCTGTATTTGTAATTTTACCAAAATTATGGGATGTGACTTCAACTATTCAGCTCCTGTCCCAACCCACCAATTGCTACAATGTAACTATACATTGTGTCAAATTCTGTTGCCTACCCCTATTGGAATTAATCTCACATTGGTAGGAAAACTGTTGCAACATGATGATGTGAGTCAATTGGTAAAATGAATTTGGAACAACAAAGAATCCTGATTACCATCCATCATGATGCAGAAAAGTTACATCATGTCCTAGAAAGAGTGAGGAAAGATGGAGAACATCACTGGTGGGAAACTCTTTTTGGATGGTCACCAACAGCAACTGGAATTTTGAATTTGGTGCTGCATCCAATTGTAGCTTTGTTAGTTTTGACCTTAATATGTGTACTGTTTACAATCATTCTGTATATCAAAGTTTGGCAAAAGATGAAACAAATTATGTCAAGCCAACATGTAAAACATACACAATCTACTGATTCTGTATGTGAAATAGTATATAACTAACATTAATTGTGACACTTAAATTGATGACTTGTCAGATAATTGTACTCTTACCACTAATCTGCAATATGCCACATACTTATGACAGAGAGACAAGAGATAACAGTACTACCACTCAATGAGTCAATAAAGTGGATTGACTGTAGTCATGGGGTGGAGTGTGATGGATGCTCTTGACCTCTTAATCAAACTAGTGTTGGTTTGGTACAGGCTCTGAAGGAGGTGAAGGCCTACTTCCCTGGGCATCCTGTTCCAGTACTTGACAACACTTTTGGTGAAGAAATTTTTCCTAACATCTAAGCTAAACCTTCCCTGGTACAACTTGAAGCCATTTCCTCTCATCCTATCACTTGTTACTTGGGAAAAGAGACTGGCATCCACATTGCTACAACCTTCTTTCATGTAGTTGTAGAGAGAGGTAGGATGTCCCTTCATCCTCCTTTTCTTCCACCTAAATAACCCCAGTTCCCTCATCTGCTCCTCATATTTGTTCTCTAGACCCTTCACCAGCTTTGTTGCCCTTCCTTGGATGTGCTTTAACACCTCCTTGTCTTTCTTGAAGTAAGGGTCCCAAAACTGAACACAGTATTTGAGGTGCAGCCTTACCAGTGCTGAGTACAAAGGGGCAATCAGTTCCCTAGTCCTGCTGGGCACACTATTTCTGATAGAAGCCTGGATGTCGTTGGCCATCTTGGCCACCTGGGCTCACTGCTGGCTCATTTTCATCCAGCTGTTGACCAACACCCCTGGGTCCTTTTCCACTGGGCATCTTTCCAGCCACTCTTTCCCAAGCATGTAGTCTTGCATGAGGCTGTTGTGACACAAGTACAGGACCTGGCACTTCATCTTGTTTAATGTCGTACAATTGCCCTCAGCCCATCGATCCAGCCTGTCCAGGTCCCTCTGTAGATCCTTTCTACTCTCAAGCAGATGAATACTCCTGCCCAACTTGGTGTTGTCTGCAAACTTACTGAGGGTGCACTTGATCCTCTTGTCCAGGTTATTGATGAAGATATTAAACAGAACTAGTATGAGTCTATTTGTGTAAAACTGTATGGTTTAGATAGTAACACTTTGCTTGTACTTAGGTCAGACTTGATGTGATAGCAATCCCTCTGCTCCTAAAATCTGTGTATGGAAGTGATGCAGAGTGCCAGCTGTTAATGTCCTACAGACCACTGCATAAAACCAACAGATGAGTAAAGCTCTTCTGCCATTTGTCTGAAGAGGGATCTGTGGAAAGTTGATGCACACGGTTACACCTATTCCAAAGAGACATTTTGGCGTCCTGACAGATATTTATTTGAATGGTCTCCTATTGAGGCCTCCACAAGGAGCTTGCAGTTGATGACAAATCTGCTAATAGCAGCTAATAGAGATGCTTCTGTTCTTGACCTTTGAAGCAGAGGGCTGTATAATGCTGCATAACCAACAAAACAGTCATCCAGATAGTATCAGTTCTTTTTGTTGTTGTTGTTGTTGTTGTTGTTGTTGTTGTTGTTGTTTTTATTTTTTTTTTTTTTGGCTTGGTTTGTTTTTTTTTGTAATGAATATGACAATAAATGTTCTGTCTTTATGGAAGCAAAAGTCAGCAATCAAACCTGATGGGCAAATGACAGTGAGTGGTGCAGTAACTGGTGAAGGTACAGCACCTGGTAGTTTGCACAGAGGAGCCAACAGTATCTGGGGAAGCGTAAGGTGGGTACCAGGATGCTGGGGAATGCTGTTCACAGTGCTGCTAAATCACTGTCAGCCTCAGAGATGAATTCACCCAAAATTTGCCTGATGAAAATTCAGAGACAAAGAAAACCAGCTTCTGGTTTTAGTCCTTTTCAGCCTCTGAGCAGAGTTTTTCAAAGCAACAAAGTCCTGCATACAACCTGCAAGTGGGAAAAGTTTATGCTGCGATGTGAATTCACTGAATGGGAGACATTTGATGGGCTGTGGGGACCGGTTCTGGTGGCTTTCTCCCCCTGTTATACAGAAAACAGGGGATGATTTAATGGTCAGAGCATCCATGTAGGGTGTAGGCTCTGTTCCTGGCTGATGGTGCTTACTTCATGAAGGGCCAGGGCTCACAGCCTTAAGACATAATATTAGATGTTAGATGGGAAATGGGAACCTGTAATTAACTCAGTCACCTCCAGATCTCTCTGGTCACTGGAGAGAAGTGAAGATGAAATGAAACAACTTGTGTCTATAACTTCTTGACCACTCTAGCACTTACAGCAGCGACTCTTTTAGCTGAACTGCCTCAGGTAGATGCCTAAAATCAGGTGTGAGATATCTGAGCCTGAAATCAGTAGGAATTAGATCCTAAAAACTTTGAAGGTCACTCATTTTGTCCAGTTTTTCATATTTAATATGAGCCCAAGTTACATTTTCTTATCTCTGAGAAATGTCAATTGTATTACAGACCCCAGCTGGGGACTGGGGTGCATGTGCTAGCAGGTAGCATGTCTGGTACTACAAAAAACGTCCTTTTTCTTGTTATGGACTTACTCCATTTAGATGAAAACTCAGCCAGATAGACCTCATTTATCCTGACCGTTTTTTTTTTCCTGATCTCCGTCCTCAGCTATGGGTAATTGCAGCTTTCTCCAATGATCTTACAACAGCAGCTATGGAGATAGATAATGTGGCAGTGTTGCTGTCAAATTTCTATGATCTGAGGAATACTTCCTCTGAAACAAATTAAAATAAACATGACATGGGAAAAGAAACAAACAACTTAACTTTGTCTTTTGTTTTAGGATTGCTTCTCAGCTCTACTCCAGAAACAATCTGTCAGGATGCCTACTTGTTTATACTCCTAACAAGATAAGTATAGCAGGACAGTCAGAAACTGCAAAGTAAATCACAGGTATAGGGACCATCCTTCAACTCCAATTTTAGACATGTATTTCCTCATAGTAAGACAAATCCCTAATATTAAGGAGATACATTTTAATGAAACTTGAATTAGCTGAGTTGAGCAAGAAGATATTTAAGCAAGTTGTTGGGTTGTAATTTGTATGTTTCTTTCCTTTTTCCACCCTATTTTACATAGCAGCTTCCTTTATGCTATTTATTATAATCCTTGTTAATGATGATCTTCCCCTAATTTATTCCATGTTGCAGTCCATCTGGTGCTTTAGACTCCAGTACAAGCTTTTATAAAAAATGAGTTTCAGAGATCATTCAGCAAATTTTACTGGAAGTATTTGTTGGTTCTCATTGAGCAATTGGAAAAACCTAAACAGTATGGACCAATTTCTCATTTTGGCCATAATGATGGATACATATATATTTCAGTCCAATTGGTGGATATGTATGCAATGCATCTAGTGCTCATTCATATCAGTAATATATATATATGCACACATTATTATTCCAATAATGTAACATAGAAGTAATTTCACGTTATTATAAGTGGACCCAGAAATCCAGTACGTCATTTTGGTCCTTTGAGACTATAAATCTCTTAGTTGTTTGACATGAAATTCTGCCATTTTTTACTCTTAGGGCTGTGAATATTTTGGCCCAAGCAAGCCTAGAATGCATTCTGTCCATGTGAAATATATCTGGAAAAGCTTTGTTGGAGAAGCATAGATGTCCCTACTGGAAGAGTTGCGTATTCTTATCAGGTTTAGTGGAGCTCTAATGATATTATCTGCGTTTGCATAACAAGAACAAAAATATACACCATGTCATTGAAGAAATCTGAGTACTTTCTATCTCTAAGTTCTCTGATGGAAATCAGAGAAGAGTCCTTTACCCATCACTGATTTTCCTTCAGCAGCTGTTGCAGAAAATGTTGGCACTGAGCAGTTAATTTTTTATATACAGTCAACCACCATGTAATAGGAGATGTGTGTCAGCAGGGTCCAGATACACATCACTAGTCTCGTTGTAATCCAGAAATCTTTAAATTGTCACTCTCTAATGGAACAAGAAATGGGTATTCTAAATTCATAAAGATTTATAAACATTCACTGCTGCCATCTGACAGATATATGCATCACCTGCAGTTTTCTCATTCTTCAGCTCTCTCCTATGAGCCATGGGAAAATGATGTTCCTGCACCCTTACTGCAGGGGTGAGAAATCTTAAGAAGGTCAAGTTAGAGAGTCTGAGTGAACTGGATGACTAAAAATGAACCACAAAGGAAGAACAAGTCACTTAAATTGATAAATCATGAGACAAAAAAATTGCATAAGAGCTTTCATTGTGGGTGACTTACTTGCCTTGTGTTTGACAGGGTAGTCACTGGATGTCTTTATTCTAGGACAGAGAGACTGTTGTGTGGTATTGGAGTAGTGTACAATATTCTGTTTCTGAATAGTCAGTACAAGACAAAAAGGTTGTCAGAAAACCATTTTTCATCCTCATGTAAGAAGCTGGTGTTTCATACAGAAGACAATACCCTCTGCCCACACACAAGTAATATGTAAACCTCTTAAAACTGTATTTTGGGATATTGCCTGCAAAGAAGAAAGTTAACATTCACTCCTGAAACTGGGAAGCATTTCCATTGAATTTAATTATTATCATGAATCAAGCCCAGCATAATCCACAAATGAAAAGACTATTTTACCATTAAAATTCACCCTGTTAGTCCTATATTGACTCCACTTATCTGTGCTTGACTAAAATGGCAACAAAATTTGATGTGACAAATGGAGAATCCATCATTTCCTGCAGGGAATTCGCTATAATCTAATCATCTACAGCCTTACAAAAAACATCCACTGGGGTTTGATCTGCATTCCTTCTCCAAACTTATGAGCCCTATTGCATCTAGCATTTCCCGTGAATGAACTTTCTTATTTTCTCTAATCAAAACACTTCAAACTACTTTTTTTTTTTTTTTTTTTTTTTTTTTTTTTTTTTTTTTCCCAGTAATATTAAAGTATTTGATAACCTTTGCATTTCTAATGGTGGTATTTTTTCCATCCCTCAGACCTGGCTCTTTCTCTGTACAGAGTGTTAAATTATGCATCTGGCCAGATGTGGAAATGAAATCTCCTCCCAGTAGATACCTATGGATTACAGGGTATTATTCTCCTTGTCATGGTTTAGGCCTGGTTGGCAGCCAACCATAATGCAGCAGCACAATGAGCCTATACAGATCTGCTGATACCATGGGTACAGGGCTCCTGTTCACTAGACATCAACTTCTTAATTTCTGGGCATATAGTCATGTTTGGCTGTATTAGAAGATCTGTTGCTTACTCAGTTTTGTCTTAGCCAGTGATCCTAATTGCTCTGAGTCCAGAGCTAAATACTTCTGTCATATGAATAAGGAAAGAACAGTGATGTGGCTACTTCCCAGTTGTATTCAGGAAATGGCTCTACATCAGCATTAGTTAATACATCATGGAAGAAATACGAACTCTTCCAGCCCCTCCCTTAGTCCTACTCCTGTTTTATCATAATCCACCAAGCTTGGTATTGTCTGTAAACAACAGCAACGATGATGGTTTTGGTGTTTAAACACCAAAGCAGGTATGAAAGCAGGTCTGGTTGAGAGCTGTGCAAGGCTTGCTGTCAGCATTGAGATCTCTCAGTATAATCCATCACCAGTTTATGTGTCTGTAGTGCATAGGGATAGTTTTGCCCAAATATCAGGCTCTGTGGTACTGAACATCTCATGAAAATCTTATTTTGTCATGTCTGTACAGATGCTTTTGTCAAGGATGTGTAGATCTGAAAAATGACATGCACTTTTTAGTGTATACTTATTATGATTATACTAACAAGTATATATGGAGTTTGAGTAACACCATCCGAAGCAGGTCATTGCTCTTACTCCTACAATATAGCTCAAGAAAATGGAACATTCATAGAAGGAAATGACAACTCCTAGGTGAGGCTGAATTGGTAAAGGACATTGGGTTTCCTAATTGCCACAATGACCCTACTCACAAGTCCAGACACCCACCTCTGAAAAACAGATTCAGAAAGGGATTCTGCATAAACTGGCTCCTACATAGAGGAGCACATCAGCATGTGTCTAACCACGAGACTCTTCTGACAAGATTTTAGTTTCAGATTAGATTCCTTGGATTTGATAGAGATGAGACCACAAGTGTAATTATCTATAGAAGAGAAATAGGAAATGGATTTGTAATGCATTTATGGAAGAATTCATTAATGATCACCATTTATTTAATCCTACCCCAAACAAAAGAATATAGATGTACTGAGGTTTTCTCAGAGTGTGTGTATGTGTGTACATATAATTCCAAAGTACTTACGTTGTGTAAATCAAAAGAAAACACACAGTGGCAATACGAGGTGGTCAATAAGAGATTACGTTAAGCAAACAACAAGCATCTCTGAAATGCATTTTTGACTGACGACCCTGAGTATAGCTGTAGGTAGCTCCAGTAATTTGTGCTCAGTTTTAGCCTCTTGTGATTAAATTGAGAAATTTACCAGGGACAAGTAATTTGTAATTTTAAATTACTACAAGACCCATGACATTTCTCTTTTTGGAGTGTTCCAGTGAGTAGTTCACTCCCATCATCTATGCATTTAAATAGGTAAAGCTGCTTTGGTTAAATTCTATCCGTCAGCTACCTGTCCCTGCTCTTTCCTTGGAAGCCAAAAATGAGAGAGGAGTGCAAAGACAAACTTTTGTTGACAAATCTTCATGTTTTCCGAGTTTTCATTATTTCTGTATAATTCTGGCTTCACTGGAGAGATGTAAGAACTAGTGAGTGTTAATGTTTTATTTACCAACTCCTCTGAACTGGAGAAAGTGATTATTAGACATACAGAGAAAGTTGGGTGGAAATTTAAAAATATTTTGAAGTTCTTCTGTCAGCTAGCATCTTCTCTGCTAGCTGTCAGATTGGTTTGCAGTATGTGGAAAGGAAACCAGAAGGAAAGCAAATTCCAAGGAGGCTGGAGCACCTCCCTTATAAGGACGGGCTGAGAGAGTTGGGGTTGTTCAGTCTGGAGAAAAGAAGGCTCTGGAGAGACGGGGAGACCTTATAGCAGCCTTCTAGTACTTACAGGGGACCTACAGGAAAGATGGGGAGGGACTCTTTGTCAGGGAGTGTAGGGATAGGACAAAGGGTAGTGGTTTTAAACTGAAAGAGGGTAGATTTAGAGTAGGCAGGAGGAAGAAATTATTCACTCTGGGGGTGGTGAGACATTGGAACAGGTTGTCCAGAGAACTTGTGGCTGCCCCCTCCCTCGAAGGGTTCAAGGCCAGGTTGGACAAGGTTAGAGCAACCTGGTCTAGTGGAAGGTGTCCCTGACCATGGCTAGCTGATCTTTAAGTTCTCTTCCAACCCAAACCATTCTATGATTCTGTGATTCTACAAATGTGATTATTTTCACCGAAATATCTATGGAAGAGGAAGTTACCCCAAAGAGAAAAACAGATTATCTAGTCTGTACTTCCAATATGTATAAGTATCTTTGATCATGAATAAGAACTGAGCAGTCAACTGCCAGGAGACGTTTAACTGAGTAGTTCAGGAAACCAAGCTCTCAGATAAGTACATCTCTTGGGCATCACCATACTCCAAAGAGGGCTCAGATCAGAAAAATTGTTCAGACAGTTCATCCTATGTTTTGGTGAATACAGCACCCTATTCCAAAAAATATGGTCTGCTCTTGTGTCTTCATTTTTTAACTGTTTTCAGTCTTTACACAATTTTCTGTTTTTGCAACACTGATCTGATATTTACACCTGGATTGTTGATAAGAATATTAAAAAGCTATTCAGTTCATGCTGATCCCTGAAAATATTCCGTAAAAACACTTCTGTTTGTTGGTGATTAACTAATGTTAACTATTTGTGTGCTATCATTTAGTCAGCTCTTGATTTATCTGATGGGTGATCTAATAGTATTGCACAACCCAGTATCTTAAAAAAAAAATCTCACCTCCAGATTATTCCATATTTCCCACAGTAGTAGGTTCAGATGCTGCTCTTTGTCCCCGACAGCTTATATTGGCTGTCCAAGCCTGGGTGTCTGTAAGGGGCTGCCGGGCGGTCTGTGTGGGGAGAGGCCGGGGCTGCCCCGGGCCGGACACAGCCGGTCCCAGCCGGCTCCAACGGCCCCAGCGCAGGACACAGCTGAGCCCCTCAGCCAAGCTGGGGGCGCCGGGGGGAAAACAGGTTTCAGCAAGGGCCAAAGGCGGCCCAGGCAGAGGAGGAGGAAGAAGCCAAGGAGGGAGCAGCAGCAGAGGGACCCCGAGGCCGGAGGAGGAGGAGGGCAGGAGGGGCTGCAGGCCCGGAGCAGGGATCCCCTGCAGCCCTGGAGAGACCCCGCTGGAGCAGAGACCCACCCTGCAGCCCGGGGAGGGCCCCACGCCACAGCGCAGCGGGGGGATATTTCCTGCAGGAGCTGCGGCCGTGGAGAGCCCAGGCGGGAGCAGGTTGTCCCTGAAGGACTGCGGCCCGGGGAAGGGCCCGCGCTGGAGCAGGGAGCCGGGGGGGGAGGGAGGAGCGGCCCAGAGGGGCTGGGATGGGCTGGCCGCGACCCCCGGCCCCTGCGCCCCGCGGGGCAGAGGAGTCGGGAGGGGTGAAGGGGTGACCTTGGGCTTGAGAGAAAAGGTTGGTAGTATTTTATTTTTATCTTTGTTTTTCACTACATAAATGCATTTATTTGGCAATTAATTGAATTAATTTTCCCCAGGTTAAGACTGTTTTCATCATGGTGGTACTTGGTAAATGATCTCCTTTTCTTTATGTTGACCCATGAGCTTTCTTGTCCTATATTTTTCCCCACCCTGTTGAGAAGGGAGGAAGAGAGTGCTGGCTGGATGGATAGCAACTGGATAAGGCTAACCCACCACAGCTCCCCATGCCATGGCACTCTCTGCTTCTGTGGTCCTCTTGTGCTGCCAAATCAGGAGGGAAGTTAAGGATGTCTTTGCTTCATGAGAGCGTAGAGGCAAGAAGTTGACTCCGACTTAGAGAAAAGCATCTAGACAAGTTCTGTGAAGAACAAGTCCCTTCTGGGGCTCATTACCACCAGCACCCCACTTCTTTCTCAGCAGTCTGAGTTCCTGAGGCCTGGAACATCCCTGAACGGTGGTCCATGTCCTTCTCCCACCATCCTATCTTGTTGGAGGCAAAGCTTGTTGAGAGAGCCCTTGGCTTGCCTGTGCACTTCCCTTGTGCCCTGTTTATATCTTCTGAACACAGTGGAAGGGCAGAAGAAAACCAACCTGGTGGAAGACGTTTCTGGGAGGAATTTCACCCTATCTTTAATTGGGGGACATGGAAAGCAGAACAACTCTACACAGCCAGCCTGTCCTGGCTATGGAAACACAGCAGTTGTGAGTGAGTCACTGCTGCTGGGCAGCTGCCATGACTGCGGGGTGCAGGAATGGCCTCATATTTGGGTGCAGCCCTGATGGGACCATGCATGGCAAGGTGGATACAGACTTGTGCATTTGCCAGATGGAGTGTTTCATCTCCTGAGTTATAATAATATAAATGAATGCTGAATTTCTTATTGCAGTATGCATGTCCTTCAGGAACTCCTGAAAACATAATGACCACCAGACTGTCCTGTAGGAAATGATACAGCAACACTATAGCGACAGTGTAGCTTAATATGATACCTCACAAAGAAAAAGATTATTTTATTTAAAATGCAAATACTTTCAGTCTCTGACACTCACAAGCAATGAGATGCTTTTAAACAGCCTGCCCAACATACAGACATTAAGATACCTGTATCCAGGTGGTCTGTCCAGGATCATTTGCATTGATCTAGAGTACAAGGAAATCAGTTTTTGACATCGTCCCTATACTTTCTGGCTTCTTCTTAGGCATGTGCTGGTGATTTTTTGCTGTGTCTTATTATATGGTCCAGGAGCTGGCTGAGATTTTTCTCTATCCTGTCCCACCACTGTGAGTCATTGGGATTTAGTCTCTGCCTCTGTTTCAGAGCTGGTAGCTGGTTGTCACAAGAAGTTGCAGGAAGTTTTGTGTGACCAGCTACTGTAGGTGTCAGCAGCCTATGCCATTTTGCAGCCGTTCTTCTGGTGTTTCACACCTGTGCATTCACATTCAGTCTATATTCATATCAGTATAAGTATCTCTTCTACAGTTTATCACAGCCCCAGAAGATTCCTGGGCTTTTGTTTTCTAGTACATTGTAGTCACATTGGTACGTGCTGGCAAAAAGATAATAGCTACCTCCTATGATTCATAATTTTTTGTCTCACAGATCTCCCAAGCTCTTGGTATTGCCCCTAGTATCTCAGCAACATACTACAGTAAACACTTCTACTTCTTGGCCTAGGACTACAGTTTACTTCCTTGTACAAAATTATTTTGTCTATACATTCTAATCTGATCCATACTCTCTCTATTTTATTGAATTATGGGGAGCTTTATGATGTGCCTTGCTACTTTCTCATCCTCCTTTATTCACATTATTTTATCACTGTTTATCCAAGACAAACCAAAAACATTTGAAAAGAAAGGGAAGAGAAGCTTGCTGTTGGCAGGACAGACAAAAAGAAACCTTGTGAGTAATGGGAAAAAAGGTGTTGCGTTCACTTTTAAATAATATTCTAAATACTCTCTACAAGTTGTTGTAATAGTCTTTCACTGACTTTGTGGCTGCATACTTATCAAGGACTACCTCACAGGCTAATCAGAACTTTATTTGTCATATTAGAGATTTCAGCTGACATCAGAAAAAGACCTTGATCCAAGTTCTCTGTGCAGCTTTTTTAGTTGGGAGTGGCAGCTGTCCCTATCCTGATATTAAAAGCATAGTGATCAATGATACAGAGTTAATATGAAGTTCAGTTCCACAAATCCCAGTTATGAGAAAGTCATAGTGTTCAAAAGAAAAGTGAGCTGTGCAAGAATGAGGCAGAAAATTTTAATAAGATCAGAGTAATAAGAAGAAACATAGCTCAAAATATAATTTTTGATTCATGAGCCTGTCGGCTTGCCAGAGTCCTCAAAGGTATGAATACAAATCACAAAAGTTCAATTAGGGGGCACTAAAAATGTGCAACCTTGACAGATAGGTAGAGGCAGTTTAGGGCTTCTATGAATTTTTACAGAATTGTATAACAACCAGTTGTAGGTGCCCACAATGGACAGCACAGTCAAGGACAACTGTAGATTGCATACAAGAGTGTGACAACTTTAAGTCACTGAACAGGCACTTCACTTCAAAATTAGATGGGATCCAACCTGTCAGAAAAGGGGAAGAGCATCTTTAGTCATAGGCTTGCCAAGGTGGTGAAGAGGGCTTTAAACTAAGTTGCTGGGGGAGGGGAACCTCAAACCATCCCACTTCTACCAGCTTGATGCCAGTGCCAGCAATAGATGCCCAGAGCCTGGAGAGGGATCACAGGTCAGCAAGAGAGCGCCTGATGAGCAGTACAAAGGAATTCCAGCCAGTGAGTCAGCTTCAGCAGGGGCTCAACTTAAATGCCTCTATGCAAACACACATAGCATGGAGAATAAAAGAGGAGCTGGAGACATGTGCATGACTGCAGGGCTATGATCTTATTGACATCACGGAGACATGGCGGGATGGCTCCTGTAACTAAAGTGTTGGAATAGGAGGATACAGGCTCCTTAGGAAGGGCAAGCAGAAGAGACGAGGAGAGGGGGTCACCCTCTATGTCAGTGACCCACTGGAGTCCAGGGAGCTCTGCCTGGGGATGACTGAGGAGCCAACCGACAGCTTATGGGTCTGGATGAAAGGAAGGGCAGGGTCAGGTGATGTTATAGTGAGGGTCTGCTACAGGCCACCTGAGCAGGAACACCAGGCAGATGAGGCTCTCTGTTGACAGATAGGAGCAGCCTCACATTCACAAGCTCTGGTCCTCATGTGGGACTTCAACCACCCCAATATCTGTTGGAGTGATAACACAGCAGGCCATAAGCAATCCAGGAGGTTGATGATAACTTCCTTCTCCAAGTGATAGAGGAACCAACGAGGAGAGGTGCTATGCTGGACCTTGTTGTCACCAACAAGGAAGGGCTGGTGTGAAGTGTGAAACTCAAGGGCAGCCTTGGCTGCAATGACCATGAAATGATGGAGTTCAAGATCCTTAAGGCAGAGAGGAGGGTGTGCAGCAAGCTTGCTACCATGGACTTCAGAAGAGCAGACTTTGGTTTCTTCAGGGTTCTACTTGGCAGAGTAACATTGTATAAAGCCCTGGAGGGAAAAGAGGCCCAAGAAAGCTGGTTAAGATTCAAGGATCACCTCCTCCAATCTCAGGAGCGATGCATCCCAGCAAAGAGGAAGTCAGGCAAAAATACCAGGAGGCCTTCACGGATAAGCAAGGAGCTCCTGGACAAGCTCAAACATAAAAAGGGAGCCTACAGATTGTGGAAGCAAGGATTGGTAGCCTAAAAGGAATACAGAGAAATTGTCCAAGCATCCAGGGGTCGGGTTAGGAAGACCAAAGCTCTGACAGAATTAAATCTGGCCAGGGACGTCAAGGGCAACAAGAAAAGCTTCTGTAGATATGTCACTGATAAAAGGAAGACTAGGGATAATGTGGGCCCTCTCCATAAGGTAATGGGAGACCTAGTTACCCGGATATGGAGAAGGCTGACATACTCAATGACTTCTTTGCCTCAGTCTTCACCAAAAAGAGCTCCAGCCACACTGCCCAAGTAACAGAAGGCAAGAGCAGGCACTGGGAGAAAGAAGAACCACCCATTGGAGGAGAATCATAGAATAGTGTGGGTTGGAAGGGACCTTAAATATCGTCTAGTTCCAATCCATCTGCCATGGACAGGGACACCTTCCACTAGACAACGTTCCTCAAAGCCCTGTCCAACTTGGCCTTGAACACTTCCAGGGAGGGGACAACCACAAGCTTTCTGTGTAATCTGTTCCAGTGTCTTACCACCCTCACAGTGAAGAATTTCTTCCTTATATTGAATTTAAATCTATCCTCTGTTGGTTTAAAACCACTACACCTCATCCTATAAATATATTCCCTCATAAAGAGCCCCTCCCCATCTTTCCTGTAGGCCCCCTTTAAGTACTGGAAAGAGAATTATTTGTCAGGCAAAATTTGCCCTTAGTGAAGCCAGTCGTCCTTGACAAAGCAGCATGAGCTCCTACAAACATCAAAGAGTCACTTTGTTCAGTTATGTCTGGGGATTTCTAGTCCATGACACAAATTTTCAGAGTCTTATCTGGGAAGTGAGATGGGACCTATCATCTGAACTCACGGTAGGTCCCACAAATTGTGGCTCAGTTTTAGTTCATAAGGGTCCTGCCTTTCCTAATATACATTGCCCAATACTTTGAAGACTTTCTGACCACTTTTTTTCTAAACACAACTTCAGTAGAGCTCAGGAAACATTGGGCATGAGCTCAAAATTGTCTACAGGATTTAGCATCTTTCTTTTTTTCTGTGTGAAAGTGTTTTTTTAGTAGGGTTAGTAGAAGAAAATACAGGAATGAGGCCAATGGTAAAGAAAGATACAGGAAAATTATAAGGAGGGTAATACATCCAATTATAATTTGAATCATAAACTGTGTGCTGTTACCTGTAACTGCAGTCTGGCACTACTTTTAATTCATTTTGTTGGACCTATCAAGGAAAGCAGTCTAGAGCATGCATTTGTTTACTTTTTAACTTGGCTTTTCTGTGTCCATCAAACTGTTCCAAGTGGCCTGGGACTCATTTCACATTATGACAAGTTTCCTTTAAGTTATGCGAAGTCAAGTGTGGAGAATTAAAATTACTTATTCAGTGAAAACAAAGGCTGAAATGTGATCAAGTTTGGCTGCTTTGTTTGTTTGTTTGTTTTTCTACCCTCTAGGCACTTCAATTCCCCAGGCTCTGTTGCTCTGTCCTCCTCTTGTGTATGGCATTTTGAAAGGCAATGACAGATTGTAAATTCAACCCAAGGTTGCTGAACCATTCAGTGGAGTCAAGGGAGGCCTGATGAATTTCTTTTACACGTCCTGCATAAGCGTGTATTATACAGTCGTTAACAATGTGAGTGATAGTCTGAAGTTTGTTGCAGTTGCGGTACGATCAATCATTGTACCTCTGTTTATATGGAAAATCTCTGCACCTTCTGTCAGTTGCTTAGATGCCGTTCTGCATAATCTAGTATCCTTGAAGTAAGACAAATCCTGGCTGTATGTTTGTGATGCTGACAATAAGCTTCAGCTTCAGCGATTGTAGTGTGTGAATATAGGTGTCCAGGACTGCTTGAGATGCTGTAGGGTATCTGAGACAGTCACGTGTAGTGGTTAGATGTGGCTTAGGGTTGTAATAGATCAATGTCATTGGTGTGGCAACTGAAGGTTCTTTCATATTGTTATGGAGTGATAGATCTTTATCGTCCATGGCAGTCTGGCACCTCCTTAAAACAATTGATTTAAAGTACCAGAAATTGGAATAGAAAAACTTCAGATAACCTATACGGAAATGTTAAGGAGTGCAGGCGTTGTACAACGTTTTCTAAATTTGAGTCCTGCAGTTCTAGCAGAAAGGTATGCTCCTCTCTGTCTTCCTAATGGGACTATGCAAGGTGATTTTGCACAGAAACCTCTAATCCCCAAGTTTATCACCTGCTTCCATTCACCAAGCTTGTCCTTGTCACTTTTAGTATGTTTTCACTGAAAAAGAAATAAAAATGAAAGGGACCTAGTTGAATCTCTTCTCCATATGTTTGGTTAGAACAAATAGAATTTTAGGAAGAATATTGGCTACTCTGAGCTTGACCAGAAGTTGTACTTCAATGCTTCAATCTCTTCTAAGAGGATTTAGCAGGTAAACTGGCTGTTCCAGATGTCAAAACACACTGTGGAATAACACATAGACATGTCCGTGAAGAGCACATAGGTATGGTAGAGTTGGTCCTTTGAGGCACAGAGCACACGAGAATGGGACAGGAATTATGCTTGTACCAGTAAACCAAACACTGGCAGGACACATTAGCCAATCCAGAACACAAGTGCCTTACAGGACAAAGCTACTGCTGTAGCCAAGTCTACAATGAAGCAGACTGGAGAATCAGAAGATAGTGCTCCAGCCTGTTCCTGCTGAGTTTACAGGTGTACAGGAATCTAATTTGGTCTAGAATAAATCTGCCTTCATCACAATGCTGAAGGTTAGGGAAACTGAGGCACAAAATCAACAGTTCTGGGTAGATGACAAAACTATCCTGTTAGAGTCTTTTGCTACTGGTATTTACAAGGAGACAAAGACAGAAAAGGTTAATTTGGTATTCTGCAATAGTATGCAGTTTAAATGCCAGCTAAGGAAGAATATAATAACACTGTGCAAATGTCTGTAAAGTGTAAACAGTTAATGCAGGGAAGAAACAAGTCAAGGGACCATCATGAATAAGGAATTAGGAGTAAAGCAGAGGACAGTGTAGGCTCTATATCAGGAGATTTTCATGGGAAGTGCTGGACTCCTAATGGGAAGACTTAATGATTGGACAGATTATGGTGCGGAAAATTGCTTTGGACCCTGCAACACTGATTTATAGATAAACCATTTATAGATATTATATTTATATTATATATATATTTATTTTATTTAATGCATTTATTATATATAGATATAGATATTATATTTATAGATATAAACCATTAAGGGAGCTATTAAGATTTTCTGGCCTTATTTCCTTCAGTGTTTACCCAGAGCTGGTTAATGTTTAGTTAAGATGGACAGGTATAAAGGCTGCTCAAAAATTTTTATTCCTTCCACAAAGCTTTTCTTTGTTTACTGTAAACTTTGGTATATGAATGGTTATTTTATTATTGTATTTCTTTTCTCATCACCTCATTGATGTAGAAGGTACTGTTGTATAATATGAGAGTGATAAATCTGTACACCTCCACTCTGTGAGCTGGAGATACGACAGGTATTGTGGTTTGAGCTCAGAGGGAAACTGAGCACCATGTAGCCTCTCGCTCCCCCCTTCCTCACCAGTGCTTGGAAGGTGAAAATAAGCAAAGGCTTGGGATTCGAGATAAGGACAGGGAGGGATGACTCACCAATTTTGGTCACAGAATATAGACAGCGTCATTAGAGGAAGGAAAAAAAGAACATAAATTTAATACAGACACTAACAACAGCACCACCTAACAGACAGAATAAGACAGTGAGAAGCATTACCACATCTTGAAAACACCTCCCCTGCTCCTCTCCCCTCTTCCCAGACTCAGTTTTGCTCCCGATATCTCTACCTCCTCCCCCCAGTGGCACGGGGGCAAGGAACGGGGGTGTGTGTGCAGTCAGTGCTGTTGCTTCTTCCATCTCGGAGATGGGGGTAACTTCTGGAACTTCCTTCCCCTGCTCCAACATGGACCACTTCTCACAGCAGATAGTCCTCCACAAACTTTCTCCAACTTGAGTCCCTCCCACAGGCCGCAGTGTTTCTCTAGCTGCTCTGGCATGGGATACCCACTTTCTCTGACTTGAATCCCTCCCACGGGCTGCAGCCCTTCCCGAGCTGCTCCAGCATGGGACAACCCCTCATGTTGCAATCCTCCCAGCACTGAACTACAACAGCAAGGGTTGTTTCTTCCTATAGGGTCCCAGCCTCCTTTGGATTCAGTCACCTGGGATGGGGTGGGGCCCCCCACAGACCTCTTGTTGTCATCTGCTTCACCGTAGACCTCTGTGGGTGGTGGGGTGGGGGCAGCCCTGCCATCTCACCACAGGATACAGGGGGGTCTCCGCTCAGGCACACCTCCCACCTCTTTCCTCCTCTGTTCTTCTGTTGACCTTGGTGTTCACATGGATGTCCTCTTTCCAGGTCTCTTCTTAAATACATTATCACAGAGATGCAACTGATTGGCTTGGCTGAGGTGGGTCGGACTTGGAGCTGGGGGAGCTTTGAAAAGCTTCTCACTGGGGGCCACTGCTGTAGCCCCCTCCCTTGCTACTAAAAACGCCCACCTGTTTACACTCAAGTGATATCCAAAGTAAGACAACTGTTACTAGCCCCAGAAACATGAAGTCTCAATGGATTTTAGCATTTAAAGTGGACCTCACAGCAGCTGCTACTGCCTGCTTTAACTCGTGCACACCCACAGACCACTCAGCTTCCTACAAATAGCTTCAGCAGCCTGGGACCAACCTGCTACCTCAGATGAAACAAAAGGCCCAGGGGAGAGGTATTACAAGACATGTGTTTGGGACTGACATATTTCTACTGCTGTTGATGGGGTAAGAGAAATCCTGGCAACAGCAATGGGCAGTGAGTAGCTCCAGTCTGGAGTGTAGGACATGGGGATGCCACCTAGCAATGCAAACCAAAACAGAGTACTGGAATAAAGAATTCATTATTATCCATGCATAACTTGCTAGTGGGGGAGATTATTCTTCCAAGTAGGGTTTTCTTTCTTCTTTTTTACATACTTCTTTTGTCTGTTCATTATTTGCTAAAAGGCAGAATGACTTTCATCATTTGGGTTATCTGAAAGCTTCCCACCGAGATTAAACATCTACTGCATGAAGTTTTCTGTGTGCACACCATCAGAGCATCAATCTTCCTTCACCTGGAACCATAGTGGAGTATTTTAACTGGATGTCTCTTTCAGATCTCTGCTGACAGCCTGTCAAAGCATTCCTGGGCAATGACTCATTTGCAAATGGATTTCCTACCTTCCTCTTCTCCCTTCAGTCTTTTTTCTGTTCTCTTTCTTTCTCTGTCTCCTTAAATTGCATGATATAAATAGGTCTTGAAGAAGAAGAGTTTGAAAAGCAATGTATTTCATATAAATCAAGGGTAGGATATTTCCAGGGCTGGAATTTCCTGCAGAAAAAGCTACATCCAAGGTGGGTTTTGCATAGTTCTGAGTATGACTGTCATAGTCCATCAAATCAATGACCTGTCCTGAGTGTTGCCATGCTTGTGATGGTGGCTGGTTATCTCATTGGACATTTTCCATGTTATTCCTAGGAAGAAAGTTTCTTTCCAATTCTGAGTATTTCTTGTTAAGTCATTCAGCTGTTGTAATATATGAAGAATGATCTTATGAATTTTTATCTTACATATACATAGCGTGGGAATCACACTGTTAATCAGTACTAGGAAAGGTGTTTGATGCTGGCTGTTAATAATGCCCTGATATGTCTGCTGAGATCATGAAAGGTTGAAAATTAAATTCCCCTGCCAAGGAAAAGTCCCCTAAACTTTCTTTGCATTTCAATGCTTCTGTCTACAAGCTTAATGCCTATGAAGAATTTTTGGTTTCTTTTGAAATTTCCCCTTTGCATTGGAGGTCAAGAGCAAGCCAGTTTTTATTAAATGCCTTTCCACAGCATGTATATTCTGTATCACTGGAAGAACTACGGCCTCCTTCAAGGGACATCCCCCATTCCCCTCTGACTTCTGTGTTCCTTCCTACCCTTTTGCTCACCTCTTGGCACCTCCTTGGAGGAGACCTTATGCATAGGTATTTCAAAACTAAAACAATTTATCTGCCAACACTTCGTTCTCTCAGATCTTTTCTGATACTAAGTGGTGTAAGATTGGACTAATCTTTTCTCTCTCACATATGCACGCTCTGTAAATCGAGTTCAAATGATCTAGAGGAGTATAAACCAGTCTGGCATCATTCTCATGAATGTCTAATCAACCTAAAGACAGTTTGAACTGAAGGTCTTTGTGGACGCTGTTACTTGCTTTCAGTGTTTCTGGATTTGTTATATTGAAGTTAATCAGAAAGAACAATGCATGGAATCAAGTAACAACTGGTATCTCTGGTATCTATTATCTTTGTACAGTGACAAGAATGCTGCCAGTGATGCAACTCCCAGTGCCTTCTCACTTCTCCCTGTGCATATAGACAGTGCTGTGTTACACTTAATTGAAGCAGCTAGAGATGAATTAAAAATATATTAGCTTATCTGACTAATGGTTTTCTTGCTTTATAACAGTTTTAATTGTCAAAGGTTAGCTTTAGCCTTAGGAGGTGAATTTTCCTCTATAGCCAGTGGAGGAGGAAAGGACAATTCAGAACAAAAGGCTGACAGAGGTGATGATAAATCAGCCTGAAGCTGTTTAAAACAGAAAGAGGGGATGAAAGCTGATAAACATAGAACTGACTCATAGTTTGCCTCTGTGAGTGGATTTCTTGTTAAAATGTCATGCGCCAAGTAAGAATTTAAGTCTTTACAGAGCAGGGGGGTTTCTTTTTGTTCTGCTTCTGTGCTCAGCATCTAAAGTCAAGACTGTATCCCAGGAATTGATGGAGTAGCATAGGTGACGTTAAAAGGCTGCAGGACCACAAGAAGCTGTGCTCTTCTTATTGCCCAAACATTATGTTGAAGCCATATCTAGTTGTGTTCTGTAATCAAACAATTAACCACAGCAAATGGATGTATTTGCATGTGCTAGTTAGCAAGGATGATTTAATGTTCTTGGCTTCTTCTGGGGTGTAATTCTGTTGCATAAATATAGATGTAATTTCCTTTGGAGGTGCTGTGTAGTAAACCAGCAGGCCTCTGTCAGCTAATCGATCAAAATTTAGGTCTTCCACAGGTTCTGTGTCATACCTGCCTTATCCTTATGTATGCACTAGGTGCCTAAGGCTGTCTCAGATGGTACCAGGAGACAGTGTGTAGGCAATGAGACTGTATCTCAAGCATCTACCACAGTCTGGTTTCTGGGCTGTCCAGACTCATTCACAGTCAGTGTAGATTTGGTCCATGAAATCAGTGGAGTTTACAGAATGATTTACCTGACCAAATGAAGGCAGCTAATTCAGGTTAAGACAAGCAATGAGAAAACTGTAGTGGCTCTAAAGAGATCCTGCAGTGAGTTTCTGAGACAGAAATTGTATGCTGTAGATGCACGCATTTAGCCATGTGAGTTCATCCTCTAGTGTTCAATGAAGGCATTCCTAAAAAAAACCACACCTACAAAACTCTTGCTTGAAAAGGCAATTTCTGGTTGTGGCTTCTGTCTGGAAACTAGCTCATCATCCAACCAGAAGCAGCCACTGATTCTTTTCTTCAGCTTTGCTGGAAGAGGGATAATCTGCTGGTACTCAGGGTCTGCCTGCCATGCCCAGCAAGTGTCCCTGCAGAGTTGCCAGGCATCACGCCACAGTGCTCCTTGAGCTGCCTCTTTCTGACCACCACCTGTGCCACCACCCTGCCTACTACACTGAGAAACAACAACAATTAACTAGAATGCATTCCCCCTACTGCTGTTGCTATGTTTCCCCACAACTAGATACGCTATTTGCTGCTTTCATGTTGAGCAAAATTTTAGGTTCAACCACTGTTTGGAAGCAGGGGTATGTTCAGATTTAAGTATCAAGACTTGGTGGGAAATCTCAAAGCAACCTGCCTAAGGACAGGATCTGGCCCTTGCACAAGGGCAATTTTAGCAGTGCGAACAGCCAGCAGAGGCAAAGCTGCTGTTGCTGCTAGTAAATAAAGACCATCCAGGGGGCAGGACTTTCAGTGAAGAAAATACCATGAATAAATTCTAGAAAGGTAAAGAGTGAGGAAAGTGAGAGCACTTTTACTTACTAAGGAGAGAAAGAAGGTTGAAAATAAATGGTTAATTTTTGAAATTGCTGAGCTCAAATCTGGAGGCACAAATAGCCCTGAAAACCCAGTGAGAGCACCTGTTGAGCTAACCTCGTCACAGCTGAAAGAGGTGAGGCAGTGATGACTGTTAAAAAGAGATTTTATTTCACAAAAATAAATGGGAATGAGCGATTGGTGGTAAGTCTTTATTTAACAAGTGCTGTGAGGAAGGGGCATTGTAATCTGAATTTTTAAGTGAAAACTTAAGAAGGAACACTTCTGTTTGAAGAGAAATGAGAATAATGTTATCTGCAGGTATTTACATTGTAGACAGAGACTGTAAATAATCTGATAAATGGTTTCTAGTGTTTAGAGGGACATGATTGATTTAATAAGGAGCTAATGTTTTAGAGAGTTTTGTGCTGGAGTGCAACTTGTCCATTTCTATGGTGCTCCACTTTATTTGTGCTATATGGAAAAGGACAATTTAACAGCCAAAGTAACTGAATGGTTTGTGATAGGATTCATCCTCATGAATGTGGGCCTTTTGAGTGTCTTTGATTTCTTCTGTCACCAACAGAGATAAAAGAGAGTGGGACTTGCAGGTTGCATGGACATCACAGACAGCAGAGGTGGCTGTCCCCTCTTCCCTGTCAAAACTTTTTCCTGTATTTGTCTTATTCCTCTGAAAGCTACAGAAATACTGATGACGTTTCCTATAAGGAAATCCTCCTCTTTTTGCTTGTTGCTGTCAGCAGTGTGGTAAGGTAAATTATTTGGAACTGATCCTACTTTGCAGCAGAAAATAGGAAAAAGACTTTAATTAATATTAAAAACTTCTCTTCAGATATTTCAGAGAAAAAAAATGTGTGACTTTAGATGAAAAAACAATATGTGGGTCATTGGGTGGTATATGCCTTTGTCTCATAGTCCTCTGATTAGGGATTGTAAGTGAGCTGGCAGATAATAGATTTCTGTGATGATGATGATTACTTTTACTTTCTTAATTTTGTGAACAAAGTTGAACAGTATAGCACCTGGTCACCTTCCCATCCCATTGCTAGAGAAGCCCAGTTTAGGAATATTTCTGGGGAATACGTAGTTTAGGAATATTTCTATACTCAAATGTGGAGGAATAGACAAGTCTGAAACTTTTACAGCCAAACCTGATCACTCTTTCAAGCTAAACTACATCTTCTTCTTCTTTTAAATAGTCCTGCTTTCTTCTAATCATGTCTGGTTTCCTCCAGCTGGGATGCAAGTTCAATAATTTTGTTTTCTACAGAGTTACTCCACCATCTGGTGTATTTGTACTATGCATTTGTTGGCCTGATGGGAGGAACTTTGGGAAAATTTGTTCTGAATTGCACTTTTCTGGCTTTGAATAAGTTACTTTTAAGCCATGTTTATATGTTTACAAGTATCTGCAGCTTCCTCTCCTTGTCTGCCTGAATGCTCTGCAACTCAAAGATCTGTGTTGTTTAAAACTTTTATCAGGTCTTTAGCTCATACTGGGTATATCTTTTAAGAAGTATATAGCTATACACTTACAGCTACTTCTGAAGTTCCCAGAGATGTACTTCCACATTTTAAACCCAGGGGTGCACGAAGACTGTGGAATCAAAACTAAACCCAAAACTTGATGTCATTTGATCCAAAACCACCAGAATCGTTAAGTTCTGCGGTTGTGAGAGATTAATTTTAGATGTCAAAGCCCAGAAATAAAAGATTTTGTGCTCATGTTTCCTTTGTATGCTTGTGTAGTTGTCTGTTCACCCAGGTAACTACTGTATCTGTTAGATAGGTTCACCATAGTTGACAGAATGACAGAAGTCTCAAAGATATTAATGTCCTGTAAATTCTATTAAAGTATGTGGAAGTGTAGAGAGATTATTCAGCTGCTGGAGTCAGAAGAGAGATTTGATGACTGTCCCTCCTAAAGGGGAGCCCAGACCTTGCAGCACATAACAGGACCTGCGTATATGGTGCTTTGCTTGTTCTGCTCACACAACACACTGCAAAGTTTTGGTTTTAGAGAATTGCTCCCAAGCAGATCAAACACTAAAGATGTAAAAATTTCAGACGTGATATGGCAAACAAGAAGAACCACACCCTCTGCCTCAGTATGTTTACTGTTCATTTTAAGTCTCATGTTATTTAGCCAAGATTGTGATTTTTTGGGGAGAAGGGGAAAAACTGATAATTGGATGTCCAATTCTGTGAGTCTGTGACACTGATCTCTCAAATTTAACATGGAAATGCAATGCTGCATTACTACAGTTTATGGTTAAGGCAACCTATAAATGGGATATGTTGAGAAGAACAGGGAATATGACAAGCATGGAATCTGTCTTCCGTGTAGTCACATCATTTGATCTCTGAAGGTTGAAAGAAATAACGTAATATTCCCAGAGCTACCCAGAGGCTCTTCAAATTCAGGTGATAAATAGTCCTACATAAGAACAAGATATTATTTCCATACTGTGAAACATAAAGTCTCATGCTAGATGTGCACAGTTATGCTGTCTTTTGATTGTGGAAAGGCAAATATGGCTGTTTTCTGCTGTACAACAGCTGTGGTAGCAACCACATCATGGATCAGACAGGGATTACATGCACAAGGTGCTTCCCTCTGGGGGGATAATCTTTGGAAGAAGAAGGGAGGATGAACACAACCCACTGAACTGGTGAAAGCAAGGGAGAAAGAAGGCAATGTTAATTAGCAATGAAAGCGAGCGAGGATGTGTGTAACTACATATGTGTGTATGTTGAAATGGTAATTACCATGGCTTCCCCACCAACACCCTCAATCCAGCTGAGGTGAGTGGGGTTAATGATCACACCACTTTTGTTTCAGATACACCCAGTTCACTCAATTCACTGCCTGGTCCTAGCAAAAGGTCTGTGTTTTGCTCTCCTACCTGCCAGGAAATCAACATGTATTCAGCAGTGACTGACGTAACAGTGTTTGCTTTGGATTTTTTGTATATTTTTTTCTTTCCCAGCAGCACAATTAGAGATTCATTGCATTCTTATCACTCCTCTAATGAAGCAGCGAACAGTCTGATCTTGTTAGAAAAGGGCAATCACATAAGTAGTTGTTAGGCAAAGTCCAGTTCAGTCTAACTTCCCAGTTCATTTACTTGACTTCAGAGCTCCTCCATGAGACTTTTCCGTTGCCAAGAGTTCATCTCTTGGTATGACAGATGCTAGCCTATGCTGGTTTTTGTATCTTTCGAATTTTGGTGTGTGAACTTGTGTTTTCAGTGGAAGTAAAACATTTGGAGAAAACACAGGGATTAGGTTTTGGCTATTCTTCCACATCTGCCCTTTGGAGATAGGAAATACTTGTGAAGATAACTTCAGTAAAGATTTGGAAGCATTCAGATAGTGCAGAGATAGGAAATACATAAATAAACTGTATAGAGACATGCACAAATTGCATTTAACAGCTGAGCCAATGAATCACGGTTGTTAGAATACATTTGATTTTCTGTGTGCACAGCAATTAAATGAAATAGCTTGCAGGTGAATGTAGAAGGGATAGATTCAGGTCTCTGCAAAACAATGACGGCTGATATAATGAAAATCTAATGAGAACAGAAATGAGATTCAGAGTTACAGATGGCATTCCTTTCCATCACTATCTGGGACATTATTTTCTTCAAGTATCTGTAGTATTGTTTTTCTGTGGTGCTTTAGAACAGAACAAGCTGTCAGTAGGATTAGATATATAAAATGGCCAGGGAGTGAGTTAGGGGATTATGCCATCTAATTTTAGCTGCCTGAAATCTAAGATCATTGTCTAAGTCAGCTGTCTAGTTTCCCTGTAGTTTTGGTGGAAATAAAGATGCTTCAAGAAGACAACTAATTTCACCTACTCTTAGCACCCAACTCAAAGTATTAGGTCCTGAAAACCCTACAGAATTTCTGCTTAACTTTGGAGACTTTAAATTCTCAAGCTATCCCAGTTTTTGCCACTGTGTCCTGCCTGTCTCATTTTTTTGTCAGTGGGCACTCCTACTATGCATCTAATCAAGTTCATTAGGTTTAAGAAACTAGGGATTCTTCCAGCTATCCTGTCTGTGGTTTCTTATCTCAGAACATACCTAAGCAAGATTCAGGTGATCACACAGCTTTAATAGTTCTTCTCTGACTTAGTGCATTGTTTAGAGTACTTGCATGAGGTGTCAGACAGGTTCAAATCTTTCTACCTTGCTTGACTGGTCAGAAATTCGTAAGTGAGACATAACTTTTTCAAGTGCCTCAGAGATGTTTTCATGCTACTATATTTGAGGTGTAAAAAGATTGAGCTGACATAAGCAACCTTACATAGGAAGAGACATGAACACAAGATTTGAAACCTGCTTGAGAAAAATCAGATGTCAGGTGTGCTGTAATAGCTTAGTCTGAATTGTGTAACATCCTCTGTACTGCAGAGGAGGTCTTCTGACTTCAAGGTGGAAGGACCCCTCAGAGCTAAAACATTGCAATGCTGAACTTTTCTCCTCTCTGTGTTCAAAATCCAGGGGTCCTTGAGGGCTGTGAGAACTTTACACACATGGATGAACTGCAAATACTCAGACTAGTAGGGATATATTACTATCCTGTTATTATTTCCAGAGATCACATATCTTGTACTGCTCTGGTCAGTAACAGACTAAGAAAAATACAAGCTTTCCATGGCTACCTGTGTGTTTGTTACAAAGATAACTTCTTCCCTGGCCAAGTACCTCTTCTTCAATTTTCTTTCACATGGAATGTCTCCTGTGGTCTGGTGTTGAAAAAGAATCAGCTTTCACATTTATGAGCAGCTGCTGCTGTCTAAAAACCTGTGGAGATGTTGAACTCAACAGCTGTTTTGTGGTAACTATTTTCACCTTCTGGTGGCTGCTGCTCTCTCTCTGCTTTCCTTTGTATCTGTTGGGCTCTGACACGCTGCTCGAGAGCTCAGAGGCAAGCTGTGGAAAGCAGGGTTTTGAGCCTCCCTGTCTACCTCAATTACCAGCTGGAGCTTCAGTTTGGCTCCTTCTGCACAACGGGAGGCTCTGGGTCTCAACCATGTGCCATGCAGTAACAATCATCATCTGAATGTTTATCTCTGTACTGGCTCTTGTTGGCTAAGCTGGTAGGGAGCCCACGTGTTGGATCAGGCTGGTAAGCTGCTGTTGTTTCTTTTCTGGGATTGCAGACATCGGCTTCAGACGTTTTTTGATTCTTCATAGTAATGTCACAGGTGAAGTCATCTGGAGAATTGCCATGTCTGCAGCCTTTTCTGTCTCTCCTCATTTGTTTACATTCTCAGAGTGGTGTTTTTGTTTCCTGCCAGGGCTCTCCCTCCCCCTCCACCCCCTTAGAGCTGTGAAAACATTTTTGCAGCTCCAGCCATAGCAGCTGATTGTTCTTTACTTTCACCATCATTGTTGCAGTGTGGTCCCTTTACCCAGTTTTGGAACCGCCAATTTCTGACATCTTGTCCTTGATGTTTGTTAGGATGCAAAATCAGTGGCAGACCTGAAAACTGCTTATGTCCTACCCATGCAAAAGTGCAATCTCAGTGCAAACCCTGGTTGAGGACTTCTGTTGAATTTTCATGTATGCTTCAGTAACCACCCCAGAACATTTATGGTCTAACTTTTTAATCATCATTGTTTGGGACACCAATGCAGAATCCTATTGTACTTTCATGTTTCATCATGATCCTGTAACACAGGGATACCAACACATATTTTTTCCTGGCTTTGCTTTCTGCCCTGTCTGTTCAGGCTGTGAACTTCTCACAGCAGGACTGTCCTTCCCGAGGAGCTAGGCACTTGGCAAGCAGGAGACAGTTTCAGTTGCATTCTACTTACTTTAGGGTGATTAATGTCCCATGAACATGGGCAATAGGAAGATTTAACAACCTGTTGAAGGTTGTATAGCTCAGGTGAACAACCTCAAGGGTCTCAGCTGCCCTAACCTTTCTTTCCTGCCTGGGGATGCGTGTAGGGGGTGTCACTCTTTTTTGTCCTATTCAGTGGTCCTTTATTTCTGATTCTGGGCTCCAAAACATTAAACAAAGGGGGATGGTATCACCTGTATATTCCCCTCTGGGAATGTCTTCCATTCTGCAGCTCCCTAATACCCATGCAGCAGATCTGATTTTGCTTTCTACCTTGTTGTTCTCCTTTTTGGGTCAATGAGCATTGTAACCTGTGACCAAATAGCTGCCGTATGGAGAAGTATCATTTATTTAGAATAAAGACCCTTCAGAGAAAGCAGATGCCTAAAAGCTACATTCCCTGACAGGCTTGTTAATCCCTGATGGTGGGAAAACCCATCAGCATTAGACTACACCACAGAGTTGCTTTTTTTTTTTTTTTCGTGTTTGTGTCCTCCCCTTGAAAATGGGTTTTCAGATTTATATGGGACTTTATTACTGTGCTCACTGCTGGTCTCAGGATGCTCAGGAGAGGTGACTACCAGGAACCAAGTTTCTCATATATTTAAATCCTTTTTCACTGTGTGCTATTTCCTTTCTGGTGCTGTAGGGGCTATGGTCATATTTCAGTGTTTTCAGTTTAAAATGAATTATAAAATTATAGACTTAAGAAAATGCCCAGGCCAAAAACACACTCAGAGTTTTCTAGAATATGCACATGCTTTTTAAGACTAAACCCATCAAATCCATTTCTATGAGAAAATCCTAGGATGAGATAGACAGAGGTGATGGTAAGGGGAACAAGATATTTCAGTAAGAATCTTGGTTTAGTGTTAACCTGCAGCCCTATATGGTGATGAATATACGTTTTTTTCGTGTCATAAATATAAACCTGTTTTTCACTTCCCTATGGGGAGAGAGAAGTGTTTGCCCTTCTGTCTGCTGTTTTCTGTAGCTAGAGATTATAGTAATATGGTTATTCTGAAATAAATAGATTTACTTCAGATTTGCTGATTTACACCAAGGTAAGAGAGACCAGAATTGATCTCTAAGTTTCTAGTGCAGGGAAATAAAAAAAGCTAAAAAATTAGTTTTGTGGGTGAAAACAGGTGCTTAAGGGTTTCATCCACAAACTCAGGAAAAAGCAAGGAGGAAATGTTGAAAGTGTTGAGTTCCCTGCAGACCATTTTCAACACTGAGACCCTCTGAAGGAGGAAGAAGCTGTCATGCAATTATTTACTCTGCTATTTATGGAACAAACCACACACGTTTTCCTGCCATAGCAACTGGTGCAGCACTTGGTATTTGCAATGCACACACAATTTCTATGAATCATCATTAAAGTAATCATCTTTGTGACCAATGGACTCTAGCAAGTGACTCATTAAGAGAAACACTGGAAAATAATTAGCACATATACTTGTTTATATGCCTGTGTCTCCACAGAGATGTCGTTCTTGTTGTGGTTTGGTTTAACTCCAGGGGAATTTTGCTTTCAGTGTAAAACACTTGTTTCAATCAAGGTAATTACCTGAGCAGTACAGTTTTGTGTACAACGCTTCCGTTAAACCATCCTATTTATCATAAGAGTAAATGAAACAGTTATAGTCAGTTTTAGAGTAGCTCTTGGCAATGGTCCAGCCCAGCGGCATTTTTTGGGGGACATGTCTATGTTGATTTTAGCTTGAGCATCTAAAATTGTACCTCCCTAAAAACCTCATTACAAACTGCTTTGGATGCAGAGATTACTACCTCAGGTGATTAACAGCTTCTTTGAGGTCACAGCCATCTGTGACTTACTGTGGATTTCTTTTGAAAAGGAGTCCATGTTTTTTCCTGTGTCTTGGTGTAGCCGATATACATGGGAATGGATCAAAGTGGTGTTTGTTTGTGTGTACAGATGCCCCTTTGGCAAATGTTCTTTTTTTCAGTCACATTTCAAATGTGTCCTTTATCTGGATCCTGGTGATTTTCAGTATTTGCTTAAGAAATGTTTATTTCATTTCTAGCATTGATTTACTTTGAGGAATTGGAAAACTCTTTATACTTTCTATGCAATGAAAAATTGGTCAGGAGCAGAATTAAATTGCTTAAACATAAGTGCTCAGTGCTGTTTGGGCTATTGCAAGGTATTACCTGGAAAAGTATGACTTTCTTATTGCCCAGTGTTTTAACTGTCAGCCCAAAATAGATGTCTTGCCCCTTGTGCATGAGCAACCAAGTCAGCTTCAGATCTCCACTGACTATAAAAATAGTCAAGATGTCAAGTGTAGGACTCAGTTACTCATGTGGGCATCCAGTGTCATTTGGGTTGCCTTACTATGTCATTTCTGTCCTCTGGATGCTTCAGGAGGGCTGGTATCTCTTGTGTGTCCTGTGAGATATCTGCCAGCATGGTATAGATGTTTTTTCTACATTATTACATCTGAAATTACACCAAATTTAAGTTAGATGTCTCCTTCCTTCCTGCGGAGTTTGCTCCTGGCTCTAATACTCCGCTACTTGACTAAGCCTTCAATTTGCCATTTCATGGAAATACATACAATGCATAGCTGTTGATTTCTTCAAAGATGAATATTTTCTACCTGTTGAGAAGCAGCTCCTGTTGTGCTGCATGTTTTGAACGGCCTAGCTCCACAGTATTGTTGGGGAGCAAATTAAGATGCTGTGATATGCACACAAAATGCCTTTCATTTAAAATAAACTTATCTGTTATCTGCAAGGAATTTGTGTGTGCTCAGTAACATCCAGTTGCATTCACTCTGACATAGGTCAAAGAACTGCTATGAATTTCTAGGAAATACAAAGTCTAATTCTAGAATAATGGGGAGCTGCAGAATGTCACTTACACTAATTATTAGACTAATGAGCTAGATGTTCTCAGTTTTTTGAAACAATGATGGGACATGTATTTGAAGGGATTTACAGATTAGGAAGTGTCCAACTATGTTATTTGAAGATCTGTCCTATGAACTGACAACATATGTTGCTAATGACTGGGGTTGAGCATATTGATGAAATTAATCAGTTAAGAAGTACTTAATGGAGACATGATATAAGACGATAACCAAAGGAAGAGGAAATGATATCCAAAGGATTGATTTTTTTTCTCAGGTTTAAGCTGTTGGACATTTGAATCTCAAATTGCTCTATTTGGGCACTTCTGCACATTGGTGCTGTTCTCATCTATCAAAATGTGTTGAAAGAAACCTCTGCTTGACAAATCTGGTGTTCACTCAAGCCATGAAAGTGGATGAGAGTTGTTCTTTGCTGAAAGTTCTGGAGTATCTAAAAGTACAGCATACATTCTAGAGAACATAAGAATACTCTAGAAAAAGCAATTGTTGCCAACAAGAGATGATAACTATCCAGCTGTACCAATAATGAGTTGAGGTCCTTCTAGTCCTAATATTTCTTATAGTGGCTGCTGGAACAGCGTGAAAGGAAGAGCAGGTGACAATTATGTGGACAATTATTTCTCATTTTTGAGAGATTACAGTAAAATGTGTTAACTGGAACATCTGGGTGTATTGTCCTTTTCTTTGTTCTTACAGCATTTAATGCTGTCTTAAGTCCTGGGAAAGTGGAGTAAGTTGTGTTTCCAGACAAAAATTGAGATGTTTTATTTTTTTTTGCCACATTCCATTTATTACTGCTTCTGTAAATTACACTACTGCTAAACTTTTCACATGAATTTATGATTCTTTTTGGCTATCCTAAAATTTCATTTATTGACAGATAATATTTTCGACCAGAAGCATTACTTCATTCTGATTACAGTACTAAAACTCAAGGAGAAGAGTCATCTCACGAATAAACAATAAATAGTGGTATCCATCACTCCTAGGATTCAAAGTTTGTGTTCTATGAAATATAGACATATTACAGTGATGTAGGTGATAACCTGAGATATAATAATGGGGGTGATATAAGAACTAGAATAGAACAGGCTGGAAGAATATCTAAAAACATAAACTTTCAGGACCTGATGTCCTTTCCAAATAGCATCCTGAAGGAGAGGCTGGATTTTATGTCTCAGAATATGTCCAAACTGAACAATTCTGTGCAGCAGAGATAAAAACCATAGTTCCCAATACAGGAAACGTATCCCTCAGGAGCTCAAAGCTAACATAACTGTTAAGGACTCAACATAGTTGGTTGTTTCTAAGCCGCACCTTACCGTAGAGGATGCAAAAGAATATTTGTGGAGGCACTTTATTTGGAAAAGGTGATAAAATTTATTATTTACTGCAACTGCAAACTGCCATGCTATTAACCAGGAGCCTGAAATTGAAAAAAAAAAAAAAAAGCTCCAATTGTGGATTTAGACTTTAAATGGTCAGCAGATGTTGTAATGGTGCTGAATGAATCCCTGGGACAGGTACATGAGAAGTCAGTGACCAAATATTATGTTTCTCTTAGTTAACAAGAGCTAAATCAAACTAGTTAGCTCAGTATATGAAAATTGAAATTCAGTAGTGGATTACTCTATCCGTGAGTGAAAGATTGTGCCGACCTTAAAATCAGTCATTTCTTTTGGTTAATCTAACATTAGTTCCAAGACAAGCATATTTAGTCACAAATATTCTTCCAGCGTACCCATAACTTGAATGAAATTTAATTAATTCTGAGGTCAGGGCAGTCTAGTTGATTTACAAGTAGTCAGGTTCTGTCCCAGGAAAATTACGTAAATTCTAACTTCTTTTCATTGGTTTTTTTTTTTTTTTTTTTTTTTTTTAATTCACCTTTTTATTCTGTTTTCTATACTTGTCATTTCTGCTGCGTTTACTGTTCAAAGCATAAGCTGAGTGAAAACCACAACTTTTTTCAAGCAGCGAAGCTGCAATATTTTGTTTCATAGTATTTATGCTCTGATTTATGCTGGTGCCATAGTGTTACACTCAGTTGCATTTCCAATTCCATTCTTAATGTTGCTTCTACAATTTACAGTGTTGGCATCTGAAGATGTAAATGTTAGACTCCTTCCCATCTATGCTGTGGTAGATTCTGCTTGTGGTGAAGCTTCTGACATTTTATGTATGTGTGCGTGAAAAGATTTTAGATTTTCATCAAAGTCCACGAATGAAATGTTGTGAGATTACCAGATGGAAGTTGATGATAGAGAACTAAACAGCTATAAGAAAGAAAACATTGCTTTTGGAAAAACAGAATAATTTATTAGATCGCTGTCCTCATTAGTATTTTGTTCTGTTATTTGAAGAAACCAGTATCTTGAGAGGCTTAAACATGAACATGAAAACCATGAACACATATCTATTACAATTTAGCCCTTAAGAAATTAGGAGCTTAGTCTATGTCTGGGATCTTGCTATGCTCAATAAAAAGAGAAATGCACTTCCACAGACTGTGCCTTCTCACGCACGTTAGGCAACATAGGGAAGGATTCATTCTGCAAATTAAATAACTGCAGTTTAGGTTTCCGCATGTAGGTGATGACAAATGGATTAAGTGTCTAAATTCTCATTATAAACAATGGGCATCATGTTAATGCAGTTAATGAAATAGAAAGAGCTATTCTGAGCAGAAAATAGAAGCATTATTCAGTTTCCTAAACACAGACATCTAGTGCCATTCAGGTGCCCCAGGGAGACACGTGGGTTGGCAAATATGACACAATTAGAGGAGATCTACACCCTTCTGAAGACTGTGTGGGATGCCCTATAATGCCTAGAACACTAGTAAGTTCCCGTGGTTGGGGAACTAAATGTGCTACAGATTTCTCTAGAGTGAAGTCAGAATTTTGTAACCCCGTGCACATGAAGACATCTCCATGTAGGCATTTTCCTTTGGAGCTGATTCTTATTCTGGTTTATGATTGTATGAATAGAGCTATGAAGGTGTTTAATTCCTTGCATCAGCTAAGACATAGATGACTATCTTAGACTAGATGTCTAATTTTTAGATGGTTGAAATTAGGTAATCTAAATTTCTCCTCTCCTTTAGAGCTTAAGGGAAAAACCTAACTTTCAATGCTGGAAATACTGTAGAGCTATTACATTTTATGAGCTAGGCACTAAGTGAGGAAATGTGATGTACCCTTAATAGCAGTTTATATTTGCATGTTTAAAAGCCTGAAAAGCCTGGTTGTACTTCCACAACTTTTTGTGTGACTGGTACAAAAACAGGCAGATGAATGAAATAATATTATACAATTTTCATGCTCATGGAAGAAGAAAGACAGCTAGCTGTTCAGTGTGTCTTGAAACAAAACGGTTTCATGAAACAGTATTTCAAGTGTAACTTAGGTAGGAATTCTGACACACATTTATAATACACAAAGTAGTAGAAGGTTTATAGCTGAAACTTCCACTCCAGCCCCAGAGTTGTGCTGAAGACAACCTCTGAATTCATACTGAAGGCTCAGACCCTTTCTAGATCTGCTGGTTTCCTCAACACACCTATGTTCTGCAACAGCTTTACTTTGGTTTGTTGATTATGTCCCTAATTAAAAATTCACTGAAGTCAGTAAGAATCTTTCCATCAAATATGTAGGACTATTGAGTAAGTGCGTGTTGCTCAGTTCCACTGTCCGTGCTGTTTTGATGTTATTTCCATGGGTTTTGGTGGCTTTTTTTCCAAGTTAAAATCTTTCAAGAATTACATTATTAACTGAAAACAATGGTGGCAGGGACCCTCAAGGTTCTTCAGACACTTTCATTTTGGGTTGGAATAACCATTTACATCTCATAACAGAAAGTATCGAGCTCCATTTGACTTTGGAAGCAATGGAGTTGTCTGTGATTGGGCCATAGAGATTTGCATTAAATTTCTTATGGTGCCTAGTCTGGCTCACTACCCAACTGCATCCCCCTGAAAATGTGCTTGTTTGTTCTTTTTATTGCAGCCATCTCCTGCAGACACGTAAATGGCTGTTATCAAACACCCCATTGTATTCTTGCTGGCCAGATGGCTAAAGGGGCATTACTGTTCTCTCACCATAAACTGTATGCTTTGCTGCAGGCATTAACAAGGCAATATATTTTTTAGGAACCATTAAATACTTGAGATTTAGGTAGCAGCAGGTATTGCAGTTGTGGGCTTAAAGATGCTTTTAAAGTCCTTCGCTTTGTCCTTAATATCTCTGCTCAAATAAGGTTGCCTCAGGAGACAAATTAAAATAAAAATAACCCTCTAAACGCAAAGTTTGGTGGTGCTCCTGAGATCTGCTTCTGTTAGAAGTGGAATCTTGCAAGTTGTGAAATGCCTTTTAACTTTCCTTGTGAGACACAGATTCAGATTTTCATGGGCATAGTAATGATCTCTTTATTTTAAAATTGTTAGCCTGATTCCTTTACAGGTGTGTCTGTTCCGAACACCTCAGAAAGGAGCACTCTGGGCCTGGAAAATCCAGTTGATGAAACAAAACAAAGCAACCTGTCACCCTGTCATCTTTCTTGTGAGAGGCCAGGCTGCCAAATCTTTGGTGAACATTTACTCTATCACATATTCTATGCTGGGTAATACCAGAAGAGGACTCTGTGCTTGTAAAACTAAACTGCTCTGTAGTTAGAGAGCCATTTACAGCTGCACTGTAACCTTTCAGACATTATCACTCCTACTGTCAGCCTCAAAGTCTTGACCCCTTTCCCTCCTTCATTTTTTCATTTTTCCTTTCAAGTAGTGTTGTTTTTCTCCAGCTGAGGTTCACTTTTGTGAGTTGTAAGGCCACCACCTGTGAAGTGTTCACCTCCAAAGAGCCTACCTGATTTAATATGCATGGGAAACCAGATGTCTGAGTAAAATGCTGCAAAATGTGGAGATTTTCTAAGCAGAACTCTTTTCTCCTGGGAGCCAGTGAGTGAAGAGCCCAACACTGGTTTCTCTGGTTGCCCCACCTTCTTCTGATTACTCACTTGTTAGTGTCTGGGCTTCCCACTCACAATATGCCACTATGGAAAATATCATTATCCCCATGGAATCAATGAGACACTGGAGCAATTAAATCATTAGCTCTAGGCTACCTAGTGCCTTCTGAGAATGCCTGTGAATAAAACTTGATTTTACTTTCAAGATTTTGTAAGACCTCTTCCCAAGCCATCAGGTTTCATTGCTATCAAGAAGCTTCTGATTTCTTTCCATCCATCAGGTCAATGCTGCTCCTGCTACCCGTTTTTTAGGTTCCTTGAAAGCAGCTGTATATCCTCTCCCAAATGTCTTGCCCTTGGAAGGAGATGCCTGTAAAATAGCCATGGAGCTACCTTCTTAGTTGATGACTAGATGGTGACAGTTAGGCTAGTGGTGCATGAATTTGACCAAGTTGTGGATATTACTTCATCATCTCCATCCTTATGCACCCACCTGCTGTGGCTTGTATATTAAATTGCTTAGGGAAGGGCTTATACAGCTTACAGATTTTTTTGGTCTGCGTTTATACAGCTCATAACACAGCAGGAATGAAGACTGTAACCAGTGATAGGGTTTTGACACACAACAATAATAAAAATGCTAGTTATCATGACTTTCTAATGCTATGACTCCATCATTACCCCATAGCTCTGTCTTTTCAGACCATTGGTCTTACACTGGTGCTTGGGTAGGGATGATAACCGGTATTTTCCAACTGAAGGAGAATAAAGTGAGTCTAGGGGTTTGGTCATTGTCATGTGCCTTGACAGACCTGGCCACAGTTCACTATCAGACTTCTTGAGCATTTCTTGACCAGTCCACAATTTGCCTCCCTGCACACTCTGTTGGGATACTCACACTGCCTTACATTGGCGTAATGAGGGGAAAGCAGTAAAGATTTTGGGATACATTAATCAGGAAGTCAAAGAGAAGCTGCTTGTTCTTTCAGTGCCTGTTACTTCCTTTATACTGTTGAGATGTCAAGTCCATAATCTGCTGTCCTCTGATAACAGCTTTCATACCCTACTGGCTAAATTTTCAACAGCCTCGGTGCTATTTCTTTGCTCATATGAAGGTGCAAGCAACCAAAAAAGCCCCACACTGTTCTTCACATTTTCCTTAAGATTTTCTTTTTCACCTAGACCTGCAGAAAATATCCATCAGTCAGACAGCTTATTGGGATAACTTTTCATGCTTGTGGCTGTATTTTCGCTTTTCCTGTATTTGGAGTGGGCACTAAGGCAGTTTGTTGTTTTTCTGTACAGCATACAAAGCAGAGCGAAGTCTTCATACATACTGTTTCACATAATAAATCAATCAATCACTATAATTAAAATTACATAGAGATATCAATATCTGCTATGCCTACCCTGGTACATCTTACATTTTAGGAATGTCAATTTAGATGGGAAATATTTACAAAGAAAACCTGAAAGCTTCATGGCATCATAAGCATTGTTACATAAAGTATGTTGACAAAATAAACAATGAAATAAGTAAATTTACAAACCACAAAGCCATTACTAGTTTCTGAGAAGTCTGACAGAAGCTGAGTCCATTATTGCATGAAATAATTTCAAGACATGAAGAAATGTGAAAAAATCAAAAGCTGTTAAGTGCATAGTTTGCACACATGAACAAGAAGCTAGATCCTTCTAATAAATTACTCAAGAAATATTTTGCCCAGCCTTTTACCACAATCATGACAATGGGAACAGGAAAATTTATAGACAAATTTAATCACTTTCACTAAGCTATAGTCATTCTATTTCAAGATTATGCAAATCCAAAATTATTTTTCTTTTCAAAAACAAATTACTGCTTGGATTTTGATAGCCTCTATTGTCTTTGCTTTTCAGTGTGCCATTGATGTCACCTTATTTCATTTATATGAATGTTTTCTGTTCACTAGGGTAACTCAATAAAAATTCAGATTTTGGTCCTGGACTTTCTTTGAGACTGACAACAGCAAGAAGGTCAAGTCAGGGCATCAGGGCATTTGAGAAGAGTCATAATTATTGTTTATAATGCTAAGGGTTCATTTTTATCCAGAGGATCTGTTTTCACACTGCCTAATGATTTCTCAGTTCCATTATCTATTTCATCTAGTGTTTGTCATTACAATGGTGATATTGCTTTTGGCTGATGATGTTTTAATATCATTTTTCTTTCAAACTATTGCTAATTTCCAGACTTATGCATCTCTCTTGTCCAAAATGTAATGAGTCAATATATTCCTACTCATACACATTCCTCTGTTTGTCCTTAGAAATGTTTCAGCCTGAAGAGCTGTCATTGACTGAAGGTGGCTTTCGAGTCTCACACATGATAAAGTATCTTGTGGACTCTGACCCCATGAGCCTAATGTAACTACCTTGTTCATGCACAAATATCAAGGTATTTCTTGGAGTCGGTTACTATGAGTGGTTAGGCTGCATTCCTTGGTTTTTCCTGCTCATCATGAATGGTCACTCTGAGGCTTTATCTGCACTGCTGATATAGTTTTGGGCTTCATCTGTCCATCCTGTTATCTTTAGAGAAAAAGTGGGTTTTATAATGCAAAATGTTTTTATTTTGTTATCCCACTCCATTTGAAGTTTTTCTAGGGCAGAATGAAAGACAGAACAGAGAAAAGGAGGGCTTAGGAAAATGAGGTATCTTAGGCACATAAATCTGCACACACCTCTAGGTCCTGGTCCTCCTGAGCTAGCTCAGTCATTGCCAGCTGTGCAGTGCTGCACTGTATGAGAGAGAAAAGCCTCCTTCTCCAACTCTGATCACTCTCATAGATTTACTTTAGACCTTAAAGAACTCACTTCATCACTGTTGGCCATAGTGCAACCATATTTCAACTTAAGGCTTTCACCTGAATACTCTGTTTAGCCAGCAAAGAGGGGAAGGCTGAAGAACAGTCCATGGCTGTGTGTTCTTTAGTAAAGTAAAGATTTAACTTTTGTTACCAACACCATCCTCTGTTGAGCATTCAAATCAGTAGTGTACATAAGAGGTAACTCAGCCAGAAGATTTACTCATCCAGGTCAAGCACTAATAACTGCTCATGCATTCATCAGGAAAAGAGCTCCTCTGTCAAATTTTGCTTAAAGGAGTTGCATGTCCCCACTGTTTGTATTTCAGCAAAATATCAGTTACTTGTCAAGCTTCACCCATACCTTCACACCAACAGTAAGTGTGATGCAAGAGGAAATCAGAGAGCAATTCCAAGCAAGGTTGAAAAGCTGATGCTCCCTCTTTGTCTGTTTTGACTGGGATCACAGTATGGTTTTGTAAAGGGGACAGGTCTTGGAGAATGTAATAAACTATTTCAACACAGGAACTGAACTCAGTGGATGCTGCAAACTGACAAGAATATAGCTAATCCTTGAAAACAGGTATTCCCTATTAAAATAGAAGATTTTTTTCCAGTTAAGAGAAGGGGGCTTGCCTTTTTCTGTGCTATGGTCACATCAGAATGCAGACAAAAAACAATAGTAGAAAAGTTGTTAATTTTTTATTTTAACCAGTTGTCACCACATTAATAAACCCTAATGGAATTTACACCTTTCTTAATTCCCAGTTGTTTTGGAAATAAATGAAGCTGTTTCTCTTGGAGGCATTAGGGGTCATGTCACTAATTTTTGATGTCTTGAGATATATACTAGGGACATGACTGATCTTCCCTAGCTTGATGTGTGTAAAGTTTTTTTGTGTTTTTTTTTTTTTTTGTTTTTTTGTTTTTTTGTTTTTTTTTTTCCTATATCGGACTTGGGTGTCTAGGCTGATGTTGTGAACAACAGAAATCTTGGCAGTGACATCAAAGGCATTTATGTCTCAATTCATCTGGCCAAATGTAGGCTTACCTTAAACACCTATGACTATACTGAGTAGATCTCCTTGAGTTATAAAAGCTCCACATAGAGGTCTCCTGCCATTTCCCCACTTTGGATGGCTATGGCATGGCATTGGATCCTATTCCAGTACAAATGAAGTTAGCCTCCAAGTGAGATTTTGTATGAAATTGAAACAACCTAATTAAGTGCCTCTGTGTGCTAAGTGTCTGTGCTGGTTTTGGCTGGGAGAGAGTATATTTTCTTCGTAGTAGTTAGTATGGGGTTATGTTTGGATTTGTTCTGGAAACAGTGTTGATAACACAGGGATGTTTTAGTTATTACTGAGCAGTGCTCACACAGAGTCAAGGCCTTTTCTGCCTCTCAGCCCACCCATCAGTGAGTGGGCTGGGGGTGCACAAGGAGTTGGGATGGGACACAGCCAGGACAGCTGACCCCAACTGACCAAAGGGATATTCCAGACCATATGATGTCATGCTCATCATATAAAGCTGGAGGAAGAAGAAGAAAGTGGGATATGTTCAGAGTGATGGTGTTTGTATTCCCAAGTCACTGTTACACATGATGGAGCCCCGGCTTTCCTGGAGAAGGTTGAACACCTGCCTGCAATGGGAAGTGGTGAATGAATTCCCTTTTTTTGCTTTGCTTGTGTGTGTGGCTTTGCATTGCTTATTCAACTGTCTTTATCTCAACCCATGAGTTTTCTCATTTTTACTCTTCCGACTCTCCCCCATCCCACCAGGGAGGAGTGAGCAAGCAGCTGTGTGGTGCCTAGTTTCTGGCTGGGGTTAAACCATGACAGCATCTCAGCTCCCATAACAGTCAGTGGAGATAAGGCTTGCTTGAGCTCCCTAAACAGAATCATCTAGCACATGCTGAGATGCTGTAAGGTATCCTGCCTGTACCCCAGCTGCTGGTCCGGACCACCACTGGACTATTTTAGTCCCTGCATTGTACCTGGCATCTGTGTGCAGATGTCTCAAACCAATCTCCCAGTAAATACAAGAGATATTAACGTGAAACTCAGTTCACAGAGTAGACACTGAGGGGCTGAATATCTCTTTGTGTTCTCTTAGGAGGGACTTAGTCGTGAACACAGAGAAATCTAACTTCAACTTAGAAGCTGTAAGATAAGCCCTCTATTTTTCAGACAGCCAAAACCCATCTCACTGACCCTGTTGGCTAGATCTCAGCTGACTATATTGGGAGCTGAGACACTTAAGGCTTAACCCTGTTGCGCACACAGAGGCATCTAACATTATTCATTTTCACAGGGTGTCCAAAGCACCCATCTGGGGCTACTTGATTTGTGAAGAGTACCATGCCCTTCTTCAGCAATGTTTGGAATCCAAAAAAGATAGTCTAGAATATCTCATTGTCTTTATACTTCTGCAGGCAGGTTATCAAGCTGAGTGTCTTGTGTACATATAGACACCCACACATGGATGTATAAATTCAGATTTACCAGGTTAAATATGTATGTCTACAGCAAATTGTTTTATAGTGCAGGTCAGATGAAAGGAAATCCTTTCATCACTTGTACTAATCCTGGAATAAGTATATTGGAGAATACTCACCAATCACACTCTGTGATGCTACTCCGCTTGCACCGGCTGAATTAATTTAGAATCAGCCTGACTGCAAGAGCTGTGAGATCCACATTCAAAACATTGTCTGCAGTATAACTATATAAAAGAAAAGGTTAATATTTTTCTGCTCTCAGAAATTTTTAAATGGCTGTTGGTGAAATTGCTGAAACTTAATATTCCATGAAGATTTTTAGTGACAGGTACTCAATCTACAATTCAGACTGACAGAAGAAGGTTGAAAATCAAATAAAACAGGTTAGAAGTCTTTAGTTTCAATTTAATGTATAAAAATCTAAGCAAATGTTTGTACCTGAGAGTGGAGATTTTTTAATCAAAAAATTTGACATAAGAAATTATGAATAACAATTTTCAGAATTTCCGTTTTAAACAAATATTCCTTCCATTTTAAGTCCCACGCTGAGGCAGAAAAATATTTCAAAATGCTCAGTACTGCAGAAATCTCATTTTTGATCTCTTCCAGTTATAAATCTTACTATCCACAGATAGTTTCATAGTATATAAACATTTTTCTTACTCTTGGATTACTTGCCTATCTTCAGTGGATTATTTACTTACAGTCATGTTAGGTAACTATCAGTCTGTAAAAATAAATGCTAGAAAAATGGGTAAAACCTTCATTTTTTTTCCACATGTGGTTGCCAACAGTTTTGTCAAAAGATAATATTTTTTGCTGTGAGGTGCCTAGAATGACGCATGAGGTAGTCAACAGTTTTAATTATGATACGGCATCTGTTTAGTGAACTGTTACTTTTCTAATCTTCCACGGAAGCTCCTTCGGTCTAGGTCAAATTCCTCCAATGTTTTCATTTTCAAGGAGCACGGACAATGTGCCTCCTCTCCCCCCTGAATGTGCAAAGACAATTGGTACTGTCACTTTTCTGAGCAACCTTCTGAAATATCTGTGTGTGGTGGAAGGAAACAACCACAAAGAAAAGAACTTTTACGTTCAGAGGAGAACATGTCAAAATTCCTTAAACCATGATAAATGTACCAAAATCATCCAGCTCTTTCCAAACAGTGGTGACTGATGGTGATTTATGACTGTGGAGATTTTTCTTAAGCTAGTAGTTTTTGCAGAAGAAAGAAAGGTCACTGGAATTTAGGGTATACTTAGCTTATCTTGTTCTCTGCAGTTTGCTATTCCATTTGAACTGGCTTGTACCAGATTAGAGACCTGCGCTAGGGGACTACCATTAATAATCATCGTTATTGCCACAGCCAAAAGAAAATAAAGGACATATATAAACACACAAATACTTAACAAGCACTGAGTTTGTGAACCTTTTGACACCACCACATAAATAAAACCAATAGTTTATAAATGAGAAAGGTAAATCCTAACAGGAGAAAAAAATAGCTGATTCCTAAAATGAGCAACAAAAAACAAATCAAAGAAGCTGAATGGAAAAAAAATCAGCAATTTGCACTGTGTCAGAGAGAGTGGCCAATCATTTATAGGTAGCAGCAGTGCAATCCAACAAATGATGGAAACTATTGCATGGGTAGAAATATTCTCCAGCAATTCCTGTCTCTTTGCCATAGGTAGTATCACAGCAAGCCTTGCTTTTCCATTGCTCACCTTAGAGATTGCCTAGCTGCAATAGGCAATGGGAACAAAACACTTGGGTATGGTCTGAAAATAAGTTTTTGTTTCAGAAAGTTTTCTGGTAGGATTCAACACAGAAAGCCTTAAGCATCCTCAGAGTTGCTAGTACAGAAATTAAATATGTGAGTATCATCCATGTACCATGGGTCTGTCCAGCCCACTGTTTTGCCTTTGATGGGGCAGTAACCAGAAAAGATAAATAACCAGAAAAATGTGCCGTGAGACTTCCTGAGAACACTAATTTTCCAGTAATTGGTAACTTCCTAAGCAAGAGGTTACCTCATATGGAGGATTCAATGACAATTTAGTGCAATTTTCTTTCCTGCCATCTTACTGCCAAATGGAAAAAGAGTCTGGGCTAAAATAGAGTTAGAAGGAGAGTATGGCTGAGAGAATATTTAATAGATGCCTTCATGAAGCCTAGGAGGGGTGATTGGTAACCTATAAACCTCTGGCTAAGACCTGAGTACATGAATTTTGTTAGTTTTAAAGGTAAGTGAATAACCATAGCTTTGAGTTTATTTGGAAATGCTCAACAGTAGGATGAAATTCACTTTATACAGCAGATAGTACAATATGCTGATAATAAAACTTACTTGGGACCTCCATCTTGCTTTAATTTTTTGACTTGGTTTCTGTAAAGAAGTGAGTTTCACCCAGCAGAATTAAGCTGACTGGTATTTCCTTGATGTTATTTGAAATTAATCCACCTGACATCAGATGGCAGCAAGAGCAACCAGGCAGACAGGAGACACCAGGTGACATCCCACCAATTAACAGGCACTGCCTGTTGGTATGCCAGGTGAAAAAGTAGAAGTGTGCTTGGAGCTAAATAGTTGATCGAGGAAGACTTGGAAATGCAAGATATTTGCAGAGTGATAAAGATAAAAGTGTTGTCATAATGAAGTGCAGTGAAGACAAATAGCAGAGACCATGTCAGAATAGTGCAAAATAAAGGTGGCAATTTATTTGTCTTAATCCTCTGACCAAAAAAATGATCAACTCCATGAATATCACCTTCTCAATTATCTAATATTTCCTTTAAAATATTCAATGATGGATATTCCACAGCACCCTTAGGCACCTGGTTTCAGTTTCAGCTTGTGCTGACAGTCCTATAGCAGATGTTACAGAAGATGGAAGGAGTAGGAAGAGGCATCCTAGGAAACTGTGAATAAGTTAGGGAAAGAGCAGAATGTGACAGGAGGTTGCAAACCAGGCAGCAATATCCAGTGCACTGTTTTCAGAAAAATAAATGTTGGGGACAAACTCCTCAGAAAAAGAATCACTGTGTGAATTTGGATTCACACGAACAAGCAAACAACTAGAAATAAAAATACTTTCTACATTCTTAATTCAACTACATAAAAAAACTTAGGACAGCATCTATTGGTTTAAGCTTTGTTATGGTCTTTTAGTTCACATGCAAATCTACTTAAAATATTACACTGAATGAACTTAAAGTTTACTTCAGGACTTTTGGAATAAATTACATTTCTTTGCCTACGAGATGAGTGTCTTGTGGTAGATTGGCTTAGGCTTTAAGCAAGGATTAAACTATGACTGAAGCTCTTTTTGTGCTTGAGGCACCTGTAAAAGGCTCTCTCCCATGTGGATTTTCCCTTGTATGCCAAGATTTATGTTTGTTTATTTTCCTGTAGTGACAGTGTCTATAAGATCTCTCTTCTGCATTCAACCTCCTATTTTCATGAAATGTAATTATCTATGAGGCTTCAGGGTCTTCTATTGTTTTGGTTAATGAGCTCAGAAGTTATTGGTGGTGCACATGCTGATTGCACAAGGTGATTAATACCACCTAGGCGTCATTTCTGTGGGAAATCACTGCAAAAATGGAACAGTTAACCAGAAAACAGGTAGACGGATCATTTACTGTGAGGAAGGCAAGAAGTTCAGTTTGAAGAGGCTGGTTTAAAATGGTGCTTTCAAAGTAAAAGAGAGTACTTGAAGGCAGCGTTTGAGGCAAGGTATTTCCTACTCTGCAGTCAACATGAAACATGGGATGATATATGAAGCATAAAGTGAAAGTGGAGGTAAGGGACAGGATATGTGAGACTTGTGGGTGCAGAAGAAGAGTATCCACCTGCCCCAGCAGACACACGTGCTGTGGGACGTTTTCTCTTCAATGTAATGTGTGCATTGTGAGCTGTGTTGTAGGTGGGCTGTCACCCCATCATAGCATGATGGCAGGGACTTTGGATCAGAAGATGAGTGATCCGAACTCCTGAATCTCACCAGCAGAGTGCAATGCTTGACATAAATACATTATCTAGACACAATAATGACTATGGCAAAAATTTTGTCATGTCCACAAATACGTGTCCTTAATCAGCCCCATGTAAGAATAGGATGAAGGCAAGCACTGTCCAATGCCCAGAACTATGTTTTGATAGAAAAGGGTGTTATAAAGGTGGTGTTATTTCAAGATTGTGATTTTCAGAGCATTCTGCAGATGGTATGAACACAGAGGAATCAGTTTGCATTTAAATAGTTAATTACAGATATTAATGTCTACTTATCTGCGTTAGAAAAATAAATGTAATGTCTTTTTCTGCCAGGAGGGTGCTTCACATAATGGATCACTTTGCTGATGTGACTAAATACCTTTCTGATATTGATTCATGCAAAGAAGGAGAGAAAACCTAAGAAAAATCTTCTGAGTGCTATAAAACAACCAGGGAGGCAGCTCAGGGATGTATTAATGTAGAACAGAATATGTGCCTTCAGAACTGATACAAAAAGCACTTCTGAAATTGCCAGGTCTTTTCAGGAAGAGCTGACAGACAAACAAAAGGAGCTGTTTCTTCATCTTGTAGGTGTCTGCAGCCCCACGTGTCCTTCTGGAACAGACAGTTGATTCTCGACACGCTGAGATCAAGGAGAGACCTGCTGTAATATTTGGATGTTGGGTGCACATGGCAGTTACTCCTCACCTGGACACTCTTACTGTTCGGTGGTGTTAAGACTCCAGTCTGTATTTGCAGAAGAGGAGGCTCTAGCCGGGATGCACTTGCCTTTGCTCACATATTCACCTGCATCCCAGGTAAGTCTGCTCTCGGGCCTGTTTGTTGATCTGCTGACAGGTTGATTGCAGGAGTGGGTTTCATTCATTTACATTGGTTTCGGCAACATAGTGAATTTTCACATATGTTTCATCTCACTCTAAAATAAATGGGTACATATTTACACCCTAAAACTCCTTGACACTATTAACTTGTTCTTAATTAATTCCAAGGAAGCCCAGGATCACTTACTAAGAAGTCTACACTGAAGTAATCTAAAGTTAGATAAGTTGTCTCCTGCCATAGACTTCAAATGCCTTTAGTGTTTCAGCATATGTTTATTTGCCCTAGTAACTCACTGGCCAGTGACTAAAGGTTCAAAATGGAGTTGCAGGAGAACTGGAGTGGGATACAGTTTGATAAAGTTTCTAGGGCACTGGTTTTTGTTGTTTTATTGGGGTTTTGTTGTTATTTGTTTGTTTGTTTTGTTGTTTGGGGTTTTTTTGTGTGTGTGTTTTTTTCAGGGAACATAGTTTCTGGTCCTGACTATGCTATTGCTTGAGAACATGGTCTGTTGCTGGTTGCTTTTCATCTTTATGCCTTAGTCTCCTCTCTCCACCACTTTCTGACTATTTGGACTGTAAACCTGTCAAGCTAAGAATATTTTGTAGACCTGGAGCCTCACTTGGTATCTCGGACTATAATAACAAGCTAATTGCATACTTCCTTCTGGCTTCATTCTGGTACGTTGCTCTGCAGGTAAATCACTTCATGCTCCTTGTGACTAGCTGTGATGACTTTAAAGCAAATATTGCTCTGAGTAGTGGAAATAAAGAAGCACAGATTTCTATGAACTGCTCAGAGAACAAAGGTGGGAGGTCCTGTTTACATCATCAGATGTTTAAGCTACAAGCTTCTAACCTTTAGAGACATTCATAATATCTCTTTATTGTATAGATTTCCAAGTGTCTGACAAGTGATGATCTCAGATTGCAGATCCCAGTTTCCATTCAACTTTTGAGATTTGATATCTTTGATCTACCTCTCTCTATATATCAAATCAGGTGTACTGATGCTGTCAAACTGGGGGAATAACCAGCAGAGACACACTCATGGAACATGATAATGTAAGCTTTTCTTCGTCAAGAAACCATGTAAAAACTGTCAGTCCTTTTCAGAAACATTGCATTCTTGGCCAGTGCCCATCTCAGTCCTTTTCTATTTTGTACTTTTTTGTGGTTTAAAACAGAATATCCTTATGACAGTGCACTGAATAGGACTGGAAAAATCCACCACTCTGGACAAAAGAAGTTGATATAATTTATAATCCTCTCAGGATCATAATTCCAGTCTTTTAGATGTGTAGAAGAAGGTGTCTTGCCTCTCAAATGAAGAATACATTAGCTGTTATCATGCCTCTGGCTTTAGATCAAGCAGATTTCAAATAAAGCAAGTGCAGTATATAGAAAGTAGCACTTCCTTTTTAGATTGTTTTGACTTCTGTTAGATAAAGCTCTCGAGTGCTATGGTAATATTTGCCAAGATGTCTCTTGGGGGCAAATTTGCAAATCAGTGGGAATGATGGTGACATACTCCTGCGTGCTTTTCTCATCCAACCCCTAGAGCACAGGTCTGCTTGGCAAAATGTAATTTGAGTGCCATAGGTTTGCAGTGCGTCAACAGAATAAAATTGACTGTTATGCACTAATTCTACAAGTTCAAGTTATCTGACCCTAGTGCTCTGAAAAAAGAAGAGAGAGAAGACTGAAGCATAGACACACAAAGAGACATATAGGGAATAAATGAATATGCACAAAAGTGTATTTTTATATAAGGCCAGGGTATGAAATTAGGCAGTATTAGGGGTGGGATTTGGAGGGTGGGGGCTCTGTTACCCTTAAGGGGATGATGATAATATATCTCTCATCCATGCAGTGATTTGGTCAGCTGCCTATCTTCTGAGAATATTGATTTCCGGGTTGTATTTGTATTTTACTGTATACAGGACCTAGAGAAAATGCTAGCTAAAAATTGTGTGGATATTAAATCCCAAATTCCCTTGTTCTCTGTGAGTACTAAGTGTGATTTGCTGCCCTACCTGCCCTAGTATCCCTAATTGTTTGTAATACCTGGGAAGACTCATATCCAGTGAGAATAAATGAGAGTAGAGTTTTACTGAGGTAGCTGAAGAGTGGAGGTGTCACATGAGATTAATTTTGATGTTGTCCTTTTTTACCTGGGTTCACTATGTTTTCCCTCTGAATACTTTTTAAAAATATTGGTGAATTTAAACGGAATTTGAGTTTGGTATAGAGGTTTCAGAGGTAAATAAATTCCTACAGGATTAATAAAAGCCTGGTAAAGAAGAGATAACCAAACTGATGTCTTCCATGGAAGTCTGTCAGAACTCAGTTGTGTGACCTGTCCATCCAGGGCAGATGATCGACACATGTTGACTCACCAGCCTACCAGAACACATGCAGTGCCAAGCACACTGTTTCCTTCTAGTGTGGGCATTGTGGCAAATTAGGATTGCAGGGGAGGTTATCAAGGGAAAAAAGGACACATCAGAAAGACAGGCTTAATTATTTTTACTTCTTACATAACAGGTTGCTCATGTTGGTGCTCCTGGTGGTCCGTAGTGACCTCATTTTGCACATGTTGTGGAGCAGTCAGGAAGGTGCAATTAATTTGGGTAATTACTGTGATTTACTTCTCGAAAAAAATACCTTAATGGAATCCTGACGACCTTCTTACCATCATCATTATTACTATTTGTAGTGTTGTTTTTTATTAATCTAGTTCAATTTGGGACCCAACTATTCTGGGCAATATTTCAACACACAAAGCAGACAGAGTCTGACCAAGACTCCCCTTGAACTCAGTGACTCTGCCCATGTGCTTCAAAGCTGAGGGATACCCCTCTTAACATATAACTTCCTTCTAAGATTGTTTTACTAATCCCGTTTGCAAATATAATGGTTGAGTGACCATGGCTTGCTTAGGAGGATTAAAGAAAATTATGTATATACCTCAAACCTTCTTCTGACATATCTGCTTATCGCCACTCAGAGGCTAGCCATCTGCAAAGATAATTTAGGAGTGACTGAGAAATATTTTTGCTTTATAAAGAATAGTTGATTCTTGTTGTTTGCTTTATAATTATATTGATCATAAAATGTCTGTGGCCAGAGGTTATTAAAAAAATTCAGAAGTCTGCTTTCACAGACACCAAGCTTATTATTCATATTTTAAAGTATCTGAATTATCTTCACATGAAATTTAGATGCAGAATCTAAGTTTCTTTTGTTCCCCTTCAAACACTGAAACAACTGTGGTTCTTGGAGATATTATTTCCTTTTATGCTCCCAGCTGAATAATCTACTCTAAATCAATGTGTTTGCTCTAAACCTGAAACCAAAGCGAGAAAGTGTCTTTCTATGAGACAACCCCATCTGTGTATTGTGGCAGCCAAATGCCATTAGATGTGCTCTGTATAACCTCTCCCATTAATCACAGACAACAGAATGGAAATTATCTCCTCAACTAGTGGCTAAGACCTAGTATTGGACTAAGATTTACATCCAAGTGATTCTGTGCTCTTGGACACAGATTTTTTTTCTCAGGCTTGTAGATGAATGTAATGATACCTTGGTCACTAGGGTCTGTAAGTATGGATGTACAGACAGTTCAGCAATTAACAGCCTAAATGTAGGATTCTGTTATAATTTGAGGCCCTCTGGAGGATTCATCATAACCTTCAACTCTATGCATTAGATACACTCAGCTGTTTAAGGCACTTTCATGGGTCTGACAGACATGCCACATGACATGTCAGAGATGTGCTGTTCTGGAATGGCAGGTGGGAGGAGGAATGAATCCCTGAAAGCATCTACAATGACACTACACATATCTGTTTAGGTCACTGAATTCCATCCACTAAGTCTCTGCATCTGTATCCAAAGCCAAACTCCTTCATGTCAGCTGTTTTCAGCTCAGCTTTGCTGAAACTTTTCACTAGACTGTCATTTGAAGACCTCAGCAGGTGAAATGTTTCTCCCTGCCTCCTGTGGGTGGAGATGCCTGTAGCATTGTCACTCACAGCCAGAAAAATCTACCTGAATCAGGCATAAATTTTTAATTCCCTAAGATCTCTAAGGATTACGTTTATTAACTTCCAGGATTATGAAGATTTTCGTTTTATTTATAGACCGATCCCTAATGGGTGATATAATGACAATAATATGAACAGGCCTTATTTTATGCAACACAGACCATGACAATATATCGTGGCCCTTTTGGTAGTTGACAAGAGTACCGGTCAACAGTAACTGAAATTAACACTGTTAGAAGTCCATATCACATTTAGAACAACAGATTATGAGGCTAAAGAATTTGCCTGCAAAAATGGTTTAGAATGCAAGTGAAATCTTAATGTCTGAGGAATTCAGATACTGAGGTGATAAGCATGGCATAAAAATGGAACCAGAACAGAACAAAGTGTAGCTTTGCATGAATCATTGAAGTTTCCTATTACATTTGCAAGTAAAACACATATTAAACTGCACTACAAACCTATCATTTGCAGTAAAAAGTACCTGATGAATTTGGCTGTTAGTTGTTGTAGATGCACTACCATGTACCAGTTTCCCTTATTTGTCGAAACTAAAGAAATGTTAATCTTTGAATCTCCTGGAATTTTTATTTTGTACCCTGTCGTGTGTCTTAACAAATACTTATTCTATTCATTTTTACCCCCGTAACATAGAAACATTAACACACAGATATTAGCTTCTCAAATGAGAGTTATATTTTTTTTTTTCTTTTTCTGCTGTGGAAGGATTTTTCTTGTTTTCCTTCCATGAAGGTTGTAGTTATAATTTAGTCTTTTTATGCTAGTGCCGGCACTTCTAATGTGTGTCCCCTGGATTTATGCTGATCTAAATGAACAACTGCACTGAAGCATCTCATAAGCTTCTATATTTTCATTTTAGATTTACTACTAGTAATTACATGCTGTGCATATAACAGAGGATCTAAAATCAATTGTGCACTTTACTTTTTACTGGGTACTTATTAATTTCAATATCTATCTCAATTTAATCGACATTCCATGCATAAATAAATGTAGCTTTTTTTCAGGATGCAGTGATAATCCATTAGCGACATTTATGAATACTTTTTAAATGGCTGGTGATTCTGTGACCTGAAAGAAATAAGGAAATATAGGATGATTGATGAGGCACTACATCTTCTCCTTGGAGAACTGACCTGTCACCTAAATCTGTTACTACTACTTTTTTGTATTACCAATTCCAGAACAACATGTTCTTGAAATGCACAAATGATGTTACTTTATCAGATTTGCACGTCACAGCTTATAAAGCAATGTTATTGCGGCAAGAGTACAGCCTTCTGGGGTGGCTAGTCCCCTCCCTTATTTTCCCTGTGCCATGGCTGAAGAGTTTTACTTGTGAACATGGATGCTACACTGGGATGATGACTGCTTGAGGTACTGAGAATTCAGGAGGAGGATGATGTGTTTCACCACATGATCAGATGCTTTCTGTGGTAGTGGGTAAGGGACACCTGGGGAATATCACACTGCCAACCACATGTATTTAGCTTGATTTGCAAAGTGTTCAAAGCTTGGACTGACCTTTCTCTGAATCAGCACAAAACTCAATATGGTGCTAATATCAGCTGCTAGCAGTAGATGGGAACATTTCACATATCATTGCTTAAGTATGTGCCTGTTTGCCATCTCGGGGAGGATGGATGAATCCATTTGAACATAGGTTTGGATTCATGTTTAGTTGACAGTGAGGACATAAACATATGATCTTTTATGTCCCAAAATAGAAGCATGGCTTCCTGGGCAGTAGGTACTATAAATCATGGATATCTGTGGACTCCAAGGACTCCTGCAGGAAGAGGTCGTGTTACTCTTTGGACACATTTTCCCTAGGAACTCTTCAGCTATGGCAAAAGATAGGTATGACTCCTCTTGCCAAAGTCTTTCCCATGTCCCTCCTGTTTTGTATAGCCTGAAGCTAGCCTACCACGCTATTGAAACTCAGGCAATGTCCAGCCATGTGGTGCTTGGGAGTGTTGTGTCTCATGGGAAACCACATTGTGCTTATCACAGTGTACAACCAACTGTCCCTTCCCTTCAAGTGTGTAGATGCAGGAACAAGGGATTTGGCTCATCTACGTTGAAGTGCATATGGTGTAAAAATACATGTCTTCTCAGACTCCCTTCCCAATCACTGGTAAGGGAAAGTCTCTGTAAAGTATTATTTACCTGGACCATTTCAGACATCCAATTCTGATAAAAAGCATTTCACATTGTGCTCCCTTGTGGGAGTTGGCTACCTATTTTTTGTCTGTAAAGAGAATTTGTGAAGGTAAGTCAGGTGTAGACTTCTATATTTAGTCATATATATCCTAGTCTAAATGATGTAACCAATGGTGCCCAGAAGTCTGTAACAGAGTCAAGAACTGAAACCATTAGTGCTGAGGAGGCCCAAAAATCACTAATTTATGTTTTCTTCCCATGCCAGTAATTAGTAGATACATTGAATCCATGAATAACACTGGCATTTCCAGTTAAGCTGTGACAGATGACCTTAGATCTGCCCTCTCTGCTCTCACACAAGGTCAATGATAAGATCTTTAACTACTCTTTTCCAAAATTATCATTGCTCAGACTTTCACATGCTGTCACCAGGAGTGCAGGATGGAACCTGTCATTTTTGTGGTGGATGGAAATTCAAGCACTGAGATCCTGGAGTGGTTATTTTCAGCCAATTATGTATAATTTAAGGCTCTTATCCCTTGTGTGTTTATATTTTCATTTTTCAAGCATTTGAACTCAGTTGTTTTAATGGCTGCAGAAAACTTGTCACATGCATTCTGAGGACTGATCTCCCTAAAGAAAATTGAGAAATGACTGGCAATCCAAGCAAATTCAGCTGAGGAATTATTGACTCACGTCTCAATTAGTCACTCATTAACAAGCTGTCCTTGCCTCTCAGTTAACAGAATTAACAGAAATCATTAGTTTCTATCAGCTGTGACCATATTTCCCAACATATGTGGACAATATGCAGTTAGTTAAAAGAGAACTCAGCAATATGGAAATCAATTTTGTAGGTGATCAAGAGAAAGAAAGTTTTTCCTGAGACGTGTGAAAAGGCAACATCACACACCAAACAGGTCACACTTCCATGGACACATCATAAAAGACAGAGAGAAACATGAAATTTGTGGGTCCCAACCCATGTCTGCAAATCCCCCCTTTCCCTGTCCTGTTCGACCCCTCTTCCTAGTCAGACTTGAGTTTGGGAAATCTTCCTTCAGGTGGCTGAGGAGAGCAGCAGAACTTCAAACATAGCAGGGATGAACTCAAATGCTTTCTCTGTGCAATGTGCATTAGCCCATCAGCCAAGTGTTTCAAGTGGGTGACATGCTCTTTTGTTCCTGCTGCAGTGCATCTCTCAGCTGCTGGCACCATTTCATAGGGGTTACCGTATACACCAGGACAGGGAGATGGCAGAACCTCACCCAACACCTGGGAGCCTTAAGGCCAGATACGTGTAACAGAATAGTGCCATATCTACTTCCTGGCATAGGACAAAACCACAGGGAATGTTGCGTCCCAGAAGTCATCACTACCCGGAGCACAGGGAATGCACATGTGATAACCTCAGATATTTAAGCAATTACTGTGTACCAAGTCCAGGAACCCCAACTTGGAGCTCTATATGGGCAATGAAGACCTGATGGTTTAGGCATTACAGTCCCCTAGACACAACCTCAAACGTTTCTGGGAAAGGAAGATTAAGATCCCAAATGTGAATGATGCTTTAGGCAGCTTGTCCTTAAAACTGCCTCCACACAGATTGCCTGTCTGCCTCCCAGGCCTTGATCTCAGCTGAAGCATCTCAATATTATTGTCACGGAAACCATAATCAAGAATGCTCCATTCTAAGCTAAGATGTCATGGCCTGGTCCTTCACAGGTAGTCTCCAGACAGTACCAGTGAGCTTCTTAGAGTATGACAAATACCACTGTTGCTTCGCTAGCTGAGAACCCATTTATTTCAATTTACTGCCTGGCTCCTGTATATCAGATACTGTATGACTCCCTTCACTTTGTTAGACAGCTTCTCTACTTGACATCCTTCAGTGGGACTTGCCATAAGGTTATCCAAAAGGCTCCCTCTGAGGTTTTCATTTTAATCTTAAGTCAGACAGAGGCAGAAAATAGTCCATGACCCACTTTTCTGACTGAATGAAGCAGGAGGTACCTTCACTGTGCAGGCAAATACAAAGTGAATATGAGAAAGCAGATAATGCACTACACACATACTGCTTGCTATTGGTCTGAAAAGCGAATGACACTTGTTTAAAGTTGTTGCTGTTGACACTTGGAGCTGTCACTGATCAGGAAATTGTTTTTCACTCACAGGGGACAGAGTGACTTCTTGTTTGAAAACAGAGCATCGAAATGAGATCTTTCCCTCTGTATAATGAGTTTTGTCTCTTTGTAAAGCAGCTTACAGTTTCTGACCTTGGATATCCTCCAGATAGGTCTGGAAGCCAACTATATTTTATCTTCCCTTCTGGAGGTCAAAATATCCAGAACTAAAAAATCCAGTGAAGGGTCAGAAGCCAGAATACGTGATGTCTGCCCCTCAGTGATCTCTAGAAGCACAAAAGACACAAAACCAACATAAGTCATTGAGGGAGGGACTTTTGAGTAATGTGTCACTGCTTAGGAGGTTACACTGGCAAGTCTTCACAAACTTTTGGAGACGTGCAACGACATGTCATAATTGCCAAAGGAGACAAAGGCTACAAGGGGAACGTGGAAGCCCCGGAGTAGAAGTTTCCCTGTTAGGATTTCTGTTGGTGTGTACCATATGCTTGATGTTTTAGGACTTTCCACCAGTTTTGACCCTTTCTACTTCCATCCTGGGGCATTGCCCAAACCTAGGCAATAACCATAATCAGTTTTTCTTGTATTGCAGAGAAACTCTGAACTGTGTCTGCTAACTACTGTGAACAATAGAGTTTGGAGAGAAACTAACTTGTCTGTGGTACCAGCCAGCCAAACCTTTATCAAAGCAAAGTGGCAGGTAGTGATTAAATCTCACAAGAGCATGATAGTGGAAGAAAGGTTGTTTAGCGGTGGCTGTGAGTAGGTCAACACTGCAGGACTAACAAATCTTAAGGAATATGCTGACTTACAGGCTTGTGATTTTACAATGTCTTTTAGTTGCTCTCATCACTCTCACTTCAAAGAGATTCATGGATTTGTCCTCACAAACTTCAGCCAAGGTTGTGGTGCATGCTGCTATCCCTATTTAGCAGTTGCATCAAGAGAGGTATTCTGTGATGAAGAGATTTACCTGAGGTCACAAAATCCATTGAAGACAAGCCCAGAGATGGAACTTGAACTTTTTACCTCCCTTTGAAATGGTTCCTTACAGCTATCCCCTGTAGCATCAGTTCTCAAGGCTGCAAGACTTAACATATTTAACTTTGCACTGAAATGTTCCTTAAAGAGGAGATTTGTGGCTAATAGCTAAAGTGTCTTTCACGTCAAGACATGCAGGGCTGAAGACATGGAGGTAATGCAAACTTCATGCGCTCAGATTATTTGCAAATATAGATAGCTGCTTAATAAACACTCAGAAATATAAGTCCTTATCATGGACCTAGGTTTATAATTTCAAGTGTACAAAGTATTTCTGGGGCAGACTGTAGGAATATTACAAACAAAAATCTTCCTTTTTGCAAAGTGGAGACTGATACGCTTATGATCAGGATGATGAATTCAGTGGGCAAAGAGAGCTTTTCCATTTGGAATAGTTCTTGTTTTTGTCCATGCTTATTTCTATTTCTGTGTTTTGCAGAATAATTGAGAGTGATACTTAGCTATTGGCACCCAGTTTCTCTGTTCTTACAGCAGAAATGAGACAGAACTCAGAATTTTTTAAAACTGTCTTGTGAAAGATAGATATTCACTACTGTCTAATTTTTCATGTATTTTACTAAATTTAGAAAGTTGGCTGAAATTTCAGGAGAAAAAAAGGACTTGTATGGGAGTCCTATCCTAAAATAAAGAAATAGAGAATAGTACACTTATTTTTTCATTAAAAAAACACTTTTTAAAAATCAGTGCTTGAATTTATATATCATCCTGAAGATGAGAAATGAGAAATCTTGCTCTTTCTTCAGTTAGGTAGTATGGAAACCCACCTCAACCAGACTGAACTCAGTTCTCAGATTTGTATATCTTTTGACTTAACACTTCTAGCTGTCATTTCCCCATGTATGAAACCAGAAAAAACCCAACCTTTTCCTCTTTGATGTATTTTATCCATAAGCTCCTCTGGGCAAGCACTTTTTCTTACTGCAGATATATTCTGTAAGTAAGAAAATTGTGGCGTTGAATACCTAGACAGACATTTTCAACCAAGAGACTTACCTTAGTCCATCATATAATTAATTTGATTATATAACTAAAATGTAAGTCAATGAGAGGAAAAGTCTGTGGTGGATGAATCATCTTGTAGCTAACATTTGTGGATACATGTAACAGTCTGTCCCAATGTGGTAGCACCAACTTTATCCCAGTCCCAAGATGGCAGGCATGAAATGGTTGTAATATTTTGAAGCTGAAAAGCAGACAGAGTGAGCCAGCAATAAATGTGGAATTAGTATGGAGCAGCCTGGTTATACTCTGAACCAATTTTAAGATTTCATCTACTTTTCAATGAATTACAAAGTTAAGCTGCTGTAGTAATGATCAGGAGTGACAGAAAACATGTAATATCTGTCTGGAAAATCAAGGCCAGATTGCATTTTGTGGCCACAACATTTGTTTCTTTTTTTTTCTAATCACAAGAGAATGTTTCTCCATAAGGCTTCAGTGTTGATGGGACCCAGTATCTTCCAGAGACGATGGGGATGCAGCGTGTTTCACAACAAGAAGTTCTGAGCACCATGGTTTCCCACTGACACACCATTTGCCTCTTGCCACAGAGTGACTCATGCAGGGATTTGCACTCATCAGTCCTGGTTCATTTCACATCCATCTCTGGGTGGAGGAGGGAGGAATCCCTCTGACAGGTTGATTTTGAATTGCTCCCACAGCCTAAGTTGACACCCAGTTTCTGAGGTGATTTACACAGCAGCTTGGTGGCAGCTTGTTTATAATGCAGTGTAGTCTAAAATGATTTTGCTTGCATCTTAAAGTGAGCCTTCATCCATCAATGCACTCAGAGTCATTCTGCTGGCCCTTACAATTGCATCTGGAAGGTGTCCTTGCTGTTAGGTTTTTCTACCCTGTTCACACATATTTGTTAAAATAATGAATTAGAATTAGAATGACAGATTTTCAGCTGAGATAATTCTGAAGATGATTGCAGTGGGATAAGAAAGGATCTACGTCACCGAATCCTTTAATTACTTGGGAAATTATTTGATTCATGTTTTGTAAAGTGTTTTAGAGTATCAAGGTGTCTCACTTTAGTAATAATTTTTCAGATATACTCACAGTGAGAGAAAGGTATGTATCTAAACACACAGAGTGGTAGTGAGGAGGGACCTGGCTGTCAGAAGTATTAAAATCTCTGCAGAGTCCACTGAATGTTAAACATTTGAGTCATACTACATCTGTATGTATTTTTTTACAGAATTTTCTTCTTTCTTTCTTCTTTCAGTGAAAGATAAAGACTGAATCAATACATCTGAACATTAAGATTGTAAGGCTATTTCAAAATCAACCAATTTTGCAAAGATTACTGCCTAGTGGATTTCTTGTTTGCCATTGCTTAAGATTCAGGCTTACAAAATCAGAGCTTTCAACTAATTCAGGAGCATATCAAACCAAGTTATTTCTAGGAGGGAATTGTCATGACAGAACATATTCCTAGCACTGAATGACTTAGAGTTTAAAGACAATAAGCAAAGGAAATGGATAAAAATTATTCATTCTCACTGTAAGAGCATGATATTCCTCTTCTTGTAGATGACCACCAGCATCTACTTGCCACAAAACATGAACTGGAAGCTGTGCTTTCCCCCATCAAAATGCACACAATATTTCTGTGGGATACCTGCCCTACAAATGCTCATCTCAGCTGGAATGGGATATAATGGGCTTTCTCTTCCCAACACCAAGATCTGTACATGTCTCCAAGCATGAAATATAACAAACTGCTGTAACTCTCACAGGCTATATCATTCCCACTGAAGACTAGGTCAACTCTTTTGACTCTGTGGGACCAAAATTTCACTCCATACTTGGCACTGAGCACAGAGAAACTCCACACTTTAACTTAATCCTTCAGTTAAAAATGTGATGGTCAAAAAGAGAGATGGGGCTTGGACAGTTGGAGATGAGTGGGGAAAATATGTGTAGTATCTCAGCGTACTGAGAATAGAGGATGGGAGGAAATATGGATTAAAACAAATTTTTTTCTGATACTTGAGAAATGTTGAAGCCCTGTAGTGAGCTAACTTGATGTGCCAGGCTCTAGTTAGGGAAGAATTACATCTTCTAACTCTACAGGGAAGAAAGTCACTTTTCATGCTCACACCTCAAGGGTTTCAGGCTTCCGTCAGTAAGCGTAGGATCTTTGCCTCTCTCAGAGAGCTCATTTTGCACACAAAGCTATCCAGCTGGCAAACTGTATCTCCCTCCATTTTTTACCTCGACATTAAAATTCAGGGAAATATCCTTGTTTTCCAGTTTTGTGGAGACTAAGGCCTTCATCAGTTTGTAAAAATACCCCATGAAGACCCTTTCTGAGTAGGAGAGAAGGTCACTGTTGTTGTTCAGAGGGTTGTTATTTCCTTCTGACAGATGTTTGTTCTAAAGATGGGTGGAATTTTATATTTCACATAATTAGCAAGAAGAAGTTACCTATTCACACTTACAGAAGGTAGTGTAATCAGTTCTTATTGGCTAGGTAGGTGATGCTAACCAGTGTGTCTGGATGTCTTTGACCAAATAAGCTCAGGTGTAATAGAATATGTGGGCCCCCTCATCCTTTCTAATTACAGTGTTTCTTTAGGTCAGCTTATCAACCCCTTCAATTTCTCTGTGTTCTCTGAGGTGGATAACCCAAGGGACCTCTTATAACTTCCCCCAGAGTAAACACAGACCTGGAAAAATAAAATGCATAAAAAAAGAAAATTAACTCTCTACTGAGACACCAAGACAGTCAGGAAAAGTCAGGAACTCAGATTTAGATGGCTAAAGCTCAGACTCAGGACCATATCTGGGAACACACAAAATACTCTGATTGCCAGAATTGCAGTGAAAATTAAGTATTTTTCTCCCTTGTGAATGTCTGAAAGGAACATTTCAGCAGCAGATGTCTTTTCAGGCTGCATAACTCATCCTGTCCCTGGTCCCTCTGTGGACACATCTGGGAGAAAGCTGTACTCCATCTAGCCCCAGAAAAGAAAGGGCAGTTGTCACTGGGGATGACACCTGCAATATGACTTTCACAGTTATCCCTCCCTTCATATCTCTGCTTGTCCATAACTAACTTACTTGAAAAATAATTTGTAATTATTCTTCTCGTGGCTGTGAGTGCTATAATTGTTAATCAATCTTCATTTTTATGTGGTGATGCGTACTTGCTTCCTGGCTAATGTTTTAAATTGATATTGTGTTGTTTTGTAATTATTAATAAAGATACTGTTATTTGAGCATGATTATTGTGATTAGAGGCAAATGCAATTTCCCAATGGAAAATTATTAATCTAAAAATACCACCTTCATCAATTTCTATAATTTATAGGGACATCTTTGAAATGAATTCAGAAAGTGATACTTCAAATTAAAATGTAGATCTTATATTCCAGCATTTTGCCAAGAGCAAACCTCCTTTTATTGTCATAAAATCTGGAGAAATAATTAAGTGAGCTTTTTAAAGAACAGCTTATTGGTCATACTTTGGATCACTGTTGCTAACTGATGCACAGAATCATGCTGCTTCTTGAACAAAATATGTTTCTAAAAGAAGACAACTGTCAGTAGAGAGAGCAGAAAACATGGGTCTACACAGCTCATGCTCCACCTTCTCTCAATTTGTTTACCATACTCTAGACCATTTCTGCTGTACTCTGCATCATGCAGTGACATCTGGTGTCTGGACTACATACTGCAAATAAGCATATAATTAAAAGTCTATGCCTATGACATCAGGCAAAGACCAGAATAATATTCCTGTTTGCATAAAATGTGCCATGACTAAGGGGAAATGCTAATACCTCAGTCCTCTAAATTAATGTGGAAAATACTTCCTAACCATGGCAGAGACTGTTTCAAACTATGACTGATTCTACTTTAATCTTCAGAAATATCAATGCTTTCCATTCTTTGGGTCAGAATTTCAGGAGCTTTGGATATCCCATACGTGGGTGAGTCTTTAAAAGGCATTTTGAAGATCCCTTCTACGTTGCAGAGGAAAATGAGTTTGAAGAGGAAGGAGAAATGTAATACACACTTCTCAATACCGTTTAAATATTTAGAAACGAGCAAAGACAGCTGGCTGTTCTTAATATTATTGAGTAGTTCTACTGCAGTATTAAACAAAGATGATGACCCATTTGGGACCTATTGCAAAGACAGCTATACAAGCATAGTATGCGGCTTTAGACCTTCTCAAAGGAGTTTGGAATCGAAATGATAAAACTTAATTGGTAGACAAAGTAAATCAACAGTACAACATGGTGCATAGAATAAATTATGTATCACAGAGCTGCAGCAGATAAATGGATAGGACACGCAGATTTATTTTGTAAAAGATGTCATCATTTGTATGAAAGGAGTAAAGTTTACGTGATGTATACTGGCAATCACATGTGGAAAGTTCTTAGATATACCAGGTTTATAATGCCTTTCATAACTCCCAGGCTCTGAATTGCTATTTGGGCCCATTCTAGATCTCTGATTCATTTGAAGATCATCTTTCCTGTCTCCTCCTTCTGCTTCCACATATGTGTTTAATATTTTATAACAATTGACTGAGAGCAAGTTTAATATTTCCCTCTGCCACCAGCAGAATATTAAGTTTTCATTAAATATGTCAATTAGTCGATTCTTTGCTTCATTAATATACATTTGTCACCAAAGGCATTCACTAAGCCGAACCAAAACACAATGAGGACACGAACTGTCTAGAGAGTCTTTCAGCCTTGCAGCTGTTTGGGGTTTTTCAATTCCCCTGTAGGAAGCTTAGACAACATATTAGAGAAATTGGTTAATTAAAACATAATTCCCAGGTACATGGCGATAGATACTCAGGGTTGCTGTGTTACTTCTTTTTGTAGGGTTAATAAATCACTGAAATGATATAAATGTTTTCCTCAGCATGTGTGGAGGTGAGATGATTTTTGTAGATTTGTTGAGAAAAATTACAGCAGAATGCAACTTACTTTCTTCAAATCCCAGTAACTTCAGTTTCCAATCACTGAACCTGACTAAAAGAAATTATGAATCCCATTTAGTCTTTTCCAATTGTTCAGCCAGGGGGTTAGGTTTAATTTGTTGATCAACTTCATATAACAAATTATGTGATGCAACTACTGACACTCAAAATTTCCTTTTGTCAGGAGAGGGTGGTCTGCTTTGTTCACCTATTCTACGTCCAGAAACCTTACTTAAGAACCCTCAGAATGTATAAGCATCTATTTATGTGCACTTTATACATTTAAATAACTGTCATGCACAATTAATCATCTCCATAGTCCCTCAGAACAAATGGGAAAATTTCATAACCACCAACTGTTTTACGGATGAGAGAAATGAAGGCTTGGAAGGTAAAGCAAGGACCCTAAATCTGTCTACAAATTAAGCAGGAGAGAGGAAGCATTTATTTTTCTTGGTAAAAAGTAAATTCTCTAAAAAAGTAACTTTTACAGTGATCATAATTACTCATGAATGGATTATGTTCGGCAAAGATTGCTACTTGAAAAACGTGCAAGGAGCAAAATGTAAAATACATGTCATTTCTGCAGTTCCTAAAAGAACTTATCTTTTTTTTTGCTTTTAAGTCAAAAATTATGTTTTCAGTTAGGAATTGATTATTTTCTTTCAGAAAGAAAGGAAAATAGTTAAAAATAGTCTGAAAACAAAATGCCATATCCTAATTTTCATTTAAAAGAACATTTTGTTCATTCTGGCACAAGAACATGTCATTTCATTTGTTAAGAAACAAAACAGAACAAAATGAAACCTTATCCCTAAACACCAGTTGGCCCCTGAAACAAGATTTCATTATTTTTATGCTTTTAACAGCTCCTGTTCCATCAAAAAGATGGCTGAATGACAAGTTCAATGTTTGCTGCTCACAGCTGAAACACTAGAAAGTTTTCTTTCTATTGGGATGTTCTTTTTGCATTGTATTGATGCTTTCCTGACTTCCCATTCTGAAATGCAGATACATGTAGATTATTTCCAACTCTGTCCTGTGCAGGTAGCAGTTTATAGAGGCGGGTAATTTCAAGTCCTTCCTCTTTACTTGATGATCCAATAATTGCAAGCCATGTATTTTCAGGTTGATGCCCTCACCAGTCCCACTTCTGCCCTGGTACACAGCAAGGTTTGTAATTTTTAAATAAAGCTGTTCAGCTGAAAGTTAATATCTGTGAAGGAGCCACCGGACAGCTATTCATCTTGGCACTGACCAAGCATGCAGCTGGGCCTGGCCGATCCAGCAACTTGACACTTTATTTTTATAGATGCTACATAAATTACCTATCTAGTCCTCTTTCTTCTGGTTCACAAAGCAGTAAAGGCTCATATTATTTGCGTGACCAGACGCCTTAATATCATTGGGTGCATCTGCCTGGATTTTATATTCTTCCTCTTTTGTCTCTGGGACTCAGATCAGTTCTCAGGTATTGACTAAAAAAAAATATTGCTCCATTTGATTTTCACCCTTTCTTCTCTCATGCCCGTGGTTCTGAAAGAAAGTGACTGCACAGGGATATTTTCCTTGTAGAAGGTTAATAGGAAAGTATTGTATTTCCAACTTGCCTATGACAAGAATTTGCACAGATTAATCAGACACTGTTTGAAGAACTATGTCTTTTAAATCTGCCTTCTGCTATCTTGATTTGGTACTTCCCGGTGCTTGTACCAGAAAAAAGTGAACATCTGATTATTACTCCCTCTTCCCATATAATTTCTGATTTTATGGGCCTCTACTTTGTGATCTCTGTGAATGTAAGAATGTATGTATGTTCTATGCCTTGCAAGCTGAAGAGTCCTAGTACACTTAGTGGCTCTTTATCTGGAGAACTTTACCTTTCTAAGTTCCCTGATTTCTATTTCTATCTACTGGACTGTATGCAAGTTGACTGATTAAGAAAATAGTATTGAGTTTGTGTGTTTGCACATGCAAGTGGCATGTAATAGACACTCCATCCCACGGGTGTGCAGCTTTCCCAGCAAAACATCATTTTAACTATTAGCATAAATAATCAAAACCCATAGACACTACAGCATATGCTAAAGGCATAGCATAAGAGACACTGCAAATACCTCAATTATTGAGCTTTTTTACTGATATTATTCTTGACAGTAGGTTTTTCTCTGGGAATTACAAGGCATGTGTGGCTGTGGCAGGGAACTGTGCTGATTCTCTGCCAACCTTATTAATCTACAATGATTTTGGTGACGTGAAGTTTTTTAATGTGTTTGTTTTCAGATTCATATTTTCCATTTTCCAAAATGATAGATGTAGAACCAATTGTATAGATTAATGGATGCTGGAGCAATGGAGTGAGAGTTGTTCATTTTGACAGACTTATTCTCAGCCACTATTTTTCTGAACTTATACTTCAAACCCACTAATTACAAACTGCTCTGCCCAGGGAGCCCAGATTCTAGTACTGTGAGTCCATACACTGAAGCCATGCAGAAGAAGTTGCAAGATTAGAAAAACGGTCCAGAGATGAGCAGTGGCTTTGTGTGGTCTGCAGTTACAACAGTCTTTCAGCAGCCAAGCAGAACAGAGATCAGACACAATGCCAAACCATTATAAAAAAACTTATGACAATGCTACGGATTACTGGTGGACAAAGAAACCTTTGAACATTTGACCAGTCGTACCAAACAAAAGATGGACTCTAGTTGTCATTTTCTTGCATTTAGGGATTGTTCTTCCTTACAGGTTCTTCTTATTTGTCAGAAGTGTTAATCAAGGCAGTTCAATACCACTCTGGTTTTATATACCTCTTTCCTGCAATTTCTGCTGGGAGATTAAATAAGGTGCATGGGATAAGGCAACGCTTGTTATAGACCAAGTGGTGGGAAAATGGCCAATGATGAGCCTTCATTCTGAGTATGCATAGGTCTGGGTGAGGTACTCTTCATTACACCTTGCTATACAAAATTTCAGAACAACAGCAAAAGTCCTTCTGAAATGAGGGAAACTTATCTAATAATTTTGTTGGGGTTAGATTGGAACATTTTCCAAAACAATGAGAAGGTTTATTTATGGGAGGGAAGGGAGGGAGGGAGGGAAGGAAGGAGGGAAGGAAAGAAGGAAAGAAGGAAAGGAAGGGAGGGCTAGATGAGAAGAAAAAAAGTTTGAAAGGGAGGGAGGGAGGGTTCGATGAGAAGAAAAAAGTTTGAAAGAAGATTGAATGACCTAAAAAAGAAAATTTGGCTGTGGATGAATCAAAAACTGAAGAAAGACAAACCAGGTAGTTAATTTGTCCGTTGTCACTTATTCTTCATGTATCTCAGTGATTTTCCCTTTCTTCTTTCATCTTTCAACTGCCATGCTACTGTGTCAGCATTATTCTATGTTCTTGGCCAAAAACCACGACGTTGTTCCCATTTCAGCATGGTAGTGTGAGGACCCAGACCAAGACAGAGAAGTTACTCTGCTACCAAGCAAGACCTTATGCATGACGGTGAGCTACAAACTTTTGTATCCAGCCCAGCACCAATCTTTCTCCCCATTGTAACAGAGTGAGCTGCTAAAGCATCCGATATCCACTAACAGCATATGATCTGACATTTGGCATCCCACCTACTGGGACTTCAGGAAGCTGAGAGGCATTTCCAGCTTTTCCTCATTCTCAAAAAGAGGTGATAAAATCCTAGTAAGGGCATTGCAAGGTCAGGGGAAATAGACTGTGAAATGGCTGGTTTTGGGTCTGGAAGTCAAGAGGAGGGGTTGTAGCTTAATCCTGAAGACAGGATGCATATAGTGTTTTGGAAGATCCCCCAGATCCATCAACAGAAAAGCATTTAAAACATTAATATACTTATGTTTTCTCCTTGCCAATGTGGCTTTTCTAAAACCAACATCAAGGGGCGTGGATCTCCATCTGTAGTGTATAATAAGGGGGTGTCGTATATAGGAAAACAATATGATTTATATCCAAAAGGAGAGAGATGCCACAGATCCCTGTGCTCTCAGGGACTCTAATTTACTGCCTAATTAAACACTTGCTGCCAAATTGTCCATCCTGTCATTTTTAATTCCTGATCTAATATTCCAGACAACAGAACACTTAAGGAGGCTACCTTCTGCAAGTGAGGCTTAAATGAAGAAAGATGTTAATGTGTGTTTCCTAATCAAAGTCAATAGTCTATCAGGAGCAATTATTCTTTAGCAGGTCTGTTCTTCTGGTACCATGCAATGTGTATGAATCTGCCAAGGTCTGTTGACACCTTATCCACTTGCTGTAAAGGCAGAAGGCAAAGCCAGCTACTCAAAAGTAAGCAAGACCCTTGGGAAGACATCCAGGCAACAGGGACAAACAGAATGGGTTTCTATTAATCTTAAAACTAGATTTGCTTCTTTCACCAACTCTAGTTGGGAAAGAATGCCAAGGGGTCCTGAGGCAAGATGGACCTTAGGACATAATGTCTTAGACTACCAAGTGCTCTCATTCTCTTGTATGTATTTATCATTGCCTCATTCCTCTGAGTTGGGGACATGTGACCCCATTGCTGATAAAATGAGGTTTAGTCTTGAGCTTTACAGAGTCACAGTTCTGCAAGGAGACTGCAAAATAGGTAGAAATTCTGACTGACTGGATTTACATTTGCTGGAGTGCCAAGCATGATCACTTAATAACATCTAAATGAGTTTTCTCCAGATTAGATGAAATATGTAATATTGTATGTCTCTGAGCCTAAATGTTCTGTTGTCATTGTCTTCCATCTCCATCAATTTGCCATCGGTACACCTTATTTTCTAGGCCAGGAGGGGTAAAGGAAGACAGTGAGAAGGGAATATTGTGAAACCATAAAAGAAAAGCTCTCAAGGAGTCCAGGACTGACTCTGCCTACTGGCTGTCTCTTTTCCTTCCACTGTGAACCTCCAAGAAGAATCTGATTCAGTTCTCTCCATAGACTCTCTTTACAAAGTTGAAGAAAGTTATCAAGTCCCCTTAGCTTGCTCACTTCCAGACTGGAGAAACCCAACTCACTTGGCCTTAGCTTGCTTGTCTTGCGCTCCTGGCACCCAAACATTTTAGTGGCCCCTCTATGAACTCCCTCCAGCTTCACAGTTGCTTTTTTTTTAACACTTAGCAAGAGGAACCCAACCCTGGACACAGTTTTCCTAGTGCAGTTCTACAAGTTTAGACAGAGGGAGCAAAAACTGTCTCAATCTGCTGGCTACACACTTGCTAATACAACCCAGTATGTGGTTGACCTGAGGTTGTGCTATACTGGGGCAGGACTTTTTCAACTGTATAAGGGTCCTATCAGAGAATTTCCCCATGCTGTCCATGTCCCTTTGAATAACAGCCCTGACCTCCAGTGTATCACTCACTCCCCACAGTCTGATGTCAAGTACAGACTAGCAGAGGATCCATTCTATTGACTGTTTTGGTGATGGAGATGTTAAATTGTTTCACCTTCGTTACTGATCCCAGAGGAATGACATTCTTAACATGCAACCAGATAGGCTTTGAACTGCTGACTGTTACCCTGTAAGCCTGGTGGTTCAGTCAATTTTTCACACATCTTGTTGTCTATTTTGTATGCATCTTGCAGACATTCTTAATAACCAGGCTAGAAGGAGATCATGGGACCACAGTGAAAGTCTTGGAATAAATGGCATCCCTGGTTTTCCCCTCATCCATACATCTGGTCATCACATCACCAATCGTGTTGATCAGGTACAATTTGCCTTTGGTAAATCTGCGCTGGTTGTTCCTAGTCATAGTTTAACAGACCCATTGAGGTTGGAACGGACCTCAGGAGCTCTCTAGTCCAAAATCTTACTCAAAGGGAAGTCAACACAGAATTCAGATCAAGTTGCTTAGGACCTTATCCAGCAGGGTCTCAAAACCTATGGAGATACCTCAACCTCTCTGAACTCCTGTTCCAGTGCTTAATTAACCCTGGAGTAAACGTTTTTTTCCTGATATCCAGACAGAACCTCCCCTGTTTCTTTTTTTTTTTTTTTTTTTTTTTTTTTTTAACTATTGTCTCCGACTTCCCCAGCATTCACCACTGTGAAGAACTTGTCTGTGTCTTCTTCATGACATCCCCATAAGTACTCACATGCTGCTATTGCATCCCTTCAAAGTCTTCACTTCTCCAGGTTAAAAAATCCAGTTCTCTCATCCTCTCCTCACAAAACATGCGATAACCTTCTTGTCTTTCAAGTGCCTGGAAATAGACTATATGAGGCTTCATTCTGTAACTGTCCCAGGAAATAATTTGAGGCTGAGCATCTTGTTCCCTGCATCCTCTTCCTTGCCTGTTTTGAAGATGGGCACACTACTTCCTTTCTCCAGGCATCAGCAGCACAGTTGATAGCATCTGGCCTTGGCTTTCCCTTCATTGTATATCCCCTAACCTAGTGTCTCTATGGATACTGTATCCAGGACATCAACAAATGCACATTCAATTTCGATGCCTCTTGAGTTTTGAGGTTGGTAACCCATTGTAAAAACCCCCTCACAGTTTATCCCACCTGAACAGGAAGGAGTCTGGCACGGCCATTGCCTCACTTCTCTTCGGATCCAGCAAATCACAGTAGTGGGAAAAAAAAAAAGTTTGCAATGCCAGTGGAACTGTCTCCAGGTTTAGGAACAACACAGCTGCAGGTAACTACTCACATATTAGGTTTTTGTGAGACATCCATCTCCTCTGTGTCTCTTTCATTATTTATTCTTCCTGCCGTATTTAGCTTTTGTTATTTTCTCTCTCAAATTAGTGAAATGATGCGTCCTGCCTCTTGTTTTGTATGACGAGCCATCATGAAAGCTGGGAATATGTAGATCTGGTGTGTGCTGCTCTAATTAGCACCCTCGGATAAACCTAGTATTATCATACGACAGAATTTATATCCCTATTATAACCAATCCCTATTCATAGTACCTCTTAGCAATTGCTACCTGTTGATTTTTTGTCAGAAAGGTAGGCAAAGGCATATACATTTGTTTCTGTATATGAATGTGTGTATGTGCACGTAAATACATGGTATTTTTATCAGGATTTTCTTTCCTGTAACTTCATTTGTCTAATGGCATTTCAAGAATATAAAATAAATTTTCCCCCTTTATTTATATTATTCTTTTTGACTTCTCCAGCCAAAAAATCTCTGTTTCTTTTTCTCATCTTGTTAAAGAAGCAGCAGAAAAATCCAATGCCACCATTACCTTATTAATGGCATACAAGGGATTTTTGAAACAATGTGTTCTTTTGTTAAAATCTTTGAATAGCCCTTTATGTTGTCAGTCTTGGTGCTCTCTTTCTGAAGTAGAAGTCAGCAGTATGTTCTGATCCGTCCTTTCACCTGATCAAATGCAGGTGTCTGTCTAGGGTGAACTAAACACTCACTGATTGGGTCTCAAGTCTATTGCCTGAAAAATGGCAATTAGGTTCATTTGAGATGATAAAAGAACATTGCCCCTCTTCCCCAGTTCTGAGGCCTCCTGCAGGTACTTTGTCCTGTCCATCAGCTCTGTGCCAGACCTTAGACACTTTAAAGTGTCTCATATGACAGTGGACACTTATGGACACAGCATGATTGGCTGAAGCAGGTCCCATGCCTGCACTTCCATAATATTTAGACACCTAACACAGTTGCAGTCCCTTGTGTTTAGACACCTGTTTTATAAGACTCAGTTTGGATCCCACATAGATATTTAGCAACAAAAGGAAACTATTCTTCCAGTTCCCATGGTATCCCTTTTCCCTGATCCTATAGTTGTCTTGCCTCCGTAGGACAAACATTTCAGAATAGGATGTTCTACTCCCTCTTCTGAACAGTCCATATATAGCTATGGCACAACAGAGCCTTGACTTCAACTGCTGTTACTGTAATGGAGAAGTTTCTTCCCAATACAGTCTTTGTTCTACCTTTTGTTTTTGTTTCAGTGCAAGCTCCTTTGTTTACAATAAAAAGCTTATGAAACAGCACTTGACTTGTTTACCTTGGGGACATGTGGTGGGTTGACCCTGGCTGGATGCCAGCTGCCCACCAAAGCTGCTATATCACTCTTATCAGCTGGACAGGGGAGAGAAAATATAATGAAAGGGTTGAGATAAGGACAGGGAGATTGCTCAGCAAATACTGTCCTGGGCAAAACAGACTCAACTTAGAAAAAATAATTTAATTTATTAGCAATCAAATCAGAGTAGGACAGTAAGAAATAAAAACAAAATCTTAAAACACCTTCCCCCCCATCCCTACCTTCTTCCAAAGCTTAACTTTACACCTGATTTCTCTACCTCTTCCCCCATGGTGGCACAAGAGGGTGGGGAATGGGGTGTTGCAGTCAGTTCATCACACATTGTCTCTGCTGCTCCTTCCTCCTCACGGGGAGGAATCCTCACACTCTTCCTCTGCTCCAGAGTGGGGTCTCTCAGAGGAGACAGTCTTCTATGAAATTCTCCAATGTGAACCCTTCCCACAGGTTGCAGTTCTTCATGGACTGCTCCAGCATGAGTCCCCCATGGGGACACAAGTCCTACCAACAAACCTGCTCCAGTACGACCTTCCAACAGGTCACAATCTCCTTTGGGCATCCACCTGCTCCAGTGTAGGGTCCTTCCCCGGGCTGCAGGTGGAGATCTGCTCCACCATGGACCTCCATGGGCTGCAGGGGCACAGCCTGCCTCACCATGGTCTTTATCATGGGCTGCAGGGGAATCTCTGCTCTGGTGTCTGGAGAGCCTCCTCCTCTCCTTCTTCACTGACCTTGGTGTCTGCAGAGTTGTTTCTCCCACATATTCTCACTCACCTCCTGCTGCAATTGCTGTTGCACAGGTCTTTTTTCCCCCCCTTCTTTTATATGTTATCACAGAGGTGCTACTACCATCGCTGAGGGGCTTGGCCAGTGGTGGGTCCATCTTGGAGCCAGCTGTCATTGGCTCTATCAGACACAAGGGAAAATTCTAACAGCTTCTCACAGAAGCCATCCCTGCAGCCCACCCGCTACCAAAACCTTACCACGCAAACCCAATACAGGACAAGGTGTTTTAGGATGAAAATTAGATTTTCGCAGGGAACTAGTTTTACCTTTTCTCCTTTGCTGGCTCAGTAAAACAAAGCCCTGAGGACCTCATCCAGCAAGCTAGAGAGAGAAACCAACTCTAAGGACTTGCAGAGGAATTAATTGGGAGTTGTAGAGATAAAAGAAGAGGTGCCATGGAATTGGAGCTGTAATAACCAGAGGAAAGACACTGCATGACTTTGCAGGAACCTTTCCCTTGGGGCCGACTTGCCATTCATTGCAGGTCCAGAATCTCGGTACTGTTGTATGGATGGAAGCAAGATTCAGTTGAGCCCCTGCCTGTGGGTCCAAACCAGCCTTCTTGCAATAGTGTTTCAGAAGACATCTGTGAAGTTCAGGTGTTTCCTCCTCAGTTCTTCTGCATGACTGTTGCTCACAGATAAAATGGACACAGTGTTCCAGCCCTACATTGGATGGATGGATCCAAGACTTCTGCACTAGTTCTGAGCTGTGCAACTACTTGACATCTGGATGAAGTTCTTAGCTGTCTTTAAAGCTGTTTTTTTGTTTGTTTTGTTTTGATTTTTTATTCTGTGGTTTTGTTTTGTTTTTTTTTTTTTTTTTTTTCTTTTCCCAGATGGTTAGCTTTGTGTTTCCACCTCCTTTGACCACACTGCACCAGGGGGAAAGAATATTAGAGCAACCTCATTTGTGTCAGCATGGTGCCACATTATGTCATGTACACAGGCACAAAGACGTGCGTAGTATAGGATTTATACCTTAACTTTAGGTGTCTACAATGTGTACATTACATCTGACTAAGTTACCTAGGCTCCTGTTTTAGTCAATGGAGAATCAGTTAATATACTGAATTAAATTAGGTTCAGTTCAGTTTACCAAAAAATATGTCAACATTAGGATGAGGAGTGATGTCACTCACTCTATTGAATCTGTTGATTTGCTGTCTGACTTATTCAGATGTAGATGCCAACATTGCAGACCACTGTATTTAATCAGCTCAGTCATACCTTTCATAATGAATACACTTAGGGTTTGCTTTAGAAGTCAATGAAGATATGAATTCATCTGGAACATCCAAATTAATTTTTCTGATGCCTGACTAAACCTTCATGGGAGGGCTTTTCTTCCCTTTATCACCAACTTGTGCTGGAAAGCCAAGAAGCTCTCCTCCTGCTGTGCAGTTCCTGGAGGAAGAAGAAATCATTTTAGTGCTCTGAGAAAAATTACTTTTCTTCAATTTTGACACCCCTTTGTGGACTAACTTTCTTTTTTTCCTTTCATCCTCCAGATGCAGCAACTGGTAAAGGAATGCCTAGATTGCCACTATACTGAGGTTTCTTGTTTGTAGTACAGAGATAAGGAATGCTGTGGGCACCAGATTCACTCACTTATAAATCATTAGTATTGAGAACTAAACATTTTTCCTTGATGTTTTTATCTAAATGGTGTTCCAAGGATAGACGAAACAGATAATATTTTGCTCAGTTCCTCTCACCACTGAAATGATGCTCCGCAGACTTACAAGGAACAGGATAATATGTATCTTACAAAATAGACAGAGTGCATGAAAGAACTGTGAAATTAGGTGTATTAAGACTTTGGAGGTACTCAGAAAAGTAGCTAGAGAAGGCCCCAAAGAAAAGAGGAGGAGACTAAACTAGAACTGTGGTGCAATCTTTGTTGTCCTCTGGAATACAACTGCACAGCAGTGAGATGATTAGATGTTGTGATGTTGTGAATAAGATAATCAGAAATATTGATGGGGTCTAGAGACAATAATGTAAAAGCAGGGAGGAAAACCGCAAGACACAACAATGTGACACTGGAGAAGTAAAACAAGTGTATTGAAGTTTTCAGAAAGTGTAGAAAAGGAAATCGGAACAGTTGGCTTAAACATGAACATGTGTAGTAATCACATTAAAAAAAAAATGTCCCTATTTGATAATTTTTCAAGGGATATCTGAGACTCTCTCCCTCATTTCAACGCACATCAAAGCTTCCCCCTGCCCCATGGAGTTTCTCTTTTAGGTTTTCCTTCATACTCTGTTGCTCCCCACCAACTTGAATACCTTGGCGATCAAGACATGTCATATCTAAAACTTAGTTCCATCCAGACTTTGGGATGAATTTTTATAGATGTAAGAATGGGTCTTCCACATACTTCATGTCTTTGCAGTGGGTTCAGAGATGCTGTGAGCATAGTACCACGTCCTGGAACTTAGCAAGACTTACTCACAGGGGTAATTAGTTGATAAGCATGTTTAGTATCTCAGCTGCTATTAAACTGTGTGCTGACACAGTTTTGTTACTTGCAGTCTCAAGTTAATTAGCCAAACTTTTCTCAGTGTCTTTTGGATCCCAAAGCTTAGAAATCTTTGAGCTGAAAACTATTGCATGGTAAAGAGCTCTTCTATCTTTTTTTTTTTTTTTTTTTTTTTTTTTTTGGTATGAAACACCAGAGTGTAAGAATTACCAGACTGAATTTGAAGCAATGCTGGTCTTGTGTTATGCCCTATCTCTCATATTAGTGAGACTTGGACATTTCAGAGGAATGTATAAGAATCAGAGATACAAATTTCCTTCTTGTCTCTAAACTAGGGACTGGCCTCATATATGTTCTTGATTCAGGGACATTAAGGATGATTATTTTCATGCATTAATTGACAGATTCCTGGAGTAGCTCCCAGAGAGGTGCAAAAGCAGCAAAGAAACAAAGTCTACTTGGGTTTGTGTAAAGAATTTGGCAGTGTTTTGGACGACAGCCTTGGCTCTAAATTGGAGAAACATATATTTGGTGGATGGACCACTCTGTGGATAAGCAGTTGGATGGATGGTTGCACTCAGAGTTGCAGTCAATGGCTCAAAGTCCAAGTGGAGACCAGTAATGAATGGCATTCCTCAGAGGTCAGAATTGGGACCTGTGTCATTTAACATTGTCAGAGATGTGGACAGTGGGATTGAATGCACCCTCAGCAATTTCACAAATACACTAAGCTGTGTGGTGCAGATGACACACTGGAGGAAAGGGATACCATCCAGAGGAACCTTCAGAGACCTCATGAAGTTCAACAAGGCCAACTTCAAGGCCCTGCACATGGATCAGGACAATCTCAAGCACAAATATAGGCTTGGCAGAGAATGGATTGAGAGCAGCCCTGAGGAGAAGGACTTGGGGATGTTGATGGATGGAAAACTGACTATTAGTCAGTGATGTGTGCTCGCAGTCCAAAAAGCCAACTGTGTCCTGGGCTTCATCAAGAGAAGCATGACCAGTCGTTCAAGGGAGGGGATTCTCCCCCTCTACTCTGCTCTCATGAGACATCACCTGCAGTACTGCATTCAGCTCTGGGGCCCCCAATATAAGAAGGACGTGGACCTGATTGAGTGGGTCTAGAAGAGGGTCACGAAGATGGTCAATGGACTGGAGTACGTCTCCTATAAAGACAGACTGGGGGAATTGAGGTTGTTCAACCTAAAGAAGAGAAGGTTCCAGGGAGACCTTCTAGCAGCCTTCCAGTACTTAAAGGGGTCCTACAAGAAAGATGGAGAGGGACTTTTTACAAGGGCATGTCGTGATAGGATGAGCGGTAATGGCTTTAAACTGAAAGAGGATAGATTCAGATTAGATATAAGGAAGAAATTCTTTAATGTGAGGGTGGTGAGGCAGTGGAACAGGTTGCTCAGAGAGGTTGTGGCTTCCCCCTCCCTGGAAGTGTTTAAGGCCAGGTTGGATGGGAATTTGAGCAACCTGTTTCAGTGTAAATGTGACCATGCCCCTGACAGGGGAGTTGGAACTAGATGATCTTTATCGTCCCTTCCAACACAAACCATGCTATGATTCTATGTTTCTATGATTATACCTGTTGTTTGTAAATCATTGTAGGGGAATTTGCAATCTCTATTTGTATGGAATCTCTATTTATATGCAATCTCTATATATGTTTAGAGAATCTGAACAGTTCAAGAGGAGTGAAAAGACCTTCTTTCACTCTTCCTCCTTACTGAAGAGTGTCAATCTGTGATTCTCCACTCAGTAACTCCAGCTACCCCCAGAGGCTCTAAAAATGGAGGAGGGATGAGAGGAGCTGCCCTTGTCACATTGTGATGATGGGGTTATAAAGGGCTGGGAGATGGCAGTAGAGAGGAGCAAAGGAAGCAAGAGCATCCTCAGAGCCTGAAGGAAGCTTAAAAGATATTTAGACTTGTCACACAGGGACATGGTTTAGTAGTGGGCTTTGCAGCATTATGTTTATGTTTGGACTTTATGATCTTAAGGGTCTTTTCCAACCTAAATGATTCTATGATTCTATGATGCTTCAGAGAGAAGCAGTTGGGATTTAGCTGCTCAGCAGTTAATCCTCAGTGCGTGGGTGCCCTGTCCTCATTTGGATATCATTCTCCAAGGCCCCTTAGGTGGATGAAGCTGGTCTTTCCCTCTCTGGGTCATGTTTTTTCCCCACCTGAGAAACATGAGGACAGGCTGAACTCATGTCTTCCCTGTTGGCCTCAGATCCAACACCTATATTGATTAAGGAAAGAGGGGCCCTGGAGAAGGGTATGAGTATCAGTCCAGGGATAGAAATGGATGTTGCCATATCTAAAACTTTAGAGTACGAGCTAAAGAACTAAAATTTGGTAGCTGGAGATTAAAAAAACTTATTTCTAAATATGGCTGTGAAAATCCTTTCATATGCACTTACAAGTGGTTGCCCTGTGTGAGCAGGAGAACTGAAGGCTATAAATCTAGACCAGGTTTGGCTCTGGATTTCTCAATTTTATCAAATTCTCAGTGAGATCTCCTTTTACACTGTGTGTCTTTGCAGACCACTCTTGAGCAGTGTTAGATGAAGATCCTGACTAAAGAAAAACTCTCTTCATCAATCTCTTATGAAAAGAAAGCAGGTTTTGTGACAAAGTCATGCCACGCCTGTCAATTCGCATGAAATCCTAACTTTACTTGAAAGCCACACCTGGGAAAGCACCAGCTTGCCTCCCAGCAGCGCTTATGGGGTGCAAGCAATCATTTGAACCTAGCCTGATACATGGAGCTTGGCTAAAACGGCTAAAACCCATTATGCCATGAAAATGCCACTCAGTACAAATTTCAGTTTTGTGTCTTGTTCTCAGAGGCACGATGTACTAGGGTGCATCTCTGTTTTGAAGAGCAAGGAGTACCATTATCTCCTGAGTAACAATGAGAAGAAAATGAATAGAGGCTGAAACATGAAGTGCCATTATAGGAAATTGGTTGATTACTAGCGTGTATTTGCTAGTGCAGTTACAGAGTTCAGCTCTGTACAAAAACAAAAAACACAAAAACAAAAAACACAGTTCGTGGCTCAATTTTCAGATACATGCTGGCAGACTTTGGTACCTGTGTAATTGTCAGTGGCGTCCCTGTGGACCTCCAACATTGGACTTCCTTGGCAATAACTTGGCTGATATGGAGGCTGTGGGTTGACTTTGATTTATGTGAGTCTGGTTCAGTTCAAAGCTGAAAAGAAGTTACCTGTTTCAATCAGAAGTTTTGGGGGATAAAGAGCATTTCTCACTGTGTACCTAGCACAATAAGCATTGATCTCAGATGGCGTCTTGCTTTAATACAGTAATTAATGAAACAGTAATGATATTTCCTTTGTGCTAAGATCTCTGAGCAGGTTTCCGTGGCAACAGTCCATGCACACTCTTCTTGCCTGTAGCAAATGTGAAGTTATTTGAATCATTTAAATTCTTTTAAAGAAAGAGGACTGGAATAACTCAAATTAACTCAGATTTACTGCAAGACTTAAGTATAAACAGGAACAGTTACCTCAGGTCTGCTGATACACAGAAACTCATTACCCTGCATTACCTCATTGGTGTGTTTGAATCTTCCAAACTACCATAGGAGCTTTTATCTCAGAAATATATGTATTTACTGTTTTACATTTACTTTTCTTCTCTCTAGCCATTTTCTGCCTACAGAAGCCATGCCCATTTTACACTACGATAGCAGTCTGCATCAGATTTTCATCTTTATAATCCTGTGAAGGAAGAACATATTATTGCCTGACATCTTCAGCAGCTATAAAGATATAAAGCAGGAGGAACTTTCTGCTGCTTCATCATCTCTTTCCTTCTCTGGGAACTGAGGTCTCCCCTCGAAATAAACTCATACCGACCACCAGTTTGCTGGGGTAGAACATGTCATTGGAATCATAGGCTAAAGCATGATGGGTATATGAAGACTCAGTGAAGTAGGTTTGTGTGGAGGGAGACAGAAAATAGCCAAAGGATGTGATATTACAGATGTCAAATGGGTGGACTAGTGGACCTGCCATTTTGACATACTAGTAAAAGTTCTCTGCCCACTTTTTTTTGGCTTACTGAAAGGGCAAAAGAGGATGAGGGACATGGGACCTCATGCAGCATGATTCTTTTTGGCTGCTGATCCCCATACATCTCTTCTGCCATAACAGATGTTCCTTGGCAGCAGATGGTAGGCAGTTATAAAAGAGAAAGTTTGGGATGGCGAAAAGTATTCTAGACCCAAAGCTCTTTATAATGTATTTGCTGTATCAGTGAGTATTTTCATAGCCAAATAGAGACAAAGAAGCAAATAGCTTCTGGAGAAACAGGAAAGTAATAATTATAATGCAGATCTTTTAGGCATACTCTTTCTAAAACATGAGGAAGTCCTCAGCACATCAAGAGACAGACAATATCAATAATCACTTGATTTCCCTTCCAATGGGAAATTCTGGTGAATTAATCTTTAAAAGGCTTCAGTACCAATTCTTAAGGAAAAAGACCAGCAAATATTTTCATCCAGTAGTTTTGTTCTTGTATTCATGTAGCATCATAGCCTCAAACTGTTGCTTGGCTAATTATGTAAGGCCTGTATGGACCTGATTCTTTAGGCAAATCCATACTACGGGGACATGAAACACATTTAACTATTTGGGATATCAACAAATTTCATGACTGGGACCTAGTCTGGCATGGAATATTAGACTTGGATAAACTCAAATTAGACATGGGTTTAGATGGAATATTAGACTTGGATAATCTAATATTAAACATGGGTTTAGAACCTTGGCAACTTGGTGAAAGAAAGTTCTTGGCCTCTCCTAAATGTAAGGACATCCTCAGGCAAATATTGAATTGAAAGTCAGACTTAGTAGAGATCAGTGAGACTCTTGAGAATATCAGTTAATTTCTAGTCTGTGAACGATTGATGTCTTACACCAGTTTTGTTCCAATGTTTTAATTCAGATCACTCCTAGAGACAAGGCATTGGGCTAGAAGGACAATGGAACCAAATTATAAGACTCATTCTTCACCCATGCAAAGTCTGGAAAAGTGGCCTACTAAATTTAGGCCTGGAAAAGGTCCACATGGCAGAGTCCCTGAAGAAAAAAGAAAGCTGAGTTATTCAAAAGCTCCCACATTCTTTGTTTTTCAGGTCTAAAAATACTTTTATGTAAGAGACTTCAGCCGCTTTTTGTGCTAAACACACAAATGGAAATCTCACTGCACTACACACATTATTTCACTAAAATAAATATTGTTGCCTTTAATATTTAAAGAGATTTTTGAAACAGCCACAGTCTATGAAAAATACAAGCCAGTAAAAGCACTCCATGTCTCAGAGCCCTACAGAGGTGTATTTTAATTCTTCTTTAATTTCTTCAGCTCTCAATGAATTCCAAGGTCTCTAAAATGACATGCTGGGCAGGAAAAACAGAGCTGTTGTCACCAGGGCTCCTCTGGATCTGTGTTATTCACCATCACAGGAATTTTTGTTAGTGTAGGCTGAGGAACTGCATCATTCACTCCTCAAAGATGTTGGACTAACAAATACACTATGATCACTGAATCCCAAACACCAGCAGGCACTATCTAATCCTTTAGGTAGGACAGGGGACAGGGGATTTCCTTAATTCTGTCTGTGCCAGCAGGGCAGTGTTCATCATCTGTTGAAGTTAGTAGGCACTTTGCTGTTGACTTTACTGAGATGAGGAGAATTGTTATAAACGGAGACTTCTGTCCTTCACAGACTGATTTCAGATGAGGTTCCTTGTCTTAACCCTCTCCCAGAGGTCTGTGGCTGATTCTGCCAGACCTGTCCTTCTGTCATGCTGAGGACACAGTCAGGGTGCCATGCAGTAAACAGCAAACCTGTACCCCAAATACCTGTCCCTCCAGGTGGATTCCCTGGGACATTCAAATTTATGTGTGCCAAATTATACAGGTGGATGATAAGATTAGAAAGTTGTGAAGGAAGCAGGTGGGCTAATTCTCAAGCAGTGGATGTCAGGACAAAAGCAGAGTAATACTGAGTACAATTTGTCACAGTTACTGGTATGAGAATTGCTAGCAAAGAAGCAGCTACCATCTCTCTGTTGGATGTCCCTAATTACTTTAATGTTGCATACAGTAAAGAGAGGGACAGATAATCCATTGCTAATTTTGAATAGGTGAACTATGAGAGCTGCTGCCATCAGAAAAGAAATCTATTTCTTTGGTGACTAATAAAATTAGGAATACTCATACGGCTCATCTTCATGAATACATACACATGTCTGTACATGTGCTTGGCCATTTTTGAATTCTGCATTTGTGGATTAATATTCCGTGTTCTGATTTTTCTCCTGGAGTTATCCCAATATATCACTGGAGTCATACTGTGATGAATCAGATCTTTTCTGTGCACAACATGCACAATGAAACATAATGCAGGCATCATAGCCAGTGAACATAGGGCTGCATTGCAATTGTCCATTTAAAGCAGAATTCAAATGTCTTTACTTCCTCAGTCTATTTCCCAATTACTGCATTTCATTGTAACAGCGATTATGTATATTCCCCACATCTGGCACCATAGTCCTTCCTGAGGATCATTTTGTACTGCCCTCTTCCATTTAACTGGAAAATTTCCACTCTGTTGAGAAGAGGAAGGATTGCTGAAAAAGGCTCACTTGGGGACTAGTCTTCTTTATTTTCTATGGACCTACACTCTCACAAAGTATTATCTTACAAGCGGTCAGTGAAAGAGTGTTGAAAGGCTCCTGGCAGGGTTATCTACTCCAGCAGCCTGCCCCAGGGCAGGGTAGACTGTCTTTATGGACCGTTTAACCATTCTTTTATGTAAGTTTCTCAGAGACATTCATCACATGGGGCCAGTAGTGCCAAGCATACACTCAAGAAGACATTCCACTGAGATTGTCACTGTGAAACCCCTCTTTCTCCTCAACACCTTATGGACGCTCCGGGCTACATCAGGACTTGGAGATCACACATACCCAGAACCCGTCTCTTGTATTGATCTCACCAGGCAGAGGGTGGCTTTTATCCTCTACACTGAAATGTCTTGCTGCCCGAAACAGGATAGATGCATCCAAAGTCCGTGTTGGGAACAGTCCTTGTCTTGTGCCAGTGCTTCAACTTTGTGCAGAAATTGTGCAGTAGAGAATTAACCAGTCCAGGCTGCAACAGTATCAGGGAGTGCTATAGCTGTTTAGCAGAATAGATTATTAAGTTTGACTGTTTAATAGTATCTCTGCCACTGTTTATTGCTAGTATAGGTCCAGCTTTGGAATTTTCCTTCACTACATGCTGAGCAGTCTGATCTCGGTCCACACACCATCATGCTGTAAGCAGTGCTGAGCACACCCATGCTAAATCAGTATGTGGCTAGGAAATACTCAGGTTTGATGACTTTTCAGCTAATTTAAATTGCAAAATGTTAGTTTTCTTTTCAGTTCTGAGCTCATTTCACTAATCTGATTTTGCTGTGGAATAAAGGAGAGGTGTTCACTACAGAGCAGTGCTTGGAAGGAAATTCTGTGGTTAAAAAGGGTGTTATTTTTGGGGACAGATGTGGCTGCCTCTGCCCTGTACAATGATGCAATTCAGGGTCTGAGCTGATTGCATGGCAAGGAAGTATCATCTGCTGCTGACATGACAGCAGACCTGGGCTCTTTGGGGATGGGGTTGTCCAGGCTGTATCCCTTGTGCTGCTGCAGCAGCAGCCGAGCATTGGCATGCAGCGTGGATACTGAAGCATTTCCCAGTGCTTGCTGAGTTATTGTTTATACAGCAGGCATGTTCACATCTCCTTGCCATTCTTTGATCCTGCTGCCATGAAATGATGCCAGAGACGAGCTCAGCTGGTTATTAAGAATCTACTTCTCAGCTTTGCTTTCCCAGCCTTCACTTTTCCCGCTAAGGGGGCCTCTCTGCTCTGGGCGAAATGATGCAATTAAATCTCAGCCATCTCCTTACTGGCCTCTTGGTGGTAGTCTTAACACAGCATATTCACCAGCTGCTCTGGCTGCCTTTAGCTAAAGGCATCAATCTCCACCCTACTCTAGAAGAACTAACGTTTTTAAGTAGATACTAAATATATACAAAGTTTATGGACACAAAGCAAGATTTTTAAAGGATTTGCCAGAGATACAGAAGCTCTGCATCACTGATCCATGCTGACCTACTTCAGGGCTTCACCTGTTATGCAAAGCCCGGTGCTGAGATCTGTCAGATGTTCCCGAAGCACAGATGTTTGGATCCAGTGCATACAGCAAGGCAACGAAGGCAAAATGAATAGGGAGGTTGTAATTTGCATGCTTAGCAGTTTGGTTTGTGCCAGGCAAAAGAAAAAAAGAGTCACAGTGCTGTCAGGAATGTGCTCTAGTGAATACCGTGGCAGGTTTAATTCAGTGTCCCCCTTTCTAATGGATACCCCAATGGCCGAAGAATAGCCTAACAGAAGGAACCACTGTGTGGAGTCTGAGGAATTCAAGGTACATGAGATTTATTAGAGACTTCCTGCAAACATCAATCCTGTGTGTCAAAAGAGGGTTAAGACCTATGTACATATTTGGAAAATCCCTGAGAAATGTCTAGATCAGGGTGAAAATAAGGACAGTTTCAAATAGAGGTTAGTGTCAAAGTCTAAGCATGGGATCTAATTTTGTGGTAAGACAAACTTAAAACCTCTGCCCCAAGCTCAGTTCTTGATTACCAAGAAGCCATTGGCAGATAAAACTGACCTCAAAATTTGGGATGTTTGATTGGAATAAGTAGAAGTTAAGTTACTCAAAGTAACTTATTCTTCCCACTGTGGACTAGCCATAACCTGCAGATATTTTTTTCTTTTTTTGCTAAACATTTGTCAATGGCTGGAGAGCTTGATTCATACCATGGATCTGCTCACAGTTCTCTTCGGTGGCTGCCTTGGCCACTCAAATTACACACAGCTCCTGCTCTGCAATGAGTTGATTGAAGGTTTTCCTAAGGCAGAAAATAGTTACTAAAGAGCTAACATGTAACCGATGTATATGAAGATACTTGATAAATACATATTATATAATGATATTTATTGTAGCTGCATTTAGGCTGGGGAGTTGCTGTCCCTTTTAAATCAGACTGAGCAAGTATGAAGCTGGATGACCCTCAATGCAGAATTACTTTGGCAATTGATATGGTCTTGTGGTTGCAGCTCCTTTGTCAGATCTTTGGTCTCTCCCCATAATTCAACAAGTCACTGTTTACGGTTAACAGCAGATGAGGGTCAACAGCTTTTATACTGGTGTCAGGTATCTTGAACTGTCAGATTCCCTAAGATTTCCCAAAGATACAAGTCAGTTTTCCCATTTTAAGGTCTTGGGGAATAGTTTCACACAAGGTAGCTTTTCCAATTTACCCTGTGAGGAAGAATAAAAAGAAAGTCAAGAGAGAAAGGAATGAAGTCAGACATGACTATCATGAAACAAAGACTTCACACTTGCAGAATTAGGAGGAAAAGGCATTATAAATATACTACAGAGTTATGCCCAACCCCTTCTCTTCTTTTACTGGCCCTGTCAGGCAGTGGTTTAAACGAAGATAAGTAGTTCTTATATCCTTCGCCGTTCTCTGAGATCACTAAAATAGAAAGTGTCCAACACCTGCTGCAAGCATATTAATAATCAGATGAAAAATTAATGCTTACAAATCCTCAGAGTTAACTCTCTCCTTCAGCCACTCTCAATTAATAAGAAAGAATGATGCTACAGGAAGGAAACAGGCCCTAAATATTTGCCCTAGGAGGTCCCTCTAGAGATCATAATTGCTGTCAGGGTAATGATGAGGACCGTGGGAATTTTGCTGTCTCTATGATGAATCATGGAGTGCTGTGTGTGAATACACCACCCCTGTCGCTGGTAGAGCGATGTGGTGTGCAAAGGGGCTGCAGAGACCCCTTCTTCCTTGTGCATTGCAGGATAGGCCACCTTAGTGTCCCAAGCATCACATATGGGAGCCAGGAGACCTGGTTCCTTGTCCTTGGTTTGTCAGTGGCTGGGTCAAGTTGGCCAGCTGTGATCCCATGACTGTGCCTCAGTTTCACTTACTGTAAATGACTTGAATAGGACAGATTAAAACTGTTCTTTTTGAGGTTTTGCCTCTATTATTTACCATAATTTAAAAATGTATCAATATTTTTGCTGGTCTCCTGTTGTTGCTTTAATCCTTCACCCCTTCTGAGCTCAGTCCTTAAACCTGCAGCATTTTGGCTTGGCACCTGCCCATGGAGAGGCTGCACTGACTCCAGGGAGGCTCAGGCACTGCCCCCCTGGTCTGTGTTGCAGCGGCCTCCTTGGACACAGCATAATCCCAAACTCCAGCTCTTCTCTTTCCTTTCTCCTCCCCCTTTGCTGGCTCCATGCATCTTCCATTGCAGATATGAACCATGGCAAAGGCAGGAGCAAAGCCACCAAGTTTAGCGCAATATCCCCCAAGGACCTTTCTTTATCTGCTGCTTGCAGTCTGCCTCTGTTGCCTTGGCACTCCTCAGGCTGCCCAAATATGAACAATGTCAGCAAGTCCCCATTGGAGAAAAGGAATAATTTTTACTCCATTTCTCTGGGGAAAAGCTCTTATTACCTAGTGATTGTCCGTTCCCTTTTATGTCCCTGCAACATAGAAACAGCTTTGAGTGGAGGTTGAAAGCAAAACCTCCATGCTGCCCCTCAATGCTCTTGATTTTATCCTTGCAAGGGAACAGAGCAGCAACCCTCTAGGGCCTCCCTGGGAGTGGAGAAAGGCCTTTTTCAGAATTGGATTGTAAGCAGTGTGAGGACAGGATGAAATCCAGTGACTTTGTGCATGCCCAGCTGAGCTGTTGTAGAAATAAAAACTTGATCACACTTTTTTTCTTGCTCTCCCTCTTCACTTTCTTCTGTTGGAACCTTGGAGCTCTAACAAATGGGTGCTATTATGTGCTCTGGGTGATTTACAGTGGCAGAAATGAAGCAAACTGCCCATTAAGTGTTACAACTGTTGGAATAAGAGAATCAAAATATTATGTTGTTCAGGTATCTGCTATCTCTCACTTTATGGCATCAGCAATCTGAATAAGTCCCTACAGACAACCCCATCAGACAGCCTTCCTTCTCCATGGGTTGCAGAGGTTGTGGCACGGGGGAGCTAGCAGGAAGGTTCTGGGCTGATTTGCAATGTTGCTGACAGTTGCCACATTGCATCTGGTCAATGTCAATGGCAGTGAAGAATTTCTTTAATCAGTAGATGGCTACTTTGCTGTCTGCATGTAGGATGAACTATCCACATTCAGATCTTGGCTCTCCTGCAAAAATCCTCATGTGAACTTGGTAAGAGCAAGTGCCTCAGTTTATCTTCTGTGCCATAGAAACACTGCCTCAGTTTCTCTTCTGCAAAAAAGGGAGAATAACATCACCCATACTTTGCTGGAATGCTTTGAAAGTGCTTTCAGAGTATGAGATGTGACCGTGTAACATTATCAGTACTCTCTGTAGTTAAGGATCTTTAGTTTGTGTGCTCTGTATTAATTTTTTGGCTGCAATAGCAGGAATTTCACATGAAACCCCATTCTGAGAGAAGTACTAGCTCTGATTTAACTCATTTTGGCTGGGAAAGGTATTTTTGGAAGATTCTCACTGCACTGGACACTCTTCAAGTACTGGCCATTTGGATGAATGAAAAGCTTACTGAAGCTAGGTACAGCTCTGCCAGCAAGGTAGGGCACATAAATATTGCAACACTTTTTTATTTTATTATTCCCGTTGCTCCATTTTTCATATGAGCTTGGCTTTCTATAGATATCTGTCTTGATGACTAGCTCTTGTTTGGATTCTCTAACATATAAGAAAAGTTGAGCTCACTGTTTACCTCTTCCTAAAATGCAGGTGTTAATAAGGACTTTTTCCTCTACCTGGCTGCTTATTTTCATGAATCTTGTAAGAGAATATCTTTGGAGTCTCCACCTCTGCACCAAGCTTGATTTACATTCATCACCAGGTTAAAAAAAAAGTAAGACACATGTATGCATAGAGGTGGTAGGCTCATTTGTTCAAGTCCTGATGTATATAAAGGGAAAGAAATCCTCTTTTCACCAGATTACAAAGGAGGGAGGAAGGGAAAATGTCCTTTTTAGGGAAAAGAAATTTGGTCTGCAGCACAGCTGTCTAGGAAAACGGAGCCAAAGTCTTGTCCCAATTCACAAAGCCATGCTTCCTGAAATAGCTGCTGTGCCATCTGAGCAACAGGAACGTGTGCTGTTTGCTGGAGGGGCAGCCAAGTCGAACAGAACAGGAAGGCTTAAAATGAAGTTGACTTACCTACTCATGTGGCCACATGGGCATCTACTCGGTGGCACCAAGAAGTTACCAAACATCTGCTTTTCAAGTTTTTCTACACAACGTTGTCCATGGACAGAGTTGTTTCCTTAGAAATGGTCTTAGAAAGATGCTAAGATGAGTGCATTGTATCTGCTATTTCAGTTGGATTTCCATCCCCAATTGGGCAAATAGCTCAGTTAAGATACAGTGTATCTCCAAACATTAGAGAAGAGAAACAGAATAATTTGATAAGGCACCACTTAGGCATCTTGTGGAGAAATGTTTGGTAATACAGCTACTGTGACCAAGGATATGGTTTCAGCTCATAACATTGCTTTTACATAATAAACCTAACACAGTTACTTGTTTTCTGAACATGCCTAATTGAGCTCACAGGAATTTATGCAGTATGTTTGGTTTGATAAGGAAACGGATTTGGGTTGTTTTGCTTGTAGTACCATTTCTTGGTGAATATTTCATGCTGCCATATCTGATGTGATAAGCCAATATCACCTAATCATACTTTATGGCAGGCCGTGGCATGTTATGGCTGGATGTCAGTCTGTGTCCATATATGATTGTGTAACCAGTCTGCTGAAAACACAAGGTAGTCTCATGATCAGAGTCCTTCTTTGGTAAAGATTTAATTTGTTGGTCTTCTTTCCTAAATAAAATACTGAATGATGATTGCAGATAAAATATAATCATCACAGACATTACTCAGATTCAGCTATGACTCTCTCCATTATTAATTTTTTTTTCTACTACTTACTGTGGAGCAACTTGATAAGAAAGGTGTAATCCAGTTATGAAATTTTCCTCCAGTTTGCATCTAATAATATCATTCTCTTTTGTGAGAAGTTTGATAAAGTTAATAAAGGCATGGTTGTGGACATCTGCAGCTTCTGCAAAACCTGATGTTCTGAAACTTGCACAAAAGCCTTTAGGGAACAGGCCAGTGTAAATGAAATTCCTGAGCAGGAATGAGTATATTAGTGCAGTGGGGTCAGTGTGCAACCAAGGCTCTGCTGCACTGTTCTCTGTAACCACAAAATAAGGCAACGTCTGTTCCCTGGAGTGTCTGTTTATGGGCAAAGGGAGAGTTATGGAAAGAAATGAGGCTGATGAGGACCAGAAGAATGATCCTGTGTCAAACAAGAGGTTTTGGGGACTGAATATTGATCTTTGGAGTCATTGGTTAATCCTCGACCCTGCTTGCTTTCATAGTTCTTTTATGTTTATACAAATGCATTTCTACATGTACTGTTATCCACATTTCCATAATTAAAATGCCTTTTTCAAACTCTTCCAAATCAAACAAACAGGGCTCTCAGAGAAAAGTCTTGTAATACCCAATAGGGATGGAACTGGCTGAACTTTTAATTACACTAGACTTGTCCATTATTTCAAGGATTATCTCTACTTCCCTTAGGTTTTTCTTTTAAAACAAACAAAAAAAAAAAAGTAAGATTTCTAAAAAAGTATTTTTATATGTCAAGATCTTTTAAAATGATTATTTACAGAAAACATTCATAGAATTGTTATAATTTTCCATCTAACCCTTTTATTAAATTCAAATTTATAATGTTTTACCCAGAGTCGGGAGCAGCCAACCTTTCTTTTCCCATGTGCGTTCTGGTGACATTAACAACTTTTGCCCTTGCAGCCAACCTCTGATGCTCAAACCCACCCAAAAAGATATACATCTGAACAGTTCCTGGTACACTCTGTGACATTGTTGTCCATCTTGACTTTGACTGCAGTCAGGACTTCTCCTAGATGGAGGGCTTCTCTATGAGCCAGAAAACTGTTTTATTTTTCATTACCGCCATTGTCAGCTCCTGCTGGGTCACAGCAAAATGAAGGGGCTCTGAGCCTTGTGACATCTTCTGCCTCAGCTCTTTCTCTTTGCGCTTGCATGATGCTAATGGTAAACCTGGATAACAGTTTCCCTTCAGGGCTGATGACCAACATATTGGAGAAATGTCATCAACAACACAGTAACTCCTGTCCGCATAGATGGTGTAAAATTCATGGCAGGAAGCAATTGTCATTCAATGTAAATGTCTCACATCCATATGAGACTGCTAACCTTAAGAAACAGAAACAACCTTTCTAGGCCAATGGTAAAAAAGATTATAAAGTGCCCCAACTTCACCATGAAAGATTGAATGCAACTTGCCCCAGAAAGATTCATAACGCATTTCCCTGTGAATTGTTTCTTAGGAAGGATCAAGACTCCAGGTAGATGCTGAGATTTATGCTGATCCCTCATCCTTATTACTTGAGGGACACTGTGTGTTTTAAGTGATGAAGGGTGCTGGGACCTCAGTTCCAGATATTTATCTATAAAACCATTTTGGATACAGGAGGTCTGTTGTCACTGGTAGAGAATCAGATATCTTTCCCACTTAATATCCAGTAGAGAATAAGGTTGCGTCTAGAGTTTATTTAATCTGCAGTTAATGGGGAAAAAAAAAAAAAAACACAAAAAACCAAACAAACAAAAAAACCCACAAAAAAACCAAAAGGAGAAATAAAGGGGAAAAAAGTGAAAAAAAAAAAAAAAGGATGTCTTCATTTGGAATGAAATAAAATTCCCTCTGGAGAAATACATTTGTTTCACTGACCATGGAAGAAGCTGAGGGTAACTTTTTAAAAAGTCTGTTGTCAGGTGAACTCCATGCATGCTAAAAGCCCAGTTTTATAAGGCTAATGGTTCCTAATTGTTGGGGGCTGGTACTCAGGTTGATATTTAGATGATATCCTTTGAAGATAACCTCTAGTTCCTCAGAACGTTCTTCAGGATTTAGGTAATACTGTGTTGTTCTCTCTGCTTATTTAGATTTTCTCCTGGGTCAAGAAAAGTCACCTACTATGAGGAGCTGGGGCAGTGTCTCTTCAGTGCTCATGGTGGAGTGCATCCATACCTGGGGAGAGTGGAGATGGCCATATTAGAGGGAAAGGAAAAAGCAGAAAAATCCTTACTCTTGGCAAAACTGCGAAACCTGCAAGGTCAGGATTAGATCTGTGCTAAATAACTCAGCCTGGTCCAGCTGTGTCTTGTGTGCTGCTTTAGCACAGTGGTTGCTCCTGGCTGCTCTTGAGATACTGCTTTTGGGTGCAATGCTGATTATGTTAAAGGTTTATACTATCATCAGTGAGCAAAACTCCTATGATTTTTTTTGGTGCTTGGGTTTGAGGCATTACCAGCCTGCTCATTAGCTTACGTTATTGTCTCTGCCTTTTATTTATTTATTTATTTTTAAATATTTCTTTATTGATGAATCTCTCTTTTAATAGAAGATATCAGTGATTTCTGTGATGCATGTGTTTCCTATTTTCCACTTTGCAGAATACCAGATATTCATGAAAAATGGTTATAATAAGTTGCCCACATGACCTATACACAAATAAAATGGCTTGCCTTTTGGGACAGGCAGGGAAGGATTGTCTAATTTAAAGGACAGTCTGAAGTGTCTGAAGTTACCTGTAAACTTGAATAGATGTAATAATCATCCACTAAATGTTTGTGTGCTATTTGTGCCAGGGAATTTTCAGTCACCAGGGACTGGTGGTGGGGTCACATGTAAGAGTGCTGTTTATGTGCTATTTTCTTTTTATAGCTTAAATCAATAAGCTGATTGAGCTGAGCTGGATCGATCCTTCTGAGTTTTATTTACAATTATCCTTCAATGGTTAATACAGTAGTGCTCTATAACTGAACATACTACAGCAATTCTTTCTGAGGCAATATATCTTCAGCTCAGTCTGAATCCTGCTGAATTCAGTGTGTTTATAGCAGTATAGATGTGCTTAAGCCCTTTGCTAAGTGGGGACCTATGCAAGGATTTGCAAGATGATGAAGGATAGTAACAAAGGCTCCCTTTAGTCAAAGGAGGACAGACACACAATGTTCCCTCATTAGTGGATGGAGAAAGAGCCTCCTGCAGAGGTCAAGGCAGTGCAAGGGTAATTTTCTGAAAGGACTTCCATTTGTTATTGGGTGAACCTAAGAAAAATCTGCTGCACCCCAGCTTAGTTTTTTGTGAACACCTTTCTTAGCAGGTAGCCTCTCCTTAATGAATGACCTCACCTCTCTTTCCACGAACACCTCCCTTATTTGCCTGATGCCACCCACGCCTGCAGTCCTGTGTTGATGTGCCAGCAGTTAGGGACGAGACCTGCTTGTGAGAAAAAGAGAGAAAGAAATTGCAACTAAGTCTGAATTAGCTGGCCTTTCCAGTGGTCACCATTGCTCTCACCACCACAAAAGATGTTCAGGATGTTTCTGGGAAAGGGTTGTTAATCTTCCCATCACAGATCTCACTCTTTAGAATGGTTGTAGAGCATCATTTATTAGTTAAAATACTAAAATAACAATGTTAAAAAAACCCCCAAAATTAGATTCAGATCTTAGTTGTCTGCATGTAAATCTGGGTTATGTTCACAGGTCTCAGTTCTATAAATGTGTTCTAGTGAAGATCATAGAATCATAGAATGGTTTGGATTAAAAGGGACCTTAAAGATCACCTAATTACAACCCTTCTGCTATGGGCAGTGACTTTGTCTACTAGATCAGGTTGCTCCAAGCCCCATCCAACACGGTCTTGAACACTTCAGGGAGGCGGCAGCCACAACCTCTCTAGGCAACCTGTTCCAGTGTCTCGTCACCCTCACAGCAAAGAATTTCTTTCTTATATCTAATATAAATCTACTCTCTTTTAGTTTAAAGCCATTACCCCTCGTCCTATCACTACATGCCCTTGTAAAATGTCCATCTGTCCTGTAGCCCCCTTTAAGTACTGGAATGCTGCTATAAGGCCTTCCTGGGGCCTTATCTTCTCCAGGCTGAACAACCCCAATTCTCCCAGACTGTCTTCACAGGGGAGGTGCTCCAGTCCCCTGGCCATCTCCGTAGCTTCCTCTGGACCCGCTTGAGCAGGTCCGTGTCCTTCTTATATTGGGGGTCCCAGAGCTGAACACAGCACTGCAAGTGGGGGTCTCATGAGAGCAGAGTAGAAGGGGAGAATCCCCTCCCTTGACCTTCTGGCCACACTTCTTTTGATGCATCCCATGACATGGTTGACTTTCTGGTCTGCAAGCACACATTGCTGGCTCATATTCATTTTTCCATCCACCAACATCCCCAAGTCCTTCTCCTCAGGGCTGCTCTCAATCCACCCATCGCCCAGTCTGTATTTATGCTTGTGATTGCCCCGACCCATGTGCAGGACCTTGCACTTGGCCTTGTTGAAATTCATGAGGTTTTCATGGGCCCACTTCTCCAGCCTGTCAAGGTCTCTCGGGATAGCATCCCTTCCCTCCAGCATGTCAACCACACCACACAGTTTGGTGTCATTGGTGAACTTGCTGAGGGTGCACTCGGTCCCACTGTCCATGTCCCCAACATAGGTGTTAAAGATGAGGCAGTTTTCTATGTACTCTAGATATGCAAGGAAGATGATTGCCTGAAAAAATCATTACACAACTACTAATGAGAAGCCTCAACCTTCTCTGTAATTTTAAGCCAGTTTATTCGCACATAGTATAAATGCAGGAGGCACAAAAGCATTGAGATATCATGTATTAGAACAAGAAGGATCCCATTTCACAGAGTGAAACTTCAGTCAAATGAAAATCAGAGACAAACTTCCCCATGCTTCCAGCTGAACTGATGTTCCTTCTTCTGGAGACTTTAGGCACCTTGCCACGTACAACTTGTAAACCAATGATAGCCAAAAATAAACTCGCAGACCTAAACACTGTTTCTTTTCTTTTGTCATTAAATCTGATGCCTCTCAGTAAATATGAAACTATTCTTTATTTTTACAGAGTGTCAAGAGAGATGAGTATAAAATACAGTTAATTCAAAAGGATTCCAACTCTCAATGGACAAATCCCTGATAAAGCCTCTTCAGGCCAACACAGTGAGTAGACCACAGTGGCTAATATCTCCTGACAAGTGTAAGACCAATACCTATTACCCTTCATGCCTTGGCATAGGGGAGGACTGAAAAATAATCATCCTTAGTCATATGCGTGATGAATTCAGTGAGGAAAAAAAAAATGTCCTACAAAGGAGCAGTTTCCCTTCAGTCCCTAGAAAATTGAGAATCCTTTATTGGAACTTGTTAACTGTATTAAATTTGATAGGATATTAGTAAAATTCTACAACAACATAGATATATTTCATTTTGGCTTCATCTTACCATATAATAATTGCAACTACAAAGTCAGGGCTAGAAAACAACAATTCATATTTTTTTTTTTTTAAATAGTTGAAGCTTCACAGTTTTCTTACATTTTGCATCTGAACAGATGGTTACTTTTGCTGTTATAACTTTTCATCACAAAAGACTGATTGATTCTCTAGTTGTTAGGGCATTTACTTCTTATGGAGAAAACTTAAGTTTAGACTCCTGCTTTGAATCAAATAAGCAGGTTCTTGAACCTGTGTCTCTTTCTGTGCTAACCTCTAAGCTATCATTTTTTAAAACGTTATTGATTCTTTTTAATTTTCTGAGCTGGCATCCATATCTATTTAAATTCTGTCCTGTATATGAGAAACCTTTCTTGAGAAAAGTTTAACAGAATGTTGTCAAATGCAACCTAAATTTCAATTCTGTCTTTTTCTGATTGAAGGATTCTATTTTGATGAATTGGCATGATCATGTAGACCTCTCCCTCTGATTAATAATTAAAAAAAAAAAAAAAAGGCAAAAACCTGGCTAACTTTTATTATTCTTTTATTTTCCTAATGCCCACAAAATTTCTACCTTCGTTAAAAATTAATATAAACATGAAAATTATCTAGGAGGATTTCTGGACAAGTAAGTTCCAATATGTAATTTGGTCCAGTTTCTAAACCACTCTCTGAAACTCATTAAATCCACTAATTCAGGAGCTGAAACAAAAAGGGAATTGGAAAAAGCACAAGGAGGAAAATCTACATAGGTGACTTTTTTTCATTTCAATTGCTATAGCAGTTTCTTTACTGTCATTTTGTTTTTAGCAAATTAAATGTCCGATATTTAAGATTTAGCATTACAGGAATTCTTATGTCTGATGTTATCACAAATATTGTCTGTCCTGCTGACATTATTCCAATATCTATCTACTTCTAGTCCTTCCTCAGTAACTGCAAAATTTTCAATTATTATTGGGTGTGTGCATGCAATGACACTTTTGCAGCTAAATATCAGAAATTTACCTCAGTTCTTCCTTCCTGATACATAAGGAACTATTAAAATAATTTGCTCTATCTGCTGTCTATTTAAGCAATTACAAATTCAATTTCTACCTTTATTTCTAATAGTGAAAACTAGAAATACGTTTTTTTCCTATTTTTAAAAGAAAACTGAGATTATCATATGGTAATTTTATTCATGGGAACTGGAACTGGAGATTTATGAAAATAATAATTCCAAAGACAAATAAAAATTCATCAACAATGATAAGTCTCTCTACTGAGTTGGGATAGCTACTAAAGCTGCATGAATCTTTTCTTAACTACAAGGAATTTCCTGATATGCTCAAGTGATCCCTTTCTAAGAGGAACTACTTGCTGTCTACTTGATATCTTTTATGTAAATTGTCTAAAAATCTGATCTATTGAGGAAGTCCCATTAAAAAGGCCATTGGCAAAATGAATCCCTCAGGTCTGATCTTTGCATTCTGACAATACAGGGGAGATGTTCCTGCCAGGATAGAGCAGGGAAATAAGATATGAACTTTCCTTCTAGAAACTTGCTTTTAAATCCTGACTCATGTTTTTAAAAGAGGGGCCTGGTCTGACACATACTGAAGTCAGATTTTAATTTGACTGAGAAAGCTTTGAATTAACTCCATCGTTGATGTACAATTGCTTATCAGTTGAGTGAAGCAGAGTCTTTGCCACAGACCAGCTCCAATCACATCCCATTTCCTGAGAGTCTTTCAGGAGACTTTGGAGGAAACAGTTTGCTTTCTTATCTCCCAGCTATCCGATATTTTCAACACCTTGAATAAATTGCCATTTGCTGACTTATTTATTTTTGGAATCTGTTGGTGCAGGTACATAAAATGGGGCAGAGCATAGGATCTTATCTATAGGTGGGAAAACAATTGGGTAAATAGCAATTTATTTTTGGCAAGTTTACTGGATCTGGCTTTCTAAATGGCTTTTCAAGAGATTTTACTGCTTCTGCAGTGTTAGTTGAATGTTTTTCATATGTTTTTACTTAAAAATAAAGAAGGAAGGAATATCTGCACTTGGAAGGTGAGCATGGTTGGTTCTGCCCTGTTCAAAGAGGAACAAAGGAATCTTTTCACCTCTGGTCTTCATACTTTGAAATCTCCTTCACTTAGCTGCAGTTTTCCTATATGTAGAAACTGCCTCACCTCAGACAGGGTGAAGCAGCCTCTATTCCTCCTTTCCTATTCTTGATAAAATAATCTAAATTCTTGTATTCCAGGAGGAAGGAAATTTTGGATGAGCATATATCTTCAATATGTAGAAACTTTTTGAAGAAGGCAGACCAGTAGGTGAGGTACCAAAAAACCAACCTCAAACAGCACCAGAAAATGAGGAAAAAAAAAAATTGAATGCAGCAGAAAGTGCTATTTGAAGACCTTCGATGGTCACCACACCGCAGGTCACAAGGTCTTTACTTCTTCTTGTGCCTTTACTGCTTCTTAGTCTCTCCTGCCTTGCACACATAATACTTACCATGCGATGGCTTTTTGGGATGTCTTTTAAGATTAGAGAAATTCACCTGCCAAAGAGTTTCATTCAATATAGAGCTGCCTCAAAACTGGGGGAATGACTTGGACACTGTATGGACCCATTCTCTCTCCTCCTTTTGCCAAAACACCTGTTGCATATTTTTGCAACCCCCAGACTCTGCACAGATTTGCCTTTTCCAGTAAATATGACCTGGAAATTCTGATGTCAGCTTGAGGTTCACCCTTTTGGGAATCCCTCTTCTTCTGGGCATCCTGCTATGTGTGTGAAGCCAGTCCCTGTCTGCCAGACTAGACCTTTCAACCACAAATCTGCTTCCCTTACTGACAGGAAAACATTTCCTTTTGAAAATAAATGTGAGGAATTGAAGTCTGGGGTCATCTTTAATAAGGTCAATAAATCCATCCTTAATTCCTTTATTCATCTATACACATTTCTAGTGAAAGTTACAATCCCTGTTATAAAGGTGGTCTTTGTTTCCTGTGTTTTTAGGTCTTGACCTTTGAGGAAGTAATAGTGAATATAATCGAACATACCTCTGAATAGTAATATTTTTCCTCTGGTAGTATGTCTGGAAATGGTCAAAACAGGAGAGCTGTACTTGAATTTATCATCCCTTTTTTCCACACTGATAATTGGAGATATCAGATCATTTCTCATACCAATAGCTTTACACAGTGAAAGTTGAGATGTTTCTTGGTGTTGAAGAGTCTATTTCCTCTCTTTTTAATACTTTTTTTCTTTTCCACATTGTTTTTTTCTAAAGTAAATCCATAGCTAAATTTCCCTCCTTGTTTTCTTCTTTGTCATTATTTGTGTTCAGTCTTTGATTTGGGTCTTTTCAGGTCTGGTCCCACATCTGATCGTAGTATATTGTTCTTGAGGAACTCCTGACTACATTAAAGGTGTCTTTGATTCTTTGATTTCTTTGGGGCCAATACCTTAACCTGCATATCCTGTTACTGATAAAGCATGTGAAATCTTTTAGCTACTCAACTCTGTCTCTGCTATGTGTATGTGTCCAAGTTCTGATTTTAAATGAAATTGAAATAAAAAAAACCTACCTCTTTTTTTTTTTTTTTTTTTTTTTTTTTTTTTTTTTTTAATTTCCTGATCTCTAGAAAAGATTTTAAAATTTCACTCTTTTACTTATCCTGTGTCAGATGTCTTGTCTTTCCTCCTTGGCTTTTTTTCTTCTTGTAGTCTCCCTATGCAGATCCATGAAGTGCCATGTGCAGAATCATCAAGTATCATGTATTTAGCATAAAGTGTCATAATTCTCACATTACTTGCTTGCTGACTTTATGAATACAGATGGTTAAGTATAAAAAAGAGGAACCCGCTAGTGCTTCCCAAAGAAAACTGCAAAGTGAATTCAATATGTATAAACCAGCACAGAATCAACACAGGAGACCCTCCTAACTCATATACTCATTTTATCGGACATGAGAAAAATGTAACCACAGGACAGACATTTCTTTGTGAATCCCTTCCAATGAAGCTTCTAGTTTCATGAAATATCTCAACTTTTGTTTGTTTGATTGTTTTTTTCCCACCCCCATTATTGCTTGCTCTTGAACCATGTAGCAGTATTGGTGTTGTAAAGTCTTTTAGCTAGACCATAGGAACATTGTTCTCTGGCTCCAGCTGCACCAGGTGAAGAAGCTAACATCTTCAGCTGCCCCTTCCCAGAGTCTGCCATCTCCTCTTTTCTGACAGATGTGCTGTTTGAGTGTGATTTCTCATCCTTTTCTGTCATTGTGAACCATGTTAGGAAAGATCTGTTAGCTACATGCTTTAAACCAGTCTAGGTTTTCTTTCTGACTTAAATTTGTGGAGGAACAGTTAAGTGTACCACTCAGTCAGCAAGGGGTGGTTGGGACATGGTGTCTTATTGCTTTTGTGATACCACAAAGCAAACAAGAAACTAAAGTATGAAATATATTTGAATATAACTAGTTTGTGATTTAGACTGAGATCATCAAGGGACTGAATGTGTTCTGATATTGTGCTGAATATCACTGCCAAATCCCATTTCTTTCCCATACACTACTGCAACCAACTACAATAAAAAAAATGGAGAGTTTGGATAGTGATAGTCTGGGCTGGATACTGGGACAAAGTGACGTACAGGAGAGACAACTAAGGTCTGCATCTCTTAGGAAATCCAGGCTCCTACCCTATGCTGTTCTTAGAGCATCAACAACAAGAAAATTGGGCCAGATGAAGCTTCTGCAGCTGTGATAACTGTTTTGCACATTGGCCCTCTGAGATCACTCGCTGGAATCTACTAGGTATGTTTACCTTATTATAAATCTATGGGAAGAAATTTTCCCAAGCATTAAAATGTTGAAAAAAATAAAAATTATAATGTACTCGCCTCCTTTTCAAGCCTTTCAGGACGTGGCCTGCTTTTCATTCCTGTGATGCTACCTTAGACTTTGGATGTCAAAATAAAGACTGTATGTTGGATGCTGGCACAGTCAGCTTGAAATACTGATCAAGCTTGTTTGTCTCCCGCTTAGAAACATATCAAAAAATGCCAAGAATTAAACTATAAGATTAGGAAGCCTGCCATTTCTAAGATTTGTGGCACTAGCAATTCACTTAATGCCTTGGTGGGGAACAGGCTGTGCATGGATTCACTCATGTGGCTTCTTTAATTGTTTGTCAAGGAAAGGATTGCCTCAAATATTTGTGAAAACTGGATAGAGTATCACAGTGGACCTGAGCTTTAGATTCAATCTGTGCCAAGCTCAGGAACACTTTAACACCAGTCACTGATTATTGGATGCTTCTCATCCCTGGGGTGCTGTACAAAGATCAGTTTACTAGTCCTCCTGCCACATTTGTGACATATGTTTGACTGCAATTTTTGGGAACCCATTTCCAGGGATGGCGGAGCTGAGAAGGGCTGGGTAAGGAAATGGTAGACTTAGCTGTCAGACACCTAGCCACTGATGCAATCCACAGCCCTGGGTTGGGGATTTAACTGATTTTCTTACAAGACCTTGCTAGCACAAGATAATCCCTATCAGTTTTTCATGGCAGCACTACAGAGTTCCTTTGGCCAACGTGGCTAGGAGGTCATTGGCTAGGTGGAGTTTGCCATGTTCACATCTACAACCTCTTCTGCCTTCTGCTTTCTTCTACTCAAATCACACTCCCCATAGATCTCTCAGGTCAGTCTTACTGTGACCTTAGATTTAAATGGGATTTATTAGGACATTTTGCCTTACAATTCCTCAAAGAAACCTTTATGCATAGCTGACAGACACCATGTGTTTGATATGACTTAAGCAATCTACAGAAAAAGTGGGAGGTAGTTTTATTTAGGAGTTATTCTGCTCTGTCAAACAGCCCTGTTAAGACCACATCTAAAGCTATAGAGTGCATATAAGAAGACAGCCTGCCCTTCTGCCTAGGATTAGGCTATGTAAAGAGATTGTTGAAGCTGAGAAACAAGAAAACATCATGAGTATGAATCTTGTTTCTATAATTGTCAGACATTTCAGATATAGACTTCAACCCACCACTGATAACAAGGATGGTGTGATTATCTCTATGAGCCTATCTTACAAGGAAATAATTTTTGGTTGGCTTGGTTTGGCCTCCTGAGTTCAATTCTATAGCAGAACAGCAGCAGATAAAAGCTAGTGTAGTCCCACTGTGGTGTTGGTTTACACCAACAGTGGTATAGCCCTTTGTGCATGTCCTCATCGAGTTATTTCCCTGAGGACAATAGTGTTCCCTACTCTCAGGGTTATTGTGTGGTGGAAATCACCGATTATAAAATTTTTTGAAGCTGTGGGGTGGAATAGAGAATGTCATTATATAGTGTTTATTATACTTTACATCCATTCTGTCTTGATGTCACTACTTTTTCCAGTGAAAGGAAAAGCTGAAGAAAGGGATGAAGAGTGGGCTTGGGGGAGATGGGGGAAAAAAATGAGATCAAAATGAAGCAGAAGTGGACTTTAATAAATGATTTCAGTAAAAACCACAGTAGGAAAGTTTGTTTTGTGATATATGAGCCCACTGTAGCCAGACCTCCCTATACATAACTGTAGATACACCAATCAATTTCTATTAATTTAATCTCTTTCTTGCAGAAAATTGAACAACAGCAGCAACAACAAAGAGTCAAAATGAAACAAACTACAAAGGAGCCCAGAACAAATGTCACCTAAACTGATTGCCACTGAGCGTTTTTCTTTCTTCTTGGCTACACTGTGTGATATTTTTCTCCATGTTTTCTGCTCCGATTAAGAACAATTTCATCTTCTGTAATGCTAGTGGTGCATGGGCCTGTGCAAAAGTATGCACATAAATGAAGACTAAAGTTTCATCTCTGTTCAGCAGTGCTGGCAATTTACCATCAATTTTGTTTCTGTATGGCATAGAGAGAGGGACAAGAAGGGGTGTATCTCCTCAGCAATTCAGGGCATATGCTTTCAATGCTAAGGTTAAAAGAAAGGCAAAGAGGTGAAAAATCTGGATCCAAAAAAAAAGACAAGTAGAATTTCAATCCAAAACTTGGGCATTTAATACTTTCACTAAGCTACATCATCGTTGCAGATTTCCTGCCATCATGTGACAATGTCTAAAGCTACATAAGCACCTGAAATTTTAATGTACAGGCAGGCACTGAAATATCACAGTATTGACTCTGCTGTGTGCCTCATCCATCTTCTCATACTCATAACAAGTGAGATCTTAAGAACGAGCGTTTTGTACTTTCACGTTGTGTGCGGGGTTTATCCTGTTTTTGGGAGTCACTGAATAAACTATGAAAAAGAATCAGGCTTGTCTGGAAAGTACTCCTAAATATCTACTTTTAGAGTTCTCACCCATGAAGTAGAAAACCAGCTTCCACTTCCTCTCCAGCCTCCCAAGGGAGTACCTTCCCAATATTATAATTTAATTACTTGCCTCTTAGACACAGCTGATTAGGAAGATACTAGATGGTTTAGACTAAAATTCCCAAGTTGCATAGAGCATCTTGTATGCGTCCCTTTCAGAAGACTAACATTTATGATTGCTAAAGGCACAGTTATACATCTAGGAACAAAAAGCACAACCTGACCTACAAGACAGGGAAAAACACTGGAAAGCACCTACATGGCACAGTAAATGAGTCACTCATTTAGCGTTCCCAGGGCTGCAGCACTAACAGGAAAACATTGCTAATGAGGTCTTGGGTGCACAAACAAGAGTCCTGTGACTAGAAGCTGATGTTATTTCCCAACCGATAGCTGTTTGTGTCAATAAAGACACAAGATCTGAAAGTGACCCACACACAGGATTTGCAGTCTGGGTATAACACTGACCAGTGACCAAATTAAAGAACACAATCTTTTCAGTTTATAAAAGAAAAAGAGGGGAAAAAAAAAAAAAAAAAAAAAAAAAGGACTGGGAAATGCTTTGATCACAATGTATAAAATACTTTTGTAAGCGAAAATACTGGGTAGTAAAGAGTTCTTTAACCTAGCAGGGAAACACATTGCAAGAAGGAGCAGCAGGTAGTGACAGCCAGACAAGCACTAATAATTGTCAAGTTTTTAACAGTGGAGGCTATTAGTCACTGCAACAAACAAGCAAGGGAAGCTGCATATTCCCTATCTTTTAGTATTGTCAAATCAAGTTAGAACATTTTTATGGAAAATATGCTTTTGTCACACAGAGACATGAACCACCTCAAGATAGAAAAAAAAAAAAGCAGAGCTAAAAAAAGATGCAGAGAAGGGCAATTCACACTGCTGATGGAAAGATGAAGCTGCTTTATGAAGAGAGAATATAAACGTGGAGACTCTTCAGTTTGGAGAGGGGAAGGCTGAGCAGAGTACGGTCAAGGTTATTGAAATAACAATCGTGATGTATGAGACCAATTTAATCTGCTTACTAGGGAAAATCCCCATAAATTATAGGAGACTGATTTAAAACAAAACAAAGTGTATATGTATATGTTTTTAAACAGTGTATCAATGAACTTTTGGAGTTTTGCTACCACAGGAATTGTGAAGGCTGAAAATATAAATATTATGGCCAGAATTATATAAGGGAATATCTGGGAATGCAGTGAATAGGCAGGGGTTATATTCTTTACCATCTCTATGCAAAAACTATGGAAGCTGTGAGACTACGAGAGGAAAGTGTCCAGGTTCACGTGTCAACCTTAAATAACATCTCCTTGATGCAGATTATTGGTCTATCCAGATCCAACCTAGTAGGATATGTTTTCTGTTCACATATTCTTGCATTCTTAACTATAGCACAAGGTAGTAAGTGGGGACCTGACCTATTTCTATATGTGATTAGATGATGTCAGGCCTCTTGAAGTGTTGACTGTTGGCCAGTTCTGCAGTGTGAAAAAGAATATGAGAAATGGGCTGGCTTTGTAAGTCACAGAATTTCCCCAACCAAATTTAAGCATTTACTCAGTGATGATTACTAATGCATCTGACCTGCTCTTTAATGAGTACAGATGGAGCCCAGGGTTCCTTGCTTCTACATAAACTCTTTTGCTGTAAGTGAACATGGCTAGTCAGATGTATGACTCATTGAGGGATAGACAACTGCAAGTCATCTGTGTTTTTAAGAAGCTCCCCTACTGACTGTGTAGCTTTAAATATCCTAAGGGGCTCCACTAAGTCTATGCTGCCTGCTGAGACATCTCTGTTTGAGCACAAAAGGAAAAATGTATCAGCTGACAAAAAGATATTAATAATGCAGAGAAAGGTAAAATTCTTTCAGCTCTACCATAACATATCCAAGCTGTTTGGAATATCTGGCTCTGATTGTGTGTGTATACCCAACGATGCGTTTACTCTGATCAAGACATTATGGCAACAATTTCCACTGATAAAGTGTGCTTCTGTTAATGAGATCACCTGGGCCAGTGATTAGAGAAATGACAACTGTGTGTGCATTTCTAGGTTGTTCAGATGTTCCCTGCTTTGTGTTCTGCCTTCAGTCACAAAGTCAAAGTAAATATCCCTCAATTCAGCAACACTTCTCTGACTTTCCCCTTGAAATTACAGTTTATTTGCATTGGAGAACTTGACATCAAATAAGAGATAAGACAAGCCAGTGGAAAAAAATGTGCACTGTCCCTCAGTTTTCTCTCTGTGCCTCGAGGAATAAATGAACTTGAAATTGTGACCTTGACTCCGATGCTGATAATACTACCAGTCATTATTTTACCTTTTCAGGGATTGTGGGGAACTCGTGCGAAGTTCAGGGCTAAGAGAAGCTAATTCCCCATAATCTCACTTCTGTACAGGTTACAGGCCAATTGAGAGTGAGAAGAAGTTGGATTGTAATTTACAGTTGCTATAAATTAAGGCCACATTCCATCAGAAAACTCACCAGCAACTGGGAATGGGACTGAAATGGAAATGCCAGTGCCACTCTGATTACACCTTTTGCAGCAAGAAAATTGCCAGAAGGATGAAGTTAGTAAGGGGTTTGACTCTTGAAGTTAAACAGTTGGAAATCCATTTTGATGTTTTAATGTTCACATTGTTACAAGATCAGAACGACTCATAGGAGTGTATTAAGCAATATAGTTAAGTATGAATAACATCTGTGGTGTTAGTCTCCTTCTTTTTACTGTAATTTTCCACGAATTGTATATGTATGATTTATTTTCCAGGTAGATTGATTTTCTTCTCTATTTATATAGAAGGAGGTATGTACTTGGAGAAGTCACTAAGACATATGAGAATCCTTATGTCTTGGTGGAGATCATTCCTCAGCCTTTGACAAGCTGTTCTGAAACCTCTGATTATATTTACATGAGAAGGTGAAGATTGACTCACCCTTTCTCCACTTCATGTCATGCCAAGCCAGCAGTCTGGACTCCTGGTGCATGGTTCTTGCTGAGGATCAATAAACTGGAAAGGGAAGACAAATAGTGTTAGTATAGCACGACAGATAATAAGGATCTAATGTTAGTAGCTCAGCACCATGGTAGACTGAGCCCATCTGACTGTATGCTCTTCCTCCTAGGTAGAAATGCCCTTCTAATTCCTACATGGTGAAATCTTAAGCATCAAGTATTATGTTACATTTTGTCATGTTCAGGATTTGCTGATCTTCCTCCTGGAATTTTAGATATGAAGATAAAGACTCAGAAAGATGACAGTCTTTAATATCATTCAGTATTATAAGAATAATAATACTGTAATACTACTACTACTACTACTACTACTACTACTACTACTACTACTACTACTACTACTACTACTACTACTAATAATAATAATAATAATAATAATAATAATAATAATAATAATAATAATAATAATAATGTGGTAATAATAATCTGTGATAATTCTGTGATACACAGAATAAATGCCACTGTGACTGAGTCTCACAGTCCATTTTAATTTCTCTCCTTTTTTGTTCAGGACTTCATAACATCACTTTTGGGTTTGAGCAAGTAGCTGGTGGTGAGTGAGGGAAGTTGGAGTGGAATCATCACCCATCAAGACCTTACTCTTTGTTTCAGTTATTTGACTTATGCCAAGTGAGAGCATGACAGCAGAGCAATATGATACCATTTATCAGAGGGGAAGGCTGGCATAGATTTTCCATTCTAAACACTGATATTCAATTATCTACAACCTTTTATTCTTTCTCAGGTTAACATTTTTTTTCTCCTAGAATCTGCCTTAGTAGACCATAATTTATTTGTTTTTCTTTTCAGAAAGTTTAACTGAAGTGGGTTTGGCCATTTTCAGACATGAGGTTAGTAAAATATTTAAATTGTTTCAGCAGTTCTGAAAAATCCTGGGGACTTTTCTATTCCTTTTTCTTCCAGTGAGTATTTTGAAAGTGCTTTTCCATGCCTGAAAGAACAACCTAAATCTGAACAAAATGCTAGTCCTTGGAGATTTGACCAATACTAGCAGCAAAATTCCCAAATATACTATCTGTTCTGGACGTCTTCCAGCCACAAGCTGATCAGTATTTTCTTTGGACTAATAGCTCTGGGCCATAGCAGGTTCGATATTCAAGATGAAGAGTTTTAATTACGGTTCATGAGGTAGGGCTATCTGTAGGCCTGGGGAATAAGGGATCATGTTTTGTGCTCACAAGGACTTGCAGAGCTTCAGATCCTGATATGAGAAAAATATGATTCTAAGTCTCACTGTTCTTCTGCCACCATCAAATAACTATGAAGTTTCCTGGTGGAATTTCTCAAAGATAGAAGTAAAAAGATATTTATATGATTAAAGACTATATGAATAATAACATAAATGCACATGGGATCTAAATTATGATGCCACATTGGATTAAATGTGCACTAACAGTTAAGATTCACTGTAGCATTTCCACAGCTAGGAGTACTTGACTTAGTGGCCATATCAATGTATTTTTATTGTTATTTTTTGGTGTATAATTATAGTGTAGGCAGATGGGAAATCAGGAAGAAATAAGAGTTGTTGGATGACACTTGTTCCTGTTGACCTAACTCCTTCGCTCTGTGATAAGCAGAGAAAAACAAGATTTTTATTCTTCTACTTTAAAATCTTGTCTAGTAAACAAATAATTTCCCTCCCTGTAATACATCTTCTACATTCCCCATTGCTCAAGCTCCCAAACGAGCAATTACATTGCTTCGTACCTCAGTAAGGAGGGACTAAAAGTCTGAGAAAGAGACATCTCTGTGTCTGGTATATGTTCAAATAAGGCTGCAGACAAGTAATCTGTTTTTATTGTTTGCATTTAGAGGACACCTGACTAGGACAGGAATCTGCCATTTTAAACATGTCAGACATTAATAAAGGGTTTTTACTTTCTTCCCACATGCATTGGGAATGTAGACAAAGACACAAAGAGATGAGATATTCCCACAGCTGGATTTTGCAAAACAGTGTCGGACCAGGGAGAGACTCCAGGTGTCCTGCCTACTGGCCTTACATGTGTGCCCATCATTACAGCACATCTGATGAGACTCTGAAAGTTTGGCTTCAAGGGTTTCCTTCATGCCTGAATAATCAAGGGAAGTGCTGTATTTGAACAGAGAAAAAATAGCTCTAACTGTTTTTGCAGTGAAACATGAACTATTTCCCCCTCAACTCACACCTTCTCCTTAACATCATTCTTCCCAGGAGGCTGGCAGGTGTTGCAGACACTTTCAAAATAAACAAGCAATAATTAAAATAAAATTTATTTTAAATGCAATCCATTTGCTCTCCACCAATTATTCATAAACTGTATATTCAAATGTCCATGAGAGGAAAAACGTATTACTGCACAATCAATTAGATAAATTCCCAGGATGTAATGTTAATCCAGAACGCTCACTCACCTAAAAGGATTTAACGACAATCCAGAATGCTCAATCACTCACTTAAAAAATGAGGGGTGTCAATCTCAAAGACTTCCTTTGGGTGGCATCCTGACCCAAGGGGTGAGTCCTTGACTGCAGCATGCTGCTCCAAGGGGGACTAGCTCAAAACGGTTCCCCCAAGGGACTTTATTCGTACCTGAGCCGAATGTGATCTGAGATCAGTATCAGCTTCCATTGGCCAAGGACTCAAGTACTGTAAAGACCTGAGAGCAAGGGCGCAAAAAAGGAATCAGCAGCCACTATGTCTCAACAGCCAGGAAGCCCCATCTTCATCAGGGTGGGCACACTTGCCACAGCAGGATACTGTTTTGGTTTCTAGTGAAGTCGGAAGTTTTTATTTTCTGGTCTGAATCACAAACAAAGCAGGTTTGGATTGTTGAAGGACCTCATAATTCTCACAGTGTTTATCATCACTGGATGTCCTTTTGCCTGGAAAACTTAATAAATGGATGTGATCATTTGTGGAAGCTCATTCATAGTGTGCAGGTCAGTTCCCTGGCAGACCGAGGAGGGAAGAGGACTTCTTGGATATCCTTGTGACATCAGTGACATTGAGTGTTACATACGTAGCAAGGATTTTACTAACCCTGAAATAACCTTGCTCAGGTACTGCTCAGGAAAATCTAAAATCAGCAGTGAGGCTGAGGGAGGGTGGTGCAGGGAGAGGGGTGTTTAGTCTGAACAGCCTGTTCTTAGGCCCCACATCTTGTGGGTTGTGGCTGCCCCCTCCCTGGAAGGGTTCAAGGCCAGGTTGGACGGGGCTTTGAGCAACTTGGTCTAGTGGAAGGTGTCCCTGCCCATGGCAGGGAGGGTTGGAACTAGATGAACTTTAAAGTCACTTCCAACCCAAACCATTCTACGATTCTATGATGATCCTTTTCTTTCTTGTGTCCAGTGTGGTGACTAAAAACTAAGCTTTGATGTTATGTTTGTTTGTAATGTGAGAGGAGGAGGGTGAAATTCTGTTGACTTCTGGAGATAAAAGTCCTTGAGGGAGGATGAATCAGCCTTCCAAAGGTGCTGTCTGCATATCAAAGTGAAACAATAATTTCTTTAGCCAGAGGTGCTCCATCTACATTTGTGGCAGACTGGAGGCAGTTAGAAAATTTTGCATCAGGATAAGGTTTCCTAAATTACAATAGAGCCTGGGGAATCCTTAAAAGCTACTGAGGAGCTTCAGTGAAACTTATTCTTAGCCAGAAAAGTCTGAAGTGTCAGTGAAGGAAGATGTTTATGGAGGTTGTCAAGTCTGAATAGTAACATTTGGATGGGGGAGGAGATCATGACCTTGGATCCCAGCACAATAACGTCCCACAGAGAAATCCAAAGTGGCAGCTAAAAAAGGAGACAGTATAATCTCCCTTCACCTTTTATTGGTTTATATGTTTCTCTGTTTGTTTCCAATTTTGCTATCATGTTCCTAGAGGTTTTTTTGTCAAAGATAAATCTCTTATCTTCATTATGTTTGTCTGCTGTCACAAGCAATCTCAGGTGAATCTGACAAGATCAAGGTCCCTCATTTCCCCAGAAACTGACAAAACAAACCCTCAAAAGAGGCCTCTTTCAAACCTTTCTGGTAGGATGTGTTTGAGGACTGACAAATCCAGGGAATAAATGTTCACTGTTGAGCATAAGCTAATGGCTTTTACAGACAGGCAAGACTGCTCTCATTTCCCATTACCCACAACTCTAACCAAAAAAGGATGTTCAGAGCCTGAGGCATTATAGTGAGGAAATAATTTCCAGCTTAGGAAAAGGAAAACCAGGAAATTATTTGTGATTCTCAAGCAGAACCAGGACCACAGTACCATGGTCCTGACAGCCAGGATTTTGCTGTTTTGAAATTTTGTACTGAGTGCCTTGATTCATGTAAGCACTACAATATAACCTGTTTAACAGATTTGCTTTTAATTCTCTCCTTCCTAAAATATTCCTTATTCAGATTTAATTTTGAACAAAGAAGCAACATCCTGGTGCATACTAAGGACACCCTGCCTATGTGTCTGCTTCTTAAAATAGCTCCAAGAACCTTGAGCACCTTAAAAATGTGTGGACTAGAAGACTTTCTCAGGGGTATGAGGATCCCTGGTTAAACACCCTGTAATACTGGAGATTTCCAATCTGTGACCAGTAAGCCTTCAGGCAAACATGTTCCCCACAGTCAGACTATATATGAGAAACCAGTTGTTGTAATGATATATAAGTGAAGCAAATAAGCAAAGATTCAAAAATGACTTTCCAGATGCCATCAGATATTCCAGATAAGCATTTTTTAGGGAGAGAGGGACAGAGTTTGCTAGCTCTCTCTTTTTTTTTTTTTTTTTTTTTCATTTTTTTCAGCCACTTTCCAGTAGGATCAAAATGTCTGCAACAATATGAAAGTGTCTTTCAAACCTTGTTTTGCTGTTGTTCTTCAATTAATTGCCTGTGTTGAGCGCCTAAGTTCTTATGTGATGTTATCCCTTGATTTTTGTCCCCAGTGTCTTTCCTATAACATCCTGACCTACTTCCTACCCTGTTACTTCAGATACTTGTCAATGCTTCATTATGATGCATCTTTTTCTGTGAAATCAAAACAATGTCTGTCCTAATTTTGTTTTATGCAGAGCAAAGATTTAACAAGAAAAGGGATATTTCAATTCACTGACTGACCTACAAACAAATAAAGTGAGTTCAAACTGACTTGAAATGAACAATTTTTCACTCCTCTGGGAATGGCTGTGTATCCTTATAATCAGGAGAAAGTCAAGGCGAGATCAACATACAGGATAAATTCCCTGGATCAGACAAAGGATTTTAATCTGTTTCCCATCAACAAGTTTCACAACCTCTCACCTTTTGTTTTGAAGGACACAATTTTCCTTCCACATATATGAACTGAGTAGTGCATATAGTTTCTTCAGCCTATAATTCTGAAGAATTTAAGACACAATGCTAAGTAGTCTAACTTTAGAGATCTACTCTATCCATTCCCAAATACATTGATTTAGAAAACTAAAGATACCATACTGGTATTTGATCTCAGTCAGAGGACTTACAAAGTTAATTTCCAAAATGCCACTTGAACATCTGTTTATTAACTTAATGACTTTTTTTTTTTTTTTTTAATTAGAAAGCATGTTATTTTTATTAAAATAAATTTCAGTGTTGGAAAAATGAAACCAGACTAATTATGATAAAATAAAAGCGTGAGGTACTTCTATTTTAAATCCATGTGGTTAACTTCCAGAGAACTAAAATGAAGATATGGCTTAAACTCACTCTCCCATTTACATCTCCTTCCTTCCACTGTTAAAGAAGAAAATTTCCTTTCAAGGTGGATATGACACAGCATCTTAATTTCACCATACCAAAGAATCTTGAAGAACAAGCTTGAGAACAAAGAAATAATTCAACTCAGAAATGTGTAACTACAATTTTTCAAAAATATATCACTGAAGAAAATTTAGTTGGTAGTACACCATACATACCAAGGAATGTTTACTTCAATCTTTATCAGAACAGTTTCTCAGGAACAGGTCAATAGACAGCCTGGGAATACATCGAGGAGACCGTTTATACACAGTGGTATGAGTTATCCAGCTGCCTTTATGCAAAACGTTTCTCAGCTGTTCCTTGTCTGCATGTCAGGTGAACCTACATGAGGCTAATCACAGCCTTTGCTCTTTCTATTTCTGAAGACCAGGACTGCTGCTGACACTAGAAGTCTTCCCAGAGCAGTAGGTCAGGCATAAACACAAGAACTGTTGGACGTTCAAGAGTTGCTAACTATTCCACTTCACTTTTCATACAAATGAGATCTGTAAACAGGAGTTTATGTGAAAGAGGGCAAAGCATAAGGAAGTTTCACTGATGAATCCTAGGCATCTTCTCTTGCAATCAAACATTTTTGACAACCTTCTCCTGACTTACACCATAGAACCCAGTCAACCACCACAACTATTTTTGGAAGGAGTTCTGAAGTGATTAAAAGATGTAATCTTTCTCAAACCCACCACTGAGCCTTGATACCCTCTCCAACCTGTTATTTCTTCAAACCTTTGTCAGTGAGGATGGTTCTGAAGAATAAGAGTAAAACTTCCAGCTTTCTTATCTGCATACAGAATTTGGTCTTTTCCTCCTTTAGGATGGTAAATGAGAGAGGCGATCTTCAAGTTGAATTGCTCTGAGTTGTGAGTCAGCTCAAAACATAAATACAGCTGGAATGTACACAAACGATGCTGCTCATTCCAGTGGTGCAATTTCCCATTATGTTAATTAAAGTTTCATCTTAAGAAATCCTACTATCTGAGCAGATGTAAGCTTGTGTTCCTATTCCGACAAAGACAGTTGTAGTGAAGATGAGGGTTACCCTGTTCCCATTGAATACATTTGGTCAGGCACTTCCCTTTCACTAGGCTGATTCATTTCCAGGATCTTGCTTCATTCATCTGTACAGTCCCTTCTCACTTCACTCGTGTGCAGTGGGATTCCCCAGGTAAGTCAAGGTTTGCAACATTTCCTTTCCAAGGCGCTATGTGGGGAGGGAATAAAGCCAAAAAAGAGAGAGATTGCAACTGGATATACTGATACATCTTTGCTATGTAGCAGGAAAAAAGTAAATACTTGTCTAACAAGACATTCTTTAATTCCTGTTGTTGTCCAAAATGGAGTTCCTCATGAAAGCTGACTTCCTTCTTCCAGGTCTGTTTATCATGATACACATGGGACCAGGCCAACTATTTTCACTCATCCCTCTCTCCTTTCTAACACGGAGATACCAGACTCATCCATGCTGTACGAAGGCTGTATGCTCTGTCATGTCTTTTCAAGACCTACTCGTGTCTGCTTTTTTCCACACTTCTTCTGACAGCAGCACACATGGGCTTGAAACTCCTGGTTGTCACTGCCAAGCTTGATGTCTTTCTTGAATTACTTCTGAGGACTGGGATCTCAACTTGGTCAGCACTGTCAGAAACAGACTGCCCCAGCTGTACTTTTTATTCTCTGTTTGGGGTAGGGACCTACTCCAGGAAAAGCCAAGCAAAAATTATAGTCCTTTCTTTGGGCATTAAAGCAGTAATATTTTTTGGTTATGAACTTGTCAAACATCCAACTGACCGAAGTGGGAACATTCAGAGATAAAAGTGTGAGTTGCTACTTCTCCTTTGCCAGGGCAATAACAGACCAAATCTCCACAAATCAGGAAAAAAGGAAGACAGATTTTGCAAAGCAATCAATGACAGGGACTGCAGGAGGGCTTAGCCTGCTGTGCATATCAAAGTTTCTCTTGTAGGCCTTGACTCATTGCAGCTTTAAGAAATTCCTGAGGAAGGGAACTGCCTTAATAGCAAGTTGTACCAAGTTTAAAGCCACATTTGTATCGCTCACACAGCAAGAGCTCTTGTCACATGGAAGCCATCGAATCAAAACACTGACATGGCAAGAGAATAAGGCGAGATAATGAAATGAGAAATTAAGAGCATGAAAAGTAAATGCTGTAGAAAAGCTGACACTTCATAACACTCTAAGTGAACACTTGCCTGTATTTCAAAGTCGACCGATAAGAAATTATTTGCTTTTCTTATATAACAGAAATAGATAAAGGATTCCGTTTGGATAGGAGAAGATTCCACTAGGCTGCAATTTACGTATGAATACTCAATATTTTAAGGAAATTGCTTCTTTCACTTTGTCAACTGGCATAAATGTATGCTAAAGAGGGATTCATTAGAAAAAGTCATGCAATGCATGAGCTCAGCTCAAATAATCCTGATCTTGCCAGGCAGGTGCTTTGCATCTTATTAGGAGATGGCACATTGAGCTCCAAGAGGCTTACCACATGGGTTGCGTTGTTTTTCCATGAAAACTGAACACAAGGATCTCACCCCTCTTCTTTAAAACTAGTTGCCTCTTACTCTACCTGTGGACATTGTAGAGATAGTCATCCTAGCTCACAGGCTTGCAGGTGTCTGGAGATTAATGTCTCTCAGTTTACACACCTGTGAATAAGAGGGGAGCCAAGGGGCTTTTCTCCTGCACTCTAACCTTCACAGTTGGCTCTGCAGGCTGCTGCAGAGTCCCATCAGGCTTTGATCAGTATCATCAGGAGTTTCTTGTGTCCCAGAGAAAAGATGAGAGCCTTGCAGAACAGAGCTGTGTGTGACTGACAGCTCAAGAGAATTACTGCTTCCTGTGTCATTACAGCATGAAGGCTTCATGGAGATCTGAGAAGGGATCTATAGTAGCACTTACAGCAACTTATACAGGATTTATATGTACAGATATCGAAAATAACCTGTCTAGCCTGAATAGTTATCTGGGAGTGTGAAGGTATACATGCCTTGTTTTGCTTCATCTCCTGGAAAATTTACTCAGTCCCACAGTTTCTGCTACTTGCTGTATCCAGATATGTTGTCACCTTTGCTGAACCAAGAAGATTGGTTTCTCCATCTTGCCTAAAATTGTTTTACCTCATCAGAATTTACTTTAATTAAGCTAGACTGAAGCAGACATGCCCCTACATCCCTGTAAGGGATCCTTCTAGGTTCCTAGAAGTTCTTAGGAAGGTCCAAGACACTAGACATGGTGTGTACCATTTGCCCTTACCTCAACACTTTCCTCCCCAGCCACAGTAAGAGGAGCACTTGCACCCTTTTAAGCACAGTATATTGGTGGTTAGGGCATTCACTGAGGAAATGCGAGACCCCTGGTACTTGACTTTGTCTAGATGAAGAGTTTGGATCTGTGCTTTCATTTCCAGGGAATACTGGGTTACAGGCTAAACTGATGGATGTGTCCTGTTGATTAACCCGTAGAAACAGGATGACAATATCTGTGGACTAGTATACTGTGATTCTCTGGAAGGAACTGCACAGCAGTTTTCTTTTTTTAACATTACTCTCAGTGGTTCATCCAAGCCATTTTCAAATGTGGACACATCACTGCTTGTGTGGCTAACTTCTTAATTGCATCTACTGTATGATCTTTTTGATGCAATATACTCATATTATTGTACATGGAAGAGAACCCAAAGGACTCATCTTCTCTATAATCTAATTTTAGGGTTATATCTAGTAATGCGGATATTTTAGTTATGTAAGTGAGAAGATCTGGTCCTCATCCATTACTTTTATCTACGACAGCTTTCCTAAGCTTTAATGAGATATAGCTAGGTTAATCCAACATCTCAGATTTCTATAGTTGCCATGCTACATGGAATGAGGTTTTGTCTCCTGCATTATACTTTTCATGCTATACTACTACTACTAAGTATATCTATACTACTACTAAATAAGATGTTACTATGTTTGTGTTTGTGTGCTGATTAATTTCTTAAAGGCACATCTGCTGTAGTGGAAGATAGCTGTAAACAGTGGTGTTGGGGGTATACAAAGACATCACTTTGTTCATTCAGATCAGTCCCTGAAATCTGTGAAGACAGTGACTGCTGTCAAAGCCTGCAGATCCAGCAGCACACAAAGGAATGGCATAGCTATCCCCTGTACCATTCTATGTGTCCTTCCCCAAGCTACATGGTGTTACTTGGCAAACACTCCCTGGGTGTAGGAAAACAGTAGGAAACCAGGCACCTCTGTCTTGGTGGTCAGAAAAGGATGGAAGCCTTCAGCACATACTCAAGGAGAAGCTTTCATTCATACTTGGATGCAGAGCAAAAGAGCTCCATTGCAGAAAACTGTGACCTCGGGGAAAACAAGAATGTCAAATGAATGTCATGAAAGTTTTTCCCACCGTATGCGAATGTGCTTAGTTCCAGATTAGTGACTCACCTGCTATTTCAGATTCCCACCCAGAAGGAGATTAATTCAGGTTCAAGTTAATCTCAAATCTATCTAATTCTGGGCAGGTGCATTTACTTGGTCGTACTAAAGGAGAAGTACCATCTTGGGGCTGCTAGAAATGCTAAGAAGCATTTCACTTAATTGCATCCTGCAACAAAGAAGGTTTTCCAACCATTCACTAAACGATTTCATGAGAGTAGGTTCTTTTGTGACATTATATTCTAGGAAAAGATTTTGAAGGGACAGGGGAAGAAGAAGGTTCTTGGGTTCTTATAAGTGATTTGCAGACATTTTTTTGGGGGGGGATGTCTCTCTTCTAGAAGGAGATGTGTTATCGCCACAGTTCCCAAAGAGACAGTCACAATTTAAACTGAAGTGAGCATGGGTGAGGAGTACTTACATTCAGGCTTCTTTGTCATGACCTTGATGCTAATGAGGTACCATGCATATTCATTCAGTACAAAAGAAAAACTTCAGTGTATTAGTATCATCCAGCTTTTCTTGTTCCATAAACTGCCATTTATCACACTGAATTCTGCCCAGTAGATCAACAGTGGACATAGAAGATGTTTTAGCTGGAGTAGTAATGTGCCTTGATTAAATGTGTCCTAGTCACAAAAGAGGAAAGGAAAAATCAGAAAAAAAAGTGAACAAACCCTGAATATTTCTACAGGTAATGTGAAAGATTGGATCACTTCTTAAATCCTACAGTGATTTTCCAGTCATTCAAATAAGCTGGGCTCCTGAAAATAAAGCTGGATCAGAATCAATTGATGTGATGTAGGTTTAGGTTTTTGAAAGTAGGGCAGCTCTGTAGTTGATGCTGAGAAGGTGTTCAGAAATGGAAAGAGAATTAGGTTTTTGGATACCCTAATTCTCTTTTGAGAGAATATTTACTCTTAGAAAGCATACAAGCTGTACAGGTAAATGTCAAATAATCAGCATAAAAAAATCTCAACATAATAAATGTTGAGAGCTGTTTATCTTGTTTTTATGGGTCCTGAAAAAATTGCAAACATTTTATTTTTAAACAAATTCTCAGGGTGTTAACTGTAATACCAGTTTCTGACAGAAGCCCCTCTGGTGTTTGTATTCAATTTTTGTAATAACAAACATAGGACATTCCAAAATGCCCTACTCCTGGCTAAACTATATAACTCTCTGCAAGGCATGACTGTCAGTCCAGTTTCACCTGGAAACCTTGGGAAGAGTCTCAGTGAGGAGGTTATCAAAGATAGATGATAATACTTGCTAGATGGAAAATAAAGCATCCTCACTGATGCTTTTAGAAATAGCTGAGATTTACATGGAAATAGGCATTAATAGCCTGACTCCTGAACTTTAAATGTAAATTGAGCATCTGGAGTGCTTTTTTGCATGGGCATTTGAAGTACAAACAGAAATTATACACTTGGATGATTTTTATAAAGCCCTTTAATAGCCATTATTATAATCTTAAAATAATAATTACAAAGGGAGTGGGGTGGCCAAAGGGCTCAAGAACAATTTTTTTGTTTTCTCATTTGTATCTTTTAAGTTTAGTTTGTCCCTTGGTACGTCTTGGGTGAACTTAAGGGCCTTGTGGGCAGAAACTTGACTGGTGAAGTGTCTGATTATGCAAAATCAGACACAATTTCTGTTTTCTGCCACTCATATTGCAAGAAGTTGGTCCGTGCCCTAGTGAAAGATGTGTCTGAGACTTCTCATAGAAGTGGCTGTCTTGCAAACTCAATACAGTAATTTCAGATCTGCTTTTTTCCCCCCACTATTCTGCACTCCCTTCTGGTCCTGGGAAACAAAGGAGGGTGATGAATCTGCACAGAGGAAAACCAGAAGTGTTGTCATTTAATGGCAAGAAAGGGCTTCAGTGCAGAGATGTGATTAGACATCAATGTTTCACTATACCCTCTTGCTCCAAAACAAACTCAGCAGAAGGTCCTGGGGAAACAAATGTTTTTGTCGTACTGCAGTTGCCCACCTTGTCTATTTATATGACAGAGACTCTGAAGCATATTTCTGTTCTCATGTTTACAGTTTATCCAGTATACAAAGGGCTCTGATCTTCCTTGGGACCTCAAGGCAATGCTATTCTCTTGCTCTCTTTGGTTTTCTCTCTTTCTGTCCACTACACAGGGTTCAAAAGAACAGTTCCAGCTGAAGAGTATTTTACATTTTGTATCACATTGTTGGAGTTGAACCTGGTGAAGGATGTGAAGAACAGAAAGAAAGGTTTCTGCAGGTACATTTGGAGCAAAAGGAAGACCAGGGAAAATGCTGTTGCTGAACTGGACAGGGCCTCTGGTGACAAAGGATATGGAAAAGGTCAAGGTACTCAATGCCTCCTTCACACTTACTGGAAAGACTGACCTTCAGGATTCCCAGGTCCCTGAGACCAGAGGACAAGTCTGGAGCAAGGAAGACACTCTCAGGGGAGGAAGACGTGGTAGGTTGACCCTGGCTGGATTCCAGGTGCCCGTCAAAACTGCTCTATCACTCTTCACCTCAGCTGGACAGGGGAGAGAAAATATATTTAAAGGCTCATGGGTTGAGATAGGGACAGGGAGAGATCACCCACCAACTACAGTCATGGGCAAACCAGACACGACTGGAGGAAGTTAATTTAATTTATTGCGAATCAAAAGTCAGAGTAGGATGATAAGAAATAAGAACTAAATATTAAAACACATACCCCAACCCCTCCCTTCTTCCAAGGCTTAACTTTCCTCCTGATTTCTCTACTTCTTTCCCCACAGTGGTGTGGGGGGATGAGGGATGGGGATGGGGAAATATCATGGCTTTCAGGGGATATCCCTGAGGACTTTTCAGATAATAAAAATTAGTAGGAGTTCTTCATACACTATATAGGTGCACAGCCATTTAGAGGTACCTCAACAAGCTGGACAAATGGAATGACAGGAATGTTAAAAAGTTCAGTAAGGAAAATGCAATTTCTTAAACCCGGGGAGGAATAATACCAGGCACCAGTACGCACTGGGGACCAACCAGTTGGAAAACAGCTCTGTAGAGAAGGACTTGGGGTTCCTGGTGGACAGTAAGATGACATAATCCAGAAATCGCCCTTTCAGCAAAGAAGACCACCGGTCTCCTGGGTTGCATAAGGTAAAGCATTGTCAGCAGGTCAAGGGAGATGATTCTTCCACTCTGCTCAGCACTGGTGAGACACATCTGGAGTACGGTGTCCAGTGCTGGACTTTCCAGGACAAGAGACGTGAGCATACTGAAGCAAGTCCAACAAAAGGTCGTAAAGATGGTGAAGGAACTGGAGCATGTGACATATGAGGAGAGGCTGAGAGATCTGGGATTGTTTAGTTTGGAGAAAAGAATACTTAAGGGCGCCTTATCCATGTGTGTAAATACCTGATGGGGAGGAGTAAAGAAGATGGAACCAGGTTCTTCTCACTGGTTCACAGTGACAGCACACTAGGCGATGGGCACAAACTTAAAAACAGAAGATTCCGTTTAAGCACACACACACAAAGTTTTCTTACTGCGGGGATGGCTGAACACTAGAACAGGTTGACCAGAAACATTGTGGAGTCTCCATCTTCAGAGACATTAAGACCCAACTGGGCACAGTACGGAGCAACTTTGGTTGGCCCTGCTCTGGGCAGGGCGTATGTTCTCCAGAGATGCCTGCTCACCTCAGTCTCTCTGTGATTCTGTGTTACTACCTCAGCAGCTTCCAGGAAAAAGATAGATTCCTGAATAAGGTCCAGGAGTAACATTCAAATGTATTTTCCAGACATACCTATTATAATCCAAAGCAATTTTTGTGTTTTTTTTTTTTTTTCTTTTTTTTTTTTTTTGTTTTTGTTTTGTTTTGTTTTGTTTTGTTTTTTGTTTTTTCTGCCGCAAAGGGTTTTATGCTTAGAGACTCAGCCATACTAGGTCCATATGCAAAGGTGGGGCATCATAAAGATGCACTTTGCCACGGTTGAATGACAGTGAAAGTGCATCTGAGAGCAACAATTCCACCTCAGAGCTTGACATGATAGATGGACTTACTGACTTTCTGCCTTTGTTAGATCAGAGTTTGTACTACGTAACATAAATATACTTTTCAGTATCCTGACTGTAAATCAGTGATAATTCCTTCTTACCTTTCAAGGGAAGTCTTAAAATAAACTGAGAGATTTCCTGTAAGGTACCTGGATCCTGTGTGCTAATCTGCAGGTCATACACCTTCCCATGGTTGCTTTGATATAGCAACTAACTCCTTCCAACTCTCTGAATGATTATTCCCCCAAACACACTTCCTTTGAAGGGAGATAGAAGTGAGTGAAACTCGGAAACAAAGGGCACAATCACTTTTCTTCCAGGAACAGCAATAACAGAGGCTGCATGGTACCTTAGATAGTCAACTCAAGGACCCAAGATCTTTTCCCTCCATGTTTTCCTCATGTCTTTGCTTTCACAAATTAAGCTTATCATTCATGCTTGCTTGGGGATTTGACCAGCTGCATCCGTTGATAGCTGAGAGACAAGAATTTCCATCAAAACACCATTTAAAATCTCCAGCCATTCAAGGCATATGGAGCTCAAGCTGTGGGATTTAAAGTACAAACATATATACATAAATATATATATATATAATTAAGCTTATTTTTTCTTCTATATTTAGCATACATACTGGGTTGCCAGGTAAGGTATAGTACCCCTCTCATCACTCAATCTCAGCTACAGGTTACCTAAAATAGACAAAGAATTCATTTGCCTGTTTCTCCTGAGAATTACACATAAAGAATTCTGACAAGTTGGGGCTTTTCTTTGTCTCTGTTTTTTATTATTGCATTCTTGCTTGCCTGTTTTGGAAGCTGAAGAAAATGACAAGGGATAAAAATTCCCATCTACTCCGAAGCTTAATGTTCTTCTTTAATGGTTTAATATGTTCTGAATTGGTTAACAGGGAGAAGTTGTTAGAGGCTGAAAGAGTGTCTTGCATGTTGCTGTATATCTTTTATTACTGTACAGCATTGCTTGCTCGAAAAGTTGTTCTCCAAGCCATCTGAATGCCTGTTTACCATGAGGCAGCAGCTGTCCCCATTGTAAAGAAGAAGCAAGAGAAAGAGTACATTAAATTCATTCATCCCTAGCAGAAAGGAAACAAACAAGGGAAAGAAATAATCTATAACCTGCTGTTACTTGTATTGGAAATATGAGCCACTGTTCAGAAATACCTGAAAAGTAGGTACATTTCCCTGGAAAGTCAAGTAAAAGTGCTGCAAAACAGAGTTTTCTAAGCACATTACTAATATCAGGGAGAATTCGGTAGTAAATCACATAGCAATGGATTTTTAAAGGTGGTACTCTATAAGTGACCACTCACAAAGGGTCCAAATTATGAATAACTAATATTCCCTGGTCTGTGTTATGCATTCAGGTGGACTACAGGATAAATGAGGATAGGAGGACTAATATGAATGTTGCTGCCAGCTTAATATACAAAAGTATCTGTGGAGGAGGTGACGGGTGGAGGAGGTGGAGGAGCCCACAGCAGGTCACCTCCCAGTAGGTGAGACAAAGCATTTCTCCCCCTGTTATGGGACGAGACTGCATGGCCCATGGATGTGATCACGGCTGTCCCAGTGCCTGCTGGGGTTTGCAGAGGTCCCAGCTGTGCCAGAGCAGGAGACTGAACTGTCCCTACTGGTTTGAGAAGCTGCAGGTGAAATCTGTGTGTGTGTTATGGCAGGAATTATTTCTTTGAGCGCTGCCAACAGGAAATGTTAAAAATAAACAGGGGGGAATATTAATGAAGAGAGTTCTATGCGAAATAATCTTCAAAATTATTTAAAATTTTCTAACAACTAAATGTCATCACAAGATTCCCAGCCAGGCCTGCCCCAGCATACACTGCCTATCGCAAATGAAGGCTGGAGAAAGTTTTTCCTGACTCAGTCTATCCGTGGGACGAACAGGCCTGAGCTGTCTTCACCTGTGTTAACCAGGGAACTGGAGATGTGGGGATTATGGCACAGAAAAAAACAAAGCTGGTGGGCACAAGCCTCATGCTTCCACCTTATACATTCATTTGGAGGTATGCTAGAGGAGAATAATTTATTAGCTGTGGCACAGTGTTGTGCATGCATATATATTTTGCTGTTAGATTCTGAATGGCAATGTCCAAATATTTTGTAGACTTGCCAGGCTGGGCCCTCACTAGTCAAGGGGTCACTCAGTTGTTCTTGTGATGCAGAAATCCCCTGATATTATCATTAGTTATGTCAGGAAAATTATCTCCATTCTAGCAGGTCAAAGACTTTTGGGTACATCAGGGCTCCTCTGGTCCCAGTTCATTTTGCTGCACCTGTCACCCCTTTCTTCTGCTTCAGAGACTGGAAGCTTCTGAATACCATGAAAACCTGGTGTGTGTTAGGAAGGAGTGATTTCCAGGTTCCTGGGAGTGTCTGAACAAACTCAACAGAGCAGATCACTCCCCCATGCCGAATGATGCTTAATAATCCTCAGAGACCTTGAACTCACTGAGGAGGGTCTGCATTTCTGGCAGTGATATTACAGAACCTTCACCAAAAATTCAGGGGACAAGAGGGATCAAACCAGACATAGTCATATGATTTGCAACGAAACTGTTATGACAGGGAAAATAATCACAACCAAAACAATGGGCACTCCTAAAAAACCTCTTTGTTCGGCCAAGTACCAGGACTAGATCAAATACTGTGAAAATGAAGCATACAAAAATTAATATTTACCAGTTTTCACTCCCTTGATCACCCAGAGGAAGTTATTTTTGACATTTCTCTCAGTGTTAGCATCTTGTAGATTCAGAACAAATAAATTTGCTAGTCAGGAAAGCAAATTATTACAGTGATTCAATCATGTTGAATGAATCATTTTAGATACTGAATGGGGCATGGAACAGACTAGAAGGTTAGGTGACTTGTCAAGGTTATTTCTAGCTTGATTTTCTATTTTTCTATGATTTGTAGCACTAGTCAAATTTAATATTAACATTTGAATTTCTCACTTGGCCTGCCTTACAGGCTAGGCAATATTATTCCCTTTCTGTGTTTCCAGTAAGGTCTGACTAATTGGAGAAGTCCAGAAGGCTTCATATGATTTTGAATTAACATTTCTTCTGCTTTGATCAACAATAGATTGCAGTAAGCCTTTCTCACATACGACTTAGTCTCATCCCAATTTACCAGAATTTCCTTACCAATTCAATCCTTTAGGATATGCTTTTTCATTCCTTCTCACACTGCATTACACCATTTTCAGTATATATGAACCAGTTTAACTCAGGAAGGTGTAAGAGCCTGAAAGGAAAGGGGAGAGAGGTCTTGTGGGTAATACATTAGGACTAGGTGTTTCACATCTGAAGCTTTGCATATGACCTTCAACAAGTTACTAAAGCTCTCTGTTAACACATTTGTTTCATCTCCTCCAAAACCTATCACCTACCACATGGAGATGTTGGAATAGATTCAGCTCTTCAAGCAAGGAGGGATGTAATTATCACCTTAAAAAAAAAAAAAATCCAACCAACCAACCAAAACTTTAAATTATTTTTATTTTTTTTTATTGAAAGTTTATTTTTAATCTTTGTTTCTATCTCAGCATTTCATGTCTTTTGCCTCTTTTTTTTTTTTTTTTTTTTTTTTTTATTCCTTAGCATCTCTCTGTGTTTATAATCTGGTTGTCACACTTTGCTCTGAACTGCTAAGTGAAAAGGCTGCATCTGATGGTCCTTTCCAGATGCATGTGTTTGACTGCAGCTGGTGAAGTTTTTTCAGGCAAAGTATTTCCTCTGGTTCATGCTCTACCACAATGAGTTACAATATCATTTTCCAGCTCTCAATCTTTAGGAAAAGTGGCACATCTTTGAATTTGTGACGGCTGTCAGCTTCAGGTAGATGCCAAGAAGATGAACATCAGGAAGTCAGTGAGAGAATCATCCAAGGATATTGAAAATGAGAGACGGGTGAGTGTCAGGAAGTAATTTGTTTTCTCAAGGCATAATAAACCTGCAGGATAAACTTTTATCTCCAGTGATCACAGCAAGATGATGGCGATATTTAAGAATAGAGAAGCAGGTTTCAGTATAAGAGAATATTGCTGGAAGCACTAAATAAAAAGAGGTACTTGGCATTACCACCCAGGCCAGATAACAGGCTAGATCTTCAATGAGCTGCAAAGGCAGCAGGAGCTTTGGCAGGTGCAAGTGGAGTTAAAACTGAATATTTATGTGAATGATTCACTACATCTTTCTGTTTTGCAAAAAGGCAGTGCTGAACTCTTAAAAGAGGCCTACGTATACCACAAGGACATCTATGTACATTTCCAGTACTTCTAGTCAGAAGTTCCAGGGAAAATACCAATTCATCAGCTCCTCTGAATCTTGTTAGGCTTGATGAACATCACTGAATTCAAGACAGGGTTTCCATGGAAACTTTGCTGTTTTTTCATCACTGTGCTGCTGAGGTACACAGCTCTGAGGCAAATCAGCTATATGGATTAATCAAGGACTATTTTCCCAGAAACAAAAAATCATAGAGTTGTTGGGGTTGGAAGGGGCCTTTGAAGACCATATAGTCCAATCTTGATGCTATGAGCAGAGACATCTTCCATATCTTCCAACCATCTTTGAAGGTTGCTCAAAGCTCGTCCAACCTGACCTTGAACACTTCCAGGAATTAAGTATCCATAGCTTTTCTGGGCAACCTGTTCCAGTGCCTCAGAATCCTCACTGTAAAAAATTTTTTCCTTATGTTCAATCTATACCTACCCTTTTTCAGTTTAAAACTATTGTCCCTTTTCCTGTCACTACAGGCCTTGGTAAAAAGTCTTTCTCCATCAAAAAATGTTCTAGTCATTGATTCATCTGTTGCTTTCCAAAGAATTGGGATAGTATTTTTACTGGAGTAGGTATAGGGATCAGGTAACATATGTGGACTGAAACCAATTAAAGTGAAAAATAAATGGTCCCAGGCCACCTTTGAATCCAAAGTCTTTACTGAGATGACTAAAATGTCACTTAAATCAGTCAGTTTTTATAATGATATTCTGCTCTTATCCGAATTTCCACAAGGCTGATTTTCCCAAACACTGTTTGTCCAGGTGACTTTTATCAGTACTGAGGTTTCCAAATGAAAGCACAGATTCTGAAAAAAAAAAAAACAACAAAAAAAACCCAACAAACCAAATCAAACCAAACCCAAACTAAAAAAGAAAAAAAATATTATGAATCACTGACATCTGTCATCATTTACTTATTCTACTTTTTTTTATATATCCCATTTTTGAAAGTATTTATTTGTTTTACTTATTGTCAATCAGCTTGTCACTTTTTAGTTAGAGTATGCTGGGTTAGGAAGGCTACTGTTGACTGACATCTTCACAGAGTAGAGTTACTGGTTTATGGATGAAACTGAGAAAAAAAGGCATTGAGAAGACTCTTCTGTCTGAGAGATCACTTAATGGGATGAAATGAGAGATAGAGGAAATGAGCAAATTAAAGGGAAAATAGTGTTATGATAGGACTAGTGAGTGTTTGCAGAGCATTTTCTGATGTAGTAGTCAAGTGCAAATTATAAAGTCTCTGATGTCACACCACCAGGCCTGAGTACCATCCATCATGATCTGATAAGGACACTGAGTCTATATCTGTGTGAAGTGAACTAGAGGGCAGTGGGCAAAGCTGTCTCTCAGATTAAATTAATTGAACAGCATCATTAATGGGAATTTCAACTGGAAGGATAACCTGTAAGGAAAATTATTACAAGGCACAAGTAAAAGCTAGCTGAATCCTGGGGTCTACACAGAAAAAAAAGGAAGTTTCTCAGTGGAAATTTATTTTGGTTTCATCAGGGAACTTTAAGTTTTTCATTCCACCTCTGGATCTTTCATTTGGCCAAAACCTTTAAAGAAACTTTGCCTTCAACTCAAACAAAGCAGAAAACAAAAGTTTCAGAGATAGAGCACATGTGAAAAATCAAAATGACAAATTTGTTATCTAAAATAATAATTAGATTAAGGTGTCTAATCTGAGACAATGCAAATTAATGAAGATTGCCCCAAACATTTCTATAGTTAATTTTCCTCAATTTCACTTTGATGATAAAGAACAAAGCACACATTTTGCCTATTGTTTAATAATATGCTTTGAAATCTATTAGATTATAACTTTAAAATTTAAGTATACTTAATATAAATTTATTTCACCTGTTCAGCTCCTAGGCATTTCATAGTTTAAATAGGAATTGTAAGAGTCTGCTTTGGATCTCTTTTCAAAAGAAACTCTATTGCAATTAGATTTATACAAAAATTGTGACGATGTGATCAGATTGAGCTCTTTGGTTTGTCCAGTTTAACCTGGATACTTGTCTGAGGAATATGGTCATTCAAGGATTCCTTAGGAGTCAGTGAAAGCAAATATTTCCAGTGGACAATACAGTCCATCTACTACCCTAATTGCTGACAGAGCATAAGGTGGCCTTACCTCTGCTAGGTAGGATGAATTCAGGATATATTTTGAAGGAGGAGCAGTGTTTAATGATGTGTTATTCTATGGGGAAAAGTTAATCAGACTGTAAAATTCCCCCCAAAAGGGGAAACTCATAGCATTGCATTTGCCATGTCATTCATATGTTGTGCTGGAAACTGAATGGCAACAGCCTTGTTCTTAATTGAAAATTTAAAATAAAAATAAGCCTGTGATTCTTTCTTTTCCTGCAAATGGCAATGCCAGCGACTGGCAAGGGGAGGATAATTCTATTGCTGTTCATTATAACTGAATGTTTGAAGTATTCTCTGTGTCTTCTGAGCACAGAAGGAGACAGGCTTTCTGATTTAAAAAGCTCCACTGACTTAGAAAGTTCATTTTGTTACTGGAGATACTACACTCAGTAGCATAGAGGATCACTGCTAGAGTGAGTAGCATTTATGAAAACTGAATTTACTTTTCCACTAAGTCTGCCATATTTATTATCTCTTAATCCAATTCACTGTTCAAACCCATAAACAGTTGGTCTGGCAAAGCTGGCATGCTGTTGCGTTTAAGTGGGATGGAAGGAGAGGTAAAATGTGGGGTCAAGAATAATTTAAGTGAGTTTCACAGCTGAATGCTTTGGACTGTAAAGCCATGGTTCAAGCTGCAAATGAAAGCTATGTTATTACTAGCTTGGGAAAAGCAGTATAATCACATTAACGTAGACTGAGCTCCTTTGGTCTAAAATGATTGTCATAATGCATTTAAGAAATGTAATGTTGTCAATAAAAGGCACCTTTGCGTAGTATACTGCATCTCTGCAGAGGCTTATATGAACTTACATTGTTGCTCACCTACTGGCCATACCTGCCAGTGGTCACACTTTGTCCCTTTTGACCTATTTTGAGCTACAGTTAATTGTCATTTCAGATCTGAAGTGTGTCATGAATATATGATAATTTAGGGAGGTAAAGACTGAAGGGAGAAAGGTGTATCTGTAATGCAAGCAAACATAATGATTATTTTTCATTTTTATATGTGTATATATGTATATATGTATATCTATATAGGTATATAGGTATATAGGCATATAGGTATATGTATATAAAAATCACAATTCTGATGTAATTAAATTGATGTAAGTAGTACAGGTATGTTAGACTTTGTGTCTCCGAAGACTTAAATTTTTTTGTCACCCTGTCCGAAAAATAATAGTAAAAAAACCAACAAGAACAACAACAACAACAACAAAAAAAAACCAAACCAAAACAAAAAAACCCAACAACAACAACAACAACAAAAAAAACAAAACCAAAACCAAACAAACAAAAAAACCCCAAAACCAAACCAAAAACCAGGACTAAATTCTGTCAGTTGACTCACATTCTCACATTGATGCAAGGATGCCAGAGGCATTTTCCCAAGAGGGTAAAGCTCACTACAGGGCCAAAAGCCAGCTGAGGGCTCAACATCACTTTAAATCCCCCCAGAAAATGACATTTCACTAATGGGTAAGTCTCAGAGCAGGCTTTTACACAGTGGGGATTTTCATAAATGTGGAGGTTTTATTCTTTTGTGCTTTCTCAGTGACCTTTGACTAAATGTATCTTTTCTGGAGCAATTAAGCAACATTAGGAGTATAACAGGGAAGATAAAAAACACCTTGAGGACATTTGTTTTTATTGCAAGGTGTCCCATTCCCTGCCATCCTGGGGAAATGAAGCCTGGGAGGGATAGCAGTAGAAACAGCACTTTATTGAATTGGCACTTCCCATTTCAATTTCATAACAATGAAGTATGAAACACAAATTTTAACACCTAGACAATGCATTTTGGCATAAATACACAGCTTTAAAAATTAATAAAAAGCTATATCAATTATACAAGTGATTTACCAAGCACAATAAATTTTGTCATCTGTCACTTTTATGCATGCATACCCGTTCTCTCTCTATCATTGACTTTTATGCTTTCTATATGCTAAATACTCCCATGAACCTACAACAGACTTCACAGGATTTGACAGCCAACAAGTTTTGTTAAAGTATTTTATTTTTTTTCTTTTTTGTTCTTTTCTTTTTCGTTATTGTTTGGGGAAATAATTCAACTCTTTATTTTATTCTGCTTTCATTTACAGACATTTGCAGCCAGTCACCTTGGATACTTGTCTTTTTCATTATTTATCATTGAATGTGTGGAGATGCTTAATGGAAGAAGCAGAGGTGAGTTCTCATTTGCCATTTGCACACACAAAATAAGAGAAAATATCTTAATTATTTTTCAGGGAATACTGTAAAGTTGAAACTAGATTGAACTCATGTGATAAAATTAATCTTTATATGGCCCAAGTGTTCTGTAAGATTCTTCAGTCTCAGCACAATGTAAGCCTAAATGGTTTAGATCTCAATTTTTTTCAAACATCTGCCATTCTTTCTTGCATTTATTTTAGTTTTGTAAGGAGAAGAATTGGAGGCATTAATTCTCCATGGAGAACTATTTTTGCTCCCCATTATTGAAACTAAGGGGTTTTGATGTTGGAAACTGTTTTCTCAGAAAGATAGGCTGTTAGTAGATGTTATGCTGGATTTTACTAAAGAAATTTTATATTTTTTAACATAACAAGAACTTAAAAAACAACAGATAAACGTATAAAAAGTAATTGATCGTGCTTCCAAACACCGTAACTTAGAAATACAATACAGAGATTTCTACAGAGGTCATATTTATGGACGTTCCCCCACCCTAAGTTATGTCTAATATTATTGAAACTAGACAAGCTCTAACTTTCTATTTTTCAGAAAACAAATGAAAAGCATCAGCCATTCTGCTGCCTGTTAGAGATTCCTCTGGTAGTCTTGACTGATGTCTCAATGTCATTATTATCAGAAAGAGTAAAAGTCTACCTTAAGTATATGTGGAACAAGTCCTGTTTGAAGACAATCTGGTTCCAAATGCAGAAAACTAGGAGAAAAGTGTTAGTAAGTGACAAATTTATTGATTTCCTGTACCTTAAAACTCTGAAACCAGCGTGGAAGTTTAACAATCGCTGGATGACCTAGTGACTTCTGTGAATCCGTGGAGCTTTTTCCTAAGATAATGGGTCTCAATATCACAAAAAACATTAGTGACATTGGCTACTTTACACTATGCTTGGAGATAGCACCTTCTTCTATCCTTGGAGATATCCTTTCAGGGTAGATACTGGAGAGGTGTCTCAGTAGCAGGACCAGACAGGTGTATTCCTCTTGTCCCTTCTGAGCCTCTCCTACAGTCTGCTTTCCTTCCATACTGCATTGCACCCATGCATGTGAAGATGAGGTACCTCTGAATTCCAGCCGAATCTTTCTATGTTTAGGCAGCTGAAAGAAAATGTGAGATACTGGGCTATTACTTCTGGATATCTTGAAGAGAACTCAATCCACCACAATTTTAGATCATTCAGCCAATAAAAGCAGATCACAGGACCTTTCTATAAAGAGAAGGGAATATATTCATCTCATCCCATACCTTGGAAAGGCTTAGTTCAACCACTGCTAGGTAAATCCTTTTCTCAGCTTTCGTCAGTGTAGGGGTTTTCTGCCAAAGAGTTTTGCCAACAGAAAATTAGTCTCCAAATATCCTCAAATGCAGCTTGATGCAGTGCAATTTTTGTCTGTTTGGTGACAGCTGCCTACTTAACCACAGAGATTTCTGAGAGAAGCAAGGGAAATGTGTGCCTCATTGTATCACTTCCCTGTAGTGACTGTAATTGTACCAAACCTCAAGGGGATCCACTATAAATACTGAGTGATCCTACTGCTGGAAAAAAGATGTTGACTAAAGGTAGGGAATCTGCATAAAACAAATACATCCCCCTCATAAAGACCACTCAAGTCAATTAAGGGTTCTCATCACAATTAGAGATAAACAGCTCACGTCCAACATATATTTTTAAGTAATTAGTTTCAAAAAGCTGGAGCATGAAGGAGTAGATATGTTAGCCCTGAAGGTAAAGGAAAACGAAAAATTTCAGAACATGTTGACTGAAAAGGAGATGTTGGTCTGCTTTACCATTTCCTAGTAACATTTAGGCATTAAAATTGCTGGGGCTAATCAAATCTGAACTCGTTATTTCAAAAGTACCACTGAAAAAGGCAGCTCTACAGTGGAGCAGGAGAGTGTAATAGATATAAATGGCACTCCCTTAACGTTTTCAGACATAAAGCCTTAAGTTTCCATCACCCCCTTTAGCTAACCTCAGAGGATGAGACGAAATGTAGGAAGACCTAGAAATTTGGTACTTCCCTGTCAAGATTCACTGCAACTTCTCTTTGAGGAGAGCAGTGAAGGAAAATGATGTCTCATTGCACATTCTGGGAGACACAAGGACATGGAAGAGCAGTTTCATGCATATATCCTGGGATCCCCGATAATTCAACTTCATTACCTGTGGTGAATCTGTGATTTTAGAAAGCTCATGTGATTCTACTGTCTTGGATTCACCCCTTGGCCTAACATAACTTTTTACAAAGTTTATATTCAATATTTTCAACAACTTTCATACAGATCTTTGTTTAGAAATTATACCTTGTATATTGAGGAAGACAAATAGAGAACTAAGGAAGAAAACCACAGTCCCTGTTTTTCCCAGTTTCATATATATATTAATGTGAACAGTTCCCTGAAAACCAACACCTGTATCTAGTGCACACTTGAGATTAAATTTTCAATCTCCATGATATTTCAGGAAAAATAAGTTTTGTCAGTTTTGCATGGGATGGTGGTAAACACTAGGGAAGGAGCTAGGAGGTGTTACAACAGCTTAGGTTTTCCAAGACCTTCATATTCTTAGTGATATTCAAGAACCCAAATCTTTAGACTTGGGATGCTGTTACAGTCTAGATCAGAATTTTTGTAGAGTTAGGACTTCTCTTACAGCACTAGATACTCATTTGGTTTGCTTTAAGCATATTAGATGTTTTGTTATGTTTCTGTTGATAATAGTGTCACATAGGCTAGAAGGGTCCCTCAAATGTGTTTATCCTGGTGATAGGCTGTAGATTTTCTGTTAGCATCATCTTTTAGTGAACAGTAAATGCATAGGACTTATCTGAAGAGCATGCAGGGAACAACATGAGATGCTTTATGGATAATTATGAGTGCCCATTAAGGCAGATAACCAGTGGGGAAATCATGAAGAGTTCAAGCCTGATTATATTACAGGGTAACTCTTTTTTTTAATCCCCTAAGAAGACACTGTGGTTTTTTAATTCCTCAAAGTAAGTCAATGTGGGACTCAAGTATTGCAGACTTTAGACCAAAATACTCTTGATTTTTGTGAGTACAGCCCCTGGTTTGAGGGCTGTAGAAGATCTTCAAGACTGATCCTCAGTTGTTGAATCACTTTCTATGTTATGTTTTGCCAGACAGATCGTGGACTATGACTTGTATCAAAATAATAAATGCCAGATATTTCTCATGCAGATAGTGTCTCATGAAAGCTCTTTAACAGAAGAAACGAAAGTCTAAATATATGGGCACTTTAATTGAGGGCAGGAACGTTGATCTTTAGCAGAATACAAGGTGACCCGATTTGTCTGATGGAAGTGGAGACTGAAGAGAAGCAAAACGCTTTATCTCCTGTTTTTTTCCCTTTTCTCATTTTTTTTTTTTTTTTTTTTGATACGCATTGTAAGGCTGCACTTCCAAGGCAGACATGTAATACTTGTGCATTTTCACATGATTATATGCTTGAATATAATTATCCTTTCCATTAAATGGAAGCCATATTCTTCAAATTGGAACATTTTGGCAACCTTTCCCAAGGTATTATTTGGCAAGGGTGAAACAGGGGCATTTAAGATTTATTATGAAGTGTATTCCCAAAAGATAATTAATGCTATAGAGTTTTGCCCCAGACACACCTGAATCTGTGGAAAAAAATAGGACTAATCATGCTTCCAAGATCTTTGTAGAGAAGAATCTACAGCTGGAGAAACAATGACTACAGATGTGATGACAAGTAGGCACCACAATAGTATACTATAGGATACAAAGAAATGTACTTTGTAATTACATACCACAATTTGTGACATACGTGGCACCATTTATTGACATGATCTATAGTTTAATTTAAAAACAAGAGAAGGGTTTTTTTGATCAAGATTCTAGAAATAAGGTCCCAGCTCAGTGAAGTACTTTACACATGCCTGACTATAGATACTATAGCCAGTCTAGTGTGATTGTTGTCATGTTTAAGTACAATCCGTTTTTGGAGTTTGAAAAGTACTGCTGTGCAATAGAGTGGAGTTTAATGGTTTCATATTCAGTCTGCTGACAGACAGGATACAGCCACAGGAAAAAACAGTGTCTAAGATTATAATAGGAGGAAGACATAAAAGGAGGATTCGGGGGATGGGGAAAGAAATGTTTTATGTAGACACCGATATAATGATTACAGTACTTACAAGAAGGGGTTTCTACCCAGGAGTCATTCAAGTTATATTTCAAAAAAAATGTCATTTTTCCTCCTCCCTCAAAGGAGAGCTAGTCAGGGAAAAAGTTTCACTTAAAGGAATTTTATAATTTCAAAATATTTTTCTATTTAGAAATTGAGCAAATATATTCTATCTCAATAAAATTTACAAGGAAATGTAATTTTTGAGGAAAAACAATTGGTTCAATATATGATAAACTTAGGAATTGCTTTTTTTAAACTTAATTTCTTATGCACCAAAAATATATTTCTAACTGTTTAATTTCCTCTTTCTAAATAGAATTTTAACTTCCTTTTCTTATTCCAAAATGTTTTCATTTAAATTAAAATGGAGGTGCATGATGAAAACAACTTATGACTAAACAGCCTGCCCAACTTATTCAGAGAACATCAATAAGGCTTTTGAAGGTTTCATTCCAGTTCAAACATTGAAGGAGTTTTGTGTGAGCTCCCTTTAAAGGGTCAACTGAAGATCTTGGGTGAATAATAATAATTTAGACTTCTAAATACACGTTATCATCTTTCCCAGTAGGCTGCAGCTATTTCTTTCAGAACTTGGTTCTTTTAGTCAGATCTCTGTCATTGTGAAATGATATCTAGAGAACTTCACCTTCAAATTAGCCAGAAAGTGAAGCTATTTGGAAAGAAACAAGTAAAATATTGGTTGAAATTCAGTGCAGGATATCATATCAGGAAAATTGGAGGACAGTGAGTACAAATGTATTTTCTGCTGTTGGAGATGCCTTGTTTGGGTCTGAGCCAAAACCTTATTATCTCACGTGGACATAAATCACTTCCACCTTTCTGAGACAAACCAGAAAGATGTACTGCACTAAGCTGGAGAAAAACTTATTGCCAAGGTCTCAATACATAAGAATATAGGAAGCCTGCTCTTTTCCAGTAGCTGTAAGCTTGCATATCTGTAACAGGTGGCACATTCACTTGAGGCTGATCAGAACTGTTCTATCAAAGTAGTCTATAGAATTGGCTCTTTCAGTTCAAGGATGTTTTCCACAAAATATTCTTCTCTACCTTTGTAAAAAAAAAAAAAAAAAAAAAAAAAAAAGTTAGTTTTAGGGTTCTAGATTTCCTTTTGTTTGCATGTTTGTTTGTTTGGTTGTTTTTTTTTTTTTTTTTTAGTTTGTTTTATTTTTTAATAAAAACTAACATTCCCCAAAGCCCTAGAATTATTCCCCTTTTAAAGGGTAGACTGTTGGATCTCACAGGAGTTATGAGTCAAGGTGGAAGGGAAGAAAATACAGACATATCCTGGCAACTGTAAGAAGACCCTTCCCAGTTAGGCTGGGGAAAATTCAGCTACAGCAACATCATGATTTCAACAAGCTAAAAGGAGAGATATAATCTTACAGGCAAGACGAAAGTGTCTTTGACAGATAAGGGTTACTTTTAATTAGCCTATGTGATGGGCTGGCCCTGGCCGGATGCCAGGTGACCACCAAAGCCACTCTATGATTTCCCTTACTCAGACGGACAGGGGAGAGGCAATATAACAAAAGGCTCATGGGTGAAGATAAGGACAGGGAGAGGTCACTCACCAAGTACTGGCATGGACAAACCAGACTTGACTTGAGGAAATTAGTTTCATTTATTACCAATCAAATCAGAGTAGGGCAATAAGAAATAAAAACAGATCTCAAAAACACCTTTCCCCAACCCTTCCCTTCTTCCCAGGCTTAAATATATTCCCAAATTCTCTACCTACTCCCCCACAAAGGATGGGGAATGGGGGTTGCAGTCAGTTCATCACGTCTCTGACGCTTCTTCCTCCTCAGGGGGAGGACTTCTCACACTTCTCCCCTGCTCCCACATGGCATTCCTCCCACAGGAGACAGTCATCCACAAGCTTCTCCAACCTGAGTCCATCCCACAGGGCTACAGTTTGTCATGAACTGCTCCAGTGTGGGTCATTTCCGTAGGTTGCAGTTCTTCAGGAGCAAACTGCTCTAGAGTGGGCTTCCCACAGGGTCACTGACTCCTTTGGGCATCCACCTGCTCTGGTGTGGGGTCCTCCTGGGGCTGCAGGTGGAGATCTGCTCCACCATGGACCTCCGTGAGCTGCAGGGCACAGCCTGCCTCACCATGGGCTTCACCATGAGCTGCAGGGGAATCTCCACTCCAGCGCCTGGAGCACCTCTTTCCCCTCCTTCTTCACTGACCTTAGTGTCTGTGGAGTTTTCTCTCACACAGTCTCACTTCCCTCTCCAGCTCCAATTGCACTGTTTTTTTTTTTTGTTGTTTTTGTTTGATTGTTTGTTTGTTTTTTGTTTATCCTGTTCTTAAATACATTATTCTAGAGGTGCTACCACTGTTACTGATGGGCTTGGGCTTGGTAAATGGTGGGTCCATCCTGGAGCCAGCTGGCATTGGCTCAATCGGACATGTGGGAAGCTTCTAGTAGCTCCTCACAGAGGCAACCCCTGTAGCCCCCTGCTACCAAAACCTTGCCACACAAACACAATACAGCCTGTGAATTGTAAATTGCAGGTAAGGCTGAAATAAGGTAAAGGATAATGTTTTTTCACATGCATAGCTGAGTTCTTGGGAGCATCTGCTGCATCTTACTGGTAAGTGTGGAATGAAGTTTACGAATTCTTGCATATCTGGAAACTTGAGCAAACAATGTGATGCTCAAGCACCATTGATATAAGATGGTGAGTGTAATGAGGAGTGTTTTGATATAAATTTGCCTTCACGCACTAGAGAAAATCTCACATTAGGCAAAACCTGAGTTCAGCATTTAGTTTAAGATGATGACCTTCAGTAAGATCTTGTTGCAATGTCTTGGACTTGTTGACCATCAGTTAAGTAGAGGAAGCATGACACAGGAAATTCAGCCCCTGGATGGTCAGTGAAGATAAAGCCCTAAAATAAATTTATTTTGTTCTAAATTGTTGTTGCTTCCATTGATGAAAACAGTTGAGTTCATACCAGTCTTCAAAACAGGACCTAGCAGAACTACTGAGGATTTTTTCAATCATTTGAAAAAGTTATTAGGAAATAAAATTTCATCAGAATGGAGATTCCTCATGGAGACATAAAAATTTTCAGAAAAATCTCTAGTCTAGGGCAGGATTAAACTAAATTGTCCATGGTAAAATTAATCTAAAGAGAGGAAGAGAAAACCATCCCAGGAAAAAAACCCACACAGATTCTGTGAGTACCATAGATTTGGCTCTGGGTCCTAAGCAAATTCCTTTTTTTCCTGTATTTGTATAAAACAGAATGTGTGAGACAGGGAACAATCGGAAAAAAAATCCATAACATGATAGCTAGGCTGCTTTTCCTCTCAAATCCATCTCAAAAGCTGTCCAAACGAGGATTTGAAATCAAACCTCCCACAATCTAGATTATTTTATGACAAATTCCGTGATGTAAGAAAGTTGCATTTTTCTCATATCTTGTGTTCCAAACAGTAGATTGACAGATATGGAGTATGTGAGCCACAGCAAAGCTTGTCTTTCTTTCCAGTCTAATTTTTGCTTTCTTTGATGCAGCAACAACATTTTTTTTTTTTTTTCTGTGCCAAAGTGTAATCTTTCCCATCTCTGGGTCTGGAATGGCACCCTTTACAATAAAATAACAAAATGCTTCCTTCCTCTACACACTGTGCCCTAGTGGGAAACTCTTCTGTTATTTAAAAGATTTAAATACTGAAACAGTACCTTTGCATGAGCCAGGGACACTGCTTTAGAGACTAACTGTCTGTGAAGCCCAAATGCTGATCTCCTTAGTCAAGCTAATGATAGCTTCTAGCTCAAGGAGAGCTGTTCTTTTATTACCACTATTACTGTTAGTGTTGTAATTATTTTGTTCATCTCACTGTCTCTAGAAAAATTCTGACTAGTTATTAATATCTCAAGGTACAGCTAAAACTTTCATCAGCTTCATTTAAAAGGAAAAGCAAGGGTTTTGTTTGTAACTGAGCCAGCTATCCTTTTCCATTTGGGTTTTAATTTCACTAGAAAGTGTTAGGTTGCCATGGCAAAGCTCATATCTTCACTTCCCTGTCTCAGTAGGTGCTTTGAAGAGGGGAGGTGGTCAGAACAAGAGGTAATTTGTGCTAACGAATGGCTATATTGGAATAATGTGCTCCTACTGGGCTCACTTTCAAGTTCCTCCAAAAGGTACCCCCACAACCAATTCAGTATATTGTCAGAACAAACAACCAAGGGGATGCATAGAATTTTGTAGAAATTAAAGCTAGACATTAAAAGCCTTGGATTTGCTATTCCATCTTCCAAGCTGATTATAGTAGCAGTAAACATCAGAATCAACAGATCAAACCCTCAGATCTTCACTAGTGTCTCACTGAGGTTAAGGGAATAGCTTATGTGGGCAACTGAGCCATACCAATGCTCAGAGTTAATTGGTTAAGTGATGCCGCAGAGAAAATCTTTTGCAATACTGGGTTCATGTAGAGTCCTTACTGGCAGAAGCTCTGCAGTGAATTACAATTTTTTAGGGTGATTTCCAGGATATAGCTGAAAAGAGAAAAGCATCAAACAACCTATTTCATACTTAGGAGGAACATCTGGCTAATGATTCAACTTACCATGCAGTTTTCTACTACTATTAGATTATAAACCCTTGAAGGCACAGAATTGCATTTACAACACACAACACTGAAATTTATGTGTATTTTGATTTCTTCCAATAAAAACTTCCAAAGTCTTGTTTTGGTTTTACTTTCAATACCTTTATTCTGACCATGGAAAATGAGGACACTCCAATCATATAAGATAATACTTGTCCCTCAGGTAACTTCTGGTGGCTTGTAGAAGTGAGAGGGGGGATCTGTAGTAAAACTTAATACTTGGTCATTTTGTTCTCCAGCTTGTGGGATGTCTGTGTTTTATTCACTGCTACAAGTCATAGGATTCCAAGCAGAAAAATATGTTGTGGGAGCTTTCAGACCAGTGGTGCCACTGTTATGAACAGAGAGCCAAATTCTTAGAAATGTTTATTTGCTGATTTACTTTGTAGGCCAGTGGGAGATCAGAGAATCGTTTCAGTTGGAAAGGACATCTGGAGTTCTCTAGTCCAACTTTCTGTTGAAAACAGGACTGATTTCCAAATTAAACGTCCTTCCTCATGGCCTAGTGCAGCAGAATTTGAAAACATTTGAGCTGTCAAAGGCTCTCCATCCCCTGTATGTGTGCTTAACCATTCTTGCAATGAGGAATTTTTTTCTGATTTCCAAACAGATATTTGTGACCACTGCCTCTTGTCCTTTTATGGTGCACCTCTGAAAGGAGCCTGTATCTGTCTTCACTGTAACTCCTGTACATGTTTTGGGACACTGCAATTTGTTTCCACTTAGCCTTCTCTTACGGCTAAATAAGTCCCTGTCTTTTAGCTTCTCCACATAACTCATAATCTCCGGTTTCCTCACCATTTTAGTGGACCTCTGTTGGACCTTCACCAGATTTTCAATATCTTCCTTCTAGTGGGACCGTCCTGCAGATGCAGCCTCAGTGCTTTTGAATGAAGGGGAACCACCACTGTGCTCAGCATTCTGTGTTATTGGTGGTGCTGTGCAGTACGCAGTTTATTTTCATTGCTGCAAGGGTACACTGCTGACCCATCTGCAACCCACCAAAACCCCACAGGAGAGAAGAAAACCCTACTGCCATCCTTCCTGCCTCTCCTTATAAAATGGTTTGTTCATCACAGTGCTCCAGCAGAGTGAATTTCCCCCAAATGTCTGTAATTCCAATGTCATAGCTCTGCACCTGCACATAACTTTCTCATTTATTCTGTTTGTTTCTCATGATGGGTGTATTCAGGTATAGGTACTTGGGTTGTACTTCATCAGGGGAGTCAGAGATCATCTGCTCCTGCCCTGTGTTTTGCTTGCTTCTTCTCATCCAGGCTCTTCTTCTTATCTTGGGGTGTTGCTCTCCCTCCTTTCCAGGTTAGCAAGTTTCTTGACAAAAATGCTCTTGTCTGTCCTTGCTCTTTGAAGCAGATCCAGTTGTCACAGACTCTCAGTTGTTTAGGGAAGACATTTTTCTGTCCTTTTTTTTTTTTTTTTTTTTTTAATTAAACCTCTGTAAAACACATATGTAATTTCAGATGGTGGGGCTGAAGTACAGTCATTAATGACTAATGAGGATTTGAGGACTGACCTGCAGGAGACTGCCAAATTGAATATTTTTTCTTCAGATTTGACATGATAAAACAAATCACTTTTGTGTCCAATCACTAGCTTTACTAGAGAATTATTTTCCTGCAGCTCTGTCCAAACCCACGGAGACTAATTTAGATAGCATTAATTGGTAATTTCCCAGATCAAAGCCCTTAATCAAATCAATATGGATAGCTGCTGTGCAGTGGGCTGATTATCATTCATAGACATAAAGTATTATTTGTCATGTCTACCTTGATAATGACATCAGAGGAATACTAAGACCAACAAGGAGCAATGTCCTTATAGCTTAATAAGTTGATAGTTCTAACTGTTTCCCTAAAAGATTTGCTTGCTGGACCACAGTGGTTTTCCTTGCTGTGGGCTTCCTTTAACTCCAAGATTTATTGGTAGCCTAAGCGTATAAAAATTACTGTCAAAAACCTTGGTGATTATTTTTGCAAAAGTTGCAATTCCTATGGAGGTATTTCAGGGGTAAGCTTATTATTTGGATGTGGAGAAAGGGGAGGGACTGGAAAGACTTAGCAAGAAATGATCATTTATCTTAAGAGTGAGTGGTATGGGAAGTGACCCAATTTATGTGGCAGGTGCAGCTGCATAGCTACATGGTTTTCCAATATCAATATCAAATCTTGATTTTTTCCCTCTTCAGAGGGAAAAGTTTGGTCTAAAAGCTGCTGGTTCACTAGCAATAACGTCTTCTTGATATAAATGCCAAAGAGTTAATGCAATGAATCCAACTCTCTAAACCTTTTAGAGGGAAGAAACAAGATTCATAGGGAAGAAGGCAAAGGAGATTTTGTGGAAAAGAAATGAACGCCACTGCTGCCAGGGAACATTTTGTACTCTGGATTGGTTATATGTGACATTTTGGTTGAGGGTTAACAGTAGTAAGGCCAGCTGTCCCCTTTTCTGCTCAACCTGCCTTCATGTTCAGTGGGGGTGCCAGGTGAGGGCAATATGGCCCATGCCCATGTAATTGTGGATCCTGTGATGTAAGGATTTGGGAAAGTTGTGGGTAGAAAACAGGCAAATCTCTTGTCCTATTCCCCTCTGGCTGATGAGGATGAAGGTCTGTTAGTGGGAAATATATGTGCACATGTACAACATGGATCCCTCTTACAAGTAAATCCCAAGATATGGCAAATGATTTGCTAGTGCTCACATCGTCCCGTGCACACTTGTGCTCATTCCAGTTGCTGGCATGGTGGTCACATTGACTCCTCCAGTTGCTGTGCTGAAAGCCCTATACACACACACGCACACAGAATAGAGTCCTTTGTCCAGGAAAATAATTGGAAAATGAGATTGATGAGAGGACAGACCAGACTGAGCTGATCAGGTGCAGAATAGAGCCTGATGAGCAAACTGTTTACATGTGACCTGCCTTTTCTACCACCTTAGACTTCTATTTTCCCACATTTATTCCTCCCCAAAGCACTTTTCCCTGCTCTAGGGTGTTTGTCACCCAAGCACACTACAAGAAGTCTTCTACAACCCCAAAATGCTCTTCTCTTGCAACCCATAATATGTCCCGTACCTCTAAGCAGTGACTCCTGTGAGTCTGTAAAGTGTTCCAGAGACCCTCTCTCATTGACCCTTCAGGTGGGTGTCCCCTCAGCCCATGGGACCAGTGCTCTCCTGGGACAGACTTGTGGGGTCTGGGGCAGGGGGTCCTGTCTCTGACTGGAGTATTGGGGCTGCTTCTTTATTTGTTCCTCTATGTGTGTGTGGGGATGGGACTTTAAATGGGGGTGATATCTCTTGTGATGTGCCTGGGAGGAGGTGGATCAGGGTACTGTTTGAGTTTCTCCATCTTCAATTATTCCTCTGATTTTCTTTGTGTGAGAAGAGACAGCTTTTTATCACATAACCTTTTACTTTTTTCTAGATCCAACATCAGCCATATTTCTTTGCTCCTATATGTTGCTTCCCACCTGTGGATCTCAAAGCACAGACAGCAAATGCTTAAGGGAGCCAAGGGAGGGAAGGAAGGTAACCCATCCATAACACAACTCCTTCCTTAGATCTCAGCTCAGGAAGCCAACTCACACATTACAACATCTGGTTATTTATTAGTTCATTATCTAGTCTTGCATTTGTGAACTTGTCAGTGAAATTCGTTATTTCTTTGGCAAACCTGCACAGGTGGAAGAAAGTGTCTTTTCTGCTTTGTTTTGCTTTGTTTGTGGATTCTACATTTGGGAGTGGGGTGGGGAGCGGGGGAATCAACAGCCTTATGAAGACCAGCTGCTTGCAACATGCTTCTCTTGCAGCTTTCTGTCAGGAATCAGACAGCTTTAGTTATTGTGATGGAGAAATAATGAGGTGAGAAAAGAGTTGTCAAAAAAAGATCTGTACTTTTCTTCCAAAGAAGTAATTTACTTTTTGTGTGCTATGTGGCTCCTAGAGCCAAGGAGATATCTGTAAGGATCCCAGTTATAGACAAAACTTGATATTTGCCTAAACCAAGGCAATTACTAAAACAAAACAGAAAAAAAAAAAAAAAATGTTTACAGAAAGGCCTATTATTTATGGTATAATTCATTTAATTAAATTTATGTGTTATCAGCATTTAGGCTAGGTGGTTATAGGTGAGCAAGTCATCATGTGTTGCTTTTATATTTAATGGGGAAATATTTAACAGTGTTAGTGGATTTTGAGGTTAATTCACCTCGTTTTAAAACAAACTCCTGTATTTGGCCAGGTGCATTTTCCCCTAAGTGCACTGACTGAATTAATCAGCATAGATACCTGGTGCCATCTGAGATACCCTAAGACCTTCCATGGGAAACTTGTAGATGCAACATGGGATCTCTTCTGCACTAAGAACTAGATCCAGGAGGGTTATCCTAATGCATCAAAAATAGCACTAAAAACCTATGTTTATGCAATTGAAACATGAACAAGATCATCATTGGCTACTATAGGATGATGGGAAACTGTGTTGCATTTATATATTTCTTTAGCTACTCAGCCTAGCAATACAAGGACAGAAGTCTTGGGACCTGGGATGTTCCCTGTGCATGTTTTTTACACCCCAGACATCCACAGGAGAAACCTCAGGGCACCTCATACAGCACCAGGTCATCTTTGCTGAGACAACTGAATCTCCCTTAGATAATACAATGTTGGGGTTTGGAGAACATTTCAGATGTCAAACTGAGGTAGATAACAAGGATGGGCTTCAGTGGCCAAAGACCAGTGGTCTAGAGCCAATTCAGAGATCTTCAGTACTTGAGCCATTTCCCTTTACCTGACAAATATGACCAAAGAATTTTTGGAGGTCCATGCCATTCTGGAACCTCAGCTGGAAGCTGGACAGCATAACTCAGGGCATTTCAAGTCACACTAAAAGCATATGTTTAGATATATTATTTATATCCCTAGTGATTTTTCAGATTATTAGTTGTCTAGATGCTGCGGACTGTATGAACTGATTAGTTCTCCATTGACTACAATGCAAGTTTATATACTGATGCATATATGCACATGTACATGTACACACCTAAGTTTAAGTTATGTGATACAGAGCTGGATCTAACCCCTGAAAATTAGCTGAGATGAACCACAGCATAGATGACTGGATCAGCATAGATGCCTACACTTTATATAGCTAAAGAACAGTGAAACACTTTAAAGTTTCAGGACTAGGTTTTTAGATACATTCAACTTAATATAACAGTCCCTTTATAAATCTGGTTATTTACATGTCTTATCTCTGAGATTTCCCCCTTGAGGAAATGGAAATGTAATTTTAAAGAAATATGTCAACATCTTAAATGGTGCTTAGATCTTGAGTCACCCTCCACTGGATTGCTATTGCTCCATGAAATGATGTTGCTGAAGGTAGTTAGATCCACATTTTGAAAAAATGTCCAACAATTTTTTAATGTTTGCAACACTAGAAGTGCAAAACAGGCACAGCTTTTGTTTGGATCCTCTTAATTTGTCATACTAGATATGGAATGAAGATACACTTTTCATTCACAGATGAAGCACAGACAGCTTTGAACATGCCCCTTTTCCTATATATGTGCCTAACTTTTGCACAAGAATGACTAGCAGAACCAATCTGCCTTCCTTATGCTGTGCACATAAACCTAAGACTGACACTTGAACTCTAAATATTCCCTGATGCAGTATTTACGCTTGTAAAACAAGCTGACTGTGTCTGTCCTACAAGCCTTATCCACAGGAAAGGGATCATGGCCAGGGGAAAGAATAGAATTGTTCCTGTGCTCCACCAGCATGATGAATTCCGATTGGTATCTTCAGTTTCCTCTTCTATCTATTCCAACACCTCTGAACCAATTTGTCTGAAAACAGACTCCACCCCTTTCTCCATCCCTTCTTCAAATATAACTTTTCAAAACAATCTAGGGCACAGAAAGTCAGTACACCACTCAGAATTCCCATATACAGTATTGCTCTTACCATTTTAGACTGTTATATTTTGAAATATTAAAATTTTGATTGCCTTGGGTGGGTGATAATGAATATATGATAAACTCATATATTGTTTTGTCATAAGGAATACGCTTTTCTTCTTTCTTGTCATAGTTCTCATCTCTTATGAGAACTAAGTGCTTGACCCAAATTAGAAATCAGACCATTTGCCTTGAACTCGTTAAGTATTCACATATAAAACAAATTTGTCCCTAAGGCCAGGCTGGAGCTTGTCAACACCTGATTCTCTTTGACTTATGGTGGCAGGCAACTGTCACTGCACTTGGTTTCAGGCCCACATATATTTGAGGAAATTAGTACTAATGCTATGAGTGAGATCATTGACACAGTGAGCTATTTGGTGTCACGCAACACGTGGTCTTGGCTGTATGAGAAACTAGGCTGATCAACAATATATAATCATCAACTGTAGCAGGATGGCTGGGAAGAAGAACTGGGAGTACTGTACAGCTAGTGAATAATGAGGACATCTTGACCCTGGTTGGCCAGAAGCCTTGGGAGCAGTAAACAGGAATGTAGAAAAACAAGATAAGGATGCTGAGCTTTTTCTGAAGAAAATATGTCAGGAGACAGTTAAAGGAAAACATCAGGTTGTTTCTTAAACAGTGGAAAGTTTTCTACCTTGAGCTAAAAGTGTATAGGACATTGTGTTTGTGCTTTTAAGATTTAATTAACCAATAGGCTTATGATAGCAGTAACTAACTTGTAGCCAATGAGTTGTCTGATGTATTATGGACAGAGGGTAATGACCAATCCAATGTTGAGAAGTATTGTTAGAGAATGTATAATTGTAGAAGGATTGTTGACAATAAACGACTTCGGCAATGACTTCAGCAATAACTTTGACCATGACTTCGACTTCGGCTTTGATTTCAACTCTGAACTCTTGACCTCTTACTTACACCCATCCGGAGTCCCATTTCTCAGTCACCGTCAGTCACCCACATGTCATCAGATAGTTCCTGTCAATGTCTACCCAGCTAGGGCTGGATATGAACTGATGACATACCTGAGTTTTGTTACCAATCCCTTGGAAAGCCACTTTCATGGACAATTGATGGGACTGCAAGTGACATTTCTATTTCGAATTTTCTGTTTTGTTCCTCCCCAGGTTTACTTAGCTGCAGTTTTGGAAAATGTTGAATGTGCACAGGAATGAGAGATACCCTTATGTTCCAGAACCCTGAGTAATCACCTGGCAGCACAGCTTTAAGTGATATTACACGGTAATTATATTAGCTGCAGTGTTGGATGCTCGTTATCATGCCTTAATTGTGTAATAATTTTGATCAATGTGTAATTTCCTTGGTGCTGACTGTTGTGATTGCAAAATAAAAACACGGTTTAGAAGCTGCTGCATGTACATATGCTTAGGGATTCCTTCAGTGCATTTGGTTGTGCGCACACACATGTGTTTGTGTGTGTGAGAGACAGACAGAATGTGACCAGTCAGGGCAGCTGCCTGCAAAGATGTTCCCTGCCTGCAGTTGGAGAGAACTGACAAAGGAGCCCCAGATAATCTTGGTGCAGCGGTTTAAGAAGTCACCTCTGTCAATCACTGTCCTGTGATCTAATCTATCACCTCGACGGCAATCAGTAGGATGGATGTCTGTGTCAGTGTGAAATCTGGCATTTTTGCTTTGCTGTCTGCTCATGAGTGGCTGCAGCCTGAATGACGGGCTTCTGACAGAAGGGTTGTGTTGCAAACCCGTGTTCCTCACTTCTGTAAGCCCTGCTGTAGGTGCAGAATGGCAGAGCAAGGCGGTGCCAACCTGCTGCAGAAAGAGCTGCCAGAGTTTATTTGTCAATGCCTGCGGTCTTCCCAGGGAAAGCACTCTGTCCATTTGCTATGTTTACATCCAGGCAAAACCACTGATAAGCAAAGGGAGGAATGGGTGGTAAGGAAAAATAAATGAGGGTAGACACCTCAATAGGATGGACACTGGACACTGTCCTGAAAGGAGGAGAGAGACAAATAGGAAAATCAGTCAAGACTGGTTTACACTTTTTGAAAGGTGAGTACAAGGTGGATGCACTAATTCTCACCTGTTGCAGCTTCTTTACAGAAAGTCAGTGGTATCTGCTCAATTAGAGGATATTCAATGTCAATAGAGTGTGAATGTAACTTTTAAAATGTCCTTTTTCTCAGAATAGTACCTTACTACAGATCAGGATGATGTTTGGAAAAGGAGTACCATCTCTTGATTAAAACGTCGCACTTCCCCTTAAATTAAAGAGCCATCACTGATTTCTCCATCTACTTATTAGTGCTGAGAGAAATTCAGATTGTCCTTTGTATGATAAATGCCGTTCTGTTTTTAAGCAAATCATCATTCCAGACAGGAATGGTTGTTTGCAATGAAAGTATAAAATTCCAAACGGGAAAAAGAAAGTTTTGAAAGTGTATGGCATTTTTTTCCAATTTCAGCTTTGCAACATGATTAATTATATCCTTACATGTGATGTATTATAATGAGCAGCACACATTTCAAAATGAGAAGTAATTACAAAACAAAAACAAACAAATCCTGCAATGAGCTGTTAAAGCTGAAAATCTCCCAGCACAGCGTTTTCAAACAGCTGTACTGCTAAATTGCTTGTTCCCTTGATATCAAGAACAGACAGAAAACTCCTGCTAGAGAGTTCAACCAGTACAGCCTCAGGTAATGTGCAATCACCAGAGAGAAACTGGGAGAGTCACAGCTATAGAAAGCAGGGCAGGCTGTTCAAACACATGCACTTGGGTCCGGTTGGATAGGGGTTACTTGAGAAGTGACATCCAGCAGAACAAATCGATCCATGAAGGAAACCCTTTTAGAGACAACATTAATAATATGCATCAAAAGAGAAAAATAACAACTGACATTAATTTCTTAATCCAGGAAACAGATTTTTTCTAAGTCTGTATTTATGTGTCATCATAAGTTAGGGTAAGCCCCATCTCGGATTTCCTGTTGCAATAACCCTGTTTACCAGAGGACAAGAGTCTGAACATCTTCCCTCACTCCAGAGTACCTGATTTTGCTTGTGCCATGATGATTTGTTCGTGTGTCCATGCTCTAGAAAATACCAACAACTGCGTAAACAAGCTTGGTGGTGAACCAGATAAATGAGGGAGAATTAATAATGCTAACACTCAGAGCGAAATTTCATTGTTAACAAAGACACCTGAGCTGGAATAGCTTACACCAAAACAGAAAGAGAGGAAAATAAAATCTTTCATCTCTATTGTTTCACTTGGCAGGACCTTAGTTTTCAGCATGGGCTGATGTGACAGGCAATCAATGTAATGACTTCCTGGAAGATCATTTTCCTTACAACAACAACAAAAAGAGGAATGTACAAAGAACGAAGGCTAAATTTTGTTCACAGACTGTTTGATTCATGTGCTGCACAGGTTGTATTCTTTCAACTCTTCCTTGAAATCCTGACTTCTTTCAACTCTTGTAATTCTGTCTTCTCACAACTCTCAACAGTTTTCTGGTTCACCTTTGATGGGCTCATCATTTCTTCAGGGGTTCTCCTGAGTGTCCAGGGAGGTTCACAGGATTCATCCTTCTACTCCTCTTTCCCTGGGCATCCCCACAGGAAGTGACAAATTCCCTGAAATTCCCTGCGTTTTGTTGTTGTTGTTGTTGTTGTTGTTTTTTTCTTTGTTTTTTTTTTTTTTTTTTTTTTTTTGTATTAGTTGACACTGGGGATTCAAAAAATCATCCCCACTATTCTAGGTCTGTCTCAACACCACACTGTCCCACAACTCAGCCCATCCTTAGCTCAGCCCGTTCTTGACATTTCCCTTTGAACTTCCAGCAAGGATATTAACATTGCCAATCTCCTTTTTTTTTTTTTTTTTTTTTTTTTTTTTTTTTTCACTGAGGTGTTGAGAATCCCTTCTACTACTGACAAAAACATCATAATTATACAGGCCAACAAATCCACTATTTGGGTTCAGATTTATTTTCTAGGAAAACAAAAAATATTAAAATCTCATGATTATTTCCTTTGTTGTACTTTTATGATCCGTCTTTCTTATGTGCCTATATACATTTTTTTTTTCATCTAGCAACGTCTTGCCCATTATAAACAGATCTTAGTGGAACAAATTTTTATTATTTAGAAAATCCACATTTTTTTAACTTTTTTGTAGGAAATTAAAATTTCAGTATAAAAGGGATCAAGTGGATCATTTCATTGTTTCTTTTGATTTTGCTAAATTGAAGGAATTAATCTGAGCTATTGTTTACTTATGATTTCTGTATTACGTTTGATATAATTGTAATGCTATATTTTTATATATTGTAATAGGAGTAATGTACATTACTATATTGTGAAAATATCAAAAGGGTTCACTTCTTTCTTGTCCAGATGAGAGGAAAAACTATCTGCTATTATCTCCTGATACAATTTCATATTTCCAAGTCACTCTCCTCCTGCCCTCATGATTTTGTCCATATTGTCAGTACTTTGCCTGCACATTCTGATGCCCAGCCAGGACAGATGGCAAGGTCTTGGAGTTCCTTATGGTATGAAAATTCAGCTTTATGACCACATTAAATTACAGCCTTCTCTTTGACCTAACTTTCTGATACTTTGTCCTCTCATTTTTCCTTAGACCCTCTGACTATAATAACTTTATGGCTCATTGCTCTGATTTCCTAACCCCTCTAATGGGGTTTATGAAGGACCCTTACATTGGCTCCTTCTGCAGCCTATCAAAGATTCAGTTTCCCTCACTATCTCTAAGGAGATTAGAATTTAGGTATTTTAAAAACTTAACTGTTTTATTAACTCATTGTAGCAGGAGCTGCAATATGTCCTCCGATGGTCTTCCAACCACCTCTGTCTCTATTTCACCTTCAATTTTTCTTTGTCTCCAGCCATTATGCATAAGATCCTCATTCCAATGCTGGCAAAAATCTCCCAGGCTACTTTTGATGTCTCCTAAATCTCTGACTTTTGCCTTTAGGTATTTACTGGGGCATGGATAAATAATAAAAATCTCACATACACCAAGCAAATAAAAGCATATGACTGGGATCACATTTTGAAGTAACATTTGATTATGTGATCACATTAACCCCCATATTCATACTTTATTTTGTGCACAGAACATGATGATAATTTATAAAGAAGACAGTCAATATGTTGTTTTTATTTTCCTGTTCAGGGACAGGCAGCAAGTTTATCCTTGAACCTTAATCAAGGACATTCTAAAGATAAAACTAAAAATACCAGCTTGGGCTCCTCTCTTATGTTCATTACTGTGTCTTCTCAGAGTTTTGCAAACACTTAGGAGCTAATTTTCAAAATGTTATTATTTTTGGGATCATACTAATTTGAGAGATATCTGATGTACAAAATTAAAGCCAAATATTTCCTCTAATTTTTGGGTGCTGAATTCAAGTTGCCCTGTCGTGACAATAACTACAGCTGAGAATCCAAAGTAATAAGATTCCTAGAACAATTTTACTGTGCCCTAGTGATAAAAGAGTTGGTTTCTCTCTGATTTATAGGAGTAACGTAGAGAGCTGGCACCAGAATCACAGGTTAAGGACATCTTCCAATAAGGATATCTTCCAAGGAAGATATCTTTCAGCTGCTGGAAGCTCTGATATGCAGAACATACATGGTTATATCCATGAAACTCACATACAATGGGAAGGATTTACTGTACTGGAAGTGAAAAATCACCAGGACTTTGGCATTTGCAATTTGACATGTCAAACTCTGGTCAAGACCTTGAAATTTAGGGGAAGGTGAACTTTACTCATAATGTGCTGTGCAACTGAGTAGAATTTGGAAGAAATACTCCTTTCTGGTCTCTTCGTGAGTCCTTTTGTCCTAGTTTCTTTATTGATTCCAGATGAGTGAGTGATGAATATATGTCCAGAGGCATGCTTTCTAACATCCCTGAGGCTTCCTATCCAATAAGTAAAGTGATCCACAAGCAATTCCCACTGGATGGGATTTTTAACAGTTTGGAAGTGATTTAGGATCCAAGTGCCATGAACAAGTTGAGCAGAGAAGCTGTGCAATCCCTCCGTTGTCAGACAGTTTCAAGACTGGATAAAGCTGTGAGCAACTGGGCCTGACCTCATAACTGATCATGCTTTGAACAGGGTATTAGGCTACACATTTCAATTCTTTATAATTTGTGGAGAAACTCACACTTTTGCAGACAGTCAGAACATAAAAGCTTGACTTCTGCTTGGAACCAGCCTTGTAAGAAACTATTTCTCTTCATTGACTACAGAAGTAGCCAAGCCTAAACCAACTGTTGTAACTACTTCCCCCAGATATGTCTTCATCCTCCTGCCCAGTGTAGTATAGATTTGAGATTAGACTTTTTCTCTCTTTAGCCACCATGTCAGCATTTTGTCACTGGTCTTCAGAAAGTACTATGGAAATCCTCTTTCCCCTGTAGTCCCCAACAAAGAGCATCACCGTATTTTTGAAATTAGCTTTCTTTGTGGAAAGTTAGAAGCAGATGCCTGGCTTATATTCCTGGGAAAAAGAGCTGGGATACTCTTTGTGCATTTGCATTCTCCTGTCTTCAATAGATGCCAATGGATTATACGCAAAATTTGGACCTGGGCACATCACTTCTTCATCCATTTACAGATATAGAGCTCCACATTTTCTTCTTTCAAATCACAATTTGAAGAATACTCTAAGGATGAAGTACCAGATAAAAGTTTTACTTTTGTATGCCCTTCATTTAGTTTTCTCTGAAGCAGGCCCCCAATATCTTGTCTCCCTAGTTGGTAACTCCAGAGAAAATTTTCCTAAACTTCAGTGCCATTCCGACTCCTCAAGAAAGCTGAGGGACTTTGTACAGTTCCAGTCCTTTTTATCATGAGTGTAATGGCTCTGCTGTGTTTAATTGCAGTAACTGATGAAAATAGACAATTTGCAGCTTCTTGAGAGAACAATAGAAGGAATGAAAATACTAATGACAACAGCAAAGTTTTGTGGCCCAGGGAAAAGAGGGTGACATCATTTTCCCATATTCAAAGTTGGACAACATGAATCCAATTTTCTTCCTTTCATCATCAGCAAATAATTCGGATGTTTCCCATCCCTTAATTGTGCCTTTGTTTCCGTGATGAGGGGAAATCATTACTGTGACGATCTGTTGTCTAAATTTTTCCCACATCTGCAGAATGTTTAACCAAGTGGGCCATTTGCCCATTTGCAGGCTAATGAACAAGAGAAATTTCATATTCTTGAGATCTAGGCCATACCAGAAGGTTGGGAAATATCACATTTCAGAAAGCAGCCTGGGTTGGGCTAGGAGAAAAATTTTATAGAACCTGCTAGAATCTGGGTGAATGACGACATAGTCTTCCTCTGTAAATCTTGGTGAAATGATCACCTGCTTTTAGGACTATGAGACCTTTTTCTTCCAGTGTTCACAACAGGCCATTGCACTATTCCCTGTTTGACAGAAAAGTCTTGAGGATCTTACTTAGCTGTCACTCTCTTAAGACAGAGAGCCACCCTCAATGGCTATTTCAACAGCCAGCATAACAACATATTACCTCGATGTCTTCTGTCTTCACTGGTAGCAACCAAAGCAACAGACCTCTCCAGGCTTATTTTCCTTCTCCAAGGCTTTCACACACAATAGCTGTCTGTCCATTTACCTTCTCCTCAACAAAAAGAGCTGGCTCAACAAAAAGAACTGGCTCATTTGGTAAGATGAACCCTGCAGCTCTTTCATTTCTATCTTCAGAGATGCTGGAGAGCCTCAAGAGCCCACAAAATGCCAAAAAAAAAAAAAAAAAAAAAAAAAAAAAGAAACAAGACACAAGAAGTTTGCTGCTAGACTGGGATTTAGAGTATTGAAGCCAGTTACATTCACCTGTCCCAGACTACAGGAAAGGAAACATGGGGCTACACTAAGGAACTGGCTGACCAGACACCAGGGTGAGGGTTTGTAGCCTGGTTGATGGGTGAGTCAAGTCTTCATTGTGGTAAGGAAATGTGCTTATGGGGGTACAGTAGACAGAGACAAATCAAAGCCTCTGGCCACTCTCTGATCCTTTTCTGGCTTATGTGGGGATTACACACTCAATCTCAGCCTCTTTTACAATTTAACAACAAAGCAACTCCTTGGAGTATGTAATATGGTTGCTGGACAAGACAGCTTCAATGAGAAATTCCCTTTCAATCTTAATCTCTTATCTATCCATAAGCACTTCCATATTGCAATCCATGTTGTGGGTTGCAAATAAATCACTAAGCAGGTGTGCGTCGTTATGTTAAATTGGAGGGATCAGGTCATTCCCTGGACCAGAGAGATATAGGGATATAGAATCACAAAGTCCTCCCTGGCATTGCTTAATGGAGATAGAATTTGGTCCCTCTTTTAAATTCATTTAAAATCTGAATCAAAACCGATCATGGTTAAAAAGCAAGGAAATAAACAAACCCTCTGTGCATAGTATTGTTCCATGTTCTCTTTTGGGTTGCAGATGGTTTTGAAGTCATAATAACATTAATTAAGAGTTCAAAGTGACACACATTTAAAAGCATGGTCTCCATCTCTGCATGCCTTTCTTTGTTCTTTAGCCCTGGGATACAAAGGAATATTATCTACAAGAAGATACTATGCCAGACTACTGCATGTGACTTTGCAGCTTTGGTTACATCTACTGATCTTATGTTCTGATATTCTCTACAGGATATTGCAAATATTTCCTTCTAGGTTTTTAATATATTAGGATACCTTGTATATGATTTTTCCCTGCTCTTTGTACATATTGGGTGTGTGTTCTCTCATCTCAGAGACTTGGATTGACATTTTAGACAGGAGGGAAAAGTCATGGGAAGTCACTCATTTCACAAGAGAAAAAACTAATTTCATACTGTTTTAAATTCGTAAGATTATTTTCAAGAAATATCCCAGCTGACCTTCAGTTTTCTGAAAGCAACAATTGCTTTCAGGCATGTCTGATGTCAGTTTTGCATCTTCGTCAGGATTTGACCCCAAATGCTTCTGAACTGAATCACTTCCATATAATGAAGAGAGCTACTTTGCTCATGTAGCTAATAGGCTGTTATCCTGTAGCAGACTGATCATTAGAAGTAAACATGTTATTCACCCAGATCACCTGCACTCTAAATACATCCATCCTGTTAAATCTGTGCTTACCTTTGAATTTAGAAATGGTAATGTTAAGACGTTAGTGTAGTAAGCAGAGCTAGATTTCAAGTTTTAATTCAACATTAAAGAGAATATGAAATTTCACTATAAAAAGAGCGTCCCTCAAAAAAAAAAAAAAAAAAAAAAAAAAGGCAATTTAAATGTGACTTCCTGCATTTAGAAAAAAATTAACAACTGAGTATTTGAAATCTCATAACACACAGAAAGGTGAGTGTGGTGGTAGTGTGGTGGTATTGTTTTTTTGTTTCTGCTCAGTGGCTCCTACCACTAATAGGAAACACTTTAAGTATACAGTATTTTGATGCAGCAATGCCCATTTTGAAGTGTTTTACTCTAGTAGAACTAGTAGCATGAAAAACATGATCACATCTTTCACTTTGTAAGGCTTGATGAAACTCATCTGCTCCATGTGTGGTTCATGGGAACTTATGTGGAGGCTTAACTTGATGATGGGATTAATTTCAGCCTGGGAAGGATGAGTATCCAATGTCCTTCACAGAACTTTTTTATTCGTCCCATTTCAGGATGCCAGGTAACAGCTCACAACTGTCATCATAACATCAGATCTACTCAGAGATGGTTCTGTCTCAGAAAATTTGTGCCAAGTGAAGCTCCTCAGCTTACATTTTTTTTCTGTGGAGAAGTATGACTGAGTTTAGGCTCTTGTTTTTTCCTACTTGAAAAGAGACGACTGGAAAGTACATGGTTAAAAGGTGCTGTTACAGAGGTTTATAAACATACAAATAATGGAAAGAGTATGATCAGGAAATAATTTTTCACTGTATTTCATATTGCAAGAATTAAGTATTGACCAGTGAAACAATCAGACTAAGCAAAGAGAAGTAATTTCTCAGGCAGCACTCAAATGACATGCATTTATTTCCAACAGAATACAGTAAAGTAAAAAAAAAAAAAACCCACCCTGGTAAGGGAATGAACAGACTCAGAATGGATAAAGCTGTGACTGTCACATGAAATCTCCGTGTGACTCGTGCATACATGAGTCACCTGCCAGAAGGTGGGAGGAAGAATTACTCTGTTATTTGCCTGTTTGCTATATGCTTTATCAAAACAGCCATTCCTGTCTTGTTGGAGAAAGTATGACGCTTATCTAGACCATTGGTCCATGAAATGCTTATATTTTCTAACATAATTCATTTTACGCCATGTGAGGGTCTCACTCTGCCAGGAGCAAAGCACTCTCAGTTTCTGACAGAGGTGTTCAGGAAGTGTAGGACATCCATGACCGCTGAGCCACTAAGCGGTTATGCTGTGAGGAATGAGAGTGAGGAGGCCAAACTTTCATTTCTATGACTACAAAACACATGAAAAATATTCTAATATATAAAATAGTGGGGAACAAATGAGTCTGAGGAAAATGAAACCTTAGTTCCTCAGTCACTGGAAACTAAATCATAATCATTATCGTTAATTAGCAATACTTAAGAGTCTTAGTTATGAATCATCTTGTCAGTAGCTTTAGTGGGCTGAATGGCTGAATGACAACAGACCTTAAAACTGAGCATCTCCGCCTGTTCTGAAGTTGTTCCTTACAGGTTAGGCTGGGCTTCAGCTTCTGGCAGTGTACCTTTGCTGTGGATAAACAGCAACATTCTCCCCTCAGGGTCATCAATCCCAGGTCTTTTAAGCAGCATTACATTAATTTAAAAAAACAAAAAAAGTCTATAAACTAGATTTTAAAAAACAACACAGAGGAAATCAGTGTTTGGGGATGAACTGATTAAATCAGAAAAAAAGAGGCTTTGTGTATGTGTAGCCACAACTGGAAAAAAACACAAACACACATGCACATAAACAAATAAATTTGAATTGTTTAAGGAATTAGAGTTAAAGAAATTATATTTTATAGTGCACCAAACTGACAAACATACCATAACCCTGTGAAAACCACTTATGCTTTAATGGCTGAAAGGAATAAAACTGACGAATAAATTCCCTGTGTACTCTGACATCAGAATGAATTTCCTATGGAAATAGTGCTGTTTTGCTCACTGACTTCAAAAAGACCACTGAATAGGAATGACTTTAAAGGTATCTGCACTTGGTTTGGTAGGACAGTATATCTTGGCTTGAAGAAGGCTGGAGTAGATGTTTTCCAGTGAGACCTTAGCAGCTGAGGATAATACGTGAACAAAAAAAAATGCTGTCACCACTGGCTGAACAAGTGGGCTACCTGGTGTGGAGATTTTTTGTTGTAGGTGCCTGGGGCAAAATCTACACATTTAGGAATTGGAATGGGAGTTTATTCGCACCTTAGTAACAGAATGGATGATGCTGTTTATTGAGTTTAGTCTCCTTTGCTCAGTGGAAATCATGCCATGGATGCTGGATCCCAGAAAATTCAGTGTGCACCCCCAAATGACATAAGATGTAAAGCAGCCTTCCCAATGCACTGTAACAAGCTAAACTCAATATATTTAAATATTTTAAAAGACTCAAAACTGCATATATAAAAAAGGTGCCTAAGGAAGCAAGCTGGAGAGACCTTGCTTTTGGACTTTCATTTTCAATAATTGGAGATTTGTAAGGTGGAAAATGGTCAGTTGCTCCTAGGATGTGGCTCTTGTCCTAAGAAAGAAGGTGACCCCTCCTTTCCATCTGTTCCTCAGAGTTCAGTGTTCTTTGATGCATGATATGGATTTGAGGTCGTAATAATATGATAAGAATAAAGGACATCTTTAGTTAGAAAAGAATATTCTTCAAATCATTAAATGTTGACATCCCCATTAACCTAAGCTCGCCTGACAGTCAGTGGAGGGATAATTAATATAATCCCTGGAGCTAAGGATGATAGTCATGTCCTCCTAAGGTCTAACGTAGGTCATAGGGCAGGTGAATGCAGCCCTTAAAACACCTATTTATGTCCATTTACTATAGAAGAAGTCAAGGATGACAAGCTCAGCAGTAGATTTTATATTACAGACATCTAAACTTAAGTGAGATGAATCATATAGTAAATGCCCTAACAGTGAGGACGCTCATTATTTTTACATGGAATAATTGACCAGAGAAAGGGGGAGAAACCTGCCCGTTGTTTGATACCTTTAAGCAAGAATGGATACAATATCCTACAGGCAATAAAGCTACAGACATCTACTGTACCACCTATCAGGTTTCCTTGATGTCTGATTTTTATTACATTATCAAAGCAGGTGAGACAGTATGTTGGCATTATATGAGCCTTACACACATTCTTCATATTTCCATCATTCTTGTGTTAAGTCCCTCAGCTGACCCAATGCTGTCAAGACCTGAATAAATGGCATAATACAGTGTCACTTCACACTTAGGTGAAGCAGCAGTAAAAAAAGCATAAAGTCATGCTTATATTTGCAACGCTTCCTTCATCATCATTATGAGTCCCTGAACCTTTCTAGCACTCTGAAGATCTGAGTGGAGCTTACTGTGACATCCTGCTATATGTGAGTGCAGCCTTCCTAAGCAATCTTGCATGAATTTTCAGTCTTTAAAGTCTTGTCTTCCTTTCCTTCACACATTCCCTGACACAGGTAGCAGAGCTGCAGGCAGAGGGAAGCAGTAACAAAGCAGGAGGTGGAAGTGCTGTCTTCCCCAGAAATGCATATCTCAGTCCCTTTTCCAGATAAAAGATGCAGAGCCAGCACATCAGCACCTGCACAGCCCCAGGGCTCTCCACCTGCACTGCCATTTATCCTCCAGTTTTATTGAGATTAAGATCACTGCTAAAATATCAAACTAAAGGCATAAAGCAGACTTCAAAAATTAATCAATGCTTCTTTCATCAGCTTTTTCCCCACCTTGTTTTTCTAGATACAGGTATTAAACCTTCATTTATCTGTCTATTCCTGCCAGAGTCAGGACACTCAATTACCATGCAAACTTATGTATTTCTGTAGTATGACTGTACTGATACCGTAAATGGTGGCATAAAGTTGGTTTTGAGCATGTCAGGAGGATAGTCTTCTATTTCTGCATCTGACTGATGGCAGGTGACAGTTTAAAATGAGCCTCAGCTTCCCTATTTTACCAAAAGAATACTATTTCAAAAGTGTTCTGATGTTGTCAAAAGCTATGTCAGTGCTGCTGGAGATGTTAAGCTTGCGCTCATAATACTATGACGCATGTCATGGTTCAAAGAGTTGGGTAATGGGTGTTGCATTATCTGGAAAATTACATGATGCAGGGAAACTGAGACTACCTCATCAGCTTATTAGTGTGAGGAACTAACTGTTGGAGACACCTTGAAGATTGGAAGGGCCCTAGAACTTCACACTAGTTTTGAAATCTGACTTTTCTACAAAGCAAATGTTTTCACCTCTCTTCAGATGTAGACACTTGAGGCCATTCCATGAAGTGTAGTGCTGACCCTAATCTTTCTCCAAACATATGAGTACATGTAAACTGTGCAATGTCAAGTCCACTGAAGGTCATCAGACTTAATGGCTGTATGGATAAACCTAGAACTGAGTTAACACATCTCACTGACCTCCCGTGCAGCTCTGGAGTATCCTGCTAATCCCATGGTTTCTTCCCATCACTGTTGCTTGCTCACTGTGCTCTCTATAACTTTCAGACTTTTTTCCCAATGGAAAAAGTGAATAGAGGGATACAGGCATTTTGGTTGCTCTTTGATGACTCTCTCTAAGGCAATAGCTGAAGAAAACTGCTTGCTTGGCCCTTAAAGCAGCTCTGATGACAGATTTGGGGTGGTATTCAAAGGACCTAGCATAGCCCATCCATGGATTCCCATTCTGGTACCAACACAGACAGGATTGGTGTGGGGAATCTCTACTGTAAACTTCACTGCATGTCTCCTGGGTGTCATGGTCAAAGCAAAAGGGCAATGACATAAGGAACAGTAGAACACCTAGAGCTCCAGTTTAGAATCTCCTGTTCCATCCACTTGATTTCACTCTATTGTGATCATTTGGCTGATCCTCACCTCCCACCTGTGTAAAGTGCAAAGGAAATCTCCATGTTTCCTCCCATAACTTTTTAGAGGTTGCCTACAGGAGATACCTCAGGTTTCACAGACAGTTGAAAGCAGTGTTGTTTGGAGTATAAATCAAAACTTGGTAAAACTGTTGTGTGAGTTAAATGGTCACTTTATATACCTCAGCTGCCTTTCCTTTAAAATTTCAGATGTTAGGTGAGGGAGGCAAAAAAAAAGATATTGAAAACAAATTAAAATAAGTGAATGAGTCCTTTTCACTATGATGCAGCTTAACCTGTAGTTTCTGAGAGCTTTTTGTCCATAAATCTTTAGTAGTTTTGGAAGTTCCATAGAAATCAAGAAGATTTATTCTGGCTGTCCACCGCAAGGGTTCATACCATGATCAGATAGCACAACTGAAGTATAATGATAAACTAGACAGAGTCACGCAGAACAACTGGTCAGACACGAACTCACAATGAATTCTGCTGTGAAACCAAAACTGTGCCGGTGACTCCAGCTGACTCCAAGCTGACTCTAGCAAGTCTCCAAGAATTTCTGAGAAGAACCCAGAGGTTGACACTGGACAGATACACTCCCACCAGTGACAGGTTTTGAATAAAACAAAATGTTCCTTAGATCTTTAGAAAAAAAAAAAAAATGTCCCTTAGAACTTTGGACACAACAGCACTACTGACCTTGGGAACAGAAAAGAGTCATTGGACCAAAGAATGACTGTAAGACCATTTTATTTAAAAGTATAGCTCTAACTCATAGTCTAATGCTATCTCTGCTGATGTATGGTGTCTATAAAATAACTCTCCTTTTCGGTGACTATAAAAAGAGAGAATATGCAGTGTTTGCTTCATCAAGGTTCTTCTGTGTTACAGGGTTACAGATGTAGGGTGTATCTGAGTGACTGTGAAAGAAATTAGTAACCCAAAGGATTTCTTCCCCTTGTGCCTACAAGATATAAGGCCTTTCTGGGACCTTTTTTACCTTTTCTTACCTACGGACCCATATTTCTGTCACATATCATTCCTCCTTATTTTCATCAGTATTGTAGTTCTGGATTTACACTGGGAAATTAGATCTGAATGGTGTTGCATCTCCCTTCAATATAGAAAACAATCCTGTTGCTTTCTGCTACATACAGAACTCTTAATTTTTTTTTTTGCTTTTGAAAGAAGAAAATTCTTACACACAAAGTAGGGCAAGGGAATAAAATGTTACAAGAGAACCTAGCAGATAAATAAATAAGATTGGACAAATGAGATATTCTAGAGACAATAGGGAGTGAAAGTAGGCCTGATGTAAAGAAAAACCAGAACACACAGGTACAGCAATCACTCAAAACAGACCCGAAAAAGGGAACCAGAGTCTTAGAGGGGAGAAGATCCCCGATTAAAGCTTTCTAAAAGACAACACTAAGGTGTACATTAGAAAGGTTTTTCCTTCTCTGATATCCCAGTGGAAAAATCTTATAGTCAGAACTGAATCTCAGATAGCTCTCAGCTGAGGCATGTCATTTTGTGTTCCCAGAGTAATTATAACTTTATTAACTTTCTAAATTAAGACCCAGGTGACCTTTTGTTTTCCTTTTCTTCTATACAGTACCTTTGTTACATGCTTCTAAACTTCTATTTTACTTTTTTTTTTTTTTTTTTTTTTTCCTACCAGAAAGCACTGCATACCAAAAGGAGTGACATAAAATAGGTGTCTGAATGAAGACTGAATAGTCAGAGAAATTTAAGGTTTCACTGTTGTAAGCTTCCACAGTTATTGAGATACATTTCGGTATTTTTATGTTAGGGAAGTTTCTTCCCTCTCAGCTTTTCCCACTCAATTTTCCTCTACATTTACTAGAAGGCTGTATATTCAGTCTTTCTTAAGAAGCTAAGACTATTACAATGGCTTACATCTTTTGATTCAGGGTACAATGTTTCCTGGTAGTCAGAGACTGTATTTATTTAACTCCACATTGCTGAAGCAGGACCTCCAATACCACCACTGCCATGGCAGCAGAGCTACCTCACCCCCGTGCATGCATCCATACCTGGGGTGGGAAACTACCTGAAACTCCAGGGTTGGAAAACACCTAAAATTCTGGGGTTGGAAACCACTTAAAACTCTGGAGTCAGACCCGCCCCCACCCCAGCCACAGTACTGGGCATGAGCACCACTGCTAGTGGTAGGTGGGGTCGAGGGAATAAAACAGAGATGAGGACCGAGACCAGAGTCTTTCTCTTCTCCTCGCCACTGGTTTTTCTCTTCTCCATGCCACCACCACTCTGCTTCTCCTTGTCACCACTCCGCTTCTCCTCAGCTCTGCTTCTCCTCGCCATCACTTCTCCTCGCCACCATCATTGCTTCAGGGACGTCTCTCACCTTCATTCCACAGACTCATCTCTTAACCAGATGGTCGGGCTTCAGTTCCACGGTAGTAACTATCTCGAACCCTTTCCCCTTTCTCTTCCTCTCTTTCTCTCTTTCCTCCCCTTCTTCATTTGTGACAGACAAATAAAGTTTGGCAGCACTTGACTCCGTTTTGAGTCTCAATCCTGTTCCTGAGAATATGAGAAAAACCTTGCTCCAGCTTATGACACTGGTAGAGAGCTCTGCTTGCTACAAATAATGTTTCACAACATTACAATCCTGGAAAATCAGTTATGTCCATTCTGTACTTTCATCCTGCAGGGAAATCTGGATCTTCTAGAGAGAATGCTTATTCAGTACATTGGGAAGGGCAGTGAACAGATTTTTGCATTTACAGAAATATTGCAAGACTTGGTAATACACAGAAAAACATTGTGATATGAAGATATGTCCTGATTCTTTTTCTTCCTGAGCTGCTGTTTGTCTGGAGAGCAGTTAGCAAGGCAGGTAGTTGAGTCTGTCTTTGAGAACAGGCTTGAGCATCTGCCTGTGTGACTGTATTGACATAACTAAAGAGGATGGATAATGCGATGATGTTATCTCTGAGAATGCCCAGAGAATGACAGAAGAGCAAGGACTCATGCATCACTGTTCTCTGATTACTGAATGAAGTCCTACTCCAGAATTATTTGTCAATATTTGTTTTTAATGGGAATGACAGAAAGAAATATGATTTGCTTTTGTGCAGTCTCCTGAATAGCTGTGGCCAAGATTATAGCTAGGATCAGAGCAGATCTCTATATGGCTGTGGTGGTTTAGGCCCAGCTGACAACAAAGCACCACATAGCTGCTCACTGACTCCTCTACCATGGTGGTTTGGGGAGGAGAAAATACAACAAAAAGCTCACTTGGGTGTCAAGACAAGGACAGGAAGGTCTTATTCACCAATTATTGTCACAGGCAAATGACAGACTTGATTTGGGGAAGAAGCACCATCAATTTAATTTGAACACCACCACAGATTTAACAATCAAATCAGAGTAGGATAGTGAGAAATGCAACCACATCTTAAAAACACCTTAACCCCCAGCCCTCTCTTCTACCCAGGCCCAGGTTTGGCCAAAATTTTTTTACCTCCTTTCCCAACAGTGGTGCAGGGGGGCAGGGAATGGGAGTTGTGGGTAGTTCATTATATGTTGTTCCTGCCACTCCTTCCTCCTCAGGGGGAGGACTCCTCCCACTCTTCCCCTGGTCCAGTGTGGGGTCCCTTTCGTGGGAGACAGTCCTCCATAAACTTCTCCGATGTGAGTCCTTCCCTCGGGCTGCAGTTCTTCACAAACTGCTCCAGCGTGAATCCTTCCCACAGGGTGCAGTCCTCCCAGCCACAGACTGCTCCAGTGCAGGCTTCCCACAGACTCCCAGCCTGCTTCAGGCACAGCCACCTGCTCCAGCCTGGGGTCCTCCACTGGGCTGCAGGTGGACATCTGTTCCACTGGTGACCTCCATGGACTGCAGGGGGACAGCCTGCCCTCTCACCATGAGCTGCAGGGGGGTCTCTGCTCCAGTGTAACTCCCCCGCTCCTTCTCCACTGGCCTTCATGTCTGCAGAGGTGTTTCTCTCACATCTCACTGCTCTCATCTACTCCTCTCCCCTTCCAGCAGGTTCTTCTCCTCTTAAATACGTTATCGCAGAGGCTCAGCCACCACTGCTAATGGGTTTAGCCTTGGCCAGGGGTGGGTCTGACTTGGAGCCAGGGAACCTTCGAGCAGCTTCTCACAGGAGCCCTCTGTAGCCCTTCTTCCACTACTAAAACCCAGCCACACCCAAACCCAACACAGTGGCATGTGTCTCCATGCATACTTGCTGTGCTTAGACATCCAGCAGCTAACCGCGTGTGAGTAACACTCCAGTGAAGGAGGAGGGAAATGCTGTCTTGCTGACTCTGTGCCAGCAGCTGTTGCCTTCTCAGCATCAAATGCTCAGGCTGCAAACCACTCTTCCCTCTGAGGTGTTCAGGGGGTAGCAGAGCTCAGCTTTTGAGCTCAAATCTGTTTCAGACTGTGACAAATTTGTTCCCTGAAACTATACTCTTTTTAATCTAAATGTCAGGTAGGAAATTAAAGCCCTGCTGAAACGGAGTGTATTACCAGCATTTTATTAGATCACAAACAATTTAATAACCAGATAGAGGGAGAAGGTCATTTTGTTGTCAGTCCAGCTTATCTCATAAATTAGGCAGCAGGTTTTGCACAAAAGCGTCTCTCAGCAAATAAAATTATCTGGTCTGATGAAGGGCCTCTGTCCATGGAAAACAGATAACACAGATGAAAGAGGGAGCCCTGTAATAAAATTATTATCCAGGAATGTATGAAAGAGGATGGATTCTTTAAAAATACTTATCACACATTTGCCCTATTAATAGTAAGTAAATGACAAAGTATCAAAGGTCACTCCTTCCTGATGAATTCATGTGACATAGTTTCAAGGTCAGTAAGTAAAAGGGATAGCAGATGAAATATTGATTATAAATAGGGTAGCTCTTAGTGACCTCACTGGCTGAAAAGGGAAGAAACCCAGAATATTATGTCTTTACTAGAAATACTTAAGGCTCAGATATGACAGTCTCCTGAGTAGGAGCAGAGCAAGGAGTGATGCACATCAATGTGTCACTGATTTCAATGTATCATGCTACAGATCTGTTTCTGGGGTGGGAAAGAGGAATGATGAAGAAAAGGTATGACTAGAGTAATTTTTTTTTCTGAGAATATGAAGGTCTGCTGTTGCTCAGGTTTGTCTGCCTGCAGCTCTCTGAGGCACAGGGATTTCTACATCTCTGCGTGCCTCAAGCTGTTGTTTTTTTAGCCTTAGTAAAGTTAGACTAGTGCATTAAGTGTCCTGCTAAAATGTGAGCTCAAGTTGTGGCACTTCATCTCCTGAGAGGAGCTGCAAGACAAATGTAGCAGTGCCAGCAGAATAAACTTCCTACATGAGAGTTAATTTGTGCTGCCACCACAGAGTTGGAGAAACCACCAAGGTGAAGATAGGACAGGGCCTTCCCCTCCTGTGACAGTGGGTGACTTGCATCTCTTTTCACTCTTTTCATAATGTGACATTGATCTCTCCTCAAAATATAGCCATGCAAAGCTTCTACCCTTTCTCCATGCGTGCCTGGGGATGCAGTGAGCCAATGGCCTTCAGAAAATGAAGAACTGAAACAAAATTCTGCAGAAAAGGAATTTTAAAAATCACTGCTACCCTCCAATATAGTGGTCTCTCAACTCAGTAAGCAAACCAATGTTTGCTCTGGAAACCTCTTGGTGACTCTGTGTAAGAGCCAGGTCTGGTCTGTGTGGCAGAGCTCACAGCTCCCCTAGCAACACTCATGGAACATCCCATCCATCTTATTATTCTGCTTCACACAAAATCATTCTGATTAATGCCTACTCTAATGGGATCTCATCTGCCAGAACTCAAGCTCTGAGAGGAAGCACCACACCTGGTATTCTAAACTCTATTTTTCTTCATGCAATAAAGCTGGGCCAGCCTCACCTGATACTTTTTGTTAATGAACTGTTTCTACTCCCCCTTCTAATTCTGCAGCGTGCTGCTGACAAGCGCAGCCTAGTGATCACTTAAAACAGATAAAACAGACACACATAGTATAAGAATTGTTTAGGAAAAAGCTGGAGAAGCTTTTCCAATGCATGGATCCCATCACAGAGAAATCATGTTATTCCCAAATACTTTGACTCTTTGCCTATGCAGCCCAACGTGAGAGAAATATATTCTTGATAAGCTGTTTAAATTTCTGGTTGTGAGAAATAAAACAGCAATAAACATTTTATTTTTACTTTGAGAGAGAGAGGAAGTAAGGGGAAGGATTGTTTTTTATTCTGGTCATGATAAGAGAATGAAGACTGTTTATTGAAGAAATGGGAACACTTAACTGACATCATCTCCTTTGGGTAGTGGACCTGGTCCTATAACTAGCAGTGGGTTTCTGATGGGGTTCCAGTGCTATTGACTGAATGTCATCCAGTTTTTGTGCTGCTAATAAACTATAACCTTGTTCTTGATAACAGTTCAGATATGATGCATGGATTGATGGGGTGAAAAATACTAGGTCATTTGTTTATAGAATGTGGGATCTCTTTATGTGGATACCATTAGACAAGGACAGGATTTTTATTGCCAAATGCAAAGGGATATGGATTCCCAGGACATGAAATGGTTGGCCATCTTAACAAGAAATGAAAGCCATGTCTCAGGAAAGATTTATGGGACACTCAAGGCTAAAAAGAAGAAAAGCTCACAGCATGGTATTTCAGCTGAACATTTAATCTAATGCTTGGATTTATTTACTGTCTTTGTATAGATTATTTTAGTATTGGTGTCAGCAAGGCTGTAGACTTCAACAAGATTTTATAAACCTATTGCTGATGAAGTGTGTGGTTAACCAAAAACCTTGTGAGACGGAAGTAAAGATTAGGATGGGACACTTACGCTAGGTAGTCTGTACCCATTGGTAGGTGCAGTACATATAAACATGTGTATTAAGGCCATAAAAAGGAAAATCCTATATGTGGGCAGAACAAATGCAACCCTTACAGGCTGGACAGGGAACAGTACATTTCCCTAGAAAGGCCGAAGCAGTATTTCTGAAAAATATACAATCTGCCATAAACAAAAATTGAGTTCCAAATCAGATGTTGTGGCCAAGAGATAGCATTGCCCATGGGTTTATTCAAAAAGGTTTACTGGGAGTAGACAGAGGACTTCACCTGTATTCTATGAAACTGCAGACACTTGGATGCTACAACAGTTCTGGAGTGGCAGCCATTTATAATGTGCAAATCATGGAGAAGGTGCATGGAAGAGTCACAAGGTTTTTCTCTTATCATGAAGGTCTTTAAGTACCAGTTAGTTTATTGTAAAAATGATGATAACTGACTTGATGGTATTGGGAGAAAAGAGCAGGCTCTACAGGGCTATTTAAACCAGTGGAAAAATCCACAACAATTTTAATGTCAGACAAGTTCAACAGAGGGATACATTTATCTTTAAAAAGTGAGGAGGTTTTGTTCCAGTGGTTAATCCACCATAGAAAGTAATGAAATTTCCATTTCTTGATATCTTTTCAAAAAGTGTAGTTTTCCTATGAGGCAATGATGTAGCCAAGCACCCACTGTTGCTTTTCTGTAGGAGAAACTTGGTAAAAAGCTGTGTACTGTATGTTATGTGAGGTCAGATTACATTGCCAATGTAGTCCTTCTGGTATTAAAATCTCCGCATCTAAAAATCGTTGTCTGATTTAGGGCTACAGAGTCTACATCCCATGAAGAGTGGTGCAGCAGAAGGAAACATCCCCAGAAGCTAATTTTGTGTAAATCAATACCTATTCTCCCACATGTTATCACCTTGGCAGGTAATCATGCAATTTTATTATCCAGGATTTACACACTTTTTCCTTTATTTCTTCCTTTAAAAAAACTTTTTTTTTTTTTTTTATTTTTTAATTTATTTCTTTGTTGGTTATAGCCATAAGGATTGTAGACATTAAAGTATGCAAGCACACGTCTAGGCTGTGGTCTGAAGTTAAGCTAACTGAACAGGTTGTGCAAAAATTTGGACATGACATGAGAAATTAGAAAACATAACTTAGGACAGAGTGAGAAGCTGATAAAAGTTATGGATAGCACCATGAGGAATGGCCAGGATTCACAGGTGGGGTTATGTGAAAGACAACCAAACTTCACCACTAATTGGAGGGGAATACTGGGGACCTTTGTGGTCTTACAAGGCCAAGAGTGCCTAGATGACCATATCAGTAATACTAAATAAGGCTGGGACTGCATAGATAATGGTATCAGAAATACCAAATTCAGGTATGGCTATAGAAAAACAAGGACAAGTGGAGAAAAAATGAGTTGTTTATCTGGGAGGGGACTAGGGCAGAGAGAAGGAAGGGTCAGGATGGATGGGGAAGATAAAGCATGGGAGAATGTTGAGGAGATGACGGTGAAGGACTGGTTGCATGGAAGTGGTTCAATACTCGTGCATGGCCAAGTCCACCACCTGACCAATGTTGTCCTATTTTCTATTAAAGTCTAATCCTGATTATTCTCCTGTGTGAATGTACATATGTGGGAGCCAGTCAATGAAGAGACCATAGGTCTAGGAACTGAGTATTAGAGAAACAGGGGTCTGAGAGTGTGCATTTTGTAGGGTTATTTTAAGGGGATTCAGCTGGGACACGAGGTACTGGCTTTTGAAATTCATCTGGGTTGGGAAATGTAAAGAACAAAATTCTGTGAAAATGGAAGTTACTGTATTCTGAACGTGACATCAAATGGACTGAGAGAAAACCTCATCAGTTTTTTTTCCTATATTCTCTGAGGAAGAATTCAAATAAAACCCAGTCATGAGGTCACATACAACTAGTTATAACCACAAATAAGCTTCAAATTAGATGCCAATTTTTGAGAACTGTAACCCAATAAGCAATTAGGTAATTTGTCTAACTGAGACCATGCCAGGGTCCAGTGTCTGACCTTGTATAATATTAGGAAAGATTTAATTCTGACCAGTCCTAAGAGCTATCTAATTAAAGGCTAATCAGAGTAATACTGTTGAAAGCTTTTTAGTTCTACAACTTTTCGTAACACTTTGACTTCAACATGGTGCCAATAGTGGATGTGGTTAATTACTGGGGCTTATTGTTGCAGATGCGTGATGGAAACAGAGGGCAGAACTTCTGCTAAATTTACGAAATAGCCTTTCACTGTTGTTGAAAGATAAATACCGAAAACCACATGGAAAATACAGACAGCTGATATTTAATAAAATAGCCTTCTCTGAGACCTGAATATCCATTATTGTGGAAGCAATGGTTTACAGGATAAACAATTCAATCCATCTCAATCTATGTACTTAGGCAGAGCTATATTCCTGTCATTATTTACCTGCTCAAATTTATCTTCTTATTTTCCTTCTTATTGATACATATATCTCTCTCTATTCAGTTTCAAAAGCACTTGGCATCCTGTGATCTGTGTGCTCAGCTTCTGATTTTGGGATCATCCTGTACAAAGGGAGACACAGAGGCTCTGGAAGTGATGTCTGGGAGGTAAAGCTCCATGATGCCAATGGAGATGAGCCTTGCAGAGGTAATTCTGGGAGTTTTTTAAACTTAGGATCCACAGGATGAAAAGAGGATGTGAATCCTGTGTCACTGTGTTCAGTCTTTTCTATGGCGGACACTTACAACACAGAAACCCATCCAAAACTGAGAAAGCACCAGCAGAAAACTGGGAGTTTGGGGCTGGAAATCTATGAGGAAGCTTTGTTTTAATAATCAAAAACATGTCCTGTGCAGTGTCCTCAGGATAGCTCTTTATTTTTATCTCCATTTCCTTATTATCTTACTTGTCTATTTATGGATCCATTTATTAGTTTTTGTTTGTTTGTTTGTGTTTGTTTGTTTGTTTGTTTTCCCAAGGCATTTACCACCTCAGCAACTCTATTTTCCTGTGATCTCATGGCACTGTTTTTCTTTTGTTTAAATCAATGTCTTTCACTACAGAAAGCAACCATTTAACCCCCACAAGTACAACACAAGGAGGAGAGGAGTTTCTTGATATGTCTATTTGTTTAAACAAGTTACTTCACAGATCAGCTGGAGGGGCTCTATTGTTTGGTGAATGGGATGAGTAGATGAACCCATCAGGTATCTCGAAGGTGTTTTGTAGCAGAAAAACTACTATATGCAATGATGTGATGTCCTTCAGTCACCGTGCCTCACTGTGGCAGGCTACAGTATCAACCTTCAAAATAACAGTTTTGTGCATCTTTGTCTCAGAAGCTAACCAAAGGAATCCTAGATTCTTTATAAAAGATTTATTGTTGTTACTATTACCTGCTGTAGTTTCCCCCTTGAGGGTCCTTTTATCACTCGATCCAGGCAGCAGATTAATTTTCTCCTAAATTTAAAATCTGATGACTTTTTTTTCCATAAATCAAGGTACGGTCAGGGGATTTACTCCAGGGCAGTAGCTCTCAGCCCTGACTTTAGAAAGATTCCAGTTTAAAAAGGTTTCCATCAGTATCTGTCTCTGTCCCCAAAACTTTTCAGTTGCTGGAAGGCCGTGCCAATGAAATGCTGTGTATGATAGTTCCTCCACAGCTGGTTTTAGAGTGAGAAATGAGAACAGATGGAGAAGCTGTGGCAGAAACAATCTCCAGGGTGGAAAACTCATGTCTTCTTAGTGTGAGCTGATGAACTGAAGCTGGTGCCTGTGTCAGATTTTTCTCTCCTATATAAGTAGAATCAAGCAGGCAAGATTAAACATGCAGTTTTCTAAGGGAACTACCAAAATACCAAACAAATAAATTAAGATAGAGCAATGGATTCAGAAGATGTGTTAAATATCAGTTTTAGGTAGACTCCTAGCATGTATACTCAAGACGACTGTGTGGATTTATACAGATGTCCTCAATAAAATTGGGGCCTCAACATTATTGTTACTGTGTCCATCCCCATTTGTAGAACGTAGAGCCACATAAGTGTTTCATTGAGCATGAATGCTTTACGAGACAAAATCCTCTTGCCTTCCAAAACATTATATTTGATAAAACAGAGATGGTGGACAAGCTTCCCATTACTCCAATATTTAACTATCATTGATCTGAAGAGTAGATTTTCCTTTAGGAATTGGTTCAGCAGAGATGACAAGCACAAGTGGGGAATATTGTGGTAACCGCCTGTCTCCATGTGAGGAGGACTGTGTTTTCAATATTGCAATCCTTACCCAGAAGAAGCAGAGTGCCCAGGAGAAGGAATTACCCAACCTGCCAGTCTGCAGAAGTCAATGAACCCAAGCATAGTTTAAAAATTACAATGTTTACAATAAACTCAATTAATGCCCCATGTACTTTCATCCTATCTCATACAAAAGATGCCACACAACTGTATTACCCCAGGAAAGCAAGAAGCAAGGGGAAGGAATAACTCCACCACACACAAATAAAAAAAAAAAGTACCTGCAGTTATAAATCATTTTTATTATTTCTGGTTGTTGGATGAGGTTAAATGTTTCCTTCTGGATATAATTATTATTTTTTTTGAATAGAAAAAGTTAAGGAAGGTGGTTAAAGAGAGGGATCTGTTGCCACAAAAAGGAACAATGTCAACCCTCTATATCAAATAATTTTTGCAAGCACGTTGCAAAGAGCTAGAAAAAAAAGATGCAGTAGAATGAGCATTACCTAGAATATCACTGAAGGCACAAACAATGTCTGGGATAAGTGCAAAGCAATTATCATTGATTTTATGTTTCAATTATCTCAGACTCATTTGCCCTCTGTGCCTTTAAAATAAATATATTAGGTGAAAGTTCTTTGGGATTTCATGCATCTTGAGATCAACTAATGTCTTTAACGAGCCTTTTCCCTTTAGAACAGCTAGCATGAGCAAAACTCACAGATCTGAAGAGGGGAAAATTAGTTTTGTTAGAGAAACTGGTCAAAGAATAAAATCACTTGCAAAATAAGCAATTTGGAAATTAAATAAATTAATGGTATGTGGAAAATAAAGAAGCAATACAGGTTCAGATTTAACCACCTTCTGCATATGCTGCAAATGACCCTTCAGAAGGATTCAGATTGGCTGCCAGAACAGTACTGAGGCAGTGACGGTAAGAAAGCAGGAAAGTTGCAGAGCTGTTAATGGCAACAGCTTTATCAATTCATCATAGTGATTTTTGTTAGTGTGCCAAGTGAACCAAACCTGTGGATGGTCATGTTCCTGGTTGCTGAAATCAAACTTGGTCCCAGTTCTTGTGTTGCGTGACCTTGTTTGTCAAAGGGGACAACCCATCTCTGTGAACTGTGTTTAGTTAGTTTGTGGTTCCTACTTGAAAAAGACCAAATGAAAAAATTGTTTTGTAAACTGTCACAGTATAAATTCCCTTATTTTTATTAATCACTAATTTATGGCTTTGTGACACCCCTCAGAAAACTATATGTAGGACTTCTAATCAAATCCTGGAAAACTTTCAAGGTTTCTTTGACAGAGTGTGTTTTTCTTTCATGAGTTAGGTGCTTGTTGGAAAAAAGACAGTGACTCTCTAAAATGCAGGACTTTTCCTAACAGCTAATCAATGATACCTTGTCCCTGAGTGGGAAAAAGCTTCTCTTGAGTTAAAAACTCATTCAAGGCCAGAAGTTATGAGCTGCTGCCTTTCTTGGATGCCTTGAGAAAATATTACAGATCTAAGCCTGCTTTTTTGCATTTAAAATCTACCTGTGTACAGCAGGACACTGGTACTAGCTTTCATAACTTAGAGTCAAGGGGTGGATGCAAGCTGCAACCTAATGGAAAGAGGAAACGCAAAATTAAACAGTAACTAACATTCCTAGTCACTGGGACAATAGCTGTTTAGAGTAACCTGGGGTACTGGGGAATCTTTTCCTGTTCTAAGTATTGCTGTAATAGATGTAAACGATAGAAACAAAGCTCCTCCTCTGGATTAGTGAGTTAGTCCCTGGTAATGTGTTTCTCCTGCTACCTTCAGAAGAAGGATGATTTGATTGGAAGTCTGGAATTGAACTATTGATGCAAGAAGTGCATCCACCTGACAAAGGACATTCAAGTGGCTTTTTTCCTCAGGCTCCTTAAGAGAAAGAAAGATAAGCAAATAGGAGAAAAGCAATTATTTCCATTCCCATGGCATACTACTATAAAATAACAGCCTTTGCAAGTGGGTTCATTGGGGCAGACATAATGTGCTTGGGACAAATTTTGATAAAATCTTCAAGAGCCAGCAGCCCTTCTACTAAAGGAAGCACGTAGCACTCCACTTCCTACCTCAGCTGAATTGTACACATTTAGGAAGTAGTAGGTAATTCTTACAGATCAAAAATAAATTAATATATTCTCACTGTATTTTTTATCCCACCAAAATAGATAAATGAATGGGAAATGGATATGCAATGGATTGCAACAAAACCACTTTTTGGTTGAGTGCTGTTGAATTGGGTTCTTGTCTGAAATCCACATCTTGGAACTACTTGGTTTCTTCTTCAGGAGAGCTGGTATTCCTTGATTTCTCTTTTTTATCTCTCTCTTTACTCAAATTGTGAAAGATGTACTCTGCTTAAAAATTATGAATCATAGGTTAGGTGATTTAAAGACCAACTCTGATGTTTGTAACGTGTATGACTGTTATGGTTCAGAGATGGTAATTGGATTCCAGTATTTCCTTTCCAGAATTGTCTATGTAAGTAAGAAAAAACCCTCATGCTTTTGTGTTCTTTGAGAAAACTTCACAGAAGCAAAATAAATAATGGCTATGATAATAGTAAGTAAACAAAGAATATTAAACCTTCCCATCTGACAACTGTGCATGATGCCCATTGGAAAAAAAACAAGATAAACATTAATACAGCCCAAGTCTTCACTGCATAATTTCTAATAAGATAAATGTTCCCCTTGTTTTTTACTCTTCTTTTATGAAAAAGAAACTGAACTGTATATACATCCAGATCAACATTTTCAAAAACATTTCCATTGTTAAGTCTGCTTTTTAAATAGTTTTGTACTCTAGCACCCGTGCAAAAAAGTACTTTGTGAGACTTAAGTATGTTCATAAATTTAAGTGTGTCTTAAATGTAATTGTGCTCAAAGGAGGTGAAATAAGCTTGTGCTCATATGATGTTTTTAATTAGATCTTTGACTATCCATACAGAAGTGAAGAGTAAAAATATATTTTACGGAGAGCAAAATGATTAACAATTGGGAGAAGGGGAAGGGTAGGAGAGGTGATCTGTTATAAATTATCAGTAAATAAGAAATAACATTGCTTTAAAACATTTGACTCTAAGGCATTTCCAGCTTCTATGTTTCCAAGAATCTAAAAGGCAAAAGTTTACTTTAAAAACAACAGAAGTAGAAAGGAAAAAAGAAAAAAAGGAAAATAAAGATGTCCTTTTAGATTATTAATGTTGGTAGGGTAAAAAAGTGCTTGGAGACATGGTTTGAAAAGCTATTTCATTACCTGCACTGCAATCTAATCCATGTACTTATTTATCTGGATTTGAGAGAAGCTGACAAATTCAAGGGAATATTAGAATGCAACAACATTCCAATTAGCCTCGAAAGCATTAATAACAATGATGCGCCACCTGTATCTGCTAAATGTTTCAGTGTCTTGGATTAAGTTAATTGAAATTAATCATCAACACAGTGAGGAGAACAAAAGTTGAGAGAAATTTGTAAGAGATATGATGGATCCATGCACTCATAGACTTCACCTGGTGTTAGGGAACAAAACATGCATCTACGTATACATGAAGTGATCCAAGACAATTAAAAGCCAAGATGTTTTTTTCATTTCTTTTAATAGGATATATAGAGAAACATGGACAAATTGTTCAAGAATTGGGTTGATTCCTTCCATGCAGTATCCTCAAGGAGTTGATTAATATCAATCCATCCACCTGCATAAAGATATTTATCTTCAGGAAAGTAAAGCTTTTGTCTGTGTCAGCACTTAATGTCAATCCTGGATAGCAAAATAGCTTGCCTTGTTTTCCAAACTTTTAATGGACTATATGTTTTGAGTAGGGATTTTCTTTCTTATCTCTCTACGTGGCTGAAATCTGTCATTAACAGATACATTTTATATGTTCTCTATTTCATTCAGACAGAAGATCTCTTATGTCCTTCCACAATAGGGTAGTAGGGTTAGGAAGCTCACAGCAGTTATGTGGGGATTCATGGTGGGAAGCAGAAAGATCAGTGGATCTACAGGTGACTCTCAACTGACAGGAGGATGGATGCATAATCAGAATATACCAATTTCACCATTAAGTATTTTGGAACTTGAATGTCTTCTGGAAATTTCACCTGTCTGAGCATTTTTTCTAAATCAGCTCTAAAGGGGAGAAGGAGCAAGGTAGACACAAGTCATATGTCATTGACAGAAATCATATTTTCAGTGATGGGAAAATGCCTCAGTAGCTCATAATTAAAACTAGAGTGAAGACTACTTTCTATTTTTATCTTAAACTCCTGTTGCTAGAAGTGATTCAGTTCTCTTGTCAAACATTTCAGGAACAAAGAAGCGGAAAGGTCATTGTATCCTTCCCTTTTCTATCAGAAGCAATTAATTAATCTTGTGTGGTAAGTTCTGCCTAAAAAATGTAGAATTTCTTTACCACCACAGTTTCCTTTCCCTCATATGTTTTCTTAAATCCTGAGTGAGTTTGTCCAATTTCCAGGCATAACTAGGAGACTGGAGAACATATAAAAGCAGATGTGATAGTGGAGTCCATGAATTATATGATGTTGACTGTCTTTTGTGGTGCTCAGGGTTGAAGACTGTTTATCTTACATTACCTGTGACTCATTTGATTAGTGAGGTGGGAGACAAAAAGAATAATTTATGGGCAGAAAAGCACAACAGCATGAATTAGATGTGAAGCTTTTTCTTTGTCAATCTGACAATACACAGTGTGGACTCTGCTCCTGCATTTGGAAAGTCCCCATGTTGAATTGAGTTTTATTTTTTTTCTATGTTTTTTTTTTGCCAAATCAATGCAATAGAGACACATTGTCATTACCTGCTAACATAAGTAAATACAGGTCTTCATCAGTGGGAAGGTAATGCTGCCATGGTCCCTGCACGTTCCTTGATAGCTGGGCACCACATGCTCATTGATAAATTTATATCCTGCCACTTGGGAACATAGCTGTTGTCCTTGTCTTGCATGTGGAAGTTCCTAGGCTCAGCAGCTACATGACTTGACTAAAGTTTCCTAAGAAGCTGAAGCACAACCCGTGTAGTTGAAAATAGATCTTTTAAATCCCTGCTAACCTGTTAAGTCAAGACACTGGTCTTAACCTGAAAATACCAGGCCAGAAAAGACTAGTAAGTGACTGAAGTAGAGAAATTAGAATTGCAGTAATATTTTTATTCATTTTAACGTGATACCTCTCTTTCTTCTGTTCTCATTTTTACTTCTTTTAAAAACTGCACATGAACTTTGCTTCAATCTATTTTAAGCAGCCACATGTGTGCCAGCAGAGAAACCTTTCAAAGCTGACATGGTGAACTCTAATGAGACGATCAGAAGCAGTTTCACTCTCTCCTGCTCATATACAGTGTGCTTAGTCAAACTTGACACATATTATCAGGCTGTAATTCATTTAGGCATTGGTCAAGGGATAGCTTCCAACATTTAGAAAAATTAGTCTTCAGAAATCTGACAAAATTATAAAATCAAAACAACACTGGAAGAAGGGTTGTTAATGCATGTGTGTTTGGAAGTGGATATTGTTTAATCAGGGTGGAGATGAGCAGAGATACATTCCAAGCATCTTACTGGTCTGGAGGAACAACAGTACTCTCTAACCTGGAGTGATTTTAAGGGAAAGAGAGAAAAAATATCAGTCTGTTTTTTTTAATAAACCCTGTGAAAGATGTTCTTGGAGCTTCATTCCTCAGCATGTTTTTCCACAAATAGACTCAGATGTTGGGGTATCACTTGTTCGTGTCTGAAGAGCAACATGTTCTTGAGCTAAAAATGAAACACTGAGCAGATGTGGACTTGAAGGGATGCGTTCCTAAAAGCAGGCGAGTTGGATGCTGTCAACAGTCAATAAACACAAGTAAACAAGAAAGGCAAAAATGAAAGAGGAAAAAGAAAAGGCAGTAATTAGGCATAACATCCTTTGACAGGATATTAATGAACAGGATTAATTAAACAGGTATTATTAACCCCACACACCAAATTCTTATTTCCAATTTACAGGTGAAGAAAGTAAGACACAAGTCAGTGTCACTATATGCATCATTGGGGGAACTGAGGTGTTTGCTCTTAAACCCCTCCTCTGTACACATGTGATTCTGCAGAGCTTTTGTTGCTGCAGAAAGCAACTTCACTTCTGCTGAGCAATCTCCGGACTTATGGTGCCCTGGGGGTTGCAAGCCTATGACTGATGCATGCCAAGCAGTCAGAGATAAGACACTGGGGTCCAAAATTCAACCAGAGCCCATTGTAGATGTGGACATAGGAGAGGAATGGAAAGAAAAAAAAACAAACAAATATACAGACAAGCAAACAAAACTAAACCAGGGAATGATTGCTTATGTTCCTGTCCTTCCTGCTGGGGTTTCTTCTCATCTCCATCCTGATGGGGTGACATTACTTTGGAGAAAAGACCTCTCTCCTCCTCCTTCGGCTGAACAGTGAACTATATAGAGACAGCCTGGCCACAGGCCATCAGGATGTAGGTGGTGTAAACCAATAAAGCTGGGTAGGGCACAGGAACCATAATCTCCTAAGTGTGAGATCGTGGAAGATTTAACATCATGGGGACATATAAGTAGTAGGTCCCCAATGCAGTCATCAGAAATGTCATAAAAGCAGCTTGTTTGTCAAAAATGTATATTGTTATAGATACCTAATGGGAAAATGGGAAGGTGATCTGAAGCTCTGCTGCACTTTCTCTATATGTTTTTGCAAAATTTGCTGATGTTATAATTTCAGAACAAGATGCTTTGCCTGTGTGAAGGTCACCTGGCACCTCACCTCCATGTCAACTTCTAAAGGAATTTTCTTCCAGGCACTGCCATTAGTTCTTTGTAAAGATTAGCTTTCCTCTTTTTTAGAGTAAGTCTTCTACTTATGAGGTTTCTATATTTTCTTATCTTCACAGTATAGTTTTTGACACTGTACCTTCAGGGATGTAAAAATTTCTATGTGATTCAGTGTTTTTTTTAAATCTATTTCTATTGTACATTTAAATTCTTCCATTCTTGTCTATGTTTTATCAGGTAAGTGAACAGAGGAACAGTGATTAACCTGAAATTTGTTTATTCATTGTACCTCACTACCATATTATCATTTTTGTTTTATAGTAAATGTGTAGGTTCAGAGAAGTTTTGCTTTATTAGTGCTTTTTGTTTAATTGTTTTAGCACTGTTAATGTTTTGTGTCCCTATGACATCCCTTAATGATACCAGGGAAATTTAATTCCATTTACTTTTTTGAAGGATGTTATTTACATAATTTAAAACAATGGCCATCTTTACTTGAAAGAAGAACCCTCTACAATGACTGAATGATTTTCTTAAATTCTTTTTAGATCTCCCATTGTTAGCTGTAAATTTAATTCCAATATGTCGGATTTTAGACTCTTCTCTGAGGGAAGAAAAAGATCAGAACTGGTAAATTAAGTTTGAAAACAAATGGCATTTTCTACAAGCTGGTAGGAAATTATCACCAATTTATTTTGAAATCTTTGTCTTAAGAAAAACTTGAATGTTTTGGACAGCTTTAGGGAAAAAGTATAATAATATGTGAGAAATAAATGTAAGGGGAATGCATTAAAATCAGATGTACTGACCTTTTCTGTATAACAAACTATTCACTTTTATCAGTATTTACTCACTCAGAAACATTTTGATATTCAGTGAGTATAGACTAAGCAGTTTTACAGCTTTCTTTACAACAGCACACAGTGCACTTCCAAGGACTGCACATATATCTGACTGTTTGTGCTGGGATAGAGTAAATTTTCTTCATAGTAGCTGCTATGGGGCTATGTTTTGGATTTGTGCTGAAAACAGTGTTGATATTTCAGGGATGTTCTAGTTATTGCTGAGCAGTGCTCACACAGAGCCAAAGCCATTTCTGTTCCTCACATTGTCCTACCAGTGAGGAGGCTGGGGGTGCAAAAGAAGTTGGGAGGGAACACAGGTGGGACAGCTGGCCCCAAGTGATCCAAGACATCCCATACCATATGATGTCATGCTCAGCATATAAAACTGGGGGAAGAAGAAAGAAGGAGGGAACATTCTGAGTGACAGCATTTGTCTTCCAAAGTCATCACTATGTGTGTCGGAGCCCAGCTGTCCTGGAGATGGCTGCACACTTACTTGTGATGGGGATTGGTGAATGAATTCCTTGTTTTGTTTTGCTTGCGTGTGTGTCTTTTGTTTTACTTATTAAGCTGTCTTTATCCAAACCCATGAGTTTTCTCACTTTTACCTTTCCAATTCCCTCCCATCCCACCAGTGAGAAGAGTGAGTGAGCAGCTGTGTGGGGCTTAGTTGTCAGCTGGAGTTAAACCATGACACTGGTCTATCATGGTCAATCATCCTCCACTCTTCTGTAAATAAATGTTCCTTTTCTCTACCCACAGTAACAGTCACATCACCAATTCAGCCTCCTTGATTAAATATGACAAGCAATTATTGAAGTGCCATTACAAACAGAGATAGCACATCCTGGTACATCCACAGATAATGCTATTATGGCTCTGCAGCTTGAGCACAGCTCAGCTTTACAGTAAGTGGAGCATTAAAATACAAAGCAAATGTTTATGTATATCATCAATGGATAGAGAAGTCATGTTCTACAGTATATAGATTAAGTAATCTGCATATGATGGAAAATTGGGAGGGTGTAATTTATGGTTTTGAATTAGAACAGATTTTAGAAAATCTAATCTATGTCTTTAAGGAAAACCATTGTATTGCCATGTGTGATGTTTCCCACAAGCTTGAATAAAACGTCAAATTGTTGTAGGTTTCAATGAAATGAAAAACTGACAAAATTGGTTGAGTGCAAAACTTTCCATCTCAGAACCATTTGGTCTCTGCTATGAGCTTCACAGAAGCTGTAATCCTGGTCAGTCATTTCCCTTTCAAGCCTTATATCTTGGACAAAGTAGAACTCCATGAATCATTATCTTCAATGGGCTTCGCAAAACCTTTGTGGTACATTTGAGGAGACATCTCAACTTTCCCAACGGAAAATTTTGGAAAAAGTGACTCTTTATTTCTAGAGTATTTATATTTCAATAGAACAATTTCTTCAACAGGAAATTTCTGACATTTTCCAACAGGCTGTAATGACTACTACAGTAATGGCCAGTGCCTCAGGTTCAGAACAATATAAGGTCAAAAGTGGTTCTGTGATGGTGATCACAAAAAAAGACATGCTCCATGCCTGAAGGAGCCTCCAGTCTGATGTCCAGACCAATGCCTTAAATTCTTATATAAAATATTCAGCTTTTTGGAGGGGTTGGAGAGCAGAAGAAGAATAGATGGCAGGAAGGAGGTGAAGTCAGGGGACAGACAGACAGTGAGGAGAGCAGGGTTGTACTGATTTGGTAGCAGAGAGTTAGTGGATCAAAAGAAATGGTATTAAGCACAGGTTGATTAATGTCCATGACAACAGAGACAAACAGTTTACAGGCTAAATCTTCTCCTCTGTGCATTTCACTATTCCTCTGCCACACAGTGCAGAGATGTCACTACTTCTGCCTGGTGGCTATTTGCCTCCTTTTTCAGCTGAAGTGATGAGCAGTTGTGGGCAGAGATGAGATGGCAGCATTCGTTCAGCAACAGCTTTAGTGGGTGATTTTTTTCCTCCCCCCAGCACAACCACCACCACGTCCAAAGGAGTGGTGGAAGAAGGTAAATAAAGTCATAGATATGAAAAATCACATTGGAGCTTCCAGTGTCCCTCTAGTGCAAATCCCTTTCTGTTGCACGGTGATTTTGGCCTATTTTCTTAACTGGGATGAAGTGGCATGACCAAAAAAAGAAAAAGTTGCCCCAAACAAAAGGTTGTAACAACTGGAGTTCTTTCCAGCTTCTCAGCCAACTGCAAGGTGGAAAGGTCCCTGATTCCTTGCCTTGAACAATCTGCTCTGGCTATAAGGGTGAGTTTCTTCCATCCCTTCCCAAATCTGAAGTTTTCTGCCTCAGTGAGCATGATAGGTGCACAGAGCTGCGAAACTCTCCTGTTTATGTCTGCAGTATGTCTCCTCAGCTCAGGTACACTAAGTCCTCATGTGTTATTTTCCATGGATACATGGAAGGGAAAACTCATTTTGGTGAATGGCTGTTTTGTTGGATGAGCAGTGAAACGTAGCTAAGGATGATGAGAGCCATGTACAAGCCAGCTCTACAGTCCAATATTAATCCATTTGCACTTTTCTTCAATATGTTTTTTCTTGGTGATATTTGTGGAGAAACTAGTGGCTGAATAGTAATGTACCTCACTTCCCTTTTCACCCAAGGAAAAATAATTATTCTTGAAAGAAGTCTCTGCTAAACAGCATAGGGCAGCCTACAGATGGGAAACAAAACTTGACCCTTGAGAGGACAAATTGAAGTCATGAAGACCCTGGTCCAACAAAATTTGTGAGTTCATTCTTTACTCCAAAAGTAAAACTTAAGTGCTGTATTTAAACCCCATCAAGAATTTCACTGATAGCTAGAGTGGTTTAAAGCTAGATTTTTAGTCTGTAAAAGTCAAATTTTTTCAAAGCTGGGACTATAAAATTTTATAAAGGTAATGGAAGGAGTGACAGGATGGACTTGTGCTTTGAGGACTGAGGGCCACACAGTGCCATAGAAGTAATAGCTCTGCACCTAATCTTACAGTAACCGGTCATGTGTCTCTGCTTGCATCAGATATACACATGTTAATGTTTATATTCATAATTACATTACATATTTATAAGTGATATAGCTATGTGTAATGCACTATAGAATGTAGAGGGTGCAAGCTATATATACATAATTTGGTTATCAAAATTAATATTAGTAAATACCTTAATATATAAAGAGGCTCCTTATTCTTGAGATGCTATACCCACCATGCATTTCACTTAAGTTTAACTAGAGTGTGATGCAGTTTTCAATCTGAAAACAAATTCTACTAATATTGAATCAGGAACTGTTTAACATAAAGTAGTCAGTATAGCTGTAACTGTTTATTACATTTGTTGTACTATGTCTTATATAAAAAAAAAAAAAAAAAAAAGTTAGTTAAAGCCAAGTCAGAATAGTATTTAGAAATGAGACTATTCATTTAAAATTAGTAGAACATTTTAAATCCCTGAGAATTTTAATTCGGGATTAGAGGTCTAACCAGGACTCATGTTACCTCCCTCACCTTGGCTATTGAAAAGTTCCGTGTCTCCTTGCAGCTACTTATCCACATACCGTTGGTAAAGAGACACAGACATCTCCTTACAGGGCTGTGTTAGATGAGGCATCTCATTTTCAGAGAGCTAAATTGAGTTCAGAAAAATACTGCTTTCAAATCAGGAAAAAAAGCCTAACACACACACCACCCTCCTCCACCCCCCCCCCACCCCCCCATGTTTTAACTTCTATCTAAAGAAACAATTTATTTAAAATAATGACCATTTCCTGTTAATAAACTAGTTGAATTTAGGTATATAGAAATCCATTTTTTCAGTACTGAACTTAGCCTATATTTACTATGTATCTGCTACAGTTTACAGAACTGCAAGTTTCCATGGCCATTTATAAAAAATACGTGGAGATTTTTCTTAAGAACAAAAAAAAGTTTCTGTAAGAAAAAGAAAAAAGGAACCTTAATATCCATCTGACCTTATTACCTCCTGGAGTGACTGTGAGCTGAGAAGCATTTCTGCTTTCTTTAAGAGTCTTAGACTTGAACCATTAAAAGGTCTTGTCAAACAGATACATGGAAGAAGGACAATGGAGCAAGATGAATATCAAAGTAGAGCAAAAATGTTTTAGTATTGAAAACACTATAAAAATGCAATTGTGCTGAGGAGAAAAAAATATAAACATATATCTGAACATTCTAAATATTTTATATGTCTATAAATATTCATTAGGTATGCATCCCCCATACATATTTAAAACCCAAAGTCTGCTTTCATTAAGTGAATACTACTGGAGATAAAAGTATGCTTAAAAGAAATAGAACAATTATTGTTGGACCAGCTGTAGTGATAAATCACAGCCAGGCAGGGAGATTAGGTTCCAAAAATGGAAATAAATGCACATTCACACTGGATTTCCAGCAGAGAAGGAAAGCAAGACAGAGAACAGAATTTTGAAAACTGATGTTATATAGCTAAAGAACTGAAAGAAGAATATTGTGAAATGATGGACAGCTTTTACTTCAGGCTGCTTTGGACTTTGACATTTCTGAAAACAGAAAGGGAAGACAGCAGTTTAAATTAATTAGTCCTTTAAATTACAATAGCAACTCAGGACTCCAAGCTATGCACTGAATCTGTTTCTTGTGCCATTGTTTCTTTATTTTCCTGTCATCTATTGTCTCTTACATGAAAGGAATTTGGTGGCAGAGCCCTTTGCTCTGTGTTAGAAGAATCAGCTTCCTAACCCAGAGATAAATTTCTGGGCAATCACCACTTTGAAAACTTTGCACCACTTTTACAGTACTGATTAATAGTATTACGTTTGCATGTAGAAATAAAAACAGATGCCTAAAACAGACAGCAACATGGCTTACAGACATGGTTGGAATGCATGGAAATGTCTCTTAGAATCATTGCTCCTCCTAGCCTCCTCTTTCTTTGCCAAGGATCCTACTTCCCATGAGCTCCTTTAGCTTCTGTCATTGTGATTCCTGTCTTGTCTTTGAGCTAATCTGGGTGTAAGTTATTTGAGGTGCATATTATCTATACCAAATTATGGTCATAATAAAAGTATAGCAGGTATAGAAAAACACAGACTATTTCCCAAATAATAGACACCTCTACAACAAAGAAAAAACAAGTCAACAAAGAAAATGGGATAGAGAATGTAAGGATTTGATCCACTAGGCTATTTAAAAGAGGCAGCCAACAGATGCATCAGTCTGTGCAGGAGTTTGTGCAGAAGGATACAAAGGGGGCATCTTTGATCATGGTGACTGGGAGAAATGCCTAAAGACTGAAGGATAAATATCATACCCATCTTCGAGAAGGGCAAGAAAGAGGACCCAAGGAACTACAGATTGGTCAGTCTCACCTTGATTCCTGGGAAGGTGGTGGATCAGCTAATCCTGGAAACTATTTTCAGGCTTATTAAGGACAAAAAAATCATCAGGAGTAGTCAGCATGGTTTCGCCAAGAAATCATGCTTGACCAATTTGCTAAACTTCTATGATGACGTGACTGGCCTGGTAGATGAGGGGAGAACAGTGGATAGATGAGGCAAGAACAGTGGATAGATGAGGGGAGAGGAGTGGATATTTTCTACCTGGACTTCAGGAAGGCCACTGACACTATGTCACATAAGAATCTCATAATAAAGCTGTTGATGTATGGGTTGGATGAGCAGATGTCCAAATTTCCTTTAAGTCTGGGCTTCATTAGTTTGTTGAGGAAATAATCTTCATGAGGCAACACCATCATGAGTTGAAAAAGCTCGGTGTGGCACGGTGCAGATTTATCAGCGCGCCTACACAACTGAGATATATGGGAAGCTCCAGAGATGTAGATGTTGATGAACAAAAAACTCAGCTGGAAAAATAATGTTAAAACTTTCCTAGTATTTGGATTTCAGTGTTACATATTTTATTAAGACACAGTGAAATATTTTCATAGAAAAATAAAAATAAATGGTATTTTTCATCAGTGCAGTTCTCTGATTCAGAAATTATGAATTGGATGGGCTGATTATTATTTTCTGACTTTTTCCAGCATCTAATAACTCTACTGTCATTAAAGCTAACCATGATAATTAACAAGCAACTTTCTCATATATCTAATAGACTTTAGCTGCATTTGAAAATACTGTGAAAAATCAATCTAGCTTTTAAAATCAAACAAGGGTCATCTGAAACTCTAAATACTATCAAGCATATGTTTAATCAGAGTATTTGGGATTTTTGTCCTGATCAGACTCCAAAACACTTGAGAGTATTAAAGGCTTATGATAAACACTTCAAAAATTGTGGTAGGCTGGGCTGGATTCTGAATATTATATTAGATATATGATAGGGCAATAAATAAATATATTAAGAAATAGAATCAAGAAAATGCTACTTCTCTACCAAGAGAGGTAGAGAAACTTGTTAAAGAAGTACAGAGTACTTGTTTTGGAGAAGAAAAAAAAAAAAAAAAAAAAAAAAGCAATGTTTTTTCAAAGCAAAAAAATAAATTTCCAAAATCAAAACCAAATAGAAGTAATTCCAGGAAGGTTTATGTTCTCATGTCAAGAATGACTTGAAATCTACAATGTTAGTAATTCTTTGGTTACTTTTCTATTTTCTTGATATGACAACAGTGCTTCATTTGACATATTTTAATATCTTTCTCTTCAGAGATTTGTTCCTGACATATATAATGCAATCTTTAAGAATTACTCTAAGGGATAATAAAATTGTTGTCTGCTGCCAGGTGTGGCTCTGGTGTTATCACCATGTCACGGGAGTGTAATGATGCTACCTGAAGCACCTTCTGGGCTACCAGGTGTCACCGTGATGCTCATCACAGGTCATGTGGGATAGAAGAAAGAACATGTGAGTATGGAGACCTGTAATAATGTACTTCTAGTGGTAGTCATAGACCATAAACTTTGTACTGAGATTGCAAGGCCTTGTCCGGTTTGCTCTGTCTGAAATTTTTTTGACCTGCCTGTAGATTTGTTTTACATGGTTTAGCTATAACAGTGATTTTTCCAACTGACCAGGTGTCTATGGTTAATCTGTTCTGCTTGTGTTTCATAGAATCATAGAATCATTGAATGGTTTGTGTTGGAAGGGATCTTAAAGGTCATCTAGTTCCAACCCCCCCTGCCATGGGCAGGGACACCTTCTACTAGACCAGGTTGCTCAAAGCACTGTCCAACCTGGCCTTGAACCCTTCCAGGGAGGGGGCAGCCACAGCTTCTCTGAGAAACCTGTTCCAGTGCCTCAACATCCTCACAGGGAAGCACTTCTTCCTTACATCTGATTCAAATACACCCTCTTTCAGTTTAAGGCCATTACCCCTCATCCTATCACTACACGCCCTCATAAGAAGTCCCTCTCCAGCCTTCTTGTAGGATCTCTTTAAGTACTGGAAGGCTACTATAAAGTCTGCCCTGATCCTTCTGTTCTCCAGTCTGAACAACCCCAACTCTGTCATCTTGTCTTCACAGGAGAGTTGCTTCAGCCTTCTGATCATCCCTGGTCCTCCTGTGAACCTGCTCAAGCAGGTCCATGTGCTTCTGATGTTGGGGGCCCTAGAGCTGGACACAACACTGCAGAGGAGGTCTCACAAGAGTGGAGTAGAGGGGGAGAATCACCTCCTTTGACCTGCTGGCCACATTTCTCTTGATGTAGCTCAGGATACAGTTGTCTTTCTGGGCTGAGAGCGCATATTCCTGCGTCATGTTGAGTTTTCATCAACCAACACATGCAAGTCCTTCTCTGAAGGACTGCTCTCAATCCACTTATTACCTAGCCTGTATCTGTGCATGGGATTACCCCAACCCATGTGCAGGACCTTGCATTTGACCTTGTTGAAGTTCATGAGGTTTTCATGGGCCCAGCTCTCCAGCCTGTTAAGATCCCTCTAGATGGCATCCCTTCCCTCCAGCAAATCAACTGTTCCATTCAGCTTTGTGTTTACAATGCTGTAGCATGTTTGGTTTACTCACAATGAACAGAAATTCGTAGTCCCATTTTGTGGGTTCCCTGGGGACACTCATGAGTGACTCAGATGTCTACATTTTCACTGAGTGTTTTGTCACTTTGGGTCTATGCTGATGTGGATTCCCAGGAAAAACCATGTGATGTACTCTTGAGAGTAGCTACTGAGAGTTGAGATTATCCTTTATTAACAGCAGGAAGCTAAGCAGTGGGAAGAAAGTTGGGGTAGAACCTTCATTGCAGAAGAAACAGAATATCCCAACCATACAGTAATGTATGGCAGCAAGTAGAACTAATTCTGGACTGTTAATGGAGATGGCAACACAAAAATCTGCTACCCTTACTCAGTTTTCCCATCCCCAAATATATTTCTGTCAGGTTTTGGGGTATATTTTAATTTATACATTTGTTCTCTCTCAGATGTACTTTTGTAACCTGCAGAAGTTAGCTTCTAATTATCTACGGCTGTACCTTGAGAAAATGTTTTCAATTTGGCTCCTGAAACATGGATCAAGTGATACTGCCAACACAAATATCCTTTGCTGTCAAACATTTTTCTCCTCTGGAGAGTTGAACACCTGCACAGCAGCTCAGAAAAAAAAAAAAAAAAAATTAAAAAAATGATAAAGAAGAAGGAATAAAAGCTTCTTTATAGTTGCGTTTCCTTTTGCTTTCATTTTTTCATTAGAATTTCATTTAGCAGTTGAGGCAGCCGTGAAATACTTTTATGTATTGACATTACATATCAACTTGCACATGCAGGGCCAAACTCTCAGCTGGTGACTCAGATCTGCTGGATGACTGGCCTTGGTCATTGCCTTGTTAAAATGCTCTTATAGCCACGTCATCTCTTTCTGGACCACAGGACCTGGGCTGTGGTCTGACATAAACTAGACCGGCCTCATGTCTTCCTCTGTCTTTGTGTTGAACCAAAGACCCAGGTCAGTTAGCAGAAACCCAAAATGTTGAGAAATACTGTAAGAATTGTAAGTGATATTTGTGGATTCCCAATTTCTCCGAATTAACATTTAGTGTAACCATACTTAGATTTCTGATATGTAGGTCGTCATTAACATACTAATCAGGTTTCAGACTGGGAGCATTCTCCAGTTTCTTCAAGAAAGAAACATTGAAACAGGACAAAAGAATGGATTAGAAAAGGCTATTGATCAAAAGCCATTACAGTGAGAAAATACTGGTGATTTTCCCAGAGAATCCCCTATTTTCCTGAAGTTTTATGTATTATCTACAATACATAAATACAGATACATACAAAGAGACACTATATAAATATATATTATATATAATGAAATATTATATATAATTATGCATGTAATACATGTATTATAATGTATATATAAGTATTTATATATATATATATAAATATATATATATATATATATATATATATATAAAAATATTTATTTTCCTAGGTTGCTCAGATCTTGACAAGAATTGGAGAATTTGTTTTCCAACCATTCTACACCACCAACACTAGCAGGTTACTTCAGGAATAGTCTCAGCTATCAATTCCTGCTCTTGGACTAAAGGTAACAGATTCACAGCTGTTGGCAAAACTGGAGCCGGTATCCAGCTGAGGACTGGAATCTGACAGGGGATTATCCAGAAGGATCTCCACACTGTTATTTTCCTTTCATAGGCACGGATAAATTGCGCAGGGTGATGCAGTCTAGAAAGCTGGAGAACAGTGTTGTAATTCATAATTCTTTAAATTACATGGAAGGAGGGTTGTACACACATAACCAACACATGACTATATGAAGAAGTTGCCAAGGGAGGTGGCTATTGTCCCCAGTTTATTTGAAAACACTTGTCTGAAAAGTTTATTTTGCTGTGAGTAAAGCCAGAATAGCACTTTGCTATAGGTAACATCATATATATGTACAAACTTAATTCTCAAGATATGCATGTTGTGTTAGATTTTTTCCTACTCCTGCAAGTTCTCTGTGGCAAAGTGGATTTAATTGGTTTCCATCTTTCCCCGTCCCAATCATTTGTTCCTGTCCAGGACTATATTTCACTAACTCCTTATCTATGTCAATGCAGCTATTAAACAGGTTCATGAAATGAGATGGTTCTAAAAATAAGAGATTGATATATTTTAGGGGATTTGTTGGCATTTTTTTTGTTTGGTTTTCCTCCCTTGCAGATGTTTAGTTAATTCAGTTTGCAACATGGCTCCATAAAGAGACAGGAATTAAACTGCCTGAAGCGAAATGGGTGGTTTTGACACTGATTATGCTGCCAAATGTTCTAATAAGGACAGTGCTCTCAGCCCTGCAGGGATGGGGTACTGGAAACATCTGCTTGCCCAGGACTCAGTGGTTGGGAGACTCGCCTTGCCATGCTCACACATGCAGACATTGATTGCCACCCAGGGAAGGATGGATGGATAACTGGGTAGGGACTGATGACAATAACTTTTAAGGCATGCCTGGTAACTGCCAGCTTCTGTTACAAGATGGTTCTGGCCACACCAGCTGAATTATCTTGCCCTCATCTCTTGTGCAGAAACACAGGAAGGTTTTTTTTTCAGACATTGTTCACATCTTTCCGCTCTTTGCTTTTCCTTTTGGACCAAAGTCACAGTTTAGTCCCAGCAACAGGAAGATCTACTCCAATAACCTTGAACATTCAAATTCAGTAGTGGTGGTCTGTTCTTGCTGGAATCAGAAGCTGCAGCCTTCATATCCTCACTAAATCTACTTTGCTTGATTTGATTATTGCCATATGATTTCCTGTCTCTTGTTGCAACAGCATAAAAATATTTCTCAGTTCCACTGAATCCATGCTGTGGCATTACTGCCCTAAAACATCCTCCTGGAAGTAGCTGCATTTCTGCAGGACTAATAGAAAAATCAACATCACACTGAAGTTGTTGATGTTGAAAAATAACATAAGAAAGACTGAGTGAGACTACTGCATCTTGTCCTTCGGCATCCTGTCCCTGATGTTTACCAGTTGCAGATGGTTAGGCAGGAATATAAGGAGAGGTCAGTCAAGTGTTATTTCCTCATAACAGCCTTCCAGTCTCTAGTGACCTGTGGCTTTTAGACTGTCTGAGCAGAGGCTTCTTGTGGATCTTGGTGTTTTTTTCTTTTTCTAAATTTGTTCTGTTTTCTGAGAATGGACAAAGATGGTAAAAAGGACATACAACTGTGTAGAAGCAGAAGCTTTCATGTGATGGAAGTTGACTGAAGCAAAATTGAAGTTTGAAAGCTTTTTTCCTGAGTTTTTCTCTATCTTCACTACATGTCATTTGCTTAATGAGGGAACAGTCAATTCCCTTTCAAAAACAGGGCTTAACTGTCACAAAGACATCACTGTGATTGTTCTGAGTGTTCAGGCTAACCTAGAACAGAGGCACAGTTTGTCCTTCTTCCGAGAAAGTGGATTTCAGGGTAAAGTGGCATGGAAGGTTAGCCTTTTATGCTTATTAAACCTCCCCCAGACTTCTAGATCTGACATCAAATCCCATTAAGAGGCATCCTACGCACAGAAAACTGGGAAAACAGCATCCCTGCTCCCTTCTGCAAAGAGGTGTCCTTGAGGAAGGTCATGGGAGACACTTGTTAAAAGCTGTGACATTTGTGCTTAAGCAACACCAAGTGCAGGCTGCTCCTGCAGCCAAGGAAAGCTGCACCCTTTCTACTCTTTCTAGAGGTCTATCAGTTCCAAGTGGTGAGGAACATTTTATTGTCACCATGAATAAACACCAAGGACGCATTCCTTTTTAAACAGCAAAGACTGTCTCAAGTACAAGAGATCAAACCCAGCTTCTTTGGCTCGTGACTGGATACAGACTGATAAGCATGAATAGTAAGGAGAAATATTCTAATTTGCAATAGTTTTCTCCTTCTCTTTTCTCCGTAGCTTAGAGATATATTTAAAAACAATAAAACTTTTTTTTTGTTGCTTTTAATTACATTGATTCCTGAGGCTGGTACTGGAGGGCAGCCGTTTTGTTGAAAAATAATCCCACTTTGACAATGGAAACTTGAGAGACTGGTGGAACAGATTGCAAACCATTTCCATGCCTGGTTTAACTGCTTGACTGCCAGCCTGTGTAACTAATTTTCAGTAGGAATTTACTTACATATACGGCTCTCTCTAGTTTCACATTGCTCTCAGGCTACAATTACATCAAAGAAAATGTCTTGCATACTGCTTTGCACAGGCACAGATGAGACAGAGGGAATAGTAAGTGATGGCAGAGATGAAGGTTCGTGCACTCCTCATGAGAAAAAAGTGAGAAAAGATAAGAATTTGAACAATATAATAAAAATAATAAAAAATCCAAACCAAATCAGGAATCTTTAATATGTTGTCTTAATAATTGCTCACACATCCCCATTGACTGAAGGAGTTGAGGGTAAAGGAATATCAGTTCTAAACAGCAAGTGTTTTGAATTTCATGCAATTCTCTTGAATTTAGGCTCACTGCACTGAACCTTGGCCAGGTGGAAGATAGGCAGCTGATCAAACCTAGACGTTAGTTTAGTCTGCAGCAGCAGCTCACTGGAGGTTGAGAAGGTTGTCCGCAATGAAATGATTTACTAAGTGCTGACACTTTGTTCCAGAAGTGGCTGTCTCTCTCCACTGACACTTGTGGGGGTGTAGTTGCCCGAACACATTGTATAAATTATTTTTGAACTGCTAAATGAAGGGAGATGAAACTTTCCATAAGTATCTATGTCAATTTTGTGCACCTGGGTAGGGAGAATGAATTTGGCAGTAAAAGCCTAGTTTACACCTGGAGGAACGCCAAGCTTCATCTTCACCATTGGGCTGTAGAAATTGTGTCTGCCCACCAAGTTCAGCATGAGAAATGAGCAATATGTCTACATGATTCTGGCTGTGGTAGATACATCAGGAAACTGGTATTCAGTGTATTGCCATGGGATATATGCCATGCTCAAAAAAACCTTACACAATTTTACAGTAACCTGGACAAGACGACAGTGGAATGGATTCTACAAAACTATTGCTTTTGAGGAGGAAAATAAAGATCCTCACTGTGATCTCACATATCTTGCTGTCTCACAAAGTCCTTCTCTTCACCTTTCTCCCAGCATGGGCACCGAAGGTGAAGTCAAAGAAAATAAGAAAATCTGACTACTGTGTTATGTGATTGATACACTGTTTATGCTGATTTAGTATGTTTTTCAAATAAAATAAACTATTCTCACTCCATTACACTTTCCACATCACCACAATGCCTCTTTGGATCTTTACCAAGCTTGTTGGCACCTGTAGTAGAATGCTGATCTCTGAGCAGAAGTCACTGAAGCATTAGATAATGGTTTTCCTGGGAGGGAGAAAAGTAAAATTTGAAACCCACAGGCTCCTGAGTGCTTTCTTAACTTCCTTCAAACTTTCCAGCATGAAAAAATGTGAGCACATGAATCAGGAAGAATAATTTCTAGTGTGAAATTACTCAGAGAAACAGGGCGAAAATTAACAGAGCAATGCACAAATGTGCAGAGCAAAGCATGTGTCAAGGGAAAATTCTACCTTCTAATACCAGCCCCCAAGCAACCTTTTCATTAGTTGTAAATACTCTCCAGCTTGAACAGCTCTCAATCTGTATTTATTTCTTTCATCCTGCCTTGTAACCGAGAGCTAGGCTACAAAATATAAATGTAGCTTGTCCCTTTGCTGAGGTCCTCCCCAGTGCAAAGGCATTTTCTGGGTTATTTGTTTTCTTATTCTTTACCTAACCTTTTATTTATTTATTTTTATTCAGTAATTTCCTAAGTATTCACAACGTTTTCAGCGATGTAACTGGCTTTTAAAAAACCCGTATCATGAGGACACACCGTTGTACATGTCATATGAAATTGTCTTTAACTCACAAGCAGTTTCCAGAAACCGTACATTTAATAAAAACAGGACTGATGTCAGGGCTGGTTTAAGAGTGTGGAAAACTTTCTCTAAATTCTCCTATATTCTGTGTATCATAGATCTTTTTATTTTTAAAGAGGTGGTATATAGGTATGGGTATATTTTAGATATGAAGCAGTTTGATCTGGAAATTTAAATACAGTTCCTAACTGTTAAAGAAAGAAGATTTTAGAAGAATAAGGCTCAACTTCTTTGCAAAACAGAACACTTTAATAATGATAAGGTGGAACTTGAAGTGATTTCAAAAGGGGATATATGACACATGACTTAGGTCTCGGTGACTTAGGATGTCCCTTCAAGTTGCCAGTCTATTAAAGGGGAAATGTCAGAAGACTGTGTCTGGTTCCTATACGAATTAGTTAAATAGTGAATTTATCTTTATCCTTGGGAAAGTCCAGAACTCTGTGAGCAATAGAAAAGTTCATGAATTTCTACATTTTGTTACATCCCTGACTGCAGGATTCAGGTGGACTGCTTTAGTTCTCTTAGTCTGCACACACAAATCTTCAGAAAGCTACACCCTCAGCTTCTTACTTTTGAAACTTGCAAGAAATTATAAATGAAGATGACAAAATCTTTTCCTTGAAGGATTATATATTTCTCGTTAAACTTTAACTTCATTTAAAATCCATCCTTGATCCTCTTAAAGTATTTGCGTAAGTGAATGAGGGCTGTAAAGCACGACTGAAGCTTTCCTCCTTGGGGAAGCAGCTTGACCAATTTACATATTTATTAAATATTTTATATTTTACCAGATTGTTTGCACTTCAAAATGTCGCATCGTATTTTTGGTCTGAGCAATGCATAACAGTAATGGTTATTTCCAGTCCCAGGAGAAAAAAAAAAAAATAAAAAATCTGCATCTCCTAGTTTGACCAGTTTTTAAGAATTAGAGTTTTTTATTTCTATTTTTTACTCTGTTCTGCAAATTTTTAGCTTTTAGTGTTATGAAGTTGTGCTAGTCCTGTGCAAATGAATCTCCTATGGGGTTACATGTCCAGCCTCTCCTTTTTCCTTTGGAATGAGATTCAGCTTTCTAAGTATCCAAACTGAACTCCTGAACTGGTTTGATGGTAATTTTGGCTTTGAAGAAAATAAACACAAAGCTATTGCAAGCTAGAAACATATATAAAGATGTGTTTTCCCTAGGGCTACAAGGACCTACCAAAGCAGTGTTGATTTTTCTGGTGTAATTCCCTCCCTATCCCACCCCCCACACACACACACACATACCTTCCTTCTAACAGTTCAGCTGTCAGTATCTGGAGCAGAGACTTTTTCCATTGTTAATAATGTACAAGACTAGGGCATGCATGATATATAACTAGGTCTTCCTACAGCAGCCTGGAGTATGGAGACAGAATGAAATAAGAGTTCATACAGGATGCAGAAGATGAGGGTACGTGCCCAGTTTTGCTGCTGGACTCCCGAGTGTTGTGAAACAAACTCCTTTCCTCTGTGTGTCCCCATTTCTAATCCAACCAGCTTCCTTCACAGACTGCTTTGAGGTGCAGCTGCCGAGAAATAGAAAACTTTATTTAGAAGCCAGGAGGAGTTTCTGTGACTATTTTTTCTGACCACCTCAATAATGCATGACTTCCCTGTACTTAATCCTAATTCAAGTATATAAATTTTGTCTGTAGCAGGATACATTCTTTAGGGGAAAAAACAAACAAACAAAAAAACCCCCACAAACAAACAAACAAATAAACAAACAAACAAACAAAAAACCAAACCAAAACCAAAACAAAACCACAAACCCACAACACCAATAAGAAGATTTAGAGATGAAAATATCTAACAATGAGAGCATTTGGTACATTGTTCCAGTGGCAAATTATTTTATGGTCATAATGGCCTTGTCTACATTTTCAAGCACTGGATCCTGTTGTATTATCCTTTCTGTAGAAGACAGTATTACTATTATAACTTTTGACCCCATTTGAATTTTTGCACAGCCCTGCTATGCCATTCCTTGATCTTGTCTTGACGAAACAAAGAGATCAAGTTTCTCACTGAAATCTTTTTTGCTTCAAATGCAGAATTATAAAATATTTTAGGTTGCTTCAACTGGGCAACATGCTTGAAGCATAAATATTAGTAAATAGAAAAGGTTTTCCAGTTGCAGCAACAGTAGGTAAAAATTCCCAGGTTATAGACCTTTTCTAACCCCCAAAAACCCCTTCAAGCACTGAAGGAATGGTTTGCCCCTTTAGCCATCACACTTGGGTTTGTTTGCAGAGGCATATCATAGCTGTTTGGTGGAATAAACTGTGGTCTGAAATATCCCTCTTTGAAGGAAAAGCCAGGCAAGGGTTAGATCCTGTTACTATTTCCTCAGCCTGGCTGAGGTAAGGACAAATCTTTTTCAGTCATATCTTCCTGGGGGAGAGTCCACATTATTCATCCTTTCCTTTTCATGGGTTCTCTGACAGCCTTATCAGTAAGAGTTTCTTCCAGGTCAGTGCACAATGAGTACGAAAGTCAATCTTTGAGTCTCCACTAGAAGCATTCCATGCTAAAAATAAGTTTGCATTATAATTGCAATATATGAACTATCTGCTAACCAACGATGACTCCGTCTCATCTGTGCCATGTTGCTTTCTGAATTTTTGATTTTCTTATTAAAATGTTACAATGAAATGTCTTATAGGATTTAGGCATGAGATGTGAAATAATCCTATGGGGAGATACCAGTGGTCCATTTAGCCCAGGAGTCTGTCTTTAACAAAAGCTGCAGCAGATGCTATTTAAACACATATTGTAGATTAAATTCTATTATTTTTCTTGCATTATAAACTCACATTAAATTGATGGTATTTCTTTTCCATGTATTTATAATCATGTTATTATTTGTCTTTAACTACAGATGCTGCATTATTTTGACCGGAGCCGACACAGGTCTTTTAATATGAGAGATAGTCAGGTGTGGATCTACATTCATAGCTTCTTTCAGTGTTAAGGGTAAATTATATGCTAACTGAGCAGAACAAGACATTCACTATGTCAGAGCAAGTAAAAGTAAACAGTATTTCAGATGTTCCTTTCCACCACCCCTTAATGTCCTACAAGCTGATACGATATGTTGTTTTCAGGAGATGGCAAAGGTCAGGACAAAAATTTAGACCCCCTTGAAGGCATGAAAGGGTCTAAGCCTTTTTTGTAAAAGGGAGCCACGCAGGAACTCTAAGGACTTTGCAAGTAGTTCTGGATACTCTTGTTAAACATTATCTATACTTTCAAGTCAATATACAGAAGACCACCAGGCAAAAGTGGATATTGACAAAGATCACCGACTAGGCAGCATCACTGTGGAAAGGCTTAGAGGGAGATACCATTGGCTTTACAAGGTTAAATTACAATGTAATTGTGCCCTTCTCCCTCCGAATACATCAGGAAGTACTACCTTTTGGGTGTTGTTTGTTTGTTTGCTTGTTTGTTTTATGTCTGTGGTAGTTTCAAAAGTGTCTCTTCTTTGTTAATAAATCAGGTTTTTCTGCTGACACCATGCTTAGTAATCCTTCAGTGTTGTAGTGCTGGCAGAAGCATGGGCAACAAGTAGATAAATGGAAGCCATGGATATATGGCCTCCTTTTTCTGATAGATGGAGCAGCCTCAGTCTGTGAGCTCAGGACCAGGAACCAATGCCAGAAGCACTGCTGAAGCAAATGGAGTTTCCCCCAGTGCCATGTAAGAGGAGTTCTTCCTTTACATTTAATATCTCATCTCACTGTTAACAGAGGAGGTGGAATGGTTGGTTTCCTTTAATTGCTGATCATGCAAGTGTCTCTTAGTGAGCTGGGTAATAGATGTGGGCAAGCACTCACCCTTGTTGCTATACATAGCATCTGAGCTGTGATCCTTCCAGGTGTTGCTATTGACACTCAGCCCTGAGAAGAAACTAGGAATTTGGTTCTGACAGATCTTTTGATGGTTCTCCATATAGGAATCTCAGTGCCTTTTACTCATGCCTCATAAGGTCAGAACCTACTGACCCTTCCTTGGGGAGCTTTAATCACCTGTCTGAAAATCAGCATTTAGTTTGAGTCATTTTAGGGTGTTTGAGACATCTCTGCAGGACTGGCAGGTAGGGCAGAGGTTGTAAAGGAGAAAAATCTTTCTGGAGCACCAATGGGAGGAGAATTAGGACAGATAACCTTGAGCACTTCTAGTGACTCCGGAGAGCCATGTCTAGGTATATGAATCATACCCAGAGGGTACTAAAATCTGCACAGAAGTAATTTTGTGCCATATTGTGCACCTATAGTGGGATTCGTTTCAAAATGAGTGTACTAGAATGTTGTTCTTTCCACTAGCTTCTTTAAATTAGCTAAAAGGTCTTCTGCAATTGACCCGGAACTTGCTGTTGGCATCCATGAATGCATCTGCAGGTCCTGAGGGAACTGGCAGATGAAGTGACTAAGCCACTATCTATCATACTTGAGAGGTTGTGGCAGTCTGGAGAAATTCCCACTGACCTGAAAAGGGTAAAAAGGAAGACTGGGGAAACTACAAGGCAGTCAGTGTCACCTCTGTGCCTGGTAAGATCACAAAGTGGATTCTCCTGGAAATTATGCTAAGGCACATGAAAAATAAGGAAGTAATTGGTGACTGCCAACATGGCTTCATTAAGAGCAAATTGTGCCTGACAAATTTGGTGTCCTTCTACAACAGGGTTATGGAGTTGGTGGATAAGGGAAGAACATCTGATGTCATTTACCTGAACTTATGCAAAACATTTGACACTGTCCTACAACATCCTTGTCTCTAAATTAGAGATGTGGATTTGACAGAGGGACAGTTCATTGGATAAGAAATTGGCTGGATGGTCACGCTCGAAGAGTTGCGGTCAACAGTTCGATGTCTGAGTGGAGACCAACAATGAGTGACATTCCTCAGGGACTGTCGCTCTTTAACATCTAAACAGGTATTGGAACTGGTGTTGTTTAACATCTCTGTTGGTGACATGGACCGTGGGATTGAGTGCACCCTCAGCATGTTTGCTGATGACACCGAGCTGTGTGGTATGGTCAACACGCTGGAGGGAAGGGATGGCATCCAGAGGGACTGTGACAGGCTTGAGAGGTGGGCCTGTACAAACCTCATGAAGTTCCACCAGGCCAAGGTCTTGCACACAGCTCAAGGCAATCCCAATCACAAATACAGGCTTGACAATGAGTAGATTGAGAGCAGCCCTATGAAGAGGACTTGTGTGTGTTGGTTGATGAGAAGCTCAACATGACACAGCAATGTATGCTTGCAGCCCAGAAATCCAGCTCTGTCCTGGGCTGCATCAAAAGAAATGTGGCCAGCAAGTCAAGGGAGATGATTTTCCTCCTCTACTCCACTCTTGTGAGACACCACCTGCAGTGCTGTATTCAACGCTGGGGCCCCCAACATAAGAAGGACATGGACATGTTCAAGTGAGTCCAGAGGAGGCCATGAAGATGATCAAGGGGCTGGAGCACCTCCCGTATAAGGACAGGCTGAAAGAGTTGGGGTTGTTCAGCCTGGAGAAGAGAAGGCTCCAGGAATAACTTATAGCGGCCTGCCAGTGTTTAAAGGGGGACAGGAAAGATGAGGAGGGACACTTTTACAAGGGCATGTAGTGACAGGACAAGGAGTAATGGCTTTAAACTGAAAGAGGGTAGATTTAGATTAGATAGAAGGAAGAAATTCTTTACTGTACAGGTGGTGAGACACTGGCACAGGGTGCCCAGAGAAGCTGTGGCTGCCCCCTCCCTGGAAGGGTTCAAGGCCAGGTTGGACGGGGCTGGGAGCAACCTGGTCTAGTGGAAGGTGTCCCTGCCCCCATAGCAGGGGGTTTGTGACTAGATGATCTTTAAGGTCCCTTCCAACACAAACCATTCTATGATTCTATTATGAGCAAAAGAAACCTATGAGTATTAGATGGAAAAATCTTGCCTTCATAACATCTATCACATTATATATAGGGTTGTACTGAAATGCCCTCAAGCCTGCCTTCATAAGTAAAACTCCTCACCAGATAAACACTTTTGCCTGATTCATTTTCCCTTCTTTCAGGTAATAGTATAGAGCTCAACAAAATTAAATTGGGAAGTTTATCCTGTTACAGTTAAATTTGGGGCAATTGTTTTTCTAGGACTCCCTTTAAAATAATAATAATATTCTTGAGAAATACAGTGCTCCTGATAGTTGTTCTTGCCAATAGTGTTTTCAGGTACCAGTGTCAATTATTCCTGTGTATCTGTATCTTTTTTTATCTAGGCTAAATCCAAAATTTGCATCCTAGTTTCATTGCAGATTTCTTTTGTGCTGGGAATGACATGATGTGAAGATGTTAATGCTCTGAAAGTGTACATGCAGGGCTTTTACATATTAAAATATATTTTGAAAACTGGCCCCAAATATCATAAAAGTGATTAATTTGTCTGTTCTTCTCAGTTTCTTTAGTAAATGTTCTATGACATATTCAATTAAATCTGGTATTGAAATAACCTTCACTAGGATGTCTGACATGCTTGAAGTTAACTCTGTGTTGAAAGGTTTCCTTAGCTCATGGACCAGTTACAAATTCATGATGATCACTGTCTGTGAAAGGTGTAAGATCTCAGTACTTCTCTTGATGTGGCTCCTGGTATTTAGAGACACACAGAAGACCACCCCTACAATTAAACAAAACCCACCCCAAAGCAAAACATCCCCACACCAACATCACTAGATCTACTTTATTCCTCAGCTGAGTCTGGGGTTGTTTCTGCCAGAATATTCCCTGATGCTGTGTCCAGATCAGTTTTAAAAGCTTTAAGTGGTGATGTGTTCACTGCTTCCATGGGGCCATCATCACTCAGGCTGATAGATCAGTCTAATAGTGCCTAATGCCTGTCAGCAGAAGCTGTGTTCTCAGTTTCTCAGCCTTATCTATGGTGAAAAAGAATGTAGTTATCCTTTTGCCTTGCTAGTGGTTGACAGAAAGTTAATTAGAGCCAGAAAAAAAATCTTTTTCCCCAGAAAGTTCACAAGAAATGGTTTTGACTGAGGAGTGAGTCCAAAGAATACTTTCAACACTCTCCAAATAGGCAAAAGTGCTGAAGTTTCTGATACACATACTTTTGAAGGAAAGCTTCCCTTTCAATACTAAAATGTGCATGAAATTACATGCAGCATCTTGAGTACCTTGGGAAAGCAGGAGTCTGCAAGAATCAGTTTTTACAGTGCAGCATGGCTAAGGTTTAAGCTATTTCACCTGCCTCTTCCAATTGCTGAATTGCATTTTTAAACCATATCCTCAACTCTAACCAGCTTGGTTCTAAGCACTGCATGCGAATCTGCCACAAGAGTAAGAGGGAGCTGGTCTACCCCTATTCATCCTTAAGTTCTTCCAGGAGTGGTGGCTCAGGCCAGCTGCAGCATCTTGTCCTCATTTTCATGGTTTGGGTTGGAAGGGACATTTAATGCTCATCTGGTCCAACCTCCCCTGAAGTGAGCAGGTACAACATGACTTTGAATGTTTCCAGGGATGGGTCATCTACCACATCTCTGGGCAAACTATTCCAGTGTTTCACTACCTTTATCATTAAAAGTTTCTTCCTTATATCTAATCTAAATCTACCCTCTTTCAGTTTAAAACCATTACCCCTCATCCTATCACTACACCACTACACTCCCTGATAGAGAACCCCCTCTCATCTTTCCTGTAGTCTCCTTTAAATACTGGAAGACTGTTATAAGGTCTCCCTGGAGCCTTCTCTTCTGCAGGCCGAACAAGCCCAGCTCTCTCAACCTTTCCTCATATGAGAGATGTTCCAGCCCTCTGTCTAATGCTGGACATGATTGCCTCTGTCCCTGGACTCACCCCTCCATACTCACATGTTTTGCTGTTGCAAGGCACAGTGTAGAAAGTGCCTTTATAGCTTGCGGTGCAGGTGTGGCTGAGGTAATTACTGTATTATCTCCCAAACACCTTAAAACAATGCTAATATATCTTAGGCCAGCCTCTCATTAGTTGGACATATATGGAAGGTGGATCCATTTTCATTTTTGTCAACTTATTTGGACTTTTCAAAGACTTGGCAGGTAATGGAGGTAGGAAGTGATGGTCTGGCGATTGAATGGCTCAGTTGGAAAACAATAAGATCTGAGTGTTATTTGTTCTGCCACAGAAGTCTCTGTAACCTTGCCCAAGTCTCTTCATACATCGAGTTATACCACACTTTGTATGAGTACCAATAATATCAGTTTCTTCTTGTCTTTTTTAAAAGGTCTTAAGCTGTTATGTCCCAAAAAGAGTTACTGTTTCTTACTGATACTTTCACTGTGAATGTACTCACAGTGTATAACAGAGAGCAGCTTTTCTCTCAAGTACTGAGACAACCCCAATGGAACAACAGCTTCACTTTTGAGAAACATGTCTACACTGTAGTCGGGAACAGTTCTGCCAGACTGAGACAGCATGATGCAGTAGGTGGAAATTAGGCAGAAATGCCATGAATTATAAGCAATCCTTCTGCAGACTGTGCTGCATGAAGCCCTCATCATCTGGAGCTGCTACCCCAAGATACATTCAGAGGTGGTGTGCAGAAATCCTATGCTGTCTCTCACCAAACAGCTTCCAGCTGCTTCCAGCATTTGCACCAAAGGGAAATGAGCTGCATCCCATCCACTTTCTGTTGAGGAAACCTGAACCACCTGTATGAACTGGATGTTTCTGTGAAACAGAAGAAAAAGGCTTGTAAAATTAAAAACACTGTGACAGAGGCATCAAAGTGACAGCTGAAGACCTTCTCCTTGAAGGAGGGTGGAGAAAGAGATCTAATGAAATCTCCATGCTTGACACCACCTGAAGAAATGCCACTGATATCTGCTCTGGTTTTGGAGGCAGAGATTATTACCTTGAAGCATCCCTGTCACTCTGTCACAGTCTGGCCTCTGCCAAGAGTTAAAATTGCTGTTTTGTGGGGTTTTCTGTTTGTTTTGTGTTTTTTTTTTTTTTTTTGTTGTTTGTTTGTTTGTTTGTTTTGGTTTGGTTTTTGTTGTTGTTGTTTGGTTTTGTTTTGTTTTGTTTTGTTTTGTTTTGTTTTTTTTTCCTTTCCTGTTATTTTAAGTCTGCTTTTTAGCTCTTAGTTGCTTTCCCATATATAAGGGATATTAAAGTAATTATAACGTAAAGCTCTGGTCAAAATATCTGGGTCAGCTCCTGATAAGCACCTGAAAATAGGCTTGTTCCCTAATAGGTGGTGTTTGGAGTAGGTTTTCAATAGGTTTTGTGAATTTCAAATAGGATTCTGGACAAATTCAGTACCAAGACTCATTTTCTATACTGGCAGTTTATGAGGGGAGGAGATACATGAGAATGCAAATTGGTATGTGGGTGAATAATTCTGATCCAACTGATGGCTGTCATTAGTGGCCCAAAGACAGTAAGGTAAACAAACTCAAATATTTGGAAGTCCAGAATGAAAGAGAGAGAGAGAAAAAAAATGCCCTTTTCCAACTAGGCATCCTCTGTGCCAGCCCACACAGCAGCCACAGCGGATGAGAGAACAACACCAAAAACCAGGTTATCTCACGAAATGACAGGAGCAAAGTTGAAAGGAGATATTTTACAAAGAGGAAGTGTTGGACTGGCTCAGCATTAGTGAATTGCCACCAGTAGGATCAGGACCTTCTAAAATCAAACCTGGGGAAGACAAGTGTGCACTGAGTCCTGGAGCCATTCCTCTAAGAGAAGAGTTGAGTGTAGTCACAAGAGAACACACAGGTGAGAGATGGTTTCAGAGGAGATAAACAGCAACCTGGAAAAGCAAGAGATGGTTATATTTAAAGACCTGGAGGAAGTCCTACCACCTGCTTGACCACGTGTTCTGCAGACATTTGCAAAAACGATGATATTCCTGCTGTTCCTTGTGTCGGAACTCGCAGCCATGTTGCACAGTGAATTGAGAAATAGCAATTAAGAATTTTTTTTTCTCTCTCTAAAAACCTCAGATTTCTGTGAACTCAGTAGTTCATGCTTTTGTCTACAGCTTTAAGATGAACTTTCAGAAATGAGCATAGAAATTAAAGAAATGTTGCCTAGAATTCACTTTCCCTGAAGTTTTTCCATGTGCTGATTGCTGGATGTAAAATGCTTGCTCTGGGTTTGATTTAGAGCTCAGATTTAATATCACAATGCTGATGTCTTACCTAAATGCCTGCCATGTTTTATTAAGCTAGATTTCATTATCTACAATGGTATATTACAGGTATGTGTAAGGGAGGTGTTAATTTGTAGAAGGCTGTGTACATGCCTCTCTTCTTCCATCAACATTTGCTGGTGCTGGAGGGCTTGTGTTATCATTCTGTTATTCTGCCATTCAGCAATATTACTCCTCAGGCCAGTAATCATTTTTGCCTTGAGCAGCTCAGCCTCTGTTTAAGCAACAGACCATGGAGAAAGGTGAACTCCCCAACAGTTAAAAAATAAGCATTCAGGGCTAACTATCGTCTCACAGGAATTTGCTGGATTCAAGTGCAAAGAATTAAAGTGTAGGCTTTGTGAAAGAAAAAGAAAGGCAGAAAAAGGTTACCAAGGTTTATCTGGGAAGGATTCCTCACATAATGATTTTTTACATAATGGTATAGCTGGAAGATGAAACACATTTGCCTGAGGATGCTACCTGGGAGAGCCTGGTCTAGGCTGAGTAAAGGCCTCTAGGGATGCAGGCAACATGTGGGGCTTGTGCCAGGGAGAGGATGGTGTAGGATCATGTAGGAGACAGTCAGATACAATCAACCAGCACTACCCTGGGATCAGTTCATGCCACACTGCCTGGTATATGCTTTCAGTTTCACACTAGAAGTATGTGACTTTGGTGTGTTATAACACAACGCTTAAATTATTTTACACACTCTGGACTGAGAGTAAAACCACATCAAATATGCTAATAGACCCTATGACTGAAGAAGTCCATCAAAGGACTCAGAGGAGACCTGAAGTCAAGTATCATCTAGTGTGGAGTAGCCAGTGTTCCCTGAAAAAAGCTGGCCCTGCACAATGAGGACATGGGCACACTCTACTGCCAAATGTGAGGATCATCAACAATCCCTGGTGTGGCTGAAGTTAAAGTGTAGATAAGGACCCAGTCAAAGTCAACAATATTCTGCAGCTCTTTGTAAATGACCATAACTAGTGCTATCCCATTTTTGTAGATCTGTATTTGTCTCTTGATCCTCATATATATAGATAGAGCTTGCTGAAAAGTTTTTGATTAAGCATTTTTGTTACATTAAAAAGCACTTCTGTTGACATACTGTAATTCTGAACTGTAAAAACAGATCAAAACCCAATACTATTTATTTTCATAAAGGCTGTCTCATTTTGCTAAATGATTTTAATCATTCTAATTTTGTCTCAAAATTTTGTTTAACATAATTTCTTTTTCTGGTTTAGATGTAATATTCTACTAAACAAACTAATAGTGTTTGATGGTTGAATCAGTTTTGATGGACAATTTACACTATGAGGTAAATTTTGAAATTTTCTTTGACAAATGAAAACTGCTTTCTGAGAGGCTGAAATTTCCCAGAGGACAGAAATTCTATTTCCCAACCACCTCTGGAGAAAAACTCATGTGAAAATGACAACATTCCCTGCACTGTAATAAAACATTGTCTCAACTGAGTACTATTTATGACCAAACCTACAAACTACAATTCTTTTGGGAAGCATAAATAGCATCAAAAAAAAAAGTCTCTTTTTTCCTTAAAAGTGGACAGCTTAATTTCAACTGATTTTTTTTTGTTAGTATTTATTTTTTAAAGAAAATACCTTTTTTGCTGTGAATTGAATTATAATTTCACTCTGTTTGAATTAGCTGTGTAAACTGATAGAAGTGAATAACACAAAAATGGCCACACTTAGATCAGATCAAAGGTTCATCTAGTCTGGTATCTTTTCTCTGGTGTGGACCAGTAGTATCAGCTTCACAAGACAGGGTAGGCACAGAAGATCTCCAGCTATTTAACCTTCCAGCAATCAGTGACTTGCACCACAGTTAAACTATGAGAAAGTTGAAAGAAAGAGCAGCAAGATATTCAGTATCTCCTTCATTTCCCCAAGCTCCAATTGCTTTATTTCACTTTCTTCCCCCTTTCAGGGTGAAACAGTTAGTGGATAACATTTCTTACCTTTATTGGTACAATCCCACCACTTAAAGCTCCAATTCAGAAAGTGCCTAAGCACCTACTAAAGTCCCAGTTGCATGCTCAAAGTGGAGCTCCTGCTCAGAGAAGGTTTCCGTAATTGATGTGCATAACTGAAGGAGTGTTCATTACAAGGTATGAACTACATACAAAGTCAAGAAGGGGTAATAGTAAGAAAATAAGTGCAAAGACAATGCTTGTAGAAGAGCAAATGAGGAATAAACTGCCCATGAATAAATTTCGGCTGGCAATTAGAAAAACGTTCCTAATCATTAACACACTCATGTTCCAGAAGCAGATTTCCAGTAGGAACAATGGGGCAAAAAGAAGACAAAATGGGGCTTCATGGAGCTTGATAAATGTCTGCAAGGAGTCAGGTAATATAGGCTTGCAATAGCAGAACTAGATTCTGTTACCCCAAGGGTCTCAGGAAATTGCCAGAAACTTCACATAGAAACATCTCTTGAAGCAAATCAAGGTGGTACAATATGGTACCTTGATATTGAATGTACATCAGCTGAACTAAATTTCAGTGAAGTTCTAAGCGATAATATTACACATAAGCCAGTTTGCAATATCTGAGGATCTGATTCTATAACTTAGAGTTTACAGACCCAGTAACAACTATGTTGAAGAAGAAAAATATGGAACATATTTCCTTGAAACTCTATTGATCTGCAGCCTTGTCTTAATTCAGTAGCCAGTACAAATGGCATCTTACTGACAGGCACGAAAGAAACCATAGGTGGCTTGGTACAGAAAATAAATTAACTTTCTCAGTTCTATGTGTGAAAACTTTGAATCCCATAATTTACCTACCCAGGCTGGTTGCCTCTGAAGTCAATGACTTTTCTACCAATTACTTCCTTTTCCAAGCAAGGGACAGTAGGGGAGAAGTAAGCATCATTTGCCTCCATTTGTCATATGCCTTAAAGATTTGAACACAGATTTTCAAAGCCTAAAGATAAAATACATGCGTTGGAGGTATTCCTAATGACCTGTCAAAAACCTACCCACCTCTGTTTTCTCATGCAGAGGAAATAATGTAAGGATGGTAGAGTTTGTATAGCTGAACAAGAATGGGCACATTGAGCAAAATCAATTCAGCTCGTTCTTTTGTCTATCACATCAGAAGAGCACAAGCACATATGCTGTATACTCTGAGGGAATAGTCATTCATATCTCATAGACTTTCTGGATTGAGTATGAATTCTGTTATGTATTTACTACTTCAAAATTGATTTTTCTTTCATATGTATATTTTGTCTCCCCTTAAGCTCGTATATCTTTTTCAATGACATCCAATATCAATCCATTCCTTGGATGAACTATGCACAAACGTAAAGAGGTCAGTGTACGGCTAAGGTAACACAGTACCCAAATTCCAACCTCAGCTTTTTCCCTGAGTTTCTCAGCATAAATCTCCCAAGAAATTATTTTCCAGCCATTCACTTTTAGAGAGTCTGAAAAGATTGACTTTTTTTATCTTCAGTGTGTTACATGCGAAAATCACATTTCTGGAGTCCAGATGTCTTAATGGCACTGTTTTACATTCTGTGTTTCTTCACAAACCTTGTAGTACAACATCTGGTGATTGGAAGTACAGAAAGATTTTATGAGAATCTGATCATACTGTGATCAAAGTGACTTGAGATGCATTATAAAATGTACCATGTAGGGTCGTGCCCCAAGTCACTTAAGGAGGCTGAGGAAAAATTCTGCTGCAGGCCAGCACTTTGTCCTCATTGCTGCAGCCTCTTTCTCTCCCCTGAAAAATCCTTTTTCTCAGGATTAGAAATAAATCCCAGGGTTGGGTGGAATAAAGCTATCAGGATGGCAAAGTGAACACAACCTATACTTAAAATTAAAACCATAGCAGGTTTCCCCAGAATGGGATTATTTTACAGGCAAACACAGTACCAGATAAAACCTTGAATTCCCTGTAGCCTCCCTAGCTTAGTTTATGTATAATTCCTTTGCTGATTAGTAGAGTTAATAAAAAATAAAAATGTCTCCCTTTAAAGCAAGAAGAGACTCACATACTTTCATATACGTATCTCCAGGATAAAGATTTAATTACCTTGAGAAAAAGCTGGAAGAAAGATGAAATTCAGGCACCTGTTACAGCTGGGAAGGCAGTAAGGAGGGCCAGCATGCAATAATTAAATCTTTATCACCCAGAAAAGAGTCTGCAGCCTGCAGTGTCTTCCTGGTGAATATCACTATGTTTATTTTTAAATCTACTCCCTGCCAGCATGTCCTAAAGTCATTTCATATACACAGCTGGTTGGGAAGAGGCGGGCTGGAGCTTGAAAATGCAAGATCTAAAAGGAGAAAGAAAGGGGCTAGCTAAAAAGTTAGCAGAAAAAGGGCTGGGATGGAAGCTATCCGAGCCCAGCAATAGATGACCTACATTTTCAGACCTGTCTGAAAAAGCCAGATTTTCCAGAACTTGGCATCTCTCTTTCCTGAAGGTGATGTATTTTTTTTTACTCTCTGATCTTCAATTCTTCTGGAAATTGTGCTGTTTTAGATGAGGTGACAAAATATGGATTTAGGGACTGATCCCTCTCAGAGGAGGAACAACACAGCCACAGATGAGTCAATTTTGCAAATGGTGAAAAACTGGGCAGAGACCTTTTGCAATGTGTGTGAGCAATTGCAGTGACATCACCGTATGGCCCCACCATGCTCAGTGCTGCCTTCCCCCGCAGACCAAAGTGAGCCTGATCAGCCCACAGGGTTTTGGTCTGCTGGTGGCCCTGGACCTCAGCCAATCCCACAGCCTTTCTCTGATCTGGGCACTGTGTTTCTTTTGTACAGAAAACCAGACTGTGGAAAACTGAATTATTCTGCTGATGTGTTCAAGGACAAGTGAATATACATCACATTAATTTATTCATTCATTTGTGTATGCGTGCCCATCTATTTTCAGAGGATATATAGATATGTCTGTGTATGTGGACATTGATCTTTAAAGTATGTGTTTAAAATCTCTGCTGGAGAAGTCACAGCCAGCCAGCTGCATTGAATAATCCAGTGCCTTAGGGAAAAGGGAGATATTATTCCCTCCTGCCCATAGTTAGGCCTTCTCATGAAACCAAGATGTACCAAGAAGGGATGTGAGCTGCATATAACTTTGAGGCTGGACCTACTTCACATGACGGGTTGCATCAGAGACCCCCAGAAATCCCTTATAACTCAAGCTATTTGATTCTCTGGCTGTTTATTGATCAGTGAAATTTTTATTAATGACAAGGGGGACCTTCATGAGACTTCTCGGCATGGGCTGGATGGACTGCCAAATAACTCAGGGGTCCCTTGGAGAACAGTCACATTCATAGCCTGAGCATCTGAATCTCAGACAACTAATTTCCCCAAAATTTGTTTTCTTCTGACACCTCCCCACTCTTTGCCTCGAATACATCTCTTCTTCCTTCGGTGATGCATTCTGCAAACAGCAGAATGAAAGTTCTAAGGCTGAATTTAGATTCAAGCTGCATATGGCACCATGAATATCTTATAGACCTCTACAGTGAGGTCTCTTTCCTCACTCTAGGTTGGTCTAGTCTTTTAGCTCACCGCCCCTCCACAAGATGCCTGTGTTGGTTTTTGGTGGCATTTGGATGTTCATTTATTTATTTTCTTAACAGAATGGTGTGTCGGGTTTGCGTGAATGGTGGATTTTTTGGTAAATGCACTATTTAAAAATGTGCTTTAAAAAGGATAGACAACTTATAAACTCAAGGGGTTAGCTGCGATCCTGAGTATATATGCCAAGAGCTGAATATGTTTTTAAGTATAACTGTGTTGTTTCATTCTTTACCTTTCTCTGCGTGTGTGTATGTATGTGTGTTCTGGAGGGATTAGTCATGGATTCACAAAATGGATTTTCTCAAAAAAGATTCTTTCTGCTTCTTATTCGTTTGATACAACTTCAACATCTTTTTCAGTATAATTTTTTCTCCTCCTCCTCTCTGTACATTTGTGTGTGTGTGCTTGTGGGTGTGTATAAATATGTACATATATTGTGGTTGGCTGGAAGTAGGAAAATCCATTTTCTTTAACAGTCATATCTCTGCAAAACAGACTCGTAGAAAAGCTTTTAAATACTAAATTAAAAGAATTGAACTGCCTGTCTTTTCTGGTCAGCTTCCCCTTAATTCTTTTCTCTCCCCTTCTTGCTGTCTTTCTCATTCTTACCCCTGTGCTGAGTTTTCTGTTTAATTTTGGGGAAAGAAAATTGTGACATCAAGTCAAGAACATAATCTCTTTCCAAACTGGCAAAGTTGGAGTTTAATCCTCCAATCATATTCCCATCCAGAAAAAAGAAAATTCCCTCTTAAGATATGAATCTGAGAGTTAGATCCTGATGTAGCACCCACTGAAGACTGAAAACCTTTATATTTATATATGTTCATTCAGATGCTGAATCTCTTTGCCTGTGAGTACATCGGTTCCCTATTGAAATGTCTGGAATTTGAGGACTGACATAGCCAGAGGTGTTCTGCTGAGATATCTGTAGGACCTTGACATCAAAGGGCACAAGCTATGTTGCTGAATCAGTAGACCATTTCCCTTCAGAAGACTCATAAAACTACTATATGAATCAGCCATCTGGAGAAGGCAGGACTGTACTCCTGTGTAGTTTTTTGTCTTCATGGTGGGAGATAGTTTTCACCATTTACTCATGCTGTGCTACAGCAGGCTCTTTTTTCATCTTAACACCCTGTGTTTTGATTCATGTCCAGATTTTCTCCATTCTGAGTACAATTCATCTCACCCATCATCAGCAACGAGGAGTCCAGCATCTTGCATAATTTATTTATAATAATTTCAAGGACTGGAGAGTGTATTCATATTCTTAGACATCCATCTTAAGAAAGTATGGTTTACCTATGGGACTCTTGCTCTCCATTGATGGCAGAGTGGATTTTGAAACCTACTTTAGATTAGATGTAGATCTTTTAATTGTCTACAATTAGGCAAGATTTTTCCACTCCATGAGAGAATAAATTAGGCAGGTAAGAAGCATAACCTACACCTTGAATTCCATAGAGACAATCTGAAAATACACTGGGAGATCTCTCATCATGCTCAATATGAAGAGGACTCAGATCTAGTCACAGGAATCAAAAATAGTATTATGCTGCACCTTGTATTTACAGGAAAAAAAATTGTCTGAAATCTTCACGGTCATTTTGCATTTATGAATTATCCATTATAATGTTTTATCAGAAAGGAAATTAGTGATATAATCTGTCAACTCTATTTACCTCTAACTCGCTTGCTACAAACTGTGGCAACCATAAGGTGCCCATATACAGCAAATGACAAATGACTCCAGTTGCTGTTTTGTGAACTACAGCACAACACTCAGTATACTTCCTATAGAAGTCAGCTGTATACAGCATATTGAGGGCTTCACCCAAGTGCATGCTGTGATCAAGCAGCTTGTAAAGTGTATATTGGACTCAGGTACACAGTGTGGAAGTCTGAACGACAGTGAGTCCATAGAAAACACTTGCACTAAAATGCAGCTATTTCCTCTCTGCAATGTGGCAGCTGAGATCACGGAGCAATCGTTTCCAGGCAGAGAAGTGTGGAACAATGTCTCCAAATGAAATTATAGCTTGAGGAAAGGATTTCTTTGAGGCAAGATGGAATGTAATTACCCAAGTTGGACATTTGCCAGGACACTGGCATTTAAAACACTTTTAGCTCTTGTGGAAAGTGCCACAGGATCTTTTAATGACTGCGAAGGAATGGGCTTTCGATTTTTTGTTTTGTTTTGTTTTTTTCTTCAGTATCTCATCCAAAAGGCAGAATAATAAAATGAGAAAGAAAAAACTATCAAAGAAAAAGCTAATCTTTGCAAAGTGATGGAATATGTAAATCCCACTTTGAAATGGTAATCTATTAACTTCTTTTTGAGATAAAAATGCAATTAGTTCATTCTTTCATTTCCCCTATCCCCCAAAAACGCACATATATTGTTATCATGTCTTCTGTTCCTGTGTCAAATCTGTATCATTTAATTTTGTTGCAGCGAAACTTGTGGATTTTATAAAAGGGACTGGTGGGGGTTTTTTCTGCCTTGTTTCACTCCTGACTGTAAATAAAAAAAAAATATTACTAAATTCAGAAATGATTGCTGTCAAAAATCTGCACTTTGTTGAATTTTATAATGGCTATAGGCTATTTTTATATTAGATGCAGTGTCAGTAAAGAGTAATCAGAGAGTGAAAGGACTTTTTATCATTTCCAGTTTATTCACAGAAATATTCTCTTGAGATCTGAAGGAAAAAAAGACAATATTATGTGTGATAGAAGAGCAAGCGTGCCTTATTTTCCACTTGATCATTTTTGGTAAGGGAATGAATGTAGCTGCATCTATATCTATGCATCTCTATACATAGCACACTGATTATTCCTAGTTAGTCAATCCAGCATAACTTTTCTGAATTCGTTGTATTTTTATCACCTTGTTTTCACTTTTCATCATGTTTATTTAAAGCTGGGTTTAACTCTCTGGTCATCTATATTTGGGTAAATACCTGTAAACATTAAATAAAATGTATGAATAAATAAACATTATGTTCAATAAATAAACATTAAATGAATCAATTATTTAAATATTGGCAGACTTTATTTGATAACAGTAAAACCTGGAGATCTGTGTGTCTACTAATTTACTAATTTGAATGTTCATGGAGGATGCAGCAAGTGTTGGTTCAGACTGTTTTCTACCCATGGGAACTTGAATTCACATTTGGCTCTGAAGAGAGACCTGTCCTTACAAAGCTGTTGAATAGTCTGTGTTACTGCTCTCATAGTCCTTCCTAGCAGAGTTGCCTCACATTGTTTAGGATATTTAAATAGGTATCAAGTCTAAAAGAAAAAGAGTGAGAGGGAGTCACTTGTAAAGAATTAACACATTTCTCTGGCAGTGAAGGCACAGGGGGTGGGATTCATGTCCCTTGTTTTTAGGTGTCTATAAAGTAAAAGTCTCCATCTGGATTAAGTTGTCTAGGCTTCCATTATCATCAACAAAAAAACAGTCCATAGACTTGAGGGACTGCAATTCATCTCATGCTAAAATAGACTCTTATATTTAGAGCAGAGGCACACATGTCTTCCGTTCTCCATGTCTCATTTTGAGCTTCTACTCCTCACTGATATTTTTAATCATGAAACACAATGCAAAAGGATATTCATGTTATATGTGGTGATTAAAATGAAGGAAAAATAAAACTGGAGATGTGTCTCTGTGCTTGGGTGCTGAATTATTACTGAATTCAGTAGAGAAGAAAGTCTAAAGACGCTGCTTCTCATAGAGTTCTGAGGTGAGATCCCAAAGTTGGTGAGTAGTAGCCCACAAGCCAATTGAGATCTGAGTTCAGTGTATGATTGGATACGCTACCAGTTCTGGCAGCAAGCTGTTGTCTTTCGGAGAGTCAGGGTTGGCTGGTTTGCATCAGTCTCCTACCCAGAGTTCACAAAGATCTGTTGACTTTCAGCCGTGAGTCCTGGCAGCATCCAGTTACCACCAGTCGGTTGATCTTTTTGAGCGGTCAGAAGGAAACAACTCACAGAGACATAAGTTAAAGATTTCTTCCCCCTCCTCTGGACATCCTGTGCCATTTCATGAGCCAAAGCAAGCCCTGGATAGATGATATAAGATGCTCACTACCTCTCAGTAAGAAACCAGACTTTTTTAAAGTCTGCAGAGCCTCTATTTCCTCAGTTTTCTTCCATTAAATGTTCAGTGGAAAACTTGTACCTTACAATTCATCCTGATGCTAGAAATTCATGATCCTTCTAGTCTACCACATGATAACTGCCATTTTACAAGCAGGATATTTAACTTCCAGCATGATCTAAACATTCTGCCTACTTTTGGTGGAGTGACTAAGGCAGCAGAAGAGGAGTTGGGAGATGGCATGTGAAATGATGAGCCCCTGAATTAGGCTCCATTTCTAAGGGATGTGTTGGGATTTTACTAATTGCCCCACCGAGGAGATGGAAGTCTACTTCTGGATACAAATCATTGATTATCCTGACAGCTCTGGCGGTGATGAAAGCTCAGGACTTGTGCTCCCCACCATCATGCATAACACTGCTGGTAACCATGGTGTCTAAATGCATGTGAACAGAGCCTGGCTTCTTATATAATGCTTGCAGCACAGCAGCACCACCAGACTTACCAATTATAGATTTGTCTGGGCGAGCAGGGATTAAATACTTTTCATTAGCAAATTTAGAGATTCTAAAGCCCTATTATAGAGATCTGCCACCCGCATTGTGAGCAAAACAGCTGTACAATGGGCGATTATAAAGCAAGAAGATGAAGTGACTTTTTGGCTAGTAACTTTGTTGTCTCTATAATCTCAGTCCTACAATCCTATGGAAACAATTATGTTTAATAAGAAGTATTGTTATTTCCTTCTGAGCAGGTAGGCTATTTGCTCCATCTCCCCATAAAGGTTAAAAATAACAATGCATGACTCTGTGCTTTGTTAAGATAACTTCATATCTCCATCACATTAAAAAAAAAAAAAATCACATCTAATATTCATAATATTGTGCTATATAAAGCTCAAGACACAGGAGAGAGCAGAATTATTATATATTTTCATTATTTAACAATTATCACTGTGAGATTTTCTAGGACAAAATTTTGTGGAAAAAAATTGCAACAAAATAAACAGTCATCTTTCAAATTTTGATTCTGTAGAGCTTTAATTCCAATCAGCTATAGTAAAACTGATGACAGAAAGGTCTTTCAGCATGTTAATAGCATAGTGACATACCGGGTGTATTTGCAAATCCATTTGCTTTGAAATGCTTTGATCACTTAATATTTGATATGGAAAAATGAGTGTTTTATGAAGGCAACACCCAGTATATGGAAGAAAATCATCTCCTTCGTTCCTTAGAAATTCCACATTTACCCAGCAGAGTTTGCAGTCACCAGGCATTCCTGAAGCTCAGACTTTTGCAAGATTCACAGGCAGTCACCAGCCCTTGTGCACGCCAACTCAGTTTGTTGCAACTGCTGTAACATCTATTTTCAAACAAATGTCAATTGTTACAGGTCACCTGCTACCAGGGTGTCCAGAACCCAGGTCCTCATACAGTGAAGCTATAAGTGGATTACTGCTATACTAGGAAATAAAACAGTGTCAGGAAACGTTGCTGGGCACTGGAGTTTGTTGATAAACATTTTTACAATGATTCCTAGTGTGGTTTTAGCCTGGGAAATGTCCTTACAATTCCTGGACGCTGGTTGATAGCTGGCACAGCCCCAAAACCATTCCCAGTAGGCAGTCTGGATGCAGCAACTTCGTTTCACAAACTAAAAGAGTATAATTGTATAAACACAGGTCATTACTGGCCTCGGTGCTGGAAAATGCTCTCAGCCTTCCTTAATTTACTTGTGGAGATGTTGTCTCTTCAGAAAAAATGCAGTTACTAATTTAGATTCATGCAGGACACACAGTTTTAGTTACAGCCCTTGGCACTAGGGTATGCAAAGTCGTTAGAGCTGGATCTGGCACAAACCAGAGACACAAAACACTCCTCCAGTGACCAGGAGGGGTTGTAAAGTGCCTGCTTCCTGGCAAAAGTCGGTCTCCAGCAATGGATGTTAGAAAATGCTCTTCCTTCAGGGGCTGCTGTTCTGCAGCTGCCTGCTGGGAGATAAAAGCCAAGTGTGTGGGTGTGTGTACTTACAGCACTGAGGATTTACTGCTGGGACACCGAGCAGTGCAACCTGGAGCTCAACATTCAAATAGAGAATGACAGAGCTTTTCTCAGCCCGTGTTGCCTCCAGGGATGAGATGGCCAGTGACGCAGTGCAGACATCAGTTGGAGCCTGCTCTTACCCTCATAGCCCTTAGGTGTTACCCAAGAGAAATGAGCCTCTCAGCCAAGCTTATTAACTTGGGTTTAGCAATGGCAACATGGAGGGAACCCAGAAAAGAGCTGACTAGTGTTTAACCAGCCTGCTGTGAGTTCAAAATAGATGCTCATTTCCCAGGAACTGGAATCCTAAATTAGCCCAAAGCAGGACTTTTATAGAAAAGCTCATGCATTTTGTTATAGAAGTGACACAGAAGGTTTAATAGGTAGGGAAAAATCTCATCAGTTCATCCTATTACCCAAAAGACCAGGATTTAAAGGGCACTTCAGTTCTTAACCTCCTTTGTTTTCACTTCTATAGTGATATATCTGGTCAGAAGACCCATAATGGTCATTATTTTAAACAAAGAGAATAAAACTAATAATTAAAATAATATAACTAATCATTAAAAATCAGCCTAGATTTGTAGGACAAAGAAAAAATAAGTCATCTACATTCCGTCCTTCACAAGGCATCAAAGGATGGGATGACTTGATCTCTGGAAATACCTTTCATTATATTGCTTATATTAGATTAAGGGAAACACATGTCACCTGATTTTAGTTGTCTAAATATGAGCTCCCTTTATAGTTCTAAGAGATTTAGTCACAGTCAGTGTACTTTTGTATTTGCTTAAAGCACGCAGAACTACTTAAGGAAATCAGAAATATCTCCCCAGTATCTACTGACTTAGGAGTAGTCTCCAGCTAGGTGTAGAAAGATCTTAAGGTGGCTTGTGGATGTCAATGCTTATGCTGTAGACACCACATGTATTCATGTGAGAAATAGGCAAGGTCCTGAAAGTCTGCTTAGATGGTCATAGCCAGCTGAGAAGAACTTAACAGAGGCTGAAATACTACTTAATTCATCACCAACTTGACTTTGCATAATGTGAGAATATAAGACATCAGGATGGAGCGCAGTACTCAGCCTGTCCCTGACTGTGGCTGGTAATAGATACTCAGGGAAAAATGCATGGGAAGGCAGGCATGTTTCAAGTTAATATTCCTTCCCTGGTATAAAGCCTCCCAGTTCCTGATTATAAACGGCTTGGAGATTTGTTGAGATAGTGAATTTCTTTAGACCATGATGTTTAATAGAGTCTAATGAGCTTGCCCTTCACCATGCTTGCTCTTTTACATCCAGAGGTGGATGTGAACTGACTATTGTCATCCCAAAGATGCACAGTAACATATGTTGCATCTTCATTCAGGGGGTAGTAACACTGAATACTGGCACAGCAACAAGTAGGTGTAAGATGTGAATGAGGGAAGCTGGGGTGGATTTGAGGCAGTATGAGGGTTGGTGACTAAGAAGGATGAGTGGGATTTTGGACAAACAAAGATTTTGGATTTTATCTCTCCTCTGTTTTTTTTTTTCTGCTCCCCAGAAATGACCTTTCCCCAAAATCTCATTTCCATGTTTAACATCTCTTCCAGTGTTCCTGAGACCTTCTTATCAGCTGCTCAGTTATTTATAAAAAATAAAAATAAGTCCATTTGTTGAGTCATTTTACATGGACCATGTGATTTGTAGGCTTTTCAGTGAGCTGACTTCTGAAACCAAAAACGTATGGCCTTAAGTGCCAGTATTATTGCTTGTGTATACAGAATTGGAGACATGTATGGTTACTTGTACAAGAACGTTTGTTCTTTCTGTCAGCTTAAGTTAGGTGCCTCTGAGTAAAATGAGACTAATGCCTTCACTGCATTTGCTTCTTACCTTACTCAACAATGTTAAAGAAAACAGTCAATATTTCAGCAAATAGTGGAGAAGGTTTTCCGTACATGAAATGTATCCCATTGCAAGAACAAATGGGTTACATCCTTCACTTTGAGAGTTTAAACAGAAGATTACCCTCTGCACTTGAGTGTATTTCAGTTCAAAATTATTATTTGAATTTTGCTAACGCTAAGAGAATAGCCAGGGATTACACTACTATTCTGTTGGGTGCTATACAGTCAAAGAAGGAGAAAAAAATGGTCTTGCCAGAAAGATTATTTCCAAATACATTTTCACTATTGGAAATCATGTTCTCAGTTATTTTCATCCAATTAGAGTACACAAGCATTACCATGTAAACTGCAATGCTAATCAAATTAAATCTCTGATTTTATCCCAGCAGGTCACATGACTATAAGAGATGTCACTATCAGCAAAACTCTACAGATAGTTACACCACTGCAGCAGATGAAGCATGAAAATGCTCTGAATTATTTATAACAACTGGGTCAGCTTCTCAGCAGGAGAAAACTGGCAGAGCTAATTAACTGATATACCCCAACTGATGTTCCACTCCATGTTTGAGGAATAACTCCAAATAACAGAAATTCAAGGAAATCATAAGCTGCTTTGCTTGCTACAGACTGCTAGCTCAGTTTTGCCATCAAGCTTTCAGGAGGAGTGCATGGCAGGCTATAAAGAGCAAGTCGTCTGTGTGGTTTGTAAACAATATGTACATGTGCAATTCTGTGCTGGAAGAAAATAGGATGCATTACATTTGCCTTCCTTACCCCTCTACAGAATAAACCTCAAGTGCTGAAATAAAGGCCATATTTTATAGCAAGTATATCGCTAGGGTCATTAGCTTTCCCATTTGGCTTCATCAGATGGCTACACAGCAGGATGCATTCCAAATTTATTTGATAGCTTGTCAATAAGCAGCTGTCTTTTAATAGCTCTTAACTTCATGGACTTGAAAAACAAAATGCTTCACACTCACATTAAACCAAGTGGTCCATCACAGGGTTTTCAGTTTTTTCTGGCATACGGGACCTAAAGGAAAGTACCCTTTGACTCCAGCTTTCACCATAAGTTTTCTGACCACTTATCACCAGGGAACACAGAGACTTGTTGGACTTGAAATTATTGTAGTGAGAAGAAGAGTTGAGAGTCCTGATAGCAATAGCTAGGCTAGAGAGTGAGTCAAGGAGTGGGAGTAGGGTCAGGAATGGGGACTTCAATGCAACCCCTCTTTAAGTAGGGACAAGAAGGTAAAGTGCTGATCTTATCAGCAGTCTTTTTATTTAGCACTATTATTTCCAGCAGTCAGCTGTGATCTCAGAGCCTCTTGTGCTGTGCCACCTCCTGCATATGCTGGAAAAGTTCAAGAGTGATCAAGACTAAGTGTTTCAAGGTAGGATGGGAAACTATCCACCATACCCTGTCCCATCCAATGACATAAGAGGCTATTCTGCCTGTGTGTGTGAGCAAGTAGCACTGGACTGAGTGGCTGGATTATCACAAGCACCTCACCAGATGGAAACTCATGACCACGGGTCAATACTTATGAGATCAAAACTCAAAAACTCAACAGTTTGTTATAAAAGGGCCAAATGTTTTCAAATCAGTGACAATACAAAGTAACTTTGTAAGAGGTACTTCTTGCAAGCACTTTTGAGTATTAAAATGTTTCACTTCATTGTCCCTCCAGTCACTGAACTCTTCGAAGACATAGGCTTCTACCATTATGCAATAAAAATTCCCTGGATTGATTTTTTTTTTCCTCATTTTACCCACAGAAGAACCTGAGAGATTTGACAACCTGTGCAACTAGTACCTACTTCTGTTACCAAAGTACCATTTGAATACCAACCAGGGGATTTGAGCGTAAATTCAATTTTCCTTCTGTCAGAGGAATTTACATTGCTTTTATCAAAAAATACCTATAAACAGTGAAATTGGATGTAGGACCATTTTATTTTTAAAATAAAATATATAAGCGAGACATCCCCAAAGGACCTAAATGGCATTGCCAGTTTTGTTTTTAATGCTACTTGCTAAGTAAGAGTGGGTGTGTCAGGAAATACTACACAAACTGCTGGGAGCCAAGGTGATGACTCCTGTTGCTGGTATGCTTGGGAAGAGGAGTGTGGGGAGGTCTGGAAATTGCATTGATGCCCATTGCTGCACTGTATGCTGACCCAGACCAACAACATGCCAGTGACTGTTCTTACAGTTTAAAAATATAAACTGATTTCTAGTGCCATACCTGGTGTTATGTCCACTGATTTGGGAAGAACCTAATCATTCTCCAAAAGGATCCTTTTTGCTAAAAGGGCAAACTTCTATTGTTCTCCCCTTCACACTCCTGTCTGACCAGGTACATGTCAGCACCTGTGTAGAAATCATTCTCTCATGGCAAATGGTGAATCCATCAAGCACCAACTCTGATGGACTTCGATGCTGAGAGATCAGAGCTGTTGTGCAGCTGCTTGGTGTGAAATTCAAGCAGAAGAGCTTGGGTTTTTCCCTGAATAGTCAGGCCCCTCTAAGGCAGCTGTGTGCATTTCTTTTGGGTTGAGTTTTGCTTGCACGTGCCCAGTTGAAGAGAAAATTTGCATTCTTGTGTTTGCAGCATGCTAAGTGCCTTGATGATGCATCATAAACACAGAGGGACAGGGAAAAAAAAATAAAAGTGATAAAAAGATGAAAAAGAAATATTAGCTTCATCTAAGCCATTCTCCTCCTAGTGTTTGAGTACTTTCCAAACTATTTTCTTCAGTCCCAGATTAAATGACTCCAGTAATTGGCCTCCTATCATTTCCACAGGGTGTGTCTTCTAAAATAAAGAATAGAATAGAATAGAATAGAATAGAATAGAATAGAATAGAATAGAATAGAATAGAATAGAATAGAATAGAATAGAATAGAATAGAATAGAATAGAATAGAATAGAATAGAATAGAATAGAATAGAATAGAATAGAATAGAAGAATAATAGAATAGAAAAGTTCCAGTTGGAAGGGACCTATGATGGTCATCTAGGCAAATTGCCTGACTATGTCAGGGCTGACAAAAAGTTAAAGCACATTCTCACGGGCATTGTCCAAATGCCTCTTAAACACTGACAGGCACAGGTCATAATATAATTTTATTTGTTGTTATTCTGTTTATATAATATATATAATATGTATAATTGTTATAGATTAAATTTTTATTATATATATATAATTTTTATATATAACTTATTGTAATTTGTGTCTGTCGTTTGTTATAGCATTCTTACCCAAGCTAAAGCATACTCACTAAAACCAGCTACATGTTAAGGGGGCAAAAGTGCCACTGATGTGCCCTGTAGCAGTTATTTCTCCATAGATCAGGTCACTGTAGAACAAGACCATGGCTGAATCAGCAGCAGAGCACCGTCTGTCCAAGCTGCAGGTGCTTCTTGGGCAACTCAGAAAGTCTCTGTTGTGCTGTGAGCAATGTAGCTTCACAAGTCTATAGATAAACATGGGTATGACTTTTCTCCATTGCTGTTTTCCTACCCCCGAAGAGCTTTATGCTGCTCTGGCCACATTGTGAGCAAGTCTCACATGGGAATTGGGCTGCTCTTTTTGAGGTGAAGGAAGGCATGATACAGGAGTTTTATGTCCATTGTCCAGGCTATCAGAGTTTCTACCATCATCACACACGCCGTGGAGAAGAAGCAATGCTCAATCATGTCATGGGCTCACATTTCACCTAAAAACTGTGAAAGTTCAGCAACCTCACTTCACTCGGTGTTTCTTGGTCCCACTGCGGTAGGTGTAAACTTAGACATATGCTACTGATTTAGTGCTGGAAAGTTGGGCTCTTTAGCACATGAAAGAGCAGGGAAGTCATCTCACAACTACAGACTTAAAGTCTTGAGGTATAACTCCTTTTCTGCCCAGATGTGGTGAGTCAGGCATCCTCCATCCTCCATCCCACTAACGCAGTTCTTCCCATATGCGAACTAAGTACAAAGTCACTAACTCTTTCAAAAGCCATTTGCAATCAATCAGCTGAAAGGCAATACATGAGGACAAAACTGTTATTTTTTAAATGCAGATCACATCCCCATCCTCCTCCGGTCATATCCAATGAATCAGTTACTTATTTGTCCCTCAGCTGCAACCCCAAAGACACTACAACGTGGCCTATTGACCAGGGACTAAGTGAGACCTTGGCAAATACAGAAGTGAAGAAAGAAGTAACATGAAAATATAGCTCAGGATACATATGAAAGCTGAAGAGGGGATTTACCAAGACCTTGTAAAATAGTATATGATTTTTTTTTTGTTACCCTTAAATCATCACCTAAGATTGTACAACATCTCTTTTAATTCCAATCTGTCCCTCACCCCAATTTCATTCTACTTATTACACCATGAATGTGTCACCCTTTTAAACTGACATTGAATAGTCTTTATTTGAAAGTATAAACATACTTTTATCAATAGATGTATTTGTTATTGCATTTTATAGCTTCCAAAACTCAATGAAGCTTCAAAACAAACTCTGCTGTCTCCCTCCAATGTCTCCGTCCCTTTGCTCAGTTCTCTCCTTCCACTCCTTGTGACCCACCCAGAGGCAAATAGTATTCTCATCTGCTGTAACCAGGGCTAATTTAACTTTCAATTCTGATGGGCTCTGTCAAAATAGGAAGCATATCATGTAAGTAGGGAGACCAAAGTGCAACCATTGCAATTCATAACTGTAATTTACACCATGTCCTCCCCTTTTGAGAGGGTGAAACTGAAGCAGGTACCAGATGACTACCATGAAATGGGGCTTGAATCTCTTTTAACTTGAAAGGAAGTCCATAGCCATTTCAGCCGAACTGATTGGAGGAAATTTAGGAACACATTCATTAAATTTCCATGTAGAAGTGGGTGCTGACTGTGGTTTTTCCCTAATGTACATTGTGACACAGGCAACACAAGGAGGCATAACTGAGCTGTGAAGTGAAGTTTTTACAAGGCCATGCCAAAGGGAAAAGGATCATGTCAATATTTATTAGACTTTCAGCAGCTTGTTAAATCAGTAGGAGAGCTGAATCCCAAACAAACTGCAATTAGATTTAGTTTAAAAATTAAGACCTCTTTCTGAACTATCCAACAGGGAAATGCCACCCGAACTGATATGGGCTTCTTTCTTAGGGAATTTTTTAACCCTTTATTATCTGTCAGTATTCCATCAGTCAAGGTTTTGATGGTGCTAGTATAGGGAACGTTGCTATCCACAGATTTGTGTCACAGGCACATATAAAGTGTTAAAAAAACCCCTCACCTTAAATTTGGTGGATCTTGGCATAAGATAATGCTCATGTTGGAAATCTCTTCTCCCAGAGAGGATGGTCAGTTGCTGCATAGATGGGGACAGTGTCTTGGTTGCAAAGGTCCTTGCAGCAGCATCTTCAGCTGGATTGAATGAGACTCGAAGTAAACAAAATGTCTCTGTTTGTGGGCAACTTAAGTGCAATTCAGAGAAGCCCAACAAGATTTCCTTTTCTGGTCTTGTAAGGGGCAAAGCAGCTATCCTGGAGATGTATTATTGATGCATGAAACTTGCACGGTGAAGGAATGGAGCAGATCTTCAAGGAAGAAATTAGTACGAGACATCTGCTTTCTAGAGCACTTTTGGAGCTCTAATGGCAAATGTAAGACATTAAGCACCTCTTATCAGCTTACAAACCAGGTGGGACAGGGATCAGAAACCAAATGCATTTTCTTTGGAGGCCACTGTGAATTAATCACAAAGGAAATATTTGGGGAAAATCAAAGAGAGAGAGTAATGCAGCAAGACCCTGGTCCTTGAAGAGTTACTCCTAGGGAGATCTTTAGGGGTCAAAAGTTGCCACTTTGCTGAAGCAGTTGGCAGAAGCAACATTCTTCCTTTGTGTAGTAGCAAGACAACCTGGACATCCCTTGGGGGAAATAATAATAATAAAAAAATTAATTCTGGTCAGCAGCTCTTTCTTCTAGTCCTGTCTGTCTTGCCGTTGAATCCTTAAGTGCATGTCAATAGTCAAAAATACTCCAATGAGAATTTCATGCCTCACAGCTTAAAAAATCATATTTTCATCAAAACTGCCTAGGTTCCATGCCAAAATCTATTCTATTCCCTTGAAGATTTAATCCTAAATCACTTTTGAAAGTAAATTTTAGCCATTTCAACCACACTGACCTTGCATTGCAGACTGAAGCTGTAATAAATGCCCTCACGTTTACACAATGGACACTTCAGACTCTTACACGAAATACAAACCAGGGATTTATATTAAAACTTCTCTTTCTTGGTCTTTCATTTACATTATTATATCAAAATCACTACTACAGTAAAGAGTAAAACCTATATTTATTTTGGAATGTCCTAATTTCGTGATTTAAGACAGTTTTACTTTATCCAAGGAGCAAGTATTTAAAACTAGACTAAAAACCATTTACTTGAAGTGTGCTCGTTGAGATAGGTTTATTCTGTTCCCCTTCTGGGAGCACAAATAGAGAATATAATCCACCTGAGAAAAATATTTCTATTGATAGCTTCATTTAGCAGTCCTTTTGCAAAAATCCACTTCTACAAATCAGGTTATGTTCTTGCATGAATTCTCCAGTTCATATGTTCAAAATTTTAGATGAATAAATAAACAACTCAACAATCTTCATGAATATGCCTTTCATATTTTCCTTTTCTACCTCTGACTTTTTCTTGCCTACAAATGTAATTAGTGAAAGAGACTTTATAATTGAATTATTTTCTTTGCAATGATAAGCTTATTTCTTAAGAGGAAATTTCCACATAATGGCATGTTCAGAATGAAGAAGTTACTGTACTTCCTTCCCCTATGGACAGTGATTTGTGAGGAGGGACAAGTAGAGAAAAGTAATATGATATAAGTCTTTGTGGAAGGAAAAATTGGCCTGTGATTCTGGCATCAATCTAGTAAATCTGAATTCAATTTAACAGTTCTAGCTATTGCCTGTGGGAAACATCAGGTTGAATTTTAGCTGCTTGATGGAATGAAAACCCAAGTTACCTGCTCTCTATGGCTATTTTAGACTAAGTTAAGATTTTTTTTTTCCCCTCCTGATAGCATTCATGATCTATGAAAATTCATCTCTGGCATGGCAAAACAGAAGAGAGCAAATAACAGAGATTTGCCAGCTCCTCTCTAGGGCCTAATAATTTTTCCTACAATCATCTTCTACTTTTGCTACATTTGTATCCTTCCCAGGATTTTTGTCCCACCTTTCACTGATGATTTCCCTGAAATATTACAGAGCCTGGTGACCTCTCTCTCACCTTCAGTCTGCTTCCCCTGAATCCCAATGGCTTGCTACAGCTTGAGATGGACTGACTCCAACACTCAGAGCACTGACAAAACGTGACATGAGTCATGTGAAAGCTGACTAAGGTCTAGGACTAGATGAGTCAATATATTATTACAAGATGGACTCAAGGTGCCAAGATAGAGCCCTGATGTAAAACCTGGGACAGAATAATAGAAGACCAGATAATGAGGAATGCAGCTGAGCTGCAGAACTCTGGTGGATCCCAGGACTAAAGCAGTAGTGAACTTGTACAAAGAAATTTAGCTCCCTAATTTACCAAATTATAAATCTGGAATGAGAAATACTGAAGGCCACTCACAACAATTATCTTTTTTTCCCACAGTTGATGCTAAGGTATTTAATCAGAGTAAGCTGCCGCTTATTATCCTGAATACTGTAAAGATTATCACCCTCATTTACAAGGTGAAAGGAACCTGTCCCAACTAGGCAGCATAATTCTGCAAGGCCAGACTGGATTCTCCTGCCCCATGGAGACCAGAAGTCAGCAAAATTATTTGTTTTGTTTTTCTAGTTGGCCATTGCTATCCTAAATTTCCAGCTTGGTGACTGACCATTCCTCTAGGCTACAGTACAGTGATGAGGACACCTGGAAAGGAAAGACTGAACAGCCTTGGAGTAGATTATTAATATTTTTTGTTATTTACTCAGCACCATATGTGAAATTAAGTTTTTCAGTAAGTAGCAGAGGAATAAGTATCTCCCTGCTCTGAGCTATTGTAGCTCGAGCTGACAACGCAAAACTATGCTCATATATTTATTTTTTTTTTGTTTTGACTATTGTGTAGCAGGGTACCACATGCCAGAGCATCCTCTGGTATCCGATTCAGCATGATGGTAATAGTCTACTAATGTTGTTGGCCAGTGGGATTTCTTTCTCAGTTTGCATGACAGGGCTGACAGCTCAGGGCTAGGGACCTGCTGTGTACATATAATAAAAGACTGTGATAGCTCCCCAGAGTCCTCTCGATCCAGGAGCAGAGAAAGACACAGAGGCAATGATCAGAAGGGAAACTAATGGCAACAACAGCATGGTTTCCTCAGTGCAATGTCTCAGGTTCTCAAATGACATGTGCAGGTGAGGTACGCGCTGCTAAGAGTGAGTCCAATAGGTTGTTAATATTTTTACATGCCTTACTGTGTGGTAGAAGAGCAAATTTCTAACATATGTGTATGTACATATGAATACATACATATATATCAATGTATACGTATGCTGGATTCCTCATTTGGGAGGAATAATTCTTCCTCTGTACTTGGAAAGCATTCTCTTATACTTAAAAATTCTCCATTGCTCTGCAACTCAAAAAACTTGACAACAAGTAGCTTGTCAGCACATTACAAGTCTTTCATCTCCAGATAAAAAATAGTTTCTCATCCTTAGCTGGTCTCCATCTCTATCTGTCTCCTATTAACTACTCAGTCCATTAGATTTACAGGACTGCAACTTTATTTTTATTTGATGTTTGCACAGCATCTTGCACAAAGACTTTGTCCCAACATTAGAATTCTGAGTTAGTGAGGATAATTTCACTTATTTTACTTGCAATACAAGGAATAAAAAAGAATTTGCCTCAAGATATTTACTGATATTGAAGTTTTCTTATAATATTTTTTCACTGTTTTTCCACATCAGACATGTATTGATAAACTCCAAATATTCCTGGTAAATGAATTAGCATTATAATGGAGTTCCTGTTTCCAGTTCTGCTCTTACCAGCACATAGAGGAGCTGTGTATGTTGCCCGATGTGTTGATTTTGCTATTGGAGATATCTGGGAAATAAACTTTTACCCTCTTCAGCAAGTGTCAGTGAAATATTTCTCTAATTTCACCAGTTCAGGTTTATGGAAAAAATCAAATAATAAAATTTAAGGTAATGTGCTAAATATTGTTTTCAAAGAATGTTATGTTTTTTCAAGCATTTAAAGGCACACATTTGCTCTTTTTCATGTACATTTAGGCATGAGGTTTTTTGCCCCCACGCATATCCCATGATATAACCTGAAAAAGTGACCTCTTATCACCCCTCCACTGTCTTTCATGAGAAGCAGGTCTCTCCAAATAGCTCCACAGAATCTTCGGGCAGCTGCAGCTTAATGCAGAGCTCCCCCACCCCCTTCCACTACAGTCAGACAACTTCTGCAAGGCATCATCTACTCAAACCTCGTTTTCTGTAAAGATATTTTCAGCCAGGCTTACCTCTTTTAGAAACTTTCTGCCTAGCTATCCAATGTGGATTTCTGAGTCTGCCTTAAATTTTGTCTTGGGATATCCTTGACTTCAAATTATAAGTCTGGAGAAGGAGAGAGCACAAAAGAATGATTTGGCCTCAGAGACTTAGGCAAATCTTCAATCAACCTTCTTTTCCTTTTCTTTATTTTAGTGCTTTTTCTGCTCAGTAAATTGACCTGGAGATTGTCTCTCAGAGGAGACTTAAAAGCACTAAGCCCACTCCGTTCGTGGCAAAAAGGTTCTAATTGTCACAACCAAACTTCTAGTATGGGGGTCCAAATGCCAAGTAAATGGGGCACTGGCAATGAAATCATTAGATATTTAAAAGAATTTATAACAATAAGGATATTCAGCTGTTTCATTCTACTTGTTTTTCTTGGCTTTTTTATTAAAGTGGAAGAATCATAAAGATGAAGGTCTTATGCAGTTGTGAAATTCTAGTCAGTTTTGTAAGAGACCTGATAAGATCACAGAAAGGGTTATTCAGAGGATGAGGTTTCAATTTTGTTTTACTTTTGAGATACAGAGCATTAAATCAGACTGTTTGGCTCTATTTCCTTTCCTTTACCAGGGGTTTCTTCTAGGTGAGGTGACTGCTTAGCTCGCAGATTAGACTTAAAGTATCAGCCTGTTTCTGATTGATGATCAATGAAAAAAACATGCAGTTTTTCAGCCCTTGCATCAGACTTAAATTCAGTCAGCAGTAAAAGAGAGATGTTGAGAAAGCTGGGAAAAGATGCTGCACACCTAATTGCAACATTAACCAGTGAAATATTAGCAAATTTATTGGGCTTTTTCTATTAAAAAAAAAAAATTAAAGGAAGTTCATTATGCTCTGTAATCCTGCTTAAATATTCATCATGTTGTTAATGAACCACATTCATTTTTAAAATGTTCAACCTGAGACGCCGTCTAACATGATTTGATAATAATATAATTTCTGTATAACCGTAAAAGGGACAAGAACAGTAAAAATAATTGTATCTCTAAACATCCTATCCAGTTTTCTCCTGACTAATGAGCAGCTGTTTTTCATTAGCAGCATCATTTTATCTCTAGCCTATCAACCTGCACAGCTGGGCATATTAGAAATAGTTCAGTGCACTGTGGAATGTATGTTTCCTAAATTGCAGAAAGAAATGAGAATGAAGTATTGGAGCTTTTTAAAAAAACGGTTCGGGGCTGATTTCTCTCACATTCTGTATTCACCATGGTGTAATATCTGGAGGCTTGATGTGGGAATGTGATATTATTGCCCTGTCTGCTGTAGAAATACAGAAAAGATAGTTCCTACCTTGCAGAGCTTGCACTACAAAGAGCAGAAACCGAGGCACAGGGAGCTGAAATAATTTGCTCAAGATTATGCAGCAAACAGCAGCAAATAAAGCAGAAATTGTTGCATCTGCCTTTCTCAGGCGTCTAACCTATCCACCTCTCTATATTAACCAGTAGTTCAGTTAAAAGAAGACTAATGGGTGAGTTTGGATTTTGAATGGTGTAAAATAAAACAGAGCCTGGTCCTGAGTATTTCTTTGTCAACTCGCAACTTTCCAGGAAGTTGCAAGTGAAGTCCAATGAATACCAAAAAAGTAAGATTTTTGATAGTTCTCCCAATCTTGCAAAATTTATAAACAAAGCATAAAGACAACTTCAGATGACAGAAGATAATTCTGAAAAAAAAAAAAAAAAAACAGCAACCAACCAACCAAAAAAAGTTGTGGGACCCTACATCACTCTTATTTATTTTATTTATATTTTATTTATTTCTACTTTGTCTCCCTCAGGAATTGTAATGTTGCAGGCTATTCCAAAGGCAGCCATGAGGGATATTTTGCCCATTGGTAGAGTGATTTGAAAAACAGAATGTCCTGTTGAAAATTCTCCTTGTCTTCTTGTCTTCCTTCAGTCCAAATCAGCTCAGAAAACTCAATTTATTTCACAGTTGTTCACAGAAAGAAAATGTTAGGTGAAATAAGCTCTGGAAAATATTTAATAATAATGATGATGATGATGATGATGATGATGATGATGATGATGATGATGATGATGATAATAATAATAATAATAATAATAATAATAATAATAATAATAATAATAATAATAATAATAATAATAATAATAATAAATAATACACCTCTACAAACAAACCCTGTCTGGTGTTTCTGCAGTGGATATTACAATGGCAGGAAGGAAACTGGCAAGAACGCAGGTTTTCATGAAGTAGTTGTCTTCAAATTTTGCAGCAATACAAGCAGGAAACATTCAGGAGTGGATTCCATCATACGTACTTTATTTGTAAAGATCATAGAAACCCTGTTCATTGGTTAAAATGTTATGAAATCCTGTTATTTAGGCGGTCTGGGTAGTTTGCTGTAAATGTAGCAAAATGCAGAGTTAAGTTGTAATAACACTAAAACCATGGTAATATGATACTAAGTGCTGATATATGTTTGATTTCTCTAATCAATAGGAACTACACCTGGGTGTATTAATCAGTGGCTAAGTGATGCTTAGAAAATCAGTATGTTAAATAGATCAAGTAAGGTAGAAGAAGAATGGTTTCTGACGCTTTCCTCAAGTTCTGTGCCTGGATATCATAATATCCCACTTTTACTAGGCTGTTTGAAACAAACTGTAATACTGTTTTAAATTTTAAGTATAAAATAGAGCAATTTCTTTCTAAGGCATAAACAAATGATTTTCTGTAACGAGTATTGTGTGACTGGCAGCAGTATATGTTGCAATCTTAATTTGTTTTTGCTGGAGTCCTTTTCATGTCAGCTGATATGAACCCCCCCAATTGTCCATTGTGATAAAGAAAAAAATGTTTAATTACCTTAAAATGTAATAATCCTTCCTCAGCCCTAGTATAGGGCAGTACCTGTGTCCTACACTTCTCACTGACCCTTCTCACGGTCTCTTCACCTACACGACTCAGTTTCCCCATTTTTATATTAGCAAACATATCTTCATTTGATACATAGATCTATTGTTAGTCATTAGTGCTTGGAAAGGATCTATCCTCTCAACTCTTTTGCAAAACAAAATTGTTGCCACAATAAAAAAAGAAATAATAAAACAATAATCTCTTCAGTATGGTGGACTAAATCCATAGCTGCTCTCAAATGGGGAATCTGGCTTCTTATTTGGACATTCATAAAATGTTAGCTCAACAGGACAGAGCCTGCTGTGTGGAAGAATCTCTTCTTTGTTAAATTGCATGACCTCTCTGGAAATGCCATGCAGTTAGGCTCCCATCTCAGCCCAACAAATGCCTGATATCATACACTATGTCTAGAGAAACTATATTCTTTTCCCTGGAAATGGATGGGTAGCAGTAAATATCCCTCCGTTCCTGAGACTTCTAATCTGCACCTGTAGGAGCAGAAAAAACTCCCAACAGTAACAGTGGAATACCTATCAAAATGTTCACAGTAAGACTTAAGGAAAGGTTGCATGATTTATAGTATCCCATCCCATCAGTACAGTCTTATTGTATCCCATCCTCCACTGGAAGAATTAGCTCTGTACTGGGAAATAAACTGGGATCCAAACAATCCTTGCAAAGACAGTGGTTTAATAGCAGACAGTTTGCACTGAATGAAATGAAATAGCGAGAGTCAAATAAGCCACCAGCTGTCAAAATGGACATGATTCTGCTATAGATCACAGCATTGGAGGGAATCACTGGGACCCAGAAATTCAGATTACAAAAGTAATCCTTTGCTTAGAAGGAACCTCTGGATATCCCTAGTCATGTTTGAAGTAGGATTGTAGACAATAATAATTGTGGTCAGCAGTGGCTTGGTCTAAATGAGTCCTGAAAACCTCGTGGAGTGCAGATTCAGTTGTCCCTCTGGAAACTTATTTCAGCATTGTCTTTCCTCCTTGTGAAGAAGTTTAGGTTTCCTTATATCCAGTGCCAACCTGCCACGCTACCCAGAAATCCTGTCAACATGCCCCAGTATGTTTTCAGGTGCTTAGAATGAGAGCACACTCTGCTCAGTCAACCTCATGTGCTCTGCAATCACCAGGTACTTCTCTGCAGGTTTGATACTCCAGCAGCTAATTTCTAGCCTGTTCTGACTCATAGGTGTACTGGTTTTGGCTGGGATAGAATTAATTTTCTTTATATTGTCTTCTATGGGATTATGCTTTGGATTTGTGATGAAAATAGTGTTGATAACACAGGGATGTTTTTGTTAGTACTGAGCAGTACTTAGCATCAAGCCTTTTTCTGCTACTCATGCTGCCCTGCCAACAAGTAAGCTGAGGGGGAACGAGTAGGGGACACAGTGGGGACAGCTAACCCTAACTGACCAAAGGGGTATCCCATACCATAGGCCATCATGCTCAGAAATAAAACTGGGGGAAATAAGGAGGAAGGGAGGATGTTCAGCATTATGGCATTCATCTTTCCAAGTCACCGTGAATGAAGTTACCCAGTGGAGCCCTGCTTTCTTGGAGATGGCTTAACATCTGCTTGGTGATGGGGAGTGGTGACTGAATTCCTTATTTTGCTTTTCTTGCACACACTGCTTTTGCTTTAGATATTAAACTGTCTTTATCTCAATCCTTGAGTTTTCACACTCTTACCCTTCCAGTTCACTTCCCCACCCCACTGGAAGGAAGCGAGTGAGTAGCTATGTGGGGCTGAGCTGTCTACTGTGGTTAAATCACACCGTGATTGTCAGACCCAGGTGTAGAGCTCTGTATTTCTCCTTTCTGAACCTCAAGAAGTTTGTGTTGGACCAATTCTCAAAGTTTTCAATGATTGAGACCCTACTTGGTAAGTCAGTTGTTCCCTTAATTTAATATCATTAATAAATTTGATGAGGGTGCAACTGGTGCTTTTATCTTGGCCAGTGCTAAAGATATGGAACAATATTTCCTCCTGAGATACGATGACTGTTACTAAGTAGAACCTTGTGTAGAGTCAGATGAAGGTAAGGAGGATGCCTTCCCTGTCCCTTCTGCAGAGTAAGGTACCTTTACTTTTAATTACAGTGACAAAGCAAGACATTATTCTGCAATATTCTGTTCCAGAATAAATAAGTTAGTCAACCTCCCTATTAAAATAAAGAAAGATCTCTACTTCTCAGTAACCCCTCTTCCTGGCTGCTTGTTTATTAGAGCTCAGTGTGTGAATATAAGGTCTTATTATTTACTTAATCATTACTTGGTATTCCTACCTTTAAAAATAAATATATTTAAAGAAGACCTTGAAATAGGTCTTGTGCTTTCACTCAGAAGTATAATGTACTTGTCTCCCTGTATACTCCTTGCTCTAGGAAAGCAATCAAAATCTTATTATACCAAGTTAACTACCAGCTGCCAGCTTTGTTGACCTTGTTTGTTTGGAAATTAAAAGTCAGGCTATGGCAGAACTGAACTGAATAACCTGGTAGCACAGAGACAGACAGAAGAGAGGTGCCCTGATTATTTGCAGAATATCAAGCAGATTACACCCCACTTAGGCACCGATTTTGGATGGGTGCAGTGTTTGAAATCAGGAGAGAAATGCAGAAATTTTATATTTGCATGTGCTTTGAAAGAACAGCACAGCTTTGTTTTCTTTTTTTCTAAAGGACTCATGAAGCTGAGTTTATGTTGGGCTTTATTAGCACCCACTAGCATATTTATAGGTGTATATATATACATTCTGCTGCTAGAGGGCAATAGTTAAAGCAACTACCATACTTACATTATCAGGAACGCTACAGGGTATTGCACACAGCTCTGTTAAATGCTGGCACCCAGAAAGATACAATACTGTGTTTTGAGAATGGGCAACTGATGATATTAAAAGAAGAAAAGATTTAAGGAGGTAATTTATCATAGCAAAATAGAATAGTAAAGAGCTCCGATAAATTAACCATGAAGTAAGAAATTACCTTCTGTATTGTGTGGGAAAGAAAGAAGAGGAAGTTACATTGATTTGCATCAGAGAATCCACAGCTTCTCTTGAGTGGAAATCCAAATGCTGTGGTGGACCCAGTATTAGTTTTAGGTATAAATGTATCCATTCTGCCCAGTATTAGTTAACACTTTGTTCACCTTGTCTCATGAAATTTCCCTTTGGGTGTGGATCAAAGGCAGTCATCATCTCTTAGGGCTTGTGCTGCCTCCAGATACCTATGCATTCAGAGTTTCAACACATGCTCCCCCCTGATAAATCAGGGTTCTGATTCTTCTCTCATTATTCGAGTAAGTCAGGATTATTCCCATGGAACTGGTATGAGAGAAAGAGGAATAAGGATCTTCTTTTTGCTGTAGGTCAGCACTACTCTTCTGAAGTACTACACAGAGAGCTTCCTGGTCCATCCCTGTCCCAGGAGCTGGCTGCAATCACCAATCCCTACAGGGGATTAATCTGACTAAAGTGGCACAGCTTAAAGCAGTGAGGTGAACCAACTCACATAATTTCACCATTTCTCCTCCATTTCTTAAATCTTCCATTTCAATTACCGTAGAGCAATAGGAGTCCTTTATGGAGCAGACCTATACAGGCCACAATTCTACCCTGCACTTCTGCAGATTACTTTCTGCCTGTCAGTCCTTTCCTTTCTCTGGTCACATTCATCCTATTAAGCGTGGAATTCAACACGTGAGCTAGAATCTAATTCACTTTTTGGTCAAAGAGGTCTAATTGTTGCAGCTAAGGTGCAATTAGATGCAATGCATCGTGTTTTAAAGTTGATGTGCAAAACAGTGCAGCTGAATTGGACCCTGAAAGGGTATATTTCTCTTTGTTGCTTTATAAAATTAAGCTGGGATGACTAGGTCGAGTGTAAATATCTGTATTATATACATGTGAGGTTCCATTACATTTTATCTTGTAATGTCAGCTTTTCCCACCCAAGGTATCCTCTCCTTATATCTTCTTCTCTCCAGATTACTTGGGGCAGTGGCAGCTGGGGGCATTTGTCATCTCATCATTTGATAAGGTCAGGAGGTTGGTGAAGGTACTCCAAGATGACAGACACCATTTGGAGAAAGCAAAACAGTCCTGTTTTGTTTAAATGAAGTGAAGGAGAGGAAGATGGCTCATGCCTAAAGATAGAGGGATGAAAATGAAGCAATGCATCACAGAATAAAATCTTTCTGAAATAGCAGTTTCTCCTGAAAAATATCTGAATGATATTTTCCAACTGAGAGTCAGGATACTGGTTAAATTCTCTTTACAACTCCCACGCTCATTTTTTCTTTTAGATGAGTAAAAACTTCAGTACAGGAAAAACTCAATGATTAAAAATTACAAATGTACTGAATATGCAGTTCTTTCATGTAAACATTTTTTTGCGGTAAAAGGCCAGGTGTTATATTAAACAGTGTTTTAATCTGATCCCCATGGAAATATTCCCTCTATAAATCTTTAGCAAATCTTTCATTTTAAAGAAATTCGTGAATTCTGGAGAATTACGTGTTTGCAACAACTGCATTCAAATGCTAATACAGCTTGGGTTAAAGCTGTGGAATTGACTCCTGCTTGACAAGTTTATATGGAGACCCATTTTCTTCTGACCTTCCAGAATTCCTTACAATATCTGAGTACAAGACTCCAAACTTCATTACTGGTAGGGCTTGGCCAATGATATTTAGTTGGAGGTGATATCTGCTCAGCCTTGGCTGGAAGCATAGGTCATATACATGTATGAGGGCTGAAATTGCCAATTAATCTACTCATTATTAGAGATAATTCTGTCCATTTGCTTTCACTGTCTATGTATTTTATAGCTATATCTACTGGAAGAATGATTGCCTTAAGCAGCAGTATGAATGCTCCATAAAAGATTTTTCTAAATGGATTATATTAAAAAGCAGGTTTATTTATGATCACTTCTTATGCCATGTTGCCTGCATGGATTGCTTAGATTCACAGAAATTCAATTTTCTTGCAGGAAAGATTATATTTTAACAGTATTTTTAAAAGATGTTCAGAATTGGAGCAGATTTTCCTTTAAGAGTTTTAGGGAAATGTATTCTGATGGGTATGTAAAAAAGCCCATTCATTACCAGACCATTCACTGTCACAAAAGTGCACAAATGGGTCAGTCCATGCATGCATCGATGATGAGAGTCTAAGTCTACTCCAAAAGTCAGTTTCTGAAGTTATAAGAAAATTATCAAAAAATGATCAGAGAATAACCGCACAGTTTTCAGTCAGCCTGGCACTTGAAGTCCTAGGTATGAAATGCCACTGGCAGTAACAGAAATGCTAGCATTTTCCATCAGCCTTTACTGGAGCATGTTCACTAAGGAAGCATGCAAGATTAGCTGGGAGGTGGCAGAATGGGATAGAAATAAAACAAGGGCTCATACTCACAGTCAGTGTTTTTAATGGTGTGTTAAGTTCTCACACCTCTGCCAATCTCATAACTGGCTGTACAGGCAAAGGCAGGAAGATCCATTTTAGCTTAAACCACTTCCACCATGGGCTAAACAAATTCACGTTAGCTCACAGTTACCTTCGGAGTGTATCTGCTAAACAGCGACAGTATGGTGGTGGATTTAATTGTCCTGTTTTCTTTTTTTCTATTTTCCCCTCTGCCTTGCCAGTGATTCAAAGCTGAGACTGGCAGAGGAGGGGGAAGAAGGCAAAAGAAAGATAAGTACTGTGATACTATCTCTTGAGAGGCTTGGAAATATTGTCATAAGTAGGGGCATTTGTCAGTGACCTCTTATTTGTTCTCTTTGGGTTTTGGTCCCTAATCACTTGTCAGTAAAAATGATCAAAATTCAGCAGGCTCCATGAATCTGATTGCAGTGTCTGCTGTGAAACTGGAACTGATTGCGAGATCATCATGAAAGCTTGGATGGAGACTGACCCACCACCATCATGAATGCTCTGACCTGCAGACTGTGGAAATCAATTGGAAGGAGATCACATTTTTGAAGAGTTAGTCAGAGAGGTCACTATTGAAACCTCTCTTCGTCAGTCCTGCTTTGTACTTGTCTGTATGATTCCCCATCACAGCTGACCAGAATGCGAAACCAGTGATATCCAAACAGTGACATTCAAAGGGAGTCCACAGCAGCCAAAATCAGCCAACCAATGTATAAAGAGTTTCAAGCATGTCCCCACACATGTAAATAGAGGGGAGAAATGCAAGCTAAGTAAGAGATAAAGCCTTTTTTTGTCTGAATGTGAAAGTAATTTGTCATTAAAGTTTAACTAAATAAGATGTTTTTCAAGCTTTATCTTTTCATATATTAAAAAAAAAAAAAACATCAGCTGTTTTTTGTTTTCTTTCTTTCTCTCTTTCACTCTTTTATTTCTTTGTTCGGAGTTTTTGGGGGTGTTTTTTTTTGATTGGAAGTATCTGTTTGCTTCTGAAATCAGTCACTTGGAGGGACATCCAGGATTCTGAAAAAGCTGATTTTCCTCAGCAGTTTTTAACTCCATTTCACAAACCGATACACAGACTCTGCAGTAATACAGATTGCGTAGGAAGGTGAAGCACTTACTGAACCAGTGGAGGAACTGCTCTTGCTGGTGCAGATGTGCACATATTGTCTACCTTATTCTTAGATATGCTCATAAAGGTTTGCACATGCTTTTTAACTAAAAGCTCAGATGGGTGGAACTTGTCTGCTTTTAGCAGTATTTCAGCAGGCTTAAAAAAAAAAAAAATCCGTTTTGCTGTTGCAACTGAAGTGACAGATGGTAGAAGAACAGGAGGGTTAGCAGGAAGAATATTGTGGGAGTCTGTGCAGATATAAATACTTAGCTAATAAATAAAGTGCAGTTAATAATGCTTGTGATTTTATTTATTTATTTTAAATAAGCAAGCTTGTTAATATCTCTCTTGCTTTTAATAATAATTATACCTAAATCTAGCTGAGCATTTTTTGTCAGTATATTTGATGGAGGAATCACTATGTGTTGCCATGGTGTTAAGTTTTCTTTTTCAGGGCAGAACCATGCATTTAAAAAAGAAACCTTTACCTTGTTGCTATGCAAACACTATGTTGTGTTATTACATCCCCAGAAAGTAGCACAACAATATTGCAAGACAGTCAATATCTTGATAAGATAAATGTTCCCTTTCTTTGGCCTTTCACTCAAATGCAATGTTGCAGTAATATTTAAGTCTGATGAATCCTCTGGAGTCCAGGCTGCAAAATTTCCAATGTGCATGTCATTTATGAAAAAAATTACCCACTAATATCCTATTCACAGCTGTATTCAGACCTGAACTCCAACCTTATGTTAGAAAGTGTCACTCACAAGCAGCAAATATTAGTGCATGTTTAATGGAATTTTGTTCCGAGTGGTTTGGAAGCATCTCTTGCTAAAAAAGGATCAAAGGTCCTTCTTAAGCATTGTCTTTACACTGGGCTATGCAACAGTTGGCTATTGTTTCTGTATACAACAGCCCACCTGGCAGTGAATGGTTACTACCATATCAGTCATCTTGGGCTTCCCCTGCCATCCATACTGAAATATAGGCAGTGTCCATTAGCAGCTGGTTCGGCTCAAATCCTTATGCCCTTTTTCCATAGTCCACTTCAGTTGAAAGATAAAATTAATGATAGCATCTTATACAGTTTTTCCACTAACTTATGTATGAAAGATTTATAATACTCTGTGTGTGACGTGCTCGGGATGTTGGTGGCTTGCTAAAGTTCCTGGGATGGAAGACCACTGTCTGAATAGGGACTGTTTAACCAAATGATGTTGAACCAAATCCTCATTTGGACTCAGCTGAATTATTGTTTCCTTAAGCCTGATCAGATGAGAAAAATATTTAGCCTGCAGATTGGTTCAAATTATTAATTATCAGAAATGTTGAACAGCAGTTGATGTACAGTATCCATACTGAGAAATAGATTTAGCACAGATACAGAAAACCAGTTTCAAACGTAATCAGAGGATGGTGCTTCCGGCAAACTTTCATAACTGAAATTCAAAGGAAACTGGAGCATTTCCTCCTTTTCCCTTTTATAACATAAATTGCTGTCATATCACATTTATGACAATACAGAATTGTACTCTATCATAATGTATCTGCCAGGGCAACATGCCACAAAATGTGCCACCAATTAGCCAAGACACTAATTAAATTTTTCCTCTTGCTTTGCACAGGGACAATAACCAGGCCATGAAGAGAAACATCCCACCCTATTTTAGGAGTTAGTGAAAGCAATGAATGAGATTGGCAATGGAACCAATCTCTTTCGATTTACTTCATTAACCAATGAACTAATTAGATTACTTCCTTCTAAAAACACTTTCGGAGAGTCTTATTTTGGCAGTTAAAAAGTCTGTGATGAATTTTTCAGAGCCTCTTTAACCCATTTAATAATGGATTAACATTGAAACGGTTGAAAAGAATAAACAGTGTTTAAATAAGAGATATTGAGAAAATACTCATCAGCCCCAAAACTTTAAAGCTTATGTTTCATCCACCTTTTTTTTTTTTTTTCCTGTAGGGAAAATGTTTTCATTGTGAGTTTTTTTTTTTTTTTCTCACATTCTTCTGAAATGCCTATTCAGACACATCATCAGAGAGGTTGGGCTGCTTATTTAAGTGGCAGTTCTTTTCCTGGAAAAAGATTGCAAAAAGTAGAAATTTAACTTAATCTTCTAAACCTCTATGAGTTTAGATCAACTCTTTTTTCAAACAGGCTGCATCTTGTCAGTCCTGAAATGACCTACTCATGAACATGTGCTTCCAGGGACTGCATCCCAAGGGGCATCCTTTCAGGTAAGTTAACACTAGGAAATTGTTCTTGGATGTCATTGTTTTTAAGATCTCAGCAATTTTGAAGGCAAGACAAGAACATCAATTTCTCTCAGCTGAAAGCGAGGGCAAGACACAGCTCTGGTATAGCTGGATAGGCTTGTTCAGCCCTGAAGCCAAAACATACAGTTTGGTAGATTTGTGCTTACAGGAATTCAGAAGAGAGACCTTAAAGTGTGAATAGAACTCACATCCTGGTTGAATACTGGCATACTGTGAATCCACTGCAGGATATACAGCAATATTTAATGCAAGAAAACAGTCGTCCTTACTTTTCTCCATTATGATATTTATAATGATCAATATCATCATGCATATGTCTTTAGGCATATCTCATCTATATAATTGGCAAACATATTTCCAAAGACATCTCTTTCTAAGCCAACCCCAACATAAACATTAGGCAAAGAAACATTTGTCATGTTACTGCTTGTTCAGTGAGACAACTGTGAAGTAAGATGATAGAAATGTACAAAAATCCAAATAAAAAGATAGAGCAATGTCTCCTACTGGAATTGGTGAACACAGTGGAAGGTATAACATCACACAGCCCCTTATTTCTCAACTTTATTGATCCAGGTAGCAGCTGTTTCACTGGTGAATATACAACTTACAACATTTTTTTTTTTTTCTGAGGCATTTTGGAGTCACTTTTACTTTCTACATGTGAACTAAATTAACTGTCTGCTGATAATGAACACCAGAAAATGCCTGGCTTGGTGTATGCTATGCATTGAAGTCCAGGGAAGAAATACAGTATTTGTATGCATTTTTACAGCCATTCCTGTATTAATCTCTCTGTTAATTCCTGCACATCATTCCCGTAATTTACTACAAGAGCCATTCTATTGCTTTGCTTCTCATCCTACAAGCAGTCTGTCTTGAGAAAATTTCCTTTCACAAAGACTGCAAGATACATAAAGTCTTGGATATCTTCCCAAACTTAAGTCATCTATGCAGAGAGACTGTGAAATAAAATTTCTCTTTCTTTTTGTATTTTTAACAAACAATTTAGATCTTTCACCTGAGCTGCCTATAAATTCAAGAGCAAGTGTCATGGTCTTGATTCCCCAAACTTACTGGAAGATGAGCAATTATCTCTGCTTTCCAAGTTCATTTATTTCTCTAGGACAAGCTTTTTCAGCTGCTGTTTTTCTTGTGACATTCTCTCTATTTCTTCTATATCATTGATCTGGTATTAGCTTAATTAAATAGTAGGACATCAATAAGAGAAGAAAACCAAATGCTCTGAACCCCAGTGCTACATCTAATTTAATTCCCTGCCATTGAAAACAAGTCTTTTTGAGCACAATTCAGCAAGATTTCTATGTAAAGAAGAAACACCCCAATATATAGGAAATCTAAGCATGGTGAACACACAGAATATGGGGTCAGCAATTTCCTTCTCCTAAATGCTTGGGTGACTGCATGTTGTGGTTTGAGCCTGGTCAGCGGCCAAATGCCACACAGTCACTCACCCACCCTCCCCCCACTTGGGAATGGGGAAGGAATCGGAGGGGCAAAGGGAGACTCTCGGGTTGAAATAAAAACAGTTTAATAACAGTGACAGAATAATACACTAACAGCAGTATCAACAGGTAATGTACAATACAGCTGCTCACCACCTGCAGACCAACACCCACCTGCTCCTGGCTGGAGATCCCAAACACAGAGGCACCACAGCAACACTCCCAGAAGTGAGAGCCCCTCACAGCTCACTCCTGCCTTTATATAGTGAGCACAATGTCACATGACATGGGATATCAGCCAATCCAGGCCCAGCCCTCCAGCTGTGCTCCCCCCGCCCCCACGCACAGGTGAGGGCACTGGGACCTGGGGAGCCCCTGGGGTCTCAGGGTGCTGCAGCTCCTCCCGCTGCCAGACCAGGGGGACTCTAGTCCAGCCCCAACCAGGACACTGCACCAAGAGCTTTTCACATTGAATTCAAAACACCGACAACAACTTCTGAAGAGTGCCTGGCCTGTCTGAAGCTTCTCTGTGAAGGGACTAATAACATTTCCTTTCCTCATCAGAGTAAAATCTGAAGTTTTTGCCACAACACTAAGTCAAGTGGATAAACTTTGAATCTATGCTAAACCACTATGGAATGGTTAGGAACCTGGCAGTATGGCATAAAATACATCATAGAGAAACTGCAATAAAAATCATATAATAAGAACTTGATTTCAAAGTGCTAATTGCAGTATTGCAGTATCCATCCTGTAGTTAAGTCAGTGATTACTATGAACATCCAGTAGAATATTTCAGCTGACTTAGCCAAAAGTCTTAAACTAGTACTCTGAGTTAATTTTAAAAACAATAGATAAATAAATGTAATTATGATACAATCAGATACATCATAATATGAAAATTATCCTTGAATTTCTCTTAGGGATTCTCTGAATGTCAAATTGTTCATATTTTAGTATACAGTTTTCTTTTGTGAAATATCAGCATTTCTAATGTTTGTAGCTCAGTAAAATTCAAGGGGTGGTTTCATGGTATTTTCTCTAAGGTTGTCAGAAACGTCATCCAAAAACTACAGACTACAGACTGCTCTCAGTTACACTGTGCCCAGAGGAAAAGCTTGCCGTTTCCTGAAGAAAAAAGCACTCTTTTTACCATGTACAATGTGTCATAAATGATACACCATCCATGCAAATCTAGTAATGATCCAAGTCTACTAATGAATGCCATGATGATAAAACAATCTGGCTGTGTCTCAGCATGCGCATACTGATGCCAGTGGATATCCCATCATGTAAACCGATTCCCTCAGTTGATGGCTTGTTGTTTTGTTTTGTTTTGTTTTGTTTTTTGTGTGTGTTTTGTTTTGTTTTTAATCACTCTACTCACAAAATTGAAGCCTGTTTAGCAAAGTAAAACAAAAATGCTACACAGCAATTAAAAGGCTTACTTTTTCTGAGGGAAGACTGAAACAAAAAGCTTCTGATACACTTTCATTGTATCTTTCAGCCCTGTGAGTAGCAAATACCCAACAATGATAATCAAACTCTTGTAAGGATTTCTTCACTAAAGGATGGCATGAATTTTTACACTACTTGAATCTGTTCGTTTAAAGCTAAGACTTTATTACTTAGTTGTATTTTTAAAAGTGCTTAAAACCTGATCAATGAGATTCATCACACAGCCCCCAAGCAAGAGGAGTCTGGACTCTCTGAAGACCTTTTTTGCTCTTTATTATGCTCAAGAAATTTTTCTCTGGGGGATTTGGAAGGATGTTGTTGGGTAGAAACAGAGTTATGCTTTGGGGAACAGATTTTAGTACAATGGCTCTATTAACATGACCCTGTGACCATCAAAATGATAGGAGAGGCACAATGATCTGTAGTGCTGCATGAGAATCGTAATATCTGTATCAGTAGCAGAGATAAAGAAAACTTCCTGTAGTCTATACTATCAAATATAGTGAACTTTAATGTCCCACTGTTTAGTCGTACAAAGCCTTCCTTATGCTAACTGTTAGGAGATCACATCGATCCTGCTTTTGTTATTGTCACATGTGTAACCATCTGGCATTGGGACAAGTGTAAAATCATGACTTGCATATTGGATTGGGAGACAGACATGTTTGAATGTGAGCCGAGCCAATTTTTTGTGATATGTACAAATATTGCTTCTCCCTACAGCTTGGAGAACACAAGTTTTCACAGAGCTTGTTAACTCAGTCCTCATTCCCTGCATTCTGCCCCTGCTTTGAGCTGTAAAAAGTCTTTATGTTTGGCAGGTCAGTAAAAACCAGAGCATCATCCTGTTTATTTTATAGCTAACTTCATTAGCAAGAAACAGCAAGGACTGAAATACAGGGCTGTAAAAACCCAGCTTAAGGTTGTAATGTAATGTAATTCAAGTAATTAGTCCACTTAAACTTTTTAATGTGGTCTCTTGGTTTCCAAAGTGCTAAAACGGTTTTTAATGGCTGTTCCACAGTTTTTCATTGGGTTGGCATTCTGGCTTTAGTCATGAAAGAACAGGCCATATCTTAATATCTCTGTTTGTCATGCCAGAATTTAAGCTGGTACATGTTGATGTGACATCCATGAAGTCAGCTGAAATACGTCACTTTTCACCATCTGAACCTTGTTGTGCTTTTCATTAACAAGTCTAAAAGAACTTATCTATAGTACTAGTTCACCCTGTCGTATTTTTTGTCGAAAGATAGAAAAATTGAACTGAAGAAGCATGTTCATAACTTAATAGTGAAGTGCCTTGCACTTGTGTTGTGCAGTTCCTCTGGACATGCTTAACAGATCTGAAACTTTGATCATTAAACTTAGTACTCTCATGCATGTCCTGGGATTTCTGGATTCATTCCAATCTAATAAGCCTTCCTGGCCATTCACAGTAATAACTGACCTGTGATTTCTAGTCAGTTGATAATCATAGGTAAATGGATAAAAACTTTTATCCATACTGGAAAATACGGTCACACAGAAGAAAAAGCAGGCATATGTTAGTTTCTGTTGTAGCCATGCATGCAAACATTATTTAGGGACAACTTCAATAAACTACTAAAACAATTAAAAATCAATTCACAATCTGAAGTTTTGGATCATTTCACTCTGATTGGCTAATTTAAATGTTTTCCCAAATTTCCATGTACATTCCCATTTAGGCAGACTCAGTATTTGTAGACGTGGTTTTCCTTAATGAAGCCTAATTTACATGTCAAGACCTTCAGGACTTAGAGTCTCAGCCTAGAAATCTCGAGATCATTTTATCAATTCACATGTTTATGGCCAGGAACAACAATCATCTGATTTGAGCTCCAGTGAGGAACAGATTTTAGAAATATTCTCTTATATTCTGGAAGAGAAAAAAATATTTTCCCTTTAGAATGTTTGACTCAAATAGGCCATGTATGCTAAACATGCTGAGGATAACTTTCATATTAGTTCAACTAGAAACATATTCTTTTGGTTTTCTCCTAAGTTTATTTGAGAGAGTTGATAATGAATTAAAGGATATGTCTGGACATAATATTGGTTCTTTGCCAAATTCTTTCCCTACATGAGGTTTCAATAAAGCTGAATTCCCTACACTATTTACTCAGAACTGGCCAGAAAACAATTTCCATTTTGTGGGGGAAGGAAAAAACAACAAATCAAAGACATTTCAAAACATTTATTTTTAATCAGATTGAATGTTGTGGTAACTGTATGCAAAGTTTGATAAGAAGTCTTAATAACTTTAAAATAAAGAGAAATACATATCTCCTAATCAGATAAACAGTTGATATATCTGAAATACACTTTAAAGCGTTCAAAGCAGCCTTCATAGCCTTTGGAAAAGTATGTGTAACTTTTAGACAAAAGTTTGTAAACATTTTGCATGGGATTCATGTCACCTAACTTCATCTACCAGGGAGACAAGTCTGTAGGCTAAAGTGAACTCTCTCTACAGAGGAGAACATTATTATTGCCATCATGATGATTTGAAGACATAAGCAAGACAGAGTTTGTAAGGAAAGGTAATACTTTTATTATAGCATTTTATGCAGTTGGGAAAACCTGAACATATCTTTCAGTTGCTCATACTTCATGAAACTAAAGATGGAGAAAGAAATGCACTTCTAGAGGATGATTCATCCTTTCCTAAGATAGATAGGATGACTCACTCTCTGTAGGTGCCTATTCATCTCTATTGACCATAGAAGGATTCTGGTTGACAAGCTAGCAGTAAACACCTAACTTTAAGATGGAAAAAAAATAGATATATGACATGGACTTTACCTTGCAGTTAAAAGGGTTTCTTATAAGAACTTTCTTCCTTCTATTTTTTGCATCAATTCAGGTGCAATTTCTGAGTGCAATATTTACAATTCATTTCTTTATATACTGACAATCCATACATTACCCTCTGAACTTCAGTCAGAGTTATTTTGGTGTTCAGAGTAACTGAATTATCTATCCCGAGAGGAATAGCAACCTTGTTGTTCTCTAAACAATTCAGAGCTCTCCTGGGAAACAGATCTGGGGAACTTCAGAGTTTACAACAATTTATGTTAGTATTTGTCTGATTTTACTTGATGATAAAATGACAATGTAGCTATTGCTACAGAATGATATAGTAAAAACATTCAGCATATGCTGAATATGTTCTCCTTATCTCTCTGAGAGTCTCAGTATATTACCCTTATTTTCTAGACGACATAAGGATACAAATACCTTTTCTTTTTCATCTCCAGTTGCAAAAGTCACCACTTGCTGGAGGCTATTCCTAAATAATTTTGTCAGAGAATAATGAGTGTTCATACAAAGTAAGTAAATACATCACTGTGGATGAAACACCACCCTAACTGAAGACTTCTCTAGTTTGTGAAGTTGGAAGAATGGTCGCCCAAGACCAAGTGATAAAGGCGGAGGTATTGTCAGAAATAGTATCAGTTGCTCATTTAGTTGGGCTAGAGGCAGAGATTGGTCATTTTTATCCCTTGGTAGTGGTGTTGGTCTTTCTACAAAGAAGAAAAGCAAGAGGAAGGGCAAGAGAACGCACCAGCAAGGCCAGGTAAGAACAACATAACTCTCAAAAGAGACCAAAACCATTAGACATCCAGGTTTCCCAGAGGCATCTTTAATAACTGGCTCTAGAAGAAACCAGATGTGGTTTTTAGAGGCAGACGGGGCCGAACTGACCCAGCAGAGTCTGGATATTGAAAACCGACCCTTGAAACATAGACATATACATCTTGTCTCAATTGGGTTGGTTTTGTTTTCCAATACTTATGACAATTTCTCCCTCTAGTTGGTTCAGTCCCCAGCTGCTGACTGATAACAACATCCTCTAAAGTTTTAGCAGTTCTTTCAGCAAATGCGTGGTAACTGCTTTCCTCTATTTCAGGTCCCTCCTAGGTATCTTTGCCTACTCCGGACAAGCATGATAGAGACAAAGATAGAGGCCTAGGGAGACTACATCACTCTGTATGGGTCTGAAGAGGCAATTACATTTTGCATAGGTGCCGCTGGAGGGGAGAGAAGCCAAAGCAGAACAGTCAGAGTTTCTCTTTCTGCTCATCTCTTATGAAAGTCAAATGTCTCCGCTCTTCCATGCATGCTTACTGGTGTGCATTCACTCCAGCTGATTAGGTTCGTACACCCTAACTAATGTACCTGCTGAGAGAAGCCAAATGCTGCAGAGCATTATGTGGTTCACTGGAGAGCCAAGCCTAGCATGTGCTGCCCATAGTGGGCCCATTTGTAATTTGCTTAATTTTGTGAATGTTGTGGATAACTGCCAGGTAATTGCTAGGGGTGCACGTATATTAGAGGTTGGCAGGGGTAAGGATGAGAAGGCTGTGTTTTGCTTCTTCTGCAAATTTCCTTGAAATTCAGAACGTGTGCTTTGCCAAGTGTTGCAGGGGTAAGTAAATCTATAGGGAAGGTATGCAAATTGTGAGATGCAGAGCGCAGCTGTGAGCAGAATGACTTTGTGGTTACAGCTCTGGCCGTGGACTCAGCAGGGTATTTACTCCTAACCTTACTTCCTATCTGCTTTGTGATTATTGGCACATGAATTAATCACTTCAGGCTTTCTTATTTACCCAAATCAGTAGATCATAAAGTATATGTTTTTCTAGGCTGTCTTCACTGCCTTCATCTTATTTTCATCCTCTTCTTTTGTTCAGTAGATGCTTTCCTTTTCCTCTTTCTAGCACACCGAATATAAGCTTCGCCCTCCTACTACCACCAAAATCAGTGTAAAAAAGTGTAATCATCAAAAGTGTAACCTTTTCTACACTCCTTACAGACACTCAGTACATCCGCTTTCTCCTAGGCACACCATGAGCTCCCATTAAGGTCACAGGAGAGGCCGCAGGCTTCTTGTGCCTACTCTATTGGGCCCCATTCTTTAAAATATGGACAAGACTAATTGTTTTGCCCCACTCATGAGCTTTTTTTCCATAAATGTCAACCTTAACAGGTTGCTAGATCTCTTTGCTATGGATAGTGACAAGGCCTTGCCTAGATTAAATTCTTTTATGTAAGTGAAAATATAATAAAATATATCATCCCAAGCTTCATTTAGATAGAGGTTGGAGTTGATAGAGATTGGGAAGTTGATCCTGTGCTGAAGAAACTTACCCTTCTCTTAGTACACTTATTTAAGACTATCAAAAAGACACTTTCTCTGTGAAGACTATGAGAATAAAAGGTAATGATGTCAAAAAATAGATAAATGAAAAATAAATATTTAAAGAGAAAGCCTTCTGGGTTTCTTGCCCTCCAGATCAACTTTCAGATTTGAACAAATACATGAAAAATCAATATCTGCAATCAAGTTACCAATGACCAGTCTTAGATTCTTTCTGGGACCCTTTTAGAGAGTCTCTAAAACTGTCCCTTTTAATTCATATGTGGACAGAAAGTCCAGGTGTAGTCATAAGCAATTACAGAGTCCTGACTTACATATTGGGTTCTTACAGTTCATTGAAGCTTAAGGTAAAGCCTCTACCTGCGGAGAAAGTCCGATTCCCAGAATTCATTCATCTGTCCTTCACCCCTTCATCAACAAGATGAAGGCACAGATCAAATGTGTTTTGAGCCACAGTGAAATTCCAACCCCATTCATGTGTCTTATCCTGAACATCAAAGTCCTCCAGAGATTTAGCCCATACTAGCTGAGGACTTGTTTCCCTGCAGCCCATATGTTTTCCAAGGACTTAAGAGGCACATCATTTCTGTGGTAGGGAGAGGATTGTGAATAAGGGTTCTCAGGGGCATTTCAACTTTCTATGAAACTTTTTGTTAGTCCACAAATCTCACCAGTACCTAGTGGAAAGATCAGTAACAGGATACAAAATATTTACCCATGGAGGAAAAAAAGAAACATAAAGGCCCCTTCCCAATATTTTATGAACTGTTCATCATGAGCCTGAAAAATAAGTCAATATGTGCTAAATACATAGTTAAACATATTGGTTAAATGCATGTTCCACTTGGCTAATTACAAAGTTGTGCCTGCTGTTATGGGTACTTGCCTGCTTCCACAGAATACTTTTTTTCTGACCCAGACAGACCATCCCTTGAAACATGGACTTTCTGTAACACAGATCCGCAAGAAATATATAACCCTTGAAATCCATAGGTGTGAAGAGCTAAAATGTCTGATTAACAGCCAGAGATATAAGAAATACTGACACTGGTGTGGAGAGACACACGTTGCTACAAATTTCTCAATGCCCCAGGGTCCAACTCGGACAGTAGTTCCATGACCCTAATGTCATGGTTTAAGTCTACTGCACATTATCAAGGAGGTGTTCTGTTCCTCAGGTTTGGCCTTCAGGCAGACAAGCGAGAGGAAAAAAAAATATTTTATTTAGAAACATCTGTTTTGAGATATTAACTAGTAAATAATGCATAAGTTGAGATGATGTTTTGGCACCACAACACGGTGCAGATGAATAAAACAAATAAGAGAACCATGAAGTATAACTGAATTTTACACTCAGTCCATTTCTTGCCAGCTAAAATTAAAGGAGTTTGGGAGACTAAGAAAAGGAGAAACAGATTTTTGTTTGTATGCTTGTTTCTCCAAAGCTAGCATTTCCCTAAAGCATTGCATGGTCATTTTCACAAAGCAATGTGAGGGTCCTGTCCTATCTGACAAGAAAGGAGGCATATCATGGTACAACTAATGGGAAGCAACTTTCCAGTTATCCACCTTTCCCTCCATTTGTGCTGAAATACTATGCTGCAGCCTATGGTTGTTCAGGCTCACCAGTAACTCAGCTATCCATCCACTGGGATGGAGAAAAAGGTGGTGAGACAGCTGGAAGTAATAACATCCTCAACGTCCTCTAGTAAAGATGCCAATCAATGTTTCTTGTATTTGGTTTGCGAAGGGATGAACTCTCACTGTCTTTGCAAGAATTGAATTTTCATATCGATCTGTGTTGAAGTCACCAATTGGCCCAAATGGACATAGAGTTTAATTACAAAGCAGTATTTCTAGTCAGGAGAACTGAAAACTCTGCCATGTTTTCTAATGAGTTTGGAAGTGGATCAAAATCTATGGGAATTTTGTTACAGGCTTGGGTAGAACCCAGATTTGCTGGTTTTATGCATTTGAAGGCCAGTTTGCAAAGTTGTTCAAGTGAGCACTTCCCATTATTTTGGTTTCATCAGAAAGGTTTCATCTGTCTCTTTGGACAACATGCTGTCAACATCATTGTTACATCACAGAGCTAGGAGTTGCCTTCATGCATGGCATAGTGCTTTATTCAGTTATAAACCCACCTACAGGTACCTTTTCTCCTCACTGCCAGTGGGTCTTTATAATTAAAGCCCAGTTTGTTTACCTTCTTTATTACAGTGGAACCCACAGACCCAGGCAGAGACAGTGCTATTGACATATCTATGACCATGTTTCTTATTACCAGTTTCTGTCTCTGCTCTTTTGGATGCTACAGCAATACAAATGGTAACATAATAAGAGTGGATGAGCTTTTCTTCCTGGCAAAATGAGAACTCGACCAGCGAGCGAAGGGAGGTCAATAAAATAAGACCAGTGACTGAGTGTGCATATCTAAAAACAAATGAAAAAAAGTTGGTTTTCCAGTGTACATCAAAGAGACAGACAGGAAAGATCATAATTCAAACACCATGATTCACAGACCACTCATGGTAGATGAGGCCATGACATATGTTCTGGAGATGCTTCAGTGAATGTGATAGAGTAGAACCTCTTATATCAAAAGATCATATTGATCCAGCAGAAATTTTGAACACCGATGGTGCTGATCCAAAAAACTGGGAAACTGTCTTGTAAACCATTAATCAGTGCTGCTTATCACCCTGGAAACATCTTCTAAATCTTGTCTGAATGGATTTTATTTAAATATCCATAAACTAATATAACTTGTAAAAAGAGAAAAAATGCTATTTAAATACCAGGAATTTCTAAAATAGGCATCTCCTTCCCATCCCAGAATAAAGTATTCACTGAAAATGACCTTTTCAGCCAGATTTAGTGTCACAGTGAAAACAAAGAACGTGGTCATGTTGAAAGATACTTCTCTGTGATGCTTGTCTTTGCTTTGAAAACAGTCACTTTTCACTACATTGTATCAATATTTATAAAATCTGATGGGCCTTAAAACATGCAAAAAAGGATTAAATAAATTTAACAGAGATCTAAGGAGTATTTTGCATTTTGTACAGATTTAATATGTCCCTCTGTGTTTAGTATCTCTCACCCATTACCAGTCCATGAAGTGTCTACCGGAATTAATAAATCTCTTTCATTTACTTAGAGGAAAATGTTTAATTGATGCCACATGAATTTTGCAAATTGATCTTGTTCTGATGTTGAAAACCATGTAAAATGTATAAATAATTTCTAGTCTTACATTAGCATTCTCTCCTACATAAATCTAGGGGATAAATAGAGGCTCAGGATATCTTCTTATACTTGTTTTAGTTATTTCTTAATTGAGCTTCATATTAAAAGTGAGGTAGAAGCATATTAAAGGATGGAGATGAGAGTGTCATTGCCACTATTACTAAAGGAGAAAATGGTGCAAGTCTATAAAAGTATTCAGTCAGTATCAAGTTGCCTTGATTAAAAAAACCCTGAGAAATGCTTTCTCTACACAATTTTAGGCTAAATAGCCAAAATTGGAGGAGTTGGAAAATGATCTAATAATCTTGGTGTTAATTGGAGTACTTCCTAGCCTTGAGTAAAGTCTGACCAGCTAACAATTTTCTACCATGAGTTACAATTTAAACTAAGGTATTTAAATACTGTTGCTTAAAATTTTATTTTAATCTTTAAAAATAACTGAAATATTTTCAGAATATTTGTAGGAGCCACTGCTATTTGTGTTGGTGGTGCTTAAGGGTGCTTATTGTGTCATTTATTGTAATCATATTGATGCTGGGGGCAATATTTAGTGAAGCTTCGTTGAAAGGTTGGAAATCTCACTAGCAGGTATCTGATTCAAACCCAGCCTAGATCTGTAACAGAGTCAGAACTTTTATCACACATCAACTCTTTAACTGAAACAAAACTGGGTACCGCAGGAAAAATATATTCATGGCATAAAATCTGGGACTGTAGTTGGCATCAAATCATCCTTCTCTTGGTATTCTCAGAAAATAGGTGAAATCCTAATTCTAAGAGTGGAAATTGTACTGAATTTTTGTCACCTTTGTCCAGAACAAGATCAAGCATAGTATGTCAAACCTTCTTATGCAGTCAGTTCAAGGAACTGTTACTCCTGAGCATTTAGTATGGCATAAATGGGAGGTTTGATAACTGTTGCACAAAGGGAATTAATGTGAGACTTTTTTTCTCTAGTGTTTCCAATCATTATTTTCTTCCAAGAAGACAGAAGGTGAATATTATTCGGGATTAACTGTAAGACCTGGTAGACTCTGTTTTACTTAAAGTATCTGGTAATTCTTACCTCTTTGAGTAACCACTTGCGCTGGGTTTCTGTGGTGTGTTTTTTTTGGTAGCAGGGGAGGGGGCTACAGCAGTTCCCCTCCTGTGAGAAGCTTCTCAAAGCTCCCCCAGCTCTAAGTTGGACCCTCCTCTGGCCATGTGCGCGCCAATCAGCTGCACTTCTGTGATAACGTATTTAAGAAAGGGAACCTCAGAGGGGGTTGGGACTTATGAGGAGCAGTTTCAAGAAGGACAAACACCCAGGTCAGTGGAAGGAAGGAGAAGGATGGGGGGAGGTACACTGGAGCAAAGACCCCTCTATCTCGTGGTGAGATGGCAGGGCCGCCCACCCTCCCACTCACAGAGGTCCATGGTGGAGCAGAGGTTGACCTGAAGCCTGTGGAGAAACCCACTCCAGAAAAAGCGACTGTATTTAAATTGGCTGGGACCCCGAGAGGAGGAGTGGTCCCCTCTGTTGTGGTTCGGCGCTGGGAGGACTGCAACACGCAGGGGTGACCCACAGCATGGGAACGGCCGCATCCCATGGGGAAGACTCACCGGAGAAGGTTCATGGAGGAATGTCTGCAGTGAGAGGGAGCCACATGGAGTAGGGGAGGGATGTGAGGCGTACACCCCATCTCCAGAGAAGGAAGGAGCATCGAGCTGACTGTAACCCCCATCCCCTGCCCCCTGTGCCACTGGGGGGAGAAGGTAGAGAGATTGGGAGCAGAGCTGAGCCTTGAAGAATGGAGGGGTGGGGAAGGTGGGTTTTTTTGGATGTGGTGGCGCTTCTCACTGTCCCCACCTTGTCTGTTAAGTATTGTCTTGTTAGCATTTGAATTAAAGTAATGTTTTCTTTTTCTTCCCCTAGAGTCTGTCTTTTGCGTGTGATCATAATGGGTGAGTTACTCCTCACAGTCTTTAGGCGGATTATTTGAGCCATGTTGGCTCCATATTCTCCTTTCCATCTGATGGGGGAAGGGGTGAGTGAACGGCTGCATAGTGATCAGTTGCCCTCTGGGTCTAAATCATGACAACACTCTAACAAGGTTCGTCGATGTCTTTCCTGGTGAGTTATCAGGTGCTAGCATACACAGTCAATCAGTTTATTTCTAAGGAGAGGACAAGAGAGCATCGGGGAAAACAAAGTTCTTTGAAGTTGCTGTAATCTGTATCAAATTGGAAGGACTGCAGGCAATAGAAAGATAACACACATATGGCTGCAGTTTGTAAAAGGTCCCCTCTAAGTAGACAACAATCCTTAACAAGTTATTTAAACTTTCTCAGTGATCACACAGGAGGGATTGGTAGTTCCAGGGAGTGATTCATCCCAATCTAAGACAGATGTCTAACATAAGTGGGACGAATCACTCAGGAGGCACGTTATGTCTCTCCAGTGCTACAAAGGGACCAAAACAAGTAGGTAGTTTAGACATCTAACTCAGACTGCTGAAGTTACTTGAAACAAATCTGTGTTCTCACATGTATTTAGAAGCTCAGGAGTAACAGTTCCTTGAACTGACTGCGTAAGAAGGTTTGACAGAAGAAAAGTAGGTTTGCCTAGTCTTTCTCATTACCATCTAATCCTTAACTTTGATAACAGGCAGATAGCACACACTATTTCAGGTTTTCATTTTGAAAATAAAACATATGTAAGGAAACATGAGTCACCTTACTATATTAAACCTCATGCTATTATTCATCACTCAACGCTTAGTTACCCCCAAAAGGTGTGCAAAGCTTGCACAAGCATATGCAATTTCAGAAAACATGTTTATCCAGTTGAAGAGATGAGATACAAATTTCCAAAGAACAATATCAATGAGACTCCCCATGTTCTTCCACTCTGTTCAGGCAACATCAACAAATGCACAGCCACCTTTTCTGTTTTACATCCTAACAGTACTTTTTTTATAGGATGGCTTCCATATATATATATATAGTCTGTGAGAGTATACAATAAACTTGGCAAATTAAAAACCAAAGCACTTCATCTTTCAATTTGTTCCCAGAAGTTTAGACATCAGGAAAAATTGTTAATCGCTCTAAGGACTATTTTTGAAATCTGAGGTTTGAGATCTAATCTATTTTTCCATCACTTCCAGTTACTTACATGTTTCTGTGTATTCTGTCCTAATTTTAAATTTTAAAATGAGCATTTTTGCTGCAAAAACTTTTCTGCCAACTAATGAAACAAGCCTTTGGAAAGTTATCTTGCTGTTGGTCATAAAATTCCCTTTTATTTATTTTCATTCTTCATTATTCGTTACAGAATAAAATATTATCCTGAGCCAACAATTAATTCAAGAGTTAAACCCTCTTCTGTTGTTGTATTATTCATGTGTACTCCCTCATTAGTGATTTATTTTCAGGAAGTACCTGAGTTTCCACTGGTTTTAGCAGTCACTATCTAGATGAAGTGATTGGTCTGTCTCATCACATGCTGTCAGTCATCCAAATAAATGACAGCCCAACTCCTCAGATTTTCTATCTGAGTGTGAAAGTAATTAGAGCAAATAAAATTACTTGGGGTGAATTTCACCCTCAGGCTTTATCCTTTCTTTTAAAGTTAGTAGCAATATATTTTCATTTAACTACGTATAATATATTTTGGTAGACACTTTCCATTATCAGAGAGTCATAGAATGGTTTGAGTTGGAAGGGACCTTAAAGATCATATAGTTCCAACCCCCCTGCCATGGGCCGGGACACCTTCCACTAGACCAGGTTGCTCAAAGCCCCGTCCAACCTGGCCTTGAACCCTTCCAGGGAGGGGGCAGACACAGCTGCTCTGGGCACCCTGTTCCAGTGTCTCACCACCCTCACAGTGAAGAATTTCTTCCTTAAATGCAATATTATATATATATTTTTTACTATTTTAATTCTTGATATCTTAAGACTCGACACTCTGTTCCAGTGACCGTACAGACATTTCTCAGATGACAGGATTTCCTGATTTATCTCTAAAATCTCTCCACTTCTAACAGTCAGAATCACTGAATTCATACCCTGGATTTAGTCCTGTTGTATACTCTGAGTTCCCACTTTACACTCAATGAATGCATTGTGCTTGGTCTCACAAGGTCCAAAATTTGGAATCTGAAGACAAACAGTAAACAGAAATTAATCATGAGTGTCAGATGATATAACAAACTACTGAAGGAAATGTTGAAACCTTTATTTCTGTGTATCTTTATGATTTATCTTGCCTAGACTTAGGATTCCTTCATTTTGTTGATCTTCCTAATCAGTAGTGATAACCTTGGAAAATTCCCATTGGCAACTGAAACTATCCAAGATATTCAAGATAATAATTCTGAAATGTAGATTCTTCTCCCTTTATTTTAGATGGAGCATAGATCATTCTCCCCATTCACTAGGTGATTTAGTCAGGTACTGAAAGTTAAGTGGGATTAATCTAGGCCTGAATAATATTCTAATAGTTTTCCAAGCACAAGTTATTAGATAGAGACCCACATTACATAAATAATCTAAGAATGTGATCTTTGACTGCTAGGTCTATTTTGACCTTAAGAACATTTTGATAAATTTTGGCACTGGAAGAACCAGTGTCTGATGCATTCTATAACTTGGTTGTACAACATCAGTGAACTATATTAATTCTGAGTTGTGCATGGACTAATGTATCAGCTCCATGGATTACACAAGTTCTACTTGTCCATATCGTCCTATGTCTAACGTTTAATAATAATAATTTGTTCAAATCTCTGTATTTCCAGACTTTGATTTTAATTCCATGTCACCTTGTCAACCGGTCTAGTCTGATAGTTATCAATTTATCCTACCTGTGAACTTTTGAAAAATAACACCAACCAAACAAAAAATCTCAGCATCCAATGACATTCCATTGACTTCAGATTCATTTGAAACCCTGTCATGAGTTCAAGACCTTGCAAATGTTGGCATAGACATAATGCAACCCCTCCAACCTCTTCAAAGAGAGAAGCTCAAAGCTTTCATTTATGTTCCTCTTTCCAGTTTTATTCTAGACATTCTTCACTGTGAAGATGTCATTTTGTGATATTTTAAATACCACTGTCATATCCTGTTCTTCTACCTCTCCTTCCAACACTATCTCTCCCAGAAAGATTGTACCTACCCATAAATTGGCATTCTGTTTATAAAAATCATTCAAGTAGATTAAATTAGTGACCTCTAAATCAAAATGTCTATCATTTAGTAATACTTTTAGCTCTTTTTACTCTTTTTTTTTGATCCTCATCCATTAGCACATAAGTGCTAATACTATACTACTTACCTTGTTCTGAAAGCAGAGGAAAAAGGATAAGTGCATTTTGTACATTGACATTTGAAATAGAAGTAATTTTATCTAAGTTGAGAAAACACTTCCTTTCTTCCTTTCCTCGCTTCAGTTTAAGCCTGTTGAATCTATTACCCTTTACAATTTTGCATAAAAGAGTTTGGTATTGCTGCTGCTTAAATAGAAACTATTTAATCATACACTCTATTAGGATACTAACTGGAACTTTCTATTCTTTAATTTATTTGCAGGCTTTTGCTCTTGTTAAGTGTTTTTGGTTTAGTGTTCAGGCACTAAGTCATTAACAAAGGTGCTCAATAAGGCCTGGGGGGAACCAATGACCTATTGAGATAATTTGAATGCTATTTTTTAATACTTTCTAGTTGTGTGGAGGAAGGGGGACTAAGATGGGTGATTTAGGAGATTTACTCACACCTGAAAGTATCATTGCTTGACTGTATGGTCTTAGTTAAATTATTTGAGCCAACATTTTCCAATTTGCATGACTAAATGAAGGCATCTAAAAGGGTCTTGTTTTTCAGGGGTTCAAAAGCTGCTGCTCTTACTTTAGTTTAAAAGTAAGTAATCCTGAAAAGAAGATGTGGTTTTCAGAAGAAAAAAACAATGGTGTAATTTGAATGTCTCTGTATGTGCCCATAGTGTAAAAAGGCTCTGCACTATGAACAGTAATTCTTTCGTAAAACCCTAAAACCTTTGAGATACGCTACAAATTGCTTATAAGTATGTCCAATGTTGAAAATATTTCTCTCACTTAAAATTCAATCTTCATTTCATCCAAACTTCTTCAGTTTTTAAAACTGATGTAAAGCTGGTTTCCCCTATTATTTTTCCTTTTCAGAAGCAATTAAGTTTATAATTCTTGAAGATGTTCTTATAGACCAAACAGAAGGGTGGTTTCTTATGAATTTCTTATCTGTTAGTACCAGAAAGATAGTCCTGTTGTGATTTTCATGCCCAAGGGATTTAACATAGAATAAACTAATGTCTCAATATCAGAAGGTACCTGTGCTAAATTTAAAACATGTTGCAGATTCATCTGACAAATTTAAAAGTAACTGAAACTGTTTCCATCCTTGTCCTCCTGGTGTGTGCAGCCTGGCCTGTTTGTTCTCCCATACAACAATGATTCCATTATGTTATGGCTTTTACAGCTCTAAACCCTTCAGAGACATTTAGTAAATCATAATCTCTACAGCAGTAAAAACAGGCTGCATTTCTATATGAAGTGTGAAATACACTTTAGGTACAGAAACTCATTAGATAGATAGAGATTTAGATAGGGAAACTCAACCTGGTAGGTAGATGAATGGGGCACTGAGGTTCTTAAACTTGTAACAGGAATGTCTTAGTACTGCTATTTGTATTCCGACCCTTAAAATAGTTTAAGGATTGGTTGGATGTATTGTTAGGCTTATCTGAGTGAAAAATAGAGGAACAGAAATAATAGGAGGTGTCTCAGAGATTCAGAAAATAGCATAAATAGAGTCCTCTAGGGTGCTAGACCAGTGTATTTACTGTACAGCCATAAGCCCACTCATTAAAAGGCCATTAAGCAAATTAGGAAGTGGGTAACCAGTCCTCACAGTCTGTTGTTTATTTTCAGGTCAATGTAGGCTAATAGAGCTTTTTGTTCTTCACAAACACTTCTCATGACATTAACAGATTCCAGTAAAAATCTAGTTCATTTATTACCATTTCAGGCTCACTGGAAGAGATAAATAGGACATTAAACATGTACAGAAGTTTAAATTGGCAAAATCCCATCTGTTCTCATCCTTCCTCTAGAAATACAGGAGCCTACAATCCATCAGTCTTGTGGCATCAGCCAAGCAATTAAGGCTGCTGACACAGTCCTTTCAGAGTGACATGTTTGTGCTGAATGCAAAGTGAATTTCTGTATGCAGTGCACGCTGTATGGAAGGGGGGCAAAATGACACAGGCTTTTTCCAGCCCTTCACCACCTCAATAGAGCATTGAAACAGCAGTTGTGAAGCTGGGATGATGGTTTAGCTTGCCCCAAAATCCAAAATAACTGAGTTTTAAAGCTGAGTCCAGCTCTATTGCAGTAATAAATACTTCTCTATGGAGACATTATTGTGGGGCATAGTAGTTAATATTCCTGACATTACAAACCACACACCAGAGTTGTCACATGACTGAAAACCATATGGCAGGTATCACATATGAAGGAGAATTCAGGGCTGAAACAGCTACAGGAATGGTTTTAAGATGGGCTGTCAGAGTGATTTACCGGAAACTCAGCAGTCCTTTGTGGGATTATTCAAGATTTGAGCATGCAGTTAAATCTGAAGAAAATCAGCCATGTTTACAGTAGAAGATTCTTACAAGCTCAGTTTTTCTGACAGCTGGGATCTGGAATTAACAATCAGCACCTTGCCAGCACATAAGACAGCCTCAGGAACTGAACTTGAATAGCTCAAGTGCTAATATATTTAATTCCAGACAGGGCACAAGTGATGTCACATAGAATTATGATTTCTCAATTTGGGAACGTCTATTCAGCTTTCTGTAAAAATTTTGACATACTCAATTAAATCATCTTTTCCTAAGAACAGGATTATAGAATTAAATCATCTTTTCCTAATAACAGAATTATGGAATATTACTCCTAATATATCTCTATTAAGAAATAGATGATATCAAGACGTTCTGATTTGATTTAGGTGGTTTAGTTCCTCCATTATTTTGAGGGAGGACTTGAAATCTAGTGGGCCACCTCTGCCGCAGATTTGACTGTAGTTCTCAGATGATGAATTGTCAAATATAGTGAAATTATGTCTTTATATATATATATATATCATATCTATAGATAGAAATGTACAAAATTGGAAGCTGTACTCCAGCAAGAGGAGATGAAGGAATGGGGGTTAAGGGCTAGAACAAAAGAGGGCATAGCCTGGAGGCTGGGACAGATTTACAGGTAGAAGAGGATTGATGAAGGGAAAGAATCTGGAAGAGTGAAATGGGATTCTAGTAGCATTCCATCAGTGAAGATAAAAAGTAGCTGTTCCAGTAGCTCCACGGAAAGATGATTTTCTGGAAAGCAAAGTACCTCAAGATTGCTGATGACTCCTGCAATATTTGAAGTAACTGCAAAAGATTAAACTCTTATTATATTCAGTTATTTTGTTTGTTGACTAGTTTTAACTTATGAAAATAAAACTTTTAGTAGCCTTATTGTAAAGGAATTTCAAGGACAACAGTCAAGCCCTCAGTAGTTATGAAGTGCTTGAAATTGTATTCCTCCTTCAATAAAAAATTGTTTCTCCTCTGAATTTGTATTATGATTTCTTCAGTGACAAGGTCATGACCCTGGTTCAGTCTTTCCATCCCAAAAGGAATGTGGGGAACATAGAGATCTCTGAATTTTTCCAGATCTTTTATCCTTACTCACATGCAAGAATGGTAATTCTGTTGTTAGGATCTTTTCTCCTTCAGGTGACCCAACTATTTTACAATCCAACAAAGCTGGAAACAATTCCTATTTATAACCCACCAACTGAAAAGTCGGAATCTCATTGGTCAGGACCACTTTGGGCCACATTTGAATTGCCTTTGAACTTAACAATGGGGACAATGACAAGATAGGAAAGTGATGAGTCAATCAGACTATCTACTACTTAAGACAGTAAATGTTTGACTCACTGTAGAGGGGAGGGAATGAATGGGAGACAATGGTAGGTATTTTATTAAAACCATTCAAGAATAATACTAATTTTGTCAACTTTGTCCCATAGTTAATACCAAAATAACCATCATCCTTATTAGGTGACCCATTTAACTTAGAAGATTCAAGTGGGTTTTTTTAATTCTTTCATAGCTTGAAGTGAAATCACCATCACTGTGAGAAATGGGAGATATGACTATTTCAGTCATGTCCTGACATTAGATGTGGGAATGCCTCTGGTGAGTAAAAAGGTGGAATCCATCTGAAGAGTTATTGAAAGCTGTGTACATCTGAACAAAGCACCCTAAGCTACCTTTATTGCCAGTGAAGAGATGGGACTTAAATCAGTTGGGTAAGCCCTGACATTTAGCAATAACTGAAATGTTTTAGTGTACTTGAAGCATCAGACGGATAGGACACCAGACCTTTGGGAGACTCAAGCTCTTGTGGACTGCCAAATGAACTCTAAAAGCAATATGCTAGGGTATCTCCAATAACATTGGATGCTTTTATTTAGCTACCTTAACTGAGTCTGTAATCAATAGAATCGATAGAATTTAGTGTGTAATTCAGGTCTTTCTAATGTAGATACCTACACACTGGATCAGAGAAATTGTAACCTAAACTCCTGTCATTTTGTTGACTCAATGTCCTCCAGCTACAGCAAATATCAGATAGCTTCATTTAGTGTAGACACTTACGCTGTAGGCATTTGAATTTAGTGTGGATGAATCCTGCTTAGACTGAATTGAGACAGTTTGAATACATCCTTCTGAACAATGGTCAAATGGAAAACTCAGCTCTAACACCACCCTGGCTCTGACTTGCTTATATTGGACTGTCTTGTTTTTGCTATTTCCTGTTAGCCTTGGTGGATATCCTATGACTGATATGGGAAATCATAACCATTACTGTGATCAACCTGTCCAATTCTAGGGATTTGGCTCAATAGTATTAGTATTTTTGCCAGCCTCAAGCAAATATTATAAAAGATGTGCTGGAAACAATGCTGTACCCCATAAAGCACTGACCTTCTGTTTCATACAAAGCACATCTGAATTGAAAATATTGGCCTTCTTAGATAGACACTATATTTCTTTCCTCTACCTTGCCACAAGCAGGCTCATAAAGATAATGACCCTGGTCTTAAAAGGCCACGTTATTCACCTTGAACAATAACAAGTAATGTTGTTTCAGTGGGCTAACTGTATTGCTTTTGAGGCCTAAATTACCTAGCAAACATAGATGGATGAGCAAATGGTCTTCAGTGTGAATCGATTCTCCGTCCTGAAGCTTTGGATGTTTGTGTCTGTGTGTATCTGCATTTTCCTCCTTCCTACTAGTTACTGAAAAAAATCACTTTTTTCCTTCTCATAATGGCACAGTTCACCAATGAACAGAAAGATGGATACCTAATGTATGCAATGCCAAAGGGAAAAGCTTTCTGATTATTTTGTGGAAAAAGAGAGAAATTACAGTGTCAGAGTGCCTCTTCTGTTTCCTGGAGAGGGTATATGAAACATCCACACTCTCTTGCATCATTTGAATGAATATTTGAAGTCATTTTGTGGTGTTCCCACATGCTCACAAAACCTAGAGCAAACGCTAACATGGAGTAATGTTAAACAGTGATGAAAAACAGCTTTGGAAGGGGATGGAAACAAGGAGGTCCACAACTTGTGTGCACTCTCCAATTCATATGGGTGCACCTATGATCAAGCACATACTGTTCTTTGGAAGAGCTGAAGTTAGAGGAATTGCTGGAGTAATAGTGGTCATGCACAGAGAAGAACATCCAGGCACTGACTGCCCAGAGAACGGAGGTACTCATTTAGCACACATTTTATGACATATACTATAAATGACAACTGTCTCTGAAGTAGGCTTGGCTCCATGCTTACCTGGCACAGACGACTTGCCCATCTAGTCAGGTTCTGGCACATTAATTCTTCCTACCAACACCTTGTCTACTTACAAATCATGAAGAGAGAAGTATCCTACTGGTATATCTCTCTCCTTTATTCACAATGCTTACTATTCAGACTAAGATTTTAATACGAGTTTTATTTTTGGACTTCCTACAAGGAACAAAATCTTTTCAAGACCTAATTGGGTCTTACAAGAGAAAATGTTAGACTGACCATCCATTTGCATATTTTCTATTCACAAGCAAAATGTGACAATGTAGTCATAACGTCACAGCAAAACTATCATAGAGCAATTTCAGCTGCAAGGGATATCTGGAGGTCTCTAACATAACCTCCTGCTCAAAGCAGGATTCTCTTGAGATCTGCATCAGATTGCTTGTCCAATAAGATTTCAAAATCTTCTGGGATGTCTCAGGTGTCACCAAGCTTTGGCTTTCTCAATCCACCCCAGTCTTAGGTGATGTTACTATGTTCCTTCTTAGTAGCTTGTCCCATCTTCCATCTCCCACACATTTCTTTTCTGTTTGTGTTCTGTAAGGAGTTACTTGCACAGCTTTCTGCTATGCCAATCTATCTTCTCTCACATTAGTTTGGACTGCTTCTGCACTTTGAAGAGGTTGTCCTAAGAGTTCAGCCAATTTTCCTGAACATCTTTGCTCTTCAGGTCAACCTTCCATGAAGTAATGCAGACAGGCCTTCAGTCTCCCTGTTCAGGGAACACATGAGAGCTTTCCTTCTTCTCTCATGCACTCTGCCCATCCCAGTTTCCTGCTTACCCAGGACTAAAGTACCTCTCAACAGGCTTTTGTGCATATTGTTGTCTCTTTAAAAGGGTGTACTACACTGTTGAACTTCCTCTTCTATACTACTTTGGCTTGGATGAAAAGGAAGGTTAGGTATTAGTCAAAACAATTCCATAAAGGATATCCCATACTGACATAGATGGAACATGTGATCCTGGCCCACTCAGTGTCTTAATCAGAGAGAACTTCTTAAAGACTTCTTTGATTTTGATTCTATATTACAATCTTTCTGCTTCCAGCAGGGTGGTAAATATTCTATTTTCTTGTATGTTCTCCTCTTCCAAATAAGTATCTTTTTGCAGTCCATCAGCAAATAGAAAGGTAAGTGTCCAAAGCTCCTCAGAAGAGGACCTTCTAGTACTTATTTTCTCCCTCACACAGCTTTTTGTTGCCTTTAGACAGTCACCTGAAAAATAAAGTGTGGAAGTGTCCTCACAACTTTGTAAGACATTGCTCTTCTGAGGTGGGATCAGCTAAGTAACAACATCAATGATACCCAATGCTAACTGACTACTGCAGTATATTCCTCTTCCACCTCACAAAGCTTCAGATACTTTAGTAGGAGACTTCATATCTGTGTCTCCACCAACCTGAAAGACTAATTTTCATAACAGTCATCAATTCTGTGATTTCAGCTATGCATCCCTGCTTCCAACATGCATTTATGGCCACCATGTATTGCTAGGTTTAAAACAGCAGAGTCAGCTATTACTTTTCTTAAGTGAAAATATGTAAAAAAGTATCTTGTATGGTAACGCTTATTTTTGGCAGATGGGCAGGAAGCTCTGAGACTGCAAGGTAAATTCTGCATACTATGAAAGCAGAACTGTGTATGCCAGTGCTGTCAATCCTCTTAAAATACTCATAACTCCCAGCAATTATGCCCAACTTCTCACACAGTTGGCTCTTGGCAATTATCTCCTGTAGCATTAGATAAATGCCTAGCCTATTCAGAGGTTGGTTTCACTGTTATATCTCAATGGGCTTTTCATCACATTTATTGCAATTGTCTCCTTTGGATTTTCTCTAAAAATAATGAGGGTAAAATTGAAAATACAGTGAGAGCTCTGGTTATCAGAACATCCCTCTTATCTAAGAGCTCTGGGATCAGTTATATGACTACAAAATCTGACGTGTTGAAAACTCAGTGCATTTATTTATAACTGTGGGTACCCATACAAATCCCCTGGCTCCAATCATGTTCAGATAAACAGCCTGAGGCTGCATTACTTTACTTTTAAAGACATGGCTTGCTGTTCAAACACAGCTAGCAAAACAATATTTGCTGCTTAATTTTCTTCCTTAAACTGCTGGGAACAATTTGGTAGGGGTCATATTTTGATTACACTATTAGCTTGGATTAACAGGGGCAAAAGGAAAGGAGAGGTCTAGAGAGCAGTCTGGGTGCACACTGAAAAGACGCAAGTGAAATGTCTTTACTCCCTCACTTTCTATAGAGAAGCAAAGAAACCCAGCTCATGTGGCATTAGCCTTTGAGGGCTAATGATTAAGCCTACTGCTCCTTCTGTTGAAGGAGAAGAACTTTTTGCATGACTTAGCCTGAGGTGAAGTCATCTAAATTGATCAAAAGCTATGGTTTAAGCCCAGCAGGCTACAAAACACCATGCGACTGCCTGCTCACTCCTTCCAGCTGGTGGAATGGGAAGAAGAAATTATAACAAGGCTTGCTCAGGTGTCAAGACAAGGACAGAGAAGGCTCAATCATCAGTTAGGGTCAAAGGCAAAAGACAGACTCAATTTGGGGAAAAAAACCACATCAGCTTAATTTGAACACCACCACCAATTTACCAATTAAAACAGAGTAGGACAGTGAATAATACAACCACATCTTGAAAACACCTCCCTTTTTCCCAGGCTCAGCTTCGCTCCCAGTTTCTCTTACCTCCTCTACACCCACATACACAGGGGATGGGGGTTGCAGTCAATTGATCACACATTGTTTCTGCTGCTCCTTACGCCTCAGGGGAAGGACTCCTCACACTCTTCCCCTGCTCCACCATGGGGTCCCTCCCATGGGAGATAGTCCCCCACAAACTTCTCTAATGCGAACCCTTCTCACAGGGCTGCAGCTTTTCACAATCTGCTCCCGTGTGGATCCCTGCCATGGGCTGCAGTCCATCCAGCAACAGCCTGCTCCAGAGCGGGCTTCCTCCAGAGTCCCCACCTTCTTTGGGTGCAGCCACCTGCTCCAGAGTGGGGTCTCTCTTGGGATGCAGGTGGGCATCTGCTCCACTGGTGACCTCCGTGGGCTGCAGGGGGACAGCCTGCCCTCTTACCACAGGATGCAGGAGGGACTCTGTTCTCTTACCTCCCCTTCCTTCTTCACTAGCCTTGGCATCTGCAAAAGTGCTTCCCTCACTCTTTCTCAGCTGCATGTTCCACTTCTTAAATAACTTATCACAGAGGCGTGGCTGCTGTCACTAATTGGCTCAGCCTTGGCCCGAGGTGGGTCTAGCTTGGAGCCAGGGAAGTTTCTAGTATCTTCTCACAGGAGCCACACCTGTAGCCCCTCCTCTACTACCAAAACTCCACCACAAATACCTAATACAAAAGCAAAAGGCACTGATGATTTCAGTGGACCTCAGATGAATAGAGTGTGTTTTCCTGTCTCAATGGCTGTATGTATATTTCCTGAAAGAATAACTTCAGAGGAAGTTTTAAATACTCTTAATGTTCCAAATTTCTTGTACATCCTGCTAATGAGGCAGCTGCTCAGGTGTCATGTTAAGAATTTGCGCCCTGATACAATCCAGTGAGATACTCCATTGGTGTCTGTCATTTCAGACTTGTTTTCTACAGGTGGGAAGGCTTTCTCAAGGACCATGTGTAAGATGTGGTAGAAATAGAGACACTAGAAACATGAGTTCATGAAGGCTCACAAAGAACAGCCAAATATGAACAGTGATACCTTGCACGGTCATTATGCTTCTGGTGCTTAGTATTCTCCAAATGCATGCTAATTCACACCTGTCTAGTGCGGAGCCGCGGACGAACGACACGCCAAGACGGGTTCAGTGTGGGAGATAGAGCATCAATCAATGTGTGTCTTTATTGGTCCAGGGTACATATATTTATACAGACAATGATAATTATTATGCCTACTAGTCACTAGCTGATTGGCTTAAGCTCTAAAGGTCGTATTCGCACGGTCCACCTACTTGCAATTAGCTTACAGCACAAGCTTCTCATAACACTAAGTTTCTCATGCTACTATTTCTGATTCCTGTTGACTTGTTTTCGATACACGACAGTACCGTAACACAATGTTTCTCAGACCACCGTTATCATAACACTAGGTTTCTCAGACCACTATTCCTAATTCCCCTTAACCTGTTTTCGACACACCATGGTACACAGGGCTGAAGCGTCCTTGACATTCCTCCTGTATCAGCAGCTGCGAGCAGCTGCAGGCAAACCCTAGTGAGGCCCAGCATCAGCAGCTAGAGCAGGCTCTGATCATACAATTGCTCGGTGGGCTCAGGACCCTTGTCTCTGAGCCATTCTCCAACAATTCCCCCTTTTTCTTTTTGTATGAGCAGAGCCTGTGCTAACGTTCGTTCAAAGATTTTCTTAATACATGACAAGGCACAACTTAGGCATGCAGGCTTACAATCTATTGGCTAAAGGCACAGGACCCTTGTCTCTGAGCCATTCTCCAACAATTCCCCCTTTTTCTTTTTGTAGGAGCAGAACCTGCCCTAACGTTCGTTCAAAGATTTTCTTAATACATTACAAGGCACAACTTAAGCATGCAAGCTTACAATGTGTTGGCTAAAGGCACTTATCACGCACCCAGGAGTGCTGTGATAGGTCTGCATTGTTAGCACGCGTGAACAAACTAAATCTACTTTGTGGTTAGTGCATCCAGGCATTCAAACAAGAAGGAAGCACTAGATTGACTTCCTCCTTCTTGCCCTTCCAGGTGACCTCAAGGGCAGGATTACCATGTGGCAGTTTTCTGCTCAGAGACCCAGCCTGGATTGTCCAAACCCTGTAGGATCAGTGCATAACCCTGATCCCCCCCAAAAAAAAAATTCCTACCAGGTTTTCCCCCTTTTTCTTTTTTGGACAATCCAGACTCCTTTTCACCTTTGAATCATAGCATTCATAAAGCATTTCCACAGAGACCCCAATACCGTCATGACAATCATAATGACAATCAGCATTACCAGTCCATGCATCAACAAAGCTTTCAGCCACCCAGTAATTTCCAAGTTTTGTAGATTTGCAACCATCATCAGTCCATTTTCCAAATTCCCAAGTCTCGTAACCAGTCTGGCAGTCCATGTTCCAATCTTATGCAGTCTTAGGTAGCAAGAAAACCATCCTTACAGTTTTAAAAGTGTCAGCAATTGTAACAACAGAGTATGCAATACAGAATTTCGTACAGGTTTCACCATAGTATGTTCTAAACATTGAAATGAACCCACAACATACAATGAATCTGATACTACATGAACAAGTTTTTGATACCAGTGTTGATGTTGAAACACCCAAATGACAGTTCAGAGTTCTAAAGTTTGTAAGGAGTCTCCAGACGCCCTGAGGAGAATCTTGTGATCTTGAGTTCCCAGGTGTCCCCCATTCGTTGTCACTACCGGGCAGGCCAAGGCTCCAGCAGCATGCCAGTCCCCTTCTAACAAGGCATCACGAATCACCCCACTCCATCAGGACTGAGCTAAAAGCGGAGCTGGTTCTGATAAGGGTGATGGGAGTGGGTGTGGTGGGGGCTGCCGGCAGCGCTTCCTTTTCTTGTAATTGTAAATGCAGAGTTCTGTTCTGTAGCTCAACTTCTGTAATTTTCTTTCAAGTTCTCGGACTTTGTCACTGTCCTTTACTGATGTGTGACCCTGGTGCTTTAATTCGGACAGAGCCGCCGCTTTTCTCTCTGAGCCAGATGCTGACGTGCCGTCAGGGGCGGAACCATCTGAAGCGGTGGGGGGGCGGGCAGAGTTTATGGTGGCACGCCGCTCCACTCGGTACCCCCGCGCCACCTGATTTCTCTGCCGCTTCTTGCGCGGTGGAGCAAACAGGAATACTTGGTGACATGCCCTTAATAGAGCAGAGCTGTTGATTAATCCTGAAGAAGGTGGCTAATCGTGACGGACGAGTGTTTTCGGCAGGGACCGGCAGAGATGGTATAGCGCCGATAGCCGCCATAGCAGCAGCAGCTACTTTCTTTTCTGCTTGCATCTCCCCCAGAGCTTTTACGCTCGTTCGCCAGACCACCCCTTGCTGTCGTGCTTCACTGCCTTTATTGCCTCCAGTGATAGTCTCGTCCCACAATAAATCACCTACTTCGCGCCACTCCTGTTGGCTAAATATTAGCGAGGGGCCATCGTCCCTCTGCCCCTCCGCCTCTGAGGTAGGGGGGGGTGGGAGGGGGCATGACTGTAAGGGCACTGGGGGGGGGCTGGCCTCCGGACTTCCCCTACTTATGTTAACTGAAACCAGCAATCCTGCTGATGGTAAAGGAATACGATCACTGTCAAAGAGCATAGGTCCGGATGCCTCACTAACTGGGGTAACAGTGGAACTTTCCCCCCCCAACTTTGTAGTTGCCACAGCTGCAAGGTTCTTTTCAAGCTGATACCGCTTACTATTATTCACCACCTCCCGCCATGATTTCATCATTTTCCTTGCAGCTTTATCCTCGTCAATTACCATATCCCATAAAATATCACCTCATCGTCTCCACTCGTCGACATCAAAAAGAGAATTAGGGTCCTGAAAACATTCTTTGGCCCGTCCTAATGCTACTAAACCCGCGAGTGATTTTATGCAGTCCACTCCCCGCTTTTCTAAAAAGCGCTGTAATAAATCCAGGGCTACCTCCTGTTCCATCTTGTCAACCTGGTGCTCCTTGATTAAGGCACCTCCGGTCCTGTGCTCCCTGGATAAGGCACAGTACCATTACTGCCGACCCACCCCTGATTAAGGCACCGTCGGCCCTTTGCTCCATGCTTAAGGCAAAAAAAATACTCCCGCCGGCCTGTGCTCCCTGTTTAAGGCACTAAAAATACTCCCGCCGGCCTGTGCTCCCTGTTTAAGCCACTAAAAAATACTCCCGCCGGCCTGTGCTCCCTGTTTAAAGCACTAAAAATACTCCCGCCGGCCTGTGCTCCCTGTTTAAGCCACTAAAAACTACTCCCGCCGGCCTGTGCTCCCTGTTTAAGCCACTAAAAAATACTCCCGCCGGCCTGTGCTCCCTGTTTAAGGCACTAAAAAATACTCCCGCCGGCCTGTGCTCCCTGTTTAAAGCACTAAAAAATACTCCCGCCGGCCTGTGCTCCCTGTTTAAGGCACTAAAAATACTCCCGCCGGCCTGTGCTCCCTGTTTAAGGCACTAAAAAATACTCCCGCCGGCCTGTGCTCCCTGTTTAAGGCACTAAAAATACTGCCGCCGGCCTGTGCTCCCTGTTTAAGGCACTAAAAAATACTCCCGCCGGCCTGTGCTCCCTGTTTAAGGCACTAAAAATACTGCCGCCGGCCTGTGCTCCCTGTTTAAGGCACTAAAAAATACTCCCACCGGCCTGTGCTCCCTGTTTAAGGCACTAAAAATACTCCCACCAGTTTGTGCTCCCTGTTTAAGGCACTAAAAAATACTCCCGCCGGCCTGTGCTCCCTGTTTAAGGCACTAAAAATACTCCCGCCGGCCTGTGCTCCCTGTTTAAGGCACTAAAAAATACTCCCGCCGGCCTGTGCTTCCTGTTTAAGGCACTAAAAATACTCCCGCCGGCCTGTGCTCCCTGTTTAAGGCACTAAAAATACCCCCGCCAGCCTGTTCTCCCTGTTTAAGGCACCAAAAAATTACCCCCTTTGATAGCTGCTGATGCTCCGTGACTAAGGCACCAGTTGCAGCTCTTGCCAGCAATCCTTGCGGAGAGCGACCCTCTATCTCGGTTCAGCTCCTCGGAACGACCTGTCAGAGGCCCACTGTCCGATCGTTCTTGATTCGGCTAGGCGCTGCTGTATCTGATGTTTCCCCGCGTTTGTTTCTGCCGCCGCTGTATGCAGCGCCTTTCCGCGTCAGCTTCCGTCGCCCCTCTGCGTCAGTTCCGGCGCCCCCCTGCTTCCACTTCCGGGGCCACCCTGCGCTTGCCTCCAGCGCCCCCTCGCGTCCGCCCCCGGGGCCGCTCAGTGTCCACCTGTGGCATCCCTTCGCGTCCACCCCCGGGGCTGCCGCAGTCGGCTCCTTACCACATCAGTTCCGGCACCGCTCCGCTGCCGCTCGCGGGGCCACTCACTTCTGCTCTCGGGGCCGCTCCGCCTCCGCTCTTGGGGCCGGTCCTCCTTCGCTCTCGGGGCTGCTCTGCCTCCACTCTCGGGGCCGCTCCGCCTTCGTTCTCGGGGCCACTCCAGCCGGCTTCTCTCCGTGTACTCCCCCAGGGCTGCCGGTGCCGGTGCCTCTCCATCTCAGCTCATGGACCCTGGACACTGCTGTATTTGGTGTTTCTCCGGGTCCGTTCTCGAATTCCTCAGTCGTTGCTGTTTTCTCTGGGTCGGTCGCTCCGTCTGTGTTATTCTTCTATGCAGGTCCCTGTTCGGGCACCATCTTGCGGAGCCGCGGATGAACGACACGCCGAGATGGGTTCAGTGTGGGTGATAGAGCATCAATCAACGTGTGTCTTTATTGGTCCAGGGTACATATATTTATACAGACAATGATAATTATTATGCCTACTAGTCACTAGCTGATTGGCTTAAGCTCTAAAGGTCGTATTCGCACGGTCCACCTACTTGCAGTTAGCTTACAGCACAAGCTTCTCATAACACTAAGTTTCTCATGCTACTATTTCTGATTCCTGTTGACTTGTTTTCAATACACGACAGTACCGTAACACAATGTTTCTCAGACCACCGTTATCATAACACTAGGTTTCTCAGACCACTATTCCTAATTCCCCTTAACCTGTTTTCGACACACCATGGTACACAGGGCTGAAGCGTCCTTGACATTCCTCCTGTATCAGCAGCTGCGAGCAGCTGCAGGCAAACCCTAGTGAGGCCCAGCATCAGCAGCTAGAGCAGGCTCTGATCATACAATTGCTCGGTGGGCTCAGGACCCTTGTCTCTGAGCCATTCTCCAACAGTCTAGCACCAAGAGAAGATCAAAAACCAGGCTTTTTTCTCCAGAATTTCAATAAGGCAGAGTTTGATTTCTTAAGAAATGAAAAATCTATTTTTTTCTCCATGAGGTAAAAATGTTACTTAGTATCATCAGCTATGTTTCATTAGTGTACAGTGTATTCTGTTCAATATTTTCTGCACAATAGAAAGGACTACATACAATGTTAAGATAGTAATTTAAAGGGAAATGAAAAGGAGTGTTTTTGCTTTATTGAAAAGAAAACATTTTTACTCTGTCAAAACTAAAAAATGAAGTGATGATGGTTCATTTTATTATTTTCATGTTAAAAATGCCACTGAAACAGGGCACATTATTTTGAAATGTTTAGATTAAATTGCACTTTCCGCTGAAAAATTGTTCTCGTCAATTTTATTTGTGGCTGATTTTTCTGCTCCTTTTCATCTTTCTGACCTATGTGTGTAAGGTTCCCAAGCCATCCTTTCCACAGAAAGCTATTCAGCTCTGGGGTATGGATTTCAGTGAGGAAGAAGAATAGTTTTTAGTGCTGTTACTCATATAGTAACACAGCTTTAACTGCATGATGTGAAAAAAGATTTGCACAGCCGTCATTCCCATTAAATTTTAACCCAGGCCAGCTATACTAACTCAGACTCCTAATTTATACCGTCCAGACATGGACTGGGAGCTCAGTCTCAAAGTAATCTGTAAGTGATGTTGTTTATACCCACTTCAACCATATTTGGAATATGGACGAATTTCAGACAAAATTAACAGAGAGTCAGAAGTCAGAAACATTATATTCTTAAATATTATATTTCTTTGTGAAAAGAGACAACACAATGGAATAGAGAGATATGTTAATGTCTGTGCTTAGAGAGAAATTGCTCCATAAACTGAACTCTTAGCCCTTCAGGATCCATAAGTCCAGAAGAAACCTTTGGCACTTTGTTGGTTTATGAATCATTTACCAAAAAGTATAAGCCAAAACAGTTCCCTAGCTGCTTCTATTTATACAGCAGACAGACTGGCTAATCCTGAGAGTTAAGAATGTCATATTTATTTCTCCATAGTTGCATAAGAGCATAATTAAAATTGAGCTATAATGAAAAATTACCTGCAAAGTTTTGATATTGGAAACAACATTCACAAGCCCAATAGGGAAGGCTAAGCAAGCCTCATGGGTGTCAAATAATCTCCAGGACATTTCCAATATTTATAACTCTTCCAGACTCACCAGGATGCCAGTTAATCTAGTGCTATCTTGCTGTGAGCAGCACGGTTCCATGTTCATGGTAAGCCTGATGCATCCTCACCATGATGAGTTAAAGGTGCATAAGCAGATCAATGATAGTTGTCTGTCCAGGCAAACAGGTTGAACTGTGCTGACTAAATATCACACTGATAGCAACTTGAAGGATAGAGAAAGATAGAGAATAGTAAGACTATTTATATGCCAGAATAAGACTATGATATCGCAAGAATAACAGAATCATAAATGGTTTGGGTAGGAATATACATTTAAAGATAATCTAGCCCAAACCTGTGCAATAGATGTATATGGCATGAACCACAGGAAAATGAAGACTGAGGAGCAAAAGTCTGCTGAAGGTAAGAAATATTTGGATATTGGAGCTAGTGTATTTCATCCCCAAAGAGTAGGTTATAGAGTTTAACAGATCATTTATAGGTTTCCTGGAATACTATGAGAATTATAAGGATTGACAGTTAGACACAAGAGTGGGTGAGAAAGCATGACACAAGAGACTAATTTTAAACGCATTTCATGTAGAATAGCTGTATGCATACTCACAGGAAATCCCATTGCAGAATTTGTGATGGCAAAAATCAACAGGCTTTTCTGCATGTAGTTGAACATAGTTCTCTTTCTATTCTGTGCAAGTTTGTACCTAACTTTGGCATAAAATTCTAAGTGATCAGGCAGTAGACTTGAAATAAATAAAAGAATTTTACACAGTTTTACATAAAATGAATAATTTACATAGTTTTACATAGCTTTTTTTTTTATGATTCAGTCATGGAATTCATCATCAGAGGCTGTTATGGAAGACAAACATATACATAGACTCAAAAGGGGTTAGGACAAATTCACAGAGAAAAGGTATATCAGCAGTTGTGAAGTAGGATGATTCAGATGCAGTCAACTTCTTGGGAAGGTCTAAATCTCTGGTTTATACATAGGGTAATATTAATCTATACTTGTCTTGTTTCTGATACTGTTTGATCAATATTTATTACATTCTCCTTTCAGGGACTGAGTATTGGGCAAAAGTGACTGCTGACTGATCAAACTGAGCAGTTCTCACAGCTTTATTTGCAAATTCAATCCTTGGAATTAAGAGAAAGAAATAATTTTATGAACAGAGGCAGCATGACATCACTACAACTAATTTTGAAATGTTTTCAACTAAAAAGCTGAAAATTAAGAGCTCTATTGTTTTCTTACTAGCAACTAAATGTTCACATTTCAGTTGGAAGCTAATTAAAGACAAAAAGATTCAATCAAATGAACCATTGAAACAGTTGTTTTCCGAAAAACACACAGTCCCAAAATAACTTTTTTTTTTTTTCCTGTGTAGAATAAGAAAACCCAACTCAAACTAAAGGAATTACCATATAAATATTTCCATGTAAATACCTGGATGAAGTAATAACAAATTTACAGTTCACACACTTCTCTAAATGCATGTTGAGCAAAAAAATACAAAAATTGAATAATCACTATTTCCAGACAACAGGGAGGTGATTCGAGACCATCAACATGACTTCACAAAGGACAAATCATGCTTGAGTAATCTGGTGGCCTTCTACAATGGAGCGACTGAATTGGTGGTTAAGGGAAGAGCAACCAATTTCATCAACCTTGAATTCTGCAAGGCCTTTGACACAGTCCCACACAACATCCTTCTCACTAAACTAGAGAGATAAGGGTTTGATGGATGGAATATTCAATGGGTAAGGAACTGGCTGGATTGCCACATCCAGGTGGAACAGAAGTCCTGTGAAGAAAGGCTGAGAGAATTGATCTTGTAGCCTGGAAAAGAGAAGGCTCCAGGGAGACCATATTGAAGGCTTTCAATATTGAAGGCTTTCAATATTAAAAGAGGTGATATAAGACAGAGACTTTTTACCAGGACCAGTAGTGACAGGACAAGAGGTAACAGTTTTAAACTAAAATAATGTATATTTAGATTAGATCTAAGGAAGAAATTATTTATGATGAGGGTGATGAGACACTGGAACAGATTGCCAAGAAAAATTGTGGATGTCCCATCCCTCGAATTGATAATGTTAGTTGGGCAGGGCATTGACCAAAGTTATCTAGTGAAAGATGTCCCTGCCCATGGCCAGGGGTGTTGGAACTAGATGATCTTTGAAGGTCCATCCCAACCCAAACCATAATTCTATGATTCTAACACATATGTGGAAGGTTGTTTTTTTTTTTTTTTTTTTGTGATGGAGGTGACTTCATGTGTTCGATAATTCTTCATAAATTAAATCATACCTGTGATTGGTGGTTTGTAGCCACACATCAGTAATTGTTGATGAAATCTCATAAAAGATGACAGAGACAATGATTAAAATGTCTGAAAGCAAAAGCTATGCAAACACACAATAAAGTCCTCTATATTTCTTAATTCCTAGTTAATACTATACTCTGTAACTCAACAGTAATGGAAAACCTGGTCTTTAGGTCTCACTTAATCTTTGAATTTTAAAAATCAGTGAAGAAATTAAATAAGAACTACTAAGAAAAGCTGTAGTGATTATGAAAATGAATAATATATTTAAATCTTTTAAAAGAGATCTACTGTCTTGCACAGAGATGTATGCAATTTCATAGTATCATAGAATAGTTTGGGTTGGAAGGGACCTTAAAGATGACCTAGTTCCAACCCCCCTGCCATGGGCAGGGACACCTTCCACTAGACCAGGTTGCTCAAAGCCCCATCCAACCTGGCCTTGAACACTTCCAGGGAGGGGTGGCAGCCACAACCTTTCCAGGCAACCTGTTCCAGTGTCTCACCAATCCCACAGTAAAAAATTTCTTCCTTCTGTCTAAACTAAGTCTACCCTCTTTCAGTTTAAAGCTGTTACCCTGCGGAGCTGTGGACGAATGACACGCCAAGACGGGCTCAGTGTGGATGATAGAGCATCAATCAACGTGTGTCTTTATTGGTCCAGGGTACATATATTTATACAGACAATAATAATTATTATGCCTACTAGTCACTAGCTGATTGGCTTAAGCTCTAAAGGTCGTATTCGCACGGTCCACCTACTTGCAGTTAGCTTACAGCCCAAGCTTCTCATAACACTAAGTTTCTCATGCTACTATTTCTGATTCCTGTTGACTTGTTTACAATACACGACAGTACCGTAACACAATGTTTCTCAGACCACCGTTATCATAACACTAGGTTTCTCAGACCACTATTCCTGATTCCCCTTAACCTGTTTTCAACACACCATGGTACACAGGGCTGAAGCGTCCTTGACATTCCTCCTGTATCAGCAGCTGTGAGCAGCTGCAGGCAAACCCTAGTGAGACCCAGCATCAGCAGCTAGAGCAGGCTCTGATCATACAATTGCTCGGTGGACTCAGGACCCTTGTCTCTGAGCCATTCTCCAACGTTACCCCTCATCCTATCCCTACACCCCCTGATAAAGTGTACCTCCCCATCTTTCCTGCAGCCTCCTTTAAGTACTTGGAAAGCTGCTATAAGGTCTCCTCTGAGCCTTCTCTTCTCCAGGATGAACAACTCAAGCTCTCTCAGCCTGTCCTTACAGGATAGGTGCTCCAGCCCCTTGATCATCTTCATGGCCTCCTCTGGACCTGCTAGAGCAGGTCTATGTCCTTCTTATTTTGGGGGCCCCAGAGCTGGACACAGTACTGCAGGGGGGGTGGTCTCATGAGAGTGGAGTAGAGGGGGAGAATCCCCTCCTTTAACCTACTGGTCATGTTTATTTTGACGCACCCCAGGATGTGGTTGGCTTTCTGATTTGTGAGCACACATTGCTGGTTCATAGTCAGTTTTCCATCACTACTACTATTTCAATGATTAATCAAACCAGTTTCCACTTTTGGCAGTCAGGTGGGAGAGTATTGATGGTGGTCATTGGCTAGACTTGGAAAAATCCTTTTCAGTCACTCTAAGTAGGGAAACTCCATTGTAACAATTGACAATAATGAGAAGGGATTCCAAGATATAAGATTCAGGCTGATGCGATGCAGCCACTACAGCATCACTACACTTGAAGAGTTTGTGTGTTTGCTTGGAGACCTCCAAGGGCTGCCCATCAGTCTTTTTCATTGCCACCACTGCCAGGGTCCCTTCCATCTCTGCAGGATGTGGGGTTGGATCAGGGCTGTGGCTGATTTTGTCCTGTCAGGGGAAGACGGCCAGTAGGAACACCTAGAAGCCATCCAGTGAACTATTATGTGTCCTGTGCAATCCTCACACTGGCTGCTGGTATGTATAGCCTATACTTCATATTTTATATGCACGCTCTTGCTGTTTGGTAGATAACTTCAGGCTGCTAGTCAGCAGTACAGTTTTTGAAGGGTACCTCTTCCTTCCACTGACAGCTCAGCATGTTCCTATGACAACATCCAACTGTCCACTGCCTTATCTGTATGCATCCAGGAGAGGATTCTCCCAGCATTGAGTATTGCATAATTCCCTTCCAACATATCCCTGCTCCCAAGGGAACATGTCATGTTAACCCACATTTTCTCTACAAATCAGTTGTGTATCAGTTGGCTTCTCCAGAGGACCCCAGGAGATGGCCCTCATTTGACTAGAACATTTTTTCTGGCAAGTCTATTTTCAGTGGTCTTTGGAATATCTCAGGGCTCCCATTTGTCTCCCAAATAGAGTTAAATAAATGAAGGATGTTCAGACCAAATACTCTTTTTCTTCTGACTTTATAAAAGAGCCACTGATCACCTCAACTACTTTTTGGGTTTTGTGTATTTACTTCAAGTAGTATTATAGAATTTCTCAAGTAAAAATTATTTTATGTTATTTGGGGTGCAGGGAAGGGAGTAGATGCTTTAATTGCAAACACCAGTAAGTTTAAAAGAAAGGCTGTGAGATATTTATTTTCTAGGTGGCTGCAAGAAAACAATAGTTAAGAGAGAATAAATTTTTAACAACTTCTTATATTTCTAAAGTCTTTCAAATGTTTCAAAAGCCAGCAGTCCAAAGAATCCATCCTAGTAGCTATTCAGACTCAAATGCCAAAGGCATCCATTTCAATACTTAGTGAATCTCATGGTTTCAGACTTTGTCCAGGACTTTGTATTTAATGCTGTATAAGCAAAGAAGCACAAGAAGTATGGCTCTGCTGGACTATTGCTGAGATGGGGTTTTACAGTGAACATGAGATGGGTAAGATTAAGAGATGCAGTGTTGAGTGGAAAAGGGTATTCAAGGCTAAAATGACTCTGGATGAAGTAACATAACTGAGAGGTATCAGAGGCCATATCAGTCAGGCACATCTAATTATCGCAGCTTGGTGGCCAGTATCCTAAGCTTTTGCATGCTTTACACACTCACAATTAAGGTAATTCTGCAATGAGAACAGGAGGAAATAATTTTTTATTCTCTTAATTTACAGTGTCTCTTTCTGGTCCTCAGTCTATCATCCTTTCCATGCCAACATTCAACCTTGATCTGTCCTTCATGATTTAACATGCCTCAGCATCAAAATTCCTTGACAGTATTTTTCAAAGGGAGGCAATTTTCACATCTCAAAGCATGCCAAAACCTGAAACTGGACATCTGTGCACAATGCCACGTTCACTCTAAGATGAATTTAATGTTATTTGTATACTAATGTGGAAAACATGCATAAACAAGCTATTTCTATAGTAGTTAAACTGCTGAAGCCTATTTTCTACTTGATTTGGGTCCTAGAATCTTGGTTACCTAATAAAGCATAAGGGCTGTTAAGTCTTTTACTGATGTTTGGAATGTTTGTAAAGCCTCTTCCCTGTCTGGATTCTCTAACTAAGATATTGCAGCTATCTTTGGTTAGGAACATTGGTTGGAACTCTATTCTCTCTTGACACCTTTTCCCATGGATTTCAAAGGACCTAACTTTGTGATTTTGTCCCCTATGTCAAATATATTTGTCCAAAGTCAATAATTGTGGAAGAAAATCAGTCAGGAAGACTGAAACATCAGAATTAAGGGTGCTTTTCTAGCCTTAATTTTGGAGTTTCCTAACTTATAGAGATCTATCTTTTAAAAATTGTGTCTTAACGGAGTAGATACATAAGCTTATGCATGAGATCCAGAAAAAAAAGTAATACATTAAAGAGAAAAGCAAATAGAGCTGGATTCCTTAGGTGACAAATTCACATGGTTCTTTTAAAATCAATGGTCTGGGAGCAGCTAGCCGTGAAAACTTAATATAACCACTAACTCCCACATGCCTAACCATCTGACAAAGCTAGGGAACAATCTTTCTATAAGATTTGGATGCATTCACACCACACTTTAGGAAATAAAGTAAGATGTCTAAATTGGTTGTGATCTCTGTCAGATGTCTTCAGAGGATAATTCAGATTAGCGGGGCTAAAACACCTGCTGGAAGTGCTTGTCTTACTTCTCTGAGTATTTGGGAAACTGTACTGGGCTTGAGTGTGATGGAGTTTTGGTAGTAGAGGAGGGGCTACAGGTGTGGCTCCTGTGAGAAGATACTAGAAACTTCCCTGGCTCCAAGCTAGACCCACCTCGGGCCAAGGCTGAGCCAATTAGTGACAGCAGCCACGCCTCTGTGATAAGTTATTTAAGAAGTGGAACATGCAGCTGAGAAAGAGTGAGGGAAGCACTTCTGCAGATGCCAAGGCTAGTGAAGAAGGAAGGGGAGGTAAGAGAGAGCAGAATCCCTCCTGCATCCTGTGGTAAGAGGGCAGGCTGTCTCCCTGCAGCCCACGGAGGTCACCAGTGGAGCAGATGCCCACCTGCATCCCAAGAGAGACCCCACTCTGGAGCAGGTGGCTGCACCCAAAGAAGGTGGGGACTCTGGAGGAAGCCCGCTCTGGAGCAGGCTGTTGCTGGATGGACTGCAGCCCATGGCAGGGATCCACACGGGAGCAGATTGTGAAAAGCTGCAGCCCTGTGAGAAGGGTTCACATTAGAGAAGTTTGTGGGGGACTATCTCCCATGGGAGGGACCCCATGGTGGAGCAGGGGAAGAGTGTGAGGAGTCCTTCCCCTGAGGCGTAAGGAGCAGCAGAAACAATGTGTGATCAATTGACTGCAACCCCCATCCCCTGTGTATGTGGGTGGGGAGGAGGTAAGAGAAACTGGGAGTGAAGCTGAGCCTGGGAAAAAGGGAGGTGTTTTCAAGATGTGATTGTATTATTCACTGTCCTACTCTGTTTTAATTGGTAAATTGGTGGTGGTGTTCAAATTAAGCTGATGTGGGTTTTTTTTTTCCCAAATTGAGTCTGCCTTTTGCCTTTGACCCTAACTGATGATTGAGCCTTCCCTGTCCTTGTCTTGACACCTGAGCAAGCCTTTTGTTATAATTTCTCTTTCCCATCCCACCAGCTGTAAGGAGTGAGTGAGCAGCCATGTGGTCTTTTGTTGGCCTCTGGGTTTAAACCATGACAGAAATCTAGGTAACTAATTTAAGCTAGGCACACCAAAATTATTTGTTCAAAGTTAGATGAGAACTCTCTCTTAAAGTAGACTATGGTTTATAACAAGACACCTTGTATTATGCATAGGAATACATATCCTTCAGGGTGAGAAATTCAAAACAGATGCTAAAGAACAACAATTTATCAGCCTGTTATCTGTGACTTAGAAGGAGTGTGCATTACTATTTGTGTCTGAGTTCCCCTGAAGAAAAAATGTATAAGCAATTTATTTTGTACAGGGAGAAGTAGTGTCCTGACACAGCTTGAGGGGATGACAAGGATTTTAATATATAAATAATACAATCTATAAAGATGAAACATTTAGAGGGATTAAAAATGCAATAAAGGTCCAGAAATAGCCATTTTTTGGCATGAGAAGGGAATTTTATGTTCACGTTTTGTATATATACAGATCAAATATGATTCACCACTCAATTACTGTGGTTTTAGTCTCCTATTGAATGAAATCCTTAAGAATGTGATAAATATCAAGAATTTGTGTGATGCTACTGATTGAAGGATACTCGTGTTTTTTACTTAATGTGACCTTGCAGTAAGACAGATGTAAAAGGTAGTTCAGAAGGTCATGTAGTCCAACATCGTTCAGCCTGTGGACCGTGGCTTCTGTGAATGTTGTTAATTGGAAGGTGAATTTAAAACCAAACACAAGTAGTTTAACCACTAGTGCACATGCTCCTGTATGCAAGGAAAGAAGCAAACAGAATGAAGGCAAAGCAATGAATGAACTTGCAGTTATATACACATCCTCATTTGATTGAATTAATAGACTGCTTCAGCAGCACATCATAAGACAAACTCTTTTTCACTCTCCGAAAAAGCAATTCTTCAAGAGCATCACTGAAGTGTTCCAACTCTTTAAATTATATCATCCATACTTAAACAATATGTAGATGTCCAGCCAGTGATTCAACCACCTTAAAGGCAATCTTCCCTGGTACCTAACCATCCTCATCAATTGAAAGATTTTATTTAGCTCTAACTAAAGTTTTGTTATCGTGTATTTTCTCTCAATTCTCCTCATTTTTAGAAAAACCAATTCCAGCTCTTTCAATGTTCCCTTAAAGGCCATATGCTGTAAACCTCTGATCTCTCCTACTGCTGTCTTCTGGACCCTATCCAGTTGATTTACATTTTTATTGAAATTCAGTGCCCAGAAATGAATGCAGATGTTCAACTGACAGCTTTCCAGTGCTGAGTGGAATGGAAGGACTAACTCTGATGTCCTCCCTTCCTTGAGGCAGCATGACACGTTGGTTCCCATTAAGCTCTTGATCCACTCTAATTCTCAAATCCTTTACTGTCAAACTGCTGCCCAGAGTGTCACTTACTTACTTATCCCTTAAGTTAGAAAACAATGGAAAAGATTTGCTCTATCGTCATCAGGTCTCAGGTAGGTAGAATCCAGCAGCTAGTCCAGCGTAACATGCTTGTTTGTCTTAGTGGTCATCCTGGAAAGACTTAACTGTCTCAAAGTTATACTAGTCATTCCTACAACAGGTATCTTAAATGGTAAAATTTGATTCATATTCTTGAAAGCCACTATTCATTAATTGTCAGGGATCCAGATGACCGAATTGAATTAGACTTAATGCTTTTGTGGTTTAGATAAGATCAGATTAAGTCCAAACTTAATTGTATTTTTTTGTTGTTGTCCTTACTGAATCACTTGGTTTCGTTCTTGCACCAGTTCAACAAGGTGATTTTAAATTCTAATGTGGGTCTCCAAAGTATTTCTAGTTTGGCATTGCCCATCAGTTTAGTAAGTATACTCTATTTTTAACAAGCCAACAGAAAAAATACACATTTTAAGTGAAAGACCCAGCAGAGGACTACAGCCTAAACCCTTTAATTTTGACAAAGAATCATTCCTAGCTCTCTCCACTCTGAAGAAGTTTCATCAAGGACTCTGAAGGGAAGGGGATATTTCTTTGAGCTGATCACACAAGAAACAAAGGTTAGCTGTCCAGGATATGCCCTAGAAGTGCCTTTGCTCTCTCTTCTCTCAGTCTCATTGCAGCTGACTCCTGTTGTGCAGGGGAGGGTGAATATCATAAACATAATGCCCTGGATTTAAGCACTCCATAAACAATGATATTCCTTTAATGGGGGAAATAATAGCCTCGGCACTGTCAAACGTATGTATTTTAAACCAGCCACATAAAAATAAATCTCATTTTATTAGTACTGGGGTCTTCTCCTGTAATACTTAATCATAGCTTCCATGGCAGCTCTGCCATCAGAATGGCTGCAGAACTGGGCCCATAGGCAGCAGTAACAGGTTGGTGTTGTTCTATTATTCATTTTTAGGTAGTCAGTAAATTACACAGAAGAGATGAATGCCCCATTTTATGAGGCAATAACAGCCTGGATTTTAGCAGAGAACAAGTCACTTTGTCTGGATTTCAGACAATATATCAAGACCCAGTTGTTCAGCTATTATTTATAATATTTTATGGGTATTGCCAGATAATTCAAAACTGTGATTAATGCAACCCACTTCAGAATCTCTCCATTGTGCCAAAGCAAACTATCAAGGTTCTGTTTGAGTAGTGAAAGTTGCTGTATGACAAATGTCCATATCAAAGCATCACAGAATAGTTTGGGTTGGAAGGGACCTTAAAGATGACCTAGTTCCAACCCCCCTGTCATGGGCAGGGACACCTTCCACTAGACCAGGTTGCTCAAAGCCCCATCCAACCTGGCCTTGAACACTTCCAGGGAGGGGTGGCAGCCACAACCTTTCCAGGCAACCTGTTCCAGTGTCTCACCAATCCCACAGTAAAAAATTTCTTCCTTCTGTCTAAACTAAATCTACCCTCTTTCAGTTTAAAGCTGTTACCCCTCATCCTATCCCTACACCACCTGATAAAGAGTACCTCCCCATCTTTCCTGCAGCCTCCTTTAAGTACTTGGAAAGCTGCTATAAGGTCTCCCCTGAGCCTTCCCTTTTCCAGGATGAACTACTCAAGCTCGCTCAGCCTGTCCTTATAGGAGAGGTGCTCCAGCCCCCCGATCATCTTAGTGGCCTCCTCTGGACCTGCTAGAGCAGGTCTATGTCCTTCTTATTTTGGGGGCCCCAGAGCTGGACACAGTACTGCAGGGGGGGTGGTCTCATGAGAGTGGAGTAGAGGGGGAGAATCCCCTCCTTTAACCTGCTGGTCATGCTTATTTTGACGCACCCCAGGATGTGGTTGGCTTTCTGATTTGAGAGCACACATTACTGGCTCATAGTCAGTTTTCCATCCACTAATACCCCCAAGTCTTTCTCTTCAGGGCTGCTCTCAATTCTCTCATTGTCCAGCCTGTATTTTCACTTGGGATTGCTCTGACCCATGTGTAGGATGTTGCACTTGGCCTTGCTGAACTTCATGAAGTTTGTATAGGCCCACCTCTCAAACCTGTCCAGGTCACTTTGGATAACATCCCTTCCCTCCAGAATGTCAACCGTACCACACAGCTTGGTGTCATCAGCAAATTTGTTGAGGGTGCACTCAATCCCACTGTCTGTGACACCAACAAAGATGTTAAACAGCACAGGTGTCAATACTGACCGCTGAGGAACTCCATTTTTTTACTGGTGTCTACTTAGATATCAAGCCATTGACTGCAATACTTTGTGTGCAACCATCCAGCCAATTTCTTATCCACCAAGTGGTCCATCTATAAAATCCATGTCTCTCTAATTTAGAAACAAGAATGTTGTGCAGGACAGTGTCAAATGCTTTGCATATATCAGTTCCTCTTCCCTTATTCAGCAGTGCTGTAAACCTATTGTAAAAAGGCACCAAATTAATCAGGCATGATTTGCCCTTAGTGAACCCATGTTGTCTGTCTCCAATCAGCTCCTTATTTTCCATGTACCTTAGCATAGTTTCCAGGAGGACATGCTCCATGATCTTGCTGGGCACAGAGGTGAGACTGATTGGCCTGTAGTTGACTGGGTCTTCCTTTTTTCCCTTTTTAAAAATAGCTGTCGTGTTTCTCCTTTTCCAGTCAGTGGACACTTCAGCAGACTGCCACCACTTCTCAAATATGATGAATAGTAGCTTAGCCACTTCATCTGTCAGTTCTCTTAGGACCTGGAGATGCATCTCATCAGATCCAATAGACTTGAGCGCCTCCAGGTTCCTTAAATGTCATTGAACGTGATCTTCTCCTACAGTGGGCAGTTCTTCATTCTCCCAGTCCCTGCCTTTGACTTCTGTGTCTTGGGTGGTGTGGATGGAGCACTTTCCCATGAAGACTTAGACAAAAATGTCATTGAGTACCTCAGCCTTCTCCATATCCCATATAGGAAGGTCTCCCATTTCATTTTCTGTGGTCTTCCTTTTATCACCTACAGAAGCTTCTTTTGTTGCTCTTGATGACAATAGTCAGACTTCATTCTGTCAGGGCTTTGGTCTTCCTAACCTGAACCCTGGCTGCTTGGAAAATTTCTCTGTATCGCTTCCATGTTACCTGTCCTTGCTTCCACCCTCTGTAGTCTTCCATTTTATGTTTGAGTTTGTCCAGGAGCTCTCTGTTCATCTATAAAGGCATCCTGGGTTTTTTGCCTGATTTCCTCTTTGTCAGGATGCATTTCTCCTGAGACTGGAGGAGGTGATCCTTGAATATTAACCAACTTTCTTCGGTTCCTCTTCCCTCCAGGGCTTTATCCCGTGGTACTCTATCAAGAAGATAGCCAAAGTCTGCTCTCCTGAAGTCCAGGGTAGTGAACTTGCTGTGCGCCCTCCTTGCTGCTCTAAGGATCTTGAACTCCACCATTTCATGGTCACTGCAGCCCGGGCTGTCCTTAAGCTTCACATTCACCACCAGCCCCTCCTTGATAGTGATAACAAGGCCCAGCTTAGCACCTCTCCTCTTTCACTTGGAAAAGGATGTTTTCATCAATGCATTCCAGGAACCTCGTGGATTGCTTATATCCTGCTGTGTTGTCCCTCCAACAGATATTGGAGTGGTTGAAGTCCCTCATTAGGACCAGGGTTTGTGAACGTAAGGCAGCTCCTACCTGTCTATAGAGAGCCTCATCCGCTCGGTCTTCCTGGTTGGGTGGCCTGTAGCAGACCCTCACTATAACATCACCTGTCCCTGCTCTCCCTTTCATCCTGAACCATAAGCTGTTTGCCAGCTCTTCATCCATCCCCAGACAGAGCTCCCTGCACTCCAGCTGGTCACTGACAGAGGGTGACCATCACTTTATGTCTCCTTTGCCTGTCCTTCCTAAAGAGCCTGTATCCTCCCATTCAAACACTCCAGTCACGGGAGTCATCCCGCCATGTATTTGGGATGCCAATAAGATAGTAGCCCTGAAGGTGTGTGCACATCTCTAACTCCTCTTGTTTATTCCCCATGCTATGTGCGTTTGCATAGAGGCATTTAAGTTGGGCCTCCAATAAATCTGATTTACTGGCTGGAATTCTTTTGTGATGCTCTTCAGGTGTTCTCCTTCTGACCTGTGACCCCTCTTCAGGCTCTGGGCATTTATTATTGGCACTGTCATCAAAGTGATAGGAGTGGGATGGCTTGAGGTTCCCCTCCAATGGCAAACTTAGTTTAAGGTCTTCTTCACCATCTTGGCAAGCCTGTGACCAAAGATGCTCTTCCCCTTCTCTGACAGATGTACCCCAACAGCCCCCCTGTAGACCAGGTTTCTCAAAACAAGTCTCATGGTCTAAGTACCCGAACCCCTGGTTGTGGCACCAGTCCCGTAACCAATTGCTGATTCACCAGATTTGACTAGTCATTTGATACCCCTTCCCTTTGACTAGAAGGATTATGAAAAAACTATCTGGGCTCCAGAGTCCCTTACTGCTGTTTCCAGGGCTCTGTCATCCTTGATACTCCTCAGACTGCTCCTGGTTGTATCACTGGTGCCCACGTGAAACAACAGCAGCAGATAACAGTCAGTGGATTGTACGAGTCTTGGTAGTTTCTTTGTGACATCCCTGATACAAACCCCCTGCAAGCATCACACCTCTCTAGAGAGTGTGTCAGGTTGGCAGATGGTGCCTCCACACCTCTCAGAAGAGAGTCTACCACTATCACCCATTGCCTTTTCTTAGTTGCGCTGGTGGTTACATGGGAGCAGACCGGGCTGCCTTACTCAGCTCCAGTGTCTCTCCTGGTATGACAGATATTTCTTCCTCCATCTGCAGAGTGGTGAAGCAGTTCTGCAAGGGCTCCTCAGGCCTCGGGGGAAGTCTCTTCCTCTTGCAGGTCCTTGCTGTTGCAAGCTTCCATTCTTCTGCTTTAATGTCCCCCTCCCTTCTGTGTGTGCCGGTGGGGGAATTTTTGTCTGTTTTTCCAGTCTCAAGTTGTTCTTCCTAAGGTCATAGAACAGTCTTAAATATCCAAGTTTCCTTACACGTTTCTTCTTCTACTGTTGCTTGATCCAACATCCATGAAAGTGATGAAAAGTGTCATAAAGGGACTGGTCAGGCATGTACTGGGACATGTGGCTTAAGAACTTAATTTTATTTGACTTTGTTGTAAGCTATTTCTTTTCCAACAGTGCAAGTCACTGTATTGCTTTCAGTGACCCTCAAGTTTCTTTTCAAATGGCATCATTCTTTTCTAGTTAAACTTTCTACTGTGGAGAGAAATACAAAATTTGTCCCAAAGTCCTAATACACACATGCACAGAATGATAATAAGCTTGTAAAAAACACGGGCAATCAATTTTGCTCCAGATGACAGCAATACCTGCTCAAGAAAGATCATGGGTGATGGAAGAACAACCTTTACTTTACTGCTTGAAACTTGCAGATCTAGGATAAATTTTAGCAAGCTGGTACCTGGTGCTTCTGTCAAAATGTTCAGAGATTTCTGCTTGGATATATTTTATATTCAGATACTCATTTGACCACTGAATTAAACATTCTTTTCAGTTCCAAGTTCACCTCAAAATGTCTTGGATGTTTAGATATTCACTGATTTTTTTTATCTGCAGGAAATAATGCTTTAAAGACACTTCCCAAAGCCATCCCATTTACTTATTTTTAGTGAATAGTTCTAATGGGGAATAATATCAGAATTACACTTTTACATTGACCGAGAATGTAATAACTATTAGTCAATAATTCCTTTCCCTTCCCTCTGTTCGTTATCCTGACTCATAAATCAGAATAGGGAACTGCTTGAATTAAAAACTATTTTTTTTTCCCATGTAATACAATATTCCTTTAATTTACTATTTTTATGGTCCATCTATGATACTGGAAAAGTGGAAGAAAACTCAAATGGGAAATGAGAATGGGTTCAAATGCATTCTACTGCATTGGACTTCCTCATTATGCTCAGTGCAAGTATCAGTTCAAATATGTAACTTGAACAATTTGAAAAGTTTCCTATTATTTATGTTCCTATTTTGGTGAATAACTAAACAAATCATGCTCAATGTGATATTCTGCAATAAGGAGTATGATTCCTTCTTTGCAACAGCAGTAGAAAGTCTTAGGCAGCTGGATAGCAAGTTATGATTTTCCTCTTGTAGTTTGGAACATCCTGAAGAATAAACTGTTAGGATACAGGATAACCAGACAAGTTCTGGAAAATCCAGCCTTGTTTCAGAAACATGGCAGTCACCTCATGTTTTAATCTGGATAAATAGAAAAGACATTCCTGCTTCAAGTATATGAAGCACTTTGTTCAGAACCTTTGCCACAATTAATCAGAACTAGGTCAGTTATCTGTCCCACATGATACATCTTCAATACAGTTTCTGAAATACAGCAGAGGGTTAAAAAAATGCAGGATTTTCTTCATGAGTTATATATATGTATATAAGTTTTTAAGATTATATAGTTTTATATATTAAATAATTATATACAAGATGCGTATGTATACTTATAGATACACATATAAGTATACATGTACATTTTATGTATTTTTAATAGTATAAATGTGTATGTTATATAATTATATATCATGTATTGTATTATATATACAAACTTTTTCTATGTGTGTGTACATATTTTATAGATATATTCTTTTCAAGAATCATGGTATATTTTTATTGGTTTCTTGCCTATTAGTTTCTGAACAATTTTCCTTGGGGCATTTTATAATTTTGTTTATTTAGGCATATACGAAAATAAATAGCATTAATATTGATCTTAAATTCCAGCATGCATTTTTCCTCTAAACAGGCTAAATACAGTCATCAGTGCAGTGAAGCCCATGGCACTGAATTCTGCAAACAGATTTTAAGCCTTTAGCAAGGGTAATTACAGTTAGTTGTTCCACATTTGCTAGCTAATAGCTTAATTGAGTGCTAGGAACATGTGATACTTACAGAAAGAATTCATCATTCATATAATTGACTTTTCCATCTGACTCCTCCTGTCATTTTGTGTGTTCTCTTGGGCATAGAAGTGAAAGTTACTATTTTTTTTTTCTTACAAAAATCTATGCCACACTGAGGCAACAATTGAGAATTTTGTTTCTACTGCAACTGGGTACGTGGCAGTAGCATTACATCATTCAGAGAATTATGTGTATGGAATAAGATCCCTAATCTACTCTTACTAATAGCATAAAAGAGTACTACTGTAAGAAGGGCTGATAAACTAGCATTTTCTCTTTCTAATTTCATGTTCATATTCAACATTATTTCTTTTGAGTAAGTTTGAGATGTAGTAGCAGGAGTTTGCCTTCATCTGAACACCTAAGATAGATGCATATAACCATATAACTGTCCTAGAAGAGACAAGTTTTCTTCATAGATACTTTAATTGACTCCCAAGAAAATTTAGGCATTCAAATCATTACTTAAAGAGTTGTTTTTTTGTTTTTTTTTTTTTTTTTCTTATTCATTTTTTAGCATCTTTTTAGCTTTTACCTTTATTCAGTTAAAAAAAAAGAAGAGGAAATGAATAAAAGGAGTTCAAAATTTTCTGATAGAACAATCTTCTATTTGACAATGCTGATACAATAAAACATATTACATATTAAGAAACATTTTAGCTACTTGTTATAGGATATTACCCACACACTGTAACAGGATTGTTCCTTTGACTGTAATACAGGTGCCAAGCATTCTGAACTAGTATTAGCCAACCCTGTTTTGCCTTGAGGGTTGAAAGAGATGACCTCATGAGGTCGTCTGTAAACTAAATTAGTATATGTGTCTAAGATTTATACTACTACAATAATAAAGAGATAAAATAGTGTTGGAATAGTTTTCTTTGGAGTCATAGGATTTTGATTTTTCAACAGATTACTTGCATGAAACTAAATTTGAAAATGCCCATAATCCTTATGGTACTCAAAATCCATATTGGATATTTTTAATAAACAAACCTGATACTTTTTTATTCTTTCTGAGTATTATTCCTGGCATAAATAGACAGATGCAATTTAGCTCTAAAGGATTTAGGATATGCTTTAATCATATCTTTGAGTATATTCACAAAGGGACACAAAGCACACTTTAATCTAATAGAACGTGGCAAAAGCCAGTGCACTGAATGAACATCAACAACAAGAAAGCTGAAGCAATACAAGGTAAATGGAAGTAAAATGTACGTTGCTAGTTTTTGATAGTATTGGTAAGTATAATTTCAGGAGACTCTGGATTTCAGTATCATTCTGTGCCCTTAAACAGAGATTGTATGTCCTTCTCTTTAATAATATATCTTCTACATTAAATTGATATTGGTAGGTTGTATTCATGAGCCATAGTATAAGGTTCTATGCTCTATGATATACCAGAGTGTGGCTATTTATGATAATGGTCTCTGTTAGCCTCAACAAAGTGCTCTCTCTTTGAGAAATAAATGTCTACTTGTTCAAATGCATAGCATCCATTTATCTACCTGAAAAAAGTTTATGGAAAAAGAAGAAAACTTAGTTTTTTAAGCCATTTCTCCCACAAGTTCCCTCTTTTTATAGCCTTTCTTCTGCTCCAAGTTATTATTATTCGCATGCCATACCGTATTTCACACCATAACATGTTTATTAGCAGCAATGTGCGATGTCCCAGGCAGCACAGGAATCCATAATTTACTGATTCCCTTTCCCTCCAGTGAGCATTAAAATGATGTGCCAATTGATCTCACAATGCTCCTTGGTGGCCTTCAGGCTAACCTGATTAGCTGCTTGTCCTGTTGGTGCTGGAGGTTTGGGCTAAAGCTCTGAATTGAACTTGTCTAAAACTCATAATTCTTTGTGCTCATCTGATACATCTAATTTATGTATGCTCTGCACAGATTGTGTCTACACTTAGGAAGACCTATGACTTTTATCCTGAGTACCGTCCTCGAACTAACAGGCCAGCTGCCTATTTATATAAATTCTCGGGCAGCCTCTGCAGTCAAAATTACCCAGAGACTCTGATGATGCTTTCAACCTTCTGATTTTGCAAATTATTTTCCCCAGGGACTCTTGGTAGAAATGGGTTGGAGTAACTTCAGAAAGGCTGGTATGTCTTGGATAATTTAGGGACTGCTTCTCAACCAGTGAGGCCTACGTTAGTGGTAAGTAGGAAGAAAATGCAAATACATCTTAGAGCATCATTCCACACCCTTGGAAGCTGTGTCAGTGTATCAAAGTCCAGAAAGAAGTCAAGGTGACCAGGCAGTGACTGTCTACTTTGAGCATAGCTGAAGTGCCCCCTAGACTCTCTTGTCTATATCATCATTTATTGCAATGGGACTTTAAATACATAATACACAAATAGATCCTTAAATTTAAGTGCCTTAATCTCCACCTCTATCTTATTAGAAGAGATTAGCTTCATTGAACACATGGATATCTAGTGCCACTGGAAATGCCATACTGTTTCCAAGGCATCTGCACAGAACAAGCAGATATGACCAGGACCTTTGGGAATCCACATCGTTGTAAACAACAAGATGGGAAGCTAGGCAGAACGGCACACAAACATTGATGTAGTCTACAGGGTGAGACTGTGATTCCTCTGACCAAATGTAAGCATCCCCTGTGAAATAAGATGTATCGCATCTACATTTTAATGACTTTATGACTATCTCTCCTCAGCTATAAAAAGGAACACAGAGTAACTTGTTTAAAAGGTGATGCCCACACAGAAAACACCCACATTAAGCCCTACCTTCAAGAGCTCTTTACAGTCAGTGAGGAGAGACAGACACCTTGCCTGAGAATGGAATGAGCTGCCATCTGGAAATGTTCATCTTTATTTGCATTGACTGCAGACACTGCCTGGAAACTTTCTTAGACTGCACATATAACTTTAAATGGGTAGAACTTAGACTTCATCATCAAAAATACATTTTTTTTCATATCACCTCTTCCTTTCCTAGCCTATTAGAAGGGTCCATGTCCTTAGGCTAAATTAAATCATAGTAAAAACAGTAATGCAATTCATCAGACAAGTGACTTTTAACATCCTAGACATATAGGTAATTTAAGAAGATATTTAATCTTTTTCTTCCCTAAATAAATGTTTTTAAAACTTAGTTATGTTTCCTTGCATCATTTAAATTGAGAACATTATTAAGCATGTAGAGATGTTACAAAATCTCTACAAGATGTAATAAAAGTGTCAAAACACAGTTTTGATTAAGGGGATATCACTTGAGATAGAGGGATTTTCCTAACAATTCAAAAAATATTGCAAAGATTGTGGCCAATTATAAATGTTGTTATAATATAGTTGTTAGGTTTTTGGGTGATTTTAGAGGTCTCTGTGTACAGCTGAACTATCTTGTCGAAAGAGAAGGAAAATCTATAGAAAAGTGGTAATAGTAATTTAGGAACACGTTGAATGGTTTAAACTGGGCACATCTGATATATTGCATTGACAAATATTTATCCTTAAGCACAGGGTTGTGAAGCAGTAATGAAAAGCAAACCAAAACAGGACAACACCTGTCTTGAAGGAAAATTCTACCTCTCTTTTCTTCTAGTATTTTATGCTGCCTTTATCAAGAGTGCCTTCCCTGGTAAAAGTAAAGTAATATTATTCTTATTAGGTTTATGGTATTATCTAGTCTGAACTTGATTTTATTGTGGTATTCCCCAAACCTGAAAAAGACATGCTAGACTATAGATTTGTCAAAGCTTACAAGGAAATATTCTCTGGAAGTTTCAGAATCACTATTACATCATGCAAAGTAGGAAAACAATACCTTGTAAAATTTACTTAAGGTATATACAGAGTTATGTGAAACATAGGAATTATTGTCCAGGATTAGATTAGCCTAGCTGTTCAAATATCCTGCCTCAAATTTTGGTCCAAACCAAGTGCATGATAGAAGCTTTTCCTGCATATTTGCATCTGTTCAACACAGTAGTACAATTCAGTTTGACCTGTTATATCTTTGATGGAAATATTGTTTTCATTCTCTTAACATGCAATGTTATAAAATAAAATATATACATGGATACTAAGAGTATCCCAGATGCTTCTTGAGTCTTGATATGCAGATTTCATTGTCAATATCTCATACAATGAAATTCACAATTCAGTTGTGCATTGGATAAAAGCTGTGTTTGATCAGTTCTAAATATTTCAGCTTTCAGTTTCCTGGAAATTCTCCTGTTACATATGCTGAAGTAGAACAAAGAGCTACCATTGTCTGACTTCTGTATAACATTCACAAACATATTCTGTCACTGTCCTCTCTCATTTGTCATTTTTCTGAGTAAGATGAGGTACAGAATATGTTTTTCAGTCTTCTCCCACATGAATTTCTCTGTCTTTGAATTTCTCTGTCTTTGAATTTCTCTGTCTTTGAATTTCTCTGTCTTTGAATTTCTCTGTCTTTGAATTTCTCTGTCTTTGAATTTCTCTGTCTATTGACTTCTGTATTGTAAGTAAGTGTTCCAGAATGGAGATGCTGAGTGCACAGCTCACTCGTACTCAAATGGGAAATATGTCTAGCCCCCTTACTTGAATAGAAAGGAGGGAAACTACCAGGGAAGTTCCACCTCCAACTTGATGATCACTATATCTAGATCTCTTTACATCACTTCATTATCCAAACACCCTCCTCTCTTTCTCAAGTATTTTTACTTATTTTCCCAACATTTGGCACTGGCCTCAGAGACTTAGACTGTGTATTATTAGTCAAAGAGTGATTTTTTTTTTTTTTTTTTTGTGTTGTAGTGATCTGCATTCATCCAGTTAAAGAACACTGATGTCGAAAGACAAAGGGCATAAAGAAGGCATAATCACAATCCATTTTAACCAACATGATTCAGAGCAGTTAAACTTGCAATCTAAAAGCTGAAGATGTTGTACTATAAGATTCTTGTAGGATATTGACATTTACTATGCATTGACAGGAGGGAAGGGTTGAATTATTTGTCAAATCTAAATTTGGGAAACATTTTTCTGTGGAGAACATGATAGAAATCACAGATTAGTTTCCTTGTAATTTCACAGAAATCTGAGCACATGTCCTTTCAGTAACAGGTAGAGTTAATCCATATCTTCTATTTTCTGCAACCTCTTTTGAAGGCACAGGATAAGTCCTGTTACATACCAACTTCTACTCCTTTCTGGTTTCGGTTTAGTAGGAGAAAAAAGAAAAATGTCTAGGCCAACTCAGCTTTCTCAAGATGAAAGGCACTGCATTGTCTCTAATCTAAATAAACAGAGGAGGATAAATTAACAAATGTCTGCAATCTTCATTTTTTATATCCTCTGAAATCTAAAGAGAGGAACTGTTGTTGCTGTTGTGAGTTGCTGCTTGATTTGTGGTCACAGATGTCTAGCCTTGTGTTCATAAAATAAGAGATTGTGAAAAAATGTGAAGTTTCTGTTTTTTCTCTTGCTAGAAGAGCTCCTTCATTGGTTAGAAAACTATTCTCAGCTCATCAGGCACTGGCACCAAACAGTAGCTCATAGCTTTTTAATTTCCTTATTGCTAAATAGAAGATTTATAAATATTAATTTACTTGTTTTATATTTGTGCTGTTCCCATTGTACATGAAAAAAAGGGAACAACGTGTCTAACAGTGCAAATCTGTAAGAGGTATGGAACCCATTTGTATCTTGTCACACAACTTTCTCAAAAAGCAGAAGAGTCATATGTCCACAAGTATTGCACCAGCTCTCGTCTGAAGCTTCACTATTTTACTCTCCTCTTAAGGAAAGTATTTGAGGTACAGCCAAGGTACACACAAGACACAGCTACCTTTCAAGGAGGTGTGAAATAATTCATATTTGAGTAACTTTCACAATTGCATAGCAAATACTTCTTCACTGTCTTTGAAGTGACTGTGATTGATATTCTCCACTGTAATACTCCACCAGCTAATCTCTAGATCAAAAAATCCCCAGAGATAAAAATAAAGTCTGAGTGTAACATTAAGTTCTTCCAACAGTGCCTACAACATGCATGGCTACTTTGACTGGATGGCACAGAGTCACCTTTCCAAATCATTGTCCTTCTAAACACAGGTTTCAGACTATATTTTTCAGCAGTAGCCACTTGATACCATTCATTTAACATGCTTTTCCTTTCTAGATTCAAATTTATCAGAGCCAGAGGTTTCTTCTGTGCCACAGGATACTGAGTCCATGAATCAACATATTTCAGGGATACTGAATTTGAGATTAAGAATTGGCACACTGTGAGCCTACTTTTTTTTTTACCTACCCAACTGATATAAATCACTGTGGCTTTTTGTAAATTTTCCTATATGGCTACATAGTCAAATGTCCTTTTCTCTTTCCCCCAAGAAAAGCATTATTTTTGCTCTTTAGTGTGAACTGCTTTGTGAGTACTTAGTAAAAATGCTCAATGAAAGTTTTAATAAGATGAGTATTACAACAATGCAATAACACCAATACAGTAAATTTATATAATGTTGATCCTCGATGTGCCGTATCTTTACATTTTTTCTAAGTTCAGAAAAAAAGTGGGTTTATGCACATTAGAAATTCCACTTCAAAATGTTAACCAGCTATGTATATTGAAAATATAGCAACATCTGTATACCTCATTGATTTCCAGCAGTTGTCCCAGAATAACTTCTTAATTATTTCTCTAGTGATTATATTGAAATCTAATTATAAGATCTTATTTGTAAAAGTTCCAGAGCTGGTATGTTATTATTTGCCAAAAAAAAAAAAAAAAGTTAGGCTGGCTGACTAACTTCTAATAACAGATGAACATGTTAGTGATTTCTCACTTATTAAAAAAAAAAAAAAAAAAAAAAGCCCTGATATGTTTTGTGATGTTATCTGCACATTTATTGAAGATTATATTCCTTGCTCAACAATGCAAGAAAGATACCTGAAAACAAAGTACTTAGGGCTGAATAGGAGGTTAGTTCTCAGAAGTGAAAACTGTTAGAATATTAGTCTTTTATAACCAAAGGAATTTTCATTACTTAGAGTTTTTCAGACTGTGTGGGAAATCCTTTGGGAATACACTTCTCAGCTCTGCTTCAGTAATGAAGCATATTGTCTCTGTACCTACTCACTACTGTGATAGCAAGGTAGTTGACAAAATCAGTGAGGGCTGTTCTTCACAAAGAAGAGGAGACGTACGCTTTGCTCTACAGTTGCTGAGATTCATAGCAGTTTTCTGTAAGGATGCTGTAGGTTCATGGACCAGTTTGCCCAAAAAGTTGCTCTTCAAGTGGCAAAAATATGTGACCTGTTGCCCACCATGTGAGGACACACACACGGGCATATAATTACCCAATTTAAGCTTTATCTTCAGCCAAACACAAAACCATCCTCGGGGACTCCAGGAACAGGTCCATGGTGATGTGTGGAGCTTTGAGGAGCGGTTTGTTCTGTATTGCGCTGCATGTCCCCATGCTCTCTGCCTTGTCCTTATTGCTGTTTATCCTGTGGTACAGGATGAAAACCATCCAGGCTATGTTTGGGAAGAGGTGAACTTGGCATACCTCAGTTGTAGTTGTGTGGTTATGCTGAAACCCTCGTGCTGTTTTTCTTAACCCTATGCATGAAAGCTGGACCAGAGTTAAAAGATCAGGTTCACCTCCTACGACCAGTTCTGGAAGCTGGATTGGAGTAATTGCTGGATGTAGACTTGCAGTGTGGGAGAGTGAGAAAAAACTAGGCTTGAAAGAAGCCTGAAATTTGCCTTCCCTTATCACTGTACAAATCCTAAAATACTGCAACTGAAAATTGACATACATGACTGAATTCCCACATCTATATAACTAGGTGTTTCACTGAAATGTGATATTTGCAATCTCTGTGGTCTGGGGTGTTTTAGTGAATTTTTGTCTTTTTTTTGTGGTTTCTCTTTGTGGTTTGTTTTTGTATATATTTTTTTTTTTTCCATGATGTTATGCAGACAGGGACTGCTTTGACAAAGATGAGGATTTGAAGTCTATTAACAGAAGTTTTTGTGTTAACATTTAAACTAGCCCACTCACTGGGACTAGAATATTACTGTGTAGTCTCCACATTCTGGAAGAAGGCAAAACCAGCACACTGAGCATATAGTTAAATGGCAAAACATGTTCTATAATCCATTTAATAAGAAAGTGGGGGTTTTTTGTTTTGTTTTGTTTTTTGTTTTATTTTATTTTGGTTTGGGTTTTGTTTGTTTGATTGGATTTTTTTTTTTTTTTTTTTTTTTTAGTGGTAGCTGCTGCTGCTGTTGTCTCTTTTAAACAAAAAAAATACATAAAGAAGGGGAAAGAGTGCTATCAAATGACTTTTTGAACCCAAACTGAATATAGCTATTTTAGAGAACTACAAAAGTATTTCTTTTTCTAGTGCCCTCTCGTGACAACCTTTAGTGGGTAAGTAATACATCATCAGAGGTCTGTGCTTTCAGCAGCACATCTATTACAGCAGATTGCTTTGAAGGAGCAGTGTAGAAGAGGGAGCCACAGTCATCAATTATAGCTGCTAGAAATATGTCAACAGGTTCACATCTGAGATTCCCCTCCAGCCTTGGAAAATAGGAGTTGAAAAACTCTACCATCTGCAACTTCAGTGCCTCTTATATATCAGGAAAATTTAGAATTTGCCCAAACTTTCTTGCTCAAGGCCATCATTAATTATGCAATGAAATTAATTTATTACTTTTAATATACCTAAACATGAATCTATGATGCTGGTTTTTAATGACGAAAATTGAGAGTCTTGCTTTCCCTACAAACATTGATGTGTTTTGGCATAATTCTTCACTCCCCTAAGGCTCCATGAAATTAGTATTGTTATTTATATTGTAAAGCCTCAAGCAAGACAACATTTTACCAGATATCACACATAACCTGGGAAGACAGTGGGCATCTCTGGGCAGTTGTGAGTATGTGAAGGGGATTTTGATCCAAAGTTAATTGAAGGCAGTGGAATGAAAACCTTCCCCTCTAAATTTTTTTTCATCTCTGTGACCACTTCTGACTCTTTTGTGCCTCCCAATCTGAGGACTGACAACTGGAATGTCTGTGACAGTGTCAGTAAGATGACATTCAAGTCCTTAAAGAAACAAAAATGTTATTGTATAAAGTTGGGCCTTCCTCAGTCTTTAACTGCAATGAAACTCTATTTATTTGCCACTAGAATAAAGATGATAATCTCTTTCTAATGAATGCAACCTTGGTGATACTGCAGTGGTTATTTCTCAGGATGAGTTGGAGTGGGTTAACTTTGGTGGACCGCAACACCCCTACTGAGCCACTCTATCCCTCTGCCTCCTCAACAGGATAGCTGGATGATGAAAAAGAAAGACAAAAAACCAAAACACCTTCCCTCTCCCTTTTTCCTAGTCCCACCTCCACCCCTCCCGACTCCTCTGCCCCGCGGGGCGCAGGGGCCGGGGGTCGCGGCCAGCCCATCCCAGCCCCTCTGGGCCGCTCCTCCCTCCCCCCCCGGCTCCCTGCTCCAGCGCGGGCCCTTCCCCGGGCCGCAGTCCTTCAGGGACAACCTGCTCCCGCCTGGGCTCTCCACGGCCGCAGCTCCTGCAGGAAATATCCCCCCGCTGCGCTGTGGCGTGGGGCCCTCCCCGGGCTGCAGGGTGGGTCTCTGCTCCAGCGGGGTCTCTCCAGGGCTGCAGGGGATCCCTGCTCCGGGCCTGCAGCCCCTCCTGCCCTCCTCCTCCTCCGGCCTCGGGGTCCCTCTGCTGCTGCTCCCTCCTTGGCTTCTTCCTCCTCCTCTGCCTGGGCCGCCTTTGGCCCTTGCTGAAACCTGTTTTCCCCCAGGTGATCATTCACTCTTTTCAAGTGTATCAAAACGGTCTTTTATTTACTTTCTTGTAGTCACAGGTAGGAGGGAATTTCCCAACTAGCACATTTACTGGAGATGAAAGACATTTTCTCTGAGGTAAAGTGTGGTTGATGAGGAGCAGACAGATTCATTTCCTTGCAAATTGGTTGGGTTTTGTTTCGTTTGGTTTGGTTTTTTGTTTGGTTTTTTTTTTTTTTTTTTTTTTGGTTTCTTACTTTTGTGGAGAAACTCCACCTTTCATAGGTTCAACAATATAATTAGATTCAAGATGTGTTGAAATCCCATAGTAATTCACCCAGGTTTTGCATATTCAGTTAGGCATTCCTGTGCCTCTTAAAGCATTACTGCTTTGCTTTTCAGGTCTGAACCTCTGAGTGACTGGAGACAATGTAAGATGAAGATCCCTAACATATACAGAATTGGAATCTGTGACTGATGAAAGAGCCACTTAGAAGATCTTTATAACAAGATGCATGATAAGTAAGTAGATTTTGCAGCTGGATAAAGCTCAAAAAACCTTGCCTGTTCTTCTACCATAAAAAAGAGTCTTTCTTCCAACTTGAGCACCACTGAGATTGATCACTGTCGGAAATAAAAGCCATGTTCTTTGATTGTTTTAAATGGCACCAGCTCAGAGGATCAGAAAGTCAGGAATTTCCACTTTTGTTTAACCAGCAGGACTTTCTGAAATGAGCCTTTAAGCTTAGCTGGAATGCATTTACAGAAAGATTTACATTTTATTCTGAATAGCCAATAGATCTGTGCTTCAAATGCTATTCGCTTCCCAGTGCATGGTAAAGCAGTTTTCAAAGTCCTTGACTTATTGAAAAGATCACTTCTTTCTATATGCACTGGAATGCTGATTGAGATGACCTTACATATCTGCAACCCATCAGCCTTTTCTCCTTTCTCCTGGGAAGGAGACTTGTTTATGAAATTATGTTTTGAATAGCAGTAAGAGGCAGAATTCTGATTAGGCTAGCGGTTTGCCCCTTGGAAAAGGAACAAGAGCGACACAGGAGCCAAAGTTTTAATTGCATTGGCAGTTTTCCCCATTCATAAAAGTTCAGGAGAAATAAAGATTTGGGACAGGGTCATATGCAAGTGTGTGATGCATATGCAGAGCTGTTGTGTACTCAGTTGTTTAACAGACTCTATTTCAATGTTTTTTTTTTTTTTTTTTCATGTGCACTTGTATTAATATAGAAAGTGTCCCTGTGAGTCAGTCACGGGCTAACAACTTCCTTTCCAACATATATCTAATAAAGGTGACCACTGCTGTCTCCAATGCATTTCAGAAAATCATGGGTGACTTAGCTGAGATGAAAACCCTACTTGTACATTATACTGTGCAGCTATGTCTTATTTCAGGATGCTGTGCTTATCAGGACACCTATGCCAAAAGCATTATAAAAAATGCAGGGGAGATAAAGAAAGTGACTGGTAGTCTCTCTGCTATTCTGAAGAGAATTGAGAAAGAGTATTCCTTCTGAAAAAAAGAGCAAATATTAGAGTAGATTCAGGCATCCTGAGCTCATGTGTCTGATGATCTCATTGCTAGCTGGCAACCTTACTGGATCTCCAGTCCAATGGATTCACTCTGGACAAACTGAAGCCAGTTTCCTCTGTGAGAGCTGGATGGCAAACGTACCTAGTGATGACTCATCCAGACCGTCTCAATGAAAGGCTGAGATGGGTCGTGAGCAGGCTTCGAATGTCTCTACCATAGAGTGGTCCTCTGTGCCTGGGCACTGGCAATGCAAGAACAGGGATGGATCGAGGTGTGAGAATGGATATACATCGACTGACAATGTTGGCGTCGTACAAGAGATGAAGGCACAACTCTCAGGTATTATGCATCAAGAATGTCCCTTGAAATCATTATGAATCAGTGAATTACTGCTCTAGTGCTGTTATTAATAAAACATCAACCGCTAAATATCATTAGATAAGGTCTGGAAACAGCAGCGTGTTTTACCCTTACATGAAAACACCAATTATTTACAATATATTTAAGATTCCAACATGGGGCCTAATGCAATTAGTCAAAACCATTTTGAAAATAGCTAAGAATCCCTAGGATGTCTCAACAGGCTAAAAGAAATCGAAGTAGAGTTTAAAAGGCACTATTAATGACCCTGCTGTGATGGAATAAAATAGAAGCTGCTGCTCCTTGCTAAGCAAATGAAATCAAAGAGACATAACTTATCCCTGTTATTAATTCCATGGTCTTAATTCCTAATGGAAATTTTCTGATTTCCTTTCCCATAAATACATTTTCTTCCAGTAATTTGACTTATGTCTTCAACAAAGTACCAGCTTGATTCAAATAGCTCTGTGTTGGTTCCATGTTTCTTTACATTTAGTCAGACCTGTTATATATTGCATTTGAGGTGTTTTTTACAATGTTTTGTAAAACATGGATTTGATTTTTGCTTTATAAATTTGGGTAACTGAATATTTCATAAATTTTAAATATTTATTGGAGGGGCTAATGAGAGAAATCAAGGGCTGTATGCTAGGTATATTTGAGAGAAAATGGATCAATTTACAGGAATGCCTAGTTAAGGTCATTCAACATATTACGACATGTACTGCATATGAGTTTCCTAGTATCTTTCTAAGGTTTCTGTATTTAGTGTGAAGTTTTGGGGTTTTTTTGTTTGTTTCTTTCCTTGGTCTCTGCTGTGAGATGTTTTGTCTGGTTGACTTTGGTTGTTTTTTTCAGATTTTCACCTAAGGATATGATAACAATTTTCAGCGAAGTGATTAGGGGAGAAAGCATTATTTTTTCAACATTAAAAAAAGAAAACAGGTTTGCTTGACTGTTAACAGGTTTTTGCAATCTCTGTAAGGGCTTGGAAGTTGGCAGGAGTCTTGGTGCTGTTTCAGATGTGTGTCTTTTACCTGAAAGTCCACTGAGAATTAATTAAGTTCAGACAATTTCTTAGCTCCCCATGAACAGAAAAGACCTGCCAGCTACTACATTTTCACCAAGTAGTTGGTAAGTCTCCACAATCCCTACATGAACACCAGCGAGGCTGTGGGTGCCCTTTCCATGTAATTCCTCCTAGAAGACCAGAAAGGGCTATTTTTCTAGTGGCTTGTCCAATAGTTTGGTGGTGCTCTGCTCTTAGAAGATGGAGGAAGAGACATGAATGGATTGGAGAAAAACAGAATCACAGAGAGACTGGTTAAAAAAAAGGCAAGAGAAGGCAAAGCAAAGGCTGGGAGAAAAGAGAAAATGGGTTATATATGTGTAAGGTGGATAGAAATAATTTAGGTACTGCGTCAAGAGAGTCCCTCATCATATGAGAAGGTTTTGGTTCAGCATCCACCCAGCACTGAATACAGGTCCTCTCAATTTGCATTCCTTTGCCCACAGCAGAGATGTGTGGGTGTCAGCTTCAAACCATGGACATGTAAATGCACATCTCTGCTTGTGCTGGGAGCCTAGTTATGCTTTATGATATTCTCTGTAATCAGATGGCTTCACAATTTCTTCCACAAGATCCCTGGTCTCTTCAGTGGGAAATAGATGGATCAAGTTTGGGGATATATCAGAGATATGTATTAAAGGCTCTGCTGTCTGTGAGATCCTTGTAGTATGGTTTATAGAATGTGGAATTTAAGTGAGGTGGTGAGAAGTGTACAGGAAGAGAGGGGCTGGCTTCCATGTATGGGAAACTAGAAGCTATCCTGAAAGACAGGATTGTTTTCCTGCCTCTGACCCTGAGCACATCACTTGAATTGCATAGTCACTGCTGACTACATCTTCATTTTTTTGAATGGAAAGTGTAAGGTATTCAAAGACAGATTTATTTTTGATTGAGCTGTCCCAGCTGCAACAGCAACTCAATAGAATTTGCCTTTGATTGCTACATACTCTGCAAAACCAATGTGTCAGCCTCTGAGATCCAGTACGACAGAACAGTGTTGCGTGTTTAGAAGTATGACATTAATAATAACCTCCCCAATGATCTCTCACCCTATGCCCATAAATGATCTGGGAAGGTTAAGTCAGGAATAGCTCTGGGAAGCTGCTGAGTGCAGCACGGAAATGGCCTTGGGGAAATGAATGGGGTTGTAATCGTGCAGGGTCTATTCAGTGAGGAGGAACCAGGTAGGGTGAGTCTCTGCCTATCTCTTGCTTGCCAGAGCAAACTTTTAGAGTGTGTGACCAGTCAAACATTTAGTTACAAGGGCATATGGGTATTCCAGCACAGAAGAAGATATAAAAAAGTTCCTAAATATCCCCAAAAATTCACATCCCATATTCCACCTTGTTCTTCTATTTCTTAGGCTCTGCACTGTTCAACTTATCCTAAAACTTGCACTCAGCCCTGTTCGTTGTTCTGCTTTTTGACCTGGAAGCGTCCACATCATCCAATATGTCTCAGGATTATGTTTCTCCCCATTTCAGTCTGCAAGAAACACCCTTTGACCACAGATTCATGTGTGTTGCAATCTTTTCTCAGTAAACTACTGTCTCTGGAGTGTTATATGTTTTCCAGCAGAACGAATCATATTTCCTGGGGGTCTGTACATCTTCCAGCAGAGTCAACTACCTTTCAGGGAGGCTTTCTGTCTTCTAGAAGGGTGTATGGAACAGGTTTGGTGCTGAGACAGCAATATTGGGAATGGTGAACACAATGCTGAAAAGGAAGAGAGGATGTGGTGGCAAGCCACATCGCTGTGTTTTCATATTAAACACCATCCACCACTTCTTTTTTTTTTTCTTTTCTTCCCCTCACCTCCCCCCAGTGTTTGTATTCATGAAGTCTGCAGGAAATCATGGAAACTTTTAATATATAATCAGCTCACTACTTTCAGAGAAGTTGAATCTTCTCTTTTTTAATTTCATGTTGTCTTTATGGATAAGACTGTTTTGGGAGCTCCTGTCTCACACAGAGTAATGAACTGAACTTATAAGTTCAGCTGTTAGCTGGAACTTGGCTCTGACTCCTATTGAACTGTGGATCAGAAGATGGCAGTAGGTAGCCTAACTCCCTCTGCACCATTTTCTCTCCAGATTACATGCAGATCCTACCTTCAATCACAACAAGCTTGCCCCCCTCCCCCACCCCCCCCCACCCCCCACCCCCAGTTTCACTGGTTCTCCACATATAAACATCTGGTTTTTAGATGAGCTTGTTCCCTGATTTCTTTTCCCTTAGCTTGCTCTTTTTTATTCTCACACAGACAGTTCAATGGCTTTGGAGTGTGTCATCCCAGAACTCGTGACTGGTGAAGAATTAGTAGTTTAAAAGCTTGATGCCATGGATCTACTTTTATGAAATATCTCCTTTTAATCCTCCCATTATTGTCGCAAACACCTCCATTCCAAAGCCATTAACCTGATGATCGGGAAGGGAATATTCAGGGACAAACACACACACACAAGCTGTTCCTGAAATGGCTCTCCAATTTATCATCTCATCTATCTGACTAGACATCTGTATTGACTGTGTATATTCCAACAAGGTAACAATGCTACAGAAATAATGCAAGTACAGTTACGTGGACTTATGCTCTTCTAACCACACTTCTGTTTGTGTGACAACATTCATGGTGTATATTGGCTATTTGCCACTTTATACTCCCTGAACAATTATCTCATGTGTTATTTGCCAGTAGATGTTTCAAAGGAGTCTCCAAAGGAACAGTCTAAATGAAGGTGGGGAGAACAGGCAAATGATTTTAGAAAGAACTATGTGCAATTGCATTTGTATTTAAACTACGACAGGTTTGGAGTAGAGCAACAAGATGATAAAATCTCAGGAATAACTAGGATCTGAGGAACGACTGAGCAGACTAGGTGTCTTCAACCTGGAAAAGAAATGACTGAGAGGAAAGATGATAAAAGTCTCTAGACATATGAATGGCACAGAAAAGTTGTGTAAAGTATGTGAGTGCAGACTGAAGATTGCTCTGTTTCTTTAGGTCTGAGGAAAAGTGAGTCCACTGGAGCATTTATTACCCTTAGTTTTCCTGATCCAGGCTTGTGATATAGGCAGAATTCAAAAGGGGGCATGATACCTTTGAGAGAGGCTTCATTAGTTACTGACTACTTCTTATTGATTTCATAACCAGATGGAGGAGTCATTTACTGAAATGTAGATATTTACAGTGTAGGTGTCTATATCTGAACTATATCCTCCCAAAGCTTTCTTCATAGTGAATGGAGGGGGTGAGTCAGTACACTTAGTGAAGTCTAAGAAATTATTCGTCTCATCCTAAAACAGATATATAAAATAGATCAGACTGACTTCACCATCAACAGGCCTGTTTTGCTCCATGGACTGTAGAAGAGAGACCAAGGTTCAGATGTAGAAAACTACACTGTAATTAAAAGCAGTGAGATCAACCTTTCCATCCTGTTTGATAGCCCTGGAGACTGACTTCTGTGGCTTTCACTGGCTGCTTGACTTCAGCTGTCCTAGCAATTAGGCACATAGAATGGGAGTTGTGAAAACACCAAAACTTTGGATGTATCCTTCAGTTTGAGATGGCCAGCTGCAAGTTGAGATGAGGGACAGTGACTGCTGCTAGCTGGGTGGTGTGCCTCAGCTAGAAGGTAGACTATGACCAGTCATATTGTCCTGTTTGAGTCTGGTTCTATCCCTCCTTCCATACAACTTTAACACCATCTTTCTTAACCATCCTGCTCCTCTGTTAGAAATTATTGCACCTTCAGGCCTGCCTGTGTAACTTCCCATGGTGTCACTCTCCGACCAGTTCTGTCAAAAAGGACCAGGCCAGAAAACCCAGCAATTAAAATCATTGAGGCACAGTTAGCTGGAGTGAAGCTGATAACCACTTACCCAACTTCAGTTGGATCATGGCAACATCTCTGAGTAGCTTGTCTGTATTGTGAGTCTTTTTAATGTATGTGTGAGCATAGCTGAAAAACTTAGTCAAAAGCAGTATCAGCACCGGAGGGAAGTTACCATCTGCTGCCTTTAGAGAGAAAACTGTCTTAAATATTATAGAAGCTGATTTTCCTTTCTCATATGTGTGCTAGACAACCTGAAAACAACAGAAACCAAATGTTCTTGAGTACCTATTCCTGGCAGGTAAGAAATGAACTGTATTACTCAGATGATAAATGAATGTTTCAAAAATCTGACATGTATATAATTGCACATACAGACAAAACAATCAGCTGCATATTAGTTCAGATTGATGTTGTAGACAGTCAAACTCAAAAAGCTACAGCACTATATGTGCATGGATTTTCTCATGCACAACAAGACCTTTATAACTTTGTTTTTCCCAGTACTCGTAAGGTGCCCATGAATTGGAGCTTATATCCACTGCAAAACTGTTTAAATTTCCCTTCCAAGTCAAGTACCAACTTCATAGCCAATACTGTATTTACCAGGATGAGAAAGATGAAGTTAGGCACCAATTGATCATATCATGTAAGAAAATAATGCTATAATTTACATTAAGGAATAATTTTTGAACTCCTCTTAGGCCTTTAGCCCAAGGAATTTCAGGCAGAAGTCAAATCATGGTTCATTCTCTAAAGACCCAATTTATCAAAACTTACTCATTCTTCTTTTAAAATCAACATCTGTTGTGTGCAGATGACGTAATATATAGTTTCCCTTGCCTTCATGAGTAACTTGCAACTGAAGAGCCAAAGTTCAAATGTTGCAAAAGAAAAAAGACAATAGTCAAAGCAATAGGAAGGAAATGTGAGTCTCATTTTCTAATTAACACAAGGAATTAGAGCAGGATCCACAAATGCTTGACTATATGAATTTAAAAACCCCCCAGTGTTAAGATTCCAGCCTTATCAATATCAGAGGGCTTCTCTGAACCAGTCTGCTTTCTAGGAAGACCTTATTGTGGCTTTTCAGTAAATAAAAGGGGCTTATAAGAAATCATAAAATCACAGAATACCAGATTGGAGATGACCTTGAGGCTCATCTGGTGCAATCTTTCTTGGCAAAAGCACGGTCTAGACAAGATGTCTCAGTAGTCTGTCCAGCTAAGTCTTAAACTCGTCCAATGTTGGGGAATCTACCACTTCCATGAGGAGATTTTTCCAGTGGCTGATTGTTCTTACTGTGAAAAGTTGTCCTCTTGTGTCCAATCGGAATCCTCTCAGGAGTAACTTGTATCCATTACCCCTCACCTTTTTCATGTGACTCCTTGTAAAAAAAGTGTCCATCTTCTTTGTAGCCACACTTTAAATACTGGAACATGGTACTAAAGCCTCCCCTAAGCCTTCTCTTCTTGGGGCTGGAAAACCCCAGTTCTCAGCCTTTCCTCACATGGCAAGCTCCCCAGTCCTTTGATCATCTTTGTGGGCTGTCTCTGGACCCTCTCCAGCCTATCCACTTTTTGTATAGCAGACACCAAAACTGAACACAGTATTCCAGGTGTGGCCTGACAAGTGCTGACTAGAGAAAAACAGAGAGAGACTTTTTACCAGGGCCTGTAGTGGCAGGACAAGGGGCAAAGGTTTTAAACTGAGAGAGGGTAGATTTAGATAGGAGATGAAGAATAATTTTTTTTTTTTTTTTTATGGTGAGAAACTGGAACATGTTGCCTAGAGAAATTGTGGATGCTCCATAACTGGAAGTGCTCAAGGTCAAGTTGGACAGGGGTTTAAGAAACATGATCTGGTGAAAGATGTCCCTGCCCATGAGAGGGGGTTTAGACTAGATGTTGTTTGAAGGTCATTTCTAACCCCAAACCATTCTATGATGCTATGATTGTCCAAAAGAGACAGCAAATTTACTAAAGAGATAATATCTAAGATATTGAGTATTAACTGTAAAGTGTCAGCAGGGTTGCTGCGTCTAATATCAGGACTGACTTCTGATAAAAGGTTTTGTGGCTGTTTTCAGGTGTTTTCAAATAGAGTTGAGTTGATTCAGTTCCTGAAAAGGTCAAGACTTTAATGAATAAGAGCTAGCAAAATCTTCCTCTTTCTGTTCTAGAGAAGGGATGATCTATTTTTAGTGAATTTACATGCTAATAATTTCTTACCTTTTCTTGTTATCTGTTAGGCTGTGACCAGAGAAAAAGAATCAATGGTAAATATCTAACTTTTCATTCATTTAATGGACATCACTATTTCTTAGTTTCACTGAATGAAGTATTCAGGTTTCATGATATCTGAAAGCTCTCCCACCCCATATTAGAACATTTTGAGGATGTAAATATTGCAACATTAGTAATCAATTACATATTGCATTGACTGTTCCCTATAAGAGATTCTAATGATGGATCCCCAACAGGTTCTTCGTTTAATTCATCTTGTTCTGAGGAGGAGGAATCATATACTCTGAGGCACTTTTAAAAATAAACTTCCAATATGCTGAAGCCTTAGTGCCTTTCCAAACTTTGAAATTAGAAAAACTGTGTGCAAAATAATGGCACTCATATCTACTCTAAAAGCCTTCTCTCATCTAAAATTAGTCAATAATTGCAGAGCATCAGATAAAATCACTACCTGTTCTTACTGACACAGCTTCAAAACAATGCCTTCAAACTTGCCAATTTGTGTTAATGAATCACAAGCGGAATCACTGGGCCAGATTTGAATTTGTAGCTGGTGGAGGTTTCAGTCATGCTTAACTGATTTACACCTACTGAAGTTCTCTTCTTCATACCACAGATGGGTTGCAAACTTTTCTGAACATGTCTGGTCTGTCTTCATTACTATTAACACCTTCCCACACTATGAAGTGGGTGTCTGAACCCCAAAGTGCATCTCTGTGCTTTATTGTCCCTAATAGATGGTAGTAGATGACTGTGGTATTTGCTTCTTCCTAACAGTCTCCAGGGAATATATAAGGAACATCATCTCTGGATCTTTTAGGATCTTCATTCTTAGCAAGTGATATGCCAGTGTGTCATAATCACTGAACTGGCTTTTTTTTTTTTTTTTTTTTTTTTCCCCTACCTTTTTAGTTTTCTTTCCTCTGAACCACCTTCCTCCACTGTGGGGACTTTCCCCATCCAGAGACAAGAATTTAATCTCTTATCACAAGATGTGATCTAGATTGTGTTGGGTTTCAGTATATATTTTCGTATTTTTTCAGATGGGTTTGGACTCTGCAAAGATTCCTTGAAGAAGGTGATAACAGTTGATAAGAATAGTTTAAGACCATATGTCACTATAAAATTGAAGAATTAAACACAACTTGGCATACAACTGTGTTGCATGGTGTGCAGACTTAAAATAAAAACTGAGGTATAGCCCAATCTTCTATAAAATTTACATATGAAGGACAAATTAACAACATAGTGAACATGTTTCCAAAGAGTCTGATTTATGACCATGATCGCCTTTATAAATACCTCAAAAAGTTAAGCTGCAACTACTAATTAGGATCCCCTGGGAAATACTGCCATTTAATTGTTGATTGTTAACTGGCCTAATGGTCAGTACATGGGGAGCTGTTCCTGAGGAAGGGGGAATATTGAAAAATTCAGGCTTGTGATATCCATATGTATTGAAACAATATGTCCAAAAGCTGTTGAGTTTAGGAAGACCTTAATCTTCCTGAAGTAAAATAGTACCATTTTTGTCCTGGAATCTGTGGGGTGCATTGCTAAAGAAAACACTAAGTAAAGACTGTTTTCTGCTGTTTGAAGAGCATGAGAGGGACTTTTCAGAAGTTAAGATACCATTTTAGTGTCATTCCTCTAGATTTCACCTCTGTCCTAGCTCAGCTGCAGCAGTCTATTCTGGTTGTACAATGTATTTTTAACTAAACAACTGTCTGACCAAAAACCCTGAGAAATATTAATGAATCACTCTGTAGATCCTAATGGACTTTGGGCCACTCTATTTTAACAGTGAATAAATGTGTATGCAAATTGTTATTATTAACATTTAAAACAAATCTGGCATATTTTAATAAGCATTAAAAATCACTAAATATTTGTGGGTAGTCCTTCTGCTGTCTTTCTTTTGTCTGATTTAGAATCTGTGATTCAATCAGGCATGAATCTGTTCTCATGTGTTTTGTTCTTGTTCTGCTCTTATAAATTCTGTGTTCTTCCTCTGCTGCTCTTGCCCCTATTTAACAAGCCTGGAAATAGTCAGGTTGCCTAGAAAATTCAGTATCGTTTCACACATTACCCTCTGTAGAGCTGCATCTATTTTTTTTTTTTTTTTTTCTGAGGCTGTATCATTAACAGTAAAATATTTAATTTTCTCCCTGTGTATATACAATATAGGTATGCTCACCAGCTCTCTGCGGAGTTATAAAAAGCCTCCACTTGCTCCTTGTGACCTTGTCACCACAAATTGCTTTTAGATTCTGTGCCATTTGAACAAACACAGCAATTCAAATTCACTTTCATGTTCCTGCAAATGTTAAGGAAAAGTAAAAGTAAAAAAAAAAAAAAAAAAAAAGTGCTACAGCATGTGGTATGTGTCCAGGATCATTCTCACTTTGACACATTTTTCCTCACCTATCTTTGAGGCTAAAGTTCAGGGAATGTCATGCTACTGACATGCAACGATTTCTGTTCAATCACACTCGCTTGGAAATATCTGTTCTGCTTAGAGTCAGAGGATGAGCTGAGCTATGCTGTGCTTTGGTGAGGAGAATGTAGATGGATTTGCTCTTAAGTGAAGTTATTTCAGTAATTTCAGGAAATGAAGGGATACTCAACTAAGCAGTTACAACACCAGAGTGAAAGCAAGCCCACTAGTATTTTATGTCTAGCCATACACTTGGCTGTATTTGTAATATATTAGGAAATTTGGTCCATACCAAATTACCAAATGAACTCCTTCTCCAAAGTATGCTTGAACTTGGGCTAAAGAAACTTTTTAGCAAAGGCATAAGGATTTTCAGGGTTGACAGCAGAGATGTCTTGATGGCAAGCTTGGGATCATGGTTTTCTGTTTGAGTTAGACGTTCCTCTCTATGCTGCTTTGGCTCAGTCTAAGGACTGCCAAGTTGTAATGTGGGTAAAGAGCTGAAAGTGAGTCACTGGTGTGCTCTTGTGGTGATGGGGACAAATAACATCTGGGGCAGCATTATCACAGGATTAACCAGTAGATCCAGGGAAGTGATTAGTGACTTTTATTCTCCACTTGTGAGGCCACATATGGAGTTGTATGTCTGATTTAGGGTGCCGGAATAAAAAAGAAATGTCAGCAAATCATAATGACTCCAGGAGCAAGTAACCAAGATGGTGAGGGGAGCTTAAACAGCTGGCTTTAGTCTTTCTGGAGACAAGAAGGTGATGGGCAGATCTAATTGCTCTCTTCAAATATCTAAAGTTTTGTTACAGGGAAGGTGGAGCCAGACTCCTCGAGAATGTACTATGAAAGGACTGCAGGTAATGGACACAAGTGGTCACAGGAGAAATTTCTGTTTGATATAAGGGGAAAAATTCTCTATAAAGTACATAGTCAAATATTGGAACAGAGGCCCAGAAGGCTGTGATGCCATTTTCCTTGGAGATTTTAAAAATCAGGCTGATGAGGCCCTGAGTAATCTGATGTATGAGCTTCACCATGCTTTCAATAGAGGACTGGTCCAGTGTTGTCCAGAAGTCAGTGCAACTGAAATTATTTTATAATTCTGTATCTTAGAAGAAATTAATACCTTTACTGAAAAGCACCAGCTATTGGTCAAAGTGGACTTCTTGATCAACCAGAGGTAGTAATCTCATAAATACTTGAAGCTGAAATGACCATTCAATTAAATATTTCTGTCCTCTTTGCATTTCACAGACAACTTGCAGTCAGTGGATAGAATTGCTCTGGTTTCACAGAGGTTTTCATGAGCATCTAGGTAAGGACTGATAAACTAGCATCACCTCATACAATACCCCAGATTCTTCTGGGTTTCCTGTCTGTTCCTTGAATTTCATTCAACATGCGATATATTCACAGACTGGTCACTTGTAGCTATTTCTGTAGATTCTCCTCCTAGCCATTTACTGTAATCATATTTCAGAACTAATAAAAATCATATTTCAAAATTCCTTTTTTCTCATAAGTAACATTTATGGGAATAATAGATTTTAACACACTGTGTTAAAAAGGTTTTTACTGAGAACTCATTCTGAAATTGGACTTTCATAGCCCATGATGCCTAAGTTAGGGAGAGAGAAATATAGACATTTTGTTTTTTACACACAAATGTATAAAGTTATGCAGCTGTCATATATCCGTACTTTTAGATACAGTTGTCAGATACCTTATGTATTTGCTTATAATACCGAAATACATAGTCCATGTGAAAATGCGAAAGTACCAGTGCCAGAAATTTTATTTTATGCTAAAAAAGCTTAGATGAAGTGAGTAGAGAAAAACTTGGGATTGCAAAAGAAAGGTGATTCCCATTCTCTTAGTGTTACCAGATCTGGACAGAATACAAACCAGGCCAGCTATGGGGAGAGTGGACATGGGCATGTATTTCTGGCAGTGGAGTCATGTGTCATTGACATGGCTTCCTTTCACAGCTCTGTTCTACATTGACTTGGATTTTGTTTTGGTTTTCCCTGTATTTTTAGGACTCTCTTTCTTAGTTGAAAAAGTGTAATGTAGAAGCCCTTAAACTGACAGGGTCTGTTTAAGATCTATGACTGACTTTAATTAATGCATTAATTAGTCTGCTAGAGAGGAACAACTTAATAACAGAAGTGCTTCTCTATGCTCATGCAGCCACACGGGTGTCTGTCCATAATTCCCTGCTCTGCATGGACATTGCATGCTGGAGGTGCCTCAGGGATCAACACTGTCCTCCACTGTCTAGTGGATACAAATCGTTAGTTGCTCATCTAGAAAAAACATGATGATGTTTCTGTTACTCCATTTGCCCATGTTTCTGGCTAGATCAATTCCTTCTTATGTGTGCTCAAAGAGATCCATATCAGGGACTGAATCTTTCCCTTTTCCTATTATAACTTAAAATATTCATTGTCTCCTCCTGTGATTATGCCTTCCTGACTCAGGATAAATTCCCAGTCTTTTGAGCTTCTGGTACTTTAGCACTCAAGGGGTGCTTAAAAAGATGAAGTTCAACCCACATTTTTTGGCTGAGAGGTACAGCTGCAGGTGCCTGAGTGATGCAGTGCCAATGCAGATGCACCCAAGAGCATTTTCTGGCTCAAGACAATAGTCTGTCTAGCCCCATATTCTCTGCAACAGTGGCCACAGAAGATGATATCTAGGAAAAGCACACATGTCTGGCTGCTTTTTGTCATTCATTCCCCTTGTATTCTCTGAATGTGATGTATGAAGGATGCCAGAGGGTCTGTCTCTACCTAATCTGTTTAGTATCCATTTATGGACCTGCTGTCCATCAATTTGTTTAATTTCATTTTGAACTTCTGATCCTGTCTGCCTTTATTATGTGGCAACAAACTATAGAATTTCATTATCCATTGTATGAAAAAGTACTTTGTTTTACCTAGTTTACATTGTTTTATTGAGACTTCCCAATGTTGCAACCTGGACTGGGATCCCAGGGAGTTGTAAAGGTTATGTGATCCACTCAGGTTAAATTAAGGTGAAACAACATCAAACGACCAGTTAAAATGTTTTACTTGCAGTAGAAACAACTTAAACTTGGAAAAAGGATAGTAAGCAATGTGGTTTCTTATTGATAAATCTATAAGAAAGAAAAGAGAAAGAAAGGAGAGGAAGAGAGTCTGGTGACCACCCCAGGTTCCAGTGTTGTCTCAGGTCTGGAAATCTTGGGTGGTGGGTGCACACACAGCAGAGTTTTCGGTTGACTCAAGTTCATCTTTATCAGCTGATTAGCATACTAGACAAAGAGAGGCAGGTAATGCACAAACTAATATCCATGACAGGCAAGGAAAAGGTGGAGCACGGATTCTGCGCTTGTGTTGAGGGAGAATGGCGTGCACCGACCCTCTTGTCAATTGAGTCAGTGGTCATGCTCGTGTCTATCCCTCCCTCAATTCCTCTCCCACCTTTTCCCCTCCCCCCTTATACTTTTCTCAGTTTTTGCTTAAATCCATCTGGTGCCAGTTATTTATCTCTCTTATCACTCCTTTAGCCTGAATATATGGTTTCAATCAGTCTGATTTTCCCTCCTTTGAAGCTTATCTAAGGACTTTGGCAATACAGCCACAAGTGAATGAAGCCGTGCATCTCATTTGAATATACAGTAATCGACCTTTCCTCGGGTATGTCTAATCTTAAAGGTGTTCACCGAGCAGGGAGATTAGATGAGGCTTTGCACCAGAGACAGGAAGTCATGGTCATAAGGAGGTCATATGTGCTTAAAAAGGTCATCACAAAGTCTCAGTACTTTCATAAATCTACCCCCAACACAATAAAAAGTATCATATCAAGATTATTTAAATTTTCAGCCATTGCTTTAATTCCAATGCCAAACACACACAGGAATCTATGTTCTGAACACTTCAATGATTTAATGATTGATACTTCCAAATAATAATACTAAGGCAAAATCAGACTTTAATGGCAGACAAACAGTGGGCAATGGAATGCACGCATCATGTAAATTGAGAGAGACAGTTAACCATAATCTACAAGGAAGAGGGAAAAGACCAGATTGTGCAAAAATAAGACAAAGTCCATCTTTTTGCTTCATCTTTTGTCCCATTCCTTTCTTTCCATCTTCTATCCACTGCTCTCACTTCTTTTTCCCTAGGCTTACCAGTAGGATTAAGTCCATTTTTTAACTGTAGGACAGAAATATATTTTATTACAATTTGGACTCATTAAATAGGTCAGACAGCATAATGGATGATAAAAATTCTAACACCTCCTCAACCTGCAAAAAGCACACCGTTAATTTGTCTCTTATACAAAAGTACTCTACACCTGAGAGTTGTTCTAGCTTAAATTCTTATACTGAAGAGAGAGACTAGTCTGGGAGCATTTGATACTAGCCAAACTCATTCTATTTAACTAAAATCTGTTAACCTTGTTATCATTAACCTTTGAATTTGTTAACATAACTTAAATATGAATGCATAGATAAATCTCTATGGAATAATACTTTTAAAAAAATAATTGCAAGTGAGATATTTAACCTTCTCTAATACACCAAGTAAGTGTCTAGATTATGTTGCCCTGAGTGATCTTTGAATTGCCTAGGAGCAAGGAATTAATTAATAGCTGGTTGCGATGGCAAAGGAAAGAATGGCCACTCAGTGCTGGACCAGATGCCACACATAAAACTTCTCCTATCCTGTGGATATTTTCATAAAACAAAGTAAAGCACAGATTCTCTGGCCTCTCCAGTTTGAGTTATACTTGTGTATGAAAAAAATAACAAAATTGGTAATTATTTATAGATATAAGAGCTTGGATTAAAAAATTGACTCTGAAAGTTCTTAAAATGATTGTGAAGAACTGGGAAAGTTTGCTAGAGAAGGAACTTTCTACAGATTGTTATAGTCACTTTCTAATAATGAGTAGCTAAGTGTACCTGGAGATTAGATTGGGTGCATCCTCAGCCTTCTCCAGAATTCCTGATAGTACTCTAGTATTAGGACAATCTGTGTTCCTTGACTATTTTAGGAGCATGTCAAGCATAGAGGCTTAAGCAGAGAAGAATAGACTCTCCAGACTACCATACCCATGTGGAGAGGGGATTACTCTTTAACCTTGTCTCAGATGTACATCTGAAAGGTGTTCAAAACTTTTGAGCCCAAGAGAAAGTCCGAGGCAGTCTTTAGACATAGTTCCCCAGCTATTTAAGACTGAAGGGTCTAGTATGACACTGGACACTGTTATAGTTCCTTTTTAGCCTGCACTTTTGAATTTTCTTCTAATGAGAAATGAAGAATACTGTGCGTTGGAGGAGGGAAAGTGAAAAGTTCTGTGGTATTTACCATCCACCCTTGAGGTGAACAGACTCCTTGCTCCTCCATGGAGGATGAAGAGGTGATAGAAAGTCACATTACAAAGTTTCTGTCAGTAGTTGCTCTTTAGATGCCTGCCTTTATTTTTGAAACATTTTACAGAGGGTTTATAGAGTATTATTACAAACATTTGTCTTATCTATCTATAATATCACTTTCCCTTACAGCCTTGAAAACTGTACACAGTTTCGGAAAGAAAAATGTTAACAAATAACTTAGAAAACACTAAAAAGTATGTATCCTCATTCTCTTTCCTGCTTCTCTAAAAAACCTTAAAATAAACTCTGTAGCTATAGAAATAGGGGGTGCTGGATCTGCTTTTCTGCAATTCATTTCAAATTCTTTTAATTGGCACTTGTCATTTTTCTCTCTTTCCAATCTCATTCTTTCTTTTTTTTTTTTTTTTTTTTTTTTTTAACTTGAAATTTCTTTCATTAGCCTTGTAAGCAACTTTGGGATAATATTTGTCCAGAAATTGTTGTGCAGAATACAAAGACATTTTTTTATACTCTTGGTGTGCACACAATTTCATGACATACATTATACATGTAACGTTATATATAATTTTAAATCCAGTGCCCAATCCAAACCTTTTAGTCATCTGTGATCTCTTCAGAAAGCAAAGAAAAGTTCATATGAAAATTACAAGGACACAAAACTTTTATCAAAGTGCTTTCTTTCTCATTCTGTCATCCATCAGAAAACAAGGGTTTAAATAGAATACATCTCCCAGCTGAAAATTCTGATTTAAGCATAGGGCTTTTTTCCTATATGTGAAGGCAACTTTCATGTATTTTCCTTGACTATTTTCTTTCACTGTCCAAGCCCTCAGGCTGGTTCTTGTCAGAAACACAAACCCCAGATGCATCTTCCTTAAAGGTGTTCGCAAATAATCAGTGATTCAAAGCCAGAGCTTATAATCAGAGTTAAGGAAAAGACAAGCTGAACAAAAGAGAGAGTGTCAAATACATCTGTGCCTACCTGGTAAGGAGGGGAAATGAGGATATTAGGAAAATCAGAAAAGTGGGAAATGCTCAACCTGGATCTCTCTGCTGATGGCAAAATGTGCCTACGTATTAAGATATCAGACAGCTCCTCAAGGGAGAGGTTGTCTCTCACTCATTCAAGGAATGTAAGAATTAGTTCACAGAAGTGTCTTTATCTGATGTGTGTCTCAATTTCCTGAATGTGAAGCTGAGTTAATAACAGTAAAATTTTTTATTTCACCTGGCCATGTTTGTTTGGATATCTTTAATTACTAAACGTTAGATAGCATGCAGCACAACTGGATTGCAGTTTTTCTGGGAAGGATCACTGGGGTTCTGTGTTGCCACTACACTGCTACTGTCTGTAATAATGAGTTATTATAGTTAAGTACTAAAGATACAGTAAATTTGATCTCCACTTGGAGAACATTTTACCAAATTCTGTAGTGACAGGACCAGGGGCAAAAGTTTTAAACTGAAAGTAAATAGGTCTAGACTGAACATACAGAAGAAATCTTTTACAATGAGGGTTGGTAAGACACTGGAACAGGTTGTCCAGAGGCATTTTGGATGGTTATCCCTGAAACTGTTCAGGTCAGGTTAGATGGGGCTTTGAGCAACCTAATCTAGTGGAAGATGTCCCTGGCCATAGAAGTGGGGTTAGACTAGGTGATCTTCACGTCCAAAGAAGGATAACAAAGTTGGTGAAGGGTCTAGAGAACAAGTCCTGTGAGGAGAAATGAGGGAAATGGATTTGTTTAGTCTGGAGAAAATGAGGTTGAGGGGAGACCTTATTGCTCTCTACAACTACCTGAAAGGATGTTGTAGTGAGGTGGCTGTTGGTCTCTTTTCCCAGGTAACAAGTGGTAGGAGAAGAGGAAACAGCCTCAAGTTGCAACAGGGGAAGTTTAGTTTGCATATTAGGAAAAATTTCTTCACTGAAGGGGTTATCAAACACTGGAACAGGCTGTCCAGAGAAGTGATGGTGTCACCACACCTAGAGCTATTTAAAAGTTGTCTAGATGTGGTGCTTAGGGACATGGTTTATTTGTGGACTTGGCAGTGTTAGGTTAATGGTTGGACTTTATGAACTTAAAGGGTCTTTTCCAACATAAATGATTCTATAATTCTATCTTTAAAAGACTCTTCCAACCCAAACAATTCTATGATCATATGACTTCTATTTCATGCTTGTTTTCTAGAAAAATAGAAAAACGTCTGCAGCAATGTAATATCTCCAGTTCTGCTTTGTTTGCTGACCTAAACCTTAGGCAACATTGAGGCAGGATTTCTACTTCTGTCTTTTCAGTCCTTTCTCTCTTTTTAGCCTTCAAAACTTACCACATCACAGAGCACTTCCTGGATTGTTAAAGTGGTGGAAGAGGATTTGGGGAACATAGGAGTGGCTGTAAGAATGTGGAAGACTATTTTTGTGACCAAGTCCTGCCTCTTTCAAAGTCTTAGTGTCTGGCAAAGAAATAAGAGGTTTTTTCTGTGTGGAGGTAAACTAGTGGACAGTGCTGCTTGCCATTCCCAAAAGCCCCAAACATACACATAATAGGGAGATAGGAGAAATGAAAAATTAAGCAAATGGATAGCAAAACTGAAATGTCTTTTGTGGGGGTGTTGTGAGACAGAAGTCTGTGGACAGAGGAAGATTGCCTGTCGTGGTTTGATCCTGGTCATCAGCCAACCACCACACAGCCACTTTCTCTCCCTTCTCTTCCAGCAATAAAAGGAACAGAGAGCCAGGCTTGGGGTTCAAGATAGGACTGGGATGGGGAAAAAATCACTCTTTTTGGGCACGAGCAAAAGGCAGACTTGTTAGGGGAAGAAAGAAAGAACATACATTTATTACAGACACTAACAACATTTAACAGAGTAGGACAGTGAGAAGCATTGCCACATCTTGAGAACACCTTCCCCCCACCCCTCCCTTCTTCCCAGGGTCAGCTCTGCTCCTGATATCTCTACCTCCTCCACTAGTGACACAGGGACAGTGAATGGGGTGCAGTCACTGCTGCCACTTCCTCCATCTTCAGTGGGGGGAGCTTCTGGAACTTGTTCCCCCTGCTCCATCGTGGCCCCCCTCTCAGACAGTCCTCCACAAACTTTCTCTGACATGAGTTCCTTCCACGGGCCTCAGCGTTCCCCACACTGCTCTGTCATAGGTCACCAACTTCCTCCGACTGGATTCCCTCCCATGGCTGCAGCCCTTCCCAAGCTGCTCCGGCGTGGGACTCCCCCGCATGCTGCACTCCTCCCAGCATTGAATTACAGCAGCGGGGGCTGCCTTTTCCCACAAGACCCCGGCCTTCTTCGGGCACAGAACCTTGATCATTCAGGTGGAAGCCACAGGCCATAAAACAATGTCTGCTCCACCGTAGATCTCCATGGGTGGCAGGGGGGGGCCTCCCTGCCGTCTCACCACCGGATACAGGGAGGTTTCTGCTCTGGCACACCTCCCCCCTCCTTTCTTCCTCCGTTCCTCCACCGACCTTGGTGTTCATGCAGCTGCAGCAACTCCACCTCACAAGTCCCACTGCCCGTCACCACGTCCCTTCTTAAGTACGTTATCGCAGAGGCACAGCTGATTGGCTCAATTTCCCAAACAGAAGTGGAGCTGACTTGGAGCTGGGGGAGCTTCAAGAAGCTTCTCACAGTGGGCAGCCCCTATAGCCACCTCCTCTGCTGCCAAAAAACTCCACCACTCACTCAATCCAGGACATTGCCATATTTACTAACCCCAAATGTTGGGGTTCAATGAATGTAAAGCTCCAGGGGTAAGTTATCAGTTGCAGTACCCATATATCTGGAAAAGCAGTTTCCAAGGAGGTAGTTTTTAAGCTGATTGAAATCTGCATAACTCCAGTGAAATCGAGAGAGCCAGAGACTTAAGAGAATGAATGTGCCTTAACCTTCTCTAAGCAAAAAATTGCTGTCATGCAATGCTAAAATACGTTTCTCTTGTTTTCTACAAAAACTGCAAGTGTTTGGATGTATCATCATGTGATTAGGTACCCACTGGACCTGCTTTGGTATTCAGAGACAGCATATCCTGCAGAGGCAGGCAAAACAGAATTAAGTGGGGGAGCAGAGACAGAACCCTGAGTCTAACAGGGACCTCGGGGCCCCACTTGTTAGGGTTGAAGAGGATGAGAGAAAGCAAAATTTCAATTTAAATCTAGATCTGTGTCCCTGCCTTACAAACAGGCTTTTAGAGAGGGGGGGGTGTTTGTGTGGAAGTGCTGTCTTCTTCCCCTACAGTAAACAAGTTATCTGTAGATTATAACAGAGAGGATGTAAGACCTCTGTCAGCATTTCTACCCCATCAGAATTGTGAGGACAAAATTTCACTTTTAAAGATGTTTATTAAGTTGTTAAAATTTCCCACTGGCTTAATATTCTGTTAGTTTATTTCAGCTTCTGATGTGGTTCTTAATTCCTGAGCTTCAAGGAATATGTATTATAGTATCAAATGTAATGTTCAAATGTCTGGAACACAGGATTATCCATACCAGATCAGGCCATGAAGTCACGGTAGTCCATAGCCTGCCTGATGGCATGGCCATTATCTCATAGTTCAGAGGATACAGTAACCAGGCAGACAATCTAAATTCTGAATTTCCTTCTTGCCTGAAAAAAACATGGATTTGCCTCTGGGCTCCAAAAGTTGAAAATATCCACTCATATTTTGTTTGCCACTACTTTTGAATTTTTATTATAACCAGTCTTGGGTAAAAGTTTTACACTTCAGGGTGCAAAATTATATTTATTATACTGTGTGATCTCTATATGTCTCAGATAATTCTCATATTGATGTTTCAGTACATTCATATTTCTTTGAATAAGTTATATGTTGGCCTCTGGGCTCTAAACACTAAATTGCTGTAAATAGATAACAATGCATAGTAAGACATGAATGTGTGCATGTATAGGTGTGGAGATTCTCACCACAAAAATTCATGTTGCTTTTCCCACTTTTAAAGCCAGTATGGAGTATCCTAAATAAAATATATCTCTTTGAAAAGAAATAACACAAGAGTCTTTGCTCTTCTAGGCATGCTCTTTGAAGGGTGTAAGCATTTGCTTACAAGCTGTGGGACTTGAACAAAAGGATTAGCAAGTATTTAAGTGCTTTGTCGAGTAAGTTGTGATACTGTTTGGATGTCTCAAATGTAACTAGACTTAACAAGAAAAATAATAAACTCAGATTAAGACAGTATAGTGTTTATTAGTTGCTAGGTATTTGCCATAATCCTTTTCTTTATTTCAAAAGACTTAATCAGCAAATCAAGAAAAAAAAACACAACCTTTTGACTGTGGTAACCATTCACACAGCATGGAGAGCAAGTGCTGGGAGTAGACAGTGTGAACTAGGTAGAAGTTCCATTGCAAATATGATGCAGGAAATTTTCTTATCTGCATAAACCTTCAATGTACAAGTCAGTCATGTATAATTTTGTTTGACCTAGATACAACACAGTTATGGAGTTTTTAAAAAATCAGCAGTTGTCAGATTGGCTGCGGCAATTGACCACATGCACATTCTTAGCATCCAGAAAATATGAAATAAAGCACATTAGTTTGAATCTCAGTGACAGAGAATCAAGATACGGTGAGTCATCACAGTTTTTTTACAAGGAACAAGGAGTGTGCTTAATGTTGAACTGTGGCTATTTATTTGAAACATTATTATAGCTCAAATCCAAGTGCTCCAACATGTCAACAATGTGTCCTGGCAACTGGAAGAACCAACTGTATCCTCAGGTGCATTAAGCACAATATAGCTAACTGGTCAAAAGAAGTGATTGACCCACAGTAAACTCAGCGCTGATGTAATTTCACCTTGAGTACTGAGTGAAGTTTTGGGTTTCACAATATCAGAAGGATATCAAAATGTTAGAATGTGTCCAAAGAAAGGCAATAAAGACAGTGAAAGGTCTAGAGGGTATGACTTATGAGGACCAGCTGATGGTACTAGGTTTGTTCAGCTTAGAGAAGAGGAGGCTTTGGGGTGAATTTACTGCTGTTTACAACTTCCTCATGAGGGGAAACAGAGATGGAGGTGCTGATCTTTTTGCTCTGGTGTCCCGTGATAGAATTCAAGGGAATGGCTTAAAGCTGCATCGGGGAAAGTTCAGATGATATCAGGAAAATCACTGAGAGGATTGTCAAGTTGTGGAACAAGCTCCCCAGGGAAGTGATCACGGCCCTAGACCTACTGGTGTTCAAGAAATGTTTGGACAATGCTCCTAGATAAGTGGTTTAAATTTTAGGTTGCCTGTGTAGTGTAAGGAGTTGGACTCAATCAACCTTGTCGGTCTCTTCCAACTCAGGATATCTATGATTCTGTGATTCTATGGTTTTGACTTAAAAAATCAAGTATTTCATCTTTAATATCAATCAGCACTACCTTACCTCTTCCTGCTGACACACAATAAAAGCAATGGAGTGATTTCCTGTCCTGGGTTGAGTGAGTGGTGGAGTTTTTTGTTGGCAGGGGAGGGGGCTATCGGGGCGGCCCCCTGTGAGAAGCTTCTCGAAGCTCCCCCAGCTCCACGTCAGCTCCACTTCTGTTTGGGAAATTGAGCCAATCAGCTGGGCCTCTGCGATAACATATTTAAGAAGGGACGTGGTGGCGTGCAGTCGGACTTGTGAGGAGGAGTCGCTGTAGCTGCATGAATACCAAGGTCAGTGGAGGAACGGAGGAAGAAAGGAGGGGGGAGGTGTGCCGGAGCAGAGACCCCCCTGTATCCGGTGATGAGACGGCAGGGCGCCCCCCCCCCCCCGCCACCCATGAAGATCTACGGTGGAGCAGACATTGATTTGTGGCCTGTTGTTCCTGCTTACCTGATCAAGGTTCTGTGCCTGAAGAAGGCCGGGGTCTCATGGGAAAAGGTAGCCCCGCTGCTGTAGTTCAGCACTGGGAGGATTGCAGCATGTGGGGGAGTCCCACGCCGGAGCAGCTTGGGAAGGGCTGCAGCCGTGGGAGGGAATCCAGTCGGAGGAAGTTAGTGACCCATGACGGAGCAGTGTGGGGAATGCTGCGGCCCATGGGAGGAATTCAAGTCAGAGAAAGTTTGTGGAGGACTGTCTCCTGTGAGAGGGGGACCACGATGGAGCCGGGGGGAACAAGTTTTGGACACTCCCCTCACCGAACATGAAGGAAGTGGCAGCGCTGACTGCACCCCCCATTCCCTGCCCCTGCGCCACTGGGGGAGGAGGTAGAGATATCAGGAGCAGAGCTGAGCCTGGGAAGAAGGGAGGGGTGGGGAGAAAGTGTTCTCAAGATGTGGCAATGCTTCTCACTGTCCTACTCTGTTATGTGTTGTTAGTGTCTGTAATAAATGTATGTTCTTTTTTTCCTTCCCCTAACGAGTCTGCCTTTTGCTCGTGATCATAAAAGGGGCATTTTCCCCCATCCCAGTCCTATCTTGAACCCCAAGCCTGGCTCTCTGTCCCTTCTCATTGCCGGAGGGGAAGGGAGAGAGAGCTGCTGCATTGTGGTTGGCTGCCAATCAGGCCTAAACCACGACATTTCCCTTCACCACATTTGTTTTGTTGACTACCATGTGTTCTCTTTGCAGTTGTTCTTCTTGCTGTTATTCAGCCCCTCATCATGTGAAAACCCCTCAGGGCTCTAACCTCTTCTATTTATGGTAGATCTTATATTGAGATTGGATATATAAGCTAAAGTTTGTGTTCCAGATGAGAACATAGCACTGATTCAACAAATGGTATTATCAAGTTCTTGGAATATTTTCCCGTCTGTTTGCTTACAGAGGGTTTTTTTTGTTGTTATTGGGTTTAATCTCTGAGATGCACTGAGAAAGCTACTAATAGAAATAGTATGAATCTGCAAAATTGTGCTAATGTCAGTAGAAGTAAGTCAATTTGCATAAACAGAAATTCATGCTCTTACATATTACTTACATATGTAATTATGATTTTTTTCTTCATGTATATTGTTACTATATTGTTAGTTCTCTCTTGGAAAACAAAAGTGGCCTGATGTGTTCACATGAAAATGCAATATTCAGCTTCTGTCAATACCAATCTTTGAAAAACTTATTGATATTTGAAGCTACTGTCTTTCTTCTCTCATTCTTTTTAATTGACCCAATTTAGAAAAGAGAATTAAAAAACAGAAGATTTTATCTCTCTTTCTCAAGAAGAAAATTGTAATGCACAGGGTATTTATTCTGTCAAATAGTGCTGTCAGCTAAAGTTGCAACCAAGAAGTGGCTACATCTATTTTCGAAATTTCTTCCCTGATGTATCTGACCTTCGTTGCAATTTTGTTTAAATCACATGAAATAATTCTTGGCTGTTTAGAACACCAATAGCCAGAGGTTGGCATTAATGATACATGATGGTGCAGCACTGTAAAACATCTTACTGTACAAATGTGATAGAATTGCTGATCTGCCTGTATTTTGCCAGGTTCTGCTCCAAATCCTTCACCCCACCCCCAAGCCCCCCCAATTCAGCCAGAGATTGCCCTGGTGGGTTTGAATCCAGCCCTCATCTCCATTTCCAAAAGAGGCTTACACAATTCTTCTTTCCTTAAAACTGTCCTGATTTTAACTGGCATTAAATCAGACTCTCCTATGCTTGAAAGTTGAATGGTGGCTTCCACTGTTCTGCTTTCCCTATACCCATATCAATTTTACAATTAAATCCTGCCCAAATTTTTCTTGTCAAATCCATATTGACACTGTTGGCTAAGTCTGATTCGCTGTGAGCTTCCATGAAAAGCCCTCCAATAACCTCCTTTCTTTCTCTCTCTCATTCATTGCTTTCTTATCCCTTTCAGTATAAGTTCTAAGGTAATAATGGGACAATTTTCTGGCACTGTAATCAACTGACATTAAGTACCCATAGTCTTATGCTTTAAAATAATGTGTCTGTATGCAAATTACATACTGGGAACGGCTTAGATTATTCCAGAATGATCGAGCTCCATTGCTGATGATTTTATCTGAAACAGTTGAATTCTTTCTTATGAATATTACAGTATGGTACACTGAAGTTATCAAAAAATCTTTATTATTTCTTTGATCCACAGCTCTTTGAAGTTTTTTGTTCCTACTGTTGTTCCTCCCAGATGCTTGGAGAAATAGCATCTTTTCTCCAAATTCTGTTTCTCCAGGTAGTGTCAAACATGATGTCTAGATTTGTTCCACTCCCTGAATCCTCTTCAGCTTTCTTTTTTCAAATCACATCAACTGTCATGCACTGAACACAAGATTTTCTTCCCTGTGCACCTCTTACAGACAGACTTTGCCTTTCTTCTAGTCCATGATCCTGTGGATAGTGTTATGCAGTAGCTGGGGTCATGCTTAATTAATAGGGTCTCACTTTCCAATGAGAAACTCTTTCACGTCTTTAGGTGATATGAAGGTCCTTGAGTACTCTGTTTTCCCAAGATCTCCAAAAGCAAGAAAGCCTTATTCTGGTGAGTGATTGTTTGAGAAAGTCCAACATTTCCTCAAAAAGCAATACCAATGGATTGATTCGTTTACATTCTCCCATCTGCACCAAAACTGTCAGTATCTAGGTAGAAGATGGGATAAATTATTATGTGTAGCTCATGGGACTCCTTTAGTATGAAAATTGCAATACAAATATATTATTATCTATCTCAAAATACACTGAAATAATGAGTCCCACACTCATCACCATGGTATCGGAACACCTCTGGGATGATATAATAATGTAATTGATCTAAAAAAGGTAGTGTAATTATACCTCTGCTGCAATATTTCACACATAGAGACTATTTATAATGAGTACTCTTTTACTTACTTTTTGAAAGGATCTGTTTTTTTCAGTGAGAGACAGTGGGATAATTTATAGACAGGAAAGCTTTTTAATTGGGGAAAGTATTAGACCTTGAATGAGAAGTTCAGTGTTTGTATTTTAGCAATTGATTGACTCCTTGTACCTCAGCGGTCTTCAACAAGAAAAGATAACAAGACTTTCACTTACTGTCACATGTCTTCTCTGGTTGGATGCTCAAGACTCAGAGAAATGTTCATTCTGAGGACTCTTCTCACCCAAATTTATCCTCTAAAATGTAAGCTTCTAGTTCAAGATAGTCATCCTGGCTCCTTCTATAGTCAATAGGGAGAAACTGAAACCAGCAGAAAGAATGACCTATCTCGTACCAAGAAGGGTGTCTGATGAGTGGAACAACTGACTGTGATCACAATTCCTTGACAATAGATGGAACCTAAATAATCAATTTAAACTGATTCCTGAATGAACACAAGCACTTCACTACCTTTGTGAAATTGGACTGTAGTGCGTTAGGACAGGGATTTTCTTTTCTGCACTGCATTTTCTCTTATTGTATGTGAAGTCCAAAAAAAATACAAATTCCCCAGGGCCTGAAGGCACAGTTTTACATAGTATATTTCTTTATATTTATGCACACACATATATATTTATATAAACATATATCAATATACACGTTTTAGTCACTAATTATAACAATACAGTAATACTAGAACATACAAACTAGTCTAGCATTTCAGTGCTGAAAGAAGAATACATAAAACTTCTGCACTTTAAGTAGCAGAAACAAAAGAGCATATGAATTCCTTAATATGTAAATATGTGCTTATTTCTGCTTCTTGCTAGAGAAATGTTTTCCAAAATGAGGAAAAAATTCTTCATCACAAGCTTGAAACCTTGTTCAGGAAAGTAATTAATGGGGGAGTTATTTTATGCATATATTTTATTTTTGTTGCCTTCAGGAGGACCGAGAAACATGAAAAAGTTAAGTAAATGTCATCATGGTAAAATAATGTATCTATCTAAACTGGGAAAAGTGAAGTGATGACTATAATTGATTGGACTCTTCTCAAAGGTCAAATGCTGCCAAGCATGGGTATTTGGGTTTTTTTGGTTGTTTCTTGTAGCATGACGGTTAAAAAAATTCTTTGCAATATTTTAAGTCACAAATTTAATTACATTTCAAACACCTTCAAACAGTTATTAAAATTTCCCTGTAACCAGATTCTCTTATATTTTATGATCTTCACACACACACACAAACCTAATTAAATTTTGTTTGTTTTTATGCCCAATTTGCAATTTCTGATTTTCACTTTCTTCATTAATTAGATAAGGAAAAAGCCATTAGGTTTTTATTACTCAAGATATGTGTGAACACATCTTCATTTTCAATTAAAGGTGAGATAGGATGTTTGAAGAGAAATTAACTAACACAGTAATTTTTCTTTTATTATCCTGACAGAAAACATATATATCATGAGATGTTATCAGCAGACCTGTTTGCACTTCTTAGGAATCTCTTGGGTATGTCTTAAATTGAAAGAAATTCAATTATAAGAGGAAGAAATAAAGTTCTAAATCTTTAATAGGACCTGCGAATGATTGCAGCATATCTGACTTCTTCTAGCAGGATCATTCCCAGTTAAACATAGTCTAATTTAGTGGATTTTACTGGGGTAATCTGGCGTTTGATAGACATACACTCCAGTGAAGGAAATACTGATTTCAGTGAGTTCATCGTCAGTTTTAACACACAATGGTAGTCTATCTTTCTAATTTTATGAGCAAAATATGTATATGAATACATAGAATTGCTCATAAAAGATCTTTCTAAAGGGAAGGAAAAGCCAATGGGATGATAAATGCCAATGAGTAGAGAATAAATATACTGGGAAAGACCGCAGCCAAAGTCCATAATAACTCACTGTTCATGCTCCACACTAAAGAACTGAATGAGCTGGGTGAGTATCTAACACAACTTTGTTAGACACCCACCATTGGGTTATGAAGCCACTGGGTGAGTGCCACATCATGGCAATCTGACAAGTCATACAGTGACTTCCCCAAATAATTTGTTTTTCAGGAATGACAGTGCCTTTGCCTTGTCTTCTTGTCCTTCTCTTATATTGCGTACTATACAAAGCCCTTCAAGCCTGTGATTTGTTGTAATGTAGAAATGGATGTCTACACCAAAGCTGTCAGAATCATTTAGAGATTAATAAACTACAGCATAAGGGAAGCAGTCTGTCTATGCTACAGATTAATTTAGCTTAGTTTTGTGGAATTGCAGTTATACCCATGACATTAAATATATTTTCTTCCTTATAAATTATGTAAAGAATACCAACTTTAATAGAGCCATCTCTCCAAAATGAAATAATCTCAGATCATTAACACTGAGCATGTCCCATTGGTCCCACGGACAGATTTCCCTGTTTTGTTTTTGATTTGTTTTGTTTTGTTTCTCTATTGTTGTTAGGCAGGAGATCTTTTGAGACTATGAAATCCACCCTGGCTTTAGATTTGCAAACTCACAAGTGTAAAGGAAAATCATACGTACTGTCATTTCAGCATGTTACAGCATTAGACTGGTAATCCGCTTAAAAATTAAATAGGCTAAAGCAGATGCAATAGACATGGTTATGAAACCTGTCATAGCTTTGAGTAATCAAATGACGTCTTCTGTGTAAAGTAACCATGTACCTAGGACTATGGCTAGTACCCCAATCCTTCTGAAATGGAGTTTAGCCTTAGAACTGGTCTTGATTCTACTTTTAGTTAAAAGCAGTTCAGTTACCTAAGTAATGCTCAAAAACCTTCTAATACTTGGAAAAGTCAAGACATACAAATTTATTGCCTGTAACACATTACTTAGTTTTCTGTTGTCACTGTAGTCTAAAAGAATTTAGGATTTAGGAAGTCTTGGGGATAACACTGGTCTGAACGTGAAGGCTGTGTAAATTTAACGCTGTTTGGGCAAAAATCCAAGCAGGTGAACTATATCATTGACACTGATAATCTATCTGAATGGTCCTTGGCAACCTTTTGGTCTCATCTATCCTAGAGCCTCATAAATAACAACAAGGCAGAACTCAATAATTAACCCAGACCAGGACTCATGGGTAGTTTGGATGTGGTCACCAGGCTTGGAGAGTTTAATAGTGTGCATATAGTAAGACTAATTGAGTCTTACTAATCTGAGCTATAGGACAGGCCTTGGAAAGTGCTTAGTTGAGATGCATCTCAATTTATCTGCCTTGGACACTTCCCTTAAATGGGGATCCTCTTCCCTGAGGGGTGCTTGGCACTGTTGGCTGATAATAGGGAGCCCAGGTGGTTATACGGAATCATAGAACACCAGGTTGGAAAGATCATCTGGTCTGACCTTTCTTGTCAAAAACAGAGCCTAGACAAGTTTGCTCACTCTTGCCACATATTTTCAAGGTTAAAGGAGGCATGTAATACCTTCTGTAGGATTTATTTGGTCAGTTTGCATAAATCCTTTAGACTTTGTGGTGTTCATTTTCCCCCAGTGAAAGAAATGAGATCATATCTGTCAGACTTTGCAAATGTCAGGGTTAGAAGGGTTGTAAAAGGAGGCTTTGCTACGACTATCATTGCTGTTGTTTTTAATGGTTTGGGTTTTCTAGGCTCAAAGTCCTGGTAGAGACAATTAAATCCTTTCCATATCTAGTTCATTAGCACTGTACTACCAGTCCTTAAGACTATTTTTTCAATGGGGAGAATATTTTGCCCAAATTTCCTTCAATGGTTCAGAAATCTATATGTAGTCACCTAAAATACGTGGCCTGATTTTCAAAGGGCTAGGCATTCACCACTGTTATTTAAATGAGCTGCTGAATCCTCACTGCCATGGGAAATGAAAGCATTTATTTGGAAGGATTTACACTGGCTGTTAAGTATCAATGAAACCAGGATTTCTGAAAGACATTAATGATTTTGTGTGCCTCTATTTGTAAGGTGGGGAATTCATACAGAGACATGACAAAGGACTTTGATTTCCAAAAGGTACCACAGAGTAGCCCTAAGAAAATAAAATCTTCTTAAGGTGTTCTAAGTTAGACATGCAAAATGAAAGGTCACATTTGAAAATCACTGAAGGTACCTGCAGGCAATTATCGCATATAGAATTCTCCAGTTTTAATTAGCAGAGAATGAATCATTCCATAGAGAGTGAGTTAAAAAAAGAAGAGATGTAGGGTGGGGGCGAGGGGGGAAATCAAACTAGATTTCAGTAATAGACAAATACTAGTTCAGCTCCAGGAAATATAAATATTTGAAATCAGACCCAAAGTGAATGACAACAACGTGATAGAATTTGGTTTTCTATAATGCTTTTCAAGCTCAAGGTAATCAGAAGTTGTTTTTTTTGTTTTTTTTTTTTTTTTGTTTTTTTTTTTTTTTGTTGTTGTTTTTTTTGTTTGTTTTTTGTTTTAAACAAAGTAAATACATGAACTGCATACTTAACTATCATTGAGTGTTGTAAAAAATATTTATGGATTTATTTGGCAGTTAACAACATGGCCTATAGCAATTAATATTTTTTATTTACAGAACTCAGTGCTGATAATGGACACCTAATAGGCATGCTTAATTGGCTTTTAACTACTGATATCTTGTTATAGTATTTTCCTCTTTGCCCAATGGCAGCAACATTCCTGAGGATTTCAATGAGAGTTTAATACGTTGCTGATTTTTAATTGCATTTTCATTGCTTGTGTAAATGCATGCTCATTTGTGTGGCAAACCAGGGGTCAGTAACAAGGACAGTTCTTGCATTTTTCTCTGTTCCATGCCAACACTCAATAGTGTTATAACTTCTTCCCATTCACCTTTCCTCAGTGTGGAAGAATTGGCCCCTTCTCCAAATCCTTGCATAAAATACACAAATAGCAGAAGAGTTCATGTCAGGAATGCAGAGATCCTGACTGCTGGTTGGTAATGCAAGCTTTGATTGAATTATCACAGTAAAAATTTTTCTTTTTGCAGACAGCAGCCATAAAGTAAGGCTGGTATAACCTTGACTTCCCAGCTTGTGTTTATGAACTGACCTCACTGTTGCTGCAGATGAAAAAATGTTAGTCAGGCAGAGGCAGAAATTGCTATTGAGACTATATGCTTCTGTTCTCAGAGTTGAAGAAGCTGGCACTATTAGCTTATGGTCGTTTTCTCTCTCATCTTTCCTTGCTTTGTTGCAGATAAAAATCTCACTAGCAAGGACAAAACCAAAACAACTGTGCAGAGTACTGCTTTGGCGATAATTGCAAAAGCAATCCTCTTTTTTAAGTCGGTAGGCAGTGGAAGCTGAGATATGTTTCCAGACACTTTTGGAACAAATCGAAAGCTTGGACACAGAGCCAGAAGGGAAAGAGAATGAAAGTTTAATATGAAGCAGGACAGATGTTTGGGAAGCTGAGTGAGGGATCTCCATGGGCAAGAGAATATTCTTGTCCCAACAGACTCCCGTTCTCTGGAGCATGTAGTCTGTTCCTGAGAACCAAATAGTCAAAAAATACTTAGAGGGTTTCCATCAATGGTGCCTTTATTGGTCCTAAGTAATTGAAGGAAAAGATGACTTGTTCTTATTTCAGTAGATGGCACTGTTTCTATGAACTACTGACATACACATCCAGAAATGCAGATGTATCTACTTCATATATTCTACACAGGGAGGAAGCAAAACAAAACAAAACAAAACAAAAAAAACTGAAAAACAAACTGGAAAAAAACAAAATGAAACAAAACAAAACAAAAAAAAAGCACCAAACCAAAAAAACAAAACACGCCCTAAAACAAACAAAAAAAATCAATAATAAATTAACATTTTTAAAGTTATAAAAGTAATACCCCAAGGTTTGAAAATGCCTGAATTAATTAAGGTTGCTCATTATACTTTATCTTACCCTTGCAGTCTGTACGTGGTATGACATAGTCTTCACTCATACGCTTATGGTTTCCATTTCTAAAGGACTGCTGCCACAGTTAATGCAATGAGTACAGTTGATTTGAGGATAAGACAATTGTATGAGATAAAGAAGAATATCCCTTATAGAATTACAGGCTTCATTGGTCTTGTGTATTGAGGAATGTCTGGAGGCACTGCATTACTGTCTGAGAAAAGAATCTGCGGATGTTCACTGAGTTGCACGTGAAGAACAAATTTGTTGCATCCAGGTTGAGCTGGATGTAATGTGTTCACGCAGTGGCTATTCAACTGGTTATCTAGCCACACTGATGAACATCTGGAAACATCCAAATAATCAAACTCCTGAAATTCACACTGGACAAAATTTCTGCACAGGACAAAAATTAAGATATATTCAAGGAATATGTCTTGATTGTGTAGGCATCCCTAACAGCATCACCCAACAAGATTCATCTCATTAAGTTGTCTATGGTATGGCTGATAGGGTTACCTTATTTATAGTCTTTTAATGTGTTTTTAAAATATGATTTCCTAGTTGGTTTTTTTTTTTGTTTTTTTTTTTTTTTAAGCAAATTCAGAAATATCAATCAAACACATGGAACACCTGTCATGCACCTTCCTCGTCCCTCATCTATTGACTGCAGGTATAATGCACCACCTTCTGCCACTTGTACTGGCAGATGGACAGAGCTAATTGCCAGCCATGGGGAAACAGCACACAAGTGAAGTGAGATACTTTCACAGATCTGGCCAGAGAGGAAAGTATGGCACTGACTCTTTGGGGTCCCATCTTATTCGTGAAAGGGAACAGCTATCAGTGGTCACAAATTCTCCCACTTAATCCCATGAGTCTCATTTATTTCTGCCCTCATCTAATTTTTCACTCCTAAACTTTCTGCTCCTCAGTTTCAGCATTGATTTGACATGTTTCTTAGCTGAATCCTTGTCTTTTTTCTTCACTACTCCTGACCACTACTTTCTGGCTCAGTTCTTTGTCTCTCTCACATTTCCCTGCAAAATCCAATCCCTCATTACCATATCAATACCTAATCTGTCCCTCTGCTCATTCTGTTTTTTTTCTTCCCATTAAGTTTTTTCAGTTTCTCATTCCCCTATTTCCCAAGGATCCTCACCCTTTTATCTAGCTGTCTTAGTGCCTTCTGTCCTACTAGACATTATTTCACCCTGATACTGTAGTCCCTGCTGGACTTATTATTTGCAACTCACCCTTTCCGAAACTATCTTCACTTCCAGTCTGCCCCAGCCTCATCCAGTCACCCAGCTAACCACCCACTTCATCGTCAAACCCAGTCTGATAATCTCCAGTCCTCTTTTTTGTGTATCAGAAAATTCTCTGTTTTAATTTACTGTTGGGTGCATTAAGTTTTATTCTTCCCAGTCTACCCCCTCCTTGTTTCTTTTGCACTTATATCAACGTTTCCTCCTTTCTATGTCTTTTCTCTGTTATTTCATGGGATTGTGGAAGGGCAGATGTCAAGAGAACATAAGAAGCATGGTCATTGGTGTCCTTTGATAACAGCCAGCCTGCGACGGGTAGGAAGGTGAAAGGAAACCTTGCAGTGTCATGTTCAGTTAAATCCACCCACATTCCGGATGAACCATCAAATCAAAACCAGGACAGATTATGTGAAGACTGTAGAGCTAAACTAATTGAGAATATGTTCTTCAGAGCTTTTACAAATAATTTTCTTTTCTGGCCACATAGGCCAAATAGTATAGTGGGATGGTACTCTACTGTTTCAGAGAAACAGAGGCTTTTCTTGACATGAACAACTGTCTCAGAAATACATGAACAGTTATTTTAAATTTTTCTAGGAATATCGATGATAGATATGTTGTAAGAGAATGTTTTCCAAATGAGAAAGTTAGGCAAAGTTATCAACAACCTAAAATACAACTTTAAAATACAATAAGACAAGCTTCCTTATTATAGGTGGAATCATAATTTCCTATGGGAAATGGTAATTTCCTGTGCTTTAACAATTTTCACAATTTCTTGTAAGAATTTCATGTGGAAAGGGAAGTAGCAAAATCAGGGATCCTACAGGGACAGATGGAAGGATGTTCTCCTCCCCTTCCCAGGAACAGTTCTCATTCTGCCTCCTGTAAGGAGCAGAGTTACTTCTAACTCAACACCTCAACCCCTAAGGTGTCTCGTTTGAAAAGCCTCTTTGCTTTAACCTGCACAGTGAAAAGAAATTAGTTGCTTCACCTGCTGCTTCCCGACTGAAATTCAGTGCTTCTCAGGAACAACATTTTTCTAAAGAATAAGTCTACCACTGGCATCCACTTTCTATTTTCTAAACTTGCTTTAAGGTGCTGGCAGCCCCCCCAGGAGGTGTTTCTCTGTAGAGCCACTATCTCTAGTCTGGAGTGTTCCTAACTGTTCTTTGCATTTTGGCAGCTGAGAGATCACTTTTGTAGCAGTCTGTCTGAAAGCTGTCACACCTTTCTGCTGTTGGCCTTCATTGGATTGATTTAATGAAATCATTATCAGGGAAAAGAAAGAAAAGACAAGGAAAAAAAAGTACTTAGCTGGTAACTTTGTGAATTCCTTTATTTGTCAGCAAAAGAGGAGCAGAACCATAGTGACACCACACAGGTTTGCGTTATGTGTACTAAGAGAGGCTCAGAGGACATCTAGGAGACCCTGAATCCCATCTGGATAATATGTTCAGAAGTCACCACAGAAAACACCAGACTGAAATAATCATCCTGATAAAGTTTCCTAGAAACACAACAGTTTTGACTGTAACAGAGTTTGAGCGCAGTCTGGGGAAATTATGTTTGCCTGCTTTCACATGAGAGTTCAGCTCGTTTCCTCCACTAAACACAAAAGAAGTTGTTGCTTATACTTAGCCAAAAAATATGTGATTAATCTGTGGTCTGAGGGTTACTGCGACCCAGCGATGATCTTTATGTATCTGAGGCCACATCCTGCTTGCAAAAAACTCTGAATCTCCATATTTTGTACATGTGATGCACACAATAATTGGGAAAAATTACTTCCGTAACATCTTACTTTAAATACTACTTGAAAGTATTCTGGGATTTAAATAAGTCCTCCAGTAGTACTGTAATAAAAAAACTTTAGGATCATTGTAGTTGAGTATTACAGTAGCCTTTTTAATTCTTTTTAATGACATGCTGAATGAAGGAAATGCTCTATACTTTCCTCCTTGCAAAGCACTTTGGAATCTATGGATTTACAGAGCTATTGCAGAGCTGAGTATTACCAGTGTAGATTACTATTATGGAAGATATTGTGGAATTGATCTTTTTTTAATGATGTTGTACTCAATTACTACCTATTGTAGCCTTTCTCCTGGCTGTGTTTCTATTTCTGTATGTTTTGTTTTTTTTTTTTTTAAATAAGGTGGGGGTCTAGGGAAAGGGAGAGGCATTTTCCCTGGTAAATCAATTAACTTCTCCAATCCAGCAAACTGTGAAAAAATACAATAACTCTCTTTAAATGTTCCATTAGGGCCCAGTAACAGCTCATTAGATTATACAAGGTATGTGTAATTGCCCAGAAAAGATGCACTACCTTCCTGCAATGCTTAATTTAATCTCCACTCTTTACATACAACTTTAACCACCCACTAAACAAGATTCATGGCCTCATGCCCAACGGTACGTGTGTATGAGTGTGTTTTTTAAACATAAGAATGTGTTTAAAAGTCAAAACTGGCATGGCTTTATTTTCAGTTGTTTGCTATAATCTTACAAAACAAAGCTGCGGAGGACAGGAATTATCCATTTAGGGTTGTTTGGAAATACCTCACTATATTTTCTTTGCTACATAAAGAGGGTTTCCAGCTAGCTCTCCTGCCCCAGGTCTGATCATGTGTGGTCTTGAAGACATCGAGCTTGACCAGTGAAGTATACATGGAAGATAAATCTATGAAAATGAGATACCTCTTGTACATATAATTCTACTGTTAGATTTCTATGTATTAGAGGTTTGTTTTGTTTTGTTTTGGTTTTTTTTTCACTTAGGTGCTATAGTAGAAGATACAGAGACTTTAAGTTTTTCGTCAAAGCCTTGGCTTTTCCCCTTTCTGGATGCTTGCCATTAATACTAAAACATTAAATACTAAATGAGCAACTTGGTCTAGTGGAAGGTGTCCCTGTCCATAGCAGCATGGTTGGAATTAGATGTTTTTTAAAGACCCTAACAACCCAAACCATCCTATGATTCTGTGACAAATACCCTTCCCCTTCAGCAGAGAAATGAGATTCCCATAACCAGCTCTGCCTCTGCAGGTGTACATGGGAGGGATTATCTGGCCTGGAGTTCAGCCTGGACTACTGACACAAGCACTCATTGCATTGCTAAAAACTTCTGCATTTTTGAAGGAGAATTGATAACTAAAATACATAGTCCTTCAACACAACACAGTGCTTTTATGGACAAGTAGGGGTCTTTGGTATGCTAACCCAAGATCACAAAACCTGCCTAGTCTATTGTTAGGTGAGAGTCCTATTCCTAGCAATCTCACAGGAAAAACTGTTTTCCTATGTTTCATCAGATAAGAAAAGGAGAAACAGCTAAAGCTTAGGAACCCCTTCCTCCAAGAGCTAGATGTTGAACTAAGAGTTTTTTAAAAAGTAAGCATATTTTACTGTAAATGAAGCTTTCACCCCATGTTTCTTTCATACTTACTGAAAACTAGAAGAAAATAATTTTTTCATAAAAAATCATTGGCAATTTTTTAAAAATTTTTTTGGATGGCCAGAGCTCCAAACCAATGCAACAAGGTGGTAGGGATACAATATTATGTTTCCAGTCCCAGTTCCCTGAAAAGTGTCTCCTTTGCTGCTCTGTTTCATTCTACGTTTTTCTCTTACTGATACAAGGCCATTTTTCTTTTTGTGCCAGACCGCGCAGCACATCAATCCTTATTTGTAGCTCTTATGATTTCCAGACTATTGGTTTATAACAAACAAATAGAGGTTTCAAGTTATCCCTGATGCAGAGTCTGTTGGACAGTCATTGATTTTGATGGGATTAAGAATGTTAAAATGGCACTGGGGCAGAAAATACAGTGCTTTCTAAAGTGACGTGGTAGGTATGTATCAGCCATATAAATGGGGAAGGGAAATTAAAACAGGCCAGAGAGTATTGTTTTACTCTGTGAAAAAACAATTCTATAGAAGCTTAAAGCCCTCCTACAATTTTTCAGATAGAGATGGAGGTACCATGAAATGTTTTTTCTAGACAGCTGAGACTTACTGAAACAGAACCAGGCACCTGGACAGTAATACACACTCCAGCTGTATTAAGGCAAATGGAGTCCTCTTGCACCTGGAGTAAAAATTAACACTTTCTCAGGCCATAGCTGTGAATATTTTCAGATACTTCTGACATTTTAATTTACAAACTCTATATTGAGAGGTAGGACATAAGAAGAAGGCTGACTTATAGACCCTTATTATTCTGTCTGGGCACCTCAAAATTTCATATAGTTAAGTGAGTATAGGTATTTTTAATTCCCCAGTTAACCTGAAAATATAGGAAAAGAGGAAATATATTGAAATAGACCCATGAAGTGAAAAGGCTTTGCTTTAAGAGTCCCACAAAATGAGATTTCTGGTTTCACAAAACCTTTTTTTTTGACTCCAATAGAAGCATCTGAGTTTAGTGTTGTGTTAGAGTTGATAAGTCTTTAAGTAAATTTTAGAAGGAAAAATAATTTCAGAAGTAAATTACTTCATTATGGAAGTTCTTTCTTTCCTGCCTGCCTGTCTTCTCTTCTTTCTCCTCACCCCTCCTCCCCTTTATTCTTCTTCTTAATTTCTTTTTCACTTTCTCTGTCTTTCCTTTGCTCTTTCTTTTAATTACTACGTAATTTGTAAGATCAGCACAGAAGCATATGTACAAACTAATGTGCAACAGAAAAATGCTCTGTGGTATTATGTGTAAGATAATGTACAAAATCACATGAAAAAAAACAAAACAAAACAAAAGAGTTGGTAAAATTCCCAGAGGAAAAATCAGGGAGGCTCAGTTCTTCTCAGTTCCAGATTCATATTTTCCTGCTTTTCTTTTCACTCTTTCTACATAAGACAATAGCAGCACTGAGACCAGTAAACTGGGGTGTAATTCTGGAAATCAGTTTTTACATGTCTGTTGAACTAAACTCCCTAAGGCTGAGCAAGAAGAGATAGATGTTAGATACTTTGACATGGAAAGTGCTTCTGTAATTCTTTACTACTACACTATTTGGAAGCCATTTGTGCTTAAGAGGTCATCAGAATTCCACCCCATAAGGCTGTCAGTATCCTTGTAGTGGTCTGCTAGATGACCGCTGCTCTCCTATGATGAAACACCCATGAATACCGGTGCTGCAAAATGCAGCGTTATAGAGAGACCTTACCTAGTAGGAGTTTGAAAATTCAGGTAACATATGCAGTGAGATGCGGGATAAGTTTTTTTTTCCCTAGATGTGATGACTTTACAGGGCTTTTTAACAGAAATGTAGCATCCGTAAAGTGTGTATATGTGAGTAAGCATGTTTCTGTTCCTTGCATTCTTGGCCCTGGAGACAGTGAGGTAGAACCAACTCTGATTTCTTTGAACAATGAAGATAAAAATTGATTCAGAAAAGCATCCTTCTTTGAGTCCACATTTTGGCATACTTTAAAGCTAGCAGAATCAGGCAAATGCTTAATTGGTAATTTCTTGAATGAATGCCATGACAAGAGGACTGTTTAGGTTTTCTTATAATGGAGTTATTAATTATTATAGCAATGTAAGTCTCTTTACTAAGGCATAGATAATTATGACTCTATCAGTATAAACTGATCTAACTCCCGCATGATCTCTTTGAAAGGCCAAGGCTACTCTGCCAAGGCAAAGTAGCCTTTGGCAGTTTGATACTGGTTACCAAAATCACCCTGAAGTTAACTCATGACCTTGGACCAATATAAATCTGGTACCCTGCAATAGGTATTAGTGGTGTTGCTTCATTTTAGCCCAAGTCTTATCAGCAGTAATCAAGCACTGTTCTCTGTAAGACAAGTGACAACCAATCTTTGAACCACTTATATTTCCATGTTGGTATAAAAACAAAATGATGAAAAAATAATAAATATTGGGAGCATAGCAGTGGAAAATTGAACAGCATTAGGCATTAAATGGTGGTGAGAAATGGGAACTTACACAATTGAAATGAAACTTTAAATATGGGTTTATTCACTGTAAGAGGTGTTTGGACCTAAGTTATTTCTTACATCTTCTCTAACAGCCCCCTCACTCTGAAAATGTTTGAGTGATATTTTCCAACTCTGTATGAGCATAACAATGCAAAGTTATGTGTGTACAGGAGAAACCTTAACAATTGTGTTTGGCTAAACTCTTCTGTAACACCTCAGCATCTTTATTATTCACCAAGCTGTGAATAAATATATTTTTTTTTAATTTTATTTTTCTTAGCAGAAAACAAAGCCCCAAATCTGCTGATGACTTGGAACATGATGTGACTTATGATGGACAGATGAACAAAGTACCTTATGGGACCATTTTTAAAAATTACTAAAACTTGTAACAATTTTTTCATAATAAGCCCTATCATCTACTACTAATAATACTAATACAAGCACTTATGGTAATAATAACACAAATTTAATAACAAAGCAGTAATAGTATTTTGCTCTCTGTATGTGTTTAAACCACTTTACATACATTATAAAGTCATGGATCATTTGAGAGTGCCTCAGGGAAGATAATGTGGTAAATGTTGTATAAGTGTTATCTCAAAGTGTTGAACCAGTTCACTATGAGCTGATACCACTTTCAGCTCATATGCCAGCTTAACTGGTAAAAAAATAAGAGAACATGTAATTTTAAGTGGGACTTGCATTACTTTGACTCGGTGTGCATTTGCAATTCATGCACATAATTAGGAAACAGAAATGCCACAGGTGACCCTTGTCTCATCAAAAATTCAAACATCATGATGTTGAATGTGAAATCCTTGCAGTATTATTCCCCAGTGAGCTAAATACCATATTAAAAATTTTACTAAAGCATGTTGTTCCAAATGTAGAATACCTTTGAGAGAATTAAATCACCATTTGTGATGAGAAGAAAGAAAAAAAAAAATCTAAGCATCAAATAAACCATTGGAACTGAGACTTCTTGATTTGTTTGGTGTAGGGTAAAGTGTTGCATAGGTGGGGAAGGTCATGTACCACTGAGAGGACAGCAGCATTTACAGGGCTGTGCTTAGGTGACAATCCAAAAATGGAGATCCATTGAGGACTCCCTGAGAAATAAAAAATTGTTCATTTAGCAACAGTGGGGAGCAGGGAGTTAAATCTCTAAGTAATTTCAAGATTTCAGTCTAGGTCTCCCAGCCCTACACTCAGTATATCAATAACAAGAACTAGATACTTAAGTCAATCCAATTATTTCTGTTGATGTCCTTGAGCTTGATTAAGATCTGAGTTATGACTTTACATATTGTATCGTTAGTGGGGGGAGCATTTAAACAATCAAAGCTGGGCTAGGAGAGCAAATAGTTGGTATTCTGAGAGTGAAGAATTATTTGCAGGGCCTGGGGAGTAGTCTTACCACTAGACTACAACACTGAGTTTACAGCACACTGACTACTGAGTACTGTTCAAACTCCTCCAGAGAGACAGGGATTCAAAGGGAAGAAAACAGCATTTCCCACCTTGGTTGTTAACTGCCCTTCTGGAGTGGGTGGTATGGGTTTTAAGTCCATGAGGTAACGGAAGAGCTCAGACAGGAGCCTGGGGGAGTGCTCTAGCACAAAGCTGGCCTAGCATCATGGATTTTTGCATTTGAGTGTGTTCTAAAAATAAAGCAGCCATCCCTAAATTTAGCAAGGAACCTGGTCCTTACTGTTTCTTGGCTATGCTCTGAGAAATTTCTGAGATATGCAAGTCCTATTTTGGATCTGACCCCTTTCATTCCAACTCATCTCCATGAGTAATCTTTCCCTCTCTCCTAAACTGAGAAGGGTAACACTATTTCACTTTCTATTCCCTTTCATTTTGTTTTCATATTTCCACCTAGAGGATGACCATACCGGAAGAAACCTCACCCAAGGCATCAATCCACAGCCTCATCTAATGTAAACGGATACATTTTTAGAGACTGATGCATTTTAGAGTCTCTAATGATCTCAAAGGCTGTCAGGTACAGAAGATCAGCTTGCCCTGTAGTGAAGATGAGACAGTGAGGTTTTGTAATGATTTTGACATGGAAGGAGCCAAATGCTGAGCAGTTGTTGTTAAATGAGCATTGTTTTTCTTTGAAACAGCTACCAACAAAATGGAAAAAATTGAGTTGACCAGTTTAGGACGCACTCTGTAACAGTTTTTTAAGTATTGATATAGAAGGGCAGAATGGCACACGCTTTGAAGTAAAGAACAACACTGTGCACTTCTTGCCACCACAAGACATCTGAGTCCAATAACCAGATGGTCAAAGAGCTACTGGGAGGCAATTTACACAAATGAATCCAAGAATCTACAGCACAAGGTAGAGAGAGGGACCAAACATGGGATTGCACATGCTGATTCTGCTGCACCAGACAGCTCTGGTTCATGCTGCTGGATGTTCACATCAGTGAACCCTGTGTTTAGGAAGATCCAGAATAAGGCTATAAGTATCACACTTTGTTCAGCTTGTTCCCCTTCTAGCCAAAGTATGTGAACAAGAAGTTATCTCTTGACTAAGGTGCTGAGTGTATTTTCTCTCTTTTTCTCTGCAGTTTGGACCAAGCCTTCATTTTAGTTTCTTCTTGCTTGTAGATGAGGGAACAGAGGATAAATCAAAATTTGTGAATGGGGTTGTGAATTGCTGTTTTCAAACCCTTTTTGCTCCATGTCTTACTCTCATATCTCAGGAAAGTTAAATGCGCTTTTAATTCTGAAAATGATGCCTTGGAGTTAACTTAGGGTTCCAAGAAAATTCATCTATATCTGGGGTGAAATTCCGGTACCTTCACAGAAACGTCTAGAGGCAATTTAAAAACCCTTGGCTTCTGCTAGTAGATATAGGATGGAAAATTCAGGAAACCTGTGCTGCATTGAGTTAGCAAATGCATGTCAGGCAGGATACACTGAGACATTACAAAAGGCACCAGAAACCAATGTTGAGGCACTCAGGTTTCTTCCCTGGAGGAGCAGAGCCACAGAATATAAATGAATATAAATTTCTATCTACCTAAGCAAAAACAGAAATTAAAATATTATTTCCAATAAAGCATGGGAATGGTTTCTGTACCAGTGTATTGCTCTGTGTGATCTGTGAGAGTCAGAAAGGATGTACATGTAATGAATCTGACAGCTTTGCTATTTAGGATATTAATTTGAAAGGCAACTAGAGAGACACTGGAGAAAGTCTTAATTCCCTGAAAACCAAGTAACAACTGGAAGGGTGACCAAAGCTTGTTGCTGTGTTTTTCTTTCTCCTCATAACAAAATCTTCCCACCTTGGTGTAATTAAATATCCAATATTTAATTTCATTAAACCTATCTTGACACAGATACTGCCTTCAGAGCCTGGCATACCACCTTGTTGTGATCTGTGATCTCAGCTCCGCTCTCTAACATGCTGTGGGTTTGGGTGCAAGGTCATAAGCTGTAGCCGCTCCATGATCATGGCTTTTTCTTTCATCAAATAGCAACATTTCTACTAGGCAGTGAAATACTCATCTATTGTGCTAAGAGAAGCTAGAAATGACAACAGAGTTGTTGGGGAGCAGTGTGGTTATTGGAGGGGGTTCTCCCACAGGATTTCTTTTTTTGTTTGTTTGTTTACTGTTGCAGAAATTTTTTGTAAGACAAAGAGAAAGCAGCTAGAAACAAAGAGCGGGAGTGGGGTGAGCATTCATGGATATGCCACAACAACTTAGGATGACAAGGTCAGGCTGTATGTGCTCCCTTTCTTCTGTTTGTGCTCTGATCTAATCAGCTGAATCTAGTCAGGGGGAAGGAAAACATCCCTGCCACAAACACTCAATCTGTAAATTCCTACATTTTCTCTCAGCTGATGGGGGTTGTTATCTGAAATTATGGGGACTTTTCCACATGCCAGGATGCATGTTGTCACTGTAAAACATTAGTTTTATTCAGCTCCATGTTGAGTGGGAGAAAGAAGAATGGGGCATAATGAATGGAAATCTGCTGCAGATAAGGAACACCCCGTGGGAACTGAGAGTCAGAATATACAGAGGTTTTTGTTCAGGTCATAGTAAAATGTATCTTGCTCCTATTTCCACACTTGTAAAGCAGACTTCTCAGAAAAGTCTCAGGTCTAGCCATTGAAAGTAGCCTAGAGACACATTGTTTCAAGGCCCAGTTCATGGAAATTTTTGTCCCAATAATGTGTGGTGGAATTGATGTATTTTCCATTCTATATCTAACAGAAATGAGGTTGCACTGTTTTACTGAGAAGATCATGATGAACTCCTGGCCTGATACTATCCTGGGTTAATCTAACTGGAATAAAATAAATATATTCTGGGTTGAACATGTTATTTGTAACATTTAACAAGAATTCATTTGTATAGGTTCCATAGGTAAATAGGAGATGAAATCTCAGACATACTCCTCTTCCTTCAGGCAAGCATTGGTAGTATCAACTCACATTCTTTAATACCTCATCATGCATCTGGGGTTAATACGCCATCATTAGTATCTTTTTTTTGTGTGTTAGTGGGGGAACCCAATATTTTTGATTAACAATCTTCAGAAGATTGAAGATACATCCATATTTTCTTACTTTATTTGTTCCCACAGAGGTCTTGGTCTTCTCAGCATATACACTGCCTGTATGTGAGTTCATTTTTGGGTTATTCTTTTCAGTAAAAAAGCTATTTTTCCCTGAAAGAAGAGCCTACACTGCTTGTGGGAATAGGCAGCTCGAAGGACCCTTACTTATAGGTAGTAGGGTAAAGACTACAGCAGTTGTAACTCCTACTGTCTTGCAAAATCTTACGAAACTAAAAAACTAATCTAACTAGCTGTTGGACTTCCATATACACAACAGATGCCTTCATGACCTGATCTAGGACAAGTGCTATGTGTTCTTTGTGTCATGCTATAATAATGTCTCTCTGGTGAGTTGTGACATATCTTACACTATTTCAGGCACTTCAAACAAGAAAAACACACCAAATGATCATTCTAAGTTAGTGCTAGAGGGGTACAACTAATTGAGGCTCAGAGGAGACACTTGTCTGCATGTCTAGGACTCACTGCATTAGGACAGAAACCAAAAACTGACATGGTATATAGTGATTGAAAGCCACATTTTACCAAGTTTCACTAGTGTGCTCACCTAAAGAGAATTAACTGAGAAAAATAGTTAATGCTGATATTGGTCAAAGTCTATGCAGAAGTCTCTGGCATGTTGTGGGTACTGCTTGTGCTACAGTAAAGAATGAACAGATCTAGTCCACAAGACCTTTGTGATTACAGACGACAGTCACAGAAACAACCTCATGAACAAGAGAGTTTCATGTCCTGGGAAGACCCAGAAACACTGCATCTGAACGTTGGAGCATCATCTAGTGAACAAGGAAGTTCACCCTTATTGTGCATTGGTGTATCACTTAACAGGAGAAGAGAAAAATATGTAAGCAACAGATTACATGGTTTTCTTCCTTGCTGACCGCCATGCTTATGTTAACTTTTTGCAAGGTGTAAATATTCAAGGAAGTGATTGTCTTCATGATCATTCTTCTGGATATTAGAATGTCTTAAAAAATCTTCTTTTCTTGTTCTATAGAAAATATTTGAGAATGTTATTTACAGTCTGATGATAGCTGGTGGCAATGAGGTCCAAAGGTAAATGGAGAGCCGTTGGAAGAAAAGTGAAGACAGTCTAATAGTAAATGCAGGGGCTAATGTGTAAAAAGGTACATTTCTGCTCATTAAGAATTCCTCTGTAATTTCCTAAGAAATGCTAATCTATGAGGTTTTGTCCTTTTTCTCATTATGATATATGGGGTGAGATTCATCTGATTTAATGAAGGCGCTGACAGCACAGACTTGAACAGGTCAGCTTGGGCTCCCTTTATAATCAATAAGAGCCTAATCAATAAAGTAAATGGAGTTTAGGACATGATTTGTGTCACCTTGTAGAGACACCTACACTTGATCAGTTGAAATGAAGCCTAAATAATGCAGATTCTACCACCAACATCAGTCCTGGACAGCTTGACACCTCAGTGACAGACACCTATACTGTGATCTAATAAAATACTTTGATTAGATTAATAATATTTCATGTAGGCTATCAATGGATAAAGTATCAAGAAATTTCTTGATCTGTATATAAGCTGGGCCCCATTTCTGCACTTATCAAAATGTCAAGGTTCATGCATTGTAAAAGAGAGTGGTTAGTCTTTTGACAGTCTTCCTTCCTTATATAAACTCTTGAAGAAATGCTGAAAACTTCCACCTTGTTCATTGACTAGATTTCAATGAATCTTAAGATGTTTTCTGTACTCCTTTACTGGTTTCATCTTAACCTCCCAAACTTTTTGCAGTTCAGCCTACCTCATTCTTCTCTCAGTTTGACTCATGTCCTCTTCCCATTGTCTGCTTTGTGAGTTTAGATTGTGCTGTATCAACCTTTCCCTTTTTTTCTTATTCTTCTCCATCATCCTGAATGACTTCTTTTCTATTTGACTTCAGGACAAAGTTTGTAGTTCTGAGCTCATTGTCAGTCAAGAGTCCCATCTGATAGATTTTCACTGTATCAATTTGCCTATACTACCATTGACAAGGGCAACTAAATATGACATAAGGATTTCTGTTAGCCATTCTATATCATAGTATATTAGTTTTCTTCATAGTTTTAACATTTTCATGGTATCTTGTGAAGATGATTCATGGGATAAACAGGGCCATATTTAAGCTCTGTGATAGTTCTAAAGAAAATTAAATCTCATCAGAAGACAGTGAATTATCAGCAATATAGAGGCAAGCCAGCATCATAAGGCAATAAAAAGATAGTTTTGATTGACCTGATAGAGAAGAGAGAATCTATTTTATATGTATTAGGGAGATACTAACACTGAAGATGAGGAGCACTAAGAAGAGAGACTTCCCTAAGATCACAGTTCATAGCAGTTCAAAGGAAGAGACACACTCAACTCATGAGTCACATTTAGTGGAGTGGAATGGAATTTCCTGTGCCACTTGTGTATTTTCAACTCTGCACCATACTTAAGTTTTCTGCCTGAATAAATAATTTTGGAAGTCCCAACAGCAGGAAAATGATGAATGGGAAGGCAGAATTTGAGTGAAAATGAGCTAATCTCCCCTACACATTAGAATAATAATTCTTTGTCAGGCCCAACTTCAATGAAAAATGATTCTTGCTAACACATTAATCTAGAGAGGAGGTTTTGATAATACAGTAGTATAAAGCTAAGACATTCATCTTTGAATCGAAGGAAAGTGAGAGGATTAAAGGATCACTTAGAATAATTCAGATGCAGTGAAATACAGTTCATGGCAAGAGCTAACACAATAGCCTCAATCAAATATGATTTAGGCACAGTTAGAAGTAGTACTCTAATTACCGGCAATTGATTTAACTAGAGTTTTCTACAACTCTGTTACAGAGTGAAAAAAGGGATTTTTTTTTTTTTTTCTTTTTATGACCGCCAAGCTTTTCCAATTGTTTCTTCTTGCCAAAGAATAGAACTAAGAGTTCAACAGGGAAGCTTTTAAGGAGTAAATCAAAGACATTTTGCCATCAGTAAACAGTCAGGCACAGAAATGCTTTTCTTAGAAAGTGACCTGGGATTGTATGTGAACAAGTGTGTCCTCAGATGCAAAATCAGTGTTACAAAGAAAAATGGGGCACCTTGCCTGTTTTTAGCCATTTTAGAACTCTTTTTTTTAGGTAACACAGATTCATGAAACCAGGTTAGGTGTTGTGACAACTTCCCAGAGGCTAAGTGATTTGAGTGGGGAGTTTGTCATTCCTGACAGAAGTGCCCTGAGTTATAGGAATTCCTCCAGGAAATATAAAATATCTGCAGGGAGACAGGCAAGAAGATTGGAGACCTAATTGTCCCCTTGTGTATATAGCTTAAACTAACAGTTCTTCCTCAATTTATGGGAGTCACGCTGATGCTGCGGCATGTCCTCACTGTGAATAAAGCAGTCTTTCAGAAAATAATCGGGTAACAGAGAGATGTGAGACTTTCATCTCTACCCTATAGCACCTAAATACACAACATATGTATTGTGGATGCCTAAAGATAAATTATGTCCTTTGCCATCTTGAGTAGATGTATTCAAACTTCAGAACACTAAGCACCTAAGTAACTTTTATTTTTACACCTAGACCTGACTGTAGCTGACATAAATGATATGAAAGTACTTCAGCTAGAAGCAGCAATTTTGGATACTTGTAGCATTAGTTGAAATAACTCAGTACTGAGCTTCTGAGATTAAGTGACTTGGGAGACTTGTGCATGTTTATTATTGAAGTGAAGAAGCACATATGTACTTTGAGCGATACTGAGTGCTCTGTTCCAGGACTGCCTTGGATAGCAAAGCATAGTGGTCTATTTGCAATGGATAAACCATTAGTGATGAAGTGATTTAATGATGATGCAGTGAAGGAACAATGATGCATAGTGCTTGTTATTGTGAAACATTATTGACAAAGAACAGAACAATTAAGAAACATGGTGTCCCTCTTGTGAAGTGAGCTATGAGAGCACAACATAGATATAAAGAGGGGAAAGGATATGTTATATGTACATCAGATCATGATGCTAGGAGAATAGTCTTCAGGATGCGTCTTCTGGAACTCAGTTTTCACCATTATTGCAAGTTAGTTGAGTTTTGTTGATTTGATCTTTGGGAAAGGCACTTGGCATCACTCATCAACCTTCATTCCAGTTTGGCCAAGGTTTTTTGTCACTGAAAGTAGTTACATCCAATCTACCTTCAAACAGTTGCTTCATCAAAGGTACCCTTCTAAATAATTCAGCTGCCACAAGTCACATACAAGTGGCATCATTTCAAGGCTTATATTAACCTTAAGTGTTTCCTTTTAAATAAGTAGAAAGGTAGCTAGAAGAGATGGGCACCTCTACTTTGAGAACAAGATGAAGTAAAGATCAAGATAATTTATAAATTGTTCTAATCTCATGCCTCAGTGCTTTAAAGGAGTCCTTTAGAGTCAATTTACTCTTTGACCATTGACTAAAATCTAATAACTTTAGCAGCAAATGAGGTGTGAAATGCTGTCAAAAGCACCTCAATAATACCTTGTGTGGTACTAAACATTTTCATCTCTGTGGTAAGAGTCCATAGAAAAAAACACAGCTTATCAATTGATGACTTTAGAAATCAGCATGCTTTTGCAGTGAAAGATATTTGCACTGTCAATCATGACTTAAATTTTGAGTCTAAATCAAGGAAAAGTCTGGCATGATGACAAACAGTTTGATGGACCATTATCAGTGTCTTATTTTTTGCCCTTGTAAGGAACTGAAGGAGTTAATGCCTCAAACATTAATTGATGCAGAGAGGTTTGACAAGTTGTGGCCTTTGTGATTAGTCTAAGGAATCCTGCCCAAGGAATAGTAAAGTGTATTGAAGGGGAAAATCTTCACTCTCCTGCAGATGTATTGCCAAATTCCTTAGATAAGCTTCAAACTGGGGGAGACATAGACTGAGTGAAACCAGATGTTTTGTTAATGCCTATACTTTAATTTACGACTGTACCCTTGAAAAAGGGCTAAGACTCATAAAATAAAGGCTGAAAAATTACGCAAGAAGCAAAAACTGAGAGAAAAAGTAAAGGTGGTGGGGAGAAACATGACCACTGACTTACTTGGACGAGGGGGTTGGTGCACCCCATCCCCCCTCAATGCAAGCCCAGAACCCATGCTCCATCTCTCCCTCATCTCTCATGAAAATTAGTTGGTGAAATTCCTGCCTCTTTTTGTCTAGCATGCAAATCAGCTGATAAGATGAACTCAAAAGGCCACAGAAACCTTTGCTGTGTGTGCACCCATCACCCAAGGTTACCAGACCTGAGATAATGCTGGAATCTGGGCTGGTGATCCAGATACTTTGACTCTTTTTCTCTCCTTTTCTTTCATTTCTTTTGTTTCTTATAGATTTATCAATAAAAGACTAGATTGCTTAGTATCCTTTTCCAAGTTTAAGTCATTTCTACCAAAAGTAAAACATTTTAACCGGTCCTTTTGGTGTCGTTTTACCTTAATTTAACACTAGGGGAGTCACAGAACCTTTATGACTCCCTGGGCTCCCAGTCCACGTCATAACAATGCCCCAGAATATGCAGTCTGTAATGAAACAGTTGCAATACTTTGTAAATGTAGTCTTTTGTTTACCCGAGGACTTCCAGAGAGATTATAATATCTCAGAATTTTTTGCTTTATTTTTCATCCCAAATAAATATTTAGTGCCTTTTTTTTTTTTTTTTTTTTTTTTTTTTTTTTGTCAAAGGAGGTAGCAAGTAAAGAATTGTAAGGAGCAAAATCCAAGAGTCAGCTTCCCAGTTTTGTTCTATAGCTATTGTTATCTCTTGGGATGCAGCAAACAATATATGTGTCAGCTTGCATGTAACATAGATAGAAAATTGATTTTTGTATTCAGGAGTCCTACATTCTTTGTTCAGCTTTCTCCTCAAATTTAATGTGTGACTTAGTGCATTCTCTGACATATTCAGTTTTCAAAATCTCTGACACTTGAATAATAACGCTCTCTGTCTGACAATGTTGCATTGTGAATGAATTGGATGACATGTATGAATGCAGATGGTTGCAGGTTCTCAACCAAGTAGTGTCTCAAAGCTAAAATGTTCATAGAAATCCTTCAAGTATAAAATTGCTCTTTTCATCAAAAATTAAATTATATTTTTTATTTTATTTTCTTCTGAACTGAAATATTCTCCTCCTTCTGAAGAACAAAAATAAAATAAGGATGAAAATATGGAAAAACTTCCTTTTCCTCTCTTTTCATAATTTTATATTTCCCAGTCTTTTATACAGGTCATTAATACTTTATACCTCTTTCTCAATTACTATTAGATCTTTGAAAGTAAGGCACAATGTAAGCATGAACTACTTGCTCATGTATATTACAATTATAGTATCAGGCAGAACTCAATAAGCAGAGGGCATATCTGATAATGCCTCATATCTGTCAGAATAGGGAAAAAGTACACGATAAAAAAGCTTAGAGGTGACCCATAGGGAAAGTAATAACTTCTAAGAAATCTGGCATTTGTTCCCAGTAGAAAAATAATGAAGTAAAGCGAAAGATGAAGAGAAATTAAAGGAAAAGTTATGTCTTACACAATATTTAGAGAGACAGGTTCAATTTATACAGAAGAATACAGGAGCATTTAACAGGACTGACATTTTACTCTTAGTCTTTGGTGTCCATTCAGATAACAACAGGAATTACAGAATGAACAAAAGCTGTATTTTTCCCCCTTTGTCAACAAAGACAACACAAATTTTGCAGCTGAACTTGAAATATAGCTGGCTTTTTTCTCCACTTTAGCTCGCCTCTATATATGAATGAATATAAATGTTAGTTTTTGAAAAACAGAACAATGCATTTCTTTTCACATTGAACATGATGAAATGTGTCTATTCTGAATTCCTACAGCAGATAATTATAGAATCACAGAATACCAGGTTGGAAGAGACTTCAAGGATCGTCTGGTCCAACTTTTGTTGGAAAAAGCACAGTCTAGACAAGACGGCCCGTCACCCTGTCCAGCTGAGTCTTAAAAGTGTCCAATGTTGAGGAATCCACCACTTCCCTGGGGAGATTATTTCAGTAGCTGATTGTTCTCACTGTGAAAATATTTTCCTTCTGTGTCCAGCAGGAATCTCCCTACAAGAAACTTGTACGTATTAACCCTCATCTTTTCCATGTGACTCCTTGTAAAAAGGGACTCTCCACCTTCTTTGTAGCCACCCTTTAAATACTGGAACATGGTGATGAGGTCTCCCCTAAACTTCCTCTCCTCAAAGCTGAACAAACCCAGTTCTCTCAGCCTTTCCTCACACGGCAGGCTTACCAGTCCCTTGATCATCTTTGTGGCCCTCCTCTGGATATTCTCCAACCTGGCCACACCTTTTTTGCATAGCGGGGACCAAAACTGAACACAGTATTCCAGGTGTGTCCTGACAAGCGCTGAGTAGAGTGGGATAATGACTGCTTTATCTCTGCTGGTGATGCCCTTGATGATGCAACCCAGCACCCTGTTGGCTTGCTTTGATGTTGCAGCTCACTGTTCACTCACAGTGAGCTTGTTGTCCACCGGCACCCCCAGGTCCCTTTCCACAGAGCTGTTCCCCAGCCAGGTAGTTCCCATCCCATGCTGCGTTCCTGGATTATGTTTTCCCAGGGGCGAGACCTTACACTTGTCCTTGTTGAACTTCAGAAGGTTCTTGTTAGCCCACTCTTCCAGCCTATCCAGGTCTTCTTGCAGGGTGGCTCTCCCTTCCAAAGTGTCCACTTCCCCACGCAAGTTTGGTATCATTGGCAAATTTCATCAGGGTTCACTTGATCCCATCATCCAGACCACTTATGAAGATCAGCATTGGGCCCAGTATCGATCCTTTGGAGATGTCTTTTGTGACAGGTTGCCAGTTTGAAAAGGAGCCATTTCCCACCACCTTCTGGGTATGGCTTGACAGCCAGTTCCCCGTACCCACTCCACAAGCCACTTGTCTAGACTATAATGTACCAGCTTCTCTACAAGGAAGCTGTGGGGAACAATATCGAAAGTCTTGGAGAAATCCAGGTAAACAATGTCCACCACTTGCCCCACATCAACTGAGCAGGTTAGTAATAGAATGCAATCAGGTTTGTCAAGCACAGTTTGCCCTTGGAGAAACCATGGTGTTTTTCCCCAATCACGTGCTCCATTTGACTTGTGATAGCTCCAGAAGGATTCGTTCCTTGACTTTCCCAGAGATTGAAGTAAAACTGATGGGCTTAAATTTTTCTGGATCTTCCTTTAAGCCCTTCTTGTAGATACGTGTGACATTGTCCTTCTTCCAGCCTTCTGGGACGTTCCCTGATCTCCACAACTTCTTAAAGATTATGGAGTGACCTTGCAATGACATCAGCCAGCTCTCTTAACACCCTTGGGTGGATAATGTCAGAGCCCATTGATTTGTAGGGATCAAGCTTCTTTAATAGTTCACATAGCAACTCTTCCTTCACTGACAATTGGTCTATGTTTACAATGACCTTTATTTCTGTTCCCAAAACCTGTGGCCCAACAGTACTCTTAAAATGGAGGTGAAGAAATTGTTGAGAACCTCTGCTTTTTCAGTGATCTTGGTGACTAATTCAACTGTTCTGTTTAACAGTGGGTCATTATTTTCTTTCTATTTCTGCTTGTTGTTAAAATACCTGAAGAACCCTTTCTTGTAGTTTTTGACACCTCTGACCAATTTCAATTTGACATGAGCTTTTGCTTTTCTAACTGCATCTCTGCACACCCTGGCAATTCCTTTGTATTTCTCAATGGGTATTCATCCAATTTTCCATCTCTGGTATGCTTCTCTTTTGGTTTTGAGAAGACTCAGAGGCTCACAGTTAAGCCAGGGGGGTTTCTTGCTCTATCTACTTCCCTTACCTTTAAAGGGAATTAATTGGTTTTGTCTTCCAGGAAAGCATTCTTGAAAAACTCCCAGCACTCACCTTTACCATCCATAAAAGTTTCCCATGAAATCCCTCCCAACTGAGCTCTGAGAGAGCTGGAGTTTGCTCTTCTGAAATCTAAAACATTGTCTTAGTACTAACCTTCAGCATGTTCAGCAGGATCCTAAACCCCACACTATAGCAGTCAAAGTTATCCTTAACTGAGATACTAAAAGCAGGTTTTCTTGGTTTGTGAGTAGCTAGTCCAGCAGTGCCTCATTCCTGATTGGCACATCTAATGGCTGGATGAAGAAGCAGTCCTCTATGCATTCCAGGAGCTTGATGGAAGACATGTGAGTTGTATTGTTCTTCCAACAAATGTGTGGTTAGTTGAAGTCACCCCTAAAATATAAATTCTGTTGACGCAAAGCTTGCTTAAGTGACCCAAATATTGCTTCACTGTCATTATTGTCTTGGTTTGGAGGTCAGTAGCAGATGCTTATTCCAGGATCCCCTGTGGAGATGACCCTTCTGATTTTGATACAGGGGCATTTGATAGGACTTTCATAATTGCCATAGATGACTTCCATACATTCAAGGTTCTCCTTGACATAGAGTGCAACTCCTCCATCTCTTCTTCTCTGCCTGTCTTTAAGAAACAGCCTATAGCCATCCATAGTGATCCTCCAGTCACGTGAGTTGTCCCACCATGTTTCAGTTATTCCTATGATATCAGAACTTTCTGACTGGGCACAGAACTCCAGGTCTTCCTGTTTGTTCCCCAGACTGCATTCATTGGTATACATACACTTGTGATGGTTGCTATTCTGGTTTACATCTTGGGAGGCAGGTAAGGAACATTTGTCACTGCTCTGGATGGCACAGATCTATTTTGCATAATCTTCTATGCAAGTAATCTTTAAACAGAAAAGCATCTGAATATAAATTATTCTGAGGCCTACTCATTGTTATTATTTAGAGCAGCATTTTCACCTGCTTGCAATGAGAAAGAACAGTAATAGATGGAAATCCATGGCTGATAATTTTTCTCCATCTTCTGGACATTTAATTTTCCCTTTCAGTCCTTGTGTTCACAGGCAAGCAGGATAATTATGCTGGTGACTGCTTTTTTTCTGGTATAAAAATGTCTCTTTTTTTTTCAGCTTGCTTTGTGTCATTTAGGAAAGAGTTTAAAGAGAAATTAAAAATAAAGAATGATTCTGACTTCAGAAAAATAGTGTTTACACAAGACTGTGGTTTAGAATTACTGATTCTGATCTTTTCATAATAGAGTAGCCTGGCTAGCTTTGTGTGCCCAATTTAGGTCTGTTGGACCAGAGTCTCATGTCCCTAAATATCTAATGGAGAAAGAATAGTTCCTCATCTGTGATCTATTTAATAGTATTGACTCTGGACACATATAGCAGTAATTGAAACAGTAGGGAATGCCTTCAGTTGAATTCAACCTACAAGATGTTCACCCAAGTGTAGTAACTTAAACTTTCTTGGTCTAATTACGTGACAACGCTGACTTTTTTCTTGGTATCATCAAAGACTGAAGTGCTCAAGACTAGTATGGATCTTCTTCATGATGAGGGTCTATTTTTCATATTCTTTCCCAGTAATCCAGCTTTGTGGCAACCCAGTAATCATGGTTTGTTTCTTCAGTATTGCATGGTGGTGGTTTCAAACACACATGAAACTCATCATATTCTGCTCCAAATAAAACATGATCCTTTTTGTCCTCTAATTCTCATGCACAAAAGAACAAAAATCAGTGCAAAGAAAGCCTGTATGAAACAAACCATTCTCCTTTCATTATTTACTGCTGTAGGAAGAGGTCTAGAGAAGATACAGCACTTGAAGCATGTTAATAATCTGACTTCATCATCTTTGAAGAGAGGTACAGATGTCAGTTGTGTGAAACTTCAGGACTGTAACTGCATAAATACTAAATTAATCAAAATATTAATCCATCTCAGTGTTCCTGTCTCTGGCATTGGACAGTAATGTATATTTATGGGAAAATGAGAGTACTAAGAGAAAGTGAGCTGTGTGGGCATGGACATACTCACTGAATAATAACAACTAGTAAAAGAAAAAAAGATGAAAGCTAGTAGAACTAACAAAATCTCAACATACTTTCTTGGATGACCATAGAAATTGGCATCCTGCTGGAAGATACTTACAGCATGCCAACAAAGCTTGCTAGGTGAACAGCAGCTATTGGATTCTCACACAGTACTGCAGGAAGAAACTTCAAAATATTACAGAAAGTGTAGTCTGGCTGGGTCAGTCAATACACAGGAGAAAATGAGGACATTGGGCAGCTGTATTACAATTCCCAAGAGATTGTGTATCAGTGCTTTAAGACTTTGAAACATCAGCCAAAGGCAATATTTGTGCCTTTTCTGCAGAGAGATCAAAATGTTATCCATCTAGGTCTATGTAGCAGATCAGACTAGTAACTCATTATTTTGCTTCTAAAGTCAATGGATACTTGAACAATGTTGTGTTATGCAAAGTATTTGAGCCTTGAACATTCTTAGAGTTCCTCAGACTGTATGAAGTCTCAGAAGGTCTGAATTCATATTGATCTCTGAAGTGAGTTTACTTAGTGAAAATGTAGTGTCCTAATCTCCCAATCTGTCCATCAGTACTGCTAGTGTGACCAGGGGAAATCTGAAGGTTAAATGTCATTTCATGTAAATTGGACTCTTTGATCACCATCTTCATGAGCACAGGGGTTTCCTCCAGATATGAGAATGAAGCTGGACACTTCTAGCCTAAGACCTCCTCTTTCCAAGAGCTATGCAGTTAATGAGAATTTTGCAACAGATTTTTCAGAAATAATTGAATGTCAGATTACATATGGTGTAAGCCAGCTAGTTTGTTCAGTGAGGAAAATGTTACCAAAGTCCTCCTGCCAGTGCATCAAATATTTAGCATTTTCTCTTGCTTTGCTCCACTGTATCAACAATTTAATCTCCCGTTCCCTGTTCATACAACAATTTAGCTGGATTAAGGGAATTTGACAGAAATCTAATGCAAATACAACTCTATCAGACAGATTTCTTGGCCACTTTGGTATGTGTACTCAAAAGCTGCTGGAATATAAAGCCTGAAAATATTTGTAAGCAAATGATTTTATCAATGGAAAAAAAAAAAAAAAAAAAAAAACAAAACCAAACCAAAAAAGCAAACAAACTCCACCCCCTCCCCCCCCCCCAAAAAAAAAAAACCCAAAAAACCCTATCATTAATATTTCACATTACAAAATGAATATAGCAAAAATAAACATTTATTACATAAATATTTCTTCTGAGTGGATGACATGTTTATAGAACATCTTTGGTAAAGGAAGTTTAAAGGTATTTCGCAAGCAAAATTATACAAAATAACCACATGTCCTAATGCTGTTTAGCATTCAACATGCATAAGCACTGCTAGCCCTTGGCTCAGGAAATTAAGATATTGTGGCCGATTGCGTATTCTGGGTAGGTGTATATACACTACTTTCCTGGGACCAAATCTATGGGGCCTGATTATTACCACTGAATTTGCTGGAATTAACATAATTTTGCCTGTTCGTTATTCCTTTTTTTCTTTACAATGTTGAAAATTAAATTAAGCTTTGTGGCATTTTCTTGTCATTTTTCTTTCTTTTAATTTCAAATAAATTTCTTCTTTTTTTAAGCATTATGTGAAAATATTTGAATACTGCTGGCAAAACAACAGTGATTGTATCCTCCTTCCATTGCCACTTTAGAAATAGTTCCTCTTTTCTTTATCCCAATGGCAAAACAGTAATTTAGAACACTGAAATCATAACAGTGATATTTTCCCCTTCCAAATAACTCAAGCTTATAATAGCTTTCAGATAGGACTGAGGTCAAAGAGATAATATTTGACAGAATATTTTCATGAAAAAGTTTGCATGGGGAATACACTACTCAACTTCAAACTGCCACAGTGCATATATTGTTTTGGAAACACTTAAAAAGTTCTCAGAAACCTGTGTGGTTTGTGTTTTTCAAGCTCAAGTTTCATGACTAGTATACTGTATTACTTTGAAAATATTCAGCTCTCCGGGAACAGGGAGAGGCTTATATGAACCCCTGGCACAGCTGAAGTTTTGAAAGATGTACCACTTTCTCCAGTTGTTCCAGTATCAGTGTAACCTCAAAGTGCTGGTGAAATATTCCCCATATGTCACTTTGCAGCTTGGGATATTGGGAAATCTTCCTTGTCTCAGAGCACCTACTTCTGATTCCCAGCTCACCAGTTTTTCTCAGAAATGCAGGCTGCTTCTACTTTGAGAAATAATTCAGACCAGCAGCAGTAGATCTGCACTGAAAAACAGTTATTTTTAAGGACCTTGAATTCATACTATACATATCTCAGGTTTTTTTGATTAATACTAGATCTAACCCAGTCATGTGGTCTGAATGCCCATTTACAGCTTGACTGCTTTGAGTGAACCCCAAATTTCTAGTTTCTTCCAAACAGAGTTCAGTTTGATGTCTGTCAAACTCTACGATAAAAAACAAAATATGATGCATGGGAATTATTGCAAGATCCTTCTCAAAAGTTCTCTCCTGATGTAAACTAAGACATTGATTTAAGAAGACAGGCTACGCTAATGACATCAGACCTCTCCTCTGCTGTGTACACAAATATTCTTCTAAATACCAAGTAGTGAAAGAGGTCTATGGCATTGTCTCCAAGATGCTCTATTGCCCATATCAAATCTGGCTACCTATCTGTATGTGTCATCTAAAAGTTATGACATGATATGAAAGGGTGAAGGAGCAACCATGGTTACGCAGGCTGAATGTTGATTTCGTTTATGGGCAGAGAGGAAACACACCCTACATATACATTCAGTAAACTCAAGGATTTATTGTTAGTATAATTTAAATCTTAACAATCTAATTCAAGAATTATCATTAGTCTAGTTCTAATTATTACAGAAAAATATAATAATGTAGGTAAAGTATTTATGTACAGAGAAGGTCACAATAATAGAATAACAGAATTCTAGAATATCTCGAGTTGGAAGAGACTCGTTAAGTTTGAGTCCAACTCCCTGCTCCTCGCAGAACTACTTACAACTAAACCGTATCACTAAGAGCATCATCCAGACACTCCTTGAGCTCTGACAGGCTTGGTGTTGTGACCACTTCACTGGGGACCCTCTTCCAGTGAACAACCAGTCTCTCAGTGAAGAATCTTTTCCTAATGTCCAATCCGAATTTCCCCTGATACATCTTCATTCAATTCCCTCATGTCCTATCACTGGTCACCAGAGAGAGGAGGACAGCACCTCCCCTTCTGCTTCCCTCTTTGAGGAAGTTGTAGACTACAATGAGGTAACCCCTCATCTTTCTCTTCTCAAAACTGAACAATGCAAGTGACCTCAGCCACTCCTCATAAGACTTGTCCTTGTGGCCTTTCACCATCTTGTTTGCTCTCCCCTAGACATACTCTAATAGTTTGATGTTCTTCTTAAAGTGAGTCGCCCAGAACTGCATGCAGAACTCAAGGTATGACCGCATCAGTGCTGTGTAGAGTGAGATAATCATGTCCCCTGACCAACTAGCTATGCTGTGCTTGATGTTCTCCAGGACACGGTTGGCCCTTTTGACTGCCAGGGTACACTCTTGACTTGTATTCAACTTGCCATCAACCCAGACCCCCAGCTCTCTTTCTGTGGGGCTGCTCTCCAGCTTCTTACCCTCCAATTTACACATATAACCAGGATTATCTCATCCCTGGTGAAGAATTTAGTACTTGGTCTTGTAACATTTCATATGACTCATGACTGCCCAGTTGTCTAGTCTATTCAGATCTCTCTGTAAGGCCTTTCTACCCTTAAGGGAGCCCACAGCTCCTCATAGTTTAGTATTGTCAGCAAACCTTAATGTACATTTTATTCCTGCGTTCAGATCATTTATAAAAGCATTAAAGAGCTCTAGCCCTAAAATTGAGCCCTGAGGAGCCTCACTGATGACTTACTGCCAGCCTGATGTAACTTCATTTACTAAAACTCTCTGAGCCCCACCCATCAGCCAGTTGTTCACCCATTGTATTATCAACTTGTCTGTCTTTATGCTGGACATTTTGTCCAGAAGGATACTGTGAGAAATTGTCCTGGTTCAGGCTGGACTAGAGTTCCTGTTCATTTTAGTAGCTGGAGGAGTGCTGCAGCACCCTGAGACCCCAGGGGCTCCCCAGGTCCCAGTGCCCTCACCTGTGCGCGGGGGCGGGGGGAGCACAGCTGGAGGGCTGGGCCGGGATTGGCTGATATTCCATGTCATGTGACATTGTGCTCACTATATAAAGGCAGGAGAGGGCCAGGAGAGGCTGCCACTTCTGGGAGTGTTGCTGTGGGGCCTTTGTGTTTGGGATTGCTGGCTGGGAGCAGGTGGGTGTTGGTCAGTGGGTGGTGAGCAGCTGTATTGTACATTACCTGCTGATACTGCTGTCAGTGTATTATTCTGTTACTGTTATTAAACTGTTTTTATCTCAACCTGCGAGTCTCCCTTTGCCCCTCCGATTCCCTCCCCATTCCCAAGTGGGGGGAGGGTGGGTGAGCGGCTGTGTGGCATTTAGCTGCTGAGTAGGCTCAAACCACAACAGAAATAATATCAAAAACTGTACTAAAATTCAAAAAACTCCACATCTACTGGCTTCCCTTGGCCAACTAGGTGGGCAACCTTGTCATAAAAGGAAATTAGGTTAATTAAACTATCAGTAATATAATTAAAATTGTTAATCCACATACCTCTTAGCTTCTACCTATTTTCCCGGTACTATGCTAATCCTTCCACTGCTCCTCTGGATCAATGTCAATAACTCTCAACCTGTAGCAGTAGAAATCCCTATTTCAAGTGTTAATCTCATAAGGGAAGAGGCAGCCCTTTCTAGAGAAAGTGATAAGACAGAGCAATTACATTTCCTAGGAACTAAAGTCCATCACAGCTCCTCACCATACACTGTGATGAGGTGGACAGGTGTATGAAAGCACAGTAATTGTAGAAAATGGGACCAGTCACCTAGCAGGCTGTAGCATTTCCGTTCTTCTGTATGCCTTTCTGAAACAAACCCAGAGTAGTACATACTAGGTAAAGCAAGAATAAGATCATCATGAAGTAAAACACTGCAATGGATGTTTGTTTTCTTGAGGAGACCTTCAGAAAGAGACCAACTACCAAATGACAAATGTGAACGGTAGCATGGGTGGATAACTAAATGTCTCTTTGAGATAGGTCTGAATTATTCAAAGGAGCAGGGTTGTCTGGATCTATGTTCATGCATGAGAGAAACATGATAAGCAGTCATATTTCATGCCTAAAAGAGTGTCTCACTATCGCCTTATATTCAGAAATGTATTCACACTGGCAAGTATCCAGTGTATCAGATGATGAGGAGGCATTTATTGAGTAGTGCACAAATTCCTGTTACTTATTTTTTACTTATATTTTATTTCACTTTGTGCAGAAGAGGTAGAAGAGCAAACAGTATTATTTTGTTGGATACACAGGAGGTAAACACACAGTTTTCATCAGGATGAATGCATTGTTGAGGAATTCAGAAGGTTAAGAAGGGAAAGCAAAGAGTACATGTGGGAGTTTATAGGACCCTAGGGCAGCAGCAATGATATTTTCATTTTATTTTTTTAGATTTTAATTTTGTTATAACATAGGGAAGGACCACTTTATGACATTTTTAAAAGATTACAAAAAAAAAGGAAACAGTTTCTTGGTTAGTGGTAGGGATCTCTGCCTACAAAAAAAAATACATACAAAAAATGGATTTTAGAGAAAAGTAAAAGAAAGAAAACGTGATCAGAAAACAACAGGGGTTGTCTTTTTGAGAAAAATTGAAATGAATAGTCCTTACCTCATAATATATTTTAACATAGTCTTGAAAGAAACTGTATTCACATTTCCAGACCTGGCAACTCTTCACGTTCTCATATGTAAGCAATAGCTTAACTGTTTAGCAATCATGACCAGAAAATGTGTAATGGATTCAAAAGGACTCGATTGAAAGGGGAATATACCAGAGACAGACACATATTATTTTGGCTATATTAGGGAAAAAAAAAAAAATCATGCATTAGAAAAAGGAATCTGGAACAACTGAATGAATTTATAACAGTGAAAATGTAATCTAAATTTTGGGAATTGTTCCCAGCTGGAAAGATCTGACAGACTATAAAGCATCTTTACTGGGGAAGCAGTGGCAGTGTTACCGTTTGGGAAACTTAAATAGAAGAGGACCTGCTCCAGGGAGCAACAGGGAGGTGATAGGAAAACAGCAGCCTGACCTAAAGGGTCTTTTCTATCTAGTGCAACCATGGCTTTATGTAATAGACTTGCCAGCTTCTCAAAATCAAAGCATGAGCTGAATCAATCTCAAAATGAACTAATAATAGGGATGGAAAAATGCTGAAACCACATTTCAAGGTGATACGAATAGGAATGACAAAACCAGATGACTGCTGGGAGCCAGCTTCATGAGCTGAAATGCAGACCATAAAATGAGTAGTTCGTCTGCACAGCAGTGTTACAACCATCTTCTTCTGTGCTGCCATGGGTACAGAGAGCAATATTAGCAACGTGAGCATGACAATATACTTAACTCAATATACCTTCCTCCATGATAATAATAATAATAACAATAATAATAACTGTAAAGCTTAACAGTGTGTTTCACTCAATTATGTCACTTCCATTCCTCAAAGCAGCCTGAGCTATCTCTGCAGCGGCAGCATACTGTGTCAGTGGGACGGGGCAGTATGTAGTGGCAGCCCACAAAGCTAAATTTTTGTCTTGAACATAACCATCTTTCTGCTTTACAGGTAAATTTGACATTGAATTTCTGACTTCAGAAACTGAGTTCAAATGGCTAGAAGCTAACACAGCAGCAGCAGTTGCTGCCTGCTGAGAGGAGTGCCACCCAGAGCTTGTTATCAGGGCAGCGGCTGCCCAGGTGGAGATCTGAAAAGACTGCACCCCTGCCTCCTGGGTGAAGGACAGTAGAAGCTTCCCCTGAGCAAGGTGTGTGCTCTGGTGGAGCCACTCAGGCAGATAGAATATTATTCAAGCCTTTGCAGGAAGAAGTACTAGTGCCCTGTGCCACTGACCTCCAAGGACCAACAGACAAAGAGCTTCAACAGTGAACAGAAAGTCTTTTGGAGAAGGAGGTGCCATGGTCTCTGGTGACCTGTGGGAATGGGACATCGCCTCATTCACTTTCCCTCTATGTACCAACCAGCAACAGACATGAAGCCTAGGCAGTGGACAAAGCCAATGAGCAAGATTTGCAGGAAGAATTTGTACCAGCAACACATACTAAAAACTGCAAAAGGAAGAAGCAAGTGCCAATAGTGGGTCACTGTCTACTGAGAGGCATCAGGGCACCCATCTTCTGACCTGATATACAGTTAGTGGAAGTTTCTGCTTTCCAGGTGCCAAGATCTAGGATGCCACAGAGACTGCCACAGCTGGTTAAATGCACATCTTTGTGGTCCTCCTCTGGAAACGCTTGAGCAGGTCTATGTCCTTCTTTTATTTGAGACCCCAGAGCTGGACACAGTATTGCATGTGAGGTCTCATAAGTGTGGAGTAGAAGAGCAGAATCCCCTCCCTCAACCTGCTGGTCACACTTTCTTGACACAGCCCAGGACACAGTTGTCTTTCTGGGCTGCAAGTGCACATTGCTGCATCATGTTGAGCTTCTTGTCAACCAGCAACCCCAAGTCCCTCTTTGCAAGGCTGCTCTCAATCCACTCATTGCCCAGGCTGCATTTGTGCTTGGGATTGCCCTGACCCATGTGCAGGACCTTACACTCAGCCTTCTTGAACTTCATGAGCTTGGCACAGGCCCACCTCTCCAACCTGTCCAGATCCCTCTAGATGGCATCCCTTCCCTCCAGCATGTCTACTGCACCACACAGCTTGGTGCTGTCGGCAAACTGACTCGACTGTCCATGACACCAACAAAGATGTTAAACTGCACTGGTCTCAACACTGACCCCTGAGGAACGTCACTCCTCACTGCTCTCCACTTGGACATTAAGCAGTTGACCTCAACTCTTTGAGCATGTCCATCCAACCAACCCCTTTTCTACTGAGTGGTCCATCCATCAAATCCATGTCTCTACAATTTAGAGACAAGGATGTCGTGTGGGACAGTGTCAAATGCTTTGCATCAGTACAGGTAGATGATGTAATTTGTTCTTCCCTTATGTACCAATGCTGTAACCCCATTACAGATTTAATTAATCTCTTCCTGATTGAAAAGTGCCAGTCTACTTAGTTGTTTCTCCTCTGAGATCTTTTTCAGATCTTCATTCATTCCTGCTCACTTTACTCTTTACCTTAGGAAGTTAGACAGAGCTTTCACTGGACATAAGGGAAACCAGGATAGATGCTGGTGTGTAAAGGTCATCGGAGGTTGGGCAGGCTGGAGGAAGTTACTGTAGATCTCTGTGTTCTTACACATTAAGTCTCTCAGAAAATCAACACTGACATAAAATCAGAATAAGTGGGAAGTGCAGAAAGACTCAGTGAGGAAGACAAATACAGATATTTCACTTATTTCTTACCACTGTCTCACAAGTGCTGCGGAGCAGGTTGGTTCTTCCTTCATCACTCTGATGAATCTGTTCAAACTCCCCAGAGGTCCTTGTAAAGTAAAAAACCAAGAACTTTATTACTATAAGAAGTTGGAAACCTGCCTATACTATTTCCACAGGACTCTATTGTCCCTTTCCTTGTGCAGTATATCAGCTCCTGGACATGGGTTGTGACAGTTTGTCTCTCAGGGTGTATATGATCCTTAGTATATTCTTGGAAGAATTCTGATAGGAGTTTTTCTTTCTATCCAACAGCAAAAGCTGTTCCCTGTTTTGTAAGCTGTTCTGAGAACAGCTGGTCCATCACCTTAACAATCTTTGGACACAGTTAAGACAAATGAGCTACACAGAGGAATTCAGTCTTCTGCATGCTCTGGGTACAGGGAACCGGCTATCAGGATGCACCCAGAAGGTGGTGGGAAATGGCTCCTTTTCAAACTGGCAACCTGTCACAAAAGACATCTCCAAAGGATCGATACTGGGCCCAATGCTGATCTTCATAAGTGGTCTGGATGATGGGATCAAGTGAACCCTGATGAAATTTGCCAATGATACCAAACTTGCGTGGGGAAGTGGACACTTTGGAAGGGAGAACCACCCTGCAAGAAGACCTGGATAGGCTGGAAGAGTGGGCTAACAAGAACCTTCTGAAGTTCAACAAGGACAAGTGTAAGGTCTCGCCCCTGGGAAAACATAATCCAGGAACACAGCACGGGATGGGAACTACCTGGCTGGGGAACAGCTCTGTGGAAAGGGACCTGGGGGTGCCGGTGGACAACAAGCTCACTGTGAGTGAACAGTGAGCTGCAACATCAAAGCAAGCCAACAGGGTGCTGGGTTGCATCATCAAGGGCATCACCAGCAGAGATAAAGCAGTCATTATCCCACTCTACTCAGCGCTTGTCAGGACACACCTGGAATACTGTGTTCAGTTTTGGTCCCCGCTATGCAAAAAAGGTGTGGCCAGGTTGGAGAATATCCAGAGGAGGGCCACAAAGATGATCAAGGGACTGGTAAGCCTGCCGTGTGAGGAAAGGCTGAGAGAACTGGGTTTGTTCAGCTTTGAGGAGAGGAAGTTTAGGGGAGACCTCATCACCATGTTCCAGTATTTAAAGGGTGGCTACAAAGAAGGTGGAGAGTCCCTTTTTACAAGGAGTCACATGGAAAAGATGAGGGTTAATACGTACAAGTTTCTTGTAGGGAGATTCCTGCTGGACACAGAAGGAAAATATTTTCACAGTGAGAACAATCAGCTACTGAAATAATCTCCCCAGGGAAGTGGTGGATTCCTCAACATTGGACACTTTTAAGACTCAGCTGGACAGGGTGACGGGCCGTCTTGTCTAGACTGTGCTTTTTCCAACAAAAGTTGGACCAGACGATCCTTGAAGTCTCTTCCAACCTGGTATTCTGTGATTATATGATGCTGTGATTCTATTCTTAACTCAGTAAATAGATTATATAAAATTTCAGTTGTGTTTCACTATGCGTTCCAGTTTGTTGACCAATAAGCTGAGTATATATGCACAATATTTCATTGGAAGAGATCTGTGTATAATGTCATCTCAAATAAATTCTGCTTTGCCAGGAACAGAAAGTGGAGAACCATTTTCTTCCTCTGCTGATAGCTGAACAGGAGGAAGAAAACCCCATCTATTTCTAATGCTTCATCCAAACTAGGGCAGTAAGAGGACATGACATTTCTTGTTGTCTTCCTTTTACATGGGAGGTTAGATCTTGAACAAATCTTTCTGCACAAAACTTTGCAATACATTGATCCAATGGCTTGACATATAAAACTTGGATTAAAATGGCATTTCAGAAAGTTTTGTAAGCTAATCTGTAGTTCTGGAATTGAAAACTGAATCCCACCTGCACTCCTCATCTGATCATACCCCATTTAAGACTCCACTCCTGAACAGCAGATCAACCTGAGGTGGGCCTTGATTTATTGTGTGACATTTTTGGTCTTCTCTTAATCATTTGACTGGGAAATGAAATACTTAATACTCTGACATTGAACGTCTCACTGTCAGTCATCAATTCAGCAGTAGTGAGGAGACACACAGTAGTTTCATTTTCTGGATAGTATTTCAGCCTCTCTGGAAACAGGTGTTTCTACACTGGATACTCACTCATCAGGTTTTCAAAACATACTTCGTGGTCACAATGACTAGAACTGAATTTAGTTTTCAAATAGTAGCTGAGAAGTTGTCAGAGGCAGGATTAAATAGATGGGTGCACATGGTCTATTGGGATATAATTCTGCTAGACTGGCTGGCTTGGAGAAGGAAGTGAGCGGTGCAGAAAAACTTTAGACACCCAGTTGAAGTGGCCACATGAGTGGTTACAGGCTGATACTCCCCTTCCAGCTCAAGTCTGAGGCGTCCCTTGTACTGGGAGCTATGGGCATACACCAGCCTACAAATGCAAGTGCAAGGAAGAGTTCAGCATCTGGAGCACAGTAAATAAATTACCTCAGATTAAATTTCTTAGAGCATCTAGAAGGATACACCTTGGTTTTTCATCCTATGCTAAGTACTGCATGTAGGATAGAAAAGCCAACAGACAAGCATTGAACAAATACTTGAATACTTATCTGGGACAACACTGTCTGGGATTCTGAGTTGTGGCTGCAGCTCCTAGCCCTGCCACAGACAATTCATGGGACCTTGGTCAAGTCATCATGTATTCTACATGTCTTACTGCTGAAACTTAAAATGAGAATATTTAAACTTAATTTCCTCAGTGTTTGTCTTTGTTGCTTCTACAAAACAGCGAGATATTTTATGATTCTGCTCCACATTGTCTAAAAAGGAGATTAAGGTCTTTCATGGAGTTGCCTCTCTGTTGTGAACCATAAATAATAAATATGCAATTCTGTTATATGAAAGAATAAGCTTTATCTTCTATATTATGTTGCTGTTCAAAAAGCCCTATTGCTATTTCAACTGGAAAAAGCAAGCATCAGTTTTCACCCAATACTGGGGCAGGCATCTTTTCTGCATTCTGTGAAAAAGGGGATATGTGACACCCCGCAGCCACCTGCATATTCCAATTACTGAATGGCATGAGACACTCTTCAAAACTCTTTTCTACTTGCTAAGTTAACTATGTGCAAGAAGGGTATAAATGCTGAGGCCTAGACAAATCCACTGACTGCATTTCCAGCTTAATGGCAGTGTTCAGCTTGCTTTCGTTCCCAGTGCCAGCAGTACTTTTTTATCTAACTGTTGAAGTGTTTCTGCTGCTGAACAACTGATGTCAAGTGACCCTTAAAATAAGAACACTGCAGATGGGGAAGGTTTCATTTTTCCCCTCGCCAAGACTATCATAATGAATGGGATATCACAATTAAAGAACTGTGAATTCACCCTCAGGATTTTCCCGCTGGAAGAGATGACAGCAAGATGCACAGCTTTCACTTAGAGGACACGGCTCTGCAATTCTAGACCTGGATTTCTCTCCATCCTCCCCCCCCGCCCCTACAGACACATGGCACCAGCTCATGCTTCCCTTCACACTCCCTCCTCCCCACCTCTATAATTGAAAGACTTAGAAGTTTTAACTGAAAGTCATTATATACCCTTTCACTGCTCAGTCCATCAGTTAGCTTTTTTTTTTTCGGTCTAGATGGAAGTGGTTGGAAGCACAGAACTGTGCTAGGGTGTAATTCTCTCACACTCAAAACCGAGGACAGCAGGAAAGCAGAGGAGCCATCTGCTGTAACTTTGACCATATCAAGTTCACTGAAGAATTATATACTTCATATACCTAGCAACTCCCAGGCTTAGTTCCTCTGCACATGCTTTATAAGACATTTCCTAGAAATTTCCATGCTAACACTGAAAAATATTACAGTGAATTCAGTAGCCACCTCTGCTTGCCTTTGTTTTGAATAGAGGCAGCATCACTTTACACTGGTGTTACCTGTCCCCAGTCACCTTTGGGTCAGCATAGAATGAGGTGAGGGTGGAATGCATTCCACACTGCACTCCGGAGGAACTTCTCTTGGTGCTGCCACTGGTCTCTGGATTAATCACGAGCAGAGCTATTTGAGCACAGTAGAAATCACTTTATGTTACATATGTAATTTTACATTACATTGCATTTATAAATTAATTTTGAACTGTATAATTATCAAATAATAAAATAGCCTAATATATTGTTTCATCTTACTACCTAAGCACAGGTATCTGGAACTATACTAAGTACTCTAGGGTAGTGGCTTCCAGTTCCAGTCCCAGTTCCAAAAACATGTGCACATCTTATAGGACCTTTGTCATATCTGCCAAACTCATGTGAATGTTTGAAGTACCTTGGGACATCTCAAATCACACTAGATGCATTTATTTAGGCAATTGAATTGAGCTCCTCATCTCTCTTTCCCTGCTAGCTATATCCTTATCAGCATAATGCTGAAATTTACAAAATGCTGCTGCCATGCACATAATAAGGAAAGGATAATATAAATTTCTTTAGATAAAAAGAGAAAAAGCTGTATGCATCAAGCTATCAAATCAGGCTTGTCTCTATCCATCTAGGATTAATTATTCTCATTTGTGTACTTGTCAGTGTTGCATAGAGGACAAGTACATTTCTTTTAAAATGGGAGCACATGATGACTGGATCACCTCATTCCTTCTACTCTTAATGAAAGCCTTCCCATCCCCTAAAACTCCAGCAGACCAAATTATTGCCACAACATCTGAATTCTATAGGTAGGAGTGACAACACGATCCAATCTTTCTTTCCAGTCAATTCTCTTTGACAATGCAAAAAACCCCAGTTTCTCCAGCAACTTGGCAGTTAGTCTGAATGTGAAGCAAAATGCACTCACAAAAGAGCAGGCTCACCTCAGTGATCATCCCTTTCCCAAGAAGGGATGCAATCAGGCCAAAGAAAGCAGAATTTATTTACAAAATGAGTTAAAGACAGAATCAGAACCAAAGCTATCAGAATAAATGGAACTTTAAAATTGTACTTTAGTGTCTGCCAATACAGTCAAACACAGGAGTGTGAGTGTTTTTGTCACTTTCTGTACATTTTAGAGAGAAGTGTGGTCTGTCTTTGTACACATCTGATATTTTCTGTGAACAGTTCCACACAACTAGAGGAGTTTGGGTTCTGTTCCCCACAAAAAGTCACATCCAACAAAAACAAATGAAGTTTTGTGTAAATGGATCCGTTTCTACCAGAAAGAGATCAGGTCTTGCCAGAGTCTTAGGGAAGACTTATTTTTCAGAAGTAGCTCCTTGAGCTCCCATGCATCCCACCAGGGAGCATAGAAATGAGCAATTCAAGAAACACCAGCTTTAGATCAAGCTCTCAGGGCTTACAGATGATGTTTATTGGTCCTAAGGACTCTCTGGATTTGGACATTTCTTGGCCTCAGAATTCTAGGGGATTTCCTGATTGTCCTTCAACTTTGGGATGCTGCCTGTCTCACTTAGGAAGACAAACCTTTTGTTCCATTATTTTTCATGGAAGTATTAGACACTGTGAGAAAAGATTTTATTTATTTTTTTTTTCCTGCAAAGTAATACAAGGTAATTAGGAGAACTTCTTTCAGTTAAGAATTCATACTATTTTGAAAATAGGGAGATGAAGCCTCCTTAGAAATTTAAATGTATCTCATAAGACTGACATTTCTCCTGAAAGCCACCCACCAACTGGGTATTAACTGAAGCATGTTGGCAGTATGGATCCTAAATGCAGCTGTGGGAGTCATGCAGCATCATAGAGATGATGAAGGAAAGAGTGTTTTAAACTACAGTTTCTCCTGTGATGTTATACAGCTTTGGATGGGGAGGAAGCATTTGTATATGAATGGGTGGGGACACACTAGCAAATCCACCCACTCCTGTACAGTAGACAACTTTTCTGTATGATTCATCGCATGTGTCTTACAGCACCTCAGATCTTTATATCTTCTTTAAGCCATGTACACGTTGTCCAAGAACACTTATTTGCCTGGGTTTCACATTGCCCACATGATTATATGACAGTCTTCCAATTCATTTTTTCCTTATTAGGAGTTACATTCAAGAAGGACCTAAACTTAGTGCCAAAACAGGGTTTCATCTTGTGATAGAGCCTGTGTCTAATTTCATGGAAGTTGTTAGCAAACCCTCCACTGGTCGTGCTGTGGGAGATATAGAATATTGCAGTTAAAGTACTGTGAAAGCAGATAGTCTACGTTGTAATTCCTGCTGCTTGTTTTTAATTTCCAGTGAAGATTCACAAGCAAAATGAGTCTCCAAAGGAAACAACCTTCCCTGGGTTAAGTAAGAATGTTAGGACCACTAAGTGCTTCCTAGTAATTCTCTTATCTATCTTCTGAATTTAAGTAGCTTATGTTCTTCCAATTCGTTAGAAATATACTCAGAAATGCAGTCTGATTTTCTGAGTGGTTTTTTTTGGGAACTAAGGCCTTTCCACTGTACAGTATGCCTATACAGTATACGCTTTACTAATTGTTTCTGTAATTGGCAGGTGCTTCTGTATACTCTGTTTCTGTGCCATAAAATATAATTATTGCAAATATTATAAATTGTAGTTGAAAATCACTGTTGAAAAGAATCCTAAAACATGTTGCTTCCCCCAGCAGAAAACTGGACTCAAATGATTCAGAATGTTCCCTTGTGTCTTATGTTCATGCCTGCTACATCTTTTTTTTTTTTTCAAAAATACCTGCTGGGTTCCTGCAAAGAGTTCATTATGTCACTTCTATTAATGTAAAAAATTTACTTCCACTTCCAAAGAAGGGCTAGTATGCAAACAGGGAGGAGACAGGAAATCAACATGACACTGCTTCAGAGACAAATCTCCAGGATCAATTTCCATTACCAGAATCAATTTCCTTTTTCAAAATTAGTGATTGGGCATTTCTAGTGATAGTCTGCTTTCCAATCTAACATCCAAGTGCTGTTTGTTCATTTGCTGGACAAAAGTCCACTGCGGTGGAGCTAGCATGAGCTTATTAAAGCACTAGATCTAGTTGTGCAACATCAACTGTCACTTGCCGAGGTGATCGGCTCTGGTGCAGGTATGTCCTGCAGTGGAGGGGGGATTATAGTGAGAACGGGGAGGTTTCCTGAGCTGGGGGAACCCCCAGGGGAGCACGCAAGGAAGGTGACTCCTTGTAGGAGGGACATTCCACTGGATGAGTGGAGAGTCCACCATTCTGTGTCCATCTGCACAGGCCAAGGGCACTCATCCCACCTGACCCTCAAGGCAGGATGGCGAGCACTCATCCAAGAGCAAAGGCTGCATCTCCGACTGGGGGGTCTGCACCATCCGCCCCAGCGGTGGCCAGTGCCTTCAGCCAGATGGAGCCTCTGAAGGGAGAGGCTGCAGTGCAGACCTCAGACTGCAGGACGTGCCCAGAGATTTCTCCTGGGGCAGGGACAGGGACCAGACCTGCTTGCAAAAGGTGTGGTCAGGGGGAGGACCTCCTGCAGCAGGTGGCTGAGCTGCAGGAGGTGGTGAGAAGGCTGCACAGCATCAGGGAGGCTGAGAAGGAGTTTGATGGATGGTTCCAAGCACAGTCTGCAGTGGATCCACAGCCCATGGCCACACAGCCAAAAACCCCCACTGGTACACACAGAAGGGAGTGGGGGACAATAATGCAGAATAATGGAAGCTTGCAACAGCAAGGATCTGCAAGAGGAAGAGACTTCCCCCAAAGCCTGAAGTGACTTTGAAGAACCACTCCACTGCTCTGCAGACGGAAGAGGAAAGACCCATCACATCAGGAGAGACACTGGAGCTGAGTAAGGCAGCCCAGTCTGCTCCCCGTGTAACAACCAGCACAACTAAGAAAAGGTGAGGGGTGAAAGTGGTAGGCAACTCTCCTCTGAAAGGTGTGGAGGCACCATCTGACAACTTGATGCACTCTCTAGAGAGGTGCGATGCTTGCAGGAGGCTCATATCAAGGATGTCACCAAGAGACTGCTGTGCCTCATACAGTCCATTGACTGTTATCTGATGCTGTTGTTTCACGTGGACATCAGTGATACAGCCAGGAGCAGTCTGAGAAGTATCAAGAAGGATGACAGAGCACTGGGAAAATGGTAAGGGACTCGGGAACATTTTTTTTTATCAATCCTCCTGGTCAAAGGGAAGGAGTTTGAAAGGCCCAGTCAAATTTGGTGAATCAACAATTGGTTATAGGACTGGTGCCACAGTCAGGGGTTCGAGTACTTAAAACATACGACTGGGTTTGAGAAACCTGGTCTACTGGGAGTTGTTGGGGTCCATCTGTCAGAGAAGGAGAAGAGCATCTTTGGTCATAGGCTTGCCAAGATAGTGAAGAGGGCTTTAATCTAAGTTTGCCATGGGAGGGGAACCTCAAACCATCCCACTCCTACCCGTTGGATGGAATCCAGTGAGACCTGGGCAGGCTTGAGAAGTGGGTTGACGCAAACATTATGAATTTCAACAAGGCCAAGTTCAAGGTGCCGTACATGAATTGGGACAATCCCAAGCACAAACACAGACTGGGCAGAAAATGGATTGAGAGCAGCCCTGTTGAGAAGGACTTGGGGGTATTAGTAAATGGAAAACTGACTGTGAGCCAGCAATGTTCAGTTACAGTCCAGAAAGCCAGCTGTATCCTGGGCTGCATCAAGAGAAGTGTGGCCAGCAGGTCGAGGGAGAGGATTCTCCCCTTCTACTCTGCTCTCATAAGATGCCATCTGTGGTGCTGTGTCCACATCTGGGGCCCCCAATATAAGAAAGACATATGTTGGAGAATGGCTCAGAGACAAGGGTCCTGTGCCTTTATCCAGTAGATTGTAAGCCTGCATGCCTAAGTTGTGCCTTGTCATGTATTAAGAAAATCTTTGAATGAACGTTGGCGCAGGCTCTACTCATACAAAAAGAAAAAGGGGGAATTGTTGGAGAATGGCTCAGAGACAAGGGTCCTGAGCCCACCGAGCAATTGTATGATCAGAGCCTGCTCTAGCTGCTGATGCTGGGCCTCACTAGGGTTTGCCTGCAGCTGCTCACAGCTGCTGATACAGGAGGAATGTCAAGGACGCTTCAGCCCTGTGTACCGTGGTGTGTCGAAAACAGGTTAAGGGGAATTAGGAATAGTGGTCTGAGAAACCCAGTGTTATGATAACGGTGGTCTGAGAAACATTGTGTTACGGTACTGTCGTGTATCGAAAACAAGTAGCATGAGAAACTTAGTGTTATGAGAAGCTTGTGCTGTAAGCTAACTGCAAGTAGGTGGACCGTGCGAATACGACCTTTAGAGCTTAAGCCAATCAGCTAGTGACTAGTAGGCATAATAATTATCATTGTCTGTATAAATATATGTACCCTGGACCAATAAACACACACGTTGATTGATGCTCTATCACCCACACTGAACCCGTCTCGGCGTGTCGTTCGTCCGTGGCTCCGCAGACATAGACCTGCTCAAGCAAGTCCAGAGGAGGCCACAAAGATGATCAAAGGGCTGGAGCACCTCTCTTACAAGGACAGGCTGAGAGTTAGGGTTGTTTAGCCTGGAGAATAGAAGGCTCCAGGAGGACATTTTAGTGGCCTTCCAGTACTTAAAGAGGGCTACAAGAAGGATGGGTAGGGACCCTTTATCAGGAGATTAGGAATAGGACAAGGGGTAATGATTTTAAACTGACAGAGGGTAGATTTAGCTTAGATATAAGAAAGAAATTGTTCACTATGCAAGTGGTGAGTCACAGGAACAGGTTGTCCAGAGGAGCTGAGGCTGCCCCCTCCCTGGAAGGGTTCAAGGCCAGGTTGGACGGGGATTTGAGCAACCTGGTCTAGTGGAAGGTATCTCTGCTCACGGCAGGGGGGTTGGAACTAGATGATCTTTAAGGTTCCTTCCAAACCAAACCATTCTAAGATTCTATGATTCTATGATCTACTCTCAGCAAAACTGGAACAAAATCCTTTAAACTGTCAGTCTCACTGCTGACTATCTGTAGCATCCCTCATTTCTCCTGAGCTGAGAGAATAAAAGCTGAAGTATTAAATTAAGGCAGAGAAACACCAGCTTCCCTTTCAGTATGATTTTGCATAATGCCCCTTATATTCTTTAATCTGAAGACTATGCAGTGGTTGGACCCTAAGAAGTACAGATGGAAATGAATGATTAATATTGAGATGACTAATGAAAATTAAATTTTAACAGCATTCAGATAATTCTGGATCCACACAGACATTGCAGACCCACAGACTATCTCTGGAGGAACCTGAAACCTGGGTGAAACATGATCCTTCTGCGTAACTTCAGACATCTCAGATGAGCCTGTTGTATTATGGTTAACGAAATTAGTATTCTCTTCTAGGCAAGACTCTTCCACATAAAAAGTTTTAAGTAAATCAGATGAATCACAGTCTAAATGTTCTTCTCCATTCACCATAAAACAATTTGAGCAACCAGCTCAGATACAGACTTCTTGCTCAGTAGACCTCTTAACTGAGAAACGGTGTGTCTTGTCCCTCATGTTTTTGAAGGCTTTAAAAGCTTTCAGGGTTACTCAGTGGCAAATCATAACTTGTGAGACTCTTAATTCCACTTTCAGGTATGTAAAAAGACAGTTTGGCAGAAGGTAATCTCCCAGGTCTCTCCATGTACGTAGTCATTAATTTTTCAGGGCTCAAATCTTCATTAATGGAATAAAAGTAAAGGTACTGTATAGTTCCAGAAAGATTCTGTGAAGCTAACTACATTAAGAATTGCAAGGTGATACAATGATACATGAATGGAATCATGTCTGGAATGCTTTAATAAAATATCAGTAAATAAACAGTTTATCAAAAATATTTATATGATATCCTTGAAAGTTCCTAAAGACGTTTAAAATGTGGCGTTGCTCTTTTATTTCTGGCTCTCAGTCTCTTTTAAAGACCATGTGTGCTCTGCTTTTCCACTGTTGATCCATGAATTAATTTATTCCAGCCTGCCAGTTCCACCATGGTTCCAGTCCATGTCTTGTCCCAGCTCCCTTAATTATTTTATGTAAACTGGGACTGCTCAGTGAAAATACTATATTGAATAGTATTCAATACTAGTATTCAATACCATTCACCTAGTCATGTCTTTTGATTTGAATGTGCTATGTCTTACAAGAAGTAGAGAGAAATTTGGCGGGAGATTTAGGGGAAAAGGAGAGAAAAGGAAGACATTCATATTGCATCTGCTTGATTTTGAAATAAAGCAAATGAAAATAAATTAGAAGAACTTTTTACTGACAAAGGAAAGGTCATGTGCTGTTTCCTGAGCTTCTAGTTTATTAGCACTTTGTATTTTTTTTTTTTCTCTTTTATCTTTGTGTTAGTTATTTTTTACTCCCTTAACTCTGCAGACTATAGCAGTGGACACTAGACATGTGTCCCATTTAGCCATGAAACATCTAGGCTTATCTCCCATTAGATTAATGTTTTCATGTGATATTTCATCAAAGTGATAACCATCAGTAGCTTTTACACAATTTAAGTAATTTTTTTCCCTTGTCAAGACATCAAATTAACATTGTAAAGGAGAAACTTAATGCCCATGCATTATTTAGATGGAGAAACAGAGAAATTATGTCTTATCAGTCCTGGTGTGAGCGATTTAATTGATTCCTATTCTAGCAGTTCCATATATTTGATGCTGTCAATCGATAATTTTCCTTTCAGTTAACAAACAAGTTCATTAACTATGCTTTTTTAACCTGTTCCAGGAACTTTGAACCCTTCTAATTACCTTTCTCTCAAAAAAAAAACCCAAAACCAAAACCAAAATAGTGACATGATTCATTTAACTTCTGGTTGAATGCTTCATCCATCATATTTAGGACTTATTCCAGATACTGTGCTCTCTAATGAATGACAACCAATGCACATTGATAGCCAAAACAAATTGGTGAGTCATCACTGCCTAGTTACTTTGATACTAACAAATAAATAGTGTTGATGGAGACTTAAAATTCTGTGGCACAATTTGGTTAAAGTAATTTGGGAAATTCTGGCTGCTCACAGTTGCCTGGGAAGACATTGCTCCTGTATTGTAATGAGGTTCTGGAAGATCAAAAGAGAAGCATAAAACTATTCTTCCTCATTCATAAACAACACCAGAAACAATCTGCTGGATGGTCCAGAATTTATATTATACATATTGTATAATGTCTCAACATAATAAATTCTTTGCGGAGCCATTTGGATTTTTATTTTTCTGTATGTATTTGTTCCTTAGTTGTCCATTTTTTTCCTTGAGTAATTTCTTCATTTACCTCATTTTTTCCAAGGTCATCTGAGGATTTTCTCAACTAATATAAGAAATGAATTCTCTTTGTTTTATTTGTTCCCTCAAAAATAGACAGACCAAAACTACTACTTCCAGAAATCAACTTGTCCCTTCCTTTATTCAGACTGAGAAGCAGACTTGCTCAACAAATAGCTCCAATTTATGTCTATCATTCACAGCGTAAGGTAGTTGTCAATGTGGGAGAATATGATATAATACAGTTCTGTCTGCTCTGTTTCCTGAGCTCCAGGGGCCTTTTTGTGGTGCTATTGACCTTGGCAGAGCTGAGTTTTATTTAGTGTTGCTGTTTTCTTCACTGAAGTTTACATATTTTAACTGGCTCAGAAGATGTGTGTGTGTTTCAGACAATAAATGACTTCAGGCATTCTGATTCTATCACTCAGTGAGATATATCCTCCCTTGCTCTGAAGGCCACTACATTTTATAGTGAAACAGTTGAAGATATTATATGCTGGTTGTACTATTTGGCAGATGTGTGTTGCTAGGAGAAATTGGAATTGCATATTTTTTCAACTTTTTTTTTTTAATATATATATAAAAAGGACTTTATCATTTTGTTGATGCTTTGAAAGCCCTTCTTTGTACCCAAATAATATTATGTTTACTCAATGCACAAGTAGATGACTAATTAGAGTCAATATTCTGAAATTTATTTAAGTAAGAGGCTTGCATAAATAAACACTTAACCCATAAATACTTTATTTTTTCAAGAATTTAGTAAAATAAAAAATAAATACAGGAAAATAAGTGCTTGTTAATAACCTTGTATGGAAGAACATCCCTACAATGACAAACTACTGATTGCTAGAAGCAGCTTGGTATTACAGACTATGAAATGGACAAAGAAAACTATTGGGAAATGCACAGAGAGAAGCAGAATATTTCCTCTTGTTTCTTTAGGGTTTTTTCCAGATAAATATTCGGGGTGCTCAGGTGTGAGCCATTAAATAAACACAATTATTTAGAGTGTATTTTTTCCAATGCAAGCATGATTTCAGATTTGGCTGTGCCAAATTATAATGCGTTTATTCAAAATGGTCTGAAGCAAACATTTACATGTTTCACAACAGGTAGCATTGGTCACAGCAGAATTGTCACCTTCTCAAAATTTTATCAAAATATTCACCTTCAGCTACGATTATTTCTGAAGAGGAAAGGTGGCAAAGATATTGCAAGGAAAAATGACTGTTCTGACACTTCCTGCCTCAGGTGCAATACTGGTCTTTTTGTAGCTGTGAATAGAGGTGAGGCAAGGTCGATAGAAGTAAAAAATATCTTTGAAAAAAACCACAGGTGCTTTTAAACCTTTTTCTTCAGATCTCAGATAGAAGCAGCAGCCTTCAAGATAAAATCCAGCTTGAAAACAGTAGTTCTGAATTTCACTTGGTCTTTCATTTCTCAGTGTCTCTGAGGTTTTCCTGTATAATTGTACAACATACCTGGAGAGGGACATGGTAGTCAATAGTTTTTCCACTGTAAAAACTTCAGGGTTAAGATATATTTCCCTTTTAAGAACCAGGGCAAATGACTTGATGTTTCAGTGCTTGGATCTTCCTCTTTCTCCTATCTTTAGTTTTATCTGTTTACTACAATTCTGAAAACACATCTTCACTTTCTATTTGTAGTATGTTGATATTTTCATCAGAGCTGAATCATCTCACAGACAAAGAATAAAGAATGGGACTTTAGGGTACAAGTCTCCTGAATTATGTCTGTTTTGGGATGAGATGAGTCACATTTGATGGGCCTTATTTTTCTCTATTTATTGTAGAGGGAGTTCAGAGGACTACATCTGATGAAGGTGTTGAGATGGAAAAAATGATGACTACCATACTAGGTTACTTAGAAGACTACCCATCCCTTCACATTTGTGTGTAGCATATTTGTTCAGTGATCACACTAGAGGACTCAAGAAGTCACTGTGCTCATGCTTCACTTTCAGGAATTGGGAGAACAATAAGAATTTTTTTTTTTTTAATTTTGCAGATTTTATTTGTTACTGTAGAACATATGATAAATATTATTTCACTGTGTACTTAAAATAAAAGAAGTGCCCAGAAGGCTTGCTAATGGCAGGTAGAAGACAGACCCCATTCAAAATATGCCATAAAGTGTTCAGCTCTATTTGTGGGACTTTGGAATTACTTTCCTATGTAATCTTGGCAATGTTGTGTGGATCATCCATACCCTACTGGCAACAAGAACCATGATGTAGCTGAAGGAGTTATTAAGATGTCATTCAAACGTTTTTCCATTTTCTGTACTTTTCATTTCGTAGGTGTTTCTCTGGACTGGTGCCTCACTTATTCCTTGTATGTCGTAGCACAATTCTGTGGCATTCAGATGTTAGATGGGCTCCCATGCAGTTCAGATTACTAAATTTGCAATTCAAATGAAACAATTATTACTACAAGTGTGGTTAAAAATCAGCCAAGTTTCAATGCCCTCCAGGATGGGCCACAGGAACAGGTTCACTGTTCAGTAACTTGTATATCTTTGACCTCCATTCCCAAGCCTTTATTTCATTAAGATCTTGTGATAATGATACTCTTCAGCTTTGTATCAGACTGTGAGCACTGGAGGAAATGTTTTGCTATTTGAGCTTAAACACTGGTTCTAATCTCTCGTGGGGAAAGGGCAGAGGAGTAGATGATATCTACTTGGTTGTATCTGCTACAATGTTCTTGTTGCCGACCCTCCCTTCTCCTCACCCTGTATTGAAATAGCATCCCACTAGACAAAACGCACAAAATTTCATTCAGCAGTTCTTGTGCTAAAATCAGTAGTCTGTAATTTGACTACAGTCTATCTTTACAACAAAGAGAAAGTAACACCACCAAACCTTCCAACTCCAAATTTGTAAAGTTCAGGTGACCAAAAAAATTCCCTCTTTCATTAGGAATCTGTTCCTCTGGATAACTCCCTTCCATTGTTAAATTCTTGAATTTTGCTGTCTCTGACTTCCTACAGCCCAGTTTTGTAAAATATCTGTCTGCTCAGTAAAGAACCCTGTAGCACCATTTCAGAGAATATCTTTCTGAGATTCAGGTTTTGCTGTAAATCTTTTAGAATTGCACACAGCAATGACATGCTTCATCCCAAATAGTAACAGCCCACAATCTTGATGTTGTGCTTTAATTGAACTGAAATTACATTCAGTCAGAGTTTGAAATTCCTGATTTGCTTAGATGCCATTGTTTTCATACACGAAGCTCTTGCTCTGTACATTTTTTTTCCCCTCACCCTTTCCCCCTTGAATTTTTTAGCATTTAGAAAGCTGAGCTTTGCCACTTTTATTTCCATCCCCAATTTTATTGCCATCTAAGTGATTTACAAATCAAGCCTTACATCTAATGGCACTGTGTATTTCCATTTCCAGTGCTCTTCTTTACTGTCAGCTCTTGTTGGATGGGGCAAACCTCAGACAGAAATAACTGAAATTAATGTCAAATTGCATCATGTGCAGCTTGAATTTCAATTATGAGGTCTGAGTAAAAATGCATGTTTTCAGCAAACAGCAATAACACTGTGAATCACCTGGCCCCAGAACGCACATTACTAGAAAGCATCATACTCAAGACAAAGATGCAAGATATCAAAATCTTAAAGAAAATCTGCTTGGCATTTAGTTAAGGCCAATAATCTGCGAGATTGAGCAGTCATTCAGGTCTTCAGCTTTTGTGTTGTCTGCCCTATGCTATGTCTCTGGCTGTTTAGAGCCTTAAATTCAACCATTTTCTTCTTGAATAACATGAAGTGAGCAGGGATTAATCTAGCCCCCAAAGCCCTAATGCATCCTAAATATGTGGAAGTTTGTACCTAAGCCCTGTGTCTCAGCCTATCTCTAATTCTGTATTCACTGAAAGGCCCAGTAGAAGCCTGTGTATGTGAAGATACAATGGGAGGGTGCATTTCTCTAATTATTTGTGGTTCATCTGGTGATATAAAGAAGCTAAGCTTTGTTTAGGCTTCTGTTATAGTCAGTGGAAAGAATTAGGTGCTTTTCAGGAAGATCCATTTTATCTTCATGCAGATATCTAAATGGGTCAAATGAATCACGTTATCTCATGCCTTTTCTTCTTCGTTGTCTTCAAAGGATGTTGAGGCAAAAGGTTATATTTAGAGTCTACAAAGTGCAGTGCCCCGTCACTGCTGAAATTTATGTGGCTTCAGAAGCTTCAGCCAACGGAATGACCTACATATCCACTCCAAACAGAGATATTGCAATTCAGCTACATGTTTTGCCTCTTCAACTTCCTGAAGAAAAAAGTCACTTCCATTAGAGACAGAGTGAAACTTTTGGATATTCTACCCAGGAGAAAAAAATCATCATCTTGCATACCTGTTGTTCTGCAAACACTGCCCTCAAAGAAAGATAAAATAACTTTCTATTAGCATAAAATATAACCTTTTCTGAACGTTACACACTCACATGAAGCTAACAGAAGGTGTCCAGTGGTCACATAAAGAACTGTTAGATTGCACTTAGCCTATTTGAGCAGACATCATCTAGAACCTGAAGTCCTGGTTAAAATGCTAGTAACTTGGAGCACTGAAAAACTGTTTTCTTATATCTGGTGCACTGTTACAATCAGCTCTAGCAAACACTGAATAGCTACCCAGCACATTATTTAGTCAGGTGAACTTTAAAAGTCTTATTACTTTAAAACACAAAGAAATTGTAAAGAGATTTTTCATGGGGACAGGGATGTGGGTTTGTGTTAGACTCTTAGTGATTAAGTGTTCTCTTTATCTGCCTAAGGGAAAGAACAAAGTCAGATTTCTATAATTATTCCTTTGAAAAATTATTTTAGGCACAGGAAAGAGACAGCTGGTCAGCTTTCACTGTGTCTGTTGGCTCTCAGCTTAGGATGTTGGCTTTTGATTCTCCAATAAGACACTTAGAACTGAACTGAGGCCATGACTTCAATTTATATACCCCATCAGGTACTTACACAACTTAATTGTTACTTGGGGCTGTAGAATTGGAAGGGATGAGCCAAGCCCAGTCACTCTCTCCCTGTAGTCACCACATCACATAGGCCCTGCCTTTCACATGCTCTAATGCTTCTGTGCACACCATGGGTTTCCAAATGCAAAAATCTCTGCACCTCCACCTCCTTGCAGGGAACTGAAATTGCTTTGAATTAACTTGGGTAAGATGCAGTTGTTACTGTCAGGGCTATGTGTCAGGAAGCAGATTTTTTTTCATTTATAGTATCTGCCTAAGAGTAATGTTCCTAGTTTAAGTTAGTGAGGTAGGCTCCCTCTGTAGCTGCTGGACTGACAGACTCAGCACTAGAATGTGCTTCATCCCATTCTGAGGCAGAGCTGTGATGTCTCTAATAAATTTACAGGAAGGTTAGACAGTTGTCTTAGATTAAGTATTCAGCTTTTCAATAGTAAAGTTAGGTGAAAGCAAATTCAGCCTCAACATGAGCCTGCAAAATTTCTGACAACCAGGATTAGGCATGTCAAAATCAAAACATGCAACTGTAGCAAAAAGACTTTGTTCTGAAAGTGTTCCTGCAGACAAAAAAAAAAAAAAAAAAAAAAAAAGTAGTCTATGAGGTATAGTCCTTTACAGGGGAAGATAGAGAAAACAAAGCAATATGCAAGAGGTCCTTTCCATGGCCGAATAAAAACCAATGTCAAGGGCAAAATAAGCCATCTATATTTCTGCCAGGTTCCCTGGTTTACTGTGGGGCAAGAGCTTCTAAAAGCCACCAGAAAGGTCACCAGAAGGATGGACACTTCATTAAAAATATTTAGATTGGCTTTTATTACCAAATGTGCATGAAAACCAATTTGATAATCATATTAAATGTAGGCAAAGGAATGGCATTAACACCCCAAGAATGTAAAGATGATTACTAAGGAAGTGTATTGTCCAGTCTTACCTTTATAGAGGGGGGAAATAATCAATTATATTTCACCTTTTAACTGCCTTTTAAAGCCTTGCAAAATTGATTTCATTCAACATCAAAGATACAGTAATAAAACAGGGGGGACAGTAAAGCAAAAAGTGGATAATAGACAAAGGATGATGTACAACACCTATAAATGCTGATCTGAAAAAATCAGGCTACTTCGCTACTTGGGAGGATGGGGTAAATTCATACTGCTTCATTGTGACCATGAATCCAGTGCCAAGCTATTGCAGTAGTGTCTTGTATCCATGGGGTAAGTGGTATGATTCCTGTAGTATAGTCCCCCTGTGGAAGATTTGGCCTTTGGTCTTGCTGAATTCTGCTCTCAACAAAACGCAATCATCATCTTCAACTTGTGACCATGTGAGGCCATGTCACAGCAGTCAGTAGATCACAAGGTTGTGATGCATATGCAACAATTGCATACCTTGGGTTGATCACCTGGGTATCCAACTTGTCTCCTGTATTTTGTGAAGCTGTATATGTTAAAGGTAACCAAATTCAGTGGGATTCAGGACCCAGGAGGTTCCTCCTGTCCCAGCACAGCAGCTATGATGCTGTCATGGCTTTGTGTCCCAGGTTCAGCAGCAGCAAAGTTGAACAGGTATCCCCCATAAGTACACACACACACAGACAAGCACACACAATACACACACAATCAGCCACAAAGATGAACACAGATAGAGAGCAGTAATTTTACCAGCACCCTGTAAACACACACAGCACTCATTAACAGCACAGACTATCCATTGTCTTCCTCCTCCTCAGCTGACTGGGACTGAAGTTGTTACAGAAATAGAGACACACAGTATAGGTTTCTCCAGCAGCTGGAATTAGACAGTTTATCCAGCTGCTGGACCTTAGGTCCCAGTCCTTCTCTGAGTCTTATACCAGAAGTCTCAACCCCCTGAAGATGGTGGCCCCGGTCTAGCAGATGGCACCAGACCTTCTATCTTGCTCACAGCTAGCCTGGCTTGCAGCTCATCCTGTTTATATACTGGCTCGGAACAGTGAGCTCACTAACACAGGAGACAGCAATACCGTGTTCAGCTCTGGGGCCCCCAGCATTAGAAAAACATGGACCTGCTTGAGCAGGTCCAGAGGAGTGCCATAAAGATGATCAAGGCGCTGGAGCACCTCTCCTATGAGGACAGGCTTAGAGAGTCGGGATTGTCTCTGGGAAGACCTTCCAGTGGCCTTCCAGTACTTAAAGGGGGTTACAGGAAAGATGGAGAGGGACTCTATCAGGGAGTGTAGTGATAGGACAAAGGGTAACAGTTTTAAACTACAAAAGGGAAGATTTAGCTTAGATATAAGAAAGAAATTATTTGCTGTGAGGGTGGTGAGGCACTGTCACAGGGTACCCAGAGCAGCTGTGGCTGCTCCCTCCCTGGAAGGGTTCAAGGCCAGGTTGGACGGGGCTGGGAGCAACCTGGTCTAGTGGAAGGTGTCCCTGCTCATGGCAGAGGGGTTGGAACTAAATGGTCTTTAAGGTCTCTTCCAACTCAAACCATTCTATGATTGTATGATTTAGAAAGAAGTTAGGGTAGATTATGGTTACCAAGTGAAGGGCTCAGCCTGACAAATGTACTGAACAGCAGCCTGCTTATCCATAACCTTTTCCCTCTAATTTTCCCACTCCTTTTTCCTTCCTGATCCATCTTGATACCTCCCTTCCCCTCGACTTTGGTCCTTCTGCTAAACAGCACACCAGCAGTTTTGCACATTTCTGCCATCTCCTTAAAACCTCCTGTAATAACTATTAAATAATCTTCAAATTGCTTCTGCATCCCATAGTAAGTCCTAACCCCGTCCAGGCAATAACCAGTCCAGTTTACAGGGCATTTCTGAGAAGGTATTTCTTTGTCTGACTCATTCACCAGGAGCAGATTCACTGATCAGGTTACAAGGATTCATCTGCCTTCCTGGGTCTTTGTGTTCAGAGAGATTAGCCCTTAATCACCTAACATAGCAAAGAGAACATGACATTTCTTTCAGATCTTCTTCTGTACTTTATTTTATCTTTTCACTTGCCCTTTGTGTTGTCCTCCATTCCCTGCCTTGTCTGCCAAATAATAACCAAATGTCAGCAGTTTCTGTAACAGGGAGAAAGTTTCCATACTGGTTAGCCCATACAGGGAACTTTCCCCCTGTGCCACGGGTCATTGCAACATCCATTTGTGCCTCTTCAGCCCATGAAGTAATGTCATTAACCCACATATACAGCAAGTTGTTATATTGGTCACCTTGTATTTCTCACACGCAGTATTAGAAATGAGTCTTCAAAGGATCACAGACTCACTCAAAATATAATATTTGGTACAGAAAGTTGTTTTCTTGGAGTGTTCCTGCAGACCTCCAGGGAGGTGGAAAACTTATCCTGGTTTACATTTGAAGTAATTGCACCTTAATGGTCCCAAATTGAATATATGCTTTTTCAAGTGTAAAAGCATACACATGTGCACCAATAGATGTACTCAGCTACATTAATGCTCCTTTATAACTATTCCACATAGCTGTCCGCATTTCATTACAGAAATATTTATCAAATTATTTTTACGATACTGTGATTTTTGGGCCAATTATTTAGGTTTTTTTCCAGTTTGCAGCACTTAGTTTTTTCTTTCTCTCCCCTTTAATTCTATATAGGTTTCATATTTACATGATTATATTAACCCATAGTGCTTTTTTGCTTTCTGCAGTGGAAATAAATTGCCTTGTAGTCTAGTTGTTTGGTCAATGTATTGGAAGCTGCACATTTAGTGAGACTTATATCAAAATCTAGTTTAAGGGCTTTGCAGTTTTGTGACTCAGACATGGTAAGAAACAAATGTTGTGTTGAAACAACCTTGTCTACTCTCAGAATCTTTAAAAGCACAGAGTGATTTTTTTGTTGGACACTCAACACCAAAGAAAAATTTGCTGTCACTTGGGAACCGAAGGAAATATATGATGGTTATGGAAGTATTTCCCACAATAGTAATTCATTTATCTGGAAACACATACTAATGAAATTGGCAAGTTGGAGAGAACGTTGTGAAGTGCAACTGGCTGGTTTGTATGGATCAATGAGATTACCTTGGATCCTAAACTCTGTCCTTATGAACTGCTAACATATCAGCAAGGCAGCTTGACTAGCCAAGACCTCAATTGCACTTCCAACTTTTCCTGAATTACAGGAAGGGTAAGAAAAATGTCAATCTCTACTTTATTGTGATTTGGAGCCTCATCTGACCTCCAGACTGGGATAATCTGTTCCACTCTATTAAAGGAAAGGGAAAATCCATTCCATCTCTACTAATACATTCTGTCTCTATTAAAAGAAATAGAAACTGGTTAAACAGGAAGATTTTTATCTCTGTCTGAAGTAAAGTTCTTAGACATTCTTGCTGTTAGGGCTGGAGGAAGTAAACTGAAATGTGTCATCTCTTCTCTTTCACACTCCTTTTTACCTTCTTCCCAGTGCTTATTATTGTATGAAAATACTTTAACATCATATACCTGATGGCAGGGAGGAAAATGGGGCATAGTACCAGTAGTGCTTTAAATCATGAAAAATCTGTTTAAACAAATGGCTATCTTTTAACACAAAATCATCCTTCAGGATACATATTTTGCCTTGAAGAAAGGTAAAAGCCAAACCTTTTAACACAACTAGAAAATAAGTTTAAAGACAGTGCAACCCTATTCCTTTCTTATTACCGATTACTTGCATTATAGGGGACATGAAGTATACAGGTCATCACTTCAGTCCAAAAGAATCTTATCATGCCAGATTTCCTTTCAAAACCTTTCATTTGTGTAGAATTATTTAATTTAGCCAAGAAACACTGTAAAATTGCTGCAAGCGACAAGATTCTTCCACATGAAAAGAGGCTCTGTCCCATCCTTTACATCCTATGCTTCATTCACACTTGTCCTATCCAGGTCTCACTAACGTTTCTCATGTGTTTCTGCTAAATGTTCACTCTAAATGGTAATAATTGGTGCCATTTTCTTCAGTGCATAAGAACTTCACTGCTACTGTTGGACTTTGTCTTTTATTCTCATAAAAACTTAGCTTAAAAACATTGCTTTTTTTTTTTTTTTTTTTTTTTTCCCTCCTACCATTAGATTTTGCATTCTTTACAAAACAGTTAACATCCTTAGGGACAATTAAAATACAAATGCTGAATATTTCCATGCATCCACTTTTATTTTCCTGGAGACAGTAAAACACAGCTACAGCCCAAAGGCTATAGAGAATTCATTACTGTGCATGTTGTTATCTTCTAATGTCATCGTAAATTAGTTGGAAGTCTTTCCTCCCAAGCTAAAGATCAAAAAGATCCTTTGAGGTTAAAGTTTTGTTACAGCAAGATGTCCTCAAAGCATCCTCCTTTCAGAGACTCTGCAAGCTTGGAAATACTCATAACTAGAAAGTCCCCATTCTGAGTCATGTGCTTTTCTCTAGGCAGTGGTGAAAATCAGTAATATTGAAGATTTCCTTGATCACCTTCTTTCTAAGTCCGTTCTTATTGATTGGAATTTGGAGAGTTCACCTTCTTCCTTCTATGACAATTACTCATCTATTATAATGTCTTATAATAATTTAAGAATTATAACAATAGCGTATTAAAAAAAATTATTTTTTATTACACACTGACTGAGAATTTGAGTCACTTTTTGTTTCAGATCCCTTGCATGGTCTTATTCATTCAATGTTATTTAAAATTTCTGTTATATTAGGATACACAGATCCACCCAATAGAGGAAGTTTAGTTGTGTTAGATATCGTGATCTAACACGTAATAACAGAAAATCTTTTATCATATAGGCGAATAATCTAAAAAGACAAAGGTGTAGAAAAATACAGGATGAGCATTACCAAGAGCCAGGGACCATGGAAGACTCACAACTAACCTGGTGCTATTTGAAGCATGCGAAGGTGTCCCACCTGACCTCCAGCCACTGCTCCAGAAAGGATTGGCTCTCTTGTGGGTCCACTGTCGACTTTACTATTCCTATGGAGATATAGCAGTCTAGAGTAAGATTAGACACCTATGCTTAGGAAGCGGAACTGAGGCCCTATGCTGGGATGCAATTCCACTTTAAGATATCTAAATGTAGGTGTATATGTGAAGTTGCCTCCACCTATGTTAAGTCCAACCTCCCATTACAATAGATGAAGATCTAGTCAGTACAGTCAATGGAACCTAAAGAATAATTCAGTTGACAAACCAATAGGTATTTGTATAATGGTAAGCCCAATTTTCTTTAGTCTTTATTGTCTATTTTTACTAGTGGTTTAATTCTGACATATGAGTACCTAGCAACATGTAAAATCCTTCGGGATATCTTACCTGGCCTCCAGCCTTCCTCAAGCTGGATATTCATTCACTGCAGTTCCTTTGCCATATTTGCCAGACTCATGTTGAAGTCTCAGGTACTCTATAACGGTTTTAGACATGTACATGTGAGCTATTGCATTGAACCTTAAATCACTGTGTTCTTAGATACCACAGGCATGCATAGACAAACTGAATCTCACCCAGAGTCTCTGGAGGAGAAAAGAACTCAATTACTGTCTGCCGATCACTGCACCTTAACCATGAGACTTCATTCTTGAACTTAGCAACATCTCTATTAAGTTAGAGGAGAGATCTGTCTAGATACTTTTTCTGTTGCTGACAGTAGTCAATAATATGTATCCATAAAAACTGCGAGGATAGCAGGAATGTATGGTAATACTTCCCAGAACAATATCCCAATAGCCTACAACTTAGGACATTAGCTGTTAATGATTTAGAACTGGTGGTTTTGTGTTTAATGAGTTTATCAGAAGTGCCTTGGCTCAATGTAATTTTTTGACATCAATGATTTTTTGTGATAATTTCTAGAACACTCTTATGGATTTCTTATATTATTTTTGTCTAATTTATATTTTTGTTTTTACAAATCATTACTGTACTCATTTAAGTCTGTTAAATCTCACTTTGGAAATGGGCAAGTTTAAACTTATAATTTCAGTTGCACTGTTTAGTATAACTTTTGGGTAATCGTGACACCCAAAGAATATACTGAGTACATTTTTACATAATTAAACAAAGCTCATTGTAGAGACAGAATACCTCTTTATCAAAAATAACATTCTATTAGCTGGGGGTGTGAAGGTCATACTGAGGATTTTCAAAGGACTGCTGATTTGTTGTGCTTCTGATTTTATTTTTACTTTTTTAATGTGTAATGTAAAGCAATTTAGAGAGGTCTGCTTTTCAGAAAGAATGTGAAATCCATCCATGCCTTCAATTTGGGTACCAGCTTTATTAACCTGTTGGTGTCTTTGATGGGACTAGAATAGCAAAAAGGCATTGAAAGAATTTCTCATGTTTCCCGTTGATTGAGAAAGTCCACCAGTCAGTCATTCTGAAGAGTGTTTCTGTTCCAATTTAAGGTCTTTGCCTAAAATTTCAGATAATATCTTCAACTGAAGATAATTTATTAGATCGTTTCCAATTTAGATAATTCCTATGACAATACCCTCATGATTACAGTTTCAGATGTGGAAATAATAATGAAAATAATGTACTAAGAAAAAAAAGATGAGTTTTCTGCAGCTATATCCACCATCCATAGAGACTCTGACATTTGGGAACCAGTTATGTTTGTTTAGTTAGATAAGGTTATGTTACCTTTTTTCTGTGCTTCCTGTTGGAGGTCAGAAAATAGGTAGTATGCTTTGAACGTGGAAAAAATTGTTCCTATGAAAGTAAACTCTAAGGACTTTTTTTTTGCTGTTGTTGTTGATGGCAGTAGTTTTTTTCCTCTACAGTTGCAAGAAATAAAATATATTAAGATTAACTTCTAGAGCAGTAATTTATTTATTTATTTTCATTTTCCAGACTAAGATATTGATAGGGTAGAAGACATGTACAATTATCTCCCAGATGCTTCTAGAAATAATTGTTAGTGTACCATGACATCACACATCTTACCTATCTAACGTATGAAAAACAAAAGGGGAGAATACTTTTAATTCTCAATGTAAAAATGTCGTGGTTTGAGCCTGGTCGGCAGCCAAACACCACGCAGCTACTTGCCCACCCTCCCCCCTGATCTGGGAATGGGGGAGGGAATTGGAGGAGTAAAGGGAGACTCACAGGTTGAGATAGAAACAGTTTAATAATGGTAATAAAATAAAACAATGATAGTAATAGGAAGTATAAATGGGCAATGCACAATGCAATTGCTCACCACCCACTGTCCAGTACCCAGCCCGTTCCTGGCTAGCGATCCCGAAATACCAAGATCCCACAGTTGTAATCCTGGCAGCGAGAGAGAGAGCCCCTTCCCAACCACCCCTCATCCATATCCCAAGCATGACGTTACATGACATGAAATATTTCATTGGCCAGTGTGGGTCCACTGCTCTGGCCATGTTCCCTCCATGCTTCTTGTGCACTTGCACACGGGCAGGACATGGGGCGTTGGAGAGTCCTTGAAATCTCAGCAGCAACTGAAAACATCAGTGTGCTATCAGCATTCTTCTCATACCAAACCCCACGCTGAATCCAAACTACAGCACTATTCTAGTTACTAAAATGAACCATTAACTCTATTCCAGCCCAAACCAGGACACAGTCAGGCACATCTCTGTCATGGTTATTCTGCTCTTCACTACACCTGTGCTTAAAGTAGGTCATTTTCTTATCATGTAATTAATCCCAGTTTACATTTTGAATATGTCTTCTGGTTATTAATGTGATTTAAAGAAAATTAATCTATCAATATTTTCTGATAACTGAATCCCCAAAGTAATTAGTTTCATATTAATTTCAATCTTTTCTTCAAAAAGAGAGATATTACACAATTATTTTTGCACTCCGAGTTTTTGCTGTTGTGATAAAGTGAGTGTTCTTTATTTTTTTTTTAATTATTATTATGGAAGCATTCATTGCAATCACTTAATGTAGTATCATATTTTTAAATACTTTGGTCCCCAAAATCCACCCTCAAGCACCAGAAAAATAACTTTCAAGGTGTCTGGCTACTGATTATCTTGATTTTAGTGCCCAAAGTTCAGATGTTTCCATACTATTAGAAAGAAATTATCAGAAGCCTTTCCATCTACTTTTTTTACATCAGCCCTTTCACCCTGAGACTGTATTTGATGTAATATCAACATCTTTGGGTGAAACAAAGAATTCAATATGCTTCAGAAGCCTTTTCCAGAATGCTCTGCTCTATAGAGCATTTCAACCCAGCAGATGCTGAAGCTATTATTGCCATATATATACAAGAAATCAACAGAGTAAGTTGTCAATAAGGCAGACCTACTTGTCAAGTCATTAGGAATTATTTTTTTTTTCTGCTTAAACACAATGAGCTGCAAAACCAGATTTATTTATTTATTTATGTATTTTCCCCAGAATTAAAGGAATTGACAGAAAGAAAGAGGCATTTCTGGGATGTGATATATCTGACTAAAGTAGGCATCTAAAATAGATCTGATCTGCCACGTCTGTTCCTATCCACTGTCTCCATAAAAGGAACTGAAGCTGACTGTTCAGATGTAGACATCTGCACTGCAGAATTTATTTCAACTAATTCTGGAAGTGTTATCCATTTTAAGATTAAGACATCTATATGTCTGTGAGTGTATTAGGGGTCTACAGTACTATATAGCAGTCAAGTTGAATGTGTAGGGTAAGGGAAAATCTTTTATTAGAACATCAGAGAGGGAAAAGACAAGACTATCTGTGTGTTCCCTTTTTTAGGCCTGAAGCTGAAGCAGCAAACTTTGGGCTAGAGGATAAATTGCTGTGACAAATTAATTCTGTTAATCAATTAGACAATTCAAGAGAAAAAGGTGACTACTGAAAGCTGACAATGCGCTGCCTGCAGAGGAAGGCATAAAAGCAAGCAATCATGCCTGCCAATTTAGCCTTGGGGGAACAGTCACATTCTCTTATGACCCCAAATCTAAGTAGCAGTTGAACTTTGAGCACAGCAGCAAGTCACATCCACCAGCTGTTTTCAATTCCACATAGATTCTCACTGTCCAGCCTACTGTCTCTAGCCTGAAAGAGGTGAGGATATACTCCCAGCAGCCATTCATCAATTTTGCTACTCTACTGCAAGGATGCACAAAATGCTTGGGGTGTGCATTTTTTTTATTTTTTTTATTTTTTTTTTTTTTTTTTTTTTTTTTTTTTTGTATTCCATACCTACCCAAAATAGAGAGAATGAATAAGCTTTGTTCAGCATCCAGCCTGCCAACCCACTAACCTGGAACATCATTTTGAGGGTTAGAGAGGGTTATAGAATAACACATTTTGGCTGCTGCTTGCCAGATAATAGAAGCCATCACGTAAAGAGGAAATTCCGAGTGGCACTTTCCTGACAGCTAATCTCTGGCAAGCTGTCAGGTGCAAACTGTGTGGACTGTTTCCTCAGCATGTTCAACGAGCCATTCAAAGCACACTGCTCTGCAAAAGTCTGACCTGCAGAGCAATCTCCTATCGACTAGTCTGATGTGTACTAATTGCGTACCAAAAGTATTAAATTAGCAAGGCAATTGTCTTCCATTTACTTTTTCTCCTTCTCCCTCCCTGTTTTCTAATTTGCTTGAATCATGCACTCAGGAGGAATTTTTAGACTAGGAAGCTTGTTAGCTAAAATATACTTCTCCATTCACTTGATTTCTTCTGCCAAAAGCCTCAAGCAAAAGTGCAAGTAAGGACAGATAAAAGGGTAGTAATTAGAGCATACATGAATATTTTTTTAAAATAATTTATGTGATAATGAATATGTTTTTATTGCTACTTATCTTTCATTTTGGAAATCAGAAAGGAATCATTCCATAACTTCTGACCTCAGGTGTATGAAGACTGAAGATTCTTCTCCTTGGTGAATGGCTCCTTGAAATGTCAATGAAATAATCTTACTGTTGACTGTTCATCAGATTCCTGTACCTCCAGTAGTGAGACAAGATTTCCTATGGACTTAATGCAATAGTAAAGTATTTAGAGTCTCTTCCGCCTTTTCTAGAATAAATCAGATCTTCAGTGAAGTCAACAGAGACACACCAATACCATCATATATACCATCATGGTATATATGCAGTGCAGTTTGCATATATTACATATATAAGTTTGCATATATATTTATGTGAAGTTTCCAATGACTTTCCTCATTTTGTTGTATTTCTTAGTTTAAATACCAGATGGATATAGATTCTTCCAAAGGTAAATAAAATATAGCGAAGCAAGGACATTAGATTTGAGGAAAGAAAATTCATTGTATTAAAAAAAAATCAAGAAAGGGAGAGGAGGAAAAATTGAATTACATGTGTGTGAATAGGCCTCCTCACACCCATTGAGTCAGTCTCTATACCTATGGGTAAAGAGTATTTAAGAAAAGTATGAGAAGATGAATGAGGTAAAGTCAGAAGGAAATGATCATTCTACTGATATTCTAGTTATTTTCTAGTCTATCTTAATTTTATGAGACACTTGAAGTAAGCAGAGAGTGTAATACTCTAAGCACAAAGACATTCATTTCGGTAGAAAACAGCTGTGAAACACAGGCAGCTGTCTGAACTAGAAGAGCCTTGTTTCAAAAACTGGCACACTACTCCCTGCCTTCAATGGGGGTTTTTTCACCCATCCAGCTACCTGATAGAAAGGCAGTGTAGCACTGTCAAAACAGTGCAGGGAGTTTCTAGATGGTTTAGGTTCAAGTTTATTATTCCAAGTATCAGAGGAACCAATCAGGGGTAATGCAGTCTGCAAGCTGTTGTTCACAAACAGGGAAGAATTGGTGGCAAATGTGGCCACAGCAGTGAACATGAGATGATTGAGTTGATGTAGTAGAAGTCTGGGAAAGCAAGCAGAAGAGCCAGGACTGGATTTAGGAGAGCAGATTACAATTCGCTTAGGAAACTCTGCCAGGAATTCCCTAAGAAACTTCAGTAGGGGAAAAGGCAAGAGAGCTGATTTGCAAAGAAAACTGAGGAACAAATGTTCCATTTCTCAGGAAGTTAGGAAATTTCAGCACAAGACCCTTGTGGCTAAGCACGACACTTCTCAATGACCATAAACACAGAGAGACAATATGGAAGTGAAACCAAGGACAAGTGGTAAAGAAGAAAATCAGAGCAGAGTTTAGGACTTTAAGTACAATATGAGAAAGCCAAATGCTAGATTAAGTTTGAGAAGGAGTCACCACTGGTGAGCAATAGTTTAGAAACTACACAGAGTTTTTACTCCCCTGTCAAGAAGGATATTAAAAGCTGAAGAGAGTCAGAAAGAAGGCTAGTAGGATGATCAAGGACCTGGGGATTAGGTTTTATGAGAAATGGAAGGAAGGGCATAAAAGAGGAATGTAATTGTTGCCTTCAGCTACCAAAGGGAGAGGTAAAGAGGCAATGGAACCAAACTCTCTTGTTAGTGACAGAAGGTAAAACAAGGGACAGTAACTCCAAATTACAAGTTGGGAGGTTCAGAACCGACTTTAGAAAGAAACTTCTTTCCCAGGAAAGACAGTGGTCCTGGAGCAGAGCATCTGAAAAGGCCATGGAAGATGCATTCTTGAAGACTTTCAAGGCTTCTCTAGACAAAATCACTTTTGTCTTTACCTAGCGCTGTCTGTATTCCCACTTCAAGGGAGCTGTTAGACTAGTGACCTTCAGAGGTGCACAGCTAGAAATTTCTAAGAAAATAGAATCATAGAAACATAGAATTATAGAATCATTTATGTTGGAAAAGACCCTTAAGTTCATCAAGTTCATCATAAACCTAAGACTGCCCAGTCTGCCACTAAACCATGTCCCTAAGTGCGACATCTACACATCTTCTAAATACCTCCAGGGATGGTGACTCAACAGCTTCCCTGGGCAGCCTGTTACAGTGCTTGACAACAATTTCAGTGAAAAAATTTTTCCTAATATCCAATTTAAATCACTCATGGTGCAACTTGAGGTCATTTTCTCTTGTCCTATCACTTGTTACCTTGGAAAAGAGACGTGCACCCACCTCGTTACAACCTCCTTTCAGGTGGTTGTAGAGAGCAATAAGGTCTTTCCTCAGCCTCCTTCTCTCCAGGCTAAAGAACCCCAGTTCCCTCAGCCAATCCTCATAAGACTTGTGCTCTAGACCCTTCACCAGTTTCATTGCCCTTCTTTGGACATGCTCCAGTACCTCAAGATCTTCCTTGTAGTGAGGGGCCCAAAACTGAACACACTGTATGAGGTATGGTCTCATCAGTGCCAAATACAAATGCGAGATGCTTTTTGCTTCTCCAGTGCTGTTGGTGTTAGTGACAGCACCAATTCAGTATGGAAAGCAGGAAGACATCCAGAGGATATAGTCTATATTGTCATGCTTCTATAGGAACAGTAGATTAATAGTTGTGTGGCTTAATGGCAAAGAAAAATAGATATGTAAACATTTCAGACAGGTAAAAGTATATATCAATCTTTTTTCTTCTTCCTCCTCAGTAAATTGTCCTGTAGTGGAAGTACAGTGTGAAGCCTGAAAATCTGGGGCACATCTCAGGACATAGTGGGTTCGGTCAAGTTTCTCTTCTATCTGCATAAAAAAGACTGTCATTGTACCCGGAATTCTGTTTGCCATTTCAGCAGACAATTATTTGGTTCAATGAATGCTTGTTAGGTTAGACATCAGGAAAAAAACTTTCAACAAGCAAGGGTAGTTACCCACTGCACTATGCATGCTTTTGTGAGCATGAAATCTCCTTCTGCCCTCACTGCAGGTTTTAAGAATGGGATAGTCAATCATATGTCAGGAATGATTTAGATAAAGTTTGACCCTGCCTTAGGTCAGAAATATGGAAGAGATGGTCTTTTGAGTTCTCCTCCAGAGAGCTGCATCTATGAATCTAAATTTCTACTATTGGATTTCTATGATTTTCTATGAATATTAAGCTGCTGTCTAGGTCCAAGGCATATTGAGATAAAAAATGACATTCCTAGAGGGTGATTCAGTCCATCCTAAACAGGTGAGCATTTTACTAAAGGAAGTGGATCAGGGTGAATAGATCTGAAAAAGACGCCCCAGAAAATTGATTTCTCAGTTCATCTTCTTAGCAAGAAGCCATGAAGATGGATTGAATCATTGGGATAAGTTATTTGTTTTGCCATCACAAGTGTTTTGACATACTGGAGATAAAAGAGATGCCTTGTAACTAAGAAACTTTTCCCAAAACAATGAATTCTGAGACAGCAGGGAAGGTGGGAGCACTGCAAAGAAAAATCAGTGTTTAGCATTTTCAAAATTATTAAAGTGTAGGTTTATGAAATTAAAATTAAATATCTGTTTGGATTTGTCAGAAATAAGTGTTCTATGCCATGAGTCTTAACAATTTTCCTTGTAGTTGAGTGCAGATGTCCATAGTAATTCTACATTTGAGATAGCTGTTCACCCAGGAATTACTCTTTTTACTCTTTTTTTTACTCTCTAAAATCTTTTAAACCATCTAAAAATGATTAAAAGGAAAAAAAGAAGAGAAGGTGACACACACACATACAGTTGCATGTCACAGTGTTTTTTAGTTTTGATTTTTTTTTACAATGAAAAGGAAATTGATGTTTTGATACCATAAAAGAGAGGTTATATGTCAAAGTAGGAGATGTACAGCTGGTGTCTTGATCGCATCAAGGACTCACATCAAATGTTATTAAAATTTCTGTAAAGATTTCTACTCTTTTCAGTAATAGAACTGGAAGATTTGCATTGCTTTAAAAAGCATAATATTCTCAGAAGATTCTCCTTCCAGACTAAAGTCTTACATTAATTTATGTAATTTTCAAGTAAGCCAACCATTGGTGACATGGCTAGGTTTTGCCATCTCTTGCACAGTAATTGAGGGCAGCTGCAATTCATCTGTAATGTCAGTCAATACAGGAATATCTTCAGCAAGCTCAACAGTTGTTGCTTAAGAAGAGGGTAAATAAATAATTGCTGCATTAGTAATAAAGTATTTGGATTTGTCATGACACTGCAAAGCATAAAAACAGTGTCACACTGTTGGTAATTTAATATACTAACAACAGTATTGAATTAATTTAATATCTACTGCAGCTATACAAATCTTTGGTTAAGTGACATTTGATCAGAATTTCTGCACTGCAGGGGAGGAATCCAGGTTTTGTATTGTTTCTTGTGACCTTGTGCTGTTCTTTGATGCTGTTGTCTCAGTGCCATTTCTTGCTTTCTTCCAGAGTTCTCTGTCTCCATCAGTTACATTTTGTGCACTTCTGGGCTCTACTGGGAACTAATGTCTTTGACCTCATAAGAAGCTTTATCACATCTGCTGCAGATAGTCAATCTGATTGTGTATTTCTGCCTACCTGCTGGAGTCTCCAAAGTGCCTCATCACTAAATTGTGTACTCTTTGTGTTTTCTGTGCAATCATACACTTTGTCAGCCAGTTAGCTAGAAGTGGTCAGAAAAGATGCATGGCTTTACTTAAGGAAATATATGTAAATTATGCATAGGTGCTGGCAGACTGGAAGCAGTAAGTCTAAGCAATTAACATTACTAAAATGTAAATCCTTGTGGTTCAAGTGTGTAATTATAAAATTGATCTCCCATGTAATGCTTTGACAGAAAGGACCATGCTTCTTCAATATATCTCTACCCGCACACAGCTGCTAACCCCCTACCTCCACTCCCTAAAGTATCACCTCACCAGCCAATACCACAGTGATTTGGAAGGGGGAAAAGGAACTTTATGCCATTTGACTGAGCCAAATGCTGGCCTATACAGTCCGATTCAAGATCTGAGCCACCAAAGGACATAAGATGATAAAATCAGACCAGACAAAAAGAAAGGCCCTCAAAAGGAATAAAAAAATTACTACTTTGAAACTGAGGGTGAAACCCAATTAAAATGGAATAAAACACCCCACCTGAAAGAGGGAGGGCAACTAGACATTGAAATAATATGTCATGGGATATAATAAGACCTTAACTACTGAAATTTCTTCAAATGAGGACTGAACTGCATAGCGCATTGTTTCAAAATTCATCAACTCTCATATTAATGAAGTTAATATTCATTGAATCATAGAATGGTTTGGGTTGGAAGGGACCTTAAAGACCATCTAGTTCCAACCCCCCTGCCATGGGCAGGGACCCCTTCCCCCAGCCCAGGGGGCTCCCAGCCCCATCCAACCTGGCCTTGAACCCTTCCAGGGAGGGGGCAGCCACAGCTGCTCTGGGCACCCTGGGCCAGTGTCTCACCATCTGCACAGGGAAGAATTTCCTTCTAGTATCTAATCTAAATCTCCCTCTTTCAGTTTAAAACCATTAACCCTCATCCTATCCCCACCCCTGATCCAGAGTCCCTCCCCACCTTTCCTGTCCCCCCTTTAAGCCCTGGGAGGCCACTCTCAGGTCTCCCCGGAGCCTTCTCTTCTCCAGGCTGAACCCCCCAGCTCTCTCAGCCCGGCCTCATAGGGGAGGTGTTTCAGCCCCAATGTTATCCATTTTGAAGAGTAACATTTTTCCTCTGGTGGAGGAAGCTAAACTACATGGTTGCAATAATCTGTTGCATCTCAAAAATCTATGAATAAATTTTTAATAAATGCTGACTCTGAAAGAGGAATATTTTTCACCAGCTGCAGCTATCTAAATTTCACAGTTTAGTCTACGACAAATTGTGTCAGACTCTTCCTGCAGTCAGAGCAGACATAAAGGTACATCCAGAACTTAAATATTTCATTCTCCAAAAGTGGATAATAAAGATGTGGTGAGGTGCTGGACTATAAGACAGGGCAAAGGTAATTTCGAGGAACCCCAGTTTTGTCCCCAGTTCCATTTAAACTGTATCTACCAAGGGCCAGGTGAAACCGGGAGAAGCTGGGTGTGAATATCTGCAGATAGAACTGTCCTATCTGTGCATTAACTTCAGGCTCCTCATGCTCTGGGACTTGTAAACATGCTGGAAATAAATTCCCATCTTAGACACTAATTCCTAGCATTATTTTCCTTGTATGATCCTGTCTGTAGTGTAAAACTTAATCCTCAATTTTTTCTCCCTACTTCAAGTATATCATTAATGCTAATTGTGAACTTGGCTGTGATTGCATAATTCTTAGTTTGATGCTAATGAATTTGAATAGTAATTTGTACTATATTGAATTAGCATCATATCTCAGAGACCATGGAGAATTGAACCCTAAAGCTTTCATCATCCCTTTCTTCTCCTTTTACCAGTCAGGCCTTGTAGCTTTTCTGCTATTTGTAAATCATTTAACAATCTGCTTACTGCCCAGCTAAGATGAGAACATCACCGCTGACAAGAGCACTGTAATATCTTATTACCAGATAAATATAAACTCCTTGTTTGAAAATCAGAATGAATTAAGTTTAGTGTTATTCTTTGGGATCTGTTAATATATTAATTATTATGAAAATTTGTAATCATTATGTTAAATTAATTTGTGGCAGAAAATACAAGTTTCTCACAGAAGTCTAACGGTTGTACAGCACTCAAGAGACATGTTCATTAAGGTCACAGATCAGAAGAAAATTAGCCTCTTGCGTTTTAGATCATATACAGAACTTAAACACATCCCATGTCCTCTGGAATGACTTAAGCAAAAGCAAAATTAAATGGTATAACATAAGAACAAAATCTGTATAATGACATTATCCATTGAGGGAATGTAACTTTTATGCATGTATCAGTATTAACAAAAATTACATGCTTGGTCTGGAATTTTTAGAACCAGATGGAAAATAAATAAGTCATTTGGGAGATTAAAGATTTTGCTTTTTTTTTTTTTTTGAAATCTCACTAGCTTCATGAGAAAAATAGATCAGTCACTGAGACCAATGAACTTCCACACATTTAGGTGGAGAAGAAAACTAGTCAAAGATGAGAATATACATAAATCATATTGGAGTTCAGATAAAGTTTTCAAAAAGACACTAAATTTAAATATACTCTGCAAGTTGTCAGCAACAGAAAGCCCAAGAAACAATGCTTTGAAGAAAGTAGAGCTAGTTATTTGCAAATATGTTCATAAGATCATAAGTGCTTTAATTGTCAGAATATCTTATGTTTGAGTCGTAGTAACTAACTGTAGATATATTTAAATGTTGCAGGTGAAAAATAAACTTGGATTGTAAATAAAAAAATCTGAAAAAAATTGTAAGATTTTATATATTTTGAGTTTCCTGCCTGAATTAAAAAAATAATTTCACATCCACATAAAATATTTTATACAAAACAAATAAAAATATTATATTATCTTGCTATGTAATATTTTTAAAAAGTAATCAAGTGAAAATAATATAATTTTAAATGATAATTCACTAACTCTTCAAAAGAAAGTTTTTTTCTTTTCCAAACAAAATATGTGGGATAAAGTAACCAAAGAACACTGTATTTTCAACTGCGACTGTTTAGAACATTAAACTCAATCATTCAAATCACTTCTTTCTTGCTAAAGCTTTCCAAAAAGTCCCAATAAATTCAACTGTTTCCCAGATCTGAAAGTGATACTTTCAGAATAGTGAAAGCCCTTCCTGAAGAACTCTAATTCTGGTTTCTTTAGGTCTTAGTCATACTGGAGACGGATCTGTTTCTCATTGCCTTTTCACTCAGGGACATTAATATTTTGCAGTCCCTCCTTCCTCCCTGTAGACTCAGAGCTTTGTGACATTTCATATGTATACATTCTAGGTGTTACTCTGATATTTTCTGTAACATAGAAGAAATAAAATATTTGAACACACTTTCCTTTGAGCCGTAAATAAAATAAAGGAATTTACAGAAAGGGAGTTAAAGCTATTTTGGATCCCAGGTATGTCTGTGTAGGTTTGTATGTGATTTTATCTACTTAGAAAATACAGAAAACTATCAGCACTGGGTAGATCCATGCTCATTCCTTTATAAAAGTGAGATTTATTCCAAAATCAGTTTATTTTAGCTGACAGCAGTGTTAAAAGTTCTAACCTTTTCTCCTTGGGTGCAATTTGCCAGCTTAATTTGCCTAACGTCATATTCACCCTGACGTTCATTCTGCATTCCCCCACTATGACTCCCCCACATGACTCTTTGTTTTATGACCTTGAACTAGTCTAAACAATCCTCTGACAAGCTCATCAGTGCTTCATGATTGTTGCAACAGAAGCAGAAACAATAGCTGAGTGAAAAGACTAAATTATATAAGTAATCTATGCAATATTTTTTCAAGCCTGAATCCTAGCTTCAGGCTCAAAATCCCCCCCCACATCAGTTTGAGAATGTATCTGTTTAAAAAACTTTCCATGAACTTATGAATTAAATAGTGGAGTTCAATATGACCAAAGCATCTGTGATGTTACTGCACCTATTTTAAATCACTTCTATCTGGAATTAATATAACGCACTGAACTAAATCTTCAAAGGATGAAACTTGAATTGTACCATCTGAGAATCTTAGCTCCATACTCCATATCAGTTCAAATGTCATTATAAAAATTTGAAATAATATTTGGCTGTTTTAATCACATTGTTACAAATATTTGAATCTGCTACCATAAACCTGAAAACTGAGTAGGACCACTTCAGGGAAAGGAACAGAGTTCAGAGAAGAGAGTATCAGGACAATACAGTCAAAAACGATAGAGGACAGGGCTCCTCAGAGGTCTGACATCAAAAGGATGTCTCAAGGTCATTCTGTCTAAGGGGAGTCTAGAAGCATTATATAAGGTCTCAATGACCAAAAGCATTAGAATTTTGAGTCATATAGGTGTCTTGGAGACTGGAAACCTCCACAGGAAAAGCAAATTTGCGATGCAACAACTTCCTGGTAAGAGATGGGAGGTGAGAAATTATATGGTCCCTTCAAACTCTACTCCTACTCCACATGGGGTTTCAGACCATCTCTTTGTGAAGGATTTAGCTAAGTCTAAACTGTTGTATGGAGACATTCCGAGTTCCCTGGTTTTATTTACCTCAATTAAGTGATGATTCCCTCCTATTCCATGGTGCAATGTTTTCTTCCCAGGGACTGAAGACAACCAAAAGAGCAAAGAGAGTGCAGGAAAGTGGAGCAATGTGTGCCCAGGCCCAGCCTTTACATGAGGTCATGGCACAGCTGAGACACGCACTCATAGAAAACAGAGATGGCTCCTGAATCCCATGGCTTAGAAGAGGTTTTGTGTGATGGACGGTACCCTCTTTTACTGCTGTCATCACCCATGCTCTTTCCCATTCACGATTATATAGCACTGTGGGTTGAGTCTGAGAGACATGGGTCAGTTCTCCACTATAGACTTGCCTGAGTCTTGTATATTAATTTTTCCAGTATGATGTCTTTTATCTACTGAAATGCCTTTCAAGGATTAGGGTCCTTTTTTTTAGCTTGCTTGCATCTCTGTTCTGTCTTAGTAAAAATGGGCAACAGTATTGTCCTACCTCACAGGACCGTCATGAAGATTATAAAATTGAAGTTTATGAAGAATTATTTAATGTTTCATAGATGTGTTAATACAGGATTGGGGAAATTAACCTGAAGTGCAGAGCACGTCTTCTTTGCTATGATCTTCAGTAGGCTATTTACCACAGTTCCTCAAGTCAGACTGCAATGTGGTGATAATCACTGAAGATGTCAGACAGCAAACAGCTATTAGTAATACAAAGATAATGTGTGGCATCAGTGAAAACACTTCTAAAATCTGCCCTGCAAAAAAATAAATTAGATTACTAGAAAGATCTTAGAAAACAGTAATTCAGCTTCCTTAGAGTGTGAAACTCATTGAACATGTTGAAGAGGAAATTAGCAAGTAACTTGATTAAGGTCTGTACGTATGTGTTAAGATTTCTTCACTGGTAGGAGAAAAGGTTGCTGATAGATTACAGCTTCATATCCTGCAGAACACAAGATCCAATGAAATAGCCAAATTCAGAAGCTATTATTTGAAACAAGACAAATTCAGATTATTAAAAAAAAAAAAACAAATATTCAACAGGGAAAATAAGAAAGCACATGCAGAGATGCAATCTACTCACTCACCTTTACATTAAGACAAGAGATCAGTAGTTCAAGCTCTTGGGGACAGAAATAACTGAATGTAAGTATTATGGCTTCTGTTATACAGGAAAACAACTTAGATCAAAATGATCCTTCCTGGCTTGAAAACATAAATATGTATTACATATCAATCTATAATTTGAAGTATTCTCACACTATATTTAGCAACTCCATGAACTAGCTGTGGCTTAATTTCACCAACATGACCATTTATTATCCCCTGTAACACAGACCTATGCAGAAACCCTATTCAGAATTGGGGTCCTTTTCTGCTAGGCAAACACCAAACCCATGGCAATGTTCCTGTCACCAAATAACATACCTTTTGAGTAAGATCTTTAATCCTAAATGGAGTTTTCTGATGCAGATGTCCTGCATGTGATAGCAAAAAGTTCTTCTCTGATACATTTCAGATAGAAACATGGAATTAATCTTAGCTGAGTTTATGTCTGCAGGCATATTTTAGTGATTTGACTGTATATGCCTTTTGTCAAATACATTTGTCATAAAACAGTATGTTCCACAAACCTTCCAGAATGAAAAAAATATTTTGTTTACAGAAATAGCCTTGGGTCTAAAATGGAAAAGAATACCTTGATACTTTCTGTTTTCAATACATTTTTAACAAAAAAAAAGGTTACAAATTATTGGAATATTCTATAAAAACAGTACTTTTAAACCCTGTAAGTGTGAAAGAAACCTTTTTAACTATGTTTTGAAGTTACAACATTTAACAAATATTTAGAAATCCAAGCCATAAGGAATTGTTTCTTCTTCATTAACATCTCAGTTATCACTATAATATTAAATCTGTCCAAGAGCATATAAAACCCCCAAGATCTATATAATTAAAAGAGTTATAAGCATTATTAAAAGATACAAAATATTTTTAAAAAATATTTAAAGAAAAGCAAAATAAGAAAATGGATTATGTCTCTGGAAATTGGTCTATCAGAATCAAAGTCAAAATTTCATTAGGGTGTAGATGGCCTAAAACAATAAAGTGTATCATTTTCAACACCAAGAAAGTGCTATGACCATCTGTTTAAGATTCTTAGGATGCCACTTAGAGATGCAAACATCATGGCCGGACTTTGATGCAAAGCTTAAACTCATGTTTCTACATTTCTTTTGAGATATCTTAAAACATCTTCAGTAATATCCTCTACTTTCAACATAAATATAATATATTAATATCACAGGGAAGACTCCTGTCTTTGCATTTATTTATTACATGCCCATACTCAAGGATTCACTTGTCATTGTGTACATAAGGTGAAAAAATAGGACTAACAAGTTAAAATTAAATGTATTCTCTACTTTTTTTACCTCTGAGTAATGTGATCAGACATGAAAATACTATATACTCGCAGTTAACAATTATATCTAACACCAGTTTTCCATAAATTTATGACATTAAAATTGCTCCTTTATGTGAACATGCTAAGTTATATATCATTACTGAAATGAATGTGGAGTGTTGCCTGTTCAACATATGTCCAAGATTTTAGATGTTCACTCATGTTCTGTGGTCTTCTTTATGATAGTAAAACATTTATCAGCAACAACAGAAATAAAATCACTTTCAAGTGGACTTCAAGGCTAGGCATTCACTAACAAAAATCAGCTCATAATTCATCTTAAAAATATTACCATTCTTCTGTGAAATAATTTATTTTCCTGATGCATCAAGGGAACTTGTTGAATTCCTTACACAGTTGCGAAAGAAATATTACACAGACCTTTGTCAAAGTGAGATGCTTTATTGGAGCAAGTTTCATGGGAGAAACTTGAAGCCAGGGTGGCAATTTGTTTCTGATTAAAGATATTTGGACCACATAAGGTCCCCCTTCAATCCAACGTCCTATCCAGGAATGCTAAGGGCTTCAGTAGAGAGGTAGAATTCATACTTTGGATGATCATGGAATAAAATATACAGTCTTAACAGACACAGGAAGAACTGTAAGGGATAGCAAACTATGATTAAGTGAAACTTAAAGTTCAGATAAGTCAGTGGTCAAGAGGAAATAAGACCCAAATTTTCTGGGTCTTGATACTACATCTTTTCCATTAGAATTTATTTCCAGTATATTGTCACTACAAGTATTCCAACAAGGGGGGTGGGGGGCCGCCCTGCCGTCTCACCACAGGATACAGGGGGTCTCTGCTCCGGCACACCTCCCCCCTCCTTTCTTCCTCCGCTCCTCCACTGACCTTGGTGTTCACGCAGCTGCAGCAACTCCTCCTCACAAGTCCCGCTGCCCGTCACCACGTCCCTTCTTAAATATATTATTGCAGAGGCGCAGCTGACTGGCTCAGTTTCCAAACAGAAGTGGAGCTGACTTGGAGCTGGGGGAGCTTCGAGAAGCTTCTCTCATGCAGCTGTCCCTATAGCCCCCTCCCCTGCCACCTAAAAAACCCCACCACTCACTCAACCCAGGACAAATATCAATCTCTATTATTCTCTTGAATGCATTTATACTTTTTTAGCTTCTACACTGAATAGAGTTTCTAGGAACTAAAGAGCCAGCAAACCACAGGGCTCTACCTAGCATATTGGTTGAAACAACCATTGAACAGAGAAAAACAAATAAATTAAAAAGGATAACAAAGTGCTATCAGTTTCATTCTCTACGGGAAATAAGTCTTTCAACCTTTTCACATACTATCAGTGACACACCAGCTGATCTGTAATACTTCTTCCTGGGTGCTCATATAGTGTTCCAAAAAACAGACAACTAGTTGAGCGCTTTTTCACTGGGGAAGAATTATTTTACATTTGCTCTAGATTAAGAGCTCAGAGGTAGAAAAGAACCACAAAAGTGCCAGCAAGTAATGAGTGGCTTCTTCAGTGTACATCAGAGCCTTTAAAATTCTTCAAACATCCGAGGAAAATGGCAAAAGAAGCTCTATAGTATCAGGCATTTTGGTTTGCAAGGGGCCTTTGGCAAGGTCACACAAAAGGACTATTAGAAAAATCTTCTACATAGTCATTATCACAGAAATACTGAGATTGGCAGGTAGCGCTGGAGATCATCTAGTCCAATCCCTCTGCTCGAAGCAGGGTCGGATAGAGCAGGTTACCCAGGAGTGTGCTCAGTTGCGTTTTGAATATCTCTAAGGATGGAGACTCCACAGCCTCTCTGTGAAATTCAGCACATCCCAAAGTTGGTCAGCAGAAGTAGTTTAGGATTCTATTGACTAGATCTCCCTTGCTTGTAACAGGAGCTATGCGAATTATCTGTGAGATTACTAAAGGCAATTTAAAGGCAATATTAAACCCCATTTTGGAAGTCAAGAAGTCGAACAGGACATTAATAAGGACAAGGATTGGAATACTGAGTGATGCCTTGATGCAAATCAGTAGTGCAACTTCCCTGAGACAGACCTTTTGACTGGTAAAATCCAGTTGAAGACAGAAACTGTGTAAAGACAGGGGACTGGATTGAACCAGTGGGAATGATTAAAGGACTGCAACAGCAGTTGCATACTACAATAGAAAAATAAAATGTTGCAATAAGAAAAAGACTGAATGCAGTAGAAATAGAGGAAAATAATTAATGGCTTAGAGAAGGCAGATGTGAAGTTCTGTTCTCTTCATCTCAGACTGAAAAAATGCAGTGGAATGAAATAAAAATAACAGTTTGTGCTTTTTTTCTCAGATGCTCCTAGAAGTGAAGTCCAATCTCTACTTCTACTGTGGAGCTCTTTGCCACAGTAACTCCTTAGAGACAGAAAGTTACCAGGATTAGACATTCAATTGTAATTTGTAAAATGAACAGTTTGATCTAATTAATGGTACTAATTAGAATAGGTACTAATAAGAAATATTCCAATTTTCTTTGATTATGTTTTTCATATTGCTGATGTCTACACTGGCATGAGTGGTTATCTTATTCTGAGCTATGTTGCTCTAGCTCAGAAAGAATTTAGGCCACCTTTGTCCAAAAACATGCAGTACAAAAAAAAAAAAAAAAAAACAAAACAAAAACATCATGATGAGTTCAATGGTTTATTATTTTCTCTTTTCATCAATAGCTAGAGCAGCCTGATGAAACTACTAAATATTGTTTTAAGTATCTCTTCCTTACCTCGACTTCATCTTGCTGTTTTCTGCCCTATTTTTACCTGTATCTCCTCTCATTTTACTGCAGGTTGACTATTGGATTTTTCTAGCTCTGTGGATCAGTGCAACATGCAATTTATGCAATGCAATAAAAAATATTTCTACTTGAAACTAAGGAGACCCACTACTTGCTCTGAGTCAAATGGAAATGTATCCCAGATATGCTAGGGGAAGGGCATGAAGGGGGACAGAAATTGAATTCCCGGCCTTTTACCCCTTGATTCTGCATGTCAGAGTACAAACAGGTCCTGGCTGACAGAATGTGCTGTAGAACGGAGCTGAATTCAGCCACTACATTTACCCATCCAAAATCAATGAGGATAATTAGCAGATGAAAGATCTGCTGGAAATGGGTAATTTTCCATGTCAGCAGGTAGATGAGGAATCAATGAGGTAGTCTCGTTCCTCTCATTTCAATGAATGTGCTTCCATTAGAGGATGTAACTCAGCTTGCTTAATCCAAAAAATGTTTGTTTGTTTGGGATGCTTGTGTCTGTTTCCTTGGTAAAAACACACAGTAAAAAATATCTGGAACTAATTGGACAGATTCTTGGGTATAAATGTCCATTTTTCCTTTTATACCAAACAAAGGACCTGACTCAAGATACACTGCTCCCTGGCACATCCAGCTGTCTTGAAACTGGATATAATACAGACTGTACAAATTGGGCAATGTCCTTCTTTATTCAGTGGGATCTCAATCCAGAATGGATCTATAAAAGACTCACTCTGAATTCACAACAAGGTATCTAAGATAAGAATCTCCTAATTTATGTTCCAAAAAGGTGGATATTAATTAAACCCTTTCCATGAAAAAGTGAATCAGAATGACCACAGGATGGAGAAACAAATGGTTTGACTGTGCTGTGGGGGAAGCTTATCAACAGCAGGTCTGAGAGACTTTAATTCAATGATTGTTTGTGGCCAGCTGATGATCTGCATCAGTGACAGGGAGAGGTAGGATCAAAGGAGCTGGAGATCTCAGTGCAGGATGGTCAGGAATTCAGTGCCTACAAGCGTGGCATTTGCTGGGTTAACAGGGACACCTCTTCCCTGCTCAGCCTGGCCCAGTCGTGGCCTGCAGGAGAAATTCTACCATTTGTGACTGGATTTTCCCTTTCTCTCTTCTTTCTCCTTCCCTTCTCAATCCTCTCCCTTTCTTGACACACATGTTTACATAGGCACTTTAATGTACATGAATTCAACCAGTCTGTGTTTCCAACTATAGTTTTAATCAACTAGATCTAAGTGGGTTTTGCTTCCTTTTGTGCATACAACTCCATTTGAAGGATGAACTTTACTAAATAACAGTGAGAGAAAAGATCTTCTCTTTCTGTATCACTGCTTTAAATGCGTAAGTTTACTTTCATTCAGTATAGAAGACTCAACCTTTTGGAGTCATTATGATTAAGACAATGGAAGATATTTTGTTTTCACAGTTAATCTTTCTCATTGTGAATAGGTTTCTTGGATGTTTAACCCCCCTCTTTTCCCCAAGGCAACATGGAAACACTTTAATAATGTATGTGTTTATTAAAATGTTACCAAAATCAGATTTTTAAAAGATTAATTTTCCAGTTCAGCCACAAGTTTTTAAAAGGTCACAGGAAACATAAATGATTATTATTTATTTATTTTTGTCCTTTCTTATTGCTGCTGCCAAAAGAACAAGGAGCTTAATTGCAATTGTCATCATTATGAGCAGCAAAATTAAACATGCATATGTTATGTATTTAAATTTACATAAATTGATTATTAAAGGAAATGGCAGTCTGAGTGAGTACATCTCTTTTGCACAAAGTAAGCCCTGCCCTTCTCTTCTTCAGCAAGGACACTGAAAATAATTATGAAACACTATTTATAACAAGTCTGGGCGCACAATTCAATCTGTCTCTCTTTGCTGTGTCTTAAAGGCAGAGGATATTTCCTGGTCATCACAACACCTATCCTTATTTAAAAGTGGGGGCAGCTGGCTATGGTACTCACTCTTTCCAGTCTGATAGTGACCTTTGTGCAAAAAACCTCAACCCTTCTTATTCTCCCCTTCCCTTCCCTTCCCTTCCCTTCCCTTCCCTTCCCTTCCCTTCCCTTCCCTTCCCTTCCCTTCCCTTCCCTTCCCTTCCCTTCCCTTCCCTTCCCTTCCCTTCCCTTCCCTTCCCTTCCCTTCCCTTCCCTTCCCTTCCCTTCCCTTCCCTTCCCTTCCCTTCCCTTCCCTTCCCTTCCCTTCCCTTCCCTTCCCTTCCCTTCCCTTCCCTTCCCTTCCCTTCCCTTCCCTTCCCTTCCCTTCCCTTCCTCTGATTCAGCCATGAGGGAATTAGAAATCAGAGATGTCTCCACTCAGTTCACTATGTGATTCTTGTATCTGTTGCTTGCTAAACCCAAAATAACTGAAAAAAATTCTGACAGTCACTGAAGCAATTGTTTCTTTTATAAAAGAAATGTTGATTTGTGCCTGTGGATATAGACAAAGGGCTGCTAAAGCAAATCTCATCCGAATATCAAATCTGATGCTGAAAATGCAGCAAGTCTCTCAGGTATTTGCTACATGTCCTGCATTTTTTTTTTTTTTTTTTTTAAATATTTAGAGCTCCAGAAGAGCACTCTATTGTCATCCCCAGAGAGAGGAGTCTTTACTTACCCACAGCAAGAGCTGTGCCTTGATGCCATGGGACTTCTGCTGGCACCCATTATTGAGATGCAGCAGAGCAGCGTAGTCACCGACTCACACAAATAAAATGGCAATTAGTGCTAACTGGTTGCAGAACAGGAACTGGTGTGTTAAGAGATGGGCTGAGGCCACCAGCAACAGGAGGGCTGAGATATCAGTGGACTGGGCTGGCTGGAGGTGCAGGAAAAGCCCAAGTGTGCCCAGGGTGGGACAGTGAAATGGTGCTTTGGAAACATCGGATCTGTTTTCAGCTCTGCTGCTGATCAGCCACATGTGAGCTGGGGCGAGGCACTGCCTCTTCCACCATCTGTGCCTGTCTATTAGCACTGAACACTCTTTGGGGACAGAGCTGTCTTTTTTCTTTTCTTTGTACTGCACTTATCAATAAAAAGCCCAGAGGCTTGAAAAGGACTCTGAGGGAGCGTCTGTGTTGTTAGAATAAGTATACTCCTTGTAAAAGTCGAGCAAGCCACAGAAATGCGGTCTGACAACCTGCACAGAGCTGTCACTGAATCTTTTTGGACCTCTTGGGCAGCATCAATATTATCTTAGGAGAGTCTTTTCTCAGAGTCACACACAAGCATCTGCTAGGTCTCCAGATACCTCCCTCATAGGGAGAAAATGCTTAACACAGCTTGGACACTTTGCAGAACTCAGATGGTGCCTGAATTGTTTCTGGTGAAATGTTACTATTACTGCAGGTGCTCTTCTGACAACTTTTTGTCCTCTCTAACTGGCAACTCACTACAAGTAAGAGAACAAGCTCTTTTTTTTTTTTTTTTTTTTTTTTTCAGAATAATGACTTACAGCTCCACTGACAGGTTTTTGAGTTATGGCATAAATATGGAAGGGGAAGGAATAAAGGGATGGAAACAGAAAGAAGCTGAATGGGTATGTTTGCAAAGAAGGTGACAAGCACCACAGCATGAAAGAAAACTTTGACAACCTGAACTGATGGTAGGAAAACGGAGGCAAATGTGCCTGTTTTTGTGAATACAGCAGACAAGCAAACTTAAGCAGGCTTCACTCAATGATTAGAACAGGATTTCCTTTCTGCTCTGCATCTACATCTACAGCTGGATGTTTTCATTGCAAACAAGGCAGTGCAGTAAATACTGGAGCTGTTAGAAATTAAATAATTTGACAATTCTAATTACTTTTCCTCCATTCAAGTTTCTCATTTCCATATTGCATTTCCCTCAGCTTGGAGTGTGAAACAAGACACAAATTGCTTGGTTTTGTTTTTGCTTTGTGTCCAGATTCACTTTATGGTCCTCAAACCTAGACACCATAGCACTGAGATGTGAAGGATGAGAATACTGTCCAAAAAGCCCTTATTCCTTAATCTGCCTTGATTAAAACACACAAATTGATCTAATTTGCTGAATTTTCCAATTAAAATTTCATTTTACAAAAAACAATTTTCTAGATATTAGTCTCCATTGAAGTTAATGTCAAAGGCTCTGTTTAGGGTAGCTTATCTCCCTGCATTAAGAGCACCTTGTTAGAGCCACTTTGGGACATATAACATTCACCAGAAATGCAGACTGTCCCACTCAACCAAAATTTACCAACTTTTAAGCACAAAGCATATCTCATTTCCCCAGTCAAAGGGTAAAATATAGCAGTGGAAACCCCAAAAATTTGCATGACCAATTTTAAATTAAGTTCTTGAATAAGTGTTTCATTTAGAGAGGAGAAATCACTTTTGAGTTCTAAATTACATTTTTTAAAAACGCTTATGAAAACTATGCAAGACTCAAACCAGATTACACCTTGATAAAAAGTCAATACATTTGTTTCAAGAATCATTACCATTTCTAGAATGTAAAATAGCTGTTCTGGACATAAAGACCCAGTAGCTTCCCCAAGTGCATTCAATGACAGATTGAGCCCAGCATCAACCTCAGCTGCTGTCCAATACTGGATGTCTTAGTGGGAGGGACATGAACTCTTCAGTTAGCAGTTACACAGAAGAATGCTCTGAAGAGACATTTTTAGCCAATATTTCAGGCCAGCTTTGCTGCTGATAAACTGATAAAGTTTCTGTTCATGTGATTCATCTATCCACTATGACAAAGCATCCCGATTTTTCATTTTCTGTTTACAAGTCTGTTGTTTGTTCACGTATTTTTTTTAGCAAGACCTTTTTCTAAAAGAAGGTGATCAGAAGTTGAAATACAATCCCAGATGAAGTCTTAGGAAAAAAAACCCAAAACTCAAAACTAAAAAACCTTATCCAATTTCACTAAATAAGTATCATCTTTTTGCCCTTGATCATTTCCTCTTTTGGATCATAATAAAATTATATCAAGCAACATTAGCTGTGTGTTTATCATCACAAAAAAAATAAAAAAAAAATAAAAAAATTTACAGAATTCTAAGCTTTTTAGTTCTTCTTTCTTGGCCCTTTCCAGATCCCACAATATGTCATTAGAGAGGTGAATGAGGACATTCCTGTGTTAAACAAATGGCCTGAAGTCCCTCACTTTTCTGGGATGACAGTTACCTTTGTGCAGAAATTCATGGGGGTATCTATCACATACCATAATGACTGTTTTGAAGGGCTGACAAAGAGTAAGGGTGAGACATATGTTTTTCCCCTGATCTCTTGTGGTAAATGATCTTCAGATAATAAATATTATTATTTCTATAATTAGAACTAAAGTTAATTTTATCTAGGAGTGGTCAGGGGTACGCTGACTGCCATAACCTCAGTTGAAAGGACCTCATCTGAAGGGTTCCCACAACCATAATCAACATTTCAGCTCCTCCTCAGCCACCTTTACCCATCCCTTCTTGCCTGTTCTGGGATTCAAGACATAATTGGTCAAAGATAGGGATAGGAGAAATTTAAACAGACTGAAACTTGTTTTCCTTAGTGCCTTATTGTGAGCAGGTCTGTCCAAGCTTTAATAAGAACCCAGATAAATCAGAGACAACCAATCCCGATTGTGGGGGAAAAAAAGCTTATAGAAAAGGCCAGATTTCCCCCTTGGTAAATAAGTTCTAGGGGTCCTGGTGCAATGCAGTGCCAAATACATGAGATCGATGGCCTACTTTAAGCTTTAGCAGCTCATAGTTGAAATCTGAAGCTGTCTGGTACAATAGATAACAAGAACAACCTGACTGAGCTATACTCTCCATCCCTGCTAGGGGAAGGGAAGGGGAAGGGGAAGGGGAAGGGGAAGGGGAAGGGGAAGGGGAAGGGGAAGGGGAAGGGGAAGGGGAAGGGGAAGGGGAAGGGGAAGGGGAAGGGGAAGGGGAAGGGGAGGGGGAAGGGGAAGGAGAGGGGGAAGGGGAAGGGGAAGGGAAAGGGGAGGGGAAAGGGGAAGGGGAGGGGGAAGGGGAAGGGGAAGGGGAAGGCAATACTTCCCCCAGACAGTAGGTTTCATTTCTCATATTATCCTCCCAGGCTGTGATTACCAACAAACTTTAGATAGATCTCTTTTTGTATTATTCAGGGCAATTTGTACTGTAATAGTATGCTTGTTAATACAGCTCCTTGCAACTTTAATTCAAAAGAGTTTTGTTTCTCTGCCCTGGAGCTGCTACCATCAAGGTTAGAGATAGTCTCTGTGAAAAAATCTGTTTCTTAGCACTGTGCAGAAAACAGCAAAAAGCTCTGTAACTTGTTGTTCAGAAAAAGATCAATAGACACTGTGTAACAAAAAATGGGCAAAAGTCAAAAGGCTCTTCTCCCATATTCAGTAATGTTGGAGGATTTGCCATATCAGATAATTATGAGTTTTAAGTTGAATGAAAGGCTCTTGGTTTATAATAGAACATACCGGACTACAGCTTGGCTAAGTATCTACCACACTGGCAGAGATGAAGTCTATGCTCTTGGCTCTATTATTCACTGGAAATGTAACTTCTCAGTTACACCCTCCCAAAGTAGACTATAAATTTCCTGCTCTGTAGAGACAAGCAGAAGTTGCCCCTAGTCTGGCGTCCAAGCTTGATTCTGTCTTTCTCCTTATTACTCACCTATCTTCAGGAAAAGAACTGAGGTTAAATAGTTTCTAATTTGGAATATTGATCAAAAGTATCTCAATATTTTAGGGTACATTTACCAGTTGTGTAAGAAGCCTTTTTGTTCTGTGTCAGATCTACAACATCATCCTCACAAAATCATAGAATCATAGAATGGTTTGGGTTGGAAGCGACCTTAAAGATCATCTAGTTTAAGACACCCTGACATGGGTAAGGACACCTTCCATTAGACCAGGTTGTTCAAAACCCCATCCAACCTGGTCTTTGACACTTCCAGGGAAAGGGCATCAACTTCTCTGGGCAACCTGTTCCATTGATTTTTCACCCTCACAGTAAAGTATTTCTTCCTTTTATCTAATCTAAATCTACCCTCTTTCAGCTTAAGATCATTACCCCTCATCCTATCACTACATTCCCTAATAAAAAGTCCCTCCCCAGATTTTCTGTAGCCCCCTTTCAGTACTGAAAGGCCACTATAAGGTCTCCCCAGAGCCTTTTCTTCTCTAGACTGAATAACCCCAACTCTCTGTCTGTCCTCTTAAGGGAGATGCTCCAGTCACCTGTCCATCTTTGTGGCCCTTAGTCAAGTCATGTTTGTTGTCACCAGTCACCTCCTTATTTTCCATGTACCCTAGCATAGTTTCCAGGAGGATCCACTCCGTGATCTTGCTGGGCATAGAAGTGAGACTGGCTGGCATGTAGTTCCCCAGTTCTTCCTTTCTTCCCTTTTGAAAAATGGGAGTTATGTTCCCCCTTTTCTAGTCAGAGGGAACTTAGACTGCCACAACTTCGCAAATATGACAGATAGTGGCTTAGCCACTTCATCTACTAGTTCCCTCAGGACCTGCAGATGCATTTCATCAGGTCTCATGGACTGGTACACTTTCAGGTTCCTTAGATGGTCTCAGACCTTGTCTTCTCCTACAGCGGGTGGTTTTTCATTCTCCCAGTCCCTGCCTTTGCCTTCTGCAACTTGGGTGGTGTGGCTGGAGCACTTGCTGGTGAAGACTGAGACAAAAAACTCATTGGGTACCTCAACCTTCTCCACATCCCAGGTAATCACATCCCATTTCCTTCTGAAGAGGGCCCACATTTTCCCTAGTCTTTCTTTTATCACAAATATGCCTATAAAAGCTTTTCTTGTTGTCCTTGACATCCCTGGCCAGATTTCATTCTGTCAGGGCTTTGGCCTTCCTAAGGCAATCCCTGGCTGCTCAGAGAGTTTCTTGGTATTCCTCCCAGGCTACTTGTCCTTGATTCCACACTCTATAGGCTTCCTTTTTGTGTATGAGTTTTTCTAGGAGATCCTTGTTCATCCGTGCAAGCCTCCTGGTGTTCTTGCCCAACTTTCTCTTTGTTGGGATGCATTGGTCCTGATCTTGGAGGTGATCCTTGGATATTAACCAACTTTCTTGGGCCCCTCTTCCCTCCAGGGCTTTATCCCATGCTACTCTGCCAACACCATCCTTAAAGAAGCCAAAATCCTGAAGTCCAGACAAGACCGCTTTCTGTGCACCCTCCTCACAGACCTAAGGATCTTGAACTCCACCATTTCATGGTTATTACAGCCAAGTCTGCCCTTGAGCTTCACATTCCCCACCAGCCCCTCCTTGTTTGTAAGAATAAGGTCCAGCATAGCACCTCTCCTCGTTGGATCTTCTATTATTTGGAGAAGGAAGTTATCCACAAAGCATTCCAGGATCCTCCTGAATTACTTATGCCCTGCTGTACTGTTCCTCCAATAGATATTCGACTGGTTGAAGCCCACCATGAGTACCAGAGCTTGTGAGCATGAGGCTGCTCCTATCTGCCTATAGGGAGCCTCATCTGTTTGGTCTTCCTGGTCGAGTGGCTTGTAGCAGACCCCCACTATAACATCACCTGTCCCTGCCCTCCTTTTCATCCTGACCCATAAGCTCTTGGTCAGCTCCTCAGCCATCCCCAGGCAGAGCTTCCTGCACTCCAGCAGGTCACTGACAGAGAGGGTGACCCCTAATTCTCATCTACCCTGCTCATCCTTCCTAAAGAGACTGTACAGCCCCATTCCAACACTTCAGTCACAGGAGCCATCCCACCATGTCTCCACGATGTCAATAACATCATAGCCCTGCAGGTGTGTGCACATCTCCAGCTCCTCTTGTTAGCGGTCGCAATCACGAATAGAACTTATCTACACACAGCAGATAAGCAGGCACTTCTTTATTCCAGCGCTGGGGAACACGGGGGATAACTCCGCCAAAGACGTGTTCCTCGATAGGTACAAAGCACAACATATTTATACACTTTTTCAGCAGAGTCATAGTTACATAAGATCAATAATTCCATAACGTTTAAGTTGACCTTTATAATGATTGGCTTTTAGTTACCTCACCTTACCTATATTCCTATTCTGCAGAAATCATTGGTCATCCTCACTAATTGATTTAAATAGAATGGGGGGAGGGCAATGATTAGCATATTCATGTTATTTCTTGGAAATTATTATCATATGCAAATGTCTCTAACGCATGCATGGTTAAACTGGATGGGGGTCTCTGGTGGTCGTTGATAGTCTTCATCACTGTGTCTGCTTGATTGAACTCCATCCTTGCGCATGCTCACTCCACCTTTGGTTAATGTTCACCTCTCCCTTGGCCGATCTTTCCAACCAAACCAGTTTTCCTCGGGTACCTATTGTTTCAAGTCAAGATCCATAACCAGTACCCATTGCGTTAATTCAGAGTCCATGACGATTCTTATAATGTTCAAAGCACACAGCATACTAGTTGCTTAATCCTAAGGGCCTTAGTGTACTTTATATTCTCATAGCTACTATAGCTTCATGTTAAATCAAAATCATACTTTTAAACTAAAATCAAAATAATATTCTAGGATTCAAACTGTTTCATTAAAGTAACTGCAACACTCTTGTTTATTCTCCATGCTGTGTGCATTTGCATAGAGGCATTTAAATTGAGCCCCCAATGAAGCTGACTTACTGGATGGAATTCCTTTGTGCTGCTCTTCAGGTGCTCTCCTGCTGATGTGTGACCCCTTTTCAGATTTTGGGCATCTATTGCTGGTACTGGCATCAAGTTGATCAATCTATAGTACATGTGAAGGAAGAATCATAAAGATTTCCAATCCTGGAAAAAAAAAGGCAAATTTTTTCTCATTAGAGGTGTATATTATAATTTAATGTTATTCACTTGAAGACTGATGCAGGGCCTTATAGCAATTTTATTCATTCAGTTTACCCCATATTTTATTGTGCTGCAATCAACCGATAGTTGACACAGCCAAGCTTATAAAGCCCTGCATGATATTTTGCAAATCTAAATTGTTGAGCCACACAGGGAGCAAGCCTCCCATTGAAATGTCAACACATTGAAATTACAGTTTTAATGGGTAGCTTTTCAGAAGTAGCTTTCACATATCAGTTGTGCCTCACAGCAACAAGAGACAGTGAGAAAAAAAAAAATTAAAATAAATAAAATCTGTGTCTGTTGGAGATGAAGGTCAACTGGCAGATGACAAAGAGTGACGTCTCCTGATCAAGTTTGATTCCCAGGCACTGGGATTGTTATTGTTACTCTTACTATTTTATTATTTTTATTACAGAAGTAGAGGTTCTACTTGAGATTAGGGATACATTTTTTCTGGGGATGGCACAAATTCTTAACAAATCAGCTCTAATCCCAAGATTTTACAGTCTAAGGAGATTAATAAAAAGCAGAAGCAGGGACGGTGAAGTAATATCTCCCAAGCCACTGCATGACTCCTAGATAGGAACTGTGCAGTTAATGGGATTTCTGGTTTGGTGGACCAAATGGGAAAAATAACACCCAAACCCACCAACCCTCCAGAATCTCCCTATGCACACAAACAGAAATAAATAATTTTGGGTTCAGTTATTCATATTTGAGTTACGTATTTTATGAGGAAACAAATTAACACAATGCAAAATAAAAGAAGTGTTTGTAGAACACCAAAACATGCCATTGTATTGGTAAGGCTATTTATTTTTTCTCAAAACTAAGTTTGCGTTCACTTCAGAGCAGAAACATCTTTCATAATGAAACATTTTGATTTTTTCTGAAAACAACTCCATTTATTTTTTCAGCATTTTTCAAACACTTTGTCTAATGTGACCCCCATAATTTCCACATGTTACAAACCACATGTCTTGTATGCTTCCAAATATATTTTAGTACCTTCTTACGTCTTTGGAACTCTGATGACCTTTGATGAAAACTGCCATAGGAAACCTTTTTAATGCTTGACATATTTATCTCATGATCTCATTTATCTCTGTCCCAAACAGAGCCTTGTCTTTGCAAAACTTCTGCAGAAACAATAACAAAGAAATCTGCCATTGCTTTGGGAGAGCAAAATCAGGTTGTGTGTTTGAGTTTCATAATGATCATAAATGTACAAATGCATTTGTTGAGGGTTAAGCTAGCTTAGACTTGTAGACTCTTAATACATTAAAAATATTGTAAGACACTGTTCTGAGCTATTAAATTAACTGGTTTATCATCCTGATATCAACAGATGTTCCTGGGTTATATTGAATATTGAATACTTTCTCATGCTCTAGATTTGATGACCTCTTTTGTCCATGGCAGTGAAAAAAGCCACAACAAATGAATGAATAAATAAACAAACAAGCTTTCTGCTTTCCTAGTGTATAATTTTTGGAGCCTGCACAAGAAAGGGTCAAACCTCAAACTAGTTTAATAATGGATAAAAATGCATTTATTCTCACTGAGAAACTGAGGGGTTTATTATTATTATTCTTTTCCTTGAAAAAATAAACAGACAAACAAACAAACCCAAAACATCCCCCTAACCTCCTCCCCCAAGAAAAAAGCTTTGAAAAAGCTGCAGCTTTCAAGAAAACAAAGGGGAAGAAGGAAAAAGAAGCTGCTACATTGTACTTGTCAAGAGAAAACACAGGAGAAGACCCACTCTCTGGGTGCAGCAGTCATTTACAAGCTGAGACAGTGGTAGAGTTAGTGAATTGTGTTTAAAATGCCTAGTATGTGAGAGCTCCCCACATTTGCAAGCACCTTTTGAATTTGTTGGGTCTGTTCCCTGAGAAAGGGGTAGCCAAGGCTTATGTAGATAGGTAGTAAAACCTGCAAAGAGGCAGTCATTCAGTACTGCCTGCCTGTAGAAATTTTGGGGGGATTTAGCTCTCCCTTCAGTAAATCATCAAATACCCCAAACAAGTGCCAATTCAGTCTAGTGAGGTTGAACCAGGTCTTATGATGTTAAGCTGCCTCCACGGTTGTACTGTGAACCATCTATCATTTTCTGGTCCTTAGACTATGACAGAGGAGCCTGGGTGTTGCTTTAAACTGACTGTTTGCCACCAGTATCCAAGTAACTCAGTGCCAACTAGGGTTAGAAGCACAAACATGGGGCTAGGAAAATTTGTGCTCTTTCTGGCCAGGTTCCTTGCCTTTTCTTCTGTGCTATGAGTGGCTACAACAGATGTTTGAAGAGAGCTCTAAGTCTCATATCATTTCGAGAAGAAATCAGGACAGGTGGAAAAATCTAACCCTTCTTATATAATCAATAAGACTTAAAACTAAAGGAATAAATTACATTGAATGTGAGAGGCTGCATTGTTTAGCACATTGCCCAGTGAAAAATGTCATCCCATGGTTGTTTTTCTCAGTCTTTTGTTAAGGGCTGGTTCTCAAGGTTTTACCAAAGCCTCTGAGGAAACTCCCCAATTTGAAGATGAGACCTCATTTGCTGTGTTTGTCCTTTTAGTCATCAGGAAGATATGGCTACGCTTTGCCTAGACTTGTAACTCCCTGGTTCATCCCTCTGCTTTATTCTATCTGTTAGCAGTAGAGCTATGGCAGTAATCAATATTTTAGTTCACTGAAAAAAAAACATTTTCTTTCATTGTTTCAAGGCCAACCTGAAACATCTTTTTTTCCCCAATAGCATAGCCCTCAAACAAATAATCTTTTCAATCAAATTAAGTATTTCCTTTTCAAGGGCATGTTTCTTATTCTTCCTGTTTCTTCTTATTATTATTATTACATTTAGGCAAACTTTGGGAAGAAAACTCACTGGGAAATAGATATTTGAAATTTTTTTTCTTTAGCAATAATAAAACAAAATGTTTCATCTTCTCCAAATTTCCATTGTTTTTATTTTTTTTTTTTTTTTTTCTGTTCCAGTGAAATAACATGATCAGGAATTGAATGACCAGGTTTTCAGAGGAGGGGAATAGAGAAATCATATCTTCAAAACAAGGTCCAGATCCACAGGAGTATTCAGTAACTAATTTATATTTAGAAATCTCATTGTTAATAGCTCCAATTAATTTTAACAGTTTATGCATTCAGATTGGAATTGTCAGCTTAAATATGTTTGAAAGTCTCTGTCTTTGCACTTTGGCCCATGGGTTAGAAATAGTCTTGTCTTATTTTAGGGAAGGATTGTCTGCTATTGCCCCCAGCAGAACAAGGTCATACAGGTCCTTTTTTCTGCTCTCCAAATAGTGATGTGTAAAAAGGATCTTTCTCTGAAGGGTAGCTGGGAGAAATGCACGCAGACAGAAAAACATGTTTTATTCATGGCAACCACCAACAGATTAGTTCCATTATCTTGCATTTTAGCTGCCTTTTAAACCATTCCTACAGGCAGCGGAATGAGTTGTATTTTCCTCTGCTCAGCCCATCAGTTACCTCAAAAGCAAAAGGGGAAAGTGAGTGCATGGGATTTATCAGCAAGACTTTTTGGCTCAGGTATTTCTAATGAGACTTGTCTGTGTAGGAAGGACATAAAGTGCCATCTGTGATAGGAGAACATGATGGGATTGCATTGTCAGATCTTGGTGTCTGTTCTTGTACTTTTACACTGGTTTAGTATCTGTTTCGTGGTTTTGTAGTTTTGATGCTCAGTAATTTCTTTTCCTCTTGTTAGCAAATCACGAGTCATCTTGCTCTGTGATGCTACATTATTCTTGTCATTCAGAGCTCTCTGAAGGCTGAAGAATGCCTCTTGTTACTTGGGAATGATTGAGCCTGCAATTAGCATGGGAACTACAGAGTGTTTTTGTCACCAGGATGCAGTCTATTTGCAAAATCAGGAAGCAGGTTGTGCTGGGTGCTGGAGTAAATGGTGCTGGAAGGACTGTGCAGCAGCCAAAGGTTTCATTCCCCAGATACGTTATGGCTTGCCAATTTTCCCAGATCTGTTGCTGGGACTTGCCACCATAGTCTGTCACTGAAGACACATTTTTTTTTCTGAAGTAATCAAAGGTACTGATTCCAAGTAAAGCTGTAACTTTGACAGAATTAGATGTTTGGGTGTCCTGTCATGTTAGGGCTGTCTCACATCAGGGTACTGGAGGTCCACAAGAGGAAGTCCAAAACCTGAAATTCAAGGTCTCACTTCGCTTTCTGAGATGGAGCAAAAAAAGATCAGGGACTTGAATTTACTTTTTGCACCAAGCAGGATATTTTTCCTAAGTGTAACTTAGGATTTTGTTTTTCAGGGAAAAGAAACAGGAAGACATTTAGCATCTACAGATTATGCTGGAAAGTGAGACCACTGTCCTCTGACCAGCTCCATGCACATACTTTGAAGGCAGTTCAAATCCCACAGTTTGGAGATGTAGATGCTCAAAACAACCTCCTTGGATTCTCTGCATCATTCCTATGCTGTTCTTTGTGCCCTTCGCAACAATTGGATGCAAGCTACAACTTTTGTTGGAAAACCTGTCATCAGCAATTAGACATAAACACGTCTGATTGATTAGATATTCACAGTTGACTCTCCTTTCTCTCTCTCAGTGAAAGAGACAGAAGAAGAAAATTTGAATCCCAAATGACTATTCAGTTATATCCTCAAGTCCTTTATTTTGTTTTGATCAGTAGCAGAATCTCTCTATATATAAAAACTTCATAACTCAGTGTCAAAATTGACCTCCATGTATCCAAAAAGTTCAACATTTCATTCAAGCTTACTGATGGATAGTTTTTCTTTTGTGTTGTCACATGCACATCTTTACTTAAATACTCAAATAGGTGATCTTTTCTTCCACAAATATATATACTATGCTAGAATCCCATCTTTAGTACTCTCGAAAGAGCAAAAACTTTCTTCCTTGAACACTGAACTCACCTTTCCCTATATGTTATCTAAACTTGAGAGGTATTTCTCTGGATCCTTGCACTAAAACACATGGTATTCTTTCTCTTTCCTTCTTGTACATTTCTTCTTCCATGTCATGGTTTAACCGCAGTAGGCAGCTCAGCCCCACATAGCCACTTGCTCACTCCCCTCTAGTGAGATGGGGGAGAGAATCAGGTGGGTAGAAGTGTGAAAACTTGTGGGTTGATGTAAATACGTTAGAGACAAAGAGAAAAAACATAAACTGCACACACAAGCAAAGCAAAACAAGGAATTAATTCACCACTTCCCATTGCAGGCACATGCTCAGCCATCTCCAGGACAGCTGTGCTCCATCACTCTGAACGGTGACTTGGAACAACAAACACCATCACTCTGAACTTCCCCTGCTTCCTTCTTCCTTCCCCAGCTTCATATGCTGATCATGCTGTCATATGGTATGGAATATCCATGTGATCAGTTGGGTTCAGCTGTCCCAGCTATGTCCCTTCCCAGTTCTTTTTTCACCCCCAGCCGCCTCACTGGTGGGGTGGGGTGAGAAGCAGAAAAGGCCTGGACTCTGTGTGAGCACTGGTCAGTAATAACTAAAATATCTTTGAATTATCAACACTCTTTTCAGCACAAATCCAAAACATAGCCCCATACCAGGTATTATGAAGAAATTTAGCTGTATCCTGGCCAAAACCAATACATCCCATGATCACGCTTGATTAATGCCCAGATTTTTCCAATAAGTATTTCCTAATAGAAACATTAGAGAATGTTATTTGTCTGTATAAAATATTGATGGCAAAAGCAGATGAATTTCAGTTAGAAGGACTGTTCTTTTAGGCAAGCCCTCCTGCCCTTGTGAAGCAAATCCAAATCACAAGATAGCTTACACTGTGCTCTGAATTTGTGTGCAACCAGAGGCAACATTACCCTCCTGAGAAAGGATGAAGGAGACCTGACACTATGATGCAGATTGCTGACATTATATGTCCTAGGCAATATAATGAAGCCCTAACCTTGTAACACTTCTTCCATTGTGACCAGAAATATATGCAATTAGACCCAGCTATGAACTTCATTCTGTAGAGAGTAGTCCCGAGCTGAGAACCTCTGCTTGCTCCAGACTCTAGGTGGGAGAAAACTATGTTTAACTGTTACGAATCTAAGATACTAGTTGCAAGGTGCTTCTCTGCCTGGGAGAACTTAAATGGCACTGAGTATGTATTCAGTGCTCCAGGTTTTTTAAACCTACAGGGCTGCTAGGTGGACCTGCAGGTCACTGCTCTTAATTGATGTCTTGTTACTCCTGAAAGTCTAAAGAGTGATGGTGGATGGATTTTTTCAGGTTTCTGCATGATTATTTCTGTGATTCATGAGGCACACAAGTTGTCTTGGTAATACTATCCACAGACATGCTAGAACTACAACTGGCAGAGAGGTGGTACCAAAGAGAAACTGACCAGGGGCAAAGTAGGTTGTACTGTGGGTATTTAGGGGAACATGGCAATTCTAAAGAGTTATTTTGCATCTGTGTCTTACAGCAACAAAAGTATAAGTTCTATAAGATGCAAAATTAACAGTTGTTTGAGTTTTCTGTATACACCAGGGTAGTAGCTTGCCAGCTGTTTCCAACATCTGCACATTCTTTAACAGCTGGTAATTCAAAATCTTTTTTTTTTTTTTTTTTAAAAAAAAAAAAAAAAAAAAAAACAAAAAAAAAAAACAGATACCAAACCCTGAGTATTTAAATAAATGGAAATGCTAATGTTCTTTTTCCTATAAAAGAGCTAATTTTTGACTCCTTTCAGGTCAGCCTGTAAGTGCATATGAATATTCAGTTGGTACTGTTAAGTAACGTGCTTGAAAAGTTCATCTTCACACCCACAGAGGAACAATTGGAAGTAGATGACCCCAAACAATATTCTGCCCTGGTTGCTCCATGGCTCATCACAGAAGCCACCAGCTCATCAGAGGACAATCTGCCCACACACAAAGGAGTCAAGAGGAAAAAGAGTATTGGAGAAAGCCTCAGTGATTGGGTCAGAGACATCAGTCCCTGCTTGGGGACCCTCACGGCTGTCCCAAGACAGCCTAAGCCCCAGGGACTTGGGGCACCCATCTAGTGTGTCAATGGGAAAGGGTCACCTCACACACTAACAGAGGCCACTGCCTTGGGGGAATGGGAAATGTTATTTGATACAGAAAAATAGCATTATTCTGTATCAAATAAGGCTTACTATGGGATGTTTAGAGGATAAGGCAGCATCAGGGAAAATAACAGGTCTAGGTGATTTGGGAAGGAACAAGAATTGTAAAACAGAGGGATAAGGGGGTTGGAAGATGTGTCTGTGTTACTGCACAATTCAAACTCTGTGTGTGTCTGTGTGTGTTTTTGTTATGTGAACGGCATTCTGTACCACCAAATGATGTGAGACTGTGACCTCAAGGGATCATCTGTTCAGGTGCCAGCAACTGGGGAGATTGATCTCCGGAGGAGTTGAACCCATACTCTACATATGCATATATATTTAAATATGGATATAGGGGCATATATAAATATAGATATAAGTGTATAAATAAATTAATAAGCAAATAAACTTCCTACTAACAGACTTTCATCCTGAGCTGACAAAAGAGGGCAACAGGGCAAGGCTGTGAGTGAGATTGTGTCTGTCTCTCTGTCTAGATCTGTGTGGCCAGCCATGTATATGTGGATTTATTAGTTGTGTACATGTGCTCTGTGTGTGTGCCTACTAGGAATACATGCTCAGCTTCACTACTGTCTGAGCTTCATAGAATCATAGAATGGTTTGGGTTGGAAGGGAACTTAAAGATCATCTAGTTCCAACCCCCCTGCCGTGAGCAGAGATACCTTCCACTAGACCAGGTTGCTCAAAGCTCCATCTAACTTGGCCTTGAACCCTTCCAGGGCGGGGGCAGCCACAGCTTCTCTGGGCACCCTGTGCCAGTGTCTCAACACCTTATTACCTGGGGGCATGATTCCCTTCTTCTTGGCTGTTGGATTTGACAACCCACTAGAAAGTATCTAGGCGGACTCCCAAATTTGTCTCTAAAATATTACATAGTCCACATTAGTGATCTGTCTCAAATTATGCAGTGCATTTTACCTGTCATATCGTCAGTCTATTATTAATTGTCTTAAAAGAGAAAGCCCAAACTGCCTTAGTATTTGAGATAAGTTTTAACAGTACTTAACGAACCAGGAAGTAATTATTTTGCGAGTTCTGGTTCTTTTTACATACACCAGTGAAATTATTGTCATTTTTTGTTACCGTATGAAATTTTTGACTCATAATGGACTTTAGATCTACTATAATGCCCAGATCATTTGCAGAAAATCTTCTGCTTTGCCAAGTGTTCCCCACCTTGCATTTTGGCAATTAGTTTTACCAAAATTGAGGATATATGATGATCTAGACTAATATGCAGCCACATTTTTTCAGACCATTTCTCATATTTATCAAGACGTGCCACTATGTTCTGTTCCCACACATAGCTAATAAATGTGATCTCAGTTCCACCACCCAGGACATTGACAGCAGCACTGAGCTCTACCCAGCACAGATGTCTCAAGGACTTTATTTAATATAACCATCCACTTGTCAGTACGAATTTGTCATGCACTCATGTAATCTGGACAGAAGTTTTAGTCTTCCCTTAGAGTAGTTTTATTTAGCTCACCTTTCTCTCTCTTACTGATGGGTTTATCATGTCATATAATTATAAAGCTCCATGAAGGCAAGTATTGAAGGCTTTTCCCCCTTTCTCAATGCTCCACAATGTTTCTTATCTTCCCATACAAGGAAACTACATTGGTTTGTTCTTGAAAAATCCATGTCCTTGTCATCCTGTGTACTTAGACATTGTCTGCTCAGTGTTCTCTTGGATTTTTGCTAGGGACCGAATTTTTTTTTTTTTTTTTTAATTTATTTTATTTTTTTATTAGTTTATTCCTTTATAGATACAGGCTTTGTGCTTTTTTCTTGTTCAGTCTCCTTGTCTTCCACAGGGTCTTGAAGATCTGAGATAACATCAGCCGATTAAATACATTACCTAGGATTAATTTTAACACATCCAGTTGATTTGAAAAAAAGGTTAACTTATTTGACTAATCTTTAATGTTCTTTTCCTATTATAATCTGAGAGTTTCATTTATTGTATTGGTATTTATTGAACTAGTCACTGCTCCCAGTTTACTTTTTTTATGAAGACTGATAACACATAAGAATGCAACACACTAACTTTTCTGACATTATCTGCTGACAATTTTTCTATGCCACAGAGTGATTTGATCCCACTGAGCACTTCCATTATTCTTGTTCTTACTAATGGTACACTCACAGGTTTCCTTTTTCCCCATGATGTCTTCTGGTAAATGAGCTCATATTATCTCTGGGCCTTTCACATTTCACTCACTTTATACTCAAGTTATAAGGAGTAAGATTGCCAGAGTGGTCTTGCAATAATTTTTCTCTAATAGTGTTTCAAGAATCTTTTCACAAAGCTAGATTGTGACTTTGCTGGTCTTTTTGCTGTGTCTAGTAATATATCCATAAGCTCTTGGCTGGAACTTGCTTAGTTTCATCATATTACTTATACTTATTAGGTTATTAATCCAGGAATAGATCAGCAGAATTATTTGTGGAAGTCTTCTTTTATTGGTGCTTTCTATTCCTATACCAGAAAATGAATATCAAGATACACATAGTGATAATATTTTTCTGGGTTATGGTACTTTACCTGAATAATGATTAGAGATCCTTGCAAAGAGTGACACATTTCAGAGTATTAAATTTGCTCAGTAATGCTGTTGTCCTCACGGACCATGTAAGAGGTATGAGCCTACCACCAGGCAGGAACATGCAAATAACTCTTTTTCCTGTGTTTGCACTGGAATTAATTAAATTCATGGAGTGCTTTGACAGAAAGGAAAGTCTCTTCAGGGCTGAGCTGATAGGAAGATGGGATGTGATTTGTCTGATCAGCTTCCTGAAGAATTAATTTCACTGAGGAGTGAATTCATTATCAAGCTTTAGCAGCAGAATATAAACGCTTTTATTATCTGAGAGATTTGATGCCCAAAACTCTAGTCTTGAATCATGATGTGGCCTTCCAAGTACTACCTGTCTCTACCTTTGTCTTTAGTTACAGGGAAGGAAAACTGGTCTCTGATGGCTAATATTTTGGAAAGATCCTCCCAGAAAATTACAGTACTTGGGATGCTGTTCCTTTTAGCATTCATAATTTTAAATAGAACCATAAAATCCTAGGCCATGGCCAGAGATTTGAGATGTTATAATGATAAAATAGAAACAATGAATCCAGCTGTCAGATAATCTGAAAGCTAGAAGATACAACTAGCAATGAGATTCAAAAGTCTACAAAATATAAAACCAATCAGATTGGGTCAGACTAAATAATCACCTAATGTGGATATTTAGAGGATGTCAAGTATGCCATGATATTTCCTCAAAAACCTCTCCCAAACTCCAGCAATTTTCAGCTCATGGACTCCCTGAGCCAGAGGTCATATCTCTGTGTTTATTAGTCCTTGGTGAATTATGATTATTACAATAATTTTAGATATTATTATTGTTCTACATTATTGCACTATTATTAATAATAAAGGTTCATTCTTCCTGACCCAGCTAAAGAGATTCTATAAAACTATACAGATGACTACGTATTATGAAAAATAATGTCCACATAATCATTTCCATTTTATTTAATTTCTCAGCAGGACTTGGATTAAGTCCATCATTCCATCGAGATTGGTATTCAGAAAAAGAGAGTGATATGCTTCTGACTGATCTTTTTAGTGTTTTCCTGTGGCACTCAGCACAATAACATACAATTCTGAATTTGTGATACTACTAGGCTAATAAATCATGTCCCACATCCCTTTCACTCCATCAGGTACTCTTGCAAAAACCAATCACAAAAGTAGATCAGAAAGCCATATTTTTTTTTTCCCTGTAATTGTTTAACAAAAGAGAACATTTGTAATTGATTCAAAATTGTCCTTAGAAACCATATTTTGTCTGAGGAGAACCAGATGCATTTTCACATAAAATTGATTCTCTACCTAAGAAAAATGGAAAGTCAATCATTGTTCATGCAAAAAAGTGTTGACTATTTTCAGCTCTGCCATAAATGTGTCAGTTTATGTGGAAAAGGAAAAGATTTTCAATTTCTGTCTTGTTGCACAGGACCTGAAGAACCTAGACTTCCCTGTCCTTCCCTGAACACACTGCAAGATTGGAAGGGACAAAATATCCCCAGACACACAATATATCACACAGGTACAGTGTGAACAGTATGTGCAATGAACACAACAAAAGAATTCATTTGATTTTAACAGAACTACTCACTATCAAATAGGTCTGAGAGCCTAAGTAAATCTTTCCCAAACCCCACTAGAAATTGTGAATGTAGAAAATACCACAGTTGATTAATCTCCAATACTGTCACACAGTTCCAGCTCATCCTGTCTTATTTACCTTCCTGGCTTAGACTTTTTTCATTTCATATTCACTAGTTTATAGGAAAGAAAGATTGGGTTTTTTTGTCTGATTGTTTTCTCCGGTTCTGATCTCTGGATATTTTCTGATTTAAAAATATTTTGGAGACACTGCACTCTAGTAGTTGATCCCAAAGGAATGTATTCCTGATGCAGTTTTCAACAGCTGTAAGTTTTCACATCAAGTAAGTCTGAGATCATAACATCCGTGCTTTACTCTCTCACAGACTTGTTTCTTCTGCTTAGATTTTCCGCTTTCCCTCAGCTTAAGATGAAATGATTCGTTGTCATTTTCAGCAATGAGAAGACAAGCAAGGGTAAAAAAGGACTGGATGCAGAAAACTGAAGATCAGAAAAGGAAGGAATTAAATAGGACTCAGCGACAAGCAGTAAGCAAGTATCAGACAGGAGTAAACCAGGAGGGAGCATTTATTTTCTGAGATTGCATCTCGTCTCCTTTAAGCTTTTGAGAAAGAACTAAATGGAAGGAATGTGTGATTACTTCTTCCACCCCACCAGCTTAGCACCATTTTCTTGGGAATGTCCTCTTTCCATATGGTACTTCTGCTTTGCGTTTTGCATTGTTAAACTGGGGAGGGAAGGAATTCTGTCTATCTAGACAGAGGGTCCTGATTTAGGGATTGGATTAGGTGCTTCTGTGACAGATATTTCTCATCCTTTGCCCCTCATGCTGGTCAGAGCAATTCCCTGAGACCTGCTCAGCCAGATGAAGCTGAAGGCACTGGTCATCCTCTCACACTCATCAGCTCATGTAGTCAGGGGGTAAGCTCACTGCCAAAGTCATGTGGTGAGTGGCTAAGAGCCTTTATGGAGTGTCCATGTCCACTCTGTGAGGAGTAGCTGGGGCTGCCCCATGTCTGACATAGCCCATCCCAGACAGCTCTGGTGGACCCACTGCAGGACACTGCTGAGACCCTCAGCCAAGCTGTGGGCACCTGGGGGAAAATGTATTTTAAGAAAGGGTAAAACCACTGCACGGTAGTATGAGGAGTAAGGGAAAAAAAGTGTGAGAAGGAACCTTGTGAACACCAAAGCCAGAAGAGGAGGAGGAGGAGCTGCTGGAGTGAAGGGGTAGATTTAACCCACCTTAGTCACGGCCAGCTGCCAGCCATACACCTAGATGCTCACTCACTCCCACTCCTCAACGGGTTGGGGTGGGGAGAGTAATAAGATGAGAAAGGGTTGAAATAAAAGCTGAAATCAGCTGTATCTAGCACAGAGCAGCTCCAGCTTCTCCTCAAAGAGGCCACCCTGCAGCCCTTGATGCCAACACATGGGCACAGCCAGCCAGTGCATGTCGTCAAAACATACAATTCACAGGCCTTGCAATGAGAGCAGCCCCAGTGGTTTCTGACTGACATTTCACTGGGAGAGCACCGAGCTAGGAAAGTTCAGAACCTGAATTTCACTCCCTACATAGAATCACAGAATGTTTTGGGTTACAAGGGACCTTAAAGATCATTCAGTTCCACCCCCCCTGCCATAGGCAGAGACACCTTCCACTAGATCAGGTTGCTCAAAGCCCCGTCCAACCTGGCCTTGAACCCTTCCAGAGAGGGGGCAGCCACAACCTCTCTGGGAAACCTGTTCCACAGCCTTGCTGCCCTACAATAAAGAATTTCTTCCTTAACATCTAATCTTAATCTACCCTCTATAGAATCACAGAATGTTTTCTAGTGTCTACCCAGTATTAACTATATTAATTGCCAAGGCAAGCTGAAGTCAAAAGGAAGGCTTTATTAAGCAAAATGCATTAACCACTCAACTGCGAAGTCATCTATCTCCAGATTTCTGAAAACAAAACATATTCTAGTCTAGATATGTTTTATATTGATTTGTATTTCAAATTTTACTTTGCATTTCTAAAACTTGTTTCACCACATTGCCTCTGTGGGAATAAGCCATGACTGACGGAGTTAAGCCAGTATAGTTTTTGTATGCAGGCAGACTCTAAGTTACCCACCTTCCTACCTCTAAACCAGCAGATGCAAACTGCCACATGCTATCAAGTCAGAACTAGGATATGTCAAGAAAAGGATGTGAAGAAACACCTGACTTCTGTACCATAATAAATAAGGGAGTGGTAGCCAGTGAAAGAGGAATAACAGAGGCTAACTCTGTCCTGTGGATCACTGTTGACTGTTATATACAGTTTAAGAATTAGGCTGGATTCCCATTGTCACAGATTTGTCCAGGTGATAATAGGTACATTCCCTGACCAACAAAGTTGTGTGGTAGGAGTAGCTTCTAAAAAAAAAAAAGGCTTACGTGTACTAGTGTCATTGTGCAATTACCAGAGCACAGTACATTTACTCCAATGGTTCAAAGCACAGTCGTTTTGCATAGCTGTATCCTGTTCTCACAGGTTTTAGTCAGTCTATCACACTCTTAAAGTATTCCCTTAAGTGTTAACTTTATCATGGGCATGGGCTTTTGAAGAAGGAAGAATTCACTCTTAGTTGAAGCTGCAATTTAGACTGACATGGTTTCCTCCCTTCTCAGGCAATTCATACACTCTCCTTTACCTGCACTTCATGAGAACACCCAGTTAATTATTCATGTAGAGCTGAGGTCTTTAACTTCCATTGATTTCTTGTGTCTGGCTCCTGATTGCATCTGGTAAATTCATTCCTCTTTGATGTTATTAAGTATTTTGAATAATTAATATGGTAATTTATCCCAGGCTGAGGAGTAAATGTTACCTTCTGCTGGGAGGAGTGTTGTGAGGGGAATACTCTTTAGGGCACTTTTCCCAATTCCTTTAATGTCAACACGGTACTTAATGTAAGTGCCTGTCTGACAGCTATTGCTTCTATGAGACTCCAGCGCAAGCACAATTGGGAGAACAAGCACTACATTCACAACCAGTCATTCTTACAGTATGCTTTTAATTGTCTCAAAAAGCAATCAAAATATTTAAGTGACATAAAATACGGGGGGAAAAATAAAAAAAATCTCTGATCAGTCATGGTCTTCTCAGATGAATGGAAATTTTTATTGTGAGTTCTTCAGGAGTAGAACAGAACCCCCAGAATCCAAACTCTGCTGAGAACACTATTTTACAGTACACTATTGGAAACTTACTCCAATTTGAAGTTAATAGACCTAAGAATGACTTCTGAACATTCCTGTCCAATCTAGAGGAAAGTAATCCCTTCTCTAATTGATACCAACTTTGGGACATATTTGTCTTTTCTCATTATTTCCATTATAATGCATCTAACAGTCAGAACTATTAATTTCTTATGGTTTTACATTCTTTCTATCCCACTAATTTATTTTCTAGATTAGTATTTATATCTTTCAGCTACTCGTATCATAATCCCCAGCCTCTGAAATCACCACTAAATCAAAATATTACACAAACCAATCAAACACCTGAAATCAAAATAACTCTTCCTTTGATTCACCTCTGATGTGAAGACTCTTTTGCCTTGTGAGGTCATGTCAATGATAAGCATTCAGACACAGGAGTAAAAACCATAATTTCATGACTTCCCTTTGTGGGTTTGGCTTCTGTTATAAGTTGAGTTGGGTTTTTTTTGTTTTTTTTTTTTTTTGGTTTGGTTGTTTGGTTGGTTGGTTTTTTTTTTTTTTTGTTTTGTTTTGGTTTTTTTTTGTTTGTTTTTTGTGGGTTTTTTGGTTGGTTTTTTTTTGTGGGTTTTTTGTTTGTTTTGGGTTTTTTTTGTTTTTTTGTTTGTTTGTTTGTTTGTTTGTTTTTTGTCTAAGCGGATCTCATCTCTTAACTTATTTTTACTGGCATTTGAGGCTATTTCTGATCTGTTTTCTTCAGGAGTGTGTATAGCTTTTGAGGGCAGAAATAAGAACTGAAGAGACCATCTATTCTTGAAAAATTGTAGAGATGGAGGTCATTCAACCTTCCCTACCTGTTGGATAGGTTCTTTTGGATAGGTTTTGAGCCATATAATTTCTGAGGTTAGACAGCAATACTTCAACACCAACCATAAAGCTTTGATGTCTGCCAGTGCCTGTAGAGTAGTTTCAGCCTCATGGCTCATGTTTTCAGTACAGCTAGATCTAGAATATAAGCTTTAGCTAAATGGTCATCTTGTTGACCTGGAGCTAAGTACCTAGGGCTCCAAGACAGTGCAGTTGTAGATTACGGACTATAGTTCTAACTCATGTTTCTTCTTTCCTTGCTGGATTGTTACATAGCTACCTTCCAGCTCATGCAAACCTCCATTCTCTCACTACTGTTATCATCTACAGGAGCAGAGGGCTTCAATCAGTGACAAAATGCATTACAGCTTTGGGCAGATCTGAAGGCATCTGTATCTCCAGATATCTTCCAGCATTGTTTCTTTGCAGTAGGATGCCCATTTCTTTCTTGGGATGCCCGTTTTTACCTTCAGAGAAAGATTCTATTATATAAACAGTTGAGCTGTGAGGACACAGTCATTTATAAACTAAAATATCCTGGGGCTCCTATTAGAAGATAAAAAATCTGAAAGACATTTATTTGGCTGTTTGCCCACAATTCAAAGCATTTAATATCTAGTGCTATCTTAAACAATTCATTAGCACTCAATATGCCTAATACCTCTGTTGAGAGTGCCAATAAATGAGGTTAAATGGGATTCCTGCTGATTTCTTGTACTTTTTTTGGTTTAAACTCTGATGAATATATGTTTTACCAGACATGAAAACAGCAGTAGGGAACAAATAACTTTTAGTCAGTGAAATGAGAGGCATGTTCCTCCTTCTGTAACTGCAAAGATAGTCTTTCCTCTTTAACCTGTATTTTTTTGAATTACAGTTGGTGAATTTGTATGAGGAACTGGTCCTTAAGGACCAAGCTGTGAGGATCAGCTCAGTGGCTTCAAAATTAATCTTAAAAGACATCTTTCAGTGGTATATGATTCTATGTGTGCATATTTGTGTGCTACTAAGCAGCTAAATAAAATAAATATCCGTATACATATAAATGCTATCTGTGTTTCTTGTCCATAATCTGTGAGTTGCAATACAAATTTATTGAGTTTTGGTAATTCAACAATCAAGCAACAACATACTGTGCTTCTGAGACAGCCGCATGTTAAGGAAAACAGTTTAGGCAAGTTTCTTATGGACATATTTAAAGTGTAACTATTTTTGAGAAGATAACCAAAAAACTTGAATGCTAATGTGTGTCACCATGTGAAGAAAACATCTAGCAAACATAAATACTTTTTTCCTAATGTGATTATAATCTAAACAGAGAAGTCAAAAGGTGAGACTTGCTGTGACTACACAATGCCTCATAGCATTCTTGAATTAACTGGACAATATATCATACCAGTTTTTTAGTAAAACAGAGAAAATACTTCCGGTCCTCTGAGATGTAAATGAATTCTATATCCAAGAACCCATACATGGAGAGGAGACAAGCATTCATTTATTCCTACATTTCAAAATTGGAAAAAAAAAAAAAAAAATTCTTCATTTTGCCACAATCATATTTGCTTGGCACTTGTAATGTGAAAACTTGATGAGGTTAGTGATTCATTTCTCTATCATAAACAGGCATTTCCTTTCTGAACAAAAGTCCCATTTGTTGCAGTATTTCCAGTAAAAGTTGCCAAGAACAGGAGTTGGATAAAGGAAATAATTTCACCTCCATTTTACAGATGATAAAACTGAGGATATGAAAGACTGAGTATTTTATACATAACAACATGGAAAACCTAAGATGGGACTGAACTATGTTCTCTTGAATTCCCATTCACTGCTTCAGTGATTAAAAGATAAATAAATAAAATATCTTTCACGAAGTAATTTTGTTGAAACTTGTTTAGCATTCAGACTAATAAAATTATTTTATTTTTAAATAAATCATATTAAAAATATGATTGAAATCTATCTTTCATTTATAAGACTATTTTTAAAAGATATAATTTCTTTGACTAATATCTAACCATGCAGCATTTTCATGTCTCGTAAAAAATAATTTTACTCAAAAATATGTTTTTGCCAGTAGCATTTAAATTAGATGTAAACCAGTATTTATGATCCCATCCAAATAAAGTGAAATCTTCAGTTCTTTTGCTACTGTGCTGGAATAAACAGGCTAACTCATACCCCTTGAAAAAGCAATTTCTTAACAAAATGCTGATCCTAACGCTATATTTGCAGAAGCTTGACTGTTTATCTGCTTCGCCCACAGACACCATACGGGACATATGTAGGACACATTGAGTGGCTGGAATTATCAGAGCCATTTGTGAACTGCATATAAATGTATCATTTGCACATAATTCTCTGTGATAATAGCCAAATTAGAGAAGGTGATAGCACCATCATTTTTTTTCAAAATGGTGTTTATAGAAATGATTATCTACTTTTTGTACTTCTCAGAGCAGAAATGATATCAGAACCAAGCCGTCTTAAGACATATTAGAAATAAATGGTCAAAGCTCTAAAATTCAGTGTATATTACAGTTATGGCAAATTTCATTTCTGGAGAACTAGAAGGGATATTTTACTCACACCCAGTCTAGTTTAAAACCCTGATTAAACACTTCCTTAACCTTATGGATGTTAGTGGATCTAAGTGCTTGCTGAACTGTTACCACATAAGATCATCCTTAACATCAAATGTATTCATGTACCTTGGTGCATGATAAAATGAGAACACATTTTTCCTTTAGAACATCAGAGTCTAAATGAGATAAGAACCTGGCCCAAGGAGACCAGACGGACTCAGTGCAGGGAAAAAAGCAGGATAAAAGCTTGACATGCCAGCTCAGAGAACATCTGTTACTGCATTACAGAGAAAATTGAGCAGTTTTAAAGGCAGTGAAACCCTTTGTTAGCTTCCTGCTTAGTCCATAATTGATCTGTAAAGGCTTTTTCAAAGTGCCATCAGAGGAAAGAGACAAATAGGCTCAGAATTTTTATGGTGCTCTGGGTCCTCTTGTTGAAATTCAGCTGAACCTTTCTTAGAAATAGAAACAACAGCACTCCAGGATTGGTGTTTTTCAGGTCAAGATGAAAATATGGCAGCAACACTGCCTCTCCCTCTTCATCCCACATCTTAGGTCATGACGAAAGAGTTCAAAGGGAGTCCAAAGCATCAGACACAGTAGTCAACAGCTCCTCAGTTTCTCCAAGGACCAGATGTAAGAGAGGAGCAAGTGTAGGCTGTGATTATTGTCTGCAAAATTTTATGCCACTTTTATTTTCTGGCAGCAGCTCAGTTCCTTGTGGGAGTGAAGGAGTGTCAATACTTGCAGAAATCAATTATAATTGCTTCTCTTCCTGAGTCTTGAAGAAACCGAGCTGCTGCTGAGAATAATGCTGCACAGACACAGATGAACCAAAAGAGGTTTGTACTTCCAGAACTTTGAGAAGCACTGACACAGTGTTAATCACTGTCATTAGCTAGCAGAAACAATCATCTGAGTGCAATCACTTCTTGATTGCTAAAGACATTTTCCTTTGCCTAAAGTACTAAGGTTTGATTTTTTTCAGTAGAAATATCTGTTGCAGCTGCCACTGAGAACCACAACTGACAGCAGACGCAGACAGATATTTGTGATATTTTGGTGTTTCTGTTTACAAACATAAACCCAGAAAGTCAGTAAAAAAATGTGTTCATCACAGAATGCAGCCTTACATATATGAATATTTCATATATGTATGTAGTTATATCTATGAACATTTCTTCTCTCCTTGGACCTATAGTACCATAAGAAGACTAGCTGCTGCTCTCAAAAAGTCTGTCTTCATCTCACCTAAAGAATGTGCCATTATAGTTTCCAACATTTCACCGGATGTCTGGAGCAGAGGTAGAGCTGCAAATGAGATAAGCATCCTCTGAAATGAGACTTCCTCTTTCTGCATTATTTCACTCAGTGGTGACTGCTAAAGCAATTCTGCAATGTGGGCAAGTAACGTCTTTATGGAATGTTTTATCATGAATGTTCACCAGGCAACTACTAATCTTAAATCATACTCTCATCAAGTGTTTATTCATTTATTCCCCTCAGGCTTTGTGATATTGATATCATGTCTGTCACAAACAATGACAAACGGTATCTTCTCCATTGCTGAAAATAAAGATGCCTGAGAGAAAGTGACTTCATAGGAATTCAAAGAGATAATACTTGATCTAGGAATAAGAGTGAAAATGTCCAGCAAAAAGGCATTATGATGCCAAGCCCATGTACATATCTCTGTGGCAAAGAAGACTAGAGAAAATATGTTATGAACATGGCCAAAGAGTGGTGAAATTACCACTCCACAGATGGACAATCCCCATCATCTGCACATGATAACTCACTAAGTGTGTGCTTCAGTGCATGCAAACACGGAATAAAATGTTTTCTTTCCTGAACACTCCAGTGGTCTATTTTAGACTTTAAAGGACTAAAGAAACACATAGGAAATTATTGCATCTCTGAGATGCATCTCAGCTGCAGAAAGTCATGAATAGCATCTGAGAGTCAAAAAATTACTACCAAGGGATTGATTGCTTCATCTTCATTATAAGGAATTAACTTCATACAGAGTCAGTAAATACAACAACATGAAGCTTGAGCTGGCTGTCAGTGAGTCTCCCAAATGACATATAAAATTAGGTGTCCTCATGACCCCTGTAACTGAGATGCAAAGCCAGTAACTGGGGTAATAGATAGAATTAATTTATTTCTCACATGAGATTTCTGTCATATTAGTCAAATAAGAGTGTGATTCGGGAAGATTTATTTTCCTTACCAGAAGTTTAACCTGGTGTATATCCTGGACAGCATGTCATGTATTGATAAATATATTCATCAGTTGCTCTATTGGTTAAAGAAAAAAAAAAAAAAAAAACACCCCATAATGCATAGACTCACCTCTGAAATTAAAAAAGTGAAAGGGACCATAGCATAAAATCAGAGAATGTATATAACTGAATATCAATAAACCAATGGCAATGGATACTAGTCTCTATGGGAACTTGTGATCTCATAACAACAAATAAAGAAGCAGGATTTGAAGCTGGATGGTTGATAATGAAACACACATACAAATCCCAGCAGTGTTGCTGGTATGAGTTAAGGAGTTATGCAGAGTATTACAACTATCTTTACCTTTCTCTTTCGTTTATCTTTTGGAAACAAGATCTGGAATATTATGAATATCTGTTTGCATATCTCTCCCAATCACTGTTTAATCATTAGTCAATTTCAAAAATACAACCAAATTCAGAGACAGTCAAAATAACTTAAATTTTGTCATTAAAAAGTTATAAAAAATAGGTAGCTAAGAGAACTGAGAACTTAGAAGAGCCCCACAGAGGGAAAAGTCATAATGTGCACATAAACCTCCCAAGACATCAGAGAACTTTTACAGGGTTTTCTGTAGGTGGTCATATTATTATTTTGAATATAAGTACTTATTATTCATATACAAACATAGATAAAGAAAATTAAAGATAAAGATGGATTTACACACACTTGATGTTCACGTTTGTTAAAAGCTTGTTTTAGAACTGAGTTTTTCTCTGAGACCAAAATGAGTTAGTCTTGACACACAAAGCCATAGGACAGCAAGCTTCATTAGCTCTAGTGTTTACAGAATAATCTGTGCACCTGACTTTTTCTTATCAGTAAAACGTTAAAAGAATTATCTCCACCTGCCTCCTTTCAAAGATCATCTCATCCTTCCCGGAACTCTCTCATCTTCTGAGCTTTCTTGATTAATCAAAGACAACTTTGCTTCCTAACATTTTCAGTTGGCTCTTTTATTTCACAGGGATTAGGCCTAATTCCTGGTCTCAAAGACATTTTATGCACCTTCCCTTCCATTTGAATTCTAAGGAAATTACTTCTGAAAAATGAATGACAGAAAAAATAAAAATAAATAAATAAATAAAGCGATCCACAAAAACATTTACTTTAAATTCAGAATGCAAAAAATGGAAGATGGATGACATTCCAGATCACATCCATTATATTTTCATTATTATGACAACATATGAAGCTCTGACAGTTCTGGACTGAAGTTCGTACATTAATCAAATGCTGTCTTCATTGTTTCTCTGGCACTTTTTCATTAAAACAGTAGCAGTTGAGCTATAGTGCTGTAAATTATTCCTAAACTGGCTCCTTTTCTGTACATATATATATATGTATATTTCCAGGCATGTGTATATTTCAAAGCACAATAGGAAGGAGATAGAAGTAATTATGTTTATGTTTTGGGAGAAATACTGACAGAGGATGATATTTATTGTGTCTGATAATGATTGTGTGTTGCTTACTGTAATTTCTCTAATGTATGTAAGCACTCTCTTACTATTATCTCACATCCTTTAAAAATTCATCCTCACAAAAGAATAGGTTTTACAGAAGAACTGTTGAACACTTTACTAGATGGGAACCAAGGCATGGAATAATCAGCTTGCACAAGTGAACAAGACAAGAAATACATCTGGGATTGAATCTAACTCTTCTCATGTATCAAACTATTCCTTCAAAGAATGAGAAACTTTTTCCCAAAGTCTAACAAAGTGTTCAAGAAACATCCTAGAGCAAGTAACAATAGCATGTTCATTTATATTACTGAACAAGTCTCAATTTTTAAACCAATATTTATAAATTAATATTTGCTATACCTAAAGACATCTGCACTAGTTCAGGCTAGCACTCCATCTCCTAGAGTAATCTGGCTTCAGGTTTAGAAATAGGTGGACAAACAGGGCAGAGTAAGAACAAGGCAAGCATATTATACAGTCTTGGACTAATTCAGTTTGGATGAGACCTCTGGAAGTCTATGGTCCAAAATCCTACACAAAGGAGGCTTGATTTCTGAGCTAGATCAGGTTTTCCATCCAAGAATGGAGGTTGCACAACATCTCTGGGAAATCTCTTCTAGTGCTTTACTCCAACTTCTTTATCCTTATACCCAATGGGAATATTTCCTGCTGTTTAGTATGCATGTTGCTTCTTGTCCTCTCACTGCAGACTTCTGAGAAGAATTTGGTTCTGCCACTGAGTGGGGGGCTGAGCAAGTGGCTGCGTGGTGTTTAGCTGCCTACTGGGGTTAAACCACAACAGCATTAGCCTTGTATTAAAGCACATGGTGACACAAGGACTAAGCAGCCTCTTAGATCCCACAGACCATTCTCACTAACAAAATTGGTCAACATGTTTCTTCAGGGTTTATTGTAAATAGTAACTTTTCAGCAGACTTCTCAGATGCCTCTCTTAAACCTTTCTAAAGAAAGTTTTTAGGACCTGTCAGTGTTTACAGTAGCCACAGAACATCCACTCCAGCCACTGCTGAAGTAGAATGGGGAGTCTTCTGTCATCCTTAACTGCTATCTACATTATTTAATTATTTTCCAAATATTCCCATCTTTCTTTACTTTTACAGTCAATTCTACTATTTTCATTCATGAAAGATCCATCAACACTGCTTAAACTTATTTTGGTTTCTAGTATATGTAAGAAGAATGTCTCATACCTAACCAATAGTTTGTCTAATCAAGTGTTTCCCTATGTATTTTGTTTCCCTTACCATTTTTCCATTTTCTAGCTTCTGAATATATTAATTGCTATAAATATTTCTGCCTTCCATTTGCATTTCCATATATATTTCTATGTCTAACTACAAAGTTTCATCCTTGTATAGCTTACTTTAATTTTCCTGTAAGCACAGACTGACTAATAATCAGTGTGGCCTTTCTTGAACTGTCATTTCCTGAGCATCTAGTAAAATGCACTTATAGTTTTTAATTTTTCATTTTATCCGTGTATTGTTTTTTATATTTCTAAAACAGATTGAAGCAAAGTAGACAGCATTTGTCTCCTTCTGTCCAATAGGTCACATCACAGGTCTAGGATAAATGCAGATATGGTTGACCTCCAGTAGCACATTCTTCCTTCTCCTATATATTAAAATAGTTTTGTGACAACCAGCTCTCAGCCTTTGTCTTTGGTTGAAATATTTCTGAAATACTCCAGTTCACATCTACACGTGGAGTTGCTCCTGGGTCACAAAATAAAATTGGACACTGCTCTAACTTCCAGGAGAGTAAATAGTGAACTCAATATCCTAGTGACTTTGTAGGCAGACTTCTGTTTATAGCTCTCAAAATTAGCTATTACAGGTGTTCAGTGGAACAAGTTATATTTTCTGTTCAATTTTATCAACAGCATTACTTGTGCCTGTGATACGAGAACTCATAAATGCAGGAGACAGACAAAACTTCCTCTTTCCTTCAGGTTTTGACATATTTCTACCCCTTGATATGGCAGTATCAACTAATAATATGAAAAAGAACAAAAAAGTAAGGTTTTTAATTTTATTTATTGTTTCAAAAGGGAATACACTACTACCACCACATTCCAAGTGATCTCACTTTGCATTTAGTGTAATAAAACTATGAAAGAGATTTTGTTAGACTTGCCATTTAACATAGCATTATAATTGTTGCCCATTACAAGAACCAGTGACTACTTCCATTTGGTGACACGTGGATTAAAGGAATTGCAGAAAACATTTCTCAGATCCTTCAGAAACATCACAAAAGCATCACCTAGTCCACATGTCTACTGCGGTGGCTTTATTAGAAAAAAACAATTATAATAATATTGGGTAATTCTTGAAGGCCCAATCCTATTGCTCTCAAATTTTGTTGAAAGCACTTTTTTTTACTCTAGGGAGTTCTTCAGTTTTTGGTGAAGCTCCCACCTGATGGGCATGTGACACAGAACCCACCAGTCTGGGGAAAGTTCCCTAATGAATGCATAGAGAAAAGAAAGTCATTGTCCTGGTTGGGGCTGGACTAGAGTTCACGTTGGTCTGGCAGCGGGAGGAACTGCAGCACACTGAGACCCCAGGGGCTCCCCAGGCCCAAGAGCCCTCACCTGTGCGCGGGGGTGGGGGGAGCACAGCTGGAGGGCTGGGCCCCGATTGGCTGATATCCCATGTCATGTGACCTTGTGCTCACTATATAAAGGCAGGAGTGGGCCAGGAGGGGTTGCTGCTTCTGGGAGTGTTGCTGTGGTGCCTTTGTGTTTGGGATTGCCAGCCAGGAGGAGGTGGGTGCTGGTCTGCAGGTGGTGAGCAGCTGTATTGTACATTACCTGTTGATACTGCTGTCAGAGTATTATTCTGTCACTGTTATTAAGCTGTTTTTATCTCAACCTGCGAGTCTCCCTTTGCCCCTCCGATTCCCTCCCCTTTCCCAAGTGGGGGGAGGGTGGGTGAGCGGTTGTGTGGCATTTGGCCGCTGAGTAGGCTCAAACCACAACAGTCCTTTTTGCCGCCCAACGTGGGGCACGAAGGGTTGAGATAATAACAGATTTGATATGTGTGTACTATCAAGTTTATTATAATGCTGACTGCCCATTCTGTTATAATGTCATTTGCTTGGCTCCTAAAATTGTGTTTTTTGTTGCTGCAGTTGTGTTATACATCACATTACTTACCATATGTAGCCCCGCTGCTGTAGTTCAGCGCTGGGAGGATTGCAGCATGCAGGGGTGTCCCACGCCGGAGCAGCTCGGGAAGGGCTGCAGCCGTGGGAAGGAATCCAGTCGGAGGAAGTTAGTGACCCATGATGGAGCAGTGTGGGGAACGCTGCAGCCCATGGGAGGGACTCATGTTGGAGAAAGTTTGTGGAGGACTGTCTCCTGTGAGAGGGGGACCACGATGGAGCAGGAGGAACAAGTTCCTGACACTCCCCTCACCGAAGATAAGGAAAGTGGCAGCGCTGACTGCACCCCCCCATTCCCTGCCCCTGCACCACTGGGGGAGGAGGTAGAGATATCGGGAGCAGAGCTGAGCCCGGGAAGAAGGGAGGGGTGGGGGGAAGGTGTTCTCAAGATGTGTCAATGCTTCTCACTGTCCTACTCTGTTATGTGTTGTTAGTGTCTGTAATAAATGTATGTTCTTTTTTTTAAATTCCCCTAACGAGTCTGCCTTTTGCTCGTGATCATAAAGGGGAATTTTTCCCCATCCCAGTCCTATCTCGAACCCCAAGCCTGGCTCTCTGTCCCTTCTCATTGCCGGAGGGGAAGGGAGAGAGAGCTGCTGCATTGTGGTTGGCTGCTGACCAGGCCCAAACCACCACAGTCATTGAAGCTCAAACATACCCATGTGTCTCTTCTTGTTGAATGAAATCCTCTTAACTACTAAGAAGAAAATTTAACAAATTATTAAAATTATAATAATAATAATATAATTTTGTATGTGGATAACATTCCTCTGAATTCCCAGGACTGAAAGCACATCTTTCCAGAATTTATATCAGCAGGACCATAATATTTTGAATATTTCAATCTCTGTCTCCCATGATGCTACAAACACCAGCTGTTGTATATGTTTTAGTTCCTAATTCACTGGGATATGTTTTTTGGTCTGTGCTGTGGATAACATCAGGCTTGCAACAATTGTCCTTGCTCTTAAAATTGAAAAGGAGGAGCCCTATAAGCTCCTAAATAGACCAAAATGTTTAGAGTGAACTCAGAGATGAATTAATAGTTACAGGCAGAGATCCCAAACATAAACTTCTTCTTTGGACACCCTTCTATCATGTAACTTAAAGGCTGGCTGTTTTCTGAAAGTCTTTGAAGCAGCCACAAGTTTGCAGCATCCTACTGCTCTCTTTGGTCTCTCTCTGGGTAGCTCCTGAGACCATTCCCTGTATCTGAAGTGCTTCAGCATTTAAAGAAATATCCAGATCAATTTTCCACAAGTAGGCAGATATTATACAGAAATGAAGGCAAATATGCTAGTTTTTACCTCCCACAGGTCTACACTCAGCACAACACAAACTCAGTTCAATCTCTGAGAGGTGAGAGACTCCTCACAAATTATTTTGAAACCGTGTTCTCCTTGTCACTTTGCCTATCAGGGCATTTTCTACTTTCTCCTGAAAAACTTCAGTCTTTCTGTCTCCATTCTCTGCAGCCTTGGGAGCTTCCTGCCTTATTTGTTCCCAGTTAACAGAAAACTGCAAATGGCTAACAATTTTCCATGTAAAAGAGGCTGATTTCCTTAAAACTTTCCTCAACTTAGTCATTTCACCCCTTGGGTAGGGAGACTGAGACAAGTGTATCTACGAGGAAATGTTTTTCCACCTTCTTTGTAAGGAAAGTATATATGCAGCTATGTTTTCTGTCAGTTCATGCTAATGATGTTTTACTCTGCTCTGCAATTTAAACTGAATTCAGCAGGAAGGTACAGCTCATGAAGGTAACAAATATAAAGAATTTCAATGAAAATGGATTATTGAACTCAATGAGAGACCCAAATTAATGTCCTCAACATACTGTGAGATGAATCATCTCAGGAGACACTGGAGAATCTGCACGATGGAGCTAAAAGCAATCAGACCTCATAGTTCCACTAAGCATATGACCAGATTTTAAATTTAATTAGAATGCATCCCTTTAAGATGAAAGACTAATTTGTTTAGGCTACATTTTACCTATTTGGTTCTTACTGAAGTGCTTTATTCCCTGATGTGTTAAACTGGTTCTTCACTGAGCAGACGGACTTAACACTTTTTATCCTGCTATTGTTTGGGAAGTTATTTTCACTGATAACATTCTTTATCTTCACAGTCACCACCATTCTGCTGGATCTTATTCTAAGACAGAAATGAATTGCACCTAATATTCCAGTTTGGGATGGTAGGTGCTTGAGGATCTTATGAAGTTTCTCCCATGCTTTCCTCAATACTTCTGCACAGGAACTATCGTTAACCTTACAACAACCTTGAATATCTTCACAAAATATTTTTAAAATATTTATCTACATGGAAATATATTTGTCTTGATGGTGGTGTTTGTTTGTTTGATTGTTTTTCCTATCTAATTGTATATAATACGGTGAATTAACTACTTTTGTCTCATGTGGGAGATGGTCAAATTATGGTCCAGAAATCAAACCTAGTTTTCAGGATTGCTAGATGTGACCTTTGAGGATGCAGGCTGCTTAGCAAGCTGGATGTGTTGCACATGCTGTTTTGTGCTACATAGGAGGCTGTATGTAGGTGTAAATCTGCAGCAGTTTATTAGGACAGATGCAGCACCACTCAATGATGGCGTCTTCGTGCTATGCACAGATTTGGCCACCAAATACCTATTAAAAAAAAAAAAAATCTCTAATAGAATAAAGAAATGGTCATCTCTGGTACACATTATTTAAACCATGCACATGGAAAAGCGCTTAACAGGACAAAAAGATAGCTGTAAAATTATACAGAACTTCAACACTGAAAACAGTTACAACAAAGAGGTTCAGAACAAGGAGCTATTCAACACCTGTTTTTTATTATTATTTGTTTTTATTCGAGGAGTAGTATTACCATATGTTGTGGTTTGAGCCTGGTCAGCAGCCAAATGCCATGCAGCTGCTCTCCCACCCTCTGCACCACCTGGGAATGGGGGAGGGAATTGGAGGGGTAAAGGGAGAATCACAGGTTGAGATAGAAATAGTTTAATAATGGTAATAAAATAAATCCTGAAATACCAAGATCCTGCAATCGCAATCTTAGAAGAGAGAGAGAGAGAGCCCTTTCCCAACCACCCTTCCTCTATATAGTGAGCATGATGTTACATGATATGAAATATTTCATTGGCCAATGTGTGTCTGGTGCTCTGGCCGTGCTCCATCCCTGCTTCTTGTGCACTTGCACACGGGCAGGACATGGGGCATTTGAGAGTCCTTGAAATCTCAGCAGCAGCCAAAACCATCAGTGTGCTATCAGCATTCTTCTCATACCAAACTCCACGCTGAATCCAAACACAGCACTATTCTAGTTACCAAAAAGAACCATTAACTCTATTCCAGCCCAAACCAGGACACCATACATATGAAATTTACAGTGCGACAGCATAATTTTGTAAAGAGAAAGAAGATATTTAATTTTCCTAATAATGAAATCAGTGATTTAAAGGCTGCTGTATCTTCTTTTAAACATTGAATTTCTCATCTGAGTTCCTCCAGAAACCATGGAGAAATGTATCTGTGAAGGAAAACAGATATATTGGAGAAGTAACAGTATCCCCATGAACAACCAATAAACCAAAAAGTAGTTATTGATCAAAATATTTTTCTTCAGAGCATTAATTTGCGAGGATCTGTGAGTTTGATTTTGACATATACATTATATAGGAAAAAAATAATTTTGCTCAGAAACACAACAGATGAGGTACTGAAGCAGAACACCCCCTCCTTTACTCCCCTAAACTGGCTTGTAACTCATATCTAGAAGGCTAAAAAAAAAAAAAAAAAAAAATAAAAAAAAAAAAACAACCAAACAAACCAAAAAACCTTACAATATTGATTGCACTTTATTGTTCTACTTTAGTGGTTAAATACATCAGCCACACCATCAAAGCATTAAATCCTGATTAATCATTCTCAGAACCCCAGGAGTAATATACAGATCATTTATTTAAAGTGTAGGTAGAAAGAACAGTTCAGGATTTATTCTTAGGTCAACTGGAAGCTGTCATTTGGCTTTTCTTGGGCTTCAATTTCTTTTGCTTCAATTTCTCCCAATTACTTACAGCTCCTATAACTGACAGCAAATAAACTCCCTTGGGGCCAGAATTTGCAATTTGGGAATTGTGAATGTATTTAAGTCTGAGGCGCTGTGCTGGTGTGGCAGGTTAAACCTGGCCAGCCGCCCACCCAGCTGCTCACTCACTCCCACTCCTCAATGGGTCAAGAAAGACAATAACTTGAGAAAGCTCACGGGAAAAGACAGGGAGTTCAATTACCGATTGTCATCGCAGGCGAAACAGACTATACTTTTATTTTTTGTCTGTCCAAATAGTTCTGGATAGTCAGAAACAAAGACAACCACTAAAACAACAGCTTTGACCAACCCTTCCTCTCTTTTTATCCCAGTCCTAACCTCACCCCTTCACCCCTCCCGACTCCTCTGCCCCGCGGGGCGCAGGGGCCGGGGGTCGCGGCCAGCCCATCCCAGCCCCTCTGGGCCGCTCCTCCCTCCCCCCCCGGCTCCCTGCTCCAGCGCGGGCCCTTCCCCGGGCCGCAGTCCTTCAGGGACAACCTGCTCCCGCCTGGGCTCTCCACGGCCGCAGCTCCTGCAGGAAATATCCCCCCGCTGCGCTGTGGCGTGGGGCCCTCCCCGGGCTGCAGGGTGGGTCTCTGCTCCAGCGGGGTCTCTCCAGGGCTGCAGGGGATCCCTGCTCCGGGCCTGCAGCCCCTCCTGCCCTCCTCCTCCTCCGGCCTCGGGGTCCCTCTGCTGCTGCTCCCTCCTTGGCTTCTTCCTCCTCCTCTGCCTGGGCGGTGTTTTGCCCTTTCTGCATTTTCCCACTAACTTGGGTACTCTGTTTAGACAGAGAAAACCTGTATGGAAATCACTGGGCTGGCGAAAACCTCCCCATGGCTGGATATAATTCACAATTGAGACAACTGCTCTAGCCCTCATGGGGTTTTAAGCCTCTGGGAAGAGTTCATCTCTTCCCAAATCTTCTCCCTCCCTGGTCATCAATCACAGAGTTTCGATGGAACAAACTGGTCCCCTTTACAGCAGCTTGCTGCTTCTTTCTTCCCCTGACTTTTAACCTGTCAGTCGCAGCTCCTGGATGTCTATTTACTCCCAAATCATGCCAATTTTTATCAGAGGGGTAACCTCCCACTCCCTAAAGAAATCTATTTAGATTGAGGATTGGGCAACACTAAGAATCTACTATTAATATTATTTTTCTTGCAGCTTTTGTTTTAAAAAACTTGAAATATTTTGGACTGGAAACAAAAAAGCAGAAGAGAACATTATGTTATCATCTAAAGTGATAATGTTGAAAAATGTAATTTGAATAGAAAAGTAGATGATGCAAGAAAAATTCATACAGACATTTGTAAAAAGGTCTGGGCTGGCTTTTTTTTATCCTCCAGGCCACCAAGTTCTAAGCTGTTCAAAAAAATTTTCACAGGGTAGTACTCAAACTTGTAAATGTAGAAATTTATAACCTCTAGTCCATTGTTTCATTAATGCAGAGAGGAAAAAATTATCCTGATTTATGTAGAAATTATATATATATATAAAAAGTTGCATTAGAAATTTTTTGCTGTTCTCGCTGTCTTTAAACTTCACTTCTTAACTCTCACTTGCAAAAGAATTAATGAATAAAAAAGAAATCAGAAATGCTATTCCTTGTCAGTGTTGGATTAAAAAAAAAAAAAAAAAGATGAAAGAGAAATGTCTGTCTCTATATAGGACAGTTACAGAAGAATAAACAACCATAGTTTACATTACTGCATCTGAGCAAAGTCTCTGCCTGGGGGAATAGTCTTTGTTCTGGATGAAATGAGCACAATCCAAGCTGTAAAAGACAAAGTAAGCCAGGAGGAAATTTCAAGCAGACTCTCCAAATGAGCGAGATTGTAACAAATCCAGTGCCACTAAGGACTTCTTGGCTGTCATTATTCCACACAGTCTAACATTTTCACAGTGATGCATGCAATGCTCTGTCTGGCAAAGTTCATATTTTCTTCTCCCTTGCCTTTCCTGTGTTGTTTTTTTTTTTTTTTTTTTTTTTTTTTTTTTTTTTTAAGGAAATAAATAACCTGTGAGTTATTCTAGGCTTGCTATTTAAGAGGTGATAATTGCACGTGACTAAATTTTAATGTTTGTGTTCAAGATTTCCAAGACTACTTTTGTACAACCCATGGAAGTCTTCCATATCACAAAACAGCTATGCATCTCCAGTTTACTCAGAAGAAAGGGCTAGTATGCACAGAGAGGGACATACCTGTATAGGCAGTTAAATACGCTGGACAGTTCATGTTAATATCTGCACTTGGTTAGCTATACACACTGCACCATGCAAGAATCTGTTCCAGTGAAAAGTGAACAAAAAATTACAATATTAGAACTAGAAACAAGACCTGAATATCATGTCTTCCTCCTCATAATACAAGCTAGTTTCTTGTGTCGTATGCTCTCTGTTGCTAATACTCACCTTGAATTTTTATTGCTTCAATGCTGAGCCAAGTCCCCTGCTGCACAGGCAGCCCAAATAGATCCTGCGGTTAGAAATGCTTCTTGTGACACCTTTTATTCTGAAAATCTTTGATATCATCACCACAGAAATTTCTGCATGGTTATATTATTTACCCGATAGAAGAAAATGATGTGTCATATTCTTGAAAAAATGTAAAAGAGCTACGGGAGTCTGAGTTATTCAATTCATATAGTTCTGACATGTATTTTTAAAGGAGTAGCTTAGGTAGCTTACGGTTTTACATGCTGTCTTCTTATGATATGATTTTAGGAGTCTAAATACACCTCTGTGGCATGAACATCTCTAGGAAGGAAGGTAGAGATTTTTGCTGCAATCCCAAATTCCTAATGCAGTTGTACCAGTATTGATAGAAGTATTACCTTTATATTAGGTAGGAGAAGTGGAAATAATTAATTTTGTTGCCTTTTAGCCCTTAAATCAATTGTATCCAGAGTCTGAAACAGGCAGAGATTATCAGACTTTGAACGAGCTTCATTTCAAATAAATTAAAAGGAAATAAATCATTTTTAACATCTGATAACAAATTATTTCATAATTCTACATTTAAATGGAGTCATAATAGAAATATAAATAATGTCCCTGTGAATTGCAGATGTTTTTACCATGATGGATGCCATTAAAATAAATTATAGTACTAGTTCTGCAAACAAATAGACATTAATAAAATCTTTATTACAATATAGGTCTGTAGAAAAACATATTACACATGTCTAATATGTTAAAAAGTGTATTTCCTCTCAATTATTACTTTATGAAATACTAATATTTTTTAAGAGTGTAGCTAACTCAGAAAAATAATCTCCTGTATGTAGATCATTTCTTCAATAGCCTTTGGAGAAAATTATTCTCTCCCTGGGGATGAGTAATCTATATTCCTTCCGTTCTTCTGTAACTAGATTGTGTTTGCAAATACAATTGCATTAATAAGACTCCCACGTTCTCAGAGTCTTAGATAAGTTTAAATATAACATTTTGGTAGTGCTCTTATGATGAATCTATCTATTGCTACAGGCACTCCAAGACCAATTTTTCAGAATTATCTTCATATAGTTATTCAGGAAAAATGTATTCACTATGTCCTGTGAGAGTTTAATGCATAATGACTGCTATTCTCTTTTCAAATTAGGTAAATACCTGTGGAAAGCAAGTTAGAACTGCAGTTAGCCATTTCTGTAAACGAAGTTGTCTCGTGTTTACACAATAATAATTGCATGTGTAACTCAGAGGCATCCTTACGCTTATTTTGCATGTGCAACAGCATGAGTCCTCATAATATTATATGGAATAAACCCCTATTTTCCTGGAATATTTTGATCCATCAGAGGCTTTTGTCCCAAAGGATCGTGTGATACATCAAGTGATTGATAATAACAGTAAAATATCCTGGGAAATTCAAGTGAATCTGTAAAAAGAGTTTCTTGAGGTAGAAATGGTGTCCCAGGGAATGTTTGTTGTAACAAGAGCCACCAGAAAGAACAAAATTTGAAAAGTGGGATAAGAAAGTCTTAGAGTTATGGGTTTTTGTTGTGAGCTTGTGGACTGCATATTAAGGGGTCCAAGTGTCTTTTTCCTTTGTAGGGTGGAAAGGAGCTACAGGGTGACCAAAGCAGAGCAAGGAGAAACAGAATATATAAAATTACATATGAGAAATTTAGGGACCATCTCCAATAGAGTCAATTTGCATTTCTTTCTATGCGACATTTTCCGAAGGAAAGAATAGGAAGCCATGACAGACCGAGACCTTTATTGGCTCATTTCTCCTACAGTAACTGCCTTTGTACCAGTTCACAGGCTATGCTCATAAGCAAAGACATGTAACCTCTTTGCATTTTGTCACAAAGCACTGCATCCTAAATATGGGAGGCTCTTGATTTACCCAGATTCTTCTTTAACATCCAATGAAAGGGGAATATTTATAGGTTCAGCATACAAAATTGCAACTTTGTTCAAGACCTTGTTGTCATTGAGATCTCAATGCATTGCACTGTTAAGCATCTTCATCACAAAACATTAATTTTCCCTTTCTCCCTGTCATTTTTAGTAAAATATGTCTAACTGACTAGGTAGGGAGCCAGGAACTCACCCCTTCTTTCCCAGAATCCTAATGCAGTTTTAAAAATGGAGAATATGCATTTTCTTTGTAATGACTACAAAATGGGTATGCAGCTGGCTATAATGATCTTGAGGAATTTAGTGGAAAAATTAAGTAACAACTGTTGCTGGATTTTATATATTCAGTATTTTCACTAGGAATGCAGAAGATGATACAGGAAAAACACTTCAGGCATTAGAAAGAAAGAGGTAATTAAAAGATTTAAAACGATAGGATTAAAATTCAAAATGATCTTGAGAAATTAACATGTGGGGCTGAGATTGATAGAGTGAGTCTCTTAAAGCAAAATGAAAAGCCATTCTTCTATAGCAAATGCAATCCAACATGGAACATTGGCATTGAAGAAAACTGGAAAGTCAGTGCAACAGGAGGGAAAGCTGACACATGATGGATCATAAGGTATTAGTGTCATTTATATTTGGGAGTAAATATAGAAAATGTTGGTTGCATTAGTCAAACATCATGTGTGGAACACAACAAAAAAATAACTGTCAGTGTGAAGCTGAATGGAAGTTGTGGCCTCTCTACCGAAAAGGGATTATGGAGGCACAGATTTTCCCAATTTGTCCAATGTATTTCCATCAGTGTCAGAAGGATGAAGGAGTTAATGGCTCTTGGAACATCAAGCTGTCTTTTTTCCCTTCTTAAAATCCTGTCCCCAGCCAATGCAAAATCTCTTTCCATTTTTTTTTTTTTCCTTTTTTTACTATTTTTTCCCATGACCAGAGGAATAGAAAGCTGAAAGTATCTATCTCAGAAGATGTACATATTCTACTATATGGTTTGTTCTTCACCATCAACATGGCCCCCGGTACTCTGATAAGGCTTCTGATGCATTTATTATGCTCTCTCTAATCTACATCATCTGAGAGCTTTCATCCAGCATTTAATCAATATAAATAGAGATCAGGTGGAGAATGTGGGCTTACCCATATTCTCAAACCCAGGATCAAGCAGTTATGACCATGCATGTGTCAAGCCACCACTAGTAGAAGAAGGGCTTGTCTGTGGCCTCTTGCAAAGGCTCAACCCACATAAACATATGGATCTAGACAGACTACAACCCGAGGTGTTGAGAGCAGCGGCTGACATCAGTGTTGAAAGGTCACAGTTTTGTGACACGAATCTTTGAAAAGTAATGGAGATCAGGGGATATCCCTCATGACTAGAAGAGGGCAAAAGTCATACCTATCTACGAGAAGGACTCAAAAGAGGACCCAGGAAACTATGGACATGTTAATCTTACTTCAGTCCCTGGGAAAGTAATGGTACAAATCCTCCTAGAAACTATTACAAACCAAATGAAGTTGGTGACTGGGAAAAGCCAACACCAATTTAACAAGGGCAAATCATGCCAGACTAACCTGATCACCTTCTACAACAAAAGAACATCATCTGTTGACATGGAGAGAGCAGTGGTAGTGTTCATCTGCATTTCAGCAAAGTGTTTCCAATAGCTTTCTCCTGGACAGAGTGACAGGATACAGACTGGATGGGTGGTCTTTGAGATGGGTAGGGAATTGGCTAACAGCCCGCACTCAGACAGTGGTAATCAATGGCTTTTACTCAGGCTGGCAGCTTGTTACTAGTGGGATGTCCCAGGGATCATTCCTGGGCCCCACACTCTTCAATGTCTGCATACTGATTTGGATGATGGGATTGAAAGCACCCTCACCAGGTCTGTTGATGACACTAAACTGGGCAGTGGGGTGGACGTGTCAGAAGGGAGAGCCGTGTTAGAGAGGGACCTGGGCAACTGTATGAAGTTTAACAGAGACAAGTGAGAAGTCCTGCACCTGGGATGACAAAAACAAAGAGCCCGGTACAAGGTAGGATCTCTGGCTGGGGAGAAACTTTGCTGAACAGAGGAATTGGGAGCCCTGGTGGACAAGCAGCTGAAGAGGAGTCAGCAGTGTGCTGCTGCAGCAACGGAGGCAAATTGGATCCTGGACAGAATCTGCAGAGGCATTTTTAGCAGAGACAGAGATGCGATCATCCCACACTACTCAGCACTTGTCAGGTTGCACCTGGAGTACTGTGTCCAGTTCTGGTCCCCACCGCTCAAGAAATAGGTGGACAGACTGGAAAGGGTCCAAAGGAGGGACGTAAAGATGATCAAAGGGCTGGAGAACCTGTCCTATGAGGAAAGACTGAATAGATTTGGTCTCTTCCCCCTGAAGAAGAGAAGTCTCAGGAAGACTTCATCACAATATTCCAGTACTTAAAGCGCGGCTACAAAGAGGACAGAGGCTCTCTCTTCCCAAAGAGTCACATGGAAAAGGGAAGGGGAAATGGTTACAAGTTGCACCAGGAGTGGTTTCATCTTGATATAAGGGAGAATTTTTTTATAGTGAGAACAGTCAACCAATGAAACAAACTCCCCAAGGATGTGGTAGAGTCCCCATCCTGAAGGTTTTCAAGATGCTTTTGGACAGGGTGCTAGATGATCTCATCTAGGCCCCCTTTCCCATGAAAAGTTGGACCAGATGGTCTTCCGAGGTCCTTTCCAACCTAGGCTGTTCTATGAGTATGTGAATTAATCTTTGTCCTACTCTATTTTTATTTTCACCCACTCTATATCCAGAGTGAGATCTGGGAGCAGAATAGGCCATATGCTTTTGTGAGATCTTTTTTTCTCCTCAGTGTGCCTGTTTCTATATATTTCTGTTAGAGAAGACAGGTTGTGTGTGTATGTGTCACATATAAATTAAATTTGTTATGACCCTTTATACATCAAGCTATCTGTCTCACAACTAAGTTCCCATCATGCTGTTGTCACTTCTTCTCCTAATAACCATAGCAACAGTATTGTCTTGTCAATCAAATCTTTCACAAGTTTTGAGGCCTGAAAGGGTTATTAAAGCATCTTCTCTGGCTTTGTGAAGAATACAAGCCCAAAATATTTATTCTGTTTCTTATGTGATTAATCCAAAATGTACATTTGTGAAATATGCCTTCCAAAAAAAACACCTTTATAGGGCCTGTAAAGCTTAGGAGGATGGGGCATTCACCAAGACCATGGGTAGTCTGAGTCTGTGTTCATTTTTTTGCATATATTTAAGAATTCGTGTTTTGTTTCTAATTTGAATTTATATGTTTTTTGCTTCTGGGCTCTGTTTCTTGTTATGTCTTCCTCCACTAAATTAAAGATCCCTTTACTACCTGGTATTTCTCCCTGTGGAGATATTTAGACCATAGTAGAGTCACCTCTTGATTGTCCTTTTTTAAGATAAACAACTTTAGTTCTTTATGTCTGATTAAATAAGTCTTTCAGCACAGAAAAAACCTAACAACTCAAAGTGAAAAAAAATCTTCCTCTGTCTTCCTCAAACATACAAATAAAATCACATGGCTACTCAAAAAGGGAGTATCTATAAGAAAATATAATAATGTATACAACAGTGACTAGATTCCAAATACAGAAGATATTCCAATATGGGTGGTCCTTTAGAAGATAGCTTAGAGGAGAAATAAAAATTGAAATTATGGATATAGATTTCTGACAATTAAATAGAGGTTGAACAGTCTCTGTTCAGAAAAAAGGATGTAGTCATTGCTTAAAGAGTTGATATAGAAAGGCCCAAGCAGCATGCTGTGCAAAACTAGGGAGACTTCACCAACAAGGGTTTGAATGTAGCATTAAAAAAAAATGACATAACTAAACAACCATTCTGGGATTAGAAGTAATTGTCCAACAAGGGTTGTAGAATTGCCATCAAAGGAGTTATTCCAGCCTTATTATGAGCTTTCAAGATAATACAGTGTGTTTGAAAACTACAGGGGATGATTGGAAAACATATAAGGTCCCTTTTGAAGCCAGAAATCCGTGTTTAGCTATTTTAGGCCACATCAAGCAAGCTTCCCTCATTTGGATATAAATAGTGATGATGTTGTAGCATCTAATGAGTGTCAGTAAGCCACGTTAAAAGTCAGTGTTCCAAATGATCTGAAAGAATGTTTTTTTGTTTTTTTTTTTTTTTTAATTAAAACCCAGAAAATCAGCATCCAACTTGAACAAATAGATTTGGGGGAAACTGCAGTCTCATCTTCCCACTGTAGACTGGGCATATTGGTTTGAATCAGAAAATGTATCTGACAGTGTCACAGCTGTGCCAGATCAGCAACCACCTGACCACTGGATATTGCACGACTGTTAGTAGTAAATCAGTGGAAATCAATCAACTAGTGGAAATCAGCACAGGAATTCTAGATCTGTGGTGCTATAAAACAAGGGGCTGGCCATGAATGACGGGGCAGGGGATACTGCTGGTTGGTAATCCTGCTTCATTGTGAACTGAGGAAATGCAGCTCTTGCTCTGAAGGTGAGATTCTCAAGGCTGCAAACTGCCTTTCAATCCTTATCAATTAGGTCACTAACTCAAAGGTTTAACATTTAATTTCTCTCCACCCTGCACATGTAGATGGCCAATATGATTTGTGAGCCAGCGGGTATCCAGTGCAGGATATCCCTAACAGGGGAAGAGAGGCACAGTTGGGACAGAAGTGCAAAGGGCCATCTGTGGGTATTAAGATTAGCAGAGCATTGATACTTGAGATTAAGTTGATCAGGATATGAAAATCCAGATTACTAGAGACTCTACATTTCGGTGTGCAGTATTTAATATTTCTTTTTCTTTTTTTTTTTTTTTTTTTTTTTTTTTTTTTTATCCTTTAGGATTATATAAAGTCATTAAATGTTAATTGTCTTTCCTTTGAATAAGGGCTTTGTTCATTCTATTACCATCTATGATTACAATACTAGTAACTCTGGTCAAATCACAGCCAATAAAAAAACAGTAGAAATACAAAACCAGAACCATTTATCTAGTAATTTAAAATGTGACATGGCTTCCTGAATGTCTGATTTAGGTTTTACAAAATTGAAGCAAATGAGCATTGCTCAGCAAGGATATACAGTGAGCTGCATATGAGGTGAGATCTAGAAGGAAACAAATTATAGGATGTATGAAATGAATGCTGGATGTTCTTGCTCGGCTAAAGATGTGTCTTCCAAAGTCATGCTACTTTAATCCGTTCGAGATTTTAATCTAGTTACAATTGGCTTCAGAATATGGGAAATTTGTGTGTCCATTCAAGGTGTAGACACTTCTGAAAGGAATTTTTTAAAAAAGAAAATATATATTTTTTGTGATACCTATCCCCTTCAGCAGGGAACCACAGCATAATGGTCTCCCGCAGTGCAGGCTTGAGCACTGTTAAATAATGGACATGATAGGTCTCCTATCACATTCTTGGATCAAGACAAGGCACTGCAAGGATGGAGACTGTTTTCCCTTAAGTGGAGAAACTTAAATTTGACAATTTAGGGTCAAATATTTATTTGGTTATAAATGCCTTACTTACCCAGAATGGAACACTTTATTTTCTTGTTACAGCCAGGGGATCCTGCAATTTAGAGAGGAATATTTTCTTTAATATATATGAATCAACTCAAAGGTTCAACTCAGTTGATCGTGGTACACCTAAATAAATTGCTGTGGTTTTAATTGTAGAGTGCAGAGTGGGATCTACTTTTCTTTTTTTTTTTTTTTTTTTTTTTTTTTTCCCCAGGCTATGAAAATGTACTGTAAAATTGCTACAAACAAGAATAACATGAGATATGAAAAGAAAACATGTTTCCATACTGTCCTCCAGCAATAAATGCAGAGTGTGATTTTTTTTTTTTTTTTTTTCCTGAGGAAGAAGTCAGAGAGGGATGATCAGTAGAAGTAGTCACTTCGGAATGCAATTCACAGTTTTACATCTGAATTTAAAACACCAGTGAAGAAGGGTAAGATGCTGCAAGGTGAACTGGAAAAGCTTTGGTGGGGGCAAAGGATTTTGTCACAGGAACAGTAAACACTAGCAGAGTGGAACACAAACCACAAAAGGTGCTCTGTGTCTTCAGATGTGCTCGGCTGATGTAAGTTCTCACATGGGAATGAGTGGATGCAAACAGTAATCCCCAAGTGGTAGCCATGCAGGTGGTCTGAACTGCTCTTTGGAGCCTGCTTGGAGGGGTAAAACTGCAAATGGTGCCTAGCATCTAAGTCACCCATGGTATTTTAATAGGGAAATCTAGGGAATTTTGCTCATCTCTTTTATCCCCTTTTAACAGGAGATGCAGGATATCATGTGCTGCTAGACAAATCATTGCTTTTAATATTATGACACAGACATCTTAGTAATTTCAGATAGAAATGCATGAGATATCCAAGGAGGGACTGATTCCCAGAAGGAAAGGTGCTCAACATTAACTGAAAATGAGACTCTTTGGGACACTCTTGGACTGTGTTTTACACAGGTGAAATATTTCATAGAAGAAATGTACAAAAATAAAACAAAACATAACAAAAAAAACACAATAATATAGGGAAGAACAAAGAAGATATAGGGCTTGCTTAAAATATCATGTTCTTGCATAAGTAACAGGTACATCCTTTCCAACGCCATGTGTCATTTTCAAAGACCTGAGGGCAAGATGAACAGATAAAGACCTGTATCTATTTATTTTCTGTGTCAGAACTGAATTCATTATTAATTCACTATCTCTATCTGGTCAATTCTCTTCAGCCACACTTCACCCTGAAGAAGATAGCCACAGCAGGCTTAGTTAGATGGTATTTTGAAGAACACCAGATAATTTCTGCTTGCTTTATTCCTAAGACTGAAAAGCATTCACTTATTCCTCACCTCCTGATGCTTCTTTTTCAAATCTTGTATTTATATCAAATTTATAACAGAAGAGGAAAGGGAAAATATTATTATTTTTAATAATATCTTTTGCTTTTGTTATTGCAAAATCATATTGTTTAGGAAGCATTTTCAGAACAATCAGAAAGAACCTAATATAAAGTCAACATCACTTCTGATCTTACTAATGTTTTTATTTGAGGTGAAATAACTTGCCTGAAAACAGGAGGAATAAACCAGTTTAAAATCCCAGAAAATGGATTGTTTCTAGTGCTCTATACAGAGATCAGGTTCTGCCTCTCTGACCTCTACGCCTCATCCAAACCCAAAATAAGTGACCCTTTGCATGTTCTGTCATCTCTTTATGCTTGACAACACTCCTTCCATGTTCTACAATCCAGAAATTTGTCATGTTTGATGAAAAACTTGTTTTCCTACCTAGGCAACATCAAGGAAAAATATTGTGGATGCATGTACATTGGGGTTGTGAAGTAAGGGGAATCTGACAAAATCTAATCTTCCTGAAACAAATTAGAATAGTTTTTTTGGTAGTTATTTTTTAGGTAATTAATGGGCCTCAGTTGTCTGCAGCAGTAGTTATAGCAATTAGTTCAGCTTAGCACAAGGCTCTAATTTCATACATCAATACATGTTAGATCAGGGCAAGATCATTATCAAGCATAGTCATTGTTTACAGCATATTCATCTTCATAAGCACTAGACTATAAACAGAATATCTTTCCATTGAGGTTTGCTTAAAAATATCCATCAGCATGCCTTAGAAATGCTGGGAAATACTGTGGGGAGAAAGAGCAATAGATCTTCTACAAAATTGAAAAACAAAATGTCAGTGTTAGACATTCATTTTCCTCTACTAATTAAGTACCTACATGAAATAGAGACTCTATGGTGCTAGGTCTTGTACAAGCAGAGTGAAATTTTTTTTTTTTTGTCCCAAAGAAGCTGCTGTTTAGAGAGGCAAGGGTACAAAGTGGGGTTAAACATGTGAGATGTGTGAAGACTGGGGAAGTAATGGGAGAAACAAGAATTTCAGAGGAACTTAGTGGTGAAGACAGGAATGAAAATCAGGTGTTCACCTGCAAACCATTAAGGGACAAGATAATTTGGTCTACAGTCTTATAGGAGAGCTGTGAGGAAGAAATCTGAGGGAACTGTCACTGACTTCCCAATGGAAGACCTTGTGCTGTCTATGTCCACTACTGTGAAGAGATACTGACTTTACCAGCCCTCCCTATGAAGGAGTAATGAGGATAAGTTCACTTCAGCATGGGAGAGACTCATATTGAAGGTAATGAAACCCAATGCAAATACATTAGTTTCTGTAAAGAGGTTTGGTCTTGGCTCAACAGTGGTAGCACTAACAGGGCATACCCAAGGAAGTACCTTGTACTATGAGCATATATCAGTCAGTGGGACTACTACTATGGACTACACAGGTAGGATTTATCTATTTTTAGTTACAATACTGGGTTTAAAAATAAATTTACAAGTGTGTAGAGAGGATTCAGATAATTTTTTTTTATGGGACAGGAAGAATATCCAGTGTTTAAGGAGGTAGTTGTTAACAATAAATAAGACTTAGAGTACATTTCTTTTGCTGTCTAGTATAGCAGACCTGGGACACCACAAAATGGTTCTCACTCCCATAGTTTTGCTCTTTCACATTGAAGATAACAATTCAGCTTTGTTTCACAATTTTTTAATGCACTAAAAAGTGCCCTAACAAATGCGTGAGGCACATTTGAATATAATCAGACATCTATCTCCCCTTGGTTCATTAAGTTTAGGAAACCAAACATACTGGATGTTTCAATAGGTTCCTACTCCATATAGCTGTATTAGGAAAGTTACTCATTACCAGAAGAGGCACTAGGAAAGAGGAAACAGAAAACACTTATGAACACATGGTTTCCTCTTTCTCCTCCCCAAATGAGCAAAAATCTGTTAAACTGACACTGGTGATAATGTATTATGGCAGGTGAATTAGGCAAAGAGTTAATTAAAATCTGAGAGTTAATTAATGAGATCCACTGCACATTAAAGATCATTACTCCCTTTGAAAAGACTAATTAGAGAGCAGTTTCTGGAGTGTTTTATTCTCCTGAGTGTTTTGCTGACACGTCACATAAGTCATTCAATGTTAGGAAAATAATCCACTGATATCTGTATTTACTGTGATTATTACATAATTGTGGCAAGTTAAGCTGTATCAGGGAGATTCCTCTTTCCAACAGATTTCCTCCAACCACCTACTCATCTGTCTTTTTATCTGGCTCCTTATGTCCTTTAATTAAGTCATTTGTGATAATCATAATTTCCAAACTGGTTGCTTTCACCTAGCAAACTAGGTTTTTTTTTCAAATCACCTCAGATAATAGGACGTGAGGCTCAAGAAATCTGTCTTATTGTGCTGTTGGCACTACTGTGTTGTGTGGCCATGGGCAAAGTCACTCACATCAATTCCCAACCAGCTGTCAATTGAGACTATAAACTTTTGCAACAAGACCTGTCTGACGGTTGGGATGTCAGTCAGGATCTACAATAAGCACTTATAAGGATAACACTGGGCAAATGGTTAATGCTCAGTGAATAATACCTCTTGCCACTTTCTAAGAAATGGGTCCTTGGAAATTTCTAGCCTTGAATCAACGCTGATTGCAACTGTTACTGCTGACAAATGCATGATGGATTGACATTTCTCTGTCTGGTTACACTTATTCACTCTAGATTTGTCAGGAAAGCCTTTGAGAAAGCACTTTGTATTTGCCTTCACCTATTGGCATAGTAAATGTGTGAGTGGGGACCTGCAGTTCACTTTCAGATTCATTAGGTTTTTCTTGATTGTTATTTGTGCTGCCTTTATTCATAAATACCCTAGAAGAGCATTATTTGATTCAGTTTAAGCTTGACATTTCATGTCTTGCCATTACCATCTGTGAGCACTGTTCTTTTTTCCCTTTATGGGACCCTTTCATGAGTCTGCATTTCACAAACACATTTTTCTACATCAGGTCTTCACTTCCTTACGCCATCCAGACTCTACACCTTCCCTCTTCTCAACCTTGCTTTCTCCTTCACCTCCAGCCTTTTCAAGCTGTTACCTTTCTAAATCTGTACTGCACTTCAAGATTCACCAGATGTTTTCCACCCAGCAGTACTCCAGGTCAGGGACTGTTGGCTACAGGACTCTGAAGTTGCTTATTTCACGTTTAGGTTCAGTAGCTAATCTCTGGGCTTCTGCAATGAATGAGGTAGGTGCATCCTGCAAATCCTTTTCTTAATCTAAAGATCTCTTCAGAAATCAAATTAAGAATCAACAGAAACCAGACCTGTATGATATCTTAAAATGAGGCTTGAAGTGAAGAAAAATTGAAGGAAAGAAAATAAGAAACTTATTTTGACCCTCTCTGCTTATGTAGCAAACTCCAGAAGAGTCTCTTCTCTCTTTCAGTTTCATTAAATGTTTTTTATTGTCTGTCATGTAGGAGCTAATCGTGTGAAATGATTGCTGTCTTCCCTGTAGACCAATGATTTCCTAGTTTTTCAAAAAAGCTGACCACCTGGCAATACTTTCCACTGGCAATAAGTGATCTGAAGAGCAGATCAAAGCCTGCTATCAGCTGATGTACTTTTGTAGCTTTTAAGGGATTTTTTAGACATAGTCCACACAACGTTTCCCTATGCACTCCTCATACTACTCAGAAATCCACTGTACATAATTTCAAAACCTTCCCTGTGTTCTGCACATATACTGACGATGAGCCTGTTTCCACATATGTTAAAGTGTTGAATAACTACTGTCAGTATTATTCACCTTTCATTCAAAAATTATCATTTAGCTCATAGAAACATAATGACATCAGTTCTCAGGTATTATTATAGAATCACAGAATCATAGAATGGTTTGCGTTGGAAGGGACCTTTAAAGATCATCTAGTTCCAACCCCCTGCCATGGGCAGGGACACCTTCCACTAGTCCAGGTTGCTCAAAGCCCCATCCAACCTGGCCTTGAACCCTCCCAGGGAGGGAGAATCCACCACTTCTGGACAACCTGTTCCACTGCCTCATCACCCTCACAGTAAAGAATTTCTTCTTTATATTTAATCTAATTCTACCTTCTTTTGTTTTAAAACCATTTCACCTCATCCCATCACTATACTGCCTGATAAGGTGTCCCTCCCCATCTTTCCTCTAGGCCCCCTTTAAGTACTCTGTGTGGGGTCTTGTGAGAGTGGAGTAGACCAACCAAACTTTGAACCCACTTCTCAAGCCTGTCAAGGTTCCTCTGGATGGCATCCTTTCCCGTGAGCTTACCAATGGCACCACTCATCTTGGTGTCATGTGCAAACTTGCAGAGAGTGCACTCAATCCCCACTATGTCATTAATAAAGATATTGAATAGTACCAGTCTCAGTATTGACCCCCAGGGACACTTGTTACTGATCTCCATTTGTACATTAAGCTGTTGACTGCAACTTTTTGGATATAACCTTCCAGCTAATTCCTTACCCATCAAATAGTCCATCCATCAAACACATGTGTCTCCAATTTAGTGACAAGGATGTTGTGTGGGACTGTGTCAAAGACCTTACAGAAGTCCACGTAGATGACTTCAGTTGTTCTTCCCTTAACTACCAAGACAGTCACTCCATTGTAAAATGTCACCAGATTAGTCAGACATGATCTGCCCTTTATGAAGCCATGTTAGCTGTCTCTAATCTCCTCCCTGTCATCCATATACCTTGACATATCTTGCAGGAGAATCTGTTCCATGATCTTACTGTGCAAGGAGGTGAAACTGAGTGATCAGTAATTCCCAGGGTCCTCCTTTTTACCCTTTTCTAAAATGGATGTGATGTTTCCCTTTTTCCAGTCACTGAAGACTTCTCCTTACTGCCATGACGTTGCAATTATGATGTATAGCATCTTAGTGACCACATCTCCCACTACCCTCAGGACCCTAGGATGCATCTCATCAGGTTCCATGGACCTGTGTGTGTTCAGGTTCCTCAGATGGTCTCAAACCCATGACAATCTGCTCCTACAATGGGTGGGACTCCCATTCCTCCAGTCTCTGCCTTGAGATTCAGGAACTCAAGAGATGTGAGAAGAACAATTGCCAGTGAAAACTGAGGCAAAAAAGTTGTTGAATACTTCAGCCTTCTTCATGTCAGTTGTCATCAGATTCCTTGTTTTATTTACTGTGACTGTACATTTTCTTTGATCTCTATTTTCTGACTAACGTACCTGTAAAAACCCTTCATGCATCTTGTCAAATTTGGCTCAGGCTGTGCCTTAGATTTCTTGATTCCATCCTTATACTCCAAGGCAGTGTCCCCATATTCTTCCCAAGATGTGTGTCCCTGCCTAGTCATTTTCTTCATGTGTTTCAGTATGATCAGGAGGTTCTTACTCAGCCATTCTGGTCTCCTGCCCTCTGTGCCAAATTTCTTCCATGTTGGAATCAAGGGTTCCTGTGCTCTAAGAAAAATTTCTTTGAATAACTGCCAGAACTCCCCTGTTCCTTTACCCTTGAGGGTAGTTTCCCAGTTCAAGTCACATCTTGTCCCAAGATAGTTAAGAGGCAGCTGGGACTGGTATTCAGTCCCAGAAGGGTAGATTTTCCCAGCTCCCACAGCAAAGAGACAGACTCCTTGAATTCAAAATCTTTGTTGTTCAAGGGATTTAGTAGTTCAGGTTGTTCAATAGATTTAGTACTCCATGAAGGTTGATTTACAATCAGTTAGGGCTAAATAAGGAAGAAATAGCTTCCAAACACAATTATACAAGCCTCTGCAGTGAATGTGAATTATTGTCTTTCAGGCCGAATTATCAGCCAGATCCCCAAACTATCCGATCATTAAAAAAAGGTGATAAATATTTGAGTCAGTTTTAACATCACTATTTCCATCAATTTCACTTCTGATAGTATAGCAAGATACTATTAAAGAGCACTTAATATCATGATGTTTCCACTGTCTTGCAAAAAGCTGCTGAAGATTATTAGAGGCAGTGATGGCACCTCTAGATTTGGAAGTTCCTTCATAGCAAGTCACCACAGGCTGAAATACTATTCTGGAGGAGTATGACCCAATTCTTGCTCTGTTCTTGTAATCGTTTGTAGGAAACCACTGCTGGCCACTATCAGATATAGGAGATGGTTTAGGTAGGTCCTTGGTCTGACCTAGTGCAGTTGTTTTCATTCTGTATTCTTCTTTACTAGCTACCTGTGTGAGGCTTTGGCTGCAGTAGCCAAAGCCAGTAGCTGTAGAAACTGTAACCCTGAAAGGTGATAGAAGGACAAAAGCTGGAGAGGCAGGTCACCTCTGCATATGAATGTAGAAAAAGTACTGAGATTTCAGTACTCACACTTCCGCACATGAGTTTTAATACAGTCATTGAGCTGAGAAGACTGACACATAGTCATTGAACTGCTTAGTTGCCTGGTGATATAGCAATGCTACATCATGGTACATGAGCTACATCACAGGGCCACCAGTAATGATATCATGGCCTGGAGCTTTCCTTCTTTTAGCTTTCCAGGCTATAGAAATGGGTCTTGTTGCTCTCAGCCACACGAAGATTTTTGGCATGTAGCTTGTAGAAACCATCTTTGCAGAATGCAACATAATTTCTTCCACATGCAAGAAGAAATAATTTAACTAGAGGACTGTTGCAATTTTGCTTGAATGAAGACACAAACCATCAAGTACTGCTGGACAATGTCCGAAAGCAGCTCTTGATGTTACTGTGCCATCCCATTCCCTAAATCCTACATACAGCCCCATTTCAGTCTCTAATCTCTAGCTGCACATTCTATGTCCGTTAAGTTCTCTAGTAGCTCTTTGGTGCTAAGGAAGGCTGAGAAAAGTGGTTGCTCCACAGGCAATGAGAGTCCTTAAAGGCCTTACTACAGAAATACTGTCATAATTTATTACCAGTGCAAATGGGAGACATAAGTGAAGTCACTTAGCCTCTGAAACATTCCGTGTTGTCATCCAGCTGACAAGAGAGAAAGGGCAGTTAAATTGGCTCTGAGGATGTGGCAGAAAGGTGGGATATAAAGAAAACATCGTAACACTCCCTCCTCCCTCATATTTTCATGTCTGACTGTAAGCATCCCCATAGCTCTGATATATGCTTAAGTGGTAACAATTGCACACTCAGGCAAATTTATGTGAAGAAGCAGCCATGCTAATACTCAAAGAATCTCCCTGTCTGTGGGACTTCACTTGAAGCAAACTGGTTTATTCCTTCTGTGATCCCTGCCCAGACCTGCTCTCTCCTTTCATTCATGAGCATTCAGAAGATACACAAAGATATAAGCAGAGCCACAATTAGTCTGAATGAAGCTCTATGTACCGTGCTGGTAGCCAAAAGAAAATACTTAAAGAAAAATGGTGGAAAAGGGAAAGCACAGAATAGTACTGTCCCCACAGTGTCCTCCTCCAGGATTCAGCCACCTGACTTAAGGACTGTCTAATCTATAGTACATATAAATTAAAAAAAATGTGTTGAAAATGACACAAGCTTCTTGGGGCAGAGATCCAGTTTTCATTCAGCCTATGTAGGCCAAATTCTGATTTGTCATAAAAATTATTGTTCGTAATTTGAAAAGAGTCTCTGCTTCCTGCAAATATATATATATTTTTTTTTTAACCTTTTTACCCCTCAGCATGGCAATTTTTGATTGATCCAAAGCACCTTGTAAATCAGCAGCTGCTCACAACCCATGTCTTATAAAAACTCCTGAAACTTTATTTACAATGTAATCTACTTTTCTTCCAAATGTACCTGCTTCTATTTTACTTTCTTCTTTTTTCCTATCTTTTTTTTTTTTTTTTTTTTTTTTTTTTAACTCGTAGATGGCTCAAAGCATGAATTAGTTATAATCTTCTCATCTCTCACATCTTTACTTATCAAATGGAGGCACAACTCTTCCCAAGTGCGATGGTTTGTAAACAGTGCCAATTAGACTTCTGTTCTGCTCCGAGCCTGGGACAGAGGAGAGAGAAAGAGAGAGATGTGCTGCATTACAAATGGGACTTACTAAATTACACACGCCAAGAGTCTATGAAAGCCTTATCAAACAAAGTCAGTGAGGGGAAAGAAAGAGAGCTAATTATCAGGCAGCACCAGTAAATCAAAAGGAGCAGCCAAATGTATTTTAAAGTCAGATAATTAAGCCGTGGTCTAGTAACAGGGGGATTCTTGCCTGCATGTTCAAGACTTTTTTAGCCTGTGAATTTAAAGGAAAAATACAGTGTCATATATAAGTTACCTTTACTATTTTGTACTTTGGTGAAGACTGGTGAAGCTGCAAAATTGCTTGAGTGCTTTTTATAAGAAAAAGACAAATAGATCACAAAGAGAAATCTTACAATCTTGACTGTCTGACAATTTTTAAGTGAGCAGCTCTGGCGAACATGTTAGGAAAAATATACAAAATGTTTTCCTCCATTTGGTTCTTTAATCTGAGACAACATTTCTGATGCAGGAGACTTTAAAAAAAAATCGCTTGCATTTCAGTTAACGTATCAAGGTAAGTCTGTTCCTAAATTACTTAAAGATTTGAAAAAATTCCCAATTAAGCATCACTAGCTGTAAAAATCTATGTGTGAATGTAGATATTTTCACTCCACCCTTTGACTTTGGATTGTAAGTCCTGGTCATGGGGAACTGAGACTTCAGGGGAAGACAGAGGCTAGGAAAAAGGAAGAAAAGTCCAGAGAAGAGAGATTGAACAGTGTTTGCAGGGAGTATTCCTCTTCTTCAATTTCCCAAAGCTATCAAATTCCTTAATCTGGATATGCAAGAATACATCCAACCTACATGTGCACCACACAGCCCATGTGAACACATGCAGTAAAGCTGTTGTGCTCATGATAACAACAACTGTGCCATAAGTCTGATGTATCTCGTTATTACTGTTCACTTCTCTCATATATTTCTTCTCTCTTATCCAGGAGACTATATTACTATCATACAAGTCTAAGAAAGACCTATTCACTGAAAATCCTGTAGATTTGCAGCCTAGAATGTCATGACAAATACTTAGAAACATGTATCTCCACCTTTTTATTCAAAATACATTTTTTTTTTTCCCCTGAGTTTCTGCATGTTTTGCCAATTGACGGGGTTAACACAAAGGACACAGACACCAAGCTAAAGAAATAGGCTTATTTTACTTTAGTAGAAATAGAAATTTTACTATAGTAGAAATAGCAGAAAGAATAAGCAAGGTAATGCACCTAGACATTACTATTTAAAGCTAGCTATAGTGATTAAGAAAGATACATCACCAATTGCCCTCATACTTTACCATCATCCAGACCCGTGCATCAGCTGGGGAGCCCCGTCACAGCGAAGGGTCGGAGAGCCTTTCCCGGCAATTGGGAAGTCCTACGCAGTGCGTCCACTCGTAGGTGAGGTCTCCATCTTTGCTGTGAGAGGGTCCAGCTTTTATACAGTTTAACAAACAAGTCTAAACAAAACGCACAGGAGATATCTGGTAGATTGATATGCCTCACTCAGGCATGTCCGGATCTGGCCAGGATCCGGGCATGTCTGAGGAGTTTCTGTTTTTCTTTACATTTGGGATTTATAGTTACTTCCTATTGTTTACTTATAGTTCCCAGGGATTGTCCCCAGGGTTACATTTTCATGCTGATAAGATACTGGTTGCTTCAGTCTGCTGATAAGATGCTGATTGCTGGTCGCGGAATTCACTCAGAAGTCAACTTTGGTTTGAGGCCTATTGTTTGGGCCCCTTTTTGTTTCACTGCACTTTCTGAGACACCAAGCTCTACCTCTGCATAACTGACTTAACTGAGGATGAAAAATGTCAAGTGTTGGTACTGATGAAACTCCTGAAAGCTGCACATTGCAACACAAGCCCACTGAAAACACAGAGTTTTAAAAGCAGCACTGAGAGCCTAAGTGTGTGCTGCTTTCAACATTGGTGTTCAAAATTGTCAACAAAAGTTTAGCAAGTGGATTTTCTACATTAAAAAAAATAAATAATGGCAGGAGGTATACAAATTACTAGATATGGGTTAGAGAATCTCGAAAGTTGTGTTAAGTTAGCAGTTTAGCATCAAATTATGTTTATTTTTCCCTTCTATAGGGTATACTAACATAGCTGAGAATATTTAGAAATGTGTTCACATTGTAATATGAAGAATAAAACAAGACAGAACTCCATTATCATTTTGACACAAAGAGTCATATTAATGAACTTCAGAAGGGTACAGAAGGTGGAAAATAACTTGTGATATGAATAAGAATACTATTTTGTTTTCACAGTAACTGCACCAGATCTCTAGACGTGCTGAAAATGAGAAGCAGTCATAAAGGTGATTTTAACATCTGCTTTGTATGAAATGGAGTTTTAATTATATACCTTGTAACCTCAAGAAAACAGTATAAAATGAAGGTGGCTGGAGATTTTCTATGACTGGGGTGGGGGATTGCTTGTGGTAGGAGATGCCTTCATCCTTCATTACACATGGATAACTGTCTATAATAAAACTAATATTAGATTTTTATCACTTATAACTAAATTTCATCATCATCCATGCTAGCTTCAGGACATCACTTCATAAATGAAGCTGAAAGAAAAAAAATTTAAAACCCCAAATAATAAAAAATCTTCAACTCCTCTCTGTGGTCTCATTAGAGACTCCAATTCTCAGCAAAGATAACTTTCTCCAGTTCTCTACCAGTTCCCTGGCAAAGCACTTAGCTGTTCAAAAGGCAAGGGGAGGGTTACCCAGGTGAAGTTACAGTATGCCAATGAAAAATCTCTTTGTCATTTCAAGCAGACCTTGGATGAGACTGTGCAGAAGCAGCTTGTAGCATGACAAACCTGTCCAGATTGCAGAGGGGTCTCTTCTACATGTGACATCAGAATTTTTTGTTGCTTTGAAGTCAAAGAGTTAATCTTTTCAACAGTGAAAAATGCCAAGATGGAGAATTCACATCTAGTGTTCAGCCACTCTCACTATTTTTTTTTATGTTTAAATGAAAATCTTTATATTTCAGTTTGTGCACATAGCCTCTCATCCTGTCACTTCAAATAACATCTGAAGAATGAATTTCCAGATTTACCCTCCCAGAATAGCTCTGATTGCATGTAAAATATGAAATATTATATAGTGAAGATTGCAATGAATTTCTGGTAGTCTGGACTACCACTTTGATGAAGATGCTTTTATTGGACTTTTCCTCCACCTAATGTAGATTTTTCCTTTTTTTTTTTTTTTTTTTTTTTCCTTTTCCCATGTGAAGATCATAAATGAAAAGGAAAATTTTGGCTCCTGAAATAGAGGAACTAAATAGTCTTAAACATAAAAGTTCTTACTGCTGCCGAGGCAATTTTGACTGCAGATAAATGTTCTTTTACTGACAAGACAAATGTTGTAGACAAAGGCAGGTAGAGTTCAATGTAAAGAGAAAGAGGTTGTAGCAACAAAAGGGACTTGCTGGGTGCTGTAGGAAACTGTAAGAGAATTGTAGGACAACCATAGGAAACTGTAGGAGAATTTTCTTTTTTATCTGAATTCACTTTAGTTGGCATGCCTGTATTTGGCTTTGCCTTCCAACCCCACAAGCAAGACCATGGTTGTGTCTATACCTCTGTGAGATTTGTGATCCATGTCCAAGATCAAAACCACAAGTTTTGTATCCAGATTTTGCATAATGAAATAGTTTTAATGACACAAGGACTTCGGGTATTAATAATCTCTATCTTCCTCCACTGTTCTTCTCCTATCTCCATACCAAGCTGCTGAGAAGTCTACGTGGCAGTCTTCTAAAGGTGTTGCTGATGAACTATACACCAATAATACACACATTTTCTAGGTGGAAAAGAGAAGAAAAGTGGAGGGAGGGAGAGACATGAACCCCAGTTTTGCAGCTAAACATGAGTTCAAGTACTGTGAAATTAGTATTTTAATCATGTTTAGTCATTATTTGTACTATATGGATAGCTATGGTGAGGAAAGGAGGGAAGAACAAGGGCAATTAAGTATTTCCACTGTCCAGGCTTTAATTCAAAAAGAGGAGGTAGAGGGCAGGAGTTTAACTCATTGTCAGGGAAATAGAACATTGTCCATTGACCTAATGGCTTCCCTAAATTTCCCCCAAAAGAAGACATAAAGCAGAAATTTTAGTTTGTAACATTGTTGCAGAGCACATAGTAAGCTTTCATGACATAGTGCTATGTACACACTGTTTCATTCACTGGTCATTAGGAAAAAAAAAAAAAAAAAACAAAAACAAACAAGCAAACAAACACTAAAAAGCAAAAAAATAAAACAGCAGAGAAACTCTTACAACACATCAAAGGTTACATGCCTGATGGTTTTTCATATAAATACAGCCAAGAAAGGATAAACTCCTTAAACCTTAAATCTTGGCTGTTTTTAACACTACTTCAAGTGGCACATCTCTGGTCTTAACTCACATTCTTGGACGGTGAGATCTCACATGTTGGTTTCACGTTTTAAGCAATCTGGAGACTTGACTGTCAAGCACTTTTTAAAGTTCAAGAATGGGTTGAAGTGCCCATGTAGTCATAATCCCAGAGAAAATCCTTTATGCTGGAAATGATTGCTATCAGTGCTCCAGCTAAAGCACAAATGTTTTCTAACAGAGTGCAGCAAACTGTCTTATCCGCTTTGATGGGAACTCAGCTCCTATTCTTTGTGCACACTCAGCACCTTCCCAGAGGAATTCACAGTTTAAAAAATTTACCACTGAGATGAACTATTTTGCACTACATGATAACACAATATCTACAAAATGGAGCCACAAGCTAGATGAAGTCATCCAAGCCTCCATTTCAAAGTGTAAATAACAATTCAGAGCTACAAGAAACAAGAGATGCATGCAGGAAAACAATATTCAAAGTGCTAGCATAAAAATAATGAACTCAGGGAAAATTAAATTAGAAGCTAAAGGAAAACCAGAGGGGAATATAGCAAGGAACTATAAAAGGGTTGGGAGATTGCAGTTAAAATAAAATAGACAGCAATTTAAAAATAGTTTAAAGCTCCCAGAAAGCTGTGGGAGAAAAACAGAATGATGACAGGAAAAAAAAAAAAAAAAAAAAGTGATAACACAAAGTAGGAGCTGTGGGCGTGAAATTAATGTATTAAAAGTGATTATATACTTACACTCTACATAGAAAGAAGGCCTATTTCACAAGTGGTAACACATACTTAGGAAGTTTTCCCCATAGTATCTCTGCTGAGGTCATGGATCGAAAACTGCGTTCTGCGTGTATTTGTAGGTGGGATAATGACGTTGCAAGGCATGGTTTAAAACTCCTCCTTCTATCTCTTATGAAGGTGTCCTGCTGCATGGTGCCAAGCAGAATTTTCAGTTTAGTAATGAATGATTGGGCTTGGTAGAAATAATAGATTTGAGTAACCTACTGGATGCAGCAGTCATCTGAGGTGAAGGATTCCTAGAATTTAGTCTGAAACAACCAGTTGTACATTTACATGTAAATGGTCATTGAGATAATAATCACGCACTTTACCTCCAGCATTATTGTCATTATTTCTTCCTCTGGTCAAATTTTAGAAGTCGAAACAGCCCATGCTCCAGTTTTGACAGAGACATTGCCACAATTCTCCTGGTAGCAATAAACAACACACATGAACAGCAAAGAAGTAATGAGTTGAAAACACACATCTATGTTTTGCTTTTCCTCTTTTCTATCTCCCTTGCTGCAGATGTTCGCTTTTGTGCCCCATGTTTGCAAGTAACTACATACATGTTTATCCAGGAGAGCACAGATATTTCCCACTGGATTTGCTCTTTGCAGAACTGAGAAGCCCTCCTTCCAGCTGGATGGAAACTACTTTGGGAAGATGCTGCTTCTCAAGGGAGAAATCTGGAAACTTTTTCTGTCCACTTAGTACTTGTAAAGACTAAGTACTAAGTACTTAGTCCTTATAAAAGAAAGACTCCTTATTGAAACACTGCTCCGATATCTCTGAAAGGCAGGAGCTCAAGTGCTGAATTCAAATTTCAAGACAACCAGAGACTCTGCTGTGTATTGTGAAGGTACTTTCATGTACCTTTCTGTGTTCAGGAGCAGGTAAAACTTATGTGGTAACTATCATAGCAGATGCCTTTACATTTGCTGCACATTGGAAATCTCCATTTAAATTGAGATGATAAAATGACATAAATTGATTTTTATAAGATATTTGACATGCAGTAACGGGGTTGTTGCTGTAAACAGTATAGAAGAAATCTGGGGAGATGGCTGTGTCGATCAAGCGGTTTTCCACTAAGAATGATTTGGGGTCAAAGAATGCTAAGAACTGGAGAATATATAATTTATGTCATGGATTAGTGATGGCCTTCTTGTCATAAACAATAACTTAAATAAACATCATCACTGCAGTCTTTGAAGCTCATAATCTTATTAGACAGTCAACAACCAAAAATGAAATGACTGAGAATTGGCTAGAGAAGTGGACCACATGGAAAATTTAATCTGTTAAAAAAAATGACAGGCCAGACTGATAAGGAAGAATCAGAAACCTGTCAAACATACCAAAATCAAACTCAACATAGTCAAACCAACTTTTACCAGTGATCACTGCATGATAACTTTATGACCATGACTCACTGACTCAGGAGTCATGTTACTTTAAATGCTGTTTGTGTCTTACTTGCATTTGTCACTTTGACAAAGATTTAAATTAGATTAAGCATGAATTAATACACAAGAAGTCCAGGAAACCATTAGGTAGAAAGTGTTTCTGGTGTACAGGATTAATTTAAAGAGCAGCAGTGTATGTGCCAATATAATTAACAAAGTAATGCCATAATGCCAGTTAGTACTTTCCTCAATGGAGAATTTTATGCTGCTGCATTTCAGTGTGGAAAAACTAATTTACTGTATGTCTGCAACAAGCAACAATAAAGCTCCTGTTTGTTTACAAATAAATCTTCCAAGGAAATGAAATGCTTGGGAAATTGCAGGTAATGCTCTTCTATTGTTGAGTGCACATTGTGGGCTGTGATTTAGAGATTACTATGGCCTTGCAAAAATAGCACTCAGAGTGGAGGAAGAGTTAATCAGCTACAACAATAATTGAGGCATCATCTCTACAGCAAGGCCTGAAGTAGCAGGAGATTGTTAGAAAATATTGCATGGTCATTGCTCCATAAGAGTCTCGGGTGGTGGTCCATGACAGTTTAGGAGGTAATGCTGGAAATACAGTCCAAAACATGATTGCATAAGCTTATTGGATTCTGTATATTTCTCATGTAGGCAAACACCTATTTCACTTGGAAAAAAATCCTCCCTAAAATAGTAGAATAACAAAGACTTCCATATATAAAACAGGAGAGAGAACCTGCTTTCTCCAAAGCTTTAAGGACCTTCCCTTCTCAATATGGGAGCTGAACTTCCCCCTGTGGTACATGACAAAGTTCTCCACAAACACTCCTGCTGAGCACTGAGATGTCAAGAGACAGTTAGAAATGAGGATTCTGGAAGAAATAACTGATTCAGGAGCGAGGGTTGGCATTTGTGGGTCTTGGGGATTGACAACATTAAGTAAGTCCTGTATGGAAAGCACACTCTATATTATTTTGAAAAACTGAGTTTCTTTTTAAGGACAGCAGGTTGTGAGGTTACTTCTTATTCCTTTGCTAGGGACAGTTTCTTTATATTACATTCAGCAGCTACTGAAAAAAAAAAAAAAAAAAAAAAAAAAAGGAAGATTCCTTGAACAGGGCTTAGGATGTAACATATCCCTCTAGAAAAGTTGTGACCATTTACAGACCAAAGACACCCTTCTCTTTGGAGTTTTTCTCCCTGTTTCTTTCATACAAGCACATTTTTATTTCTTTACTGCATAGTGAAGAAAATATATTTTTTCAAGTGGGAATTTACAATCTCTCTTGGATCAAACTCTTACCTCTCCCTGTGTGCTCCAACTTTTAGAACATAAGAAGCAGATTTTTCTCCCTGGATGAATCAAATGGATGAGAACCACAAATGCACTTTGCAAAATGTCTCATCCTGTTGCTACTTGTTAAACCTATTTTGAGAATGCACAAATGAAAAACTTCAGTGGAAGAAAATCTTCCTGTGATGCAGTTTTGCCCAGGTTTTCAACCCAGGGTACGTACATCTGAAAAAATCCTAGGAAATCAACTGAAATTCCTTCTGTAATGTTACAACAAGAAACATCAGAGAAAAATGCAACCAAAAACATCGCAAATTTACACCCATGTTACATTGTCTTATCTGAATAGAGTCTTTCATCTAAAAATAAAATAACCAGCCTAACCTTTTTATCCATTCATCTTTCCTCTGTGATTAGCTTCACTTGCTCCCACCCTCAAGAGTTTGCAGAAGCTGTTCTAACTTCTCTTACTTTTCACATTTCATGCAGCCAGCTACTTCCCAGTTTAATATACTGTCTCGTGGATTTTGTTGACTAAATGTGCTCTTTACTCATTTATCTTGATGGTAATGCCAATACCTCAATACTCTAGGGGATTTATGGAACAGGCTGCAGATAGAAAGGTTCCCTTGGAAATTAGTGGGCCAAGCTCTTTTCCATACCCTCAATTCCTGTAAGTCTGTCCTATTAATCCACAGGATGGCTTGAGCTACTGTAAGCTTAAAAAGACGTGCAGGTGTTTCAGGACATTTAAACGTTTTTGGTCCAACAGTTTTCTCATGATTTTCAAAGGCTATTTCAATGTTAGAAAATCAATGCTTAAACTAAAGTTATTTTATTTAGTTAATTTTTTTTTAATTAAAACCTGAAGGAAAACATCTGCTTCCAGTTGGTGCAGGCCTGCTGAATTGTAATTAAAGTGAATAGTGAATTTTTACTGAAACTTGGGTTAGCTTGACGAAGAAATATCTCAGGGCTTTATCATCACAGCATCTTATCCATTTAAAATTTTTTATGTCTATTCTGACAGAGGTCATCTGAAGCAACACAGCAATTTTATCCTTATTTGGCACTTTCATGTGTATAAAGGCAACACAGAAACCATGATGAGGAAACCTGCATACCATAACATGGACACACATGGAGTCATTAGGTTGCTGATGCCCCAGAGTGAAATCAAGAGTTAAAAGCATATACAAAGCATAGGAATAGATAAGTGGTCCAAACCATATTCTCAAAGTTGACCTTCTGAGAGCTAAGCTGCCAGTAAGAAACATTGAAAGCAGAGAGAAGTACACTTTCAATCCTGTGTTTCTCTGGACCATTTTGCTTCAAAATTCATAAACCCTAACCTAAATCTTTCTCTTAAAAGGTAGTCCTATCCTTTCTTCAAATAAACAAACAAGCAAACAAACAAACTTCTGTCTCTAAAAATCCTATGGTGGCACGTGATTTGTTCACTGAGTTGATATGACTCACATGATTGACAGGAACATAAAGATACTTTGGAAAAGTTTATTCTGTTATTGAGCAAGTTCACATCTCACACCTCTCAACTGACTTTTGGCAATCTGAAGAAGGAGTGCTTTCAACCTTTTTAGAAAAAGAAAGAAAAAAAAAAAAATATTTTCCCTGGAAAAAAAAGGAAAAATTAATCAGAGCAGATGGAAAAAATGAAAAGGAGTAAAACAGGAAAAGGACTTTTTGGATGAAGACTTTCACCTGATCTAGGCTGGACCAGATGGGCAAAAATGGCTCAATCATTCATAAAATAGATTTAAATTCCAAAAAGTCCTTAATTCATCAACTGCAAAAGATAAACTTCCTTCCCATAAAGCTGGAAAGCCATTTGTCTTACAGTGAAAATTTCATTATTTCCTGTATGTGTTCAGCTGGAAACATGAAGGATTTCTCTCTCTCTTTCTTCAGAATACCTACCGTCTGAGTTTTGGAGCAGATAATCCAAACTTTAAGACATTTGACTCACCTTGGTAAAGGAAATTAAAGTCATCTAGTTCTCTCACACCTGGTGAGATGTCCTCTTCCTATACAAAAGGTCCAGATTCTTCACCCACACTTAAACAAAACAAAATATGGTGGATGTCACCACACTCTGGGGAGAATTCAGTCTGACTGGGATTTTTCCTGAACTGATCTACTGATTGGTGCAGGGATGTCCAGTCTCTAGTCTTAGACAGCAGTTAGACATGGGATAAGCAAATCAATCCTCTGCTGTACATCTGGGAATTCAGAGAGGAGAAATATCTGGGAAACTTAGTATTCAAACCCTCATCTCTGTAGAATGAATTTGCCAAGAGACATTTCTGGGCTTAGGATCTTTAAATTTTGGTGGAATAAAGGCATCTAAGATAAGGTTAGGCACCCAAAGCCCTGTTTGGCTCTTGTCCCAGTCCCACTGCAACCAGGAGTGAAGACAAGTTGTCAAATCTTCTCCTGAATATCTTGTCCAAGGACACAGAAGTTTCTGGTGGAGGAAAATCCCATTTTCTGAAGCACGTATGTGTCCCTTTAACAACTGAGCCAGCTTTCCTACAACCTTTAGAAGGAAATTGAATTAACACATGGAATGATTCCTTAAAATAATTGCTTTTTTGCAAGGAGACTTTGAATTCTTTTTTGCAGCAAGTCAGCATCCACTCAATGTCACCTCCCTCTTTCTCTCCTTTTCTCTCTCTCAAAGCACAAGTTCATATCCTACAGTGTTGAAGATTCTTGTAGAGCAACTTCCTTTCCTTTTTATTTTTTTTTTCTCTTTTTTTCATTATTATTTATAACCGTTCTAAACATTTAAGAGACAGCTACAGATATTTATAGCATGTACATGATAATGGATGGTACATACTGATTCTTCGGTGGTTTCTAGTGTGGCTCTGTGAAGCTGTTTTACCTGTACATTGCAATTAATGCAGAAATCATCATTGTAACAGCTTCATGGTTACAGTGCCAACATCTATGGAGCTTTCCCAAGGAAGCATAAAAAAATTAATCTCATGTCCTTTTTAAAACAGACAATCCTATTTCATATGCCTAGAGACAGCAGAGCTCTGCTTGGGGTTAAATCTAAGGCTGTGAGTACCCTTGATGATTTTCCCTCTGCTTTTGCCAAAAACCATTGCTAAATCCAGAGAGGAAAAGTCTCATGGTGCTTATAATGAGCAACCTGGTCTAGTGGAAGGTGTCCCTGCCCATGGCAGGAGGCTTGGAACTAGGTAATCTTTAAGGTCTCTTCCAACCCAAACCAGTCTATGATTCTATGATATCTATTACCAAGGATAAAGGAGAATCCCATTTATTATGGGAATATATCTCATTTAATACACATGGAATTTCTTGCCAATGTTTCAAATCAAGTAGATTAGGAAACATTAAAAAAAAAACAAAACAAAACAAAACAAAAAACCTCAACAAGGTGAAGGAAAAAAAGAAAGTCAGAGTAGAAATTATATGAAAAGGACATAGCACCAAACACTGCTTTTAAATTTTGCTGTTTTTTCTGTACAAAACTAAAAGACATCTACCACACAGTATTTTACAACTCCTTCATCCCATCAAGATACTTATCACTAGATCTCTTTGGCAGCTTCTGTGTTCCCTTTCCCTCCTTTAAGTGGTCAGTCTCCCAAGACTTCCTCCTCCTGAAAAGGAAGGAAAAATGTTATTTTCTGCCTCTCATGTAATCTGGGTATGATTGCATTGTCTAGACTGGTTTTAGGATGCAGATGAGGAAGCAGGTTCAGGCATAGGCTGCACACAATTCCTGCACTCCTATTACCTGTGGGGTGACTGCAGATCAGCTGGGACTTGCTATATCGGATCAACTACAAGTCACCTTTCTTTGTATTAAAGTACTGCATGACTTTCCTCAGACAGACTTCCTGCTTACATGACATTGTCTCCAAGACACGTGGCCTACACAGAGACAACAGTAGCCTGAGCAGCATGACTTCTCCATGAACACTTAAGTGCATGAATGGTACAAGTTTTCTTCTAGCCTTCCCTAGAGGTTACATTCAGCAAGCATTTAATTTCACATTGTGGAATAAAATCATGCTGAGGTTTCAGTTCTGATTTTGGCACACTTTAAAGGTAGCGAAGAAAAGTAAACTACAGCATCCATTCATAAAGGCCATGTTCTATATCTGGATCAGCGGAGTGCAACTGTGGTGTTGCATGCAACCTGATATGTGCCTCCTTCACAGGAGATAGCACTCTGCTACACATCCACTTAAAAAGACCTGGACCCACATTTTGTGTAGCATATCACAAGCTCTGTCTGGAGCGTGCCCATCTCATGCTAAGTGTGCCAAGTTCATCCACAGTAATAACAGAAGTGCAGTCTGTGAGATATAGGTAAGCCCACTAAATTCATCTCAACAGAGCCTGCGTGCATGATCACACACACACATAAAGACATGTGAAAGGAAGAACAGAAAACAGGTGGAAAAGGTTTGTTCCATAAAATTATAGAATCATAGAGTCACAGAATCATAGAATCACTTAGGTTGTAAAAGACCTTTAAGATCATCAAGTCCAAACCTTTAACTAGCACTGCCAAGTCCACAAATAAACTGTGCCCCTAAGTGCCATGTTTACATGTCTTTTAAATACCTCCAGGGCCGGTGACTCTACCACTTCCCTGAGCAGCCCATTCCAATGTTTGATAACCATTTGGGGAATAAATTTTTCCTAATATCCAACCTAAACCTCCCCTACTGCAACTTGAGGTCTTTTTCTCTTGTACTATCGCTTGTTACTTGGGAGAAGAAACTGACACCCACCTCACTATGACCTCCTTTCAGGTAGATGTAGAGAGTGATAAGGTCTCCCCTCAACCTCCTTTCTTCAGGCTAAACAACCCCAATCAGCTGCTCCTCATAAGACTTGTGCTCCAGACCCTTCACCAGCTTTGTTGCTCTTCTCTGGACACCCTCCAGCACCTCGATGTCTTTCTTGTAGTGAGGGGCCCAAAACCAAACACAGTATTCAAGATGTAGCCTCACAAGTTTCAAGTACATGGGAATAATCACTTCCTTAGTCCTGCTGGCTACACTATTTCTGATATAAATGAGATTAATTACTTACTACCTGTTTAGTAAGTAGGTAATTAATTACTTAATTACTTGTGAAAACAGGTCTCTGATTTTAAGTGGCCACTTGGAGAATCTCATGCTTTAACCCTAGCTGGCAACTAAGCACTTCACAGCTGCTTGCTCACTCCTCTCCAGTGGGATGGGGGAGAGGATCAGAATGGTAAAAGTGAGAAAACTTGTGAGTGGAAATAAAGATGCTTTAATAGGTAAAGCAAAATCCAGGCATGCAAGCAAAACAAAGCAAGGCAAGGAATTCATTCATCACTTCCCATTGTCAGGTTCACAGCCACCTCCAGGACAACAGGACTCCATCATAGGGAACAATGACTTGATAAGACAAACACCGTCACTCCAAACATGCCCCACTTCCTCCTTTTTCCCTCAGCTTTGTATGCTGAGCATGACATCATATGGTCTGGAATATCACTTTGGTCAGTTGGGGTCAGCTGTCCCAGCTGTATCCACTCCTAACTTCTTGTGCACCCCCAGCCTACTCGCTAGTAGGGTGGTGTGAGAAGCACAAAAGGCCTTGACTCTGTAAGCACTGCTCAGCAATAACAAAAACATTCCTGTGTTATCAACACTGTTTTCAGCACAAATCTAAAACATAACCCCATAATAGATTCTGTGGAAAAATTAACTCCATCCCATTAAAAAACAGCACATAGAAAAATGTTAAACTCTTTTATGGACAATACTACTGTCCACTTTGATTTCCCGTATCTTCATAACTTCAAGTCCAGCCCTGTGAAGACCAGATTTCTGAACTCACATTTAAGCTGTCCATTATACTATATTGGTGAATGTTTCCAGGCATTAAAATTCATCATTCATATGATTAAATTATTAGAGTGACCCTTGACAGACTGTTGGGGCTGGCCAGTTGTCAATCCCCCAAGAAACCCTTATGGTAATGGACAAGAGAGCATGGGGCCAGGCAATGCTCCCAACAGACTGTATGACTACTACCATACCATTTTGATGGTTAATAAAAAATAATTGACTGTACCCAGGTGACTTTGGCTTGAGTACCAGACAACAATCTCAGAATAAAACCATTTAATTTACTAGAATAAATGAATGTAAACTGAAAATAGGCCTAAGCTTAAACTTTCAATGAACTTGGCTCCATTTTTATAGCATTCAGGTTCAACCAAAATCCTAAATTTCATAGGCTGTGTTCATGCCTAGAAATGATAGAAAAAGTACTGTGCTGACCAAAGGTACATGGGGTAAATTAAGCAAATTCATTAGAGATTCCTGGTACAGGAAGCATTTCTTGGGGTGAATGGAGCAGATCTTTTATGGGCAGGTCTCTGCAAGAAGGAATAAACCCTTTTGTTGGTGTCTACCTGTCAAAATCATTGTATGTGTTGAGTGTCTTCTGTTGAGGTCCCTCGAGGCTCTGCTGCCTTCTGCTGCTGTTACTAGTCCAGACTGGATAGGGTTGCTGCTCTGTCTGCTGCTGGAAGAAGGGTTAGGATGGTGTTGAATCAGAGCACTTGATTTCACTGAGGAAGAGGTTATACCAGGCCCACAGGCACTTCTGTCTTCATTTGGATGTTTTTAGATGTCCAAAGAACAAAAACAAATGTTCCACAGAGCTACAGTTCCTGACTCAATCATTTTTTTCACCTTTATGATAATATTGAGAGAAACATAAAGTGTAATTATGGTAGGAGGAGCTCTTCACAAGCTGCCAGAAAATTAAAATTGCAGTAGAATTAATTGTTTTGAACTTCCTTCCACTTGGATAGGAGAAGATCTGTCAAGCAGTTATTCACTGTATCTATGGCACTAAGGTACAATCTCCCAGGACAGCTCCCAGGTGCTTTGGCTAACTGGCCTAGAATGGAACATATCCACATTATTAAACCCTTTCATCTTCCAAAACAGGTTGGCCACATCTAAACCACCTGTAGTATCTGCCTCATTGTATATCTCAAATCATGTTTGGGAAAGTCCTACTTGTTCTATTCCAAAAACACTCCAGGAATTGTTTCAACTGTATCATAATATGGATGTAGAGATCCAGTGCTTGAGAACATAACATAGTGTTATTTAATGTAACCCTACAGACATAGCCATTTTTGCTGCAGCCAAGTAAAGTATTATTTAACAACCTTTCTTCTTCATACTGTGTTTAGACAGATGAAAACGAACTTTTTCCTAACAGAGATGGGGCAAATACAACTGCAGAGTTTTCAGTAATTTTGGAATTAAATTTTTAAATTATTAAAATACCTAAAGCAACCCTTTTAGTCTGTTAGATCTATATTTTCATACCTATTAATTCAACAAAAATATTTTTTGCCTAGTGTATAGGTCATCCTTTACTGTGATCATTTGCTTACTTGATGATACAGTCATGGGATATTTGAGGATGAGAACAGCATTTTAATCAGAATAATGTTCCTGCCCATCATGATTCTGGTCTTACACAGACATAATTGTCTTGGGTAGCTGAGTTTCTCAAGTGAGTATCACTAGTTATTACCAGAAAAATAAATGTAAAGGAGTCCTTGCAGTTATAGCAATTATTTACAAATCTTAATTATTCTTATTACAATCATTATTTCTTTTTATAACATCACAGGTATACACACCACACACAAAAATTAGATTTTAAGCCATTTCTAAAATGTTGATTATGTAAAGCACTGTGCTGTCCTTTGAGATGTTGGTCAGGTTTATTCTTTATTCACTCACTCTATTGCTGCAAAACCTGAAAATCTGGCGCTGCCCTGCTTCTCTCCTTATGAAAGTTGCTGTGAAACAAGAGAATTAATGGGTCCTTAAGAATTAAGAATAGTCTTTAGCATACACATGGTATCAATAGCACTCTGAAAATCCATCCAAGGAAATAATTTAATGCTCTGCATTTATTATTGTTTCAGGAATTGTGTATTGAGTGTTCCTTAAGATCACCTATAATGTTCAAATTATACAATTCACAGGTTTCTAGTCATGTCAAATATGTATAAGGAGTGATGATCTATGCAATCAATGTTTAGATGGGGTACACCTCAAATGGACAAGCTCATGGCACTGTTTCTGCTTGTAATGGATAAATTCTGCCTTTGGCATCTGTGGTCTCACAGAAGACTTCTGGAGGAATGTAGGAGTTCCTGCAAAAGGAGTTCATGAAACATCTTTGCTCCTACCTGCTGCTTTGCAGATAGTTTATCCCATGGTACAAATCCCTTGGAGGCACCTTGGTGTTTGCAAACTCCACTTCTTAATTTATTTTCAATACTTCCTAAATCAATAGTAATGAGCTTAAGAAGTTGTCAGGGAAAGAAACAAGCAAACTCTGTGTTTCTGTATCATTGCCAAGATAAAACTGTGATGTGAATGTTTAGGAGAAAAAAATCTAGGTAGATATACAGAGGGAATTAAATACATAATTTAAGAGAAAACATTCTTGGAGAAAAAAAGCACTGAGACTGAATGGTCGTTATTTCTAGTTCATTAAAAAGTAATTGTTACATTTTACTCTTCTTATAGCTGAAGATTTTAAAGCACTTTACAAGCATTAGCAAATTAACTTTCCCAGCATCCCAGGCAGAAAGTTAAGGCTTATTATGTGCACTATGTGCATGGAGAAAAAGACTGTAGACTGTTTCTTTCAACTCTTATTTGTACAAACAGCCCCATATATACCTATGAAAATCAATATATATATAAAATCCTAGAATCATTTAGGTTGGAAAAGACCCTTAAGGTCATTGAGTCCATCTGTGAACCTAACACTGCCAAGTCCACAAATAAACCGTGCTCCTAAGTGCCATATCTACACGCCCTCTAAATACTTCCAGGGACAGTCAGTCACTCAACCCCTTCTCTGGGCAGCCTGTTCCAATGCTTGACAACCCTTTTGGTGACAAAATTTTTCCTAATATCCAATCTAAACATCTCCTGGTGCAACGTGAGGCTTTTTTCTCTTGTCCTATCGCTTGTTACTTAGGAGAAGAGACTGACACCCACCTCTCTACACCCTCCTTTCAGAGAGCAATAAGGTCTCCCCTCAGCCTCCTTTACTCCAGGCTAAACATCCCAGTTCCATTCACCACTCCTCATAAGACTTGTGCTCCAGACCCTTCACCAACTTTGTTGCTCTTCTCTGGACACCGTCCAGCACCTCAATGTCTTTCCTGTAGTGAGGGGCCCAAAACTGAACCCAGTATTCAAGTTGTGGCCTCACCAGGGCTGAGTACAGGGGGACAATCACTTGCCAACTCCTGCTGGCCACACTACTGCTGATATGGTTGAGTTGCAAGATAGTTATCTTTGTTACTAACCAAAGTGTCATAGGACTTGTTTTGTAATCTCCCGCTAACAGGAAGATAGTTTTGGCAACAGTTTTTAAAGTAAAGGGAACTGAAGCACAAAAGGTTTTTTAAACCTTTGTTTCCATTTGTCTGATGATTCAGCTGTCCATCACTCATATTTGAAGATCATTCTCTAAGTCATGAGAATTAGAAAAATCTTTTAGTTATTATTTTACTTCCCTAGAAGTAGAATTTATATTTGGGATATTTTTTATCATTTCTTTTCTGAAAAATTTTCACTTCAACTGACTCTATATGTGTGTGTATAAAATAATCTAGAGCTATCAGCCACAGTTGCTAGAAATTTCAGAATAATTAAATATTTTTTTCCTTGAAAATTTTCAGGCTTTTCCAACAAGACACTGAAAACTTACAAAAACAAATTGACATACAGCAGTGAAAAAATGTATTTTATTGAAATTTCAATTTTCTTTCAAAGTGGAGACATAAAATGCTTAACTAGCTCTATCAAGGGCATAGGTCAGTCTTGGTACGGTTATGAGCTGTGCATGACTTCACTGAGCATCAATGAGAACTTGTGTAGTAATTACATTGCAGAGGCCAGAGACTTCTTCACACTTGCAATACTATACTTTTAAATGTAGAATAAAACTTTCACATAGTGAAGCAAAAATAATCTGAAAAAAATGAATTCTTCTACTCTCCAGATAAGAGCAGCAGGGGAGAATTTTACTCATCTTCAGTATCCCTCTAGGTATTAAAAGTAAATAAGAAATAAATAAGATGCCCTATGAGGCTAACCTGAACAAAGATATATATATATTTTTACAATAGTTATTATTAACCAAACAAGTCTGTGATTGGGGAAGATAGTATCTATGAATAATGAAAGGCCTCCTTTTGTATTCAATTTCTAGATGCCTTGTGATTAAATGGAGGTTGTTCATGAAATAATAATAAAAAAACGCTGACACTGTAAATCAACCAGAACCAATCTTCTGTTTTCCCAGGCATTACTGTACGAAAATTAATTCTCTGCACCCAGGAACAAGTCCTCTATCTCAAAATAAATTGATAAACTGTGTTTCAACTCCTGTGTAATTAGGAATAATGGTTCCCATTCTTTTGAGTGAGTGACAGCAGTAGGACTGTTGAGTTACCATTGCCTGTTGGTGAGATACGTGCCTTGTATTATCACCAGTTTGTACTTCTTTGCCATATGAACTCTCCTAAAGTAAAGCAGCATCTTTTTGTCTGGCCTTCTTTGAGAGTGCTTGACCTTCATCAGCCTCTGCAACTCCCTTGGCTGTGACACAGAGGAGAGCGCTGTGCTGATCACATCACACAAGAGGCCTTCTGTCTTGGACGCCAAGACATTGTTAGAAGGCATGACCCCAGAAGAACAATGTGTTATTTCTTCCTTCCCACTGTACACTGTGCAACCCCCATGCAAAATGCCTTGGACAGGCACATTGAAGCATCTGCTGACCTGTAACCTTGCCCCTACGTTCACGGGGCAGGAGAAGAAATATGTCACTATGCTGCCAATGCATAAATCCTGGCTAATCTGAGATGGAAAAGTGAGTGCTGTGTTCAGTGTTGGTGGTCTCAGAAATTGATGCTGATTTCTGGCACTTATATTCATGAATATTTGGGCAAGTGCTGAGGAATCAAATTTATCTGTATCTCCTCTTCAGTGTTACCATGATGTTTGCAGCCCATATAATGCAGGACACTGATCAAAGGAACTTGGCTGATTCTTTATGTGAAGTTTCATGAGCCCCTGTGACGTGCCCACTTCATCCTTTTCATATGAAAATTTAGGAAAAGGAATCAAATTTTGCCCAAAATAATTCTTCCTTTACAAACCCAGCCACCTTTCTCTATGTCTGTTCTTCAGAAGGCTATTTGAACAATCAAAAATAAAGGACTTCCATTATTCTAGAATCGAAATCTTAGCATCTGAGGAACATAAGGTAACAAAAATCTATGGGAAATCTATGAATTCTAAATAAGATTGATATTGTAAATCTTCACTAAACTACTCAGCTAGTAAATTTCAGCATGAGCACAGGGAGTTTGGACTGTGTCTTTAAGTTTTAGTTTCTTTCTAATATGGTAAAATGCATTTATAAGACTTCTTAAATCCACAAAGGCCTTGTATGTAGTAATGGTATTGCTGTAAAACTTGAAGACATATTTTCTACTACCTTTTGCCACTGTTTTTCAACTCATTTTAGTTTGCAGATTTCTGAATATTTTCCACTAGGTTTTGTATCCCTTTAAGGATATCTTAAACATAGATTGTCACATGGCAAGATACAAACTGAAACTCAAAATACCCTGTGCATTTTTAATGTTATCCCCAGTAGTCATCTTTAGACATGGACTCTTAGAAACCATCAGTCAAATTCTGGAAAAAATGTTTGCAAACCACTGCTAAATAACTGAGTCATTTTTAATTGAAAACAACTGGATATTCATGTATTTATTCTTGTTTTTATACATGACTGAAATAAAGGAGTATTTTATTATTACAAACCCACTAAAGACTGATTTTTCTTATAGTAGCATAAAAAAAATGTTTAAAAACAACATTTCAAACCAATTTGTATGTGGACTGGATAGTACAAGATCCCTGTAGATTATGAGACTCAGCAAGCTACAGCCTATACTGCAGAACAGATTGTCCCACTCTACTCAACACTGATGCAGCCTCACCTCAAGTTCAGGGTGCAGTTTTGGGCTCCACAATGTAAGAGGGGGAGACAACAAAGATGGTGAAAGGACTAGACCGCGTGACTTATGAGGACTGGCTGAGGATACTAGGTTTATCTTAGAGGAGACTGAGGTGAGACATGAGAGGCAGCAAAAAGGGAGGTGCTTATCTCTTCAGTGATAGGATGTGAGGGAAAGGCTTAAAGCTGTGTCAGCAGAAGTTCAGATTAGCTATTAGGAAAAAGGTCTTCACTGAGAGCTTAGTCAAGCACTGGAACAAGCTCCACAGGAAAGAGATCACGACATCAAGCTTGTCAGTGTTCAAGAAGCATTTGGGCAGCACTCTGAGGTGTATGGTTTAACATGTAGATTGCCCTGTATGGTGTCAGGAGCTGGACTTGATGGCCCATGAGTTGGAGAGCCACAAAGATTATTGGAGGGCTGAAGCACCTCCCTTATGAGGACAGACTGGGAGAGTTGCGGTTGTTCAGCCTACAGAGAAGGTGGCTCTGGGGAGACCTTATAGTGGCCTTCCACTACTTAAAGGGAGCCTTCAGGGAAGTTGGAGAGGGACTCTTTATCGAGGAGTGTAGTGATAGCACAAGGGGTAATGGTTTTAAACTGAAAGAGGGAAGATTTAGTTTAGATGTAAGGAAGAAGTTTTTTACTGTGAGGGTGGTGAGACACTGGCACAGGTTGCCCAGAGAAGTGGTGGCTGCCCCCTCCCTGGAAGGGTTCAAGGCCAGGTTGGACGGGGCTTTGAGCAACCTGGTCTAGTGGAAGGTGTACCCTGCCCACGGCAGGGGGGTTGGAAATAGATGATCTTTAAGGTCCCTTCCAACCCAAACCATTCTATGAACCTCTGATCCTTATGGCCCCCTTCCAGTTCAGGATATTCTACAAAAATTTGTATGAGATTTTGATCCTATGTGGCTATATATGCTTCTGTTGTGAAACTTCAATTCTAGTATTCTAGTATGTTCTCTGAAACTTTGGCATTTTGTTCCTCAAGTTATCAGTTGAACTGAACTCTCATTCAAATCAGGATATTAGTAGACCTGCACAACAATTTCTTACCAAAACCTTCCATTCACTCAGGAAAATGCTGTAGGATTGCAGCTGTAGTTCTGTCCAATGCTGGCGTCAAAATAAGCAAAGCCAGCAGCAGATTGGAACTGAGAGGTAACTGAGAAAAGCTTTTTAAATACATCTGTGCTGTAATTTGTCTCACTTTCTATTTGAAGTCAAATCAGCCCTGTCTCTGACCTTAGCATCTCCATCTGGGGATTTAGATCATAGATAGATGAGATGGTTGCATAGAGCTAGGGCTCTAAGAGCTTGAACAGAAAATGTGACAGGAATTAGACTTGGATTTTATACACAACATACCTCAAAACACAGCATCTGAGGCTACTAATCTAACAAGACTGTCAGGTCTCTGGGAGCCAGACACTTCCAAAAAAGGACACTAAAATTTGGGATGTGATTTTCACTTATAGTCCAAATAGAAAAGATACACAGTTGTGGGATGAAACAAAATTCCTGAGATTTACTATTTCAAGTTGAAGAAATTTGCCGTGGGGATTTCTTAGGCTGTGATAAATAAAAGCCCATTAGGTTTCTCCTGGTGTCTCGGAGAGATTGACTGATGTACAGCATAATGGAGAGATGGTTAATCAATACTGCACTATTTTTCAATTTAACTATATTAATCGTGCACACTGTTTTCATTTGTGTCTGAAAGAGAAACAAACAGGTGTGAACATTGATTCCTGCTAAATAACAACATTATGAAAGAACATTATTTAGGCAGGTCTCAGTTCCTTGTTATTGTTCTAGAAAGTCAGCATTATATAGAGGTCTCTTCTGCTCATTACCCAAGAAAATAAAGACTTGCTAGCCATGGTGCCTCTCATGCTCTGATAACATGGCAGTATTCCCATGTATCCATGATGACTGAGCGATTGGGACAGGCAGCAAGGCGGAAAATTAGGCCATACCTCAGTGAGTAGTCATCAGTTCTTGGCTGCAGGCAACAGAGAAACAACTCACCCTTGTCAACCCATGGAAAATGATCCTAGCAACTTAAAAGTGATGGTCTCCTTGCCTTCAGAAGGCAACATATAGTGGTTAGAACAGCACCTGGTGATAGACTCCTTCCAGCCTTTTCTTAGTGCTTGTTGAGGAGCGTGCAGCAAGTCATTATTTGCAAACACCTCCCTCCTCTCCCCCACCCCTAGTCCTTTATATACAAGTCAGAGACAAAAGAAGGTGCCACAACTCAAACTCATATCTCAAGTTATGGTTAGAGAAAATGCCTGAATATAAGCGTTTGACTGGTGAGATATGGCAGGACAAATGTGCTTTCAGTTAGAGATTTGTGCACCTGAACCCCACATCAACCACCGACATAACATGAGCTTTTGCATCACTATACCCTCTCTGACAGTTGCTCCAAGACAGCTCCAGTTTACTGCCACTATGCACCAGACGGGTCCCAGTCACTATCCCCCAATGTGGCAATGCCTCACTATCGGACAAATATATATAAGAGATTCATTATATTATGTCTTTTAGGATGTGAACTAATGAGGTGTCTTGAAAATGTTGTCTAAGTTTCTTCATATTTCTATTTTGCCACCTGGCGGGTATAATGTGAGTATCCAAAGCCATTTATGCAAACAGGATTAATGTCTGAGAAAATAAGTTGATAATAAATAAAAGTAATATAGTCATCTACCTTATCAGGCATTATTTATCTAATGTGAATTGTCATTATTCTGTTGACTTCAGTGGAGGTCCACCATTTTACATTGCTAGGAATTTGGCCCACAGATTCTATAAAAGGTGGTAGAAGTGCAAGGTAACATTATAATCAGACAATAACAAAGGGAAAGATGCAAAACAGGGAACACTTTTTGTAAAAGGAATCCTACTGCCTTTAAAAACAGTGGTGAGAATCCTTGACCTTGCAGTACACCAGACATTCCCTACTTCAAACACTTATTTACTCTACTCGTATGTTTTCTTGCACTAGAAAAATTTTTAAAAATTCAGTTAGTGGATCCACTGACTTCATGAAAATACCTTGGGGGAAAGAGGAGAGGAAATGTAGCAGAAACTGTCATACCAGAAAAGAGTAATAAATGGTCATGGTCTCAACATGCCAATGACCAGAACAGAGAAGGGAAATGAAAAATGGATGGAAAGACATACCAGGACATGAGAGGGCTGAGGCATAGGGTGAATAAATTTTCTTGTTTCCAACAGGCAGACTATGATGTTGAACTGCAGTTCAGTGTTTTATGAACAAGAGTGCTTGTGGAATTTTGCAGTCTTCTGCCCAAGCCCTGGCCACAGCTATGTAATTGTAACAGCAAACAGAAGGTGATAGACTACACTGAAGGCATCAATGACCCAAACCAACTCACTGGGAATGTATCTTCTAATAGGCTTCTCAGGAAGAGTTTTCAGGCTTCTTCCAGGTACTGAGCAACTTTTATAGAAAGGCAAATACCGAAATTTTTACATATATTAGCATAATACCCATATATTCTGTCATTCTTCCCTTTTCTGACATTAATACAAAGACTCACACCATATGCATCTCTCCATCTTTGACAAAGTTATAATTTATGCAAACATCTTGCAGTAGGACAAAACATTGCTGTAGGACCCCAGGATGTTCTAGGTGGGTTGGGAAGGTTCAATATATTGTTATCCCTGCCAGGGATTTTAAGTCTTATTATTTGAAGTCTCTTGTGACTGACTATATTCAGATGAAGAGAAGAGTTAATTAGTCTGAGGAAGCTTGGGAGACTTTCTGCTGAATTCAGAAGGCCTTGGTATCAATCAGCTGGGCTTTGGGCTGCCAGGAAGAAGAGATATTTGCCCAGAGCTGCTGTGACGGACTATTTGAGTATTGTGTCTGAGTCATAGCATTAAGTTCCCTCTCCAGTTCAGTGATATACGGGTTCATTTGACAGTCATTTCTCATTGTTCTTGTGCATCAAATGCATTGGCAGTCTCTTTTGAGGAGACATGTGTCCAAAATACATATTTTAAAACCAAGGTCCATGAAATTCTTAAATATTAATAGTTGGCTCCCATCTAAAAACTTAGGCTCTCATTTCCTGGGACATCTCAAACTATATAGCCAAGACCAGCACTTCTCCTCCTACTCAAATGGCAGTTTCAAGCCATGTTAATTAATTAATTTCCTGGGTATGTAAGGAGAGAAACAGGTCATAGATTATTATTACCTCTAAATTAAAAATGCATAAACCAAGGCATAGTGACACGAAATGAACTCCTTAGCAAGGTCAAGATTAAACAACTAACTGCTAGACCACCATCTCTTCAAAGGAAAGAGGTAAAATTAACAGTTGCAGGCAAATCTGACCAAATAACTGAACACTTCAGACCCTATGCAGGATGAGAAGGGATCCCATATCATTTATATTATGGATAGCATTTGTGTGAAGATGATATGACAAATAGTTTGGAAAAGCCTTTTGATTGTTTATTCTTAGGACAATATAAGGAGTCAAATGCCCCAGGCATTGTACGAAGTCAATCTCTAGAGAAACTGATCAAAACTGAAAAGGAGATATCATAGTAACTTAAGAAGAAAATGTGAAAAGCTAGGACCAGATCCAAGGATTCTTTACTCTTCCCCTGAGCACAAAGGAGTCCCTGGAGCATGCAACCTCTCATTTTAAAATTAAGATAATAGTAATCTATAGCTGTAATTAAATTGCTATTTCTGCACTGGTGTCATCTTCAAGAGCAGCACTACCGTGTGAGTGTCTGAGACAAGAATAAGAGTAATTGTCTGAAAGTGGTGCTTGCCTTCATCATAATGTCTGAATCTAAATATTGTGACTTGTGATTTTATATTATGGTGTGTCCAGAGAGTCTTTTTTTCCTGATCATCCATGTCAAGACATGAGTCGGCTCATCTCTTTTCCATGTATCAGGGTTTCTAGATGACTTAAACAAAGGTTTAGGTGACATGAGACTGGTATGCTTGTTTCTAAACCACACAGAGTTGGACTACAGACAAAACACCGATATGGGAGCTTAGAAGCACCACTAACCTAGTTCTGATATTTAGTAGGGAACTGTGCATTGCCTATGACCAGCTATATTTAAAGGCTGAGGTGCTCTGAGATACTCAGCCAGCCTCTTAATAGTCAGCCTTTTCTTTTTTTTTTTTTTTTTTTTTTTTTTTTTTTTTTTTTTTCTGAAAGATACAGGCAAGTAAGAGGAATTCTTTTAAAAGACAATCGTCAGTGAATAAAAGACCAACAGAGCATGAACATGTAGAAAGCAAGACATCAAAATATGGTTAGATCAAGGAATAGAAAAGTGTCAAGCATGTAACCTTTATTGTCAGTGTTAATCCAGCAAACCTTCCTTTTCCAACTTTGTTATTGTCTGCTTGAGATGCATAGGCTTAGGGTGAGTTACATTTCTGTATTTACTAGTCTTGTCACAAAGCTCATTTTAATGGTTGACTGAGAAAAAGGAAAGAGATTTTCCAAGTTCTGGTCTCCAGACATCTTCAGAGAGTCCAGTGTGAACTACTTCATAGAGTTACCTTGTAGAGCTGTTGCAGCTCCTTTTAATCTAATTCCATGGTCTCCATTGCTGAGGTGTCTGATCCCTCATAATCAAGGATTATTTTATCTTTACAAGTCATATAACATGATACAATTTACATTTTATGGAAAAGGAGAAATTAGCCAGAGATAAATCATAGATAAATCACTGAGATACAAATGGAAAACTGAAATTCTTTATTGCACACTTTGCAAAGGCAACCTCAATTTCTCCTAAAAGACAAATTAAAACCAAAAAGTTATTTAAAGTTACTCCAAAGGTGTATTACTGAATACCTAAGTAATTACATCATCTCCACTATTGCAATGCAAAAGTAAGTATCCCAGACTCTTAAACTGCTGATGCACTGGGAAAATGGGAGCCTGAGCAACTAACAGTAATTACTAGATTTGGAAAAAGACAGTGCTTTACTAGTAGATGCAATTACAACTTGTTTGCATTAGTATAAAGTTTAGATACCTTAGTGATGGATCAGCTTGGCACATTACAAACAGAAGAAAAAAGGTTTTCCCCTCAAAGCATCCACTGTTCAAAATGAGACAAGGTATGAAGCGTGGGTATGTAGCACTGGACTTATCCAGAATCTGGATACAAGGAAAAGGGAAGATGGTAAAACTTTACAGCTGCAGAACTCCATCAGATGTGCTAAGAGCACATGTCCTTTTGCAGCTCTTCTGTTCAGCTCTCATTTGAAGTTTGCCTCTGTGTGGTTGTTAAAATTCAAAGGAACTGATAGATAGTGTTTTGCATGAAGGCAACAGGTTTTAAACCATCAGACACCTAACTCTCACTTAACTTCCATGATAAGATCATAGAAAATGAGAATTTGTGATAATTCTGGAAGGGAAGAGTGAGCTATGTTTCTGGCTATTTACCAGAAAATCCTCCCAAGTGTGAAAGTTAACATGGAGAAAAAGTACAAACAGTCTGGTTTCAAAAGTTAGGCATCAAAGCTAGGAGGTGCCATTACCATCGTAACTAAGAAATGGGATAGGATTAAAAGCTTTAAGGTATAACGATGAACAATAATTATACTATAATTAAGTATTCTATCAGCAGCTGGGTAGGTAAAGTCCTCCCTAATAGGTCTATTTTCTGGATGAAGTTATTGCCTCTCTGCTGGATCTGTCAAGCTCTAGATCAAATCCAACCATAGCTTAAGAATATCGTATATGTTTTGCTCATTGTCTGAAGGTCAAACCAGTAGATAAAAGTTAGTGAGGACTGCTGACAAGTTGGCTTTGGTCATTGTCAGTATAGGCAGGATTGATATGGATGCTCTTTCACAGAGTAAATTTAAGTGCTACCAGATGATCATTCACCATCTTTGAGGTGAATTTTAGCTGTTTTAAGGCTAGACATCTGCTCCAATACAAAGTCATTGTCTAGATTGTATCCTCTGCAATCAAAAGGAATAAGCATCTGCAAAGAACTTTACACCATGTTACTTATCTCAGACAACTGTGTTAGGATTGATGAACTACCCTTTCCCAGTTGATGTACCAGCTATGGTGCTCAGTTTCAAACCTGAGTCTTGGCTTTTGGATGACTAACAGTAAGTCAATTAAATCAGTTATACCTACAGGTGGATTTGTGTTCAATTCTAGCCTTTGTCACATATTCTATGGTTTCCCAATAAACCTGCTTATTCTTTCAGACCCTCTGCTTTAGGACAGGGATATTTTGTTTTGTCTATTTGGCTTCCAAGCTCTCTGAAGTAATGTCTATTTCCTTTTTGGTCATTCAGAAAGAACTTTTCTTGATAACATTGGTGTGGTTGCACTTGGAAATCCTATGTCTTATCATGGACAGAAGGCAGGTGCATTAACCTTCAAATATTAATAAATGTTCTTAAAACACTGTAACCAGATGGAAGTAATTTTCCTCTCCAGCCTCCCATTTCCAATCATTGCCTTAAAAACTTTCTTGGCAACTTTTCCCTTTACCATTTCCAGGACCATGGAAAAATTTGAAGCAGAGGAAAAATAAAGTATTTGTAGGCCTAAATAAATTAGCACAGGAAGTGTTTGCTTCAGGTTTCTTAATGTTCATTCCCCCAATATAAAGATTTATGATTTAAATAAAATAAAATAACATAAAATAAAATAAAAAAAGCAAAAACCCTGAAGTTGCACTTTTATATATTTGCATATTGGTTTTTTTGGAGGAAGATTCACATTAGGCAACAAAGACTGAATAAATCATTAGGTACAGACAGAGGAAAGCTTTAAAAGAAATGATTTGCAACAGATATACTGTAAAACATTACCCACGGCAAATGTTGGATCAGCATTATATATAGAGCTGCCACTTATGAATTTTATGGGCTTCTTGGGAGGTTGCTTATGAATAGTATGGTCTCTCCAGCACGGGGCTACGAATCAGATCTGGATTCTATTTTCAGCTAAGTCAATGTCCTTGCAATGTCAGCTAAATAAATTACTCAATTTCTCTGTTTGCCCTTGCAAAAATAAAGGTGAGCTATTCATTCACGTTAATTTTGAATCTTATTTAGGAATATACTTTGAGATCTTCAGGTGGAAGTTACTACACAAATGCAAAATACAGTTTGCACTAAGGATTTTCAATTATTTTTAAGGCAGAGGAATTTGGAAACATTTTAGGATTGTGTATATTATTTATCAAGATTCAGTTCAATTTTAGTGGGCACAAAATGACAATTGTTTGTGGTGAAACAGTCTATCAGACCATATAAAAGACTACAGATTGGTTTTTAAGTAGATTATATGGATAACATATTGCTTAGGTTAATCTTTTCTCTTCAGCTCCAAGGAAAACAGACACAAAAAGCTTACTGCAGACCAAAGTTTTTCTTCCCCTTTCTACTTGTTTTTATTTTGAATGGGAGCATTAGGGAAAAAAAAAAAAAAAAGTAAACCTGAGGACATTTCAGCCCTCAGGTACCCATAATTTCTAATCCACCTAGACTGAAGTGATGGAGGAACTTGTAACATACATATACTGATGCTCTGATGGATATCCCTCAGGAAATCTATGTACATTGGACATTGTTTTTATGAGGTTGGTTTTGTTTTGGTAGCAGACATCTCTGGGAGGTCTGTGGCAGCACTAAAAGAGATTGGAATATCTTTTCACTTTGTGAGCATATTGTTTGTTGGAAACTTTCACCACTTAGGTATGTGAATTAGGTCAGATACTTCCCTTAGCTTGAAAATTAAGTTTGGCTCAGAAATCTGCTTTTACCTCTGGCCAGGAATCACTCTTAGATGATTCTCTTAATGACAGGATTTCTAAACAGGTGATTTTATTTTACAAAAGTGAGGCTGTTTTGGTTTTTAATTAACCTTTAACTTTATTGTTCGTAGATCCTAATCAAAGATTATAGGATGAAAGAGCATCCTAGCCAATGTTTATCTGCTTTGTACATTTAATAGTTTATACATTTTACATGTTATGTTTTCCTAACTCTAGTGAATCATAGGTGTAAGATAGATACCTAAATGTCTTCTGCTGTTGCACATATTAACACTTTCCCCCAGAAGGGTTTATTAGCTCTATCTCACTACCCTGTAAACAGTGACATATATTGAGAGACGGCTTATGTTAGCAGTGTGGAGAGCAGGCAGAGCAAGCCTGTTTTGGTTGCAAAATACTACAGGGATTTATTTTTCAGTGTTGAAAGCTGCCATGTCTACTTGTCTTGAAGAGGGTAGATCATACACTTCAGGGACAATTTTTGACTACCTTCGTTAGTAGTCTGAGGCTGTGCAGCCACGGTGCCAAAACAATGGGTAGAAACAGGTGATCCAAATGCATCATCTCACAATTTGAGGAGACCAAATTCAACTCTCACACCAGCTGTAAGCAATCTGCAGAACTTGGTGGATGGTCATTAGTGGGGGCGGGGCACTAGTTAATTCCCCCATTGCTGTCAAATGATTTGGAGATCAAAGACAAGCCCAGGGCTTCTGGGCTTTTCTTCATACAAAATGTCTGTGCTTCTTTAAACTAAAATGCCTAGGTACAAACGAGATACACAGGCCTTGAGACAGTTCCAATGCAAAATTATTAATTCAGGAGAGGCTTCTGTAGGAGGGGAAGTTTGAATATCTCCTTTATGTCAACTGTATGCCTGAGTGCTGTCATCACAATCAACAAGTCTCCTTTAACTCCATATGTCCAAGTACTAAAGGATGCCCTTGTCCTTATGTTCTTATGTAGGTCAAATCTTTGCCTTGCTGTCATTGACAACATCTCTTTAAATAAAAGATGAATGGTCTCTTTGTGATTAGTGTTATTACAATGAATTTCAGGAGATATTATAATAATGGAGCACTTAAAAGTAAAGAGCTAGCACTTGAGCTAGCTAGCTATTAATTATAAATGCCAATCTCTATCAGGAATTCTTTTTTTTATGTAAAACTGATCTGTTCTGAGTACTATTTCAGTGTTAATTAGAGAGAAGCAAAGATGAAGTGCTATCCAATGATGAGCATTCATTACAAGGTCTGCTGACCCCATGTGTTTATTCCTGTAGGTGCAATGGTAGAGCTCCTGGTACCATCAAATGCATTTAATACCTTGACGTTCTGGGTTTGTCCCAGGTAACTGTAAGAATGACATATACAAAAGTTTCTTGTTCCAATATCAATGTCTGTAAGTGTTTACTTGCATCACAGAAAAAAAATATACTTCTGAAGTAATAAGGTCCATGTTTTAAGTAAGTATAGAAAAAAATAAATATTTATTGAAAAGCCTGAGAGCCTTTTGGTACTTGATAGAATCATTTATAACTAAAGACATTGTCCAAGATTTTAATATGTTGTGACAATGCATCAATGAGCCAGGAAGCAGGCAGATAATTTGAACATATACAGAGGTACCCTCCTTGAACAATCTCTATTGTCAGAGAAGCTGACAGTGGTATTGAAGGTCATGGATGACAGAAGCCATTCTGTTGCCGGGTCTCCAGTCTGCGGAGTCCCTGATCACTCTTTCTTCATACATTCATCAAGATAATCCAACCGGTGCTAGAGAGACTGTGGGTCAAGCTACAGCAGAAACTCACGGTCCTTCCCAGACCTCTCCTAGGAAGGCTACTTCCCTGTCCTTCAGGTCTGAAGAAAAGGTGATATGCTACAATGCTTATTACTGATGCCTTTACAAACTGGTGGAGGATGGCACTGTTTTGATCAACTCCTGTACTTATTCCAAAGGTAAGTCAGATTAATTCAGATGGAATAAGAAGGCTGCATTTTAAACCCAATTTCATCTTTTGAATAGAAATAAAACAGACAGTAACCTTTATTTTGCTGCAAATAGACTTTAATAAAAAACATCAGAAGCATCAGAATGAATCAGTGATCACTCATTTGGTGCAGGACTCTTTTGAACCATAGCCAGTTTCACATAGTTCACATGAAGGTGTAAAAAGACAACTAAAAGTGGCCTAATTATGATATCTTGCCTACAATAAAGCTTTTTTTTAGTTCCTATGACTTGTAAATCTAACCATTTCCAGAAGTTTTCTTCTCTTCTTTACAAATATAGTCAGATACTTTTATTAACTACAGGAAAGTGAGCATTTGCTCTAGAAATGTTGTCTACATCCAGATACTTAAAGATTGCAATATAACCTTCCCTAGTTCCTGAATTTTCCTAAGTACCCCTTTAATTTTCTCATGCATGAGAATAAGCCTCATTTCTTTGCTGACTGCTGCCCTTATGCCTCCTTTTCTGCCATTAGTGGACTAAATGTTTGGAGAATGTAATTGTAAAAATCATTCTTTAATGTAAAAGGCTCTAGAGACAAATGTCAGATTTTATTTCCGCTACAGCCCATAATGGTACTCAATAGAACCATTTATAATTTCTTAAGAGGGAGAAATAATTCTCTTTAGCTGATTTATTCATATAAAGCCATTTACTCTTTCTCTGCATGCAGTGGATCAAACTGAGTTATGTTTCCTAATTGGCTATTGATATGTGGGGGGCAATTCTAACGATGCCCACCAATATCCTCTTTTTATAACCAGTGTTCATCAGAACGGGCCTGAGACCTTAGATAAACCAGCTGGAGACTTTCTGCTGCCTACTCTCATTCCCCAACCTCTTAAAATAAAGTAATTCTGCACAAAAGAACTATAAGACATATAGGGAGTTTGGAGGCAGTACTCCCTCCTATCCTACTGGGATATGTTCTGCTTTGGAGGATTGAGAGTTTTCAAAACTCTCTGGGTGCTGACCCCTTGATTGCTGGCTCACCCTTGCTAATGAAACCATTGCCTTGTGTGTCCTGACTGAAAAGACCTTTGCTGGGCAAAATAACCCAATGGGTACATGTCTGAAGGGAGTGAAGAGGTACACTTTGACATCTTTACTTTATAAATAGGCACAAAGCATGACAGGGAGGCTTTAAAAATAGCTTTCCTCTAAGAGAAAGGAAGATGATTTTTGACCCTGCTGAAGACAATAGAAATTTTCTGACTGATTTCAGTCGGGCCAGGTTTTCATCCAAAGCACCGAAGCATTTTGATGGGTTTACAATAATTGCACAAAGATGGAGAGGGACTTTGAATCTGTATTCAGTACTCCAAGGTGGCTAGGAAATCACTAGGTCTAGAAATCAGAGAAAATGTCACAATAGTGTAAATTATTCCAGTATTTGCAGAATTGTTAAGTGAAGTGCCCAAACCACATATGCTAATCCCTGCTTTAGCTTGTCACCCTAAACAATAACAAACACAGTGTGTAGGCTTATACAAATGTTTACATCCCTATAATTTTATGCTGCTTTTGTTTTTTGGGTACTGTCAGAGTTTTTATGCTGTGTTTTACCAAGAAGTCGATTGAAAAAGCTAGTAGAGACTTTTCTTCATCCCAAAGTGGTTATAAAACATGCCACCACCCATGAAATTTGTAAATATTGTGGATTTCTTGGAATAGCACACTCCATGTTAAGAGTGTCATTGCCTCCTGAAAAGGATGATCAGAGTGAATGTGAAAACTGTTTTGTTAAGGTAAGGCAGATACTCCTGCTGATAGTTATCAATTTAACTTGAATGGGTGTATGCTGATTTCTACTAGCTGATGATATTACTATTGTAATATATCCTTGTTTTCATAAATGTTAAAATTCTTTTATTGCTTCCTTTACTGTTTCATTTCATGCCTATAGCTGCCATGAAAGTAATACACAATTCTTCTCACCTGAGAAGCTATTCCCAAACATCTTTTTACTTCATACATACTTGTTTCTTCAAATGGCTTTTTTCCCTGTGTTTTATGGGAAATTATTGCTTTTCTCTGACTTTCTGTATAGCCCACTGATTCTTTCTCCTTAAACTAAGTGGTGCTCAGACAGGATTTGAACAAGTACAATATTTAACTTTAATGGAAATTTGGCAACAAATTCCCAAAAGGATCTTTGAAAATTCATCCTTTGGCATTATAATTGCTTTCTATTGTTCATTCTCCCCCTAGTTTTCGTTTAAAGTTTTTCCTGGAGTCCACCACTAGATAGTCTCTGATTATCCTCCTGGCAAATGCACACAGATCCTCACTTGCACTTTGTTTTACCAGCTACTATTCCTAGCTTTCCTCCAAAAGGTTGTAAATCTGAAAAAGAAAAATCCTTTTTCCATTTCATTATTTGATGGTTTGAAATAAGAAGAATTTTTTTAGAAAGTCAGGAATTGAGTGAGAGGAAAGGAAAAAGGAAATTGAATTGGCAGAGAGAATTCAATTAAAAATTAAAGTTTTATTAATATAGGAATATTCCTGTGCACACAAATCTATATTCCTATACTTATCTTCTCTGCCAAACCCTCTTGATTTAATAACCCACTGTTCACACTACAACTCACATGTGCTCTGACTAAATTCCTGAGGAAGGGATTATACATTTTATTAATGATGTTGTGTCAGACAAGGCTAGATACTTGCACATTTTACATGCCTGGCTTCCACTTGCAAGATTGCAATTATTTTTAGCAACTAATTACATACATTGTACCCATGACAGTGGAAAATTACAGCTGTAGTTTCCATAATATCACTGAATCTTTTGTAAGAAAATTTCAGTACACTTCTGAGTAAGTTTACAGGCTGTGGTATTTCTGGAGATGTTCTTCCTCCTGAAATCCAGCTAGCCCCCAAATGCATGATGGGCACCAAAAAAATATATTGTTATTTCTTCCTTCACTGTATCCTAACTACAGTGATTTGAACCTGTAGAAACAGTAGAAGTGGTAGCCAGAGAAATGGAAAGTTCACTCAGGAATAATTGAGATCAAGTCAATCCCTGCATCCCTGGCAACATATTTCCTGTATGTGACTTTGGCCAATATATTTGATATATTTTACACTTTGCCTCTGTTTTACAGATAAGGAATTCACATTTCCCTGCTGCAGGGGATTGTCAGGATGTTTGGGGTTTTTTTAGCATGAATAAGAAATCAGATGCTACAGCCTTCACTATAAGGAAAGAGAGAGTTGGGGTTGTTCGGCCTGGAGAAGAGAATGCTCCAGGGAGGCCTTAGAGTGGTCTTCCAGTATCTAAAAGAGGACTACAGGAAAGATGGAGAGGGACTCCGGATCAGGGAGTGTAGTGATAGGATGAGGGATAATGGTTTTAAACTGAAAGAAGGTAGATGTAGATTGGATAGAAGGAAGAAGTTCTTTCCTGTGCAGGTGGTGAGACACTGGCCCAGGGTGCCCAGAGCAGTGGTGTCTGCCCCCTCCCTGGAAGGGTTCAAGGCCAGGTTGGACGGGGCTTTGAGCAACCTGGTCTAGTGGAAGGGGGTTCCAACCCATGGCAGGGGGGTTGGAACTAGATGATCTTTAAGGTCCCTTCCAACCCAAACCATTCTATGATATTATGATCTGTGATCTATGTTAGCACTCAAGTGAAAGAATGCTTCAATGCGTCAGCTTTTACTTTCACATTGCTGATGTGTGCAGTAGTAGGACTGCTGTAAGTGTTAAAGGGAGCTTATACAGGAAAAGATCCAGACCCACACTGACATTCAGGTTCCAGTTACCTAGAAAATATGACAAGACTGAATGTAGCTTTTTAGAGTTACACTTAGGAACTACTTGCAAATATCTGTAGACTGCAATATAGAATGGGGTAATATGGTATTAATCTAAGGTGGATATCAGGAAGAGTGTATATATAACACACTGAAGTCTGTAAATGTTCTTTTTACCCATGGTGGTGGGAGTTCTATATTTTACCTTGAGAAGCAAAGCACTACAAATCTGATTTTTTAATAACTCCACAAAAATTACCTATTAAGTGTTGATTTTCAAGTCTATTTACTATTAGCTACTGGAAGCTGGGTGCAACTCAAAGCGAGTTTTCTGACTCAGAGAAATCCCTACTTGTTTATAAAAAAGATTAAATGGTTAATAATAGGCCTGTAGACATTGTAACACTTGAGATACTTCTGATAATTTCCACAGATAAAAATCTATTATGTAACAGTTCAAAAAAGAGAATTACTTTCTAAGTAATTTCTGAAGAAGGGGGAATTGTTAAAGAAATACTTAAGACTTTCATATATTATAAATCTGCTAAACTCTGCACAACCAACTGTTTCTTAAATTAACACAGCAGAAACTTTTCTGAGTTCCTAGTGAAAACATAAACATCAGCAAATAAATAAGCACAATAGTCTGGAATTTATGAATAGTCTATGTCTTGTCATTGCGAAATACTAGGTCAAGTTTTGAAAAGGAAACTTGAGTGTAAACAGAACTGAAAAGAAATTATACCATGCCTTTTGCTTGAAGAATGCAAAAAAAAACCCCACTATAGATATCTTTGCAAATGAAATTTGAGAGCAAGCAGTGGAAAAAAACAGAAGTTATCATAGTTAGAAAACATAGTTTTCAAATCTTTTGGGTCTCATGAATTTCATGACAGGATACTTAAGCTGAAAGCTGAAGTAACTGAAGATTTCTTAGTGGATATTTTTGAGAACTTATGAAATGTAAATGAGTTCCTAGAGAACTGGCAGAAAAAAACCTGAATATTTCTGTTTAAAAGTCAGAGAAAAGAGAAATCCCAAGGAACTCTAGAGCAGTCAACTTAACTTCAGTTCTTGGAACAATATAGGAACAAATAATCAATCAAACTATCTGTAAGCACATAGGAGATAACAAAACGATGAGTTGCAGCCAAAATAGATTTATCAAGACAAAATTGTGCCAAGCCTTCTAAAATCATACTATGACAGTGTAAAAGCCTTGTAGACATGGAAAAACATTAGACGTCATCTCTATTAGATTTAGGAAGGCATTCAACACTATTTCGCATGATATCCTTTTTGGGGAATATGATCTAAACAGAACTACTGTGATGCAGGTGCATAACTGGTTGAAATACCATGTTCACAGTGGGATTATCAATAGATCACTGTCACAGGAACCCCCAGCTGAACTGTCAGTGACTTACCAGTCTTCAGAGTATAGTGAGTTAGAATATAAAGTAGAAGATACGCTTATCTGATTTGTAGATGTCACTATGCTAGGTGGGGGCTACGAGGAGGGCACAGTGGAAAACACAATTGACATGAACCTGACAAAATTATCTTGATGAGCTGTAGTGTCAGTCTCAAAAAAATTACATTGCAATTCAGTAAGAGCAAATGTGTATTTTGATCCTTAAGTGTGAATAACAAATTTTTAGGTACAGATGAGAAATGTTAGTCTAGAGGGTAATTCTGTAGCAAAGGAACTAGGCTATTATTGGTTCACCAGCTGAATAAAAGTTTAGAGTCACACAGTTAAAAAAGAAGACAAACTCTATGCAGAAATATTTCAAGAAACTTGATATGCCTTGTTAGATATGTGAAACAATCCTTCAGTTTTGGCCACAACTGACAGAAAGAAGTAGGTTTCTTGTTGGGAAGACTTTGTCTGATATTAAGCCATTTAGATATTATACATAGATATCTTCATGTTCAATTTGTTGGTTTGGTTTGTTTTTTTTTTTTTTTTTTTTTTTTTTGTTTTGTTTTGTTTTGTTTTGTTTTGTTTTGTTTTTTCTATTCAAAAGGCAGCTAGACTACACAGCTAGGGAGCATGGAGAGCATATCATGTCAGCCTAACGTGGGTCTTTACTCTCTGATCAGATGAAGGTCTGCCTAGGCTCCCTCAGCCATCTGATCTAGATCTCCAATGACTGTAATGGAAGCCAGAGGTATTGTTCATCTGGAGTAGTGCTTCCAGTCTTCAGAACGGCCAAGAGCTACATCCATATCAGCTGTGAATAGGACAAGGAGGCGCAAATAGTGGCAAGGGACGTTTAAGTTAGAGATTAGTTACAGCTCAGTGTCACTTGTAAAGCATTTGGCACTCCTCATACCATTTGAGATTTCCTAAATCAGTGTTTTACCTGGCCTCCACCCCTTTACAGAAGGGTGTGAGTCTTCTGTGGCTTCTGTGTCATATCTGTCAGCCCACATTGATATCTTGGACACCTCAGGATATCTCAAAGAGTGCTAAATTCATGTACTTCAGTAACTGAGTTGACATCTCCAGACAGTTAAGTTTTAGAAAGGCCTAAGGGAAAAATAGTCTCATGGGGAAGGTGAAGGTGCATGGAAGATTTCACAGAGATGACATATAGATTTCATGGCTGGATGTTCCTAGAGACATGGTTAGGCAGACATTCGGTACAGCAGCATTTATGCTGCCTTGTGGCATAAAAAAGGGCTAGTTGACACTTGAGGTTTCTTCCAGCCTTGATCTTGTGTTGTTGTGTATAGTGCTGAAGATGTATGTTGCTTCCTCTGTTGTTTTGGAAATGAGCTACAGAATGTCTGATTGCTCACTTACCAGCTCAAATGTAGTGTAAGCTGACTGACTGCAAAATCTGTGCACTGCCATTCATACTTGTTCTTTTTTATTTTCCCCTCAGTAGTGTCTCATTGTGCTAGCCTCTATTTGGGTTGTCTGAGTATGTGTGAACTCTTTTTTAAAAAATGCAATGAATTGTTAAAAGAAAGTACATACACTTTGTCTGTCATCTGCATACTTCCTTACATATCTGCCTATTACTTTCCAGCTCTGTGGCTCCTATTCCATCTACATGTCTGTATATAGCTCTCTCATCTTCTGGGTCCACCTAACTTAATTTATTTATCGTTTTCTATGGTGATCATGCTTTGTTCTTCCCATCTATCGAAATAGTTTATCAAATCACTTCCTTTGTGTCATCCTTCCTTTTACTAAAAATAAATTTCCAATGCCCAAGGCTAAGCAAGATGGGCACACCTGCTCCATTTCCCTGTTACAGGCATTATACACTCCTTTGACATACACAGAATATGAGGGATGCTATGAAAACCCAAACTGTCTTCTGTATTTGTTTATAGTCTCATCTTTCACAACGGTTGACATGATCTATAATTGACTCCAGTCACATGGAAACATGACAGTTACTCCTATAAACAATGAGAAACCTTGGTTTGTACAATAGTTGCAACTTACAGATGCCTAATGAGGCAGTTTCTTTGCTGTGATTGAAGAGTTCTGGAGATTTCTGAGTTCAAAAACATGTTATAATAACTTTCCGCTAGAGATCTAATTATAAAGCAAGTTGAAAGCATGCCAAAAATACAATCTTTTAAAACCCTCTTTCTCATTTAAAGTCTTATCTGATGTTTTTAAGACACTGATACTGCATTAAAAAAAGGAAACAAACAAATGAAAAAATCCAAACAAACTAAAAATATGAGATACTTTGCAAAAAATGTAACAGTACTTCAATTAGATCATTGAAATGACTATTGAGTCATCAAACCTTTTTCTGACACCCATGTCAAAGGAATATATGTAAGTGTCCTTCAGCTTGCCAATCCAACTCACTTTCTTCACTAACGAGAGAAGGCGTGACTACAGCGATAAGAACCCTGCCAGAAAACAAGCTAAGATCCACATCACACAAGTAGTAATAACTACACAAAGCAAGAGGGGTTCAAAACAGCCCTTTAAAGATCCAATAGATTTGGTACTGACCTCCTCTGTCCCAGATCATTTGGAATCCAGATCATTTGGAAGCAGATCAGGACCCATTAAAATTGTAAGTCTGACGTGCCTGAATGAACTGGCAAAAAGACAGAAACCCACAAAATACTAATAAATTCTGAGCCAACTTCTGCATCTCCTGTGTTTCTCTTAATACTTGGCCCAAAAGCTTAACTGCTAGAATCATAAAATTAATTATTACTTAGGAATTTCAGTGTAATACTCCAATCTTAATGTCTGAACAAAAAGCCTTTAGTGTTTTGAATGCATATTTAAAAGAGCAATGCATAAATTTTTAAAGTAATATCCACAGCAGATGACAAATGTGTTTTGTTGTTGTAATAACTTCAGATCTCTAAATTAAGGATTGTGTTTTGAAGTAATAATAATATTTCACATATAGAGGGGCCTTTCATCTACAAGGAAATAATGTCCTCTTTCATGACTCAGGCATATATACACCGATGAAGTTGCAACTACAGAGTTTGATTCAGTGGTCATTCAAGCATATTGAGGTTATTGGTGCTTCTGCAATACTGACAATTTAAAGTGTCCAGCCAACAAGCTGTGCTAGGAGCTGCATGACATACCAGAAATAATCTGCAAGCAAGCTAGAGAAGGAAAGGGATAGAAGAAAACTGTCCTCCTCTAACATATAGATAGCAGAGGTGTCAAGGTATTTGATAATAATCCGGAGTCGCAGAGGTAAATAAGGAATTATTTCTGGAATTTCATGTCTACTGATAGGACTTGGAAAAATTTATATTAATTTTCAAGCCAGAAAGTATGAGATATGTCCCAAACCATTCTTGCTCATTTTCATGCCAGAATGCCTGACAGAGTAAATTTTATCAAAGTCCTGCCTGATGTCTTCTTTCTTTTGCAGTCAGTGTCAGACTAAGCTATGTTTTGGGACTTCATCAGTTTTTTGCTGTCTTACTCATCAATTCTACACAGGGTGACCTGCAGCTTAAAGGAATTCACTTTCCCACACTGCCACGGTCCCTTACCATATAATTTGCATGGGAATTTTTCCATGTTAATAATTACTCAAAGAAAATATTCAGCTGTTGATCAAAAATTTTTCTCTTTCTATAGATTACTTTAAAGCAACTTTAGGAAAAATCTGACATTAAATGTCAAGCAGACTCTGTAGGATATTCTTTAATACCACTTATACTTAACTTTTAGGCATCCATAAACCCACTTACCTTCCCTGTTCTTCTGCACTATCAAGCCAGGATTGATGAAGAGATGTTGATTCTCATTTAAATAAATACCATGAACTGTGAAAATTTTATTGAATGAGCATGATCCAAGAACTCCAACATATGAAAGGTATATAAAGCTGTTATTTGTATTCCATTGATTTGATAATGCAAGACTCAGATATTTTAAGAAGGAACATTTGTGTGGTGATTTTCACCAGGGACACTTTCATACACTAGTTCATGATATAACAAGCTAAGAAGTGATAAATCTGTAAAGCAATTTTGCTGCATTTTCAGAGAGACATTAATGCTGAAGGTCTGTTTGTAATAGACTGGAGGTAAAACTATTTGAAAGTAGAACACACAAATGTCCAAGCAGATCCTACACTCTGATTGTGAAGAAAGGAGGCATAGTTATTCAAAAATCATGCTAAAAACATGCCAAAAGCACAACTGCCTGGGAGTAGCTGCATATACAAATTTTGTCCTCTTAGCTCTACAGTAGATTTTGATGTGAAGAAAGACATAGAAGTCTTCAAAAAGAAGCAGCTTGTCCTGCGGGAGCCGAATACAAAAGAAGTAAAAGATGAAATTCCACAGTTCAGATGTTGAGCAGCACTTATTTTCTGTAATGAAAGGTAGTTATTTTTCTTGGGGGTCTTTAGTTATTTGTGCACCCCCAAATTTGAGTCAAATATGCACACAGCAGTAGTGTCAGCCTTGTATTCTCAAATGAAAGACTTATAGCAATGATGAATTTACTTCACTTAGCTCCAGATATCCCTCTTCACTACAGTGGGGTGTCTGCATCAGAACTTGTTCTCCAGGCCCTTATTATAGTCAATGAAGAGCTGGTCAACAGAATTTATATTGAACCAAATGTAAGCATCTATTTAAGGAGATGAACCACATCCTGAAGTCACTGACTACACAAGTGAGCTCTCTTTTATCTATGACAGAAACCCAGGGTGATTTTCTTAGATGTACACTGTAGTTACTAACTCCTGAAAATCCTAATTTAGTGTATTTTACAGTCATACTGATTCCTCATTAAAGCTCTTTCTTCTACTCTAAGCAGTTACAAGACCCATCCAGGTTTCAGACACTAGCTTGCAGCTACTCCATGCATAAGACATTAATGGATAATTATCATTCATCAGACATAGTAAAGTTTGGTCTGTAAAATATATTTTGGAGAAGTCAACATAGCTGCATCCATTTATGCCCGTACCAAGGAAAACATCTCAGTGTCCAACATTATTATTCAGTGTGCACACCTTGTGTCCAGTGCAGACATCAGTCCTACAAGATTGCCTTGTAAAAGAGGTGTGTTAAAAAAGGTCTTTTTCTTATCACTTATTAAGTCAGTACTAACTCCCCTTCAGTCAATAGAGTCATAACAGTATAAAATTTATAGGGGGATGGAAGTTGCAAGAATAAACTTTTTATCATGTGTTGTAAGTTGAAAGTCCCTTTTGTTCTTGTAAAAAAAAAGAGTATAAACAGACCGATGAGTAAGGGAGTGAATAAAAGCGATCTGTTTTTATGTTGTCCTGCAGTTTATAAAGTCCAGTTAAAACTGAACGCAATTGTAATGGCATAAATTTTGGGGGTGTATTGTGTAACTTGATCACAAGTAACAAATCAAACACACATACATTTACTCCATAGTACAAATTTACTCAGACCTTTTCCCAAGGCAACACCACATGGTGATTTAGGTATTTTTTATAAACACAAAGTCTACTTTTGGTCATCTTCACCCCCATTTGAAATCAACTTACATATTAATTTGTCAGTTGAATGCCTACAATCATTAATATGTAGCTTGCACATAAGATATTATAATGTGCTTTTGAGGAATGTAATGTGTTAAGCAGGAGTAGTAAATGAGACTTGATCTGTTTTAGTCTATGAACTGTTCTCCAACAGTTGTCCCTCCCTGCTTGCCTCCTCTCCAAAAAGAAAATATTAATATGCTTTTGTGTTCACTTGGTCATTTTTATCCAGTGGTTTTCTGACAAATACATTGGATCCTTCTATTGGCGTTTTTTGAACTAAAGTAGATCTATTTTTTTTTTTACCTGACAGTAATTGATGATGAGCACACGTGACTTTACTCAATCTAGTAACATAAATGTCAGGTTTTAATGGGTGTGTGAATTGTATTGCGCAATGAGGTACGAGTGAGGACAATACCTTCTTTACAACAGCAGGTGGAATATTAAGTCCTTGAAAAGACAGTGCTGTAGTTGAAAAGAAGGAAAAAAAAAAGAAAAAGAAAGAGGAAAAAAAAAGATTAATAAATTGAAAGAACATTAAGTGGTATCTAAGCTAGAAACGATAGTTGGCTCACATCCCAGAATCCCTATGAATGTCTTTGCATGAGTTTTCAAGTCTACAATAGACTTCAGTTGTTAAGAGCCATGAAAAACAGGTAAAAATTGAAAAAATACCAAGTGAGTAAACTCCTGCAGGAAGCAATGAATGGGGGAAGGAAAGTGATGTGTTGCTGTGGATAGTGAAAAAACAATTGAAATTCTGATGAAAGCATGAAATACAAAATATTTAAGCCCCACCATTGGTGATTTACTAAGTAAGCAATGTTTGCATATCAGAACAATGTAACATGAGGATGTAAGAAAAGCAAGAGTTGGTCAGAACAAGGATCCACCTTGCTCAGTGTTGTCCTGGTTTCAGCTGGGATAGAGTTAATTTTGTTCCTAGTAGCTGGTATAATGCTGTGTTTTGGATTTAGGATGAGAATAATGTTGATAAAACATAGTTGTCTTAGATATTGATGAGCAGTGCTTACACAAAGTCAGGGACTTTTTTGCTTCTTTTACTGCCCTGTCAGTGAATGGGCTGGGGGTGCACAAGAGGCTGGGAGGGGACACAGCTGGGACAGCTGACCCCAACTGACCAAAGGGGATATTCCATACTGTATGACGTCATGTTGAACAATAAAATTAGGAAGAGTAGCATAGTGGTGGCGTCCCACTGCTTGGGAGCTGGCTAGGCACTAGTCAATGAGTGAATGAGTGGTAGGAAACTGCATTGTGCATCACTTGATTTGTACATTCTTTTGCTATTATTATTATTATTATTATTATTATTATTATTATTATTATTATTATTATTATTATTATTATTATTATTATTATTATTATTATTATTAATTATTGTTATTATTGTTATTATTATTATTCCCCTTCCTTTTCTGTACTATTCTTTAAAATCTGTCTTTATCTCAACCCATGAGTTTTACCTTTTTTCTGATTTTCTCCCCCATCCCACTGCAGAGGGGAGCAAGTGAACAGCTGTGTGATGTTTAGCTGTCTGACAGGGTAAACCACAACAGTCCTTTTTGGTGCCCAACCTGGGGTACAAAGGGTTGATATAATGATACATCTGACCAGATGATGTTAAAAAAAAAATTGTTATAGGCATACATTACATTAGTTTGATAGTCACTGGTTACAATTTTGATTTATTTGCTCTCAGAGTTGTTGCACTTGTTCTCAGAGTTGTGTTATAGATCACCTTACTTGCAATACATGTTCCCTGTTGTTCTGTTTATTGTCCCTGGGGGCTGGATTAAGGATATAATCTTGCTGTACTGTGTTACACTGTTTTATGATATGATAAAATTACCAGTCACAATCCTGATTGGTATTTGTACTCAGCACTGTTGTCACCTCTGTACTTCAGGAACCACCTATTGGACATTTAATAATTACACCCGTTACCTTTTCTCCTCTGAGAGCAAATCCGTTGGGGAAACAAGGGGGAGCAATTTCCCTGTTCCTTCACCTTCCCCTATTCCTCCAAGCTAGTTACAATAGTTCTTGAGAATTTTAAATATCCTTGGGATACTCAAACCAGCATGTTCCTTTTGCTATGTCTTATTAGGAGAAAATGTTCCTCTGCTCAAGAGAGAGAATATAGTGGGTATACACCATGGGCCACACTGTGGTTTTGCCTGTTTGACCATGAAGAGGACATGAGGAAGTGGGATGGAAAATCAACTTTGACTCTAGAGATACAGGTACGTGAGTTGTAAGGAAAACCAATCAGAGAAGGGGACTCCTCTGTGAAAATTACTGCTCCAGTTTCCACTAGGCAGTTCCCCAGACAGAGTAGAAGGGCTGATCTTGCTTTTGATCTTAATAAAGGAACTTCTGATTTGTATTTACAGGAAGCGAGTAAGGAATACTATGACCAGGACTAGAGGGGCCCTGCCTCTGGCCAGGTGAAAGAAGGGGACAACCAGGTTTCTTGGACTGAGAGAATTCAATGGCCTGGCACATCAGACCCACAGAAATATAAGGCTCAGGAGGACACCAGTGCACAGTGTTACCCAATGCCATCAAGCTATAAAGGGACAGAACCCTTCTATATAACTGGAGTGACAGGAGGATCCCAACAGCTACCTGTATTGGAGGCTGAAGTGAGCCTGATGGGGAATGAGTGGCAAAAGCACCTCATTGTGATTGGCCCAGAGATCCCATGCATCCTTGGTGTAGACTACCTCAGGAGAGGGTATTTCGAGGACCTACAGGGGTACCAGTGAGCTTTTGGTATAGCTGCCTTGGAGGCAGGCAGGGGAAATTAAACAGCTGTCTACCTTTCCCAGTCTCTCAGAGGACCCTTTGTTGTGGAGATGCTGAGGGTCAAAGAACAATGGATGACGATACTTACCACAACGGTACACTGGCAGTAATATCATCCCAACTAGACTCCCTGATTCCCATCCATATGCTGATTCATCAACTGGAGAGCCACGGGGTGATCAGCAGGACTTGCTCACCCTTTAACAGTCCCATATGGGCAGTGTGAAAGTCTAATGGAGAGTGGAGATTGACAGTAGACTATTGTGGCCTGAATGAAGACACACCACCACTGAGTGCTGCCATACTGGACATGCTAGAGCTTCAGTATGAACTGAAGTTGAAGGCAGCCAAGTGGTACATCAAAACTGATATCATTAATGTGGTTTTCTCAATCCATTTGGGAGCAGAGTCCTGGTCACAATCTGCTTTTACTTGGAGGGGTGTCCAGTACAACTGGAATTGACTGCCCCATGGGTGGAAACAAAGCACTATCATTTGCCTTAGACTGCTTCAGACTCTACTGGAACAGAGTGAAGCTCCAGAACACCTACAATACATTGATGACATCACCATACGGGGAAACACAGCAGAAGATATTTTTGTTTGAGAAAGGGAAGAAGATAGTCCAAGTCATTCTGAAAGTCAGTTTTTCCATAAAACAAATCAAGGTCATGGGACTTGCACAGGAGATCCTATTTTTAGGAGTAAAATGTCAAGATGGATGTTGTGAGATCCCAATGGATGCAATCAACAAAATAATAGCTATGTCTCCAGTAACTAGCAAAAAGGAAACAAGCTTTTTTAGGTGTTGTGAGTTTTCAGAGAATGGATATTCCAAAATACAGTCATATTAAAAGCCTTCTCTATCAAGTGACCTGGAAGAGCAATTTTAAATGGAGCCCTGAGTAATGACAAGACTTTGAACAAATTAAAAGGGGAGATAGTTCAAGCAGTATCCCTTGGGCTAGTCCAGGCAGGATAAGATGTAAAAATGTGCTCTACAATACAGCTGGTGAGATTGGCCCTACCCGGAGTCTCTGGCAGAAAGCACCACAGGAGACTCAAAGTTGATCCCTGAGGTTTTGGAGTCAGGGATACCTCAACAGAAGAAAAAATATTGGCATCATATGAAGGGCTTCGAGCTGCTTCAGAAGTGGTTGGTACTGAAGTACAGCTCCTCCTGGCATCCCGAATGCCTTTGGTGCACTGGATGTTCAAAGGGAGGGTCCCTTTTACACACCATAGAACTGATGCCATGTGGAGTGTGTCATACTGAACACCCAACAGTCTTGAATAGGAAACACCGGTCACTTAGGAACCTTTGAAGTAATCATGACTGGCCAGAAGGCAAAGATTTTGGAATACCACTAGAGGAGGAGGTGACACTGCTAAAGAGCCCCAACTGTATAAAAAACTACCAGAAAATGAGAAGTGATATGTCCCGGTCACTGATGGGTCCTGATGTATTGCAGGAAAGCATCAGAGGTAGAAGGCTGCTGTATGGAGTTGTATATGACAAGTTGCAGAAACAGCTGAAGGAGAAGGTGAATCAGGCCAGTTTTCAGAAATGAAGACCATCCAACTGAATTTAGACATTGCTGATCGAGAAAGCGACAAGTGTTCTGTTTCCATACTGACTCATGAATGATGGTGGGTGGTTGCAACAAGGGAAACAGAGCAGCTGGCAGCACAGAGGCAAACCCATCCAGGCTGCTGCACTGTGGCAAGATAGTGCGGTCTGGGTAGAAACCTGGTTGTGAAAGTACGTCATGTAGATGCTCACATACCCAAGAGTTGGGTCACTGAAGAACATCAGAACAACCATCAGGTGGATTAGGCTGCCAAGACTGACGTGGCTCTAGTGGATCTAGAGTAGCAACATAAGAGTGAACTGTTTAACATGATGGGACCATGACACCTCAGGCCATCAAGGAAGAGATGCAACATATAGACGAGCTCATGATCAAGGGGTGGACTTGACCATGGACACTATCTCACAGGTTATCCATGAATGTGAAACATGTGATCCAATCAAACAAGTCAAGCAGTTAAAGCCTCTCTGGTATGGAGGATGATTTCTGAAATATAAATATGGAGAGGCCTGGCAGATTGATTATATCACACTCCCACAAACCCACTAAGTCAAGCACCATGTGCTTACAATGGTGGAAGCAACCACCAGATGCCTGGAAATATATCCCATGACCCATACCACTGCCCAGAACACTGTTCTGGGCCTTGAAAAACAAGCCTTATGGTGACATGGCACCCCAGAAAGAATTGAGTTAGACAACAGGACTCACTGCTGAAACAACCTCATAGACACCTGGGCCAAAGAGCATGGAACTGAGTGGGTGTATCACATCCCCTATCATGCACCAGCCTCTGGGTAAATCAAATGATACAATGGACTGTGAAAGACTGCAATGAAAGCAATGGCTGCTGGGACATTCAAACACTGGGATACACATTTAGCAAAAGCCACCTGGTTAGTCAACAACACTAGGAGAGCTTTCAATTGAGCTGGACCTGCCCAATCAAAACTTCTGTGTACTGTAGGAGGGGATAAAGCCCCTGTACTGCATATAAAAAATATGCTGGGGAACCACAACCTGGGTTACTCCTACCTCAGGCAAAGGCAAACCCATCTGTGGAATTGCTTTTGCTCAAGGACCTGGGTGCACTTGGTGGATAATGTGGGAGGATTGGGAGTCCAATGTGTACCTCAAGGGGATTTGATTCTGGGTGAGAGTAGCCAGTGATTTGAATTCTATGATATCAATTGCTATATAGTACCATATATGTCATTATTACTATGGTTGCTATATGCTATATCAATGGTATTACAATAAAAATTATCCATATTAATGAAGAATTAATTTTGATGAAACTGAGCAAAGTGCAGTGATGATAGAACTGCCTGAGCACAGCTGGGATGGAACTAGAACTGACTTCAGCACGCAACAATCCAACACCACACACTGTCTCTCTTGCCCTGAAGGACTGTTATGACAGATGGAGCCAAAAGTCATGGAGTAAATGAACTCAGCTGGCATTTTAGAGGGATGGCCCATAGACTAAGGGAATGATATCTGTGTATATATATCAAAAGACAGGAAAGGTGGTGGTAATTAATTGGGATGTATTGGAAAGCATAGGACCTGGGCATGACGTAGATGGTATAGAAGGGGTGGATATTGTTCTAGTTTTGGCTGGGATAGAATTATTTTTCTTCCTAGATGTTATCGTGCTGTGTTTTGGATTTAGGATGAGAACAATGTTGATAACACACAGATGTTTTATTTGTTACTGAGCAGTGCTTACACAAAGTCAAGGACTTTTCTGCTTCTCCTAACTCCCTGCCAGCGAGGAGTCTGGCGGTGCATAGAAAAATGGGAGGGGACACAACCAGGAAAGCTGATCCAATCTGGCCAAAAGGATATTCCATACCATGTGACATCATGCTGAGCAATAAAACTAGGGGGAGTTGGACAGAGTGGGCAGCCTGCTGCTTGGGAACTGGCATCCATCAGCAGGTGGAGAGAAATTTCATTGTGCATCACTTGTTTTCTATATTCTTTTACCATTATAATTATTTCCTCTTCAAGAAAGAAGTTGCTTATTACTTATAATGAGCCAGTACTGGGAGGAACACCTCATAGTGTTGGGCATCTTCTTAGGGGTGTCAGATCATAGTTTGTTATCAAGTGCCACTCTTTTTTCATGTTTCTCTCAGAAAACTTCCAGACCCTGTAGCCAGGAGCGTAAGCTACTGCTTGAAAGCAAGACAGATTTCAGGCTGTGATGCACAAGTCATGTCACTGAATCTGGGCCATGTGAATATTTGCTGTCTAGTCTAAACTAATCGTTGAGTTCCCTCAATACACAACGGAAAGGGAGAAGTGCCTGCAGCATGAGATTCATCTCTCTGTTAGAGACCTATTTTAGGATGGGATATAGGAAACAGGAGCTCATGCATACTTTTATTTTAACAACTCAGCCTGTCTGTTTATCCTAGGACTATCATTATGGTCTCTGCTTTATTACATTAACTCAGCAAAAGCATACACATGTGTCAAGTGTTTCAGTGAATAGACTTAAGCACATGATTAACTTTAAGAGTGTGCTTAAGTACTTCGCTAAATCAGGGCTTCTATGTTTTCCCCTCTCAGTACATCTGGTCGATTTGCATATATTTTCCATATAAAGAAGTTCATATTCAGAGCAAAATGAAACTATTTCCATGCTTGCACATTCAGTGGTACTGCTGCTGAAGCTAACTTAAGCAATTCCCTTTCAGTCCCTCTCCCCTGTCCCACAAGTTTTCAGCTGGTTATTCCAACAACTGCAAACATTGTGCTGGAATGGCTCTGTGGGCAGCCACTTGGTGAAATGGATTAAGACAATATTTAAGCAAAAGAATGAGTGTAGTTTTGTTAAGTTGTTTTAGTCTGGATTAGTTTATGATATACTATATGACCTGGCTGCAAAAACTGTTGAGAGAACAAATATAGGAATATGTGATCAGATTTGGAAGGCACTTAAGCTGACATCTGCCAAAGAAATGCACATGAAACTGTTGCTTTGCAATGTTTTGTGCTATGATAGATTCAGAAGACATTGCATTGCATGTTTCTTGCAGAACAGGATTTTTTTTAATTAAAAAAAAAAAAAGTGTTTAGGTGTTTCAAAGAAAATGGCAAAAATTAGTAGGTTCACTTTTGGCTATGTGTCTAAACTGAAGAGCAAGCAAAGTATCATCTTGTAATTATTTTAATTGTTTGAAATTACATATAATGAGAATGAAACACAAGAAAAGCCCTGTTTAAAAACAAATTAGCTCTAATTCTAAAAAGGTATTTTTATTTTTCCTGATTGGGTGAACCAGTTTTCCCATAATGACAATTTTGTTATGTCATCAAAGACAGAAGAGCAAAAAATGAGCATTCTGAAAGGTTAATTTCTATCTCAGGTCATATGTAACAAAGCTGAGAAAATTAATCACTGCAGAATTCAGTAGCAGTACAACTCTTCCTCTGAAGTAACCTAGGTCATCTAGATCAACAAAATATTATTGGATTGGGACAGTTCATGAGATCTGGGTAGTGTAAAGACCTGACGCTTTCTGTTGTCTCTGTAGAAGTAAAGGGACAATATGCAGCTCTGACTAGTCCCAGTTCCTTGAACTATAGTGTTGCCCACCCACAGACTGATTTTAAAAGAGAATATAGCAGACAAATACCCACTACTTTTAATGAAAACATTTATCCTTGTGGAATTTCTTTGCTGTCAAAAAGAAAATCGATAAGATGAGGTAAGACAAGATTAATTGTGAAGCTGATGAGAAAAATATTGCTCAGTTCTATTATTCAGTTCTAGTAATTAGTTTATGGTCTAATGGCCTATTATTGCTTAATGTTTTACTTTTCTACCAATTAAAAACCAAGAACTCATTCATCAGTGACACATGAACTTACTCTACAGCCTCATGTAGATGACTCTTGGAACACAAGATATTTATATAGACACATTATACTGTAAATATTCTAAATCTGGAAAATTTTAAGGGCCTTATTAGACCTAATTCCCTCAGGAATCAGTGCTATTGACTAGGAACTGTGTTTCCTCAGTTACCTTCCTAGATATTTAGCTGACTGCCTGACTTATTTTCTGATGATGGAAAATAAATTTAGGCCAAAAACGTAAAACCTGAGGATCTTTTTGGAAGCTTGAATTTCAGTTTCAACCATCTAAAGGCACCATTCTGTCTCTCAGAATTTCTGAGTGACTCTATCTCCCCAAAAAGGTGACAAAACTTTTAATAACTGGCTAAAATAACAGGGCTTTGCACCTGATTAACATATTATAGCAAGTAAAACCTGGGAATATTCCCATCTATTTATAATTGCTCTCAGCTGAATGGGATGCAGATATTTTTAGCTGTTATTTTTAATCAATGTTCTTATTGATCAGTTATGTGCATTATAATACAGTCCAAAGAGTCTAGTCTGCATTTTGGGTTCTTTTGTACCAAACACTGTAGAAAGACTAACAGAAAATTCCCACACTCATATCTCAGAGTCTAAGGATAAATTATGCCTGAAAAAGGAGGCAGATTGATTAAACAATATATTCTTTCTGTGTGGTTTCCAAGCAAGATGATAAGCAGATAATGGATAAAGTAGTTTAAGATTTAATTACTGTCTATGAACCCATTTTAGATAGAGCCTACCAAAGAAAAGCTTGATAGGTTTTCCTGCTCTTTTTTTCAAACAACACTTTTATAGCTCATGATGCAGAAAAAGTGGAATTGATTTGAACAGAAATAATTTGACTCCTTTATCTGATAATGTGGTTTTGTGGATTGGTTGTTGTCACAATATTAACATTTATGAACCATTACCTACCATAAACCAAGGTTTAGGTATAAACAACTGCCTTGGTGTACCAGATTCCATAGTTTGGTACTTACGGGCAACCATTGTCTGTACTTGAAAATTCTGGGAAAATAAATTACAAACAAAGCTGGATAATATCGCTGTCATTATATTTTATGATATGATTAATATAACAATACTATTGACTAAATCTCCCTGGACTTTTCATTTTTATTTGCACAGCATGCAGAATTTATTCCCTTTAATTTAATGATTTAATTTCCTCTTGTTGTATTTATGCTGATATTATCATGAGATGATAGAAGAATGAAGAGCAGTGTCAATTACTTTCAAAGACAATGGAGTTAATCAGTCTGGATAATGGAAAAGGTGATTGAAAGAGGTATTGTTCAAGAAAACAATTAGCACAAACACCTTAACCCCTAAATGGGTTATCTTTTGTAAATCCTTGAGTCATAGTAAACAAACCAAGTTAACACATCATTATTTAGTTCAGCTCAATTAGAGTCCAAAGTAATCATTAAAAATATGCTTTACATGAAGCTACACGTGATCAAGCTGATATTAACTTCCAATGCTTCATCTCACCATGAGCAGTGAAAGAATCAGAAGGGCACTAATATACTGTGGAAAGGAGTATACACTAATACACAGGCAAAATGCATAACACTGTGTGAATGTGTTCAGTGAAAACTGATGTTTTCCTTTCTCTACAAATCTATGTTCCTTTGAGTTTCTCTGAAACTTCCAGGTGGTAGTAAAGTCACACAAAACACTACAGTATGAGCTACTATGTGCTGCAATAGTGCTTTTTTTGTTGTAGTAACACCTAACTTTAGATTTGCTCGGATTTGAGATTCCTCTCTGAAACAGCATTCCTTTCGGTCTTGCAGTGCTTCACACGCAATCTAGAAGGCCAGTATTCATGAATACCTCTCCATATAGTTACAGCATATGAGATTCTCCAGGATGATCCTGAACCTCCAGGAAAAGTTACAATGACAGTACACTTTCTAGTATGTCAGCTTCACTAAGTAATATCTTTGGATCTTTTCAAAGATCATCTTTGATTTGCTTTGGGTTGCCCAGAGTCAAATTAGTCTCTTCAAAAAATTGGATCCATTCTTTGTTTCAGGAAGGACCCCAAACATAAGAGACTTAAAATGGCAGGGAAGTGAGAAAAAAGTTTGCCTGCAATCTTACAGGAGAATTCTGAAGAAAAAAACAAACAAAACCCCAACCAACCAACCAACCAACCAAAAAAACAGAAAAGAAAGAATATACAGCCCTGTGCAGCCATTTTCACTGTCATTGTTAATGTTTGTTTTATACTTTATCAGAAATTTTATAAAGAAAAAGTCACTAAAACAAAACTTTGACCTAAAATGTAGTTAAACTATTTAAAAAAAAAAAAAAAACAAAACCAAAAAAAAAAAAAAAAAACAACAAAAAAACCAACACCCTGCCTTTATCTTTATTTCTTTTTTTAGCAGATTAAGCCTTCATGGATCAGAAAATGACAGAAAACCTGCCAGTTTCCTCTTATCCTTATTTATATGACGTTTAATCTTTCAGGATGTTAGCAAATGAGTGCATGGTTGGTCATAAGAATTTTACCTATCTTTAACACTATAAACTTCAGGTGGCTATTTTATGTTAATTATTTTGTCTTCCTGTCTTGTTAATGGTGAGAGAAAAATGCACCTCTGGAGGACACCATCTCCAGGCCTAAATCAAGAGTCTAAACAGGGGATGCATCACTTCCTAGAGAAGTTCAGTTCTCTCCATCATCTATAAGGGCAGTCCAGACAGATACATATCTACTTCTCAGCTTAACTAGACAACAGGAATCCCAGCGGTCTTTGACATTGTTACTTTAACAAGAATTTCACCTTTATTTTTAAATTCTTATTAAATGTTTGGGCTGTGAGGCACCGTGTTTGCTGGGATTAAGTGAAAGAAAAGGGATAGGACTAGGAAACCAAAGGTGTTGATATTACTTCAGTCACTGCAGTTCTCTTCTATTATTCAGATATAGAAAATGTAGTCAATGAGAGCTCATGGACAACAGGTCTCCAGAAAACAGTTCCAGAAAGATGCAGGTTGAGATTATAGCCATTTGTAGCATGTGACTACTCAGCTACACTTTCACAGGACATCAGTCCAGCAGAGTAGTCACCTCCATAATAATAACCTTCTTCATTTGTACCAGATATAAGAGTTGCTGGAGAAAAGTTCAGTGAAAATCCCTGCTGCGGTGTTAGAGCTAGATTTAAAAGTTGCCTCTCCACCCAGTGTCAAAGTAACTCTCAAATTAAAACACATAATTCACGTCACTCCAGCAAATGGTGATGGAGAATAAAACAGTTTTTTGTTCCCAGAATTATCCAACCCTTCACAAACACTGTTAGGAAGTCACTTGAAGAAAATACACTGATATTGCCTTATGATTTGTAGTGTGACATTTCTGAGTTCCTAGCCTGAAACACTTAAAATTATATTACAGGGATACAGCAACGCTATCACACTAACACTCAATGACCGTAACATGTCAAAATTTTCTAATATCTTACATCTGCCAGATACATTTGTATTTAGGGTATGAAGTCTAGTTTCTACTTTTAAAGAACATGCTTTCACAGAGAATGCAGGGAATTGAATACTGCAGGTAAGCAGGAACTCCGAAATTATTTATAAAAATACAGGGTAAAAAGAAAAAAAAAAAAACAAAACAAAAAAAAAAAACAAAAACAAAAACAAAAACAAAAACAGAAATTGATAAGTTTGCCTTTGGGAGTATGTGAGAAAAATGTTCATTTTTAATTCTTTCAGTCTTTTTAGAAATGTAGTTGTTATTTAACTTCTGGAAGAAGAATTTCATAAATTAGCAAATTTTAATGTATATATTTAACAGTGTAAGCAAATTATCCACCTCCACCCACAAAAGCATTCAACATCCTGTTGGCTCAGTGAAGCTAGGACTCTATGATGAGACAGGTACTATTATAGTGGGGTAATATCAAACAGTGTTTTAATGAACTCTGAAAAACATGAGTGAAAAGAGAAGAGTTGTCAGCTGGAAAATCTTATGCTATAGTTCACCTTGACCAGATGCAAAGCAGGTAGATCAGAGAGGCAAGGTAGATATAAAGGGAAGATATGGTGGCATTCATTCCTTGTTAAAAAAAAAAAAAAAAAAAAAAAAACCAACATAAAACAAACAAAAAAAAAACCATAACAAAACAAAACAAAAAAACAAAACAAACAAACAAAAAAAAAACAACTAGTCAAAAAATTCAATATGGGTTATGTGTTAACGTTTCACATTCATTGAAGAAAGAATATTTATCTTATCAACACTACCTTCATCCTCCTCCCTTGTGGCTCTTCCTATTATTTTCATATCTGGTCCTGGCAGCCTAGCAGGAAAATCTTTGGGAATATTTTATTGCTCATATAAAATGTGTAGTACCTTGGCTAGTAGTCTCAGAGAAAATAATAGTACTAAGAACATTTCATATCCCCATGTTTATGTAGGTGAATATTCCCACCCTAAAGACTACTTGGCTTTTAATTTGCTGCAAAATTTCAAGCTGTCCATCTTCCTCCTGCTTATCTGTGAAAATATTGTTAGTCTGAAGAAATCTTATTTCAGAAAGCATAAGACTGCTAAGCATACTTAAGCATGCTAGTCAAGTTACACATCACTGCTATGGGTTGCTATTTAATTATGACTATTACTTTACTTTGTACAGATGACTCAGGAGAGATGCACGCAACCTCAGGGTCTGGCATCAGCTTGTGGTGCAGTCAGAAGAATCCTGTGTTGACAAGTTGTCTTTCTCAGGGGTTGTATCCTGCAGGTTCCTAACACACATGGATGAAAGTAAAAGAGTGACAGTACCGAAGAGAGGAGGCATAAATTACCACAACAATGGAAGCTTCTTTCATCTTTAGAGAGTTGGTATGCAGTGTCTGATGGAGATCTGCACAGCAGAGAAAACTGGTACATAGAGCACACAGCACCTTAGACTGTGGGACACAGAGGACCTGGCTAGTGGGACTCCCAAGAACCTCACAGGGGGTATAGTCACGTCTTCATGGCTAAGCCTAAGTGTTCAAGCAGCCTTGCAGTTTTGGACTAATTTTGGAAACCAACACCTCTACAAGACACTATTCAGTTCAGTATGGCCACACTAGTTTACCTAAACATCTTTACATACTTCTCCTCAATCTCCTTGCAGTTTTGGGGATCCTTGCTCTTCATTTTTGGAAGATTCATCTCTTGAGACCTAGATTCAGTATTTCCTCCACAGAGGAAAAATTATACTCCACCACCTTACACTACGATTGTTATACGAAAACATGTATTATAAAGTGTTCATCACCACATATTTGGAAATTCATGAATACATGTCCTTGCACAGTTGTTGCCTCCACTCACATTCTTCCACAGAAGCTTGTCTCAAACATAAGGTGCCACAGGAAATATCAGGTAGGCAAATATTGATGCCAAGATCTGAGTCCCACAGAATACTTCAGAGGTCATAAATCTCCAGCTCAAATAAGTCCCATAAGGAAAGTAGATTCATAGTTACTGGTTGCACAGTACTGTAGCTGTGTTTTCAGTCAACTGAACACCTGATCCTCAGAAAGTAAAGCTAAGAGAAGGCACATTGGTGAACTTACCTAACCACCAGTATAGCACATAGCACAGGATTTCACACAGCCAAGGATAGCCAGAAACCAAGAACAGAATAAAGAATTATTTCCCAAAACATAAGTAAACAAGGTCAGTGAAAGACTTTGTTGCCAAATTAGAAGCGGAAATACTAACAGAACTTCAGCTGAAGTGAGGTAAACATCTCTATAGACTAACACAAACTCAATCTTTGTATTTTCTGAATTTTAGCTACAAAATAAAGCCAGGACTTTGTTACATTAAAAGAGATTACTATATATTTTATGCCATGCATTAAGAATATTCTACACTGGAGATTCTAAACAGCATATTAAAAAGTACTGAAATCACTCATATCAATTGGCTATGGTATAATTGAGGTCTATAAAGATTATTGAAATACTTTTGCAACTACAAGAAACAGTATAAATAATAAGGTTAAATAAATCTTCTTTCACTTCCCACTCTAAAAGAAACAAACTTTTTAGCATTTTCCTCTGTATTTTTTGCCAGCCAAAAACATCGGCACAGAGATAAATTTTTGTCTTCATCTATCTATAGAGCCTAAAAGTGATTTTTGTAAAAGGAAAGTAACATGTTTTCCACAGCTGTGCCTTCAAAATTCCCCAATTCCCTGTCATTCCTTACTAGAATTTGTTCCTTCCCATTATTCTGTTCAGAGGGATGTCCATGTATGAGTAGTACTACACTCGGTAACTACATAAGAAAGTTTTTTAGGGTTTGGATTATTTTTCTGTTTGCTTTTCTTTGTTTTTGTTTCTTTACTTGCTTGTGTTTGTGGTGGTGGCTTTGATGTTATCTAAAGAGAAAGTGATCCAGATTTACACCTGAAGGGATCTTGGTATGTCAACCTATACATCAGCAGACATCTTCTTTGTGAGGTTGACAAGGCTGTGGTAGATGTGACCATGGGTTTGGGAGGAGACTCTTCACCCTCTGAGAGACAAACTCATCCTTTCACTTCAATGATGGCAAGGGCACTCAGTGACCTGACATACTGTGGTACCAATATATTCCCATAAATGACCCAAGTATCACCCCTGTAAAGCAATTATACCAGACACACACATACAATAACAGAGATCGTTTACACCCACAAATAAAATGTCATAGTGGCCCTGAGAATTCAATACACCACCTAATATTCTCCTGCAAACCAATATATTTCATTTACAAGCCAATTTATTACCAAATTTATAACCAATCTGTCATGCACATGAATCAATACAAATCATGAAAACACATGTACATAACACACTCCACATAATTGAATTTTGTGCTCCCTAGCCTCTCATTACCCTGCCACAAACTCCTTGAAATAAATACCTCTTACTATTTTCAAAGTACGAACATCATCAGGGACACCAGGTCAGTGCTACACAACTCTCAAGCACATATAAAATCCAGGATGAACTTTCAGAAAGACCATGAAATTTGAAAAACCTAACTGCAATTTTTAAACTATGTAAGGGATTTCTCTATGTATCCTGGCATATCATTCATCTTCTGTGGAAAAAATGAACACAGATTATTTAGACAGAAAAAGTCTCCACTCCTTAAGGTCTAGAAGAACATAGGGACTTGCATGATTGCACTTGATGTTACTATGAGCCACTCTTGACTGTATCACATCCATATGAATGTGATCAGTACTTTTTAGTGCATGTTATATATAGATTGAGATTACTTCTATCAGGTTATCTGTGTAGTTCTTGATTAGGAAGGAAGTAGATGTTCTTAAAGCAAACTGTCTCTGTCAGAGGTTGGAAGTACATCTATCAAGTTGTCTGGCATTTTGGCCAGATGGAAAGAGTTAACAGAAAATCCCCAGTATAAAGTTTGATGTTTCTGCAATTGTTAATTGAAACTACATATCATAGTGGGATTTCAGGAATGCGTATGGATTTATTGAGAGTAAGAAGTATTCAGTTCTCATTTACAGTACTTCTCATTTGAATGAATTTCATAGAATCATAGAATGGTTTGGGTTGGAAGGGACGTTAAAGACCATCTGGTTCCAACCCCCCTGCCATGGGCAGGGACACCTTCCACTAGACCAGGTTTCTCTCAGCCCCGTCCAACCTGGCCTTGAACCCTTCCAGGGAGGGGGCAGCCACAGCTGCTCTGGGCAACCTGTGCCAGTGTCTCACCACCCTCACAGCCAAGAATTTCTTCCTTACATCTAAACTAAATCTACCTTCTTTCAGTTTAAAACCTTTAGCCCTCATCGTATCCCTACACTCCTTGATAGAGCCCCTCCCCATCTTTCCTATAGGTTCCTTTATGTACGGGAATGTTGCTAGAAGGTCTCCCTGAAGCCTTCTTTTCTCTAGGCTGAACAGCCCCAAATTTGCTTAGTTATGATTGTCCTTTCTTTGGAATTGTAACCAAAAAACCCCCATCCATAATATAACAACTCTGCTTTTTGTTTCAACAATTAGAAGATTTACCCCACTGAAAATAACTGCAAAATTGTAGAAATCAGGGCTCAAAAGGCATGAAGTTTAGCCAGGAACCCCAAGGCAAGATGAACTTCCCATGAGTCTTTTCTGACGACTGTTGCTGCAACCAAATTCAGTATTGTCAATTCAACATACTCCCTAGGTTAAGTATGCCAGTTCTTCACTCTCTAAAATCAGATACCTCTTTTGCTGCAAGGTAAAGTTGGGGATAGATCTCACTGTACACTTTTTTCCACCTTCTTTCATATGCAGAGGACAGGCCTGGAATGACTGAAAGATAGTCCTGTCCTCTTTGAGGATATATTGTACACTCAGACATGCCAACTAAGAAGGACATCTCATCTCAAAAGTGTAATGTATGTGGTAGCAATTGAGAATTAAGCTGTTGTCTTCTTTTGTATTCTGGAATACATACACATGACAGACATTTCCAAGCATCTTGCATATTCTTTCTTTTTATCAATTCTTACTGGAGCTTTTCACTTAATTACAGGTTTTGCAGTCAGTTCTGTTGTATTTATTTATTGCATTAAAAAATGCAAACTGTGCTTAAAAATGAAAGATATCAAAGCTCCTTCTGACAAGTTTACATGTAACATCTTTCAAAAATGATTACACTGCATTTATGTGTATGTGGCTAGAGGCTGGTGAACAACATTGGATTGACAAGTGTGGAAATTGAATTTATCTAAAAACAGGTACAGGGGAAAGCAACAACAGTGTAGGCTTCTTTCACAATTCTCAGCCTACGTGCTACCCATATGATTGTGTCTAGGGCTGTAACATGACATTTTTGAGTTCAGCACACATTTTGTCCCCAATCCTTGCACTTCTTCCAGATAATTTTTGCATACATCCTTTCTCTGGTTTTGCAGTTTCTCCTACTCCATTGCAGGAGATGGCAAAAAATATCAGACAAGTTCACCCTAATTTAATTTATTCCCTGTATGTTTTCCTTGCAAGTGCTCTGTTGATGGGCTTGAAGGATAAAATCTTGCCTCATCCCTGTGAATGTCATTGCCCCAGCCTGTCATTTTGACTATCATTTGTCAAGCCTATTCTGGCTCCCTGTTCTCTGTGCTCTCTGAGGGTAAGAGGCAGTAGCTTATTATCTGCTACTTTCAAAGGCTTCCAGAGGCTAGTCCCAACATCTTTGCTATCCTAGGATGCAATGTCAACCTATCTTAGCAGGCTTCCTCCTGGAAACTGTGCTAAGACACATAGAAAGTAAGGAGGTGATTGGTGACAGCCAACATGACTTCATTAAGGACAAATCATGCCTGAAAAAAAATTGGTGGCCTTCTATGACAGGGTTACAGTGCTGGTGAATAAGGGAAGAGCAACTGACATCATCTACCTGGATTCGTGCAAATTTTTTGACACTGTCCCATACAACATCCTTGTCTCTAAATTGGAGAGACATGGATTTGATGGATAGAGCACTGAGTGGGATTGGCAGGATGGTTGCAGCCAAAGAGTTGTGGTCAATGGGTCCATGTCCAAGTGGAGAGCAGTGATGAGTGGTGATCCTCAGGGGTTGGTGTTGGGACTGGTGCTGTTTACCATTTTTGTTGGCAACATGAACAGTGGGATTGAGTGCACCTTCAGCAAGTTTGCTGATGACACCAAGCTGTGTGATGTGGTCGACATGCTGGAGGGAAGGGATGCCATCCAGAGAGACCTGGACAGGATGGAGAGGTGGGCCCATGCAAACCTCATTAAGTTCAACAAGGGCAAGTGCAATGTCCTGAACATGGATCAGTTCCAAGCACATATACAGACCAGGCAGTGAGTGCCTTGAAAACATCCCTGTGGAGGACTCAGGGGTGTTGGTGGGTGGAAAACTGAACTATGAGAGAGAAATGTGTGTTCACAGCCCAGGAAGCCAACCGTACCCTGGGCTGCAGGTCGAAGGAGGTGATTCTCCCACTTTATTTCATTCTGGTGAGTTCCCACCTGGAGTACTGTGTCCAGCTCTGGGGCCTCCAACATAATAAGGACATGGAGATGCTCAAATGGGTCCAGAGGAGCTCACAAAGATGATCAGGGGGACTGAAGCACCTCCCTTATGAAGACAGGCTGAGAGAGTTGGGGAGACCTTATAGCGGCCTTCCAGTACTTAAAGGGGGTACAGGAAAGATGGGGAGGGACTCTATATCAGAGAGCATAGTGATAAGAGGAGGGGTAATGGTTTTAACCTGAAAGAGGGTAGATTTATAATAGATATAACATAGAAATTCTTTCCTGTGAGGGTGGTGAGACACTGGCCCAGGGTGCCCAGAGCAGCTGCGGCTGCCCCCTCCCTGGAAGGGTTCAAGGCCAGGTTGGACGGGGCTTGGAGCAACCTGGTCTAGTGGAAGATGTCTATACACCATATTCAGTTCTCCCGATTACCTTCCCCTTTTCATGTTTGAAAATGGATTGCAGGTGGATTTGCTCCATGATTCTTCTAGTTTATGAATTGCTGGAGATGTCTTCAGTTTTTTGAGTTCTCCATCATCACTGTCATCAATATGGGCATAATATTAATCTTTGTCCAGACATGAGGTACACATCATAATGACTTTATATATAATTATGAGTGACTTTGTAATCATATGAGCTAGCTCTTCTAGCTCTTTTGAGAACATTACATTCAATGACATTGAGGATACATTAAAGGCATTAAGTAATTTATAAACTAAATTTAGCCTAATTTTCTACTTTATAAATATTTCTTTGTCAACTACACATACATGGACTGTAAATTGTGTTTATTTTCAATCCCTCCACTTCTTCATATTGTACATATGTTGAACACATATGCTTTGACGCTGTAAAACTCTGAAGCAAGTTTACAACATAAAAACTCTTATTTACAGATTATAAGGATTATATGGACAATATAAACTATAAATTTTAACACCAATTAAAAAAAATAACATCACAATCTGTCACTGTTCTGTTGGATGAAAAGATAAAAGTCTCAGAAAAGTTTATAGCTGTTCTGGAGACTTCTTGCATGACTCTAAACAAGTCAATTAATCTCTGCATCTCAATTGCTCACCTATAAACTGAAGATAGTATCTCAGTAGGAGAGTGTTAAACTGAGTCCATTAATGCTTGTAAGTTACTGGGATGTAATGGGGTTGACAAATATAGACAAAAATGTGAAAAGTTCTTTCTTGAGAATATTTTTCAATATTACTTTTAGTTAAAAGTTGATGACAACAGGACTACTTATGAATGTGCCCCAATATTCATTTAAGGCTGATGTAAGAAAAATAAATTTAAAAGACAAAAGACGACTCCTGGCCAACCCCTGTTTTTTTTTCTCATTTAATAATTGCAGTTTTGTTATCTAAAAATTATGCTAATTTTTCTATATTCAGTAAATCATAGCAATATAGTAACAGTAGTGTAACAATACTAGTATGTTCAGTAGAAGTTTAACAAAAATTTTGAGTCTAAAATGAATCAAAAAAAAAAAAGATAGCATTTTAAAATTTTTGCTTTTGAAAGAACTCTATTTTAACAAGAAAATTAAATGAACTTAGTCTAGATGAAAGGGATATTCTCTTAAAATTCATTCCATCCCTGAATTCTGTGAAGAAAAAGTTCAAAAGGAAATAAAAATATATGGAGTCAACCCAAAGAATGATATTAAATTTTGAAATTATTAGCTTTTCATAAAATCTATTAGGTAACAAAACTGTAGGGTTTTCTTGTAATCTCTAAACGGAACTTGGAAATTATTTATTTTCTAAGAATGATTATCAAACGCAAATTATGACATACTGCTCTAGAACAAACATATTCAAAACAAGCTAGCTTCAGAAAAGGGAGAAGAGCAGTTTCTTTCAATATTTTCTCCAAAACAGTGTATAATGACAGTTCTCATGGTTAGAGTCTGTTGCTAGTTGTTATTTTTTTTTTTATTAGGGCCTTCAAAAGTGCGTGACTTCTATTTTTTTTGGACATGGATGAACCAAAAGGTGTTTGTGCCAAAAGATGTGCTTACTGCTTCTGGGCCTGTTACCATAAGATTTTCTGGACAAAGCCCATCTTAATGAGCTAGAACATGAAAAGTTGCTCAGAACAGTTCCTGAATCTGATTCTTGCATGGTCCCAGTCACACATATTTTAAATAAATTAGTCTTTAAGGAATTTCAATTTTCAGTGAGATATGTAGCCTGACGTAATTCAGACAATGACCTGTTGTTGAGATATCAGACAGAGGTCATCAAAGATGAAATTTTTAAGTAACCCAACACAATGTTTATTTTTGCTAACAACACCCAGTCAATAAGAAACACTCTGGAGTCTCTTTGCCATGGGAGGTATGTGATATTGAGATTCTGCTTTTGATTGACACAGATAAAAGAACATGGTTCCATGGAGGTGTCCACATGTGACCTATGGGTCTAAGCTTCTATTGCAGTCAACATTGCTCTAGAGTAGCATTAAATGAGCCTAGGATATATTTCCACTAAGCCTGCAGTAGATATTTACAAGCGAGTCATTTAAAAGACTCACCAGGTTTCAACTGTTCCCTTCCAACCTTTTTTCCCAAGGCTTAATTTTTACATTAATAATATTTCTTTTCCCTGCTATACTGACTGCATAAATCAGATTTAAAAGAGTCTTTCTGAGTCTGGAGAGGCAAATTTTATCCCTCTCAGTAACACTGACTTCTGCTGTTATTATTGTAGGTACAGCAACACCAAGAGTCTTAGTGAAACTAATTGGGCTTTATTCTGATAGTTGTTGGATTTGCATGCAGAAAAGGGAGCCAGTAAACTAAGAGATCATTTAGGCCACCAGCTATTAAATACGGAAGTCAGTTATATGTGAGAATTTCTAGCTCTCCTTATTTAAATATAATTTTGCATTTATTTTAGATTAAAATCCCCCAATTAAAATTGGGTCAAGGGGAATTATTTTAAAGCAAGCTCCCCATAATTTCAGTAAATAGTTAGAATAGCTCCATCTGTAGACTCAGTCTTTTTAAGCTTGTACCTTATTAGTGAGGTATAGGGACATACTGATCACTTAAGTTCACTTAAAATCAAGCCCACCTTGAACTACTTATTAAATCAGAACCTACTGGTGCAGGACAGTCTGTCTTGAGAAGTAAATGACAATGCATACCTTTACTATAATAACCCAGCACTGTGTGTTGTATACTCACTCAGGAAGTAGGAGGAATGAATTTTAGAACCTCCTTGGCTTCAGGTGTTTAAAACTATCTTTCTAACATCTTAAGAGGATGACTTGACTTCCAAGCTAAAGAATTTTCTTCTCAAAAATATTTTCCAACATTTTAGCCAGATAATGTGGCTGAGCTAGTTATGTGACATCCAAAACAGGCAAACAAAAAATACAATATGAATGTGATTAATAATAAAAAAAAAAGATAGGAAACATACCTAGAAATGTGCCAAAGAGTATCCTGGTGCCAAAATCTCAGATGGTCTCTGGTTTTTTATACAGTAGCAGACTGTGTTAAAATACAAATTTTTTTTTTTTTTTTTTTTTTTTTTTTTTTTACTATCTACACAAGGAGTCAGGGTTCCTAACGGTAGCCAGAGTGAAAGTGAAAAGTCTAATCTCTGATGTAATTTACAGCTTAAAAACTGATGATAAAGGTACTGCAGCCATTCTAAAATTGATTGTGTATCTGGGAGAGAAAGTAGCACCTCATTTGTCCTTGTTCTTTTCAATAAACTCAGAATTAGTCACACAATTTAGCCTCAAATTTCAATGTATTCACTCACCATGGCTATGGCAGTAGTGGTTTTAGGGTATATTGGAACATATCTGATCACATTACTTTGTAGTTTCCATTATAACCTCGCGAAACAACTCCATATTAATTTTGCTTAGCTTCTTAACCCCTTTGCTTGCTGCAGCAAGCAGAGGAAAGCAGAGGGAGTTTTAATGCAGTAAAGTTGACTAAGTGAGTCAGAACAGCATAAAATGTTTCTTAGGATTCAGGAGATTTTTCCATGCTTTTGTGACCTTAGCAGACCTGGGAGGGATTGTAGTGGGGCTGTGAGAAACTTCTTAGGCAGATCCAGAGGTAAGTGGTAGTTTTACAGATCAGGAAGTTAATTAAGTCAGGTGTCTGACTGAGAGCAACATAGAATTGCACCACTAAGATTGTGCTGATCAGGAGACATAAATAAGACATTAAGGTGTTTAATTTTTTTTTTTTTTTTTTCCCATTCAAATAAAGATTTCCTACGGTATTTGCAAATATAGCATCACTGAATTTGGTCTCCTGGCCAAACACAAGTGTTTGCAGTTTACCTTGCTTAATTCTCTTTGAAATGTCAAATGGATATATTCTTCAGTCTTAGACTATTGAGAAATATCGCAGTACAGCAACAAAGAGCCAGGAGAATCCACACGCTAAGGTCACAGGTGGAAACTCTCATATCTGGGCTGTAGATCTGAAGCCGTAATCTTTGGTCTGCCTGCCTTTAATATAGTAGACTCATGATTAGCTCAGCTATCTGGATAGTTGGCAGAATTCCCTCCACAGCCTAAGGAAAATCTTCGAGTTACAGAAAAAAACCCAAATAATCCCAAAGAGGAAAATAACTGCTTGGTTTAGAATACTGTATTTATCCATAGCTAAGACACCTACAAAAGGAAAATTTGGTATCCTGATCCTTGTACTAAATACTCTACTTTCATAAAGAGTATTGTTTCATTTAAAGCATATAAATGGTTATAAAAATGACCTCATTCATAGATGTCTTAAACATGTTTATATGTTGTATGTTACATTCTTTTGTGAATATTTATTACTTGACAATGTGGAATGACACACTGTGTTTAAATAAAGTGACTTGAAGAGCCACCGTAATGTAGTCATTATTTTTCTTTTATGGTATGTATTGCTAAGTGTTTCAATTTTTTCCAAACTATTGTCTTTTTTTTGCCGATATATTTCACAAAAATAAGAGTGTCAGGCACCCCTGAACTTGCTGTGAAGAATAGAGTATATTGCACACTTTTGATGACAAAAATAGTCAGTTTAAGAAGCAAAGAGTAGCATCAAATAGAAATGAAAATCCAAATGCAAAGCTTCTCACAAAAATCTTTCAACAGATTCATACAGATAAGCTTTAAAAATATTTAGATGAGGTCAGAATCCTGACATCCAGCATTCTCCATATATTATCTTTCATATAGAAAACAAGGCAAGAAATTTCTAATATCTTCTGACTGAAATTTCAGCCCAGCTCCTGGTAATCTGGATTGTTCGTACTACCATGTGAACAAATCACCAGACAAACATCTCTGTCTCCAGAGTAACAATTTGGGAAGTAGATATGCTAACCTCTTTTTGTCAGAGACCCATGGTCAAACACTTAACTTCTCTACCTTTCAATCATCCCTTCTCCAAAATAAAGCTAATTTTACTTGCAAGGTTTGTAGAAAGTGCAATGAATAACTGCAAATTACTTTTAAATATCTCAAATCAAAACTCAGCAAATTATTATTAATATTACTAATAAACCTGACAAAATAAGTTCATCTTTCACCTTGCCTTGAACATAAAACACAAATAAGACAGAAAATTTTCAGGACTGGTATTTAGATGGATGAGGCTGAGAGCAGCACAAAAAATTTTATCCAGCAGTAATCTAAGCAATGTCAGAGTGCACCAAAAAAGCAAATAAGTGCAGTAACAAGGTGACAATCTGGAAAAATCACAGTACTGTATTGAGACTGATACGCGTCATGGACAAGTAAGGGTGGAGTATGAATAAAAATGTGACCTACTGTGCCAAAGTTTCAATGTTTTTTATTTTTTAGCCCTATAGAGCTTTGTCAGCCATCACTGTGGGTCCTCTTAGAGAAGCAAGAAGCATGGGTTCTCCTACATTATTCATGAAAACATCATGTAACTTAATTTTCGTTTCTCGGTCACTTTTCTCTTGGACAATGACAGAAGTCACTGGCTAACCAAAGTGAGTTTGGTGGCTGTTTTCTGATTTCTAGTAACAAAATGCCCTTATCACAGATTCCAAACCAAGAAATTAGAAATTATTTCTAATTTGGGATGCCCATGATCAAAGCAGTGGTTCTGCAAATTCCAACAGTAATGTACTACTGTTTTTAATCTCTTGGCACAATGGTAAAGATGAATGCCAAGAGTTATGCCTTTCTGGGTTCTCAGAACTCTGAACCAGTAAGGCCAGTGCAATGCTTATTAGAGCAAAGAATTTGACTCAGAAACTTTGGACATAAAATCTTAGTCCCAATATTAAAGTTATTATTTGACACAAAGCTTAAACAATTAACAGACAAGGTGGGACAGTGAGAATTGCTACCACATCTCCAAAACACCCCCCACCCCACCCCTCCCTTCTTCCCTGGCTCAGCTCTGCTCCCCACCTCTCTACCTCCTTACTTCCTCCCCCAGCGGGGCAGGGGTTGGGGGTTACAGTCAGCTTGACGCTCATTCCTTCTCGGGAGGTGGGGTGAACACCTCACATCCCTCCCCCTGTGCCATGTGGCTCCCCCTCTCTGCAGACAGTCCTCCATGAACCTTCTCTGCAGTGAGTCCTCCCCATGGGATGCGGCCGTTCCCACGCTGCTCCGGCGTGGGTCATCCTCGCATGTTGCAGTCCTCCCAGTGCTGAACCACAACAGTGGGGGCCACTTCTCCCCTCAGGAACCTGGCCTGCTTTAAGTGCAGACACCTGTCCTGGAGTTGGCTCCTCCACAGGCTTTGGGTCAGCCTCTGCTCCACCCCGGACCTCCATGTGTGGCAGGGTGGATCGCCCTGCCATATCGCCATGAGATACATGGGGGCTCTGCTCTGGCACACCTTCCCCACTTCCTTCTCCTTCCTTCCACTGACCTGGGTGTTCGTCCTTCTCATAACTCCTCACAAGTTCCAACCCCCTTTCAGAGTCCCTTTCTTAAATACGTTCTCACAGAGATGCAACCACCATTTCTGCTTGGCTCAACCCTGGCCAGAGTTGGGTCTGACTTGGAGCCAGAGGAGCTTTCAAGAAGCTTCTCACAGGGGGCCACAGCTGTAGCCCCTCTCCCCCACCACCAAAATCCACACCACAGAAACCCAGCACACTATGTTTCAGTTAGTGTTTTCTCTTGAGTTTTGGTGGAGAGAGAGGGGTATCTCCAGATGATAATTCCAATTTTAGAGTCAACAGACTCATCCATTTGTTGTGCCTTCCTCTTTCCAAAAATTTAGAAAGGGAACATAGGATGATTATGTTCCCATTTGAAGTTTCTCTTCTGTGTCTAAAGATAGACTGATCTTTAAAAACAAACTAACTTAAATGTACTACACTAATACAACAGAAGACATCTGGTCTTTGAAGCACACATCATTGCAAAAATAGCATTGCTTCTTGGTGTACATAGACATAAGAAACAGCTATTAATAACCATCTTTGTTTTTCCTGAACTATTTCAAATGTCATCAGTACTAAGAAATGTTTCTCTCCAACCATGTCAAAATGTGGAATCCAGCCTGATCAAATAGTGATTAATTTCTCATATAAAACATTTCCAGTCTTCTTCATCATGTGCCCTTCATGGAACTCAGCATTAATTAGGAGCATAAGGCTGGAGAAATTACCAGTGTCATCAAATCCAGACCCACTTATTGCAGACAACTACCTCGTATGACTCTGTTGACAACTTCACATTCTGTCTCAAGGCAGTCAGATTTTTTTCTGCTATGCCTCTCATTAGAGGCTGTCCTAGAATTTTACTGCTCCAGAGTTTAGATATTTTTTTAAAATTTCCAGCTTACATTCATTCTTAGGCTGATGTCCCTAGGTTTGTACTGTCTTATAACTAGAGGACTGTATTCCCTTTCACTGTGAAATAGATGGGGTAGTTCATGAAGGATCTTGTGCTGGTTTTGCCTGGGATACAGTTAATTCTCTTCATAGTAGCTGGCATGGGGCTATGTTTTAGATTTGTGCTGAAAACAGTGTTGATAATACAGAGATATTTTAGTTATTACTGAGCAGTGTTTACACAGAGTCAAGGTCTTTTCTGCTCCTCACACCACCCCACCAGCATGTGGGCTGTAGATATACAAGGAGCTGGGAGGGGACACTGCTGGTACATCCAACCCTAACTGACCAAAGGGATATTCCAAACCATATGGCATCATGATCAGCATATAAAGCTGGGGGAGAAGAAGAAGGAAGCGGGGAGATTTTCAGAGTGATGATGTTTGTCTTTCCAAGTCACTGTTATGCATGATGGATCCCGGCTGTCCTGGAGATGGCTGAGCACCTGCCATGGGATGGGAAGTGGTGAATGAATTCTGTGTTTTGCTCTGCTTGTGTGTGTGGCTTTTGCTTTAGCAATTAAAGTGTCTTTGTCTCAACACATGAGTTTCCACACTTTTACCTTTCCAAATCTCTTCCCCATGCTGATGGTGGAGAGTGAGCAAGTGGCTGTGTGGTGCTTAGTGGCTGGCTGGGGCTAAACCACAACAATCAGGATAGCTGGAGTTGAATTAATATGGACTGTGTTACACTAAATATTACATGAGCTGAGCGCAACAGGTCCCTCCTGACATACAATTCTGACATGAATCTTTCCTTCTAGATTCACTATTCCCTTGTCCTTTGCAGGAGCAGATACCTGATCCTTTGAAGATTCTAAGGAATATGTGACCAGATGTTTCTAATTCCCTTTCCACAGTAATTTTCAAACACTGCATGAACACCAGCAAACACCAAGTTCAGTGTGTCAGCCTCTGGGGCATGCTGAATAGTGCATCGGAAAACTTTAAAGAAAACTCGGTCCAGACTTTCACAGAGACAATCACTTTTGGTCACTGTTCCATATAGTGAGAGAGGGGACTCAAAAGAAAAGCATCTTCTTTCAAGTCAAGCTGTGTCCTCTCCAGGAATATCTGCTGCCCTGTCCTACCTGCCTCTGGAGCTGCAGGTAGTAATACAGAAGAGTAGGGATACTTGAAGCCATGCAACTAAGAAAATAAAAGAACTGAATAGAGAATGAAAATAATGTATTTGTATTTCCCATAAGTACCACAAGGGGCTTGCTTTGTCTCCATTCCTTTCTATGGTATTTAAATAATTGAAGATTTATCACATGCCCTAATTAAGATGTCTTCCTCAGTTCAGGTAAAAGAAATTTGAGCCATCCATAGTGACAGTCCTTTGATTAATACCCTTGTTTTGGACTGTTGTATGTGGTTGTTTAGCACAGCAAAGGGTATCTGCAGATGTGGGATGGGTCTGAATACCAGGAGCTAAAGAAAACATAAATAAAACAAAATGCTGTACTAAAGTGACTGAGTTTTGAATTTGGTTGATTGCTTTTAGAAACAGAAAACAGGCGTTATTTTCAGTCTTGTTTGGCTTAGTGTTCATTCAGTGATTGAGAATATATTTGCAAAGAAACAATTTTCTCAAGTTAAGGAAAAATTACACTGGAATAGCAGTTTTTAGTAATAAGCATGTTGAGGGATTTGTTTCAGTTATACTTGTTTTATTGTAAGAGAAGCAAATTTAAATAATATTTTTAGGGCTGCAGTGTCAAGCACACAGAGCCACATTTCTCAAGTATCATAATACTACATTTTATTTTGTGAAAAATTCCCAGCTTGCTCTGGGGATGTAGGACGATCACATAAGGAGGAGATTGTTTCTCTGGGACTCAGTGCAGCCTTTAAGGGAGGTAGAGCTTACCAGGAAAGGAACCATGGGGAATCAGAGTGGCTTCCTCTCTAAGACAAATTTTGACTATTTTTTTCTGGACAGGTTCTGGTTCACTTGCGGTCATGTCAAGTTGCTTCTTCTGTGATACCTATTCCTTATATGTCCTTCAATTTACTGCTTATGTGTTCTTCATTTTATGGGTGCTGAACTTTGAGACCCTGAGTTGTGCATGAAGCATATGGCAGAATGACACAAAAAATCCCAGAGTTCCATTAGGTAAGTCTGATTCATTCTTCACTTTTGAAGACTGCATGGTCAGGTGAACCTTAAACAAATTAACAAATGATCTCATAGGTGTGAAACTGAAAATCTTACAAAATTACTAAGTGGGTATTGGTGGATCAAGACCACCATAATGGAACATTTATTTGTCTGCTTCAGAATACATTTTTTACTCTTGACCTCACCAGAAACAATTGGAATTAGCACTTATTTCTCTCATTCATTTTAACTAGAAACTTCATCTGGAAGAAGGGGGAAAAAATGACATTGTAATAAAAACAGACTTGAATAAAATATGCTTGAAAAAATGAATAGTCAGATAATTTTGGAGACGGTCTGCATGTGACATTTTTGTAAATAGATTACAAAAGTACTACAGAGGATTTGATATTATTAAAACTAAAAATATTGTGAGAATCTAATCCTGCAAGATGCTGAGTCTATGAGAACATGCAGCATTTGGCAGCTCTCAGGAAGCTCTCAATAACTCTTAGATTCAGGCTTAAAGTGCTGTGATCCTGAGTTGCCCATTAAAGATACATTAAATGTTTCCACTAAGGGAAGTCCCAATTATGTGGTTTTATATAGAAAAAGGGAAAGTTAATGAATGGAAATGTAACAGCTCTGACGCTGCTGAAGCACTAAGCTGTCATCTTCATAACTTTCCCAGGGAGATAAATATGCTCTTTCCAGCTTCTCAGAAGTTATTATTTCATCTGATTTACAGGCAGTATAAAGATGGAGAGGGTGAAAATCAGTGGCAAACTTTTGAGGTTTTTCATAATGAAAATGTTAAAAGTTTCTTTTAAATGAACAGTAGGGAAATGCCATATTTTTATTAAAGAAGAAAATGTAGATTATAAACTTGTTTGTATCTAATAGAATAGTCACGTTGGCTAATATATCAGGATATCACGTTGGAAAATTCCTGAATTCAAAAGCATTCTTAATCTCGACTTGATCTTTTGAGGTTCACAGCTCTCCTGTAGAACACTCTAAAACCACACAGTTTTTAGCTCTTCCATTTGGAAAAGGGACCAAGATGCACTGGAGGAGGATAAGATTATAGGCTGAATTTTAGATAAGTTGTTACTGGAGTACATGCAATTCATTTCCTCTTTTAGTCATCTGCATTACAGTGAAGAGATTCAAATTCTGGAAGCTCCAGTCTGTTTCAGTTGCCTACTGAAGAACTCATTTAGGTTAGAAACACAACTTTCATACTACTAGATTGTATTAGATTAGTGCTACTTATCCTGTCTGTTGTTTCCACCATCTGTCTCTCTGCTTGTTTCCCTCTATTTTTATATTCCTGGTAACAGACATATAAGAGGTCCCTTGTTTCACTCTACAGCTTTTTGCTATTACAGTGATAGCAGCTGGCACTCTCCACTGAGATCAGAGCCCTGCCGTGCAGTGGGTTGCAGATGCACTTTCTAAAATGCAACTTCGGCCCTAAGGACTCTCCTGTGCAAATACAGCAAGGAAGGATGGATGAAAAAGTGACCATAGGAGGACAGGTGAATTTGACGTAATCCTCAGCCCATCTGCACTGAGAATCAAACCCAAGTTTCTTGCAGTCAAACCCTGCATACAACACATTAAACGTTCACATCTCTGTGCATTTCCTGGTTTTAGTGTCATTTTGGAAGTGTCAGTAGTGATGTAGATGAATGCAAAGCCATAGTGAGAGACGAGGCAATTCATTAGGACCCATGAAGATAAAATCTGTAACCATCAAAGCAGGTAAATCCCCTAAATGTAGGGGTCTGCAGTGTAGATTTGTCCCATCCCAAGTATGCATGTCAGCCTGTGCTCCCTGACACATGGACAGGGACCCCACACAGACACTGAGTGAAATTCTTAAAAGAAGATGTTCACGTGTGTTGAGCTGAGGCACATCCTTATTTCCATTGATTCTAATGACTATAGAGTCTATTGCCTGTTAATTGTAATGAGAACTTAAACGCTTAGCTCACATGGAGATGGATGAATTGTGCACTTCCAAAATAGAGTAGAAGAATACATTTTTAGTTCTTTTACGTGAGACCAAGCTGTACTCTACAGAAGACCTTAGTATTTTCATCCATATGATCTTCAGTGACTTAATTGTGTGTGTTCGGTTGTGTTGGTTTGAATATATGGAGAAACTCATAGATTTCACTTTCCTTATTTAAAAATTTCCCTCCCACCCTGGGTTCTCAGGTCACTTAGTAGCTGGCATTTTTATGCCCTTTTACATTCTATGGGGGAGTGGCAAGTGGGGAGTAGGGAGAAGGAGAGAAGGTATGTGAGAAAAGAGGTTGCTTTGTCCCACATTTTGCAGAGACCCCAAATCAGAGAATTAAAGTGTTCAGGTTTTTACCATCCATAACTCCTGAAATATTACAACTGCCTTTCTTCAGAGTGACCTGTTTGCAATATTTTGTTTCTGCAGACCCATCAGCAGATATGGAGCAAAAAGTTGGGAAAGGAAAACATGCACAGCTACTCACTGTCTTCGTGTTTCCAATTATCACATTTTAGGCATCCAGTCTTGGCACATAAAGGGAGAAACAATTATCAGTACCTAAAGATGTCAAGCATTCAGCATCACAGTAGTTGGCAAGTAGCAAAGACAGCATGCTTGGCAGGGAAATATGTTTATGGATAAGACTGTGCTCTGTATCTCTCACACGATCATTGTTTGAAGTCTCTGTCTTTGACAGAGAGATCAGAAAGTGTCCATAAAGGAAATCATGATGAAAAAGGATAAACCAGAGTGGTTTTCAGTAGGAAAGAAACAACATGACTGCTTGTTGCTGTACATGGTAGAGCCCTTACAGATAAAACAGCACAGATCAAAAGGGGCATAAAAATCCCCAAAATAGTAACAGCTACACCACAAAGAAGCCTACTTTAGGGTTCCCCCGTTTTTGTCCTCAATTCATATACTTTGTTAAAAGGTATCTGGTGATGATGTCAATATGCAGTGTGACTTGAATCTTAAGAGACAGAGTGGGTTAATGGAATGTAATTTCAGGTTTGTGTCTTTCCTTGCAAGCTTAAAACTTCCTACATACCCTGAGATGCCTTGCCTTGCAGCTATCTTTAAAAAGTATCAGCAGTTACATAAAACCCAGAAACCATCCAAGTAATGACAGATATATTAAAAGACTTATTGTTTATATCAAGGCTTTTTACAACAAACACTAATTCAAAGAGAAAATGGCTATTCTACCAGAGAAAGTTTTTATATCAGGTGGGATAATACATTGACCTTGGACATAGGAGTGAAATGAGCATATAGTGGTTTGCTTTTCTGGGGGGAAGGCTACATGATTCCTATAAATGGACTAACAAGAGAAGGTAATCTTGCATCAGATTCCTGTGTTTCTTTAATTATTTTTTTTATAAGACAATTAAACTGTTTTCTCATCAAGTATCTTTTAATGTGAGAAATCAAGGTATGTTCTCAGGTATTTTCAAACAATGTTTCACAGTATGATGTCCATACAAAATATTACTGTTTAATATTAAATGAAGCATCCAACGAACAGGCATAGTCAACAAAAATAAATTATGCAGTTAAAAGTCTCATAAATAAGACTGTAGGTAAAAAATATATGTCATAGATAAAGCAGAGAGAACAGTGTATTTCCCTGGAAAAAAATTCTGACATCTGTCCTCGATCTTGTTTCTCCTATGCTTGAGAGAGATTGAGGTAAGAACAACTAAAGTCTTGTCTTCCTTAAAGAACTTAAATAGTGCTTATTAATTTCATAACATACCATTTCTCTTGTTTTATTGTATGAGAATACAATATTTCCTAAACCAGCTTTTAATATTACATGTGACTGTTTAAAAAGATGAAATTATTTCAAAAGCAACTATTTGCCTAGTCTCTCTTTATGTCTACTAAATACTTATCACTTCACAATAATTATTTGTTTCACATTATTTGACTGCTTAATGACCTTGCCGCTAGCAGTACATTCATCCTCTAAAGTGTACAGTGCGGTAAAGGAATGATCTTAGTCTTAAAGAAAGGGGAATTAAGGCAAATCAAATGCAAGTGTCTTTCATGACATGAAGTAATGATTTCAAATTTTTGTGATTGTCACCCTCTGTTTAAACTACAAATCTAACCTTTGGGTTGGAGCTGGATTTGATTGTTTAGTTGAACTACCTTATCTATAATTAATGTACTTTTAATGGGCACAAATCTAATGGATATATTTAAGAAACTATAGAATAGATTATCACCACATGCAGCACATCTAAAATTCAGTAAATATCATAAGAAAATTGATTATTTCAGTTGATATAATGTAAGTATTACTTCACATTTTACAGGGAGGTATCCTTACTCATACTTATCCAAAGAATGTGCCTTAAGCATATTAGTGAATATACAATAAAGAGCAATGTTTTAATTTTTTAATTCAAGTGAAATAAATAAATAAATAAATAAAATTGTTTGCACTGTGAATAAAAAGATCCATCCTTAGGGATACAGTGTGGTTTTCACATAATTATGGCATTAGCCTGAAGGCAAAATGCTCAAATGTGGAAGATTCTGCTTCACATGAGTTGTTTCACAGCACAAACACAGTTTTGGAAAGGTCCAGGCAACCATATGGTCTGAGATTTAATTACTGAATCAGCTAGGCAGTCCCAGCTACTCAATTACGGAGCTATTTTCCCTGACCCAAAGTATGTTTCCATCTAAAACGTAAGGACTCTGAGCAGGCACTTCTCGAACATCAGTGGATGTATATACCTTTCAGGAAAGAGAAGGCACCATGGGAATACAGCATAAAAAGTAATAGCTCTAAGACATTTATTGTTACCTCCAATGGTATGTTACACCAGCGAGACACAGATGCTAAATCATATGGGAAGACATATGTTTTCTCTGATGAATTAGGTCTGCTCCCTAAAAGAAATAAACTCTGTTTCCTAACATTATATTAAAGATGTTAATGCAACTTGCACAATGATGAGAAGTTATCTGCTTTGGGAAGAATCTCATTGCATACTTTCCTTTTCCCTGATGTTGCTATTTTATTCTTTATTATTGTGATTTTTTTTTTGCTTGCTACTAAAGCCTTTTCCTTTAAAAACCTCCAGCTTCCACTTTCTAACTCACTGATTTGGGGATTTCCTCAAATTAAACTAAAAATAGAGAATACCTCAAAGCCAAAATTAACATTTCCATACTTGACTATCTAATGGTTGATGTGTGGAGCTGCAATACTTCTGATGGGTCTCCAGGAATGTAAATGTATTGTAATAGGTCCATATAGACAAAACATGTTATTGAATAAAATATTTCCAGGCAGAATCTCCCAGAAAAAGTGAAGCTGGCTGTCAAGGGAAATGACTAGGATTAGACAATTTCTCTTCACAGCCCATTTTGGGATTCACCCATTATTAGTTCTGACAAACCCTTTTTCTTCCCAGCTCCAGGGAAATTCAAAATTAGAGGCTGCTGCTTTGTTTGCTACATTCAGGGAATTGTACCCTTCAAATCCAAGTTAAGTGCTCATACATAACGTCGAGCCAAAAAATGAGAAAGCAAATGAACTGGTCCTTGAGGGAGTGCTGCAGATCCTGGTTTTTCCATTCATTGATGATAACCACAGATAGCCACACAGTCTGTGTTGGTGGATACCTAAGAGGGCTGTACCAACTCACAAGTACTTCAAGATACAGATACTATTTTGGCTGCACAACTGCAGGTTCCTTCACCCACTAGAAATTTTATTGATTTTGCATTTGATTAGATGGGAATAGAACTGGGAATCCAGTCTGATTCAAAGAGCCATCTGTCAAAACTTCCAGGGCTAACTAGACTGGTTGTCTAGGGGTATGCCTGCAGTGTGAGGCTGTTGTTTGGGGGCTTAGCATTGCTACATTTCATGTCTGTGCCAGAATGGTTTGCGGGTAAGCAGCAATCTCAACCTCACTCTGATTTTCATGAAAAAAAAAAAAAAAAAAAAAAAAAAAAAATAGACCATAGGAAAGCCACAGCATACAGTAAAATACTTTGCAATCAGAAAAATCATAGGGGGCAAGTATTGTGGCCCACATGGCACATGCCTTGCAGCACAGCAGTAGCAATGATTACTACAACAGTTTGTTATCAGTAGGAGGAAGAATTAAAGGAACATGGAATAGATGTCATGCTTTGCCAAAGGTTTCTGTGTGAGCTTGGGAAATTCACTGATTTGTCACCCAGAGAAAATAACATGGGCTCACGTCTTATCTTCTCCTGTCCTTGTCTGTAAAATACTTCAGGCTGGTAATTGTGTTTTACTGTGTGTTTACAGTGGCCCAGTACTGTAGGCTGGAAGGTACAGGGGTACACAGTACCTGGTGTGGCACTGAAGTCAATTCAGCTATTGCATGTATCCCCTTCACAAGTTTGATGAGCTTTTGTTGTGGGACACTAGATACTTCTAAAAAGATTTATCTCCTCTGCCTCAAGTGGTGTATAAATGAGTCTCAGCAATTTATCAGTTTCCTTTCTATGTGATGGAGAGAGGTAGGTAACTACAGAAGAGTATGTAGAAGAGGGGGGACTAAGTCAAGTTAATAGAATTTTGAAAATAATTTCTTGACCCATACTCACATGCAACAGTTGAATGTACACACACATTTATTTAACCAGTGACTAGATTAAGTAGTTTCTTCTTAGAGGGGGGAGGGAAATACATACTGGATAAGTGGACCCTTTAAAGTTTAATCTTTTTAGCCTAATAATCATCTTATGTTTTCAATAATTTTGAGATCCAGAGACAGGACTGAGAAAATAAATACAATATGAATTGCGACTTCTGTTTTCCTTTGCCCTTTGATTTCAGAAGACCGCTGAGGTTCAACCATATGGTCATTCCCTCAAAATATTTCATCTGCCTGGAGATGCATAGAGAGATGTGGGAGTAGACTGTATCATGGGCGTGTGTCAAACCTTTCCACCAAAAATTAATAATTTCCGCCAGCTGGGTGGAAAGACATGGGTTTGAGTACTTATGTGGCCTTGGGCACAGATATCTTCAGTGAACTTCTCTATCTGACATCACCAATTTTAAATTCAGGTTGAATTGAAGTGGGATTGTGTTGAAGCACAACAGCCTTCCAACTTATGTCTCTTCGACAATGCTGTTGGCTTGCTGAAACCTCCCTCAGGCTCCCAGGAAGAAAACGTTGCTCAGGACTATTTCTTAAATTGTGAAGTTTCCCTCAAATGACATTAAACTGCTGAAAGCATCGCTTGAAATCCCTATACATATGTGTTTCTGTTATACATAGTTTTTGGTACTGTTTTCTGCTTCTCTACCTCATGTTTAAAATCCTTCTGATAAAACTGTCAGTCTCAGTCTTGTCAGAGGCATCAGTTCAGGAGCCATATTTAGTGTAACACCAGAAAGGAGGGGAAGGAAATGCATTTTCTCACTTACTGTAGAATATTGTGAAACCTAAAGAGATGTGATTGGTTTTGATAGGTGTCAGAGGACTGCAGAGCCATAGAACAAGCTCTGTAAGGATCAGGGGGGTCATTTGGTCAGTCCCTTACAAGATCAACCAGAAACATGTCTTTCTAACAGATGTTTATTAATGCTTGCTACTCTTGAAATCACCCAAGGATATGAGCTGACTTTATATTTCCAAGGATAAACCATATCTTCTAAAGCTTTACTATCCTTCTTATCATAAAGTTTCTCTAATTTAAAATCAGATGTAAAAGTTCCTTCCTGAAAAGTGTGTGCATTGCTTTCTACCTATGGTGGAAACAGTAGTTTATTCTTTTTCTCTCCATTGTATCTTTTGCAAATTTGAAGACCATTTAATTATCTTTGACTAATTACGCAGTCCAGATAATTACAGAACTTTTACTTCTGAATAGATCTTTGATTTTTACCCTGCTAAGCACACACAGAGCTGGTCTGCGATACTCTATAATCCCATTGTGGGTACCTTCATCTTTCCTGACAGCCTCTTCTGCTTTCTTAAAACAGTGGTCACACCTTAATTTACCATGGTAGAACACAGTGTGGGGTCTGTGTGTGTTTTTCAAATCACATGATAATGCTTGGCTTTTCCCACTTGTAATTTGCTTTAAGATTTGAGCTTCAAACACACCCTGCCTACTAGTGCTTCTGTACGCATCAGAAATTACTGATGGTCTTTCATGGTCCTTGTTTGGACTCAGAAGTGAAGCCAGACTTCATCCAACTGAGACAGGAGCTCGAAGACAGTGTCTGGGTCTGCCCAGTGTGAGACACTGGAAGTAAGTCAAGATTTAATCTCTTTTTTTACACTGTGCTGCATCATATTGGTTAGAGACACGGAGAACATCTCCATCTTGGTGCAACCTGTTCTATCAGGAAGATATTTGCAGTCCCTCTACCCTGAGGGTTGTTGAAGCCACTGCCTCCTTGTCCAAAGAAAGTAGAGCAGGTGGGAGGAGATGGATGCTTGGATATTCTGCTTGTTAGTTTCAGAACAGAGTGAAACATCAAACTGTCTACAGGCCTGAGTGGTTTTGTCATTCTTCTATAAATATTCTTTGATGGAGGTATCTTTCTACTTTGTCTCTTTCAAGCTTAAGTTTTTATCCTTAGCATACCTGAAATTTTCAGTCTGCCCAAGCTTGGATTCTAATTTTTCCTAAGAAAAATACATTCTGTTTGTGGGTTTTTTTGTTTGTTTGTTTGTTTGTTTGTTTGTTTTGTTTGTTTGGTTGTTTTTTTTTTTTGTTGTTGTCGTTGTTATTTTGTTTTGGTTTATTTTGTTTTGTTTTGTTTTGTTTTTTAATGTAGGCCAAGGGAGATCATGCAACAAAAGACAAATATTATGTCTTAATTTTCTCTCTTTAGAGATAATGCTGAAGCCTAGGAATACCAGTGCACTTAATGATTCATTTTTATACACTGATATGTATCAGTCCATTCAAAACTTTTCCTATAAAACCCCCTACATATTTGCAATTTTCTTTGTAGAAATAAACATAAATAAATAATGTAATAAGGATTTTCAAATCTTTTAAGGATACTTGTGTTCTGGGTTTTTTGTTTTGTTTTGATTAGTTGGTTGGTTGTTTTGATGTGGGGATTTTTGCACTGGGCTGAATTGCCATTTAGAATTAAACTCAACTGGAGGTTAAGAGAAGGACACCTCGGTTGTCCTTTATTATGAATAAAGTTACAAAAGGTAATAAATAAAACATGGCATCACTAACCACTAGAGACAGCTGGGGCTTTTATCTGCACTGTAATGAAATACTTAACCAGTGAACATATGTGATACTTGAAAAAGTGACCTTTGCTAAGCAACAGGATTTTTGTTCTCCCTTCTCTAGAAAAAAAATTAAAAAAATGCTGCAAGGAATCCTACAATGTTTCTGGTTTTATTAAAGCTTCTTTGTTTGTTTCTCTACAATCTAATGTAGTAGTAATGAAATACATAAGAGTGACAGCTCAGAGACTAATGGCTCTGTTTACCTACACATCTGTGAAAGCACCTCCTTTGCCCTGGACAAACCAGCATGCTTTAGCTGTGTCCTGCAGGGCCCTTCTCTAGTAAGGAGAGACCAGCTCAGTCTACATTCTTTGTAGTTTTCTGTCTCCCTGATGAAAAAAAAAAAAACAACCCAAGTGCCAGCAGGGTATTTTGATGAACTACCACTCATATTTGGATTAAACCCACCAAATGCATTTTATTTAGTGGAGCCAGCAGATAAGTAATGAATTTTGGATACTACTAAACCAAGATAAATGAGAATAGATGACTTAGAGCTGGAAAGGTATATAGCTCATCAATAGTCCCTTGGTACCATCTAGTGCCATCATCTACCAATTGCCCTCACTACAAAATTACTTTAGCAGAATAAGAACATTGCTGTATGTTGAAGAATGGGGGCAATAAAGAGTGGCAGCAGCATACTAGAAAGCAGTAACAATTTACAGAAATGCCTTCAGGCTGCCAGCAGGTGCTGAGAGTTATGGCTTATCAGTGGTTCAGACTCTGTTCCATATACTGTCATTGGTGATCCAGGAATCCAGTGACATTGTCCATTACTGGTGCAGAGATCTGCACAGAATTTTTTTCTTTTTTTTTTTTTTTTAAAAAAAGACTCTTAAAGTTTATTAAAGATTGAATGTGGTGTTTCAGGATGAGTTTTGAAGATTGACATTCATCTCTATGCCAAAAAGGCATATTTTCAAAATACCATGAAATTCTGTGACCAAAACCACTAGACTCTTTAACTTTACACCTATTCAGGTTAACTTGGTGTGGTCATGTGCTGTTGCAATAAAATATTGCACTGAATAATTGAGGAATCATGCTGGGGTCTCTTATTTTGGAGCTTCTTCTGTTGCTTTTGCATTTGTTGTCACATTCTGCAGTGCTCTTGGTGACAGTTTCCACCTTAATCTGTCCTTTCTGTCCCAGCAATTCATGCTCCATGAAAAGTGTAGCTCTTGAAGGTATACAGCTTCATTTCTGTTATTTCTTTTCTTATCAGCAGTGAAGTAGTTCAAAATGTCAACAATACATCAAGGTATTGATGTAAATACATCAACAGTCAGACAACATCTCCTTGAAGTGAATGGGGGAGTTTATGTTCTTCTAAGGCAGTTTTTCCATGACTACAGATTCAGATGTTCTCTCCTTGGTTTTGGGATCTTGGCCTAGATGATGAAGATGACAAATCCAGAGTGACAAGTCCACCCTATGATACCTTTTCTGATTCAAACAATAAAATAGCACTTTAGGAGTTTGCAGATTTTAAAAAAAGTCTTGGTCTTCATCTTTTTTCTCACAAAAGGATGCCTTTTTTTCTCATAAACCTCTGATTCTCTTAAGGAAGGCATGATACTAACCTCAGGCAGCAATGATTATTCTTTACCTAAATATATATGCCTCTAACCAGCAATAAAAATATGACAAATGAGTATCAGTTAAAACCATAACACCCAGCCTCCCCTGGGATATACCAACTTCCTTAATGAGAGAAACAATAACCATTCTAGTCCTAAGAGAGTTGAAGATAAATGACTGTCTGCTGTTGATATTTTGATCTATAGGACAAATATGGTGTGTCTATGGAGAGTGTTTATATAAAGCCAGCTGAAACCCATAGGCTGTGTTCCTTGCAGGTAAATCCACTTAATTTCACTAGTACAGAAAGGCAGAAATATGTTTTTAAATCACTATTTTGCCCAAAAGTACATTTTATTTTTCTTTCTTTTTTTTTTCTTTTCTTTTTTTTTCTCTTTTCTTTTCTTTTCTTTTCTTTTCTTTTCTTTTCTTTTCTTTTCTTTTCTTTTCTTTTCTTTTCTTTTCTTTTCTTTTCTTTTCTTTTCTTTTCTTTTCTTTTCTTTTCTTTTCTTTTCTTTTCTTTTCTTTTCTTTTCTTTTCTTTTCTCTTCTCTTCTCTTCTCTTCTCTTTTCTCTTTTCTTTTCTTTTCTTTTCTTTTCTTTTCTTTTCTTTTCTTTTCTTTTCTTTTCTTTTCTTTTCTTTTCTTTTCTTTTCTTTTCTTTTCTTTTCTTTTCTTTTCTTTTCTTTTCTTTTCTTCTTTTCTCTTTTCTTTTCTTTTCTTTCTTTCTTTCTTTTCTTTCTTTCTTTCTTTCTTTCTTTCTTTCTTTCTTTCTTTCTTTCTTTCCTTTCTTTCTTTCTTTCTTTCTTTCTTTCTTTCTTTCTTTCTTTCTTTCTTTCTTTCTTTCTTTCTTTCTTTCTTTCTTTCTTTCTTTCTTTCTTTCTTTCTTTCTTTCTTTCTTTCTTTCTTTCTTTCTTTCTTTCTTTCTTTCTTTCTTTCTTTCTTTCTTTCTTTCTTTCTTTCTTTCTTTCTTTCTTTCTTTCTTTCTTTCTTTCTTTCTTTCTTTCTTTCTTTCTTTCTTTCTTTCTTTCTTTCTTTCTTTCTTTCTTTCTTTCTTTCTTTCTTTCTTTCTTTCTTTCTTTCTTTCTTTCTTTCTTTCTTTCTTTCTTTCTTTCTTTCTTTCTTTCTTTCTTTCTTTCTTTCTTTCTTTCTTTCTTTCTTTCTTTCTTTCTTTCTTTCTTTCTTTCTTTCTTTCTTTCTTTCTTTCTTTCTTTCTTTCTTTCTTTCCTTTCTTTCTTTCTTTCTTTCTTTCTTTCTTTCTTTCTTTCTTTCTTTCTTTCTTTCTTTCTTTCTTTCTTTCTTTCTTTCTTTCTTTCTTTCTTTCTTTCTTTCTTTCTTTCTTTCTTTCTTTCTTTCTCTTAAACTGTCCTGTTCACAGCCACCTACAAAGGCTCTGAGGGCCAAAGATGTTCTATAAAGCCAACAAAATATTTTAATAGGGAAAAAAAGACACATATAAAGAGACAGTTTCTAATGGATCTCAGAGATAGAATTACAGTAATATTTCACAATATTTCCAGTAATACTGCCATTTTTTCCTTTAGCTTTCAGATTGTATTGTCATACTCTGATGTAATATCATTGTACCATGTAAAGACTGTACATCATGCTTACTTTAATTAATGCAGACAAGTAATTTCTTTCTGATGGTAAGTTCCTTGGTGGCTAGGACAGCGCTAAAAAAAAAGAGGGCATCATGACATTACTGATAGACTTCAAAATCTAGCTTACTTCTAAGTTTAGTCTCTCCAAAAAGGTATGCTAAGTCACACTTTTTACAACCTGTAGATTCTACTTGGCACCATTTAAGCATAGGCAACAAAGGATAACCAGAAAATATCATTAGGAAGACTTTGTCAAGAAGGCAGACATTGGACACTATTAAATAAAAATCCTACACAAAAATAAACCATCTGGACCAGGAGGCCAGTGGAGGCTGAGGTAGTACTCTGGGGAGTTATCACCTCTGCTTGTCCCCCCTCATAATCCTCCATGGACATACACTGGTGGGCACTGTTGGACATACATGATACTAGGTGGAGATTGCTGTGTCCCAATGTGATTGTTCGTATATTCTTGTCTTTATGTTCATAAGGGACTTCCTATATGTCTTTTGTCATTCCCATCCCAAAGACAAGCAGACTTCTGAATAAAATTTCTAGAACAAGAAATGCCAAATTGTTTAAGCAAAACTTTAATTGAGAACTTAGTTCATCGCCAGTACCTTAGTTCACCTTAGCTACCTAACATGACTGATGGAAAGAGAGAACTTATCTTCTACAGAGGACAATTCCTCCTCTTCTATATTCCCTTAGGAGCTTCTGGCTTTGACTAAAACAGTTTCCTATGACTACTAAACTACTAAGCCATGTATCCCACACAGATGTGGCAACACTGAGCCTCAGTGATTCCCTCAGCTGGGAGTTGCAGAATAAATTGAAGTGTGGTATTAGGTGACATCGACACTGTAGAAACAGTTCACCTTGCCTTATGAAAATCAATAGGTAGTTTCTGTGACAAAAAAAGGCAAAAGTATCATGATGTTCCCTGAGTAAATGTCACATCCCATTGCAAACACAGCTGATAGGTCTTCTTGGCATAAAAAAAAATGCCAGAAGTATGTGGATAGTGGGAACAATCTAAACTCTGCTGTGCATTGCAGTGTCTGGATTACAACATATGACTTTTCAAACACTTTCTTACCACTCCATATTGTTTGTGATTTCTGGTTATTACGCGTATCCTTGATATATCTTTTTGGCCTAGGAAACAGGTCAAAGGGCTTCAGTGATAGGAAGTGGCACTTATGAAGAGGAACACAAAAGACTCGCTTTACCTAATTTATGGAAGAGTTGATGGCACTTGTTTGCTATCTTTGGGGAGTAGAAGCATGACAGAAGAACTAGCATCAAACTAGGTACTATACCAGCAAATTAAAGCAGGCCAACTTTTGTTGGGTTTTATATAAGCGAAGGAATTTATCCTCTGAAATAATTTACCATAATGGATGAGCTGCTTTCAGAGAACTTAAAATCCAGATTAGTATCAATGGCAGCACACCAGGACACATCATGCTGAGAAGCAGGACACCTACTGTCAGTCCCTGGGGAAGCCTATAGCAGAGAAAACAAGTACAATCTCTGTGTAACTGTTCCCAAATTCCCAGAAATTGGATCACAACAAACCCAACACAATGGAGGAGGTGTGCCATTTTGGGATCCTGCAACTGGCTTTTCACTGGCATTGCATACCCCAGCAAACAGATTTAGAGAGGCAAAGAAAAGCAGAAGAGGCATCATATTTTCACAGTGGCATAGATGAGATTTTTCTTGTTCTCTGCATTTTTAGTGCCCTCCTATCCCATTTCACTCCTCATTCATATCTCTCCCTTCCCAAAATTCTGATCCTTATTCACTTGGGGTAAATTTATCCTTTAGAGTTCTGCCTCCAACATCTGAACTTAATAACATCTTTCTTTCCAGATTTTGTCTTTATGAAGCTCAGATGTCAAGGTTTGTTAAGCAGCAAAATTGACAGGGACTTCAACAGTTGTGCACAGTTTTGTGGTAGGTCTCATTTCAGGGATTTTACAAATGTCTGTTAAAAACAAAGGGGAAAAAATGCTAAGAGAAATAGAAGTGTTCCTTACAAAACGTTATTTTATAAAACTACTGTACCACAGCATTGGTTACATACGATGCAAAACCAGTGAGGTTAAGCCAGTAATGGAGTTTGTAGAGCAAATTTGGTCTTCATTATATACAAGCAATAGCTGTGTGGTTATAGGAAGAAACACTAAAGGACTTTCACCAACACTGCAGAAAGTTTTGTGGTTCACCAACTAAATTACATCTCTTTCTCCTGATCTCATGAACCACTCCAGGGGTTCAGCTCACCTGCAATCAGACCTGCTGACATGACCCAGCCAGTTCCCCTAATTTATATGTTTTTATATTATGCTTATTGGCTGTGATAGAGACCAACAAGAGACCACTCTCCCACTCCCAAACTCCTGCCTCCATGTAACTTGTAATTGGGTTGTGGTTGGGGAACATTAAGTCTCCAAAGGTGTATGGAAACGTTTTTTCTGACTGGTGAACTGGGAGATTTTATTGTCATGATTACCATCTTGCTTTTCTATTCTTAGCTCCAGTTCTTGAGTTTAGTGCCTGCCATATCTCAAGAGGTTTTATAGAGAAAGAAGTAATTTTCTGGAGAAGAATATGAAGGTTTCCATGTAGTACAAAGTATGAAAAGGGAGCGTGGTCAAGTGAAAAACAAATTAGTATATGAATCAAAGACTGCTAAAACCAAGAGGAGCATTATTATTAACTGCAGAGGCTTAGGGTCCTGGGAGGCAGACTATGTTTTATATTGCCACTGCTTATTGTAGGGGAAAAAATGTAAAAATATCACAGTTGTTTGTGCAGAACTATGTTTAATAATATGCAGGAGGGACTACTGAAAGCAGGAGAGCAGCATATTTCTCTGTTCTTCTCTAATGTGTTTTGGCCCTCTAGTTTTAAAGGGGTTTACTGGGAGATTGAATACAATCCCTAAGTCCTTTAGTATCAACACAGTCTGAGCCCAAACCAAACAACCCATAAATCAGCGGCAAGCCTTTACTCCTGATCAAGTCAGGAATTAATGAGATCAGAAGCCAGTGCCAGGATTGCCTCTCTTGGCTGCATGTAAGGAGAAAGTTCTGTTCCCAAAATGAGCATCTGTGCTCTTGCTTGGACACATCGAAACACTAATTATACTATCATGAGCTTGGAGGAAATCCATGGGAGAGTGTGAAAAAGGAATAAGTTTCAGTGCTGTGGACAGAGCTGTGGAAGGAAGAAAAAGTGACTGTAGAGTGATACCCTTTTCCAGGGAGATGACTTTTCAAACCTTTCCAAACCTACTCCTCACTCCAAACCTCACTGGATCATCTTCCAAACTCTTATCTCCTCCCTCCATCCCTCCTCTGCAGTTTCATCTGTATTTCTTAGAGGCCTGGCACCAGCTCCACATCCTTTCCCTGGTATTCCACCAGCTCATACACACACATATGGTGCCTTTAAGGGCTGGAAAAGAGAATGAGAATCCCAGGAAGTGGCAGGTAGGCATTCTGCCTTTTGCGGGCCACCTCACAGCTATTTTTTTCTTCACAGCTGACAGAACAAAGTACTTTCTGATTCAATTACAAACTTTCACTTCTCTATACCAGTAAATTCAAGGAAAAAGGAAGAAAACACACACACACACTGCTTAGCACTGAAGCAGGTGAAATCAAACTAGTTTATAGCCAGTGATTCACCAGCTGTGGAAAATAATAACATCATATGGTGATGTGTGGTGCAGTTTGGCTTTTTGGTGCTTGGATGTTGTCCTTCAGTCTTTGGAAACTGCCTTTGCCTTTTAGAAGAGGGCAAACTCTGAACATAGATGAATTGTATAGTTAGGGTAAAGAGAACTTTTTAACCTGAAATAAGAAGCTGATAAATGTGAAGTGATCCTTCCTTTCACCACAGTTGATCTTCAGCTTCTTATACAAGAGAAATCTTGAAGAAGACTTTTAGCCTGGGGACACTGCATAGATGTTGTTGATCATGGAAGAGTGGTGATTGACTGTCAGAAGAGTATGATGCGTGTCATTCATGTTTTAAAGAACACACTATTTGGCGATATTTGTTGTCATTTCTTAGTCAGAACAAGGATCAGAAACTGACTTCTGTTCATATGGGGCCAAACTTGGCCCTGTTCATACCTGGGATCCAACTGGCTTGGAAGAACTAGACACATTAACTGAAGAATCAACAGCAGTTTCCACCCCTGTCTATCTGGCTCCAAACATGGAAAAAAATAAAGCCATTTTGTGTTTACTATATATTTATATTGTCTGAATTCTTTTCAGCCAATATTTAATTTTCTCCACATATATATATTTGCCATCTCAGAGTTACACTAGTAATTTCTTTCATACCATCCAGTACTAAAGTTTTGTGATCATACCCCATGGATATAATTTCTCTGACATGGTCTACAGCAAAGTTCTTCATAACAAAGTTTTCTGGTTTTGAGTAATATATAAAGCCATTTATGAATCTTCTAATTGTGTTCAGGAATGGAGAGTGACTTATTTCAGTCTTTGCATTGTGTTTTCATTTTCTCCTTTGGGGATCATAAATACTGTAAGAACATGAAAGCATTTATAAAGGTGGTCTTTTTCTGCCTTGCCTGACTACATCTGTGGAGTATTTTATTTGGTCTCTGTCAAATGAAGAGGCAGGCTTAGAAGGTTAGTAACACTTCAAAGCATAGGAAAGATCAATATGGGATTTGTAAAAGTGGGAGGAAAGAGCCCTGATGAAACATTATAGCTCACCAGAGAGAGGTTTTGTATTAGAACATTGTGAAGGGAAATTCAGCCTAGACTCACCCTACCTAACTGAGGCTCTAAATTTTGAACACAGCAACACTTGGGAAACATAAGCATCTCTAGATGGTAGTCCAGCCTATCCCAAGATCTCTTTCCACTGACTGTAAAAGAAACTGAAAGTGGTTGTGCTCCTTTTTTAGATGCCTAAAGTAAGATGAAGCAAATCTGGGTGTAGAAGCGAATCCAACTTACCTGTAAAGAAATGAGCTCTAAAGCCATGAAGTAGATTGAAGAATTGCTGAGTCTGTGCTCTGAATGTGCAGGACTAGAGGATCCTGGCACAGTCTCTCAGCACATAGCATTGCTGTTGAGCATGTCAGAAACGGCCCAATGGAGACATAAAGCAAGGAAGGAAAAGGCAAAGGACGATGCAATCACAGGCTTGTCTGATGCTTTCTTACCTGCTGCTGTCAGAAGTGTCGGTCATCACTGCATGCTTCTACTTTTTGCTAACTGCCTGTTTGCCATGCATTACAAAAGCTGTTCCAGTATGTCAACATACTCCATGGGGTTCTTTTTTGTTGTTTCTTTATCTAGTGTGACAGCAAGCTGGCTACTAGGAAGTTAGTACCACAGATAGATAGACGATTGTAGTAATCACTCCTGTGGTCCTTTTCTCAGCAAACACCTTTCATGATCTCATGCTCACACATTATCTTCAGCCGGCATCAGCCAGATGAGACAGAGTTGCCTATACTCTTCAGCTTGTCTCTATATGTGCTTCCCTCCTCCTCGAAAGTTAATGTCCTGCAGTGATGTTACTACAAACAGCATGAGAGCAGCCTATGCCACTACACAACCACATTCACACTCTGTAGAGCCTGCAAGCCACACTCTCAAGAACACATCACATCTATTTCCTGAGACACACAGTACCTGAACTCTGGGGGTAACATGTGATGACCTTATGTATGCACTTTCCCAACCGGTTTCCCTCAGGTCCTCCTTGGGCAAAATTTTTCTTTGCATTCTCACACTTGCATCTTTCTTTCCAAATAAATGTATCACGCCTTCTCTCTGAGAAGTTCTTCATATTGTCTTGCCCATTTTTTTTTTTTGTGCTCAATATACATATCATCTTCCTATGGTAGTAGTAGTGTCTCATATAATGCCTAAGCTTATCTAGTGGATGTCTGCTACAGAGTCTTTCATTCATGTATACAAGCTCTGTGAAGAAAGGAAGGAAAGAATGTTTCAACTTATTCTGTCATGAACTTTTTGGCTTTTTCCCCTGAAAAAGAAAAGACTCAGCACAGGGATTATTTGCTATAGCCTACTGTACAGGTGTTATTCCTGAGCGGGGAGAGATTATGTTACGTTGCCAAATGGAGCAAAGCAACCAGACAGAAGGTGCAATAAGAAATTCAAAATTAGAGCAAAGCATTTTAAAAAGTGTATAACATATGTATTAATTTTTTTTCTCTCGTTGTCACTTTCTCTACCTCATATGTGCCTTAAATCACTATAAGTGCATAACATACATTAAGAATTCACATTCCCTATAGCTCTGGAAACAGCAATTATTTCTATGTTTTACTTTGTACACCCTGAGAAGTCCAGAAAAAAGATCAATGCATGCATGAAGTGTGGAAAAGCAAAAGACTTCTCTGATTTTTTTTTTTTTTTTTTCTCTGATCCTTATGGTTCTCTGACATCTAAATCTCAGTGGACTTCATTTTAGTCCAGCATCTATCTTCTAACTGAAGTAGGTATATTCTGATACTGTGTAGTCAAAAGTTCTCATTTTCAATAGTGTCTATTTCTGGTTCTTCAACTATTCCACTTCAGGCACAAAAGAATATCACTTTTTACTTTTACAATGGAAGAGAAGGGAAGGGAAGGGAAGGGAAGGGAAGGGAAGGGAAGGGAAGGGAAGGGAAGGGAAGGGAAGGGAAGGGAAGGGAAGGGAAGGGAAGGGAAGGGAAGGGAAGGGAAGGGAAGGGAAGGGAAGGGAAGGGAAGGGAAGGGAAGGGAAGGGAAGGGAAGGGAAGGGAAGGGAAGGGAAGGGAAGGGAAGGGAAGGGAAGGGAAGGGAAGGGAAGGGAAGGGAAGGGAAGAGGGGAAGAGGGGAAGAGGAGAAGAGGAGGAATGAAATTAGTAGAGTAAATCTTTTAAGTATTAATTTTTCTAAAACCAGAGGGGCTTCCTTCTCCTGTTTATATCAACCGAAAAGCCTAATATGTTCACCTTAATGATAGGTCTTTAATTTATTCTTGTGCCTATAGTTCCTAGCTATGAAAGTTATGGAATTTGTCACCAGTCTTAAATCTGTTTTACTGGAACAAAGATTACAAAGGAGCAATGACATATCTTCTTTCCTAAATTGCATCTGACACTCTTAAAACTGTCATTCCAGCTATTGACAACATCTAAGGATCAGGAATCCCTGACTTTTTGTGAAATTCACCAATTTCTGCCATTATTACACATAATCATCAACCAAATTACCACTCATCATCATATGTTTTATACATCTGCTTTGCATGGCAAGGTGAGGTGGAGTTGGTCCACTGTCCAAAGCAAATGATAAATTCTAGAATCAGTAATACAAAGAAGCAGACAATTAAACTACCTTATTACATTTTACTAAGCTGTTCCAGACCAATTATAACCATATTTCTTTGTTGTCTAATTAGGTTCAACTTAGTTCCACAGTGTGGAAGCCTATAATGAGTGAACACATGAGAAACACAGTTCAGACTCCATGTGAGGGATCATTAATATGCTCTGGACTGCTGCTTTGGAAGAGGCTGCACCTAATTATGTGGGTTAATGCACTTAAGCTAAATGGATGAATTGCAGCCATTTTTAGTGTTTCAAGGCCCCTTAGACTGACAGAACTGTAGATTAATAAGTTGTTAGAGAGTGATCTGTTGACCTGCCCCATCATTCTTCACTTTCACTCCATATGCTCTTAGAGGCGTGCAATGTTAAAATGGATAAATGTGCCAATCACTGCCATTTCAATTTTGTTGCTTTCTCTGCCACTTGCCTAAGAAATTATCAGAATTGGTGAACAGCAAAATACAATGCCTGATATGTCCAATAACTTCAGTTGACTTTGGATCAAAACGCACCATGCACAGGAGATAACAGGTGTCTTGCTAGCACAAAACAGCTTAGATAAAAGACTGAACTCCTTTCAGCTAGATGTGGCTGTATAAAAGTCAGGCATGTAGTCTAAAGCTATTGTTTAGGATACCTCTTTAGTTAACTGAAAGAGTAAGTCATGCAGACTAGGCAAGTTACCTAAGTATAAAAGAAAAGGCCAAGTCATCTGATATTATTCACACCAGAAAAGAGACAACATAGGGGGTATATAACAGAAGCTTCAAAATCATGAGGAGTTGGAAAGGGTCTACTGAGACATATTGTTAAACACTTTTTTTGATGGAAGGAAAAAAGGGATGTCAAATTACAGCAGTAGGAGCCAAATTCAATGCAAAGAAACCCTGGGTGTTTGGAGTTTTCTTTTTTTTTTTTTTCCTTTCTCAGTTAGTAGTGGACCTTTGAAACCCCTACAGAAACCACACCATCATCAGGAAATCCCCTTAATGGCAAAATTAAGAATGAAGACTGAGAGATTATTAGGGAGAAAGGATCATAGATACTTCCTCTGTCCCCTATGTGCTTGTTTATGACTAGTGATGGAGACAGAACACCAAGTGATATAGAGCATTGAGATGAGTAAGTAGAACTGGTTTTATATTGTACCTTGTGGTGATTAAGACATAGAATGCTCCTCAGGACTTCCTCCTCGTTAGCTCAAGCATCTGTCTTCCCAGCACAGTATATCTATATATCCCATAAAAGTTTTCACATGTATCATAAAAGGGGCCAAAAGGTCAAAAAAAAATGTTCAATAGATGATACGTACAACACTCAGTTTTGACACCTATATCCTTTTGTACAAGTAGTTTTGGGGAACAGTCCCCATTTGCAAAGACCTCAGATGTGAGTAATTTCACTGGCTTCTGAATGGCTTGTCTGTGACTGCAAGAGACATGGCAAATAGTTATGCTTTCTCATATTCACACTTGTCCTTAAGGCACTAGAGACAAAACCTGCTTCTTTTTCCACTCCTGAGTAAGAAGACCTGACAACTTAATAATTGAACTGGGTCCTTAGCTCACTATGTTTCTGATGTGCCTCTTTAATTTATTTTGTCAGGATCTTTTTGACTTTTCTTCCACTGTTGCCATCATGTACTAGGTCCTCATAATGCCCATGAAAATAGGTTTTATCAGAATTTTCCGCTGTCATATCCTGTTCTCATATTAACCCTCTACCCCATGGTGGCTTGCAGGATCTGCCCAAATTGAACTGGCTACTTTGGGAAGCTTTGAGCTCTGTGTCTCTGCCTGTGATATTGTAAAGAAGAAAAACTATGCCAGTATTTTAATCCAAAGCATCAGCAGCACAAACAGCTCCTTAATGGCATTGTTAGATCTACTTGCCATGAAGAAGCCGAAGGCAAATGTGTCTGTGAAGTGAGTAAAGCAATAGAAAACATATCTTCAGTTGCAGTTACAAGTGAAGTTGCAGTTAATGGCTCATTGTCCAAATGGAGATTAGGAACAAGTGGTGTCCCTCAGGAGCCCACATTGGGCTGTTTAATATCTTTTTCAATGTTATAGACAGTGGGATTGAGTGTACCTTTCAGCATGTTTGTGGATGACACAAAGCTGAGTGGCGCAGTTGAAAGGGAAAGGATGACATCCAGAGGGACCTTGACAGGCTTGAGAGGTGGGCTACTGTGAATCTCACAAAGTTAAACAAGGCCAAGGGCAAGGTCCTGCACCTAGGCCAGGGCAATCACCAGTATCAGTATATGCTGGGTGATGACTGGATTGAGAGCAGTGCTGTGGAGGAGGACTTGGGGATACTGGTGGATGAAAAATTAGATATGAGCTGGCAATGTGAGCTTTCAGCCCAGAAAGCCAGCTATATCCTGGACTGCATCAAAAGAAGTGTGACCAGCTGGTCAAGGGAAGTGATTCTGCCCTTGCGCTCTCATGAGACCCCACTTGGAATACTGCATCCAGCTTGTGGTGGGTTGACTCTGGCTGATGCCAGGTGCCCACGAAAGTTTATCAGTCCCTTCCTCATCTAGACAGAAGAAAGAAAAATATAATGAAAGGGTCATGGGTCAAGATAAGGACAGGGAGACTGATCAGCTATTATTGTCATGGGCCAAACAGACTAAACTTAGGGAAATTAGTTTAATTTATTACCAATCAATGGCCAAAGCAGGATAATGAGAAACAAAAACTAAATCTTAAAACACCTTCCCCCTACCCGTCCCTTCTTCCTGGGCTCAACTTTACTCCCAATTTCTCTCCCTCCCCACCCTGAGTGGTGCATAGGGATGGGGAATGGGGATTGTGATCAGTTCATCACACGTTGTTTCTGCCGCTCCTTCCTCCTCAGAGGGAGGACTACTTACACTCTTCCCCTGTTCCAGCATAGGGTCCCTCCCACGGGAGACAGTCATCCACAAACTTCTCCAATGTGAGTCCTTCCTATGGGCTACTGTTCTTCATTTACTGCTGCACTGTGTGTCCCTTCCATGGGGCACAGTCCTTCAGGAACAGACTGCTCCAATGTGGGTCCCCCACGGGGTCACAAGTCCTGCCAGCAAACCTGCTCCAGCGTGGGCTCCTCTTTCCATAGGGACACAGGTCCTGCCAGAAGCCTGTTCCACCACAGGCTTCCCATGGGGTCACAGCATCCTTTGGGCATTCACCTGCTCCTTTCTCCTGCTGCAGTTGCTGTTGCACAGCAGTATTTTGCCCTTCTTAAATATGTTATCCTAGAGATGCTACCACTGTCACTGATGGCTTGGCCATGGCCAGTGGTGGATCTGTCTCGGAGCCAGCTGGATTTGGCTCTATCAGACATGGGGGAAGCTTCTAGCAGCTTCTCATAGAAGTCACCCCTGCAGCCCACCAACTACCAAAACCTTGACTCACACACTCAATACACAGCTCTGGGATCCCCAGCAAAAGAAAAGCATGGATCTGATATATGCGGATCCAGAAGAGGGCACAAAAAATATCAGAGAGCTGGGACAATTTTCCCATGGGGATAGGCTGAGAGACTTGGATTTGTTCAACATGGAGTAGAGAAGGCTCTGGGAAGACCTTGTTCTGGACTTTCAATATAAAAAGGGAGCTTATAAGAAAGACTGGGAGAGAGTTTTTACCAGGGCTTGTAGCAACAGGACAAAAGGCAGCTGCTTTGAACTATAAGATGTTAATTTAGATTAAATGTTAATTTAGATTAGAATTAAGGAAGATATTTTTTACAGGGAGAATGGTGAGACACTGGACCAGGCTGCCCAGAGATGTTGTGGATGCCGCATCACTGGAAATTTTCACGTTCTGGTTAGATGGGGCTCTGAACAACTTGATCTAATGGAAGATATCCCTGACTATGGCAGGGGGGTTAGACTAGATGATCCTTGAATGTCCCTTCCAAGCCAAACTCTTTTCTCATTCCATGATTTAACATGACTATATTATTTTATAGCAACCTTATGGAATGGCATTTTTTTGAAAGAGCATTTGCCATTATAACCAAGTCTATAATACAAAATAGAGGGGGAGTATATCTGTGTTGCCATGTGGAGATTTCATGCTTTCTCTAAGCCAGGCAGACTCTTTAGTTTCAGTAGAGAAATACTTCACCTGGGTCATTGGTGCCAAATGCATCTGCTGTGTAAGCTGGCTCACTGAAAGCTCCATCAGTCTGTCTCTGCACTGCATCATACTAATGAGGTAATCACTGAGCTTCTAATGAATGGGATTAGCGAATGGGCAAGGATTGTTTGTTCTGGATCCTTTGTTCAAATGCAACTCGAAGCTCTCAAAATATTTGCATGCAATTAGCTACGAGCTGGGTTCGTTTCAGCTCTTACTAACTAGATGAAAATAATTTTCATTGCTACGGGATTTGCCAAATGTGCTGACAGAGGCAGTCTGCAGTTTGTAGTGGATATAAGAACAGAGCTCTATTTGAGAAGTAAACTCTCTGTAATAATGTAAAGCGGTAGGTATCATAATTTGTAACTTCATGCCAGCACTAAGCTTGGTTGTAAAAAACATTATTCTTTTATTAATTAGCCTTTCTTAATAGCAGCTAATGAATATTTAACATTACATGTAAAGATCCAGTTATGTAGATATTGTAGGATAGATCTACAGAAAAACCACCAGAAACTCTGACTTTTGTTTCTTCACCAAACCTAACTGCATTGATTTAAGAAGTTTTACAGTTTTGACCCTGAATGAGCTTAAGCACCTGAAAGGTTTCTCAGAGCATTTTCTGTGCTCAACATTTACTGATGAAAGACTGTGTCAGCTTTTTGGAAAGGAAGCATGTAATTGAAATCAGTGCAGGTGAGAATCTAGTTCAATATTTGTTATTCTTTTCTAAATCTTGACAATAACCAAAAATCCATAACATACAGGCAATCTATGGAGGTAGCTGATTGGGTTTTTTTGGTAAAAAACATTTTTGTCAAAAGATGCAACTTTTCATGAAGAATAAAACCCATACATTTTGTGAAATTCTCTTCAATAATTCCTATGACATTTTAATTAAAACCATTTTTTAAATGCTTTATTTACTGGAGGAAAACTGCATTTGTAGTACACAACACATTTAAAGAAGAATTTAAATAGTATTTTCAATCATGTTTTCAGCAGAAAATATTGTGGGTGAAAATGGAACAAAAAAGCCAAATACTAGTTGCATTGAAACCTATGAAATGAAATTTAATGCAAAATTTGTCATTTTTCATGGGATGTCTTACCTGATTTATTTAAAACAGATTAAAGGTTTTTTCCTTTTAAAAAACTGGTAACAATATGTCTTAAAGTTTATTTGTCCTGCCCTTTCACTACTGTTTCTCATAAATTAATGTGGTGTTCTATGCATACAATGGGATTGAATAAGCATCTAATTGATGTGTTTGTAAATGGCACATATAATTGTGAAATTGCTTAGCTCAGATCTGGCAGAGCAAATTCTAAAGCAGCAGTGCACAGTATGAGAATCTGAGCTAGATTATTTTTAAAATGTACAAAAAAAAAAAAACAACAAAAAAGAATGAAATAAAACACAACACTGTTGGCTTTCATGGTTTTAAATGAGCAGAACTAGAGATCAGGAGCATGTTAAAACCACAAATAATAAAGATGAATTAACAGCTACGTATCCTACGACAACTGTATACAAAAACTGGATGCAAAGAAATAGCATTCCCCAGATACGCAGGAGACAAAATTAAAATCTGTAACATAAGGCAAAACCTGTCTGCAATGAAGGGGGAAAAAAAATTATTCACAATTATACTAACACAGTATAAAACTTAGCTCTTCTTTCATATAATTAGTGTTTGTTGACTATAGCAGTTTTAATACAATGTGATCAGTAAAGCAGACATTGACGTAGGGCCTGAATGTGAAAAGCCTTGAGAATCCATTCCACTTCACAGGGTGATCACAGGTTCTGCAAAAGCAAGAATAACTGATAAGTATTCACAGGATTCCCAGAGACTTGCTGATGTAAAGTTGTTACTGATGGAAGGGCAGCTACTCAAGGTGGTCCCAAAATGCATAGTCAACAATGAAGTAGACACCATCTCAGAAAAGTGTATTTTCACTGATTCCAGTCTAAGATAATTGTGGAAGTAGAAGTGCTGTGGAGGCTGAGAGAATAGACAAAACAAATTTATTAAGAAAACAGCCTACTCTATAGTCTACTGTAGCAAGGAAAACAGTAGATTTTGTGTTCTCTTCGATGCCAGCAGTTCCCATACCTGGAGGATGGTGCACCTAGTTTTAAAAATACATTTTCCTGGGAAGTGGACTAGGTGTAGAAGCCATAGTGTTACACTGATGCACTTTGCAGGAGAGAATATATTTTAGAAATATTGGTCTGTTTTATATTTTTCCATACAATAAAGCCAGTAGATACTTTCTCTTGATAGGAGGGACTCACTATACCATGTGTAGACCTCTACAACATAAAATGTTTACACTGCTTAATGTTAATGGAACTAAAGAGGCAATTTTTTGATGGAACTGCATGTCTCTCTCCAGCTATTATAAGAGAAGCCTCTTAGGACAGACATCAGCACCAAGATAGCACCACCAAGATAGACATCAGCACTATAGAATTTTGAGGTTAGACAAATTGTATTTTTGCACTCCCCACCCCATGAAGCAGAGATAGAAAATTAAATAGTCTATTATTGCTATTGAACCCATAGCTGAGAACAACTTTTTTCTTTTTTCTTTTTTCCTTTTTTTTTTACTAAAGGTAAAAGCCTTAGAAATACTGTTTTGACTATGTAAACTGTTTATTACTGTAAACCAACAAGGTGTCTAAATAGACCAGAGATCAGACACTTCCCTCTCCAAAAGCAACAAAATACAAAATCACACACATGTTGTTATTGATGCTAATTATTAAAATTGTTCATAATAAGATCCTATTTAGATAATCTTTTGACTTCAGATGTTTATTGTGTGCTGTGCTGCATATACAAACCGTAGAAGACAGTTCCTGCCTTGCATTCACGTAAGTACCACAAAGAGCTAATAAAAACACTCTGATGAGAAAGCGTATCTTTCTGAAGATGACATTCATCTCATCTAATTTAAGGTGTAAGTATCTCCATCTGAGTATAATGGCTCCCGGGCTCCAGGCTCCTATTACAGTAATTACAGATCTGATCAATACAGTGCATGGAGTTTTAGGGTGGGGGGACATTTGAATAAAGTCATCAGCTTCAGAATGACCTAAATTTTGCTGACTTTGACCAACATAACCTACAAAGGGATCTCCAGGATGACTGCCTCAGATGCAGAAATGTACACTGTGGACACCTAAATTTAGCTGCACAAATTCAGGAGTAGAAGCCTGTCTAATATCACAAAAGGATTTGGTAGTTACTCAAACAAGTGGAAAGGCTGAGGAAAGGGGTTGGACATCACTAGTCATATAACCTTTCCATCCACTTTGAAACAATTCTCACTTTCCTTTTCACTTAATATTTCACGATCTTTTTTCAAAGAGGAAAGACTGTAAGTGGAGTGAAAAGGAAACTACCTGAAAAGGAAGGAACATTTTTATAGGTGCCAATCAACAATATGTCCACTGCCTGTGCAAGTCACAGAATCACAGGATGGGTGAGGTAGGAAGAGACCTCTGGAGATCATCTAGTCCAACCACCAGCTCAGATCAGGGTCAGTTGAAATGGTTATCAAGGCTATGTCCAGTTAGATTTTTAATAGCTCCAAGGTTGCAGACTCTGCAGCTTCTCTGAGCAACACGTTTTCCTCTTTGACCATCTTACAGTAAAAAAAGCGTTTTCTCATGTTTAACAAATTTTCATATATTTCAGGTTGTGCCAATTGCCTCTTGTCTTGTCAGTGGAAACCAATGAGAAGAGTCTGTTTCCATCTTCTTTATAGCCCCCAACAGACATTTATACAGATGGATAAGTTCCTCCCGAGCCTTCCCTTCCCCAGTCTGCAGTCCCAGCTCTCTCAGCCTCTCCTCATGTCAGATGCTCCCATCCCTTAATCATCTCCATGGCCCTTTGCTGGACTCATTCCAGTATGTCCATGTCTCTCTTTTGTCCTGGGGAGCCCAGTACTGGACATAGCACTCCAGATATTTCTCACCACTGATCACCTCCCTGGACCTGCTTACAACACTTTGCCTAAGATATGTGTGTGTTAGCATCACAGAACTGTCGACTGGTTGTCTGGATTTCTTAGCGCTGTCCTCAGTGCAGTCTCCTTCATGCCAAGCAATCAATGACTGCATGACGCAAACGCAGTCAGTCAGTAAATGACAAATTCAAGTCAATCACTAACAGATGCCTGCTTTAAATAAGCTGGCCATGCTCCTTTATGAGTAGTGTGTGGATGTATGCATGTGTATGCACATATATATGCATGTGTGTGTGCGAGTGAGTGAGAGAGCTTACCTGTAGGCACACACATGCCTGTGTACAGGAGAGAAAGAATGCAGCCTAATCAAATCCTATGGACCCTGGACAGGCTTTTTCTCTGAGGACTAGGATGAAGGGCACCATATGTTTGACATGAAAGCAAACCCTTCGACCAGCACAGGCCATTACTCTTGGCAGGCTCTGCAGCTACTGGGGATTATGAATCTTGATTTGCAGTCAGGGAAAATATTCAACATTGCAAAATCTATTTAAATTAGAAATAGATAATCTATAGACTTGTCTCTTGAGTGTAACAAGAGAGATTCTCCAGACACAATCTAACTAAAAGTTATATAGGGACAAAAAGACAACAGACTTAATAAAAGTTTCTGGTTTAGTTGAGGATAAAAATGAGTTATATTGTGTTACTGAAAAAGAGTTCTGTCATACTCTTAGGTTTTGATTAAAGAGGCTTTTTTACTATTTGCTGTAGTAATAGTTATGCTGAGTTTAGTAGTTCTAGTCATGGACTATACAGTCTTGTGTTAGCTTCTATGCAAATAAAGAAATAAATTACAATCCCTAGGGGAAAAAAAAATTAAAAAAAGTTGTGGTAGGTCTTTGTTTTACTTATATCTGGGGAACTTTACCAGTAGAAAGCTGGGTGAATTGAGCCTTTGTCCATCCATATTTCAGTGACTCATTTTTATTACCTTCATAGTCAATGAAAGGAAACAGTCATATTTATCTTGACTTTTTTTTTTTTTTTTTTTTTCATGCATAAAGAGAGAGGACAAGAAAGGAAAGGACAAATGAAAAAAGACCCTGCTGCTATCAGCTATTAAAATTACTCTACTGTGCAGGCTAACAGACCTCTTTACTGTGAACTGCAAAAAGACTGTAAAGAACTGCTCCAGTTGTATGGTAGCTCTAAGTTGCAATAGGAACCTGAGCAATGGATCCCTCCTACGGCACTCCTTGGCTTCAGAGAAGCATCTTTCACGCCTTGTGGTCTACAGTGTAGACTCTGCTCATCTATTCAGTCTAGGCTGTTCTGTTTGTGAATTAAAAGCTAATCTCATAGGAAGATAAATTCTCCAGAATGATAAACCACTTTGTTCCTACCTGCTGTTGTTTCAAAAGAAGTGTGATCTCTGTCTTTCTTCTAAGTAAATGTGATGACACACATCACACTTTGTAAGTTCTGATGATACAACTTCTGACTTTTGCAAATTTATACAGATTTAAGGCTTTTTCATAGACATTGACCTCAGTGAAGTTCTCTGTTGAAGTAGGCTCATGCAGATAATTTGTAGTCCATTATTAATAGTAGTCGACCATTATATGTGCAGAGATTTTTAGCAAGTTGGATGATTTCCTGAAAGTGTTAAACAATGGCATTCACTACAAGCTGACTGAGATAACCAAAGAAGGCCTATGATATTATCAAGTGGAAGTCTGCATCACTGAAAGACGAGAGCTGATCCAAAGCTCACTAAAGTCAGTGCAAACACTCTCACTGACTTACCTAGTTTTGCATCAGGCCCATATGAAAGTTCTGACAGTTGCTCTGCAAAGTCATAGCTTGTAAACCCACACTGGTGAATTAAGTCTGATGGATTGTCCAAAGGATGAAGAATATAGGGCAGAATGAAGAGATGGATTTTGGTACTGCATACTGAAAACATGGACATGGAAACAGCTCTTCAGAACTATTCATAGCCACCTTTTCAACATGTCAAACTCAGGCAGAGAGTGAGCATTTGCCAAAGCTGGACCCTCAGCACAGGTATCCTGAGCTGCAGCCAACAGAAAGGAAATGTTAGGCCCTCATATCAATTTTGCCATTTCTGCTCAATTCAGGGTTTTTTAGTTTTTTTTTTTGTTTGTTTGGTTGGTTGGTTGGTTTTTTTTTTGTTTGTTTGTTTGTTTGCATGTTTGCTTGTTTTGTTTTGTTTTTTTGTTTTCTCCAATCATTGCTCCAAATCATGTTCCAGTTAACCTGTTTTCAAGGCACAGATGTCTTTTGATGTTCACATATGTAAATCTACACTGATTAAGCCCATGTTCTGTCACAATATATTGTATTTATCTGCTTTCCTCTGAAATTGTTCTATACTCTATACCAGTTTCAGATGTAAATTGGAAAGTAGCTTCCAAATATGACAGAGCTGAAATCCTGCAATACCATCTCAATCATGATAAAGAACCTAAACTCATCAGAAAGGTGGATAGTGGAGATAGCACCTTGTAACATGAGGATACAAGTTTTCTGTTTCTGAAAATTCTCAAGAGAATGTTGAAGAAAAAGTAGGAAGCCTCTGGCTGTTTACATTTTTACACCTCTAGTCACTTGTAGTTGTTAATGTTCTTTTTCCTTATGCACCAGAGAACTGAGATGAATGTGCACAGCATGGTAGCTCTGAGAGGTGCAGAAATCTCTCAGATTTTCCAGACGTGTGGTGGGTTGATCTTGTCTGGATATCAGGTGCCCACCAAAGTCTCTCTATCACTCCTCTCCTCACTGTACAGAGGAGAGAAAATATAACAAAAGGCTGGTGGGTCAAGATAAGGACAGGAAAATCACTCAACAATTACTGTTACGGGCAAAACAGATTTGACTGGGGTAAATTAATTTAACTTACTGCCAATCAAATCAGAGGAAGATAATTAGAAATAAATCCATATCTTAAAACATCTCTCCCCCACCCCTCTATTCTTCCTGGGCTCAACTTCACTCCTGATTTCTCTACCTTCTCCCCATCATGCAGCACAGGGGGGCAGGGGATGGGGGTTGCAGTCAGTTCATCAAACATTGTCTCTGCTGCTCCTTCCTCCTCACATTCTTCCCCTATTCCAGTGTGGGCTCCATCCCATGGTAGACAGTCCTCCATTAAGTTCTCCGATGTAGATCTTCCCCACAGGCTGTAGTTCCTTACAAACTGCTCCAGTGTGGGTCCCCCATGGGGTCACGAGTCCTGCCAGCAAATCTGCCCCAGTGTGGGCTCTTCTTTCCATGGGGACACAGGTCTTGCCAGGAGCCTGCTCCAGTGCAGGTTTCCCACAGGATCACAGCCTCCTTCGGGCATTCCCTTGCTCCACAGTGGGGTCCCCCACGGGCTGCACACGGAGATCTGCTTGCTCCACCATGTACCTCCATGAGCTGCAGGGGGACAGCCTGCCTCACCATGGTCTTCAGCACGAGCTGCAGGGGAATCTCTGCTCCAGCACCTGGAGCACCTCCTCCCCCCTCTTCTTCACTGACCTTGGTGTCCACAGAGTTGTTTCACTCACATATTCTCACTCCTTTCTCCTCCTGCTCCTTTCTCCTGTTGCACAGCAGTATTTTCCCTTCTTAAATATGTTATCCTAGAGGTGTTACCACTGTCACTGATGGCTTGGACATGGCCAGTGGTGGATCTGTCTTGGAGCCGGCTGGCACTGGCTCTATCAGACATGGGGGAAGCTTCTAGCAGCTTCTCACAGAAGCCACCTCTGCAGTCCTCTGCCACTACCAAAACCTTGCCACACAAATCCAACACAATGTGGGAGATATAGTTTGCTTAAGTGTTCAGGAATCAACAGAACCCCAGATTCGATCATCAACATCAAATTTACCCCTACATCAGATAACCTTCCCCTGCAGCTGGGTTGCAATTCATGACTTAATTCATTTGAACTAAATTTATTCCATCTCTGATGGTGGGGAATGGTCTCTGAGGACCCATGTCTTCTCTCTCTGATAACCTTGATGATGGCTTCAACCTGGGCCTGATATAATTATTTTATTATATACCTAAATTCTTAATGATGCATTTTTATGATAGGAAAAAAAAAAAAAAAAAAAAAAAAAGACAAGGAAAAGAAGACAAAAATCACAATAGTAAGAGAATCTGTGTTGTTTCCTGACTCTTTGAAGCTGCAGCTATTCAGATACCAGATTAGTCTAAGAATTGCAATACTGACATTCTGAACCTTCCAGACATAACTTTTCATCTGGGCCTTTGTTCAAAGGTACTATACGATGATGAGATTTTGCCTTCAGTAGAACCCGTTTTTTCATCAGTTAAAGTTATTCCATTTTAAATAGTCCGTCCCAATAATTTTCTAGGCAAGTAAATGATACCCACTTTTCATTATAGAAGGTTAGACATTTCTCTAGTGCACAACTACCCACGGCAGAAAAAATGCTGTTCTTATTCAGTCACACTGGCCATTTCTGCTTATGCTGGAATTTTAACAATAACTTCTTAAAATAGGACAGACCTCATAACGCAACAGTCTTCTGTCAGAAAAAATGAGAGAGCAGGGTGATGATATACCCCATACAATATTATTTCATATTCACTTAGTCATTTATTTCTCCTGTGCATTGTCTTAACTGCATCAATGGGGCCCAGCAACCACCTTTGATTCAAGTTCACTGAAATAATTTATTTTCCAGTTTAGAGATATGCTCCAGTAGATATTCTGATGCTTTAGAAGTTTAGAGGACTTCTGGCCCTGAAATCAATGGCTTCTAATTTTCAGCTGCAAATCATCGGTAAAATAGGAGCTTCAGAGGCAAATGTTAATGCAAGTACATGAGCATCTTTCACGGAACACAAGGATATAGGTGCATCTTATGGATAGGATGGGTGATCCTAAAGTAAAACTAAATCAAGAAATGAGATGATACTCGGAACAAAACAAAAACAAAAGAAAGAACTAAACAACAATACCAACAACAACAAATCCCAAGCCCATACTACAGGCACTGTTTGATGGTCCAAGAAAGAAGCTGTAAGCCATCTCCTTGGGATTCACTACACTAAAAGACATCCCAACCATTTTCCATCTTCATGCTAAAAGATTGGCATGTGCCTAGTAGGAATTTCCTCCCATGCATTTCTATGTCTGAGCTGTAAAGGTTTGTCTTAGCAGTGCATTCCCTATCAATGTCGCAGCGCATGGCAAAATTTTTAAGAAACATGCAACCAATAAGGCCATGGAAACCTATAAAAAAAGATCTGTAGCAGTGTCAGAATCTGCACCTAGGATCCAAAAACTGCAGATTATAACATAAGTATGGCAAGAAATATAGGTGATACCACATTTCAGAACTGAATATTGCTAGCTGAAATTTGGGGATCATGAGAAAATCGTTTCACAAAGGTAGAATGTCCAGGGTCCAGAAGGTGACACATAATGAATGAGATGGGAAGAGGGGAAGAAGAAGCAGTAATTTTCCTACCCTCTTCAAAATGAATGCGACTATAAAAGTTAGCAAGACTATGTGTATAACTATTTTTAAATTATCTGATATTGAATATGTGCAACATCAGATAATAACATCACAAGCTCAACTTTGATTAAATGGCAAGTGAATAGCAAATCTCAGCACCATTGTCTTGTCACATTAAAACAAGGGGGAAATCTCCTATTTGTGAATTAACTGAACTCATTTTTTCCCTCATGGCACACTGTGCATGGCAGAGTTATGTATGATTGAAAAGTTACTACATAGTGCTTTAACATGAAAATGTTTAATCCAAGACACAGTTCCTTTTCAACCTCCAGTAACTTATTATTTGAGTCCTAGAGTTGATAGAAGCCCTGAATGCATTTTTTGAGGCTGTGTGAGATGTAAAACTTTGGTTCTGACAATTTCTTCCAGTAAGTTCTTTCAGGGGTCCCTGGGAGCTACCTGAAACACAAACTTACAGGCTAATATAATTCACAAAAGACTTAATGACATTTTGCTAGCTTTCTCTCTGGCCAGTTGTTTTGTTCCATAGAGCTTCAATAACTCCAACCATTTTTCTATGCTTCCTGCTTCTGGCCATTAACAGTGTCCTCACTGAAGATGCTTCACTACCTTATATATGGGATGTCCCCATGTGTGTTGCTCCAGCCCAGGGTCCACCAAGACACCCACGCAGTGCTATGGCAATGTACGGGTGAAAAGGTGAAAATGGTGAAAAAGTAGGAAAAATGAAGATGTGTCCAAAGATGACATATGAAAATAAATAAACAAGAAATTCCATACTCTGAACGAGGCAAACTTAAAGGAAGAACTCCTTCAGGTCTATACTAAAGCAAATTGGGAGAGTGAAGGAACCAAAATCACTTAAAAATAAGACCTTGCTTCTTCTCAAGTTCACAACTCACAGAAGATGGTTCCTCCCAAAAATGTGTATTCATTTTCTCTTCATATTATCTTTCTTGCAGAAGCATTGTCACCCTACTTCTCAAAAAACCATCCCTGTCATTTGGGAGTTCCTTCATAAACTTCCAATAACAAACTAAAGAAACTTATCTGGACACATCTTCTTCAGAAGAATGAAATGCAGAAGAGTGAGGATCAAGGTGCAGAAGAATTATGATTTCATTTTATTGCCTTGAAAAAAAGGTTAAAATTTCCAGCAATGCATGATCTAAACCTAAGTGATGTTAAAGAGATGGCACTGAATGACCAAGAAAATAGCTCTGGTCTTTCTCCATCCATGAGCTCATTTTGCACTTTAAGATGCATTAACTTTGAACAGCTACAGTGTGCAGCCTTTTTCTCACATCTATCTCTTTATTTTTAAAAAGTAATTTGCAGAGCTTTGGGAGTGGAGGCATAGTTAGGTTAATAGTGAGAAACCCTGTTTCACATGAGGAGGATGAAGAGAAGAACACAGCACAGAGATGCTAGATTTGCTGGCATTTCAGGACAGGATGTTTCATCTTGTTGCCACTTGGAACAAAAAGGGGAATGATTTTGTTCATTCTTTTTCAAGTGGGATGGTTGTCAGGTAAAAGCTTCTAGCAGAGAACAGCAGGGACAGTGCTCCCACTGTACCTCTTTAATCAGACTTCTACAGTAATGGAGGCAATTTGAAGATGCTATCTTAAAAGATAGAGGCACCACCATTTACACAACCTATTTTCCTCCCTCTTACTTCACCTTCAGAGTGCTCCAAGGCAATCTGAACAGTCAACCTTTTTTTTTTTTTTTTTTTTTTTTTTTTAACATGCATTAACCCTCCATGTCCTCAGGTGCAAGTTAATATTTGAGCCAGACAATACACATCTCTATTCCCCAAACTTCACAGACAAGTGACTACAGCCTCACTTGTCTTGGAAGAGGACACATCTCTTTTGGTCTGTGCAGTCACTGTCTATATTTCCCTAGAAAGACAGTCTCCCAGACTCACATTTGGCAACTCCTGTTGTGTGGAGGGAGGAAAGAGTGGGAAAACCAACTTTATGAATATGATGAATTATTCTGGGAAGAGCTTAGGGTAACACCGAAATGACAGACATAAAACACTGGCAAGATAAGACATCATGTGCTGGAGACTAATAGAGATTAGACAGCAGACCTGATGAGTCATCAGTTTGCACCAACGTGGCAAATCTTATGTTCCTTTGGGAACATGCAGAGTTACTGGCATTTGACTTTCAGCTTGGGTTAACTATCAGGAAGAAAAATGCTGACTCAGATTAAAATATGTCTGGTTGCAGGAAAAGACAATTTCAAGGAGATGGATGCTTAAACACTAGAGTATGTATCCAAGGCTTCCTAGCGTGCAAATCACTCAGTACTCATTCAGCGTATCATTATTATTTCAGCATCCCTGAGAACCTGCCAAGAGTCATAGGGAAATACCAGGCTTTCACCTTGCAGCAGCATTTAACTACTGAGCAAGCAAATCAGAGCTGTGAGAGGTGACAGAAACCCTTAAGTTCTCATTCACATGTTAGTGGAAATAGAGCTGATAAACCCTAAAAAAGCCCACAGAAGACACACAACATGGTTAGCATTAAACTTCTGCTATTTCAGTTTAGGGAGCAAGAACTGTGTGCTCCATGTTTTGCTTAAAGTTAAATGGTGGAAGAATAACATGGTTTGTGCAGAACTAGCGAAAATGAGAGCTGAAAAGCTCACCTGTCAGGAAAGAAAAACACAGCAGGAGACTGTGTACATTGCATAGCAGTGTTGCTGTTTTATACACTGATGGATATTTCAGTGCAGGAGCCCTGCATATTTAAATGCAGTAAGTACTTATCTCAGACTATTTTTTTATTTCTTTTTTATTTTAAAAAGACTATTTAACTATGAAGTGAACAGAACTGAATTTAGTCAATGAGGACAGAGATGGAATGGAAAAAACTCCCAGTACTAGAATTAGAATTGCAACTTCTAATGTTTTCATTAAGAACAGCACTGGAAATAAATTGCTGCACCGAGAACTAATTAAAAAAGAACTAATAAATTCCATAGATGTAAATATAATGCAGTTTTTGCATCCATCTGAACACTAGCTGTTATTAACTCCGGGTGATGTGGTTTTTACATACATATGTTGGTGTTATTCATACAGATGGTGCCAGGGCTGAAGCACTGAATGGAAGTATGGTTAACATGGCTGCCTCACTTATACTCTAGCAATAAATACCAGATTAATGCAAAAACTAATCTCATCATAAAGGATATATTTTAATAGACACCAGGGAGACTAAAGCAGTTGGTCCCTGCATCAGAGAAAAGGGTTGTGGCAGGAAAATGCAGGTATGGCAGGAAATTCACTCTGATATTTGTAGATAAACTTAATGTGCCTTTTGGATATCTCCTCATTTGGTCCTTAGTTGGCTGTTCATAAATGAAGGTAAGAATAACTGAGTAGACTTTCCCCTTCAGCTCACTCGCCATCCTCCTAGTGTAGGTGGGTGTAATATTCTGTCTATTGAAGGTTTGTCCCTTTTTCTTCTGCCCCAGACAAGTAAATATAGAGTACTATGGATGAGATTCTTTTTATCCAAATGTAAATACTCCAGGTCAAGAGAAGTCACTCTCATTTCCCTTTAGAGTGTAGAGAGTTACAAGCACTTCTGGAGGACAGTCCAGCTCACCTTTCACTAATCTATTCAACAGCTCAGTAAAATTGCAATTTAACACACCTGTATCTATACATTAGCCTGAAAGGGAGCATTGGGTGCTTAGTTTAGGTTTAGTTTTCTGAATTTAGTGAAATTAATCCCACCTTGCTTGGTTTATATTTTACTTTTTAAATAAATATTTTTGTATTATCTTATTCTGTTCACAAGTTTTAATGGTATGCCGTATATCTTCTCTAGAAATAAATCTTCAGTGATCGGATAGACTAGTGTTGCAACCACTAGTATAAGAAAAAAAGCCTATCTTCATAAAAATGTGCCCTGGAAGTGATAACGGATTTTTAACAGATCCTGGACACCACAGTGACTGAAGTCTTTGACATGCATAACATAAAAGTGAAAAAACAGTTTAGACAAAATACAAGACATTTAACTGTAGAGAATTTCTATGAAACCATGGAATGGAAAAGAGATTTTTCAGTTATCTTTATATCTCTAGAGTTATTTGAAAAGCAGAATAATTGTGGTAGTTACTACACAGTCTTCTCCATCCAACACAACTGAAATCTCCCAGACAATAACTATTAGCAATGAATTTTGGCACTGTCCACTGCCTTTTTAAGAATGATATTACCGGACATCATATTTAATGTGACTGCACAGAAGCCTACACATCCTCACATGCACCACGCAGGAGATCCTCTATCCCCAGATGCTGAAATTCACCCTTGACAAGAATGATAGCGGCGTTGTAAAAAACAAACAAGTAAGCAAAGAAATGATAAATCTGTAATAGTTACAGACAGTTCTTTGGTTTGATCTTGATCTGCAGTTGGCAGCAGTTGGGAGGATCAGCATAATCTCAAATTACACTTTGCCAAGCCTCTCTTTAAAGGTCTTGTCTTCACTGCACTGAATTTCTACATGTTTGGAGGTGGTAGATCTCTGCAACAGTACACCCCAGTCCAGCAGTTTAAGTGACGTCTAAAGCACACAGTTCCTCTAGCTCCCTCCTCCCCTGCCACCCCAATAACGCTAAATTGCAGCTGCATCTTGAAATAAAATACTTCTCCCTCCTCTGTAACAGACGGTGCTGTGCAACCCAGTGTACCAGCGTAAGGTAACATATAACAGCATTCATGAAGTAGGAAAGCTGGGCAGACTGGGGTGGGAGGGATCATGCCCACTCAGGAGACCACTTTGCCTGTCATTCCCAGCAGTGAAGGTGAAGGACATATGAATCACTATGAGAAGGATGGGGACTCTCATTGATACATGTCAGGCTGTGTTTTAGACCAGCTTCATCATATTTTTTTCTTTGGTGAGGAATAGTAAATATTTCAGGGGAAACTGTGATGTTACTTAAAAAGCACTTACCTAATTAAACCTCAAATGCAGAAATCTCTATTCACTCAGAGATGCACTCTGATACTCACCACCTAAGGCTATACCTCAGCCATATGGCACTCTAACAGATACTAGCAGAGGGAGCCCTTTTTATATTTTAACAGATGGGTGCATGCTAGATACTAGGGTTAGAGCAGAGTGGAGAATGAAGGAAAATGTAAGGAAAGAGAATCGAAAGACAAAAAGTTCAAAGGATGAATTTTTATTGAACTCTTCCATTTCTGCCCAAACAGCTGGAGGCCTTGTTTCTTTCCTAGAAAGAATTTCTGTTGTTTCCAAACCCTTGGACTCAGACTCACTGATCACAAACATTTTTATAGCACAGTTACTGTGTGAGAGGTTGTCTTTACAGCAGAAATACCACTAATGATTTCAGAGTTTGCTGGCCCAACCAATAATTGCATGAATTTAGGAGTAGGATCCAAGTTTTTATAGTGTTTCTTCTACTATACCTTCCATCCTCTAAGGTCATGCTAACAGTGTATATTACAATCTCAACAAGTTTGGGCTGTACCAAAAAATGGCTAGAAGACCTCAGAAGAGAAAGTCAGTGCTAGAGTATGTTGCAGAGGAAACATGGTAAATATAGACTCCATGTAAAGAGTCAGAAAAGAGAAGCTTATTTGAAAGTAAGCCATTTATTGAACATCTTGCTTTTAGATAGGTCCTGATCTGGTATGACTGCAGATTTAATTGCAGGTATTGCATTCTCAAAATAAGACTAACAGTCAGAGGGACCGTAGGCCTAAAGTAATATGGTTCCATTTACATTATAGTTACTACACAGTTTAAGGTCTTCCACATTTGTTTGGATGGCTGCTGTTTCCTCTGCTGGAGCAAGTGTCAAATATCTCAGATTATCATGACTTCAGTGCCTGAGAGAAAATGGTACATGGTACCTGTCACACCTTCCTATCTTTGCCTTACAATACTTCCAGAAATTCCATTCCTTTCATCATATGCATTTGTTTCACACTTCACAGGTTAAGTTTAATTTGTCTCAAAAGGCCTGTGAGAACTTGGTGGCAACCTTTTATGCTTTTGGGGATCAGTAGGGACCTTATTTTAAGGGGCAATGTGAAAGCACAGCATGCAGAAACACTGGGTTTTGCACTGAATGGAGGAGATTTGGAATTAGCAGCAGTGTGGCTGCACTGTTCAACACGGCACTGGAGATAATTTGCTCTGCTAATATCACTGTGCTGACTCCAGCTCTGTGTCACCCAGGGTTATGTATCTACAGCAGCTCAGATATCCCTGCTGTAAGGATACATGACATGCAAAATATGTTATATGTGCTCTTGATAAAATACAGTGTGTATTATCCTGTTTTATAGAAACTGTGATTCCACAAGATGTATTAAATATTTACATAATCAGTGATTTTTTACCATTTGTTCCACCTTCTGATGGCCATCTGTGTACCATAAAAAACAATGTCCTGTGAATGTATTCTCAGAGCATTAATTCCTTTATTGAGAAACTCTCTTGTTACTTTAATTCTTCATCTGAATTCCTTAGGAATAAAATTATAATTAATGTAGAGGGTTTTATTTTTTATTATTTAATACCCTCTGCAATAATTCAGTACTTTAAAAAGGCAAATATGGATGTTTCCAACAAAGCACAGCTTTCATATTGGATTCTCCCGAATGTTAACTCCAAGAAATAATAAACAAAATGTATTAAGATGTTTATGCTTATTTCAACTTTTATTTCCCAAAATAAATCTATGTCAGATCAGAATTCCTGTGTGGGCAAATTAGATCCACTCATTGTTCTTGCCTTCTAAGTTTTTTAATGGGCCAAGTAGGTCATGCTAGACATGTTATCAAATTATATCCCTAGATTGTTATCAATTCTTATACTAAAATTGTCTTTTACTTAACACTTTAAAAACTTTTGACTGGATCTATCTTGTTTATTTGTTTTGTTTTATTTTATTTATTTGTGTCAGTGACCAATCTAGAGTTTCTCTCCCAAACATTCATGATTTTCTGTCAAACTTATTTACAACACTAGTTTCTGAAAACGGTAGCATTGATATGTAATAACACATTGGACTAATATTTTCTGACTTGCTTCACTTCACCCTGGATCTATTACTTTGCCTGAGATCAGACTTTGCTAATAGATGGAAAAATCATTGCATTCTCCAGATGAAAGGAAATACTGAAACAAATATGCTGTCACTGCTTCCAGAATTTTCCAAATAATTGACAAAATAAAGGCAGAGATTATGTTGTGAATTTGCCCAATGACACAAGGTGCACTCTTCTTTCAGTCATTTCCACAAGTGGGATTTAGTTTCTACGCCCCAACATGGAACACAATGGCAGACAGGCATGTCCCTGAATGGCCTACCTGGCCAGTCCTGTTTGGATTAGGTTACACTAAATAATTGAGAAAAAATTTTCATGGATCAACCCTACACAGGGGTAGGATATCCCTAAGACCAGTGTGGGGCCAATGCAGCCAATTCTTTTTTGCAAGATTCTTTTAATGGAAATTTCTAACTTATCCAACATTATGCATATGGAAAAGAAGAAGCATTTCCAACCTAAGAGACAGAAAGCAGCTGTTTAAACCCTCTGGTAGAAATGGAAAAGCAAGCAGTATAGCAGGAAGCATAGTACTATCTTTGTGAGTTTGACTGTAATACTGCTGTAAGTACAGAGGGTCTGGTTCTCACACTAGAAACATTATACACTTGATGTAACTCAGTTTATGGCCCCAGTGCACTGCAAGAGTGGTGTAAAATGGCATTAAAGTTAATGAGAATCAGGTTTAGGGTTTCTAATATTTGCTTTCTACTGTGCTTGAAATTACTTCTGTTGTTTTATAGCAATGTCTAAAAGTCATTACAGAGGCATAATAAACAAAAAATCCTGGGTCACATCTATCCATCCATCATCCATCCATCCATCCATCCATCCATCCATCCATCCATCCATCCATCCATCCATCCATCCACCCAAGAGAAATGCAATGCAGTAGTTGTTACAGAGTTTAAGCTTTGACTGAACTACAGGTAGGATTCGTTTGGCCTTTTGAATTTAGATATTGATACAGTCCTCTCTCTAAATCCATGTGTTTCAATCATTTAAAATCAACAACACATTATTCAAAAGCAAAAGTTTTCATGAGCCTCATCTGACTTTTCTTCTGTGAGCAAAAAATGAATCAAGGATAATAATGATAAACCTAAATAATGTATATCGTGAATATGTTTCAAAATGCTGACATAAAATATTTGCCTTTGCATGGAAGGAATGCTTGGGGAAAACAGAAACAAAGATTTCCTTTACCTTCAACTGCAATAACCTTTTTAATGACTTGTGAGCCATCTGATTGTTTGTGATGAAAACTCCCTGTTTCTGCTTATGTAAGGATTTTATTTATTATTATGGTAGTGTTTGGCTTTCTGTATCCAAAATTGGTTGGAGCCCAAGGGAAAGTATTAAAAAAGAAGTCCCAAATTTCTGATATTTCATCATTTCAACAGTTTCATTACAACAAATATCCAGATCTCTCAGGTACTCTCAGAGTTGTATTTTGCAGAAGTATTATCCTTCTATGAGGCTGGAGAGAAATATAACAGAAATCCAATAATACAAACTTACTGAGACCATCTTGCTGTTTGTAGGAGCAAAAGTCTGTATGACTACAAAAGAGTAATTGCAATGCATGCAGATATTGCTTGCATGTATTACTGTATTTTCTTACTAAAAAATTAACATTTTTACATAGACCGAAATAAACAAAAAAAATACTTCAGGTATATTTACTACAATACATGTTTTGAAGGCAAAGGGCAGCAAATAAACATTCAAGTCATCAAGGCTTTTGAAATATTTCTTGGAAAATTTGTTTAAAGTTTAGTGTTACCTGCCCTGAGAGACCATATAAGACAAGAGTAACATTCGAATTACACGGTGAAGGAAATCACTAGTCTTTACATATATCTATTCAACCTTACTCTTTGAAAATTTCTTAGATCTTTAAAGTTGGTGACTATATGGTATAAATATCCTGTTGAAGAAAAATTTTGTAACATGGACTATTAATTTAGGATTACTGTAGAATGTTAGAATATATGTCACATGGAAATCTCTGCACAGATCAGTGGCAAAATTATATGCTCCAGGTTTGAGGCATCTTCAATAGAGTGGAAAAAGGATACATAGTAATCCCAACAGGAAAGAAAAGACCATATTCGAAATATAAGCAGACCTTCAAAGTATAGTCCATAAAAACATATAAAGGCTATAATATAAACCCTTACATAAAATTGGAATAGATCTTTTGAAAACTCAAGCAATTCTGATTCACTATTCATAGAGTTCAAAACACTCAAAATACACATAAATATAATTAATTAACTTGGGATATATATATATTTTTTAACAGGCTTTACAGCAGATATTTTAAGAAGGAACTTGAGGAAGAAAGAGGAAATAGACTTCACTTTCTTTCCCCATCCAGTGATCATGACAGCAGAATTTCTTTCCTGATGCTAATGTATACTTCATGCCTTAAAACACAAAGGTTAACAATTACAATTTCTATTTAGAAGTTGGTGTGATTTGCTCCCCTCCAACATATGCTAGTCAGCTCTTGAAATGCATAACATGTTTGTGTAACTTGGTGGCTTCTAGTTTTTGAAACTTCACAATCAGGAGGACAGAAATTCCAAATATTGCCATATTTTTATCTGACGCTTTTCTTTTTTTTTAAAAGTACTGACAGTGGAAGAATTAAATTTCTTTTGTAGAATCTGTTTCTAAACTGAATAGAGGGATTTTCAAACCTTGTAAAACCACACTTTTTAAGGAAAAAAAAAAAAAAAAAGAAAAAATACATTTGCTGAAGCAAATTATCACTTGAAGAATGCCTTTGCAGTTGCATGGGCTATCCTCACCAGCATCACCAGAGCATCATACTTTGACATTCTCATGAAACATTATACAAAAGAAAAACTAAATATTCCTTCACCAGCACATCCATCTCCTTCTTCCATATACCATTCCCCTACTCACATTTTCACTTGAAAGCCTTCTACTGTATCGCATTGAGTAAGAGATCTCAGAAGAGACAGCTCGAAAGAGAAACATCTGTCATGGGCTCTGGTGTAACATGCTAGATGTGGCTTTGTGGAGTTGATAGTTGAATCGGAGTTAGCAGGTATGTTTTTGCTACTTTCACTCGATTTCCTGCACTGCTTATGTTGTGTCACAAAGCCTTGATACCCCGTGTATTTTTTTTAACCCATAGACACTAAATATGTACTGTGTTCTACTATTTATATAAGCCATGTATGAACATAAATGAAAACTCACTGATCTTAATGGTTGGAGGAGAGTTTGGCTATTGTCTTATCTCTGAGGAATGTAACTCCCTATCTACTACTCTTGTTTTAAACATGGTATGGACTACTAAATGCAGAACTCATGGAACCTGGAGTGACAAACTTGAAACTGGAGAGTCCAGGTCTCACTTAAGTGTTTTATAATATGGAGTACTTACAGTGATAGACAAGCTTTAGTAATGTTCTGCCAAGACTTACTGCCACAAGAGATGATTTAGAATCATAGAATCATAAAATCAAAGAGTATGTCAAGTTGGAACTCATAAGGACCATTGAATACAACTTCCTGATACTCGCAGGACTACCTAAAACTAAATTGTATGACTAAGTGCATTGTCCAGATGCTCCTTGAACTCTGACAGGCTTGGTGCTGTGACCACTTCCCTGGGAATCCTGTTCCAGTGACCAACTACTCTCTCAGTGAGGAACTTTTTCCTAATGTGCAATCTGAACTTCTGATGCAGCTTCATTCAATTTCCTTGTCCTATTGCTGGTCACCAGACAGAGGAGATCATCACCTCCCCCTCTGCTGCTCCCCTCAAGGAAGCTGTAGACTGTGATGAGGGCACCCCTCAGCTTTCTCTTCTACAAGCTGAACAAACCAATTGGCCTCAGTCGCTCCTCCTAAGTACTGTCCCCAAAGTCTTCTACCATCTTGGTCACCCTCCTCTGGACACTCTTAAACCCAATACACCTTCTTATATTGAGGCACTTCACTATAAGTTTGGTGAGACATTGGAACAGGGTGCCCAGAGAGGTTGTGGCTGCCCCCTCCCTGGAAATGTTCAAGGCCAGGTTGGACGGGGCTTTGAGCAACCTGGTGTAGTGGAAAGTGTCCCTGCCCATGGCAGGGGGGTTGGAACTTAGTGGTCTTTAAGGTCGCCTTCCAACTCAAATCATCCTATGATTCTGTGATCCTATGAAAACTGCACACAGTACTTGAAGTGGGGCCACACCAGTGCCGTGTAGAGTGGGAGAATCACCTCCCTTGACTGGCTAGCTGTGCTGTACTTTGATGCATCCCAGGACACAGTTGGCCCCTTTGGCTACCACAGCACATTGCTGACTCATATTCAACTTGCCATTCGGCAACAGGGGAACAGTGCATGCCATTACAGTCATTTCCAGCTAATAATTTAAGCTATGCATGAGAAAATAGAGCTGAGTAGTGTCAAATTCTTATGGGGGCAGAAATCTCCAGATGTAAAGTGAAGATGAAAAGTTGGAATAACTAACTCCTAAAACTTTTGAAATAGATCCTCAAGCCCTTTTGAAATAGATCCTCAGGTGCAAATTGTGGGATGCTTTTCTTTTCATTAAAATATTCAGAAGGAGGAGAGAACAGAGTGTCTATTTTATTTTCTCTTTTAGCAGAGTCTTGTTACATATAAAGTCATTAAGAATGATTGAATGATAATGTTGAACATTTTAATAATGTAATTAGAAACCTGAGAAAGTATGGGAAAAGTGTAATCTATATATTTTGAGTCCAAATTCACTCAGTTCTGCTGCTCCTATTTTTTTGTATAGCTTCATCACAGCAGACTGTATAGTCTGTGTGACCTCTACCTTGGCAGAGTGGTCAAGACTTAATTTGAATTCCTTTCCATTTCTGAGAATAAATGAAAACTCATTTGATTTTAATATTAAAACCCACCGATAATGGGCTGGATTTGGATTTGGTTTGTGTTCAGTTCAGAGAAGGAAGATATATTTTTCAAAATGACAAATAAGAAAAAGGAAAAAAACCCAAAACATTAATTACAACTTGAAATTAGATTGTTTGGGATACCTCATTCAAATTCCCTTTTGACTATTGAGTCAGTGAGCTTGTAAAGATGTGGAAAATGTTGTATTACAAAACTAGTATCTTTTTTATTCCTATTATGGTAGCTGAAGGTACAGTGATCAGCCTTAGTGGAGTAAAAAACAGGGATCTGTGGTTTGTTTTAGATCTTTTAAAAGAAGCACAGAAGTTCAGCTTTTGATTTCAGCTCTGAAAAAAAGGACTTGGGTTTATTGTGTCTGCAGCATCACTTGGTCCTTCTGGTGCTGAACATCAGCTAGCTGCAAAGTTCCTTATAAACCAATGTCCTATCATAAGTGGTTACATCAATGCCCAAGATGGAAATAGTCAGCAATGGGAATTGTTTTTTTTTTTTTTTTTTTTTACAGCAAAACCAAAAAAAGACAGGAACTCAGTCAGATGAATATTTCATCACCTGGTTTACTCCTCCACTCTGAACACAAATTGTTGCTTAAGCAGGACTAGAAGGCATGCAGCCACCTACAGAACTTCCCAAGGCGGAATTTATATGTATTTTCTGAAGTTAAACAGAAATAGGACAGTGACATTTTTTTCTGTTTTGTTCCCTTAATTGCCAGACAAAGTGCAATTTTCTGTTCTGTTCTATCAACCAGATGCCCTTGTCATCCACCATCATACTACATTAATGGAACTTGACGTCCTCTTTGTTGTTTCTCACTGCATTTATGTGACTCACTGTACAAAATAAAAATGTACTAAGAATAGCAGAGGTTGTGTTAATGGCAAAGCTATGAAATTCTCTTAATCTAATTGATTTCAGATTTTTTTTTTTCAGTGATAAAGCTCTTGAAGTTGTCTTGACATGCTATGAGCATTCAGCCATGAAGCATGTACCAGCCAACACATCAAGTTCAGTAGAAATCCAGCTGAGATGAAGTTTTGAAAGGTACTTTGTCACCTAAAGGAATAAATACAGACCTATGCAAACTTCCCGAAGATATGAAGGCTGCAGAATTGCTTTTGAAGACTTTATTTTACACAGCTGAAAAACTGTTCAGAAATGACAAATGACCACAAATCACTCTGAAGCATTACAAATCAGCTGGAGTTGTGGTCCTAACCACTTGAGGCACTGGAGCATAACAGAAGGTTAAGAGGAGAGGAAGTAACTGTGTCATTTTCAAAGATAAACTACATGGGTAAGTATAAGTAAGAGAAATGCCATTCATTTGTTTAGAACTAAGAAAGCAAATCAGCCATTCCATTACTGCTTTACAACTCTACATCAGTGAAAACCTCAAAACAATAATTTTACTTAGTAAGATATGACATACTGAAAAATTGAATAGAATAGAATAGAATAGAATAGAATAGAATAGAATAGAATAGAATAGAATAGAATAGAATAGAATAGAATAGAATAGAATAGAATAGAATAGAATAGAATAGAATAGAATAGAATAGAATAGAATAGAATAGAATAGAATAGAATAGAATAGAATAGAATAGAATAGAATAGAACAGTAGGAAGGAACCTACAGTGATCATCTGGCCTAACTGATATGTGTCCTCTTCTAAAGTTCAGGTCACTTTTTCTCTTTACACCAAAGTAGGTGGACATACGTCTAAACAAGGACAACAAATACCAAAGCAAGACTGAGGGACTGAGTCATGGGAAAAAATTAAAATTGTAATGTCTTTAATTTCCCCAAATGATTTCGGAATGTGGTAAGAATGTGCAAGAGGCAAATGTAAAATTAGAGGTAGCAGGTCAATCATTTGGAGTACAAAACAGAATGAGGTCAAGACACATGTGGTGATGGAATAACCTGTTAGAGGAAAATACCCTCCCAAACAAGAGATAAAGATTGGGAGGTTTATTATGCAATTTTTTTGACATGGTAATGCAGTTAAAAGCACGTAAAATAATCACATTTTACCAAAGTTAATTTATACATCAGAGTTAATTCAGAATTGTATAGAAATACAAAATAAGAATAAATATTATACTGAAAAGCTGTATACAAAATGACCAACAAATCCCACACTACTTATATCTGGACTGCGAAACCCACTGCCCTGTAATGAGATTCAGATCTTAGCAGGGCATATGGCTAGAGGTGTAGATAACAATATTATCAACATTAATGCAAAAACATTCAAAAGAAATTTGAAACGATATCATATTTTCAGTGTTGATAGTTTTAAAACCCAACTTTGGGAACTAGAGATTAATATGAAATGATAATTTGGTCAGGGTGGGGGAGGAAGTATTTTCATCCTATATTTAGAGTAGCTTACATTTTATTCTGAATATCTGCATCACAGTTCAGTGATGCTCTTCTCCTGTGTTTCCAGTCTATCTCAATCCAAGGATGTTACAGGATGAAGAGTAAGAATAAAAGTTGACATGAAAATTGATAATGTTCTAGAAGAAGGAAGAGGTGAAAATCCTGCAGCAAGATACATTTATAACAAAACTAGACAAATCACTCCACAATAGCACCTCAGTCAGACAGGAGCCTCTCTCTGCAGCATCATGCAGAATGACTGTAGTGTGGCATCATGATGGCCTTATAGATAATTTTCCACCTTCATGTCTTGTGAAGTTTGTATACATTCTTATTTAAATGTTTTTGTTTTTGTTTTTTTTTTTTCTACCATTTACCCTTACATATTGCTCTCATAAGATTTTATACAGGCCTGAGTGAGTCAGACATTACATAACCTTTTCTACTCTGAAATGGTGATTAACCCAGATTGGGAGTCACAGTGTAAGAAGAAGCTATAGATTCAATTATTTTCAGACAAAGGAGTTTGCAAGGAAGAGGCAAATTTCTTAAAGCCAGAAAAAATAGCCTCTGTTTCAATAGTCCAGAAGGTCTCCTCCATAATTCTGCTTCCATAATCAGTATATGATTCCAGGTAGAATGAGTTAATAAAAACTTTTCTTGAGTTAGGGAATGACATCCTCAGGCTTTCATCCCAGAGGAATTTTGCTGTGTTTTGGGTTTCAGGTGGCTAACGTAAGAGATAGTTTAAGAGTCCTTATAGGCTTTTTGAAGACAGTGAATTAAGCCATGAGAAGTTCAAATGGCTCATGAAGAGCTACATAACAAGCAGACGATAGAATTAGTTTTTTATCACAGAAGTGGATAATATAAAGCTCAAAATTCTGTTAAAACAGCTGTTGAAGACAGTGACCCATGTGTTTTAGTATCATTTGTTTTGCACGCATTTATTCTATAATTAGTCAGTACAGTTTTCCCACTTTTTACGCTGAAGTTGCCTACATTTATTTCAAGCTTGAGCTTCTTCTCCCCAAGGATTTATCTCCATTGTCACACGTTTTATCGCAGATGCTTGATCACTGGTTATCTCTGAACAGCAGGAGGAACGAATTGGCTTTGTCAAAATCTTGGCATTTTTTGCCTTCTTTTTCTCACTGTTTTGCTGACATAATTTTTTTTTTTCTCTTCTTCTTCTCCCAGGTTTATAATGTGCTAGTGTATCCATTGCTCTAAATAACCTTAGCTTTAATAGCCTCATTGATGATGCCATAAGGGGGCACATAATCATTTAAATGAGCTTACCCAGAATTACTAGCAGCCAGAAATGCTTGAAATATCATGTGTATCTTTACCTCCCTTTCAATGAGAGTCATTCTTTGCTTGTTGATTAACATAGATCACCTTATTGAGATGCAAACTCAGTAAACTGATGAAACTTTACTTTTTTCCCCCCAATACAAAAATATTCTTTACATGCTTTGCTGAGAAATTCTAATGTAACTATTTTTCAAACAGGGAATTGATACTGGCAATGGCATTAAGAATACGGCTTTTACCATTCAACTGAAAAATACATTTGGCCGAGATGCAAGGCTATATTTGCCTGTGCTTACTGTAAGCACAAGGATGTACACTTCTAGATTCTTCAGGAATTAAAAATTGTTAGAAATTTCACCTGCATGAAGCATGATCCATCCAGTTGCTCCTATCTTCAACCCACAAGCTCACAGGAAATGTAGGCAAAGAGAATGCTTCTTCCATGCTTCCCTCTCCTTTCACTCACAAGGCAAGAAACCATCCAAACCTTTGGTTTTCTCCAAAGCTTCTGGACATACACTTCTGTACTAAAATCTGTTCTGAACATACAGACTATCATCTAGCCCAGCTCTCTCAAAAAAACAGGCCATAAGGATGTATAATTTAGCATCCAAACACAAGCTATCACCTTTGACAATAACATCTCTGTACTTCAGGTCGTCATTCCTAAAATCTGAGCAAAATGTCTTCCCACAAAAGGAGACATTCGGGAGATAAATTCGGATATGCTACGGTTAAGTGAGACATGGAATCTCACAATGAAGTGATTAAATTCACATTAAGAACAGGATTTGACTGATAAGCGGTAAATAAGACCTATGACCACACATTGGTGAAGATGTGAAAGACAAATGATTGTTCACTGACCACTCGCCATCTTGTGCATAATGTTGTGTGGATTAGATCACTGAAGTTTATATTATACCAAAATACATACACAAGAGAACCAAAATAAGTTATATAAGCAATATTATTTTTTATGTTTGCTAACCATAAAATAGTTTAATTTTTTAAACTTACAGTTCTTTTAAAGTTCTGTATCTTTGCATATATAGATTATACTCACTCCACATAAAACACACCCTTGCATTGTTACTGAATCACATGATTATTTTTTCTTAACAGATAAAATTTAAGTTACATATATGTGGAAAAGTGGTAACTTTCACATGTCAAGTATTGTTTTATTTTAAAGTACCACCAGACCACATTGAACGTCAAACTGTGGATGCAAAATGCTTCATTCACACATGACAGTGCTCTGCTTTTTTTTGTTTAGGTGCTTCACACCATGCCACATATTTTCAGGAACAGCCTATTTAAATCCAAATGCCAAAGAGTTCCTCTCTGGTTACATTTTAATCTGGAAAAGGATTAGACTTAACTACACAGCTGGCTGTTCTTCCTTTATGAGGTTCATCTTGTTTTTCAGCCTACTGCTGAAGGGTCATTGCTTCTCCCAGTGTGTTAGATATAATATGATAGGAAGTGCCTTTAGGGGATTCTTACATTTCATGTTGGTGTTATCAGTTTCCATTGGAGGTTAGCGATTACAATGTATTAGTTTTGTCAAGGCTGCTTTAAAAATAAACTACTTCCATGGAGAAGCTGAGATACCTTTCACATTAGTGGCAACTTTCTTTTGACTTATGCAAAATGTTCCCTGTGGTTTCAATATCTCCGCTCATATTTCATTTAATGTAATTGCTTAATGTAGGACTCACTGGCCTGATGCTTCCCTGTCACTACCCTGACCTCTGCCTCCCTGGTGTTGCTGAGCAGGATCAACAGAAGCGCTGTGAGGAGTAGCTGCTCATGGTGTCACTGAGATCCAGAGAGGATTTTTGCATCTATGCTCATACTGACAAGGCTGGTCTTAACAGACATCCTTTTTTGTTGTATGCTGCAGAGTATCTACAGACAGGCCAAGTCCCTAAGTGGAGACAGAGAAGCTGTGGCAGAGATGGAGTCATACAGGAGATGTTTATGGAGCCTGACAAGTTTTGCAATTTCCATAGTGCAGGAGAAAGAAGAATTTAAAAAAAAAGAAAAAAAAAAAAAAAAAAAAAAAAGTGGTGCACCACCCACACAGAAAACAGGAGGACCTACATCATATAAATTAGGGCAGAAGGTTGGTTGGGAGTATGGCATGGCTCTCATGTTCTCTTGGGCTGTATTTCTGGTCTAAGCTTTCCAATCAGTCATAATAACTCTTCTCAAGTGACACTTGGGACCCACACTGAAATGACACAGCAGATTCTCGGCCACCCTTAAAAGACATCTCAGTTGACTGTGCAAGGTTCAGGACTGTTACAAACAGGCAGCATGGATGAGGCCACCTTGATCTGGGGAGAGAAAATGAATTTAGCTTCAGGGACACAAGCCACACTAAGTCACTTATCTTGAAAGTCTGAGATATTTCCTGGCCAGATGTATTTCCTCCTATAGCAAGAGCCTAAGAAGAAATCCCAGAAAATAGTTTATAAGGTATAAAGGATCTATAATGTGTATATTCTATGCCGTTTGGTTCAGAATGGCATAGAATCATTCAGAATACATTTTCACTGTACAAAGTAATAACAGAGCCCAGAAAAGTACCACAGCCCCTGGTGATATCACCATCATCATGCGGGGCCAGCACTGGGAGGATGTCTCTGCAGTGCAGGTTTTAATTGCAAGGCTTAGATTAGGGCCAATCTCATGTGAGACGTACCAATTGCATCTCTTGGCTGGCATCAGAAGGAAAAAAGCCCAAAACAAAACAAAACAAATGCAGTACTTTGTGAACTTCTGAAAAAGTATCTTTGTGATGCCAGAGATGAAGAACTGCACAACGACACTTCCCAGGGTACGCTCAGCCAGTATCTAAGATATTTCACCATTCCAACAAATATCACAAAGGTTATTTTGCTTTGTTGTGTTTTAATACGCATACAGACCTTTTTGAACAAAGTAACGGGACAGACTGACATGCCCATATGCCTTCCTCACTTTCTAGGATATGGACCTATCAGAATCTTCAAGGGAGGGCCACTAAATAGCAATCCAGCCGGGACAGGACCACATGTGGCCTGTTCCCAGACTACCACATCCATTACAGCTCATAAAAAAAAAAAAAAAAACCAAAAAACCAAAAAAACAAAAAAAAAAAAAAAAAAAAACCAAAAAACAACCCATGTCAGGCTGAATTGCATGAGAAAATACAAGTGAAAGTTAATCCATTACAGCAAAGTTTGGGAGCACAGCAGCTGAGATCCTGACACAGACAGGAGGGCCTACTGGCTAACAATAGCCTTCAAATGCGTCTTCACTTAAAGAGAAGGTTCTTTTATCTGCCTCCTGCCAGGTAGGCAAGTGAGCAGAAATTTAGCAACACTTGTTCTAAAGATGCTCAACAGAAATCTCGCTGCAGAGATTTAGTTTAAAGCAATATCAGCTTCTCAATGCAGAAAAGCCCAATTTGGTGGCGGTCACTTTGCAGCCTCACTGAAGCAAGTCAATGGTCTCATCACCATTCCTGGGAGGCCTTGATGGTTAAAGCTACCAATGACACTGGCCCTGCTGCTAATGTCATCTGGAGAAACGCCAAGTGCTAAATCCTTTCTGTGTCTCAAAGGGTTTAATACCTGACTTTGAGAGGCAGCATGGAGTCTTGTATGACCTTAGGTGAGACACTTAATCACCTCATGAGTTTCTTGAGCTTTGATAACACTTTCTTCCTCACAGAGGAAATATGTGCACTTATATATATATATATATATATATATATAGGCATTTTTATCTGTCATATAAATCAGCAGTTCAAACTCAGGATGTGAAATGAAGAGGATGTGAATGAGGATGTGAAATAAGCGCTTTTGAAAGATACACCGTTCATACATTGAACCGGGATCTGGAGCAATATTGTTCTCTTGGAAAATGTACTTCCTCCTTGTTCTTAACTTTTCCCTCCTCTCCATGTAGCATTTCTCCTACTTCACCCTATTCTGTGTCAGTGGCAAGGAGAGTGGGGTGACCATAGGTGCTCCCACTGTGCACAGGGACAGTTTCAGGGTACCCCTTTTTGCAGGCTCTGGATATCAGCAGTCATGGGGGATGCACAACTGTGGATGCAGCAGAGCTGATCCCTTGGGACACGGTGCTGCAGAGAAAGGCATCAGCAGGCTCTTCCCTACTCCTCCCATGTGTTGGGTGCAGGATCTTACCACAGTTCCCCGTTGCAATCAATACTGCATCTACACACCAAAGCATGGGGCTTTTGGGGGGCACAAACTTAAAGCTTGGTTTGCCAAATTAATAAAGATAAAAATAAATTTTTATTCTTCTAATTTTATCTTCTCTTCTTATTAAGCCTGGGAAAGTTCCTAGATGTCTCTTAAAAAGCAACGCTTAAATTAATTTAGCATGGGAATTTACAGTCTTAGTTAACCTCATAGTTATGCCTCTCATTACAGCTGTCCTTATGATGTCCCAGCTTAGATTCCCTCATGTTTTGTCTTCTTCTGAGACACTGAAGAAGAGGGGAGAGATGAATAATCTATTCTGGTAAAAAGAATGCATTTTTAAATAAGCAGATACATGATGAAACCTAAGGTGTCAAAATTTCATTTTAGTGTCTGGAGACAGGAGTGAGAAGAAAAACACACTGTAGGATGTATCAAAGTTGTTTGGTTGGTGGACTTCACTATATATCATCTACATAACCATGGTTTCTTTTTTTCTAGATAGCAATGCTTTTTCACTGCAGTTCTTCCCCAAAGCTATCATATTAATCTACGTGTATTTTTAGTAATTAAAATTGACAGTTTAATATATTAAATTTTACAGGTTACATAGTTTGGTTTTTGCTTGTTTTTATGGTTTTGTTTGGTGTTTTGTTTGTTTGTTTGTTTGTTTCTTTTTTTTTTTTTTTTTTTCTTTTTTCCTCATCCTTTCCCTTGTGTTACCTGTCTGGAGAAATATAAAATGTTTCAAGAGAAAATGCTTATGTCCTAGTATTTAAAGGACATATATAAACAAGAGGGCATACCTAGAGGTTACCATTGGGCTTGAAAGGTGTTTTTGTTCTGAATTCATGGATTAAAAAAAAAAAAAAAAAAAACCAAACAAGATCTGTTAACAACAGCAAAAAAGGGACTGGGGTTTTGCCAAAATTAATAAATTAAATTAAAATAAACAGGAGGATAAATATTTATGCTTTGATGTTTTCAAGAGTAAATAGAGGAAATCAGAAAGTTAACCAACTTTATATCCATTTAAAATTTCAAAGTTAAGAAGTGAAAGAAATTAAAATTATACTGAAGAATTTAGCTTGACTTCAGTTCTTACATTTATTTTGTAGTTTTCTAATAGTTTTTTTAAAAAACTTTAAAACTTTTAAAACTTTCTTTTGACTTGACCTTATTTTTTTTTCTGTTTGTTTGTTTAGATCTATTTGACATGAAAAATGCCCAAGATTTGCATAAATGTTGTAATAATAATTGATAAAAAGTAGAAGAATATTAAACAATGAGATCAGTAGGATCCCATACCAGGAGAAACCCCTTCTAGTGACCTTGAGTAAACTAAGGGATTAAATTATGAAAAAATACTTTTCTTCTTCACTTTCATCACTACAATGTGTCTGGGAGACAGATTCCTACAGGTGCTGAAAACCCACCATAATTTCAGATATTTATATCCAGACCAGATACAAACACAATTACATGTTATATACTGAAGTTCTAAAGCATGATATAATTTTAGTGATAGTAGTGGGCATTTTCTTGGGATAAGTCCTCCAAATTGACCTGTGAATGATCCCCAGTTTTATATTCACTGCACCACAACATTTTTAGCTATAATCTCTATTATTTATTTCTGCACTCACTGGAATTGCTGCAGATAGATGTATTTTTTCCTGTGCATGAGTGTAATTCTGTAGTTTGATGTGTCAGCTCCAATGTTATCAGGAATCTTTTAAAGAAGTATTTGCTACAGAACTCCTCTTGACACCTCCCAATCTACTCCAGATGTCCTACAAACTCTCTTCACTACATAATTAAGAAAGCTGACACTTTTTCTTTACAGCCTCCTTCTTCAGACATTACTGTACTATTTTGATAATTCAGTCTTCCCTCCCCCAGTTAAATCACTATGAGTTTTGCTGTTTATTTCCATGGTCACAAGACCTGGCCTGGAGGCTTGACCATGCAGATCTTGTTCTGGGTGACATCTGATTCATGCTCTAACATGCAAAAAGATGTGGTGCCCTGAAATTCAGGCATTTCTGGGAAGTCCCCATTAATGTCTTTTCCAAAGTGTCCCTCCTCTAAACCTTAGTTCCTTAAACACAACATCTGTCACAGCTGGCTCCACTAAATACACAGCAGCAGCAGTTCCAAATCAAGGGTTGGGGCTGGAGAATAACATGATTCCTAAATGCTTTAAAGCTTCACTATGTCCTGGAGACTTCATGGCAGGTTATCACTGCATGTTGTCCCCTCTGAGATAAACCCAAAATGTTGGATATTTTGTTTTTAATTTCCAGACACCAGTAGGGTTTTTTTTTTGGTGCTTTTTTTCCTTCTTTATGTATGAGAAAAATCTAAGATAGGTAATATCAATGAAACCATCTTTTAACTGCTTCATGGGTAGCCCTCAGCTTAGACATGAATGACAACGGATAGAGGTGAGATGCTCCTTTTGTTCCCATAGATGCTCCAAACTCTACCTGTTTCCAAAAAACTAGGAAAATGCTGATCAGCTGATGGCACCTATGATGGTGGCATTAGGTGTCTGGAAGATTTTCAAAGGTGCAAAATCTCAACCTCCTTCTTACAGAAAGCTAGTGGAATACAGAATTTTATACCTGCTTTGCACCTTTGGAGGGCTCTTTTTTCTCAATTAAAACAAGTGTCTTCCTGCTGACTCACTCTGCAGATCTCTTACCCAAATAAGCCCTAAAACTCAGCAGAAATCCGCATGTGTAGACAAGTTCATGTTTATGCATCTGCCAAATTAACTGGGACTCCAGGTGTTATCTTGAGACAACCAGCATATGTCAAACAGCATCTAGACAAATGCATCAATTGCAGACTGAGAAGAAAAAAAGACTATGTGATACCCCAAAGTCTTTTGGTCTGCCATACCCATCCAGATTTCCATTCCCTCTGTTCCTACCTGAGGTATTTCTGAATTTAAGCTAGCTTTGCAGGTAGCACAGCAGTAATAACCAATGATGGAGAGATACAAAGTTATGTGAAGAGAGCACCTGCAAAAACCATAATCCTGGAGAAATAAGAGTTCCCCTATATCACTTAGCAGACTCCAGGAATTTATGGGTTTTGGTGTTTTTTTTTTTATTCTTCCAATGCATAGAGAAGATGCACAGTGTGCTATCCTGTATTGGGCATTCATTGGTTTGCACTCTTCCCCCAATTCCTAAAGAGTGTGCTCAAAGTGAGAAAGATACTGCATGAGTGGAGTGCTGGCGTTATTCCCAGCAAGGATCTGTTTACTGGCAGTTTTCCTGAACTAAGAGGGACATTTCTATTTTGTCCCTTTCTGCTTCACTTGAAGAAGAACAAAAAATGTGCAGCAATAAAAGGAATCAAGAAACCAACTAATCCTGCAGTTAATTCTACTTCAGAGTCCTGCTACTTTACTCAAACACATGCTGTGGCATTCGAGCCACTCTCATTTTCCTGGCTGTGTCTGCATAACACACGTATATGATGTAGACCAGGTGGTGAGTATGGAGATCAGCTGTGCCCAGGCCTGAATCTGAGTAAGCAGCTACATTATCAAAAGGTTTTCCATGGGAATAATTCTGTATCTGTGATCAGCATCGTTGCCTTTCTTTATGTTTTGTTTCATGTTGCTATAACTTTCAGAGGCAGAGCAATTAGACTGGCATGCAGCTTTCTGTATGAATGCAAACAGGCTAGCTTAATGATGTTTTCTGGTTTGTTCTTGTTTCCTAATAATTCCTATCATTATATTTGCCCTCTTGGCTGCCACCAAGCACTGAGCTGGCAATTTCAGGTGATGACTGTACGATCCTTTTCCTAAGCAGGAATAGCTAATTCAAATTCTGTCAATGGGTACACATGGTTTTCACAGTTTTTTCCTATGCACCTGGATTTATTTTGGTCAACAGAGAATTTCATTCTTTTGTGTGGTCATTGAGATCCTTTGAAGACTCATTAGTTTTAAATAATCTGAATAATTCTCTGTCAGCAATAATTTTACCAGATAATTACCTCACCTTCTGCAAGAGCATTATGCACAGCACAGCTAAGGCTCCTGCTCATAACTTCCTTCATCATGAAAATTAATCACCTTGTTTCTCATCTCTTTTGTTTCTCATCTTTTTCCCGTTATTAGTTCTCATCCTTCTCCCTTACACTGTGACAACTTTTTTAATGTGGGTGTGAAAGCATTTCTTTTGGTGCAGGGTGCTATGGGAATCAAAATACCTTGTGCTGACCACTTGTTCTTGCCTGTGCATTTTGGGCTCTGATTCTCTGGATCTGACCCTCTGTTCAGTTTCTAAAAAGCCCTTTTTACACTGTGCTTCACTTATCTAGCACTACTGAGGATCCCTTTGAGGCATTATCCTTCTGGATTGTCATTTAAAGTTTATAACACTGAAATTATGCCAGCCAGGCTGAGAAAGACTCACAAAGGGAGAACAGAGACAGAATAAGAGCAATGCAGAGGCTATGACAAAAACCCAGATAACAAATAGCATACGGAATGGCAAACTTGTGTTGAAATAAAAACAGATAAATAGGCAAGGATGCATTTTCAGTAAAGCTCCAAGGATATGATCTCCAGTTCTGTAGGCTATTCTGCTTCCAGTCACAGCTATCTGAAAAATACATTGTTTTGTTTATCCAAATCTTGCCTTAAAACATATGACAGTTTTTATAACATCAAGCTGAGCTTATTTGTTTGCTGGGAAGAAGCCCCTTCTGAAGTCTAACAAACTGAGTTATGAGGACTGACTGGGTCAATGAGATATTCGCATTGCCTCAGTGCTATAAATGATAAAATAACAGGAATTTCATTAGGGCAATACGCTAATCAATGTAAGACTCATCCTTCAGAAGGGAAGTCACTGAGAATTAGGATCTTCACTCCTCCATTCCTATCAACATACAGTTTCACTTTCAAAACATTTTAATTTGAATTTTCATGCGTACAGGGCTGCTATTTACTGCTGAAGCTATAGTACTACAAATAAAGGATACAAAAAATGTATATTGTTATCTCCCTCATTATTCAAAATTTGGGCATCTATTTTGTGTGCCTAGCTAAAAAGAAATGAATGTGTCTTGATGTTTCCTAGTGTATGAAATTTTGTCTGACTAAAATAAAGGTAATCATCATTTTCAGAGGCAACCATCAGCTTCAGAGGAAGTGGGCTCAGGCTTTCTGAAGAGGCTTTTTCTTTTGCCCTAGTATAAACAAGTTATTTGTGTAAGGCACGTACAAGAATAACTGCAAACTTGAATAGGACTTCTGAAGTCTAATTGACAACAAACATACGATAATTACCTGCACTTTTGCTTTTTAAATATTTTTACTAGATTCATGGGACTGTTGTGGAAATGGAAAAGTACATGATCAATCTTCCCAATTCATCTTGTGTTCAGTTATTACTTGAAAACATGAAAAACATATGATTTTTACCTTGTCATCAACAATACTCAGAAAAAGCTGGTATAAATGTAATTTATATGAAATTATTTGGAAGTCTTGAGTAATTATAATGCCTCAAAATGAATATATTTTGGTATTTTAGGTCTAATTCAAGAACTAGAAATCTTCTTCATGTATCATTAGAATTACAGAATCATAGAACAGCCCAGATTGGAAGGAAGCTTGAAAAACCATCTGGTCCAACCTTTTCTGGGAAAGGGGACCTAGATGAGATTATCTAGTACCCTGTCTAATTGCAGCTTGAAAACTTCCAGCAATAGGGACTCTACCACATCCCTGGGGAGGTTGTTCCAGTGATAGATTGTTCTCACTGTAAAAAGGTTTTTTTCTTATATCAAGATGAAACTTCTCCTGGTACAAGTTGTACCCGTTGCCTCTTGTCTTACCCATGTGGCTTCTTGTGAAGAGAGACACTCTGTCCTTTCTGTACTACCCTTTAAGTACTGGAATACTGTGAAGAGCCTTCTCTTCCCCAGGAAGAGAAGACCTAACTCTTTCAGTCTTTCCTTATTATTTTCCTCATTATTTTTTCCACTTTTATTAGGGTGCTAATAAAAGTAAGCCTATATTTGATATTTTGCAGCTCCTATTGGCACCTCTGTAAATCTCCCATCACCACTGCAGAGTTATAAATGCAGTCTGCCTTGCTCTTTTTTAGCCAGAGTTCCATCCTGATCCTGAAAAGCTGCTGTTAATTCACCTCCACAATTTCACACACCATGTGTATCGCTTCCTCACATTGCAGGGAGAGCTTATAATGAAACTCTCCTTCCAAATATCTCCAGCCCCCCATACTAAGTGAGATGTGAAGTTAAGAACACTCTGGGGAGGGTTTGTTCAGCTTGTATGCTCTACAACCCCGTCTTTTTGCATGGGATGTTAAATTTATGCTAATTAAAGCTAAAAAATTGCTTCTGCTGCAATTGAGTGTTTTTAGGATCCTTTCCCTACTGTTTCCTTTTTTTTTTTTGTAATAAGAAAGTAGTAAGTTTCACTGAAAGGAGAGGTGGAAGTCTCGCTGAAAGGGCTCCATTATGGGTGGTATGGCTGTTTCTCTAATTCCTTAGTGAACCAACCTAGCTGAATGCCATTACATTACTGTACTCTTACCACACCAGTTTGGAATCAATATTACTTAGAACAACATTTCATTAGAATTTTATGCTCCTAATTATAATATATACTGCAGCTATCGGGCTGCCTGTTCTTTGCTTGTCGATTCAAGTGCCCTTGCCAAGGTAACATGTAAACTGCATTATATAGAATTTATTACATCATTTCCTTTGTGAATATAAGGTGATTATCACCTTCATTACTAGTCATAGATGTATGCGCTATTGTATTTTAAGTGTATTAGTGCCTTCCACGTGGCACATGGTAATTTACAATTACAATCACTTCCCCTTAATTGTTATACTACAGTCTATTAGCAAATTGCATTTCCTAAGGCCTAGAAACAGTTTGGGTTTCTCTGAAATCATCCTTGGAACACAAGGGTTTTGGTTTCTCAATGCATGATTGCTGTCTCAACTTTTACAACAACTCCTTAATGTTTTTTCCTAGTCTACTATCACTTGGGAAACCAGTATGCTGAAGATGCTAACCCATCAATGCCCACCTTATGCTGGAAAAAACAGAAATACCAGGATCTAGGACCTAGGTAGACACTGAAAAATAACAAAATTAAATCAAAGTGCCCCTTATCTTACTCTTTCAAATTGCACTATTTGATTCTGTGCAGACAGCATCTCAACTGCAAAGCATCTACAAAGCAACTTGTAAACCAGATCTAGATGGAAGAGAAGCTGGTACATCATGCCCTCAAGTATTTTTCTCAGTGTTTTAAAATGCAATGATATCAATTAAGCATCACTGTCATCCAAGCAACACACTGTACAGAATGCCACTATGCTCATTGCTAAAATGCCAACCCCTTCTCAGTGGAATAGAGAACACATTTAGAGGCATAAAGAAGAATATTTTACTATCTGTGTGATAACATATTTCTTCTCCTTTAACTTCAGTCTTTTTCCCATATAAGAAGTTTTTTCAGATATTTTTGATACTTTTCTATGCAGATGCACATGCACTGCTTACTCTTCAATTTATCAGGCCAGATTTGAATTGTCTGTAGATTTGCTGTTACTCAGGGGCTTGGATCATATCACAGAAGTTAAAAGAAAATTTTAAATGGCTCTGAATTTAAAAAAAAAAAAAAAAAAAAAAAAAAAAAAAGTTAAGTAGAATATAATTATCTGTCCACAGATTTGATCCCTGGGAAAATGCACTAGAATCTCTTAATAACTAACAGTTTGACAACTCAATGTGCAACACCCATATTTCCTGAAAACATTCTGTTATGATTGCTTCAGAAGGAAGAAGACCGTATTTTGAATCAGAAACAATACTCTTCCATCCACTCTCTGCAAGGATTTCTGTCCAACAACAGCAAGGAACAAAAAAATAAGATCTAACCTGAGACAGCACTGAGGAACTCCACGGTGTAAACCTTGAACCTAAGAAACCATCTTCTGAAGCCTTCTATACAACAGTGAATAGATCTTCACTCATGAGAATAGTTTGGAAAGTGATGGCAGAGGTGAACAAACTGAATTTTGTATTCAGGCATATGTTTCTCCATCAGAAAGGTTCTGAAGGAGTGAAATTGAAAAAATGAGCCCTAAACAGATATTCTGGTTCACTTATCTCCCCACTGCAGTCTCCACTTAACTCTATAGCAGATTTTCTAATGCCTGTTTCAGCAGCATTAATGTTGAGGAATGATGGGACACTCAGTCAAGATTGCAAGGCAGACTCTTCCTTTCTCTCCTTTTGACATTTAGAGATTTAATCCTTCATAATCTGTGTGTGTTTTACTGTTCACTATAATATGGTTTAACCCTTTGCTAGTTTAATTTAGTTTTTTTGAAACAGGACTAAAAAGCAGGAAAATAAAAAAAAAAAAGACAGAGTCTGTTTGAACACAGAGCCCAATTCATGAACTGTCTAATGGTCTGTAACAAGCACATAAAAGGGAAAGGAGAAATTATATACAAAGGAGAACTTGCATTTGGGCCAATGCATTAATTCATTCACAGTTACAGCAACTGAATCTGCAAACCCTTATCAGCTGGAACCTCCCATGGAAAGAAATCCATCTTCTTGGTAGATTTACAGAGAGTAGTTGTATCCACTTTCAGATTCCTTTTTGCAAAATGAAACACAAGCCCTTTGTGGGTTTTAACACATTTCTTTGCACACAGGAACACAGAAATGCTGAAAGAGAGGATGCAGTCATTTGGGAAAACCACTGTAAGAGTGACCTGCATTATCTCTAAGTCAGATAAAGTTCCCAAGCCCAAGAATGAAATATATCACTGTTCACAGTCAAGCTGAGCTAACTCTGGTTCCTCCAGAGCTCCAGCTTCATGGTAGAAGAATGTCATTAGTCTCCTTTTGTAAGACAAGGTCATCTTAATTCTCTTAGTAATCTGTTTCTACTTCTGCTCTACCTTCCCAACTTGAGCTCCTTTGTCTTAACCATAAGTATATGCTGTATTCCAGAGGGAAATCCTGTCATAACCTGTACAATGTCATTACTGTTTGTGTATCTCAACTGGAAACGGATTAGTTGATAAACTCCTCATGAGCACACCACATCAGTGCCTCACAGTTACCCTCCAATCAGTTGAGTCCCTGGATAATGGAAGGAGTGGTATAATTTCTCTAAGTGTCTTTGCATTTTACTGGCAAAAATAAGCTTAATTTCTCTTAAGTATCACTGTAAAGAAAATAAGATATATTCTATTCTGCCTCCTATCTAATGTACTATATATTTTGTCTGACAGGATGTACTATTAGTAATGATGTGTGATTCAGAAAGAATAAGTGGATTGTCATATACCAGGCATGATCTGGTCTGTATTGAATAACAAAACTTTCAACTGACAGGCAGAAATGTCAGTTCATTTTATAGAACTGATTTTCCTTTCTCTTTCCAATGGAGATCTGCTATATTTGGATTTCACTGCAACGTGATGTTAAACTCATTGTAGGACTGAAGAAGCGACTTCTCTTGTGAGCAGCAATGGCAAGTAAAAATATTAAATGACCATTAACCTTGGTGTTCTGATGAAATTTTAATTAAGAGGAATGTTTTAATTTTCCCTATTCTAAATAATCCCCTTTAACACTTAAATAGTAAAGAGGGATTGAGAGAGAGTAAAACCCTGTTGTGCCTCTGTTCCAGTAGCATCACAGAATCATAGAATGGTTTGGGTTGGAAAGGAATTTAAAGATCATGTAGTTTCAACCCCCTGCCACAGGCAGAGATATCTTCCACTAGACCAAGTTGCTCAGAGCCCCATCCAACTTGGCCTTGAACCCCTCCAGGGAGGGGGCAGCCACAACCTCCCTGGGAAACCTGTTCCAGTGTCTCATCACTCTCACAGTAAAGAATTTCTTCCTTACATCTGATCTAAACCTCCCCTCTTGCAGTTTAAAACTGTTACCCTTCATCCTATCATGACATGCCCTTGTAAAAAGTCCCTCTCCAGCTTTCCTGTAGGCTCCCTTTAAGTACTGGAAGCCCACTCGAAGGTCTTCCCGGAGCCTTCTCTTCTCCAGGCTGAACCCCCCCAACTCTCTTAGCCCAGCCTCCCAGGGGAGCTGCTCCAGCCCCCCCAGCATCTCCGTGGCCTCCTCTGGACCCACACCAACAGGTCCGTGTCTTTCCTGTACTGAGGACCCCTGAGCTGGACCCAGCACTGCAGGGGGGTCTCACAAGAGCAGAGTACAGGGGGACAATCCCCTCCCTCAACCTGCTGGCCACGCTTCTCTTGATGCAGCCCAGGATATGGTTGTCTTTCTGGGCTGCAAGCGCACATTGTTAACTCATAATTCAGTTTTTCATCCACCACTTGACTCTATGTGAAGAGGAAGAGATTGATACATATTTTATAAAGGTAGGGGAAATAAAAGACACTATAGAATGTACATGTTGCACAGTTGCAACTATTTTAGAAAATGCAGATGACCACCATGCAAACAAATGGTTGCTTGAGATCCCAAAATGAAGAAAGAAGATATTATTAAAGTGCAAATCCACTCTCCTACATTCCAAGAAACATTAGTAAGATCTCAGTAAACCTGAAGTAAATCAGAAACTGGTGTAATTTTTCACAATAATGCTAGAGATATCCATGAAGCTCTTAATAAAAAAGGATTACTGAGTTTTCCTTGCCAAACATTAAAAAAAAAAAAAAAAATCCTCATGCAGAATTGATCTTTAATGTTTCAAGACCAAAACCTTTCTCTGTAGGAAAAGTCAGTCCTGTGCTGACTGCTCTGACAGAATGGTAAAGATCAAAAGGAAAGACCAGATAATATGTGTACAAATACTAAACGCTTAGCCATGTAGGACCAAGGAACTATCTCTTAACAGAACCAGTGCAACCCTTTTGGTTTTGTTCCTATACAGCTGTATTAAATAGACAGTAAAAACAACCTTATATTTTAGAGTGTAGTGGAACAGTTCTTTTTTTCACCTTTGATGTCTTTTTAAAACAGGGTTGTATAAAGATAGCTTATAGGTAATGGAATATCTAGTACAGTACAAATATCTTATTTGGAAATTCATTTTTAATAGGAACACAGTACATAATAGCATTATAAAGGTATTTAAGTTTAAATAGTTATCACTGTTTCTTAATAAAAAAAAAAAAGGGACATTTCAGAAATACACAAAAGACTCCGTCCTCATCCCTTACCAGACCAAATTTTTATCCCTTTACAGTTTTATTTTTGACTCCTAAATTCATATTTCTTTGATAAACCTGTTTAAGAGATTAATTTATTGGAATATTAAATATTAATGACTAAATTTAAAAGCATTCCTGACTTCAACAGATATATAATTGAGGAGTATATCCTCCTAGTATTTGTGCTGGTGGGACTCTCACTCCCAAATTACTGATTACTCTTTCCAGCTACACAAAATATACCAAATCCAAAAGTTTGTAAAAAGAAACAAAATCTGAGACAATTAGAATTGGTGGGATTTGTAGAGTTATCTGAAGGAGACGGCTGACTTCTAAGGAGTTACTGGAGAGGAAAAGGCGATTACAGCAAATCTGAGCTCTTTGAGACTACACAGGTTGCTGGGCAAGAGGAATGATGTAGAATCATTTTTGTGCATTCATGAATTTATTTAGATTATGTGGGCTGAAGGGCATTGAAAATGCTGTCCTGGTTTCCTGTTGGCAGGCAGAATCATTCCAACACAATTAACTCCAAAATCCATTTAATAAAATCAGAAATCACTTAAAAAAAAAAATCAGAAATCACTTTTAAAAGCAGCAGGAGGTCTCCCAAATATCCATGAAGCCAAATACAAAGCACAAAAGACAAACAGAGCCAAGGGAATTTGGTAAAGGAAGTTAATGTCACTCACTACCTACTTGCTAATGAAATTAATGAGAAGCTGCAAACTTGATCACACTGCTGTTTGAGGATGTCTGTCTTTTCTAGCAAACCATGTGTCTAGTTTTAGCTCTCTAATTATTGGTATTTGGAATCACAGAATCATGGAATGGTTGAGGTTGAAAGGGCTATGTGGAGGTCAGGTTGGATGAGGCTTTGAGCCACTTGATGTAGTGAAGGATGTCCCTGCCCATGGCAGGAGGGTAAGACTAAATGACCTTTAAAGGTCTCATCCAATCCAAGACATTCTATGATTCTATGTTGTCATCTGGTCCACCCACTGTGCTCAAACAAGACCACCTACAGCTGGATGCCCAGGACCATGTCCAGGTGGCTTTTGAATGTCTCCAAGGATGGAGACTCCACCACCTCCCTGGGCAACCTGTGTCAGTGCTTAGTCCAATCTAGCAGATGAAATTTTTTGAAATAATCACCTCTGGTCCTGGCACTGAGCACCACTGAAAAGAGCCTGACTCCATCTTCTTTGCTCCCTCCCTTCAGGTATTTAGCAATATTCATGAGATCCCACTTCAGAATTCTTTTCCTCAAGCTGAACAGTCACAGCTCTTTCAGCCTTTCCATTTCCTGGAATGCTCCAGACCCTCCATCACCTTTGTGGATCTTTGCAGGACTCTCTCCAGTATTTCCATGTCTCTCTTGTACTGAAGATCCCCAAACTGGACACAGCACTGCAGGTGTAGCTTCACCAGTGTTGAGCAGAATGGAAGGATCACCTCCCCTGATCTGCTGACAATACTTTGTCTAATGCAGATGAGGATACCATTCATCACCTTTGCAGCAAGGTCCCATCACTGGCTGCGTCATGTACAACCTGGTGTTCACCAGGACTCCCAGGCCCTTTTCCACCATGTTACTTCCAGATAGCTTTTTCGTTTCATAAGTACAAGGATAGTTTTCCTGAAAGGGACTATATTCCCCTTAAGGAAATCCAGACTTCAGTTAAAAAGAAGGAAAGATGTAATATTTGAGTTCCAGATTGGAAAAGGGCAGTAAAACAGCTAAAGCGTACAACCACGTGAGGACATCAAGCTGTGTGGAATGCATCTGATGGATTTTAAACCAAGGTGGAAGACAATTGTGTGACAGTCAACAGGATGGTTGATTTATGGACACGGATCGTTACCAACCCATAAAATCAGAGACCAGAGGGCAACTGAGCACCATGCAGCCTTTCCTCACCCCTTCCACCCCAGTGCTAGTAAGGAGGAAATTAAGCTAAAGGCTCAGGAATTGAGATAACAACTGGGAGGGGTGACTCACCCATTACGGTAATGGGCAGAAGACTCATTAGAGGAAGAAAAAACCCATCACTTTAATTCAAACACTAACAAAAACAACACTTAGCAGACAGAGTGTGACAGTGAGAAGAGCCACCACACCCCCAAAACACTTCCCTCCCATCCCCCCCTTCTTCCTGGGCTCAGCTCTGTTCCTGATCTCTCTACCTCCTGCCCCCAAGTGGCACAGGGGACAGGTGATGGGGGTTACAGTCAGCTTAATGCGTCTTCCTCCTCAAGAAGGGGGGGCAGAACATGGCACACTCTTCCGCTGCTCCACATGGCTCCCCTCTCACAGGAGACAGTGCTCCATGAAATTTCTCCAGCATGAGTTCTTCCCACGGACAGCAGCTGTTCTCATGCTGCCCTGGCATGTGTCACCCCCAAGTGTTGCAGTCCTTCCAGCACCAAATTACAACAGTGGGGGCTTCTTCTTCCCACAGAGTCCTGGCCTCCTTTAAATGAAGACAACTGTCCTGGTGTGAGCTCCTCCACAGGCTTCAGGTCAGCCTGTGCTTCACTGCAGACTTCTATAGGTGGCAGGGTGGTGGCCCTACCATCTCACCATGGGATACAGGGGATCTCTCTGCTCTGGCACACTTCCCCCCACTTCCTTATTCCTTCCACTGACTTCTGTGTTCATACAGATGTTCTCCTTGCAACTCCTCCTCACGAGTCCCAACCCCCTCCCAGGTTCCCCTTCTTAAATACGTTATCGCATAGGCGCAGCCACCATTGCTAATCGGCTTGGCCTTGACCAGAAGCAGGTCTGACTTGGAGCTGGGGGGAGCTTCGAGAAGCTTCTCACAGGGGCCACATCTGTAGCTCCCTCCCTCACTACCAGAAACCTCCGCCACTCACATAAACCCAACAGAGACAATCAACAGGATAGTTAGTTTATGGACATGGATCATTACCAGACCAAAATATCAACATGTATTCATGGCCTGTGATTCTCCAGCAGTGTATGTAGTTTTGATTTACTGGTTTAGGAGAATGTATTTGACTAAGAATACCATATCTTCTTGCACTCAATGGAAAATAACACTGCATTTGGGATTATTCTAACAGGGACCCCATTAAATATAAACTTTGATAAATTATAAACTATCACTTTGTGGCCAAATGTTTCAGGGGCTCATTAGTATGCATAGGTTCTCCCCACAAAACACATCAAACTGATAAAAATTTGTTTTTAACTCAAGTAGTGTGGTCTCTACTCAAAATTACATTCCTCCCAGTTTTAAGTACTGGCTGCATTAGCACTCAGGAGACAGCAAGTCTAGCTGCTGGATAAGGTACTCAGTCATTTGATGAAGATTAGTAAACTATTTAGCCATTACTGATAATACGATTTACCACGCTATTATGGCCATTATTATCAGTATTTATGATGTGCCTAGAAGTTGGGATCATGGACAATTCATTCACTAAGCTGGACTCTACCTGAAAACACATTCTTTTCCTCCAAAATGTTCCCCAAGCATTCTGGGACCACAGATACTGCAGTGGAACACAGTAGGCTTTCTCAGTTGGTAGAACTATTCCTAGCACAGTTTTGGCCTGGGCCAGCTAGTACTGGCTAGAATAACTCATAACAATAGCTGCATGGAGCAAGGACCAAGGAAAATGGACCGTTCCCCATGTGAACATAGAAACTCCATGTCAGTTGATCCTTTACGTTATTTGCTAGAATGGATGCCATATGAGAGCTTTGTTCTTCCTAATCTATGAGGCAAAACCAGGAGAATATATGAGAGGCAAACCAGAGATCTACTTATATTACTGACATCACTTCCACATGACAGATTCTGCTGATGGCAGATATTTCTTTGTGATGTGCCTCGGGAAGGGCAACCCTGGATTGGTAAAAAAATCAGTCCTAATAGTAGTACTAAAGCTAAACAAAGAAAAAGTGTGTGTTTGCATTGAGAGTAACAAACCTAAAATCCTTTATTTTACTTTTTCCTTCCACTACCATAAAGTCCAGATGCCTTTTGCAAGCTGGGACTGCTAAACTGGACTCAGCTGAATTCACCTGAACTGATGCAGGGCATTCGTTTTGCAAGCTGGCTGATCAAAGTGAACCCATTTTGGATGGTCCCTCAAGAGCTCTAGGGATACTTCAAAGGAAAGTCATTGAGATGGGGGAAAAGGATGGAAAGGAATTTGCATTTTAAATGAGACTGTTCTATGAATGAATAATAAGGGATTTGTAAGGCTGGCCACCAAGAATTAGAAGAAAAAACCCTCTTCATTGGTGCTACAGATAATTCTTCGGGCCTGTTTTCCAGTGATATTAACACAGTTTCTTCCTGCAGAGCTTCTGTGCAACCAAATCAATTAAAGAGGTACATCAGTTAAATAACAAGCTACTCTAGGGAAGGTGGAGCCCAAAACTTATTGTTATGACACTTGAGAGCTGCCAAAATGAGTGGCTGGACCTCCACCTGAGGTATTCAGGCTCTCTTAGGAATAGATTGTATGTGCAAATGTTATGAAAATTGGGCTATCTCAATGAACAGCTCTCCATGATACAATTTCCACAATATCTCTTTAAAATTTAATCGTTGGGGAGGGTTAATTGTTTGGCTTTTTGTATATCTTGTTTTTGTTTTTGTTTTGTTTTGATTTTGTTTGTGTTTTGTTTGTTTGTTTGTTTGTGTTTTTTGTTTGTTTTTTGTTTGTTTGTTTTGTTTTGTTTTGTTTTTCTTTTGTTTGTTTGTTCAGTTTTTTTTTCTTTTCCCTCTTCTCTAAAGTTTCAATACTTGATGTGCAGCAGGTTAGGATATTCAGTAAGGAGCAGCTCAGCAGAGTTAACTCGGTAGGATCTCCTCTGCGCTTGGGCCCTATAATGCTGTGAGAGAAACAGGAGAATGAGTGGCACATTCACTGTGGCATTGTGTGAGGACCACCTGCCAGATAACATTTCAGGCCCTCAAATACTCAGTGACCTTCCAGCAAGCAACTCTCCTGTGCCATTGCATGTGCTGGGATACTGCAGTGATGAGCCCATCAGAAATAAAAAAGACTTCTTGTTCAACTGAGTCTCATCCCTGAGTCTCAGGCATCAACTCCCCTCAGTGGCCAAACTGCAACCTAAAACTACGTTCAATTTGAAAGAGAAAAGATTCATTCTCTCCTATCATCATGGTAACAATAAAAGATGGATCCATCATTAAATCACACCTAACCAAGTGCCACTGGTTGCAGGAAATTCAACTAAGACAGGATGGAAATGGTGGAAAGGTTGAAAAAGAGCTAACCACCCGGGAATAAAATGGGAGGACATGTGGTTCCATGCTTAGCTCTACTGTGCTGTTTCGCTGTGATACTGGAAAAATCACTTAACAGCGTGTTGCTGTTTCTGCAGTCACTAAAGCACAGTTAATATCATGTGCTTTCAAAAGCATTTGGAGATTTTCAGATGATAAATTGTGCTAGAGAGGTAGAGAGAATTCTACTCCTGTTGATGATGATGATGATGATGATGATGATGATTATAGGAAAAAAAAGGACAGAACTAGGATTGTTTCCTTCTCTGTAGATTCCAGTATCATTTAGAAAGGAAAATAGAAAGCTATTTCTGGAATCTCACAAGGCATAAAATAAATAGCATTACTAGTATCTCACATGAATATCAGAATTATTTTGATATTTAGATGATTAAAAAAGAAAGAATTATCAGAACACACAATACTCTGCTTCTAATAGCTGAAAACAAGTTATATATAATGTTATTTGAGCTGCATTTTCAAGGTAAAGTTCAAAGAAAGAGGTCTGAAACATAAATGAGGAATTTTTTTTAGACACCTTATTCTAATATTTGCCTTATTTTTACTTTTCCAATAGAATGAGAAAATAAAACCACTTTTCTGCAGAAGTACTATTTGCTTGTTGTGAGGCTGGACTCCTATTCATTGTATTGCACAGTGTTTGTAGGTGTGGATCACATTTCAGTGAAAAAGCAGCAGTCCTAGTTTCAAGTACAGACTCCCTGAATATGGAGCTAGATTCTGTAAAATATTTAAGCATTTAGTTAAGACATCTGGAAGCCAATTTAGTAGGTACTGGAATATTGTTCCTACTCTGGTGTTTTAGCAAAGCCAAAAAGAAATTAATACAAAGCAATGGAACAGTTGGAAGAAAGCATACCACAAATCTGAATTTCACACTGGCATGTTACAGGTATTTAAGGGTTATTTTAAAGTAATTATGAGTTTTTGATTACCTGCTATTGTGACTATAATAATAGTGCTAAAAAAAAAGACCAATAATTTGCAAATATCTAGGTAGTCCCTTTTGTTATTTAATATATAATTGTTCTCCAGTCTACACCTAAAACCTGTTTGTTTCACTCTCTATTTTGTCCTCTGTTTTAGCAATGGGCTCTTCCCAAAGTCCTGGGAGGACCTACGATAGTTTTATGTGCTTCACCACTCTCACTGTCTAGTTAGGTCAGTTAGTGGCAGTAAACACAAAAAGCTGAGCTAAGCCCCATGGTGCAGGTGGATCTTTCTTTAGACTTTGCAATGCTCTAATTGGCTTCTCTAAATGCTTCATGCGTTTTTTTTCTCATCCATTTTCTTCAAGATCTCTAAACAGCTTCCATCAAAAATCAGGGTTGTGGACTGAATGGGTTTGTGCCTGTACCTTCCCTTTCTCCTCTCCCTCTCCCTTTCCCTCTCCCTCTCCCTCTCCTTCTCCTTCTCCCTCTCCCTCTCCTCTCCTCTAAGGAGCAGGCAGCTCACAAAGGTGTTTCGTCTTCTAAGACAATATTATAAGAGTCCAGACTGCTCAGCCTCCGGTGATACCTACAAGATTTGACTGTTTGTAGGGATGTTCAGAGAGCTCACTTAGATTGAAAATCTAACTTTTAGGTGGATGAGTTAAAGAAGATGAATCTGCCTTTCTTCAGTTGACTTCAGTCTGCCTCTTTTTTGGGGAATCCTTACAGCTAGGATTTTTTGCATGGAATTTTTACATGAAATGAGGTATAAGAAAGAAAATTTGTTGATGTTAAACATCAGCACCTTCCTCACTCAGGGGTGAGTCACAATTAAGAAATTATCAACATGAAGAAGAAGGATCTACTGTAACCCAATACGATCAATTGCACAGCAACCACAATAGATGGGATCAGTGTGCTTTAAATACATACACCTGACTTCTTGGTATATACCAAGAAATTAGCAGATCAAATTAATCCCCATAGCACTTCTACTGAAGTTCCCAGATATATGATAAAAATATCTTTGCTTAATTTTTCTAAACACATACTTTGAAGAGAGTGAGGTGCAAATAACATCTCTTTGAGTTTGTGTACTGGTTTTGGCTGAGGTGTAGTTAATTTTCTTCATAGTAACTGGTATGGGGCTGTGTTTTGGATTTGTGCTGAAAACAGTGTTGATAACACAGGGATATTTTCACTATTGCTGAGCAGTGCTTACACAGAGTCAAGGCCTTTTCTGCTTCTCACACCACCCCGCCAGCAAGTAGGCTGGGGGTGCACAAGGAGTTGGGAGGGGACACAGCCAGGACAGCTGACCCCAACTGCCCCAAGGGATATTCCATATCGTATGATGTCATGCTCAGCAATATAAAGCTGGGGAAGGAAGAAGGAAGTGGGAGATGTTTTGAGTGATGGTGTTTGTCCTCCTAAGTCACCATTATGTGTGATGGAGCCCCGTTTTCCTGGAGATGGATGAACACCTGCCTGCTGATGGGAAGTGGTGAATTAATTCCTTGCTTTGTTTTGCTTGCGTGTGCTGCTTTTGCTTTACTTATTAAACAGTCTCTATCTTAACCCACAAGTTTTTCGCATCTTTACCCGCCTGATTTTCTCCCCCAATCCACTGGGGGAATGAGTGAGTGGCTGTGTGGAGCTTGCTTGTCATCTGGGGTTAATTCATGACAGATTGAAAGGTGAGAGCTTGGGAGCAACTGATACAATTTTGCTACTCTAATAGCCTCCAACAAGTTACTTAAACTCTTTATATCTCATTTTTGCTGCTTTTAAAACAAGGATATTGATAGCTCTGTACGTCAGAGGGGTGCTCATAGTGCTAAGTTAAGACCAGCTGGATGAAAGGCATGCAGTGCTTTTATTAACATCTGTATTATAAAATTTTCAGTTTGACACACTGTCTTACAGTCTGTTATGAAAGGAATGTGAGGCATATAACAGCATTTAGCATTAAATGCTTCACTCTCTGTTCATTCTAATGAGAATGGTACCTGGTTTCACATTGAGCTACAGAAATGACAAGCTGGGTTCACTTAATACCACCCTCCGTAATAGCCTTTTATAAATAAATTTTTAATTTTTTTTTTTACACTTGGCTACATGCAATTCTATTGTCTATAGCTTGAGACTCAAGCCATTGGCCTAAGCCTTTGTAAAACCTGATAACGTATTTCTCATTATGTCTATAGTAATTTCAATTATTTTCCTTTGTCTAAGACTTCCGTTACACTTTAATGCCTGTGGACATTTTAAGTAACTACCTTTTTTATTAGCTGACTCAACACATGATAGAAGATTATTCTGTCCAGTTCTTCTCATAAGGTTCTTTTATGAGCCAAAGTCCTTATATGGCCTCTCTTAATGTTACCGTAGTACCTGTGGGGGTGGAAGCACTTAGTGAATTTACCTTCAAAACATATTTTGGGGTTAGAGAAGATTTCTGTCCATTTTTAGCAGAAGAACTGATGCAAATAATGTGCAATTGAAACAGACAATTAGTTCAAACACCATTATCCAAATTTGGGGAGGGTCCAAAAATGGAATTTTCCCATGGGAAAAGACACGTGTCAAAATCAAGAACTAAGCTGGGATGGTCACTTCTCCATCAAGTTCCTTACCAGCCATAAAATCAGTCCTTCAGTACAAAGACTGATAGTAAAACCAGTGTTTGTGCAATCTGGAATGTACAAGCTTAATTGTTTATTGGGCTTTTCCATGCATAGAAGGAGAAAGATTGAAGTACCTTGGCTGGGGCCATTCTTCTTCAAGAATTGTTCTCACTTTTGTCAATGTCTGTGTCTCACACAGGAACAGCCAGTAGCCAGATATATCAAATTTGTGTTACCTGAAGGTTTCCCTGGGATAGAACTGACGTTTTCAGGCAGAACCCACCACTTTCCTTCCATCTCTTTGCTAAACACCACCACCGCCAACATGCATTTGAGAAACTTTACCACAAATCCACACCTCCTTGCTGTCTCTCTGTGTCTCAGACACAGAAGGTTGAGGTACAGCCTATCACAGCTATGCCGAAAGGCTTAGTGACCAAAGATAAAAAAGTTCTACATCTTTTGTAGCAAGCTGTGTCAGAGTAAGCTCCAGTCTTCCTTAGGAGAGTGTAATAGTGTGGGTATTTCCAGAGCCATAAATACAGCAAAAAATGTATAATAATGTTTTGAGAACACAAGGGAACCACACAGAACACAGAGAAGACCTGTAGTCAATCAATATGAGATTCTACTCTGCACTATGGAATTGTAGGGTATTCTTAAGCAGCATGGACTTGTAACTTGGACTTGAAGCTACAGATAATCTCTTGGTACTTTGAAAAGAAACAATATACCTGAGGCACCTGAAAGTCTAGCTTGAGATACAGCCAAGGCTGTGGATGGAAAACACATGGGTACTTAGATTCAAAGATACTTCAGTCTACTTTTCACTTGTATGGTAAACAACTTTCCTTTCTGTATCACTATCACATTGTATTTTCTCATTTTTTCCCCAAGAAAAGCAATAGCAAACAAAGTTTGTGTCTGAATGAAAATCCTCATTAACATCTGAAAGAAGTAGGGTGTAATGTGACATTTCCAGGAGACATTTCTCCCTCTGGGTTTCACTTTTCCAGGAATTCAAGTCAAAATGTACACAAAGAAACATAAACTCCAATGAGTGTTTCTTCTTTCAAAAGAAAAAAGGAGGGAAAAAAAAAAAAAAAAAAAACAAACACATAAAAAATATCTAAACCCTCAAACAATCACCATCAAAATCAAAGCCTTTATTTCCTTCTGAAATACCATCCTCACCTGAAAAATGGACTCAACAATAGGATTGTTTCTGCTGTCTCAGGTTCTGGGCACTGTGAATTAAAAAAAAAATGCTGAAACTAATATTAAGTTCAGAACAAGGCTTAGTAATCTCAGTAAAGGCTAATAGAGTTTTAATGCTGCTTTCATTAACTTTGTGCCCTTTCATATAAAGCTGGAGGGCTACTCAATGATAAGAAAACCCCACCAATACAGTCATATAAATGGATGCTAAATGCAAATTCTGGAAGCACTGGGCAATGCTCACAGTAGGGCTTTGACAGGATAAAGATTTTACGGAGTGTCATATCAGGACTTGTTGAGTAGACTGAATGTCAAGAGTAAAAGCAACAGCAGGAAAAAATGAAAGAAGATATCTGAAACGATGTTCTTTTTTTTTGTTGAAAACTGCAATTAAAAAAAAAATTATAAGTAGCTAAAAATCTAATATGAAGCTTATCAAAAAGAGATTAAAATAAAATAAAAAATCTGACAGAGTAAAACTCTGCCTTTCACTGGAAAGACAGAGGCAGGCTGACAAAATCTTTCTGGCAGGCCTAAACTTTTCCAACACATTCCAGCAAGGAATTTGGTTATCTGAGTTGCATCTTCAAGCCTAATATTTTGGCTGTTTTGGGGGGGGAGGGGGCTGGGAGGGTGGGTTGTGAAGTACTTGTTAGTAGGCTGGGGTGGAGGGGGCAAGAACTTGGGGTTTATTCCCAGTTCACTCATGGAATCACTCTGTGTTTCTGATTCACCAAATTCCCTGCAGGAAGGTCTGAGCAAGTCAATCCAATGGGATAACTCAACAGCAAGAAAACCCTGAAAACAAGTTCAGACATGTGGATTGCTGAAACTCAGTAGGTAAATTAAACTCATCATAAGAAGTTAACATTTTTTTACTATCCTTTCTAAACAAATATAATACCTCGCCTTATTACAGAAATTCCCTATGGCTAATCAGTTTGGAACTGATCCTCAACCACTTTAGGCAGGTTTTATGATCTCATTTGTCTCATACACATCTCTTATTTACTGGAAAGTAGGATGGATACTTTTCTATCTTTCTTAAGAATGTCAGGAGGGTTATTGACAGAAAACAAAGTGGCAAACTCAATCACCCAGAAACTCAAGAGGTATTGGGCATTCTGGAAAAGACTGAGCATCCCAGGGTAGAAAGTATCCAGAGGCTTTCGTGGGATGAATGTGAGAAGCTGCAGGAACCAGAGCAAGGGAAGGTATGTGGAATAATTTGTCAGCACCACTTTTCTCTACTAATTGTGGCTGTTACTGGCCTCATCATATTTACATCTTCCTTCTCATTAACACCCCCTTTGTAGGAAGCAAAACCAAATGAAATTCTGGCTACACAGAAGCATGAGGCAATAAAGGGGGAATTCAGCAAGGGATCTGGAGACACAGATGATGCAGAAGCAATTCTCATACAGAATTCTGCTAGCACATGGGCTTTGCACAATGTTAATTTTCAGCGTTGAGAGAAAGCAAACCAAATAGTCGGTGCTGGGGTGAATGACCAGCCCAGTCCAAGTCCCAGAAATACCTGGGAAGGCAATGCCAGTTACTGCCTGCAAGCCATGTGGTTTGCATGGTGTGATTTTTGGCCATACTGAAATATTATGTTGCTTACAAGACAAAAAAACCTTGGTCAGCTCCTGTTTAAACAACAGAACTACATCCTCTGGATCAGTGCTGCAAGGAAAAAATGTGTATCAGGGCTTCCAGATGAGTTAGAATCATAGAATCATAGAGTGGTTTGAGTTGGAAAGGAGCTTAAAGATCATCTAGTTCAAAACCCTCTGCCATGGGCAGGGACATCTGCCACTAGACCAGGCTAATGTCATATTAGATGCAGCACCAGCCTGTAAGTCCTTTTATCTTCCACTTTGGCCAAGATCAACTGAAATCTTTCCAAGCCCTTCCTCAGTATAAAACTCTGGAGCCTGGAAGCAGTGTGTTTTCTGCAGAAGACTAGCAGTTGGCATGTATAACCCTTATCAGCCCAACCCACATTCAGCCCAGCCCATGCACAACCACAGCAAACACCCATATTGACATTTCAATGGACCTCTACCTCCAGATCATGTTTCAGATCATTTTAATTTTGCTAAATCCAAATGGCAATTCCACCTGTGACTGACAATTCAGCTCAGAATTAAGGCACCCATTTCAGGGATCAGCATGGCTCTGTCTCAATGTGCAGTGGGTGTGCAAGCTCCACTTATAGTCACTTGACAGCCAGACAATACATTCTGTGAAGCCCACATAGATAATTTCTCCATAGTAAACTTCTAGGGCTCAATTCAGTTGCCTGCAGACAACCATCTCATGCCAACTGAGACTTGCTAGGGTATACAAGACATCTGTGTGGGACTAGGAGATATGATAAGTGACACCCATGCCCTTCTGGACTGACAACTGGGATCCAGGTGACATAGCCTTGGGAAACTCAAATGGCAATAGACATATATGTGTGGACAAGTGCACTGATCCCTTGAAAGTGGGCAGATGAATTGGTATCCAGGCTTCATTTTCCAGATCTCCACTGGTTCTAAGGGGAGTTCAGAATACCTGGTTCTCATGGAGATGCACTGACATCCAAAATACCTTTATCTTGAATTTCGGTCTTACAGGGGATGAGAGAAAAAAAGTGGTGAAGTGACCTGGGAGACGAAAATCTGAGGAGCTTTTCTCTACTGTGCCTGTAGACACAATGTTCCCACCAGAAAAAAAAGAATTATATGGACTCACAGTGAGATTTTCTGTTCCCATGGAAGTAAACTCATTAACTTCCTGGGTATTTAGACAAAAGCAGCCCTCATGACCATTCATTACAAATGATACAAACAAAAAGAATGGCCATCTCTTTGATTTATAAAAATGTTTCCAATGAAAAGGGAAAGCATTCAGGGCTTACTCACAATACAAAACAATCTTAAAGCCCTTTGTTTTATATTAAGCAATTGAAACCAATAGTATCCAATTTGCAAGATATTTCATAATGAAACTAGATTGTTTTCAACAGAGGTACTGATGCACTTATGAACAGAAAACCACATACACCAAGTATACATATAAATGCATGCACATAAAGCTAAAGACTGTCAGTACTTTGTCCTTCAGCCTCAAGAAAATGGAAGAGAAGGCTGTCTGCTTATTAAGCTCATGCTCTTTCATTCCTCTTCATAATTAAAAAGATTACTACTTTTATCCCTGACCGTAATAATTCCTGTGAACTTGTTCCACCCACCCATGTTCAGGTTTTTTGGTTTTTGTTGTTGTTTTGTTGTTTTTTTTTTTTTTTTTTTTTTTTTCTGTTGGTAAATACTCTGGGTTTTGGGTGCATGTGTGTGCACATATTGTCTATGTATACCTTAGCAAAGGACTAATGCAGTGACTTTACCAAGATTAAACTCTTACAACAGAAAATTATATTGAAATTACCACTTGAACACGGCATGAAAACCCAAAGATGTCAGCAGATTATAAAATTCAGTATATCCACAAATCTAGGGGAAAAAAAAAAAGCGTCCTAAGATGACTACGTTTCCTCTCCTACATTTATCGACAGTTGAATAAGACTCAAATTTTGCTGTATCCCTGTGCAAACGAAAGACAGAAATGACTGTTCCTTTGAGTACTCCTGAATGCTTTCACATTGGTTCCTCTAATCCCACAAGAAGGGAGGAAAACAGTTTAGCACTGCTCATAGTATTCCTTCTGGCTTTAGTCTTATATGGTTAGATAGGAATTCAAAACTTGGTCTTGCCTTAAACCCAGAATAAGGGTTTGAACCATGGATTTCTACCACAAATCAGGAGGGTATGAGACACGTGGAAGGGGCCACCGTTTAATCTGTTTTGTAGGTGCTTCACTGTTACAAATGAGTAAATGACTGCTGAGACAGACATTAAACAGGCACAGTTCCACCACTTGATAGCAAGGACACAGGAATGAGAGGCAGTATGCTCCAAATCTGACCTTTTCACTTAAGTATTTATTGAAAATTAAAAAAGCATAAGAAAAGGAAATAGACAGATTTCTCCCTCTCCCCCATGTCTGATCTGATGTGGGTGTTCCCTTTACCAAGTTGTGCATCAGTCTGTCTCTGAGATAATTTGATTACATTTAAGGTAAAGTTGCTCTTTAGTTTCTCTTCCCATCAAACTGTATTATTCTTTGAACATATTAAACAATATACTATACATTAACAGTTATAGAACATATTTTAAAAAAATTTGCTAATAAGATTATCGATGAAAATAACATAAAAAAAACAAACCAAAAATAAAACTACCCACATTCCTTTTTTACTCCTAACTTTTTATGTCTAAAACAAACTTTTTCTGGGCTACAAGGCACTCACTGATTCAATTTACTGACATTTTTGATCACATGTATACACTAAGAGAAATTTCTGTCCATAAAGCAAGGTGAACTTCCAGTGTACTGGATTAAGAGATCAGAGATCATACTAACTGGCCCTTTTGACCTAGGAGAAGCATAGGTAACCGAATATGTACCTGACTGAAGATCAACATCTGTTACTGCCCAGCAAAACTGTTGGTTAAAAGCCATCACTAAATAGTTGATAGTAAACAGAGTAGCAAATTACCTAGGACTGAATAAGAAAATCAGAAACTATTGCTAGCAGTAGATGGCAGAGAAACATAAAAAACACTAGGCAAAAATGGCTATTAAAATATATTTTATACTTATAAAATTAGCCTTAATGAACTATAAAATAAATAAGCCTTAATGAACTATAGCAGCCACTTATGATTATTTCTGTACTAATAAGCTTGGAGAATATATTTGCCATATACTGGTCATTAACAAGATATCCTTTGGAATATATAATTTAATAAAGGAAAAGTTGCTACAAATTAAAGGGATTCCAGGAAATTTGTGCATCAGTCACCCCACAGCAATATTTGAGTGTCAAAAGAGAAAATTTCCTGAGCCAGTAAATACCCAAATTTGTTCATACAAGATGAAATGCAGCTTTTGTAGATTGTCTTTTGCATTAAATTTCTCCTCTATAGTCTTTTTAATGATGTATTCTGGAAAAAATGTAAATAAATATTGGTCATTGGGATCTGTCTTGTACAGAAATTTATTAGTAATCCTTAATTGCATGTTGTAACATAATACAAATGGTAGTTTTAAAAGTAAGAAGAATTTTTTTTCAAAATAATCAACAAAAATGCCTCTTCATATAGCAAACTCTTACAAGGCACAGTACTAAATATCAAAAAAGCAATCCTTGCAGGAATTGAAATAGAGGAAATTCCACTTTTGCATAAGAAAGAAGCTCTTTTTCACTGTGAGGGTGGTCAAACACTGGAAGAGGTTGCACAGGGAGTTTGTAGAGTCTCCATCATCAGAGGTGTTCAAGACCTGGCCAGACACAGCCCTAGTGACTCTGCGTTGAACAGGGGCTTGCACCAGATGAGCTCTGGAGGTCCCTGACAACCTCAACCATCCTGTGATTCTGCAAGGCACTTGCCTTTTAGAAGTTTGGCTTTTATTTAGGTAAAAAGATGTACAATCAAAAATCAAAGTGCAATGGCAGGCAGTTATCATCAGAGCCTGAATTTGGGAGGTTTTCTTCTACCCTATCTCAAAAATCCCTCCAGTCCAGATTTGTGTAGAGGGTGCTCAAGATATTGCCACTGTGTGGCTCTCCTTCTTTAAGGACTCTAAAACTCTCAAACTTTAAGAAAAAGCAGATGCCTTGAAAATATTCCACAGGCGATATGGCTTTTTTTATCTAAAGACTAGGCAGACAATCAAAAGGGATCAAATTACTATCGTTTAATGAGTTACTGCTTGTCAGCTAAGAGGCAGCAATGGGTGGGATGTTATTCTTAGCATGTTTTGATGACGTGACATCTAAACTAATGCATTTTACTCTGCACTCTCAGCAGGCTGTACATGGACGGCTATAGCAGTTCAGCTAACAAGAGGTAATTCAATCAACCACCGTAATATGAAAATTGAAATGATCTACCTCCACTCCACCTTGTTCATCATTTCAGTGACAAGAAACTTTGCCTGCCTTCTGAGTTGGGATGTTAAGAATCATTTGAGATGCACAGCTGTAAATACTCTGTCTCTTTGTACAAGCCCTCAACATAGTAATTCCTGATGATCTACTTGTGAGAGAAATTAAATGGTTTATGCACTATATAGCAAAGTCATTCAACACTGTAATGTAAAAAGCCCATTTCAGTGTTAAAATATGGCTATTAATTGTGGAATTAATAATCTGTCAAAGCTTAAGCAATTTCCTTACCAAACTCAGAAGTAAAAAATCCATCTCCCTAGCACTTTTTTAGGAAATAATGGCAGTTATTTCTTTAATGACTACTAAAGTCAAAAGGGTCCTTTTCCAGACCATCTAAAAAGCCTGTTTTGAGAGCTGAAACATATTCTGTAAATGAAAGGTTGTTGTGAAGCAGATTCCAACTCCTATTAAAGCCTAATGAAACTACAAGGGATATTTCAGAAAATTCACTGATTACAGTGGAATGATAATTCTCTTTTTAAAGATGGTTTGAAAATCTCACATCAAAGAGATAAAGGCGATTAGGAGTTTATTATTTATATATTGAACAGACTATATATTACCAAAATATGAATATTTCTAAGATCTACCCAAGTAGGTGTATAGATAATAAAGACATGATAACCACTACATTATAGCTCAGTCAGATTTGAAGTTATGTGGGATTTTTAGATTTTTTAATTTTTATGTTAATGAAGGCCTAGGAAGAAAACGAGGCCACAGAAAGAGCCAGAGCTTCAGTGAAGGTTGCTGGGATAAAGCATAGCACTTCAGTGAGTATATTTTATTACTTATAACATGACATTAAAATGCTAAGAACCTGTTGAACATCAAGCTGTTTAGCTGCAAGCCTCCAAACTAGAACTTGAGTTATTGGCACTGAAGACACAAAGCAATCTTCCCTTCTACATCACTGCACGCGACCCCTCTGAGAGAAACAACTACCACACTGACACCAAACATACTGTCCCCTCTAAACACATCTCTCTTCATGAACAGTGATAATGACAAATGTACTACTATTCTAAGCACTTTTCCTTCTGGGACACTAGCTAAACTGCCAAAATATTTCTTCTTTAACACACTGTTACCAAAGAAAGCCTCCTGTGCTGGTTTTTAGGTTTTCTTCCAGAGAACACTGATCGAAAATTACTTTGCTTTGACACCACCATGAAGGATAATAGTCTAACACTTTCATGCAGCTTGTATACCAATGAGAATCATATCCTGCCATTTAGTAAATGGTACTTATTAACTATCTGCTGCCCTATTCCCAAGACATCTTATAAGACTCCCTTAGTAGACAATTTTTTCATATTTATATCTCAAGAACTCAGACAGGCAGAATACCTAAGTGTGTCAAAACCTGATGTCCTCAGAGCTTCTATACAGTACTACTGCGTGCATGTCCACATATAAAAAGCAACATATAGATTCTGTCTTTGCTACTGATTTTGGAGACACAGCATTGACATAATTGCAGTGGCCATGTTTCAATAGAAAAACAAGTTTTTTAAGACTGGATTTCTGAGTTACTTAGGGAGAAATACAAAGAACAATAACAGAACTCTAATACTATGAGTAGGGAGATTGAAGATCTGTATATTATTTGCTAGCATTGAAGGCTTCTTTTTCAAACTTCCTCCTTCACATACAAAAGCTTTAAAATATCGCAGAACCAGCTGAGACTGAAATTGCAGTGATATGTACAGAATTTGTGGCTTTTGTTGGATCAATATGTGCTAGCACAGAACTGGCCACTCGGGGCCTCCTGATGCCCCACAGACCAAGCTCTGCAGTCAGCAGCAGCAACTTTACCCATCTTCCCACCATCCCCAGGTCGAGAGGAATTGCTCTCCAGAGAAGTATAAGCCATTTTAACCTTTTCAAAGAGAACCACAGACATTCCCAAACTGACTTAATTGAATTAAGTCCACTCACTCCAGAGCCAAGAGGCACTGAGATGAACGATGGACTCCCTTAGGCTGCTCTTCTCTGCTCTTGTCCCTCTCACAACACCAAGTTCCCCCTGTATTTTGAGGGCTCGATTAGACAGATAATTCAAGCGTTGCCAACTGAAAATGTCAGCTAACAGTGGTGGAGTGACGTGAGAGCAGTTTATAAATCTGTGTCACTCTTATAAAGAACCTAATCCTCACTTCTTCTGGGAGCTACTGATTTATGCCTCAGAGAACCCTCCTGAGCCATTAATCGTGTTGCAAACACCAACTGCTGGCTCCACCAGGCGTCACTGCTCCTGTGGAAATGAGACTATCCACAGGGAAGAAGACACTTGCCACTGATTCATTCAAAGATTTTTGACATACACTTATGCCAATCTTTTCCAAGTTGGGACCTGAATTTTAGGCAATTAAAGCCATATTTAGGCAGTTAAAGGAATGACTGGTGCTGTCCACAATTCTAGCTGATATTTCTTCCTCTTTTCACATGTTATTTTCTTAAGTACCTGTAAATGACACAGTATATGAGGCCAGAGAGACCACTGGTCTGAATCAGTATGGCCATTTTTGTGTTGTTTCTAGCAGTTCAAACTGAATGCACCAAAAAACAGTCTCTTCTGTCAGGTCCTTAGATGTGTGTCATCATGGATAGCATTTAAAAACATCACAAAGCATAAGTAATTAATGTTTTCAGATTTGTTGAGGAAGCTCAGATCAAAGACATGCCATCCATCTGAAGGGTCAGCACTGTGCACAGCCACTCAGAGAGAGTACTCCATTTTCCTACTGATTGCATAGAAACAGTGTAGAAACATGAGATGGGACAAAGCAAGCTGCTGACTGCTCAAAAGTCCTACTGACTTTGGATTCAAATCAATTAATTCAAGTTATTAATTGTTAGTTGAGCTGCAGGAACTGTCTACATGTGGACTCTCAAGCTAAGGCAAAGGCAACATAATACATCCTCCCTTAGTTCTCTTGCACAGTAGAATTAATGACCTGGCAATATGTGATGCTCACAAAGACCACAGAGCATGTAGATGGGCAAGTCAAGGTCAGTGCATTCAATCACAGTAACTTGATCATGTGATGTCCCATCAAAACATTCAGCTGTTTGAAGGTTTGAAAGAGGTGTATATAAATGGTGAAAACTCAGAGAACTTCTTAGAAATTAACCTACCTATTTCCCAGCACTTCTGCCTTTCTTGTCCTGTTATTTTGAAGGATTTTTTCCATAAAGCAGACACTTGTCTCTTAAAATTTCTTTTTCTACTGGTAATCATTTCTCTCTTCTATACATATGTATCACAGATTTTAACTTGCTGGCAAGGAAATAATTTAGCTAAGAGAAGTGCAGACATGGCCACTGGAATTAGGAAAGACTTCAAGAATATAAATGTTAGCTTAATTTAACAAATCAGGCCAAATCTTAAAAACAGACCCATTATATATTAATCAGTGAAAATACAGGTCCCATTTTTGACTTAAATTTGAAGCACAAAAATTACTGCAGAATCAGGATGTACCTCAGTCTTCCTGACAGCAAAAATTGAGTAAGGATTCCAGGATCCAAGAATTAATTATAGACTAAAAGACAAGAATCAAACTGATAAGAATTGACACATAAATATAAATGTAGGAGCCTTTTCAAAATAATAGGAAACGAGAAAAAAATAAATATTGCAGAGTTATTGATTCCTGATTGTGCTGCAGAGCAAACATGGCAGCAATGTCACAGCCAGGGCAGAAGGGTGAATTATTTTAGAATTTGAGTGACATCTATCAAAAATATTATGACCTTTCCAGGGCTTGAGTGACTGAAACAAGCTTGAAAACTGAGCAACTCACAGAGTTATTAAGCCATATATGGACATGTGGTAAAAACAGAGACACTAAGTAAAGACAGCCCCGTGATATCAACATAAAAGGCAAAAGCAATACCATGAAACAAACCCATCTATGTTTTGCCCTTATTTACAATGTTCATTAGGTTGAATTAATGCTCTGTTCAACACTGAGTAGGAATTGATGTGCTTTTGCAACCTGACATTGTCAGGCAGGAGATGTACCGGGCAAACGTCAGAATTTCTATTGAGTGTGTCCCAAGAGGGTGCCCAGACTTGTCTCCTACTGGGAAGGAACAACAGAACTGTAAATCCCAAGTACCACACTGCCACTTGTCAATCTTGCCCTCTCTTCTACCTACAACCCACCACAGCAATCAGATAAGGGCTCTGATTGCATTTAGTGGGTTGTTGATGTGCTTTGCCTTGGAAGAACTTCATCTTGACTCCACATGGTACTTTATGCCCTTCCTGGATGCCTGCTGCTGTGAGGGAAAGGTGCAGCACTAATGACATCAGGAGGGGCTGATGTTGACGTAGTAAAATCCTATTTTACAGAAAGCTATTCTGCTGTCCTGGTTTCAAACTCTGAGATTTAAAATTCTGAGATGAAAATTCTCTTTACTTCCCTAGGCCAGATCACATGAAGGAGCATTCCTCTGCTCTAAGCACACACACTGACTGTAAGTGCAGGTGTTATGATTGTTATTGCATTGCAAGGAAGCCTCATGCAAACAATTAACACCTCACACACTGCAGTGTCCCTGGGTACAGTGTACACGGACACTGTAGTGCATGAGGTACTAAAAAAAAGCCAACCTCATCCCCCAAAACTTAAGGTCTGAAAGTAAGGACAAAACAAACACTAAAGACAAACTGTATAAAATCAGCCGTCTGAACCTCATCCTCATTGGTCAGGTTACAGAAAACATTTAACCACATAATAAGTCCATAAATGAATTATGCAAGGAAAAGTGATTGCAAAGAAAGGAGAAAAATAATCCAAATTAAAACAATAATTTCTAGTTTTCTATAATAATTAATTCAATTTAAATTCAAAACAAGACAGCTGCATATTCAGGAAACAGATACCTGGAGCCTGATTATTGCTTTCCCATATGGACTACAGCCCTGCTCTGGAGATGCCGACCAAGATGGATTTTTAGCTGTACATTAAAGATTACATGTTGACTGTAATTAGAGTGGAATTCCTTACTCAGGATATTTCACATTTTAAAATTCTATGATAGTTCAGGATGCAACTGGTCAAATTAACAAGAAACGAATGCATCAATGGCTGTTAAGTATTAAATAACTACTCTCTGGATCAGGAAGCCTTTGAGCTTCAAGTCAATGAAGGCTGGGAGAATATTCTGCTAAATTATCATTTGTACCCTTGCCTGTTGTTCTGCTCTTCCATAGCTGTGCATTGCTGTCAACCATTGCATCATCTACCAAGAAGGAAAACACTGGTTTACTTCTCTGGGCTCTCACCTCTTTATTCACAGACAGATTCTAAAGCTGGAAGGAACAGTTAAGTCTACAGAGTTTAAGGAATCTATACAACAAAGTCCATGTGCTCAGCCCAGTAACATTTGTCTGATTGACCTGTGTCTTGTAAACAGGAAAGGCAACTTCTGCTGCAATGACTTCTTCCAAAAAAGGGCACTGAGTATTTAAGTCATTTTTCATTCTCTCTTTCTTTGGATAACTAGATTGAGGTGATTGTCATTGGAAAGCGTATTTTTCAACCATGTAGCATCTTTCTTAAACATGTAGCATCCTTCTTAAAGTTTGTCATCTCTTTTTCCTATAAAGAATGCTTAAGACTTAGGGTTCCAGTGGTCTTGATTGTCACTTTGTGTAATTGTGCACTTATCCAAATGACTCAAAAGAAGGTGGATACAGAAATTCTCTCTTCTCTGTCCATGAACAGGGAACTCTTTGTGGACCTCAAGAGGAAAAAGAAACTCTATGACCTCTGGAAGCCAGGTCAGGCTTCTCAGGAAGAGTACAGAGCTGTGGATAATTTATGTAGGGTGAAGACACGAAAAGCCAAAGCTCAGTTGTAACTGGCCAGTGTTGTTTCAGATAACAAGAAGGGCTTTTAAAATTATGTTAATAACAAGAGGAGATCTGAAGAAAACATTGAAAGAATACTTGTTGAAGATTGTCGTCTAATAGGGATGAAGAAAAAGAGGATATATTCAATGTGTTTTTTGCTTCAGTCTTTAATAATACTGATAGACCTTGAGCTATCTGATCCCCTGAACTAGGGGACCACAAGTGTGGAAGCAGTGACTTTCCATTTGTGGACACTGAAATTGTAAGGGATGCATTGTATCAACTGAATGTTTTCAAGTCCATGGTGCCTGATGAGATTCATCCCAGAGTTCTGAAGGAGCTAGCGGATGTTATGGCAAGATCCCTCTTGATCATCTATCAAATGTTTTGGGAGTCTTGAGAGGTCTCTGCTGACTGGAACCTAGCCAGTGTGTGTTGGGTTTCTGTGGCGCCAGATTTTTTTTTGGCAGAGGGGGAAGGGGCTACAACAGTGTCCCTCTGTGAGAAGCTTCTCGAAAGCTCCTCCGTCTCCAAGTCAGACCCAACTCTGGCCAGGGTTGAGCCAATCAGCAATGATGACTGCACCTCTGCGAGAACGTATTTAAGAAAAGGACTCTGAGGAGGACTTGTGAGGAGAAGTGGGGAGAAGGACAACACCCAGGTCAGTAGAAAGGAAGGAGAAGGAGATAGGGGAGGTGCACTGGAGCAGAGACCCCTGTATCTCGTGGTGAGATGGCAGGGATGCCCACTCTGCCACTCACAGAGGTCCACAGTGGAGCAGAGGCTGACCTGAAGCCTGTGGAGAAACCCACTCCAGAACCGGCGGCTGTGCTTAAAGCAGGCCAGGTTCTTGAAGGGAGAAGTAGACCCCACTGTTGTGGTTCAGCACTGGGAGGACTGCAACGTGCGAGGGTGACCCACGCCGGAGCAGCGTGGGAATGGCTGCAACCCATGGGGAGGACTCACTGCAGAGAAGGTTCATGGAGGACTGTCTGCAGAGAGGGGGAGCCACATGGAGTAGGGAAGGAATGTGAGGTGTTCACCCCACCTCCTGAGAAGGGAGGAGCGTCAAGCTGACTGTATCCCCCAACCCCTGCCCCCTGTGCCACAGGGGGAAGAGGTAGAGAGACTGGGAGCAGAGCTGAGCCCGGGAAGAAGGGAGGGGTGGGGGGAGGTGTTTTTTGGATGTGGTGGTGCTTCTCATTGTCCACACCTTGTCTGTTAAGTATTGTCTTGTTAACATTTGAATTAAAGTGATGTTTTCTTCTCCTAATGAGTCTGTCTTTTGCCTGTGACCATAATGGGTGAGCTACCTCTCCCTGTCTTTAGATGGATTCTTTGATCCATTTGTGCTTCATTTTCTCCTTCCCATTCTTGATAAGGGGAAGGAGTGAATGAATGGCTTCGTGGTGCTCAGTTGCCCTCTGGGATCAAACCACGACACAGTGTTATTCAAAATACAAAAAGAGTGTGAAGGAAGACCCAGGGAACTACAGATCTGTTAGTCTAACCTCAGTTCCTGGGAAAACTATGAAGAAGATTATACTGGGTGCTACTGAAAGTCATGTAAAGAAAAATGGAGTTCTTTTGACCAGTTGGTTCTACTGTGTTTGATGCACCCCAGGATGTGGTTTGCCCTCTTGGCTTCCAGGGCACAGTACTGACTCATATTGAGCCTGATGTCAGCCAGCACCCCCAGATTCCTCTCTGCAGGCCACTCCTCTCCCAATTTATACTTGTATCTGGTGTCACACCATCCTAGGTGCAGAATCCGGCGTTTGGTCTTGTTAAATTTCATCACATTAATCACAGTCTAATACTCCAATCTATTTAGATCCTTCTGCAAGACCTTCAGTCTCTCAAGAGAGTCAACAGCACCTCCCAGTTTGGTATCATCAGCAAACTTGTTAACGGTGCATTCAACTCCTGCATCCAGATCACTGATAAAGACAGTGAACAGAACTGATCTGAGACACACCGTGGGTGACTGGTCACCAGTCAGGACTTTCTTTTTGTGAATCGATGCTGTCTGTGCCTTATCCAGCCGGTCAAAAGAGCTGATTATCCCACTGTATTCAGCATTGGTGCAGCCTCACTTTGAGTGCTGGGTGCAGTTCTGGGCCCCGCAACTTAAGAAGGGTATGAAGGTCCTTGAAAACATCCAGAGGAGGGTAACAAAACTGGAGAAGGGGATGGAACGTCCTATGAGGAGCGACTAAGGACTTTGGGCTTGTCTAGTCTGGAGAAAAGGATGCTGAAGGGAGACCTCATTTGTCTCTACAGCTTCCTTCAGACTGCTTCTTTCAGATTGTTACTGCAATACTGTCCTTTTGAGATGTTTACTGATGTTGTAGCATAAGAATAAAAAGAGCAGCTGCAATGTTGCTACAGTATGAGCAATGTGACCCCAAAGTTTTGGGGTTATTTTCCTGAGGTGTACACAAACAAACGCACAGACATAAGTCCCCAGGAGTTTCTCTGAGTCCTCTGTAGATGCTCTTCTCTCTCTCTGCCAGACAAAACTGCCCCAAGGGAGCAGTGACATACTTATGGTGGGGGCCTCAACTGGCAGAAGTCAGGGCTCAGAGCTCTCCTGAACAGCTGGTCTCTCTGCACACTCTGAGCCAGCAGCAAATGATGCCACCGCTGCTTGAGAAATTCATGGGGAAAAGTGCTTTTCACTTTTCAAGATTCATAAAGTGATTTTTCCTATGGAAGGAATAGGCTTGTCTGCCAAAGTCATGTCTGATTTGTGGTGAGGAAAAAAATGTTCTTTTTTGTCCTTTTGAAAAGGGCCATTGATTCAGTATCATTATTGCAAGAGTAAAAACAGGAACAAAAAAATAAAGGAAGAAGACTATATGTTCATGATTATAACAATCATTAGTGACCAGATACTAATGGCATCATTTCTTTAACTCACTGAATAGTGACCTTTGGATTTCTCATTTTGGCTGCACTCATGAAAGCTAAAGAAGCCTACACTGAATAGCATGCAACTGGGACTTAAACCACTTGAATGGGGTGGCTGGTTCTGTTTCTTCTGGCTCCTTACTGATCCAGCTCAGAGCAAACTTGGGATTTTATTCAGTTACGTGTCTTGTGCCAATAAGAGTATTTTGTAACTAGTTCCCTAGCTTGCTTTCTTCCCTTTATTTTCTCTGAACAGCCATGTAGAGCTGTTATATGTTAAAATCCAGCTGTTCTCTATCTCCCTAAAGTATGTAAGACAGTTTTATATGAAACAGTTTGTTGAGGCAGTTGAAACTTTAAATCCACTGGTATTTTAAAATCCATTTGTGTTGCAATTCAGAATAGAAAAAATGTTCACTATGGACATGGAAATTCTGAAATTGTTCTGTTTTATAATTCTTCAAAATATAAATGTGAAATCTGCTGCACACCATTTGGGGTCAATCTAGATTAAGAAGTTTATAATAATCAGAAAGCATACTTGTTCCAGTATAACTCAATGCAGGTTTTGCCAACATTTGTACTGCTAGAAAGTAAATCAAATTTTAGATGCTTAATAATTAGTTTCACAACTGATGATGAAAAGTAGAGCATTATATTTTTCCTAGGGCTTTCATTAGTATCTCTAGGTTCACTTCCCTGTGGGCATGGATGTCTTAACAGAAGATTAACTCTAGTTTTCCAAAGGAGTTTTATTGTAAGAATATTTTGGTTTTCTGATTTTCTCCACTTAAGTGATTTAGATTAAAATGTATCTAGATTTAGTCAACTGTTGATAAAATTTGTGATTTCTAGTAGATAGGAGTATTTAACTATATATAAAGGAAACTTGATTATATTATAGATTACCATGATGGATCACATTTTAAAATCACACTAATGCAAACTAAAACCAGAGTAATGCAACTAAAATTATTGTAGTTGCTCTAGATTTAAATCAGCAGATCACTATCTGCATCCGTAAGCAGTGTCTCTTATGTAAAAGAGGGATAAAAAAAATATATATATATTTATATATATATATGCACGCCATAAGAACTTCCATATTCAATCAATCTAAATGTCCATCTCACTGATATCATCCTCACTTCAGTGGTGGTCAAACAAGCAAGTGCAGAAAAATATTGACAAATATTTCTCCTAGCAATAATGTAGGGCTCATGATAATCCTCTCCAAAACTAGTGAGGTGGTACTTGACATCCTTCAACAGATTTTTTTTTTCATGGATTTGTGCAAATCCTTCTTGTATCCAAATTTTGGCAGCCACAATGTCATGCCAGGAGGCGTTCCAAAGTGTAAGTACATCTTGTGTGAAGAATCATCTTTCAGTGATTGTTTTGAACCAAGCCCTGCTAGTTTCAGTTGAGAGCATGATGAAGACAGAAGGATCGTTAGAGGTCATTGACTTCATCCTCAGGCGGAAAGACAGCATTGTCAAGTAACACTGAACTCTTGTAAAACAAAACAATAAACAAAATCTAGCAATCATTTGTGCTTTCTCTAGGGTAGTTCCAACGGATATTTCAGGCTAAGATATCTCCATTTAAATTATTGTAAAAGGTCCCAGTGAGCCTCAGTATAATGCAGTATCTAACTAAATACAGGACTGATACTACACATGCTTTATGCAAGTCTTTGTGGGACATGAGAGGTGTCTAAACCAAAAATAGTCCCCACCCTCCATTGCTTTCTTCCTCAGGGCTCCTACTTGCTGTCTGCTGAAAAGTCCCACTGATACTCCTGGGTTCTGGCTTTATCAGTCAGAAACCCTGCCATGGAAGCAGGTATGCAGACCTGGAATGCCAGAGCCCTTTGGGTGGTAGAAATTACACAGATCTGATAAATTCTCCTTGAATAATGGCCTAGCAACCTTCTAAAGAAGCAGACACCCAGAAATGCTTTATCAGAACTAACTTATGAGTCACTCTCCTAGGGTAATGAGGGGAAAAAAAAAAAAAAAAAAAAAAGGAAAAATTTGTGTGTCTTATGTTTTACATTTAAAGTACGTTCTTTAAAAAGAAAACATACTATAGCTTAAACTTCACTAGCGGGATGAAGTTGCTTTGATGTCTCACTTATCTTGGTAAGGTTACAGACCAGTCTCCCTGATACAGACCGATATTGTTTTAGGGGTGGATCCAGAGCAAAGATCACCAGAAAACCATTTTTATTTTTGTCTATATTGCAATCTCAAGTTTTTTTGTCTTCTTGCTCCTCAGAAGGGCTTGGCTCCAGGGTCTCTTTGAAATATCTCAGAAAGTAGGTGCACTTTGATACATCTCAGCATATTGGTGGCATGTTGGTTTGACCCCAACCCTGGTTCAGTCTGGGATCTTTAACACCGCTTCTGCATCTCTAATTCATATGGGTTTGGTATTTATTCAATTAGCATTATTATGAGATCCACATAAAATCAAACACAACACAAACAGCAGAGAAAAGGGTAATAAAATGTTTTGTTTAAATATCACCTTGGCTTACATTAAATATCCACTAAGGATGTTATTTCTGAGCTCAAATACCCTTTAAAGGAAATTATTTTCATGGGCCAGACCTGAATCTGCAAGCTAAGATAATTTTTTCTTACCGTAATCAGCTTCCTAACCTGTCTCCCGACTATCTTACAGAGTATAATAAAAGACATAGTTAAGAGATTTTACCTGTGGAAACTGTAGCCAGATCAGTGCTTGACTGAGACCGCGATGATTATGACAATGAACAGCAGAACGGCCAATGCGACAGTGAGAAGGCAGCACTTCATCTTCCTGGCTCGTAGCTAAGAGGAGAAAGATAAAGAACTAAATACATGGATGTTTAACAGGAAGATAGAGAATGTTGTTACTTTTCCATTGGTAGGACTATTTGAAACAAGTCAATGCAAAGTGGAGAATTTGCCTATTTTGTTGGACTGACTCATCCTTCCGGACAATCCAGATTCTTCTTTTTCAGTGAAATTCCCCCTTAAATACATTCACTTTTCTCCATTACTTTCTCTCTGCTTGAATCATTGTGTCACACTAAATTTTCAGGTTCTTCTTGGAGGGCTGGACTTGGGTAAGGCCATTCAGTTTGGTTTTGGTCTAGGGGTGTCAAATCTGATTTCTGACTGCCAGAAGATGACTGTCTCCTATAAGATAAAGAAGTCTCTCTCCACCATGCTGTGCAATGAAATCTAGCAATAAGGCAGGCTGTTTACAGGGTAGAGAAATGTACCTCCAGCATTAACCACCTTGATTTCATTCAAATTAACATATGGTAAAGAGTTTCTACAGGTTTTTAATTTTGATGTCTGTTTCTACTTAAACCCATCAGACTTCCCAGTGACCTCCATGGACATAATACTGTTTGTTCCCATTTAAAATCTTTTGTAGATAGTTCAATTCCTCTTCCTTCTTTTTGGGTGGATTAGAAGAAGGGTGTTTCCATGATCCTGCAGTGTCAGTAATCCTTTTATCCAACAAACACACACACACACACACACACACACACACAAAGTAACTTCAGTGAAACAGTTAACTCAGACGTTTTCCTGGTGACGAGACCAACTAGTCCTCCAGCCACCATCCTAACATGATAAACCAATTGGTTTTTTTCCAGAGTTCTTTACCTTTCTTACAACTGAAGCAGCACTCTCACAAGTGAGATTGTGTTAATATTACTGGTGTTACCCACTTTTCCTTCCTTACTTCCCCAAATTGCTGTAATCAGCCCTCCCAGTCTGTCTCAGATCCTTTACTAGCTGATTTACACCACTCTGCACCACACTGCCTTTCACATAGAGGCATACTTCCCCATCCGTTTTGTTCTACAGATGTTTTGGCCTCTTATACTGCAAAGGACAGGAGACTCATCTTTTCCATTGGTGCTCAGAAGTCCAATGCTTCATTCTCCCACATCCCTCCCAGGGCCTATCTGTTTTGCTGTGCAGAGCTGGAGAAGCGCTTCCAGCAGGGAACTATGATGCATGATCTGCCCTCTCCTCCAGAATCAATCACCAACCAAACTGGTGGTTTTTTATTAAAGTGTGGATTTCCAGATTATTATTTTTTAACAAATTAAAACGCTGTGTTGCCCTGCTTCCACAGCAGATAATCAGTGATTCATCTTGGCTCTCCATTTGCTTTTCAATTACTCACACAGAAATGTTTTCTTTGGGTTTGGAAAAAAAAAAAAAAAAAAAAAGAAATAAAAAATAGGTGCTTTAAATATATCATTCCATGTGTATGTGCTAAGAAGGTTCTTTTTGTCAAGTATGCTAGGAAAGTGTGTGCAGGGGGACACTATTCTCCCCCTGCCAAAAGCCCTACTTGGGGGTGCCCATTTGCTCACACTTTTCAATCAGTCTGCTGTGACTCTTGGGGGAGAATATGGGCGCACAAGAGCTACGTCTCACTCTGACAAATTTTTTTACCCACTAAGTGATGTTTCTTCATAGAGGCTCTGCACTTGCAGCCTTCATTTCTAGAGGGTAGCTACAATGCATTCTGAAAGCTGAGTGCATGAGACAGCAGGCCTGATACGGTATCCTTTTTCTTTTAACCTTTATTAATTCAAAGCCAAAAGAGGGAACCTCTACTTTCAGCTGCAGACTATCTTAATGCACTTAGATGTCCTTGTCCACTTATAAAACTCCAGAGCCTTTGTTTGGTCAGCAGAGGATGCTAATGGGTCATTGAGCTTCAAGTAGCATTCTCAAATACTCCTAATGAGAGTTTCAAAGGCTGTAGTTATCACTTCAGATGTTTCCTTCATACAGAGATATTCCCTTGCTCTGTTCTTTCTAGCATTGCAAAGTCCTATTCACTCTTATTTTGCACTTTACTCTCCCCCCTCTTCTTTTTTTCTCGTTTTTAACTAACATAAAGCAAGCATAAAACTCAACCATAAACAGTCTAACAGACTAATCAGAGGGTAGAAGAGATACAGCCAAGCCTGCATTCTGATATTTGGTTCACATTTTATAACCTTGTCCTAGCTGGTAGGTCAGGATAATGATTCCTGCTCTGTTTACATCTCTTAGTGGATTTACCAGTGCTGTCCTTCACAGCCATATAATCTGTTGCAGGATTCTCCTGTTAATTCCTAATTCTTTCTTTAGTTTATATTTCAATAAGGAAAATGTTCAGTTCTTCGAGTCCCTATAGTCTCCAGTCATAAATTTGTACATGCTGGAGGAGCAGTAGAAACAGAGATTCTGAGCCCTAACTGATCACACAATCTTTTCTTCACACACCGAGGAAGAGTGGCTGTATACTCCGGCTTCTTTTTGGCACTTACGTGTTAAAAATACGGATATATGAGCAAAGGCACCCTCAAGGTACAGATGCACATGCTGTTTCAAGAAGGACTATGCAAGTATCCCTTCACATATGACTTGACACCCCATGGAGTTCACCAACCCTGTCTTGCGAAGAGGACAAGCCTACATTTTTGTGAGCTTTTGTGACCCATTCCCTGCCCTTATCAGAGGAGAAAGATATTAGAACACAGCAGTTTGGACAGATTGTTCTGCTCACCAGGTAGGATCTGCAAACCATGGTATAGGCACCCTCACCTGAGCATTACATAAATATACACTAATAAACATCATACAAAATAATATGATGAACTTTTGTTATTATGCCTAGTTTAGGTTAACAGAATCTGATTGCCAACTGAATTTATAAAAGGTGTCTTAATACCATTACTTTCATTCTTGAGGGAAGTTGGGAGACAGGAAGAAACACATCCTTATATCTTTAATAATCCCAAGGCACCAACTCACACTGGAAGCATCAGAATTGTAAGCACTCAACATCTAGGAAATGCAAGAGTTTGTTTCCCATGTACGTATATGCAGGTAGTATTTTTTTCCCCTCCCCTCAAACAGGTTCTCTGACTTACTCAGTAAATGGGTAATTATAATGTTATGTACATCATGTATGTTTTTTAAATTTTACTTAGCTACTCAAGTTTTCTTGGGGTGTCCATCTAAAACCATATTCACATGAGACCACGCAAACTCTTCAATTAGCATAAAGATCCTGATTTTCCCAAAGGAGTTCCATGACAGCAGAATCATATAGTTAGTATTTTCTATGCCAAACATCAATGCAGTGTTGGTTTTATGTCTGTTTTAAGCCAAGGAAGTGGAGACACATGCCATGGGTAGAAGTATAGGTGGTCTCAAGAGAATTCCAATTCTCCAAAGGAAAAAATAGAAGAAGAACAAAATGTGATTCATGATGCCATCCCTTGAATCAAGGTTGATCTATGCTTACATGCAAATGGTAAGCCTTTTCCAGACTTGTAATGGGATCATTTCTCACCAGGGCAGTCATGAGACAGATATTACTAGGTTTCTGCCTTAAAATTAGTTAGTCTCAGAACAGCAGAGCCACAGCCACAGAAAGTTTAAGTATTTAAAAAAACACGAAAAAACCAAAAGACCTGTAAAATGAATCATTTATTTTATGATACAATTCTTCAGGGAGCTTTGCATTTTTATAATGTTTCCCACGCATCCGACTAATCTGCAGTTGATTTCACTCGGCTTTTTCCAGCTCTTTCTCCCTTCAACTGCTGAAGATCTTCCTTTCACACTGTGAATTAATGCTATTCTCTGTTCTCCTTGACTTCCCTGGGCTCCAGCACAGGAAGCTCTGAGGCAATGTGACCTCATCTCAGTTCCTAAAATCTACACCCATGATTGCTTGCAGGAGAAATTATAAAAAAATTTTTCCCGGTATCTTCCCCTTGCATTTGAAGCATACGTAGCTGCTTACCAAAGAAAAGACACACCTAGGAGTATTGGCACAGCAGAGATATCAACAGCTGAAGTATACTCTTGGTATAAACTGAATTTTGAGGGTGTTCCACACAACTTCAAAGAAGTATCAAGAAAAACTGAGAGAATGAGTTTTTTCCAGAGACCTGGAGATTTTACCGAACACTCCTAGAGGTGACAAAAAGGTATAGCTGCTTTCTCCATTTTTTCCTGTTAAATTGCAAAGCTCTGTCCACATATAGGAGACACTAGAATTTAACAAAATCTCATAAAAGCCATGTTCCTTCCAGAGAAACACATTTTCCAAAACTCCATTTTGGAAAACATTGACTGTCTTTAACTATCACTTAAAATGAGTATCTAAATAAAGATATAGGAATCAATGCAAGAAACAAAAATTCAGGCTAAATTTGGGAAAAGTTTAAAGCTACCAGAAAGTATTATCCTCTGCTAGAAAATGTATGAGAAGTAATTATAAACAGTACTATCTGATTTCATTTTAATTATATTAGCTTATTCTGAATCTTGAACGGTATGATGTTGCCCTGCTCCAGTTTTATAGCTCTGTCTCAACCCGTTATAAACCCATTTCCCATAACACCTAGAATTTGTTGATTAAATTGGAGATAATCTATTTTTGTTGTACACATTTTCCCCAGATGACAAGAATGCAGCGTGGGACAAAACCCCCTAATCCTGTAGTAAGATGTAATGTGTTTTTACAGTTATTTTTGATAGGCTCTCAGGGTTTTTTAGTAAAACAGTATAGGTAAAGATATATTTTAATCCTGACATAGGCTCTTTAAACACACATGTGAAATAGGAGTGAAAAACAGGGAAGGAATGAGCAAGGCTATTTAGGGACACAGCTGAGAAGCACTTTATACTGACTGTCAAACTGGATGTGACTGAGCCTGGAAGAAGGCTTTCCCTCATTGTTTCATAAAAATAGGCTGCAAGTCATATTTTACAGCCCAGAATATATTTATTTCTTGGGGGTGAAATGTGAAATGTTGAAAGACATTTTAATTATTCCACAACAGATAGTTAAGTAATTAAAAACTATTAAAGCCAATTACAGCCTCAGGCCCAGAAAATAAAGATTCATCTTGGAAATTCCTAAGCAAATGTATTTACAAGGAGGAAAAAAATGTTTTATTGGTAAGGGTTCAAAAGCTATCTGAGGCAAAGCATAAATAATAGGTGAGGGTAGAGGAATCTGTTTTTCCTGTATTTATATAGAATAGAAAAAAATATAAGCATTTGATTCACATATAAAAAAGCAGCACTGTGCTTCTCTACCCTTTATGGATTGGTTACACTGTGCACTGCAAGGGAGGAAAGTCGAGATTGCACAACGGGTTCTACTAAGGAGGAGAAAAGCCCTAGAAAGAAGCATTTTAGTCCGGGTAGGGATTCGTACTAGAATGGCTCCTCTGTTCTGGGAAACTCAGAACATACAACACTGCTTCAGAGTAGAGACATACCCTACAACTCCATAGTTGTCACATTTTCTAGATCTCCTTCAGGACAAAAGCATTGTACAGATTGCTATCATTAGCCAAATCTCACCAATATCCCACTTTCTTATTCCACTTCTCCCTCTTCTTAGCCCTTGGACTAGGGTAAGGATGATGATAGTAGAGAAGGAGCATCGCCCCGTGATGGCTAACCCAAGATCATGTGTCTCTGTCCTTCCCTCCTGCAATACCAAGTAATATAAGCATTTGACATAACCTAGGTTTCTCGGTATGGGCAAGAGCCTGTCTCCTAGGGGAGGTGGTCCATTTTTTAGTCATTGTTTCTTAGAGAGCTAATTATGGTAAGCAAGCTAAAAGCTACCCCTCACTCAATACTGAAAGAGTCAGTAAGACTACCCATTTTTATCTACAGAAATGTTTACGCGTATTTTAAACACAATTTTAAAATAATGAAGAAATCATAAAGCCTTTTTCTAACAGAGCCAGTATTACAAGAACTTCTGAAAGTACAATTCCACTACTCGAGCAAAGAAATCATTGAAGATTTATCTACTATGGAGATCTATTTCCTGAAAACTCATCCAGCAAATAAAAGCCCAAAATGATTGAATTTAGAAACCACACAATAACAACCTCCAGTTATCAGGTCAGGTACTTTCAAGGGCCTCTGCTGGGCAATGAAAACCCACCTTGATTAATTTTCAAGTACCGTTTCCTTCATTGTAAGATTAACAAATCTGTTTGACATAAAACGGTACACTTTATATGCAAATCTCTGTAGAGAGAGTTTTGTGACATTAAAGAGGTTCATACAGTTTTGTTCACCCTCCCTTCGGAGGTCATTTGGAATTGCACGAAAGCATTTGTCTATGCCCTTAATATGCATTTTGAAAGCTAATTTGAGGTCTGCTGGATTGAGAGCCCAGGTCCTTAATTACGTTTGGACGTGTTTATACAGAGATGTTATTATGAATCTGAAACTACTGTCATCCCAATATGCACCAGCCAAACCTCTGCTGAAGGCTGTGGAGTTCTCATGGGGGGGAAAAGGAAATATTGTGGTAACATAGCAGAAAATCAGACCTTGTAGATCTGTATTTATCTCCATGCATTATATAAATATACAGAGGGGAAAAAAATCCCCTTACACTTGCACCAGCGTTTTCATAATTATTATTTTTGTTTTATATTCCATTTACATTGATAAGATCCCTTAGTTAGTCATACATAATCATCTCTGATAAGAGAGTAAACACACTGTGTTATTGCAATGGAAGTGAGGAATATGACCTTTAACGTGTGTACAAATTAAAATGCACTGACCAAATTTGGTGACCTTTATGGTAAAGCTTCCTTATAGAGTAACAATGAATTTGCTATTAAATATCACTGCTTCTGCAGACAGGCTAGAAAAGGCCAGTAATATTATTAAGCACTTTCAGTGTTTTTAAATGAGAATGAAGCAGACAAGTTGCTTATGAGTAAAACCCACAAGATATGAGAGCAACAGGAAAAGGCCAGCCCACACCAGCAATTGAATATCACTTTGCTTTGACACATTGTTTTTGCACCTTTACTTCCACATCATTTGGACTGATTTAAAACTTTCCCTTATGATGCTGTGTCTACGTATCTGCCAATTTCCAACAATTCCACGGTATTCCTATTCCCCCTATATCTCTCATATTTTCCATGCCTGCAATCTCTCTCAAGCTATTTCATTTAAATGAAAATATTGCAGCCAAATCAAAGAAGAAAACTACTGAAAAATGTCCAAGTGTCTCACTCTGAAAAAAGTAATGCAAACACTTTCTCTAGTACCTCCATGCTTTGCTGAAAGGTAGGAAATATGAGGAGGAATAGGGAGAAAGGAGTTGGTCCCATCAGTAACAGTGCACTTTTTAGTGTTTCTAGGAAATCTGAACCACCTTGGGAAAGGTATGACTTCTCTCAAACCTTAGTTTATGCACACTCATGTTCAAAATCTGAGATAATTTCCACCATCTGCAACAGTCTCATATCAAGATGAGGATAGGAGCACAATGTTTCCTGTGTTGATTTGCCTAAAAGCAGACAGGGGCTGATGTTAAGCCTGTACACACAGATTTAATTGCTGCATTTTCTAACTTCTGAATGCTTGAATTAGCAATCTTAATATTCCCTTAATATATTTGTTTTTTTAATGGCTGAGACATCATTTGTAATAACACATGATAATGGCTTACATTTCTATCATGTCTTTCAAGGCAGCAGGCCTCCAATGTGATTTACAAATTCACTATAAAGAGGATTATTTTTTTCTCAGCACTGGAGTGAAGCCACCTACCTCTGGCAGCTGTTTAAATTCTACATAGCAAACCTAGCCAGCAGTTTAAAGCAGGTAATGACTATTGTGTATACATGAAACACCAGAGAGCCTGCATTTTCCCAAAACAGAATTTGCCCAAGGTAGCAAAGCAAATGCCCTTATACTTTTGAAGAAATCACCTTGAGATGTTTAACAGCCCCATGCAGGCAGGCTCACAGAGACCTTAACTCTCCCAACAATTCAAACCCAGAAACACAGTTGCAAGGGAGCAAAGCAGAGCGAGAACAATTGGACCACATTAAAGCAGTGCTGTGCTCAGAGAAAGCCGTCTTGCTCAGCAGTGTTTATTAGTTAGACTATATTATCGTATGAATAGATAGGATTGGAAATTACAATCTTTGGGTCACTGTGCCGCTGTTCTCAACCCTCTGAGCCTAGCATCAGTCAGATTTCAACCCACCTCATTTATCTAGTCTGTGCATCATCAGTTTTTCTTTGAGGGATTTACAGGAGCCAGTGCAGAATGGCTTAATTGCAGAACAAACTGAGGAAAATTTGGCTCATTCTTTGTCCTGAAAAATGCTTGGGCTCCCCAAGTTGGCTTCTTATGCCAATAACAACTAGATCAAACTTTGCACAAGCTTATAAGGATGAGAGCCAAAGAAAGTTTATAGTCTGGCTCAAGTCCATTGGTGTTAGTGGAACTACTCCAGTATACCCTTATGAGATTCCAGTCCAAAGAAGTTAATCAATTCTCCTTAGTATCATGTGTACAGCTATATGCAGCATCTTTATTTGAAAATTCTAATAAAAATAAAATGCTTCATTAAGGGTAAAGAATCAGCCATTAATGATCTTCAGACCATCCTCAAATACAAGTGTCAGAGAGAGAAAACAAAGGCAGTTCTGGAAGTAGAGAAAAAAATTCATGTAACAATATTTTTCACATTGGGACTAAAAGAGAGGATTTTCTGTCTTGAAAGCACAGTGTTCTTGAACAAAGACTTACCTTCAAATCTCAGCAATAATTAAAACAAATTACCCCCAGAATAAGTCTTCATGCACCAAACAAACTGAAAGTTTAAGCTGGTCTGATTCTATCACCAGAAAGCAGCTGTACATATAAACATCAGTCAGCACGTTACAATAACTGATCCACAAAAATGCTCCTCCCAACTCTATGAATCATAAGTATAACCAATTTTTTTAAGGGTTTCCAGGAAGTACTGTGCCATCAAAGCCTCAGAAAGACAATGGTAGAAGCTGATGAATCTCTGGAATGAGAATGTCACAGAACCATAAGAAGCAGTATTCTGTGTTTGTATTTTCAGGAGACCAATTGACATGATTGAAAAAAAAAAAAAAAGCAGAATAGGCTTGTTATAAAGTATGTCTGGTTTTAGTTTACTGTGTCCGTTGATTTAATATAGGATATTATTTCTTGCAAACTTTGCTCACCGCTATCTCTGGACCATCACCAACATCACTCCTATTCTAGCAGTATCTCTACCACTGCTAAAACACCACCATTAGCATGTCAAGCAGTGGTTGACTGGCACAAACTATCATGCATTACTTCATAGTGTTTTAGAACAGAGCTGACTTCTTCTGCACTGCACTTTAAATAGATTTCTAAGCATGGCGAATAGGGTTTTTCTGGTACTGAAGTCCAAAGAGTGCAGAGAAAAAAAATGTTCCAGTAAAAAGATTAAGAGAGAAAGTTCCTTAAAAAAGAAACCCAAGAGAACCACCAAGTTTTGCAACCAAGAATACCATTAAAGCTCAAGACTGATTTTTCCTACCAGGCATGCTTTTTTTCACCAGTTTACAAGCATCCACCATGTCACTGCTGCTCCTTTGCAGTATGCAGACTACTTGGGAGCAAAGTGCTAAGTAACAGTGCGTAAATTAAATTGAGAACAGGCATGAAAATCTTACTTGTGAAAAGTGACAGTGTGCTAGGAACTCAAGGAATGCACACCTCCACACTTTGCCTAACACAGCATAGATATACAGGCAGACTAAAAGCTATCTTACAATTCTTAACCCTATATGTACCTTTATGTGGGTCTTCACCTATTCAAAGCAGATCCCTCAGAGACAAGCTGAGAGTCTTAAATAATTGCCAAATGAGCATCATTAAAGGATAAAAGGATATTTCCTTTCTACTACTTACTAGAGTCTGTCACAAGAAGTGGCTAAAGTCACATCTAGTGTGATACCAGTGAAACTAAGAAGAAAAAGCAGTGCCTCCATATCATTTTATTGGTAGGATAGAATTAAATTTAAGCTATCATGATTTTCTGTAGAAGCTGTGGAGAATTGGTTAGGCTATCAAAATTCCAGATCTAAGATTTTGTTTAAACCCAAACAAGCTCTTCAAGGTTTGAACAGTATTTTTACTCTGTTATTTTTTCATTTTCACACTGGCCTATGAGCTTTCAGTTTTCTGATGGATTAAATTCACAAATGCCAGGGGGTAGCCTTAGTTGATACTGCACTTCTGCCTCTATGAGAATTCAGAAAGTATTGGAAAATTTTGTGTGAGATAGTATTCTCTTGAGGTTTTCTTCTCAGTTTTGCAGATGGAGATCCAGAGAAAGTCAAAAAAACAGCAGAGTTCGGGACTTGTAAGAACAGGATTCAAATATTATGACCCCCCCAAAAAATCTCAGAATATCAGGCATTGCAGAGAACTGTACAGGCAGATATAGCACCTATGCCTCCTTTCCTCATTCAATTGTTATATGATCCTTCATAGTTAATTTAAATTATTAATTCCTTAATTTCCTCTTTTATAAGATTAGGGATGTTACTTCATTAAATAAATAGAGCAAAAGTAGGGACACCTGTGATAATGAATCTCATTATTTGCTAAGATAAACAGACAAGCACTGGTTTGTTGGTTTTTTTTTTTTTTTTTTTTTTTTTTTATTATCCAGTTTATACGTGGATCATTTTTTCTTTGCTTTTGCTTCAGGTAAACCAGTTCAGCCATGCTACAGGCCACCTGACCCAGAAGACCAAGTGGATGAGGCCCTCTATAGATAGATAGGAGTAGCCTCACATTCACAAGCCCTGGTCCTCATCTGATGTCATCTACCTGGACTTGTGGAAAATTTCTGACACTGTCCCACACAACATCCTTGTCGCTAAATTGAAGAGACATGGATTTGACAGATGGACCACTTGGTGGAATTGTCTGGATGGTTGCACTCAAAGACTTGTGGTCAACGGGTCCATGTCCAAGTGACAAGTGGCGATCCTCAGGGGTCGGTGTTGGGACTAATGCTGTTTATCATTTTTGTTGGCAACATGAGCAGTGGGATTAAGCGCACCCTCAACATGTTTGCTGATGACACCAAGCTGTGTGATGTGGCTGACACACTGGAGGGAAAGGGTGCCATCCAGAGAGTCTTGGAGAGAATGGAGAGTTGGGCCTGTGAAAACCTCATGAAGTTCAACAAGACTGAGTGCAAGGTCCTGCACATGGATCAGGGCAGTCCCAAGCACAAGTACATGCTGGGCAATGAGTGGATTTAAAACAGCCCTGTGGAGAAAGACATGGGGGTGTTGGTAGATGGAAAACTGAATTGTGAGCGAGCAACGTGTGTTCACAGCCCAGAAAGCCAACCGTACCCTGGGCTACATCAAGAGAAGCATGACCAGCAGGTCGAGGGAGGCGATTGTCTCCCTCTACTTCTCTCTGGTGAGTCCCCATCTGCAGTACTGTGTCCAGCTCTGTGGCCTCCAACATAAGTAGGACGTGGACCTGTTCAACTGTGTCCAGAGGAGGGCCATGAAGATGATCAGGGGGCTGGAGTACGTCCCCAATGAGGACAGGCCAAGAGAGTTGGAGTTGTTCAGCCTGGAGAAGAGAAAGTTCTGGAGAGACCTTCTAGCATCCTTCAAGTACTGAGAGGGGGCCTACAGAAAGATGGGGAGGGACTCTTTATCAGGGAGTGTAGGGATAGGACAAGGAGTAACAGTTTTAAATTCAAAGAGGGTAGATTTAGCTTCCCAGAGAAGCTGTGGCTGCCCCACTCCTGCAAGGGTTCAAGGCCAGGTTGGATGGGACTTTGAGCAACCTGGACTAGTGGAAGGTGTCCTGGCCCATGGCAGGGGAGTTAGAACTAGATGATCTTTAAGGTCCCTTCCAACCCAAACCATTCTATGATTCTAAGATTAAAAGCTTTAACATCTTATGTAGTCATGCAGTAGAGTTACGGTTATGGAACTGGAGCTCATGTTGCAGAGGAATAAAATGTAGTCCCTTCCTTCATCTCTCAAACAACCGTTTGGAGCTCTCTGCAGCATTATCCTTAAAGTAGTTCACTCTGAACTAAGCTAAGGTGAATAATGTCTGATATGAAAGTTAAAACAGGTCTAAATGTTTTAGTGTTCATTAGTTCCTGACAATAAGCCAGCATTTAGATGCACACTGTATTATTAACTGCCATCCAAGCTGTGTGCTTCCTACATCTATGTCAATATCCTTGTGTATTTAGAAATGTTAATGTACAGTTTATAGATTGTAATGGACTATGAATAGAAAAGATTATTGTTACAAAGAATGGAATATCATCATTTCTTCACAAACGACCTTGGAACCTGACCCTGTTGGTCAAAATTGTAACCCCCAAGTCTAGGCACAGTCTAATCAGCATTGCCAACACAGGATTTATATGAAGTGTGTAGTAATAATTCAACTGTGATAGACAAGATAGTAGAGATCTGTGAATGTCACAGAGCATAGTGTCAACAGTCGATCCTACAGAGCATATCCATTACTAGCAACAATGGGAGGACTATCTGCAAGAGAAAGAATTATATTAATATATGAGTTTTTAAGGACAAAAGTGAGAAGAGCTTTCATGTTTGAGTTCTATCTCATTGCAAGGATGGAAGTGGCAGAAAAAAACTAAATCCATTAAATCCACCACATCTTTGTATATTTGTGTAGGATTTCTGTCTTTGTGCAAATTTGTATCTAGTTTTCAACATTCACATTAGAAAACACATCTAGTCCATCCATTTGTGCCATGTAAGCTAAAACAAACAATCTGTAAACACGTCCTCCAATGAACAAGATAGCAGAGAGATGGGATTCTCCTGCATGGCGGAAACAGGGGCATTTAGTCAAAAGACAATGTCACTCAACTACAACTAATTTTTAGCCAAGAAAAAGAAATTTCTGTTACATACCATCTGAAGAAATCTTTGTAGAGATGACCAGCCAACAAATTAATAAACTGTCAACCAGGCTAAGTTTAAAAAGTTTTTATGTAGTTCAGTTTCTTATGACATGGTTTTCTTAAAAATATGCTGGGTGATTCTCCTAGGCTGCTGAGGAGATGAGGATATTAATCAGATTTCAGGATGAAGCTTATCTGCAAATTCTCCCAAACATATCTACAAATCTTCCCAAACTCCTGAAAACTCAACTGAATGACTGGTTTGGAGCTCTGAGAAAGTTTCTAAAGTAGTTCTGAGCACTTCCACCTAAACTGAAACCTCCATGGGAGATTATGAACTGGTGCTATTTGGAGAACAATTCAAACACAGACATCTCCAGAGAGGTCCCACCTGTGGCATTTTTTGAGGTTGACATTCAAGAGACCAGATATTTTTGAAGACTGGAGAATTGAAGGGAACTTCTGAACTTGTTAAGTGTCCCAGCTTTTTTTTTTTAAATGCAGCTGATCAAAGCTTTTAACTCTCCATTCCTCTTCTCCTGGCATTTATGACAAGGGCTTAAACAGTTGAGCTCCACATGGGAAAAAACCCATATAGATATCTGTATGGGTGTGTGCATATTTTCCCCTTTCTGCTTGTCAAAGTCTCTGTACTTAACGTATTAATTTACTGAGTTTAACTTTTTAATGCTAGCTCGTTTAAGTCATTAGATGTCTTTTTTTTCTTTATAATCCTCTTATTTGGTAATCAGTCAGAGTCTGCCTGTATTTTTAAAGAATATTTTAAAGTTTCTGGTGGAGATAAAGAAAAGTTTTGTCTTTCTTTACTTCACCAACTCCAACTTATTATTAGTCAGTGGTTCAGTGCAACGTATAGGCTGAAGCCATTTTGTTTCACTTCTCTATTTCTTGTATTGCCTTTTATGAATGGAAATCTTACTTTTCTTTTAAGTGCATTAAAACTATTGAAAGTTGACCAGCAGAGACCCAGAGGAATTAAAATGGATATGGCAAAGATCATAATACCTACTGTAACATGCTTCAACTGGAAGAACTCTTAACAGATCTTTTTCTTTAGTGAGTCATTCCTAAAATTGGTCATAATGCATTTCTTACTACTCTTAACTATTTGACATGCAAGACTGTCTTTGCACAAGAAATCTGTGAACATGAACTAATCTCAAGATACCAGGCAGATATTACATCATGAGCAACAAACTTCCAGTAACCTCTGACTCAAGTTTCTATTTCTATAGATAAATAAATCTACCCCTCACCATTACCAACATTCCTGCTGTTCACTTTATATACTTTAAAAGGCAGAGAAATCATTAATGCATAGCAACATCATATCTCAGTTTGAACGCATCAAAGAAAAGTCCTCATAATCCCCTTGCATCTGAACTATGGGGTGCAGTAACATTCACTGGAGCAATGGGCAACAACAGACTCTTAACAGAAATGTAACATCTCTGTTATTCTCTCTGTGATCTTTCAAAACCTATTTAAAGACAGAACTTCATTTATCCACTTAAAGAAAAAAACTGTAGACAGGAAGCTGCTAACCCTTCTTTCTCAAACCTAATGTTTAGGGGGGGATGGAAAAAGAGAAAGAATAAAAGAAGTCAGCATAAGGGCAGTCCCACATCAACTAATCTCTGCAGCAAATTAATTAAACAATTATATTAGCCAAGCCTTTACTTCTGACATGGCACAGTTGACATTAATTGGGCCACAATCAAGATAGTAATTCAGGTTAATTGGATTTCCACTGTCAGCAGCTATCAGCTTGTTCCAATATGCTGCTGTCATTTAAGAATAATTAATCATGGATGACTTTATTGGATGGCACCGGTTGACAGCTGATGGTGTGGTGACAGTTGAAAAAGTTGATGATTGCTGTAGGCCTACTGAATAGGAAAGCTGGTTTCCTTTGTAGAGATTATTCTACTGCCACTGCATGTTGAGACCCAAAATATGCTACAAGAGTGTTGAGACAGTGATATTTGATGACTCTTGCACACACCGAGAGAGAAAAAGAGCAGGCTGGAGAAAGAAACAGCCATTCCCATTGAAATAGCTCTGCAAAAGGTCAGAAAGATGTGCATGTTCCACTACAGCCTTCAGGCACACAGTTATTGTTTGGCTATTGCTACAGAAACAAAGAATTCAATAATACAACTGTTCACATGCTGTAAGGGCTGAAATGCCAGGCTTGATCTAGTGTTATTTGCTTTTCTCCATTCATAATAGGCCATTACTTTGGTTAACATAATTTATGCAATCTGTTTCCAAAATGTTTGAAAAAATGTCAAGGAACGTATGAAGGCAAGTCTTTATTTATTAATAACTTGAAAAAAAAGGCAGTGAAACTGTTGTGGGAAAGTGGGGGGGAAAAGCTAAAAATTAAAGTATAAAATGAAAATAATTTAGAGTGTTCCATAAGGAGTAGTAGGAATACATTATATTTCAAAAAAAAAAAAAAAAAAAAAGGCAATTTAAACTTCAGGAAAGAAAAAGCCTTAACACCAAGTTCTATTAGACTATGTAATTATTCCCCAAGGGGGGAAATATACATATATATTTAAAATTAAAGTACAATTTTAGATTATTCATGACAGAGTGCTAAAAAATCATATCTGAAGTGGCAACACTACTTTGATAGCTGGACAGGGAAAATTTTCTATCAGGAGTATTATGAATTTATTGTGTAACTACCAGTTCTAGATGAATGGAGTACATCGAATCAAATTTCTAAAGGAAAAGCAGACACCATGGATGAAAAATTTAGCTCCCTATGTTTCGGAAAATGTCGTGGTTTGAGCCTGGTTGGCAGCCAAGCACCATACAGACACTCTCTGCCCCTTCTCTTCCGGCAATAAGAAGGGACAGAGAGCCAGGCTTGGGATTCGAGATAGGACTGGGATGGGGAAAAATCACCCTTTTTGGGCACGAGCAAAAGGCAGACTCGTTAGGGGAAGAAAAAAAGAACATACATTTATTACAGACACTAACAACACTTAACAGAGTAGGACAGTGAGAAGCATTGCCACATCTTGAGAACACCTTCCCCCCCCCCCCTCCCTTCTTCCCGGGCTCAGTTCTGCTCCCTATATCTCTACCTTCTCCCCCAGTGGTGCAGGGGCAGGGAATGGGGGGTGCAGTTACTGCTGTCACTTCTTCCATCTTTGGTGCAGGGAGCTTCTGGAACTTCTCCCCCTGCTCCATCGTGGTCCCCCTCTCACAGGAGACAGTCCTCAACAATCGTTCTCCAACATGAGTCCCTCCCACGGGCCGCAGCGTTCCCCACACTGCTCCGTCATGGGTCACCAACCTTCTCTGACTGGATTCCCTCCCACGGCTGCAGCCCTTCCCGAGCTGCTCCAGTGTGGGACACCCCCGCATGCTGCAATCCTCCCAGCGCTGAACTACAACAGCGGGGCTGCCTTTTCCCACAAGACCCCAGCCTTCTTCGGGCACAGCACCTCGGTCATCCAGGTGAAAAAACACAGGCCATAAATCAATGTCTGCTCCACCGTAGATCTTCATGGGTGGCGGGGGGGACCACCCTGATGTCTCCCCACAGGATACAGGGGAGTCTCTGCTCCGGCACACCTCTCCCCTTTCTGCCTCTGTTCCTCCACTGACCCTGGTGTTCATGCAGCTGCTGCAACTCCTCCTCACAAGTCTGACTGCTCATCACCACATCCCTTCTTAAATACGTTATCACAGAGGCACAGCTGATTGGCTCAGTTTTTGAGCAGAGGTGGAGCTGACTTGGAGCTGGGGGAGCTCTGAGAAGCTTCTCACAGGGGGCATCCCCTATAGCCCCCTCCGTTGCTGCCAAAAAAAACCACCACTCACTCAAACCCAGGACACATAATACTGGACAGAAGACTGCCATGTGCACTACTCAAACAGGAATGCACAATTTCCCACTTTGAAGATATTTTCTTACCGTCAGACAGAGAAACCTGGTTAGGCAGAAGCATCTATTAACCAAAGTGGGAGAGGAAACCATTTATTGTGATCTCTCTTCAGTCCAGGTCTGACAGTCCTGTAGGTACAGGCCACCAATACACATGAATTTCTTACTCTGTGGGAGTTTCAGTGCATTGAACTTCACCAGCTTTTTACCTTGAATTCTGGCTGAGACATGGTTGTTTCCTTTGCCTTATTTTCTTGGGAAACTCTTGGCTGTAGAGCACGATTCACTCTTAGAATGCAAATATAGCAGTCCATTTGAAACTAGAAGAATCCTTGTTGAAATCCAATCTAACCTGGGTGATAGGAAAAACCATCTAAATGCACGGCTTTATTGTGCTTAATGTCTCTGATTCAAACTGAGTCCAACCACATAGTAGGCGGTTGCTATTAAGAGGACTGATAGAGAATGTCAGTGATCTGTTTTGTTTTGCTTTGTTCACTTTTTTTTTTTAAAAAATCCATAATCCTGCTAATTCTTATCATATGTTTTATTAAACTGTGGGTGTAAATTAGTTCTATAACCAGGGAGTCCCCAGATAAACAGCCAAAATGCTGCTCTACAAATGTACCTTACAGTTTATGCTTATCAGGTTATCTCAGTGATCACTGCTGACAGTTAAAAATTTAATCTGAAACAACAATGTTTTTAAATCTTTTTTTTTTTCCTTCTAAACATATCCTCTTAAAGTAGGATTGATACACCCTGTCATTAGCACTGTAATTTGCAAGAAAATGGGTATTCTGTTTGTCAGTCCCTTTCCTTGCTCTTAAGAGCTCTGAACTTTTCCAAATTCAATCACATCTGAGAGAGGAACAGAAGCCTCTAAAATACTTATGTTCTCACAATACTTGATGCCTTGTAGAGAAGTCACCCACTTCTTTGACTTGGCAGCAGTTAACTGGTCAAACAGCAAATAGTGCACTTTCTGGAAACATTTTTTTCAATTTATGTATAGCAGGGTTTAAGCAAGGGGGAGAGGTGTAAGAAAAAGAGAAATTTAGGAAGACAGTGACCACAGTTGACAGCAAATTAGACATTATTAATTCTGCTGCTTCCAGAGGAACTTGGTTTTCATTCCAAGAATTTCAGAAGGTGCTTCTGTGATGCAGTGAAATGTAATTGCCTGTTACCCATGAAAACTACTGCCTGGCTGAAAGTCTCAGTAGGTTGCAATGGCAATATTTGAGGAAGAACCTGTAGCAGGCAGAGATGTGATAGTATAATAATTAATTTTTCACTCTCTTTATAAAGCAAAGGTCCCTTTTGGATCTGGTCTCAGATAACTCCTCTAGCCAGTAAATATGTGACAAAGCAGAAAACAGAAGCCACGCCTCTCACTCAAACAGACAAAACACTATATGTGGCATTGGTTTGACAAAGAACACTGCTACCAACCTTTCAGCAGTCAGGAGGCCAAAGACTGAACTGGTCATGAATATTAGACTATCTTCTCATCTCCAGACATAATAAAAAATGAAAGACGGTTGAAGCAACAGTTGGCTTCACAGGCCACTTTTTCTGCACTGGAGGTTTTGCTCTTGAACAAAGGTTTATCTCCTCCATAGTCCCAGTCCACCATCCTATCAGAAGCTCTTAAGTTAGTAAATGTATTTGAAAAATAGGAGGAAGAGAGTAAGAAAATAGGTGAATTAAATTGCACTTATCATGTGAACAATGGGAGTCTGTACCAGCAATGCCAGAGCAAAGCTAATAATGGGTGGACATAAAGCATGCTCAATGGAGTCGTAAAGTTTTGCACTGCTGTTGCCTTTCAGCTGTCCACTAATATCTGATCTCTCATGCTTCAAGGATCTAGAAGGCCATGACAATATTACAAAGGGCAGCCATCTTAAAGAACTGTCATTGACACTGGTGCCAATAGGCAGGCAAAAGGAATACACAGTGAAGTAGGTGTTGTAACTCTAATGCCATTCTGGGCATTAATTCATACACATTGTTTCTTGCTGAATTTTCTTTTATTTTTTCTCATTGTTTTCATGCAAAGATCTTGGAACTGTTTTCATTTTTTTTGTTTAAATAAAGCTCAGAAGACAATCCAGATGGCAGGCAGGTGAATCTAGTGTTGTTATTTTTTCATCTTGGAAAGACACACAGATGATATTTCCAAGGAAAAAATACCCATACATTTTGCTCCACCTGTTCATTGGAATAGAAAATATATTAACAGATTGGGGGGGGGAAACTTTTCATTATTTGTTTGTTTCACACAGTTAAACACCATGAGAGTGGAATATTTATTTTTTTTATAATTGCCTGCAATCGTAGATGAATCCCTCAGAGCACATTACCATTAATAACAGATCACAAAGTCCTCAGAACTTTGAGGCAGACAGTAGCAGAAAAACCCAAAGTACTTCTTGGATGCTTATGTAGAAATACTATCTGGTGTAGCTTATTCTTTTAAAAAGGTGTGAAAATATCTCTCAAATTTACATGTACCTAGTACTTGGGTGCTAACATATACTGAAGAGACAGAATCAGATTCATCCTTTTATTTAGCCTCCTGCTGGAACAGCAGCTCACAAGAAGAAGAGGTGGGTAGAGATCTAGTACCTCGTATTTTCTGAGGTGATCATGAAATATCTGGAGTTTCACTCAAATTCACAGCATGCATGCTTAGCCTGTAAAATCACTACAACTGGAACATTTTTGGATACATCAGGCTATGATGTTCAAACCAATGGAACTGAAATAATTACCGTCTTTCTGTAATTAGTTTTGTTGATCTCATTAGCTGGGCTCAGGTGTTGATCTGTTGATTGTTGTCTTGTAACTGCCAAGAATCAATAAATGAGTTTGTGGATGTGGTGGCAAAAGAGAAATGAGAATTTACATGGTTTTTAAAGAAAGTTTGTCTTTTTCTTAGACCTCTTGATTTTTTTCTTTACTTTTACTTGTAGTGGATGATTCAAGTCTTCAGACTTTTTTCTGAGAGCATAGAAGTTCTGGGTAAACAGGATCCAAAAATTGAAGTCTTCCAGAGGAAAAAACAAACAAACCAAACCAAACCAAAAAAACCCACAATATAGGCTACAGCATTTATACTTATACATCATCTCCTTCCTCAGGTATGGGGTGGCATTGCAAGAAACTGAGCCTGTGGCCTATTCAATGCTTAATCTTCACTGGGACAGTCAATGAGGATGCTGGTACTGTTCTTAACCAGATTTTTCTGGTTAAGGAACTACCTTGACTTCTTGTTTGTGTCTACCTTTTCTCCAGCAGCTCAGCTAAGATGATTCATGACATAATAGCTATAATACAGCACTGAATTTTTAAGTGCATCTCAACAGGTAACACAGGGTTGTGCCAATAAAAGGCCCAAAATGTGTCATAGGTTAATACCAGAACAAACACACAGAGTTGTGTGTTTGTTGTGCATGTACAGACATTTCTGCTATAGAGATTCACAGCAGTGCAACTTGGCAGATGATGAGCCCTTTCTTTGGAAGGTGAGGGGGTAGCCTATGAGGAGAGGAGGGCCATGGATTCAATCTCTATCTGGCTGTTAGTGAGATGGAACTGCATTTTGGGATTTTTACCCCTCAGCTTTCACAGAAAGTGAGTATTTGGCCTTGCAGACATCCCTTGGTTTCATTGCAGCTTTTTGTTTTTACTTGTAAAATTGCATCCAACACTTGCAGAGGAAAACTAATCTTTTCTAGTTGAATGCTATCTGACCAACCATGCTCAAAATGCAAGGAGAGAATGTGCAAAAGTCAGATATGCTGCAAAGATTACCTCTACAGTCCTGAATTGATCGACCTGACATGTCAAAGAATGCTTTCAACTTGCTTGTATGCTTCTGCTAGAAGTCTGGAGAACAAGCAAAAGAAACGGGAAATTCTTACAGATGAAAACATACCTAAGTGAAATAATGAAATTCTTTTTGCAAGACCAAAAACAAACCACTTCTGGTGTTAAGTACTTTCTTATTTCACAAGGCTTAAGAAGGTGAGAGGTGTGGAGAGGGGCACAGTAGAACTCTTTGTCAAAGACATTGGTTCTTATTAAAGAATTATTAATAATTCAGAATAGCAGAATTATTTCTGAGCCACTATTGTGGAATAATTCATAATTTTGAATATGGAGTGCTAATAAGTAAAGCCTGGGAGCAGGCACAGTGGTGGGGATTTGTTATAACTATCAAAAGAAAACAGGGAAAACAAAGTTACTCCTTAAGCATCTGACTGCTCATGAGAGAAGTTTAAAATATTAAAAACAGAATCTATGTTGTGAGGGGAAATTTCAGTTTGTGAGCAGTATGATTAAGGTTACAAGGAGTCACTAATAATGCATAAAAATTGCAGCTGCTACTTTTTATGTCAGGCTAGCGTAGCCAAGATAAAATTACTTGGTTGTACGTGACTATGGTGGATATAGATGAATTACTTACTGGATTGGAAATCTGTAGTTTCGACGGGATAACTGATCATGATTTGATTACATTCTATATGAAAAACTGAATCAGTTTTCAATCAGTAACATTGTATGTATATAATTGGTACCTCGAAAGGGCACATCTCCCAAAACTGAGAAAGTTCTGAGAAAAATTAACAGCAGAAAGCATGTAAATAGAAAAACGAGAAAGAAAATTGAGATAACTCAAGAGAACAGCCTATCAACTGGCCAGCATGCCTTGATCTTGCAATCAAAACCCAGAGAGTTTTAGTCAAAACTTCTTCCTGATTCAGTGATAGTTTAGGCAGCAATTAGAAATTTAAGGAGTTGTACTGTGAAAGGGGGATGAATGCACTCTGCAATTTTCTAGTTTTATATCCAGGAGACTATATATGTCCCTGAATTGGTAACCACGGCTCTTACAATGATTTTGCCAATGGCATATCCATAGGCCTGAATCCCCATGAGGGACACGCAAGCCCCACCTTAATCTGCAGTATCCCCAAGCCTCAGTGATGATAGATACTGACAGATTGATTAAATATGTCACATTTACTTAAGAGATGAAGCTTAAAAATATAAATGTAATATAAATAGACAGAATGTAGTGTCAGCTACACATTACAAAGAGAAGCTAAAGGCACCACTAGGAATTCCTGGCCAGAAAGAAACAAGTTTTGGGAATTTGGGGAGAAAGAAATATAAGAAATCTCAGCAATGTCACAGACCAATTAAGGTGGAGAGAGAACACTGATATTAAGGACACAAAAATACAAAAACATTCAATAAGCACTGCCATTGCATATTTGGGTAATGAAGAATGTTGTGCTTACATTCCTTGAAGGATTACAGTAGGAACACAGAATGATTTTAGAAAACCTCTGAACTCTTTCATCAGCAAGTCTGGACAGCCTGTTACCAAGGGCTCTTAAAGAGCCCTTCAAATGCAAAAGCTTTTGTATTTCCAGTATAGATATTGCTAAGGAATCAAGATCAGGAAAGGCAAAGAAAGTCTGAGTCCATCAATAATCCCTTGTGATCCATTTCCTGGGACATTTTTCAAATTTGTCATGCTGTTGTTGACAAACACACTGAATGGAACAAATTCTAACCTAGTTCTCAGGAACAGCCACTAGACTTTGCTTTTCTGATCTTTGCACCAGTGATCTGAAGTGTGTCAAAAACACAAGTCAATAGACATGACTAAAGAGACCTATCCAAACAAAGGAATGCATTTCAGTGCAGGTAAGTGTAAATCCAAACATCTGAGAATGGCAAATATATACACTGGAAATGGGAAACTGTATTTTAAGAAGTAGAGAGTGCAGAGGACTTAAGAGTGAAAGTAGATAAACATCTCAAGTTGAGCTATTGGTGCAATCATATGTCCACAGGTCTGAGGCAATACTTGGCTGTGCACTGTGGCAACTAGGTGTGGGAGGAGATTTCATGACTGTGTTTGAGATTGAGGAGACTGGTACTAAAATGTTGAACACATTTCCAGTATTCGTGGATTAAAATGGATGCTAAGTAACAGAAGGATCAGAAAAGAAAAATGATTTAAGGGTTAGAAAACTATTTTTCAGTGAATGACAGAAAATTATAATATGTAAATATTTGCAGGGACAGAAAAAAAAAAAAAAAAAAGCCATCTATTAAAATGCTCCTTAATCTGATGGAAAAGACTTCAAAAGAGTGTGCAGTTGGAAGCAGACATCAGTTGCATTCTAATTAGAAACAAGGTACAGTAACTTCACAGTACTTGTGAGGTTGGTTAACCACTGGAACAAATGATATAATTTCTGAGTCGCATCTGCTAGTTAAGCCTGGACACTTTAGTGTAATAGATGCTTTTAAAAAACACAGTTATGAGACTCAATGGACGAGTAATTGCGCTGATATATAAGCAATCAGACAGATCATCTAATTACTTATGAAAATTGACACATTATCAATGTCATATATGAAATTCTGTGATTTTTCAGAAGTGTAGATTTCATCACTTTAACTCAAAGAAGGGATAAAGGGAGCATTTGAAGCCGCACGGTTGTGTGCTTGTGCAAAGTGGAAGGAATCTGTATTGCTTAGATGTTGCACTTGTCCTGAACGTAAGCTGAATCATTTCCAAATAGACTTATCAAAACTGTGCAAATATATTTATAAAATATGTTGTTTGAGATAAAACTATTTATTTCTATTCAGACTATATTTCAGATAAACTGCTCCAGAAACATGCAATTTAGATAGATCCACGTGAAGCGTATTTATTTCTTAAGTGGTTCTGTGTAAAATGTTACATTTAAAAAAAGGATGCATTGCATTGGGAAGAGATGACAAAACCATGTAGATGTGTAAACAGCAGAACTCATTTATTGAGGAATTAGAATTATAGAAGGCATTTATTAGTTCTCCAGCAAAGGTAACTAACACTACACTGCTTTCTTTGTAGGTAAAGTATTGATCTCATGAACAACTGTGCATAGACGAGGTGTCTCACCCACACAAAGCCCCATAAGAACTTAGGTCTTCACTTGCTTGTAACATAACCAGGAGGTGAGGCTTTGTGTTACTTTCAGTGGCGCTTTGTGTGTGCAGTAAGGTGTATTCATGAGGCTTAAACGTACTTTATGACACATGATGTCATGAAAAAATCTGTGGCTATGTCTAAATTAAGTCTGTTAAATCCCAGAGCATTTCCACGTTCCTGGGAAAGGGAACATCCCAAGTCTCTAGTACATCTAGAACATCCCAACACCACAACAGGGCAGAACTGTCCCTATATTCACTGCTCGATAGATTTCCAACAAGGACATGTGTGACCACACGGAAGCTATAGGTTGTTTCAGAAAATGCTTGGTCTAGTGGTTGAGGGACCTCGTGGTACGGTGAGGCATTCTCTCTGTACAGAGGCAGTTCGTAGAAAGCAAAGGCCTCAATTTCAGCCTGGATTCATTTAAATGCAACTATCTAGAAGTACCAAGCATGATTTGGACATCAAGGGCTGTCGATAGTAAATGAAGACAGCGGATTGCCAATAGACACTGAAAGTGTTGGAGGATACGTGATCCCACAGTGTACTGGGTGTTGCTGCTTGTGGGGAGAGTCCGGGGCTGCCCCGGGCCGGACACAGCCGGTCCCAGCCGGTCCCAGCCGGCTCCAACGGCCCCAGCGCAGGACACAGCTGAGCCCCTCAGCCAAGCTGGGGGCGCCGGGGGGAAAACAGGTTTCAGCAAGGGCCAAAGGCGGCCCAGGCAGAGGAGGAGGAAGAAGCCAAGGAGGGAGCAGCAGCAGAGGGACCCCGAGGCCGGAGGAGGAGGAGGGCAGGAGGGGCTGCAGGCCCGGAGCAGGGATCCCCTGCAGCCCTGGAGAGACCCCGCTGGAGCAGAGACCCACCCTGCAGCCCGGGGAGGGCCCCACGCCACAGCGCAGCGGGGGGATATTTCCTGCAGGAGCTGCGGCCGTGGAGAGCCCAGGCGGGAGCAGGTTGTCCCTGAAGGACTGCGGCCCGGGGAAGGGCCCGCGCTGGAGCAGGGAGCCGGGGGGGGAGGGAGGAGCGGCCCAGAGGGGCTGGGATGGGCTGGCCGCGACCCCCGGCCCCTGCGCCCCGCGGGGCAGAGGAGTCGGGAGGGGTGAAGGGGTGAGGTTGGGACTAGTTAAAACGTGGAGGGGAAGGTATTGTTTTAATGATTGTCTTTGTTTCTCACCACCCAACTCTATTTTATCAGTAAATTATATTTATTTCCCCCACATTGAATCTGTTTTCCCCATGACAGTAATTGGTAAGTGATCTCCCTGTCTTTAACTCAACCCACATGCTTTTTCATCTTACTTTGTCCTCCTGTCCTCTTAAGGAGGGGGAGTAAGAGAGCAGCTGGATGCACACCTGGCCAAGGTCAACTCACTACAGTTCTCCTCCCCTCACATTTAAAAAAGCATCTGAAGATGCTGGAAATCCCAAGAACATTGTACTTACAAGCATTTGAGACTGCTCTGACAGTGAAGTGTAGATATAACATTTGGAGTTGTAAGATCTTCCATGATCAAAATGAGGGAAAGTGATCATAAAAGAAGGAGAAAAGAATGCACATACAGCATCAGTAAGGAAAGATCTACCAAAATGAGAATTAACTATAAAAAGGACAGACGTGCTCTCTGAATTAGAAAACTTTCTGATAAGGTTTGTCATGCTAAGACTGACAACAAGCAGATAAAAAAGCAATCAGAACTCAGTTCATTTCAGTGAGGATATACAGCTGTATAACACAAGCCACAAAACATCCCAGAAAACTCTAATATCACTGTTACTACAGCTAGCAGCCAGGCTGGTCCAGCCCAGAAAATGTCACTAAATACTCTTCTGCTTTTTTCACACTGTGAGAGAAGAAAAAAAAGATGGATGGGGAAATCAGCAATAGCAACTTGCAAACAACTTGACAAACAGACAAGTAATCTGAATTTCTCTTCCTGTGAAGACATGTCAGGAGATGAATGGTCATTGCTCACCCTCCAAAAAGTTGTTGTAATGTCAGCCGATGGGCATGTTGTGCAGTTGCTATTCCTTTCACTGCTCTGAGAAAGAACAGCATGATTTCTTTTTCACTTATTTTAGTGTCACCTACAGCAACTCAAGTGGGATGTAAAGAGAAAAATAAGCCCTTTTTTCCTTTTCCCACTCCTGTTGTTCAGTAATCACTTGTAGTCAAGAAGGTATCTGTTTGCTCCAAAGCTGGCTATAAAGTCTCAACAGTGATCTCCACTCCAGATTGCTCCCAACACCACCACCAGGAATCCTTATTGTCCTGGAAGGCAGCTGGAATCTGTCCACATCTGCATCACCAGCATGTCCCATCTAGTCACATACGATTGCAAGACTATTTTTTGTGAAAATATGGCTTTTTGCAAGCACTGTCCCTATCATAAATAGTTGAGGAAGGGGCCTATGCAAATCTCACGAAGTACAAGGCCAAGGGCAAGATTCTGCACCTGGGTCCAGTCAATCCCTAATATCAGTATAGACTGGGGGATAGATGATTGAGAGCAGCCCTGGAGAGAATGACTTGGGCATACTGGTGAATGACAAGCTGGAAATGAGCTGGCAATGTGCACTTGCAGCCCAGAAAGCCAATCGTATCTTGGGCTGCATTTAAAGAATTGTGGTCAGCAGGTCAAGGGAGGTGATTCTCCCCCTCCACTCTCATGAGGCCACACCTGGAGTACTGCATCCAGCTCTGGGGTCCCCACTACAAGAAAGATATGGACCTGCTCGAGCAGGTCCAGAGAAGGCCTCAAAAATGATCAGAGGGATGGAACACATCTCATATGAAGAAAGACTAAGAGAGTTGGGGCTGTTCAATTTGGAGAAGGGAAGGCTCTGGGGAGACTATATTGCAGCCTTTCAATACTTAAAGGGGGCCTTATAAGAAAGATGGACAAATACTTTTTATCAGATCCTGTAGTTACTGGAACAGGTTGCCCAGAGAAGCTGTGGCTACTCCCTCCCTGGAGGGGTTCAAGGTCAGGATGGATGGGGCTTTGACCAACCTGGTCTAATGGAAGGTGTCCCTGCTCATGGCAGGGAGGTTGGAACTAGGTGATCTTTAAAGGTTCCTTCCAACACAAACTGTTCTATGATTCTATGATACTCACAGAATCACTTTAATAATGTAATGACTGTTTCAGGTAGTTTTATGTTACATCTGGTTCCTCTCTGTTGACATTTATTATTCAATACTAAGCCAGTGCCAAGAAGTCTGACTGCAGTGTACCTGGCAATATCGTGCCTGTGATTCCACAGCCAGTTTCATTTGGCTCTGGAGAGGAGGGCTGAACACTTCTGAAGAGAGTATATAGTTATGCTCCATTAGCCATTTCCAGTTCTTGCCTTCGCAAGAAAAAATCCAAGGCAATAATACTCTTCATGTAGAGGTAATGGACACATTTCATCACTGAATCCACAACTGAGAGACTTAAGTATTCCATGTTGCAACAGAGAAAAAACTGTTGAGAGGATGAATAAAACTAAACTCTTTACTACTTTGGGCAGGGCAGAAGTGCTGGCAAGTTCCATATTTTGTTTGAAAATTACCAGAGTCCATAATGGTGCAAGCTAAAGGGAGGAATTTTTTGGTGCCTGAAAAATTGTTAGAATCATTAAGCAGGAGAAGAAAGAGGTAATGACTGGGCCATTTTTAAGTGGCATGCTCCTTTCCAAAAATGGTAGCGTCCCTCTTTAAATGGAGCCTGTGCCACTGACGGTGTTACTACATCATTTTCCACTCTGCTATTCTGAAACAGCAAGAGTAATCAATCACTTACTTATCACAAGAGCAAAACAGACTTTTCTTGGAGGGAGTGTAAAAAGTGCTACAATAAAGTAATTTTGCCAATTTGAGTGTTCCACTTGACAACTATTTGCATAATAAGGTTTTGCCAAGATAAGAAGATTGGTAATTTTCAGCAGCATGGAGGGGATTGAAGTTTTTAAGCTTTTTTGCCCACTATCTACACACTCGCAGACCTCCGTTTTTGATGTATGGTTCTTTTTAAAGTCCTCCATCTGTCTCCGTTGTGTAATGAATTCTGTCACTCTCAATTGTGCTCATGAGCAGTGAGAAATGGAAGGGAGTTTGCATTTTGATTATAAAAAGGTAACGTCAGCTCTTATTACAATGGAAAACCCATCTCCATGTGAAATTTTAAGGCACTTATAAGCTTAGTCTCCCTCTCAGAAGCCGCCTGTAGATCACACTGTCACCATCTGACAGGGTGTACAGGAGAGCAGAGGGCTGAGCCGCACTGCCAGAAGATGAGTTCAGAGAAATGGAAGTAAATCCATTTTCCTCCCTAAGAAGCTCATGGGAGGGATACAGCAATGCAAACACCATCATGTAAAAGTTATTCCACACGCAGCTTGTACTGGAACTCTGAAGGGCTGTCTGGAGGAAAAGGATGGCAGGAGGAGATCGAGGCTGTCAGCTTAAGTCTCTTTCCTTCTCTTCACCCTCATGAGCCAGTTTATCTCATCCTGAGACCTGTCAGCAATTTTCTATTTGGGATGGTGGGAGGGCAGGAGGAAGATAAGCAGAGCTTTTACAGGTTAAGTAGTAACATACTTTTAGGGGCTTTGATAGCAAAGTGATCTAGAAGGATTAGGATATTAGGGAAAATGTAGAACACATCTACACCATGCCATGGAAAAGCACTGCAGAGATCCTGGGCTGGTGAAAAAAAAACTGCTCAATGCGGTATTGTGTCAGCTCACTCCAGAAATTACACTGTCACTCCTGCACAGTGCGATACTCCAGCTAAAGGGCCCACCAAAGGTAACTGCAATAAATGAGTTTTTCCTAAACTTCCTGGAAGCAGGTTTTCAGATTCAAAGTGGCCAGTGTGCAGCTAGCTTGATGGGTAACTTTTAGCACAATTTTAGCTCCAGTTGTGGTGCAGGTGGACTTAGCTGGGTGAAGCAGAAAGGTGATAATCAATAGTAGCCTTGGCTGTAGTGGGCATTAACTAGTGTAATTCAAGATCCTGAAAGGATAAAGAGAAAGAGGAGCCCAGTCCAGACCTTAGACTTTAAGAGAGCATGTTTTGACTTGCTAGGGGAATGGGTCGGTGGATCCAATGCAAGGCCACTCTGAAGGGCAACAGAGCTCAGAAAAGCTAGCAGAGTTTTAAGGGCAGAATCCTCCAAGCACAAGAATGGTGGGAATGGTGCATCCCAATACTCAGCAAAACAACTGGACATATCAGGAGACAAGCTTGGCTATGCAGAAAACTCATGACAGGACTCCAGTGCAAAAAGACAGTACTCAAGAGGTAGAAGCAGCAGGCTTTGAGCAGAAGGTTGAACTGTTGAGGTCCCTTCCATTCTTAATTATCATACCATCTTATGTCATTCCTCTGGTAACCAATCATCACTGTGCATCTTACCTACTAAAAGCCCAATTAAGAGATAAAAACCTTGAAAATTAAGACACTTTTCATTTATAGATCAGGATTTATGTGTCCCTGGTCTATAATCCTGCATCTGGGAAGAAATAACCATACACCAGTATGGGTTGGGGATTGTCTGATTGCAAAGTACCTTTGCAGAGAAGGGCTTTGGGTCCTGGCTGGACACCTGATTGCACATGAGCCAGCAACTTTCATTTGCACCAAAGAGGACCAACAATCTCCTGGGCTACATTAAGAACATAAGCACTGACAGCAGGTCAAGGGAGGTGATTCTTCCTATGTACTCAGCCCTGGTGAGATGTATCTGGAGTGCTGTGGCCAGTGCTAGGCTCCCCAGGAAAAGGTGGGCATGGACATATGTCATGGTTTAAGCCCAGAGGACAACTGAGCACCATGCAGCTGCTTGCTCACTCCTTCCCCCTCAGGGATGTGAAGACGAAAATAAAACAAAAGTCTTGAGGATTAAGACAAGGACAGGGAGGGATGACTCACCAATTATGGTCACAGGCAAAAGACATACTTGACTGGGGAAGGAAAAGAACTACAATTTCAGCTGAGCACCACCACCACCAGCACTAATTTACCAATCAGAGTAGGACAGCAAGAAACACAATTACATCTTAAAAGCACCTTTCCCCCATCCTTTTCTTCTTCCCAGGCTCTGCTTTGCTCCCAATTTCCCTATCTCCTCCCCTCCAGTGGTGCAGGGGAACAGGGAATGGGGGTTGTGGTAAGTTCATCACCCATTGTTTCTGCTGCTCCTTCCTCCTCTGGGGGAGCATTCCTCACACTCTTCCTCCTCTCAGGTTCCCCTTCTTAAATATGTTATCACAGAGGTGCAGCTGCTCTTGCTAATTGGCTTGGCCTTGGCCAGAGGCAGGTGTGACCTGGAGCCGGGGGAGTTTCTAGAAGCTTCTCACGAGACACCTCTGTAGCCTCTCCCCTGCTACCGAAAAACCCCACCACACACAAACCCAATACAACATGCTGGAACAGGTTCAGCATAGGGCTACTAGGGTCATTAAGGGAGTGGACTATCTCATACAAGCAGAAGCTGAGAGAACTGGGATTTTTCAGCCTGGAGCAGCGAAGGCTCAGTGTTATCAGGGAGTAAATACCTGAGTGGAAGAACTAAAGACGTTGGAGTCAGGTTTTTCTCAGTGGTGCCCAGTAACAGAACAAGACGCAATGGGCACAAATTGAAATACAGGAAATTCCATTTAAACATAAGAAATAACATTTTTGTTTATTGTTGTTTTGTGAAGGTTCTCAAACAGGGGAACAGGTTACCCAGAGATGTTGTGGAGTCTCCATCCTTGGAGATATTCAAACGCCAGCTGAACATAACCCTGAGCAACCTGTTTTAACTGACCCTACTTGGAGCAGAGGGTTGGAGTACACAATTTCCAGAGATGCCACAACCAGAATTACTCTGTGATTCCGTCAGTAGCACCTCTTGATGTGCATCCTTACCCAGCTCCCAGACAGACATGGACTTCATAGTCTAGACCCAATGTGTTTATCTTTGTCATCCCTCTGTCAACTTATTACAGTGGCCCAGAGAGAACCTGCAACTGATTGCAGAGAAGTATGTAGAGCACCAGACAGTAAAGAACAGTTGTACCCAACAAGCAGGCAGTGCGAGGTCACAGAGCAGAAGTGGCAAAATACCGACTGGAGGCTACAAATGGTGCAGTTCACCGTTTTCCAGTCTGGACTACCAGCTGCCACATTAAGGCGGGAACTGCCACGCTTGCAGTGTTACAACTCCCTGTTAAAACTCTATCTGTGCCTCCTAACCATTCCTCAACCCCCCATCTTTTAAATCCTTTTGTAATACCCACTTTATGGGTGACAGCCTCTTATACATTTAGCAATAAAGAGGTTTAGAGAAAATAATCACAATAACTAACTACTAAACATTCTTCATTATTTCGAAGATGGTAATAATCCTTAGCACTTGCATTGCACTTTACATATTCAAGCACTTCATAATCATTAACTAATTAGTCCTTGCAAAGCTCGTCTAAATATTATTATCCTGTTAATGCAGAAAGAGGAGTTGTAAGAGAGAAGGTAGAGAATTTACCTAAGGGCATACATCAAGCCATTTGCAGAGACAAGATTGGAACTCAGCTCTTCAGCATCCTAATCCTTGGCTCATATCCCTCTCGCTGTCTCTGATAAATTGGGCTAAATTATACGATAGTAGGATCATTTTCTTTAATATTCATCCCCAAATACATGACATTGAATATTATATTTCATCTCTTTGTTGTCCTCAGGATCACTTATTTCTTTCTCCCTCCCCGTCTGCACTGATATTACCTCCTGACTTTATATCATGAGCAAAGATTAGTAGCACTTAGGGTCTAGCTCCCATTTATGCAACAGCACTGGGATAATTGTCTGGGCCGTGTTATCCAATGAGTACATAGTGCAAAATTCAGACACGTACCTTTGAGCAGAGGTAAGAAATTCTATGTCTTAAGGGAACATCCTTATCAATGGTTCACAGACAGAAATTCCATTGAATGCAGCCCTTTGTTACTCTTCTTCACAAGGAGGAGTGCAGGCTGATTTATGCCAATACTGTTTATACCTCCAAATTAGTGTGTGGATCAGCTCCTTTCCATGTTCTCTTTTGATGAACTGGAGGAGGTAAGGGGGTGGTGGTGTTGGTGGGATTTTTTGTTAGGTTTTTTGGTGTTTTTTTCCCCACCCAGATCATTGATACAAGAACAACAGACCATCACGTGAAACTATCATGTGGTAACTCTGAAACATAGGGAAGGATTTTCTTTTTTTTTTCTGTCACATGAATCCAGACTGTGGAAACCATTACCATGGGAGAGTGTGGTTGCTAAATGTCTATATGCAGGCCAAATGTGAGTAGAAAAATTGTGGAAGGAAAAAAAAAAAAAAAGTATATTCCCATCAAAGCACATGGATAGCATCTTTGGTTAAGAAAGTGCCTGAGCTAGGGAGCACTGAACACTGAGAAAGTGGTGTTAGGGATGTATCATTACATGACTCCTCCTGTTGTTGTGCACCAGCAACGTTAAAATAATATGAAGAAATACAAGTCTTCAACCCCATACATAGTAAATCAATCAAATTGATATAGTTCTTGATATACTACTGTAATCTCTCAGTAAGTTCTCACTCTTGTTTTATTTCCTGTAGCTGTCATCCTGATTCCCTAAAGTAATTTTTGTTAATTGAAAACAAATTATTGCCTTTGAAGGCACTTTTCCTAGTGAGGTAAATAATGTTTTTCCTTTTACCTTAATGTGCAGTTGGATTTTGCTAAAAGTATTTAGTTCACTTTAATTATTTACCTTTTTAGATAACAACAACAAAAAAAAGAGTAAGATATTAAATTATTATTTTCCATACATTTCCCCCAAAGAAATTTAGGATCTGGGGCCCAGCAACTGCTAGCAGCATGCGAGTGTTTCGCTTAATGAAGTCGGTTTGTGCCTGTGATTTCTCTCCCTTCCACCCATTCCTGCAGTAATGTGCTCTTTAGCCTTCCCATACAGCCCCTTTTACCATTGATGAGGAAAGGAAGATCAGACTATGCTCCCGCAGTCCTTAAGACTGGATATGAACTACTGGATCACTAGCCAGTGAGCAAGTTTGAATGTGCCATCATGTTTCTGTTGGATTTTTCAATGAAACAGAGCTCATGCCATCTTCATGTGGTATCTGCTTTAACAGAAACTTAAAATGACAGGGCTGGACAACCCTTGGCTGACATACAGTCTGTCATGGCAAAGTTACTCCAGACAATTTTTGCACAAATTTTAACCAGGTGAATGTCTTTAGACAATCAGCACACTGCATTGAATTGATGCAGCTTTTAAAATTTGATATTAATAGTTCAAAACACAGATTTCAGAACCACAGCCTGAGCTTTTCTGTAAGTTACCATAAACCTTTCTTCGAAGTTCATGTGTGTATTCATTTTACTTTCAACGACTCACTGCAAATAATGTCAGTAGTGACTAATGCCCAGGTAAGCTTTCCCCATTACAGTTACAGTATTTGCACGTTATAAATTTACATCCAGAGTGTATACAACAGATCTAGTCTGGTATTCTCCATCAACTCTCTGTGAACCAGTGCCTTCAGACATCTCAGCTACCCTGTGAGCATCCATTAAGGAACAGTTATACTTGTAGTTAGATACCTTATTTTCATAGAAATCACCAAGTTTATTGTTCCTTGGGTCCCACTTAGTGTCTCCATAGCTAAGATGCTGTCCCTATTACTCTTCATGCTGGAACGAACTGGGAACACTAACATGTTCATTTATAGCATCTAATCTGAAAAGTTTTAATTGGAAGCTGAGGTGTGGTAGCTTTTTCAGCTGCTCTAATCTAACTGCAAGACTATATTAAACTAGTATTCCCTCTATCAATGGAGAACCCTTGAATTATGAATTGGGTAGGACTCAAAACTCCTGTGGTGGTTCCTAAAACTCAAGGTCATACCACTCGGCTCCAAGCAGATTATGGAAAATGAATCTGTGGTGAGGAACAGTAGACAAAATAGCAAAATAAAATTATTTTGGTTTTGGTGCACATGCTTCCCATAATAATGGGCTTGTAATAGTTAAATACATCATCTCAACTAAAATCCATACCACCTCGGAGAAACTTTCCATCCCAGTTCCATATCATATACCCTTCACTCGCATTTGTGCTCCATGGTTATGTTCATACCACCACGGAAGCTATACAAAACCAACATGTTTCAGCTTTGAAGAGTTTTTTTCAATGGAAGAAGCCTATGATGAGAGGAGGGAAAGCTCAGGGAAGCATCAGCCCAAAGAAAGCTAAGTAGCCACCGCAGAAGTTATTAATATATGCAAGCCGGAGGAGCTTCTGATTGCCAACAAAACAAATTTATTTACTGAGTTTCTAAAGCTTTTCATCACTTAACTTTTTTGGTTATATAGATCCTTCTTTATTTGCCTCATCAAATCTCTTAGGGTAGCCTAGTGTGGTATATCACAGAGTCTGCATCAATAACCACTCTCAAACACTTATCACAGGATGGGATGAATCCCTAATTGAAGGAGTCTTTCTCTTCCCACTAGGAACCTAGATGACTTAGTTTAAACTAGATATATCATATTTAGATCGTTAAGGTTAGCTACAGCAAATCCTACTACTTTTTATAGATAATTCATAGACTGTTTCTTAAACCAAAGTGACTCTCCACATGCTTCTAGCTTGCATGAAGAACCGTGTGAGTGTGCCTTTGCATACTGCATAGTGTGACCGAACCTGACTTCCTCAGAGATGTTCAGCCTTCAGGTGACAACAATGACCACAAGACATTTCCCATCCAGGTTTCTGAGGGATAGATTTTACGTCCTATTTCTTTTGGTGTGTTTCCTAAAAGCAGGCTGCTAGGATTTAAAGATGAGTATTTTTGCAAGTGGGCTCGTTACAGATCAGCTCTTTAACTACACCTACTAGAGAAGTAATGCATAGTGATATCCTGAATTTGTCCCTAATTAAAAATACTGTACTTAAAGCTTGCATAATTCCTTTCTGCTGAAATCTTTAATCAGGAGACTAATAAGGCTCTGGAGCCTTGATTAATAATAGGACCAAGTGCTCTGCGACTGAAAATGCCAGGGTATTAAATTTCTTTAAGTCACCTGGTGTCCCCATCTAATAGAGATCCTGGCAATGTTACTTATGCAATAGTACAGAATAATTGAGGGATAAAGTTACAGGTCCTGAATGAGACAAATGATATTAATTCTCCTGAGGACAAGTCCGATGTGCATGTGGGCTCTAATGTAATAAACAAGATACCTTTGTAATTGTATCATTAAATAAAATAAATGGCTTTCTTCTAACTATTACCCATGAAATCTAATGCACAGGTAAAATGCACTGAAATCCCAAAAACTCAAAGTACATAGGAGTTTGGGAAAACACACAGAGATAAATATCCTAAACAAAACCCACTTATGACAGTCGTGAAAGCAAGATGAATTATAAAAGTAAAAAATTATGCAAATTAAAAAAAGGTGTCAGATTATTAAAAGTACTGGGTTTGTATCACACAAAGAAACGAGCCAAACGTAATGCAAAGATCATTGTATATGAACCACGTTTTCTCTAGTCTGGTTTGAGAATAGCTAGCGGCAGAGCAGATTCACCATTCTCAGCAGCTGTGAACATTTCAAACTACAATATTAGGAAGAAGGTACCTTCCTGATTTTTTTTTGGTACAATTGCCTCTTTTTGAAGGGAACTGTGTCACGTAATGATACGTATTGGCTATTTTACTGTACTTAACATAATCAGGTATTGTTACTTCAAATGCATAAAGGAATTTAAGTGCTAAGCAATAATTCCACAACAGGTCCCAGGTACCACTAAAAACTATATGGTGAACACTGGCACAGGAGCAAACTGGAGTCCAGTGGAATTAAGAACTGGAGAGGGGAGACTGAGATATTTTTCTTGAAATGTCTTTGTTATTATGATTTATTTAGGAGCGCGTACTGAGGGGGACATCTGCATTGGTACCCTGTCCCCTGCTATCGCCAGCAACCACATCCTAATCCCTGCTTGCCAGCTGATCAGGCTTCACCTGAACCCTAGTCAGATGGTCTCCCCTGAACAGTCCTAATCCAAGTTTAGCATGACTTTATTCATGAGCATGTTGTAACTGTTTGTTCTTATAATACTATTGATCTTCTCAGTCTTTATTTTCCTATGCTACCATGCCATATAGAGACAATCTTAGCTATTAGTGACTCTGCTGAAGTGCCAAGCACATGAGCTCTGGTTTTGGCATTTTGCTCTGGAAAGCAAACAGGTGAATTTCCATGCTGGAACTTCATCCATGCGCTGCCAGTATTTCCATTATCTGAGCTAGCCCATAAGAAGCCAGTTAGTACATTTCAGTGCTAAACTGCAGATTGCAGCAGGTATAAATGCCTTTCTTCAGGTAACATCTCTCCTCTCCCCATCATGTCAGTAGCTCTATTAAACTCTGCTCTTACCAGTATTCACTTTTGTTGCTCAGAATGACATACAATACTCTAACTGAAGTCCCCACAGTATCTGGTACAATGGCAGTAGTCCCTCTCTAGTGCTAGAAATATCTTGCCTACCACATCCTATGGTCACATGTATCTTTTAATCACCCTGTACATTAATAATTAATCCTCACCATGGAATGCACAAATTTTTTTTCTTTCTCACTTTCAGCTGATGTGATACCATTTTACAGTAAAAATAATTTCTGTTAGGAAATGTATTTGCTGCTTCACTAACATCAGTAAAACTATTCTTCCTCAGTGATATCCTTCCTCTGAACGCCCAGTACCTCCTGACTGTGCACCATGGTAAAATAACATATTATGAAAATATTAAATAAGATTAGTCTCAGTTTGTACTGCCAATTCAAATCCAGCAGCTACTGATCATATCTCAACATCTCCCCTTAAATCAGTGTCTTTCTTACCTGCTTTTAAGTGTCTTTTGTAATCTCTATGTTTTTTCAAATTAAGTAGTCACTTTACACGTGATAATATATCAAAGAGCTTACTGATTTTTACATGCATACCATAATCTTAACTTCCTTATCTAAAACCTCTTGAATGTTATCATAGAAATAATTATTTCTGTAGCTGACTTAACAATTGGATGTTGGTCTCAAAATAGATTACATAGCAAAAGACAGATAACATACTAACACATGATTTTGACCTTTAGTTTCCAGTAGGTAATCCCAATATGGAATTTTATGTGAATTAAAAGCTTCTCTTTTCTACCTCAGAACTGGCTGCATATCACTAGCCAGGGGTGCAATCCTTTCACATACACTCCGAATATGATCCCTGGGAAGATAGATGAGTGGAAAATTATAGCGAAAGAAGTTGTAGCTAAATAAAAAGATCCCTTGCGACTCCATCTGCAGAAAATAAAATGTTATGGAAAAATAAAATATCTTTTTTTTGTTTGTTTGTTTTTGTTGGTGGTGTTGCAGTGTAATAATTCCCATGTTATTTTGGCTTAGGTGGAATTTTAGTTGAAATGCATGTTTTAAAGACCATGGATTTGTAGAAGCCTTATAAAATGCATAATATAATGTGCACTTATAATAAATATTGTTAATCATGCTTATGGTAGTACTTACAGTCCAGGAGAAAGGGGTCTGGAATTGCAGGCACTGTACAAATACTGTCAGTCCTTTACTAAAGGATAGTCACTGAAGTGCTTACGATGAAATAAGTGAAATCAGCAGAGTGGGAAAGGTCAGCTTGGTGTATGGGACAGCAAAGTGGCCCATCGCTTCCTTCCCCAGTCCTGCTGGAAGTTGTAATGCCACATCAGAGAATAAGCCAAGAACTGTGGATCCCTGTGCCACACTCTGCTTGGGGCGAGGCAGCTCTCAGGCCTGAGGTGGAACATGTGCACCTACCTCTCCTGACATGCCCACCCGTTTTCTGCCATCTCTCACTGCCAGGCTGCTAAGGCTTGAGCAGTCACTTACAAAATGTCCTGCTTACCCAGGCAAGAAATAAGCAAAGAAGAGGAATTGCATAAATGTTTCTCCCGGACCTTGCTTATCACTGTTAATAACAAGTGAGTATTATGTAAGCAAATTCATTTGTGTTTCTTCACTTATATTTTCATTGTGAGGCTTAAATCGATGCCAGATTAAAGGCTGAAAATATTCTACTCAATAGTTATTACATTTATTCTTTCTTCTTTTTTCTTTTTTTATGAAGTCAGCTTAAATACATAGATCAGTGAGGAATTTGGCCAGTTTTTAAGACATTAAAGTGCATGCATAGTGGAGTAATTCTGCAAACGGCCATGATGGAAACTTAACATCAAAAGCCCTCTTGTAAAAAAAAAAAAAAAAAAACAAAAAAAAACAAACTATAAAACAAAATAGATTAGGTCAATTTGCGAGGAAAAGAAATTCTAGCAAAACAACCTCTGACCTTTATCTCAGGAAAGGGCAAACATCCTTGGGAAATATTATGTTGCAAAATGTTCTCCTAAATTATAACAGCTTGGGCTTAATTCTTCACCTTAAGCAAGGAAAAAAAGTATTGATGGCTTCAGGGAGAGCATTGCTCAAGTAGGAACTAAATCAGGCTATGAAATGTGAATCTACATCAGTACAGGCCATGGACAAGTGAAAAATTGACAGAACTAGAGGGAGGTTTTCCCTACTGCATCCAGTACTTAGATTAAGATTGGTTGTGGTATTTTATGGATACTCCTCTTTCTCTGACACTGATTTTCTCCTTTGACTAAATCAAACCTTACTGGCTGAACCACATTTACCCTGAATGATGTTTGTTTTCCTGAGTCACTGGGCTATTTCTTCAGAGAAGAATAGTGCAATGTAGGGACACAAAGGTGAGTGGACTCTCATGTACCAGCGAAAATGTTGTGCTGCTTCCCTTACCCAAATCTTCTCAAGAACCTCTGCATATAAGCACACTGTAGGTTGCAGATGTTTCCTTAGGAATACTAAAGTTACTTAAGCCTTCCTGTATTAAAAACTGTAGCTCCTGAATCCCAAACAAAACTCAGGAAAATGTATGCCCCTTAAAGACAAAGCTTTGTCATCACCCAGACAGAATTTCACGTCTTTCTTACTTCCAGTTTATAATACTGCCTGTACCTTTTGCTTCCACAGTATATGCCAGGTGTCAAGACATCAAGGGAGAAGGAATTTCCTAACAAAGACAAATCATGACATTTAGGTGACACTATGACAACTTGGGGAGTTGAAACTCACTGAGTTTTCCTGGAAAGCTTAGCCACGGATTTCAGTCAGGAGGCAATCAATCAGTGGACCATTGTTCCTCAAAGGAGCTAGGCTGAATTTTGGTTGGCTAAAAATTCTCCAAGTAGAAGTGCAGGAATGCATTTTGTCTGACTTCATTCAGATCATGGTTTATCAGAAGATTCTTGAGGCCTGATTAGACTAAAACAAAAATCAATTAAAATTCCATTACTAATAATACTCTGCTTCCAAAAAAAAAAAAAAAAAAAAAAAAAAAAGAGAGGAAAACCACTCAGATTTTGTTTGATTTCATTTTAGCTTTGTATGTTAACTAAGTCTAACCTGAATTAACTGTTTGTTTTTTTTTTTTTTCTAAACAATGTATCATCTTGTCACTCCTCCCTCAGAGAGATTATGGTATAATTAAAGAACAAACATGATGAACTAGAGAAGTTCTCATATGTCTAATTTTCACAGAAAATATTGAGACAGATAGAGGTAAATATGTTTTCCCAAGATCCACTGGACATGTGTGACATCTTTCAGAAACTGAAAATGAATTTCCAGTGCCCAAATTATAGCCCAAATATCCAACTGTACCTCCAAACAAATACTACATGTTTGTCTAGAAGAATAAAAAGTTTCTCTTTCCTCCAGGAAGAATAGAATTTAAATATTCCAAGATTTGACACTGTAGTTGGCAGAGATGAGACAAAATAAGATATTTGTAATGAGAAATCTGTCTGTTCCAATATAATCTTATATTAATCACTTAACAAATTAATAATCTCACTGTAATTGAACTCTCCATAAAGAATATGCAAGTATTGGAGAAACTAACCAATTTCATTCTAGTTTTAAATTCCCCTACACATTCATTCCCTCTGAATTCCTTTTCCTCTCCATTTTGTAATACTGAACTTCGTCCTGTCAGGAATGTTTCATCTCTCTGCTTGTTTGCTTCCCTGACTTTTGGACGTGATTTTCATAAACCTCTTCACTTATAAACTCACTGTCTTCCCTGAAGATACAGTGCAGATAACATCAATAAAAGGCCCTCCATGTGTTCAGTGAACTAGAAAGCATGATTTTGTATCTTAAAAATAATCTTGTTGGGGCATAAACTTCTGGATGACTACAGAAGGTTAAGTAAATTGAGAGAGACTGTCAGTTCTACAGGGGCTTTGCTTTCAATACCTGTGAGTTTTACTGAAAACACAGGGTTGAGATTATCGGACAACAACAGTATATTTAAGGTTAGATTATTTCCTTTGAATTTTAGCCTCTGAAAAAGCAGAAAGCAGTCAGAAGCCACAAAAATGAAGATCTGCTGTGCTTTGCATTTTGGCATGAAATCCTATGTCTGGAATAAAAAATGACGACTGCTACAGCTACATTGCATGATGTCTGTCTTTTCCCTTCCTTCCTTCCCTTCCTTCCCTTCCTTTCCTTCCTTTCCTTCCAGCATGAACCTTCTCATCCTACCACAGATGCTCAGATAAAATTCAATGACATCCATCTTAAATGTCAGTGACTTGACTAAGAACCTGGACACCTATGGGTACCACGTACAGACACTGACACTGTAAACACCTAAAGTTAGGTGAGATATGCCCTATTCACATGATTTTTCTGAAGACTGCTGCACCATATGGTAGGTGGGACCTGTCCTGACAGTAGCCATTTCTGTGACCCTTCTAGCCTCTGAGCACCTTCGTGTGGAAATCTCTTCCCTATGGACTGGAAAACCATCTGTGTTACCCTCTCCTGCCATCATTAAATTCCTGCCCAGAATAACTCATCAAATGTGGTGTGGAAGAGCCCCAGCTAACTGCCTGTAATGTATTCTGGAGACCACAAAGGCAGCATCCTTCCATGCAAAGCAAAGCAAGATTCTGCCGACAGCCTGATATCAAATGGTTATTGAGTACTGGAAAGAAGTTATGAATATGTGACAAAGAGTGCCTGCTCTCCTCACAGAATAATCTGAAATGTGCAACTTTGCTTGCAGAATGTTGTATTTCCATCCCTTCTTGCCAATTACTGAGTGAAGTGGTGCATGGAGCCTTTTAAAGACTAGAATTATTTTCTAAGGAGTAAGAGAATGTGAATCAAAACTGCTCATTACATATTCTCCTAACTTGGATGGTGTCCTCCACAGTAGGCTGCAGCTACTGGTTATTACACTTTTTCTGTTAGCAACAAGAATAAAAGGCTCTGAGCCAAAACCCGGAAATATCCAACAAGCAATTATAAAACCCCATTAGGAAATAACTGCTGGTTGATTCTGCTTATTATAGCAATGCCTAATAACAACAATGTACTTCTAAAGTCAATTTGGGCACCTTGCACTGGATAATGATATTTAAAAACACATTTTGGAATTTTCCAGGATGCCTTTCTCGTTCTTGGATGTAGCCAAAGAATATCCTCCTGAAATAACATCCCTTTGTTCACTTTTGTATCTATTATAGATGTATGGAGAGACTTAATTCTACCAAAATAGAATCTACCTATCTATCTATTCTAAATATATATCAAGGAAAAAAAAAAAAAAAAAAAAGGTTTTCATGTGTTAGACATTGTCTGGGATAAATGTACTTTCACTTCACACTGAGCAGTGGAGTTGGTGATCTATTATTGATCATGACACAGAGAGCAGAATTATAACACAGTAGTTCTTCTACAGACTGCTCATTGACTTACTCGCTTAAAGCTGCACTATTAAAAAAGTCTGTTAATATACAGTCCTAAAAAGAATTAAGTAATCTGATACAAATTCTGAGCTGGAGGAAACAGTCATACCTCCCACAGACTTCAAAGGCTGCTTCGTGTTCCTGCACTAGACATACCTTTTTTATCTCTCTGGTATGTATTTAATCCTGTCTCATCTCCTCTGTAGCTTCAGCCAAGATCCAAAACCAGAAAATCAGCATATTAAATACACGTCAGTTATTTTATGTATCTCTGAGATAGATTTGGGGTAGACCAGTAGACATGTCCTCCTTGAAGATGAGAAATTGAGAAAGCCAACAAGGTATTTCTCTGTCCATCAGCCCCTTCTTCTCCCTTGTTTTTACTAACAGCCAGCCACAGAAGAAGCTGCTCTCTGGAGTTATTTCTAATATTTATGGCAAAAGAATCTGTGGCAAAAGATACACATGTGTGCATGTATGTGGGTGTAAATGTTTGACAGGATTTTGAGATTTTCCTATGGGGAGTAGAAGGCAGAAATGGCATTGCAAAGATCAGCTTGCAGAAATGGTCCTGATGAACAGAAGTGGAGCTACTAAAATAGACACAGAAGTCATCTTCTGTTTTGTTGGGGGGTTTTGTATTTTTGTTTGTTTGTTTGTTTGTTTGTTTGTTTTCTTACCCAACAACACCAACCAGGAGGGGTCTAAGGAGATATGGGACTTGAAGGCTCCATAGGTACTCTTATCTAAAGTACCTTATGCATGTGCAACTAAAAGTATCTGGGTAGTCCACAGCTAAAGATATCCTCCCTCCGCAGAAGCAGAACCTTAACATTTATGTTGCCCTGTGGTTTCCCTTGAAGACTTTACTCCCCTGTGGGTCTAAACTAGCAGTCCCTTTAAAGGAACAAACAAGACTAAGTTGAGTAATGTCAGGGGGAGAATATGAGAGCTTGGTTCATGATCCTAATTCATGCAAAGCTCCTACCAATATCCTGAGGAGCTTTGACTCAAATATCTACAGTGCCCTGTTATACTGACTTCACATTCAGTTAAAACTGTGGACCTAAGCAAGCCTCTTTGTCCCTAAATTTATAGGCTGCTGGATTTAAATTTGATCCCACGTCTCATTAGCTGCAAGCTAATGAGCATAATTGAAAGTCTTGGAAAACTTATTTACATTGCATTATTTTTAATTGCTGATAAGTCCCTTGAGAAGGGACATCTGTTCCATATGCCCGGTGGGAATCAGAAAGTAACATACTTTATATGTAGGTAAATCACAGGATAGTAATAGATCTTGAGAAAGGACTGGCTGTTGAGGGATGGGGTGGAGAGAAAGAGTGGGCTGGTGAGATACAATAAGAACTTAACCAAAAGAACTTATCATCATTAATTGCTGCTTCATGGGCTCAGTGCCACACACAGATCTCCTGCTTCCGCGCCCCTTAAAAACGTGGCATGTGCATGTCTGGGCAGTTCTGAAATGGAGAAGATGTTGACTCCTGCCCCTGGCAAATGCCTCGCAACCCAGGCAGGGCAAGCGAAGTGCTGGTCTTGCAGGACAATTCGGTTGAGGTTGGGGTTGTAGCTGGGAAGCGGGGCAAGCTAGGAAGATAGCTACCTGCAGTGTCATTTTTCCTCCAGCATAAACTGGTATATGCAGATCCTTTGGGTCTGATCCTATCTACAGGTTGTCCAGCTACTTTATATAGTGAAGGCATATAGCTATTGACAGGAACAGAGAAGATGATATAAATCCATACCAGCATGACCAAACTAGCCAGTCCTCCCTCACAGGCCCAGATCTTTCCCCTCTCCAATGCGAAAAGTCTTCTGGCACCATCTAACACCTGGGGACTAGAAATGTCCCACATCCCATACTGCTGTGAAGACCAGAGACTGCTCCACAGTTCAGCTTCAAGCTGTGGAAACTATTCTTGCTACCAGTTCTCACATTTTTAAATTCTCACTGGTGTTAGAACCCTTGAATTTGGCAATGTGAGCCCACCAACACCACTTCACGACATGATCCCACATCCTCCTTTATCAGAAATATCCCCCTTTTCCACCCAGGAATGGAGAAGGTTTCTTATGTTAAACTTTGACAAACAGCTTGTTGAAACACCCCCATTTAAGATTTAGTGCTTAGTGTAGCAATTGCAATTCTGGTTCCTGTTTTTATTATGTTGTTTTGATTGGATTTTTAATTTTCTTTAATATGTACTTCCAGGCCCTTCAATCTCTAAAATGTCTATAAGGGCATCCACCACCCAGAATGATATGAGCAGGCGATTAGTACGTCAACATCTTTCTGCAGCCATTTACCATTGGGAGTGAAACATGCTTCAGTATGAGAAAAAACAACAACCAGCTTTTAGTGTCTTGCTTTATGGCAATCAATCCTTTTACACTCTGAATTATATATACATTTATATATGAAGGTTTAATATTCCCCATCTGTTAAAGCTCCAGAGATGCAGCAGAAGGCTCCTATACTTCATACTGAAACAGTAACAAACCGTCTTCTTGTAAGCTGCACCAAAAAAAAAAAAAAATAAAATCACCAACCACCAACAAAAACCCAGAAAAAAAAAAAAAACAAAAATGAAAAAACTCCCTGCACCTAAAAGACCCCACATCACCTAAAGGGGATCCTGTGACTAAGTGTGTATTACACTCATGAAAGCCAAAGGCAAAGGGCTATTAGTGTACACTTGAGATCACTTAGAGAAGCCCATGGGGAAATGCTCCAGTATTACTGCCAAAGTAACACACAAAGAAACTATGTCTCTGAATACCCTGAAGGGATGAAAAAAATGTTTAATAAATGAGTTCTTTCCAGAGGTCAAATATTAACGATTTGCATGTGCGTTTTCTGTTGAAATTTCATTTTCTCTGTTCCAGCCTGGACAGGGAAAAATATCAGGAGGCGAAACTTTGATTAAAATAAACGAATCAACACAGAGCTGCGTGCCTGGGTAAAGCTAACACATTAAATTATAGAGCGCGACAGCTGCAATATTAATAAGGTGAAGAGGAAAAAAAGTGATAGAAACCTCACAGACTGATCTTATTTGGCTTGATAGTTTCTGCATTATCTCTAGCAAAGAAGCAAGGAGAACTGGACAAGGGATGATCTCTATTGTTCTGGATATTCCTATTTTCTGTTTCTCTGATATGATTCAGCAGAGATGGAGAAGGGGGCGGGGGGGGGGGGAAGAAAAAAAAAAAAATTAAATCAAAGAGCTAATCCTAGAGAGAGAAGAATGTGACAACAGGCAGTAAAAGTGAGGTCAGGGAAAAAGAGAGAAAGGCTGGAGATATTCAGGATGACAGACAGATAGAGGAGGGGAGAAGGATGCTGCATCTGAGTGGACTGACTTCGCAGAGCTCCTCTTGAGAAATCCTTCCTCTTCATGGTGTAAGCAACGTCCGTGCTAAGTCATGGCTGCGAGATTTGTGGCTGCAGAGGGCTGACTGGCAAGGTCTCCCCATACACTTGGCGCTGCTTGGCAATTTGTAATAATGAGATTCATTAGCGCTATATGCTCTGCTGGAAATACTTCCAAAGGTTTAATCGGAGCTGCACAAATGACTATTTACTTAGGTAGCACTTCATTAGCTGCTCCTGCCCTGCTGTGTAATATGGTATAAATTACTAGCTGGTGTCACCAGCATCACACCCAAATTGGCTGTCTTGTTCATCGTACCACGCTGCTGGCGATCAGCTAAAGGGGATTCTGTTTCAAAGCTGAAAAGATACGACGTCTGGCAACAAAATCCTAAAAGTGCACAACATCTCAATTTCCAGCCACAAAATTGCTGGCCTATATAAAAGAGAGAGGTATGTACCAGAGAGCAAAGTAAACTTGCTATGAGCAGCACGGAATTTTTCACAATCCTTACGAATCAGCGGGGCTCACAAAACACAACTGTCCTTCGCAGTCCCCCCTCCCTTCATCATTTCATTTGTGTCCCTTTTCTTTGTGGAGGTTCCTCTTGACAGCACCAAGATCTCAAGTGCTGAGAGCAGGGAGAAACAACCTGTCAGGCAAGATGCTCTTTAGTTTGCAAGACTCTGAGACTCAGAGCTTGGATCTGTGCTGTTATGAGGACCCAGATTTGTTCAACAATGAGGGACAGAGGCAGATGACAACATCCCATCATTTCTCTATGTGTTCCTCTAGTCTCAGCAGCTCAGCTTCAAAAGACGCCGGTCTCAGCCACTGCAGCCACAATCACACTGCAATCACGCTACAATACACAACGAGCTGTTTTATACCAATGGGTTAAAACTGAATGTTGAGCCAAGTATGTTTTACTTCTCTGTTGAAATGCAGCTCTCCCTGTCCCTGTGTGTAGCTGACATTGCACAGCTCCAGTGTGCGAAGCACGGCACATTTCTTGTCATTTAAATTGCAAGGCAAAGAGTGTGAAGGAGGGGTCTCTACATGAAGACATGGGCCAAGACAAAAAGAAAATCCAAATCTTACAAATTGCTTTCTGTGGGACTTCTAATGCCTAGTAACACCGAGTCTTCTGAAACTACTGAAATACGAAGACACAATCACAGCCTTTATTACGAATTAAACCTATGAAATACAGGCAAAAGTTTTCAGCTAATGATGATGCTGGAAGCAGTCTTCCCTTCCTTGAATCCGCAGGGAGACCATTCCTGTAGTGGCAGTGGTCTGATGGACAGACAAGTAGTAGACCTGCAGTCCTCATGGGCTGCCTTGTCAGCAGGGTCCATGGGTAAGCTCTATGTGCTCCAGCAATTCATGGATCCATTAACCTTTACGCGAGGAAGGGATTGGAGAGGGCTCTGAAATCCTAATGCATATTGAGTGATTTTCCCCATAGCACCAGCTAATCACCCTGGCTTTAGACATAACTACTCAAGCATAGGACTCAAACATTTCCCGAGGCTCTTCCATCTCAATAGTCATTTTGCTTTACGCTCATTAGCTGGATGAGAGGAGACCACAGGACAGCCACAACCTGTTACATAACTCTTCAGGCTGCTTTGCTTAGCTCTCAAGACCTGTATATCTGTACTATTTACACGGCACCATTTACACTGTTTCTGAGTGCAGCATAGTCTCTGAAAATTCTGATTTTACAGGGGAGAGAACTGAGTTATGGAAAGCTAGAACCTGTCTGAAAGACTCAGGGAATTGGGAAGATCTGGAGTGGTATATTCAAAGCCCCAGAGCAGGAAAGTGGCCAAGCACTTTTAAAAGCTGTAGGAAGCTGGTTCTTGTTAATATATTTTAAATTTGTGCTCCTCTGGCTTCAAATATTTTTCAAGTAGAGCCCTATGGAGGATACTTGCATACAGAAGTAATCAAAACATAAAGCAAAATTATTTTAAAATAAAAAGGAAGATATAGCAGTAAAAAGTGATGCAACCACGGCTAAGATGGACACCATCAGTGTAGGCTGTCAGGGTTATTTTCCATGTTGTTCATGTAAAATTCCAGAAAATCCTAAACGGTCATCACATCATGCCGTAATTGATATGCCACTAACCTACATTCTCCCGTTGTACAATAAATTAGCATACTTCCAATGCAGGCTACTGACTTCAGTAATACTGAGTCACACCAGAGAGAAATCTGGGATGCAGACACAGATGACAAATGATGCATGCTAAATATCTACAACTAACCACTGGGATTTCTCTCAAGCTTTGGCCAGGCCAGTACAGTCCTAGGCTTGACCAGGAAAAACGCTGATCACCACTTTCAACCCAGAGAATCCCTGAAGCTACCACACATCATCTAGCACCTCTCAAGGGATTCCTAGGGATATTTATTGCTCGTGTCTGCCTCAGAAGTGCAAATTATCAAAGGATTTAGAAATATAATGAAGAGCATCCCACCCCTTGAAAGACTTCCTACATTTGGTAAGCCTTCTTCTTCTCCCCCACTCTCTTTCTCATCTTACAAACATATTTCCCAAGATTCCTCATTCAGCGAAAGCACTGGTACATGCACAGTCTTTTATGCAAATTATTTTGTTTATTTTTATGATGTATGCAAATGAAGTCTTTACTCTGAACATTCTTTATGATGCTATAAATGTAAGAATAGATCTTGAATTAGCCCTTTTCATTGTCAGAGTAGCACTAAAACCAGCTGAGGGATTCAGAGGCTTAAATGTGTAAGCAGTTGGGTATAAAACAACTTTTATATCTTGTAAAAATTAAGGGTCTGGGCTGAGGTATTTGAGTATTAAAACAAGATCTGTAAGAAGTTACAGAAATTGCATGTTTTTCAGAGCTAAGTGAAGATTAAGACAAGAAATCAGTGAGTAAAGAAACCTGTGGTTTAACAACCTCTTTCTTTTTACTATTCTATTTCCTATATATTAACAGAGAGATACTAATGGCAGCGAAACATGGCAATTATCTATTTCAGCAGGAACTGGATAAAGTGGATGATGTTGTATTGCTTTTGTTCTGCCTTATACACTTCATTTGCTGTATTTTCACATGCTTAGCCCACACTACTCTAAAAATAGGGTTACTTGACAAATATATCATCAGATAGCCTCCACTTTTACACAACTGGGACAAAAGGAGGTGAAAAGGTAGGGAGGAATCTGAAATAGGGAAAAACTGGAATAAGAGGAGCAGATGGGGGTGAGGGATCAGGGGCCATGGACTTCTGGGGAAGGGAGAGCTCTGGGGTAAACACATGCTTGACTTTGCCTCTAATTGTGTGTATCTCAGGCTGCTGATGAAATGCGTTTTTTTCCCCCACTTAATCTAACTGTCCTCTTCATGGAAAAATGTCAGTTAAATCCCACCTTTATTCCACAGAGAAGGATATAAATTCCTGTAATTGAGATAGGAGATTATAAAGAGAGAGCCACTCAGGAGAAAACTCCCAAGTTGCAGTATCAGATGAATAAATCACATATTCTTCCCAGCAGATATTATAGACTTAACAAGTGCTGCTTTAGAGAATGGAGGAAAAAGGTGCAGGAGATGCACAGGGGCATTTTCCATGATTAAAAAAAACCCTCAATGTTTATAGATACGAATAACTATTTGTCTTACTCAACTGATTTACAGTGGAATGTGGAAATGTAGAAGTTACTCCATTCACACCTTCCCCTACATTCATGAACCCATAAGAGCACTGTTGATTAATATTTTCATAATATCAGCATCCTTAAATCTACTAATATGGGAAAACAAGAAACTCACCGCTCTAAGTGTCTTGAGGAAACACAAGTCTACCATATTTTTGTATCACTGGTGCTTTTCATGAACACAATACAAAAGATTAGCCTAATATATGTAGCAATGAATAGGAGGGATAAAGGGAATCTTTTTATATAAACTTTATTTCTCAAATTGTTTGAAGTAGCCAGAAAAGCTCTGTGAAGACAGAATTAATTGCCTGTGCTTAGGCTTCAACTGCACATACCAGCCAGGAGAAAACTGATGCTAGACCTGGAAAACTAATTGCTGTGAGAAGAGGTTTAACATACAGTAAGATGGAAGGGATAGAGTAGGCTTCACGAGAGAAATGAGTTTAAGAGATGTATGAAAATATCCATATTGGCATGGTCCCACAGTGTCTCCCTATGCGATTTTTGAGGAGTAAATATAAACCAAAGCTCCTCTAAGGAGACTTGATCTCCCTGCCAGATGTACAGCCAAAAAAAAAAAAAAAAGGAAAAAAAAAAAAAGCAAGGCTTATGCATAGAATAATTACAGACCTTTCTGCCCCAGTATGTCCAGATCATCATCTCTGCGTCTACTGGACCACAGTGCTATAATTTCACGGAAACTTTGGCTTTCTTTGAAGCAGCCCAAAACAGGCTGCCTTCTGCCTTGCTTAACAGAACTCAACATGCTCCTGCTGATCTTCCCAAATAACATCCTTTGACCACTGACAATTGTTAGAAATTCATTAAAATTAATTTAGACTTGACTGTGTAACCAGTTCCTGCCTATTACTTCCCTAACCCAGAAGAGATTAACCTATCTTTGCCTACAGAGTAGCTGCTTCTGAGGCCAGCCCTAGAGAAGGCCCCCTGGTTAATGTCCTGTCCACATTCACACTGCCGACTCCCAAGATGCCTCCACTGTGCTCACATCACATCTACACGGTACATCCTACAGCAGCATCCTACCACGCAGGACAGAAGTCCCACAGCACTGAAGAGTGAAGAGGCAAAGATCTGTTGGAAAGAGTCTTGTGGGATAAGGCCGTAGAGGAAAGAGGGGCTCAAGAAAGCTGGTTAATATTCAAGGAACACCTCTTCCAAGCTCAAGAGAGCTTTTATCCCAGTGAATAAGAAGGTAGGCTAGGAGATGTGGTTTTGTTGATGGAAAATAAAAGCACAGTGATCCAAAGCATCTCATTCAATATCTTTCTGTGCCAGGAACTGACCTGAACTCAGATCAAGATTATTTCTGTAGCGATGAGGAATCTTTCTTCCCTAGACCTCCAACTCCCCTACAATGAAAAAGAAAAGAAAACAAAAAGAAGCTATTCAGACTAAGATTTCTATACAGCTAGACAGCCATTCTACCAATGTTAACATGGAAAATAAGAGTGAAGGCTTTGACTCGTGAACTGAGCTTGTAGTACAGCTGCCTGCAATAACCTCTTTGATACTCTCAAATTCTTCCATTCAGAGTCCAAATGTGGACATTTCCGTGAATATATCTGTCACATTCACAATGGCAGTTGCAAAAGAAAAGAAAATCATATTGTACAGGAAGCATGGAACTGAGAATAATGCTGAAAGTAGCACAATGCCATTATATGATTTAACGAGATGCCCTCACCTTGAATATTGTGTTCAAGTTTGACTGTATTGCCTCAAAAATGAAGTGAAACAAAATGAAGTGCAATGAAATGAAGTACAGTAGGTAGAAGGGGAGGAGGAGGCAGGAATAGGCAAAGAAAATTATGAGAAGCCTGGGAAGGCTTGCGAACAAAGCAAGAGAGAAGAGAAGAACAAGCTATTTCATTTTGAACAAGAGCATGACAGAATTGTGATTGGGATAGGGAAAGTCAGGCAAGTAAGGGAGAGAGGGAAGGGAAACTGTGAGACCTAAGGCAGCACAGCACTGTGAGAGGAGGACAAAGGACAGAAAAGGAGAGATGAGCACTTTGTGTCATAGAGTACTGATTAGATTTCCTAAATTACAGGTTATGCTTTTGTTTTGCAAAGGTTTGAAAACCTCTTGTCTCTCTGCATCTTAAATAAGCAGGTGAGACGGAAGATGTTTTATAAATGTGAATCCTTCTTGTAAGAAAAAACAAATTAAATTAATGAAATGAAATTAACGGTAAGGAAGAGCAGCATCTATATAATGTACATGGCTACATTGGTCACATATATCTATGGCCGAAATAAAGTTTTATTACAAATAAATAATACAACAAATAATAATATAACATCATGAGACACAATTAACCTAAAGACTTCTGACTGCAAGATCTCCCAGATTTCCTTACTAGTTATCAGAAAAGAGATGTTTTCTTATGCCATCCAACTAAATTTTATCTTTTTCTGGTGCAGACCGGAACAGTATTTCAACCGTTTAAGGAAAGACCACACACACTATAGGTCACCATATCACAGAACACCCCCACAGCCTTTAATGTCTTCAGCCAAGAGCTACATCAAGCTGTTGGGTATGGAGGGTTAGGAAAAGCCAGCGCATCACAGAGAAGTTTGGGAGGTTTTAAGTGATTCCTAGGCTTTGCAGAAGACCGTCTGATCAGAAGTGAATGCCTCACCTTTAATACACACAGAATAAAGCCCGGGGGCTGGGTGCCTATATGTGATGTGGAAAAGCATAGCCAAATCTTTGTGACAGACTGCTTTTTAATCATGTGACTCCTTTATAATCCCGTGTTTTCATGTTCCCACTGCTCTTGTCACCTCTACTAATCAACATGCTCTGATTGTACGGGCCATGCTGAGGACATGGCTGATACTTCAGGCAAAGGATTCATTCCTGTTTCTGTTGTGCGACTTCTGGAGTTCACCTGCACAACAGTTATCCATTGACTTATGAACCTGAACCTGTGGCAATGTCATAATAAAAATATTTTTTTTCAGCTCTGAAAGTAATCAGTTATGCACAAGTCAGAGTACTTCAAATGTCTGAAGATGCGCTTTGACATATTTGACTTTTGCTGTACATTATATTGTCAGACATCATCTGTGTGGCTGGCTTTGCCTTACAGGGCTGATCCCGTCTGTTGGTAGCAGTTCAGGCTTTTCATGTTGTGATCACTCCTTGGGAAGACATTAGACTTACACCTTCCCTTCATCCCCCTTCATCCACAAGCTGGGATCAGAGGCAAGAAAGCTGGAGCTGGGGGAAGGACACTGTGAGTTTAATAAACATTTTTGCAACAGGACTATATTATGGTTATATTTACACTCTTAAAAAATGTCTACTCTGGGATTTTGACTACATGGTACAAAGTAGCTGTATCTACCCTGTTCTGGACTGGCTCCTCTGAAATGGATCAGCAGGGTCCATGGGTCAGAGCATGTAGCTCTGGACTTAGCAAGATGCCTCTCTAGCTCTAAGATATAATTATGAAGATTTTACTACTTTTTTTTTCTTTTTTTTTTTTTTTGGTTGTTTTTTGGTTTTGTTTTTGTTTGTTTGTTTGTTTTTTTTTTTTTTTTTTTTCATATCAAAGCAGCCTGAAACACATGAAAACTTTGCCGCTGCCCACCAGATTAGGGTTTTATGGCATAATTGTATGAGGATGGATTATATGTCATGACACTGGAGGCTGACAGTGTCTAGTGAAGTGTTGGAGGGCTCTGAATGGTGCAAGGAGTTAAACCTGGTGTGTTCCCATTCAGACAGAAGTTAATCATTCCACAGACACCCAGGTTTCATTTTGGAGTGGACTAGTTGGTTCACTCAAAAAAACCCCATAACAGCAGAGAATTTGTATTTATGTAATGTGAATGATCAGGGGACCAAGGTGTGTGAGTTATTTGACAATGTAGATGTATCTTTTGTGGTTACCTTTATTTATTTCTCCATCATTTAGCTCATACAGCTATTTATAACGCAAGGTTTCTGAAGCAGGAACAAATTGTCCCCGTGGATTTGGGTAATGCCTAGTATGAGAGGTCTGTGATCTCAGCTAAAAGTTACTGTCATATCAGTATCAACACTCCATCTTATATATGGAAGGATCTTACAGAACATTATAGTTTTAAGTGGTTTACATAGACTGGGATTGTTCTGTCTACTCCTGAAATGCCGCAGTCTCTGGGGGAGAAGGTACCGGCCTATAAAGAGTATACCAACACTGCATGAGGGAATTGGGATTGAGTAGTGATCACTCTCTCTCTCTCTCTCTCTCTCTCTCTCTCTCAGAAACTTGTTCCTCAACTGCCTGCACTTAAAGGAATTTAAAATGCAGACCATAAAATAGATGCTAAGTAAAAAAACCCAGCAGTCTGCAGAATAGGTTGCACACACTCTACAAAAAGCTATTGAGGGAGAAATATTGTCATAAATTGTGTTAAGTACAGTATGTTGAGTCAGAAGTACAATTTTGATGGAAATTACAATAGCAGTTTTAAGGCAGACCATTTTCTGTCTTGTACAATGCCAAGCAGTTCATACAAGTCCTGCTTGATGGACTTGGCAACAGCAATTACTGGTGTTTTACTCTCCCACAAGACACACCCCTGCTGGGAGACATTTGGTCCAGTTTGAACAAAGCGGATGTTAAAATCATACCTACTTATTGCAAAGAATCTTTAGGTCACTTTTTGCCCTCAGTCCTTCCAACTTGCTTAGGTTTGGATGCAAAACCTCTTGCTCCTGACCCTGCTTATCTGTGTTCACTTTATGGCATCCTACTTCATGGCTGCCTGTTTTTAGGTTACTAGCAACAGAGCACGTGGCGGGAGTGCCAGCATCCATTCCTCCTTGTGAATACAGTAGGTGACATAAATGTTCACCAGTTGGCTGGTTTGGGACTTTTCTGGGCTGGACAGTTCTTCACAGCATCAAAGAAGGACTTCCATGGCTTTCAGGAGAGGCAGGCTTTTGCACACATCCGTAAAAATAATAAAACAGCTGGCTTAAACTGGCCTGAAAATATACCAGCTCAGCCTCAAACTGGATTTGCTTCCCTGTGCTGTATTGATGATAAGGAAAAAATATTTAAAGCAATTTGCAGTTAAAAGGTAGGGAGCTTAGCAAGCTCAGAGCTTCTTGAATAAAGAGAGAATTGATTTTTTCCCAAAAATAGCTGATGGGGAATTTCTCTGCCATTTATACAGCTCTCGTGCCAGATGACTGCTTCTAGCTTGACATAGGAAATCTGCTAAGGAAAGGACAAATAGAGGTGTGACAAAATATGGCTCTGTTGCGTTTTTTCAGCAGTGTCAGCATCTCACTATAAGTGAAGCAACCATCACTTTAGGGATCAATCCCATGTTTCTGTCCTCCTATTGAACATACTGCTGGGTTCACTACTGGACCAGAAGCAACTGGTCCCTACCCACAGAGACACTGGTGAGCTTCAAGGTGATTGTCTGAACTTGTCTACCCTGTACAGAGTAGGGTTGTGGATCACACCGGGAGATGCTTTCTAAAGCAGGTCACAAAAAGACACATAGAAATAATTTTCTGGAAGCTCTGATATCAAAGAAAGGTCATGTTGACTCAGGAGCTCCTAGCAGATTCCTGGATGTCACCTTCCTTCAGTACCGAGAACATTATGGATTCAGCATACTATTTTTGGAGGCCAAAGGCAAACAATGAGCTTAAACCAAATGAAACTGGATTTTTCTTTTTATTCTGATTCAAGAATGAGCTACGTCTAAATAAAATCTAATTTTGGATTACAGACCCCTTTTCAACACCAATATTCTTGCCATCAAATTAGCGACTGATTTTTCTTCGTGAGGACAAATCTGGGACTGCTAGTAACTTTTTCGGCCCTTTGATGGGAGGAAGCTTTTACCCTGAAGTGCTGCCCAAACACATTGCATTGCATTATAACCCTCATTCAGTTCTTTTTGTTTTTCCTTTAACTGACAGATCAATACAGAGAATTCAGAAGCTGGTAAAAAAATGTGCAAGCAGGTTTCTGAATCATAATGTATAAGACATGTGTTTGCCCCCTGAGCAGCAGACAGTGAAGATATAATTGGCAGATCTTTTTATTCTTCATGCACTCTAACTTTGCCAAAAGCAAGCTGACAGGGAATCTGAGAGAACAGAGAAATCTTCTCAGGTTTCAGAGAAAACCATGGCCTGCAGCTTACTCCTAGCTTACAGATAGTATGTAAGTGTAATGATAGTCATATTAAGAAGGCCAGACTGGTCCAGAATATCACATTCCTTGGGTCTGCTGTAATGAATGAAATGTGAATATCATCTTGTCTTTGAACCATGGGTGCACAAATCTGAGACCCCCCGGGAGAATGAGCAATGATCCTCCTCTGGAAGGGATCACTTACCTGCTGCTCAGCAGTCCTTAGTAAAAGACAATGCATAAAATGAGGATGACAAGAAGGGCCAATGCGACCTAGGCTTAGCCCAGACAATTTAGCAATTTGCCATGTAGCTTTCCTAATGCAATTCCCCAACACAGGAACCAACGCTGCGACAACAGAGGACAGGACAATGGAGGAGGAAAACAGTGGATAAACTTCTTCACCATCACATTCATTATCACCTATTCCAAGTCCTAAATTCTCCTAACATACCCTATTAGCAAGGAGGAAGGAACCAGATCCTGCATGACATCCTGCTCTAGGGTGAAACATTGTGAAACCAACTCTGCAGCTTGCTCATTTTTCTGCAGATTAATGATATTCTCCACAGAGGAACTGGAACGGTTTGTACTGGTGTCAGGAGAAAATATTCCAATTAACTCTTTAAAAGTCACTACTGCTTCTGAAGGAGCAATATCACTGCCACAAAGCAGAACTGTGAAGTCTTAAAGTTGGTCTATGGCTTGGGAGATTTTGACTATGATGTTTATTCCCCAAAAATCAAGTTTAAATCCCATGAGAGATGTTTTGAAGATGGTGTGTTTTATTTTGTGTGTGTGTATATACTACCCGTGGCTGGTTTAGACTACCAGAATGAAGGCTGAGAAAGGGTATGACCAATCTTTATAAATAAAGCAGGGGAGTAAACAGCAGGGAGGGAGACAAGCTAGTTAAACTAACTGAAAAAGTTGTCACAAGGACAAATGCTTGTAAACCAGCCATAAAGACATACAGACTAGGAATGAAAAGAAGGCTGTCAACATAAGAGTTGTGAAGCTCTGGAACAGCCAGAGTGGGAAATGGTGTGGGAAGGAACAAACTGATGGGTGTGAAGATAGAAACCGAAGCATTTATGTTCCTAAATAATGAATAAATAATGCTGACTGCATGGGCTAAGTATCAACCAGCTCTCTTCTCCCTGCTAGCACACAAACTTTGGGGAAACAAGCATCTTTTAATTTTTTAAACAGGCTTATTTTCAACAGTTTTTTCTCCTCCAGAGAACCAAGAAATAAATACCTCAATAAATAATAAATCTGAGGTGGAGAAAACAAAACAAAAATGAAAGCATCTAGAAAAATTAGGGAACGAACCATCCTCTAACCCTAGAAGAACTAGGAACTCAATTGCCAAGAAAGCCCACCATACACAAGGACTGCATGTCCCTGAAGCCCAGACTGTGAATGTTTCATCTGCCCTTAGAAACTAAGTACATTTAACAAACTATAAAGTGTACACAGATGAAACCCACTGACATGTGACAGACATATGAGAAATACTTGGTTCCATTGGGAAAACAGTAAGAAATCGAGATTTCTTTTCCTGTTTTTTTTTTTTTTTTTTTCCTCAGAAGGAAGTCCTTGAAAACAGTTTAGGCAAGCTCCACAAAAAAGGAATGTTCTTAGAAGAAGACTGACCCACTTAGGTTTATTTTTAATAGAACTGGATGACCTGGAAAATTTCAGAGACTAGAAAAGTAAAAGTAAATAACAAAATTTCATTTTACTCTGTAAATGGTGTAATGAGATGAATACAGGAATACTGCTGTCCTTCAGGTTAAAAAAAAATAAACAAAAAAGGAAAAGGAAAACTAGATAGTGGGTGGAAAAGATAAACAAATACTATTTTAAAGCTGAAGGAAAGGTTTTAAGGAGCCAGACTCAGATAACTAAACTGATTTCTTAGGATAGCTTTCTGTTTCAGAAAAAAGCAGAACAGGTTAAGGTATGTGCTTAGGAGTATGACAGAATACTGTGCCACACTAGAGATTAGTGCCTCTGGATCTGTATTCAGGCTCACTTTCTCATCTCTGTTTACTTATAACACTCAGTTTGATGAGTACTGTCATATACTGCTTTGCTCTAAATAGCAATCTAAAAACCTGATCCTGCCTGCAGCAGCACCTTCATGCTAGATGTAGCTTGAACAGTTTCTATGTCCTTTATAAAGACACTGATGCCAAAAATTTACTACTATATTTACACTTCAGAGCATAAACAAAGCAAAAGTATTGAGTTGTCCAAAACACAGAGAACTGCCCATAATTACGGTGGCCCAAACTGGCTTTTCTCTTCCTCTGGTAGCGAGAGTGGAGAGTACTCTCTTCCTAGTTCTTCCAGTGGAGGTTATTACACTTTCTTCCTATTATTTTCATCTGCTGGTAGCAAACACAGAGCAAAGTCCCTCTTTCAAGGAAAACTTGCCAGTGTTTCTTTCTGCAGCAAGTGCAGCAGTATAGCCATTGATGTCCAGAAAGAGTGGAGAAGTGGGAAGAAAAGAGCCATAAAGTGACTACTCAAAGACGGGGGAGTAAAAGTCAGGGCTTCCAGATACCATCACTGGCTCCCTACTGATTCTTCCTGTGACTGAGACAACACTTGGGGCAAAACTAGTGTCTAAGTGCAAAGAAATCTTCCATCAAAGATTCTCCCTCCGTTACCCTTCCCTCTCTCCTTCAGAGGGGAAAACGAACACTCTCCAGTCTTCACCTTTTACATCTTTATTTCAATGCTGAAACTGCTGCTGATTTTGTAGAGGAAGCCCCTTTTTTTCACTGTCATTACACACTGTACATAAGACAACAGTGAAAATAAAAAAAAAAAAAAAAAGAAAGCAGAGGCTGTAAGTGAAACTCTGCCACATTTATTGTCATTTCATGGGATGCTAACCAAAGAAGAGCCTTCACAAAGCCATTAATTTGCTCAATTATGGCTGATGGATGTTAGCTCTTTCATTCTCGAAAATCCATCTCTTGCCTTAAAGGTTGTCAACGAGTCCCTGAGTGACACTACAACCTTCACCAGTGACAGATCTCAGGGCTTCATTATTGAAGATTTTTATATTGTTCAATGATTTGTGTGTGTCAGTAGGTGTGATACACTCGCAAATCTACATGCACAGACAAGAGAAAGAAAGACAATAAGACAGTTTGGTTTCTTAGCATTTTCTCTAGTGGAGTAAACAAATGCATTGTTCAATCTTCATAAAATGAGAGGTTTGATAACACAGTCTGTTTTCAGCAACTCAGACCAACCAGATCTAAAATGCTCATTAGCTGTTGTACTACGTGACAAACTGTCTAACTACTACAATACTTTGTGCAGAACCTTTAACACTAATTGCACCCATGAAATGGTCTAAAGTTAAATAATATCATATAATGGTTTGGGTTGGAAGGGACCTTAAGGACTATTTAGTCCAACACTCTGCCATGGGCAGGGCCCCCTTCCCCCAGCCCAGGGTGCTCCCAGCCCCGTTCAACCTGGCCTTGAACCCTTCCAGGGAGGGGGCAGCCACAGCTGCTCTGGGCAACCTGTGGCTCACCACCCTCACAGGAAAGAATTTCCTCCGAATAACTAATCTAAGTCTACAATTTTTCAGTTTAAAATCATTACCTCTTGTCTTATTCCTATACTTCCTAATAAGGAGACCCTCATCTTCTTTTCTGTAGCCTCCTTTCAGTACTGGAAGGCTACTAGAAGGTCTCCCTGGAGCCTTCTCTTCTCCAGGTTGAACACCCCCAACTCTCTCAGCCTGTCCTTATTGGGGAGGTGCTTCAGCCCCCTGATCATCTTCATGGCCTCCTCTGGACTTGCTCAAACAGGTCAGTGTGTCCTTCTTATGTTGGGGGCCTCAGAGCTGGACACAGTACTCCAGGTGGGATCTCATAAGAGCAGAGCAGAATGGCAGAATCACCTTCCTCGACCTGCTGGCCACGCTTCTCTTGATGCAGCCCAGGACACGGGTGGCTTTCTGGGCTGTGAGTGCACATTTCTGGCTCACAGTCAGTTTTCCATCCACCAAGACCGCCAAGTCCTTCTCTGCAGGGCTGCTCTCAATCCACTCATCGCCCAGCCTGTATTTGCACTTGGGATTGCCCTGACCCATGGGCAGGACCTTGCACTTGGGCTTGTTGAACTTCATGATGGATATAGCTAGATAATAACGGAGGGAAGGAGAAATTAACAGGCGGAAGCTAGGGAGGGACGAGCTGTTTTAGTTTATGTTTGAAGTGACTCACAACAAATGGGACACAAGGTTATACTTGTCAGAGTTTTTGGGAAGACTCACCAACAGCAGAAATACTCCAGGAAACGCCTGGAAATAATGAAAGAGAGAGAGAAAAAATTGTGGCAGAAGCTGGTCTCCCTTTATGGTGGGTTTTATAACACAGAGGGGTAATTTTAACTGGATGGTGTAACGAATGAGGGAGTTAAGAGGAAATGTCTGAGGAGAAGGTAGGTTTTGTCTTTTAAATATGTAGAACAAAGCAATAGCATCTGTTCTTATGCCTGATGAACTGGAATAGCAAAAGATGGTGATAGCAGTAATGAAGACCAGAGGAGAACTAATTAAATTCAATTTATTATTATTACTCTCTATTTTGCTATATTCCACACTGATTCTTACATATCTATTTTATAACTACGTTCTTCCTGCTATGCTGTTCCCTACTTGGCTAAGCTGCATTGACATGGATTTTTGACTGCGTTTGAGGTTTCTAGGATGTACTAGGTAGTCACTTTGTTTGGAGTAAATATTCAGATTGTAAATTGATTGCTAATTTCTGCAAACAGAAGTTTGAGAGCTCACAGGGAGGTGACCAATACCTAAACTATCAGAGAAATTAGAAGTAACCAAAGTTTAAAATCTCTAGATGAGGAACACAGAACTGAGGATAGAGGTGACTTTGTATTGCAAAGGAGGTGGAGGATATTTGCTATGTGATCTGACATTGCAAGAGAGTGCACTCTGACTCGAGTCCTACAGAGATCTCAGGAGTTTCCACCGGTCCTTATAAGCAGAAATTAGTGAGGTGCTGCAGCATTACACAGCACACAGCAAGGGTCAGGAGCAGGAACTGCCTACCACGGGGGAAAGTCTCCTAATCTAGACAGTAATAGAAAAATATGCTGAACCATAAATTTGCCAGAAAAGATAATATCTAGAATATACTTTAACAGTTTACTGGCATACTTAGCTTTTTTTTTTGTTGTTTTGTCTTTTTTGTTTGTTTGTTTGTTTGTTTTTCTATTAAGCAAAATTCTTATATGAAGTAAAGAGACTCCACTGGATTCAATAAAACTGCTCCAAGTTATCCAGCCTAAGATTCAGTCTGACTTTGTGTTATGACCTACCATTACCTTTCCACTTCACTACCCTTTATTACTTGATTCATTCCCTGTAGACAGCAAGACAGAAGTGGTTCTTAAAGAAGGAGGAGAATGTGATATATGCAGTGAGTTGATGTATTAGTTCACAGGAGGGGTGGGATTCATTTCATATCACTTTAAGGGTCTGATAAAGGCATCCCACCTGAGTTTCATGTCTAGTCTCCCATTGAAGGCACTGGAGGTATAGTAAGTATAGTCAATGGAGTTCAGAGTGTGAGTCATCTGACCAAATGTGGATGCCTATTTTAGGATGTGAAATCACGCCCTAAGTGCCATTGACTCTGCTGACTCACTTTCCATTGACTGTGAAGATAGTCTAGGGCAACTTGCCCAGATGCAGACACCCACATTGCAGACATCCACAGTTAATCAGATGACTCCCACCAAATGTGTTCCAGGTGAAAAGCATGACCTGTAAGATGTTGGGTGAAGGGGATAGGAGAGTGGTGGAACATAGGGACAAAGGTGGTCCTTCTACAGGGAGCAGGATGTGGGATAGGGAGAAGCTTTCTGCTGGCTTGAGGATGGAAAGGAGGGGACAGGAAAGATTTAGCTGTTAAATATTTTTGCAATATGCTGATCATTATGAGTCTGGTTTTCAGAAATGCTGAGCAGCCACGACGCCCACTGAAGACAATGGGAGCTCAGCACTTCCGAAAATCAGACACTTGCTTCTTAGCATTGAATGTAATCTTTAATATTTAAAGGAATAAAAGGGCTGGGGGACGGGCGTGCAGACAACTGAATGAGCTTCCTCCTCCGGTGCTACAGAAAACTACAGCTGGAGCATTACGTGAAAAAGAAGACTGCAGAAGGTTAGGCAAAATCTGACTGCTGTATTCCTAAGGGCTAACTGAAGACTATTAAAGTCTAAAAGAAGACAGCTACTGTAGTGACAGTCAGGAGACAGGTTTTATCTGGCTGCAAAGCCACTGTAAGAGGTTCCCAGTGGTCCACCTCTGCCAGTGCACTGTAGTTCACTGCTCCCTCAGGGTCAAAGTGTGTAACTTGGTTGAGCTGACATGAAAACATATCACTCAAGAGAGCGGTGTCTTGCTTCTTGACCCCGGTCCCTCCTTACCCACCCAATGTGCCAGCATGTACCAGTTCTAGTGCTGGATTGACTCTTATTGGAGTTATCTGAATTCACTAGCACTGAAGAATTGCAACTCCTTTCTTGCTTTTTGAGTTATTTCTCTGTTAGGTTATTAAGCTGAACCACCTCACTACAGTGCTGGGCAAACACCAGAGCCAGTGCAAAGCAAAATGAAGTATGAGATTTGGGGAAAAGGGTAGTGGATAGTGTGTCCTCTCCCTTTTAGAGATGGTGACACGGTCACCTTGAGGCACTTCAGCACATGTAGCTTCACCCTGCTGTGCCTACACACATGCTGTGAAAGAATCTATGAAATTATACAAGGGTGTGGGGGGCAAAATGATATTTTTTCCTGTTTTGTCTCTTTCTTTGTTTAAAACCACCTGGATTATTTCAACAGCATGGTTTTCAGTGTGATCAAAAAGCAATTGCAGCAGCACAATAATAGGGACAAGGCGACTTCTCCACCGCATTGTTTATTGCAATGAATTATGGAGCAAGCAGTAAAGCCCACTGTATTCCAAAGAGCGGAGAGGCAGTGACTCCTGTGCTTCAGCTTTCCCATCAGAAGGATAATAATAGTTTTATAAATCAGAAGTAAAATACTGAGGAAGGACAATTTATAAAGATTAAGAGAGGACTGAAGTATCCCAGGGATGTTTTCCTTGTCTTGGCAAAGAAGGTAACCTGTGACTAGGTGCTGACGGAGTCAATCTTAACACTGGAGACCAGACTGAGGTCGCATCAGAGGAAGAATGGTTTTAGAGTATATCATGATGGCAGAGATGTTTGAGTCAATTGAGTCCTGAAGATTTTGCAGAAAACTAGCTGAAGCAAACTGAGTCATTCGTGATTATCTTCAAGAGTTTGTGGGGGATTCAGATATACCAAAGGACTGAAAAGGGACAAATATAGAACTTGTCTATGAAAAACAATTGATGGCTGAGAAATTACAGACTGGTAGGCCTAACTTCAACTTGTGGGCAGATGCTAGAAGAAATTATTAAGCAACCATTTGCAAATACACAGAAGATAATCACCTTATTAAAGAGAAATAAATAAAACATTAATGTAATATAGGAAATAATTCCAAATTTATTAATTTAATTTCTGACTTAGTAAAAAGCCATCTGAGAAAGAATTTAAAAGAAGATGCTACATGATACTAGAAAAAAGTTTTTTAACAGTAAGATTAAGAAGATCTAATTGTAGTAAGATAGGAATGATTAGTAAATCACTTTTGAAGGATTATTGTCAGAGGCTTCTTAGCATTAGACTAGATGGGGATCTTAAATGAGCTATCTCAGTGATGTTTCTTAGGTCTAGTTCTATTCCAAATACAAGCACTGACTTGTTTTAATAAAAAGTATAACTAAATGCTTGTGAATGGCAGCAGGCTTGAGTAAATATTTGAGCACTTTGGAGAATAAAGGTGGAATCTAAAATTTCTTTAAAAAAATTTAGAGAAATGTGAAGTTAGGAGGAAGAAATTTAATGTACAGTCATGCAGTATGTTATGCCAGGGATGAAGAAGTTAAATGCACAAATACAAAAATGTTTGGCTGATTGGCAGGATATTAGACAAAATTCTGGTGCTGAAACAATATCTTAAACTCATTCAAACTAATGATGTAGTGTTGTACAAGAAAAATAAATCTGATTTCGGAATGTCTTGATGTGACTATTATCAGTAAGGCAGATCAGACTTTTCAAGTGAACTCAGTGCCAACAAGGTAAAATGCTATAGCTGATTTTGGACACGGCACTTTACAAATTATCGATATAAACTGGTAATAGTCCTGGTAGAGCAACAAGAATGACAAAAGGGTTTGAAAACTTGATATATCAAAAGAGGTTGGATAAATAAGTCTCTTCCTCTGTCTTGACTACTGCAACCACTTCTCCATCTCTCAGACAGTTCTCTGATTCCCAGAGACAAAACAACGCTCAGACCCCATACTTGATGTTTTGACCATTCTGCCTTCTTTCTTAAAGATCTTTCTTAGAATACTGAGGCAAAATTCCTCTTCCTGTCTTCTAAGGAAGTCTATATTCACTGCTTCTCCACACTCACCTGCCAGTGTTTCATTCAATTTTGGATCCCTGTTGCTTTGCCCTTTATAGGATGAGGATCCCTTCTGCCAGCTGCTACCTTAATCTTCTCTGGACACTCTTCCTTACTAGGCCTGACTGGAATGAAGAGTGAATCACATCTCGTAACTTCAGGACTCAAACTGAAACATCGTAGTTAGACCTATATTTACTGAGACTCCCTCTCAGTCAAAAGAAAGAGAATAAATACTCCAGTAGATAATTTCATACTTCAAAGGTCTGAGCCCTAATTTGTGTACCTCAATTAAATGCATAAATTCAAGTGCTGTAACTTCACCCTACAATGTCCTTCCTTAAGTTATCCACAATGGCCTTCCTCCTTCAGCAAAACCTTCAGAAAAGTTCATTTCTTTGCAAGGATGCTTGCAAAAAAATCTAGAACATCATCACACAAATCAACATGTTCCCAAATCCTTAAGGAAAAATGATTTATATATAATACTTTCCTGCCCTAGCATCCATGCAACAGCCGTATCATTTAAGTAATAAGAACTCCTTGATGTAGGGAGCTTTCAAAAACTGGCACCTCAGAATTATTATGAACATATAATAAGCAACAAATTTCAGAAATTCCAGTTTCTCCCTTATCTTCAGCATTCTTGCCCACATTATAAATCAACTGTCTTCTATTTCCATTATTCCTCCCTATAAAAGTTTATTTTCATTTACAAACTCAGAATATAGGTGATTCAACATATTTCTAACAATTTCAGAATAAGCACTCTGAGTTACTGTAAACTTGAAATATTTACCCAACCCTTTAAGGTAATCCCTTGCTCACTGATCATGAGCTTCTCTAATTTAGAAATTACTCTCCAAAAGCATCACACACTTATATTTAAAAAACCATATTTCCTACGCAAAATTTTTGCTAAGTGCAGTAGAAAGACATTAACTGTGTGTAAACACCTGTTCATCTGCAATCTTTTCATCCTCAGCAAGAACTGCAGCCTTCTGGACATGAAGAAGTCAGGTTTCCACCCCAACACTGCAAATGATTTACTGTCCAGCCACTTGGTTAATTAAGTTATAGTCTCTGCTTATTTCCTGCTGTGTAAATCAGAAGGAATATGAACTTAAAAATCTCAGTGGGGGTGGAAAGTTGTCCATGGTAAAGGAATTATTTTTCCACACTGGCACAACCCCCATCCAGTTTTGTTTTTAAACTATTATCTATCATCTGGGTCTGAATTAGATGCCAGTCCAAAAGTCGCAAGAATTAATGATAATTCTTCCCTGAGCTTTAAATCAGTAAAATCAACACCAGAATGTAAAAGTCTGATTCTGAAATCAAATTGTGGCAATACAAGAAACAGAAAAGTTCTGAAAAGAAAACAGATACCAGTACCAAAGCATGTAACCTAGCCTTACCTAAACTTTATTCTTGAATGTAGGGATATAAATTGTAACTAAATTGCACTTTTATACCAAATTGTTATTTGGACCCCTGTCCAAATAACAGGCATGGAAAATCAGAAGGACTGATTTTCCATGCCTGTCTCTTCTGTAGGGTTTGTTCAGTAAAAATCCTCAGGTATTTTGAAAATAGAAAAAAAAAAAAAAAAAAAAAAAGAAGAAGAATGTGATATAAATCAGTGGATATGAACCGAAGAAAATTCATCAGGTCAGCTACAGGGCACATAGCAAAAACCTGTGACTGGCAACAGTAAGGACAATAAAGAAGAATTTTCCAGGTATGATAAAAGAAAAATGCATCCTAAACTAGAATCCATTACTGAAGGTAAAATGAAAGAGTATCAATAATAAAGCTAGGGGGGGGAAAAAGGTGAACGCATTCAATGAAATTTTTGTCCACTATTTGGGAAGAAACCAGATGATGTAGTGAGATCATAAAAGGGATGACCCAGGTAATTACAGGCCTGCCAATCTAGCATTGATCTTAGTCAAAATAATGGAGCAACTGTTATAGGACTGTACTAATAAAGAATTAAAGAAAAGTAATATAAATCAGTGTCAATCATTACTGGCTTCTGAAGAACAGATCTCATTAACTGAATGTTATGTCCCTTTTGGTGAGGTTAGAGTACTAGTTTGTGTGATGAAGCTAATTATGTAAAATTAGTGTTTGGACTGGTGCGACACATCTCCATGACACATATGATATGAATCAAAGAATGTCCAAGCACTCTGGTCTCTGGCTGTTCCAGTAACTAGGAAGTTAATCCATGAGAGAGTGTTTATATGGTTTTCCTACAGACAAACTGCCCCCCTGAGCTTTTCTATTAGTAACATGACAATTCTATCATGTTGAAGTTGAATTCTTGTGGGATACTTGTTATGGAAGTATCAAGAGTCCTCTATAAGATGAAGGCAATCAATGGGACCAAACGTAAATCCATAGATGAACAAAGAATTCAGGTAATACTGATACGAGGAATTGTGATGAGGATTCTTGCCTGGGTGAATCTAAAAAGGCTTGGGGAATAGCATGGATGATCAAGCCAACAGGAGATGCCAGAAGGAATGCTGGACTCCCAAGTGGGAATAAGAAGAGTTGGTTTTCAGCACTCAGTACTGAAGTGCTGAGATCCATGTCTAGGATCAACCAGCCATGAAAGGTTTTGACAAATAGAAAAGAGTCCAGAAAAATTCAGTAACTGAAAGACTGAGGTAAAAAAATATAAATAAAGAAAAAAACTCAAAGCCACACATCCAGCCTCTTTGGGGAAGAGACTGGTGCCCTGGAAGTTGTACTAACCATCCTTATCAGAGAGAAATTGAGGTTTCTCAGGGCCCCAGGTCGTGGTTTCTTGGGGAATGTGACTTTGTAAATAGGGCCTTTGATTTAGCATGTAAGGGAAATGTAAAATCTTACGGTAGGACCCATAAAATGGACAAATTCACTTTGGAAATCCAGTGTGGATTTTGAGAACTGAAGGGAATTACCATCAGAGAAGCAAGATTCAGGTTCTGGTTGACCCTCTCATCATTCAAAATTTAAAACTGTAATTCCCCCCTCTGCCTCTTTTGTCTCTGAGGTAAACTAGTTCAAGCAAAACCTGATTTGGGGAAAATTTACTGGCTAATGGTCAGTTTATGTGATCACAGCAGTTCCTTCTGCTTTCACCATTTATGATAATATGACTGAATCTAGTCACTGATAAAAGTTTCCTAGGTACTTCAATATGTTTTCTCCCCTTGCAATGTGCTTGCATAGTATGACATCTGTTGGCTGGGTGCACAATACAGTATTCTTGCTATTAAAAAGTAAAATTAAGGGAGGGAGCACAACAGACCTCCCCAGGCTGTATTCGCCTCACACTGCTGTGTGTTTTTCATCCCATAAACTTGTAATGGCTCCAGCTCCCAACCTTGAGTGAACATTCATCTTTCTTCCTTTACATATAAACCCAAACAAAGCTGAGATGTGGGCTGGCAGTAAAGAAATGAGATCACATTATTGGCTTTGCATTAGGTTTGTTTATAAAAGACAAGGCATATTAATCATAGGTATCTACACCGAGAGAAGCATGCAGAAATGCAGGAAATGTGTTCATTACAAAAAGCAGGATGTCAAGCAGACTAGGAGGTGCTATGGATTGATGCACTGCTTCTCCTCAGAAAGAAGGGTAAATAAGATTTTGCTCTAGTCCAGACAGAAACCACAAATTAACCCTGTCCACTTCTGGGTCCCCAAGGAGAATTATAAAGCATACTTTTTTCCTTTAAGTTGGCAATTAGTTGAGACTTTGCACTGGTGTGACAGCTGGTAGGTGATGTTTAAACAAGGGGTTGCTCCAAAACATGGTCCTTATTATTCTCCCAGAGAACAGGCTTTCCCCACGTGAATGAGGTAATTGGCAACTGAAGGGACAGATTGGCGAGTCCATTTGCTTCAATTCTGGTTGCTTCAAATTGGAGAGCTACTTCTCCCTTGACTTTTAATTCCATACAAAGAAACAGTGATACTCCACAGGGAAATAACTGCAGAATGGCAGGAAATCTGTCCTTAATGCAGAAATTTTTCTTAAAACCAGAAGTAAGGAAACATTTTCCTATTCCACATATAAATGCTCGAGCAAAATTGCTGGGGAGAAATATTTTTATATGAATCTACAATTATTAATTTACTGCTATTAGAGTACAGCACAATTTGTGCAACTACGAATTGGAGGAAAGAAAGGGACTCTGTCCCAAGGAACTTTATTTTTTTAAAAACATCAGCCACTGGGGTCAAGTTCTGTTTGTAAGAGCTTCTGAAGAGCTATGTGGGAAATCTGTATATATCTTCCCAAAGAAAAGAAATTTGATCAAGGGCAATTTATAGTGATTTGTTTCTAAATTGCTTCTCCTCAAGTTTTTGCCTGGAAATGTCACCAAAATCTTTTAGAGGCTATCACTGAGTTGCACTGACAGCTTTTACGGAATGTATATGCTATCAAAGACTGGTTAAAAACCATGGCATAGAGTTGCAGATGCAAAGCTAAAATAGGACATCTTTTCAAAAAGCTGTTGTGCTACCATGTGGTAGTGTGGCATGGTGATATACCATAAACACTCGTTATCTGTTTAGCATCGTATGACTGAAAAAAAAAAAGAAGGACTGACAAAATCCTGGGGGAAAACTGAGCTCTTTTTGGTTTTATGTGTTTGGCTACATTCAGTGATCTGGAGTTGTTAAGAAACAGCTGTTGATAGATAAAATAATGCAAAGAATGGCTGCATAACTCTCTTGCACAGAGGTGATCTTGGGAAATCAGCTACAGGGTATTTTTGGAACATTAAGGGGAATGCTACAGACTGACAAAGTGATGTCTGGAGTCAAGGGATTCAGAACAGATCAAGACACCTAAGGTATTTCAACAAGAGGACACAGAAAAGCACTTTTATAAGGGGAAATGAACCACTCTACACAGAAGAAAGTAGCAAAGACGTCCATATTTGTCTCTTTGTATAACAATAGTTAAACAGCACAAGAAGCAGACTGCCAGCTGAACATAGCCCTCTGAAGTTAGCAGATGCTAAGAAGAAATGGTTCTGGTGAAGTGATGTGATTTGGAATGCATGAACAATGGACTTTTTTCTCCACACAGAAACCTTGTGCCATCTAAATGGGAATCAATGACTAGGAGCACGTGAACATCAACTGTTAATTATTTATTTATTTGTTTATTTATTTAAGATCAGCCAGGATCTTGATCTTGTCATGCCTCCAAAATTCTCTGGAGGATTTTTCTCTCTATTTACAAAATAAGCTATACTCACAGAAGATGGAGGTTTTGATTGGTCATGTAGCCTTGAATGTCATAGATAGACAAAGTCATGTACCCATTCCCTTGGGTATGACATGGAATCAAAAAAGGGTTGAAAAAAGCAAATTAACTTAACTTTCAAAGATAAGACATGTTGCCCTGTAGAAATCCACAACATGCCCTCTGTTTTCTCATATTAAGCTTTCTTGGGAGAGCACTGTACGACAAATTTGACCTAGAAGCCCCAGCAGTTCCAGTGTACCATATTTTTTTTTTCCCACAGCACCAGTTCTGTAACATAAGCAAAGCAAAAGAGATAGTCCATAAAACAAAAAAGAAAATATTAAGATCCTCCCCATTGACTCATATCTCACAGAATCACAGAATGGTTCAGGTAGGAAGGGATCTCTGGAGGTCATCTGGTCCAATCCCTCCTGCCCAAGTAGGGCCACCTAGAGCCACTTACCCAGGGCCACATCCAGATAGGTTTTGAATATCTCCAAGGGGTGAGATTTTACCACCCCTCTAGGCTACCTGTGCCAGTGTGAGGTCACCCTTACAGTAAAATAGTATTTCCTGATGTTCAGAGGGAACCTCTTGTGTTTCATTTTGTGTCTGTTGTGTCTTGTCCTGTCACTGGGTACCACTGAAAAAAGCCTGGCTCTGTCCTCTTTGCACCTTCCCTTCTGGTATTTTTATATTTTAATAAGATTTCCCCTCAGCCTTCTTTCTCTAAGCTGAAAAGCTGCAGGTCTAAACCTCCCCTCATAGGAGAGATGCTTCAGATCTTTAATCAACTTTGTGGCCTTTTGCTGGACTCTCTCTAGCACGTCCATGTCTCTGGTGTACTGAGGAGCCCAGAACTGGAAACAGTATTCCAGGTTCAGACTCACCGGTGCTGAGCAGGGAGGAAGGATCACTTCCCTTGACCTGCTGGGAATACATTGTCTAATGCAGCTGAGGATTCCACTTCATGCCTTTGCTGCAAGAGGACACTGATGGTTGATGTTCAACTTGGTGTCTACCAGGATCCCCAGGTCCTTTCCTGCCAAGCCCTTTTCCAACTAGGTGGCCCCCAGCACATATTGGTGCATAGGCTTGTTCCTCCCCAGGTGCAGGATTTGGCACTTCGCAGCCCATTTGACCATCTTCACTTTCTGTTCATGTAGATCAGGAAATAAGATAATTACTTCTATCCACCCAGTTCATGGTCTGCTCAAGACACATTGCAGTTTGACTTCTCATATACAGTAGCAATGCCATAGATGCCTCCTTAGATGCCATAACATGTAACTCCCATCTACATTAGTGCCCTGTCCCTGCCCAAGCTCAGGTGGGAGTGATGCTTCCTTTCAATCAACTCCTGGTTTCAGCCTCTGTCAGTTTAGGATTTTCTTGATCCACAGACTCAACTCAAAAGTTATCGCAGCACACGTGGCCTGACAAGCACTTCAGGAGGCCCAGCCAAAGAAGAGGTGGTGGAACAACCAGAAGAATGAGTCACACCCCTTCTCCTTCACACCCCATACAGTCAGCAGCAGCTGCAGCCCAATTCAGCTCAATAGTTTACAGGTGTCTTCAGGAACAACTGTCATAAAAAGCTCCCAAAATATGCCCTTTTTTTTTCTTGTTTTCTTTTTTATTTTTTTCACTGCTCTTTAAATTTTGTACAGCAACAGTTACTCAGTGAAAGCAGGAATTAACAGAAACGAAAGGAAATGAGAGACACTGAAGGAAAAACAAACATAATCAGCTTCAGCTGCAGCTCAATTAAACAACCGTTCGGAGAAAACTACTCATTCACAATTTACTCACAGAAATACACTTTCTTACATTCTCTTCAGGATTTCAGAGCCACAGAAGCACATTGCACTTTAAAGGCTCATTACAAAGTAATTTAAAGCTCTCCAAACTGCAAAGGCAAATGGCAGCTGCTTCACTGGCCACTCTTGAAGAAGCGGGTGAGAGGTATGGCCAAGAAGTGAAGTCCCACTTGTAGCTGAAGGCAGAGGTTCATACCCTGAATTCACATGGGCAGAAAGAAATAAACCTGAGTTTCTTCTGTTCAGGGTCCCCAGGTATTCCTGCATCCTCACCTTTGTGGGTTTCTCTTTCTCCCTTTCCCTTTCCCTTTCCCTTTCCCTTTCCCTTTCCCTTTCCCTTTCCCTTTCTCTTTCTCTTTCTCTTTTTTCTTCTCTTTCTTTTTCTCTTCTTTCTCCTTCTCTTCTTTATCTTTTTCTTTCTCTTTCTCTTCTTTCGTTTTTTCTTTCTCTTTCTCTTCTTTCTCTTTCTCTTTTCTTTTCTGGAGTGTACATTCATCATTTTTCTTTATCAACTTGTCCTTATCTCATGTCCTCCTTGTCTGAGGTGGTCCTGATGTTTTCAGCTTGCACTAGATATGTCCTTTGAGCCCAGAATGTCCACAGTAAATCTCATTATGCTCAGATGGTGCTGAGCATCCCAATAACATGGTTAAGGTTTAAATACTTCTTCATACTCTGACATTCAAGTGTTTGTCCTACCACCAATGTTCTTCCCAAGAAATAACGACCTGCTGTTCATGTATTTGTCTTATCCCAGGAGAAATCAACTTTTATTCCAGTATTAGTGAAAATGAGCTGTGCAAGCAGCAGCCGTGAGATCTGCCAAACTGGAGACGGGTTCAAGTACAACATTGCTCCTTCTCATTTTAAATCCAGCTGCAATGCAGCTGTGACCAAACAGTGTCCTGCAAATGCTCCTCATTGCCAACTGAGGGAGAGTAACTGATCCAGTGTGGCAGAAGATGACCATCAGATTCTTTCCCTGTAGCTTTCAGGGTTTTTTTGTAATGTACCATAGTTCACAAAAAACAGAAATTCAGAACAACATGGATGTAAACAAAGTTCCTCCAAATATTTCTCAAACATAAGTAGGACAGGAATATACTACATCTTCGTATAGGGAAAAAAAAAAAATCCAAACCCACAACCCAAAGCCAATAAGAAAAAAAAAATCTTCTCATAAACAACTTATAAAGGATAGACAGATAATACAGAGAAGAAAAGAGAGAAATTATCTTGTCTAAAATGCCTCTGTGCCTGAAGTAACTGTCAAGGCTCACAATGTGATTTGTGTGTTTGGGGAAGGGGGAATGTCACTAGACCTCTGACAAGCTCATAAAACTTAGCCTGGGAAGACCAAGACTGACTGGCATTTCCAAGGTGGTACTTATCTATCACGCCTTCATTTCCAATGTCTGGACATTGGATATTACTGTACCTTCTTTCAGCATATGATACTGTGATTTCTCTAGTCAAGCACAACCGCACTGACATTTCTTTCCTCCTGCTGCTCAAAGATAGTAACTAATGAGATTTTATTCATATATTTTTATCAGAGAAAAGCAAAACCTCCAGTCCACTTACAATGGATTTAGGATTTTAGAAATAAATAAGGATTTATTTATAAGGATTTAGGAAAGATGAAAACAAGACATCCACTGCATAGTCAGTTCAATTACCAGTATTTGTGCTACTTTCAGTGTTTGAAAACCACTGGAGCCTAACCAGTACTCTTTCTCCAAACCCACTCCCTTGTTGGAATTGCTTACATGTTGAATCACAGACTTCCTTCATGACTTAGTATGATTATCTCAGTTACAGAACAGGATGTGTGAGAAAATATTGTGTGCAGTTATTTATTAAGTTCAAATTCACTAGGGAAAGGTTTTGAGGAACACAGTCACACACTGAATCTACATATGGGCCAGTGAAAAGGAGCTTCCTTGGGGTGACCTACCAGAATATACCACCATGTTCTAGACATGTTCCTTCACAAATACATCTTCTCTCTCTCCTCCTTATCTTTTGTCAGTGTATACTCACCATCAGATTTAATATCCTCTTGAAGTATCTGTAACTATTCAACCTCTGGTGAATTGATCCACAGCTCAAGCATGTGGATGATGTCCTGCATCAAATGCTAACAAAGGCCCTTGAGGAATATGCTGTAACCAAACAGGCCAGGAGAATATCCCTGTCCTCAGTCCAAGCCTTGAACTGATGGCTCCCCATGAGTTTCTCACCAGCAGACTTACAGCTGTTCTGAGCGAGCTGTTTTGTCTTCCTGTTTGACAGTTTGCAGCAGCGTAGCACTCAGGCTATGGGAGATTCTGTCCATCACCACAGAATATTTCATTCTTTACTGAAATCTCCCCCTTGTGTAATCACCAGCTCTGTTGATTAGGCTGTTCCCTTGTGATACACAGGAATGAGAAGTAATGACTAGACCCTGGATCAAATGCACACATCTAAGAGTGTCCTGGGCATGAGCTTCTTGAGCATTTTGGGGTTGAGAAACGTGTTTTTGCAAAATAGGTATATTCATTACAGGAAAACAAAAAAACAAAACCATAAATAATTTAGATTTGCTCAGAGCAAATTGGGAATAATAGATTAAATATTGGAAAGTTTCCAAGGGAAAAGCAAAACAAAGCAGAAAAAAATACTACCCAGCTCTAATTCAGAGCTCTATGTCCTGCACATACCCCTACATAATTTTATTTTTTGTTACTAAATTAATCTTCTTTAGGTCAGGATCTGAGATCTAGTATTGTCTTCCTACAAATTCAGGCATGCTCCTTCCTTTTCCATTTTAAAAGCCCCCAAAGGCTAATCAGGACATCCTGGGAAGAAAGCTCCATGGGATTGTTCGAAGACATTTCTCTGACTACCGTGTCTCTTTGTCCTGTACCTATTCACAACCACAGTCTTTGGGAAAGCAGCTGTGGTGTCTGGCATGCTGACCAACAGGAAAGTGCTGTGCACACCTTTTGGAGCTCTGTAAATGACAGATAAGTATTAATAATAATGCAACTTAACAGATGTTTTTTATCTTTAACTACCCTGCTTCCATGCAGTAAATTGCAAGACCATAAAAATGATTGGAGTGAAGAAAAATTTTAAAGAGGCATTATCGATTAATATTTTGACACGAAGAGCTGAGTAATTCTTGGAAAAATATCTTACTGAATTTATTCACTTTAAATTGCATTCAGAGCTAGTAAAAGGTGACCAGCTGACAGCACTGGAGACAAAACTTTTGAGAGGCTTATCTTCGCTAGAAAAATGGTGCATACCTAATGTGACTTAGCAACCCAAAGTAAAAGGGAAGGTGTGGAAGTTTACAGGTTTTAGACTATCTAGAAGGCCATAGTAAACCCAAGATTACTCTGTAATCACTAGCCTGAACTCACAGCTGACCACTGTAATAAAGGTATTTTGTGGTTGAATGAAGAATTTACTCCTTTTAATAAGAAATGAATTAATGAAAGTACGCACAGAATCAGCGGTGAGGGCAGGGGCAGTACAAGCTCCTGTAAACACACATTTCTGTAACACACTGCCAGTGTCACACAGAGGGATGATGTCCAAGGACAAAATGACAGTTTGATCTTTGTCATTGCCAAGGAATGCCATTAAGAGTGATGTTTTTTTTATCAGCATGGCCCTCTGCTTTCAGACACATGGTTTTCCAAAAGACATTGGAACTGGTGAGAAATCAAGCTCTAGCTAGCTCAGTGTGGCTCAGTAAGGTGCACAAAGTACCCCAACAAATAGTCTACATTGACAGAGGGTAGCCTCCTCATCATCTCCAGATTAAACATCGGTATGCCTCAGTTTTTTCAGTAAGCTTCACCATGTAATATGAGTTCAGTCCATGCCCTTCTAACTTTCCATGGACCATCACTTGCTTTCCAGACATTCTACCTCACAGAGGCATCACAGTCTGCACCCTCCTGGCAGAGGGATTCAATCCCAGAATATGTCCGAGGGACATCATTAGATATGAAAATCTCATGCCAGTAACATCCGCTACGTGTATTGCCCCATTTTTTTTGTTAAAAGAGGTGCAAGACCCCTCAGGGAACCTTGGGTTGTCTCTGGGTGAGAAGACATCCACAGGCACTGGCATCCTGGACCCCTCAGAGAAGCTGAAGCAGCAACTGGTGCCAAAGCTGCTCTCTTCTTTACAGTGCAGGTATTGTAGTAGCCACAAGCATTTGACACTTCCCAGAGGCTCACCAGTGAGCTGGCCCTTCTCTAAGATGCAAATCGTACAGGGCACAATATTTCTGTGAAGTGCAGTGGAAAACCACGTACCTTTTTCTTAATCATGTGGCACAGAGCATAACACATTGGATGTTATGGGATAAGACGAAGGGAGCACCCACTCCCTCAGTCCTTTCCCTACTAAACTGGCACTTGCCAATTTACAGGAAAGGAAGTTTTGCATAATGATATACTATTCTATCCATTCCGAGGAAAATTACTGCTGCAAAATAGAGCACACATGGATTCTAAACAAGGATTAAATGTGGCAAAAGCAGTGATGTGTGGATGAGCGCATGAAGAGTGTCTCATGCTAATGGCAAAAGTCAGTGTTTTGTGTAAATTCCGTGAAGAAATGACAAGCCACCCAGCTCTCACAAAAGCTGCAAGAAGGTGCATAACCTGAGCTAATAAATCCTTCCATCTAAACATGGTGTTCCTATGTAAGTTCAGGTGCCATATGTGTTCTTGTATTTCTGTATAATGCTGTATCATACCATAAGTGCTTTATCCTCATGATGTACTGGTAAATTGAGAAGACCAGTGGATCACAGAGTTTATAAGAACTCCTTAAAATTAAGTCAAAGTTTCTGAAAATGCTTCAAAAACACCTTTTTAAATATTATATCCAGAGGTACGAGATGAAAAAAGGCAGAGACCACTGCCTGTCCCGCCTCATCCAAGTAAAAGTTCAGCTGAGCAGCTCCTGTGCAAACATTTTCTAATGTTGCACTCGGAAAAGAAAAACACAATTTGGGAACATGAATGAATGAAAATGGAAATTGCAAGGCTGTCTTGCAAAATAAGTGGAAAACAATGGAGTGAAAAATAAGTAGAGAAAGAGAGAGAGAGCAAGCACAAAGCTAATGATAAGGCAAACTTTTCCAGATGTGAAAATCAATTTTATTTTAAAACTTCCCAGCCTTTTCATTTAGAAAGCAATAAAATTCTATTTGTCCTCTGTTCATTTTCTACATAAAATGTCACTAAGCTACTAGCTCTCAGCAACCACACAAAATGTAATAGGTTAGGACTGCAGCCTTAAAATATGTTAGGGTTTTTTAATGAAACCAATTTATATCAGTTTGTGCCAGTGAAAGGGCTGAAGCAACTTAATTTAGTTTCATTTTCCACACATTTGTGGTCAAAGCTAGGATTCACTTATTTCTAATTCAGCCCTGCTTCCACATGCCTGCCTAAGCCATTTCTAACTGATTTAGTTGGTGACCTCTATCAAATAGCCAGGTGTCTGGCTCTATTAAATGGATAATCTCTTGGTACCTACACATCACCGCACCAGCCACCTCCTCATTTGTACAGTTTTTATTTGCATGTGTGCACAATCAGAGAGCTGAGGACTTTTCACAAGTGAGGGGCAAAATATTGTAACTATAAAAATGACTATTCTTGTAACTAAAACCTGGATGTCTCTCTGTCAATGCTGCATATATCATCATCATCACAATCTGAAATTTAAATACTAAAAAAAGAAAAGGCAGATTTTCAGGACCTGATTCTGAAATAACTAAAGAACTTCTTTCTTTTCTTTTTTTCTTTTTCTCTGTCTGGACACTGTTTTTTCACTTCATCTTTCTCCTGATTTAGATCATTGTGACATCAGTCAAACAAGCTTTGTAGGAAGAGCACATACCTTTTATTAGAGGGATGAAAATAGCTGAGGGAAGAGGCAGAAAGCTTTCAGGAGCCATTCTTCAGGACACTCCAAGAGTTTGTGCTCCTAGAAATCTTTGTTTTTGTTTTTGTTTTTTTTTTTTTTTTCCAGATATATGTGTCATCTTAATAAAAGATATGAGCTTCACTACAAAGCCTGTCTGACTTTTATCTCAGAGCACTACACCACCACAACAACATATCTAGTGCAGAATCAGGTATGCACAGTCCGTCCATTAGTTTCATGCTCTCCACTGTAGTAATGGTGGCTCATTTTGAAGCTTACATCGAAATTTAGTAACTCAGAGAGCACCAACACTATCAATCAAACCTGTTTTTCACAAGCCTTCTGTTGTGTGGGTTATTTCACATCTAACAGGGAATGAACTTGCCCTGTAGCCATTCCCTTGGTGGAGGTATTAATAGTATTTCTCCTCTACCTGGTTACAGGTTTATGAAAAACTTGGTAGAAAAGTAAAACCTGAAGATTTCCATTTTGGGCATTTTGATAGAAACCAGCCAAATGGTTGTAAATTTATACAGTGCAGACAGGACACACAGATGGCAGACCTGCAAATGGCAAGGGCATAAACATGTCTGTAGGCAAGGTGGAAAGGAGAAGAGAGGTTTAAAAGAGAAAGAACCACTCTGATTTTTAGAAATTCAAATCCAAAAGGCAAACTGGTTGGAAAAGGTAATGGGAGAGAGGTCTTTCTACCTATCCTTACCCATTTGAAACTCTGTCTTGGCCACATAGATTAAGGGATCTTTATCCAATTGCTTCTGTGGATCTGTCAAGGGTGTTTTATTTCATAGTTAGCAGAAAACAGGCAAACAAAGTCCTGTGGTCTTTTCTAAGGGAAGTGATGAAAGGCTGAGGTTCTTTTCACCTCTCTGAGGATGTTTACCTTGCCCATATTCCTTAGAGAATTAGCTTGGAACAACATGGTTAATTGTTGTTAAGGTATAATATCTTGACTGCAATCTCCCACAGATTAAAAATTTTGGGTAAAGCTTGATTTTCCCAACACCTGGGATATCACACACTAGATATATGAATGAAAAATGCTTTCTTTTAAATTTATTCTTTATTTATTTTATTTTTGTCTGTCCAAAGGTAATATTCTCTAGTCTGAGACTATCTATTTGAGATTGAATTTGAGGTTAGAATAGAGAATTCTTTCATACTGTATTTTTTTTACACTGAGACAAAAAGTGGGACGATTATACTCTTTTCCTTTCTACAAAATGGGAATGCTCCAGTGGACAATTTAAGGTTACTGCTACACAGACTGAACTGTGATCGTGTCAAAGTGTTAAGAGATTAATTCCATACCTGATGGATTGAAATGCCTGTTCAGTGTGTTTGGAAAGACATATATACAAAATACACAGTGTGTTGTGTATTTGGCTCTGGTTAGATTGATTTCCTATGCAGAAAGTTATTTTTAGTAGTTGTCCCTCCCTCTCTTTCTCACCACTGTTGCAATCAGAAAAATGACCATGAATATTATAATTTTACTTTCCACATTTCTTTCTTGTTCTAGGCCAAATTCTATCACTGCATACAGCCAAAGTTTTTTTTTTTTTTAAAAGCCAATGTTATAAGCTTCATCAGGGATTTGATTATGTAGATGTCTGTCCTTTCTCATTCATTCATCCTCATCAGTCACAGAGATTATAAAAAAGTATTAAATGACCATGTTGTTGTTGATGCACAAGGCAGAATACTACAACATCCACCTTGCTGTAGCATAGCTCCATCACAGTCTGCCGAGCTAATAGGAGTGAGAAGAAAACTAATGCATTTCAGTAAAATCAATCTGAGTCAACGTCACAAAGGACAAGACCGTCAAGAGGTGGAAGTTGATGTAGTGCCATAGGCTGAGTCTTTGCCAATTTTTGCAGCTGAAAACCCACTCCAAGGGGAGGAAGCTACAGATACAGGATTAAATATTGCTTTATCTTACAGACTGTAGTGACACTTCATTAAATCTGACGGGACAGTGGTGAGGATGTCAAATCTGACAGGCTTCTTCATTTGCTTAAATCTATTTGAAAAGTTGAAAATCTTAGACTTACTTTTCTTTGAAAATTAAAACTCTCTCTTAAAACTCTTCCAGTGCCTCTAGCTTAGCCAGTAAAATACAGATCTCAGCTACAGGAACCCTGGTTTGGTTTCCCTTCTTGTTCATTTGATCTTACATATTAGCCTTTCTCCTCACAGCACAGCAACTCACTTCAATTAAAGCTTCATTAAAACAACATTGCCACAATCACCATATGTTACTTATGTATTTTTAAAGCATAACTGTTACCAACTGATCAAAATACAAGTGGGCATTTTATGTCTATATTATATAGTGTACATATACTATTTATGGTATATTTAAATTTTCACTTTTCTCAGCATGGGCCAGAAGGAATCGCTGAAGCAATTTCTACATCCTCTTCACAGTTATATCCATTTGTGGATTCTCAGCTTTGCAGGATCTGTGTTGCAACTGTTGTAGCTTCCAAGGCTCAGGTAAGCAGCAGTTGGGAGGAGTAAAGGTTGACAAGATCAAAATCCCCCAACTTCGCATGTGAAAGAAAAGAATTCCCTTGATCTCAATGATATCAGGAGGCAGAAGACTTCTGGAAAACAGCACTAGCTCCTGTCCACCTGGGTCTCTTTCAGAAAGCCATCTGTATAGGTTTATTATCCCCAGGGCTCAGTATTGGGGCCAGTTCTGTTTAATACCTTTATCAGTGATACAGATGAGGGGGTTGAGTGAACCCTCAGTAAGTTTGCAGATGACACAAAGTTGGGAAGGAGTGTTGATCTGCTTGAGGGTAGGAAAGGTCTACAGAGGGATCTGGACAGGCTGGATCAATGGGCTGAGGCCAACTGTATGAGGTTCAATAAGGCTCAGTGCCGGGTCCTGCACTTGGGTCACAACAACCCCCTGCAATGCCCCAGGCTTGGGGAAGAGTGGTTTGAAACCTGTCTGGAGAAAAAGGACCTGGGGGTATTGGTCAACAGCCGCTGAGTATGAGCCAGCAGTGTGCCCAAATGGACAAGAAGGCCAATAGCATCCTGGCTTGTATCAGAAATAGTGTGGCCAGAAGGACTAGGGAAGAGATCATTGCCCTGTACTTGGCCCTGGTGAGGCCAAACCTCAAATACTGTGTTCAGTTTTGGGCCCCTCACTGCAAGAAAGACATTGAGGTGATGGAGCATGTCCAGAGAAGAGCGACAAAGCTGGTGAAGGGTCTGGGGAACAAGTATTATGAGGAGTGGTGAATGGAACTGGGATGTTTAGCCTCTAGAAAAGGAGGCTGAGGGGAGACCTTATCACTCTCTACAATTACCTGAAAGGTGGTTGTAATAAAGTGAGTGCAGGTCTCTTTTTCCCAAGTAACAAATGACAGAACAAGAGAAAAAGTCTTCAAATTGCATCAGGGGAGGCTTAGATTGGATATTAGGAAAAAAATTCTTCACCAAAAGGGTTGTCAAGCATTGGAACAGGCATCCCAAGGAAGTGGTTGAGTCAACATACCCTGGAGGTACTTAAAAGACGTGTAGATGAGATGCTTAGGGATATGGTTTAGTGGTGGACTTGTTAGTGTTAGGTTAACAATTGGACTTGATGATCTTATGTGTCTTTTCCAACCTAAATGATTCTAGGAACTATGATCACTAGTTTTCAAAAACACTGTGTGCTAGTGATAATGGCAACCAGTATCCATGACCCTGACAGCTCTGATACTTTTCAGGTCTTCAGTTCTCTCTCCTATTTTTTCTGCAATCAGTATTATTCAATCCAGAGGGCAACACAGGCAGAGGAATTTGTAATGGGGTAGGGTCTGCAGGACAGGCAGGGCTTTCATCAGGAAGGAGGAGCTCCAGCAGTTGCAACAACCACACCACCACTCCACAGTCAGTCCTTGGCAAGCACAAGCTGGATATTGTGGCACCAGTCCAAGAGCCATTTTGATGGCCATACAAAATCATTCTCACAGCAGCGAAGTCCAAATGAAGAGGAGTTGGTGGAAATGCCTAGGATTTTCTTGGCATACCTCTCTAAACAGCCTATGGTTATGTGCAGATGGACCAGCTGATCAGATCATACGTTTCATATGATATAAAAGACAATGACATACAGTAGAGATGTTTTCAATACGCTATGTTTATACCTTCATTTGTTGTTCAATTTCCTAGAGCCTGACTGAGTTTGAATCAAAAATATGACTCTGGTGCATTGCAGAACAGGGAACACTTTCAGATCCAAAGCTTGACAAAGTGTGATGGTCCATGGATCCAAGACCCTGGCTCAGACCCTAGTGTGATCATGTATCACTCTTAAAGCTCAAAGGCTTTCAGGGCTGGATTGGGTACTCAATTAGGATACAAAAGAATACTTATCTCTATTTTCCTTTTTCCCCAAAAAATAACATAAATGTTGCATCACTGTGAAGATATCAACCTTATTCACCATTTAGAAGCCATCTGTTGAAGTTCAAATGCACTGACAGTCTGGGTTCAGAAATAGTTAATACTAAAGAAATATACCTTTTTTTTTTTTTTTCTTTACTGATGAAGGTCAAACAATACAGTCCTGACTGCATCCTGCTGGTCTTCCAAAAATCCAGTAAATGACACATATGAATTATTCTACTGCTAAGAAGAGTAGATAAGGATTGTTTTTTAATAACCTGATAACTTGTTCTTGCACTTGCTGAAAACTGGTATTACGTGCTGTATCTGGATTTATCACTGGTATATGGACAGATGCATTTTATTCAAAGCAGCATTTCCAAAGATTTCTGTGGTAGCCAAAGAGAACATATATATGTGAGGAAGCAGACAATGAAAAAGCAAAAAAGCCAGGAGAAAGTAACAGGTATATAAAATCTGAGAAAACCAGTCCTTGATTTATTAGCTGTAATTGCATTATGGCACACGTTATTAGTACTTACTGTTTGTGTTCCAAATAAAACACTAATAGATAAATTAACACTTTGTGTGTCTTCCAAAAATGTTTTGAACAGATGAACAAGGTACTTACTAAGGCAACAAAGCTAATTGAAATTGTTCTCCAGATTAACTTTACAAAGCCTAATGGTATAATTTTTCTTTTGCATACTTGCTTCATATGTGCTTCATACTTGTATGACTTCAGAGCATCCTGCAAAGTTTCACTCATGCAGGAGCCATCCATAGGACTGCAGAATAATTCAGGCTGGAAGAGGCCTCAGAAGGTTTCCAGTTTCTAGTCCAACCTCCAGCTTAATGTAGGGTCAGATGAGGTTGCTCAGGGCTTTTTCCATTTGGGTCTTGAAACCCTCCAAAAATGGACACTGCACAACCTCTCTTGGAAGGCTTTTCCAGCATTTGACTGTCCTTAGGGGGAAAAGGTTTTCCTTAGATGCAGCCAAATATGTTTCAGTTAATATTTGTTGTCTCTCATACTCCCACTATGCACCACTCTGAAGAACCTGTCTCAGTCTTCTCAATGATACTCCCCATACGTATAGGGACCTGCTATGAGGTCCCTCCAAAGCCTTCCCTTCTCCAGTCTGAACAAGCCCCATCTCACTCCAGACACCAGACAAGTGCTTCAGCCTTGACCATCTCAATGGCCTCTCCCGCACTTGATCCATTCAATCAGTGTCTTGTACTGAGGGTCTCAAACCTGGACGGACTATCTAGATATAGTCTAACATGTGTTGAGTAGAGGGAGATAATCACTTTCCTCAATCTCCAGGCTGTGCTCCTGCTCACACACCCCAGGATACCTCCTTTGCTGCCAGGGCATACTGCTTGTTCATGCTCAGCTCACTTTTCACCAGCACCCCAGAGCCTTTTACCTAGAGCTGCTCCTCCGCCGGTCAGTGACAGCATATTCTGCTGCAGAGGATTAATCCCTCCCAGATGCAGGACTTTGCATTTGTCCTTGTTGAATTTTGGCAGATTCTGACCAGCCCATTCCTCCATCCTGCCCAGGTCCTTCTGGACGGCAGCCCTGTTCTTCAGTGTACCAACTGGTTCTCCCCGAGTTTGGAATCCTTGGGAGCACACTCCATCACCTCTTCGATTTTATTGAGAAAGATGTTAAACAGGACAAGTGTCAGGACAGCCTGCTGCAGCACTCTGCTTGTTACAAGTCTCCAGGTATACTTTGACCCTTTAACCACTACCCTCTGAGCCCAACCATCCAGCCAGTTTTTACCCATCAAGTTGTCTAGCTATCCAGACTGTAATGCCCTAACTTGGATACAGAAATATTGCTAGAGTTGAGGCAAATGACATCCACTGCTCTCCTCTCACCTCCAAACCCAGTTATTTTATCACAGCAGGCAACCAGGTTGGTTGGGCATGATTTACCATCGGTAAATCCATGCTAACTGTTACCAATCACCTGCAAAGCAACCATTGTTGAAGTGGAATATAAAAGTGTTTACCACCTGTTCTCCCCTTGAAATGAAACACGACAGTTGTACAACACATACAGCAGCAAATGCTTCTTTATGGCAGCACTAATATATCTGGAATATGAGATCTGCAGATCTTTACCTTTGCCTACACGATTACCCAAACTGTGTCAAATAAGGCACACACACTTTTTGTTCATCTCTCTCATCCCACAGCCTCTAAACACAAACAGTTTGATGTCAGCTGTTGATACGTTTCTTGTTTAGAAACAAACTGTGCTTTAATATAGGGTGGGAACTTTTTTTCTTTGCACAAAAGCAAGATCAGAAGCCTGTCATATTCAACTGTTTAATCCATAGTTAGTGTGATCGGAATAAAAACCCTTCACAACCAAGCCACAATTCTGAGTTCATAGTTCAAAAGAGATCATAGAAAGGCAACAAAGGGAATAAACAGTGTAAACCCAACCTTGCACTGGATGACTAGCTTCATCGGAAGGCTATGAGAAGTCAGACAGAAAAAAGAGTTGAAAGGACAGTTCTGCACAAATCAATGCAGGATGACTGAGGAACAGCTTTTAAAAGTAGATTAATCCCTCTTCTCTTTCTCCTAGGGAGAAACTATGAGATGCAAATTTAAGCCAAGACTTCAAAAGGTATTTGGGTGCCAAGTGAATAAAATTAAGTATTGAGAAATGTATGAGGAGTACAGCGAACACAATCCAAAACCTCAGGAATGTAGTACATGAAAAAGTAGCTATGCCATTGAAAACTGTGACACCAGAGCATCAGGACAAGATATCCATAGTGTTTTCTTAGCAAGGTCTTGGTTAAGAAGTGGTGGGAAACAGCATGAATCTGGGTAGTCAGACCCTCAGGCAGGAGCAAAAGGAAAAGGAGCAGGGTTTGAATTTTGGTGCTCATTTCAGTTGTCTAGGAGTCTAGTGCCATATGAAATTTTAGGGCATCCCATCTGGCCTCCAACTGCTGATCCAGAAGGACATAAGTCTGCCCCAGGTCCTGTATCTCATCTGACACGGATGTAATTCTGGGTATCTTGAAACCACTCAAATGTTTCAATCAGAACTAAAACTTTTGTTTAGGAACTGAACCGATCTTCAGTGATCTATGCTGGACTGCTCTAATTCTGATGAGACATAGCAATTAGCACTAAATGTCACTATCTCTCTTGGTATCCCCAGATTTCAAAATAAACTAGGAAAAAAATAAAAACCAACAAAAAACCAGCACACCCAAAATAAACCAAAAAAAAAAAGCCCAATGGCAATACACAAAAGGAAGATGAAGGCTGAACATCCAGTGGAAGCCCAGAACAAGGATCCAATGGCCACATCAGTACCAGTAAACTACACAGTGCCCCAGCACTGCTCTGCAGTTGTTCAGAGAATTAAATTGTTAGAGTAGTCCCAGCACAGGTTTGGATTGGGCAAAATAACACCTTCCCAGACCTCTCCTGAGCAAAGTCAAAAGGTTAATATAGGTCAGTGGCCACTGCAAATGGGCATACAGGTTGCAGCCACTTTGTTTGCTTGCAGCCATCCTAAGAGGACACATGCGTAACTACGAAGGATAGCTTTGGGGCTAGAGAACAGACCCTGCCTTATGTTATTTACCAATAAAGGTGTACCCAAAAAGTCTGGTGTCTATCTCCTGATGTTTCACAGATTCCTTACACAACCTTTGATGTCCCATTAGCTGCCTGTAAACCAGAGCTATATATACTCCTTCCTTCTCCACGGAGTGCCTAGTCTATGTAAACTGTGAGTTCCCTCAGGAGATTATATTTTGTAATCTGTCTATCATGATGGAGGTCTAGCTTTGTTTCAAAGGCACTATCATATAATGTTATGTAAGAAATGGAGAGAAAATTAGTATTTCTTGTATTCTGTATGATGTGGACAGCACACAAACCCTGGTGTTTCTCCAGATCCTCAAAAGTACCTCAAATTGTTACCCCAGCAAGCCGTAGAGCTCCAGTATCTAAGCAAATTCATCTTGCAATCCCTCAAAATCTGAGAAACCACTCATACAAAATGATTTCATTTTCACTGTAGTGCTCCTCCATTCTGCTCCAACAAAAATCAACATTTTGTCTTTGTTTCCTGTCCCTCAGATACTTGAAGTCTCTGCAAATGTTATGATGATGTTGAAGACCTTGCAGAACCACTTACATATAACACAAAGGATCACAGGGGATCACAACATCCCTTCAGAGAGGGGGGAAACAGGCATTTAAATTACATATAAGGACATGTAAGCTACCAACAGACCATGCATACTCTAGATTCACTGTACACTGTCCTATATATTAGCCCTTTTTTTTAATATTCATCTTGTCTGTAGAAAGAGTTGGTGATTTCAGCTTATCTCTAAACTGACATGTACCAGCCCAAAATCTATAACAAAATGTTTCCAACAGCAGCCAGAGCTCTCATCTCGGCTTGAACCCAATTGGCTAAAACTCAGCCCTGAAGCTTTTGGCTGTGGCAGAATGTATTTATTTTATATTTAAGGATAAAGCTAATTAATTTTTAGACTTTGCTGAATGTGAGAATCTTCTTATTGTTGGCAGCTTTTACAATGGATCTGTCAATGATTTTTACAATGACAAAAAAAAAAAAACAAAAAAAAACAAAAAACCCTCACTGCTTTAGCTGAATAAGGCGTTTCCTAATGGTTGTACAGGACCTGGAAGCATTAGAGCTAATTGAGCTTACTATTCATAGAGTAGACACACAAAGGTCAGGTTGTCTTAACAGCTTGTATGCTGTTAAGTTGTATTTGTTCTTGAATATCTACATCAGTCCTTTCCACCCCAAGTAGTAATGACTGAAGTGCAACAAGCTCCAAGAACCCTACTCAAGAGCCAATTCCTTTCTTATGCTCTAGTAAAATAGATAAACACAGGCAGCAAATACCAAGTACACCTCAAAAACCATGTAAAATTTGTGTCTGCACAATGAGAATAGACACACTGTTTTGTGTCACTTTTCAAAAAAAAAAAAAAAAAAAAAAGTTTTCTTCTGGTCATGAATTCCCAAAGATTGAGGATAAGAAGGAACAATTAGATCTTCCTAATTAATCTGGACTGTCTTTGCATCACATGTTTCTTATGCATCAGATATAAATCACTTTCTTAGAGAAAGCTAGCATTGAGTAAGGCAACCACCCTGGATTAGAGTACATCAGAAGATGAAAAACATACTGCTCCTTTAGTAATTTCCACCAGTTTTTATTACCCTTTCTGTTAGAAATAATGAAGTAAATGTCTTCACCCAGAAAATGTCTGGCTCCAGCTTCTAGGCATTGATTCTTGTTATGTTTTTTCTCCACTACATCTGGGAACCCTGAATGCTCAGTATTTTGCTGCAAGGACTGTACAAGTACAGTGCAATAAAGTTCCTCTACGTCTTCATTCTGATAATCTGTATATACTTCTAGTTTTTTCATATACAGTATTGTTTCCAACTTGGAATTTTTCCATATCCATTTTAAAATGTAGCAGAAAGAGATGTCTATTCTTGACCATCCAACACAGAATTAAAACCTCCTCCTGGTTCCTAGGGAGGGCTCGCCTGTCCTAGATTTCTACTGGGTGGAAATCTTCTTCAGAACCAGTAAATCTAGACTCATTTTTTGTTCAGTGGGAAGACAGGCAACAGTAGGATAAGATTGTTGTGGCCTCTCTCAGTCAAGGATAAATGCTGAAAATAGATGGGACAAACTGTGTCCTAAAAGTGCCTGCTTCTGTGCATTGACTATAACAATAGCATTGGCTATAAATATGAATGTAGGAATTTACAAAGAAGGCATCTAAAGTCAGTGAGATAAATTGCACCCACTTGACAGTAGTCAAGGGAGTATATCCGAAGATACAGGTCTTGTGTTACAGCAACGTAATAACAGGTAAACAATGGCAAGAAAAGGCCACAGTCATGAGATTCAATAAAAAAAGTTAGGCGCTTTTGGGAAAACTGCTTCTTCCCTTTTACTATAGCACAGATGTGGAGGGACTTGTTCCCTGAACTACCTCACTAAATGAGATGCTGTAACTGAGAGGTAATTAATCCTCACAGATGTAACATTCAGGACCAGGGCATATCACTGGCAACCAACAGCATTTGTTCCACATGTGTTTAAGCCACAGTTTCTCTGGGGTTCCCTTCTAAGGCCCAAAGTCCCTTCTCAACCCTTCTGAACCCATAAACCAGACTGAGCTGGTAACTCAATCTCTGCACTTGCAATTGCTAAGTTGATTATCTTCCCTCACAGGTCTGGAAAGGTATTATTTAGCTTTCTTCCAACTTTAATTCCCTCAGATTGTATGAGAACTTGTCCCTTTCTTGAGCTATTTCTGTCCAGCCTGACAGGAACAGTAACTAAAGTGCAGGTCTATTGATTAAACATCCTTATTTTTTTTCCCTGTAACAGCCTTAGGCATTTAATCAATATGGCAATGCCCCACATCATGGACCAAAGGCATAATATCCAGTGATCATAAACTGCCTCGAAGAAGTGGTATAAAGTGATTTTATGACCTGACACCTGCTGAAACCTCCATTCGTAGTGGAATAGATACATACATTTCCTTCTGCAAGCTAGTTACATAAAAAGAACTAAACATCTCAGGGAGCAGCTGTATAGTTGCCATTTGACAGAAAAGACCCCTATGATATTACGATTTCACATATATCAAAAGGACACAGATTTTGCAAAAGCACATTTATACAACGTGCCGTATATTTTCTGAAGGTGATGCACAAACATATCCCAAGAGGAGAAGAACATGGCAGTCTATCTTACACAGTTATATGGATCATGCTCACAAGCTTATTATTTTTTGAATGTAATTCTCCTCACAACCTTTTTTTGGGACTGGGTTTTATATATATATATATCATTAGGGAGGTAGACCTGTTCTGTGTTGAAATAGTTTTTCAGTAAAATAATGCCACTTATGGTCATTATTCTTGGGTCTTTGTAGATACCAGTGAAGGCCTTACTGCAGATACACTCGCACTCAAACAAACAAACAAACAAAATAAATAAATAATAGCACTAATTACTTCACTTGAGAAATCACTAGGTACAGAAAGTATATGTTCTGTGGTTATGAGATACATTTAATCAAAGAAATGTTATGAGTATAACAACCTATTTGTCCACACATTCATTTGCCTATCTTGAAACAAGTCTAAACATACACCAGCAACTTTATTGACAAATCTTTCCCAATGAAGACCCACCTCATATCACTAAGGTCAAAAATTCTGTAGCACAGAAATTATTTGAATGAAATCCTCAAAACTTATCAATGAATTATTTATCTGTTTTCCATTATTTGCCATCTCAAACAAAACCTCTTTGGCCAATACAGATGATATTATAAAGAGTGACAAATAATGGAAGGATAGTGGCAAGTGTTACAAGGGAAGATATCTATGAAGGAAAGAATATTTTTACTTTTTTTCACTCAGGACCTGGTGAAAAAGTAATCATTTGTAGTGCCAGTGTTTAAGACCATGGTCCACATGGCAAGAATTTTAAGTGGTCAGAGGACATAGTCTTTTGTCAATGTCCTAATTGTTTGGTGGGAGTCTGGCAAATGAAACTGCTAATTATAAAAACTCAGTGGTCATCAGCAAAACTTGGTGTTCATCAGCTCAAAGCTCTTGAAAATTAAATGTCCAATCGATTTCTATGGAAATCTTAGGTCAGAAGCCAGGGCTATTCATCTGATATAAGACCCATGAAACACTGGGACCCAAAAGGTACTCTGGTGGTCCCTACTAAAATCTGCATTTTCCTGAGGTTTTTCAGTCATTTTTCTCAGTAAAGTCATGAAAAGTGAATTCAGCAATTCTCAGTCTTGGCCATAATCATGACTCTGTTCTGAAAGAGGAAATTTTTAAATACTTCTGCACCTAGTCTTATTTGGCTATTAGGAAAGTTGTATATTGACAACACTCCTTTATTCCCCTCCATCTCCTATTTTAGACCTTCAGGACAAAAATTGCCAATATTAAACCTGATTTGTTCGGTCAAGAGCAAGAAGTAATTGTCAGCTTGCAGGTGTCTTGTGAGAAGCTTGGAAAGTCCTTTTGGAAAATCCCCAGTAGCAGTCATCAGAGCTAGCATATCCCCATAGCTCAGCATTATCCAGAGATACCAGTTATATTCAGGAGGTAGAACAGATACATCAGAGACATAGCAAGGTATCTTCTTAGGCATTTCAGAAAAGCCTAGTAGCTTGGGCATGACTAGTTGTACTGATCTTGCTGCTCTGCCTCCCATACAAAAATGAGTGTTGGCATCTGCACATCAATTCTGTGCATTTTGGGGTGTGGCAAGCCAAAAGATTCATTGTGCAAGACTCAGCTCACTCGTCTTTAGAAGTCTAAAAACCAGGTGGTTAACCAAACTAATTATCCTCAAGAGGCCAAGACACTGAGTCCTAAAGCAGATCTTTAAAATGGGGAAGGACGGCTCACCTTCTAAAGGCTTTGAACTTTCTCAGGTGGTTATGAAGCAAAGTTTGACAACTGGCATAGCATAGGTTTAGAGTAAGATACGTGTAGCCAATCTACCCATCCTCAGCTCTCTTTACAGTCAGGAGGAGGAAATAGGTTGTCTAAGACAGAGATTCACCTGATAAATTTTAGGTGTTTGATGTTAGGTGAGACAAATCTATAGAGCTTTGTAACAGAAATATTGAGCGGTTTGAAGGATGTATGAATGGAAATTTCTGTGATTGAAAGAACGAGAGCGAACACTAGAGGAAGGATTACAGAAATGGAACACATTGATAAACAAAGACACAGTGGAAAAAGAGTTAAAGTGACAAAGACCAGTGAATGTGTCTTTATACCAAGAAAGACTGTCTGAACATTGTTCTGTAGAGGAACATGAGACACAGCAAGGACTTGAGGTACTGCTGTTTATCCTGTCCCACACAAGTCATCCTGGCCATACTACTTGACGCACACATCTCAGTGATTACGGTATTATGGTTATATTGATTATGATATGTGGGTGTGTGAGTCTGAGCAAAATCTATGAGACAGTGAGTATGAGTGAGAATGCGTCACTGAGATCAATTTTGTATAAAATAAATATCACTTCCATGCTTTGTTGCACTGATTTCCTACAAATTGTGCTGTGATCATGCCTGTTTCTGTCCCCTGATTAAAAAAATAATAATAGATAACCCTTTCAGATGGAGACACCTACCTGCTTTTGACCAGGTTAATCTCATTCTTCCTCTACAAAAAAATAAGTTTAGGTAAACCCCAACTTTGCATGCCGGTTTTCTGACTCTGTGATGGAAGAAATAGTATTTTCTTTTCTCCTATTCTAATAATGAAAGCCACCAATATGTTCATGTGCTTCAGTACTTTGTGATGTGGCCTGCTGCAGTGCCTGGAGCTCCTTACAGCTGTTCATGGCCTTAGAAAATATCACCCATTCTGGATAAAGAGGGGCTATTAGTACCCAAGTACAGGATGAATGAGAAACAAAATTTTCAAAGACACAGTGACTTCCTTCAGATTATTTCATACTCACGCAGTTATGAGGAATGTTTCAGGAAATATATCTACCCTATGTATATAATTGTCAGGCTGGTGTGATATAAAGTTGAAAAGTCACATACAATACATTTACGTTTCTTGGTATTATCTCTTTTTCTTTGAAACATTTTGCAATAGCTCAAACATTCCCTTTCCACCTTAACCTTATAATTATTGTGAAAGAGCATACTGGTTTAAATTTTTGTTCAAGGTCATTTCCCTATTTTGCATTAATTTTAGCATATAACAGAAACCTCCAACTATTGTATGTGAGACCAGGGGACAAAGGCATATAGATTTAAAGAGACTTGACAGAAAATAAGCACTCTGCTTTTAAAGGGGAAAAAAATCAGCAATTGAATTTACAGTTCTTAGAAGCACAGCAGGGATGGTACATAATGCCATGAAATTACAAATTTGTAAAAATCTGATCAACTGAATGACATTTGCAAGAATGGTGCCTTCAGGGGTGTTCTGAGTTGTTAAGGCCTGTTGTAGCCTTTAATGAAATACAGTTCCTTATAATTTAATCTGAATCACCTGAAAATTAAAAGTGTAAGCACTTTTGGGGGGGTGGTTGTTGCTAGTCACAATAGGTGATGTTCTGCTTTCATTGCCCTGAAGATACAATTGGACTAAGTACTGATTTCAGCACTTAGTCCACCTTTACAGTGGAGGAAGTTGAAGCCAGATTTGTTACAGTGAAACAGTAATTTAAACCTCCTCCTCTTTCTTCAGTCACTCTTTCCTCCAAAAATCCTCTATCAACAGGAAAAAAAAAAAAAAAAAAAAAAAAAAGAAGTAAAACAAAGCAATTGAACAAAGTATCCTTGCTACTTGGATTTATTCCATGTTGAAACTGGGAAACTTGAGACAAGAATTTACTTTTGTTAAGCTCTCATTATAACTATAGAAACCATCTGTAGTTTGGCTTGGTCACTAGCTCTGGACACATGATAGCAAGCACCTCTTCAAATAAAGAAAAGGAAATATTTTCTAATCTTGCCTTTTCTGGACCATTCTTTGTTGGGAGGTGAGCTCAGCTGGAAATAGTCAGACTTTGGTTTTTAGATTTCATTGTAAATGCAAATAAGCACAAGCAGATATAAATATGGAATTCATGTGAGGAAAGAAAGGAACTGCAGGATAAAATAGAAAGGAGCAATTGTTTTAATCCTATTAAGAGCCTGATTAATGCAATTAAAGAAACTTATATTTCAATTAGGCTATGTTTCAAGCTGTTTTACTCAAAGGCACTTCTCCCCGAGGTACCACCCTTTAGCATACTAGATATCACATTGAGTTTTGCACTGATAGCACAATCTTTCTGTCACACCTAATTCAGCAGGAATTAGGTTCTTTCATAATTTGTGCCTAAGGGATTTAGAAATTCAGAATAGGAGTATAGGTAGGATATGTCACAAGGTCAGATTTCTTCGTTTAGGGGACAAAAAACCCCAAGCCATCAGTGTTCTTCTGTTTGGAGGCTGCAAAGCAAGTAGAGGAACAATTTTTCAGGGAATGTCAAAATAGGATTGTATTTCATCTGCCAAAAAGCACTGCAGAATTTTTGTTTTCCTGTTTGTGAAAATGAAGGGTTGTGTGTCCCTTTCTCCAGAAAGAGGAAGGAAGAATTGCTGTAGCTCAAAAAACAGCCTTGATAAGTCAAACTCATGCCAGTGAATCATGACTATGACAATGATTCGTGATGGTGGGCAGAAGGGGCAGTGGGCACCTGGCTTAAAGAAGAGGAGGCTGTTGCCTGTTTTGCTGAATGAAACACTCATGGAAGTGTCAGGGGAAAACATAGTTTTTTCTGTTGTATAATTTCAAAGCTCATTGCCCAGTTTTGGACAATGAAAAATGAGGCAACTGTGTAAGGAGAAGGGATAATTCAGCCTGGACTAATCCTTTGTTCACTAAGATACAAAATACATCCCACATCCACAGAAAACACCTCTTCCATTTTGTACTTCTGTTTGGCACTCCGGACATTGTTTGGTAAAGGATGTCCTTAATTTTTCATGACTGTATGGACAACTGGAAGCTCCTGAATTGCACTTCCCTGTCAAATTAAAAATGGGATTTCAAAGGTGAAACATGTTGACTTTCACATTACCACCCCTAAACATGGAGTAAACATCTTTAGAACTTCATAGAGAAAGATCAGAAAATGTTGATTGTGAACATGAGAAAAAAAGCTTAAGTGATGAAATTATATCAAGGAACTTCCTTCTTCCTAAGTGCTTCTAAAAGACACATTTTGCCATTGATTCATCATGTTCATTCCTCAGTTTGAGGTAGATTGGAGAGTAAAAGCACAAGAGGAAGGCAGCTTTTCACCCTGAAAAGCAATTTTCTGTTTGGCTGGGAAAAAGAAGGAGAAAAAGAAAGAAAGAAAGGAGTGAGAAATAAAGCTTTGTACAAGTTCAGCCCAAGAGACCTCACAGACCTGGGAATGAAAAATTTTAAGTGAACCACTGATGTGCTCTGATGGAGAATGCTATGGAGGATAAAAAAAGTAAAATAAAACAAACAGAAGTGAGCTTCAATGGAAGACTGGCTGGTTGTCAAGAGCAGCATCTGCTGCTCTGCAAGCTGAATAAGAATTACAAGGGCTACCTCATACTTAGTGCTTCTGGGTACTGGAGACTCACCATCTGAGGTCATGAAGATATCTTCCCCACAGGGCATGCTCTAGTCATGGATGTGTAAACGTGAATCTTATTGGATTTTCATACATTTGTCCAGAAAAAGATAATTTCATAAAGGAATTTAATGTATTTGTTCATTTTAGGCAACAGAAGAGTGTTAACGGATGATCAGAGACAAAAGTCTGCTTAAATAAAGGAAGAGCTGCTAGTGTTAATCATCCTCTCCTTCCCTATCCTGGAGATGATAGGTATGGCTAAACCTTTTAGGAAACAGCTCTTGACTTACAACAACAATGGCAATGCAAGAAATAGAGAATAAGTCAACATTTGTGTGGTACAGTCATTTTGGATTTGGGGAAGATTATCTACCACACTGCTGTAATCTGCTCATGTTTGTGCTTCAACAACCAATCCTGGTTCATACGGTGTATGTGGCAGGACAGTGTCCCATGCCATGATGCTGCTCTTTCTGCATCTGCTGCCTTCATACAAAACTGGCATGATGGACTCGCTTCTTTCTTCTGCTTTATTCTTGAGCATCCCAGTGTCACAGATTAACTTGCTTTGTGCAGACAAATGAGTTTGGAGGCAACCACTCACACTTATAAAAAGGTTTGCTAAACAAGATCTACTATAGATGGAAGGCTTAGGAAAAGACTGGAAGAAAATATGGCCTAGGGAGACTGGTTAATTGACTATAAATACAAAAAAAAAAAAAAGTCTCTAAAAAAGAGACATTTGTTTTATTAGTTAGTGAAGTCAAACCAAGTAGTATTAGACTAACATCATGTCAGGGAATATTTAATGCCTCACAAAAACTCTCTCAAAAAGTCATTCAAGCAATTGATCAAGCTGCCAGAGAGGAATGAAGAATAATTTTCACAGGAAGTATATAAAATTCTCATCTTTTTTATCTGAAACATGGAGAAAAGCGAATCAAACTAACTAAATTGAAAAGAGAATGATACTGACTAATATACTTGGGTACTTCTGAACCATTCCTAGCTGAAGGGGACCTAGGGATTTCTCCTAATTCTCATTGGTGGAATGAGTGATGGCTTTGCAGCACAGTCTTACTCAACTGGCTGCAGAACAGAGCATACATGCATACTTGTGAGATGTGATTAATGGCTTTACCTTTTTAAAATCTGAAGTGTATAGGGTGGCCCAATGCTGCTTCTGAGCTTCAGTCCTAAGTGACAGGTATGTTAAGAAAATGATATATTGTGTGGATGCCTTCTGAATGCATCTAGACAACAAACCCAATCCAAAAATGACTGATTAAGCCTTAATTTTATTTTATTTTTTTTTCATAAACTTTCTCAGGAAATTTGCATTTAAACGTTTTCAGTGATTGAAAGGAAAATGAGAAAAATGTAATTAAAGGAAATTTTGGTTTTGGTTAAAAGTGCTGTGTCTTGACTGTCAGTCATATCTAGCATGGACAATCCATGGCAACACAGGAGCAGTATGAACTTCCCACCACCTGCTGCCTTTGGGACATAGACATCGATTTACCCATTTCCTCCCCGAGACTCTGCTCTGCCAGCAGTCATTGCCAGTGGGGGCATCTACACTGGGGACAATAATGTATTATGCTTCCACAGCTAAGTGCAGCAGAGCTTAATCGATCTGCAGCTTTTACCAGGTTGACATCTGACAGTGCTTTCAAGTACTAGAACACTGGTACATTTTGTTAGCAAGGTGTCAAGCCAGAGACAGCTCAACTGCAGCAAGGTGCAACTTAACTGCAAGAAAATTTACTTACTGTTGGCAAACCAAATGAACCTGCGGAGACGACTGTGCCACAGACATTAGGGTGCTTTGGGTACTTGTGCTGAAGCACTTTACATCATGTTGTTGTCTCTTGTGCAGTTACAGTCGAAGTTATCCAGATTTTGCAGGCTGCACAATTACACAGGTTTCTTCCTGATGCTGCTCTGCCTCTGACATATCCCTCCCCAACTTACACCTTGCTGCTGGTAGGTTCAACTATATAAGAGGTTGATGATGTCAAGGAATCTGTGATTATCTTGGTTCCTAATGGGATGAACCCAAGCTCAGTCAGAACTGATTCTTCAAGTGTTTTTTTGCTCCTCCTCGCCTTCTACAGAGACGTAAGAGAAGTGACATGACTGCAGCGTATATTTGAAAATCTATCTGCAATGTCCATATGACGATCAGGTCATTATGGGGAAATGAGCAACTCAAAGGGAAAGAAGACGGGCTACATTATTAAAACAATAGGTGAGAAGACAGAGGACCAGAGAGCATAGAGTCAAAAACATGTCTCCACTTCCATCTTTTGAAGACAAGTCCTTCTTTTACTGCTCTACAGTGGTAGATCTTAAATGATCCTTTTTTTTTTTTGCCTTCTGGAATTATTATGAGGAAAGTCTGATGATTTCTTACCAGGTCTTTAGGCATTGGAACCGTATTTAGAAGATGGACCAGAAAAACCCCAGTCATGAGGTAAAGTTCCAGCTACAAGTTTATACTTACTTCTCACTGAAAAGCCATCTGTGGATGGCTACATGGTGGCCAACAATTTATCCACTTCTGCAAACAAAGCATGTACACAAGAATTTTATGATCTGCTTGAGAACAGTCCTTCAACAACCTCTTTCTATTGTTCAATCTTAATTAGCTTTTGATGCTAAAATGCATGGGAGGCTGAAGTAAAGCAATAGAACAATACCGACACTGCCTGTCACCGAAAGCAGTGCTGCTGAAGAAGACTGGGGATACACGTTGCAGAAATAATCTAATTCCTGGTAGCCACTGGGTGTATGTGGTAATACTTATTGATGCAGCAGGCTGCTGTGCAACACAGTGTGCCATAGCCAGCAGACACTGCAGGCATTTCACTGCAACTTTGTTCAGCAAGGCAACAGTTTGGGGGGTGAGAAAGCAGAAAGCATCCCTCACCTGGTCCAGAAGCAGCATTGTCAGAGTGTGGGACATATTCTGCTCTCTTTATACCAGATTATTTCTGGCCTAATTCCATGATGATTCTCCAGATTCATGACAATGACACCAAGAGCAGAATCTGACTTTGTGGCTCATCCAGCCCATGCTGAAAAGCACTCCAAATAATTAAAGTGAAACGTAAATTTAAAAAAATGTAGGCCCTGATCTGCTAGACTTTGCTTGTCACCTCCTTCTGTTGCTTTGTATTGCTCTGTGGTCTCATTTCCTTCTGCACAGTTCAATCTATTGCCTGGTTTTGGGCATGCTGCTCTCATTTCCAAATCCTTGGAGTTTCAGGTCTTACTTTATTGCATGCCACTGATCTTCTGCTATGTTTAAACCCTCTTTAAGTGCAATACCCAGAATTTAGCATCCTCCCTGCCAACACAATTTGGCTTTATGCAAGTAGTATCTATATTCAGCATTATTTTTCTCTTTCAAATGAATTTCCAGGTAGATACAGAAATACGTCATCCTTCTACTCCTCTATCCTCCATCATATCTGTTCCTAAAAACTGTGAACTCCAGTTGCCATTTATTGGGGCTTACAGCCAATTAATGACCATCACCTTTATGATCATGGTGGAAAAGATTTGTTTCCATGTGTTATTTTGGAGTAGTCTCTCAGGCCCTAAGGGTCCAACTAGTGCCTCAGTCACCTCTTCAAGCTGACTCTATTATTTGTTTTATCACTGAAAATAAACCCCTGTCCTATCAAATCAAGTATTCCTTTAAGGCCATGAAAAAGTAGCATAAGTATTCAAAAAACTATGCAGTGTCCTTACTGACCACACTGCAAGTAATTAAAAATCTATGGGTCAAAAAATGTTCCTTATGTTGAAAAATATATCCCAAAAAGCAAACCAGAAAAAAAAAAAAAAAAAGTACTGAAGCAAACAAGACCCCAAGGAGCACACAAAGTTCACCTCTGACTGGACCATCAAGAATAAAATTTAAGTATATTGTGACTCACAGCACAACTGCCAGAGCTGGTGAACGGCACTGACATATTTGCATCTCTGTGAACACTGGGCTCAGCTTTCTTAAAAATCATCCCAAGTATTAATGAAGTTTATGCATCCCTAGGAGAATTTTTATTCTGTTAGAGACCCTTAAGTTCTCAGGGAGCTGCAAGAGCAAGCTGCTATCATAGGAAGGGCAAGCCAGGAGAGAGGACGGCAGCAAGGTGAGCTGGGGCAGCACCCTCACCAACAAGGGCTCAATCCCACAGCACCCAAGCAAGAGCAGAGCAGGTTTAGTGACAGTAACCAGGCTCAACCAAGGGTCAGTGACCTCCAGACACATCTGTAGAAATAAGGCAGACCCAAGGCCAAGTCAGAGAGTCAATCCAGTGAGCTGGGTCAGGTTCAGCATGGTACATGGCCGGGTACCACAGACCTACAGCATCACCCAGGCAGGGACCAAGAGCACTGAGCTTCATTATCTCCCAAGCAAAAGGGTGCTGCTCCGGTGAAGGCAACTCACAGCTCTCTCTCACAGTGATCCAAGGATACAGAGCGGTGTGTATCAGAGCCGCCCTAAATCATGGTCATCCAAACCCCTGGGGCAAGGGGAAGATAGCAGATCACATCAGTGCACTCGAGCCCCTGCACAAACTTTGGCATAAAGCAGTTACCTCTATACTTATAACCCAAAGAGGAATGAAGCATAGGCATAAATGCTGGCTCTCCATCACCTATGCATGCTTTTAGATGCAGTTTTGCCCTATTCTCCCAAAGAATGACCCAGGTCCAGCACAGCACATGCCAGCAACCATTCGTAATGGATGCTGTCACCTTCTTTCTGCATGGGAGATGTCCCTGTTCATTGCAAGGGGGATTGACTAGATGACCTTTAAAGGCCCTTTCCAACCCAAAACTTTCTATGATTCTGTAATTTAGCCATGGGGACACGACCAGGCCTTGGATCCACAGGACAGCCCCTGGCCTTATTTTATTCAGCAGTATAGATGCATTCACTCCTGAATTCTACCAGCACATTATTTTTCTCTCTTCCTACAAATCCTCCTTATTTCCAGCCCTGATGCTAATCAAACATAAGCAGGACTCAGAAATCCAGCAGCTTGTTAAAGTGAAATATGATGATTAGATGTTACTCTTCAAGGAGGGTGAAATGCCAACCCAGCTCCCACATACCTCACCTTTAACGTCCGTGTGGCTCAACTACCTCATCCAAAGCACTACCGAGGACACACACCATAATTTTATTGACTTCTCTTTTTTGGAAATAATTTGGAGAACAAATGGGGATCACAAATCAAGTCCAGGTTCCCCGAAAGTCAGGTAGAAAATATTTGGATAAAGCAGTGATTTCTGGTATTTGTACCCAACAGCCACTCTAACCAAAGTTGATAACACGTTGAGTCTCATTGCCTCTGTCAAATTAAATCAGTGATTTTGGTCCCTAAAGCAGGTGCTTAACAGGAACATGCTTCGTTTGAGGGGAGGAGGCAGGGAGGATAAGAGAATGAGTATGAAAATCAAAGAATGATTCGTGGCTGCAACATTTTCTGATTAAATAATGATGGTTTGTGATACAATATGAACATGTCCTGTTTACACAGCACCTTGCAGCGTGATCTGACAGGCAACAGTAAAAGCAATTATACAAACACCACTCCTGAAATAAGTTTCACTAGATAGTGTTACAGATATACAGTGCGGGAGACTCTAAAATCTCCCCAGAAAGTGTTTCAAGCTCCTTATCATTAGACAGCTTTTCTTTATATCTACCCTGGTTCTTTCCTGCTGCAATTTAAGTCCATTGCTTCTTGTTCTTTCCATCTGTAATAAACAAAAAAGCAATGATTATTCTCTTCCTCTTTGCAGCAGACTTACGTACCAAGAGACTGTTATCTTCACCTCCATCTTCTCTATCTTAACCAACTCTTTTTTTTTTGTAATCTTTCCTCTTCAGTCAGGCTTGCAAGCTCTCAGTTCCCTCCTGCTGCTTTCCTATAAACTCTCAGTAACTGGCCTATGTCTCAAAATGAGTGCCCAACACCAGACAGCAGATTAAATTGCCCTAGTTTAATGTGATGAAGACTCACACTAAAGCCACATTAAATAATTATTTTTAAGGAATCTAAAGCATATGCTCACAACCCAGGCACTACCTATCACTGAAGTAAGAACTCAAAGAGTAACATGGCATAACAAATTGCCCAGCAATGGGATCTGTTCAGCTAAGTGTGGTTTATCATCCAGCTGCCTGAACACAAGTATCTGGCTACAAGATGTCCTGTGGTATCTGACACATCCAGATGGACCTGAGCATTACAGCACAGGACATGTTTGAGACCATAACATACCTCACAGTCAGGGGGAGCCTATGGCATCATTGACCCCATCTTTGAGTAGACATATTGTCCAGGTTTCAGCTGGCATATAGCAATTTTTCTTCTTAGTAGCTAGAACAGAGCTGTGTTTTGGATTCAGTATGGGGTTTTGTATGAGAAGAAAGCTGTTGACACACTGATGTTTCCAGTTGTTGCTGAGAGATCAAGGACTTTCCAATGCCCCATGTCCTGCCTGTGTCCAATCCTACAAGAAACTAGGAGGGAGCAGATCCAGAGTGCCAGACCCAAACTGACCAATGAAATATTCCATATCATGTGAAGTCATGCTTAGTATATAAAGGAGGGTTGGCTGGGAAGGAGTGGATTCTCCCTCACTTCTATGATTGCAATTACAGGATCTTGTCTCAGTGTCAGTTGGCAGGTGGTAAGCAATAATATTGTGCATTACCCATTTGTATTTTCTATTATTGTTATTGTTTTATTCTATTTCAATTATTAAACTGTTTTTACCTCAACCTATGATTCTCCCTTTCTCCCTCCAATTCTCTCCCCAGTCCCTCAGGCAGGGGAGCTTGATTGAGCAGCTGTGTGGTGTTTGGCTGCTGGCTGGGTTTAAACCACAACACATATACATATACATGAATACTTCCTACATCTCTAGTGAATATGCAGGGTACCTAGACAACACACCCAGAGATGCATTTCTAATTTGGATACACCCAAAGTTAGTTGAGATGACTCTCATCCCATGCATCAGCTGAGCCACAATGAATTCTATATTCATGTTATTTGCTTGTGACAAAGATACACAGTACTTAGATTTTCTTTTGCATACAGTGTACGGAAACATGGTTAAGATGTGTGATCCTGCAGTGCTAAAAGCTGAGGGCACGCTTGGCGATTTGGCTCAGAGCTGAGGTGCAGTCATTAACCATGCAGTGATAGACGAGTTTTCATTTTCAGTCTTGACTCTTCATTTTACTCAAATGTAGCACAGGTAACTGAGACATGCTAATAGTCACCAAAAAATAAGTTCAATTATTTCTCCACTAGTTTCAGATCTATTTAAATCTTGCATGGACAGGGAGAAATGTTCAGTATCAGAAGGATCTCAATCCCTCAGACTAGATTGTGCAGATAACACAATAAACTAAAACTGAAAAAAAAAAAAAAATCTTTAGCACAAAAGAAAAGGGTGTTCTGAAGCAGAAAGTTGATTCATTAAGATAAAAAAAAAAAACAGGAAATACTTGTTATACATCGTATTATTGGACAGGGTAATGTTTAATGTTGAGTTGATTTGGAACAATAAGTGAGAAGTTTTTGTTTTATGTCCATGGCTGCATGGTTGCAAGTCCATCAATATTACTGAAGAAAAACTGGAAGAAAAGAGAAACCTCAGTCTTTGAACCTGAAATGAAAGTAACTAGAAAGAACTTCATGGTACTACACTTCTTTCTACTTGAAGGTTTCTTACATCTTTCTCTGAAGTATTTGTGTTCATACTTACACAACTAAACTTCAGATGTCTAATTCAGGAGCTCAAAATAGGAAGCCAGCTGTTCTACACTCCCTCCAAAAGCAAGAGAGAAACAGGCACCCCCAGACAATGGTTCAGCCTATGTAACATGAAGATGACAGAATGCCTTGGAAACCTGGGACTTAAAAATAAAGGCATGAGAGTCTCATTTAGTCTGTGGTTTCTGAGTCTTGGGGATACATGCATAGTGTGCTTTCCCAGTAATCAGGAAGAAAAAAGACAGTAAAGTATATTCAGTTGTATGATTACATGGCATTCATGTTTCTTTTAGGTCAAAGAAACTGGAACTTAAAGAAAAATGAGGTCACGGCATTTTTTATTATATTGGTGATAGCTGAAATCAGTGGCTATTACATCCTTATACTCCTTCATATTCAATAATATACACTTTATCTTTTAAAGACACAAGTGGGAAGACGGTCAGGGAAATCTGGGAGACTAGGAGTAGAATTTAAGATTTCTCTGCTTAGAAAAAAAAACCAACTTACCTGTATGTTCATGAATTCTCCCCAGTACTATTAAATCAGCAAATATGACCTGTATAGTAGATAGAGCTCTATTCTACTTCCATTAATGGCAATGAGAAGTATGCCTTTGACATCAGTGAAAGCCTGAAGATACAGATCATATCCTTTTCTTTAAACTCTTTTTAAAAAAAAATGTTTCAGGAAAAGAGTAATATCCACTGGGACAGACTCTAAAGAGTAAAGATAAATACGAACAGAGTTTATATCACTTTTTATATGTTTCAGTTCTGTGTAAGAAAAATGTCTTCTACAGTAAAAAGAACTGATGTAAGAATTGTTTCTCATAAATGGACAGTACTATTGTCTATAAAAAAGGAATGATACATTGTTGTTCACTAGGCAGAAAAAAGCAAGCTATGGAGAATATACACAGGGTGGACCCACTAAAACTGGAACTACCACAGTATTTATTGTGACATAAAAAACATAATGAATTTTTGACCCACCACGTAAATTGTATTTTCTAGAGTCATTTTAACAAAATGTAATAATGAAGTTGTGCTTTATGTAAAGGATCTGGTTCTATAGATGTTTCCTAGTCTTCTAAGATCACTCCACAGAAGACCTTAATCCCAGTCTGCTCCACAGTGTCTCCAGTACCTATCCAGAAAGACATCTGGACAGCAGTAGTGCAACCTTTCATTGAAATTGTCTCCCTGTATGAGGGACCAGGAACACACCAGCCTCCCCAGTGTGTTTCTCTGAAGATCAGGAAGTCAAGTATTTTTCATCACCTTTGCCTAAGAAAATCCTTTATCCTTACAAAAAAGGTATGCAATTACTTTTTCAAAGTAAAATGAAATCCCATTTTGTCCCACTTTTCACTGAACTTCATGCTTTTAATTCTTCATTTCAAAATATCTTCAAGAGCTTTGGGTGTTGCTGAAGTCAGATTTAGTGATACTGTAATTCAGTCTCTTTTCTCCTCTTGAACATAAGTTGTACTTAACAATTCCTGTTCTCCACTTCTCATAGTGCCAGGACATGACCTGACAGTTGTACTACAAATGGGTCCTACCAGGCCTGTGATTTGTTTCAGGAATATGGAAAAGACCTTTGATTAAAGTGCTTCCAGTTTTTGTCAAAATGGAAATAAAAGCAATTTATTTTTCTGTAACATCTTTCTCCTTACGTATAATTTTCCCTTCATGATCAATATGGTTAATAAAACACAATAGGGGAGTAAGCATTTACTTTCTCAGCTGCTTCTGACCATTTAAAGATGTCCCAGGTTCTCTGTAACATTTAAACACAGCTGGCAGTGGTGACTTATCATTTTGGGAGGAACAACAGACTTCCATTCTCAAAGCCAGAAACACAGCAAGTTTCTCTACTCAGCACAAAATGATAGTAAATATATATTTTTAGGCAAAGAAATCAAACCCTAGCTGCTTAGTTATTAAGTACTTTTTTGAATGTACTTGTCTATCAGCCTGGAGGCAAGATTTTCACCTCCAGGGCACTATTCATCACAGACTAAGGTACAATATCCAAGAGAAGCAGGATGAACTGTCTTCCAGAGGTATGTGCACAGGATGCTTAGCAGTACTAGCTGCCTAAACTGTAGCAAGTCAGGTGAGATGACACTATACTGACCACAGGTCCCTACACTGTCCCTATGAAAATAATGAGTTGATAAACTGGTGTTTATGGGAATCAATTTTAACATCAAGGCACAGAAATCAGAATATAAATCCCCATACTGGAATTTAACTATTAGTTTCACTGTGGCTTTGGAAACCAATATGGCATCTTTACTAATTATCAAAACTTGATGAAATACCGCAGGAATGGTGGCACTGTTTGGACAGTGTCCCTGTGCCAGAAAGGAGACACTCAGAAAGTGAACAGAAAAACACTGCTGCATGCACGTGAAGATTTTCAGCAGAGGTTTCCAGTATGAACACTGACCAAGCTCGACCATTTTGCTATTTGATGAGATCTGACAAGCTCACAGCCCAGTGTGATACCACTTCAGGGTATACAGCTGGGACTCAAGCTGGGATATTCAGTTTCTGCTCCTGGTTTTCATCGGATCCAAGTCAGGTATACAGCTCCAGTGCTAATATTCGTAACTTCCTGGCATTCCTAGCAAATTGCGAGGCAAGATTAATACCATTTCTCAAAGCTTTGACATTTGGGGAATTCAATTGATTATATATGCCGCCACTGGATACAAGGATGACTCTAAGTGTGGTTTTCCACTCAGTAAACAAAGATTTCCATTCACTCCTCTGTTAAATAAGGCCATGAAAAGAAATGTAACTCACTAGCTTATGCCGCTGTCAGTGAGGGAAAATTGCTTTTTAATTTCTGACCCCTCAAAATGAAATTGTACCCTAGAAAGAAATTCTGTTAAAAAATTAAATAGAAAAACAAAAGCCTGTATGTGATTTCCTTTTGACATCTCTGAATTGTCACACATCAGACTTGCTCATTTTTACATACAAAAATCTTGCCTTTGAAATACTGAATCCAGACCACCATGCACAATGTAACTGATATTCCTAAATCTTGACTTGATTCAGTCCCAGTGCTGCACACCACCAAGGTGAACAATCGGTAAAGACTACAGCTTACTCACTCATCTCCTCACCAGCCAAAGCAGCTTCATCAACAATGTCTCACCACTAAATTTTATACCAACCCTTCCATCATATCCTTCCCTTCTCCTCCATTCTTGCCCTTTCCATTTCTTCCTTGAGAGATTTCTGCTTAAATAAAATATTAGCTCAATATAGACCTTTTTTTTTTTTTTTTTTTTTCTTCTCAAAATCCTGCTGGGCATGGTTTATAATAAAAGAAAGAAAAATTAAGCTACCACCTGGCTGAGTCAACTCTCTCTTCTTGATGCTACAAATGAAGAAATGTTCAATTGTGATTACAAATAGCCTAAAAGATTTTACCTTCACATGCAAGAGCACCCAAATGCATGACATCCAAAAGCTCTAAACAAACCCTTTCCCAATAAATATTTGATCACAGAGATCCATTATTTACGGAAAACAAAGATAGGTTGAAATAAATGTTATGGCTCAGACCTCACTGAGGTTAAGTTGCTGCATTCACACAACTCATTTATCACTTGGACTGCTGCTGACTTGAACAACATTTCCTACGGTAAGCAGCTGTTTTGTAAATGGGCTGCATTAAAATACAGTAAAAAAAACATGCACAAACAGAAGTTGCTTCAAAATGAAACACTCTTAAATCTGAAAACTCCACCTGTCTTTCATAGGGATCCAGTGAAGCAAAGAAAAAAGGAAGCGCTAAGTTGTATCCCAACCACCTGCTGCTGCTGGTGCCTATTTGTTGGGGAAAGTAAAGGGTGAAACAATTTAATTGTTCAAACCACTGCCCCGGACAGCCTTGCTTGCTGCCCACAGCACACTGCCAAGACAAAAGGAGCCTCAAAGTATGGTCAGGCACGCAGCAAGGAGTTGCTTCCAGGCTCTGCAGCAATACAGACGGCGTGGGGGGCACATCTGACAGGCAACACAGGCAAACATCCCTACGTGGTATTTTTGGGGCAATCTGGGCAAGCAAGTTAGCGGGATCATTATAAGGGAACGGACTGTTTGAGGCAGCAGTGCTGCTGGCAGCCATGCATTGACAGGGGAGGACTGAGAGATTGGAATTGAGAGCAAAAATGAAAAGATACGGTTTCATGGGAGAGGGAAGGGGTGGAAGGAAAACAAATGCTATGGAGGAGAAATTGCTTTGAAGTTAAAGAAATCAGTTCTGAGTGGGAAGCCCGGGCAGAGGTTTCTGAACTGTGCTGGTGTGAGCGTGTTGCTGCAGACTGAGAAACAGAAAGTAGAAAGGGACTGCAAACTGGTCGTTTTTTTGAGAAATACGGGAAATTTTTGGAGGACTTCTTTTGCTAACCAAAGATCATGGCACAGAAACATGAGGACTCTGGATGGTGGCAAAGTTTCCTTCTGCCGCTGAAGAGGGGGATTAAGGCTCAGTCACGTAATTACACAGTCACTTCAGTAACGGCTTTTCCTTGGAGTCCTTACAGAGCTCTGAGTTCCTATTGCAGCTTTAATTCAGCTCCCATCACTTTCACAGGCAGAAACTGCCAGAAGAAAGAATAGTTTCATAATCCCCTGAATAAAACTTCCAAGTGCTAATTACCCAAAGAAGCAGCAAACTCAGCCACGCTCACACTGGCGACAGGCACAGCTAAGCAACAGCAACATGAGGTAGATTGTATATGCTGCATCTTATAGTTAGCGGTAGCTTGTCATTACATCTCAATCACAAATCTGCCTTATGAGCATCTACCCTCTTCTTGTCCTAGGAAATTAAGTAGCTACAAAGCTGCGTTTACCTCAAAATATCCCAACCACACCAGTCCACCGTGGTTTTGTAGCATGCTGGGTGGCTGCTGCAGGAGATGTCAGGGTGCAATCCCATCGTATTGTGGTGTTAACTGGCTATAAACTGTAGTTTTAAAATGATTAGCTTTGAAACTATTAAATGGCAGTGTAAATCAGGATCTTAGGGCATACCTATAGGGAAGAAGAGAAGCCAATCTTCATTATCACGATATTTATAAGTAGCAAGTGCTTTAAGATGCTAGCATGCCAGGAAATTTCAAAGTCTCTGAGAAGATGATTTTTGAAACTCAGATTTTCTTTTGTTTTTAAAATACTAACGAGTTATTTGTGCAAAAGTCGAAGCCAGCCCTTTATTGGTGGTCCCCAGACAATAAGATCTCTCTGAAAATGTCACAGATTTATGAGGCTTTTTTCCTTAAAGCTCCAGCCTTCAAAGTGCCCTTCTGTGTATCCCTAAAAGCCAAACCCAGGAATTGCTTCTTTACAGGAAAAAAACTCATTGTTCTTAGACCACACAACTGGGTCACTGAACTGTTGCTTGCCTTTGCGACGCCAGTGAATCCAAATTAGCTTGACTTCCACAGAGGATATAGGGAAGGAAAGCAACCAGCATTAATCAGAGCAACACAAGCAGCTCGTCCAAAACAAATTAGCTTCAACAGTCAGCACACAGAGTCCTTCAGTCAGTGCGGCCAAGCTGAACTTAGGCCAAACTTCATGTCAAAAAGAGTAACTGGTTTAATATGTATCTGTGGAGTCTGCGTTTGTTTCCTTTTTTTCCTCTCAATCCATCTGCAGGAAGCCATGAACAAGCTGAGCAAAGTAAAACGGCTCATCTCGTCACAGCCAGACCCTCTGTGTGATGTTCATCTCACCTAAGCTAATTCAAAGGCAGGTACTGAGACATTCCGGTGCCTAGGTCCTCCCTTTTTTTCCAATAAAGGAAGAGGTGATAGGCATGGGATTCATCTTCCGTTGATATGTTTGCAATATAATTGTTATCATCTGAAATTAATAGACAAAGGAGGAAACAGGCATCTCCAGAGAGGCAGTCATCAGACTTATGTCAGACATCTCTTGTAAGATGACAAGATGTGTGGTGGAAGCAATTCTTCCTCCTGGTCGGTGTAAAGGAAGTCCAGACACCTAACTCAGGCATATATGCCACTGTCACCTGTGTTTGGTCCAACAAATCCCTATCTTCCAGACAGCAATTTTACCTATGTTAAAATTGGTGTTTTAAGGTAGGTGGGATGAATCATCTTCTCCAGGGGCATGGACATTGACATTTCAGGGTACAAATCTAAGCCATTGGTATTAAATGGCAAGGGTCGTCATTTCTACTTTAGATCCAAGAAATATGAGACCCTCACAGAAAGGAAAGGCAATGAAGCAAGTCAACTGCAGGAGATTACTTCTTCCAGCTTCTCTCTGTCAGACTTGTTTCCCTCAGTCATTTTTTAAACTCAATTTGTGTAGTGAAAAGTAGGACAACAAAATGAAATTGCCAAGCTTCTGTGGCCAAGAGGGGCTTCGTGTAACAGCAGGCCTCTGTTCCTCCACTCCTGGTATCAAAATCCAACATAATGTTTTTATTTGCATTTTGCCCCTGCATGTTTCTACAGATAATGCAGTGGCCCAGCTTAAATGTTATCTGTAGTAAAAATAAGTTTAAGTACAAACAATTATTCTGTAATTATAATAATTTAAAATGAGAGGAAACAACCTGCTAATTATTTTTTTTTAAAAAGTGTTTCTTCCAAAGCTCTCACTGCTCCCACTAAAACTCTTATTTCTCTGGGATGTAATACCTTTTTTGCTAATGATTAATTACAAGTTCATCTACCACATCCTCTATTGCAGCACAGATATAGCAAGTATCTATCAACAAATATAAATCAAGCAGTGCTGAATTCATAACATATACAGTAATTTACAACAGCAAGGAAGACTTTATGGAAAATGAAATAAGATAAACTTCTTCTACATCATGGATAGCCATTATGGGTATTGCTATTTTTCAATAAGGTCTACAGAGTCTCTGTAATATTTGACCACTAAGACTCCTTAGCAAAATTACTTGGTGAAGCAAGGAAGTGTTACTGTTGGGGGGTGAAGCCTACAGCTGAGAAGAGGGACTATAAACAATAATGCAGCTGCCAGTTATGGTACCCAGCCTGGACTCAGGGACTTTCTGTGGAATCTAAGAAAAAGATCATAATGATAAATTGAGAACATCTACTTTTCTGAGCTGTCTGATCCTGTCTCTTATAACAACAGTGCCCAACCCTTGGCTGAGACAATCTGCCTCATGTCGGATGGAGACACACAAGGGTTGCAATCTAGTATCTCACCTCTGTATGGTGATTAGTGAAGAGTTACACCTTCCTCAAGGTGCAGCCTGCATGTACTTGTCCACTGAAAAGAGGGGGAGCTGTGCAGGCCCATGAGGTAGGAGATGACAAGGAACAGAGAGGAGGAAAGGAGAATCATCTGCAGAGACACATACTGCTCCCTTCCCTGGGCTGAGAGCAGGGGCTGATGTGGGCTGCACTGAGCCACCCACAGCCTTGTCCAGCCTGAAAGCTGGCCACCACTACCTCACTTACCACATATCTCCCTCATATGTTCTTTATTATTGTTTTATGGGTTTGGTTTGGGTGTTTGTTTTGTTTTGGGGGGGTGGGGGGGTGTGGTGGAGTTGTTGCGGTCTTTCTGTGGGTGGGTGAAAAGTTCAGATGAGGGACATGAGAACTCACACAAAGTAATAAAACACTACCATTAGCATACACGTCTCAAGATGAAGAAGCACCTTACAAAACACAAAATGCAGGCAAAGGAGCTCAGCAGAAAGTTATTTGCATTTCTTTAAACATTTCTATCATTTTAGGGAACCTAGGTTCCTTATTTTGTACTAGCTAAAGAAAAGCTATTTACTGATGCTTTGTTATGTTAACATACATGTTGGGCCTGGTGCTACAAATTGTACTGTTGAAGTGACTGCACTGCACTATATGCAAACATTACGTTAAATAAGCAGTCACTTAATCTTTATTCCTGGCAGAAATCCATTCATTAAGGTCTACAGTAGGTCTTGAGCTTGAATGTTTCAGCAATGTTGACATTTCTGATTTCTCAATTTATGTATACATTTGTCGATATACTCATAAAAATACTATACACACACACATACATTTATATACATATATACATACAAATAGGAACAAATAACAAATGTGTGCAAGCCAGTGTACATTTACAGGACAATCACAATATACTAGAGGTCACAGGTAACAGCCAAATACATTAATGAATTGGCAGTTTAACAAAAGAAGGAAAACTACTCAGTAAGATTTTAAAAACAGTATGTGCTTTTAATCTCTGAGCAGCACAGAAGAGTACAGAGGGAATTTAAAGTGTGTAAAACTATGGAAGCTCCCTTGAAAGTAGTTCACCCACAAAGCCATCTGGCTGATCGTTCTCCTAAATCCATTCTAGATATTTCTAAAGCAGCCAAAACCACACATAGAACCTGGAAGGATGACCTATACTCGCCCTGTATTATCCTTAAGTATGGAAGTGGCACTGACATTACTTCCTCCAAAAGTCCTTGAGGGCTGTGTGACTAGGACCCTTCTTGTCACACTGCGGAGACAATGTCCTTTTGGATATAAGATGGGCAGATATCATGGCACACAATGAAAGATGTGTCATATGCCACCTGACAAACCCCGCACAGGAAGCCAGCAATCGAAGTCACAAAAACCTCACCTCATTTTCTGACCATGTCTCAGGGATCCTCATGAAAGAGGTGACAGAGAGCAAGTTGGGGCTGCACGCATTTGTCTAGTGATCCTCATCCAGTAGTGTACAGGATAGTTACCTGTCCTTTACAGAAGAACTGGATTGCACAATTTCTTTGGCAGTAGAATTTTTCTAAGTTATATCTGTCTATACAGACTTATTTCAAGGGCAAAGGAGACTCTCAGGTGTCTTCCCGTAAATACAGTCAGTACATATTTATACCCTAGCAGTAGTTAACTCGCTAAAACTGGCTATACCTTCATCTTGATCAACATATTTGAGGAATAAACAACCTCCTGACTGGGCAGGTTATTTCAGCAGCTCCAGCTGGATCAAGAAAGCAGATCCTTTACACTGTGCTGCGTTCATTTTCTGCCCAACTGCTCTTTGACTTTCTTAGCCAAAACTGTCATTAACTTATTTGCAGATTTGTGATTGGCTCTGCTGTCAAGTATTAAATTTATTTTAGCCTTATTTTAGACTTCATGCAGTAAAAACACAGCAAGCTTTTTTCAAAGCAAACACAGGATTACATGCAGGGTGACACACGTTATCTTGAATATGTAGGATTTTTAAACTAAAACATAGCTGAAGACCACACTTAGTTTCTATAATATCAACATTCTACAGAAGTTGTTCTTATTACTCACAACTGGTAGAGTACATTTTAACAGAAAATGAGCTGTAGTTAATTTTTAAATCATATTATTCCTTTTCAGTGGAGTAAAATGCCTGTGACTCTTATTCCTTTGGTCCAGAGGTTTGCCCCAGACCTTCAGAATTCATTGTGTCCAAGGACCAACAAGGGCACACTATATACTTGCATGAATCTCAGCTACATTTTGTCATAACAAGACTCCAGACACATGAAACTCACTTTAGACTTCAACAAACCAATTTATGATTAAGGAAAAAAGGAAACAAACAGCTTTTGTTCTGTCAATCCAATGCAAGCAATAACATTTTTTTCTTTGTTCACTTCCCCCTCCTTCATCCCTAGAAAGTACTAACTATAACCATTGAAGAGTTCTTTCTGATCAAGCTATTTTTAAAAAGATTAATGTTTTTGTGTGTGTTTTATTCTTGCTCCAATGAAGAAAAAGAAAAAAAAAAAAAAAAAAAAAAACAAAACCAAAAAACCACCCTACCCTCAAATTGCCTTTAAAAAGTGCTGAACACCATTCCCATCCCATAGCTATTATTCACCGACCACATCATGTCTTTTGACAACTCAGATGTTTTTGCAAAGCACTTGACTGATTATAGGGAAACACTTCAATAAGAAGCACATATACACTTAAATGATGCACTTTTTCTGATGTCTTTCCAAGAACAACAGTAGATAATTGTTGAGTTTCCTACTGGGAAATGTCTCTTTAATATGCAGATCTCTTAATGACTACTCTAATGCAAACTGTCAATGCCACAGTCATTTATTCATACATATAAGAAAAAAATTTAGCTCTTACTTAGAGGATGCTTTATCATCTTTCCAGGTAGCACAAATGCAATGCAGCCCATGCGCTATGTGGTTCACAGCTGCCAAGTGTTCTTTTTATTTTAAATACTATTACTGAATGTACCCGTAGGGTTTTTTAGACCCACTTACTTGGTGCTGACTGGCTTTTGCCAACTGCTCATTGGCTGATTCTACATTAGAAGATGCAGTCTCAATGTTGGCTTCAATACTATCTGCAAATTAAGACAATAGAAGATAATTACAGGGTACAAACCTAAACCAAAGACTTTATACCAACAGCAATTCAGCAATTTACTCACGGACATAGAGAGATGAGCACCTTCTTGTTTGCAAGCTGTAGTACTACAGGGAAATAGGAATGCCACCCATTTTATGAATACCTAACCCATCAATCAGACACTATGATTGACAGCTCTTCATGCATCCCCAGACAAGATGGAGGTGAACAGCTCATCCCATTCCCACTGAAAACAATGGGAAGAATAATAGGGAATTCAAAGGAAAGCAGCTCAAGACCGGTAGATTTACTAGATTAGAGTTAAATTACAGAAAGGACATGACTAATTGCATCTGAAATGATGTCATTATTAGAGCTCAGGGATAAGTTTTATCTGAGTACATGCGCGTTATTTTTTTTATCCCCAGGTGTCAATACTTGAATAAATCACCTTGGTCACTATCACAGTCAACAGAGAGCAAGCCCATAGTGTGCACTTCACCCCTCTCTACAATAGCTGCATGCTGCTGCTCAGATTAGATGGCTCAGAACCTAAACCCCAGATAGTGCAGATGGCTCAGATTAAAACACATTGCCCGTACCTAAAATTAAGGGAGAAGAATCTCAACCCAGATTGCAAAATATGATGTTGGGGGAAGCCAGAAGAACCGAGAGGAATCAAAGTGAGTCTAGAAAAGAAAGATTATTATCTACACATTGCAGCTAGCAGCTCCCCACTTCCATCAAAGGTAAGTATGAATTTAGACTCCAGAGCTGTGCTTAGAAAGCAAGAGACCTATGGTATAAAACCTGCAAATAAGGGATTGTGTTTCCAGCAGAAATCTTCTAAATCTTGACCAGCTTGTCCCCCAAGGGATGTGCAGCCAATAATTTATGTCCACAGTGAAAGAGTATATCCACTTGCTCTGCTTCTGCTTGTTTTCAAGCAGATATTACACCATGGTGTAATTTCAACCACAGGTAGAAATTTGAGAACAAGGTTCCAGGGATTTCTCTAATCCTTAATAAAATGAATGGAAATTCTTCAACTGATGGTATTAGGCATTGGATTAAGACATGCCACAGAAGATTTAAGTAATTCATTATTTTGTTTTTGAATGAAAGAACGTTAATTAGTCTGGCCACTTTTGTGATGGGTAAAGAAATGAGGGTTTGCAGATAAACTGTGGAAAGAGGTTGTATTCAGGATTATCCATTTTTAAGTGAAACAGTGTTGCAAGTCTGTTAATGTAATTATGCACTTCTGATAACTCAAAGCCAAAGAGCAAAGAAGTTGCAAACCAACAGAACCATGAAATAAACAAACTTCATCTTAAAACTTGGAAACCTGTTAAAAGTCTTGTATTAAACCTGGAAGAGATATTTTTCCATTTATTTTGCTTTAGATTATGCATGCTGTAGTACACAAGAAAAAAACTACATGGCTGGCACTTTTATAGAATAATATAGCATAATTTTATTGGCTATATCCAGTGCTTCTCAAACCATTTTTATTAAGACTTTAACACCAGAGACCTTGATTGGTATCACTGACCTCTGTCCAAATGCTTTACTTGCATTCAGGACTCAGCAGGAAATCCAAGCTTCCTATGAACAAAACCTTTGTGTGTGAAGAAATATCAAATTTTCTTCCACAGAGCCTTACAAGAGCTGCATCCACACACCTGCCCACATCAGTGTGACAGCCTTGAAGAGTTTACTTTCAGTATTGCATTGAGCTGAAGGCATTTCTGGGAAACTGTTAGATTTTTCTTTTCTTTATCAGTAGAAAAAAATGGTGCTGAATTACCAAAAATTATGAACAGAAACATGAATGGCACAACAGCACAGTGCAGTGGGCAGTATTTTAGCCATGTGAGTGGATCTACCCACGTCTACCTCAAACATGCGTGCCTGAGAAACAAGGTTTTCTTGTGAGTGAAACATGGTAGACAGATTTCAATCTGTCACTTGACAATAATTAGGTCCTAGGTGAGTTTACAAGGAAAATCCTAATACCACATTTCCACAAAGTGCTATCACTGACAACTGGTATCACACTTATGGTTCAAAAAAATAAGTGACCCAACTCCAGGGCTGGCCCTGATGTCTTTTCCAGCCAGACATTGAGGCTGACCCACAAATCATTCTACATATTTCATAGGCATTAGCTGTAGAGGGACATCTGATGCTTTCTGGTTAAAATTGAGAAATAGCTGAAAAGGGGTAGGTCTATGGGCTACATTGGCTCTGTAGGACAGGTGAGTGTCTTCTTTTTGTGTCTGCATGTTAAGACAGTTCTGTGTAAATGGCAACTACAAGCTCCACTCCAATATCCAGAACTGTGTACATGAGCCTCTCTGCATATGGAAACAACAGGGCACAAGGCAGAGAAAACTAAAGAGTTAATAGGTCATTAACACAGGCAGGATGCATCAGCCAGAATAACTTGTCATTCACCCACGGTGATAAATTGTTAGTTGCCTAGTAGTTGATAAGTATTTACTTCTATGGTTAAGCATGACTATGTGATGCATAGTTAACCAGATTGGACTTGCCTAAAAAAATTTTTGTATGTTCTGTGGAAGTCTGTAAGAACTAGCCACTGGGACAACACCAGTTTGCATCAATTGAAATTCAGATCCTGACCACTCAAAGCTCCATTATGCCCTAGCTTTCCTATAGCCAAGCTATGACACACATTAGGATGGGGGAAAATGTAGAAAAAATCAGGTAAAAAACAGAACCAAAACTAAGAATATATCCTGCTGGGACACCTGTTAATTTTAAAAACACAAAGTCTGACCATGGTTTTGCATTACAAATTGTAACTTTACATAGGAAAGCACCTCAATGTTTTAAGATACTTCATGATGGGATTTGGAAGGGATGTGGAGATTTGGGAAATTTGGAAGGGATGGGGGGAGTGTGCTGAACACCTTGACAACTGCTTAATTGAAGTAGCAGAACTTGCTCATGTATTTGATGTTTCCTGGGACCTTAGGGCAGACACCAATGCCTCTTAAAGTTTGACTGTCCTCAGAAAATTGATCATCTAGGCATAGAAGAACTACAGAGGAGCAATTTATGAAAGGTGTCTTACTATACCAAGAGTAATCTGTCTGTGGTCCTTTTGGAGCAGGGGGAAATCACAGAAGCAGCTTAATTTAACTTCCTAAAATGGTCCTCCAGAGGAACCTTTCTGCTCTCTGCTGCCTGCAGGGAGGCCTAAGAAGATTTGCCTTTGTTACATAAAATTAAACATTGTGAGTGCCCCCTTAGTGCTGCATGGAATGGGCTGATCATACGTTATGCACTGTGTTTTCTACATTTTTCTCAGCACAGGCTTTCACAAGTAGGATGGACATGTGCTACATGTCCTATATGAGTTGATGTGATGATACAGGAGGAGGCTGGACCCTGGTGGCACTGTTTCTGCTCACTTGTTCTCCTAACAGGGCAATACCAGACTCAGAATAAGCAAACCTCCCATTTAAATTTTTTTTTGAATCAACTTGTTATCCTGAGACAGAGGGGGGAAACTAAAACAAACAAAAAACTATCAAAACAGCTCTAAAACTCTGTAAAAACGAGACATAAATATGTAACACAATTTAACTAGATGTTTCTGCTCATTAAAACAGAAAAGCAAGGTAAGGAAAGAAATTTTGGGTCAAATCGCAAGGAAGTAATAAGTCATTGATTCTAATAAATCAATGATGTTAATAAGTCAGTGACGAATATGTGTCACTCATAGCTATTTCAGTGTAATTTTGCTAAATGCTAGCGATGGTTCTCAGCTTCACCTTGCTCACTTTCAGGCTCTTTGCCAAAGTACCCTGCTTAGGGATGAAGAGGAAAGTATTTCCAGAGGAGTGATAGGATCCTTGGTAGACTGAAAAAACTTGCTGGAGGGGTCTGCCTTTTCCTTTCTCTTTAGCTTTGGTATGAAGAAACAGTGACTCTCTTCCCAAAAAGGTGGGATGAACCAGCCCTGGGTCTCAGATTTTCCAAAGAGCCTGAATCCCACAACAATTTTCTGTCCTCAGTCTGTGATGACAGATTTATTGTACAGTTTGAAAACAAACAAAAACGTTAAGGCGTTGTGATCACCATTTTATTAAACTGAGGGACAGGGCTGCACCAAGGCAGATGGTGGATGCAAACTAATGCACCAAGGAATTAAGAAAATATTTGTAATTTTCCAGATGAAACTCATCCTTTCAATAGGAGTAGTGAAGGCAACAGAGCTAACCAGCTTTTAGATGTAATTTGATATGATTTTATGACACACTTGTCACATAGAGACAGAAGCCATGATGACCCCGGGAGGTGTCTTTCAACCCTATCTATTCACCTGTCTCCTGAGATCAAGCCCTGCTAATGAACAAAAGGAATCTTATATGTGAAATTACTGAAGTGACAGTGGCTGGAGTGGGGTTTTTGTCCTAAAGTATCAAGGAATCACCCATATGACCTGGGTCTTTACATTGGCAACAGTGTACTGGTTTCACAAAGCAGAATTTTCAATAAAACCGCTTGAAAGACAGGAAAGCGAGCTTGTGAATGAGAATTTTAAAACACTCCCACTTGGCAGTAACCAAAATGGGCCCCTTCAGGTTTCATAGTATGCTTTTATTTTTAGCAATTTAATAAGCTTAACCCTCTTTTATCACTACAACTTCTGGCTAAAAATAATAAATATAGCATACTGAGAAGCAGAATTAAAAAAAAAAAAAAAAAAAAAGGCGGCGTATTTTGGTAATGCTTAAAGGTTTCTTTCCTAATTAAAAAGCAAGTTTGGATAGAAATTGCTTTCAGCATGAAAATGAATTTTGCCTATTCTAATTGCCATGTACTTGGAGAGTTTTAAGTGAGTGTCATTCCACAAACCAAAGACCCTCAGGCTCTCTACAGGCACAACTGTGGATGTTAAAGGGAACGAAAACTATGGCAGTTCTTCTGGAGTGAAGTTTAAAATGGCTTAGGGTTAGTAATTTGCAAACTGCAATGTAACCGTTAAGTAATAAATTCCGCACACAAGAGGATTTACAAAATAATCTTGTCTGTATGCTAAACTAAGGCTAAATGGGTTACACTGGCTTAGACTAGTGCAATGAAATACAATTTGCAGCTCCATGAGTCATCAGGAGCTGTGGTTATTGCTTCCAACAAAAGCCAGATAGAACCTAGCTTTCTATTTGATTTTAGCAGAGCTCTAATCCTTCCACGCGGTAACACACCACGACCTTCAGAGGTAAGGACTGAGGTACAGAACAACCACTGACCCTGATTTTCCAGGCAGGTCTGGGAAGACTAATTAAACTACCCTAAAATGTCATAACCAGCTCTTCCTGCTGGTTTTCTTTGGCCAACAGTCCAAAGCCCTGGTCTGTATGAATAAAAGCTACAAGGCAATGGCCGAACACCAGCATAAATTTACAACACTTCATCTCCTGAGTGATTTATACTGTCCTTGAAATGCATCTTGGAAATGTCAAGTATCTTCTACATATGTATGTGCTGAAAAATGGTATTGCCCTGCCAGAGGTTTGCCATGCCTGTCAGGATACATCTTCCAGGGATTTAAAAATCAAACATTGTCCTATGTATATCTATTGGAAAACAGCACATCCTACCAGAGAATAAGGTACTTCATATCATTTGCTCTTTGCTAAATGGTACAGTGCAGAAATATTACCACTTTAGCAGATGCAAAGCAACTCACCGTTCCTTCTTACAGAGATGACTGGTCTCAAATTACTGATATTTACCACAGGAGAAGAGTCAGCATATGAAGAGTTTCCTGACAGTGCATGGCATGGCCTCTATCCTCATTGACTGGTGCACACTTTCAGCTATTTATCTGAGGTATCCACAGTTTCTATGACACTCTCATATGGGTTTGGGTAACCCAAGGCTCTAGATTTAATCCCACAAAATTTGTACGTGGGAGGATATTATATCATGGCAATAGACCTGATTGACTTTTATTTTTTCCATTTCCTTCTTTTTCTGATGAGAAAAGGTATTTCAACAAGACATTTTTCGTGCAGAAATTTATGGGCATGTCAGATTTTGTTTTGGTGTTTTTTTTTTTTTTTGTTTTGTTTTTTTTTTTTTTTTTTCTGTAATAATCTCTGAAGGTAATTTAAAGAGCAAAACAGCACTCAGTTTAGCTTTGATTGTGAAATTCCAGCCACTTGTATGTAGCACATTCTTTTTCCTTGTGATGTAAACTCAACACATTTAATTCTATAAGACTTGTGAGTGAAAGAAAATATGATTTCCAAATACAATATGTTACTTTAAAATTACAAAAAAAAAAAAGAAAGAAAAGATCAAAATAATCATATTTGCTTTTTTTAAAATCCAGTTCATGAATTGACATGGTTTGGATAAATGCCTTAATTTCATTTGCATGTCACATTTTTAAGAAGTCCACTTTCATCTACAATTAACACAACACTCACCTTCCATCATGCAGCTGACTGCATAAGCTATTGAGTCCTATAGCTCATTTAACCGATGAAAGAATTGTCAATCTGAATTTGTCACAGGAAAAAATGAAGATGATGGGTGTGTTGATTCATACAAATAAATATACTTTATTTCTCTTTGCTGTCTTGGAAAGATCATATATTTTACCTATGGAGTAAAGTCACTGATATTTACAACTTGCTTGACCCCTTTTGTTTCACATGGCTTGTTTGATTTACTTAACCCACTCAAGCCATGGCCTCCCAAACAGTTTGTCTGTGGCAGAGCATAATACCTCTCAGCAGAAATAAACCAACCACCTGGGCAGCTTCTGCCTTTGACAGTTACCGCTCAATTGCAGCACTATTACTAGAAAAAAAGAGAGCACGGAAGTTCCAACTTCCCCAAAATGACTTTGGATAAACTGGTGTGAGAAGAATCTTACTAGTGGCAATAAACCTCATAAAAGGAAGAGCCTTTTTTCTTTTATAAAATTAGCTGGCTCATTAACTACAAGTACATCAGCCCAGTCACATTATGAGGGTCAAACACAGAACAGCAGACAAATCTTTAGGCGTTAGTAAATTTGCAAGGGTAGCGTCACCCATTATTCTCCTCCTCATAAACCAGCATGTGCTGTCTTTCCAGCACTGTCAGCACTAGAACTAAATGTAAAAGTCCACATACAAGGGAAGACACAAAAACTGGCACTCAGAGCAGAAACAGTAAAGAAGCACAAAAGCGCATTTGTTTTTTGTGTTGCCTATTATCTAGAGTTAAATGAGTTCGTCAGAGATCACAGTAGCCCACACCTGACTTCAACAATTCAGTTGTAGCAGTGGTCATCAACCTGTGCAGAACATGAAACCAAGCACCTTACGGACTCTACATTGCTGTCTGAAGCCAAGGTCATGTGAAAAGTCATAGTGGAGGCCACGGCTGCTGCAGTCCAGATAAACAGGGAGAGCAAGGTCAGTGGTATACAAAACACTGTGCCCTTTAAATTGTTGCCCACAAGGAAATTAAGGGCACAAAGACCATGCAATTTCAGCAGCTGGGGTGGTTTATAATAAAGCTTTGTTAGATAACAGAACAACAAACTAGTGACAGGGCATATACCTAGGATGTATAAAGAAATTGGAGGTTTCTTGGGAAGAAGAATAGATTATCACTGATTTAGAAATCGCCCAGTGTACCCTTCCTACATGGGCTGTGCTCTGTACAGACATGTAACTCCATGTCTCAACAAGTGGCTGAAAGCAAGAGAGCCAAGAGAAGATTTCCCAATTCATCAGGAACCAATAAGAACATAAATGCACCCATTCACATAATAGCCTCCTCTGAGATCACTTAGGAAACTTAACCAAATGAGAGACTTTACAGACCACATTCAACTGAATGTAGATATTAAGGCTGTTACATTCAGGTATTCAGGGACCACTCTCAAGAAGTGTTCATTTTCTGGAGATGTCCCAACCGAGACACATAACTCAGGAGCGTTTAGTTAAGGATCCAGTTGAATGATTTCTGAGCTCTGTTTGCATTAGCGCATCTGACAACAGACTTGGTTGTGCCATTCAGGAAGTCAGACTGGAGGAGGACATGTATAGATGGGTGCTAATGGACACTCTCGACCGTGTCTACTTGTTAAACCAGACCTCAGGTCAGAAAGGCAACAGTGGTAAAATAAGCAACAACACTGAGATGATTTCACAGGTGAAAAAACCCAACAAAAGAACCCCAAACCTAAAAAAAAATCTCCCCCCATTCAAAAGCTTCTAAAGTAAGCAATATATTTGCATTTGTTCAAATATAATTTACTCTGAAGGAGATTTATTATCATTAGGCAATAAGTGACAATGTGGTATGCCAGTGAACACCAGCATTATTCAAGGACTGAATATATTGACACCATCAGGAAGTTCTTCCAAGACTGAAGGAAAGCACCAGCTGCCATGTCTATATTTATCTTGGCAGGTCTGTGGGCTCTAGCCTGACAGCTACCATGTAGTGATATTTGTAAAGTGAGGGAACACCCACTTTAGAACATGTTATGAAGTTTCTTCATCCTATTATTTTCAAATATAAAATCGCCAGACATCAAGAGTGACGTGAAACATGAGTAGCACCAAGACCTAAGCCTGGAAAAGTAACAGAAGAAAAAGGAGGTCTGATGAATCCTTTTGTTTGATGTAGTGATGTCTTCTTCCAGCAAGGGAGATTTGTTGTGTAAACATAGATTTATATACATTTGGTCTGCACAAAGAGGTAGAGGACTTGTAAATTAGTTGTTGTGTCTCCACTGCTGCACTATCTTAAAATAGGTGGCTGGTATGTGATCTTGGGATCTCTTCCCATTTTAGGGAGTTGGGGATGTTACTGATACACTGGCAGAAAGTTGGTTCTAAAACTGTCCAACAGAAGAAAAGCAACTCTTTTAAAAGTGTAAAATGTTTTCAGAACAACGTGGGTCCTTCCTTGTGGCTTTGAGAAATGTGACAGAGCTGCAAACAGTGATATAAGTCGTAGAAGTTGAATTAGAGCAGTTTATATAAAGCGACGTAGAACTTGCATGTTATTTAGGCATAACTAGTAAGGTTACATACACAGGTAGGACAGAAAAGCAACTCTTCTAAAACAAAAACAGAACAGCATTTTCTTTTGCCTCAGGCAAAAAAAAAATGCAGTAACTACATTATTCAGGTCATCTTTATTCTCTTACAACACAAACAGAAGCCTACAGAGGTGGACAAATATGTATTTGCCTTCTTGAGGTACTAATACAAATAGTGGCAGCTGCATTGTTGACAGTTTCTTCAGAGGAACTGGGGATTCTCTTCTCCCCAACACCAGTTATAAAATTTGTTTCGTGGAACTATGTCTATTTATTCCAGCACAGCAAATGGAAAAACAATCTTTTACATGTGAAATAATGATGCTCAGTATGAAACACTGGGAATGTTTCAAGCTGCTGAGGCACTTGTAGTTCAGCTGAGTGGCCATTCATGAGCACAGAAATAAGTGGCGATCTAGACATCAATTCCAACATAATTTACCTCTCACAGTGCCAAGTCCTTAATTCTTGTCTTGGATACTTTTGGCTAAAGAACTCTTCTGCTACCATGAGAATAAAGTTTAGCATTGGAGATGGCCCTCATCTAGCCACCTGAAGATATTGACATTTGTGCATCAGATCCCCAAAGTTATTATCAGTGGACTTCAGAACCTCCTGGACTGTTTATGCCCTGATGTGTTGTCCCTCCAACAGATACCGGGGTGGTTGAAGGCCCCTTTGAAGTCCAGGCCCTGTGAACATGAGACTGCTCCTATATGTCTGCAGAGCGTCTCATCCACTTGTTCTTCCTGGTCAGATGGCCTATAGCAGACAACCAGTCCAATGCCCCCTTTGCCCATCCTGTTTTTAATCCTAACACAGAAACTCTCCATCAGTTCCTCATCCATCCCCAGGCAGAGCTCCAAACACACCAACTGCTCTCTTACATAAAGGGCAACTCCTCCTCCTCATCTTCCTATTCTGTCCTCCTTAAAGCGTCTATCCTTCTAACGCAACACGCCACTCATGGGTGCCTCCACAATCCCACGAGCCCTGCAACTGCACACAGATCTCTAACTCTTCATGTTTATTCCCCATACCGTGTGTATTAGTTCACAAGCACTTTAGAGATGCACCCCAGCATGTTGGGCTGCTGGAGACAGTTTGAGGTATTTGTCCACAATGATGCCTTGTAGGCAGATTGCTGCCAAGACACAAGTGTTAGAGGTGACCCAGTCCAGGCCCCGTTTTGATAACTTTGTGAACCCTTTCTGCCACACTGCCCCATGCTCTTTAGTCAGCAGTTATTGCTCCCTCACAGGACTGCTGGTTGCCCTGTCCGTTTCCCATCATTCCTAGTTTAAAGCCCTCCTTATGAGGTCACACATCCTATTGGTGAAAATAGCTTTTCCCTGCCCAGTGAGGTGAATCCCATCTCTCCCAAATTCAGATGCTGACCTTCAAACAGGGTCCCATGGTTATAGAACCCAAACCCATGTTGCCAACACCAATTCCACAGTCACTTAATGATTCCTCCTATGAGTCCCCTCCTCCTCACACCCTTTCCCCTCACCATCACCCTATGTAATGAAGCTGCATAGGGATAACTTTTGCCAAGAGCTCCTGTACGATTGTATTGAAAAGACTCTTTTTCTGTTGATTCAGAGGTAACTGAAGCCACCAGCTTGTTCTGGGTTCGAGGGCTTGGATTCACTGATATGGTAATGCTCGGTTAAACGTTCATATCAAAGAGATGCCATGTCTAGGAACACATGCATGGAGTTTATTTGCAGAACAAAAAATATAACAAATATGCAGCCCCAAGTCTGCATTTCCCCTCATCTGTTTCCCCCTTGCATGACGGAAATTGCTCTCTACCCTAGGAAGGATTATGGATGTATTCATTAAGGAACTGGCCCACACGCTAGCAAAACTACTTTTAGGTTTTTTTGTAAGAAATATGCATTACTCTGCCTGTGCCATGCACAGACCAAACAAGCTCTTCCCATTAATTCTCCCCAGCTCAGGTGAACCAAAGAGTAGTTTGCTCTACAGCCCTGGGAACATTTTGCGAAGTGGTACTCCTCACACTCCCTGGATATGTATTTTTCCTCTGTTTGCTAAATAAGCACACACAGAGTTTTAATTTCATGCAAGTGAAATGTATAAAATATATAAAGCAAGTGCCAAGAGAATTGTCTTTTATCATTATTGCTTCTGAATTTTCACTGTGGGGGTTTCAACTCCATTTACCTCCTGATTCTTAATCTCACTTTCTTCTGGGTAATATGAATGTCAAAAGATAAACAGTGGGACCTTTCAGCGATTGGCTGGGAAGATACCTTGACCAGCTGCCAGGCTGAAAAGATACTCCTAAAGATACCATTAAAAATCAGCTGCAGTGAAACAGAAAGAAGAAAGAATGTGTCAGATATAAAAGCAACAAAATCCTTAGGCTGGCTCAAAGACAAAATGTCTTACTTAATTTACCCATTTCTCCCAGGCAAGTTAATATTAGGGTTGCTTCTATTCATGGGCAACATCTTAATAAATATTGCCTTAAGAAAAGGAGTTACAAGGATCCTGAAGCTAGCTGATGTATGTTGTCATGGCCCTCAAGGCATTAGCATCTGATGTGCTTTTAGGAGATGAATCAGGCTCCAAAGTTATCCATGTACAAAATTGAGCTTCCAAACAAGCATAAATAAATAAATAAGGCAAAAAGTAACCAAAACAAAAGTAAAAAATTTGTATTAGATATCATCTTGATTTTTTTCTGCACCTGTGAACCTCAATAGTGTTTCCCATCGGGATGTATGTAGCTCACTTTAGTGTGAAATGAGATATCTTATGCTACGGGAAACTTGTAAAGGTACAAGGTTGGCAAAGAAATCTAGAGTGATTAATAAACCACAGGGAAGAGTTTCTTCTTTTATGATCTACATATCGCTGTCTTAAGACTTAATCCGGCTCCTAGGAGCTCTAGTGAGAACTCCAGCTGCGCGCTGAAGGTTAGAAATATCTCCACAAATCTTGCTTCTCTGGAGTTTAGGTCCCTCAGCGTGGCTTTAGGATGGTTAGCTCTCAAATTTGGAAGTAGACAGTTGCTTCTGAAGCACTGCACAGTATTATCATACATACACATGACGAGACATACAGAAAAGAATGTCTAATTGTTCTTAGCTGAATCAGAAGAAAGCAGTGATGAAGACAAGGATCAGAGGAAATTTAAAAAGGAGCAGATCTACTCTGACTTATCCATCTATTCACAAAAAGTGGTGGCTGTCAGTAATGAGCTTCTCTGAAAGATAATCCTAGGGGTTACTCTTATCTGTTTTCTCCACCACACTCCTAGCCACTGGTCACTGGAGAGCTAGAGGAGGTCAACTAATAGGCAGAAGCTTCAGACTATGCATGTGAGCACATCATAATGTTAGGCTACTGTAAATTTAATCAGACACACCCTGAAATGTGGAAAGAAAATTCCATTTAGGAGAAGTAAACTGCTTAATTTTCTCCACTAACATCAATAATCATAACAATAATTGCTTCTACTATTGTTTTTTAATTACAGTTCCAGGTAGAAAGGAAGAATTGGATCCCTTTCCAGTTAATGTTTTATATTCTCCAACTTCCTTTTTACAGTCAAAAGGGAATGGATTAATCTGCCAGTGAACTCTATTTTATGCTAAATATACCAGATAACTATCCTTAAACCCTATTGAACCAGGCAGCTTGTCAGATCAAAACATCACTGGATGTACAAAATGCCCAAAACACTGGAAAAACAATCACAGCATCAACAAACAGCTGCTCATGAGGGACACATCACATCAACAATCACATCGGAATGGTGCAGGAGGGTTATAAAGCCCATACTTTAATGTGATACCTACCTATTGTGTCTCCTTGCTCATGCACCATGGAGGCCAGGTCTTTAATGATCTGGTTGACATCCAACATGTCACTCTGAAAAGACAGAAAGTCTAACATTAATGATGAATGGGTAATAGCATGTTTCACAGTCAAGCTTTGCAAAGAAATAAACAAAACCAGAAGAGTTTGTCTGTATAGAGTTAAAAGAAAAATGTAAAGCTCCCATAGTAAATCAAAAATGCCCTTGTAAGCCATGGTTTGCTGGATCTAAGTCAGCCAGTTGACTCAAGCTTTCTATAAAAAACAAGTAGAATGATCAGATTATATGGTTGCTTTTCAGAATTGCAGAGGACTAAGAGAGAGAAAACAACAATAAAAACAACAGCAGCAAACCTTTCTCTTCCTAAAGTTATTGTTGATGCAGGCCATTCATCCTAGAGTGTGGATTCTTATGTAGGAAAAGGTGATCTTTCAGCATAGCATCCATCTGATGAAATACTATTTGTAGGCTGATGAAGATATGATCAAAAACTCACTGAATTTGAAATCTATCTATTGGTAAGGCAATAAGGAAATACCCGTTTGAGGAATAGATTAATTTATATGTTTTCACGTATAAAAAAAAAATGAAGTAACTGGATTCAGCACTGAAATTTTCAGTTAAAGCACAAACAAATTGACAGTGGGTTTGCTTCCCCTCATTTCTGAAGATTTACCTTACACAAGAGTAAAAGTGAGGATATGTTGACTTCATAGGTCACTGACTCTTATAAAAATAATTAATCTACCAATAGAAATAATAATAGAGATACTGCTAAATGCACTACCAGTAAGGGAACATTAGCAGAGCAGAAAACAAGGCACTCAAACAGGATGCATTTTGTTAAGATGTACAAATCACAGAAACACTGAGGTTGGCAGGAACCTCTGGAAATCATTTACTCCAACACCTCTTCTCAGAGCAGTCAACTAAAGCAGGTTGCTTAGGTCCATGTCCATTTGTTTTTGTATATCTTCAAGGATGGACACTCCACAGACTGCCTAGCCAAGAGTATGGCCATGGTTTTTTACACTGGAGAACCCAGTACTAGATGCTCTCTAAAGCACTGAAAACATTTTCTAAGAATCTGCTTCTCCAGAGGCTAATTGCACACAAATTCATTTCTATGCTTGGGTCCTGTTGCAACTCTAGTCCATCATGCCAAATGATCCAAATGCTTCCACCCCACTTTCAAAGAACTCAGCTTCCCTGCTGGCAAATTTAGAAAGTGGTGCAAAATGAATCTACACCCTTCTACTAAAGTTTGTTATGAGAATGTAAGTGGCATAACATTTAATCATATAATGCAGTAGAACCACATCCATTTGCAATGAAGCCTGGAAGTCCCACTGTGAATTCTAGAATATACCAAGTTGTTGAATAACTGAAGAAGTAGGAGAAACAAAAGGTTTTAAAAGCTGTGAGGAATCATAATAAAACAAAAAACAAAACCCCCAATCAAAGACTTGGTAATACATCATAAAATGCACTTCATTCATTCACTTGTCAAGCATAATGAAGCTTTAATTATGTATGGTATTATTCATAACTTGTAAATACTGCAGAATATTTTGTAAAAGCAATGAAGTTTAAGTAACTTGAGATTGTACTTGAGCACTATGGTAGTAAATCATTGCCAGGAAATGAGGAATTAGATGTGAGGTTTTTGGGTGGGGGATTTTTTTGTTTTCTTTTGTGTGTGTGTGCTTTTTTTTTCCTAAAAGTCTTTGAAAGGATAAACCTAAAGTTTAATAAAATGTGAAGAATTGAGAATTAACTTTAATGTGTTCTTCTGCTCTCATTTAGCTGCTTAGTAAAAGATGATTAAGGAAAAATTAAACAAACAAATAATAATACTAAAAAAGCCCAGAATGCTCATTTGTCTCTCTTTGCTAAATTGCCACTGACATAACTCTTTCTTTTTTGTTACTTGCAATATAAACAAAGTTCTTTCTACCCTTTAGTCTGGTTTATTTTGTTCTGCTTCTTTTACAGTACTTTAAGTGAAGGCAGCTTAAAACTCATGAACATGTTTTTTCATGTACATTCGGTTAGATAGAATTTATTGCAATATATTGAATTATACATGCCCCACACACATCACCACGTATTTCCACTGTAAGAAAACAATTGTGCAATTTGGTCTAAGAAAGATCAGATGATCTATTGACTCCTCATAGGGTCCTCCTCAGCCAATTTAACCACAAGGAGTTGTCTGTCTGCCTCCTGATACCTAGATACTATGACGAGAAGGGAAGAATGAGAACGGAAATTCAATGCTGTATAGGAACAGTGCTGTTTCAGATTTGCCATTTATATTCAGGTACTTGGGATGAAGCAGCCATCTGCTGCTGCAGAGTATAGATCTTTTCCATAACATTGTAACAACACTTAAAATTATTGTTTAGCAAATATGCATTAGTTAAAGCCAGCCGCTGAGTTGTTAGGAAGGAAAAAACGCGACTGCTGTATTTAAGGAAAAGCAAACAGGGGTGAGTTGTAAAGCGCAGAGCACAAAGCAATCTGACCTGAAGCGAGGAATCTGTTGAATAATTTAACCTGACAATGTGAAGTTTCGAAGTTCCTGATATATGTAAGCAAAACAAAAGAAAAATAGAAGAAAGAAAAATAGCCAGACATAAAGACCTTCCATAATGGAATATGCCTAGGAGCTATGTTCCTGTTCTTTCTTGGCAGGTTAGCTCTATCATGAAGTACCTCTGAACTTGCCAGGCATCAGAGTTTGTTAGCAAAATCAGATTGCCTTTGGTTTCCCACATTTGCATACTATGTGGAATTCACAGTGAAATACAGCTCCACATAAATCCCTTTGACTCTACAGAAACTGGGAGTACAACAGCCAGCTATCGTTCCAAAAATGCTGTCTCCCTGCCAGCTTACTAGGCTGGGGTTTCTTGGGTTTTAATCAACACCAGCCTTTCCTGTCTGGCAACAATCCACTCATTGCATTCCACAGCAAGAGGGAGACAGATTTAAATCGTTTCAGCTAAATTTTTTTTTTTTGTACCAAAGGAGAAATCCATTGTTCAGAATAGTAGACAAGATATAACATCATCCATGCTGAAACAAAAAAGAATTAAACTAGTTAACAGTAAAATCAGAGATGGCAAAAAGAAATGGCAGTAGCTAAAGATGACCAAGAAAGCAGAGAAGTGTCAATAAACAAGTCATGCAGATGAGAAAAAAGGAAATATGAAAAGAGTTTGGGACCCTAAAGATCTGGAGGATTAAGTCTCACTAGGGAAAGTTAGTTTGGAAACTTCTTAGGGGAAAGTACTAGGTTAAAATGGCAGAACTATTTGATTCATTTAACCTGACTTCGTAAGTGAATAATGTCACTGCGAAGTACTGATATTTTGGAAAAAAAAATGAAATTCCAACATTGGCACAGAAACTGATGGAAATATGATTTTGCAGATAAACTAGAAATTTCCATTTCCCATTTTTTACTTTAACAAGATCACAATTTCAACATTTTTTAAATTAATCTGGGAGCAAGTAGTGTTGTAAAACCCAGACATTCCTACCAAGATGGGAACAACCTAATCATAAATCCCATCAGCACAACTCACCATAGAATGAACATTACTGACGTATTTGCCAAGACAGCAAATAAGTAAACCTATTCTCACTTCCACTCTCATGCTTAGTGGGGTGAAGATTTATCCACACTGAAAACTTCTAACATAGTCCTGACCTTAATGATATCCTAAGGACACTTCTGTATCCCAGCCAAGATAACAGTGTTAACTAAACCAGAGAGGGGAAACATGCTCTCCTCAAAATGACACAGAACAAGCACGTGCTGTCAATAAATTCTCTCATGTTTAGCCAGATCCCATCATCAATGTCAGCTCAGGTCCTCATGGGAAGAGTCATACTTATTTCTAAGAATGTTTGCCTTAGGTTTGTATAAAAAAAATAGGCTCAGAAGTATCGGTGGTGTATCCTATTTAGCACATGTGCTTTTTAGTGTGTTCACAAATCATCCATCCAATTTTTTAAAGGACTACAAATTAAAATCTAAATTAATTGCACGACCACATTCAGGAGCTGCTGAATTCTACATGTGAGGTCTCATTTTGCTCCACCATCCACCTTGCAACAAACAGCCAGGAGTGCTATAAAAGAAACCTGAAGGAGATTCTGAAAAATGTAATATAACATCTGTGTGTGTATTTCTGTATATGGAAGCACTCCAAAACAAAATATAGCAAAACAAAAACCTAGTGCTTGTTATCTTTGGGGAAAAGAAAAAAGGAAAAGAAAAAAAAACAAACAAAAAAACACACACCTTTATAATGTCTGACATGTTATACTAAAGAGATGGTTAGATACTCCTTGTGTGCTGTCCCATCTACATCACCACTGGGGCATCCTCTACCCTGTGGTCCATCATGTGTGAACCCCAGATCCAGAGCACACAGAAAGACTAATCAAAGAATCACGTTCATCTATCCCCATTCTCTTCTGCGAGATAGGGGAAGGAAGAGAAAGGGGGAAAAAATAACATAAAAAGTGAGCAAGCTGCTCTCATGCTAGATGGACAAAAACTAAATCTTGCTGCAACAGCCTTTCACAAATATTTTTCTCTTGTCTATGGCTGGGGAGAAAAAAAATGACATTCTATAAATCAAACTGATTCAGCCTAAGCAACAACAGACCAGCAGAAAATTGTTTTGAGGGCAGAAGCTATCCAGAACAGCAATTACAGACTGAGTTAGATCTCCTCTGGGACTGAGCAACAGCCAGCGTGGGGAGTTTCCCTCTCCCTCTCTATTCTGTTGTCTTAGTGGTCGGTGTCATCTCAGAAAGTGCAGCACTGCACTGCATAATTAAAATAGTTGTTCTGAGATTCAGCACGCTAATCCAGCATCTACCTGGGGACAGCAGGCTCAAGAAACACAATGCAAAGAGTGTTCCTGACCACCAAAAGGCAAATAGCAAGGCTCTGGAAGATTAGAAGCCTCAAGCTCATCAGGCAGAAGTGAAACCATTAAAGAGGGAACTTTCAACAGGGATGAATAAAGAGAGATCCTGGAACCACCCAGATAGTAATATTATTCGTTATGCCTGTGGTGGGTTGACCCTGGCTGGATGCCAAGTGCCCACTGAGCCACTCTATCACTCCCGCTCCTCAGTTAGACAGAGGAGAGAAAATACAGCAAGATGCTTGTGGGTCAAGAGGACAGGGAGATCACTTGCCAACTACCATCATGGGCAAACCAGACTTGACTCAAGGAAATTAGTTTAATTTATTACCAATCAAATCAGAGTAGGGTAACGAGAAATAAACCCAAATTTTAAAACACCTTCCCCCCACCCCTCCTTACCTCCTGAGTCAACTTTATACCCAATTGTCTCTACCTCCTCCCATCCAGGGGCACAGGGGAATAGGGATCGTGGTCAGCTCATCACACGTTGTCTCTGTCACTTCTTCCTCCTGACACTGTTCCTGTGCTCTAGTGTGGGGTCCTTCCCACAGTAGACAGTCCTCCATGAACTTCTCCAATGTGAGTCTTTCCCATGGGCTACAGTTCACGAACTGCTCCAGCGTGGGTCCCTCCCACGGGGTGCAGCCAACTGCTCCAGAGTGGGTGCACCAAAGGTCACAAGTCCTTCCAGCAAGCCTGCTCCAGCATAGGTTCCTCTGTCCACAAGTCCTGCCAGGACCCTGCTCCAGTGTGAGTTTCCCACAGGGTCACAGACTCCTTTGGGCATTCACCTGCTCCAGCATGGGGCTGTCCCCAAGCTGCAGGTGGAGATCTGCTCCACCATGGACCTCCATGTGCTGCAGGGCACAGCCTGACTCACTGTGGTCTTCACCACACCCCACAGGGGAATCTCTGCTCTGACATCTGGAGCACCTCCTCCCCCTCCTTCTTAACTGACCTTGGTGTCCACAGAGTTGTTTCTCTCACATATTCTCCCTCCTCTCTGGCTTCAAACGTGCTGGATTTTTTTTCCCCCCCTTCTTAAATACGTTATCACAGAGGTGCTACCAGCAACATTGATTGGCTCAGCTTTGGCCATCAGGTCCGTCTTAGAGCCAGCTGGCATTGGCTTTATTGGACACAGGTGAAACTTCTAACAGCTTCTCAAAGAAGCCACACCTGTAGCACCCACCTGCTACAAAAACCTTGCCACTCAAACCCAATACAAGTGAGAAATGACCTAATGACATGTTTAACCTATCATACTATCTTCAGTGCAAATTTCTCTGTAGTGAAAGAGGCAAGGCTGGTGGGTGGGAAGATCAAATTCCTCTGCATCTTTGAAGAGGCGGAAACAACTTCTACTGCAGGACTAGTCAGAGTTGAGAAGGTGGAAGTGTATTTACTGCGGCTCGCTTGCACTTGTTGAGTCTAAGGGACATCTCACAGATCAGATACAGATGTGGCTACTATTTATTTTAATGATCTGCTTGAATAAACTGGACATAAGGTCTTCAACCCACCTTCTCTGCCACCCCCAATGTGTGTCTTCCCACTAGCAGCAATCTGAGCATGAGTGGGTATGATGTGCAGTTCCCTTGGAAGACTCCTCTCAGCCATCAAACTTCATTTGAAGACATATCTTGACAGCCTATATTAATGATAGGTGACATTATCTCTGATGCTATCTAAAATGTGTGAGAGGCATGCAGGGGCAACAGCATGTTACTGGGAGCTGTGTTAATATTTTTTAGGCACCTTTGGCACTATGCTTTTTCTCTGAAGCTTCAGAACTGTACATCTGGACCAGATTGCCTGCAAACATGCATCGCTATCACTATCTCCCATGTACTTTATATCCCTCAGTGTTTGCTTTTATAGAGATAGAAGACTGTTTAAGGCTGATATTTTGTTTCATGGGAACTTTATCAGCTTCAATTCTGTGCTGAAGGTCAGAAATGGACTGTAGTCTAAGTGAAATGTAATAATACAGATGATGGGAAGAGATACTTTGCCCTTTTAAAACCCTCTTGACCTGGAAATAGGAGATGTTTTAATGGAGGAGGTCATTGTTAGTTCTGGATTTGAGTAGATATCCTCACTATATTTCAGAAAATGTGTCATACTATAAAGTATCAAAGATAATGTAAAAAGTTCTTGTTAATAACCGAGATTTTTAACTTCAAATACATTTACATCCAAAATTTTATTTAAATTCAGCAGTTTGTAAAGGTATGTGACTTCACGTATGCATATACATGTGAGTATTTATACAGGCAAGGTTTTTGTAGCAGGTGCTACACGTGCATTCTTGTGTACCACAAACACACCCACTTGTATAAATAGAAACTGTATATATAGATACACCAGTAATTTTAAGATCTAACTTGCCCCCAACGTACACCAGGTGTTAAATGAGCATTTAAGGCTTAGCAGATTGCAGAGAGACAAACATGGATTATTTCTGTCTACAGTTTCACAAAACAGACCTTAAATCTCAGGGGTTTTTTTTTCCTGCCTAAACACTCTGGTGCAAGATAAGCATGAATACTGATATGTTCTGATAACAGGCAAGTAAACAAAAAATGAAACAAAAATTAGCTTGCCTTGCTTTGTTTTGACAAAGAAAGGTTCACTGATTCCATTTTGCCTTCAAGTTAATGCCATGATAGTTTGATATCAGGCAGAGCAAGGGCAAGAATGGCTCTCATCAGAAAACTGATAGGCAACAGTTATATGAGGAACAAAGGAATTATGCAACAAAGCCAAGGTGCAAAGCAGACAAATGTTTCAAAAATCATCCATGACGGAGGAGAGCATGTGCATTTACATATTCTGCAGTGCACTGCCCTTCCTTCACACCCAGTGCTCTCCTCTTCCCCTAGACACTCATAAAGCTCCTGATAGTGAGTTGCCAACAAAGAGGGAAACATGAAGGGACAAACCCAGTAAATGGAGAGGGAAGTGATTTAATTACTCTCCCATCAGCTCTGCTCTCCAGGAGCGGGCATGCCACAATTTTATTTCCCTTTACTCAGTGTTTGATGTTACTGCACTTTGTTAACACAGCTGGTACGAATCTCTGGAATGTTATAAAGCATATTTGGAAGCAGTAACATCAAAAGTGCATTAGACTGGTCACACTTATTCTTTACACTCCTTAGGTTATGCGTTTATTCTGTCAACATTACAGAAGAAAGAATCTGCACACACACTACAAATGCAACATTTTGCTCTCCTATAACCAAGTTTCTAGCTACTCTACCACTAAAGAAAGATCAATATCCTTGTGTTTCCAACAAACCCATTATGGAGAACGTGAAAGAGACTTGCAGGCTAGAAATATTGCCAGAGAGGATTTGTGGGATTTTTGGCCATATTACTTGTCCCAGCTTTCTGAGTTGAATTAAGGAGTCCATTCTGAGGTAAATTCACTTACATTTATGAAGTAAACAAATGGCACAACAATAAATGCATGAAAGACCCAAAAAGAATAGAGATAATGAAATGCCTGACATTGAGGCCTTCATATTCTAGAAACAAAAATTCGCAGTGAAGAAGAAAGGTTCTTCCAATAGAAAATATCCATTAGTAGTTAGAATTCAGGTTGCAGCTTGGGCTTTGTGAAATTTCCTGGCCTAACACCCTAAGAGTAAAAATGAAATACAACAAAAAATGCAAAAATAAAAGCCATGACAACAAGAGAAGAAATGTCCACCCACAATTATCCATAAGCTTGTCTGAGAAAAGCCTTTTATGAGCAACAGGTCACAGTTCTTTCTGCAAGAGCTGGACAATAAAAACATCTATTAGATGCAATAGCCATGGACTGATTCATGATGTGGGTACCTGTCCTCCAGGAACTATTAGTCTGTATTGTACACTTATTTTGTATCAGCTTTCAAACCACTCCAATAAGCTATGGGTCTCATCAGCAACAAACTTCAAAATGTAATATATATGAGTTCTTACAGCAACCTATGAAAATTTTTATTTTATTTTATTTTATTATTTTATTTAATTTAATTAATTAATTAATTATTTTTTTAAAATATACAATAGGAATGCTTGTTGGAGACAGTATTTTTTTTTTTTTTTAAAAGTGCATTTCATATATACAGCTACACTTTTTCTCTAGCTGTTCAGAAGGTCTCCTGAATACTAAGTCATCAAAGATATGGAAATCCATAAGCAAACTCCAAACTCAGTATCTTACACACTGACTTTTCTTTAGCATCTCCTTCTTTCTGCCCCAGGCTGCAATGTATAAACTAATAGGAGTAGTGAGGGAAGTAGCTGTAATCTATCACACTGACTGATACCAGCCCCAGGAAAGGTAGTTTATTGCAGGCGGAATGTTATCTTCAAAAATAGAAACTGTGCAAAGATTATGACAAAAACTTCAACACTTTCTACACTTTGTTTGCAGCCCTATTAATTCTTCACTTTGGATTTATTTCCATGAGGGTCATGTAACCAGAAAAATACAATGGAGGAATTAATTTTCTTTTTAGGAGTGTTCTGGGAAACCAAGCAATTAGAGCAATCTTAAGCTGTCATGTATTATCAATTGCCACTCAATTATTTTACTTAAATAAAATTCTGATTGCAGAGTCTGATCTGCAGCTATCAACTGAGTGATTCATTTAGGTGCACTATTTATTCTTGAGAAATTAAAAAAAGAATATCTAACTTTAACTGAAAGGGGAAAGGAAAAGGGACAAGGGAGAGGACAAAACTGTAAATATGTAGCATTTTTTTCACAGTTCTCTGATATGTTGCAAATTCTCAGTTTAGAAACAGCTAAAACTACTGTACTCTGTACAGCGTCAGGTCAGAAGCTCTTGTCCTCTGTCTTCAGGAGACTGAAGGGGCACAGCCAAAAGATGGGGTATGGCTGTCCAGGTCTCCAAGGGCTACAGATAGCACCAACTCCATGACTAACTACATATCCTAGGTCTACCCAAGGTTCACGCTCTCCTCAGTGGTACAAACTGGGAAAAAAGAAAATACATGCTCCATACAAATGAAAGGAAAAAAAAAAAAAAAAAAAAAAAGGCTCTGCCCTATATTTCCCTATGTGTTTCAAACTCAAATTCTATGTTTTTTGTAGACCATTCCAGATTTTGGCTCCGTGGACTGAAGACTATGCTGTTGACACTTATCTCATATATTTTCAGTCAATAATGCAGGTTACCTAAAAGGCGTAAATGCTGAGTAAAGGTATCTGAGGGACAATTAATTACAACTAGAGCTAAAAGGCTTATAAAAGAAATGCTTGATGGCTATCACCTCTGGTAAAAATCAGACTTGCTGGAGCAGACTCTCCAAAACAACCCTCACGTGGTTTTATTCTCCATTCTGTGCACGTGAGAACTGCTTTTAAAAAAAGTATCCATTATATCCAAAATGATTAATCTCATTGTTCAAGGACATTTTCTTAATGTTTAATTTATACCTATCTGTCCTTAGTTACTACTTTGTAATTTGTTACTACCTTCAACTTTAATATTTTAAATTATTCCACTCTTTTTTTCAATGCTATTACACATCAAGTATTTCTATGTAGTCATCATGGCTCAACTAATCACTGCTGCACTTTCTGAGCCTGCATTTGGTAAATTCCTGTAATCTCTCTTCATAAATTATACTTAATATTTCTTCCTCATTTCTTTCCTTCTGGATCACCTCCAAATTTCTAATAGAAAAAATCAGGCCAGAAAGCTCTCATTTCTTACACAGTTTCCTATCAGATAAAAGGTGCCAATGTCTAAGGCAGACACTAAAGACTGTATGACAGTTTGTTTCACTTTCTAACTATCCGTATCTACTTTACAGTTGAAAATTTCCAATATCTGGTTAAAACTACAGCATTGTTTCACACTGACTCTTGGTCTTCCTATATCTCAGAGGTAGAAGCAATTCTTTGGTGAGTGTCACAGTCTGAATGATCTAGAAAAGTTGTTCTAGGTCGACTTTTGCAATAGGCTTTGAGATTCTCGTGGTGAGACTTTAATCTGTGTCTCTAAACCCTTAGGTCCCACATGCTTGGGCTCACCCAGAAGAAGTTTCTCTAGGCTTTCTCAATAAGAACAAGAGGGAGGCAGGCACCCTCAGAAAGTAGTTCACATTTTTGGTATTTAAACAAAAGTGGGATGAGTCTGAGACATTGTAGGTAGCATTGCAAAGGGAGAAAGAGTCCTCTGAGTCCTTTTTCCCAGAGTGTAAAATGTGGTTCAGAAAATGCAGTTTGGTCACCCAACCCTATGGACAACATAGATGTGTTGGCACGCATGAACATAACTGTACCAGTCTGGATATCATAAGCTGGTTTATGATGCTGTGACAATCTAAAATGACATGCACTTGATTCCACAGCTTCTGATTTAGGTATGCTTTAGTAGTCATAATGCCTTGCCCTGTTTAAGATGTCACTTACTTTCTGTATCTCAACCAGTTCCCGAACATCTTTATTGATCTTCTTTAAATAAGCTTTTCAGAGGGACCTGCAGAGTTTGGAGAAATGGACAGACAGGAATCTCATGAAGTCCAACAAAGGCAAATGGCAAGTCCTGCGCAAGGGGACATCCCATGTACAGTTTGGGGACTGACTAGCTAGAAATAAGTTTGTGTAGGAGACTGTGTAGGACTTTGTTTGTCTCAGCATCGCTGCTGCACCACTACCACTTCCTGGCCTCTGCATCCTGTTGATGCGACAGAGTACGCCTTGAAGGAGATGGGTAGTCCCTGAAGAAACCACGACGTCTGCCCGAAGCACAAATAACAACGTCCCTGGCAGTGCCAGCCAGGCTGCACCTGCGCGCGAGCCGGGTCGGGAGGAAATCGAGGCGAGGAAGATGTGCAGAGGCTGAAGGCACCGTGGGCCGACCCTCGCCAGCGAGACCACCATGAACACCTGGGCATGTGCGCATGGAGGTCCACGGGGCGGCACATATTACAATGAGCTCCGTGGAAATGGGCGGACTTTTACCGGAAATTGTGGGGACTGAGGCGATAAAAGGACTGCGTACTCTGTACTTGTGTGCATCGTCGTGTGTATCGTCGCGTACATGTGTGTTGGTGAGTGCAGTGTGTTGTTGTGTGCGCGTGCGGGCTCCCAAAACATCTCTCTTGTGGACTTCGGCGGAGCTTGGAGCTTGGACCATCATCGATTGCACCGGGACTGAGCCAACGGGACATCGCAGGCTCGTGGTGGTGGTGATTAATCTTGCCGCATCTCTACCGCTTTCTAGCTTAGGGATTCTGACTTTCCTCTCCTTTCTCCCTGTCCTATTGCTTTTATCAGTCACTTGTTCAATAAAGATCACAAGGTTGTCCGGCATCTGACCTCGTTTGTGTCTTAATCTCACTCTTGGGATCGTTTAAGAACCCTCCCTGATATCGAATCAGGACATCCCCGATATCGGATCGGGACAGTTTGGTAGAGATGAACCTGGAGGTCCTGATGGCCAACCAGTTGCACATGAGCCAGCAGTGTAGTAAAGAAGGCTAACAGCCTCCTGAGATGCACTAGAGTGTAGCCAAAAGGTCCAGTGAGGTGATTCCTCCCCCCTATTTGGCATTTGTGAAACCATATGTGGAGTACTGTCCAGTTTGGGGCTTCCCAGTACAAGAAAGACACTGACTTGAGTGGATTGAGTCAGCCAGAGCACCATCATCAGATTCAGGGGTCTGGAGCACATTACATATTTCAAGAGGATAAGAAAAGCTGAAAAAATCTGCGTTTGTTCAACCTGGAGAAAAGAAGGCTCAAGAGAGACCTTACTGCTGTATACAACACCTAACATTAGGGCATGGATGGAGCCAGTCCCCTCTCAATGGTGTGCAGTGGAAGGATAGGCAGCATGTGTTGGAACATAAGAAATTTCAACTAGATAAAAGGAAAATAAAATTCCCATGAGGGCATCCAAACATAGGAAATGGAAACCAATGCATTTCCCCTCCAAAATAGCTTGAGTTGTTATTTAATATTAACTTGGGTCTTTTTTGCTTGAAGGTCTCATGATGCTGACTCCTCAAAGTGGAGAGGAAAATAGCCACTCCAACCACTTCATTAGCCATCCATATCTTGATCGATGATCTCTTGTAACCTAGATCACAACCAACACCTCAGCAACCTCATTGTCATAAACTGTCCCATTTTGCAGAACTGTGACCCGCAGACTATCAACAGGTGCCGGTAAAAGTAAGTATCTTGCCTACAAAGACACTAAAGGCAAGGAGAGCCTTCAAGGGTTAGAGAGCTGCTGGTGGTCCGTGGAGAGTGGCACTGCTAGCCTTGGAGAAAGAAAACATTTGAACACAATTGTGTGTGAAGTCTGCGTTATGAGTCTTAAGCTGTGCACAGCCAGGAGCTGTGTGAAGCGCCACACACCAGACTGTGGACCTTCACAGCAGGTCCACTCCCCAGGAAATTAATCACTTCAAAACATTCTCAGAAAAAAAAAAAAAAAAAAAAAAAAAAAAAAAATTCTTTACTTTCTAAGCACTGAGATAGCTCCCAAAGACAGTATCACAAAGGTTGGGAAAATAAATATGCATTGTATTTTCTAGACCAGCAAAGGGAACAATGCTTTCAGAGGTCTGAATGATACTTCTTATTTGTAGTGTAGATTGTAAAAGAAGTACTTTTTATACACACATTGCTTTAGACAATGAGAATTTTGATGTGCTATAGATAAATATCTGGGCAATGACAAAGGTAAGTCAGACAATGATAAGTTATCCACATTGTTTAATCTAGAATTTCCCAGAAGGTAGCAAGAAGGGCTTGTCTCTGGTACTGTGGAGTTCCACAGAGACCATTTCTGCTGAATTATTCAATGTCTTTATGACAACATTTGGATCTACATTGTGACTGTGGGAACTATAAGGACAGTTCACATTTTCTAATGCATGATATCATAGCATTTCAAAAAACCCCAGTGCCTTGACAAAGAGAAGGTATGTTTGAAAGCTGGTGGTTTTAGTGACTCTGAAGGTCTTATAGGAATAATGCTTAATAGCCTGCTGAAGATCTGAGGGAAAATACAAGAAATTGTAAGGATATTGGCAACGTGGTCATTTGTAATATAAGTGCTACAAACCTACTACACAAATTTCCTAATGCATGATAAAATCTATGGATGAAGTTCATCCTGCTATCCCAGGCTGGCCAGGGAATCTGCCTTTACAGAAAGGAGCAAAACCATATTGTTTATTATTTATAGTGGGAGGCAGAAAGCCCAAACAGAGCAGCGTTTTACTTTTTTTTTTTTTTCCTTCATTTTCTTTTTATGCTTTACTCTGAAATGCCTGGGAATTCTCCAGTTTTATTTTCATATAATCATAGAATTATTTAGGTTGGAAAATGCCTTTAAGGTTTTTGAGTCCAACCCTTAACCTAACACTGCCAAATCCACCACTAAACCATGTTGCTAAGTGCCACATCTATATGTCTTTTAAATACCTCCATGGGTAGTGACCCCACCACTTCCATGGGATGCCTGTTCGAATGCTTGACATTTTCGGTAAAGACATTTTTTTTAATATCCAATCTAAACCTCCCCTGGCACAACTTGAGGCTATTTCATCTTGTCCTATTGCTTGTTACTTGGGAGAAGAGGCCAACACCCACCTTGCTACAACCTCCTTTCAGGTAGTTGTAGTGAGCAATAAGGTCTCCCCTCAGCCTCCTTTTTTCCAGACTAAACATCCCAGTTCCCTCAGCCAGTCTTCATAAGACTTGCGCTCCAGACCCTTCACCAGCTTTGTTGCTCTTTTCTGGACACCCTCCAGCACCTCAGTGTCTTTCTTGTAGTGAGGGGCCCAAAACTGAACACAGTATTCAAGGTGCAGCCTCACCAGTGCTGAGTACAGGGGGACAATCACTTCCCTATTCACACTATTTCTGATACAATTCAGGATGCCATTGGCCTTCTTGGCCACCTGGGCACACTGCTGGCTCATACTCAGTGGCTGTTGACCAAAACCCCCAGGTCCTTTTCCTCCAGACAGCTTTCCAGCCACTCTTCCCCCGTCTGGAGCATTGCAGGGGGTTGTTGTGACACAAATGCAGGACCTGGCATTGAGCCTTGTTGAACTTCATACAATTGGCCTCAGCCCATTGATCCAGCCTGTCCAGATCCCTCTGTGGAGCCTTCCTACCCTCAAGCAGATCAACACTCCCTCTCAATTTGGTCTCATCTGCAAACTTACTGAGGGTGCACTCAATCCCCTCATCCACATAACTGATAAGATATTAAACAGAACTGGCACCAATAGTGATCCCTGGGGAACACCACTTGTGACTGGCCGCCAAGTGGATTCAACTCCATTTACCACAACTCTTTGGGCTTGGCCATCCAGCCAGTTTTTTACCCAGCAAAGAGTACCTCTGTCAAAGCTATAAGCAACACTTTTTTTCCAGGAGAATTCTGTGGGAATTCTCAGGTTAAGTCAAGCAGGACCTGCCTGTCATAAACCTATGACTGGTTGGGCCTGATCACCTGATTGTCCTGTACACACCACGTGACGGCACTCAAAATGCTCTGCTCCATAACCTTCTGCAGCACCAAGGTCAGGCTGATAGGCCTGTTGTTCCCCAGGTCCTCGTTCCAGCCCTTCTTATAGATGGGCACCACATTTGCTACCTTCCAGTCAGCTGGGACATCCCTGGTGAGCCGAGACTGCTGATAAATGATGGAAAGTGCCTTGGTGAGCACTTCCTCCAGCTCCCTCAGTACCCTTGAGTGGATTCCATCCTGCCCCATAGACTTGTGTGTGTCTACGTGGTGCAGCAGGTCACTAAGTATTTCCCCTTTGATTATGGGGGCTTCATTCTGCTCCCTGTCACTGCCTTCTGGAGCAGGGGGCTGGGTACCTGGAGAACAATTGGTTTTACCAATAAAGACTGATGCAAAGGAGGCATTAAGTAATTCAGCCTTTACCTCATCCTTTGTCGCTATGTTTCCCCCACATCCAAGAAATGTACACAACAAACTCCTTCCTGTTGCAAATATATTTCTAGAAACATTTTTTATTGTCTTTTATGTCAGTTGCCAGATTAAATTCTAGCTGGGTGTTGGCTTCTCTAATTTTCTCCCTGCATAACCTCACGACATCTTTGTAGCCCTTCTGAATTGCCTGCCCCTTTTTCCAAAGATCAAAAACTCTCCTTTATTTCCTGAGTTCCAGCCAAAGCTCTCTGTTCATCCAGGCTGGTCTTATTCTCTGCCGGCTTGTCTTTTGGCACATGGGGACGGTTTGCTCCTGCGCCTTTGAGATTTCCTTCTTGAATAATGTTGAACCTTCCTGGCCTCCTCTGCCCTTCAGGACTGCCTCCCAGGGGACTCTGTCAACCAGGCTCCTAAACAGGCCAACGGCTGCCCTCTGGAAGGCCAAAGTGTCAGTTCTGCTGATCCCCCACCTTACTTTTCTCCGAGAACTGAAAACTCTATCATTTCATGATTACTTTGCCCAAGACAGTCTCCAACCATCACATCACCCACAAGTCCTTCTCTGTTTGCAAACAACACTTCCATCCCAGGCCTTCCCTAGCTGGCTCACTCACCAGCTGTGTCAGGAAGTTATCTTCTACACACTCCAGGAACCTCCTGGACTGTATTCTCTCTGCTGTACTGTATTTCCAGCAGACATCTGGAGTTGAAGTCCGCACATGAACAAGGGCTAGAGATTGTGAGACTTCTCCCAGCTGCCTATACGATATTTCATCTGCCTCTTCATCCCAGCTGAGTGATCTACAACAGGCTCCCACCATCATATCTGCCTTGTTGGCCTGTTGGCCTTCCCCATGATTCTTGCCCATAAACACTAGATCCTTTCATCACCATCATTAAGCTCTAGACAGTCAAAACACTCCCTAACATGCAGGGCTACCCCACCACCTCTCCTTCCTTGCCTATCCCTTCTGAATAGGTTATATCCATCAACTGCAGCACTCCAGTGCTACAAGTAATCCCACTAGGTTTTCATGATTGCATTTATATCACAGTTTTCCTGCTACACAATGGCTTCCAGGTCCTTCTGCTCGTTGACCATGTTGCGTGCATTGGAGCTCTTATGTATTCAGATTACCAGTACAATATTAGATGTTGTCTGACCTCCCAAATCCAGAAATCTTACATTCATCTCAGATCAGCACTGTGAATTACAATACTATCCAGTAATTAAAATGACAGCTATGAACAACAAGCAGCCAAAGCAGCTCTCATTCAAACAATTAGTCATTCATTTTAATTTGTCAGTTTTGCTTATGTGTCATTGGCAGATGGGGGACATGCTCTCAGAGAAAAAAGTCTAGGTCATTTAAGTCTCTAAAGGCAAGAGTCACTATTTACAGAGCAGAGCTGGTGGATTACATGTTGATGTCTGCTACATCTACATTTACTGCTTAACAAAATGCCTTGGGATCCCTTCAAAGCTGACAGTGGGCTTGAGGAGTTTAGATTAAGGGATAGATATTTTCAAACTGTCTGGGACTTGTAAATACTAACCTGAAATTTTTAGAGAAATGGGTGAAACACCATTAGTGATGTTAACTCTGAAAATGCATGGCTAATCAGGTGAATTTCCAGACATCCAGAAAAGAGAGTATACATTCTGAACAGAACAAAATCCAAAAGTCTGGGAATTAAAGGCCAGACAGTTTAATGTCAGCCCTGTGCAGCCCCCAAAGGTACAGATGATGGGATGAATAAAGATGAAAATAAAAAGAAGTGTGGCCAGAGGGTCAAGGGAGGTGATTCTCTTCTCTACTCTCTGCTCAGGAGATCCCACCTGCAGTACTGTGTTCAGCTCTGGGCCCTCAACATAAGAGGGACATGGACTTACTTGAGCAGGTCCATATAAATGAGGCTTATAAGAAAGATGGAGAGAGAATTTTACCAGGGCCTGCAGTGACAGGACAAGGGCTAAAAGTTTTAAACTAAAATAGGATAGATTTAGGTTGGACACAAGGAAGAAAATTTTTACTATTAGGGTAGTGAGGCACTGGACCAGGTTTCCCAGAGAAATCTGGGAAAGTTCCCTGGAAGGGTTCATGACAGGTTGGATGGGGCCTTCAGCAACCTGATCTAGTGAAAAATGTCTCTGCCCATGGCAGTGAGGTTGAAACTGGATGGTCCTTGAAGGTCCCTTCCAACCCAAATAATTCTGTGATTTTATGATTCCCTGAGTTCTTTCTTTTTTCCTGGATCCAAGACTAACCAATATTTTTCAATAATTGTTTAGGTGATGGAGTAAAAAGTAAAGTTACTAAATACAAAGTTGCAGAGAAGTTCAGAAATATTTTGAAACTGTCAGAAGATAGAATTAGAATTCAAAGTGATCTTGTTAAATTGGGGAAACACTACAAGAAAAAAGAGTGAAATCACATAACGAAAATACAAAGTTCTACAGTTAGACATAAAGAATATGAAACAACTTTCCAGGCAGAAGTCCTCCAAAAAAAAAAAAAAAACAAAAAAACAAAAAACAAAAACCAAAACCAAACAAACAAACAAAAACAAACAAACAAGCAAAAAAAAAACCAGCATTGAGGGCTGCTGAGGACAAAGCTGGCACTTGTGAGATGAAGTATTGTGTCAAAGTTTGAGCAATAAATCTCAGTCAGACCACCTGGAGAAAGTTCATAGAAAAGCCATAGGATTGATCAAAGGTGACAAAAACACGGCCTGAATAAGAAAAACAGAAAGTAGCATGTTTTCTGTTATAGAAAAGGGTGGTGGTAGTATGACACACATGATAATGCTTTTCAAATAAGTGCAACTGTTTCAAATAGGGAGGGGGGATAACCTGTTCTCCATACTCACCATACATATGACAGAAATTCATAGGCTTAAACAGCAACAGAAGACATTCATGCAAGAAGATAATGATTTGGGTAGTTGATCCTGTCTTAAGAGTTGAGAGATGGATTTGATAACGTTTAAAGATTGCTCTTAACCCTGCTTGTCTAATATTCAATGCAATCAATACAAACCCTCAAAATCAGAGACGAGCTATTTCAGACAGCAGTCAGAAATTTTCTATCAACTAAAGTCACTAAACTGATTAAACCACGCACCTCTGCCTCAGTTCCAGCGCATTAAGACAAATTCAGCAAATCTCTGCTCTGCTAAACATCCCTGTCCACAAAAATAAAAGGTAAAACTCAGTAAGCTTTAACCAACTTATTAATAGCATAGACATTTTCTGTCATTAACTAGTGATATATAACAATCAGAGAGCAGCATCTCCTCTTTAGCATGGAACAATAGCTTCTGCAGGCAGGGAATCCTTACAACAGTGTGCCATCTATCAGCTGTGCATAAAAACAAACCACAACCAATCCCTGTCCCAGAGTCTGCATTTAGAAACCACCAAGCATGTCTATAGTGACAGAGCAGATACTCCTGTGCTTATAAAACACTCGTCACTTAGCAAAGAAGTTATCCTTCCTTTGTTCCCACCTGCATTGCCCCCCGCCCCGAAATGCTAATTTAGAAGAATTCAGATTAATCTCTCCAGTTTATTGGAAAGTTTTAAGCATTTATATTCAATCATGCAGTCCTGGTTGTGTTATATGCTATATCAATGATATTACAGTAAGAACCACTTAGATTAATGAAGAATGAACTTTGATAAAACCAAGTGAAGTGCAGTAGCAATGGAACCAGAATGGACTTCAGCTCGCAACAATCCAACACTACACACCACTCTCCCACTGCACCCAGTGTCACCCACCCACTACACCACACCAAAGCCTGATCCTGGTCTGTCAAATGAGCAGACACTGCACCACCCCTCCTGCCCAGAAAGACTGTATTATAATAGATGGAGCCCAAAGTCACGGAGTAAAGGAACTCAACGGGCATTTTATGGATGTGGCAGGACAAGATGTTAAAAGTGTGGTCTATACCACAGCCAGGGACAATGGCCTTACCTGGAGTCTCTGGCAGAAAGCACCTGGAGAGACCTGAGGTTGACCCCTGGGGTTTTGGAGTCAGGGATATCAAGGATACAAGGCCCACTATACACCAACTAAGAGAGAGATATTGGAGCTCAAAGGGCTCTGGGCGGATCACAATGGGATGTTGGAATGGGGTAGTCCTGGTTTTGGGTGGGATAAAGTTAATTTTCTTCCTAGTAGCTGGTACAGTGCTGTGTTTTGCATTTATTGTGACAATAATGCTGATAACACACTGATGGTTTTGTTGTCGCTAAGGAAGCGCTTTTTCCAATTCAAGGATTTTTCAGTTTCTCATGCTCTGCCAGCAGCCGGTGCACAAGAAGCTGGGAGGAAGCCTGGCCAGGAGAGCTGACCCGAACCAGCCAAAGGGACATTCCATACCATAGGACATTGTGCTTAGGATATAAACTGGGGGGAATTGTCTGCGGGGGTGCAGATTGCTGTTTGGGGACTGTCTGGGCATCGGTTAGTGGGTGGTGAGAGATTGCATTGTGCATCACTTGTCTTTTCTTGGGTTTTATTTTTCTCTCTCTTTTGGCTATATTCATTTCCATAATTATTATTATTAATATATTTTATTGTATTTTAGTCATTAAACTCTTCTTATCTCAGCCCATGAGTTTAACTTTTTTTCCCCCCAATTCTCCTTCCCATTCCATTGGAGGTGGGGGAGGAATGAGCGAGGGGCTGCATGGTGTTTATTTGCCCTGGCATATGCTCAGCTTGTGCTCTCAGAATTCAGACTGGGTTTCAATGGGCTATTTTAAAATTGTTTTTATTTGCAAATGAGGCCGGTAGGAGTCTAGACCTGAATGGGTGATGGCTCAGACTGTTCCCAGAAGCACAGAGGTGTCTCTGGCTCAAAGAATGAAGCATTGGGAAAGCTGCATGGATCTAGGGGTGTGGGATGAGAAATGGAGGAACTGTTAGGTTGCTTTCAGACTGGATGTACCTTGAAAAGACTACTGTTAAGACTGCAGCTATTTTTTTTTTTCCCGTTCAAGGCAGATTGGCAAAATAAATAATTTTCCAGAACAGAGGACTTTAAGAACTATACCTATCATACCCTATATTATAATATGTCATGGAGTACCATATAGACACATATATATTTGGCTTTTTATTAATACTCAGTAATATCAATATACTTATATCAGGCTTTGGTGAACAACATTGAAGAGCCACTGAAATAGTTCAAAGACTTCTAAAGGAGGGACAAAACAGAGTCATCGGTTTGTTTTTTGGCTGATGACAGTAAGTTCTCACTGTTTGATGACTACCTAGCATAAATTTATAGATTAAGCTAGCAGGACTAGTGGGGTATGCTAGCAATCAAACACAACTGCAGCATTTCCTTAGTTGCTAACAGGAGGAGGCAATTTAGAACAAAAACAGAACAAAGTTTTAGTTTCCTTAAGGAAAACTGAAAAACATAAATTGCATTTGTTTGCTATTGCCTGAACAGTTATAGATACTAACAGCAGACTCATTTATCTGATGAAATGTCTTACAGAGACCCTTGTTCTGCAAGACCCAACTCAGGCCTTCCTCAAGGCACAGTGGCTCATCATTGCTTTCTACCAGGAGGCTGGATAAGTCCTTGGCTCTCACTGAACACCAATGAACAAATCCTGTTTGCTGTCCCACACACCAGAGATGTGCTTCTCCACCTTTCTGCACCTCAGTTGACGTCTTAAGACACAAGCACTGTGCTCTGCTTCGCTGCTTTTGTTGTCCAGCCCTGACACATTTCCCACCTGAATCTGGCTGAGTTTTGCTCACCTGCACCTATACCAGGTCTACCCTGTGATATGGTAATGAGAAAAAGGTGGTAGAGACACTTTGCCCATTGCATCTGATACTCCCCAAGTGCCAGAGGCCATGAAAGCACTCAGAAAACTTTTATTAGTGGGTGCACATCCCTGATGGCACATACAGTGTGCTCACCAGAGCCTAAAGAATACTTTAAATTTGGGCTGCCTCTGTGAGCAGCTACTGTCCAGCCAGCCTAAGCTCTGCAGAAAATCAAACTACTATCTCTTTGCATATTTTGCCTCTGAAAGACCCCAAGTCATGCCTGTAGAGTGGCTCCTGCCTTTACAAATCATACACCATCAGGAAACAGCCCCTCTTTCTCAGCATCATTACACACTGCCACATTTCGATTTATTGGACTCTCAAAATGGTTTATTACAGGAGTGTTTATGCCCTAATTCCCATCCCTACATGTGCACTGAACCCCCACCTCTGTCTGAAGCCTCTCTGGGTTTGGTCTTGCATCTTTTACTTGTATTTTTTTTTTTTTTTTTTTTTTAACATTAAATAGATTGCCATAAATTTTGCCCTTTCAAGTGTTTAGTGACAGAATGGAGATGTCCCCAGTCACAACTGTTTATAGAATCATAGAATGGTTTGGGTTGGAAGGGACCTTAAAGATCATCTAGTTCCAACCCCCCTGCCATGGGCAGGGACACCTTCCACTAGACCAGGTTGCTCCAAGCCCCGTCCAAGATGTCCTTGAACCCTTCCAGGAAGCAGGCATCCTGGTAAGCACATTTATAAAGTCATTTCCCATCCTCATTATTCTGTCAATGGCATTTCACACTGTATCTACTTTAATGTAGCATTTTATCACTTGTCCTGAGGGCTGCTGACAGGTGCCAATTTCAAGGCTTCATTCCAATCTTAATTTTCTTCCTTTACTTTTTTTTTTTTTCCCCCACCATCTTTTTATTTATTTGTTTACAGGGGCTGTGGGGCTGTGGGAAGACAGGGGAGTTACATGAATGCAATGAACAATGACAATTCCCTCTCCCTTTTAACACAGAGACATTATAATCCCATAATGTGAAGTTGTTTTACCAAGGTAAAGTTAAACTTCAAGGAAGTGTAGCTGCATTTCAGCTGGCTATTAGACTTCTCACTTTCTCCTGATAAATTCTACATTAATACTACTGGGTTTAAATTTCCCTGCTCCCTTGTTGTGCAGAAATTGGATTGTTCATCTCCCAGGGAAAGTACTTTGCATTCTTACTTGCTGTGATCCTCCTGCCATATAGAATTACCTAAATCAAACCAGAATAGGCTACAATCCAGCTCAAGTCACAGGAGAACAGGAATTTTACCCAAGGAATTATACACGCATATTAGTCTGTCTTGAGACATTTCCCTTCTTGCCACAAGACTTACATTTCAATCCAAGAAAAACACCACCAACATGAGGGAGGAAGATCTGAATGGTTTGTTTTCACCGAAAGATCAGGAACCCAAACCTGATCCTATTCAAGCTGTCAGCCACAGTTCAATTAATTCCACAAAGCTTCCTCCCACATTATCTCTCTCCACCAAAATAGAAATGTCCAGACACAAGCTTGTTTTCCAGAGGCCACAAAAGATATTTCACTGTTTCTCAGCCTTCTTAGCAGCAAGAAAGAGCTATAGTATGAAAGAAGCCATGAGGTTAAACCCTTCACTGGGGCTAAATATTTTTTGTTTTTGTCTCAAACTGAGCTTTGCTCATGCCTTAATGGTAACTCCTGGTTTGCTCAATGGCCCAGCAAAGAGACTTGTAAGTAGCAAGACAGCATCACCACCAGAAGCCTTCATAAGATTTAGAAGTTTATAAAACCTCAGTCCTTTGGGGAGGTGGGGCAAGAGCATGCATCCAGGGTTGGTGTAAATGTGCTGCATGCTACGTAAGTGAACGATGCTCAGAGGCTGCACTTTGATCTGTGCAGTAGAGATTATTCATATAGACTGGCTTGCAGACACTGTCAAATCCAGGTGCAAGGGCAGGACCAGGGGTGCTACTTTTGTAAATGTGGTTCCCTCTTCAACACTCCATTTGGAAATTATATACAGGTCTCTCCTATATATCTCCCAGAATTCAGACATACATACATTCTTCAGATGTGCAAGTAGACAGATTGATCTTTTATTTGCTGGAGTGAACTCTGCAAATCCTTTAGGTTGCAAGTTTTACAGACATCAAAGCTGAAGCAGGAAAATATGTTTTGTCAGCTCCAGAAATCTCAGCCTGATTTGAGATGCAAGGTAATATCAAAGGATATGTTGCATCACTGTCCAACAAAGAACAAGATATGAATTTCATCCTGAGGTCGGCCAACCATTCTGTTACTCACATTTTCTCTTAGCTTTCCCGAACTATAAAAATAAATTTCTTCTTCTGATCTGCAATTAACATTAGATTCAATTATTTTTCTTTTCAATAGAACTGATTTTTTTTTTCCCATTTTATTTGTGGAACATACTGTCATGTTGGTGAAAAGGCAACTTGCCAGAATATTACTTAGATAACCCTGGCATGCTTAAATGGAAAGCCTTTCATTTGTTCAATTAAAAGTAAGCATCAAAATCAGGACATTGTTTTTCTTTAATTTCATTATCCAGACTGATGGCTTATAAACGCATTTACTCATGAAGTCATCAATCCACAATTATCAATAGAATACTATGTCTCTTCTCTCTAGCTACAGAAGATCCATCACAATGAAACTGGTGGGGTAAATCAAACAATGCTGATATTAAAATAGTATTCCACACTCTTCAGAGTAAGCAGAAAATGAAAAGGTTAAGATTGGTCTCTGTAAAACAACTAGCTAAAGATACAAGATCAAACTACAGAAGCTTCAGATGACAGCAGCTTCTCAACTTAGACCAGAAGTGAGAAGCTGATCTAAGAGATGGGGATGATAGAAGCAGGGATGCAGCACTATCATTCAAAGAAAAGGAACAGAAATCAACAAAAACAGTGTTTTTTTCCAAATAGTCTGGTCAAGAAGAAATCAATAGGTATCAGTAATTATGGATGCAGGTCTGAGCTTGTGAGATAAACAGCATTTCTAGTAAATGAAGAGAGACAGGCTGATCACATGTCAGCTCGTGGTAGAACAGATGTCTAATATCACGTTGAATGAACTATGTTCTAAAAGTGCCTTCTCACAGATTATTTTAAGACTTTGAAGTCAGGCAGGAACATGGATATCCTAGGAACCTACGGCTAGGGAAGAGGTACCTTGTTCTGGGTGACAAGAACTCCTAATGACCTGCAGTATCCAACAGATGCCTTCCTAAGAGGAACACCTAGTCTTTATTTAAGAACGGCCCCTGTTGCAGATTGCAAATTGAGCTTTACAAAAAGTCTTGGCTTTTTGAATGACAAATAGAGTAATAAAACCTTACACATCATGGTAAAATGTCTAATACGGAACAAAACAACAAAACACATGCAAGGCTGTGATAGCCTGGTCCTTGTAAGGAAAATCACAGCTCACTTATCCCTTGCGATTTTTTAAATGAGTCAATAGCTCAGTGGAAATGAAAAAGAAACTGTAAATCAGTTGTTTTAATTCTTTTTCAGATTGTCAAGTCTGTGACGTTGGCACTTCAGAGGTGACTACAGAAGGTAATTACCATGAAGTGAAGTACAAAACAATGTCAAGTGCAAAAGCAGGTCAGGAGAAAGAATTAAAAAAAAAAAAAAAAAAAAAAAAAAAAGAAAAACAAAGAACCCAACACAAAACTAAAAGGAGGTGAGTCTTCATCATGACAAAAGGTTAACAGTCAGCTGCCTCCAGGCATTTTGCTGGATGCCACATTGTTAAATATATTTAATAGTGCCCAGGAAGGGGAATCAGTGGTAGAGGGGGAAAAAAAAAGAAATCCTAAAAATCAAGACCAAAAAAATCTCAATATGTCATCATAAAGATCCTGCAACTTTCACATTAACATGAAAGCTCTTTTCAGGTGCAGAAGACTGTAACCTTTGATCAGTCCCCTTGGGGCAGAAATCTGATATAGAACTATCAGCAAGCCCAGGACCACTTGAACAGCATCATCTGGAGGGTACATAGGGTGGAACAGGCATAGCTGTCCAAGCACACATGGCAGTATGTGGGATAAGGTCAAGCCACTGACTACCCTGAGCCCTCTGCACCCTCTCCATCTGAGACTGGAGGACGGAAAAACCTCCCAAGAAAAATGAAACATAGAACTGAGTCGGTTATTAGCTGTCTAATGAGAAGCAGGGTTTCTCCAGACCCTGGGGAGGACCTGGCTAATCATAACCAGGTCTTGGAATACCCTAAGATGTAGCCAATTCCAACAAGACTGAATTTGGGCAGCTCAGCATGGACCTTGTGGGGTAGGCCATCTGGATGGTAAAGCCAGATTGCACTCAGAGTGCAATGCTCAGTGTGTAGGGTAGTGAGGGGACAGTTGTGTAGAAAAGATGGAATAACGAATAACATAGACCTGGTACACAAAAGATGTAGAAGTCAACCATGGAGGGCAATGTGCAGGGCAAAACCAGACTACTTCTGTAGTCAGGATTGCCAAGACTAGAAAGGGCTGTTACAAGCATCAGAAAGTCCTAAGCACTTTCAGTAATATAACAGTGAATGATGTTCAACACTGATGAATGCAAGTGTAAGAGGGGAAAATGAAAATGGCTCATACAGCTCACATGACTCTACATTTGGCACGCAAGTTCAACAGACAGACTTGAGCAGCCCAGGGAAAACCACTGCTTAATGCATTGATGCCTTCCAAAATAGCAAACAAGATATTAGGAAGCACAATGAACCAGGCAATAAATAACACAAGGTTGCCAGGCTGGCACAGCTTACCAGCTCCAGCCTCACTTAGTAGGAAAGGACTAATCTATCTCTGTGCTAATTCAATATTGTCAGTGAGAGCCAGTGCCTTTGTTGAGGACAGGAACAATGTGGCAGAGGCAGGTCGCACTTCAGTGGCACTCCTGCCCCCGGATCTCTGAGGACAGGGTCCTGCCTCACCTTGTTTGAAGGTCACCAAGCATCAGAGAGCCTTCAGTACAAAGCCATGTGCTCAGCTCCCCCCTCAGCTCAACCCCCCGCAACACCTTGCCATCCTGACGCCCACGGAGAAAACCCACCAGTGAAACAAAGCGCTGGCTTCTCACAGCTCTGCCAAAGCTATTGTGGCAGTCTTTGATGGCACACAACAATAGATGCTCTAACTCCACAGGCATCAGAAGAAAAAGATTAGAAAGCGGTATTAACACAATACTGTTGAACCCAAACCTCACCACTCCCACACAGAGTGCTGCAAAATTAATTAATACCACTGTTTCTGGGGGAATCGAGGGATGGAGAAAAGAAAATAAAGCTCAGACAATGCTAGATTTGAAGCCAACTGTTCACTGTGGTATAATAGCTGTATGCGTCTCATGGGGGATGCACTGGTGCCCTGGGGACATCAGAAATGTAAAAATGCATGATATGGCACTGTCCCTAGTTAGGAGGTGATGAAGCTACTGTGATATTGTGTGTGTATATATATATGTATGTATATTGTGTGTACATATGTGTATATCTGTATATATATGTGATACTGTGACATCTATCTCGTCCCCCAGCCCAGCCCAGACCTCCTCTGTGTTGCACAGCTTCCAGCCCCCAAATCCTTCTGGGCTGCCCTCTGCCCACAGGAAAGACTGAGATCCCATGAGGTCTTCCCAGCCTCAGCAGCACACAGCAGGAAGGAACCAGAAAAATGCTCCATCTGACTTCCTTCCCCCCTGCCAGCAAAGGTCCAGGGTAAAGTACCAGCGTCACAGACATGGGACTGGGACAACAGGGAAGGACTGCTGCACCCTCAGGTATAGGGGGATAACATGGTACCTTGACAGAGGCACAAGGAGAGAAAAATGTTGAAAGATGATCTAGCGTGGCAGGATCTGTTTGAGGATGGTTGTAAAATACATTGTGCTTCGGCAAAAACACCTAAGGGAGAGGAAAGCTGTTCATGAAATAAATGCTGTTCATGCTTTCCTTTGGAGGTGTTTGAAAGTTATTCAAAATGAGACACCAAATCATTTACAGCTTGTAGAAATCAGCATTGAAGTCAGTTGATCTATACCAATTTCCAATAGCTGGGGATCTATCCTATAAGCAAATCAGATCACTCACCAAATTCCTAAAGTGTGCTTGGAGGAAGATTACCTATATTTAAAACCCACTGATTTATGAGACACTCTCCTTGGATCTCTTTCCTACAAGGTGACATCTCAGAAGAATTAATAACTTTTCTACTGTGGTACAAATAAAAGGAAGGAAGTTCCTCTAAATCCTAATAGGTGAGTTGTTAAAAGTTGTGACTTTCAGAAGCACCTGGAGTTAAATGGGAAGACTCAAGACTAAAAGACGCAGAGTCCTTAATCCTTAGATAGGGAGGGAGGTGACTGGTAGAGAAATGCATGGCTAGTTTGCATTTAAAGCTCTTTATTCACTGACTCAGCAATTCTGCTGTGGCATTTATTTTTAATGCTTTATTTTTGCAATTTGACTTTCTAATGGCAACACCTGAAGTCACCTTCCTTAATCCTTCACTGTAATATAAATTAGAAAGAACAACACAGGAAACAACTGAAGGAGCACGACTTATCCATGTCAGAGCTCAGTAGGAGATGACTCCCTCTTAAGCAATCAGCACCAGTGTGTAAAACTGCAGGATTTCCTTTTTATTTCCTCCAGATACACTCAGGGTGGAAGGACGTGGTCCCAAAAGTCCCTGCATCCTAATGCTGAGACTCATATTTCTAAGCATGAGCTGAAATCAGAGAGGCAGAGAAGTCATGGGGTTTGCTCTTAATTGTTTCCCCTTTTTATTGTTCAGCTGCAGTTATCAAGGAACAAGAGGAAGGAGAGAACTGCCTCATGTGACAACCAAAATGTTCCAGATAGTTCATCTTTAGGGCTATTTTAAAGGACAAAGCCAAATACAGGAACTGATGCTAACAGAGTAACTTTTGGGCCCTGGCTGCTAGCAGCACCTGCTAATCAAATCAGGCTGAAAAGCTAAAAATTTCATGACAGTATGCCTATAGGGACTGTCAAATGAGACCAAATATGACATTCTGCTGAATCATCGCAGATCTAGACATCCTTCACATTGCTCCTTACTAGTGTCCCACCCTCCCTTCAATATTACTCCCCACTGTCCCCACCCCTTGCAAAAAATACCAAGAACAAACCGACACTTTGCTCTCACCTGAGTTTTGCTCAGAAAGACCCAAATCCTTGAAAACCACAGGGACAAAGACTCTCCAGGAGCAGTTGTTTTGTATGTTTTGGGCAATGAGAGAGCACATGGGTTACTTCATGCAACCCCTTTCTGCTGCAAGGAGTGGGTACAGCCAAATTCTTGGCTGAGACCGAGGCACCAAATTAATTTCATGCCTGACAAATTGAAGCCTTCAGAAGGCACTTTGGTTCACCAGAAACCTACCTAGCACAGAGGACAGAAGAGCTGAAAAGATTCATAATTCCTCTAAACCTCTGAATTTATGGCCAATCCCTAAAACCAGCCAGTCAAAGAGACAGAAACTGCTTTCCTCAAAAACTCTTCTCGCTCATTGAGATGACTTTTTTCTTACATGAGAATAAAGCAGTCTTCCTAAAGAGAGTACAAGAGCTCTCAGCACCATATAAGATTTAAAGTCGTTCCTCTCCATCATTGCTAGATATCTGGGCTCCCACCATTTCCAGGGGAGAAAGGTGTCCACCAAGAAGCTTGACAGGAACAAAATGTCCCTGTACTTATGAGGGCTTTGAACATAGACCCCTTTTGTGAATACAGCCAGCAGCAAACCATCACTCATAAAATCGGCATATGCTAATCAACATCTCCAGCACTCAGGTCTGAGCAATGTACCTAAATCCCCCATGGACATCTGTCTGTCAGTCCCACAGAACTCAGGAGATTACTCATCTTTTATGATATTAACATTACATTGTCTGACGTAGCTGACACTCATGTAAATTTTCCCCCAAGTGTGTTTCATGTGTACAAGTATCAGAGCAGCTCTTTTTCTCCCTACCCTCCCTCCTATTGCCTCATCTTCATATCTCAAGATTTTTCAGAGGGCAAGAAGTTATCTCTCTCTTTGACAGTGCAATCTGCAATGCGCTCTTGGAGAGACGGGCTGCTGATTAGCTTCTCTTGATAAAGTCATGATATCATGGGCAAAACTTCAGAGCGCAGCAAGCTCCCCCTGTAGGGGAGATCTGCCTTCAGTTACAAATGATGATTAGCATTTTCCTTAAGCTTCATCCAAGCTGGATAGATGACAGTGTGTTTTATGAACAGGAGCACGTTCCATCTGCCTAGCAATTCAAATAAATGTAGAAAAATTAAAATCCAAATACATCAGATCTTGTATGTGGATCTCTCATCACAACACAATCTGAAAGGAATTTGGTGTGGAAGTACAGAACAAGCAGCATTTTAATCCCAGCACTGATAGTCACAATTTCCAGGGTATTAAAGAAGGCATCTACATTTCTATGGAGCTTCACTGGCAAAGAAACAATCCATAGCATCTCAGTTTCCCCATCTGTGAAATGGGTATAGGAGCATGGTAAGAAATCTGTGACAGCTTTGATTCTTTGTGTGCTGTGTGGTCAAGAACTGACAAGGAAAGATGGGGCTCAGGAACTTTTGCTCCAGAAATCACCAGCACCAAAAGCAGAGGTAAGCAGATGTTTATTTTTGTAGCAGCACTGCCTGCTACCAGCATATGGAAAGAGGGAACTCTTAAACATTCATGAGAATGCTTACAGTGATTCAGAAAAGTCCTTTTAGTCCTTGACAGCTCAGTAGAAGATGTTGAGAATAACATTACAAAAAACTGACTGGATATGTTTTGATCTTTGACCCAAAGTCCCATCCTTCAACAGCGATCCCTCAACCTCAGATTCTACGATAATTCAGCTTTGTTCTTTATATCAGCAAGAAGCCACATTTTCAAAAATGTGGGTTTTGATGCCTACATGAGCAAATGGATGTTTTAAGCATTAGCTTCCAGTTCCCTCCCTAAATAAAGCAACTAAACTTTCATGGTTGACCTAACTAACCATGGGTGACCCAACCACATCTACATGCCACTTGCTGCTGGAGAAGACAGATCTGAATTCTTCTGGAAGTGTGACCCTGGTTATAAGTGTTTAAACACTCTGCATCAAAATAGTCCCTGCCGTCACTCATAACAAGCTTTCAATATGTACTGGAAATACAGAGGGGAGGACACGGCATCAACCCATGTACTTGTATGTTTACTACGCTATCCATTCTTTGCTTCTTTTCTCTGCTTGACTAATTAATAAGCAGTGTAGGAAAGTGATGATTCTAACATACTCTGTTGGGATATATTCCTCAAAAAGGAATAGTGCTCAGGGAAAAAAAAAAAAAAAAAGTACTTAAAGAAGGGCTCAGAAAGGATGCATCTCTGTAATGGATGAGTCCCAAGTGACTGTACTATGATCCAGGGTAATACCCCCCCAGGGTGGGACCTCATTAAGTCAGGGGGAGGGGCCTGGTGTCACTTCTCTTGATTGACTGGTGTCCCAACCACTCCTGGAACTGGGAGGAGAGAAAGTTACGGAAGTCCAGGAACTGGAGCCATAATCAGGGACATGTACAAGTCTAGAGGGGACTCTCCACACTGAACAAACCCGTTGGCAGGTCCAATGCTGGATCCAGGACTGGTGATCTCTCTCTCTCCCCCTGCCTCTTCTAATTAACCTTAAAGCTACTAAATAACAGTTAAAATTGTTAAGTTACACAGTTAAGTAATGCAAGGCCAACGCTGATTTTCCCATAAAGCTGCATAACTTGGATGGGTATAGTTGTAAAAGTGCCAACGTTTACAGAATATTTGTTTCCATTAAAGTAGATACCTATGTACGGACCTTGAGTGTTACTTCACTTTAATCCATGACAAAGCAAATTTGCAAATCTGAGTCACCTACAGTTGGGACGTGACAATCTATTTGGGGTAATCCAGCAAGATCAATAATGGTAGCACCATCCTATCAGTCTGTGTAATCTTGATTAATGTATCTCTCCCCTTAGTAAAGGCTCATGCTGCTGATGGCTACAGGATTTCTGATGAGCTTGATGTATGGAAGTGTGATTTTATGTCAGCTGAGGGCACAGTTAGAGCAAGTTCATGCAGGTCTGTGATGGACTCACAAGAGATGCTTACACGACCATGGGGGAGAAAGTTGCACAAGAGGCACAGAGTCCATTACAACTAAGAGTTGGCAAAAGAGGCAAAAATTGAAAGAATCTACATAGCACTTTAGGAGAGAAGAACAATGTGGCTGAGTGTTTCAGTGTCATTTGAAAGTACACAGAGATCCGTAATCAACAAACATCAGCTTAGAAAAACCCTATTTATGGTCTTGCATTCAGGACATACCCAGAGGCTAATCTAACAGTATATCTATTCACCCCTAATCCATATTTCCCTCTCTTGATTATAAACAGACTCTAAGTGACATTTTATGCATAAATGCCTACTCTTAAAGTATCTGCATCTAATCAGGTGAATACCACCATGGGGCACCTCCCATTTTCTCTCCACATCTACACTTTCAGGTATTTTTTTAATGGTCTATAGACCAGACAGCTCTGTTTGCATGACCAGCAAAGGCAGCTTCAATGGTCACTCATAAGATCAGCGTTATTATCCACACTCATAACAAACACAACAGTGCAGTCAGGACCAGCCAGAGCACAGGGACACATTGTCCAGGAGATGTCCACAGAGTAACCCCACTGATGGGACATGGACCAGATGGGTACAGGGCCACCTCAGAGGACTACTCTTCCAGGGAGATGTAGATATAGACATGGACACTGTCCCACACAACAGCATTTGCTGACTTCTACCCATTCATCTGATGGAGAAAAGCATGCTGACATCCTAATATCCTAAGTATTCTCCCAAATAAATGACAAATGTGATGTGGAAGGGGAAGAAAAGCACGAACCCCTGCCTGCAGTGGCAATAAATGGAAGAGGAGGGAGAATGCGAATGACTTGGGACTTCACACAGACAGGGAAATAAAGATGTCTTGGCTTTAGATTAAAGCAAGATTAACACATGAACTTTTGGTAGCCCTCAGTGGTGCAGTCAGAGGAGATGAAGAGATAATGGGATCACAGGATCACAGGATAATTCAGGTTTGAAGGGGCCACAGGAGAGCCCTAGTCCAGCCTCTAGCTCATAGCAGGACCAACTATGAGATCAGTCCAGGTTGTTCAGGGGTCTAGTTAAAAATTTGAATTGAAAAAAACTCTTAAAATATTTACATTAAAATTTGCATTTCTCCATAATGCCTAGGTGAGTCTTAACAGCCTTTCTGCCTAAAGCATGCTGTCTGGTAGCCTCAATACAAAGGGAAACAGGCGACTTTAACACAGGAAAGGAAATGACAACAGGAAGAGACACACTGGGTAGAGAGATGGTGAACAGAGTGGTGGGAAAATACAGTTATAACATCCTCTTTTCTAAAGCAGCAATAAAAGGTATTAAAGGATACCTAAAGAAGATGAGCCTGCATAGTGCAGAGGGAAAAAACTAATACGGTCTTTGGCATCAGCCTCTGAAATTTTACATCTATAGTTAATACTGTTAACATGGTGATTTTCAGACTAATTTATGTGAGAATATGGGAGAATATTACTGTCATGGCTAATTTATAAAGAACCAGGCACCTTTTGGTAAATAGGAGGGAACACGAACTGGTCTTACTGTGAAATGTGGATTTCACGCACCTTCTCAGAGATCTCTTCCCTTGTTATCTCTGTAGGGTCTTTTCAATACACTTGGTTCACCCTCCTCTCTCCTGAGCTGTTCAGGAAGGGCTGATTCCCTCTCCAACCAGTGGGGTCTCAACTGGGGTGTTCCAAAGCTTTGTCACATGAACTTTTATTTATTCATGACACAAGACTAGTTTGTTGTTATTCTCTCCATCTGGATTGGGGAAAATTTAGATTCCCTACCAAAAAAAAAAAAAAAAAAAAATTAAAAAAAAAAGAAAGCATGGCATTCAACCCAGAAGGGCAAGAAGTCAAATCTGCAGTAACAGCTCTTGAGAGCACTGATAGGGGATCTTGGCTGGTTGATAGGCTATTGATTTACATTGTTATTAATTAGCACCAGAGAACTAGAGAGTGAACTGCTCTAACCTAGAGTATTAGGTGAGAGTGGTAGTTCCCCTTTGGGGCATCAAATCACATCCACAAAAATAGCTGTATTGATGAGGCATATGATGTTTGTACTGTCTGTGCTAACAGAAATAGGAGCAAGATATTACCTTTATTGAGACAGTCATCATCTGGAAACTAAAAAATAGGAAAAAGTGCAGCAAATGGAGGAGGAAAGTAACATATCCTTTTAACAAAAGAACTATTAACACTTAAGCAGGAGCATCTGCAGAAGCTAAACACTATTTCATCACAAGCAATAGAGATCTCTCTCCAGTTCTCTACCTTATCAATGTACACTGACAGTCAATATATGAGTCTTTAACTCAGCTCAATTTCTGTAGATATATATATATATGCAGATGTGTCTGCCTAAAATTCAGATTATTAATGTGTCAGCACTATTTTCTCCTTCTGCAGAGGAAATACTTCACTTTTAGTAGGTGCTAAAGTCCATCCCTATTCAGCAAAGCTCTTAAGACATACGTAAGTGATTTGCTGAATCAAGGCTTTCATTACTAGCTTCTTCATGCAAACTCACTGAAAGGAAGAGTGCGTGAAGAAAAGGGTTTATGGCAAAACTCTCTGACACTAACAGTCTTCAGACAAGGTGCTGAGAATGTAAGTTGGAAAAGGAAAATTATCTCTAGCACACAGTGGAAACCTCTCTAATTTAGTTAAAAACACTTCACACAGTATCATCATAAGGTTACACCTGAGATATAAGAAATGTCTAGGGCTAAAAATAAATGTTATGTATTCCTGAATTCTCTCTGTCTCACAAAGTGACGTTCTAGGTTGTATGCATAGCCCTGATGAAATACTGATTGCAAAACTATACAAGCTCTAATCACTTCTGTAAGGAGAGGAAGAAATACAGTTTTAGCCAGCCAATAAGAAAAAGTCTGGACTTTTGCAAGTAGTCCTAGAAAAAAAATGATTTGTGAGCAGAAAGGAGATGACGAGAGAATTTTCACAATGTATTACCTGGTGGTATTTCACCCCTTGCCTCTGTGTCTGGATGTATTGGGTTTATGGGCCAGATGGATGTATACTGATATACAGTAACATTTAATAAACAGCGGAAATGGAAAGAGAAGGAAATACAGCAACTCTCTGTGGGTGCATGTGATTTTTGTGTTTGCTATTTTAACATGTAACTGCCATCTATACCATTCTCCAGGTTGTTACTGAGTCGTCATACTCGTTGGCTGCATCTGGGGAAGGAACCCGACTACTCAGCCATTTGGTATGGATTGGTTGAACACTATTCTGTTCAAGGCTAGCAGAACTGAGTAGCTGTGCTCACATTGCAGAGCACTTCACTTGGTTCTCTTCCGGGTCTTATGTGATGTCCCTTTAGCCCCAAAATGTAATCTTATATTTATTGTCTCTGTGCAAGGCAGTAGGTATCATGAGAGACTTGTGTCACATCTTGTTGGAGCAATTTTCTTCTAGAATGACAGTGAAAATCCTCTAGCATGATGATGTTCTGGGCTCTAGGACATGGTAAAAGAAGTATATGGCACTTCCAAGCAGCATTGGGAAGTACCCTGGATGGAAGAAGCCAAACTTAAGGTAATACATAATCACACTGACTTTCTGGAGAAGACCAAGAAGCAGATTATCTCTCAGTTGCTCTGGAAAAAAATGAGACTGTACCTGCACTGGCAGGTATTGTAGAGCAGCAGGCACAGACATGCAGAGAAAAACAGCTGGTGCTAGGGACCCAATATCCAAAGTACCCATGAAGTTTTACTTCACACTAGCTCCAGCCTGCTTCTAGTGACTGAATGTCTATTATTGGTCAGAGTCCATGAGGTGGATGCTTGTAATGCATCTTTTAATGGAGCTTCATCCCACATGGATTTAATTTGTGAGCTCTGGGAGTGCTCCAAGAAGTGAACTAAAACACAGTATGTAAAAGCAACCATGCAATTCCCACCAAAATATGAGCCAGCAGTGTGCCCAGGTGGCCAAGAAGGCCAATAGCATCCTGGCTTGTATCAGCAATAGTGTGGCCAGCAGGATTAGAGACTAGTGATTGTCCCCCTGTACTCGGCCCTGGTGAGGCCAAACCTCTAAAACTGTGTTCAGTTTTGGGCCCCTCACTACAAGAAAGACACTGAGGTGCTGAAGAGTGTCCAGAGAAGAGCAACAAAGTTGGTGAAGGGTCTGGAGAACAGGTATTATGAGGAGAAGCTGAGGGAACTAGGGTTGTTTAGTCTGGAGAAAAGGAGCTGAGGGGAGGCCTTATTGCTCACTACAACTACCTGAAAGGAGGGTGTAGCAAAGTGGGGGTCAGTCTTCTTTTCCCAAGTTACAAGCAATAGGACAAGAGGAAATGGCCTCAAGTTGTGCCAGGAGAGGTTTAGACTGGATGTTAAAAAAAAATGTCTTTACTGAAAACATTGTCAACCATTGGAACAGGCATCCCAGGGAAGTGGTGGAGTCACCATCCCCAGAGGTATTTAAAAGATGCTTAGGGACATGGTTTAGTGGTGGACTTGGCAGTGTCAGGTTAACAGTTGGACTCAATGATCTTAAGGGTCTTTTCCAGCCCAAATGATTCTATGGTTCTATTCAATGTTTCTAAAACTGTCTTTCTCAGAGAAGCCAAAACACTTGAACAGAAACACCTGAAGCAGACTTGCTCTACAAAGAAGCCTGAAAGTTAAACTAGCACATGTTTAATGACGATGCTTGAGAGAGCATCATCTGGAGTGAAACAGGGAGTGAGTCAAAATGACACTGAAAACATCAAAACAGCACTGGCCCATTCAGGGCAGAGCCTCTGAAAGTCCTATTAGCAAAACTTTTCAGAGCTGACTGGCACGGCACTGGCAACATGTTAAGGATGTGGAGATTGCCTATGAGGGGTTTTGATGTGCAGGCAAGTATTTGCAGCTTGGAGCAATGCATAAGTTGTGGAGATCACTAGGGGAGTGAGAGAAGAGGAATGGGCAAATCAATATGCAGTGAAAACGGTCGCTGCACAAGTCTGCTGGGATAGGTTGCTTTTTATTCTCAATAGTTGCTAAGGCTTATCCACATTTTCAAAGAGGCCAGATGTTATTTTTACATGTCCTTTATTTTGCCCTCAGGCTTGCATAGTTTCCCACAGAATTTACCCTTAATTCACCTTACTCCTCTTCTTCCCTAAATGTCAGTGAAGACTAAAGGAAATTTTTGTGATCAAATCATCAAGTCAACAGGGCTTCAGCTGTACAAGGACATGGTAGATGCCTGTTCTCAGGTGCTGAAACTGCAGGTATGCACTTCATTGCATCCACATCATTAAGTCCCCTTACCCTCTGATCAGGGTGGCTGCATTGAGACTGCTTATGGAGAACACGTTGACTCTCAAACTGTGTCAATATTTGGGCAAGCACTGGCTAATCTGGGTCAAAAATGTGTCAGGATATGCTTCAACAATTTAGAAGTGTAGTGAGTCCATTCTATTGTCCTTGGTTCTCTCTAATTTACTAGTGTAGAAATTATCTAGAAATTTTCCATCAGCACTTGTAACCTCTGAAACAGATCCATGGGACTTTTTACACATTTCTTTGCTTCAGCTCTGGTACAACATCAAGATTCTATATATGGTCTACTGCTGTAGGAGAAAGGAACTAACAAATGGGAAATAACTGACAATAGAGCACTGAAGTGACTGAAAAGCAAGGCAGACTGACTTGTGAAGAGGAGGATAACTGTTAGCATTTGAGGAGTTTAAAAGCCAAAGAGGAAGAAGAATTATTTGCAGGGTCCAGTAGAGTTTCACTGGGTATAAAGAGCTGAGAATGAGAAAGGGATCTTTAGCAAGAACAGAGGGAAGCATTTCATCAACACTGAAGCCTGCTGGACCATGAAATAGTCTCCCAAAATAAATGGTGTTAGTCCTACTGCTCTGGTCATTTTAAATTAGACTGGCCAAAATACTTGAGTGGATTCTTTAGTGAACAACTCAATATTGAATCCCAGGGATGGCCATGTCAACCTTGCAGGCAGTTCTGCTGCTCATGATAATTAGGCTCCACCACACTGCCATGAAAAGAGTGCTGTTTGACACTCATGCGGCACCAGATCTTTCACTTATGGTGCTTGTCATGATATTGTGTTATTTATACATTACTCTGAGTTGAAAAGTCTCTGTAAATAAGCACGCAGAGCCCTTATAAGTCAAAACCCTGGACTACTGAAGCTGATGAAGGATATAAAATAGCTTGCATTAAACCTTCTAAACTGCTAGCATCGGTGAGAGATTTTACTGAAAATATCCCTCAGCAAGAAATTATACATAGTAATGAGTGAACAAGAAACATCTTTGAACTAACAAACACACTCTGACATACTCTGTGGGGCTTTTTTTGTTTTATTTTTTTTTGTATTTCATTTTCTGTCTGCTTACAAATGTTTGACTGACAGGTGTGGAGGCTGGCATCTATCACTTCTCTTCAAAATAGACAGGGAATGAATATCAACATTTCTCAACATGGACTCAAAGAGAACAACCTTTCCTAAAAATAAATGCATTTCCCTCACACCTGTTGCCACACCCTATCCAACTCTCCTCTTTTGCCAAGAGAAGCATCAGCTAAAATAAAGCTGATTTCTCCAAATGCTTTTGTATCACCCTTTCACTGGGGGATTCTCCATGGCTTCACAGGCATCTGAAACTGATGGCATCCAATTTTCAATCTCTGTCCATCCAGTAGCAATTAATCATTAAACTGTATTTTAGCTAGACTTACCTTGTACTCATTTCATCTGAATGACTGACTTCCTGACAGCTAAGTAATTTTGTAACTGCAGTTATCTGCATAAACTGACTGGCATCTACTGGTTTTCAGGGCTGAGAGGTGATGTGGTTAGTCCTGGTACTGTCTGGTTTGGGAGCTGAAAAAATGGGCAGTTGTCTACCTCCACAGACTGAGCACTTATTGCTGCTGACCCCTCTGTGGGGATGGAGAGAAAAAGGGGTGTAGGGAAGTCAGGATAGATAAATTGAATGTTGCTACTGCAGGGACAACCATCCCCAATACCAGGAGTGAGTCTTGCTCTGCAAATCTGCTCTTTCCCTGGTATACTTCTGTCTCAGCTATTCCCTGCTCTTCATTCTATGAGAATGCCCACTGCTGTGTTTGCAGCCAGGGAAGCACAGGAGTGGGATGGAAGACTGCTACAGGAAAGGAAAAACGGTTGTGGAAGAGGTGAGAAGACCCGGTGGTGACTCCGAGAAAACAGTGGTGGTGTCTGGGAGGTGTTTGTCTCATCATCCTTTCTCATCACCTCTGGAAAAGCTTTCTGCATAGGGAGGACCACTGGTGGCTTTCTGAATCAATACAGCATTTAGCATATTTTTTTTACAGGTCTTTCCAGTCACCAGATAAAAATCAGAAGTTCTCCATTCTATGGTTATGCATTTCTTCCCAAAGTTTTATCTCCTTCCATCTTTCACATGACCACAGGTGCCAATGAAAGGCACGGGATGCTATATTATATGTATTTGCTATGACAGAGCTTGTGCTAGCACTGAGCACTGACAACGTACATTACAGTTCAGCTCATGTATTTCTGATGGCACATTTTATAGTGCTATATATAAAGTTGTTATGGCATCTATTATTCACTGCCAATACAGTTCAAGTTAAAATAGGTTTTATATAACAGTTCAAAGCAATATTTTAAGAAATAACACTTGTGTCAAGGCTGCTGTGTCCTACCAGATTTTGACATTTCCAAGCAATAAAGATCTTTATCCAAAATGTAAGGTTTTGGCGAGACATCTCCCTTGCAGACTTCTCTATTTTTAATCTGCAAGCAATAGCAAAAAAAGCACATTTAAATAAAATGAACAGCCAGCTGAACTTTTGACATGGCTGTTACCTTTCTAGGTGGAAACTGTGAATGCTGAAAAGTGCCTCAAGGGATGTTCATGACAGAGGACAATGTCCCATTAACCTGAACATCTGAAGAGATTCTTGAGATGTGGAAAACACACAAGTGGCAAAGAGTCATTGGAACATTAAGAAGATGTCTATTATGGGCACAGTTTTATATCTGTTTTCCAGGACACAATATGGGAAGAGAATTTATTTCCTCATTTCTTTAGCAATGAAAAAGGTTTTATATCTGTTCTTGCAAAGAGGGCAAATTCGATGTCTTTTTAAAAAAGGCCCATTACTGAGGACCATGAGCTTCTCCAAAGTTGTGTGCTAATCAGTGTGGCCTAGAAGATACGATGTTCTAGCAATGCTCTGTGACCTCTTCTGTGCTGCGTAAGAGCTATATGTTTCTGGTGCTAGATATTCAGAAATGTAAAAATCCCAGCAAGACAAATCTACTTGCATAAGATGTGCTTTGCACAGCTCTATTCTTCGTTCTGGTCCCTAAAGAACAAAGGAGAACAAATGGTATACATTAATTTGGCAATAAATTTAGTTTTAGTTGTATTTGACAGGAATAATTTTAACCTCCTTGGTTACCTATTGGTTTTGAAAACATATTGGAAAAAAGTTATAAAGGTGGTTATGAGGTCAGCGAGTCCCTTTCCTGTATACCCACAACTTCTAATGAAATCAGGAAAGTTTTAATGTGCAAGATGAGTCATTTCACAAGAAATATGTTCATGTGGGTCAACAAACAGAAAAACAAAGCCCAGTGAAAATGATTTAAAAGCACCATCTGTTTATTCAAATACAGCTGGGGAGAGGTATGACGGAGTCCAAAAATCCATTTCATTTTCATTATATTTCTTTCAAAAGAGATGTTAAATAAAATACTATTGGTCCTAACTGTTTTCCTCCTGAGAAGAAATGTTTAAGCTGCATTTGAAATATTGCATGAACATGGATCTTGGAAAGCAAAGCAAAATGGATGCAGGAGATGTGGAAAAACAAGTAAAAAGAAAGTGCACACATTGTTAGGAAGCAGAAGGCTGAACAATATTAACTGCTTAAGTTGAGTAAGTTATTAACTGCGTAAGTTGAATAAGTTATTCAGAGGTAAATTCATATTAGGCAGAAAGGTATATAGGATCTACCAAATCAACCTGTACAATACATGACTGTTGTACTTATTTAGAAGTTAGGTAAGGCCAGAACTGGGTTCTTTTAACTTGCCTGAAGTACCCCACCACGGCCACATGGTCCAGTGCAGCTCAATGCAGAGGTATCAGATTGTGCCACAGAAATGGGATTTAATTGGCAAAATAAGGATCTCCCTGAGGAGACTCGACTGCACCTCTTGATTCTCCAAAGAAGTTCTTGTGCTTGGGGCAGGCTTGGTGTTTGTCATTTTCCACTGCCTAATGGGCAAACACTAAATGTGGTTGGTTTGTTTGTTTGTTTGTTTTTCTGGGGAGGACAGGGGGCAACATAAAGTTTGAAAGAAAAAGGCAGTGACTATATTTCAAACAAAAGGATCACAGCAATATCCTTTGTGTCCACAACGCCATTTCAGAAATGTCTTTGCTACCATCCTTCTTGAACATCAAAGTGCAGGAACATCCCCAAACATGTACTTTCTTGCAACAAAGTTCCCTAGAATTTGTCCTGGTGGATGCAAAGAGATTCCTCAAGTATGAAAGGACAATTCGCACCCAAGGATATTCAGGGTGAGAATATTCCTTAACAATTTCATCCCTAGCAATGCACGCAAGCCCACAAAGCTCAATCATCTCTATTCAGCAAACCATAACAGAAATTAGACATTCACTAACCTCAACTCACTCCTATAAAACTATCAAAATTTCTTACTTGCAGTGTTGAATCACATGTAGCTGCTACTGTTTGCAAACAGAGGTCAAAGCCTCAAAGTACCAGTCTACAGCAGGAACGTTTGTCCCCTTTTTGCACTGTTAACTCAATCACAATTCCTGATATACCGCAGCCAAAATCTATTCTGATAAAATTAGCTCAATCCAATTAAAGGACAAAGTATAGTCCTTAATTAAATGTTCTGATTATTCTGAAGACCTCTTTTTTTTTGGTTCATCTTGAGTTTAGGCCTGTAAAAGCATACAAATTAGGAAGATTTAAAATGTTCTGGTTTTACTCACTTATTGGTTAAATTTGAGTAACGAGAGTTTCCCAAAAGCATAAAAAGAGAAGTATAATAAGAAAAATGTGGGATGTTTAACTTATTCAAACCTCTTTTTGTTCCTTATTTTCATATTTTATTTATAGCACTTCTAAAAAAAGGGAATAAAAATAGTATGTCTTCTTTCAACTACATTAAGAACATACAAATACTTTAATAAAGCAAAAATATTGAATTATTTGAAAAAGTTAACAAGTTATTTCCTTTTGTCTACCTATTATTCTTGCTAATGGTAAAGCTGAATACTTTCTGTCTGTGACAAATTCTGGTTTCAAGTATTCATGCACCAAGAAAGTTGTTTTGCTGCAAAACCAAGCTCAATTAAACTACTTCACTACAAACTGTTATGGAAGACTTACTGAAAAAAAACACATTAGACCACGAATATTAATTAATTCTTGTCATTTTCATTACAGGTCATATGGATTTCTAATTCTTCCTTCTGCCACAGTTTTCCATTTTTAGAAACACTTGATAATCTCTTCCATTTTTAGTGTCACTGTACTGGCAGCAATGTAAACCAGCATTTCTTTCATCATGTTGAGCAACGCACAACACAAGGAATCTGCACTTCCAGCTCACAAGCCCATGACAGGAGAAGGTTACTGACCTCAATCTGCTGAATGGCCTCTTCCCGTTGACGGATGGCCTCCAGATCCTCTTCTGTGATTTCCGAGAGCAAGGCTTGATCCTGGCTCTGGTTCTGCCCCATGCCATCTCCTCCATTAAAGATCTTCTCATCATCAGGTAGGTCAGAGAAGGGAGTCCTAGGGCTCTGCTGAGAGGGAAGAATGGAAAGAAAGCAAAGTGTAAATCCTGTCCAGTTTTACATAGCCTTCTTACAGGAAAAGAAAACATTAACATGGCAGATTAAATAAACAGTGGTGAAAAAGTGAAGAGGAGAAGAGTAAGTTACATGAGAGGAAACATAACAAATCTTGAAGTAAGTGTTAGGACCTGAAGCCAGATCTACTAAGCTACACTTGAGCACCAGGAACCAACTTCAGTTTTCCAACAGTTTTGACAGAACAAAAAAATTTATGCGCATCTGAAAAATGACACATTTTCCTTGTTTATTTTCCTGCAAATTCTTCTGGAATTAGATACATTCTCAGGAAGACATAAAATCCGAAGACTTTATGATCCAACTTGCAACATTCAGCATAACAAAGGATCCTATCTTGTCTATTTAGGAGGTAAACTAAATACAGCTTTAAAAATGGAAAAATCACTTTAGTAATGTGACTGCATAACCACCAGTTTGAGTGACTGACAGTTTCATGGTGTTCACTCTGTAGAGTTGACCTGATTTTTCCGACACATTAGATACCATTTTCTAGGTAGCTAGATGTTCATACTGTGTTTGGGAGCTGTGCTTCTATTCAGATCCAGATTTTAAGACCTTGTTCATGATCCATCCAGATGCATCTACACTGCAGGTAGGGGCAAAGGTTTAACAAGGTCTTCTCCCAGCCTTTATCTTCTGTGCCTACAGAGATGTTGGGTTCAGTCTAGACTGGGCTCAGAATGAAACGACACAAGGTTGGTTTGGAGAATCAGGAGGCTGAGCACAAGTTCTAAACTAATAGGCACTGCTGAAGACTCCAATCCTACAACTGCATGAGTATTTCACTTCAAACAAAGCACATGGTCCTTTAAACTCTCCTTGAGCTGAACTTTGACTCCTAATCAAAAGTTACAATAAAAAAGCAATCCAGTGCTGCCAATGCTCTGAATTTGAAAGAAGGAATGGCAGTAACTGCAGAACATGCTTGACCTGAATGTCTCCAAAGTCTCTGAAAGCTACAGGAGAAAACAAGCACAAGAATTCAGGGGGATGTTCAGTTCTCTGAATCTGGGTTTATCTGAAACACAAACATTGGGGATTTTCAATGACTTGTACCTGAGAAATAAAGGCCTTTGCTGTCTTGCCATGGCTAAGTTTTCAAAAACACTAAATGCCCTGAATTCCCACAGAGTGAATAGGAAGCCAGTCCATCAGGGAGCTTGCTGGAAGAGCACAGAAAAACTGGAGAACTGGAAGGACTGGGAGGACTCAAGTGAAAGTTGCAGTGGAAACAATGTCAAATCACCACGCCAAGAATGAGAAGCCTAACCAAGAGTGCATGAGGGAGACAGGGGAGTGAGAAAAAAAAAAAAGTCACTTAGAATGTGTTTTACTTTTTGCTTGTTTGCTTAGAGATCTGCCTTGGAGAAACTGTGGAGGCTAGATTTTGAAGAATATCAGGCCTCTGGAAATGCTTATTGAACTCTTTAACTCTTCTTTCATTCTTTAAAAAGTATATAATTTCTGCATTTAGAAACTAAAGAATTTTTACAGTTGTCTAAACCTAGACTTTGCCTTATGCAATTAAATCATTATTATTATCACCATCATCTAGTTGCAGACAAGGAAAATTGCACAATGCAATGAAGGAAGTGGGTTGATGGAAAAAGTAGAGGCATACAGAAAAATTAGCAGCAAACAGCCAAGTGTCTTTTAAAAATATAAACAGAAGATTAAAATCTTTGACATTAACTTCTTTGTTTCACCTTCTGCTTCCCTGGGATCTCTTATCTACAGAGAAAAGTTGTGTTACAGAAAGAAAATCATCATTTAAAATTAGGTTAAAAAATAATTTACACTTTAAAAGACACATTTTAATAGGATTAAGATACTCTGGGGGTGTTTTATTCACTAACTATTATGTGCCTTGGACACTAACTTATCTGGTAGAATGTTTCAGTGCCAAAAGTACGTATTAATGGACTCAAGAAAAAAACCCTTGGGGTATTCTAATGCTTCATTTATAGTGACAGAAGTGTCCTCTCACCTTCACCAGAGGGCTAACTAGGACATGCAGAGGCCGCTATACTGCACAATGCCAAGTAGGCTGGAAGAGCCCGAGTGTCTGCCCTCTGAAGGTGCAGGAAAACAGTGATCTCATGAAATTCTTGTACTATGGTCACAGCAGGGACACTGTGCCATGGACCCAAATGCACATGCATGACCACTGAAAGCCATGCTTTCCTACACGGATATGCATTTCAGTGGAAAACAACAGATTTACAAGATTTCAAATGTTTCCTTTTCTGTTCTAATGTGGGAGCACAGGATTAACAGGAGAGCCAGCAATACAGCAACCAACTCTTGAAATTGTATTATTCCATGTAATACCACAGCTGTGTCACAAACATGCTTGATCTTGGCCTGTGTCAACTCTATTAGTCATCCCCACTTGCTGGTCCTGGTATCTGTAAATAACACGCTCCCCGCAAATAATCCAGATAATGCAATGCAAGTGATGCTGCTCAGTCACCTCTTACAAAAAACAGGTATTCATATGCTTAAATAGATAATGGTCTAGACACAGATGTTCTTCTCCAAACAAAGTAGTGGCTTAAGTTAATTTCAGAGCTGCTGAAAGCAATTATGTGAGCTTGTATCCTTAATATTTTTTCGAGAAAATCCAACCACGGCTGCTGAGTAAATGAATAAATCAGGAAACAACAGGATGCGGGCAGGATGAAATTTCCTTTCAGGCATAAAAAAGGGTCCATATTAACATGATATATAGTCACCATGACCTGCTATCGGGGCATGTATCATGGCTGGCTGTGGTAACAAATCAAAAATCATTTTTGTGTTTGTTGATGATCCTTATTTCTGTGATAAAGTAAACAAATCCTAGATTTGAAAGTGTGAAGAAATCTAATGACTTCTAATACTTCTGATTGAAATCTTCATGTAGCTTGCTTTATCAGTGGCCTTCATTCCCTTTTGAGTTTTTCTTATTGCTATGTCTGACAAAATATTTTATTTATAACAAGAAAAGATATGATGGAGGGCACTCACTGAGCCCCCACAGATAAAGTTCCTTTTGACAATGCACTGGAAGAGGCCATAACTCCCTATATAGGCAACTGCACATTAAATTTGATTTAGTGCCAAATTTTATTCCCTGTGAATCTCCGTGTAATTTTCTGTTGGATTTCCTTTCATAAATTGTTAATTGGATGTGTTTGAAGTTGTTCTTTTGTTGAAATTTGCCAGTGGCAGATTTTTGTCAAGATGTAGCTATAAACCAAACTCTGCCTGTGAAAAAAAAATGATAGGAGAGAAAAAGTTGAGTATATCTGATACATTCAGTAGTTCTTTTAAAATTAAATTCCTAGGACCGAGGGTCATACTATGCTGTTATTCATCATATCTGAAAAATTATGCCCAGGCACAACATTTTTTCTGTTGGATAAAATCTTTTCACTAGGATAAAATCGTTACTGCTTACAACTACATTTTTTTATCAGATTTATTCTACCAATGGAGAGATGCTATATACAGCTGCTGATAAAGAAAAAAAAAAAAAAAAAAAAAAAGTTTTCAACTTCTGCCAGTACCTATACATTACCAGTAGTAAAATCAGAAATTGCATGTCTGAGACCCCTACAAAGATGACCCTCTCCCAGGCCTGTGCCTGCCTCACTCCCCATTTCTATATTAGAAGGGATAGAAGAGGAGCATTAACATGCACAATTTCTTCTCCTTGTACACAGCAACATCACAAGTTTTACAACCCATGTCATAAAAGCGGCAAACAAGGGACTGAAATGACCTCTCTTCTAGTTCCCATATAGTATTTATTCCACCCAGAGGCAGAAATCTAACTTGAACCCCACCTTATAGAACATCAACCAGCCTTCACAGTTCATCTTCAGAGAGTCAGGGAATCTCCTGTAACAGTAAGATGTGTGCTGGTACTCTCTCAGGCCTGTAGCTCCCTTTTACCTCTCTAAGGATGCCACTTCTAATTGCTCATGACAAGATTGTTCCCTTATCAGAAATTAAGGACACAAAATGTTGACTGGAGATGGATGAGAAATGTCGCTTCCTGCAAGTGAAATATTTAATGATTTCAAAGGAAAATTCCTTTTCCACACCTCATCAAAATCTGAAGATATAGGGAAAAATTATGACAGAGAGAAAGAGACACACATACACTCCCTCCAGCTCAGGTTAGTTACAAGTCAGATAATTAAGGTGCCCAATGTCAGCTGCAATAAGATGAGCCTCTCACAGTCTCTCCAAAAAGAACTGTAAAAGTTCATATAAATAATTAAGATTTATTGCAGCTGGATCTTCAGACTCTGTCCACCAGATGAACGACACACGACAGGGACAGGAGGATGAAGGGCTGAGGAAGACATTGACACACTTCTACCTTCAACTTTAGCGTGAAGGCAGTTGAGAAGGAGACGTAATTGAGCTCAGTGCCTGAAATTAGACAACATGAACCCATTGCTACACCATCTCCATCGGCTCCAACTTCAGCCAGGAGTTATGTCCTGGAGACGAGGGTTTAATTTCTGACTGTGTGTGAAACATGGGAAGAGGATACTATCAGTGTATTTTAGGATGGATGTGACAGAGCTGTTGGTACTGTCAAAGTAGGGACGGTGGGTCTCCTACACGGACTGAAAACCTAACTCCGGAGAATAAGAAGCAACACAAGTTCCCTCTTTTCTGACTACTTCACCTTTCACGTGCACATTTCAAGCAGTTGGAGATGTCCTCATCACCACTTGGCTGTCAGACTCTTGAGACTGCCTTTGGTATGCACAGCACAGTTCACAAATTCGTTGTTACATCCAAGTTTATATGAGCACAGGTAAAAGAAGCCTCACTCACAGAAGCTAATTTTGTACTACATACTGCAGGTTGTTCTGAGGAAATCTTCTGCAACCATGAAAATAGAGTATTTTAGAGGTTTTACATTACTCCAGTAGTAAACCAAGGAAGTTTGCTCTGTCTTCTCCAATCTCCAGAAGCCTTCTGCACCACTAGCAGGGATATGGCCAGCTCAAGCAGTAATCAACACACCTCCCACACCTCCTGCAAGCTATCACATCTCCTTGGGTAACATTTTGGCTCTGACTTTCAAACAAAATGCAAATGCAGAGATGTTTATCTCTTGCTTTATAGTATGTATAGACATATAAACAGCCAGGCTACACTTTATGAGGATATCCTATTCTCACTAGCATCCAGGCTTTGAGATTTTATTGCATGTAGAATAATGAGGCCGGAGTGCCTACATTAAAGATCAATAAAATACTTTACATGGAGGGCTACTGTGCAGAATACTGCTGTAGTTATGTGGTCTGCCTGTGCCTGACACATTTCTAATAGCACATTGGCACTGCAAGCTGTCCGGGAAAAAAATGGCACAGAGCAGCCAGTTTGGCCTGCCTATCCACAATGTACAGCCAGGTTAAGAAGACAGATAAATCGGATTAGATGATCTTTCTCAAACCATCCTTCCAAAACAACTAACCCTGCAGACTCAATGAAATTTAGAACTGTATCTCGCCAAGCAAAAGCCCAAAGCAATTACAGGTAGAAGGGCCTCAGGCAGGCACAGAACAAGCAGCCTGGGACTCCTAAATCTTTTAGAGGAGTGAAATAGTGATATTACAACTTTGCATTATCTTTCACACAGAAGATCCTGGCAGTGATTGGTAATCTGAGCTCTGTTATTTTGCGAGAGGAGCTTCCCACAACAAACGGGAAAAAAATGCAACCACAAATTAACCATTGCTTCCTCTTCCTTTTCACTCAAACATGGGCACATTTGAAACTACTGTAACAAGGGCAAATTTTAAGTGGGATATTTTCAGTCCTTCCTGCATGCATCACTAACATGGACAAATACAGAAATGCATTCAGTTATGTAAATTTGATTACTCTGCACCAATGTAGCATGAGAAAAAACAGCATGGGGAAATGAGCATAAAGGGAAGGGTTGAAGTGCATTTTTATTTAAATTAACTAGAATCTCTCATGTGTTTCTGTCTTCACTCTTGATCAAGTTGTTTAACTTTTGAGTTACATGAACCTGAAAATGAGCAAGAAAATCACTATTCCTACCAGCTTCCTGCTACAGAATCTGCAAGAAATTACTAATTTTAGAGAAAATGTAATAGCAGAAACTATTTTGCTAGTCTGCTTTTCAGCATTTATAAATTTAATCATTCAAGTCTCTGCAGTCATGAAGACTAAGAAAATCCATTTAGTTTCCTGGAACTAGAAGAGACTTAGTAACAAAGTACCTAGTTCATACCTCCTACTGCTTTCTTCTTTATTTTTCCTTCAAGACTTTATTACTTCACCAAATTCATTCTGAGCAATCATGACCTCATCACCTAGGGCTGCTCTAGTTCAGAGTCGATCTTACTGTACTCAGGGTGAGAGAATTAAATGACATATCTGTGGTAGAAAAAGAAAAAGAAAATAAGCCAGGGGCCTGAGATTTAGCTCTCTGATAACTACTGTGATTTTAAGAAGCACAGCATATTTTCACCCCAAGGTGAAGACCAAATTTAGGAGGAATAGCCTGATATTTTGCTCATGGAGACCATCAGCTTCTAGCGCAAACCTCAGTTGATCTTGAGGGCTACATTTTGTCATATATTTTCACCCTGCATAATTCTTACAGATGCCCCATCAGAGAAGGAAGGGGCAGTTTGTCCAGTTCCTATTTGCAGTCTTTTTTTTCTCTTGATTTGGCAACTTTATCTTCCATAAAAATAGATAGTCTCATAGAAATGTGAGTGAAACAGAACAGCAACAGTGAAGAGAGGTATAAATTTCCCCTCTCTGTAATCTAACATCCTTTTCTTTTCAAACACACTTCACTGAATGACTTAAGTCTGATTATACATGCCTACACCCATCCTTCTCAAAGCCAACCGCCTGCGCTATCACTTGCTTCAGGTGGCATCTCTATACATGCAAAGCAAGTGGATAAATATTCCTTTAAGATTGTCATGAAGGAAAGCACTCACCAACATTTTTTACAGCATCGCATCACAATCCTAAAGCTGTTCCTGCCCTCTCCTAGCTGTCTGAATTATATTCTCATAATTCTCCATCCCTGCACAACTCTGCTGCTGGCACCGTGTTTTGGCTGGCACTGCTCTCTGAGAGCTGTGCTGTACGTCGTCCCTGGATCCTGATGCTAGGCAGAAAACTCCCCTGCTCGCAGCTCCCTTGCTGAACATCTGAAGCACCCAGCATGTGTGTAAATGGACCACGTTTGCAGGAGCTCTCAGACACATCAAGACAGTCTAGAAAGGACCGTGCTGCCTCCGCCTCCTGACATATGCGCAGCACAGCTGGTGAGCAGGTTCCTGCTAGAAAGGCAAAGAAGGAAAAGAAGAAGAATGAGACATTGGCTCACTCGTTAACACCCATCTAGTACAAAAAAAAACAACAACAACAACAACAAAAAAAAAACACAAGTTTTTTTCCTGGGTTCACAGGGAGGCAGGAGCCAAATGCATCTTGATTTTCTGCAGCAGAGACAACGCTCAGCATGGGCACAGTGCCACTCCGTAGTGTGGAGCAGTGGAAAAGTAGGAAGATGCTGGAAATAAAATGTATGTCCTTTTCTTTCAAGAGATTGACTGCTTTTGTATTTTGCTTTTGGAGTACTCAGCCACTTTTTTTTTTTTTTTTTCAGAAACAAGGTTGACTCCCATAAAACCTCTTTGGCATCAATCTTTTAATCTCTTTGCATTACTGGTCTTTGAAAGGGTTTCAGTGGACTGCTCAGTGCCCAAGCAAATGTTCACAGCCTGGGATTGAGGTACACTCTCATTCAGTGACTGCTCTACAAAATATCTGCCCATTTTACAGCCCCTGCACTGCCTTCATTCACAATACTTCAGCTACTGTCCAAAAGGCTCATCCCTAGTTAGGACAAAAATCAGAGCCAACTTTTCACCATCCATCTGGAGGAGCTTTGCCGAGCCTTGTCAGGGTAGGTGGCTGGTTGATGAGGTTGGGATGGGGAGATAAAACAAGGTTCCTGATTTTTTATTAGAGTGGGGTCCTCCTTTGTGAGAGAGGAGGAGAAAAGTGGGGTCTGAGCTTTAATCAGCAGGATGGACAACTCCCGTTCACTCCACCACAACTTCTGGTACCATCCACAGAAAAGTCTCATCTCAAATAATGACAACATTGTACTGAGAAAACAGCAAGATGCTAAAGCACAGAAATTACTAGCTCTGCACTGGGACAACAGCAGTGCTTCTGCAGGAAAACAAAACCCGTTTTCACTTGCAGGCTCTTCTCAGCAGCCTTCTATTATCTATTGGATTTCAACATAAGGCATGAAGACACAAATGGTCTGTCTTTTATTGCAAAGGATGCTCAGCCCTTTGGTCCAGTTAACAGCAAATTTTTTTCAGCACTAACTCAGAACAAAGTGTGGGGGGGGTTATCACAGGCTGGTAACCTGAAAACATGAAGTCAAAGTGTTTTACTCAAAACAATCAAGTGAAAGAGTCAGAGCTTGGCAGAGTCCATCTGAGTAATTAATCGGTGACTCCCATGAGGCATCTCCACCTGAGAAAGCAACCTCTCAATAGAGGGGAAATCAAGTCAGTGGAGTCTAAGGCAGGACTTGGCTCATCTGAAATAGCCACTCCAAGCAAGTGTGAAGGCAGCAGCACACACTGCATGGCATGGAGTCAGCAGAGAAACCAAACAGATCAAAACCAGGAGTTGAGAAGTTCAACAAGAAAGTTTCTTTGACAGACCACTCCTATGTTAGCAGCAGTGATGGGAGAAGAGAGAACAAAAGTTCATGCTTCTTCAATGCCATGTAAACCTTTTCTTTTTTTTTTTTTTAAAATTTACCTGCAAATTTAGATCAATAAAGGCTACTGATCCAAGTCTGATTGCAGAGAGCTGCTTGTTAGGTATTACACTAATATTATACACAACCCCTTAATTGTTTTTATTCAGGACATTTTTGGTTTTAATTAAAATAGAAAGGTAATAAAAATGTTAAAAAGATACAAAATGATAGACACCTGCAGTGAAACAAGAGACACTAACTGAATCAAAATGAAAATATTAAAAATCTAATTTGGGACTATCTAGCAGCACTGCTATACAACAGGATGTCATGGATCAATGACATGATCTGTTGTCAACCTCTGGTGAACCCATTCACAATGGCCAGACAGCATGGAAAAGGCCTCGCCCTGGCTTCTCTTTTCAACAGATTCAATGAAAACTTTCTATCTCTAGGGAGATCTAATTAAACTGAGCTTTTTGACCAAAACTGACTAGAACTGAAGCTGTCATGAACATCTCAAATAAAATTAGATTTAGGAAAGCAAAGACACTGTGAAGATGATGGAGGAATTAATCATTAACAAAGACTAGATAATTATGTTGGGCTACTTCCCAAAACAGGTAGTATTGAAGATTCACCTGACTTTTTTCTAGGGTCCCTTTTTAGATTATTTGCCAAAGGATAAACCCACGCAAGTGACCCTGGCGTGTAGCTTTTGTGAAAGCCCCTTAGCCCACATCAGTTATACATGCAGATGACCTTAAAAACAGGTGGATGGATAATTCTCCACTGGTTTTGCTAGTGATGGACTTGGGAGCAATCACAGACCCCATCCTGTTAGGAAAGCCATGAAGACAATCCCAGTACAGCTTGAGTGGGTTGTGTTCTCAGCCAGCTCAGCTGGATCTGCAAGAGTGCATCTGTACATGCTTATTATAGAGGTTCTGCTGTTCCTCTTGGGTCAGGAAAATAACCAAGGCCATGAAAGCACAGTCTTTATGGGATTTTTCTTAAACTTAGAAAACAAAATAGGGCTTTGGCAAGACCAAGCAGCTTTTTTCTAATGTTACTTGCTGTTTCTGTGTTCTGCAATCAAGAACTGCTTAGAGAACAAGTTCCCTGGTCTCTTTTAAGTGACACATCTGCTCAAGCTAACAAGGAGTGTGCTGAAAGTGTATAACCTAACAAACAGAAATTCCTTTTATTATCTCCACATGCTTCCTACCAAACTTTGGGTTTTTCTTGGATATCCCTTCTAAACATATTTCCAGCTCATGGGACTCAATCATCCTATTGGCAACACTGGGAGTAAAGGAAGATCCCTGGAAGTTAGCATTTGATTCTAGTGCTGTATTCTTAAGCCTATAATTATGGCAGAGCACTGCACATCAGAGTCTAGCTAGACATGGACTTTTGCTATCAAAAGGTCTGTAACATTTGTTCCTAAAGAGATACATTCCATGAAATAGAGATCACATGTTTGATTGATTTGGTGAAATGGCTGTTGTCCCTCTGAATGCTCCCTCTACAACCCAGAAACATCAATGGGGACTTTCATCCTACCTGTCCTAGACACATCCATGCAGGAGGGGATGAGTCTGGTTCTTCCTCCTGACCAGCAATAGTCCCTGTCTAACATAGTCTAATCTTCTAACCTGTAAATAACCTTAAAAAAAAATAGGTTAAATTTAAGGGAATTAAAAGCCTGCCCTGATTTCTGTGTGCTGTGACAGGAGGTGGGTTACATGGATCATAGGACACTGTTTTACTAGAAATATTTAACCACCAGTCAACTTTATTTAGAGAATGTGATCTTCAGTCTCAAGAAAAATTAAGAGTGACAACTTGAGTTTCAAGTCAAATTAAGTCAGGATGTTTACTGGTTTAAAGGAAAACATAAGAACAGCAGCAAGAAAAATTGTATTCTTCCTCAAGAATAGTAATATAGTTATTACAAATCTAGACAATGTCTCAAGAAAGAGAAACTAAAGATATTAGGTAAATTTAGTCACAGATGCATATTTGTGACCAAAATGCCTTCAAAGTGAAATAATGAAAATGGGAAGCATAAACATTGCTAAAGGGAATAAAATCTTATTTCTGAATTAGTTTGTCCAGGGAGAATGAAATAGGAAGAATTTGGGAGTTTGCTAATTTATCCTTTATGAGTTCTTTATATGGCAAGAGGAAGTGAATTTAACCTTCCAAACAGTGACATGAAATAGGAAGCAAATGAAAGCAATGCAGACCAGCTTTATTATCCTCATGTGCTCCATGCTGTCTCAGTGATATACATTTTTAAAGATTCTAACTTTTCTTTAGCTTAAGTGTTCAGCCCCACACTGCACGATTGGCATACAGGCTTGGTGAAGGCTTTTCTGAGGATTGAAAAGCTACCTAAAACGTTTGCAAAATAAAACATTCAGGGAAAGGATTAAGATAAAAAATGCTAAAAAATTTTCAGCCCAGCACCTCTGGAATGTGACATGTAACATAATTGTCCAAAATCTGTGCACTTTTCCAGTTACCACTGGGACAATGTCTTAACTGTGTCAGAAGCAGGAGAGGTCACAGATAAATATTCAGATAATTTCTACCACACGTTTTTATTGGACTATTATTATTATTTATTTTACTGATGTTTTCACTGTGCTATTGACTTTCCAAACTGATGGGGCATTAACCATCCACACAACTGTTCTTTATGAGCTTTAAAACCTAACCTATTTGTTTCTTTCCTAACATTAGGCTATTCTGACTTCTATCATTTAACTCGGTGAATAATTCACCTGGTCTTCATTTGTATTTTCACCTTGAAAGTATTTATAGACTGTAATCATGTCTCTATTGATACTTTGTTCTAGACTACTTAATTTAGCTCCCTCATTTTCTCATCTGATGTTTATAGACTATATACCTCCTGTTATTTTACTTGCCCTGTTCATATTATTTTTTATTCTGTCTATATATATCAATACCCTTCCCAAACTATGAACTCCAAGACTCCATTGCTTGTGCCACAAAAATATATTTCTCTTGGTAACTCTCACCCAAAACCAGGATAAATTTTATCACGTTAAAGACAACTCTGAAAACTGCTGTATGGGGCTTTGGTTGGTTGGTTGATTGGTTGCCCCTTGGTGATTTTCCTAACTATTCGACCTAGTCTCAAAGGACTTAAATCTGGACATGTTCCTTTCCTACAGTAATAAAGGAGAACTAAATTAATTCTGAAAGGCTAGGATATACTCAATTAAACACACTGAATTAAAATCATATTTCACTCCCCAAAACAGACCTCTGGCTCCAAAACCACCCTGGAATAGGATCCTCCCAATAGAAAGATGACAGCTTTCTGCTATTCCTTTAAAGATTAGATTACATCTCAAGCTTCATAATGTCTCATGAAATAACTACTTATTACTCAAAATGCTGTCTTTTTTTTTTTTTTTTTTTTTTTTTTTTTTAACTTTTCTCCACTGACTTTGTAAGGAGCTATAAACAGCTAATAGAGCCAAGGAGCTATATGCTGTTAAGAGAGTTACCTAAAGTTAAATGTCAGTTTCTCCCATCATATATCAAGTGTCCCATTCAGACAGAGAGGGATAAATTAGGCAGATGCTGGTTCAGGACTGGAGGTATAGACACATAAGTGGGATCCCTCTTAACACTAATTTGAGATGTTTGCACAGTAGATATCTTTCTTTGAATTCATCAGTAGAATTGAACTGCCAGAAATCCACCTTGCCAAGCTTTACATACTCATATTGAAAGCACTGACCTCCAAGCTCCTTATTAAGACTCACATTATATTCAGTGGAGACATGGTCAATAAAGTCAATGGAGATAAGTGCTCTATTCTCCAGATTAAAAAGATTGACAGCTACTTAACATTAGATTGTGTCATAGACTATAAAGGGAGCCTTGACTGTCAGTAAAGACCTACAATTCACATGCCTAGGTGTGGCCAAGGGAGACCATGGAAAAAAAGAACAAATAAACCAAAACAATACATTAAAAAAAAAAAAAAAACAACAAAACAAAAACAAAACCAAAAAACAACCAAAACCCCCACAGACTATATAGTTTGTTGGGGTTTTTTCCTAGAAAATAATTCATGCTCCATAGCTCAGACAAGTACACTAAGATGGGTCTATTTCTCTCAAATGACTGTAGAAAGTCTTACTGCCTCAGAGGTAGAAAACTACACATGCAAAGATTTTTACACTGTCGTGCATGACATCCTTGTATCTAAATTGGAGAGACATGGATTTGACAGATGGACCACCCGATGGATAAGACATTGGCTGGATGGTCACACTCAAAGAGTTGTGGTCAACAGCTTAATGCCCAAGTGGAGAGCAGTGACGAGTGGTGATCCTCAGGTGCTGTTTCACATCTTTGTTGGTGACATGGACAGTGGGATTGAGTGTACCCTCAGCAAGTTTGCCGATGACACCAAGCTGTGTGGCGTAGTCAACACGCTGGAGGGAAGGGATGCCATCCAGAGGCACCTTCACAGGCTGGATAGGTGGGCCCGTGCAAACCTCACCAAGTTCAACAAGGCCAAGTGCAAGGTCCTGCACACGGGTCGGAGCAATCCCAGGCACATATACAGCCTGGGCAAGGAGTGGATTGAAATCAGTCCTGAGTAGAAGGACTTGGAGGTATTAGTGGATGGAAAACTGACCATGACTGAGCAATGTGAGCTTGCAGCCCAGAAAGGCAACCATATCCTGAGCTGCATCAAGAGAAGTGTGGCCAGCAGGTCAAGGGAGGGGATTCTTCCCCTCTACTCCACTCTCATGAGATCTCACCTGGAGTACTGTGTCCAGCTCTGAGGCCCCCAACATAAGGACACAGACCTGCTTGAGCAGGTCCAGAGAAGGCCACTAAAGTGATTAGTGGGCTACAACACCTCTCCTATGAGGAAAGGCTGAGACAGTTGGGGTTGTGCAGCCTGGAGTAGAGAAGGCTTGGGGGAGATCTTATAGTGGCCTTCCAGTACTTGAAGGGGTCCTACAGGAAAGATGGGGAGGATTTTATCAGGGAGTGTAGAGATAGGATGAGGGGTAATGGTTTTAAACTGAAAGAGGGTAGACTTAGATTAGATATTAGGAGGAAATTCTTTATTGTGAGGGTGGTGAGGCACTGGAACAGGTTGCCCAGAGAAGTTGCGGATGCCCCATTCCTGGAACTGTTCAAGGCCAGGTTGGACGGGGCTTTGAGCAAACTGGTCTAGTGGAAGGTGTCCTTGCCCATGGCAGGGGGGTTGGAACTAGATGATCTTTAAGGTCTTTTCTACTGAAACCATCATATGATTCTATGAATATTTAACAACCATTCATTTGGTATGCATGATTTCAGATCCCACTAGATTTATCTGGTACCGGATGAAGACAGTGAAGGAAGACAGATCTGGAGTGGTGCCATAGAACCTGCCTGGCTTCCCTTTTCATGGAGGAATCCTGTCTTCCCCCACATGGCACATTTAAGAGTAGAAAACATGGAATTATCTAGTCAGCGTAACAAAGAAGTGACAAAACCACCACCCTTTTTGTGATGTGTTGTTTGTTTATTCATGTTTCACACAGAATAACCTTCTATCTCACCACACAGGAGGCTAAACCTTATGAAATGCTGAATTACTTTTGACAAGTTTCCTCCATCTGGTGAGATCTGGAGGCAACCAGCATCTCCCTCACAGACCAGGTCCCTAATAGACTTAATAATACCATGAGGATATGAAGTGATCTAAGCTGTATATTCACACTGTATGAGATCACACTGCATCAAAACTTTGATAGGTGCCTCTGCTATTTGCTCATCCTTAAGGAGCAATGACCCGAACACTAGCATGTCTAGTAAATTGTTCTAATGTGTGGTGAAAGGGGACTAATGGATACAGTAATTGATTATTTGATGGATAGCTGGAGAGCCCTTTGATTATGAGATTTTGCTACGGTCCAAGACATTTTCATTCTCCAGTTAACCCAGAGATGATTGCTCGCATGAATTATCTCCTTCTCTGCCTACAAATATCATTCTCTTAATAAATATTTCATTAGAAACAAACCAGTGGTGGGGAGAGAGAAGAAAGCAGGTGCTCAGTGCTGTGTCTTTTAAAGACATTATAGAGTCTACAGAACAGACACAGAGATTATCCATGAAATGTGCTCAGATCAGACAAGAGGTCTTTGCTTCTCCAGGATTTAGTGCTCAGAACAATGAAAGAGGCAGGAAGAAGCCTGAAGGTCAATTTAAGTCAATCAAGGGAGGCCCAATATGGACCAAGAAGGATGTACTGTGCGGGGAAAGGACTGTGTAAAAGTTAGCTTCCTCATAAATTGCACCATCCTCTCTCCCAAGCTCCAGGCTGAGCTTTCATGTTACAACAAGGAAGGACCATGACCAAGAAAAATAATATCAGCAAGAAAACAGAGTTGTAATTCCTGGGATTTAGTTGCTGAGGGTTGAATTTTGATCCTAGTGAAGCTTATGGAAAAATCCTCACAGATATCAATGGAGTGGGTTTTGATCCTTTATCTTCCCATGATAAAACCTCAAAAGTTATTTACCACCTCTTTTAGCTTTATGATATTTAACTATTTATTCAAAACATTGATACTGAACCTGTTTGTTTCATTTCAGGTGGTTACTTTATAGCAAAACATGCAACTCTACTTTTGAGTTACAAAGGTCAATACTCTTCTCTCCAAATAGGCTACCCTGTTCTCCTAAAGGACAATGTAGAAATCAGGCAGAAACAGACTGTTTTTCTATTTAAACTTCCAATCCCAGATCAACCCTGTTTCATACCCCTTCGAATGTTCAAATACGAAGAGAGTGATATTTGCAGAGAACACTTTGGACCTCCACAAGCTCCACTGAAGAGAGGAACTTCATAAACTGAGTTTGGGTCAGAAGTAGTTTGCTACAACATAGAAAGGAGTCAGTACACAAGCTAATCCCAATTTGCTTCAGCGCCACACACTTAATATGCTTAAAACTGCTGCAGTTTTAAAATCCTCTTTCATTGAAAAATTGTTGATGAGCAAAATACATAATGTTCCCTATAACTCTCCACCCTGTCTCAGTCCCCTGGGCATTGAGACACTCTTATCTTGTTTTCCTAGCTGTTCCTTGAGCATATTTATATTGTTAGCCTCACAATAGGCATCATTATGTCAAGAAGCACAATTTAAACATTAATAGTATGGTTATGGCTGAAATGCAGCTGATGATATCATATGCTAAAAAAGGGGTAGACATGTCAAGGAAATGGCTTCAATGTTCTTTGCTCTCAATTCTTTGCCAAAACTTCTACAGAGAGTAATGGCATGAGGAAAATGTGGGGGAGAAGGAGAGACAGTGACAGAGGATGAGGGACAACTAACTAAAAAGAAGAGCAGGGACTAGCAAGAGGAAATTAAGAACACAGAAGATGGTCAGAAAGGAGGAGAGTGGGACAAAGAGGAAAGAAAGCATGGCAGTAAATTGAAAGGAAGCCAAAGGCAGATCCAGGATGCTTCCAAGATGCACAGATCTACCACACATGTAAGACAGGGCCTGAGATAGGACCATCTGCAGATATTCCTTACAGGGAATTAAACCCTAAGGAGTGCTGACATATTTCAGAAGCAAGGATCGGAGAAGGAAGGCAGGGAAACTTTCCAAAACCAGTGTAGACATTAGGGAAGCCTATGCGTTCCTGTTGTTCCTCCTTAGTTACCATATGCAACCCAACTATTAGGGAGTAAAGCCCACAGTGGTTGAGCAGCAAATCCCATTTATAAACAGAAGTCTCTGCCTTCTCCTGGAGAAGTATTTACCACTAACTTCTAAAGATAAAACAACATCCTGCCCACCTTCTGGAAAGGAAACTTTCTTGCCACAGGGGACTTCTAGTAATAGAGATTTAAAGATGAGTAAAAGAAAAACACTGGGAAAAGCTCTTTCCAGGTAAATACTAAACTCTCTTCTGATGTGAGATTAGAGTGGGTGTGGAAATTATTGGCAGTTAACGTTGTACATATATTTTCTATACCAAATTGTGGAAGCTGACTGAGTCAATAATATCACTGCATATTTTATCATAATCATTGGGCTGCACACCAATTTTCTCCATGGAAAGCATTCTATAAACCACTGACACTGCTTGCTGAGGGAGGTGACACCTTCCATCAAGAAGGGAGCATCGTTCTGGCTCGCTGTTTTAAGTCCCTGCTGGAGTTTTTCTGTTTGCTTTCACTGTCCATGCTTTTACCGCTGCTGCTGCTGCTTAGCTCGAACAGTTGTGCTAATATGTCAAAGCCACTTATCTAATTCATACCTTTTTCTTCTATTTTCCGGTGGCATTTGACAAATGGAAGGCGATGAGACCAGTATGATCATAACTAAGAGACAAGCCCTTGAGGTATGTCCTGGGCCAGTCTCCCAGGGTTGTTGACATGTGCTTTAATTTTGTAGGAAACTAACATTGGCTGCGTTTTACGAAAGGCTTTGAGCACTGGGTACCACCCAAAGTCCCATTAATTTTTCCAAGTCATGTTAGTTCAGTTGTCCTGGATAAGTGTCATCACCGGTAACTCCATCCTGTCAACCAAAATATGCCTATTGGATATTAGTGACGATGATGGTAGTCTTCTCCTCCAGTCTCACCCTGCCACATAGTAGCAGTGCCCAGTCCAGCACTCTTCAGAAAATGTTGCCTTTCTCAGAAAGAAATTTGAGCCCTCATTCTAAATATGTCTGGTAGGTCTCATGAGTAAAGTACCTACACAAAGAGATCTCAGAAAATGTACAGATTGTGCAGAAACATAAATTTTGACTGAACAAGTGATGAATAAAACGTAGAGTAACATCCTCCGATTTTGGGCAAAGAATATATAATCATTCAGTGGTGTTTGCGAAACATGTCAGGCTCTGTCAGGAAGAAGGATTATAAATAAATTTGAGGTAGATACTTTAATAATGCTATTTCATATACATGTAATAATGAACTTTAATTATTTCTTTGGGTTTCTTTCTTCTTTTACTGTAGCAGATGACTCAAGCCCAGATGTGTAATGAAACTGATACTGACATCACAGCATTTTCTTCAGAGGTGGCTGAAAGAGCTCTATGGATCAGCTGCTAAATCATTTCTTCTCCTGTGGGATTTCCTTCATGCATCTCACCCAGAATTTAATCCCCCCCACATATGGCATGAGTGAATCATAGTGTAAGGAATTTTCCTGATGGAAGATTTTGCAGACAAGTGGTCTTCTCACATTGTTTGTCCTGAAATGAAGCCAAAGTCATCTTTATCATACTCAGTGCAGCAACCTGCCAAGAGAAATCAGTTGCCATGGTATGTAAGGAAGTTAATGTATAACTTTGCATTTGGAAGATGCTAATTTAGAGCTTATAAGAAACTTTATCACCAAATATTTGCAACAGGGAACAAGGAGCTTGACTTGTTTCCTGCTGTGACATTAGAGATTAACAGAGGATATCAAAAGGAAAGCTCAGAGATGTTAAAAGTAATGATGTTGGATAAATATTAAATACCTCACTCATTCCTTGGCTCTTCAGTAGAAACTCAGGGAAATGAACAGACCAATGTGGCACATCACTACTTTTGCAAAATGGCTTACTGTCAATGTCTAAAATGACTATAAGACTTTCATGAAGAAGAAGTTACATGAGATGAATCTCACTGAAATACTTTCATTCTCTCATCTTTCCTGCTCTGTAAACCAGGCCAATGATAACACAACCTTACTGAAAGCAACAGGATGTTCCTCAAATCCCCACACCATGAAGACACCATAACCCAGTTTCTCTACTCTCATAGACAGGAGCTTTCAAACTCACTAGGGGCCACTCAAAAGTATCTGACTTAATTTGTTAGGTCTACTCCAAATGCCATACCTAACACTCCAATGTTAAACAGTGGATAAAAAAAACCCTGAAACACATAAATGCTGCAGACTCCTTGCATGTCAACAGTCCTTGAATTTGACAGCTACTCAGCCTATTCATCTTTCCACACACCTCCAGACTCACCAATCTCTATTTCCTTCTGAGCATCACGAAAAACAAAAACAAAACCGACCAAACTAAATACTCCTCCAAGACATATCAAAGCAGATAACCCATGGCATGGGTTACTCTGGGAACAAGCACTTTGTATTTACAACAGTGACAAAAGCAAATCTGCTGAGCTCAGTACAACTTCCTGCATGACCTACAGTCTCCTTCCTACCTCTGCTTTTTCTGTAAAATGAGGATGTGATCTTCCTCCTATAGAGTTGAAATATATTTATTTGCAAAGTGTTTGAAACCTGCATGGACATCTACTAAAATTCAGCATTGAAGAGTTTTCCTACTCATCTCCCAGTATTTCCTATCAAGTCTTATATAAAATTACCTATTCATAAACAAAAAAGCCTAATAAGGCATTACCAAAAAACCCCACAAACCTCCATACCGCATTTCTTTAAACCTGTCATTTTATTTGGTGGTCAATTTATCTTCTGTAATGTTTTCCAGCGTCTTACATCTGGGAAAGGGAAGAAGTACCACTGGCGAGCTGTGAGATTCAAGAGGGCAGAAGGGGAGAGTGAAGAAGGCAAAAGGATGATTAAAAGGACTTTTTGTGAACTTAGGTCTCTACAGAGGGACAATGCCTGTAGGCTAGGAAGCAACAAGCAGTACTAGGAGGAGAAAAAGGTTTTATAATGTTGGATATCATCAAGCTCAAAATAAAATGCATCTTAAAATAAGGAGGATTGGTGTAGGACAAGAATGCATATGACATCCCACATGAAAATGATGCACCTTTGTAAAATGAGAGGTATGAGGGACAAAACATATAAACGCAAAAAAAAAAAAAAAGCAGATCCCAAACTCAGCATTTTTAAATTAAAAAAAAATGTGGTTCTCTAGAAAGAAAAAGTCCTTTTCTCCTCTACTTTTCTGCAAAACTCTTCCTCATGCCCTGCTTTTTCCCAGCCTGACACCGCCTGGCAGCTCTGACCGGGCAGGCAGGCAGGCAGGTGTCCAACATGTGAACACCACCTGGTATCACCATTACCTGTACTCACGCAGATGAGCTGAGTTTTATTAATAATGCCAAAAATTTTAACCTGGTAAACTAATAGATAGTAGAGTGGCACTAACTTATGCTGTGCTTAGTGATATGCCATCATGCCTCCCTCTCCCTTGCACTCACGGCCCCACCAGACACTACTGGGGCCTAAGCAAGACACACTGATGGGCAAGACCTACTCCCATCTTTGAGGTGCCCAAATGATGTGAACGGGGGAGGCTGGGGACCTGCACAGCCCTCTGGACTCCACCACAGATGAGCACCAGAATCGCTGAGACTAAAATCTGGCAAACTCTCTGATGCTTCCCAGAAGATGTGACCCAAAGCTAAAATTTCTCCTCCTTAGGAATCTGAAAAATTATATAACTATACGCATAAATGCATTAATATTATATTTATTTCAACTCTGTTTAATATGTATGTTCTACTTGGTACAGAGAAGATGTAGTGAGTGGTTACTGCATTTTCCCACCATCTAGTAAGCAGGAACTCTGACTTCAACAGAAGCATAAAACATCCTATTCCACCCCAACTCTGGACAGATGTTATCCTCATCTCAATGATATTAATTGACAATAAGTACCAACAGTTCATCAAGCCTTCTCCACCACCGTTCTCACCTGTTTGTTATAAAACAAGGCTCCTGTATCCCACTGAGTCCTGTGCCAGCAGATGGCACTCCGAAGTGTGCAGCATCCACAGCTTCCCTCGCCCCATCCCCAGCAATTGCTGGAAAAGGTTTTATTTTGTGGTGGCTCACAAGGGAAGGGGAAGAGGAGAGGGGAGAGAAGGGGGAAGGGGAAGGAAAAGGGAAGGAAAAGGGAAGGAAAAGGGAAGGAAAAGGGAAGGAAAAGGGAAGGAAAAGGGAAGGAAAAGGGAAGGAAAAGGGAAGGAAAAGGGAAGGAAAAGGGAAGGGAAAGGGAAGGGAAAGAGAAGAGGAATGGAAGGAAAGGGAAAGGGAAAATCTTTCTTAAAGCAAGGAACTCTGCAGATCAAGAGATTCAGTTGTATTAAGTGTAATATTGAGTTAAGGTTCTGTGAACCATTTTGATAGTTTTATTTCATTCAGGAACTTACAGGCTGAGCGAAGGTAGAAAATAAAATACTGAAGTTTTTCACTTTATCCAAGTGAGGTATGCAAACCCCAACTCACAACAGATCCAGGGCTTGCAGATTGGAAGCAGGACCTTCAGCTTTGCCCCATGAAAAGCTGAGATAATGGAACTAAGCCTTTTTTGTCATATTTCCAGCCAGTTTCTCCATGCAGAAGTATAGCCTCTATAGGTTTCTCCATGACTTGGTCTCTGCCACGGAGGACCTTGGGAACCTGTCTGTGGTGTAAGTTGTATTTTAGGAAGTTGCACAAACAGGGGCAGAAGGTCAACCTCCCTTCTCTCAATACCCTTTGGTAGTGCTGCACTGACTGCAGTACAACTATCTGTTTTTACAGCACTCTGACCCAGCATGTTCAAATCAATAAATAAATAGGTAAACAAATAAATAAAAAGTGTAATAACTTACTTTTCTTTCAGTATGGGAAATACAAAATTTGTGTAAGATATCTGAATGATCCACGTGGGAAAATAACCCATGAGGAAAAATCTTCCTTGCTCTACCATTCCCAGCTCCCTTCCAGCATCTGGAGAAGACGAGTACTCAATTTGAGTGCAGAGAGACAAGAGATGAGATTGAGGCCTTAGCTGATTTAGGGAGCAGGGAAAAAGTCCTCTTGCACCAAACCCATTTTATACAAGGCTTGCCGGAGTAACCAACTGCCTAATGCTCATCCCAGCATATCGCATAGTAACACAGCTTTAATTAAAATGGGATTAATGAAGGGGACATTGCAAAGCACCTCTGTGTTTTACCGCAGGGGAAACGGTAAGATGCATTGTTGTCATTCTTGCTGCTGAAATGCCAAATTGCCCATTTGAACACCCACCAGAGGAAAATACCTGTGGTAAGTTGGCTGCATCATTTTTCCGCAGGATTCATCCACAGTTTACAGTCATGAAGAGGCACATGGGCGATGCTGAGCAGGTACCAGTCATGAAACGTTGACTTGCTCCTGACAGTAGCACTGACGAGCAATGCTCATAGCTCAGTTTGTTCATTCATAGAAATCGCAGAATATCTCAAGTTGGAGGGGACCCATAAGGACCATTGAGTCCAACTCCCATTTCATTCCCATCTATGCACATAGGAACATGTCCTGGCAATTTTCAGCAAGGTTTGCCCACAGCACATGTTGCGAATCACCACCCTGTCTCAGATTTGGGACAGTTGGACATAAGTGAAGAAGTCTTTTAAACTTAAGGGAATTATTTGCTACACGGACACCTTCTCAAATTGAGAAATTTGTGAGAGTTATAAGGGAGAACAACAGTCTGTGTTTAGGTGAACACATTTATCTTATTTATCACACAGACTATTGCTATCAGCTCAAAAATAACTATCTGAAACATCATCTGCAGCACATGCCTTATCTTACAGATCCTGGTGTACTTTATAAAGAAACTATATAAAAATTACCTCTCTGATTTATGTCCCGCTTTATGATTTAACTCCAAATGTATTTGAGCATCCTGGGTTATCATTAAAAGTGAAGATGAAACTCTATAACAAACCAAAACATGAGTGGAAGTTTAGTTTGGCTACATAACACAAACTTGGATTACAGTTTTCAGCTGGGCACCAGAACTAAGTAACAGGACAAAGAATCCAAATTATAAGCCTGGTCCTGTGTTTCCTCGTTTTTACAGAAAGTCAGGAATAATTGTGATCAGTTGAAGGAATCTGAGATAGCAAGTCTGTCTTACTATGCCAGGTCAATTCTGGGATGGGTATGTGCAATAGCTGGAGCATCACATGGCATTTCACGGTTGATATACAATATAGGGGAGGTAACAGAACTGCCCTCTACATAGGAGTGAAAAGAGTTAAATATCTTTCAATTATATGGTGGATATAACATTGGTTACCGAGACCTTGAAAACAAATCAGATGGAGCTCTAGAAATGTCACTCAATATTACTTTTGTCTCCACCCTGGTGAATCAAGGGTTAATCTATTTCCAAATAAATTTTTTTCATGGGAGAATACCATTGCCGTTCACATTTAATCATGTGATAAATGCAGCCATCAAAGTGGGTTTAGAAGAATACAATTTCCTTCCTTTCAATAATCCATCTCCACAGGGGGGTTTAAATGTATTAAATAACACTGCATTCACTTTGGAGCAAGGTGACACACGCAGTAAGGTTTCACATTTGTTTCTCCACTTGCTGCATAATCTGTGCCAGAGCAAAAGTCAGTTTAGGCTCTTGCAATGCAACTTCTGCAAGATGGGGTTGAAAGAGGGGGAGGTGGATGAGGTTGCAGGAGCATCCCCATCACACCTGCAGAAACCACTTCCACCAGGCAAAAGCACTCACTATCTCATCAGGGTCCCGTACAGGAAAGCGAAAGGAAAGGAACATATAGAGAAGAAAAACCCATAGAGTGAACAAAATTCAAGTTTGCAGACCGATGCAGAGTTTCATTTTTTATAATTATACTGCTGCATCATGGCCACACATGTCCTGCAGACCCAGCCTGTGTTTCACCAGCTTTGGAACCTTGGCCTGCATTTGCTCTCCTCTTGCACTGCTGTCAGCACAGATCTGACAGTGCAGCCAAAGGTGACCCTTACTGCCCAGAAAAGCTGCATGGAAGCACAGAGCTCTCCGACCAAGGTGAGTAAACATCCAACTGGCCACAACTGTCATTTTATATTTATATTATTTATATTTACATTTATTTATATGTATATTTGTATTTAAATGTATATATTAATTTATATTTATATTTTAATTTTATTTTTATTTCTTTACATATATTTATATAAATACTTATTTATAATTATATTTACACTTATACTTATATTTATGTAGATGTAGATATCCACAGAAATACAGATATATCTACACAAATACAGATCCATGTCAGCAGTGCTGCCCAGGACCATGCAGCAATGCGCTGCCCACACTCACTGTGCAAAAATCAGTGCTCATGAGAAAACAGGAGCCAGCACTCATTGAAACCACTGCCAGCTCTGCTGCAACAGGTGAGAAAGACTTTTCCCATCTTTACAGGCGCCCAGATCTTCCCCATGAATGACCTTGATTTGGCGTGAAGACATGGGTATTTGCAAAATCTTTTAAATTTAACAGCTGGGAGGAGAAAGGAGCACGGCAACTACACGGGCAGCGATCACTAGAAATGGGAAAAAATATTTGCAGAGCTGTTGCTGGATATGGAAGAATAATAATGTGGGTACCAGTTGAGTTATGTTATCTGTCCGAGCCTCCAGGCACGATATAGATTTGATCTTCACAAAAGCGTTCTCTCCTATTAACAAGGCACGTTCATCCCATGACCTCCAACGCCCCCACGCAACCCCAGTGTCACCATTCCCCACGCGCAGCCCTCCCAGCGGGGTCCTCACCCTCATGGGGCGGGGGAGAAGCATCCCCAGGATTTGAGAGTGTAAAAAAGCAAGCGCTTGCGGAGCTGGGCGGTGAGGCTGGCTCATTCCAGACAAAACAACCCTTCGGTTTGTGAGACGGCTGCGGCAGTGACTCAGAGCTGGGGAAGGGGAGAGCGGCATCAGCCCGGCGCGAGAAGCCAGGGAGCTGCTGTGGAGGAGACTTCGTACAAAAGAAACCCTTCCCCTGCCTTCATCCTCTGCCCACATAAAAACCTCTGCCCTTTCTCCCTCAAACAAAAGGGAAAATCCAAAAAGAAAAACCCCAAAAGAGACAAAAGACAAAAAAAAAAAAAAAAAACACAACAAACAAACAAACAAAAAAAACAGAACAAAAAACCAAACCAAAACAAAACAAAAAAAAAACAGAAAACCCAGCTAATGAATACAAAATCCTTTGCTTGGGAGCTGATACAGGCAGCTGCAGTTTCTAGCTACATCAGCAGACACAGGCAAGCAAAGTGAGCTTATCCCATGACAGGCACTTGATAGGGGATTGCTAAGGAAAATCCATAATGCTCAAGTTGTTCAGGCAATTTAGGAAATGGCAAGTTCCCCCTAAACCTGGTTATACAGATTTGGTCTTTATATAGATTTGGTCTTTTCTTATTTTTCTCCTGTCATAGAATAAGGGGCTACATGTTCTTGGAAGCTCATGTCTCTAGCCTTTTCAAATCACCTCCTTTAAATATATAGTAGGATTTGGGGGTTTTCTCACGTTTTTATATGCAAAACTGAAGTCCTGAGCACTCCTGTTGCCCCATAAAACCTGTGTGCAGACACAAGCAACACAAGGAATATGCCTGTTTTTCCAAGGGTTGAAGTGCAGGTTTTATTGCCCTTAAGGATGGAGGATTCTTCATTTTAACTCTTACAGTTGTCAAGTGCTGCATCCCTGACACATCAGAAAGGGAATTTAATCATTAGTTAGTGAAGTACTGTGCTAATAAAGCCCACTGGCATCTTTTTTCAAGATTATTGGCATACTGAGCCAAAAAGACCTTCCCCCCTCAGACCCACTGGAAGCAGTGCAAAGGTAGTACTTTGGGCCACTCAGAAGAGATTCCACCTCCCTTGGGAATATAGGGAGCAAATAAAGAAAATCGGATATGAATCTGTTTTCCTCCACTTATTAAATCCCTGTATCAGAACCTATTTCCCTACCCCAAACATGCAGAAAAAGAAAAAAAAAAAAAATTGTCTTGGGAAAATTGCTTTAATAACTGCCTTATAAAAACCCACAAAACAAACAAAAGCCCACACTTAAAGTCAAGAAAAAATAGCCATGTGATTTAAATGCTCCATATTGACAGCCCTAGGAACAGAGGAGTGGGTTGATTAGAATATGGCTTCTAATGGATGCACAGTCATTTAAAACAAAGTTGACATTATTGAAATAACACTTTTCACAGAAGTAGCTGCATACCAAATGACCTTGAAAAGACACAGCAATTACTACTACACATGCAAGATACATTATCACCAAAGCTAAGGCTTGATTTCCTAAGATATACCAGCCAGACTGGAACATTAGGAGCTGGGATGAGTTCTAAGATAAGATGTTAGAGTCAATAAGATAAATGCATAAATAAAAAGCTCCGGTTTTGGGGGCAAAAGCTGTATTTTGACTGTGAGAAATTCAATTTTGCATTTCAGAAAAATACACCCCACAAGCTCTCCCAAATGTTGAAGCAAGTTTCAAACTGAGCTGTGGACTTCCAGCATGAAAAACACCTGCTGCATTAAAAACTCATCGTTACTTATCATTCAGAATAGCCTGTTGTTGTTTGCTTAGCCTGCAAGATCCTCAGGGTGGCAGAATCTAATAGCTGTGCTTATACAGCATCTACCATGATAAGGACCCTGTAAAAATAGAAGCTCAAATAACTAGAGTCATTACACACACACACATACATATATGCAGTTTATGCAGATATTATTGCCAAAAAATTATTCTCCCATAAAGAGAAGAATTGGATCTTGCTGCCCCAAAATGAGAATTTTACTCTAATCACATAAAAAGAACAACTTCATAAACACAGGAAGAAAGAGAGAAATGATTCTTCCTGTGAGAAGGAAGTCCACTTAAAGCACGAATAAATTGATGCCATCAGGAGAAAAAACCTTATACATGCAAATAGGGGTTTATTACCCATTTTTGTGCTCCTAAGAAACATAATTTACTGACCTTTGAGGGATGGGTCAAGTGGGCTTACAGAATAAGAAACAAAGACATCTCTTTTGGCAACTGCCATGTTCCAGAGCAGTAATTATCCTTCCCTCTTCCCGTGAGCAGCAGGAAATGAAGAGGGGTGCCATTACACTATGTCAATTACTGTAATTTTAATTTCTAAAAATTGCTAGGAAAGTTTCCTCTTTAAAAAAAAAAAAAAAAAAAAAAAAAAAAGTCTGTTCAGATTTTTGGTATGGTTTTAGTTTAAAACTCATTCCTCAGCTAAAACAGAGCTGTGCTTCCCCTCCTCCCACTTCCTTTGGGGAACCACCCACAAAGTCTACATGGTGAGAAAGCCCACTTTCCTCCTCATTAGTTGAGAAGATAGATGTCTAAGTGTGGTCAATGAGGATCCAGGAAAGATGGAGGTGGCCCAAAGACATATTGCAGATGCCATAAAAATGCAGAAACTGAGCTATCCCTGCTAGGCACTGCCTAACTTGTCAGCCTAGTCTGCCACTGGGTTCATTATCACTTGAACTTATTCAATCATGGGCAGAGTAACGTACTGTTTCTGTGGGAAGTAGATGACGTTAGATGCACAATAATTAAAATTAATTAAAAAGAAGCATTCATCTCCTATGCTCAGAGAGATTATTGGCTATTTTGTGGACTTTCTGCAGGCTACCATTTATTATTGTAATATTATGGACAACCCATTCTGCGCTATTAGAAAATTATTGTATTTTATTATACCCAACTGCTGCACTGTGGGATGGACTTAGCCCAAGAGGACAGGTCTACTCAGCTGTCTGACCTCTCCCACTACTGACCAGGCTGCCCCAGGCTCTGCATCACTGCTATGGGGAACACCTGAAATACTCCCTCTCCTACCACGGGCTCTCTACCAGGGAGGAGGAACAGCTGCTTTGCACCAAGGTGTGTCTGTGCAGGGGCAGAAGGTGGGATTTGAGACACATCTGCCCCATACAGAAGCAGGAACCAGAGGGGACCATCCCACCAAATACGTACCATGTCTGCTGCAACATCAGCTCTCATAAATGGAAAGCTGCTTTCCAGGATTCCCCTGTGCGCTCCCTTAATGAGACTCCCAAGGTCTCACTTTGGCCACTGGGTGAATATTTAAAATTGCTTTACACAGATTTAAGGGATGGGCTTTTTATTTTTAAATAGTTGCCACAACCCATGTACAAGAATGATCTTTTAGCGTAGTAAAAATTTGTGTGTTTCAATATATGCAGTAACACACCTAGAGAACTACATCGATTTGTCTACATACAAATACATTGCCACAAACAAATATTTGATTAAGAATTTATATAACTTCAGGCTTCAAGGAATTTTGGATCAATGCCTTTCTTTTGCTTTTATAAACAAATAAGCTCAATTAAACAGTACTTACAGCAAACTACAATGGGCAGGAGAATAATTTTCCCAAAGCTTCACTTTCCAATTTTACATGTTATGTGAGTCTAAGGAATCAATTACTCCCTAAAGGGAAATTATTAGAGTTTGTATTACCAAACGTCTTACCTTTCCCACCCACCAATGGAAGAGAAGAACTGTAGTGACATGCGTACAGAAAAACTAGCATTTTTCAAACCTCTTATAATTTGTTGTAATAAATTAAAGTATAAATCAAATTTAAAAAGCCCTGCAGGCAAGCAGTATTTGAATCAACACCAGACCTGCACGAAGTCAAGAATTTCACCATGCTGTCTCACAAGATCCATAAAATAGGTGCCCTGAACATATGTAATATTTTGAATTGCGGTATAGGGTGTTAACTTTAATTCCTTAATATATACACATAGTGGTCAGGTTACAGTTGCTGTGGGAACTATAACTTTGCACGTTTTGACCAATCTGCAGCTGGAAAAATAATAATAAGTAACAAACAATCACACCACTGCATTCCCTTCAGCAGGCTTTGTACATTTAATTTCTCTCTTTTTGTACTTGAAGGAGGAAGAAAAGAAGATGTATGTGAAACTGCAAACGTATAGGAAAGCTGAAACAGATGTTAATTAACTTTCATTTTTTTTCAAGCAGTTTGCATGAAACCTCCTGTGTCCCCAGCCCAAGCAAGAGTCACTGCATGAAAAGCATGTACTTTTAGGCCTATTTCTGAGTCAGAAGTATCTCACCAAGGGCATACTACAACCTTCTTTTTTTTTTCATAATGCACCAAAGCCAACCATCAGCATTCACTTGCAAGTCACAGCTACAAGGAGAAACAATCTGCAGCTGATCCAGTTTAACACAATTTTTGCTGATGCTGCCTGACAAAATTTTTACTGTCACAGTCTCCTAATGGTTGGATTCTCACCTGTTTTCAGGCAAAGGGGCTTGTCTCCAGCCCGTTTTTCCTCCAGCCTCTCTTTACTTCCAACCCCACCATCACCTGCCTCCAAAATTTGAGTAGTTTTGTCTGACAACTCATTTTTTTCCCCTATTAAAACTCTCTCACTTCTAGAGAAGTTTGTTTTTGGAGTCATCAACCATTTTCAATATACCAAAAAAGTTGATTGCATCCAAGCTCACTCCAGGTGCAGGGATACACAGGATGCACAACAGCTATGCAGTAATTATCCCTCTTCATCCTACTAGCACGATACCCATGTTCAATACAGATCACCAGTTGGTGGACAAAAATAAGCTGTAACATTTCTATAAATGCATAGCTGAAAAGCAACATCTGTGCACAATTACTCCAAAGGTGGCAGTGGGAACTCTCAGTAAGGATAACGGAATACATTAGTCCTTTGTCACACAAAGACCTTAGTTTCATTGGCACTACCACCTGAAACCAACTAAGTGACAAGAAGTTCTGGTGCAGAATTGTAATTGCTTAAAACCTCGCTAATATTAAATCTTTGGTCCATTGGCTTGTCCTAATGGTGAGGTTTGTGGTGGCATCATTGTGCCCTTCTTTACAGAGATATTAATGTTACAAAGAACAACTCTTTCTTATATATGTGTTAGAGATGATATTGAAAACCGGGTGGCACAATAAGGCCGGGAATGAGGATTCATTAGGAAAGCAGAAAATCTGCTGACTGCCCCTTGAAAGAAGAGACAAGAGTGCCAAGAATATCAGAAGTAATCAGTGAAATTAGGCATAGAGTTCCGCTTTTTGGTGGTATGGTATCAGTTGCAAATACCTCAAAGCTTTTTAGTGTGTAGGACTTGAAAGGCCAACCTGAACTCTGCTGGACTCATACTGCAGCTCACTGATCTCCTGGCATCAAACCTCTCCTTGAAATCTGTGGAGATTTCTTATACACACACACACACACATTACATATATAATATTTTGTATTGCTATTTACATATACAGTAATTTGCATTACGATTTGTGAAAGACTACACAGATATGCATATATAAATATATACACATACATATCTTTACACTCATAATCACGTCACATAGGTGCACAGTCACACAGACATTTAATTATATTTTATATATACACACGCATGTATATATGAAACTAAATTTATGCACAAAACTATCATGTATCTACTCTGATTACACATAGTATTTATTCATTGACAAAGTTTCTAATATGCCTAAAATGCCCCAAAAAAACCCTCCTCTCATTTCATTCTATGAAATTGCACTTGGAGTGTGACTGCCTACGAGCCCAGCTCCCAGGGAAGGGGGTACAGGACAGCTCTCTGATATATTTCAGAGTAGACAAAACTCCCATCAAGAATGGATAAACAGCCCCATGAGAACAGAAAAGCAGAGAATAATTAAACTGGTCTTACACATGCCTTTTTCCCTGGGTCTTGTATCTTCCGCCTCCAGAGATGTCATACATCTCTATTTGAAAACCACTTCACTGGCTTCGATGTAGGTAGTGGGGGAGCACCACGCTCTTCAGCATCATTAGTAGCATTAGAAAACAGCCCTTTTTTAGCAAGGTACTTACTGTCAAACACAGAGACACACACGAACTTACCTGTTTGGTACTTCTCTGCCCAGTAGGAAGCAAAGCTTTAGATTTCTCTGCTATTTTCTGTAAAAACAGAAAAATAAAACAGGGAGAATGGCTGAGAAAACAGAGTCCAAATATGTAGGGAAGGAATCACATGAAGCTATTCCTTCTGCTTTTCAAAGAAAAGGACATAGAAAAAAATATTATTATATAGAAAAAGAAAGGGAGTAAAATCATATAGAAAAGTTTGGTTTTGCGGGAATTAAAAGTCTTCAAAGCTTCCAGAATGACAAGGTTATCAAAACTGAAACATGCATTTGAGAAATGACAGCTAGAACGTGGATAAGTAGCAATTTACCACTCAGATTGGTTTCCTGACGCAACTGGGCATTCACAAACTGCAGTGGCTAATTCTGGCACTTCTGAACTGATGACAGTTTGTTTTTTTTTTTTAAAAAAAAAACAAAACCAAAACCAAAACCAAACCTACCTGTACAGTTCAGATGGATTATACTCATGAACTTAAAAAAAAAAAAAAAACATAAAGGTGTGTGCATATGGGGGTGGAGCCCTTTACCTGAATCCTTCCAACTTCTCACTTAAGGGATAAACTGATTTCATTTAAAGACACCACACTTAGGATTTTGAATAGACAGAGAAATAATTAAAAATACAAGATAGCACTAGAGATAATGCAATGCTATTACATAATATACAAGCCACTGAAGTGCAATTTTATGTGCTTTTATTTAATTATTTATTTATTTTTAAACCCTAGGCAGCAAGTGTTGGGAAATAATCAGTACAGAATATTTCTAATAGAGATACATTAAGTGCAGGTTGCCAGACAAATTTCATTACACCTGTATAATTAGAATATATTCTTCCCATGTGTTGCAGGCATGGGTCAAACTCACTAAAGTAGTATGAGAAGACAACCAGAGTTTGTCCAGGCTGTATTTCAATTAATCCAGATATATGTACAAACTTGTTACTGCAGGGAAGAGAAGCAGTTTGAGGATGGTAAATTTAAATCATTACTACAATGTTTAAAAGCAAAGCAAGTCTGCTCATCAGGAGAGCCTCCCCAGGGTAAAGTGGGAGAGCAAGAAGCAAATGAAGGAGCTGGAGTTCAGGTTTTGTTTGTTTTATTAAACAGCTTGATCTTGGTGACAGGTCTAACCCACAAGATGTGTTTGGAAATCATCTGGCAAAGCCAAATAACACAGCAGAGCCATAAAGTGAGTTAACATTTAAATTAGAACTGTTGCCTGCACGTTTTCTGTAAGCAGAAAAGGTGAAAGGGGCACTGTGCCATCACTTCATCTCCTCTGACAGTGGAGACATGCCAAAATAATGCCATGGCTAAGCCAGGGGTACCACTGAAGGTCCTACCAGATACACAGCTGGCAAAAGCACACTTTTTTGCTTTTCCATTACTGCTGAATTTTTCTGCAGTAACATGCGTGTGCACAATCCAATGTAACGATACTCTCCTTCACTGATAATGTAAGAAAAGCGAAAGGAAACTACACATGAGCAGCTCTGCGGAGATGCTCCATGCTCCTGGGAGCCACACTTGCTCACACCTACCATATTCCCAAACTCACACACGCAAGACTGGAAGCAAGAGAGACTCTTACCTTCTGCACAGCTCCATATCTCTGGATGGCATCAGACAACTGGTTCTTCAGCCTGTCCAGCTGAAGTCGCTCTTGCTGTTTTGGAAAAAGAGAGGCCTGGTTAGCAGATCTGTAGAGATAAATCAAGTAGTAGACTGTCTGCTTTGGAAAAACAGAAACCTGGTTAGCAGATCTGTAGAGATAAATCAAACAGTAGACTCTGTCTGTGACCATGGGAAACAGTGCTGGTGGGAGACACCAAGTAAACAAAGCAGGCACAAATAGTATTCTAAAAATTCAATTTCATTGGGGCTGCCAGGATGCTATGAGGTTTTATTTTAGGAAGGGAGCACAAGATGCTTTGATCTTTCAAGTGAAAGCAATTAAAAAAATGTAACCTTGGATATTCAAGATAGCACTCAAGTAATGACTACTGTGTGATTTGCTATTTGAGCCAGACACTTTCTGTGGCAGGGCTATGTAGTGGGACATTTGCTGTCCTGCTTACTGCATGAAGGGGGGTCTCACTCCAGTTCTTAAAGACTGTGAAACACAAGCAAATCAATACCTTACCGTCATCAAAAGAACAGAATGGTTGTAGCATGATATACTGCTTCTACTCACTAAAATCCAGCCTCAGATTAACTGTTGGAGATGACAACCCAAGGGATCCTCTGATAAAAAGTCCTGTATTTGGATGATACCCCGTGACGGAGTTCAGCACCTCATTTGATGGTAATGGGTGATTTACTAGACTCGAGAGGTCCATCAGCCACAACCTTCCTTCTGCCCGGCCTAGGGTCTGATTTTCAAAAACCAACTTATCTTCATGTTTTCCAAAACATGTACCCAAATGTCACTGCCTTTTTGTCTGGAGCTTGCCCAAGCAAGATACTGATCTGTTTTAAGCAAAACTGTTCTGAAAAGGAAGACCCCAGTCTAGCCTGACATAACTATCCAACACATTGCAAAATCACTGCTCTCAGATGGAGTGAGCAAAATAAACCAGTGTCAGGCAATGGAAATTCTCCTGGAATTATTCTACCCCCTGAATCTCAGATTTCAGGTGTGCAGGGGTTCACGTGTTCGGGTTTTACGGAGGGGAATAAACTGCAAGGAAGCAGGACATCACCTTAAAAACAAACTAGCAGACAAAACCCAATCCACACTGAAGCTACTAAAAAGAAATATTCACTTTATAGCAATTTCAGCTGTTTCAGTCAACTGCTTAAGAATAAAAAAAAATAAATGTTATAAAGGATGGGATAAACATATTTTAATTTTAATCATGGTATTTTCATACACAGAAGAATATCCCAGTCTTTCAGTTCTTCATCCAAAGATTTGAAACCATTTTTAAAACAGGGCAAGTATCGTTATTCTCATTCTACAGATAAAAGCCTATAAACCTTATGTTTGTTACACATGCAAAATAAGATTGTCACTCTGGAGAGCTGATCTAATGGTCCAGCACTCGTCCTGTAAAAACCTGGAATTCCAGATAGGCTTCTCTAAGTCATGGAATCATAGAACCATAGAATCATTTAGGTTGGAAAAGACCCTTAAGATCATCAAGTCCAACCATTAGCATAGCACTGCCAAATCCACCACTAAACCACGTCTTTATGTGTCACATCTACATGTCTTTTAAATACCTCCAGTGATGGTGACTCAACCACTTCCCTGGGCAGCCTGTTCCAGTCCTTGACAATCCTTTCAGTGAATAAATTTTTCCTAATATCCAATCCAAACCTCCCCAGTCCTTTGAGGTTAATGTGAAAGGAAGCCATGTGCTATTTTATATCAGTCTCCTGCCTTGTATCACACTGATTTACTTACACCAGTGTCTTTGCTCCTGAAATACTATCAATGTGCTCAGTTGGCATCCTGACTCCAGTAGCTCCAGCAACACTTGGAGTTTCAAGGGAAGTCAGAGAAACTCCCATAGTGCACCTTGTTGGCAGTTCGTTACTGGTGGAAAATAAGGAAGAAATTAAAAAAAAATGTTTTTCCATGTGTGAATGCAGAGCAATACACAGAATAATGGATCAGAAAGGACTGACTATAAAGCACTAAATTAATGGAAGGCTTTTCATGCTGTGAGAAATTTTATGTGAGAAAAGTTTTCAGTTCTTCCCAGATCCCCAAGAGGGACTTACCGTCCAGCAGCCAATTCCCAACAGAACTATTTTTTCTATATATGGGACAAGGGCTACAGGCTTTATATCAAAATTTGTAGGTTTAATTACTTAAACTGCACACTGTTAGAAAAGAAGAGTTAAAAAAATAAAATCTGTTAAATTAATTGACCAGGGAGCAGAAAAAGTTATTATGTGATGCCAACAGAGAACAGCAAGTTTATTCCTCATATTACTATAATTGTGTGTCTATTTTCTTCTGCTCTTAAATATTCTCCCTTTATTTTAGCAATTTTTCTCCCCATTGACAGTAAAACCTATTCTCCTGAGAGTCCCCATGGACACTACATGGGCTTCAAGGGCAAATAATGACATTCTTGTGTTATGTGGCACTATAATTGTATTTAATGTGACCTTGTCTGATTCCCCTTTGGACCCAATTTATGTCACAGAATGGAGCCAGGAGATCAGCGCAAAAAAAGCCCAGATTCCCATATCTCCAAGAAAGCATCTTCTATTTCATCAAGCTCTGATGTAATTATTCTCAGAGTATGCAAGAAAAATAAAAAAAATAGTCCTCGTAGTCCATCACTAATCAAACCAACATGTTAAAAAAGATCAAAGTATTAAGGTTGGTGCCTGCATAAGATCGATGTCCACCTAATGAAGAACTTTCATTCCAGGATTCCCTCCCCATCCTCTGGACTAGACCATCACCCATTCATTTTTTTAGGTGGGTTGAATTACACATAGTCCTCCACAGGTTGCAAAGGTAGCCTTTGGTGATTCAGCTCTTAAATCCTTCTCTCATATTCCTGTTGGCAAGTGACATAAATCCAGGCTGTAAAAAACACTTGGACAGAGATGAGTTGTACGTTTAAGGCAGTTTTTTTTTTTTCCTAGGTGGAAGTACAGTGAGAACAGAATTGAAGTAATAGAGGACTTCGGAAAATGGCAGGAAGTGAGTGAGGATAAAAGACCAATTCAGGTAGGTTCCTGACCTAGAAATTATATGGATGCTAGGAGCAGGAACATAATAGAAAACTTCTAGGCAGAATCAAATAGAAAAGAATTGTCCTTATTCTCATTTCAGTTGCTGAATCACCTGTTATGTGGGTGAAACTTCTCCTCAACTCTCACACCAACTGGGGTTTGCCCCCCACAGCATGTGCTGCTCTCCACGATGCATACCATAGGCCAAAGTCAGCAGGAACATATGGGGTATAAAGGTCTTTGTGTTTGGGGCAGAAACCTTCTGTTTGTCCAATTTTTTCACAGGAGACCAGGGGATGGGGATCATTCATAACCCTGTGACAACCGTGTTCATATGCGTTGAACCTACTGATGACCAGTCTGTCTGTACAGTAGATGGGGTTGCTGTGAGCTAAATTGTAATTCAAAGTCCTGCTCTAATGTGGCCACAGTCTGTAGTTATCTATCCCCACCACTGCCTTCACATTAACACACAGCACCGAATGAATATCACATCCAGCCATATTCCACTGTGTTGCCCTTTCCCGTCACTTCAACACACTTCCAAACTCATCTGCGCCCAGTGCACCTACTGCACAGCTGAGACTTTGACCAATGCCAAATTCACGTGGAGCCAGATGATTTCTGTAGCACTTTCACCCAAATAGGGTGAGACCCTGAGATGGGTGTGAGCTAGCCAAGGCTTTGTTTCTGCATTCTTTAGTTCCTATTCCACATGATCCACTTTGAGGAGAAGGACTGGTTTCTGCAGCTGTTTTCCCACTGGTCATTTATAAATGCAAGCTATTCTTATTGCATAACAGGAAAGAAAGTTGTAACAAGACATGGAGCTCAACAGCTTTAAAGCACCCACCACCACTTATTTTTTCATTATTCGTCACTCCGTAAGACCCATCACTTTCTCCCAACAGCATCTCAAATGACACGTACCCTGGATGAACCTCTGACAACCTCAGACAGCTGCTTGATGGCTTTGGTGCTAGTCGTGATGGTTTTATTAGTCTCCTGCTGGGTTGCATGCCTGCAGAAGAGAAGAGATGATGGGAATTGCAATTGAAATTAATTGCGTAATGAGACACTTACAAAATCTATCAGGCTTCAGAGCAATTGAGACAACACAACACATAGCACATGGAGCCACAGTGTGACTACGTGAGTCCAGGGTCTTGACCAGCAGTGGCAGCCAGAAGGCTATAGGAAATAGCAGCAAGGAGCTGCCCAAAATTTTCTTTCTGTGATCAGCCCAAAGACTCGTTGTGGACCTGCAAAGTCAGTGGGGGATGATAAGGTGAAAATAGGGACCGGACAGGTAACGAGGCCTCCACAGATGGTGGGTATTGCAACTAAAATTGATAAAAGAAGGATTGTGTAGCAAAAAGAGATGGGACTGGGGAGCTACCCAATGGCTTGCCCAGGAAAATTTTGTACTCAGAAGAGAAATTTCATTGAAGAGACAGAAATTGAGCAGGAAAGATTTACTTACCATGATCATCTACATACTAATGGCACAGTATCTCCAGGAAAGTATTGTGAACACGAAGGTGCAGTGCTGCTTTAGAAGCACTGAAACAGCCAGGCAAGAGCCAAACCAGTCCTCTCTCCAGTCATGCTTGTCCCTCTCTTTTACACCCCAAATTCCAGTACATTTTTTTTCTTATAAGTACTGATTTCTGGCTTTGCTGTTCAGGACCACATAAAATAGGGGGAAGAGACATAAATGCTGCCCAAAGGTATTTATTAGCTCAGTACCGTAGTTCTCAAGCTTTACAAGGTCAACAGGGCATTTTCAGCCTCTAAGCTTCCCCAGGGAGCACATCACATCTTTTTAGTCAGAAAGGGGTGGTTTTCCATAATGCTTCAGTCAAAAACTCCAGAAAGACTCAAGAAAAACCTGGATAAAATGATCTTTTTCCTCCCTTAGAGGACATATTTGAGCCATGGTTGTATTGAGAAGACTCATTTGTCAATGCTTGTTTTCCAGGGTGGGTGGGATGTGGAGTGGATGGAAGTTCTTTGATTAAAAAATATAAAGATGACTATTTATGGCCCCTCTGTCCTGAACACCCATCTCGGCTTTTCAGCTCCTTCCTGCTTCTCTGTCAGTACTGACAGAGACCAGCTCTTTCATGACTTACATCAACTCTTTCAGCACTTCCTTTGAGAAACGAGGCCAGCCCCAAACAGTCTACCCAACACAACAATAACTACAAATAAATCGAGACTTCTCAAGAAACACTCCACTGACTGTCATTTCCATGTAGTCAGGGGAGATGGACATAGGCACCATGAATTGTGATATTCACCCCTATAGCAAAGTTTGGCAGGATTTTTCCAGTTAAGTAAGATCTGTGTGCAGACAGCTCAGGTGGGAAAGCTGTCTAGGATAAAAGTACACTAATTTTATGCATTATGCTTACCAGGTATACAAGTGAAATCTTAGTGTACCATGAAGATACATTTCTTAGCTGCAGAACAGTAATTCAGATGTGTGTTAAGGATTGAACAAGTACAGAGAAGGCATGGAGTCCTTTGGCACCACACAGGAAAGTAAAATAATCTCATATAAAGACAAGACTGGATCAAATAACTAGTTATTCTCAGATTTCCTTCGGTAAATTAAGACATCATAGCTGTATTCATTCATCAAAATGCATTTCATTTATTTATGATCCCAGGACCCACTGCACCAGCTGACTAATTTCATCACTCTTAATTTGAGATGGAAGAGGTAATATCTACCACAGACAGGTATTTCACACTGTCATCGCAAGAGAGGAAGCTGGGAATTGAATCTTGTCACATCGCCTACCTTGAGGAGTACACAGTTAGCTCGATCCCCAGTATTTTAATCAAGTAAATCTTGCCACCAAGTGCACGAATTCCATAAACAGCAGTTTCAAAACTGAGACTTCCACACTTCCACAACTAATTCATCTTAATGCAATGCAAGATGCTGGAGTTGACGTCCAGTCATTTTGCAGACCTTATTAAATTATCGGCCCACAGAACAAGTCAGGGATTTACATACCAGCAATTCCCCATCCCCAAAGTAAAATGGCTTGTTAGGCTCATGCATCTGATCCTTCCCAATCTCTAAAGTTAAATAAAGTCTCCTTCATTTGCATTCTAATGCAAATTTTATGTTAGATATCTTATGTAATAAATCCACACCGTGCACAAACTTTGCACTGAACTGCTGCAAAATAACTGGGAGCGGGAGTACAAAAAAATCAAAGTACTGCTTTCTACCTCCTAATTCAAAATGCATTTTAACCAACATGCTGGTGCTTGATTTTGGCACTTCCCACTATATTGCCAGCACAATTAACTTCTTATTCTTCAGCCTCAGAGATATGCCTAGGAATCAGACAGTGATTATATTTAATTTACATTAAATGCCATTAAGATCTTCATTAAAAAAGAGGCCTTGAAACTCCACTCCCTGCAGCATTTTATTTTAATATGTATTGGTAACAAGATATATCACTATTATTGTTATTATTATTATTATTATTATTATTATTATTATTATTATTATTATTATTATTATTATTATTATTATTATTATTATTATTATTACAATTATTATTATTAATTAGCTTTCTTTATATTCCTCTCCCCATGGAAGTGTGGGAGTTAATTAAAGGGGTGTCTCTGATGAATAAAATTTGCTTCTGAAAAAGTCCTCCACACAATAGTAATTTAAATACTCAGTCTGTGGAGATACTGAGTACTTAAAATATAAATGTTGAAAAAGACTTATCTGTCTACAGCGCTACTCTGAAAATAAGCATTCTAAGAGTAAAAACAAAAAGGGCATATCTTAGGAAGAATAACATCTCTTGCTGTGTATTTCTGTATGCACAAGGATTGCAAAGTCAATGCACTAAATAATACAAGAGATGCCACACTGTTGCCTTAGAGTTTCCTATGGATGCTATTTTTTTTTTTTTACCAGAGAAGTATAGTCCACTGAATCCATAATCCCCAACACACAGCTGCTTACAGTTTGTTCTTTGAATGATCGTATCTCTAATTTATTTATCCAGTTTTAAAATGAGCACAGCAAACAGGCAGATGTGATGATGGCTGCTTCCCTTCTCCACTGGGACAGAATGAAGGAGCTTAACTACTGTTTGCACTATTTCTTTGAGACACTTGGTGAATGACCAAGTCAATAAAAAATAATCAGACCCCAAACGCAACAGCAAAGACTAACAATGGAAAGACTCTCTGCCTCACCATGCCTGTTGCCAGTCACAATAACCCCAAAGAGCTTTGTTTTCTCGTTCCAGCAGGAGAAAGGCATTTCATTTGTAATACAGGATATGGCTTATTTTACTTTCATCTGATCTTTAACATAAGAGCAGTAAGTTTTTCAGCTACAGATCAAAGATATCATTACTGTACTGGCTTAAACATTGTTAGATTTAGCATCCCCATTGGCACAGTGCAACGGCGTATCAACGGAATTGTTTTATGCATTTAAGAGCTGAGTGGTCAAGCAGGTTTGGCTACGGTTAAGCCAGGTAGCTTGGCATAATTTAAACCGTATACATGTCTTTTGCACACTGCTGTTATGCTTACTGCAGTTTTCTTGTACAAAAATAGGTAAAAATTATAGTATGCGGAGCAGAGAACTGAGCTTCATGATCTGTGGCTTAAACGGAAATAGGTTGTGTATTGATATATTTACATATATCCCATTGTTGTTGGAGACATAAATACATACGGGTGCATCAGATATGCATAAGGAAATTGTTCATAACATAAGACTTTATCCAATCTCTTCTCTGTCTCAGAGCTGTGTTTTGTGAAGGCCTGATGTCTGTGGGAGTGATGGTAGCCCTCAGCAAACTATAAATACATGGAAATAAAACTTTACGCATTGGTCACAGGGACAGCCACGGAATAGCAAGGGGTACTTGGTCCCTGAGGTTCCTAATCCCCTTTCTCCACCCCATTTAAGATGCTTAACTTCAGAGCCAAGCCAGCGGATGTCCTTCATGGTCCGTGGAGAGAGGCACCTCTAAAGGTGCTGCAGAGAAGTCCACCCTTCAGCAGTCACCCACCACGTCTGGGTGGCTCCTACAGCAGAGCTAAGGGTATTTCCAGAAATGGATGATCCAGGCTGATGTGTTCAACAGTTGTATTAACAATCTCTTATCTGTAGGATGGAAACTTATGCTGGATTGGACAGCTATAATTTACTGCCCACAGACAGCCCCACAGCTCATCCCCTAGGGCTGCTGGCTCTGCTTCTGCATGATGAACGCAGTGGGAATCTCTCACCTATCAGTATTTATTGCAGATGTAAACAAATCAGAAAAGTGATCTAGGAGGAAAGGTTATTTCACCAAGCCCTAAAGTATCTTTACTGTATCATTGCAGTCACCAAAGGAAGAAAGGCTAACTCTACTTGTTCTGGCTCCAAACTGAAACTCACAACTTTTTTTTTTTTTTTCCCTTTCTTCTTTAGGACCTGATTGTGCATGTTGACGAATCGTTTACAACAGAGTAAAATAGGAGCTCTAATTCTGATCTGTCAGCAAACCCCTTTGCATAGGTGTAAATCATCCAGCAGAATAAGAGTCAGGAGAAAAACAGACTTGTACTTCCAAGTTTCAAGCCATGCAATATTCTGTAATAAAAGCATCATAGATTTCCAATTTGCCTGTCACTTGAAACTATTAGGAGATGTGGTACTATTTTTCTTTAGGGAGCTTAGGGGATGGTCTGTGGTTGTGTGTGAAGAGAAGGGGGATATATTTCAAATGCCCCTGGCACAGGTGCTGTGCCACCTCTAGAGATGAACATGGTTATAGACTAGCAGCTACATTGTTCAGCAGTTCTGGATTAAAACATATGAATTGTAGTCAGCTGTGCTCACAAATTTCATCACAGAAATGCAAACCTTAGCAAAATTTTCCATGGTATTTTCAATACCTATGAGGCACCATTTTTTGTCATTGTTTCTTAAAAATAAATAATAAATACAAACCGAAGAAGCAGTTATTACTAAAATAAGGAGAATGCTTGTTCCCCTACAAAATTTGACCAGTCTTTGCAAACAGCTGGTTACTCACTGACCTGCTACCAGAAATTCCGGTTTGTGTTTTCCAACTAAATTATCTCCAGGGCAGTAGATAAGACCCCCTCTTAACCCCGCATCACCTACAGATTAGTTCAGCTTCGTCTCAGACTCCATCTGTCAAGTCATTACTGACAGCTCAGAGAGCACTCAAAACAGGACCCCATGGGAAGCAGCTTAACAGTGTCACTGCCATTAGTCACCTCTCAAGTTATTTTTGCTTCTCCCACCCATACTATTCCCAAGTAAGTTTTAATTTTATAAGTTTCACTTTATTTCCTAATAAAAGAGCCCCTCGGATCCTTTGTAAATGCCTTGCTAGCACTGAGCTATATTATACCTCCCTCTCTCTCATTAGCCAGTAAGCCTCTTAGCTTATCAGAAACATAAATTGTTTTAATTCACCATAATTTCATTTTGATGAACCCTAGTGCCTACTGATTATGATAGTCATTTTTTTTTTTTTTCTCCAGGTGGCGATAAACTGCTTATTTCTTTTTAACTATTCTTGCAACATAGGTGGTACAGATGCAGATCATCTTCCTGCACCACATTTCTGCAAAAACCAAGCAGGTCCCTCCCTTTCCAGCCCGGGGACCTCAGCTGCCCTCCGTGAGCTCTTAATATTTGCCAGTGTTTCCGGTATTGCCCTGATAATCCTTTTAGCGCTCTAAGATAAGTGGCATCAAACCATGACTATTCTGATTGCTTTGCCTGTACTTTCTAATTCTGTCATGCCTTTCACATTTCTGCATTAACGAGTGGACCACAGCTCAACATCTGTCACGGAAAGGTTACCGGGATATATCCCTGCGGCAATTCTCAGCGGTATAGCCAATGTGCCTGTAACAATACCAGAAAGCAAATAATTGACATATAACCTACATATAGTTGTTACCATGCCTTTCTTCCAGTAATTTACCGTAGCTCCTTGATGAAGCTTGGATCAGAGCTGTCTTTCCAGGTTTTTCAGAAGCATTATGCCCACCTAAGGTGCAGGGTTGCTGCATTTAGGGTTCTGTAGCAAGAGTTAATGGAGACAGTCAACGTGCAGGGAGAGACGGGAAGAACTACAAAATTTCCGAGTCCTGCATGTAATCCACAAACACAGAAAACATTTTACATACTGTAAGAGAGTTAGAAACCGTCCCCCTTTCCTGAAATGTGCCAAGACATGGATTTTGTCTTACGCTTTTAACCTCTAAATATTTTTGGAAACACTCTATGTGGATTCCAATATATGCAGACTTCCTCTTACAACTTGCCTATTGCAGAATGCAGGCTAGAAGCTACTGGCAGAAAATGCAATAAACAATATATCGAATCCCAAGGACTTCATGTAGATAAAACAGACGACTAATGTATCTGCTTAAAGATGTTTTCTCATAATTTATGCTCCTGTAGATCCTGAATTTCAGAGTGGAATCAGAAACAAAAGAAGCCCATGTCTCCCTCTTTAGAAATTTCCCAGCCATAAAACTCTGTATGGGAAGAGTGTGGGGCTGAGCCAGGGACACGCACAGGCTCTGCACATCACTGCAGGAGATGGCAGTCCTATTTATTGTATTCTGCTGTTAATCCCAGTGGCTACATCCCCCTGTCTAGCAAGCATTCTTACAGGGTTTTAGCGTCATGGGTGGTGTTAAGAGCACCGCTTCACACTATGTCATGTTTTCTGTCATTGATGGATGTTTTTTTTAAATAATATGACATGCTGCCATGTTATCAATGATATGGCAATACATCCCCTTCACTGTATGCACCAATCCCAACCAATGAAGCAATCTGGATAGACTTGATGAGTGAGTGTGGGTGCATGAGTGTGCAAGAACATGTCCTACACGCACACATGTAAGTAGGAAAGACAGGGACAAATGGACAGGAGATAAATTGCACTGCAGATTAATTTAGTCTATTATCCTTCCCACACTTGCTCTCTTGGTTTTAGCATTTAACGTGCCTTTAATACTCGGTATGGCACTGTGAAAAGTAAAGATGAAGGGCACTTTACTGATGTGAATGAGTGATCGATTGCTTTAGCTCTCCTTGAGAAACTACGCTGAAACCATCATTAATAAAAGAACCACCACTTTGTACCTTGGAGTATGAAAAGTTTTGGTGAACAGAGATGTAGATCTTTTGAGGCTCTATTCTGATTCTAAAAATTGCTTTTCCCGTTTCATGTATTTTCTTGCCACCAAATTTTTTGGTGGCAAGAACATCCAGTGCAAACACCTAAAAATGAAATTAATCACACAAATTCTTGAGACGTAGGCATTTTCACCCCAGAAAATATATACTTCATTTAAAAAAAAAAGCCAACTTTGCTTAAAACCAGGCAATTTTAATTGAAAAATGAATCCACTTTACTCAAACAACTGTGAGGTGTTTTGTTATTTTGTGAAGTGAACAAGAAATCAAAGGCAAACAAACAGTTCAAGACACATTTCAGGTTGCTGTTGATATTTGTGTATTTCTAGTTAGAGGTATTAAAGCACAAACACTCCTATGTGTATAATTAAATTAAGCGATGTGCCTAAACCCAGTTCCCTGATCAGGATTTAACAGAAAAAAAAAAAAAAAAAAAGACATTACCAGCAGTTGTACCACTGAAACTGTCAATGTGTAGCAAGCATGCTGTCTTATAAACCTGGGAAAAATATCCACCATTTGACTAGCAAGAAATCTAAAAAGAAAGGCAACGAGCAATTCTTTTGCAGTCTATAGCACAAAAAAAGCTGGTTTATCATCTCCAAGAAGCTCAGCTGTAAGAATAAACAAACATCCAAGTGGCATGGCAGCAGTGCACAAACACAAAAGCTTCGTATTCAACCATGGCAGGAATCAGGTGCTATGGGTTTCAGAAGGAAGCAGGTCAGCAAAAGGAACACATTTGATGAAGACACAATGACCCCCCCCCCTTGCCATCCCCGATGACATATCAAGAAAATGTCACCATAAAGCTCACAGAGCAGCTTACAGGAAGGTTTAATACACGCTGATTTCCTTAACAGGTAATGTGAAGACACTGTTTCAAAAGAACAGCACTGAAAGCCAGAGGGACATCAGGTTTGTTAGAAATCCACCTTCTAGGCACTGAAGAAAGCCTTCATAAACATCATATTGAAGTTAATAAATGTTGCACTGTAAATATCAATTAGTTAAGCTGTCTGGAAAATTAAAATGGACTGGCATTTACAACAGATGTTGAAGACAGATGCATAATGCACTAACAGTGAAGTATCATGCAAAGGAACTAAGCATTTAGCAAACTCCTGATCTATTTAATTTACTTCATTCAGTACTATCAGTGGCAGAAGCAGTAGCACAGCTTTTGGCTTCCAAGACAGATGTCTATGTATCCCACAGTCCGTGTTTCTCTTCACATCTCTTTCTTTTCCACCTGGAAGCCCCATTCAGATGAGACATGATGGCTTTGGGTTTAGTCACCTGGGATTTCAGTACATCTTCCCAGACAAGCCTACTTCAAACACAGCTGATCTGTGGAGTCCATGTTCAGTAAGACCATACCCTTCTAAACAGATAAACATCTTCCGGACTTCTCATGTATCACACAGTACACACATACCCTTTTTAGTCCCCAAACCCCATGATCTTAATATGGTTCTTTTATGTGCTTAAACATGCTCATGTTCCCCAATTAGACCCTATAACACCTGCCCTGCTGCCCCACAGCTCACCTCCCTGGCCTCAACCATCACTCCCATGTGCCCTACAGATAAGGAACTCAATTTTCTGTCCCTACCATTTCCACACACCCAACAATTCCTACTTCACCAAAACAAAACACCATCCCCATGTTGTCCAATTCCTAAAACCAGAACCAACTTCACACCAACAGTTTACTACTATACTTCTATTTATTCATCTCTCTAACCTCCTATGCCTTATCACAAATCCATGTAGTCCCAAAACATAACTCCAGCCCAACCCCAATCCCTTAGCTAGGCCATGATCTCCTGCCCTATTACATCTCCATGCACGTGTAAAGCATGGCCATTCACACCCTTCACCTGTACAACTCCAACAACAGAGACCAAGATATCACGCCTTCTCACTCTGCTCCTCTGATTACATCTCTTCTGATACAGGATGCCCAAACCACCTCCTCACCCACCTAAAATTCATTCCCATGCCCTGAGCCAGAAGTGTGTAGCGCTCAGCCTCCTTGGTACCATGATACTGGGATCAGAATGGGAAGCTAAAAACACCGTTGCCTTCACAGCTCCTTCCCACTGCTCCTCAGTATGACATCTGGCTTCTTCACGTACCACGGGTTGGGAACCTCTGCTCTAACTAATGGCATTTTTGCCAATACTGGGTATGTTTTACCTTCACGACCAGCTCCATCAACTCCCTAGGAAGAGCAAACACAGCAGCCTTAAGTGCTACACAACTTCGTCTTGTTTTCTTGCTCCTCCTGTTCCTGTCCTAGAAGGAATTTGGGAGTACAGCGGTAAGCAGATAGGGAAGCCAGCTGGAGAAAAGAGCCATTTTAAAGTACAAAGTGAAGTGTACAAGTTGGAGTTGGTAACAGTGCTGGCACTTTCTGAACACATTCCCTTGAGGCACTTATGCCAAGATCTATCTTTTCTGATTTTTTAAGCAAGAGAGAGGGTAAAAGAAAAAAGTGAAAATAATATAAGGCAGAAAACAGCTTTAAAATATGGTTGCTTGAGAGAAGGATTTTTTGTTGCAGCTTTATTTGTTTTCATATTGCACTTCATTCTCAAAAAGCATGGAGATGACGAAAAGGAATTGTGCTGGGAAGAGAAATGGTTCTCAGCAGCCTACTTACCACCTATTGCTCTATCCCATATACTTCATATGCCTCTTTAAATCTGACATCTCTTCAACTTTCTGAACATAAGGGCAAGCTGTGAAGTGCAAGGGAAATTAATATATTTATCCTGCACAGAGTGCAATACACTCAAAATATTGAGTTCTTGATCTCTAAATAGTTTTCTTCCTACCTCCTTCATTGTCCTTTCCATTCAACTTATGTTTCACTCTGCCTTGCATTGCCTTTCTAGCAACACTTTAATTTAGCAGGCAGAAAGATGCCTCTGTCCCTTTTTAGGAATGATTAAGTTTCCAAAAAAAGACAGAATCTTAAAAGAAATGCTACTGGTGAGACCTCTCTGCTCACAAGCCCCACATTTCATCAATTTAAAGATCCTTCAGACTCCCAGGTGACAATAATGCATAATTCCCACTGTACCACAAGTCGCTCCTCCCCACCACCCTCCAGCTGACATCAGATCATAAAGCAGCCTAGCAGTTAGATTACGAAAACACAAGGCATTTTATTGGCCAATAAAACACCTGCAAGAGCAGCCATGTGAATGAAGACCCCATTTTGTGGGGCAATAAATTTTGCACTAGCACCCAAAAGGCATTGCTATTACGGGAATTGTGCAAATCACCATCCATGGACCACGACAAAGTGTCTTAGGCTGTGGCCAGGAGGACGTGTACCTCCAGAGGGAGAGCAACAATTAAAATGCACTGCCAGTAGTCCAAAAAATTAAACTTCAAAGAGATACCCCCCCTAGTAAGAATGGGGCACAAATATTTAACAGAAGGATAAACAAACAGAATAAAAGATCTGATGAAGTTCATTATAAATCAACAGACTCTCAGGTTTGTTTCAGGGAAGGCAAGACTATCTTTTTGTGCTGGCAGAAGCAACAGACCACGCATATAATGAACTCAGATATAGCAACTCTCTGTTTACAGTGAGGGGCAATGGAAATATCCAATTGTTCCAATCCATTAAAATGTGAAAACTGTAAGTCCCGTTATCAGAAACCTCTGCTGCTGATAGCAAATTTGTTCTCCAGGGGGAAAATAGATTCAGCTTAAGAACCACTGTTAAGAGTCCAATGCAGGTACTTGAAAGAAGAAAATTACCTGATGAAAGATCAATAATACTTCTCCTCTCCCTGAATTGAGGCTTATGTGCAGAATAAAATATTCCAGGCTCCGATTCTCTGTCGCCTTGCTTCAACACAAGCTATTGTGAATGTAACCAAGCTAGGAAATTATATATTTACAATCACATTATGAAAATCACATTGCATTTGTTCAGGTGGGGACACAAAAGGAAAAGAAAACAGAGGAAGTCACACTCAGTGCACCACAAAAGCAGACAAATCAGCCCAAACGCGTTTCCTTTCAGTCTTAGTGCTTAAAAACAGACTTTCATATGAAATGGTAAGTACGCTAGGTTTATGAAAGAGCTGCCAAAGGGTTGTGCACATGGATCCAGCTGACAAGTTACTGAAACAAATACAGCAGCAATACCCATTAAAGGCCCAATGCACCACAGGAGAGGTGTTACTGAAGCATGTGACTGACCTTTCCTTTTAAAATAAAAGGATCTTATCTCAAAACAGGGTCAGACTGAAAGGCAAGAAGCTAAGGGGAAAGATCCTAAATATATTCCCAAATATATTGTTTTTTTCCCTTTCTTTCCCAAATGGACGGAAGAGTTTGTACAGCTGAAAACTGACTTCTGGAGTACAATGAAAATCTGGAGAACTTCAGGGAAATAAGATCTTGGATAAACGATGCTGGCTTTTCTCATAAGGAGCGAAAAGAGATTTTTCCCTCATACTTGTTTGCCAGTTAACTCAAATCTATCAGGTGGTGTGCACTGTGGTAGCACCAGGAAGCACATGCCAGCTCCAAACTCCTGGACTGCTTTTGACTGGTCTGAATTAATTATCTCATAGTTGTCTAAATAAAACCATTAAAATTAAAGTGTAAGGATAATCCACTAGATCAGGAAAAAGACTCTCCCATGCTGAAAAGAAACACGTCTCCTCTCCTCGTACCTTTAATCTTGGTTTGGCTATTGGGTGGTACTGCCATGCTCATTAAGTGCCTTGGCTTTTGGGGGACTGAGCACCTCTGATATATTGGATTCTAGGTCACTTTGACATTATCCCAAATGGGACTCAATTACCATCTGGAGTTAATTCTTTCACTGACATCAAATCAGCCAGGTATCCCAAAGCAGTTCTTGGGTCTATTTTCAGGACTCCGTCCAACTGTACAATACACAAATGCTAGATGACATCCAATTTCATAACTACTAATGTATGTGACATCTAATCATCTATCATCCAGGACTGCATCACCCTGTAGGTACCAAAAAACAGAGTTTGGCTCTATATTTACTTAAAGAAATGTAGGAACTTGCTGTCTGTTCCTTCCACAGGTTTTAAAATACCTGCTCAACGGAGACAGACAGATCTCCTGCTCTTAAAATTCTCTTGTTATCCAGGCTGACAGGTTCCTGCACAGAGAACCCCAAAAATCAGTTCTGTTGCTGCCAGACCACAAGTTATCTCATATTTTCTGGCTGGAACATTCACCTGGGTCTCTTCCCTCTATTCCAAAGTTGTTGAGAAGATGTGAAGCTAAGCCAGCTGAAGGCATGAAGTCAGCGTGAGTAAATTAGTAGACATTAATGAACCCTGGTTTCCTTAACTAAAATCTGTGTCACATAAGGAGCCCAGAAACACACTCATAGTTGACCTTGCTCTTGAGTAGCAGCTTGGACTAGATGACATCCAGAAGACCATTCCAACCAACACTTATCTTGTGACTTGAGCTCTGCTCAGTTCACTAGACTGATGCTTTTCCCAGAAGTTATCATTCTTCTCCCAACTGCTTCAGTCTAAGGGAATTTCCAGCCTCTGAGGGCTGTCTCTGGACAGCCAACAGAGTTTATCAAGATGTTTGGAAACCCTTGCAGCAATCATGCAATTAAAAAAAAAAAAAAAAAAAAAAAAAAAAAAGAAAAAATTGTTTCCTGATTTTCACCTTTCTTGTATTAATGACGAAAAAAGAAAAATAAAGTAATTACTACATGGAACAGCTAAGAAAATGGGATATTTTTAGCTGCACTTGCCAAACACAAATATACTGCCCATATATTTCATCCCATTAGCCCAACATTAGCTGGATATTTTATGGTTGTGGCCTCCTCTAAGCTACTGTATCAGACCATGGGCTTATGGTTTGTTAGATCAAATGCACTGCTAGACCTAAGTGTTTATGCCCACCTTACAGTCTTGCACTGAAGGCAGCCCGTGGTGGTCCTGAATACAGCTGCAGCTATCCACATCCCAGCATGTTCCAGTGACTTTGCTGTCATAGGCAACCTCAGTTTCAGTTCAGCAAGATTTTGGAAAACTTTACACCATCCATGAGATGTAATTTTCTGCTGTTGAGGTGCCTCGTAATCTGTGCTCCGACTTGTCACCCAGACAGGTCCTTATCACATGCTTCTCATCCATTTGCAGACTCGGTGTAGCGTGATGCCATATCTCCTCTTCCTCTTCAGCAATGAGGATACTTTCTCTTTGGTGGCTGTTGAAGAAAGCACTCAGCCAACAGCTCGGAGGGGCCTAATGCCACCAGTGTCATTTCACTCACAGCATGATGGTTGAATGTGCCTCTCTGATACAACATCTCCTCTGTCACATTGGCAGGATCTCATTTTTAGTTCTAAACCACATTCCCTAATAAGCAGACTTAAAGAAAGGGACTCAGTTTATGATCTCTTACAGAAGATAAAAAAAAAAAAAAATCTATCAGTGAGGGATCTTATCTGCCCTAAAAACTTCCATAAAAGGAACTTGCTGAATCAGATGTATTTGTCTGATTACTCCATCTCAATCTCCTACATTAACATATCAAATTAATGTCACTTTGGAAGTGTGATTTATTTTTATCATTTTGGAGGTTGAAAGATGTCAGATATAACTACGAAGAAGGGTCTTTGGGGCTGTATCCCTGAGAACAGAAAATAAAACCGTCATTCCACGGCAGCAGCTTTTGAGCAGTGTTACAAAATCAACTTGCCAAATGTCCGGATGCGGATCAGAGAAGCTGATGGAGAAGGAGATTTCAATCTCAACTTCTCCACCAGTCATTATGTAATTTTGGGGACTTTTTTCTTAATCGAGAGAAAAATATTGCAGAATTATTTCTCTTCCCTTCTGCCTCTCCTCCCTGGATAGCTGCCTTTTAAACACTCTCAGTGTTGGCATGGTAGCTCTCCAAATGCAAAGTGGTTGAAAAACAGCAAGCAAAACTTCTTGAAAAGAAAAAGATCAATTAATCTACCAGTCAAATCACCTACTCTCTCTCTCATGGACCAAAATAGAATCAATTTTAAAAACAGACAATACAGTAATTTATCAACTCCCCTTTTAATATCAAAGACAGCATGTCTTCAATTCCCCTTGGCTCAGAGTTCCAGCTTCATTACCTGGCACAGCAAGCTGAGTCTTGCCCAAAATTTCATCTGTTCAGCTACACCTACCATTCCTCACCATTAGGCTTTAGTCCAAGCTGTACGAGTCACTACATCTACATAGTTGGGAATTAGTCATCAAGAAACAGTCACACAGTGCTAAGGGAAGTCCATAATTTTTTTATTAAATCAGAATGAAATATCATGTTATGTTTCTTTTTAAGTCAAAACAACTCCTTTACTATTCCCCAACCAGCCTGCTACTGTCCAGGACAGTAAATCAGAGATTATTAAAAGTTTACTAGAGTTAGGGCAACACACTCTTTTAATGAGACCCCAACAGCTCAGTAACAGTTGTCATGGAGTCTTGAGAAAATCTGTTTGCAGATGGGATGGTTGGGGTAAATTCAAGGTATTTCAGATCGTTGTTAAAAACCCAGATCATCTTAGTGTCCCTCTGAAAACACACAGATGTTAAGTAATAATAATAACAAAGTAATAAAACTGTGGGTTCAGGAAAAAGCACTGACCATAACAAGACCTCTTTCATAGATGTTGGCTTTTTCCATGTTCCCCATTCAGCAAAATCAAGCTCTTGTGTTAAAGAAAATAACTATTCCTTACCTGCAAGACAAGATGGAATTTAACACTGTGATTGTACTAGCTGATATAAGTACCCCTTAAGATGTTGATTAGAGGAACAAAAGGATTTTTTAAAAGCATGAGGAAATAACCTTAAAGAGATGTTTTTGTACTCTGCATTTTCTGCTGGTCCCTTCTTTATACAAATATCAAAAAACTCAGGTCACCTCAGCCTGCTACCTTCCAGCCACACATCCAAATGTTTCACATCAGATGCCCCTTTCTACACTATTTTTTTTGTTTTCTATTTCATAACTGACTTCAAGGACAAGCCTTCCTCCACACTGATATTACTGGCCAGGAGCACACTGCTCCCACAGAGAGCAAGGCACTTGGTTTTCCTTTTAAAATACTCTTTAAAAAAATGCCTTAATGAGCCAGGTTGCTCCTGTATTATCAGTTTGGATTTTTCTCTGCCTCAGTTTCCCATTCTGTTATACAGAGAACTAATTTCTGCTTCTTTTCTCTTATTTTGTGTACCTTGTCTATTGGGACTGGAGGTTCTTGGGAGCATCTCCCAGCACAGCAAAATGATGCTCTCATTTGGGCTCTCACTGCAATACAAACACTAGCAAACAATATTGAAATCTCATTTCAGGACCAAGATGTAATTGGGTCTGAACTTACCTCCGGTCTTACACTGACGTAATTCCATTAGCTTTAATGGAATTACTCTCGATTTGCACTGGTGTCTTAGATTGAGCTTTTGCTTTTCAGGATTTATATATTTTGTTTTCCTACCGTTAAAACAAGAAGCCAGACTAAGTCATTTCCAAGTCATTTTTTCCCCAATAAATTCAAGCATTATTTTAGTTTATCTGTGTGACCTCCAGTTGTTCTTGTACATCAGCCATCTAATTATTCATGGTTCCTGCAGGACGCTGCATTCCATTATCTTCTATTTATAATCCGACATGTCTGAGAACAAAAGGGGACAGCGTTCTCCAGTATGTGCCTTTCTAGCCTTGTTACAAGTTTTCTTACTTTTTTCCAGGTGCTCTCTGCATACATCCTCTCCTTTAACCCCCTGAAATATGTATTCTATCTTTTAATTATAGCTTTCCATCACCCATCTATTAAAAGGAAGATTCAAAAAGGCACCGCAGAAAATCTGTGGGTTTAGCAGAAACATAAAGAGTCATTTTAACATCATCCAGTTTAGCTCAGTCCAGGTAGTAAACCATAACTGGTGATCTGACGGGTCAACAGGAAGCAAGAGGTGGGAGATGGGCCTCCAGTTCAATCCACTAGTGCAAACCATTTTCTAAGCCACACTCTATAAGTAATACTGAATTGTTTACTTCCTGGCAATATAGTGGTGGATTAATTTTGTAGATTGAAAAGAAAGGAGAAGGATAAAATAAAGGACTGAACATGCCTGGATACAGTCACCAAACGGGAATAATACAATCAGATACAGGCAACTATATGTCATGGAAGTGTATTTCTCTTGGTTGACTAAAGAGTGTTGACGTGTGACCAACTCAAAGAACACCTCAGTTGATATGTGTGAATCCCTCCCGGTGGGAGGGGAGGCCTGCTCACCTCCAGCATCTGCCCATCTTGGCAGGATTGGAGCACTCCCTTCTGTTCTGCAAACATCTCCCTGGGAAAAGCAGTTCAAAAGCCTTTCAGATACCTGCTCAACCTCTCTTCCATTTCACAAATGGAGTCAAATGCAGCCAAAGTGTTGATGGCTAGTTTCCCTGGTTAATCACACTCAAGACTACTTTTTAATGGCATTTTTTTTTTCTTTTAGTTGTTCTGGTGTCAACTTCTTATCACTCCTCTTCCTTCTAGATTTAAGAGCTCTTTAGATGCCACTACTTTTCCCCCTTGAAGGTGCTTGCACTTTGTAATCAAGTCACTTAGTCTCCGATAAACTACACAGACTGTGCTACAAGGCTTACTGAGAATCACCTTTTTTTTCTAGATCTCAATTATTTCTGGTGTTTCTTGTGGATTCTTTCTTTAGTTTTGCCACAATCCTTTAAAATTGAAGCCACTGAAGATATTCCTCTGTGTCCCAGTGAGCAAGTCGTTAGTTATACAGAGAGATAAAAAAAATCATCTTCCCTCTCCAAACTCACTATTTAAATACTCATACACTTGTGAATGCCATCGTTGGGAATTCCTGCTGAGTTCCTTGACCCACTTTAGGCCACTACTTTGCAACATGCATCCCTCTTTTATAAGCATGGTTCATATCGCTTTCTTTTAGCAATAACTTTGTGTTTGGTTATACAGAAATATGCTGCTAGAAAGGGCTCAGCCTAACTCTGTGTGCAGCTCCTCCAGCCTCCTCAGCAGCTTCACTGATCATTGTGCCAGGTCTGAATTTTGGAAGAAATATTTTTACAGGCACTTAGTGCTGACTAGTGAAATCACTTATTAGGATCAGGCCTGATAGCAAACACAGAGAAAACCCATTAGAAATGCTCAGTTTTGATTCCCGTTAACTTTTCAGAGAGCTGTCACAGTCCTTATCCTGCCTTTCAAGTTCAGTAGACTGTGGAGGAAAACTCCTCTTGGGTGTGTATGGCGGTGTGTGTGCTGGGGGAGAGGAGGCAAAGAGATCTGGGAAATACCGAGGATGTTTTTAGGCGACAAGGGAACATTTATCACACCTGGGCATTTATCATTCTCCCCGAGTCCCTTCTTCCTCAAAAAGGGAAGCAGGCTGTATATGCCAGAGGAGACACAGTGTATGCCAGCTAGAACCCAACCTGAACAACTAGGCAATGTATGGCAGCAATACTTCCCTTGCGGTCTATATATAATGAGATGGACTCTTGATAAGTCTCTCACCCAGCCTCCCAGTGCTCTCAATCAGTGAAGTTCATCTGGGTTTCCCAGTGGGACTTAAGGAGGGAAAGATGTGATGTTCAGAGAGGAAAAGAAATGCAGAGGAAGCTCTTTAGCTGGCAGGCTTCAGCACACATGAGCAATCATGTACCTGCCAGTAATGAAAGAAATAGTCAGTGCAAACCTTTCCTAGCTGTTCTCTGAAAGAGAAAATCCTCAATTCATTAAAAAAAAAAAAAAAAAAACACAACCAAAAAAAAAAACCCAACAACTTTCCTGATTTCAGCCCTGAACAATATAATTACTTACAAATTACTTACTTATAATTACACTTACAAACAAGTACCATGAAATTCAGTTAAGAGATAATTCTCACTGAATGTGAGAGGAATACACCGGGACACTATGCCTGCTGTACGAGCCATACTGGACTGCTGATGCATAATGCACCACAAGGACCACATGCCCTCGCAGCCTCTACGTGACTCTCCCCAGGTGTGTGAGCGGTTGAACATCCTCCGCAAGTGCTCATCTTCACAGAAATCATCTTCTGCCTCCAACAGTGCCAGGGACTCGACACCTGAGTAGCATGCCTTTACCTGCAGCAGGCAGAGAGGAACATAAGGCACTTTGTCCCCTCCACACGAGTGTCATTCCTCGTACTAATGAGATAAGTGGAGCTGTCTACTATTGGCAGTGACAGGACATGAGAAAACAACATATCCCATTGTGCATAGCAAGCTGTTAAAAAGTGCTATTATTATAGACCACCAGCCCAACCCACAGATACAGCTTAATTAAAGGAATTTAAGAGTCTTAATTAACATCATTCAAAACCTTAGGTATTAAAATCCATTTGCAGAACAAGGGGTAAAAATTCTATTTATTCCATGTTTCTTGCTCAATGTTTCTGAGCTCATCTTCCTATTAACTGAGAGCATTGATTCTTGCCAACTTTGCTATGCTTCTTCACCAACCTCAGCCTAAAGTGGAGTGATTTGCCAAAAAAAAAAAAAAAAAAAAAAAAACAAAACACCTTCAATGTGTGTGTTCCCCTGGATTTTGCAGGGACAGGGAGAGCTTTTCCTCACTCTGCCTACTGAAAAGAATTTAAGAGCTGGTATGCTGCTGATGCAATCCTGTTTCTTTAGAAAGAGCATGCACAAAGACCTGTTCCTCAAGTGCAATAAAATGAGAAAAAAAACAAACAAACAAACAAAACAAAACAACTGCTACTGGTTTCTTTTCAAGCTTCCTCTCTGGCAAGCCCTGTGGCCCAAAGCCTCCTGTCCATCTGAATACTTCCACAGTCACCCCTCCAGTTGCTTTTCTTCTGTATTCTGCAGGGTGAGAGCTTTTATCAACTGCACAATGGAGCTTAACCATTCCTTCTGGTTAGCCTAAAGAAAAGGCAGCCTGCATACCCATCAGCTTTGGGAAAGGGAGGTTATCACTGAGCAGTTATACTTATGGGAGCCAGCCAGCAGATTTCCAAATACTTTGGAAAATAAAGAGTATTATGCCTGAAACCTTTGCTGGCTCTTTGTTGCTGCAGCTACTGACTGCAGAAATAAAGGTACTGTTAACTCTGGGGTAAAGTGTGATTCCACTTCTCATTGACTTCACATTTCTGCGTTGTTTTTTTTTTTTTCTTTTTTTTTTTAAGATTCTCCCTTATGCAAGACCTTGAGTATTTATTTTGACAGCTTACATTATTCAGCAAGCAATTAAACTTTCACATGTATTGTGTTCTCACAGCTTAAAATAGCTTTGGCAACATCAGTAGGGTTTCTCAATCCCCCACAGAATGAAGATAAAGAACATCTCTGTTGGAATTTTTTTTTGCAGGCTGCTTTTTTAATCAAATACAGTATTTTAGAGTCTTCATGTTTAGATGTCCTTACACAAACCAAGCAAATACTACCCATGGAATTTCCCCAAAAGATAAAATGGCAGCAGAGAAACAGAATGTGATATAGGATAATGGGAGGAAACAGGAGGAGCCTGATAAACAAACTAGACTGACTGACTCCACAAGTTCATCTCGTTCACGGTCCAACCTCTCCCTTGCACACTCCTGTGGAAGGTCACCAGTGGTGGGAGAGAGAAAAAGTATATCCAGGACTCTAGTTAAAAGACAGAATTAAATTAATTTTGCTCATGCTGAAGAGCCACGTGGTGAAGAGCAACAATGACAAAAACATGTTCCTCTGCCAGCTTTGACCCCAGCATGGGCCAAAGGAGACACAGGGCAGTGATGTCTCCAGCCACCACAGCTGGTTGGAAGTGAATGCAAAACAGAGCCCTGAACCTCTTCTGAATTGTCTCCAATCAACCCCATGAAACCTCTGTTTAAAGAAGTCCTTTCAAGAACACAAGGAAATATCAGCTACTTAAACCAAAAGCTTGTAGTTCCTACACGTTTCCAAATACAACTCCAGTACTGTTTTCCTTGTTTCACCACCTCCCTAAACCTCCATGTTTTGCAAGCTGCAAAACGAACTCTTGTGTCATCTGTTCTTCTTTTTATGCTGGTCATCACCACCAACATATGTGCCACCTCTGCTCACTGCTGGAGCCGGGTGTGCAGATGCACTTTAGTGCTCATGTTAGTGATCTGCCAATCCGCAGAGAGAGCCTTTAGCCAGCAATTTGCTGCTGAATTTGAGGGCAATGCTAAGGTTACTAATTTGCTTCTCCCATCAGATGGTGCTTAAGGAGAGGTAGGACAGCTTTTAGACATTCCTGCTAGCTTTTAAATGAGATGGAAAGCATCAGGACAAGTTCTACACAAGAAGCTTTGGTTTTGTTTTCAGGGAAAGGGGAAGGAAGGGAAAGTGGAAGGGGGAAGGGAGAGGATGAGGGGAAGGGAAGAGAGGGGAGGGGAAATGAGGGGGTGGAAGGAGTGGGGAGGGGAGGGGAAGGAGAGAGAAGGGAGGAGAGGCAAAGAAAGGCAAAGAGAGGAAAGGAGCAGTGGAATGTGCTGCATGAGATTCACATGATGACATCCCGTGGTTACTATTATTTCTTCCACTGTTTAATATCCCGCTGACGTTAGACTGAGGGACTCATACCTAGGAGTACGCTGTAACTGATTATTATACCTGTCACCACTCCCTGTAAACATACCTTAGCTGTCTCAGCTCAACAGAGCAAGGATTAGCTGTTATTTTTTCCCTCTCTGCCATTTAACATGAGACAATCTCTTGTCCTCCCTCAGATAATCTATGCCCCCCAGTAACTTACTGTCCTACTCCTCCTGGCTTCAACCACATAGTCCCAGAGAAGAGGAGATGCACACAATAATTCAGATGACTTGCTCACAGCTTTAAAATCTAAAATCGGCCTTAGATTTCCCATCCTGTAAGTTAGACTTCATATGAAGGATGTATTTGCAGAGCACTCTTCAAGCAGAGGTTTCCCAAAGGGATCTTCTGCAGCCCTAGCAGTACCACAATACAATCCCACTCAGGAAACACAACAGACCCAATCACTTGCAGAAAAAGGAGTTTTTTCCTCCTAGAACACCCTGGACAATCTCCATCTTCTCCCAAGGTAGTAAGTAGTAATTCGCTGTCATTGTGATGGTCTGAGAACACATGTAAGACAACATTTTTAGGGAGAGGTAATATCTTTTATCAAAACAAGTGGTAGAGCTGGAATACGCTTTAGGCCTACAAGACAGGTCTTGTACATCAGAAGAAAGCTCATCTATTTTTCCAACTCTAACACTTGGTCTAATAAAAGGTGCCAGCTCTACCTACAAGACCAATGAAAGCAACATGAGCTCTTTAATACCCAGCCTGAGCTAGAACAGGTCCCACTGAACAGCACAGTACTGAAATACCTGTCTTTACAATGTGACGCCTAAGCTTAGTCTGCTACCACAATCCTCCTCCTCCTCATTTTATACCCTCACACACTCAGCACAAAGTACTACTTTTCAGACTCGCTTTGGAAATCCAGCATTAAGGCTGCTAACACATACAGCCCCACAACTGTTCTCTTCCTTTCCATTAATACAAGAAAATGAACATAAAAACAAAAGCCAACTCTAATTTAAGGCTCTGCAGAGGAAGCTCATTTGCAAACATGGCAGGTCCCTCTCACTGCCTTCTCCCCTGTTCAATCTATGCAGGAGGGTGTCAAGGCGAGGAGGATGGACATCAACACAACTCAGCCATGCATTAAGGGGAGAGAAGGGGTATGGTGTGGTGAGGACCTCAAGTTTGGTCTCTGAAGGGCAGCTGAGTTCATAAAACCTTGGCATTTCAGATGAGCCACAGAATTTATGGACTCCTGTCTGCCCATGACATCTCGCAAACTTTGAGGAAGTGGAAGTTGGTGAGAAATGGTGGATGAGGGACCACAGAAATGTCTAGTCACTCAGGGAGGTACAGTTGGTTGCTTTAGCTCTGTTGATTTTTCTTTGCAGTATTCACTACTCTGAACACATTAAATCCCCAGAGGCTGGATCCTCATCACCCCTTCTAAAATCAAACAAGCCTTACTCCATGAAGAGCTGCATTCAGCCTACAGGGCTTATTTCAGGTGTACCACAACATCCACATGGCTGGAGCCGGATTTTAGCAATCTGTGGTTGCAGTGAGAAAGATTTCTTCACGGAAAAAGCCATAGTGACTTACACGGGTCACAGAACTGTCTCTCTTCCCTCCTCTTCAGAGATCAACACCATCCTATTTGTCTTTTGTCAATACACATCAGGGCTCTCAGTCCAGCACTGCATTAGCTCACACTTTGCTTTCAAGTAGCGCCTGGAGAGGAAGAGCCTTCTCCTCCCATATCCCTCAAAGATTGGATTATGGAGGTCAGTTGTCACAAACCTGTTTGCATCTGAAAATGATTGATCGCCACCCAGATTGTCCTCAGATGAGTAATGAGCCACAAGCATTAGTCTAATGTATGTGACAGAGAAAGTCTAATTAACAAATTACATTTTTATATGAAATTTAAGATTCAGTGTGTGCAGATGATTCTACAGAGTTTGAATACCACCCTGACAGGCAGAGAAAGACAAAATGTTTTAACTCCCATTAGTTTTATAACTTCCTAATTGTTTAGTTCTGTGCCAGGGCAATCAAAATTCCCAGGGGAGGTGTTGTGGTTTAACCCAGCAGGCAGCTAAACACCACACAGCCATTTGCTCACTCCCCACCCCCCCAGCTCAGCAGGATGGGGAAGAGAATCAGAAAAAAAAAAAAGTAAAATTCACGGGTTGAGATAAAGACAGATTAATAGGATAGAAAAGGAAGAGGATAAAAAAAAACATAATGATAAAAGAATTAGAACATACAAAACAAGTAGTGCACAATGCAGTTGCTTACCACCCGCTGACCAAGGCCCAGCCAGTTCCTGAGCAGCGGCACCCAGTCAGCTTCCCCCCCTAGTTTATATACTGAGGATGATGTCACAGGGTACAGAATATCATCATAGAATCATCACAGAATGGTTTGGGTTGGAAGGGACCTTAAAGACCATCTGGTTCCAACCCCCCTGCCCCAGGCAGGGCCCCCAGCCCAGGGGGCTCCCAGCCCCGTCCAACCTGGCCTTGAACCCTTCCAGGGAGGGGGCAGCCACAGCTGCTCTGGGCACCCTGGGCCAGTGTCTCACCACCCTCACAATGAAGAACTTCTTCCTTATTTCTAATCTAAATCTATCCTTCTTCAGTTAAAGCCATTACCCCTTGTCCTATCACTATATTCCTTTGCCTAGTTTGGGTCAGTTGTCCTGGCTGTGTCTCCTTCCAATTTCTTATGCCCCCCAGCCTACTCACTAGCAGGCCAGTGTGAGAAGCTGAAGAGCCCTTGACTGCTTAGCAACAACTAAAAACATCAGTGTGTTATCAACATTATTCTCATCCTAAATCCAAAACACAGCACTACCCCAGATACTAGGAAGAAAATTAGCTCTATTCCAGGTGAAATCAGGACAGGAGAATGCTGAAAGTTCCTTTGGAGTAAACCAAGGAACAGAGGAGGAATTGGAAGAAGCACCAAAAAATGAAGGTGACTCCGGAAGACTCCCAGAAAGAAAAAAACCAACCCCAAAACCTCTCTAAACAAGCATTAGTAGATACCACACCATGCCTTGAAACAGCCACCCCAATGCTCTATCTCCCCAGCAACCTGCACCCCCAGCAAGCTTTTGCCAGTTGTAGGACTCAATACTCCACAAACCTGTGTGTGACCATCTCTGGGAAACACAGCCCCTTGTGATCCCACACCCAATGGTGGAAAGGCCACTTTTAACTGAAAAAGGTGTGGCATTTTTTCCCAGTAGCCTAAGGGGATGGGAAAGCCAATCTCCAGGTCATGAGCATCAGCTGGTAGTGCCTGCAGAGAGGTCAAGAACAGCCTCTTTTTCTGCAGGAGGCTGTCTGGGAGAAGCAGAGGAGTTGGACACTGAAATCAAACAGGGATGAATGAGAATCTGTGTGTGAGAGAGAGAAGCAACCTATTGCCCAAACTCCAAACATCCCCATCAGTCACCTCTGACATCTTATGTTCACTTACCATTTCTGAAAGTAAAGGCAAAACCTAGTGGGAAAAGGCGAGACAAAACACTCAGAAACACAAAGGTGAATCCACAGCAGAAGTGTGGGAATAAACCAGGTTAAAATTGTATTACTGCAAGTTGCATATGACAATCTTTCCATGTATGCTTTAATTACCCTACCCTCAAGCAATTTGCATCCAAGTCACAAAATGTGCATTACTAAAACTTTACAGATTCCTGTAAATGTCATGGTTGTCCCCAGCCATGCAAAGGAAAAAATGGCCAAACCATTTTAAAACCTGTCCTACTCACATCACCTAGGTAAATCTGGAGCAAAATTTTTCATCGAACCAATGCAGACTGTGTACCTCATCGGGGTGCTTCAGCTATGTTCCCAATCCTCATTGTGAGAATTTTAACAAGGGTTAGACAGCACAGTGGTGAGGTATATAAACTTATTCAGGAGGATTGGATAGATTTGCAAAGATTAAAGTTAAAAGTGCCAAATAATCTCTGATCATCCACAAAATTCTGGATGCAAATTCACTTGCATACCTCAGACGTGACTGATCAGTAGAAGACTTTGGTCAAGAAAATGTTTTATTAACATGGCCTCATCAAATTCCATGTGACAGAGCTTCTCTGTAACATAGTTGTCCATGTGTATGGGCCACAGAGATGAGACCACTTAGGAAAATAGCAGTATTTGACACTTTCTCTTAAAATCATGGAATAATTTATGTTTAATGGGACCACTGGTGCTCATTTGGTCAAGCCTTCAGCGTGATGCAAGGCCAGCTTCAAAGACACACAAGTTTCTTCTTGGCTTTACAACCACTCCTGTGCATCATGCACAAAAGCAGATGGGGCTGGCTGCTAAACTGCAAGCAGCTATCTGATATCCTGGTGCAACACATTCGTGAAGACCCGGCTCTCATGCAGGCAAATCAGCACACAGCATCCATCGCCTGCCCTTTCTTCTCCCTCCCCACCTCCTTCCCCCTCTCTGCCTTCACACTACCTTCTAACCATATAGTTTAAATGACCTAAATATAAACAGAACACAAATAAGTCAAGTTCAAGCTAGGCTTTGTAACCACAAGTATACACCAAGGTTTATATCCCATCTTTCCTTCATCATTATACCAGACTGAGGCCATATCTAGATCCAGCTAATATAAAGAGGAGAAAACACAGGATGAGGAGAGTCATAGTATGGAAAAACTAAAGATCTGAAATTTCCTGTTTCCCTTTGGTATGTTTATTTTTAGTGGGAATGATCTGAAATTTATCAGGCATGCAAAAATAGTGAGCATTGACTCCATCCTCCCATCCCCCCGCCCCACCCCCCCCCCCAAAAAAAAATCCAGCCTTAATTAAACAGCACAAGTCCTCAACACTTTTTCTCTAGAGCACACCTTCTGTTTGTTCAGGGATACATACATGTGCCAACATTACTTATATCCACTTGAAAAGGAAGATGCTTTGACAATAAAGGAACCTATAGAATATAGAAGACTTCTTGGTTGCCTGTGGCACATATTGAAATTCAAGTACCATTTGTTTCTTGTCCTCAGATTTAATGAATAACTCTGTAAAAAGAGGCTACATTCCAGATGTGTCAAGAGGATTACATCTTTGAAGAACTATAATGCCTGATTCTCATAAGACATTTCTAATTAGCAGGACACATTGGTCATACAGAGTCATTCACTCCCTATTTGAAAATCAGTTCCCGAAACTGGAAGGACTGGGCATAACACAGTGTCATTTATTATACTGACCTTAGCTCTTAACACAGTCTCAAAATTAGCCTCAATCCTGTTTTCTGGGATGATCTTGCTTATTGTAATTTTCCTGTGAGCTACGAACAAACATATCACATTTTTTTATTAGTTACACCAGCATTTGTTGTTTCTGCTTGCTGGTCTGTCTGGAAAGGTAGCCAATAAATAGGATTTTGCCATTATTTAGCAAAAAGCCACAGGCTTTGGCTGACCTGACAGTGCAGGGTCTCAAGGACTTGTTTGAGCTTGTCTTGACCTGAACTCATCTGATCTTATTTTAGCTGTAATAACAATTGTCTGGACAACTGTTACTGCTCAAATTTGTTCTAGTTTAGCGTCAGTTTATAGTAATAACAAGTAGCTATTCTGCCTATGACTCTAGAGTAAAATGAGGTACAAACGAGGTAAAAATGAGGACGAGTACAAATGTGAGATAGTACCAAACATCCTAGTCTGTAAATACAACATCATGGCTCATCAGTGGTCATGACAGCAGTGCTACCTTGTGAGCCAGGTAAAATCAACCTTAGACAGACAAAAGAGAACAGAAAACCTGAATAACTGGGAACCAACAAGACAAAAGTACCGACAATAAAAATTATAATTGTATTATTGATGAGCCTTTGTGTAGTAATTAGGTAACTTAGACAATCGGACTGTTAAAACATTAACTGGACTAAAAATAAAACCATGACTCCATATAAATGGTATGCTCCCTTTTGACCCAACAAGGTTGGGGGGGAAATAACAAAATGCACAATGTTGTGGTATTGCAAGGTTGGGGGTCACTGGAAGACATTGCCATGCAAATTGATATGGTTGGTATATTCTGCTACATCCTTCAGGCCCCAGACTACTGCTTTAGTGCTGACCTGAGAGACACAGCCCTGTTTTGAAAGTGAAATACTGATTCTGACAGTGACTAAAATACCTCTCAGCAATCTTTCTCCTTCTTAGTATATTTACAACTGCTTTTAGCACAGGTGCTGTCCCAATGAAGTAAACATTGTAGGAGTTTTACATACCTTATTTTGATATTCAAAGGATTGCTGACTAAAACCGTAATAAATACCAGGAGCTTGGACATCACCACAATGAAGGCAGGATAGAGATAAATTTAGGTATGTGCCAAAACCAAACACTCAGGCCGCGATGAATTATTTTAGGCTTGGAACTTCACTTGCAATATTTCACCCAGAAACAATGGCTTTAGCCAAGGACTCAATTCAAAGACCAAATTTAAGCCCAGCTACTTCACCAGGCTGAAGGATAGACCCAATTCATTTTTATAGAACATTTGTTGCCATTTTATTATATGATTTATCTCAATAGCAATGTTTTGTTTTGTTTGTTTATTTAAATATACATTTACATAACAAACTATTTGTCAATAACAGTTTTTTTATGTGAGGAGTAGCAGAGTCCCATGACGGGGCCAGGACACTCGAAAGGGACTGTGGCCATACAGGCTTTTTGCTGCGCACATTTTCAAACTAGTCAGGTTAATTATCAAAGCAAACAAATGAATAAAGTCCCAAAATAAACAAGCAAATAAACGACAGCAGGCCTTTTTTAGAGTGTTTAAATCAAGCATCCCCTAATTATCACATTAAGGAGTGCTGCACACCCACCATGCACATCACTGCTGGAGTGTGTAGCAACATGCACCAAACTCCCTCCTGCGGCATCTTTGCCCATGCAAAGTCTGGCAGAACAGGGTAAAAGAGGATTTTCTTAGCTAACTTAGAATAATACTTCTGAAAGTGGTACTACTACAGTCACGCTTTCTGCTCAGAAAGCAAAGAGCTCAAAACTGGAGGTTGGGAAGGAGCAGAGGGAGGCATAATGGGTTTCACACATCCTCCTTTACCCATGCACTCCTCTTTTCCCTTTATAAAGGGGCTTGGAGAGTGAACGGCTAAAATAAAGTGGACTATTCTACCTACATCTTTAAAAAGGGAGGTTTCAACATCATCTAGAACCTTAAAGCCTGCATCAGTGTGTCACAAGATTTGTTGGGGCATGGGGGTGGTCAAGGCTCCTTTGTTTCTCTCCATGAAAACTCAAGTGCAAGAAGGAAGGTGGTGACACACTGAATTAGTTATCCTGCACCGCAGCATTTTTAAGACACTGTTACAAAATGGTTAATAATAAAATATTTTGGGATATACACAATGATGCAATAAAGCATCAGGTTAAAGAGATTTCAGAGAGGAATTGCTTTACTACCTTCCACTACCATAGAGGTAGAGAACATTATTTCTCTTAACACCTCTGCCCTGAATAAAATGGGGGTTGAGGTGGCCTTGAGGCCAGCCTGTAGGCTTTGTAGGTAAACAGAAAGGATTGTGTATTTTTTTGTTTGTTTGTTTGTCCTTATTCTCACCAATCTAGATCTCAAAAGTCAGTTAAATGTTCTACAACACATAGCTCAGACTGTACAGCCATGTGTTAGCAGCATGAAACTAAAGAATAGAAATGATTAAAAAAATATTAAAAATAACCTATTCATTGTTGTTTCCCATATTGAGTAATCACAGCTGTGACAAGTAAACTGGATTAAAAATTACTCCAGTCCTAAAAAAAAAAACACCAAAAAAAAAAAAAAAACAAACCCCGAAACCCTCTAACCCACAACCGAAGAAAAATACAACTCATTGCAAAGAGTATACATCTTTCCCAAGACCTCAGACATTCATATACTGAGCAGCACTCCTTCAAACACAGAACCTTACTATTATATACAAATGGCTACATAAAAATCCCAGACAATACCCAGGTGAACAGACTCCTACCTATATGCCGATGCATATGCTTTGATCAGATCTTAAAGCTTTAGTTAGTCATCAGTGGTCACAGGGAATTAATGTATCTATGAAATCAGTATTTAATTAAGAAAGCCGTGAGATGTATTTATATTAAATACTTGAGTCAGAAAACTATGAAAAATGGTGACAAGAAAATAAAGGAGATTCACAAGTATAAGAAATGACCATGCAAAGGACACAAATGATAACGTAGGTAGATCAGAGTGCAGATGTGCTATTGCATCCACCAAGGTGGAAGGCATTTGGCAGTAAAAGCTATGCAGTCATATTGCATAAGGCAAGAAAGTTCATGAAGAAAGAGAGCAATTTTTTTAAGCCAATTGATGATGGAGGGAAGAAGGGCATGAAAAAAGCAAACATGAATGCTTATAGGTACTTATGAAAGTATGGAGTCAGCTTGCTGTATTTTATTCAACTTTATTATGTATAGCATTCTCTTGAAGTCAATCCTGTTCTTCGTTTCACCCAGGAATTATTCACTTTGTGTTTTCTAGGCATCTTTGCAATTTTACAATCATCTTACACTGTGTGAAGGGTAGTTAAAAATGTAGTATGAGGTTCTTTACTTATGTTATTTATTTTTCCTGGTTGCTCTGAACAGTGTTTTGTTCTTGCTTAGGCAAACTTTGATTTCAGCTAGAAGCTCTATTTCTCCATGAAAACAGGAGGCGATGGGGAAAACAGTGAGCCGTTCACACGCTCGTCATAAATCTCTCCTCTCTCACAATAAACAGTCCATCATGTTCCAGCTCCCCCTCACGCTGATGATTTTCCCACTCTACAAGTGCCAGATTTAATGCCTCCTTCAGCTCCTACTCCCCTCTTTGTGCCTCCATCCGCACCATCATTTATGAATAAAATGCTGCCTGTATCATCATTTATTAAGCTACCACATTTTCTTGATAGGTCCAACAGCTCATACTAATGTTAATAAGACACTGTCTGTGCAGAGGAACCTCAGAGAGGAATGTCACATCAGAAACTGTGGAGCCTCTCATGTGAGACTCAAGTGAAGTGTCCTTTCTAGGGCAATATTCACATATAAGGCACCATAGAACCGGTAAGCTTGTCTGCTTATAATCCTTCTCCTCCCATTTTCTTTTGGCAAGGGGTGGGAAGAGCAAGTTGCTATACCCTAATGTTATTTGGGTATATTCTGGCTTCCGTTGAGCTCCCTCGGACTCCATAACTACTCCTACTCAGGTGTTAATCAACCTGAAAAAGCAGCAGATTTGGCCATGGCCCAGCAAGGACCGTTTCTGGTGAGCTATTCAGAGTATCCTGCATTATACAACAGAGGAACCAGCTCTTTGGACCACACTTGTATTCTCACTGCTTTTTTTCTTTAACCCTAATCAGCACTGAGTAATTTCTTAATGTTTTAGAAAAAAGTAAGAAGTTAGGGCTGAGGCAACAAAAGTTTAGGTCTTGAATTTGACCGTTCCCATCAAAAATCTAGGAAAAAGATCAATTTGAAAACAGTCCAAGAAAAAATTCCCCCATGAGCAGCAAACCTCTAAGCAACAGAAGTGCACTCCCTGCAATCACACAGCAATAAATTACTTTGTTCAGGGGTACCTGTTGTCCATCCTGAGACCTGAAAAATACTGAGGGGAGAGACTAGAGAGGCATGCCACTAAGGTGAACTTTTCAGTAACACTACCCATCTGCACAGGAAAGATCTCCCTTTGCTGAGCAGGCACAGCAGCTCATGCATAAACCAGATCTTCCCAGCACTCTCCATCTTGCAGTCCCCGCTGAATGCAATGAGGGAAGCAGGTGCATCTATGGTTTTAGGTACATTTTGATGGGTAAATTGGAAAAATTGCTCGGACCAGTCTAGGGAAAATGTACTCTCTCTGAAAAGGAAATCTAGACAACTGCAGTAAGAGATGGTCTGGCTTCCTATGAGCTGCACAATCACTCTGTGATCTAGCAGCTGGATTAAGGAATATCTTCACAAGCAATTATAGTGTGCTTTGCTTTTAGCAGGATATAAGCATCACTGACAAACATGAGCATCTCTTCTCTCCTCTTTATCCATCATCTTGCCAGTTGACAAGTGTGAGAAGAGTACTGTACATAGTCATTTCATTTCTAAACAACAAAGAAAAAAAGGTCAGCAGTCTTGAATGAGGGAAGATCCCACTACTAAAATATTCAATTTTTAATTAATTTTACACATGTGAAAGGGGAGAGGAGGTATATAATTCTATGACTGTGTATCCTGGTTACTCACAGAAAATGATGTCTGCTCTTATTCTTATATATATTACCTGTATGTTGCAAGACAGAGCAGGAGGAAACCTTCTCAGTGGCAGCAAAACTGTTGCAGCAGGATGAGGCAATGTAACTGCTCCACTGGCTGCAAAACCATCCCTTAGATAACAGCTGCTGAACAGAGGTTTAGATCAATGAAAATCCCAAATCCCAAAGTTTTTTTCATTTCATGTCCTTCCACGCCTCAATTCATGTGTCCTGGCAGACAGACCCTCCTCATGCCAATACACAAGAAGTTTGGAAACACAACACAAAATGGTTATTATTATATATAGCTAATAAAGTGTTTTACATATTTATGTAAGGGTGTTTACATAGTGTACGTAGACACTTTCATACACAATTTATCTGTAGTTATATAATTGGAAAAAAAAGTTAAATACTAAGGTAATGCGTGTTTGTTGTACTGCTTAAGCAGAAAGAAACTGCACCCCAGTGGCTTCATAAAAATTAGGCTGAAATACAGCTGACATTTCCTTGGCTGTGACTAATAAGCACTAAACAGCATGTATGACGTGTACTCGGAGCACTTCTCTCTAAGTCAGTGTCCATGGCTCTATGAGTATGACTGGGATTACTGGGTGGCAACATTATACCCCATCTCCCAGATTCTCCTGGCTCAGTGTGCAAGTGATCTTAGATTTAGGAAGAGATGTGGACCAAAAGCCCACGGTTGCCTATTCAGAAGAAATGACAGTGGGAGGACCTGGATTATAGGAAACAGGGGTCTTTGATCGTGAATTTTGCTTAGAGTTGTCAAAGCCAAGATCAGTTCCTCGCATTAAGCTGTCTTACATGCCAGCCGCTCCAACCAAAGCAGATTGGATATATGAAAATACATGAAAAAATATTGCCTTACAGCTTTTGGCTTCTGTCTCCTCCTGTAGCAATGAGCCATGTGACACTTCCTACTGGGCAGGATAGGGAAAAGCCACAGTCCTGAAGTTCATCACGTCCACCTAAAGCACCCATCCACCCCTTGTTCTGCCGGAGATAGAATGGGCAGAAGCATCCCAACGTTTCTCAGAGGCTCTGTGCCCGTTGTGGGAACCGTGTCGGGTGACATGTGCCCAGTCTGACACACAAAACGATTTCTAGTGGTGCGACCCAACCACTCATCCCAAGAGCATCAGCAGCAAACTGCACAGATCAGATTCCCATCAATCCTGTTGTCAATCCATTTGTCAAATATTTTGCTGTTTAAACAAAGCCAGGCAGCTCAGGAGGCACATGCACAGCCGACAGCTTTTAGAAGAGCATCTTTCAAGTTTTCTTCTTTTTCTTTTTTATTCTCTCTTTCCTTATGCCCCCATTTTCCCTCCCTCATCATCCTCCTCTATGTAGAAAACCACTATGGCACATAAAATCCTGGAGGCAGCAGTGCTCTTGCCGTAAAAACGGATGCTTTTTTAATTGTCCATCTCTCAGGCATAATTGGTTGAACACACATAAAATAGACTGCAGCACATGTGTCAAGGGAGGGGGCTTTCCTCAGCTGGTGTGAGAGGAAGAAAATCTCCCTCTACTACCTGAGAAATGCAATAATTTAGCTGGATCCACCCAAATTCACTTTTCAGTGCCATAATTAGTGTGGTCTGGCCCCGTAATGTAGTAACCGTTATTCTGTGACCTGGCTCTCTCTTTTTATGGCTTGTTAGCAGGATGGTCACTCAGGCATAGCCAAGAAAAAGGAGAGATATATGAAGAGATACGGGATGGCTGTCATCCTTGGTAATCCACCTGGGTAAAATTCACAGGCATCTACTCACCTACTTAAAATTAATATTTCTTGGCCTATTCCAATCATATCTATACAGAATAAAAATGTTTCTCCTTTTTCTGGTCATTTCCTCATTGCAAGAAACCCCTCTTCTTGTCATCCCAGTCAACTCTAGGTTTAACCAGGATGCAAAGACCCTGTGCAGTCAATTCCAGATTTAACCAGGATGCAAAGACCCTATGCTCCCAGCTCTGTGTGAAATCATATTCAATAAAGAAGATTTATAACCAGAATGCTGGTAAAAAAGGCTAAGAAAAGAAATGTAAAAAAAATAAAAAATAAAAAAAAAAATTGTGGCTTCTTTTTAATTAACTTGGTTTGCTATTTGGCTGAATCTTTCATACAAAATTGCTACCCAGCTTTACAGTGATTAGTCCACTGTAAAACCCTAAAAATTCACAAAGCTTATTTCATCCATCTACAAATGGAGAAATAAAACTGGGACCTGGATTTTCAGCATTTCTACTGAGTTTTTTAAAATGCCTGTTGCTATAGTATTGTGAAATCTTTTTACAAATTATTCTGAAATATTATCAGCATTCCAAAAGGTAATTACAAAAGAAAAAAAAAAAAAATCACTGTTTTTTCCTGTGTTTCTTACAACCTTTAAACCTAGATTTGTAATTGAAGTGCAAACTGACCTTTATAAACTGTACAGCATTGCTAAAATACATTATTCTACAGGGCTTGGGGGAATTTGCCATGTTCAGCAATTCAATAATCCTTCTTTCATTTATGTTCTTCAGACAATGTGGCAAAGCTGGATGTTCCCTCTATTCCAGATGCAAATCAAGCGGGAGAAGTTGAGGAGCTTTATCAACTCTATAAATCTGCTGTCAACTCGCTGCTGTAACCTGCTTTTTTGGCAAAGAATAGCTCAGCTGTTTTGCCTAACTTCTCAAACATCTCAGCAGTTAATACTAACAGACTATAGTTTTAACAGTTCCCAAGCCATGCCAGCACTGTTCTTTCCCAGTACAGCCCCAACTTCTCTTGGTTCAGATGAATTTGCACTGTCATAGAACCACAGAATTATAAAATCATTTAGGTTGGAAAAGACCCTTAAGATCATCACGTCCAACCATTAATCTAACACTGCCCAGTCCACCACTAAACCATGTCCCTAAGTGCCACATCTATAGGTCTTTTAAATACCTCCAGGGATGGTGACCCAACCACTTCCCTGGGCAGCCTGTTCCAGTGCTCGACAACCCTTTTGGTGCAGAAACCTTTCCTAATATCCAATCTAAACCTTCACTGGTACAACTTGAGGCTGTTTCCTGTCATCCTATTACTTGTTGTTTGGGAAAAGAGACCAACACCCACCTTGCTGCAACCTCCTGTCAGGTAGTTGTAGAGAATGATCAGGTCTCCCCTCAGACTCCGTTTCTCCAGGCTAAACAACCCCAGTTCCCTCAGCTGCTCCTCATAGGACTTCTGCTCCAGGCCCTTCACCAGCTTTGTCACTCTTTGGACATGCTCCAGCACCTCAATGTCTTTCCTACAATGAAGGGCCCAAAACTGAATAAAGTATTCGAGGTTCAGAATCTGTATCTGCACCTGCGCCTGCAATGCAAGGCCGTCTTTCTGTTCTCCTTCCACTAGAGACAGGTTCACCTGAATGAGTGATGATAATTTACCTCCCCCCATCCCACAGGCAGCATCACTTGTGTTGATCAAACTTATGACAGTCTGTATCACCCCCTTCCTTTTACATCTTTGCTTAGTCATCTCAGTTAGCTTCCTCTGAATTCCTGCACAAAGCCATGCTCCAAAAAGGCATCTAGAAGTAGCATTTTGACACAAGGGTGGTACAAGCTTACTAGACAGCACAGATCAGCTACATGCTACTTTTGGCCATACCCAGGATTTTTCACTTTTCTCCAGTTAGCACCAGAAACAAAAGCTGCTGCTCCTTCTTCTCCGGCTGTGTTTGTATTTCTTCCCCACCCAAGGCTTTGTCTCCAAGAAGTAAGACTGGACCCCAGACACAAACACCTCCTCTCAAGGCAACAGATTTCTCCTTTTTTCACTCAAAAAGTAGGATATTATCATTTTTAACACCATCCAAAAGGGTGTTAGCCAAGACTTTGGCACACAGGGTTACTGTTTCCTGCAGCTTAAGAGAAAGAAAAGGAGAAATACAGTTGAAACAAAACACTTATTCAGTGTTTAACCTTTTGAATGCTTTAACAAGTTTGCTTTCTTTGTCTGCACCTTTCATAATGCGGTTGTTGCCATGGGACCAAGTGGCACAGTGCTTGTGGGACTCAAACATTCAAACTTTATTGAACTGTTGTTTACTGTGACAAAGTGCAGGGGGTCACATGTACAGTCTTAACCTTCTGGACTTATTTACTGTATTAATATTAATAAAATAACTTTTAAAGGAGGATGAAAATTCCTCTTCAGCTAGTTTAACCCCTGAGGATGTGTACTGGGGAACTATGATTTTTTTCCCCCCTCATGATCTTAAACCTAGAAAGAAAAAAAGGAAATTTTGTGACATTGCAATCTAGCAGTGACATTACTTGTTCCTTATTCTGCAAGACTGAATGCATGAAGATCACAGGATGCGAACAGGCAAGCTCTCCATGTACAAATTGCATCTGTGTTTTGTGAACAGAGAGAGAATATAAAGAGAAAGCAATATAAAATAGCTTGGTAAACACTTATAATCCCATTGAGGTTTAACTTTCTTCAAAATAAAACATGCATGTTTGTTGAATACTTGACCTTCAGCTGCGTTATTCAAGAGGAGGTCATGGAGTCATGGCTGATCACAAGCATTTTCTGGAATAAATCTGCTGAATCACATGCTAAATTCCAAAAGCTGTGACATTACTAACAACCAGTCAACCCTGTATTAAAATTATCATTTCTTTAAAGCAGCTTTGGCTTCTCTTTTCTTTTCTTTGTAGTTTTCATCTGGCATTATTCACTTCTTTTCCTCCAAGAGGTTTTCCCAAAGAACATCCTGATGTGGCTTATTTAGTTCCACTTCAAACAAGGTAGGGAAAGGAGTTTAAACCCAATCCCCAATGCGATATCCTTCTGAACTCCCATTTCTACTCTGTGGAGGTGTTACTTGCCAAAAACTATCTCCTTACACAGTTAAAACATACAATATCCACACAAATTGCCCAAAGATTTGACTAATCCCTGGCGGTGCCTCCTGCAATGGGAAGGTGGATGGGTGTTTCTGCACAGAGGGTTTATTACAGTCCTGATGGAGCATGGTGTGAGAGGAATCATCCATTACAGCACTGCAGTGAAAAAAAATGCAGTGAGATTAGCAAGGCAGAGTGACTTCTTCAGCAAGCAACATCTCAGCAGATCCCCATACTCTTCCCTGAGATTGGACTCTACTTTTTTTCTTTCTTTTTTTTTTTTTTTTTTCCCTCTCAAACCCAGCAAACATACCAAAGGATGCTAATTGCTTCCACAGACAGCCTGCAGAAACGCAACTGAATGGATCGGCCAAAGCCACAGATCACAACAAATGTCATTCTCCTTGACAAGACCGCTGCTCCTGGCTCTATGGCCAACATAAGACTCAGGGAATAAACGAGACCTTACACAAATCCAATAGAAGTATTCCAATAAACATTAGCATCTTTGGATTAGTGTGTCAGACCCCTGAAGGATTCCACAGCAAAATGGATGCTCAGCACTGAAAACCATGCTCTCCACGCCTGCATACATGAATTATTAAACAAACTTCATCCCACAGGTCCCTTCAGTCAATCAATATGAACTGCATCGCTGAGTGTGTAACTATGAGCATAAAATCTTCCCATAATCACACAGATATCCTGTCCTCCCTCCAGGAATTTTTTGTTGGTCTAAAAAAGTTTACAGAACTTGTACTTGCAAATCCAGAGGCAAGTCACTCCAATCAGGATCTCAAGTCATCAGATAAACTTCCTGCCCATGGATATTTCAACCCAAATAAAAAATTATTTGCTCTCTACAGACCAGGATAGCAGAATGTGAACTCATCTTTCGCTATCTCTATCTGTGGGAGGAAAAAGGCAAAATACTTGAAGTTGGTTTGGTTTTTGAGGTGAGGGAGGATGAATTTTGCTCTGTTGACTCAAAATGCCAATCTTTAAACTAGTTAAATACCACATTTAATTTCTAACACATGAGACTGGCAAAAAAAGTAAACTCAAAATTAAAATGTTAGTATTTTAGATAATAAGAGGGGAGAGGTGCAGACTTTTCAGTGATTAAACTCAGAAAGGTTTCTGAAAAATTAGAAAAAGTATTGCTATTATCATGGTGGTCCAGAGATGAAAAGGGAGAGAGCGGTTTATTCTATTTATTTATCTATTTATTTATTCCTCCTGCTTTCACCCATAAAACAAAAAAATAAAATAACATCAGTGTGAGTTCAGCATTTCCCAGATAAACATCTTAGAATACATTTATGAAAAGACCAAGCATGACAGTATTTTTACACATAGCAATATCCAGCTACACTTCTAGTAGTGTAAAATTTTTTTGCTACAAATAGAGTGCTTGCTGGAAAATGCAGTTGGCTTCCAAAACGGGAGTGTACCCTTTTCATCTGAGGCACCAAATCAAAAGGGGTGCATGGGGTGGGGAGAAGGCTCGCTTTTACAGTATTTAGTCACTGGCAGAAGACAACAGTCATCTCTCTTTTTTCCCACATCTGTCCTCTGAATGGCATAAAGACCATGGGACATTACTGCGGACCCTGTTTTCTTGAAATTAATGTGTAAGGACCTGTGCTCACACTGTGGTAACCAACTTCTGTTCTTCACCTCCCCTGAAGATGTTACAGCCATGCTGTTTAACCAGCTGGACCCAAAGCTGATGGGCAAATCTGCAAACTGGAGGTGGTCTCCCATGGTCTTGTTTCTTTGGCTCACCATGACACCAACGAGAGATCAGAAACTGTGAGCTGAGACATGAAAGTATGAAAAGATAAGAAACAGTGTAAGAGACCTTCAAGAGGAGATAGTTGGTTATCCCCCTGATTCCATCTTTCCTTGTCCCCATGCTTGCATCTCCTGGAGCATCCATCACTTCCCACAAATAATTAATCATTGCTCCATCACTTCATGGCTTAAAATTCACAGCCTACTTCTGAAAGCTATCTTGATGTGGGAAGACACTATTGCTTTGGCAAAGGTTTCTGGCCATCTCATACCTCTGGCAAGGATAATATGGGACAAAAACACTGAAAATAAAGATTTCTCCAACAGAGTGATTTGTAGTGACCCTTAGAAACTGTTCAGGCATGTGAAGGGATACTCCAAGGTCCTCTCTAGTCAGGGAAGGTGGTCAAAAGCAGATGAATTTATCACTGGAGAGTTCTGAAGTTCATCACCAGCTTCTGTGATTTATCACAGAGATGTCATATATCTGGAGCTCCGGGATTCTTAAGGGTGAGATCTGTCATGTAAATACAGTTTTTAATGTGGCAAGTGTATTATACAGTTAAATGCAAATGTTGCAATCTGGCAACCCATTTTTACTGCCAAACCAAGAAGGTTTTTCATGACAGAAATTGATGCCAGAAGCGATAAATGCAGGATAGATAAAGTTAATCCGACTGCTTTGAGTTGAATGGGGAAGGTATTACTTTGAAGGGTTTAACATATTAACAGAATCAAAACGACATTTCAAAATATTTATGGAAATTTTTTTTTTTAAGCTTATACAAGCAATATAACAAAACCACGTAAAATATTATTAAATCCTACCCTTAATTAAACACACTGACACTTAAAAGCTTCTGTCTGATTTACTTAAAAAATCTTCTTTTGGTAAATTACAACTTTAAAATATCTTTCTGCTCTAAATGAATCTGCATTCCAGAGGAATTAAAGTCTTTTTAACAGAAGCTTTTAAGGAAAAAAAAAAAAAAAAAAAATATATATATATATATATATTTTAAGCTATACCTCCCACTTTTCAAACATAAGAGTAAGATAGGAAATGAAAAAGGAAACAATATGCAGAAATGATAAACTGAACTGAGAAAAAAGCCTTCCTTGTTTTATGTCAATTCAGAAAAGCTGAGGGAACTTGCAAGGGCAAACAGGTGACCTTTGAGGTTAACATTTAGCCAAAAGGCAGGTACAAGCACTAATCCAAAAGCTGCACTTTTGGCCTCTTCCAGGATCACTGCCTCTGTCTCACCCCAAAGCAGCTCAGATCTCAAACTGAACTTTCCACTTAGGAAATACTTTGAAACTCCTTTGCAGTCCTGCACCTTAATGAGTTCTGCAGCATAGCCCTAAGAAAACCATTAAAGAATTATACATCAAAAAGCATGCTCTTCATCAGTGTTCTGTAGACAGTGAGAGCTTCGTGGGTGTATATTCACTAGTATTGCTTAGATGGGACACTCAGGCTGTGGCCATAGGAATTCTCTGCCATGTACCATCTTAACCAGGATTGCCATATCAATTCAATCAGAAAAGCAGGTTATTTTCACACTAGGTAGAGCTGAGTCTTCTCTCAGTTGCAGAGAAAACTCTACGTATTTCAATAATATGCACTTAAAAAAAAAAAAAAAAAAAAAAAAAAAAAAGAAAAGGCAATGGGAGAAAGGAGGAGGAAGCTAAAATTTGGGCTTTTCCTCAAATCAGGAGAAATCAACACATTTTGCAGTGTGGGCACACTAAAAAATCTTATCAGTGCTAAAAGCCCCAAAAATATCTTTCTTATAACTCCTTCCTAAACAGGCAAATTCTTCTGCTATTGACTGGTAAAAGATCAAAAAATTCCACAGAGTGAAGATTCATGGGATACACCCCAGGAATACTTAAAAAAGGGTAGTAAGCTATGACTGTAACTCACTGCAGTATTGTTCTTGACCTTGCACATGCAATGAATTACAGTTAAACGTTCAATAAGGAGATATCATAGAATCACAGAATAATAAAATGGTTTGGGTTGAAAGAATCTTTAAAGATCATCTAGTTCCAACTGCCATGGGCAGGGACACCTTCCACTAGACCAGGTTGCTCCCAGTCCCGTCCAACCTGGCCTTGAACCCTTCCAGGGAGGGGGCACCCACAGCTTCTCTGGGCACCCTGTTTCAGTGTCTCACTACCCTCACAATAAAGAATTTCTATCTTATTTCTAATTAAATAAAACCTCTTTCAGTTTAAAGCCATTACTCCTCATCCTATCACTACATGCCCTTGTGAAAAGTCCCTCTCCTACTTTCCTGTAGCCCCCTTTAAATACTGGAAGTCGGCTAGAAGGTCTCCCCAGAGCCTTCTCTTCTCCAGCCTGAATGCTGGGGGCTCCAGATCTGGACACAGCACTGCAGAGGGGGTCACACAACAGTGGATTAGAGGCGGAGAATCACCAACCTCAACCTGTTGGCCACACTTCCCTTGATGCAGCCCAGGGTACAGTTGGCTTTCTGGGCTGTGAGAGAATGTTGCCAGGTCATGCTGAGCTTCTCATCAACCAACACCCCCAAGTCCTTCTCCTCAGGGTTGCTCTCAATCCACTCATTGCCCAGTCTTGGGATTGTGCTTGTGATTGCACCAACCCACGGGCAGGACCTTGCACTTGGCCTTGTTGAACTTCATGAGGTTTGCATGGACCCATCTCTCCAGCCTGTCCAGGTCCCTCTGGATGGCATCCCTGCCCTCCAGCATGTCACCCACCACACAGCCCGGTGTCATTGGCAAACTTGCTGAAGGTGGACTCAGTCCCACTGTCACCGTGGTGAGCAATGAAGGAATCCTGGTTTGGAGAGCATGGATCACTGGTATGGTCAACCAGCCTCCACAGAAATGACATCAAGGACCCTTCATGACACTGAAAGCTCAGCCTTACGGCTTCAAAGTAGCCATCAAATGTTACTTGCAACCTGCATGACCACCTTTCTTGATGTTTCAGTAATACTGGGAAAGACTGAAAAAAAAGTAAGAATGTTGTTTAAAAAAAAAAAAAAAAATGCTAGCTTTACATTTGTTTTATTAAATTTTGTTCTCAGAAAAAAAAAAAAAAAAAATCTGAAGATACACAGGGAAGCTTTGTCCTCACAGTTAACATTTAAAAGGGGATGCCTCTGAGCCCAAGCTTTTGTGTTCAGCTGGACAAAGGCATCATTCACCCCGATGTGTTGGGTGAGTGATGAACAAATGTGGTCAAGACTGACACAGGGGAGAGTTATAATACTTCTCTGAGAGCTCTGCCCAGGTTACAGGGATGCTTTCATTTCCAGCCTTTTTTTTTTTGAGGGTGTTGGAAGACTAACCAGAAATACCCACTCACAAGAATAAAGACTGGTTTGCACAGTCTCTTAGAGACAGTGCTCTATCTGGGCATTTAGTTTTATTTGCCAAAATTAAAAGCTAGTTATCTTCTGTGCCTAATGTTGGAGAACCCCCTCATCCCACTAACTCTGGCTAAGGAGGCAGATAAATGCCTTGGGAGCTTGGATTATTAAACCTAAGGTCAGGAAAAAAAAAAAAAATCAGTCTATTTTCCCTGCAACATATCTGTACTTAACAAGCTGTTTGCAGCCAAGCATCACTGGAGAAAGCTGTCAGCGTTTCCTACTGGCCCTAGTTCCTCACCCCATCTCCATGCACCTTTTTTCCTTTTTGTCTCATTCCCTTCCCAATTAATCCAGGGTCAGCTCGATTCAGCTGACTCCATCTAGAGCCTATTATGGGCATTTATGTTTCACTTGCCAGGACTTCCAGCTCCAAGCACATAGCACACAAGTATTTGTGCTGGCTCTGGGAAAAGCTTTGACTAAGATTATTCACTGTTGGGTCTCATATATACCCTACTCAAACATCAGTAGTCAAATCTGTCTTGCTAACTAGAGCTGACACTCCATTTGAGATGAACTCTCCCAAATTCACTTGCCACAGATACAGACCTTATTCTGAACAACTCAGCTAGCAAAGGGAGAGAAATAATTTCAGAAAAGGGAATAGACCAAATAGTAAGAATCCTACCTTCACCTGATGTCCTTGTAAGTCCTGTGCATAAGAGGCAGAAAGTCTGCATGAATTTGAAAAGGAGTGCGGCAACTGTTTTCTTCTCTTTTAGCAGGACCCTGCAGCTAGGTAAGCAAATACTTTTGCAATATATGGACTATGGTAACTAAATGTCCCATGGCAGGACTACTACTCACCACGAATCCCTATTCCCACGTACTCTGCCTCCCCTCACCTGCTTAACAGTCTCATTTTAGGTAGAGCGATAGTCACTTATTTAGCAGAAAAGTAGAAAGTGTGGCAATTTTACTATTTAGATACCCACAAACACTATTGTTTTCCTAATAGCCAAGGCTATAAACCTACCAAATGTTCACTCGTTCCCCAACCGTCTTCCAAGTTAGAGGATGTTCAAGGAGAAACATGCATCAACCTTTGAAGGAAAGGGGTCAAGTGGCAAAGGAGGAAGATTAAGCCGTGATTTGCAGCCGGGGAAGCAGAAAACGCTGCCCCAAAGGTCTCACCTGAAGAGCTGACCCTCTGCTTGTTCCTGAACATTGAGATATATGCAGCACTGCCAGCTCTCGTGATTCATGGCATACTGCTTTTTGCTGGTACAGCTCTCATGAGGGACAGGCAGAGATGCTTTAGAGCATTCAAGGCTGCCTGCATGCATCTGGTGATGAAATAGGGGGCCATACGAAGGACACATCAGTGTTAGGAGAGGAAGAAAGAATATGAGATTTGAGGGGAAGAGAGTTGTTTGGTTCTCCTTGGATTGGCACCCTGGAACTGTTGGGTCCAGAGACACAATGAGCCAAATGGGAGAAAACAGGAGAGAGCTTCTGCTAGAGTGTGGGGAGAGGGGATGAACCAGGAGGATGGAAGGAAACAACTGTAGGAATTCTGGGACTGGTGACAGGGGCAGGGAAGCACGGTTCAAATGAAAATAAACTGCATTTAGCTAACTGGACAATTAATGATAATTCTGAGATCAAAAATAATTATTGCAATTAGTGCATTATGAATCTATTTATGTAACTGCTCAGGAAAGGAGAAAATAATCTAGCCATGATTTTGAAGTGTTCTGAAGAGTCAAGGAATTGATTCTTAAATAAATAATAAAAAAAAAGAGAATAGTTTAGGAGTGCAAGCACAATAGCTGTTCTGCATGAGAGAAAGGCTTTCCTGGGTTAAGGATCTCCAGCAGTTACTAAGGTAGTTTATGCTACAAATAATTTTGTATATGTAAACATCTTTCCTGATTACATCGATCTCCACAGACTGACTTTTTACTCTTACATCCTCTCCAATCTCCCAAATTTAGTTCCAAATCTTCTGACTATTATTACTATTACTATTTTTAATCCTCAAGTTTGCAAAACAGACTATATGTGAATTTGGGCAGATCTGATGCACTAATGAAGGCAATGGATTGGAGAGAGCCTGCAAACCAGTCTGAGAGTTTATATGGCATTGAGAAGGTCAGTCAAGTCCATCAGGCAAATTACAGCGTATAAAGCCAATATAAAGAAATAGAAAACAAATTCTCTCCTTTGTTCACAGTCAAATCTCAGCAGGAACTGCAGTCATATACACAAAATCAGAGCCACATCCTAAGTACTTCATTTTTGCATGCAAGCTGCATTAAGGGAAGCAGCTTTAATAAATTGTGCTACATTTGGAAGAGCCATTTTAATTCTCTAATTAGCATGTGTACAATGAAAACTAACTGTGCGTGTTTGTGTATACACATATCTAGAAGAGAGAGTTTAATGAACTGTATCTATTGCAAGTAAAACTGAAGTTTCATTTTCTCAGTGTTGTGCCATGTGATGTTGTGATGCAGGATTCAACACCACAACACACTTTTCCACCTCTAAATATCTTCTTGTTCCTTCTCTGTTTTTTAACTTCTGGGTTCATGGTCTTTGACAAGGTGTTGGGGGGGGGCAGGGTGAGGAGGGAGGGAGAGGACAGAAAAGAAAAAGCTACACAAGCATCCTACCCTGACTTCACATTAAAAATAAATTTTAAAACCCCAACATGTCAAAAAACAATGAACAACAAAAAATAACAACACATGCACAAACACAGAAAACCTGCTTTCACTATGGGCTACCATTTTCTGTTACCTACCTACCATTCTCTGCTACCTGAAACCATCACAAGCAAAGCTTTATACAATCAATACACGTCCCACCATCATTGCTCACCATCAGAAAGGAAAAAAATGAAGTAAGCCTGACAAAGAAGTGTCCAGCTATAAAAAAAGGATAAAAGAAAGGGTGAGGACAGATGAGGAAGAAAAACTGAAAAGGCTGGAACAAAGAGAGATCTGCAGCAATTCAAAACAAACTCACAGTCCATCCTGCAGCTCCTGAGTATCATTTGAGGTCCCCAGAGATCGAAGGCTTCTTTCCAGAGAGGTCACTATCAACAGCAGAGAAAGAAAAGATAAAGAAGCAGTTTCAGAGAAAAAAAAAAAAAAAAAAAACCTGGATTTTCATTCATTTGTTTGTCTTTTATTTTATTTTTTAAACACTGTGGTGAAGTAGTGTTTGGAAAAGTAACTCATGCAACAGAGGACAACATCTAGCAATAGTCATTACCTCACAATAGATAAATTGGGTCCTGTGGATGCATAAATGACGAATCCATGTTTCATGTGCCATGACAGGATGGGGTGTGGACTCCTTGTAACAGCAAGAAAAACTCCATCTCATGGATCCTGCACAGATCTCTGACTCTTCCAGCCCAAAACTGTTCACCAATCTGACATCTTCTCTCTCATTGTTCAAGACTTTAACCCTCAAATTTTTTTCTGTGTTTTGGCTCAGATAAAATGGAGTGTTTTGCTGTGATCATTTCCTGTGTTTGAGCTAGCGAGCTTCTTGGAGTTTTCCATCAGGAGAGGGGAATACCCTAGGAGCAACTGGTAGCTGAAAACATGGTATGTTTTGCAATACAGAGTGACTTCACATATAAGAAATATATATGTGTGTGTGTGTAAAAAAGTAGCAGAAATATAGGAGTACTGTTGCCTTTTTACACCCTTGAATGTTCACTGTCTCTAATTCATTCTCAAATTAACAGCAGGTCACTACTTTTGGACTTAGCGTATCAAATATGAAAAGCACTTCAAGATCTTCCACAGTGAAAGATGCTAAATAAATTACATTCTTGATATTTACATGTGGGATTTTCTCAGGATGCTTCCAATTTTAAAAACTCATAACCCATTATCAGTCACGTTTCAATATTTAAGGAAGGAAAAAAAGAACAGATTAGAAACATGGCTCAATTATCTCCATAGTAATTTAAGAAATCCTCGGTTTTAATGACTCTGCAGACGTGGCCTTGACCTGTAACTTTGAACAAGACACTGGATTATTTTTCCACTGACAGACAAAATCCCCTCCTCTCTTTTGGGCTTCTCTGGGTTGACACCAGACGTCACTAAACAGCATCAAAAGTAACTAATGTGCCTGAAAAATGTGGGTATTCAAAACAAGCTTGAATGGCACCACATATTTGCACCCCACTTGTTAGATATCAGTAACAGATTTTAGTGTAGAGTTTTGTGATTTAGTAAGATAAAGCCTCAAGGAATTGTCTATAACTGAGCTAATAATTATTATCCTTTGCTGGATGCATAATGTTTTAAAGAATAAATCGAAAGTTTCCACTAATAACCATTTGTGTCTCCAGGAGAGCAGCATTGATCCTGCAGAGATCTCACAGATATTATAACTCTCTCTCTTCCCCCCTCCTCAATCCTAACAAATCAATCTCCCACACAATCTACATACTGTCTGTTTCAAAGACAAGATTTTGCATCATCTAAAAATAGTTCTGGGCCCATCAGCCCTTCAGAACAAAGCAGAGTATAGTCCTTGAAGAACGGACAACAAGTCAAGGTAGCGAAAGCATTTGTATGGACATTGAATTTCTAAGAAAATGTTAATGTCATGTGTGTAGCTCCGGAAAGGAAAACAGCAGTTACAGCATCCAGACACCTTTCTAACACGAGCTGCAAAATCATGACGATTCAAAGTGAAAGCTACTCTGTCAGCATCTTCTTACAAATGAAGACGAGGTTGATGGAAGACACATCTGATATGAAGGCAGTTCAATGCACAGATCATTGCTACTGCCTGCTTTGGACTGCAGTAGGAAGCAGCTTTCTCATTGCACAAAACTGTTCAAGACATCACACACATGCCATTTTACACTGAGTCAAATCCAAGAGCTTTAACATTTGTTAAATATTTTGGAAAATGCACATACCAGCAAAAGAATCTGAGATGGGAATGCAAAAGAAGAGCAAAGTTCTTGTCAGCCAGGTGAGAAAATGACTCAGATTTAAGTCCCTATCCTAATATTTTATCTAATATTATAATTCCAGGCTAATATTTACACACTTACATAGAGGTAAGTTATCTCAAAAGCATTAGAAATGTGCTCTGGAACAGCCAAAGGTTGGCATTTGATATGGCACTTACCTGGGAAACAGCAAGACTGAGACTCCAACTTGAGTCTCCTGGATCTCAGGGAAACTGAGCTGTTTTGATGTAAATCTTACTTGCTTTGACTAAGAATCGCTCTATCAAAATCTCTGTAGTGCCTGTGTTGGATGTGGAAAATCCCTCTCAATTTACCAGTTCTGACCATGCGAGCAGTAGCTCTACCAAAGGAGCAACACGTCAAGCTGTGCTGGAGAGATGCTGTGAAGCCAGTGTTGAAAGAGATATCTTACTTTAAAAGCCTTGTACACTTAATTTTGAAAAAGGCATACACTAGTTCTCCAGGATGAGGCACATTCAGAAGAGATCACTGCTGTTAGAGCTGCACCAATTTACATAAACTGAGAGTTTGGCATCAGTTGTCTATGCCTTTGCAATCCTTAAAATCAATGGGGGATAAGAAACCATCCTGAGATGGCAATGGAGACTTTATCACACCTGGGGGATGCTGAAAAATCCTTTGCTCAGCCTCTCAGATCAAGGTAATGGGACTGCGCATGGCACCAACCTGCCACGGGGAGTCATTAATGAGCAAGTAACAGGAATTAGAGAGGGAAGAGACCTATTAGGGCACTCAGGTTCTCCATCTGGCCAGAACAGGACTGATTCCTCCAGTCTATCCTCCACTGATCAGCCCTCTAAACAAGATGTACCAAACCAACCCCTTTTAATGGCTGTTATTTTACTTATTTATAAGGCATTTGCTGAGAGGCGGCTAAAAGCTGTACTCTGAAAGATATGCAAAATCTTAATAAAAATAAGTAGGAAAAAAAATAAGCAAGACAAATTCAGACAATATTTGAGCTTTTTGTGTTATTTATTCCCTGAAAAGAAAAATCAACTGGGGAAAAAAAAAAAAAAAAAAAAAACCAAAAAAAAAAACCACAACCAAAAACCAACATATAAAACTTGCATAAAACAAAGCACTCTGAAACAAGCTTCCCTATGCTCAAGTGGGAGAGATCCCAAAGAATCAGAGAAAGAAAGCAGATGCAAAGAATAGGAAAAAGCACCCTCTACTTCTTGATGCTTCTGTAAGAGACAGGATAAAATAAAATTGTAGGCTCATGACCTGGCAGGAGAGTGATCCAGTAGCACATAAATAGAACCAACTGTCCTGGTTAGGATTTTTATCCAACACATAAGGAAGATTTCCATTTTCATAGAGGAAAATGGGAGCAGGAGGCATTTACACGTGAGATCAGCCAAGACCAGCTAAAAGCTGTAAAGCCCCTCCTTGGTCAGGAGGCAAGTCCTGAACTACCCAAGAAAAATTTCAATCACCCCAAAGGCTCAGACTTCTGTGAAAAGTATAAGGAGAGCAAAGACGGACGAAGCACAAAGTGTTTATTACTTCTTTAGTGTAACTCAATAAAAACCAACGGTGCTTTAAAATCCCAGTACAAAGTTGACTTCTTGTTTCATTAAAAATAGTCACTCCCCAAAGACGGGGAAAATATAGCCACAACCTGGCATTTTGGCAATCTAAACAAGACCAGTATAGCATGGGGAGCTCATGACATCTTTAGCATCCCAAAAGGGAGAAGAACATTTTGGGTGCATGGTTTGGTCTCCAAACACAACAGGGAACCTGGAAAACCCCACAGAGTCTAGGGTAAGGCAGGAAAAGAAGATGTGATTGAATTTATGCAACCTTACAGAGTGTTCAACACACCACGACCAGAGTAAGGGGAGTACAGAGCATCATCTGATGAGCATCTGCAATGCAGCCGCTTGTTTGTTGCTCAGCCGCTTGCATGGTGGTACACAAACAACAGCACTGACTTTTGCTACATGTTCTGAGATGGAGCTTGCTGGGTTTCCTGAAGAGACCATATGGTACAGCTGTACAGGGCAGAAAGGATCATGGGCATCCTTTCCCACTTTATAACCCTGTGAAGTTCTTTACCTTATGTGGATTAGCTCCCCAAAACATTGGCAGTACACTCAGCATCCCTCTCCTGAAAAGCTGTACCCAGTTCTGGGGAAAAGGCTATGAAGAAGCCACACACAAACTGAATGAAACTGACTTTAGCAGACAAAAAAAAATAATATGGGTGGTGAACAGAGCAACAACAGTAGAGTAACTTATTGGCATTCCTTCAACCTAAAAGCACTTTAAAAAACATTATAAATTCATAGATTCATAGATTTTAAAGGCCAGAGAGAGCAATTCTGATTATCTAATCTGATTTCCTATGACAAAATTTGTCCCATCCATCCTACATCAAGACCGTAGACTCTAGCTGGACTAAAGTATATCTTATAAAAAGACATTTGAATCTTGATTTAAAGGTTCGAAGCAATGCCAAATCCATCACATCCCCTCAATAAGCAGTTCTAATGGCTAGTTATCCTCATACAGAAAGATTGAATTTGTCTAGCTTTGACTCCTATCTCCTGATCTCGTTATGTGCAAAAATGTTAGATTAATGAGCCCTGTGCTATCTATTTGATGTCTTTCTTCCCAGAGAGGTACTTATAAACCATGAGCAAGTCCTCTTAGATGTCTCAAACAGAAGTTTGGATAGCATGAATTTTAAAGTCTGATTTGCAGACTTCAAACAGTTGTCATAGCTCTTCTCTATAACCTGTCCAAATTTGGAAAATAGTTTTAAGTACAGGCACTGTCATTGTCTGCTTCACAGAGCACTCAATACAGGCAACTCAACAGAAGGCACATCCCCACGCACTCTATATCATCTCAAGAGGAGAAACAAAGACCACCAGAAATTGCTCAAAACCTAATTGAATGGATTAATGCAATTCTAACAAAGAATACAAATAGAAATTGGATTGTGGCATTTCAAAAAAGATGCACCACTCATCTTAAGGTTTTCTCAGGATAAACTCCACTTCAGCAGGAGTTGTGATTACCGCACAAAGATGTACCGAGTCAGCCCTAACCTGGCTAGTTTGGGTATTAATAGCACAGACAGACTTGCGAGGAGTTTGCAAAACTTCACACTGAGCCTTTGGTTTGGTAGCATAAGTGCTACTATCATTCATCACTACCATTGTCAAGGTAAAGCTGCCACTGCTGGAGCAACCAAGATTGATGCAAATACAGGCATTTCTCTGTATTATAATATGGTCATACACCCATCTGTAAGCCAAGTACCAGTGATCACAGCTGGGAGGTTCAACCTGTCACAAGGGCCACAAGCCCAGGTCACAGTGTAGGAGTTTTCTCAAGGAAAAGATCAGGAAAATGGGCCCAGGGGTCGAGGTGGACACCAAGTTGAACATGAGCCAGTAACGTGCCCTTGCTGCAAAGAAGGTGAATGGTATCCTGGGCTGCATTAGCCAAAGCACTGCCAGCAGATCGAAGAAGGTGATTTTCCCCATCTACTTAGCACTAGTGAGGCCAAACCTGGAGTGCTGTGTCCAGTTCTGGGGTCTTCAGTACAAGAGAGACACGGACGTACAAGAGAGAGTCCAGCAAAGGGACACAAAGATGATGAAGGGTCTGGAGCATCTCTCCTCTGAGGAGAGACTGAGAGAGCTGGGACCATTCAGCCTGGAGAAGAGAAGACTGAGGGGGGATCTTATTAATGTCTATAAATATCTGAAGGGTGTAAGCGAAGAGGATGGAGCCAGGCTCTTTTCAGTGGTGCCCAGTGCCAGGACCAGAGGCAATAGGCACAAACACCTAGGTCAGTCCTCTCTGTCACCCAATCCCCACAGACAGAGAACAGACCAGACAGATAAGCTGTCCAGGTGATTCAGAAGCAATTTCAAGGTCCACCATAAAATCAGCACCTGACAATTTTAGATCCCTGCCTGACACTGGTGTATTTTAGAAGTGGGATACCATGACATTAACTACCATTCAGCAGTGTTAATTTATATCTATCTGCAATATACATCCCTCCAGCCCAATACAACAAAACTGATGAGCCAGAGCATGACTCCAAAGGAGGGAAGCACTCTGCATCTCTAGGGTCCAAGGAGACATGAGCAGGAATAGCATCCCCACTCCATCTACAGAGGGAAGAATAACAGAAGAGTTTTGGTGTTGGTGTTTTTATAATGAAGATAGATGTTTTGCAATCTCATATGACAGGCTCTGAACGCAGTAGTGCTGCAACACATTAGAAAGAGTCTGGCTTGTTCCACCTTTCTGCGCTCTAACTCCCTATTGTAACAGATGACACAATTAAAAATAGAAAAGGATGTGGTCTCAGCAAGGATTGGAATATATTTGTGCCTGTTTAATGGAACATATGGTGGAATATTTTTACATCTTATAAAGAACTGTGTATTGGACATGTGCTGGCACTTGTGAGATGCAGCAGCAGGAAAATGGCATTAATATTTGCTCCCTAACAGGAACTGTCATGCACGGTGTACACGCACACGAGTCATCAGCAGGACAGCACCCAATTGACTAGGAAACCTTTCATTATACGCACCATTGGAGTTAATTCGGAAGACATTGGCTGAAGTCTCCTGAAAAAGTTCCTGTAGTTCACTGGGATCAATCTGGGTGGCTGTGAAGACAAAAAGGGAGAAGATATATTAATACTGGAGACCACTGATCACTTTGAAAGGGGCTCACCTCCCAGCTGATCCTCTGAAGGGGGATGCAGATTCCCCCTTGCTGCAGAAATTTAGCCCAAGTACATGGTTGGATGTAGCCTTACACAGTGTCTGATCATGCAACTTGCACTGGACAAATAACTCCACCAGCACCTTCAGGACAGTAAAGATGCTGTAACCCAGTGGATATCGTCCACATAAATTGAGATAGCATTTGTAGGAATTACTAGCAATTAAGATATAAGTGATTTCTGCTCATTTATCAAGTGAGAGTATCAGATCCATGGAGGAACATGAAACTGCAAGCACAACAGCATGGTTAACCATCACTTTCCAGAGCCGGAGGGCATGTGAACAGGTCCTGCCTTCAGAAAAGGGGAGGAAGCAGGGAGCAGAGTGCAACTGCTCTGTGGGCTCAAAGCTTTCGGGGCAGGAGGGAGATGGGAGCCCAGATGGGTCCTCTGCACTTTCATCTTCCAGCCCCAAGAGAGGCTCCCCTTCTTCCTATTTCTTCTGAGAGCCCAACTGGAAGGGTCAATGAGTCAGTGGCAGGAATTGCTATTGCTGCTGCCCAGACGACTTCTCTCAGCTTCATTCCCAAGGTCCAACTTTGACCAAGATACCTAAATCTGCTCTACAAGGAGAACACTTGTAGAGGGTTTAAATGTTTAGGGGTTTGAACTTTGGTGCATTTGGGGATTTTTTTGTTAGCTTCATTTCCCAACTTTAAACCCCCTGAAACCATCCTGAGCTCCTCCACAGCTTCATCACCCCCAGAAAAGAAGCGATGTGAGGTTTGACTGGGCTACATTACAGAGAAAGGATACATCACTTAAATAATCTTTAAACAGGCATTTGGTTTTCAACTAGTAATATTCACCAGCGAAACACTCATTTATACCCATGTCTTTGGCACAAGCTTTATGGTAGAAGCTTTACAGCAGATTTTCTCATGGTTTAGCCCTATTCTGCCTCCCACTTGGATCGGCTTTTGCAGGTTTCCCAGAAGTTGCTCTACCTAAAACTTTGGTCAAGTTCAAAAGCACTGCAGGGATTCACACACTACAGCATATTCAAGCAGCCACTGCTATTACCAAGCCGCTCCCCTGAGCCAAAGCATTACGGAAACTCGAACAGGAGCTACGATTCTTATTTTCAAGTCACCAGACTATAACTAAGACATATTCTGCATCCCTTAAGCAGATTTCCCTAAGCTGTTAAAACACCATGCACCCAACCCACATTTGAAAGAGCAGAAAGTCAGCAATGGAGCGAGGTGAAAATCATGAATATGGAACAAAACCAGAAGCCCGCTTGATATACTGATCAGGTTAGCCCTGAAGCTGCATTGGCCAGTGCTTGAGGACAAGCTCCACATCCAAACAGCACAATCAGGGGATCTTCTGCTGCTTCTCACACATCTCACCCGCAGCAGCACTTGCATGAGAGGACTCAGCCCTGTACCAGCCGTAAATAAAGTCCTGGATCAGTCTGTCAAGTTGACACAAATCCGGGTCATTAAATGGTGTTTAATCCAAATGCACAGGGGCTCATTGCTAGAGATTTTCCCACTCCTCTCCTCCTGCGGTTCCTCCTAAATCAGTTGTCCCAGACACTTCTTTCCTTTGCTTTATATATGAGGCTATATAACATAAGAAATTATCTTGGGCTTACCCATCCCCAAGGAATTTCACTTGTTACTAACAAGATCCAACTTTCATTAAATCACTGACAAAAGAGCAGCATGGGATAAGATTTTTAGACCTTTACAGACTGCGCTGACCCAGAGGTTTTTCTTGGATTTTCAGCATGCTGACACACTCCAGGTTAGCAATATGGAAGGGTGGGTGGCCAGGACATGACTTCAGCTTAGCTGAACTTCTAATTGCATGTGCTGAGAGGACTAGTCCACACTTTTTGTGAGAAACTGAACTTGCCTCAACAGATTTTTAGCCTAGTCCAGTAATCCTGAGTCCATATGCACTTACATACTTCAGTGAATCAAGCCTCAGATGAACCATGACGCAATCAAACCACGGTTGGAAATTCCTTCGAGTCCTCAATTATAAGCACCCAGCTAGGAACTGTATTGCATTAACCCCCAAAATAATATAGACTGCAGACTTCAATGTGTTCCCACATGGGGGCACTCCTACAGATTCATAGCATCCAGCAGGTACCTCAGGGGAGTCATTTAAAATGCCAAAACCACCCCAAAAGCAAAGATGAAATCCACCAAATGTTGCAAAAGGTAGGAGAAGCACTGATTTCATTGCATGGGCTGTGCACATCTACTTTTTGGCGTCCCCACTACACCATGGGAAAGAAACACCAAGCAACACTGCGTGTCCACAGTTGGACCATAAAGTTAAAAACTACCCACAAATTCAGGTATTAATTTGGGAGAGTGGGATTTATCCAGCCTACCCTGGGTGTCCATGGGAAGACCAATTATCTCATCCTGTACTGCATTTCCCAACTGGAAGAGCCAAAACACAACAGACCAATGTGTGAGGATCATATTCTGAAGACATGGAAATACTTAACTTTTTAAGCCTAAGCATTTTTATTTTAGCCAAATGCAAGAGGACTGTGAGATGATGAACTCCCCCCTGAAGCCCCCTGAAGGCTTGAAATTTTAATCCATAAATATCAAACAGAGAGCACCACGACAACCCTACACCTCAAACAAGTGCAAATTAAATGAAAAAACAAAGGCAGATGCAACCTTTGGCTAGAATTTTGAAACAAATACTTTGAATATGCAATATTTGGAAAACAGTTTATCTGAGAAAACTGCACTGAATCTGGCTTGCAATTTCCTGCCCCTGGACTTTTACTTCATCTTACAGCATGCTGCCAGTTCTGGGTTTACTTTGTTTTTGTTTTAGAAAAAAAAAAAAAAAAGAAAATAGTAACAAGGAGGTTTTTTTAACTGCTCCAATTTCAAGCTTCCACACATCAAGTAGAGATGTTGTAACTATTCATGGAAGATTCAGCAGTTCAAGCAGATAGCAGAGCAATTTAAAAAACAGCAGCAGAAAGCAAAGCAAAAATATATCTGTACCGCTAAACTAAGTGAAGACATACCAAAACTGCGAAAGAAAGTGAATGCAAAGTACATTTGTGTCTAATAAAAAATTAAATGTCTTCAACTACATAAAGTGAGTGCTAAAATATTATGGTTCCCCAAGAAGTAATACGAGGTTGCTGATATCCAGTAAACGTTTTGCATGTCCCAACACTAATAGAATTCAGGGCCACAACTGGGAAAAGATGACTTTTACTTACACTGTGTGTCCTGAAAGCTTTGAAGGGTTTGCAGTGAATATGTTACAGAATACTATGTGCAAATTATTTCTCCTCTGCTTCCTTAACTGGACATTTCCAAAAACATTTTTACAGTTTCCATTTCTTTTCCCCATTAGATTTCCAGCAGAATCCCCTTGGCAAGAGACAGGACAACCCAACTTCCTCTGCTATCACCTGAACCTTCTCCCCACCTAGCAAATAGTGATGACCTGTTGTATTCATTGTAATTGCTAAAACAGCAGCAGGTAACATGGCATTTCTGATATTTTCCTACTTAATTCTTTGTTCTTTTGCCTGGAAAGCTACACAGATATTCAAGTACGTGCAACAAATGGACAGGACAAGCTTTTAAGTACATGCTCTACCAAAGCAAAGTGTGTTCACACATGCTCTGGCCAACTGCAGTGGGAGACCTCAGCTGCAAATGTGATCATAAGGAACTGTGCAGCTTGAGTGTGGTGGGTTAACCATGGCTGGATGCCAGGTGCCCACCGAGACACTCTATCACTCCCCTCCTCAGCTGGACAGGAGGAGAAAATACAACAAAAAGGCTCGTGGGTCAAGAGAAGGACAGGGAGATCACTCACCTATTACCATCACGGGCAAAACAGACTCAACTTGGGGAAATTAATTTAATTTATGACAATCAAAAGTTAGAGTAGGGTAACGAGAAATAAAAGCAAATCCTAAACCACCTACCCCCTACCCCTTCCTTCTTCCTGGGCTCAACTTCTCTACCTCCTCTCTGTGAGTGGCACAAGGGGAACAGGGAACTGGGGTTGCGGTCAGCTCATCACATGTTGTCTCTGCTGCTTCTTCCTCTTCAGACTCTTCCCTTGTTCCAGCGTGGGGGTCCCTCCCACGGGAGATAGTCCTCCATGAGCTTCTCCAACGTGAGTCCTTCCTATGGACCACAGCTCTTCACAAACTGCTCCAGCGTGGGTGACCCCCCCCGTGGGGGGTCACAAGTCCTGCCAGCAAACCTGCTCCAGCGTGGGCTCCTCTCTCCACAGGTCCTGCCAGGAGCCTGTTCCAGCATCAGCTTCCCACAGGATCACAGCCTCCATCAGGCATCCACCTGCTCTGGTGTGCGGTCCTCCCCGGGCTGCAGGTGGACATCTCCTCCACCATGGTCCTCCATGGGCTGCAGGGCACAGCCTGCCTCACCATGGGCTTCAGCATGAGCTGCAGGGGAATCTCTGCTCTTGTTCCTGGAGCACCTTTTCCCCCTCCTCCTTCACTCACCTTCGTGTCTGCAGAGTTGTTGCTGTCTCATATCCTCACTTCTCTCCCTTGGTTGCATGAAGGCAGCTTCTGGCATCTTCTCACAGAGACTACTCCTGCAGAGCCCCCTGCTACCAAAATCTTGCTGCATAAACCACATATAAAAAGATAGAGCTACTGCCTTGTAATCCACCTTGTTGCAGTCCCGGAAATGCATGTATTGGGGTTTTGGGGGGTTTTGTTGTTTCTGGTTTTGTTTTGTTGTTGTTGATGTTCTTTTTTTTATTTATTGCACCAAAAATCCCTCTCCTTCACAAGAAAAATAGTGGCAACCATCAACACTGAAAATGGTTTCCCATCATGATATAACTGCATGTGTGCAGTATGAGATATTCCTTGCCCAATGATGCTGACAGTGCACGGAGAAGGGACAGAGAGGGAGGAGGAGGGCACATCATCACAGCCAGGCTTTGCTGCCTTCTCCCTGCTCTTAACCCTTCCCATCTTGTCATCCCATCAGATTTCCTCAAAATAAAACTTGAAGGGAATATGTCCACTAGTAAATAAAATAGAGTGAGGGAACAAACCATGTTTTATTGTTAGCTGGCTGCTCAGCTCTGTATTGCCAAGATAAACTCAGGAGATGTTCCGAGGATAGTTTATCCCTGAAATCACTTTCTCTGTACAAAAATCAGTAATATCACACCAAGTTTAAATCCAGAGATGCAACACCATCACACACCTACCATCTATGCGAAGGTGGTATCTTGACCTCTGTGGTAGCCCTAGGACTTTGGCCCAGTGACAAAAAAGAGGAAACTGAATCATAGAACCATTTGGATTGTAAAAGACCTTTAAGATTGTCGGTCCACCACTAACCCACATCCCTAAGCACCACATCTACATGTCTTTTAAATACCTCCAGGGATGGAGACTCTACCACTTTCCTGGGCAGCTTGTTCTAGTGCTTGACAACCCTTCCAGTGATAAAACTTTTCCTAATATCCAATCTAAACCTGCTCAGGTGCGACTTGAGGCCATTTCCTCTTGTCCTATCACTCGTTACTTGGCAAAAAGAGACCATCACCCACCTCACTACAGCTTCCTTTCAGGTAGTTGCAGAAAGTGGTTGAGAACCTTAAAAAACCACACTAGCCTTACACATGATTTTTGTAACCATTATTCCAGTGGAGACTCAGACTGCATTGCTTTCCACATTTCAGTGCAATTACAATCTAATTCATCATACCTTTGTCTACAGGACACAGTCGGGATGAGGACTGGCCAGCGGAGGGATGCAGTGTCAAGTGCTTGAAGCAAAATATAACCTAGGAGCTTGTGGTCTGCTTCCCCCCATCCTGCTCAGGAGGGAGAAAATGCTGCTGATGAACGGGGGGGCATCCCTGGGGCTCTCGGGCACTGTGACTGTCATCAGCTCAAACCACCACTGACAGCAGCTGTGGCAGGGGAAGCAGAAATCCGAGAGAGCTGGTGAGTGGAAATGTCTTTCGGTTCCTCTTCAAGACAAACCAAATGAAAAGCCTGAACAGATTTATAAGGTCTAGTCTCCAGGGATCTGGATATAATTAATGTCCAAAGGGAATATCTAGAGGTCCAGGACAACATGCATGGCAAAGGTATCTACAGGAATATCCTTTTGCTTAATGTTAATGAAAACTGCCTGTGTTCCCCATGTTAATCTTCCTTGCCTATTAGTTATTTCACACTAATTTGAAGCTCCTAATGGCTTTCCTGCAGCCAGGTGAAGTCAACTGCATCCCTGAACTCAATTTTGTAGCAAACCCAAAATAACTCAAAAATTGCAGAAAAGAAGAGGCAATAATTACAGTAACTCTAATAAAAAGGGAAAAGAGGAAAAACAGGACAAACATTTGATCTTTCTACTTACAATACTTAACATGGTTGTAGTTAAAGCAGCTCAACACCTCAGAATTGTAATGCATTTATCCGCACTACATGACCAAGAGCTAGGTTTGTGCTCTGTAAAAAACAGTCACAGATTTCCTGCCTCTGCAACTTCGCTCATTTGAAAGTTTTCACTGAAGTTAAAACATCATCCTTTGCTGAAAATAAAACTTCCAGCAGAAAATTACCTGGCATGCAAACTCCCCTATTGTACCCTGAAATTCCTGCAAGGAGTGAAGTGCAGGTAGGGAGCAACCTGCTCACTATGATTTCAAACCATCCACTTTAAATCCTCAGTTTACTTCTACCAACAAAGATTAAGCACAAGTGCATTCAGTCATGTGCCTTAACCCCTTCACAACCCAGCTTAACATATAACTCTCACCCATCAAGAAGCTTGTTCCTTTCCAAGGACCAGGGGTCCCATTGCAAGGCTTCATTTCCCCCCTTTTAGACTTTCCACAGCATTGATCTATCTAAGAGAGTAACTCTTTATTGAAGAGTATGATCCACGAGAGCCATGTGCCTCTGGCACTGGGAAATCAAACTCAGGGGAGAGAAAAAGATTGATCTCTGGATGCTGGCCCAAGAGTAAGAGATTTGCTCTGGAGTAAAATGCTAAATTAATGTCTTTAATTTAGGTTTTTCACAACAACTGATGTAAAAACAAAGAGGTGGAAGAATATGAAGGAGGAAAAGGGGGGAAAAGGAAAAAGACAAAGCAGCAGCTTGTCATGGGAAAAAAAAAATGCTACAGAAAACAGACAAGCATGAACTGGTGCATACACAGCCAGCTCCACCCACCCCAGACAAGACTTTCAGCCGCCAGCTTCCCAGGTTGCTCCTCCTGTGGACTCTCTGGTGCCTGATCACAGAATCATAGTTTAGAATCACGGAACGGTTTGGGTTGGAAGGGACCTTAAAGACCATCTAGTTCCAACCCCCCTGCCCCGGGCAGGGCCCCCTTCCCCCAGCCCAGGGGGCTCCCAGCCCCGTCCAACCTGGCCTTGAACCCTTCCAGGGAGGGGGCAGCCACAGCTGCTTTGGGCACCCGGGGCAGCGCCTCCCCCCCCAAACAGGGAAGAATTTCCTTCTAGTATCTAATCTAAATCTCCCTCTTTCAGTTTAAAACCATTAACCCTCATCCTATCCCTACAACCCCTGATCCAGGGTCCCCCCCCACCTTTCCTGTCCCCCCTTTAAGCCCTGGGAGGCCGCTCGAAGGGCTCCCCGGATCCTTCTCTTCTCCAGGCTGAACCCCCCCCAACTCTCTCAGTCTGTTCTCATAAGGAAGGTGCTCCAGTGCCCCGATCATCTTCGGGGCCTCTTCTGGACCCACTAGAGCAGGTCCATGATCCCATGCTTTATACCAGCTCTCAGTCTCTTCCACAGTGAGAACAGTGTTTTGGTCTTCAGCTACTTTTCCATTTCACATAAACCACAGGAACCTCATTTATTCTCATGACCTCTGCTCTTCAGTTAAAACTGGTCAAAAATCTTCAACAAATACCAACATAGAACAGATTGGCCAAGTGTGTGTTTGGACAAATCTCTTTTCCTCAAGGAAAAGATCTTAAAAAAGAAAGGGAAATGGAAGGGAATGAAAGAAGCAGCATCGTGTTTAATGTTGCAAAGTTGCTCCTGGCATGCAAGCTTAGGAGGTTTTTATTTCCTCCTGTTGAAGTTTGACTGAAATAAGTGATAAAGGGAAATGTAAGCAAAAATCATACTCATCGTGCAACGTGCTTTTTATCACCATTGGTAAACAGGATGCTGTTTCACGTGGCAATGCTCTGAAGCTCTTTGCTACAGATTTGTGCAGTGACTTACAAAAGACCTGGGTCTCTTCAGCAGGGCCACAGCACAAAGAGGGGGCACAGAGGGGATTACACATTTAAGTAGTATGAGGAAGCTGGTGTTGGCACCAAACCTCTTCCAAACCCCATTCTCACATAGTGGATCAGTGTGTTCAACAACTCAATTACCTATGGGTTAACTTTGGGTCTCTGTTTGCACTGAGTCTCATAAATTCCTGTTCATTATTTTGAAATTGCCCTCCTGGGTTGGCCAAGTTGTCCTGAATTTACAAATTAAAATTTTCTTAGTTTTAGAAATGAAGCTTTACCCAAAGGCATCTCAGCTGGAAGAACTCGTTTCATCCAACCCATCTGTAAGGGAAATGTATTTAGGTAGTGAAGCACCCGCCTCCTCCTCCTCCTCTCCCCAAGGGAAAACTGAAAAGCCGGGAGGTCTCTCACCACATAGCCTTGCCCTGAAGAAGTACCTTACTCCCATCTCACTTCCCCACCAGATACACCAGAAGAAAAAAATATAGAGAAAATCAGAGAAAAAAAAACACATGTCCTTTAACAGAACATAATTTTTTCTTTGAAAAACCTACTGCAGATATAGTGAGTTGACCAGAGGAGACAGAGATTTTATAATTTCTAAACCAAATTGAGTGCAGGGCCCAAATTCAGTGAGTGTAGAAGCCCAAGGAGGTAAAGCAGTCAAGGGAGAAGAATTTAGGTTGGTAAGGATCCCACCTAGGCATGCATTTTTTTCTTGTGTTCTCTGAAGCAGAGTTTGAATACATTAACCTCTGTAAAGCCTCTGAGATTTGTGCTTTAGTTCACATGTCCCCAGAAAAATAACTGCAATGCATGGTATCCCCAGGAAAAGTGTTCCTGGTTGAGAGTGCTAGTAACCTGTAACTGGAACTCAGCATGTCTCTTTCTTGGAAGATTCTAGGAAAAAAAAATTAAAAGCTATAAATATATATACAATGCATATCTCTGAAAGGAATAAATGCAGAGCCTACACCAAGGAAAGCCTAAGAAACCAAGGGCAGAGGCTATTCAAATGGCTCCCATGTAGGTGAGGTCTAGGGCAGCAGGACCAAAACTCTGCAACTTGGCAAGTGTCTATGCTCCGGTGGCACAGGAGACATTGCAAGGGACATCCCAGGCACAGAGAAGTATCCCTTACAGAAATCAAGAGAAGTTAAAGGGTGAGCATTAACTTGCAGTGAAAGTCAACTCAGGAATTAAAGAAGATACAGAATTAAGACACTATCTCCCCACTACCTAGACGAGGAAAGGGGCTGCATGCAATCTGTGTGCTCCTATTTTAAATCAGCCAAGAGAGAAGTTTTTTTCCTAAGGCACTTGGATGAAGCATGACACTCTGGGGTGCTTTGCCATATTCCCATCCTCCTTGCCCCTGCCACGAAGGAAACCATTCCCTGCAACTCCAAGCAAAACACCAAGTCCTCAGTCAGCAAACTGCAAATCTGCGTACCCTCAAGAAGCAGTTCACAGAGAAAATTAAACATTAGTTATCTTTTTTACAGTGTAATCAAGATTCAATCAGATTTGCTTTGCATTATTTCTAGTTAAGATGTTTTTATTCTCTTTTGTTTCATTCTTTAGCATATATGATAATAAGCAACTGCTGAAGAAGAAAGCAGTGAGACATTCCAGGGTGCACAGGAGGTTCTCAGCCCTGCACCTCGCCCTGTGTGTCCAGGAGAGCAGACAGTGCCAACAATATCAGCTCACGTACAGGGAGCCTGGCCAAGGAGATTTGCAGTTGTGCCAACAACGCCTCATTCAGCTTTGCTGAACCATGCATCTCCCAGAAGTTACATCTCCACCAATCTCCTAACAGTAGTCTACAAAAACAGCCCCCCCCAGATCCACCCACACAATGTTACGGCAAGCAAGAGAGATATCCAAGCAGTTCACCAAGAGAAGATATTGTCTCTAGAGCCAACCCTGAGACACACACATTAATCCTGTCCCTGCTGGGCACTGACTCTTGGCCCGGTGCAGAGGTGAGCTCCTTGGTGAGCACCACATCATTCCGTGCAGCCAGATGTGAGCAATAGCAGCCCTGCCCAAATTTGCTCCAGCTCTGATGATCCCCTTCGCAACTGAACAACAAAGCTACGACCAAAAACCTGGAGTTATTGCACGCACAATATTGACAAGGATCAGAGACGTCTCAGACAGCATCAGAAACAGCGCGAGAGAAAGCTGCCAGCATGAAGCGTCATCCATAAAATGGGATGCACCACACACTAAAACAAAAGGAGTGAGATGAAGCAGTGATGCTGGATAGAGGCTGCTTCCAGCTCATGGTGGGAGGGGAAATATCCAACAAAACTCAACAAAATAGTCCCAACCAACCAACCAACTTTATTGCACTACTACCCGATCATTTTATTTTAATTTATTATTAACAGGTTCCCCGCTTTTGCAAGGACAATAGAAATATATCAGGTCTTTTCCAGCAGCATGTCACAGTTTGTAGTTTTCAGTCTTTTCTTTTCAAGCTTGTTAAAGATGCTAGAAAGCCAACAGTGGTTTGCAGTATCAAACCTGATATTCTCTACATCTGCATTAAACCATATTGCTGCCAGAAAAATCTGTTCTCATCCTATACTCCTTTTTAGACATCAGTGAAAAAAAAATAAAAATAAAACCCAACCAACTAAGCAAAAAATAACCCCTTCTAATTTCTACAGCAAGAAAAAAAGGCAGGTTTTGTTGATTTAGTAGAAGGAAGTGTCGAAGACTCACAAGACTCTTACTAGCATAAAAAGTCCATCCCTTCATCATGGAGACACAATGGCTAAGAGCGATGTGAAGGTCAGGCGATCTTGGCAGCCCACGGGAAATGAGTTGGTGGGATTCTTAGTCCTGTTTCATCTGCTAAAATCTCTACAGAATTAATAAAGTAATTCAGATAATTACTTTCACCATAGACATCCACACTGGCTGAGGTGCTCTTGTCCAGACAGGAGAATTAGGGAGAACATTGATTTTCCATGATGGTTAACTTCAAAAGAGACCTAATTTTTTAAGCAAAATTTTATGAAGAATAAGTGCAGAGTGGAAATGTGCAATGGATTAAGAGGCTGATAATTCTGGCAGAGTGTGGAATTTTGGCTTTGGTTGGACAGTTTTACAATTAAGAGTTTTTCTCCATTTTTAAGCAAAGGGAGGCAAACTTTAAAAGGTTTTGCATAAATCTGACATATTACCAAGATGCAGTTAAGTAGCTTCTAAATAAAACACAGTTCTTCTTTGATTCATTTTTTTTTTTTTTTTTTTTTTTTTTTTTTTTTTGCTGGTAGTGGATTAGGAGAGAGTTAAAAAGGCAATTAATTTTTGATTGAAATAAATCACTGTACTGTAAAATACCAATTCTTTTACAAAATTTCCCATCAAATCCCATTGATTCCTGCTTTCTAAGATGGCAAGTCTAATCATGTTCCTTTCTTCATGCCCCAAAGCAAAACCAGAAGCAAGTGTTAAGGCGGTGCCTGCTTGTATTTTTAAAAGGATACCCAAGTCATTAAAAAAAACAAAACAAAACAAAACAAAACAAGGAAATTTAAGATGTTTCACAGTTTTGTTTGTTTTTTGTGTGTTTGGTTTTATTTTTTTTAATGATGATGTGGTATGAGTATATAAATAATACCTGAGTGAAAGCAGGGTTTTGTTTGCACTGATATATTCTGAGGATAGTCTGCAGTCCTGTGCTAATGCAAGTACAGACACCAGCACCAAGAGTATGTGAAAATGCAAAGGAATTTACTGAAAAACAAAGTGGAAAGGATTAATCTTACACTCACTGCCTGAGCTGTTTTAAGTGTAACATGGAAACAGCCAACAAAAAAAGATGAAGAGTCCAAATATTTTTGAAACATTGTTATTTAAAGATTTATTGGTGATATAAATTACAAAATACTGTTCTTATTTTTAAACTAGCTCTTAATCAGTCTCTATTCTGGTCTTATTAATGCACTCAGCACTAATTGCCTTAGAAAATATCTTTTAAAAGATCCAGGCTATTAATGACAAAATGGAGATGATTTTTTTTTTTTTTTATTAAGTCCATGGGATACAAGGAAGTGGTATCAGAAAAATCAGCCATATGAATGAAAGACAGAAGCCTTTAGAAATATTACCTTACCACAGCTTTCCAGTTGAAAACATTCAGGTGAATGAGTATTTTTTTCACTCCTTGTAAATTTTGGATTCTATAAACAAAATCCTGAAATGTAAACTCGATTACCAAAAGGACCTCCAAAGCATATTGGATAAAAGGTTAGTAATAAAAATGAGTAAGAATGTGTGATCCCTGCAGATAATATGCATAATTCATTATATTATTCGTACCACTGTACCAGAGATGTTCCAGGGTTGGGATGAATCACTAATCTAACAAGAACAATGACAAAGATGGGACTCGGTGCATCGACAGTGATGACACTCAGAATGGAGATGAACAGTGGGATGGGAGAAGGGAGTGCTCTCCTCACTGCTCTGACCACTGGCACCCAAGGGAGTCAACTGGTCTCTCCCCAGCCCCTTGGCATGTGTGAATCAATAGAGAGGAGCTGGAGGAGGACAGGAGAGCGTGTGCATGAGAGCTCTGCAGGAAAAGGTGGTGGTGCAAGATGCAATGCTGGACCCCAGCAGAGATGCAAGCTTGCTTCAGGGTCAACCACGCTTGTCCCAGCACAAGGTTGAAGAAGATCCACTGTAGAGAACGCCTTTTTTTCCCCATCTCCTTTCTCTTCATCACTTCCGTCGTTGGTCAGGACTAAAATTTCAGACCACCTCAAAGATATTGGAGACAAATAAATTGAACATGCAGTAAGTAAACGCAACATTCTCGGAGAGCCCTTACAGCGTCATTGAGATCTGCATGAAGAGTTTTTACAAACCAGAAGCCCCACTGAGATGCGAGATCTGGGATGACAAGATAGCAGAAATTACTGAAACTGAGACAAAGTGGATGCAATGGGAAACTGACTGAGCAATGCAACGGGAAACAGTGACTGAGCAGTGCAACAGCTGGCATCTATCTATGGGGAAAAAAAAAAAAAAAAAAAAAAGCGTGTTTTGCAGATGGATAGTATTGAAAGCACTGGAGCAGATTTCCAAGTTCAGAACAAAAGTACAAACCAATGCACCCTCTTCTTCTGGAGAGCTTCAATTCTCCAGCAAAAAAGGAGCAAGGTAACTTATTAGACATCTTAAAGAGAAATTAGAAAGTGCAATACACCCTTCACCATTTATTGGTAGTCTTTATTTATAAATTTAAATAAGAAAACTATATTGGTAATTTATGCAGGATAATTTCTGTGCGATAATTTATGCACTTTCCCAATATTTACTGAATGGAGAAAGAAGAATTTTTTTTTTTGTTTGCTTGAGACTAACCATAAAAGAAACCGCCTGGCCCAAGGACCCAGCTCTTTTGGAAGAAATCATAAAACCCATACAGGGTTTTATAATCCATCCATACAAAACACCATGCAACATTCAGGGAGGAAGATGAAATTCTATCTGCCATAATTTCTGGAAGTCTCCTGGGTTTGTTTCTGTGGGACACTGTATGCAGACCTGGTCCTCCACAGCTTATGGGATCTGCAAGTGGTCAGCAGAGGTTGTAGTAACGGCCATAAAACATCCAGCTTCTTGTTACACAGCTACTGCTGTCGTTATTCACTACAAAGGAAAGACTAGTAGTTACTGGCAAGCCCTCATGTTGTTCATCACTAGTGAAATGGTCAATGTGGACAAACATTACAGAATTAGTCTTTTATTTTCCATATACAGAGGCACGCACACACTCAGCTACAGTCCTTCCACATCTACTGAGACAGAAGTAGAGGGGAACAACATCTTATTGCTATTTGTGATTATAAAAAAATACTTTCTTTTCATTTGGGGCATAATCTCATGGACCTGTTAAAGTACAAGGCAACCTCTAACCCATGCAGAACAACACAGCCCATGACAGTGATAAAAAAATAAAATATAAATAGAAGTACATTAGAAGTTTATGTAAAAGTACAGAAGAAATATAGGTACTCCACATGTAATGTGATTTGGAAAATGAATTTTATATCCATGCTTACACCAGAAAAAAAAAAAAAAAAAGTATTGGTGTTAACATCTATTAGAAATTATTATACCACCCTCTGCACCTTCACAAAAGCAAGAATATTTCTTCCCTATGGGTAAAACTGAGGCAAGTGTAATGCAGTGGGGAGCAGCCCTAACATGCAGGAGGACTGATCCACCTTTGGGCCCATCTGTGCATTTGGTTGTGAGACAAAAACTGGCCTTTTGCTATTTAATTCAGCAGAACTTTGCTCTCTTTCTCATTTTCAGCATGACTCATTAAATATCTGCAGACCAGATTTTGCTCTTCATCTTAATCAAAAAGACTCTATTATGTACTTGAACACAGACTTTCTCCCTTTCTTCCAAAATAAAGCTAAGACATGGGTTAAAGTACTTGTCTCAAAAAAATAATCCATGTCACTGTGATACTGATGAGTATGAGAAAGTGGAAGTGACAGGAAACTGATGAAGAAGGGGCTGCATTATATTTTTTAGACAACAGGTTTATTAGCTAAAACATTCTGGTTTAGGTCAACAGATACAAATGCCAAACTCAGTAAGCTGCTTTCAGCTGAAAGTTTTTTTTATTTCCTCACTTTACTGTAGTTGAAGCAGGCCATTGCAAGCTTTCAGAGGGAAATGTTTTGACATTTTGAACCAAAATACTATGTATTCTCAAAATTTGCCCACATTTAAACAAGAACAAGAAAACTAGAAAAAAAAAAATAAATCCCCAAATATGTCAGTCTGTGCAAGTCTTCTTTATTTTTTCTATTTTCAGATAAATTCTAAACATATTTATCACCCATAGGGAGGAAAAACTTAAAAAGTAATTACAAATCAATTATTTACATCATCCCACTGAGTGCCAGTCCCACTGCTCATACAGAGAGAAATGCACATACAAGACATAGTGAAAAACAAAATGCATCTTAGATGTTTTGGTTCCAAGGGCAAAATTACTGGAAATGCACAACCTCCAGAGGAGCTGATCCTTTAGCCCCTTTGGAAATCTCAAAGAAGCCCAAAGCGGACATTCATTTTAGGACTGTAGCAGTCATCATGTTATTAAAGCCAAGAAATACCATTTTGAACTCTTCCATCTCCCTCTTCCTCTTGTAACCTCTCTTCAAACATCCCTGCAAAGTGCTGCAATCATTTTCTGAGACTTTTTCCATGACCTGTTGCTGCAGATGAGGTCAAACAAACCCATCCCCATGCAGACTCCCTATCAAATGCTATAAAAGGGTTAATACCCTGATTTCCTGCATACATACAACCATTACTGTTATTTATGGAAAATCTGTACACGTTAGCAGCATGTTGCCACCAACGGCTTTCTGGATTTTCATTGACGTCAGGACTACAATAATAAAATACAGTGTTCTTGCAGAAGAAACAAGATTGCTGACAAATCCCTGCTCCCCCATGTTCCTTCATGCTGCTGTTGCATCAATCAGCATTAAATGGTTGGGCACAAGCAGTTGGGACTGGGCCTAGCCTGGCTGGGGCAGAGGGTTTATCCATCCACGAGCCCAGCGGTGTGAGAGCCAACTTCTAACTCCCCAAAACAAGGGCTGAGAAAAACAGCCTGAGAAAGAGATAAGGGATGGTTGGGAGTGGAGGCCCTCTGAGCCAAGAAATGTCTCAAACATTCACAAGTAACGGAACTAGTTCTGGGGTGAATAATGTGGAGCCTGGAGCTGATAAGGCAGCCTGATTAGCACAGGGTGCAGCTGGAAGAGGGAGTCTTGTGAACGCAGGACGGCTCTGCTCTGGTGCATCTTGTAAAGTTTCAAGGGCCACGTATCCAGTGAATGACCTTTGCTTCGTTATCCACCAAATGCATATTAAAGTTGACAGCCCTGAATGAGCATCTTACCCCTCCACATACATGTAATACATAGGTATGTGGGCTGACCTAGGGGACGGAGCCAAGGAGAGCATGTATAAATTGAGGGGGGGTGAGGAGTGAAGCGAACAAGTGCACAGGCAAGAAAGTGAACAAACAATAGATAGAAAGAAGCAACCAAGCAAGATGGATGCATCCCTGACCAACTTGGACAGAACTAATGCAGGACACTGGACCAGTGATCTCTATTTTTCTATTCTCTCCATCTCTCTTCTTTTCTTTTCCCCTTTTAACTTATTACTCTTAAATAATGCAAGGCATATTGTGTCGCTTGCCATAATTTGTTATATACTTAGCCAATTATCATGTACAATTAGTACATTGTAAGAAATTAATAAATGTCTGTGCATGGACTTTGAGACTTGTCTCACCATTGTCTGCTCCATTGGGGATTTATGAATATAAGTCACTTGTCTCCCTCATCCGAGCAGGACATGACAAGTGGCCACTTGATGAGGACCGATTGGTCCCTTCCTTTCACCTCCTTTTGCCTCCTCCTCCTTTCCTTCACTCCCTCAGCCTCTTACTGAACGTTTCTTCCATTCACCACTTGTAAAGTCAGCAGGAGCCACTGCTATGCAGATCTCATGAAGCAGCTCAGTGAGATTGAGACATGCCACATCCCTCCATGGGCAAAATCCCCTCCTCACTACTCCTTGGGAAGAGTAGGTTGAAACTGAAGGGTCCTCAAAACTCCTTCCATCTCTGCTGCTAGGATGGCACAACCCTGGTGCCCATGTTCAGCTGCAGCAAGCTTCAGCCCATCCTTCCATCTGCCGTCTGGACATGATATTGAGTAAAATGACCCTGCTTGAGCAGGGAGGTTGGACTAGATAACCTCCAGAGGTCCCTTCCGACCTCAACAGTTCTATGGTTTCTCAACAAGCCGTTCATCATCTTCTTCCTCGAAAGAAACAGTGATGAAGACCCAAGGATAAGGACTGCTCTAGTCTTCTTTAAAAATCCTATCGTGACTCTCTTCCCCCCATCACATGGCACTGTGCAGAGGGGACAGGTACTTCACATCAGAAACTCTGCAGAAGTTGGGCTAAGTTGATGATCAAGTGGCTAAAATGGTGGTGCTCAGGGGCAAACAGCGATTGTTAAGTGGTGAAAAGTTGCTTCCCACAGACTTTTTATCATCTTGCAGCTCCCAGATGTTACCCTTTCACCAGCCTCACCGGGTGACCACAAGACAGATCATGTAGATTATGTGGAGCATATGTATCTGCTGGGAAAGGAGATACTCTGCAGACTGAATTCTTCACTGCTGGTCATCATTGGATGAATTAAGTCCAGGAAAGCATGGAGAAGACCACACTGAGCATGCAGAAGTCACAGTAGCCAATTCTCCCAGAACACAGAAAGTATCTCCTGTGGGATACAAAGAAAATAAGTCTTGAAGGTCTTGAAGGCTTCTCTAGAAGGTAGGGATCACCCCCTAAGCACCCATTCGGTTCCAATGCGTTCACGGTCTGGTTGGAAAGTTCATCATCTGGTAACTTCCCCCCAAAACAGGTGGAAATCAGAGTTTGGCAGTTTCACTTACTTGCACTCCTGTCCCACTCCCTGCACTGTGCTAATTCCACACTTGAGATGCTTTAACATCCCCCAGGGATTTGAGGAGGAGGTCAATCAGCACTTCTCTTCCAGCGCATTGTAGCGAACAGCCCAAACAGTTAATATCAGTTAGTCTAAGTGGATTGATTTTATCTGAAATTCCTGATGCCACCTTCATGCGTGCACACACATTGTTGCAGCTTCTATAATTAGAGCACACCAAGAGAGAAGCAATTTGTAAGGAGACTGACATCTCTAAGACGCAGCTTTCTCAGAAAGGTGTTGTGTGCATGTCTGGTGGGAAAAGCTTGCATATTCAGGAGGAAAGCCTCTGTAATGATGCCACTAGGCATTAAGTAGAAACCTAATTAGTTTTCTTTTATAGTCTCAAGTCATAAAAAGAGAAGAAAGACACATAAGTACTGAGGTGCACACACGCACACAGACCTTCGCCACCTGTGCTTAATCAAAGATACATATAAAATAACCAAAATATTAGCCGACATGCTAAGCATAGTCTCTTTAGACACTGTGGATCTGTTTACAGTGCAAAGGGATGAGATCTATAGGAACAAGCCTGGGGTAAATTTATATAGGTTGAGATTTGCTAACAGCATAGCGAGTAGTGCTCTGGTCCATGGTAGCATTGATGCTGCTCCAGAGCAAAAGCACTTTGGCCTACCAAATCACAAACCTCTTCTGTTCCCAAACATTTAAATGAGGCAAGATGTGCTTCCTCAGGATTTGCATCCACCAAAATGCTTCTACTCACACCCAACACAAGGATGCTTGATTGCTGGGTTTGGTGAAGCTAAAATGCACATGCACAACCCTGACTGGGATCTCACTTGACCCATGAGGGTCTCTTTTATGTCCCCTTCCCTCCCTGCAGACCCATGCTACGCACCTATGGTAACATGAGGCAGAACTGTTCCGGTTTCTGGGCCACAACACATTGATTTTGGAGTTATCCTTGCAAACAGAAGGAGCACAAAACCTCCCCAGACTGTGGGCCATGGGCCGCATAAGCTGTAGGCAAGACCGGGGGGGATGGTCCCAGTCCTGGTCCTGGTCCTGCATGGGTGACCTGCAGGATCTGAGGCTCTCTCCCTACTCTGGTGAACCTTGTCTCCTGTTTCTATGGAAGTTGGAGGAAGAAAATCTCTCTGATGCTGCCTGCAGGAGTAAGGGGGTAACAGCTTTGGGTCCTACCTCCTCTGGATGAAAATGGCATGGAGCACCTCCCAACCACCCTGCAGGTAAATCAGACAACCTCCAGATGTAAGGACCTGAATATACATCAAATAATATTGCAGTAAGTTCTTAGCGTACAGGTGATCCAAAAAGACTGACAAAATAGAATCACAGAATCATATAGGCTGGAAAAGACCTTTAAGGTCATCAAGTCCAATCATTAACACTGCCAAGTCCACCACTAAACCATGTCCCTAAGTGCCACAACTATAGGTCTTTTAAATACCTCCAGGGATGGTGATTCAACCACTTCCCTGGGCAGCCTGTTGCTGTGCTTGATAACCTTTTCAGTGAATACGTTTTTCCTAATATCCAATCTAAACCTCCCCTGGTGCAACTTGAGGCCGTATCCTCTTGTCCTATTGCTTGTTACCTGTAAGAAGAGACCAACACCCACCTCACCACAACCTCCTTTCAGGTAGTTGTGGAGAGCGATCAGGTCTCCCCTCGGACTCCTTTTCTCCAGGCTAAACAACCCCAGCTCCCCCAGCTGCTCCTCACAGGACTTGTTCTCCAGACCCTTCACCAATTTCGTTGCTCTTCTCTGGACACCCTCCAGCACCTCAACGTCTTTCTTGTAGTGAGGGGCCCAAAACTGAACCCAGTATTCAAGGTGCAGCTTCACCAGGGCCGAGTACAGGGGGACAATCGCTTCCCTAATCCTGCTGGCTACACTACTGCTGATACAAGCCAGGATGCCATTGGCCTTCTTGGCCACCTGGGCACACTGCTGGCTCATAGTCAGCTCATTGACCAGTACCCCCAGGTCCATTTTCCGCCAGGCAGCTTTCCCACATCATAATGTCATGATCCCTTCTAGCTTTAAAATCTGTGACTGTGAGAGCTGAAAGTCATGCCCCCCCAAAAAATAATAGTGCTGCTTAGCTGTTTATGCCAAGACTAGATGTATTTTCACCCAAGATCATGGATAAATAACAGAATTTCAAAACTACCAGTAAACTTTTGTGCCTATAAACAGACTGGGTAGGTGGAAAATAACACTTTAAATAGGAGCATCTCCCAGCAGGAATGCGTCATTAAAAGTATGCTCTGTCTAAATGAGCTGGGATTATGTTCGGGGACTTCCACGCCATTGTCTTAAAATCTAGTAAAAAAATAAAAAAAGTAAAAAAAAAAAAAAAAGTCAAGCTTCACAGACAAGGAGAGTTAAAATACTTCTGTATCCATTAAAAAGTTGGAGACTTAAATTTATCAAATGGTTTTTGGTTTGTTTCAAAAACAAAGTCTATCTGTGTACTGGCATCTGAATACCCTGCCCTCATATACTTTTTAAGCTCGTTAATTCAATCAGAGCTCTATTACAGTCGCTCTGTCCTCATACTGGAATTGGCTGCTTAATGCTCAAGCTCAATGGCCATAAGCAAGATTCATCTGACTGCTACAGGGTAGTATTTTGCACATGATAATTAAAGCACGGATATTCAGTGTTTCACTATAAGCCACAGCATGAAGAAAGGCACAATCCTATTTCTTTTTGAATGCTGAGCTTCCGTCATGCCATTACTAATGATACTTTGCACAGGGATGATGAAATTCTCCCAAAGTTTTGTGTACTTCCTCACCCCACAGTGATGTGACAAATAACCAAAAATCCCTCTTCTCACGGGAAAGAGGTTCACAGACCTAGTGTACACCAGCAGCCCATAGCATCATACTAGGGGGGGACCAGATTACCCTGGTTCTCTTCAAATTGAGCCCTTGGGACATGGTATCTGTACTGAAGATGCTCCAGAAGACCCCAAGGGATGCTCCAGTGCTGGCACTCAGTTACACACCACAGCATTGATTTTACAGCTACAACAAAACTCATTTTTCCTTGCACTGATGCTAAAGCCCAGGATGTGGACATGGGTGGTGGGATGTGGAGAGCAGACTGATCTTGAAATAGCCAGCGGCCCTATTCTGTGAAAATGTGAAAAACTCAGTGAAAAATTCAGGCAGTGGCTACAGTAAAAATTACCTGCAGTCAAAATGATCGTATGCTGGTGAGGCACTGCCTGGAAAACAGCTTATTAAGAAAAAGCAGTATCAAAGAAGAAATATGTTTTCTGCGTGCATGAAAGAGCCACTGTCCTACCTTCCTTGGATGCATTTCAGTGTTGCTAGAAAACAACTCCTGGCAGCTGGTGAGCTCCAAAACACAGGACAAGATAGAAGAGCTCTCTAACCCCTGGCTGGTATCTGAACTCAGGTCAGATGCTAGCTACATCAAGGTCAGACAACCTAATGTAGATCGATGCGGTATAGACCAGGCTCCAGCACACAAACATCTGTAGCAAATGCTGATCTTTTTAGAGAAAACCCATAAGGATCCTCAAAAAAGCCTGCAAAGATTTCCTGTCCCTTGCTTGGCTATCATCTGACAGCACCTCCTCTTCACCCATCTCATGGAGGGCAATTTTATTGAAGAGACCAGCCATCTCAGAGAGATACAGGATGGAAGAGACCTCTGGGCTGCTGAGAGCAGCATCATGCACGCACAAGGCAAATCTCCCTCAGTTGGGATGTCCACACCATGGAGGTGGGTCTGGAAGTCCTCCAAGCCAATGTGCCTTCAGTTTGGTACGGGCAGCCTTCGCCCTAGTGCTGGGGGTCAAAAGCTGCCCCCATCCCACCACCAAGCCAGAGCTGGCAGCACTGCACTGAGCAGCATTCAATTAGGAAAGCAGCCTGCAAGCTGAAAGAGAGCTGAAACACAGAGGGAGGAAGAAGCCAGCTCAAATAAATGGATAATTGCCATTTAATTCCCACATATTAGATTTGGCAATACTTGTATTATGGTTAAGTTAATAAAGCAACTTTGACTCGAGCTTGATTTGATGACGGGACAGACCAATCAATCTGTCTGAGATGCAGGTTCCCAGCCCTGCCAGGGAGACCTCAGGGTGGGGGCAGATGAAAGGCCACCTCCTATCTGCCACATGTTGAGGGAAATAGTCTTTTATGTGCCAAAATGAATATTAATTACAGATCCCATTCATGCTTTTCATAGATTAGACAGCCTCATTCATGGACAAATGCAGCCCCTTATTCCTCACAGCTCAATTATGCTCTACAGCAACCACCAGCCACCTTGCTGGAATGATGTTGCTGTGCCAAGCACGTCTGCCCATCATGCCCATATGAACACAACTTAGGAGGCAAGCCCATACAGGACATTTGCTGTCAGGCAATCGGCTCAAGAGAGTGAGCTAATTAAAGCTGCAGCAGAGAGACAAAAACTTCCCCATGCTGTCTGTCTCACAGCTAGTCACCCTGACCTGGCTGCACATCCGTAAGGAGAAGCTATGGTGGAAAGGATGCCCATGTATCCTGCCACTGACAGTGGGCAACAGCAAAGGGCAGCGACTGAACAACTATTGCAGATGTTTGTAGTCTAAATCAATACTAATAAACCTATTTCCTGACACCTGACATCAGCAGATATTAAATAATTCATCTGGTTTACAGGTGCAGCTCCTTTTCCTTAAGACACATGAAGCCTTTGCTTTTTTGGCAAGCTACAGTCTCCTTTGGATGGATGGACAAACTCTCCCTCTGCCACAACACAAAGTGGCTCTTAAGAGTAGAGGGAAACCAGATGAAACCACAGGAGTATGAGTTCAGCAGAATACACACCAAAACAACAATGCAAATAAAGTAGAGGTGTGCATCATTTTATATTATACCACATTGTATATGATAGAATTATGCATTGTATACAGTTCTCTAGTGACTTGCAAGACATCTGCCCTATCCAATAGCTGCAAGAAACTATGAAAAGCAGAACAGAAAACCATGACAAATTGTTTTCAGTGAGAATACAACCAGGCATTGTACAGTCTCTCAGGCTCTATATTCTGATAAACCTGGAAATGCAGGGAGATACCACCATTAGTTTCAGCAGATTTAACACATAGGGCACAGGCTCTTGCACTCAGCAGCAGGATGCATAACAATGTTTACCCATATAGACTGAAACTTTGCCACTATGAAGTCAGAACCTATTCATCCCCTACTGCTTTAAAAAAATAACAAAGAACCCCTCCAAGCCCAACCTAACACTCTATTTTATGAATTACAAAGCAAGGCAGTAAATGAAAGAACATACCTAAATTTCTCTGCATAATTGTTAATGTTAGAATATTTGTGATAATTCTTCATGTTACAGTAGTTGTACACATGTCATGTGGCTATGTATACACCCAGATACACGTAAAACGTGTTTTATAGCACATTACTTTTTCATTGCAAGTATTTTCCTGAGATGACTTAGAATAAGAGCACATTAAAAGCACCTGCTATTAAATCTTTGCTAAAACCACCAAATTTCTTACGAAAATCCAAAGTGTGATGTTAAATTGTTCAGTTTTTAATGTACGTGTAATTTTGATGAATGTAGAACATCATTTCCATAATGTCTTACATGCTTGACGCACTTCTAGGCATTATGCCGTCTTCTGATATCCCAGGAAAACAGATCATTAGCACAAGTAGGAAGGAAACCAGAATCACGGAGTCGTGTATGGTTTCAGAGTATTTGATTCAAGGTAAGAATCACTGCACAAAACTTCCCAAACACTTGCTCAGTTCTCCAACCACTATATTAATACTTCCCAATCCTTGCAATAATTTAATTAAAGTGATCAGCAGATGAGAAGTAATATTGCACCACTGAATCTAATTAAGCTTCAAGTTTATCCACTAGAAATCAAGAAAAATATATATTTCTTCAAGAAAATACATTTATTTTATTCTGACAGAGGAAGGGATAAAAGAAAAAAAGACAATCAGTTTTGTTGATAACATCTCTCCTCTCTCTCCCCCTGCATTCCAAATGACAGTGCTTGCCTGGCTAAATAATAAAATAATAAGCATTCTGCAAAGCTAATCTTCCTGTTCTGAGCTGTCTGAGCTGCTTTGTCCCTTCCCACCCGTGTCATTGTATAGCAAAACAATAGTGCCTTTGCAAAAATGACAACAAAAAACAAATGGAGGGGAGGTCTCTACCATGTTGGAACCTGACAAGAAGAGAAATAAAAATTTAGACCTTCTTACCTCTATTTGGAAACTGTACATCTTACAAATTGCTCCCCCTCCATCCTTGTCCCATGCAACTATTAACTCTCTAACCTTGATTGGAGCTTTGTGAAAGCTAGAGTAGGGATTCCCAGAGGGAATGTAATCTACCCTGAACAGGCAGCAACAAAATGACCTATGGTGAGTATTCCCACTTTCTGCTGTCCCAATCTCTCGTGCCAAAAGCAATACCATGGCCCAAATCTAGGTGTTGTCCAGCACCTCCTCACTATGGAGGTATGCATGCATGGTAACCAGTTGTGCTTGCAGACAAGACCGACCATCATCTCTCCACTTGGCTTTCTTGAAAAGTCATGCTAAGAAGTTTTATTACTGTCAACACAACACTGAACATTGTGAACTAGTGCAAAAATGAAATGTACTAAACATTTAACTAAATAAGTACAATTTCTGAAGAAGGCTTTGGTCAATTAACATTTTACTGCAGCGACCTCCAGGGCAGACTGGCTTACTAATGAAGTATTTTCCTCTCCATCCCCTTACTGAGGAAGGCTGGTTTTACTCTGCCTTTTCTCATGGTCAAAGAGCAAGTGGATGGGCAGTAAAAGAGAAACAGCGGTATAAAAAGATCAGTTTGGCTAACTCAGACCTTTCCTAGCAGCACCTTTTCTTCCTGATGCTACATCCCCTTGCAGACAGCGCTGTGCCCAAGCCACTGTATCAAGTGGGCATGGGTTGTGTATCCACATCAGTAAGGCTCTCAACACAACTGGCTGCCTCTGAGGACAGGTCACCAGGAACGGGCTCAGCTGACCTACAAATTAAGAACAGGCATGCTGAGGAAGATCAAAGGTCTATAGCAGTGGTGAAGAGCAGATGCCTAGAAAGAGTAAGAAGGTAGAAAGCACACGTGCTACTGCACAAGCACCTTCCCAGCTACTGACCACTTGCACCTCGGGGAGTTCTGAAGCAAAAAGTGCTTTCTGTGAAGCACTCCACCATGCTTAGTCTCTCCTCAAAGCCACATCCATTTTCAGGACCTGTAACATACTACAACAAAGGGTTCAATGACACAACTGGAGCTGATTGAGGCTCCCCTCCTTCTGTTTGTTCCGAACACGACACCTGCTACGTTCACATGATATGTGGAGACCAAACAGGACTTTTAGTCTTCACAGCCAGGAGATGGGCTCAATATCAGAATAAAGATGAAGTTGCTATGCAAAAACTGCAGAGAACCATTCTGTTAGTGAAAGATCATTGCCACACACCTTGTAGCTCTAAATCCTTAGCAGCTCTTCAGGGGAGAAAGAAAAGGGAATGGAGGAAAGAATGGAAGGAAAAGGTTTGCAATGTGAAGGGCTCTTCATAGCTTTTGAGAGATTTCTACTACTTCTACCATACTGCTGCTGCTGTACACATGCTTGTAGGGTGAGCCATATAATTATCTGAAGGAAGATAATCCAACATCTTTCTGAGCCAACAGGTCAACAGTGCAAATCAAAATTGAGCAACATACTCAATGAATCACAAAATTGAAAGAAAAATAATATCCAGGTCAGCTAGTCCTTCCCAAGGATGGAGGCAGTGCATAAATGCCCCTCCACATATCATTGCCTACTCTCATTTTAATACTGTACAAACATCAAAGCTTGTTCTTCATTTCTTAAAAGACTATTCCAGTGTAACACATCCCAGTGATGATTTATTATCACTGCAGAATGGAGAATGACACTGATCTCTCCACAGAATTCTAAGTTTTCTTCAGGGCCGTTCTTATTAATTTGACTTAATATTTTTATTGTGGTGCTACCCAAAATACCGCTGATTGTGCCTCACATGCTAAGTGCTACAATTGACTTTAACTCCTTACAAGCTGTTGCTTGCAGGTCTGCCATCGTCCTCTTGGTAGTTCAGATGCATCCTCTCTCATAGATTTCACAGGCACCTCTCTCTTTCCTAGTCAAGACCTGAAAACAGATATCTCTTTATCTTCAAACCGGTAACTCTCCTTCTGGATGCCTTACAAAGAAATAAAATGTATTAGTCTATAGACCTACAAGCCAAAAACTCCCACATTTTATTTCTGTCTGAGAGCACCTCAGGAAAATTGATTCACTTCTCTCTGAGCTGGCTACTGCATCCATAAAACAGTAATGATAAATACTGGACTACTGCTCTGGGATGGCATGAAGGTTAAATTCATTAATGTCTGTAGAGTGCCTGAGAAGTTTGGATGAAAGGCACTAACTATGGGAAAATTATTATTATTTATTCTCACAGGGGCATATCACAGCTGCATTAACTCTACCTGAAGACATACATTCTACAGTAAGTGTAGGCAAACCTAACTCCTGCAATGCCCAGATCCTGTACATGCTCAGCACAGAGTGTGAAGCACTGAAACAGAAACCAGACAAAACACATGCAGCCCTCAGTTGGGATCAGCCTGCTCCCCTAGCAGAAAAAAAGCATGGTCTAATGCAGAATGGCAAGATTACATTTGAACTCCAGATGTATTTCAGCTCTTTAGGGAGAGATGTGCAAGAGACAGAACCAGGTAGAAAGAGAATGCTGTCATCATGCTATTGAAGAGAATATACATGAGAATTGAAGAGAATAGACAGAAAAGCATGAAAGAATGGAGACTGCTCTACTACCACAACCAGACAGAGCTGGGCAGTCCCACACCAGCTCCTGCTCAGTCACTGATTTATTTTATGGCATTGGGAAACTTGCCTTCATACTTGTTTTCAGTTTGCTTCTGTGTGGTTCCATGGACAAGAGAAGACCCCACAGAGTGCAAGAGGGAGCAAAAAAAAACTGTCAACAGAAATGCAATTCTCAGCCTGGCCACCATTCACCAGCAAAACATCTGTCCACAGGGCATATAGCCAGCTTTCCGCACCTTCTGCCGAGGTGCCACAAGCACAATGTCAGAAGAGCAGAATCACAGACGCACAGAGTGGTTGAAGTTAGAAGGGAGTTCTGGAGGTCATCTGGTCCAACCCCCCTGCTCAAGCAGGGCTACCTACAGCAGGTTGCCCAGGACCACGTTTAGGCAGCTTTTGAATAACTCCAAGGATGGAGACTCCACAACCTCTTTCAGCAGCCTGTGCCAGTACTCAATCACCCCCACAGTAGAAAAGCCTTTCCAGACTAGATGGACCCCTGACCTTATGCAAGATGTCAGGTCCTTCCCTCCCCATGCAGTGCCCACCATCGCCAGCCACATGAGCCCACTCTGTAGCCCATCTTCATTCCTCCTACTGCACAGAGGGTTGGAGCGTACCCCACCGTGGGCAAAACATCAGCCTCCACAGCAGGAGTCCAAACTCTGCTGCTATCTATTTATTAAATCCAACACACAAACATGAGATGTAGGAAATGAGGAGGTATTTGAGGAAGGCTGAGCCCACTCAGGTCTCCAATGAAAACTTAACTTCCAAATTCATTGAGTCAAAGCTACTTTTCATTATGTCATAGTGAAGGATAAACACCACTGCATTAGTCAGCTCCCGGCAGTCAGCTTTTGAAGGACATTGAGTGGGTGGCAGAGAAAACCTGAAAGCAAAGGAAAAAAATCAGACTCTGCAGCATGGCATTATTTGGAGCTGGTTTTCTGGCATGCAGCACGGTTCCTGCTGTTGTCTGGAGGCCTATTCCTGATAAATCATATAATCTTGCCACAGTGCCATTCGCCAGGCTCACCAAATGCAAATCAGCAATGCCCAGCTTTACTTCTCTCTGTTGAACATCTCCCAGATGTTTATTCATTGAGAAATCAGAAATAAAGTTAAGCCTAGGAAGAAGGGAAGGGTGGGGGGAAGTTGTTTCAAGATTTAGTTTTTCTTTCTCATTATCCTACTCTGACACAATTGGTAATAAATGAAATTCATTTTCCCCAAGTCAAGTGTGTATTGCCCGTGATGGCAATTGCTGAGTGATCGCCCTGTCCTTATCACGACCCACAAGCCTTTTGTTGTATTTTCTCTCCCCTGTTCAGCTGAGGAGGGGAGTGACAGAGCATCTTTGGTGGGCACCTGGCATCCACCCAGGGTCAACCTACCACAGCCAGTATCCACTCCAGGACCTTTATGGATTGTGCTTAATGCAACGAAAAATGCTATGGAATGTTGAATTTCCATCTCGAGGTTGGTCAGCCCTGCAGGACTGAAGCTGTTGCTGCTGCCTGCTGAAAGGGATGTGCTGGAGCCAGCTCATCCTTGCTGAATTCCTCAGACACACACAGGCTATCTTCTTCCTAACTAGGTCCCTCAGAGACGCCTGCATCTGACACAGGAAGGTGAGCTTTGCTGATAATAAAGTGGATCAAAAGAAGAAATATTGAAATCAGTACTTCCATACTTATATATCTGAAGAAAAAAAAAAAAAAAAAAAAACTAGACGAGTTGAGGATTCTACTGCCACAAGAGAAGTAACGCAATAACATCAAGAAATGGTTTACTTTTTTCTATCAATATTAAAGCATTTAAAATCTATCAATTAAATCCTTACAATCACTGAGGCAGACAGCGTCACTGCCTCATCTTTATCAGTGTGTGCATATGTGTTTAACCATAAACCTCACCCAAAGACAAACAAGTTCAGCACATTTGTTGAAGCTCTACACTTTGTCCGGTAGCCTGACCAGTAGCAAAAGTTCTCTACTTCTCTGGGGTACATTTCCCTCCACGAAACAACACTTCCAACGCTCATTTCACACTAAATGGAGTTTTCAACTATTTAAAAGGAAAGCCTTCTGGTTTGCCTTCACAGCTGTAAGTTCCACTTAAAGTGCACTGCAAAAAAAAAAGCTTCAACTTTGCCTTCCAGACTGTGCTACCACCACCCAGGGAAAGTGAGAGCAGCCTTTCCATATCAGATTCTACTCAAAGCCTTTCCAGAAATTCCTCCCTTAAAAGAAGATATCCTTCCACAAACAACAAAAAACATAAGAAGAGCAAGCACCAGGTGGCTACCAGGTAGCACAATACTTTGCAACAGTACCTGCAGGAATGATGAGAAGTATAAAATCTGGGTCTGAAAATCAAAATGTATTTCCAAACCTCACTTTCCAATATACCTCAGAAATGTGAGGAAGGCAATAATTATCCCTAATTTACTGAGGGAACTGTAGCAGAGACAGTTAAAGGCTCTGACTCACATGCAAACAACGGCAGAAGCATATACTGTTTTACCCCAGTGAGTGCTGCCCCATCGGTGTGGCTTATCCACTGGGCAGATGGGTGGTGCCAGTATTTACAGAAACTCTATTTTATTGGTGCTTTAAGATAACACTCAGGTGCAAGCCACATGCAATAGTGCTTACGTGGGAGAGAACAACCTCCAAAGCTGAGCTGGACGTCCGCAGCCAACCATGTATAACAACACAGTAAAATTTGTCAAGATTCAGTCTTGAGCCCAAACTGATGTGCATGAAATCATGCAATTAAATATTCAGTGTTGTAATTTCAGTGTTGAGCACACCAAATGTCCAGGCTTCTCCAAGGGTCTGTAGGTCTGTCCCAAATGAACTCTGAGACTGTGAAAGCACTCACTGTGAATTCTCCAACGGCCAGAACAAAAGCCAACTTGTAAGTCGCCACGGCTGTAGGAGCAGAGGAGTTTGACACACTCAAGTCCCCAGATTTGGCTTGAAATATCTAAAGGTACTAACCAGGTTCTCAGCTACCATAAAAACTGGCCTGATGGGAAAAAGAGTGAAAGAAATGTGAGGTCAAGGAGATATTAGATATTTCTTTTGTTTGGGATTCTTTTATGCTTTCTTTATTGAACTCAGGTGATTACCTATGAAATAACTATCTATCTACAACCTATGTATGAAAACATTTTTTTTTTTTAACGGGATTTTACATCACTTCAGTCTTGAAAAATACATCTTTTTCAGAGGTCTTCCCATCACTTAAGGCTTGAAAAAATTGTCTTTTTTTTTTTTTTTTTTTTTTTTTTTTTTTTCCCCTTTTCTACTGTGGAGTTCTTCCATTGCTTTTATCTTTCTGAAGCTGCTTGTACAAATAGGCAGACTTCTGTGATGCTGGTCATAAGCCCAGGCTGGGAGGATGACTCAGTCTTTGTGCCAGCCAAATGATCAGTCAGAAATCCCACTAGGGTCTGCAGGACTAGAAAAAGGAGCTTTAATATAGTGTTTCATATAATTACACCTAAACAAATTCACAAAGCCAGAAAATGTGTGACAAATAAGGAAAAATATACTTATATACATATTATATAATTATATACACACAGAAATGCTTTGTAATGTCAATTTTGGGAACTGATACTCAACACCTTACATATATTAAAGGATATAATCAGAGAGCTGTGTGTTCATGATTAAAGAACTATAAGGCAAGGGAAGACAGTTAAGATCACACTTCTGCACACGGACACAACACCACAAATGACCTACAGCTCTTCTCAATGACAATCACGTTGACTCCTGCACCATGTGGCGGCTTTTGGCACCTTCTCCCACCTTTGAGACCAGACATGTGAAAGGCACCTCCTCTACTGGGAATGCCTTCTGCTAGCAGAAGCAAGTCTGAGGTATGATGTGCTTCTACAAATAACTTTCTCATAAATGGGTCAAATTAACCCTGATTTATGGAACTAAAGTTCCAACTCAAACTCATTCAGAAGCCCAGGAACAGAAATTCATTCTGATTAAAAAACTCACCAGGAGTTTCACAGTTATGTCAAAGAACCCAATATTTTAAACTAGAAGAGACTGCTGATGCTTTTTATTACATTTTCAGAACTTGCTAAAGTCATGACCACCAAAGATCTAAGAAAATATGGCTCCTCAGCTCCCCAAAATAAACCTGTACCTCTGGAGAGGCAGCAATGGTACAACTCGCTTATAATAAGAAATACATCTCTTCCCTTACCAGTATTGATGATAGAAATCTTTTCAAGAGGCTTGGCAGGACTAAAATATCCATCTGGAGTTGGTCTTAGTATCTTCTATGCCATGCAGAGAACAACAGTGCATGCTGAAATCCTTGTAACCACTTTTTCCTCATATCAGGACATATGAAGAATATTCTACCATTAATGATGTTGCAACCATTCCTTGTATTTAGCCCCCATCCAGAGATCACTGATCTTGCAAGAAACCAGAGAGGAGGCAAAACAGTTATTCAAAGAGTACTAAACTTACTCTTATTGCCCATGTAAATGTCTTTCATTTTTCTAAATAACTTCCTTAAAATTCAGGCAGTCTTTGTCCCGTATTACTAAAAGAAGCTATTGCCTGTTCTTAACAAGACACTTATCTTCCCAAGCCTAGCAAGGTATTTCTTAAACATTGACAAGGTTCCTCATTTCATATTAATATTTTTATTCTCAAGCTGTACACCGAAATAGTAACCAATTATTTCTTCTAACGCTCTTACGATACTGGTGCATAAAATTCTTGTTTATCCAAAAATATCACAAGGATGTTACTAAATTCAGCCTTGTGTTCAGAAAAAATTTCCAAATATTTTGCATCTCAAAAATAGTGTACATCAAAGTAAATTTCTGAAAGCTGATGGAATTGTCTGGCTTTTGCAGAAGGATGTGACCCAGACACCATTCACATCTTGCACAAGGGTATGTCCAATCATAAAGGCACATCTGAAATTTAATAATCACTCTTACAAAATTAGATTCTGCAGGGATATTTGCTGAATAGCTTGTGCAGTTTTAAACTGAGTTCTTGGTGAGAAACGAGAGCAATCACTGTCAGTATTTAGGACCATGACGTTAATGCACAACCAAGTTATATCATTGAGCTGGTGTAACTAACAGCATGTGTGCCCTTAGCCAACAGCAAACCAAGATAAATTAGACTTGCTTGCACCCATCTGAAAGATTTAGGCGAGTGTGTTTTATCTCACATTTGCATCAGGTTCAGTGGACAAACCACAGCCCCGCTAATAAATGGCAACTTGTTAAACTGATGTAGCTTTCCTGCTCTTCAAAGACTTCAGAGCACAAGGGGAAAACAAAATACACTCTGTGATCTCAGCAAAGAGCATATCCATTCTTTTTATTCACCCAGGCCTTCCTTCTAGATCAGAAGTCCATTTGCTTGAGGCAGAGATAACATGCATAAGAGGAACTGCGTTGCTGAGAAGAGTTAACTAACAACACAGTGAACACTTCCCCCCGCCCCCTGCCATCAAAGTCCCAAATCCTACCTTTATTCACCATGTTTGAAACTCAGCGGCAATAAAAAGGCATGTATGAGACACACGGTGATCAAAACAAAGCTGTTTTATTCACCTTTCAAAATAGGAAAATCATATCTGTTGTTTCATTTTTGCTGTAATCCTCACGATGTATTACAGAGCGCACAGATGTTGTGCATGTGTTGCTTTCTGCCCTAATTTTTCTTTTAATAGTAAGGTACAACTTATCTTCTGAAACACTTGGCATATTGCTGGTTGACAGAGGTAGGGGTTTTCCCAAGTATTTCTTAAACTAACTTGACATTTCATATAATTAAATCAGCAACTAGAGAGTAAGCATTTGAGCTATCACATTATCTGAGCTTCATATATGTGAAAATAATTGTACTATCTCCTGAATCAGGGAAAGACACAACCAGACTGGTTAAAACCTAGTATTAGAAGTATAAATGGTTATAATTTTATTAATCACCATTTTTGCACTGGTGCTGGAAATGAATTGCTCTCTGGCGTTCCATCACACCAAGTGCTGCACAAAACACGCATGATTAAACGCTTCCTCCCCAGAAGAGCTTACACTGGATGTTTCTTTGTTCAAGCAAATACATGAACTTGCCATGCGTATAATTAAACCTGCTCTTTCAGGGGTGGGGAGGGCCTGATCCCACAGACATATGCCTATTAACAGTTCCTCTAAGAATAACAAGCTTACTTATGTGTGAAGTAAGACTGGAACCCCAACACAAATAAACCAGATTAAAGGCAGGCATTCAATAATATAGTATTTATTCTTTTTACGCAGCCAGGCCTATCTTCCTCTATCCAGTCTATGAAATCTAATTTCTCAAAATGGAAATTATACTCATGTCACACTGGTGTCCCTGAGAAGGGTATATATACAACCCTCTTCTGGAATCTACAGTTTTGAAGAAATAAGCAAACTTCTCTACTTCAAGCACATTTAAGTCCTACTGGTCCTTCTATGCAAATAACAAAGCCTAATATCTGATATACCCAAATATATGCATTACTTATGTTTCTTTGCATGCCTCTTGGCTGCAGGCAAATTGTACGTAAAGGTGATTTTTCCTCCCCCCCGTGATGGAAACAAATTGAGCCCTAAAAACGTAGCTGTTCTTTTGACCTCTGGTATTTTTTTGCAGGTTGATGTGATTAGTGGCTTGACATTTTTTTCATTGTTAAAGCACAGGAAAGAAGACTGGGCAACTTGAACGACTCCTCGAGCGGCTCCGAGGGCAAGGATTTTATTGGCATAGTTGGCAACACCGATGCAGACTGTGAGAGAGCACCCGTCCTGAGCTGGTGCCACTTTTCTTACCTCTCCCATTTCTTTCCTTACGATGTGTGATAAATGGCTCTGATCCATCATGTTTTCACTATTTTCAGGCCCGGCTGCGTGTCTCACTTCTTTGAATGGACCAAATATCTTACTTAAAAATGCTGGTGGGCAGATGAGACCTAAACAGGGTCTTTTCTCCACCAGAGACACAAACCTGCCAGATGCAGATTGAAGGTTTGCAGCCACATTAGGACAGCATGTCCAAGCTGAACAACCCAGCTGGTATTAGCTTAGGAGCAGCACTAAACTAAGGGTAACCACCTTAAACAGGCAGCTGAGCTGGTGGTTCCCAGGGTTTCATGTCCTGTTAGGACAACACACCACATCAGCTTCTCCAGTGGCTAAAGACATGTGAAAATGAGAGTGGAGAGCTGTAAGCTCTGCAGTTTCTTAGAGCAACCCTCCAGCAACGTGCACAAAGTGACTTGATACTGCTTCTTGTAAAGCCACTTACACCTCTGTTTTCTTCTCCCTAGGGGGAGAAACAAATTTGCAACCTATTGCCTTGCTTTAGTCAAACGCTTAACATTTGTGGTTTTCTAAAGAGTTAACAACTGCTGCTGAGCATATTTATAAGCAACATAAATAGTGTTCAAATAATAAGCCCCTTCTTTCTCCTCTTTCTATGGAGCAGCATTGCAGGCAATGAAACAGGAAATTCATCCCAAAGCTCCCTTTACTGTAGTTATCCCTCCAAAGAAGGAAGACTTATTTTCAGCACATGAGTATCAGTTATACTGGGGAAAAAAAACAGTAATTCCCTCCAAAGGAATTAAGCTAAATCCACTCTATGGTCCAGGAAATATCTGATGGAACCGATCACACATATTACATTCCCAGACTTTGCTTTAACAAACCTCAATATCACAACAGCACATCTCAAGCATTAGCAAGATCTTTTCTGTATTTGCCTTTCCAAAAGACAGCACTACCCATCTTATTCTGTTTTCACTGCTTTTCCCTCTGTGGTGGGGGAACACAAATAATATGTGTCTTTGCTGAGAGGATAAAGCAATGAATAAATGCACCAGAAGATCAGCAGAAAGGGGATGATAGAGGCAGCTACAATTCCTATTTTCCAGGGAATGAATACTGATCCCCCCCATTAGCTTTGGTCACTGGTGTTCACATAAATATTAACAGTTTCCACTTTATGGCAGTTGGCCCTTTGAGGAAACTTTTTCCCTTTCAAAACTACACCCAAATTTCCTAGCTGGAGCTATAAAGCAAAAGCAAGAATGTTCCCAGAAATAAGTCGCTCTGGTTGGGGTTTGTTTGTTTTAACCCTATAAAAGATAGGCACACAAGGTTTCATGCCAGAGAAATTACGGTTTTGCCATTGCTCTCACTTTATGTGAGACAAGAGATGATAAAGGGAAGAGAGGATGCACTGCAATGGTACTTCTCTCACCATGTTAGAAGTCCAACAGCAAGAGGCCTTGCTGTCTTTGTCACTTTTTCAAAAATTGGAAGATTTCTCTGTTTTCCATTAGGATCCCCAGGTACAGTCATCCCTGCATCATGCCATACACCTATCATATTTATTCTTCTTGCCATGGGACGTTCAATCTCACTTTCTGCAGCACACAAGACTAATTCAGGCTAACGTCATTTGAGTCCCAAGGCCTTCCTGAAACCACTCTTCGTTAGGCCAGAATAATGGAGGAGAAGTAACCTGGGGAGGATCAGAGCAAGAAACAGTAAATATGAAGGAACAAAACTTAAAGGAAAGATTGGGTTATACTTCAAGGAGCATTTCTCAATGCTGAGATCTGAATTAATCTCCAAGGAGAAGTAACTGAAGGCTGCTGATGAGGAACGTGTAGAAACGTGATGGACGACTTCGGTGGGGACAGACTGCGGGGCTGCTCCTGGTCATGAAGAAGCCCTAGCTTGAGTAACACCAAACTCCTGCATTCATCTCATCAGCTGCTGTCACATCCATGTTGTCAGGCCTCATTTCAGATCTCGCTGAAGTCTAGAGGAACATGGGATGGGAAAGAGCTTGGTTTTCCCATCAACATCTGGTGTCCTTTTGGTAACTGCACACAACGCTCAGTACCTTGCCAGGACCCCACAGGCTGCATCAGGTTTTATGAAACGCTCAGTCTTTAATTACCTTTAAAATATGGAACGCCTCAATTCCACCACTGACAGATTTAGTGACTAATAAAAATAGCATATGTTCATACGAATATTAAACCAATCTCAATGATTGCTACCCCTGCATGGAGCTGGGGAGGCTTTGGGAGCCACCTACCCTCTTGTCAGGTCTGGGGCTCTCAAAGAGCCCAGGGTAGAGTTGGAGATAAACACACTGGGTGCTTCCATCAAAAAAGCAGGCAGATTAGCTGTAAAAAGCTAGCAGCATTGCCAGAGACTAGCTTATGTACTAATCTTGTTCAGAGAGGTGGGCTCCCCAGGCCAAGGGGCAGCTTCTCCCATGCCACGGCTGGGATAAGGACCAAAGGATCCTCAGAGAAAGACCAGGGGAATAAACAGGGAAACAAAACAAAACAAAAAGTGGGAACTGAGTTTTAGAACTACTGAATACTTTACTTGTAAAGAGAAAGCAAGGAAAATGTAAATGATGCACTGTTTGCAAGAAAAGCTTGTCAAGCAGCCTGAGAAAGGTGTTACTTACACCTCAATAGATAGAAGCGGACAGAGTTCCTCTACATACATGCAATGAAGTGGTCAATAATTTGAGATGCAGAGAAGGAAAATTGTCAACTGCTACAAACTGATACGAAGCTCAGGAAACACATGTGAATGTTCCACCATCCACATTCAAGGCAAAAAAACAAACCAAAACAAAACCAAACAAACAAACAAACAAAAAAAAACCACACCCCCCAAAAAAAAAAAACAATAAATGCATTTCCAACCCTGGAGACCAGCTCTTCTCTATGGTATGAGTAAAGCGGTGGATGGTCAGTCATGCCCTCCCTGAAACACATCTGGAGAAACAGAAGGTGCACGAAGTCCTCGGCACTGTAAATCCAGCTCAGACATTAAAAAGCCATTAGAAATGGATAATGAAATTAAGAAGGGGAAAGCTAATAGGAACCACTGCATGGAGGGAGCCCTGCTGATGCTCAGCAATGCGGCCAGCTGAGCACCGACAAAGAACAAATTGAGTGTTAGGAGGAGGGAAATAAAGCAAGCGCCATAGCTCTGCTTGGCAGGAAAAGTGTAATAGATTCTGTCTCGGAGATGTATCAGCATCTGTGGCATTTAAATCACTGAGGAAAGCAGAGGGGAGCAGAGCTTTTAGCACTCAAAGCAAAATCTGTGACGAGACCTTTATGATGATGAAATGCACTCGGGAATGAGGGAATCAATGAGAGGCAAAATGTCCAGCAGGAGACTGGACACCCCAGTTCTTCCCCCGTCCTCTACCAGTCTTGATATCCCAAAGGAGAATAAGGTAGGATTTTTCCTCCTTCCCTGTTGCCCAGTCTGACAGCTTGGAAACACGTAAGTATTTCTTTGTAATTTTCATAATCACAGCAAGATACTCAATATGCTTCAAAATTACAAATGAAAGAGCAACATGCAACGTGAGTCATCAACACCATTAGGGAAAGAACCACTGCTTTAGTTTTTGCCCAAAAATGGTGAGGGAGTGTCAAGGGTGAGGCAAGACCTTGGGATATCCAACTCTTCAGTCTTGTCCTGAACACTAGGACAAATCGTTTCTACATTTCCCACCTCTTCCTCTCCTCTTCCTATGGAGGAAAAGATGGGGAACTTATTGAAAAATTGAGAGATTTCTTCCAGGACCTAAATATTTTTAGACAAGCTGCAGACCTAAACCATTTTGGAGATACCTAAAGCATCTGATTAAGGAATCGCCTATTCAGTATAGTTTATCTTCAGTGATACATCACTGCGCTGCTTGAACTGAATTTAATCTCCACATCAGATGGAAGCTTAACCACTTCATCTTCCTTTGTCCACACAAACATCAAATCAATTGGAGTAATTTTACATCTTTTTTTTTTTGCACCAGCATCTCCTTAAGAAAATCCACACTTGGGCTCTCACTTGCCCATAACTAGCCTGGTTATGACAGAGGACAGCACTATTCTAGTTAAAAAGATTGCACAGTTATATTATCCACCTTCACAGAGGGGGAAAAACCCCTCACCTACTGTTTAAAATACCTTTACAACAGTTAGAAAGTGGGGTTTTGTCTTGTATATCATGTACCACTATATACACTGGCAAAGTGCAGCTGTCCCTGGCATAAAGCAAGGGAGCTGCTTCACTCCATAGCTAAAAGCCCACGTGGAGATCTCTGTCAAAGACTAATCAGGACCTTGAGAGTGAAATAATTAATACAAACCAAATGGCACACATTTCTGCCTCTACAAGGCCAGGAAAGGTGAAGCAGCATCATTTTCCAGTCTCACGCAATGTAGCTCACGAGCAGGGAAAGGTGTTAAGAGCATACAATATTAATTAAGTTAATAGTTTGGGATTTAAGACAGGACATCAAACATGCCTGCTACACTACAATCTACTTACGTGTGCCTGCTCCAAAATCCCAGAGCAAAATTATGTCACTGCAGATGCAAGGACACGGGTTATGCTTTGCAGATTTCAATCAAGCAAAATTTACCATTCAGCTGGATCCCTTCCGGACACAAGAAGTTGACCTTGCAGAATTATTATGAAAGCTTCAGAAGATGGTCAGTATTTGATCCTGCATAAAATGTAATCACTGGGAATATCAGCAGATCGTGTCTAAATGAGCGTTCTGACCCACAATGGTCGTCTTGTCCTGTTAACAAAATAAATGATTTATTCTGCTCCACCCTTGGGGGTGGGAAACTCACTGTGCACGAAATATTTCTCCTCTGATCTTCCAGGTAGTTGCACTAACACTGGGCAATGTTTGCACAGTTTGTCCAGGAAAGTTACTTTTACCTGAATGGAGCTGAAACTTCACCTGGTCCCTCCCCGATTACTGCAAAGAAATTAAAATATGGAGACAAGCCAGCCTGCTCTTCTCCATTTCTTCTGCCCTGAGAACAGTCCCATTTCACAACAGTTTTATAGCTGCTCTTCATTATGGGGTTGCCATATCCATTCTCTAAATTTTTTTTCTCCTTCTCTATTTCTTTCCTTTCACACACACAACACTATAATGAAATCCTTTCTAAATTTCCTCATGAACACACCATTGGGTCTCATAAACTATCGTAAGATAAATCTCTGATGAAGGAGCAGAGGAGGTCCTCTGCAGCCTGCTTCATTATTCATTGGTAAGTTCCCAACCAGATATTGTAACCAATTCTGTAAAAGATTTTTTTTTCCTCATCCCTAACCTCCCTAAATTTATACAGTGCTGTTCTGAAGACATCCACTGATTCTTTATCCTCTTTATCCTCCTTGCCCTACCAAAGTACCTTCCAGTGGAGAATTTAGAAATCTTATCCCCAAACAGAACTTTTCCCAATGTGAGCATATGCACTATACAAGATCTGAGCCAAAGGCACAGATCAGAAATTCACGTGTTTCAATACCCGCCTCTGGAACCTATAGAGAAGCTACAGAAATGGAGACATAACCTACATGGGAAGGGTCCTTCAAAGCCTTCAATTTTTAGGAGGTTTTTTTTTTTTAAAACCTTGATGCAGAAGGGTCTAATCTCCTTATCCTTAAATGTTTACTGTTAGAGTTGTGTAAATTCTTCAGGGCCAGAGAAATAGTTTCTGCCTCTTTGTGCTCAGATGAACTTCTGGCCATGGTGATGTCTTCCCATAGCAAGTTTCATACATTGATGAGTAGCTTGAGTCTTCCATGAGCAACTCTGGACTGACCAACCAAAACAACTTCCTAACAGTTATATCCCAATGCATAAAAAATAAGTTATCCACATGGTTTAATATTAGACTATGGGATTACAGAGCCTTGTGTTTTAGGGAGCCTCATGTGTGCAAGTCACAAGGGAAAAAGAAGGTGTCTACAACCGTACTCAAGTACTTCCATCTATATCTTGAGACTCCCTGCTCCAGCTCAAACGTCTGTCTTTCTGGATGCCTGAAGCAGCAAGTTTTACAAGTCATCTGTGAACAGAGCAATCACAAGTTTGATATCTATTTTAGAAGGGAGTGTCAGCTGCAGAGGAGAAAGACGCACGAATAACTAGTGAATAAACCCTAACTTCTGCTGGGCACATCAAAAAAAAAGTGAAGCAGTGGAAGAAGCTTTTCCTCTACAGTGGGTAAGCACCATCTCCTGTCCTGAGGTTGTGAAATAAATGGAAAAGGTGGTAAACTGATCTATTTGCTTCCAGATCTACCTCTGCAAGGAGCTTTGGGGCAAGGCAGAAACCAGGATGTCCCAGAAAATCTGCTTTAATTTTCTTCCCTTTGCTTCCCATCCCCATATCACCACCTTCCTTATTGCAGCCACCTTCAACTCACCCAAGGTGGTTTGTTGGCCATGCACGGGGTGGTTTCACAAAGAAAAGTCACCAAAACCCCCATTACTGTGTTGACCCTCACCATGATCTGGCAGAAATTGCAGTTTCACAGAAAGTGAGCTAAAAATGTAAATTCGTGGTGTCTGCAGGTGTCAGTAGACATTTTACCTTTTCTAACTTTTAATCTGGGAATGGAAGCATCCTCTCTAAAAGAAAGCAAAGCATTTAGCCAGCTCAAACATCCAAATGTAGAATTACTTTCAGGCTTCCTCTGAAGCACTGAAGGTTGAAGACTAGTTATCATGTATATTAAAAAAGGAAAATAAAAAGAAAAAAAAAATCTGCAGAACAGCTCCTGCATTAGAGCACACCAACCTTCATCTCTATATTTTTAAATGATTGCATCTTCAAGCCTGCTGACGCTCCTCCCAGAAGACACAGCCAATATCCTGATCTATTTTTTGATCTTCTAAATCCAGGCACAGGCAGAGGAAGCTGAGCTCAAGCCGATGGGAAGCATTCATATGCTGCAGCCCAGTAACCATCACTGCAACAAGGAAACTGGTTGGGTCCCAAGCTTGTGCTAATCGCTACGTTATTTCCTGGTGCTTGGCCCCTGTATAGCCGAGTTCTGTACATGACTTTTCCTGAAAAAAGACACTTGGGTATGTGTTTCTGCAAAGCTGCAGATGAGATAAAACTGATCTCGGCCACTGGGGGTCATTAAAAGGCCTGGTAGAGCCTCCTCCCAGGAACTGAGCTATTTCTCATGTTAGAATCTGACATTTTGCTCCTTTAAGAATTTGTCAGGACTTCTGTGTTATAACCCATTAGGACCAGCAGCCACTAAATCACCTTCATTTTCTGACTTTCTGTACTGGATTACCCTCCTTTCTTGCTAGGAGATCCGACACAGTCACTGCTTAAAGGCAGATCAGCACCCAAAAAACATCCCAGAAAAATAAATATGCCTTTAAAAAGGCATATCCCAAGCAGAAATACAGGCTGGGCAAGGAGTGGATTGAGACCAGCCCTGTGGAGGACTTGGGGATATTACTGGAAAACTGAATGAGCCTGTAACGTCCTCTTGCAGCTCATAAAGCCAACCGTGCTCTAGGCTGCATCAAGAAGCGTGGCCAACAGGTTGAGGGAGGGGATTCTCCCCCTCTGCTCCGCTCTGGGGGGACCCCCCTGCAGTGCTGGGGCCAGCTCGGGGGCCCCCAACAGCAGAAGGACCCGGAGCTGCTCGAGCGGGGCCAGAGGAGGCCACGGAGATGCTGGGGGGGCTGGAGCAGCTCCCCTGGGGGGCCGGGCTGAGAGAGTTGGGGGGGTTCAGCCTGGAGAAGAGAAGGCTCCGGGGAGACCTGAGAGCGGCCACCCTTCCCTCAAGTCTATCAGCTGCACCACTCAGCTTGGTGTCATCCACAAACTTGCTAAGGATATACTCAATCACACTGTTTATGTAATTAATAAAGATATTGAACAATTCCAGTCCTAGTATGGACCCCTGAGTCATACCACTTGTTACTGATCTCCATTTGAACATAAAGCTGTTGACTGCAACTCTTTGGATATGGCCATCCAGCCAATTCCTTATCCATCTAACAGTCCATTCATCAAATCAATTCTTCTCCAAATTAATGACAAGGATGTTGTAGGGGACTGTATCAAATGTCTTAGAGAAGTCTAGGAAGATTATATCTGTAACTCTTCACTTATCTACTGATGCAGTCATTCCACTGAAGGCCACTAGATTATCCACTATATCAGGTTGCTCAAAGTCCCATCCACCTGGCCCTGAACCCTTCCAGGGAGGGGGCAGCCACAGCTTCTCTGGGCACCCTGGGCCAGGGTCTCACCACCTGCACAAGGAAGAATTTCTGCCTTATACCTAATCTAAATCTACCCTCTTCCCATTTAAAACCATTATCCCTCGTCCTATCCCCACATCTCATGATAAAGAGTCCCTCCCCATCTTTCCTGTAGCCCCCTTTAAGCACTGGGAGGCCGCTCACAAAAATGCAGCTCGCTCACAAGAATACCAATGACACACATCTCCTTTTGGCAAGGGCTTCAAGGGATGACAACAACATATTCCCACATACAGCTTAATATGGGACAATCCATCTAAGCCTACAAGTAATGGTTCCCATCTTAGATGAGAAAATTGAACGGACTTCATATAATCGACCAACAAAAGTGCCCATTTCAGCCCAGGGAAGGGTTTGTGTTGGTTGAGGATTGCACCACCCATTCTTCCTGTGGAGATGAAGCCCAGAGCTGGTGCCTGCTCCAAGCGATCTCAGATTAATGGTTGGTTTTGAGCACAAAGCCATTCTGCAGCCTGCACCGACGGGGACAGGGACATAAATACACTTGTGTCAAACTAGGAGAAGTATTTATACAGCACTGTAAAACAATTTCCTTCGCTTTGGGAAATGTGGCCAAGAAATGCAGCATGGGCAAGTGAGGAGAAAGGGACTGAGAGAAGGAAGAAGAAAACAAATGAGAAAAAAAAAAAAAAAAAAAAAAGAAAACAATACTTGTTTTGGGGGCAGGGGAACATGAGTCCCTGTGCCTAAACCAATGAATATGGAGCAGTTGGGATTTTTAGAAATAGGAAAGAGAGAGACAACAAATCAAGTGGAATACCCAGCATTTCTCCCTGAAAGCAGGCTGGGTTTTGTTTTTAGCTAAGAGGAATTCACAGTGTGCTACGGCAGTGAAAGCCCCCCACTGCTGGCAGGGAATCCCTTCTGCCTGACTCACAGCCACCCTGATGCAAATGCCAAGGAGGAGAGATGCTACAAGGAGCACTTGTAAGTCTTTCTATTGCAGACAGGCACTGCCACCATCTAGCATGATGGTGAAATGGTAGCCTGCTCCTCATCTCCTCTCGGCTCAGCTTTGAAGAGGTCTCAGACATGTCTGGAAGAAATAAAACACAGCAATAAAAAAAAAAAAAAAAAAAAAGAGATGGACCATAGAGCATAGGATGTTCAACCAGAAACAAGAGTTGGAGAGCAGCACCGAGACAAGCAGCCCTCCTCCCACCCACTAGACATCATCAAAACAAAACAAAACAAAAAAAACCCAAACCAAACTAAATCAAAACAAAACAAAAGCTGTATTCTTACCAAGCCAAATCTGAGGGTATAGAGCGAAAAAGAAGCATTGACATAAGACACGCTAGCAACTCAATAAACATTCCTCATCTTGTTTTGGTGGGACGCCAGTCATTGTCCAAACCCAAATCAGTCTAAACTCTCTGATCTCCAGGAAGTTCAGTCTCCCAAAAGGAAACTCTTATTTGCAACAGTAGTCATTTTCTTATTAATACTGTACATAAGCATGCGTTTTTTCTCCCTGTCAGGATGTCAATAGGGCCTGGTTTCTTCTTCACTGATAAGCAGTAAGTATGAAAGCCCCATGAAGAAGAAAAAAAATAAATCTCTGAAAAATACTGAAATACTGTTAACAAATCCAAAATCAAAAAATAGGAATAGACAGCACTTTGTTTTAGCAGTAAGAATATAAAAGGAGACGTATGAAATGACAGTATGACCGAAACCTCCAAATTACATTTCAAAAACATATACACATGAATACATATACTACACATCCATACCCCTAGGTATGCATATTCTATATCGTTTTAGTGATTTTATTGTTATTAGATCCTGGGCTGGTAGTATCTATTTATTGTTCAAAGGCACAGTCATCTGGCTACTGTCTGGCTGGTAAAGCATTTCAGGAAAAGCAACAGACAACTCCTCTTTCCCAACCTGCTTAACTCTTGCAGTACCTAAAATAAATCTCAAATACTGACTACTACATGACTGCAATAACCTTTTTTTTTTTGCAGCATTTTGTCATAAGCCCAAGTTCTTTGCAAACAGTACTTTACAGCAAACTCTCTTTTAAAATCTCTGCTTTATACCATCTTACAGAAATGAAGATAATAAGAAAAAAGAGGTGTGTGGGATGAGTGGGAGAAAGTGATACAGAAGTCTCATTTTGCTCATTCCATCACTTCAGTTGCCTCCATACATGCACACAAGTATGGTTGGTCTGAAATTCTCAGGAACACAGGACCGATTTTCCCCTTCAAAACTTCTTTTGGGGGTAAACAGAATTCCCAGCGGTTTTGCTTCCACACAGCTTCATACACAACAGACCTGTTTCACACACGAGTTCATGGCATGTGCTATTCCCAACCCAAAAAGATGGATTTACAACTCATCATAATCTTCTTTACATAACTTCATCCCTCTACTTTGTCAGCAGTATCTCTGTTTGCATTTCTATATCTCTATTAGGAGAAGAATAGAGAAGGAACAGAGAATATATAGTATTTTATGCAGCGTGGCTGTGGTCATCTCTTCAGTCGTCTTCTTCTTTCCACTGAGAACCTGAGCAAAGTGTTTGGGGAAAAAATAAAATAAAATTCTCTACCTAACAAAACAAAGTCCTTGTATGTGTCTGCACAATTCACATGTATATCCACAGCTATGGGAAGATCTCTGTCTCTCTGAAAACCCACTTCTGAATCTCTCTGGGTGAAGCTTTCAAAGCGAGGAATGGCCAAACACACAGGAATATTTCTGTGAAATACCCTGTTTCAGCACACTTATGGGCACCAAGGAATTCAGGAGTTTTCAGGTGTGACTGGCTAAAAAAGAGCCTTTTGTTCTAAGATAATATTTCAAGAGATCCTTAAAAGCCTTCCAGAGCAGAAAGGAGCCTCGGACTATCCACTCCCACATCCACTCCTGCATCAGGTTCCTGGAGACCTGCGAGATCTCACCTTAGAAGTGTTTCTGAAAATGGGTTATAGGCTGTAAATAGCCCACTGTGAGTATTTTAATCCTGGTACTGTACCTCTAAGAATTATCCCCTGTCTACCAATTCAGTGTACTGCAGAATTAATTCCCATTAAAAATACTGGGTTTAGGAGTGAAAGCATCTTTGAAGTATTTAGGATGTGTTCATACAGAAAGCAAAATAAGTACCATCATCCCAGAGAAAGGTAAACACAGACATCCCAATAACGTGTTTCTACTTGGTTCATCCAAAGATGATGGAGGAAACCAGCCTGGGCTCTGGATAAGAGGGCACCCCAAAGCCAACCTCCTGCTCACCCAGCACACTGCAAAGATAAGGACCTTCTCAGCGAGCCCCACCTCCTTAAAAAGCATTTGTGGGCATTATTTCCGTAGTGTTCAGTGAAGTTACTGCTACGTGGGGCTGGATTAAAGCTGGCACACAGGTTTAGCCAGTCCCTAGGTGTGCTTTAAGTTCAAAGCGGATGGTGACTGTCACCTGGGAATGTGTACTGTCAGGCTGAGGAGACGTGACACAGTTGTGCTGGCCACTGCCCTGCCAGCCATCTGGTGAGATGGCAGCATGCCTGGCTGCTAGATGTGTGGGTCTTTGCCAGGGACAAAAGGATCAAGCTTCTCAGATAGACTAAGCCCAATTAAAACTAAAAATAGCACGTTAGCCCAAGGAAGGTGCTCCGCGATTTGGAAGAACTGGGGACATTCCCCAGTGTCACCAGACGAGAGCCATTCTGTCCATCCCCTGTGAGTCTGTGGACTGGTACATGGATAACAATGGAAAATAATCTTAAAACAACAAGAAGTGTCTGTCTCTGACCCTGAACTTCTCTAAAAAAATGAATTATTTGGGGTAAGAAAGCATTTGCATTGCAGAAAGACATGGAAACCAGAGAATAAAATGTGTGTACTGCTTGAGATGCCAGAATTAAAGCTTGTGAGAGAAGGCCCTGCTCTTCCTAGCTTGAAGAGTCACTACTAACAGCATGATCTATGGTTCAAGACAGTCTTCAAGTCTTCAGGACTGGTTTCTCCAGCCCTGACATCCAGGTATGCAGAAGCAGTACCCTGAGGGTAAAAACCTGCCCTACTTCACTCTCCAGCTGATTCATTTACATCTCAGCCAAGGGAAGAAGCTGCAAAGTCAAATTGTCTCTGATGACAACCTGTACCAACCTCCCACAGCTACAGGACAGAAGAAATTACACTTTCTTTAAGTGCTTCTCCAGACTAAGAAACCATCCAGTTCTGCTAAAAGAAGAGAAAGAAAATCCACATCTACATAACTGTTCACTAGCAAATTTTGCTTTATTCAAATACTTCCTTTAAAATTTAAAAGCAAGTTTACACCTTTCCTATTGTGCAGATGTCCGCAAGTCCCATCAGCAAAGCTCATGTGCAGTTCTGCTGAGGGACGAGCCCAGGACAGAAAGAGCTCAGCTCAAAGGATCGCCAGCGCTGGATGAGAGCAAAGCCCTGTGAATTGGAAGTCAAGAAACTGCAGTGGATAAAGTGGTCCCTGATTTAAGGGAATAATCAAGATTTAACAGCAAGGTAGTCTAGCTAAGGAAAACCCTGTGGTTCAGGAATGGGGAGGAGAAAGTCTTTTCCATGGAAATCATACCAGCTTCAAACCTTAGGATATAATCCCCAAGGGAAACAAGGCAGGCCATGGGTTTGGTTTGTGAGCAAGGCATCTTTTCATGACCCAAATCCCCTATATCCATCAAATGAGGATAAAACTAGTTTTCTGCAGGGGATGAAAAGCTGCTGGGATGGGACAGAGCAGAACCGTCCTCCAGCCACCACAGGGGCAAGAGACCATGAACTTTCCACTTGCCTTTCCCACTGCCATGCCATGGTTCAGCAGTGCAAGGGGTGAGCAGGAGGAGAGCTGTCAAGTGTAACCAACATTGCACTGTTTTCCTGGCTAAGCTCATTGCATTTGGTCATTTACGTATAAATCAGCAGGGCTTTGATTTATTCTCCCTTCTTCACACTGTCTTTTCCAGCTTGGGATCAGGACGCAATGGCAAATTGGTTTTAGACACGCCTATACAATTACTTGCACACCTCAAAACCTAAGGTGCTTTTTCCACAGCACTACAACCATCTGTAGGACTGTCATTACCTTCAGCCACATCAACAGCTACTAAAGGTGCTCATGAATCCCAACCATTAATATCCACGTCTAACAGAGAAATTCAAGGAAGACCTGCAACACATACATCCTAACATCCAATTTAAAATCCCTTCTTGCTCCTAAATGCTTTCCATTCCACATTAATTCACCCTAATCCCCAATCTACCTGCTTACATCTGTTGAATCCTTCCTCGCTGTTGATTTTTAATCCCTGCCCACTTCTAGCTGCCAGTGCCTGTCTCCAAGCAAACGTCAACCAGGAAGAAGAGAGTTAGAAATTATATTTCTGGACTGAGAATATGAATAAAAGCTTTATTCCTTTTTTTTTTTTTTTTTTTCCCCACTCAACCCAAATTCTTTTAGGTCACCTCTGTCTACCTTTTACAGTGCATAGAAGTAAGTTTGTGTACTTTCTGAAAACAAATACTTCCTTATAGTTTGGTTTCAGAACAGTAATCCACCACTGCAGTATTTCAGTATCTGTTTAAATCGCCATTACCATGTTGCTGGCAGGAACAAATATTATATATCTCCATTTGTGTCTTCAAAGGGAAAAAGGAAAGAAAAAACATACACAAATGATGCTAAATTCTGTTCTTCTAATCAATTAAGAATCCTTAAGAATTTAATTAATTAGCTAGTACTTGGTAGCACGAGAGGAAGAAAACAAGAAAACCGTGAAGTTCAGAGATTTGCACAAGGCCACACTACAGATCAGTGGCAGAGGTGACCAAAACTTGGAAGGTCAACACTTTGAACTCCAGAACCTTAAAGTTTAAAACAATTTTCCTCCCATGTCAAAAAAAGTGTTCCTCTTTCGGTGCTGAAAACCAGTGGTTTGCAGCTTCCAGACTCAGTATTCTAGACATGCTTTCAGGAAAGAAATAAAAATATACGTCTCAAACTGGCATTAATCCCAGCACAAGAAATTTTACAATAGATTGGCTATCAGGTACCACATAGTTTTAAAATAAATCTATGTTTATCCATTTAAAAATACACACCTTAACTCTGTCTTACAGGTAGGTAAAGAAGTACATAACCTTTTTTTCTTTTAAGAGGAGCAGGTGACTCAGCCAGATGTTCCCAAGTGACGCTATGGGCCTCTCCAGGGCTGTGTAAGGAAACAAGGAGAAAAATCCTCCTCCTTGGAGGCTCAGAGATCTTCAGGCAGAAGCAGGAGTGATGGAGCAGGGCCTGGATGTGTAGGTTCTCTCTGAAAGGTCAATAACTTGCTGGGCTACAAGATGCTTTCATGCACAGAGATTTTTGATAGTTTATATATATTTATTTTTTTGCCCATAACACTAGATGCAAATATACCCCAACTTGGAAAATACACCGAGCTTCATCTTATCCAATGTGCCCCGCATCACCCACTTTCCATATTACAACAGCACAGGCAGCAAAGGTTAAGTTTTTCCTTTCCTAAATTTTATCACAGGTTTCAGATCCTTTGGATCTGTTCACTCCTACAACCAAAACCCCAATCAGAAATTCTGCAACGAAAAAAAATAATCCCTGAGGCAATACAGTTAATATAAAGTTTGCTTTGCAGCCAAAGCTCAGGATGTTGCAGCCCAGTCTCACCATGCTAACGCCCTGAGCTGTGCCAACGTCTGATTTGTACCTGGGGATTGCTTGGGACAAAGCAAAATCATGCCAGATACCATTCTAGGTCTCCTTCCAATGCTCAGTGATGTCCATTTCCAAATTTACTGGGGTTACTACAGCAATAGCAGAGGAGACAGCATGCACTCGATCACTCACTGCACATTAACATACTTGCAATTCAACTTAGGACAGACCAACCCAAATTTAATTTCAACCTCTCTTCATTTCCTGATGTGCACACACACAAACACACACATTAAAAAAAAAAAAAAAAAAAAAAAAAAAAGAACTTTTAGCAAGCCACAAGGGCAGTAAAAACTACCTGTACCTTCCAAAGAAGGGAATACAGCATGGAATAGATAAACCTGTGCTAGCAATGACAGCCTGCTCCTGGACACCACCTTTTCCAATGAAATCTGGGGACTCTCTCCTTCATGTTGCATCAAATGAGTTGCAGAACCTCAGGAAAAATGCTGGCCAGAGCATTTAGCCTGTCTGGAGCCTGATTCTGCTTTCTCCCTGGGAGACAACTGGATGAACTGAAGTGGGATGCAGACACTGCCCCAGCGGCACTGGACATGATACTTTAAAAGCAAAACTGAGAATAAGCACTGACCCAGCCCACCACTGATTTCAGACTGTAGCCTCCCTGCTAGTACGTCTGCATGGCAGACACGGGCGGGCACTGGGACATGCACGGTGAGCTCTGATGGAAAAGCAAACACACAGAAAAAGAACTCCAAGCTCAGCTTATTTCCCACGGATCCCCATTCAGCAAGCACGGACAGACCGTTCGCACAAGGTCATGGAGTAATCCTATTGCTTAATTTCAACTGTGTCTTGCTTCAGGTAGACTTATTTCGGATACGCTTATCTTGTGAGAACCTACCTGAAGTATTATGTCCAGATCTGAGGGCTCCAACACGAAAAGGACATGGACCTGCTCTAGTGGGTCCAGAGGAGGCCATGAAGATGATCAGGGGGCTGAAGCATCTCCTCTATGAGGACAGAGATGAAGGTGTTCTGCCTGGAGAAGAGAAGGCTCCAGGGAGACCTTCCAGCAGCCTTCCAGTACTTAAAGGGGGGTACAGGAAAGGTGGGGAGGGACTCTGGATTAAGGGTTGTGGGGATGGGATGAGGGGTGACAGTTTTAAATGGGAAGAGGGTAGATTTAGATTAGGTATAAGGCAGAAATTCATCCTTGTGCAGGTGGTGAGACACTGGCCCAGGGTGCCCAGAGCAGCTGTGGGTGCCCCCTCCCTGGAAGGGTTCAAGGCCAGGTTGGACGGGGCTGGGAGCCCCCTGGTCTGGTGGAAGGTGTCCCTGCCCATGGCAGGGGGGTTGCAACTAGATGATCTTTAAGGTCCCTTTCAACCCTAAGACATTCTATGATAATTTGCAGGAACAGTTTAAGAAAAAAAGCTGCTGAACCAAGCATCTGGTACTGCCAAGATGCAAAGGACAGGATGCAAAGCACAGGGTGCAAGACCAAGGGTATTGAAAATGTAAAGGAAGCCTTGCAGCACTTGCAGGACTTTCAGAATACAGCCAAGCACTCACTCGTGGCTTGTTGGACAAGGGCTCTAAAGCAAAGACCTCTGTGCTCTCCTAACTGAAGTAGTGCTCTTGAGCAACTGAGAAAAGTGAGAAAGAAAAACTGGATTGAGCTGACAGTACTAAATATTGGGAGCATTGATGTCTTGTCCAGGTCTGAATAGTTTAAACAAGAGCTGATACAAAGTTCATGTGAGGCGATAGCTGTGTTTTACTTTTTTAATAAAACTTAACTTTTCTTTGCTCTGTGCTTGAGATAAGGAGAAGCCTTTGCTTACTGCCTCTCCCAGAGATCAGCCAGCTACAAGAGTAGCCAGAAACAAAAGAAACATTGAGCTGTATTAATTTCAGGAGCTGAAACTGAAGCACAAGACAGACTCTTCTCCTTTAGAGAAATATATCTACCTGGAAAGAAAACTCAGGACAGCTTCAGGTCTTGGGTTCATGGCCAGGCACCCATTGGGAAACTAAGGGAACCACCAGAATGTCTGTTCTGCTCTGCCTTCCCTATCAAGGTACCTCTGCCCATACGACAAGCAGACTGCAGGGAAAGGATCTCCTTAAACTACTTTTAATTTGACTGTAATTGAGTGGAAAATGGAGCAAGCTATTCTGAGAGGATGAGATGTTTAAATGCATTTCCAGCTGAACGATGCCCTAAGGAGAGACCAGTGTCTTGCTTTCTGATTTTCTCTTAAAGATTGGGACCACCGGCATGATTTTTACATTTTTTACAGTAAAATACTTTGGATGACCAAGGTTAGCAAATACGGTTGGGAAAAAAATGTTTATCTTTACCCAAGAGGTTTTTGGTTTGTTTGTTTGATTTTGTTTTTTTTTGTTTGTTTGTTTGTTTGTTTTTTTGGTTTTTTTTTAAATGCTATGAAGTTGTCAGCTCACCCTCACATATTTAATTAAAAAACTTATTTATTCCAATAGTGTGTTCTGGTTTTGCTAGTTATATAAATACATGCATAACCACTTAGCTTCTCCGAAATACTGAGATTACAGCAAAAAAATTATTATAATGCTAGAAGTGCCATAAGGGATAGGTCAGAGGTTTTCAAAACAAACAGTTTCAGACTTAATTCGTGTATGAAAGTTAATTCTCCTGGCAATTCCTTTTGCTATAAAACATGTTCATTATTCTTTAATATGTTTTATTATGTTTAGGCTTATTAATTCATTAAATCACTGCTAAGATCTCTAGGAACTGGATGTAAAACAGAGAATATCCTCTAAATTTAGTGAAACTGGACTAAGGAATTAAATTTATAATGTTTGGAAGTCTTGCACAATAGCAAAGAAACAATATGAAATAATTCCTCTGTAGCTGCCTAGAAATAAAAAGCTTTTTGAGGCTCTCTAGTGGGAAAGATCATCTTATTATGAATTTTTGTGTTGCTTGCATCTAGGCTTTGACCTGCACTTTATTTCAGGCCAATTAATGACTTATTTACCATGACAGCTGATTCCTCTACTTCTGTGTCCCCATAAATTCAAGAAAATATGACAGGACGCAAGTCTGAGAAGCAAAAGTCAATCATTAAGACTCTCAGAAACTTTTTACACAGCATTTGACATTTTATTGTTTAGTGCTGTATAAAGGTGTCAAGACCATTTCATTTACAGTCCAGGTGGTAACCTCGGAGTAATATTTGTGAAGCTATCTATGCATGGCAGATAAAAGGTGCTACAGAAGGTCACACTTTAAGTCCTTCCTTCCATTCTACGCTTGACAGAACTCCATTTGCAAAGCACATTTTGGTTATATTACTGAATGCGACCAAGACATGGTCCAATCCTTTGTTTTCAAAGGCTTTAACTTTTGAATAAGCAACACCTAATATTGCATAGTAGCTTTGAATCTGCCTAAAACATTCAAAGATTTTTGTCCTTGCTTTTTTTCACTGCTTTTAACTCTTTCTAAAACTCTATAATAAGGACATTTAAGTGCATGGTTGGGTCCCTCACTGCTCCAGTGTGGAACAGTTGCCACAGCCAGACCTAGTCCACCTTCCCGACCCTCTGCACAACACTGTGCACCACAGTGACCAAGGGTTTCAGTGTCCCTTTAACAGAGCACTGCAGGTATTGGAAGTAATTGAAGAAGTTAATGCAAAAATAAAGCAGTATACAGGTCCCACTATAGCAAAAGGATTAACCACCCGCTTAATGTTAATTAACCTCAGGGGGACTCCTTGTGTACTTAAGAGTTTGTTATGTGCTTCAGCACTTTGCAGTATCAAGATGCAAACCTGGCAGTGGATTCTTTCCCACAGTTTGCCATCAGACCCAGAGCTGCAACGAGACCACGTGGTGGTCAGGCCACAGTGCCGGTTTGTACGTGAGCTTTTGAATAAGTTTTGTCTCCAGAACATCTACGCCAGCTTTAGCCACTGGCCCTGGGTCTCCAGCAGAGCTCCTATAATCCCCGTCCCACGAAAGGGGTCATGGCTGGGGTGAACAATTCCCTCCCATGCAGCACATGAACTCCGCAACTTTGCCAACCTGGAGGCAACAATGAACCCCATGATGTTTTTTTTTTTTTTTTTTCAGGACAAAGCACTTTCCAGAACTGCTAGGAAAAGAACAAAATAGGATTGGAGCGGACAGAAGGATGGTCCAACTGCTAAGACAGGACAAAGATATCGTTGCCGGAACTTACATGTGACTTTCCACCCAAGAGTTGGTTGGTGCACCACAGAGGCAGGTAAATAGTAGAGAGGGGAGAGCAAAGAAAATTATAGACCCGATTCCTGGAAAAATGTTAGAACAAATCATTTAACAATTGCTAAGTATCGAAATGGTAATTAGGTGATATATACCCAGCAAATGCTGCCAAGAACAACTTGAACGGACCAATCTAATTTTGTTCTGTGACAAGATAACCAACCTAGCAGACAAGGCTAAAGACGCATGGGTGATATATCTTGAGTACAACTCTGGCCACTGTCCCGCACAATACTTACATGAGCAACTAAAGGAAAAATGGTCTAGCATAAGTCACAGTAAAATTAAGCACTGACCCAATGGTCCCTTGAGAGCACCCAGAAACATTGCACCTCTGGAATACGAAATTACCCTCACCCTCTCAAATCTGGGATTTAATGTCCAGGGCACAGTAAGGTTAATAAAAGCAGTGTTAAAAATTTCCTGGCTTGTGGCATTTTAATTCAAGCTATTTGAATTCCCTGATCTCTATGCCTCCCCTCTGGACAGCAGCTTTTGTTCATTTTCCTCACAAAAAGATGGATTTAGGAAAATAGGGTGAACACGGTAGAGTGCATGTTTGCACACATCAAAACTGTAAGAATTCAGGGTTTAATTTCTGCTGCTATACAGTGTTTGGTTTCTGTTTATTTTAGACACGTCACATTACTTAACAAATTTTTTTTTGAAGTAATTTCAATCTTTTTCATTTCTCAGGTTAAAAAAGAAAAAAAACACAACAATTTTCTATTACCTACTTTCCGACTTCTCTATACAACAATGCACGGCCGAAGCCCAGAGAAGCTCCTACAAGGAAACAGGGAAACAGTTGGGTTTACATGGATTTTTGGGAGCAGAGCAAGGATATGAAATGCAGATTCTGATGGAGGAGGTCATAACTCACAACTGCAAACCATGCAACAAAACATGACTTATGCCTCCACTTGCTACTCCTCACTGTTCTTCAGTGGCTGTGGGATGACACTGTCAACCCCCAAAACTGCTATACTCCAAGTAATCTGGTGGTCACCCTTGTGACACACCTTAGGGTACTCCTTGGTTAAGGCTACAGAACATTTAAGTTTCGCTGAGCACAGTCTCTCTTTCCTCCTAACAATTTCCAATAGAAAAAAAAAAAAAAAAAAAAAAAGTATAATTGTTTTTTCCCCTCAAGAAATCCTGGATATCCAGCAACACCAGGAAAAGCAGAGTTGTAACCACAGTTGTCTGACACCCAGGAGTCCCAGGCAAACCAAATTCCCCTAAAAAATTGCCATTGGGATTCCCCTCAAAACTGCTCCAAACAGAGCCTGCGGATCTCTCTAATTCGGCTGGTCAGCAAGGGCAACCGCCACGCGGCCTGATGATGGGATGTAAGTCCATCCATCATTGCATCAGTCCAGGGCCAAGGGAGGAACCGTGAAGTAATTAATCTTTCCCAGCCTGGGGAGCACATCTGGATTGAGCATGGAGGAAACGCAGCCAAGATGGATGGATGGGTATTAGGACAGATGACACCATCTTGGTAGTAATACACCTCATTTAAAAAAACCCAAACAAAACCTGAGCCCTCTTTTCTTTGTTCTCTTTCATGAAATTGAAGATTTCAAAAATTAAGTCCCCAGCATTTTTTTTTGTTCCCATCCCACTGTACAACCACTTGTTGTGACAAGCCTCTGGGTCCTTGGGTGAGTTGGCGCTGCCGAAAACTGCTTCTTCTTTGTATGTGACTTCCATGACAATTTATTACTGAGAGGTTATTAAGCAGTGCCATCCCCATCACCTTTATTTTTGCAGCATCTCAGGTTTTTCTGTTGGGTGTCTGAATATTACCACTGGACCATATGCTACTGTCAGACAGTAACTATCCGCAGGGATGCTGGTACCTGGTTTTATTTATTTATTAGATATAAAAAGAAGAGGAGGTTTGAAGCACACGCAGAACATGTCCATCAAGGTCTGCCCCCACTGTGAGCAGACATACGTACACAGGCAGGAAAGCCACGCTCTTTTGTTCCAGCCATACCATGATCTAATGCAGTGGGCAGTTTTTCTTAGCAAGCCATTCACCTGTCTTTCAGAAGCTGGAGGCAGACAATTAGTGTTGCATAACTCTCTCCTGACACTTAATTAATGACAATATTTGGGGATACTACAACAAAAGACATCCAGCACGTGTTACTCAGTCTTCCACGGCGAAGGGGCATGGAGAGCTACGCAAGTTCAGATGTAACATCTCTGAGACACACAGAAAAAAGAAAATTTTCTCCAAGTTGCCCTTGGCCAATGTAGTCAAGTTCCTTCCCTTTCAATCCTTTCCACAGGGATGCCTAGTCAAGGGGCCAACTCAGTATTTAGTAAGTCTGCAACCAATTTTGGCTTGCTGGGAAAATCAGCTCTGGAGGACCTTAGAGATGCTCTCATCGCGATGCCACCCAAGACTGTGTGTGCAGGCATGGAGGGGAAGCCAGAATTCAACTGCAAGACATAAGCCAACATGTTAATAGGCTCCAGCCAGGCAGCAAACCATGGTGCTCTCAAGAAAACTGATGTTTCTGTGTCAGCTGCTTGAGGGTGGCTTCAAGTAACGATCAAATGATGGGCAAGCTGGGCACAATGAAGTATCTCCTAAAATATTTAGAGACTGAAAGTGAATTATTCTGTGCATTTGCATTAAAAATAGTGGTCCTTTCATATAGAACAATAAGTATTCATATTTTTTTAACCTAAACTACAATGCATTCAGATTCATCATTTGTCTAGTCCGCATTTCAATCTCTTTTCTTATGGTTCTTTCACTGTGCCCAAGTATCTCATTCTTTCTTGGTTTTACGCCTTTAATTTTGCCTTGTAGAATAGCCTAAAAATCACTATTTTCTACTGAACAGATAACTCACACTTACTTCAATACCTTCTCCCTTTTCAAAAAAAAATAATCATAATTACACTCAGAGTCATAAGAAAACACAAAACCAAGAGAAACCTCTATGCTCCTTTTATATTTCCATCCAGGGGGAACAGCTATTTGCAAAACAGTGAAATGTTTCCTGAAGAACATTTGCAATCTCCCCCTCTACTCTGCTTTCATGAGACCCCATCTGCAGTGCTGGGGCCAGCTCGGGGGCCCCCAACAGCAGAAGGACCCGGAGCTGCTCGAGCGGGGCCAGAGGAGGCCACGGAGATGCTGGGGGGGCTGGAGCAGCTCCCCTGGGGGGCCGGGCTGAGAGAGTTGGGGGGGTTCAGCCTGGAGAAGAGAAGGGTCTGGGGAGCCCTTCGAGCGGCCTCCCAGGGCTTAAAGGGGGGACAGGAAAGGTGGGGAGGGACTCTGGATCAGGGGTGGGGATATGACGAGGGGTGATGGTTTTAAACTGAAATAGGGTAGATTTAGATTAGATATAAGGAAGAAATTCTTCCCTGTGTGGGTGGTGAGGCATTGGAACCAGTTGCCCAGAGCAGCTGTGGCTGCCCCCTCTCTGGAAGGGTTCAAGGCCAGGTTGGATGGGACTTGAAGCAATCTGGTTTAGTGGAAGGTGTCCCTGCTCATAGCAGTGGGGTTGAAACTAGATGGTCTTTCAAGGTCCCTTCCAACCCAAACGATTCTATGATTCTATGTTACAACAGTTACATTATGAATTTGCTTTTGTGAAGTGCAGCTTTGACTTGTACATTTGGGACCATTTCGGATACACAGGTTGACACCTAGATGCTTTTCTCTTCTACTTCAGTATTTCTAGAGTCCTTCGGGACAAGGGGAAAACAGGTAAGGAAAGCACATCTGGTCTTTGCTAAAAAAAAAAAACGCCACAAAAAAAAAGTGTCCACAACCATTTGCAAGCCACTGTTCATGGGTTCAGCATTTCCTGGGCAAGTTTTTGACCCTGTTGTCACATTCCAGCACATTTACCAGATTCAAGCAGCTTCCATAACAGTTAAGTTACCCTCTGTGGAAGCACAGCCTGCTGCCCTTTGCACATCTTCACATATAATCCCATCATCAGTTCAGCCACAGCCAGCCATAAAACAACCATTTAGACAAACTTCTTGAAAAGACGCTGAGGAGATGAGGAAAGACGCAAGCAAGTCTAGGGCATATTCCACATTTCTTCTCCTAGTCCCCCCAAAACACATCCAAAATCCTCATCAGCACGACTCTTCTACATTGCAGCCTCAAGTCCTGATCATATGTATTGGGTTTGACTGAGATGGAGTTATTTTTCCCCATAGCTGCCCTCATAGTGCTGTGCTTTGTACTGTTAGCTAGAAAAGATGTTGGTAACACACCAGTGCATTGGCTACTGATGAGCAGCGCTTGCACAACACCAAGGCCATCCCCTCCAACATTCCCCCTGCTTCACCCAGTAGGCTGGTTGGGAGGCAAGATGTTGGGAGGGGACACAGTTAGGACAGCTGACTAAAGGGATATTCTATACCATATGACTTCTGCTCAGCAATAAAAGCTGAGAAAGGAGGAGGGGTGGCATTCATTATTTCAATATTTGTCTTCTAGAGCAACTGCTACCTGTATTTGAAGCCCCACCTTCTGGGAAGTGGCTGGACATTACCTGCTGATGGGAAGTTGAGTAGAACTCTCTGGTTTGCCTTTGCTTCCATGCACGGGCTTTCCTTTTGCTTTATTAAACTCCCTTTGTCTTGGTCCACAAGTTGTTTTTTTTTTTTTTTTTTCCATCTTTTTTCCTCCCCCCACTGCCCTGTCCTGCTGAGGAGGGGAGTGATAGAGCAGTTTGGTGGGCACCCACCATCCAGCCAAGGTCAACTCACCACATGGTAAGACGTGGTGCCTGATCATATAAATCAAATCCAATAGACGTTTCGGTTTCACTTCTGAAAATCACTACCAGAAATGAGCTCTGAAGAGAGTGTGATATTTATGCACCAGCCACACTAAGCATGAGCAAGTAAAACTTCAGTCTCCAGGGAGTCAAGAAGAATAAATTACAGCAAGGGATCAATACTTTACCAAGAGGTTGATAGCCTTGTCTTGAAGGGCCTCCAAATGGATTCCTGCTCCCAAATCCACTCCCATCAATGGATCCATAAGACATTTTCTAGATAGCAATGGATGCACTATTATAGTTCAAACCTAAGAAAACAGGAAAAAAAGACAGATACAACACTGTTAAAAGTCAGTTAAACCCCAGTATTCTATCTTTTTTTTTTTTTTTTTTTAAAAAAAGCAGCAAATAAAAAAATACAGGACTATCCCCAAACTTCAGGATGCCCACCTGTGAAAAATAAAAGCACTAAAACCCATGTCTCCTGGACTACATCTGATCTTGGGGGCAAACAAGTAATTTGACTTCCCTGTGCCTTATTTTCTTCAGTGATAAGGACAACTGTTTATCTGTTTCAGCCATGGCAAGACTTTTAATTTCTTGCTTTTTACAAAGTGCTTTGAGATCCTGAGCTGGTAGGCAAAGAGTAGGTACTCTATCAAAAAAAGGTAATGCTGTCTTCTGGAACATTACCACCGTGCAGCTGGCTAGGAGTCTATCCATCATACTGCAGTCTTGATGAGCTCTCAAAAGAGACAGTTTACTGCTATATTATAAGCTCCTGGGTCTCTAGTATAAATATTGAAGTCAGAGTTATTTTTTCTTTCTGGTTTAAAAAAAAAAAAAAAAGAAAGGCCAAAAAAAAACCTGCAAGGCCTAAGGTAGCAGAAGCAGAATGAAACGAATGCAGCGATGTCAAAGAAATACTACTTTTTCCCCCTTCCCACCTCCCTATCTAAAGGTGTTGTCTTATCATAGGCCCCAGATAGCCTCCAGCATATCAGCAAGGTCCCAGGACTTCGATATTAAAAATAGTTAATCCCTAAACCATGGAGATAATGATGGCAAAGGACGAGAAGAGATAAAGGTGCTGCATCAGTTGGGGCATGATACAGGACCAAACCCAGCCGCTGCTTTCTTACACCTATGCTATGAAAAAAACACCCCAAACAGGTATGTCTACCACCTGAAAAGGTACAAGACAATGCTGCCTACTGGGTAGCCCTTCACCAAGCAGCCATGCAGTGATGTTGCAGTTCAGTGGACGAGTCAGAGTTAAATGACTGGTAATGCCATCTGCTCTCCATGTAGTGAGTTTCTCTGTCTTATAAATGTCACTTGTTGACTGAAGGAGAACCTGGGCCATAAACCCATCCTTTCCAACAAGGATGTGCAACCCCTCCAGTGCAATGGCAGAAGATGCTGGGGTAATAAGGCTGGATGAGATGAGATCAATGCTTCATTCTGTGCTTGGATTCTCAAACTGCACATGGCCTGGACCAGGCACCTTCCCTCTGATGTGCAGAGCTGGGAATGGCCTCCAGTGTGTATGAGCTTCTTGACATGTGTTACATGATGTCCTGATGTATGCATTGATAGATACATCAGCAAAGGGCTGAAGCCTCTTTTGGGGTATACTGACACAGAGGTGTAGTTCAGTTTGTCCTCCATAGACAGCAAAGCACCAGAATTTCCCAGTTCTGGATGGTACTGGGAACAGACTAATGGTCTCAGGCACCACTTGTACTTCGTTCTCCTTTTTTTTTTTTTTTCAAAGTTTCAAAACCAACAAAAAAATGGTGCTGAGAATTGTCAGACAGGGAAACTCTAGGAATAAAGGAAATCACTCACCATCCTCCCTTAATTGGGCCAGACACATAAATGAGGATGAAAGTGCAACTACCTTGAGAGACCAAGAGATGGGGGCTAAATTCATTAAAAGTGGAGAAAATCCAGGCTATAGCTTCCCCACCCAGCCTCAGTGTACCACATACACACATAATTGGCATCTGAGGCTGCAGGTGCCCCGAGGCCATAAATCCCTCATTTCAAGAAAACAGCCTTCATGCCCAGGCCTAGGGTAGCCAAAATGCAATAGCCCAACCAGATAGAAGGATAAGTGCCTGTATTTGTGTGTGCATCGAGGAGACCGAAAATAAAGTAAACAAGACAGAAAGTTAAAAGAAGCTATCTGCAAACCAAGGATTTCCAAGACACTCACAACACAACAATCAATCATGTCAAGCATGAAAAACTGTAAGTATCACAACAACATAATCTATGATGTCTTGACAGAAGTTCTTCTTTGCAATCATTAAACACTACAAGGAACAGATGAGGGAGTCTGTAACGGACTTGGGAAAAAATTGTTGCCTCTCCCAGGTCTCAGGTTAGCCTACAACTACTACACCAACACAGTCTCCATTGCAAAATACAACCCAAGATCTACCAAGAGTCTTAACTGGAAAAACAAGGGCGCGTAAAAGACAACTACAAGAAATTTTCTAGGCAGGGATAAGGACTTATCTTATTTTCTTTACCTCCCAGCATGGCTACAGATTAAGAGTTCTGTAAGCAGGGAAGAGGGACAACAAAACAGCTTGAAAACTGTCTCTGTAGAGAGGTTGGTCCTGACCTATTCTTTCTTTTTAGAGATAAGCAAGTGGAAGCATTTGCTGCCACGACTTCCCCAAGGCCATATACAACAAACGTGGAGTGAGTCTACACCATGTCGTAAAATGACTTGATTGCAAATGGGCAAGTGCTTCTTTGGCAAACAGTGAATGCATCTATTTTTTCCCCAACACAGTGGTGTGAAAGGGGGAGAGAAGGAAGGCTTCCAGAGCACTCCAAATGTATTGTGTTGATTTATCATTTACAAAGCATGCTTCCATTTTAAAACTTTTATCCCTGTAAGGGGGGAAAAAAAAAATAAAAGAATGAACTGAAAATTAAATATTTTGTTTTACTTTAACCAACCTTTTTAGAAACAACCACTTCCCACCCCATCCTACTAAGCCATTGAAATATCCCTTATTCACACAGCTCTGGAACCACACTCTTACCCCACAGTAATATATTTATAGGAAAACTTAACAGCAGATCTAAATACCTTTAATTTGATCGGCAATAAAAGCATTTCCCTCCCCATTCCCATGGCACCTCCCAAGTCTTTTGTCTACTGCTCCTTAGGGACACTTGTCCAATTTACTGTGAAGGCAGTTTGTACAAACTGGAACAAGCATTGCCTAACATACTAGCTGCAGGGAAAAAAAAAAAAAAAAAAAAGGAAAAAAAAAAAAAAAAAAAAAGCCCACAGATTTTATCACAGCTTTGTCATCATCAACTAAAATCCAAATGAAGGAACAACCACACCTAATCCAGACTAAAGGACATCCATCCTGCCAGAGGCATTAATTTGTATTTTAATGATGTGTAACTCCTCCTTGCTTTGCATATCCTGTAGAAGCCAATCATGCAGTGAATATAATAGGAGGGTGTAGGATCTCAAAAAAAAAGTCCCGTCCATGTTTCTTGGATTGGGAAAGATACCGGCAGGTAAAACTAAGCAGTCAAAACTATTTAAAGAGTTCCCCTATATACATCAATCTCCATTTAGAGGGACATTCAAATGACCAGCATAATTAGTAGTAAGAATGAAAGGTAAAGATTTCAGCATGGAAGAAATAGGTTAGAGAACAGACAAGTTAGATGTTTTAAAGTTGAGTTTGACTGAGACAGACATGAGCATCCTGGAAAGAAATGGAAAAGGGGGATAGATATGGATATGTTGGTGCGAATCAAACAAATAATCATGAAGATGATTAAGGGATGGGAGCATCTGACATATGAGGAGAGGCTGACGGAGTTGGGTCTGTTCACCCTGGAGGAGGGAAGGCTCAGGTGGGGTTTATTAATGTGTATAAATGTCTAATGGGTGAAAGCAAACACAATGGAGCCAGACTTCTCCATGGTACTTGGTGACAGGACGAGAGACAATGGGGATGAATTGAAATACAGGAAATTCCAGTTAAAAAAGAAAAAAAAAAAAAAAAAAAAAAAAAAAAAGCTGTTTGTTTTGTTTGTGCTCTTTTTATGGTGAGGGTGGTCAAACACCGGCAGAGGTACAGGCTATGCAGAGAGGTTGTGGAGTCCCCATCCTTGGAGATATTCAAGTCTTGACTAAACATGGGCCTGAGCAACCAGCTCTAGGTGATCCTGCTCTGAGGAGGGGGGTTGTTAGACATGCCATCCAGAGGCTCCTTCCCACCTCAGTGGTTCTAGAATTCTGCAATTTTTCTTCTATGATGCCTGAGCCACTGCCTGAAGCAGCCTGAGAGCCATTCATGGCACCCTTGGCAGACTGAAGGACCTCTCTTATGCCTATTTACTAAATGGGTGGCGAAAGGAAGAGTAAGAAAATTGCAAACACATCAGCTTTATTTCCATCTCCTGCAAAAACACTGGAATAAATCCACTGAAAGTATCTGATGGTTAAAAACACAGTAACAGCCAGCATGTATCTGGCAATGAGTCATACCAAACCGACATTAACTTCTTTATGCAACAAGTTAGCAGGCAGTGGAGTTAGCAGAAAAATAGAAGGTATTACAGCTGTATGCCTTTATGAGCTTCATTGCATGGCAGAAGAAATGTATTGGAGATGATATTTTTTTTTTTAATCGGAAAAAATACACCCAGTGGACTGTTGGCATAACCAAAGAAGTTGTGTGGGGTCTAGCAAGCTCTGCTCTCTTCATTTGTATTTGATCATTGAGCTAGGTGATGGAACGGGGAGTAGCCTCATTAAACACACACGACACCAAATAGCAAAGTTAGATGACATAGGTTCACCATTCAGAACAATCTTAAAAAAACAGAACTGACGCTTGACAAAGAAAGTAAGATGATACATAAACCAGGTCAACTGCAGAGACCTGAATTTAGAAGCAGCAAAACTGCAGAGGATGGGGAACAACTGGCCAGTGAGAGGATCATAGAATCATTTAGGTTGGAAAAGACCTTTGACATGATCAAGCCCAACCATTAATCTAACACTGCCAATTCCACCACTAAACCATGTCCTGAACCAACACATCTACACAACTTTTAAATACCTCCAGGGACGGTGACTTGACCACTTCCCTGGGATGCCTGTTCCAATGCTTGACAACCCTTTTGGTGAAGAAATCTTTCCTAATATCCAATCTAAACCTCCCCTGGTGCAACTTGAGGACATTTCCTCTTGTCCTATTGCTTGTTACTTGGGAGAAGAGACCAACACCCACCTCTCTACAATCTCCTTTCAGGTAGTTGTAGTGAGCAATGTCTCCCCTCAGCCTCCTTTTCTAGAGGCTAAACAACTTCAGTTCCCTCATCTGCTCCTCACAGGACTTGTGCTCCAGACCCTTCACCAGCTTTGTTGCTCTTCTCTGGACACCCTCCAGCACCTCAACGTCCTTCTTGTACTGAGGGGCCCAAAACTGAACACGGCATTCAAGCTGTGGCCTCACCAGGGCCGAGTACAGGGAGACAATCACTTCCCTAATCCTGCTGGCCACACTATTGCTGACACAAGCCAGGATGCCATTGGCCTTCTTGGCCACCTGGGCACACTGCTGGCTCACATTCAGTGGCTGTTGACCAAAACCCCCCGGTCCTTTTCCTCCAGACAGCTTTCCAGCCACTTTTCCCCAAGCCTGGAGCATTGCAGGGGGTTGTTGTGACCCAAGTGCAGGACCCGGCACTAAGCCTTGTTGAACCTCATACAATTGGCCTCAGCCCATTGATCCAACCTGTCCAGGTCCCTCTGTAGACCCTTCCTACTCTCAAGCAGATCAACACTCCCACCCAACTTGGTGTCATCTGCAAACTTACTGTGGGTGCACTCGATCCCCTTGTCCAGACCATTGATAAAGATATTAAACAGAACTGGCCCCAATTCTGAGCCCTGGGGAACACCACTTGTGACTAGTTGCCAAGTGGATTTAATTCCATTCACCATCACTCTCATCCAGCCATTTTTTGACACAATGAAGAGTATGCCCATCTAAACCATAAGCAGCCACTTTCTCCAGGAGGATGTTGTGGGAAATGGTGTTAAAGGCTTTACTAAAGCCTAAAGAGAGAATATCCACAGCCTCTCCCTTATCCAGTAAGCAGGTCACCTTATCATAGAAGGAGATCAGGTTAAGTCAAGCAGGACCTGCCTTTCATAAACGCATGGCTGACTGGGCCTGATCATATGGTTGTCCTGTACATGCCATGTGATGGCACTCAAAATGCTCAGCTCTATAACCTTTCCCAGCACCAGGGTCATGCTGACAGGTCTGTTGTACCCCAGATCCTCCTTCTTGTAGATGGGGCATCACATTTGCTAACTTCCAGTCAGCTGTGACCTCAAGGAGCCAAGACTGCTGATAAATGATGGAAAGTGCCTTGGTGAGCACTTCCTCCAGCTCCCTCAGTACCCTTGAGTGGATTCCATCCTGCCCCATAGACTTGTATGTGTCTACGTGGTGCAGCAGGTCACTAACCATCTCCCCTTGGATTATGGCAGCTTCATTCTGCTCCCACCACTGTCTTCCAGCTCAGTGGGATGGGTACCTTGAAGAACAACTGATTTCACCATTAAAGACTGAGCCAAATAAGGCATTAAGTACCTCATCCTTTTCCTCATCCTTTGTCACCAGGTTTCCCCCCCACATCCAGTAAAGGATGGAGATTCTCATTAGCCCTTTTTCAGTTGCTAATTTATTAATAGGAATATATTTTATCGTCTTTTACAGGAGTGGCCAGATTAAGCTCTAGCTGGGTTTTGGACCTTCTAAATTTCTCCCTTCATAACCTCATACATCCTTGTAGTTCTGAGCTGCCTGACCCTTCTTCCAAAGGTCATAAACTCTTTTTTTCCTGTGTTCCAGTTGAAGCTCTCTGTTCAGCCAGGCCAATCCTCCCTTCCAGCTTGCCCTTCAGCACATGGTGACGGTCTGCTCCTGCTCCTTCAAGATTTCCTTCTTGAAGAATGATGAACCTTCCTGGCCTCCTCTGCCCTTCAGGTCTGCCTCCCAGGGGACTCTGTCAACCAGGCTCCTAAACAGGCCAACAGCTGCCCTCTGGAAGGCTGAAGTGGCAGTTCTGCTGATTCCTCAACTTCTCTGAGAATTGAAAACTCTATCATTCTGTGATCACTATGCCCAAGGTGCCTCCAAGGATGGAGGGATACTATAGACTGCAAGCTGAATATGAATCCGCAATGACGTTTCCTGTAAAAGTGGCAGACATCATCATGAGATGTATAAATAGGACTACAATCTTCCAGACAGGTGAAGTAAACCTTTTTCCTGACCCCACATAGTGGGGTCCTCAGCTGTAGGCAACAAGCTCCAGCAAAGATTTTGCCAGCAACTGAAGAGAGTCTAGAGGGAATGTGGAGAATGACAAGAGGTCAAGAAAACATGACCTGCTAGGAAAGACTGAGTAAATAGCTTTGCTTTGCCTATAGAAGGGAAGATTGATGGGATAACTTGAGCCTTCAAATCTGTGCAAAGCTGCTGCAAAAATTGAAGGAGGAAAATATTCTCTTCATTCATGTTGGACAAGACAGGGGAATAGCTCTAAACCAAAGCAGGAAAGATGATGTGAAACATTGGAGAGCTTATGAGGAAGGATAGAGAACTTCGAGGAACAGGCAACATGGAGAAGGTCTTCTTATACCTGGAGGTGATAAGACCAGCCAACACTAGTCAGGGGCCAATACTGGGACCAGTCCTGTTTAATATCTTCATTAATGATCTGGATGATGGGGCAGAGTGAATCATCAGCAAGTTTGCTGGTGGCATCAAACTCTGAGGAGTGACCGATACACCGGAGGGACATGCTGCCATCCAGAGGGACCTCGACAGGCTGGAGAAATGGGTCAACATCACAGAAGGGTTGAGAAAACCATCTAGGCCAGCCCCCTCCCCCTGCTCAAAGCAAGATCTGATAGATCAGGTTGCCCAAGATTGTGTCCACTTGGGTTTTAATTATCTCCAAGGATGAAGACTACACAACCTCTCCAGAAAACCTCTGGCATTTGACATCCATAAACTGGAGGCCCTCCTTGGCATCTAACCAGCCACATCATCAAAGTATAGGTGGTGGCTGTTTATGGGATGGGAGGAAGGGGTCACACAGGCAATGTGATCTATTGCAAAAGTGGTCACAGACACAGAACTTCCAAACTCACAAACAACTTCCAGTCTTGCATTTGCATGCATCCCAGGTTGAGGATTCGTTCTTTTCAGTATAGGTCAATCAACATCGTATGGAGGACCTCCACATTCCTCAAGAAAGAACATTAGGAACTTGGCAGTGGATTCAGTAGGACCTTCTGGCAGGCTAATATCCAGCTGAAGCGAAGAGTTTGCACCCAGATGAGTTCCTTGCCCTGAATTTCAGTGGTGCTGATGGTCTCCTCACCAGGATTTCTCTTACCTAGGGAATGGCTACCACAGAGATGTTTATTGCTCAGCTCTAGAAAAATAAAATCACAGACAGTTTGGATAATAATTACCTGCCATTAATGAATGCAGGGGGTGGTGAGAGCGATGGCACTCTTGCCTTCTATTCCCAGTTCTACCACTTCTTGCTGATAGAGAAGTGCCTTCACTGGGGGCTTCAGAAGTGATTAGTGATGATGACACCTCAATTTCTGGATGACCAACTAGGGATCCATTTTCCCAAGGTTTTAAACCCAAATAATATCCTTGTACACACCAGCCCGACCTTCTTCATAAAGAGCGAGCAGATCATTTCATACAAATCATCTTTACACATCAACCCCTACAGCCTCTGGTCAGACCAGGTCACCTCTTTCCATAAGAGCATCTGTGAGGCTCCATCTAATGAACGATCAGCCCAGCCACTCTGTTTAGGCAAGTTTCTTCTTCTCACCTCTTGAACTCTGCCGTTTGATCTCTGTGTTGCCTCTTAACCTTCCCTCAGATGAAATAAACAGATTGACCCCCTTTCATTTCTCACTAGGAGGCTTGTTTACCAGCACACACAAATCACAAGAAGGAGAATACTCAGTATTTTTTTTTGCTGTCCATACAGCTGCCTCCGTCTCACAGCCTGTAAAATGGACAGACAGACACAGAGCCCTCCTTTTTGCTTTGTACCAGGGTACTGGGACTAACTTGATTAATATGGAAGTTTTCTGAAGCTGCGAGATGAAAGGATATATTTGCAAAGCATGCTGCTTTTCTGAATTCCCTCTAACAGACTCGACTCTGTCACTCGTGTCACAGACATGCTTCTCTTCTCAGGGATTTTCTCAATTATTTAAAACAAAACTCAATAAACCTTTAAGCTCTTCACCTGGAAAAATGCCCCTTTCCTCTTTCTCAGAGAGTCTGAATTTATGAACAAGCTCTGCTGCTGAAGCACTTTTGCACTCTTTTTTTTTTTTTTTTTTAATCAACGGTTTTAATATTGAGTTGGTGTAATTGCACAAATCCCCGAGTGCTCACTGAGCCTCGTAACAGAACTGTCAGAGGTCAATCAGAATAGCTGTAGTGGACGAGTTTCTTCTTTTTCAGACTGTGCCGTTGAGGTAATTTATGCTCCTTTGGATCTTTCGTGAAGTTTGTAAGATTAATGTTGTGTTCTCAGGTGGCTTTGGGCAAGCAAATCAAGGAAGCAGTGCTCAGTGACTGGCAGGAGAGCAGTCCAGGAACAATGCCCTGCATGCAGTGGGGCCAGGGATGCAGCAATACACATGCTTTCTCCCACTTTTCTTCACAATTAAGTCTTAATACTCATGGAAGGTCCTTGGAGTGTGAAGTCATTGCTGTCCCCATGGCCTGAGAAGCACACTGTCTAGTCTAGGTTGACATGGCACAAAATATGGCAACGACAACAACAAAAAAACCCCAGGACTTTGTATCAACCAGACCTCGTACAAATTTAATTGGCACAAAATATGGCAACAGCAACAAAAAACTCCAGGACATTGTATCAATCAGACCTAGTACAAATTGAATTGGCTTCCAGAAACTTCCAGAGACACATATGTAGTACTTGACAGGCTCAACGTCACTTATGACTGTAAACACCCTGATTCAACACACTGAAGCACGCTCTTGTCTACCCTCCTCCAGCTGAAGTGTACTACAGAGCAAAGCAAACGCCCACAGCCTTAAGGCATCGTGGAGTAGGTGCAAAGTAAAAACAGCATGGATTATCTCAGCAATGAGCTGCTTCTGCTATTTTGGAGATTTGCTAAGAAACAATGAGCAAAATTCACTTTTTGCATTCTTGCTTGTCAATGCCTTATTTCAGTAAAGCATCTAATCACTTTCTAACAGATTTAGTTTTAGTTCCCTGCGGTATAGCTGCCATCGTAGATGTCTCCAGAAGCAGAGAAGTTTCTCTCGGGAGCAGATACTATCAGGATAGGCTGCAAAGTCAGAGATAGTGAGATAAGACATCCATGACATTTTATGGAGATAGATAGTGAGCCACAAATAGAGACAGCTGGTTTGCTGTGCTTCTAATTGGGGTGACACTAAGAGCTCTGGCTGTCCTCAGTGTACTTGATTGCAACCTTCACTTAATCTCATTTCTCTGTCAGCTCAGCAACGCTACGCAAACCCAACATGAATAGTTCCTGCTTAACCCCTTCTTTAATCAGTCAGTCACACCCAAGATTTGCAGTTAACAACGCCTATCAGCTACACCAGACCCTTTCCTGTCAATCACAAGCACCTCCATCCCCACCAAGCTCATGAAGGCTCCTGAGACCTCCTATTGATGTTTGAGGACTTTAGATCTGATGGACTGTCATGCAACATAAAGGAGAGGGAAACCATAAGCACCAGAAATGGGAAAGAATGAATGCCTGCAAGTCATCTAGACACATTTCACGTTACACAAATGTCTGTGTATCAGACACGAAGAGCAGAGGTAAGGCAAGCAATCTGGAAGCCTGCTGTGCTCCTTTCATGTCAGTCCCAGTTGCCACTTCAATACACAGACTTTTCTTCCACATCGACCTGACTGCATGTCTTCTCACAAAAGAACTGAAGACAGTCTTCAAATCCTGATAAGTGGCACCAGAGACAGGCTGGCCTTAGGCAAATACCAAGAATAAGGACTAGATATATTTTGTTTAGCTTGGGAATCTCAGATTCCTAGACCCCCTGTTTAAGTGGTATAAACTTCTTGAGAGCAAAAGTAGCTATTTAGGGCTGCTAGAAAAAGTCTTTCATCAAAAGGATCACAGGTGCCATGGAAAGATGGATGGCTTCCATCTTCAAAGCACAAGGCAGCACACACTGAAACACTTTGGTTCCCAAAAGCAGCAGCCAGGTGTGAGAAATGACAAAGTGATTGCACTAGCAAGGTCAACTGTCAGGACCTAAATTTCTTTTCACCTGGAGAAGCAACCAGGCTTCCTTGATACTGAGGTAGTTAGATCAAGAGAAAAGTAGACTGTCTCTGGGAGACAAAAGATGTTTTGGAGTCTACCACCACTGAGTTGTATGCAACATATTCTACTGTTCAACTCTGGGCTATATGGATGGCAGTGCTTAGATGACTTAGTGCTGGGTCACTGTTAGCTCAATTTGATTGAAATGTGATGTCACTCTTTGTACTTTTTAAACTAACAGTAAAATAATGGTTGAATAACATTTCTTCCAGCTCCTGAGGAACATGATCTGGATGGATGCCAACCTTAAATTTTCCTAGTAAAATGCTCTGAAACAGTGCCCCTTCTAATCCACCAAGAGTTTTCTTTCTTTTTTTTTTTTTTTTTTTCCTGCATTGCTGCCTTCTATTTGCCATTTTGTACTATGTCGTCTACTTTTTGTGAACCTTGCATGTAGAACAGTCTTAATCTATCCATATGCTAGACAAACACAGAAGTATTACATATTTCAGTGAACAGCAAAATTAAACTTCCAGTCAGTTCAGAATCCAGGTTTCATCTGCCTTTGCACTGGTTATGAAAGATGAATATTAATGTCTATTCACTGTAAAAAAAAAAAAAAAAAACAGGGAGGAGGAACACAGAGAAGAGGCAACTGCTGTCTAGTTTGCTACTGTGAAGTTAAGAATAAACTTATTAATTATAAAAGATGTACATGCACGAATGGACAAAGATGAACTGCAACACACTAAGTTTGACAAAATTAGAAATAGCATTTATAAATTTATATCAGGTTTCAATAGAATAAGGAAAAATACATCTGAGGACGGCAACCAGTTTTGAGTCCACAGGTTGACAGACCTGCAATGCTTTATGGGAAGGAGATGCAGGGTAAAATGGGACCTCCCCCATAATCCAACATCACTTGTTCCATATGTACCACTTCCCAACATAGAAATACTGCTATCCAACGCACATGATCAGAATATGCATCAGCCTAAGTTCTCATCTACACCAATGTTCACCAGTAGTTGTATTATAAATAAATCCTGCAAGAGGATAAATGAGAAACGGCATGGTCTAGTGAAAAGATATAGTACACAGTGGGACGTTCAAGAATCTACTTCTACCTTTGGCAGCGATTCATCAAGAAACAGAAAACATCCTGGTATCTCCATTGCATGTTTCCTACCAAGACTATGGGAGATGACAGAAGTCAGTTAAGTACAGTGTAAATCAAGTCAACAGATGGCTGTGGAGAGGAGAGAATTAAAAAACTATCACATTGGCCACATGATGGACAGCAGTCTCCAAAGCCTAATGTCTGGGGAAGAAAAAATATTGGCAGGGGGTTGAGGGGGTGTTGTGTTCTGCTTGGGTTTTTTGGTGTTGGGGTTTTTTAAGTAGGAACTGAAAGAAAACCAAGATGCTGTGCAGCAGTTTCTAAGTTTCTTCCCAGTGAGAGGTCAGCACACAAGAAGGCAAATGAAACAGGTTCAGCAATCAAATGTCAGTGAACGTGCGCAGCCCAGGTCAATCACCAACTCAAGATGCTGAGTCTTGGCAGGAGCCAAAGGGTGGCTCAGAGCATCCCCATAATGCCCTGGAAGCAAAGGCTAATTTTGAAAAGACAGAAAAAAGGAGCCACAAACCCACACAACCAAGGTGAGAAATAGAGATATTTGCAGATATTTCAGGGATGTAGAGAGGAGAAAATAAGTTCAACACAATTCTAAGAAGTGACTAGCTAGAACATGGGCATGGAGTCAACTACTTTGTAACCATCATCTAACTATGAACTCATTAGTCCTTTCCTTCCCCCAAGAATAGCCTCAAAGAAAGCTCAGAAAAGTGGCCATGTTTCCTTATGCACCCATGCAAAACATCTTGGGAATACTGCATCCAAACAAGTACTCATCTCCTTTCCCTCTTTATACAAATCATCTAGCTCATGAAGAGGCAAGGAGGGCCAGCTTGTACGCACCACCACCCTCTGCTGACACGAGCTCTTTTGACATTTCTATTCCTTGCTATGCCCATTGTGCATCTACAATTACTCCAACTATGTATCTTCACACAAGACTACAAAAGACTACCAAACAATGGCCATGCTGTGAAATAAAGTAAAAGCAAGTAGCAAAAATACATGTGTTCCAACAATGAGAAAATGCAGGAAGATCCTGGGTATTGCACTGGGTCTTGTGGCCACCCGTCGCAAATCACAGCCTGGAGTCAGCAATGGCTGTGAGACATTTTTCCTGACACATTAAAGTGAATTTGATGAAAAACCTCCACTGAACCTGCACCGGGCCACTGTACACATTGGAGGGGGAGGAAAAAAGTGTGTTCAGTTTTCCAACTCATTCACCTTTGCCAAGAGCCCTCACTGATGGAGACCACGGTTGATCCTCTAATTATTTCAAGTGGTCTTTAGTATCACACCAATCTGCTGTTCACAGCAGGATTTTCCTCTCTAAATTTTTAAACCACAACACAATCTCCCTAAGTCAGGAGGGAGGGTGAGCACCTTGATTAGCTTTATTTCAACTTTTCCCCTCCCCAAATAAAAGTCATCAAAAAAATAATAAGTTTTTAAAGCAAGGGATGCTCCTCAGTAGGTGCAAAGTCACAGGCAGGCAAGGAATTGCTGGGGTTGCTTTTAACAAGGCAACAGGATGAAAATTAAGTAACATGGACTGAAGAGGAACAAGCAATAGAAATGTTTTTGATCACAGACATTCACCAGAAGGATGCAGCAGAAAAACACAGCAACAAATTTGCCTAAATCCTAGGAAAACACACGAACAACCACCCCTCATCAGCCAAGGAGGGGGAGGCTCTTCACGATGAAGCGGAGCCTCCTGCCACATCTCCTGCCAGCAGCAGAGCGTGGTAGGCAAGCACAGGATTAGCATAGCAAGATAAAAGAGATTTCACCATGTTCGAAGGCTTACAGGCAACGACGACAAGAAAGCGCACACGAAGTATCTGGATGTGTAAATACATGCTGTCAAAGGATCTTGTCTTCTCCAGACCAGCTCTGCTCAGAAAGCATTTGCAGAGGAGATGGAAGAGACAGCTAACAGCACAAGGCAGCCTGCAGAGAGCTAAACTCATCACATTCCCAGCTTTCTGTCACCCTAATGACAGATATATTTTGGGGTGCATCCACCATCGTGCTGGGAAAACCGTATCGGTCAAGTCCGCTCTGACACAGCCTCCAATCAGCTATGAACCAGAGACCACAAAAAGCCCCATTTCAGCTCATTTCCCAGCTTCAGTATCATTTGCCGCACACTTCGGGACTCCTCCTTCCTGCTGATAAGCTTGTGTAGCACATGATGGCACCAAAGGGAACCAAGTGCAAATATCAAGAAGAAAAAGCATCTTTGCTTCAGCGCGTGACTCATGCAAGAAGAACGCCAAGCCCTGAACAAGCCAAAGCAAAACAGCTGACTATCAAATCCCTGCACGTAAGCGCAAAGTTGCCTTTAAAAATACAAACTGCATTTTTTTTCCTCCAAAAAAGCAGTTTGTCTTTTTTATACAATGACCCAAGTATAAGAGCTTGATGAAGACAGGACACACCATGTGGAATGCAAGGGTCTAAATACAGGTTCCCAGCACCATATGAGATTCCCTGTGAGGCACACATGGGGCTGGTAGACCTGGTGGGTGATTCACAGCTTTCTGGGCTGGGAGAAGGGTGGGAACCAGCTCTAAATTAAAGCACCTAAATTTCAGTGAGTGGAAATGGTATCTAAGCACCCATAGCTCCTGCTAGAGACTTAAGTCAGTATGGTCAGTGAAGACTAGAGAACAATTTAAAACATGCAGGAGGTGATTACTTCTCAGTAAAGAAAGGGAGTAGAGGAAGATGGCAGCTCCTGGACAGGACAAACATACAACATATTTTTTAAAAAATAATGATTTACATTAAAATTTATCATTTTCACCTCTCTTCTCTGTACTTTATTTAATTCTACCACTTTCCTCCTAATACAGTAGAAGAACTAAACAGATGGGATCTCTTCAGGCTGGGACAAGAATGATGGGGTGGGGAAAAGGCCATGAAACAACACCTCACGAAGTCCTGAGTCACCAGCAAAAGGCAAACCATCCCCTCTTTCCAGTGCAAGAACTGGAGACTAATGAAGCAAATCCCTGAATGACAAAAAGGAGATACTCCTCCATGTAAAGTTAGGTAAGCAAGAACTCCGTTCCACAGGCTGATGTGGATACTAAAACCTTATACAGGCTTAAAAGAATATAAGAATAAAAGACTATAAGAATAAAAGAATAGGCAAGAAGAAAAAAATAAAATCACATAGTATTAAATGCACAAGCTCTGACTCAGGGAACATGGCAAAACACTGGAAGAAGTCTTGCTCTGTTTGCCCTTTTCTCATGCTCTTCACAAAGCAGCCACAACTAATGATATAACTAGACAGGATTTGGTCCAGCTTGAATAGACACATCTTTGTCCTGACCCAATTTGTCTCTTCATATGACAATACCAGAAGAAAATCCTTCAGGTGAGCACAGAGTTGGACAGTTCAAGAGCTACCGGAATATATGAAATTTGACTCTTCTGGTCAGCTGCTCTGTTTTGCCTCGTTCCATGACCATGTTGAGTATGGCCTTCACTCAACTCCAGTATCTTGGCATTATAAATTAGGTTAAATCCAACCGTAAGAGCCATATTTCAAGGAAACCATATTATCAAGAATCACAAGAACTCTATCAGCCAAAAGTAAAAAGAAATACTTCCCAGAGAGGAGAAAACAAGGCCATCACCAATGGCCCATCAGCCACCAAAGGTTGGTGGCTGACCACCCTTCTGTGTTCAGGCAGAATTGGATCTAAATCCATGTGTGAAGTTAGGAAGGTAAAGAGGTTTTGGAGACTAAAGTCAGGAACAGGCACAAAAAACTAACAGATGCTAAGTTCACATCTGATGAAAAGCGTGCAAAAGACCATAGAATGGTTTGGGTTGGAAGGCACCTTAAAGATCACCTAGTTTCAACCCCCCCTGCCATGGGCAGGGCCCCCTTCCCCCAGCCCAGGGTGCTCCCAGCCCCGTCCAACCTGGCCTTGAACCCTTCCAGGGAGGGGGCACCCACAGCTGCTCTGGGCACCCTGGGCCAGTGTCTCACCATCCTCAAACCTAATTTAAATCTACCCTCTTTCAGTTTAAAACTATTACCCTTTCTCCTATCCCTGCAGCCCCAATAAAGAGTCCCCCCCCCCTCCCCTGTCCCCCCTTTAAGCCCTGGGAGGCTGCTCGAAGGGCTCCCCAGAGCCTTCTCTTCTCCAGGCTGAACCCCCCCAACTCTCTCAGCCCGGCCCCCCAGGGGAGCTGCTCCAGCCCCCCCAGCATCTCCGTGGCCTCCTCTGGCCCCGCTCGAGCAGCTCCGGGTCCTTCTGCTGTTGGGGGCCCCCGAGCTGGCCCCGGCACTGCAGGGGGGTCTCCCCAGGGAGGAGCAGAGGGGGAGAATCCCCTCCCTGGCCCTGCTGCCCCCCCTGCTCTGGCTGCAGCCCAGGACATGGTTGGCTTTCTGGGCTGCAAGAGCACGTCGCTGGCTCACAGGGAGTTTTCCATCTACTAACACCCCCAAGTCCTTCTCCGCAGCTCTGATCTCAATCCAGATGCATGTGTGTTGTGCTTCGTTTTACTGCTCTTAACAGAAATACTGTAATTATGTTGTATAATTGCACAACTGTAAAGGAGACGTGAATCAAACTGGTTATAAGGTATAAAAATATTTAGGTCCCAAATAAGGTGAAGCGAGAGATGGACCTTGTTCTGCTGTATCTGCTCTCACTCTGTGATGGTGCCCACAGCACTTTCAACACAGAGGAATTCCCTTCACAACATCATTACACAGAACTGCAATATTGAATAGAAATTCATACTCCCACACATTATTTTCTTTTATTCTCTATCTAAACTTGTCTAATCTTGCTGGCCCCATTTTTTATTGTTTGGTGTTTTTTTTCTTTTTTTTTTCTTTTTTTTTTTTTTTTTTTTTTTTTAAGTAGCTTGATTCTGTGTAAAGAATCGGATCCACATTTGAGGAGAATTGTTTCTTCCTGGTTTTTGTAGGCATGGAATCAGTTTTCAACTCATATTTTTTGTCTCACAAACTTTTTCAGCCCGAAGAAAGCATCGTTCTGAAAATGAAATACATAAAACATGAAATGAAGTAGACTCTGTAATGGAGTTGGGACATGAACCAAAAGAACTTGTATTTCAAATGTTCTATTGCACCGTTTGCTTGTGTTACATTCAAAGCTTTGGGAAGCCATCCAAACCTATACAGACACAAAATAATCCACGGAAATTACAGCTGCAAGGTGCCAGTGACAGCGAAAAGTGTTTTGATTGGAAAATGGAACCTAAAATTCAAGAATGAGGTGAAAAGCATGGAATAGCTTGTCTAGGAAAATAAATGTCCAAAAAAGAAACGGTGAACAGAGGAGATCTGACACACACCAGCCCACCCCCCTCCACACACACACACACAAAAAGTGACAAAGGGAATGACAGAAGCCCTATGCAAACATGAATTGAACAAATGTCCTAGGAGCTTCCATCCCTTCCACAGGTTTTTGTTTCCCCCCTTATCTCAATGGAATCTAGAAGATCTCTGATAGGTTTGGCTACTTTTCTCCCTCTGTGAATAAACCACAAGGAAAGTCCAAACTCCTGAAAGCAAGGGAAAGCAAAGAGAATTCGAGACCATATGGGCCTTACATAGGTTCTGACCAGACAAAAAACCTTGGCTGAACCAATCACAGGTGTAGGTCATACCTCCCAAACATGGATCCTCCCAAGGAACACAAGGTCCCTGTCCCCTCAAGAGTTGCACCTCTTTGGAGAGCTCAGGGAAGCAGGGGAACACAGTGGCTGGTGAGTCCCAAAGCACATAAAGCTCTTCTGAAGACCCATCATGGAAAGTCCAAGGACATCTCTTAGTTTCCAGAACCACTCACAAGCTCACGGCTCCTCTTCTCCAGCACTTCTATTCCCCTTGGTAAATAACCTGATCAAATCACATTTAACTTGGAAAACAAAAACAAACTTAAAAGACAAGCCAGCTATGCAAAGTTGAAAAGTCCAGCTTTAAATTTAAAGAGGAAAAGCTTATCCGCTGTACCTTTCAAATCAAAACCAAATCTCACTATGTTATCAAGGAAGAAACAAAAACACTGCAACTGGAGCATAACTGAAATAGTTTAAGGTCAAATAAAAAACCAAACAATTCAGGCAATTAAGTTCATGGGAGCACAGGGAGAGTGCACAGAATTGTGTCTAATGGGTTCGTTCCACAACGAGACCAGAAATACTTATTCAAATTGAACAGTGCCTCCTTCTTTGTGCTGCCTTAATCCAAGGATTAAATTTGTTAACCACTAAAGGTATGAGAATCTGGCCCCTAATGATTACATGCTCATAAAAATCAGAAGATATTGTTGCTATTTCAACTAAGTATCACAAACAAAAACATCAATTAAATTTTGCCAGGCACTGTACATATTGCAGATGCTTCAGAATAAATTGTTTCATTGTGAAACAGAGTATATGCAAGCTCCGGCAGGGATGGGTAGTCCCACTTTAAATTGCTCTAAGGAAATACCTGCCTGTACCAGGCTCTTATTTTGCAGGGAAACATTCTGAAATCCATTGTCAAATGCTCAATTCAAAAAGTTGAGAGCGCCACTCTCTGCAGATAAAATTAAGGAAAACTATAAAAGAAGGAAAGGCTAAAAAAAGAAATCTGGTCCAGATGGATTCCCGGCTGAATTCTATAAAATATTTACAGATTTTCTGTCACCAAAACTTACGTTTCTTTTTGATGAGGTGGAAATCAAAGGCTCTCCACCTGTTGTGTTTTGTTTTTGTTTTCTTTTTTTTTTTTTTTTTCTTTTTAAACCCTCACAGAAAATATAATAATGTTATGAAGGAAAAAAACCCAAACCCAAAAACAAACAAAAACCAAAACCCACAACATACTTTAATCATACTGTAATTACTGCAAGTGACTCCAATTAATCAATGTTGTTTCTAAAATTCTGTGGAAAGAGATATTGTCCCTTTGCTTAATTTAGCCCAAAGTTGTTCCCTAAATTCCAAGTTCAAGCGTTTATTCATTAAAATAGGCTTAGGTCGGATAAGCACAGGCTGATACTACCATCATTCACGCAATAAATTAACAGCCTAGTCCCACAGCAGTGCTGTCTCTAGATACCAAAAGATAGTTCATCATGTGTCATAAGGGTAAAGTATCCACTTTTTCATTTAAAATCAGCGAAAAAGTTCTCAATTTTCTGCTCCTGAAAATATATGTTCCATTTGCCAACATCCAGATTGCTGGACCTCAACTTCCCAAGGTGAGAGCAGTTTACATGTACATGACATGTAGATTGATGTCATATTTGTTGTGGTCCTGTAGGTGATAGAGCAGATGAACATAGAGCAGCCCTTTAAACTGCAAATAATAATTCGGTTGGTCCCAGCAGGATTTCTGGACAAGGATGTGACTGAGCATCAGCAACAATATCAATAATTCATCCCCTGTTTCAGAGTGTGCATCCAGGCAGTGCTTGGTACATGTGGATTTGAAGTACAATGTAACAAGGTGAAGGCAGTGGACTGAAACCAGGGGATGAAGGTCTAGATCACAGCCCTCACATTTCTTCATCAAGATTATGAATCTTTGTTCTTCTCCCTGTCCCCAGTAAGGGAGCCAAAGGTCTTAAAACACAAATTCCTTCCATAACAATGCATGCGTTAAACCTGAATTTTGATCTCTATTGGGTGTTCTCAGCTCTATGATGCACAAAGAACTATCTCCTCTCACATATTTCATTGAATCATAGAATGGTTTGGGTTGGAAGAGAACTTAGAGATCATCTAATTCCACCCCCCCTGCCATGGGCAGGGCCCCCTTCCCCCAGCCCAGGGGGCTCCCAGCCCCGTCCAACCTGGCCTGGAACCCTTCCAGGGAGGGGGCAGCCACAGCTGCTCTGGGCATCCTGGGCCAGTGTCTCACCAACCTCACAGTCAAGAATTCCTTCCTTATACCTAATCTAAATCTCCCCTCTTTCAGTTTAAACCCATCACCCCTTGTCTTATCCCCCCACCCCCTGATCCAGAGTCCCTCCCCACCTCTCCTGTCCCCCCTTTAAGCCCTGGGAGGCCGCTCGAAGGGCTCCCCGGAGCCTTCTCTTCTCCAGGCTGAACCCCCCCAACTCTCTCAGCCCGGCCTCCCAGGGGAGCTGCTCCAGCCCCCCCAGCATCTTCGTGGCCTCCTCTGGCCCCGCTCGAGCAGCTCCGGGTCCTTCTGCTGTTGGGGGCCCCCGAGCTGGCCCCAGCACTGCAGGGGGGTCTCCCCAGAGCGGAGAAGGGGAGAATCCCCTCCCTCGACCTGCTGGCCACACTTCTTCTGATGCAGCCCAGGGCACAGTTGGCTTTCTGAGCTGTGAGAGCACATTTCTGGCTTATAGTCAGTTTGTCATCTACTAATACCCCCAAGTCCTTCTCCACAGGGCTGCTCTCAATCCACTCATTGCCCAGCCTGTGTTTGTGCTTGAGATTCCCCTGATGCATGTACAGGTCCTTGTACTTGGCTTTGTTGAACTTCATGAGCTTTGCACGGACCCACCTCCCAAGCCTGTCCAGGTCCCTCTGGATGCCATCCCTGCCCTCCAGCATGTCACTGCACCACACAGCTTGGTGTCATTGGTGAACTTACTGAGGGTGCACTCAATCCCACTGTCCATGTCTCCAACAAAGATGTTAAACAGCACCAATCCCAACAGTGACCCCTGAGGAACGCCACTCGTCACTGCTCTCCACTTGGGCATCGAGCTGTTGACCACAACTCTTTGAGTGCGACCATCCAGTTAATTCCTTATCCACCAAGTGATTCATCTGTCAAATCCACGTCTCTCCAATTTAGAGACAAGGACGGCATGTGGAACAGTGCCAAATGCTTTCACAAGTCCAGGTAGATGACATCAGATGTCTACATCAGATTGGACATAATTTGCAGATTAAAGAAGAAAACAAACAAAACCATACCCTGCTCTGCTTCCAAACCCATTTCACATACTACTGCATGAGATAAGAATTTATAATATATTCAATGTTAGAGGGGTATCCCAATTTTATTTTTTTTAAGCTGACATTGGATTTGTTTTTCAATGCAGCATTATGAGTTTTACAAGCAAAAGGAAAGCACATAATGAATTGGTCTCCGCTGGATGTTGACTTGATAAGCAGTACAATTAAGTCAAATTAGTATGCTGCCCTTCCTTTCCCTTCACACTTTCAGAAATGTCTCTCAAAACCAATCTATGATTACCAGTCATACATAAAAGCTTCAGAAAAATACTCCTCCACAAGTATATGGCTGAGCAAATTTGTCCAGCATTGCAGGCTTTTCATGGCATTTATCTTGAAGAAGGTATTACACAGTGATATAGATGTCTCCACGTGTTGGGTACACTCAGGAAGGCACAGAGCTATTCCTTATCCTATTGTGTCATGCACCATCTCTTTAGGAGAGCGTCCTGCTCCCCACATGTTTCAGACAGATGAGGACTGCGATCAGCTATCCAGAAATTCAGCTGCAACATCCATCCTTAACGTCAAGGCTGTGCTTTCTAGGAGCTGTACTAGACCTCAGTCACATGCCATGGCAACCAAATTCAAGCACACTTCTTCAAAACCATCGTTCAGTTAAAAAAAAAAAAAAAAAAAAAAAGGAAGGAAGAAAGAAAAAATAGAAAACCAGCAAGTTTAGCTAAGCACTTTATGAATGACGTAACTCCCATACACAATGGCCACTATTAAAAACACGGCGATAGTCAGCATGTTCCCATCACAGTCACACTGTTCACAGTGTTCCCCCATCTAAGGGTAGGAAGAACACAGTGAATAGCATGTTAGCTGTCAAAACATAACAGCAGCCGCTGGTATGAGTTAACCTTAACCATTCAGGTACCCCTCCTGTATCAGGATATTGTCTCAGAGCACACTGAACCAATTCAGCCTCCCTGATTTAACAGCATGACACTGGTGCTCAGGCACGGGGAGATGGAAAAGCTCTTAAAATAACAACTGCAAATGATGTAATTTCATTAAGGCAGGCTGACCCTTGCTGCTTTTGCTCGTGTTCCTCTGTGGTATCATTTTTCAGTGATTTAGTTTACTCTCTTGCAAACTCCTTTTTCTTCCCATCTTCCTAGTTGTGTATATATTCATAAATATAGAATAATAAAGAGAACACATATAAGTCCTCAACACGTTTCTCTCCATGCTGGGCCAAACAAGAACACAAGAAGAACAAGATATTCTAAGTGTTACACTCGGTAGTTTGCAAGACTGTGCACAGCCTTCCTTTAATGGCTATCTAACTTTTTAAACAAAAAAAAAAGGCACAAGAGCTAACAGTGCCTCAGGTATACATAGAAAACTCTTTAAGTTCAACTTAGGTCTTGGAGAAGTCAAGGTTCAAAAGCTTTTAAAAACTACAAAACCCACAAAACCAACAAAATAAAATCTAGCTTTTCAACTTGCAGGGTTAAAAATCTTCCCTATACAGACCTCTTGCATCATTCTGAGGTCCAGGAAGAGAACAGACCCTCAGAGAAGATGCTGTTTTTTTCTTCCTCTCTGCATCCACTCACTATTTTAAGAAGTCTCGTGGTCTGTCTCAACACCACTGTAACATCCAGATGCTGCTCTGAAGGGGCATTAGTTAAAACAAAATGCTCACGTATGCTGAGTCTGTCTGCCACTGAAGCCAACACAAATAAATTAAACTTGAAGGACACTCAGGATCTAGAAATTTGAGACTGGCTTTACTTTGCAAAACCTGAACAGTCTAAAAGCTGCATTTTCTCAAGGAAGACCTGTTTAACTTCAGGCATTTAATTCTTTAGCTCTTCTTCATAAGTTCTGCACACAGAATTTTCTCATTCAGTGAAAAACATTTTGGTTTTGCATGTATGTGTATCTATGCATTTTAAATTACAACATACAAACTTACATTAATTTCAATTTTATAAACCAAGTAACTTTTAAAATAACCTGAAAATAAGACACCTTCCAGCATCTCTAAAATATCTGGATTTCTCACATGATTCTCAATATGTTATTTTAACTGTGGTATGGATTTGTTCCTCTATAAAACAAGCCTATAATGAACCGAAGAGAGGCAGAAGAATCCCAAATAAAGGTAAGTCCCATCAGCCACAACCCAAAATCCTCTGGAGAGGGTAAACACCAGCCTGTGATTTCAAGCCATGGTCTCCAGAGAGCTGCTTCTTATTTCTGCCAGAAATCTCCACTATAGTAGCCCAGCCCAACCTCTCATGTTATTTTACTCATGGGAAAAAACAGAAACCACATCCATCCTTTGCAGAAATCTGTCAAACTTTTTACTTAATCAAGTAAAATTCTAAAGCATTTGAATAATTTTTTGATGCACGAAGTGACTAAGTCAGCCAAGACCTTTTCAGCCAACATTGTAGACAGTGATGCAAGTTTCATTACAGTTCAGTACAACCATCAAAAAAGGAAAGAATTTCATAAAAAGGGTTGATTCAGTAGATCAGTGTCAACCTTCCAGACAGGACTGAGTTATTTCACATATCAGCTCCTCAAAAGAGCAATCAGGTGGTCACAATTTCTGTTCGCAGTCTGGAGTGAATGTCAGCTCTCCCATTAGGGAAGATTTGATAGCCCCGTATGGATGGATACCATCAAAATGTGGCGAGACCTTTGCCTACTCAGGACATGACTTTTTCAGGCTATAACCTCTTCAGGAAGGACCAAAAAAGCAAGAGCATTCAAAACCACATGTGACACTATTTCCACGCCTCTGACAAACCAAGCAGCATGCAGAAAAGGATGATACACTAGAGAAGACCAGCACTTGCCTATGAAGTGTAAGGAAAAACGTTCTTTTAGGGGACTTCAGTCTGACTGGCATATGCTTGAAGTCACCTGCTGCCAGAACTAAAACATCCCTAGAATTATTTAATATTACAGCTGACAAGATTCCTATCTCAGAAAGCATTGTGTGCTGCTCAAGGGCATTTTGCGTTAGACCTCATCTTGATATAGAGGAATTGATCAAAGAACTGAAAATTAGTGGCTGCTTGAGTAATCATGACTTGTTGACTTAAAAAAAAAAATATTTAAAAAACCAAATCTAGAAGAGTAATATAAACCCTTGCCGGTTTTAAAAGACTTGCTTTACAAAGGCGCATAAGTAGAAAAAGAGAAGTGTAACTGGATGTATAAGAGGTAATAAAAATATCAACAACATGTAGGAAAATTTCACAGGTATCCCTTTCTGGATGTTCACAATTCTCAGTTAGAGAAGATGGCAACCGTTCTTACATGGACTAAAGAACTGTAGAAAACACTCCAAAACCATATGCTCATATAGGAACTTGGGGAAAAAAAAAAAAAAAAAAAAGAAGGAAAACAAAAAAAACAACCCCAAAAAACCCTCAGAGAATCCACAACATCCCACATCCACTCCCCCCCCCCCTCCAAAAAAAAAAAAAAAAAAGGGGGCAAAAGCTAACTTTCACAGCCAAGCTGTTGAGGGACAGGAGGGACTGAACTCAGAAAATTCAGAAAAATCAGGAATGTTTGCAACTTTTTTCTACCTTTGGAAAATATCTGGAAAACATTCAAATACAAAACTTCACTGAAAGCCAGTGGGAATATGTCTACCACATCAGTTGCTCAGGAAAGTTCAAAAATAGCAGCTCAAATGTGATTAAATCCAGCAAGCTTTGGTAACATAAGCACCAACACTGTGAAAGATCAGGGCAAGCAGTGATTTGGCTCATTAGTGCTGATTTGTGACACCATTTGGAAAAAATCAAGGGAATTCCAGAAGAAAAGCTAACGTTGAATCAAAGCTAAAGGGTAAAACAGATAATACAGTGCTCATTAATAGCCTGCCAACCTAACAGCAAATCCGGAAGAAGAAAAGAGGAGAAAAAAAAAAAAAAAGGAAAAAGTAAAAGAAGAAACAGCTGATGCTGGACTCAATTATTAAAGGAGAATATTTTAGTTTCCTGATGCAATGGGCAATTTAACCCTTCTTTTCTCTCCAGTAAGAGAGCTCAATGCATTGGTTCTCCAACTACTGGTAACATAAATCTCAGCCATGAGAAACAGTTATTAAATATTCAAAACAATATGGATTTATGGAAACTATGACTTATGGAAGTTGGTGCCATGTTTTCACAAGATCACAAGTCACACTGGTAAGGGTGACAACAACAAAGCCCATGAGGCACAGCACCACCCTGAGTGACCAAAGAAAACCAAAGTGCCCCAGAATAAAAAACTCATCAACCACAAGATATCAGGCTGCTATTACCAGAGATGGGACGTGTTTCCAGAACAGTTCAATTTTTGGCTGGCCCTGGGTTGTTTTTATCAATGACTTTGTAGAAACAGTTTAAGGTCACACAAGAATCAGTGGGACTGGTTAAAAATGATGTACCGACAGGTCACCGACATAGGGATGTCAACCTCTGTGCTTCTCAGTGCAGCACCCAACCACGGCCACATTGGGTCCAACTTCATTGTCAAGTTCTATGAAACACTGACCAAGCATCAGAGAAATAGTCCAATATTGGAAATGCTGAGTTTTTCCGTTACTATGATATGTTTAGCTTAACCAAAGGTACATTTTGGTACAATTTCATCTAAATGTTTACGTATCCGGTCTCTTTATATGGAAATAATCTTTAGCTGACTCTTTGATTAGCCAAAAAAAAAACACCTCACCACAGACTGAACTTCAAACTTGGTCACAGACTAGAAACCAGATGAAAATTTCCATCAGGAGACATCATTACTATTGGAAAAATCTACTGTGGAGGTTTAAAGTAAAAAAGCAATGAGAGATAATCTAAGTTTAGGTTTCCCTCCCCCACTTAAATGCTTTTGTTCAGAGGGAAAATAACTGAACGAAAAACAACTTAAGGTATTTGCTCCATAAAAGGTCATACTAGATAACGAGAGTGATTCCTTCTGGCTTTATAATCTGTTTCTCAGCCGCCACTGAAGTGACTGGAGCTACACTCAGTGGCAAAACTCCTCACATACATGGATGCAAGGACCATAACTGCCTTGGCAGATTTTTTGGAAAAGAGAAAAGATCTGGGATGACTTCAAGCAGTGTCTCCCAGCCTTTCCATGGCTGTGGAACACATAGCATCATCTTCATTCGCGTCTGGGGGCTATTTCAACATTCTCTCTAGGACGATGATTTTGCCACTGATGTTCTCGACCAGAGCTGAGCTAACTTGATTATTTCCTGGTAGCCCAACATTACTTTGAATGAAACAAACAGATTTGGGGCACAAATTAATTCTCTTTGGGATCAGGTTTCTCCAGCATTTCCTTAATTCGCTTTGCGGCACGGTAGGCCGACCGCAACTGTGACAAGTAGCTTTACCCACCTCTGTCCTGTCCACTCATTTCACTTCTCTGTCTTTGCTGTTTCTCCTCCTGCCTTTCCTCTGTTATGGATACCAACTTAACTGCTTAATTCAGGTGTCTCCTTTGAGGCACCCTGTTAGGGCAAAGCACACTAACCCTGAGCTTGCACTGACTTACCTTCCTTGGGTGCACAGAAACCACACATGAGCACACCTGAATTATTTTAGCTAGTAATAAAAATAGAAAAAAAATAATATAAAAAAATCCTTGAAGCAACCACCTACCTCGGGAAGCCTGCTAACCCTCACCTTTTGATAAATCACCTCCCATCAACTCTAGCATCTTGAAACTTCCCAATTGCCATCTTCAACTAAATTATGAATGTCTATGAAAATGAAAGCAAAAGCCTTTGAGAGGATACCACTTCTTCCCCTACTCTCCTATCTCTTCTATCCTTTTTTTTTTTTTCTTTTTTTTTTTAATAGCATTTTCTTTAAGCTCCACTTTGTGATACTCTTTAAATACAGTGTCAGAGTTCAGTCATCCAAGTCAGGAAGGGCAGGAGCCTTGGGTACTGAGCACATCCCAGAGTGGAAAGGCTGCCAAGTAAACCTCTTTTCAAAACAAATTATTTTGGAGGCAATTGCCAGCACTTTTCTCTTGCAGAATCACTGCTTCCCCTGGGAACAGGTAGGATAGAGCCACTCCATATCAAATGTATTTCCATTCCTCCCACCAACGCAAAGTAGGAACCACACGATGCACACTAAAACCACTGAAAAGCTCCATAAAATCTCCAGTCGACAAGAAGGGATAAGAGCTTGATTTAGACTAGGCTACTGTGATCCCTTTGGGACCTTGTTTCCTTGACAGGCAAGAATGGAAGCTCCTAAAATAAAGAAGCATCACCTTCCTCCAATTACTCCCCAAAACCCCAACTCACACAGCATGCAGGCTGTTTTCTTGCACGGCCATCCTGCTTCACTTACATCCAGAATGTCGTTCTTTGGTCCTCACAGCAGCAAAGACAATTTAAGTGAAAAACTGATGTTCAGCAGAAAATGATGAGTTTATGTTACATCGAACCAGGAAAGAAAGAAGTTTCCTTTGCCACTAAGCTTGTCATGGCTTCCAAGCCATGCTCTCTGGACCAGTAACCTCTCTTCTGGAGGCTCCTCTTGAACCAGTGGTTGGAGTCAGCAGCAGTGCCTTCCACCTCACAAGTTTTTCTGTCTGAAGTACATAAAAAAAGAAACTGTCCCCTTCCCTAGGAGTTATTTACATTCTGCCCTTGTTTCTGTCTTTATGGAAATATTTAAATTATACAAATAAATTGCATCCTTACTCTTCTCCATTAAATATTAAAAAGAGGGGTTTTTTCTTTGTGGTTTTTTTTCAGCTTGATCTTTTTTTTTTTTTTTTTAATTTAGAAACAAAATGCAAAGAAACAATCGTGTTTAACTTTGCATTAGTGCTGCTCTACCTAAATTACTGTATTACAAACATACATCTTTTGTGTCTTTGAACAAAATTTGTTTGATAATGGGATTTTACAATATTCTTGGTATCTCACCTAGGAGAGTGTTTCTTCCACGAAAACAAAACTACAACCCAAAATCTCTTATGTAAGAATATGTAAGATCCTTAACATTACCTAGTGTAGTAAATACAGCACTAGGAATAGGAAAATAGAAATTAAAAAAAAAAAAAAAAAAGAAAAGATAAATAAATAAATAAATAAGAATAGATGCATTAGAATGAGGGATTTACATGTACAGAAACTTAGAAAATTTGGAAAGACAGATACTATTTTAGGTGATGGCTTGAAATGATTGCTGGTTTTCTTCATTACTACAGCAGCTCTGGGAACTAGAAAGGAATCTGGGATGTTACACAGGGTTTGAATTTACAGTAGAAGTAAAAGGGAAAAGAAAGTACAGGCTTGTCAATCTTTCTATATCTCTGTGTGTAAAGGTGCGCAAAGGATCCCAACATCTGTATTGGCAAAAATTGGAGAAATACTGTCCTGAGACAAAACTCATCAAAAAGCAGGTAATACCAGCCAAGGGGCAAAACACAATCCATGTAGAAACTACCACCAGCAGGACCCAGGTGTACTTCAAGGCCAGGAGGAATCACAGATGCAGAGGCGGGAGGGTGGAGGAGTTGGCTTTCCATGATGCCCCAGGAGAGCAGCAAGGTCCCAGCTTGCAAACCACCATGCAGAAGCGTGACTGGATGAGACCCATCAACAGGGCTCTCCCAACTGTTAAATCCATCTTTGGCTTCACTGTTATTCACAGAATCATGGAATAGAATCATAAAATCATTTAGGTCGGAAAACACCTTTAAGATCATCGAGTCCATTCACAAACCTAACACTGCCAATTCCACCACTAAACCATGTCCTGAACCAACACATCTACACGTCTTTTAAATACCTCCAGGGATGGTGACTTGACCACTTCCCTGGGAAGCCTGTTCCAATGCTTGACAACCCTTTTGGTGATGAAATATTTCCTAATATCCAATCTAAACCTCCCCTGGTGCAACTTGAGGCCTTTTTCTCTTGTCCTATCACTCGTTACTTGGGAGAAGAGACTGACCCCCACCTCGCTATACCCTCCTTTCAGGTTGTTGCAGAGAGTGATGAGGTCTCCCTTCAGCATCCTTTTCTCCAGGCTAAACAACCCCAGGTCCCTCAGGCGCTCCTCACAGGACTTGTTCTCCAGACCCTTCACCGACTCCGTTGCCCTTCTCTGGACATGCTCCAGCACCTCAATGTCTGTCTTGTAGTGAGGGGCTCAAAACTGAACACAGTATTCGAGGTGTGGCCTCACAGAAAGATATGTAGATCGACAGAAGAATAATTTAAAAAACACCTTACTATTGAGACACAGGACATGTGGCCAGATGGTGAAGAATCTGCCACTGGGAAGCTCTGCGCTCTTGCCACCAGCCTGGGAGACTGCTAGATCCTTTCCATCTGTCCAAACCCACCATGCTTAAGCCCAAGTTAAGGGCTGCTGCTCTGGTTTTCAGCACAACAGCTTCAAGCTCACTGCTCTGAGCAGTGCCATGGGATACTCAGAGCCTCAAAGGTGCTACATAAAACTACTGTCTCATTTTATTCATTTTATAGCTGGACCTGCTGCTCCAAAAGAGATTTCACCAGGCTGGACAACATATGAGCAACAGCTCATCCAGGGAAGGGAGGGGGGCCTTAAGTCCTCAAAAAGAGGAAAACGAAAGACAAATTTCAGCCTTACAGATCCAAAAGAACAAACAAAGGCCAGTCAAAGCTCTAGATGATTGGAGCAAGCTTCATCTGACCAGGCAGAAACAACTACGTAGGAGACGTGGTCACATCATGCTTCAAAAGCTAATGGAGCAACTTTTATGTGAGATTTAAAGGATCAAGTTTTGGCTGCTTGCTGATCATAGAATCACAGAACGGTTTGGGTTGGAAGGGACTTTAAAGACCATCTAGTTCCAACCCCCCCTGCCATGGGCAGGGCCCCCTTCCCCCAGCCCAGGGGGCTCCCAGCCCCGTCCAACCTGGCCTGGAACCCTTCCAGGGAGGGGGCAGCCACAGCTGCTCTGGGCACCCTGGGCCAGTGTCTCACCAACCTCACAGTCAAGAATTCCTTCCTTATATCTAATCTAAATCTCCCCTCTTTCAGTTTAAAACCGTCCCCCCCTTGTCCTACCCCCACACCCCCTGACCCAGAGTCCCCCCCCACCTCTCCTGCCCCCCCTTTAAGCCCTGGGAGGCCGCTCGAAGGGCTCCCCGGAGCCTTCTCTTCTCCAGGCTGAACCCCCCCAACTCTCTCAGCCCGGCCTCCCAGGGGAGCTGCTCCAGCCCCCCCAGCATCTCCGTGGCCTCCTCTGGCCCCGCTCGAGCAGCTCCGGGTCCTTCTGCTGTTGGGGGCCCCCGAGCTGGCCCCAGCACTGCAGGGGGGTCTCCCCAGAGCGGAGCAGAGGGGGAGAATCCCCTCCCTGGCCCTGCTGCCCCCCCTGCTCTGGCTGCAGCCCAGGATATCGTTGGCTTTCTGGGCTGGGCTTTTCTATGCAACAGCACTGCCCACCCAAGAGCTGCTAACCAGGTTGCAAAGCAAATGAAGGAAAAGGGGAAAAGGGAATTTAACGAAAACCTGTATCGTGAAGATGCTGCTAATCAACACTCTGCATGCAACAGCACTTAATGCAAAACTTAATTCATTTGCAGAATTTCAAATAATTAAGCAAATGCTTAAAAATTAGTAGCTTTACCATCCTTTAATGCTCAAAAAAACACCAAGAGATGATTGTGGAACCTAAGTGTTGAGCTAAACTGAGTGTTTTAAATCTGTAGAAAGACACTGACTCAGATCACAACGCTCCAGACAAGCAGTACCTAACCTGTCAGTCTCTGTTTGCCGCTATATTTAATGCATGCTGAGCAGCTACACTCCCGCATCACTCCTCACTAAAGGTGCTCAGAGATGCCAGTAATTTCCCAAGCAGCAAAATGAACCCAAAGACAGCAAAAAGACTACGTTCTTAAGATAGCAGAGACAGGGATGGATGAAAATGAAATCAGGAAAAAAAAAAAAAAATAAAAACAACCACAAAAACAAAAAACAACCCAACAAACCTTCCAGACTCCACACGTCATCACTGTACCATCCCTGTTTTCTCTCTATCCCTGTAAAAATCACTAGTTTCAGCCATCGTCAACAAATTAATGATTTATAAAACTATCAGCCTTTCCATGTAGCCCTCCATAGTTTCTCAGAAAAAAGCTATACTTTGGTGGAAAAACGTGCTAGTGAGTATACAGAATAATCAGAAAAGCCCAAATCTCTCTGCTTCACTTCCATAAGAATCCCTCCAGAACTTCAGAATGGAAGACCACCTCTAACACATCTTTTTATTAGTGAATAGCTACATTTTACAGGCTCTGTGCATATGCCTTGGATTCTCACATGGCCGTCCAGTAGCTCCAAAATGTCAGGTCTGTTATTAAAAATAACATCCAAATGCATTTTCCTTTGTTCGTTCATGGCAAGAGGTGCTTCGTTCTGGGTGATCTTTCAGCCTGCTTCAGCAAGCAGAATTGGCTCACTTCTCCCACAAACTACCGCATCCCTTTTACATTATTCATACTCCAAATTGCTATTTCTCTGCATTAGCAAACAAGAACAAAATGTCCACAGTTTCATTTTGATGTCTTTCAATAAGGTTAAAATGCTGTCGATGGATTTCCTCCTCAAGCAAAAAGTTTGCTGGACCAACAGCCTGCTGTAATTAAGGTTAGAAACCTCAATTAAAAAGAAAACCCAGCTTTTGGTATGTTGTTTCTTCCCGACAGAATCGCTGTTTCTGTATGTGATGGGTGAATTACAGAACGCTGCCAGACAAAAAGCATCATATAAATATAAAATGACAGGGATTATTAAAGATTATTCCGAGTTAAAAAAAAATCAACACACAGCAGCAGCAGTTTCTTAAAGGTGCTGGACCAACATGCAAAGAATTGGAGATGGAAATAAGTAATTAGAGGCACAACTCCCATCCTTGGCTTGGCTGCTATTCCAATCTTCAGGGCATTTTTCATGGCCTGAAGCTTTCACCAGTTCTATATTGACAGATGGAGAGTGGAATAAAAAAAAAAAGGGAAGAAGGAAGAAAAAAATCTTTATCTCGGACCTTTTCCACATTAATTAAAAACCTGCTGATGAGACAGAAGCAACAAAGCAAGTCATGTTGTTGCCTATGGAACATCCTCAAATGATGGCAGGTGCTGGCAAATGCTGATATTTCTTGCTCCTGAGAAACTTCTTGGGATTTGCTCACGTTCAGAGGAGCTGTACTCTGTACTGATTTTGCTCTGCATATAAGAAAAACAAAACAAAACCAACAAAGAAGAACTAATGACAACAAAGGCAGCAGAAATAAGGAAAGGTTGTATTTCCCTGCCAGTCAGGCTGCACGGAGCAATCACCTGTGATTTCTTTTGGCACCAATTACCCTCCCAGCTACACTTCCAAGCTCAGTGTGCCTCGCCTCACGCAGAGCTGCACAGAACATGCTGCAGAGAAGGACCAAGCAGCACCAACATGCAAGTACATTCAAATCAACAGGGGAGGGAATAGGAATGAAAAATGCAAATAAATGTGTGCAAATATAATACATAAAATATATGCCTTATATATAAAATATAATAAAGAAGATGTGTGCAAATATGAACACATATTTGGGTAACTTCATAGCGAACATGTTTGGCTTAATGGCTGAAGCAACAGCAGGTTAACCAGTCAGACCCTCTGCTCCCCACTCACCCTCATCCTTGGTCAACTGGGATGCTCAAGCAGAGTGAGCAAACATCCCAGCTCTCTTCCTACCCCCCCCCCCCCTTTAGTGACTGCATTTACCAAGCCCTATTTCACAGCTAAAGACATGTCAGCTGCGAGAAGATTTTCCATCCTTTCCTGAAAAATGGGTGGGAATGATGCAAAGAGCAATGGGATTCCCCTATCACTTTGTTGTTTGGGTTTGTTTGTTTGTTTGTTTTTATTCAGACTTTTCTTTGCAGCACAACTTGCATATATTAAGCATCCAAGATGGGTGGAAGGAGCAGGGAGGCAAACAGAAGGGGGAGGGAGGCGTAATGCAATTATAACACCTAAGCCAATCTATCACAGAGCTGCAGGGGACAAGGACAGAAAGATCAGGTACTCGGCAGCACACGCCTGCCTTGAATAAATCCTGCTACTCCCGTGTGCTTCTCCAGCACAGCTCCAGCCTCCAACACCTTCGGCATCAGGGGCAGGAGCTCTGTCCTGAGCATTGTGGCTTACACCAACTGGATAACAGAGAGAAGCCACTCTGGTCCCCTGGCCAAGCATGATGCAGATGAAGCACAGAGCTTTAATTAGAGAAGAAAAACTGATAAGCACATCAAGGTGATGGTGGGTTGTTTTGTTTTTTTTTTTTTTTTGGTTGGTTGGTTGGTTGTTTTTTTGTAAAGGTGAATTTTGCAGGACACGGGGCTGTTTGGATGCTGGTGCTACATCTGTCTCCGCTGCTGGACATCGGCGGCCACCACTGCAGGTGGGTTTCTGCAGGAAAAGCCAGATCGTGTAAAACACTGTTTACCAAATTCATCCGCTTCCTCTGAGTTAGAGCCATTAACTTTTTTTCTACAAAAAAAAAAAAACAGCACTTGCTCCCGTTGGTGGAGCAAAAGTGAGTGCCGTGACAGAGACAGGACCCTGATTTCCCTTGAATTTCCTCAGAAGAAGTGCCAAGATCTCAGGGTGGATGTGATGCACTGACATTTTAGTAGCGGGGGAGGGAGGGGAAATACAAATTCAATTCAGATTTTCAATGCATAAACAAGGCACACTTGGAGAACAGAGAGGGACGAAATATTCGACCGCGTTGCCACCGTGTCACTTCCAGAGAGCTGCTTTTTCTGACTACCACCGTACTTTAGATGGCAGTTTTAAAGGTTATGGCTGAAGGGGCTCTCCAGCAAAGCCTTCAATGAACTTTGAGCAAAATAAAAATACACGCACGAACAAGCCAACGACAAGAGCAAGGCAAGGACAAAACTTCCGAGCAATCACTGCAAATACCCACAGGGCTGTTGCCTTGCTCAGGAAGCCCTCCTGATGCCCTGCCTTCTGCAACACTCTCCCAAACTCATTTTCTAGCAGGATCATTCATAGCAGCATCCAGGTTCAGTAAACAGCAAGGCACATCCTACCACAAGGTCAAGAGCAATCTAGAACTGTAATTCATATCTGTCCAGCCAGGCAACACGAGTGTACAGCATCACTTGCATTTTCAAGCAAAATGTTTCCATTTTCAGATATCTGCTACTCGCAAATAATCTATCATGCTATGAGCTTGGAGAAATTTTTAGAGGAAGCAATTGAGGATAACCAAGTTCAAATAGGGTTTAAAGAAAAATCCTGCTAATTCACACTCACAAAAACAGCAAACAAGCCATAAATTATGAATTCATGAATTCCACACAGCCAACCACCTTCGCTACTTCTCTCTATTTTGATTTGAGCAATAAAATCCTGTGAGTTTACGCAGTTCTCCAGCAATCACCATCATCTTGCTGGTGTCTAAATGACAGCTGCAAGTAGGTCCTGCAAGGTGGCCTCGGGCCCCTCTGTGCTAGCTGTCATACAGACATCAAGATGACACGTCACCTCCCAACAGAGTCAGAAGTTGGCACAGAAAGATGAGACGCTGGATGCCTCCTGGGAAATGGCACTGCCCGTGGGAAACAAGCAGTCACACAGGCATCGTGAAGGCATCTCAACAGGACCATGAGATCTACCAGGGCCTGTTTCTCCAGATGGACCTTCCCATCACCCAACTTCAACTCCATCTCAAGACACCTCTCCCTGGACATGGTTTACCCCAAGGGCCATTCCAGAGCTCCACAAGGTGAGACCATCAGTGGGGAACCATCACAATCCGATGGTTATAAAACTGGCCGCAGGGAGCCGAAAACAAGCTGTAAACTCCCTGAGAGAAAAGCTGATGCTCAGAAGCACCACCCGGCTCAAAAGCCATGGCAAGCAGGAGAGGCGTGCTCAGTCTTGGGGACATTTCTTGGCTTTTTGGGCTAGTGGTGTTATGGAAAAGGTGCGGCTGGGAGCCGAAATAAATGACTTCCCCAGGGGTCAATGTTGAACCCTCTTCAGCTGGTTAAAGACAACAGCCTGGCTGTAAAGCACGAGTCTCATCTGGAGCTCTTCCAGCTGAAGAACAGTTTGTACAGTTCAGATCAGCTGTAGCACATAGCACCGGGGGAGACAGGCAAGGGAAAAAACGAACCCCAAAAACTAAGGAAATATTCCACAATCAACAGGAACCCAGAGAGGGGAGAAAAGGGTAGATTAAACCTTTGATGCAGTAGGATTTGATAAGTTTTCCTGTGGGTATTTTGCTGTTAAAAGACCATCCTGCAGCCACTTTAAGCACACTACATCTGTTAAACCCAGGAACAATTTGGCATTTTGTCAGGCTGGGCTAATGAAGAAACCTTCCACCAACACGGGGCTGGTGGGCCAAAGAGGCAACGCTCCAGCACAGCAACCTGGGAGCTCTCCCTGCAGAAGTGTACATAACCCACCGCACTCACACTGGAAACATCTCCCCAAACGCTGGTTAGGGATACGGAGACATGAAGAATAAATGGTCAAACCACAAAATAACCAAACTTTCTGCCATGCCCCTTTTGTAAAAGACTCCCAGAAAAGCCTATTTATGGCAAGAGTCATATTTATTCACGTGCATCGCGAGGAACTGGACCCTTCCTGGCATCAATATGCCTCAAAGATTTTGACTTGAAATAAGTGTCCTGGAATTCTGATAACCTTCCCACAAAGACACCAGTTCCACCACTTAAATATACAAACTGAAAACTTTTTTTTTTTTTTTTTTTTCCCCCCGCTTTAAATTGAATCCCATTTGGATTTTATCTCTCAGGTAACAAGGATGCTGATGTAATAGAAACATCCAAAACCAGAATAGCAAATTCCTTATTTCCTAACTAGGGGATAAACCCTACTTTGACTTTTAAGTTTAAAAATAAGTGGTTTTGTTGTTTGGCTGGGGCTCTGCATGTGTATGTTTGTCCTGGTGGGGGTGGGATAACCATAAAAATGTCCCACATGGAAACAGCATTAGCACATTCCCTAATATAGATGTTTCTCCTTCTAACAAGGAACTATTTCACAGAACAACCCCTCTTGCTCACCACACAACACAAAATATATAAATGAATTAGCCTATGAGTACAAGAGTGGAAAGTAAATAATACTAGGTAGTTTAAATCTTGGCTTTCTTGTTTTGTTCCACTGGTTGCAACCTTTGAAGGAGTCAAGCACCTTATTTTCCGTATCTGCTTTAGGATGAAATGAACCGTTTTCCAGACCAGAGAAAGACTAAAAGCCAGATGCACTTTCATCCTGCCAGCTGTGGGTAACAGCTGGCTATTTCCCAGCAAACTGTTTTACTTATTTCCAAGATTTTTATACTTATCTGCTTTTAGATATTAAAAAAAAAAAAAAAAAAAAAAAGTAAAAAGGGATTGGGACAAAGGGACAGTGGGATAAGGAGGTGAATGGTTCAAGATCTGCATCTCCAAAGCGCACCAGTGGCAAGAAAGCCTATCCATTACCAGTTGGATTTCCTCAGCAGATATCATCTCTTTTCCAAATAAAATCTTCCCCATAATCATGCGAATACCTGCAGACCCACAACCACATTTTCAGTACAAATAAAGCTTCAGCATACAAACACAAAGCTACAGGGATCTGCAGATATGAACTCACATCTGCAGGTTCCCACAGCAGCAATATACTCCAGCAAACATGGTGCTTGAGATACAAGGAACAGCTCTCAAAAAAAGCCCCAAAACAAAACAAAACAATAAAAGCACAAAGAAACTGTTCAAGTGAACACAGAAACGGGCCTTCACCTTGGTGTGTCCAGCAAATCATTGCTTACCTCTCACGGCTCCAACACTTCAACCCCCAAGCTTCAATCTCTGTTTTTTTGGGGACCAGCCATCTGAATCCGTGTTACCACCAGCTTGTAGCAGCCATGCAATCACCAGATCTTCTCTCTATGTTCTCTGTATAAGTACTCCTCCCCCATCCATCTCTTCCAGGAATAACCCACTGCCAACATCAAGTTTGCAGTTGCAGACAGACTAACCCTAACTGATCACTACCAGCGTCATACTTTTCCAAATCCCCTAGCAGGCTGCAAGCATGCAGTATGCCTCTCCAGGTTTGCTTCTGAAGGCAACAACAAGAAAGACAAACCAAGGGACAGCCTCTCCAAAGGCAAGTCAGATCATAGAATGGTTGGGTTGGAAAGGACCTGAAAGATCATCTAGTTCCAAAACCCCTGCCATGGGCAGGGACACCTTCCATTAAACCAGGTTGCTCAAAGATACAGCCAACCTGGCTTTGAACCCTTCCAGGGAGGGGGCAGCCACAGCTTCTCTGGGCACCCTGGGCCAGTGTCTCACCACCCTCACAGTCAAGAATTCCTTCCTTATACTTAATCTAAATCTCCCCTCTTTCAGTTCAAACCCATCAGCCCTCGTCCTATACCCCCACACCCCCTGACCCAGAGTCCCCCCCCACCTTTCCTGTACCCCCCTTTAAGTACTGGAAGGCTGCTGGAAGGTCTCCCTGGACCCTTCTCTTCTCCAGGCTGAACCCCCCCAACTCTCTCAGCCCGGCCCCCCAGGGGAGCTGCTCCAGCCCCCCCAGCATCTCCGTGGCCTCCTCTGGCCCCGCTCGAGCAGCTCCGGGTCCTTCTGCTGTTGGGGGCCCCCGAGCTGGCCCCAGCACTGCAGGGGGGTCTCCCCAGAGCGGAGCAGAGGGGGAGAACCCCCTCCCTGGCCCTGCTGCCCCCCCTGCTCTGGCTGCAGCCCAGGACATGGTTGGCTTTCTGGGCTGCAAGAGCACGTCGCTGGCTCACAGGCAGTTTTCCATCTACTAACACCCCCAAGTCCTTCTCCGCAGGGCTGCTCCCAATCCACTCATCGCCCAGCCTGTGTCTGTGTTTGGGATTGCCCTGACCCCTTGCACTTGGCCACACAGGCGTTTGACACTGTGCAAAGTGTTGTGCAATTTGGAGGAGGGATGCAAATACTCAGAGGGGAAAATATCAGGGTCAAGGAAAAGTTGGAGTTTATGTTTCACGGGGAGAAAGAGAAAAAACATGTGGATTATTTGCAGGATGAGAACATTTTGGGAGGGGCTGAGAGCAGTATCAGCTTGCAGTAAACCTTCACTACCTGCCTTCAAGCTTATCTACATGCTGTCACAGGGAGGTAGCTGTGCTGCCAAAAAGCCATGTGTTTAACAGGAGGAACAAGCCTTTTGCAATAGGAATTAAAAAGTAAAGACATTATAACAAAAGCATTATATACTCAGCCACCAAAACCACTTCCCTCCTGACAGACATCCCTGGGCTGAGTATTTATGCTCTGAAAAACTCCACAAATCCAAGGCAACTCAAATGGGAATCTCTCAACCTCCCCCTTTCCCCAAGCACAAAGAGGATGCTATTTAAATTGAGTGACAATCTACAGCACACAAAGGACAGAGGAACTGAAGTTTGGGGAGCGATGATGTAATATGGCGAAAAATAATAATCAAAGGCTGAATTTGGCTATTTCCAACAGGCAGCTCAGCATCCATCCGCCTCCTTCAGCGGCTCCATCCTTAGCTGTGTTCTGTTAGAAGAACATCCTGTGGAAAACTAACATTGAGTTTCTACAGCCTATATATAGCAGTGACATTTTTATTCTGCTAATTGATTTAAAAAAAAAAAAAAAAAAAGGCAAAAAAATATCAACTTTTGAGCCACCTAGGAGCAATAGTTTTTTGGCATGGAATTATGCTATTTAAAACGAGTGCAGAGTCTTTAAAACAGTTAGTCTGTCATGGACAGAGCTCTCTGCAGGCACCTTCTCTTGCCTGCAAGGATGATAATTATTTTCAAATAAATAAATCTGACTTGTGGTTTGCAACCTATCTTGCAGCCCTTTTAAACAGCATGATCTCTATCCTTTCCAGTGCAGCACTGCTGACCTTCACATATATAGTATTATATTCATTAAATATCCTTATTTGACTTGTTGCTGAGATGTACTACTCTGGACAACTATTCATGTCCTGGAGTGTAACTCCACACAAAGGAGGGACAGGACTGCGGGTAGTATATATCTCAAAAGAGTCTCATGCTTTTTCATCCATTAACTTCCCAAACAGATTAGATATAACTAGCAAGCTTATTAATTTACACTACTGTTATGTCCCACTGCAAAAGCAACTACAACTCTGCAGCAGGGAAGAGCAAACTTCTCTAGATTTAGTAATTTATCATTCAATTTATGAACGGATTTGTAGTTGTTTACAACTTTGTAATTTTCTGAAGCTTTTTGATCTCGAGGGGAAAGGGAAGAAGATCAATTTTAATATGTATATCCAAACAAAGCACATTTTAATGTTTAACAGGGACATTTTGATGCATCGGTAGATGTCATGCCTTTGCAATCTGCAGTAAGTGCATGTTCTGGGAATCAACACATCATCACTACTTCTAGAAGCAGCAGAAATGGACCAAAAATGGAATAGACGTTGATATCTTTTGGCCAGAAAATAAAGCAGATTGCTTCTCAGGAACGCATTTGGAGTCCAACTTTCCAACCTAGCTGCAAACAGTGGCATATAGTTATTTACAGGCAACAGGGGCCTATATCAAAATTTACTGAGAGCACTAGATGCTTTCCACTTCATTTCAGATTACTTCAGCTCAGTGTTTTTCAGTTCTGCGCCCTATGGACCACTTTGTCTTTTACTGAAGATACCATGACACCAAGTCTTTCTTCCCAGCAATCTAAAACGTGAAATTTTAAAGGCATCTAGATGTCCAGAGGACATCCATGTAGCTCCTCTAGATCACATATAAAGTCCAATCAGAGAAGAGTGGTCCTATTCAATCTTGTAAATCCTGCCTGGTTGCCAGATGTGAAGCCAGACCTTTCAGAGACAGTGTGAAATAGGTGGACTGCTTGCATAATCCACATCCTAAATTCATCTGGACATTCTCATCTAACAAAATCTCTGTTATCATATGGACATGGGACCCTTAGAAACACTCTTCCTGTTCCTTTTGAGGGTAACTGGGTGGTGAGTAGCATACAGTAGGTGGAAACATGGTGGAAACAAAGTAGAGCCACAAAAGTAGATGCTCTTGTGGGTGGCTCTTGTAGATACCTGCCACAGCCTACAAAACCAACATAAAAGTAGCTTAAAATGGGGTACAATGACCCAAATTAACTCTACTATGTTTAAACTCCTACAAATTTCATAGACATCCTTCTGTCTGCCTATTCGAGAGTCACTCAAAACGACTCCTCACACCATCATGAATTTTGCCTGACCAGGTGCTAAACACACCAAAACGTTGTTTTCCAGTTGTTCTTCCAAGAGGCCGGGGCAGAGTGCACTGCAGACCTCATCTCTCAGTAAACCCAAGCCTCCTTATACACAACCATTAACATTATAAAACTCAGTATTCTGCAAGGGGTCAGAGTATCGGCACAGTTTCGAGAGACATTCAAGAATACTGATCCTTCTGGGATGACACCTGCCATAAACAGGCTATTTTCCACTATTTCACTTGTGATCTCCAAGGAAAGGCAACTGCTGTTTTACTGCTGAAGACCCTTGCAATACGCAAGGGAGAGAGGAGGGGAAATGGGCAGGGGGGGGTGTACAGAGAGGTGTGAGGCCAGCTGAATTTAACGGCTGACCTCTCATGAAGGATAGGGGTACTTCAGGGTGGGAACGTGATGAAAGAAGACAGCTTCTGGGTATGCCATTCAATATGATTTTTGGAACATTTTGGTAAAGGCAATGAATTTAACAAGAGCATGAGTTATAACGTGGACTGATACAGGTCCTCTTACAGCACTGCTCCTTCGCCTCCAACCAATGGATCAGCCTCTCCTGGGCAACTGTAGGAGCTTAAAAAACAATTATAAAACACAAAGAAAAACAAACACAAGGAAAGTTCAAGTTTAATTGCCGCAGTTGAGATAATTCTTCACATTCTACTTCCCACTCTGCATGGTGCTGAGCATTCCTGGAGACAGAGATGAAGGGATTTTGTAGAGAACAACAGAAAAAAAAAAGCCCAATGTGCAAGTTAGCTACCTGCTGATAAGACAGGAGGCATCTCCTCAAACATCCCAGAAGCAGTTTGCTACTGCACAGGGGAAAAGAGGAGGAGGTTCACAATTGCAAAATGAAGCTAAAAAATCAGCAACTCGTCCGCAGCCAGAGCCACTTGGACACAACAAAAAATTGGTTACTGAGAAACCTAAAGACTCATCCTCTGTATTATAAATGAGAATAAACACTGACCTACTTTTCTGCACTCTTGCAAAGCTACTTGAGATGCTATAATGAAAGGCACTACAGAAACCTGAAGCAATACTGTTCCACATATACAGGAAAAAGGTTACTGCTTAAATGCAGCAATGCATTTTCTACAGTGCAGGTAACAGATAAGAGATCAAATAATATGGAGCGCTAACAACTTTTTTTGGAAGATACGGTTTTAAAAAGCATTTGGGGCATACTCTTACAAATGGTGCCCCAGATCTTTAATAATCACAAAAAGCAAAATTAACCTTTTTATGAGGTGAGGACTGTCTCTGGAAAAACCCCACATGATAACCTGCACAGAGGTCAATTTATTAGCTTAAAATATGGTGATGAGTTGATCCAGTCAGGATTCATATCTATATGGGAATAAGGGATTAAATCAGGTCTTGTGTGATTCAAAGGAAGCCCTCTGTGGTTAAGTGGAGCAATGTATAAAGAAGAAAATTCTCTGGCATAGAGTAAAAGAGGTCTCAGACACTGTACAATATATTTAGCTTTGCTAGGGAAAAGCAAAGCTGGGCTGTTGAATTCTTTAGAAATGACATGGCTTCTTGCTTGCATTCGTACAACCACACAAATGAAGCTCAAGCCTCCACCGAGATGTACATTAAAATTATTTTTTTTTTTTTTTTAAATGCTGAATTTGCCCTTACCATTTATAGAGACAAGCTTTCAAATCTTCTGCTGCATCATTTATTCCCCGCATTCCCATCGCCTATGAAAAGACATTCTTTCCTCAAAACGGAAAAAGAAAGTCAGTCTTTGCAGGAAGGGGGCTTTGGTAAGCAGAACCTGAGCATGCCTGCACAGATTGCACAAAACCGGAGCTAAATGCAGCATCTCCATCAAGGAAGCCTTGAAAATGTGAAAAATAACCATCAGCTCTTGCTTCCAAGAGCTATATTGTGCCAATCAGCATTTGGTCCATCCATTTCGGCCCCCAGCCAGTACTCATAAGACCACCTGCACAACCCCTTAAGTCCTTGCAGAAGTCCTATTCAAACACATCAGTGAGAAAAAGGGTATGCACAGATACCTTCAAGGGCTCAAGCTTACCTCAGAGTGAACTGTCCTTCAGCATAAAGAAAATCACATTTAACAGTAGTTGAGTGATTAGCAAACCTTTAGCAAGAGGTTATCAGAGCACATATTGATGGTCACCTATGCTGTGCTATTAGGAAAGAGAATAAATATTGGCCAACTCACACACCAATTCATTCGCCTGGAAGAGGTGAGGATGTTCTACCTGTGTCAGCTCTGCTACAAAACATGGACCTTTAAACAAAGTCGGTCTCAGCTGCCCATTTGGGAATTGGGGTAAGACCGTGCAGAAGTTCTAGAGAGTAACATGGTAAATCACAGAATCATACAACGATTTAGGTTGGAAGGGACCTTTAAAGGTCACCTAGTCCAACCCCCCTGCAATAAGCAGGAACATCTTCAACTAGATCAGGTTGCTCAGAGCCCCATCCAACCTAACCTCGAATGTTACCAGGGATGGGGCATCTACCACCTCTCTGGGCAACCTGTTCTAGTGTTTCACCACACATCATAAAAAATTTCTTCCTTTTATCCAGTCTTAATATACCCTCTTTTACTTTAAAACCATTACCCTTTGTCCTATTGCAACAGACCCTATTAAAAGGTTTGTCCCCAACTTTAAGTACTGAAAGGCTGCAATAAGGTCTGCCTGGAGAGACAGTAATTAAATCCTTTAAACAAGTAAGGGAATATCAGTAATTAACCATTTAGAAGCCATCAATAAATGGGAACGCACCCTGCAGTCTACTAGCACATATTGGCTTACGCTGTTTTCCAGGAAACACATCTCAAAGATGTTCTGAATCCAACAGACTCACTGGAAATAGCCAATTCTCCTCCCAGCAGGACCCATCCATCCTGTGAGCACCTGCATCTGGAGATGACCCCCAGCATCAGCTAAGCCATCCCAGCCAGGTCACCCAGACATCAATGACACCAGGAGGTATTGTGGCATCCTCTGGACCGTTTGCATGGCAATAACTCAAGCCGTAGTCCTTCCAGTGCCTCTCCTCAGAGACTTTCACACCTTCATAGATCTCACTCTGAAGGCATAATCCCAGTATAATCTTCAGAAAAATTTGACAGCTACAAAAATGTAATAAACCAACCAGTCGGATTATATATATATTGGAGTTTGAAAAAGATGAAAGGCTATATTGTTAAGAGATATAATTCCAGTGGCTTCCACAATGTAGACTGTGCATACACAGAGGAAGAAAGGGAACTGAAGCAGCTTATATTTTGTCTTATAAGTTTGCTAAAATAACCCAGCTTCTGATCCTCGGCTCGCATCAGGAGAATGACACTGATAAGTCTAATAAAGACCTGCCAAATATCTCGTCAGGACAAAATACCTGTGTGTTCATACCATCTCTTGCCAATGCATGAAGTGATGAGACAAGAAGAAGGGAAAGGGGGACTGTCTGCTTAAAAAACAAATACGCAAGGGCAAAAGGAAGCAGAAATAGAGCTACCATGTTTTGGGTAACTTCGAATAGAAACCATTGCAATCAGAGGGTAATTAGCAGTAACTTTATGGCTACAGTACCACTGCAAATATTCTTAATTTCATTTATATTGGTAGCCATAAAGAAAAAAAAAGAAAAAACTATTATGTCTCAAGGAAAAAGGAGATAAAAATCAAAATTTGTCTATGAAGCTTGGTAACAAGAAAGATGAATTGTAGCTTTTATAATAATAATAACAATAATTTATTCCATCATGGCACCGGACAACAGATGATTAAAGATGAGCAGAGGTCTCCACGTGTATGGATTTACATCAGGGCATTCAATCCATTTTCTTACAGCAGCACTAATTAATCATTGCTGGAGAAGGGAGAAATCTTAAGAAAATCTTGTGGTTTCTAATTTCAGAAATGAGTTGTAACACCTTTAGGAGAGCAGTTCATCTCCACAAGAGCTGAGACATCTTGAAAAGCCGGTAAGTTCTAAGATTTGAGCTTGCCATTTTACAAAAACTGGTATCACTTTTCATGTTAAGGGAAAAAAAAGAAAAAATACCCACACCAAGAGAAGCTTTTTAGACCTACAAATGCAAATGTAACCAGCACTCACCAAAAAGATCAGTGGGACCCATCGAAGACAGTGCTAAATACAATTTGATTGCTAAAGTCTGGGAGCAAGAAGATGAACACTACTGTACATCAGCAGTTCCTGATCACTCTACAGAAAACATCTCTTCTGTGTTGAAAACCCATTTTCTGACTGCTGTCTCGTCACCACAACAGCCACATTTTCACCTAGCTTCCAATCCTACCTAGAGAACTGAAATTCCCAGTCTGGAAATAGCTGTTCAAGAAATAAATTTCTTCAATAGCTTAAGGGAAGAACTAAAAGAAGGATAATTTCACAGTTAACATCAGAGGAGGTTTGGAGACCAGCAATTTCCTGATGAACATTGGGCAAATCTCTGTAGATTCACAACATGGGGTAGGAACACCCTGACATTCCCCACTAATATAAGGCAAAATTAGAGTCACAGAATAATATATGTTGAAGTTACCTCTGGAAGGCTCCATGCCTATCCTCCTCCTTGAAGTAGCTCCAGTTAGAGTTACTCAGGCCTCATCCAGTAAAGTGCTGAGTATCTCCAAGCACAGAGTATCATCCAAGAAAGTGTTGAGATCTCCAAGAGTATCCCACAGCCTTTCCAGGTCCTTGCTCCAGTCTTCAAAAACAGTCATGGTAAGACGCAGACAAAAATAAGATCTCCCCTCTGACATCTCCTCTTGAGGCTAGTTGTTGAAAACAAACCTAGTTCTCGACTTCCTGACACCCCTTCTCATATGGTCCTTGGTTTCAACACCTAGACACCTTGCTGGCTTCCCCTGGAGATGCTTCAACATACCAATGTCTTTATTGTATTGGGAAGCCCCAAACTGGACACTGTGTCCAAACGTGGCTTCGCAAGTGCCAAACAGAGGGGAGGGATCATTTCCTTGGACCTGCTGGCTACGCTTTTATTAACACAGGATGTGGCTGATCTTCTCTGGCACAATGACACCCTACTGACTCATGTTTAGATTCTTCACTGAGTTTGGGCTTAAAATTCACTTATTTCAACTTTTATGTGAAGAATGACCTTCCAGTAAACAAACTGAGGGTTAAATCACCATCACTCTGTGTCTTCTTGGTGGTGGTGGGGGGGCTCACTTTGGCTCTGAGTCCTCCTGTTCATCACCCTTTGCCATCAGTTGGCTCTCCAATATTCTCTCAACAAAAATCACTTCCCCCAGTCTTGACAGATCAGTACCTCAAATCATGGAATTAATATTTAATCTTTATTATGTGGGGGGAGATGAGAAGATCCTGCAAAGTTTTGACTAAAAATATATTAAGAGACTAGTTAATTCAGTTCAGGTTAGAAGCTCAATGATATCCACATTTTTTCTTCTTTTTTTTCTTTTTTTCCCTGAACCCAGGACTCTACAAACACAAAGGCTCTCAAAAACACTGTTCAAATTAAAAATTATAGTATAAAAGAAAGTGTAGTGAGTTAAAGCATGCAGGAAAAAATAAATTACATCAGCAGAACAATAGTTTTAAGAATTCATGTTTCAGTTCACTTCACTTACAACCATGCATCTGCTTTCACAGTCCATCACAAAGACAATGGAGAACCTGAAAAGGTGAAAGAGCAGCAGCAGGATGGGAAAGAAAAGTTAACAGAACTGAGGCACAAACTAAAGGATATTTGGAAAAAGCTTTGACAAATTTATTGCTTGAAAAAGAACACAGAAACCATCTCCCATTCTGCAATATAATATCCTTGTTCTACATTCTTGACTGTCACTCAACTTCTTCCCCTGCTATCCCTGTCTAAAAAAAAAGCAGTACGACATGATCACAAAAGGTTAGAGAAAGACCATATGAATCCACATCTGCACTCAGACCTTCAAATGGAAGGAGGATCTCCTCCTTCACAAGTATTGTTATTTGATGATGTATTTGAAAACACATTAAAGAATAAAATGCAACCAAACAAAAAATAACGATCATTGAGCAAAAGCCACTGCAAGCAGAACGACGAAGCTAACCAGGAGATTGATTTTGTGTCATCTTTTACACAGAGAAGAATATTACAAAAAGGAGGTTTGACAGACAAAATAAATTTGGTTTGACTCTTCCATCTCCAATCAAATACTCATGATCTATAGAATGAAAGATAGCGAGAGAATTAAAAAAAAAAAAAAAAAAAAAAAAAAATCCACACAGTACTAGTCCCAAAAATTAAATTCTGTCCTAATAAAGATCTGAATAATAAAGGCTCCTTATAAAGATAAAAAATTAAAAAAGCCTTTATACTAGATAGAGAGATAGCAAGTAATGAAATAAATTCCATCCTACATCAAATAGGAAACTCCTTTTCCTCAAGCACTCAGATGGTATCTCAGCTGGGATCAAAAGCTCAAAAGGTCTCAGTTTAGTCCTTCTTGACAGCACTTCACAGCAAAATCCCTTTGGGAGCCAGGTCACTTGTGTATGAACTGGTAACATTAGTACCTGACAGTCCTATAGGACCTCCAAAAGTAAAAAAACTAAAATGCTGATTTTGGCTGCATCGTTCAGAAATGCGCAAGAAGACGTACTAGAAGTCCATGTAGAGAGCCACTCCCACCTGAAAATTATGTTTTTCAGTACACTTAAATACCAGCTGCAACAGAGATAAGGAACTAGGAGATGCTCAGAGAGCTTCAGATTGTGATCTTCAGCTATTCTCTCTCTAAAACTAGCGAGTGCTAAAAAGAGCCACACCAAGAGGGTGCAAGCAAAGACATGGGGTTGGCTAATTATCTAATCACTAATCACTTCCCAGTCCTACTTGGGTTGAAATAGGAAGAATGAGCCTGTGGGGCAGAAGAAAGTTCTGTGTCATGGAAGGAAAGGGTTTCCCAATGGAAGGGTAACAGACATTTTGCCCATAAAATTGAGTCCTATAGATGATGTACGTATGTACTTCAGACTTCACCTGAAGGCCTTTATGATGTTAGGTGATTTTTTTTTTCCCCCCTTTATCTTCATGGAATCTGCATTAGACCCTGTGTTTTGGGGCCGAAAGCTTCAGTGCAGAATTTATTTCACAGCTATTACAGGGTACATTACACTAATTACAATGCACATTATAGCTTGCTATGTAGTGCACTGTGATAAATCACATAGTGCTATGGTCTATTGTAAACACTGCCATACATCTCTGGACACTATTGCATGTTTGACCACTCTCATAAATATGAGCATTTCTGTAGTACAAGTATGATTGGCTACAGAGACTAATTTATTACTATTTTCTTTCAGCACATTAACAGTGCAGTAAATTCTGTAGCTTATGGGGGAGAAAAAAAAGCAACAGTGGGATTTCCTTCAGTAATATATCATCAGTAGTACTTTCCCTTCAGTAACATACCAATTGTTCTTCATTTTCCAAAAATACATTCACCGTGTCATGTCTACTGTGTAGTCAAAGAGCAGTTTCTAGCTTTCAAGCTTGTCACACCTGAGAAATTGGAGTGAAGGGAGGACAGCAGGGTCAGGGTTTTAAAGACTTCGGTGATATTACGAGCTTTCCTTCCAACTATCCCAACACAGGTTTGTTCATACACAAAAGCTCCATTTCAGAGGTAAATCTTATCAATCAAATGCTTCTGAAGTTCGTGCATTGTTCATCAAATACAGGGGGAAAAAAAAAAAAAAAAAGAATCCTGACAAAATATTTCTGCAGAAGAACAGCAGAGGTCAGATGCTCAATGGCGCACGTACAGATCAAATGTGCCACCGTGAACCTAACATGCTTTCCCTGGGTGGGAGAGCACTATTCAGACACATTCAGGCTCCATCTAGAGCAACTGGGACAGTTATAGGCTGTGTCCTTCTCTGCGATAGAAGAACCAGTGCTGGAGCATCACTCAAGAGTCAGATCGTCACCCAACTGGAGCAACATGTCGGGGTCCTGGGATTGGAAGAATTTAATTCCAGAATTAGATACCCAAACTTAGTGTACTATTCCAAGTTCACTACTGACTTGGGAGCACACAGTATCCATTGACCCATTTGTCCTTCAGCCCATCCATCTAAAAAGCAGTAAAAAAAAAATATGGGACAGAAATATGTTCTAGTCCAGATGTTGGCCCTCACAGAAGATATTTCAAGTCAGGCCCCTGTACCCCTTCCTATGGCAGATCTCACCAAAATGGACCATCACTTACATAACAAAAAATATTTCCTTCAGCCCCACAAAATGCACTAATGGAAAAACTGCCCTTGAAAATGGCAAGACACTGGTTGGGCTTTTGTCCCTCCTTGACACTCCACATTCATCACTGGCACAGGAATCTGTCATCTGTATCTGCATTGAGACTTTTCTCCTCCATCAAAGTACTGCCCTACAGACCACGCGCTGATTCCCAAAATGCTTTTAACAGGTAAATGATACCAGCACAGATCTAGCAAGACCTGCTCCATGAATTAAGAAAGAGGAAGATCCTCTGAAGTTGTCTTGTGCAGGTTCTGTAGATGGAGGAGACAACACAAACTAGCTCCCACAGCCTGGTGGAATGGGATTTCACAGAATAACATGAGCAAACACGAACAGCATCATGTATACATTTGGTCTTCAGACCTGAACAGGTTCATAAGACAGCTTCTATATGTGCTTTTACCAGAAGATCATTCTTTGCATTGTGACCATAGTCAGGATTAACATTTCCACTACATTGGATTTGACAGTCAGGAGAGAAGATGAATGTCAGCAGTCCAAGCAAGCAGACCAGTCAACATAGAAAAGCCAGATAGCTCAATAAGAACAGAAGCCAAAAGGTTTTAGCTATGTTGTCACTCCATTTCCACTGTTTAGGTTGTCCACAGCATTTCAGTGCTCAGCCATGCCTTGAATTGCTATTAAATGTGAGTATTTCAAAAGATGCCCTATCAACAGCTGTTCCCTACAGCTAAGAGTACAGCTGCATGGCACAGCTATAGCAGCAAGCCCTTAGCTTACCCAAAGTCCTCAGAAAGGCCTGAAATAGGGCACCAGTAGGAGAAAACACCAAAGCTATGGGCTGTCACTTCACAGAGCTCTCTGGTGCTCCTCCTACTAACAGTCAGAGCCATGTCCAACCATGACAATCATACGACATCCTGAAATACTCCTGCTACAGGTAGTCCCACATATAAAGGGTCAACAAACCACCATACCCCAACTCAAACAGGAAGAGCAAAATGCATCTTAAAGCAATGTGAGATGATGGACATTAAGGTTGGGCACCCCCACCAGCATGCCCAGGTGATAAAGTTGGACCACACAGGCCACAGCTACAGCAGTACTATAGGTGGACAAAAGCATGTTTGCACATAATCACACCAGCCCCAAAACAACAGCATTTCTCCAGCTTTTGGGCACTGGAACTTAGGATCGCACTTTCTAGCTTCTCTTTCCCAGACACCCAAGAGGCCTATGAATTACTTTGGGCAAGGAGCCAAGAAAAATAAAGCTATTGCTGAGACATCTCTAGTGAGCACACAGGGAAGACCAGACAATGGTTAGAGGCCTGCAAACCCAAAATTTGTTCAGAAAGAGAAAAATACACAGCCTTAGACATCCCACAAGAGTTGGGTTCTTTCCCCCTCTATATAAATTTATGTTGTGTCCAACTGTGAGGCAGCAGTGGCCAAGTTGTGGTATGTAGGCGGAAAGTTAAAGAGACAACAAGACACCGTTGTGCATTGTGCCAGTGTCTGAAGGGAAGCATAAGGGGTGGACAGTCCTTTCTGGCTCATGCAGGCAATGAGCAGATGTCTGGGTGCTCAACGTGCGGGTGGTGGCTTCAGCCGCACGTCCAGCTCAGAGCATCTCTTTCCTCACCTCCAACCACCTCACTCAGCCCGTTCTTCCTCAGCTGGAGAAGATAAAATACCTCCGACACGGAGCCAAGCGACACCAGGTTCAACACATCGCGGAGGATGAGCAAAATTAAACTTGCAGAGCACGCACTGCCTCTATCCAAAAAGCAAAGAAGTTCATAAAATAACACTTTGCCACAGATATCCAGGCAGAACAGCTGCCCTCAGCCACCACTGCCAAGAGCTGCTTCCCTCACAGAGTGCAGGGCTGGCAAGGAGCTATAGTATTTAAAAACTGATTAAAGTTCTGTGTAGTTTTTAACGCGCCTCGTCACACTACGTGTGGTGAATGGCTAATGTAAGGGCTGCATTTCTAGGTCAGGAAAGGAGCTTCTTTGCAGGCTGAGAACCAGCAAGGTTCCCCCACAGATGACAAGCATTTGACCCATGGCCACCACAAACATGGAAGAGATCGAGCGAACCAGGAGATCTTTTCAACAACAGAGCTTTTCAGGGCTGCAACAGTGATGCTTTCAGCTTGGCGGTAGTGAAGACACCTTTAAGCACCAGCAGGTGAACATGCACCTGGTGAATTAACACACTATTAACAGCCCAGTTACTTCCCATGAGCTGGGCTAATCCAACAAGAAGAGTACGAAGATCTGGACCTGTAGATGCAACCACAAAGGCATAACATGAAATAGCTCTGCCTTGATCGTAACCCCAATTACAAGATATCCAAGATGCTTGCTGAGGACGTGCAGGAAAATGAGACTTTGCCAACAAGTTTAAAAATTCACTAACAGCAAGAAGATCCATGACAGTGCCAAACTCTTTCCAACTAAAAAAATAAGAGAGTGGATACTTTCTAAACCTCCTGACACTGTTTTCATAACTCTTTCACGTGCTCACTGATGTCTTTCCATAGGGGAAAAACCCTCCCAGTTTTCCATTTGAGTAGTGGGATTGAAAATCTCATACAGCTATGTGCGCTTAGAAACAAAGCAGCCCTATAGTTTAACACCTCTGCTCAGCAATGAGATTAAGTGCTACCAGTAAAGCTATTACATTATCTAAAGGTCTGATGGACATATATATATATATATTTAATATATTAACATAACAGTGTAATTACTTTAAGTCAACAGATCTAGAGTTTTTAGACAGAGTTATATTTTATACCAAACCTCAGTGTTTTCTCAGCACATCTGCAGCAAGAAACAGGACAAAAAAGTCACAGAAGAACTTAAAACATAAAAGACAGAAAAGTCAAGGTTAGTTTTATCCAGGTCATGACTTGTCAAAAGTTGTTTGTTTTTTTTGGGTTTTTTTTTGTTGTTTTGTTTTATGCTCATTAGACATGCTAATGCAGAAAACATGGGAAAATTATAGGTGGGTTCATAGCACAAGTTTCTGCCAGCACACTTCTTGGCTAACATTAGATACTTACTAGATACTTACAAACCCTATCACAGCATTGCCAAATCTGATTTAACTGAGTGTGACAAGGCAGAAAGCTCTTTGCCATCAAGATTAGTTATGACATAATAGAAAGTCTATCAGCTTTCAGTCCTGTAAATATTAACTTTCAAAAGCAATTTCAAAACACACTTTTTTTTTTTTTTTAAGAGAGAAAATTGTTTATCTTTTCAATACCATGAGTCAGCTCCTCTGATTACTACCCAACTTTTTTCCTCCCCTTGTTCTCTTATAATTAGACTACAAAATAAAATGATCAGAGTATATTGCAAATAACCCATCAGCCTGTAAATTCTCCTGCCTGCCCTGCCCCCCCCCCCATTTCTCTTTCACTGTGTGTAATTACCTGCTAATTTAGACAGTAAACTCCTGTGGTTTGCTTTTAATAATGGCTACCCTGTAGCAGCAGCAGAGATTACACAGCTTATTGTAAATACAGTTCTTAGAAGACAATTTAAGTTCTTTAGAGATGTTACGCATAAGAGTGATTGTGAGAGAAAAGGTAAATTACTCCAACTACACTTAGCCCAGCCAAGGTCACTGGCCTCTACAGAGCAGGTCTGGGCAAACTGCAGATCAGCCAAGGAACAGCATTTCAACCATCTTCTAGAAATCCCCCCACTGCATTGATTCCTACATCCAGCACATCCCAGTGTGTATCCATCATGGAAGCCTGGCTCAACGGTATGTGGTGGGGGTTCAGCAGAAGCATTTGGGAACCACCACTGTGTAAGAACAGGTTTTCATGCCTTGTAGAGATTTCTAGGGTTGAGCTTCTTAGTTTAATTTGCTTTTCCTCACTGTAGACAACTGGAAGTTTCCCTGTCCTAAGAAGAAAGCACATGTCCAAAGGAGAAGTAAGGGCAAGGGAGGGGAACACTGGTGGAGGAGGACAGCATTTCAGCATAACAGTCCTCAGATTCCATTAATGAGAAGAGTAGCTCTGGCCAAAGGACCAAACTGCCAGAAAGTGCTCACAGGCTGGGAACCAACAAACCAACCAGTGGCTGCACTGATGGGATGGGCAATGCTGTCCAAGACAGCCTTGTTTTATACGGCGCCTTGCTCACCACCTATGACAGCACCCAAGTTTTTCTCTTCCTTCAGTTATTTAGGGAAGCAAAGAAAGAAGATAAAAAAAGGCTTTGGGATGATACTCGAAAACAAGACATCAAGCCATTGGCATATGGAAAGTACCCGTTTACCATAACATCTAAAAGGGATGCCAATGCTTATAACCAATCATCTGTTGACTTCAGCCAACTTTTCTCAACTGAAGTAGTTCAAAGAGGGCAGGTCCAAGGTTTCCCAGGGAGCTGAAGTCCAGAGTCCTCTCTAAACTGAAGACAGCAGTCACTGGGGACAACATTGTTTTATTCAGGTCACCCCCCATATCTAACACAATCCAACCCCATCAACAAGATCTAGCTAAGAAACCATTCACTCCACCGAAACTCCATTGAGTCAACGTGTGATTTAGAAAAGCACTCACAATGCCTAGCAAAGGCCAAGAGGACTGTGAAAAGATGTGACCCAGAAGTTGCCTCAAATACCCAATGAAAGCAGCACCTCCAGACCCCACCCAAAGGGGTTTTGAGCATTTTCATGCTCCTCGTGCAAGCTCTTGTATTATAATTTATACCACATATATTATTACATGGGTGCAACACATGGCAAATGCTTTTGGAGCTACAACTTTGTTTTTCTGACAATGAGCAAAATAGGCATTTTTCAGACCCAGGAAAGAATTAACACATCTGTATCCCCTCAACTCCATAGTCTGCCCCAACAGCTTACTGCCTTTTTTTTTTTTTTTATTTATTTTGTTTTGGTTTCGTTTGTTTTTTTTGTTATTATTATTGCTCTACTGAAACTGGAAGAAAAGAAGTATCTAACACATGATTTGCCTGGTCCAATTTAAGGGGCAGGGAAATAATGGAAATAACACCTCTTCCCTAACTGGCACTGTGAGGTTATGGAGTTATTTAAAAATACATTGATATGGCAAGTTTACTAATCCCTAGAGAAATCAACATCCTCAGCCACAGGTTGTTGTTTTACAAGGGAGGTCTTCCACTTGCTTTAGTTAACTGAGCTTTGGTCGATACACAATGTTATTTTTTTATCATAAAAATGCCTGCAGCGTGACAATAGGCTTGTTAGAAGCGCAGGGGAAAAAATAGACTATTTAATGCCACTGGCAAAAGCTTAACAGGAAAGCACAGATATTTTAAATTACTTTTTAATCACTTCTAGATATTTTCCCCCTAAATTGTAACTACTTACTGAACAACTGCACCTTGTTGAGAAGCAGCAACGCTGGCAGGCACAGACAATATTTTGCATTCGGCAAAGATGCTCTGATCTCAGTGAGGGCTTCAGAGTAATATTCACAAGCAACAGCATTGAATTTGAGCCTTTTCAACTCTCTGTTTGCAGGTTTTCTTTATTTCTTTCTGTATTTATTTGTTTTGTTCCTTTTCAAAAAAAAAAAAAAAAAAAAAAAAAGGATTTGATTCTGCTTCCCAGCTGCTCTCTCAAAACAGAGCACATTTTTTTCCAACTCAGAATATACTTCTAACTCAAAAGTTTCCAAGACAAGATCCTTCCTAGCTGACCAGCTTAAGCCAGAGCAGATCATCTCAGGCAACTACACTGTTGAGGAGACAAGGACTGATTACATGATCCAACCTGCAGACCCACCTTAAACCAGCAATCATTGATTCAAATCATCTTCAAATGCAGAAATGCTCTCTCTCAATGACAGGCACCATGCCATTGCCTCTCCTCATCATTATCTTGGCCCTGCTTGTATTTTATGAACTCTCCTTCCCTGCTATAGGTTGTACCTGGCTGGAAGATGAGGGTGGAAGAGAAGTTGAGTTGGGAAATCACAAGGAATTTCGAAGTTTCATTAGCATTTCAAATTTCATTTAAAAAAAATGTCATTTCAGAAAACAGTGATGTCCTTTCCCTTGGAATCACTATAACAACAGATTTGAATAGTGCTACAGGGTTTCCTTATCTTACTGGTTGATGCTGGATCAGTGTTCTTTGGATTCTGGAGACCATTCCTGTGCAATCACTGTCTGCCTTCTCACCACTCTTTAGGTGCCAACAAAATCCTCTTCCAAACCTATACACAGTTCATCCTTGTGATCCACATTCCTCAGAGCACTGGCTCTACCACTACCCCACACATTTTATCTCCAACTTTACATATTATGAGAGGAGAGGTCCATACTATGGACCACAGATCCATAAAATAACTGAATCTGCAGCAAGCAGGCTGGAAAGCTGTCACCCCATGCAGCTAAAAAATAAATACTTTCGGCCTTTTGGATCTCTAAGAGCAGAAGTAACTCATATCAGCTTCTTTGTCACTGCTTAGAAAAAAAGGGACATCTGGATTTGCCTCTTTTGCAGAAACCTTGCACGATGCTCAACGCACCAGCTGTAGAAACGCTGGCTGCCATCCCAAACCAGCACAGAAACCTGCCCGTGTGTGGAGGAGGTGTTTTTAAAACACACAAAAAAATCCAAAGCTGGCAACAGGGAGAGAAGAGAAAAGTTGTAAGGCCCAGAGATACAGATAATTCAAAATATGCTGATGTGCCCTGAAAATGGAGGCTTCGGCCAAAAAGTCTTGCCCAACACAGGACAGATTCATTGGCAGCTGGCTGCAGAAATTAAGGTGGTTGCATAGATGTATTCGGTTTTAAGACAAGGATATACCCGCTCTTGATTGTGGAGTCTGAGTTTCTGGAAATTCCAGCTCAAAAGAGGAAAAAAAAAAAAAAAAAAAAAAAAAAAAAAAAAATCAATCCCTCCACTTCTTTAAAATTAAATAAATAAATAAATAAATAAATAGCACGAAATCATCAACTCTATCATAGCATCCCAACCTGAAGGTGGTAGCCATTTGATGAAGAGAGGGCAAGGACAGTCTCGTCCTTCCCCCATCCCACCTGATCTGCAAAAGAGGACATAGATAAACTAGAGAACGGTGACAGCAACCACCAGCAGATTCTTGATGACACAGGAGGGTGAGAAATGGGAACAACCTCAGATTTTCATGGTTCGTGTGTTTTCAGGTGCTGGTGCTTGATCCAAACACCTGCACAGCACAGGAAAGCTCTCATCAATCCCTTAATACGTGGTTGAGATTAAGCTCATTTTTAAAAGTTGACAAACATCCAGGAGCTGTTCTTGGCAACAGCTACCGCAGTGACTACAATTTCACTTCCCCGTATTCCCCCGCATCTCAAAAAAAAAAGATAAATCTTTCCTTAACACCCAGGTTTTCCCCATCTGAGGAGCACTCCCAAAACACAAGAAACCTTCTCCTATGCGGTACACGGCAGACACCTCCCCTGGCCAGACAGCAACGCTCACATCCAAGCACAGATAGCTTTCGCTCTAGTTGTACGCTCTGCTCTGCCAAACCCGAACGACGTTGCTGACGTGGGAGAACACCTTCCTACTTCTTTGGGGAAGACCGAGGAATCTGTGCAGATCCCAGTTTACTTGGAGGCAGCGTTTCTTGAGAAAGACAACCGAGGAAGCTCGGAGAGGCCACGCTCTTCCATCTCTTTCAACGCTAAAGAGATTAGGACGACAGCCCAGCGAATCAGCAATCCCAATGCACCACATCAACACGCTTTTGCCCACGGTTGTCACTTCGAAGAGGGTTTGCTACAAAAGCGACGTGGCGGTTATCTTGTTCGCTTGCAGGAATGCAAGCGTTGAGACGCAGGGAAAAAGCAGCAAGACGGGAGCCACAGGCTTTGCGGAGGCGAAGCCAGCCCAGCTCACTGAGCAGAGACCACCACATGGGTGAAATCTGTCCAGAAACCACCTCAGTGCTGAAACGTTGGCCAAGAAACTGGTTTGAGAAAACACAAAATATGCTAACAGCTTGGTGACACTGCCCATTGCTCTACAGTGGGTGGTGTACTGAATGCTAAACGTCAAGACATCCAGACGAAGGCAGACGTGGATAGGTACCAGATTGACCCACCACCCAGGGAGAAGCTTTTTTGGGTCACCACACCGTTCACATCACATGCTGACAGCTGGGACAGTTACACCAGGATGTTGTAGAATGGCTCCTTTTTCCTTCCATACATACTTGACAGCATCCTGCAGAGCAATGCCACAGCCAGGAACTACATGTGGGATGAGGATACTGAGCAGCATGCTGGGAGAGGAGCAATAGCAACCCAAGCCCACATCACTAGCTTTAAGCCCTTTTATACGCCCTTGGACAAACAGTGTCCCCCACTCCTTTGCACTCCTAAAGACAAAATCAGTATCCACATGGAAAACAGCATTTGTGAGGTTCAGCTGCAACATTTGCAAAGATCAGAATGACAGGGATAAGGAGAAAATGAAACAAGATCTAGCAAGGACCTGGGCACAATAAGGGCATCAACACACGGATGTTACATCTCCATTTGCTTTAGCAAATAAAAGTATCTTTTACATACAGTTGTATGCATGCATATGTATTTTTATGCACTGATATTAACACAATTTTTCCAATCACTGTGACTCCACCTGAAAGCACAAATGACCCATCAGAGACAAGAATAAAGAAAACCACTTGGTCACACAAGAGAACTTTGAGTACTGAAGCTGACGCTCACTGCTCCCACCCAGACACAAATCCAGGCACTAATCTAGCCCCAGTCAACCTCCTTCTTGTGTCACCTGAATGGCTGAAGCACGGGTCAAGGCCAGTTGAACAACATCCCCAGGGAGGACCCACTGGTGTACTTAGCATGGAGTGGCCTCTCCAGACCTCAGTAGCCTCTGGCAAACACTTGGCCACATGGATGAAGTGGGACGGGGCCAAGGAACACGTTGTATTTGAACCTTGCACACCCCTTCCAGCAGAAGTGCCTTTACCAGCGCTTGCTTGGTGCAGATCCCAGGCAGGAAGAATCAAGGAGCTAAAAACAACTCTGCTGCCTGGACTTTTAGTGTATCAGGAGGTAAAAAATAGCAAATCTGAACAGGAAGAGACATGGGCTCTCTGCTGCAAGAGGTGTCCTTCTGTAGCTTTGCTTCCAAAGTTCTAACATGTGGCTACCAAACAGTGATGTTTTCAAGAGCATCCCATACCAAATCATCAGCTGGGGTGACCCTCCCCAAACAGTTCCCACTCTTTCCTCATCTGCATCACACAGCATGTACACAGGCAGAAGAACATACCACGGTATACACAGAGTGGGGAAAAGGCCATCAGCAAGAGTCCAAGATCATAAAGACACTACAGAAACAGTTACAAAGTTGGACAGGTCAACAAATAAATGCGGGCCAACACGTTATCAACACAGCCACGGACCATCACAAGAACTGGTGAGAGATAAATATCTTGACCATGGCTTGGCTGACACCATCAACACATCTCTCAGCGCTCGAAGGGAAATTCACATTCATCACATCGGCACTCCTCATGATTCACACCACCAAACAATGCCCTGCACCAGGCTTGTGACCCCAGGTCCAGCATGAGCAAGATGAGTCAGAGATACAAGGATGCCACAACTGCTATTTCCCCCCGCTCACTGCTAAAACAATCTGCCCCCCCACCCCAACCTGGTTGACTACAGCTTTCTAACCCACCAGCCTAGGCAGCTCCCAGAGGCCATATTCCCACGCAGCTGGTCCTCTCTGCCACACAGAAGAAACTTCATGTCAAAGCAAGAGATGGAAAGGGAAAGTTACAAAGCTGAGAAAAGACGCCTTCAGCAAAATTTTTTTAAGGCACGACTAGCTTGCACGGAAAGCCAAATCCTCTAGTCTTCAGCCCAGATCCTTGTAGGAGGACAATTTATGTTGCCACTCTCCAGCCAAACGTGGTGCTGTGGGACTATCCCGGACAGCAGTAACACCACTAACGCTCCTTACTCAGCACTGCTGCAAGGACATCTGGGGCAATGAGCACTGATATTTAGGGAAACATCACCCATATCAAAAGGGGTACCCATCGCACTGATTCAGCACCGGTGCTGCCACAGGTAACATGAAAATTACACAAAGCTCTTTCTTTCCTTACACGAGCCTTGCAGGCAATGAATCAGAGTTGCTGTCTCAAGGGACACCATGGAGGAGTCATGTAAATTCACAGCAGCTCCCTACACCTCCAGCGGAGGTAAACCAGATGGGAGGAGAAAACAAAAAAATAGCCCCCAAGAAAAGCCAACGGAGCTTGGCTTTGGCTGTCCTGCCAAGGAACGGGAATGCCGCTTAGGAAACTGCTGCTGGAGCAGGGAAGTCCCCTGGGAGTGGACCGGTGAGCGTCCAAGTGCTGCATGAACATCCCACCAGCATGGCATGGGACCAGCATTCTTCTGCTTGCCTGTCACACTGCACAGGAGACCAACAAGGCTTCACTCACCCTAGAAAGCGTTTTCAAGACAATTAACATGAAGCTAAACCTGAAGACCTACAGAAAAATATGATTCTCAGTGATTTCAGGGGATTTGGGGACAAACTTATTAGTAGGTCCTGTAGCCATAGGACAAGGGGTAATGGTTTTAAACTAAAAGGGGGTAGATTCAGCCTAGATAAAAGGAAGAAATTTTTTATGTTGAGTGTGGTGAAACAGTAGAACAGGTTGCCCAGAATGGTGATTGATGCCCCACCCCTGGAAACATTCAAGGTCAGGTTGGATGGGGCTCTGAGCAACTTGATCTGGTTGAAGATGTTCCTGCTTATTGCAGGGGGGTCAGACTAGATGACCTTTAAAGATCCCTTCAAATCCAAACTATTCTATGACTCTAATTCTTCATGGCACGTTTAAGCACCCGTGCTTCAAAACACTGCCATTCTCTGCATTTCATTTTTTTTCTGTACATAGCTATCTCTAGAGATCAAAGACATGAAACCGTCAGAAGACCAGAACAATGACAACACAGGAAGAACGCAAAAACACAGCCAAACCTCTGAGACAGCTCTTGCATATGGTTGCTCTCCATATGAGTGAAGCTAAGGCATGGCATACAGGGACTCCCTTCCCAGCCTTTCCACCAAAACTTTCATAAACCTGTTTTCCTTTTTTGCAACTCAGTCCAAAAGAGGGTGAAACTTCTATAAATGAGAGCCAGGGAAAAAAAAAAAAAAAAAAAAACCAACACAAAAAACAACAACAAAAAAAAACAAACAACAACAAAAAAAAACCAAAACAAAACAAAAAAAACACAAACACAACATTTCTCAAGGGCAAAATTTTATTTGCACCTGCCTGAGCCCCACCTTTCCACATGCAGGTGACTCTCTGGCAGAGATGCTCTTACCAACTGATTTCCGAGCCCTGTTCCCCCCGTCACAAAAGACTTTCTTCTAATCTGAAAGGAAAAGCAAGACAACTGATTAGTATTGGGAAGAAAACTATTTCACTGTCATGGCTACGGACAGAGACACCATCAGTGCCATGAACTCTGGTGTCCGGCAACAACCTGCAGCCTCGGAGCTGGGCTGTATGAAGAGGCACAAAAGCTAATGTTGATTCCTCAAAACATCACTGCTGAGTATGGGAACAGCATCTCCTTGTTAAGAGAAAGGGGATATAAACGTCTAAAACTGATAAAGGGTTTTAAGATTTCCAGATTAGTGGAGGTATAAAAGTAGAAGGTTATATTTGAATTCAAGATACCTGCAAAAAATAACAAATTAAAACCTGCAATGGGAAAGGGGAATCACTTAACTATCCTGTTCTCTTTAAGATCTCGAACCTGCTGTGGGAGGAACACTCTGGCCATCATCCAGTTAAGCATTTCAGCTTATGTCAAATCTGAGAGAACACGGAGAGCCCTGTTGAATGAAGATCTTCACATTTCTCACCAGCAGGTTGTTACTCTCTCACGCTTGCTTGCACACTTGTACGCACACCCCTACCTTGCAAAAACTCCCATTTTTAGCTTTTATTCTAAGGACTCTCCTTCTAGAAACACCACCTCTTGGCTATAAAAGCACCCAATTCTCCTGCAAGGAGGAAGTGCTGGTGCAACCCCAAGAGGTTGCAGATTTCAAGATGCAACCCAGAGCCGCACCCACAAGCTCTCTGGTTTTATACACAGACACTCAGATGGTCCAAGATGAGCATTAGCCAGATAAATTGTAGATTCCTTAACACATCTATCTACCTTTCAACAGCTATTACGTATGTAGCATTTCCTAATTTTCTCCATTACAAAGAAAGCGCAGTGTCTATTCATCAGTCTGTTATCACAAAAGGCCTTTTAATTAATGCACCGACTTGCTCTGTTTAATTAACACTAACAAGGAAGCCCTTCTTCACACACTGTGTTTATCTCCTATACTGCTCTGGTCACCGTATGCTGAATATAATAGTATTTTTAAGGTATTAATTAACACTTCCTATATAGATGCTCTGTACTTCCTATATGCATGTTCTGTATACAAAGCTCACTTAAAAAAAAAAAAAAAAAAATGCAATTTCCTCAGCCCGAAAATACAGAGATAAAACTGCAGCAATGATTTGTATCTGCCCAGAGCAGCAATCCCAGCCTTCAGTGACCTCTGTACAACATACTAAGCCAGTTACACACTGTGACAGCTGACTTTCCCCTCCTGTATCAGCACCTTCTTGTTGCTGGCTGCGAGAAACATCAAAAGGTATCTCAACAGATATATGTGTTACCGAGCGCTTCGGGCTAGGGACAACCAGTCTAGAAGTTTAATCACGATTTGCATCAAATTGTGCAACGTATTTCGCAAACATTGATCTTATTGATTTGTTACAGCCAGAGGATGTAATTCCCAACCACCTGCCCATTTAAGCTATGAAAAACACCATCATGCAACCCAGCTCAACCCTCCCACTCCATTCCCTCTTGTTTACCATGTTCTGCATTAGCAGATGAGTGGTACCTCACCTCATCCTTCAGCATCCTATATCCCCCAGAAGCACCCCCACGTCCTTTTGGCAAGGCAAAACCAGCCCATGGGGCAAACTTTAAAAAGCCTCCAGCCATAGCTAGCAGCTGACAGAAGAAATGTTATCAGCTTCTTAGAGATTAATGGGAAGGACAAGGCGATGTGTAGCCTGCCAGTTTGCCTTGTTTCACCTAGGACATCCTCCGTCCAACTCCTTGTTGAGCAATACCATCACTGCACTGGTTATAAGGATGCTTTTTCTGCTGGGCATCCCAAAGCACCTTTACTTCACCCCCTTTCTTAAGGAAAGAAAACGAGCAGTAGGAGCTAAGAGCTGGGAATTTGTGACTTCAGCTGCCAGCCTCTTCTGCTCCAGGAACAGAAATTTAGGAAGAGGATGATAAAAGCACATAAGAGACCCCTGATTTCTGGATCTTAACATCAGCGAGAGATGCACTTAGATCTGAATTTCAGTCCTCCCATGTTCACCATTCCTGTTTACTGCAAGGCAGTGCTAAGAGCAGCTAAAACCCAAGTGATTCTCTATCAGGAGAAAGAAATACAGGAGCATGCGTTTCAGAGAGCCTGAAGCCTCTCACATGGGCTCTCCCAAGCAACAAGATCCAAAAATCAGCTCATCCTACCAGTGCCCACAGGGGCACAGTAACTCCAGATCCCATCTGCTACCCAAAGGGTAAGCTGTCCCCACCTCCTGAGATGTTTACAGGGGGAAAACCACCTCAACCACCCAGCTCACCAGTCACCCAGGTGCTTTGAGTCTTCTCCAATCTGCTCCACCTACACTTGAGAGTGGAAAACAAACCCCAGGGCAGCTGTGTTTTCCCCATCAGAGCAAAACAGCAGACTCGGAGAGGGGAGATCCATCTGGAAAGCAAACGTTGTGAAAAGCATCCCGCTGTTCAGCCCGAACGAGCGTGCCCAAGGGCAGTGTCAGCCGCTCGTGGTGATGGCCAAGGGCTGGAAGCAGGAAACCTGGGGTGTGGGAGATGACAGACAGAAACGTGTTTAGATTCCACGAGAAAGACAGGGAGGCTGGAAGGACCCCACACCGAAGCTTCAGATGGCAGGAGGAAGAGCAGCTCTAACGAGGCCAACAAAGTCACAACAGATTCAACCCCTATATGCCCATAGAAACTATAATGGCATCATGGCAATCCATCCAGGGCTTCCAGAGGATGCATTCCTTGGAACTGGGATGGAGACATCCTTTTCTAAAATGCAGAGCAAATGCATCCACTTAAGTATTATGCTTTGGGATTTTTTTTTCTCCTTTCTTTTCTCTTCTTTGTCTGAAGCATTCAGCCACAAAACAAAATGATTTCTGCCTGCACTGATAGAGGAAACGCTACTGACTGTTTAGGTGAGATTAATTTCAGGATTGTGGCCAGACTGAGGAAATTGGTGGAAGAAATCCTTCATAGTTGTATAATGAGGTTGCAGTTTTATGAGTAATTCTCCTGAGTTATGTGCCCAGCACCTCGGGTGTGGGTGACATGTTCATTCCTTCCCTCCCTTTTTGAATAGAAAATGCCATCCAAGAGCACAAGCATAATATTTATTTTTTTAAAAAAAAAAAAACAAAAAACAAAAAACAAAAACAAAAAAAAAAAAACACACAACAAAAATCAGGAGGTAGATGCATAGATTTCATCTTGCTTGTACAATGTCCAATACAGCTGTTATCTAGAGGAGTTTGCCTGGTGAGTTATCCAGAAATATCCCCAAGCTGCAACACAACCACGATGCACATCATATCCCCAAAACCTGAAGAACTTCTAGGGTGGAAACCAGGACAGTACCAAGACAAATCAACAAAGACAGTACCCTGTACACCTCTATTACTAACAATACTTTTGACACGGAGAGATCAACCCAGGTTTCCTCACTCCAACGTTCACATCCTCGCTGCTGGGCCACCTTGCATCTTTGCATGGTCCTACACGCACTGCAGGGACAAACTGTGCCAATGCCACATTCCTCCCAGCTTGAACTGGCGTAAAGTGGATTGCAACCATCTCCCCTTTCTGAGCAAGCAAAGGATTTCACAAGGAGGTTACCTCAAGTTTTAATGCTGACAAAGCTCAGTTGCGTGGAAACAGGAGGGGAGGAAGAGCGGCCCTTTTCTGAAGATGGGTCTGCTCCATCTGGACCCATCACCTTCCATTACTCAACCTCCTTTCTGGGATTTCTCCACGCCTTCCCCTATGCCATGCCTAGGCACTAGACATGAAAATAGCTTACGACAGTTCCTGCTGGCATGACATCAACTCTGTTTCTCCTAGAGGATGAATTAGCAGATGGGACCAGTGGAAGATGGCTGAGCTAGAGAGCTGGACAACTGGAGTCTTTCCAATCCAGTAACTACAGTCCAAAAGACTGAGAATGCAAAGATCCTTCAGGGTTGGAACCTCTTTCCTAGGGGTAGGAACAGGTTCAAGGAAGATATGCAGGTGGTTACTGACAGGCTGTGCAGGCTAACTTATGTCTGCATGGTTGGTTTTACAGTTCCCCAAATTCTTGCCTTGTTTGCTTATTCCCCAGTCAACCCACTGCATTATCCCAGCAAAATAACCACAATACCAAAGAGCTTTTGAAATTAATATGATGGGCTCACAAGCATTCTTCCGTCATGCAGAACTAAAATTAAAATGTACACCCGCCCTCGCTTCACTCCCTGAAATTCATCATGCGGAAACTTCCCTGTGTCACGTCAAGAGACTCCCGACAGCTGAAAGAGCGAGTGGGAATCTGCATTTGCAGCAGCAAGAGCCTGCTGCTACCAGACTTCAAAGCAGGGCTCCAGCTCCACCACCATCAAGGTTTAACCCCTGCTGCTTGAGACACAACGCAGCTGCCTTTAGAGCACCGTTTCCTCCACGTACATGGACAATGGTCATCCTCCAGTACAAAAGGACATAGGAGGACCAAGAAAATATCAGGTTCCCTGATGTTTTGAAGCAGCGAAAGGTATCGTGAATGTTTTCTCCGAAAACATTGCGGAAGGTCTCATGCATATTCTGGCTTTACCATCTCACTGACCAGAGACTTAAAACTGGAAGCCAGAAGAAAACTGAGACCAGAGTCACCAGAGACTTAAAACTGGAAGCCAGAAGAAAACTGAGATGGTCTCTTTAAAAACCTTGAGGAGTAGGTGGGAGGAAATACAAAGTTCAGGGGCTATACCACCACGTCATGTCGCAAGGTCGGGCATCCCTAAGTAGAAAGAGCTTCTGAAAACCACCTGTGAAAGCCTCTCCACCCACCAGGCACATCAACTGCTTACCATAGAGAGAGCCTTTGGGCTAAGGTGTAACTCTGCACTACCAGACCAGAGCAGAACCCTGACATCCATGCTACACCTGGCCTTAGGACTCTCCAACTCCAGCTGAGATGAGCAGTTCTATAAGAGGGAGCAATGGGACAGATGCTGACTCACAGCCCTCAAGGCATTGTGAAAACCCTGTTCAACAGCGAGGCACCAATATGGCAAGCCAAGTCATTTCCAAGGTCTGGCTGCAAAACCCAACTGAATTTTTTTAATTTTTTTTTTTTTTTTTTTTTTTTTTCAAAATTACCTCACTCATGCACATGGCTAACAATTCTTTCATGGCTCCTCACCCTATTAGGACCACAGCAAGAAAACTGACACCATCTTAGATACCTTCTGGCTCAGCAAACACAGCTGCCTGCACTTGATGCGTATTTTGGGGTTGAAATTGAAATGCAAACTGCTGCTAAAATAACCACCACGGAGGAGTGGTTGCTTTTTCTCTTGAAATACGGAGACACTTTCCATTTCTTCCCTCCCTGTTTCTCAACAGATTTTAGTAGCCTATAGAAGGAAATAGGAATTGCATGACTCAGAGGGAGAGTCATCTTCTACCCGTCAGAGATACACACACATGCACCCAAGTAGCTGGGTGAGACGCTGTCTTCTGTCCCAGGCCACTGGTATCACACTAACCACCACTGGCACAGCTCTGTAACGTGCCCATGAGCAAACACAGACAAGACAAGAAGCAGCAACAGTCCCGAGATCCCAAAGCTAAAATTGCAGGGCTGTCCCAGCTGTGATGAACAAAAGGAGGCTTTCTCCTTTCCAGTGCAGCATCCAAGGAGCCCCCAAGCCAACCGTGAAGGTCCTCATCCCACACCCATCCTCGTGGGAGGAGAAATCCGCGATTTGCTGCATGGAAGAGGCTGCATGGGATCAGGCCAGAACGATCAACGTGGTCGAGGGATAAAAATTATGCCTAGGAACAAAGTGAAGGCAACAAAAGTCCTACCACAGCAGCCACACCAGGCGTCAGAATGTGACCCTCTGCAAAACTGCAAAATTCACTTGATGGTATACAGATATTACAGCCTCCACGGGACATTTCCAACACCAGCTGTTTTCTCAGTTATGATTCCTCCTTAACCCTAATACAGCTGACAGCAACACATGTAGGATCTGGAGATTCAGTACAGTGGAAGACGACTCTCAGAGACATAAAGACATCGGCACATTTCAGCAAGGCCTTTAGAGTCAGTTATCTGATGCTTTAGACTCCACTGATGGCATTTATGAATTTAAAAATGCATGCAAGGCTTCAACATCCTCTCCCAGTTGCTCTCTTTAGGATGCAAATGCAATTTAACACAATTAGGCAGGACAGAAAGCCCAGACCTTTTTACAGGATCAATTGCATTCCAGTTGTCGGGCACGATAAAGAGACGCCAGCTCAAGAGGCAGGCAGAACAAAGCATGTTACCACCTCCGGATGGGTTTCAGATCAGCACAGGGCTTTGCACAGAGGAACACCACTTTTCTAAAAGGCACCAAGTCCTGCTACTGCTCCACATGGGGAGGAAAAAAGAAAAAAAAATACCAAACAACACAACCCACACACACCAAGTAATTTGTTATGTTTGTCAGTAGGAAAACAAAAGGCTTTATTTAGGAAAAAAATTAATCTCATCTTTAAGACTGGAAAAACCCAAAACTCCAAGAAAGGTGCCAGGTCACACTGCTCCATTTGCAAATGTGTTATCTGATATTCTCAATATTAGGGCAGAAAAAAGACAGAAGAGGAGAGAGCTCTCAGCGTGAGGCTTCAGAATACTGAAGGCATTTATTTTCATTGCTAAAGTTTCAGATATGAACCGAGAAGCTGACAAAATCTTTGGAGGTACATTGAAACATTTCCCATCACGACTTCTCTTTGCAAAGGAGAAGCAGTTTAAAACCCAGCGTTCAGTAGATATGTCTGTATAATCTGCCATATCCTACAGAAAAGTCAGTCATCCTTAATTCTGGACAGTTTTTTCTATTAGAAGACCCAAGAAAAACATTTTTATCATCACAGACTATAATTTTAAAAATAAAATAACATCTGAAAAGGAACAGATTTATTAATCAAATACTCTGGATAAATCCCCGGTGACCTCAGAAGACCTTTAAGTAGTAACGAAGATCTTGACAATATGTTTCCAGGAGAAATTCAAGAGTTCTTAGCTTGTGCCTTTATTTTCAAACAACATGGATGGAGAAGATCTCAGAAATAATCAGTTTATCAGCTCTACCCCTGCAAGAAGGAATGAGATGAAGAACCACCTAAGCACAGCTGCAAGGTACCACACGTCGTGGTTGCACACCTGACATGCTGAAGGTGTTTGCTGTAGTCCCGCATCCCCGTGCCTTCATCTCCCATCCTAAATCTGGCACAACAGCACCGACCTTTGTGAAGTGCTTTGAGATCTCTGGGTCTGTTACACAAGTACAGGTGTTACTACCTTGAGTCCAGGTATTCCAAAGCAAATCACTGCAGAGAGCTAATGGTGTGATCTGTCTGAAAATAGACAGAAATCCCCACCAAAAACATCTAAGTCGTCATGATAGAAAAATAAATCCCAGCAGATTGTTGCTAGCATTATATGAATCATCATGTTGTTATAGCAACTTCATATCTGCATTGAATCTGAAAACCAAGCACAGCTGAAATAATATAACAGCATTAAGTAAAAATGATATATAACAAGATAAAAATGGATCGGCTCGATCTCAGAGGAGCACCCACACTTCTTTCTCACCCTCTTCCCTCCCTTTGAAAACATTGCTTTCCTGTATTTAAACAAAGAGAAAAGACTTGGAGCTTATGGAGAAGAAGCAGAGCACTAACAAGCTCTTGAATTCAAGAACCTTCAAAATGAAGACCCACCTTTAAATAAAACCACGTGCAATTCCCAGTTATTACCACCAGCTCCAGCTGACTGACCCTATTGTTCCTATGTACTGTAAAATTAATGCATTGCATGAATTATATAAATATATAAGTACACTGTCAGACTGTCATCCCACTCTCTTCAGGAGTCCCAAAAAGAGATCCCAACCAGAACAAAAGACACAGAAGCAAGAAAGGGGGGATGCACAAGGTCTATTTTTAAAACTGCAGGTACATGTGGTTATTTTATTACTAGAGAAAAAGTGAAAAGTGTCACCAAGGTTCCTTCCGTCAGAGCAGCAGAGGAAGAAAGCTAAATAAACATATTTATTTCAGGGACTTGGCAGAAAAGCATAGGTCCTCTGAAAGGCAGGAGGACCCCATCAACCTCCAAGACACCACGGGTGCCTTAAAAGACACTGTTTTGCTGCCATTAGTGCCAAGGATGCCCAGAAAGCACTGCAGGGCACTGACCTGCTCCTCCTCCCCACGAGACGCTGACAGCATCAAGGAGGCTTGAAGGGGGAAGGAAAATGGCTGGGAGATTTGTAAATTTTGCCCTTGATGTTTCAAGCAAATTAAAAAAACAAACAAACAAAAAACAAAAACAACAAAAGACTCCGAACAAAACACCAAACCCACAGCTCTAGGCCCAACAAAGTCCTTCCTATTAGTCTTAACAACGGCACTGAAGTAACTCAATTAATTAAAAGCTAATAAAAAGAAGCAGCCTAACTTAATCTTTCAGAGTTCAAGACAGCAAAAGCATCACTCTGCCCCAGACAGAACTCTGTTTTCTTTTATCTTCTCTTCTTTTTCTTAAACGCATTTATTCATTAAAGTTTCCTCGTAGGCTGTGTAATGAGTCACTTCTTGTTTCTCTATGAAGTGCAAATGGATGAAGAGGAACAGGATTTAAACAGAGGATGGAGACACTTACAAAGCCTGTTAGAAAAGATTGAAAAGCTTTTGAGGGAGCCACAGATAAAGCAAGGCAGCTCCTCACATGGTCTCCAAAACCTTTTCTCTATCACCATAGGTTTCCCAGGGTCTGAGTCCGGCTGTCTCCTTGCTTACAGCCCACACAGAAAGTCAACCTCCCCTCCTCCACCCAAAAATAACTCATCGAGCTTTCCTACTCCCCAGGTGAGCTTGGAAAGAGAAATACAGAGCTCCAGTAGCAAGCAGGAGGGATGCTGCTCCTCCCATGGACTTGGTGGCCCACAAGTACGGGTGGGACTATCTCTGCACCAGTGAAATATGACCAAGGGAGATCATATAAGTTGGTATCATCAACAGCATGAGGCATTTTGTCTCTTTTACCCTTGCAGCCAGAGAAGCCCCAGAAGCCACCAGCTCAGAGTATGCCACATGTGTCCACATAGGTGAGTGAAGACTGCAAGTAGCTATTTTGCAGTTGGTTTTCTGGTGGAGAAGAAGAGTCCATCAGATCAGTAATGCCAAGCTCAACCAAAAACCCAGGAGACAAACTCTCCCATCACCAGCCTTATCTCAGACTGGGTTTGGAATGACCTGGTTTGGTCTCACAACTGCTCTCAGGAGTGGGCCCTGGCTCTCCAGGACCTTCATCCATCTATCAGGTCCTCTCTTCATCAACAGAAGCTTTGAGGAAGTAAAGCCAGCATGGAGGTGTGACACAAGTTTGCAGAGAGGCCAGACAACAGGAATAGCACTCATCTTAGTGCAGTCTTGATTTATGTTGAGTGCTGGTGGGTCAGGGCCAGAATAACCTCCACTGTCAAAGCAAAGGGAGAGGCCACCCCCAGCAAAACTCAGAAGCATACTCCAGGCTCACCTGGTGCCAAGTTCATCAGCCCCATGAAGCTCAAGCTGACGAAATTATAACTTCCCAACCCAAGGAACAGTTTGCCAACTCCAACCTCCTTAGGGACGGCGATAAGCACAACAGCTGCAAGCACAGCCCCACCAAGGAGTGGTTTAGATAAGACTTTGACCAACAGACCCAGGCCCTTTGACTGACCACCTGCACAGCACCCGCTATCCAAGGATGGCTGCCAGAAGCCCAAGATACCACACACGGGATGCTGCACCCTCCAGCTCCATGTCTTCAAGAGCTACCTGCAACTACCAGACAGATGCGATGCTGATGGCACATGCGTTCCCTTCAAGCCCCTGCCACCCATCTGCTCGGTCCTCTAACCCTTTGGAGCTCCCCAGCACCACTGCAATAAGCACAAAGCCCAAAAAGCGCATCCTGAGCTCAGTTTCACCACTGCCATGGCTTTCCAGCAAGGGCTTCATCTTGTCCACGTGTAGCAGTGGAGGACTTGAAATTGTTGCAGTGATGGCCATGATCGTGTGTCATACCTCATGGCAGAGATCTCTACCTTACACAGAACTGTGCATCTCACTTTCCCAACATTTATCGTATCTGAGGGAAAAAAAAAAAAAAAAAAAAAAAACAAAACCAAAACACAAAGTGATTAAAAAATCCCCACAAAATATAAAATAATAAAACCCAAAATCTGAAGAGAATCTAAGGGAACTTTTCTGCTGCCTCCTAGACTGCTTCCAAAGGGTTCACATGTCAATCTAGTAATAAAGCTGTCATATGGGGTGATGTGATTTTAGCTTTCAAGGTGAAGGTTGCTATGGGAGGCTGTTCCCAGCAGCAGCACTGCACAGCATTTGTAAAAGGTCTTCCCAGAACCAGAAACTGCTCTGATTTTTGAGCAGGAAAAAAAATGCACTTCTTTAAAAGTTCCAGAAAAAACAGCAGTCCTAGAAAGAGATAGGGGAAAAAAAAAAAACAAAAAAAAAAAAAACAACCAACCAACCAACGAACCAAAAAAACCCCAAATAACAAAACTGGGGCTGTCATTCAAAAGTGATACAGTAAAATCCCCCTCCCAAAGCTAAAGCATCGTTAAACCTCAGTCTTGCAAATCAGTGCCCATCAGCTGAGCCGGGGTTGCTGTATTTGATAACACCAGGTTTGCTTGGACGTGGGAGAAGTTAAAGACGATCAGATGATCTCACACGCTGTACAAGCGAGGAGCAGAAATGGGAACAGTTATTGCAATGCCTCTGCAGCAGTGCATTAATCTGCAGGGTAAATTGACTGTGCATTTAAATCCTGACTCTCTGATAAAAACGAGGCATCATTTCACAACAGGTTGAGGAAGTTTACCTAGCATAGGACAAGCTTTATAGAAATAAAAAAAAAAAAAAGAAGAAATATATATAGGGAGATGTGCAAAGAATAAAAAAGGAGATAGATATATATATATACACACATATATATACAGACAGCAGTGCAAAGCTGGTCAAATACAAATGACTCTCTTAAAAGTAACAAACAAACATAGAAAATATTTTCTATACCACACCGCAAGGTTCAGGAGTCTGTTACAACCTGCAGGATATACAGAGGAAACACAATAAGAAGGAGGTTTACCGAGGACTTAACACAAGGACATAGCCATGAAGCAGCAGGAGAGGGAGACGCAGCAGGTATTTACCTTTACACAGTGAGCTGAAGACTACTGAATACTGATTTATAAAAGACTTTTCCTGCCAAAGCTTCCAGCCATTAGGTGCGCTTTAATTCTTCGTAGGTTAAGTAAAGCAGAGTTGGTAAATGAGATATATGGATAGGGATGAATACTTACAGAGCAAACACACTGCAATTCTGTGGACACATGCCTATACGAGGTTAATGTCAAGATCATAGAATACGATGACAGAATGGTTTGGGTTGGGAGGGACCTTAAAGATCATCTAGTTTGACCCCCCTGCCATGGGCAGGGACACATTTGACCAGGTTGCTCCCAGCCCCGTCCAACCTGGCCTTGAACCCTTCCAGGGAGGGGGCAGCCACAGCTGCTCTGGGCACCCTGGGCCAGTGTCTCAACACCTTCACAGTCAAGAATTTCTTCCTAATATCTGATTAAATCTCCCCTCTTTCAGTTTAAAACCGTCCCCCGCTTGTCCTATCCCCACACCCCCTGATCCAGAGTCCCTCCCCACCTTTCCTGTCCCCCCTTTAAGCCCTGGGAGGCTGCTCGAAGGGCTCCCCGGAGCCTTCCCTTCTCCAGGCTGAACCCCCCCAACTCTCTCAGCCCGGCCCCCCAGGGGAGCTGCTCCAGCCCCCCCAGCATCTCCGTGGCCTCCTCTGGCCCCGCTCGAGCAGCTCCGGGTCCTTCTGCTGTTGGGGGCCCCCGAGCTGGCCCCAGCACTGCAGGGGGGGCTCACAGGAGCAGAGCAGAGGGGGACAATCCCCTCCCTCGACCTGCTGGTCACGCTTCTTGATGCAGCCCAGGACACGGTTGGCTTTCTGGGCTGCAAGCTCACATTGCCGGGTCATGTTGAGCTTCTCTTCAACCAACACCCCCAAGTCCTTCCTTGCAGGGCTGCTCTCAATCCACTCCTTGCCCAGCCTGTGTTTGTGCTGGGGATTGCCCCGACCCACAGGCAGGACCTTGCACTTGGCCTTGTTGAGCTTCATGAGGTTTGCACGGACCCACCTCTCCAGGTCCCTCGGGATGGCATCCCCGCCCTCCAGCGTGTCACAGCACCACACAGCCCGGTGTCATCAGCAAACATGCACTCGATCCCACTGTCCATGTCACCAACAGTGATGTTAAACAAGATAGGTACAGAACTGCATTATTTGAAGGACAAACTGAGAATACAAGAATATTAATGTTTACAAAAATAAAGAGTAGCAAATGACACGTTTTGAGCCCCTACCCAGATGCGAGCAGAAAACCAAAAGCTGTTGTATCCTGTACTCCAGCCCAGAAATGGACCATCTTTTCCTTTGCAAACTGACAACAGGAGATGCTATTTTTACAAAAATACCAGTTACAGCAGAACCAATAAACCAGAAAGCCAAAGCCTCTGGGGCTTTCTGTTCGTAAAGTTTTCAGGGTATGTTTTCCTGTCTCTAAAGCCTCTCACACTTGTACCTAAGTGAGCTGCAATAATTAACTATTGCCCAGAACTTGCTCATCGGGGGTCTAGTGCTCAGGTGGTGGGCTCAGAACAAAGTCTGGAAGCTAGGGGGTTAAATTGGGCTTAAACTGGGCAAGAAATAGCAAAAATCAATTTGATTTAGTGCTGCTGTATTTTGAGCAATTCTTCCCTGTTGCTACTTCAACTTGTCCATGCAAAAAAGCCCCAATATTATAGACTGTTTATTTATATATATATATATAATATATATATATTTATATACACATATATTTTTTATATATACACACTATAAGTTTGGGTGTTTTTTTTTCATATTCTACACTGTTGTAGTTGTGAAACAATAAACCTTTTCACTTGAAATGTCCCACAGACACAGACCGAAATGTTAGCTACAAGGTCTCATTAGATCAGGGAGATGATTTTCAAAGGCTGTCAGATCACCAGTGGCACTGGCACCAATGCCAGCCAGGAAAAAAGGTCAGGACCTCGTGTCTATCATGGAAAGACTTTCCTCCTCCTCTAGCTACAATGACCCATCTTGCTTTCTAAGGATCATTATGGACTTGCTGTCTACACGGCTGAAGGAAATCTGGCTGATGACGCAGGAGTCTTCAGTTCAGTGGATCAGTGGAGCATCTGCTTTACATGCAAAACAGGGTAAACCAAGATGGGCTGAAAACAGAACTGGGTCAGGAGTCAAAAGAAATGGAAGAGCATACAAGCATGCAAAGTAGATTTGTACCTGTAGGACACAAGACAGCACCCTGCATTCTACTCAGCACAGCTATCCCCGCTGAGATGCTCCTTATTCATCAACACCCAAGAGCCAGCAAGCAAGAGATCCCTCAGGCAGGTTCACAGCCACGAACTTCTGTGATGTCAAAGCTTTCAGACCCTATTTGTTATATGTAGATGCAATCTTAAGACAAGGGAAGGTCAAATATGCAGCTGAGATGCTGGAGAAGCAGCATTTCCAAAGCATGTATCCAGCTTGGGTCCTGCATGTCACAGATGAGCATTTCACAATGTCTGGGTTTGAGACAAAAATCCCACCATGGACAAGAGAATATTTTGCCAACAGAAATTTTGCCAGAACATACAAATAATCCAAATAGAAGTCTTTAGTAATAAATCAGTATTTGTTTAAGTGCCCACACTCTTTTTTTTTTTTTTTTTTTTTTCCTGAAAAGACTTCACCAGCAACAATCCTGAGCTTGTAGTATCATGCAAAACAAGAAACAGACATTTAAATCTATCTAGCCCTGGAAGCAGCTGCAGTAAATAACTCAATCATGTTCGTCATTTTAACTTATCCTATTTATGAATCAGGCCAAGCTTGAAATCTCCATTTGCATTATCAGCCTTCATGATATTAAGATAATCATGCAGAGGACTGATCAAAGGTTCCTCATAACTTCAGAGCACAAGAATTACCATATAGGAACACTTTATCTATTCCAGCATCACTTTTTGACTACAAAGAGCACTTTCTTCCCCAGAAGTTAGGATGAGGAACACTACACTGAAGGGAGCTCTGCTGATATTAAAGTTGAGCTCCTCCATTCAGTAACATGGCCGCAGGTACTGTATGTACATCTCCAAATAATCACGAAGAACAGCAGGTTTTAAAACAGAACATCTGTTAAAAATCTCTGAGAAAAAGAAATATTCTTTGAATATCCTTGAATTACCTTTATTTTACATAGGCTGGATGGAAGGGCATTCTGATTTTTTCCAAAAATTGATTGATTTTAATCCAGAGTGATTTTGAAAATCGTCAGAAATGGTACTCTTAACAGCATTCACTTCTCTCAGCCCTGCTTTGATGGGGAAATGAACTCTGCAGCCTCCTGAAATGCAGAAATACTCTGCTCATGCTCTTACAGCCCTTTCTTTGATGTCTGTCCACCAGCCCAGTAATAGCTGCAGAACCATTACCATTACCTGGTCACAGTCACAGCTGGTACAGATCTGACAACAAAACAAACAAAAACAAAACAAAACAAAACCAAAAAAAAAAAAAAAAAAAAAAAGAGAAAAAAGAGAAAAAGCAATTCCTATCTTCTCAAAGAACTTTCACTCTGCTGTTCACTTCCAACCTGCTATTTTTCTTCCTACAGCAAATAAAAAGTAACATCATTCTTCTATTTCTGGAAATAGATGTTTTATCCAGAGTGTGGGCAGAGAAACAATTTGTATCCAGATCTTAGGATTATTTAAAGAGGTAAAAAATATGTAAGGACATAAGCTAATAAAACAGTCTTATTTTAGGAAAAAAAAAAAAAAAAAAGAAATCTAGAAATATTTTAATTGAAGTGCTTAATTTCTGACACCAGCTATTAAGAACACAGATATAATCATTTATTTATCTCATACACTTATATGCAGCATGAAAATTGGGGGGGGCGGGGGATGGGCAATCACATGGGACATCACCCGAAGACACTCGTCCTTGTTAACTTGAGAGTGATTTTCTATTGAATATTTCAAGCGTGATTACACTGTAACAAAATGGCATCATGCCACAAGGTCCTATAAAATAAATATTTCCTCTCAATACCTCCCTTCCTCACAAAGACGCCAGGAGGCTGGATGAAAAAAGGTGCTCCCAGATCAAAGTGAAAGGCACCAAAGAAATGTCAAGGATCCTTCAAATGACCATGTTTGTCCCTAAGTGGAAAGATGACATTAAGAGTTGGTATCGCAGCTTCTAGCCAGGATCTCACCTGGGAATTACTGTACCAACAAGATGCCTTCTGCAAAGGAATTAAACACACAGCGTTTAAAATTATAGTAGCCTGCTCCAAGTCGTAACTTTGAATGCAGTTCATGTTGCTGGTTTGATTTTAGAGTTACCAACAGCAGAAGATTTTCCACGAGTTTCTCTAATGTGGACAAACCATCACGAGCAGCAGAGATGAAAGCTCAAAATAGCTCCGTGGGTGATGCACGAGCTCAGAGGGACGCCAGGTCTACGCTCATGAGCGGTGAGCTTTGACTGGGAATCCTAACCATCTTTTCTCCAGCCACAACTTCAGTTTAGGAGGAAGCAAACATAAGCAGAATCACAAATATTGCCAAGTCCAGGCAGCGAGACTGTAACACAGCTAATTAAACGGTTTGTCAAAGATTTTCTGATCGTCCAAAGGATTGGGATGTGCAAGGAGGAGGCTTGCAGAGGTATGAACAGCAGCCAGAGTGCTGAGTAAGCACATCCAAAAGCGGTAAACACTAACGTGAATTCAATTTAAATTCCCCGAACGTGTTAGGGGAAAGGGAAGGGAGAAAAAGCCATTCTGCAGCCAAGTTCACCCACATAACTGAAATGTTGTGTCTAGGAATACAACATTTTGGATTCTCTACAGTCAAGGGAGGGAGACTGGAGCCTCCCCAAATGAGCGCCAACTGACCATGGAAGGAGTCATGGCTCTCCAGGAACTTCTTCTAGTCCCTTGGTACTGGTGTCACCACTACCTGTGGCTGAAAACAGAAGGAAACACAACCCACCCAGGATCACAGGGGACATCAACTGACGAGCAGACAGGGGCAACACATCAAGACCCACACAACAGCTCATGGACCCCAAATGCCAGTTCACTGCCTCCTTGAACATGTAAGTTGATTCTTCCTCTTACGTAAAGCATTCAGGAAATTTCCTTTGCTATGTCTTAGAATAACTACACCAGGCTCAATAAATGCAAAGCAATGACGGAGAGGAAGTGTTACACGTACACTCCTAACACAACCTGAAACCAACAAAAAGGAACTCCATGTCATCACTGGTGCCTCAAAAAGTAACTTTGCCCAAGGCTACTACTTTCAGGTAAGCAACAGGATGCATTGGAAAGAAGACAGAATAAAAAAAAAATACATTACATTACAAGGTAAAATTAGTGGTGTGGTGTCATTTGCATCTTGTTCTTTTCAATAGACAAGGAGCACACAAAAGCAAAGAGGAGAGACAAGCAGCAAAAATACTCCTTGCCCCATGGTGACAGGGGAGAAGGAAAGAGACACACTGAAGGAACAAGTTCAATTTAGAAAGGAGACTGACACCCAATACAGAAGAATTTAACTCAGTGAGGAACTATTTAGAGAAGACATCTGGAATCCCTGTGCTTTCTACAACGTACCACAAAAAACGTGAAATTTCCCACAAAAAAATTAAAAGTCAGGAAACTCTAAAGAGGTAGTGAATTTTTTTGAGTAACTGAACTATAGCACAGGTTGTGCAGGTCAAGAACTCAAGCACCCAAAGGCACAGGGAAGCACATTACAAGACCAGCCAAAGTTGTCATAACTAAGTTGTAACATAAATGCTTAAGCCAGACTTAATGATTAACCATCAGGAGAAACCCAGGGAGAAATTATCATCACATTTGCATATCAGGACATTACTTTCTCTTCTTTTGAGCACTCTGTTACTGGTCACCATCCAAAATTGAGAGTCTTGAGCTAAATGAACCCTGTGTCTCACTAGGCAATTCCTAAACTACTTATAATTAAAGGGACCATTAAGCCTTCAGAGAACCAGATGCCAATCCATGTCAAAAGTTACACAGCTGAACATAGTCCAATTACAATGCATTCAAGAGATACACCACATCCTAAATAGATACAATTTTACAGGAAGCTTTTTCTATATTTTACAATTTCAAGATCATTTGAGATGCTCTTGCCTGTATTATCTCTTGTTTAGAAAATAAAAGACCATCCTTAGTTATCTGCAAGCAAGCTTAAGATGGGATATGTGGCAAAAAGAATAAAAAGCCCATCTAACCGCTGATACTGTGGGGAAGCCAATTTAAAAATTTTAATTAAAAACAAGTTTACATGGAGACACAATCTCTTCTTCCTCATTTCACCCTTTTCTGGAGGTAGGGAAAGGGTGGTATTTTGGGTGCTTTACATGCTTATTCAGGGTCTGTACAGTCAAGTGACTGTACATTCTTGTACATTGGTAAATGCCACAAGCCCAGTTCATCCATTCTTAAAAAAAATATTTTATAAACAATGCAATGGGGTAATTAAGTGCCATGAAAAAGGCTCTTGAATAACCTGGTCTGGGTGACAGAAGACCCCAAAATATCTTTCTGATTAAGGTATTGATTAAGCTTTCCCCTCTGCATCTAAATGGGAAAAGAAAGTCCAAACTACAAATCCACTCAGAAACAGCCATCATAGAAGATACTAAAAATATTATCATCTAAACACAGGAAGGTCAAAAAATAAATTCTTAACTGCCTTCTCAACATAACGCAGAAAGCAAGTCTATTCTTAAGCACACACCAAGGCCAGTGAATTTGGGAAAAAGACAGATGGGAGAATATGTAGGAGAATATGTTCCCTGAATAATTCCACAAATAGGCGACCAAAAGTCAAGAGAGATGCTGTGTCACAAGGGATTCAAAAGTCACAGGAGATTAATTTCTTGACATTCCCCACCAGGAGATGATCTGGAACAGACAGAGAAGCCTTTACTACTTGTTACCATGGCACTGCTTCCAGACACTCATCCTATAGTTTTCCCATATTTGCAAACAAAATGGCCATGGTAGTGACAGATGCCACTTTCTCAGCCTTTCCCAGCAACATGGTGGCAATCACCACAAAGAATTACAGTGATAGAAGAACCATCAGTGGTTTATGCTGATTTCCCCATTCACTAGTCCCATTCTCCTGACCTTTCAGCTGCTCCCGTAACTTGAAGCTGTTAGCCAGCCTCAATCAAATTGGAGAAAAAAAGGGGAAAAAAAGAAAAGAAAAAGAATCCTAAAACATAATTACCACCCTGAAAGTTGACTGAAATAATAAGGACTGAATCAAGGGAAAAAAGGACGAGTGAACACCAGCGTGCAGAAGTAAACCAAAACACAACACTTTCAGCAACCACCCAACACGTGGATTACCCATGACTAAAAAAAATGGGCCACCAGCCAGAGTTACTATTCCTCTTGTGGTGCAGATAGCAACTAGAGGTGGCAAGTGGCAGAAGATGTGTCAGGAGGTTAAAGGCACATCTGTAGGAAACCAGGAGCCTTCTGCTTGCTCTTCAGTAGATGGAGCACGGAGAGCAGATGGAGATCCTCCTTCTGAAGCTTGTATTTTAGACACTTCTTCTGTTGCATCCTGGTTGGTGTTTTCAGCAACAGCAAGGTCAATCTTGGGGCTGTAGTGAGCCACTACTGCTCCAGCCCTAAAGTCACTTCAGCCACTTGTGTTTCCTCACATATACATAGTGTGACAAGCACCAGAGAATCAGTATATTGCTGCCCAAAAACCTCCTGTGAGGAACAGATGCCCCACAACCACAGGCCTGAAGGCTATGTTCTTGCTCCCCAAGTATACAGGGCCCAAGCAACAAATTAGACAGTGTGTTTCCAACATGAACCTATCATGCTCTGACAAATGCATCCACCCACATTACTCTCCCATTTTTTTTGATCAAGAAAATGGGACCATAATTAAGTGGAGCAGGACACTGACAGAAAAGTGTACATCAGTTAAAACAATGACCTGATTTTTGTCACTTTACTCCAAAAACTAGATCTTCATCATTCATTGCATGAATTTGCTTTTCTATTTTAAAGATTTTTGCCATCTAACACACTGTCTTGTTTGCAGTCACGTCAGAGCAAAATTGATGAATGCCAACACAGCTGGATCTCAACAGCCCTTCCACTAAACTGCAGTATAAAAATTAAGGGATTGCCAGAGATTACTAAGAAAAATACAGCAACACACCTGTAGCTCTCCAATCAAAAGTCATCTCATGGAGACGGAAACAATTCCAGGTGCAGAGGAAGCATGCAAAGGCAAGCACACATGGCAGAGTTTGTATGAGTCCAGCTTCTAACCAAGTCACAGCTGCCTTTATTGCAACGACCCTAATTGCCTTTTCCAGTTGTGAGATAGGAAAATCAGCTGACATGAGCATCTTTGCCTACAATCCCAGAAAACACAAGTTGAAGAAGGCACAGAGTTCTATCCAAGGCATATGCGAAGAGAAAAAACTAAAAATGCATTCTTCTTTCTTTTCCACATATTGAGCTAGCTAAAGCAGTCCACACTCTCCAGTTTATACCACCAGCATTTATTTATCACCATTCTCAATTCTGAAAGCAAACTCCAAGTGATAACGCACGATCTTCCCGCAAAACTAAACTGAGATGGATGGAGGGCAAGAGGTATAAATTAAGACAGTTTACATTGCTCACAGTACCAAGAACACTACATTCAGGCTGCGAGAAAGGTCACTGGTAAATTAAAGTCAGCGGAAGGTAACAGAAAAGTTTACAAACAACATCTCAACAGACAAAGGAGATAATTTGGAAATTCAGGGAAAAGAGCAACCAGAGAGTTGGGTACACAAAAGCCTTTCTCACCCCATAGACATGAGCATACTCATCTTCAGGGGCCCAGAACATCTTATGATGAAGTGTACAAGACTTGCCTTAGTGGCATCAACAGTAGCACCCAGTGCGACAGAAACATCCTCCTTGGCAAAGCCACACATACCAACACAGAAGAACAGTTTGGAGTTATCTCCTGTCTCCCAGCTGGCTCGCTCCTTTTAGCACAGAATTCTTAGTAGCCAGCATCTCCCTCCAGCAAAGCGCAAAGAATTTGTGTCCTGAACTGTCTAGACTTAAGCTTTCAGCTATTTTGCAAATGCTACATGAAATAAGCAATGTAAAGAGTTTGCTTCTTCCTTTCTGACCACCGTCATCTGATGGAAACAGTCTCTCAAGTAAAGGAGAAATTCTTTATGTGGTTTTGTTGGAAGAACACAATGAGGTCTGCATTGCATCTCGTCAGCAGACAACTGACACACAGCACTGTGTGACTGACTTCATGGGTCCTTCACGGTCCAAGGTCCAGCTGGGAGTTTAATGCTGAGTCAGAGGAGAAAACAGGAAAACATGAAGCTCAATCTAACAGAACCAGCTGAATCTCACCCTACTTTCCTTTCTAATTTTGGATCATCTCCATAGACACACTTGCCACAAAATAAGTCAGGATCTCTAAAACAAAGATAGCCACCCTGATGTCACAGAGGTGCTACTTTTCATAATCAGCTTCCCTGACATTACCATTTCTTTGATTCCACCTCCAGGGGAAGAGAAGGCATATAGCAACTATATTGAATGTCAGGCAATTCCACTATTTTGCATCAGGAAGACTCAGGGCAGTGTCCTAAACGTTCAACTTTCAGAACAGTAACTTGAAAAAAGACACACTTCCCTTTAACTGAAGAGTCTTCAAAGTCTGTTTTGTTTGCTCAACAAATGCCTTAGCAGCGATAAACCCACACATTTCTACACTGCATAGCACTGAGTACTGCTGAGAAATGCATTCTCAAAGGCAACGGTGGAGCTGAGCATCCCTGCCCATGTCCCCTACAAAATGCTTCCTGCCATGATAACCCCTGCTCCACTACTCTGTATCCCCATGATGCTTCTGTCACAACCTCTATCCATCCTCCCTGTATCCATGTGCACCTCTCCTCTGCATCTTCAAGTCCCATCCATGTCTCAATTTGTCCTCCAAAGCATCCTCCAAAATATCAGAGAGGCAGCAAGTGGTACACATAAGTAATCTAGACCTGGACACGTACTAACTGGTTGACTGGATGATACAAAAAAAAAAAAAAAAAAAAAAAAAAAAGAAAACGGGTAATTGCTGACTTTTCCTGTGTTTCCCTTGAGGACACTGAGATATTAAGCCCTTATGTGCTTCTTGAACTCATTCATTGATGGTTGGGTAGAGGAGTAAAGCCCAAATCAGCAAACTGTACTCTTTTCTCTGATGTAATTAACTTAGCCAACCTACTAAAGTGGGAGAGGCAGAGAGACAGTGACAGGAGAAAGCCTTAAAGGAAGTAAGAGACTTCAGACTACCAAAAAAAATTCCACTTATGAAAAGAGCTTAATAGCACTCATCTGTTCTCACTTTCATACCCATGCCCCAAACACTGTATCTGTATTTAATTTTCTGGTTCACAAGTAGAAAAATAACCCATTCCTCAGGCTTCCAGCTTTATTTACACACTTGGTTAGGACTGAGCCGAACACTCAAACCTGTCATTGAAGGTTTCAGGTGCTCCTAGTTCTGGTTTACACTCACAGTATAGCAAAGCATCAATGGTGGAGGCTTTGTATTCCGCATCACAGGCAACAGTACTGCCCAGAAGAAACCACCTTCCACCCTTCCCCACCAAACGAGGTCCCACCATGTCCCGGTGGCCGGCACTCAGCCTCTTCAACTTGCAGGTGCAAGCAAGATTAATTCAACCCAAGTAAGAGCATCAAGCTGCCTTTTAGAGCTAATAACACATCTCACCTACCCAAAAATGTCACTTTATTTTTTTGCAGGGTTTCATTTTGAATGAATCAGGCTTTTGAACTGGCTCACCATGGAGACACCAGCACCAAAGTGTTGGCTAGGGCTGAAGTCCATGGATCCACTTAAAAAAGCGGAGCCCTGACTTTTATTGGCTTAAAATGATGCAAAAAGGCATCTTTGGGCTGCAGCTCCATGATGCATTAGCTCTGACAAGGGAGATAACTCAAATCCTCCCCACACTGCTCCTTCCCCACCCCACCCCACGGCTGGCTCTCCACTCTCTTGCTAATACAGCAGCCGGCAGCTCATGCTGTAAATCAGATCAATGAAACATTCAGTTAAAAATAACAGCCAAAAACTCCTCCACTGCAGGAGAGCCTTTAGTATTACAAATGATGAAAGCACGTTTCTAAAAAAAGCAAGCTGAGTTGAGAGTGATTTCTGAGAAGGTGACAAAAAAACAGCACCAAGCCCAGCCAGCAGAACAAGGGATGGGCTGCTCCAGGAATTGCTGGGTCGCCAGAATAACCTGACAGTTGGAAAATGGGTGTCCGTACCCCCAGCTAGCAGCTATCTAGACGAAAGAAGATGATGCCTAGCTCCCACTCTGGACCTGTGTGTTGATACTGTAGGAACAGGACATGCTGAGGACACCACCATCCTCTGCTTGCGAGCTAGTCCTTGGGCATCTCCTTGACCAGTGGGCTGAGTTATTCCTGCCCCACAGTTGCAAGCCAGAGAGAAGATGTTGAGATGCAGCTTCTGGGGTCAATAAGTGGCATCTTCATGGTGAGTACAAGCATTTGGCCTGAGGTGCTTACTGAAACTGTGAGAGAAAAGAGAAAAGTCATCCCTCCTGAGGTTGTTTTACAACTACTTTTATGATTGACGCTGGGAAACATGAGGGCTTTGGGGGTTAAGGGTCTTTTCCCCCCTTTTTTTCATCTGATCCGAGCACCTTTCATCTAAGCACACGTTAAACAAATAACTAGCTGTCTTCATCCTGAAATCCAGACAGATGTCCCCATGCTCACACCAGACCAGTGCTTCACCCAGGGCAGCCAGGTCCATCAGCAGGAGGAGCTGCAACAGGAGGATGCACTGGCAGCATCTTGCCTCCCATTTTTAACACAGGGATGCAACCCTGCTACAGCGATTGTGGCTTTTAATGCCTTTTACAAACATCTAATTCACTCCACATGAATCCCTCCAAGCAGCTACTCCTTTATTTTACCCCTGGAGACACCAGGCTAAAATATTCGTCGGGTTAAACACAAAAACCTACAGCTCTAGGCAGTTGTTCAGGACAGAGGAGTTGCTGTTACACAGTTCTCTGATATAGTACAGCAGTATAACACCATCCTTGCAATAAAAGTACAGAATGAGCTTCTAAAGATGCCTTTCTAAACTAGATGTTTCTAAGTAAATTTAGGTTTCATGACAAGCAATTTTTGCTTACTTCTCACTTTTTCTCTTTTTTTTTTTTTTTTTTTTTTTTTTCCTTTCCTGCGGGGGGGGGGACACAGGGGCTGTTCTTTCTGGAGCTCAACATTAAATAAGAGCAACCCAAAAATATATTGAAAATGCATTCTCTTAAAGCATGGCACACAGCATATTTCAAACCAATGCAGCTGAACACTTCCAAACTATCAAAAGCTATTTCAGTAAGGGGTTTTGCTTACTTTAGACATTCATGCAACTTCTGAAAAGTTGAATCTCTTCCAAGTATTTTAATTCAATTGCATGGACAAACTCACCAGCACAGGAAGGTGCCAACAACCCCGTGGCCGTATCTCCACCATCTTCCCAAGCTCCAGAGGACTTCCCAAAGTTGTCGGTGTGGGACATCAGGCTTCCTCAGAACCTACTGCCCTGAAACACCCCTTGCTATGAGCTGGGCTTTGCTTCCATCCTCCCAACTGGCTCTGATGCTGATCATCATCTCCTTGCTTCCCTTTACTCTCCAATAAATTTGAAGTTATCCAAGTCAGGAACCAGCCTTCTGTCTTGCACTTACACAGCTTCCAGCTCACGATAACTATAGCCTACAGCTATGTTCAAACTGAACGATTACCAGCTGGACCTGCAATAGTAGGACACATATTTGTGTGGCTCTACCCTGTCTACACACAGCGAAGAGGTTTCTGATGGGGTGTTCAAGCTCAGTCCCTTCTCCCTCATTCCCATGGCATCCTGCCACACACCTCCACCAAGCTCCAGCTTCAGTCCACCATAGTGGGATACGGCTCATTATTTTAGGGAGAGCTTTCAGGCACAGTCTCTCAGATGACTCTTCCAGACCATGTCCAGATATCCCCAGAAATCTTTTCTATTGACAGAGCAAACCATGGAGGTGTGCGTTAACACGTGTGTGTCATCCACATCTCGGCCACAACAAATCACAAACACCGAACAAGACCCAATACGCACCATTTTATTTCAACTTTGACTACTACAGAGACAAAGCAGGGTGATTCCAGCCCATAAATATTCCTGACTCAGCCAGCATATGCAGACTAAAGACGCTCAGACCTCAAACCTTGAAGGTAAGTGTACAACAGCATGGACTCCCCACAGTTGTTTCACCCTAAATACACAGGAGGGAGGTGTTGACACTGAAGCAATGGTAGACAATTTGTGTTCAATTACCAGGCTTGCATAAACTCCATAATGCAGTATTGGGTACCTAGGAGAATTAAAGTCAAGGCATAGTCATCTCACCTGCCTCCAAAGCATCCTGGTGCTGCTAAATGCATAGGAAAGACTCCTGGTTTAATGGAGTGTTTTCCTGCTTCAGTGTAGCACAGCAAGAAAGGAATTTGCATCATTTCAATTTTTAACCTTCAAATAGATGAAATTTAAAAACAAAAAAGATCACAAATGTAAAAAGATACAACAATTATAATCAAGGTGGCAAGAAAGTGACACTGTGTTTGTCACTGGAACAGTTTGGGAGTTATCCTGAACCAGTTCATACCATTGATCAAGGCATTTCTTTGCATCAGCCTGCTGCAGTAGGCAGATAAAACATAGCTGCACCATGTGCATAAACTGTGTTTAGATACATAAATCTTAGCAAAGTGCTTCTTACTTTGAGGCAAAACCAGAAAGAATTATATGTTGCATTAAATAGTTTCTTCTCTGTCCTCGATTGTCTGAAAGATCAATTAAAGTGCTTTTGCATAAAACAGGCAGAGAGGCGCTTTCCAAAAAAAAAAAAAAAAAAATGAAGCCACTCTGCATTTAATATGATTTCTTAAGAAAACAAGCGTAACGACTTAAAGATTCCCACAGTGAAAAAGAAGAAAATGCAGAAGGTTTAATCAAACACTTATGAGGTAACAAAACACATTTCTCAAGTCTTAACATCTCTTGCAAAATTTTAAGCACTCATACACAAATATTAGTAACATGCTGCAGCAAGCCGAATACTTTCCCTTGCCCTCACACAGAAATACGTGCAAGTCCCTCCCTTGCACTCACATACACAGATTTGCTGTTTCCATCACTTCTCTATTTGCAAAGAGATCAAAATGAAACTATAAGCAATTGTGGTGTGGCTTTTAACACCTTCCTCCCCTTATGAAGGTCTTGTTGTCCTGCAGATCAGCAACTCCTCTGTCCAACTACACTGCAACATTTGGAAGCACCAGCACAAGCTCTCTGCACACTGACAAGTAACGTGACTCACAGCCAAAGCCTCAGCACTGAGAAAGCATCACTGAGTTCAACTACTACCCCAGTTACCAACTGTAACGGGAATTGGGGGAGCGGGGAGATCAACACACCAAGCAAGCTCAAGATCCACTTCCTTATCCCTTAGACTGCCCTATGCCATGTCTTCACAAGGCAAGGGAGGAACTGTACCCATAAAAACATCCAATTTTTAGTTTCTAAAGGAAGCAATTTTTTATGAAGTTGGTGAAACACTAGACCAGGTTGTCCAGAGCAGTGGTAGATGCCCCATCCCTGGAAACATTCAAAGTCAGGTTGGGTGAGGCTCTGAACAACCTGATCTAGATGAAAATGTCCCTCAGTGCAGCAGGATTGGACTAGATGACCTTTAAAGGTCCCTTCCAACCCAAATCATTCGATGATTCTTAGTTCTATGGAGAACAGCAAATCATTACACCACCACGTCAACATGAACCTGGAGGACCTCTCCAAGCTGTGTTGTTGGATAGCAATTTGGTGGAATTATATTTCTTCCCTCCCACAGCACTGGTGAAGCAATCGAGTGCTCTTCTACTTTGCCCAGCCAATGCCAAGATGTTGGGCTGACATCCAGTAACGCAGTCTGGAAAGAAAAGTTCAGCTCAAGGCAAAGCTGTCATCGGGGGACAATCACACAATCACAGAATTATTTAGGTTGGAAAAGACCTTTAAGATCATCAAGTCCAACCATAAACTTAGCACTGCCAAGTCCACCCCTAAACTAAGCACCACATCTGCATGTCTTTTAAATACTTCCCAGGCTGGTGACTCCATGTTGTGGTTTAGGCCTGATTGGCAGCCAACCACAATGCAGCAGCTCTCTCTCCCTTCCCCTCCGGCAATGAGAAGGGACAGAGAGCCAGGCTTGGGGTTCAAGATAGGACTGGGATGGGGAAAAATTCCCCTTTATGATCACAAGCAAAAGGCAGACTCGTTAGGGGAAGAAAAAAAGAACATACATTTATTACAGACACTAACAACACATAACAGAGTAGGACAGTGAGAAGCATTGCCACATCTTGAGAACACCTTCCCCCCACCCCTCCCTTCTTCCCGGGCTCAGTTCTGCTCCCGATATCTCTGCCTCCTCCCCCAGGGGCGCAGGGGCAGGGAATGGGGGGTGCAGTCAGCCCTGCCACTTCCTTTATCTTCGGTGAGGGGAGTGTCCGGAACTTGTTCCTCCTGCTCCATCGTGGTCCCCCTCTCACAGGACACAGTCCTCCACAAACTTTCTCCGACATGAATTCCTCCCATGGGCCGCAGCGTTCCCCACACTGCTCCGTCATGGGTCACTAACTTCCTCCGACTGGATTCCCTCCCACGGCTGCAGCCCTTCCCAAGCTGCTCCGGCGTGGGACTCCCCCGCATGCTGCAATCCTCCCAGCACTGAATTACAGCAGCGGGGCTGCCTTTTCCCATGAGACCCCGGCCTTCTTCAGGCACAGAACCTTGATCATGCAAGCAGGAGCAACAGGCCACAAATCAATGTCTGCTCCACCGTAGATCTTCATGGGTAGCAGGGGGGGGCCGCCCTGCCGTCTCCCCACAGGATACAGGAGGGTCTCTGCTCCGGCACACCTCCCCCCTCCTTTCTTCCTCCGTTCCTCCACTGACCTTGGTGTTCATGCAGCTGCAGCAACTCCTCCTCACAAGTCCCACTGCCCGTCACCACGTCCCTTCTTAAATACGTTATCGCAGAGGCACAGCTGATTGGCTCAATTTTCCAAATAGAAGTGGAGCTGACTTGGAGCTGGGGGAGCTTCGAGAAGCTTCTCACAGGAGGCCACCCCGATAGCCCCCTCCCCTGCCACCAAAAAACTCCACCACTCACTCAACCCAGGACACTCCACCACTTCCCTGGGAAGCCTGCTCCAATGCTTGACAACCTTTTTAGTGAAGAAATCTTTCCTAATATCCAATCTAAGCCTCCCCTGGTGCAACTTGAGGCCATTTCCTCTTGTCCTATTGCTTGTTACTTGGGAGAAGAGACCAACACCCACCTCTCTACAATCTCCTTTCAGGTAGTTGTAGTGAGCAATGTCTCTCCCCTCAGCCTCCTTTTCTAGAGGCTAAACAACTTCAGTTCCCTCATCTGCTCCTCACAGGACTTGTGCTCCAGACCCTTCACCAGCTTTGTTGCTCTTCTCTGGACACCCTCCAGCACCTCAACGTCCTTCTTGTACTGAGGGGCCCAAAACTGAACACGGCATTCAAGTTGTGGCCTCACCAGGGCCGAGTACAGGGAGACAATCACTTCCCTAATCCTGCTGGCCACACTATTGCTGACACAAGCCAGGATGCCATTGGCCTTCTTGGCCACCTGGGCACACTGCTGGCTCACATTCAGTGGCTGTTGACCAAAACCCCCCGGTCCTTTTCCTCCAGACAGCTTTCCAGCCACTTTTCCCCAAGCCTGGAGCATTGCAGGGGGTTGTTGTGACCCAAGTGCAGGACCCGGCACTAAGCCTTGTTGAACCTCATACAATTGGCCTCAGCCCATCGATCCAGCCTGTCCAGGTCCCTCTGTAGACCCTTCCTACCCTCAAGCAGATCAACACTCCCACCCAATTTGGTCTCATCTGCAAACCTACTCAGGGTGCACTCAATCCCCTCGTCCAGACCATTGATAAAGATATTAAACAGAACTGGCCCCAACACTGAGCCCTGGGGAACACCACTTGTGACCACTTGCCAACTGGATTTAACTCCTTCCACAACTCTTTTGTCTCAGCCAGCCATCCAGCTTTTACCCAGCAAAGACTATGCCCATCCAAACCATGAGAAGCTACTTTCTCCCTAAGAATCTTGTGGGAAACAGTGTTGAAGGCTTTACTAAAGTCTAGGTAGACAATATCCATAGCTTTTCCCTCATCCACTAAGAGGGTCAGTTTAAGTCAAGCAGGACCTGCCTTTCATAAACCCATGGCTGACTGGGCCTGATCATATGGTTGTCCTCTGCTCCATAACCTTCCCCAGCACCGAGGTCAGGCTGACAGGTCTGTTGTTCCCTAGATCCTCCTTCCAGCCCTTCTTGTAGACGGGCATTGCATTTGCTACCTTCCAGTCAGCTGGGACCTCCCCGGTGAGCCGAGACTGCTGATAAATGATGAAAAGTGCCTTGGTGAGCACTTCCGCCAGCTCCCTCAGTACCCTTGAGTGGATTCCATCCTGCCCCATAGACTTGTGTGTGTCTACATGGTGCAGCAGGTCACTAACCATCTCCCCTTAGATTACGGCAGCTTCATTCTGCTCCCCATCCCTGTCTTCCAGCTCAACGGGATGGGTACCTGAAAAACAACTGGTCTTATCATTAAAGACCAAGGCAAATGAGGCATTAAGTACCTCAGCCTTTTCCTCATCCTTTGTCACTATGTTTCCCCCACATCCAAGAAAGGATGGAGGTTGTCCTTAGCTCTCCTTTTATTGTTAATATATTTATCGAAACATATCTTATTGTTATTTATGGCAGTAGCCAGATTAAGTTCTAGCTGGGCTTTGCCCTTCTAATTTTCTCCCTGCATAACCTCACATCATCATTGTAGTCCTCCTGAGCTGCCTGACCCTTCTTCCAAAGGTCATAAACTCTTTTTCTCCTGAGTTCCAGCCGAAGCTCTCTGTTCAGCCAGGCTGGTTTTCCCTGTCAGCTTGTCTTTCGGCACATGGGGATGGCCTGCTCCTGCTCCTTCAAGATTTCCTTCTTGAAGAATGATGAACCTTCCTGGCCTCCTCTGCCCTTCAGGACTGCCTCTCAAGGGACTCTGTCAACCAGGCTCCTAAATAGGCCAACGGCTGCCCTCTGGAAGGCCAAAGTGTCAGTTCTGCTGACCCCTCTCCTTACTTCTCTGAGAATCATAAAATCTATCATTTTATGATTGCTATGCCCAAGACAGCTTCCAACAATCACATCATACACAAGTCATTTCTTCGCAACCAACACTTCCATCCCAGGCCTTCCCTAACTGGCTCACTCATCAGCTGTGTCAGGAAGTTATCTTCTACACACTCCAGGAACCTCCTAGCCTGTTTCCTCTCTGCTGTACTGTATTTCCAGCAGACATCTGGAGCTGAAGTCTCCCATGAGAACAAGGAGTAGCAACTGTGAGACTTTTCCCAGCTGCTTATATTTCATCTGCCTCTTCATCCTGGTTGGGTGGTCTATAACAGGCACCCACCATGTTATCTGCCTTGCTGGCCTTCCCTCTGATTCTTACCGATAAACACTCAACCCCATCATCACCATCATTAAGCTCTTGAAAAAATCAAAATACTCCCTAACACACAGGGCTACCCCACCACCTCTCCTTCCTTGCCTATCCCTTCTGAAGAGTTTATAGCCTTCTGTTGCAGCACTCCAGTCCTGCAAATCATTGCACCAGGGAGCTGTGATGGCAAACATATCATAGTTTTCCTGCTGCACAGTGGCTTCCAGCTCCTCCTGTTTGTTGCCCATGCTGTGTGCACTGGTGTAGGTGCACTTCAGTTGGGCTATTGATCCCTCGACTTTTTGGGAGGAGAAGCCCTAATTCCTATGTGACCATTCTCAGGCCCTTCTGTGGTTTCTAACACATCAATAACCCTTGCATCTTTGCTGCAACACGGATCTCCCTCCCCTACCACCACTGAGATGGCAGACAAAAGACCTCATTGGCACACCATCCCTCGAATATTGGAGTGCCACTCTGAGGCTTATTTCTAGCAAGACCAGTTTTATCCCTTTCCCTGTTCAAATCTAGTTTAAAACTCTTTCCAGGAGCCCTGCTAACAAATTGCGCAAAGATTCTTTTCAACCTTTGAGACAGGGGTATGCCATCTGTCACCAGCAGGCCTGGTGTCGTACAGACTGACCCCTGATCAAAAAACCCAAAATTCTGCTGGTGACACACTCAGAACAAGGTGTTGATCTGCTGGGTCTTTCTGTTTCTTCTCTTGTCATTCCCTACAACAGGAATGATAGAGAACAGTACTTGTGCTCCTGATCCCTTAACCAGTCATCCTCACCCCCAAATGCAAAAGAACTGATAGGAGAGAGAAATCACTGCCCTTCAATTGAAACACAAGGAAAATAACTTGCAGTACTATAACCAACAACAAAGAAACAAACCAACCCAATAAAACCAACAACAACAACAAAACCCAACAAAAATAAATAAAATAAAATAAAAAAAAAAAAAAACAACAACAAAAATAAAAACAAAAGCTTAGAGGCGAATAATTCATTTAGGCAATATGCAGTGCCCATACTCTACCTGAATTGTTCAAGTTGAAGGTTATTGGTTTAATCAAAACCACCATCAAAAGAAAAGTTAGGGTCATAAGTACAAGATTTATCTTGAGCAAACAAAATAGGTTTCTTGGTAAGGCATTTTCATTTAAAATAGAAAAAAAATGGACTGCAGTTTGTCAACTGACCAGTAAGGGGAGTCGGTGCATAGAGCTTTGAGCCAACCACGCATATACAGTTTTGGGTGGAGAAACCTCAAATAAACAATTCTGAAGCAGTGACATTGAGAAAATAGTGATGACTGCCAGAAGATGCGAGAGGAAGATGGACAGGGAGCACCATGTCTAGTAAACCCACTAACCTGGAAAAGAGAGAGGGCTTGAGAGATACTACAGTAGAAAACCAAATCATGTTCTTGCTTGGAAATGGGTCTTTCTCTCCCTGCAAGACTTAATGGAGAGGACTTGGAAGGAGAAAGACAAAGGACAAATGAAATAAAGTCAAGATGGAGCTTGGGATAAGAAAATAAGGGTTAAATCTCAACGCACTTCTGACTACAATATTCTGATGGTAGCATGTTTCCCAGAAAAGACTTGGGCCAGATCCTCTATGGCCTTGCACAGACATCTAGGAGGGTACCAGATGCCTGGAAGAAGACTTCAGAAGACAAGGGCTAATCAGATGGCTTACCACTGAGTCCCAGCACTTGAAATAAAAAGGGAAAAAATACAAATAAAGATTATTTAAAAAAAAAATAAAAAAAAATAAAAAAGCTCAAGTCGTCTTGCAAGGAGTGGGATTTAATAGTATTACACAGTATCTGAAGAAAAATGCCAACAGTAGGAACTCATTAAGCATCATATGGGGAACAGCAGCAAAATCCCTGCTGCATCTATAGCCATGCTGGGCTCATCAACAGAAACGGGGCTGCCACCAGCTACAGTGCCATGGGGAGGTGCACTCAAATGCTTACGTTCCTCTTTCCCATTAATCTCATTAACCTCATATTTACTCTGTTGTTGGCGAATACTCAGGATGTTAATGGGCATACTTTTCACGTACTATTTACTAAATGTTACAGATCTGTTTAGCACTGTATACAAAACAGGGCTGGAACATGACAGTGTTCCCCATGCTGTGGAAAACAGAGGTAGAGAAATAAAATCCTTTTAAAGGATTTGTTTCAAAGATCATGATTTCTTGAATAAGAATTACATGCAAGATAACCAATTGATTCAGATAAATATACAAGACCCTTCCTTTTTCTAATTCGAGAATACTTTCTAAAGTACTCTTTGCAGGAGGAACAGACACCAATCCAAAAATACCCAAGAAAAAACATATTTCCTACTATTAAGCTGGAGTACATGAAACAACTATTCTAGCAACGACACAAACTACCATTAATGGTATTCCAGGTGGGAAAAACAGATGTAGTTTAAGAAAACTATTTCTGCTAATAAAAAACTTTATCGGTTTTACAAATACAGTCTGTTACGCCTTGAAAAATTAAACTTTTACTGACCATCTGTTCCTAGCAGAGAGTGTCCATTAACATTCGCTTTGGTCAGAAAGCCCCACTCAAAGTCAATGCACCAGGAGCGTGGGCCATCCCAGAGCTTAATGAACCATCCAGGTCAGGCAAGATCAGCTGTCAAGGGAAGAACTGCGATGGAGATCACCCAGTATTAACCAGTTAAAACAAGGAAACCACCACAAGAGCAGAAGAACCGTTGAGGGGTGAACATCTGCAAGTGTTGAGCCTGCAACGTTCCTGCACACCCAATCCAGAGGCTGGGCCTAGAAAATGTAGCATCACCTCCAACGAGTTAAAGGGATATGGAGAAAAACCACCAAAAGAATGAACCTGAAACAGGAAGGACTATCAAAGAAATAAAACAGCAAAAAATATCTCACCCACAATTTTATTCCCTTGTGTTGTGGAGCCACTTGTTTGGAACTAGGCAGCAATAGCCCAGTGGACCCAAGGCCCATTTCAGCAATATTGTCTCTATTCAGGGAAAAGGAAAAAAAAAAAATAAAAATCAGAAGTGAAAAGTTCACACAGGTTTTTATCCACTCTGCTTCCCCGAGTCTGAAGCACAGGCATTCCCAAGACAGAGGTTTTAGCCATATCTTTAGATTGGACTGCCTTTGGGAGTTTTCACACCCTGTGAATTTGCTGAAGAATAATATATATATATATATATATATATTAGGCAAGCTTTGCTTTTGGCCTACACAATATCTCTTGACAATGTAACGCACACAAATATAAAACCCCACTCCTTCCCTTTAGTTTCAGGGTGCAAACATTAGGGGATGCCCAGTGAAATACAGCAAGTAATTTTCATTTTCTGCAATTTGTGATTTCACATAACTGCCATTTCCCCCCCTTTTAATGGTCTCGTATTTTATATCCTTAGCCAGTTAAGCAGGATCTGTCAGTATTTTTCCTACATTTCTTACAAAAAGAAAGCCCATGCAACTAAAGAGATTGCCGAGCTAGAACCATGCAGCTGGGACAACCAGGTGGACCCAGTCCTGGAAGAAGTCTTAGCACAGAAGAGCCTTCACTAGGATGGTGTAACAAAAAGCTGAACAGCAGATTCACGCCCTTATAACAGCAGACAATCTGATATAAAGCAAAGTTAGTAGAAGACTAAAAAATCCCTCCCTGGAAGGTTTCAAGGCCAGGTTGGATGGGGCTTGGAGCAACATGGTCTGGTGGAAGGGGTCCCTGCCCGGGGCAGGGGGGTTGGGACTAGATGATCTTTAAGGTCCCTTCCAACCCAAACCGTTCTATGTATGTATGTTTATAGCTGATTTTTAAATAAAAATACATAGAAAGAGGAAAAAAAAAATATTACTTTTGGGAAGATTAATCATACGAGAGTGTATGTCCACTTGCTTGTGTGTGGAGCAACGGGCAGAGATAGCATATCTAAACAGACAGATACACAACTGCATATTCTAGAACAGCATTCGTAAAGATCTGATAGCTCAGGGAACTCTGGAGACTCTAGTTAATGATGTAATAAACCCATTTTCCACACAAACACACTTGAACTACTGAATTTTTTTCTCCCAAATTTGGAAACTAGTGCTTCAGAAGGAATTTAACATGCTTTTAATGCAGTTCATTATGCTTTAATAAAAAAATAAAAGAGAAAGAATGGCTTAGGCAACCCAGGTAGAGGCACTTCTACACTGCGTACAGTTAAGGATGCAGAAGTGTTATATTCTTTTTACAGTAATTATTCCTCAAAGAAAGTGTTTTAGTCGAACTGCTGATAATTTTGACTGGTTGGTTTGTTTTAAGTGGGAGGAGCATCATCACGCAGGACTCAGCCTTCCAGACTTATCAAAGCTTTCTTATCCCTCCTTGGGATAGGATGGTGGAGAAAGTCAAATTACACGGGATGACACTGGGGCTGGAGAGAGCAGCACACAATGCTGAAGGAGCTTCTGCCCTGCGTTTTCATACCCTTAGTAAAACCACACAATTACTCTTTCCTCTTCTTTGATGAAAACAGTCTATTTCAACATCCTCAAAAGCCAACAGCAGAAGCCCCAACACAAAAAAAAAAAAAAAAAAAAAATCATTAGGAGCCTTTACGTTAAAGTACAGTACCTGGTGCCAGCTTTCAAAGACAGGGTAAATAAGCAAGACCTTTACATTTTAAGATGTTGCTCAGCAACACCTTGTCATGCTACATCACACAACACTTCTTCCTCGTTATTTCTCTGGCCAAAGGTCAAAATTTATCTTCCCAAGAGACAAGTCTTCCTATAGAGAGAGTGATGAAACTGCCACATCCAACTACCTCGGGAACATCTCCATCCTGGTGACCTTACAAACATCAAGACATGCTGTGATTTCTCAAGGAGGCAGCCTTTGTAATCACTGTGCAGAGGTACACGAAGCATGTGTGTTGTCACCAGAGAGATGCAGGTTTCCTTGTACAAATCCTATTTCTCCTGAAACACATCTAAGGAGACATCAATATGAAGTACCACTGTCTAGTGGTTCACATCTACATAGTGACAACTGAACAAGAAGTCTACGTGTCAACATCCAACAGTCTTCGGAGTGGTTTTTCTGGGGTTTGGGGTTTTTTTAAGTCTATTAGAAAAATGTAAAAGCAGAGGCAACTGCTTGTTGTACAACTCAAATACACACCGACCTGCTCTAGAACTAGGACTGCACTTTCCCCTTCTCTGATGCATGCCACATTTCTGTGTGCTCAGAGGTCCCAGCAAAGCGCAAGCATCAGAGAATCCCACCAGCCCTGCCATCATGTACCCACAGAATTCATTCCTCGATCACCTGTATTGCTTTCCGCATGCTACCACGTTCCTGTAATTCATAAAAAAAGCAAAACAGAGCAAGGTATAGAGAGCAATGCTGGCAGCTGCAGCTGAATGTTTTTATTTGATCCATTACTCTTTCCATTTGTAAAAAAAAAAAAAAAAAAAAAAAAAACACTAATATTCATGTGATTCAGCGCAACTTAAGGCGGGGGGGAAAGGGCAGAAATCTTGCCTCTAGCAATATCACATGGAGCAATCCTGCTCCACGTGAAAACAACATTATTTGTCCACCACACAGAGTCTAGCACTAAAATCTCAGGATGCTCATGGCTCTTAAGGTAAGAGTTTCTGTCACCTTCACGTAGCCTTGGATCAAGTGTTTTCAAACTGTCTTTACAAGCGAAAATCAGTAATCATTTTAATTTTTCAGAGCAAGCTGAGCCATGACACATCCCATCCCTGTCAAGTGGGGATTCAGGTCCTTAAGCACAGAAACCTGATCGCGCGGTTTTACAGAAATACCAATCTCGTGTCCATCTCTCAGAGCACCCAATGGTGCACGCAGACCTAGGAGGATGAAAATCAATATTGAAATTATCAAACACACACCACGTCGTGCATGCGACTTCATGTCGACCCATCTTCTCCTTATCTCATCCTCCCACCCTTCTCATCCCACAGATCTATGTTTTCTTCTCTGACTCTATCTTGTCAGGCGGTTTCTTTGCAGCAGGGTCTCTCCTTCAAGTGCTGGACACCGTACAGGAATGCAAGAGGGACATGATCTTTGGTTGCATCCGTAGGAACAACTCCATTATAGGGAGGAATTAATGTCAACTCTGCCTACTTGCAGGTTTTGGTTTGTTTTTGTTTTTTTTGTTTTTTTTTTTTTTTTTAAGCCATCGTGTATATAATTCACATGATGTCAGTACAGGAATATCACGCTAAAGATGTGGAACGTAAGGGGCGGGTTTTCCTCGTTTCTATGGTTATAAGCAATTTTAATGACCAACCTAAATAAAAAAGCTGGAAGAGAGAGAAAGTAGGAAGGAGCGAGGTAGGCGTTTAATTTTGATTGACAAGACATAGCATAACTAGTTAAGATCTGTCAAATGCCTGCTGAGGGATCACAAATCCTCAGTACATTGTATGGCAGATAGAATTAGTCTAAATGCACAGCTTTACAAAAATGTTTCTTACCCGGCAAGATCAGAGTTCACCATTTCAATTTCCCCATACAAAGCAACTGATATCATAACTACCAAAGGAGCCAAGGTAGGGCCAGAAAAAAATATACAGCTTTTATTATTTGTGAGAGTTTAAAATAGTAACATGCTACAGTGTCTTAACTTTTGTCACTCGCCAATATATTTATATATATATATATATATATACACACACACAACACACAGATAGATACATAGATAAATATATTTGAAAGGTAGTATCAACAGCATCACTTTGGAATCACAGCCGCATCACATTAAATGCTGTATAAATACAGAGTAAGGAGACAATTCCTTCATTAAAGACCTTAAATTAGGAGGCTGAATGCAGAAAGAATTGAACATAGATTGAAGACAGAAACACTGGCATGACAGTTGGCTTTGAGGTTCCCTGAAGATATATCATCAAAAAAAACAAGGTTTAGGAAAAATTAAGAGCATCTCTACAAATGTTTATGGGTGATGTCAACAAGATAGAAGAAGAACAGAGCTACAGTGACTTGGAACATTTCAAAGTCAAGAACAGAGATTCATGACCTTGGAGGGAAGAGTCGGGACCTCAACAAGGCATAAAGCAGCACAAGAAGGGCTCTGGAAGACACAACCAGCACCTTGTGTTTAATGCCACAGAGATGTAGGACGTAGCAAAGGACAGACACAAAGAAAATTTAAAACACACCTGAACCAAGCTACGAAGGCATTTTTCTTTTACTCACTCAGCACTGTCGAGATACAAGCAGGACACTGTGATCTTCACAGGTGCAACACACTCATGAGACCACCATTTCCTGAGTTTCTATGTACCTACTTTTAATGCTCTAAAAGTCTCTGCTATTTTATCAAATGCTGTTTGACTTTTAAGGAGGTAAAAACTAAGCAACAGAGGACAGGGTTACGAAGGAGGGAAGTCAACAGCTCCCAAGATGCCTGCCAACAGGATCTGCACTTAAACCATGCAGTTTTGGCAGAGAACACCCTCAAAATTTGATATTTAAAAGTCTTGTGGTGCTGGAACATATAATTAAAGTAAAAGGACACAAGTGAACTAAGAGCTGATCAATACCAAAGTCAGAAGAACATGTTCCCACAAACGTTCAACCACCTGGTTCTTTCATGCTACATTGAAAGAAAAATCAGATACCAACTACTTTTGTTTCCATGGAAGATCATCCCTCTCCAGCCTCTAAAAGGTACATATTTGTACTAATCTTAAAGAGAACAAAAAAAAAAAAAAAAAAAAAAACTACAAACAAACAAACAAAAACCACAAAAACAAAACTCACAAGAAGTTGCCTCATTAACTGCCAGTCTCCAATGCTTGAGCAGCATATTTATTGTGATACAAACTTTTCTTTCACCCAGCAATGCCCAGGCTTGATAACGTAAGAATAATGAACTTAGTGTGTTCATTAAAATTAAATATCTTGAAGAACCACAGTACTCGCTCCTCAAGAATTTAAATAAATGGAGGGAAGTGGATTTGAGTCCTAACTGGTCACCTCACTGGAGCAAGTCCACTGACCTCTGTCTCAAAATTCTCAGTTTGCAAGTAATTAAACTAAGCCTGTATGAAATTTATTCACTCACCAGTTATACCTTACACAAGCACAGTAGCACTCACGCACTAAGTTGCCTCTTACTATCATTATCTAAAAAATCTTTATAGAAAACTTGCCAGATCTGGGCACAGATTCCTCAATTTCAGCCAAAATTTTCAACTGGACTCTTAAGAAGTCAGCCAGTAGTTCTAAAAAGCTAACATCAGTGTGATGTACAATGAGGAAAATCAAGCTCCGGGGCATGTTCTCCCACCGTTCTGTCAGGCATGTTGGCTTCACTCAAGTCTAACCACGGCCCATGATGATTTGATGGTGTATACAAGTCCAACACACACCTCAGCTCGGATTATTTAAGTCCCTGAGAAATAATAAGCAAGACATAAAAGCATTGCAGATACAGTCTTCCAGCCTTCCTGCCCAATGGCTGAGGATGTTGTAATGATCCACAGGCAAAAACATTTAGTCAGCTCTGTCCAGGACACATCTACTGAATCAAACCCATCACCAGCAAACAGGAGCTGCTCAGTAACTGTGGTTATAATCTAATTATGGGGATGTGTGTGAGAGGAGGGAAAAGGACCCGAGTTCCTGAGCGTTCAAGTTATCGAGGACATCTTAAATGCAACATTTAATGAGACAGAGACACTAGTCAAACAAGGTTCAAAAGCAGGATCAAGGATAGAACAGGAATATTAGTCAAGAGTGGGTAAGTAAAGAAGATACGCCAGGGGTGAAGGTATTGCCAAGAGGTTAAAACTGCCACCTACTTTTCCGTCCTCAAATATTAATTAGGACAAATTTTGGCCTGTGGTCCCATGGCATGTAACAGCTTTTGATCTCCCTCAGGGCTCCTTTGCCCTTACTGAAGCCGGATAACTACTTTACCTACCTGAAAACCCACAGAGCTGCCCAGCTGTAGGTGTTGAATACAGGGGAGCTTGGGGGTGGAAAGAAGGAGAAATGGTACCTCTGACTTGTACTGATGGACACGGGACCAGCTTGGGCAGTTGCAAAGCAAGAACCATGAAACCACTGCTTTGGTTCTCCTAATTTACTGCTGTTTCCTTCCCAGTAGTGACACCATGAATTCAGTAACCAGGAAAATAAAACCAAAAAAAAAAAAAAAAAGCAATTAATATTTTAACAATTTTTTATTGCAAGGTCTCAAACAGCCAAGTTGCCTATCACCAATTTGAAGATAAAAGTCAAAACAGCACGGAGTCAGCTGGCACAACCTCATTTATTACCAGATAATGCCTCCAAACCCCCCAAACCAACTCTGCAGCCATCAGAACCACCTCTTCCCAGCACAGAGCCCAGGAATTACTTGCAAATGAAATGCAACCGGACTTATTGCTTCTGCAACCCTGGAAATTCAAGTTACAGAGGTGACATTACATTTTGTTTTGCCAGGGCTAATCTAATACCTTTTTAAAGGTGCATGCATTTCGCCCTGTTGGCTTCCAACACTGAATTACCAGCTCTGCTAAGCTTCAGAATAAATGAGACAAGCGTGCCCTCTGGGTGAAATCCCTTGCTGTAATCTTTATTCAGAACACACTGCTTCAGAGCCCTGTGTGCATTGCCAAAAATCGCCTTGAGGTTTGCTCCTAAGACGGCAATTTGCATATCACCATTTTGCTGCAGAGCTTATCCAGTGTCCCCGCTATTATTTTAATACCCAACTGTGGGCGTCCCCCCCCCCCCCCTCGAGCAGCGCACAGAAGTGCACGCTAAAAATACTCTTGCCTTCCCCACTGGCTCCGCACATGACCGCAACCAACGCCGTCTCGGATGCAAAACCGGGAGCGATGGCACCCATCCGCCTCTTGACAAGGATGCGCAGGTATCTGAAGCGCTCAAAAAAAAAACGTGCTGGGAAGCAGAAAAGTACCTCTGCACGGATGGAGGAAGGATGCACACCGCAGCCGGTGGAGGAAGATGGCAACAAGAGACAGTTTTGCAGTCAAGGAAAGCAGGAGAGGTTTATCCGAGCGCAAGACGTACTTGGGAAAACACATTAAGAGGTAATAAAGCAGGCAAGGGAGGCATCGCCCGGGACATGAATTTAAGATGATGCTGCACAGAGGAAAGGAAAGAAACCTCATGCACAGAATCCCAGGCAAACGCAGCCTGATTCATGCTCCAGGAGGGAGATCCTGATCCCAGCGCACTGATGAAAGCGCACAAAAAAACAACCCCATGGATTGCAGATTTTTCTGTGCTCTCCTTCCCCCCTCGCCCAGCAAAGCCCGGTCTCGGAGGTTGTAATTATTTTTGGCAAGGTGTAAACAGATCTGGGAAAAGAAACTGAAAACCAGAGTTATTTACGAGATGCCACGCCAGCATCAGAGCCCGGCTACCAAATCAGCAAGCGCAAGGTCACCCTCATCTGCTTAGGAGAGCAAGTTTGAAAACTGGTTTGCAGCCAGCCAGGCAAAATAACTAGCCTCAGTCTGCCCAGGAAGGCAAGTAATGGAACTGGAGCACGATGAACCACCAGAAAACACTGCTTCAGTCAACTAACTACAAGGGCTTTATCACAGGGCTGGCAAGCTTTGAAATGACATCCATCAAGATGATGTCCACCCAGCCCTTAACTGACCATGACAACTACCTGCTTCCCCGGTCTACTCAAGAGGAGTAAGAAGGACATCAGGTCCGTAAGTCTTCCTCCACCAAAGCTGTTGTAGAGAGAGGCATCCAAGGGACTCCATCTGCATGTAAAAGACTACTGAAGACCACTCATCGCCCTACCCTTAAGGCCACCGTCTCCTTCCAAGGAGTTAGAATATTGCCCCAACCCAGGAAGAACCACAGATTTTTGAAAAGCAATTTACTTGCAAAGAGTAAAGCTTTGCATTCTTTCTCTCCTTTTGGCCAGCAGAGAAAAGCTGCAAAAGCTGAACCCTCCCTGCAGGAGGATATTGCACCCCAAAGGGGCTGAAGAAGCCAGCAGCATCTCAACCCCACAAAGCACCCACCAAGGAAAATGCAAAAGCTCTTTCTGGTCTTACGAGGAGCCAAAGGGAAAGGGATGGTCAAAACTAGGTGTGGGGAGGCAGGAGGCGAGTGCCCGAGGGACAGGAGGACCTCCAGTCTGCTTTCTGCACACTCTCTTTATATTCTGCGTTCAAATGCCTCGCAAACAGGACTAGGACCCACAGCTCTGTTTCCAAGTACAGGATTGTGCTAAATTCTAATTAATTCTAAAAAGGATGACAAGCACAATGAGTTAGGAAGAGAGAAGAGCAAGCCTGTAGACCTGAGAGCCCATGAGACATCTCTGTATACAAAAGGAAGCAAAGGTATGTCTGAATAATATGCAGAGAAAAAAAGAAAAAAAAAAATGGGGAAAAAAAAAAAAAAAAAGAGCAGGCCTTGGTTTCCATGCACAAAGAAGAGGACCCTTACAATTAAACTGCAGGTATATCCATGAGGGGAGGGGACAAAAAAATAAAAAAGGAATTGAAATCTTCTCCATTGCCCTATATTTCGGGCAAAGTAGAAGAAACCCATCTCTCGAAGCTCTAAAGATGATAATGAGGAAAATATCTGTAGTGAGACTGTCAATCTGCTTTTTCAATTTGCAAGGTGTCAGTCACAACATCCTGTTTTACTGTAATATTACAGCACTGTTTACACCACTTCATAAGATTCATCTCCAATGGACCAGTTATGGGACTTGGCTAAAACAGCAACCCATTACTTTTTTACAAAAACGACCCATACCTATGAAACTCCCCTGCGGTGCATGATCAATAATTAAGAGGGCTTTTGAAAGCACGCGGCTGTTGTCTAAAACAGAAAATTCCAAAAGCTTAGCACAGCATTTCTGGGGCTTCAACACCCACATTTTACCACCTACTTCCATCTTCGCCTACCTGAAGTTAATGGAAGCTGAAGGTCCTCCAACACAGAGAAATCCAGACACTAACATGCTGTGGTCTCAACACAACTTTAAGCTCTATCATTTTTACTTTTTTTTTTTTTTTTTTTTCTCTCCTTATTTTTCATTAGTAAAAGTAGTCCTAGTAAAATGACTTCTTTTTTCACCATCACTACAAATCTAAATAGCTTTACAACCTGTATGACACGGTACACAAGAGGACAGTGACCATTAGCAGGCTGACATGCTTCCCTGATCACAGCTATGCTTATTCATCGTGGCCTGATCCTGCCCGCACTGATCCCACAGCTCTGTCCACGGCAGCTTCAGCAGAGACCAGATATTTTCAATTCTTTAAAATAAAAGCAAAGCAATCAGAGAATACAAGCAAACAAAAACACATGCACTATTACTATATATGTGAATTTGATATACATATATATACACATGCATATATCTTATGTTCTACACTATAAAAATTGTTACTTAACAACATATATAAGTTTAATTGCTCATACTTTTTCACTGAGCACCTGCTCCTGTTCACTACTTGTAGCAGAATATTTGATGGGACTGACATTGGGGTCTCTCCAGCACTGACTGGCACTCAGGTAAGAGAGCGGCTAGGGATATGTAGGCGGATGACAGAAAACATCCAAACTTTTGGGAAAGATAAATCACATCTCATGCTATTTAACAGCAAGCTTAAACTTGTATAAATTATGTATTTCAGAAATTAGGAGGTCCTCATGAGAGTATAGAAAGCTAATAGTGTCACAAGGGATCATAAATCTATTGTTTTGTGGGGGGAAAAAAAATAACGTCAGAAGCTCTATTAAGGTTTAACTTGTTTCAGTTTGCAAGAAGGAAAAGCTCAGCATCTGCAGCTCCCAACAGAAGGATGCAGCTATGTGGAAGATGTTAAAAAATTACATAGATTGATCTAGGCCTTAATGCACAGCACCTACTCTCATACAGCCACATGATTTTTAAATTATTTTTATTAGCCAGGAATAGAAAATGCAGTTCATTGGAATTAACTTGAAGTTGTTGCAGCAATTACATTTAAAAAAAAAAAAAGTTTGCTTTCTTTTTAATAATGATTCCATAGCAAACAGAAGGGACAGAGGGACTGTTGGTCACCAGCAGGATGTTGAATGGTGCCTGTGCACAACCAGCACTGTAAGCAAATAAGCTGCATTATCCCCCTTCAAAAAAACCAAGACCACATGTCGGAAAAGGGATGCTCCTACAGAAGCAAAATTACAAACTCAAGGGATTGCCATCTGCAGCTCCCGGGCCCAGGCAGATGAAGCACAATAAAAAGTAAACGAAGAAAATCTGTAATGTCACTATATTAAACAAGGTGTTACCCAGTGAGTCAGCACAGTTCCTGCAGCATCATCGACCTTCCCCATCACCAAACGGACGCACGGCTGCGTTTCATCTCCCCTCTCCAAAATCAGAAGAGCTCGGAGCATCACAGACATCTCCAGGCTGGGACATGGGATGCGGCAAAGCATTCGCTAATAACTCACCCCAAACACAACTGCACTTATCTACAGTTAGCTGCAACCACTGCTCCCTGTGACCAAAAGCCCTTCTTTTAGCCGATAATATGTTTTCCAAACAAACTATTCACATTAAAACTTTCAATGCTGGTTATCTAACCAAGGATTAAATTTGAGGGGGAAATTTCAATGAAAAGCAGTGGGTTTTTTGCATGAAAAAAACCACTTTGCAGAGCACAGCCCCGACTTCCCTTCAGTAGGTTTTGCTTAAACTCAAAACTACCGTTGCACGGCTCACAAACCCAGTGAGACATCATCCAAGTCTTCCCCAAACAGCCCGGGAGGATTTTTCTCCCTCAACACACCCCAAAATTGGAGCACACGAGCTGCAGAGTGAGCACTACTGCATGCAGACTGTGGTCACGGTCGTAAGACATCACATGCTGGTAAATAAATAAGGGAATTTCAGAGGAAAAATGAGGAAAAAAAAAAAAAAAAAAAAAAAGAAAAACAGTGTTTGTGGCTGTTTATGCCTCTACCACAGAGCTCCTCAGCTATCTGCTCATATGATTTTTTTTTTTCCAAAGCAGCCATTAATAGCAAGTTTGGGAGTTCCCTCGTACCACACTCGATCCTCTGGCATCTCACGCAGCAAAGAAAGGGGTTAATCCAAAAATTTGGGTCACAACACCTCCAAAATCTGCCTGGTTTTCACATGCAGAAAAATGAAGGAGACACCTCCCTCCTCCACTCACAAGAATCACAAGAAGATTTGTTATAAGCTGGAAAAAAAAGCAACAGGCTTCAAATGAGCTTAAACAAATTCCCTCATGGAAGAAGAAAATACTTTATTTTACAGAAATAACGACTATGGCAACCTACAGCACAACAGGGTTGGAATAAAATCCTACAGCACGGCTGTCTCCTGCACTCCTTTACTCCATGCACCAGCTGATGGAGGAGTCCTACAGGGGGAAAAAAAAAAAAAAATACATGGCCAAGTTATTCAAGACTACAGTCACAATAAAAGAATGCAGCAGGGGAAGGAAGACAAAGTGCCTGGTAACCTCAAAAAACTCACATTTTTGAACATGTGGCTTTGCAGCGGGGGTGACAGTAAAGCAAAACCAAAATAAACGCTACACAATGAGGAGCATAAACATTTTGCACTTATTTTCTGCTTTTATTTAGGGAAGAGATTACAAACATAGCAAAGAACCCAGCATGAGCATTCACTTTAAAAATGCAAGTAAATTTTCTAAATAAAAAAGTATAGGTATTGCAGCCGTGTTCAACTTCATTCAAGAAGAAGCCAGGAAATGTTTTGCAGATTTTGCTTGCAGCATCCCAGTAGATGAGTAGCCAACACACCTAAACTGCCCTTGGAAGAGCTTCACCCACAGCTCTGCATCCCAGCAAAAAAGTATTAAAAAACACCTGCTGATACACCTTGTCTTTTTTTATTTTGTATCCATCTTCAGAATATATTTAAAAAAAGCAATTGATTGCCAATGAAGTCTTCACTTTCTAATGGTGCTGCAAGCAAACTGGACATTGGGGGAAAAAAAAAAAAAAAAATCCATCCTGCACCTTTTTTTTTTTTTTTTTTTCCCAGTTAAATGCTATTTTTCCCATCATCAGGACTACTGAAAAGCAGAGACATGCCCATGCACTGCAACAAAGAGATGGCACCTGCCTACTGAATTTCCTGACTAGTGACACTATGAAGAAAAATAAGAGTTTTAAATAGAAACCTCCCTGCAAGTGTTAAATCAGATTAATTTAACTCTTTTGCATTATTTTAATCTTACATACCATCATTTGCAAGGCAAGTAGAAAAAAAAAAAAAAAAAAGAGTAGGAATCTTATCTTGACCATACTCCTTTGAAAACACAGTGTATTATTAAAAGTCACAAATAACCTCCCTGACGGCAAAAGGACACACGCTCCTTTGCAGCAGGGCGATAGCATGAATTTTATACTTAGCTCTCTGGACACTCAACATCCAGCAACAGGCAGGAGCTTCCCTTCATCCTTGCAACACTTAACACTGCTGCTGGCGATGCCAACACAAGTTTGTGGCCAGATTTTGTATTTGCACGTGTCAAAGAATACACCGCAAAAGAACACAATGCAATTTGAAAGGTTGGTGATGCTGCTGGAGGACAAGTTTTGCAATATCTCCCCAGCAAGTCCCGGCATGTAGGCACACTCCAATGCTTCATTTTGGGAGTTAAATGCTTAAATATCTGGATGAAATTTAGACCAAATAATGCCATAGGCAAACAGATTGGCTATTACAGTCAAGAAGACCCCACCAACCATTTCCTGGGTGGAAGGACCCACTCCTCCATCCATCAGGTCTCGGGGGGGATCAGACCTGGAGGCACAAGTCCCTTCCAGTGCAAGCAGCCTTTGCCCTGCTGATGAGGACTGCAACCCTACATAAAACACAGGCAGAGGCTCCTCCTGCCCGCACAAAGCCCTCGGGTGTTATAGATTTATTTCCACGTTCCCCTGCAGCACCAGCAGCCCTCAGGAGGTCCATAAAAAGCCAAGTGAGAGCCACCTCTCCATCCCGCTGCCCAAACTGACTGACGTGTAGGAAGGAAGATGACAAAGATGAGAAAAGTAAATTAGATTTTTTTGAAAGTTCTTTCCATTTTCATCTAGCAGAATGTGTTTATGGCACAGGCAGGGAATTGAAAGTATTATTTTTATCTTGATATTATTTACCCTTTCACACTTGCTATTTAAATATCCCTGAATTCCCAGAAGAACCAGCAATTCAAAATACCATTTGATATATAAGAAAGAGGAAGCACAGACTCATGCATTTTCAGCTTGCCTATTTTTTTTTTTTAATTAGTTTTTAAGTGCTATAATATCGATGTGCAAATTTTTCAAGACACAAAAGTATTATTTCTCCTTCACTCTCAGTATAGAGTCTCCATCCCCAGAGCAGGTTCTTGCTGGTCACACCGGAGAGTCACACGGCGAGAAGCAAATGACAAGAAGTTTAAAATATTTTAATAACTAAATAAATAAAAATCAAGAGAGTTCTGAGAAAAGCAGTAAGGTTTCTTGCACAAGAGAGGATGGGAATAAAAGACTTTCATACTCAAATCTCAGTTCTACCAGTCTCTGTAGTCAACCTCAGCTAAATAACTTGCAATTGTTGCACAAGAAGCAACCCTGGATGCCAGGAAAACTGCAGCAGTACAGTGTTACACCGAAAAACTCCTCCAAACCAAGCAATTGCCAATACTCCTCTAGGAGGGAGACAACATATCTGAAAGCTCAGTCTCATTTCAGACACAATGGCAGGAGGTAACGGAGAGCTAACTGAGGAGCCAGGATTGCAGCAGGACACGTGGTTGCACTGCTCAGCCTCTCCGATGTCCATCAAAGCCACATCAGCAGTGGTTGTGGCTTTTTTTTTTTTTTTTTTTTTTAAATTGAATTAGTATCCACAAGTAAACCTCAAAGGTGGAAAGCTCCGGAGCGAGCAACGGGGTTATTTGTTGCTTGGCTGATGGCTGGAGTGAGGGGATGAGCACACCATTAGCATCCAAGAAAAAGCCCAGAGATCAATCTGGAGGTGAGATGAGATGGAAAAGAACATCGTTGCTGGAGAAGATGGCAGAGCAGGAAGGCATGGATGGGCCAGAGAGCAGCTGGACTGAGTCATCGGTGATTTAACGACCCGAACCATCTGCTGAGGATACAGAGGCCAACAAGGCAGGATGGGGCACTGCATATTCACAGCCCCACTGCAAAGCGAAATGTCAGCTTGGAAAAAGGGATAAACGCTGGATAAAAAGCGAACTTTGCTGCTATTGCTACTGGATGGATAAAAAAAGGGAAAAAAAATCCTTATACTTTAGACCAGCCTTCCCCATCCCAGTCCATGCACCACAGAGTCAGTAAAACATTTAGGATTTAGCAGGATGAAGTACAAAGAGCAAAATTTCAGGCCACCCCACGCACATGTTATTCCCGTGTTTGCAAACAGAGGACTGCTTGTTTGTGCGGTGCTCCCAGACACATCTGGAACTGCAAATGTCACGGAATACTTCAAACGCAAACAAGCAGAGGTTTTGCAGCGTGTATTTGGTGTGATGGTGGAAGAATGAAAGTGTGCTTTTAGGTTTCCAAACCCTCTGCTTTCTGACAGGCACACAAAGACATTGAGCAGTTCAGTGGAAACACAAGATTTCCCCAACAAAGTCTGCTCCAGTGCTAAATGCTGCAGGTTAATTGTGTCCTGCAGCGAGGGCGAGCTTTTATTAAAAGCTCCGAACCACTAACGCTTTGTAGCACCAAAGTAAAAAAAAAAAAAAGGTTCTGCATTCAGCCAATGACTATTGCAGAAAATGGCACTTTATACATTTAAAAGTAGATTTATTTCCTCTCCTTGCACTTGCAAATCCATCTCACTGACTCATTTATGGCTAAAGCTTCCTGAATTAGCCTGGAAGGAAAAAAAAATAATAAATAAATACCATTATACCCTATGTGAGGTTAAAAGTGAGCCAAAACCCCGCTCTTTTAACTACAACGTGGGTCACGAAGCAGTTCCCAACGTTGCCATTGCACCAGGGCTCCACACATCGATGTTTCGTTGCGTTAAGCAACCACGGGACGGTGTTGTGGCGACTGCTGGTGGCAACGTGGGCGCGGGGACCTTCCATCTTCACCCTGTCACCGGCCACACGGGACACACGCGCGGTCCTTGGGAGAGCACAGCACCCTCTGCAAGCGCGTCCCTCCTTGCTCGCAGCCCTGGGCAAGGCCAGTCCCTGTCCCCCCCCCCACCTCCCCGTTGCTCGCACACACACAACCCCCGTGCGAGGCCAGCCACAGCCTCGACACCGTGCAAATGCACGCGGCAAACCCTGTGCAAGGGCAGCCGCAGCCCCTCGAGGCCTTGCTCCCAGGCTGCAAACACACACACCTCTGTGTGCAAGCCGTGTCCCTAAGCAACACATACACACCGCGCTGTGCAAGGCCATCCCTGTCCCCAAGCTGCACAAACACAGCTTGTGCAAGGCCAGCCCTGTCCCCACGTTGCACACACACACACACACACTCTCTGCAAGGCCAGCCCTGCCCTGTGGCACACACACGCCCTGTGCAAGGCCAGCCCTGTCCCCACGTTGCACACACACTCCCTCCAAGGCCAGCCCTGTCCCCACGTTGCACACACACACACTCTCCAAGGCCAGCCCTGTCCCCACGTTGCACACACACACTCTGTGCAAGGCCAGCCCTGTCCCCACGTTGCACACACACACCCTGTGCAAGGCCAGCTCTGTCCCCACGTTGCACACACACTCCCTGTGCAAGGCCAGCCCTGTCCCCACGTTGCTCACATACCCTGTGCAAGGCCAGCCCTGTCCCCACGTTGCACACACGCCCTGTGCAAGGCCAGCCCTGTCCCCACGTTGCACACACACACCCTGTGCAAGGCCAGCCCTGTCCCCACGTTGCACACACACACTCTGCAAGGCCAGCCCTGTCCCCACGTTGCACACACACACCCTGTGCAAGGCCAGCCCTGTCCCCACGTTGCACACACACACTCTCCAAGGCCAGCCTTGTCCCCACGTTGCACACACACATTCTGCAAGGCCAGCCCTGTCCCCACGTTGCACACACACACTCTCCAAGGCCAGCCCTGTCCCCACGTTGCACACACACCCTGTGCAAGGCCAGCCCTGTCCCCACATTGCACACACACACCCTGTGCAAGGCCAGCCCTGTCCCCACGTTGCACACACACACCCTGTGCAAGGCCAGCCCTGTCCCCACGTTGCACACACACACTCTCCAAGGCCAGCCCTGTCCCCACGTTGCACACACACACCCTGTGCAAGGCCAGCCCTGTCCCCACGTTGCACACACACACCCTGTGCAGGGCCAGCCCTGTCCCCACGTTGCACACACACACCCTGTGCAAGGCCAGCCCTGTCCCCACGTTGCACACACACACCCTGTGCAAGGCCAGCCCTGTCCCCACGTTGCACACACACACCCTGTGCAAGGCCAGCCCTGTCCCCACGCTGCACACACACACCCTGTGCAAGGCCAGCCCTGTCCTCACGTTGCACACACACTCTGCAAGGCCAGCCCTGTCCCCACGTTGCACACACACACTCTGCAAGGCCAGCCCTGTCCCCACGTTGCACACACACACTCTCCAAGGCCAGCCCTGTCCCCACGTTGCACACACACACTCTCCAAGGCCAGCCCTGTCCCCACGTTGCACACACACACTCTCCAAGGCCAGCCCTGTCCCCACGTTGCACACACACCCTGTGCAAGGCCAGCCCTGTCCCCACGTTGCACACACACACCCTGTGCAAGGCCAGCCCTGTCCCCACGTTGCACACACACACCCTGTGCAAGGCCAGCCCTGTCCCCACATTGCACACACACACTCTCCAAGGCCAGCCCTGTCCCCACGTTGCACACACACACTCTGCAAGGCCAGCCCTATCCCCACGTTGCACACACACACTCTGCAAGGCCAGCCCTGTCCCCACGTTGCACACACACACCCTGTGCAAGGCCAGCCCTGTCCCCACGTTGCACACACACACTCTCCAAGGCCAGCCCTGTCCCCACGTTGCACACACACACCCTGTGCAAGGCCAGCCCTGTCCCCACGCTGCACACACACACCCTGTGCAAGGCCAGTCCTGTCCCCACGTTGCACACACACACTCTGCAAGGCCAGCCCTGTCCCCACGTTGCACACAAGCCCTGTGCAAGGCCAGCCCTGTCCCCACGTTGCACACAAGCCCTGTGCAAGGCCAGCCCTGTCCTCACGTTGTACACACACAATCTCCAAGGCCAGCCCTGTCCCCACGTTGCACACACACCCTGTGCAAGGCCAGCCGTGTCCCCACGTTGCACACACACCCTGTGCAAGGCCAGCCCTGTCCCCACGTTGCACACACACACCCTGTGCAAGGCCAGCCCTGTCCCCACGTTGCACACACACACTCTCCAACGCCAGCCCTGTCCCCACGTTGCACACACACACCCTGTGCAAGGCCAGCCCTGCTCCCAAGCTGCACAAACACACGCAGTGACAGGCCAGCCCTGTCCCCACGTTACACACACGCCCCTGTGACAGGCCAGCCCTGTCCCCGTGTCACACACACACACACACCCCCCCACCCCCCTTTGCAGAGCCCGCACGTCCTTAGATCACCCCGCACCGGCCCCCACAAGCCGCGTCACCCCCCCGCGCGCCCGGAGGGGCGGGGGAAGGTCCGGCGCGCGCCCCTCACCTGCCGCCGCGCGCCCCTCGCCGCGAGGCTGCGCCCTGACCCGCCGGCACCCAAACATCACGTGACCGCGGGCGCGGGCCCCGCCCTTTAACCACGTCCTCGCCCCCCCCTCCTCGCTCCGCCCACCCCTCCGGTAGGTGCCACCGCCCGCCGGCACTGCCCCGGACTGCAACTCCCAGCCGGCACCGCGAAGCGACGCCCCGCCCCTTTCGCGCGGCGACCAATCCCCAGAGGGAACGGCGCGGGGGTGGCGGGGGTGGGTCCCGCCCACCGCCTCCCTCCGCGCTTCCCGCCTCAGGGCGCCGCTGCTCGCGGCTCCCGCAGCGGCCCCTTCCCTCCTCTGCGGGGACCTGCCGGGCGCCCTGAGGCTCCTCCGGTCCCACCTTCCTCCCGCAGCCGCGTTCCCCAAGGCGAGTTTCCCCTCACCGAGACCTCCCCACAACCCCCCCCTCAGCTTTCTGTCCCTCCAGGGACTCTGCTCCTCTGCCCCTTCCTGAGGATTCCGTTGTACAGTCTCTGGCCTGTAAGGTAGCACTCTGCTTCCCCTGCCTGCACTCTGGCACCTTTCCTTTTCCCCTCTCCTCTGCCCTGCCATACCCCACTGATCCTGGTGCTCCCCTCCGGTATATCTTTATTGAAAATTGGTCTGAACATCTCCACTACCTCCCCTGGGAGGGTCTCTAGGCTGGTACCGAGAGTGATGTGATTAGCCTTCGAGGGGGATGGGGATCAGCAAGTGGTGTGGGTAGCCTTTGATTTCATCAGCTGAGGAGCCCTTCAGACTCCAGCACTCGATGAGCCGATTCTCTTTTAATCGTTAACAAATACTCTTTGCTCCTCGTGAGAGCAGCTTAAGCACTTTGAGGACAGGTTTGCGCCCTTCTTTGTAGTCACACAGTGCCTACGGCACTGCACCCAGGAATAGAAATAAATAAGTGGGAACCACCAACTCCCTGCCACTAAAGCTGCTAATGCTGTTCAATTGCCACGAATTGCAGATGGGAGACTGCAAGTTCACCCAAAAAAATGCTTTGATAAAGCAGCCTAGCACACAGAGCGTTTGGTCGAACTCAAAACTACCTGGGAGGGGTTTGCTTTTTATTTGTGAAGTGACAGCAGCTTTGCTTGGTGCTTGGCTTTGCAAAACGAGTTATAAAGCAAGGATTTTCTTGATAGAGCCTTTAAACAACAATTCATTTTAACAAGGGGTTGACAAGCTAGCTGCTTTTTCCAAAATATAGTTCTGCACCAGTAGCCCTGCCAAAAAAAGTTTTAAAAGGGCTCAGGGGCCACCTGAGCCTCCATAAACTTAAGGGGTTTACAGCACCAAACCGCTATCAGAGTAGTTTCCTCAATCTTTTGCTGCATTGGTAAATCATTTAATTTTGTGGACTCTAAAGAAAATCCCTTAGGAAAAGGGGCCGTAAAAATGCATTGATAATGAAATACGGCTGTCCTGCTTGCTGCCTGCAAAATCCTCTGACTACAGTTACACGTGCAACATGCTGTGTCTTGCTGGGTGGGTTTTGGGGGCGGTTAAGGGGGGGAAGGAAGACCAGATTAATCCTGCAAGAAGCATAGATTACAGTTCAAAAACCACTGCAAAATTTTCAGTAATTTTCAGTACAAATCATATTTGCTTTCAGCGTGAGCCCCATGAATGTAAGTAAGAGAAGAAATATTTAAACATGTGCCAATATAAGACACAGAAAGTATTCTAAGGGACAGCAATCATAAAAATTACAGTGATTTGATTGCTCTGGTTTGCAGTCTGCATCTTGCTGGTTTTGCATTTTGTAGCTGAAGAAATACTGCTTAATCAATAAGTGTGTTATTCATACAATAATAATACCGTGAGTTTTCCAGGGACATTTTTCTTCTGAGGGATTTGGGCTTTTGCAAACCTTCGTATTGTGTGCGTCAGGACTGACTGGTCCTTGTTCTTACCAGCTGCTCATTGATCTGTTATAGCTTTCAAAAAGGGGGAAGGGTAGATTCTTGGCATGGAGAGGATATCAGGCCTTTTACATAAGCAGGCAAGCTGTCTTGCATCATCAAAGATGATGCCTTCTCTGAATTGAGGAAAAAAAAAGAAAAAAAAAAAATCAAAAACTAAAACCACAATTTACAGCTTTGTTCCACAGTCAGGTGTACGGGGACCAAAACTCCTAAGGGACAAAACTTTATTTAAATGGCTTAATCTTCATGTTTGTCGTCTTTTACTGGGAGGAGGTTGCCCGCTTGCCAGCTGCTGGGTGACATTTCCCAAGGTGGAAGCAGTGATTTCGTTCCAGGGTGAGCGACACTCCCAGAGGTCAGACCTGTGTTCCTGGAGGAGTTTGGCAATGGTGACTCAGGGGTGAAGTTGGCAGCATGTTCCTGCTTTGGAAAACTGCCCTGATTCCTCTACAAAGATGAAATGGGATGCATAAGAGGATTTCTACCTGAATTTAAAAAAATTCAGCAATGATGCTTTTACCTCTTTCCTGCTGAGATGATTATCCAGTTGGCTATCTGTGTCTTTAGGGGATTTCTTCCAGTGTTTGGAAGGAGTTTCCCTTTGGCTCACTGGTTGGTTTTGTGAATCATCTTTAATCATAACCTTTTAATAGCTATGCTATTAAAGTATTTATAGAAAGGTTATCCTGTTATCCTCTTGGTTACTTTTTCATAAGCTGTGTTGATTTGGTTTTGCTATAACAGTACCTCCTGGCTTTTCATCGACCTCTATTGCCACTGCCATTTCTTTATGTCGTCTAATGAGTTTCTTTGTTTGACATATGATAAAGCAAGTCGTGCTCTTATGAAGATGTCAAGGATTTTATAGAAAATTATAAACTATGATAGTGAAATATCTTAGAGAATGTTAAAAGAATAATCTCTCTCCTATTGAATTTTACGTTAATTAAAAAAAAAAAAAAATTTGTCTTGCATCTTATTACATACTTACATATAACCCAGTGGGGTTGCATTCCTCTTAAATTCTGCAGGACTTTTCCACTAAGCAAGAGAACACAAAAAAATAACTTGCATGAAAAGTAAGGGATCATCATGTGGGTTTCTTAGGCTATAATTTGTTTTGTGATCTTAACATCACTTCTTAAAAACTCAAAACTACTGTTAATTTCTCTCCTGTTTTGGATTGACGGGAAGTGTTGATAGGTTCAAGAAAAGGAAGGTAATTAAATAACATATCACAAGAAAGCTTCAATGACTGCTTAATTTATCCCATTAGCACACAGTTGCTATGTCACTCCCAATACCCATGTAAACACAGCAGCAAAGCTTTTCTAATACAGCAGTAAAAGAAGAATAAAGGGCAACTTATCATTGCAGTAACATGAAGAAGAAAGCCTGAATACTTCTCTGGAGTACGTACAAATAAATTTCTCCTGATTTTAAAATAGTCTAGGAACTATGTATTTAGAGCAGGTTTACATCTTTTCCTGTGCTTAAGGAGGCTCCACTTTTGCAAAAAGCCCCTTCTTTTCAGAAGTTTCTTTCTCCATTTGGTCTAATTTCAGATCTCAATGAGAAATTATTTACACACACACACACCCCAGATTACTACCTCCTTTTGCTATATTTTCCTGCTATTTTCAGTACTTGGGCTGGGGTTATAGCTTTTCTGAAGACTGCTAGACAAAATAAAACTGGGTTTTTTTAGCAGTACTTAAGTTTTCAATCCTGGATTAATTGGACAATTGCACAGTTGGAAGAATGCATCTTTCTTTGATAAAATTGCTGTTTTCCAGTCAAATGCCTTATATACCAAACCAATCAACTGCAAGGAGCACAGGAACAAATAGAAGTTGGTCTGAGTGCTTCACAAAAACAAGGCTGAGTCTTATTTCCTATTCCCAGAGATCCGTGGTGGTGACCTAAGATTCCCTGAAAACAGTACAGCTCGGAAAGCTTATCGCAGCATATCTGTATGTTGTTACCTGTGAGCAATTTAATAAAAAAGATATTATAGCAACAATAAAAGGAGGCTGGAGAATGCCAGCTAATCCCTGAACAACCTTATTTCAGTCTATTTAAAGTCCAAGAGAGACTTGAATTCCAGGACCTGGCAGATTCTGACATAAAACAGATGTTTTCATCAAGTACTGCAATGGCAGCATTACGTGTCCCAAGCTGGTGCCTATCTGGCAGGTCCGGTACGTCACGAGGAGGAATCACGAGCCATAAAGAGCCAATTTCCAATACTTCCCTGCATCAGTTACACCTGGGTATATGTGCAATAGCTGCAGATTTTAGTGGCATTACGTCTGGATTTATCTTAGCATCACTAGATTTGACCCTTCCTTTTCTAGAAACATATTATTGCTTCTGAATTAGAAAAATAAAAACCCCAAGCCATTAGAAAAAAAAAAAAACTTTGTATCCAAGGCAGTGATAAGTCAATCACCTCATCAATAAACCGTGTCGGATACTCTCGGTAATCCTAGTGATCAGCTTTGTTTATGAAAGCTAAATTGAGCTCCTCACCGCTCCGAGCAGGGATGACAAGTGGCAATTGAAACTAATGTTGACAGAGCTAAAGGAGCACACACTGAGTGCAGCAGAGGTAACACAACGGAGAGGGAACAAGGCAAAACCAAGCTGCTGAGGAGGAAATCTTGGAGGTTGGAACAAACCACTCATTCCACTTAACTCCGTGACAAAACACCACTGATAATTTGCTCGGTTCAGTAACGCAGTTCCTGCTGCACCTGTATAATCAGGAGGAGAAATTGGCCGATGCAGAGGAGCTGTGGTACAGGTGTTACACATAACTGCAGTAACTACCAGTGATTAGTCAAGAATTGTCCTTTGGTCTCGTCCAGTTAACAGGGGTTTATCCCAGGTTACACATTTGGGAAGGAAAAAGATTATTGTTTTCTATACATTTGTGCTACATCTCTCAAAACAGATTCCCACTCTGTTCAGTCTGCAAGTGCCACTGCACAATCATTTTTAAATAATAATGCTGTACTGAGAAATGGAATAAAATCTTCCATTCCAGAAAGAAATTTTTTTAAATGACCAAAGATATACATTAGGTTTTGGGGATTCACTGGCAAAAGCAAATATGCTTTTTCCAGTGTTTTATAAGGACTCAGCTGAACTCCCGTCAAAGTTTCCATCCACACTATGACACAGTGAGAGAAAGTCCACAAACTATAGGAAAAATCCATGATCTAGACAATGTAATTACTAGCAAAGATTGAAAGAGATGAGCTGGTTGAATCTGGATAATAGAAGATCTGGGTAAATGGGAATAACTTCTCATATATATGAAGGCTTGCTACAAAAAGAAACAGAAAAAGCCTATCCTCAATGCCCACAGAGGATAGGTCAAAAAGCCATTGGCTTAGATTGTCTGGGATTACTGGGAGAAGATTTAATTTAGATATGAAAAAGTCTGATCCAGTATGAAGAATAGTAAAGTACTTGTACAAAGTACCTGGGAAGGCCTGGGCTTTCTGCTGCTGGAAGTTTTCAAAACCAGACTGAAGCACAAATCATCTGTGGAAGCGCTTTATGTGATGATTCAGCTGATTTGGGGGATGAACCAAATGAGCTGAAACCTCTCCCAGGCCTCTGTATTCTGTGATTTGGATAACGTCAGTGGGAAGGGCTATATCGATTAAGCCTGTAAGAAATTCAAGCCCGTTCTGTTTTAACATATGAATTTTTATAAAAATCAGTGTTGCTTCAGCCCCACGTGCGTTTAGCACATCTCCTTCTGCCATCACCCATAAATGCATGCCAGAAAGTTAAGCAGAGGGGAGATGTTTGTGACCACTCTACCAGTCTCCAACTGTTCTCAACTCAGGGACTTCTTGACCCAGTTGTGGTCCTTGCTGATTCCTTCCTCCACCTGTCCACCCAGATTTAAACCCATAAAAATGTTCGTTCATGTTTTTCATGTCTGCTACTTGATGCACGAAGGACCACATTCTTTGTTTTCTTTTGAATCCCATTAGCTTCATTTGAAGACATGAGTCCTCGCACGAGAAGAAACTGAGCTGTTACTGCTATCCCCTGCTTCCTATCTTTGAAAGATTATTTATATTGGTTAAGACCAGATAAGAGAATAAGCTTCTCCCATGGCTGCTTATTTCCTTTAAACACCTTTTTTTAAAACTTTTCTGGAAATGCAAGGACATGTTATTTACTGGGTTATTGATACTCACAAGCCTGTGAACCCGTTAAAATAATCAAGAGATCTGTAAGGTGCAATTAACCATCAGTGAAATCTTTCTGTCTTCCTTCATCAAAGTTTCAGCTAATTTGTCTGGTTCAGATGTCAGGTTTATGTTTGTAGTTCCCTGGATGTCTCCTGGATCTTCTCCAGTCTTCACATACCAAAGAAGTTTTAAGGGAAACATTGCACATTGGTGTTAATAATTCAGATACTTAGTTTTTTATTTTCTGTAAAACTCTTGGGTAAATATAGTTAGCCCTGCTGTTTTGTCTGTGCTTATTCTGTCTTAATTTGCATCTTTAGTTCAATTTCATGCAGGCTCTTTGCTGAATCCTCTCCTCAAAGAGGGTCTGGGATGTTTATCACCCCTGTTTCTTCTATTGTAGACACCCGTGCAAAGAATTCACGTAGCTACTGCGCAGCGACCTTTTTCTCTGTGAGTGATTCTGGCATACAGTTGCTATCAGTTGGTCTTATAGGCGTGCTTTTCCCTCTTGATGTGTTGAAAGAGAAATGTAATATTAGTGTTGTTTGCTTTCACTGGTTGCTCCTCAGTTTCCTTTGGCCTGCCTCATTATATTTTTACTTTAATCTGCTAGAGTTCCTCATTCTGTTTGCTTTGTGTTGGATACAGCATTAGCTTTTTGAAGGATGCTTGCTTATGTCTAATAGCACCCTTTACCCCTCTCTTCAACCATACTGGTTTACTTTTTTCTCCAAGCTTTTCTAAGAGAATAACAGTGGCACACCAGTGGTATGTTCCCTACTCAACACCCTTCAGTACTGTCAACACCTGTAAGGATTTAATTCCTCTAGCTTCCCCTTTTAACATTTTTAAGAGATTATTTTTACATGGTCCTACTGCTGACTTTGGGAAAAGCTTTGGTGGACTGCTTGACCCTTCTTTCTCCCGTAGGGGTGTTGGCGCAGGGTACGTCATGGAATGCTGCAGGATGTTCACTTCATGATGAGATTTTGAACTAGATTTTTATATCAACCCAAGGGTTACAAATGTTCTCCTGGGATCAGTAACCAGCTGCTGCTTCAGAATCAGAAGTGACCTTTGCTCAGTCTCCATGGAGGTCACCGAAGTCACCCAACACACTTGTATTTCCTGCCTTTCCTACCATTTTTTTTTATGTTAGTAGCAATCAGTGTCTCTGTACTGGTGAGCAGTAAGGTCTGTTGACCCAAGGCTGTGGTGTTCCTTCTTGGCCTGGAGTTTCAATTCATAGAGATTCTTGATGACATGTTTTGCTCTCTCTTTCCAGCATCCGACTCATCTGATATAGTGTCCCTTTGACTGTTTTCCTTACACCAAGTTTTTGATACATGTATATCTATCTCTTCGTTCCGATTCAAAAAGGCCAGTTCTATCATCTTTGTTTCTGAGGTTTCCAGCATTTATGTAGTAACACACATACTGAGACTTTAATTCCCGTCTTGACAACCTTTTCAAATGTCAATCTATTTATTTTCCACTTTCTGTGTCATTATTTATTTTCTGTGGCCTGTTCTTCATTGAGGGGTACCTGCGTTTGTGTCTCCATGTTTAGAAATGTCATCCCAAACCATATGCTCTTGTGCACCAGTTGGCTTCCCTCACTCCTCACTTTAAGAGCTCATTCACAGCCTCATTGATTTTAAGTGACAATACCTCAGATGAACGTTGTCTCTCCTGTACTGCTTTTCAATGCTCTGCATGTGTCAGATGAGCTTGAAACTGTCTTATGTTCATACTCTGCCTCTCCACCACTCTCCCTGGACCTGCAAGAGATAAAGGAGAATTTCAGAGAACATTACTGTAGACATTCTGCTCTTTGGTTTCTTTTCCAGGAGCCTAAATTTTGTCTCCACAGGCAGGACCTCCCTTGCCTGTGTCACTGATACCCATTTGGGCCATGACCACAAACTCCTCATTGCTTGTTTCTAATCTTCTGACTATCTTTGAATGTTATAACAATGAATGGTATTGTATTCAATTTTTAATACCTTTAATAGTTGATAGTCCTGAGTGATCCTCCAAGCATCTTAATTTTACTGTCCTCTTGAAAATGGTTTAATACCTTGTTGATGAGGGTTTCTATATGATTTCTCTGGAGGAAGTGGAGAGGGGGCAAAAAACCCCAAATAGTAGAAAAAGATATTTCATGATAGTGAAACAAGAGCCTTTCAATGTGATTTAAACTTTGTGATGACCTGGAAAGGAGACAAAGTGAGGGAGATTTAAGGATATTCAACTGCAAAGCCCAAGAGCATATGCTTTAATTAAATTTAGCAGCTTGAATCAGCTCCTCCCCTCCCATCTGAGTGGCTGGCAGATAGTCTGTGATCATAGAAATATGCTTTCCTTTGCCCTTATTTATGTTGCTAAATCTCTCCTAAAATTTCTCAGTGTCGTGACTGCATATAGCAATAGTGGGAGCAAGAAATAAGACAACAAGATATCACATAGACCCACACGAAGCACTTTGGCTAACAAGGTGCTCGCAGTACAGGTTGGCAGTACTGATTGGATGTCTTGTTGCTTCTAGCACTGGAGATGAGCTCCACATAAAGAAAATTTAGCAATTAGGTTCTGTTTCATGAGGAAGGCTGGAATGGTTACTCTACAAAACTATCTTCAAAAAGATTTCTTAGGGTTTTTTTAGGCACCTGTGTCCATAAGTGCCAATGCTTTTGGTATTAAACATTAGAAATCTAAAATTTTCTCCTGTGCATATCCAGAGGTGCTGCTGTCTCAGTGGAGCTGAGCAGTTTCTTCCCAGCACTTCATGAGATTCATGACATTGGCACTCTTTTCTCAAGCACCCCAGTGAAGCTCATCTCAAAAGCATGTTCTGGGTGCATGTAATGATCAGCAATGACACTGTCCTGACTATCTACAAATGAAAAATCTGTCCTTTTTGTAATACAGTACAGATTAGCTTGCTTGCTTAGGAAGTGGGTGGCTTGGGCTCAGCCTCGCAGGTTGGGAGGTTTCCAATCTGCCATTCCCATGTCCTAGAAAAATGTGCTAATCGTGCAGCTGGGTTAAAGCTGCTTTCTGTCCTGCTAAGCAAAGCTGTGCCTTTGTGCGGGAAAAAGGCCTTCAAGCTTCATAAAGCCAATGAAGGAACAGCCAAAAAGAAACATGACATTGTAGCTCATTAAAGAGGGGATCCTAGGCAACCTCTTGGAAGGGGGGTTAGAAAGGGTCTAAGGATGTACTGCGGAGGACCTTTAAAGTTAAAACCAAACACTCATGATTAATGCGAAAATGAAGAAAGAGTCAACAGGTGGAATTTGCTTGAATTTCCCTAATCCTCACCTGGGAGAGCTTTTTTCCTAGAGGGTGTGTCCCACCAAATAATAGAGGTTACCTCCCTCAGTGGATGCCATTTGTGATGTTGCTGCATCTCATTCTTCCTCTGGAATAGATTTTTTTAGGGACTGTAAAATCACTGCCTTTCCTCTTACAAATGCGTTTTTACCAACTATTGGAGTGAGCTACAGCTGTATGTTTTGTAGGAGAGGTTTTCTCACTGATTCTTCTCAGACTGAACATCCTTTTTAATAAATGAAATAAATGCTAAATGCAAATAGACCCTGCCTCTCATTATGACAGCTTTGCACTGTTTATTATGTGAGTGGGAGAGATAAATACAGGTGTACGCAGTGTGTCTAACTAGAGAGGACACACAATAGCACTGAAACTTGGCCTTGCAACCCTGGGACATAAGACCTGGATTTGTGCTGCGGTATCTGGTCATCTTCTGTACCTCATACACATATTTACTATATTTACTTCCTCAAAATGTACTAATTATTCAGCCATTTCAAAGCTGTCATTGATGGCAGACCTCCAAAGAAGAGGCTGGATGCTACAATAAAGCACCCAAAGGTTATCCTTCCTCTGCTTTAAAACTGAATGGATTCACCAGTTTGTAACCAGGAGGATACTATGTTCTGGAGAATTCCCTCCATCCTGAATTAGTTAGAACTCCTTATCACTTGCAGTCAAGAAAGACAGATGAGAATAATTAAGAAAGGGCATGTTAGGCTTAGGCCAAGTAACAAGATGAAGGGTTATGCCTGCTTAAGTTTCACTAAGAATTCAAATCAACAATCTACCTCATTAAGATAAGATATCCCAAAGTTTTGTATGATGGCTGGGGTTGATACGCCGTTGAACAGCCCCTCCACCACTGCTCAGAAGTGCCTGTGCTTCAGCAGTGGGTCAAGCTGCATTTCAGGCCTGGCCTAAAGTTAATGTGAAGTCAACAGAAGGACTTCTGCCAAGTCAATAAGCTTTGGATCAATTTCCTATGTTAGTTCACAAAGTGCTTTTGAATAATTGATGCTGAAGGCTTTATATAAATTGAAATTAGTGTTTTCATTTACTTTCATATCATAAAAATAAACCTTTTTTTTTTTTTTGAGATTGTTTTGCTTAGTTATTTATCTGTTTGGAAATTAGAGCTGAAGTCTATTGATCAGCGTGATTAAAGAATGTGAAATCAGAGCGAGGCTGCCTCCCTCGTTTTAACGAGTTAGTGTATCCATTTTATTTTTCTCAGACGGGTTTGATAAAATGAGATACAAATCTACACACCTGCAGGCCATTGAGATAATTCAGTAGTTGGGCTAGGTATGGGATGAGAAATGGTAGTAAGGATACCTGCATTCATCAGAATGATATATACAAAAAGGGAGAATGATTAATTTAGCAAAATGTTTTTCATAGTCCAGCAGCTTAAGATATTAATGAACTGCTGCTTGAATGAGCCAGATCTCTTGACCTTAAAGTGATTTAATTTCAAAAACAACAGAAGCAAACATGGGTCAACTGATCCATTTATTTAAAGTATTGTAAATGCCCTTGATTTAGTGTGCTGATCTGCATTACAATCTGAGCTGAGCGTGGGCTGCCACCAGAAGCAGAGCTGGCCGGGCTCCTTCCACTTCTCAGCTGACTGACTACGTATTCCTGTGCCTTCCCATGCCTTCGACTGAGCAGTCACATAGGTGGGGGGGGGGGGGCAGAAAAAGCTGGGATCACCTCTTCAGCAGCAGCCTGAATGCGGACCAAGTTCTGCACAGCATGAAACTGTACCCTGACATCGGCGATTTTCTCTGAATGGCACCATAGTCCACCGTGATTATGGAAACTTCCATAATTAGAACATCTTACATGGTACAGTGGTAATTAATTTCAGAGTCAATAAAAAGTGATACATTCATAAGTATGAACAGTGGCTGCTTTCTGTCTTCAAGCAGATACCTGCCAGTGAAATCATTCATTTATTTTTAAAATTTATGTTAGATTTTAGTGAAATATAAGAGGTAAAATAACAGGAGAGGATGGACATGTGTCCCATTTTAGGCTAACAATTACAAGGGTGAGTGAATCTGTCTTCTGCAGGTGGAAAAAAAAAAAAAAAAACAAAAAACAGAAAAACAATCATAGGTGGTCAACCTGTGTTTTGCAAAGATAAAGTTCATTAGGCTCCTCAGAAGGGGGACAGCTCCAACTGAAATCACCTTCATAGAAAAGTGGGAGGAAGCAGAGACCTTACGAAGAGCAAAAAAGAGAAAACTGCATTTTAGAGCTCAAAAAATGCAGGGATAGCACGGGCATTGATAAAAGTAAATTCAAATTAATTCTGGCTAAGTAAATTAAAATAGGGAGCAAAGATTTCTTCAGGATTTAACTATGAAAACAGAAAGAAAATATGGAATAAGAAATATAGGGCAGACGTTAAAGATACTGGAAATATGACCCTACAATCAAAGGTCTACTTCAGCTCACTTTTCTGTAAGGACTCTGATGTAGAACCTGCTGAGGGAAGACGGGATGATTAATGGGAAGAGGACTGTGGACATGGAAATTTCTATTACCAAAGTGGAAACAAAACTCTCTAAACTAGTTTCATTTAGCTAGGGAGAAGGGAGGAGATACGGAGCTAGGAAATCAGCATTCTTGGTATTTGAAAGAGCTGGCTTATGAAACCAGTGCTCCATCTCAAAGCTCTTTAATAAATGTATGAAGTTGGGGGTGGTTCCATCTGCATGTCAAATAATAAATATAGTGTCCGTATTTGAGTGCAGAAAAACAACAACCCAACCCCACGAATGTGCAAGCTTTAGAATAAATCTTCAAGAAAACAAAAATGAATGAATAATTAAATAAAAGAAACGACTAAAAGGAGGTGAAAATAAATCAAGATGGGAGGAAATATAGATTTATCAAAGGCTGTTTGTGTCTGATATCTTTCCTTAAAAAGGACAACCAGTTCCTCTGGATAGGAAAAATGCTTTGGATATAATCCACTTAGACTTCAATGAAGCAATATCAATATTGTGCCACATGGGATATTATTAACTGGAGAAAATGTGGAGCATTTCCAAAATGCTAATGTGGTAAGTAACTACTAAAGAGAAACGACCTGACGTTCTGTAGAGAAGGAACTTGTAGTTTTCAGGACAGTTTTTAGTGGAGTTTCACAACGCCCTGTCTTTGGACTAATCTTATTTAATGTTTCCATTCGTGACCCTGGCTTAAAAAAATAGAGATTTATTAATGAATTTTGTAGACAGCATGAAGCTGGGAGGTGTAGGCAATTCAGAAGAGGATCGGTGTATTAGTGAGGTGAATTGCATGAAGAACTGAAAAATATAACAGTACAAAGAGTAAGGTTGTGCATATGGGGATTAATAACAAGAGAATTGGCTATAAAGCTGGAGCTTGTCAGTGGAAAATGAGGGAGTAAAAAGGGCATGTTGTGTTTGTTGATCACAGAATGATACGGCCCTGAAAAAGCAAACATCCTAGGGATGCCTCAGCTGAGGTGTTCTCAGGAGAGGTCTTTGATGAGACTGAAGTGGGGCCTCTTACAGAACAGTGTACAAAATCCATGGCTCCCACAAACAAGAAATATGACTTCAAGCTGGTGCCGTGAAATTCATGCAGGACCATCAGTGGCCCTGAGAGGTTACCAGATAGGAAAAGCCTAGAAGTGTTTGTGCTTTATACACCCCAGGAAAATGAAAGCTGAGAGGGAATATGGTTATTCTTTAAATATAAGAGAACTCAAGTAACAGAGGAGGACTCTATACAGAGGGATAACACTGATGGCAGGAGTAAATTGGTATAAATTGGACATGAGTCTGGGAAGTCTTAAGAATTAAGGTGGAAGGGTCTGGGACAGTGTCCTAATCCCAATAATGGGAACAAAAGACCTTACTTTCAGGTAGATTTATTAAGAAACTGAAATATATCACCACATATGACACCAGTTGTAGTACAGAATGGGGTTTGATTGCCCGGAAAGATTCTGGATACACTGAGCTCAGCTGCATCACCTTCAGTCCTGAAGTGGAATGTCCGCATGACGCAATCGCAGTCGCAATCAAAGGACGTTTGTCAAACAAGAGGGAAGGGTGTCATGTCCTTCTTGAGCTGTCCTTTCCTTTTCCAGTTTCATTGACTAAACGTTTCAGCAGAACAAGAAGTTTTTCAGTACAAGGCTACCCTGCTGTACTTGCAGAAAACAATTTACGTGCTTACTCACATGATGTATCCAAAGGAAATATTCAGAGCCAGTCAGGAAACCTTACTCAGCAGTGACATTGTACTCTCGTTGTAACCGATAATATACTCAACGCTTTTCTCAGTTTACTGAGTGATTGAAATGCAATTTAAGGTTAAACGTCTCACCTAGAACCATGTATAACCTCCTCATTGCCCTCCTGTTTTTTTGTAGTTACAAAAAAAAACCCACATTGATAGGGGGAAAATATATTTCTTTAAGGCGCTGAGAGTTTACTCAAGAGTCAAATAATGAGCATTAATAGACATTTTTATAACAGAATTATATTTCTTTCTTCTAGACAATCTAAACTTAGATCTCCTTACACTGCGGTGTCTTATCCACATCAAAGATGTGTTCCCAAGGTTAGTTAAGAGGAACGTGTTTGTTCCTCTTGACAGTTCATCCCACTCAAGGAGTACTCCTCATGTGGGACCAGCTGTGAAAAGCAAGGAGAAAGACTTTCCCCCATGGGAGAGATCAAAATATCATTTTTTGCACCACTTGACAAATACACTGTGGTATTTACAGAGAAGTCTGGAGGAATATTATCTGTCATGGTTGCTGCAAAGTGGGTGCCACCAGGTCACTGTGACCCAACAGTCACAGTCAATGGGGGAATCAGGTGAGGGAGTGACAAAGCAGTCATCCTGGGAAGGTTTCAGCAGGGCTCACAGAGCAGTCAAAAAATCTGGATATATTTTTAACATTGATTGCAAAAAAAGAAAATACTAAAGGCAAAAATAGTAAATGTAACAATATTTACATATGATTAACGTTTTTCAGAAACCCACGTTGAAGTTAAATTGTACCAGTATTCAGGCCATGTCCTATGAAAAGAAATGATCCACTGAACTGTTAGACTGAAAAAAAAATGCAGAACATCAGTCCTTGTTTGGAGAAAAAGGGATGTGGAGGAGAAAACTGTCATAACTCCCTTGTATTCCCATAATGATAAGAGAGGACAGTCCTTGTGGTATCCACAGTGTGTAAGCAAGGAATATTTTTGATAGGCAAAAGGCTGAGAGCTGCTGTCAGAGAGGTTTAGTAGTTTAAAGGGAAAGCTAACAATTCACAAGGCATTCAAAAACTGCACAGATATCTATATTTATTCTCATTTTGGTGCGTCAAGCAGAAGGATGCTCTTTGGTGGGAGGACTTGAAGAACACAACCATGTTCTCCCCTGCTTTGACTCCAAGATGGCACTTGGTTACAAGCCAAGAATTCCATGCAGAAGAGAAGAAATAGGAGCATGGGGAAGGGGGGGGATGCAGAAGACCAACAGAGGGCTGAGATTTAATGAAGGAACCAAAGGGATGTTACAAAGAAAAGTGATGTTGCCGTTCATGGAATCAGCTGTCGTTCAAACACGATGCTGCAGTGGAATTGAGACTGACACAAAACATCTCTTTGACCTTGCTAACTTTGAGCTGATCTTTGGATGGCAATGATGGATTCTTTAAATCATTAAAATAAAGCAAAATCAAAACAGCATCTGAACATACGTTCAGAGAAAGCTCTCTTACTGTGCCAAGAGTAGCCTGCATGCCAGAGCTCTAAATAAACAGTCTAAATATACAGGTTCATAAATCTTGTGTGTGAAATTAAAACAAGGGAGAGGACATTGATTTATTATATGTTTGTTGGAAAGCTTAAGACTTAGTCTTTAGTTATAACAACGGTGTCCTCCATGCTCTGTAAGGGGGCAGAAGTGCTTGACTTCAATTGTGCTTTTCTTGGGTATGGTAATTATAAGGTCAGTAAGAAGTGTTCCCAGAACAGCAATCTTGTTGGCTCCACTTTTAGGTTGTTTCTAGATTCCCATTAAAAGTTCATCACTCAGCCTAAGTTCCCCAAAAAGAAACCAACCTCCTGAACTTGAAATATAACTTGTGTTACAGGGGAGCGATTTTTGTGGGAAATGCCCTAAAAATCAAGAGAAGCATTTGAAAGTTTTGCAGCCAGATAGTGACTGTTGTAATTCTGTGCTGGGTTTCTGTGGTGGCGGGGTTTTTGGTAGCAGGGGAGGGGGCTACAGCAGCGGCCCCTGTGAGAAGCTTCTCAAAAGCTCCCCTAACTCCAAGTCGGACCCAACTCTTGCCAGGGCCAAGCCAATCAGCAATGGTGACTGCGCCTTTGTGATAATGTATTTAAGAAGGGGAACCTGAGGGGGGGATGGGGACTCTTGGGGAGGAGTTGTGAGAAGGACGAACAGCCAGGTCAGTGGAAGGAAGGAAGGAAGGAGAAGGATGTGGGGGAGGTGTGCTAGATCAGAGACGCCTGTATCCCGGTGGTGAGATGATAGGGCTGCCCACCCTGCCACCCGTGGAGGTCCATGGTGGAGCAGAGGCTGACCTGAAGCCTGTAGAGGAGCCCACTCCAGGGCAGGCTGCTGCACTTAAAAGAAGCTGGGACTCTGAGGGAAGAAGAAGGCCCCTCTGTCGTGGTTCAGCACTGGGATGACTGCAGCGCACGGGGGTGATGCACAACGGATCATGGCCAGGTTCAACCAAGAGTCCAGATAATCAGACAAGTTTATGGGGATGAAGCAGGTCCCAGGAGCTGGGAAGTCAATCCCCAGGACAAGGTCAGGATCAGGTCTCCTGATCCCTGGTGAATTTTTTTTATGTTCACATGTAACCTTTTCTCCCCACCTTGTCTTGGGATCTCTGCATGCCTTCCTTTTGGTTTTGCTTTACCGTTGTAACCTACTCCCCTTCCATGAGCAACCCCCACCAGAAAGCCTGCATCTTTTCTCACACTCCCTGCTTTGTGTACCAGTCCTTAAGTATGATTATCACAATTAGATTTTATAGTCATATAGCCCCAAAGGATGTCCTACTGTCCATATTTTAAAAAGTAGGAAAAAGGACTGGTTAATTCAGTTCTGCCTTACATCCTCTGAAGGGTTAAATCAGCTCCCTACACCTTCATGAATCACAGCCTTGCTGTCCTCTGCACTGAATTTGGGATGTAGACTTCTCTTCCAACACTGTCGCTTTTAATGATCTTTATCTCCCTAAAACTTTCATGATCCAGATGTTCCTTATTGGCTGAGATAGCTGTGCTGGTAACCATCCCCACTTAGTACTTCCTAATGCCTTTGACACAAGTCTGTGTACAGTAATCAGAGAAAGTAAATAGCATCTGCAGAGCATACTTGAATTTAATTAAAAGAATAATAATATCTCAGATTTTGGCACACTACATCACCATTGTGGTTTGCTGCCTGTACAGACAGCTTCACAGGACAGCTATTCCTACTCTGCCTACCTGTAGGCTGCCTGGTTTTACTTGACTTATGGTACACACTTCTGAGGGACTTAATAATAAGAAATATTCTGTCAGGTTGAAGAAAATCAGAGAAAAATTATCTGGGGAAGGAATTTCCTTAATGTCACTCAGTTTCAGCATCTGAGCATCTGAGAAAAGTTTTAGGAGACTGTCTTCATTGTTTTAAATAGCATCATACTAGATTGATACCTTAAAACACCTGGGACATGGCTTCATGCCATCCATGGTCAGATTTTTCTGTCAAGTTGTTTGTCAATGTTTCTTTATTCTTTTTTTTCTTTTTTCCTTTTTTTTTTTTTTTTTTTTTTTTTTTTTCTCCTAAGCATAGGGACTGCATTTGAAAAGCTCTTTTCTCATACTAACCACCTCTTACATAAGCTCACGTAACTCACAAAAGACATTAAGAACAAGGGGTAGGCTTGAGCCAGAAAACTGCAAAAGCCGTTCATGGCTTTGACCATCCACTGGATGGTCATATCCTCCTCTGTTATATCCCAAAGGAAGCACTAAACAGGATGCTCTAGAAAAGATGCCTGTCTTAAAAAAAAAAAAAAAAAATCTTCTATTTTTGTCTTCAAAATTTTCTTCTATTCCCCAGAGGATTTCTTCTAAACCTGGATTTCTAAGAAAAACCTTTATTTCCCTACAATACAGTTTGCTTGAACTCACTGTGAGACAATGCTTCTGTTAGGAGTGAATACAGGTGTTTCTGATTTTGGCAGTGGCAGGATGTTGTGTTTGGCTTTTCCCCTTCGACGTGCTTCAAAAGGCTAAGGCAACAACTTTTTCTTCCATGGTTTGTAGGCTGCCTAATTAGTCCAGAAGCAGAAATGAATCTGAGTTGCAGTGTCAAGTAACTCTACCTTCCACTCGAAGTTTGTTGCTACCAAGCAGGAAACTTTAAGCTTCGGGCAGGTGCTGTGAAGACCAATACCCAAGTCGCAGTGCAGCTATGGACCTGATCATCAAAATGAAGAATAATTTATTGCATTAATTGACCTGATGGCCCAGATGACTACTCCATTTCACGAGACCCACCTCCAGACTGCCTAAAACCACAGGTCTTTGACTTTGTAAATCCTGTGACTCCTTTAGCAAAGAAAACCTTGATCAGGGCCAAAAAGTCTCTCCACAGAATCCTTAAAGGACCTCTGAGGTGGGGACTGGGTACTGCCCATCCCTGGGGTAAGGAAGCCGGTCCACATCCCAGCTTGACTCAGATTCCTCACTGGAGAGAGGAGAATAATTTACCTAAAACTATTGAGCTAAGGGAACGGGACAAGTTGATTTCTAGTGAGTTTGGGGGTTCATCTCTCCACAGTCTCAGACCAATGTCCCTACTATGAAGCCCTCCTTTGATCATTTTTCAGGCTTTTCAGCAGTCTGAGCAAACAGATAAAGGAGCAGTTAGGCCAATTAGATGAAATTATCTTCTCTTTCCTTAGAGAAAATTCTAAGAGTTATGTTTCAGAATTCTCTGGAGGTCAGTATCCCCTTTTTCCTTCTTTCACTGGATAATGGGAAACCACAGACTTCAGTACTCTGATTAATTTCAGCAGTGGCAGCTCCCGGAGAAAAGGCACAGTCTAAGAGAGTCCACACATACTGAGAAACCCCTGGAGAGTGACAGTGAAAATGAGAAGAGGATGTGAACACAACAGGTGAAGAAAAAGTGAAGCAGTTGGATTTGTTTAGCCTAGAAAAGAGAAACCTAAAGGAAGCCAGGTACATGTTCTTCCAACAAGGGAGTATGGAGATCAATAGTTCTGTGCCCTTCATGACTAGAACAACAAGACATCTGTTCAACTTCCAGCAAAGAAGAGAAATTAAATGCCATAAAAGAAAATTGAGAGTGAATTTTGTCTAGAGAGGCTGTGAAAACACCTTGGATGTTTATTAGATCTAAGGCAAACATGCTTCTGAGTGCTGTAGGTTACCTTGATTCTGTCTTGGTGCAGAGGAAAGGGCTAGGGCAGAGGTTCAGAAACTAGGGGCAAAGAATGTACCTGGGAAGGTGAGAAGCCACAGAAAATTACTTTCAGCCTTGGTGTATCCCTCTACTCTTGTTCTTTGTTGCTTCTATCCCCAAAGACTATCTCTTCAAAGCCGTGTGAAAACAAACAAACAAAAAAAAAGAGAAACAAACAAAAAATACACCCACCACCATCACCACCACTCTTTTCTTTGAACCAATGTGGACAACAAGATAAGAACACAATAATTTTCAAGGGAATTTGGGAGGAAGAGTGAAGCAGAGGGGTTACTCATCTATTCTAAGAAATAGAGATAGCTCGGTATTAAAAAGTCCAAAAGCTTCGGGAGTCGATGACCTTTAGGTCCATTGCATCTCTTGGAAATCCACTTCTAAATAAATATTCATTGCTGACGCATGCTCTAATAAAAACGGCATATTGCAGTCATTTTCTGGTTGGTGCATAGGGTCCTGTCAGCTCATTCATAGCACATTTACTGCCAAATCATTCCTTTAATCTTAGAACGAGAAATGTTACACATGCCGAACAAATCTCCCTCATTAACTTGAGCGGGTTACTACTGCAGTCTGTTATACTTCAGCTTCTATTTTCGGAGAAGGTCTTGTAACCTATTGTGTGTGTGAGTCACAGCTGTCACTACCAGGCTCTGCCAGGATGAAAACTACAGGCTAGGACTCTAATAGTGCCTGCTTCTGAAGAAGGCTTCAATATCTCTGCCCTGGGACAGAAATACCTGCTCTTCATTTTTACTCTATACAGCGATCCATTGAATGGTGCTTTTTATCCCTAGCAGTCTCATTGAAATAATTGAAGTCCCACTCAACCTTGGTATAGTGTTAGGATTTGACCCTTTCTAATTTTCATACACTGGGGAAATTAAAATAAGAGGTATGGCTGCAAGTGCTCCTGCTGCCCGTCATCCTCAGCCTGCCTTCTGAAACCTCACATTTTCACTGTCAGCTTTGACAGAGGGAAAATAATTCAAGTTGCCATTAATATTGAAGGAAAGTTAGATAAAGCCTAAGGCCTTTTATCTGTATGGGCTATGATTTAGCAATGCACATAAACACATGCTTTTCTGAATTAGGGCCCTTGCAGACTTTTGCAACCAGCAAAGTGAGATCAGAAATTCCCATCGGCTTGCAGAGATAAAAGATGCAGATGCAGTATGCTTTTTTCCTGGGAGACATTGTCTGCACTCAAAAATTAAATGTGCTTGGAAAATTTCCTGGGCAATAAGGGCAACTGGTGCATCATGAGCTATCTCTGTGCTAGGAACCTGGTTAGGTGCAGGGTGGCTGCATGCAAACTGCCAAATGGGCATGAACCTTGGCATGCATTTAGGCCTGATCTGTGCCTGGGAGGTGTTTGGAGAGTTTCGTTGGCACATAGCAAAGGCATGCCAAGGACCACTCCAACCATTTGCTAATATAGATGGATCATGTTCTGGTGCCTGAGGACATTCCCAGACAGCTCAGTGTATTGGTACAGAGTCATCCAAAAGTGCTGTCCCAAGCTCATGTTCAGCTTTACAACTCCAGCAAAGAGAAAAGGATATCATTCCAGCACACGTCTTTTCCTGACAATTAAATCACCATCATCCTCTTTTTGGTGGGCTTTAACAGTCGCCTTGTCATCTGAGGTCACCAAAGCAAAGGCCAGTCACTTATTTCATATTTGAACTGCTCAGGCAAATTCACATCAAGGAAAAAAGATTTTGGAAGTTGCATTGGTCAAGCTTAATAAAAAGCAAAGGTCTCTTTAGTATGAGGTTATCCCATTGTGCTACTGGCCTTGGCTCATGTTAATAAGTGTTATCACACCATTCAGTCACTTTTGACCCTCCAGTCCAGGTTGTCATTTTCCACATGAGTTAACTAGTTGTCTGGAAATCCAGAAGAAATTGAACTTACGCTCTAAATGCCCTTTGCCCATACTTTTTTAGGAAAGGTTAATTTTTTAATGTTTTCTTCAGAAAATTTTCATTCTAGAGAACACAGGTGGCGATATGTATAATGCTGACATATTCAATGGCAAGATGATGTTAGAAAAACTTGTGGAACACATTTTCAACTTTATAATTCACATTGTCACTATGTTTGTACAGTATTTGATGATCTTAGATTTTATAACCAGATTGATTCTGTCCAGTACAAGTGTAGCTTTTTCAGCACCTGGCAATACTTTTATTTCTCATCATAATTATTTGTTACATAGATATCAGCTTTATCTGTGCAATGATTACACACTTATACCAGACACAACGTCTCACACGTTAAACCTTACATTGCCTCGCTTATGATCTCTCACATTCACTTCACTTAGCTGTGGAAATCTTGACCCAGGGAAGATCTGTCCGAAGCAAGGTGGCTACCACCACCACATCAATCTGCTAGAGAGATCTCTTTTTTTTCCAAGTGAGGAATTTCCATCCTAATTTGAGATACAGCAAGAAACAGAATGGGACATTCAATCCCAAACCACAGGAAATCAGACCTTCCTCTTTCACACTAGAAATAAAAGAACTGTGACCAACATATTCTGTTTAATTTTTTTTTTTTTTTTTTCAATACTCATTGCTACCTGAATGCATTTCATTTGTCACTTATTTCTTCTGGATAAGTAAAAGATGAGCTTAGTCATCAACCAACTTTTGCAGAACAGAACTTAAGCAGAGTGGCTGTTTATGGCACTTTTCAATGTAAAACCTGCCTTGAGAAACCTTTCAACAAAAGTGACCCCAAGCTCTACAAATTATTTTAAGAAAAGTCCATTCATGTTGACCTCAGCAATAATGAATTGCAGTCTTTAAATAAAAATAATGGACTTCGCCTGTCAAAATGTGATATTACCCCATAAATCTGTTTTTGCACTTTTTACTCAAGTAAAGACATTGTGTGCAAGGAAGCAGATCTGTGAAAGGCCCATTCACAGCTCGGTAAGCAGCAGGTGCTCACTAGAGATGCAGACTAGAATGTCTCATTGCAAAGGTGCAATGAGGTTATTTGTCGATTAAAACCTCAAGGTGTGGTGGCAAGTGAGATCTTTCTGAAGGGTCCTAAACAGCTGTAGATAGGAGCCTTATCACAAGTCTCTGGAAATATTTTTCCAAGCCAAATAGCTGCTGGGTTTTCACTCTAGTGTTAGTGCAACACAGAGTATGTCTGAATCTGGCATGGATCAGCAGGAACATGAACTACAAAAAGAAGTGATCTTGATTCAAATGTTGGAGAAGGTCTGGACAAAAGCTCTGAGGTGGACAATTTGAGGAAGGCAGGACTAAGGAAAGTCTCTCTGCTCAGACTACGCAATGGAGCCGAATAATTGGAGTAAGAGAATCCTCATCTGCCTCTGCATGCTGACCATAATCTTCTGCAGGGTGAAGGTCAGTATGAGGCTACTGACTGTCTTGGGGTGTAAGATCCTGCACAGCTTGAGAGCCAAGCTCCACCATGCTTGGTTCAGGACTCAAGAGGGTCAGAGTTGTCGGGGTAGCAACAAGACTAGGGCTGCTCCCCAAAGAAGGGCAAATTGGAGGCTGGGAGTGACAGCAAGGCAGGCAGGGACCTCTTCAACAGGGGCCCAGGTCCACAGGACCAAGGAATGCAAACAGAGCTACCAGGGACAGTCACCAGGTTCAGCTGAGAGCCCAGATCACCGGGCAGGACCATAGCCGTGAGGCAGGTCCAAGGTCAAGCATTCAGAGGCAGCGAGGTACCCAGCTGAACACAGGCTTACTCACAGTCCCAGACAAATCAGAATTTAAATTAAGTTCTTGGGGCAACATGAAGATGTGTGGGTGGAGCCCCAGGCAAAGCTGGTCAGGGGTGGTAAAATCTGAGAGTGTATGCAGGGCCTCAAAAACGGTTGGCCCGAGGCGAGCAGTCTGATTTGTGTCAACAGCTATGTTTAATTATTACTTACGTGTAGATTCCGATGAATTACACAGACCATGACTCGACAGTGCTTTAGATGGTAACACTCCTCCAACAAAATGAGATTTAGCATTTATAAAGAAGAAACTTTACACTCACTGGAGATACAAATTTACATGGATCATCGGCAGTAGCGGTTATTACTACGACTGCTGTAGCTGATGCAGAAGACTTTTCTTAATTGTTCATACTTGACCATCAGATGTAAGGCAGCATGCAAACGAAGTAACTTATAAAACAATTTTTGTACAATGCTTAAGCACTTGAAATGTTTTCCCTGATAAAGATGTGAAGAAAATCACACATTCTGGCTTTGACAGAAGCAACTTATGTGCCACAAAAGTATCTACAATCATTCATATGGGTCATTAGATTGAAAGAACAAATTAAATAGAGTTGTTCTGCAAAATTCACCCATTGTTAAGTAATATATCTTGGTAGAATAAAAGCATTACATATTTCTGGTAATATGCTAGCTCCATTTTCAATCAAAAGAATCATTAAAGGCTTGGTTGAAAAGGGTGTATTTTTCTCTGTGGCCACTGGTGCTTTAAACCATGGAAATGTTAAAATGTTTCTGGCAGATGTTCATTCCTATACAGTAGAAAGGGAAGTGATCTATTGTCTGCTTAATTATTTTCAGTACAGACTAAAAATTCATTAGAAATGCTTGAAAATTCAAGAAGTGTATTAAAGTCAAATGTGTCATCATTTGCAGATGACAAAGCTAATACTGAGTTTCATGGTACAAGTAATGTTGTAGGACTGTGGTCATCTGAAAATAATAGGTAAGCAAAGTTTGTAGTGAGAGATAATAACTTCTCTTAGACAATCTGACATAACTGAGAAAAAAAAAAAAGAAACAAAGGCTCCATGAGCTTTTAGGTACACAAAGTCTTCTTCAAATATAATCATCAGCCTTCCAAGGTAAATAGAAGTGGGGAATCATTATTCAAAGTTAAACTCATGTTAACCAGTTGAAAAATGAGAAAGAAAAGCCAGCGTCTGTGGAGCCAGGGTGAGGTGGGAAGCAGGAGAGGTGATAAAGTGGTTAACATCTCCTGGATAGAGAGAGAGGATGTTAATTTTTCATGCAAAATACTGAAGGCTGAGACCTGGAAGACTCCTAAAAAGTTAAACTTTTAAAGATATGGACAACAAATAGTATGATAAGCCTACTGAATATTCAGCATCATTACTACATTTATGAAATTGATCCCAAGATTACTTTTTTTGAGAGCATGTTGGTTTTCAAGGGTCTTGCCTCCATTTCAGACTTGATTTTCCAGAGAATTTCAAAGAAATGTTGCTTGGAAGACACTCATGAAAGGCATCTAGTGTAGCCTCCTGCCTGAAGCAGGACTGTTGCCAACACTAGATCAAGTCAGCAATGAATTCTAGTCAATTCTTGAGACTTCTGTGACCTCTCTAGTGAACTGTCCTGGGGTTGCACTACTTTTCTGGTGAGTGGGTTGGTTTTGGTTTTAGGTTTAGTTTTGGTTTTGTTTTGTTTTGTTTTGTTTTGTTTTTCCAGATGTCTAACATGAGCCCTTCAATGTGCAATTTGGGGACATTGTCTACCATTACTGTACTATCAAGAATAGTTTGTCCTCATTATCCATATAACTTGAGTTCATACAGTTATGGACAGCTGCTAGGTCACCCTTGAGCCACCTCTTCATCAGACTGAAAAAAACCCACACCTCTCTTTTCATAAAATCTGTGCTGTAGGTCCCTGACTACCATAGGAGCTGTCTGCTGTACACTCTTCAGTTTCTCCACAAGCTTTTGAATGGAGAATCCAAAACTGGATGCCATATTCCAGTTGCAGTCTTACCATTGCCAGTTAGAAAGGGATGAGAACTCTCCTTCATCCTGCTGGTCAGGTTCTTTTCAATTTAGTGCGGGACCTGGTTTGACTATTTGCAGTCAGTGTGCTGTTAGCTGATGTTCAGCCTGGTGTCCATCATAACTCCCCAGCCCTTTCCAGCAGGGCTGTAGCCATCCAGTCAGGTCCCAGCCTGTGCTGAGCTGTGGGATGATTTTGTCCTAGATGCAGAACTTTACACTCTTCCTTGCTGGTCCTGTTGCTCCAATCTGCAAGTTTATTGTGTTCCCTTTGGGTCAAGGCTCTGCCACGCCACAGCATGTCAATCCTTCCTCTTAGTGTACTGCCGTCCTTCAATTTGCTGAGGGTGCACTGTGTCGTCGTCCAGGTCACTGAGGATGATCGAGGACAATATCAGACCTTGATGTTCTTGTTCTGAGCTGCCGGCCAGACACTCGGTCATTGATCGCTGTCCTTTAAGCAAGGTGGTCTAGCCGATTTTCAACTTACTTGACAGCCTGTTCATCTACTGCTTCAGCCTCCAAGTGAGAATGCAGTGGGAAGTGATGTCTAAAGTCACATTATGTACAAGACATATGACATCTACCAATCTTCTTTCACCCACCCAGCCATCCATTTTGTCATAGAAGGCAATTAGGGCCCTTGATCACCGCTCGCCCTTGCTGTTGGACCCCATGATTTTTCCAGAGATGGGAGCAACATGATGTAACATGCTTCCTAATGTTCTCCTTATTAATGGGTATTTTTTTCAGGCTTTGCTTTGGTTTGGTTTTCGGGGTTTTTGTTTTTGTTTTGTTTTTTTGATAGGCCTTTTTTTTTTTTTTAGATCGGCTTTTTTTTTTTTTTTTTTTTTTTTTTTAGATCAGCCTTGTTTCAGTCATTGAGGATCTTCCCTGATCACTGTTATTTTCCGAGGATGATAACCAGAAGCCTCACAATCACATCAACCAGGCCTAGAATGCTGTACAGAATTTCTTAATGACCTTTCTTAATCCTCTAAAAGGAGTTTAAAATTTACAGGACATATTTTATCACATGATTCGTAAACCAGGAAAATGTTTACACACATCCACAAAAGGTGATTTTCTTTATGCCCTGCATTACAATGCATTTTAATGTGTTTTCCTGACATAAACCCCTTCTTTTTTATGTTAGGGGAGAGTTACTCAATATAACTTTCTAAGTTCTTTGAAGAAGAAAAAACTGAGGAGGACAGAGTCGCTTACAATTGCTGAGTGTTAATGTGTCTTTTGAAATGTTTTAAAAGTCTATCTGTTTTTTATGATTTAATGTTAAAGCTTAAAAAAACCTGATCTTGCACTGAAGCTTAGGCATAACATAGTAACTAAGAGAAAAATTATAAAAAAATATGAAAAATTGGTCATAAATGTATCTCTTACCTAGGAAGAATGTGATAACAAAGCACTAAAAAAAAATGTTTTATTCAGCAACATAAACTACTTCTGAAATACCCAACATTTGTTTTCATGGAACGCAGTGTCCTTAATCTAATTTACCTATGTTCTTAAAAAAAAAGTTAACTTTTTCAGGATGTCATAAACATTATGAAATAATTAGGATCAGCAAGAGGATAGAATGCAGTGAAAGATTAAGTAGATTGTGTTCGCGTGCCTCAAGAATCATATATTCATAAATGGTCAGATCTTTCTTCTTCAAATCTGAATTTTTTTCCATTTTTTAAAATGCTGTGCAATTTTTTGTATTTATTTTTATTTTCAAGGCAGCTATGAAAATAATATTTTCTTTGTGTAAACTAACAAGTTCCAGAAGCTGATAAATACTGATTCTGTTAAGGTTAAGTCCCTCATATCTGTAAAAAAAAAAAAAAAAAAAAAAAAAATAGTTTTAATAGATTTGAAAATGAATGTTTTATGAAATATCTTAGAGTCCTTTTGTTACTTAGAAAATTGGAGCTTGTAATAATTCAGTGATATCTTTGAGGGCAATATAAGGTTCACTTATTCAGAAAAAGACGTGATATATTAACAGAAACAATGTTTCCCCAAAATACCTCTTGTAATAAAGTATTGTCCTTTATTCTGTATGCTTTGCCTGAAGCATTGATTAGTACATATAATCACAGAAAAGCTTTGCTGAAATCATTAATCAAAACAGGCTCTGTAGAAGCTGTGACCAGTAGATGGGCTGTCTACACACAAATGTGCTAATGAAGAAGGGAGGATGGAACATGATGAGGCATCCTGTGGAATCATACAGGTGGATGCTGTTCTGTCTGTGTCTTGCCATGTGTTTTAGCACCTTGTCTGCTAAATCACGAGCATTAGGGCCGTTCCTCACAGACAGTAAATTTGGATGAGCCTCTGCCACCGAACCAAGCATGGGGCCATTATTCACTGGAGCCTGTGGACATCAGATTTGCGAACCCCATGGCAAGAGATTGTTGTACTGACAGGACAGACACATGACAAAAGACAATTTCTGACCAAGAAAGCTACCAAAATATGAAACAAAAATATTTTTGTTATAGGTCAACTTCTTAAGAGTCTTGTGCGTTCTAGGAAGCATTAATGATATGTGCAACCATGCTTCCCATTTCTTTTGTCTATCGATCATAGTTTGGCTTGAGCAAACTCCCTGATATCTCTCCTGCCTGTAACTTTGACTTATACTGGGTTGTCTGAATGATTTTCAGCCATTTAAGAAATGCTTAGTTTTTTGGAACGCGTCCTTTTTTAGGTGGCTGATGTGTAGTATCCTGAATTAATGCAATTGTAAAAAGGTGGGACCTCAAAAGTGATTTAGCTACCCTGCAATATACATCCAATTCTGTTCATTAGCTCAATCTTTTCCACTTATATATATATATATTTTTTTTTAATTGCTTAATGTTTTCCAGATATTTTTCTAGAAACCAGGTATATAAGGGATCCCATAAACAAGAAGTGACATGTTCAGAGAGTGGAAGGGTGATCCTGGTCTTGAGGAGTTTCTCATATAGATGCAGGTGGACAGATTGTAGAGAGCTAGGTCAAAGAGTCCAGGAGAGCAAAGTAGCAGTGACTTGGCAATGACAATGATTAAGAGTAGTTAAGTAGTGCTCATATATAACAGGACTAAATTTAAGCAAACAATAAAAATTATAATTTCCAAGCCATTTGCAGTAAATATCATAGTCTCCCTCTTTTCCTTCTCTAAGACACGTTATTGTCCCCTAGACTCAATGTCATCTGCTTCATCCTTCCCTGTCTTCCCCCTCCCTCCTCTTCCCAAATGCTGACACATTGTTTCTGTCAGTGTTTTCTGCTTTGTTTGATTTGGTTTTGTAACAATGAAATAAAAGCCTCTGAAATCCCATTTTTTGTAGTGTTGTCGTAACTGCCTTCATTAATGATACTTCTCTTTGTTAGGACTAGATGATTTATTTTATTATATCTGCCAGAAGTGTATCTGGAAGAAAAATAAACTGTGAGGAATAGGCCTTAACATGCCATGCATGCCTGACTTTCAAACTGATTTACTGGAAGCTACATTATGGGGACAAAGCTGATGCACTGGCATTCTTCTGAACCTCAAAGACACAGTGAATCTTAACTCCAGGAGAAACTCTTGAGCTAGCTGTGTGTCCATTGAAATTCAAGGAAATGCCTTCCCTTTCTTTCTTGGCTGCTTCAGACTTTTGAGTTCACTGAAATGTTAGGCAAGTCTTTTGCTTTGAAATGATCTTAACCTCATGAAGATGGGAGTCACCTTGGGTACTCAACTCAAGCATTCAGCTTTATCATATAGCTACAGAACATTTGTGTTCCAGGAGAAGAGCTGAGCAGACTAAAAATATGAATGATGGTCTCATCAGCTGTCCATTTCTACTCATCAGAAACTGCAAATCCCACTGCAAAACATCTCTCTTTGCTTTATCTTAAAGCAAATAAAATTTTTAAAATGTGGATGATTAAAGATGCAAGGCAGCTTAGAAAAATCCCAACAAGGGCTGACCCAAAGGAAGACTTAAGAGCTGAAAGCTTTCCGTCCAAGGGTGAATCTCATCTGGGTTCAACAGGATTATGTCTAGAATAAGAGTGCAGTTCAAACATCCCAATGCATCTCTGGTCAATGGAGGGTGCTGGTGATTGTGCTGAGAGGTCTTGTGTCACTGACAGATTTCCATTCCTGTGTGTATAAACGTTGTGATGTTGCTCATTTGGAAAGGCAATCTGCCACCAAATACAAGGGTGTTGATACAGGGCCTAGATAGGAACAGGGGATGTAAGGGTTAATATGGGAATAGCAAGAAGGGGATGACGAGGGTAATAGTCGAGATAAGAGTTTGCTTAGCTTGTACGAGATAGATATTGCCGTGTTTGTGTTTGTGTTGCTCAACCACTATCTCCTGTTTAAGTACAAAGCCTCCTCCACCCCTGAGTAAGTGGGTGTCAGTAGAAGATTACTCCACAACCAGCACAAACCTGCTCTGCGGTTTAGCCTGGGTCCAGGAGGTGACAGAGACTGCGCAGGAATTTGGGGTGAAAAGTTCAGCACTGAGGAAGAGGAGATACTTCCTCCCACGACCACTGCCCAGCCCTTCACGACCCCTGCCCAGGACCAAAGGAACTCACTGCGCAGACTCAACTGGGAGGAGATTATGGAAATGCTAATTTTAATACGAAGCGGGGATAGGTGATGCATATGTATAGGCGTATTGCTAAATATTATGAATATGTAATCATTTGCTCTATAAATCTAAGGCAACGGTGCCATATGGTTGCGCACAATAGGAGGAGCTATCCCCTGTGTGCCCAGCGCTGAATAAACATACCTACTTTACAATCTATCAGATTGTGGAGTCTGTTTTCCGCACGTCAGTGTTGCTAAATCTTTCCAAAACCACAATCCAGGGTCTTCGGTTTCCCACCCCTCTGCCTCCAGTCCCCTCTATGCACACATATCCATCCTTTCGTAGCAATCTACTGACAAAAGCCTTTACTTAAAGAAAGCAATTCCTGCACTTTTATGGGCAAAGGAGTATGTTTAGGAGGGAGATATGATTTGGATTTTGTTTTCAGCGTCACATTGCTTTTAGTTCTCACAGGGTTTGCTGTGTGAGAAAACTGCATGGAAGTCTCAGCCAGGGTCCTGGATGAAGCTGTTACCCACTTAGGAACTGTTCTAGAGCCATATTTGATTTTGAACAGTAACTGAGGAATGTTTGTTTCTGGTTCTGCAAATGGGTTTTCAATGTGAAGTTTAAATCTAGTGTTCAAAATCCCCCCAAAGGAGAAAGAGGGTTAAAGTTGTGATTGGAACCTTTTTAAGGATAATTTTCTGTAATTCAATTCTGCATTCTAAATTATTTCCCACCAACTTCCTATTATTGAAATCAACATTAATTGACCCTGTTTTTACCATGTTCTTAGCATTGCCATGACTTTCAACCATGACTTTTATCACTGTCTTTATTGACTCTGATATATTTCAAAGTTTTCTAAACCAGTATATATCAAAATTAGTCAGTAAGAAGCTGTGTCAGAGCCAGGCAAAAGTGATTCACCTGTTCCACACTGACTCAAATACAAATAATTTTAAATTTTTTTCATAGATAAATAATTTCCAGTAACACTATTATATGGGAGCATGATTCCTGGCTAGCGTTATTTGTCACGGTGTGTCAGTGATGAAGCAATGACCAGACCCAGACACTATTCAAAACAAGTTGCAGCTTACAGATCAAATATTTGCTCTATTTTCTTCCTAGCTGACTACCATGCAGTCATCATATAGGCTTTGTGTTTCTTGCTGGGCCATGTCTACAACCAGCATAAGAGCTAAAGAAGGTCTCCATATATACTGGTGAGGTAAATATCCCCTCGACCAGACACTGAGGAATTCCCCCTAGTGAGCTGCTAAGCAAAACACTGACAGTTCCATTATCCTCTAATTTACTTATTTATTTTACCTGAAATTAGCCTGGAACTTTGACCAAGAGTCATAAAGCTTTTTGGTGTGACCAGAAGTGCAACGGGTAATGTGTAGGGGGGATAAATAATAAGCAAAAAGTCAATCAGTGAATAAAAAACTAAAATTACAATAAATTAAAAGAAAAATTGGCCAGCCCCACTTACGGTGTCTGCAGTGTCCTGCACACCAACGCCTCTGTCTAAGTTTGAACCTCCAGAGATATTAATATTTTGCTAATAATAACCAGCTCTGTGTCTCTACCGCTCTGTGTATTCTACATATGCGTAAGATATTCATTGCTAATTTGTCTGCAGGAAGGTCTGAAATCCTCTCTGAAGATTTAAATGTCTTACAAGTTTTATTTTTACATCGAAGTTGCCGAAGGTGAGCCCAGTTTCACCACCCACGCATGAACTGAAAAAAAAAGCTTCTAATTTGCTAGGAGAAGGTCCTCAAATCCCCACCCACAGGAGGATGGTATTTTAAATTTTCCCAGAAGAGTTGATTATGGCGAGACCCTTAAATTGCCACCTACATCCATACACCCACATGCATGTGCACTTGGGTTTCTGTAACATGGAGCCCCAGAAAATTGACTTTTTGAGAGATCTGGATGTAGGATTCTACATGTTTGTTGACAGAGTAGAGGTGAGAAAAAGAAGTCTGTTTGCAAGCTCTGCACTGCAGCTGTAGTTACAGGGGAGTTTTCACCCCTAGAGAGCTATGTCTCTTAACAGTCTGGAGCTCATCTTCAAACTTAAATACCTGTAACTTTCTTTCTTTGGATTCAGCCTGGAAATTAAGCTAATTTTCTGTGCTGCTGCTGCTGCCTTCTATCACGATGATGTTTCAGTCTGGGTAGATGTTATGCTTATCCTTTAAAAAAAAAAAAAAAAAAAAAAGAAAAGAAAAAGAAAAAAAAAATCACAGATTCCTCAGTTTCATCAGCTGGAACAGGGTAGCTGCAGATATGCACACCACAGATTTCAAGGTAGCAGATCCAGCATGTTGTGAGAAGTGTTGGCACTCAGAATAGTATTGAGCCTATTGATAGACCATTTCACTGGGGGGGAATGTGAGCAAGTGGGGGTCCCTGCGAAAATGCTGCCAGCCCTCTTTGCCAGGCAGGGGAGCAGAGGCACGGGAGGGATGAATGCCCTGACTGATTAACGCTCACTAACTCTTGCCATGATGGATTTAGGAAGAGACGCTAAATCTTCTGATTAGCAGTTTCCCATCTCAAGTACTCAACAGTACTTCTGCATATTTTATCCCCTCCTGTTTCTCCGGGACACTCTTGCCTCCCTCTCTCTACCGAGCTCTGATCTGCTACCAGAACATAATTCTGCAATGCCTCTGCACTCTTTACCAGCCAGGGAAATCTATAGGTTGTGGTTTTTGTTTTGGCCTCAGGTCACCTGTCAGGCTTCTTGCTGGAACTTTAGGACTTTCTGTTCCTAAGCAATACAGCTATTTCCCTAGACCTCCTCTCTCTGTCTCTGCACAGTAGCAGGGATCCTGGCTAGAAAGGCCCACTTTCTAAATGCAAATGAGGTCATTAACGTCCCAGCTGAGATTCTCAGTATGAAAAAGCCAGGGCATAGGAAGATGTTCAGCATCCTCTTAACTGCAGTGCATTGTGTGTTAGCATTTTGAAGCTCATGCCTGGATCGCATGTTCATAAATGTGCATAGCATGCTCAAAAAATGTGGGTGCAGTTGAAAACGAGAGAGACCTTGGCTGTATCAGGACTCATTGCTTTTCTATATGATCACGTATGTGAGAGACCTTTTTTCCCCATCTGTTTCAAGTTAGAAGCCAAAGGCTGATTGCAAAAATATAGAAAGGGCTATGAAAAAGCAACGACGTTATGGCCCCATGTGCTAGGTCTGAGATTTGTCTTTACGGTGGGATTCTCATCAGCTAAAAAAAGGGTATTGGAAATGTCAGACACTCTTCTGTGTGTTTCCCCAGTGTTAGGTATGCAAAAATGACCAGAATTACAGAGCAAGTCCCTGGATGGAGTTCAGGTCCTCTTCTCTGCTCCAAGGATGTCCAGAATAGCTATCAGAGGTGAATGGAGCGAGGTACTCATGCAACTTTTGGAAGCAGCTATGAAGGGAAAGTAATAGTGCTGAACTGTCTTTAAGACAGTAAGATGAAGTGACATGAGGCTGTAAAACTAAAACTTGGTTGAGAAGTACCATAGATATGCCAGTTCTGCTGGCTTGGGAAGGGAAACTCAACTCATTTAGCAGTTATCTCACCTTAATGCGTCCAGAATAGACTTCAGTTTTATGGTTCCATGGATAGGTTCAGGTCCTGTATGTCCACCTCTGTACCCCTTGTTCCTTGGCAGCACTTAACGGCATGGCCAGGCCATGCTGGTGAGGGAGATCATGTCTCAGCATTAGTGACAAGGTGCCTTATAAGAATAAACATCCTCATGTGTGGGACTAATTGGGCTCCTTGCTATCAGGTTCATCAATGAACTTCCAGGGATGAGCAGCCCTTGTGCTCCAGGACTTAGGCTTGTGAGCTTAGAAGAAACTCACAGTGAAGTTTCCAAGGCTGACACCATTTGAATGCTAAACAAAGAAGTATCCATCTGATCTCAAATTCCTTGTGGGTGGGGGAAAATTTGGAATTATGAAATTGACTAGGATTTAGTAACTCTGCGTTATCAGACCGTGGCTGGGTGACTGATGGGTAAAAATGACCTTTCCTTTGCTCCTTGTTCCTTCACTTAGGTCCTAATTTTTCAGAGGTGACATCATATTATCTAACAGCTGTTTCCTCACCTCTGCAAGCTATGACTGACACTGTAATGAACTGAGGGAATACATCTTGAGTTTTTTTCCTCTTTTGATTTGAACTAGGAGCACCAGATCTCCAGCATACGCATGATTCAGAGTCAGGGAAATCTTTGCTGTGCTTATTCCTGCCATGTTCCCCAGTTGTGTGAAATGGCCTCTGGTCTAGAAGATATAGTAGATGGTGGGATTTCTCCAATCTCTTTCATGACACAGAATTGGTAAAATAAGTTCCACCTCTCAGTGAAATTAGCCCAATTGATGAGATTTTGACTAGGCTTGAAGTGTCATGGACAGTGGAAAGATGCACCTTCTCTCATCTCTGGGTTTTAACTTCAATTAATGGCAGAAAAAAGGGTATCCAAGCATACGTCTAGCCTTTCAGCCGCGTGAAAGTCTGATCCCACATAATAACCTAGGAAGCTCCAGTTGGGGCATGAGATCTTTTTTGGTGAGGACCCAGGATGTTTGGTGATTCAGAATATTACGTACAAACCCTCTGAGCCTGAGCTAACGCCAAGTAACAGCCAGGAGGGAAATGAAAATCTGATAACTGCATACACAATGATCTGCTCTAAATTAGCACTGACCCCTCAGGAAACAGATCTTGGAGTCACTGCAGATAGTGCCTTCATATGTCATCTCAGTGCTCGGCACAAGTGAAAAATGTGAATAAAGTCCTAGAACTTACTAGGAAATGGATAGAAAACAGATCTTCACTTTAAAAGTGTGTATATAAATCCCTAGTACACCTAAATCTGGGACACTGTGTGTATTTCCATTCATGCCATATAAAAAAGGATGTAGTAAACTTCGAAGAGGTAAAAAGAAAGATGATCAGGGATGTGGAATAGTTTTAATATGAGGAATGGCTAAGTAGGAATTCTCATTGCAGCAGAGCACCATTCTGTGTACCAGTAGACAACTACAAAGTGATGACGAGTATGGCAAGGGTGACTAAGCAGTGGTTATTCATTATTTCTCATACCGTGAGAACCCAGGAACGTTAATGAAATGATCAGATAGCAGGTTTAAAACAAACATAAAGAAGTTCCTTTACACAAACCATGGAACTTGTCATGGGAGTTCAAAATATAACTTTTTTTCATAGTTTAGAAACATCAGTGGAGAGGCTCGGGGCTAGCAACTAATTACCTAATCCAGAATAATCTAGCAAAATCACTGAGCACTGGAGTGTAGGGGAGCAAACCAGCTGAGTTTCATTTTATATTCTCTTAAACTTTCCCCTGAAGCCCCATTATCAGTCGACTTGAGATCCTATAGCCTGGTTTCTGTCCAGTGTGGCCTTTGTCAGAGTATCTTAAGGAAGTTTAACCTCAGTGATTTCCTAATTAATTTTGCTAATGCAGATCCAGGGCTGGGAACAACTGATCAGACATCAGTTCTCAGACAGAAAGGAAAAAAAAAAAAAAAATAACACCACATCACCGCACCTGGATGCTGTAATGAATCACAGCCTGCCCCCAAATCAACACATCATGCTATTGTGAAAAAAGATGAATGTTTTACTATGCTGTGTAACCTGCCAGAAATGCCTTGCTCACCCCTGGGAAAGCCTCGGTTGGAGGAGAGTATGCAAAGTGGGGCACTCCATTTCAAGAAAGATTTGACCTACTTCAAGATTACCTAGCAGGAACCACAAGAGCAGCCAACAGGGAAAAACTAGCTGTGGGGAAATACTGAAATCATGATCTCCTTCAGAGGGAAGTGGACTGAGCAGAATATGGTAGCACTGTTAAAATCCATGAAGCTCTGTTTTATCAGAGGAAAAGAAATCCATAGGAAAAAACACAATGGATTTAAACTGCTATGGAAGATGGTTGTTAGATATTGGGAGAGATTTTACAATGGTCAGGACTGCAAAGCACTGGAATGAATTGCCTGAAACATCTCCATCATGGGAGGCCTTGAAAAAACAGTTTAAACAAAGATCTGTGACCTAGAAATACTGTCTCTTGCTTTGGGACAAGAAAGTGCAACCATTTGAGATCTCTCCCAGACCTACGAATTTGTAATGCAGTCTTAAACCTCTCCCGTAGGCTTGATAATTTGGGTGAAAACACTTTGGGTGTCTTGAATTAATTACACAGACTTTTACTAGACTGTGGATTGGGATTGGCAATGTAATTTCAGCAAGGTTCATGAAACACACAGCTATTTTAGCTTTCTATTGCTACAGAGAGATCTTCATTTCTCTTCCCTGCAGCAGGACTGAAGAATTATTCAGGCTTATCTGGGATTTTCAGGATAGAAATTGTGGGAGCGACATGAATCATTTCATCCTTATTTCTTTAATCACAGCTGGCAGGAACTTGGTGTGTCGTTTCCCTGTCCCGGCTTCTGGATTTTCAGCATGAGTTATCTGAGCTGACCTTGGGTGGGCAAAGATTTCATTGTCACCCGTGAGGAGCTGCTGTGGGTGTTTAGAGGGGAGAAGGCTCTGCCACAAAGGTAGTGGTGGAGGTTGCTCAGGGCAACACAGCATGGGAAGCAGAACGAATGGATGTGTGGATGAATTCAGCCACCGAAGAGCAGGACTGGGCTCTTCCAAGCTCTCCAGCTGAGCAGAGGGGGAATTCAGCCCTGGGCTGCACGCCTGTTGCACCAGCAAAGCCGAAAGGCAAAAGCTGCTCTTACTTCACTCTGCACCATTCCAAATGTCTTTGGATTCCCCGTTGCTGGGGGTGAACTGGGGCAAAAATATTGGTGGTGCAGGGCTCAGGTGAGCCGCTCTCTGTCATGGACTTATGAGTACTGCAAGCTCCATGCAGATGCCACCACTGAGCGATACCTCAGGCAGCTTTTGGCTCATGCTGTTGTCTGTTCAACTCAGAGCTGCTGGAAGAAGGAGGCATGAGCAAGACCTTCCCATCTCTGTCTTACCACAGAGATGGACATCTCCCAGATGTCTGCTCTGGCTATAGGAGGTGTAAATGTCAGCCCTGTTCGTGACTGAAATCAGGAAGAAATGACATGGAGACTGCTGGCATCAGCCAAGAAATCTGTGCACTTTATGTAACTAATATCACAGTGTCAGTGCCTTATACACTAAAACTAAGCGAAAAAAATTTGGAAACTAGGTGTCATCTTGCTTATTTATCAGATTATCTCTCAGCCCACCAATGCAGCCAGCAAACATTTACTACAGCTTGTAAGGAGCATTCAGTAAAAGTTTCTGCAGTCTCTGGAAATTCATTTTTTCTCAGGTAGAAACCTGGAGTTAGAGAAAATTTCTTTCCCTGCTGCTTATATATATATATATATTTTTTTTTTTTTTTTTTTGTAGCGTTGGTTGGGATGTTAGCTGAGAATTGTTCACCAGATGAGCCGATCGTTCACTCTACTCACTGCCTCCAGCTTGTGCTGTTAGTCAGGGCTGCTGCAGTCCCCTTCCCATGATGTGTCTCTGCTGATTCTTCTGCCTTACATTGGTTTTCTGGCAGGACTGCAAGGCAACAGGGGACATATGGAGAAAGAGATGCCTGGAGAGAGCTGCCCGGAATGAAGTTCAGGATTGACTTGGGCTTCCTCTCTCCGGACATCACCAAAACTCCTCTGTTTGCTGCTTGGCTTTCTCTTCCATTTGAGAGGTGGCATAAATGTCTGCAGCAGTTCCTCTCTGTCACTACCCATCCCTTGCCTCCAGACTGAGTGAAAGCACTCCAAAATCAGAGCAAGGACCACCCCGATGCTGTGCATGCAATGCTCAGTGCCGTGAACATCCGATCCACCCCAAGGCTTCTCGATGCTGCAGCACCAGACACAGCAACTTGTGTTTGGAGGCACATTTCCCCTGCACGGGAATGGGGAAGGAGATCATTTAGACACAGCAGCCTGCTGGTGTTGGCTCTGGGTCCCTAACAGCCTAGGATGGGTTCACATCCAAAACGTACCTCATAATGTATTTTAATTAAACTGAACAAACAAACCAATCATGTAGTCATCTAGCAGTGCTAACTTTGTATTGTGGCTGAGATGGACCATGTACTACTACAAGGAGGGAAAGTAGGTATCCACACAGCTTTTTCTTTCTGAGTGCATGCGGCCAAGAACTAGTGTATATTTTCTTACATTAAAAAAGTTGTTGAGAAGAAAAAAAAAAAAAAAAAAAAAAAACAACAAAAACACAAAGAAAATGGCTTCAGGAATGTTCCCCTCTTGCCCGTATTTATTCAAGCTGTCTTCCTCTCTCTGCAAATTTGGCAAACAGAGTCTGGCATCCCAGCTCAGGGGACACCTGTTAAATAAATAGGCTCAGTCTCTAACTGCTGAATTCATGGCAGAGTTTCCTGGTTCCCTTAGGCAGCTAATTTTTGTTGATTATCATACAGTACAGAGGGATTGTTTGTGTTTCTGCATCCCATCGAGGCACTGCCGCTGGTAACAGGCATGTCCATGTGACTCAAGCCTGCTGCCTGTGTAGAATAAAGAATGATTTTTTATTCCAACATTTAATGTGGATCATGAGTCAGGGAGAAGCGGCCAGGTGGTTCTTCTTGCAGAGGTGAACTGAGCCCCAGTTGATTTGCTTGGTTTTGCTATAACAATGCCTCTTCGAAGAAACCTGAGAGCTGAACCAAGGCTTAACTGAAAGCAGAAGTCATTCTTGCCTGAGTCAGGGAGACAAACAAGTTTGTTAAGAGGAAACAAATGGTCTGGGAGTCCCACAGAGAAGGACTAAGCAACAGAGGGCATTGAGGAGCTGGATTTATAGTATTTAGGGCTCCAGGATGCACATAGGAATTGAACTGTCCCAGGACATACCTACACATAGAAGAAGACCTGAACAGCCTTATACATCGTGCAAGCCAACATGGAGAAGACATGGAGCCACATCAGCACGGTGCTCTCCATCACCTTGAAGCATCAAAACTCACATACTGTGCTGGGCCTGGCAGTTTTCAGAGATGAACTTACCCCTCACCACCTTCAAATACAGGCATAGAGACATTCCGTATTCCCTTGGCCATATAGTCTGGCTGTCTGACATAGCCAGCTCCAACAGCCTAGAAATGTGTCTGTATAGACATGTTAGGAATTTAAAGTAAATGTAATAGTTCATGAGTGTATTAGTGGTGCTTTGTAATTGTAAAGGCTTAGGGGCATAAGAACACAGATACAATTCCTTTAACTTGACTTCTGCTTAAGGGCTTCTCTTCACTGTAGTTTCTTGACTGGACCTGGACTGAAGCCTGAAACCGTTGACTTCAGAATAAAGACTAACATTTGCAATGATAATTGCCACATCTAGGACTTCAGGCTTTAGTGCGCACCAGCTCTCTGTCAGGTCTGAAGTTGAAGCAGCAAAATTCAAAATTAAATAACCATAGGGGGGCATGATGTTTCTTGCCTAAATTTAGGAAGTAGGTGGCACTGTTCAGTTTGGCTTCTTTCTTTTCCATGTCTTGTAGACTCCATTTAAAATTCAATATTTTCCATACCCAGACCCAAATGATAGTACTTCTATGGTATCCCAATAGTACTGGGGTATCCTTATCCATGTTGTAGGCAAGACATGAGATGTAGGTGGAGACAATAGCCTTTATTAAACCTTAAAATGTACTGAAAACAGTAGAAATGTATGTTCGTGTATACACCTTTTTTTTTTCAGACTACATTGCTCTGCCATCCTGAGGAGGAGGCAGTCTATAAAGGGGTGCATTCTCTGCAAATGCTGTTGAATTAGGGGTGGGATCTCTGCCAAGGATTTAACTGAGAGGAGTAGCCCATCTATTTCTGTGCATTTTGGGCTCCTGTATGAAGTTGTAGTCTTGAGGGATCCTTCATACTGGCTAGAAAGATTCACAGTTTATTTCTAAGCATGGAATAAACTCCATCTATCTATAGATTTGGCTCAAACTCGGAACTCCCTAGGAATTCCACAGAAAAATCCCCTCAGTTTTCTTTTTAGAAATAATTATTTTGAAATGGAATGAAACTCAAATCTCCTGTGGAATGGGAACTCTCACACTCAGTTTAGATGAAGTTGTGAAGGGATTCTCTTTAAATCTTTTTGAAACATGACTGAAGCTCACAGAGGAGCCTGAAACTCAGTCTGCCAGCTTTGGAAAAGATGGGAGACTAAGCAGTCCTGAAAATCCTGAATGAAAGCCAAATATGATGTTGCAGCAGAATATAGAACATTTTGGGCAAAATATATATTTTTTTTTCTGTTAGGAAAATAATTGTTATTCCAGAAACTCAATTTTCTCTGAGAAAAATAATTCCAGTGAAAATTTCCTAGTTAGATATATACTTTTTAAAAATTTTGAAACAAGTGCACATTAAAGGGAAATTATGTTGCTATCCCGTATATGAAAGGCTGTGAAATCCCACTCTTTCTCATAACATAATAGAGTCCAACTTTCCAAAAGAAACTCAAAAATTCACAGCCCTGACATCCATGACTACACCAAACACACAGAGAAGGGGGAAGACAGCTCACTTTTTCTGTCTGTGCATGTTAAATGGGAGACACTCACCTGATTCCTGCCATGCCTCTACCAAGCCATCCTCCAAATAGAGATGCACATCTATACTCCTGGCAATAGGTCTAACTTAAAATATTTGACAGTAAGCTGCCTAAAAACATCAGTTTCTTTATCTCATCCAAAAAAATGAGTGCAGGGTGGTTTGCTTGCAACACCTGAGCATGGCTGGTCTAATTCCACGTTTCTTCCAACCTTCTTATCCTTCCAGCTTTTCAGCTCCTGACTTACTCTTCTCAGTTTGCTCTGAACCCATTCCAGTTTATCAGCACCCTCTACAGTGGGGGACAGCAGGAGCAGACATGGTATTTTAGAGGTTGGTTGCATTAATAACTCTATCTGCACTCAGGGTTTCCCTGGTTAGACATCTAAGACTGCAATTCCTATTTTAGCTTGCTACTGTTCAGCAGGACTGTGCATACCTGGCTGAATGTGTTCTGCAAGGCGCAATCCCCTTCCCTGTCTGTAATTTCAATTCTTTGTTAAAACCTGACCTTGCATTGAAATGAATTAAAACACATTGTACTGGGATAAACCCAGCTTGCCTGGTTATTCACCAGCTTCAGTCTCAGCTGCAAGGAGCCGAAGCAATCCCCTATTTTCCTTGGGTTCATAACTGATCAAGAAAGATAATTGCTTAGCAGTAGCTGCAAGAGTCTTAAAATGCCATTACACCCCCAGTGTCTTGTTTGCTTTGCTTGAGGTCTATCATTCGATCAGTCAAGGTATATCTGAGGAGCAGCTAAATTCCTTGTTGTGCAAATATTGGCTGTGTAGCCTCAACAGAAACTCAGGTACTAGAAATTCCTTGCCCCCTCCTGTCAGATCCATCCCATTCTCCTTCACTGTGATTTTGCCTCCTTAATAACTCACTTTAATGTTGTGGGTTTTTTTTTCATTCACACTGATTTTAATATTCATATCAACAAGTTACATATACTTTTGATTCAACACCTGGGAAAGTAATATATCCTAACCTGCTTATTTTATTGGTGTCATTTATCTTAATTCTAACAGGGGCAATATCGCTTAGAGGGATTTTGAAATATAATATACTAATATTATTTACAGTACACCTGGTAAGTTTGAAATACAACAACACTTTTTTTTCATCTTATTAGAAGAATGACACATCTGGATAACTATAACTTATTAAGTCACCTCTGCATTTTAATATCTGCCATTCATGCTGTATGGTATACATGGAATAATTTAAATAGCAGTAATTACCTAGCAGACATCTTTGTGCTGGAATAGTTTACAGCACGGTTTGACTGCCTCTCCTGAATGAAGAACAGTGAATATTTTGGGGGAAGTGATGACGTAGGAAAAGAAATTTCAGATGATTACTAGCCATGTCCATTATTCAGTGGGATTGTGTGTTGCTTTGCTTTATCTCCTGTGAATCAAGTTTTACACACTGAAAATTGACATAATTTCTTTGCTGGAATGTAACTGAGATCAGAAATCAAACTGTGCTGTTTATGAACACCAGTGACAGAAGGCAAAGAAAGAAGTGAGACATGAAACATAACTCAGGAATATTGACTAAGATCTGGTTCACATCCAGATTTGGGGTCTATTCCTAACTCTGCTCAAACATGTCACCAGACTGCACAGATGAGGAAGTTTTTGGAAACCACTGATTTAAGAGCATGCTTTAAATAAGTTTAAAGCTCTTTCTTGACTTTTTCTGGACTTATTCAGGTAAGAAAAGTTACTCAAGAGTTCGTTGACTCAGGCTTTGGTGTTGCTGCAGGGTTTTTTTTAGCACTGTTGAGCAGGAATGGCCTTCTTCAAAGCCCGCAGATGTTTTGGGAGTGTTCATCCAGCTTTTCTTCCACATCACTGCAGGGGTGGATGAAGCACTTCAAGTATGTGCTTTACATCTTCCGGGTACTTTTTGAATCTGGATCGTGAAAGACAGTCCATGCATATGAGCTATTGTTAGCACCAGTGCCTTTCCACTGCAGTGTATGTATCACTCTTTGTCGCCCAACAGCTGCTTGCTTCCACATGGATGACTCAAGAAGCTGTAAAATAACTAGATAACCAGCCTGAGATTCTCTCCCTTCTACATTTTCAGACTACAGCTTAATTTTATCTACTGCTTCCATGCCAAAGGATGCATATTTCAGATGCATTTTCTGCTCCTTATCATTTAAATGTGCCCCACAAGTAGAGGGGGTCTGGGAAAACACTTCCAAATAGATGGGAAAGGTATCAGGTGTGGTGGGAGTGCATATTCTGTTCTGAGCATGGAAAAACTGATGCTAAGGGGATGAGACGGCACTCTGGAAAGATTGGTTTTGAGACCGTGTGGAGTGAGACATCGAGGAGTGGGATATGACATCTAAACCATTCTTGTTACTGGTCTAACTATCATGAGCATGACAGGAGAGAAAAATTAAAAGAAAAAGTCTTTCCTCTATCCATTCTAGTTTCTCCCATTGCTAAAATGCATGAACGGGGAGGCTACAGAGCACAGGGGACGAGCTGGAGGGTGCCTAGCTTTTGATGCTCTTCGAGCTCCTCCAACATCTCAAGGGTGGTCATCCATTCCCCGCGGTCAGGTGCCCTTCTGCCTGTGATATACATTGCCTACAGATTTTTGCAGTCTTTCCTTGGCCTGTGCCCTTCCAGCCATCATTTGTAAAGCAGATGGGAATTGTGAGTGCTCTGATTTGGACAACGTTTCCAAAGATGGGGTGGTGGGAAGGATGATACAGCGATACAAAAAACCCCTAATGATTCTCTTGTAAACCTGAATGCTGTTTTAAGCATAAGATTTATTGCCGGGTAGATTAATTTCCTAGAAGCAAGAAACTAGTGCCCAATTTGCTTCTGGAGCGCTGTGGTTGCCTTCTTAAAGAAGCTGACTACAGAAATGGGATGCAGCTTTCATTATAATCTCTGTCCTCTTCCTCAGCCCTTGAAAAGACCTTTTAAACCCAGACTGTGTCTAAGCTCTGAAGCAGCAGCCCTGCAGTGTATGGCCTTCAGTCCTGGTGATCTCACTGTCCACACTAGAGGAGGAAATTAAAGTGAACTGTCCTTGTTCCACATGTAGGTTGGCCTTCAAAGGCAGTGAAAGGTTGTGAAGGTGGTTTGGTCCCATGGAGTCACACCTGAGATCCATGCTCCCACTTCAGAGTGTTTAGAACTCATTGAGAAAACTCCATGTTTGGCCATTTCTGGTCTTGTTTAAGTTTTTCTGTTAAGCCAAACTGTCAGCAACCTTATGGAGGTGAAGTCTGACACCTGAAATCCATCCTGTTATATAATTATCTGGCCTTAGGCAACAGAGATGGACAAGACAAGCTTCCTTCAGTCCAAGTAACAGCACTTGTCAGGAGTGTTTCCATGGTTTCAGTGTCTTGAACAGACTGTTTGTGGTTCTATCCCATGCATTACTCATGACAGACACTGATGTTGGGGTGATTCAGGTGGTCTTTGGGAACTGGGAGTGATTATCCAAAATGAATTTTTTCCTGCTCCAATATACATTTTGAAGTGGAGAGCCACTGGGCATGGATAAAGCATGAAGAAAACAAAAGCGTCATTCTCAAGAGCAAGACAAAAATCATGGGAAAACTACTTGGGGGGGGGGGATTGCTTTTACAGGGACCCCTGAGGGACTTCTGCAATGTGAGTGGTCACTTCACTTTTGTGGGAAGAGCAGGTTGCAGGTTGGGGTGAGATACTTGCAACCTGAAGGCTTTCCATATTCGGGTGGAAAACTGGCTGAAACAAATGTCCGAGCTACAGCAATGTATTCAGGAAGTGCTCCCCATCCTTTGCATTTATCTTCATGTTGTGGTATCTATCTTTTGGACAAGAGCATGCTGTGTAGGTGTGAGGCAGAGAATAAAAGGCATGCCAGTCTTTAGGCATATATTAAAAAAAAAAAAAAAAAAAATCAAAAGACAGACACTCTCAACATGCCTTCCTGCCTCAGAAATCCAGCATGCCCCTCCTCTGAGCACAGAAAAATGAGGAAATGAAGGACTATGTAGATAGAGATAGAGGACATAAATTATTTTCTAAGATCTGCTGGAAATTAAAATATTATTTTTTCCCAATGAGATGCTGAAAAATATCCCCTGAATATGCATTACTTCCCCTAAATAAGTAATTCTACAGGTCACCTTCTGTCCTGCTTGATATTTTTTATTTTTTGAGCTTTGCTATTTTAGGGACGTGGGTGTTGTTGCTTTTTCCCACCCCCTCACACCCTCACACCCCCCCAACAGTAGGAACATTGTCAGTGAAAGGATTTTACAGGACCTTGTTTGTGTGTCCCAGACCATGAACTTCTCCCTTCTTCACACATCAACCAAAAAGAGATCTTTGAAGAAACATTTTTGAGAGAAAATTTTAGTATTTGCAGTGACTTTTTTTTTTTCCCAGAAAAAAAAAAAAAAAAAAACAACACACCAACTAAACAAAAATGCTTACCTCAAATCCTTCCCCACCTACCTAAGGATTTTTTTCAGCAAAGGGCCATCGCTTTCTTATCAGTTCAATTTTTATCTGTCATAAGAACATCAAACAGCTTCTAGTTGGCATGGAGAATAACCTCATTTCAGTAGACTTGGATACTCTGACTTAAAAAGGCCCCTAAAATATCTTTCTCCAGGGTATCAAGGGATCATTAGCAGTTTAAGTTCAGGCAGGCTCCAAGGACAATGAAGGAGCAAGTTCTGGTGTGTTCTGGGTTCCCATCTTGGTTAGGTCCAGCATAGTATAGACATAAACCAAAGGAGAGTAATAGATGTTCAAAGACAAAGTCCATCCTTCATAATGTTCTGGGCTTAAAAAATAAGCTGCCCAAAGCAAAAATAGTCAGAAATCACATTCGTTGTCTGAGTTAATCCCTTATTGTGATGACTGGCTAGTTGACACCTCTAAGGCTCGCTGCAAGCTCAGATGAGAATATCTGCATAAACGATGTCTAATTTGCATTTTGAGGCTTCTCCCTCACACCTGTTGGCATTAAAAATGGATGTGGCTTCTTGTTGTTGTTGGGAAGATGGCAGGCTGAGAGACAGATGCAGGTTGCACACCAAGTACAGAGACCAAACTCAATTTGGTGCTCAGCAACCTAGTATTTCTTTTATGTGGCCTGAAAACACTCCTCTCTTTATTCTTCTGGTTAGTAGGGGTAAATACCCTTCTCTGATTGAGGCTGGAGATTTATGTGCTGATTTTGGTACCATACACAAAGCATTGGTGTTGTCATGTGCTTCCTGCTAGGCTGGATGTAGCTGAACATGTGACTGTGTTAAAGAAGCATAACCAGAAGGAAAAGAGCTTGTTATCTGCTCATCTCCTGATCTGAGTGGAACCACGTGATCTTTAATGACCATCTGTTGATTATTTTTCTCTTGAAGATTGATGGATATGATTCATGGCCCTTTCAAAACAGAGCTGTTTCCTGACAGAAATGTGGAAACCTTTGTGAGTGTGACAAATGGGAGTTACTTCCAAAGCAAAAAAGGAAAAAGTGGCAGATAGATCTGGATATTCTGCATTTTTTTTTTTTACAGAAGATGCCTGGACTCTTACTGGAGTCTTCTGGGAGATTTTCCGATATTCTCTTGAGCTATTCATTTGGCAAAGAGCTGCATACAGTTTTTGTAGCTGGGATTGGCAGTGCATTGCAGAACTTCTCCAAGAGGTTGGGAGAAGCACAAGGAAAGACAGATCTCTCATAGCAATGCCAGAAGCTTCCTATGCCTGGGATCTTGGTAATGTGTGGGAAAAATCCCCTCCTGCTGGAATCTAATCTGACCTCATCGTTTGGGTCTTGTTGAGTGCTCTGTGCTGGAACTCCAGAGAAGCAGCTTCTCCTCTGAGCCCTCTCAGAGACTTCCCCTGCCACTTTATGGAAGAGTTCAACTACCCTTTGCCACCATTTCCCCTATTTCTAGGATAGTGATAATACTTTTATAAATCATTGAGATGTTACAAAGGTAAAATTGCAAAAGAAAACTGAAAGATAAAATTGAAAAGGTAAAACTGTAATGTAAAGTTGAAAGATTGGCTTTTCTGAAAAAGAGAAAAGAAACCCACAAGTTAATTGCTGCTGAAAGTAACTTATTTGCAGCTCAGGCACATGATGTCTCTGTTTACTCCCAGAATGGGTGGAGGATAAGCAACAGCCGGATAATCTGGAAATTAAAGAAAGAAAAATCAACAAGTTGAAATGATGTATTGTAGTCATTAGTAACAGCGCTGTAATAACCCAGCTTTCAGCACACTTCCAAATGCCTGTCTCTGTATGCACTTCCTTATAACAAGAATAATCTTCCTACCTGTTCTACCAAATCCCTTTAAACTGTGCTGGGGCAATGTTCTTCTACTTCCCCTGGGGTGAATCTTGCATTATTACTAAAGGGGGAACAATATGAAGGTAATACAGTCTTTTGTAGAAGCAGATCTCACAGGTGCATTCTCCCCATGGAGGATGCTCTGACCATTGCTCTTTCAGCGTATGTGCCTCATGCTCTGTTAACCAAAGCTTTTCACTCACCCGCTGCGTGGAGAGCTGTTCTGTAAGCCCTCCACAAACGAGAAGCTGGGCCCTGGTAACACGTCTACCTTGTAAAGCAATTAACACAAAGACTGGAAGAGTGGACTGGTGCGTGTATCTAGTGATTTGCCTTCACGTTGGGCGAGTGCAGTAAATACCACACCCTTTGGCTACCTCTTTTCATTTATGCAGTAATAGCTCTGTTCTGAATATTTGACATCAACTAAGAACATCTGAGAAGAAGCATTTGTCAGGGCAGGAGAACCAAGGGTTCTTCGGTTCAGCTCATGCTGCCTTGACAGCATCCTCTGGCTGTCATCTGCAGAGAGGATCCCGTTCATTAAATGAGTGGCATCACTCGGACAGGACTGCGCTGCCTCCCCAACATCGTGCAGCCTTCTCAGTCCATTGATTGAATGGCTGTGCCCACGCCAATGTGCAAACTGGGCCCCGAATTGTGGCACTTACTCTCTCAACCACAGAGATCTCTGTGGATGAGGTCCTGGCGATCTGGGGGTTGCTGTCCTAGCTTCTAATCATGAGGGAAATCTTGTACATTGCTTTTCTATCCATGTTTATCTCATCTACCAGTTTTGCAGACAGGTCTACCACCATGTGAAGCCTTTACCTAAATTTCTGGTGATATCATCAACCAGAAGACATGACACACTGTACTTTCTTCAAGGATTCCTGGGGTCCAGCCTGAAAAAGCCCTAATATCACCTATCTCAAGGGACTAGATTTGGAGGGACTAGATTAGTAGGTAATGTAATCTGCCTACATGGAAGGATTTTGTAGTTGTCTGTGGGAAGGAGTTGGGAGCATTCAGATTTTCTCTGTAACAGTCTCTCACATGGAGAGCAAACACGGCTACTAAGATACTTTAGTCGAAACACACAAGGTTATCTGGTACATCAGACACTTCCCTTTGAAATGAACTACAAAAATCACGTTACTGAGTTATTGCTGTCAACTAGCCAGGCTGTAAACTGCTTGATTAGACCACAAAGTTCAAACACCCATCTTTAAATAAGGCTGCACTATCAAAAAAAAAAAAAAAAAAAAAGGAGTGGAATGTTTGGATCAGAAAGGATCAAACTCCAGCTCTCCCCCTAAGGAAGCAGTGAAGGGGCAGTGAATTTTATCCAGGAAATCTTACATATAGGGAAATTATTGCACCTTGCTTGTGAGGTGTCTCCCTGCCTTGCTGTTGCCTTTGTGTTTCAGTTCACCTTCCCCTGCAGATCAGCCCCATACTTGAGGCTTCCTGACACCATCTGTGAAGAGTTTTGGCATTATCTTACTGTACTGGATGGCTGAGCAATAAAACATCAGGTGAAATTCAGTGGCATTAAATATGAGCGTTGCACACAAGGAAAACAACAGTTCTAACTCTGCATGCACAGTGATGGGCTCTGAGCTGATTATTGCTACTGTGGAATGACATTTGGGGCTTATAATGGACAGTTGAATGAAATTATGAGCTCATTGCTCTATAGCAATCAAAAAAGGAAATTGAATGTTAAGGATTATTAAGGAGGGAATAGAAAGCCAAACAGAAATCATCGTAATGCCACTGAACAAAATGCGTTTTGGACCTGCATCTTGAATACTGCCTGTGCTTCTTGTCCTCCCCTCTCGAAAGGCTCTAGTGGCCCTGGAAAAGACTCAGAGAAGATGACAGAAGGATGGTAAGGAACAGCCACAGTAGAACAGAAAAGGATTAAATAGAAGTGCACACTTTAGTCTTGAAAAGACATATTTTGGGCAAGGGGCTTGTCAGGCTAAAATCATGATGGATATGGAGACAGTGGTGAGGAATGGAGTAGGTTCTTCACAGGCAGCATGTGGTTGAGCTGTGGCATTCCTTGCTACAGGATGATGCTCTTTCTAGGGAAAAATTAATGGAAAAAAAAAAAAAAAAAAAAAGAAACCAAAACCAACATTGAGGTTATTGATATACTGGGCAGTATCAGTGTCTGCCTATCTTGTTTTTGTATTCTTTTGTAACCATTCTCAGTCAGGGCATGGGCTGAAATTGTTTTCTGATCAGACCCAGTTTGTTTTTTTTGTTTTTTTGTTTTTTTTAATGTACTTTAAGTTTTTCATGCTGAATTCTTACAGATTTATACAGTCACAGCTGACCTTACTAGGTAGGAAAGGAGAGAAAAGTCTCATTGAAACCACAAATATTATTTATTTGGTAAACAGCAGGAAACCATAGAAAAATCCAAACACAAAGATAGAACTGCATAGATAGCTTCTAAAAATGCAATTATTGCTATGAGCAGACATCATCCAATCTTAGGACAATAAATAGGGGAGAGAAGAGTTGATAAAAATGTCAAAGTAAGCTTCTCCCGTGAAAAGCTCTAAGGAATTGGTAATGCCTGTAATATGAACTGTTGCCAGGCCTCTGCAGCACAGCCAGCTGCAGGAAGAATAACCTATTTAAATAAAACTCCCTCTCTTTTCTCACTTTGCGCTCTGTTAATAATAACAATAATCATTCAGGTTGGCTTGGACAGGCTTAGAACCAGTGAAGCAAAGATTTAATAGAGTTCAAAGAAGTCTAGATTTTTAAAAAATGTACCCTTTTTCTGCAGTGTGCTCAGCGCTGTACTGCTGTTTCACGCTTTTAATAATGTCTTACATGTATGGGAAAGTGGGGAAGAGAAAGTTCTTGGACCACTGTGTCAACTTCTCACCTTAGTTGTCGCATCTTAAAAATCAAGCACGCTGTCACCGAAGGGATCTCCTTTCCACTTCCTCCCCCTTTTAGTCTTTCTCTTTTATTCCCACCTGAATGCCTCTTTCTGGAATAGGAGTTGGCAGAGCTGTACTCAAGGACTGGGTGTTGTCTTGAGTCTTTGTGCAATGGCATCAACACTTCTTTGTCTCAACTGAAATAAAGGTCAGTGGATCACAGTTTGTCCAAGGAGGCTGTTACAGACACAGATGTGTACCAGGTTAGTGGGCCTCTGTTCTTGCGACACATTTAGCATGCATGTGCATGGATAACCTGAAAGGAAGACATATGTAAGTCATTTCTTGTTAGATTATCCCATCTTTGATTAGATGATGCTTTTCAGCTTGATATGCAGTTGCAGATCTGGAGTTTGCAAACAATAAGCATCAAGTGTCAGACAGCAAATTAATCTTCTGCTGAAATATACTGCTAAGTGGAAAACACTTATTTTTCCTTTCTTTTACACAGTTTTATGTCTCTTGCAATTTGCAGATGGCAGTGCTAGTAGCTTTTGTTGCTCATGGCTCTAAAACCAAGGAGTTAAAATCATAATCTCCTTTAATTTCATAAGCGAATCAATCAGAAGATAAAGTAAAAAAAAAAAAAAAAGAGAGGAAAACAAGATATGCTTCTGGCGACAGAGTTGTGCTATAGTGGATTTCAGTTAGATGGGAAAGTCTGCTGGCTTTCTTTGAGCAATGACATTGCAAACCCTCCTCTTGGGGGAAATAATATCTTTTTGCACTTTTATAGAGCATTTCATCCATCAGTTTATGAAGGAATAAGTACAAGCTATTGTTAATGAGGATGGCTGGGACTAATTTGTAGACTAGACATTTAACAGACAAATTAGAGACCGAGTTCTGTGCTGTGAAGAATTTACAATGTCGAAAGGCAACAAAGATGAGGGATGGGTGGTGACAGAAGCCAGCGGTAGGAAACAAACAGTGATGGTGTAGATCCTCTATCCACAAAGTAATGATCACAATTAACTTTGTTCATTTAGTGACATGCCCGCAAGGACTAAAGAGCTTTCCAGTAGTGTGTTAAAAATGTAGGAGCTGGAAGTATGACATTTAGGGAGGAGATCTGCAATGAGACATGGAGGAGACATGAAAACCGTTTGGCCATTGTGGTAGGATGGGGAAGAGAATCGGAAAAGTGAGAAAACTCATGGGTTAAGGTAAAGATAGTTTAATAGATAAAGCAAAAGCCATGCATGCAAGCAAAACAAACCAAGGAATTCATTCACCACTTTCCATTGGCAAGCAGGTGCTCAGCCATCCCCAAGAAAGTAGGGCTCCATCACACATAACGATGTCTTGGGAAGACAAACGCCATCACTCGGAAAGTCCTCCACTTCCTTCTTCTTCCCCCAGCTCTATATGCTGAACATGACATCATATGGTCTGGGATAGCCCATTGGTCAGTTGGGGTCAGCTGTCCCAGCTGTGTCCCCTCCCAACTCCTTGTGCACCCTCAGTCCCCTCACTGGTGGGGTGAGAAGCAGAAAAGGCCTTGACTCTTTGTAAGCACTGCTCAGTAATAACGAAAACATCCCTGTGTTATCAATGCTGGTTTTGGCACAAATCTAAAACATAGCCCCTCACTAGCTACTTATGAAGAAAATTAACTCTGTCCCAGCCAAAACTAGCACATTTTTCACCCTTTATTCCATAATGTTTACTTCATGCTCAGGTTCCACACTATCCAATATATCCTCATTAACCACCACTCTGCTTCTCATCCTTTGACACAATACACAGATATCATTCCTTTAGTCAATGGATCACTCCTGTAAAATGTCCACAAATGTCCACAAAATGTTCACTAGTGGTCACTGAGGACCAGGAGAGCTGGTGTGTTGCATGGAGTTACCAGGCACCAAAGCCAGCTCAGGTCGGGTCACTGCTGCACTTGCACTGCTTCTTCTAATACTTGTCTTCCATTGGTTCAGGTGCTGTCTGTTATAATAATTCCTGTAACATGCAACTCAGATTCCAGGTTACAACAATTTAAATATATTTCCATTACAATCTCCACCCCTGGTCCCTTTGGACCAGACCATCAGGTTTATCGTTGCAATGAGCTCCATCCCTTGCCCCTGCTCTGGCTTAGATGTACCCACAGACTACAGTCCCTGAGGGGTGTACCTGCTCCAAGTGGAGCCTTATCTATGAGCCACAGTCTCTCTGGGGGTGTACTGGCTGCTGTACAGACTCATCCACAGCCACAGATGCTTCAAGGTGTACCTTCTCCAGCATGGATTTATCCTTGGGCTGCAATCCCTTCAGAGCTATACCTCCTGTGGCACAGACATAACCATGGCCACAGACACTTTGGGGTGCCCTGTTCCCGTGGGGACTCACCCACAGGTCATAACCCCTTTGACTCAAGTTCACACCAGAGTTCCAGTCTGTCCAGTACAGTGGCACAGAACCAGCAGTGATGCCCTGGCCGTCTGCCAGCCCAGGCGCATCGCCGCTGCTGCTATCACAAGGTTCCCAGGCACTGCAGAATCAGAGGGTGAGCAGGGCAGCAGTACAGCAAGCAGCGAAAGCAAAAAACAGCCACTAACAAGCACCAGACTCTAATATGCAGTGAGGCAAGCAAGCTCCATGGCAAGCACAGGAGCCTGTCAATTAATAACTAAATAGCAATAACAGCTATAAATTCGATCTAGCACATTCCAATCAAACCTGTTATCTCGAACACTTTGTGCCCCATGTTGGGCGCCAAAAAGGACTGTTGTGGCTTAAGCCCATCTGCCAACTCAGTCTTACAGAGCCGCTTGCTCACTTCCCCCCTGGTAGGATGGGGAAGAGAATTGGAAGAATAAAAGTGTGAAAACATGTGGGTTGAGATAAAAACAGTTTAATAGATAAAGCAAAAGCTGTGCACGCTAGCAAAGCAAAACAAGGAATTCACCACTTCCCATTGGCAAGCAGGTGCTCATCCATCTCCAGGACAGACAAGCTCCATCATGCATGGCAATGACTCGGGAAGACAAACACCATCATTTGGAATGTCCCCCACTTCTTTCTTCTTCCCCCAGCTTTATATGCTGAGCATGATATCATATGGTCTGGGATGTCCCTTTGGTCAGTTGGAGTCAGCTGTCCCAGCTGTGTCCCCTCCCAACTCCTTGTGCACCCTTAGCCCACTCACTGGTTGCATGGGGTGAGAGGCAGAAAAAGCCCTGACTCTGTGTGAGCACTGCTCAACAGTAACAGAAACATCCCATATTATCAACACTGTTTTCAGCACACATCCAAATCACAGCCCCATACCAGCTACTATGAAGAAAATAAACTCTATCCCGGCCCAAACCAGCACAATTAGGAAGCCTGGAAGAACCCTCCTAATGAAGCTTTATTGTTTGTGCCTATCCCTTATATTATTTTTTTCCCATGTTCAACTGGTTTAGGTTCCAAAACATATTTATCTTATATCTTGCAATTAGTTGGCACAACCAGCTCCTGGAATGACTGATTCCAGTGCCCTTACACTCAGAATTAGATCCTCAACCTGTATTACCCACTGCAAAACTGATGAAGTAAGGGTAATTTCAATAATGTGTGACAACCAAAGATGCTCAGAAAACCTATGAGCCAAAAGTCAGTTTCAATACTCAGCACAGGTTACCTAAGATAGTAGGAACTCTAATCATTGTGATCATAAATCTGATGGTTACCACCACCTCCTCCAGAGATTCCCAGATTTACTTCTCTAGTAATCTCACAACAGTGAAAATTTACCGTTTTTATATTATGTTGATGTGTGTAATTGGACTAACTTAAATATGGATGAATACTTCAGGTTCCATTATCTACAAGACATCTATTGAATTATTTTTATTATTTTTCTGTAGGAGCCATGCTGTCTCCAGGCCTGAAGCTCATTTAGTGCAAATGAGTCCTGCTACCTCTGCATAGCTGTGGATCACAAACTTCAAACTTGATAGAGATTAACTTTCCTAAATTCACCAAGATCATTTTAGGCCAGGAGTGGAATACAGAATATCCCACAAACTCAATGGACAATTGTCCACTGGCCCAAAAATTTTTTATGGTTTAACCTTTAAATACAGTGAGCTTCCAGTTTGCAAAAGAAAATATCAAATGAAACCAAATTCGTTAAAACTTTGTCAGTAAAATAAAACTGCTGACTCACAATTTTTTCACTCAAAACTCAGTTTAATCATTTTGTGTTGCAGGAATGGGGTATAATTAGAGAACCAGTGAGCATGTAACTCTGTGAATTTGTTATGCAAGCAGCTATGAAAATGACTGTCTTCAGCACAAAATGATTGAATATCGTTAAGAAGCGTGAATCCAAGGGTGAGACCCCAGTGGGATGCCCTCACATGGGAAAGCGTAATTGGATAAAGTAGCATGGGGCCATGAAAACCCAATTTGCCTCTTTCCGATGCTTACATGAGCTTCCTCCCCACATCTTCATCAGCTGTGGAACTGGGAAGTCAGTGAGACAGATAAATCATTGGGATGATCCCTACCATATGTAGCCGAGATATCGTGGTGCAAAACAAAAAAAAAATGCAGTTAAACCCAACATATTGATGTTAATATGTCCTTCTGCAGCTACCAGCTCCTTTTTGTTGTTTTGGTGTTCTTTAATGAATTGAGTGCTGGTGAAGAAAACGGGCCCTGTATACTCTGGAATTACCAATTCCTTTACTGAGTCACATTTCAGCATCTCCCGCAACTTATATGAGTATGTATCCACAGAGATAGCAGAGGTCCCTTATTAGACCTGGTCCGGAGACCCAGGGGAGCAGTAAGCCTATGAGCTCAGCTGCAGTAACTGTTTTTGAGTGTGCTTTTAGTCCAATACCGCTGGGATTTACTTTGATTTAGCTCGAGCCGCAGTGAATGCAGAAAGCATACAGACTGATGATTTCCACAGCCCAGATGACAGGTGGGAACCCACATATCTGAGCCTTATGCTTCTTAAAAAAAACCAAGTTCTTTTAATTATGTGGGTTGAAAGAGTTATCTCAGCTGGTGCTGTCCATAGATGTGCATCGTCTTGTTTCTAGCCTAGAAAGTCTGTAATTAATAGACACCTGAATGACTGAGTTATTAGAATAAATAAATAACACCTTTCTTGAAAGACATTCCCCCACATTTGAATGAATCACGTATTTTGAGGAAGTCATTGACTGGACTATTACAGTAGAAAATGATGTTTCCCCACAGCCATGAAGCTGCATAGCAGTTGTACACTTTTTTTTTTCATTAATAATTTTGCATCTTTATCCAGGGATTTATCCTTACCTGTACATGACCTTGTGAATGCATTTCTCAGGGCTTGTTTGCATTCTTATGCAAACATTTCAATATCGATATGTATGCATTCTTAAATACAAGTGTGCATTTATACTTGTGAGCCAAGGTGTGTGAGCGCTCAGTCTGCAGAGTTTAATTTACTGCTGAAAATAATGAGGTGATTTTCACTAGCACATAAATTCACTGCCTGCTTGTTGCCTCTCCTGCAGAGTGAGGACACAGACACTTGTTAGTTTGAGCTACTGCTCCAAACTGTCAAGTTTCTCTCTGGCCATGCAGTAGGCAAGCAAAGCGTTGCCTGAAAGTGCTGCTTTTTCTGAACCCAGGCAGAATGTTTTGGCTGATTTAGGACATTGATTATGCAGGACTGGGGGCACCATGTAGCTTCATTTTATATCGCTGCTGTCTTATCTTCTCTGCTTTACCTGTCCACTTGTTCTTCTCCTGAAAGTCTTAGACTGCCCCGGACATATCAGGTGGAGAACTTTCCTCAGGAGGGTTAGAGGAAGAGCAAAGATAGGTTCTCCCTGGAGAACAAGTTTTGGTGCTACTTCACACTCCTCGTTATGCCATATCCTAAAGTTCAAAGTCAGTGCTTCCCCAGTCCCGTGAAAATCTGGAATCAGATCAGTCTTCTAAAGATTTTTTATTTTAGATAGGAGAAAGTTGCCTGAGACCCTGTTTATAAAGACCATAGTTATTACCTTTGTGGAGAGAGCAGCTGAAGCATAATTGATGTTCAGCAATATGATAAAACTTGTACAGTATTAAGATCTTTGGGGAAGGGTTTGTCCTTTAGCAGTGTGTTGATATAGTGTCTGGATGCCACCGCAGTCTGAATGCAATGAATTAATATAATAGCAATGTGATGCAATACACTTTTTTTTTTTTTCATGCAGAGTATACTGGAAGAATATTTCTAGATTCCAGTTTGCTTCTGGAATTACTAATTATAGTTATTCTGTCATAGAAACATGCACCTTCAGTACCGAGGTGTAGCTCTATAAACGTATCAAATGAGTCTGGGGCAGGCTTCCCAGGAAGGAATGTTTTCCATGGAAGGAAAATTAGTCACAGTGGTGCAACAGAGAAAATAAGCAATGCGGAGTATCCTCTGGAGGGGAAAAATCATATCTCAATAATCAATGAGAATCCATGGGAAAGGGCTGTGAGATGAAGTCCTGGTGGATTTGTTTGGATCACCAAAAAAGCCTTAAAATAATGTCCTGTGCGAGGCTATTAAGACCCTGCGTGACCATGGGGGAAGTGCTGCTGTGCTGCCTTGGGCTCAGAGACACTTCAGAGTCCAAAGTCAGGTGAATGTGCCCAGCTGTGAGCACTGTGTTGATGAGAGGCAGCTTTCAAGAATCTGGATGTGCGTGGCCTGGAAAAATATAGGTGGAAGCACTGTGACAAAATACGCACCTAATGCACAGCTGTTCAAGTTAGTCATGGTGAGAAAACAGCAAAGAACAGCAGAGGTTTCGACACTTTGCTGAATAAATGTCTATTCAGTAAAAAGAGGCTTATCTTTACTTTTTTTTTTTTTTTTTTTTTTTTTTTTTTTTTGTAAACAAACAGCCAAATGAGCTTTCACACTTAAAACTACTGAATAGTTGTGCACTCTGATTTATGAAAGATGATGATAGCTTCCAGATATCAACAGATAAAAGTTTGAAAAATCTCATATGGGACTGTCTGGAGCAATAGTTCTCATTAAACTTGCAGTTAATTTGAAAATTTAGCAGAAACAAATGACATTTTGAAAACTATTTTCTGTCACAGACACTTTCACAGGATGGAGGTAATTTAGAAAGCAAATCTTATTGGATATTTTTAGTGGGAAACATTTTATATATAAAAAAACGTTAAATAATTTTTAGCAGATAATCATGATATCAGGATATTCAACTATTGGTATTCAAGGAGACACACAGGCTGAAAGAGATGTATCTCCTAGGGAACCCACTAAAAATACCTTTAGGATTATTAACATTATAGATAAAGAAAATTAAAGAGCAGTGACAGAATGAGATCAGGTGATGAAGAAAGAGATCCATTCCCTGGTGCCTTCTAGAAAAGATTTTGGAAATGACCGATTTGCTTTGGTAGATGAGACTATGTGGGTCTGTCAGGCCCTCAGAGTTCCCCTCCTTGCCATTGCCAGCTTGAAACTCTACATTGCTGGGGCTCCCATCCCCAGCCAGAGCACTAATTGTGCAAAGTGATCAATATGAGTTTAATGGAGTCTTTCACTTTTTTTTTAAGCTCCTCAGAAACTCCCACTTGCATCTTCTTCTCTCTCTCTTAATTTTCCACCCCTCAAGAGTAACGAGGTGTAGCAACTACAGGACCATCCCTGCTTCATCCCAAAAATGTTTGCGCTGTGTCAGAGGAATGTCACTTTTTTCCAGAAAAGCTTCTAACTAATTATTTGGCCTCTTTACTTGAAATGTGGGGTCTGTTGCCTGGGAGGACAATGCATGCTGGTTAAATATTCAGTTAAATATGTTTCAGAAAATAGAACTGCAAGGTTATTATTTTTTTAATATAGTCTTTCTTTGGTTTAGTCTTTCTCCTCCTTTTTTTTTCTGTGCAGGAACAAAACTGAAGAGCAGAGTTTCTGAGCATATTTCCCCAGGATCTCCCTCATCTCCTTGGTTCTGGCAACATTTCTTTAGTGGCTTCACTGGGTAATTTCCTGTAAGCCACAAATGGAGAACCACCTTCAAAGGACTCCAAAATGTGTCCGGATTAAACTCTTTTTGACATAAGACCTTCCTTCTTCAAGTAGGGCTAAGCTTTTCATGGAGGGTATGGGAGCACTGGTGTTTTCACACAGAGTTAACACTATTAGAAGGCCAATTATCACATGGCCAAGACACCTTGAAGCCAGCTTTTTGGTACTTAGCTCTTCTCCCTGCTCTCCCATAACCAGCTTTTGCCAACAGTCCACATGTTTTGAAGTGTGATGCTCAACTGGGTAAGAGACCTTGCTAGAGCTCAAAAAAGTGGAGAGGTAGCCTCGGGCAAAGATGAGTGTGTGCCTTGTACGATATGCTCCTGCATGGATATCTGAGGAGGCTCCTGCAGGTTCCTATTAGATACATGCATTCATTTTGACAGCATGACACCCATCATCACTCTGCAAATATCCACTTTTTCACATTCATCTTCACTATGCTTCCTTATCTTACTTAGGAAAATGTAGTTTGAAACACTAACCAGAGCCTTTCTAAGGCCAGCATGTAACCTCTGCTGCTTCTCTTCTGCTCACAAGACCCATTACCCTGTCTTGGGAAAACAACTGTAATTGACAAAATTGGTTCTGATAAAATGAAGATTTGGAGTTAGCATAGGAACCAAGATAATAACACGAGTCTGGGAACTAAGCAAGAGATTTCAAGTAGCAATCATTGGTTGATCAAGTGAAAATTCATGGTTGGTTGGAAGGTTACTACACATGCTGTTTTAAACAGAGTTAGAGTGACCACAACCAGATTGCATGGGGCAACCATACTTGCTGGTACCTTCATCTAGTTGGCTTTTGGTGAATTGCTTTTCTCGTGCTTATTAGAAAGCCTCAGCTGAGGAAAGCTTGAACAGAAATCAAGATAAAGCAGGATGGATGCCTGTTGAAAGGAGACCCTAAAATGATTTCTCTGACCAATCAACTTTACCAGTCTTTCTTCCTCCTTCCTCGGCTGTTGCTGGAATCAACAACAGTTTTGATACAGGGCTATAATTTCATATGAGATACCCCAAAATTCTTCCCCTTCCAGACATGCCCCACCTTTATTTAGAGACAAGAGTCCTGAGTCAGATGATGTTTCACCTTGCCAACTACTCAATCACTCTCCAAATAGCAAAAACAAGACACCCCCCAGCAATCAATCCTACAGCTTCCCCCACCCTCCACCAACTGATCCTCTTGCCAAGAGCAAGAAGAGCTTCCCTGTTCCCAACATCCTGCCACTCTATTTTAACAGGTTTTTCACAAAGTCTAGACATTTCCTGAATTGCATGCAAAGAGCTTCTGCTCCACTTCAGCTCCATTAATCCTGCAGCTCCAGGCCCAACAAGGCTGATGTTCCTCCATCAGCTCTGGGTGAATTACAGTTTAAATGACAACCGTGCAATTCCTTGGCAGTGACTCCATGCCCTTCATTCCTGTATCTTTTTGGATGGAAGGAAAAAAATTATAAATATCCTTTGAGGCTGCTGTCTGTCCCTTTTCAGCAGAAATTAACTGGGCTGGGAGAGTTCAGTGCAAATTGGATAGCTTGTACTAGAGGTAGTTGATAGCATCACCCTGCGAGTGAGAACCCTCTCTCTCAGACTCTCAGGGTGACTGTGTTGATTGTGTCATAGATGTAAAAGATGTAAGAAAGCTAATGGGGCAATTATAAAGTCTTTGGTGCCTCATTTACTTTCTACAGAGACTTCCTTGGCATTAAGTTCAGTCTTGCTTCCAGAGTCCTAAGTAGAGCTATTTGCAATATTTTCTTTTAAAGTTTTCTTTTGGATAAAAATGACTATTTTCCTCAAACAAACAAACAAACCAAAATTTTAAAATTCTCCTGGCTTTAGTGATATCTAGAAAAGCCTTTAGAAAAATCCATCAGCATTCAATTTGCAATTATTCTGTCATTTCCCTCTTTCTGCTTTTCTGCATTCCTCTTTGGCTGCTGACAAAAAAAAAAAAAAAAAAAAAAAAAAAAAAAAAAAAAAGAAGCAAGAGAGGCACAGGGGACATCAATAAAAGTTTTCAGTTTTATTCATATTCACCACTCTTTAAAACCAAAAACTGAATTAAGTCTTTCTGCTACAGCATCACATTGGGAACTCATGGTCATTGTCTCATCCAGTGCTGAATGTAGCTCTTTCAAGGTCTGGCTTGCCCTTCCTGATTTACCAGTTCATTGAATTAAGTTACACATTTTTATTAATGCTACTGTTCGTGCACATGCTGTGTAGATCAGGTGTAGAAATCACCACTCTGTATCCCACTATAAACACCTCTTTTCCCCACTGATGACTAATCATTAATAATTTAGCTATTTAATCCCTTTACCATGTGCCTTACTAATATCTCCAACTGCTAATTTTGTCATCACTACTAAATTAAATGCTTTGAGAAGATCTGATGCTCTATAGTAAAGGCAGAGGAATGCACAAGGCAACTTTGAAACACCAGATCAGTTTAATTCCAGTTCAGCAGACATGTGATACCTACACTCCCATGCATTCTGCATTCTCTCTCAGATTTGAATATTTCTCAAAACCTGACCTCAAAAAGTAATGCAGTCATTTGCCCTATGTTTCAGAACTTCGGGGTGTAAGTCACCCTGCCTAAACATTCAATGTATTTCTATCAGCAGATATGCATTACAGTGCTCTTGGTTTCTGAATGACTGAAAAAGGCTTTGACACCCAAAGGTGTTATTAATTTTCCCCTGTCATTGTTATTCCAAAGGGATAAAAAGAAATAGTTACTGTACACTTTTTCTTAGAAATTATAAGGAGGCGATCTCTACCTAGCACTGGGTCCCATACCATTGCTATTTTTTATTTTCTATCCCAAAGTCCATGGCCATTTAATTGGTGTCTTCAGTTTTTCCTGTATGGCTTCTAAACACTTCAGATATCATTATTCAGCTCAGTTGTTATCACTTTCCTTTTCATCACAAGTTATTACACTGCTTTTGAGTTTCTAATCAGCATTTTCAGGTTGCTCACAATGCAAGGTATATTGTGTTTTACCAAGTATCTAGCATAATAGAACTGACTTTTACAATCATGTGTGGCTGGGAAAAAAAAAAAAAAAAAATAGACTGTTACCTAACTTGTTCTGCATTTAGGATCAATCTTGACTCCCAACTCTGCAGTCTTTCCTGGATGGTTATCTCTGCCTCCTCCAAAGGGAGGTTCTGGTGATGCTCTGCAGAGACACTCAACCTAGGCCCTTCACTACAGGTCTTTTTTCACATGAACTCAGCACCTCACCTGTAATCCTTGGGCAGAGCAGCAGGGATTGTTTTTTCTCACATACCTTGCCCACTAGAAGGCTTCCTGACAGGACTTTAGTCCCTGAGAAGACAAACTCATTTTGTTGTTTCCTCCCTTGAGCACAATGTCCTTACTTATTTATGTACCAATCTCCAATCCACGGTGGCCATTAGGATTCTCTGACCTCTTTCTTCCATATTGCTAATAAGGCAATCTGCTAATAAAGCAGATTGATCTGACATTGATCCCCACTGTGATCCAAGTAACGCCTCCTTGTGACTCACAAGTACCTCATATCCCAAAGTAGGACACTGTTGTGGTTTGAGCCTGGTCGGCAGCCAACCACGGCAGCCGGTCACCCACCCTTCCCCCTCCCCACCTGGGGATGGGGGACGGGAATTGGAGGGGTAAAGGGAGACTCACAGGCCAAGATAGGAACAGTTTAATAATGGTAATAAAGCGAGAACAATGACAATAATAGGAAAAATATAAACAGGCAATGCACAATGTAATTGCTCACCACCCGATGACCAATTCCCGGCTAGTGATCCCTAAATACCAAGATCCCACAATCGCAATCCCAGAAGCGAGAGAGAGAGCTCCTTCCCAACCACCCCTCCTCTATATAGTGAGCATGACGTTACATGATATGGAATATTTCATTGGCCAATTTGGGTCTGGTGCTCTGGCTGTGCTCCCTCCCTGCTCCCTGTGTCCTTGCACAAGGGCAGGACATGGGGAGTCAGAGATTCCTTGAAGTCTCGGTAGCAGCTGAAAACATCAGTGTGCTATCAGCATTCTTCCCATACCAAACCCAAAGCTAAATCCAAAACACAGCACCCTTCTAGTTCCCAAAAAGGAATATTAACTCTATTTCAGCCCAAACCAGGACAGACACGCTGTTATTCAGGTGCTGAATTTGCATTCTGAATATCTGGGTTTTGTCCATCTCTCTCTTATTTATCTTCTGGATATGTTTTCACAGCGGACTGGTTTCCTCTGAATTATTTCTACCTTGGTGCAGATGGATTAACAGCACTGCCCTTCTCCAGGGAAGAGTTCTCGGGACATATTTATTAAAGTTCATGAGGGTACTGTGTTACCTGTGGCCACATGAATATAGCTATACTGAGAGGTGGGGTGTATGGTTGGCTGACCTGCTGGCCAGCCTGGAGTTGACTCTGTCTGTGGAAAGATAGAGGTTTCATTATCCTGTGATTTCTCAGGAAGCAGCAAATGAGAAATTTTGCCATCTCAGGTACTTGTGTGCCGCACCTCATTCAGATAGTACAACTAACAGGACTGGAGTTGGGGGTCTCCATCAGTCTTCTGGTGTAATCATTGCTTCAGTCACCAGGAGAGAGTAAGTATTGCAAATGCTTTGTACATTGAATTACTTCAGATTCCTGCGAGCTTGATTATTCTGTATTCTGTTGTTTTGTTGTGTTTTTTTTTTTTTTGTTTTGTTTTGTTTTCCCTGTTTTTTTTTTTTTTTTTTTTTTAAAAAAAAAAAAAAAGACAAAACAAACCCTTGTTCTTTAGTACTTAATCAAATACCTTATTAATGCTTTTTACCAAAACCAATATTTCTTGAGAGCATTCTATGGGTATACACTAGCCTGGATAAAGGTTATTCTTTGCTTTCTATACATCCGCCAATTTTAAACTCAGCAGTCCTCTCTGAGACAATGTAAATTAATATCATGAGCAGTACTTTGTGAGAGACTGTTTCAAATGCCACATCATTAACTGGCATATTAAATCTGCAAATTTCCTTTCACCCAATAATTTTATAATTCTCTCAAAGCAAGCAATTTTATTATGCTGTAATTCCTTTTACCCCTTTGCATCCATCTCCTGCTGCTTGCCACTCATAATGTGCTGCATATTATGGTGTCTTTATTTCCCCCACCCCACACTTCCGTGCTTGAGGCTCACATCAGAGAGGCCAGACTGGTCCTGGCCACAGAATAATCACAGTGTGGCCTATCGATGAGTGAACTTGCCTCCTTCTTCCTTCCCAGTCCCACATCCTGAGGAGTCTTGAGCTCTGAGCTGCGTCCAGCTCCTGACCTCCCCTTGCTATTTGGCTTTTTTGGCCAAGGAGTATGTGTCACGGGAAGGAGGAGACATCTGAAGGATGAGGAGTTGTGACCATTAGAAAATGCACTAAGATCTTTCCAATCCTACTTTGGAGATCCAAGGGTGATCCGATCAAAGCTCTTGTGTCAGTCAGTAGTGGGATCATGTCTGTCAGTAGCCACGGCAGCATAGCCTGGGCAACACAGAGAGATACGGGTTCCTTTGCAAAAAAGGCTGTTGTGGTTTAACCCGGCAGGGAGCTCAACACCACACAGCCGCTTGCTCACTCTCCCTCCCCAGTGTGACGGGGGAGAAAAAAAAAAAAGTAAAATTCGTAGGTTGAGATAAAGACAGCTTAAACAAAGAAAAGAAAAATGGGAAAAAAAATAATAATAACGATATTAAGAATAAGAATATACAAAAGAAATGATGCACAATGCAGTTGCCCATCACCCACTGACTAATACCCAACCAGTCACCAAGGAGTGGCCCCTGGCCAAATTTCCCCCTAGTTTATATACTGAATATGACATCATATAGTATGGAATATCTCTTTGGCCAGGGTGGGTCAGCTGTCCCAGTTGTGTCTCCTTCGAATTCTGGTGTAATCCCAGCCTCCTCACTGGTGGGGTGAGAAGCTGAAAAGTCCTTGACTTAGTGTAAACACTGCTTAGCAACAACTAAAACATCTGTGTGTTATCAACATTATTCTCAGCCTAAATTCAAAACACAGCACTATATCAGCTGCCAGGAAGAAAATTAACTCTAACCCAGCCAAAACCAGGAGAATATCCACCCCTTATTCTACACCATTTACATCGCACCTAGGTCCTGAACTTTCCAATACATCCTTTCCTGTCTTTTGATATATACACACAGATATCATTCCCTCAGTCTATGGGCCATCCCTCTAAAATGCCAGATGAGTTTATTTAGTCCATGACTTTGGGCTCCATCTGTAATAAGAATCTTTCAGGGCAGGAGAGACAGTGTGTGGTGTTGGATTTTTGCATGCTGAAGCCAGTTCTGGTTTCATCATTACTGCACTTTGACCAGATTCATCAAAATTAATTCTTCATTAATGTGGGTAATTTTTATTGTAATACCATTGATATGGCATATAGCAACCACAGTAGTGACGACATACAGAATCATATAGTAATTAACATCATACAAATCAAATATTTGTCTATTCTCACCCAGAATCAAATCCCCTTGAGGTACACATTGGACTTCCCAATCCTCCCACATTATCCACCAAGTGCACCCAGGTCCTTGAGCAAAAGCAATTCCACAGATGGGTTTGCCTTTGCCTGAGGCAGGAGTAACCCAGGTTGTGGTTCCCCACCATATTTTTTATATGCAGTACAGGGGCTTTATCCCCTCCTACAGTACACAAAAGTTTTGATTGGGCAGGGCCACCTTGATTGACAGATCCCCTAGTGTTGACTAACCAGGTGGCTTTTGCTAAATGTGTATCCCAGTGTTTGAATGTCCCAGCATCCATTGCTTTCATTGCAGTCTTTCACAGTCCATTGTATCGTTTGATTTTCCCAGAGGCTGGTGCATGATAGGGGATGTGATACACCCACTCACTTCCATGCTCTTCGGCCCAAGTGTCTATGAGGTTGTTTCAGCAGTGTGTCCCGTTTTCTGACTCAATTCTTTCTGGGGTGCCATGTCACCATAAGACTTGTGACATAAGACTTATTTTTCAAGGCACAGAATAGTGTTCTGGGCGGTGACTTGGGGCATGGGATATGTTTTCAGCCATCTGGTGGTTACTTCCACCATTGTAAGCACAAGGCTCTTGCCTTGGCGGGTTTGTGGGAGTGTAATATAGTCAATCTGCCAGGCCTCCCCATATTTATACTTCAGACATCATTCTCCATACCAGAGAGGCTTCAATCTCTTGGCTTGCTTGATTGCAGCACATGTTTCACATTCATGGATAACCTGTGCAATAGTGTCCATGGTCAAGTCCACCCCTTGATCACAAGCCCATCTATACGTTGCACTCTTCCTTGATGGCCTGAGGTGTCATGGCCCCATCAGGCTATAAATAATTCCCCCTTATGTTGCTACTCCAGATCCTCCTGAGCCATGTCAATCTTAGCAGCTTGATCCACCTGATGGTTGTTTTGATGTTCTTCAGTAGCTCAACTCTTAGCTACGTAAGCATCTACATGACATACTTTCACAACCAGGTTCTCTACCCGGTCAGCACTATCTTGATACAATTCAGCAGCTCAGATATGTTTGCCTCTGCGCTGCCAGTTGCTCTGCTTCCATTGCTGTAGCCACCGTTTCAGCTGAGACAGAGTTAATTTTCCTCCTAGTAGATGGTACTGTGCTGTATTTTGGATTTAGTGTGAAAATAATGTTGATAAGTTGTTGCTAAGTAGCGCTTATTCTAAGTCAAGGATTTTTCAGTTTCTCATGCTCTGCCAGCGAGCAGGTGCACGAGAAGCTGGGTGGGAACACAGCCAGGAGAGCTGACCCAAACTGTCCAAAGGGATATTCCATACCATGAGATGTCATGCTCAGTATTATAAACTGGGGAGAGTTGGCCAGGAGGGGCAGATCACTTCTTGGGGGCTGTCTGGGCATCAGTCAGCAGGTGGTGAGCAATTGCCTTGTGCACCACTTGTCTTTTCTTGGGTTTTATTTTACTCCCTTCTTATTATCTTCCTTTTCATTACTACTGCTACTACTACTATTACTACTATTATTATTGTTGTTATTATGATTATTATTACATTTTATATAATTTTAATTATTAAACTGTTCTTAACTCAACCTACAAATTTTACTTTAGTTTTTTTTTTTTTTTTTTCCAATTCTTCTTCCCATCTCACCAGGGAAGGCGGGGGAGGAGTGAGTGAGCTGCTGCATGGTGCTTAGTAGCCAGTTGGGGTTAAACCACAACACCACCCCCACGGAGCATTTACAACCATCCATGGTTCATTATAGAGATAAAGTACTGGCCATTTTTCTTGTTCAGCAATATCTAAAGCCAGCTGTATGGCTTTCACCTCTGCAAAATGATTCAATTCCCCTTGTCCTTCTCTGTCTTTCCAGGTCATTACTGCCAATGAGTTGGCGTACAAGGGTGGTGTGCTCCATACAAAATTCTGCCACATGGGTGCGATGGTGTGCACTCCCCACCCTTCAACCTGCCTTTTATTTCCCGTAACCCTGCTCAAGTCATAAGTTAAAGTGTCTGGTCAACGTGTATTCAGGGATTCGGGTGAGACAGCTAGAAACACTAAGGGCTAAGTTCAACAATGTGCCCACTCAACCACAGTGCTGATCCATGTCTGACTCAAGCCAAATTTGGAAGAAACTACGTCTGTAGTCAGTATGCAAATATGACTGCGAGTCAATTATCTTACTCCATAAATAGTGGACAGCCCAGGGCCCACTGAGCTCTCCTGCACAGCAGCAGGCTGCACGCCAGGATCTCCCCTTGAGTAGGGATGCCTCTCAAGGTTACTCCTCGAGGCTGAGAGAGTCCTTGCTTCAACAGATTCTCGGTAAGTGATTAATAGCATGCTAGACTTTGAAATCTCAGCTAAGTGATATAAAGGATTGATTGTGGATACATAATCCTTTAGACATAAACCGTTGTCCAAATCTGGGACTAGGAGTGGATACAACCACACCTAGACTTCTCTCTGAGAAGGAGATTAGAAAGCAAGGGTGTCCTTTCTGAACCTTATGATTCAACAAGAGGGTCTCCCTGACAGTTTTGTCTGACCCTGTCTTCTATGTAGTAAATACTCAAGTGTACCTTGCCATTGAATCTAGTTAAAATACTGTAGAATTTACCACTGAACTTTGTTATATCAATGAAGTATATTATTCCTTCTTTCTTATGAGTGAAGTGCATGACTCCATCCACAACAATGGGTCTCATGCCCCTGACTTAATCTGGATCTTTGGATAACTGCTTGCTGTCCAGGTCATCATATAATTCCCTCAGGTACTGGATACCTCTCTCCGTGGTCGTCTACTTGCCTGAGTGACATGTGACATCTTGCTTGAAGGGATACCTTTCCTTCATGCCTGACAGGACTCACATCCAGAAGCTGGGGGCTTGTGCCCCTTTCCAATCTCTTTTTCAATGTCCCCTTCCCTAGAAAGGGATTCTGGCTCCTTGGCTTCCTTGCTTTCTAATTCCAGGCTACTGGCCCCATTATCCCCACATTAGAGAAGCCACATGACAATGTGCTCACCTGGACGGTGACAAATCTTTTCACATATCTAGCAGCTCACGCAGGGACAGGGATTGGGTGGTTACTGACTCATTTATGAGTTCTACTTTTTATTCTTCCCTGATCAGAGGCTACCTCTCTTCCTCCTCCTTTTCTCATGATGGCCCTGCTTCAGAGTAGCCTGCCTTATCCACTTCTTCCTCCTGCTCCTTTTTAGAAGAATTTCCTTCATCCCTTGCTAAACAAGCTGACTTCCGATATTTCTGGTGTACAGGGGTGACTGATACTGGCATGGGTTGGTTCTTTGGTTCAGATGCAGTGCCTGTCACCAGCATCAGAGTAGCCACAGTGCCTGTCATTTTGTCATCAGATCCAGAGAACTTCTCTTCCCCTTGAAGGTACTGAATAGTGTTGAACAGGGCTTGGTAGGCATGGGCCAGGCCCTTGCACGTTGCGGTGACTTGTGTCTCTCTGGAATTGCCAGAGTGACAGCATATTTTGTCCAATTATTTTACTAGTTTTTCAGGATTCTGCACTTGCTCAAAGGTGAAATTCCAAAATGTTGGATGTGACCACTGTCCTAGGCACTTGCACCTATTATCCCACACACACTGCCGCTCGTAACTATCCAGCCTCGTGACAGATCTCTAGGTTATATCTCTAGGTGAAAGATCCCATGTCCCTGCTGCCAAGAGCTGGGACCTTTATGCTGAGATTCTCTAAAGACATTGGGTAGCAAACTCTGAGAGGATTTATCCTAATTACAGTAAAGCCTGACAGGGTAGGTGGCCTTGCTATGCTCATGCCATTGGGAAAAGCAAGTAGAGATAGTTTAGTGAATGTGTGATCACCACATGGGAAACCTACAGCTACTGTTGGAAATGTCTTTGATAAGCTGTTGTGAGCCCAGTTCTTGTTTTGATTTGCACTGATAGAGGGCAACTATGGAAATGAAATCTGGGCTACATGTCTCTGCTTCTGTACAAAGCTGGCATTGTTTCTCCTCCAGTCACACTCCATTGGCATGGTTTCACATTTATAGTTTCTACGTTCAGAGGACTTGGTAAAGGAACATCGTTTAAAGAGGCCTGTCAGACCAGCTCCAGTTGATCAGCCTGTCCATCAGCACAACTACCCTGTCTGTGGCAGCCGGTGCTCATGAATGCTTAGGGTAAGAGCACAAAATGGGAGGTATAAAGGGGTATTTTCTTACATTTCCTGGGTTTGAAGATATCTGATTAAATAAACATGTTTGTCAAAACGAATGGGGAATAAATTAAGTAAATAAATGGAGGACTAGTCAACACAGACAGTGGAGTTCAAAACATGATTCATCTGATCCTGAAGCAGATATATAAAAAAGGTCAGGTGACTCACTCACTAAAAATGCCTGTATCTCTCCATTACTTATAAAGACAACTTGCTTTGACATGTTCAGCCTTGATTCTGTAGACATCTACAGCTGCATGGTCTGAGTCAAACCCAAGCTGGTTTGTTACTTCTTGAAGTGGAGAAGTGCAGAGGGATTGTTCCCCTCCTGGATATGGAAGTGGTAGATGGGATAACACAGCTTCATGTATTTGATCATCCCACAGATACCTTCTTACCTATTTTCTTTCTGAGGCAACTGAAAACAGTTGGGACAAACATCTCTGATGTTCTTTGACCACTATCCAGAATATTATATCCCTCTGGAATGTGTTCTGGACCTTGGCTGATCTTTGAATCTGGTTCTTTTGAATTTTGCAGTTCAGATCCCTGTGTAAAAGCTCCCATGTGTGACTGCTACTTTGTCCCAGATGTAGGAAGTTGGATATTATCTCTCTTGTTTGGTTTGGTTTAGTTTGGGCATCTGGGGTTGGCTTTTAGTTGGGTATTTTTTTTCAAGATGGATGAAATTTTGCAGCCATTCCATTTTGGGGATGCAGATGTCTGGAAAACTGAAAATCTCAATGATGTGATAAGATTACCACTATTCTGGAGTGAAATCTCAGAAGAACATTTTGTATAAATGACTTCAAGCCCATCTTTGAGCTTTCAATTCTGAGCTTATCCAGCTGAGCTTTGAAATCTACAAAACTAGTTTCCACAGCATTGATGTGAATCCATTTCAAAGTTTGTTGACCTTAATAGTGACTTTTTTTTTTTTTCTTAATACATAATAAAAATTTCCTTGTTTCAACGTATTATTTTGTTGTGACGATTGGATAAGAGTTTGGCCCTATTTACATTCCCTTCATCTTCTCCATGTCTGTCCTGTGCTCCATCCTCTTGACCATCTTGGTGACCTCCACTGGACAAGTATGTAGATGTCTTGCACTGGGAAATCCCACGCTTGACATGGTAATCCAGGTGTGATTTACTGAATTAGAGGAGAAGAATCCACATGGCCAGCATGTGGATTTTATACAGCTGACCATGACCCTTTGAGCATAATGGTCCTGTCAATTTTCTACCTGCCTCTTAGTCCACTTATCTAGTCCAAATCTCTCCAATACACCTACAAGATTATTATGGGAGACTACTGAAACCCTTGTTAAAGTCAAAGTAAATGACACCTACTACTCTCTGTTTCCTTGGAGCTAGTTGTATCCTAATAGAAGGCAATCACATTGGTCATGCATGACTTCTTAGACACTTTTGTCTTTCATGTTTCCATAGTTTCTAGGAGGATTTGCTCTGTAGCCTTTCCAGAGACTGAGCGTAAGGTGACTGGCCTGTAGTTACCTAGATCCTCCTTTTTGCCTTTCTTTAAGCTGGCTGTGACATTTCCAGACATCAGAAAATCCTTTGATTGCCTTGACATTTCATACATGCTAGAGAGTGGCCTCACCATGACATTGGCGAAATTTCTCAGCACGTTCAGTTGCATGGTCCCGTGGACTTGTGTATATGCTAATTGCTTAAGTTGCCTGTAATTTTGGCTTCCTCTACCATGTGTACAGAAAACTGGGAGGTATGATGGAAAATCTTTGAACAAATTCCAAGCCAAAGAGAGCACAGATTAGAGAGGTTTTATCAGCTAGTTTATAGGATAAAAGATGGAGAGACAGTTGCCCCAGATGGTAGCTTCTCTCTTATTCCTAGCAAAGTTCCTCCTGTCCTTGACATGATCACTAAAACTGTTCCTCTGCACAAAAAACAAACAAACAAACAAACTCACCAAACAAAACAACCTACACTATTGTATGAAATAAATAAATAAAGGTAGTAAAATGAAAGAGATAAGATCACCGTGAAAAATATATTGCCTATAAGTGAGGAACGAGATGCTCCATGAGTAAGCTGAACCACTCCAGCTATATTTCACTCTTCCCTGTGAATGGTGCAGAGAAGAGAGCTGGGGCAGGATGTCAAGATCAGCATGTAAATGAAAAGTTTGGCAGCCATGTGAGACCCAAGGAGCAGAATTGCATAAAGAACACAAAACAAATAAACAAACAAAAACCACCCCTAGGCCGGATCTATTTTGATGGGTGACAGTTGTAGGATCACCTGGTAGGGCCAGGTGCTGTGTCCCATTGTGACAACTTGAATGGGAGGAGAGATAACTGAAAGGCAATAGTTTCCCCTTGCTACATGCAAAGGGCTGGATTTCAACTGCTGACAGGGAGCCAAAATGTTCTTTGGGTTGGTATCTCCTCTGGAAGAAATGGAGATGACTTTACTGACCTCATGGGGAAGGTGTTTTAAGGCATAGGTGTTTTGGCACCGCCTTTTCTGATTTTTATCCAAATATGAGGGAAACCTTTGAATCACAGGTGTAGAAACAAAGGCTATAGCTGTCCCTTTAAGTGATTCTTGTAATAGTTCAGGATGTTTTATCCATAAGGGGTCCTTCCTAAGGACAAAGGAACATTGTTTACAACATTTGGGGCTGGAAGTATACTAAAATGCTGTGACAAGATTCAGGATACTAAGCAAACACTTTGGACACAGGCTCAAATCCTTTTTGAGATGGGTTATGCATGACTTGTCTCTATGTTTTCTAAGTCCCCTCTGTGAAACTTACTGCTCAGCCCCATCATGAGGGTGAATGGTTAAAGATCATTGGGAGTGCTCATGCTCATGCAGGCACAGATTTATCAAGTCAAACAGAGATGTCTAGTAGAAAACACAGAATTAATTATCCAAGGGACAATGCAATTAACTGATATGGAGGTGGTTTGAGCACAAGGACAGCTAGAACTTCCTCTAACCAAGTCTTTAGGCACATGTGTAGCATTACATATATATATTTGTAATGCAGCCCTGCAGAGGAGGATTTGTGGGTATTAGTGGATAGAAAACTGAATATTAGCCAGGAGTGTGCGCTCGCATCCCAGAAAGCCAACTGTATCTTGAGCTGCATCAGAAGTGTGGCCAGCAGGTCAAGGGAGGGGATTCTCCCTCTCTACTCCCCTCTCATAGGACCCTCTCTGTGGTGCTGGGTCCAGCTCTGGGACCCCCAACATCAGAAGGACACAGAGCTGCTTGAGTGGGTCCAGAGGAGGCCACAAAGGTGATAAGGGGCTGGAGCACCTCTCCTGTGATGCCAGGCTGAGAGAGTTGGGGGGTTCAGCCTGGAGAAGAGAAGGCTCCGGGGACACTTTCGAGCAGCCTCCCAGGGCTTAAAGGGGGCTTATAAGAAAGATAGGGACAGACTTTTTAGCAGAGTCTGTTGCAATAAGACAGTGGTAACAGTTTTAAATTGAAAGAGGGTAAATTTAGACTAGTCCTAAGGAAAAAAATTTTGTGATGAAGGTGGTGAAACATTGTACCAGGTTGGCCAGAGAGATGGTAGTTGCCCCATCCCTGGAAATATTCAAGGCCAGGTTAGACAGGACTCTGAGCAACCTGATCTAGTTGAAGATGTCCCTGCTCCTTGCAAGGGGGGTTTGACTAGTTGATCTTTAAGGGTCCCTTCAAGCCCAAACTATTCTCTGGTTCTGTGATTCTATACAGCCTCCATGGAATTTAGAGAGAATACTGCATCCCACAGTTCACTGGAAAACCAAACCTTTGTGGTCCTTTGTGGTCACTCAGAATCCTCTGTGAACTACTCACAAAATAGCTCTTCTGCTGATGTAACTTTCTCTGCAAGAAGACCATGCAATTCTGGATTGTGAACACCATCCCTAGTACCTCCCTTTATTTCCCTTCTAAGTATCTAATCCTTGATTGGTGTTGGCTGTGTGATAAAACCCTATCATGGTGAGGCTGTGTGGTAAAATCCCGTCCTGATGAGCAAATCCCTGAAGGGATTTTTTTCTTTTTCTTCCCCTGGAGTCTTTAAAACCCTGTGCTTGCTCACCTCTCCCCACTCATTTCAGAAGCTGAGAACTTCAGGTTATCTTTCCAGAGACTTTCAAAATGAACAGCACAAAAGTGTCATTTAATTAACAACTTGCCACCATCAGCAAGAGTTAGTTTTAGCACAGACTAATTCATTTTGGAATTGGATATTTCTGTTACAAATAAGGCAGCAGTGAGTGTGATCTACAGTGCTTGTAAATTTTACTGGTAATAATTTTTAGTATTCTTTGAAAATCAATTCCAAGTTCTATTAGTTTACTTCCCTCTTCCCCCTCCCCCACCATTCAGATTTAGATCATGGTACTTTTAATAGTTTTAATCCATTACATGAATAATTCCAATTATCATTCCACGCTTCTTTTATGACCTTTAATTTTTTTTATTTTATTTTATTTTTTTTTTACCTTTGGAGCCCCACAGTTAAAAGATAAAGCCACTGTCATGGCAAGTTAAATAAGAAAGTGGATGCTAAAGAAGGTTTCAAGTCTACCCAAGTGTGGGCAAACTCAACTTTTTCAACTGCTTCTGTTCAGCTACCTCCATCTATCTTCTTACCCATCCTTCTGTCTGGTCATGACAATGCCTCTCTCACACAGGTGCATGGGGAGTTTGCAGGTGGAGGCAATTGTGGGGAGGAAGGATATTGGACAAGCAGCCCTCCACCTGCTCTGCTTTCTCACAACAGGAGACCAGCCATGTGTGAAGAATGATAATTACCTATTGTAAATCAAGAAAAGTCAGTTTGATGTACTGAATTTTTATTACCACTCTCTCTGCCTTCTTTTTTCCCCTCTTCTTTTGGCAGGATTAATATTCATACATATGTATATGGAGACAGGCAGAAGGAGAAAAAACTTTTTAGTAAGACTGCAGGAAATTGGCTATGGTTGTTATTTATAACATGGTGCTTCCAGGACCCTAGATGCGATCAGGATTGTACTGCTCTACATACTGAAGTAACCTAGAGCATTTCTAGGCTGAGCAAGCAGGACAAAGGACATTGGTTTACACCTGTTTAGCAATTGGAAACTGAGGCAGGGAGTTTTTAATATGTTAAGCTGATGCTACAAAGGGAATTGGTGCCACAGACAGTAAGTTGATATATATCTTTTTATTCCTGATAAAGACCTTCGATGACAAGAATATTGTTAAAGATTGTTCCCCAAACTACTTAAAATATAACCATTGGCATCCACATCAGGGACCATTTGAACAGAGGGATGCTGATAAAGTTTGAAAAATTCAGCTTATGTTTGTAGGGAAATTTCTACCTTGTCCTTTGCTCAAGTCTAGCCATTATTGCAGAGTCTGTCACACTTCTGTGATATCAGAGATTTTCAAAAGGTGAGCTACTGAAAAGAAAGATGATGCATGTACCTGACTGCACTTTTATTTACTTATTTACTTACTTCAGATATGTATTTATGATAAAAGATTTGAAGGCTTTATTTTATTTGTTCTTCCAAAAAGGAGAAGGTGCTTCATTTGTTCCCACTTATCTCCAACCTCCCTGAATGTTTGTTTTCAAGGTGTGGAGCTCCTCTCTGCCAATTCTACCCAAGACTGTATCCCAGTGCCTGCCCCAAGTGCTGAAATGACTTTTTTCAGAAGTCTCCAGTGACATTTCCCAAGACAAAGCTAAGACTCAACACAGAACCTTACTCTTCACTCATCATGGATGACTCTTGTCCTCTTTTAATTTCCATGACTGTTGTCTTCTACGCCTCTCATGGCTCTTGTAGAGAATCCTCCTTATCCTCCAGCAGGTTTGGAATTTTCACCAGCTTGCGGCCCTCCTACTGTCGTCTGCCATTTTGACTGCCATCCCTGTCTAGCTGCTTGAAGAATTTCTCTTTCATTAGATGGTCTCCTAAGGTGGGATTAATCTTGCCTGATTTTATACAGATACAAAAGAAACTTCTGCATCTGAGCTATTAATGAAAATGCTTTTTGTAGTCAATGGGAATAAACAGGTAATTTTGGAGCACAGTCCTTCAGATGTACTTCAGAGGTCTCTCTGAGGAGGTGATGAAAAGCACTGAGAAATACTTGTGACTCTCCATCAAATGTAGGGATTCTCAATGCTTAACTGAGAGAGAGGCAGACTACAGTACAGATATCTTAAGTTAAATGAGATGAATGTTAAAGCTTCTGTCCAAACATGCTGTCTCACTCTGACATCTCCTTGTGGCTAACCTCAAATCAGTCTAATATCACCAAAACAAAGCTTTTAACATCCCTCAGCCACAACCCTCCTCACTCACTGTTTCTCAATGATAAGTATCAACATCCTGCATATCCTCCAGATCTGTAACATGAGCATCAGCAGCAGCTTGAACCTCTCAGGTCCTCACATCACAGTATCAAAGTTCTCCTATGGAACATCTATTTTTTTATATACATAGAGACTACACTGCACAACCCTTGCGAGTCCCACCATGTAGCAAAGAAAGTGACATGACATTTGGCTTATTCCTCTTGCTGTTCACCTATCAGGACATAAAGATGGGATATCCCTGGTTGAAATAATAGGTAGATGCTGAAATATGGAGAAGACATGCTAAGGAGCCCAGAATAGACAGAGAAGAGTCAGGGGTTGTTGGATGAGGTACAACACTGACCACTTCCATTAGACCACCTCTGGATCTGAGCTGAATATCTCTATAGTACCTTCCCATTATTGTTGTTTCTTTATGGTACTTTTCCATGGCACTAGACATGTGGCAATTTAATCACAGAGAACACCCGTAAATTGTCTTGGGTGCTGATTCAGCTACAACTGTTGTTCATGGCGTATCTCTGTACCTTCTGCTGCTCATGAAGCAAAATGATTGACGATATCTTTTGTCTGCCTTACATCTGTAAACACACATTGGTTCACTGCAGTGATGCTTCCCTTTCCTTTCTGGACACCCTATGTAAATTGAAAAAAAAAAAAAAAAAAGTAAAGTAAAAAAAGTAAAGAGAGTATAAAAAATAGTGCATTTAATCTTTCAATCAACACCATGTCAGGTTTTGAAGAGAGGGAATTTGATATCAAAATAGTAGGCTGCAATGCAGGCCCATGGTTAGGTCAGAATAAAACACTATCACCCAACAGCACTGTGCTGGATTTCAAGCCTCACCTGCCTTGTTGTGTGGCATTCAGTTGATAAAGCCAGAGCAGCGTGGAGGATCTCTACCTTCTGTTGGCATGAGGGGTGGGCAGAAACCCAACTAAGAAAGCAGGCTTTTGTTGCACAGAGTATAATTCCCTCACCATGAAATATTTGACCCCTGAAGATATCCAAATAAATATGTATCAGCACAAACCAGTTAACAGGAGGGAAAGCCAGGTCCTAGGAGATATAGACCTGCAGCTGCCTTCTTGGTTTGTGTTGCCTCCTTGTCTCACAGGTCACTCTGTGCCTTTTTCCATTTTCTTGTCAATCTGTTTCCCTTCACTCCCTCCTTCAGCTCTGTTGGCCATGTAAAATTGCTTTTAGAGTTTACTGTATGAGTGAAAGTGCTTCACAGCTTTGTAAAAGAGGCATGCAGCAAAGCACAGAGAGTTTAAAGGAACAAAGAATGAGAACAAACAAACCCATTTTCATATTTGCTGCTAAATGTCTTCCAGCCTCCAGCCTTGTTATTCTTCCTCCAGAATTAGAAAAACCTGTTAGCAGAAAGTGTGCTTGCTCTTTGACAGTTAACAGCATATTATTTAGATCGATATGGCAATTCTCTTCTCCCCTTAATAATACTGCTTTGCATTTATATAGTAGTTATATATATATATTTATATATATTTCTGAAGTAGATAGCTAAGCTGGGTTTTGCAGAAAGCTCTGCAAGAAAGCAAATGTCATGTTTAACAGTACTGATATTCAGTGATCAAGTAGATCTCAGACCTACGGTTAACAGGTCTGCAAAGAATCTATCTGTCAAGAGAAATAGAAGGAGCACCTAAATGCCCCTTCATCTATAAAACAGCTAGAGGTAATAGAATCTATTTCCAAAGTCGCTGATCCACAGGCAAAAAAAAGTCAAACCACAAAACCAAACCACGCATATACCAATAAGTATAAAAGGACTAAAAAAGGTTTCTGTAGGACTACTTGCAAAACTGATACTACGTATTTGGAAGGGTGAGAAAAATGGGAAAACCAGTGAGGAAACAAGAGTGACAGAATTAATATGTTTCAGGACTGAAACAGTCAGACAGTGAAGAAACTACCTTTCCATTGCTTCTCCCACATTTGAGAAATAGGATGCTCTTTGAAATAGTCAGAACTTTACCAGAGAAGACACATCTGTCTGTTGGTTTGTCACCCTCACAGAAACTGATCCACAATGCTTATATACTGACTAGTTGAGTTCCTCTGTTCCAGTTTGAACTCCAGAAACATTGAGAAGTGGCAGGTTGTACAGTTTGTGAGTGATACAGAACTAGAAACCAGGCATCCCGAGGCTTTTATTTTCCTGATCCACCACTAAAAAGAGGAAGTCAGGTATAGTGGAAAATGCAACTTCAGGATGGAGCAGCTAGAATGGAACTTGTGGAAGGTGAAAATATCTGCTTATCAGGTGGATGAAATGCAAGTCTGTATGCCCGTATACTCCTTTAATCCAGCTCATGACTTACTCAGAGGTCTCTAAGTCTCCTCCAATGACAGCCCAGGCCTCTGCATGGTGATTATTTTTCCCTTTGAAAACTAATCCCAAAGAGATTTGATTTGGTTGTGACCAAAATATAACTATGCTGAATTGTTCTAGAAATTAATGTAAACCATATATTTTAAACATGCATACAAATTGTACAACCACACGCATACAGTCGAGCAGCAGTGATAAGTGGGTAGATTTGAGTTTCAAGTCAACTTCCTGGGCAACAAATTAAGAGACTCTTCCCTTCTTTGTGGGGTCCAGGGAGGCAGACTCATCTAGGCTCCCCCCATGCCCCCTCTCCTCCCCGCACTCATTGTAGGGACCTGCACCCCACATTATCTGGGATCTATTTCAGAGCAGTAAAATTTGTTTACTTGAGAGCTCTTTCTGCAGCAAAGGTGTGTTTTTAAAGGGAATATGTCAAGCTATGTGTATATGCCTGTATTCTTGCAAAAGCACCTTGGCATTTTCTTCCTTGTAGAAAACCAAGGGAAACATTTTCAGTATATTCAAGAGAAAAGCTAGTTTGCTTTGTATTCAGGAACAGTTCACATGCCTGGGGCCAGATTCTGAAATGTGCTGAGCATCTTTAGTCTCCATCAAGCTGCGAATACTGTCCATGTCCAGCATTGTCTTCTCCTGCTGGGGGAAGTCATTATTGTTCCTTGAAAAAGCTGCATCCTTCCTGGGAGTCTTCTCTTGCACAGGTATTTTGCTTTGACAGGGATCTGTGATCTGTGCAGGGGAAGGAGAGTGATGTGCTTGTCTTTTTACTTCTGGGTTTATTGGGAATTTTACTTGTTCCAAAAATGGCAATCTTTGGCAAAGCACACTGGTGCAGGTCTGAAAACTGCTGGGTTTCTTCTCCCATTGGCTTGCTTCCAGCCACAGCAACCACTTTCACTCCTGCTCTTTTCATTTGCTTACGGTTCCATCCTGAGCACTGTCCAAGGGAAGAGCTTTCAGGTCTGATCTAATCCCGTTTCACACCTAGGAGCTTCATCACACCTGGCAAGTGCTGGGAATCTGGCCAGGTCAGGAGGTACCAGGGTCAGACCAAGACTCTCCCAGAACTGTAATTCTGTAGTCGAAAGAGCTGCACGAGGCCCTGAGCATCACAGTGTTCATGTGTTACCTTTACCACTCCATCCTGCCCATTTGAGACTGTTTCCCCTTGATTACCTCCTTAAATCAATACTAATGGATTTTCTCAGAGTTATTTTTTTTTTTTCTTTACTTTTTAACTCCTTTCCCACCATCCCTCCCCAACACTTTCCATCTCTAGTGACTGCTGTCCTTGCCAGCTCCCCTCCCTTGCATCAAAGCACTGTTTCATCTCAGGACTGTAATTTATACAATTTCTCCTGCTCGCTTTTCTTAATTGTCTCATTTGTAATATTCCATACTCTCTCCTTTTCAGTTCATTCAGAATACCCATGCTGGTTAAAATAAATATGTATTTTTAATTTTAAGCAGACTAATTTAATTTTGTAAATGCAGGATGAGTATTAATCAGGACTGTTTCTGAATCCAAGGCACATCAAGTCTCAGCCAGGAAAATAGCATGTGTTGCTCAGTTTCACACCCCTCCTGTCACTTTTTTTTTACATGCAAAGCTCTGAAATTCTCTGCCTGAGGTTCAGGTATTCAGAGGACTTCCCAAACTCTCCGGGGGTGGCTAATAACCAAGAAGTGGAGGCAGAGCAGAAGATGGGGAGATCTGACAGGTGTTTTTCTCAAGGTTGAGAAACAACATGCTCTTAGAGAGAGTCGTCGTAGTACCACTTAGTAGAAGACTTGCTTCCTAAGTGTCTCCCATGGACCTTTTGCCTCTGATACTGCTGTCCCCATGAGTCCTCATGCCTCGTCTCCATCACTGGCTTTATCCCACCCACTTGAAATAAGCCACCAAACAACTGTTCTCGCCATACCACTACTCATGAATCACCACCAAAAACCTTCTGTCTGTGACTGTTTCAAAAGACTCAGTTTACTAGAATCTTAAATATTTTACCAGCTTGGTATCGAGACTTTTCTTAGAAGTTTCTCCCCCTCTTTCATCTCCCAGCTGAGACTTCAGAGTATCTGATGCATATCCCAAGGGGGGCCATGGGCTGCTGCCTGTTTCACCCCAGGGGAAAATGTCAGTCTCCAGGACAGCAATAATTTATGGCCTTCTAAAAGCATTTGAAGGAAAGTGCAGAACTTCAGAAAGTTTTATAGGTAGGCATTGCATGTAAAGACAAGTTTTTCTGAGTCATGACTGTACCACACTATGGCTCCCACTGATCCACCAGCTATAACCCTGTTGTGCCTGAGGACACCAGCCTGGTGCTCCATGGTTATTTCTGTATTTAAATAAATTAATTCATTTTCTTCTGTACACTAATTACAGAAAAGGCAAGACATTCATCCCTTCTCTAGATTCCTGTTCTTCCCATTTCTCCCATGCTTAAAGTTTTCTGGCTGTTCTCTTGGTGACTGACATGTCATCCCATTGTGTAAAGGGCCCTCCAGACCTTCAGAGCACATCAGTCCCAGGCCATCCAAATGTTGTTGTCTGGAGGGTCTTTGGTGCATTCTTACCCAGCCCTGAAAATTCCCTTTATAAATGTCGGTAATGGCAGAGGGAGTAAGGGCCAGAAAGACTCACTTGACAGGTGAAACACCTACTACCCTTTGCAGAAGTCTGATGGAAAAGTCAGAATAAGCTTATGAAGGAATCTAAGAGGACTGAAAGTCCATCTCCAAAACTTCAATTTCTCTCTTCAACAACCCTGAAGGTTACTTTAGCCCTTCCCTCGTTTCTGCTGATATGAGAAGGGGGGAAGATGTTAAAGCTGGGGCACAAGCTCAAGTCTCAGGTACCAAAATTGTGATTGTTTGATCGCTGTTCTTCCCTTATCAGGATATACTCCGTTTTCCCTTCTCCACTCTCCCATATTTCCTTTGCCTTTCTAGTAGTAAATCCCAGAGCTGATTTTCCAGACGTAGCGTGCTAAAAATACACACCTGAGATGTTTCCAGCTGGTTTCTCAAGGTCTCCCAAAGCTGTCATTTGTGATGGCAGTGCACCTTGCCATGTCTGAGAACACGAGGTCTGAAAAGGGCTCGGAGGCAGGAGCTGGAATGATGCTCATGCAACTTGCCTGCATCCAGTGCCTGGCCCCTTTAGCATCTTCGGGTGGGCTTTGCAGCACGCTGAATGGTGTCCACTTCAAAGGACCTTTCCTGGACACTTGTGTGCGTGTCACCCAGGGATTAGCACATAGCTGCCGAACTGTGGTAACTTCTCTGTGTTTACTCAGCTTTACGCTAAACCTGTAAAATGTCATGTCAGTGCACGATCTAATGAGAGAGGCAGAAATTTATTCCAGAAGCTATAAGGTTTCTATTTGCCAGAAAGTGCCAGGAGACTCCAATACATCCCCGTGCCCAGCGTATGCAGAAGAGATCTCTCTTTTTATTTCCACCCCCCACTCCTCTGGACTCCCTCCCAAGCTGTTTTATGGTGGCATTGTGGACTGTGCACCACTACCAGGAGTAACATAGGAGTAGCCACTAATAAACAAGGTAGTTGTAAAACTGAACTCAGAGAACCACTTCAGTTCAAGATAGTAGTGAGTGTCATTTTTAGGACTGCATAAACCGTGCAGCACATTTTTGGAACATCAGTTCTTGTCATATTATTTCTGTGTATTTTATTTATGCATTTTGCTTTCTCATTTTATTTGATGTTATTTTATTGTGCTGAACACATCTGTAACAGTTGTATAAGGCAGGCATGAAGGTATCTGAGCTCTTTGACTCTCTCCTGTGAAAATGACTCCCAAAGCATGTAGTGGATTCCAGGAGGAATGTCAGTTGTAGACAGATGGCCCCTCTCCCTGCTGCAATGAATCAGACTGAAAAGGCTATTTTAAAAGCAATTTTTTTGCCCTTGGGTTGTTTCATATATCTTAGGAGTGCAGATGGAAGGACATTCACTCTTCTCTTACTGGCTCCATCACACCCATATGGAGGGGTAGGTGATTCTTGGTAGACTATCCACTCTTCTGTGTCATGTTTGAATGCTTTGGGAGACGGACTACACCTACATGTCTGGCAGGGCTCAGAAGTGTTTGATGTTTGAAAAATTGCCTTCAGATGAGCACAGGATGGATGGGGGACTCTATTGTTCATTGTAGGGGTTATTGAGGGTTGCAAATATGCAATCCCAGAACATCATCCTCTAAAGTGATTGCTCCCAATGCTGATCTCAGGAGTACTTCTACTGTATTCGGGGAGAAAGACCCAGCAGAAATAAGGCTTGGGGCTTTTTTTTCCCTGTGCCGTTGTGAACATAAGTTTGTCCACTGAGCTCACCCATGCAGTAGGGAAGATCTGCATTCAGGATCACTCCTGTTTGCATTGCCCCTCTCTGTCCCAGAAACCTCTTATTCATGGGAAATACTGAGCCTTTTTTTTTTTTTTTTTTTTTTTTTATGGTTAGTCACTTCAAGTCTTCACAGCAAAGGCAAAAAATCTATCTCTTCTATATACTTTCACGTAGAGTCCCCACCAGACAAGGTTATAACCCAGGGTGCCACTGGGCAGAGTATACCGATCTTCTCCTCTCCATTTGGAAAAAAAAAAAAAATAAGCACAGGTTCATAGTAACTGAAAGAGAACATGTAGCCACCCATACACATCAAGGTATGCCTTGGCAAGATTGCAGCCAGAGTATGGGTGGAGTTCAAAATCTGAGAGTGACCTACAATGAGGCCAAGGTTGGCAATTCCTTCTCAGGTTGAGGGATCTTCTTCCATAGTGACGTTGTGCCACTGTTGGTGGGCTGGCAGGCCCCAGAGGAGGTGATGGTTTGATGGACAGTGAGACCTCCTCATCCTCTGTCTCAGAAAGTGTTTACAGCCACCATGACCTGTTTCCATCTCAAAGACACTGAGAACGAGATGGGCACAACTTTCTCAGGCCAATCCTGAGGGACAGGGGAAAAGCACTGGTGGGATAGTTTCTGGATCACCTATCTCAGGGAAAGATAGATATGAGGGGACTTTGGGGGGTTCCCTAACAAGAGAAGAAGAAGAGTCAGAGTCATGGGCTACCCAAAGGGTCAGAGGGATCAGAAATGGGCAACGGGTCAGATCGTGTCCCAGGCCTCACACTAGTACTTTTAGCCCCATTTCTTCTCTCTTTCTCCCCCAGTACATACACAAGATGTTGCTGGTTTAATTTCACTTGGAATGGCCTTGATGATCACTTATTGACTGTTTGTGGGGGTGAGGCAAAACGCAACAAGACACGACAGCACTCTGGCCAGCTTTCTCTGCAGATTCGTGACAGCCCAAAAGCTAGATCTGGCATGACCACCATCATATCCATCCAGACGGAGTGTGCCCATGGGGACAACAACCTCACCCAGCCCTAATGCACACATGACAAACTCCTGTCCATGCTGAAGCACCTGCAATGTCAGCTAAAGGAGCAGGAAGACCGCTGACATTGAGAGTCTTTGATGGCACTGGCTTGATAGTAGACAGGTTTGAAGGATATCTAGGAGAAGATGTTCCTAAAGGGTTTTGTGTTATCTGGATCCCAGATTTGTGGGCCATGGTTCTGAGACACAAGGATCACATCTAGATATGGGCCTATAATACACCACAAAACCTTTTTCATCAGTTCAGGCTGTTTCTGAGTTGCAGTGATCAGTGTGATGGCTGGGGACAAGGGATGAAGGGTCTAGGCTGGCATGGGTGATATAAAACAGTATTCAGATTTAAAAAAAAAAAAAAATAAAGACCCTTTTTTCCCTGCTATGAGTATTTTCTGTAGGGCAGTATGACCTTAGTGCTCTATTTTAGAGACTGTAATAATGGACACATTTTATTGAGAGTATGGGCAATCAGCCATCAGTCTGGTCTGGAGGTCTGAAGTCAAAGGGCAGAGAGGGCAAGTATCCCTTATTTTGTTTACTTCCAGAGACACATCTTAGCGCTACAGGGACACTATTTATTTCCTTGTGCTGAGGGGGAACTGAACTAGAACTTGGCTTTTTTAATGGCTTTCTCTAAATAAACTTTCTAAAGCCTTAGCCCAGAAAAGGCTGTTACATGCATGTATTTTGACTAGACTCTTACTAGTTCCATACAGCCCTAAGAAGAGAAAGCTATTTAAAAATATTCGTTAAGAGAGCTGTGACTAATCTGTGCTGACCTAATTAACCCAAAATGTCCTGTGTGGAAATTGTTGTGGACGCTGAATAAAAGGCCCAGGCTGAATGCACATAAATTTTCTGTCTGCATTTTCATTCCCAAGGAAGCAGTCAGTTCTTCAAGTGTTATTTCTAGATTGGTATTCAGAGCTTACATCTTGCCAGTGGCTTCTTCCTGCAAGGAAGCTAAATGCTTTCACCTCACTGTGGAAAAAAAAGTTGTGCACTTGACAGCAACAAATTCGTTTTACACTTGGTAATATAAGCAGGTTTCATCTATGTGTGATGTCTTCACAGGAAACAGTTGCCCTCAGCTCCACTATAATTGGGGGAGATACAGTCAATATAGTCAGTGGAGCGTGGTAGACCTGGGTACAATTCCTCTTGTCGTTAAGAATAGTCATCTCAAAATAAAGTGTGTCAGTTGGACCCTGGAGTATCTTTTTTTTTTTTTTTTTTTTTTTTTTTTTTTCTCATTGACTATACAGGGAACCTCTACACAATGAGCTGTGGCATAGATGGTTATATGACAGGCTTCACAAGATGGGTGAGATGAATCTTGTCCTACACATCAGGACTCAGTAACTCCTCAGTTCTCAAGCTGATGTTCACACCAGAGAGGGGAACAAGGCTACTGGGTAGGGAGGAATCTTGTCCATGAGGAAGCAGGCTTGCAGCTTCCCAAAGAGATGATAGCAGAAGATCAGGGAGATGAGGGGCAAGATGCTGTTTAACACACTGCACAGTACATTTTATGTACAAGCTGTGAAAGCACAGATAAATGTCCTGGGGAAGATGTGTGAGACCTTGACCTACTGGTTTAGCAGCAAGGTCCAAAACCATGAGATTGTGCAGTTATTATTCAAGGAGAATCTGCAAAATCAAGGCACACCATGGATGGGTGGATCAGAGACAAGTCTAGTCTGAAGCTAATAGACATTCAGGGTCTACATGACAGTCGAGAAAATGGTGTTTGCCACAGATATTAAGGAAGGACTCAATAGAAAATACTGTTTTGGTTTGCTGGTGTTTGACATTTTCTGCTGAAGTTTATAGGAAAGGGAGGAAGTCCTGGGATAAAAATTAAAAATCAGCTTAGTTTGAGCAGACAATGTCAAAGAGAAAGGATGCTATATCTGTTTGGAATGTAGTTGACAAAGAGGTGTATTTTTATGGTGCCCTTGCATAAAGATAGTGGTTAAATGTGTATCTGCAGATGAATTTTTCTGGAGAAAAGTGGTGAGAAGGGGCCTGGGGATCCCCCCCAGAAAGAAAAAAATAATAAGATCAGAGTCTAGAAACTGAGACGAAACAAAATCTTAAAAATAGAAAAGATCTTAACCTTGTAATGGTGAGCAGTGAAGAAAGGAGACAGATGAGATTAAGAACAATAAATAGGCAGTCCTAGATCTATACATTCCCTAAAGATAAAGGACACACCAAATTTAGAGCATGAATATGAACTTGGAACAGCATTTCTTTTTTAGGGAGAAATTATTGAGCAGGATAAACTGACACAACTGTTATTTGGGCTCTCCAGCAGAAACTGCAAGCTGAAATTACTTTCTTTGAGAAATAATATCCCTGTTATTGTAATCACTGACTAGAGGCATTTGTGATGCTGAATTGTCCCTCCCTAGTGTAGGACAGCATGATGAATGATGCTTGTTTGAGCAGGAAACAGTGGAGGAGACACACTCTGCCAGTATCAATGCATCACTGGTGTAGCCCTGTAGTTACAGTTCCTGAATATTTTTGAACCGATAGTCTTGAATTATAAAGTTATCTTTCTCCTCCAGGGTGATGCCTTTACAGGGGCATCACCCACAGACAAGAAGGCTTCATTCCACAGATAAACCACCCTGTTTTAAAGATGAGACTTGATCCCAGTCTGCAGATACCGCTTCACTTACATGTGAGCTGAGCATGTGTGAGTCAGGCTCCCTTGAGAAAATTTTCTCCTTCAGGGACAAAATTACAAAGGATTCCTGAAAAGAAATCCCATTCCTTATTATGACGCAATAGAGATGAGGATGAGAAAGAGAATTGTGGGTCAACTCTGCTAATTTGAATTTAGGTGAGCTCTTCCCCCCTCCCCTCCCCAAAGATGACTAGATAAAAGCACCTGTCAAGGAATGCAAGGGGATGAGTCTCTGGGTGAAAACGTATCACACACCACTCAGTACAGCACTAACAGGTGTCATGTATGAGGCTGGGTGAGTTAAGAGATATAGCTGAGTGCAACGTCAGGATGTGAAGTAAAGCATCACGTCTCTAAAAGATGCCAGCCACCCCGTCCTTCCCCTGTTTTCGCATGGAAGGAGCATCTGGATGGAGATATTCCAGGGAGATCAATGCAGTCCTGGGTCATGGACCAAACAAAGCAGGGGACAAAGACAGGCTTCCTCTTTTTTATATTTGAAGCCTTTTTGTTCGACGAGCTTGAGAAACAAGAATAAGAATGCATAATTTAATAATATTAATATTGTTATTTCATAGTAATAGTAGTAATAATAATGAAATAATAGTAATAACAATAATAATTAGTAATAATAGGCTTCTTCAGTGTTTGTGATAAAATGTGAGCTCCTAAGCCATGCTTTCTACTTAGAAGAAAATAAACTATTGTTTTCTTTTTTTTTTTTTTTTTTTTTTTTTTTTTCCCCTATTCCTAGACAGCCCACTGTTGGAAAGTGCAGTTCAACATGCTGTTTTGAGAAGGTGCAGCAGTTCTGATTTTCTCGCAGTTGTCCAGTGCTCACCTTTCTTTCTGGGTGCAAACTGTTATCTTTGCAAAGAGACCATCACGTAATTAATGGCATTTACATGGGTTGGTGGGCTTGTATATTGAAAATATATTGGACTTTCTTTAAAAGGATTAATAAATGCAGATAAAAGGGATTGCATATAGCCCATGTTTCAGCTCTGTGTTCCTCATTGTCCAGTGACTTCAGCCTGTCAAAATCCCTGAACACATCCAGGCATGGGTAGCTGAATAATGTAACTGCAACTCCTGACAACGCTGTCAGAAATCCTACAAAAGCCTCTTTCCGGGGTCTTTCTTTACAAAAAAAAAAAAAACATTTCATCATCCAGTTTTTACCAGTGATGTGAGGTGAGGGTGCTGAAAAAAAAAATAAGTATCTGGTGTTTATCAAAGATAAGATAAACTGGAAAGGTTTCTATGCAAAAGATTATCTTCTCCCCTCCACCCATCACCATTTTTCTATTCTATTCTATTCTATTCTATTCTATTCTATTCTATTCTATTCTATTCTATTCTATTCTATTCTATTCTATTCTATTCTATTCTATTCTATTCTATTCTATTCTATTCTATTCTATTCTATTCTATTCTATTCTATTCTATTCTATTCTATTCTATTCTAAATTTTCATTTGTTGGTGTGGATAAAGGTAGGCTTCTCACTAAGGGCAGTTATCCACTAGTGAGGACCCAAAGAACAAAAACTTACACTGCAAGATCTTTGGGGCAGGAACTGTTTATTCAGTGTATCCCATACAGTATGTCACATAGTGTGGCCCTGACCTGGTTAAGACTGTCACGAGTAATAAATAAATCAGTATTAATCATCATGAGCAGCAGCCACCTTGGGATGAGAAAATGATTCATTACCTCAATCTGCTGAATTATTCACTCTTCTGGTGCAAAAATGGCATGAAATATGAGCTCTGAGGATGTGGAGGTTTTTAGCATGATAGGGATTTTATTCTGGTATTAGAAGTAAAATACAGCTGGCATAAAAAAATTCTATCTGAAATTTATGATGAAAAATGTGGGAGTATTTTTATTGAATAACGTATTTTAGTAAAAATATCCCTTCTTTTGTCTACACTTTTTTTTACATTATAACAGAGTTAGTTTTTTTAAGCCTTCACCATTCAAATGCATTGTGGCATTCAGCACTAAGCAGCACAGAAAGAATTAAAAAAATATGAAAAACTTGAAATTTCAATTATTTTAAAGATTTTTTTATTTCAAAAAAGGAAGTAAATATTTACCAAAAATAATAGTTTCCTTGTAAAATCATGGATTTTCCAATTGCCTGTAGTATGGTCTTCTAGGAGTAAGAGTTATTTTAAAGTTATTGAGAAATCATGTGAATAGGAAAATTTGGAAGAAATTCAGTAAGGCAAGTACCAGGGGGCATATGGGTGAAAGCTAATATCTTCTGCACTAGTCTCCAAAGGAAAATTCTGCAGAAGCTTCTCATTCGCCTAGAAAATTAAATTGCAATCAATGTTATGATCTGGCTACCTTCATCTAAGAGGCCAGTGAGAACATGAAACACAGAAACGTATTTTGTGGTATTTCTTTTTGAAAATAAATTTTAACTAAAATTTCCCCTTCAGTTTGCCACTGTGGATCTTCTGGAACACCATGGTTCATGGTAGCACCTTCACTTCTTGAATGATTCTTTGTCCTGATACTGTTACTCCTATTGATAAAGTCATATGATGATTCGTACCTTTATGCGTCCTGTGAGGCAGAAACAAGAAGAGGGTTTCACGCAGGGAGACAGGTAATTTAATGAAAGTAAAAAAGAGGATGTCGTTCAGAGAGATCAAAACAAACAGTATAAATACTGCCCTTCTGCCAGACCCCTTTTTAATAGCTGGAGCATTGACTGAGATGACAGCTACTAGTGCTATCGGTGCGGCTTATATCATACAGATGTGCTCTGGTAGAAGATGGATTTCTTTTGAGTGAGTTATTGCATTTCCATAGTCTGATTCTGGGATGATTATGATAATAATAATAAATAAAATATTAATAATAATATTAATAATAATAATAATTCTGGCCATTTTGATATCTATTTCTATCTCTAATAGTATCTTCCTTGAGGGCACTTTCAACTAAGCAATATTGGTTTTACTGCCCGTGTAGGAAATAAAACCACAAAACACAAAGAGCAATATAAATTAAATAAACCAAACCAATAAAGTGCTTTAAAGCCTTTACCTTATTGGAAGTATTTAGGGATGTGAATGAATTAGGATATTGGTTTTCCTGTCCACCTCAGTCTTTCCAAAGACTGCCAGCAGGGGAAACACCTTCAAGAATGTAAATGAATGCCAAACTAATGAGATCCCATTAATATTATTAAATTACCCAGAAAACACTATTCATCACTGTAAACTTTTTTAGCAGAGAAGAAACTCAACTGAATTACTGTAGGGTCCTTGGCAGTTACCCAATAATGAATAAGGCTAGTTTCTGACAGCATGTTGACACTGATTCTGCTCTTAGAAGCTCCGCAGCACCCCATCCTCAAACTGGATTGCAGGAGGATTGTTGTGTCTTGAGGAAAAATTGCATGGAGAGAGGAGATCCACTTCCAAGAGGATGGAGAGGAATGGGCATTCCTTTGCCCTTTCCATTCTGCCCAGTAGTCCCTCCTCACCTTTGCCTAGCAGGTCTAGCCCTACCCACCATGCTCTTCCTTCAGACTGCTGGAGGCTGCAGAGCACAGCTGCCCAGCTTCATCCATCCTCTGGATCCCTGATGATAAATTAGCACAGACACAGCAGACTGATTAGCATAACTCATAAAATCCAGTGAACTCACAGAGCAGGGCAGGGAGAGGAACCCACAAGGGAGAAAGAGAAACCTTAAATTAAAGTCAGGCTATGTAAGCATGAAGACAAAGTTCGCCTTCCAGCCTGGGTGAACACCCCAGCATCAATCAACCTGCTGTTCCAGCAGAAAGAATGGCATGAGAGAGACTGAATGCTGGTGGGTTTTTATATTCTTGTGTTTTATACAGTTGGCTTCGCAGGACTGAGTTCCCCAGCGCTCCTCCCACTGAACTGCTGAGGCAGTATGTGATACACCTGGAACTGGTGGTCGCTCACCCTTGGTGTTAACACCATCCTTTCAAAGAACACTGTATATACAGATCCAGGTAAGGGCCAGAAGTTTATGTTGTTGAGATACTGAAAGAAATGGTGGGGGATCTTGGCAATCTGCTGCTGCTGCTTTGGGCAACCCTAACAGATCAACCTAACTTTATGGGCTATTGGATGGACAGATCCCTCTTTTCCACTTTTCTAATTATTTCAAGGTTTCTCATGGCCTCTGCTTTTCAGCAAAATCTTACTCGTATAAGACATTCTCTGTACAGATCTAGTATACAATCTTTTGCTTGAACTTACACTCCTCTAATCTAAGTCTTTTCTGAAGACTTTCATGGCTGGAAAGCTGCCTGGTGGAAAACGACCTGGGGGTGTTGGTCAACAGCGGTCTGAACGTGAGCCAGCAGTGTGCCCAGGTGGCCAAGAAGGCCAATGGCATCCTGGCTTGTAATTGAAATATTGTGGCCACCAAGACCAGAAAAGTGATTGTCCCCCTGTACTTGGCACTGGTGAGGCCACACCTCTAATACTGGGTTCAGTTTTGGGCCCCTCACTACAGGAAAGACACTGAGGTGCTGGAGCGGGTCCAGAGAAGAGACATGAAGCTGGTGAAGGAGCCCAAGTCTTATGAAGAGCAGCTGAGTGAACTGGGATTGTTTAGCCTGGAGAAAAGGAGGCTGAGGGGAGACCTTATCGCTCTCTACAAATACCTGAAAGGAGGTTTTAGTGAGGTGGGTTTCGCTCTCTTCTCGCAGGTAACAAGTGATGGGATGAGAGGAAATGACTTCAAGTTGCACCAGGGGAGGTTTAGGCTGGATATTAGGAAAAATTTCTTCACTTAAAGGGTTATCTAGCATTGGAACAAGCTGACCAGGGAAGGCGTTGAGTCACCATCTCTGGAGGTATTTAAAAGATGTGTAGTTGTAACTTTTAGGGTTATAGTTTAGTGGTGGACTTGGCAGTGTTAGATTTATGGTTGGCCTTGATGATCTTAAAGGTCTTTTCCAAACAAAACAATTCGATAATTCTATGAACTAGTTTTTTTGTTATAGAGATAAAACTATATGAAGAGGCTGATGGGAGCTTACAGCTTATGTGGTAACTGCCCATCTATATTCCTAAATTGGAAGATACTTCACTGAATTCAAGATTGAACGGCTAAAATTTTGTCTGAAGTGAATTATAGGGCATGAATCTAGAAGAGATTTGCCAAAACTTACAGTGATGATATAAAGCTGAACTCTTCTACTAACAAGTGTAAGGATACCCTCTGAGCATGGCAAGGTGGTATCAATCCAAATCTGTATTTAGAACAGTGGCAACCTTTCGCCACTCTTCCTCATCTTGCTTGCCATCAATAACATTATGGTGGCCAGCAATTACTAGAGCAATTCAATAGTCACTGTTATGCTCACTCACAATAATTACTCTTCCTGATGAATTTTTGTTTCAATGCTGAGATATATCAGTGAAAAATACAGGTGCTCATTATCAGCAGTGGTGTTTATTAGGCACAGTTTGATATCTGGGCATAATTTGATTTAGCTTGGCAAGGGTTTAAAACCCAGCTAGCCGAAAATGTTTGTCCAAGCTCTCCTCATATCCAGCTTGCTAACTAATCATAATGGACTGGTGATTTTACACTGAAACACATCTGGTGGCATATAGAAATGGTATATATAATTCATAATAAGCCATTTAGTCCATTTGTCTATTTAAAAGTGGCCCACAAAGAGACCACAGTTTTCTGAAGAGCAACATATTTGCCATACGCTGCCTGCCAATAAATCTTGGTTTGTAGACAGTTCATGAGCAGTTGGCTGCAAGCATTGAATGTTTTGGCCTATGCCCATTTTGGAATGACTGTGCTGCTTTCATCTGTTTTTTGGAAATGAACCTGCTGAGGAATCCTGGATGCTCTACTGACAAGCCAAAGAAATTGAAGTAAACGTCAGAGACCAAATCAGAAATCTAGCACCTACGTCATGTTGATGAATGGGAATAAAATAAATCAGAATCTAGTTGCTCTTAATTGATGCTCTAACCCCCGGAATCATTCTGTTCCCAGCCTGCCAACCTTAACATTATATATTGTTACAGGGCAATATTCTGGGTGGAGATTAGCCAGTTAAGGGCAGAAAGAAGCTTAAAATGCTAATCTTGGCATTATTTAATAATGTCATAATAATAACAATGATGCTATAATTTTTGGATTTATATAATTTGCTCTGAGATCATGTTAACATAAACCAACTCATGCACAGATATTATATGACAACCCTTATATTTGTGCTGTTATTAAAAATACCGATATATGACTCTTCACCTAGTCATCTGAACATATCCACTACCTCTAGCTGACCATCTGGGACATCTTTGAAGTGATGTTTCTAAGCAATATTGAGCACTCAAACTGAAAAATAAATGAGACATTGCATTCAATTTCTGCAATAAACAGCAAGCTGAGGAGGTCTTACTTACATTTGAGTGAATATCATTTTTTTTTAAAAGGTTTGCAAGCTCAATTACAGGTGTGGAAACATATACTGTCTCAGATCAAACATATCCAGGTCAGGACAAACTGCCTGAAACAAAATGAGAATAAAAATCAATGGGACATAGAAAAAGGATATTTTTCCCCCTTCACTTGTCAATTAATACTCAGGTTTTGTCTGGAAGATGTTCGTGCTTGTTTGGAGGTGTCTTACACAAATGTATCTTGATTCCAATGCAACCAGGGTGTTCTCATTATCTCTGTAATGACTGAATATAGCTAATTAGGCAAAGATTCATAGACTCATACAAGCCTTAAGAGAAAAGGTAAGAGAATAGGTGTCATTAGGTCACTTTTTTTGAACACTTTCTTAAACTTTACTGGTTCCTTCTGTATCAAGTCCAATAGCATATGTTTAGTGAGAGCATCCTGTCTGAGAAAGCAAACACATTTGCTCTGAAAACATCAGAGGATGAGACTCTGCTTCTTCCCTAGATAGTTTGTTTTAGTGATTAATCAGCATTAATAATGTGTGCCTTTCCTCTAATTTAGATTTCTCTTTCTTCAGCTTTTTGCTTTTGGTATTTGTTTTGCCTTTCTCTGCTAGTTTAAAGAAACTTGAGTACTCATAATTTCCTCTGATGGAGTTACATCTATGGCACAATTAGGCACTGCATTTTTTTTTTTTTTTTGAAAAATAACATGACCTCTTTATGTCTCATTTGATAATGAATCCTTCTCTACATCTTAACTTATAGTGCAGTATTTTCCAGAACCTCCAGTGACCTTTTGAAAAGGATGGGCGACAAAGTGATGCAAATTCAGCAGTACCAGCTTGACCAACTCTGTAAATGTAGCACTGCTTTTCTCTCCCACGCACATCTCCCTTGGTAATCCAGCCAAAGGCTGCTCTTGCCACAGCATGTGTTGGGAGGTCATGGCTGAATGCCACTCAGATCCTAAAACCCTGTTCTCAGCCCCCCTGAACTAGAAAACTACATTATGTTCTTTCAGCACAGCCCATGATCCTTGTTCTTGGCATTTGGTTGGATGCAGCCGCATTTCACTGGAATGGGCACAGCTGACTGACAGGTCCATCACCCGTCACTGTTTCTCAACTTACTGTTGTCTGCAAATTTGATCATAATGAATTTTATATTGATTTTCAGACTACTGATGAAAATAGAGGGTCAGTGTAAGCCTAAGACTGATCCCTGAAGAATCTTGTAAGAAGCAGATCTACCAAACAATGATTTCTAAATGTCTGTCAGTCAGCTATCTTACAATCCATTTAACATGGTAATGATACTGTTTGGGTCTGGTTTTTAATGTCAATGTCATCCAAAACTTTCATCTTCATCCACAGAGAGATTAAAAACTTGATGGGACATGGTCCAGGGAGACCTCCTCTAGATGATTCTGCTTGAGTGGGCGGTTGGACTAGATGATCTCAAGAAGTCCTTTCCAGCTTCAGTGACTCTAAGTCTGTGATCACTAATCCAGATTCCTTAAAGTTGTCAGTACTTCCTCCCGAATCACTTCTAACAAACGTCCTGAAAGAATTAAATCAAACCAAGTCTTTTGCAGTGCTTCTTTCCCACAAAACTGCATTGACTGGCACTAGTTATATGCCCATCCTTCTGTTCTTTACCAACAAACATCTGTATTTCAATGTTGTGTTTAGGACTGATGTCAGGTTAAGAAGTCTATAATTTCACGTTTGCCCTTTTAGGGTGTGGGAATAGCCATAACTCTTACTGAGCCTTCTGAAATGTCCCTGGGATTCCAAGGTGTATGAAAACGTAACACTAGCAAGGCTGAAAGTCTCAACAGGTGCTAAGATCTCCTACATAAACCAGAAATATCTATTCAAGGCTTACCCTTCTTCTATAATGCCATTAGTTGGAGATGGTTAGATTGTTGGCCTTTGGCATTCTTGGCTTCATTCTTATTCTGGTATATTTATAAACTTTCCTTCCACAGTCCTTAATTCCTGGCAGTTTGGGATTTCACCACATTACTTATTCTCTCTGAAAACTTTAATTGTCCTTTTCTGTTTGCCCTCTGTGATCTGTGATTTATAAGTAAATAAATAAAGGCCAAGTAAAGTAAATTAAAAAAAAAAGTTGATAAAAAGGCCAAGTACAAGGTCCTGCCCATGGACAGAGGCAACCTTCAATATCAATACAGACTAAGTTATCGATGGATTGAGAGAAGCCCTGTGAAGACGGACTTGGGGGTACTGGTGGATAAAAATTTGGACATAAACTGTTAATGTACACTTGCAGCCCAGAGGATCAATTGTGTCCTGGGCTGCATCAAGAGAAGTGTGGCCAGAAGGCTGAGGAAGGGGATTCTCCCTCTCTACTCTGCTCTCATGAGACCCCTCCTGCAGTGCTGTGTCCAGATCTGGGACCCCCAACATACGAAGGACACAGACCTGATGGAGCGGGTCCAGAGAAGGCCACAAAAATAGCCAGAGAGCTGGAACACCTCTCCTGTGAAGAAAGGCTGAGGAAGTTGGAGTTGTGCAGCCTGGAGAAGAGAAGGCTCTGAGGACACCTTCTCGTGGTCTTTCAGTAGTTAAAGAGGGCTTTTAAGAAAGACAGCGAGAGACTTTTTACCAAGGCTTGTAGTGACAGAACAAGGGGTAATGTTTTTAAACTGAAGAAGTATAGGTTTAGATTGGACATGAGGAAGAACTTTGTTACAGTGCAGTTGTTGAGAGGTTGTCCAGAGGAGCTGTGGCTGCCCTCTCTCTGGAAGGGTTCAAGGCCAGGTTGGACAGAGCTTTGAGCAACCTGGTCTAGTTGAAGATGTCCCTGCTCATTTCAGGCAGGTTGGACTAGGTGATCTTTGAAGGTCCCTTCCAACACAAACCACTCTGTGATTCTATGAAAAATACATAAATGCATATTTTTTCATCTGCATGAAAATATACATGTATACACAGAAGAAGCAAGGAAGCAATTGGACATAATAAAAGCACACAGACACAAAGATAAGATGCTTATATATAGATATTTCCACTTGATGTTTTAATTTTGTCAGAAAAATATAATAGCTTTTTAGTCAAAGTTATCCTCTGCCTTGATTGTGGATACTTGGCTTTTGGCCATCTAATAAATTATTCCTAAAAGACTGTCAATATTCATTCACAATTTCCTGTCTACACTTATGTCAATTTCTCTCAAAAATTTTCTCAGCTTTGAGAAATTAGCCCTTTTAGCATACAAAGCACATATTTCATGTTTGAGACTGTCCATTCTATGCCCATAATAAATGTAATCACCGCAAGGAAAGTTATACCAAGAATGGAAGATAAAATAATAAGTCTACAGCATGGATTTTTTTAAACGTCGGATGGAATTTTCAGAAGTTTGTAAAGCACTTGGAAGAAGTTATCATAGATCTGTTGCGGGGAGAGATATAGCACAGTTAAAATACCTAAAATTTTATGGGAAAAGCTGGTTTGGTGTTTTGTTCTGTTATGTATAACTGATTGCTAAAAATTAAGATTTTAGTGGGTTTTAAGGAAAGCATTATATGAATGCATTTGTCCTGTTCAGGTTCTCAAAATCAGAAAACCTGCTTTTTCTGATGCTTAGGAAATCCTACAGCATGAAAGAAATCAAGACAGGAAAGGTGAAAGTAGAGTGAAATTAAGGTCTAAACACTGAGTAACATTTTTACTGCACCAAAGTCCCACTACCTCTCCTTGCAATCTGGCATTAAAAAAATCTTACAAAAAAGTCAAACTTGTTGCCAATGTTTTCCATTATCAGCTGGAATTTTCAGCGTAAGAGTTACAGGCCTTGTTCAGCTTCTGTGTTGCTGACAAAGAACTCAGGACAACTCTCTTGTTTGAACTGACAACATACTCAGCAGTGTATGCAAATGATTCATTATCATATTATTAATATTTTCCTCAAGGTCATTTGCGTGGAAATTACTCATGCAGGGTACCTGCAAATTACAGAGAAGATGAGTTTCTCTGAAGCCTTCTATGTCTCCCCTCATTTCCCAAAAATTTATAGCCACGTAGCACACACCAATGACCACTGGAAAAACAAGCAACCCATTGGCTCTCACTGTCAAAAAGTTGATGGCTTTTTCTTTCCCGTAGCTCTAAATGATATCTTGGCAATATCAACAGATCTGAGCTATCAGTTGGAGTTGGATAAAGTAGTGCGATTCCTGTGGGGATGGGGTTCTGTTTGGATTGAAGGCTGCTCCTGCCACCTGGAGTAGTGATGTGATGGGGTAATTCCCATCTCATAAACCCAGAAAACTCATGCCCCAGATGGAAAGAAGCCAACATGGCAGCCAAGTCATCATCTAGGCTGTATTTATGCTTTTAGCCAACTAAGAGCTATACTATTTGTTAAGACAGTCAAGTAGGTTTCCTCAATATTAAAGGCTGAAAGGTATCTCTGTAGGGTGATTCATCCCACCATAAGCTGGGAGGGGGATCAGATGTGGGGAGAGAGGAAGATGAATCATCTCTATAGGTGCTGATCTTGTTCTGTTGAGTGAAGAAGGAGCCAAGACCAGATAGCTTAGTGGGTGCCCACTTTGTAGGTAGGTGTGATGAAGCCAAGCCTAATCACAGGCTGTCTGCAGGTAGTTGACACCTCTATTATTAAATTGGTCACAGCGCACCCAGCTTCTGGGCATAATTGGTTGTGGACAACATGAAAGATTCAGTGTGTTATTGTTATAGCCTACCACTGGTTACTCCCTTGAAATGGAAGAAGGTAATTTTAACACCCACAAAAATTCCTATGTCTCTCTTGTCCTGATGATACATCTCCTTCTTTGGTGTTTTGTTGGGTTGTGGCTGTTGTTTTTTTTTGTTGTTGTTGTTGTTGTTTTTTTTTTTGTTTGTTTGTTTGTTTTTTTCTTTTTAAATAATTGTGCTGTGCGTCCTGACAAAGCACCAAATTATTTCCATCCCAGAAATTAAATTCTGCTCCCTCATAATTCCTGGGAACTTGGGTCCTATACCCATCATTATCCAAAGATATCACAGTGCTGCCTAACACAGGATTTACTGTTATGAACAGTCTTCTCTACCCCTTCCTCTTTCTAAAAATCAGCGTGGCCATTTTCCTACTCAATGATCACCTCCTTTCATCCCCATTGGAAAGCCTTTTTTCTCTCACTCTTTCTTTAGTTTCCAACCCTTTTTATAGGAAATTGCTATCCTCCTCCACAATCCAGACTTCAGTCCATACACCAGTCACCTCCTGTTTGTTTACTGCAATAGCTTGCGTTACCAACTACTCTATTTTCCTAGACTTTCTCCACCTTTTGTGGCTGCCAGGGTTTTTAACTCTCCAGCCAATCAGACTCTTCAAAATCTAACCTCTAGCTTCCTCCTTACAGAATCAGATTCACGGAATGGTTGAGGTGAGAAGGGACTTCTGGAGATCATCTGGAGCAACCCCCCTGCTCAAACAGGGCAGCATAGACTCACTTTGCTCACAACCATGCTTGGATGGCTTTTGAATGTCTCTAGGAATGGAGACTCCACAATCTCTCAGGTCAACATATACCAATGCTCAGTCATTCTCACAATAAAAAAGTGTTTCCTGATGTTCAAAGGGAACCTCCTGTGTTCCAGTTTGTGCCCATTGCCTCTGGTCCTGCCACTGGGCACCACTGAAAAAACCCTGGCTCCATCCTCTTTGCTCCCTCCATTCAGGTATTTATATGCATTACTAAGATCCCCCCTCAGCCTTCTGTTCTCCAGGCTAAACAGTCACAGCTCTCAACTTTTCCTCACAGGAGTGGTGGTCCAGTACCTTCATCATCTTTGTGTCCTTTTTCTGGACTCTCTCTTGTATGTCCATGTTTTTCATACTGGGGAGCCCAGAACTGGACACAGGACTCCAGGTGTGACCTCAGCAGTTCTGAGTAAAGAGGAAGGATCATCTTCCTCGAGTTGCTGGTAATGCTTGATTTCTGATGGAGTTGAGGATACCACTTGCCACCTTTGCTGCAAGGGCACATTGGTGGCTCATGTTCAACTTGATGTCCACGGGCACCCTCATTTTCCACCAAGCTGCTTTCCAGATGGGTGGACCCCAGCATGTACTTGTGCCCGGGCCTGTTCCTCACCAAGTGCAGGACTTTACACTTACTGTTCTTGAATGTCATGAGGTTCCTGACAGCCCATTTCTTCACTCTGTCAAGGTTTTTCTGGATGACAGCACAACCCTCTGACATATCAACCATTCCTCCCAGTTTTGTGTCTTCTTCAATGTTATCTCCTTTTAAGTCCTCCTGCACCTCAGTTTACTTGCATGGATACTTCTGTTTTGATTTATCTCTCCCCAGTATTAGCTCTGTCTCAGTGCTTCTTTCTTGTCCTGGAAGCCTCTACACTCTGGGTGTCATAACTCACCACTGATGGGTTCTGCTCAGCTAGACTTAGTCAGCTGAGACTGCATACTTAAGCCTGTCAGTTATTCCCTTCTCATGACTTTTGAGTCTATTTGCCAATTTAAGTGAAATCTGACAGAAGGAAAATATTGAATTCTCACAATTTTGGGTGAAAATGGATGGAATTCCAGGTGGAAAAGAGTAGCATAATTAGTGGTTCCACTGGGGGAATGGTCCTGGCTATTGTAGACATCAAAGTATGGTTTCTCTCCTGTTGCTCTCTGGTTTCTAACAGAGCACAAATTCCAATTCAAGTTTTTTTCCACAAACAAGGCATTCAGAAAATCTCTTTCTCTTTCTGCTTGACATCCAATAGGGTTGAATTCAAACTACAATTTTAGCATAATCATCTAAGACATTGTGAGATGTAGTTTCACAGGAACCTAGATTTCAACATTTCCCATGTCCATGGAACTAGTGACCTTCTCTTCATACAATGTTTTGAGCTTGCTAATTTATGAATTCCACTTCTGTCTTTGGGTGGGAATCATAACTCTTGCCCTGTGGACCACAGAGCATGCAGTACTGGAGGCAAAACATTGCCCTGCACTCTCATACCTTTGACAGCCTAATCCAATGCTCATTGGCTTTGGACCTAGCACCTATAGGCTTGATTCTTTGCTGCTGCTGCAAAGTTGAAAATAACTTCATGGTGACCACTCGGAAGTCCTGGGTGGCCATTGATTTGTTAACATATCTCGTTCACAGTGGGCAATTCACTTGTCCATTTTGTTACACATTTTATAGTTTTCTAGTTAATTCTCACTGTTGCCCTCACCAGATTGATGAGCAGCATTTACTTTCATTGTTGTGTTTAACATTTAGATTTCACTGTAATTAACTTAGATATTACCATCTTTTATTGCTTTTTTCATTTCTTCCCATCCTGACAGTAGATCAGTCTGAACAGTATCTGGACCAGTCAGTTTTTAAAGCCACTGACTGTTTTCATCTCTGGAAATCTTCTTAAGGAAAATCTGATATATGCATCTTTTAAGCACTTTGTGATCAAGCAATGGCTGTAATACTTTCGGAGAGGTAAAAAATAAAATCAAAGTCATTCCACATAGAAAAGGAAAGAAGAACAATTTTGAAGGTAAAAAAAGGTACCTTAACTTAGTGGGATTGCTTAATGTTAAGGTCGTAAGTCTTAAAAATCAAGGAATATTATGAAGCAGGCATGACTTTGAGATGAGTTACAGGTTTTAGGTGGACAGTATGTCACCTTCATTCAACATTTTCAGTTCCTGTGGCTGGGGAAGAGTTTAACCCAGAGAGGCTAGCATGAGACAAGAACTCTCTCAATTTCCTAAATAACCAACATAATGTGATAACTGCTGTGGGGAGCTCATGAGTTGAATTCAATGGTATGTTCTACTCCTGCCTGACTATAACTAATTAAGCCGACTTTTGAGCCCCCAAAACGAAGCATTATATTTATTTAGGAGCCAAAACTAATGTATGGTGTCCCTTGAAGACTTCAAATCTTTTAAATTGCCTCCAGTCTTGCTGAAAAGAAAGTGGGTGATTTACTGGGACTGAGGGTAACATTTGTCTGCCCTCTGAATGCAGTGCCAAGGCACTGCCTGATGTGAACCCTCTCGACCTGGAGGAGGTGTCTATAATAGGTCATCTAATACCTTAAAAATATTTTCTTTCCACTGGTATAGGGTGGTCTGATCTCTCGCAAGCTAGGCACATTTGTGAGCTATGGGCCTACAGCTCCATGTTAACTAATACGGTGTCTGAATGTCCAGAAAGACTTTGTTATAGTATTGCCAATGAAATGTTTACCAGTTTGCATTTTTCTGCCTTCTTCATGCAACAGCATCTTTTGTTTTTGTGGGAGGGTCTTCCCAAGGAAAACTGTCTTCTTTCCACTTGGCATTATGGAGTAATTAGATGTTTTCAGTATCTGTTTATGTTTCCTCACAGGTAAGGACCTCTGTTTAAGGTAAAGCTTTCTATGGTCTTATGTTCTAAGCTTTGCTGCTTGAGCCTTCTGCTGGCGACATCTCTGATCTGAATGCATTAAGATCACTTCTCCCCAGATGCTTACTGGCTTCTGTTTTATTTAGTGCGCCTGGATGGTTTTCTAGGACTACATCCAAGGTAGTCTCTGACCTTGTTGGTCCTTTAGTTAGCTGCGGTGTACACAGAGTCCTCCAGAAAGAAGTGGTTGGTTCCACAAGCCTTCCTGCAGAATGTGTCAGGTGTGCTAAATTTCCCCACGCTCACTCTTTTTGACAGAATACACATACAGGGTTACACATACAGGGATAAAACAGTGACACATTTTTCACAGATGCCTGTGTAAGGCCGAGAATAGGCTCTCACATTCATAAAATCAGCACAGCCTACCCTCAGGGAGGCAAGGAACTAATTTATTTTGCATTTTCTTATCCTTATTTCATCCTGTCTCTCTTCTTTGTCCCTGAGACAGTAATGTGGTTTTCAGCCCTGTCTTTCATTCTGGGAATCTCAAAGTACCTTGCAACATGAGTGACTTCAGCCTCCTACCACTTCAGCAAGGGCTGTTATTTTCAAGTTTCTCTTGGGCTTCCTTGGAGACCAATACTCTTCTCCACACTGAGGTATAAACCTCAATATAAGAGGTATTTTTAAGAAGAAAGACATATGGTCTTAAAAAAAGAAAATTGTCACGGTGGAGGTAGAAGATACCCAAGCTAAGATTAAAAGTACCAGTCCAGTTACTGACAGTAGTGCAGCAACACAAACTCTGCCTGAATGCATTATACCTGTGTCTAAAGCCACACAAATTCTGCATGGGGCAATTTGCTCTGCATTTTTGCTGGGTGGGTCATTGCACAAGAACTAGGAGCAGTCCTTGAGAAGGAGAACTGAAGGCTTCCCTGGCAGGTGGATACCTTTCAGTGCTCTCAGAGCTTTGGAGGACTTCTTATGTGAAACCTGTAAAAACATTTTTCCTCTGCCAGTGTATTTTGTGTGAGAGTGGATACCGCTGTCATGGTTTAAACCCACCTGGCAGCCAAACATTGTGCAGCCTCTTGCTCACCCTCCCTCACCTGGGGGATGGAGAACAGAATTGGAGGGGTAAAGAGAGACTTGTAGGTTGATATAAAAACAGTTTAATAATTGAAATAAAATAAAACAATAACAATAATAGAAAGTACAAATGGATAATACACAATGCGACTGCTCACAACCCACCAATTGATATCCAGCCTGTTCCCAGCTAGAGAGCCTGAAAATCAAGATTCCAAAACTGCAATCCTAGAAGTGGACAGAGAATCCCCTCCTTCCCAGCCACCCCTCCTTTATATACTGAGCATGATGTTACATGATATGGAATATTTCATTGTCCAGTTTGGGTCTGGTGCTCTGGTCATGCTCGCTCCCAGTTTCTTCTGCACCTGTGCATGGGCAGGACATGGGGTGTTGGAGAGTCTTTGATTTCTTAGCAACATCATCTGGAAGCATCAGTGTGTTTTCAGCATTATTCTCATACAAAATCCCATACTGAATCCAAAACACAGCACTATTCTAGTTACTAAGAAGAAAAATTAACTCTGTCCTACCTGAAACCACATGGATGCATATTTTGTGCTAGGTGCTGATTATCATTGAGGAGTTGTAATATATTTCATTATAAGGTCTACCTACCTTTCCGGATACTAAAGAAGAATTCCACAGAAAAGTCTAGGAGAAAATGAATAATATAAAACCTGTAGTTTCAATTATCCCATATACCAGGCTGCACATTGCTTCACGGGAATAAGGAGAAGTATTTTAGAGTTTCTTTTCAGAAATTGCCAGCCAGTGTCTGCACTGGAAGTGTAAAGGGAAAAAAGTTAAGTGGAAAAAAGAAATTAAAAGGAGGCAATCTTGAGATTACTCTATATTTGGGCCAGAAGTAAGTATATTTCCTTAGTTTCAAGCTGAATAAAGGTTAATAATGTGTTAATGATTTTGTATGTGTAATGAGTGAATATGGCACTGAGAAGCTCTATCGGGAGTCATCTGCATAAATGGGTTCACTCCTCGAGTATGACACATCTAATTTTCTCTTGATGATTTTCACCTGTGGCCCTTTATCATCTTCACTGTAACTGGCATGGCACAATACAAGCTATACCTGCTGTTTCTTTCCCTTTAGATCAGGTATAGGTTTTGTGATGGCAGCAAGATCAATGAGGACTGAAATGAGATCACTGCGATGGCTGAAGGACATTTGCTGCTGGAGACCTGACAAAATCTTTTTCCACTGCCAGGAGAGGAGGTTCCCCTCATGCAAGACATTTCTCTGCTTGTGTCACTTTCCTGCTTGTAAGTTACTGTGTAATTACATCATCGTGGGAAGTATTCATTAAAAAGCTGGAACCATTAGCAGAGGCACAGCGGCCTCCTTTGTTTTGCACAAAATTAGATACCAGCGCGAAACCCAGTTCTAGCTGCATTCATGTTCGTAAATCAAAGTCAAGTATTTCATTAGAGTGTCTGCAGTGTATGTATATAACTCAGCAGCAGAGTGTCTGCTAAGCCTAATGTGTTGCATTTAATTAACATTTAATTAGAAGGTTTTTGTGGGAGGTGCGTATTTGCCAGGCAGCTCATAAGCATGAATCCACATCTCACTTGCTGGACATGAGTGTGCAGTTCTTCTAAATAAAGGCTGCAAGTTGAAATCTCCCTTTCAAGCTAGGCAGATCTAGTCTCAGGATGCCTTGAGACTCATATGTGACTTCAAATTCCACAGAGTTTAATTTTGTGTTGGATCTCTCCTCTGTTTTTCTTTTACTGATCTTACATATGTTGTCTTTTAATGATTATTCTTACTCCTTTCTTACTCAACTGGGTAGTGAGTAGTTGGGTCATACTGAAATTAATTATATGTATTGTAAAAAAAAATATATGTATATTTTATTTCAAGAAGAAAACCATTCCCTGTCAGATCTGTGAATCTGGAAGTTTTTAATGCACTGTGACAGACACCTATCAGTCCAGGTAGTACAGTCATTTCCACGTGCAAAGAAGGAACTGTATAATTTTTCCCAGTAAAGTCATTATTGAGTGGTATTTGGTTTCCTGTGTTAGATCAGATGTCAGAGGGATGAGCTCTGATTTTAAATTGATGTTTGCATACGCAGTTCTCTGTTGAAAATAGGAAATGTGTATCAGCTAACTGATCGCCCAGCATCTCCTTTGGAGTCATTGGAGGGCTTCTTTAGAAAGATAGAGCACACCCAGGCCAGACACCTTCTCCAAAAAAAACTTCCAAAGATGAAAACCATCCGACCTAGGAGGAATATCTGCAATAGAGTTGTCTCCACCTGAGCAAGTCATCCCAGGTTCTCTTTACTGAGCCAAATTCAGGGTATCATATATCTGACAAAAGGTAGGTACCTACCTTGGCATGGGCAGACCTGTGGCATGACCTCTATTGACTCTGTTGACTAGATCTCCACTATTATAGGAGTCCAGAAAAAAAGTCCAGATGTACATACCTGAAGATAGACACCTGAAAACAGATAAGATGAATCCCACCAGTAGTTTCTTACCATCAACTGTAGAGGGAGATTGCAGAGATCTATTGACTCAGATCAACAGAGAGTGATGAGACACTGGCCCAGGGTGCCCAGAGCAGCTGTGGCTGCCCCCTCCCTGGAAGGGTTCAAGGCCAGGTTGGATGGGGCTGGGGGAAGGGGGCCCTGCCCGGGGCAGGGGGGTTGGAACTGGGTGATCTTTAAGGTCCCTTCCAACCCAAACCATTTTATGCTTCTGTGATCGAGGTAAATACCTAAAGCTAGGTGATATGAACACCCATCCCTCAGCTATCATGACACAGTTAAAACAATCTCCAGTGTAGTGACCATTGCATGGACATCCTTGTCTCTGTAGACTCTCAATTTATGTCATATGTTCCTGTCCTAACTCCCTGCTACACCTCACAGACTGCACATAACTATAAGCTTATATCTGGACTATCTTGGGGCATTGATGTGACCAGTGTTGCAAATAGAACAGAAACATAGCACAGATTTGTGAACTCATGGGCTCATTGCTGCGGTCATGGCTGCAGGCTCCTGGAAAATTACCACTAACCCATTTCATCTCTCCCACAGCTTCATTTCTGAGCAAGGTTTTGCCTCATCCTTGTCCTGTATGGCTTTTACTCCATGCTGTTAATCAGCCACTGCTGTGCTCACCCAGTGGTTGATGGGAGAAGTGACCCATTTGGAGTAGCTGTCCTTTTCAGAGCGTTGCTGTGGTAAAAAGAAGCTAACCAACATGACAGATTTCCTCATCCTGGACTAAACACATTTTCTGGTGAAAAATAAAAGAAAAGAAGAAAAAAGGAGGGTTGGTTAGTGGTTTATTTGTTTTATTTTTTTTCTTTTCTTTTTCTCCACCTGACCAGCTGCCTGATGCTTTGTATTATGAAAAGCTGTTGAGGAGGGCTCAGGTCATTATTCCTCATTTCTGTGGTCACTTGTGTGAGAAATGATCTCTCTGATCCTCTGTAGGTTGGCTGGCTTTCCCTTGTGTATCCTGTTCCCTAACTGGTTTTGTTTCATCCTCAATTCAGAATGCCAAAATAGTGTTGGGCCTTCAAGGGAAAGAAAAGCAAGAGAGAAAGCAAATTCTATTTTTCAAATAGAGAGCTGGAATTTTATTATCTGTTGCAATAGTGTAAGTGCAGAACAACTCCAGTACAATGGAGGTAGTGTTGTATAAAAGAAGGGTAGAGGAGAAGGATGACAGTGAAGGTGGGTCTGATGTACAGAATAGTTTCCTACCTGGGTTAGTGGGTCTAATAGACTATTGAAGGCCAGATCTCAGCTGGCACAATTTGTGCAGCTCCCCTGAAGTTAATGGAAGTCGATGCTAAATTACACTCCATATGAACTAAAAGACCACTGAGTCGAAGGGTTTTTAAATGATGCAGTTCAGTGAGGTGAAGTGATAGATGTGTCTGGAAGAAGTGTATAGAAAGCTGCAAGTTATAATAACCTCTCCATATCTTTTGTCAAGGCTTCTCCCTCCTTTCAGGGAGTAAATTGCATCAACTCAAACTGTTTGAGACTTCCCCTTTGCATATAGCTTGTGCAACTCAATCTCATAACGACAACTCAGGTTAGCTTCCCCCAGACCCATGGGGTGAAGCTGAGTTACAGCAGCAGGTTGGGCTCTCCCTTGTTTGCTCTTGCTGGGCTTCTCATGTGAATCAGAAGGGGAGGAGGAGGAGGTAAAAATTAAGAAAAAAGCAGGAGTTTGATTCAGTTTGGAGATCTTTAAGTTGTCACTGATCAAATCCAAGTGCTTTCCTCATGTGTTAAAAAAGATTATTTCCATCAATCTCAAGGAAGGCTTCAAGTTGATCCTCCCTGTCGTAAGTGTCTTCAGATATCTTCCAGACCTGGGCCACACTTATTTACCAAGTTCATTTATTTTATGCATCTTTCTCCTCCTTTCAGGTTTCTCCTTTGCCACAGCCTGTAGGAGAATGTCCAGATACAGGTAGTTGGTGAGTAGCTTTCAAAGGCACCACAGCAGTGTTGTCTTTTGTTTTTTCTTTTTTTTTTTTTTTTTTTTTAATGGAGTGTTGCGACTTTTTTTTCTCTCCACTTTGTGGCTCCCAGTTTATTTTCTAGATCAATAGAATGCTATCTTTGTCTTCATTGTTTTATATTAATACTTGACCTACAGATAAGAAGGAAAACGTGACAAGAATACGAGGGAGGGAAATGTGAAGCCATAGATGGCATTCGAGGTATGTTCACTTCCCACAGCAGCTGCTTTCTCTGGGTTTAGATGTCATCCTTTCCATAAGTAAAATATAAAATCTTTCAGAAGAGTATATTTTATGGTTGTTGTGAGATCAAGAAGGGGGAAACACAGGCTGTCACTGTTTGCTGTTTTTCAGACCAACAGGTCTCTGCCACATGTTAACACTGCTCGAGCAGCATGACTTGGCTTGCCATCAGTTTACATTCACAACACTATACACTGCACTGTTCACTACGTTTCCATAGATGTCCTGCAGCCTTCTTACTATGAGCTTGTGGATCACATGGGATCAAGATCACAGAATAGGAATCATTATATCAGAATATTTTACACAGGTGTGGCCAGAGGTGGAGACATGCAGTAGACATCCATCAGTGATGGGACTGTGAATGTACAGCCACACTGATGCCCATGTGCAGATTTGACTCCTGCATCCCTTATCTCTAAACCTAATCTCAGCCAGTCTTGCAGTTGCCTCTGTCCACGGGAGCAATCAATCCCTGTGATCAGTGCAATGGGGAAAAACCTTAGCTGGAATGATATTCTAAGGGAACACAAGGGTTTTTTCAACACTGAAATTTTCATGTGGCTGTTTCTCACACCTATTTTTGCAGCAAACTCATGGTTTGTCTGTCAGCAAAAACTGAAATGATGGTCCTTGCTTGACAGCCTCCACGATCTTTGTCATTTATACTTTTGCCTTCAGGCAGGTAGCTGGACAGCAGGAGCCAACCCAAGAGTGGGAGGAGAAGACAGGTAAGCAGGTATTCAGCCATGTGGACAGGCAGGTGATGAACTAACATACCCTCTCCCAAAGTGGAATAACTTTGTGAAAGAAGGGAAGGGAAGGAAGGGAAGGGAAGGGAAGGGAAGGGAAGGGAAGGGAAGGGAAGGGAAGGGAAGGGAAGGGAAGGGAAGGGAAGGGAAGGGAAGGGAAGGGAAGGGAAGGGAAGGGAAGGGAAGGGAAGGGAAGGGAAGGGAAGGGAAGGGAAGGGAAGGGAAGGGAAGGGAAGGGAAGGGAAGGGAAGGGAAGGGAAGGGAAGGGAAGGGAAGGGAAGGGAAGGGAAGGGAAGGGAAGGGAAGGGAAGGGAAGGGAAGGGAAGGGAAGGGAAGGGAAGGGAAGGGAAGGGAAGGGAAGGGAAGGGAAGGGAAGGGAAGGGAAGGCTGACACTCAAAACTCTTGACTAATATCTGACATCAATCCTGGCCCTAGAACTCTCTGATGCTGCTTTGGGGCAGACAGAAGTGGTTTTCCGGACTGTTAGCTGTCTCGGAAAAGCACTTATTTCAATGTATATGAATGTTTCCCCATGGGTTTTTAGTTTTATTTTCCTTTTAAGTGTGATCATCCCTTCAAAAAAACTGATTTTGGTCCAGTTCTTCTGGACAAAATGAAGTAGAAACACTACAGAATGATTCAGACTTACTGCAAGGAAAGGAGGTATGAACAGGGAGTATTTTTCCCAATTTGGCATGTGATTTTCCTGCCTTACTTCAATTTCTTTGCATCATCCTGAGAAATAGCAAGATGAAATCTACCCCAGGCTTGTGCTTTTCTTCAGCCCCTAATCAATCTTAGCAGCCATTTATTGCTCCGTATTTTACCAAGTAAAAGCGATTATGCCTTAATTATTTCCTAGTGTGTCTTTGAGGGCTGCAGGAATAAGGCAAACAGAGTTCCAGTAAAAATAATCAGTAAAAGAAAAGTTAAAACATCAATTTTTTTCTTCAGTGATCTTGTAATTGAAATACTCTGTCCTTTTCAAGCTTCATGATATTCACACAGCTTCGTATTCCTGCGTGACCAGTGGAAGGAGCAAGGCTCCTCCAGAGGTTGGTCACCCTACTTCTGAGAAGTGACGTCCAGAGGTGACTGTCTCTGCTAACTGTTGTAGAACCCTGCCTTACAGTAGATTCCCAATTTTTTGATTTAGCTGCAAGAAACCTGCTCTTAAAATTGAATTTCACATTTTTTTGCATGTAAATCATCTCTGAGAAGATGCTTTTAATCCCCTACCTTGATGACTTTTTACAGGGCAACCAGGAAGGCACAGCCCTAAAAATTTTCTAGAAGCATCTTGAATTATTACTGTGAATTTATCACAGTGTTCAGCTATTCCAGATTTACTGCCATATGTTGGCCTTTAGTGTAACTCCCCCCGTCCCCCACATAGTTAGCAGCCTCAGGTGTGCAGAATGGCTCCATGAATCTGTGAATGTGATAAATGTTATCCATTACTGGCAAGATTGTTTCGCATCTCTTTGCGGTTGGTTTCACTACAGAAATGCTTCTGGTAAAACAGGGCTTTTTATTTATTTATTCCAGTGATTTCTATATCTTTACAATTGCCCGGGCCAGTGCACCTTTCATTAGTTATTGGTTACTAAAAAGTTATAAAATGTTGTTTTCAAAGCAAATCCACTGTCTGCTGTCCTCAGGGATCTGACCAAGAAGAAAACTTGTGATGTGTGCTTGAACTCCTACGGCTTGGCCAAGGAGTTCATGCAGACCAGGAGAGCAGAGGAAGCTTCTGGATCTTTAAGTCCTGCTGTCACATGGTCTCCTAGAGGAAGCACCATGTGCAAAGAATGACCTTTGAGGGGTGGTGGATATTGCTAGAGGGCAAAAGCCATGCCAGGAACCACTGTAGTGACCCAGTGGTATAGATGAATAATTTTCAGTATCCTTCATCATTCCCTATATTAGTTCACATATCTGTGTATAGTCAACTGTCCCATCCTTGTGTGAGTTCTGTGGAGTTGCAAACACGCACTGTGGAGTTGTATCAAAATCCACCAGCCACTGTTTTGCTTTGAAAGTCACCGTGCTATGAAGGTAAAAACATCTTTCTGATTTCAAAAACTGCACTGAAACTCCCAAATCCCCTTATGACAAAAGTAATCATGTTTCTAAATGCAGATAAGTACCAACTCTGGCTGAAATTCCAGTGATCTGGCACACTGGGGGGGCAAGTCAGAGGAGAGAAAAGGGGAACAACAGTGGTAATTTTGATGCATCAAAAACATCATTTTGCTTCACACTTGGATGGAGAGATTCCTCTAACTGGGGAGTAATACATCCAGGTAAGGCTTTAAATTTTACCTTGACATAACTTGGAGAAGGAAGAAAAAAACATGTCTGGGGAAAAATAAGTGTATGTTAGCTTCAAATTGCTGGGTAATTGCATCATCAATGAAGGTATTCTTTCAGGAACTGGAACCATGATCAGCAGCATGTCAGTTGTCTTTTGTTCTGCACAAAATTAGATACCCGTGAGAAACTCAGTTTTAAGTGGATTTGTGTTTGTAAATCATACTCTGGTATTTCATCAGTGTCTGCAGTGTGTCCTTTTAACTAAGCAGCAGCAGGACTGCTATGTTGCAGCTAATTAATGTTTAATTGCAGGTGACTTGTGGAAGGGGTCTGAATATGCCGAATGTATATATGTATATGTATATATGCCAAACTTATATATATGCTAAACATATGTATATGCCTTTTCACTAGGTTTAAATGTCACTCTTGGGGTGCCATGGTGCAGTCTGCATCAAAAAGGAACCCATAAAAACCATACATCTGTGCTTTGCAGATGTCCTCCACCCTTGGCATGACTTTTAAGTGATTTTAGTGATAGGGTAACTCTTCAGAAGACTTTTAATCCTCTCCCTGTGACTTGTCTTTGTCCTGATCATACTTACTCTGGATTTGTACCTACTGGAAATAAAAAGGAGTTTGAAAGTCTTTGTGGGACATGTGTGTAAACATCAGTGTTCTGAAAGGAAAAGACATGAGAAATTTTTGTCAGGAAAACTGCTGATGAACCCATGAGAATCTTCATGGGTGTTGGAGGCTTAGTGATGGTACATGTTGCCCTTTTTCTATGGGTTTGCTTGGATCATGCCATACTTGGATCTTCAAAGCTGAAAGAGCCATAAGGTCTCTTCTGTAGTTTGGAATGTATCTTACATAAGAACTTGCTGACTAGCATATTGTAGGAGCTCATCCAAGCCATGCATGATGAACTCTGTAGAGAGAAACCAAAAGATTTTTGGGGGCTGCTCTAGAACCTGTCTGGGCATGCACGAGCTTCATGTTATTTTTACTACAAAGTCCCTGGGAGATGCCACAGTGCAGAGAGTGCTCTTGAGTTCAGTAAAGCAGGTGGTGGTTTTTATTGGATTAATGGCATTCCTGCAGGTGCTGTTATTGCACTCTGCTGAGAAATTATATCCTACCTGCTTCAATTTTCCCAGACATTTCATTTCTATGCAGAATTTATCTTTGTGACCTGGCACTGTTCTTTAGTGTTGCTTTCTGTTGTTAAAGAAGCTGGTCTGTTCCACCTCTAAGTGGGCCATGCTCCATTCTAGGAAAAAATCCTGAATCAGAAAAAAAGTACTCTATTCAACCAATGTGAAGCATCGCTGTCCTTATTTGGGTTTGTAGGAGTCTCTTACAGAGGTGTCTCTGAAAATGTCTGAACATATATTGCTCCTTTTTCTTTCTGTTCCTCTAGCAGCAAGGATTCACACCCATTCCCGTCACATTTTCTGCCATTCAGTGGGCACTGTGGTTCTGCCTGCATGAGTTCTTCTGCAGAGTGATGGAGAGGAAAGGAGAAAAACTGTTGTGTTTTCTGTCAGATGGAGTTTAGTAAATAAGTGTAAATAAGGCTTACAGAGCCATCCACAAGTTTAAAAGGATCCAGCCAGAAATAGCAAGCTGGCAGGGCGAGCTCTGCTCAACAGCATCACCCTGGACATCGAGTTTTGTTTGCACATTTTTTTTCTTTGACTGAAGCAAAAGCTGATGGAAGAAAATGTGTGTAAAGGTCCAGGAAGTGACCTGGAAGTGAAAAAGCAAGAAAAAAGGCTCTGTGAAATTGATGTGTCTCAGCTGGGCAGCTTTCTTTACTCTTACTTTTCCTTTTATCTGTGTTTGCAGAAGAGCGTGGAAGCTCATCTGACACTCTGCTCCATTATGCTATGTGATTTTTGTAAATGAATGACAGTGGACATTTTCTACCGCAGAGAGGATTCCCAGAAATGACTTGATATAAAATCCGTCATCCAGAACCTTTCCATGAAGCCTTTTGGAAGGACAAGAGAGATCATTCTGGACACGAGCTGAACCAGTGGGGCTTTGGTTCATGGTCCCAGCTGATCAGTAGCTGCAGTTGAAAGGCATGTTGAGCTCAGCTCTGAGGGGTGGAAAGGGATTGTCTGGGTCTTGGAGTGCAATTCCTGCCCTGTGTTGTGAGTCACATCTAATTCAACTTGAGACAATGGAAATTAGTTATGTAAATATTTGAACTGGTTATCTAGGTTTTTTCCACAGCTAGTGGATACAGATGGGCACCTCCAAAGGCTCATTCAGCTCATGGGCAGCTGAGACGCCTAGACTGACTGGTGTTCCAAGCAGAACTAGATGCAGATCTTTCAAATTAGCTGAGGTGAGAGAAAGGCCACCTACTCTACAAAACTCAAAGCATCTATTACCCATCCCCAGAGGCACAGCATTATCCAGCAAGCAGCATACAAAGACACATATATAGTGCTTGAGGAACAATGTAGGAGATGTTACAGTCCTCTTAGACCTCTCAGTGTGCAGGAATTTCTTTGGGGAGACCAGATAGAGTGAGTTTGTATTGAATTGCAGTGTGTCTGATATAGCTGGGACTGTATAGGTTAACAGATACTCTCATTAAAATTCAGTTCTCTGAAATGAAATATCCTGAAATCTGCTGCGCTTCACACCACATGAAAGTGGGTGTAACAGCAATGGAATAAGTTGGAGTTCATCTCTGCTTAAAGCATTGGGCAATTTGCAATGCTACATGCAATATTTTGGTGTGAAGACATCAACTGGATTTTCCCAATGTGAACTGGGCACAGATTTTAATTTACCTGGTCCTGGGAGTTCAACTAAATTATGGCATTGCCCAAGAAACACAGTACTCATAAGAGTGACAGAAACTGTCAGTCATTTAGGGTAAAAAAAAGCTTTGAGCAACCCTTTGCAACACAATTTCTTATTTCCTGCCAGCCCCATGTATGTCTATTTATAATTGCAACTTTCCTCAGTTAATCATGTCAAAAATGGCATTTGTACCTCTGGGAACTGTAGCTGATGTAACAATTTTTGCAAACTTGTTAATCCCAGAAGAGAATCCCCAAGTAATCTGATTACGATGCTGGGAGAATTAAATAAACTCAGACCTTCCATTAATCGCTGCACAAACCACAGCAAATTCTGAGCTGAATTTAGATATATAGGAACATTCCTGGTACTTAAGGGAGTAATATACAGGCAGTTTCAGACATCATGCGAGTGGGTAGTTGCCGAATACAGAAGTTATCCACTACTTGGTGGTAATACCTGAACCAGAAGATCCTGTTCATTTTCTCGTTTGCTCATATGGAAGTAGTTCATGCAGAAGTAGTGGGGTTAGGAAATTGGAATACGTTAAAAGAAGTGACACTCAAGGAATATTTTGCTAATGGTTGTCTTGCCTTTCACACCAAAGGCTGCCCATACAGGTCCTTTTCTCATCTCACTGCTGATCAAGAGCCATCGGGTACAGGGCTGAGTGTTTCTACTGTGTTTTTGTGCAATAAATAAAAATGACTGGAGATGCCAACTGAAACAACAACTCAGCTACAGAAACCCCAGTAATGCAAAAGACCATGTGGAGAAGCTGAAATGACTGTTATATACCTGGAGATTTCAATTTGCTCAAGCCTTGGCCTTCTTCAGTCCACCTTGGCAGGGAACAAGCAAGTATTTTGTGAGAGAAAATAATACGAACAGTTTCATTTTACATCTCATAGAAAAAAAAAAAAAAAAAAAAGGTAAATATGTTGGAGTTTTACAGTGTTTTTGTTCTCAGGGCAAAACCTTCCTCCTGTGAGATAGTGAGGACATGGGGAAGCCCTCTGGTTCGTACACACACCCAACATCCAGCTACCTGCAGATCCTCTCTCTGAACAAATACCGTGAGTCCTATCCCTGACTCAGACTGTGCTAATTCTGACCGAGTGTGCAAGTCACATGGAATCGTAGGAGGCTTTCTGCCCTATCAAATAATGGAGCTCCCCAATTTACTCCCAAGTCCTAGTATCTCCAAAACTTGCTGCACTCCTGGACTTTCTTCTTGAGAGACAACCCACCTCTTGCCTCCCAAAACAAGACTTGCAGTAGGTCAGGCAATACCTCCCTCCACAGGCTTCTCCCAGGCGATAGTACGAGTGAAGCTGCAGTCTTTCCCTGCGACAGGTGAATTTGGAGATGGAAATGTAACCAGTGAAGCAGCACAAAGGCATCTGGGTGGAGCCATCAGCAACATACAGGAGTTGCTTTCCATCAGTTCATTTTGCAAGAAACAAGGCTGCTTCCTTGGATAGCTGCTCCTGCTGCTCTTCATTACATTCTGTTCAATTGCTTTGGAAATAAAATAGCAGTTTCTTAATGGTCCATCTACCCCCTTCTCCTTTTCTGCTGCATGTGACTGAAATTAAATTCAGATTTTAAATCACAGGATGATTTATTACCATTTTCTTATTGTCAGCCTCTCCCTGGTTAAATAGGTGATTTACCAGTAACTTCACCTCTCAGAGAATGAAAGTCTCATGCATTGGATGGATGATACAAGGGTATTTGGTAGAAGGTGGCAGGCAGTGGAAAAGTCCCAAACTCATAGGATTTAAAACTCAATATTCAGGCCATTTAAGTGATTTCTCACTTTCTTCCAAAGGTGTTATGGACTGTCCCCATCAATAGTAATTTTCTTGGTGCTGGATTAGGACCTCAGTGTGGTCATTGTGATCCAGGGAAGTTGCTGAGTCACCATCCCTGGAGTTATTTAGAAGACATGTAGATGTGGCACTTAGGGACATGGTTTAGTGGTGGACTTGTCAGTGTTAGACTTTTGGTTGGACTTCATGATCTTAAAGGTCTTTTCTAACCTAAATAATTCTATGTTTCTATGATTTTGCCTTGATAACTAATCTATCCCCTTTGAAGAAGACTGCATCCAAATTGCACCTAACGGACCAGGACTGCAAAGTAATTTGAGACCTTAGTTACTTGACAGTGTGGCTGCATCCTGAGAGATTGCTTGGCTTTCTCCATGATCCAAATGTTCTGAAAGATGAGAGAAACAAAGACAAAGGAGGAGGTATAAGACAGCAAAAGCATACGTGTATACTCAGTGCGATGGAAACACTCAGGAGCAGCCTCCACCTACCAAATCCAAATAAATGGGAAATTATCACTGTGGTAAATTTAAAATCATGTTCAGTATTCCTGTGAAAAATAGTTGAGTATGATTCAGAGCACATGAGACATTTCCACCGTGCTGAGTTGAATATAAATATGCAGCTCTGCTTGTTGAGGTAGGATGTAAATCAGTGTTAATAGTTCTGGTCTTTCACAGTTCAGGGCACCAGCCTGTACCAGCTTGGGACCGAAGTGAACAGTCCCCACAAATTAATGCACAGTTGAGTGCCTTTTGTGAGTCTTCCTTCTGGGCTATTGTGGGCAAGTAACTCCAGCTTGTCCTGGGGAAAGATTGCCAGTAGATCAGGTAGAGTGAAGAGCAGCTGATGTGAAAAGCTTGGCTTTGAGAAATGGAAACGGAAATATGTCGAAGACGTTTGGGAGATCACTCCCCAGGCTGGAAAATGAGATTGAAAGAGGAGACACAAATAACCTTTGTATTAAGCTGTACTCGCTGCTGCTGGAAGCCCCTGCTGCTCCCATTAGACAGTCTTTGCTGAGCCTCCGAGCTGTGGAAAGGTGTTTCTGCAGTGGGCACGGCTGCTTCTGTGTGATATCCCTCCTGTCTTGAGGGTCTGACACTTGTTTTAATGATTTTTTTTCTGTATTTCCTCATTCCTTCTTTGTCTAGTATAACACGGCACAACTTTCCAAATGACTCTAAGGAGAGATCTAGCAGAACATGGAGGTTTTTGCAATGGGATTTGCCATACACCATGCTGCCTCCTTCACAGCCAGCTTTGCATTATAAGTTAAACTCTTATATGGAGGGCTAGGCTTTGTTGGGGAAGTGGAAAAGGCACCTCCAGATATACTGTTAGACATACTGTGGATGCATCAGAGCCTCCTTCCTCATGTCTCACCCAAACTATTTTTCATGTCCATCCTCCAAACCAGGTAAATCTCTTTCCCCAGGGTGTGGAAACCATGGTGCAGGTGCCGAGATAAGTCAGGACTAGCTTTGCCTGGTACCACTTGCTCATGTTAGATGGAAAGAGCCGTGCAACTCCAGTGTGAGTTCATACAAAATGTCTGTGATGGTTATCTGTCCATCTATGTCTGTCTGAGATCCCCATCATAGTGATGTAGGAATGACTGGATGCTATCTCTACGCAGCAACTTTGGGGAAACTGGGCATTTTGAAGGAGATGAGAAGGAAGGGAAGAAAAAAAAAGGAGAATTCATTAGTCCATATGAAAAAGGACTGAGACCAGGAGAGCCCTTGCAATAGCCTGTTAGCTGGAAGTGGCTTTCCTTGACATCTTTTTGCATTGATTCTTCTCAGCATTCAACTTTATTGGCTTTTCAATATCTGCATAAAGTTTAGTGTTTCATGAAACAATGTTCTGTATCCAGAAAAAGAAAGCAAAAGCAAATCAAAGCACGCATCAGCATCGACTAAGGTAATGAAGTAAGACAGTTCAGTTCTCCAGTCTCACAGAATATTTTTAAAAAGCGCTTATATAAATACCACCAAACTTTCGAAATGTATAACGGAAGGAAAACTGATATCAATTATGTGTTTAGTAATCCTCTCGAAATATAATAACAACAGGCTTAATGACGTCAGTTCTATCTGCTGTAGTGAAAAGACATTAAAAAGCAATCATAAACAAAACCAGATCTCTACCTAATGCTCTGTTCATTGGGATATAGGAAGGCAGATTACTGTACTTCAGGGGTTTTGCCTGAGCCAGCAGAGTAAGGAAGGATAAATTGGAGATAGGTTTACTACACATATTTTGGTTAGAACACTGGTGATGCGTGAATCCTGACTCTCATCAAATGCATTTGTCAACTAAATACTTGCTGAACAGTTACAGGCAAAGGAAAGATCTCACACAGTTGTCGGTGCGTGGTTGTTCTCAGACTTTTATTTCTTCTTCTGAATTTGCAGTGTATAGCTAATTAGCAAAATTTGCATTGTTCTGCTTCTTCTCCCTTACTGAGGAAATCAGTTTTTCAGCCTGAGGAAAGGAATAGCAAATGCCACATATGCTTATGCAGTATCTGTGTGCTCTTTAGTTCTTCTTACAAGAAGTAGGATGTATCTAGAAACAGATTGAAGAGGATTCAAACCCAGTGAGTGTAAACATTCAACATCAAGTACTCAGGCAAAATGATAAAATTCAAAAAATCACAGCAAAATGGAGTGTTTATTCACAAAAGCAAAAATATTTATAAATCAATTTTTAATGACATAACCAATGTCAGTATTAGGAAAAAAGATTTTTATATTTGGGTGATTAAATAATATATCAGCATGTATAGTGAGCTGGTAAAGCTATTGAGTCTCAGCTTTATGGGAAATCAGTAGTTATGATTTTTTTTTTTTTTTACATTACAATCTGAAATATAATGCTACATTCTGAATTTTGCTTCATGCATTTAAAAAAGCATCATGTCTTTGGTCAATAAGAATATATCACTAAAACTATTTCAACATTTATTTTTTTTGACTTCTAATATTTCATTTTTACTAGATAAAACTGTAGAATATGGAATTAAAATAAGAAAGTGAATATAAAATTAAACATGAACATAAATGTGGAATAAAAGAGAACATAATAAATAAGATTAAAACATAAAATAAAACAGAATAAACAATGTATCCTAAAATATATTTCAAATGGAATAACTCTAACAACTAAATGCTAAAATGTATTATATAAAAGCTGCTTTTTAAGCAACATGGAATTGAAATCAGTATATTCTTCAAGAAGGCTGAGATTTTGATGACTTTGCAAATTGTGATGGAAAAATGTTTTGCCAAAACCCTATAAAACAAAGCTAATATATTTTGAAAAGCATATGTTAAGCAACGGTTTCAGATGACATACTTGGGCCAAATGGATAACAAGACTATTTCCAGCCTATTTCAGATGGGAAAGCAGATGGGATTGTTTCTTACTGTTAGACTTCTGTGGTCACAGTCTCTCAAGGGCTGAACTTGAACATCTGAGTTCTTGTAATTATTATTATTATCATGACTAAAATTAATGTGTAGATCTGCAATCCTAACTTATAGCTTACTGTCCTTTGCACTGCAAAGGACAGGAATATTTTATCACTGCCTAAAAAATCTTTAGCCCATCAGAACTTTAGGTGCCATGTGGTGCATCTCACCTCAGTATAGAGGTGGTGTTCACTTGCAAATACGTGGAAGGTTTGCACTCTTTGGGAGTTCCCAGGGCTGGTAGAGATGACACAGGACCTACAAAAGACCTGCACTCTTCTGGCCATCAGTGCCATCAATGTTTGAAGTGGGGCTAGATGCCTATGTTAAGGAAACTAAATCCCACATTACGTATTCAGAATGGAGGTCCCTATATGGCTGAGATATCAAGGCACCGGTACAGACAACAGGGAGTCCATGGAGGTTAGTTTGTAACATGAAGTATTATAGGCATCTGTGTTAGGAACAGACAATTTGTCCCTAACATCCACTTCCTGCATGGGGAACATGGGCTGGATTGTTCATATTGAATCATCTGACCGTTTGGGTTGGAAGGGACCTTCAAAGATCATCTAGTCCAACCCTCCCTGCAATAAGCAGGGACATCTTCAACTGGATGAGGTCGCTCAGACCCCCATCCAACCTGACCTTGAACACTTCCAATGATGGGGCACCCACAGCTTCTCTAGGCAACATGTTGCAGTGTCTCAACACCCTCATCGTAACAAATTTCTTCCTTCAGTTTAAAACCATTACCCCTTGTCCTGTTACTACAGGCCTTGGTAAAAAGTCTCTGTCTTTCTTAGAAGCCCCCTTTAAGTACCGAAAGGACACGGGAAAGTCTCCCAAGACCCTTCTCTTCTCCAGGCTGTATAACCCCTAATATCTCAGCCTGTCCTCATAGTGGAGGTGCTCCAGCCCTCTAACCATTTCTGTGTCCTCCTCTGGACCTGCTTGAGCAGGTCCATGTCTTTCTTACACTGGGGACCCTAAAGCTGGGCACAGTGCTCCAGGTGGGGTCTCATGAGAACAGAGTTGAGGGGGAGAATCCCCTTCCTCAACCTTCTGTCTATGCTTCTCTTGATGCAGACCAAGGTGCAGCTGGTTTTCTGGGCTGTGAGCGCACATTGCTGGCTCACAGTCAGTTTTCCATTCACCAAGACCCCAAAGTCCTTCTCTACAGGGCTACTCTCAATCAATTCATAACCTATTCTGCATTGATACAGAGGATTGTTCTGACTCAGGTACAGGACCTTTCATTTGGCCTTGTGCTTCATGAGGTTGACTGTGGAGCTACCTATGTTACTGACACCTATATTCAGGGTGACAGTTTTCACCCTGATGTTTGCTGGAGTACTGATGAGATGCTTATCTGGGTCTGGTACCTCAGTGAGCTCAGCTACAAGTGGCTCCAAAGCAGCTAGCACATGACTTCTTGGGGTGACCTCTTTCATATGACACCATGCGAAATGTTAACATTGGGTAACCAGAAAAGGCAGCCACCTGTAAGATTTCAAGCTGTGAAAAGCTGCTTTTGCTGACATCCCTGCTTACCCTTGAGATCTGCAGAGATGGATCTTTCAGCTGGGAGCAGACTGGAAAAGGTTGAACAAAGTGCTTCTTGCCATTGCCTACAGTTGCTGGTATCACATCATACAATCCTGTCGGAAGTTGCGCTGATTCAAAACCATTTAACTTCAATTAAACATGGACTGATAGGTAGCTAAACCTCTGGATACATTTCAGCAATGGTTCTTTACCTTGATTCTCATTTTTAGAGTGATCATACTGTAACTGTCCATCTGCCTTAGCTGATTGTCAGTCCTGCTTCTCCTCCTCCCACCCCTCCCGACTACTGGTTCCATCTGGTTGCCAGTTTCAATGAGATTGAAAGAATCACTCAGAGTCCCAATATTTTTTTCTTAGAAATGTAAATAAAACTACATTTGTGTGCCTATGGAGGGCAGGGCTTCAGCATGAAAATCAGAACTACCTCTTTCCTCTCAGCCTGGTGACACAGCAGTCAGTGTGTGTGCACCCTGGCAGCATTTCTGTCTCTTCTTCTTCTTGCTAAACTGGTAATGAGAGGACATGAAATGAACTGGAGACACTATGGATGGGATTTCCAGGATTATTAGGAAGAACTGGAGGGATTTGAAGAATTTCAGGGTTGTGGAGGACTGGAGGTGTTGGGATCTGTGAAGTGGATGCATTGCCAGACTTGGGACTTGGGAAGGTCCTTGGTGTTTCTCAGTAGGTGGAGATTGTTTGGCACATGAGAGGAAAGTTAAGACTGTTGTGGTAATTGTTTACAAAATACTGTGCACACAACTCTGTAGAAAATTTGTCTTCATTTAATTCTGCTGCTTATGAATAATATTTGGGTGGCTCATAATCAAGAATATTCATTGTTCCCTTTTCAGAATTGAACACTATGGTAGTTGTTACATCCTGGTCCACATGTCTGTCCATTTTGATTTTCCTTTTGTGTTCATTTGTGCAGCTAATGTATTTTCCTAAACAATGCTGGTAGATTCCTCTAATTAATACTGATGAGGTGGAGAAAGAATAGTATGGACCACCAGTAACATTTCTTCACGGCTGAGTGAGATGAAAAAGGAAGCCTGCAGAGGATGGAAACAAGGACAGGTAGCCTGGGAGGAATACAGAGAAACTGAGCAGCCAGAGATCTGGTTAGGAAAGCCACAGCCCTGATGGAATTAAATCTGGCCAGGGATGTCAAGGGCAACAGAAAAAGCTTCTACAGGTATGTTGTTGATAAAAGGAAGACTAGGGAATATATGGGCCCTCTCCAGAAGGAAACTGCAAACCTGGTTACCCTGGACATGGAGAAGGCTGAGGTACTCAACAACTTTTTAATCTGTCTTCACCAGCAAGTGCTCCAGCCACACCACCCAGGATGCAGAAGGCAAAGGCAGGGATTAGGATAATGAAGAACCACCCACTGTAGGAGAAGATCAAGGTCAAGACCATCTTGGGAACCTGAAGGTGCACAAGTTCATGGGACCTGATGAGATGTGTCTATGGATCCTGAGGGAACTGATGGAGGAAGTGGCTAAGCCACTATCCATCATATTTGGCAAGTTGTGGCAGTCTGGTGAAGTTCTCACTGACTGGAAAAGGATAAACATAACCCCTATTTTTGAAAAAGGAAAAAGGAAAACACAGGGAACTACAAGCCAGTCAGTCTGATCTCTGTGCTTGGCAAGATCATGGAATGGATCCTCTTGGAAACCATGCTAGGGCAGATGGAAAATAAGGAGGTAGTTGGTGACAGCCAACATGGCTTCAGTAAGGGCAAATCATTCTGGACAAATTTCTTGGCCTTCTATGATGGTGTTACAGCATTGGTGGATAAGGGAAGAGAAACTGACGTCATCTACCCGGAATTCCTGAAAGCGTTTGACACTGTCCTGCGTGATAGTCTTATCTCTAAATTGGAGAGACGTGGATTTGATGGATGGATCACTCGGTGGATAAGTAATTGGCTGGGTGGTTGCACTCAAAGAGTTGCGGTCAATGGCTCAATGTCTAAGTGGAGAGCAGTGATAAGTGGTGTTCCCCAGTGGTTGGTGTTGGGCCTGACGCTGTTTAACATCTTTGTTGGTGGCACAGATGGTGGGATTGAGTGCACCTTCAGCAAGTTCACTGATGACACCGAGCTGTGTGGTGCGGTGACATGCTGGAGGGAAGGGATGACATCCAGAGGGATCTGGACAAGCTGGACAGGTGGAGCTGGGCAAACCTCATGAAGTCCAACAAGGCCAAGTGCAAGCTCCTGCCCATAGGTCGGGGCAATCCCAAGCACAAATACAGGCTGGGTGATGAGTGAATGAGAGCAGCCTTATGGAAGAGGACTTGAGGGTATTAATGGATGTAAAACTGACTGTGAGCTAGCAATGTGCACTTGCAGCCCAGAAAGCCAACCGTGTCTTGGGCTGCATCCAGAGAAGTGTGGCCATCAGGTCAAGGGAGGGGATTGTCTCCCTCTACTCACCCTCATAAGACCTCACCTGGAGTACTGTGTCCAGCTCAGGGGCCCCCAACATCAGAAGGACACGGCCCTGTTAAAGATGATCGAGGAAGGCTACGGAAACGGTTAGAGGGCTGGAGCACATCCTCTGTGAGGACAGGCTGAGAGAGTTGGGGATGTTCAGCCTGGAGATGAGCAGGTTCCGGGGAGACCTTAGAACAGCCTTCCAGTGTTTAAAGGGGGCTAAAAGAAAGATGGGGAGGGACTCTTCATCAGGGAGTATAGGGTTAAAATGAGGGGTAACAGTTTTAAACTGAAAAAGGGCAGATTTAGATTAGAAATTAGGAAGAAATTCTTGACTGTGAGGGTGGTGAGACACTGGCACGGGTTGCCCAGAGAAGCTGTGGCTGCCCCCTCCCTGGAAGGGTTCAAGGCCAGGTTGGACGGGGCTTGGGACAACATGGTCTGGGGGAAGGTGTCTCTGCCCGTGGCAGGGAGGTTTGAAACTAGGTGATCTTTAAGGTGCCTTCCAACCCAAACCATTCTCTGATTCTATGATTTTATGAATAAATCAGGCTTGTAAATCAGAAAACATCATGGAGGGACATACCACAATGAATACCCTCAGCTGGACCCCTGTTTCCATTAAAGAAGGAGAAGAAACACTCCAGAGTCATCATGTGAAGATGAAGAAGATATGTTGAGAAACCAGGGGTGCTGAGAAAAACAAGAATTGTAAGTCTGGGTGAATCTCTATGGGTCAGATGGTTCTTCACTTTATACCTTAGTGGCTCCCAACATTCACTGGCACCAGTAAAAACTCTGCTGGGGATTTGGTGCTGTGAGTGATATATCCCTGCTCCTGTGAGATCCCAACACAGACACCCTTGGACATCAAGATGCAAGAGGCTTCAGCAGGATTCTGTGAGCTGTCCACATACAAAACTCTTTACATGCTGAAATAAATACTGACCAGAGTTCTCTTTCTGATAGGAAAACTTTATGTCAATACATCCCAAACTCATCATAGCACAGAGCTGGTAAAATAACACTGATTTTCCCTGTTGGCTTCACAAAGAGGAGATCTGGCAATGTGTCACGGACAAAATAGATCTGTTCAAATGAAACTACCCTGACAAATGGCATCCTTCTTAAAATTTGAATTAACTGTTTTTCCCCCCCTAATAATACCAGTCGCAGAGCCAATTTCTTTGCTATGCTTTCCCTTTGTTTCTCTTGTTTATTTAATCTGATTTAATTTAATCAACTATTTGTTTTTGGAGCTGTCTTTATGAATCTGTTTAAATGCACCAAGTGCTACTTTGGACATAGAGATTCTCTGTCCTTTTTTGTCTCTTTTTCCTCCAAGGTTTGCACTTCTAGTGAGGTGCAAAATCTAGAGTTTAGAAGATTCTTTTCATGTCTCTTTTAAGCAGACAAACCAGTCTACTTGAAAAAAAACTGATCAAAAATTAATTGAGGGCTTCAGGATCGAGGCCTTGATACGAGAGGCTAGTCCAGTGACCTAAGGCAAAAAGCTTGTAGGAAGGAAGGAAGGATTCATGTCCTACGCTCAGGAGTTGAGCTGCCTTTCCTTGTAGTCAGACTTTCTCTCTAGATCACCATGGCTACAACACCATTGCAAATAGTGACAATAGAGACAGCTCTATCTCAGCACTGTAAGCAAAATCAAAGGTTGTTATTCTGAATGATGATGAATGAAGGCTAGCTAGGGCTGAATAGGGGCTGCCAGGGAGAGAAACAGGGTTGAAAGAAGGACAACCAGGGACGGAGGACTGAATGGTCAGGCTTGTCTCTGCTGTTTGGACGAGTAGGAGATGTGAGTATAGCAAGCACTGCTGCATGGAGGAGCTAAAAAGAACGATCTTTGTCCAACCTGTTGGATGCTTGCTCAGCGGTGGTCACTGTGGCTTTTCATAGTTCCACTGCAGGGGGAAAAAAGTGTGGGTATTGATGAACCCACAGTGTTTGTTCCTTCCTGTTGTCCATCCCAGTCTCCTCCTTTAGGCAAGATAGAAGGCCACAGTTGTGCATGCAGAGGGAGGTTTGATCTCAGAAGCAGCAGGGAAGGGGAGACCATTTAGTACAGCTCTTCTGAGCACCACGTCCTGCCACATAACATCACAGCAGCTGCAACACCCAGCACTGCCTCCTGCTCTGCACCATCACTCAAGGGCTCAGGACGGCTGGACTGCAGAGGCAGGAAAGTGCTGCAAGTGAGTTATACACCATCCAGGCTGCTGGATAACACAAGGTGAGAGTCAGTGGTATGACTCTCTTATTCAATATATGACTTGACAGGTCCAGGAACCTGGAGTGCTCCCCAGCCACAGACTAAACCGGGCCTGTCAGCTGGTCCAAAGTGAAAAATTAGGTAGGTTTTTCTGGATATCAATGAAACCAATGGGGCTTATCAGAAACTCAAAGGTCAGAGCTTATAACTTACCAGAAAGAGTATCAGATGGGAGTAACTTCTGAGTACCACAACAGAAGCTGTGTGACGAGATATAAAGGAAACACTTTGCAATATTGCCTGCAGTGTTTTTCTTGTCTTTGCTTGGGACAATCACTGTCATCACCCTTTTAAGGCTGGGGGGTAGGGCATCTAAACAGAATACCCTAAGGTCTTGATATAAGTGGTGACTTTGTTATAGCCATTTATTAACATTTTCAGTTCTTTTTAACAGATCATTTCTTGAACATAGCTGATTCAAACCAGCTATAGATGTCCTTTTCTTAGTATTATTTATTACAGTTTAATCATCCCAAGGTTTTCAGACCTGTCATTAGGTTTCTACCAAGTATGCTGAGTGACACAGCAAAATCTCAACAGAAATCCCTCTGTGTTCATTATTCTTTAATTTATTACAAATGTTATCAAGCTATGGAGCTGGACATAGTCCACCTACAGTGACCCCATTACTTTTCCCCATTATATCTTGTAAGAAAGAATTAGAAGAGCCTTAGGAAGAAGAGGGAAAATACGTAAGGGGCAAAGAGTCTTCATGCCACAGGGTTATTTCTCCTCTCCAATTTCCACACTCCCTACCAGCCTCCCCTGAGAGGCATTCTCAAACCAGACAAGATGTCCCTGATCCATGTTCAAAGATTTCTGCTTCAAGATTTCAGACTGCTCTAAGAAGAGGCAGCAGCTCTTGGTCATCCCCAGGCCTTTTAGTCATGACAAGGACACAGGGAATAGCATATAAAGAGGGATGGAGATCACAAGTACCAGTTGGGGAACTTTGGAGAAGAACAAATTAGTGGGGTGATGCGACCTAGAAAGACAGACCAGGGATGAATTTTAAGGTGAAGCAGACAGAAATGGGACAGAGGAGTTACTTAGATGGGATGGAGGTCTAAGGGGACCAGATGGGGTAGGGAAAAAGGAAAGGAAAGATGAGCAACTCCTTGGGAAAAAGAGAGCTATGTGAGAGGGACTTCTCTTGAATTTATGTACCCTCAAGAGACCTCACCCTCTATCCTCATATACCTGGATTTTTCCCTTGCCAATCCTATAACTGGTTCTGGAAGGTTATCGCTCAAGGTAAGGGTCCTAGCAGCATGTAATATTATTGTGTTCTACATTTTTTGTCTGCGATTCATCTACATGGATATTGTCCTTTGACAAAAAGGCATGGGGAACAGCTCTCTAATCAAAATAAATTTGGGTCCACAAATGAGACAGATAAGAAGGGGGAGTCCACACCACCTCTGGGTACAGCAATGCAGTCTGTCCATCTATCTGTCTGTCCAACCTTGTAGAGATCTCTGAAGGATTACTGCTTCAGCACCCTGAGTACAGTTCTGGGACCAGCAAAGTCAGAGGTTGAACCAGTGAACATATTAGATTTTGGTGCTAACTTAGGACAAGACTCACTAGGGGTGACTCAGGGCTGTGTTTACTAGGATGGTGCAGACACCATTAATATGAGTAAGCATCCCCCCAGCCTTTTTGAAAAAGAACCTAGCAAGACTGGTCAAATGGAAGGTTTGGGATCTGTTACTTAGATTGTATTCTAAATAAGATTAGATCTAACTTCTAGCAGAAAGCAAAATTAATCTTTAAAGGTATGGAAGGTACATCAACATTTCAATCTTGATGTTGTTAATTATAGCATAGATGTGTTCAGGTGGTCACCAGTGACCAGTTGAAAAGTACTTGACAAAAATCACATTTAATATGTTGACATGTTAGCTGATGAGGCCCATTTCTCATTAAATGCATAGTTAGAGAGGAAAGCTTTGCTATACATTAATAATGAGCGCATTCCTTATATGAGAAAAGTAAGAATTTATAACACTCACTCACTATTTTTGGAGGATTTAAAAAAAGTCACAACACTTGAAATTGTCTCAAGTCCTGTTTCAGGAATGTGAATGAAGTATTTCATTTTCCTAAAGCAGGAACATGCAGTACTTAGCATTTCCAATCGGAGTTTATTTTAGTCTAATTTATTTTCAACAGCTTTCCCCTCATCTTGAGTGCTCTGAGAAGAGATAAAGATAATACATTCCCACTAGAGACAAGGGATAAAACAACATCAGCAAAAAAAGATGTGTACATTGAATCAATCCTCTTAGTGAACTGAGATTTCAGCCAGAGAAATAGGAGCAGGAGGGTTGGAGACTCCAGGTGTGAGAGGTGTGTTCTCCTTGGCAGGGGAGATGTGATTGTTATGTGGTGGAAAGTAAATTTATATTTTGGTGTCACCATGCAGCATAGCTTTGAGATACAAAAGCTGAAGCTCCTCTGATATGTTAAGGGTCTAATAGCTCCAGCCAAATCTTTGGTGCTTAGGGCAGCATCTTTTTTATGTTTGATTAAAAGAAAACTTATTTTTAAAAAGAGAGAGAAAAAAGGAATATATTTTTCTCTGATTTTTGTTTTATTTTATTTTTATTAATCAGATTGGTAGGAATAAGAAATTTTCACAAAATATTAACCTGTAAGTAACCGATTAATCCCACATCCAGATAGACTTTGGCTAAAAAGAATGTTGTTGGATGTTGGTCATAGACATGGTTGAGACTTTCTGATAACTGGTAGCCTCCTTGATTTTAGGAGACTTTTTTTTGATAACAGAGCTGGAGCTGATATTTGGATACCATGTCAGTGCTTCTGTGCTTTCTCCTGTCTTTGTCTGGTCTGGTGTGTTATTTTTTTCTTAGCAGCTGGTTTTCTGGAAATACTTAAAAAAATAGACAGCATCCTTTTGATATTTTCTGTTCCTCCTGGAGGGCTGCTAACAGTCCACCGCTGATTATGATAAATGTTCCTGGTGTAGCTAATTTAACTGTTTTGTCTGCAAATTGTCAGCTTCTATCATCTTGAAATCTAACAGTTTGGCCTACCTGTTGTAAAGGTTTGATACTCCCGTGTCTTTCTTTTATAACTATTCTAGTGTTGTCTGGAGAGTCTGGCAGATGTTGGCAGTAAGGTGTCCTTTCTCTAATCTTCTGAAGTTTTACTTCTGACAAAAACCTTTACATGTAATGCTTTGCCCACTCACTGGTTGCTTATGTTGGCTGCTATTATTTGTCATTTATTTCTTTATTTTTTGAGATGTTTTTCTATTTGCACTAACTTCTCCTTTCCCATTTGACTGTGCTCAGCAAAGATGATTGTAACACTTTTGACACAAAACCCGTCTCCATAAATTACACTTTTAAAGACTGACTCTGAAAATCCTCTGCAAGGACTGCAGGCTGCTTATTCACAGTGCTTTTTGGAGATGTTTGAATAGATGCAGCATCTTCTTGTACTTTAAAGGCTCTGCAAGCGAAGCAAAGAACATGTCGTCCAGGGTTAATGGTGAGGTGACAACTTCTGGGTTGCCTCAGTATGAGTAATAGTTACATACAAGGATTTATCAAGACAGCTGGCATACATCAAGGTTAAGGACTGTGGAGCAGCTTTTAGAATAGACTATTTGAGCACATTTCTGTTTCTCCTGACCTGTCCTGGGTCCTTTGTACTGTATTACACAAAGAAATCAATGGTAAAACACAATCCAATGAGCTGGCCTTGACTCAGTTCATTTGAGGATGATGGTACATGTGCTAAACACAGAGGTAGCTGCATGTCCTCATATGGACAAGCCAGAACTGCATGCTTCTCACCTACATACTGAACATTGATACCTAAACAAGACCAGTTATCTTCATCCCTCTCTTGAGTGAGGTATATATTCCTTGAACTGTAGAGGGACATAAGGACAGCTGGACTCCAAACCTAGAATTGTAATTAAGGTACATATTTTGCCAGAGTTTTCTCTGCAAAGTGACTCATGACAGAGAACAGAAACTTAACTCACCACTGTCTAAAAAGCATGGTACAGAAATGCATTTTGGAACTGTGAAAGTTCTAACAAACCTTTATATTGCTCAAAAATGGGTGATATTCCAGGCAGGAATTTAAGGGTTTTGATAGTGACTTGTTAAAGACATTTACCTGGAAAGGTCTGTATTTCTTCTAGATTATCTACAGCCAAAAAAATCTCCCTGGAAGAAATGTTCAACAAGAAGAAAATCCAAGGTGGACAGAAATGTCCAACCAAACATAATTTTGCTTCTGCAGTCATTTCTTATTGGCATGGAAAATTGTGGTGTGCTGGGCTGTGAGGCAGGATTGAAGTTCTGTACCCAGCTGTGGAAGAAATATGGATTAGAAACAAAAACTCAGCACAGAGACCTTTCTCTACACTGCTGGTTTCATTTGGAACAAAATATCTCTGTAAGCCATATCACACTAACAAGGTAAACTCTTCTAGCACCATTTTGTGAGAATCTCCCAGGCTGCCATTTGGGACTTGGATCTGGGGGCCTCTGGGTATATTGGAAGGTGGGGTTTCTGGACATGTCAAAAGCCTGCTTCAGGTCATACACTGCAAATCCAAGCCCTCTACTTCAGTCCTACTGCTTTTATATCCTCCATTGCTGTTCAAAAGACGAGGGTGAGGTGACGTCCCATTGAGTAGAACCTGATTATAATCCATCTCTTGAATTTAAGCAACCTCTTGCCCTCAAAACCTCTTGGGCTGTGAATTGGTCTGTGCTCACTTCAACTCCAGGAGGGATCCTGGTGCTCTCTTCAGGCTACTTGGAAGAGTATTGCCTTATTGCACAGCAAAGCATGGATGGTGCTGAACCATGCCAAGGATTCTTGTTTGGTTTGTCCATCACAAAGAGCACCCTGCTGCTGTTTTAACCAGGCTTCCCTTTTTCTGCTATGCTGGATCTCCCTCCAAGCTATGCATTAAGAATGTATCAATCCCTTCCCACCTCCCTCTCTCCACCACCTTCATAACCATCAAAATGTCATTTTGGTCACTAATCAGCAACCTTGTCTCAGGGAGGAATAAACAATCCAACAAGAGGCTTAAATGCTTAAATGCTCCAAACCTCTCTATTTAGTGTAAGATGTTTGTGTGCCCTTTATGATTCCCTCCTCCTTTTTCCCTCTTTCTTGTCCTCCCCCATCGCTTTTCCACCCAGGCAGCTTGGTCTCTTTTGTACACAACATCCTTTCCCATTCACAAAACCACAAAGACCCAGTGGGGAGGCGGACACAGGAAATGCTGAAAGCAAGCAAAATCCATCCCCTCCCTGTGACACTTGAGCTGTTGGGGAGGGCAGGCACTGGCATTTTTTATGTGTGTGGGGGGGTGTGTTTTGTTTTTTTTTTTTTTCTTTTTTTAAAAAAACAAACCAAACCAAACCAAAACAAAAAACAAACAAACAAACAAAAAAAAAAAAAAAAAAAAAAAAAAAACCCAAACCAAACCAAAACAAAACCCTCCTCTTTTCCACATTTCTCTTCTTGTTGATTTGAAAGCAATTGACAACAAAACGTGCAAGCAGAGCATTGTCTCCCCCCCACTTCCCAAGCTTTCCTTTCCTTTGCTTTCATAAGCCTCACTCTTTGCAATGCCTGAAGAAGGGGAAAGATTTCGTCCTGTTGTGTCTTCCACATTCACATGACGGCCACCTACCTCCATGAAACAGGACACTTAAGCAGTCCTGCTGTTACAGAAATTCTCCATCCTTACTACACAGGACCTGCATGTGCAAACTTCTGCTGGAGTCTCATGTACTGCTAACTTCCTGCATGACCATGGTGACTCTGTGAGCAAAGGGAGATAACAGGGTTTTTTGGAGAGACTAATAATCCACATGGTATTTTTTGATGCATCCCATATACAAAGAGAGGACTATTAAATTTGTTGACATTGCCAAGCACAGGCCCAGCAAAAATTAATTAAATGGTATCAGGTAACAGGACATCTCACAGGATTTGAGTTTGCAGCTGGTCTTATTCTTGGCCATGTGGTTTTGCTGGAGCAGGGTTGTTTCATTCTGATTTCAGTACAGGATGCTATTTACATGCATGAGAACATGCCATAAAATAGTTCAGACTTGCTTCTGAAAGGCTTTGAGGCTTCACAGACGTGCTCATTAACACTGCAGTTGTACTCTTGAGTTATCCCTGTGTGAACCATGTACTGATGTCTGGGCTCAACTTTTCTAACATTAAGCTTGGCACCAACGACTGGAGAGAGGAGCTTGAGCTGGAAACAGATATCAGTGGGCAGTGTGGAGGTTAAAGCCTGGAACCCTTGGGATTACTTCCAGTTAAGTTTCTGTTTCAGGAGGGTTATGCTGTAAACTCATTGATGCTGCCTTTGGGGAATGGTTTAGAGACACTGTATCTGGGGTGAAGACCAGAGAGAGGGGACACACGTCTGCTATGGAAGACAACACAAAAAGAACTTCAGGCAACTTCTCTTTATGAATCTTGCTCAGGTCCAGTTGTGTGAAGGATGAGTCTTGGTCCAAAATCTTGGCCAGCCATCGCACTGTAAGGGGTCTGACCAGCAGCCTGACCTTCTGCAAAGATTAGAGCACAAACCTACAAGCTGCTAGGAATTATCGGGCTGGTAAGAAATCAAAGAGCCAAAGTCTTTCTGTCCATCACAGAACTGTACTTAACATTAAAAAAACCCCCAACCAACTAACACCCAGTCTCCCAATAACAGCAGCAACCAGGACCACAGCATTTCAGGCCTTATATCTCAGCTTGATCTCTTCTGGTGGCTTCATTTTCTCCTATTCCAAGCCTGCATTGTCCTGTACCTCTCCCCCCACTCCCTTTCCAGAGACTTGTGATAACCATTGCCTAGGTAACAGCATCTTGCCTGGTGTGTTTTACTGACTGCAATGCATGTGGGGGCGTGTGCTGTGCCTGCATTCCCAGTGGGATAAGAAGCGGAGAGTCAAATACTGTGTGTGGGAGAGAAACTTCTTACGTTGCTTCTGACACCAGCAGAGGCAAGAAGGTCAGCTTCTTGCATCCCTCTATAGTGCTTGGTAGCTGCTGTCGTGGTGGCTAACATAGGATTTTTTGACTTCTTGGGGTAATGGTGAGAGGGCTAGGAAGGGAGTGACTTGGTAGACTTTCTGCCAGCGTGCTTGCCCAGGACATCCTTGTTAAATGTGAGTTATTTATGCATGGCTAAAGCTTTGATTATTCAGAAGCCAGCTGGTGGGGAAGCTGATTGACACTTCATTCATACCTTGGGCTTCCTCTGGTGCAAGCTCTAAATCTGGCAAAAAAAAAAAAAAAAAAAACAAAAAAAAAACCACCATAAGATCCATCTATCAGCAAAGATCAAGAGAAGAAGAACCAGCAATCTAGAAAATTAATCTAAGAAACACTTTTCTCTTGCACAAGAGTTCATCCAGACCCAGGGAATGTTAAAAAGTCTGTATGTCTCACGGAACTTCCTCAAAGCATTAATTTAAGGAAGTTTGGATTTATTTCCACCGATATATAGACTAGAAACCAGGTAAAAACTGCAAGCAGAGGTCAGGCATAGCATAGAGGGTGGAATAGAAACAGGACCCATGGAGGCTTTAATTATCTTAGTTATAGAGTGGGCTCGTAACATATTCATGACTTTTTTTTTTAAAGGTGCCTGAAGCACTGAGCTGAACCAACCAGCAGAGGAAGAAAAGTAGATGAGAATGCTCAGAATTTAGAACTGGTGGTAGCAAAGACTAAAATGAGGTAGTATGTGGGGAGATAAGGAGGAATAAATTCAAATGTGTCTGTGTAATGTAAAAGAGAATTTAAGAAGTAAGTCATTCTGAAAGAGATCTGTAAGCAAGGATGGACAGCAAAATAGATGTCAATTTGGTCCCACAACTCAGGACTTGGGTCATGGAGAGGGGGAAGATTCTCTCGTTTCACTGCTGTCTCTCCATGGACCTGCTGCTTTCAGGTTTCCTTGGAAAGTCGGCAGTCTGTGGGTTTGTATTGCCAGACCACTCAACACATTACTGAAAAAGGTGCCCAGAGCAATGTCCAGCATTAGTGAGTGAATGCAGAGAGGGGGGTGCAGAATGGATGACCACAATCTCATGCTGAATAGCACATGTCTGCAAAGCCAGGAGGTTATTCTGCTGGAGCAAAGGTATGAGCTGGGAGAAGACAGTGCACAGAGAAGCACTCAACCAAGCAGTGGAGGTAAATCCATGAGTAGCAAAAATATACTCTTTTTCACCTGTATCACACTTCCTTTCTTTGTAACACATCAGAAAATGCCTGACCTGTGACATCTTGAAGAAAATACAACTCTGCTTAGCAAATTTGGCTGTGCGAACAAGGAGATAATCAACATGAACTGTTCTGCTGCCAATCAGGGTCTTCCCTCCACTAAAAATAACTTTTCATAGCAGAGAAGGGATTTAAAACATTGACATAGGGATACTAGGCTCTGCTAACTACTCCTATACAGTATAAAACATGGAGTTAGCACAAGAGACTATGAGCAACACCCACCTCCCTCAGTTGAGGAAGATGAAAATGGGATCCAGAAGGGGAGGGGTTCAAGCCATCATCCAACAAGCTAGAGACACCAACACTTGTGGAAAATATCAGTCAGAAAAATGTATACCCAAGTGAAAACTAACTGACCTCTGGCCACTAAATCACACTCCCCAGCATGAAGCCATCTCCCTTCTTTTCCCTTTGCCATGTGATTGCCTCATCTTGCCCTGTTCCCTCTATTTGAAAGATTGCTCTTTTCTTTGACTTTTCTCCGATGCCTTTAAGCCTGTTTCTCTCTTCTGTGCAGAGCTTCCTAGACAAATCCAGTGTGTCAGAGGTAGAGGGAACAGTACCAGCCATCAGAAAACACCATTGAAGTGATTTTCTAGTACATGCTAAAATGAAACAACTCAGTGTAGTGTGCATATAAATCCTGTGGATTTATTCCCAACTCAATATTGATTAGAAATGAAAGGAGCAAACCTTAGAAATAAACATAAAGCTCCCAGTGCTTCTCCAAACTTTTGAACTCATTTGTGATGTTCCCCTCCTTCCTCCTTTTTTTTTTTTTTTTTTTTTTTTTTTTTTCTCTTTCCTTTTCCTTTTGTTAGGAGTGAAACAGCTGAAAGCTTTCACCCATCATTCTTGTGCCATTCAAGTCAGATTTAGAAGCAAGTCAGCAAACAAGACCTCAGGGTATAAATCAAACATTGAAGTCCTCTATGTAGGGAGAAAGAAAACAACTTCAACATGTGTTCATGGTATTGGAAGGGGAAATACAATTCCTTGGAATTAGCAGTTTCTTTCACTTCCCTCTCATTATGTTTTTGTGTTGGATGGGTATCCTGCAGTTTGTAGCTTGTATACTATTAGATTTCTTCTTTCGGGATTTAATGTCCTGAATATTAATGCCTTTGGGATTCTGATGCTTGTATGAAACATCTTCTGATGATCGTATGAAGCTTGGAAATGAAAAGAAGTTTATTACCATGTACGACAATTATCAATAATTGTTCATAACTCTTATTAATCTGGAAGCATTTAGGAGTTGTAAACACACATGAAAACCTCATTTTTTAACCCTAGGCTGCAATCCAAGAGCTCATTGCAGGCACAATAGGCACTTTAGCCAGACAGGAGGTGGAACAGCAAAAGATGATACTGGTTATCATCACATTTTCCTGTGAATTACCTCTTAGCTATCACCCCTCTGCACCACTGATGTTCCTTTCTCTGGTCCCAAACCTAGAGGCATTTTACCTCATCCTTCCTTACTAATTTCTTGATAATCCTTTATCAAAGTGTTCCCTTTCCACTCAGTGCTGTATTCACACACTTTCAGAGCAGAAACTGAATCCTTTGAGGATGATATTAATGGTGAGGGGAGCTGACTGGGCTCTGAGCATTGAAAACAGTTTTAATGCAGAAGTTACCTGCTCATGAAATAAAGTGGGGAAAAAAATGTAGGAGTAATCACCCTTTTCCCCATTTGTTTTCAGATGATTATTCAATGCAAAATGCAGATGCTTTGATGTATGTTTTCATACAGGGGACTTGCAAAAGCAGGAGGAAGCGGAAAGGATAGAAGAAAGAATCTATGGAAACAATCTGGAAGAGGAGTGATCAGACATGGGATGAAAAATAATAGGGAGAAAAGGAAGGAAGAATAAGATGACAGGAAAAGGAAGCAGCATTGAAGATAAGAAGAGGAACTCAAAGACATGCCACCTGGTTCCCTGTGGTCCTAAAACACTGGGGAAATTTCCAAAGAAAAAAAGTAGTTGATATTACACTGAATGCTGATTTTCTCCATTGTATGCTGGAATCACTCATGAATACTGGCAAGAGACTTTGAAGATCCTGTAGAAGAAATCTCAAAGTTTGTCTCCTGTCTCCATGTTCAGGGCGAGGGACTGCAGTGACTCACCAGCCACTGACCAGGGATGGTCCCAAAGCTGGGTCCAGCACCCAGAAAAACAGTGCTGTGGGCTCCTGCACGGGTCTTCTCCCACACTGAAAAGTGACATTTTGGTGAAGTGATGCAGAAGGTCAGATAGCACAATTACTTTCCTCGCTTTGGACTTCCTTATGCTGTATTATCATTTGACAAACATGGATGGGGAGCTGAGAAGTAAGCCGAGTTTTTGTTCTGCTTCTGAATGAAGGAGGAGAATGACACCTGAAAGGCACAATATGTGTATCTGTGGGGTAGGATTAGTAAGGGAGGAGGTGTGGGGGGGGCAGACACCCTCCCTCTGTGTGTCTGTGGGGTGTACATCTGCCTCACCCTCTCCCACTCCTCCTGAGGTGCCTTTCAGAGCTGCTGCTGTGGCAGGTGAGTCAGTGTGACAGCTCAGACACGGGGCAGCCCCCTCAGCTGCTGAAATGCCAGCCAATCTCCCAGCAGACTCAGAGCCCACTATTATAAATGAATGCGATGCATTATTTCCTTCCCCCCTCCCTTCCTTTGGCTGGCATGGTGAGTCAGTAATCAAGTTCTTTTGTCATTTTTGTGGGGTGGTGGGGGAGCTGGTGGTGTGCACAAGCTATGTGGGGCAAATTAGCTACATCCTTGTATGGGTCTTGCACTTCTTTCCTGCCTTGGCTGAGAAAGCCCCACCAGCTGCAGTAAAGGACAGGAGTGGGGACAAGAGGGGGAAAGAAAAGAGGGGGGGAAACAGCCTCTCTCTGAATTTTAACACTCTCCTTTCTGATTCACAGCGCTCTTAAATAGAGACCAAGATCCTTCCCTGTTAATGACAATTGTTCAACAAAAGCAGGGAGGCTTAAGAGTGGAATTAAAAAAATCACAGCAGCTGTACTACTGAAGTCCTGGGAGCACTTGGAGAAGCTGGTGGGCAACAAGCATAACGTCAGCCCCTTTGTTTGGTGTCTCTGCTGAGGTGGGCTGCATGCTGTGGAAAACATGACAGCAACAAGAAAAGGAATGAGGGAAGGAGGAGAGTGAAGGGGAGGACAAGGCAGGGTGTAGGGTGGAGGTTGGAGTTTAATTGTCGGCAAGGAAAGGGAAACAGTGCCCTGGGCAATGGGGAGAGAGCCAGGGGTACTGTCAAGGAGAAGGGAACAGCCCAAAACATGTTGGGGGATGACATGGAGCAGAAAATCAGCAAGTTCCTGTGTGATCCCACATCTGTGAATGAGGGATGGATGAATGAGATTTCCCTGGGATGGCATAACTGCGGTGGTGGTTTGGAGAAAAGGATGGTGCATCCCTGAGCAGATGGAGCAGATGTCAAAAGCAGGACAAGAGCAGAGTAAATGCACTGGGATAGGTCCCTCAGGTACCCCAACCCCAACAGGGCTCAGGAACCTTCTGAATGAGAGCTGTTGTGAAGTCACCACACAGCACCATGTGGATTTTTCTCCTGTGAATTTATCCAAACACTTCTTAAACCCATGCAAGCACCAGTAGCATCATCCAACAAGGAGCCTCCACGATTTAGCATGACTTGTGTGAAAAGGTATCTCCTTGTATTTGTGATGATCTCCTTGTATTATTGAATTAGAATGGAATGTAAATGATCATTCCCTTATTCAATATCTCTTGGCCCTTCATGATTTTGTAGCCTGATCATATTTCCCCTCAGTCATGATTTTTCCAAGCCAACAAGTCCTTTGACACACCATGATGGTCTCCCTTACACTGCAGGACACTTCATGTCAACTGAAGCATCAGTTATGTTCACCATGACTTTGAGGTTTATGTGGTGCCTATGGGGTGGGAAAGATGACAGGGACCTTCCTTAGGTACAAAATCCAGCACCAGGACTATCTTCCCACAGGAATCAGTATGGGGAAACTGCAGAGAGGGAATTGTTTAGACAGCATGCAGTCAGAGAAGGTATGGTATGAAACGTCACTGGTTATGAGATCACATTAATGCTGCTTCTCTACTGGTTCCACCTTCAAGCAGTCCTTCCCACCATTTTCCCTGTGTGTGTGCATGTGGCTTTGTGTAAAAATCCATGTTTTTAGGAGAAAGGAGAGAAATCATTGTCCAGAGCTAGCAGGGAACTGTCAGTTTGTGACTTCACATTTGTCTTACATTATTCTTCCCCTGGATGTGAGCAGAGATGGACTCACCCTTCCCTCTGCCTCTTCTGTTTGAAAATTACCGTCTTTTTTGTGTTGGTTTTCTGCTGGATCAGTGAGTGGAGCAGTCACTGTGTGTGAGCACACTTGCCAGAGTTGATAAGCAGGAGGCCGTGTGAACACACCACCAAGGATGCAGGAGCAAGTGGGACTGTCACTTCTGGTGACAACACAAACCCAGTCTGATTTCCTTAAGCTGGCAGCAAACAGCACCTTTCATTGGTGAGCGATGCTGAAATACCAGAGGAAGATATTGCAAAACCATACCTCTTTGATCAGTGAAATCCCCTGGATTTGTCTCTTTTGATTGGCCCAGGGTATGACCAAAGCTTTCCTTTCAGTTATAATACCTTTCTGATAATACTTCTCAGATGTGGACCCCTTATTATCTAGTAAAAGCTGACATGCAACAGCCATTTCTTTGGACGGGAGCACTGACTCTCCTCCAACTGTACGTGTCTGTTGAGAGTTGTCTGAAATTAGTCAAAGAGTTCAGAAGTCATTGGGAAATTAATATGCAGTAACAATCAGAGTCTCACCAGCGTGAGCCAGATTTTTCTGGGAACATGAGTCTAAAAATGTTGATAGAAAGAAGGGAATATGAATAGAGAAGAGAATACTGGACCTGCTGCAAAGGACATCAAGGACTACCTGGGATGGTGACCACAGGAGTTGTTCAGAAGGAAGAAGGGGACATTAAAATGGTGTGGGTTTCACTGGCTGGTATGGAATAAAACAAGGGCTTGAAGATTGCAGGAGGTACAGTGAAAAGGGATGAGGAGCACCAAACACTCGATCCTCCATAAGGAAGCTGTTTGCTGGATGCTAAGAGGTGTTGGCATATTTTTTTTTTTTTGGTCTTTGGCTCTATTCTAGGGCAAAATTTACACTTTAAGATTTTCTAGAACTGAAAAGAGTGTTTTTATTACAGTATATTTTTAGTTAATTGTGTATTGATTTGCTTTTTATTCCAGAGTAGAGATTAAGAGACAATTGATGGTTTGCTTAAATTACTGACTTCTATAATTGCTAAATTTTCCAAAGCAAGAGCAAGATCCTAATGGATCATTCTCTGTGCATATATCTGATTTCTTTCACCATCTATAAAATTATTCTAACATATAGCTCACCTAACCTCACTTATTGATGACAACGTTCGAGTGCATACCTATGCCAAATGATATCGTGCTCCAGTGCGTACCAGGGACACCATGTCAATAGTGGAATCAGTTGTGGAGTGACTTCTGAGCACAGCTCAGGGGTGGACCTACATTGATTTCTTTTCAGTTTTTATCCTTCAATTAGCTGTCTCTTTATTGACCTATTATGTATTTTTTCCTCTACTCTTTCATCTCACATGCACCCACCTGAATTATCTTCTCTGTTATTTTGCTGTAAGTTTCTCTATGTTACTAAAATGTAGCAATAAACATGCTATGGAAGTTTTCTTGGGTGTAGGATTGGGTGAATGCACACCTGCAGCCAAGCTTTTCTAAGGCTGATTGGCAGGTTTTAAGGCCAAATCTTTCAAGACACAAAAACAGCTATTAAACTTCCAGGGTGTTTGTTGTTGTTTTCCTAATTTATATTATTGAACAAAATGTGACTACATTACGCTTTGTGCCACTTCAGAATACTTAGTCAGAGATAATTCCTTCCCAAGGAACCTGCAATCTGAGGAGATAAGATGAACTCACAGAGGCAAGGATGGGAAGCTTATTATCCTTTTAGTGATGAGGATTTGAGGTTTTCAGTAGAAAAGGTCATCATCTTTCAAGGGTGACTCAGCCCAGCCTAAATCTGAGTCATTTCTCATGCCCATCTCTTTCTATGGAACACAGAAGAAGCCAAAGATGATGTGGTTCCTCCCATAGATATCTCCAGATGTATCTTTAAAGATTGGATCCTTAATATTTGTGTGTAGCTCAGTTACGTAAGGTGAAGCTGAAATTTCTTCCAGGTTTCTCCGTGCATCTTTGGGCACCTAACCACCTTCAAAGCTCTTTCTTGAACCACCAACGAACCCACTCCTAAGAGGAGCAAGGAGACATTTAAAAAGACAGTGACAAGAGAACGTACGTTGGAAGCAAACGTGCAGTTCTGGTTTCATGCATAAATTTTTATCCATTAAACAGTTAAAAATACCCAACATTCTTCTTTTTATTTTTTTTTCCTCCTCCTTTGGCTGGAATCATAATTTGTGTGCGTTCATCCACATAATACCCTTAACAGAGCTGCTGAGATTTTTATAGAGATCAATAAAACTTAAAAGGTGGAACAACTGTGAGTTTCTCAAGTCCTTTACAAAAGGTTTACCCAGGGCTGGGGTTGCTGACCCCTTTGGGGTGATTGTTAGGAGAATAAAAGCCTAGGAAAGGACAAAGGCAAGTAAGTATGGGACAATAAAGGGGGTTGTGGAACTTCTAATGCAAGAAAATGCCACAAATGTTTAAATTGCTGGAAAGGTCAAAGCTACAAGCTCCATAAACACAAGGGTAAGTCAGGCTGGTAATGAGCAAGGGAATAAATTGATGCATCTTTGTACAGGGAAGAGAATGAAAGGGTTGGGAAAGTACCTGGAAAAACAGCTGATGGGTGGGTCCAGAGCTGCATAAGAAAGAGTGTGAGTGGAGGTATTTCAGGCTTCCTTTCCTGATGTACATGGGTCCACTTTCTCTAGGCATTGGTTTAGTGAGAGGAATGGATGTTCTTGGGAGCCTTGATGTGTTTAGCAAAACCAGGAACCAATATGGTTTACATCCATGGGTCCCTGCCACCCCTCCAGTCTAACAAGGACTGTGTCTGCCCCTTTACTTGCCAGCTTGCTGCTGAACAATTGCCAGCTGCATTTCAGGAGCCTTTGCCCTTTCATTCATTTCACTTGCATGGTCTTATGCAGTCAGATAACTCACATACCTACTTTCATGAAGTAAATCTGAAATTTCATGTATGCCTGTGGCCAGAAGGTGCTGTGGGAGTCATCATTACCTTAATGACATTTGATATCGTAACAGTAAAATCAGATTTGAGTTAGGTCTCATAAGCCTGCCCAGTAAATTGCATTGACCCCAGTACAAATGTCACACAGCATTCATCCATCCATTCTCACCATATTGCGGTACAGAAGAACTTGATAGTACACACCCAGAGTTATTGGTGCTGAGGAGAAACAAAGCTCATATCTCCAGGCACCCAGACCATGATTCCTTACACATCATTAAAGGGATGCTGGTGAACATAATATACTTAGCAAAGGGGCAGATGGCAAGAATGTGGCAAGCAGAACAGGAAATTTGATCTTGTGCAGAAAAGCAAGTCTGATTATATAAGTTCAACTCATTTAATTCAGTTCCAGATCTCAGCAGTACAGGCACCCTTGGCTGCCAAATTAAAAATTCATATGTGTATGAGAGGGAAATGAGAGAGAACGTCAGGACCTCCAGCAAAGTTAAGACTGAATTTCAGGCAGAGGTTTAGACTCTATCTTATTTTGCCAAAAATATTTTTTTCTCCATCATGCAAAACAAAGCTCTTTAGAATGGAGCTCAGTATGCTTGGGCCATTGTTCTGAGCATAAAATCCATATTCTGCCTTTCTGAAAAATACATACCTGTGTTGAAATTGAAAATGTCAGATCTGGAGTTGAATTCTTCTAAAATCTCAGAGTGCCCAAATCTATGATTAACTTTTTTGATCTATTTCAGAGAGGACAGCTGAGGATGAAGCTTCTAATTCTTTCTGAATTTATGTATATTCAGATTTTTTTTTTTTTTATTTTTTATGGTTTTACAAAAAAATTTTGGGTCCTACCAAGAGGCTTAATCATAACTTTGACACAATTTACAGCTCAGTGTCTAAACATTTTAAAGATTCAGTTTTCTTTTTTATTATTTTCGTGCATATTAGTAAAAGTAATAGTTCCAAATCTGCTTTAAGATAGGTTAATTTCAAACTAATAGACATGATGGATTTTGAAAGGATGCAAGGCAAATATATGTTCTCATAATCCCCTGAGAAATGTCTCTGTATGGAACACTTCTGAGAATGTCCTTCACGCATTTTTTGATCTTTCACTTTTCTTCTTTACCAACAAGCTGAGTAATGTAGTTCAATGAAAATATATCTTCCAAACAGTTGATGACCTGAATACGTTCTTATTTTTATTCTAGAAGGTTTTTATTTGTTTCTTTGTTTTCAACTTGACTTAGATAACACATCTTTCTCTGAGATACCAAATGTCATAGTTACCTGGACATTCATACCGTGCCTACAGAGAAATGTAATTACGTATTCATACACCAGATGTAGCCTATCCACAGAGATTTGCACCACCATTTGGTCTAAAGAAGTAACAGCTGTATTGAACGAGGGTGCACTATGAAATGGAAGAATTACATCAATTATGAATCTTTCTCATTAACTTAGGTCCTGCTGATGTTACATCCCACATTCGCATTTTGCTTAGAACCTGGAAACTAGTTCTTCTTGGAGAAAATGCTTACTCTTCTCCCAGTACTTAAACAAAACTGCCTTCTGCAGTTTTCTGTTGTTCCCCTGGAGTGGGCTTCTGTCATTCATTTCTTATCCAGCTGCAGCCAGTCTCCCAAATGTGTATTCTAGGAAAATAACATTTCAATCTGACTAGTAGGCCTCTAAATCTATAAAGCAAGAGGAAAAAAAAAGAAATAAATGTTTAATTTTACCCTTTGGCTTCTTTCCTCTGACACTGATTCTTTGGAATTATACTTTAAAATATTTTTATTGGATCTGTTTTTTAAAGTATTTTTACTGGATCTGGTTATCATTTTCACAGCCCCAGGACTATCTTGAAGTTCTCCAGATTCTGGTCTGTATTCAGAATTCAAGATGAAATGCCCTTGGTAACATTTCTTTGGCACCTACTTACATAGGCAAGCTTTAGATGGTTGCTCACGTGTGCTGCATGCTACAGGAAGCAAAACAAAGTGCTCAGTAGCTTTCCTCAGATATTACTGGCAATGGATCTTCCTGCAGTTTTACTCAAGGCAAACTGTGGTTGGAAAGCTTCCCCTAAAATTTAAGCTGCTTTAAAGGAGCTCCTAGGGCTCCAAACGGCCAAAGACAAGCAGTCTCCCTCTTGTACAAGCAAGAGGGATACATGTGTCCCTATGACCTAGGTAAACTTTTAAAATATGAGTGACCTTGAGTTGTTCTGGTGTGCTCTGCAGATGATCAGCAGGGAATAGGCTGAGCTGTTTCCATCTGTAAGTTTTATAGTCCCATCATTATGGACCCGAGTAACTGTCATATAAATCAATAGCAAAAGCCTAGTCATTGTGGCCCAGACATATCCTATGTTACTGTAGGTGCTTACCCAAAACACTTCTCAGATGATCCCAGGATCTCCTGCAGGCAGATGGAGTAACAGGGCAGCCCTGCCTCCCCAAGAGCTTTTTAGCTTGAGTGTGCTGGGACCTCTGTGTTACTAAAACAGACGACTAGATTACTAATTTCAGTGCCTAATTTAGCTGAGATGGATATCTTTGTCCACTGACTCTGGAGCCTAGCGAAATGATGTGTCTTTTAGATTCTTCCACAGGACAGAGATTCATGGAGTCTCTGGAAACCTTTTTTCCAGGAGTTTCACTCTTCTTTGTGTTTATTTTTTCATTCTGAACATTTGTTATATATTTTTTTTTTTTTTTTTTTTTTTTTGTAGGCTTCTATAGTGTACTGGAGAAGAAAAGCTTTGAATATCAACCTTATCCTCACTACAAAGATTCAAAAATTTCTTGGCTTAATTGACCTCTATCGTAATTTCTTGTAAAATGGGATGCAACCTTTCCATCAAACTAGAAGTAGATAGCGCTGTTTTATATGATTCTGAGGACCACATGAAAAGTGTTGTCATGGCCTAATGACTGTCTGGATCATCTGTCTAGGAACTGTTGCTATAACGGAAAGGTGGGTTGATTGTTTTAAGAAAGGAGATGGTTTAGGGGCCCTCTAGTCTGTCAGACTGCCTGTTCTTCCTCCTGATTGTGAACCCCTCACTGCAACTCTTTAATTTCAACTACATTTGAGGTACAATGCTGAATATCCAAAATGGATCAGTTTGGCTTATGAATGACCAGGATAGCAAAGGTAGTTTTCCACTGTTTTTTATCACAGGGGACATGTTTGAGCCTGTGTGTCTGGTGGCTAGTGCAAAGGGAAAGGAGGACACCTACTTTGTGAGTGCTTTGGAGTGTCTGCACAAGTCTCTTCTTCAGCTGTATATACGGTGAAAAGTGGTTGTTCAGCCTAAGATGAAAGAAAGCTGATACAATGCAAATATCAAGGTCCAGCTTTACTAGTTGAAAAAGACCTCTCTAGACTTTAATACCACATTAGCTGCCTCTCTTCAGTGAGAAACTCAACAAGTCCTGAAGACTTGACATATGTTTCATAAACAGGATAATGGTTTATAGCTAGGGACATTATATTTTCTAACTTCTCCCAGCACCACTCTTCATATTTTCTGCTAGAGGCTTCTAGTCTACACCGAAGATCTCAACTCCCTTTAGTGTCTCTAAGTTTTTAGGTTACTTTGCATTTCAGTTCTACCGTTCACTTAGTGTTCAGTGAATGCTTTTACACCCTCTGAACTAAAGAAATTAAACTTCTGTTGCTGTTTTAAAAGGAAAAGGAGTGGATATCAGTGGTGAAAATTGAGTGCAGTGTGTGGCAAATTTAGCAGTGATTCCTTTCACATAAGCACCTCTGCAAGCCTTTAGGAAGTGTTTCAAATTAATCTTGACACCCTCCGGGGTTTTGCAGCTCTCATAAAGGTGTTAGGTTATGAAAGCAGAAAAAGAACCAGCACAGAAAGCTCTTTTGTGTTTGCCCATCCCAGTAGCATCTCTAAGAGGGAGTGGGCCAAGCAGAAAAACCTTTTATTTTGTACAGGAATGAAATGGGTCATCATCCTGTAGATATGGAAATGAGTAAGAAAATTTCAGAAGTGAGTGTTTTGGGAAAACAGGGAAAATAGAGGCACTCCATTTTCCCAATGCAGTTACTGTTGGCCACTTCTGAAAATGTATTTTGATGAAGCATTAATTCATTCTTGCATTACAGCTTCTATATTCTCATCTGGACACCTAATTATTAACTCAGAGATAAGTGCAGACAGATAGATCTCTCATGAATGCTTGTGAATAGATAGCTCCTGATGGGCTGATCTTTCTGTCTCATGAACATTAGCCATCTGAAATAGTTAATTTACCTTCCTTGCCTGAATCCTTCTGCAAAAAACTCTGCAACGTTTTCAGTGGAAGCCAGTGCTCTGTTAAAATAGATAACTACCTCAATTTTTTTTACTAGATTTGCAGTTGGACTGCAATCAAGCGGGGCTACCTTGTATAATGAAGGAGTAACTTCTGTGAATTATTAGTGGTGTGCAAGTTTCTGCCTGCCTGCACAATGGCCTGAAACTATATAAAGAGCTGTGGAGAGATACTCCCCTCTCTATGAAGCAAATTCTAGCCATGTTTAAGCTGAAGGAGATGCCTGCCACATTTCTTTTCCTCCTGGGAGCTCGATGTAAACTCTCTTGACCCGGTCAATGAAACGGCATTTGGGACTTTTGCCAGGCTGTTGCTAGTGGGATGTATGTATTTTGGGGTGCATTCTTATTTTCTAGGAATAGAACCAAGACCTAAGAATAATGAATTTTTAAGCCAGCTTCCATATAGATCTTGAATAAACAGAAGCTTTTTCTTCTTTCTCTGAGCTCCTTCACAAGACCATGGTACCAGATTCTCTCTGACTTCCTCTGCCTTTTCTGTTATTTTGCTGGTTTTCTGCTCCAGCCAGGCACTGAGCAGTGATTCAAGCCATTCTCCACCATTGGGTTGTTCTTCAGTTTCCAGGGAAACCTCTGGGCATTTACAGTTAAGTTTGACCTTCAACTTTGCTAGGATGGGCCAACCATCAGAAAGCACCTTCTATGGTTTCACATAGCACGAAAAAGGAAAATAACAACTAGCTTCACCCTTCATTCTGAATGAAAAGAAGCTAGCATGCCCACTATCTCCCATGAGCTCAGAAGGAGCACACAGATCAAAAGATAAGGCCAATGACAGTTGATTACAACCTCAAGCAAAACACCTGAGTTTTTTGGAGGTGGAGGAACTGTATCTTTTTCCAAGCTTTTTATTGCCTGGTTCCTGGCACTGACTAAAAGATTGACACCATTCCTAATCATGTACCACTGTTGTCCTGTTGCTGACAGACAGGGGAGATGCTAACCCGTAGAGGACTTTCAAGCTGTATTTTCAGCCCACACATTAGAAGCAAAAAATATTTAATGCAAAGGTTATTGTCATGGGGCTTATGGAACATTTTCAGCTGTCCTTTTACATTGCACTTAGTGATGTTGCAGTGCATTTTACAGTTACGATCACACTATGACACGAGTAGGGATAGATCAGTGGTTTCTGACCGAACCCCTCTCTCTCAGCAGGTTGCTTGGGGGCCTCCTCCTAGACTGACTAGTCTTCTGCTGAAAAAGTTTTTCATAATGTCTAACCATTTTGGGTTTGTTTTTTTTTTTTTTTTATTTGTTGCAGCTTGGGTGTGTTTTCTCTTTTGGACTTCCTGGAAGGTTCCCATAGCTGTTAGCCATTTGTGGTGGTAACGTTACTGGTGTGACTTCCAACTTACCTTGCCAATACTGGGGCTGGAGGGGAAGGAAGAGAGACTGCAGGTAGGTATAGAAAAAACAAAACATGTCAGTATAGATGTATGCTGTGTAGGATGTAGGACTTTACTGAGCTTTAGAACATAAGGGGAAAAAAATATCCTCTTTTCTCTAACCCAGAGATTCCTAAGATGTGGGTGTTACGGTACACCTACCTCTGAAAACTTTTCCCAAGCAGCTGTCTACAGAAATTAGTGCCTGCAGAAAACTGCAAGAAGGGATATCTTAAGCATGGTGGTACCAGATTGACTCATGACTTCTTTGCGCTACATTGTTGGTTTATATCCATCTGTTGTTTCTGGTTTCATTTTTCATCTAGTGAAAAGGACTTGGCAACGTGGTCTAGGGATTAGGCCTTCATCGTGAGGCTATGGAAGAGATGAAAGCTAGGTGTAATAAGAGTCTCAAGCAGAAGTTAAAGATGTCAGTCTGAAATTTTATCAGAAAAAGAACCAAATTAATTCATCCTCTCCCACATTGCTGTTACAGCATAACTGGTGTTACGGCTTTTTCTCCATCAACTATTGGAGCATACTGGTAATGTTGTCCAGTGGTTTCTTTAACTTCTTTGCTAAAATCTGGAAAAATATAACCTGCCTTTTAAACTTGCATTTCTTGATTAATTGTTTCTGGAGCTGACTGATCAGTACTCCATGCTTTATCCTCTCCTGTGAAATACATTAATGAGTGAGTAGTAGAATAGGAAATTCACGTAGCAGCGTTTTTCTAATGTGTGCAGTCACTTGCCTTCATGTACCTAATGCAGCAAAGCACTTAAGTACATTCTTGTCTTTAAGAACATGAGCACGTGTGCATTTCAGCATAGGTGAAGATTGATTGATGATATTAATAATGTCAAATTATATTCCTCTTTAATACTCTTGGGTTATTTTACAGATAATGAGACAGACAGGTGCAATGAGTCTTAGGATGTTTTAATTTTGTCTGATACTTTGCTGCTATTGTATTTTATTGTTTCCAGGAGGAGATACTTGGAAAATTTAGATGTATGACACTAAATGAACCCTGGGTGCAATTCCACAGAGTGTATCAGAAATTTTTTGACACGTTGAGAAGACATATTGCTGAAAGAAGATGACCTCTACAATTATGTCTCCTGAGAAATTAACAAAATAATCTGGTTATTATTTTGAAACAAACAGCCCTCAGTGGTGTTGACCTATATTTTTTTTTTGATTCCTTGTTCAATCCCAGCCTTTGGCTAACAACCCCAGATCATTTCTACCTGAGGGCTGACAGTAGATGCCATGGTGTTTGATCATAGATGCATAGCCCTCAGACAAGGTAGTATCCTTGTGTTTACAGTACATGATTCAGCTCCTGCTCTTGGTTCTTCTCTGGAGGAGCCTGACATCTGAATTCCTGTTTGGCAGTCTCAGGAGAAAAAACAAGAACTGAAAAGGTCATAGAGACTTGACTTCTCCTGCTCCTCCAAAAGGTCAAGCACAGTGATGGGACTGTATAAGGAAAAACCTGACCTTTCTCTTGCCTCCCCTACCAGAAACATTAAAAACCAGAAAATGTGTGGCTTTTGAAACTGTCTTGGGAAGATCCTTCCCCAGTAACATTGCAGTTGTATAGACCTAGTGGATGTACATTGAGCAGGAGGTCTCCCATATGCCATGGGTCTATGGCAGAACACTTGCTACCAGAAATGGCAAGAAACTGATGTTTGACCCCTGCAATAGGCCCTACTTCTTGTATCAGATAGATGAGAGTGGCTTTGAAATTCTTTACATTTCTAAGGTGAAAGACTCAGAGAGTAAGGGTCAGGTTTTCATGAGCATTTAAAAAGATATCTTGGAGGGTTTATGAATGAGCAAAGCCACCTTATGATCTTTAATGTAGTGAAAGGAAATGAGAGTTAAACAGTAACCTAATTTTCTGTGTTCCTACCTCTTTCATGAAGTCCTGTTTTTCAAAGGCATTCAGGCACAGGAATAGCATCATGCAGAGGGAAGTAAGGCAGTGGGACATAAAAGTTAGAGCACAGACTCCCGTGGCCTGGGGAGACCAAAGGGAAAGATTAAGATCCCTTTGCTTTGGCAGGATTTAGGATATGCAGAGAATGCCCAAGCTTCCTCTGACCTTAGCAGGAGATGTGAGAAGGTGCAGCATACAGAGAGAAGCCCAAGAGGTATTTAACATTTGAATAACTAATTCCCCAAGTTGGCACTATGTTCATAGTGGAAATGCTGCTGGTTTTGGTGCAGAAGTGAGAAATCATTTAACACAAGAAATTCATCAGAGAGGGATGGGAGTAATATCTATCTTTTTTTTCCTCTAATTGAATAAGGATATTGATGAAAAAAAAACACAGAATGGGTTAAATATTTAAATGTGAATTTCCCCCTCCTCCTCTCCTCCAAAATTTCCAGAGTATGGATCTGTGGAGGTTTTACTTTAGTTACCCGTCCAGCTAATTAATACCTGCCAGTTTATTTTTCCCACTCTTACTATTTTTGTACTACTATTTTATTGGGGAAAAAAAAAAAAAAAAAGAAAAAAAAAAAAAAGGAGAGCAAGAGGAGGAGAAAGATAAAAGGAAAAAGAAAAAAAAAAAAAAGCTGAATTTCATCTCCTCTGACGAAAAGAATGCATATCTGATGTTAATTCAAATATTGAATCTGTTTCAAACTTTCCCCACATTATTTTCCCTCATTTAAATCTTTTTATGCTTTTTAAGTCATGTTATGCATGATTATGATTCTATTCATTTTCTCCATAGCAACTTGTTTGTATTCGTTCCTTCTTTTTTTTTACCTCTTAGATACTCCTGCTCACTGGAGAAAGTCTGTCAGTGACCAGTTCGAGGATGTTGCTTTATAGGTAATCTTAAATCCAGGATTGAGGTTATGGACTAGTGTTTGCAATAAATAGCAGATACAAGCAAGTCCTTGGTACACAGTGACAAATGAAGTTTCTAAAAAATTAACGACAAAGGGAGTTTCTCAATTTGGTTGGTTTTGGTTGTTTTTTTTTTTTTTTTTTTTTTTTAAAGCCAAGACGTGTTCAGTCTTGTTAGGGTGAGGTTGAGCCAGATGCCGTTCCTTGCAGGCACCCTGACAGATTACAAGTGGGGCTGGAAACATCACTGCAAGGCAGTGGAGCTCATCAACATATTGCTGGCAGCAGTACTTGAGTGCCTCTCCATCTTTCCAACTGATCATCTGTAAACGAACAGTAATAATCCAGGGTTGAGTTCACAGTCTCAATTTGTGGCCATGAACCAAGAATTCATCACTGGTTGAGTTATATTTTTCTCCTAAAGAAGAAGTAGCCAAGGCCTGAAAAGAACAATTAATATTGGTATATCTGGATGTGCAGGCAGAAATAAAAAACATCATCTGGCCAAGCCATATGTGACCCTGGAGTAAATCAGAGAAACGAGAAAACAAAAAACTCACAGGAGAGCCCCATGCCTTGTTGGTGTGCCAACCCATGTCAAGCTTGTGAGCTTTGTGACAGGTCTGACAGGTCCACAGATGCAAGATAATGTGGGCCATACAAATGCTGTGCTCAGAAGGGAATCTCGGACACCAACCTTCTTCCCTCTTTCAGTCAGATGAGTGTTTAGCTCATATTCATCTCCCTGTTGTGATGGTAGACACATAAGAATGACATCTAATATTTTAAGGACCTGTAATACGTAGGACCTTGTAGGTCAAGTCAGGCCCTTCAGTTCTCTCCAGAAGCCAGTGTGGAATCAAGACAGGTCTGAGGTATGCTTCAATTTAGTTTCTATGTTTATACTTGACTTCCAGAAGTCCGAGAGGCCTGAGGCATATAGCCCATTATAGAGATTTCCTAAAATGTTTTCCATGATTGCATTCATCAGTAGTGGCTACAGTTCTCACTGCCAGGGGCATTATTGCCTTTACAATGGAAATGCTTTGCAACTACAGAAAGAGAACAACTGCTTTATCTTGTTTGGATATCAGATTGGTAACATCTTTGTGGCCAAGGAGTGAAGATTGACTTCATCTCATACATTCAGGATGGTATTAGTCTGATTTATCTTTAGGGATGGGATTTATCCCACTATTTGTGGGTTTCCACAAGGGAAGTGACTACTGAACAATTCATCCCAGGCTCTCTTTCTTCTCAGAGTGAGTCAGTGGAATTGAAGAAGTTCAAGACAAGCTTTGTTTTATCTTAAAGAAGGTACCTCTCTCAGGTTCGATGAATCATATCCCTACTCTCACTGAAAGCATTGGCTATTTCTCCATTACTACAATGGGCATCTGAAGGAAATACTAAATATGGACAGCTAAAATTAGAAGGGTGAATCCCAGACAAGTTGTCTACAAGTCAGCTAATGGAAATACTTCCAAACAGTCCCTCAATACGTGCATCTCAGAGTGTGATTAATCCCATCCCATGATAAATGCCTAGTGAAAGTGTCTGCCTGTCTTAGAATTGGCTTGATTTTAGAAAATCAAGATTAGCTGAGTTGAATTGGACTCTGAAAAATGTATCATCACATCTTTGTTTGGGAAAGTATCTCTTAGCACTGATGGCATTAAAACCTCAGTGTCCAGTTCTGGGAACATTTTCCCACAGATTCTCCAACAGAAAAAATATCCAGTTAGGTCTTTCCAGTGTTAAAATTCAACCAGGTAATGGTAGGCCACATGCTCCAGATTTCATGGACATTCATAATCACAATGAGTTTTCAAAAATGAAGGAAAACATCCAGGGACCACTGCCCCATGGTGCTAAGCACTATATAAAAGCCATGACATCAGGATGGAGCTTGCCCTCTCCTTTATTTTCCATAGACTGCTGTGGAGAAAGCAGTCCTATTTGCATTCATTCATATACTTTCCTGTCTGGGACTACATAAATACATAAATAAATAAATAAACAAACAAACAACAAACAGCCAAAACCCTCCATGCTTGTTATTAGAGTTTCTTTGCAATGCTGCTATCCCCATAGTAGGAGCTTAGACCCAAACTCATTGGCTTCCTGTAGGCCAAGAAAACACCTTGTGGTTATTACCACTTTGCACCAGATTCCTGCCACTGACCTTGATGGGAAAACTCCTTAACCCACTTACTAAATCCCCAAGTCATCCTGAAGACAGAGAGTAACAGTTAATAAAGTGCTTGCCAAGCTTCACATCGTTTTTAGCTGACCTGTATTTTGACTTGTTACATGATTCTCAGTGTAAGAAAACCCCTTGGGTAATACTCCTAATGCTGAGCACTGTGAAATGGCCCTTGAGACTAAGGCTGAACTGTGGTCTTGCCCCTGATCTACACCTGTATAAATTCAAAGAAAGGGGGGAAGGGGAGTGTGGAGGAAGAAAGAAAGAGGGAAAGAGAAAAAAAGACAGAGAGAGAGGAAGGGATGAAGGGAGGAAAGGGAATTCAGGAGAAAATAGTATTAAAGGAGGGAGGATTCAGCCTTTTCAGCATCAAGTTCACTGCATTTCTGAGCTCCTCAGAGCAAGATCAGGTTTTCTGGGTGGGAGGGTCTGAGTTATGCACTTGGTGTGCGTAGCACAGGGGACACTGAACACATTCATCTTAGGGAACAAGTGACACATGGAGTCACAGAATCACAGAATTGTGGAGGTGGAAAAGGACGTCTGGATCTCACCTGGTCCAACTCCTCTACTCAAGCAGGACCACCTAGACCTACTTGTCCACAACTGTGTCCAGATGGCTTTTAAATGTCTCCAAGGATGGAGACTCCACAAACTCTCAGGGCATCCTGTGACAGTGCTAAGTCACTCTCAAGAAGTGTTTCCTGATGTTCAGAGGGAACCTCCTATGTCCCAGATTGTGCCCACCGCCTCTAGTCCTGGCACTGGGAACCACTGAAAAAAACCTGGCTCCATCCTCTTTTCTCACTCCCTTCAGATATTTATAGATATTAATAAGATCCCTCCCCAGCCTTCTGTTCTCCAGGCTGAACAGTCCTTGTTCTCAGCCTTTCTTCATGGTAGAGATGGTCCAGTCTGTTCAACATCTTCATGGCCTTTGATGGACTCTCTCCATTGTCCATATCTCTCTTGTACTGGGGAGCCCAGAATTGGACCCAGGACTCCAGGTGTGGCTCATCAGCACTGAGTAGAGAGCACCCCTCCAGACTCCCACCAGCTAATGGCCTAGATCTCATGGCCTTCCTAGACACGATGTAACACAAATACTGGTACCCAACCTTCCTATAAGCTTTCATTTTGCTCCTGTCCCTCAAAGCACCTTTGCAGAGGAAACCAGCATCCACCTCAAAGGGAAAACCAGCAAGGAAGTGATGTTCTCCAAATCAGTTGCAGGAAAGGCTCTTGAACACGGGATTACTCACTTTCTACTAGACCACCTTATCTGCCCTGAGCTGGAGGGCCCCCAGATGGCAGGGCTTGTGAATCCTAATCAGACTGTAGCCTGTGCTGGAAGATTTGTTACCCAAGCCTCCAGTCATTCCTCTGAGCCCTTTTCATACAAGAAAGAATTGATAATTTCAATGAATACAAGCAGAGAGTTTACCCCTGAAATGCAAGCTTGCTCTCTGAAGACCCTTGGGTGAAAGCTGCTATGGAAATGTATATTCTCATTCCTGTTCATAAGGAATGGTCCCTGGTTCAGACTGTTCTTCCTCATGCTGGAAGGGAGGTATCCAAATAACTTGGGATTAAAAGTATTACAGTCACTAAACAGGTACATAGAGTGGATATGACTTTGAAGATGCTGTCTGGAGATTAAAAAATGCTGTTTTAACTGTTCCAGTTAGTTAGAATCATCTGCAGAAATACAAGAATAAGATTAGTCATAATAAACTGACCCAAAGTATATATATTTTTTTTTCTTTTTATTATTTTGACCAAGCTAAAATTTACTGTCGGTATCATAGCTATGCTCTGCTCATTATCCTTGGTGCAGCAGTGAGAGCACTGATAGTTTTGCACTTGTAGTGATACAGCTACTAATGCTGCTACCTGGCATTTCCATGCTTCCACTCTCAGCTGAACTGAAAGGGTTGGAAAGACTGCAAAAGATGAAGAAAGTTGACAGCTGCTTAAAAGCCTTGCACAAATAGGACAGTGCTTGACATAATGTTGTTCCCAAATCAGTCACTTGGACTTGATTTATGAGAGTTGCAAGAAGCTGGTTGTTGCCTGGATTTTGCTGTGAAATGTGGTTTGATTTGGTACCCCTGGATTTAACATCCTGAGCAAAGATGGGCAGATGCCATCAGTAAAAGACAGAAATGTTACAGGGCTTAGATTCATCTGAGAGAGGAATTAGAGCTGAACAGAACAGAATGAACAAAAATGTGTCTAAGAAGGATTTGGCTGTAGTATTTACAACTGTAAATGCACATACACAGACTCACAGGGAGGAAAAAAAAAACCCAAAAATATTTTATGTGCCTGAATAGGAGAAAACCACCAGTGAATCATGCCCCAGTAGATTTCATAGTGTCCTTGGTTTGTACAGTCACTTAAAAAACCCAAACGAACAAAAATGTTATTTCTCTAAAGGTTCTTGTTTGTCTAACCTTGTTCTTTAGATGGCCCCATTTAAACACTTGAAGATCTGAGATCTTCCCTCTGAGCAACACTTTCTACACTTTCTACTCTGTGGCTGAGTACAGGCTGCTTCTCCCATCGTTTAACCACATGAGTATGAAGACTCATTTTATGACAAGGTAAGCATCTATCACATCTAATACATAATCCTCTGGAATTTTCAGCCTTTCTCTGTCCACTAGAGTCCAGATGTGATGAGACTCTTAGGGAGAAACACAGGTGGGGTGAACCTTACACTAAATAACCCATCACAACACCATAATCTGAATGTGAGACCCCAGTTCTCTGACATACAGTTGTTGCATATTCTGACTGCTGAAGATCCCCGAAGTTCACATTTTATCTGATAAGGGAGATGATTTCATCTCCTTGCCCGGTGTAGAAGAGCAGCTAGTCATGACTACTACATGACACAAATGATGGCATGAGGTGTTCTCTGGGTGCTCTTTGTTGAATATGTTGTTCATTCTTTGGTACAAGCCATGGCTTCTCTCACACATGTAGAAACAACCCTTCGGGGATGCTTCCCTCTAAGAATATTGCAACTTTCCCTATGTTTTTTTTTTAATCTTCCGCTCCCCCAGCACACAGAGATGTCTAAAGAGGTTGTAGACAGCCAAAGAAGAGAGCTTCTAGCAATGAAGATGAAGAGGTAACTGGTCTTGGATGGGGACCAAGAGGGAAGTGGGAAGCAGGAAAGGCTTCTGCAGTGGTTTGGGAAACCCTTTTGATTGTTATTTTCCAAAGCAACTCTGCAATGCTACTCACTCCTGGAAAGCTTTGGGATCAGTCCAGGCATAGCTGAGAGAGAGACCAAAATGGGCTGAGAATTGGCGATACCAGAGCAACAGAAAAACAATAAAAACATTTGAGTAGGAAACCCTCAGATCTGGTGTACATTCAGCTAGGAGATAAGACATCAGCAGGCAGTCAGGGTAACTACCTACCCTTGCGTAAAGGGTGTATAATGTTGATCTGGATCAATTCCTCTGGCCACGTACTGAGAATGGAAATGAATGTCCAGGGCGCAGAAGAGGAAGCATTAAACTGAGGCTGACTACATGCTAGAGGAAATTTCATAAATAATCAGTGCCAAGTAATGCAGAGCTGACTACTGCCCTGCAGGAAGACGGAGACATGGCCCTGAGTTTGCTCAGGAGGAGGACAGTGGTCTCTCTGGGATGTGAGCAGCCCTTGATGGAAGGACCCCGATTATACCCAGATCACCTCGGTGTCAGCAAGAAACAATAGACACCCTCTACAAGACTCATCTTCCTTCGGTGTCTCTGCCAGAGGGCGGACAAGATCACCCCCTCATTTCTCAGAGTAGCAACTGCTGATTCAAAATTCAAATATTTTGTAGTCTCCCATCCTCTGCTTGTCAGTGTATAAACATGCCAGCCCGTAGCAGTGCTAAGCAACAGTAAATTATCTGTGTGGGAGAAGGCTGGGAGGGACCACTGAACCCTGGGGGACAAAGTGCATGTGGGCAACAAGGGGAAATTAAAAATGTTCCCTGTCTTGCTATCGCCTTCACCATGTTGCAAGGACCTCTCTCCCCTCAGGGCTGCTGCCTCCCCTCTTGGGAAATACGGAGGTCAATAATTCACTTGTGTATCTTGCCATGTTAAATAAGTGCTTCCAAAACCACACAGCAAATGGCTTTTGCTACATTAATGTCAAGAGCTGGAAGTGGAAGGCATGGAAAGATCTGGGACCTTCAGGCAACTGTCTTCTTCATAGTTTGGGAGTGATTAAACTACACATTTAATTGCTTTGATATATATTTGTTTTCCATGAATGCAAGATCCAGCTAATCTAATTGGCTTATTCTCTCCAAAGTTGCTAACAATGGACCCTAAACTGTACACAAATGGCCGTTAAATTATTAACTATCAGAAAGATCTGCAATTGGATTTTGAATGTGAAATAAAATGAGGGCTCAGAGAGGCAATTATTATTTTGTATTTTTGTATTTTTTAAGCAGCTTTATTATCTCTACAAGAGCCTTCCTCAGGAGACAAGCGTTACCATTAGAAAATCAATAACAGAGCTGATGAGATAGCAGCAGTAACCTGTCTAGTTTCAATTAGTGATTGGGAGAGGTTGATCCTCTTTCCTGAGCCTGTCACTTGCTAACACCAGTGGAATTTCATGCATATTTATTGTCTGAAGAAATTTGAACTCTTAGCAGTAAAAATTTGTGGGCCTGATGATTTTTCTCTTCTTTTTTTTTTTTTTTTTTTTTTTTTTGTATGACATCAGCTGGTGTTGCAGTGGACCCCAAATACACAGCTTGTGACTGTAGGCAGAGATAGTAAAACCTTTGAGATGATTTGTCCTGGTCTTTTATTGGCCCTTGGGCAGCAATAGTAATAGCATGATCTGCAGGCAACCCTGTCATATTTTTTCCCATTTTCTTCAAGATCTCTGAGACCATGAAAGACTTTAAAAGATTTTATGGGAAATACATCAGTAAGGAGATGAGGCTTGTAGTCTGCTGCTTTCGCAATTTGAGCAGGACACCTATTACATCTTGACAGAAGACTGGATGATCTTTGAGTTTGTGGTCAGACTTTAAAATGAAATATTTATACAACACCTGAAACTTGATATGAGGAATTGATATGAGATGGAAAGATGATTTCTACAGTCAAAACACAAAGTATCCTGAGACCTTGTCTTCAGTCTTGGTCACCTTTTAGTTGGCCAACTCCCTCTAACCTGCCTTCCTGGGATCAGCTGAAGATAGAAAGGGCTAGCAGGAATATCAGAGTGGGAATCCACATTTGTAGACTCTTTGATAAGAACAAACAGCAAGCAGCAAAGGAGGAAGGGAGATAGCACCCCTCATGGGAACACAAGGTCAACCAGGTATATCACAGGCGTCATTTTGTGGGATATAAATGTGAGTTGTTTTGATTTTCTTACCTACTTGACAAGCTCTTCCAGTTTTCCAAGGCTGACCACCCTTCAGGATACCAGATTATCTAATGTCCTTGGTCTCCTCTTACAGGTTGTTCTGCTGGCCACGCCTTATCCCAAACTCCACTGGTGCAACCCTCAACTGGACCATGTTACAGCTATTCTCTCTCCACAGTTTCATACTCAGACTTCTTTTTTCTTTTTTTTTTTTTTTTTTTTTTTTTTTTCCCTCTTCAAATAACTGGAAATGGTATTGTAAGTGAAAGGCTCTGGTCTGTGCTGGGTGGGAAGATGACCTTTGCCTTCAAGTCAAGACTGTTTCTCACAGGTCAACCTTTCAGGTGTGAGCAGGTGCCCCTGGACCTTCTGTGCTATGGATGATGTCCCCAGCTGTGCCTGTGACTATCTCTGCTGGCTCACTTTGCAAAAATCATGGGCAGTCAGGGCAGCGCTCAGAAAGATATGGAAACACTACTCATCTGTCCTTTGCTCAGTGGAAAACAGGAGGATTTTACACTTGTAACAGGAGGATACTTTTGTTTTGATCAACAAAGTGAATAAACCCAGGAAGGAACAGATCCACTACAGGAGATGTTGACTTCTCAGGTGTCGTTTCTTGACACTTTAAGGAAGAAATTAACCCAAAGCAGAAACAAGAAACAATATAAAGGGGAGACAGGATCCAGCTTTCCTGCCTGACATGACACTGGCTACAGGGAAGGGATGTTTCAGCTGTTTCAAGAGTGACAGAGAGAGATCACCTCTTCTTGATGGTGACTCAACTAACACCAACAGGGTAGGTGGAACAGTCATGCTCCAGGAGAGGTCATCTTCTTCCCACTGACAAAAGAAGTTCCCCTGCTGTGTAGTTTTCATGAGGTATCTAGATTTTCAGATATTTCAAGCTCAGTAAAGAATTCCATGGTTGGTAGCTCGTTCAAAACTTTGGCTCTGCACTTCTCTATGCATAAGAAAAATCAAACTTTTCTCTCACTGTCATGTGTTATCACTTGGTGGTTGACATGAAAGTTTCCTATCCTCCAGTGCCCCTCACTGAACAGATGTTTATGAGAAAGGCATCAATATCCTTTCACAGAAAGTTTTAAAGTAGAGTTCTGACAAGATTAATTTCCTACTTCAGACAATGACTCCTCTATTAGAGATTCTTGAATACTTAATTATTAATCTACATTATTAATGAATACTGCGGGATTCATGGATTCACATTGGAATAATGCATACCCCTAAAGTTACAATGTGTCTGACAATTACAGAAACATACAATATTCATTAAAGTGTAGAAGTTAACACTGAATTTATGACTCGGTGCATTTTGCAACCTACTAGAAGTTACTTTTCTCTGATTTTAGGCAATTTCAGAGCAAGTGGTTTCTTTATTACATGCCATCTTGCTTTGCTAGTGACTTAAAACTTAGAATTGTGACTCAGATAAGGCGATTGCTATTCTGAAGTACAGGTCTACATTTCCAGCTCCCCAGACACAGAGCTGCTTATTTTGAGATTTGATACAAGCCCATCAAATATTTACAGCTGAAAGTATTTTCTTGGAAAAGGTAGATTCCAAACCAATTGAAACTCCATGTGAATTTTTGACAAGGAGGTTGATTTTTTTTTTTCATCTGCAGAAAAACAAACAAAATCAAAACATTTCACTTTAATTTTCTCCTAAAAAAAAGACACTTCCTTTTTATTTTTATTTTCTTTTAATTTGAACTGATGTTCCATTTAGATTTTTTTCTACCATGCTGAGGAAATACATTATAAAGCTTGAAAATAACATGAAGATATTCATTGTGGGTGGGAGACAACATTCATTTAAACTGAGATATGCTGGGCTTGTTAGTCTGTTTGTTTTGTTTGTTTTCCATTTTCAGTGAGCTGATTTTTTTTTTTTTATGTTTCATTTCAGATCTGCCTCCAACTTATTTATTTATTTGCTTACCTTACAAAATTGGCAGCAAAATGAAAAACCAGTTATTCCCACATCGCAGTTTAGCAAATAGCATGTTACTATCTGTGCCTTGGGCGGTCCAGAGATTGCTCTAGATCTCCAGATAACATTTTAATATAATTGAGAATAAGTAACATGCACAGTAGAAAAAACAATAGACTAATAATAATAATAGAGCAGATTTAAGCAGTTGGGGATTAGTAGTGCTCACTGTGTTTTCCACAATGGGTGTGAATGAACAAAACCCCAACTCAAGGCCTTTCTCAGTCAGCCTCTTCTAAAATCTCCTCTTTGGGTGAACATGAGGTTTTGCTTACTGCTTCCATCTTAATATATCTCTGCCCCTCTCAGACTCAGCTGTGGTTGACCATGGGGTGTCCATCAGTGCCCTTTGCTGAAGGCTGGTCTCTGATGTCATTGTCGTCCCCAAGTCTGGAGCAGAAACCATGAGATGCTGATCTTCCAGGGAATCCATAGGGAGATTGCTCTGCCAGCCAAGCAAGGAGGAAACACAGTCCCCTGTACCTGACTTGATCTACTGCAGATGATTTCCAATCTATCTATCTATCTCAGCTACTACTGGTTTGCAAATCCAGGTCATGGATAATATACATTAGACAAGATGACCCTAATCTTGGAAGAGTTTCATCTACTGTCAGGCAAGCAGGTGATTATCATATGAGTCCGTAAGTCTTGCAGAGATAGCGTGAATAATTTCTTGGGCTTCTACAGCATCATGACCATTGACTGACAGCCTTCTTGACTGAGGTGAGCCTCTGAAGTTCAGAGGAACCTGCTCCCCTCTTCTCAGCAGCAGTAAAGACAGATGATCAGGAGGTCTGGAATTTGCTTTCTGTTAGAACTGGGGACAGAGCACAACATCTGTAAGGCAGATACCCTTCAAATGCATGCAAGCATGTCTTCTGGACAATACCTTTCTATTCTGATTTCTGGGAAGAGGGATATTCAGAACTAACTTTTTGAAATACATGCTGCAAATATGTCAAATCCAGTTAGTGCTGGAGCTGAGTTTTGATTAGAAGCAGGGTAGTTTGGAAGGCTGAACGTGTTTCTTCTGGAACGGTGCCTGCAGGGGTACAACAGCACCTTCTGCAACTTCATTTGTCTGTGCTACCTTGCCTGACAAACAACAGGATCTTTACTTAACTAAAAAACAGGCTCCATCACAGCATCTATGCATGCTTTCCCCACAGTGCAAATAACAAGAGAGTTTAAGAGAAGTAACAATCTCTTTTTCCTCCTTCCTTGTGCTCAGAAGTTGTAACTGGCATAGTCTGATGTGGCTTTTTTATTTCTGGCTTGGTTTTTTTTTTTTTCTTTTTTTCTTTCTATTTTCATGTTTCGTTTATTTGAACATGTAGCTAGAGATAGAAAAGACCAGAAGACAGACTGTTACCAGAGTCTTAGTCCTTTTTACACTAGCTAATTATGCAGCTGACACCTTGTCCATAAACTTTTTAGTCCAAGGTTTATGCTCATGCAGAGACTCTCCCAACCATCCCTGTATTGAGTGCTGCTGGTGATCTCAGCTTGGGAGAGGGAACCAGCTATGGCCCTACCAACGTGAGTTTAAACCAGCTTGTCACTAACTAGTTTGGCATTTCCCCTGTGGTTTTCTGCACTGGAAAAATGTCCACTGGGTACCCAATACCCTGCATGTGTTTCACAGTCACATTTATCTTGAAAGTATCTGACTCAAGAAGTAAGGAAGATTCCTCTTTGCAAATATGCACTATTGTGATGAAGAGAGACACTGAAAATTGGCATAAAATCGATTGTTCCAAATTATTGGGGAAATTGATAAAAAAACCAAACCCAAACCAAAACTGTTTGATGGCATAGTGCTATGCTTGCTTAAAACTTCTTATGATCTCAGGCTGATTTACATTGCCACCTGGTTTAGTGATCAGCCCTTCCTTTCAAAAGACAGTCCTTTGCAAGTAAGTGCTAGAGCCAGCCATTTCTCCTTCTGCCTAAGAAGTGCTGTGTGAGATCTCAGATATCTGTAGACAGAAGGCTTCACATTTTCTGTTCTGGAAATCACATGCAGATATCCTTTTAATAAGCACTGGTGAATTTGCTCTTCATGGATTTGTCTAAATCTGTGTCAAAGGAGAGACATCCATGCTGGAAAAGAGGGAAGGTGCACAAGTCTAAGACTAAACCCATCATCACCTCCCAGCTGTGTAGAGTTTATATGCCACTATTAGCATATTTGACCAAAGGTAATGTCACGTTCATGTGCACGTGTAGAAGCACTGCTACTGCAAGGCCATTTGTATGCGGATTAAGTTTGTTGGGTTTTTTTGGTTCGATTTTTTTTTTTTTTTTCCCCAGCTGTGCAGCACAACCAGGTTTATGCTGCAAAAGGATGGAACAAAAATCTATCTGCTCTGAAGACATGAGCTCTTGCTCTTCTGTCGTCATCAACATCTCTATCAGTGATCAACAAGTCATGGCCAAAATTGCACAGGGTCTGAACTTTTCTACAGAGAGACAGTAAATCCAGGAGACAAGTTATGCGTTGTTAAAATCACGAGACATTATATAAATTTTTGTCAGGCTTATGCCCTCCTTCCACAGAGCTTCAGGGAAGGGAGAGCAGAAATAGGGTCTCTGCCCTAAAACATTTACAGTGTGCAGTGTTTGACACCATTGACTGGCTTCCACAGTTCATCATGTATGTAAAAATGTTGCAATTGTGCCATTGGACCAAGTATTTTAGTGTCACCAGGAAAAGCATGGTGACTTCCAAGAGTTTTCCATGCAGCTTGAAGTAAATCAGCTCACTAAGCAAAAAGAAACAGATTCAGGGGAGGAAGATGCAGCTGTATTGAGTAGGATGTTCGCAGTCTCTTCCAATTATTTCAAGTCATTCCTACACTCCTGTGAGGTTGCTGATTTTGGGTTTTAACCTTATTGCCATTTCACCAATCCTTTTACAAGCTCCTGGGCTTTTTATGGCAGGGTTGCTTTGGAGTCAGTGATAAAGTCTGGATGAGTTGAAGGAAAACTTGCGTCTCCTGGGACAAAACTTGTGCCTGGGACAAAATCTCCAGACATATGTGCCTACACAACAGAAGTGTAGAAAACTAAGCCAGTGCCTGCCAAAGGCATGTGAAAGATTTGTGTGTCCCTTGACATGGAGAATATTTCTCACCCTCTGCTCCAAATAAACAAATTAAAGTGAAGTCTACCCTGATTTCTCATGGCTCCAGAGCCAAGGGGTACCTCAACATGGGCTTCAACCTCTTCTGTTGATCCTGGATGTACATCAGTTGATCTGGTGCTCATCTTCAGGCCACCTCCGTAGTCCTGAAAAACTTTTCTGTGTTGAGGAATGGAAAGACAAGGAAGGAAATTGGCAAAGTCTGACTGCAAATGTGGGTCTCGATGTAAAAGCACTCTTCTTAGAAATAAAACAAACAAAAAAGTGAACAAACATGGTTCATTATATATTAATTGAGACTCTGGATAGCACAGCCTTCTTCAAAGGAAATGTAGAAAACAAAAGCCACTTACAAAGAGGGAAAGAGCAAAAACAATCAGCACGTGGGCTCTCAGGTTGTATTGCCAAGTCTGATCAAGGTGAGGCAGGACTGGGGATACAGCTCATACTGGAAATGGCCCTGGGGTCATCTGCTCCATCCCCCCGCTTCTGGGCAGTGATTGCTCCCTCTGTCTTAATCTCCTTAGGCCCATGTTTTCCACAGCAGATAAGCAGCTTTTCCCTGCATAAGTGGCACATCAGTGGTTCTTATGTGCCTCTCAGATTGCCTTCCAAATTTTCCAGCAGCCTCCAAAGGCTGCATCTAAACGCAAAACAGCTCTCTTACCAGAGGAGGAGATGGTTTCTAGAGTCTCCGGTCCCCCTTGGGTGGGGTGGGAAATGTTGGGAAGGTGGTGAAGGTTCTTGAGTGCAATTGGTCTTGCTTTCCATTACAGTGAGTAATGAAAATAATGAGTTGAGTTTCACTCAAACTGCAGCAGTTATATTCATTCTTTGAAGTACAGTTGAGGGTCATTCAAAATAAGAAAGAGGAAAAAAAAAAAAAACAAAAAACCAACAGAAAAGAAAACCCCATACAACAGTTGCATTGCTTGTATATTTTGAGTTTAATATGACTTGACTGTGTCCCTTAAGCTTATTTAAACATTTAATTTTGTTCTCTTGTTCTGTCCCTGAGTACATATGGGTTTCACAGTGGTTTAAGTTTAACAGGACAGAAGAAAGTTCCTCATAATTGAAACAGGCTTTATGCACAAGTCACGATGTTGTGTTCAACACTCAGAGGGAGAAAAACATGTTCTTTCTGTCTAAAATGACTTATTTTCAGATTAAAGGAAACAGCTGTGAGAAGGGAGAAAAGCCACTCTCCCCTAGAAGAGCACCACCAACAAAATGGTTGCTGAACTCTGTTCAAATGGAATAACCTTAAAACTTTAGGATGATAATAGAAATAAAGCAGAGAAATACTCATGCAGCATCATGGCATGTTTCTGGGGAAGAGGAAGCAAAAAAAATTCAGCCATTGCAATAACTCTCACAACTGCTTATGGTCAAAGTGAGCCTGGGAAAGTCTGTGTTCAATTCCCTTCTCTGCCACAAACTTCCCATATGACCTGGGGCAAAGCATTTAGTCGCTGTGTGCTGCCATGGCACTGCTAATAAATCAGGGTGCTGTCAAATGTGAACAGCCAATCTCTGAAAAAAAATCAGTGCGGGTAGTGGGCAAATTCTAAAATAGCACGTGGCCACCAAAAAGTAAAATAGATCACAGGTCATTGCATTTAGAAAAAGCATCGTACCTGCAGAAGTTTTGAACTTTGCTGGAAGCCTCTGCAGACTATTTATGAACACATGTAGCACTGAGGACTGAGTTGTACACCAGCACCAAACGGCTCAACAGCCAGGCTTTTCCAATTGATCTCAATGATTTATGGCAGGAGACATTGATAAGCCCTCTGATAAATGGTTTCTGCATTATCATAAACAGAGATGTCCCAGCATACATTATAATTACATCTTGGGGGAAAAAGAAACCAAACATAAAGGTTATGGGGCTGAGTTTGAGTGAATGCTTTATTTAGTCTTAAAGTATTTTTTTTTCTTCCTGTATTCAGGATTAATCCCACCTTCTGATGAAGAACTTCCAAGGTAAATTCGATAAACTATATATTATGGGATCGACCCTGTGTTACAGCATATAAAATATATGCTTAGGTCAAACAAACTATACAGTTACAGGATCAGCCTTTGATTTCAGCACACAAAAAACATGCCTGGGACAAATACAGCCATAAGAAAACCACGGATTTTCATTCACATGAGCATCAGAGGAGCAGATCCTAAAAAGTGCTGAGCACTGTCCAACTCCTTTCGTTTCTGTGGTAGCCTGGAAGCACTTGGCACTGCAGGAATTAGATTTGGGAGATGATTTTAATTGCTTGAATCTGCAAAATGAGGCTGGAAACACACCGTTGTGTGAACTTTGGGAGATTATTTTTTTTTGTTGTTAATCTTTTCTGATATCAGTGAAAAACTGACTTGGATCCTTGTCTGTAAACCAAGTGTGATGCAGTCCCTAGGTGCTGGGAACAGGAGGGCAAGAAAATGGATTTACAGGTTTGGTCATTTGCTAGCTGGGATTATCTAGAAGTGCCTGGTGGAGATGCCACCCTTTAGTGGGCTCATTGCCATGGGGAATCTTAAATGTTGAAGGAAGGAGTGTTCCTGCAGGATTTTTTTTTTCCTTCATTTCAATGTTTTTTTATTTAACTTCAGGTATAATAGTCATTGATTCTACTTCAAGGGTGGAGGATATGTGAGTTTGCCCCAACTCTGTCAAATTAGCAGATCTGATGCAAAACTGGTACTCATGTAGTCAGGAAGCTCAGGAGTTTCTTTACACTAAGCTTCAATTAATAAAGTCCCTTCACAGTGTAGATTTGATACGCCAAATACCCAGCAGGGAGAGAAACTTGCAAGTTTCATATTTCTCCAATATGGTTCTTCACTCTTTTTTGGGGGTAGAAGTGTCGGTTCATTGAAATTAAACTTCAGTTTGTGGAAAAGGAGTGTTTTAATATATCAAGGAGAAAGGGAGTGTTGGTATTTTTATGAAAAAACCCCAAACGTTATTACTTTAAATTTATTTTTAATTATGAAAGCTAACCTTGTCATATTAAAGCAATAACAAAGCAGAAATATAAGTTGAAATAAAATAAAGTATTTTGACTGGTTTGAATTAAATTCACGTTATGCTTAAATGCTGGTTTGTGAACATGATCCTGGGATATGGCGTTTATTTCAGGTTTTTGTGACAGCCAGTTGAGATATCTTAAATTCTTTTTCGGTACAGAAAATTGTTTTCTTGTTCAACTCTCTAGGTATCATTCCTGTGAAAGGGAATAGACAATCCTACACAACACAGAGGTATTTTACATTTCAAGCTCCGTTTGCCAGTGCTCAGGCAAGGAGGCTTTTCTTGCTGTGTACTTCCACTTTCTCCATTGATTTAGGAGTTCTCATTCTGAGCGCGTTGTAACTACAAGGGAATGAAATTCTCTTGCTTTCTGCTAAAATAAGGAGATTTACTTAGGGAAACAACTCCGTAAATACTACGTACTGCCATCTATAGCACTGCTTGGGAAACACATTTGCAAAGCGAGCCCTGCAAATGAATCTGCTTTTACACCATCAAAGAAACCTTTTGTGCCAACCAAGGTTTTAAAAAAGTGGCTAGCAGTTTCCAACAGCTATTGTGGGAAAATACGCTGTAATTATTATTGCCATTCCTATTTTTAGAAGGTGTTCAGCAGTTTCCCTCTTGTGAATACAGTTTCCAAACAAGGATAAGAAAGAGCTGAGAACTTGTTAAGAGAGATTCCCTTTATGTGACCATTTGGGATGATCCGGTTTTAACTTCACCAGCAATAGCATCACTCTGTGCCCCACCATAATGCAGGCAGATATAACACAGCTCCCTCTAGGACAAACATCTTCAATGTTTTAACAGCTTTCTACTTGCTAGAATAATCTCCTTTCCCCCCCGCCCCCTAAAAATGCATTTTGCTTATATCCTCAGACTACTGGTTTTCTGCCTCTGGTTCCTGGATCTCCACCAGCTTTTGGCCTTGCCATAGCAACCTTCAGAAGATAACTCTGCGATGTCTTGCCAAGCTCTCCACAGACACCTGGGGACTGCAAAGATGAAAAGTCTGGAAAGCAATCCCTAAAACTGGGACAGCAGTGGGAAGGGGGTGCCAATTCACAGACTCCTGGGCTAGATCAGGAAGAGGAAGATTTACGTTTCTGACTGAAGTGTCCTGGGACATTCAGGGTGTCTCATTCATCCCCGTGGCTCTGGCTGGAAGGGAGATTTTGCAGAATTGGAGTCGGATTGGAGGGAAAACACTTTCACACGTAATGACTTGGCCCTTTTGTTTCCCCTAGTCCTTGCAAAGGAGAGGTCTACTCTGAAGTTCGCCCCTTGGCAAATTGGGTTGATGTGTTCTTCCATCTCACCCTCCCCATTAAAGTCCCCAGAGCCAAAGGAGGATGCACGCAGAGCCCAGCATCTCTGTCAAGTGGTGGGGAACATGGTCTGGGGACCAGAGCAGGAAAAGCTGGAAAGGCAGGACTGGGGTGGGGGGTCCTTTTCACCCCATGCCCTTGTCAGGAGTGAAGCGTAAAACTCCTGTGATCCCACAAGAGTGTGTCTTTCAGGACACCTGTGGAGGAGGTGTGAGAAAGAGGAAAAAAGGGGCTGGAGCCACAGTGAATCTCAGTGGTTGATGTGGAGTGGGAAGGCAGCAGGAGGACTTCACCATCATCTCCTTCCCACCTCTTCCCTTCCTAGTCAGGGAGGAGGGACGAGGAAAGAAGGGGAAGTACAAAGTTCTGGGGAAAAAGAGAGGATCTGTGAACATCTAGGCTTGGGGCTCCATCACTCCTTCCTGCTGCCAGACCCAGCACCACAAATGTTTTCAGACAGTGGTTCCATCCTCTGCTTTGATGATCCAAGAGTTTTGGGACCCTGGTGGTGGCTTGACTTCCTTATCAACAGTGCAGTCACTCATCTAAGCTCCATCCACCACCACTGGCCGTGACCATGTTTGTACTGGTGCTTGTTCCCCTCACTAGGACTTCTCTTTTGGGCTCCATGAAGTTTCCTCCTGGCCCTGATATAAAAATCAGGCTGGTTAGGGGAGAGGGCTGAAACTAGGATTTTCCACGCTGTCTCTTGGGAAGCTGGGACTGTTGCCTTGCCTCACTTTACAACTCTCTAAAATGGGTTTGATGCTAAATTCCTGGTTTAGGAGTCTCTCAGCATGTTTTCCAAGAAAGAAAGTCTTTGAGCAAAGACACTCTTTGAATACAGACAATTCTTTCACTTAAAAAATGCAACCCATGTGAAGAGGAATAAGTTTTCTCTCTTGCACTTAGGAGAGGCTGCAATTGCTGGGTTTGATGTGTGATGACGTGAGCATTAACACTCCTGAGCAGCCCCTGCCAACAGAAACCACAGATGGTAATAGGAATTCATTAAAAAAAAAAAAATTAAAAATCAACAACAAAAGTGAGGTAAAACCCACAGGCCAGCAGTCATACAAGAGAAAGGCATAGGAAAATCCCTTTCAAACCCTGTGTCCAGCTGAGTTATTCCATGTCACCCTTTGGCAGAAGGATGTGGCTGGCTGGAAATTGGAAATTTTCAATCAGATCTTTAGCCAGACACAATGCAAGGTGTTATACATGTAAACACAGTGGTATCTGTTGCTGGAGGGGAAGTAAACTGATTACTTACAAGCTGTCCTGATTTGCAGTTATCCTCTTCAAACAGATCCCCTGGGAAGCCCAGATATTCCCTTTTTTTATCTTGCCATCCTCATTTACATCCCTGATGGCTGAGGCTACCACTGGCAAGAGAGTACTCTTCCAATGAACTGGGCTCAGTTTCTCTACATTGCAATTAGGCTTCCAGCAGATTTTAGGGGCAGATATATTAACCCAATGGGACCAGAAGCTTACCTTCATTATGTGAGAGGTGAGAGGACAGAGTTAACAAATCTAAATCCTCTCTGAACAACTACCAGCACAAACAGCCTGTTCCCATCAGTATTAGGTGCTTCAAAAGAAGGTGCAAAGAGTGGGCAGAGAGAAGATATTTTGCTCTCTGTTTCATGTCTCCCTCATGTACTTTGTAGTTTGAGACCAGTTTAGGCCCCTAAAGTGAGCAGCTTATTCCTTCTCCCAAAACCTCTTTACAGATTCCCAAGGATGTTGCATTTAACCACAGATATTTCTCATCCCTTTTTGACCTTGACCAATTTTGCCTCTGACAACAAGAGGCAATTTCTGCGCAATAAGCATGGTCTAAAGTGTGTGTAAGGGTAGAAGGATTGTTTGTCTATATTGAGTTTGCTGTTTTCCTTTGTCAGAGGGAAGTGAAGAGTTGCAGCTGGATTCAACTCATGCCTTGCCATCTGGAAAGCCCAGACGGAAAACAGTCCATGGGCAAAGACAACAAGAGTCTGGTGGAGAGGAGTATGACAGTTGTCTCTTGGCTGTGTTTTTGCACAACAAAGTTAGTGGGTTTGTCCTAAAACCCACCCAGCATCTCCCTGAGAAGTGTTATGGGTGGGTTGGTCTTATTAGCACCACCACGGTGGTCTGGGGATGGTGTGTCTGAGAAGCTGTTATGCCTTGCAACTTCTGATTTTTTTTTGTTAGTTTTGTTGGCTTCTATTTCCTCTGGCAATGACACTGGAAAGTCCTGGCGGCACCCACATCTGCCCTGAGTAACTTCGGAAGTCCTCACACCACATCATGGCAGGACAGGAGTTGCTAGTTTGGGCTGAGCTCTGGCCTTTTGGTTATTTTTGCATAGTTCCAAGCAAAAGAGGTCTGGGATCTCTGTTGCAGGGCTTTCTGTGTCATAAAGAAACAGTGCTGCCCCAGGGCTGGGCATCGTGTTCCCAGCAAGGTCCATACATGGGGAGCAGGGAGGACAACCACCCATGCAAAGTTGTCTTTTCATCTCAGTGTGTTCCAGCGCTGTGGGCTCAGTGACTCCCTTTGCAGGCACCTTTGGGAATTATGGGAACTGGTGAGGGGAAAAACCTCGTTAATGCAACTTCTCTATCTGTTTCCATGACATGGCTGATCATCCAGGCCTGCTCTCTGGCATGATACTCCCTTTTTTGCTTGAGGACTCAAGGGATGCCCTTCTTCACCATGCAAGTGGGCCAGGATGGCAAATGACATACAGACTGGTCAAAACAGTTGACTTAGAGGTAGACTGGTATAAAATAGGCTATTGTCCCCAAGGATTACATGTTTCAGTTATGTTGGCAGGATGGAAGGAAGGGTATATCTCCTCAAACTCAGACTTTAAGATATTTGATGTGCTGAGAGCATCTCTTGCTCTACAAACAGACTTCTTGCCCTCAGAGGTATCCTGCAGCAGCGACTTTCACAGATCCCTGCACACTGTGGTAAAGTTATTTCCTCTTAATCACTTCACAGATGGGCAAAACCAAAGAGACCAGGTGAATTTTTGCATTTGGTTAGCTCAGCCGATTGCACACCCCAAATCACCACATGTCCTGTTCACTGTTACAACTCACCCCTAGTTCTCCATGGAAGGCACACAGTGAGAAATGGGGAGATCAGACCTCTCTTTTCTAGGTTTTGAAGGTATAGGTCACATTTACACTGTTGTTAAATGGGGGTCTGGGGACCTCTCTATCTAGGACTGCATAGAAACGGGCTGAAGTGAAATTTTTCATTGCATCGAGCCCAGTTCCCCATTCCCACAAAGATGAGATTGCTGTCGTGCCCCGTTGCAGCAGCGGGGCTTGGAAACGGGTTTGGTTTCATCAGTGGTGCTTTCTGATACTTTTTCCATGTGCTGAGCTTCTTTGACCTACAACACAGCAGAGCTGCTAGATGCACCGTGCTCTGCCTGACCTCCCCAGCTAGAGGACAGGGCAGGCGAGTGACCCCCACTTCCCCCACCACCCTGAAGGCATGGCAGAGCTGCCCCATGGGACTCAGAGGGGCAGGACTTGCTGCTTTGCATGGATTCCCTTTGCCAAGCACCCCGTGGCTCCCACCGAAGCTCTCCACTCTCCTGCTTGCACCTGCAAGGGCTGGAGGAAGAGAAACTGAAGGAAGAGAAGTAGAGGAGAAATCCCAGGGGGACTCGGGGGAGCAGGGAAGCCTTCTTGAAGGAAAACAAACCAGCCAAACAAACTCCCGAAAGCCTGGAGAGAGAAAAGGAGAGATTTCCATTCGGAGCATGCACCGTGCTAATCCAGCATAGCCGCCTGTCGGCTAAAAACAAGCATTTCAGGCCCCAGCTGCCCCTTTGCTCCACTCCCTGCTTAACTGGAGATGTCACAGATGCCTTTGGCCAGCAATGCTGCAGTGCTGGCTGGGGACGAGGAGAGAGGCTGGTTCTCTGTGCTTCACCACAGCCAGGGCTTGCTGTTCAGCTCCCCCCCCAATGAACAATTTTTTCCGTTATTCCCTTCCCGTAGAAGTTTGTGTTTTTTTTTTTTTTTTGGGGGGGGTGGGGGGGGGTGGGGAGAAAAAAAGAGGTTTAGAGGTGTGGAAATGGGGGTAGAAGGGCTGGATGAGGGGAAAGGAGTAAAGGGGAAGAAGCTCAAGGGAAAGAGATGGAAGTGCCCTGGAGAGTCTCTGGGGGGAGGAATGGGGTGCCCTCACCCTCCGTGAGGCAGAGGTGTGACGGTAGCTGAGATTTTGACTTCTGGCCCTTGGGGCAGGTCTGTGCCCCTCCACTGATGGTAGGGGAGAGGGGGGACAGCAGCCCCAAGCAGGGAGGAAGGTGGTTTTGTCAGGGAAAGGGGGGTTATTTCCTCCTCGTGGAGTAGAAAGGGTTAAAGGCAAGGGCCAGGTCCTGAAGTCTGGCAGGATGCTGAAGTCCCCTTGATCTCCCCCGCTTCTCCAGCCTTATCCCTCTCCCCTCCACCCCCCTTCCCACGCCCCCGCACCCCCTCTCTGATCAGCAGGCTCCTCGTTACCAGGTTCTCCTGGCTGTAAATCCAGAGGCAACACCTTTATCCCAAAACTGCTGGGATGCAGCACGTACCTTTTACCCCAGCCTCCTCCAACTCTCCCTCTCCCCCCATCCTCCTGCTACCCTGGGGTGTTGCACTGGGGTGAGCCCCCCGCAAATACATGTGTGGGTTGAAGGCGAAAGGAGTTGGCGGGGGGGATGCTAGGAAAGAGATTTAAAAAAAATAAAAGACAGAAAGGGTTAATGGCTGTTGCTGTCTCCTGCCTGGGCAAACCGTGCGCCCTGGTGCAAAGCCACCAGCAAACTGGGGTGCCCGGGAAGCTCCTGCCCCTGTCCCATTGCTGGCCCCGGGGCTCCCCGTTGGCCTGTCCCGTCTCCTGTCCCCCTCCCCAGTTTGTCAGCTCCGGGGGGGCGGGGGAGGGGGGTGGTGAAGGAGCCCCGGCAGCCCCTTCTCCCTCCCAGCACCCAGGGAGAGGCGAGCCGCGTCCCTGCGCATCCCTCTGCGGGCGACCCGCATCGCTCCTGCGCTGAACCCCCACAGGTTTTGGGGTGTTTTTTTTTTTTTTTTTTTTTTGGGGGGGGGGGGGGGGAGGGAAAGGGGGAGGGAAGCAGAGCCCCTGCCATCCCCACCACCACCATCCCAGCTCCCTCTTCACCTCCTGGCTCTCCGCTTAGGGCTAAGCTGTCCCGGGGAGGCTGCGCTGCCCGGCCGCCAACGCACTCCGGTTCTCGCTGGCTCCTCTGTTCCATCCATCCATCCATCCATCCATCCATCCATCCATCCATCCATCCATCCATCCATCCATCCATCCATCCATCCATCCATCCTTTCTTCCTATAGGCTAGCGGAGCATGCCTGATGCGATACGGTGGCAGTTAGGGTCCTTCCCTATAGCTGCCTGTTTTACAAAGCTCCGATCTGTGAGTGTGCGTGTGTATGTGTGTGTGCATTTTATCCCTCCCTCCTATCCCTCCCTCCCTCTCTCTCTCTCTCTCACTCTAATGTGTGATCTGGAAAGCTTATAAAAGCCTGATGTAATCCTTAATGCAGCCCCTGGCTACAAAGACTGGATCTAGTTTCACAGAGAGAGATTCAGAAGCAGAATTTAAAAAAAAAAAAAAAAAAAAAAAAAAAGTGGGGGGAGAAGAGAGAGAAAGAAAGAAAAGCAGATGAGTGGATTTTAAACAAACATATCTTTCTGAAGAAGATCATTCTTGCTCTTCGCTGCTGGGAAAGCTACTCTGAACCCTGCTGTATAATTTTTTTTAAAGGAGAAGACTTGATTGTCTGCTTGGATCTAATGATTTACTGGCTTTTAACTGCGTTTTTCCCCTCTCCTAAGGATTCTTCAAAAAACGGCTTAATTATTTTCAGCTTTTCTCTTCCACCTGCTTGTCTGCAGAGACACCAAAGGTTCTCCCTTCCTCTTCCTCCCCACCCCCATTTCTTTTAGGATTTTTTTTTTCCATTTTCTGTTTAATATATACATATATATATATATATATATAAAGTGTGTATGTATATATATATGTAGAGACAAGAGTGGAGGGAGCGGAGGGAGGGAGAGCTCTGCCATCCTTTTGGACTTCACGCGCTGCCCAATGTTGGGCTGGTTACCCCTGGATATGTTGCTGGTTTCCATTTGGAATTTGACAAAGGGAAGAAGGAGGATATAAAACCTGGGGAGCTCTGCAAGGTAAGGGGCTCCTGGCCACCCTTCCTTCTTCCTCGGAGGGGAGGGAGAGGGGGGGATACGACTTCTCCGGGCTGCGCTTTGCCTTGAGTGCAGGGAGGGGGGGGGGGGGGTGTCTCTCTCCATCCCCAGGGGAGGCAGGGATGGGGGCAGAGGTGGGCACTTGCTCCTCTGCTTTTTGCCCCTGGAAACAGCACCCAGAGGATGTTTTCATCCCCTCCGCTCTGCAATCTGGACTGATAGAGCATAATCACTCCCTGCCATGGGAAGTTTTAACTTTCCTGCATGCTGGTCCTGTGGGCAAACATCAAACAACGGTGGAATATATTGATGCCTGCAGGCTGCGGAGGGGAGAAATGCGTTTGTGTCTTGGAAAGGAGCTGGGGACCGGGTTGTTCCTAGGGGAGAAGGCAGCCAGGCAAGGGAAGAGGAGCGGGGGATTGTAACAGGAGAGCTGCAGAGCCAGCTGGGGCTGAACTGCAAAGTGCCGTGAAGCTGCGGTGCCTTCGCGGGCAGCCCTGGGGTCCGGGACTCCTCAGCCTGCAGTGTTGGCAAAAAAGTCTCCAAGGGATAAGCAGCTGCCTGCCCTGGGCATGAATCTGCCCCTGTCCCAGCTTCTTACCTTCTTCCTTTACCTTGGAGTGTTTTTTTTTTGGGGGGGTTCTTGCTTGCTTTGAAGCTCCTGTGGCACCTACCCAGGGCTGGAGGCAATGACTGGGGAGGCGATGAGATCCTAATGTCTCCCCCCGCAAATGCCATTTATCAGCACTTTGCTTCACACTGTAGGAGAAAATTAGCCTTTAGCCTATATAGAGATCAGAGTATGGCACAGACACACAGACACACACACGCTGCTCCTGGAGCTAGGCTCCTGGGGGATGCTGGCACCCAGGCATGGCTTAGCCTTTCTTTGAGTGTGGGGGGGGGGGGGGGCGGGATGGAGAGAGAAGGAGTCTCCATCAGGGATGTGTAATTACAAAGCATCTTGTTCTGAATCACCCTGTGTGGGAATGAATCGCAAAATTTGTCTCTCCCTCTTCCCCCACCGCCCCCTTCCCTTTCACGGCCTGACATTCGCTGATGGAGGGTGGCTGTTGATGCATCTTCAGACTTTTGCAGAGAGGTGTTTCAGCCATGGTTCTGCCAAGGCTGGAAGAGAAAGCGGGGTGGAGGGGAGCAGGTAGAGGTTTCAAAGGGACTTTTCAGCCTGGTTGTTCCCCGGTCCTGGCTGAGAGAAGGCATCGGTCTCCAAAAATCAAAGGCACGGGTTGCAGATCAACTCTGCAAGGTACCTTCGGTTGTGACTCACACTCATGTCCCTGATCCTGCCCTGGCCAAGGAAACAACCCCTGTGAATCGGGAGGTGGTGGGGAGGGCAGGATCAAGGCAAGGTCAAAGGGATGGAAAACAAAAAGACAAGGCACAAACCTCCCCCCTCCCCACCTCCCTCCCTGACCACCCCATCCCTTTGGAGCTGGGGCTTTCCAGGGCTCAGGCTCAATCCAGCCCCAGCACCGGGTCTGGTGAGTGCCAGGGCCAGCTGACAGCTGATGGCTGAGGGAGGAGGAGGAAGGGAAGGGGGGGGGGGGGGGGGGTGGCTAGGGGGGGATGTGAGGAAGAGCAAAGCTACTTTGACAGATGCCAAAACCTGCCTGCGCGGCAGAGCGAAAATTGCAGCGCCTCGAAAGCCAGTGCTCCCTGGGAGGGTGCCAGGGGGTGGTCAGGGTGCAGGGGTGCACCTCCCTGGCCCCTTTACCTGTTGATTAGCTATAGGTTTGCTCTCGCCTGGCTATGCAAAACCTAAGGAGAACCAGGAGGGATGAGCCCCGGGGCACTCCGCGGAGTTGACTGGCGACCTCCGCCACGTAGCAGGGAGGACTGTGTATTAATGATGATGACTCTGCTTTGGCTGGTGCTGAAATATCTGTATTATCTATTATCAGCTGGGAGACGAGGCTGGAGGCTTCGCAGAGCTGGGATCTCATCCAAAGCCTGGGCTGCTAAAGGAAACAAACAACTCCCCATGCATATTAAGTGGGTCCCTAATTAATTAATGACTCATTAACCTGGGTCCTGCAGTCCTTACTGTGCCCAAGACCTTGCTGAGGAAGAGGAATGAGGTCTCAGTGCAGAGCGGGGGAGGTTTTTACCCTTGGAGGGTGCTGAGGAATTGCACCAGCTCTCAGCCAAGCCGCACTGCCAGGGGACAGGGTGGCCACGGGTCTGAGCCAGGCAGGGGACAGGGGACAGGCAGAGGGCTGAGCAGGCAGGACATCCTGCCTGGTGGGTCTCAGCTGCAGCAGAGGGGCATGGGGAACACAGGGATGCTGGGGGGGGGGGGGGTGTGTGGAGGAGGGAACCAGGGGCCCCCCATGTTCTGCTCTGTGTTTTATAGTGGGGTCGGGGTGCAACATCGCTTCTGGTGCGGAGGGCGAAGGGTAAGGCCAGGCAGAAATTGGACAGGGAGAAGGCACAGGCAGGGGAGGAGCAGGGCTCCTGGCCCCTTCCATAGCATTTGGGATGGGGTTGTGGAGCCCTGGGTGCCGGGATAGGGCCTTGGAGCCCCCCCATAACCGGCCAGCAAAGGTGGGCAGTCTCAGGGAAAAACTGGCTGCAAAGTGGGGTGGTTTGCCCTTACCAAAGGGTCTGTGCCCCTATTCCACTTACACAGGGGAAACTGAGGCAGGCGAGGTGTACCTGACCCCATACCTGGGCTGGGAAGTGCGTGTGTGTGTGTGTGTGTGTGTGTGTGTGTGTAGACTCCTGAACCCCAATTGCACCCCCAAGGAGCAGCCAAAGGCAGCCTCAAAGATGCGGGCTGTACACACATTCCTACCCCCCCCCCCCCCCCGCCCCCAATTCCTTTACCACCCCGGGGAGAGCCACATTGCCCTCTGCCCCGCAGGCACTCAGAGATGCTCTGGGACACCCTTCCCTTCCTCGCAGCACCCCGCACCCCGCTTTTGCAAGCACCCCAAACTTAGGAACACCCCCCACAGCCACCCACGCACTCCTTCCTTCCCATAGCATCGCGGCCGTCCCCGCTGCAACCCCGGGCGGGAGAGGCTGAGAAAAAAGTCGGGGAAGTGGGGGACACACACACACAAATCTCAACCTAGTGTCAGGGTCCCCCCCCTTTAACCCTTTAAGCCCCGACAGCTTTTGTAAAGGGGGGGGGGGGGGAGAGGCCGGGGCTTGCGGCGAGTGGCGGGGAGGTGGCGCTCGCCGCCCGGTTATCGCCGCCCGCCGCCCCCGGAGCGCTCGGCTGCTCGGTACAGCCCGCTGAAACTGTGCACCCCCCCCCACCCCGCTCTAATCCCTCCCCAAATTTACCCACTCTCCCCCCCCCCCCCCCAACACACACTGCTCGCAATAAGGGCTGCCTCGCACCCTCCACCCGAAACGCTGCCCCACGGGGTTTATTCCCCACTCTGCGAGCATCACCTTCCCACGGGATTTTTGCCACCCCGCACCCTACCCCCCCGTGGTTTTTTTTTTTTGCTTTTTTTTTTTTTTTTTTTTTTTTTTTACCATACTCCCCCGCACGTTTTACCCGCCCCACTTCTCCCCGCTCTCAGCATCCTTGTGAAAGCAGAGGCTGCCACGGGCTCTCCCTGGGAGGGCAAGTGGCATGTGCAGCTCTGCTCGCCCCCATGCCCAGAAAAAAAGGCGGGGGGAGCATCCCCCAGCCCTAAAGGCTTGCTGAGTGTGTGTGTGTGGGGGGGTGCATACGACCCCTCGTTTCCTACAAGTGGGGAACGGGGTGCCCAAACACTCTGCTCCTGGGAGTCAGCCCAGGAGTATCGTCCAGCAGGGATCGTGCCCCTTCATTGCTCCTTGAGGGGAGGGGGGGGGGGGGGGGGAAGATGATGCAGGGGCTTCTCGTGGTGCCTGTGAGACTGCAGGTGGCTTTTCCCCCCCGCCTTTTTGCGGGAGGAAGAGGGGGAAGAAGAGTAATCATAGCTCCAAATTCGCATTCTCCCGTAGCTCAAGCGTAGCACGCAGGAAATCCCCTGTCATCGATACCTGTTGCAGGGTATCAGCTTGGCTCATTAATTAGCTCTAGGGAACCTGGTAAACAAATGAGTCAAAGATTTTCTCTGGGCCTGATCCTGGGCTTGCAGCACACTGATTGCCACCTTTTTAGGATAGGTGCAAAGAGAGAGGAGTATTTTCTTCAAGATGGATGACAGGCTGTCTCTGTAACTAGCTCGCCTCCTCCCCTTGGAGAAAATTCACATCCCCAAGCGAACCTTCAAAGGGAAGGGAGCTGGCACCTGGCCTGGAGGTTTGCAGAAGACTGTCATTCTCGGTGTCGCAGCACATATTGGAACGACTCGATGTGGCTGCAGACAAAGCGGCGGGGTCCCTGGCACATCCCAGCGCTCGCCGTGCACAGGGTGCTCCCTTCTTCTCACAGCTCCTTCCCCAAATTCCCTGGGCTCATCACTTGCCTGGGCTCTGCAGAAGGTGCTGGGATGAAAGAGGGCAGGAGGGGGATGCTTGTGCTTGGGTGAAACTGGACTAAGGCGTCGGTAACTTGGTGATGGGGGGTTGATGCCCGTCCATATATTTGGGTGGGGTGGGGATTTGGGGCTCTGAAGGACGGGAAGGAAGGAGCTGGGTCACAGGTCTCTCAGCCAAGGTGGGGATAGGGAGCTCCTTCTTTGCATCTCGGTTGTTCTGATCCACAGCTCTGCCAGGAAAAACAGTATTTCAGTGTCCCGTCTGCACTGGAGAGGCAGGGGGGTCTTCTGACTTGAGAAGCATTCCTTTTCTTCTGATTCACGTGTGGACTCCCCAAGTCCCAAATACAGAGGGGACCAGCCCTCTAAGTCCCAAATCTCCATGACAGGGAGCTGTGGCAACCCTCCTTTCTCCAAGTCAGGGCCACCACGGATGTCATCCCAGTCTTTAGCACCCTCCAGCATCCCAGTATAGGAGGTCTCATCTGCTTTGTAATCCTTCTTAGAGCAACTGGTGCCCAAAAGGCAATTCTTCCACAGCACCACACCACGCCCAACACAATACTGGTGACATTTTATTATAACGTATGAACCCACCAACTGGAAGCAAAAGTTCTCTCTTGGAGAGCATACATCCCTCTCTCTTACATGCATTCTGTGTGATAGTTGGCTCTTTAATACGTTTTGCAGTATGCTGAGGCTACAAAACACAACATCACACATCCGAAAAAAAATATAAAAAAATAAAAAAAGGAAAATGAACAGTAAGTGAAGTCCCTTCAAAACATCCATTCGTCTTCACATCTTGGGCTTAGAAATTCCTCGCAGTGCCTCTTGGAGCGAGGGTTTTGTATTAGTCTGGTTATGCTGAAATAATCTGTCATGTTGCTCCAGGAAGCTCTCAAGGAAGGGGAAAGAAAAAAAAAAAAAAAAGGAAACGAAAGATAATATTTTAAATCAGAGGGCTGCTAGATTGGTGACTCTGTCTCGCAAAGACACACATCACTGCCCCCTTTATGAAAATTTAAATTGGTTACCTCTGTCAGAGAAAATGAGAGAAGATTTGCTGATTTTAATTTGTTGGAACAAATCACCTCCTGCAAATATTATCAAAATTAAACTAGGGATGGTTTTCTACTTTCCTTCTCTTACTAATCCTGCATTTTATCTGAAATATCCCTTCATAAAAAATTGATCAAGGAGTGACCAGCTGATGATAAATGAGCTGTTGAAACTGCAAGCTCTGCCGTGTTTGGTGTCATGCCTTATCCCTGGGACAGGGGGATTGGAGAAAGCAAATGATATCTGGAGGAAGAATGAACATAGACCTTGTAAAATAATCTAGACTTTCTACCAGTTTTGAACATTTTGGGGTGAAAATTGAAACAGACAGCTGTAACCTTATGTGGTGCACTCTGTGTTAGCCTGAAGTGCATATATGAAGTACGTAAAGTATGAAAAATCCTCCTTGCAGTGAGCATCATAGTTTTTAGGGAGATGTTTTGCTCCAGGTAGAGATTCTGCTTACTGACTTGATTTGGCCTGAGATGACAGAGAAATCCTGCATATACTTAGGACACCATTTTGTGCATGTCATATGCATGCACCAGTATATGTTATTGTCAAGACGTTTTTCAGAACATCTAGTTTTGGTCAGAGTCAGGCCTTGTGATACTTTGTTCTAGGATTTCAGCACTCCCACCTGCATCTTCACCTTGTTTCCTGCCTGTTATCAGGCTGGCTTTGCTAGATGGAGATATTTCCTCAGTTTTTGGGCTCAGCTGGCCTGTAACAAAGTCCTTGCTGTTTGAAAAATGGCTATTTTCTTTCTTCCCTCTGCCAGATATTAGAACTATCCCATTCCTGGCAGACTTATCTATTCCATATTCATTGAGAGTTAGCATAGTTCTCTCTAAATGCTTTCAGGATAGGGGTCATCATGATTTCCATGCTAGAAAAGATCTGGAGCTGAAACGCTTTGTCTCTGTCCCATCTGTACTGCTCTTTTCTTGTAGACCTCTCAGCTGATTATTTAAGCCAACAGCTCCACAAACCACTGAAAGTTTGGTTTACCCAACACCAAATGGTGCAATCTTCACTAAGGACCAAGGGCATTGTAGGGCTGATCTTATCCGCTGCCAATCCATGTGTCTCAGGACAGGGGTTCAGGTCACAGTTAGTTTAGACATTGGTCTTTCTGTAATTTGGTGTTTTCATCTGTAAAATGGGGATGCCTGCCTTCCTCCTTCCCAATGGGGCTCTGTGCCAGCCACTCAAATGGACTTGGTAAAACAACACTTCCCCTGGGTTTCTGAGACAAAGGGCACCAGTCAAACACCAGGGATGAATTATTCTTCTTGTGTTTTGAATGTGAATGCATGTCCACCCTTAAAATTTCCACCCGAGTCATGTTTTCTTAACATTTCTCAATCCTTATTTTCTCGATACTTTTCTACAACTGAGTGGAAATATGAAAATGTCCTGTACCCACCTTGGATTTCCTCTGGATTAAAGACATGCTTTTCCAGGAGACCTTGTATAACAATTTGTCCTGCAAAATGGTCCTTTGCATAGTCCAGTCCACTTCAATATGCAAGTAAGTAGCTTAAGCCTGGGGTAGGTGTCTCGTTTATACTCTATGTTGTTTAGCAGCAATCTAACAATGGCTATCTTCTCGAAACAAATATGTGCTGGTTCCTGAAAATGAAAGTCAATACACCTTCAGAAGGAAATTTGTCCCGATGGGGTCTTTTGTATTGAAAGCCCTGTTGGTAGATTTATTCATTGTGCAGGTTCGTTCCCTTAACAAGTCAGTTATTCATTGGCCATTGCTTGAGGGTTTGCGGAATTTATGGTCATAGTCCTGTAATCAGATATTTTGTTATAGAGGGCTTTGCCACTGTTGAAGGTTTGAATAAATCAGTATGCAACAAAAATTGATCCTCTCACAATCTATTTCTGGACTCAGCTCCTGCTTTAAGAATCTTTTCCCCCTTCTTGAACCATGCTACTAAAGTCTTTGCATTTTTGTGTTCTGGTCAGCTCTACCGAAACTATGCATTAGTTCATATGCACACACTTGTGCATGTTTTCTGGGCGTGGTTTTTGTTCTGACCATGCTTGAGATATATGTTGTTGCCATTTCCTAGACAATTAAAAAAAGAAAAAAGAACAAGGCTTTTTATCTATCACCTGACTTAAGCATCTGGAAGTTGGAAGGGACCACTTGAAAATGCTTTAATCAAATGCAAGTGAAGAAAGGGAAATCTGATTTTGAGTAGCTGCACTGATGCCTTAAGTACTAAAGAGCTTGGCCTGCTAATCTCCACTTCTCAGATGTTGTTCTACAATCTGATCAGCCCTATTGAGCTGAAACAAGGGTTAATTGCTGACAAAAAGCTCCTCACCTTTGTGTATACAAAGAAGGGGGCAAAGGTGAGCACCTTGCTTTTTGGAGATTAGTGCAAGCTCACCATATGCAGGCAACGGTAAGGGAATTTAGTTCTTGTACGTGCCCCAAAAATATCTCTCTATGAAGGTAAAATTACATCAGAGCCTATGTTTTTTATGGCAGAAATCAGGGATGGGAGAAGAGAAAAATCTCTGTAACCTAGCAGCCTGTACAGCTGCTATCTGTTAGGTCGTTGGTGATGTTAAATGTGTAAATGGCAGTGAACCTCTTCCCTGTGAGCAGGGCTGAACTGCCTTGGCACTTACGCTTGGGTTGGAGCTTGGCAGTGATATGGTCGGTCAGTGGTCTGACATGCTGCCTGTCTCGCAAGTGTATCCCGAGGAACAGCATCTTTCTAGGGAAAATCTGATGTCTCTAGGGGTGGGTTGCAATTTAGGAAGAGTGTGTGATGAAGGACATTTAGTGCCTGGTCTGGTGAGTGCAGCCAGCCTGAAAGAACGTAAGACTTTGTGAAAAGGATGATGTGGATTATGTCCATGGAGCATGTGGGTAGACAAACACGTGGGTGCTTATGGGAGAGGAGGCCAGTGGGTCTCTGAGCTGCCCACATCTCAGCAGAGGCAGCAGATATTGCACAGCACTGCCCTTCCAATCACCCATCTTAGCACTTGCACGTCAGCCATGAGGGCAAGTGAAGGAATAAGGAAATAGTGAATGCACATTTGCTGCATATTCTGAATGCTTAGACAAATAACACGAGCAATGCTAAATATTGCCTGTCCTGTGTGACTTGCTGGCTCCTGCCAGCTTGGGGTTTTTAGATATGTTAATAGGGATAGTATGCTGACAGGACTTCCAGATTCTCCAGATGGAGATGATTCTGTTACCAGCAGGAGAGATGGTGACAGTCAGAAACACAGCAAGGCTGGAAGGGCAAGGGGGAAGTCAGGAGAGATCTCAGCAAAATGCCACTTAGCTGGGGGATCCAGTTAAGTAGGATGCATGGAAATATCAGGAAGGTATCATTTTCCATGAGAGTTACCATGTTTGTAGCCATACCCAAGGCATCCCTCAGGAACTAGATGACTGCCTGTCTGTGGCCAGTTCCTACAGGCATGGAAATGACACTGGAAAGGAAGGTTTTGGTATCAAGCTCCCAGGTGGGGTAATCTCAGTCCAGACCCTGACTCTCTACCAAGACAGGGGAAGACGGTGGAGTGGGTTAGAGGAGGTGATTTCCAGAGGTTCCTTCCAACCTCAAGCATCTGTGATTCTGTGAAGATGGGACATGAGTATTGCAGACTTTGATGCCCTCACTGGACATACCTGCCCTCAGGAGCTGTTCTTTGCCCTGCATATGGTGAGCAGAAGGCCCGCAGGGTATTTAAAGGTGTCCTGGGAAAAGTGATGAAGGCTGTTTTGCAGTACAAACTCCAGGGTGGGACTGTATGACAGCATCCTTTGGGCTTGGTATCTCAGGATGGAGGAAATATGATGGGGATTGAGGTCTGGGGACTGACATCTAAGCATGCTGAGGTGTTTTGAGTGAGAGCAACACCTTTGTTACTGTGTGAGACAGCCTCAAGAAACAGAGACTGTCCCTGCCTTGTGTTGGGACAAAGCCTCGGTCTCATGTCCTGTTGACTCAATCCCACTTTTCTAGACAAATACCCTCTCAGTAAGTCTACACCCCTTCACCTCTCTGGTGTCTTACACTGATTTTTTAACTGGACTGTGGCCAGTGGCAATGCTACAGCATCTTTTATCAGAAATGTGCACACACCTTGCTCTACGATGTGGTACTTAACTTCTTTTACTTTTGTCATTGAAGTCTTGTTGTGAATAGATTCCTCTGTTGTCCTGGGCAAAGTTGAGAATTCAGGCCTTTTCTGCAGTTCAGGGGAGTTTCCTGGGATGTGGAAAGTGGGGATCCTCCACCACAAGCTGCAACATCTTCCTGGTTCTGTGGGGCTGACGGCTCAGACTTGCTTGGTCTGGCTTTTGACTTTTGGTTAGTAGCAAATATTTTCACAAAAGGAACTCTAAGACTATCCTAGAGTGCCCATGAGGATAGTACCTGAGTACCAACAGCATCAGGTATGATGTGAGATGTAGTGCTGGGGATGAAGAAGATGGCTGGTAAAGCTGCCTGTGATTTCTACCAGCTCCCAGCATGTTCTAGGAATATTTAATAGGAGCTCATCTTAAAAGCTTCAGGGAACTGGAACACCTTTCTCTTCCCTATCTTGAATAGATCTCAAGTGTGTTTACAGAACTCACCACGTGGTTTCCATTTTGTGTGGTGAAAGGAATGTGGGACAAATTTTTCTCACCTCCCTTCCCTTGCCCGAAAGGGTGGTTGGATCTAAATCGGACACAATTCTTACCAGCTCTGGAGCTTGGTCATCAGGCTCTGCTCGAGTGTAGGTGACATTGCTGGGGAGTGATAGGAAAGCTGGTGCTAAATATAACTACCATACACAACTAAACACGTTGGATGCTTCACACTGGACATGGCTGCCTTCCACATGGACTTAAAAGTCTTCCTGTACTCACAAATGCAGTTGATGAACTGCAAGGTGCACAGCATGCTGTAGCGATATGGTTATTAAAACCCCAGCCTCCCACCTCAAATTACAACCCAAATGCTGTGTTTGTTTCCCACTTAATGCTGGCCCTCTGAGGTTTTCTTTTAGCACTAAGCCTTTTTGAAGTTGCTGTTGATTACAGAGCAGACAGCATAATCTCGCTGTGGAAGTTATTTGTAGCTGGGGAGGAGAAGGGGGAAAAAGAAATCAATCACCCTAGTGCAAATGCCAGAAATGGGGTGGAGAATTAATGATGCTGCTCAGCCATACTTTCCACTCAGTGGCCCATCCTGCCACTCAGATGTCCTTTTCTGAAAGTGTCAGTCTGATTGTTACGACTCCTTGGACGGTTAGAGAAGGAGTAATTGGAAGGAGGGTTTAGCTGTGCAAATTGGCTTCTAATCTAGAAGGTGACTTCGGTGGTGTAATTGTTCTGTCCAGCTGCCAAGCACTCATCAAATATTGGCAGCTGGGGCTCTGCCTATACCCCTGTTTTCTCTGTTCTTGTGGAAGCTGGTCTGGCTCTTTCCTGGACTGTCAACAGGGCAAATCAATTAAAGTCTTTGTGCTTTATTCCTTCCCAAATTATTGACCAATACTTCTATGTCTGAGCTTTTCTTGATGAGCTCTTTTATGCTTACATCACTTGATCACTGTGGGTTGCACAGCACTGAATATGAACATGGTCAATATATAGCTCTTGAGCACAGAGGCAGCTGGTCGGTCTATGGCTTGAATTAGGTGGAAAGTGAACCACTGTCAGAGATAAGGTCAACATCAGGTGGTCTTGAGATTGTGCTTCATCTCCAGCTCAACCTTATCCCTCTGTGAAGCTCCTGGAGGGCTGTTGCTACCGCTGGACTATTGCATCATCCTTTGCACCATTTCCCAGGTACTTTCAGCCTCAGAAAAATATGGACTAGGGGTTCATGAGTTTAGGGATGTTGGTCCTCTTTGCTACAATGAGGTCCGACTCTTAGTTGGTGCCTCTTGGTATTACTGTGGCAGAAATAGTGAAGGTGAGAGAGCTCTAGGCTGACAGAAATCTGGTATACAAGCAGCTGAAGTTTCTTTGTGGAAATCAAACTGAAGTTTCAAAGCTTGAAATTGTTTGGGGTTTCTTTTTTTCTTTCTTTCTTTGGAGACAAAGACTCTTGCTAATGAGTCTTGTCTTCTGGATGTTCTTGACTTGATCCATTACAGGTCCTGGATGTCTGCAGTATTTCAGTTTTGTGAAGTATTAACCATAAATAACTTTGAAATGGTAACAGCAAAAGGCCTGGCATTTTTGCACTGGGGTGATAGGCAGGCAGAATTGGGAGGTGGAGGACATCAGACCAGACCAACGCAGTGCACCAGCTGCTGATTAATGGTTGTTTCACTTTATTCCATAGAATCCATAGCAGAAACTCCAAAAGTGGTTGAGGCTCAGTGAAACATTAACTATTCTTCCTCTTGAAGAAGAAAAGCTCTAACATTGGTAAATCCCAGAATCACAGAATGGTTTGGGTTGGAAGGGACCTTTAAAGACCATCTAGTTCCAACCCCCCTGCCACGGGCAGGGACACCTTCCACTAAACAGGTTGCTCCAAGCCCTGTCCAACCTGGCCTTGAACCCTTCCAGGGAGGGGGCAGCCACAGCTTCCCTGGGCACCCTGGGCCATTGTCTCACCACCTTCACAGTCAAGAATTCCTTCTTTATAGCTAATCTAAATCTACCCTCTTTCAGTTTAAAACTGCTACCCCTCATCCTATTCCTACACCCCCGATAAAGAGTCCCTCTCCACCTTTCCTGTCCCCCCTTTAAGCCCTGGGAGGCCGCTCAAAGGTCTCCCTGGAGCCTTCTCTTCTCCAGGCTGAGCCCCCCCAACTCTCTCAGCCTGGCCTCCCAGGGGAGCTGCTCCAGCCCCACGGTCATCTTTGTGGACTCCCCTGGATCCGCTTGAGCAGGTCTATATCCTTCTGATGTTGGGGGCCCCAGAGCTGGACACAGCATTGCAGGGGGGTCTCATGAGAGCAGATCAGAGGGGAGAATCCCCTCCCTCAACCTGCTGGCCACACTGCTCTTGACACAGCCCAGGATGGTTGGCTCTCTGGGTTGTGAGAGCACATTACTGGCTTACAGTCAGTTTTCCATCCAGTGTTGAAGGTGAGAGAATAGTGAGGAAGTCTGCTTAAATATGATGCTGCTGTTAGAATCATGGCAGCTAGTAGAGTCTCTGACTGAGGCTAAGCATAGTTGTGCTCTGTAAAATCAATTTTTAAACATCTCTTTCCTTCTTATTCCAGGAATGGAGGTGGGTTTCACCTGGACACCTTCAGAGTTTATTTTCCTTCTATTTAATCCTTGCAAGTACTTCACTGTGCAGTATCTCTAGTGTGGGGATCTGAATCCCTGCAGATCTGCAATCAATGAAATATCACATCAATTGTTAATCAACAATACGTGCCAGGGCTTGTTCTTTGACTAAGTGGCATGATATTACTTGTTGCCACAGCACTAAGTCCTCTCTGTTTCCCCACCTGCAGCTTAGTCTTGATCAATACCATTTATTAGTAATAGTCACTGGCCCATGCTGTCCCCTGGATAGTGTTCAGCATTACCTTGGTAACAATTATATAGTGTGGATGGCTATCAGACAGTTCTTGAGCCCAAGCTCTGTCCTTGTGTGGTTCAATGGTGTAACCGCAGATAAAAATGCCACTATGAAGGAAAATAATAATAAACAGTAGGTGACCAGGAGAAAAAGAAAGACCAAAATGAGAAGGGAGCTATTGGCATCAGTGTCCAGGCTTACAGGGAGGTGGCACTCACAAACCACATCTCAGGACAGCACTTTGTATTTAGCCTGGGATGTGAACAACGAGTAACAAAAGAGTTTGGCCCACAACCAGTCGAGGTCAATGTGTTGCACAGTGGAGAGTGTCATCTCAGATGAGTCTCCAATATGACGTTGGCTCATCTGAACTGCTCCTGCTATTTGACGGGGGCTCCTGGTTCACAGGGCAACACCAGTCCAGTGCACACGTAGGAGAGACAGACAGACATAGCAGCATTTTTTTTGTCCAAGCTCCAGTGACTTTCAATAGCCGGGAAGGATCTTGGCTCCTCCTTTGCACCACTTCTCAATAGTGATGAGGAAACAAACCAACAACTTCCCCGAGCATCTGTTTCATCTGTATCATGGGGGAATTGATTTTCTTCACTGCTGTACTGATTGGAAGTCGAACAGCCTTCAATCCTGTGTTGATTATGTTCCTTGGAGCACTGAGTCTCCTGCAGGCTCTGAGAGCCTATGTGCATGAATGCCAACCCGTAACCCAGCAGAGTCTTCGAAACCATATTTTCTTGTGAGACAAAGCCTGATAATTTCTGGCCATTCAAAAGCATTCAGGAACATCCTAAATTGTGTCCTCTGGGCTGGATTCCAATGTCAAATCTTTTGTATTTCGGATTCTCCTTTATGATTATTGGAGAAGGAGGATAGAGTCACTACATGAGCAATCAAGGACCTTCCACCCCCCCCCCCTTTTCTCCACCACTGTAGCATTTTGCTGAACCCCAGGGTACTTTCTAATCCTCTATCTCACTTGTGCTGTAGTTAGGGCCCAGTAAACTGAACAGGGATAGGACAGAGATCCAAAAACTGCCCTGCATTTGTGCAGACAGTTTAATTTCTAGAACACACCCTGATGTGTTTTCAGCCCTGCTCAGGCAGCGCTCTCTCATCCCGAGTCTGGCCACAGTTTGGAGGACAGCTTGGCCAGGATATGTTCCCAGCAGTGACATGGGTCACCCTCTTCTGGCAGGGAGAGGGGTGAAATCCTCAGCCGAGCAGTTGTCCTGTCTTAGCTGTAAACCAAGCAGCTGCACATGGACTGAGCTGTGTGGAGATGCCTATCTGGGGGCTCTGCTCTGTACTATAAGCATCGCACTGCAACAATCAGCCACTTTTACAGCTCCATAGATCACTGGATAAAAACCACATTTAATTCTATGGTAAGGTCACTTTTTTAGTTAAAAGGGACAGAATGGATTTAATTTATAAGCCTCTCCAACTTTATGGCTTGCATTTAGAGTTATATCTATTATGTAGTGCCAAACACGTATTATAAAAATTGATTCCCCCTTTCTCCTCCCTAGATTTGCTGTGTCAGGAAGATTCTGATTACCCTCCTGTTTGCTTCAAGCCAACAGATAGACCGAGGTAGATCTAAACGTCAGGGATGACATCTGTGATTGCAAAGTGCAAGTTTATAGGGAATGAAACTAGCCCAGATCTATTCCTGGGTGGATGGGAATGAACGTGATTTCTACCAATTTACCGCAATATTGGATAGGAGAACAGGTCTGCTGTCTGAAGGGGAAAGGGCAAGTCAAAGTTATTGTAAGGTGTACGGGGTCAATGGGTTAGTTGATGTTACTGTCTTTGTGTGGGTCCTTTCATGGTAATGTGATGTTGACACAGCCTCTAAATCCAACAGCAAATTTCAGGCAAGAGAAATAAAGTCGAGAAGAGGTCAGGGAGAAGAATCATTATTTTTATTCTTCCAGGAAAGCTTTTAAATATTTTCAAGGGTCTTAACAGTGGTGAGAATGAGGGTTGGAGAGAGGCCATTGAAGAGAAGAGAGGGAATGGGGTAATAGCAAGAGGAAGTAGACCAAATTTATCATCTGATCATCAGTCTCAACATCTCAATAGCTGGTGCTGTAGCCATACCTTGGCCTTAGTTGATTTAAGTGGTCTCTTTGTAGAACCACGAACGTCAGAGAGCAGGAGACAAGGAAAGTTAGCACTTTCGAGGCCAGAAGGAATCATTATAATCTTGTGTCTGAGCTCCTGTGGACAGGGATAATAGGTTCGTTCCACGATGATTACACAGATGCTGTGACTTGTGCTAGGAATCAAGCGAACCTGTTAGAGAGATGCCGTGCCTTGATTTAGAGGCTTCCAAGTGGTGATTAATGGAGCATGTTATAAAAGGGAGGGAGACTTGAGACAGGGCTCTGAAAGGAATTGGGAGCCTTGGAGCATCTCTTTATCATAGTCCACACCCCAGGAGAGCAGCGAAGGAAGGATCTGCCTCCATCCCTTGCAGCTGTGTTTCTCAAGCAACTGTTGTCTATCTCTGTGATTAAGTCGTGCTCATAAAATTCATAGGAAACACTCTGGACAAACTGTTAGGTGACTTTTAATGTTGAGAAGAGGGATAAGTGAACTGCACTTGCCTCTATACAGTCCTGGCCGTGCTTGACTGAGTGACTGCAGTAAAACTAGAGCTATAAATAAAACACATGTGCCTGTGTCCACTACAGTAATCTCCTGAGAAGATGTAATTTGGTTTAGGACTTCAGAGAAATGTCCATATTTTCAGCCTCCTTTTATATCAATTAGGGGGGTTTTATTGGTGTTTTTTTTTGTTGTTGTTGTTGTTTTTTTTTTTTTTTTTGTTTTTTTTTTTTTTTTTTGTTTTTTTTTTTTTTTTTTTGTTTTTTTTTTTGTTTTTTTTCCTTCAGTGTAATGAGAACAAGATAGTACAGGACATCCAGTCTAAAATAACAATATGAACAAGGTGTTAAGGGACACTTGGACCAAAATAGCAGGTGGTGGTGGGGAACAAGCACAGTACCAGCAGGGGTGAGGAGGGACTGTACAGTCCTTGAATGGGGTCACACTGTGGCATCAGTGGTTGTTCCACCCATGGGCTGGAGGCACTCTTCTCCAAAAGCTGCATCCAGGCTGGGTTTAACTGTGAATTGCATAATCTTGTTTGAGTCTTTCTTGGGCCTGCATAGAGAGATCTGTGGCTTGTGTTGTTTATCTTTGCTCACCGAGTTATGAAACATGGCCAAAATAAACAATTTGGAAATTGCGAAACCCTTCAAATTTTGAGCTGTTTAGAAATTTTTTTTTTTTTTTTCTTTTAATCTATAGTTTGAACTATGGTCAGCCTTTTCAGCTTCTTTCAACAATGACAGCTAGGATTACTTTTTTTTTAATTGCTACTTGTACTTAGTTTTTAATGTTCTCTGTCTTTTATAATTGCATAACTTGAGGAATTCTGATTTCACAGAAGCATACCAGGTATTACGAGAGCTGCCACAAAGGTGTCAGAATCTGAGGACAGAGGTATGTCTGAAAGGACCGGGAGATTACCAAGCCATAATAAGGAGAGAATACAGTCTCCATGGGGAGTGAAGTATTTGCCTCTGCATCTTTTCTTTCGGTCTCCAAGGAGCTCTGTCTCTCTAACAGCAGCATCTTAGAAACTGAAAGGAGCAGTTCACAGGGAATGAAGGTCTCTCTGGCACTGTAGTCACATTTATCAGCATCCTGGCTGGAAAAGGGCATGTCCTTTAGGTTCATTGTGCATGTGGCGATTGAGAATCTTATTTTTAGAAGCCTAAACATAAATTTGCCTAAAATTAGACAACTGAAATGCACGAACAGGAATTTTGGTCTTGAAGATGAGATATAAACATGGGATAGAGGCTGAGAGTCACACCTATGCAGAGAAAGATAAAAGAACCTTGTCCCTCTGTTGCAAATATGCATGTGGTACCTGTGCTGGAGAGGGTAGTGACTGCAGGAGGCATGTGAAGGTGTGACTGAGGGGAAGAAACATCATGGGGTAATATAGACAGGAGACGATTAAGGGTCTCTGTATTCAGAGTGGCTATTTCTCTGGATTCATATTTGCTCATGTGCAGAGATTCCTGCCAGGTTGAAAGAGGGCAGGAGATGGTTCAACAAGTTTCTTTCATCTCTCCTGGCTACCTTTACCCTGATATCAAGAGGAAAATAAGTCAGGAGGGAAGTGCATAAAGAAGAGGTTTTTGCCCCCAGCACGACGATGCTCATCAACACCCATAGGTTTAGGAGGAGTCTGAGGCTCAAAGAGGGAGGAAGAGAACTCCAAGATAGCTCAGTAAGGATAGAGTAGGGCTGCTGGACCTGGACGCACTGGTCTGAATGTGACGTGGCTTGTTAACATCATGCTATGTCTTATCAGGATGAGGTTGCTCTCTGAAATTTTCCCTGGACCCCTAAACAACTCTGTATCCTTGAGGATAAATCATTAGAGATGGAGGACCTTGAAGTAAAAATGAGTACACAAGTAGAAGGAGTCTCTCCCACCTGCAGAAAGTAGCTGGCAGGCCTGTAGGCTGTCACATGAGTCCTTGAGCTATTGGGAACTTCAGTGTAAGGTTAGACCAGAAAACTTTCACCTAGTTGCTGATGACTCACCAAAGGCCTGAGAGAAAACAGAAAAGAAGACGTCTCATGAGATGCAGAAATACATTGATGCAAAGGCCCCTGTGGTGCTCAGGTCTATAGATGGAAGCCACAGAGATGTGAAGATGTTTCTGTCTCTCTGCATTAAATATAGGACAGAACTAGAAAGCCACTTCCCAAAGCCAGCTGCCTTCCTAGTGAACTCCACTCAATAGTGGCAAGGAATCTTCCTTGTTACTCATACTGTCCAGGCCAGTAATTTTTCTGGTGACTAGAAGCCTCAACCTGGGTATATTTTTTTGCCAAATCAAGACTGTTTATTCTCATGGCATCACTGCTCTTTAGTTCAAAGAGTCTTTCTTCCCCTGGTGCTTCCCTCTCATCATTTAAATATTGCATTTTAATTTTCTGTTCACCTTCCTTTTGCAAGGCCAAATATGCCAGTATCTTCTGACAAGTCTCATGTTCTCCTAGTCATCTTAGGGATCTTTCTCTGCAACCTTGTCTCACTGTGAATTCATCTTTCTTGAACCTGAGCACAAAAAAAATGGATACAGTATTTAGACATGGCTGAAGATAATGTCTTCATGATATTTGGAAATCTGGAAATATCTCCCCCAATGCATCCTAGTATGACATGTTGCCTTTTTCACAGCTGTGTTGTTTGTTTGTACCCAACCTCTATCGTAATCTTCTGCCTTTTTTCTGCTCCATAGGAATCACTTTACTCTTTTATAGCTTTCAGCTTAGGAATGTCCCCATTATCTAAATGTGACAGTATTACTCTTATGTTACACCTGGGGAAACAGAGCCAGAGGCAGAAAAGTGACTTGGTCTTCAGGAAGGAGGTTGTAAACCTTGACAAAATCATTGCTAAGGAGAGAGGATCCTTCAATGCCAGGCTGCTGTGGGCATCAAGGCTTTGTCCCGCCTTGACTTCCCTCCAACACTGATGAAATCTGGGTTCAAATGCCTCCCTGTGGTCAGAGGCTGCCTTTACCAGGCGGGCATTTTTATAAGGACACTAGTTGTTTTTCCTGTTCCTCAGCCTACATCCCCCCCTCCCTTCTTTGCCGGGCCAGGGATGAATGGGAAGAGAGAGGCTCTGAGTGGACTCTGTTCTCCAACGCCAGTTGCTGCTGAATTTCAAATAACTCCCCAAACAAAACCCAAACAAGCAGGCCCTTGTGTTCCTCTATCTCCTCTCTCTTTGGCCTTAGTCACCAGGCTTGGCAGCACTGCTGCTCTTCTGTGGCTCGTCACATGCTAAGCGGGGAGGATGGGCTGCTTTTTCATTCTTTTTCCACGGGGGTCCGAAACAACAGAGCCCTTTGCCTTGTTTGCTTTGCTGGGACAAGAGTGAGGATGGGCTAGAGGAGGAGGGAAGATGGTGTAACCCCCCTTTGGCAACGTTTTTGGTCAGCAGGAAGGTGAAGGTTGGAATCTTCAGAAGAGCGGCTGCCACTGCCCATTGTCCCCTGACTCCTTTGTGCTGGTAGTGTCTGATCTCTCAGAGGGTGATGGGAAGGTGCTGGCTACTCAGAGATGGAGAACAAGGGACAGTGGCTTCCCTGCATCCTGGGGGGATTCACCAGCAGCTAGAGATGAAAGGGAAAAGTAGGACAAACCCAGCCAGGAGCCACAGTTTAGCTAGCGAGCTCATCTTGAGACATCTGAGGCACACACCATTCTCTTGGCACTGGTGGGCATGGTGGACTGGGAAGGACAGAAGCAAGGAGAAGAGAAGGAGAACACATTGCTCCTCTGATGACGTCTGCAGCACTGCTCTCCAAAGCAGTCTAGAGCTTAGCAGTCATGGAGAGAAGGCCAGGCCAACTCATGTGTTCTGAGCAGGTCTCAAGACCCCTAAACTCACTCCACTCATGGTCCAAGAAAGGACTTGAACTCTTTTGATCTGCAGGGAGGAAGATCTCTCCAGACAGAATGGTGGGGTCAAAGCTATTGCGGACTGGGGAGACTCCTTATGACCTATAATTTTCAACGACCCAAGCCTGATAGACTGGGACAGTGTAGCCTGTTTTCTGCAAAAACAAAACAAAACAGCAAAAAAAAAAAAAGGGATTTAGCATCATTTCTTTATCTTGTGTCTTAGACCAGAAAAGCCCTCTGTGCAAAACTCACTCAAGATGCACTGTGAGTATTTGGCAGCATATTGCAGTGTTGTTCGCTCTGCTGTGCTCAGGCACAGGTCTCAGTTCAGCCCAGATTTAACTGGATGAGAGGGGCTGCTCATTCTGGCAGCCCGCTTGGCATGTGCTGACTTTAAATGGTAGGACATGACCCCTTCTTTGTGATAAGGAATATTAACTGCTGACCTAAATAGGGCAAAAGAGACCTAAAGTTTATGGAAAGACTGTTCCACTGGTCTGAATAAAAGCCAGCCAGCTTCTGCCTGTGATCTAGTGACCAGAAGGAGAAAATCATTAATAACCTTCCTGATTGTCCACACAGAAGACTTAAGTGATAGCTGGTACCTTTACAAGCTCACAGGGTGGGTCAGGACAGAGGAAGATGACTCTGTCTTGTGGATAAATACAAGTCTTCCTTCTGCAAGGCTCATCACTACTGCTTTTCTTTGGGAAAAATAGCATCCAAGATGTTGTTGTCGTTGCTAGTCACCACTGCTGAACAGCTCATGGGGCTGCCAGAAAATACACAAGTAAGGGGTAATTGTGGGGTCTGTGCTAAACCCAAGTTTCTGGGCTAAGCACAGGAATCCTGGGGTGAAATTCAATGGCCTCATTCTGCCTGAGGCTAAACTACATGAACACAAATGTCTCTTCTGGCATTTTATACATATATATATATATATAATATATGCACATACAGACACACACACACATATATATATATAAAAAAATAAAAGCAAGATGTTTAATAAAGAATAACCTAGACTTAGAACCATCCCACTGTTTCCCTCAAGCTGAATAAATATTGCTGAAAAAACTCCTTGAGAATGGTGCTTTGTACCACTTGATTTTTGCATCTGTTGCTATGTATCCAGCACTGATTTGCAGGGCTGAGCTGCTGCCTCTAACTGTGTGATGCTCTACTGCTTTTGAAAGGGTTTAGCTTTTTCCAGTTATACTCAATACTCCGATTTTGAGAGGGTGCGACTATTAATATATCCTCTTATGTATTCCTCCATATGATCTTTATAGCTAACTATATATATGAAATAGGGAACACCTCCAACTGGGAGTGGTATGTAAGGAGTCTTTTACTGCTAGGCAACCGTTTCAAATCCAAGGCTGAACATTGTTACTCAGTCTATGACAGCTCTCTTAACCCCCGAGCTCTTCTGCTGAATCTGGGAAATGAGGCATTTTGAAATGAAGGTGAATCTAACTTCTTCCAGAAACAAATTTAAAATCTTTTTAATGTGGATGCTCTCCAAACTGATTGGGGAAAAATAACAAATAAGGGTAATCAGGATTATTAGTAAATGATAATAGCAACTGCAACGATTATGTTAGTCTTTTCTTTCTTTCTTTCTTTCTTTCTTTCTTTCTCCTAAGTCCATTGGGAAAAGATTTTGAATATCTGTGAACAAATTTGTTCATTCATAACGGCTTATCTCAGAACCAATTTTTAGCCAGTGATTTTTGCCAAACTCTCTTTGACTGCTATATATTAATGATCCCTTCAATTGAATTCTATATTAAATTTTATTTGATGAAATATAGATAAGAAATCATGGTCATTTCACCCATAGAGTGGTTTAACTGAGTCCATATATAACACATACGGGCAGTTTTCCAAGCTTTTTTTAAAAAAAAAAAAAAAAAATAAGTAAGTTGTTTATATACTAACACTTCCAGATACAGATGCTGGGATTTCTGAAGTCCTATTTCAGCCTTGGGTGCATGTGGCTGTATGTCTTTCTCCACCTATGTGTATACACATATACATATATTTAATTCTGTTCCATTTGTGAGTAGCTGATCAGAACAGAAAGATGACAAGTGCTGAAGAGTTGATAACAAATAAGGTATTTTTTCACAATGTCCAGACCCAATGGTCTGGGAGAGGCTCTCTGTGGAGAACTACATTTTTAATTGCTGTCTTTAAGGGTCTTTCTCCTCCATCATGACATCCTAAGCTGCTGAGAGGTTGAGATCCCTCAGCCTCTGTCTAAATCCTTGTCACCAGAGAGAGGCAAATGGACACCTTGTGAAATTAAATGGTTGATGTACATCTCTTTTGATGATGAACATTTTTCCAAATGTTTCACTAATCATCAAAGTATTAATGAGTAATCAACAATATAAGCTACCAGCAACAAAGAAGGGAAACAACAGACATTATATTACTCTTACAGCTGCAAATTTGTTGCTTGCTCCTCCTATTCCCAGTTCAGGTTTACCAGATTTGTGACATCTGGAGATTCTCCATCTGTAGAAAGAGATTGATAAAAAAAAATATCAGATGGTGGTCAGAAGCAAATGTCTGGCATAATAAGAAATTTGGAAGATTTACAGAACATGTTGATGAAGGTTGAATGAGAATCAATTTCTGAAAATGGGATATGAAAAAAACTTATTGGATTTAAAAATAAAAAATAAAAAATAAAGGTGTAGCAGGCACAAGATGCAGAGATGTTGGTATGAAAACAACATTTGCCATGCAAATCGTTGCACTTTTGATCTTTCCTGTTCCTGGAAAAGGAGATTCTCTTTTGTTACAGTGACTTTTATATTACCTAAAGCTCAAAGATTAAAAACTAGATGCTTTTATCCTAAATAGTCTTACTGCTAAAGCTGAATGTGTGAAGATTAAAAGCGCTGCTTAAAGGTTACTTATGTTACTAACCACTATTTGTCATTAATGGCCAATCAGAGTGTGAAGAATGACTTTGTATCTTTTCCTCCCATGACCTGTACTAGTGAGTCCCACTGGCTTCTTACTCTTATGAAGAATTTTCCTTCTATCCATAGTAAATAACTACCCTTCTAATCTGGAGAATCAGACAGAGAAGTTGAAGTTCTGTACATTCCTTTTCTTCTGCATGTGCATTTGTGATACTTAGCTTTTGTCTGCTGGGTTAGAAAAAACAGATAAACATAAGAAAATTTTGTTAGGCTTTGATCTTGTTCATTTGGGTGGTAAGGCACCATCTCTTCCCTGCTCACCTAAATAGAGGTTTCCACACCTCACATAAATGGAATCACAAGAATTCCATATAAAGCATCTGTGGTCAGGAAAATAATCCAAATGGAGAAGATTAGTTACCTCATCTTTCATCAGATGATAATGTGCTCTTGCTCCAAGTCTTCCAACTCCCACACTTGTGAAAAGTGTTTTATAGCTAGCATCAAAGCTGAGCCAGGGAATTCAAGAACAAGATTTTGATCAGTAAACTCTTTCCAAGGCAAGACTTTCCATGAACCCAAGTTGTCTAGAAGGATAACTCAGAGTTGTCACTGGCCAACTCTAATTTTATCTGTTTGTCTCTATGAACAGTGTTGACCTCTGTCTGAAAGCCTGATGAGAAGAGCTGATGATCGGAATTTATAACAACTTTTTATTGTCCATTTGCACGCCCCTCTGCACTTCTGCTTTCACCTAATCATCTCCCTACAGGTGGCCAAATGAGCTAAAAGCCACAGATGGAGTTCCAGGAGCCCTGAACTGCTGTTAATGTTGGTGGCTTCAGTTGTTTTAAGTGCCCAGGTAATTCTGGAGAAGTATAGGCCACACTTTCTCCACCTGTTATGTGAAGGTGGACTAATACAGCCTCCCCCCCTGGACTTACAGAGCAATCGCCTCTTATACAGGCTTGCCTGAACATAGCTCAACAAACACTTGAGTAAAGCACTGGTAAGCGCTTAGTCACAGGTCCTCCCCAAAAGTCTCAATGTGGATTCCTTGTAAACCCTGAGGCCTAAATACCAAAGCCACTAAGGACTTCCCCAATATAGAAACAATCAAGTTTGTGTCAATGAGTTTGTCTTGGGGACTCCTTGATGCACCTCTTTTCTTTAGGATATACCACATCTCCTCATTCTCTCTGCAGAGAGGGGATCCCATTTAAAATGATGTATACTTTGATATCTGAAAGCAGCTCCAAATCTCTTGTGTCTGCTGCCACAGTAATTTCTGTTCTTTAAGGCCTCCAAGGATGCTGAGGATCCTTCAAAATGTTCAAAGCAATTTCTTTAGTATCGACTACTTGTAAGAAATAAGTGTCCTGGATGAAGAATGGAAAAAGGTGCCAGATGGGATGGAGGACAAGGGGTGACACAAACAAGAGATTTTATACTATTATTTTTTTTTTTTGCTTATAACTCTCTCAAGGTTTGAGTCCCTCATGTAAATTCTGAAAAGGGAGTGAGGAAGAGAGGTTTTTTAGGTCCCAGTGGTGACAAGGGGAAGAGGAGCTCTTGAAGGTTGTCGGAATGATGACATCTGATAAGCAGCAGTAATGGAAAATTACAGATCTTGACCTCCTCTGGGACAGAAGAGGACATACCAGCACATAACCATCCCAGGGGAGAGGAGCCGTGACTGCACCTGCCTCCAAAGGGCAAGGAGAGGACAAACGTCATGGAGGGCTGGAATTCATAATGCTTCCAGGCCAGAGAGTGTCCTGTTATCCTCACCTGGGGGTCACTGGGATGCTCTGCACTGAAGTCTGAATGGTTTGTCCCTTCTAAGATAAACCGCCTTTTGTGATGACTGTCCACTGTGGACTTTCCTGCCCAACACATGCATGTTAGATGCTATTTATCTCCTTTTAATTTATCTTTTTAATCCTCCTCAGTTGCTTTAGAATGAGTCGGTGTTTAACCTGGTTGTACTTCATGCTCTGAGGAGCGGAGAATCGAAACTGACTGTCTCTCCTGTCCTAATGCAAGTGGTAAGGCTGTTCCAATGCTTTAAACAATTGGTGTGAAGAGAAAGATTTCCTTAATGCATTTAGGAGAATGTCTCATTCCTGAATAGCCATTCAGAATCACCTCTCATTAAATAACATCTCCATCCACTTTTATCACTGATGATGTTTACTTTTTGCATCTAAAACCACACCACACACCCCCATGTTGGTATAGCTTTAGATTTATGTAATTACTGTATGTGGCCACTGATTTAAGTGAACCTCTGACCCACACATTCATGCCTTGACTGTGGACTTGTGATTGCATTCATCAGTGGCCTTTCATGCCTGTGAAAACAACAGATAGGCGATAACAAGCCCAGGAAGATAGAAGCAAGCTGATCTCTGCTGCTCCTAAGCCTCTCGTTCATTCCTGAGCTGAAGAAACAATCAGAGGATTGCCTTCAGCTTGAGGAGGCTGAAACAGAGCATCAGTGGGATTAGAAGGGTTTAGAGGTATTAGAATAATTGATGGTGTTAATTTCCTATGCTGGAGACTTCCAGCTGAGTGAAGATACTTCAAGATGTTGGTCTCTGCAGAGATAGATGCACTTTAGAAAAAAAGGAGACATGGTTGGATGATGCTCAGGAGTAAAGATCTGTAGGAGTTAGAGTGGCAATATAAAAGGATCCCGGTGCAGCAAGGTAGGTAGTTTAGGTATTAGGTGAAAAAAATGCCCTAGAAAATTCCATGCATAAAATTTTGTGGAAAGTGGCAGCCCAGGGTGGAGGACGAGGGACGAGAGGAGCAAGGGACTGAAGGCTTCATTTGGAACTTGAATTAAGGAGGGGAAGAGGAGGTACCATTATATTTTCTTGATACCTGGGGAAATATAAATAAACCTCTATCCTGTCCTACCTGTGAGGAAGCTGTGGAACCTGCTTAGACTATTTGATATCCTGTGTGCACCTTGATCTCAGACATAGCCTGAGAACAGGATACACAAGTACCTGCCTGTCTGTATACTGGGGCCACCAGATATCAGAGCTTGAACAAAGCTGGGGCTGTTAAGAGAAAACATGCTGGTACTGGGAAGAGCAGATGTAAATAAGGATGTAACTAAGGGAAGTTTGGATGAAATAATTGAGGGAGAGTGTTTCTAATGTCCAAGGACAGGATGGATCTGTAAGATTTTTAAGAAAGTTGAAGGAGTTATGCTGTTGACAGGGAAAAATAAAGGAGGATGCAATGGGCTTTTTAAGGATGGCCCATTACCTGAATTAGACAGGGTGAAGTAAAACTTTCCCTGGACTGGAAGCACATATTAAATGGGACCTGCAAGTCCTTTCCCACTTCAGTGTTCCTTGCTCCTGGACTAATGCTTTCCCCTCCTGCTACTTGCAAAGATGACCCTGGACAAAAGGAAAGACTTTACTGATTGCTTGTCTTTCCACTGGGTTCACATCCATTAAGTTTCTAAGTGATTGCCTCCATCAACATGTTCAAAAGCCCTCACTGTAGTTAAAAATGAATGAACTAGAGCTTTGGAGGTTTGTTATGGGCTGGTCTGCCAGTTCTCAATGTGGTATCAGAAACTTTCTCAGGTGCCTGCTTGACCAGTTTTGCCCTTGTATAGATGAACATTATCCGTCAGGTCAGGTTTTCCTTAGTAGTGATAAATGTTGTCCATTTAGGGTCATGAAGGTATTTTCAGCTTAAAATTTCATTGCTGTGGCCCAGCCCTAAGTTTTTTAAACATCCCATCATTCCTCTTCCTCTCTTAATGTGGTTCATTGTAATTTTGTAGTTTGTAGGGCATTTCTTCAAAGAAAACCTGGATTTTTGAGGGTTTCTTGTAGTGGGTGGAGCAAATTCTTAGTGGACCCTCCATAGCTGCATAATGCCAGCGATAGGGAAGGCCATGAATTTTAACCTTCCAGCCCTTTGACTGTGTTTCTCCTTTTAGTACTAAGAACAGTAGAAGCTTCTTTGTTAGACTGTCACTTGGTCCCCAGGAACACTCCTATGAGTTCCTCACATTTACTGCCTGAAGAGTTCAACACATAGCTGGTTAAATACTGCAGAGGCTTGGAAGATTGTCTTCAAGGAGAGCCGCAAATGTTGAAACTTTGTGAGCAAGACTTCTCCACTTCCATCTTCAAGGAAGAAAGAAGCGATGGCATATGATTAACTTATGAAGTGCTTGCTGAGGCAATGTCATTAATTCAAACAGGCCCTTGTGAAAATGGGAACTGCCAGGATATGAATTTTTAATGCAAGGGCTGCATTAAGTTCTAAACGTGATGGAGACTAAACTTAGAGCCTGAACTCAGAGAGTGGTCCTGCTATTTGTGGCAGAAGCCAGAGATGGGTTTAGGGAGAAAGTAGTGGAGTATTTTTAAAGGGCTCTTGTGTCGAGGGAAGTTCCACCAGTTTTGGGCAAACATCAGTATAAATCAGAATAGTTTTTAGGTGATGAACATGTCTCTGTCTGTCTGGGGTCTCCACCCAGAAAATGCTGTTTCTGCCTTTAAATGCTTCATTTCCATCCATCACTACATTCACCTTCACTCCTGATGATCTGTTCTCACCCGCTCTCATGCGATTCTTCCTTCTCCCAGGCCACCTTTTCCCATTCTGTGTTGATTGCTGGTCCCTCCTCTTTACTGCTTTGCACTCACATACTCCCTGCCTGCCATCACCAGTAGCAAAACTCCTTTGCTCTGAAACCAGGAGCTGGCACTGGAGGGAAACAGCACTGTGCAACTCGAGTGATGTGGGAAATGGCCAGCTAGAGGCTGCCATGGCAACAGCTGGATTGCCTTCATCTCCCTCTGCTTTCCTCAATATTATATTAAAATGACAGAAAAATAACAGCAAAGGGGGGGAAAAAAAAAAAAAAAAAAAAAAAAAGAACCTTCTTCCCCAACAAAATCTCCTCACCTTTTTACTTATTTCTTAATGCAAATCCCTTCCAACCTTGTTGCCGGTACAACAATCTTGTGTCTGTTGCTTGTATATGGTAACCAAAAAAACGGGTTGGTTTGCTTCTTCTTGGTGGGGAAGTCCTTGCTCTGCAGTTCTTGTTCTGTGATCTGTGAGCTGAATGACGGAGCTGTGGCTGAAGAATATGTTTGGAGATGACTATGCCTTTTGGGAGCCTGTTTCAGTTGTTCCGTGCAGAAAGGGGCACTTGGGAAAATCAGGGGTTTGGGGTGTGCATGTGTGTAGGGGTATGTCCAGGAGAGGTCTCAGTGGTGCTGCTTTTCCTGCAACAAGCCAGAGTGATGGGCAAGCCCAGTAATTTGTCACAAGGTCATTCCACCCGGTGTTATCATCCTACATTACGCACAGACACATGGAAGTCTACTTGGCATCAAGCAACACAGGTGAGATGTTGACTGACTGTATGCTTCAAACACAGGAAGAATCTAACTGTTGTGCATCTTCCAGGGGTCTAGTCCTTCATCTCTCTTTCTGTTTTTGCTTTTTTAAAAAATATACAGCTGATGTGCTTTTTTCTCGCTCCTCCCTCTGTGGCTGTTTGCATTGGGAAACACCAAGATTGTGTGGAACGTCGAGTGGAGAAGGAATTTCCCTGAATAAACAGGAAATTCACTCCAATTGCAAACTGTTATTTAATGTTGTGTCAAAGAAGAGTGACTGTCTGGGGATGTTTGTGCAGTATATAATTTCAGTCTGTGCTGCCACATCACAGACTCTTTTATTCCCAGCACCCCCTGCCTGGCACAGCTCCTTCCAGTGTTGTGCAGTGCTCCCAGGGTCTGTTCACTGCCAAAGACAGCAATCTTCATGCACCATTGTCCTCCAGGTCACAAATCTCAACTTGGGTCCCTGAGAAGGTCCAGGTGGTCTAGCATCCCACCTCTGACAGTGGCCATAATTGCCGCCTTCATGGACACACAATATCTAAAAATTATATGCTGAACTTAGGCACTGAAGCACAAAGATGGATATCCCTTCCCTGTGCCTATCAGCAGTGACAGTAGACTTGAATTTTTTCATTCCTTTATGTGATTTCAAGCCCACTCCACTCTACTTTTAACATATATCCCCAGGGACTTTCCTTCAGACTGGATGCCTTGAAATGTCATCGTAGGTCAGGTTTTGGAAGACTTCAAGATTGATTCTGAATGAAACAACATCTAATAGATATCTTAGCAACTGTAGCAGCAGAATAGCTCTGTCTTAGTCAATGAATTTACAGCAATGGACATCAGCTGGGAATATAACCCACAAACAGACTTGTTAGATAATTTCCTCCTAGTACCAAGGTGCCCTCATTCTCTTTGGGTCTCAACCTGAACAAGCTTTCAGGTGAATACTGCTGAGGTATTTTCAATATGCTGCTTTAGCTGTTAATAGGTCTGAGGCCTTATGTTTGAGAAAGAGGGTTTTGGCAGTCATTGGTGTCCAGTCAGAGAAGCAAGGAGCGATAGACACATACACAGGAGGATGCAGTTAATATGGGGCATGTAAACTGAACTTCAGCTTTATCTCGAGGATGTCAGATTGCTGAGCTCTGATATCCTCACTTAGTTTCATGCTGCTTGTTCCCTTCCCCCCTCCCAGCTTCTTCTCATCAACAATTAACTTTGCAATTAGACTTAATTATATTCAGTAGCTATTGAATTTGTCCTCTGCCCCAGTTGCTGCTGATGGAGAAATGCAGCATTTGGGGTGAAAGATGCACAGTCAGCTCAGCAGACCGTTCAGCAGTGATTCACACATCCTCTGCATGGGTGAGAACATGGATCTCTCCTAAATATGTGGTCTTGTGATTTACTCTTCCTCCTGCTCCCCCAGAATTTCATCTTTCTGTCTCATTTTAGGAGTCAAGCAACTGCTGTTAAATGTTAGGGAAACCTGGAAGATTCCCGTGAGGGGTGTTTTTCTTTTCATTGAAGGTGGCAAGTCTCAGGGTAGTATTATGCAACCAGAGAGCTGGTTTTTGAATGAATCCTAAAACTAAGGGGTAGAGTCTTTGCTAGTAGAACATGATGTCCATCTTCTCCCAGTCTCTAAGGGCACACAGAGATCACCTATGAAACTGGAGGATCTTAAAGCCAAGTTTGAAAAAGATCTTTTGATCCTAAGTGTATTTTGGTGTTACTTGACTCTGAAGTGTCCAAAAATCCAATAACGCTTTTTCCTCTGTTCTGGGTAAAAGGTAATGCATAAAGAGTGAGTGTGTGTGTCTGGATATATATGTGTGTGCGTGTTGGCTTTTGTATAAGATACAGTTCTATGCCATGTATCAGTAGTTGAGATATTGAGTACTTTAGCAGTCTCTTAACAACTTATCTATTAATACATTATATAAATATTAGATTAGTTTCATTCCCTTTTGGGAGATATATGGCAGTCAGTCTTCCTTCAGGGAGGATGGAGTGAGAAGTAATATTTCCAACCTATTATGCAAAGTGGGGATTGTTTCACCTCTTGGAAAGCAAGCATTTTGGTTCAGCACAGTTCTATGTGGAAACTACTGTGAAGGGCAAGTGGTTTGTAAAATCCGGGTACAGAAAACCTTTGGAATAGAGTTCAAGATCTTGCATGAAAATGGCCTTTTTCTGATAGGAGTTTTTTTCTTGCTAGAGGGCTATCTAGAGAAATAAATTTGCGTGATTCTTGGTCTTAGATTCCCCAAAACAATGATGGTCATTAGGTAGGAGGAATAAGGTTTTACTCTGAACATTAATCTGCTTCTGATCAGGTGTGCAAGCTGCTTTGGTTTGATTATAAGTGTAACCCACTGATTTTGAAGGAGAGTGATGTTATTTCTCTGATTTGTTGGATCAGAACCTTTGCTCCTGGAGGACTGATACATTTGTAGTAAAAAGACAAGTAGTATTCATTGCAATAGGGCAGAGACCTCATCTTCTCCTGGTAAATAGTCTCCTAGATGGAAGGTAGAGCAGCAGTAAACTGAAACAGCAGCCTTGTAAGTGTAGGACTGTGCTTGTTCTGTGAATAGAGGACTTCATTATCTAGGGCTGCCAATGTAAATTAATTTTTAATGCATAATACCTCCCCCATCACTTTTGCTAGCTGGAACATAACTAAACAGTGCATCTCATGAGATAAACAGGCAAAAATCCCAGGCATAGGGTCAATTTTCTGTGAGTAGAAATATCAGTCAAATGCAGAACATTGGCCAAGTGCTTCCTTGGGTACTTCATTGGGGCTACCTTGGGGAAAGCTGAAACTCTCCATTTGCTCGGAGAGAAATCGTGCTCAGAAAGCTGAGGAACCTGGTCCTTCCCAAAGAAGCAGTCCCTTCTTACTTCCAATTAGGAGGTCCATACACTGCATTGTCAGAAAGACATGTAATTGATGGACAGCATAGAAATTCACATCCTGTTGCTTCCTCCTCATCCCCCATTGTGACTGAAAACTTGATTCTTGCTGAAAATATCCTCTTTTTTTTTTTTTTTTTTTTTTTTTTTTTTTTTTTTTCCTGAAGCTTATTTATTTATTTATTCCTTTGCCTAGTAATTAAAACATTGTGTCTGGCCAAATAAAAAAAAAAAAATACCCAAAATCTAAATACCCCACACTACCAGAGGAAAGGAAAGGCTGGAATTGCCATAAATAACACAGTAGATCATGAATAATTCAAACCAGAATATACTTGTTATTGTAAGGAGTTATTGCAGCTAATTATAGTCTATTGCTATCGTTCTCTCCAAAGCTCTGGCATTGATCACTGCAGGACATGCCAAATATTTCACTAAAACAAAATATTATGCTCGATACTTGCCTGTTGATAAGCAGGTTTCTCCCTAAGAAGGATCTTTGTTCTTCAGTGGCTTTTGCTCCTTCGATCATGGTTGAGAAGAAACAGAAAAGACCTTTCACTGAACCGACTCATTCATCACTATTAGTCCAATTGGTCCCTGCAGACTATTCTTCCCTGACCAACCTTGGTCTAACTGCCTTGGCACAGAAAGGGCCCAGACTTCCGCAGTTCCAAGAAAACAGGGAATATCCTTCTATGATTTTTCCTTTCTTCTTTTTTTGTATATTCTGATTATTTTTTTTTTTTTAATCTATCTGCCTCCTCTTTAGAAAATATTTTCATCCTGGGGTGGGAGGAGGTTTTATGCACATCGTAGAGTACTATCTATCAGGACATGTGGCTTCCCTGTTGGGTTTCCTTTCAGGTTTCCCCGTGAGCTGAAAAATTGCTGGATGTATATAAGACTTTATGAGTTGTAGACTATTGGCAAGTGGAAGATGTTGACTAGACATGAGCTTGGAGCTGGAGACATTTAAAGAATGAGCTTCAGAAAATCAGAATATGCCAAAGAACTGACTGTAAAAGAAGTTTTAATGACAATATTAATCATGAAACATAGAAAAGAAAGGAAAATAATGTAATAGAAATATTTCATGAGAGAAATGTAAAGGCAGTATTCTTTCTATAAAATTGACAGACAGGGAGGAAAATTACTCATATCTTCAGAAGTTTTAAGAGGCTGAAGAAAGCTAACAGATGGCCAGCCTGGTAGGGGTAAATCTTTCCCAAGCTTCAGATATTAAGTTGCAAAGAAGTGAGGGTGTTATTTTACCTGCAAGTGGGATCCTCAGCATGAACATGAGCCCAGTGCCAACAAAACACTGCTCCAGGGAAGAAATCACCTATTGTCCAGATTCTGACATAAGATTTACAGTATGTTGTATCATTGCAAATAGTTGTTGTCCTTGGTCAGACTAAATGTAACTTTCAGCCTATTTCAAAATATGAATCAATCTGATATCGCTGTGTGGTAGAGGTGATGGTAGTTTTTTTTTCCTTCTACACTCACCTATGTCTTTGATTTCTTTTCCCCTGACATCTCTTTTTGGCCCATCTTTGGCTAAAGGTCTGAATCTATAAGGCATAAAATTCATATTGCTAAAATCTACTGAGAAGTCTGAAAAAAAACCTGCTGTTGTTATTATTATTGCTACCTCCCATATAACATTGTTCTGTGTATGCAGTACTTGTAAGATCTTTATCTAAAGTGAAAACCTTTTACATGATTGTACAGTGCATGATATGGGCTTGATCCTCCACTTGGACTCTTAAATAACCCTAAGAGGTGTACAAAGGTTCAGAGAGTTTGTGGGTCTGCCCCAAACTCTTCTGAGTGAATGAAAACGCTTTGGTGTATCAGCATTGTTCTGAAGGGGTGGCACTGGACCAGCCTTGATGTAGTGTGCTACACATCTCACCCCCTTCCACCCTCCTGGGCACTCATTTGAATGCTGGCAGGAGACCCCCAAGTGATTTGCTGATGTTTCTGTTGCACGTGGGCACACAGGTACCTAGCATTACCTAAAAAATATATTTATGCTGAGTTTATGAGCTTCCAAGGTGGCAGGTAGGCAGTTGTAGTCTTGAGGACAAGTAGGAGCCATCCTTATTTGAGGGAACAGGAATGACCTCTTTGCCTTCCCTGACTTAATGCATCAAGTCCTTACTTGCATTAGTTGGCATGGGGGGATATATGAGATAAATGCAGCACATGAGATTCTTTCCAGATTTCAAGTCAAATTATTTCAGATTAAGAACTCTGTCTATTTCATTGTTATATACCTAGTGTGGTTGCTGGGAATAAAAATAAAATAACCTCCAAAATGTTTTCCAGGCAATTATAGAGAAGATAATCTGAACAGTGACTGGCTTTTTTGGGTAGAGAAAAATCACTGTATTGCAAGAAGAAGAAAAACTGTGCATGCATTTTACATGAAGAGGTTATTTGAGAACAAGACAGCTATAATGAGAGAGAGATCATCTTGCTTGTGGCTGTATAGAGTGGAGGTCAGACAGCTCTGAATTAGCAGAGTCATTAATATTCTACTACAACATAAGGCTGGAAGGGACCTTCTAGGTCATCAAACCAACCATGTCATATAATCCCATTTGAGAAGAGTGAGTGACATTGGAGGCTAAGTGGTGGAGAAAATGCTTGTGGAGACATAAAGTACTGGTCACTGACTGAATGGTTAACAGAGAGTAGGAGCGAGGGTTTTGTTAAGGGACTTGATGGAATTATGTATCTGACTGAGATATCTTGGAAATTTCCAGTATTTCTAAAGTAACTTTTATATTCTTTGCCGTGCTTGGGGACGAGGAGACTGTCTTTCTACTAAACATCTTGTGTTACCAAACTTCACAACACAGGGGGAAAAGTGGTCCTACATGGATCGGTGTAAGCTGCTTGGTACAGAACAAAGAAGGATAGATCCTGCCTGCTCTTTGGTGCGCTCAGTTCCTCATGGAGTTCAGGTTGCTCAGCATTGCGGAGATCATCCCCTTTGGGGTTGCCTCTGAGTTGTGAAGGACACATAACCTTGACCATTTCTGAATCACAGATGCAGGAGATGGTGTTATGGAGCAGGGAATCGAGGTGCCAGGTTTCCTTCCTGGGAATCCCACTTGATTCACATCTTAGCTTTGCCTGAGTAGAATTTTAATTCCTCTCTCCCTTTGTTCTCATCCATGTAACGTACTAAGATAATTACATTTTTATGTCTCACAGGGATGTTGTGAGGTTTCTTTAACATTTATCAAGTGTTTGAAGAAGATCTTATGAAGGTAGAGTGTAAGTACCAGAAATCGCTAACAGTCTTGACAAAGATCCTTCCTTCAAGCAACGTAGACAAATTCAAGCTGGAAACATGGCAAACATTTTTTAACAGCAAAATTAATTAACTGCTACAGCAGCTTCCCAAGGGAAGTGGTAGATTTTCCATTGCTCAAAATCTGTAAGCCAAAGCTGCCTGTCTTTTTGAAAGGCAGGCTCTATATTAACTACAGGTTATTTGGTTCGATGCAGAAATCACTGGATGATGCATGTGATAGATATGATGATCTTGTGGAGTTACAAAAGTACGCTCCCCATCTCTCAATGTGTTTATCTGGGAAAAAGGGAATCCCCATCAGATTTTTCTGCTACTGCCATATTCACCAGGTCCTGTCTCTAGTGCATGGCCCTTGTTTCTTCAACTAAGTTTCCATTCACCTTGTGACACCAGCTCCTACGTCCTGTCATCTTATTTGGGGGGGAAAGGGCTACTCTAGGTGACAGTATGCTATCACTTCTGGCACTTTTTTTAGATGGAAGATATCTTTCACTGTTAGTTTTTTCTTCTACCTCTAGTTTGGTAGGAACTGTATGTTGAAAAAGTTCTGTGTCATGTCAAAGTCCAGCCAAGTGACCCCATCGTCCAACATGGTCTCTGATCTCTGCCTGGGTGCACTGTCCTTCATGTGTTTATGAAGTTGGGAAGGACATGGTCAAAACTGTTTTAATTTCACCTTCCACGTACTCTCATCCTCCCTGTAATATCTGTGTGGGATTTTAGATAGAATTTTATCTCAGAGTTGTCACTTTGTGGTCAGTGGGCTAGATCTAGATTTGGGAAGAATGGTTTTGGCAATGAATAGTATCCAACCATCAGCTGTGCCTGAACATGGCCAAATGTTTTGGGCATGCCTAGCTGTAATCTTCGTGTAGAGGAAGGCAATGAACCAGGTGACAAGAGTGACTTGGTCCCATAAATCATATTTGCCACATCTACTGCCTATGCAAGAGGTTGCCAAAATCCACATGGGACTCTCTCCCCTTCTCTGTTAAAGTGCTTAGACTGTCATCTTGTGCCCCAGAATCAAATAATGCCTTTTTTTTTCTAAAACAAGCCAAATTGTCCTCAAAGATCAAACATGATTTGCTGCTCATGTCAAATTTGCAAAGACAAGTTGCTCCTACAAAACTTTGTATTTAAGAGAAGCATTCAAGTAACAAATTGGTGGCTAGTGTCTTCTAATATGATAGATGAAGTTAAGTTTTAGGAGAGGAAAGTAGGCATTGTGTAAACAACAGATAGATAGGTTATTCTTACTACTATTTTAAAGGGGATTATAACATGAACTATGAAGAAACAGAGTTGAGAGGTGACCTTTGTGCTAGAAGGCGGAGAAAGAAAAGCATTTCATCAAAAAGATCACATCTGAAAAATTCATTTGATAGTGATGATACAGTAACTGCTACTGTAAATGCAATTTTCTCTATTTTTAAAGAACCATTTGGTTTCTAGGCACACAATTCAACACTGCGCTAACTGGCAGCTTTGGTGTTTAAAAATGGATTGTGTCAAGACAAGGTAATACCCTGAAGCAAATGTGCAGTTAGGAAAGAGCTGTACAGATTTATATTAAAGTCACAAAAGGGCTTTGTGACTGTTGGGAGGCAGACAAAGGGCAATCTTAGATCTTGCCAACGCACTTAGTTTGAGTTTGCAGAAGTCATCTTCTGTTTTATGGCTACATAGACTAACTTTCAAAAACACAAGAGCTTGAAGGCTGGACACTCATGTCCTTATTTCCATTATGTTTAGTCATGTTTTAGAGTGCTTAGTATTCAAGTGATTAGGTTACTTTTAGACTGGGATAATTTCTGGCTGAAGAGTTTTCCTAGCATATACCAAATAAAGGTGCTTTAAAGATGTTTTGTGCTCTGTTGCCTTCTATAAGACTTCCAATAACAAAAGATAATTTCTCATTTTAAAAACTCATTCTTTTGTTATGTGGTGCCAGAGATGTACCTAGCTCTATGGGTTCAGGTACCTCTTGGACACCTGAATAGGAGATAGCTATTTTCATGCATGTAACCCCCATGTTTTGAAAGACTGAAATCATATTTCTTTCTTTCATGTACTTGTTGATTTTCCAAACACATCTAAAGGAAGGGAGATCCTTGCTGCTGGGCAGTACAGAGAAGAGAGTACCCCCTAGGCATCACTACAGAAAACCATTTTAAAGCCAGAAGGGAACATGATGATCTGCCATCTGCGTGGAGCAGACAAGAGAGCTTCACTCAGCAGTTTCTGAAACAGTCCCCTAACTCAGGCTGAACAGGAGAATTAGATCCAGTCTCAGTGTAACATTTTTCCAGTAACTGAGAAGCTGCTGCCCCTTCTGTGATTAGTTACCACAGTATAGAACACATACAGAGACATACACATACGAAGACATTGAATTTCCATTCTAAATTCTTATTTGTGCTCCATATCTTGAGCTAGTTTCATGTTTTATCAATGTAGCACTGATGGAAAGGGGAGGTGGTGATTTTAGCTGGTAGATGTTGTGCCAGCCAGGTTGGTAACGGGGTTGGATAGAACCTGGTTCCTGGTATCATCTGGACAAATCCCACATAACCATTTCTGCTCTACCTGCAAGGATGCTGGAAATACCCATGTTCTCTCTTTTCTTTGTCTATAGGCTTTTCTATTAGAGAGAAAGCCACCTTCATCTCTTCTTTCCCTGGGCTCCCTCCAGCCATCTCCAGTTCCTCCTAGCACCATAGATCTACTGTTCTTTGTCTTGGGCAGCAAACAAGTGAGTTTCATTCATTTTTGGTGTCATTTTTTACTTCCACACATGAATTTCAGGGAAGAAAAAAGGGAAGGTACTACCTGCCTCACCTGTGTCATAGCCAGGACGTATGTGTTAGTCAGCCTGTTTCATGGCCTGTGAGGCTGTGAGGAAAAGACTTCAGAGAACTTTCTGTATGTATTGCATAGTCATCTACAATCCCTGAAGAAGAGATTAAATGGTTTAGATGATCTTTACTAGACTTTTGTGCCAGGCTCTGTCCCTGGTTTTTCCTCTTTAAAGCAGCCTGTCCACTCACTTATTTCCAGGTTTGTCTATTTTGATAAACTCCTCAAGGTTTTTGTGACCATTCTTTGTGGCTGGTGTGGACCGCTTTCTGCTAGCTGCTTCCTTTGGGTTTTTTGCTCCTAAAAAGGTAAAGACCATCATCTGCTAGGATTGCCTCCTCCGTCTCAATTTCTTTTGAGACCAGTCCCCAGTGCAATACATCATAAGACATATCATCTTCACATGGCATTGCTGTCATGAAGGACAAAGGATATCTGATCTCCATCCATTACAGCAAGGAGAAGTTTCTGTGGAATGCAGACTTGATGCTGAGAGATGGGAACCTTGTTAATTAAAATGTCAGTGACTCAAATCCCCTTAAGGTGAGAGCTGTGTTTTTTGTTACTATTGTTGGTAATGATACAGTCAGCTGGTACCCTGTAGAGGCAAAATACATTTCAATTACTTTGACAAGCCTGCCCACTTCACGTGCTTCCTCTGTGCCTCATATATGACTATTCAAGAGAATCGTGAAATAAGGCTAGAGATAGAAAAAAAAAAAAAAAAAAAAAAAAAAAGAAAAAACAAACAAAAAACAGTGTTTTTATTTTTTCCATCCTGTTAGTCTAAAACCGTTCTTTACCATTCTCCAAATCTTGAACATGATTGAAACTTGAAACATGATTGAACTTGAAAATTAACATCAACCTCATAGGAGAGGAGGAACAGCCTAGAGAGAAATGGAGGTAGAGCCAAGAAGGAATAAAGATGAAGCTGGGAATATGCTAAGGTAACTGTTCCAGGATGGCTTCAGAAAGGGTGACTTGTGTCTTTAATTATGACTTGAATGATCTGCTGAATAACCTCACTCCTTAAGTATCTCTTATGTCATTGGAAGTATCTACTCCTCTACCTTATTCCACCTGTTAAATGGAATGGATGTTGTCAACGTCTTTATAGAGGATGGAGGAAACATCTGTAAAAGAAAGGATTTTTTAAAATATCACAGGAGGTCTTAAAAGCTGTTGCTAAAACTGTACCCCATCTCATCGGGTATTTTACAAATACGTAAGGCTATCTCCATGACATTTAGAGCACCAAGGTCTCATTGAAATCACAGTGCTAATGAGACATGAACACCATTTTACCTCTAGTTTGCCAAAGACAATCAATGGACAATGTGACCAGAGTTTTTGTAGAGCAGAAAATGCTCAGGGCTTTCTTATTCCAGCTTGGTAGCATAACCAGGAGTCAACAGTTTTTTCACAGTTACTTAAGCACTTGCAAGATCTCACTATGGCAGTGAGCATGTGTTTCAGAAGCTGCAGTAAATGCAAACTCAGCTTCAAGGTAATGGACCTTTTCAGGCCTTGAGATACAAATTATTTCTGTCAGGACAGTGTCTATGAGTCAGGCTCCAGTGATTCTGATTCCACCTGGGAGTAGTTCCCACAAAGGCCAGCCAAGTCATTAACAGTCTATGACTAATTGCCTGTTGTAAGATGGGCATAAAGCAACTTTCCTTTGAGACAGAGCTCAGCTTGAGCCCTGTTGCTGGTTTCTCATGGTGGTGCATTTAACCAGGATTTATTTGCTGTCATGGAGCTGACATTCATGACAATTCTGGACACAGGATGGACCAGGAGAAGCTCTTTAAAAACCTCATCTTGCTATGACCTCTGCTTCTGGTGAGCAAGGTAGAGCATGAGATCCAGAAGTAGAACCTGCTCTGGCAACCTTTGCACATGCATGCCATTGCAGCTCTGCCCGTGCAAGAATCCCATTAGCATCATCTCGCTGTTGCTAGGAGATGACATTGTCTTCCACTGCGCCAAACCGTGACTCAGCAGGTTGTAGTAACATGTTTTGTTGTAGCGAGAGAGGAGGCATCAACCCCGAGCTGTAGAAGTGAATCTGAGGAGCAGAGCAAATATCATACGAGGAGGAGAAGGGCCCCGAGGTTGAGCTGAGGAACAAGAGGGAATTTTTAAGAGTTAAAACTGGCAATTTCAGAAGAACCGAAGAGCATTTTTGCATTGGCACAGCACACAGTTGTAAGGCTACCCCGTTAAGTCTTGTACAGATCAACTCACACTTTGGGAGCATCTTGGACATGTTAGCATGGCTTACCCAAGCAAATAAAGACTGACTATAAGGCTAAACTATTTCTGGGCTTAGCCAGTTCCCTGTTATGTGCTGTGTGCATGGACATATTTGATGTACCTTCCACTGAAATTTAGTAGGGTTGTTATTAACTTTGGTAATTAGGGGGAAAAGTATGTATCTTGTATTTAGTGTATTTTCTAGTGAAGACGTCTGCAAGGTTGTGACTTTCTACCCCAGAGGAGGAGATAGAAATAATTGCATCGAAACCCCAAAAATCTAAGGTCTTGTATGAATATTTACTCATATTAAAAAAAAAAAAAAAAAAAAAAAAACAAAAAAACAAAAAAACACAAAAACCAAAGCAAAACAGCAGATATCTGATTATCTTGGAGTTTTAGGCTCTGTTATTAACCTCTTGCACTCTAGACATGTACAGTGCATGGGAGATTCACAGATTCTGTTGAGTGACCCAGGAACTGTACTGCAGTACAAATAAATAGTAATAAATGCAGTGATTATTTTACTGGTAGGAAGAACAGATTCTGGAAGGGAAGAGAATTAATGTGTACTGATTTTTACCCTCACATAAGAGTGTTTCTGACAACAAGACTGTCATACATTGCCCAACATGGAGCAGGGGCAGCAATCTGTGACTGCTCTGACTGATATCACTAACCAGTATGGTATCCCAATTAGGTCTTCTTTGGATTTGTAATTAATGTGACATTGAAAAAAAAAAATTACATTCACTAAGGAACAAATAATTGAATAAATGAAAATAACTAATAAATGTGCTGAAATCCTAATCTCTCAGTAGGGAAAAATACAAATTGTATCGGATCATTACCTGAAGTTGACTACTCACTAACTTCTACCTTGGGACTCACATTTCAGTGTGGACAGGCAAAACACTGGAAAATGAGCAATTGGGCAGTCTTTCCCGGCCTGGAATGAGTATAGAAACTAAGCTGTTGCTACAAATCTTATCCTTTCAGCTTTCTCTTGTTCATATGCATGTCTTGTTCTTATATGTAAAGCATTAACAGGATCTTCACTAAAGGTTTGTCCAAAAGTATATTGAGATTTTCTTCCTCATAGGAGAGGGAGGCATGCTGCAGTGGATATAATGCTACCAGGATACCTCTCTTTGTGACAGTAAAAGAGCCTATTTTCCTGCTCCTGAATCACAGCTTGCTCTAGGAGAGATGCATATTCCCTGTAGCATATCAAAAGCCACCCACTGTTGGTTTTGGACTGCAGCCTCATTTTCCTGCTGGAGAGTTTCTCTCCTGGCCTTTTAATTTGTTGTTTAATCTCTTCCTCTCTCTGTGGGTTAGTTTCTGATGGATAGCACTGACATGTACACAGGTGTGGTCTTCCTGATGAGTTGATGGGCACAGTTTTTAGGGTTTGGGTTACACCCAAAGTACTTTGCTTAGGAGGTTGTCAGACTCATGTTAACTGTCAGACAAATGATAGAGGTCTTTCCATAATGATCCTGACAGCATTTCTCTGGGTTCACCATCTAGATGACTCCAGAACGTACAAAACAAATCCTTTGTTTACACGATACATGTAAACAGAAGAAGTCAATTAGACCTTTGGACTCTCTGAATTGAACAGAGAAGTAAGAAGTGCTAGGTCCAACATCAACCATTTCAAAAGGGGAACAAGAGGCCAGAGTATCACAATAGCTCTGACTTCTACAAATTGCTGCTTTATACCTGATACTTTCCTCTTCTGCCCAAGACCTCCTTAAGGGGTGAAATGTCTTATGTGTCTATTGCAGGGCTTTGTTTAGGAAGAATCCTCCTCCCTCCACAGCCTTCTGAATGACTCAATAATTACTTTAACTGATTCAACACTCCCCCTCAACCTCCAACCGCCCCCCTCGCCACCATTCAACTTTAACACAAGACCACACTGTTTCTCAGTTTCCAATGAGCCTGAAGCTATTCAGGCCACTTGTTCCTCTCTGAATGGAGCTGACAGAGCTGCTTTTGTACAGAGGCAATTTTGGATTTAATTGGAGGCTTACTGGGGGCAGGACTGGGGGGGTGGGGGAGGGAATGGGGTCACTGGGTCAATGTTTTGGAAAGATCAACTCAAAGGATAGTCCAAGGAGAAAGTGCATATGGGTTAGATGTTTGGGAAGAGGTTTTGAATGTGCCTGTGCATGCAAGAGTAGTGCTCCCCATCTTCCAGAAATGATTGTGATACCCATTTGGCATCAGAAAGCAAACCAGGTCAGGCCTGGGACACTTTGCTTTAATAGCCATCTTGAATCTATAATGACAGATCCCAGGGTCCTTTCTGCAAGAATCACAGAATAATTCAAGCTGTGGTGAAGGAGGTCTGATGTTGGAAAGGTCACTTGCTCCAGTTTATCCCCTCAGGTCAGGCATTCATTATACACGTTAAAGGAACTAAATTCCCTTCTCCCGTTCTGCATCCCTCCCTGGAGATAAATTCAGCTTCAGCCCTGTCTATACCACTTATGCGGCATGGTTCATGCCAGCACCGTGAATGTATCACAAGAAGGGAAACCTTTTTTCTGGTGTGGCACATGGTAAATCACATCATATTTTGAACTAGCACAATCTGGGTGTATAAAGGGACTACAGGCCATAATCTGCATGAAAAATCAGACCTCCTTACTTTCTCACCTGATAAAAAATATAAATTAAACTAGAAAGAATTGTATTGATTGTGATGCAGAAAACCCAATATAATCCTGGTAAATCTAGACTACAGCCCAACAGACACTCAGTAAAGATATTTGTGCAAAAAGAAACCCTTTTTTTGTCTCAATATCCAGATAGACAAGTCTTGAGATATAATAGGTAAGACTGCTTTGAGTAGTTTAACAAATTCCCCGCCCCTGACTCTGCCAATCCTCCCCTGTCCACACCACCTTGAGGTCTCATCCCCTCAGCTAATGGATTACCAGTCCTGGTCCCTACTTCTCCTTTTCCTGAAACCCATCAGAGTGGTGGCTCTCAATTTGTTGACCTAGCTGACTTCATTTTTAAAACTACTGGAAGCACCAAGAGAGGTGGGACCATCTCCTCTTAAACTGCTCCAGGTTGATGATGAGAGTGGAGCTGACAGTGCCCTTGTATAGCCCCAAGACAGACACCTGCTGGAAGCGTGTGCTGGGGGGGTGATACATAATTTAGAAGGAAAACAGCAATCATGTTTTTATCCTGAGGATGCACTTTAAAACCTGGCATCTCTTTCCAGCTGCTTCAAGGAGGAGCAGACTGACACTATTGAAGCAGGATGACCAGGAGGAGCTCCTGATTTTTGTGGAGGTGTAGGGGGGGGGGGGTGTCACCTCAGTTGAATGAACAGAGACAGGGTGAAAAGCTGTTTAGTCAAGCTTGCTACACCCCTGAGAATTATGTTCCCAGCCAGCATCACAACTTTGCTTCTTTCACTTATGAGCCTCTGGCTGTACGTCCCTCTGGGATGCATCCACTGCCATTTCGCATCATCCCTGTGGGTCCCAGATCCCGGTTTCTTTTAGGGAAAGAGGGAGAAGTGTTTAAAGATGTCAGAGACCCGCTGAGTTACATTTTTATCATCAGTCTACCAGATTTGGCTCTGGCAGTGTTAGTCAGATTAAACTCCTACTTGCACACAGAGTGCAAGTAACCTTTGCTCTATACCCCTACCTACTTGAAAGCAGACACAGCTGACATTTATAAGGCATTAGCAAACCTGGGTTTAATGTTAGATCTGCTCTCATATTCACATAAACTAGTGTTTTCCTCTCCTCATCAGCTACTTGGTCTCAAACTGCTTGTTTTTGGGATAGCAGCAGGTAGGGATTGGTGTCTTTCCCATGCAAGAAGTGGTGGTGGTTTGGAAGAGTCAGAGGACATCTTCTGGCCTCTCTCAGCTTGAGGGAAAACACATGAGGCTGTGTCTTCTTAGTACATTTCTGTCCCCAGGGAGTTTAAGGTTACTGTCCAAGCCTAGGATGCTACAGTGTTTTAAGAACCACTCTGTGATGTTGGTTGCAAGAAAATAGGGGTGACCTGTGTCAGGTGATTTTATCTCAGTATCATTACTGGATTTCCCTTTGCAGTGTTATTCTGGGCTCTGACTGCACACAGAGCTGGCAGTAGGAAGGATTTGCTAGACCAGGGATATGAGTATGGCTGGAAACTCCTGTTAATCCACCATGTGTTGATCACAGGACTACCTTGTGCTATTTCAGGCTGATGGTGCCGATAGTTAATAACCAGGTACCAGCCATGTTGCAAATGAGTGAAGAATGGAACATGATGGCTAGATGCAGCAAAGGAGAGCACAGAAATCTGCTCACCTCCGTCACCAGACCCAGCTGGCAGAGACATCCTAGGGGTAACAATCCTGGCTTCTCTGCAAGGCAGACCACGGCATAGACCAGCACAGCACTTCAGAGGAGGGCCAGCAGCATAAGTCATGCTAGGCAGCACCCCACAATGCAGAAGGCTCTTGACAACTTCAGTTTTGGCATAACGAGAGAGATATTCTGCTTCCCATCAACCTGTGGGTCACACAGCATTGGACAATGTTCCTTGGTTAGGAGGGCATGGGTACACACAGCAAGCAGTCTGTCCGTGTTCAAGTTACTGACAGCTGGGCTTTTTGTGCTTCGCAAAAATCAGGGATTAACCAATGCTGCCCATACTTGAAAAGCTCCTATCTCCAGTGGCTTTGGATGGGGAGCAAGGGAAGAAAGACAGATTGGCTTTTTTTTCTGTAAAACCTTCTCACCTGGGACTGTGTCTATAAACAAATAAGAGTTTGCTGGGTATCTGCAGAGGAATGAAGAGAAGCAGTGATGATCCAAAGCCCTTATTACATATTGAGCCTCCTAAAATGGTTATGTTTAAAGAGAAACCATTCTGCCATTAATAAATCCAATGAACACCTGGATTTTCAAGGATGAGGATGTATCACCAGTGTATATATCTCCACCAAGACTATAGACTGCCACAGAAAGTATAATTAATGTTCCTTTAGCACTCCAAAGGTGTTTGCTGCTGTATATATACCTTCTAAATACGAGTCCTGGTATACCAAAGTACGACCCCAGCGCCTCAACTAATATTCTCTCACTCAGATGCCAAGATCTAATGTCCAGGCATAAGTGTGAACAATTGCCATGGCTACAATTGCTATTTCCCAGCACTGCTCCATGAGTATTTAATCTGCTGCTTTATAGATTACCATAGGGGATCCCCAGAAAGGAAAGCAGCTGCAGCCAAGTTCTGCTCCAAAAAGTACTTTCGATTGAGATGCCTATTAATCCAGGCAATAGGCATTAAATGACGTAATAATGAAGCTGGAGGGCTGATATGCCCTTCTACCCAGGGCAGGAAAAATCTCTTTTTTTATGCCGATGATAGTTGCTGTAAAAGAGGGCCCAGCAGGAGTCTAAGAAATTTGTTGCAGGATTATTATTTTTTTTTTTTTTTTTTTCCCTCCTGAAGTGGCAGCTGTTGGCATTTTTTTTCTTAAACCAAGATAATGTATTTAATTTTTTTGGTTGTTGCAGTAATTGGTTAGGTATCCACAGATGACAGTCAATTGAGTATTTCAGTGCAAATATAGCCTGGAACTGTGTGCCTGTATTCCCAGACATTTCTAGTCAGAATGTTTCATTCTTTGAGCTTGCAAAGAGAGACTCATCCTCCAAAGAGGGGTTGGAGGGGTCTCCTAGGAAAATGGTTGGTTTAGACAGCAGCAAACTACAACTCACTTCCAAGATTCCTGTGTGACCCTGAAAAATGTGTTCCATGTCTCTGTGCCTGAAGCCTTAGTCTGGAACACGGACAAAATATCTCTGCCTTCTTTCATGAAGAGGTGGTCAACACTCATTTTTGACTCGCAAGAGCTCATTCGGAGCTGAGATTGACAGGTAAGAGGTAGTCACTCTTCTGAAGAACATCAGCCAATGAATTTTACAGACCAGAGAAAGACGGGTCCTGCTTGATCATCTTGACTCCATCTCCTAGGGCTTACACTGTAATGAGAACAGTTTAGTGAAATGGAGATGAGACAAGGTTAGTGTGACTACAGCCAGAATTGTGAAAATAAGAGCTAATTCTCTGAGCAATACCCCATCATTTTCTATGTTACATCATCAATATATCCCTGTATATTGTTTTTTTTTTTTTTCTTTCTTTCTTTTTGAACCTCTTACTTCCCAGCAAGTGAAACCTGAAGTGAGGGTTTTGGTATCTCTCACAATTAGAAGATTTAGAACTCAATTAGCTATATGATGTCCTGATATTATTTTCTTCTTTTTTCCTTCTTCTCCTGTGTTTGAAGATAAAGTGAAGAGGCAGAATACATGAGATGTGATGACATCAGTGTTTAAGGGTATTGTCAGAAAGCTGTTCCCACCTTCACATGTTGGTAGGGTATACACTGTGATAACATAACCTATTCACCCATCTTCATAAGAGGCATAATATTAGGCTTCAATCTTTGGAATTATTGAGTTTCTGACCCCATTTTCTTCTAGGATCCCGATCACTGAATGCTCTAATGCTGTTAAATCCAGATTAACACATTCACATAGTTGGTTTTTAGAAACAGAAGCAGCAGATGAGAAATATTTCCCTGTTTGACTCATTGCTCCTGCTGTAATCCAGATCATAATCAGCTTGGAAAGATACTTTTGACTCTATATAAGAGACACTTTACACAGGAGATGAATTCAGTACTTTTGTAAAATTCAAAGAAAAATAGACAGCAGAAAATTACCAGAAAGCTGAAGTAATAAAGGTTCTCATTGGACTGTCTAGTCTGCAACTTGTTTTTCTCTCCTCAGAATGGAAGCACACAATCTTGTCTCCTCTCCTTTGTCTCTATACTCCCTTCACTTTCCTTTTAGACATGTTGATTCTTCTGCCTTCAGAAAGAAATTGTTGTTCCCTGAATTTATTTTTATTTGTCTGCCTTTCGTGACTGAATCACCTGACAATTTCCTTTCATCATCTGCCAATTTCTTTTATAAACTTGCTCTTTAATCACTGCTCAGACTTCTGATCAGCTTTTGCCTAACCACTACTTGGCTCCCAGTCCATCCAAAACCTATGGGCTTTTATAACAACACAGCATGACATGAATATTATTTGTAATGTTGTTTCTCATCCTTTGCACACATGTTCATTCCCCACTCTGCTGAAGGAATTAAAATTTCAATTTTTCTAGAGAAATACTGTTTATGATCACATTTCTCAGCACACAGCCATCTGGCCCATAAAGTAGTGGACCTCACCTCTGTGAAAGATGTCAATCTTAGAGATTTTTTCCAACAATTGGGCACCTATTTGTGGGTGGCTGTTCTTTCTAAATTTAGCTGTATTTGAAGACTCTTTCTGTAATCTCTCTAAATCAGCTCCTCTTCACTAGTTTGGTCCTTTGAATTTTTGGTCATGGCAGAACAAACTCTCAGGAACATATCTAAGATGCTGGCCAATCACTTTCTGCATTGGTCAAATACCCAGTGCGTATACACTGGTTGTTTTCCATTAAAATGCCAGTTGAATTATTATTTCTGCCAGTGTTATTTCTTTCTGGAGTTCTTGTACATCTCAGATATCCAGAAATCACACAGTTTTGTCAGGGTAGTCATTGCTGTGACCCATCTGAAAAGTCAATGGAAGGGTATATACCTTTCATTTGATGAATCACATATGACTCTTTGTTGACTCTGTTTTCTAGATTAGATTACTGTTGAATATCTGGGGAGCCTACAGACTTGTTTTTTATGGAGGTACCTGCCTTGAAGACAGGCAAAATTAGGAAATAGGGTCCCTACTGCCTATATCCATTAATTTCAGACCCTGATATAGGGAAATGAGGGATGAGAAAGCTATGTAGCTCTCATACATGCCTAGCTTTTGATATAATCAGACTCTATAACAACTGTTTTCCAAGATACTAGCATACATACCATTGTGCAGTATCATTAGCTGCGAGATGAAGAACAGAGATAAGCTTTCTGGCTGTTGACCAAACTTTAGTCTAAGCTTTAGTATGTACAGCATACTTGGAAGGACATAAGCGAGTGAATAGCTGCTGGTGAAGCTTGGTCCATCCTGGTTCAATGTACCTAGACAACAAAGAAAGGCCTGGAACTCTTTTTCCAAGTATGTCTGGAGATCAGGCTCAGGAATCTTCTCAGAGTAGGTTGGTGAGATCACTGTGGATGGGGAAATTGAAAACATGACTACATGCATGCTTAATATGCTGACTCACTGTGTACCATCATGGGATGATAACACCACTCCATGCCTCTGGTGTTCTTACACCAGAATGATTTGGTGTTTTGGGACTCACATGGTTCATGCAATACTATGAAAACAACAGGTTTATGAGAAGGTGATCTAGCATTTATTAATCGACTTTTCTCAGGGCAGTCCTGCTGCAGTTTGGTACCACGAATGCCAATTATGTGCCTGGCATGTTTTCCAACTCTTTCTTCCCACAGACAATATTCTTTCTTCCAAGGCAATACAGATTGCTGCAGATCACAGCTCCTGTGTTGAATAAAATCTTAATGGTAGTAACCTTTGGCCTGGGAGATGAGGTAAGATAACTGCATTTCAAGTGCCTCCCTGCTTTCCTGAAATTTCTTTGAGCTCGTTTTCTTCCCAGGCTCTCCTCTCAGGGCACAACTTTCAGCTGTCAGTCATGTAAAAGACTGTTGGTCCAAACTTATGTGTTCTGGACCAAAGTTGGACATGCAACTTTTTATATTTTCCTTGGCTCAGGATCTGAGTTACGTTTCTGAGCTTTGTCCTTTGTTATGCTTGGAATAAACTGGGTGCTTATGACTGGTTAGTTAGTTGAAGTCAAGATGAAGTTTTGGTTACTGTATCTTTTATTAGCAAGAGATGTGGTGGTGCTATTGCAGATTTCATACTAATCTCTAGCATTTGTTTGCTGTTTTGAAAGGATCCTCTGATTTTATAAGCATAGTTAAGTGTCCATCTTGATATATGGGGTGTGAGGCTAAGAAAGAACCCAAGAAGTTATCCAGTGTGGTCCCATCGTTGAGGAAAGCTAAGCAACAATACAAATAAACAATAATACAGGTTTTTGGGGGATGGCATGTGGTATAATAATTCAACAATAAAACTGGTTATCAGGACCCCATGATTTTCCTTCTCCCTCTGCTACTAACTAAACAATACAGCCAAAACCAAGTCACCTTGTTCCCTATGTATTGTTTAATGTAAGACAGTGTTAATATTACTACCTCTTGGATGTGTTGTGGAACTGTGTCGTAATGGATGAAGCCTCCCTGTATGTAATGACTCAGTTAAACTAGGTAGATGAAACTAGAAAACATGGTGCCACTTTTTAAACAAATAATAACTGTTCACAGGGTCAACTTCACAAGAAATCAATAAAGTGTGTCCTATTCAGACTTCCATATTGCCATGAAACTTCTTTTTTTACACAACTAGTTTCATCTTTAGATAAAAATCCCCACACCAACAGATAAATCCCCAATTTATGGGTAAAGAAGTTGAGGTAAAGTTAAAAAAAAAAAAAAAAGGAGATTTGAAGTTAGGTTCCATGCAAAAAGCTATGAGGAGAATCCAGGTGTCCTGGGGCTTCGTGCCTTAACAAGTTTTGCACCTCTTGATTTAATTTGTATTAGTTCTAAGAGACACATTATAACAGCCAAAAGTTCAGGAACAGTGTGATGTCTAAGGCCAGTGCCATTCAGGAAGTAAAATAGAGGAGGGACCAACTAGCCTTAAAATCCAGGAGTCTGTGAATGGTTGATTCTAGTGAGTTACTTAAGAGTAATGTGTCCTGCAGGAATAGCTCAGATAGATAGGGACACACCAGCAAACCATAGATCACCTTATGGATGATAAAGTAAAATAATTCAAGGCTCATTATGAAAGGAATCTGTATGGAAATAATCTCAGTTAAAAGCAGAATAAAAGAACAAAAGAATCAGCAAGTACCCAGAAGGGTCATGTAGGGCACCCTCCCTTGATATGATTAAATAGATGAATAAGTGAATAAGTAATAATCTAATCATAAAGGGGGCCAGGCAAACTCAGCATTAAACTACTAGAGTAGGCAAGTTTTTCATTTGTGACCAAATGACCTCATATTTTTTTCCATCTGCTTCTATTAAGCAGTCGTTTTTTCCATCAGTGCCGTGGTGAAAAATTTCTCCAACTGTTCCAGAGAGAGTGGAGTAAATGGTTCCTTCTGGAGAGCAAGAAATGAATGTCCTGATGTGTTCTTTCCTAAAATCAGTGAGAACTTTGCTATTAAATTCAGGGTTCTGTTGGGGGAGGACTGAGTCCTGGACAGAACAGGACTGATATTCTGCCACTGAAAACAATAGTCACTTTGCTGGTGGGTCACAGGGAACAGTATCCAAAACTGAGACTGGGAAGTATCTCCTGTTTCTTCAGACTAGACAGAGCCTCAGCCATATGTACAAGAGGATGGCCCATGTCTCAGTGAACAGGGTCAAACGCTGGCTCATCTGGAGCCCCCGTCAACAATGTACCCACCTCAGCTCTTCTCCTTATCCATGTTCTCATCTGTAAAGTTGCATTACTCCCTGTGCTGGGTGTTATGAGTTTAATCTTGTTAGCATTGGGGACCTTCTTGCAAACGACTTTGTGGCAGAGCAGGAGGAAACCATAACATTACTATTGAGAGGGCAGATAAGAGACAGTTAGGATTTTGCAGACCCACTCAGCACTCACATCTGCGTGAAGCTGTTGTGATTCTGCTAGTAACAGCTACTCCCTCCTGCAGAGCTTTTCATGTAAGGCTTTAAAGCATTGCTTGAGACACTTTAAGGGAGACTCAGTACCCCACAGTGCAATTTTTTTTAATAGAAAGAGCAGCCAAAGCACAGAATTAAGTGACTTACCCGAGACCACCCAGGAAGTCACAAACCTGGGAATCAAGAACAGACTCTGGTCTTCTGCCTTTCAACACAGTTTCCAATCCCTTATCTTGTTTTGAAGAGAAACATCCATCCCATTCATTTTTCTCTGGCCACTGTTTCTGTTGGTAGAGATGAGGCTAGACTTTGGCCCACTGGGTCTGCGTGTGTCTGGAACAGAAAAGCTGATGGCTACCCATCCCAAATTTGGTGGCACAGTATGGATCACAGCATTTCTGCAGACCTACTCCAAAAGTTGTGGTGTTAGAAAGGTACTTGTGGAAGTGGGGATCACTGTTGATCTTGAACCCCTTGAAGCTCAGAAGATTAACAGCAACCTTAATACTGCTCTCTTGTACTCAAGATGTCCTGAGGCTTAGCGTGCTAACAAATGGGTTGTTCTTGAGCAACAGCAAAAGGCTTGTCCCAGGATACAAATTTTGTTCTATCAAAATATCTGTTGCAAAGATTGTGAATTGGTGAATTTGGTACCATATCGCTTGGCAGGAGGAAAGCAGTACACAGAGGCAGCTCAGACGTTCATTTATTTACAGAATAATTGGTTGTTATTAGCTAGTTAATTAATAAAGACTAGATGAAGTGGGGGAGGGAGGGGAACTTGACATTAAAAAAGGTTTGGCAGCTGTAGTAGCTGCTGTATTATACCGGTTTGTAAATCAGTGGGAGAAGAGGAAATGAAGTAAAATTGATCGTCTGTGAACAAAGGAGTAAGACAGGTAGGGATAGTCTTAGCAGGATAGCTCAGTGTTTAAAAAAGGAAACAAGACAATACCCTCTTAGCAGCTCCAGCTGGTGAATAAGATCACTGCCTCACCTTGGAGGTTGCAAGTGGAATGTGAATTGGGCTTCCCATCCCCAGGGCTAATTCTGGGCAAGCAGATGCTCAGCTGAGTTGAGAGATTAAGTCAGCATGAACCAATCACCAGCATGTGGAAGAGAGACTTTTCAGACTATTCATAATAACTTGACTTTTCTCTCCCAGAGTCCTCTCCACCACAGGATCACAAAGCATTACATAAACCACAGTTGGCTAAGTTTTTTCATGAAGATTTTCCTTTCTTATTTTAAAGAGTGGGTAAGGGTTATTAGCTTTGTTCCACTGATGAGAAAACCAAGGAATAGAGAAGTCAATATACCTCTACCCACAAATCCTGTTGAAAGCAACCCCTGACTGCTGAGAGCCATGCAACGAATTCTGGGAGACCTGCCAAGACAGCCAAGTGCCAGGATCAGTGACTCACATTGTCATGGGGGGATGAGAGATGATTTACACCGGTGCAGTTCAAGCAGTCAGAGTTAGGTTGGGCTGATGCCATCAATGCAGACGGCACCAATGCACTGTATCCACTGCTGCTCCCAAAGATGGTGGCTGGTGGCAGAACTGGGCATGAAATCTAATCCAGATCTTGAAATCACCATTATCACCTGTTCCTAACGCCAAAGTGATTCAGCTCTTTGGTGAGCTAAATCACTTTTAAGAGATTGCTATCATTCTCTTTTGTCTGAAGGCTTACATTCTCATACCGCTCTTCCTGTCTCTGTGCATTCAATACAGCTACTGTTAAAACCAATAGTAAATCTTGTGTGTGTGCTGACTGTTGGAGTTAAAGCCCTTCATACTTTTAGCAGGGGGCTCACATATAAGCCTTAGCAGAATACAGATGTCTCATCCTAGGGCAGAAGATCATCAGCTGCAGCTGTTTTCCTACAGCAGAAGAGTTTATTTTACCCCACTCCTTCTGCACACACACACACACACACACACACACACACACACACACACACATACACACATACACACATTTTAGCAGCATTTTAACCCTGCTTACGGACTTCTAAACCATTATCTACTCATACCACCTCTTTCTCCTACCCAGTTCCCTTTATCCATATTCCCATCTTCATTTCTTTCAGACTGGGAAAGGTTTAGTATCTACTGTAGTGTTTACTTCTGGAAATAAGGAGCAGTAAGAAAAAGATACTTAAAGTAAGTGACCTATAGCTGACTGAATAGGTAAAGGGGATAGAGGATCTCTGCTCCTTGGCTTCAACAGTTCCCAAAGCTACCGACTGACATCCTGACACTCTCTTTTGAGCGGAGTTCATCAGTGCAGACTGCAGCAGTATGATGTCCATTTGTGTCCTCTAAAGAAGCTGATGGTGACAAAACTGGGTGGATACTGAAAAGGATACCTGGAAAAGTCTCCTCTAATGCCTCTGAATCTAGATTCTGAATAGGAGACAAGGGACAAAAGTGTGTGTTCTCCCTAAATAGTGTCTCCTATTGACACTGCTGGAAACAGATTATTAAGCTTTCCTGGTAGGGCATTTTCCTTATGAGCTCTGTTATGAGCTGGTGAGTGCAAAGTTTAGATTAGGACACTACTGATGTTGAAGAATAATTAAATAAATAAGATTTTTTCAGTCTGTAGAAAAGTACAATAAAGGGAGACCTGAGACTGGTTTGCCTGGTGTGGGAGGACAGAAGGAGTTGTGACAAAGAAAGGAGGTAAGAAAGTTTACTGAATCTACAGGACAAAAAATTGTTGGCTTAGATTTCATTGCTGGATATCCAAATTAGACATGGCAGACCTTTTCCTAGAGAAACAGGTAATGACACACTGAGCTGTTAGGACTGGGAAGCTTCTAAAAGCAGACTCGAAAGTCATTGTTCAGGGATGTTTTCTGCAAGGTGAAACACCTCTAGAGGAAAGAAGATGAAGTAGGTGTCTCTATGTTTTTTATGATTCAATGTTGTTCTTCCAACGTTGGGTTGTTTAAGGACTTGGGAACTTTTTTGTTAACTTTCTGGTTCCTAAAATAATACCCCTATGTTATACATGCTTCTTTCAGACAAGCCTTTTCGTTGTCACAGCAAAGAAGCTCACTTTGGTCATTCAGTCAGTATCATACCTCAGGAAATGGGTTTCTACTTACATATGCTTTTCCCCATCATTGTACATTTTTTGGCAAGAGTTTTAAACAAAGAAAAAGAAGAGTCACCTTGAACAAGCTGTTGAAAAGCTGAGTCTAACGCAAATCACATTATGCACTGGGTTCATTTATTTTCTAGGTAAAATGTTTCTTGGTAGGTTTGTTTTCTGGCATATGCATTTTTTTCAGAATAAGTTCCAGGTGTTGATTGGTTATTGATTTTCAGGGAGCAAACAATTTCCTGAAATAGCCCCTTTCTGGGGGCTGGCTGGACCCTATAGAGGGAAGAAAAGACAAATAGAAGTGATTCTTTAGTGTGGGCTGTTGATAGAGATTATAATTGGTCTTCAACATCAGTTTATCGACTGGTTTGTTAGATCATTAATTGCCCTTGGCTTTGATCTGGGCCATTAACTAACAAACTTGTCATTAGCTGTTGGAAAATGACCAGCTCTTTTTTAGGATTATTGCACTAAGCATTCACTGCTGTTAAATCCCAGAGGGTGTGAGGCAGAACTCTCCAGAGCACTGTTTGCTTGGTTCATTGGTGTTGTATGAGCATCAAGCCAGGCTGTTTCTTTTGCAGGGATCAAGAGTTATCTAGGATGCTGGGGCATGTTTTTTTCTTCCTTCTTTGAATTGCCAAAGAGTGGCATTATCTTACTGTAAGAAAGGAGACTTTCTCTCTTTGGTCCCTTGTTTAAAAATAATTAATTAATTTGTAATTATGTTTCTTGCTTGTTATGTTAGAGTTTTCCTGGTTTATACTAGCAGAAGGTCTTTGCTTGCAAGCTTAATTCCATTCCTGCAAAAAGTGTGGGACTGAAAGCTGTGGAGATTAAAATATGCAGTACAAGAAAATGAAGCTGGACTCCATCCATCCTTCCTCAGTAGTGTCTCTCAGACCACATCTCAAATGGCAGAGGAGAAGACTCTCAGTTTCACCAAAGAATATCATCAATAGGGTTGTTAGTACTTGTTTGCTTTGGAGTTTCTGAGGTGTGAGCACCACCTTGGTCAGTAATTGAGGAAGGACCACAAAATCTATCAGGGAGCTATGAAAATGAGATTTCCTTTTCTAATGACTGATCCAAGCAGTAACTTCATTATTTTTTTTCCTCATTGGTCCAAACAGGAATCAAGCCAGTCCTCTAGAAATGAAACTCCCCATTTTTCATTCCAAATTCCCCTGAGCCAACTTCCCACCATGGCACTTCTCCAGGACACAGAGAAGTTGAGCTATTCTATCTTGGCTTTTCCAGGAAAGCATATCTTGCTGTAAATACATTCTCCCAGAAGAAAAGCCTGCATCTTTCCAGCACTGCAAAAACAACTCCTGTCATTTTTGGTAGAGCTGGGTTCTCAGGAAGAAGCTAGCCAACAAGTAAAAATAAACAGAATTCATGCAAGCTCCAGTATTAAACAAAAATGCCAGAACTGTTTCATTTTGCAAACACTATTGATGGCAAATTCTGTTCCAACTCAAGATCTGGAAATTCAATTCCACTGTCAAATTGGACCCGCTGACTGCCCCCCTCTCCCTCCCTTCTTTCCTCCCCAGGAATTCAATCATGCCAACATCCTACTGCTGGCAAGGGAAACATGGAAAGGAAGAATACATCATTTTTAGAGTCTGTGTCTCCCAGACAAATTGTGGCCCTCCAAGTCATGTTATTATGAAACCCGTAATAATAATAGTAACAACAACTAGGAAGGGAGGGAGGACTTACGTCTGCATGCAGCAGACACTGCAACACAATTCCTTTCTGCAGAGCGTCATTTGTGCTAATGCATCCCAGAAAAGCTTCATATACGATTACAAGCTGTGCAGAGAAATGCAAGGAAACTCTCTGGAAGATAACTGCTTGGGGCTGCAATCTTTCAGAGTTCATCAGCTAGGCAATGAGTCAAGGCTGATCGGTAGTTCAGCTGGGAGTTCACTAAGGAAGGAAGAAAAGTGGGGCTGATGTCTGGGCAGGTGATGTTCTTTTTCTTCAACTTAATATTCAGTCAGTTGTTCATAGATACTATCCCTTTTCCTCATTTCCTAGCCTGCCTTGATTAAATATTTGCAGATGTAACAGTAAAATGCATGGTCCTGACAGCTTATTTCACTAAAGATGTTCTGGATGTTTCAAAAGGCTAAGGATAGGGTGAATGATAGGTAAACATGATAATGGATGTTGTAGCCATTTTTAGTAGCTTTGAGGTCTTAAAGGAAGTTTTTAACTGATTTCTTGCCCTAGTTCTAAGATGAAAGTTGGATCCCTTTAAATAAGGAAGAATTTAACTCACGGATACCCATTGGACTGCTTGAAAAAACCTCACTCCCTGTAGAGGGACTCCTCAGGGCCTTCAGGAAGGCTCATGGCATTGAGTCTTTAGCATTAGCCATGTGCTGAGAGGAAAGAAGTCTCACTGATATTTCTTAGTGGACCTATTCTCCATCCATTCTTCCAGTTCCTCTTCAAGTGGATGACTTTTCCCTTCCAGAGATGAAAGTTGCCTCCTGATTTTTTTTCTCTAGTTTCTGTCTGCAGTCCTGCCAAATATCCTTCCTCTAACCATCCAGTCTTTGGTTTCCTCTTCTGAAGATTGCTTTCAGCATATACCATGACCTGACACCATAAATGAGTCCCAAGGATCCACAGCAAAAATCATCCTTTACAGATCTTTCTTTACATAAACATAGTTTTAGGGGTATTGACATATAGGATTCCCCTTTCTTTAGCTACCGTGTTCCTAAAATGTGCCTTTTTTCCTCTCTGGAGATGGGTCAGTAAGTACTAATTTTAACGTAGAATTTTAAATGTGCCATTCCTTGTTACTCAGAGAATCCTCTGGCAATAGCATACAGTATATCTGTTCAACTGCATTTATCTGTATCCTCACAAAGGTTTGTGCAGCCATGAAACTGTAAGTATTAAAGGATCCAGACTCTTCTTAGCTGATAATTTATTGAAGCAACATCTTAGCATAATGCCATGCCTTGTACGGTTATTGGTTCAGGCAGGGTTTTCTTTGTAATAGCTTGATCTGCTCTCTTTTGAGCAAGAATGGAATTGACTGTAGGACAGGGGTGTATTTTCTGAGAGCATAGTCTTACAATCCGAGTATCCCAGAGCACTCAATAAAGTTGTGAGTTAGACTGGCAGCACAATGACTATGGAAAGAAACCGAATTTCCAGCTCAGCTAGGTTTATGCTTTACACATTTGGGAGTTTTATTTTCTCTTTTTTTGTTGTTGTTGTTGTTGTTTTTTTTTGTTGTTGTTGTTGGGGTTTTTTTGTTGTTTTTTTCATGTGCCAGTGCTAGGCTCTCTCTGTGCCCTTTTGTGATGAGGTGCCACGGGAGTGTAGCCCGCTCTGACAAGGATTCCCATCAGAGATGGGCAGGAGGATCCTGCCTGTGCTGTTTTCCCCGCAGGGTGCACGCTATCTTTCCTCCCTCCCCACTTTCCCTAGTGCTGCAATGCAGTGTCAGCGTTGGTTGCAAGCCCAAGCCCTAGCACAGTCTGACTCTGCCAGTCTCCTGGCTCTGGGGAGAAGCATGAAAACACTTGGTCCCTCTCTTGTAGCTGCTGCAGCTTGCCTGCATGCTCTAGGAGAGAAAGTAAAGTTGAAGACGCCAGGCAGGTTAAAGGCTCTTTTGTTTCACACATCCATAATGCTTCTTCTGGGTAAGGTGAGAAAGAGCAAAAGTCAAAGCAGCAGAAACCTGGCTCCCTGTCAGTGTCTCCTGAGGGCAAAACAAACCATCCACAGAACAACCCACAAACAGAAAAAAATTCCAGTTCTTTTACTGAACTTATTCCTTGTAGTCAAGAGGAAAACTCTTTTCCTTGAGGATCTAGGTGAATCTGGTGCCTGTGGGATATGGCCTCACCACCCTGAACTTTTGCTTTGAGCCTTGGCCTAAAATGATCTAATTTTTCAAAAAGAAATCCAAGCAAGACACAAGGCATGAATACTTCTGCAGTGGCAGGCATTGGGCCATGCCTTTGAGCTCATCGCCTATGCCACTGTGCTTGCTTCAGGTTTCCCTGGAATGTGCTGAAAATTCACAAACCATTCCCAGCTCTGGAGACACAGATTAGTAGCTCCAGACTGAGAAAGACTGATCTGCCCATGATCTGCACAGCGATATGGTTTACTACACAATCTGGCCAGAGCCTACACTGCATGTATTAGACACGGGATCTCACCAGAAATCCTTCCTGAACTTGGGGACTAGACTGGAGTCTTTGCCAAATGCTGATCTAGGATCCCCAGCTCAGCCCCTCTCTTGGTATCACCCCTCACCTTGCAACACCACTGTTCACCAGGACGGGTGGGAAGTTTGAAGGATGAACGTGATTTTGAGCACAAAAACTCCTTAGCACCCATGCTGGGTGAGACCAGTGGTCTATGGAGGTAGTGCCAACAGCAGATGACTGTAAGAAGGATAAAGCAGAAAAGAGTAAGCATGAAATAATTCCAACTTTGAAGCACACTTCCCTTCCAGCAGTCACTGAATTAAGGATTATTATTTTTTTCTGAGCTGGAAACTGTGTCTGAGCAAAACCATCTTCTGTAACCATGGATGGGTTGTGCCCCTGTCTATCTTTGTAATCCCTCCTGAAGTCCACTAGAATATTTGGCTTCTAGGGTATGCTGTGGCAATGAATCCCAATGTTTAAGTTGCTTGGTCAGTTCAGGAGGTGCCTCCAAACCACCTTCCAACCTCCTCTCCTCTTGTTTTTTTGTTTTGTTTTGGTTTGGGTTTTTTTTGAGGGAGATGGGAGAGGGGTTGTAATAAAGGTCCATGAAAACTTCACAGTCAGTCTGATTTCAGATGAGACTGGGTCGTGCCCTCGTGCAAATAATGAACAAGAGGGAGAAGAGTTCATGAGAAATTGTACAAAGTGTTTTCACTGCTAATCACTGGCCTATACAGGAGATGGACTGGGAACAAAAATTCGATTATTTCATGTAAACCTTAAGACAAAAATGGAAAAATCAAAGGTAAAGGACTTCTCTTGAAGTGCTTGTTGTCATGGTTACTGTATCATCCAGAGTATCCGTGAGGCACACAGGATTTCATTCCCTTCCCAACTTTTTCATTGAGTTTTATTTTTATTTTATTTTTTTTTTTTTTATGATAGGGAAATAAGAGCGGACATGGAGAAAGGGAGGATACTAGTTGTTCCTCCCAATGCTTTAAACTCAAAAATGCTTTGAGGCTGATGATATCATTGTCTGTTGTCATCTGTGAGGTCTCCCAACCCTTTCTTGTTTCTGAGACAAATAACATAACTCTCTTCAGAGCTCCTATGGAGCAATATCTTCTGTTATCACCAACTTGAGGGACCCAGGGCTGCCCATATTATTGCATCTTGAGTAAGGTGGGATCAGCATAAATAATCTTTCTTATGTTCTCTGGGTAGGCTGCCGTCCTGAATTAAGTGGGACTTTGGGGAGGCAATGAAGAATTATATAGAATAATATTCCTATTCCACTCTAAACACTACAGCATTTTTAAATAGAGAGGAAAGAGGCCTCCTTAAAAGCTGACAGAAGATGCTAAACTGAGGGTAAGGACCCATTTTTGGCACCACATCTTTCCATTCAGTATTTTTTTTTTCTTTTTTTTTACGATTTATTGAGTGCCAATGATTTGGAGATACCAGAGACATGAAGAGTTCAGGAGGGCTACTCAGCAATGTTGATCTTTATAGTTAATTTTCCAACACTAATCCAGGTTTAGGTTGAAATAATTGATCAATGATGAATCCTCTTCTCTTGGGAGGCTATGCAGTCTTACACAATAATACAATCTTTTAAAATTATGAGAACAATGTCTCACTAATCTGATTGTTATTGGCCAAGCTAAATAATAGAAGAAGTGTAATTACAGTAGAATTATATTGCAATTAAAATGTAATTACACTGTGGGGTTTTTTGCTCAATCAATAATTATTTCTGTTGATATAATAAGAACATTAACTGCATGAGTGAATAGTTTGTGTTAGCTCTCTGGTGTCCCTATGTTACCTGAACTGAATATACAGCATTGAAACGACATTTACAGTACTTATTCTCAGCCACATCGTGAACCATTCAGTCACTTATTTCGCGAGACATGAGGGGGTGTGTGCATGTGTGTGTGCACGTATGTAAAATACTAATACATGTAATACATCCTATAATTACCAATTACATTATTATGTTATTGTAAAATTATATTGCAATACTAATATATATAGTAATGGAGTATAATTATATTACATTTGTATTTGTGGTATTAAAGTGTGTCAGAGAACATACTTATCATAATTACACTGCAATTGCTCTTTAATAAGAGTGGAATTACAGTCACCATATTATGAAATATGACAGTGTTATCTTTATACATTATTTGTATTAAAGTACAACTTGGAGGGCCTTTTAATTGGTATCTGCTTAAGAAGATAGTGATCTTCCACTGGTACTAGGGAACAGACCTAGAGTGAGCTCTAGTAAAGGACTCTGGCTCAACAACAAGGTTTTTGGCACGTGGATCCCTATTTTGGGGTCCAGTTTCTGTCTTCCCATGAATTGTCCTCACTGAGCAGTGCTGCTGATGAATTTGTCCATTAAAACTTATACCTTCTCCCAAGATATGGGGACAACTGTGGTTCACAAATGTGCCCACAAAAGCTTGTCTGCTGGTGCAGGACTGAGACATTAAGTTCTTTGGACCACAGTGGCTTGTCCACAGTCGTGCCCTGCTGCAGATGCCTATTTCCTTCCGTGGACAGCCCAATAAGCCTTGAGTGACCAGCTCACATTTGTATCTCTGTCTTTTAGTCATCTGAGGATAGTTGAAGGTAACCTTTCCTGAGTATCTTCCAGGTGGTCCTGCCTACACCTTAAACAACAAAACCTAGTGGTTAGAGCACTACATCACCAGGCTAAAAATCACCATTTTCTCAAGTCTTGGACAACTTGTGTGTTTTTCCTTAAAAAGTCTTCAGCTAAAATGTACAGTATCTTTCTATAGTGGAGTTCAATCCACAAGTTATAGTGACACAATCTATTTTATCTTCTCTTTCTGGCACTGGAATCTTCCTGCATCCTCCCTCGGGTCATTCCTTAGCCTGGAAAAGGTGGTTTGCAGGTGGGGTGAAGATGCTAAGCAGAGAGGTAGGGATGCAAGCACATGTCTACTTCACCACCCCTGCTGCTGCTAAAGTGACCCCTGGCAGGGAGATGGTCATGATATGCTGTAGATTCACCTCCCAGAGTGCATACCAAAGCACTCCACCTTATATCAGATGTATCCATTAGTCCTTCATCTCAGGCAGGGGAGACTGAGCTGGAGATCTTGCTGTCCCAAACAAGGTTTGTTCTTCAAGATCTGGTCATAACCTAATGGAGTCAAGGCTCTTTGATCTATGCAACTCTTAAGCTAAACCAAGGCCAAAGAGGCTGAGATTGATCAGTCTTTCCTGATCACATTAGCAAACAGGTTTGCAGATATGCAGGCTTTTCTCAGGTCAAAATGTAGGGGTCTCCTTATCAATAGCTATTGCCATTACAGTTTATTTACTGAATTAAAATCTCAGTTTCTTGAGGAATGTATCTAGTCTTACAGCTTGGTCTGCCAAAGGCAGAAACAAACAACCTGAACCACCATTTATTTTCTGCAGCATTTATGATTCACCAAAACAATTGCTCTTGGCAATTTTGCAAAGCAGCAACTTTATTTCAGTAAAAATTAGTTGGACAAATATACTGTGATGTAGGCTTGGGCAAGAATATGTCTGAGTGTGTGGGCTTCTTACAGGATATTCAAGGAGCTCCAAGAAGAGGAGGATGAATCAGGATGAATGAGAAAAAGAAAAATCAAGAAGATACATAAAAGAGGTCTTTACAGCTGCATGAAAACAATATGTAGGCATTGAACTCAGGAATAAAGAGATGGATTCCTGGCCCCACTGACATTAGTGAAGCTTCTTCAAATCAGTGAAAAACTTTGGATTTATACTCAAAGGTGTATGGTACTCATTTCCAAAGAAAAAGGCTACAAACTATACAAATAGGTTCCCACACTGTTTGAATTCAGTCTCTAACTCCACTGATTACCAGAGGCCCTTAGAGACATGAGGACCTCAAGTTATTAGCTCAGAACTTGCTGAGCATCTTCATGTCATCCCCTTTCTTCTTTTCTCATCCTGCATCTGTAGTTTCACCAGTTACAGATCTTTAAAATTCAAGTCGTATTTTTTTTTCATCTCCATCTTTCCTGGTTTTCAACCAACTTTTTGAGATTTTTGAATTCATACAGAAAACCATCATTATTTGTGTCACTTGCAAAGTAGATAAAATGCTGCAAAGTATACTCTAGGGGATCAGCTGTTCCCATGGGCATGGAGAGATGAAGAAGATTATTAAGGGAGCCTTCTGCCAGGGGTAGGCTGAGTCGGTGAGGTGAGATCTCTCTCCTGTCCTAAAAATTCTGAGTGGCTCAGAGGTGTAGGGTACATTCAGGTTGCTGAACTCATAGTGTGAATGTAATGTAGAGAAATTATGTGGTGGGTGGGAGGGTTGATGTCTGTAGGTATGTTTCAAACACAGCTGAACTTCTCCTTGTAGAAGTCCCACTTTCCATTCATCTGTCTTCCCTGTCATGATGCTAAATGCCTTTAGCCAGGGGGCTGGGGAACTTTTCCCATTAGTTTTTCTGGACTCACATTTCATTCAGCGTCTTCCTGAGCCTGTAAAGTGAGGCAGCATTTTTGCCTGGTTGATTTCCAGTTGGTATTAGTTTCCAATCAATCAGAAGTCCTAAATCATAATCTTAATAGTTACTAATGCTGTTTTACATGAGTTTGTGTGCTTACTCTTACTGGTAACTGAAGAAGGAGGATAAGATTTACCTTATAGAGGGGCTGTGAGTAGAGCTGACCGGTCATTCCAGTTTCCACTAGACAGATATTAGCTTTGTATCATTTTGGTGGGAATGAAACCAACACTACTATCACTGAAAATAAAATAAAATTTTTAAAAAAATAAAACAAACAAATACGGATCTTGCAATGACACAGTAACTGTCAAGTTCCTGCTATTCATTTTTGGTCAATGATAGAAATTGCTGTTGCTGAACTTTTTTATAAAGTTGCCAGGGTCTGTGGTTGGCCCTCCAAGTTCAGTGGTCTTTCTCTTAAGCTGGATGTGTTAGGAAAGCTTCTCGTAGAGCTGGATTCAAAGTTTGCAAGACCAGAGACATTTCCAGTAGAGTACATGGGGTTCACATCATTGCATTTTCTTGCTGAAACTTTTTCTGCTGTAAAATTTGCTGCTGACTCGTACCTTTATTATCTGAGTTATACAATATGCTTCAAGATCCCCAGAATGGCAAGGACCGTAGAAGAGCACTGTAGCAGTATTAGCTGCTTGCCACAATCCCTTTCCAGGAATGCTATGCTTTCCCTGGGGCAGGTGAAACAGCAAGGAAACAAATAAGAATTTCACCCAGTGCTGTTAAGAGTGAGTGGGTGGACAGGACCATTTTCACCAGGGTCTCTCTGACTAGCGTGGACCTGAAACAGCACTGTTTCTGCTCAAAATAGCATGCCACAGGCAGAGACATTTTGTTTTTGCTAAAAGCAAACAGAGTTGCTAAGAAACGAATATTGCAGAGACGGAAATCCACAAAAGGTTTGACAGTTGCTGAGCAGTGCATGCTGGATGGATTGGCTTGGCAAACATGGCCGTAAAAATGTCAGAGGGGACCCAGCCGATTCCCTAGCTAAGCATGGTCTTTCCCACAGGAAACCTGTAAGTCACTCGTTACATTTTGCCTCCATCATGTATATTGCTGACGGCACTGACAAAGCAGGGATATAAGAGGGTCAGGGCAGACAAACATCAGAGGTTTTTCAAAGCTGGGAAGGCTTAGTGGACAGCAGGCTTTGAAGGACATATGCTCCAGCATTCCTGTCTCTCAAATCTGGAGCGGCAAAGGAAATTAGTGAGTGGTTACAGCTCCTTCTCACCTTTACTCCTGAAGGTCCAGTCATTTCAGCCCATTCTTAGCACTTTGTTTCATGGGTCTCCAAGGACAAGTCTCGAAGTTGTGTGTGTGCCTCCATGAGTGATGGTTATTCTTTAGACTCTGGTCAAGGCGCTCCATCATGATATGAGGGTCAGTGACCCTGTTGTTACCAACTTTCCCTGGGTGCGGGAACACCTCCTTGTGTTTAAATCACTGTGGAGCTTCTGGAGACAATAATCACCCGTGGATACACAGGAGTCAGGTTTTTACCTCCACTATGTCCCATGCGATGCAGTAAAATTTTAGCTGTCTCAGTTTCCTGTGCTAGGAGAAGAGATCTGACATAACTTTTTTATCAGATGATAAATGACGGATGTACTGTACCCTAAAGGTGGTTGCACTTCATCATGTTCGTGACTGTGTGCATGGGGTTTCTCCTTGAACGATGCTTAGAGAGCAGTATGGATGGAAAAGATTGCTGAAATATGAGACGTCTGAGGGATTGCTGTCCCCTACTGGGGCATGGTGCATGTTTTAAAGCTTGAGAAACCAGAGATGGTCACTACCTGTAACAGCTCAAGAGCCGTCCCTGCTCTCCAGTGCATTGCTGTTATTGTTAGGTATGCTCTTCAGGAAGGTGGGCTTGGGGAAAAAAAAAGAAAGAAAGACAAAAAAAAAAATATTAAAATAGAAGATAGAAGCAAAGCAAACTAACACTGAGCCAATCCGATTAATAAAGGATGCCAGGAATTGGTGTTAATTTGTGTCTGATTTAAAGTGCCTGGTGGGTGGAGAGAGAACAGCCCACAAGAAGCAGCTGGGCTCCTTTTCCATCCCCCAACCCTGCTGTTGGTGCGGCGTGGTGGGGGAAAGAGGAGCACACAATCAGGCGATTCATCCCCACGCTGTCGCACTTTGCAAAGGCAAAGGAGAAGGGAAGGAGAGAGAGAGAAAAAGCAGCAATCCAGTTCTTGAGAAAAGCATCGGCAGCAAATATTATGCTTCTGCTCACCTAACCAGGATCAACCCATCCTATCCACATTTATTAGCCCTTTGTGAGATGCCAATGTGCAGCCCTGCCAAAAAGGAGCTGGATTGATACCTTTTCTCATTTGATTGTTAGGGTCAGGCATGCTGAGTGATGAGGGGAGTGCTCTAATCAGCTGTGGTGGGCCTGGCAGGGTTCACAGACTTCTCTCAAGTCAAAAACTCCCAATTTATGTGCAGAACTGGGTAAGACAGAGACAAGGTCCCTCACTGACGTGGCTCCAACGCAAAGGTCCACCTGAATCAAAAAAGGTGGTACCTGGATTTGCTCCCTGTGGGGAGATCTCTACCACCCCTAAGTTCTTCCAGTGAAATCCAAGAGGACAAACCCTTTGACGTTCATGTCCATTCACTCCCTCTGAGGCTATGTCTATCCTTGTAAATAAATGAAGGATTAAATGCAAGCATGGGCATGATCCCATGATCGTCCAGACCGTTTAATTTCTTGCATGCTCTCTGGCACAGTTTTGGCCAAAGACAGTGCCAGGACACAGTCTGGTAGATGGCTGAGCCAAGGGACTTTCTCCCACAGGTCTGGGGGATGAGGCCAGCCCATTTTGCAGGGGAGGAGAGCTGAGGTATGTGGCTGCAAGCTGTGCCATGCTTGGCCCCAGAGCCAAAGAACAGCCCCTGCTCTGTTTCCTTCACTAGTATAGACATAGCCTGTAGAGACAGACAGCAAAAGGGCAAATTAGCATTTTGTTGGCATGCGAATTTCTGTTCTTCAGGAACAAAAGGAGGGCCATCTGCTCATTGTGTCTCGCAGGAGGTGGGGGCTTTCGTTTGCAACCAATCTGTGCTGGATTTCAGTCTACCATTCAATGTGGAGATGCCACAGGCCCTCCAGGTATTGTCCTGGGAGACTGAGGGCATCCACTGTGCCCCATTGTGCTGGGTTAACCTACCCTCTAGGAAAAAAAAGGCAGTGATCCTAATCTCCTGGTACTTTCCTAGAAGGACTGTTCATCTCTCTGGCATTTCCTGGTTTACCGAGGCTGGTTCCTGGGCTGCACACGTGGGTTTGTCATTCCAAGGCTGCTCAGGACCACCTGGGTCTGCGTGTGGTGCAACCTTATGGTGACTGTTTCTCTAAACAGTTCTGGGCTGAAAGCAGGAGGAACAGTCTCAAAATCTTTATCTGGAGGAAATGAGAAGTAGAAGAATTGCCCGTATATGGCCTTGGAGCTGAGGTTCCCTCCTAGGTCTTGGGTCTTGGGTAGAAGCCTAAATCTAATTCCTGCTTGTCATCTGAAGACCTCCAGCTCCTCTCCAGCTCTTCACTCCAGTCCTGTCTGCCTGTTCTCTGAGCCAGAAGTGAAAACCCATACAAATGAAGGAGCATGTGAAAATCACAGACTGCTGTCATCTCTGTGATGAAGCATCACCTGAGCCCTTCTCAGAATAAATATAAACCATCCTCCTTCAATCCTTCATCTTCATCAAGGTTGCACACAGACAGCTAACTAACCCCAGCACCAAACCAGCACATTCTCAATGCTGCACAAATCACTCCATAACGTCCTCCATCATCTCCTGTGATTAAACAAAGCCCAAGAAAGTGAGAAGAGAAGAATCCTTTGCTTCCCAATGACCCCAGTGCTTGCCCCTCACTAGTAAGCCATCTTCCCTCCCATGTCACATTGCTCAAGGGTTCCTGGAGAGAAGACTGAATAGGGGAAGAAGTGTACATCTGTCTCGTTTATGCAAATCCTGAACTGCTTGTCATGAGGCTGATAGATGAGATGCAAGGAATAATCCAGCTTGTTAGCGCCTGTGCTATGATTGCATTCCTCTGCCAGCCTGTCTACTTTCGAGCATTTTAGGATTTGTTATAGGGAAGCCTAGAAGACAGTCTCTTTCCTGAGGAGTCTGCAAAGAAAAGGGGGGTTCTGCAGGGAGCAGAGCAGGCAGGCAGCCTTTGTTGTCCAGCATGATTAACTCAGGCATGACACTGCAGGATTGTGGGCATGACAGCCCAGGAAGATTTAGGTCAAGGCAGGTGATCATCCCAATGACTGCTCTCCCAAATAGTTCAGTGGCACTGTGGGACATAGCAGACTGAACAGGAGCACGTGGATCTGGCCAACCCATTTTGGTAGGGGAGTTTAGCAACATGGATGTGACTTAGATTTAGTTTCAGGCTCTGGTCATGATTTGTTTAGCAGTATGGACATGTGTCTTGTGGCTTACAGGTGGTTACTAATATCTTTGCACTCTTCTATAATAAATGCAAGAATGGTTATTTAGGGAAGGAACAAAGGACATAGACTCACAGAATGATAGGATGGTTTGGTTTGGAAGGGATCTTCAGAGATCATCTATTCCACTCACCTCCTCCCATGGGCAGGGAAATCTCTCACTAGATCAGATTGCTCAAAGCCTGATCCAAGCTGACCTTGAATATATTCAGGGACGGAGCATCCACAATTTCTCTGGGCAACCTGGTCCAGAGTTTTACCACACTCAACATAAAACGTTTCTTTCTCGCATCCAATCTAAACCTACGCTCCTTCAGTTTAAAACTGTTACCCCTTGTTCTGTCACTACAGGCTTTGGTAAAAAGCATCTCTCCATCTTTCTTATGAGCCCCCTTTGTATACTGGAAGACTGAAATTAGGTCTCCTCAGAGCCCTTTTTCCCTGAAGCTGAACAACCCCAACTCTCTCAGACTTTTTTCATAGGATACACGCTTCAGGTCTCTGACTATTTTCCTGGCCCTCCTCTGGACCCGTTTTAACAGGTCCATGTCTTTCTTGCACTGGGGACCACAGAGCTGGATGCAGTGTTCTGGGGGGAGCTCATGAGAGCAGAGTAGAGGGGCAGGATCCCCTCCCTCAACCTGCTGGCTACGCTTCTCTTGATGCAGCCCAGGGCACGGTTAGCTTTCTGGTCTACAAGCTCACATTGCTGGTTCATGTCCAGTTTTTACCCACCAGTACCCCCAAGTCCTTCTCCACAGAGCTGCTTTCAATCCATTCACCCATCAGTCTGTATTGATACTAGGTATTGTCCTGACACAGGACCATCCAAGTCCATCTGGATGCACAAGGAAAGACTGAAGAAAAAGCAAAAAGTAGACACTACTGAGACTGGCAGTTGCATCCAGATCATCGTATTTAATAGAAACTGATGGACTTGTCCTCTACAAATTTTCTAATACGTTTTGGCACTCTTTTATACCTTTAGCCTCCACAGCATCCTGTGGCAGTGAGGTCCCCAATTGAATTACTATCTATGTGAAAAAGTACTTCCTTTTGTCTGTGTTCAGCCTTTGGGGTCAGTAAGGATGGCTTTCTGCGTCATGAGGCTTAATTCACTGCTGCTCCCCACGCCCCTTGAGGACCTTGAAGAGAAGGTGTTGTAGAAACGCACATATTTATCATTCTTTTGTTTTATAAGTTCAGGTTGCAGACCTCTACTGTTTCAAGGTCATGCCTGGATCCAAAACCACTGAAACTCGGGGCTTTAAATGGCATTGGGTAGGTTCTTGATTCTCTCCACCTTCAAGGTCTGTGCTCAATTTGATAGAAAGGTCCAACACCCTGCTCAAGTTCAGATATTTCTGCCTTTTCCACGCTGCCAGGAAGTTCCTGTTTGCCCATGTTAGGGTGGCATCAGAAGACTTCAAAGACTCTAATTCCAGACTGTGTAGAAGCAGCTGGAATCACTTCCATAGCTAGCACACTCTTGTAGTTCAAGTTTTCTTGTGCTGTTCACTCTGTGGAGAGTAAAAGTAAGACAAGGGATGGTCACACTTCTGGTTTTACTAAAAGGACCTGTGTTTCAGGTGTCTCTTGTAGCCACAGCCTGAATCTCCATCTTCCTCCTGCTGAGAGGTACAGGAATATTGCAAATCTGAGCAATACCATCTTATGGTCCTTCTATGTGCAATTTAAAGACTTTCTCACTGGGCATTGGAAACTGAACGCCTAAAATTATGAGCTGAATTCTTGTTGTCAGAAGGGGAAACATTCTCAATCCAGTTTTAATTATGCTGAGACTGCAGCATTCAAAAACTGAGCAGAGTACACCATCAGGGTTACTATAAAATTGGACCCTGATGTACTCTTTCCTTCTTTTTCCAGCTGCTGCCTGGAAAATATATCCCCATCATTGGGGTAGTGTCAACGTTGTTTGTAAGATGGGGAAACTGAAGCACAGTCATTGGGAGAGAGAAGAAGGCCATGGAAGGAGTCAGAAGAAGAGAACACATTAAAACTTCTGTACATCCAGGGCTGGTCAAAGGCTTCTGGTTGTGGTCATCCTCTGTTGCTGATCATACTCAGCCACGTAAGGAGCTGGAGGACAGCAAAGTAGAAATCTACTTTCCTGGTGCTGGGAGAAGACCTAGGACTTGAGTTCATGCAGATCCTAGTCTGGAGCTGGTTGCAAAAACAGCTACGTCTGTATTCATCCCCTTTTCTTTGGCCAGCCCAGCTCCAGGCTGTCACGGGGCAGGTAAAGGTCTGAATCCAGTTGATGTTCAGTCCCAGGGGTCCAGCAGAGCTACAGGTGCTTTAGTCATGTCACCAGATTTTCCTTTATCCTCTGTAGCCACCTCTGCACCAGTAACTGCAGCAGGCCAGGATATGGCCTGAAACACTATCCCATCCCTGCCTACACATCTCGGGACACTTCCTAGCAAGGTTTTGGCCTCAGTCAACAAACACCACCCCAGACTGTGCCTGGGCACATCTTAGGAGAGAGCATTATGCACTGTGGCAAGAATGTTCTGCTTTGGGGGATAGGCAATTTAACTGCATGGTCATGACCTGTGCCAAAGCTCTTGGCCTCAGGGGCCAGAAAATGAGCCCTTGAGCATATGATTTATGCAGGATGTGTAAATGAGCAGCATCAGAACCTGTACTGAGATCTGGCTTGTGCACGCGCAACCCCGTGAATTGCAAAGCCCAGTTTTGGGTTTGCTAACCATTGCTCTGTCCATGGGTTCATGAGAGCCTGAGCCTCAGTGCACACACCCAGCCCTGCCTCTAAACATCCCCTCTCCCCAGGAGCTCCCACTTAGCTCCCCAGCTAACACCAGTGCTTTTATCCTCCAGCTGAATTTCCAATCAATCACATCCCGGGCCTCAACACGAATGAGCGGTGATGGAAGCGTTCTGGCCCCTGCCTGCTTTCTACCACTCATTAGGATGACCTTGCCCTCAGAGGCCCTCTTGTGTAACGCTCACACCCAGGAGCAGGGTGGGAGCATAGGGGAAAAGACTCTAAAGTGTCGGCCACAGTGCATAAATGGGGAGAAATAAAGCAACAGGGGAAGCAGGAGTTTTCTAGGATTTTCTGGTGTAGAATCCAGAGTATTTCTGGCAAAGTGAGTTGCTCCTCAGATGGTACCACTGATGGGGATGGATGGAAGCTAGGGCAGTCAGAGGGTATGGGTGATGCTGACATGGATTAAAGGCTGATCTTACCACCATAAGAAGAATTGTGTATGCCCCTGTGGGTGAGGAAATGCCTGGGAACAGTGCAGAGCAATGACCAGCCTTAACTCAGCAGGCTGTACCTTACCACTGCTAACTGGGGTTTAAATCTGCTTTGTTAGTGGGAAACTGAGGCAGGGGAAGATGTAACATTATGACAACCTACTTTAGCTGCCTTAGCTACCCCCTCATCTCCTTGACTTTGTTATGCAATGGCATCTAACCTACCCGTGTCATGCAGTCTTTGAGAAAATAACATTGTACCTGCGTAGAGTAAAGCTGAGGACAAACACAACTGTAGCTCAGGCTGCGGTGATGTTTAGAAGACACCAAGCACATACATGGCACTTGTCTGAGGCTGTGTTGGACCCAACAGAAGGTGCTGCAGAGCCCTGAGCACCCTTTCCTTAAGCAGCCACATCTGGGACTAGGTAGAGCACATCTGGCCCTCCTTGTCTGCCAGGATTTTCTCTACAGAAGTTTTGCTGGGTCCTAGATTTTAGGGTCCAGTCTTTCTGCTCAGCTGTCTCCTGATCTCACTCACTGAAAAAAAAACATGCAGAGCCAGGAACTGAGCCTGACCTGCCTACACTCCTGCCTGAGGGTTTTAGCTATGGGCCCATCTTCAATTAGCGTGTTCTGGAGTAGAGATCTTAGCATCTAAGGCTGTTAATCGCATCTCAGGATGAAGTCTTGGTGGGTTGGAAATGAATCACAATCTTCAACACTTTGCTGGAGCTTTTCACATCACAGAGAACTAGAGAAAAACAGAGGATGCTTCTTACATCCATCTTTTCAGGTTGGAAAACTGAAGCGTGGATTGACAGAGATGCTTGACTGAGAGTGTGCACAAATCCTGGAGTCAGGATTAAAATCTGGTTTCTGGCTCCCACTGACAGTGTTTCCCCATCTGGCCAGTGCGGAAGGTGATCAGAGATGAGATGGTTCAACTGAGGCTCAGGAGCTTTGGAGTTTCCTCATTGTGGTTGAAAGCCTTTTGGGGCATCCCAGTATTAGCCATTTCTATATCTCACCTTGCAGCTTTTCCTTTCCCCAAATCCTCTCTTCCAGACTTTGAAAACTAAAAAGAAACTGAGATTCTGTCCCCAGAAGCCAATCCTCATCACAGGATCAAATATTTCCCACCCTATTCATGCTTTTCCTGTGGGATGTTACATGTCTGCTGGAGTCCCCTCCTAAAGCCTAAAGGTTGGAGCAGGGAGAAATTTGGGATGAAGGATGCTGGTGTGTGTAAATATAATTTATTAACAGAGCACATAGGTGAGAATAAGGCTTTCTCTGCACCCAGGAGATTGAGACGGATAGAGGCAGTGGGCAGTACATCAGTATCTACAGTGGTGAAGTAAATATGCAGGGTTGTGAGTGATCCATTGAGAAATAATTTTTATGGCAAGTGAAACAGCAGGAGGGGAGCAGAGATGGACTCTTGTCTCTCTGAACCTTGTCTGCTTTCTTTTGCTTCCAAAAGGGGCTTTGTCTGAGTTCAGCTCTCAGCATTTGGTCCAAAGGTAGATCTGGCCAGGCCAGATCCTGACCTGGGGAATTCCAGCTGGAGCTGATGTAGTAACCTTTCCATGATAGAGTCCATGTCTGAAATGCCTCTCCAGAAAGTGGATGTGCACTGAAGTCAGGGTGAGATCTAAAGCATTTCCCAGTCCTGCAGCACCCGCCAAGTCATCCTTCTGCCCTTTCAGGTTACAGTTTTCACTAGATTCTGCTTTGCCAGAAAATAAGCATGAATCTCTATAGATAAACTCTTGCTGGTAAGGGCCAGAGTCAAATAAATACTCATAGAAAATAGAAGGAAAATGGTTCATTACAAATATTGCTAAGGAAAAACCTGATTTTGAGCACAGATTTTATGGGAGAGGTGCTGCTCCAGGACCTGTCCAAGCTCCATCCCTCTCTAGGTGTCATTCTGGGCTAATTCCTCTCCTTGCAGCCCAGCAGAACCACTGCAGCCAGACAACAGCCAGGTCTGAGCCCTTCTTAACTCCCCTGTGTGCTGTCAGTTCACAGATGCCACTGTGTTTTTCTCGGCATTTCCACTGTGTTTTGCTCACTCACCTCGGTAGCAAAAAGAAAATTTCCAAGAGGTTGCGGCTTTTTTTTTTTTTTTTTTTTTTTTTTTCTGCTATCAGTCCCGTGTGAATAAGGACAGAGCATACTCATTTCCCGTGTTTTCTCAGAGTGGCAAGGGACTGAGCTTTCTGGAGCCAGGCGGTTTTCTGCCTCCAGCAAAAGTGATATTTTGTTTGATATCTGGGAACTTCTTACAGGGAAATGGGAAGCCCCAGGAAAGGAGGATTAGCTTGATGAGAGTGGTTTTCACCCTGCTGGGATGTCAGCCGTGTACCAAGGTCAGGAGAAGGAAAAGCAGAGGGGGGTAAATCTTGGACGATAACACATGTGAGCTGGTGGGCAGAGAGAGAGGAGTTGGGGTACAGCTGAGCCAGTGGGGGCAGATCAGGATGACGGTGTTGGGAGAGGTCCTGCAGGCAGCAGTGGGGAATGATGACCTTTTTGCCATAGCTTTGATTTTTTATTTTTTTCTTTCCCTTCTTTTTCCGTGGCGTGTGTGTGCGTGTGTGTGTGTGTGTGTGTTTGTGTGTATGTCTAAGAGTGCCCTCCGTTGGCCAGATCCAGGCTGCTGCACCAAGAGTCCTGTGTCACCAGCACAACTGAGGAAGGTGGTGGATGCTCAACCAGGGAGGTTGCCCTTCCCGCATGGGAGGACTCTGTGCAATGCACAGCCTCTGCAGAGCAGGGCCCATTGCAGCACTGCCTGCATTTCACGGGCTCCTCCTGCTTGTGCAGAGCTGAAATCCCTATGCTGAGGCACAGCTGCAAAGTTGGACGCAACAGCTGGGAGATATCCAACTGGGAGGTCTTTTTAAGATGGGGAGAATCTGCATGTGAGGTTATTCAGGCAGAAGGTAAAGGCAGTTGTAGGTAGAGCCAGGAGGTGCCTTGATCCATCGCTGCTCACACATATTCCATGCTGCCTGCATCCCCAGGATGGGCGTGGGCTATGCTTGGGGCATGTAAATATGTGCAGAAAGTAAGCAGGGACATGAGGGTGGTGGAAAACTCCAGCCTCAGACCTGGTTCCTTTTGGTTTGCCATTACTGTGAGAAGATAGAGTGCATCACCAAACAGCTCGCCACATCTTGCAGGCTCCCAAATTCCCTGGGAACAGTGCAAACTGGATGCCTAGAGCCCTTGGGCAGCCCAGGTGCCAGGTGTAAGATGTAATTCAATCCCTGCCAGGTTTTGTTTAAGCTGTGAAGGTCTTGGCTTGTGTTTCTGAATTGTGCCTGCTCCAGTAGGTGCCAGGTTGGGGTGGCAAATACTCAGCAAGAAGGCAAAAAAAAAAATTGTCAGGGCTCTGTGCAGTGCTGCAAGGGAGCAGGAGTCATGTTGGTGGTTCACATCTCTTCATAACCTTCTGCTTCCTCATCTCTAACACCTGCACCAGGCTGAAGGGTCATTTGGACACCTTGTCAACCTCTTCCTGTGAGTTGCTTAGGATGAACTGACTTCTGCCAGGGGCACACACACAGAGAAGGCAATATTTTTGCCCTTCAGTTTGTCCTTGAGAAAAGCAGACAAGGGACAGCCCAAGGTACTCTATGGTCACTTGCTGTCCCCAAGCTTTACTCCATAAACGTCTTCTCTGCCAGATCCATCTCACAGGCACAGGACTGGAAGGAAAGGATGGGATAGGTGACATGTACTCCAAGTTAGAGTCAAGGGATGGGACCAGGTATGGATGTCTCTCATCACAAAAAATTGCAGAAATAACCAGGATACCTAGACACTAGCTGTGGCAACAATTATGGGAATATGGGGAAATTTCCCTGCGTGCCATAGGAACATTGTCCCCAACACTGGAATAATCTGTCTTTTCACACATTTAACGTCCCTTCCTCAGTTGCAGGCTGTAGCCTCTGGTATATGTCCCCTTCAGGGTTTTTTTGGATTAAAGTATAGAAGATGGATCTTGCTGCTGAGATGCAGCAGGCAGTTGACTGCCCATTGCATTTTCCCTCCCTGCCAGATCCAACACATGTCGAGCCAAAGATCCAGGTGTGGAGGGGCTTTTGTCTATACATTTCTTCCGCTCTAAGTAAAGATTCCCACTTCAGCAAGGATTAGTTGAAGAAGAAAAAAAAATATGTTTATGTTCCTTATGGTGAAACCTTCCAGATGGGACTGCATTCAGGGGAAATCAATTCTGAGACCTAACAACCGTAACACAGCGTCCCATTAACGGGTCTGTTTAGTTAAAGTTTGTTGGCTTTTACGGTGCTTTTCCCAGAGAGGGGTGGCGAGGGGGGATGCATTTTGTTCTTGCTGCATCCTCATTCAGTAGCAGGTCTGTGGCCAGCGTGAGAAAAAATGGGTTTTCAGAGGGCAGGAGGCTTGGGCTGAATCCCACACGCTGAAGTCACCATTAGGGACCGGATCTCAGCAAAAGCCCTGTCTCCTAATGATCTTGTTGCTATGGAGGCACCGCTGGCTCCTGCTTCCAACTGGGAGAGGCAGGTTTCTTCACAATCTGGACCAGTGGTTAAGATGCTCCCTGGCTGGCTCATCGGTGTGAAAGTCAGATAGGCTTTGGCTTTGCAAAGCTGTGTCCACTTGCAAACAGCACGAGCCACTCAGGCACTGCCCTACAGCAAGAGAGAGGCAAGCCAGCAGTCCCTTCCAGAGTCTCAGCTAAGCAAGCACCTTTCACTTGCCAAACCTGATATTTAAGGCATTCGCAGTCATTTGCAGGCAACCTCTCCTGCTAATCAGGATGACCTCTCTGGAAATTTATAGGATGCTTAGTTGATGCCTGTGGTTTTCGTTGCAAGCAAGCGTTGCTTTGCATCCGCTAAGCAAGCTGCGTTCCTGAAATCTGGCCTTGGAGAGCAGGTAGGAGCCTGGCACAGGGTAATTTGCACTGCAGAGCTCTGCAGGCTGCAAACCACTGTCAAAAGTGGGGACCTGACTTCTGAAAAATTTAAGTGCGAACGCATTTGGACTCTATGCTGATTAGTGTCAGGTCTAACAGACACTCGGGAATCTGCTGGCAGAGGCTGCAGTGATTTGAAGCTCGGATGAAACTCAGTTTGCAAGTAGCAGGTCTGACTTTTGAGTTACCTAACCCTTTCCTTCCCAGAAGGAAAGTCTTTTGCAGAAAAGAGGTGATACAGAGATAAAACTTTGATATATAGGAAGGGAGAGAAATCAAGGGGTGAATGTGGAGAGGCATTTGAATTTTTGTTTTCTGCAAGATGCACAGGATAGTCTATGGGCTTCATCTCTTGTTTTTCAGTCTCTCCTGGAAGGCAGGATTGGGTTTAGGTGTGTGAATTGTAGATTTTCTGGGAATTTGTTTGGCTGCTGTGAAAGCTTCCTCTTCTCGCAGTCTGCGGAGGAAGAGCCTCTCAGTGGAGTGGGAGAGGGCAGGACGGGGGATCAGTGGTGTGAACACCATGGGGCTGTGAGGAGGGTCAGTGGCTGCAATAGAGAAGGTACCTTTCCCTTCTCCCTTGCAGCAGGTGTCCCTCTCCATAGACTTTCACCCCATTTCCTTCTTGGCACTGCCACCATGGTCCCTGATCATAGAGAAATTAATTCCAGATGATCTGAATTATGTTTGGGTTGCAGCCCAGGACCACAATAGCATCTCAGGATTTGGGCTGTTTGCACTCAGGCTTCGTTGCAGAGGCCCTGAGCACTTGATTTTCACTAACCAGTGGACCACAGAGACTCCTGAAATCCAGGCAGTAGTCTGACATGGTAGGGGAAACCTCCCTTCCAGGGGTCCAATCTGTCCTTTTGAAATTGGGCAGCAGCCCTGTTTTGAAGGCAGAAAGTGTTGAAAGCCCAAGGCAAACCTCACCCAAGGGGAAAATGCTGATTTTCTCTACCTGGGGTGAGCCAAGAAGGCAGGAAACGAAATGACTGGAAAAGTGAGAAGGAAAGGAGCTGTGGCTATATGCCCAGCAGTGAGAGAAGGGGGTATGCCCCTCCTGCTTGCCAACCCCTACATTTCTTAATAGGCCCCCCTCCCCAAACATGGGGGTGCATATTACATGGGGAGGGGAGTACAAGACAAAGAGAGCCTTGCCACTGATGCTGTTTCCCCCTCTTTCTCCTCCCCTGGAAAGAGGGGAGATGGCGGGAAGGGAGCACAGGAGGGTCTTCTTTGTGGGGCAACAAAGAGGGAGACTTTCAAGAGTGCAGAGGGCGCAGGATTCTCTTCAAGACGAAGCGGGGCACAGGAGTCTGGGAATTTGGGTTGAAGAGGATATTGGGGCTACAAAGGCTTGCAGGGAATGTGTCCCAAAGGACAATACAGGATGGGTGTTACTTTTGCTGAGGCGGCTTTGGGGGCTGAAGGAGGTCCTGGGCCTGGCAGGGAGGACTCTCACTCTATGGAGATGCTCTATGCTCAGCTGTCTGGGCTCAGGATTAAACCAGGGCTGGGGTACTGAACAACAACTCCCCTCCCTTGCACCAGTTTGATGGAAGAAGAGGGAGGAGAGAGAAAAGGAGAGACAGAAAGAAGCAGAAAACCAAGGGCTGGCAGGAGGAAGAGAGGAGGCAGAGCCCAGCTGCCCATGTTGACCTTCAGCCCACCCCCGCCACGAGCCAACATCCTGGCTCCGTTGAGATGGAGAGGGGTGGAAACTCCCTAAAACAGAGCTCAATGGTGTTTGCTTTGGGGAGGTGATTAGAGATCACTGCAAAGGCTCTGCTCAGCTCAGCAGAGAGGCACTGCATGGGCAGAAGGCACTGGGGGAAATCAGGGTCACAGCTATGTTGTCCTCTACCGAGTCACAGCTGGGCCTCTCCTGGGTGTCAGGACATCCCAGTGATGGGTACACCCCCAAACCTAGCATGGGCATGGTGATGTGGGGCTATATCTTCCTCCAATTAGATGTGCTGGGACTGGGGATGTTGTGTGGATTCTCAGCCTTGCAAAGGATTAAAAATAAAACTCAAACCACAACCAAAAACCCCAAATCTCTTCTCTTTCTCTCCCCTCCTCCTTCCCTTCCCTTTTTTTTTTTTTTTTTTTTTTTTTTTTTTTTTTTTTTTTCCAGGTGTTGTTTATGGCCACAGGAGGGAGCTCAAATCCAGACATGGGAGGATTGGCTTGATTTCGGATCCAGAGCCTCTTAAACTCTCACTTTTCCTCTAAGCTGGTCCCTGTTATGTCCAGGATCTGGCGCCTGCTTGACATTTACTTTGAGTTCCAGAGGACCAGAGACCTAGGATGAGGAGCATTGGATCTGCCCTGAACCTGCTTTTGGTATCGCCACTCTACTTTGTGTGGACCGTGGTCGCTCTGGACCTGGCACAAACTCCCTGCACCACTTTGGTCCAAGGGAAATTCTTTGGGTATTTCTCCTCCTTTGCTGTCTTCCCACTGAACTCCTCTCTCTGCTCTTGGATTATCCAGAACCCCGACCCTCGGAGGTATACTTTGTACATGAAGATCCTAAAACCTACCGGCGTATGTGACCACCAGCACATCCGCACCTACCAGTTCGACTCCTTCCTGGAGTCCACCCGCACCTACCTGGGCATGGAGAGCTTCGATGATGTGTTGAAGCTCTGCGACGGGTCCACCCGCTATGCCTTCCTCCAGTCCAACAAACAGTTCCTCCAGATGAAGCAGACCGCACCTCCGGGGGTGGAAAGCTGGCCCGTGCGGTGGAAGCCCACAAAGGCTCAGGAGAAGGACTTCTCGGTGGAGTACCTCGTGGTGGGCAACAGGAACCCTAGCAAAGCCGCTTGCCAGATGCTCTGCAAGTGGCTGGACACGTGCTTGGCCATCAGTAGCAGCTCCCACCCATGCGGCATTATGCAGACCCCATGCTCTTGCTCTGGAGGGGAGGTCCTAGATCAGGCCAGCGAGATCCTGGGGCTCACAAGGAAGAAGGAAGATTGCTATAAGGATGGAATTTACTTGGAGAACTGCATGAGCAGCCCCAAGGACAGCAGCGGAGTGGAGTTCCTGGGTGAGTGGAGGGCGGCTGGGGGTGTTTGGGAGGGAGGACTGGTTGGGTGCTCCTCTTCTGGGTCTCACACTGTCCCTATTACCTCTGTGTCTGAGTCTGCGGATGCCCGGTACGAAAACCTTATTTCCTAATTCATAGGCAGGTCTAGTAACCCTCGGTGGCTTTTTATGAGCCTGCGACTGAAATTGCAAAGCAGTTTCCCCTAAATATACCCCCAAATAGTTTCATACATTCCCAGGGCTTGTGCCTTGCTTGTTTTACTTCTTCAGCCTCAGAGCTGCTGAGGGGAGTCTTACCTGAGGGTGAGCAGTTTTTCAATGTAATTACAGATATCCTAGAAAAGGCAGGATACATGCTACCTCCTGAGGCAGGCTGCACTCGGCAGCCCTATCAACCATTTTAATTCATAGGAAAAACTTAATTCTCGGGTCTGGTTCAAGGGAACGGCAACAGAAGGCACGCTCATTTTGTTCTCAGCCTCATTTTCCTTCTGGAGAATTTCAGAAAGAAAACTCACCATGCAGCTTCTGTGGGGTTATTTGGTGCCTTTGCTGGGGACTCATTCCTCAGATATTTCATCAGTGGTTTGATGATGATCTTGGATATGGTATGGGCTGGAAAGAGACTAGGGAAGTGGAAAAGGCATGAAAAAAGGGGGTGAGAGGCTCATGAGATCTGATGTGGGCACTGCTCTGAGGGGGGGAAATGCTCATTCCAGAAATGCAACACAGTCTCCGCCAGTGCTACGGTGCCATGAAAAGCAGAAGGGAATTGGGGGTGGGGGGGTGGGTCCAAAAGCGAATACTTTATTTCAGTGCCTGTGTCAGATTTGCTCCCATGTATTTATTCTCAGCTTCCGTCCCACCTGCCAACAGGCAGGTTATGTAAAGCAGAGGTGTGATGCTAAATGAGGATCTGGGTGGTGGGGAGGGGAGCTTCCAATTTGGTGAGGTTCTGACCCCCACCCCAGAGTCTCATCTTCTTCAGGTGCTGAATTGAAATGTCCTCTGCCACCAGAAGAAAGTTGGAATCCGTCCGGGTCTGGACTCTGGGGCTCCTGCCTGAATTTTGTAGCCACCCCCAATCGGGGGGGGAATTTCTCAAGGTGGGGGGAAGGAGACTAAATTTGCTTGCAGTAGGAAGGAGGTTACCAGGCACAGGTCCAAGCTGTGCAGTGTGATTTTCTTGCAGACCGCAGTCTGTTGTTAGCTGAGAGATTAGTATATGATCAGGTACTAGTGCTTTCGTCAGTGTATTTTGGGGGGAGATTTTGTTTCTCACTGATCTGTGAATCAATACGTGAAGGCACACAGCCGAGCCATAAATCCTGCAAATTAGTTCTTCAGCTGCGCCTCCCTCCTCAGCTATGAGCACACAGCGATATTCGCTCTCCAGATTTCGGATTTCTTTGCAATGCCCTTTTCTCCTGTGTGAACAGCTTGCAAGGAGTACCATGTTGGCTGCCTCTTCAGAGTGATGCAAGCTTCGTTAAGTCATGTGTCATGCCTTGCATTTGCTGATTGGATGATTTATGCATTCAACCCAAGCAGCATGACCTTTTTCATTGCAACCAAAGGTGAAATTTGAAATAAGATTTTCAGCAAATCCTGAAGCATTCAAGCTTAATATTGGCTTTTGTAAAGATCTCTCCTAGTACAGCTTGAGTGCTTCAATGTTCCCAGAAAATAAATATGAAAGAGGCTCAAAGGTGGCTGAATCAAAATCCTTTTTAGGTGTCAAATATTTGTAGAGTGCGTAGATAATTTTTTGCTGGCTGCTCACATCTGCTCCATATTGAAGATACAGAATTATCATCTTCACTGGTGGGATGCCATCTACATAGAAGCCATGCTTGCAGGGTGCCCGGCCTCTCCATGTGCTGCTCTGTCTGTCACTGTGTCTGTTTTGATTTTTGCAAAAGCTTGATCAGGAAGATGGAGGCGAGATCCAATTTGGACAGAGAGCCAGCGATCCCTTAACAGCATTTTGTGGGTGGAATATTTTGATAGGGCTCCTGATTTCCAAGCACTGATGCTGGTTGTTGCTGTCATTGTCCTGATTGTATTTGTAACATTTTTTTTCTCTACAAGCTTTTTTTTTTTTTTTTTTTTTTTTCCCTGCTGCTTTCTGAGTCATTTGTTGTTTCTGGGCCTCTTTTGACACTTTCATCTTTGAACAAGGGTATATATATATATGTGTTGTACTAACCTAGTCTGATGAATTTAAGGCACATAAGGAATTGCCAGATACCCAGATACCATCCCAAAATGTGGAGCCTGACTTTTCCTGATGTGCCTTTTCTATACCTTGGATATTTCCAAAGAAAATGAATGAGTGCTAATCTACACAGGCTACAATGAGATGTTGCCTTGGAAGCAGCCATGCTTTGGCTTGCAGAGTCTGTGGGTGAGATCCCTTTGAAAAGGTTCGCTCCCCACCCCTGGGCACTGGTATGCTGATGGATGGAGGACACGTGTATGGGGCTGTGTGCTGGATGAGATGGTGTCAAAAGACACTCAAGAGCAGGCTAAGAATAGATCTGTTGGGCTGGACATTGGCTTTGGTGGCCAAAGAGCAGAGCTGGGAGGTGAACTTCTGCTACTGACCCAGACCACAGATCTGGCTACCACTGCTCCAGAGCTACTGGAACACTCAGGAAACCTTAACTGACAGTCTGATTTCACTCATGGCCAATGGGTTTGCACTTGGTTCAGGTACACAGGGATGTTTGTGGACATTTACAAATGGGATTTCAGGAAGTGACTCTGCCAAAGTGACCCTGCCTTGCTCACAGCATCTGTTCTTCAGTGTCTGGAGGTAGGAGAGACTGCTCCAAATTTGCTTCCCAGGTTTGTTGAGACACCTTCTTTGCACTCTCCGTCCCACGCGGACGTTGCAGAGGTTACGGCGGGTGGTGGTGGGGGTGGGAAGAATCTGTCAGGGTGCAGAGGCGGCAGGAGATATTTCAGTGTCTTGCTGCACATGGAGCTTGTCCTGGTGATCAACAAGACGCATTTGGAAATGTATTGGCAGCAGCAGCCCACCCCCCACATCTCCCCTCCTTGCTGCAACTACCTCCAACTGCTACTCCGGGAAGACTTGAACAAGGGATATTTTCTAGGAGAAGACAATTCAGCAGGGGAACTGTTTTTGGCCAACATCAGGTCTCCCCTGGCTGACTCAGATGACACGGGAAGAAGGCAGAGACTGGTTGTAGGTCCTAATGTTTAGAGCTGAACTCCCCTTTAGGAATGCAAGTTGGCATTCCTGGAATAGGCTCCCACACGGGTTTGGGGTAGGAGACCATGGGGCTGAAGATAGGAAAGCTTCCTGAAACATGAGGTACCGGGTCTGAGAATCATGGTGACCCTCCCAAATGTGAGCTGGCTTCATTGTAATCAGAGCTGGAGCTGTAAAAGGACACTGATGTGACACTGTAATGAGAGAAGGTTAAATGTGTGCTTAAGTGCTGTGCTGAGTTAGGCACTTAATGAATGTCTGATTAGTCTTGTCTGCATGTAATCTGTTCCTGGAAGGCCAATGCAGTGTTGTCATATTTTGGTGACCCACAGAGATAACCAGCATGCTCTGGTCCTTCTGCTCTTCATATCCCTATCTTGGAGACATCCAAGGTGTTGACTGCAAAACAGGGTTAAACGTGTGCCCCTGAAATATAGTATTTACTCCCTGTCAAGGTAGACGGATCTATGTCTGAAGGGATGTTTATGATGAACAAGTCTGACTGGTTTTATGTGTCAGAGAATTTCACAAGTTCATTTCAGCAAATAACTTGAAACTGAGATTTAAATGGAGCTTCTTAGTTCTCAAAAAACTGAATCAAGATAGTGCTAGTCTGAAGTGCTGGGCATTTTCTTGCCTTTCCTGACAAACTTTTCCATTGGTCTGCTGTCCCCACTGCTTTGAAATAATGCAGACTCTCCTTCCTCACACACACACACTACTTCTGTTTTGTTAGTGGTGTTTCACACACCAGACCTTAGACGTTTTTCTGCCTCTGTCTCCTACATTAAGAAATCTGCTCTCTACTGTTTGGAGAGGCACTTTTAGACCCATGAACAAGTTGCTTCTTAACCTCTGATATATTAAGTAGTCTGAACTATAAACTATGAACCATAAATCTCTCACTGCAAGACACATCCTCCAAAACTTAGTTTTCGAGAAGCTTTGTTTCATGCTTGGCCAGTTCTACTGGCCAAAATGTAATGTTTTCTCAGCAGGGCTGAGCTTCTGCCTGGACTTGTGGCTGAGTGACTGTTGAAGGGGGTCCATGGTGTGGAAGAGAGGCCAGGGGCATACAGACAAATGAATCAACTGCCATCTGCCCTGCTGCAGAAATTGTGTTGTGTGGCACAGCTTCCCTCTCCTTGAATATTCCCTGGGGCAGAAATAGCTTCATAAGTCATTTTCGATGTTTGTGGTGAGCTTTAGTGACCACAGAAGCTCAGAGGCTGATAAAGAGCTGTGAATAATTGCCCCAGGGCAGGATCTCAAACCTCTCCTTGACCTCTTCAGCTCCTTATGATACAGACTTTATTCCTGCAGCAAGAGTCCCTCAGACCCAAACAACAGCTGAGCTTGCAAAGAAAGGTGTTTGGCTTTGCCTCAGTTTTGGATTTGCCAACCAAATGGCAAAGGAAGTTGGATGGGTGCATTTTCATTGCATCGCCTTCCACCTGGCATGGACTTGCTGAGTGTGCTTGGTGGTAGGTGTGATGCTTTCCAACTCCTTGCTTCTCCATCTGTGTTTGCCCCCGCTGTCTAATCTGTACATCCTTGAGAGCAGAGCTACAATGCGATGAGAGATCACCAACAAAACATGAGGCAAGGAAGGGCTGGTTTCTGCTCACGCGTAAAAATTTTTCTGTCTTATCTTGCTAAAAGCATTGGGGACTTTAACTGACATCTCCTCAGTCCAAACCTCAGAAGCTGTGAGCAAGAACTGATACCACTTCACAGCTCCTGAAGGAGGAGGTTCAACAGAGCCTGGCACCTGGCAAACAGGTCACTTTGCTTCCTGCAGTGAATGCCCACTGGACCCATATGGGCAGTTCCTGATGGGGTTGTGCTTCTTGCATGCAGTCAGTGGGGTGTTTTATGGATGAGGCAAGTGTGGGTAACTCCTTCCTGGGTGCTGGAAAAGGGGTTTCTGACACAGTTTAAACACTCAGGTCTCTGTGATCTGTGCAAGCCCTGCCAATCCTGCTGTTTTCCTCTGTGGTGTTTAAAGACCTTGAATAGAATAGAATAGAATAGAATAGAATAGAATAGAATAGAATAGAATAGAATAGAATAGAATAGAATAGAATAGAATAGAATAGAATAGAATAGAATAGAATAGAATAGAATAGAGGACAATAGAGGACAATAGAACACAATACGATATTTACAGTTGGAAAGGCCCTCCAATGATTATCTAGTCCAACTGCCTGACTAATTCAGGGCTGACCAAAATTTAAAGTGTGTTATTAAGGACATTGTCCAAATGCCTCTTAAAGACTAATAGGCTCAGGGCGTCTACTATCTCTTTAGGAAGCCTGTTCCCATGTTTGACCCCGCTCTTGGTAAAGAAATGCTTTCTAACGTCCAGTCTAAACCTCCCCAGGTGCAGCTTTGAACCATTCCCACACGTCCTATCACTGGATATCAGGGAGAATTAGGCATGACCTTAAGAGTACCGGGGTCCTCCCAGGGGCAGAGCTGAGATTGCCTGTGCCTCTGTCTCAGCACTAAATTCACTCATGCATGCATCTGTATGGAGGTGTCCTATTTGGAAGATGGTGGGGGCAGTAAAATGAGGAAAATAAAGTGATCAGTTCTGTTGTGAACCCACAAGTTTGTGGAGATGACCACAATGCAGAAACATCAGCAATTACTGTCTGAATGCACTATTGTTGTAGCAGGGAGACTAAAGGTGGAATTTACATCAAGTTGCTGAGGGAGTTTCACAGGCAACTACTCCTATTATTGATATGAGGGGAATTTTATGGGTAATTTAATGAGTGACAGCCTGGTGAGAGGCTCAGTTTTTCAGTTATGTTTGTTTTGTTGGATTTTTTTTTTTTTTTTTTAAATTTGCCGTTGTTTAACATTCTCTCGTATTCAGAAGCCATAGCAGCTGCCCCCAAATGTTTTGTATGGAAATACAGGGTGAAATTTAGATGCAGGGAAACACAGACACCAGATTCAAAATCATCACATCTGCAGCATAGTTTTACAATTGTAACCGCTGAATGTGAGAATGGGGATGCTAATGTCTCAGAAGGGAGGATGTACAGAGAAACTCCTCGCCCTTTTCACCACGCACCCTGAATATCTGATGTATTTAGGTGATGGGAACAGGCTGAAAAAATGGAAAACACTGTATTTCCAAGGGGAACTGGATCCGCGGAGTTTTTCAGGTGCCTGATTCACCTTTGCGATGCCTGACCTCCATGGGTTTCCTTGACACTGAGTCCAGGAAACCTGCTGGATCCTGTCTCTCATGGTGGATATAGCTCCGGGGTTTCTCCTAGGTTTCCTTGAAAGGGATTTTTCCCTTTTTCAGTGATGGTTTCCTTTATCCAGATGCATCTCCCAAATACTTCGGGTGAAGCCAGGGATTAGCAGAGATGGTGCTTAGCCCAGCTGCCTTAGTGATGTAGCAGACAACAGATCCAGGAGGGGAGATGGGCTCTGATCTTTGCCTAACAGGCTGGGAACAGACCCTTAGCAGTGTTGAGAGCTTATCCATGAGTACTCTGAGAGTAAACATGGGTGATTTAAGCCACAACAATCTCTTTCCATGTTGGGCAGAGCAGTAGATTTCATGTCTCTTCCAGAGCAACACTATCACCTCTGCAACGCATTTCTTTTCCCATATTTTCCTTTTCCAATTCTGAGGATCAGTGAAACTTTGCCACATCTGTGGGTGCTGATTCTGTCTCCTGTCATCCCTCCAAGGCAGTACTGAAGCAAGCTTGGGCTAAACAGATTAGAAAGCTGGGTTTGGATTCTCAGCAGGTATTGTTTAGTGTGGTTCTGCGACACTTTAACCTGGGGAGGATTCAGCAATTGTGTGTTCTTGGGGTGGCTCTGCCAATGTCACCTCCAGTTGTTGACTCTCTGCGTAGTACACTCGTTTCTTGCACTTGCTGCAGACAGCAATCTGATACCTGTATCCTACATTTCATCCTTCCAGCAGAGTGAGACACCCAGGCTAGGAAAGGACGTCCTTTAGCACATCATCAGAATTGCAGATCTGTTGAGTTTAAATATATTTCTTTTTGTTCTCTGGCTCTAGTTTTGATAGAGCAATAAATGCCACACACCTCATTAAGCTGAATACTCTCAATAGGTCTTGAGTGGTCCATGCCATTAAACAAACAGTTACTGGCTTGGGATATTCCCAGTGTTTAGAAATAGTGAAGAAGGGAAGGAACCTGGAGGAGTCAAAGCTACAACTCCAGCTTCCTACAGAAACTGGGCTACCCTGACAGGTCAGCTACTTTGTCCCATCATTTCTGGGGCAGTTTGAGCTGTCTTCTCCCTGCAATACATAGGCTTTGATTCACATGAACACCCGTAGCAATGGGGAACGGGCAAAGGAAGAGCCTGGTGTTGATTTCTGTAAGTGCTGTAACAGTTCATGTGCTTGGAGTTGATATGACAGAGGATATGTGCATGCAATAAGTTTGGTAGGGTCCTAAAGCACAGGGATGAAATTACCATCAAATAGAAGGGAGGCTGGTCCCCTCCCTGTGTCCTACAGCAGGAACAAAATTACTGGTGTGGGTCCCTGGTTTGTCACTTTGCCTGGATGAGGAGGGGATGTGCTGGTTTCTGGCGGTCTGGGTGTTTATGTATTTTTTTTTTTTTCTGAATGGAATTTGACATTTCCCTGCCTGTTAGTTTTGGTGGGGTTTGGTATCTTTGTGTTGAAGGTGCCCAAACCAAAGGAAGACAGTGAAGTTCAGCATATGGTACTAAAAGCAGGAGGAACATCTAAGAGCATGGGTGCTTCCTCTACTTTGTATCACTGTTCTTTCTCCTAAATCTGAAGACTAAAGGACCATGATGCAGACTATTGGCCCCTTGGCTCTTGTTGAGACCCTGGGACTGATGCAGAAGAGAACCTACACAGAGTTTCTGCTTCAAGATCTACTGCAGGCTGGGATAGGACATGGGGTACAATGACTTCATCATGTTTCCCTGTGCCTCCTACTCCACCACATTAAACTCAGCCACATGAAAAGCAGCATTCAGCGATCTGTGTGCACTTCATATGCAGGCCTATATACTGTTCCACATGAAATTGAGGTCTAGTTTTGGTGTCCCCTTCCCATAACTTGACTCCGTTAGGCATTTTCAACTAAACATGTTGATGTGACCAAGACCGTGAAAAGATGTCATTGGCCATGCCCAGCAGCAAAGCACCCAGGCAGATGGACCAGGGCTTCTATTTACAAGTGGGCTTGTTCAGCATTTGTCTTCTGTCCTGTTTGCATGGGGTCAGTCAAAGGATCATCAGTAAAACTGACTGGTGACAATTAATTTCTGCCTACAAAACCCTCTCTTCCTCTTACCCCTTTCTCTCCCTTTATTTAGTTTGTTTGTTTTGTTTGTTTTTTCTTTATTTTAATGTTCTAAACCACAGAGCCCACTGCTATGCTGCGTTTCAGGGAGCTCTGCTGAGTTTGGAGTGACTTACTTGGGGCTGTGCTCGATGGGTAGTCATGTACTCAATCTGTGGATGCCACAACCAAATTGTGAAGAGTCAGGTCCAGTGCCAGCATCCCCCTCCCAGGGTGATTTAGCTTAGAAGTGTTTGTGATGTTTTCATCATGACCCAGCAATGCAGCATCCAAACCTGCCTGACCACCTTCCTTGCAGAAATGAGATGCTCATCCTTGTTAGTCTCCTTAAACAATTCTCTCCGATGTTTAGATTTTAAATTTGGGGGGTACCTTCTTTAATTTGCCTGAAATTTAACCAGCTACTGTGCATTAGGGTCAGCCGAGATGAATAGATGGTGGTGTGACTTGAGCTCAGTAACATTTAGAACAGGAAGGCAGACAGCGAGCAGCAGAGAAGCTGCTTGGAAAGTTGGCTGGTTTGATGGAGGGCTAATTGCTGAAGAAGAAAAGATGCAGGGGCAAGGATAGTCCCCGGGTAACTATAGAGAGGCATTTAAAGAAATTGCTTTTCATGCTTCTGTGCTTTTGGGCCACGGAGGGTCTCAGGAGGCCCCTTTGGGGATCTCAGCCACCTCCCCCACGGGCCCACCGCAGCTGAGGAACCGTCAAGGAGAACAGACCTTGGGGGAGAGCCACGATGGATCCCACCAGGTGCCAGGACAGGGATGTTTCTTCTTGCTCAGCAGCTCTTGCATGTAACGTGCCCCTCTGTGCAGTCCCTTCCCTCCTACCAGCTCTGGTGTCCCTGCCCCACGGGCAGCTCAGCAGCGCCATATTTTCAGCCTATTGTCATTGGAGCCGTTGACAAGTTTGGTGGTAGTTTTGCCTTGTCATAATTTGGTCCCTGTTACTTGCTGCAAGGCAGAAGGAGAGAGGAGTTAAAAGTTTTTCCAAGTCTTTAAACACAACAACCCACCTTCTTCTAAACTCCTGATCCTCGTTTGTTGGCCCCAAATTTGCCACTAGGGACAGCAAACTGACATGCTGTCCCTTCTACTCTTAAAAAATAGGGTTTTATGAATAGTGGAAAGGATGAAGCCTGATTTCCTACCATGTGAAGTCCTGTATTCACCTACTGTGACAATTTCAGCTGCTCATGTGCAAATCCTTCAAGACCCTTATGTTCCACCAATGCCTCTGGGCTTGTTTTGCTACCAGCAGCCTTCTGGGTCCCCTAGTCTATTTTATGGGCAGGAGTTAACACATCTGGAGCATTGCTGGCTTAGATGATGTGCCAAATAAATCAGATAACTGCTATTTTTTTGGTGAGTGGGATCACTTAGGCTGACCTCATGCTCACCAGAAACCTTCATGAACTGAGCATCTTTGACGTGTGACTGGCCTCAAACATCAGCAGCTGAAGGAATATAAATCAGGCAGACAGAAGTGGTGATCTTCTTTCTTTGGGGAGCTGCCTGGAAAGGAAACCTGGGCTGATGTTTCAGTGGGTGCCCTGGGACCTCTCCCACATGGTCCCACTACAGCTGTTGGGTTAGCCTGGATTTGGAGTTGCACTTTCTCTCCTGTGGTTGATGATGGTCTTGCACCAGGTGCTGGAGGCAAAGAGAGATATGACAAGAGAGCTCTATCCCAAGAGCAGAGCAGGGGGAGAGCCAGAGTTTACAGTATGTGTTGGGTAATAAACACAACACTGATCCATGGGGCTTGAGTCTCTCCAGAGGACAGCAGTGGGCTCTCAGAGACACCCATCAGTGCCCCTATGTACTTTTTAGGAGAGCAAGTAACTGCTGACTCTGCATGTTGCAAATATAGGTGAATATGTGAAATGTCTGTTTACTTCTGCCTTTAGAAATCACCCCCTTACCAGCTCCAGTATGAAACTCACGTTCCATTTAGCTTTTGCTTCTAGCTGAATATGCTGTAGGTCTAAACTGGGACACGTAGAAAAAGGCAACAACCTTTTGTCCTTGCTCATCAACTGCTTTTCCTCCTGAAGCAGGGGCCTCATGTCAGGTGGTGTGGTGGGACACTTGATGGTGAGTGGCTATGGGAGGGGGAGCATCTTTCTGAGTGGAAGCCCTTTGAGTACAAGCTCACCCTGCACTAACTTTTCCCATAACTGCAGGACCTCTCTGCGGTGTCTTCTCTATGCAATGCCAGAAGTAGCTGGTGTGTAGGTCACAGCTCTGGGGAAACATCTGGGTCACACAGCAGGAGTGGGTCTTGCTCTCTAGAGCAGGGCTGGGCAGGTAGGGGTGAGCAGGAAGCCTTGGGAGAAATGTCATACATAGTGCTTGGAGGCTTCAAAGGTTTGTGGAGGAGTATTTGTCTTGCACCTTCTCTCTCTCGTTCAGAAGAGAGCTCCTCTCAGTGAGCAATGGCTGGGGAAGGGCAGGCACTCAAACAAATGTTTTTTTATACTTCAGCAGGAGAAGAAAAGAAATGAAAAGGTGATGGGGGAGAGCCAGAAGCAGCTGTTATAAAATATGAATAGTGTAGCTGTGTTTCCCTTGCTTGACTGAAGGCATGCATCAACACAGGGAGAGGAGGGAGTGGAGGAGGCAGCAGCCAGCAAATCTCTATCCCTCTTCAAGAGTGCAACCATGAGCCTGCAGCATGCCTAGACCTGACAGCCTGCCCATGCTGTCACCTGGCTCTGTCCCTCTGACCTGGTGTGAGAGACGCAGAAACACTTTTTGTCACCAGAAATGCAAAATCTCCCCACTACCTCCTGCTCTACCCTGTCCCTCAGCGAGCTGAAACGCAGACAACTTTCCTTGCATAGGCAGGTCCTGTCCAGAGACACTTGAATAGGCACACAGCTGCACTGGCACACATCTCCATTTATGCATGTCCAGAGGTTCAGATGCATGTATACACAGGCTTGATTTGGTGCATGGATGTACCCACATAAAGATATATACAGGCACAGGCTCATGAGTGTGTACACAGATGCACAAGTGTGCATGTATATGGATATATGCCTGCACACGACAATGTAAAACCGTAGAGGGCAGGCAGATACGCAAACGGTCATGAATGTACCTGCATGCACATGCAAACATGTCAATAAACAGGTGTATACACACACACATGCAGAGCAGAGCAGACAGATGTGCATGCCCTGAGGGGGATACACACTCGTGTAAATGAGCTTGCAAACGTGTGGACATGTACAGCCACTGCACATTCCCACTGCTGCATATCCCCACAGCCATGTGAGTGCCAGAAAACCCCTAGGAACAGACCCGGGAGCCGAGACCTCCATGGAAAGCCCCATAACCAGACAGAGAGATGGGGGGAGGGGTGTGTGCTGATTCCATTTAGGAAAGGCTGCATGTCCATTGAGACCCACCACATGCAAACGCACCGCAGGAACAGGAGGCTGACTCATGCTTCATCCTTTCCATGTTCCTTCCAAAATGCACCATGAGGCCTATCTGGAAAGTGAGTGCCTCATGGTGCATTTCGGAAGAAGCTGGTTTTGTTTATACTTGTGGATCCTTCCCCTGAAAAGAACAACTGTTGTTAATCCCCGCAAGAACAAAATCAAGCTGATGGATTCCCTAGTGTGGCTTGATTCTTTGGTGGGAAAGGACAACCTGCATGGCTTGGTAATCAGCAGGGGACAAAGCAAGGACCTGCTTTGAGACTGTAGTCATCCAAAGCTGTCCTCAAGCCCATTCCTGGTGGGACATGTTTCCCTCTTCCCTGCCCTCCCACGGCAACGCAGTTCAGCACATGCAGCAGTCTTCTCCTGCTCTGTAAAAGGCTCCTGGTCTGTTTAAAGTCCTGTATGTGCTGAAGTGATGGGTTGAATCAGGGCACTCCTAGGGACCACCAGCTCTTCCTTAAAGCTCTTTCTCCACACTCTGCTGTGTGGCTTATCAATGGGAGAGCTTACAGCATCTATACCTTCAGCATGCACACGGGGTTTTGGGGGAGTTTTACTGGAGGGTTCTGGCTTTGGAGACTGTTGGCTGCTCCTCGACATTTCTACTCCTGCATTCCCTACATCCCAGCTCAGACGTGGGTACCTACACACAAGCCCCGTGCAGCACATGCAGACTCGTTTGCGTGTCTCCAGTTGCGTCCTGGTTTGTACATGCAGGCAGGTACCTCTGACTCCAACATACCCCTTTGGCCTCTCTGTCTTTCCATCCTGAGGGCTGTTTCTCATTACACCAAGACCCTGTGATAAGCTTTTCAGCAACAAAATCACGATAAGGCTTGTGTTGGGATGCCGAGCTCCACCTCACTGTCCAATCCTTCTGTGGTGTCAGAGCAGTCTCAGTGCAGTGGACAATTGTGGCTGTTCTGCTTTCACAGGATGCTTGCATTGAGGAAGTCCCCACTTCAAAAGGCAACGTTGACAAAAATGACAGCCTTGCCTACCTCACACTTTAGTTAAAACTATCTATTCGCCTTTGCCCCCACTCCTTTCCTCCATACCTTTCTACATCCTGACCCTCTCACTGCAAATGAACATCTAATGTCGGCTGGAGAAAATCTGTTCATTCAGCAATTAAACAACTGAATGCTCCTCTGGCAAAATGAATTATCTCTTGCCTTTCTTGTGTTTTATCACTTTTTTCCCCCTTCTCTTCTCCTCTTTTTTCTCCTTCCCTCTGGTGAGATAAGGCTGCCATTCTTGAAAGTAATTTTAAATATTTATGTTTTAATTAATGGACTTTATTGCATGAACTCTATGTAAGATAATAAAAAGATTGCCTGAGGTACAACACATTTTTTGTTTGTTCTTGAAAGGGGACTAAGAAGTAAAAAACCTAATAAGTTTCCTCAACAAACATTTGAAAAATACACAGAAACGACAGCCATGGGTCACTTAGCCTGTGGGCTCTCCATAACCCACATGCTCCTGAGTATCGCTTTGCAAACTGTCTCCATAAATGCGGAATATAGTGTAAATCCGTGGGCCTCTTGCAGGGACTGGTTTATCCAGATGAGCACCAGGCTCTGCAGTGGGCAGAGGAGGGCAGTGGTTTGCATCCAGAGGATGCACAGGTGGAGATGGAAGCAGAGCTGCAGCCAGCAAGGACACTTCAGGGCTGTGAGGGCTTGGACCTGAATGCAATCTTTTGCTGAACCTGGAAAACAAACGCATTGGGTTTAGTTTAGATGACGTTTATGACGAAATAAAATAGAGGGGAGGTTTGTACCAGTCCACTTCCCCAATATTTCTGGGTTGAAAAACCCAAATGTTGACTGTACATTTCTGCAATGGATTTTCTTTTATTGAAAACAAACAAGTTGATAGAATGTATGAATTTGTGAAACATCTGCTATTGCCAGTTATGTATTTTTGCCAAAAAAAAAAAAAAAAGAAGAAAAATAATGTTAGATGAAACTTCATTCTATGTGGGTGTTTTCTTATGGTGCAGCACGCTGAAAATAATTTTACATTCTGAGTGTGTCATCTGTGCTGCGTGACATGGGCCTCTGTGCTCAGTTCAGCTGTGGCCTTGTGCTGGGGAGGGTCCTAAGGATGCTGGACCAGAACCTCCTGGGGAGGCTTATGCTTTGTTCATGCATCTGCTCATGACCTTGAAGAAGTCAAGACATTTGTGCACATGGTGCACTTAATCTTGTTTTTATCTTCCTATTATTTTCTTTCTGTATTCTGACTCAGATCTTGAGAGCAATTGGCACTTTCTTAGAAAACAGATGTACAATGCCTAGCACCAACACTCCCTGAGCTGTGATGATAGCTCTTAGTAAGACTGCATATAAATAATCATAATAGTTAATAACTACTCCAGTGATTACTATGATTAAAGTTTGGTTGTGGAGTTATTTCTCTTTTAGGAAAATGATTGTCTCTTAGAGGGTGACACCCTTGCATTGAGGCTGCTTGGCAGCTTGAAATAAAGGGATTGTCCAGCATTAAATGAGGCAGGTGGGTGTTGCAGAGAAAATTTCTTTAGTTGCCTGATGTAGGTTTCCAGTGCTTCAGTGATGTCCTGGTTTCAGCTGGGATAGAGTTAATTTTCTTTCTAACAGCTGGTATAGTGTATTTCAGATTTAGTATGAGAATAATGGTGATAACACACTGATATTTTCGGTCGCTGCTAGGTAATGTTTATACTAAGTCAGAGATTTTTCAGCTTCTTATGCCCTGTCATCAAGAAGGCTGGAAGGGCACAAGAAGTTGGGAGGGAACACAGCTGGACAACTGACCCAAACTGGCCAAAGTAATATTCCATACCATATGATGTAATGACCAGTATATAAACTGGGGAGTTGGCCAGGAGGGATGGATCACTGCTTGGGGACTGCCTGGACATCACTCAGTGGGTGGTGAGCAATTGCACTGTGCATCACTTGTCTTTCCTGGATTTTATTTCACTCTTTTTGTTATCTTCCTTTTCATCACCACCATCTTTTTAATTTCAATTATTAAACTGTTCTTATCTCAACCTGCAAGTTTTACTTGTTTTCGGTTCTCCTCCCCATCCCACAGGGGCAGGACGGGGAGGAGTGAGTGAGTGACTGCATGGTGCTTAGTTGCTGCGTGGAGTTAAACCACAAGAAGTGATAAACTCTGTTGTGCCCTGAGGATGTCTCTATCTATCACATTGATTACTCCATTTGCTATCTGCCTAGTACTGAGTTTTTTCATCCTAAATCAAGAAAGAGCCAGAGTTCACCATTAGCTGCCAGGGTGCAAAGATGGGGTCACTCTGCTGTGTTGAGCTGAAGGGCTCTGGATTTACACCAGGATGAGCAAGCACACAGGTAGGCTGGCCTTAATAATAGACTGTTGAAGAAGTCTTCATTCTATCTTCTGAAGATGCTTCCACCTCTGTGATGCTCTATTTGTGGAGGTGGAAATGCTGGATTTTTTTTGTCTGTATGCTTCCTGGTAATAGCTGGGGCAACTGCAGAATCTCTTGGTGTGAGCTACAGGTGAGCAAGTCAAGGTTATTATCTGATAAAGGATACACACTCTTGTATCAGCAGAGCTGGAGGTGGTTTAACAAAATCTAAAGCCAACCAAGCAGCTGGGGAGCCTTGTAAGAGGAGTGAGTCCAAAGTGAAAATTATTGGTCAATACTTGCAAAACTTTACTGACAGCACTGTGAGAGGGAGGAAATCCCAGATTTGGGCAGATCATATAATAACAGGAATTCGTTTACCAGCACATATATATTTGGATGTGCCATTGCATTACAAATCTCCAAGCTCAGTTTGATCATACCCCTTGTTATTCTATCTGGGACATTCACTTCAGTAAATGGTTTGCTGATCTCTTTAAGCCTTGAGGCCTGGCTCTCAAGTCTGTCTTGAGTTGTCTGTCTGACTGTGAGCAGCAGAGCACCTCAGCTCTTGATGACCCATGTGCTGTAGTGACTAACTCCAGCTGTCCCCAGTGTGGACATTCACATCTTGGCAAGTGACCCTGAGATCCCTTCTTAGTCAAAAAAGGGCTGTTCAAGGTGGGTGGTGGGTATGAGGGCAGGCTTCGTCCTATCCCCAAATAAACATCAGAGGGAAGGAGTTGGGATCCTTAGCAAAGGGACTGGACAGTTGACTTGGAGGATGAGTAATAGTTGTGGGTAGCTTCTCAGCTCAAGTGCAGCCTTGCCACTGGCTATAACTGAAGTGATTGTCTTTGGGTTGAAAACGGGCACCAAAAGTAGCCTTAATATGAACCCATCCCTGGTAAAAGCCACTTGACCTTTCTGACTCTTCTCCATTCCCTTTCCAAGAAAGGTTTTTCTGTGGGATCTATCTCTAAGGGATGGAACACTTGCAGGGAAGAGGTTAGTAAAGCCTATGCATTCCAGAGTATTCCTCCTGCTGAAGCTGTCTCTTTCCCTAGCATTAAAGGAAACAAAGAAATCACTCATTGGAATTAAAATTAACAAGAGAATCTCAGTAAGTCTAAACCTTTGGGAGGTTTCCCATTTCATGGTTGATAAGATCTGTTGTTACACCATCCTTAGTAAATCTTCAGATTATCCTTCTGCCTTCCCCATCTTCCTGATCATCCCTAGTCCCTGCCCAGAGGTTACCTTCCGCACCCTCTGATTACTCCTTTCTTTTTTGAACATGACCCCTTATTAAAAGGATGCCATGAGAAATGGTCCTTGCTGAACCCCTCACATCCTACCTTAATTTGAAGTGGATCTTAGTGATGAGTTCTGGTTCACAGGAGAACAGATGAGATGTCTCTTCCTCTGGGGTCAGTGAGATCCAACCCTGAGAGCAGTGTGCAGCTTGTGCTGACACACCTGGGTCCGTTCACGCTTGGTTTGGAACAGAGTTGGAAGCCCGTTCAGCCCCACTGCACATGATTTGCATGCTGCAGGAACATCTGGGACCAGTTCTCATAGCCCTGTCCACCAGCCCATATTATGAGCCTGCCTCTCTCCCCCCAGCCTTGCAGGTGGAAAGTCTGGATTGTGAGATGTCATGCTCTTCTACCCCTTCACCTCCTTTCCACTGGGATGAGTAGGAGTAACCATGGAGTGCTCGTGTTTTGCAGAAGTCTAGAGCTGAGCATGGTGTGGGCAGGCACTCCTAACATCATATGACCTGCACCCTTGCAGAGAGATTGTCCTGAGACCAAGGCTGAAGGTGGCCCGATGACAGTCCATGTGCTTTGAGCCTCTTAGGTGCTGTCTGTCATGTATGGAGTGTCACACTTGTAAGAGAGAAGTAGCAATGTGCTTATTGATACAAACCAGTGATTTAACAAAGTTTGATAGTGAAGGTGACAAGGGTTTAACAAGATTTGATGGCAAGGTTCACTTCATATTTACTGCGTAGAGAACAGGGTCAGGCAAAACTGTCAGGGAGATGCTCCCATTGAGTGACGAGGTTCAGGAAGGATCCCCTTGCTTTCTAAATTCCTTCTCAGAGAGGAGTCTAGGTGCAGCTGGATCCAAGCCTAATCCCAGACTTGATCAACGGTTTATGACATGCCCTGAACCATGGTACAACCACCCACTTTTCAGAAAAGGGGACACAGGGCCTGGTGCCTGCTGGCCACGACCTGTCTTAAAGTGTGGTTAAGCTGCCTGCAAGCCCTACCTCTTGGCTCTACCCCTGCGTCTGAGTCACCAGTGATCCCTTTCGTTTGCATTTAGTGTAGATCTCATTCATTGGCTTTTTCATTCCTCTAATTAAATGTAAATGAAGAGTGGATCATTAAAGAGGGATACAGGAGCCCTCTCTGAACAAAGGAGGTTTCAACTGGAGGAGGAAACATAGGAAACAGGTTTTTCTCTACCTCTTTTATTCCAGGTCTCTCCTCTCTCTGGTAGAGATGGTTTCAGTCCCAGAGGAGATTCTCTGCTCTTTTGCTGTTGAAGGCCTCTTCCTATGGGTGTGCAAGGGATTTCCTCATGACAACAGGATGGACTAAAGCCAGAAGCAGTGAGCTAAACCTGGCTGTCTTCCTTTTGCTTTACAAACTTGCATGTGCCCTAGTCCTTCTGCCTGAATCTTGCAGATTACTCTGCTTGGATGCAAAATCCCTGGGGAGGTTGCAAGAAACTTCATCGGGTACCTTCTTGGAGCTGGTAGCTCTGCACTATTGTCAAGTCAGGCATGATGGTCTCCAGGGTTTCCCGCTGTCTGATTTTGCCCTGGCAGCACCATCTTATTCAGGCTGGAAGGGGGTTAAGTGTTGCCTTGCTGGATCTCGTCGCTAATGACTTGTGCTTGGCAGCACGGTGACGCGGCCGCGCAGCACGGCCGGATCTGTGGGCGACGGGAACAGATGGCATATGCTCTGATGAAAGCAAAGATGTCCCTTTGCTCAGGGTGTAAAGCGACGTTTTCTTTCCTGCAGGCCTCAAATCTGTCCCTGGCACACCGCTCTTGGCCACCTTAGGACATTAAAGGGGAGATTTTGCTCCTGTGCACTGATCAGTGCTGTGAAGCAGGGGCTGCAGGAGGTGGATAACATGGGGGCAGGGGGCTATCCAGGATGCTCTTCTGGGGCTCAGCAGATATTCTGCATGAACATGAGTGACCTGGTCCCAAACCTGCTTGGACTTCAAGGCCACTTGCTCTGTCACCATCCAGAAGGTCTTCACCTCCTGGTGACCTGGGAGTAGCTGGGATTCGGAGGCCATTTAGAGATGGAGCTCTGATTTCTACCATTTCAGGGGCTCCAGAGGATGAGCGCAGCTCCCCAGAGCACGGAGACACTGGGAAAGGGCAGGAGATACATATGACAGTGTTGCAGAGGCAGCCCATGGTGGGCAGAGCAGGGTGATTTACAGTGGGTGCATGGAGCCAGGGAGATTAAAATAGTCTGGGGTGTTGAGCCAGAGGGTGAAAGCCAGGTCTGAGGCTGTGTGGTCATCTTTGGGATCACCCTGTAAAGTCTAGGGACAACAAGAAGGAACCAAATGTCTACCATGACCCATTTAGGTCAATGTGGTTGTGGGGTCTCACTGAGAGAGACAGCTCTGGCTTTGCAAATGCCACATCTCAGCCTGGGACAGAAGTTGCCATTTGGTTAAATGCAGCCACGTTGCAAAAGGAGTGGGTTTGTCACATTGAATCAACGCAGCAGGAAAAAATCCCAGCCCTCTGAAATGATGCTGAACCTATGCGGTGTCCCCTTCAGTTCTCAGCATCCTGAGAAACCATAACCCCCCTTCGGCAAGCCCGGTCCTGTGTCACAGCCCATAAGGTTTCCTGGAGTGGAGGGTGAGCTCAGGTCATGGGGAAGCGACTGGCTGGTTGGATTTCTTTTTCTCCAGGAGACAGGGTGAACAGGAGCGTGCAGTTTGTCTTCCCTTTTTGCTTTCTCCTGCTACAAGCTGGCCCTAAGAGGTCTTTGCCTTTGTGTCCTCGAATGGCCTGGTGGAATAATTATCATGGGGGATGATGAGCCCAGGAAGGATCTGCAGTGCCGAATAGTGTCATGGAGAGCTCTCCCCTCTTCCAACATGGAGGGTAACAGGGGGGAAGCAGTTGACCTTTTTTTCTGCTTGGTTGTGCTGTGCTCCTCCAAGCAGACGCTGATGTCACTCTGGGAGACACAGCAAGAGGGAGCTGAGCTCTCAAGCCAGGGCTCTGAAAATGCAATCGCTCTAAGGCCACCACCGATGAGACCTGCCATCTGTGCCCCTGCAGCTTCTCCCTGGCCCCACTGCAGTCACAACAGGAGAAAGGTGCTTCAGGTCTCTGCTCATAGACGTCTCGTGTTTCTTTGGGTAAGAAATGTAACTTTGTGCCTCAGTTTCCCCACTTGAATAAAGGATTTCAACATCCTTAACATTTTCAGATGGAGGTTAGTGGGAAAAAATAATGTTTTTTCTTTCTATTTCTCTCTTTATTTCTTGGTGCCTTTCCGTTTTTCCTCCCATCATTTTTTTTGTTTTGTTTTGTTTTGTTGTTTTGTTTTTCTTGAATTACCCATCTCTACAGACATGCCTACTCCCATCCAGGGCTAGTAGAAGTGTCCTCTAAAGCTGAAGAGGACAAGAGGACCAGAGAAGGGGTCTGCTGCCCCACTGTCTTGGGTGGTGCCATGAGCTGGTCTTTTTACCAAGCCATTCTCAGGGCACCAGGAATCCAGGTGCAATGATATAAATGCTTCTTTTCTTTCCAGCGTCTCAAATGGTTCATACAGGGATCTTTAATTCCCTTTTAAACCTTCTTCCAGTGCCTAATTAGATATGGGGATATATTGTCATGCACTTGAAAAGTTTTATCTAAAAATCCCTATCATTTTATTTTTCTAAACTCACTAAAAATTTCCTCTAAACTTTCCCATCAGTGACACACTCTCAGTTCTTATCTTCCTGCTCCCCCAAAAAATGGGTCTAGTGGGAATGTCCCACACAGAACACTGAGTTCTAACATTTCCCTCTTCCACTCAAAAATATAGCAAAACCCAGATGCTTACTTGGAAAATTTGTCTTTGGGTCAGAAAGTAATTTACTTGTTTTAATAAAAAGGGTCTTAGGTAACCCTGACCATCAAATGTCCTGATGAAACCTCTTTGCTCTGGTGTCTGTACTGACGTGTTGGCTTTGCTGGTCATTAGATGACACTGGGGGTTTTTTAGGTTTGTTTTTTGTTTTGTTTTGTTTTGTTTTGTTTTGTTTTTTGGGGTGGTGGTGGTTGTTTTTGTTTGTTTCTACTCATGAGCACGTTCCTAAAACAGAAGTGCTGGAAAAGCATCTTCACACTAGAGATTCTGATCGCGTGGTGTATCAAAGTTATGGGACAATGACTGCTGGAGCATGGCTTTCCCCCCCACTGCCGTGCAGTTGGCGGCTGGCACGTTCCACAGTAGAATCAGCTGCATTTTGGTGCTGGGTAGAATAAGCTTTATAGTCCTCCGTTCAGCACAGCTGTGTTGTGAGGCTGTTCTGTGAGCCATGGATAGATGCAGTTTAGAAAAAAAAAAAAAAAAAAAAAAAAAACAGTTTTATTCATTACTTATGAAACTCCTATTCACCTTGTGAGGTCATGGTCGCTCTCGAATGTGCAGATCTTTAATTCGCATCTACAGTATCGTTTCTGGGTAGCTAGGGGTTTGGGGAATGGTTTATAACTTCTACCTGAAAAGCACAATCCAGATGGGGCCTGGGGTACCCTGGGTAGGAACTGTGGGTGTTTCAGGCTGAGTTGGAGAGAATGACTAGCAAGCTAGACAGAGAATGACTTGTTCTTCCCACTTGTTCCCAGACTGTGTGATATTCCTGTAAACTGATACACATACAAGTAGCACTGATAACTGCTGAAAATGCGCATCATCGCAACAAACTCCTGTCATGACAACAGCACATCTGATATCCATGTTCTCTCTTCCCCCTCCAAAACCAGCTCCCATAGTCCCCCAGACAGGGTGCGGATGCAAATATCTGAACAAGTCTATCTGCAGACCAGTCTGAAATGTGCTGTAACACCGGGACCAGCCTTTTTTATTTGATATATCAAGGCTCGAAAATCAGAACTGCCTTGTGGCTGGCTAGTCCATCCCAAGGGCAGGAGCTACTCAATCTATCCCTAATCCCTACCCAGTCCATCCCTAATAATCTGTTTTTCAATGAGGGATCCACCACATCCTCCCAGAAGATTTATTCCCATGTCTTGTGGGTGTTTGAGATTATTAGAAAAGGATAAAAAATCCACTCATCTAATACGTATCACTGTGCTGGCTCAGTTCTATACTACCAGTACTCTGAAGACTCACTTCTCCTTTTGGAATTTGTTAAAACAAGGAGTCAAAGTTTAAAAGGATGTTGGTCTTTCCTAGCTAGTTAATAACCACATGCTGCCACAGCAGCCTTATCCCTGCCCTGTTTTCTGCTTATGTCTGTTGGTAGACGAGCCTGAAGAGGGAACAGCAATGGCTTGGGCAACCCTGGCTACCTGCTGTGGGGTCACCACATCTCAAGTGCATCATTTTTCACAGCCTGCTTCATGCTGAGATCTTCTGAAAGGTGACACAGGAGGAGCCTACCTTCTTTTCCATTAAATCATTGCTGGAGGCTGTTGCTGCTCTGGCATATTAACTGCTGAACTTAAAAAGGAAGAAAAGAGTTATTTGCAAAATACACATTGGGAAGAGATTAAACCTGACATCTCAGCTATAGAGCCTTCCCCAGGCGAGGAGAATATACAGAACTGAAATATGTTTTACCTTTTCCTTGGCTGCTGGAGTACAGGCCTTCTTCTGAGTTGTTTTTTTAACCCACTCCTGCAGAGACATGCTAAGCAATCTCTCTTGCTAGTTAGCAAGGTCCCTTGGTGCTCATCTTTCATGATCATGATTTGATCATCAGGTGGGGATTGGGAAGAAATCTGAAAGACTCCGCCTGTTAGAGGGAGCTTTTCTGAGCTATGGTGTTACTGCAGCAAAGGAGGGAGAGGGATTGTGCTGTCTCAGTGCTTTCCCGTGCTTCACAGCAAGTGATTGTTAAAGACAAGTCAAGAATAACAAGAGCTGCAGTGCTCCAGCTGAGGGGTTTTTTTATCCTTCACAAGCTGTGTGTTTGGAGATGTGTCTCATCTGACCTTCAGTGCAATGAAGCCTCCCCTTCCTGCTGCACCTCTCAGCTTCATACAAGTTGGGGCAAATGTCTGAGCAAGGTGATCGTCATTTGGTCCATGGGTAAGGGAAAACGAAGGCCAGGAGACCGGCAGTAGGTTGCAAAACCTTTCCACCTTGCTCTAAAAAATTAGCTCTGATTTAAGGAGAACTATTACCTTGAAGCCTTGATTCTTTAGCTCTTCTCAGCTGAAGGAACTTTAATGAGAGCACAGGCACTACGATCCTTATTTCTCCAACAGGTTCGTCAGGCCATAGGGTGATGTTAGACAAGGTGGCCATTCCTCATCTCCTGTGTCCTGTTTGGATGGTTTAAGTGGTGTTGAGCTGAGTATGCTGAGGGTCTCATTATTGTGCGTGGGTCCTTGAGGGGAGAGGGATGGGGCAGACAGCAGATTAACAGTAGGGGCAATGTTGGTTCTGGTACTGTTGTTGTTCTGCCACAATGATGGGTTTGTTACCTGAGACTGCTTTGCTTAAACCGTTAGATGTGTACTCTAACACTTCACAGGCCACTGGAGGAGGCAAACAAAGGATTTCTAACTTTATCAGGTTGCATTTCTCAGAGGATGTGAATATCCGGCTGGTGCTAAGGACAGACTGACTCTTCCTCATCCCACAGATAAACTGATTTAATTTGAAATGGTACTTCAGAGGTCCCGTAGCCTGCAACCTGCCTGGGACATCTCACATGGGCCAGGGCAAATGCTTTCCTGTTCCTGAGCTCTGGTACTGGGGCCATCCTCAACCCCTGAGTGACCTGCATCAATTTGCTTCCCCTGGATACCACAAAGGTTCCCCCTTGCAAGTTGTTGTCTCCTTGGTAACTGAACCACATCAAATGAAAATGGACTGAAGCCCATTAGCCTGCAGAGACCAAGCAAAGAGATGGGAAGAAGGGGGGAAGGATGTGGGAAGCTTTGCTCTGCAGACAGACCTATTTCCTCCACTGCTACACTTTTTGTCTCAGCTTTCAGCTTGTGCTACAGCTCCCATGTCTTGCAGCCCATCCATTCCTTCCCAACACTCTCTGTTCAAGGGAAACTGGTGTCCCCATGCACTTTCTCTGCCCCATTCATTCCTGATGAAGCCCACCAAACTGGGGAAAGGACAAGCATTGTCTCCAATTGCTTTGAGCACTTTCTGCTCCTACACAAAATTTTGATGTGGCCCAAAATTAAACCCAGGCTACGTGTTTGTTGCAAGCCTGTGGGTGAAGAAACTTCTGTGGGCATATTATTTGGGTATTTGGGTTTTCTTCCCCACTCCCTATTTGACTTAACTTTGTTCTTCTTTCAGCATCATTGGGTTATTTACCTTTGCAAGCATGTCTGGAAGGCCTGTCTAATTTTGGCTTTATATCAGAATCAGTATTTCAACAGAGGAAAATGGTACAAAACAGTAAACAGTGGGTTTCCTCAGTTAAAATTAATCACCCTGCTTCAGGCATCTTTTCCTTTTCCCACTCACCTCAGGAATTCTTTCCTTCTCAACCACCCCCTGAGTCTGAATCTCCTCTTTCCCTTCCCCCTCCTGACAGCCAACTCCTTTCCCTTTCAAGTGGTTCCTGGCCCAACAGTCACCTTACTGTCTTTGTCACTCATACATTTAATACCTGGAACATCTGTCCCAAGACAGAGGAGAAACAAAAAATAAAACCCTTAAGTTGGAGTGAGTGTGCAGTGGCCCTGTCTCCTCCATCTTTGGACAGGTTGGGCAGAGGAAGGGGGAATCTGATCAAAAGACTACTTTGCTTTTGGTTTAGCCTATATATATATATATATATATATATATATATATATACACATTTTTTATTTTTTTCCCTTACAAAGATAGGTATGACTTCAAGGGGTAGAAGATAACATTGGCAGAAGCCTTTAGGAGTGCAAGGATCCAAAGTCCCAACCCCTTCTGATGCACTTTCTTTAAAAACAGCACCAGTTATACTTTTGGAAGGACATCATTAGACAAGTATTTTCCCTCCAGTCCCTGGCAAAAAGTCAACATTTGCATTTAAACAGTGCTTTTGCTACCAAAGAGAGGCATGTTACAGAGTAGCTGCATGGAGATAAAGATTCTTTTAAGAGAGAAAGAGGGGGAAAAAACCTAACCTCAGTGAAATCCCAGCCCATTTCCCATGTGCTGTCAGCAGAGGAGAGGTTATTTATGCATTTGAGAGTGTGCCCGCTGAGATATAATCTAGTGCTCTCAGGAGCCTCTGCTTGCTGGAGGTGGAATTATAAGAATTAAAAATTACAAGCGTAAAACAAGGCCAGTCTAAAATGAAATATTATCCAGTGGGTGTAAATAATTCATGGGCAGAATAACCCTCCTGGGTCCCCCATTGATCCATCTTACTCCATAGATGTGAGGAGGAACAATCTGTTGAAGGAGTGTTTGAAAACCTCCAGGATGCTTTCAAGGGTTCGGGGTGGTTTCAGGGCAGCTGTGGTTCATGGGTGCCATGAATGGCTCCATGGGAAAGGAGGAGTGATGACACAAAATGGAGTTTCCTCTGATAATTAAATCTTTCTCATAGCTGACCATGGGAGAAGAAAACACCATTGGTGAAAAAAAAAAAAAAAAGTTTTACTCCTGTGCTCTCAAGCAGAGTGCACCAGTAATTTAACCTGTATGTGCGGAGATTCCCAAAAGACCCAGCAAGACCTTCTTTGGCAAATATTTGCCTTTCAGATCAAGTCCATTCCCACAGGCAAAGGCTGGCTTTTTGGAAAGGTTTTTGCAAAGGTCTGCTGTGTGCAGGCTGGCTGTGTCTGAGGTTAGAGGTACTCCTGTGGCTCCCTCCTGCATGGGTGAGGGGTGAGAAGGACCTAAAAACCCCACATGAGCAATGTTTGGGATCATGATGGAAAAAGCAGGACAAGAGCTGATCTTTCCGCAGCCACTTTGCTTCTTGAGAGAAAATCTACTGCCTAACACTTTCTCCTCTTTTCTGATGCACTCTATGCCTCAAAGATGACCATGCTGAGAGACTGGACTGAGGCAGTTTTATCTTGGAGGGTTTGGTTGTGTAGGAGGAAAAAAATGAAGGAGAAAAATGTCTTCACAGTCAGTTGTATTTCCCTGATGCACACATGCTTGTATACAGATATTTATGTGCAAATGCACCTTTGGAGGCTGTAGAGTTAGTTAAGGTCACAGAAAGCTAAGAGAGTCAGTATTGATCCTGTGCTTTTGTTACAGGACTTGTTCACAGACAGTGGTTACCTCTGCCCACCCAGAGACATGCAGAGCCTCTGGAGTTGCAGCCTTTCTGCCCCAGCAGACCCAGCACATGCTGGTACAGTCTCCACGGTGGCTGAAGGAAGGGATGTATTTAAAACAGTCTTGTTAAAAGCTTTTTCTTTGCAGTTTGTCTCCAAGCCAGCCAGAATTTATATACACAGCTTAGTGTCCTACTGAGCTAATATATCCTGGCTTTCATCCAGGTTTTTTGACTGGTAGGTGAGCCCAGCATGCCAAGGCAGTGCATCTGTGGAACCACTTGCTGCAGGATGCTGCCAGCACTGAAGAGTTTATGGGTCTAGAAACCGGTTCAGCAGATTTATGGTGAAAAAAAAAAATCTATTTGTGGTGATTAAAAAATAAAGTCATCACCTCTGAGCAGTAGATACAGCTAACAGCACAGCACATGTTCAGATTGTCCATTAATATGTCCATCATGGGTCCAAATGAGACTTATTTACCTACAGCATTTTGTAGCAGAAAACTTAATCTTATCTGATTATTTGTATTACTCCTTATCTCTTCCAGTATGTGTCCCTGGTAGAGTTTTGTGGTTATGCTGCAGTTTAAGTGCTAAATCAGAGTGTTTTGTTCTGAAATGGTTTCATTTTTGGTGATGTTTTTAATAGTGAGTACAGTTGTGTGCGGATGCATGAGAAATGACAAAAGAGGCCAGGGTGTGGAACGGAGATGAATTTTGGGATGCTTTATGGAAAAAATTCTCTCCCCCACACTGACGTCCTTATGGCAGGAAAACCTATTGTATCTGTGTCCCTGTTAATCATTGTCCTCTTTGGATGTTATCTCATGCATGACTCCCGAAAAATGTAGTTATTTTAGGCACTTCTAGCCACAGCAGGGATCTTCTACGCAAAAAGGATCTGGTGACTGGTCCTGCCAGGGCTTACCAGCTACTGGGCTTTCCCTGGTGCACACTTCATGTCTTCCTATAATTCCTCTTTTTTTTTTTTTTTTTTTTTTTTTTCCTGAGCTGATTAAGTGTATTTTCCCACTTTGCTTTGCAGCCAGTATAGATGGTGAGAGGCTTCTTGTACCTGCAGGTGTAATTTGTCAGGTAATGCTGCAATACTGCTGTAATATGTCCCCCCCTCTTCTTTCCCAGCTTTGCCAAATTCAGCAATCCAGAAGCCACTGCCCATCAGGGACAAAAAGTATCAGATACTCCCCTAATTTCTCTGACTCTGCAGAGCTGGTAAACTGACATAACAATAGTTCCCTGGAAGTCAGAGCTTAATTCTTGAGACAATAAAAGGTTAACAGATTTAGGAGGAAGAGAAGAGCCACAGGAAATACTGTTTAGACACCTAAGGATGCTTAAAGAACGTTGAAAAAGGCAATAAGAAGAAAATACTAAAGGAAAGTGAGAAAGAGAATAAGGCAGTTTGAAAGGAGGGGACACAACTCTGGCTATTGGGATTATTCATACTCATAGGAAACATAAAAGAGCTAAACAAAGAAAATGCCATGCAGAGATCACACATTGTTTTTAAGGACAGGCCCCCAGACATGATCCCCGCTGGCTGAGCTGTAACCCAGCTCCCAATCAATCTCTCCTTCCTGAAATGTCACTAACCTGCACTTAAGTGCAATAAGACTTTGCAGACTAATTGAAATTCTGAGCCAGAGTCAGGAGACATTTGCTTCAAGTAGTGTTTTAATTGTCTGCTCCCTAGGCTGGTAACAGAATATTTTGCTCCTTGCATTATTCAAGGAGACACAAGAGCTCAACCTTTCTCTTTAGGTTAGTGCCCCTCCTGTCTTGGGTTTATGTTCTGTTCTTTATTTGGCCTCTGCTCACGCATTACCTGCGTTCATCCTTGTGTGCCTGCTCAGCCAGGGATCAGAAAACCTCAACCATCCCATCTGCTTAGATGCAGCATTTTGATTCAACCTATTACCTAGAAATAAGGGCCAGCTGGGAAGCATGGGGCTGAAACCAGACTCCAGTGCTACTGCAGCTGAAAGTAATCTTTTTTGTTAGACATAAGAGGGGTTCCTTCTTACTATGCAAAAGGAGACACTTTCCCTTGAAGCCTTCCATGTGCTATTTGCTGTAATGAGGAGATTATAGTTTGGCAGAAGGAGAAGAAAGACTCAAACTGTCCGTGGCCTTTCCCTGTTTTCCCAAGAGTGCTGCACCGAAGCCATGTCTATAAACTTGAATGTGAAATCAGGTGGACATTGCCGCAACACCCACAAAACACCAGGTAAGGCCAAGCATTGTCAGGAAGAGGTAAAATGAGCCTTAATGATCGTCCTGATCTTCCTGGTCCTATTTCACTCTCGTTGACCTTTCTCTCTGCTGGTCCTGGAGGCAGTTTGGAGGAGCTGGATGATCCATTCCCCTGTGAGAACCTGCCTGTCCCTGCCATGAGGTGCTAGGATCCTAAATGGACCTAACAAAGACTCAGATGTGCCATCATCGATGGACCAGAATCAAGCAGAAGATGAACCTGCCTCTCTGCCTTACCTTCTTATATTGACAGGTGCCAATGTGTGTGCAAGGAGGTGGGTTTAGTTATGGTCCTTTTTTGGCTGAAGCTTCAAAATTAGGGGTCTGATGGGGTTTGGGTTGCGCCAGGTTCAGCGAAATATACACAGGACTGCTTCCAACTGAGATCTGTGTCTACAGATCATGGTCAAAAAGAGCAAATTCTGCCTTTCCTCTCCAGTTTCATCACCCTTCTATGTCGTCATATTCCACATCATGATAAGAGACCCTCATCAGCTTAGGGAACAGAGACAGGGGGAAGATGACTCTTCTGAGATCATTCACCAGATTTCCAGCAAACCTGACCAGAAATCCTGAGTTACTAGACTTATGATCCTGTGTGCTGCTAGTCCCTACCCCTCCAGAGGACATGGCTCCCTGCAGGCCTCGGGTGTTCTGGTTTCAACCTTGTGTGCAAGGAACACCTGAACACCTTGTCCTGAAAGGATACTGCCAAATGGACAGTTGGATGTGGCTGTGAGTCAGCAGGCGAGGCACCTATATAGAACAAGATCACCACCTGCCTGCAGCAGGCAGATTCATTCCTTCTCATTTTATTCAGTTTTGACTTGTGGTTCCTGCTCATTTTAACCACTTAACGGTTCACTGTCATCTCTCAGTTCCCCATGCTATGAGAGAATGATTCCTCTGACCAAATGACATCCTCAATGTATAAGGAGGTCATCTGGTCTTCTACAATCAACAGTAAGAAATAGGCATTTCTGGGGTGAAATTCATCTCACTCTAAATCAAGATGGTGAAATAGATGGCCTATGTTCTAAAAGTGCTTATTTCCTTCCTTTAATTATGAAGGGCTGGGATAGACACATCTGTACTCTAGACCTCTAAAACAAGCCGAGATATTGCCCGCTCTGGCAATGCTTTGGAGGATTGTATGTGATCTTGCAGTGATCTCAATTAATACAGATCAAGCTGTTTCACTCTTACTTCCATTTAAATCTTGCTCTGTAGGGAGAAGTGGCTCTCTTGAGGGTAGGAAGCTGTATTTTATGTGTAATTGATTTGGAGTTCCTTAAAGCTCTATTCACCCATCAATGTCCAAATTGCCCTGTCCTCCGGGCTGCAGAGATGGAGGCATGAGTTATGCCTGTTATTAATGAGTTTTAGAGTCAATCTTCCTAATCAGATGAACTCACAGTCTTATTTTGTTTCCATGTTTTGGGTGTAGTTTCACTGATTTTTCTCTCTCATTCACACACATTCCTGCACTCCCTTTTGAGGAGGATTGTGAAGGGAGAGGCTGACGGTGGGGGAGAACAAGGGCTGATAACAGCATTGAATTTAACACACCTGGGCAGGCTATTTCAGAGGGTGAAGCTCCTTTTTCCCATCTTTTGTCACAATCCAGCTTTACCAGCATCATTTGTTATTCTGAGCCCCCACTTTGAAACACACACATGCACATTGTTGGCTCTTACTCCCCACACCAGCAGACACATCAACAGGCCTGTCCCCCAAATTTGGACCCTTTATTTCTGATGTTTAGAGATAGACCACTTGAGTATCCCCCTCTGTAATTTCTTGAAGCTTTGGTTGCAATGGATGGACTGCTAGTCACCTTCAGACTGCTTCAGCCCAGGAACAATTTATGGGATGTGCAAGGAGAACTACGCTATGAAGAAATGGAGATACATAGGTACTTACTGTCTACCAAGATGTACTACCCAGGACACAGTAGGCTTGAACAGCAAATTTCAGATTAAGCATGGATATGAGCTATGTCCAGGTGTGCAGGGCTGTGATATTTGCTTTGATGACAACTTCCACAGCTGGGAAGTGATGGTGCTAACCTTTGTGTTTGGGTACTAACTAAAAATATCTCATAGTTATGTTGTCTGTAAAATCCATGGGTTGTGCCAGATCTACACTTGGTCTTACTAAACAGCTTGGCCAGTAGATGTTGCTCTTGGCTCATACTGATGTGTTCAAAAAAAATGTATTCAACCTGAGACATTTGGGAACCTGCTGAAGCAGTGCAGATCTGTCCTTCACCCACCTTTCTGCTTTTGGTCATCACGGACCATCCCAGATGACCACAGAGAAAACCAAAATACAACACAACTCCTCAGACAGCAGTCACCTGTAATTAGTAGATATAATTATTAGCTGTCTTTTGCTTTATGTGAAGTGAGAATTGCTGGACAAGCAGTCAGTGTTTCTAGGGGAGGTGTTGGATTGTACTTATCAGAAAGGCTGTGTGGACAGCTGCAGAGAGATGATGGGACTAAACCATGTTAAGAGAGGCCAGATTCAAACAGGTATCAGTCTGGGGGTTGTTGTGGGAGCTGCAGCTCTCATCTGGAGTTGAGCATCATGATCCTTTTGTGCCATGTGGAACAGGTGCCATGTGTCTGGTGGCTTCAGATACACGTCATGGAGAGAGGAATGGAGAGCAGGGCTGAACTCCTGGCGTTGTATTCATGTGGATATCCAGGCAGGACTTAGCCATTTTTTTAGTTTCATAGAGTGTTACAGGAAAATGAATCTCCTGGTATATTGGCTCTCCATCCTGAATAGTCCTATCAATCAATGGTAACTCAACCACTCCTGACTCCTCTGAGCACCAATAGTTACAAAAGGAAAAAAAAAAAGGATGCAGAGAAACCTTCTGCCATCAATCTCGATCCTCTATTCTCATATGAATTATTTTCCACTCAATTTTGGGGAATGTGTTGGGAGGAAAATAACACCCTTTGTCTGCTCAGAATCCACCCATTTGTGCAATCTTATAGCTCTGGGAAGTTTGTCTGCCTTTTCTCGTAGGAAAAATAGCTAATGCACATGATAATTAACGTTTAAGTATGGTCAATAATTTGTGAGGTAGTCTGAATCTTTGTGTATCTGTTAATATACCCACTCTTCTCCTCTTCCCTCTCCATGCACATTCACCTCTCTCACTCTGTAGTATCAATCACAGCAGTATTTAGGCACTGTCTAATGCAAGCTCTTAGCATCAAGGACCGTCTGTGACTGTTTTACCCATAGAGTGCCAATCCCAGGACAGCTCTCATCTTACTCAAGGCCTCTTAGCACTGCTGGAATATAAATGACAAATATGAATAACAGAAAAAATAATTTATAAATGCGTGGGTAAATGCTGAGCCTTCAAGGCATCTCCTCATCATCTGTGCTGATATAATCTATCAGTACTGTACCTTCCTTTTCTTAAGCAGGACCACAGACCAAGGGAATTTCATGTCAGGTTTGTCTGTAAGAAAGAATGTTTTTAATCAGGACAAACCATGATCTCTGTTGGCTGAAGATTAAGGATATCAGGGTCTGTCTGAGCAGACTCAGGGTTACAAATACACACGAAGATGCTTCAGATGTTCATTAGGGAAAAGGTTTTCTTTTAGTGGTCATAACAGGAGAAATCAGAGGGAGACCTTACTTGTAACAAGGTAAAATGGTCACACAGGCCATTCTGCATCAAGACAGTATGAAGAACAAGAGCTCAACTCCTATTTAGTTTTCAGGATAAAAACACAGGATGAGACCACAAGTCTGCTGCCTGCAGGACCAGATGGAGTTGCATTTCATTTTGCCACTCTGGGATTTTGAAGGGACATAACAGGAATGTATGAGTAATCCTCTCTCACCATTGATAGAAAAGGTGATGACTTTGGGAACAGTTGTTTACGAATCAGGCTGAGATTTGCTTTAATCATTATAATCCAGTGTCTCTAAGGGATCTGTGAGAGAATTGCTGCGACTGCAGTCTGCTTTACAGTTCCCCAACTTGATTGCCAGCAACAATGTTAATGACTCATGCACCTACCACACCTTAGCATCAATGTCAAAAGATCAATACTACCCTCTTAATTACAATGTTGATCAAGGTTAATGATACTGATTGGTTGCCCTTAATGTTAAAGCATGATGGATATCACATGGTCATTATGTCAGATGCAGAACTGCTGCTGCTGAATCCTTAAACTATCATGAAGCAATCTAGTGGCAGCTCTTAATTAGAGTGCCTCCCACAGTTTGAACATATCTCTGCCTTCTCCTTGGTCTGCACGTGGTAGTCCCAGTTTCCCATGGGACACACCAATGAAACCATCGTCACCGACCACAGCGATTTGCTACATAAAAAAATCCCCTTCATTCATCTGCAGCCAGGGTTCCAGAGGTGGATCTGCTCATACCTCAGATTCCTGTTTCCTACATTAAACACTGGCAGACTCAAAGAAACACATTCCTCCATTCCCAAAATACTCTAATTAATCTGACCATCCAATCAGGCTCAATTAATGGTCAGAAGAGTACAGACTGAGTGCAAGCAGAATGGTAATATTGACTGGTCAGCATCAGATAAAACAGAGAGACTCTACAAAGACCAAGGAATGAAAGACTTCATGGTTGACTTCAAGATTCGTGATGCCAAGGACCGGGTCTCCTACCAGATGGCCAACTGTAATTGGTATCCCAAAGAAGAGGGAGCATCTCTTTGTGGAAAATTACTAGAAATGAGATATGAGGTGTTTCAGAGGCTCACAGCATAACTCAGATGGCCTTCAGAGACCTGTGTGTTGGTGAAAGCTTGCATTTCTCTGCAGTTCACAATCACATACAGGGAAAGGTTTGGCCACGTATGCCACTCAGTGCCTCTAAATTTTGTGCACATCCTTTATTCCTGCTAATATTTACTAATCGTGCACAAACTCAGGTCAACCTTTACCCAGGCCAAGTCTGCATCCAGTAGAAATTTCAGGGTTACAAGGTTACAACTTAAGCAGATCTTTTCCATCCTACAAATAATGAATGCCTTTAAAGTTTTCCTTTCTTTTTTTTTTATTTTTTTTTTTATTTTTTTTTTTTTATTTTTAAACACCTTTGGGAACAGCATGTCCAGGAAAGAAATCCTTTCCCAACACAGTGGAGTTTGGAGCAGAAAGCTTCTTCTCCTTCCCACCATGGTCCAATCAAAGATCCCAAATCCTTGAAAAAGAGGAAGATGTTGCCTATTTTGTAGTTCTTTTTTTGTTCCCTTGGGAGCATAAGGTCTGGCAAAGAGGAATAAATGGCAAACAGATCGGTTCTTCATCTTCATGACCTGTCTTGGTGCAGTAACCCCTTCACTTACTCTGGACAGCTCAAGCACAGCTCTAGATCTACATTTCCTACCATCATTGTCAAGGCTGGGACTGGATCCTACCACGTTCAGACTGGTCCCGGGCACTAATCCATAATGTCGTTCCTGATCCCAGTGGGAGTGGTCAGCTCAATAAAGATTCTCAGATGCTCATCAGTACAATGCAATTTCTGGTCCCAAGCGATGCAGTTCAGACAGCATCTCTCTAGGCCTGTTTTAACTGCCTTTGGACACTGCTGGGTAGCTTTTCTCAGCAAAATGTTCTCCTGAGTTTCCTGGGCATGCGGTCCTTACTGACCCCCAACTTTGGCTTGCAGATAAGTTCCTCTGCTCTATATCCTAACCCCTCAGACATACATCAGCATTTAACCCCTCTAGATTTTTTTACTCACCTTGTCCAAGTGGTACCTGACCTGACCATTCTGTCTGTCCCCTCTTAACAGGGGTACTTAATAAGAGAGAGAAACTACACACAGAGACAAGTCTAAAGCCTGCTCCTTTCTGCAGTGAAAAACACTAATGACGTGTCAAAGGATGAGCTGGTAAAGGCAGCCTCTGCCCAGCAAGGCAGCCAGGATTAGCATCTTCCCACTGCAGGATGAGTGTAACCGACAGCTCTGCAAAGAGAGGACACCGAAGGGAGAAATGCCTGCTGACAACTTGCTTGTTCGCCAGCCTCCCTCAGAGGTGCACACACACTGAGCACTTTCATGTGGGTTTCAACCGCTTCCGTTCCCCTTCCAGGCAAAATCCTTACTACTGACATCTCTGTGCGAAGAGGGTTTGGCTGCGTGTATCAAAACGTCATTAAATATTTGGTTTAATAACTGCCAAGGCGGCTGCCTCAGCATTGCGCTGGAGTTCGTATTTCTGGCTCTGTCTTGGGAGCAGTTAGTGGAGCCAGGAATGCTGTGAGTCATGAACAGTGTCTGCAGAGCGGCATCTCCTTGGCAAAACTGCTCTGAGCGGGGGACACCTGATTCCTGGGTTGTCCTCCTGGGTGATTTACTCTACATCCTCCTGTAAGATGCTTACCTTAAGAAAAATTCAACTTCTGTCTGTGCTGTACAGCAGGTGCCCTGTGATACTGCAGACAAGTCTCTTAGCTTTTCAGCCCCTCCCTGGTACATCTTGCAGAGGCAATAATAGCACAGCCCTGCCTTGCAGGGCTCTTGTGAAGAGAAATATGTCGTAGCTCGTGGAGGATTGAGAAACTGCGGTCTTGGGGACCATAGAAATCCTTCAACTGGAAATGCTGTTCAGGAAACAAGCTGAAATTGCACACGGTTTGCAAAGCTCTGGGCATTGCAACTTGTCACTGCATTTATGGGCTTATGTAGTGTTCTGCAAGTGCTTTATACCGTTTCATAGGTGAAAACACCTTTGGCGAGACTAAGGCCCTTCAAGCCAGGACAGATGGAACATGAAAGGAAATTTCACAAATGGTCTTCTTTGATTTCCTTTTTGAACCAGCCTTTATGAATATATAAAGTGACACTCATATCAGGAAAGATTTCAATCAACTTGGGCTACAGAGTTAGATTTTAATGTGTTCATATATTTATTACCATACAGAGGCATGCATGTGTCTATGCTAATATGTCCCCTTGGTGCAAAGCACCGAGGTTTGCAATAGCTTGAAGAAGCAAATAGTGTGCGAACTCAGCTCTGATGTGATTTATACAGTATCTGAGAGGTTCAGGGCGGGAAAGTATTTCATTCCTCCCCAGTGGTGCATGCTGGATTTTTCTTCACAAGTCTGTTCTCTGATATTTTGCTTACTCTGCTTTGAAAAAAGTTAGGTGATTAGGCCTCTATGGCTTTCTTAGGAGAAGTCTATTCCGCCGTCTTATTTGATCTCCTGCTCAAGACTAAACATTCCCTTTCTCATTTCCCTGCCCATCTCCCCCACTGTTTCCACATAAATAATCTCTCTTTATCCTAGCATTTCATTTGGAGGGATTCATATAATAAGCACAGCTTTATGCTGGGTTTCCTTGAAAGCTGAGCACTGTGGCCTTGTTTCCATCCTCCTTAAGTGATTTACAGAGCAGGGGGAGGTTGAAGCTGGTCCTAAATGTTTGTCCAAATTGGGCCTTGTTACCTTCATTTGCAGGGACTTGCGAATGTTATGGAAAATAAATGACAGCTTTGGCCACTCAGCTGCTTTGAAAAACCACATCACTTATTTGTGTACCTAGAAGTGAGTGATCCAAGCAGCTTTTTGATGGTGGTGGGGAATACTGGCCTGACTTTGAACTGTCTGCTCTTTGAGCACATTTTCTTGAAGGAGGGTCATAGTAATAATGTAGGAAGAGGCTAATCAGCTGGGAAAGCACCAGAAACCATCTTATTGGCCAGATCTGGGGTCTTTCAGCCCAATACACTCTCATAAGCAATGGACCCCAAGGGAGAATGGCAGAATAAGACAGGCATAAAGCATCCTTCCAGCCTTCAGCAACTTACAGCCCAGAGACCTTCTGAGTAAGAGCTGCTGGTTTTGCATGTAATAAGATTTGGTGGGTTTCTCTTCCATGCATTTCCCCAGCTACTTTTTGCATTCATAGAAACTTTAGTACCTTTTCACGCTATGACAAGCACTGCACAGTTTGAAAGTGCTCTGTGTCTGAGTTGTGTCCTTCATTGATTGGTTTTGCACCTGCCTCCTGTTAGTTTCATTTGACACCCCTCAATTCCAATATTGGAAAAGACAATGAACAGCCATTCCCTGATTACATTGCCCTGGTCACTCATGAGCTTTTATTGTACCTTCATCATTTTCCCACCCCCACCCATTTCAATTCCATGGAGGAGAGCCCTAATGTATGATTATGGTTGATGTTAATATAGAGTTTATCAGAGGTAAACACACACAACACAGAAAGGATGATCCTGGCTGTGCAGATTAATTCTCATGTCCTGGGTCTCCTTGCTCCTACTTTCTGGATAGTTTAGCTTGAAGTTTGCTAATGGTTTGTACACAGATCAGCCTTCCTTTCACCCCACCCTTGAGAATCCCATGAAAAGTTTTGTGCAGTCCCCAAACTCTCATCCTTAAATTCTCTTTTCTCTATTGGACAATAAGTCCTATAGCCCTTTAGGCAAGGGACCCTCTTGGTTTTCATGGCACCCAAGAGTGTCTTTCATAATGGCTCACAACAGTGGGTTTCACAGCAGGGACTGATGGGTCTTCTTAGAGGATACGCCTTGTGTGTGGTCCATTTTCACTCAGTAGGTTACCAAAATGCCTCTGTTTGTCATGTTTCTTCAATCATCACTGGGTCTTCGTGCTTAGTTAAATTAACCAGATAACAGACCTCACGACACACAGTATGGACAGTGGGCAGAAGAGGGTACTTACCCTTTTAATTTTCTTTCTTACTAGATCAGTAACAGCAGTGTCATGTTCATAGACTGTTCATCAAAAGCTTTGGCATCTGAAAGAGGAAGGTTGTAGAGAAGAGTTGGAATGAATGATTTTGCTTTTTAGTGAATTTGGGGAGGTTAGTTCTGGTATTAGTGTACACAGTCTGCAAAACAGTGAAGTGTTACATGTGTTTAATTTTTGAAAGGGCAAAGAATGTACCACTGGAGCAACTCACTTGTGCTGCCATAGGCCATCACATGGGTCATGGGGAGGGGACATCCTCCTGAAAGATTTTTTTCCTTTCTTCCACAAAATTAGCCAACTGAATGCATGGCTCTACAGGGAAAGATCACTGTTTTGTGTAATAGAAGGCTGTTTTCAAAATAGTCCCTGCTGGACTTGATCTTTTCCAGCATAATAAGAAAGGAGAGTGAAAAAACCCTGTGGAGCAGCTCCCTCGCTTTCCCCATTGTATAACAAATTTAACTTTCAGATGGCATGAGACAGTCTCACTCTTCATTTCCTTTCAGCATCCTTCCCCCTATTTACATAAGAAATAACATTTTTTTCACTCGTTGTGAACTGCTGATGATTCTCAGGCCCTCAGACACTGTCCAATACAAGTATTTCCAGTGGTAGCACACAGAACTATGGTGGCTTTATGTAGTCTCGGCATGTTTTTCAGGCACAAGATGTCCTGGCCTGCCGAGTTTGAGAGCTGCTAACAAGAAGTATCTGCAGCTGGGGTCAGTGGGAGGCTAAATCCAAAAAAAAAAACAAAATCGGAGATGGATGTAGTGTGTCAGCAAAGACCCTTTTACTGTGCTCTATTGATTGTTTTGTGTTGATTCCTTAGTTTTTGCTGCTGTCACTGTCATCTAATTTAAGGCATTGCTGTTAAATTAAAAGGCATGATTGACTGACTGGCATCTGAGACACATCACAGCTGTCAGCTGCAAAGATAAACTCCAGATCAGGATGCAAATCTTCCCAAAGATCAAGGGTGTTTGGACAAGGCGTCTAAGTGGAGCTCTCTCAGTTAATTTGTAGTAGGAAAGACCTATTGTCTTGGCATCTCTGCTTAAGATTCAGAACAAGAAATGCCAAATATGAGCTTGCCAGTTGATTCTGACCATCTTGAAATTTTCTCCATTTAACTGTGGAGAATTAGAATGCATTGGGTCAGTCTACCATAAAAAGTAATTTGTTTTAGTACGTGATCATGATAAGAACTGACTGAGTAGGATCAAAAAGCCCTTTAGAAACTGAATTAAAGGCCTCCCTGAATGACAGTTTCCATGGCACTCTAAACAGTCCCATGAGCAGCAGCCTCATGTGCAACATCCACCTTTGGTCCTAGCTCCTAGCATAAGTTTTGCATTCTCAAAAATAAAAAATACAAGCTAACCCTTGCTATGTGATTCAGGTGATAGCTGCTGGTTGTGATGGGAACCTCTGGAGCTGGAAGCATGAGCCACAGCTACTCCAGTTAAAGGGAATAAAGAGCCAAGTCAGAAAGGTCTGCAGTTCTGCAAGGCTGTAGCTGAGCAAAACTTTGCTAAGTGGAACTGAGTAGGGTATGTGACCTTCACAGGAGTCAGTGCCTTTGAAAAGAAAAATCCTTCATAAAGCAGTTGCAGCAGACTCATTATTTCCGGATTAAAGACAGATGGCAACTCAACCCGCATCGATCAGCAGGGTGCAGCAGTTTGTTGAGAGCTGATGAAATGGGACTCTGGGGGCGAAAGGGACCATCTGAAAAAGGTCCCATTAACTTTGGTGGGATTCTTTCTGCACTGTATTTCACATGAGTTACTCTCTTTCTAGCATCAGAAAGGTCTTCTCCAAACCCTTGTTTGAAATGTAAGAAGGGCAGAGCAGGGAATTGTGCAGCAGATAGGTGGGAATGAATGTTTCCTGGAAAATGGAGAGTCCCTGAGGCTTGGTGCAACTCAATGAGTCACTCCTGATGAACTGAGTGATGGGGCATGTGTGCAGCCACTGCAGTGACAAAACCCCACTCGTGTCTCTTCTGCAGCATCTGCACTGGGCTAGAAGCATCTGTGTGTTGCCACAGCTCAGCTATTTCACAGCCACAGTAGCTCATTCTCTTGTTGTTAACCAGACACCCCTTTCCACCAGCCAGGTGCTTTTAAACAGTAGGCAGAAGAGCCAAGTGTTTTACTCATGGCACAGCATTTTTTTCCCCCTCAAAGATGGGATGGGTATAACTTCATATAATAGGCCCTTAACCGCTTGTTTACAGTACCACTAAAAAAGACAAATCACTTGAAACTGTGAATGACTAGACCCAGGAAAAGAAGGGAGATTTCAAAAGGTTTATCTGACAGCCAATAAACAGGATAAATAACATGCAGTATTTCATTTGTCAGGACCTTGGGACAACCTGATGATAAAAATGGACTACTCCATAAAGTGGGGAATACCTTTGTCTCGGCTATAAATGCCTGTGTTGATTTAATAAGTGCTCTGGTACTTCTTTAGCATCTCTCTAGTCCTCACAAATAGGATGGAAACTGAGGAATAAGGAGAGGAAGGAAATTATCTGTGCTCAACCTCATAAGGAGATCTCATTCCAGTTAAGGGTTTGAGATCATGACGGGTTTTACCTTATTTTGACTGGTTCTCTTATTGCTGAGGATAAGCAGAGTAAGAAGTCAAAGACTGGAACCTACATTATCCCCTGCTCTTTCCTGTAGTAAGACCAGGCAGCATCTATTTTTATATATTTTTAGGGGTTAATGTCATCATAATAGGTTACATGGTTACATCCTGAAATGCAGACCTGTTTGAATAACTCATTGTCAAACTGGGGACACCGTGAGAGGTAATCAGTCTGGGTAACCAGTCTCTATTTTACTTACAAACGCAATATAAAATAACCTTTAAGACACTGAAGAAATTATGCATTTTGACTCAAAAAAGCATCCCAAGCAAATAAATCACAAGCTTAGCCAAGGCTTGTGTGGACCTGCTTTCTCCCTTGCCCAGTCCCACTCCTAATCTCCAAGGGAGTGAGAGTAAAGAGAGACATCCTTAAAAGGGCAAACAAAGAGTTGATTAGCTCCTAAATGTGTCTGGTTTCAGATATCCTATCGATCAGCTCAAGCAAGGCATCAGAATACCTGCCATTATGCCAATGGCCTCTCTTGAAACTGAAACACAATCTGTCTCCCATCAGGAAATGGGAGAGACAAGCCTGTTTCCTCATGCTGCTAGAAAAGGAACCAGCAGAGAAAGTGACTTTCAAGGGAAAGACAGTCTTCTTCAAGGTCAAATATTTATTGTGTGCCAATAACAACTCCATCTTCCACACTGCTGCCAGGATCTCTGAGCACCTTGTTGGCAGGTTCCATCCTGCATTTCCATACAGATCTATTTTCCCATGATATTCTCTTTATTAAGTATCTAAGCAGTTTCCACTGCATTCAGCAGTGTGAATGTTGCTGAGCATGTGTTTATTTTCACTCTGTCCTGGGAGCAAAAATTAAAGCACATCTAGGCTGGTGGAAGTAGTGTATGAATTCATGGATTTGTGTTGTGAAGGTGGATGTGTACGGATGCTGTGGAGCTCACCCCTGTATGAAGGGGTGCTGGTAATGTCCCTATATTCTGATCTGGCACCTAGGAGAGTTGTTGAGGACCATCTTTTTTATAGACAAGGCTGGTGTCCTGCCTAGAGATTGTAGGGAGCAGTGGAGCCCACAGCTCAGAGGACAACCATGACCTCCACTGTCACATAAATAGCAATATAAGGAGGCTGGATCAGCTGAAGTTGGTCATTTACATCTCTGAAATCTCTGACTGTTGGTGAGAAAAAGAAAAGGGGCTTTATTTCACTTTTGCTTTAAAAAGCAGCATTTGTCTTTCTCCCAGTGTTTCCTCCCTTCAAAAGAACTGCATCCTCAGCTCATTATTTTTAACTGTGCCTGAGCATGGCACATCATACCTGAATTTCTTGGACCCAAAGCATCTCCAAGGGTAGCTGTGGGTAATGAGAGAATGCACAGCAGGAAAAGCAGCCATGTGAGAGTGGCCATCCTTGGGATGAAGGGCCACCTCTGCTCCTCCCCATGAGGTGGTCAAATGATGGGACAAAAGCAGTTACCAGCTGTAAGAAACAGAGGCCTATTACAGAGCAGATTTTAGCTTGCTGCATATGGCCAACAAGGATTGAACTGACCACTGAGGGATATGACAGCTTATTCATCACTTGAAGGGGATAGATGATCCCGTGCTGTCTTTTTACAACATGAAACCCAGCCTTGTTGGGCTTCCTGTAGGCATTGTAAGGCTTTGGACTGTGGCAGTCAAACTGCATTCAGACGGTCTTCATGGTCCATCCTGCTGTTGACGTTTATGACCATCCCACCAGGGTCAGTGTTCTTGGCAGAAAGCTGGAAAGATGCAGGATGGAGAAAGCTGCAGAGGCTCAGCATTTCCCTTCTTCAAGTGGCAAGGTCATCCCTGCAGAAAGGGACTTGGTGGCTCCATCAACTTGCAGGGCTGTAGCTGGTGGTACAAGGGGGAAAGTTGCTTCTTGCTGACACCAGCACTGAGCATAGCTGGGAAGGGAAGCCAAAACAGAACCTTCATCTTATCACGGATTGTTTTCCAAGGGTGCTGCAAGGGTGCTGGAGGGGAATATTTTTCCCCCAACAAAGCTATCCTTGAGAGCGGTGCTTCTCAGTGGCTGGTGGTTTCTGCAGTGTGGGGAAAAGAAGTGTCCTTTTGGGGGTGGAATGGGTCGTAGGACTTCTACCCCTTCCCAATTCCCTTGTGCTGTCTGCACGTGGGAACCTGTGTTTGTATGGGGGAAAAGGGAGGAGGAATAAGCTGGATGTGTAGTTTGAAGTGTTTTTTGCAAGTGCCTTCTGGGGTTAGGAGCCAGAAGAGGGGACCATTTTGCTGCAGAAAGAACCAGAAGAGCTGGACTACTTAGAATGGGGCAGGGTTTCCAGGAAGGAAAACTCCCTGTTTAGAGATAGGGAATAGTTGAAGAGAAGTTAATGAAAAAATGCTTCTCCCTTCTCCTCCTATCTTTTGTCTTTCTGGGCTACCCTGTGGTCTCTAGTCCTACCACATTAAAAGAGGTTTGGCAGTGGGTATGTTGTAGGATCTGCCAGGCCAGTGTTCCTTTGGCTTCCTGTGTTCTGGGCTCTCACCAAAGCTGACGGGGCTTTTCTGGATTTTGCCCAGGTGGTTGGAACCCATGGTCAGCTTGGGGCGACTGCACCAAGGACTGCGGGGGAGGCCTGCAGACCCGCATGCGCACCTGCAAGCCCCTTCCCAACGAAGGTCTTGTCTGCGAGGGAGTCCTGGAGGAAGGACGGCTGTGCAATAGGAAGGCATGCAATAGTAAGTGGAGGCATGTTCCCTTGCACGCGCGCGAGTGGGTGGCTCTTCCCAGGAGGAGCTTGGCCTCATTGCCATAAATAATGAAGGATGCTCTAGAGGCACGGCGAAACTGCTGAAGGGTTGTGTCGGAGCAGCAAGCCCAGGGGAGCATGCAACTTCGGCTGTGCATGGCCCTGCCTTTCCCTGCCTGTCTCACAGTCACGCATGCACACGCGCACATGCTGACACGCATCTTCCAACACATGCACCTGCAGATTCAGACCATTGCCCCAAAGAGTAAAGGTTAGTATATAGGAATCTATAAACAGGCTTACATCAGGTGTTCATATGCTGGTGATAAATCTGACACTAATGGCAAAACATACACACTTAAAGGAATTTCTTTGACAGTTGGAGCCTCTCTCCCAAATAAGTAAATTGTGCAGCTAAGACAGATGTTAATCTTGCTTCTTTTTGGCTTAGTTTGCCTTCCCAGTCAAGATTAGTGTTTATGTCCCTTTCTTATACAAAACAATGCCTACAGTGCTAAGATGTGGAGGAAGATCTGACCATTAGACAGACAAAACATAGGGCTTGAGTAAAGAAGTATTTTGCAGATGCTCCACTCTCCTCCTGTAGTGTAACCTCTTTCCAGATCCTCTTCTCCAGAGAGCAAGGGACAGATGGTCAACACCAGTCAGCAGTCAGATATGGATGGGTTGAGCTGGTGAAGCTCTGGCACGTTCACCCCCCCCTTCTTCTTTTGTATTAGCTGAGTTGAGATGGGGATGAAGAGGAGAAAATAACTGCAGAAGAAGCTCAGCCCAGCAAATGCAAGTGAATGGATGATTGTAATTATTCCCTTCTTTTTATTTCAAATTCGTTGTAGAGAATATTTGAATAACTCCTCCGACTAGTCAAATAACTAGGGAAAGTCCAACTGTCTTCAAAGGCAGGGAAGTATCTCCTGATAAAGGGGAAGTTCAAATAGAGGAACATAAATATATTCCTCTAATAAGGGCTAAAATGATTTCATGCATTTTTTACCACTTCCATAAATTTAAATCATGTTGCAATTAGGCTTTTTTAACTTTTTTTTTTTTTTTTTTTTTTTTTTATTATTAAATGAAACCTTCTAGTATATTAAATTTCATCTCCTTGACTCACAGTTGATAATTTCCCTCTGAGGTTCACCCACACTAGGGATATTTAATCTACATCACATCCCCCCACGCTTGCTGGTGACTTTGTAGTCGTAACGCAGCTGTGGCTTGGGGCAGTGAGGGTAAAAGTGCCAGGACCTGGAAGCTGGACCTGAAAGGGGGTCCAGATTTGGGACTTGAGTGTGCCTGAATGGAGTTGGAGGAAGGTCCATGTCAGTCTTGGTGGACAATTCTGTGAAGGAGAAGGTGGTAGAGATGGCATCGTGAGTATGTAGAGGGGGCTCTGCAGGTGTGGCCATTCTTTGAACATGGGGGCACATGGGACAACAGGCAAAAATACTCCTTAGAGTGCCCCTCCTGTGCTGGACAAAAAAGGTGGGGACCTAGCTCCCAGACTCTCTTTGCAGGACATCCATCCCCATCCTAACCATCTTCAAAACCCTCCATGGGACCTGTTTGATTCCTTCACAACCCTCTTTAACTGGGTGCAACAGGCAGACTGGACACTGTTTTCCAGGTCCAGACTCACCATCATTGAGCAAGGGGTGTTACCTCTTCCCTTAACCCATCCCATAGACAAAACATTGCTCTTCTTCATGGTAGATCTCCTGAAGTTGCTGTGGCAAGGAGGGATGAAGTGGGATGGTGGGCAACCATGGAGCCTTGAAGTCTGGGCTGGGTATCCAGCTCTGCTCACTGCGCAGAGCACACCACTGAAGGATGAATCACCATTTACTCACTATTTACTCACTCGTCTTTTCCAGAATGCTACATTCAGCAAAGATGATCCTAAGTGCAGAAAAAAAACTGGTTGTAACCTAGGGGACTATGATTCAATAAATGATTTCACTTGTCTTCCTGTCTTCTTCCTATTATATACCCAGTCAACTCCTGCTCCAAATTTCAGTGCGGTTAGTTCAGCTGAGATTATTTGGGAAGAAAGGATCTTGAGCTAAGTGGAAGGCCCTAGTTTGGAAAGAGAGGATGCCACAGAGCGAGGCAGCATAAATTGATTTATCCCTTTGAAATAAATAAGTTAATTCTGATTAGTTTTCCCAGGGGCCTCTTTGAAGACAAACTTCTGAGCCCTGTTGTGATGCTTGCACGCTAACAAGCGGGAAAGCATTTGAGGAAAGATGTGAATAACTAATCTTTCAAGAAGATTCGCCCATGCACATCTTGAGGTCTGTGCCCCACCTCAAGATAAGCTTGTATCTCTTCATATCTACCAAAAAGCTGTGCATTTGGCTCTGAACTTGCTCCTCAGTGAATCTGTCCTTTGTTGCTTTTACAAGCATGCCCAAGAGAGGTACACTTCTGACCCAGGAAAGTCTTTTAATATTTTTGCACATATCCTTTGCTTCTCTTTACCATGATCTGTACCAAAAACTGAGGGGATTTAAAAGTAGAATAGAAATTCTGTTTTAAATATGTCATTGTTATTCTCATATTGACTTTTGCTCATAAATTTGTCAGGGATGAGTAGGTTTTTCATTCTTCCACTTTCCTCAGTGTTCATTATACATTGCAGTTAAATAGATCATAATTCTTCTTTAAATTTAATTAATTAATTAAAAATAATAAAAGAATGACTGGGCAAAGGAACGTCTTTATCCTGAATTGTGCAGCATTTCAATAGCTTGTAATAATACCTGACTAGCTCTCCAGGTATTGTGGAGTAGTTGACACCTTAATTTTGCACTACAAAACAACCAGGAAAAATACTTTTTTCCTTGACCAAAGGGCCATCTGGAATCCTGATAAAACAATAAGACAAAACAGGGATGAACATCCTGATAATCTTCCTCTTTGTTGTGGGGGTAAAGTGAAACCTGTCCAGGGAAACTAATACCACCACTGAAAAGTAAACTTAGTTGCTGGCCAAGCAAATTAGGTTAGAATAACAAAGAAATCACCACCACCTTCAAAACAAGGGTAAACATATCTCTTTTCTCTAGCTTCTCCATCCTTGTTTCTGATAAAGTGGTTCATAAGCTAATGGGTGATTAGCAAGAGTGTTTTAGCTGTTTATTTGGATTGTTAGCATCAGAGAGAGATCTTAGTCCAATACCTCATCTTGGGCAGGTTCTCAGTGGAAACAACTTTGGACACTGCCACTCAGCTCCCTGGAGTTGCTGAGATGAACATTTGTGGAGGATCTGTGAGGGTTTCATTGGTTGTTTTATTTTGCCTGGCCATGTCAAATGCACTAGAGGGATCTAACCATTCTTGTCACCCAGCTCCTGCCCCAGGTGGACCTTCTCCAGGTCCTGTCATCCTTCCTTTTCCAGAGCTGCTCCAGGTGGCTCTTCAGCAGGTCTCAGTGTGCAGCAGTGGCAACAGTGGTTCTCAGCCTTTCCAAGAGGTGTGACTTCTGGCATCTTGGTCACTGAAATATAGGTGTAATCACGTGGTTCCCAGATCTGAGTCTGAACGTGTTGCCTGGAGGCCATATTTTTGATTGAAATCACTGCACAAAGATGGTTCGGTGACTCCACAGATGCCACTTGTATGTGGTCTTTATGTTTTTCTACTTGCTTGGGCCACCATTTCTACTGTTTCATGTAATGGAGTTTCTTGCTTAATGATCTTCATCTGACTAAATTTCCCCAGGGATACATATCCAAGCCCAGCGTCAAGTGAGTCAGGTAAGATCTCCATTGGCAAAACCCAAAACTGTAAAACACTGAAGAAAAACTGTAACGAAGGCTCATCCCAAACTGGAAAGGAAATTTTGTTTGGTAACAGCAGCTTGGCTTAGTCAGAGACTTTTTTCATGGAGGCTGTTCAGATCAAGAGACATAATCTGAAGGACAACATTCAGTGTTTGTTGTAACTCTGTTTTTTTCTTGCTAGAGGCAAAGGACCTGGTGATATCCTCCTCTCTGCCACAGACAGGGGAGATTTCCTCCATCTGTTGGATTTGGCCAGGAGCTGCTGTTTCATAGAGGGAGGAAAAAAAGCCAACTCAAGCGTGGTAGCAAGTGCTTGCAGAGGAGATTTCCAGGTCCACCTCCTTTGGACGGAAGGGGACACCCACTGTGCTACGGTGGCCTCTTTTGGCTGTGCAGTGCTAAAAGCCATGGTTGCTCACAATTTGGCATGCAGAAGGTCCTCACAGGGAGGTTGGATGGGCAACGTGGCAGGACAACATCCAAACCAGAGGGGGGATGTCATGGGCCTGACCCTGGCTCTGGAATTTGGCAGTGCTGGAGAAATGCAAGAACAATCGGAGATGTAGGCGGCCTACATTTATTCCTGGGGAATGAAAATCAACAGAGGAGCCAGCTGAAATCCTGCCATCCCATCTGGCAGAGTCAACGCAAAACCATCTCTGACATTTATGAATATGCAGATTGGGCAGATATGTCTTCCCTAGGCTGGGAAAGAGATGGCCGCATCCTGCTATCAGGTGCAGAAATGTGACACCCATGAAGTCCTGTTGATCCATGCTGGATTTTCAGCACCAAGTGGGTTCAGGATCTATTCTTCCAGCCGTGTAACTGTTAATGGTGTGAAGAAGCGTATGTTCCACATGCCATTCAAAAGACTGCGCCTCAGTCTCATTCTCTGCTGCCCCTGATTTTCATTAAAAATAGCCTTTCTGCTGAAATCACCAGGCTGAAATGTCCTGTGCATGTCTAAGAGCATCTTCATTCCAGACAAGCCAGGCTAGAATTCATTACAAGCTGGAAAAACACCTTGCCCTATAGGTACTTGCTGCTGCTTGCAGAGACTTCACCCTGTCCCCCCTTTTAATGGTGGTTCAGACATTTCTTATCTGGGAGTCCTGCATCTCACCCAGTGACATTTTCACAAGTCTCAGATATTCAAACCAAAATTCTGTGGGCCGTTTCCTTAATTGGTGCAATTGCTATATATCCAGTTGCCTCCAAAATTACCCTCTTCTACATCCACTGAGATCTTGGCCTTTAGGGGTTGTTACTAATTCTGCCTTTTCAGTTTTACTTCTTTAGCAGCTGCTGGATGCCCCAGAAAGTCTATAGCCAACACCTTCTCCTTCAGTTTTACTGCGCTGGGGTACACTTAGCCTGTTTCAATGGAATTTTTTAATCATCACTTTCCACTCTTTGCTCTGGTCCATCCTTTCACTCCCACCACCCCATCTTGACTGACTAATTTTCATGATCCTGTTATTTTCTTTGCCTCTCTTGTTTGGGGGACGAGTATAGAGGGAAGAGTGCGTAGCTCTGATGAGACATGCTTAGATGTAAAAATCTTGGCCCGCAACACTGCAAAGTCTCTGCTTTCAATTTTTTTTTTTTTTTTTTCCCTTGGTAGTGTTGCAAGGTGCTGTCTGACACATTACATGTTCTCATTAGAAGTGTTGGTCACCTGCTTCCTCTTCCCACTACTGCCAGCATTGCAAGACCGTCCTCCGCATCCACATTTGAGCTCTGTTCTTCAAAAATCTCATGTGATTGCCTTCACTTGCAATCAAAACATCTCTGTGTTTCCTCTAAGGGCACTATTCCTCTAACTCTCACGCTAGCTTCTCCAAGGTGCTGGCTATTTTCATAATGTGCCATCCCTATGGCATTTATACAGGTGGGATATAAATCAAGTTTAGGTCTTCCTTTGATCCTGGTATTACACCTCTCCACTTAGCCTGTTGTGGGAAACGGGCTGCTGAAATTCAACCAGTTCCCCACTGCCTTTATTTTGTGGCCTCCACCCCATAAAGTTCAGTTGTGTAAAACCCACAGCAAAGCATCATTTGCACCAACTTTTCCTTGTTCATAAGGTACCTGTCCTCTCCTTCAGTTGCTCAGAACCACAGTTGATTTTTACATATATTCAAGGAAACTGTCCAGATTAAACCCAAGCCATGCTCCATGTTAAATGGAGACAAACTTATTTCTCTGTAACATTTTTTCCAAAGGGAAGGCAGGCCTCCTGCTGCAGCAGAGCAACCCCAGCATGGGTCTGGGAGCAACCTGTGCTGGAGGAGACTTGGGGAAAACTGGAAGGGTAACACGTTCAGCCATTAGACCTGATTACCTTTAATTAGGATGAGCAATAACAATGCAGGCTTGTCATATCCATGAAGGAGCAAAGAAAATCAGGCAGCTCCTTCAAGACTAGGATCAGTCATTAGCAGATGTCAGTAAGACGGGTCCCAAATAACTGGTGAGAGGACATCTGGGGTGTCAGGGTGGCATCTAAAAATTTTGTTTTACTCTTTTATCTTTATTTCCTCTGCCCTGTCTCCTACCTCTGTGTCCATTCACCCATCCATGCTCACTGGTTTCTTCTGGAATTTGCAATCCCAGGTTTTCCTTGTCACCTTCCTTGTGCTAGGTGGCTGACAAAGCCATCCAAGCTCTACATCTACCCCCAGCCTAAACAAGTCTCTGGGAAGCCTATGGGATTTACTGAAGATGGAGAATTTTTTTGCTCTTGTGATTTGTATGCTTTCATGAAGAGGATTTAAATCCAAGCAGATGAAAGTGCATGGGTATAGCCAGCAATGGGTGGTGGGAATGGAGCAGGGTTTTTGATGTGTCCCAAATATGGGGCTAATTTAACTTGCCTCCTAAGCAAACTCAGGATACTGGATGTTGAAAACCCAGTTAGAGGCTGGCATTTTTTATACCTGAATCTCACAGAGGCAAGTCTTATAACTTTGTAGCTATTAAAAGCATAGGATTTGGGCCCTTTCTATTCCAGTAAAGAGCCGGATGAAAACAAGGTGTATGCAGATAACAGTCCTGCTACTGTAGTCCTGATGTCCGGCTATTAGTGCCTTTCCCTTGATGACTGCAGGCAGGTGACTGCCCCATCCCATCCCCTCCAGCCAGCAGCCTGGAACCAGTTGGTGCTGGGAAAGTTTTGAAGAGTCGGCGCGATCTGTTCCTAAATTCCTTAAGTCTTGATTTCAGGCAGCAGTAATTAGAAATAATATAATTTCACAAACTAAATGGGCCTCTTCCATGAACCAAGATGCTGAATATAAAGTCTGGCTCCCTGTAGGGAATCTCTGAATCATTCCTCTCCCTCCTCTGCTTTCCCTTTTTGGATGGCAATAAAGACTTCTGCCACCACACTAAAGCTTCATTAACCTTTATTAATTTTCTCAGGGTTCTGGGATCAAATTTGTCACCATTTCATCTTTTGGCAATTTGTACTTCTTGAAAAGATGTCTGACTGTTTTACCTCCTTGGGGAAAAAGATCCTCTGTCTGATACTTGCTGTTTGGAAACAAATTGGTTGCCAGATCACAGATTACTTGGGCTCAGCTCTTCTCTCTGTTATTCTGCGTGACTCTGGTGGAGTCAGTTGAGCTCTCCTGATTTACAGCAGGCAGTTCTGGTGGGTGGGATTTGGTTGCTATTGCTTGGTTGTGTCTCTATTTACTAGGGAGGGCAAGTGTCAGGGTTGCAACATGCCTAATAACACGGAGAACGGAAATTTTAGTTTCCCCTGTAACAAATTCAGGGCTGATCCACATGGCATATAAATGTGAAGCTGGAAGAAATGTGGGTTTGGAAGGAACACTGGTGCTAGCTGTCAGTCAGGAGTCAAATGCTTTTACTTTACAGTGGATCCATTATTTACTTCCCGATCTCAGCACCATGGTCTTCAGTGGGAGATTTTCAATTAGGACGCTAGAGTCAGGAGCTTTGCTCTTTCACCTGAGTTGGAAAAGTGCCCAGACAAAACTCTGTTGGTACATAAATCACTTTGTTGATACCAGAACTTCATCCCTCCTTGTTGCTGGTGGTAGGGTAGAGTCTGTGAAGGAGACATCCTTTTGAGCTATCCCTTTCCTTTTCACCTGTCCTCACCGGCCTGCTCCACTCAGCATTTTCTGGTTACTCTACAGAGCATTGCTAAGTAGGTGTTGGTTGCAAGGCAGTGTTTTCCATCAGAAAATACTGCCAGTCATCACCACATATCTCAAAATACTGCTAGGGACGGTGGGATTCATTGTCAGCACATTTTAAAAAGTTAAATCCTCCACAAGTACAGCAAAGAGTACAGACACCTAAGAAAATCATTACAATTGATTAAAGACCAGACATAAGGGATCATATGCATGGTCCCAAGTCTCACTGAGAAACAAGGGGTTGAACTGCCAGCCAGTCTGAGTCTTGCAGGCTGGCTTGGTGATAAAGTCTTGGGGACTGCTGGTGGCCAGGGGTGCTGGGGTTGGAAAGCAGGTGGTTGTGTCAACCAAACATTGCAGGTCGCTGTTGTTTATACGTGTAACCTTTGTAGTGAAAGATCTTGCAGAGTGAACCAAGGTGTATTTACATGACCCATTACCTTGCCATAGCCAATGGACGCTATAATTCCAGAAGCCAATCGCTGAGGTCCACAGATAACAGAAAGCGAGAGGACACTGACGAACTGCAGCACTACGGGTACCCTGCACCTCAAATAGGTAAGCTCTGACCTACCACAACAGCCTCTGGAGCTGACACACTGCCTGGTCACTGCAATTCCTGGCTGGGCTGGGCTGACTCCATTGACACGCTTTGCTGTTTCAATGACCCAGCTAACCAACTCTTTTCCCCTCAGGTTAGTGTGGGATTATCCAACAAGTCACACACTGAGAAAATGGTCATCACTTAGTTTTTTACCATCCCATTACCTTATAGGGTTTTGTGTTGTTGCCATTAGCCAGAGAAGCCAAAAAGGGTTAGACACAAAGCCCTAACAAGACTATGCATCTCACAAACTGCTTCTCATCACCCTGCCTACTTCTTAGTCACTGCTTTGTCTGAACTATCTAAACAGCCATGGTTCATTAAGCCAAAGCTGACCTTACTGTGATACAACCTCTTTCCTGATGTCCATGTCATGTCTTCTCATTGACTGTAGGAGGAGGTGTGCAGGGCTTGATGGGGAGAGAGCAGGACTGCTTTCCTCTGTCACTGGGTTTTTGATGTTCTGCACGGAGTTGTATCTGGTGGGTTTTGCAGCCCGACCTCCCACCCTTCTGCAACAGAAGGGAAATGATATGTAGTAATATCAGAGAGTGTGATCTGGGAAGATGGGCATGAATTGGACCTAGAACTACGCCAGGTGAAATCTGGAGACTTTTTGTGTTGTCCCTTCACAGCTGGCTTTTGTGGCAGGAGCTCAACACATCTTGGGTCTTGGGCAAAGCAAGGCGTGCTGAACCTGACTACAGGTTAAAATCTTTCTCCAGTGACTTTACAAATATTTTGTGCTCTAAAAAAGATTCAGACAGGTGATTTGAAAAGCCAGAGATGTGAAATAGATTATAAGGGAGTGTGGGTGATATTCTAGTGTAAATTAGCTGTGCTCCATCCAACCCATCGAGACTTTGCCAGTGTGCAGCAGTGAATAGTGTCAGGAAGCTGTGTGGTGTGGAGGCTCTGGGGGTGACTGGGAAATGGCTGGGGTTGTGGATTTCAACACAAGGTAGGGGATGGTCTGAATGTCCTTACTACCCTGCACTGAATCTGTTCCCTCCAGTGGGAGCAGCTTTGCTGCCTGCAGGATCAGTGGTGGCTGGAAAAAACTGAAGGAGAGGGAGGGCATTTGCACTGCTAATTTGCTGAGTTCAATCCCTCAGTCACACATGTCTAAATGTGGAGGAAGAGAAGGCACTCCAAGGCAGGTCTTCTGATGTCCCCTGTTGTTCCTACTCTGCGTGGTCCCAGGTGCTTCCCCAGTGCTTTTTCCCCAGCCATCAGGTTTATAGCTTGGCACTTCTTCCTGCTCTGCAGCTGGATGCTGCCTCTGGGCTCAGTGACATCTCTATTGACTCCCTGTCATCCTAGCCACTGCTGTAGCATGGCTGACTTGGGCTGTGGTATCCCTGAGTGCAGCATGGGCTTGGAGATGTGCATTGGCCTGTTGCAAGCTTGCCACATTCCTGTCGCTATCCCAGGAGCAGCAACTGCAGCCAAGCTGTTCAAAGAAATCAGGATGGAGGAGATGTAAAGATGAGGCAGAGGGTACAGTCCAGGAAGGAATTTAAATGGTGTCTGTAGCTGGGATTGCCAAAGCAAAGCCCACATCTTCCCTGGTAATTAACACAGTTTGTAAGGGATAAGCCATTTCACATCCAGTCAAGACCTGGAAAAATGTGACATACAAAAAATAACTCATGCCAGCTATAAGGACTAGGGATGAGGGGATAGACCTGCACAGCTGAAGATCAGTATTTTCTCCTGCAAGAACCTCTGCAACCCTGGTGTCCAGGTCCTGTTGGCCCTGAGGCTCTGGCACAGTTGTGCTCTCAGCTGTGGTGCCGCTGGCTGCCCACGTGTCTCTCTCAGCGATAGCACAAGAGTGAGATCCAGCCCAGCAGGTCCCTGGCATGGGCCCTCCTGGCTCAGCCCACAGACTGCTTCCAGGAGGTCTTTGCCAGCAGCAGGATGCGAGCGAAGAAGCGGCTGCATGTGGCGAGATGTCAGGTCGACCAATGACGCCAAAAAATAAAGGGATCCTGGTGGAGGGATGGCAGCGATGTGCCACTCCATTAGTGCCGAGGGAGAAAGTGTCATGGGGAATCTGCAGGCACTGATGGGGACTCCGCAGCCAGCTGAGCTCTCTGTAAGGCCAGCTTAATTACTCTTAGGGTTGGACAGGCTCTGGAAAGGATCCTGCATTGCAGTGTTACATCCCCATGGAGTGATGCCCAGTGTGTCTCCTTCTGAAGTACCTGCTGGGCCCTCTCCAGCTGCAGGAGAGGTTCTGCAACTGGCTCTGTGGGAGCAGCAAGCTCTGCAAAGGGCCATCTTCCCACCTGAAGTGGGGTCCTCATCCCTGCAAACTCCTTTGGGACACTCCTGTTAATCCCCAAGGTAACCTGGAGCATCACAGGACTAATCAAAGGTCAATCCTGCAGAGATATCTGTCTACAGACACTAGTTATGGTGGAGGGCAGTGCATGGACCCTTGTCCTCTGGGGGTGAAAATCAATTTGGTGGAGTGCATCTCCGGCAGGTCTAATTATAAGACAGTGCTGAGCTGTAGTAGGGGGCTTTCAAACCCAATAAGCATGGTAGGCTTATTGCCCTTATATTAAAAACCAGAGCCAGGATCCACTTCTGGGGTAAATAATTGGAAAATATTGCATCCAGTAATTTGTATTTGCTGCAGTCTGACCCACAAGGGTGCAGAAATTCTTATCACCCATAGTTTTGGCAATGGGCAATATTTTGCTCTTCTTGGGGCAATATTTTGCTTTTCTTGGATGGAGAATGAGAGAGCCTGTCCTGATGCCTGAGAGGGTCTAAAACTGCGTCTCTCATGGTTTGAAAATCAATAGAATTTCTGCAAGGTTTAAGACCAGACTGGAAATAGAGCCCAAGTAGACTGAGATAAATTGCTCAGTTAAAAATTACACCAAACCCAAAGGAGTAACCAGCACTTGGAAAACAAACTACAGTATGGGTTTAAAAGCCGGCATTGGTGCAATGTGAGAGATGATAATTGAGGACATTTACCTCTAATCATAGATATTTCTACTGTGAGAGGGCAAAGGACAAAAATAATAGAGAGGAGGAAAGAGGCAGAAGAGGTGGAATTTGGTTCAAAGATGTCATTCATTCACCTAGTGACACAGCAACTCTTGTCTGAATATGGAGAGTTCAAAACCACAGCCAGGTGTGAGTGGGGAGGTGGTGGGATGGCAGGCTCTCCAAGCCATGAGTTGCTGATGGAAGAGAGCAGTGTATCTCTGCAAGTCTCTCAGAAAGACTTTTGGGCACAAATTGGCAGCATTTAACTACTAAAAAATGCCAGCTTCCTGCCACTGAGGAACTTGATGATGGTGGGAGCAGTACTGGGGAGGTTGCTGAAGGTCGGTGAAGGGCATTTTCTGAGCAATGTAAAGGCATTGTCTGTTCTTGCAGCATCCAATGATAGGTAGCAGGAATGGTTGGGATTTGTGGGCCAAAGAGGGATCTCCTGGAGTCTGGGCCACGCTGCATGGCAAGTGCTGAAATGATGGTACCAGAAAGGTAACTTGCAGGTGGTAAATTCAAAGAATCACAGGACTGTCTGTCTGACAGAAACAGTCGAGTTCCTTATTGGTAAGGCAGCAGAATGGAATTGCAGATCTCTCTATATCAGCAGGTCTAATACTTGAGAAACAGGGTATGGGAGCAATGGTTTCTTGAAGTCACGAGGCCTCAAAACACACACTGTATCTTACACATCCTAGAGAAAGACCAGTGGTCCATAACATTTACCTAACTGGAACCAGGTGGGTAGATTAATGAAACAAAATGCAAAAGCAAAACTAAACAGTATTGAGCAACTTTGGCTTAATGAACAGAAGCAGTTACATCTCATGATAATAATTATGATGGCATAGATAAGGTAGAGAAAGTCTCATCCTTACCTCCACCTCTTTCTAAGTCCAGCCAGTAAATGAAGGAACGAAAGCCTGTCCATTATACATCAAGGACAGGTCTTCCTCTACACTTTCTCCCTTCAACAGGCCAGTGCACATTGATTCACCAGCCTCCAATTAGTGGGCATATTTTTAACTACCAACTGCCTAAATGACTGGAGACATTCAAAGTAAATGTGCTGAAGATCATGACACAACAAATAACAGAGATAACTACCAAAAATCCTAATGACCAGGCTGCTGAGAGCCACAAACACTTGAAATCCTGTATAAAATTTCATTGCACATGGAAAACTCCCCTTAAGACACTACTAAATAAATATACCACCTGGAGGAAGAAGTCAGATATGCACAGCTTTAGGCAATATTGGGCAGTTTGGTGGTGTCCAACCCTTACAGTCCCCATCAGAGGTCCAGTACTGACATGGGCTTTCACACAGCTGGTTTATAACCATCACTGCCCTACAAGCAGTCTGAGATCTCAAGCTGTAGCATCCCACTGCTCAAATCTCTTTCATGCTCCATGTTGCAGTTGGTCAGTTTAATACAGGATCTGCTGTCCACCTTTCTTTGGGAATGGGGTGGTGGTGTGGGAAAACATATCCAAGTGCTGGGTGCAGCTCAGGTTGTTCCATGTTGTACAACCCCTGAAGTCATGCTTAGCCGCTGCACCCAGCGCCGTGATCCTTCTGATAACATCCATACTTTGCCAGGTACCTCTGGTTAGGATGTGACATGGTGCAGTCTGATGCTCTGAAGAACTTGTTACTAGAAGGGTTTGCCCCTCTATTATGCATCCTCGAAGATGTGCTGGTGTTTATTTGTGTCATATGCCTGTGTTCTATACATACCAAATGTTACTTTCTAGGTTTATCATGTGTAATTATGAGTAATCCATTAAAAATCTGAAAACCCAAACAATACAGAGCTTAAACAAAAGAAACAGAGCAAGTTTTTGTTTACATCTGCGGGAGAAAAGCATTTTCTCAAGGGTAGACTAATACCTATGAAAACTAATGGAAAAAAACCTCCTTTCCCTGCCCATGTCACACTTCTGGTGACTTATCTGTAGTCTGTAGCCTGGCTGAAACACTCCTGGCATGACTGTCTGTCTGCAGGGATATAAATGACAAAGGGAATATGTCTCATTGCTTTCCACTCCCGTTTCTTGTTCAATGGGATACTTCTAGTTGCCTTTCCAATACTGCTCTATCAGGTAAGCAGCTGATAGGGGTTTGTGTGATGCCCTGGAACAGTCAGCCTTGTTCTGTGTCACATACTCAAGGCAGATCTTCTCACTGGGTGAAGGAGATGACAAGAGAAATCTCTGTGGGATTACTTCAGCCAATGTCTTTCTCAGGCTTTGTCATCTTCTATTTTGTGGGCTCCTCCTCTGCCAATCTGCATCAGTAGGGGCTGTGAGAAGGCAAGGAAAGGAGTTGAATCCTTACAACTGCTCAGTTTATGGACACATTTACTATATCTGTCTAATCGCTGTTATTAATTAGTACTATCTCTGGGTAGAAGTTACATATCTCAGATCACATGGTTCTGCAGTGGCTAGATCCACCAGCTCGTCATCAGTGGTGGAGCCTGCCCTGCCCAGTGCCCTGATACTTCCACAGTGTCCTTCCCTTTTTTTTTTTTTTTTTTTTTTTTTTGTGTTCGTGTTACAGCTCTGTATAGTAAATCCCAAAAAACTTTTAGCCCATTGTCAACACTCACATTTTCTCACCAATCCCTTTGCGCCCTTCTTGTCACGCCGTGTGTGGGACACATTGCACAGCTTCACAGACCGCCAGCGAGTGATGAAGTGCAACCTGGAAAGCACTGCCCAGGAGATCCAGGTACCAAGGATGCCACATCCTCACCTTCTGCTCCAACCCCCAACAGGTGACCCCGCGGCAGAGGAGTGGTCCCCATGGAGTGTGTGTTCCACCACCTGCGGGGAGGGCTGGCAGACCAGGACGAGGTTCTGCGTGTCGTCTTCCTACAGCACTCAGTGCAGCGGCCCTCTCCGGGAGCAGAGACAGTGCAACAACTCTGCCGTGTGCCCAGGTGGGCTGAGCACTCCATGTATGCATGGGCAGGAGGGGGAGGGAGGTGCACTGTACAAAAGATTGACTGCTTGTGATATCTCCTCCGTGATATCTACTTCGAGAGAGATGGGTTTTGTTTCCTCTTCTTTCTCTTTTTACCCTACAGCCTCATACACCCTCACTAGACCGAGCACCATTAGATGGGCACTTGTTTTGCACGGCGTGGACAATTCCATGCTAATCTAAAGGCAATAAACACAGTACATCTGAAAGGCATGTGCCCTTCGGGGTGTTTCCAAGCATGGACAGACTGGGAAGGAGAAGCACCAGATGACACTTTCAGATGCCAACACTAGGCATACCATTGAAAATCAGCATGAAAAACTCAGGCTGCTGGTGTATTTATGAATTGAGCCAGCCACCATCTCTGTTTTCATACTCCTTCCTCCATGGTTTTGATGAAAAAAAAGTACAGTCTGAGGAGCCTGGACATTATTTTGAAGAGTTATGCTATTAAACCAGTTGTGTTACTCATGACTCCCGATCGGCAACATCATTGTTCAAAACCAGTTTTACAATGGTGAAACCACCAAGCTTTTCTTCCATGCTCCTTCCTGCATTTACTCCTCTAGTTATCTTTTATCATGCAAGATGCCTGGTGACAATTGCAAAATATTAGGTTTTATACCCTTTTCTGATATTGATAGATCAGTCACTGTTAGCAACGGATGAAGGACTGGAAAAGTACCTGTTTTTTTTTGTTTGTTGTTGTTTTTTTTTGTTTGTTTGCTTGTTTTTTTTGTTATGTTTTGTTTTGCTGTTTGTTTGGTTGGGTTTTTTTTGGTTTTTTTGTTTGTTTGTTTGTTTTGTTTGTTTGTTTGTTTTTTTCCTGAAGCATTATTGATTTTGTGCTAGCTTCTCTGGTAAAGCTGGAAAGGATTTAGTCCCTTAAGAGAGATCAGTATTTTCTTGTAACATTTGGCCTCTAGAGATTACAGTCACTAACCTTCCATAATTAACCTGGCCAGATTAGATTAGATTAGATTGGAGAAGATTAGATTAATATAGATTAGAAGGTTTTAGATATCTAATTCCAGGAGTTACCAGTGGTGGTCTGAGTACTACTGGAGCATGCTGCCCAACACATTTTATTCTTCCAAGTCTCCTTAGCTTTGTCCCTGTGATGTCATTGATGTATCATAGTAATTAGTAACCAGACTACAGCTTTTCTAAGAACTTGAAAATACTGTAGCTTTTGACGATTCAATGAGAAAAGGTGTTGAGGGAGGGAAATAAGAGTAAGAAGTGACAAAATGATGGTTATGCTGCTTTCCAAAGGGTGGTGGGGTTTTTGGTCCTTGGTAGTGAATTTCATGGTTTGCTCAAAAAATGACCTTTTATCTTGGCTCAAAAATCTGAAAAATTAGGGTCAATTAAAAGTGCATTGTGATTTATTTCAAATAGACTGGAAAGTAACAGACACTTGGTGTCGATATCACAACAGAAAATTACATGATGTTCCTCTTGCACATTTTGGGTTGGTTTGTTCCTGGCCTTCCCACACTCACTTCTCACATGCTGCTCATTCTGGGTGGGAAGATGCTGTGCTCTGTGGGCTCACTCACTTCTTCAGACCTCCTTTGGAAAAGAAATGTACTTCTTCTGCTTTGATTGCAGTGCATGGCACCTGGGACGAGTGGTCTCCATGGAGCTTGTGCTCTTCCACATGTGGGAGAGGGTACAGGGATCGGACCCGCACATGCAAGCCTCCGCAATTTGGTGGGAACCCCTGCGAGGGCCCAGAGAAGCAAACAAAGTTCTGCAACATTGCGCTTTGCCCAGGTAAGGCAGTTAGAGATTCGAGACCTTCCCTCCGGCAGGTCTCCCCCTCTCCAACAGTGCCCACCCATGGCTCATCAAGGGGGTTTATAGCTGCCTCAGCTGAATCAGCACACAGTCTGCACTGCCCCCAAAATCATCCTCTATAAGGAAAGGACACATTGGAGGAGCAACCTAGAGGTGCTTTCTGGTGTTATTCAGCTAAGCATCGCCTTAGGTTCGGATTTGTAATGCGTAATAACTTTCAGAGGACACATTATATGGGATGGATCTGGATTGGCTCAGCTGTCACTATTATTTCCAAGACCATCTTAAGATTCTTACCAGTTATCTCCAGTGAATCATTTAAAGTTACTTTGCCTGACTGGGTTTGTTATTGTGCTGGAATTAATTAATAGTTTTAATTGCTAGTAATATATATGCATTAATTCACTATATATTCAAGTTTTTCTGTATCGGATCCTGCTTGGGGTGGTGAGACGGACTAAGAGACGCCTGAGAACCTTCCATGACATATTTTAACACTTTTAAGTACATTTTCCCTACCCCTAGATTTGACTTCCAAATGCCCTTCCCCAAGTTTTCTTTGGAACACCAGAAAGAAACCTCAAGATGAAATGACTTTTAACACTGGAAATCCACTAGAGCTCCCAAGGCTTCTTTCCCTTGAACCAGACAGGCTCTGGGTTTACCACCGAGTCCCCATTAATTTAACTTAGGGCATCCTGGTGAACATGATCTTAACATGTGGGTGCTCCCCAATACTTCCCCCCACTCCACGGTCTTCCAGAGTAATGTGAACTGACATTTTTCTAGTTTAATGAGAATCATTATGAGACATTATTATGTCCCTGGAGGAGGAGAGGGATTGTGGGAGTGACAAGGAATTTGTGAAAACATTTGTGAGAAGCCTCCTGGCATTTCCCACACAGTTTTTACCCCCAAAACTATCCTCGGATTTCTGGCTGTGGTCCAGAAGACTCTAATCAGAATAAGAACATCCCAGACACCACATTGACTCTGTCATAAAAAGACAAATTGAAGAAGTCAGACCTGGCATTGCTTGGGCAATAAAGCGTACCCTGAGTTAACACTGATCCATAATTAATTTAAATACAAATAAATATGTGGATACACTGCGGCGAATGAAACAGTGGTGGAAAAGACAAGCGGCTCAACTGCAAGACTTCAGCTCTAATTAATGCCACAAAAGCAATCAGTGGCTTTGCAGTGCCAAATGAGTGCGGTGTTGGGGGAATCACTGAAGCACAACAATGGGCGTTGCTCAGCGCTTGACACACCAGACACTCGTATCGCTTATTACCATCCCGCTCTGAGGATTTAGTACTACAGCTGATAAAAACACTCTGCTGCAGGGAAGACAGAGCTTTTGTTCCTCCGGAGCAGTAGATATCCCAGGCTGAGCCCCGATTCCTTTAGAGAGAGAGGGAAAGGGGAAGACAATTCCAGTCTCTGCATAGACTACGCCAGCCAGACTCCAGTGAGTATTTTTGATAGACTCATGCTGCAGCGTGACAATGGCACCAAGCAGTCTTTGCTGTGGGTGTGATTCACAGCCCTCAGCATCTTGCCCAAGAAACATCTTTACACCAGTGGGGAGCTGCAGCATAGCCATCCCCATGTCTCCATTTTTTTAAAACACCTTTGAAGTTACAGTCTATGAATAAATAATCTCTCAAAGGGAATTACCTGTTCCCTCTCCCCCACTGAATGAGCAGTTTATGGGTGTGGGGCTCTTTTATTTGCCCACCTCCAAATGCTCACACTTGTGGGAAGCTGCCAATCACCTCTGCCAGAGCAGCTGGTAGGGCTTTGGTAAATTCAACTTTTTTGGTAAATGCAGCTTTTTCTGCAAGTGTAACATTTACTTTGGTAAAAGAAATCTCACTTTTTTATAGGAGAATGCTAAGGAGGGTCAGAAATAGAAACTAGCAGACACTACCTTCAGTGAGAAAAGCCACGTTAATTTATACCTGGTAGGAGCTACGTTGTGAGGTTTTGGATCACTTCCAGAGAGGAATCACCTGCCAGTCACCACTTCTTTCATTTCCCCTCTTTGGGATTGATAGGCACTGACATGATGCCTTGAATTTATGCACGATGAAAATATCAAGCTTGGATTGCTAAAAACAAGCACCTTTTGGAAGTACCTTTATGCCTGCCTGATTTTTCACACCTTCCAATCTCACATGATCCCCTCTGAGTTAACAGTTGCTCGTTTGGATGTTTTTGACTTTTTCTTACATGCTTGCAAACAGAAAGCTGCTCAACCTGCAGTGGGGATTATTCAGGGCTGTTGGAGTCCTTGAAGATTACACAGGGGACCAAGCTGCATGTACTTTTCTTGGACTGACAAACAAAGCCGAAGAAAATGAGCTGCAATCCACAGCAATGTGATTTGAGCCAGAATTCAGATTTTTCAGGGATGCAGGTTGTTTTTCTGAGTGAGAGCTATCAGCTAATGAGAGCTAAACAGAGCATGATGACCACTGCTAATGAGAAAAAAGTGCTCCAGGAATAGCAGACTGGGTGATGGATCTGTTGATCAGGGACCAATTAAGGTGTAACTGCTACACTTGGGAATGCCTCACACTACCACGCTAATAAGATGTATTCATGTTTCTCTCCAACCCCATCCCTACGATAACCTGTCTTGTCCCTCCCTGCTCTATTTAATTATCAAAGACACTGCTGTGTAGAGACATATCAAGCCTGTCAGCATTAATTCAGCCGTGAGAGAAGTACATTGACCACACAAGCACATTCTTCTCGTGGTCTTCTGTTAGGGCACACCTTTGCTCTGAGCGTTTCCATCTAGGAGTGTGAATTCCTGTGACTAATACTGTGATTCAAGTGTCTGCATGTGTTTTAATGGCAAACAGAGCTTTTGGGTGCTTGAGAAAGTTCTTTTCCTCCAGACTCATGCGTTGCTTTGGTGAAAAATTGGTTTCCTCAAAAAGTGCTGATTACCCAAGATGGGGAATGTCATGCTAATGTATTGATTCCTTCAAAATTTTCAGTGAAAACATGATCCATGTTCTCTACTTGATGTTGTGTTGTGATATTTTTTTTTTTTTTTACTTTTATGTTGGAATGTGCAATATCAATAATTCCAACTTTTATGGTATTATATACAGACATAAAAATTGAAATGATATGGCACTCACATCCTGCTGGGCCGTAACATACCAGTTAGAGGTTGCAGAGGGTCCCAAAAAATTGCCATTTCCACAGTTGTCTGAATGTTTTCTTGATGATCTTTGCTCTCTCTCACATTCTGTGGCTCTGGTTTGTCCTCCCCTGCCTTGTTTCCCCGTAGGCAAAGGCCAGAGACTCTTGCACATGCCTCCTAGTGGGAGCGATTTTCACATTCAGTTTTGTTATCTTTCTTTGGGACACTCAGTGGACGGCAACTGGAATGAGTGGTCGAGCTGGAGCTCCTGCTCTGCCTCCTGCTCCAACGGCACCCAGCAGCGGACCAGGGAGTGCAATGGACCCTCCTACGGGGGAGCAGAATGCCAGGGACACTGGGTGGAAACCAGAGGCTGCTTCCTACGCCAATGCCCAGGTCAGTGACCAATGACTTTTTCTTTCTCTTGGGCCATCTTTCTCTGCAGTCCCGGGCAGGCTTTTGTAAAATTTTTTCTTTGGAAGAATAGTTGCACGGTTTTCATCAGTAATGCAGTAATAAGGAGGTTGTGGATGATACTAACAGATCACGCCAGCCAAAACCCATAGCTGGCAAATGCTCCAGGAGATCCAGAGAGGTGAGTGATAACCCACAGGGAATGTGTCTTTCTAACCTTAGATATCAGTTTTCAGCATGTGCTTAAAAACCGTAAACAAAATACCAGTGAAACTCTTTCCTTGTCTCCACAATGCTTCAACTTTTCTCCTCCTTCTTTTTTTTTTTTTTTTTTTTTTTTTATTCCTCTTGTTCCAATTTACCACTCCTAGTTATAGTTGAAGCAAAGAGGGAGGCAACCTCCATTGTATCACAGCTTTGAACCTTGTCTGTGATGAGGACTGGCTCAATGAAACCTTGATTCATGCCTACCCAAGGCTTGTCACTTACTGTACTCATCTAGCTGTGTCTTAAAATAATGATAATAACAATAACATAAATAATAGTAACAATAATAATGATAACAATAATTCCTGCTGCCCCAGCTATTGTAGCCAGTACCTTACATTCAGAATAATCACCTTGTCTTCTTACCATGGACCAGAAGAGCCATTTCATGCAGGAGAAGCAATGAAAATTGAAGCAGATATCAGAGCACACCCAACACTAGAAATCTGCATTTCTCAGACTGACATCAGCACTACAGAAGTTGCAGGTGCAGTTTGCTCCTTTTTTTGCAGAAGTCTTGAGGGAGGCCATTGCAAATGGAGTAATTGGGTTAGCAGGTGTGGAAAATACTCTGACCTGGAAAGAAAGCTTGAACAACTAGAAGCCTTCAAGATTTATCAGCAACTAATTTTTCTTGCTCTTTTGGCCCATTCCCTGCCTCTCCCTGGGTGCTCCATTCCTGTTAGACCATGGGACTGAGAAGGAGTGAACCTCTGAGATGGAGAGGGTCTTTCTTCCCTTTCCAAGAGAACAGGGATGTCCAGAAACATCTCAGATTTTCGAGGCACTTCTCATAACTTTCTCAGGTGAGCAAGTATTTTTCTATCAGTCTGCAAGCATAGAAGCCAGTAGATCTTCCTCAGGGAATTTTGTTTCCTCAAGAAATCCCTATCATTTCTGGTAGCATCACCATCTGCCGCAGAGCATAAGCAGTATTTAAGACAGGTATTGGACTTTCCTACATGGTCTCTAGTGAGTTTTGGTGTTTAGGTATCTCACTCCTTTGGAACTCATCGAGATCTTCCAAGAAGACAAAAAGGACCTCACCTGATTTCAGACACACTTGTCCCACTGATTTCAGAGTTAGCTGTCAGAGCAGTGTTGGTCATGTGTTTGACTGCATACCATGTCACCAAAGAAAGCGCCAGAAGTTGGTGCTATCCCTCTTCTTTGATAATCTTCGTCTACTCCTTGGAGAAGAAGAAAGACATCCCCCGCCCTCCCCAAAGGAATTATTCAACCCAAGATGATGTGTTAACTCCTAATTAAAACCCAAATAGTAATCAGCAGACTTAGGTCCTTGCTCTAGTTCTGTCACTGAGTTGTTGTTTCTCATCTGTGATGTAGCAAATGAGAATGTTTCCCTACCTTCCAGGCTTGTTGTGAGGGCCAATTAACATTTTTATAGTGCTTTGATAAATGCCATTGTTAATGTAAAAGAAGTAGCATTTTGATAAAAGCCATTGCTACTGTAAAAGAAGTATTATTTACCACTGAATCTGTAAAGATGTTCAGAGAAGATATAGGGGAATGAAACAATGTCCCAAATCTCTTTCCAAGGAACACGAAACAACAGTGCACTGAAAATGGCTGGAGGGAGATTTGTTTGGTGTTTCTTCATGGTTTCTCGCCCAACGGCTCTGCTGGTCTCTCTGCATCCCTGAGCCAGACCTTCTCGGGGAAGGTCTATTTTCACACATACATTGTACATCCCAGCTGAACTGAAGCTATGGACTTTGGCTGGCAGATGTGGCTGCCAGGCAGGTTGAATCCCTGCCCCTCTATCACGCATCCTCAGAGATGGGCTGGTGTATATTTGTGCCATATGCCTGTGCACTCTACACACCAAATGTCACGTTCTAGTCTGTTTTTGCAGAGGGCTGGGGATACTGAGGAGAAACACGAGAACACCGTTCAACCATTAAAGGGCTGCTGCAATGGGAAAGAGCACACACTGGTTTCATGTCTGTTGAGGATCAGACAAAGATCCAAGGCAGGAGACGTCCTTTCCCACCGAGCCATGCTCTACTCATGCTATGTTCCAGTGCTTACCTTGGGACCTTGTCTCCTCCTGTTGCGGGTCATATTTGGGACATGACAGGCTGTTTTTGTCTTCTTTTTTGTTTCCAGTGGATGGGAAGTGGCAGGCCTGGGGAGTGTGGGGCAGCTGCACCACCACGTGTGGGGGTGGGACTCAGAGACGTGACCGTGTGTGCTATGGACCCTTCTTCGGTGGAGAGACTTGCCAGGGACCCAAGGAAGAGTATAAGCAGTGCAACGACAGAAAGTGTCCTGGTAAGTATCCCATGGGGGTGCAGGGGGGGTGTGTGTTTGGATTTTGGAAAGAGCTTCCACATCCTGTGTCAGAGAGCTGAATGCAACAAGGAGTTGTGATCTAGTTGGACCCTGCCCATAACCTGGACACAAGATGTGCCAAGGGCTTGATTTAATTGTTGCAGAAGCCAGAGTAACCATGCTGATTTCAGTAAATATTTGGTAAGTCCCACCAGTTTGGCCTTGATGTTTTTCATCTTTTCATTGCCATAGGGTCAAAAGAGGAAAAGACACGCTGTTTGATAGCAAAAACTGATATCAGTCTCAAGTCCATGAAGTAATTGAGTGCTGAGGATGCTGCAGTAGTTTCCCACCCTTTACCTAGCCTCTGGGAGATCTGTACAACACTGACAATTTTTAAAAAGACAAATGTCAAAGCTTTACTCAATCTCACTCTCCTCTAGCTATAGCCATGGGAGCAGCATCCATTTGAGGGTGCAAAAGCCAGAAGGGAGGGATTGTGAGCTATAGAACAGGGGAAAAACTGGGGATTAATGTGAAAAATAAGCAGGAGTGAATTCTTACAAGTGTGAATGTTTCTGTCTGTCTCTCACACAGTATACAGATGCCAGAAAAAAAAAAAAAAAGCATGTGGACCATTTTTATTTTCTTTCTCAGTCTCAGCTGAAGTGCCTGGTGAAATAGCTGGTGGGGAATCAATGGCCTATGTGATGTTGGCAGTCAGATTGCATCGATTGTAACAGGCCCTGATTTTTGACCCAAAGGGTAATTAATTGCCAGAGCAGCTCAGTGAGCGACAGAAGAGATTTTCATGGCAGTATCCTTCCTGGTGGTCCTAGTGAAAAGGGGTGTCTCCCTAAAAGACAGGCTGAAGCTCAGCACAGAGGGAGCAGTTTTGGTGCAGATGTTTCTGGGGGCGGATCTGCCGTGTTGAGGACAGCTGACCCTCAGACTCCCTTACAAACTGCTAAAGACAAAGATGAAAGCCAGAGCACTTCAGCATGGAAGTTTCAGCCCATTTAGCTCGAAGATAACAGAAAAAGAGGCTGTGTAACAGCATATTCACTCTTTCCAGCTACACTCTAATAAAAGACATCACCTCTCCTTACAAGCTGTGCCTCTCAATTAGCAGTGGCGTGTGAAAATCTCTTCTAACTCAACCACAAAGCTTTCCCTCACCATAGAAAATCTTAGCACCGGGTTGTCTGGTGGTGTCTACAGAGCGATGCAGATTTAGTTCAGCTTCAGTGTGTGCCAGCTGGGGCCCTGGCAGAACAAGCCCAATCTTTTCTTCTCTTTCTGCAGGGGCTGATGCCTGCGCAGTGCTCAAAAGAAAAAGGCATGTCTCAGGGACTGAGCCCTGCTAGGGTTCAAAACCAGGAGGGTCTCAGTGCAGTTGTTAATTTGCAAGGGAAGGAGAAGGTGGGGAATCATCAGAGGCTAAAAATAAACCCGCTCAATTTGTTCTCGAGAAAGTATCAAATGCCAGCATGATTTGATTTGAACAGAAGAATTGAGCTTAATTGGGTTAGTTATTAAAATCTCCCAGTGCAAATAGGTTACTCTAGTAGAAAGGATTTTGTTACAAAGAAACATCAAAAAAGAAAAAAAAAATAAGAAAAAAAAAGAGGATGAACTTATTCTCTCCTGGCCTGGGAATTGCTTCTACATTCACTGGCAAGACAATGCCAATCTGTATTTCTAAGGATCATCTCTGATCCACAGCATCCCTCAGCGGTCCCCAGGGAGACTGCAGGGGTGATAAGGCCAGGAAGGTTTGACAGGTCAGAGGAGGAGAAAGGGGAAGTCAGATGTGAACACACTCCCTCTCTGGTTCTTGATGTGGTCTGTTTTGTGGCTGAGGGTGCTAAAAGCTTCCCACCCCCATCCCCCAAACCCTCCTTTGAAACACAGCTTGATGCAGAGAATCTGTGACCGTGGTCAAGGTGCTGGCCCAGGAGGCAGAAATTTTGCATTCAGCTCCCTGCTCTGTGACAGGCTCTCTGGGTGACCATGTGCCGGTCACAGTTGAGTGATTTAATCTCTCTGTCCTATGTCAACAGGTTGGAAGTGAAACTGCCTCTTTTCTATCCATGTTCTGGCTTATCTGCAGAAGTCATAAGCTGTTGGCACAGGGACTAGTTCTCCATATGTTCAGAGCACAGCAGGGGTCCGGCTTGTCCTCTGGGATTTCATTACAATAGCAATTACTCAAAAGGGAATTTTAAAACAGGGGAAGGAGCATCTGTTGCCAAGCAGAGAGTAACTTGTTCATTACCAGTGTCTACTGGGGAGGAATCTGTCTCTGAATTGCAGCTGGGGCTGGAGCCACACAGCCTTGGAGCTTGACTCCAGGAACACTGATGTGTAGGCAGCATGCTGGGTCTCGTATGAGTCCTTCAAAGAAGCAGGACTTGACATGCCCATAATCTTAGGTTTGAGCCTTCCCCACAGCCAGATTGATGTTCTGGGTAGTTCCAGAGCAGCAGTGGGTTATGACCATCATTAGGTATTTGCACCGTGATGAAGGTCCTGAAATGGTCTATGTAAGCATGTCCATTGCACGGTCTCTTGAAGAAGGAAGCCTTCAGGGTCATCGCTCCCTTGGGAGCAACATGAAAACTCAAGGCCTCTCTCTTTTTTTTTTTTTTTTTTTTTTTTTTTTTTTTTTTTTTTTTATGGCAGATCAACATTTTCCCTACAACCTTGGCATGTCTCTTCTACTGGCACCACTGGACCCTGGTATGGGCAACACTTTCCTGCATGGGAAGGAAGCTCAGCAGGCAACTGCCAGGCTCCGCAGCTGGTTGGCTTTGGCTTTGTGGCTGCCTTTCCTGACCAGTTGCAGGCATGCTCTCAGCTTCCTTTTTATTGACAGTTTTACATGCACAATAAATAAAAGCTGTAATCAAAAAACATTAAATCAAGTTTTTTCTCCTCCCCAACCTCAGGAGTGATAAATAGCTTTCACACCATCCTCATGGCTCCCTCCGTTTTACGTGCTGTAAGTAATGAGTTTCTCAGCACAAAGCTCTCCTGCGGTGACTGTTTTTTCCCAGGTCCCACTGACTATGGGGCCAGATCAGCTCCACCCACAGACAGAAGCATCTGAAAACCTCCTTCCAAAGAGCTTTTTCTGTGATGCCTCAAAACACATTTCTGCAGTCTCCTGGACCCTGCAGCAGTGTTTGGAAATGAGCTGCTGATGCAGATCCAGCCTGTTGGTGTTCATATCTTCTCCCCATGTTATTGCATATGATGGGAGCAGACAGAAGGCCTGAATGAAGTCCACCCAAGGGATATCTCCATCTTGTTTTTTCATCTACTTGTTCTTTCCTTCATTCTTACTCCAACTTATTTCTGCTGGAGCCTCATTTTAGACACAACCAACCCTGGAGGTTGTGACCCTGAAGGATGAAAATAATAGTCTGGAGCCATGGAGTTCACCTACAAAAGGTGGACATCTGCCCATTAAACAAGAAAATAAAATTCTTTAGTAGGGTGTATCAAGAACAGCTTTCTTGCAAAGACCTGCCACAAGGCAAGGCAAGCATGTTAGTGGAAGTTCCCAGGTTGTTACATGCATATTAGTGAGCTAATCCTCGGGATGGATGGATGCCCAGTTTTCAGACAGGCAGAGCAAATTCCGGAGAGGTTAAGTGGCTTTGTCAGGGGTCATGCACCAAGCAGCTGCAGAGTTGGGAGTTCACTTCCAGGCTCACACCACACTGCTTTTCCCTCCAAACCAAGATCCCCTGTTTCCTCTTTCCATTCCCTTTTCCATGTCCCTCCTGAGGAGGCTTTACCCAATGGAGTCTTTCCTTCCTTGCAGAGCCCCACGAAATTTGTGACGAGGAAAGTCTTGCCTCTGTGGTTTGGAAAGAGACGCCCGCTGGGGATGCTGCAGCTGTCCGGTGTCCTCGTAATGCCACTGGTAAGGATGACTGCATGCCTTGGCCAGGGAGCTGGCCCATCCTCAAGGTATCCTTCGTCTTTTGACTCATACATGAGAAGAACCTGGTTGTGGGAGGACTTCCACAAAAGGACTTCCTTCCTTTCCCTCCGAGCTAAACTAACTCTGTCTGGGTTTTTGTGGTCCTTCGCTGTTTAACAACTTGGTTCATGCTGGAGAATCTGAGGTGATCTCCCATCCACCTACTGCCTAGTCTTGGGACAGATTTGCAATTAAGGATTGCTGTGATATGTTTTCCCCATTATCTACAAATAGCTCTACAGAAGCATTCAGGGCTTTATTAGAATACTCTAGACTTGGGTGTTATATTTCTATCCACTGCCCATAAAAGCTAGTACCTGAAAGGAGGAAATCTGAATTGCATTACACGTACGTGCTTTCCTCTCCTCTTAGAAACCATAGAATCTCTTCAAACATATCTTCAGGTGCTCTAGTGGACAGTCTGATCATGGTGGTGTGAAGTGCCAAGATCTGAGTACCCAAGTGTTATCTATTGTGTCCATGGCCTCGTGTTCCCCAAGGAGTGGAAAGCAGTGCAGAGAAAGCTCTAGGAGACATGCTGGTGGTGGAGCTTGTCCTTAGCTGGACATTCCTCACTCCCAGGCAGGAACAGAAATGAGGGCAACAGTGTCAATAATGAATAGAAAGGTTTTATTTTGTTTGAGTGAGGTTGTCGGATACAGACAAACCCTGCAGCACTCTGACTCACACAGTCTGGGATAGTCAGTGTCAACCCAAATACTAGCCTAGAAGAAGGGCTGTATCCATGGAAAGGTCACTGACTCATTCAGCAGTAGCAGTGGGATGTGGACCCAGCAAAGCCTGCCCCTCAGAGACTCTCCAAATGGCAACGTAATGGCTCAGGCAAGGTGATCCCTCTCCCCTTCCTCCTTGCTGATATGTCTGTTCCTCTGTGTCGCAAAGGTGTGTGATTTCCACTGCAAAACTCACTGTAGACTGAAGCTGAGAGGGGCCTGGGGGAGAACTGCAAGCAGCTTTCAAAGTTTTTCAGTTGATCCAAAGATAGTTCTGATGGGTATTTATTCTCCTTGAGACTGTGCAGGCAGCACAAGTCACTGTGGCTGGTTTAGTAGCCAGTACCAGACCATGCCACCTGGGGAGGCTCATGGGGCTTCCTGAGCTTGTGGGACTTCTGCCCTCTGCGGTAGAAGAAACCTTCTTTCACCTTGATTAGCTATGTCCGATTTGTTAGGTTTTGTTTTCATTCCAATTTCCTTTTGCTGGCCTGCACCTCAATAAGAAAATGCGGGAGAAGAAAATAAAAATAATCTCTCCTAGATGCTTGCACGTGTTTTTCAGGCATCTGCAGATGTCCCTGCTGTGCTTACAGGTGTGCCTACATGGATGCACTGACCACTTCTGGGTGACCTTCATGAAGGTGCTTGGCTTTTCATCCTGCTGTCCTCATTTCCGTATTTGTTTCTTTCTCTTCCAGGGCTGATCCTTCGAAGATGCATTTTAGATGAAGAAGGAATAGCTTATTGGGAGCCTCCAACATACATCAAGTGTGTTTCTATTGATTACAGGAACATACAGATGATGGTAAGGCAGACTGACTTCTCATCTCAGCAGGTTTGAGATTCCCCCAAATGCCTTTTACACTGCTATAGTTACAAAGAAAGAAGGAAAGCAGCATTTCCATGTGAAATGGAGGTGTTAGCTCTGCCCTGCTTTTCTCTTACTATTTTTGTCTGCTTAACTTGTGATGCATGGGAACTCCATGGACAAGGGATGGTTCCTTACTGCATATTTTAATATCTAGCTTGGCAGAATCCAGGTCCTACCAGGTCTCTCATATCATATTATCAGTGAGAACTGATGTGACTATATCAGTTTTAAATAAGCCATTTCTCTTTTGTTAGTCTTAAATTCACTGTTGTGATGAATTTCTGATGATCTCTTATGGCTTGCTATAAATTGGCATTGTCTTTATGAGAACTGTCCTCTCCTGTTCAGAACAAGCTAAAGTCTCTCCTACAGTTGTTCCAAATTAGTTATAAGAAAACAAGGTCTTGGGGCAAAAATCTTCTCTTAGCTGGCCTAGGATTATGAACAGAACAATGTCTGTGTAGTAAAATAACACCTTCTGAACCTACACAGAACATTTGCTTTGTGGGCATATAGAAACTTTCACTTCTGTTCTCCTACCATTTTAAAAATATCACAGGCTCTCAGGCCAGCAAAAAAAATGTCATATTCTGAATTACAAGGAAGGACAAAAACCTTCCCCCGGCAATCCCTTCACTGAGCTCATTAACCGGACTTTGACTGTCCCTAAAGTGTTTGTCATGTTTCTGTTTCTCAGACCAGGGAACATCTTTCCAAAGCTCAGCGTGGGTTGATGGGAGATGGTCTGTCAGAAGTGCTCCAAAACCTCGTGGAAATCTCCCAGGATGGGACCAGCTACAGTGGAGACTTGCTGTCCACCATCGACGTACTCAGGAACATGACAGAGATCTTCCGTAGGGCTTATCATAGCCCAACCTCTGGTGACGTGCAGGTGAGCTGAGATGCATACCCTGGAGACCAAGTCTAGGTTACCAGTGTGTGTGTGCATGCACAGGGCTCAAGATTTGATTACGTCCTTTGTAGCTGATATAATGCTGATGATAAGCCAGAGTATTTTCTGCCCAAGTGAAGTGTATTTGTGTGTTAACAAACTCCTTTCAGAGTGGTTTCCCTGGATTATAAAGTAAGAACTTGAAAACCAAAGTCACTCTGAACTATTTCAACCTGATAGCACTTTTCTGTGGAATCTAATTGTTATGAGAACACTATTTGGAAGGGATTTCAGTCTAATAACTAGAAGTAAGATGATCCTGTGGTATCGGGTAGCTGGATGTTGACGTGGGAGAATGTCTTGATAGCTTCTCATCCCAGGGCTTTACTTTCAGCTGTTGTATGCAGAGTGGCTACAAGATATACTCTTGGGACAGGTCATCACCACATGACTTGAAACATTAAACTGATCCTACAGGATCTGCAATGGGTGGTAAAACTAGAGAAAAAAATCAATGGTCTTGAAATATCTTCTCTCCCTCCTTCTCATGGTGCGCTGCAAAGTTACCACCGTGCATAACACCCTCTTGATCCATCACTGCTTCTCTTGCCTGGTCATAGAGTAAAGAGGATCATAAGGTTTTCCTATGCTGGAAAGAACAAATAGTAGAAAATGGGATAGGAAGGTTTTTATATAAAGCAAGATCATCTGTTTTTAAACAGTTTCTGACAGATATCTGCCTAATCTGTTCTTAAAAAACTTCATTAATGGATGCAAGACAAATTCACAGTCCAACACCTTATCAGATACAGTAGTTGAAGTGAAGGCCTTGGGAAAAAGGCCTTACTACAACCTGTTTTGCCATTAACATCCATGGTGGGTCAAAGCCTGTGAAATGCTGTGGGACCCTTTTGGAATGGGGCCATGAAAATCCTCTTGGAGCATGGCTGATTCTCACGTGTTTCTCATGCATCACTGTGTCCTTCCTATCCTGGGATACGTTTGGCTAACCACCTCTTTTTTCCTCTTTTGTCTCCCTTCTCCAGAACTTTGTCCAGATCATCAGCAATCTTTTATCGGAGGATAACCGGGAAAAATGGGAGGAAGCTCAGCTGGTATGAACCTTCAGCACCTTCCCTGAAACAAAACAGACTTTCAGCATAGGCTTAAACCATGTCAATGGAAATTTCCAAATGTCTACATGACCTGCTAGCTCTTCTTGCCCATGATGTGTTGTGTGCAACATACATCTGTTTCAGCCACAGATCACGAAATATCTCCATCCTCCAATGTTGTTCTTGGATAAATCCTTATCATCAGAGACACACAACTCAGACATAGTCAGCTGTGGTCAGCTTTGGAGTTGACTGCTAATCAGCCAATTCAAGCAATTGGTCACGCGGGTGAACTTAGTGCCAGGCTGAGTCATATTTGTGGAGTAACTCAGTAAGCCACAGGATTTCAGCTCTAAGCCAGAGTCTCTGTGTGAGTGAAAGACTGGTGGTGAATACCAAATTTTGGATAGCTCTCAGAGGTCAGGCTTGGTTTGGAGTTGATAACCCTGCTGGCTTGCTATAATTCCACTCTTTCTTCTTGCCAAGATAAAGAAATGGGATTACATGGGTTTGAGTTCTTGTCTAAAAAGATGCAAGAGAAGCAGGATTTTCATAGTTCAGAGCTGGGCTCTGCTCAGATGAGCTTCTGGTTCTGCTCAGCATAAACTGAGCAAGGTTTCAGTTATATTTTACTTTATGTCTCTCCTCTCAATGTTGGGGACCCTGCTGAATAATTCTGTAGCTAAACTATCATGTACTGGGGAAAGGTGTTGTTTGGTTTTCTATCTGTGCCTTATTTGGCTCTTGTCTATTCTGAACCAGCTGAACTCTCTGCTTTGGCCTGTGTCAGACCTATTCCTTGTCCCTTTGCCATTCCCTTGGCAAGTCCTTGGGCTGCTCGATGCTGTCATCTCACTGCAGCTTTTGGGAATTACATCAGAGTGAAATAGTTCTGCTCCAGAGCAGCAGCTCTAGTGGATGGGCCCATGATAAAGCTCATTCCTTCCACATCCATTCTTTAGTTTTGTACCTTGGAACACAGCTCATCTTGCAAAATAACCTCGACGAGGAATACAACTAAGCCTGTTTGAGAGATCATTCCCATGGAAGGTACCCAGAGGTATGTGTCAGAACATGGCAGCTCCTTTTTAACAACCTCTTGCTGCTGCAAAATGTCTCAGAGAGGTCTGGAAGTAACAAACAAGAAAAAGTCACACAGCTCAAAAAGAAAACTCAGAGTCCAGTTATATTCACAACAACCAGGGAAGTCCTCTGCTGGCACAATTGACATTCCAGAATGCGGGACAGGAACCTGAACACATTTCCTCCAACAGAAACTCCACCAGGAGCTGAATACTCTTGTGAACCTGTTCTCCTCTTTTCTCCATGAGATCTGGTGTTTCCCCATTGCATTTGGAAGAGGATGACATGGTCTGGCTCCAGGCAGGATGGAAGACCATCTGAACACTTTCCTGTGGAACTGGCTCCAGGTGGCCCTCCTTGAACAGGCAGGTTGGGCCAGATGAGCTCCGAGGTCCCTTCCAAAATCAACCATTCTGTGGTTCTGTGAATCTGTGACCAAATACTCATTTTCAAACCTACAGGTGCATGTACACTTTTCAGCACAGAGTAGAGGAGACTGCCAAGTTGTCATGACAACAGGGAAACCCTGTTTAAGCCCTTAAAAACAGCTGCAGCTTGCTGTCTGTGGCAATTCATTCCCAGTGGCTTTCCCTGTACAATCTGCTCTTTGCACCTGTAGATAGATACAGCCCAGCCTGCTGTCAGCATCACCGTAACCTACACGAGGAGTGGGACTATTGTGAGGAGGATGTTTGCCTGGCATGTATTTTAGTGGGAACCAAGATGACAGCCCAACACCATGACTTTAGGACACAGAAATCTTCATGAACTGGGTGACAGCAGAGCTTTCAGCAGTCTCTGTCATTCTCCCTCAAAACTGCTGGACCAAACTCATGCCCCATGTTTTGCAAGATCAACCAGTTCTTTTAAAACAAGTTCTTTGACTCCCAATTTGCTCACTAAAAGTAAACCCAACTTCATTGCAGTCTCACATCCCCAGTGCCCTTGTGCCCATCCCCAGGCAGAGATGTTGTTTAAGGAAAATAAAAACCCAAGCAACATAGAAAAGTATTCAGAGAAGGGCTATCACGTTTTTGTGGTTTTTTTTTTTTTTTTTTTTTTGAGGAGATTATGCTGGCTATTAAATGATAAAAGCCTGAAAGGCAATGGCCAGTGTAGCATGGAGTTAGTTTGACCTTGTGATTTCATTCTGTAATAGAACATAAAAGTTCCTATTAAAAATAGCTTCCTCACTTCTCCTCCTTATGTGTGCACCTGCTGTACTGGCAGGACTTTTTGATCTGAATCTGACACAGTTTTAGTCTTACCAAGCTTCCTTGGATAGACAGAGAGAGAGACACGCATGGCCACCCCTGTGCTCGTTGCCCTTACACTTGACAGCTCAGCCTTCCTTCTGCCTCCATCCCATCCTGCTGTCCTTCTTGTCCCCAGATGTCCCTTCAGCTCTGCTCAGCTGCCTCAAGAGGTCTGCATTATGGTGAGGAACCGAAAATGCTGTGAAAGTGGTGGAAAAATATAAGAAGAGATGCAAAAAGCTGAATTGCTTTTCTCGGGTCTCTCGTGGTATTCGATAAAACCCTGTAGGCAAATGTGCTTTGAGGAAAAGACAGGTAGACAGAACAGCTCATTTAAAGTGGATTATCTTCTATGAAATCTGTTACTGGAAAACTAGTTATTGTTGAACAGCCTTGTGTTAGCCTAGTAAGAATCAGGCAAAGAGGAGTTATTGCAAATATCTTTATCATTGAGGAAGCAACAGGAAAGAAATGAAGAGACAAAAAAGACAGCCTGGGCCCAGGAATAAACAACTTGGTTATCTGGAGAATGAGATCCTTCTAGCAAAACAGGAAAGCACAAAACCAGACAGTGATGTTTTTCTAGGTAGGATTATGTGATCTGGTGCCTGAGATTCAACATGAGACCATATAAGTCCTTTGGTGTGGATGCTTTCAGTGGGATGATAGCAAAATTAACTATCCTGGTGGAGGTAATGTTTTGTGGGCTCCTTCTCGGTAATATATAGAGATGATCAGAAGTAGCCCAAATATGTTTCTCAGGCCAAGTATCACAATATTTGAGTGCCAGGGAAGTCTAAGGCCCTCAGAATTTGAGAAGGGGCAAAGCTTCGATATATCAACATGAACACATCTTCACTCTCTTGCATGATGTCTCTGGATGTGCAGTTGCAAATGCCTCTGGCTTGTTGATAGCTAGGTTGGGCCAAATACTCCAGTGAGTGGACCTGGAAAGAAAGTGGAGCTACATTAAATAATGAGTGCTGAGAGTCTGTCCTAGTACGTTTCTCTTCTTGCGTTAACTACAGGAACAGGACCATAATGGACATCAGCAGTATCTTATCTGTTCTGAATGGGGTTATTGATAGTAGAGGTAATCCTAGGGAAGGAAAAGAGATGGGTAGGTTTTCTCCTGCTCCAGAGTCTCAGATTTTTCCCTTTACTTTGCTTTGAGATATTGCCCTTTTATCAATCTGAATATCATATTATTATTTCTTGTCCCTTTCTTTTTATTTTTCTAGGTTTCCTTTTAGGATATCTCAGTCCTCATTCTTCACAGCTCCATAATACTCCATTATATCCAATGTATACTTCTAGTACACGTGTGAGGACAGAAACCTTTGCTCTCAGAGAAACTCATGCTGTGCTCATTAATATATGTGCTATTAAATATTCTCCCTCTCTCTGCAGATAGGGCCAAATGCCAAGGAGTTGTTCAGGCTTGTGGAGGATTTCATTGATGTCATTGGCTTTCGCATGAAAGATTTCCGGGATTCCTACCAAGTGACGGACAATCTGGGTGAGTTGATTTGCACTCCCCATGTTGGGTAGAAAGCCCAGGAAGCTGTAATTACTGTGCAATATGTGTAACCTGGGCTGTAGGGAGGGAAGGAGGAAAGGCATCAGGTGGTGGAACATTAAAAGATCTGGGGAAAGACATGGATGATCATAAATATGGGGTGGCTTCTCTCCAAATAAATTAGGACTTCAGTGTGAGGAAGAAATGTCTACAGAGAGAACTGAGAAATATCTATAGAGCCATGAATGGAGAACAGATGACAAACTGGGCAGAATTAGTTGCTTCCTTTTATTTTTTTAACACAAGAGCTGCACAGCAGCCAATGAAGTGATCAGGCAGCAAGCAAACAGCAGGCAGTATTTGATTTATGCTGTATGCACAATCACAATATGGAACTTGTTGCCAGAGGATGTTGCAGAAGCCAAAAAGTACAGATGGATTCATGATGGGATTAGGAAAATGCACAAAGGAAAGGTCCATTGGTGGCTGTTAAAGTTGATGATCCGGATACAGCCACTAGCTGAGGAAGTCCTGCAGATTGCTGGAAGCTGAGAGGACAGGCCAAGAGATGTCTTGCTATGTTCTTTCTCACACTTCTTCTTAGCAGCTGCTGCTGGCCACTCCTGGAGACAGGACGCTGGAGTAGACTGACCTCTCTTCTGCCAGGTTTAGTGCAGGCAGGTCATTTTCAGTGAACAGAAGCATGAGCCCTAACAGTTAGTCTCATCTTCCTTCATGCATAGACATCACCTGAAGATAGCATTGCTCCTGTAGCTATCAAGATCTAGCATCACTCGTTCTGCTACCTGATTTCCCACTATTGCCTCCAATGGGCTTTTCAGCACACGTGAATTTGTTGAGGCTGGTTTTGCTGACTGGTTTTATTTCTTGTTTCCCTCTAGTCCTCGGCATTCACAAACTGCCTGCTAATGCAGCCACTGACATCACTTTCCCCATGAAAGGCTGGAGGGGCATGGTGGATTGGGCCAAGAACTCGGAGGACAAGGTCACTGTTTCCAAGAGCATCCTGTCTTCAGGGCTGACAGGTAGGCAGCACAGGCAGGTCACTTTAAAAGAAAATTTCTTCTTTTTCTAAGAGAGGTTTCTTCCATTTGGCTGGTCTTCAAATTCTCCTTCCAGCTCAGCTGGATTTGCTCACAAAATCTTGGTCACTATGAGCATTTCTGAGTGAAAGTAAGACTTTCAGATATGGCCAGACCAAGAGTCAAACCTAAACACCTTGCAAATGTTCAGGGGCAAGCTTAGTGCCTGGATGTGGGTGTATGTATTCTAAATATGCAGCATATTTAGAGAAGAGCAGGGGTTGTCACAATAACTCAGAATGACACTGCACTGACAATTGCTTCTTCCAAGGCTTCTGAACCTGAGAAGAAATGGAAACATCTCCATGTCTTCTGAGTCACTCTGTCATTGATGCATGGGAGTGCTGAGTCTGCAGTCCTGTGCAGGACGTGTTGGGTGCTGAAATGAGTCTCTCAGGCTTCCCTGAACATTCTGAGTTGTCTTTAGGGGTAGTGTATGGTAGTTGTCTCTGTGGGTACCATATAAGAATGGTTAATCTGCTCAAGAAAGGCAGGTGCAATAGGGGCACCTATCACCATGACCATATAGGAAAACAATGCTGTAGCTGTCCTCCAAGACTGGATCCAACCCTGGTAAGGTCATCTAAGAGTAAGGAGCTGGAGGTCAGCACGTAAGGCTGAGCAACTGATGGGTCTGGGTCTGCTGCATGGACAAGCTTTGCTAGACTGTGGCTTTATGGCAGGTGTTTGAAATCTCCTGGCCTCGGAAATAAAATGCATGGGCATTTATCACTGAGGTCGCTGGCTCCACAGCAGGGCATGGATATGAGCCACAGTGGGGCGGCGGGAGTGCTGGGTGCATCATCCAAGCTGGCCTCACTGTCAGATCTGAAAGGGAACCTGAAAGGTTCTGAGATGCTCTGCTGGAGCCCCCAGCCTTCACTGGGATGTGAGTCCCAGGAACCAACACACTTAAGGTGCTCATCTTCTGGCGGAGAGCCTTAGCGTTTAGCAGGATTGAGCTGTGAGTTTTCAAAAGCAGGACCCTAAGTTTGGCTTATTGCTGGGAAATGGTGGATTTTCCTTCTAGATGCCCCAGGGATGTATGTGGCACTAGTGGCTTTGAGAGAGCAAGCTGCTGGCTGCTGCATCAGGCTGTGCTGTCTTTCCTTGGGACAGGGGCTGGAGACTGTGAGTTGTTGATGTCAGAAGACCTTTGGCTTCTTCTTGTCATACCAGGACCTCTTGTCATGGGCTTCCTTACTGGGGATGGAAACAACACAGCCATTATTTCTACTTAGGGAATCTGAGGCCAAGAACAGTTAAGTGACAGCCCCAAGAGTAAACAGTGAGTCACTGGCAGAGCAAGGATCATGTGCAGCACTCATTGTCTTTTGTAGTGACTTGAAACAGCATTATCTTCCTGGGAGAAGCTGGAGCATGTTTACTACAGCTTGTTTGAAAAGCTTGTGGAACCTTCACATTTGGAAACCTTTAATAGCTTGTTGGACAAACTGCTGGCACCAGACACAGGCAGAGATGATCCTGCTCTGGGGCTGAGGGTTGTCCTAGAGGCCTTATCCGCCTCCCCATGGTGCTGTTTTCCAGATTTCTGTTAGAAACATTCTCACATAGAGCTGCTGTAGGTTCCCTGAGCAATAGTCACTGTGGAAACAAAAGGTGACATCTACCCTGAAAAAGCAACTTCCCATTGGTCTTCACCTCTCCATGGTTTCCTGAGTACCACCCAGGGCTCTACTGCCTCTGCTTTGTTCAATATCCTGTGCTGGTGATACCTTTTTGAGGGTTTATTCAGTGATTGACGGTGAAGATGCACCTCTATTAGTTTTGATCCTCACCTTTCTTTGGCCCCAGCGAATAGGGGCAATTATCCTGAGCAAAGTGATGGAGCCAGGCAGCTTAGTGAGACCAAAACCAGACCCCCTCACTGCTGGAAGCTGACTTTGCACAGTTGATTTCAGTCGGTCAACACTAATTTATTTAGTTGGGTGTGTCCCCTTGAGCTGCAGGGTGTGCCAGTGCTGTCGGTGAGTGAACAATGCTGAGGAGAGGTTACATGACCAAAAGGCAATGCTGTTTCATCTGGGTAGCACATCAGAGTGTTTAATTTTTGTATACCATGATTGATGGTCAGCTGCATTATTAAAGATCTGTCCCAGACCAAAAGAGACAAGCCTCCACCTCTATTACAGCCAGGATCCTTTGCCTTCTTGGGAGGGTGCTGTGATAACCCAGACTGTGGGGCTTAGGGTTTTGCTTGCTCACAGTCTCATAGGAGCACACATTTCTTCCGTAAATGCGCTACTGCATCCTCTGAGCACAAAGGGGGAAAACTCTCTTTGAAGGCAGCAGGATCTTTGTGTGCATAGGGATTCACAGGAAAGGCCAAAAGGCTGTGCTGGATTTCCTAAAGAAGCAAGGCTTATGCAATTGTTCTGCAAGCCTGTCTGTCAGTCTCTCCAAGTTACGTTTTCACCAGCTATCCCACTTGAGCCCAGTTTGACAAAGAAGAGGACAGACATGCAGAGTTGTGTCTGCCCTGCACCGATAGAGTAGGCATGCTGTAAGTTCAACCTCAGTACGAGACATCAGAGAAACCCCACCTCAGGGTCCTTCCCCAGGCTTCCTCAGCATTTCTTTTCACCCAGTCACTTGCTTTTTCTCCCCCTGAAAAGTCAACTACTGGGCTGCCTCTGCCACTTGTGGTTTTTCCGGGGAAGTTCTTGCTTTTTTGCAGCTGGGTACTGCGAGGAGGAGGAGGAGATGGTCAAGTGACATGTCCAGAGGTCACAGAAATGATTCAGAGGCTCATCTGGGACCACGACCCTCACAGCCTCCCAAGGCAGTGCACAAGTTGTGGGGTCGGACCGGGCACAGTGAGACATCTCCCCTTCTCTGCTGCCCTTGTTGGCCAAACTCAGCTCTTCTCTTTGATGGCTTGATAGCTACCGACAGGTCCGAATGCCTCTGGGTGGCTGTAAGAGACCTTTCCACCCTGCAGATTTGCCCACTGTGGTGCTGTCAGAGGGATTAGTGGGATTTCTGAGTGTGGGAGCGCCAGGCCGATCATTTGGCATAAAGGCAGACGCCTGGGGTGCTGGGTCACCCCAAATGCTCTGAGCCCTTCCTTGGGACCAGTGGGGACCTGGTATGGTGGCAGCAGGCACTGAGTCCCACCACAGTGATGCTGACATTGGCCATGCCCCTACAGGGACCCATCTACGCGAGGCCTAATCCTGCACCTGGGTGTTCCATGGGGACAGGTGACATCCCGATTGTCTCAGTGCTGTTGTCTTCTTCCCTTTCCTTTGGTGTCCTGCAGAGACAGATGACTCCTCTGTCTTCGTGGTGGGGACTGTGCTGTACCGGAACGTGGGCAACATCCTCTCCCTCCAGAGGTAAGAGGGGCTGCCTGGGGAAGGTGAGCAGCTGGGAAACGATCGGTTTTCCTGTTGATCCCTCTGCCTGCAGAGCCCTGGTCTTCCAGGGAAATAGTAAAGGCCACGGGGTGCGACGAGACAGACTTTGACTCGGCAGTACAAATGTTTTGACCCCCATCAGCTGGTGCTGCATGCTCAGGTGGCGGCAGGCTCGTGCATCGCAGACATCGCTTGCTGGAGGGGCAGGAAGGTTTTCCCCACCCACGTGGAGCACTGAGCACCCCAGATATGATGGGAGGCACAGCACTGCTGCCACTGCCACCCTTTGCCCTCCAGAAATGGATTCTCACACTGCCATCCTCGTCACGGGGGATTTTGGGGAGCTTGACAGATGGGGGGGGTGCTCAGCTGCCCTGATCCTCCCAAGCTACTGGAGAGCTGCCAGCCACGCTGAGCCCTCCGAGAGCATTACGGCAGAAGACAGGCTCAGGGAGAAGAGAGGAGAGTAGCAGCACGCCTGGCTGCACATGTCTACCATGTTCCCAGCCGCTGCAAACTGCCTCTGGCACCGAAGCTTTTGTGTTCAGCACTCCCTTTCCTTTTCTTCTTTCCTTTTCTCTCCCACTATCTTGCTCTTTTTTTTTTTTTTCCGCGGCTGGTACTGAGGCAGTAAATTAAGCATCCTAAGGCACCTTCTAAATCTGTTCTGCACTGATTATCGTGAGCCCATTTACCATAAACACCAGGGCATCTCTCCTCACCGATAATCATTTAAATACCTACAGATTTAGCACCGGCAATGGCAAGAGCTCCAAGCGAGTGCAGAGAGGAATTAGCAAGCCAGCCAACTGTATTCTGTAATATCTTCCATTACAGCACTGGGAATTAGATCAGAAGGGCAATAAACATCATTGGCTCAAATGATCCAGCGGTATTTCAGCATTCTGTGGCCAAGCAATGAATGAGCTCTGATAACCAGCAGCTGCAGCAGCCACAGCCTCTGAACAGCGTTCCCACAGGAGATCTGATTTAAGACATTCTTTAATTAAAGGACAGTCCTTATTTAAAAAAAGAAATCCGGAGTCCTGAATCACCTGTGGAGAGTCAAAGAAAAAAAAAATAAAAAATAATAAAAGAAGCAGCAGCAGAAATGTACCTCTTACCTCAGTGCCGTGCAAATGGACATAACATTAAAAAGGAGAATGCCTTTAAATAACCATGTAGCTGTATAGCACCTGCTTATGGTGTAAAAATATTTCTGACCACAAAGGAGAGCAGCTCTTCCTGGGTACACATGAGCATTAAGGACCCAAGATTTGACTGCATTGATTCAACGCAGAGTGATTTTTCCTAAAAGAAAAAACGTAGATTTAACCAAGCAAACAGCACCAGCCCAGCCATTTCTAATTGTCCCAATTTACCTCCCCCAAGCAGCAATTCCTTATCTGAGCCACACGTTGCTCTATCCCCTTGGATCCAAAGCACCCTGCAGTTCTAGGCAGCTGTGACAACTGAGATGGGATACACATACCTGATTTTTCAAGCCAGGGAGGTGAGCGGTGCTTGGTCCCAGCTGGGGACCACTGCAGAGGACACAGATGACAATTGGAGAATCAACAGCCTGGCACCTGACAGCCCCATGTACCAAACAACATGTTTACAGCTGTTTGCACATCCTTTACAGCCGTGCAGGAGCCCTCTGAGCTCGCCTGACCTCCTGTCCGAGCCAGATCTTGATGTGTTTTGTTTTCTTCCCAGAAGCTGGGTTGCAGCATGCTTTTAGGAGAGACTACTCATCTTCTTCCTGGAAGATTCCCTGTGATGCTGAGTCCCTCGCCTCCCCCGGCAAGCTGCTCAGATGCTTAATTACCTTCTCTGCTAGGAGACCGTCTCTTATTTTAAGGCTGAATTTGTCTGACTTTCACTTCTAGGCACTGGGCCTTCTGGTGGGCGACTGAAAAATCCCCCACATGCAATGAACTGTCAGACATGCCTTTCAACAGAAATCTTTTGTCTGGTTTTCTAGCACCTGGATCAATTCTGTGTCTCTCCTTTGGACCTCCTCTGCTGTTTCCCCATCTCAAAGTGGAGCTGAGCGCAACCCAACAGTGGCATCCCGACAAGGAGGGGTGCATAGAGAAAATACCTTCTACATCTCCTTGTTCCTGCACAGGATCACTTCTGTCCTTTCTGTTACAGCTCTTTCCCCTGAAGTCAGTCTCCCTGGGTACATTTTGGGTTGCAGAACCTGTAGCTCTGCACGCAGACCTTGCACTCTCCAAGCTCAGATGTGCTTCCTGGCTCTTGGATGTACTGGGATAACTTCTGGTTGGGCTGAGATTTTTTGGCCATTAAGCAACCTCCGCAGTCTGCACACGAGTAATTTCCCTGTGCTAACGACTTGCCACGCTGAAAAAGCAACTACTACTTCTGCTTTTGTTTAACGCATCAGTTCTCACCTGCTCCGCAGCCTTCAAAAGGGTGTTTCTGTGTCATCCAGGCTGCTCATGCAAATGTTCAACAGCACTGAACCAAGAACTGACCCTCACAGACACAGCTACTAATGAAGACATGCGCTGGTGTTTACCTTTCAGCAGCTCCTGTTTTTAGCTTATCTACAACTGCCTATATTTCAAAGCTTAAACCTGATATTTGCTCCCATTGACTTCCCCTTTATGCTCCTTTGTAGATCAATATTTGTGCTTTATTGCTTCTTTTTTTTTTTTTTTTTTTTATTCTTTTAAGGAAAATGTGGGTTGTGTTTCTTTTTTTTTTTTTTTTTTTTTTTTCTTTACCCTGCTGAAACAATCTTGTTTTTCCACCTGGTGTTGGTTGAATAACAGCTTTCTGAGTATCCACTCGCACATCTGTGGATGATTTCAAGGTTTTTTTGGTTGTGTTTTTTTTTTTTTTTTCACTTTCAATCTAGTTGCTGTTAAGCAGGTGCAAGTCTTTTCCATGTAATTCTTTTGTAAAAGGAAGATAAAACCCAGAAAGAAAGGTGAAAGATTTTGCCAATGCCTGGAGATTTGGAGGGCATTTACATAGGGAAAGATTTTCCTTGTCCACGTGTGCTGGAAGGGCTGGGAGCAGCCTGATGCTGGGCTACCACTCTACTACTGATTCCTTTGTGGTAAACTTAGAGGGGCAGCATTTGCAACTGCTGGTTTTGGGGAGTTTTTGTTTATTTAAACACCCAAATCTTTTCCTGCTGCAGAAACACCAGGAACCCCTGTGTTTTTAAATGTTCAGTGTCCAGGAAAGTGCCTGCAAAGGGTTTGGCTTTCCAGGGAGTAGGAGCACAGGTGTGGGAGATATCTCTTCCTTTATTGCCTCTCCCAACAGCCAGATCTCCTAGGGCTGCCAGATTTGTTAGAGTATTTGTCTGGGCACAGACATTTAGACATCCACATAGAGGTTTGGCTTCTTTCCATTTGCCTTTGATCCTCAGAAAATGGAGATGCACTCCAGTGCCTCTAGCAGTGAACCAGACAGGATTGTGTACTGCCCCATAGATATGATGTTAAAGGCAACCATGCTCCTGCCTAACACTTAATGCGGTGCAAATTAAGCCAGCCTTTGAGAAGGAAAATGGATGTTTTTTTGAAAACACACGAAATGAGCTCTGTTTCCTCATGTCAGGGACAGAAAATGGCTTCAGGAGCATTTTATTACTAGCATAGATACAGCCTCTAAGTCCAACGGTTTTAGGGGTCCATGTGGTTCATAAAATGGTCTGATTCCTGAAGGAATAAATGTAGAGTGGCTGAGAGGGGAGCTCAAAGGGCAGAGGGAGAGGTCCATCAGCAGCAAGTGTTTCCGATGATTTTTTTAAATTAATGGGGCCAACTCCTTTTGCACTGTGCATACTAAACCTTGTATCATCAATGACAAAGGCATTGGGATTCACTGCTCTGCAGAAGTCCCTCGGTCCTCTTTAAAACATCTCTTTCCCCTCTTCTTCCCAGGAACAGCAGTATTCTGAACTCCAAAGTCATCTCCGTGACTGTGAAGCCATTTCCCCGGTCTCTCCTCACCCCTTTGGAAATTGAATTCTCCCACCTGTACAACGTAAGTCTTTCCTGGAAACTTGCACCATCCTGCAGATGTGTTTGCTTCTGCATGGGAAGAATGTGTTGGTGCAAGGAAGGAGGTGGTTTTGCTGGGCTCCTGAGACCTCTTTGCCTGGCGTGGGTGTCCTGTTGTTGCTCACTGCCAAGGATGCATTGTATGGATTAGCCTTGCAGACCTTGACTGCTCCGTGCTCTTTGCTCAGGCATTGCCAGTAGAGGAAGAGGGTGACAGCACTGCTTGCACAGCGAACACAGGCATACTTGTCCCAAATTCACACTATTTCATTGTGGGCATGATCAAGGAAGAAGAACTGTGCGTTCATTAAGAAATGGGTTATAACAATCGTCTTCCTTGAGGAGGGAAAGAGGTTATTTCCACTAATACTTGCAATGCTCTTTGCAGTCCTCAGATACAACTGGACACATGAATATTACCGTTGTGATCAGCACTTCAAAAGGCAGTCGAGGAACCCTTCCAGGTTCCCCTGCTTAAGCCTAAACAGATATATGTGATGGTCATTTACATACCCCAATGCCTGTTCTTGCTGTGGGTTACAGATGTCCTCCTGAGACTCTGCAGCACGTACATGAGATATGACGTGTCTTTGCTTTGGACTTTCCTGGAAGGATTTTCCAAAGTGGTCTAAAACAGCTTGGAGTCAGTGGTAAACCTCTTTCAGGGGTCTTTATACACATCTGACCATCTTCTGAAGGGCTGTGGCTCTTCTGAGCACCATGTCCCACGGAAGCATATGCTGTATTTGATCCACTTTCCAGAAGAGAGCAGCAAAAGGATTCTGTGTGAGAGGAGGAAAAAAGAAGAATGTCAGTAGGTTGAGTCAGGAAAGATGCTAAGTTAAATCCTTCTACAGTGGTGTTGATGCAGAACAAACCGAGGCCCCTTTTCTTCTTGCTTTTCAAGCCAAGGGTGAAAGAAGCTGTTCCAAGGACTGAGATCTGTGACTGCCCATCTGGTGTATCACAGACACACCATGTTTAGAGTAGAGGAAGCTGTTCTACAGGACCTGCATATATAATTCTAGTCGCCGCAAATACCTCATAAGCAGCATGGCACTGATTTGCTTCATTTTTCCCTCTCTTCTCTCCTGGCAGGGAACCACCAACCAGACCTGCATCCTGTGGGATGAAAATGATGGGTAAGTTCTGTGGATTTCTCTTTACTCTCATGGGCCCGTTTGCTTTTGGGGTAAAATCATCACAATTTTAGCAGTGATGTGTCAGTCTGTCTCAGCCCTTGCTCACCCTACTCAGTTTTTTCTTGTGTCCCCTTTCATGGCTGGAAAAGTCCTTCACTCTGGTGGGGCGTGTTTCTTCCTTCTCACAGATGCATCCCTTCTTACCACGTTGTCTTTTAGTGCCAGCTGAACTGGGTCTTATATTTAAAGATCTGCAGTCAGGTGTTGTCAGTATAGTTTATGAAGGGCCCTGTATGCTGGGAGCATCATATGTGTGTACCAGGGAAACATCTCTCAGTGTCCAAGCAGAGATGTTCACGTGTGCTTCTTCTCACAGGGAGGAGTGTTTGCATTTCCCTTTGATGATTTTGACCCCAGCCTACATTTTGCAGAAGTGGCCTCTTATTTTGGATTTTCCCACATGAGCTAAGACCCAGGACCATGGAGTCATGCACAGATTGCCCTAAATTGAGCTTGACGTAGCAGTGCTTGGCTTTCTTTAGTGCTCATCCCAAATTGTGCACCATAATGCAAAGTCAGAGCCCACTGTTGCAAATATGACCGGCAGTAGTAAAGTATTTGTTGTGCTGCTGCCATGCAGTCAAATGATTTCTACCAGGATTCCTGCATTTTCTGGTGCTGTTCAGGAGGTTTTGAGCGATGTGACGGAGGTCAGCAAGGAAAAAAGATATCCCAAGTTACCACAAAGTGTCAGGACCATAAATCCCATATGGGAAGTAGTTGTCAGAGAGTGTGCACCTTAGAAAAAAAAATAAAGTACACTCTGAAAGTGTGGTCTTAAATCCTGAGTGAGATGGACAAGGATACAAAGTGTCTGATTTAATGGTGTTTTTACTTCATTGACTTTTGAGGACCAACCTGATATCTTTTCTGCCTACAGTCAGTTTCTCTCCTTGAGATCTCATTCATTTGGCACATACCTCTGCATTTATTATTATTATTACGATTAATAATAATAATAATTATATGCAGCATCTGAAAAATTATTCTATTCTTCTTCTTTTATGCTTCATTAAGTAGCATATACACACATAGGCAGGCAACATATTTTCAGTCAACTTACCGTTCTTGTTGGTCTGTGATTAATTTCACATGTATGAGTGGATCCAAAGCAAAGCTGAAGAACCCAGAGGGCCTCCCTGCTTGTGAAATCACACCCATGTTGTAGCCCAGGTCAGAACTGGCCCCTCTGGGTTGTAGTGAAAATTCCGCCAGCATTAGAAAACGATTGGGATGCAGAAGCTCTTTGTGTGCTATGCTGACCTCACATAGCAGCAGTCAGGTGAACCTTCACAGAGTTAAAAAAAATGGGATTTTATTATATTACCTGTGTGCTAGAGAGCAGACTGAGTGTGTAGGTCAGCCCAGAGGAGAGGGTTGTGTATAGGTGAGCAGACTCAGAAGGAGGCTCGGGTAGGAGCTGACCTGCTCTGCTAAATCTGTTGTCTCTCCATGCTGGAATGGGATTAAAGCACTTGTATACAAATCCATTTTTTGGCCAGTAAAGGCAGAAGTCGGAACCAACGCCCTCTCTGCTCCGCACACCATCTCATTGGTTTTGTCTTTCTGCATCCTAGAGAGAGGGTTACGCCCAGAAGGATGGAGGTGTTTCCCTGTCAAGCTCAGAGCTGGATTTAATTAGCTGTAATCTGAGCAAGAAAAAAGCAAATTCCAGTTTGCACATGGTTGGACCTGAGGGAGAGTGATGGCATTCAGGCTGGCAACATATCTGTCAGAGCTGGCACTGAAAAGTGCCTGGTATGAGAAAGATGAAGGGTTGCCCAGTGCTGAATGTGGCTTGAGAGGCTTGAATACCATTGCTGATCTGGAGGCAAACCAGCACCCAGTTCAGTGTAGTCACCTCCGACTTGTCCTGGGAGGTCTGGCTGGACTTGCTCCCAAGGCTCGGCAGCTTGTTTGGTTGCCTGTTGTTTCTCTGGGAGTGTGGGGTGTTAGGAATGCTTTCAGTCTTTAATCCTTGCATCTTTGGGGCATCAAAGGATGGGCTCGTAGCTAAGAGTTGAGCAGGCAAATTCTTGGCACCAATGCTGTGGTTCAGTTGTCAAGGATGGTTTCCAAAACCCCGGCAGATTGGTGGTACAAGCGTTGCTGCTAAGACTCTGCTTTCTGTATGTGTTGGGGTGTGTGCGTGCATGTCTGCAAGTGTTTTCAACCAACATTTGCAGTCTCAAGCAGTTGAAAAGTCCAAAATGCTTATGTCAGCAGATTTCTGCTAGGGGATGTTCCAAAGTTAGAATCGATCCAGTGAGCTCTGGTAGCAGTAGATGCCAAGCTGTTTGTGCAACATTTTAAAGCTGATTTGCTACCACTACCACCTCCTGGGAAAGCCTGATGAAAGACAAACTATGCAAACCCTATTCTTCAGGCCTGAACACTCACCTCAAACTTGAACAGCACTCTGCAGCTGTCAAGGGTTTTGCACCACGGTTTTGGATAATTGTCTCCTGCTTGAGGCAAGGTTTTTTAGGTTACACCCTGGACCTGTTGCCTGGTATGTGGTAGAGGTAATGACTGGTGACTCTGAGAGAGGAAACCCTGAAGTCCAGCTACACTTGTATGGTTCCTTTTTTTTGCACCCATCTTCTCCTTCCTGCCACCCCTCGCTTTAACTTGGAGGTTTTCCCATTGATCAGTCTCATAAGACAGTTGTGCAAGTGGGTGAATCTCAGGAAATCCCATTTCCCAGCTCTGACCAACTTAATGGCTTTACAGCTTCATTTCCCTGGCAGTTAATCACCCTGCCATATTCCCTGTACAGCCCGAGCCAGCCTGCCATGGTGTTGTTCAGAAGACACTGCTGTCTCTTAAGCTTGCTCTTTTGCAGGCTCTCCATGCTCCTGCTCCAAGGCTGGGTGGCCAGGGGGGACCTTCCCTATGTCCACAGTCATCCATCTGAGGCTGCGGATCTTGGGGATCCAAACTCCAACTGATTCCAGTGAACCAGCCTCTGGATTTAACCCCTTGCAGCTGATGTGACTGAACAGATAGAGAGGCAGGAAACTCAAAACAATCCTCACATGAGAGCTCCTGCCTGTTACTGCAGCCACCTGAGCCTTCGATCCCATTCAAAACATGCCACAGCCCTTTAAAGGCCACTTAAAATCCATGGGCCGTGAAGGGTTGAACTGTAAAATTGCAATTAGAAGAGACAATTATCATGTGGCCATGTTCTTCCTCCAAGACAAAGCTGTTGAACAGAGCACTAAAAAAAAAAAAAAAAAGAAAAAAAAGAGAGAAAGAACCACTGAGTGTTCATTCATTTCATTCATTTGCATTTAGATAGATATTTAAGCTTATAATATTAATAATGGATTTTTGATTTATTAATCCCAGCCCCTTTGAATGACTGTTAGATTCGTGGGTGGCACCTCTCCATCTCTTGTCTCTTCCTCTTGTCCCCTACTCCTCATGTCATGAAATAGGAGGGGAGAAGATAGGGCACTAATTTCTGTTGTGTTGGGTGCTGCAAGTATGATTAATGAGCTTAACATTGGCTGGATAAATTGAAAGTTGAAATCGGAGAATGATTTGGGATTCTCTGGCCCTCCTCCAAGGGTATTCATCTGGAGTAATTATTAGCTGCTTAGCCATGCTGAAGTTAAAACCCAGGCAGGATCTTGTCTCCTACTCCCTCTCTCCTGCTGGGACAGTTGATAAATTCAGTCATCTTATGTGCTTTCATGTTCTTGTGCATCACTAGATCTGTATTTCACACCTCGCTTGCTCTGATACACCACAAGGATGCCACGTGGCAAGGGAACGGGGAGATAGTCGCCAAAGTTTGTTGTTAGTGGTGACAACATTGCTTCATGGCTGCAGCAGAAGCTGCGGGGCTAGTTAGTGTAACAGAGTAGTCCCGTTGACCCGTGGAGCTGATTAGTCTGTGTACTCAGACCTCCAACTCTGGGTTTTGGCATTCTTTGAGTGTGAGATCGGGTCAAACGACGGGGACTGCTGCGAAATGAAAAGGCACGGTCACAAGCCATCAAGTGGCTGGAGACACAACGTGAGATGAGGTTGTCTGACTGACGCCCACAGCCACAGGTGAATGCTAATTCTTTCCTTCAGCGTGCCCTGCCTTGGTGACCCAGCCAGCTGGGGCTTGTATTTGAGCTCATGGTGCATCAGAGAACATCGTGCCACGTGGTTGTGAAATCCAATCCCATACACACAGAGAGAGGGATCCAGCACGTCTTCATTGCTGGGGGACCTCTCATCTCACCGGGAATGTTTGCTCTTAGAGGATCTGCCTGGCTTCAGCCACCAACTACTCTCTGCTTCTCTGTCTCCAAGAGGAACATAATAATAGTTAGGCATTATAATAACTGGTCTTAAGAGGCCTTCCAAACCTTCAAAAATATTTGCATAAAAGCTTTTTACTCTTGGAAGAAAAAGTGTCTCAGGAGTCCTTGGTTTTGATTCAAGGGCACTCTTACCTTCCCCTGGGAAATATCATCTGCTCCAGTAATTAAAGACTTTAACCTATCTAACTTAGAAAACGCAGACCTCACTGTTTAGGAAGGTGACCCGTGCGCAGCAAGGTTAGGCATGGAGAACAAAATGAACAGGGCCTCAGTTAGAGGAGCAAAGCTAAATCACATCCTCCTGGCTCTGGGCTGGATCTGATGCCCCAGCCGAGGTCAGACAGAAATCTCCCCCCAAGGGTTCGCAACTGCACAGACCGGTGTTTTATGATGCTGCATAACAAAGTAGACCATCAATCTATCCCTCTTTGGAAGCTTACAGGATCCTAAAATATAGCTCGCAGATGCTGAGGACAGTCCTGCTCATGCGCTCTTTTCAGACAGGAACTGCTTGAGGTGTAGGGTGTATATTGCTCCTTCAAGGGGATGGTTGATAGAGCTGTGTGGACCATGGGCTGGCAGAATTGAAGGTGATCACACAGAATCACAATCCACATAGAGAGCTCTGCGGTGCCATAATAAGTTTGTGGGGGTGTTTTTGTTTCTTTGCTTTGTCTGGAACAACACAGAGAAGCCCCAAAAATATCCTAGAAGGAGGCATTGTCTGTCAGGCACCATAATTTTTCTGTAGGGTAATTGGACTCTTTGAGGTGTTTATGGTCCAGCCATCCAGCGAATCCTGCAGTGCAGCTGCTTTGCCTTAAATTCCTGTTTTCAGGGTGGGAGGTCCAGTGTCCAAATTCCTGAGTGCATGTCCTACATAATTACAGGGAAGTCATGCACTGGTGCATGGTGCAAGACAGCGTAAGGAGCAGGACACAGTGTAGGCTCCATGGGCTTCACTCGACTTTTTGAAAACCTCTGATGCATTGGGTAAAGAAGAAGGCAGAAAGTTTTATAATCTGTGCTTTCTGGGACTTCAATGCAATCTCAGTTTTGGGGGTTACTCTGCGGTTTTGTCTGGAGGGCTTGTACAACAGTTCCACTTCTTCCAGTACTCCCCACCACCAGAAAAGTGTCACGGAGGAGGGGTTGTATCGATAGCATCCCATGGGCACTTTCTGCTCATCGCATCGGTTGATCCATCTCCCAATGTCCGTCTTTTGAAGAAAAAGGTGTTTGAAGTCAGGAAACAGTTTCCTTTTTCTTCTGTCCATCACTTAGTGCATTACTGGTCTTGCCAGTGCTGTAGATCAAGCAGTAACACTCCTTGCCTCTGCTGACAGAGACAGATGAGTCTCCCCAGATAGGGAGAGGAAGGGAAGTCTGTTACAGCCCCAGCCCCATAAGAGATCAGTGCACTTCTCCTTGGACCTATGCATGACATTATATATTTTCTACTGCAACACTCCAGCTGCCTGTAGGGGAGCAACGTTGCCAGTGACATGTCTTTCATGTGATCCCATGCAGGGTGTTTGTGCTGAGTTTTGCCCATACCCCTGTTCCAGCTCCATTTCCCTTAACTAACATCTTCAGTTTTAGCTCCAACTGCAAATTCTGCCTTTCCTGAGTGCTCCTGTGGAGGTATTGAGGGGGTGTCTGTGAAAGAAGGCAGCATTGTGCTTGCAAAGCCTGTCTACACAGGGGCACACAGGGATGTTAATCTGAATATTCCTGTCAGCTCCTCTGTGTTAAACCCAGGTAAAAGTACCCCCTGATTCAGCCTGTCTGACTGCACTTGCAGTGCACAAGCTGGCAGATTGAATTATGGTCCCAGGAGCCCCTTTTTAGCCCTGGATGAGGGTAAACCAAACAGAGCTAGTGCAGTGAAACCCAGTCACACCTCTAGAGCCTCAGGATTTTGCTTTCCTGCTCAACCAGGGCTTTGGGGGCTGCTGGAAGTACCAAGCAGTACAGCTTCCAGGGGACTATTTCCCCAGGCATCTGTCTTACACTGAGGCCACCTTTTCCTGGAAACACCTTGTCACCTGGACTTCCAGGTGTTTCAGGAAAGAGGTGGTCCAGTTCCTGGTTAGCACAAAGGAGCTGGCACAAGGTAGCAGCAGACTGCAGGGCTGTGCCCATCCCCGTTCGGGAGAGGAGTCACAATTCTTTGGCCTTTGCTGAGCTGCTGCCCAGCAGTCAGTGTTATTTGTGGGACTGGAAAAGCGGGAGCTGGCTTATTCTCCAGTGCCTTTCATAGCACAGGATGCAGGAGAAGCTGAGCAGCATGATACAGGGCTTCTGCTGCCTGCCAACAGAGCATGGTTTAATGGCTTTAGACAGAAGGGAAAGGGGGAGAGGAGAGAGGATTCAGAGGCTCTGAATTCTTCCAGCTTTTCCCTTGCTTCCCTAGTAAAGGGGTCAGGAATATGGATGGAATAAATTAACTCCCTTTACAGAACTGTCAGAAGCGAGACACTGAGACCTGGAGGAGGCTCCCACTGGGAAGAGGGTTTGAGTTCAGTGGTGTCACTCCCCACCTCAACTCAGTGCTGGGGTTCAGGATGGTTCGTATGTCCACACGTGTGGGTGCTATATATTCATATAAAGTCACCTGTTCAAAATACATGCCAGGGTGTAACAGGAGGAATGTATGGGAACGAGCGAGTGCGGGTGCCTGGGTGTGCATATGGACACATGTGAGTGTGCTTCTGTGCACAACCAGGGCTGCAGGGTGTTGGTGGTGTGCCAGTGTGAACATAAGCACACCCGAGGCATGCAGATACCTGCAAGTACAAACCAGTATTTGCATAGATATGTTTGGGTGCATACATGTTTGTGCGTGGACAGCACAAAAGTACGTGTGCATGTGTAAAAATGTACACAAGTACCCAGATAAGGCCAATAACCCAGATCATCCTTTATTGGTGCCATGAGACTCCAGCTACGTGTGCACAAGATATGTTTAAAGGCATGCAGGACCTATAGAGTGTTTGTGTGTGGGCATGCAGGGGGGATGTGCACACACAAACCTCTGCACAGTGTTTGCTCGGAAGCCACGACACCCTTTATTTGCGTTCCCGTTGTGGAGGGGAGGGGATAAATTTAGCAGCCGCATGCCCTTCTGTGGCCCATCTACTGTGGAAGTGCCAGGCTGCTGAGGGCTTTTAGTGCCACGTGGTAGAAGTCCAACTTGACTTCCCAGATTGCACGTAGGGACTCCAAGCCCACTCCCTGGTGCGCTTCTGCTGCGTTTCACTTGGTGCTTGTCTGTGAGGTACCTTGTACGTGCTGAGAATGTGATAACACAGTACAGGCATCTGTACGTGCTGGTGGAGAGCTCTGATTCACAGCTCCAGGCCTTTAAACGTGGGAAAAAATAGGAGGCAGGGGAAACTTGAAGTCTACACCTGGTGTGCTCTAACTCCAAGGACTCAATAGCCAGCAGGGTGCAGCTTTGAAGCAAGTTCAAGGCAGGATCAGGTGCACGAAGGAGAGACAAACACCTGCACTACCGGGATGCTCAGTACTCTCTGTTTGTAAAAATCAGAGTAGAGTCACTGTACCTCCATGTACTCCTTTGCTGGGTTGATTTTATTCTCCCTTTATGAGCACAAGGAAGCCTGTATGGATCCAGAGCAGGACCTCCCAAATGGTTCTGTCTCTAAACCTGCAGATCCTGTCACCACCCTGAGGATATTAAGTCTGTATCCTCTGGACCATTGATCGGCTTTGATGGAAGCTGAGGGCTACAGGGCAGCCTCTGCATGATGTGAGGAAGGAGTATTATGACCACAAGCATCTGAAAGGCCAGGGCTGTCCAAAACACAGACCATCAGCACTAGGCAGATTCTCAAGCAGGTTACATCCAATGTGTCTCTTAAGAACACAAGAATAAGTTTCCCCATCGGGCTGCTTTGCTCAGCTTCCTTGACAGACTGAGGCAAGTTCAGATGAACTTCTTAAAATGCTTTTTTTTTTTTTGATAAATCCATGAACTACACCAGTATGCAAGCTAGAAACAGAAGTACCCACCACAATCGTAATAATTTTAGATTGCTAAAATCTGGGGGCCTCGGTATTTCTTAAAACGCATTGACAACCATGTAAGAGTTTGTTCTTTATCTTTACTGACTGAGCTAAAGACAACGCTCCTGAGTTGGCATTCTTAGTGACTCTCTTGTCTGCTTTGTGAATCATCTTCAAAAAACCACCAGCACATATTCCAGAGCCCAGGCAATGGATTGCCCCACACTGGGGATCCTAATTGTGAGGCCAATATTGCCCCTTCCAGTCCCAGATACCTTGCAGAGCTCTCACTTTCCTGATGGGAGCCCATGAGAAATGCTCAGTGTGCAGAGACAGGTTTAGGAGTCCATGTCATTGCTCAAGGGTGGGTGGGACTTATGGATGTGGGGGAAAAGGACTGAGAACGGGCATGCTGTGAATAAGGATGGGGAAGTTTGCCTCTATTTTTAAAGAGGATAGAAGGACTTGTTTTCATTTGCACCTGACTGCTTGTGCACCTCACTAGGAGATGAAGTGTTCTGCTAAAACACAGCAGAAAAAAGAGGACACAGTGCCTGGGATACAGCCTTCACCTAACGATGAACTTTCTGTGTGTCTGGGCAAATCATTGTAAGCTCTGTGCCTCAGTTTTCCCTGAGTCTACTATACTAATATCATCAGACAGCTCTTCTAAATGTCATGAAATTTAGGAGCGAGGAGCTCCATTAAGTGCTAGCAAGTAGCAAAAATAAGTATTATTATTTATCACTGAGAACTAATTGTCTAAACATGAGCTTTATCATTGAACCGGTCACTCATGCAAGATGAGCTCACAGCCTGTCAGCTTCGCCCATCACGCCTCAGTCGTGCCATCAGCAGTGAGGACCACGTGAATTTTGGCCTTCACGAAGCGGAATGGAACCAGGGAGGCTCAAGGCCATCCCTGCGAGACCGAGCACGCGATGGCACGGGATGCTAGCCTGCACATCCCATCGGCTGCCCGAGCTGATGGTGACCTCTCAGCCGCATGACAGAGAGGATCAGCAAATGCATCGGAGCATCCAGCCCGCTCTGCCGGCCGGCCCGATGGGGAGCATGGCAGCTTCTCCCACCTTGTAGGTCTGGCAGCCGATCTGCTGCCTGAGGGGGGAAGAGCAGGGGCAGGCAGACCCATAGGGCCAGCAGAGCTGAGCCCTCCTGGAAGGCAAAGCTCCACTCCGGAGAGGACAGATCCTCTTCTCCCTGCCCATTGGATTTATTGGGATCTACCTTAACCCTCAGTCAGGAGCTGCTGGAAGAAAAATAACTGATGCAGCAAGGTCAGAAAGCCCCCTCCCAGCATATAATGATTTTCAGACTTGTCAAGGCCCTTTCCAGGGCTTTGCAAATACTTTGATTCAATCACAATAATGATCCTTTGGAAGATGTGTGTTAATTTCCCGGAGATGCCCTCTGCTTTAATGCAGAGCTGCCTCTCAAGGTATTTTAATGCACATGTGCGATGTTGGTGGGGTGGTAAGTCAGGCAGGGGAGTTGCTGCCTGCTCTGACAGGGAACCAGAGTAAAAATTCACCCAATTCCAGAGCCTGATGCCTGGCAGGGTGGCCCAGAAAAAGCCCAGATCTTCCTGGGGTGAATTCTGCAGGTCTGAGGACAGCCTTTCTTTCTGGTGTGGATGTAAGGGCAGGCAGCAAAGTGTGGGGGAAGTACATCAGTTCCCTTCAGTTTTTGGTGATGTATCCAATCTACCACCATCTAGCCAAGGGGACATATCCAGTCATAATTGCATTGATGAATTATGGGCTGTCCTCAAAAACCTAACTGCTGTCATTTGCAGCTGGTGAAGGAGAAACCGAGGGAGTGATTTATCCACTGTCACCAAGGAGGAGCAGAGCTGAGCCACAGCTCAGATCTCCTGTCCTCTCTTATGGCTGTGCTGGTGGCTGTGAATTAAAGTTAGCTCTGTCCTGTATCGGGATAACAGGAGGACAGAGGAGGTGAGGATCTAGGAGAACACAACTCTTTTTTTAGCTGTGGTTATTATTTATTTAATGGTGGGTTTAGCGCATATGTCAAGTCTTAAGGAATGCTGAGCATCCTTCAAACCTTGGCAAGGCTCCTGACAACTTCAAGGGCACTCCACAGGACTTGGCCTAGGGATTATCAATATGCATGTGGTATTTTTTTTTTTTTTTTTATCCGATTTCCACCTTAATCTGATTCTGAGGCACAAGTGTTGCAAAAGGCTGTTTGCAGGTCCTTTGACTATCAGCTGGGGTATCTTTGTCTTTCCTCTTCCATATGGACCCAAATGAAAGCTGCAGGGATTATCACTGCTATTGAGAAGTCTGCTGTGTTCAGGCAGACCCTTTCCAGTCCACGTGTACCACGTATCAGTCAAAACTGTGCTGGAGAGTTTGCTGACATTTAACAGCATGTCCCAAGGGCTTGTTTAGTTACCGGTAGTGATGAGTGGGGCAGAGCACCTAAAATCCAGGCAGCTTCAAGAAAAAAGTGTCTCTGGACCTGCTGCACATGTGGCACCGCAAGAAGAGCGGAGGGAGCTCCCTCTGTCTAATGTTATTGAAAGATCCTGGTCCTGGCTGGGAAAATTATTCTCCAGCTGCAAGGTCACCTGGAGGGAAGGGATTTTTGATGCCTAAGGTGTAATTTACACATGCTAGCACATGGGGAGCCAGCGTGAGTGCCGTGATAGGAAAGGCTGTAGCACAGACACGGATGCAGGTGTATTGCAGCCTTCACATCTTTGTGGTCGTTAACGTTGCACTGATTAGTTCTGATTAGTTCCAGCAGAAAATCTGCTGTCCATCCCCAGAAGAAACAGCTTAGGGTGAGGGGGGAGATTGGATGTGCTTTGGCTGAGACTCCTGTAACAGGGCAGGGGAGGAAACAACCTGCAGCTCAGAATTGGCATTGGCTCAGCATGATGGAGCAGACACACAGGAGATCCCAGTGTTCACACAAGGAACGGTGTGGAGAAGATGAATAGACTAGACCAGACTATAACATTTTCAGTTGGACCTACAGTGAACATCTAGCCCAACTGCCTGACCGCTTCAGAGCAGTCCAGAAGTTATTAAGGGCATTGTCTAAAAGGCATGGGGTGTTGATCACCACGCAGGGAAGTCGGTTCCAGTGTTTGACCACCCTCTTGGTAAAGAAATGCTTCCTAATGTCAAGTCTGAAATGATGGGGAGGTGCACCCCACCACTGTGTGTGTGTTCAGGAGTATTATATTTGTGGGACAAAAATGTTTTGGTTTTTTTTTTTTTTTTTTTCATGTAGATATAAAAAGAAATCCCCACCTCCACCCCTGCTTCTTGGAGGCTGCTGCTGCATTTCTCTCTATTCAGGCACTGGCATCTCAGAAGTATTGTTAGGAAAGACATGACAGCATTGGGCATTTCCCCGCTAGTCAGTTCATTTCCACCCAATTCATTCAGTTTACAAGTGCAAAAGATGCTTTTGCTAATTGCCAGCTCTGCCAGCTCCTCCTGGGATCTCGAAAGCAGCTGAGATTGTCCTGGCTGTTACATCTTCAGCAGCAGTAAAGAGCTGTTGCCGCAGCCTGTGAAACAGGACTTACATGACTCCTATTACTGTCGTCCCTGAGTATTTCACAGCCTTCAATGTGCTGTTATTGCAAGTAGGGCTGAACAAGGAACCCCTTTTCTAGGTCACTTAGAGTTCTGAAGTCTCTTTAACATTTGCCTTTACCCAGATTAATGTTTCAGGAGAGTTTTGGTGAACAGAAAAGGCAGGAGGAAGCACTGTCAGTCAAATGACAAGTGTCACTTTGCTTTTGAGGCTTTCACAGTTAAGATGGCTTCAAAATGCAGCAAAACTGACAGTAGCTCTCAGAACGTTTCTGCTGCTCTGAAGCTGGAGCCATGTGGGGACCTGCTCTCAGGTCCCCCGAACCCAGGACTTGTAAGGAGCACTTTTGTTTGCCTGGCCTCCCTCCCAGGAAAGCTATCAGAAGAGGTGGTCAGGGAGCACCCAGCTTGTGAGCAGTACTCCTTCATCACTCTGACATCGCCTGTCATCTCAGGAAAGAAAGAAAGATGAAACAGGAGGATGGAGTAGGAGCTGTCACATCCACTGTACGTTTCCTGCTCAATTCTGTTACCCCTGGGCGGTGAAGGCTGGGACCAGCAACTTCATCACTTTAGTCCTAACCTACCTGTCTACTCACTGTTTGTGTGTGTGAAAGACCTTGATTTACAAGCCAGCAATGTTGGCGAGGGCATTTGGATGGCTTGGGGAGAATAAAGCAAGCCTCTACCAGCACAAACCTTAGTGCTGTGATTTCCAACCCTTTATCCTTTTGGGGCCCCTGAGTGTCAAACTAAATGTCCGATCAACTTCATCCCCTCTACACATACTTGCACACACTTGGACCCCCTTTTATCTCCAGACCCTCTCTCCTCAACTGGTTCTCTTTCCCTGATGGCTCCAGAAACTTCCTTCTCGGCAAAATCTCTGCTGTTTAATCCTTAAAGAAAAGCTGAGTAACTCCTAATTCTATTTCCAATGATAATTTGCTTCTCTCCTCTGGAATTCCCCTCTCCCTGCCTTCCCAGCTGGGGTGGAGAGAGCTGCAGCAAGCAGGAATCACTGTTATTAACCCTCTGCAAGCCCAAGCTGGTCTCCTCGTACTGAGACTCTTGGCTCCAGGTGCCAGCTTGGCTTTTGGAGACAACACCCTGGCAATGTGCAGCTTTGATGAGCCAGAAGATAAAAAGCTTCCTGCTGGGATTCTGCTTTTCATCTGCAGTGGTGATACCAGCTGGTTTATTCCCATGTTCCTTTCCTTCCCCGAGCTTTGGGAAAGAGAGTACCAGGAGGGTTGATGCATTCGGTTGTTTTTGGCTTAATACCTGAGATCTCAGTGAGTCTCAGTGGGACTTCTGAGTTTCCCAGTTTGGGAGCTATAGAGCCAATCCTGCTCCCTCTGGGCTCTGTGGAAGGCTGAGTCTCTGAAGTCAGTGCCTTTGACTAGCAGGAGCTGGTTCACATTCTGCAAGGACGTTGTGGCATGGAACTGGAGCCCAAGGTGTCTGCACGGGTCTGCAGGAGGTGCAGAAGCGGGGCTTTCACGATCAGTCTGCCAAGGGAGAAGGCAATGATAGATGTGTTTGGCACTGGCGTGTGCATATAATATTGTTGGGCAGATCGGGGTGGATAGATCGACAGGAAAAAAAAAAAGGACACTTCACCCAATTTCTGCAATAAAGGCCGTTCCCGATGCTGCAAACCACAGTCAGGACAGCACAGACATTTTTCAGTATAAATTGCTTTAGCCAGCACAGTCATCGCTTGTGCTGCCTTATAATTGGCAGGTATTTAATTAGCTGAGGAGTATTTAAGTGTCTTCCCACTAAGTGGGAAGTTAGAAACTCCCTGTCGGTTGAATACTCTTTGAGTCCTTCCAAAGCCTGTCACCGCAACTCGTCTTATTGTCAGCACACAAAACACATCAGACAGTTCAGTACAAGTCTGCACAGATGCTGCAACATCTGTCCAATTTGGACCAGTATGTCGGCTGAGGGTAAGGGTGTTGCAGGAGGTGTGAGATAAAGTCCACTCTCTAAGTTTCTTGGGGATCGCTCTGTCCTTTGTGTTGCCCAGATGTCCAGAGATAAGGCAGGATGGGGAGGAGGGAGGAGAAAGCTTAATGAAGAAATGTTGCTGCGGGGAGAGAGGTTTCCACCAGCCTGTATCTCTGAAAGCCATTTTCATTAGCGGAAAGTGGATTTAAAAGGTTTTGATAGCAGTCCCTCTTTGCCTGAGTTCCAGGCACTAGAAGAGTGTTTGGATACCAGCGTAGCTTTGGTTAAGTACATTTTCATTGGCAAAGCTGGGAAATGATTCCCTCTCCCTGCCCGTGACCCGCTTTCCTGAGAAAAGCAGAGGCAGATCCGTGTCACTCTGCTCAGCACCTGCTCCTTATTCCTGACCCTTGCAAAATGCTGGGCTGCTCCATCTGTGGGTCAAGCACGTCTTTTCTCTCAGCCAGATCCATCAGCAGAGGAAAGCAGGAATTAGAGCGGCCGTGACAACAGCCATGCTGTCCACATAAAACCATTGGGCTTGCAGGGTGGGGAAACCTTCCAGCAGGAAAACCTCTGCCAGCTTTGCAGGTCTGGAGCTTGATTTGTGGTTCAACCTCCTGCCAGCCCGGCCAGGCTTTCGGCAGGCCGGGGAAGGGAAGTTTTGCTCCGCCGCTCTCTAGTTTCACTCTGATCCCGAGCTTCGCTGTCGGTGGCTTTCTGCATCCCTGCTGCATCCTCACTGCTGTCATGCATGTCAGACTGTGACAAGGTACCGTCCCCAGCAGCGTGGCTCGGGGCTGAAGGGGAATCGATGAATCCAGCCGCCTCGCTGCTTGCTGCTCCGTTCCCAGCTGAGCGGCACAGCCCTGCTGAGGGATCTCCCCCTCTCCCTCTGATTGATCTGGGTCCTGCCCACCAGGGAGCTCTTTACGTCAACCCCCGGTGAGAAACCATCTGATCAACACTCAGGAGGGCTGGGGACAGGTTGTTCAAGGAGAAGGGGCAGCATGATCTTAAACATCAGCATTTATTTATTAGCATTTATTTAGCCACTAATACACCAGCCCCCTCACTGCATTAGCATCATCTTTATTTCCCAGAGGTTTCCTCCTCTCCTGCTAATGTAAATCCAAAGCAAACCCTCTAGTACATTCTTTTATACGCCCACGTAAGTCAAGTCAGAAATCACTCTGGTCTCACCAGGGTGGGATTTTTGTGGCTTGCTTTACATTTTATTTTACCCCCTCCCACCCAAAACCTATAACAAATAGCATATAATAATGTGACGAGACATCTATGGCAGCTATAGGCACAGAATAACAATGAGGAGGCAGGGAGCAGCGATGCAGCATCCCTGAACCAGGTTCCAAATGACCTTCAGGAACGGGCAGATGTTGCTTTCTGAAATTTGAACTGGGAACAAGGGAGGCATTCCACGCATTCAAGGGGCTGTAAGCTCTGCTTCTCTCGGCTGCTCCGCTTCTGTGAAATGCTCATTTTGCAGAGTGCAGGGGAAAAAGAGGCCAAAGGGAAAGGAAGGAGCAAAGGAAAGCACTGGCAGAGAAAAAAAGTGCAGCTAGTTGAACTCACGCTGACTAAACCTTCTCATCTACAGCATCCCTGCTTTCGTGTGTGTATGTGTGTCTGCCTCTTGCTATTATCACCTGGCTCTCTGAACTCCTAATTGCTCCTCGGGCCTGATTCAGAGCTCACTGATGTCCAGCTGTAGGCTTGAAGTGGGTTTTGATTTTGGTGTTGCCCTAAAGTTCTGATCATGAGACCACTGTGCCAGTAGCAGCAAGGCTCAAAGCTTGTCCGAGGAGCAGGGTTGGACCATAACAGACAGCCAGAAATAACTTGCTGTTATTGTCCATACGGTTCTGAACAAGTCTGTATTGCCCAGGAGAATCTTACTAGGATGTTTGAAAGACATAATAACAATGCCTCGGGGTTTTAAAAAAGTTAACCCCACAACTCCCATCCGGTTCCTCCACCCCCGGCTCCTTACTCTCACAGAAACAGGATCTTGGATGCTCCACTGCAAAATGTGAGTTGCCTGTGTGAAAAGGAGGTGGCAATGCATAAGAGACTTTTCTCCTGGCAACCCCAGAGGGGTGACGTGATACGGTGCAAACACGTAATGTGCCATGATGGGACGTGTCTCTTCTGTGTCGAAGGGTGACCTGCTTCACCTGCTTGCAGTTTGATGGGGGGTGTTGGCTGAGCTCTCTCCCCCTCAGCTGCAAAGATGCAGGTGTGAAAGGTGCGCTTCTACTTCGGGCTCTCCTGCCATTCCCTTGCAGTTCTTTGGCAAGAAATAAATTAGGAAATTCTCAGTGGACAGCCCAAAGGGCTCAGCAGCTCCCCTGGATTCAGAATAATTTCAAAAAGACCCCAGAATCAGTTTGTACAGTGCCAAGCCCTTCTCAAAGGACATCTTGCACCCCCCTCCACTTTCCCTCAGCCAACATAGGGCTTTCAGTTTTTTAGGGTGATTGCCTTTGTGCTGCTTTTAATGCCCCTCTCAGATGGAAACACTGGAGCGCGAAGCTATCCAGAGTTCCCAGGTCCAGATATATCCGTTACTGTGATCCAGTTGCATCTGTGAGGACTTTATTCTTAGGAGATTTGTGTGGGGTTTGCTAAGTGCATTGAAGTAATTTGTACCTTTAAAGGACTGCATCTCCCTCTTGGTTACGGTTAATCTTTAATCCAGCATCTTCATCTTTGCCTGCAGCACCTTAATTTGGCTTCTTGATTTAATTTCTTTTACCGTCTGCTACCTCCTCCTATTCCCAGCCCCTCTGTCATCTGCCTGATTTATTTTTCTTTGTCTCTTTATCCGCTAGCCCTGCACTCAGCCATTAAAATTTTCTGATTTAGGTTTCTGAGAAGCAACGTACCCTGGAGCTAGTGTTTTGGTGGTGAGAGAGCCATCCTTCTTTCCAACCTGGCCCTGGGGCCTCCTGTACACTTTGAGACAGGGCTGGGACACTGGCAGCAGTGTTTGCTGTTTTGCCAAGTGCTGCTTGTAGGTAGACAAGATAGTCTGCGTCTCCATCCCTGACTTTGCCATGAAAATTTGGGAAGAGAAGATTGCTAGGGCCATTTCAGAGAAGGGGGTGGCTGAAAAAAAAAGAGAGCACAAGTGACAGGGAATTTGGACCAGAGCTGGGATTTGCAGGCATTTTGGTCAAAGCTAATAACACCCTTTCATCTTCTTCTTTTCTTTCGGTCTCACACGCACTAGAGCAATGTTCCAAATCCCCAGCTGGACCAGCCTGTGGCCCTGTCATTGCCAGGATTTGGTGTGAGCAGCCATGGGACGACGGTTGCGGGCATTTCCCCACCCTTCTGCTCCCCTCAGCTCTGGCTGAAGGCTTAGCAGGGAGCTCTGGGTCCTTTTAGGCTCCATTGGGGTCATTTAAGAAGGTGGAAGTGCTGAACAGTGAACAGGACATAGATGTTGCCACGTCTGAGGCAGCCTGACCATACCCTAAAAAGGTTGATAGATATCTCTTACCAGGTGTTTGTATTGCTCTCCTTGCCTTTAAACTAAATGCAGTTGTACGTCCTTGACTAGCCAAAGGGAGCGTTCCCGGCTTGTTAACTGCTGGATGCAATGTCTTACATTTATTTTGGCATCTGGTACGCTCGGAAAAAGCAATTACTACCTTGTTCCCCAATTCTTCCCAAGCCTCCTATCCCATGAGACTTGAGAATGGGACCATGATGTCCAGGAGTAGAAAACAGTGTACTCTGCTAATGTGCTCGGTTCCTCTGAGGATTTTCCCTGAAATGTTTTCAGTACATATGACAAGGCTGTTGCTTATCACTTTGGTGCACTGAGTATTGTTCTCTGTGTAACCAGGAATCTTTCCCAGTTTCTCAGAAATGGTCATAGGATGACTGGCTGTTGTACAAGGCAGAGAAAGAGGATTGCCTGGACCACCTGTGGGTTAACGCCTGACATGGAGCTGCACCCTTTTCTAAACAGAAAAGCAGAGTCCCATCTTTTGGCCCATGGTCCAGTTTGAGTCTTCCTAGCATGAGAGGGACCAACTACATAGCCAGTCACAAGTCTATAATGCGTCAGGCATCTCATGGTAATTGAGAAGCTACAGCAGGAAAGCTGATATGGAAGCTGAGAGCATGAGCTGAACATTTTCACGTCCACCTGGAGGAACATACACTCTTGCTACACATTTGCTAAAGCAGGAGATTTCAGGAGGGTCGTGCACGGTGGTACAACTAGTGCTTTTCAAGACCTGCCGAAATATTTCGATGCAAGTTGTCTAGTCAAGGACAAGCTGCTCCTGGAGAGAACAGTCCTGCAAAGGCTGGATAAGCAGCTGTGAATGTCATGTAGGGGTGGGAGGGAGACAGATATATCACTCACTGTTTTCACCTTGTCCTTTGTTGGAAAGGAGCCCTATATGATAATGAGACCAGTCATCTTACTGCTCATCTTTCCATTCCCCTCTTGTCCCGGTGGTACCCTTCCCTCCACTCGGAAAAGTCAACTTCAGAGAGTCCCAAGCCCTGTTTACAATACTTTCACAGTAGCTCCTGTTTTTACCTTTTTCCCCAAATGATCCCGATACCTACTGAACTATTTATTGCTCTGATAATCTGGTGTAGCAGGAAAGCTCCAATGGGGCAGCTTTGCCCAAAAATAAGATTAGGAGGCATGGCCTGGACTTCTTACATCAGGAGGATCCTAGAAATGCTTTTAGCTCTGGATAGCGAGTTTAAGAGCTAAGGCTGAAGTCTTGGACAGAGAGAAAACTGATCTATTGTGGAAAGTAGTCCAAGGTCATCTTCTGCAGTCACTGACAGGTGAGCTGACCTGATGATACCAGTGTTTGCAGTGTAGCTAAATCAGAGAATTATTTTTCTTTTTTCTTAAAGCCATAAAGTCATGGCACTATAGGGAGCTGTAGGGTTTTCTGTTTCTATTTCACAAGGTTCTGTAGAGCAGCTTGAAAATATCATCCTTTTAAAAGAAAAAAATCTACAAGACAAAAAGACTTCAAATATGTTAAACAAAAGGTAAAAAAAGAAACCCTCATGATATTTCAAGCCAAATTCCTGGTCATGTGTGTAAATTGATCTGTGATACTGTAGAAGAGATCCAATCTGTAATTACTAAGCAAGCACTAAAAATGGGGTCAGGAAGGAATATTTCCCCAGATTTGATGAGCGGGAGCTGTTGAAGCATGCAACATGAATATTGTGACACCTCACAGGGATTTTCACATTTGTTTCTGTTTTAAAGACCAAGGACTCTAGCAGTGTCTTTGGTTTGGTTTCTCCATTTCTTCTCTATGTAGTCCGTGGTATCAGATCTTCTGTATCAAAACTTTGACATTTGTGGCACACGTTGAGGATCGATCAGTGGCTTACCGGGTAGGACGCACAAGGCAGAGAGGTCCTTCTGGGGGTCTATCCCAATGAAACATCTGTCCTGAGACTGCCTTTGGAAAGGAGATTTCGCAGGGAAGTACAAGAAAATCGCCATCGCAGGGTATGGACCCAGTGGCCAAGTTCTCCTCTCCCATCTCACCCTTCCTCGTGCGCTGAGGCAGGTCTTCAGAGACCAAGGCATGGTGCAAGTTTCATCGGCAAGAGACGACTCCCGCATTTCAGGCCGCCTTCTGAAGCTGTGGAGCCAGAATGGAAAGGGGGAGAGCGCTCATTAATGATCAACCATGTGCTCTGGATTTTAAACGGCAGAGTCCAAAGCCCAGGAGGCTGACGATGTTGGGAAGTGCTGAGCTACCTCTCCGGTGGGATGGTGTGGCCTTCTGATGAGAGTCATTACAGCTCAGCGTCAGCTGTATTTATGGTGTCTGAAAAGATTATCTCCAGATAATCTTACGGGTATTTAGCCAGCCATATGCTTTATTTCAATGGTAATATGTATTTCTTTGTGCGTTTTAACATTGTTTATGTTAATTAAGGCTTCAGACTGGATGCTGCATATGGGCTGTTTCATTTTTTTTTTTCTGAGGCTAATTTGCAGATAGTAAGTAACCTTGTCCCCTGCAAAATGCTCCAATTCAGTTAGCAGTGATTATGAATTCACAGCTGGGAAAAAGGCCTTGCTTTTAACCTCCTTATAACTTTTTCTTCCTCACCCTCCCTCCCCCCCCCCACAAAAAGAAAAGGACCTGGAGAAAATCCCGAAAATCTCTCATTTCCCATAGTCATGAATCTTTTTTTAAATCACCATTGTCTTGATTCTGCTTGTGTCAGTTCTGAAGTAAATCAGCCAAAAACACCTGGAAGTAGGGGCCTTTCAGAAGAAAATATAATTAATATTCCTGCTCAGGTTTCACTTTCCTTGCACCAAGCAACTGGATCAATAGTAGGCTTTTTTTTTTTTTTTCTTCTACTTTTTCCATTTTCATTGTTTTTTCTAAAGAGCTAATTTAATAATAGTTGCTAATCTGATTATTGATTCTTTCCTACCAGCAGAAAATTGTTTTGTTCAGTGCCAGGTCTGTGCTGTCGGGGTAGAGGTGAGAAAAAGGGCATCAGTGTCAAACAAAACTCATCAGGAAACAGAGATCTCAGCAGTTGAGCAAAAAGTTTTAGAGGGGCTCCAGAGACCTGGTGATTTGGTTTTTTTGTTTTGTTTGTTTTTTTTTTTCTTTCTGTGAAGAAACCAGGGAACCCATCCAAAGGATGTGGGAGGCAATGTTGCTTGGTAGCTTCAGAAATGACTGCTTACTCCAAATACCAGAGCTCTATCAGTGCCCTCTTCCATGTCTGTATCCATTCGCATCGCCTTTGTGTGCTTCAGTTTCCTTATCAGATAAGTGAGGTCAATAACACTTATTTCTTTGAAAATGAGCGTAGGAAAAGTGCTGGACAATCAGGTTTTTTTTTTTTTTTTTTACATTGGAGCTTCGTTTTTCAGATTGGGTTACACGGATGTCACCAAGCTGGTGCTACCCTTCCCTTTCAGAGACGCAGAAGTGCATGATTTTTCTAGGAGGGTAGGTTTTGCTCCAGTAAGCTTAGACTGACTTGCTGGATGTGTGAGATGTCTTGCAGGATTTTCAGTAGCATAACTGAGAGCTCAGCCTGGCTTTCAATCAGTGGATTGGTCACAGAAAGGCAAAATTATCTCTTGGATAATAAGATGACCCTTGTGAAACAATTTTAAAAATTGATTTTAGCCCACATATAGCTTAGTGTTTAAATTTATTTCAGTGTCTACCTACCTGGCATGAGATCCTTGGTGACTATTTTATCAGGCAATCAAAGATTTTTTTTTCTTTAACCAGTCTTTTTTTTTTTTTTTTTTTTTTTCAAAAGTGCAAACCTTTTCATGTCCCTTTTTCCTTGGAACAATCCATTTTTTAATCCAACCCGGAGGTCCTGCAGAAATGGTGACTCTGACACACTTGCTGTAGAAAAATGATTGTACATTTTTTGTCCCGAGCTATTGTGCAGAGCCAAAGTGTTTGAAAGGCGCTCTGGGGCAGCCTTTGGCTGGAAATGAAAATTGCTTTTGGGAATCCCACAAAAAGGATTAACTTTGACTTCATCTCTGGTTCGTTCTCCAAATTAATAATCAATCTGCCAGCTGGGCCCATGCCAAGCACTTACATGACCTGCCTGGTTAGCGAGGGGGGAATGGCCCATGGAAAGCAAGAAGGATCAGAGTACCACAGAATCACTGAGGTTGGAAGAAACCTCTAGAGATTGTTTGTATTACTTAAGCCTCAAATATATACCCCATTTTTAAATCTTTCTGATCCATGCCTCTTCCCACAACAACAGCTCCCCGCTTGTGCAAATTCATATTCAGAAGAGCATTTCTATTTAAGAAAGTCCTTAAGCATGTGCTTAGCTCCTATTTAAATCTACAAGACAGTGCTTAATTGCTTTTTCCCATCAAGTGCTCAGATAATGTTCATAGTCGTGTTGTAACATATGGTGAAACATTTTCTTGTGGAACATCGTTGGAATTACACTGGAGATGAATCTGACCATAGACACTAGAGACAGAACCGACTTGTCAGGTTTCCTGCTAACCCTTCCAGTACAATGTTTTGTACGCCAGTCTGGTTTGGGGATTTCTAAAATTCCTCTTTGACTGGCTTGTAATCAGTCTGACTACACTGTTCTCTAATATTCTGCCCACGTTTTCCCTTTAGTACAGTTCCTCTTTCTTCCCTCCCCTCTTGAGACCGCCTGGAAATAATTCTGCTTCCTTATTAGTGTACCTGGATTCAATATTTGTGAATAACTCAAATTCTACTCTTTTTCTTTGCCACTGAGCTGTGAGCATGGGTTTTCCGTTACAACCCCAGTGTGCTTTTCTGCAGAATCAAAGGTTTTGCTGAGAAGATAGAGGCTCAGTACTGATCTACAGATGAAACCTATACACACAGGCATGCACACACAAACACACACATATACCTCTGTTTAAGGACCTGTTCATTAAAAACCCACTTTATTCTGCAGCTTTTAATCAGGTCCATGATGAAAGTATTTCGCACGCAAATATGTAATATCCCCTTTTTGTAAAATCCCTTTTTTGTAACTTGAAGGGATCACAGTGAAACAATATATTACAAAATTCAGCAGTCAAAGCATTTAGGATTTGAAGTCTGCCCTGAACTATGAGGTTTTTGGTAATACTTGCTGGCTGAACCTTTGTCTGGGCAGAACACTGTCTTCATCCAACAAGACTGAAACTCCCTTAGATGTGATTCACTGGAGCACAGAGAGACCCCATTAGATCTCTCTTGGGGGGTATTGAATATGTCATCTGCAGCAGATGTTGCTGGACAGGCTCAAGCGTTCAGCAGCCATGAGTGGAACCACCCAAAGTCACAAGACTGGCATTATTCACAAGATTTCATATTGATACAGCTGTGATTTTGAACCCTTCCAGCTGCAACCGAATCACGCATTTTCAGGAGTTTCTCAGCGGCCACGTGAACTGGAAATTAATTAGAAAATAAAGAAACACAGGTTGAATCCAGAATCTAGGCTTGAATGAAGGTTCATAACATCATGTCCACGCTGGGAATAAGGCAATGCTGGCACCTCTCCTGAGCACCGTGAGTGAAGCGAAGAGCAAACCTCTAGATGATGCATCAATTAGCTCTTGGGATGGTGCAGTGCCCAAGAAAACTTGAGCTCAGCTCTCTGAAGACTGAGCTTAGCCTGCCTCTTGCCACATGGTAGCACGTGGACGGTGAAAAGAGGCTGGTGACTCTTCTGGCATGTCCTCCCACCTGCAAACACATTCCCCCAACCCGGCTCCAAGCCACATCCCAAAAGGGTGCAGAGATGTTCGTATCAAAAGGATTGGAGGGCTACGAGACTAGGAAATTAAGCATATCTGCAAAGAGGAAGGAAAGGATGAGAAAAGAGTTATTCTTCTGAGGACCTTCAACCCAGAGGAATGGGCACGCTCTTTGGAGCAGCCAGCATTTGAATATTCTCAGTAGTTTAATGACTGCTAATAATTACTAATCACTGGTAGTAACAAGGGCCAGATTTAAATTTTCTATTAAGTGGCATAGTTGGACTTATTATGAGGTGATTTACATCGAGTTTCTGACTCAGCATGTCCCACAGCACCCATCCTTTATGGGATTTACAGCAGCTTTTAAAGTAAAAACTGGGTGGCTTTGATCCAGTTGATCTTTTTGTATCCAATGGGATAAATAAGCAGGCATCAAACCAGATCTTATAAGAGCAAAAGGCAGTTGTTGTAATTATTTTTTGTTTTGCCTAGATATCACTATGTGCTCTTTCAGTATGTGCATCTAGAAATGGATATCAGACCATGCCAAGTGCTGCTTTGGCCCTGGATAAACTTTATTGATATTGCATTCACTGCCAGCTTTTCTGTCATGAGAGGGTGAGACCAGGAGCAGCATCTAAGGAGTGTTACTCGTTTTCTGATACCTTCCCTGGGGTTTCCAGTTTTGGTAGGCTTCCTGATTTCTTTTTCTTGCTTTTCTTTTCTTTTTTTTTTTTTAATTTTTTTCTTTTGGATGAGGTTACTGCTGTTGATACATGGCCCAGATCTGTCCTAGCCTACTCTGAAAGCTGGTAAATGAGTAAAGCTGGGCTGCGGGATTGAAAGTGATGTGAAGGCAGCTGTGTTCACACATTTCAAGAGAGTTCAAATTACTTGAGGGCAGGGGGTGTACGTGTGTGTCAATGTAGACATATTTGATGCTTTAAGAATGATAGCTTTAAGCGTGTCTATTTGTTGTGAAAGCCTGCTTAAACAAACAAACAAACAAAAAAGTTAAGGATAATTAGGAGCCCTTTTAAGAGCACTTTTTTAGATATCTGCAAACCCATAAATGAAAAACGTAACTAGAGCACTAAAAAAAAACCCCAAAAAACAACCAAAAAAACCCCCAAGAAACAAAGACAAATAAACCAATATCTAGAAAAAAAAAAAAAAAAAAAAAAAAACAACAGTCTATTTCAGAAGGAAAGTAAAAGCTGTTGGAGAGATACGGACAAAGGATAAATTGATAGCAAGCAATACAAATTAAAAGCTTGAAAAAGATAAGAGAAAAAAAGATATAAGAATTTTATTGTTCAAGATGGTTAAAACGAATAAAAGGGAAAGTTTAGAGTGTACTAAAACCAAAATAAACCTTAATGGCATTGGTTTGTTACTAGCTAGAAATGACAGATTTATTTATAATAATGCAGAAATTTCAATGAACGCCTGTATTCTGTAATTGGAAGAGAGCCTGGTTACTTCATCCACATCCCAGGCTAATTAAATACTTTTCATTACACCAGCAGCTAGAAAACATGCTATACATGATCTAATAAAGTAAGATGTTTTTAAGAGAAACAAGATGGAGTAATTTTGCATGCAAGAGTTTTAAAAGAGCAGGCCAAGGCTGATAGGGGATCATTGCTTTTTCGTAATAGAAGGGTGGAAGTGTTCCCAAAATCTGGAGAGAGAGGCATGCGTCTGTAAGCACAACAGCTTCGCTCCAGAGTCACCCGCCTCACATCTGTCTTAGGCACAATAACACACCATCTGATAAGGGATCCAAAAATTAGGGGATTGTGGGTAATATTATGATTATAATTGAATAATAGCATACTCATTAAAATAGAGAAATTAATAGCAATCAGCTCGTGGAAAATAGATCTTGTCAAGCTAAATTAATACTTTCTGTGAGAATACATAACTGGTTGGTAGAGTCTGAGCATTTGTCGTTATTTGTACACAGCAAAAATAAGAGATTTGTCTTGGCACCGGTGAATAAGCAGAGCGACTGGCTAATGCAGTTCTTGGAAATACAGGCGGTACATATCGGGGAGAATACAGAATTCATATTCCCTCTGAGATTAGCCCTGGATTTCTCAGTCCCTTCCGAGAGGGGTGTTGGTGAGTGGCAGAAGGTGCATGGAAGAGACCAGAGAACAATACCTGGATCCGAGAGTCTCCGCAGAGACGATGTGACTTAGCTCAGTGAAGAGCATTTCAAAACCTGACTATCCAGGGAAGACAGATTTGTGCCCCATCAGCTGGGTGGACATGCAGTAGAGTCCAGACATTTAGAAAGTGCTGGATGGGTGCCAGAAAAAAAAAAAAAACTGTTCTGCTCGTTGCTGACTTCTACAGGAAAATTAATTTAGCGCTTTTTTTTTTTTTTTTTTTTTAATTATGAAAAGTGCTTTAATCCAAAACGGAGATAATTCAGGAAGGCTCAGTGTCACGTGTGAAGCTGGATCCAAGTAGATAATCGCAACAGAATCAACAGCGTGTGCTGATGCTCTGTCAGCCTGTTGGAAGCCAGCCCGTTCTCTCTGCTTTCCTGCACAGTGGTTGGGGAGGTGGACGGGCGCTCTGGCTCGTTGCGTGACGAACGGGACAGCGTGTGTGTGTGTGTGTGTGTGTGGTGGAGACCTGCAGAAAACTTCTCTCCAACTCTGCTGGAGTTAGCAGTATGGAGAAGTCCAAGCCATCTGCGGCACACCTAAGGTCTGCTGAGCAGCTTGGCTCCATCTGGAGCTGCCTTCAGCTTGCTGTTGGCATTCTTGACTAGGTCCCCTCCTCTGAGGATGCTCAAATGTGGAGAGGGGACATCTTGACCCGTGTTCCTCCAGTGAAGGAAGCCCTTTCGCTCTGCCTCCCCATCCTGTCCCAGGCTCCAGTGAAGCCCATGGTATCTGCGTGGATCCTGACCTTCTCCCCACCCGTTGCATTTCTGCTCTTACTCGTCACCTTTGCACCCCCATACGTGACCATGTTTTGGGAGAGTGGTCTGGACAACACACAGAAGCAATGGTTGAAAAATGACTGTACTTTTCGGATGATGACCGGCCCCGTGGCACACGAGGCAGAGCGGGAGGTTCGCCGTTCCCCTGGCTTAGCCTTTAGTGCTCGCGTGGAGATGGGGCTGCAATAATTTTTCCTGGAGAAACCATCCCACCTGCGGGATGAAGGCCAACTTCATGCGGAGTCTTTCCCACCTGTGACCCCTTCCCCACCCTGTTGCTCTTCCCCAGCCTGAAGGGATGCCGTGAGAAGGCAGGGGCTCTGTCCTTTCCATCTCTTGAGGTCCCTCTGGCCATGAGGCAGGGTCATCCCTGCCATGCCCAAAGCTCTGGGGGTGCAGGGGAGGTCCGAGGGGGGGGTCCTGTCGTGGCCTCTGGAGACCCTGGCCCCAGAGAGCTTGGAGGGGGGAGGACAACTGAGGAAGAGTAGGCAGGAGGAAGGGCTGGTGGCTGTGGAGTAATTGGGAGGGTGGTGTGGGGTGTTGTGAGGGGGTGGAGAAGGTGTGGAGCCCCGTATTGGGGCAATTGGTGTGGGGGAGGGGAGGGGTGCACTCCCCTGTGGGGCTCATGTGGCTGGGGGAGGTCTTTGGAGGGGGGGAGGGGGTGTGAGATGGGGGGGACACGTCTATATGGAGAGCGGGATGGGGTGCAGGGGGGTGTATGGGGTGAGGGATGGGGCTATGGGGGGAGTAAGGTGTATATCAGGTCTGTGGGACAGGTCTATAGGGTTATGCGTCCATAATGGGATGTGTGTGATACGGCTATAGGGATAGAGGGGTATATTGGGGGTTGCCTAGGACAGAGCTATAGGATTATTTATTCATATATGGGGTGTGTCTCACAGGGCTATAGGGTTATGCACCCACATAGTGGGTGTGTGGGACAAGGCCAGGAGGTTATGCATCCATATAGAATCATAAACTGGTTTGGGTTGGAAGGGACCTTAAAGATCATCTAATTCTAACCCCCTGCCCCGGGCAGGGACCCCTTCCCCCAGCCCAGGGTGCTCCCAGCCCCGTCCAACCTGGCCTTGAACCCTTCCAGGGAGGGGGCAGCCACAGCTGCTCTGGACAACTTGTTCCAGTGCCTCACCACCTCCCCACGGAAGAATTTCTTTCATATATGGCATCCAAATCTGCCCTCTTTCAGTTTAAATACATTGCCCCTCACCCTATCACTACACTCCCCGATATATGGGATAAGTGAGGCAGGGCTGTAGGGTTAAGGAGGTGTATATGAGATATGTGGGACAGGGCTATAGGGTTATATATGGGGTGTAGGTGTATATGAGGTATGTGGGACGTGGCTATAGGGTTATATATGGGGTGTAGGTGTATATGAGGTATGTGGGACGGGGCTATAGGGTTATATATGGGGTGTAGGTGTATATGAGGTATGTGGGACGGGGCTATAGGGTTATATATGGGGTGTAGGTGTATATGAGATATGTGGGACGGGGCTATAGGGTTATATATGGGGTGTAGGTGTATATGAGATATGTGGGACGGGGCTATAGGGTTATATATGGGGTGTAGGTGTATATGAGGTATGTGGGACGGGGCTATAGGGTTATATATGGGGTGTAGGTGTATATGAGGTATGTGGGACGGGGCTATAGGGTTATATATGGGGTGTAGGTGTATATGAGGTATGTGGGACGGGGCTATAGGGTTATATATGGGGTGTAGGTGTATATGAGATATGTGGGACGGGGCTATAGGGTTATATATGGGGTGTAGGTGTATATGAGGTATGTGGGACGGGGCTATAGGGTTATATATGGGGTGTAGGTGTATATGAGGTATGTGGGACGGGGCTATAGGGTTATATATGGGGTGTAGGTGTATATGAGGTATGTGGGACGGGGCTATAGGGTTATATATGGGGTGTAGGTGTATATGAGGTATGTGGGACGGGGCTATAGGGTTATATATGGGGTGTAGGTGTATATGAGGTATGTGGGACGGGGCTATAGGGTTATATATGGGGTGTAGGTGTATATGAGGTATGTGGGACGGGGCTATAGGGTTATATATGGGGTGTAGGTGTATATGAGGTATGTGGGACGGGGCTATAGGGTTATATATGGGGTGTATTTCACAGGGTTATAGGTTTACGCAGCCACGTAGCGGGTGTGTGGGATAAGGCTGTACAGTTATGGGTGCGTACGTGGGGTATGTGGGCTGTGGGGTTTGGGGGGGTGCATAGGGCAGCCGGGAGGGTGCAGGGGGATGTTTAAATAGAGGGGGGAGAGGGGTGTCCGCGCGGGGCGGGTGACCTGGGGACGCACCAGCACCGAGAGTAAGTCTAGAAGATGCAGGTCCGTGAGTGGGATGGGGGGGGGGGTGTGATGGGGGGTGTGTGTGTGTGTGTGGGGTGTGATGGGGGGGGGACGAGGTGCCCGCTCCCCGCCCGCCCTCTGAACGGCCGCTCTCCCTCTCTTCCCCGCTCCACCGCCCCGTTCCCTCCCTCCAGCAAAGCCTCCGCCTCCGCCTCTCCGCCCGGCGCCTGGTCCTGGCGCGGCTGCCGAACGGTCCCGCTCGACGCCTCCCGGACCAAGTGCCTGTGTGACCGGCTCTCCGCCTTCGCCATCTTAGCCCAGCTCAGCCCCGACACGGTGAGTCCCGCCGGCAGGGCCGCGGAGGGAGGAGCGGAGGGGGAGAAAGGCGCGGGGGGGGGGGAAGAAGGGTTGGGGGGGGGATAATACAGAAACAGGGGGGAAAGGGGACGCCACGGGGATGCAGCGGAGCATCCTCAGCGTGCGGCTTTGTGGGGTGTGTGTGTGTGTGTGGGGGGGGGGGGGGTGGGGACAGTCCGTCAATCCGTCCCTCCGTCCCGTTCCCCCCCCCCCCCCCAGCCCTGCTGCAGTCCGGTGTCGCCGGGATCGTAGCGACACACGGTGAGGTTTTGCATCACCTTCCCCCCCACCTTCCAACGCCGCCCTTCCTCTCCCCTTCCCCCCCCACCCCGACCCTGGTCGGGGGTTTGGGGGGACGCGCACCCAAAACACACACACCGGGTGCCGCGCTGCTTCGCAACCCCCCCCCCCCCCCCAACCACACACCCCCCCATCCCTCCATCCCTGCGCTGTGCTTTTGAATAGGAAAGCCGCTAAACGCGGGGGGCCACCAACCCCCGCCGGGCGTCTTCACTCCCGTGGGCTCCCCACGCACGAAATCATCACACGTGTCTTCTTTTTTTTTTTTTTTTTTTTGGGGGGTGTGTGTGTGTGTGTGTGTGGAATCTCCCTGCACCGCCCCACTTCCCTCCGTGGCTCCGCAGCTCACTCGTGTCCTCCCTCTCTACCTCAGGGTCCTTTCTGCTATCCCAGATTTTTTTTTTTTTTTTTTTTTTTTTTTGAGGGGGTGGGTGGGGGGATCCCCACTCTGGAATAGGGGACCGTGGAGAGGCGGAGTTGCAAAGTTTCGGTTGCTGTCGGTGACACGAAGCCGGTGCTGTATCTCGGACGGAGCCTTTAGTAAAAAAAAAAAAAAAAAAAAAAAAAGTGCGAGATTCCTAGAAATTATCACCGGGAGGCTGCACCCTGAGTCAGACAGAGGAGCGGGTGCCAGGGCACCGAAGGCGACACCAGGGTGGTCAAAAGGGGCATTCGCAGGCTCCTCTCTTCCACCTTGTGCTTTTAAATGTATTTATTTATTTATTTTAAGTAGTTCATCCCTTTTTGGACAGTTCCCATGTTCATAGAGCAAAGCCTCCCCCGCTTCCCTTCCACCTAGCTCTTCTCCATCTGCCTGGGCGCTGGGAGTTACTGGGCCCTTGCAATTATTTACTAATTATGCCTTGCTTGTTAAATGCTGGCTTAATTCAGCAAAAGGGGAGGGGAAAGGAAGAAAGGAAGGGTGATGGTGGGGAGGGGAGGGGGGGGGGGGAATCACATTTTCCAAGATGAAGGTTTGGTTTATTATTAGAAACACTAATGTATTTGGTCCACTAGTTACCATGGAAACAACATCTGCACTGAAGTGGTTTTAAAGACACAGCATTGGTTGTGTTTGCCCGGGCCCCGTGGAGGCCCAGCCACTACAACATTGTGAAATGGGCTCTGGGGTGTCACGTAGAGCAGCTTTCGGGGTCCTCTTGAGAGAGGCACCAAGCTTCTGATCTCGGTAGAGATGCGCTGGTCGAAGGATGCTCCAAGGTAGGACCAGGGCTGGCTTCCCGCTTGGGAAGGGGCCTGGGAGGAGCTGGTTGCATTGATGCTGGCGTCCCTGCACCCATCTTCTTCCAGGGGTTGTTGTTGCCTTGTCTTCCCGCTGGGCAGGCTGGGGTCCGCGTGAAGTCGAGCGGACAGAGGGGTAGCCTGCTGGGCTAGCGCTCGCCAGGAGCGGCACCCAGCCTTCTCAAAGCGGGCAGGCTGAGCTCAAGTGAGCCAGCCAGGCCCTGTCTCCCCCAGCTCCATACCCCGAAGGGCTGTGTCCTGCAAGCAGCAAAGCCTTCACCCTTCAGCCTAAGCTGGAGCAGCCCAAGCGTCTGGCTCCAGAGGCTGTGATGGCCATCACGATGACCGATGGGGTGAGTCTCGTCCTGCACGGGAAGGACTCCGTGCTGTCACAGCAGGCCACGCAGCCCTGACGGAGTTTTGGGGAGGTTGCGTGGTTGGAGAAAATAAACTGTGATTTCTGCTGCGGGAACACTTCTAAGGCAAAGCTTGAAATGCAGCCGGCCCAGGTGTGCAGCCGAGCCAGTGGTGAAGGTCTTCTGCTGATCCTTCTTCTGGAATTGGGTGGAGGACCAGGCAGTGTGGGAAGAGAGAAAGGAGTCTTTGGCTTGCCTAAAGCAGAACTTTCTCTAATGGAGACTATACGTTCACAGAGTGCTTGGTATTATTTAACTAAGCATCTAGGGAAAAAAAAAATGGTTAATTTGATGTGGCCAGATACTGCTACTCCCTCAGCTTTAGGTGTTTGGAGTGTTATCTGGATAACACAGGGTTGCTGTAAGCCCTTTATCATCCGCGCAAGTATTTCCGCATCTGAGAGTGGGCTTAGATGCAGGAGGATGCAGCTTCCTTCCTCCAGGCATGTTTTATTATATCTGCAACTAACCTCTCAGCTGGTCCTTCGGGGTTTAGGCCTAAAATTGCTCCCGTCGTCCTCTTTCCAACTCCGCTGGCTGCTGGTTGGGTTACATGTTCACAACTTATTTTTTTCCCAGCCTGGAGTCAACTCATGAGCATCAGGATGAGTCCTTTGGCCATCCTGGGAGGGAAGCTGGGGCCTGGCTACCTCCAGGATCCCCCCCATTAAGCAAAGCTCAGGATTTGTTGATGCTGTGGAGTGTTGTTCATCCAGGTCCTTGTGGTACCACCCTCGGTTTCCTGACCGAGTGTCATTCTGAGCAAGCCCACGCTGCCTCCCTTCCCCAGAGGTGGCATCTCGTCATCGTTGGTGTCTGCGGTGGTGACATTTATAGTGCAGTTTTTCATGTGCCTTTGGAGCTCTCAGGACAAGAAGCTCTGTCCGCCTGTGTCATTAATATTATTTATTGCTATAAATCTCCCTTCTGGAGCCTTTGGCCCTGGCAGTTTGAAATATTTGTAACCCTGGTATGGGCACAGCTTATTTTCAGTGAAAAAGGACCAGGAAAGGCTTGTGGGGGATGAGCGTTGCTGCCCAGGCAGCCGATTCGGACTCGCCAAGGACAGAGTTTCCCTGGGCTGGGACCTGGGAGTAGCTCATGTGATGGAGAAAAGGGGAAGTTTTCCTTGATTTCAATGAAGCTAGGGGCTGAATGCTCTGTGTTTTGAATAGGTTTTGGAAACAGACATCCCTAAACCACGATGGCACTGTTCAGATCCAGCTCAAAAGCTGGAGTTCAAATTTGACTTTCTCTGTGCCCGATTTCCCTTGGACCCTGCTATTTCGGCTAGACAGAGACAGGCTCTTGCACTGGTTTGGCACAACTGCTGTTGGACCATCATGAAAGAGTAAAACCTCTTAAATTGAGGGACATAGACAAGCTCTTTGGGGCTGTCTGTTCGTTTCGGATTTATACCATGCCTAGCTTGGTAGGGTAATAGTATTGACGTGCTCTGATGCTACACCTGCATAATAGCAGTGCTAACAGAGACTAAGGGCAAAAGGAAACTGCAGAGCCACATGTTCGAACTATATCTTTGAAAACTATGGACAGGCTGATTAAGAGTCTTGTGGTGGTGTTTTTTCAATATTTCTTGGCAGTCTTGGCAATTTTTGGAGGTGGGAAGGAAAGAGAGTGGGAGCCTGAGGATGCGCAGGAGGACCTTTCACTCTTTCGTTGTCTAGTTTGAGTTTGTCTTGTGTTGTCTCTTCTGCCTACCAGCTCATGATTAGCTATTATAAAGTCAATCAAGCTTTAAATCTTGATTCTTCCAGCACTTAGGAACTTAGTGAGACTGTACAAATACATCTCTGCTCTCTCCCCCTCTCCTTATTAGCCTCGTCCGCAGAGACAAGGCAGATCAGAATTAGTCTTTTGAGCTTGGCTCTCATTTCTAGTGCTAGTGAAGGTTGAAAGGTGCTGGTGGCAAGAACTTCGAGGGATGCTGAGTTTGTTATGTCCGTGATGAATTTTTGGAACATCTCATCTCCACGGTGGTGTTTACTGACAGGCAAACCATTAGCTGGAAGGATTGTACAGCACCTGTATATTTTTGTGGGGGTATATTGTAGCAGACCAAACTACAGCCCTGACTCGGAAACATGCTGGCAAGGCAGGTGAGTGTACGCAGCGAGCAGCCCTGACCCTGTGATATCCCAGAATCTTTCAAGAACATTCATTGTTATCTCCAGTTTGCACGAATGTTAAGACGTGGTTGTGCTTCTTACCCAAAGGGACAACCGCTTCTGAGCTCCCCTCTCAACTCACAACATTTACTTTTTCTTCCTGAAAACATCCCAAAGTTGTGTGTGCAGCAGAGGAGAAGAAATCCTTTTTACCCTGGGGAAATAACGAGGCATGGAGAGTAGACTTTCAGTATGCGTCTTGGCTAAGCAGGCTGTGGGAAGGGAATCAACATGCAGGTCGGGTGTGATCTTGCTGTATTTTCAGAATCTTCCCTCTGAAAAGATTGCCCTGTGGATGGGAGGTCTGTGCACTTCATGGAGTGCGTGCAGACACAAGGTGGGTTACTTTGAGGCCCTAAAACTCTGTAGGTTCTCGCTTGCACAGGGAGTAGATCCAGCTTTTCCAGCAGCACGCTTCTTTCCCCTGTAAAAATATTGATGTTTATGAATTAAAATATTTTGTAAGGGTGTAGCAGTTCTGACAACATTTTGATGGAAAAATTAGAGCAGTGTTTCACTTAGATAAGACCGGAGCACTTTATTTGGAGATGAATGCTTTATCATTTATATTCTACCATCGTTCATCACATGAGATTTGGAGACTGGATAAGAGCAAAACCTTTTGCATACCGTGAGAACAGCCAGTTCTCACGTTTTCAGGTTTCGTTAATAATGATGTTGTTTCTCCTGCATTATTAACTCTTTAATTCAAAAGTTGGACTTTCCTGCTGAAGGAAAGTTCTCAGTTCTCAGTTTTACCCAGCTCGAAGTCTTAAGGCATCCAACTACTGCCAGATTGTACAGGGGTCTAGGGAAGAGTTTATTAGACTGGTGTGTCTGAGTGTATTGGCTAGGCTACAGCCAGAGCTGTTTCTGTGCCTGCAAGTTAAATTGTGACCTTGGGCTAATCACTTCATTGTGTTCTTCTTCCGTTTCTCCAGCTGCAGCACCCTTGCAGGTGACATCCCAGGCTGCGTGCATCCGTATTTGCACAGTGCCCTAAGCCTGAAGGGTGCTACAGAAAGCACCGAGTGCTGTCATTTCCCTGACAGAGCATTAGGAACCTCCGCTTGCTCGGTTAGCAAGAGCGGTGCCAAGGCGAACATTGCTGAGCTGCAAACATTTGGGCTTTTGAGGTCCAAATCCTCTGCGAGCCTCCCGCTCTTGTGCCGTTGGCACCTCTTCCCGCAATCAGCCTGTCCTCTCCGGGATGCTGCTGCACGTAGAGTGTCTCTCAGGAGGTGATTGTGCCTCTTGCTGCGGAGCCCTTGAACTGGAAATGTTTCCTAAGATTTCTCGGGGATTTGTGCCGGTACTGCTGGACTGTCCCTGGATGTGGGGAGGCCAAAGTAGGAGTGATGCAGGGACATTCCAGCTGGAGTCCTGCTCGTCTCAGGAGAGCTTTGTGCTGAGATTGGGGATGGTGTAAGCGCTACTGGGGATTTCTGGGGTTTGCCCATCTCCTGCTCCACAGCTGTTTTCTCAGGGGTACCTTTCCCCAAGGTCTGTGGCAGCCCGTAGCAGCAGGCTGTGATTCTGCAAGTCTTTGCAAAGCTTGTCTTTCCTTTGCTCAGCAGGGATGCTCTTTTCACTACACCTGGTACAGTCCCCCTGAGTTTCAGCAGGCATTGATAGCATGGAGAAGATAGGGTACAAACCACCTGGGCAGACAATTTGCCGCCCCCCGCTCTCTTTCATAATACAATTAGGAAGTAGAGAGGATGTATGATGCCCTTAGATGGCCAAATGGACCAACCCACAGTCTAGCTCCCTCTTAAAAAGAATTGCATTATTTTTGAAATGTGACCCCTTAGCAGAGGGGCTGACTTGTGATCCGACGTTGTCGCCTTGCTGGAAGTCACCTACTTTTAAATATTTGCTTTCTCCTCACTGACTTGAAGTCTGTCAGTGTACATTGCAGAGTGAATTTGGGCTAAATCTCATCTGAGTTCGGAGCTGCCCTGGAGTCAGTGTACAGACAATTTATGTTGGGTTTTTAGAGGGAGGGGATTACTGATAGAACTTGTGCTGTGTTCCAGGTGCCAGGGAGCAGAGGAGCCCTGCGTTTGCTGTTTTGGTGGGAGATGTGAATGGAGATTGCCATTGCTATATGCTGTACACAGATGTCTAAGAAGGGATCCCATCAGCAAATAAGCAATTGGTGTTTGAACGTATATAAGTAGGATAATCAGAGACGAGGGGGGGATAGGAAATCCCTTTCAGTTCAGTGCTTCTAGGAGAGACAACACTTGAATATATTAAAAGAAGACAGGTAGCACACAAGGTAATAATAGGAGGATTTGGCTCAGCATAATAAGCAGTCATCCAGCATCCCACCTCCTTCGCGGCTGTCTGCGGATTCAGCTGTCTGTCGATCCACCGGGTAGTTCGCTAGATCTTCGCAGCTGACAGCTTTCCTCCGCTGAGTTTCTGCTCGGCGCTTGTGGATTCGCTCAGGTCTTTAACTCATGACAAAACTCCAGGCGGTGGGATTGCAGCAGCGTGGGTCTGCAGCTCTTCCCCCGCGAGCCGGAGCCAGCGAGCTCCGCACAGCCCTGGCACTGACTCTTCTGCAGGCGAATGCTGCATCACCCTGTATCTCTTCATCTGAAGGGGACGTGGGAGAGGAACATGATCAAGTGGCTGGGAGCTTGAAACCGTTGTGGGATTCAGTGCTTCAGCGTGAGTAATACCGAGCCAAATTCACCCTTCGGTATAAAGGCAAGGGCAGCACTGGCATTAACCAAGTGACCCCAGGAGCAGACCAGGGCTGAGGTTAGTCCCTTGTCTTCAGCTGAAATTAAAGACTCACCGTGCGTGTCTGGGATACTGCATGTCCAGGCGTTCCTGAGGGGTTTGGTGCTTATTTTGAGCTGCAGTGCTTAATGGCTTGTTGCCATGAAGGCAGCTTAGCAAGTGTGACAGCTGCCCTATTACCCAGCCACAGCTTACTGCTCTGTTAAAGGAGGTGTGGATTTAAGCCAGGACACCAGGGTCTTCCCAGTTCCCACTTTCCCCTTTCCTAAGAGCTCAAAAAGCAGCTCTCAGACTCGGTGTGTGCAGATTTGAGCCACTGAGGGCTAGAAATGTGAACAGAGCGGATGAGCGGTACCCCTCCGGGATGCTCTGCTCTGTGTTTAAGCAGGATGACTGGTATGGTACGTGAGCATGGGAGTGTGTGAGTATGTGCATGGGAGAGGATGATGTCTCAGAGATGTTTGGTGTGGGACCTCCATGCTGGTGGTGAGTGGAGGTGAGCTCTGTGAGATGGTTTGACTCTTTTCTGGAAGAGAAAAGACTGAGGGGGAAGAGGCTAAAAGCCTTCAAATGGGTAGAAGGTAGCTGTGGAAAAGGAGTAATCTGCTTTCTGTGTCTGCTGGGGATTGGACTCAAATTGCAGTATGAGAGATTTAATTTAGGCACAAGGGAAAACCTTCCAGCTGCAGGGACAGTCGAGCACCGTGAGCCCAGCCTCTGTTAGCGAAGGTTTTCTTGAACAGGCTGGGGATGGTTTAGATGGCTTTGAGGCAGGCGAATGGGTGAGCTGAGCTTGTCAGGTCTCTTCCCACCCTCTTACCTGTAATTCCGCGAACAAGATCCCTTCTGTGTCTGCTTCTTGCTGTGTAAAAGAGAGAAATGTGGCAGAGGTGTGGCACATTGCTAGGAGGTGGAGGAGCGGGATGGAGGCAGATGAGGATGACCTAGCGGGTTAGGGCATATATTTGGAAAAACCAGAGTCTGTCCACAACTGGGGAAGACCACCTTGCCTGCTTTCTGTATCCAGCTGTAGCTGTTGATCCACTGTTATTTTATATTTATCATGCGGTGTTTGGACCACAGCATCACCTGGGAGGCTTAGCTGTGGAGCACGACTTCAGCAGCCTGCTCCGTGCTGAACCAGCCTCAAAGCCACCCCGACCCAAAATAGGCGAAAACCAGCTGAATTTCCAGCTGAAATACAAGGATGCTTGGATACAGGCGGGTGCGGGGGCACATGTAAACAGCGCGAGGGCATTAGTCATCGCGATCCGCAGTAAGTCGTGGCACATCTGCCGTTGTCAGGATTGTTTTGTAGGCATTGCACCAAGCAGGGTTTTACAGAGGAGGCTTAAAGCAAGAGATAGCTTTAATGCACGGATAGCTTTCTAGGTGTTTTTTTTTTTTTTTTTTTGGAGGGGGGAGCTTCTCCCAAGGTAGGGGACGGCGTGGGAGATAGCACAAAGGTGCTCGTTTGAAAATGGTAACAAGTGGGTGACGGAGGCTGAGTTTCACGGGCTCATCAGGGGTGGGAGTCAGCGCATTAGTGCTAAATGAGATTATCCTCCTTTTCAAAGCACTTCAAGGACTAAGCACATTGTGTTTGAAGAGTCGGTTGAACTGTTGAGTGTTGCTTGTCTTCTATCATTCTGCGCCCATCTCCGTAGTACTTTGGCCTGGAAAAGCCCTTTATAGGTAATTTTGGCAAGCTGCTTCTCCACTGAGCCCTGTTGTGCCCTGACTAAAGGCTTAGGTGGCCCTTGAATTTCCATGCAGAGAGACATGGAAATTAAGTCACTATTATTTTTTTTACCACAAATGTCTACTTATTTAAACAAAAACTGAATCAGTTTTTGGAAGGGTTGTGCCCTTCATACTTTTGCTATCTATGAATAGCTGAGTGGACAAATCTACTGGGAAGATTTTGCCAGTAATGGCGGTCTCTAAGCAAAAATGGGCAACATGCATGGAAAACAAATGCCTGACTTGTAATTATGAATATTTGAGCTTGAAACTTCCCTCTAAATTTTAGGAGTGTCTAATCAGGAAACTGAGATTGTGCTGTGCATGATAATGGTCAGTCAAAACTAAGTCTGCAGCTGAGTGCTCACTAGCTACCTGCCCTACTAACTAAAAGGATATACAGAATATATTCAATAAATCTGTGAAAGCAAAATGAATCTGCTTTTTTTCCCCCAAGCAAGACAACGCTTTCATTTTTCATGACAAATTGTTCTTTTTGCTTTTTTTAAATACGGCGATCATGTCCGCCACTCCCCAGATGGGGAATATCCTGCTACTAGGGCCAGTTTTGATCTTGTTTATGTCAACTTGGTACAGTTGTAAATCCCGGGGCTGTTACAGTTTCGCCTCCCAGTCACTCAGCTATGAATGACATAGGCATCGGGGCCAGAAGCTGATTCCTCAGTTGCTGCTTTGAGATCACTGTCCCGTGTGGAGGGAATTAGCACCAGTGACTGCCCAGTAACCGCGTGTGCATTGCAGTGGGTTGGCAGAAACATGCTGGATCCCGTGGGCTCTACAGATTACAACAGGAATAAAGCTGTCATTGTCATCATAACAGGGTACAGATCATCTACTAAATGGCTGAAATCCCTTTGTCTCCTTTTCAGAGGCGAGCTCTAGCCCCTGAGCCCCTGAGAGCCTCTGAGGACTGATAATGAGCTGGAGACATCTTTTGCTTCAAGGTTGTTGGCTCAACCCTGGTTTGGGTCAGGAGCTATCACCAGTGTCAGGATCTTCAGTGACTAAAATGTGAGGCTTGGGATGCTCTCCCTGGGTCCTCCGGGAGAGGAATCCCAGCTGCAAAGGGACTGAACGGGGTCAGGGTTTAAGAGGTGTTTTAGGGATGGCTTGTGCAGTCTTTGCAAAAGAGTTTCACGGCTCGTGCTTTGGATGGAGCTTGTTCTTAAGGGCTGGTTTTCAGTAGGCAAGGGCGCTAGGAAGGGAAAGGGAAGGCAGGTGTTTGTTCTCCATGGTGGTAGGCAGCAGGGTGATACGAGCAATCTTTGCCAGAAGTCTTTCTCTAGAGACCATGACCTTGGGTGTTCCCTCCACTCCTCAGTCGGGTCTCTCCGAAAGCGAGGATGTGAGGGTATGGTAGAGCCACGTGTTGCCCGTGCTGTGGGGAGAGCTGCCGGTCTGGCATCACTCACCAGCACGACACTGATAGAGTAAAACAAACAGTGGGCTGTTTTGGAATAATTTGGTGAAATGCTGTTGCCTGGCATGGAACCAAAACACTGCTTAAATCAGGATAAACACAGTCTGGATTCCACCCTCATTTTCCATTCCCAGTCTGCCATGGACTTATTTTATTTTAACTGTGTGTAAATCTTACCACATTTCCCTGCAAGGTGCTCAGCACTGCTGCTGTGAAGTTGCTAGAGATGGGGGCACAGTTGTGAAACCAGGGAGAGATGGGTAATGCAAGAACTGTCTTGCAAATTAGTTACTGGCTTTGAATTGATTATCTTTTGAGTAATACATAGAAGGGGCAATCCCAGGCAGGAAGGAGCAGTAGTTAGAGCACATGTCCATATGGTAAAATAATGCTACTAGTAATAAATAGTCATAGAATCATAGAATGGCTTAAATACTAATACTGATACTAATACTAATACTAATACTAATGCTACTAATAATAACAGCAATAACAACAACAACAATAACAACTACTATTTATTATTATTATTATTGTTATTGTTGTTATTATTATTGTTATTATTATTATTATTCCATGGCGAAGGCAGCTCTAGCACTGTCCTGTAATTGTCCCTACTGTTTAATTGTTATAATGCTCCCAGGCTGTGTCTTGGCTTGTGCCAACTAGCAGTGTCTAGTCGTGGTCCAGGGGGTGGCATGGTCCATGAATGTTCTGCTAGGAAGTATGGAGAAGACCCCTCTGTTTTGAATGGTGAGTTTGTATGAATATTATCTGTAGCGTTTCACTTCATCTCAGGGCAATGGAGTGGGTCCTGGACCATTTTATTTTCTAGGACTGACAGAGCAAAATAGAGTTTTGCTGCTTACTGCAGTACCCGTGACAGTGGTAGTGCACAATCTGATTAAACTTTACTTCTGCCTCTGTTGTCTCAGAAGGAAAGAGCGTGCACCCATAGGGGAATAGACCGTTTTGATTATTACCAGCTTTATTGTGGAAAATGATTTTATTTTCTCTGCAACAGGCTTTAAAGGGAAAGGCTGGAACAGAGACAGTCTTACCATATGCATGAAAAGCAATGATTTAAAAAACAGATGCTCTATCTCTCCAGCTCACAAACAGTTAAGCCAAAACCTCTCTCCTGTCTCTCCTCCATACCTCCCCATGTTACTATTGCACAGCAGAGAATGAGACGCTGGTTTTTGATTGTTCTGACGTAGCCCTGGGAACCCCCTAAGGCATTTACATGTATCAGAAATCTGAGTTGAATTAAGCTTTGGAGGAGAGATGGTGGGCAGTATGATCCTCTTTCCTTTCCAGGGGGTCGAAATAGGCCCCTGAGAAGTTAAGGCCAGTGTTTGCAACCTACAGCTGCCCAGCTGAGAGGACTTTGAAAAGGTTGGCTTAAATGATGGAGCCATGCGTACACACAGTCGGCCCGTGGGCAAGCTGAGAACAGACGTCTGCTCTCCCCGCTGGCCATCCCCTTGCTCGGCACGCTGGCTCTCAAACCACGGCTCGCAGAGGGATGCAAAGTGGCTCACGGCCACTCGTCAGAGCCCCGCTAAGCAGTGATTTCAGGAGCGTGGCCAAGCGAAGTGCAAGGGGAAAGGGGTGAGGAGGGAAGAAAGCACAGTCTATTTTAAGTAATGATTGTGAAAAGCACGGAATCATAGAATGGTTTGGGTTGGAAGGGACCTTAAAGATCATCTAGTTCCAACCCCACTGCCACGGGCAGGGCCACCTTCCACTTCACCAGGTTGCTCCAAGCCCCGTCCAACCTGGCCTTGAACCCTTCCAAGGAGGGGACATTCCCAGCTGTTTGGGAACATCACCAAATGTTTGGAAACAGCTGGTTGGGCAGGAGGGGAGTGGTCCTTAACGTAAGCCTGATCTAGCCCTCCTTCATATCAGGACTGGAAGATGAGGCACTGAGAGTGCAGTCTGGTAGTTCAAAGAGCGGCAGCAAGCTGACCGTGGCATTGATGACTGGCAGGTAGATAATTTGGACTGTTAACTCCTGTAATTCCCCGCCAGCCTGAAGGAAATTACCCTGGTAGTTCCTATTAACGAGGGACTGCGTGACCACTCCTCTGCCCTGAGAGCTTCATCAAGGCTGTTTACTAAATGCAGATTGCCATGTTGTATCTTGAGAGCAGACTCAATACTGAGTGAAGAGTTAGCAATTGTTAATAAATAGTAGCACGTTAAGATGTCTCTCTGGGTGATTTTTGTGTACTGTAATTACACGGAATTGCCTGTTAGACTGGCCAAATTACATAAAAGGGGCCCTCCGCTCCACAAATACATTCCTGATAATGGGTGACTATTAGCTTTGACACGAGAAGCCTGTAGTTATGATATGAAGGAAGGAAAACAAGGTAGTAATTCTCCGGATCTGTCTTGCAGTGACATGCACTGAGCTGAGGAGGATGTCGGGTTGTTCTAGAAAGAAGTTGTGAAAAGATTATTTCTTAATGATGCCATTCAGTGATCTTCATTCAGGGATCTCAAAGCCCTCCTCAGAGGTTAGAAGGTGGAGAAGGCTCTGGGGAGACCTTGTGGCCTTTCAGTATATAAAGTCCTATAAGAAAGATGGAGAAAGACTTTATACCAGGTTTTGTTCAGGATAGAGTTAAATTTCTCCGTAGTAGCTTGCATGGTGCTATATTTTGGATTTGTGACAAAATCAGTGTTGACAACAGAGACATGTTTTGTTAACACAGACATTGCTGAGCTGTGCTTCTCACATTGCCTCACCAGCAAGAAGGCTGGGACTACAGAAGAAGCTGGGAGGGGACACAGCTGGACAGCTGACCCCAGCTGACCAAAGGGATATTCTGTACCATACGACATCACTATTAACAATAAAACTGGGGAGTGAGCTTGGCGGGGGCTGGTGTTGCTCAGGGACTGTCTGAGCAGTTGGTCAGACAACTGCTTGGTTGGTAGTGAGGTCGGTTTCTTTTGCATTACTTGCTTTTCTTCAGTTTTGCTTTTTTTTTTTTTTTTTTTTTTTTTTTTTTATCCCCTCTCTCTTTCTGTTGGCTCTTCCCCTCCTCCTTTTGAATTATTAATCTGTCTTTATCTCAACCCACAAGTTTTTGCATGTTTACCCTTCTGATTCTTCCCCCATCCTGCAAGCAGCTGTATGGTGCTTAGCTGCCTGGTGAGGTTAAATCATGACAACAGGACCTGTAGTGACAGACACTGGGACAGGTTGCCCAGAGAAGTTGTGGATGCCCTTTCCGTGGAGGTGTTCAAAGTCGGGTTGAACAGGGCTTTGGTGTAGTGAAAGATGTCCCTGCCCGTGACAGGGGTGGAGTGGACTAGATGATCTTTGAAAGTCCCTTCCAACCCAAACCCCTCAATGATCCTATGAAAAAAATGGTTTGGTGCCTCCTCACTGCTCCTCTGCTTTGAGTTGAGTGAACCTTGTAGTCTCTCTGATAATGCTGACCCACCAGAATAGATTCTTTCAGCTGTGACCCAATCCTACCTTCACTAAACCCCTGCTACTGCCTGTATTTTGGGGTCCATCAAAAAGACCTTCTGTCCTGCTCTTCCTCTCTCCCTGTCTTACAGTTAGTGTAAGAAATATGTCTTCTGGGAGGTGAAAAATGAGCCTTCCCTTGAACAACTCTATCTGTATCTATAATTTTACCCTGGACCTCAGCAGCTGGACGTCAGTTCTGCTTTTTAGGAGAGTGGTGGGGTATGAATAGCACCTGCCTATTCACTGGGTGTTCTCCCTGGGTGTGCCTGCCTCACGTTTGCTCCTTCTGTGGGTAAGTGCAAAGCTTTGCTCTTCTTGGCTCTGCAGGGTCCCTGGAGGTGGACACATACATCAGCTACACCTTTGTCAGATGAGTTGTGTCAAGAGCCTGGTTCTCACCCAGATGGAGGTGTTAGAGCATTACTCATTACCAAAGTCCCTAAAAGATGCCGTATATTGATGTGAATTGCTGCCCTTTGCGGGAGCTGCTCTCCTTTTGTTCAGTGGTTGTACACAGCTGATGCTTTACCATACCACTGCAGTATACATGTATACATTCAAAGGGCCTGAGCGTCAGTGAGAAACCCAGAATTTAACCTAATGGGGATTTAAAAAAAATAATCAGGATTTTTTTTGGCAGATTACAAGAGCGTGTTCAGCTCTTGGTCATTCAGCCCTTCTCAGTTGTTTTCTTACAGCACTAACACACACCACTTTGTTTAGATAGCTGTTGACTTTTGTGAGTACTGCTAAAAGCATTATTTTTCAGCAATTTTTACAACCAGGTCCCTGCTTTGACAAGACTTGTCCAACCAGCAACAAAATCAATACAATGTGGCTTAAAAAACTTCTCAAGAATTGTGAAGAGCCTTTAGGCCAGTGGCACAGTAAAATGGTTGCTGAGCAATTCTTGAAGTAAATCACACCCACCTGATCCAATTCTTTGTCAGAAGACTGGAATGAGTCTCATGGCTTTGAGCTCATGACATGTGAGAAGAGGTAGAGGGAGATGGACTTGCTTGGTCTTGCAAAGACAAATGTAAGGGGCAATCTAATCACAACCTACAGGTATCAGAGGGCTAATTACAAAAATTATAAAACCAAACTCTTCTCACTTGTGCCTGATGATTTAACAAGGGGAAAAGCCATAAACTGTAGTTTGGTGAGTTCATGTGCAACCTTAGGAAAAACCCTATCACCAAGAGAGTCGTGTGCCCTTGGGATGGATACCAGAGGCATGGGAGCTCTTCATCTTTGAGAATTTCTAAGACTCATACAGACAAAACCATGGCCAAACTCACCTGATGTTAGTGGTAGTCTCGCTCCAAGCAGTAAATTGGATTAGAGAGCTCAAGATGTCCCTTGCAACCAGTACTTCTGTAATTCCCTGACTTTGTGAGTTTTTAGTTCCAGATGTGCAGGAAGTCAAGATCAAGGCAAGCATTCTGGATAATAAATACATTTCTAAAAACAAAGCCCGGCACCCCAAATTCCAAACTCATATGCCTGTATTTAATTTGGGAGCAAAACAAGTGGTTTAATTTTTTGGTGACTTTGTTAATACGATATTGTCCCTATAAAGTCTTTGTTCAGCCTTTCTCGGTATCAAAGATGGACAAAGCAGAAAGAACAGCTTGCTTGTAAGGTCTCAGGCAAACTGCATGGCATTAAGAAATACCATTTTTGACTTTGTTCTAATTGGAGGCTGTTTGACCCTGGAGCCAGAGCAGGGTAATGGAACAAGCACGACTCGAATAAAGTTGCTTTTCACAGTGTTGTGCAGAAAGCAAGAGAAGGAAGGAGAAATGCAGAGAATGTTAAGGGGGAAAAGCCAGCGAAGTGCATTAAGAGCAAGAAGAAAAGGCAGTCATGAAAAATGGCCGAAGGAAAGAAGACAAAGGAGAGAAAAAAAGAAAAATGAGGGAGGAAGGAAAAGAAGGAAATAGAAGAGAAGGAAAAGGAAGCAGAGTGTAATTGTAAAGAAAAGGAGGACTGTCCTTCTGCCCTGCCAGGCAGAGTGATGAGGTGGTAGGACAGCAAGCAGCCTCAGGCAGTGGCACTTGTTATTTCCATCCCAGATGATGTCATTGATTGCTTCTCTCCTCCCTTGTCATGCTTGGTGACAGAATCGCAGGACTTGCGATTTGTAATGACCTACTCTATTCCTGCTTGGCCCAGGCAAAGATTTTCTTTCCAGCTCCAACTGGGCAGGGATTCATCTGTGATTCAGGGTGGTTCTGGGTGGCACCCATCAGCAGACGTGGGGAGGTGATGAGGGACAGGGCAGGGTCTGGGGCCATCTGGGACCATCTCCAGTCCAAGCAGGTGGAGACTGTTCCCGGCCTGTCTTTTGCAGACAATCAGCTTGCTCCTCAGCTGTGGTGCTGGGAAACTCCCATAGGACTGCTTTCTCTCCTGCCTTAAGAATGCCTTGCTGTTTTTCTGTTGGTAACATTATTACTTTTTAAACCAACCTTGCTTTTCCTCCTTGTTCTCCTCCAAGAAATTTCCCTCGCAGGGCTCAGATCCTGCAGCATCCGACCACCTTCTGTCAGGGGGTTTAATTAGGCAGAAGAAATAAAACAAATGATGCTTCATTTGCCAAAGGGAAGAAGTGGGGGAGGGGAAAAGGAGGGTGAGGAGGACAGAGAAGCCTTAATAATGAAGGAAGAAAGCAGAATCCTAAGCTTCATGGGCCTAAGCCTTTAGGACTTATTATTCCCAAAGGAGTGAGCTCCTGTTCTTATTGCAGCCAGTGTTTTTTTATGGCTATCCACACTCATGATGCCAAAAGAAATCCCATCAGGGCTGGACCAACCATCCCTTCTCTGTAGGGAGAAGGGATGAGCTTCATAGCATCTTTTCAGCAAATGGCCTTCTAGTGGGCATGAGTTTTGTGAAAGTCTGGCTGAAGGATAGAGAAGGAGGTGCAGATCAGGGTCTTTTCTGTGGGAAAGGCTGCAGATAAACACCAGCTATTACCCATCAGTCTGGCTTCCACTTGGATGGTCATTTGTACAATGCCCTGCCAATGAGAAAACATCTGACCTAGGAATGGTCCAGTACATGCAACCTCTTACTTAGCTGATGGAGGATCTAGGAGAGGGTTATAGGTGATGTGGGAAAGGGGACAGAGAACGGAGAGAAAGAACCTGAGGTTGTTGGGGGTAAAATGATGTCAGGGAGGATGTGGAAGGGAGAGGAGTTAGGGTTACTATGTTGGAGTTATAGGGGTGTAATCTGCTCATCTCTTAAAATCCAAAGTCCATTTCTTCAGTTACTCCCAGATGGTTTAGGAATGAGTTATATGTTGGGCTTTTTTTGCTTTAATGGAGCTCCTCCCCCAACCTTTTATCCAGTTATCCATGAAAAGTCAGTAAAATGAGACCTACTTAAATCAAATGTCACAATCGATGCTCATCCCGGGCCACCATTTGTGCGATGTGAACTCATCTTGCCCCAAGGAGGGAGCAGGAAGAGAAAAAGGGTTGGGAGTGAGTGTGGAGTGAGCGAGCAAGGAGCAATCCATGCCTGAGCAGCTTGTGCTTCACAGTGCGTTTAGCATGACCATACATCTTTGGGGTGGGACAGGGCTGTTGCCCACCTGGGTTCTGCAGTGGGAGAAACAAACATGGCAAAGGGAGAAGCTGTGGCTTCGTACTGGAGATTTCATCTCTCTTTCTCATACCCTACCCCAGTTCCTGACTAAATGAGAGGCTTCTGTTCTCAGAAGAAAGTTCCTTCCACATTTCAATTTATAAGGATACAATATTTCAGCACTCACGGTGCCTGGAATATGTCCAAATTCAATTTTGGCTGATGGAAGATGAATCAAAATGTTGATATTTTCATTGAAATTTTTTTATGTTTACCTAGTTCCCAAAAACCTGCTTCTAACCTTCTACAACTATTTGGCAGGAGCAAATTCTCCGGGTGGGAATACAGTCATATGGATCGATGTTGAAAATCACAGCGGTCCAGGTTTCCATAAAAGCTTAGATAAACAATCCACATGTGCGCCGAAACATTTTCCATGAGCATTTTGGGAAGCTCTGGGTGGAGGGAGATGCGGGAGCTTGGTGGATGGATTAATGGGGCTCAGCGCTGTGTTATTCTTGTTGTTTCTGCACAATTGCTGGTAGGTAAAAGGACTAAGATATTGCTGGATATTCAGTTCCATAATTTTAGCAAGTTGAGTTAGGATCAGCATCCAAACCCTTTGTGTGTATCTGTGGTGTACTTTTGGAGAGTCTTAAGCCTTCTGTTTCCCAGAGCAAACTCAAGGAATTTGTACAGGCCTGCTGGGGTAGTGACGTGTCAGAATTAATGTGGTCAGTAGGGAGGGGACATTGCAGAGAGGTAGCACCACACTGCAGTGCAGTTTGGCTTCCAGTCTGTAGCTGGTCTGCATCCAGTAAAGATCTCTCAGTCAACCGGTGCTCTTTTGGGTATATATGCCAGTTGGACATTCAAGCCATTGAATGTGTCACTAAATTTTGTCTCAGATCCCTTAAGCTCTTGTTTCAGCCTTCCCAATAGCTCCTACGAGGCTCACTGCAGCAGTATGGTGACAGTTTTGTTCCTCATTAATTCCCTCCTCCAATGAGATTCAAAATGTGAAAGGTGCCCTTGGTCAAAATATGCAGGTAAGGAGGATCTACCCGAGACCCTCAGGCTTCAGGGACAATTCAGCTCAGATCCCTAGGTATCGTGGTTGTTTGTCTCTTCTTCCTGGTGGGCTCTCTGGCGTAAACCTGTACTGACTGTGGGCCTTGTGTCAATGGACACATTCTTGCTTTGCCCATGTGTTGATCTGGCCAGACTCCATATAAGCATAGCACTGAGCCTTGCCTAATATATTTTGCTTTGCAGAAGGCCTAGTAGCCTGGAACAGAGCTACAGTAGCCTCAGCTTCATGGCATCCCACTGGTTGGAAGTTCAGGTTGAGCAAGCCTCATGCCTGCCAACAAAACGGTGTAGACAAGTCCTTAGAGGACTGCCTGTTCCATTCCCAAATTCATGCATAATTGCATGGAGGTTTTTGCTTTTCTGTGCTAAGCCCTCGCTGTGTCAGAAATCATCTCATCTCCATGGTTGTAGTGATAGGTGTTGGTACTACGCCAATCTAATGACAACCTTGACTGTGCTCCCACACCTCTGCATAATGCCTAATCACTCTAAATTAAGGGTTCTTGTGTGTCTGCTGCACAGTGGGTCTCTGTTTCTCTTCCTTCATAACAGCAGAGATCACTGACGTGGAAATGAGGACCATGCCAGAAAAAAAAGCCCACAACAGAGAAAACCAAGTGGGATCCAGATCCTCACTCTAAACTGAGAACAGGGAGAGTTTAGTGATATTAGCCTGGCAGATGTTGGCTCGTTACACAGTTATTCCCAGTGATGCAGAGAACTAGCTTAGGAAAGGTTATGTCATGTGTGCTTGTTCTTAACATTGCAAGAGCTGACGATCAGCAGATCTTCTGTGTTCAGACAGGAAAGGAGAACTATTCTACATCAGATTATCCAGTAAGGACCCCTGCATATGAAGAAATGCCTTGTGTGGTAGTGTAAGAGTAGTGAAGTGATGGATGACGTGACTGGATGCTGGGTCTCTGGGGAAGACGTACATATTGTTTTTTTCTTGCTTGCTTCCTCTCCTTCTTTTCCAGATGGAAGTTTGTAGTTGGTGGAGGATTTTCACCTTCTTGTCATCCTCCAGCCTTCATCACTGCCATTCCCAGAAGATCTCATTTGTAATCGTTCTAGTGTAGGCACTGCCTTCTGCTATTGCCTCATTAATTACCTTCAAAGTTTCACACTGGATATCAAGGGCCTGATCCTCCTTTTGCCATGGATATCAGAGTTGCTACCCAGACTTATCACTGGTGTGTGTGGGAGTAGAATCAGGTCCAAAAAAAAGGCTGGGTCAACCAGAAATAGATCCTGGTCTTCTTTCCTCTTTATTTGTATGTGCAGTGCAATGTGAAGGTCAGGTGGGTTGACACACAGATAATTAGGAGGAAAGTTCTTGCCATGAAAGTGAGCTGATAGCATTTGCAGAATATCTTATCTTTTTTTTTTTTTTTTTTTTTTTTGTTGTTGTTGTTTTGTTTTGTTTCTTTTTTTTTTTTTTTTTTTTTAATGTCTTACTTTCTCTCTTTCAGAACATGGAAAAGGTGCTGGTCCCTTCTGTCACGTTAATTGTAGGCTGTGGAGTATCTTCGCTGACACTTTTGCTGTTGATTATCATTTATGTCTCTGTTTGGAGGTATGGCTTTCATTCTCTTCTCTTCTTGTTGGGGAAAGTTGCTGTCTCTTGATCTACATGGATCCTGGAGATTTTGCTCTCCTGTTTTGGGTGTCTGGTGCCTGAGGAAGAACCATTTGGTAATGAGTGGGTCCTGCAAGAAGTCATCATGGTGACTTAGTTGGCATTATTCATTCCTTTCAGTGCCAGAGAAATTAGTACAGTTAAATTAGTGCCATGACCCCATGTAGTTGCATTGTTCCCTTTTCAAAAGCCGTGTGCTGTTTTAGATGCTTTCGTATACCCCAGGAAACCTTGTTGGTGGAGAGATGAAGGCGCACTGCCTCCTGGCAGGCAGATTGCTTCAAGGTATTCCCACTTGGGTCTTTGATAACATCAAAACATCCAGGACCCATTATGAAAACATCTGGCCTGAAGAACTGACAGCACTTTTCAGGAGCTTAAGGATGATAAACATGCATGGTCTAAATAACTCTCCAACCTCTTAGCTATGTTTTTCCCTTAGCTTCAGATGCATATGGGATTCCTCAGTACATCATATCGCAGAGAAATCCTGTACACCTATAAGCAGGTCAGGTGTAACCTTAAATTATATCATTTATAGAAGCTGAAGTGATTTTGTAGCAAAGTTTTTTTGAACAAAGGATCACACTGGCCCATGCCACTGTTGGATACATTTTGGTGGACTGTATAAGCAGGAGGACCTGAGGTGTGCAAGGGATTCTCCCCCTATACTTCACTGAATTAGGTCTGATTTTATACTATGAGACCCATGCCTTTCTTAAACCCATGGCAAACAAGCCGAGAGCTTCATGACTCTAAGTTAAATAAAACAAAGAAAATCAGAACCAGGTGGATGACTGTGAAACTGAAATGGAGTTGTTACAGGAAATGTACTGTTTGGATATTATTGGTGACGTTTTTGGGAGAAGGGATCAGTCTGAGGCTCCTATTTTGTCAAGTGATTCTTCTTTGCAGAGTTATGAATTGATACAACTTTTTCTACCCTTTGGTAGAGGAAAAAAAAAAAAACAAGAGAGTAAAAAATGAGCAAAAATGCATCTTTTTTTTTGTTGATACTGTGACAGTGCATAGTGGCTAGTTAATTATGGCAAGTGCTACAAGCTGAAGACTGATCATAATAACGTTTATCTAGAACTCAGGTTTTTCCGTGCCTGGGGTATCATTGGACCTGCTCAAGTCCTTGTCCTCTCCTGCTTTTCCTCAGGCTGGGCAGCACTGGGCAGCGCTGGTAGGTGACTTACTGGTGTCACTGGTGTCAGGATCAAGTGGAAAGTTAGGATAGAAGAGTAAAGAGCAAGTGTTTGAGCCTCACCCTCTCTTTTCTATCAGAAACAAGTTCAGGATCTGAAACCCAAGTTCAGATGTGAGGTTGAATCAGTTTGGAGCATGCCAGAGTCATTTGGAATAACATGATGTATTTTCTTCCAGGAGTGTGCCCCTCAATATTTACTGTTATTGAGGACAGTAAAGTTAATTGCCTGCCCTGTTTAAAATACGCTCTTTTTAATTTCTCATTCCAGCCTTTGCGTTATGCCTATGCCCAAAATGATCAGCATGAATGGGGAGACATGTTTATGGGAGGCTTGAATGGGTATTTCTGAGCTAGCCAAGGATGGACATGCATTTCCAAGTGATCCTGAGACCAGCTATATCTTGATTAAAGGGCTCTCTATCCTAAGTCTCTTTGTGTAAATATTTGTACAGCATGATCAAGTGATCTCTAGAATTTCTCTTTGGTGCACTGAGTTTGTTTCATTTCTTCTCTGTAGATCATGTTTTCATGTTTTCTGAACTTCACATCATTCCCGTGGCTGAGCCCTGAGCACTCTGTGTGTCCTTTTTATTTTAGGCATAGCTGCTGGACATGAATGTGCTGTCCTATTAATGGTCTCAGGAACATCATATTCAAGTCAACGTTATCTCCTGGCTCCCATTTTGTTTTGCCCTGGACGTTGTGTGGTCTGATAGACAACAGCTGGAGGAATGCTTAGAAGTGGGATCAGCCATATTATTCCAGCTGTTACTAACACAAAGGAGCTGTATCAAAGTGATTCTTTTCCATTGTTTAGGAGAGAATCTCCTCATGCCCTAGCTGCCTGATCTTCTGTGGAGAGCATTCACCAGAGCTCAGCTGTTTCAGGGTGCTTTGGCTGGGAAATTTCCCATTCAGACCTCTGGACAAAGGCATCTGGAGCATGCATACACAGACTCAGCTTGAGTATGAAACACTTCTGATGAATAAACTCACTGAGGCTGACAATCTGGAAACTTTCCCAGAATTTTGCCCAGCTAGGGTTTGTGTATACAGGGGAAGCAGAAAGAAAGGACGGGGAAGAAAGACGGAAAGGAACACGGTAAAGAAAAGGGGGCAGAATAAAAGGAAGGTGAACCCAGCTTTGGGCTGCATATCAGAGAGGAAATGAATTTTCCCTCTGCTTCCCATTCAAAACCCTCAAATAATGGTTGCTTCTTAGTGGCACCTACCCAGCCATTGGCGTGAACAGCATGAGCTTTTCCACACAAGCGCTCACTTCAGACACAGCCAACTTGGCACAGTCTCACTGAAAACTGGACGTTGTTTCTGGTTGACGGCTGTTGGTGGCCTGTTGGTGGACTCACTCCAGTTCCCAGTAGACAGATGGCTGCAAAAACTCTGCTGCAGATGGTGCATCTCTGGCCTTATTAGCAGTCTCGACACAGGGGTCAGTGACACATTGGGCCGTGGAAGTGGAGTGACCTTGTTACATCTCGACAGTGGCTGTACTGGGTCACAGCTGGAGATATGATCTGTATGTGGGCCATGTGCTCCACCACCCATGTGGAAAAAGAGGGGGAGTTGAAAGGAAAAGATCTTCCCACTCGAAAATTAAAAACTGGGGAGGAAAGGAACTATTCAAGGGTCAGAACAGGGGAAATGATGTAATGCTGTGCTTCTCTGAACTTTGGTTGGTACCACTCCTCTCAAGCAGCGCCTTGACACAGTGGTGTTTCAGGAGTGCCCCATCGTGTTTTCCATCCCTGAACTCACTGCAGTTCAACAGCCTCTGAAATCAGTGACCTTTCCACAGCATGGAGATCAATGCTTGCTATCGAATAGCTCTTCCACTGGCCTTTTTCACTGGCGGTGGCTGGGTGAATGCCGTATCTCTGAAAGATATCAATGCGAGCTTTTCTCACTCCCTGCCCATCGAAGCCTGAGGATTGATTTAGTGGTTGTCAGTGAGCTCTCAAGGGGCTTTTAACACTTGTTTTAAACCCAGGAGTTCTGCCTTTGCCAGAGATGCTGAGGCACTCGGTGGCCCTGGTGGGAGGTAGCCTTACTCAAGTGTAAGTAAGTGTGTGCGCAGAGAAGGATGTGTGTATGTACAGAGAGAAAGCAAGAGTGACTCAGTGTTTGCAGAGAGAAAGGCGGCGTAATGGGGACAGAGAGACAGACTGCAAGGTTTTCCCACCTTCTCCATCTGTCTCAGTTTGCACAGGGCTTCCCCACATCCTGCAGGACGCAGGCCAGAGCAGACATTCCCTAAATTTTCAGTGAGTTTTCCCCTGCTTTGGCGGCTGAGTACAGCATATTTGGATAAGCAGGCAGAGTCCATGTATCAGCCAAAGAGTAGTGAGGCAGCACCATGGAGCAGCTCTACCTTTGCTGGAGGTCTCTCCTCTGGCAAAACCTATCAAGTTCTGTGGTTTTTCCCTCTCTGATAAGAGTTACTGACTTGTTTGGCCAGAGGGTCTGGACGGTAATGGTGATTTCTTTCTGTGGAGCTTGCTGTGCTGGAGAAGAGGAAATGGAAGGAAAAAAGTGAGCATTGGAGGAGGCTGTCTTAGCACGATGGGGTACTTCTGATTGAGCTGAAACATAAGAAGGAAATGTTTGGTAGCCAGGTAACGCTACCAAGGAGGACTATGAAAATATTGCTCAGGAATGCAGGATTGAATTAGGAAGGTCAGATCTCAGTTGTATTCGAAACTGGTGAGCAGTGTGGAAGGCATCAAGAAGAGTTTCTGTAGGTGTCAGCACCGCTGGATTACCCAGGGAAGTGTTGGCCCAGTGTTGAATGGGACAAGTAGCTTAATGGAGAATGAAGTAGAAAAAGTGAAGGTACTCAGTACCTTTGCCAGCTTTTTCTACTGGCAAGGTTTGCTCCCAGGCACCCTCGTTCTTGTACCTAGTGGCAGAATATGGGGAAGAAAATATTACCCGCTGCCAAGGAAGAGAGATCTGAGGACCATTTCTGTAAGCTGGACATTTGCAAGTCCATGGGACCGAATGGGATTCATCAAGGGTGTTGAGGGTTCTGGCTGGTGTTACCGTGGAGCCACTCTCCATCATCTGGGGAGGTTCCTGATGGCTGAAAGAAGGCAAATATTATGCCCACCTTTGAAAAGGACAAAGAGGAGGATCCAAAGAACAACTGGCTAGTCAGTCAGCCCCTGGGAAGATTAAGGAGCAAGTAGTTATAAATGTTATTTCCAGGCAAAATGATGGACAAGAAAGTGATTGGGAACAGACAGCGCTGATTTATTGAGGACAGATTGTGCCTGACTGACCTGTTTCCCTTTTGTGATGGGATGACTGGTTGCATGGACAGTGGAGAGAAGTAAATGGTGTATATTTTGATATTACCAAAGACTTTAACACAGTTTCCCATAGCATCTTTGTATTCAGATCAGAGAACTGTGCACTGGATTTGGTGGCTTCTGAGGTGGCTTAATAGCTGGATAGAATTCATGCAGGCTTTAAGGGTAATGGTCAAAGGTTTGAAGCCTATTCAGGAGCTGGATACTAGTTGCATCTGACAAGTGTTGATACTGTGGCCTATATTGTTTAATGTCACTCTTTAACAACCAGGACGATGGGGCAAAATGCACCTTCTTCAGGTTTGTGGATGCTTCCAAATTGGGAGGAGTAACTGATATGCTGGAGAGCAGCACTACCATTCAGAAGGACCTCAGCAAACTGGAGATACAGGCTGGGGAAATGGTATAATGACAAAGGCACAGTCCTGCACCTGGGACAGAATAACCGTGTGGAGCAGGATGGGCTAGGAACTGAGTGGCTTGGTAATGCCTCCACATGGGAGGCTCTGCAGTTCCTAGTGGGCAAAGATTTGGAAATGAATCAGCAATGCATCCGTGCAGCAATGAAGGCCAACATTATTTTGGGCTATATAGGCAAGAATATAGCCAACAGATCAAGGGAATTGGTTATTCCCCTCTGCTTGACGCTCTTGAGGCCACATCTGGAAAACTGTGCCCTATATTGGACTCCCCCAGTACAAGAGATATCAGCACATTGGAGCAGGTCCAGTGAATGCTTAGGGAGCTGGAGAACATGATGTAAAAGGAGTCAAAGGGAACAAGGCTTGGTTAGCTTGGCGAAGAGGAGGCCGTTAAGGAGGAGTCACAAAGTCAAACTACTTGCAGAGGTATGCAGTGAAAGGTCTGGAGGCACCAGCTGCAGCAGGAAAAAATCCAGCTGGATATAAAGGAAAACAATCTTTCACCATGAGTTCAGTTAAGCACTGTATCAAGTCATCCAAGAGAGGTGGTGGCATTTCTGTTCTTGGTAATTTTCAAAACTTGTTTGGAAAAGGCATTGAGAAACCTGATCTGACTCTGAAATTAGCCCCATTTTGGGCAGAAGATTGGACTGGGAACTCGAGAGCTTTTTCCCCAACCTAAATTATCCTGATTTTGTGATTCTACATGTTGTCAACCCATGTCTTGTTCATTGGAGGTTCAGGGATCTGGTGAGCAGGATGGACTCTCAGTGCATGAAGGTCAGCGTGGAGAAAGGAGAGGCTTGTTTAAGGGGGCAAAAAGTGTGAAGACAGCTGGATTATCTTCCCTTACATCCAAGTACAGACTATACTTACGGTCAACTTATTTCTTACCTTTTTTGACCAGAGGAGACTTTCGAAGTGCACTCTAATGCCAGTTGGATCATAGTGTTGCTACACAGATTTATTACATCTCATTCCCACCAGGACAGAGTCCAAATCTCCCTTTCTATTCCCTAGAAGCTGCTGACTGGAGACTTGATGTTTTACTACACATGATCAAAGCATAGATAGATTGATGGCTCAGTACCCTCCAGCCACAAATGGAATAGTATCCACGTGAGGCACAGCATCATTGAGCCCAATGAAATGGGGAAATTTGTGATCAGATTGGCCATGAAAGGAACCAGAGGCTCATTTTTCAGGCAGTAATTCCAGTTACTAGTTGAGCTGGAAGCCTAAATTTTTTAGTCTGGTCTGGGGTAGGGTGAGTTTCAGGGAGAACTACCTGTAAACCAGATTTCCAACAGACTTAAGTGTAAGTTTAAGCTACTTTGCATCAGTGACTTTTTTGTATCCAAGAAAACATATCCCCAGTATTCATGTTTGTCTGAAGGTAAAAGTCAGAGGGAAGTTAAAATCAAAGTTTTGCAGCCTTCAGTAGGTGTAAAGCACAGATTTACCCTTGGCAGAACACACACGTGCAGTAAACTCATCCTGACCACCTATTCAGAAACTCAAAACTCTGCAGCCAAAGCACGACCAGCTCGCTCTTGCTAAAATTAGTTAATGAAATTAAAGTCCTAATATAAATAATTGATGTGCTGGAATATAGGAAATAATCCTGCATTAGCCTCCAGGTATGAGGTTGATTAATAGATTTGTTTCTAATTTCTGTAAGCATCAGTAGCTACTCTTCCCTCCTGTGGTATTCAGGCACGGCACTTGTCAAATGACTGAGATTATTCACACGTGTGAGTGTTAGTATGGTCAGGTCCCAAGTCAGTCCTTGAGGACTTGCACTTTAGCAATTCCCTTTTAATTTTATTAGGTACATAAAAGTGCCTTCAAAGAAATTTTCCTCCATAGCCAGTGGTTTGAATTCATTTTCGTGCACATACCTCAGCAGCAAGTTGGTGCTGTGCTGCACATTGCAAATCAGAAATGACAAATAGCTTGCTCCTGCAAGGTGCTGAAGACAACAGCTTCCTATCTTGGATCCCTAAAGTCCCGGACCCACAGCTGCAGTGATGTATTTGGCCTACTTTTGAGAAGCGTTAAACCTCTCCATCTGAGGGAAAAAATAAAATAAAAAATTCCACACATCCTTCCCACTTCAGGACGGGTTGTTAGGTTAAACAAAGGGGAATGATGAATCACAAGCACTTTGTTGTGAAGGTGCATGCATTCGTAATCTGCTTTCATCGCCAGCATGCCTGTGGTTCTTCTTATTTGGGACTCTTTCCATGTGTTGCCTGTATGTTTTCTCTTAAGCTCCTTTCAAGTCCTCTTTCAAGTAAGCAGAGCTGAAGAAGATTTGCAGCACTCTACTGGTTTAGGAGCAGCTCAGACTAGGGACCAGGCTGGCCCCTAGTTTGTTGACTCATGCTCATAACTCCAGCACTGATGGGGGGAGGATGGAGAGATCTGTGGGCTGAGCACTGCACCCAAGTTCTCCCCCTCCCTTTTCCCCTTGTTCTTGTCTGTTTAACGTACAAGATCTGCAGGAAATGGGCAATCTCTTACCATGGCCTTCTGTAGAGCCTGGCCCAGTGCAACCTGCACCTGGTTGATGCTTTCCAAAGGTAACTTAATGCAAGTTGTTACAGGATGGATCTCCCTCCCCCTCTTCTCTTGCTGCAGGTATATTCGCTCAGAGCGCTCTGTCATTCTTATCAACTTCTGCCTATCCATCATCTCCTCCAATGCTCTCATCCTGATCGGACAGACCCAGACCCGGAATAAGGTAGGAGATCAGTTGGGCTTTGTTTGTTTGTTTGCTTTTCCCCTGATTTAGCACTGAAATGATCCATTCAGGCAGTGCTTCCTCATTTTTCCTCCATCTGTTAATTAGCAACATGTCAAAGACACAACTAAATGGCAGATTTCAATTTTCTCTCTCACCCTCTCTTTGATAATTTGTCAGCATCCTCGGGGCTTTGATTAAAACCAATGTGATATTTTTGAATATCTGCCTAGAGAAGCTGGCACATGCCACAGTGAAGAAACATGGTTATTTGCAAGGCTTTAACCATTTTATTTTCCCAAAATTACAAAGAAAGACAGATTGAGAAAAGGCTTTAAAAAAAAAAAAAAAAAAATCAAAACCAAACAACGTCTCAGCTTTACATTTATTTCTCCAGCAACTTTTATACTCTGAGCTTAAAGCGCTTGGCAGATGTTAATGAACACAGTCACAAAAAAAAAAAACACCTTTTTTGGGGTAGGAAGTGTTGCCAGACATGCTGTGCACGCTGCGGAATTGCGGGGGGGGGGGAGCTGTGAGGGACTCGCTGCAGATCGCAGTGTGACTTGAGCAGTAAAGGCAAGATGTAACGTGGATTTTCAAGCCATGTGCACTGGGTGCACATACACGCCTTCCCACGTTCCAGACCCAGCTGGAGAGGCGTGTGTTGCCTGCATGACTTTTCTCCAGCTAAAGTACTTTCATTTTCCCTGTTGGTGTCTGGCATAACAAATCACTGCTTATCATTAGTGTTTTCCTGTTGGTACTTTTTCCCGTCTCCCCAAGTGCCTCAACCATCCAAACTCTGCTAAGCAGAAAAGTGAGGCAAGGAGCATCCTCCACTACTCCTGCTGCCAAAGTCACAATCGGAAGACAAAAGTTAGTTTTTAATTAACAGTAGCCAGTGACCGGCCAATTTTTTTTTGAGCATCTAGTTTGGCAGCCAGAGCATGCTGTCACTTTTGGAAGCATTTCTGCAGAGAAGCCCCAGGGTTTAATGAATCGCAGAGACTCATTTCTATGGAGGGGCCCTTCGGGTTAGGGCTAGGTTATGTTTTAGGGAAAGCTTTACAGCTGCTTGCGTCAGATATGTGGAGAGAAGTGTGGAGAGAAGCATCCAGCCAGCTCTGCTCCTATTAAACAAGCACCCTTCAGAAATTAACTTCACAAAGCAGAGCTTTCCTTCATGGCCAACACTGTTTTTGTCAGGTCAAGAGGTGGAGAAAGGGCGAGCTAAGCTCTCTCTTTCCCTGGGTGCACTGTCTACAACCCCAGCTGTGTGCTAGGAGCTTCTTTCCATAGGAAGAAACACTGAGGGATGCTCAGCATGCCAAACCATGGCTGGACCTCCTCTTTGGTTAGTCTTCCTCACCCCAGGACAGGAGGTGGATGTTTTCACCCTCTCCCACGTCCTTCAGAGCACAGTCGTGAGCCCAGGTTCTCCCTCGTGCTTTTTCTCACATTACTCTGGGTGTTCACTGTCAGAGCTGTTAGTGCGGATTCAAAGCTCCCGGCTGCGATTGCATAAGGCAGATTAGCTCTTTGCACATACATATGCATGAAACACCATAAATAGAAAGGTTATTCTTGGATTTCCGCTCAGCCATCTAGTACACAGTCTCTGGCAGGGAACAGAGAAAGAAAACTATACAGAGAAGAGACTGAGGAGTGTAAATTAGGAATTTATTCACATTCAATTATTGATAATGGAGCATCTTAAAATGTTGGTGATTGATTTAGAATTGCAGTTACTCTGGGAGAATTTCTATGGTATTAGTTTCCCTGGAAATGCCAAATTCTCCCTTGATTTCCATCCGTATAACCTCAAAGGCAAGATTCCACGCTTGGATTTGCTAAGCTTTTTGAAGATGAAAGGCATGGGAAAAGGCTAAAAAATTACAGTCAGCAGTAACGTGATACAAAAGAAATGAATGCTGCATGAACGGGCCGTATCTCAAAGGCATGGCTACGTGCTGCAAGGAAACAGATTTCTCCTCTTAAAGAGAAGCAAGGGTTAATGGCCTTGACAGACCGACAAGCTCTGCTAGAACTCTCTGCAGCAGCTTGGGACATCATATCCCTGTGCTTAGGCCTTCATGGAGACTTTTATTTTTTTCTTACAAGTAAGGAAATACCTGCAGCAGAGGTAGAAGAAACAAATATGTGCCTGCCCATCAGCTGGCCAAGTTCAGAGCCTGGCTTCAGCTGAGGCAATGGGTTTATACTGGCCCAGCTGACATGTGCATATTTCTGTTGTGCTCCCCTCCTCTCTTCTCCTTCCCTTTCTTATCCAAACTACTAGATTGAGAAAAATTACCCGGAAAATGTATCCCTCTGGCATAAAATAGGAAAGAGAAGTTTTCATCTCCACTTTACAAACTGCTGGCAAACTGTACAGAACTGCGTTGGTGCAGAACAAAATCAAAACAATAAAATGAACAGTGTCATATCCAATCTTAGCCAAAGCGAAAGTTCTAAAATAAGTCTCTTAAAATACATTCCAGCAAACATCCTGTGTTTGTGACTGTTTTATATAGGTCTATAAGCTGATGAATAGCAACCACCTTTTTAGGCTGCTTCTAAAATGTGAAAATTACTTGAAATTATCTATTGACCTGTGTTATATATACTGAACTGTCATCCAGTGTCCATTTATAGGCAGGATAGCAAGGGTTTTTGGTGTCAGATACAAATACGGAACAAAAAGACAGTTCCTGTCTCAAAGAACACAGAGTCTTACTTTTATTCACAACCTCTGATAATGTCAGGTTTTTTGCCAGTGTGTGAATCAGGAGCAATCCGATAAAATCATGATAAAAGACACTCTGTGCATGAGAGCTCTGTGTTAAAAGATGCTGGTGGATGAAAAAAGAGGAAGGTTCATTGACCATAAACCCAAAGTCCATGTTTCCTGATATAACTCAAAGCAGAGAAATTCTTCATTATAAACCTCCCCCTTCCCCTGCTATGAATGCCTTAAGCCATTTTTTTCATCCACAGTCACTTTTAATGTCTATTTGCTCTCCCCTCTCCTTGGGACCCACTGGAGTTTTCTTTCCATCATTTTCTTCTTAAGTAAAAATTCATGATTTCCAACTCACTGATGGTGGAAATGAAGCACAGCTCTGGCAGAGTTAAACAGAGCAGCACCAATTTACACCAGTGACAGATTTGGCCTTGCCGCGTTAAAAACAAAGACAAGCTTGTCAGCTTTCCAGTCCATCTCCCTGGCACTACAGGATTGTTCTTCATAATGCATTTACAATTACTTTCCCCAGTTTAATTTTAAATGGCTTAAGCTCCCTGCATTTCCCTTGAGAGATTTCCCCACTCAGTAGGAGAGCTCACCATTATGAAATTCCTTCCAATGTAGTTTCTTTTTTTTTCTTTCTTCTTTTTTTTCCCTGTCTGCTAGTAGTTATATGCTCTTGGATAACTATGTACCACTCGTGTTTGCAGTCCTTACCAGCCCCTGGCAGCCGTGGTTTCACCCAGCTCTCACAGCTTAACTCTTTCACTCAGCGATCCTTCCCTGGCAGGGACACCATCTAAATTGCTTTTCCCTGATTTAATTTCTACGACTCGGCTGCCAACGACAAGGTGCTTTGCAAACCTTTTGAGCGGAGATGAATGTATGGCTTACTAACTGCTTTGTCCTCCCCGAAAAGATTGTGACAATGGTTTTGATCATTTGGAAAATATAAATATATCTTGCTGAAGCCAAGAGAGCATCAGGATGGAGCGTAGGCTCAGACTTCAGCAAAAGTGACAACCGTGGGCTTATCTTAGAGATCACGCTTAAGAGCAGCTGATTTCCACGCAGTGCTTAAATTTGAGCTTTGGTCCTTCGCTGGGTCAAAGCTTGTAGGGGGGGACTGCCTCCTCCTAGAATGTCTTTTCATGTCCTGATCTCCATGACCTTGTCTTCCAGAGCCTGGTTTGGAAGCACCTCCCTGCGCCTTCTGCTCTCCTACGCGCTGTTCTCTCTGCCTGCTGCTCCTCTCACGTGTCCTCCTTTCCTCCTCTCTCCAGGTGATATGCACGCTGGTGGCGGCTTTCTTGCACTTCTTCTTCCTCTCCTCTTTCTGCTGGGTGCTGACCGAGGCTTGGCAGTCCTACATGGCCGTGACGGGCCGGTTACGGAACCGCATCATCCGCAAGCGCTTCTTGTGTCTCGGATGGGGTGAGGATCCTGGGCCAGGGCGTGGGGGGAAGCGCTGTCCCCTCCTTGAGATGTGGAGAAGAGAGGGACCGGGCTACCAGAGGGACTGGTGTTCTGCAGAAAGCTTGGCAGAGGCTGCTTGCAACCCTTTGCGGGGCTTCAAGGAGGGCCGAGAGGGTTAAAAATAACACGAGCAAGAGCCGTAAGTCCTGCCTGCTGGCCAGTGCACCCAAGGGTCACGCAAAATAGATGAGTCGAGAGGGTCTGAGTTTTCAAAGGGTGTGCTGGGGGTGATTTCTCTGGGGTTTGGGTCTCTTTCTTGCTTTCTCCTTTTCTCTGTCTCGCTGTCTCCTTCCGTGTGCAACCCGGAGTGAAGCAAGCTCTGAAATCCCGTCTCCATGGCAGCAGGGCCTTTCGTAGACAAATAAACTATGAGACTGGTGCAGCTGCTTGTAACTAATTTTTCTCCCTCTGCTTCTTCCATATGTTTAATTTATTAGCCTTAAATGTTGCATTCTGTAGTAGAAAACAAACACAAACCGATAACCTGGGCTTTCAAAGCAATAACAAGTGTGCATTTGAAAGGAGCAACTGAACAAAAAGTTTCTCAAAAGCAAGCGGGCAAAAAAGAGAAAGGAAGAGAGAAAGAGTTGTGTGTCTGAGCTGTATTAGTGTCTTGTTTTACTACTGAAGTCTAGCATTTCACCCCAGGCAAGATATTTCGGATGCTTACGAAGCGCCCTGATGTAATTTATTCTGGCACATCAAGAGCTGCCCTCGTTCCAGCACCTGCATCCCTTTCAGTTTTTTCCTCTAGCTTCTGCTTATAATAGAAAATAAATTGTGTTATTGAAATATAGTGTTTGCATGTAGCAGGAGCATAGCCACATACATGCAAAGCACATGCTGTATGTGCCTGTGTGTGTTCATGCATATGTTTATACACAAACACTCTGTGACTCAAGAAACATCAGGGATATCAAATGCAACAGAAAAATAGCTTTTCTAAGTAGTAAAAAGGGATTTTTCTGATTTGTAAAAGCTGGGACAGATGGACGTGTTAGCCAAGGGAATTTTGGATGGGTAACGTTCACATCTGTAGTCTGTACAGATTGAAAAAAAAAAAAAAAAAAAACAAAACAACCAAACACCTTACATGTGTAGAAGCATAATTTGCACTGCTAGTAAAATGTAGTCATCTCTAAAATAGGATGCACTGGCTGATAAATGATGCATAATAACCACTTGGAATAGGTTAGGATAAGAAACGAAGAACTCGCTCGCCTATTAAGGCAGCAAGAGAATTTCTGGTATTTAGCATCCTGCTAGACTTCAGCTGCAGAGCTGGGATTAATGGCACTTCTAAGAGGAAAGAAGCTGAAAATATGTTTTAAAGAACATAATCTGAAATAATTAGCACAATTCGCTTTGTCACGGGCTGATTCTCCTCCTTTTCCCCCTTCGCGTATTAGCATTTCTCTAAGCTCTTGCTCGAGATGTCTTTGCCAAGTTCTCAGCTGCTGTCGGCTGTAGCTCATTGAAGCTACAGTGGTTTTCATCAGCAGTGAGGCTTATTCCCTGTTTTTTTTGTTCTCCTCTTGGGTATGCAACTTTGCCTTTCCAGAAAAGTGTTTTCAGCAATTAGAATTTTTTATTATTATTATTTAGAACGGACAGACAAACTGTTCCCTAGAAACAATTCAGTCATCTTATTTAGCCCCAGTAAAGAAGGAATAATGTTGTCAGTGTTTTTAAAACAACGTCATCGTTTCCACAACTGGATTTTTAATGCTGCCATAGCTCAGGATCTGAGTGGTTCTTCAGTTGTTCATAACAGTTACAGCTCTTGGTAGTTACTAGCAGGCAGCCTTTACTAGCGGAGCATGATGAACACATGACTTGATTCTCTTCTGACATGACAGGACCAAACAGGTTTCTAACAGATTTATTTGGAATTGTGAATGTAGAATTCACTTTCAGCAGAAAGCCCCCGAAAACCTTGCCAGTGACAATGTAGCATGAGTGACTGCCTAGAAAGCTGGTACGATCCACACACAGTAGATGGAACAGATGATTTAGGAATAACTTTATTTAAGATAATCAAAAACTAGGCTTTTTTTTTTTTTTTTTTTTTTCCCCCCAATTAATCACATCTAACTGTGATTATACCATTAACAGCTCTCCCAAGGTGGAGGAGTACAGCACCGATTATGTTGCTCTTTGGCTTAGCCACCATGGTATAGCCACCACCTTCAGTAAATGCTGCTTGTACAGATCCATTTTCAGCAAAATCTGGAGCTCCTACCCAGTCTTGGTACGAGCCAGTCACTGTAAGCTGACAAGTTCACAGCCCAAGTCTGTATTTCTGCATAATTATCACGTTTAAGAGAAGCACTTTGTGAAGAACAAGTTGCTATTTTTGCCGGAGTCTTAGCCAACTTTCCTCTTTCGCAGGACCTCTTGCATCAAGCTATACGCCTGAAGAAGTCCTTTCACATGTGGTTTCTTGGTGTGCTTGCCATGGCATGCCATATTGATGGCATCGTAGTGAATACAGCACCCAGAATATATCCAGATGAGGTGTGAAGGAGGCTCAGTAACAGGAGCAATAGTCAAGAAGAAAAAAAAAAAAAAAGAAAAAGAAAAGAAAAGACAACTTTTAAACCCACTGCCTGTTGGTTTGGACTGATCAAACGTGAGCTGTGCTTGGAAATCTCATATGGGAAGAGAAACACTTCACTTTATGATAACTCTCTAATGCTGTATATTCCAGCCAACTTGGCCTTAGACCTCCCAGCTGGCTGCAGACCCTCACTATTAATCAATCTTGTGATAATTTGTATTGCTGAGCGACCAATTCACCAGGAGAGTTACTGTTTGGATGCTGTGTCTGCACATCCCTTTGATCTACAGCATCTTCTGCAGCCACCTGCCATGACCTCTGGAGCACACAAATTAGGGTCTCGTCAAGAAGCACTAATCCTAGCTGGCTACTGATCCTGCTAATTCTTAAAGGGATTTGCCCATCTTTAGCATTGAGACAGCTTAATCCATCATGTCACAAGGAGGAGGGCGATAAAAATCCACAGAGACCTCTATAGCTGAAGAACCAGATGTTACTAGCCAATACCCAAGCATTTCTTTAGGAAAAAGGGAGATCTGGGCTGGGGCTAGTAAACCAGAAAGGTACCCAATCTCCTCTGTAGAACCTTCATCAGTTTATCAGGGCAGGAATAAGAAGGACCAGAAGACTATTAGCAAGATGTAGTGTCTTTTCCTAGTTCTGATTGTGCCAAGGCATTCAAGGGCCCAACAGTTTCAGAACTTTTTATGAGTTTTAGACCAATATCCAGCAGGTTGCATGATAACCAGCAGGTTTTCTTTATACTCCTCGCTCAAATTTTATGGGAACTTCTATGAGTAAGATCAAGGCTATACCTTCACCCTCTTATGCACCTGAAATGACATCCCATGCTGGCACTGTTAGCTCATGATGATCTGAAGATAAATTTTACTTTGCACATAGTGATGTCCCAGCCACAGATTAACTTGCTCATCCTTTGCAACTCTTGTAGTGAAGTGCGTCTTCCTGAGGACAGATGGTTTCTCTTAGTTTATTCCCCCTTTTAGACACAAAAAGGGAGCAGGTCTCTGGCAAGAGAAGCAGTATCCTGGTTTACAGAAAAACCTGATGTTCTGATGCTCTTTTCCATTGTTGTTCAGAGGGATCTGCTCTATTATAAATCGTGGTCCAGCACTTAGGGGACCTGCTTGGGATAAGGGGAACTCGGTTCCCTTTTCCTTTTTTGCCTCATTTGGGGGAAGATTTGAACCCGGGTTGTTCATCATACTTTATGTTAAGAGCAAACATAACCCTTAATCTCCTCCTTGCTAGATTCTTTGACTTGTGTTGTGGCTGAATATTCCCTCTTCAGGGGACACCTGTGTAGATTCCTGGCCAGCCTGTGTACCTAAGAATAAAATAAATATATTTTATGCATCTGCATGTACTGTCAGTCCCCACACAACTGCTGAGAACACAGCAGGGGATGAGCTGATTACAGCTGATGGCATTTACTTGATTAGCAGAGGTAACATGGGTTCATCCGTTTGGCTCTGAAGGTCCTGGATTCAGTCTCTGCCAAAGACCCGGGCTGGGACAGATGGTGCTAGAATAACACTGGGAAGAATGGGGTATATTATACGGTTGAGTGGGACAAGAGCTGCACATATGCTTAAATGACCATTTTTCTCTTGTTTCATTTCCATAGGGCTCCCTGCCTTGGTGGTTGCCATTTCTGTGGGATTTACTAAAGCCAAGGGGTACGGCACCGTGAACTAGTGAGTAAAGCAGCTCTTCTTCCTTTTTCTTCCTGTCTCACCCTCCATCCTTTTTGTCCAAATCCAGTCACTGACCCCAGGAGCCGGGGTAGGAGCTAAATTCTGCTGTGCCGCCCATGGCAGAGGGAAGCAGGGATGATGGGAGAGGAAGGAGCCGTCCTGCCTCCCTGCATCCTCAAACCATCAGCTGGCCAAGGTGAATTGTATAGTCCTTTAAAAACAAGCTCATAGGGACTAGCTAGATTTACCTGTTGCATATATGACATCACTTTGATCAAAATACCTCATACTTAGACATTTTTAAAATTTATTTTTTTTAAGGGGAAATGTAGAATACTTAAAGTTTAACATGCTTAACGATTAAAAATAGCTTTTGCGTTTATCTATTTAATGGTTTGCTTGATTAGTCCCAAGTTTTCAAAATAGCTCTTCTCAGTTTTAGGCACCAGAATGAGCGTGAGTTTTTCAAGCCAAGGTTTTGAAAGCAATGTGAATTTGCCTGTTTTCCAAATTCCACAGGATTTTCCTTTACGAAACTTCTATTTGCATGAAATGGGGGAAGGAAGGCAGGGTAGAAATAATAGAATAAGGCTGTGCAGAGGTAAAAAATACATTAACGCTGGAATCACTCAGAGCAGAGCATTAGTACAACTTAAAAAAAAAAAAAAAAAGTGTTATTTTTTCACTGTGTTGTGAAAAAGATAGCTTAGAAATTTTATGCATAGTGGCAGCCAAAGGCTAATATTTTATGTTGCAATAAATCAGTCCCTTCCCTACTTCAGCCCATCATTATCCAGAGCCTTTCTGGCCAGTGGGTTTGCATCCCACATGAACAATGTTTAAGATAAAAGCTGGAGATGTGGCCAGCAGCAGGTGAAGGTCCAACAGGTCCACTGAGAAAATATCACGTGCAATCCCTGCTCCTTCTCAGTTTCCACCATATTCTGCACAACCATGACCAAGCGATTCAGGGTTTGCATTTTGATTGCAGGAGAGCATTAAAACAGCGCAGCAGCATTCTCTGCTTGCTTTTCAGGCTAAATTACTGCAGTCTAAATTACTGTACAACAGGCTCAGGAAAGGTGGCTTTGTCAAATTGCAAATCCGTAGATAATAATTCCTGAAGCTTGTTCTGGTTTGCCTGCCCCGGCTCAGGTGACTTGGCTTCAGTCTGTCCTGGTGGAAAAGGGACCTAGTGCTTGTTGTATGACTCAGAAGAGGACAACACACAGCCTGGCTTCCAGAAGCATCACTGAGATCCCAAATGCCCTTTTCTGTAGGTCTACTGTTTCTGGCACTTCATTCCATGCAAGTCCATGAGAACAATTCATAACACAGAAACAGTGGGGGAATGGGAGGGAGGTCCTAAATATTTCTGCTTCCTTTCCTGTTTATAGACTGGTGGGAATTGGTGCAAAAAGCTCGGTAGCTCCTTCCCCATTGATGCTTAAGGGCCACCACAGAGTTTTATGGTTGATGTTGACCACGCAAAAGAGCCTGAGCAGGGAAGGGAGGAGCGTGCAGGAAAGCACACTCTGTTTCACTGTCCTGGACCACTGTGTGCCCACATCTTCCCGCCCCAGAGCAAAGCCCTCCCAGACTGCAGCCAAAAGGGTGTCAACACCTGACGAAACCTGTCGGACTCTTGCTTGGCTCTCAGGTTGGCACACCAACAAGGTGGCCAACAGGCCACGCTGACTTTCCATCGTTCCCAGGGGACCCTTAACCACACCAGCTCTCCTCCTTTTACTGCTAGTCCTCTGACTCCTTTCATCCCTAAAGACTCTGTCGCTCCTTGGCACTCCAAGGGCTGGATGCTGCCTGCCCGGGGATGACAGAGGATCCAGTGCTCTCAGCAGGAGCTGCAGCCCAAATGACATTGTTGCCTAGCTCTGCTGTCAGGGTGCTTGTCACCAAAATAGCAGGACGCCTCCACACCCCTGCAAGTCCAGTTTGATCCTTCTTTCGTCACCCTTCCATGCTGAAGCCCGGTATGTGGTAAAGCTGATGAGTCCCAGAGAAGTCATGAGAGGAACAAGAGTTCCTCTCAACTGCAGAGAGCCCATCAGACATTCCTAATTCTGCCATCTTCTTGTAATCCCTGCTGGTGGCTTTACGGAGAGCCGGAGCTAAACAGAGCCAACTTGCAACCACGTACTCAAGCCAGCATCTCTGCCCCAAGCAGCGTGGATGTCCCCGTGGGTGCTGGTTAAGCAGCCCCTGCCCTGCCTCCGTGCAGCGAGGGGCAAGTGGGTGCATGCTGCTGTGCCAGGTGGATGGCGCAGTGGGTTCACGAGCCGTGATGCTGAGCATGAAACGGTGCTGAGCATCGCTGTAACGAGAGTTACATCTGCGCATCAGTGCGTTTTAAAACGTGAAACAAATATTCATGTGGACGGACCGAGCTAGGCAGGGTGCCCCGACAGACTGCAGTGTATTCACACTTATCCCTGTTTTCCTGCTCAAAAGGCATAAAAGCTCTCTCACATTTATGTGTGTGGAGGCCCTTGGTTTCACCTCTCCTCTAGAGCAAAGTCAACATTACATAGCAGTAATTTCAGAGCTGAGCTCCAAAATTTGAGGTTGTTCAGACTTAGATTTAATGTTTTCTAATGCTAAAGACATGTAAACAGAATACAGACTTGGGTAGAAGCTTGTTCCAGGATGTTTGTTGGTGTCTGGACATTGCAGAAATGTGTGAGGTAGTTGCAAAGCTTGGAGCTAGAGCTCAGGAGATATTTTAGCTTTGTCTCTAGTTAGTACAGAGCATGCACAGGGCGTTTCAAATGGACAGTGACAGACTTCCATGGCACAATGTTTCCGTTTTGCAGAAGGAAGGAAAGACATTAGCTACAACACTTCCCTCCCTGTGAAGCAGGGGACAAGAGCTGACATGATAAACCATAAGGGACTTCACAGTGTCTTTCAAAGCTTCTTCCAACTCTGCAATGTCTGGATCCTAAGAGCAGTGCATTAGCACCCATTGGTTTTCTTGTGGAGATGGGCATTAAGACAAAGCAGGGCTCTGATATTTAGTTGAGCAGAGGATTTGACACTCACACTGATAAAAAAAAAAACCCTGACACCCACCTATGGGACATGGTCACGAGAGCATTTTGGGGACAGCTGCAACTGTTGAAGACATTGCAGCACTAATCTTGGTGTTACAGACTCACAGGTAAAAGCTGGTGGAATGGACAGTGTGTGAAATGAGTAACATGTCTCTGTGTCACGATGACTGAAACTGTTCATCTGCAGGATACGCCAAGGTGGCCAACTGCAGTGGAGCATGTCAAGGGAACCTCCAATAGGGCCGTCTACCTAAGCCCTAAGGAAGATTTCACCCAGCTTTGTCCCGTCTTTTTTTTTTTTTTTTCTTTTTTTTTGTACATGAGTGAAGCTATTCTGAAATTATACAAACACAGCTGAGCAGCAGTATGGAGGCTTCTCCCATTAAGACGTGGTAGCAGTCGAAGGGTTGGCCATGTCTCCAAGCTGTAACACAGAGAGATCAGAGACAGTGCTAAGTGTGGGAAGGTTGTACATAATATTTCATGATTACCCATTAGCTGGCCAGAATGGACCACTGAGTGGTAAGATGAGAAGAGAAAGAGAGATGCAAATTAAAAATTGAATATGTACTGCAGGATTTGGGCTATGTTTCTGTTGTTTTCTGAGTGGCGATTCTCCAGCAGCCATTCACTTAGAGGCCGTTATTGATCAGAATGCTTCTTGTAGAATGCTCTGAACTCTCCATCTACAGTGAAGGAAGGAGGACACAAGGGGTTTTTTCCTTTTTCTTATCTGAACAGCCTTTGAAAGGAGATTTAGGTGTTGTTTGAAGAGCTGCTGGGGTAAGGTACAGTCTGTACTTCCAGTCTCAAAAAAAGTCTTAGAGATAATGGAGGTCTAGAGGACCTGCCACTGCTCGCCTCCTTGTATTAGGCTGAATGCCTGAATAATAACTCTCCTTTTAGTTAGCCGGTACTCCAGGGACTGACTCTGGACCTCTAAATCATGACAAATTGCCTTCTAAAGCTTGAACTAAGTAATTGAGGTTGTGCTACTAGTATCTGGGAACTCATATCCTTCCTCATAAGAGACCCTACAAAGTTTTCTGAGAGCAGTGCCAGGACACAGCAAGTTTCCAGCGGTCCTTTTGTGTCACTGCATCAGGGCTTCTGTCACCCACAGGTATCTCAGCAGCTTCTATATTAACCTATAAATTAGCACTAGTGGGACATCCCTGATTCCCAGCTGTAGTCTTAGCTATACAGATGTGTTGGCTGTTGCATTGTGGCTGCTTAATTTTGCACACAATCAAGGTGAGACCTGTTGCTGGCAGAGCTGTACGTGTAGTCAGAAAGGTCTTGGTGGAAGTCAGCTCTTCGCAGGACCAAGAGAAAGGCCATCCATCTTCTGTCTTTGCTGTGGCAGATTCACAAAAGGATGAGGTGTTTTGCAAGGAGGTATTTTGCGTTGAACACAAGAAATGCTGTGGATCAGGGAAGCACTGCTTAGAAATAGTAATCTGGAGCTGCTGAGCATTGTTAAACCATTCACTTTCTCCCTTCCAGTGGTAATTTTATTTAAGAGATCTGTGAAGAGACCCCTCGGCGAATACTGGGGAACCTCTTAGCAAAATGTAAATATTTCTGTGCCTCGTGGGCACAAGGCTAAAAGTATCTCTACTTAACTAATATATCACTAGAGCTTGCTGTCGGTTCCCTTTCTTGGATATCACTTCACCCTTTCCCTTCCCTTGCTGTCAGCCACCACCTCTGACAGCCTTGGAAATGCTTCGATTAAGTGCTGTGGCAGGGAGGTCAGGCAGTCAGAAGGGATAAGGACCAGTGCTTGGTGATGTGCGAACTTGCCTTCAGAAAGCCTGATGCTCAGAGGGAAGAGGGGCTGCCAGGGACTTGATGTGAACGAGAGCCCTTGTTGCATCAAGTCCTCATTGCTAATTGGAGTGCAGGACTGTCAACTCCTTTGGCTGAGCTGTCAGTTGGAAGAGACCTTGAGAAAAAGAGTCTCAAAATTAGGATGTCACGTTGGAGAAAAAGGTCTGGACAAGGACTGGGATTTGGGAGCCCTCCTGGTTCTCCCCGCCTTCTCCTTGCATTTAGGGAGACCTCTGGTTATTGCAGCCCTCCAAAGCTTTGTTTTTGTTCCCTCCCTCCTCAGCTGATTATTCATTTTATTATTACAGCTGCTCAGACCAGTTTGTGACAGAGCAACTTGCTATCAGGAAGAAATCAGAATTGATTAAATTAACACATTACAGGTTTAATTTAGAAGTAAACAAGATGCAGGCCTCAGAGAAAACCAGAATGTCCTGCTTTCAGTTTTCAATTTGAAATACTGTGGGTTTTTTTTTTTTCTTTTCCCAAATGTTCTGTGTTTTGGGGTGAAAAAATAACACTTTTTGCAAGTCAGGATTGATAAAAAAACATATGAGACTGATCAACAAAATTGAAATGTTTCCAGGAAGGCTTTGTTTCCTGGGAGACGCTGAAAGGCGGCATCAGTTTGCTTCTGATGCAGAATGAAACCATGTTCTGAGAGTACAGGCACGTAACTGAATTACAGTAGGGTTAGCTGGGTTAAGAGCTTTGAGAAAGTCCTTGCTCCATTGTGGTTGCCTGCTCTTATCCTGTGGTAAAGGCATGGTAGTTTATTGCTAAAACAGGATTACTTCATCGCACATTTTCTCCAGGGTACTGCGATGTCAAAGCATGCAAACTTTCCATGGGGTTGCTGACACAGTGCAAATTTGCATCCTCTCTTGCCCTGAAGTATCTAGTTGATGTGTCCGTGCTCTGAACTGCTGGATTCCCCACAGAATGGAAATTTCAACTCCTGTGCTGCTGTAACCGTTCATGACTGTCGCAGAGTCACAGGCTGATTGAGGTGGGAAGGGATTTCTGGAGGCTGTCTGGCTCGACCACCCCACTCCACGACTCGAGCAGGGTCACCTCGAGCTGGATGCCCAGGACCATGCCCAGACTGCTTCTGAATGTCTCCAAGGATGGAGACTCCACAACCCCTCTGCTCATCCTTTGCCAGTGCTCAATCACTCTGACAACGGAAAAGTGTTTCCTTCCTGATTTTACAGTCAAAACTGAAAATCCCCGTTGGCTAACCAGACACCCTATGATGCTCAGCTCTGAGGTTGGAGGCAGGGCGAGGTTTTTCCCTGCCTCTTTTTGCTTGTTTTTTTTACACCAAGTTTGTCAGTATGGAGAGGTCAGTGTGCAGTGAGATCTGCATGTGAATGTATGGTGCAGTAGGAGCTCTCTGTGGGAACACCTGGAGCCTATTCATGCTGTTTACAGGAGAGATGGGATTCATCTCCCTAGTGATGTCTCCATCTGGGTTAGGTGAACTGCTTACTTGGCTGGTAAAGATCTGGTCAAGGCAGTCAATGGAGTTCAGGGTATGATTCATCTAATTGCATGTAGATGCCTCATACTGGACTCTTTTTGTTGGATCTCTGGTGATCAGAAATGTCATCAAGAATTACTGGCTCTGTGGTAGACACCAGTAAGGGAGACGTTAAGACTTGGTCAGAAGAACCCCCTCAGATTGTGTTAGACATCAGGCAGTTTAGGAGCCTAAATTCCACATTTCAGTGGAGAAAGGAGAAGTCCTTCTCAGATTACATGGTGTGAAGAAGGAACAAGCTGGTTTCTACACACCTCACATTCAGCTCATTCCTTAAGAGCATCCACTTAAGGAGTTCTTTGAATTCCCACCTCGCTGCTGTGTTGTAAAATTTCCTCATGGCAGCAAGCTCAAAGGGAGGATCCAGGAGAAGAAATGTGCTGAACTCCTGAACCTGAGCCCCCGGCAGGCATAGTGGTTAGCAAATGAGCGAGGAACAATTTCCACTGTTTCTACCCTTTTGACTGAGTGCGTAGGACGAGAGCATCATCTTGCCATCAAACTGATGCAACTGCTTCCAGGACCTGGTCCGAAAGAGAGCACTATCATTAATTTTGCATGCATTCCTCTGTCGACAATCAAATGCCATTCTACAGGCAGACCCCTAGGCAGATGGGCCTTTATGCAAGTTCAGGAGAAATGGGAAGTAAAACTTGCTCGCTGTAAAGTCTGAGACTTTTTTTTTTTTTTTGCCATGGGGTATCAGCTCCCAAGATGAACTCTGCAGGCAAGAGAAGAAACAAACATGTGCCTGTCGATGATGCTAGCCACTGGGTAACTTTCTTTTCTCTCTTCGTTTTCCAGCTGCTGGCTGTCGTTAGAGGGAGGTCTTCTCTATGCCTTCGTGGGACCGGCGGCTGCTGTCGTTTTGGTATTTAAGCTTGGCTGAAAGCTTTTTTTTTTCCTTTTTATCTTATAGCACTCTCCTTGTTCTTTTGACTCAAGAATGCCCCTCTATTTTCACTCACGTTTTGAATAGCTTTCTCCTTCAGGAATAAAGAGCAAAGCGTTAGAATCCAGCAATCTGGGATGGTTTTGATTCTGAAATATAACACCTCAGCTCTCGGCCCTCCACCTCTGTCCTCTCTGGAGTCCCCTAGACATCTGATTAATGCTTTACCTTGGGTTTGCCCTATCTGGATGGAAGTGCAGGATGATGGTGGAAAACTCTGACATTTAACTCCTTCAGAAACTGCTGTTACTGGTTGCTTTCAGACCAGGCTATGCCTCCACAGCCGACATTTGTTCCTGGTCTGTCCCAGATGGCCAGTGCATGTGAGCAGCTTCCTTGTTTGCAAGTGAAATGGAGGTCTTCAAATCAGTGCCAAGGGGGTCCTTTGTGACCCTAAAAATATTGTGTTTGCTTCTAGATCAAAGGAGATGGCATGGTTAAAGTAAACAATCCTAAACTCTGTCCCACCAGCTCATGCACGGTAGGAGTGTGTTCTGCAGTTCCAACACAGCACCAATGCCAGTTTTGGCCAGTTATTAGTTGAGTTGAAGGTGTCACCCAAGAGATGACACACCTTTCTTCAAGCTTCCCTGCTGTTGAAGCCTCACTGGCCATGAGAAATCTTGACTGTCAGGATTCAAAGAATTTGAGAACTGCTGGCCCTATAGAAAATCCCTCCTGCATCAGTCTCAGATGGGTTTAACGCCACATTTGAGCGCCCTCATGTAAGTGACAGTGCAGCTTCTCTCCAGCTCGGTGTTTTATCCAGTGGAGGAGCTGTGTGTGCTCTCAGGCTCAAGTGCCCTGGAGGGTCCCACAGGAATGGAGTTGTTGACACTTGCAATTTCTTTTTTGGATCAGGCTTACGTTTTGTGCCTGGGGGGTTAACTGACCCACAGCAGGAGCTGGCTTACAGGGGAATAACTACACAAAAGCTCTTGTTGCCCCTGTTCTCACTGCTGTCACTGCACATCAAACCACCTTGGTGCCATCGTTTCATCGGGATAACAGAGACAAGCCAGCAGTTGCCCCTCCTCTATAATAAAGCAAAGCTTGTGTCAGTTAGGGCCTTTCTTTAGCGTAGGGCTCTGACACATAGTTGAGCCTTCAGATAGAGGTCAGCAAAGAGTGGGGATAAGCAGATGTTCATGCCAGCCAGTCATCAGATCTCTGTAGGCACATGATAGTTGGATTTCCCTCAGTAATGTAGCTGATGGGGGTCAGGGTCTTCTTTATAGCCAGGATAATTGACAGAAGCATTAAGTGGCTTAGTGCTTTCAGATAAACTAGGTCTTTGCCCCAACAACACAACAGCCAATAGCTCTGGCTCAGTGGCTTGAATGTTCAATAGACAGCAGTGATTAGGAGGGAGGGAGCTTTGTTAGCGCCCAGAGAACAGGGAGTCAATCTGCTGCCTCAAGCCATCTTGCTTTTGTTGTGCCAACAACAAGGGAAGTAATCATTCAGCTTTCCATGGCATTTTTAAAGTGTGAGAAAAACACATGAGCCTGCTTCCATTTGGCGTCTCCGTTTTTACTCACCAGGGAAGCTGGAAATGGAGCTGTCCTTACAGAGAGTTCAACACTTGCAAAACAGTTCATACAGCTGATCTTGGGAAGTGGTGAATCCTCTCTGGGGGAGTCTGTCTCTGTTCAGTACCCGGAGAGAGAGCCTACACACCTAGTTTACACTACCTGACTCATTGCTGGTTAAACTGAGAAGTGAATGGTGCCCGAGTTGGTATACAGACTGAGGAGTTTGGGGAAGGAGAAGAAGCAGCACTGAACACCCTTTTATAAATGGGCACCTCAGAAACAGATAAGCTCAATAAGTAGCCCAAATTCACACCGTGACTTTTAGCAGAGCCAGGAGTTGAACACACAGTTCTCAAGCGTGCCCTGTCCGCACGACTGGACAGCTGTCTGCTCTCTGCATACATTGCCCTGATTTCAGGTTGACCGTGTCAGTGGTGGAGGGACAGTCCACCTTGCTCAGCACGAGGACAGTCGGGCTCTTGCAGGGGATATGCAGCTGCATTCAGGACAGTTTTGCTCCCAGAGGCAGGGTGTGAAGGGTGCACAGATCAAGGTGGGACTTTGTGCCTGAGTTCTTTTTCACCCAAAACGCTGATGAATGTGATATATAGACGCCCAAGTGACTTTGCACACAGCTGACTTGGCTACCACTGGGCTCCTTACCCTAGCCCTGGCCAAGCTAGACTTGTGGTCACTGCTTCCAAGCCATTCAAGCATCTCTGTACTGCAGTTCTCCTATCAACAGGATTTTTCTATTTTTTACATATTTTTTCTATTTTCTAGCCTTCTTCCTCCACGCACCCCTTTATTACTCTCCACATTGGAAGAAGGCCTTTGTCCTGGAGAACATCTTTACTGAAAACAGTACTCTCAGGATGGTTGGACTAAAGCGTCAGCAATGTTTGCAACTTGCAGTGAGTCCACTAACACTGAATGGCTGCAAAGATTTGACCTTTCGTCTTAAAAAGCCTAGCAACCTGAAACGCAGAGCTGTTGCAAGCAGTTTTTCTCACCTAGTTTTGCTCACCTAGCTCAGGTGAGGCAGCCTGGTGATAATTGCATGCAGGTTGAAGGCAGCGGGTTACTGCAGGGAGAAGCTCATGGCATGGTGAAGTCAGGACAGAGTCACCAGTGAGCAGGTACTGGTTATCTTAAGGGCCGAATCTCAGACTTGTGTCTTTGCTTTTGGATAGCTCTGGATAGCATCAAAGAGATAAGAAAGTAAAGCTCCACTGCATGTTATTAAGAGTGTCTGTGTTTAGAAGCATGTCCGTATTATATCCTTGATTTGGTGAAGAAACAGATCCGGGATCAGGGCAGGATGTTGATCGTGATGATCAGTGTACTGGATAAAATAGCTTTTATTTATTAAAAAAAATTGCAGAGCTGCACTTTGTCATGTCCCCTGCTATATATGAAGGAGGATACACACTGTGGTGTGGCCAGCCCCGGGAGCAATCCAGCCTGCCACACCTCAACCCCGTCTTTCCTACTGGCTTGTTGCACCTTAAAGAAAAGTCTCTCTTGTACTCACCAGCCTCCAGCACAGTGAAGAAGGATCAGTGAATTGAAAAGGCTCTCTCTCTCCAAGCACATAACTAGGGTTTGATTTCCTGCTGATCCTTGGCTGAGTTACTGTGTCTGACTTGCCAGTGTTGTTTCTCTAAAACAATACCATGGTGAGCTCTAGAAATGGACTCGCAGCTGTGGAAAGTACTCCACTGCCCCAGCAGCTGATGCAAAAGAAAATAACTGCTGTTGGTGAGATCTTCCATTTATTCCCAGCTGTGGACTCCCCATCAGTGAGCTGGGTTGTGTCCTGCTGAAACCAGCAATCCAAACTCAGAAAGATTGCTCATTATTGACGGTGATTCAGGCAATTAGGTGGAGGCTGGGTGTGAGCAGATATCTCCCTTCCTTTGGGCAAGGTGTTGTACTAGGTGTCTCTTAGAACCACCTCTCAAGGGTCTATTAAACTCACTAAGGTTCTCAGCTAATGTGTAATGTTGCACGTGTCTGATTTTGGCCTTAAACATTTCCTTGCAAGCCCAACATACAAAAGAGCATCTAACACATCATCCTACCAACACCAGATGTTTCACTGACAGCAAAACCAGGAGAGGGTCACTGTTTTCCACCATCAGTGCTGTGCTTCCATGAAGAGGGTGGTGCTCATGGGTCACTAATGTGTTCGCATTCAGAGGTTGCTGTGGTTGGGATGAGGTTTGCAAAACAGATGCAGCTGGCAGCAGTGGATGCAGTCAGAAAGGCATAGTGAGGAGTTTAGGATCACTTTGCAAGACCTCGGGTCTGTACAGCCTGGATTTCACTGTGAATATTTGTACCTGATTGATGCAGACATCCATGCTCTCACCCTAACAGAGCAGACCGAAGGACTGCATGCAGTTGTCCTGCTCACTGATTTTTTTTTTTTTTTTGGAAATGACAGGATGGCTAATCTGTATGTTGTGTCATCTGCAGTATCTCCCAAGACATTCTTCCATAGGAGCTGATGTTTCTACTTGCTCCAGTGCCCCTCCACAGCATATTTTGAGAGCAGCAGTGCTGGATCACCAAGCAAGAATTATGACAAGCTGTCTGTACCACACCACAGCAGCCTCTTAACGCTGCTGCACTTCTGAAGCTAGCCAGTGTTAACTGACTGCTCTCCCCTGTATTGGCCACTTTCTATTTGTATTACCCTGAAAAATTGTTCTTGTGCCTGGGGTTTGCCTTGCTGGACCTTGAGCCTACATGGGGCTTCAAACAGCCCTGCAATAATCTGAGCACTTTACAATCTTGTCCTGGTTCATGGACACCTCTCCGATCTGCTGCCAGCTGTATCCTGCTCTCCTGAATGGCCAGGGAAGGTGGGACAGGGTGGAGAGGGGACAGGAGGGGTGGTGGCCTGCAACAGTGTGACCTACCTGGCTTCAGGAGAGATGGGAAGAATTTAGCTTGCCAAATGTTGGGTTTTTTCCTTCTGTGTTACCAAGTTTGACCTGACCCACTTGAGAACAAAATTGTGTGTTGTTTCTCTTTCAACAGGTGAACATGGTTATTGGCATTCTGGTTTTTAACAAACTTGTATCCAAAGATGGAATAACAGATAAGAAACTGAAGGAACGGGCAGGGTATGCCTTATCACTACATCTAAGTAAAGAATAAATAAATAAAAAAAAAAAACAAACAAAAAAAAAAAAAAAAAAAAAAAACCCACCCAAGGTTGTGATCAATAACCAGGCAAAGAATGCAAAGAGAGTTTGGCAATGCAAACAAAAAAGCAAAAGCAGATTTCAATAAAATTAAAGAAAAAAACCCTGAGTTGATTTAATATCTCTGCCTTGTCGTTTAGTGCAGCAGAGACAAAAGATCCAAGAAACAGCAGTGTGTTACTATGAAGGAAGGTTAGAAGTTCATCTCTTTGTTAAAATGACTTCAGCCCAGGCTGATGTATCCTCCTAAAGACTAGGGAAAGCAAAGTGACTTTTCTCACTAACATCTAGAGACAGCAGCTGGATCAGAGAGGGACTCATGATTGCTGAGTGTGGTACGTGGAATGGTCTGTGTAACAGACAAGTCATGTCTAATAGCTGAGGGACAGCAAGGTATGTGATACTTTTAAGGAAAAGGTCTTTGGAGGTCTAGCAGTGAACAGATTAGTAGACGGATGGATATGTAAAGAGGAGGATTGGTAAGCAAAAATACCTCTTCTGCACAAAAAGTTTCTGATGCCACCTGGGGTTCTTTATCTTCTCCACAGACATCACCCAACCTCCATCCCTGGAGCCTGGGGCTTGTGTTACCTGGTTTTCTTTGTAGTACGGATTGGGAGCTGACACCGCAGTTCTTATCACCCTGATCTCACTAGGGCTTGGCTGGGGAAGCAGCAGCTACCATGCAGGGCTCTCTGTTGGGTTATTTCCAAGCTCTGTTGACAGTGTCATTCGCTCCACCAGGATGAGACACGCCCCCCCCCCCCCCCCCATCCCCCCCCATCCTCGTTTCTAGAAACGAGTCTGTAGCCTGCTCAGACTTTGTCCCTGAGCTATGCCATGCTCCAAGAGAAGGACAGAAATGGCATGCTGACACTCTGAGTCAAATCAAATGCACAGGTCCGCCTGACTGCTGATGTGAGTACATTATTTTCCGCTGCCTTAGTTGGCTTGCTGTTGCAGTCAGAGAAACTATCATCCCCTTACCTGCTGCTAGGAAAAACAGGGTTGTGTGCTCTCACTTGTCCATTGATGGCATTTGATTTATCACTGTGGATAACGATCATATTCTTGAAGGAAGAAGTTTTTTACAAAGAGACGAGGAGAGCAAGGAGAGTTCTGGTGCCTCTGCACCGTGGCTACAGGCAGAACCTGAAACCTTAGGAGGCTGGGGGAGAAGATACAGGTTATACCCTATCTATGAAAGGGGAGAGAGCATGAGTACCTGTCGCCCTGTTTGCTTCACCTCTAGGCTTCACAGAGAGGGTAAGCTGCTTTAGCAACTGCAGTGCTGCAAAAGCCTCGGGCCTTAAAATTGAATCTCAGAGTGTAGAGGCAGAAAGTACAGATAAAGTTCAATATTCCTGTCATTGCACTATTGAGTGCTTCTGGTGGAAGTGGTTTTTGAGCGATGGCAGGAAAACTGAGGGTAGAAACGAGCTCTTATCCAGCCTGGGGAGAAACACAGGAACCTGTTAAAGTTCATGTTTTATCAGCAGTGTTGACATGGCCAAGTGGCATGGTCCCGTGGTGCAGCAAAGAGGGGAATCACAGTGCCTGAGCGGTGGTGCCATGCTCGTGACAATAAGAGGAGACTTAAACACGTTTGAATGATCAGAGGTATTGGTTGCTGCTGGGTCAAACAGGTACGCGAAGAAGTGACCTTACTTGAAGTGAACAGGTACTTACAAAGAAGTGACATTGCTTAAAGCAGCTGCTAACAAGCGAGGGCTTTATTCTGGATAATGTCTTCTTTACAAAGAGAGAACTCAAGAAAATACGTGAACTGCAAGCAGTCTGTAGCACGATAATTGCACTTGAAAGTCAGAGCTGAAATAAATGGTTTATTGGATTAGCAAAGCAGTGAGTTTTGTACCTCAGCCACTCTCTCTCTAATCTAAACTGCATACAGAATGACCTTATTTAATACATAGTAGCTGGTTATTGATCACATTCATATTTGTACTTTGAAAACAAAACCTACAAAGCAAAAAAAAAAAAAAAAAAGTCATTTTTCTGATGTTCTTTGTTTTTTCTTTCTTTTCTCTTTTTTCCCCCCTCTTTCGTGTCCGTGTGTGTGTGTGCAGCACTTTTAAGCCTTCTCTGTGCTCAATGATTTTGTTCTCTTTTTGAAGTGCACCCGCTGAGAGTGCGGAAGCACTTTTGAGAGCTCTGGTGCCCCTTCCCTTTAGCTAGCCGCTTCTGGCCTGGGCTTGGGAACCGTGTTGGAAGGTAGATCTGAAGACAATTAGAATAAGTCACGGCCTTGGAGATGTTTGGATCTGAGAAGATGGTATAAAGAAACATTGTGTTTCCTTTAGCAGAGGCAAGAAGTATGGTTCAGTGTTGCAAAAACAAAAACAAAGGGAAAAAGACAAAAAGAGGGGAAAAAAAAAAGACCCAATGAACACTAAGAGGAGCCCAGCACATGTACTGCAGATCGGTTGGCACAAACAAATCAGTGCTAACAGTTCCTGAGAAATAATACCCAAGACACGATAGGTTTTGCCCTATACTTAGCAGAGGAAATTGCTATGATTACTGTTGTCACATCTGTCAGAAGACCTTGACTTTCTAATGGCAATGACTTTATAGACATATCACAAAACCAGGCTGTAGAGAGTTGTGTGTGATTACCTGGAGAGCTAGAAAAATGCATACAAGTGCCCCAAATCCTGTCCAGGCATGGGAGAAAACTGCACAAGTGTCTCCCAGCAGAACAGGCTCCGTTCGCGGTCAGCTGCACCAACAGTATTTGAGCTCTGTTGATGGGAAAGCTACTGAAAACAAATGTTCTCATGTCAGATGCAGGAGCCTTTAAAATGAATTTGAAGTTTATTCAGCCAGTGTTTATTTCAGAAGCGTTTGTGTGCCTATACAGCCAGGGAAGAGGAATGAGACTATAGGGTATATTCACAAAAGCTAAATTTAGCCTACTGAGTTTAATCTCCCTAGGCTTCCTCTGTAACTACGGGAGAGAGACAGGAGCCTTGTTTAGTTGTTCCAACTTGCCCCTTAGAGGACCTTTACTTCTTTTATCTCTCCGTTGATTATAGAGAGGACTTGAGAAAGTTTGTCCCAATAACTTGTGTGAAGTATTCTCTGCGTGACTGTCCTGGTAGGGTATAACAGAGCTGGATTGTCAGTGCATAGAGAAGAGAGTAATTGGAAAGATAATAACTACATTAAAATAGGAGCAGATTCGGATTGCACTTCACCTGGGAATGTTTCATGTTGGAAGCAATGCTCCTGATCTTTGGGCCATGCGTGGTGTAAAGCACTGTTCGATAAAAGGTAGCAAAGTCCAGGCTCCAGTGAACACACCAGATGAGTCTGTGAGCTCTGTTTGTGGATATTTAGGAAGTAGAAAAAGCTAAATTAAATTAATGCATTATTCACTGTGATTATTTCATTAGCTACCCTTTCAAACATACAGGCACCAATATAAACCTGCTACAGAAATTCAGTATATTAACAACCTCATGCCCCCAGCAAGAACAAATTAGAATATAAATGTATCCACATCTGTGCCTACTTCTTAAAACTTTCTGCATAAATACATCCAAGAGCAGTTACAGTTGTGTGTTATAGTGGTCTTTTGGCCAGTTCTTTGTGATTCAGTGTCATTCATGTTTTTTCTGGTATAGTTTTCCATCAAATTCCTCAAATCAATCTACTTTCTTTTTGCTGCCTATCTCTGCCTCTCTCTGTCTCTCTGCTTATCTGTTCTTTGTGGCTTATAGATCTGGGGATAAGCTGTCCTTTTTTAAGGGTCGTGCACTTAATGCCTCTCAAGACCCACTTTATCTTTGGTTCAGCCATTGTCCTCACGGGATCTACACTATCCTTCCTGGAAGATATGTACCTATTGACACAGGAGCTAATTTTCTCTGTGTCTGAAGGCTGAAAGTTTCTGTGGGATACCTTAGCCATTATTCTGGAAGGGAGTAATGGCTTATGTCACTGTAACTAATTAAAAGACTAATCAATAGCCACTTGAAAGTGGGCCACTAGGACCACTGGTAATACTGTGTTGGTGTTCATGAGAATGTCCTTTTTGCAGTGAGACTGAACACAAAGCCATAAAAGTTAAGAAACAATCTATCAAGTTTCCTAATCTCTCTCCCAGGCAGGGTACGGCTGTAAAAGCCTTGACATTTGGTATCTGCAAACATCACCAGCTGCACTGCCGTCACCCAAGAATGACAGACCCGCTGTCCTTTGGCAGTGATGTCCATGCCTTCCCTGGTATCAGGCGCTGCACGTAGGTCTATAGGATGTTTTGCAGACTCCTGCCCATTTTCTAAGCCAGCTCTGATATGGCTGTCTATCATCTGTGCCAATCAGAGAGTGCACACAAACTAGTAAATTCTGGGAGGAAACAGGGCCAATGCCAAGCTAATGTGGCTTCTGGCCTCCTGAGTAAGAGCTGGCTTGTCAGCTAGGTGGGTTCACAGACATCACCTTCTAAAAATCATGAGGACATGCCCTTTAGCTTTTACCAGCAGCCCACAATGGCCTGGTTCCGTGGTCGATCGAATCTAGAAAAAGTGGGAGCAACTGATGTGAATAAGTCTCAGGGTTCATCCCAAAGATGTTTTCAGCTCCAAAACAAGATCTGAGAGAAAAAAAAAAAAAGTCTCAAAAGCAGTCAGCCAGTCTGGCTCCCTTCAGGGCAGGTTGATGGTCTTACAAAACACCCAAGCTCATGCTTAACTTCCAGGACCTAAACAGTCCAATTTGCATGTCCGTCATCACAGGTTAAGCAACCAATGAGTGGTCTGTCTCCTGGTATTATCAGCTGCCATGTGGGTATGCCCACCAAGGCCACCAAGGATTAGCACACCAGGGCCAGTGGAGAAAACATGGCTTAGCCCTTGCATTGCTTTAGGAAAGATGATAAGCAGACATAGTCCCCACAGCCCTACTTCTTGCCTTCTACTGTACAACCCTGCCACCTTTTTTGTTTTGGAGCAAAAAGGCCAGGAGGGAAAAGAGCAATTTCTCAAAAAAAAAACCAAAAGAAGGTGGAGACTGGGAGAGCAGTACTGGTTTCTCTTCCATGAGTGCCAGAGAGAGATACCCTGATTCTGGCAAAACATTCACCAACACAGTTCCACCCTCTCCAGCAGCACCAACACATCTCTGAATTGTACATTTTTCCCATTTCCCGCATCTGGAGTGGTACAGATGAGAGAGTTTTATTCCTGCCTGTCTTTCATTTCGTTTTCAAACTGGGTATGGTTGGTTGGTTCCCTTTCTTCTTTCTTCCTTTCTTTCGTTCTTTCTTTCTTTTGGCTTCTCTTTCCCTTTCCTTTCTACGTTTGTGTTCATAAGCAAAGTGTTTTGTTTTGTTTCAGTCTTTTGGTTTTAATTGCAGTCAGATGGCAGTGCCCCTTTACGGCATGACGCTCAAATGTTCCAAGTGTGGAGTAGTTTCTTCTGCTGAAGTTTCGGCCACAGCCACCAGTAACGCCATGTTAGTTCCTCTAATTTCAACTTCTTTTCTTTCTTTCTTTCCACTTTCTTTTTTCTTTTTTTTTTTTTTTTTTTTTTTTTTAATTTATTTTATTTCCCTCTCTCATTTCCCTGCACTCACGAGCCCTTGTTTGTTTTCACTCCCCATGTCCCTGCCCACTTCCCCACATCCCCAATTCTCCCTGACCTCATTCTGTGGGCCATGAGTAGCGTAGGGCTCCTGCAACATCGCTGGAACAAAAGCTGATGGGCTGGATCCTGAAAAGCACTTTATGACATGCCTAGATTTAAGCATGTGAGCAGCCCATGGAAGACAAAGGGACTCTTCATTTGTTGGAAGCTGGGTGTATGTTTAATGCCCCCATTTAATTTAGTTCTTGGAGTTACAGACTTAATGTGGTTCCCATTAATTTTGACGGTAGGCAGGGGCCTCAGACACCAGCTTTGTCAAACACTTAAGCATGTGCTTGAGTTTTTTACTCCAGAAGCTGAAGAGCATTGAGTGAGTTGGTGAATCACTTCTAAGTGTTTTTTTCTCTGATAAAAGTCTACAGTTAAGTTTAATACCTCTTAGGGCTACAGTTCTGATTTGGTAAGTGTTGACTGGCTCTTTTGGACCCCTAAAATCACTTGGAATTAGTTATCAAAATCTCAAAGTGTTTCATAGCTCTGAGTTATGAAAGTGAAATGCTGTTAAATCTCTTCTTACATGCCGCTGGAGTTAGTTAAAAAAAAAAAAAAAAGGAAAAGAAAATGCCAGTGCTTTGCTCTGATGGAGAAATTGTTTCTATTTACATAGTTGGCTTTTTTCCCAAAGGTTAAGGTAGGAGGAAGAGCAGTGAGGGAAGGCTTGTCTTTCTTCCCTTTTTGAAATTTTATTCTCTTCATCGTTTCCAAATGATGCTATATTTTGGCTTTGGTATCTAAAGTAATATATGTAAAATGTGTGAAAGAAACAGTCTCATATCTAGACATTTGCAATTTTAAAACTCCTACCTTTAATTAATCCAAACAGAAATAGGCAGCTGAGTGCCAAATCTTAAAATGTAGAAATATAAAAGAAAATCAAAACACAAGATTTTCTCCTTTTTATTTTTTTTTTCCCTGAAAACTGAGCTATTTATATAAAATCTGAAAGAGTTTAGGGAAAACCCTACATTTCTTAAAAGCAACCGTTGTTAGAAAAAGAGAACAAGCAATCACCTCCATTAAGAGCTAGCAGTTTCTCTGAGATGCAAAAGCTGAACAAAATCTCATTTATTTTTCACTGCTGAAGTTGTTTACTTACCTTTTGCAACAGTGCCCAGCTGACATGGTGAGATGGCATTGGTCCAGACATGCGTACCACAAGTCTGGAATTAGCAGGTCACTGCATTTCGGTTTCCTGCTACTGCAGAGGAATGCTAAACCAGCAGCTTTATTATTAATAAATTAGACTGTTAAATAGGGAGGCTTTCAGTTCGTAGTAAATTAATTTAAAAAGTAAAACTGTCTCAAATCCTTCCCCCATATTATCTGACATTGATCTGTCATAAATCACATATTCTAATTCATCTTAAAATCAGACAAAAAAAGGGGTATGGAATCCAAATCTCCTACTTATCCTGCTTTTCTAATTTAAATGGTTTGAAAGAAATTGGAAGACTATTCTAAGAGGATATATCTTTTGTTTCCCAGAAGATAGAATACTGTAGATGATAAATTTCAGTACTGGTTTTGTTGTTTGTCCTGAATTGTCCTATGCTCTTGTCCTTGAAAAGGGACCACTGAGTAATAGACAAATTAGTTCATTCAGCCCTCATCTACCCTTGTTGTCCACTTCACTCTGCAGCTGAACTGTTTCTGCTTTTCTTCCTCCAAATCTACTGTAAATGAGCTTGTAAATGAGGCAAAACCATAATTACACTTCATGCCACTGCTACCATTCTTCTGGCCTTCATCCCAGACCTTGGACCAGCTTTGCATTTCAGTTTTGAAGTCTTGTAATGTAAATCAGATACCACGAGGATTCCTGGCTCCTCTCTGACCTGGAATTAGTCATAGTTGCTTGGTAGAGAGCACAACAAGGATGTTCCTGCCTTATTCCTGCTGGGGTTGCTCATGCCTTCTCCAGCTTCAGAGGCTTGTTTCTGGGATAGCATGGCATGAAAGGATAGAGCCTTTCATCCATTTTTCTTGGCTTTTGGAAATCATAAAAGTTTTGAGCAACTCTTTGTGGTAATATCTGTGCCTAAGAGAGAAGAGGTCAGACAAGGGAATGCATAACTGAGGGAAAACATGGTAAACCACTGATGGGAGAGCAGGTAGTAATCATGACAGAAATTAAAAACATGCACTGGAAATTGTGCAATTTATTGACTTGGGAAAAGCTAAAAAAGAAAAGCTTTGGATGTCTATGACCTGTTAAGGGTTAGCCAGACTTGACAGGTGTGGGTTGAAAAACCTTTCCCTCTAGTTTGTTCTGGAGAAGATGCTGGCCATGTTTTGCCATTGGAAGACCTCTGTTCCCACATTTCCTTCCTTTTATTGCTGCCTGTGAAATACTGCCTCATAAGTAAATTGTCTTTGCTACCTGTGAAAAATTTTTATCTGACACAGGGAAAAAATATCTCAGGGGCATGCCATTTCTTTGTACTTGCTGTGAAGAAGGACATCCACTGCAGATCCCAGGAACTGCTATTGGATGGATGGAAGGAAGGAAGGAAGGAGGGAGGGAAGGAGGGAGGGAAGGGGGTGTGTGTGGAATTTGTGTCAGGCAGTGAGTTACAAATATGGAGTCTCAAGCTCTGACCATAGGGAAGAGACTGGCCCAAGACTAAGGTCCTGACACAGTGTAGTCTTCTTGCAAGCAAACCACCCAAGAGTCAACATGAGGGAGTCCTCATGACCCTTCTCATGCATCATCAGAAGTTCTTGTGTCAGGTCTCCCATCTAAGGGATTTGATCTTTTTCTTGGCTCAAAGTAATTTCAGGAAGTCTCAGATGTCAACTTTTCTCCCTGTATTGTAGTTCTAGGACTAATGTGAATCAATATTTCCATGCATGGCTGGTTTTATGAAGGAGACTCTTCCTCATAAGAGCATTGTTCTCATAGTTCAAGGATTTTGAAATTGTATCCTCACCTGGGGATAATACTTGGGCCCTGCAGGTCCTTGCTTGGATGGTCAAAGAACAACTTCCCTTGTTAGGAGTGAATAATCAAGCAGTCTGCCCATAGCTACTTCATTACCTGCCTGTCTCTCTTAGAGGCATTTGATTTCCTGTTCTCCTAGTTGTATGGTTCAGATTGCAGCAACTGGGAGAAAAATCATCTTTTGGAGAAAATAGAAATAATATCTTGTGCTTCTGTGTTGCTTGTGCATGGGAAGAGCATGCAGAGTGCCCCCTCTTTTCTAGTTACATATTTCCTATCTTGGTTATATGGGCACTGAGTTAAAGGGAGTTCCTCTGAAACTATCCCTAAAATTGGAGCAATACTTTTGCTTTCAGGAGGAATACAAATTAGAGGAGGGATAAAGCATGAGAGGATGAATAAAGTACATTCTTTTACTGTAGTTTTGCTGTATCAGAACTGCTGAGATGCAGGAATAGCACACTCGTTAGAGTAGTGGAGCATCTTGTGCTACTCTGTGCAGCATATAAGGAGCCATCCATTCCCTTATGTGTTGAGTCCACTTACCATCTCCCTTTTCAGAGCTCCTCTTCAGGAGCTGCTTTCTGAGTTCTAAAGTTATTTTTCCTTCTGCTGCTTCTTTAGCTTATGGTACTGGCTAACCTGTCAGTGTTGGGTAATAAGAATTGATCACTTACGTCTTTCTAATGGTTCTTTACATCTTTGTTGGTATGTACTGTGTGTCCCCCTGCACTTGCCTTTTGTCAGGGTGCAGGCCTCTTTAACTTTCTTCATATAGATCTTTGTCTACAAAAACATTTTTTTGTTCTTTCCATTGTTATCCCCTAAGTGCCATCAGTTTATCCTGCTTCTTTTGCAGAGATGAAGATTCTCAAGGCTGCCAGCTAGCTAAAATACAAAAAAAAAACACAGCTAGTTTTTGACATTTTGACCAAAGGCCATTTTGACCATCATCTGCTTGTTGCCAGAGCTGGGTCAGCTATGTGATTTCATAAGGATAAATCTCGGCCATGCTGTCACATCTCATTCTAATTATATTTGGTTGGTTGCCCTGTGCTGTGGCATTGCCATATCCCAAAGTAACGCCCTTCCTCTGCAATGCAGCAGTAGCGTGGTGTGGTGGGGAGCAACAACATGACACTACAACTGTACTGCTGAGTAACGTCATCATGTCGCGATCGTCACACGATAAAGCAGCACCATGCTTCCACAACTCAGTGTAATGATCTTCCCTTGATATTGCTGTCACTCATCATGAGTGCTGTCATGTATGGGACAAACAAGAGGATCTACCGGCTAATTCCTCTGTCTCAAGCAATAAACATCCTGGATTCGTTGATCATAGATAATCCATAATTAGGTAATCACAGCTACATTATATAACAAACCATCATTTCATTTCACATCACATGGCACCATAACATGAAATTTCTTAGGTCCTATAAATTATTCTGTAACCTTTTAAGAATGCACAGTAGCATCTAAAAAAGGGACGGATGGAAAGGTAGAAGAAGTATGAGTTCTGCTAAGAATTCAGCTCACAGCAAGTAGAATTAAGGGCAGTGTCACAGGAAACCCACTTATCTTCCCCTGAGTTTTCTTCTGAAATTTCAGTCTTGATATAATTTTTTGTTTTTTTTTTCAAATGGAGCTTTTTTGAATTTAATATTTCAAAACCTAAGCAGAGCTATGAAAGTGAAATTAAAGTAAGTTACATTCCTATGACCTGTTGCCATCTGCTGCCTGAGAATAAAGATTATGCATTGTGTCAAGCCACATTTCCATAACGTTTGTAAGAGATGAATATTGTTGAGAAGGAAGCTGCAAGGTGAATCACAAAGAGAGCAGAAAGGCCGTCCTCTTAGCTGATGTAAGCACAACTCAGTTGGGAAAATCCTGATTTACACCAGCTAAATATGTGGCGTAATACTGTTTTCATCATCTGAGTTGGAAATGCAGTTGATGTTTTTGTCATCTGGTTGGAAAGGCGGAGATTTAAGCGGTGGTTTAAGGTTGCTTTTATTGGGAACAATAGTGAAGTCCATCGGGATGTCTTCACTCAGAAATCGAATAGTTTGCACGTATGGAGACACACAGAGCAAGGGGCTGGGAAGGACTCACTGAGTCCTGCATGACAACAGCAGGAGCTCTGAAGGGAGCCCACTGTAGTTGTGGATCGTTGCATCTATGCCCTGGATGGCAAATAGACTTCAGGGTGCCTGCATCTATTTTTAAAGCAGGTTTTGAAGCCAGTGGATGGAAATCTAGCCGTTTGCTGTGGATAAACATTATTCACCTCCTTAGCATTATCCCTTACAACCCCAAATCCACATCTAAATCTTGGATGCAGATCTAAACCATTGCCAATCTGATGTTGCAGTTCTTTTCAAGAATGGAAAACCCATGTAAAAAATTAGATAGCTGGTTCAGGTCAGATCCATTCTCAGATGTGGTTTCCAGGCTTCTTGTTTGCACGTTGTTGGTGGTAATGTATGCATATTTATTAAGAGTATGCTGGGAAAACAGATAATTCCAGGAAGCAGAGTTGTCTGGTACAGACCTTTTCTAGCAGCTTCTATTGACTTTACTGGTTTCCAGCAATCACAATTGCAAGTTGCTGCTGGAATGGCTTCATCTACTAAGCCATGCATCAAGCATGTTGTGTTTGCTGATACTTGCATGGAAGATACATCTAGAGTGGCATGTTATGGAGCAAGCCTTATCTTTCCATTTGGCTTTTCTGCCTCTGATTTTTTCGCTGCATTTATTGCTTACCCAGTTTTATTAATGCACCACTGGGAATGAGAATGAAATTTTGGTATAATGAGACAGATTTCAGATGGCTAGGGAGAAGTGGAAAGAAAACTTCTGTTTAGGAGTTGTTTGGTTGAGGGCTGTCTGGCTGCTGCTTTTTTTTTTTTTTTTTTTTTTTTTAAATACTTTGAAATTATAGTTCATATTGGACATTAAAGAACATTCACTTTGTCGTCCTGTATAAAATTACAAGGTATCAGATTATGTCATGGCCTTTACCTTACATGGAAGTCTCATAATGCTTGTTTTAATTGAAAAAAAAAAAAAAAAAAAAGGGAAAAGTATATTCCATTTACATGCTCCCTTAGGTAGGTTACATTGCTTCATAACACCACTAAGGAACACATCTGAGTCTGGACAGGCTGTAGAAATATTTGCAATCAGAGTATGATTATGACTATAAAAATAACCCCTCTCTGCAGTATGTGGTCATTACAGCAGAACTGACGTAACAATCCTTGAAAAACTCTTACCTGAAGCCAGGGTGTTACATCCCGATGTCCATACCTGTGTCCAAGCTCCAGCTTTGTTCAGGTAAAACTCTCACTGAGGTCTGTGAGAGTGGTACCTGGATAATCAGCAAGTAAACATTATTAAAAACTTGATCATATATCAGAAAATGGTAAGCAAGTCCCATGTAAGTACTGTAAAACGTGTGTCATGATATCTGTCCTGTAATATATTGTGTTGCCTGTATTTGTTCTTTAATATATAGGTTGAGGTTTTCTACATAGAAAAATCTTGAAGCTCAACTTGTTATTCAGCCTGTGCATTGGTCTCCTCTTATTTGTTAGATAAAAGCCCACAGAGAAATTCTCCTGGTACTCTTGGTGCACCAGTGCTGCCAAATATATAGGCTAACTGACAGCTTAAAATCTCCCTAGTAAGCTGTTAAAATTGCTTGGGACCTTTTTTTGTCAGAGCTGAGTGACTAAGTCCATGGGAACAGATCTGGTTTCCCGTTTCTAGAGCCATCATTCATAGATAAAGTGGAGGTTCATGGGGCAGTACTTGCATTACAGAAAACTGTTTTGTCCAGTTTTCTGTCTTGTAAATTAAGAAGTAGCTTGAATCTTAAATATTTTAACCCAGAATGTCCACCCGAGAATAAACTTATTTACAATAATTACTAAATATAGAAACAACTGTAATTTTTTTCAAAGCATTCAGCCGGGGAGAGCACACGAGAAAGCAGAAAATTTTCTATTCACAGAAAAAATGGGTCAGGTATCAGTTCTCCTGACATTCATTGATGCAGTGTTGTAGGGACCATCAACTGTAGAGTAGGGGAGCAACAGCAAAATACCTGTCTCCACATCAGCTCTATGCTTCTCTGTTTTAGTCACTTGAAACTGTGACACGTCCCCAGTGTTGGTGTCTTCCATGTGCTGTGGAAGTCCAAGTGTCTGTAACCCAAGTACTGACAGCCATCGTGACAAACCAGTCTCTGCTGCAATTGTTCCCCTTCCCTTTGGCAACCTGCAGTGATTGTATTTTGTCTCCCCTTCTTGGGAAATGCCATGGTTGTGGACTAGTGGCAGAGTGGGAAGGGCATGAAAGGGGGAGTGAGGTATCTGCATCCTTCCTCCCCACCTCAAGTTTTGTGCATGACCACACCATTGAAAAGTAGTCCCTCCCGTAGAAACGTGTGTCACCTGTTTTGGTAGCGTGAGTGTGCAAAGCATCTTCCTGCTTCCCTGTGACAGGGGCTCAGAAGACATCTAGGGCGAGTATATGTTTGCTGAAGAAGTCTTCTGAAGCCCCGTGGGATCAGGAGCTTGAATTAGCATCCCACGTGGAAGTGGGCAAGGCCGAAGTGGGGCTGAATTCTCTCTCTTCCTCTCCCTTGACAGGGCATCCCTTTGGAGCTCCTGCGTGGTCCTACCTCTCCTGGCTCTCACCTGGATGTCTGCAGTTCTGGCAATCACAGATCGGCGGTCAGCACTCTTCCAGATCCTTTTTGCCGTCTTTGACTCACTGGAAGGCTTTGTCATCGTTATGGTCCATTGCATCCTACGGCGGGAGGTGAGATGAATGAGTTGTTGTCTTTTATATCACCAGCATACTCCCCGTAGAAAACATCTGAAAAACGTCCAGTCAGGCTGGTAGCTTCTCTCATCCTATGAACGTTTGCTTTCGTGTAGACAGTGACCACAAAAATGACCGTGACAGTATTGGTCAGAGGGAGGGAGGAATGAATCAATGGTCGTCATGCTGAGTGTACTGGAGAGTGGAATCTGGAGGATTACTGCAGAATAATAAATATTTCCAGAATGTTTACACCCCATCTCCAAAAATGGAATATTAAGAAAAACAACTTTTTTTTTTTATTTATTTCAAGAGGGGAAACTTTCACTGAGATTTACAGAATGATTGTATGTTGGCATTAGCAGCTAGATATTCAAGCTAGAAAGTAAAGCTAGCAATAATCAAGCAAAGAAATTGAGTAAATTCTCTCCAGCCTCCCTGTGGAGATTTAAAATGGTAAATTGTATCAGGGAAGAAAAGGACGAATCTTTTATGTTTCTTTTATTCTTTTCATCCTACTGAGTGGATAGACTATCAATAACAGAAGCAGAAAGGGTTTTTTTTTTCAATATTCATTTTATCTTCTTACATCTCCTTTAAATTAAGTAAAACAGAATAATTTCTTATGTCAGGACAATGAAATCAATGGAATTACACCACTGGCTTGGCTGAGACTCCTTCAACTAATTGCATTATGACTATGGGCCTGCGTTTAACTCCTATTGCAGTTACTGGCATTTTTTTTTCCACTGATTTCAGTTAGTTTTGGATAAGATATATATTTCAGCTAAAATAGGATCATAATTGGACGTCATAGATCCCAATATAATGATTTATGCAATAGCATCCATTGTAAACATATTGCAAGCTGCAAAATAGAAGACGTTTTCATTCATGCCTGTATAAATCAAGCAACTAGTAGTGACCAACACAGCGACCCAGGATACCTGTAAAACCTTGGAGCTCCTCTGCTAGTGAGATATGTATCATATAAACCATTTGAAATGAATACCTGAATGCTACTAAAGCAGGATCCATGTTCTTTTGATCTACCGAGGCTTTTTTTTTTTTTTTTTTTTCCTTCAGCAGATTTTAATATGATTTGATATTCCTGTCTTACTCTGACTTTTGCAAATCCATTTGTTCCTGCAGGTCCAGGATGCTGTGAAGTGCCGAGTAGTAGATCGTCAGGAAGAGGGCAATGGAGACTCAGGAGGGTCATTTCAGAATGGACACGCTCAGCTAATGGTAGGGAAAACTACTACCTAGTCTATTATTAAGGGACCTATGGGCATTTTTAACTCATAACTGATAAACAAAGGGCTCTGTCCATCCTAGATTTTGCAATCATCATTCTTTTTTTCTATTGAACCTGCACTTGAACAAACATAACATTTAGCATAGGCTTTTTCACACAAATCTGGTTTCTTTTCATTGTAATATTAAGGGGCTCAGACTTACACACTAGGTTTTGCAGGCATCTTGGTGAGATCTTTGTTTCGCAGAAAATACAATGCCAAACTATACCTCTCAGGTCTTCCAGACATTTTCATACCCACCACGCTGCCTTGTACTAGCTGAAGGTAGGAGGCAGTTGTTTGATACTGATTTAATCACATTGTGTTGGGTCATTATTATAAAGATGCTGTCTCAGAAGGATTTGTTTCTCTCAAAAGCACACTTGTTTACATTGCTTCACTGGGAGTGTAGTGTAAGCACTGTAAACCTTGGTCCTGCTGTGTAAGTCCTTTATAAAAAGTCTAGATAAGGCTGTAGAAGAATAATCTATGGGGAATTGTCTTGCATCTGCTTCAGTGTTATCATGTAGATGATATACGAGACATTTGATTTCTGAGGTTGGGGTAAGGACATCAGGACAATCACAATATTTGAACAAGTTCCAAAAATGTTTGGTTAATATTAGACCTGTATCATAACCCAGTGGTGTTTTTTTTTTTTTTCCCAGTCACTCCTGTGCTATGTTAAGTAGCTTGTGCTTGGGTACAAAGTCCCATTTCAAACAGCACAATCTTTAAGTCAAGACATCAAGAGATATATAATTCTACCACACCTCGTAGGTGTTTGCTAAAAGCAGGTGCCTCATTTAGAATTTAAATACATAGTTGACTCATTTTCAGACAGGTTCTTGCTATGCCTATTAATCTGTAATTAGAAAGCCCCTTGCATGCCTAGTACTTTTGCTCCTTCAATAGCAGACACCATAATCATATCCAGCCTCAGTCTTCCTTTCAGTAAGTTAACACACTGAACTTTTCTATTCTCCCTGTGTAAGACATTTGCCTTCAAATTATTTTTATAACCCTTTTCCACATGCCCTTCAGACTCTTACTATCCTTTAAAAATGAGTATGCTATATTTGTTACTCCATTGTCACCACACCAAGCACTATATTCTCAAGTTTCAGATTTTTGTCTCTGTATAACTACCTGTTTTCATTCATTACCAACAACCTTGCAAAATTCTGTGTCAGCTACAAGCTTTTTAGCAATGAGATTACATTTACTTCTGCACTGTTGATGGATGTGTTGAGAAGTAGAGAGTTTACAATCAGTTTCTTCACATTCAGGCACAAAAAGCTCCGGAATCTAGACGTGAATGATGATTCCTCACTGATATTTTTAGAGAGATACAATGTTATTTTATAGTGACTGAGTTGTAAAATAACCAAAGAAATCAAAAGCTTTGCAGGATGGCATTTTTGCCGCTACCTTTTTCAGTAATCTTCAAATCTGCCCAGCAAGTGAAAAGAAGCTTAGCTGAGTAGAACTGTTTTCCACAAAATCTTGTTGACTGGTATTAAATATGAACTTATCTTTTATTTATTTATCAGTAGAACTAGTACAGGCTGTTCAGTTACATTTTTCTGGAACTCCTATCAAGAAAATGAGATTATATTTTTCTGTGCCATCCCACTTGCTCATTTAAACATCAGTTCAGTCTTATTTCTCTTCTATTCTTTTCAAAATTATTTTATATTTAAATAATTTACCAAGAAATTTGCATCAAGAAGGTTGAAATAATTCTTCAACCAGCTCTTCAAAAACTCTTGGATCTCAACCTGCTAATATTAAAGTGTTTATCCCAGGGGGATGGGGATATTTTTTTCACACTCTTCTTAATATTAAACTGGAATGCATTTAATCACAGTAATCCAATTATTAATGATTGTATAATATAAACATACAGTATTACGTGTCTCCTGAAATGATACCAGAAATAATCAGTGAACTCTTCTACCTTTTGCTGTGTGGTTTTGCCTTTTTGTGTGGCCTTACCATTACTCCATGAAAACTCATGGACCACTGTGACTCAGTGTATCCAGTTCTTTGAAATGTTACCTGCTGAAAGCTTTAGGAAAGCGATTAATTTATACTGGGAGAAGAAAGGAGTTTCATCTGGCTGTACAGACCGCTTGAAAAAGCTACTCAGCCTTTGTGCCTGCAGGGACCATTGATTTTATACACTAAGTGTTTCAGAGGCAGAGACTTGTTTCCACTTCATGTGACTTGGTGAAAGATCACAAGAAAGCCCAGTGGGTGTGGAACATCCTCAGCAGCATCCCCAGATCTTAATGAGTGGAGGGGAATCCACTTATACTAAGTGTGGAGTGATATATCCGAGGCAGATCAGACCAGGAACCTGTCCCGTTTTTTAGGCCTGTGCATAAACATGTTCCAGGAAGATATTTTAATTTGGCAGCCCAGGAATTAGTATATGGATGAGCAGATGAATCCAGCTGAAAACCAATATTACAGGTTTACCACCACCTGAGGTTCAAAAGCCACAGGTGGAAAAATGTGGCCTGTTTGCCATGTTTCAAAACCCAAGCAAAACATCTCTCTCCTCCACTCTTCTGGCAATGGTTGTGTTCGCCTTACTAATTAAAGTGGGTTCTTGCATTTTCCACATGGCTTGCTTTTCCCCACCACCTCCTTTTGACCACGTCCTCTGTGTTCTCTGTCTTTCAGACCGATTTTGAGAAGGACGTGGATATGGCTTGTAGATCAGGTGAGCACATCACAGGTGAGAATCAACAAGTGACCTGGTTTGGGGATTGAACTAGGCCATTTTTTTTTTACTTTCTGTTTTATTTGTGTGTGTCTTAGTGGCTTGCATGTACTATCGTGGGCTGTCCTTACTCTCAACCCTGACCAAAAGAAAGCAACACCCCTATTTCTCCCTTATTCTTCGCTTATCTTATTTCCCTATAGCTCTCTTAACATTTTAACTAAGATTAAGCCTTGCCTCCAAGCTATTATTTCTCACCCATGCAACATGGTGGCAGAGAAGAGTATCAAGGAAAAAGAGATTGGATCCATCTCTTCCTACTGTGATCCTTCTTTGCTTTAGCAACCCCTGACCAAGGGGGTCACATGAACCTCAGACAGCTCTGTGCTCAGGAGAGGTGTCTTTGAGAAGGTCTGGAATCTGGAGAGCCTTCCCACCACTTCACCTGGCTCCATGCACACTTTCAGTGCAATTTTAAGCTGCCTGTGCTTATGGAGATGGGTCAGGTCTCTCCTTTGCCTGCACGTTTCTGCTGTGTGTTCAATCACACACATTCTTTTGATCCTGAAGATCTGCATGAGTCAACAGTCCCTTTCTACAATAACTCCCTTTTCTCTTATTACCCTGGGGGAGTCTGTGCTGTCTAGATTCTCCTTTGCTACCTGTTGGTCTCTGCAGGTTTCATCCCCTCCTGGTCCTGGCATGCCTGACCATTTGGCTGGTTTTGGTTTCTTTTCAACCCTTTGTAGATATTTAAGCTTTTGTTTACCCTCCCAGACTTCTTCCCTCTCCCAAGCAAGAAAAATACTAGCTTGCTTGGCATTTGCATATAATTCATATCTTCCAAACCAGGATCTTCCCTAGCCAAGGACAGTACATACTGTGTGTTCAGTTGCCGTCATGGGAAACCTTCCCTCCTTCCCTCCTTCCCTCCCTCCCTCCCTCCCTCCCTCCCTCCCTCCCTCCCTCCCTCCCTCCCTCCCTCCCTCCCTCCCTCCCTCCCTCCCTCCCTCCCTCCCTCTATTTCTCTCCTTCTCTCTCTCTTTCTATACGCATCTACTTGTCCCTTTCATTTATCTTTTTATTTATCTAATCCAGCATTTATTTATCTGCTTCTAATGTGTTTATCTATAATTCATCTCTTCCTCTCTATCTTGCAATCACTTATTTATCTCTGTCTTCAGCTGTCTGTCTTGCCATACCTGTTATTTATGCATTTCTATCTCTGTCAACATTTATCTCTGTCACCATGTTTCTGTGTATTGTCTATCACTGTCACTATCATTTATCTATCTAATATCTATCTATATCTTATTTATCTTTTCCTGTCCTTCTCTCTGCCTCACTCCCTCTCCCTATGCTTATCACAGTCACAGTATATTTATCTCAGTTATCCCTGTGATATCTTATTTCATGGTTTCTTTCTGTCCATTTATCTCTTTTCAGAGTCTGTCTTTTTTTTTTTTTTTTTTTCTCTCCGTCTCACATCCTCTAATCTAATTTCTATCTGTCTCCCCTTTCTCATTTGTCTTCCTTCTTCCTTTTTGACACAAAAGATCTCAGTTCCAAAAAATCACGTGCAAAAAACGTGCGTGTGGGACCAGGCCTGAATTGAACGCATGCTCAACGAACATGCATCCAGGCTGGGTGTTGGCACACACAACCAGCTACACGGCCAGCAGCCCATCATGTGCTGGAAACCAAGGCAGACACTGGACTCCTGCAATAAAGGAGCCTTTCTGGACCAGCTACCGAGTTTCTTGTTCCCAAATCAAGCTTCCCAGAGGAAAGAAAGGAGTTGATTGGTTTCACATGACTTCAGGGCAGAAGACCCTGGATCAGCAGCTTGCTAACAGCCTAGGCTTCCCTTCCTTTGCCAGCATACAGCTATACGATTTGTTTGTTGATGTCTGCCTGAAGAGATATTCCTCCTCTGGTAAAGTGCTGTTAGTCTGTGCCAAGCTAAGTAGTTAATAATAGTCCTCATTTCAGAGACAATTCTGTATGGTGCATCATCCTATACATTCTGTTTATTGAATAATGAAAAATAGAAATCTGTCCATTGCTTTCTGGCCATCGTTCCTCCTGGAGGCAGCAGCTCTTGTGTTATGACAGAATGGAGATATGCCTGATACTGCTCATAACCTCCTCACTTGGATTCTCTGGTAGGATTGGGTCCATGGCTCAGTGTTGAAAGCTCATACCACTCCATGATTAGAGATTGCCAAGTGCAAACCTCTCCAAACCTATTTTCTGCAGCTGACATGATCATGGAGAAGGACCTGAATCAGTAAACCTTACTAACTCCCAAGTGAAGGCTTTGACTTCAGTAATGTCATCCTGCAGTGTATGCTATGAATGTGTTATAATACTCTGAATTATCCAAGCGTGTCCTCTAGCAGTGTCAAGATGACCACAGCTTCCGTAGTTACACTCATCGTGTCTAGGTTCAAAAACTTTTTTAAAGTTATTCTATTCTACTTGGTATCCTTGTCATCCTGCCTTGCCTGTTCTGTAGTCCTTGAGGTGAGCTTTGCTCGTCCAGCACCCATCACTCCCATTATGAGTAGGTAGAAAAATTATTGTGTCCTCAGTCCCATGGGATGCCTTTTGTCATGCCCTGCCTCTGTCCCAGGTGGAGCAGCTGAATAGTATCAGGTTACCCCAAAGATCATTGTCTCCGATCCAATAAGGAAAAAAATAGTTAAAAGAATTTATTTTTTTTTTTTCCTCTTCTGAGATGGGTGAAAGGAGAATACGCATTTATTTCTCCTTTCCTGTGCAGAAATACTGGGTAAGTAGCCTTCAGTCCCACACCACTTTGCCCCTGCCCCACAGTCTGTGATTTCCATCCTCTAGAGACATCAAGGCTGACATCTTTATCTTTCTAAGATCTTTGTTGCAGCCTGAAATCAACCGAGCAATAGGTTCTTACGCCTAGAAGAGGAACAGATGTTCTGTTGTGGACAGTGTTGTGTGGGAATGAGTGTCTGTGTGTCCTTTATATGCCTCCTAATTGGCATGTTCACCTTGTCCTCAGTTTAAGGTTTTCCTCTCCTAATAAGGAATATTCATGGCACTCCTTTCTTTCCTCGAGGAAAATTGAAAAACTCTAAGTAATTAGCTCTCACAAAGGCTTGCTGTGATTACTAGAATGTAAGCTTTTTGGAGAGCAGCTAGAAATTTATAAAAAAATGTGTATTTTAAAATGCAAAATTATTGACGCTGAAACTGTTCAAGGGAAAAGAGCAACCTGAAGGAGTTCAGTGAGGTTAAAAAAAAAATTAAAAATTTACATTTTAAATCAGTGATAATGCTGCATTTCAGCTATTTTCAGATATCAAATTATTTTTTTACATGAAAGCAACCTTTTTTTTTAAAGAATTCTACTCCTCCATAGGTTAGTAATATATATATATTTCATATATATATACATGTAATACATATACTAAATATATATACATGTATCTGCTTTTCAATATATTGTTATCAATATGACAATATGTGTTGGCCAAACAAGGCGTTTTGGTCATGACTGTGTTGGAAAATTCGCATCACAGGGAACTCTCTCCAAATGAGAAAGTTTTTTTCCTCCATAGCTTTAGCTTTGCCTTCAGCATATTGGATTAAAAAAAAAAAAAAAAAAAAAAAAAAAAAGCAAAGAAAACAGTATAAAACACTGTTCTGCCATCATAGCCTCTTTCTGAGAGGTCCAAGGGAACATGCTGGCATTGTGTGACTGTGGTAGGGGTATTGTGTTAAAAAAAAACAGGTGAGGTGCTAAGGATACTTATCTATCTCCCTAGTGCTGAATAAAGACATCACTGCCTGCAGGACCTCTACCATCACAGGAACACTGAAGCGTCCATCACTGCCAGATGAAGAGAAATTGAAACTCAATCACCAGAAGGGGTCATCAAACTTTAACAGTCTTCCAGCCAATGTCTCCAAGATGCATCTTCAGGGCTCACCACACTACCTGGGGGCCATCAACCTGAATGAGTTCAGCAATCACACACTCACGCTGAAGAAGGACAAGAACCAGCCACCGAAGTCCATCTACATCTGTGATGGGGACATCTTCAAGAAGTTGGACTCAGAGCTCTCCCGGGCGCAAGAGCAAACGCTGGACACCAGCTACGTCATTCTGCCTACCAACACATCTACCTTACGGGCCAAACCGCCCAAAGACGAGAGCAAATACAGTATCAACATTGACCAGATGCCTCAGACCCGGCTCATCCACCTCAGTATGGCTACTGACCCAGGATTTGTTGTCAAGAGTCCTCCACGGGAGCCTGTAACCGTGACATGCAGTGAGGTTCAAGGTTCCCCCATGGTACAACAGCAGCAGCAGCTGGCTCCACAAAATATCTCCAATGAGGCACAGATTCCCAACAGCCTGTGTGACACAGGTGACTCAGGGAACTCAGGTGTGGTGTCCAAGAGTGAGACCGTCTCCACCCTCTCCATGAGCTCCTTGGAGGTGAGCATGTGTATTACTGTATTGTTCTCAGCCCAGAATAATGCCCTGTCCTCAAGCCTGGCCATGCCACGTGTTTCAAGAGAAGCACTTTAGGCTAAATTCAGCCCACCATACAATGCCAGGGTTATATTATCATGAAGGGTCACTGGCATGTGATACCATTTTTTAATGTAACAATTAAAATCTCCCACGACTTCCGCAGACATATTCCGTTGCTGAATGAGCTGTCTTTATCCCTACAGGCAATGTGTAGTCCAATAAAAATGTTGATTTGTCAAAGACTGTTCATTTTAATGCAAGGCACATGGCTTGCATTACCTTTTGTCCTTCTATCCTCTGTCTCTGTTTCTCATTTTGATTACTTCAGTCATGATACAGATGAGAAAAACCTAGTGATCACAGCTGTAAAATGTCCCTAAGGCATGCCCCACAATGCTCTGAGCATCAGAGGAATATCAGAGGTTGCATAAGTGCAGCCCTCTTCTTCTGAGTAGGGATGACTTGATACATATATTAGCAGTTCTCCCTAGACCTTAGGTCTTATGCTGAGGTCTGTCCTAGGGCATCTGGCCCTTTTCTTGCCTATTGTCAGGAAGCAAGTCTTGGCCATTGCTGTCCAGACTTCAGTCTAGGCTGGCTGTGCTCAAAAGCTCCAGTAGATCATCAGTTGTCTGGTCTACTGCTCCCGCTCTCCACTTCCCATTCTGTGAATGACTCACAAGTTCATATTAGGAAAAGAGCTTGAACTGTCCAAATTCCCATGCTCAGCCCATACTCAGCCCTCCTCAGGGCTCAGTGGGTTTTGGTAGAGATCCCTCTAAATGGATGGCGCTTCCCATCATGAAGAGCCAGAGAAACACATTAAAGGTGTAAGAAGAAGGAAAAGAAGGACTGTCCCTATTTTATTTACCGTGTGGTTAAGTTTGTGCCCACTCAACAGCATCAACCCCTTACTAACCTTCACCCATCTCTTTTTCTTTTGAATATCCAGAGGCGGAAATCCCGGTACGCAGAGCTAGATTTTGAGGTGAGTACATCCCTTTCTGAATGTGCTTTTCTAGGGAGAGGATAAGAAAAAGAAATGCTGCTTTCTTTTCTTTCTGACGCATTTGCAGAAGTGCTGCCTTTGCCAAAGAGCTTCTTCAAGGGTTTGAAAACACTGGGTTGAAAGTCGATACATCTAAGCTGATACTTCAAGTTGGTCCCAAACTATTTGAGCCACCTTCTCCAATTATATAGCACTTGTCAGAGCATGAGAAAGCCATATTCAACATGGTCTTACATGCAAAGGGAAGTCCTGATAGAAATTGGTCCTTTCTCTCCTTCTGGGCAGTAAAAGGTAGAAGTGAAATGTCGAAGGGCCAAAATACAAAAGGAAATTGTGGAACAGTTTCTGATGGAACTTCTTGTACCCAAATTCTACATGTTTGGATAAGCTCATTTGCTAAGGAGACACACTGAGAACAGGGTGGGTGTGGGGTCAGGTATCAGTTAAATAAGGTCAGCAAAGCTCACTAGGTCTAGCTAGTAGAACGTTGCCAGTCAGGCACAAATTCTGCAGCATGAACAGTTGGTAGTTGCAGATTTAGGGTAACCATAAGGTCAAAAATTAGTCTTTTCCACTTTCTCCCACCATCTCATCCTGAAAATAAAAGCAGTGCTACACTGGGTCCTCTGTGAACTTTGAAGTTTAGGCACTCCAGATTGCACCTGCAGGGAGACAGACCTATGTTTTAATAATGTATATAACTTTGGGGGAAGACATGTTGTTTCTGTACAGCTGAATAAGGGTTTGCTGACCTGCGGCCTTTGTGTTTGCTTCAGAAAATCATGCACACAAGAAAACGTCACCAAGACATGTTCCAAGACCTGAACAGAAAACTCCAGCACGCAGAGAAGGAGAAGGAGTCTCCAACAACGGACAGCAAGGTTAGTCAGACACTTCCAGAAGCATCATCTCCTAGAGCCCTCTAGTGACAACAGGAGCATGAAAAGAAACAGGAAATTTTAGGAGCTCCCACTGAATACTTTACCTTGATTTTCTGTCCATGCATGTTGCAACAAACACACGTGCACCACAAAGGACACGGAGAGTCACAGAGGTACCACTAGCTTACCTGCCGAGTGGTCAGCAGCCCAGAAGGAGAATGTCTGTCCTCATGTCTGTTCATGGTGAATAGTCTGTGTTGTCTTCTTTGTGTTTGCTCCCCGTGTCTGTGTCTGTTCTTTGCATTCCCTTTCAGGTCATCCCTGAATGCCCCATACATCCACTTATATCCAGGAACTGGAACCTAGAACAGCCTTGAGGATATCTAGGTGGAAAGGGGAGAGGACAGAAAGTGGAGACAGCATCTACCCCACCTTCAGGGGCTGAGTTGGTGGCCGAGGTGGCAGTGATGGGCATAGCTATTTAGGAAATCCAGAGCAAAGGGAATTAAGCTATGATGGTGGCAGCACCTCTTGGGGGCTGCATGCTAATCAAATGTAGCATAAGGATATTTATGGCAGCTGATCACCATATACATGGCTTTCCTCAACAGCAGCAAAATTCCAGGGCAAGAAGAGACTTTGAGGGGGACAGGCTAAGGGAAGGACCCTGCAGCCTCTCAGAGGGGCAGAGATTTGGTACTAGAAACAGATACCAGGAACCTGTGTGATAAGTGCTGTGGATAACACAAATAAGGAAGGGCAGGCTGATGGCACCTCCCCTATGTCTCAACCCATTAGGCCTGCTGGGCAAGAGCCAAAAGGTTGCAAGGAAGTATATCTGCTCCAGCAGAAGAGGAAAACAAGTGGCAGAGCCAGATTGGCAGTAAGAAATGAAATTTGGGTTATGCCTGCACTCAGGAGAGGGGCAAGGTGAGCCACCTTATAACATTCTCAGTCATTTTCAAGCAAAGTCAGATCCAGGATGCAGAGTCACCTGCAGCATGGCCCAGGTGGCACTAGTGGGACTTATTTTTGATGGGACTGCCTTAGAGGCAAGACCAGAGCTCAGAAAGTGATTGAACCAGAGGTTTAGTTTGGTTCTTTGTGAAAGCAGAACACTACAGAGCCTTCGGTCTGCATTCAGATCTCACAAAATTGCTGTGCTGAGCTCCAGAGGTGTGGTCCCACTAAATCCTACTTTTATTGTGTGTGGCAAGGTGTCATTATGGGCTGTCCAGTGTTTCAGAATGAGAAGGATAGTGAATCTAGCAGGTGAGTTCAGATCAAAGAAGTCTGTGTTAGCCCAGAATCCCAATGCATTTCACTGAATGTCATCTCTCTACTTTTTTTCTGTTATTGAGATATGACACAGCTGTAAAATCAAAAATGCTTAAATACCATGTAAAAGCTAATCTGTGGTATGTTTGCAGGAGGGTTTTATAGATTGAGATGTTTTGAGCATTTCAGAGATGCATCTGTATAGAATTAAAGTTGTCAGTGTCAGCATCAAAGAGCTTTGAACTGCTAGAAAGAAGCTGTGAGGGTGGCCTTTGCATATTGACTGAGACTTTTTCAAGTTGTGATTTTCCCTTGGATGTGACCTGAGAGGAGGAGCTTGCAAAGATCAGTATTGGCAAGTCAGTAGTGGATATTGGTTTAAAAACATCCAAAGCAGTACAAAGAAAAATAAATAGCTTTCTTCTCCCCTTTTTTCTACCATTTGCTGCTGAGGACCCCACTGGAAATCATGGCCCATCTTCATCTTGCCCTGAGAAGGCAAGCTGCAGATAACAGGGATTAAAGTAACAACAAAAGAAATTTTTCTCTTTTATATATGTTTAGGTTTTAAAACGATGGAGTATTTCTTCTGGTGGAAGTGATAAATCTAACGTTAGCGTAAGTCTGGCTTTTGTTTTGCATTGAAGATCATTGCAGACCTGTCCCAAACCCTTCCATGACGTATGAATCCAAACACATTCCTTCACCAGTACGAATTTCCTTGCCCTGTGGGCATGAACAAGGTCAGAAGGATCCCAGAAGACCCTTGAAACCTTTCACAACTAGCATCATAGAGCAGAAGGGATGTTTACTGAGTCTAGTCCATCTGCCTGCATTGCTGTATCTTTGATTTCCATCTCAAATAAGCAACCACAGAGTCAAGCCACCAAGTCTCTCTCCAGCCCTGGCAGTTTCCCAGCCTCTCCTGGCAGCATGTCCCACCGTCCCTTAGTCTTTCCACATTAGGATGCTTTTCCTAATCTTCTTGCAGTCCCTCTCTTTTCCTTCAGAGGAGACTTGAACTAAATGTCTGCATAGGACAAACCTCCTTTGGGAATTCCTAGAAATGGTGCTGGTCCTTTTAGGGATTGGTTTGGGTTTTGATGTAAATGCTAGTCCACCCTGTACTTCAGTACACTGGCCAAAAATTATTATTCTCTCACACTAAATGTGTAGTTCCTCTCAGGTGAACTACTGCGTTGCCAGATTTGAAGGAAGCACCGACAGAAGAATGGGAGAAAGAAAGAGATCTTCTGTCTCTTTAGGAAGAGGAATTTAAAATTCAACCATCACATGCGTTTACTGTCGAGAATTTCTCAAGCTTCAGTGGTAAAACATGATTTTTAAGGGGTCTTCAACACAGACCTGAATGTTTGTACCAGCACATATATTCTCCACTCTAAATATCCTGACACATTTAAACTTTGGACAAGTATTACTGCAGTGTACACTTGAGAGATAAAGAAGACTGCCCTTTGCCCACTGTCCCGGAGCAGTTACTGGCTGAGCTGGGAACATAATCATGGACTCCTGCATGTTTGAGCTGTTCAACTTTCCTCCTTTACGAGATCCATTTCCGAAAGGCATTACTGATGTGAGAATGACCCAATCCCTATCAAAGGCAGCCTTGCCAAATGCCTCCAGGCTCATCTCTCATCCCATGGATGTGGAGACAGATTTGGGGATGAATTCTGCTTTTCCCTCACCCGTCAGCCACGGAGTCCTTCCCCGGGACCTCTCTTCTCCCTTGCACTGGAGGACATAGGGTGGAAGCATAGATGTGATGCCAGGCAGTGTGTGACACTGCTGCTAGCCATCACGCATCAATCTGCAAGTCAGAATGGCTATAGCAGAGACGTGTCCCCACTGCCATCAGCTGACCTATCATTAATTTACTAATGAGCAATGTTGCCAGGATAGTATGTCAGAGGTAGGCAATTAGGAGAAGCACAATAGTGCTTGGAATGCCAACCAAGTCTGAATTTGGCCATATTCAGTGCATTCCGAGGAACCACTGTGGCACTGGTATTTGCTTCAGTTATTTCGCTACAAACCAAAGCACGCTGCTAATGCTAAACTAACTTGAACCTCAGAGTACGATAATACAAAACTGTCCTTCCTTGGGCAACAAACCTGCAGTTTTCCATGTTTTTTTTTCAGTTTATTACATGAAATCTATTCCATGTGACACGGACTTTCTTATAGATGTACCTCAACAATAAAACACTCTCATTGGAAGCACACTCAGATATTCCTGATTAAAATCACACTGTCCAGAAAGATCTGTGTTCAAAACAAACAGGACTACACATCCACCTGCATTCAAGCCTAGGCTACCTCACTGCTGTGAGTAAAGACGTCTCACTCATTTGTGGCTTTATGAACTAATCAGGGATGTAGACAGTATTATCCAAAACTAAATTTTCAGTGCCAGGGAATGAAGATATTAGCAGGCTGACATACAGTAAGATCTGATAACTGCAAGTTGAAAGTAATTTTTCTAATGCACTGTCAGAACTCTGTATGACCTTGCCTTGGGCTATGGTCAATTTTCTCTCTTGCAGTTGAGATGAGGCAAGGAAGATGAAGGTGATTTTTGAAAAATCAGCCCTTACTCAAAAAGAAGGTACAGGGTTGTAGGCAAGACTCCTTTGCTCCTGTCATGCTGGAATTTGGGGCAGATTATGTCTCTCCACCTGAAAGGATTTTGAATCTAAAAAGAGTATCTCAGGAACAGCTGGGTTTACTTTGCTCATCTTCCTCCCAAATGACTTGCAGCCAGCCTGTGTGTGGAGGTTGCACGCTGTTGCCTTTCCATTTTATCCCAGACCAAACTGGAAGCTGAGGTAGACCCTGAGCAGAAAACTGAATGAGCTGTTTGTTTAATATTTATCCCCTAGACAGCTTATTTGCAGCCAGGAAGCATGAAAGGAACCAAAGGCTTGGACACAACCACAGCAGGATTTGCATCAACAAACCCAGCCATCCACACCATGCATCCTGAGTGATTAAAATTAAAAACTCTTAGTGTTTGGGATCCATCAAGCCTTCATTTTTCAGGTTACAATAAGTAGTGAGTGGCTTCCACCTGGGCTGTTAGATATCCCTTCACAGCAGCTTTAAGGCACATTTTGCTGCCCAAACAGAAAGGTATTGAAACGTGAGGTTGGTACTGACTCATCACTCCCATCACTTTGAGTTGTTCTTTACCTACCTGACTGCTAAAAAAAATATCCCAGCGTTGGCAACCTTGCAGCAAGTTTGTTTTTCCATCTAGAAGTCTGTCCTTTGCCTGGCAGACTGTAGGCTCCAACACGCAATTTTTTTCCCTGCTTCCTCCTAAACTCACACACTTCCCAAGGTCTAAATTCTTGCAGCTGGGAGGTCTTCACATTAAAGCAGGGTAGTGGCTGTTTTCAAGCTGCTTTGTACCACACTGGAAATATTTTTCTGCGCAGATCTGTATTGTTAGGGAAAAGCATCTCCAACACTGCTCCTCCCTGTGAGTTAATTGCTAAAGAAATTCCAGTGCTTGGGCTGGGCATCAGGAGGGGTTCACATGCTCTGCAATAGCGTGGTGCAAAAGCGGAGGCTCTGCAGGCTTTAAAGGAAAGGAAGGCTTTGTTTCTTCTACGCTTAGTGCCAGCTTTAAAAGCAATGGAGGTGACACTCCTGCCTTCCCCCTCGGCAGGAGCTCCTTTGATCCAGCTCCATTATAGAAGTTTGAATCACATACATATTCCTCTCTTTTTTGCCAGCATCTGGCTCTGCCTTCATTTTAAACAGCAGCTCTTTACTTGTGCCGAGGTCAGCAAAAGCCATGCTGAACAGAGCTCTGCAAATTTCTCCAATTTGCTCATTCTTGCTTATTAGCTACTTGCTACACTCAGCTCTCTGCAGCTCGAATGGCTTTTGCTTTGGCTGGACCCCTGTCCTGGAGCTCACATACAGGATCTGGACTCTGTAGCTCAGCTCTCAAATCCAGTCCAGTCTCTCTGTTGGTCCTGAAAAAGCACTTGCTCCAAAACCCAGTGGAAAATAATACAGAGGGTTTTTTCTGCCTTTCTATGACTTTTTTGTATTTCCTTGTAGGCAGTGTTTCTGTCTTGATTACTCACTTTCTTTTCTGAGTTTGAGATTTTTCTTCATTTTCCTCTTCAGACACCTAGAGGATATACCCATTCCACCAGCACTTGCTTTGGCATCTAACAGAGTAGTGACAAAATAGGAATATTAATCAATATTGTAGCTCATTCCTAGTCAGGGCTGTGTGCCTCCCTGGCATGCTCTACTGCATGACAGAATTAATTCCCTTGCTTGCTGACTACCTGTCCTTTCGCTAGCTGACTGGGGAGCCAGCAGCCCTGCTCCCAGGTGAAAAAATTTGGCTCCTGCCCATGGAAACCTCTTTGCATGGACCGAGGCTGGGGGTGGAGGAGCTCAGGTGGTGGTGGTGATGTCAAACTCGGGCTCATTCCTCACTGAGGAATTAGAAAATTGGGAGGCTGTGTTCCTCCTGCTGTTGGCTGTGTGTCCCTCTGCAAGGGAAGTTCCACTTACAGGTAGGGTGTCTCCTCTGTGTCACATGTTTAATCCTCTCTTCACTTCTTAAAGGCCTTAGTAACTGGCAAATTTTAAAAGACCAATTAGGGTAACTTTTATAAGGAGGAATGCTACATAAAGTATAATAATTACTGCAATAAAATCAGTTATGGAAATGACGCCAAACCTTAATTCATTCAGCCATAAACCATCTGTCAGCTAGCGGATGTCCAAATAAACCATCAATCAGAAGTTCACCTCCTCCTGTACATCCTCTGATACCTCGTGTCCCAAGTATCAGGCATCAGTTATTCTGCATTGCTCAGAGAAACATCTTATCCCCAGTATCCTCTGTACTATCAGCTATCAGCTGCTCCAAAACCATGCAGTGGCTTTGACTTTAGACTGGTTAAAAAAGGACTTTGTGCTTCGGGTGCTCTCAGTCCCCTCCTGGAGTCCCTAGATGCCCCTGTGAGACGTGGTACAGCCTTGAATGATTTCAGCATTTTGGGGAACACCCAGTCCTCCCATGTCTACCAAGTGGAGTGGACTCTTCAGTAGACCTCGAGCATTGTCCAAAAAAGGATGGTGTGTTAACCAGCTGGATTATGGGCAATAGCCTGGAGAATAGCCAGTTCCTCATGCTGGTGGGACCACAGGCTTTCTCTGCAACCTTCAGGCAAGGGACTGTTTATGAGTCAATGCAAAGAGCCCCTGAGGTCTATGCAAGACCTTGATTCAGTGCCTATTCACCTTCAGCTGTGCATGGCCTCACCAGACTTTGGCTCACAGCAACCCCTACAGGTTAGATCACCTGAACTTCAGAGAGTACAGAAACAGATGTATTTTTATATCCCAGCAAAAGCTGGGTATTTCAAGTTTGCTAACTGATTGCCATCAATGAAAGTTAAAACCACAAATTGTTTCTTCTTTTTTTAAAAAAATTTCATTTTGAACAAAGCCAGCCACTTCCTTTTATTTTGCTCTTCTCCTAAATGAAAAAAAAAAAAAAAAAAAAAAAAAAACAAACCCACAAACAAACAGTCTTTGTATTTCAGTAGCATAAAATGAAGGAACTACAGCTACTTGTTTCAAACAAGGAAAGGAAAATTTATCATTCTATAAAAAAACAAGACATCTTTCCTATTTTCCAATCACTTCTCATCGACATTGATCCAAAGATGGATTAGACAGCATGAGCCATATTTATCTTTCAGATTCCCTGCTATATGCTCTGAATAACTTCATTCTGGTCCTAGAGTCATCAATGTCATGGGGAGAGACCATTTGGGTCATGAAATATCTTTCAAGTTGACACTAGAGGCAATGAAAACAGCGTGAGAGTATCTGGTTCTATGGGAGTTATCCCAGAGTGCTCTGTAGAAAGCACTGAATTCCTCTTCAGGTTATTCAGGGTAACTATAAAAATTGGGTATTAAAAAAAAAAAAAAAAAAAAAAAAAAACCAAACAACCAATCAACAACAACAAAACCCACAAAGCAAACACAAGGATTCAGCTTAGCAGCTTGCACATGTGTCTTAGAGCAAACAGTCAGTCTCCCGTGCCATATTTATACAATACACTGACACTGCTCCTAAGCAAGAGTCACACTAGGATCCAGGTACTCTGGGTGAAGCCAGACTGGACCCTTAAAGGCAGCACAGAGCCAAAAAGCAGAAGAGCCCGTGGTGAGGAGGTGCCTCTCTCCACCACCATCACCGTTCCATAGCCACCGTGAGCCCAGCACAGGTGACTCGTTGCAGTCTGCCAGGACTAGCTCTAGAAGGAGAAGGCTGTGTGGATTTTTCTCGAGGCACTTGGCCCCTGCCTGTCTCAGGGATTTGGGGGGTTTTGCTGGCACTGCATCTGAAGTCTCTTTTGTCGCAAATCCTTTCCCTCTGCCTTAAAGATCTGCTGCCAAAATGAAAGCTGCGGCTGAATGAAGGGAGCCCTCCGAATGGCACCAGGGTGATGAAGACCTCCAGTTTGCTCTGCTCGGAAGGTTTGATCCCAGCCTTGGGTCTGGGCGCTCCTTCTCTTCCCACCCCTCCAACAGAGCAGTCTGCTCCGCCATCCTGGCACCGGGCAGGAACCGATAAACATTTTCTCCCCTCCCTGACGGCCAGAAGCTCATGGGCTGTGTCAGGCCAGAGTAATGGCTCTGTCTCTGTGAGTTACTGGCAGAGCAGCCTCCGCTCCTTTCAGCTTCTGTCTTGAGCCATTCCTGGCTGTCTCCGAGGCGCCAGGCCCCGGGCCAGCACCGGCGCCTTTTACAGCCTGATTACACAACCCGCTCTCCAGGTTTTTTCTTCTTTTCTGTGCATAGCTAGGTTTTCCCTCCCATCCGCAAGGATTGCTAAGACCCCACAGTGGGGCTGCAGGAAAATGCCAGAGCTGAAGCATGACCCCGGTGGCTGTTTCTATATGCTGTTCAAGTGGTCAAGACCTGATAAAAACCTTTTCCATGTGGAAGGAAAGAAAAAGGGAGCTGTTCCCCACGAGCCCGCTACCAATTCCCAGGGTACCTCTTGCCAAGAGGAGATTTTCTTTCACCTCTCAGCATCCCTTCCACAGCTCAGCCTGGCTGATTGCATTGAACCTGCTCGGAGATCTGACTGGACACTGAGTCCTTCTGCACCCGTGCTCAGATTGTGGCCGTACACACAGCTCCGTGAGCTGCTGGTGCACCGTGGTAGACAGCCAGTGCGTCCCAACCCTGAGATAGCACATCCACTCGCAGCATCACTAGAGAAATCTTATTTTCTTCTGAGAAATGGGAAACTAAAAGCAAGCCTACCCTCTCCATTTGCTGATCTCTCAAGTCTCCTTTTCATCTTAACCGTAAGTAGACATCTTTGGAGTCACTAAGCCCACCACAGCCATAGCTAGATAGCACATCACACTGATAAACTGCATAGAAACAATCATATAGCGTCAGACCCAAGGCCAGTCTGGCCCTGCCTCCTCTTCATGGCAGAGTAAAAAGCAGCTTGGAAAAAATAAAAGAACAGGACACCTATGTGGTAGTGCATCTTCGAAAAGCTCCCCAGTACTCTAGTAATTTGTGCTAAGAGACCCCCTGACGCAGAATGGTGTCACTTCACTTCATAATACTGAATGGATGTTGCTTCTGTGAATGTTTCCACAGACTTTTCATAACTCTGTAAGTTTTCAGCGTCAACAGAGAGCTGTGGAAAGGTGGTCTGCAGTTCGGCTGGGCACTGTGTGCAAGACCAGCTCCTGGGGTTCACTCTGGGCCAGGCACTGCTTGGTGTCTTGTCATTTTCTGTAGTTCTTGTGTTGGAAGAGATGACCCCCCTACCATCAGTAGTCTCTTCCTACCATCAACAAGCCACTAAGAGTTTCATAGACCTCTTTCACATCCTTCCATAATCTCTTTCCAAGGCTCAAAGTTCTTAGTCTATATAATCTTCCCTCCTACAGAACATGCTCCAAAACTTTGTTCATAGCTGTAAACTGGCCACCCTTATCACTTCCCCTATGTCCTTCTATGAGGAAGCCCACGAAGTGCACGTAATATTCAAGATGCAAGTGCAGAGTGAAGTTATGCAATGTCATAATGACGTTTTCTGTTTCATTCTCTCTTCCTTTCTTAATTTATCCATTCTTAATAATTTATAACATTTAATGTCTGCTTTTTATCACCATTGAATATTTATTGTAACCCTTAGGCTCCCCAGTGACAGGTCTGATCAGAGGCCATTGCTGTAGATGTGAGCTCATAATTGTTTGGTTTTGGTTTTGGTTTTGTTTTTTTTCTTCTTTTTTTTCCCCCCAATTTCTGTTCCCTGCGTGGATTTGCAGCCGCTCTCACTCAGTAGCTCAAAAGCAGACCATGACAAGAACGGCTCTGAGGTTTGCTGATCATGTTCAGTGTACACGATCAGGTCTGGGTGCATCCTCACAGCATGAAGGAGAGGCTGAAGGTCAGGAGTGTGGCAGACGGAGGGACTGTTAAAACAGAAATTGGTTGGGAATAGAAGGACCTGATGCTGAAGGTGGCCGTAAATAATGCCATCAAAGAAGGGCTTTCATTTGAGGGAAAAGATGGAATTATTTATGAACTTCATGCATATGATCATTTGTGCTGCTCTCTGTTAAATAATACAGCTGTAGACATAAGTAACTTTGAAACCTTGTGGCATTACAGCAACCATGGGAGAAAGTGTTTTTCATTGTAAAGAGCAGTTCTGACCAAGATTTTTTTTCTTCACCTTTTAGGAAACTCTTGGTTTCATTCCATTTTTTGCTCTATATGTTCTTTTGCCTCTATTTGTACCTTCTTGCTGCATCTTTTCATGGCAGATTAATGGCCTGGAAAAACACTGTAGGTAGATGTTTCACTTCAGGAAGTCTCAAACTTGTCTCATTAAGACACACAGAGATAAAAAGGTTTCAAATTTTAGTTGCAATCGTTCTTAAATAAGTTCTAAAATAGATAATGGAATAAGTCAACAATTTTATCACCTTTTCTGTCACATTAGTATTAATCACCATTGTGTTACATCATGGAATAAAGTAAGAATAACACCAACAGCATAAGAAAAGCTCTGTGTCATAGAATTTAATGAAAACCTCAGCTGCAGATTTCAAGAACTGAAGTGTTTCACATTCTTCTTTGAAAATACTTTTCCAAAACTTGATCTAAACAAACAAACAAACAAACAAACAAACAAACAATTCTCTTTCAAAGGACTTTTAAAAAGTTAATTTTCTCCCTTTGAATTGAAGTAATTTCAGAATGTTTCCACTTCAGACCAGGTTTACCTGGTTCATACGTTTGCCACACTTTAGCCACCAACTGACCTCACCCAGAGCCTTCTCCCTGTGAACAGCTGCGGGGATGCAGGAGCGACTTCAAATATATCTTATTTTTATATCAAGGGTGGAAGTCTGGAAGAGCAAAATTCGTGGCTTGGGTGACGTGATGAAAGCTGTCCCTGCGGGATGATGCTACAGCGCCTTTTCTGTGGGCGTTGCAGTACGGAGGTGGGATAAACAACAGACTGACAAAAGTCTCTTAGGAAAGGACAAAACCAGAAGCTGAGGCAGGTGGATTGGCACGTAGCAGATGGATATTTAGGTTTCCTATGGGGCTACAGAAATCTCTGCAGCATCCTGGAATAAAGTCATGACACCACAGTCTACGTGTGGCTGCATCTCCCCTCAGTCAATTACATTTTGGTGACAGCACCGAGCCGTGACACATCCTGGCCTGCATGTCACCTGCATGTCTGTCTCCTCACCTTCTCCCCAGATGACTTTTTTCTCCTTGTTGTCAACCGGGGAGCTGCCTTTCCTCCCACCCTTTCTGCTAGCCACCACTTCCCTTTTGGCAGGTGGCTCAAAAGGGGTCTGTGCTCCTGTCACATTCAGGGAAGCCTTTTCTCGCCCAGTGCTGGAGTGTTTTGTGGAGATAATTAACTGTGAAAAGCATCACTCTTGGTGAGGGGGAAAAGCTTAGTGAATCAACTCATTTAAAATCCTTGCATGGAATCCCCTGTAAAGAATACACCCGTTTTACAGAACCTCAGCTCTCCCCGGAGTCTTGTCTTGGTGCATATCGGCAGCAACACTGAAAGATATTCTCTGGATTGATATCCATGGTGAGATGCTGGTGGGAGACTGAGCTAGCGGTGGTGGATAAAGCCTCAAAGGCTTGGTGTGGAGCTGATGGAAATGCTTTCAGTTTCAGAGCAGCCCATCAAACAGCATGGGTTCACTGGCAAAATTGTTAACATGTTTTGCTTCAATTAAATAGCCTATAAATAGCTGTGCTACATAAGGAATGTATTTGCATCTATAAAATGCAGTCAATGTATGTTCCGAAAAACCTCATTGTAATCTGGATTTCTATGTGAGGATTGTCGGTAGAAGTAGAAAAATACCTTAAATTCTCAAAACCATGTTCAGTTTTTCAGTGGAAATACAGATGGCAAAAACCTCAGCTGAAAGCTGGAATATCTAGGCATTAGCTGATAGAGATAGCAGTGGGGGGGGAAAAAAAAAAAAAAAAATATTGCATTTTCTTCCTGAAAATAGGCAGTTTACACACCAAGTGTGATTTTCACTGAAACCCCACTTTATGTTGGATCAGGACTTTCACTGAAAAATTTGCCTTTGATATAAGAGGAGGTGAAAAAGTGGTAATTGTTACACAGGTACTAACCTCTCTTTCTTTCTTTCTCTCTCTCCTTTCTTATACTTTCCTCCTCTTGCAGCAAGAAAAACAGCAGACACCAAACAAGAGACCCTGGGAAGGAATCAGGAAAGTCCAGTCCCCACCATCATGGGTTAAAAAGGACATCGAACCTGTGGCACAGTCTCCCCTAGAACTAAAAACTGTAGAGTGGGAGAAAACAGGAGCCACCATCCCTCTGGTGGGACAAGACATTATTGACCTTCAGACAGAGGTCTGAGCAGAAAGGGAAGAAAGGGACTTTTTTTTTTCTGGAAAACAAACAAAACAAACAAAACAAAACCACGTTTTAAAGAAATGATTAAATTAAATCGGAACCGAGAGAGAGAAGTGTTTGGTTTCTTTTGAAACCTTTGGTAAGACGGAGTAACTTTTGTATTGTTCTCAGCAGAGAGGGGGAAATATTACTTTATAGAGTATAGTAGCTGTAGGTTCAGGACAACACGAGCTTTCCCAGGTAGGACTGGAGAAGAAGTGAACCTGGAAGAGAGCGAGGAGGAGGCAGAGGGTGGGGAGGGGGCTGCAGGGGACGAGCCCTGCCACGATGCTTTCGGGCTGCTGCCGCATACTGGGAGCCTTCCTGCTCTGCCACGGGGAGGTGTGGAAGGACACCCAGGAGCCACCGCGAAGGGCCAAGAAGATCAGGGCTGTTTGCGGACCACAAAAAAAAAGGGGGACGCCTGCGGGAGCCTCGCTGGGATGCGGTCCGGCCGTAGATCCCCGGGGGACAACCCCCCCAACCTTGAGGGTCTGTGGCACCCCTTGCCCTCCCCACCTCTCCCTCACCAGCTCGTCCGAGAAGGAAGGAGATGGGATGCGCCAAGCGGTGGCTGAGAAGACATTCCCACTCCGCTGTGCCACGCCGTGACCTGGGATGGTGGCACCCCGGCATCAGGTCCCCACGGGGCCCAAAGAGGGAAGTGGTGGCATCATCCATGGCTTAGGTGGAGAGGTAAGGTGGGGCTTCCTTCTCCCATCCCTCCGCAGTGGAGCTTCCGCGCACCCTAAAGAATGGGACAAGCGCAGGAGGAAAAGGACCACCTCCAAAACCTGCTCTCCCCATCTCCAGGGACAGGGTCAAAGGTGTTAGAAAAAACAGACCAACAAGAAGAATGTAGGTCGTTTCATTGACTGTTAAATAGATAAACTCAGCACGGGCCTTACAAAGGTCCACTTGGCCTCATCCTTTTTTTTTATTTTATTTTATTTTTTTTTTGTTGTTGTTGTTATTTTTCCTTGCTTTTGGACTCAGATTTATTCCAAGCTGCCCCTCCCTGGAAGGCAGAGAGAGAAAGAGGGAAAGACAGATCTATTGATGTACCTGGAGATATTTGGTATACAGAGATGTTGCCTTAGGACATTGAGACAAACTGACAACATGAATAACGTCCACTTGGAAACAAACAAACAAACAAACAAAATAATCTATTTTTTTCCTTCTTCTTTTCTTTTCTTCAATAAAAAGAGAACTTGAAACCCGAGACCTTTCTTTTCTTTGGCTCTTGTCATTTCAAATGCCTTTCTGTGCCATAGGACTGCGCAGGCATGGGGTGAGGATGCCACCTGCTGAAGGTGGAAGGCAATTTGCTCTGCGGAGAGTTTGGGATGGTGGGAACACACAGGCCCTTCACTGCTGGCTTGCAATGTTTTGCTTTGTTTTACTCCGTTTGGGCTTTGGTTATTTTCTCTTTGCTGGCTCTTCTCCTCCCCTCCTCACTGCCGTGAGCCAGCAAGCACGTTTGTGGTCCTACAAGAAGGAAGAGGTGGAGCTGATCAGGAGAGCAGGACATTCCCCATCATAAAATACTGTCTTTTTATTTCACCATTTAAAAAAAAAAAAAAAAATCTTTTTTCATTAAACATTTCTCAAGGCTATTTACAAAAAAAAATTATCTGCATTTCACCCCCCAAAAGTGTTGTGCAATATTTTTATCATTAAAAAATATACCACTGACATCATTACATGCAGACTTTATTTTTTTTCATCATTCCCAGAACTGTCTGTCTGATGTTTGGAACAACTCTTCCAGCTTTGGAGATGTGCAATGACAAACTTCTGGTTGTGAGTGGCCAGATTGTCCCAGACAGCAGTAAATCTTGATCAGGGTCTGAGTTATTACAGTGTGTTTGGGTCTCTTTTTAAAAAAAAAAAAAATAAAAAAATAAAAAAAAAACTTTTTCAGGAAAAATCTAGCAATGGATACAAAATGCAAAACAATCACTGACCCCAGTTGTGCTTCCCCCACTGAGAGATGTTGCTTGACATGCAAAACATCTCTGCTTCAGCTTTCCTTTGGGCCACCTGGGTAACCTTTAAGGACAGTGGCATTTACCTTGCCATTAACTGTATAATGTGAAGGATGGAAACAAAAACTTAAACAAGAAAATCCAAATAGCTAAAATATAAGGAAACTCATTACTTATCAGAACTGTGATATGATTGTTCAATTTTGGATTATTCTATTAAACAGGAAAGCACAAAGGCCTCCCTCAGATGCCAAGTTGTATGATATTGTAATTATTATAATTACACATTATGAATTTTAGCATACAGATATCTTTCTACTGTGTTTTAATTCTTTTCTCTTTTTCTTTTTTTTTTTTTTTTCCCCTTCTCCTGCCAAACCAATCCTGCCCTCTTCTCTCCAACCTTCCCCATTCACCCATTCACTCCAGCCGACTTGCAGGTCATTAACGGTGTTATGTAATTACAGAGATAAATGTTTGTTTAATAACTGTTGATATTCGACTTTCTCTGCTCAGCTCCTCCGGTTAATTCTGTTTTCCCATGCCCTGCCCTGCCCCATGCCATGCCTTCCCCCTCCCTCCTCTCCGTGTTCGTCAATTTTTTTTTTCTGTACAGTTTTCAGAGCACAAAATGAATGTGTCTTATTTCTAATAAAAGAGGTGTAAACTCCAGCGACGTCTGCTTTTTAAAAGCGCCCCTGCCCACGCCCCACGTGTGGTTTGCATCGCGCCCGGGTGCTGGGAAACACCTCTCCTGGATCTGCAAGCTGCCACCTTGGCTCTCTACTCTGGAAGAGCCAAAACCTGGCACCAAACTTAACCCATGAGCGCATCTTTTGCTTTTAGCTTTGTAGCTTCTTGACACCCCCCAAAAAATAACTCCCCTTACAAGGCACATTTCCAAGGCACGAGGAATTCCCTTTTCTGTGCAGCGCAGCCTGTTTTTCTGCAGGTGTATCTAACCCAAAACTTGATCCCCACTTCCCAATATCATATAATGTGAGGGGCCGATATTTAACACAGATCTGGCAGTGTTACTGGCAGAAGGCAGTGACGCTGGGTTATAGTTTCCAGTGGGGCCAAGGCCATGCTGATGCCACCCTGCCTGCATAGCCAACCTCAATCTTACCCGGATTTCCCTGCCGCCTCTTGCATTACCAGGGAGGCTGTGAGCAAGAGCACAGCTCAGTGTATGAGGGGGTTAAGGATATCACTCATGAAAAATGACAAGAAATGAATTGAGCTAGGGATTATTCTCTTCCTTGGCACTTACCCTCGAACGGCTGAAATCTTCCAGCAAGAAAATGTGTCCTTAACTTCCTGCCTCTGCTCCATCATCTGACTGACGTTTTTTAGGTTTATAGGCAGGACGGCAGGAGGCTTAGGGGTCTGGCAAGTCGGATCCAGGGCTGCTGCTCTCCAGAGCCTTGATCCAAAGCCATCATGGCCTGGTAGGTCCACAGATGCAATGACTTCTCTGGGCCTGGCTGAAATTAATTGGATATCCTGGAACATCTGAAATGATTACAGAAGCATGGGGCTGCCCAGAGGCTCTTAGTCCAATCCCCCCATCTCTGAGCCGTGATCCAACCCTTCCTCAATCAGCAGCGCCTGATGGCGAGTCCCAGATCTTCTCCATCCTTCCTGCAGAGGTGTTTCTCACCCTACATCTCCCATACCATGATCCTATAACATTAGCAGGCAGAAGGGCAATACTAATGACCAGGCACTGCGTGAGGTGATGGACTGGGAGGGCAGGAGAGACCAGACCTCAGATCACAGCCCTGAAGATGGGTCAGGAGGTCCTGCTGCTTCTCACCAAAGGGAATTGGAAGGAGGGAGCACATGTCCCCGTTGCGTTCATGGGGCTGTAACAGCACTGTCAGAGGCTGTGGATGCTGAAGGTTAGTGTACGTACAGGTGTTTTTGATTTGCACTGTGGTTATAATGTGGTGTGGCTGCAAGGGAAGGTCGCAGGGTAGCTCAGCTTGGAAAAGGCTTCCTGAGGTCCCCCTGAACTTTCCTACGACCGTGATCCTGTCTTGCAGCCACCCAAGCTATAGCCATGGGACGAACAGATAACACCTGTACATACACCATGATCTCACAAGGACGAAGCACAAGACATGCTGCAGCAGTGGATAAATGGTACATTGTATGGGTAAGAAATCATACTTCTTGGTTGCTATGCTGGGAAAATGTGACTGTGCCGGGAAATTGAGAAGAACTTGAAAACTGAAGAAAATGAAAAGCATTTCCCCTGGGGTGTTGTGACAGATGCACTCAACCCCTTAACCAAAACAACAGTAGTTTGGTACAGGCTTCAAAGGAGGTAAAGGCCTGAGCCATAGTCAGGCCAAGAACTCCCCTAGGAAACCCACAGAGGAGCAGTAACACAGTGAGCATCAATGCATATGAGCTTGGAACACTGATCATGCAATTAGTAGATGATTAGTGGGTAGCTTTTCCACGACTCATTTATCAAGGAACAAAGAAAGTTGTGGGTACAGGGAGTCTCATACATACCTTTTCTATTATATGCAATTTGACCATAAGCCAATCACTTTATCTCATAAATATAATAGTCTGAGGGAGCCTTCTTTGAGCTCTCCCTGCTAGGCAGTGTGGCTGCATGGCGGTGATCTCCCCTTGAGCTGGGATACCTCTCAAGGTTTGAGATTTAGAGACCTGAGACTTGGAGGTCCTTCCTTGCCCAAGGCAGAGAGATCCCTTACTCAGTACAGTCCCTCGATAAGTGACGGATAGCATGATGAATTAACACTTACAAAACACACTAATCCAGGTAGCTACTCAATCTTAATTATTATAAACTTTGTATAGATGATTCCATTAGACATAAACCATTACCCAAGTCTGAGACTAAGACTGGACCTAGCCACACGCTTCATAATGAATTTAAAAAGCCAGTGGGTCCATTTGGAACGTTGTGTCTCAACGGGAGGGTCTCCTTTACCTTGCTGCATCTCCAATCTCTGTAAATCATTCTAGCTCTATTCTATTTCAATTTTCCTTTGTATGTTTCTTCCACATAGTAATAAATAGAGCGAACCTTGACATCAAACTTTGTAAAGCCACACTTTTACAGAATCATATTAAACCCACTTTTTCTAATATCTTTGACGGTGGTCCTTTCACCAATCTAAATTACCCATTTGCGACAGCCACACTATAGGAAATTGCCCATATGGAGCAAGACACCATTCCTGAAAGATTCAGGACCAGGGTAGGAGGTTACTCTCTGCAGTCTATCTATTTTGTGGCTGAAGGGAGTGCTTGGGCTCATGACAGTACTATCTGAGGTGCTCAAGATGAGGTAGGATGGATGAATCTGGGCCTGAGGTGAATCTGTTCCTGACCTCCTGTTGTGGCAAGATCTAAACAGCAAAGAAAAGAAAGGAGGTGACTTTTGGGTTCTTTTCTAATTATTTTCCCTTACCCAGTCCTCCCAGGAAGAGGTCAGTGCCTCCCGAGGGATGTGTCTGCCTTTCAGCTTTCAAGCAAATAGAAAACACCTTCAAAGTAGCTTTCAACAGACTTCTGAGTAAGGAGTCCTCAGGGGATCCATGTGGAGGACCTCTCCAGATATTTGCTTGTTCAGACCTATTTTCATTCATGATTTTCCAAAAAGCCTTTTGCGCATCTGGGGCTGAAATCTCCCTTATGCTGGCAAGCCCCTTGGGTAGGCCAATTTCCTACCAAGCCTTTGAGACAACAGCATGGAAGACAAGCACAGTTCTTAAGCTGGGGCCATGCAGGACTTCACGTTGTATGGTTAAAATCATTCTCTCCTGGCTTTAAAAACCTGAGAATCCTGTTAGGGCATGATGCTGAATAACGCCAACAGAGAAATGCACTGCTGATAATATGTGCATTATGTTTGAGTAATGAACATCACTCATTACACTGGCTCATTAACAAGTTGAGTAGCTCTTATGGCAGTAATGCAAAAAGAGAGACCCAGAGGAATGAGGTAGTCAGGTTTCAGTCCCTCTTCAGTCTCTTCGCTGATCACCTCCAGAGAAGTCAACCACACAATATGAGCTGCCTTCCTTCACCCCAACAACTCTTTGTGGAGCCCCACCACACGGAGGTAGGCCTTGCTGATCTCCTCCTGTGTCCCTCAGGGGCTGTGGCTTTGGCACGTTAGCGAGGAGCAACGTGGTTTCTGAAGCCACCACAAAGCCACCACGACAGCCAGAAGAGCTGTGGCATCTTGAGAACTACCAAGATCACAGCTCTGGATCGGGTTCACACCAGCCAGCTGCTTCACAGCTGTTTGCTTCTTTGAAAAGCAACATCTCTTGGCTCCTGTGGAGTTTGCAAGAGCCCCTTTAACATCTAAATTGAGGAAGAAAGGGCAGATGTTGTATTTTGTGGGGAAACAGAGGACAAGCAGGAGACTCAGCCTGTGGAGAGGAATCCTATGTAAAGTTTGGGTGGGCTTGTTTGCTTTTTCCCCTTGCAGATTTCAGTTAATAAATAACCAAGTACAAGTATGCTGCTCTCAGTTGCTGCACCCTGGCTTGTCCTAGATGACTCCATATCTACAGAGACACATCATGACTGAGTCCTCACTACTACCACTTCCCAATGACTTTAAAGTGCTTTAGGTAAAAGGCAAAAATTGAGGAAAGAGAAGTCAGCACCATGAAATTTTCTGCCATGTAAACTCCTGCAGCTTCGTTAGCAGCAGCAGCTGGGCAGGTGTTAAACACTTATTTGCTTATTAGAGAAGGTTGGAATTTAAAGGCTTAGAACATCATGCAGAAAACACAACATCACCAAGGTATTACTTTAGTTAATCAGATTTCTAAAGGAAAACAAGTACCTACTTTATCATCAAAATCAATGTGTCATGAGCAGAGTCAGTAGTGACAGGAATTTTTATGGTGGGGTTAGGAGTGCTTTAGCATTTTCACATGCCCAAAGAGTGCTCCATGTGTATATATAACCCTAAGCTGAGAGTTCACTACCATGCCCCACACAGTGCTTATGAGACAAAATATCATATGTGATGCAAAACAGCACTCTGACCCTAAATCTCTGACACATGCACAGGCATACACACATAGACCTGTATATATACATATTCACACACACACCCATAAACACACAGCCAAACAAGCATAAATGTATAAAAACATTCAAATGCATTGGGACAGGTTAAATATAGCGGATTTCTGATGTCAAACTGGCTTGAAAAAGGCACTCAGACAGCAGATAAGATTTATGTGAGAAACGTGCTTGGTGGACTCTAGAAAGAGAATGTGAATTAAACAAGACACAGCAATTAATTAGCTGCAATAGCTTTTGTCTGATCTGCACATCTGCAGTGGCTTTTTGTTGAGTTTTGTTTGATTGGGGGTTGTTTTTTGTTTTGTTTTGTTTTTTTCCTTTATTCTATTTATGACAAAGAAACTGAATTTTTCAACCAAGTAGACTGGTAATAAAGTCCAGCTTCAGCAAAGGAAAAGCAGAGCAGAAGTGCGTTTCTCACCTGATCATACAGGACTGGCTCATTTTTACCTTCTGCAGGTGACCAGATGCAAATTAACTATTTAATTCTAAACTCAGCAAGTTGCTGCCTTCCTGCAAAAATCAGGGTAGACACAAAAGCTGCAAAGCTCAGGGCACATAGGTGAAAAATGACCTTAGGTTCCTGTTTAGGGGTAGTAGTGCTGGAAACAAAATGAGTTTTGCTATGGAGCAGATACTGAGCAGAGGCTCCTGAGATGGAGACTCAGTTTCTAGTTTTGTCACAGGCTTCCCTGCATCACTGTTGAACAAATTCCTTAATTTCCCATGTTTTGGCTTCTTCAATTTGTTGGGCACTGGTGATGGTACCTCATGTGGCCACATTTTCTGACACGTCTGGCAGGTTTTGCAAAGCAACCTGCTGCTGTCACTAGCACATAGCTGTGCTTTATGTGGTTCACAGCAGTGAGGACACATTTTGGTTCTGTTTTTTTTTTTTAAAAAAAAAAAAAAAAAAACCAAAAACTCTAATGGAAAATGTCAGCTTCAAAACCATGGAAATTCAAAATTAAAATACAGCATTTCATGGCAGCACTTTGACAAGTGACCTCTCCAGAGGTGGAGCAATGACCAAAGGAAGTTATGTAAATGTTAAAGCAGTTTGAAAGCAGGACAGAAAGGAGGCAAATTTTGCAGGAAGCAAGAGAAGCACAGGGGAGTTTCTGTTCAGAGGAAATAATTAAATGGAAAGGCAAATTGTTATCTCCTGGTCTGTGTGGGCTGAGGGTTTTCAGGGAATGGACAATCAAAGGGTCGCTTAATGGTTACCAGGAGTTTCTTGGCTTTGATCAATTGTTTGAAATAATTGGCAGCTTCTTCGTGTTAGCTAATGTTTGGACCTATTATTAATAATGTAACTCAAGCTTTGAGGCCTCAGTCAATATAGGTTTCCATCACCTGGGGGTGTTTTGCATTTACATGGGAAATAAAAGGCCATGTTCTCTTCAAAGGGCTGGCAACCCGTTTGAAATACAGGAGCACCAGAGAAAGGCAGAGATGCCTCACTTGAGAGAAGAAAATTCAGCAACAGAGGGAAGGACTAAATGCTGACCATCTGGTTCCTTCACAGGTAACCTTTAGGCCAAGCCATGGTACCTTTCAAGGTATAAAATCCTCTCACTCAGTTTTGTGGGCTTTTCTGGAAGAGGTCAAAAGCCTAGCAGAAATGTCTGGATCTCAGATGCTGTCCATGAAATAAGCTCTCATCTGACACGAGATGGGGAAGCGCTGGCATTTCAGGGCTGATACCTATTGTTTGTTAATGAAAGAAAGTGATTTAAAAGCTTGACCTCATAGATGCTCTGCATCCAGCTGGGCCTAGACTGTGTGAAGCAGCTCGGTTTATAAAAGCTCACCCCCATTCAGTGTCAGGCAGGGCTTTGTACCCATTATGAGAATCAGTGAAGACAAAAGAAAATAAATCACGCTGCATAGATAGTCAACCAAAGAGTGTTTTTACATAGTAATTATCTTCTTTAAATAAAACAGCTGATTTCCCTGAGCTTATATCTGTGATCAGAATAATTTGTCTATTCTCAGCAAAGCGTCTCATAGACTATTGCACTGTGGTATTGACAGAGAAAATGAGAATTCATCTGAGTGGTGGATAAGGAGGGTGCTGGGGGATGAAAGACTATGATGGGAGTAAGGCATGAGTTAATAATCATGTTCCTCAATTAAGTTGAAGATTTTGTCTTATTTAATATATTTGTTTGAAGGCTTAGAACAAAAACAAGTTAGGTGTTTGCCAATAAAACATTTGGAGGCAAAACTTTGAAGGACATTGTCAATACAGACAAGGATTGAAACATCATCTGAGGAGAACTAGATGCCTAGTGAGAGAAGGGAGAGGAACAGAATAACATTTCATAGTACAAAGCGCGTGGTCAAGCTAAGCACGGAGCTCATGCTCCAACTTGGGAGGCTCGGCAGATGGGAGCGACAAGGGAGAGAAGATTGAATACATTCAGGACAATCAAAAATCAGAGGAAACTAAAATGCCAAGCTCAGGGGGTACCAGGAAAGGCCTTTCCAGCAGCAGTAAAGAAGAGGAGGTGATATTTTGCAAGAACCTGGTGAGATTCCTCTGGAACACTGTGTGCATCTAGGTACTGAGGGGTCCTGGGGCTGCCGGAGCTTCTGGTGCCTCCTTGGTGGTGATGTCAGTGCAACCAGTCACACAGGGTCAGGGAAGAGAGAGTCAAAGTGAGAAAGGCTATTCAAAAGCTTAGAAGAACCGAGACCATGTGGTCAGGCTGAGAGAGACTGGATCCTTTAGTCTGTTTAAAACCATCTCAAGAAGTTTATGACTCTTCTTGATGATTCTTGAAGGGAAGGAGGGAACCGCAGAAGAGAATGGGAATTATTTAGTCTAAAAGACACTGATGGCATAAGAGTCCCTGACTATAAAGACAGAAATGGAAAAAATTAAGGAAGTTAGGATATGGTTTCTAACTGGCAGTGTGGTAATTCCAACCTGGGGGAGAGCTGGGAAGGTAGTAACATGGAATTGGTTCAAGAGGGAGAGGCAACAGAAGAGAAGGGTGTTAGAGATGTCCACATCCAATGAACTATGATAGGGTTTTCCTCCTGCCCCAGCACAAAAGCTGTGCAGCTCTGTGTCCCCAAGTCCAGGTGTCAGTGGGGGTGAGCACATCTGAGCAGACACACACACAGAGTAGACATAGAGAACAGTGACTTTACCAACACCCCGTGAGCACGCATACTACTCACATAAAGAAGCTCAGCATGGATGGCCCCATCCTCTTCCTCCTCCCCAGCCAACAAGGATTGAAGCTGCAGGGATATTCACACTCAGCATGGGTCTCCCCAGCAGCTGGGCTTAGTCTATTCATTCAGCAGTTGGCCCTTCAGGTGCCAGTCCTCCCCCGTGTCTGGAACCAAGACTTTTGAGCTCCTGAGGCTGGTGGTCCCATTCTAGCAGCTGGTCCCAGATCTCCTACCCTGATCACAGCTAGCCCAGCTCACAACTCACTGCGTTCACACGCAGGCTCAGGACAGAAATTAATAGAGCAAGTCAGCATAGGAAATCATTAGGAATAACATCTAATATGAAGACAGGACACTGTGGTGATCAGGTGCTGGATTGGACCACCACACCCTGACCTGCAGCCTGGGAGATGTGAATTTCACCCTGCCACCTTTGCCATTCATTAAGCAATTAGTGTTAATTAAGCATTGCTGTGAATGCAGGATTTCTTAAAGTTACTGTGTTCAAAAGAGGAAGGAGGTCAAAATTCAGCCAAAGGACATCTTTAAAACCCAGAGGTTCAGTCTAGAGACTCAGCAGTGGGTTTCTCCCATCTGTACAGGAGTAATTCATACTGGGGATCCCTTTGGGTATCATAAAACACAAAAACTAACAGCAAGAAAGCATTCTGGGCAAAAAATATATTGAAGAAAGGGCTTCCAAGAAGAGATGGGGCTGCCTTTGGAGGTAAAAGTGTGTGATTGCTCTGTAACTTTCTTCTTTTTTTTTGATATTAATTGCTAGAAACTTAGCTAGGAGTCTTGGAGTGTAAATGACTGGTATTAATTACTGCAAGTAACAACCTTTGCATACCAAACTCTGCTGTTTTCACTGGCCTGTGGAAATCTAGTGGTTGTGAAAGATTGACAAAAAGAGGACAACCATTCTGTTCAAAGTAAGTGAGCATGAGTGTCCACAGCAGAATATCTAGTGGTGTAGTAGGAGACCCAGACTCACATCCCCTGTCTGCTCAGCTTAATTCATAATCCCAGTGGATGCTTGGAGCAAGAGAGGGGATTCTCTCAGACGGAATGGAACAGATCAAAATATCTCATTTTAACCTGGTGATGAATTAAGCACAATCCTAACCTCTGTTAAGAAAACATACTTCTTGTTTGTCCAAAGCTTTCCAAAGGCGTCTTTCCTTTGGGAGATCAGGATGTATTTTTCTTTGGTCCTTTGGGATTTCTCCAGTAGGACACTGGAAATAACCCAGGGGTTTATCAGTTTCATTTGATTTCCTATCTGTCCTCTGGATATGGGCAGGCTGCTTCCAGACTTGCCCTTTTCAGGTACTCATAGACCCTTTTAAAAATGGAGAAGGGATCTAAGAAACAAGCAGTGTCATTTCCTTGTCCCAGCTTAACCTTCCAAGAAGAGCTATGAAGAAGAAAATCAGAGAACATTAGAGGACAGAGAGGAAAAGGAGAGGATTTTTTTTTTTTTTTATTCCTAGGCTTGACTAATTATAAAACTGTTTAGAAAGGCTCCTGCTGAGCAGGTGAGGGGCTGAGATGAAACAGCAACTTAATCCACGGGGATGAACTCCATCAATGATCCTATTATTTAGGATTTGATGTCTTTTGTGTCTCAGAGTCAGCAATTCCCAGCCCTGTGTACAGAGATGGACAGCATTCCGCACCAGTGAATTTAGGGTGGGGGGAAGCATTGGAGAAGACTGCCTTGATTTACAAATGAAAGCGATTAGCATATAAATTGGTACTATAGGTTAGTGAGCAGTGTAGCCTTGCCGAGTTGAATGAATCAACAAGGCTGAGACTGTGAGAAGGAGGCAAATTAAAGTCTCTGCTCGTACGGCTCACTTTAGATTGCTTGCAAGAGAAAATGAAAGTCGTTTTTTGTGTCGACTTTATTTATCTTTGATTATTTTTCACTTGCTGCTGCTTTAATTTTCCCCGTCTTCTCTCTTCTTCTGTCTTCCTTCTCCCCCTTTCTCAAACATTTTCTCTTTGATGGGGTCCTACACATCTGTCCAGCCCTGCAGATCCTGGATATTTCTCATGTAATATTGACTAGCAAAACCAGTACATGTCCTCCTTCTTTTTTCCTGGATGTTTTGTCTTTGTGTCCCATCCCCCCCCCCCCCCCCCCCCCATCCTTTTCTTTTGACCTCTTATCTTTTTTCTTTGTGTCTTTTATTTGTTTTCCTGCTGCACCTCTCACTCCTTCTTCCTCTGCCTTTCATTCTTTCTCATGAGAAAACAAGCAAAAGTCCAGGTGTAAAATGATAGTAACAGCTGAGGTGGATGGTTTTCCTGTGCTGTTCCAGACACATTCTTCTCTCTGTGCTTGGAAAGGGCTCTAACCTCTTAATATCTTTCTTTTTTGAGCTCTAGAAGATAAATGCAGTCAAAATTAGCTACTTAGCTAGTCTGGTGCTGGAGCAGTGTGTCCCTTGGACAGGAAGACAGACATGGTAGCTATCCCAAATTGCAGGATGAAGTGGTGGTAGGCTGTTGCTTTTCCTATTGTCCAGCTGCCTCCTATAGCCTTTTGCATGCATGCTGTAAAACAACTCACCAGGACACAAAGCTGGTGCAATCAGTTAACCACTTTCTCTTGGTTCCATCCCGCTCCAGGTTCTCTCCATTTTCACTCTTCATTTTTCATTCCCTACTCACTCTCCTTTGAACCAAGCTCTTCTTCTAACAGTGCCTTTCTTTGATTCAGCAAAGGAGGATGAGAAAAATTCTCCCTAGCAGCTGGGCAGGAAGGGAAACCCCTTTATCCTGGCTTTGGCTCTCATTTGTATTTCTAGCTGCTTTCTACAGGGATCTATCTCTCTACCCAAGTGACCATTGGGGAGGTAGGCACATTCCTACATTATCAAGCACATTTGTGAGGGGTACCAGCCACATTACATTCAAAACTGGCTGTGCACGGTGTCCTCTCTCATCTTCCTGAGTCACAGCTCAAAAGAGCGTTTGTGTATTCAGTTCAGCAAGAGTGCAGTCTTCCACAGATCACCTGCTTTGAATTACATTATTGGCTACCAGCAATTTTCTAAGCAGAAATGCAGATTCTTAAACATGCAGGTTGGAGAGGACCTTTGGAAGTCTCTGGTCTAACCTGTCTGCCTTTCCTGGGGTGCCCATTATGTCCACTGCAGCACTCGGTCCTGCAAACTGTTCCCCATGTCTCTGTTATTTCAGGGATGCTGTTATTACGCTGCAGAAGGGGTTGTGCAGCACATCTCTGTCTCCTCTCTTTATTTGCCAGACATTTGTGCACAAGCATGGGAAAAAGATAATTTTCTGACCTGTTTTCATTCTTCCCGGAGCCTTTCTCTCACCCATCACCTTACCCATGGTACTTACTACCCTGACTTCCAGTTCCCTCAATTAACTGTCATCTGTTACCACCACCCTCTGAAATACTTAGTTTTAAGTCATCCTTTCCACATTGGCAAGATTATTGGCAAAGATGTTTTCGCCTTGCTTTGTCAGATGGGTTCCAGCACCTATTTATAGTCCTGGTACCTGAAAGAGGGATCTTGTACCCAAATGGTGCCTGCTTGGGTTTTATGAGCAAAAAGATCAGGCTCTTTTTTTTTAGGAGCCAGCCTATCAGGGAAAAAAACAAAGAAACTGTTGACTGCAGTGACCCCGAGAAGCTACCAGAGCAACTAGTTTTCTAGCTCACTAAAAGGGACAGACAATGCAAATGTCCCAGGGCATGCTCACATCTCTGTTCTGGTTCAATCAAAATTATGTAATTTGTGTTTTCCTTTAAACAGTACAGGTATAGTGGTTAATGTACTTAAGCCTCAAGCCATGCTTGGGTTTTGCAAGAAGAGTTTGGCTTTTGGGCTCTATACACTGCCCTAGAAGATGTGTCTTGCTCCAGGAGTTTTATTTTTATACACACTGATCAAAGATGAACTTAGATGAAGAAACAAGCAGCTCCCCTTGTATTCATGTACTTTCATATTTAGTCACTTTGGGCAGTAGCATAGAGCAGGGAGCAGATCTCCAGGCTGCCTTATGGGCCACGAGAGCGTCTTCCTTCTCTCCTAGATCTCTTCTGAGGATGGTGATTTAGAAAGAAGAATCGGTTTAATAAAGAGCATCTCACTGTGTGATATACCAGCCCTGGGGTAGCAGTACATTTATCTGAACACATTATGGGTTTAATTTGGTCCATGCAAAACCTAGAGAAAACCAACTAAAAAAGTCTTATTTAATAACTCCTCATCAAAGAAAAATGGGAGCCAGGGAGATGAAAAGAGCTCCTAGACTCTATCAGATGAGGGATCGATGGGAGTTTGGTGTCAGCTCCCTGAGAGGTTTTTCTTTGTTACGCTGTGCATACACCTGTGATGGAGAGGACAACACCTATATGTGATGTGAGATTGGGTGAATCCATTAGAGAAGGCTGATGGGGTTACAGCTTTGGTGGATAAGTGGAGAGCAACAGATGTCATCTACCTGGATTTCTATAAAGCATTTGACATTATCTCACACAACATCCTTGTCTGTAAACTGAGGGAACATGGATTTGATGGATGGACCACTCAGTGGATAAGAAATTGGCTGGATGATCTCAAAGACTTGTGGTCAATGACTCAATGTCCAGGTGGAGAGCATTGATGAGTGGTGTTCTTCAGTGGTCGGTGTTGTGACCAGAGCTGTTTGACATCTTTATTGGTGACATGAACACTGGGATCGAGTGCACCTTCAGCAAGTTTGCTGATGACACCAAGCTGTGTGGTGCAGTGACATGCTAGAGGGAAGGGATGCCATCCAGAGGGACCTGGACAAGCTGGAGTGGTAGGCCTGTGCAAACCTCATGAAGTTCAACAAGGCCAAGTGCAAGGCCCTGCCCATGGGTCAGGGCAATCCCAAACACAAATAAAGCCTGGGTGAGGAGTGGATTGAGAGCAGCCCTGCGGAAGAGGACTTGAGGGTATTATTGGATGGAAAAAAGACTACGAGCCAGCAACATGCACTCACAGATCTAGTGGAAGGTGTCCCTGCCCATGGCAGGAGGGTTGGAACTAGAGGATCTTCCAACCAAAACCATTCTATAATTTTATGATTCTATGAATGGCAAGGTGTTGAAAAAAACCAAGGAATTAAAGTACCCATATAATGATGAATTAAAGATGCCCTTGATTAGGGCAATGCCTTCACAACATGAATATAAGCTTTAAACAGGACCTTTCTTTTTTACTTATGAGAGCACGTGGGATTTTCTTCTACTTCTACTTGAAGATCAAACAAATGAATCAGTTTCTCCTTTCATTAATTTTTCATGTACAAAGTCCCTGGTATAATTACTCACCCTGAAATAAACCACCTCAGCTCCGATCAACTGAGTTGTAAATATTGATGTGAAAGAAAAACTGGCAGAAATGTTTCCTCTGAGCATTCAGGGCAAGTGAGTTGTAAATACAAATGCAACCAGCTGGCATTTTCCAGAGCAATAGAAAGTCTCTTGCTTCAATTTAGAGATCAGATCCCAGGTGGTGGGACAGGATTCTGGGATAGCACAGAGATTCTTGGAGCTCAAGTTTTGGACAACTTGCCCTTTATCAGTGGTTCTGTAATCTCAGCCCCAAGGTTTTGGGCAAATCACTTGTTATGGGATTCAGCTCAAACACTAAGCTGATGACTCCAAATTCCCTTGGTAGTCCATGGAAAGCTAGTCAATCTTAGCAATGGAGTTTGGAGCATCCTAACACAGACACTCAAAATGTCACTTGAATCACTTACCACATGCACATTTTTCTCTTTGTGCACTCTAAAGGGAGTAACCAGGTTGTAGGGAGACAAACTGCAGTTCCTTAAATGTAGATTAAATTAGTCCAACCCTGTCTTCTAGTTTCTCCATGATCGACTCTATTTGTGCTTTTCAGTAATTATATATTGAACGGGTTGTTTGGGGGGAGTGCAAATGATGGAAGAAGAAACAGGGTACTGGAGAAAAGATATTTTTTTGCCTTGGAATGTCCAACTCTTCTAGAAAATATAGTCTGATTAGAAATTACTGAAGACTTTTCCCTCAAGGAGTCAATATTTGCTCTCTTACTAAGAAACAGATTTTCAAGATAATGCACGATGGTACTGATTCTTGCCAGTGTTCCAGATGTAATGGTACCTGGATGGATTCTTCAAAGCAGAGGAAGGAAAGAAACAGAATTCTTGTAGGAGTTTACTTAGTTTGATTTTCTGTTACAACTCGGACTGGTTGTATGTCTTGCAGTTTTAGTCAGTAGGTGCTTGAAAATGATGTGTCCATAGAAAGAGACAATGGAGAAGAAACTAATCACATGATAGATTTTATCCATTCCCCTGGTTCTCTGAATCAAAATTGTAAAATCAGAAATATTCATGCAACTTTTTTGCAGACTGAGGAAAATGCACCCCTCAGTTGGCTGAAGCTGATCTCTCCCTCCATGCTTCTTATCAAATATATCGTTTCCAGGAATGCTTTCCAGCAAAATGAGGGCTCTTTGGCTGACTGATACTTACAGAGGGATCTGCCAGGACCACACTTCTGTGCTTAAAACCAGTGCCAGCAAGCAGTTAATTTATGAGATCATGGCATTTCTGTAACAAAAAAAAAAAAAAAAAAAAAAAATAATCTGTGCTTGGTTTGTTTCCTCTTCGGTAAATCCAAGGTCTGGATCCTCGGCTGTGTTTTTCATGTTTCTGTGGCAGATGTGTTGCTCCATATTTTTCCCATGATGCACATGGAAACCTCACTGGCAATCTTGTATTTCAGGTCACAAACACTGCTTCATCTACATAGAAGAGTTGAATTGAATTTTACACTGGATTCTGAGACAAATAGTTCCCTAAATTAGAAGAAATTTCTTCTGCCAGTTCTTGTCCATAGCTTGATCCTTATTTCAAGGTATAAGAACGTGTGTTTTCAGCACTGGATGTTTATGTTAGATCAGGTAAATGCAAAAAGTTGTTTATTCATCCCACATGTCCCACTCCGGTGTATCAGGACACAATTTCTTTTTAAGCTGCACTTGAAATCTTGGTTGAGCCCCATGTGGAATTATAGGGAGTCTTCTGGATGAAGAGAGACCTAGGTACGGTCCAATTACCAATACAAATGGTGGTTAAACATCAGGTCATATTTCTCCCTATTAATTTTCATTTTAGAAAAGTGCTCCTATAGCTTCCCTGTAATTTATCACTCCCTTGTCTGTCCCCTTTTCCCAGCTGCCCATCATCCCTCCAAAAAATTACAGTAGGACATCAAGATTCAGAAAAAAAAAAAAATCTTCATGTTCTGAATTCCAGGATAGGTGTTCTTAACAAAAATGAAACATGACAAAATATTTTTTTCTTTTTTTTTTTTTTTTTTTTTTTTAATTCCCTTTGTCCTACAAGGGCACCATTTCTTTAGGAATGCATTAAGATTTACCATCTCATTCTCTAGCAGTTTATTGCTGGGTTACACGTGGGAGAAGATTTCTTTAACAAGTGTTTACTAGTGAAGAGCTCTGTAGATGATGTGGCAAGAAAGAGCACTAAAAGAAACTCCCTTAAATCTTAGGAAAATTTTAATGTGTAAGTAAATAAAAAAAAAAAATTGCATTAAAAACCTTATATAGAGTGAGGGGGACAATAGGTAGCACAGCAAGCTCTAGTGGCTCTCATAAGTTGGAGAAACTGATTTTTATTATCACTTTTTCTGTTGAAAATATCTTTCATTCTGAAGATGGTAATTCCCTTCCTGGTAAGTGTAGGAAGAAAGTTCATAGACCTCAGTAGGAGTTCAAAAGAGTTTTGGTGTTTTTTTTCAAATATTCTGCCTTCTTAAACTAAGACACAAATTGCTCTAATATAAGATATCCGTAAGATGTTGCAATGGATCAGCCTTTGTCTACAAAGGCAATGTTTTGAAGGTGCTCTGGGGAGTATGGGTTATTTTTATTTAGGGTTTTTTGGTTAGTGAGACAAGATGACTGGGCAAGGCCTTTACAACAGAGCTTTCAGCACATGTGGTTAAACTCTTTCTTGATGTATCTGAATGGAAGATGTTGGGGGGGGTTGTTGTTTTCTGTGGGTTGGGTGCTTTTTTAATTAGAAAAAAAAAATCAAGAAAAAATGGATCTCCAAAAGGACCAAAATTAGACTCTAAATTGAGTTGAATTAGGTCAGTCCTTTCAGCCAAGGAATAAGTTATGTACTGAGTGGTATAAATTTGAAATGGAAAAATTTTGCAAATATCTGCCTAACTCCTGTGAAAGAAGAATACTTCGACTCCTCCTTTCTAAATACTTTCTAATACTTCAACTCCTCCTTTCTAAAATAATTGGGGTTTTTTCAGTTGGCCTCTAGCTGAAAAGGCTTTTCAACTTTTTTCATACTTTAACAACCTGAAAGTGAAGCAAAACAGCCAATTACAAGTGAAGAAAACATGAAAGTAAAATCCAGACTGAACCAACATAACTTTCAGTTTTCTACCAGTCCAGCTGAAACACACCCACCTCTTTTTTTCATTTAGACACTGAACTCTGACTCTGTATAGTTTTAAGTTTCTTCTTCCTAGAAAAGCTACCACTGAAAGACAGTGGATGCTTAGTAAACGTCAGTATCAAGGCACATCTATTCATGCTTTATAGTTAGGGACCTTGTATTGTAACAACAATGGAAGAAATGTCCTACGTCTCTCTAAGTGTCATCTCATCCTGCAGCAGAGATGAGTCTTACATGAAAATCTTGGGCTTATGTCATGGTTTGAACTCAGAGAGTAACTGAGCATCACGCAACCCACCACTCACACAAACCCAGCACAGCTTATGTTGATGAAACACTTGGCCTGTGTGCTTCTAGGGAGAATTCTCAGAAAAATGAAGTCCTGGTTGTTAACTGAGTATCTAGAGAGTACTTTGTCATACAAGCAGGTGACTGATTCATAGCAAGCAGAAGCATTTCAGTTTTTAAAGGCTATCATTTGTTTTCATCTCTATTTCAGTAAACCCTAATAAAATTGAGAGCTTGCTTCCTAAACAAGGACTGCCCACTGCAGCAGCAAAAATCTGGAGTACTGAAAACTTGCTTTAGTGTGGTGTTCTGTATTATATTTCAAATCCATTATTCCTCAGAGAAAACACACTTTCCTGCACTATGAAAAATATCTGGGAGACTGTAACGTCTATAGATGATACTAGGATCACAAGTTAATTCAGGCTGGAAGGGATCCAAGAGGTCTCTAGCCCAACATCCTGCTCAAAGCAGGGTCAGCTACAAGGTCATACCAGGCTCTCCAGTTTTCAGTCAGGTTTTGAAAACCTCCAAGGATGCAGACTGCCCTGTCCTCTTCAGGCAACGTTATGCTTAGATCCACTTTAAATGTCCTCTGTTTCCACTTGTGGCTAATGCTTTGTCCTCACTTCACACCCCCTTGTGAAGAGTCTGATTGTCTCTTTGATAATCTGTTGGTATAGGAGACTGATGTTAGGTGCCCCCCCCTCCAAACTATTTCTACTTCTGTAGAGTGAGGTGATTCTCCCCCTCTACTCCGCTCCTGTGACACCCCACCTGCAGTGCTGTGTCCAGCTCTGGGGACCCCAGTATAAGAAAGACATGGACCTGTTTGAGCAAGTCCAGAGGAGGCCATGAAGATGATCAGGGGGCTGGAGCACCTCCCTTATGAACACAGACTGAGAGAGTTGGGGGTGTTCAACCTGGCAAAGAGAAGGCTCCAGGGAGACCTTCTAGCATCCTTCCAGGGCTTAAAAGGGGGACAGGAAAGGTGGGGAGGGACTCTTTATCAGGGGTTGTAGGGTTAGGACAAGGGGAAACAGTTTTAAACTGAAAGAGGGCAGATTTAGATTAGATGTAAGGAAGGAATTTTTTCCTGTGCAGGTGGTGAGACACTGGCCCAGGGTGCCCAGAGCAGCTGTGGCTGCCCCCTCCCTGGAAGGGTTCAAGGTCAGGTTGGATGGGGCTGGGAGAACCCTGGTGTAGTGGAAGGTGTCCCCGTCCATGGCAGGGGGGTTGGAACTAGATGGTCTTTAAGGTCCCTTCCAACCCAAACCATTCTATGATTCTCCTGGCTGAACAAGTCCTGGTCTTACACCCTCTCTGCAGAAGGAAAGTACCCCAGCCCCAATCATCTCAGTGATCCTCCACTGAATTCACCAAAATTTATGAATGTATTTTCTGTACTGTGCATTATTTTTTTAAAAAAATACATATTTCCTTTAGACCATAACCTTTAACTGGAAACTACTGATATTTTTTTTTTATTTGGCTGTCGTGGTTTAACCCCAGTAGACAGCTAAGACCTACAGAGCTGCTCATTCACTCTCCCTGCAGTGGGATGGGGAAAGGAATCTGAAAGGCAAAAGTTAGGAAATTTGTGGATTGAGATAAGGACAGTTTAAGAGCTAAAGAAAAAAACTGTAAGTGCATAATGAAAAATAAGAAATTCATTCACTACATCCCATTGGCAGGCACATGTTTAACCATTTCCAGGAAAGCAGGGTTTCATCATGCATAACAGGAAAACAAACACCATAACTCCGAATGTCTCCCCTTCCTCCTTTTCCCCCCAACTTTTATTGCTGATTTTATATTGTATGGAACATCTCCTTGGCTAGTTTGGGTCACCTGCTTGATTGTGTCCCCTCCCAGGCTACTGCATGCCCCCCAGTCTATTCACTGAGAGAGCAGAGTGAGTAGCAGAGAAGGTTTGATGCTGTAGAAGCACTGATCATCAAAAGCTGTAATGTTAGTGTGTTATCGGTACTGTTTTGGTCAAAAATATAAAATACAGCATGATATCAGCTGCTATGAAGAAAATTAATTCTATCCTGGCCAGGCCTTTTACATTGACCAAAGGGGATTTTCAGGCCAAGTTGTCCCATACAAGGTCTGCTTGGATGCTGTGACTAGAGCAATCATATGACTAATTGCAGAAACTCATCAATGGGGCCCTCTGGAATGCCTAATTCCAAAGAGTCCAAGCTGCTCACATGGCATTTCTTGAACAAATATTTATTGTTTAAATAGGTGGCTGAACACAGCATTCTCTTTTGTTTCACATGTTGCAGAAGTCTCTGCTTACCTTCATGATGAACTGGACTCCATCACCAACTAATCAAATACAGACATGAGAGGGGTAACAAGAAGTGTGCTGCAGGAAATGTTACCCTAAGAATCAAACCCAAATCAAATAGGAGACATTATGCCCTAATTTGTACAAAAGTCTAGTCAATGCACAGAGAAGTATCTGGCATTGGAAAAAAGGGTCATGGCAAGGTGGAAAGGTGATGATATCTTCCCTGCCCTTTCCCCTCATAGTCACCCCAGCAGATGTTCAGCAAGGTCTTGCACTATTGTAAGTCAATGAAATTAAATTACTGACTTGTAGTTTAAAAAAGTGCATGTGTTGCTGTCAATAAACAAAGAGCTGAATACATCTTTTGGTGTCAACAGTCAATAACTCATTCTCTTAGTGAAAAGGAGAACATTGTTTGCTGTAGTAGATGAAATCTTTCATAATCAAAGGGGAAACGGTAGCCCAATATCTCAAGTTATTCTGTTGCTAAAACTTCATTTTGAGCTCTTAGGAAAACACATATATCTAAACAATGAAGGGTCAAACAGAACTTTTAGAATTTTAGTACTGAGGGTTGTCTTACAGTTGAAAGAGTGAATGTAAGAGTTATTTCAATATGTTTTACAATCAGGTTCAAAAAGAAGGAAAAATAAAGGCACGAGGGAAATGTAGAAATAGGAGGAAGCAAATCCATTTGCCCCCAACAGGATCTGTAAACCTGCACTAGGTCTGAATATAGCTGAATTCCTTTCTTTCATCTGCTCAGGGAAGCCTATTTTTCAACCACAGAATCAGAGAATACCAAATTGGAAGGGACTTCAACGATCATCTGGTCTACCTTTCTTGGCAAAAGCACGATCTGGACAAGATGGCCCAGAACCCTGTCCAGCTGAATCTTAAGTGTGTCTAATGTTGGGGAATCCACCACTTCCCTGGGGAAATTATTCCAGTGGCTGATTGTTCTCATTGTGAAAAATTTTACTCTTGTGTCCAGTTTGAATCTCCCCAGGAGTAACTCTTGCCCATCACCCCTTGTCTTCTCTGTGTGACTCTTTGTAAAAAGGGAGTCTCCATCTTCTTTGTAGTCACCCTGTAAGTACTGGAACATGGTGATAAGGGCTCTCCTAAGCCTGCTCTTCTCAAGGCTGAACAAACCTTGTTCTCTCAGCCTTTCCCCACATGGCAGACTTCCCAGTCCCTTAATCACTTTTGTGACCCTTCTCTGGACCCTCTCCAGCCTGGCCACAGCTTTTTTGCATAGCAGGGACCAAAACTGAACACGGTATTGCAGGTTTGGCCTGACAAGAGCTGAGTAGAGCAGGATAATGACTTCTTTTATCTTTTTTATCTTTTATGCCTTTGTTGATGCGATCCAGCATCCCATTGGTTTCCTTTGCTGCAGCAGCCCACTGTTCACCCATGGAGCTTGTTGTCCCCCAGCACCACCACCACCACCCCCTGACAGTCTCTTTCCACAGAGCTGTTCTCCAGCCAAGTAGATCCCAGCCTGGGCTGCACTCTGGGATGATGTTTTCCCATGTACAAGACCTTACACTCGTCCTTGTTGGCCTTCATAAGGTTCTTGTCAGCTCACTCTTCCAGCCTTCCTGTAGGTTAGCTCACTCTATCCAGAGCTTCCTGTAGGGTGGCTCTCCCTTCCAAAGTGTCCACTTCCCCACTGTTTGGTATCATCAAACTTTTCTGTAGACCTCACAACACAACCAGTGCAGAAGGTCTAAAAAATGTTTCAGAAGTATCTAAACAGATCCCAGTGAGATCCTCTTGTGTTAGTGCAACTCAGATGAGGCAGGTTGACTGATGTAACTACTGTAGGTCATAAAAAATTGGCCAAAAACATTAAAATATCTGCCCAACTGAGCTCACTAGAAGCAACATGTGTTGTTACTTGTTTGTACCGAGAGAAGTAATTAAGATGCATCTCAGGTATTGACTTGACTTGTCTATTCTTATCCTTCTTCCATTATTTACAACCAAATAGCATTTGCAGAAAATTCTGCTACATTAGGATTCACATCCCATCGCAAAGGCAGGTTTTCACCCTATCCTTTGTAAATTACGCTTGCATTGGCTCTGTGTGAAATGTATTATATATTATGCTCATTAACACAGCATATGAACACATGGCAGAGAAGATAAGACACTTCAAGAAGAGGAGAAATGCTGAGATGGCAGACTGCCTTCCATAGAAAGGAAATGTCAGTAAAACTTCAGCACAATGAGATTCTTCAATCATCTTCCCCAATAACCCATTCCACTTGCTAACTATCCCTCTGAGTCTCTCTCCCTCTCTCTTGTGTATGGCATTTTAAAAAGCAACAGCAAATTATAAATTCACATGAAGGTTACTGAGCCATTTAGTAGAGTCCAGGAAAGCTTGAAAATTTTCTTTTATTCATCTTGCATTAAGTATAGGCTTTACAAACATTACCAATAGGGGCAATACTCTGAATTTACCAGTCATAAATCAGTGAATTATTGCATCTCCTTTAGCACACAATATCTCCATCTTCCATAAGTTTTCAGAGGCAGAGGAGGGAATACTGAATTCCTTAATCCAAAAATGAATGCTGGATTTTCTTCTGTGAATTCAGAAACATGTTCATAAAAAGTTGCACTTTTCATTTCAGCAAGTGATAAGATCTTTATCTTCTGCCAGGATATTTCAGGCACAAAAACAGAAGTTCTGGCTTTTAGAGCCCAGGTTACTGCTGTATTCACATCATTTGAGGTGATTGATTTTTCTGTCTATAATTTCCTGGCACATGTTGTGCTGCATCTTTATAACTAATATTTGTTGGTGAATGCTTGTTATCACTGGGAGCTACGGAACTGGAGCAGAGTTTAATGTGCCACTTATCATTTTCAAAGTGCTATTATTGCATTTCCATCAGTGTCTTCATATGAGGCTGCAGCATAAAAATGGCTGTTGTACTTTGCAGTAGACAACACTGATTGTGAGGGGATGTGTGCTTCCATCCCATGCCAGGCTCGACAGATTCCAAATCATATTTACCGAATCTTCTGTGTTGGATTGGGGTTCCCCCAATGATATTGGTAAACAAGAACAGCCCCTTGGTAGATGAAAACAGACTCTGAGATATTGGTTTATCAAGTGTGCGAATGCTCCTCTTACGTTTCTTTGATAAATTTGCTTCTTAAATTAGTGGTTTTCCTGGGTTTATGAGCGAGTAAAGAGCCTGAAGGGTGTTTGAAGTTTCAATAGAAAGAAAGAGCAGAGGGAACTGAAAAGGCAGGATAACGGTTTGCTATTTTTTTCCTTTATGAAACAGATATTTATCATTTGAAACAGACTCTTATTTCTGTATTTCCTTCATTTAACAAAATGAAAAAACTCTTCATTGAAATGTTTCTACTGTTCAAAGCACTGAGTGACTTGAAACATTTCCTTTGGATTAGACATTTTTTTTGTTGGTTTGGGGGTTTTTTTTGGTTGTGTTTTTTTTGTTTGTTTGTTTGTTTGTTTGTTTTTATGTTTTGTTTTGTTTTGTTTACCAACTAGCAACAAAACCATTTTAAGAAAAGTGTCAATGAAGCCACAAACAATTTTTCATGCTGTAGTCTAGCAGATACATGCACATGTTGCCTCCCCAGATGCTTCCCTGCTGACACAGTCTGTGCTCACTGGCAGTTCAGACCTACAGACTTAAAATGCATCTCAATGCCAAAGAGAGGCCTCTCACCCTTCAGGTTTCTCCAAAGAGTATGTGTTCCCTCTAGGAGTTAACTATTACTTAGGGGAAGGTGTTGTACATGCCTGAAGTTACCAAGGACACCAGATGTCTGAACCTGAGACATCTTTCATACTGTAATGTCCATTCATGCATTGGGAAAGGGAGAAAGTGCATTAAAGCCAGTCCCTTTCTTAGAACAAAGATGTTTTGTCCCTAGGTTCCTGCTCCACTTTGTGACCAAAGGCTATTGCTCAGAAAGATTAGTGGTGATTAACCACCTACAAACCCAAGACATCAAACAGCACCTTTGTAACCTCTGTGCCAGTCCTGCCCTGCTCTTAGCAGGGAGCGGAGATGCACAGCTGAGCACAGGGTTTGGAAATGAAAAGTCAGGGGACTCATTTGACTGGGAAGAAGAGTGGTTTTGTTCACAACCTGAAGGAGTTTGTGCAAACTCATATGAAAATCAGTAGCACAATCACTACTGAAGTGAAGGAGTGAGGATTTCCCAACTGAAGTCTGTCTTTGGCTCTGGAAAACCCCTCTGGAACGGTCTGGTGTGAAATGCCAAAACTATCTGCCATAAATTCTCTACCTCTTTCTTTTCCCCTTTCTTTTGCATCTGTAAATGGAAACTTTCTTCTTTTTCTGTCCTAACATGCACTGCAGGGGTAACAAAGTGTATGAGTGACAACCTGTCCCTGAATAACTTCACATCTGCCACTAAGGGGTGGGCAAAAATAACCAACTAGGAGTGTACACTAGCAAAGTGTCTTATTGCCTTTGGTTAAAAGGTGCTGTAGATTTGCAAAATATCATTAAAAATTACTAGTCTCTACATATATCCAGATACACAGCATTGTGGAAGATGATAGTGATTGTGGAACAAATGATCATCAACATATGAAAAGTGGACTATTTCATAAATAATATCTCCTGTTCTTTAGTGGATGAGGAGCACACTTAAATGAGTAATTCCCTGAGGACTTCCTATTGAAATATGGAATATGTGGAATTACCTCATCCGTCACTGAGAGCAAGACCTGTATTTAGGTCACTTCAGCAAAGGTTAAACTCACCTTTAGTGAATTAGTGAGTTAAAGTATCTCAGCAGCTGCTCTTCAGGAGTATTAAGGAAGATTCACATGGAGGGTGTAAGAGCCTGAATATCTCTTTGAATGGCCAGATGTGCTCTGTAGGATCAGATGGCATCACTGTGTAGTAGCAAATAAGAAAAGAAAGGAATAAAGGTCAACTTGGTCCTCCAGAATGATGTAGAAAAGGCTGTTTGCCTTAGCCAAAATCCCTCCTTTGCATCAGGCAAAGACTTCAGGCTGCTTCTCCCACCACTCTAGTGACTTCTCTACTCCTCAGACAAAAAAAAAAAATATATTTTTTTTTCACTCAAGAACAATGAATTATGTGGACTACTCCTGTAAAAGACAGAAATATTTAGAGATAAGCTATTAACATTCTTCATAACATGGGAAAGCCACTTTGCATCCAGTTGTAATCGGGAATTATTCTTAGATTACTCTATGCTCTTCTTCAGCAGCATGCTCTTACCCCTCGCAACAGCCACCTTTTAGATAAAATTAGCACTGCTATCCATACCTGCAGGAAAGCAAAAGGAATTGTGAGATACATGATAAAAATGGCTAACTGTGGCTTCACAGTCAGAATGTCATGGTCTTATGTTGTCATGAAAACACTATGTCCAGCAAGATGTTATTTCTTTGTGACCAAGTAAGGGGAGGGTGCTACCTGCTAAATCATCTTTACTACAAAGCCCTTTGGGAAGAAATTCTACATGAAAATACAAGCTGCTTCACTGACAAACACTTAACAGCCTTTAGTACACACAGTTATAACTAAAATTTCAACAGATGAGCTATTCCATGAATTTTTTTTCTCCTGCAGTACTCAAAACACTGGTCTTGGGTATATTACTCAGCTCTAGCTCTCACAGTCATGATGATACAGCACAGTGAGAAAGCTGAGACAGAAATTACAAGAACGATTTAGTGGCACAGTGGAAAAGGAAGGAAACTCCAAAGGGATTTAAAAATGTAAATAATAAATGTCATCTAAAACGTCCTCTTGGGCTGAGTCATTTGCACAAAGAGAAGATAGGTCATACAAGAAGCAGTTGGAATAATCCCTTGGGAACTGGTGAATTAAAAGCAATGGCCTTTGATGCAACAATACTTGGCTTCACTTCTTAATATTTATAGATTTCTGTTCCTATGTCTCTCCATTATTTTGCCAGCTGCTGAAACAAGGTGAGAAAAGAAAGATTTCAGTAGCCTTTTTACCCACACAACTGTGGCATTTAAATGAGCAGCTGTTAAAAGCAAGGGGAATCTCAGAGATATAATTGGCCTCTAAATTAATGGCCCTCATAGAGCTAAAAGAAGAGACACCATTCCCAGGCAGTGGCACATCATATGGAAAAAACCTGAAATAAGCTCTGAGGCAGCCATTAAAGTGGAGAGGGTAATTTTGTTAGGATCTCAAAACTGGGGTCAATTTGAGAAGTTCTGGTTCAGAAAGTATCTCTCTGAACCTCTATGGATTTTGTCTGTGCTAATCTATAAAACAAGGTGCAGCAGGGTGATGCTCTCCTTCAGTTGAGCTACTTCATTCAAATTAGGCTGAGAGCAGTGTTTTCATGAGTCCTTAAGCCATGTTCTTTGTTCTTCGGTGTACCCTGTCACCAGTAAGAGAGGTCGACATTTACAGGAAGGACTTTTGATCAGAAACCCCATTCACCATTGAAATGATGACCATGACCTCTGGTAACTCTGCCTGGGGGGATCCCATACTGATGCAAAACCCCAAGGAGAGCTGGTAAACACAGAATCTGGCCATCTACAGAAAGCACTTAAAATTATTCTTCAAGAAAGAGAAGAAGCACCTCCACTTCTCAGTGTCTGCCTTTGAACTAAAAAGTCTATACATTTTTGAAAACAAGTACACAGGTACTTTATAGTGAGTGTTTATCCCTACAAGGTAGACCTATCACCTCCACAAAATCTATCATAGTCTTTGGTGTTCTTTTACCTTTTACATGGAATTTAAGACATGACAGATTACTTAATATATTTAAATCCATTACACAGGCAAGGATAATTCACAATATCCTTACAGCTATGCAGCATGCAACAACGTTGTTGTTCTTGAGATGTGGTTGTTATAGATCTCACAGTTCACAGATACCCAGTTCACTGCCTGGTTCAATAAACTGATGTTCATAACGAAAATTAGTATATCTATATCTATATCCATATCCACCTCCATCCTAACAAAATATATTCTGTATCTGCAGATATTTTTGTTCACTTCCAAAGAGCCTCACAATACGAGGAAGTGCCTTAAATCATTCATTTTCCCCTCTTATTCTGAACCACATAGTTATTGTACATTTTGTCCTTCAGTTTTAAAAAGTCTTCAGCGACAGTGTCCATTTTGCCCATAATAGCTCAGAGGTTAGCTGAAGAAATTGGCAGGACTGATGAAACATCATAGACCAGCCTTGCAAAGCTGCATTCTGACTCTATAATTCTTTGTCACAGAAGTAAATGAAAAAATAACACTTCCTCTGCCTCCCCCCCATCATTTTTACTGCAGTAAGTGTAGAATTTGTAGGAGGCTCAAGCAAAACAGAATACAAGCAACATCATTGTGATGCATTTAGAAGACAAAGGTGATTTCTGGAGAACTTGTTTCTTGAGACATCCTACTCCACCTACATATACAGTGTAGACATTGTTGTATGAGAGCCAGTCATTGCAGTACCCACGAACGCTCACCTCTGTAGACATGATAAAATATATTTGTTGAAGAAAGTCTTTGGAATCATGGGAATATTTGTGATCCTGAATCCTCTACTCCTGGATCTGCTCTGCTGTGCATAAATTTGAGCTGCTGCCATGGGCTTAATATGCTCGGGAATTCCTCACTGAAAGAGCTCAGGTTTTGTGCCTACAACATTGTCTTTAATGTTTATAACATGGATGATAGATCCAGATTCAAGAATAGGCTTCATTTATGACTGTAACTCTGCAATATCCAAGACAGGGATTCTACTCGCCCTTCCTGCATTTCCTCTGCACCGTTGCAGAGAGGGCAACAAAGGAGAAGAAGGCTATCACCCTGTTAGATGTGACTGCAGCTATGTGCTCCAGCAGTTACATCTGGAGCTTAAGTACTACAGCTTCTCCCATAAATAAAAGAACAATATTCTGGCAAGTTAATTTCACTAAACTTTTGACCCCCAGCTATAGAAGAGAAAAGATCTTTAATATGAGGCAACGGCGGGATTACGTGATTGCTGTACTGAAGATCTGCAAGGGAACAGTTAATCCTTGCCTCTGCATGGAAATGATGTGATTTAAACACACCAAGAGGTTAGGCTCAGCTTGTTTTCTCGGCATGAGAAGTGACACAATTCTTGTGTTATTCTTTGGCCTCTTGTTTGATAATGTGTCCCACTGTTGTGACTAATTACTCATTTTAACCAGGCATAGCAAATAGATTTATGCTGAAGTTTTTCCTGGCATCTGATTGCCTGGAAAACAAGTGTTCCTCCATGGCCACATTTCCCCACCGATATTTCCATCAGGCTTTTCAGAAGGCAGCAGACTGCAGACAAAGGAGTTTGTCCAACACCTCCATGATTCTCTTATGGTAGCTTTGTCTCTGGTGGCAAGATATGTTTTAGACAGGCTCCTGGATCAGGGGAATGGCTGAGACCTTCAGGAATGTAATTTCAGATTCCAGGCTTGCTGTAGTCAACAGCTTTCAATGGGCAACAGGGACATTTTTATGATGTGTTAGATCTTCCTCTTGCCACTAGTAATGAGAAATGCCAAATTATTTGTTCGTGACAAGGGCTGAATTTGAAATCTGGCCTAAGCCTGACACAAGCCATGACCACACACTTTTGGTCCAGGTTGTAGATGAGGAGCAATAGCTGATGATGGAACAGTCTGTAATACAATTGTTGAATCTAAGGCTGATCCTAAGGTGCAGGCTGCATGATCAAGATCTTGAGCCCTGAAAAGGGACCATATTCAGTATATCAAATAGCTCCAATTTCAAGATCCCAATTCCTGGGTCTCAGGATTATTGTTTGGATGGTAGACAGATCTGGATTTTGGGACAGAATCAGACAAATCTTTAATATGCATCTTCTCTGTAAAGCTCCTGCTGCTGTTTGGGGTGAAGCTTCTGTGAAGCTTTAACACTCAGCCCTAGAGTGAGTTGTTCCTACATCTTCAAGACTTTCCTTTTTATAGCTCCTTCTATGTGCATAAAGCTATTGTCTTCCATTATTACTTCCATGCACCCTATGCTGCCAAGGTTCATCAATTATCACAGAGATGTCATCGTTTTAGATATCCTAAAAACCAAGAGATATCTCTTGCCTTGGAGACCTTCCAACAGCCAAAAGGCTGAGACAGAATATTCTCTCTGGGCATTAAGTTTTATTACTGCTTGTGTCTTTAAAGAATAAAAAGCTGAGGGATTCACAGGTATTAATTAAATAGGGACAAAAAGAGAGGTCAATGTGAGTAGCACATTTATTTGATTAGTTACGTTAGGTATCATTATGCAAAACACAATTATATATTTTTATTTTTCTTCTTTTTTTGCATGTTGGATGGACAGGTAAAAATGCAGGTACTGGTATAGCATGAGTTCCATAACTTCATTGTGAAGCAGAGATGTCAGAAATAGGGGGAATACAGATGAATAGAAACTGAAAATACATTTTCTGAACTCTTAAGACCAGAAATCTGCTATTATTATCCTTGTACCAACTGACCAGGCTCAAAATTCTTGAATTGGTCTGGGCAAGTGGTCAGTGTAAAATGTTTTTCTGACATACCTCTTGTTTGTACTGGCATAGTCTGACTTCATTTAGCATCTGCATTTGGACATGTACCTCAACCTCTTAAAGTCCACTTTCTTATGAGTAAATCACTAAACTAAGACTACAGAAGACACTAGAGAATGTCATCAGAGTCTCCAGAGAAAGCTTCGGGACTGCCACACTGCTCCTTGCATTTTTTATTTCTTTTTGTTTAAATATTTATTTTTGTGAATGTTTGTTATTTACTTGAGTGTTTAGGTACACTCACACATACACATGCACATGCATGCTTCATTTTATTTAACTTCTTGTTCACTTATTTATTTATTCCATTACCTTTATCTTTTTACTGCATATGATTATGCAAAAAACAGAATACATCTGTATTTCAAGGATCAGTCCTTACACTTAAATCTAACTCTTCTTGTACCTTTGCATGTTGTAAGGTCCACCCTTGTGTGCTTGAGATGCTATAAAGGTCAGTGCTGTCAGTAAACAGCACTGGGAGAAGGTGTTGAGAAGGGTAAGATGACAGATGAGTGCAGGAAGGATGTGAATAAAAAAAGGTATCTATTAGCAGAACAAAGAATCAAACAGCTTGTTTGGTACGTCTGTATTGTCATCTACGAGTTTGTGTACAATGCATCTCCATGAACTCTTTGCTGAGATCATCTTCACCACACGGCTTAGGAAGGTAGACTAAATCCACTCAGTGGAGCTTTATTTCTCACTGTTAATTTGAAACACCCTGTACTTTCCAGTTCTAAGGCTAACAGAAATCTCTTGTCTTCGCACTGCTCTACCAACAAAGTTTCCCTGGATATTTCAACCCTGCTTGTGCCATGTAAACCCACAGTAATTTGTCTGTCTGGACAAGATCATGCAGAGTTTTAATATTTGAACCTGGGTCTCTGGCAGAAAAAGAACTAATGCCTTAACTGAAAGATTTCATTCTGTTTAAACAGTCTTTCTAAACAATCCATAGCAGAATGAAAACAGCCAAGTTGCATACCTTTGAAAACAAACCCTTTGTACTACAACATGGAACTTACTCTACCTGCAACAACAGACTTCTGTGATTGCAGCTTGCCCAGTCCCTGGCCACAGGCAGGTGTTTTATAACTGAACCAGCCAAACTAGCCCGTGATGTGACTCCTCCTCATCTGAAGAGGATTTTTGAATCACAGCTGAACAGCTGCCTGGTGATAACAAAGCAGCACATTCTGTTCACGTTCCCAAGTTATTATACTATTGTTTCAAAGGAGCTTCCAGAGGGTTAGTCATCCTAGATCCAATTAAGATTGGGGTCAGTCTACTTACTCGTGGCATGATAAATGTCCTACTGTGCTTATAGAACCATGTCCCCAAAGATTGTCAGGGTATACATTCCTGAGTGGACTTGGTTTGCATCTGATGCTCATTTGCTTGTCAGTAGGCTTTGCCCTCAGATGACTCTCTTGTTGGGCCTGCCTTCATGAGAAGAAAGCAGGAAGGTTTGAATTGCAATGGAGAGTGGGTGCTTTAGTAGACTAGATTGCCAAACTCATTAGGTCTCTAACAGTTGCTCACCTGATGGTTGTCCAGGTCAGAAGGTGGCAAGGGTTTCTGCTGAAGACCAGCCTCTTAGAGACCCATCTGAGACATTTTCCTTGCATTTGGGGGTAGCAACACCTCCACATCTCCAAAGTGCTTTGCAATGATAGCCTTTTGCATCCCTATTTGTGATCAGACAGAAATCAGGGAACTGGAAAAAGGATTGTATTATTCTCAGAGTGTACCTACAAGGTAGATTGAGGGCAGATGTAAGGCCTCCTTGCCTGTGATCTGCAACCAAGATCTAATCAAAAAAACCCATGTGAACACATTAACAAAAAAAAAAAAAAAAAAAAAAAAAAAAAGAAGACAAAAACTGTGAACCTTACTACTTAGAAGCTTTATTACCCTGGCCTCAGCACGTGGCTTTGATCAGCCTGGCTGGACCACATGTCCCTCAACAGAAAAAAAAGTCCCTATGTCAGTCTCTAAGAGGGAAATCTCAGGAAATGCCGCTCTGTAACTTTCTTGGGTGTTTGCTCTGACTGTCATCAAGGACTGCTTATACACCTAGGCTTAAATTTAGTCTGACTAGGGATAGCCATCTCTTTTCTGCTTACAGCATCTATAAGCACAGAAGCTTTCAGGTTCCCAAGGGCTGCCCAGGGGCTGTGTTGTCCCATTATTCCCTCATTCCCCTACAAGTATGGAGAAAATTCAATCTGATCACAAACACACCAGCCACCCCATGTCTGCATGGTGGAGTCTAGCCTGAATCAATACGTGATAGCCCAACTATTAAGACTCCTCCAGCTGTACACTGGCAGTATTTCTCACATGCAAATACATTTGTTTGTCTTAAATGACAGTTTGGAACAGAAATCATCAGAGTCTCATTTTTAGCCAATTACCCAGCATTTGCTTTGCCCAATTTGCATGGAGAACAACCTATTATTGCTCTCAATCTGGGGGGAATTGTTTGCCTTTTGCAGCCTCACAAGCTGCAGATGGAGCCTAATTTTTTTGTAAATATGTAAAACAATAAAGCGTGGAGGAAATAGTCTATCTGCGGATGTCAAGTAGGGAGAGAGCAGAGAGCACCTCACCACTGAAAATGGTGGCATTGATTATTGCTCATTAACTATGAAAAAGACCGAACCAGTGTCATCAAATCTCCTGCAATACTTCATTGCAAAGCAGTACTTTTAATGTTGTACATCCTGTCTCCAAATTCTAAGGGAGTTCTTAGGGAGATTCAAGAGCTCCATACACTGCTGTTATTTTTTTACATCAGAATGCTACACACTTTTAAATAAATTTTCCTCCTCAAAACTTTTTAAACATTTACCTCTACCTTAATTAGATATTTTAGATTTTGATTTCTTTTTCACTTCAAAGATACCCAGTGAGTACTGTCAAGATGACCATCCTAAAGAGGACTAATATTTTTTTTTAAAAGGCTAATGATTTGGAGGATCTTTTTGGTATTAGTGCTCAGCTTCATAGACTTTCAGAAAAAACTTTCAAAAATGTGAGCAAATGTCTTTTAAAATAGTATCTCAAATTATAGAGACCAAATACAGAATTACAAAGTCATTTAGATTCCTAACTTCCATTTACTTCAGTAGAAATTAAAATACCACTGTGGATCTTGTCCCTCTCTGAGTTCTAAAACTTTGGTCCATTTTCCATCTCTGTGCTTTTACATGTAGCAGCCAAGGAGAAATTTGTCTTTGATTGGATGGTTAAAAACTAGAGACAAACCAGTTTCTAAATGCTAATTTGCTTACTCCTAAATGTTGTTGCCAGGAAGACCCCAGTCCAGCCCTACGAGTTGCATTTTTGTAGTCAAGCCATACAATGACAACAATTCAAACTGCATGCAGGATCCCAATTACAGTGGCCCAGCAATTATAAGGATGTATTAGGAGAGGTTTCTTTAGCGGAAATAATTCTTAGAGCTGTGGTCTATGCTCCTATTCTTGGTGAATACATAGGAGAAATGCTATGTATATATCTCATCACCCAAGAACAAGAAGAAATAATAATGACTTGAGGACGTGCAAAATGGGAATCAAGGTCTTTCAGGGAATGGAAAGTTCAACTCTTGAAGAAAAAAAAAAGATCTGACCTTGCTTGGGTCACTAAAATGAGGTCAATGTTTATTACATAGAAGAGCACTGGAAGCACTGAACATAGATGGAAGCAGACCTACATGATGGAAAAGTCAATACTGGAAGAGGAAAAAGATGTAAGTACATCAGAAATAAAGTTTGTCTGGAAATTAAAGGGTCATTCCTTGCTATCGGAGGGGACAAATGTTGGAATAGGCTTCCAGTAGAATCAAAATTTTGAATACTTGAAAGGCAAATCATGATAAGTTTGAAAAATGGGCTCACATGACAGCGTATCAGATGCCCCAGGAGACTGGAGATCATGACCCAGGGAGTCCCTTCCAACCTAACACTCTGGAGCTGCAGTTCAGATGGCAGTAGGAGAAGCAACAGCCCAGTAGAGAAACATATTTCAACATAAGGCTTTGGGAAAGGCAGAGTCAGCCCTCCAGGTGCTGCGTGCATCTGCTTTTCTTTGCCTCTCTGTAGATTTGCTCTGTACCTGGCAGACCAAAGTGAGAATGTGAGCAGTCAATTTATGGCTTTTCTTTCTCTTTTCTCCCAGTGACAGGAGGGAACTTTGTGGCCCCCGAGAGAAACAGGACATAAAAGCCATGGACAGAGTATGAAACTGTTTATTTTTTTCTGCTGACTCCAATACCCATGCCACTTAAATTGATGGTTAGTAGTTATGGGTAACTTGTGTTTAAACAGAAAAAAAAAAAAAAGCCCTCTTCCTTTAGGTCTCATTACTGAAGAAAGTTCTTGCCACAGTTTCCTGTCTTCCAAATAAGCCTGGCTTTAAAGAATCAGCAGAAATCTGTTGCTGGGAAGTTGGAAATGGAGAGAGGGTACAGGGGTCCCAGTAGTAAGCCACGGCATTTTGTGTTTGTACCTGGATGTGCTCTGATGAACAAAGTAATTTAGCTACATCGCTGCAATTCACAATACACAAATTCACGTTTTTTTCCTAGTAATTTAAATATGTATTACAGCAGGGTGCAAAGAGCCTTCAGGATCCTTTAATACAGGGTCAGAAGTAAGTGAGGTTAATTAAAACTCGCTATTTAGAAAGGAAATAACTCTACAGGCTTCAAGCTATAAACAAAGTGATAACTGGCAAGTTGCAGGAAAAAAAATTTTGTTCTTTACAGATGAAGTAAATTACCATTGCCCACAAGGGCAATACTTCATGGCTTTTCTCTGCATGGGAGAGGAGTAAAGGCTGGTTCACATAGATTCTTTGCAGAAAGGCGAACATTCCTACATAACCATCACCACTTCGGTAATTACTCAGACATGGGACTTTTAGCGGTACCAATCTGGCTGTGAGCACTTTGCTGAGTGAGTGCCTGGAGTCAGGAGCTGATGCAGACAATACTTAATGGTTCAACCGAGTCCTGTGAGAAGTTGGGAGTCTGACAAATGGTTCTTCCCTTCTAAAACTGCCCCTCAGAAGCATCCCAGCATTATCTGACAGCGACCAGAGACCCAGACCTGTCAGCATGTCAGACGGATGTCCTCAGGGATAAGAGCTTAACTCTGACTCCACCTCCAGAAGGCATTTAGGATTCCTAAAATAGGTAGATATCCAATTGTTTTAATATTTTTCTATTAATATCTGGATAGAGAAGCAGGCTGGATTCTTTCTAGACATTATGCACCGTGACATTTCCAGGAGGTGTTTTATGCTTTCAAGGGCTAGCAAATCACCCTGAAAAAACAATAGTCCAGATACCAGAAGAGACATGAGCATGTCATTCTGTCTTCCTCTCATGATGCACATCTGCTGTGTTGTGTAACACTTACATCCATCTCAGCTGGGCATTAAAGACGGGGAAGAATCACTCTGCATTATCACAGGGGTTCTTCCTTCTTTCAGGTCAGAATTACCGAAATAATAGCTTAGGGAGGGGTTGGAACCATTACACATTATGTAACCTCTGAGGATATTTAACTGATGAGATCTTTCAGATCTGGGATTCCACTTTTACAGTATAAATATATTCCTTAAGAGAAGCTGCTCAGTTCTAATGAACTGAGCGAAGAAAATAACATATAACTGTAACCTGACATTGATGACTTATACAACTGTTTAATAAACCATCTATAATACATTCTGTGAGAATACAAATGTCACAAACAACTCTTTAATCAGTCATTGATAATGAGAAGCAAAATATATTAGCAGGGAAGAAAGAGTTGTGTTATAGGATTATTTGAGGGCAGTAGTATATCTTGCAGGCCTTTGGAATGCATCCTTATAAATATATTAATTTCTAAGAGCTGTCAGCTGCAGTTCAGTTTAATTAAAAAAAAAAAAAAAAACAAAACAACCCAGAATTACCACGTTGCAATACACACTTTTGTTTTTTAAAATAATAAGAACCCTAATTTAAATGCTCATATTCAAAATGTTATACAGCCTGCCTCCCTTTAGCAATGAGACAGCCTATAATCTAAAAGCTTAATAGATAGATCATAATTGTTGGTTCACAAGACAAAAGGATGTGATTATAATTAGAGGGGGATGATGCCTTATGATTTTTAAGATTTTTATTGAAAATGTTTTATGCTTTGATTCACTTCTGTTTATGAGAATATGCCTATATTTTATAAATGGATACTAACATTTTATCCTCCCTTTCACTTCTTTATGTCTTTCATTTACTTATGGAGTATTTTTTATGGCTTTTTTCCTATGGGGAGATAAATATATTTTATAAGACCTTATTGTTTAAGCATAAAGCAACTCACGTACCTTTGTCTGAGAAGATTCTCTTCCCTTTTTCTGACATGTTTAATCACTCATGAATTGCTAGGTATTGCTGTGATAAGTGTCACCATGGAGGCCATGCATCTTTTACAGCTGTTTCTAGACAGAATTGCATTAGGAAACCTGGGTTGTGTTAATTTTGCAATGACCTGTGTTCACGCTGATACAAGATGACACCATTGTCTTGGGTAAGAAGCAGCTAAACCTGTAGGTTTCCTGTACTCAATAATCACCAAACTAATTTTTTTGGCAGTGACTTGGAATATAAATGAACTATTATATAATAAAACCAGAAACCCCTCTAAGCCAGTATCTGAAGTCCTGCAGTGACCTCAAGCACAGACACATTGGTGTTGTTAGCCATGAAGCACAGGCGGTGTGATTTCACATTGCCTGAGGAATGTGGTGTGGATATATTGGAAAGAGTGTTCAATAGCAGATGCCAAGGGAAGAGTTTAAGGACAGAGAAAGGTATACTGCAACATGCTACTCTACCCTATAGAAAAGTCTGGAGTTGGAGGTGACGCTATTGTATTTAGCAATCAACAGTTGATTTAATTTTCTTTCATTAATTTGCCTAATCAATATTTGAAGATGTGTAAATATTTAACAACTATTATGTCATTTGCTGAGAAGTCCTGTATCTTAAGTTTCTGATGTGTGAAAAATTTTCTTTTGCTCATTTTGAGCCTGCCACCTCCTATTTCAGAGCTCCCAATAACTTGCCTTCCTTTGTTTTGTTTTAAACAGAAGATGATGAATAAACAGTTGCTCCCTTTTTGAGACCACTCAAGACTTTGCAGACCTCTGTGAGATCCCAACAGTCTCATTTTCTGGGATGATGATGCTTAATTTACTTAGCCATTCTTTGCAAGGAGATAGTTCCACTTCTGTGATAATCCCCATCACCTTTTCCTGTATCTTTTCCAATTTTATTCTATTCTGTTAGAGACAGGGGAATTGAGAAGGCACACAGTAATTAGTGAGTGCATAATAGATATGTACCATAGCTTAACTGTGAAAACAGATCACTGGAACTGCCAAGATACAGACCATCACCATGCCCACTTTTTGTTTTATTCCTTGTGGGCTCCTCCTTGTCCTATAACTGGTCTGTAAATGTCCTGAAGACAAAAGCTATCATCTGGTTCCCTCCTCAGTGCCTGGCGCTATTGAGTCTGGCATTAGATTAAACCTGAGACCAAGCATCCAGAGCTGTGTAAACAACACTGCTCGTGCATACCCCTTTACCTTGTTTTCTAGATCAGTTATATCTCAATTCAAAGATTCACCTCCTGCACTTCACTGTCAAGTGCAGCAATGATGTCCCTTCCCCATTCAGCTAACGGCCTCTGTTTATTTCTACTTGGAGTCTCTCTGAGTTCAGCTTCAAGCAATCAGTTCCGGTTCTGTCTTTCTCTGCCAGATTAAACAACCTTTTATTACCTGGTATTTTCTCCCCATGAAGGTATTTATGCACTCAAATTAATGTTCATTTTACCAAGCTAAACAAGTTGAGTTCTTAGAAATTTTTTCTTTTTTGTTTTTTTGTTTGTTTGTTTGTTTGTTTGTTTGTTTGTTTTTACAATACATCACTTTTCCAGCCCTGAAATCCTTTTGCAGTTCTTTTTGTACACAGTCTGGGTTTTTTTCAGCATCTTGTTTAAAGATGTTGATAGCAGAACTGGACTTAGTAGTGATGTATCCAGCCATAATTGATAATTCTGGATTGATGTCTTCTCAGATCATATTCCAGAACATATATGATTTGGATTAACAGCTGATAACATGGAAATTATGATGGCTTTAGGCTGACTTTGGGAACACAGACAGTATCTGACCCAGCATGAAGCCAGAGTGACACAGAGAGATGACCCTTTCTGTTGTCCAAAATACAACCCTAATATAGCCCATCATTGTGAACTGCAGAAACAGAGGCCATTGGAACAATGATTTACACCCTATGGAATTGTTGGGTTTGATCTAATACGGCAAAATTTCAAGCGTGGTGTATCTTATACTTCTTCTCCTTCATACACAAGCTATATTAGGAGATAAAATCATCCCTCAGACCCTACTTTGGTGGGATCTCCCATACAGAGCCAGGGCCTACAGACTGGTTAGAGATTGCTATTATTTCTGTCAGTGAATATGTCTTTTGCCTCTATTCATAATATCTCTTTATCGTGGTTTGAGCTCAGAGGGCAACTGAGGACCACGCAGCCACTCACTCCCCTCTTACTCCCAGAACTGGGAAGGAGAAAACAAAGCAAAAGGATCAGTATTTGAGATAAGGACAGGGGGGATTGACTCATCCATTATGGTCATGGTCAAAAGACAGACTTGTTAAGGGAAGAAAAAGGAACATCAATTTAATTCAAACACTAACAACACCACCATTTAACAGAGTAAGACAGTGAGAAGCATTACCATATCTTAAAAACACCTTCTCCCCACCCTTCCCTGCTTTCTGGGTTCAGCTTTGCTCTTGATTTCTCTACCTCCTCCCCCTCAGCAGCTCAGGGGACAGGGAATGGGGGGTGCAGCCAGTGCTGTCACTTCTCCTCATATTCTTCCCCTGCTACACGTGGTTCCCCTCTCACAGGAGACAGTCCTCCATGACCTTTCTCTGATGCGAGTTCTTCCCATAAGCTGCAGCTCTCCCTGAGCTGCTCCAGCCCGAGACAACCCCTCATGCCTCAGTCCTCCCGGAGCCAAAATACAGCAGCCGGGGCTTCTCCCTTTGGAGTCCCAGCCTTCTTCAGGCACAGCTGCCTGCTCCAGCGTGGGCTCCTCCACATGTTTCAGGTCAGCCTCTGCTCCACCGTGGACCTCCATGGGTGGCAGAGGGGGTGACCCTGTTGTCTCATCACAGGACACAGCGGGGGCGCTCTGCTCCGGTGCACTTACCCCCCCTTCCAACTCCTTCCTTTCACAGACCTCAGTGTTCACACAGCTGTCCTTCTTGTAACTCCTCCTCACAAGTCCCAACCCCCTCCCAGGTTCCCCTTCTTAAATACGTTATCACAGAGGCGCAGCTCATTGGTTCAGCCTTGGCCAAAGGTGGGTCAGACTTGGAGCTGGGGGAGCTCTGAGAAACTTCTCACAGGGGCCACCACTGTAGCCCCCCTCCCCGCTACCAGAAACCCTGCCACTCACACAAACACAATGCAACCTTTTATGTCAGGCTAAGGACATTCTACTACTTGTTCTGCCAAGCACACCTGGGACAGGATCCAGTGCCTTCCTGCTGCACAAGCCAGTTGAATCACCAAGGTGCTTTGGGAATCCCACTGAGATGGAGCGATGCCAACAATTTCCACATAAGTCTACAAGGAAAACAGTCCTTGCTCAGAAATGAAGGAGATGTTTACCTCTCCCCAGCTAATTAGAACAATTTTATAATGCATATTTGCAAGCTTAGGTACCAAATAACCAGGAAATTGGGAAGCACGTGTGCCCTTCCAAATAATCCTTTATCTGGAAAGGGCAGGTATTGAGCTGATATTTAGATATAATTAGCTGACTCTGCTTGGTCCCTGGATCAATACGTTTTGGCTGTTGATTTTTGTTCTTGGAAAATTTCAGCTGAGCTTAGTCCATTTGTCTATACAAGATCCTCTGTTTAACAAAGACTTCTGCTGGTAGGACTTGGACACACTCAACTCTGTGGGTGTGCATTTGAGAGGTCCTGTATCATCCAATCTTTGGGTGTTCAGCTTATCTTGATGTCCCTAGTTGAACAGCTGAAAAGTTTGGGGTTCCCAACAGCGGTGTCAGGACACCTATGTTCAGTACTGTGAGCTTACAGAAATACTCTGGCACTGGGTTCAGTTTTGTAGCTGTTACAGTTGTAGCCGTAATTATTAAATGCATTAACTTTACTTAGAGGCTTTGGGAGATGCAGTGCAGAGAGATTTGCCATCTGTGCTTGTATGTTGCTTGATGCAGGAGAGTTAGGAAGAAGAAATACAGAGGAAACATGGCTGTTACACCAGGAAGAAAAAATTTAAAAACATAATTAGGAAATCTGCTTTCCAGAAAGCTGAGTGGCCATCCTTCAGAGACCATCATCTCCATGTATTGGGAAATGACTGACCAAATTACGTTTCTTTGCCCCTGCAAAGAAGAATTCACTTTCAGTGAAATTTACCTTTTTTTTAGAGGACTGTGGATACTGGTAGGGAAAAGGGAGGTAGGATTTCATGTCCCATGTTCCTTTTAATGCCCCATTCCATATGGTGCCTCCAGCAAAACTCTCAAGAGTGAAAAAAAATGATGTATAAAGTAGAAAGTCTCTTGGGTTTCAGTGGTCTGTTTTCCCTCTTCCTTTCTACCCATGCACTCATACATCAGATGTTTTAATGTGGAGTGAAGATAATGATCTCCATGAGCACATTTCTCCTGCTCAGAGTGTCTAAATAGGAAGTTGGCTTTGTACTTGTGCTTCAGGCAAAGGTCTTTTGAAGCAATTACTTGTGTGAACAGCTGGATTCCAAACCTGTGTGGCAGAGGCTAAGTACTCTCCCTTATTTTGTAATCAAAAGGCTGAAAGACAAGCTGCAAATATCACTCATTATCATTTATTATTCCAAATTATGCTGAAGGGGAAATAACTCTCTTTGGCTTCAGTCCTACTCCTTTAAGTTTACACTGGCAGGATGGAGAACAGGAAGAAGTGTCTTTTCCTTGAAGTTATATTTGAGAAATATTAAAATATATTTTGGGAGAATAAAACTGCAGTGAGAATAAGCAAGCATTTTAGCCCTCATGAGTGGAGTTCAAGCAGCTGCCAACATTTCTGAGTGGCAGAAAAACTAGTATTAAAAAAAGAACACATAAAAATGGATCTGCTCTGCTCTCCTGAACAGATATTTTTGAAAACCTGTTTTTTAAAAGTTTCCAAGTACCCAGTTCAGTCTTCTTCAGAGCAAAATGAAACTCTATCATCATCAGTGACAGCTGGCCAATGGAAAAGATATGGGAAGATAAGGGTACAGAACTGCTGTGGGAGGATTAAGGTGTCAAGGCTGTTCAAGTGCTCATGTGTCAGTCAGTGTCCTGACCAGCAGGTAATTGGTAACCCTGACAGGATACCACTGAAATTTCAGCAGAAAATATAACTTTGGGCAATTATTTTGATTTTATTAGAGAGAATCATGAGTTTGGGAGGTTGGAACCGGTCAGAAGTTATGCCTACCATTTTCTGGCCAGCTTGGATGTGTGAAGGACTATAGATATAAGATTCATCTGCCTTGATGACAGCACAATCTTTTGTTTCTTACTGTTGATCCAGCTGTATGAATTCTATCAGATTTGCTCTGAAGGTGACAAAAAGATAATTACATCTGAATAAGAAATTAAAAATGGACAGATATTTGGCATTGCAAATTTGGCAGAAATAGGTCACCCTCACCCTATAAATGCAAGAATCCACGTGGGCATCAGATGGACTTTTGCGCTCTTTGGTGTAGCCCATGCAAGTATTTTCTTTCCTTGCAGTAAAGAGGAAAGAACAGTTCCTTGAAGCACTTGGCCAACACATTTCTGGCCTACATTCTTCTAGAAGATATAATGGAAATCTTTGAGAAGAACAGATGAGATCACCCGAGAGCTTAGTTTTAGATAATAATCTTCCCTTGCTAGACACAGATGTCCATCAAGACTAGGGGCTTGGCCTGGCCAGATCATGGTGGCCCTTTGCACAGCAATTAAAAGCATCTGATTGTAGACAGTAACATCTGCCAGATAGAATCTGGAAAGGGGCTAAGGTTCCCTTCAAAAAGGAGGGTTCTTAATCTTGAAACCTGCTCAGACTTAGTTGAATACACCCTGCAAAACAAGCAGATAACCCTGATGTGCCTGAAAGGCCATGATCGTCACTCAAATTTTCTTCAGTTGCTGATTTTTAGAATATTATAAATTGAAATGAAGTACATTAAGAAAAGTGGTATTCAGGTCAATGCAAAAATAATTAAATTCAAGTGTCAACAAGTAGGTTTCTACATGTGCATTGATATATGAGCTCACAATAGAATGAAGAACTAATCAATACAGTCAGTAGGCTTGATTTCACCCTCAGAGACATCTGATAATGTCACAAATGCCACTAGATATCTATGTTTAAGCAACTGGATATTACCTATGATGACAGGACAAGGAGTAATGGCTTTAAATCGAAGGAAGGTAGATTCATATTAGAAATAAGGAAGAAACTCTTTACTCTGAGGGTGGTAAGACACTGGAATAGATTGCCCAAAGAGGTTGTGTCTGTCCCCTCACTGGAAGAGTTCAAGGCCAGGTTGGATGGGGCTTTGAACAACTTGGTCTAGTGGAAGGTGTCCCTGCCCATGGCAGGGTGTTGGAACTAGATGATCTTTAAGGCCCCTTCCAACCCAAACCATTCTATGATTCTGTGGTTCTATGTGTATCTCAGGATGAACTGAACTATTGCCTAGGATCCTCTGACTGACTTCATCAGGTCTGTACTGACCAGAGCTTGGATACCTGATATGTATGTTGATAACAATATACAGATACATAAATAACCATGACGTTTCCTGGAGCTGAATCCCACTGAACGTGCGATCAAAATGCCATCAGTGTTTCCTTTCTTGTAGCCTTAAAAAAGGTTATATAAAATTAATCAAGCAACACCTTTGTTCCTGTCCCTTATAATTTCTTGGATACTAAAGCATAAACAATCTCCCAAGGACAAGCATTTCCACTCTAGTCTTCTTAGTATCCAAGTTATATCTTAGAAAGAACACCACCACAGCATCTTGATACTTTTTGATTGTATTTTCTGAATGTTAACGACTGAAAGTGAGCAGGGTTTTGTCACATGCTTAAAGTACTAACCCAAGAACTGGGATTTCTGGATTTAGCTTCCAGCTACAGCACAAATTCCCTGGGTGGTTTTTGACAAGTCCTTTAACTTCCTTGTCCCTTAAATTTTAATAGATAAAATGGAGGCTCTTTTTCCTAAGGCAGTTGAGCTGAACACACTAATGACTGTGAGATGTTACAGTACTGGAGGCATTTGACAAATGTAAAGAATGATGTTGCTGTTATTAGTGTGATGGATCAAAACTTCACTTCAGGTTCATTAACTTCATCTTTTTGCTTGTCAGTGTATAAACACACTCTTTTTGGCAGCTTAGACTCCAAAGAACTCATTATTAGTATTTAAAGTCTGCATGAAGTTAAAAAGTAGGGTGGTGCAGGTGAGCAAGGTATTTTTTCCTGCTCTCTGTAAAATCTGACATTGTGAAAACTATGTCTCTTGACACCACTGTATAAAGCAAACAGAAGTTTCCCTCAGTGACAGGAAAGAGGAAAGACTAATAAGGGGTGCAGCAGAATTTGAAAAGAATAAATGCAAACTACTTTTGCAACACATCCCTGACAGAATTGGATTTTGGATGAGCCATGGCTGGAGCTGAATAAAAACTAATAAACATAGCCAAGCCAGGCTGATGCTGCTGAGCCATTTGGGATGTTTCTGTACTTAGCACCAGGTTATGCAGCCTGTTTGCCCTGGTGGTGTGCTCTGCAGTGGGTCTGCATGCTTATGTAGTTGTCCCTGAAGCAGTATAAGACCTTCCATCACCAGAAATACTCACTGTGGCTTTGCTAAGAGCTGGATACAAGAGTAACCTGGCCTCAGTGATGCTGTGCTGAATCTCCAGTAAAAGGTACAGTGAACCAGAGCTGGTTTTGCACTGGACACAAGGTCTGTGTCTATGACCTAAGTTGTCCCCTGCCTGCTTATGTTAGCATGGATATCTGGGATTTCACTCTATTTTGTTGAAGCCTAAAAATGTAATTTCATTTTACAAGGGCTCAGAGAATTTGAGGCATCTGGAAGATTAAGTACCTCCTAGGCAAGTTTTTAGTATAAATTGTACTAGGTACACTTAAGTGCAACCCACGTTAGTTGTTGATAGAAGTGGTGGATCAAGGTGTTTCAGGTGAGGTTCTGGTAACCTCAGCAACCCTGACTTCTTCCTTGGCTGTGCTGAAGGAAATGTCCTGGCCTGTGCTCTAGGAGATACGTAACAATGCATAGCTTCTGTGGGATGTTTATGGATAACTACACCTTAGAAATCCAGCCTAGGAGAGTACATGCCAAGGTGGGATGTTGTATATCGTTGTTCACCACCCAGCTTCTCCTCTTAGGACAGGTGAAGTAGAAAGTCACCTTGGAGGCTGAATTAACAGTATTGTCTCCTGGCGTTTACCTGTCCATATCCATTCCTCATTAATGTTTCGTTTTATATTTAGTCTCCCATTCCTATACACTTGGCAGCATTTTTTTTGACCTGCTTTTGTAACCAGTATAGCAAAAAAGCCTGCTCTACTGCTGTCTTGCAAAGGGGTTATGATTAGGAACAAAGATCCTGTAGCATTTTTCTAGCAGCAAGGGTATTTGTTCTTGCACTCCATCCCAGTGGAGGATAGTAGAGAGTCACAATGTACATGCCAGCTTCTCTCACGGAGAGAAAAATTCACTGCTAGATATTTGTGCCCTTGGTGAAATGCTTCATTAGCTTATATGACATTTATTGGCAGTCTGTCAGGGCTAGGGGAGTTTTAGATAGATCTGTTTGGCTTTACCCTGCAACGGGTGAGGATGCTTTTTCATCGCAGGGCAGCAGAGATGCTGGAAAAAAACCTGCCGGGTAGCAACTCCTCAGAGTGATTTAGTTCAATCTGCCAGCTCTCTTTTCTCCATCACTTTTGCTGGTGTCTGGTCTGGCAGAGGTAAAAATATTGTTGACATCCACCAAAGATATGCCACGTGTGGCAGAGTGCTCCCTGCCCCCTGCAACCTGACCTGTATTTCCATAACCTTATTGAAGCAATAACTAGTGGTGGTCACAGTGGATGTGTCTGCCCATGATGGCTGCATCCCACTCAAAGTGGATTCAGGGGAGACAAATAACACAATATCCAGGGGATATTTTGAGCAATGCAGCCACCTAACCATGGTGTTGGTCAAGGTCCAACTCAAGCCAAATTTGGAAGAAACTAACTTCTGTAGTTGGTATACAAATATGACCATAAGTCAATTCTCTTACTCCATAAATAGTGGATGACCCAGGGTCCACTAAGCTCTCTTTCATGGCAGCAGGATGCACACCAGGATCACCCCTTGAGTAGGGATATCTCTCAAGGTTACTCCTCAAGGTTGAGAGAGTCCAACAAATCCTTGGTAAGTGATGAATAACACGCTAAACTTTGAAATTTTATCTAAGTGATATAGAGGATTAATTGTGCACGTATAATCCTTTAGACATAAACCATTGACCAAGTCTGGGACTAGGATTTGATCCAACTGCACCTAGACTCCTCTCTGAGAAGGAGTTTAGAAAACAAGGGCGTCCTTTTTGAACCTCATGACTCAATGGGAACATCTCCCTGACAGTTTTGTCTGACCCTGTCTTCTATGCAGTAAATGTCAAGTGAATCTTGCTATCAAATCTTGTTACATTTACTATCAAATCTTGTTGAATCAATGTTCTATATCAATTAACATATTGTTACTTCTCTCTTATGATTGAAGTGCATCACTCCACTCGTAACACCATGTTACTGTGCTGATAAACATAAGTCATAAATGTGATGATTATTCACCTGCCTGGTGACAGTGACCTTACAGTGATTTAGGACAGACCTGGATGGTCATAATTCAATGTCACCACCATTTTTTACTCATCTCTCTGGCTTTTAGTGAGACATACTGTCTGAGCTGGTTTCCTCACCAGCAGCCTTATAGGGTGAATTTCCCACTGGACTAATTACTGTGAATTGTGGTGCTGCCATCATCTCACCATAAATCATCCTGATAATGAGGCAGGTGAGTGCAGATTCCAAACCTTGGGCTCATGCAGGTTTGATGAGGATAAACCCATCAAAGATTGTGAAACACTGTGAAACTTGCTGTTACAAAGCTGCCATGGAAGAAGCACATAATTAAAAACAATCCCCTGGAGAGAATATCATTTAATCTTCTTCACATAACCCACCACTAGGACAGAAAGCACAACAGAAGAAGAGATCTGAATCACAGCTAAAATAATGTAATTTTTTTTTGTTGTGTGATTTGCTGGAATTTCTTGTAATAATTTTAAGCTTGATATTGAATATAAGGTTAATTATTTGGACTTGTAAGTGAAAATTGCCAATTTCTATTTCAGCAAAGATGACATTTCTGTTGTGCATGTAAACCTCTTGGACTTTTGGTTTCCAATATGTTTTCCAGTCTCAAAAGCACAGCATGGTTTCAGAGAAACAAAAGAGGACTAAAAGCATGTTATTTTATTGAGGAACACAGGATTTATTAGACTCAATTAGACTTTGGTCAATTTGTTCCTGTATCTTGCCTCAAGCAGTGAGTGAATTCCAGTATTTCAGAGGCAAGTGAAATTATAGTGAAAGAGGAGACATGGGAAATTTTCTTAATGAAATTTTAAAAGTTTTCTTACTGACATAGAACTCAGCTCTTGCTAAATGGAAACTCCAGAGCGAGCTGTGAGCCCTACAAAGAAATTTGGGTCAAGTTTTGACTAACCTCAGAATGAAAATTGAAGCTATATTCAGGCCAAAATGAAGGGACAACTCTCTCTGGCTTTTAAGGATGTGATATTAGTAACATTTATTAAACACATCATAGCAGTGTCTTGAGGCACTAGCCTTGGTCAAAGCTTTCTTAGTCTCCATGCTGTATATAATAAAACACAGCTTATCTTCTGGGTTCCCCTGTCCCATCATATTTTCAGCAAAGAGGAAAAGAGTCAACAAAAAGAAATATTATTTTCATCAACTCTTAGTTGCTTCTTGTCTCATATTCCCTAAAAAAAAAAAAAAAAAAAAAAAAAAAATATATATATATATAATTTCAAAGGATTTATAGCAGCACAAGTGTCTCCAGGTGTCAGAACTAGCAGTGAAGACTGGGACAAGTACAAGAGATCCCACTATGGCTGTAGAGGGCATGCAAGAAATCTCAGTGCTGAATCTTCCCTGATAAACTGTTTACAAATTACTCTGAACAATCAAAGGTGAGAGTAGAGACGTCTTTCCAAATTCTTGTTGATCCATGGGAGAGTTTTCTATGATGCCTGAACTACAATATTACAAGATGTGGCTCAAGTTGCATACAAGCAGGACAGTAATGATGACCAAGACACAGCTAGGTTTTCCCTCGGTTTTGATCTGTCTGTGCACAATCATGATGGAACTATAAGCAAAACATTTTGAAGCTTTTTTAAAACCTTTGGAGATAATCTTTGCAGATGTGAAAAGCATAAGAAGAAAGTCACAGTAACTGAATTTTCATTCAGACTTCTGTAGCATTTCAACACATTAAGAATTTGAATCATGTACTTTATATGATCTGAGTTTCCTTGATTAATGAATAAGTTCAGTTTCACCAATATGATCTTTTATTCTTTCAAACATATTGGAAACAAATTTGGGAAATCAAAAAAGCAAAAAAACACCCAAACCCTGCTGAATATTTCTACAGACAACTAAGGGAGAGGAAGTCTGAATCTCTCTGACTAGTCACTTCTGCGCCTGGGCTAGTCACCCTCAATTTTCTTCATGGACAAGAGAGTCATATCTTAAAAGTATCTGTTCCATCTTTCCTATTTTAGATATTTACCAGGAGATAAGAGTCTCCAGCTCTCTCTGTATCCATGTGAGATGTTCGTGTTGAACAAGTTCTGCTAATTTATAATTTTTCAACCCTGCCAGCCCTGATGCCATGAATGAAAAGAGAGCCAGATCTGAAAAAGCATCTGCAGCAGCTAGATTGCAGCTGTATTAAGGCTCATTAGAACTTGTAATTCAGGAGAAAGCTGTACGGATCAAGAGCAAAGGATCCCCATAGAAACTTACCCTTAGACAAGATCTGCCCTTGGAAACAAGAGTCTCCTGTTCCACTTCTGGGGAAATTCTGCTGATTTCTGTCTATCCTGCCTTTAAGGCAACTGGTGTCAGAGGCAGCTGGAGGAATTACCTGACTTTTGGGACTAGTGGTCACACAGAGATGGTGCCTGGAGCATGTAGGGACACTTGGTCAAGATACAACACCACCGTAACTGATGTAACTGCATTTCAGATTATTTGCTTGGAAAAGAGTGCTATAATTACCTACTCTCACTTCATGCCTGCTGAGACAGGAAATAGGATTTTTCAGTACTAATTTCTGCTTCAAGTCTACTAGCCATGCTAATACTAAAGCTTAACTTTTACATAAGAAATATCCACTGTAACAAGGAAAAATAAAAGTTGTTCTTGCTTTAAGAGATGCAGGGATAGAGAATCCATCACAGCATTAGTTAAACAGATTAAATAGTTAATAGCACAGTGTTACAAATGTATTCCTTAATTTCTTCTCTAAATTAGAGCTCTGCAAATAATTGATATTTTGGTCCACTGGGCAAATTAAAAATAAAAAAGAAAGAAATTGATAATGAAAGAAAACATTTTGGCATGAATGAACTCTTCAATTTGTAAACTAAAACACTGCTATGAAGGGCTGAGAAATGTGAAGTCTAATTATAGTAGTACTGCAACTGTAGTAATGAGGGACTAGAGAGTGTGACTGATAAGCAGAAGATAATGATCTAATAGGCACGATGTGCACAGCCCTTCGAAGACTAACAAAAGCCTATGTGAGACATCTATGGGATCATTCAGAGGACAGGCACACCAAGAAATATTTGAAAATTATATTTAAGGGTGAAGAATAACAAGTGAACATGTGGCTCTGCTGGCGATTAAATTTTTCATGCATGGTTTGTACATGGACAAGGTAATTAGGTGGCTGAAATGCACACATCAGGAGATTGCCAGCAGTAGGAGAAAGTGTGATGCTAAAAGAACTTAATCCTCTGGATGTGGACTGATGGCACAGCTGGACCCTGCTGCATGATGGCTGGTTATTAGCACATGGTATTTGGCTTGCTGTCTGCTGTACTGCACTGGATGAGAAAAGCGCAGGACAAATTCAACCTTGAGTCCTGGTGTGCATTTAGAAAAGATCTAGGCTTTGTCTGGGAGAGATTATTAGAGACAGACTCTGGAACTGGCAACCATTTCCAGTGAGTGAAGCAGATCTAGAACAGAGCAGCTAGCTTAGTTTATTTCTTTCTCTCTCTTTTTTTTTTTTTTTTTTTTTTCTTTTTTCTCAATTAGAAATGAAAAAAAAAGATAACCAAGGATGTTTATATTTTGCAATAATTATTCTATAATCCTATTATTTTTCCAAGATCAGTGAGGGTAGATTTATCAGAGAGACTAGTGGAGGTTGCAAGTCCTTCATCCTTCCCTCTTTGATGATATTCAACCTATATATGTTGCTGCTTATATGGTAGAGAACATGACCACTGGTGACTCTTTCCTTCTCTGTCTGTCCAATACACACTTGTTGGCTGCATCATGCTCTGTATATTTAGGTAATATCAAACAAAAAAGTAGTCTAATTTCTTAGAATATGACAACTTTCTAATGAAAGTTCCAAAAAGTTTCAAAAATGTCATCCTTCTAAAGATTTTGAACTGATTCATTGGCAATTTCAGACAAGGGAAAAAAAAAAAAATAATTCTTCTGTTCTGACTAATTCTGGTTTCTGTTTCTGAAGCTGTTATTCCTCTACTACCCTCATGTGAAGGAACCTCAAGATTACTTTCAGCTCAGTGATGGCTACTTTGCTTTTGCCCATCTTGCTTTCCTTACTTTTAAACAGCCCTTTAGGCTCATTTATCTATTTGGAAACAGGTAGAAAAAAGATCAAGAAAAACAATAAATGAAATGAATGGGAAAATCTTCAACAAATGCAGAGTATCAGTTCAATATGACTAAACAATGCCACAACCAGGAACTTTGTTATGCTCAGAAGTGACAACTTTAAAATCGAGCTCAGAAACCAAAACATTTAATTCCTTCCCTAGACATTTCTCTACCTATATTGTGTGTATGTAATGGATGTCTTTTGGGCCAACAAGCCATGACTGAATGAAATATTGTAAAGCAAATGCAGAGAAAATTTGTAACATGAGCTGAAGGGCTGAAAATCCCCAGAACAGACAATTAATTTCCTGTGCGGAGAGAAAAAGGTAAGCAACACACATTCACCAAAACCTGGTTATGTTTTCCAGATGTTCCAGACTGTGTAGGGTTTGGTGCTGCAACAAAAATTAAGACATTATAATTAGCAAATAAAGAACCTTACAGTCATCAACAATCCTCTCGACACCATGCTAGCTCTTTCAGCTGCAGTAATATATTCATGGATTACAAAAATAATTTAAATTATATTACCATGTAATGGATGTAGGAATTGTGAAATGACATTGCATTTCTTTATCAGAATTTTGGGCATACCTGAACAAGGGAAGATGAGGAAGGAAGAAAAGAACTAATTAGACATAAAAAAAAATGATTATGAAGTCTGAGATCACGGCATTGTTGGAGGATATCTGATAGGATGAGGAATGAAGAAAAGTAGATATTGGAAGGTGAATTCCTTGCTTGTGTTGTAGGCTAACTGACCTACCTTCTCATACCCAAATGCGATGTAGTGTCTCCAGGCAAAAGAGTGTAAAAACCTGTGGATGAAACAAGGAATAGGACACATGGAAATAACAATTTTCCCCTTCAACACAGAGCAAATAAGGGATCTTCAAGGGACTGGGCAGAGGACGGTTGATAGAAGAGGCTGCATAAGAGATTAATCACAGTCAAAGGCCAAATCCCTGAAGGAGCAAAACAGCCAAAGATTTGCAGTATTATTGCCTAGGACAGAATTATGGAGAACCACTTGGCCAGATATTGAGAGAGAAGCAGAAATCTGTGAAGCTCTGTCTTGATGGAAAGTGCAATTCTCCTGTAGTATCCCCTCCTCCAACTCCTCCCTGGAGCTCATGTGGCAGTCTGCTATTCCAGATGACCCTTTTTCTGAACCTTCTTTTCTCACAATGTGAGTAAACCTGGTCTGATCTCAACTCATCTTCTTGAGAATAAGAAATATTGAGTTTTATTTGTGCTTCTAAGAAGCCTCTAGCTGACTCCAAGGGACCACTTTTCTGGCTATTCCTTGGTACAATTTGGGAAGTAGAATGTTCTCTTTAGTCTTTGTGTAGTTCGTTATATGACTCTGAGGCAACTTCTCCAACAGTTAACTGAAACAAAAATTAGTGAAGGGTTAGTGAAGGGCTACTGTGAACTTCCCACCTTTTTTATATATTTTTTTTTCTCAGGCACACTGGAACCTCCAGAAAAAAAAAAGAGTTTTTAATGAATCCCAAATTCACAGATGAATTTTTGACTTTGGGTTAATGGAAATGCTTATAAGAAAAGGTGTTAACCTTGACTTCACTGAAAGCAGAAGAGAGTACTTAGAAAATCGTTTCATTTCATTCATTTCAACATAAAGATACTTGCTGTTATGTCAGAGTTATGCTAGAGATGAACACAAGAACAAATGCTCCAGGGAAATCCAAAAGCTCCATCTACTTGAGTGTGTTGTCCCCTGCAGTGAGCAGTAGCAAATGTTTGGAGTAGAACAAAAAAGCTGATGCCTCATCCCTATACTCTCCCAGCCTCCAGCAAACTACCCTCTACGTACTTTCCAAGCCAGAGATAATGTTTCTCTGTTTGAAAGCCTTTGATGAAGTTTTTATTTCATGGCATTGTGGATTTGCTGGAGCAATAACTGAACCTACATGATGCAGGATGTCAGATGAAAGCAGTCATTCCCAAGTCATGACTCTTGGGTAAAACATTGCCCGTAAAACTTGTGAGCCCTAGACAGCCTGTGAAGAGCAGAAATACAGATGCTTAAACACATACGGAAAAGTGATGGGAGTTTGTCACCAATGTTTAAGAGTTAGATATTATCCATGGGTGGGGGAAATATGAATCCACAAAAATAGGTGATTCCAGTGGCTCTCTTGAATCTCAAAATCTATTACAATGACAAACATTTATTCTAGAGGAAATAAAAAATGTCTCTGTCAATCCCCATTACCACCCTAAATTTGAAGAAAGAGACACTCACTTTTTTGGGGTGAGACCCAAAGATATTTGAAACTTGCTCTTTGGCTGTTTAAAACCCAGTGATTTCAGATTTCTGGTTTTGAGCAAACCTATCCCATTTGTTTGAACTCCCTCAGAACATAACTTCCTTAATTGGCTGAACAGTGGCACACTATGTTCTGTTTCTACCCAGTTATTTATATTCTAATAACAAAAAAAAAAAAAAAAAAAAAAAAGCCGAAGAAAAAAAAGAGAGACACAGAGCCTGGGCAGCCCTGTAACCTGCTGAAACATGCCAGGTCCTTTGTATTTTTCACACTCCTGATGTTTGCCTTGACATACATTGGGCCCAATATTGTTAATTTGCAGTGAGAACATTTTGTTTATTAAGATCATGCAGTGAATTATAATAGGAAGTTGACTGACAGTGGCTGAGAAATTGCAAAGCCTTGTGGGTGATGTACTTTCATAGCTCAAAAAACCTGTGGAGCTGTGTTCAGTATGGATATCTGCCAAGTGATTCCTTAGACAAGACTGAGAGGTCCCCGGATAAAAATTTGATGCCTACTGATTTCCAGGACTCTATTTTTTCATGGCTCTCAACTGAGGTCTAAAAGGATGGGTTTGTTACTCCATCTAGCCTTAAAATCTATGGTCTGCTGAACTAAATGTCTGGGAAATGAAGTACTGTGACAAAATTTCCTGACTGCTGCCAGTTACCTACATAATAAAATGTCCTTTAATTAGGTCCTGGAAAAAACAGGCAGACACTCTGGCTGTGTGTATCTCTGTGCATACCTCCAGCTGTGTGGACCAGTCACCTAAATACAGCTGTAATTCATACCAAAAAAGCTAAGGGACAAGTCTACAGAAAATGTTATCAATGTAAGCAACCGTACTTAAAACTGTACATAACTATACATCTTCTCTGTGGCTTTACACAGATATTGTCAGAACCTACCAGACGGCAGAAGGTTGGTTCTAGAACAATTTCTTCATGTTGTCATACATAGTTATAAATGCCAAACTTGTGGATGTGAATTCAGTCACAGCCTGTGGCATACCTGGTAAGCAGAAGGGATGCAGGGCACAGCTTAGAAGTCATAGGTTTTGGTCAGTGAGTCTTTCTGCCCTTATCCTCCACGTGATGCCAAGTAAAGATTAGAATTAAGTCAGAAGAACAGGAAGAAAAATCCTCCCTGCTTCAGTGTCCCGTCGTCGTCCGTCGTCCGTCCCCCCCCCAGTCTCCTCTCTAAACCCACTGCCTGCAGGGCTGAGGAGAAAAGACTCAGTCTGTCTCCTGCAGACACTTTTTGCAGGACATTCTGCACTGGACAGCCCAGACGAGTACCATACCTTACCCAGTTTGATGACATCAGTATATAAGCAGGTTCTGTGTTCCACCTTTAAAGTCTGCATGCAATCAAATGTCACTCAAGGATAACTTGGTAATCCTTGGGCAGATAACCTCAAAGATCTGTGAAGACTAAAATGTAAAGATATACCTGATCATCTTCATTAGTATTGCCAGGATACAATAAGGAATTAATGTACCCTGTGATCCTAGGGTGGGTTGGCAGATATTTGATACATTCAAAAGATATGTTTGACTGGTCATATGAACTTTCATTCCTATCCTTATGATTTGTCTTCTTTTTTGAAGATGATGATCTGTAACAGCATCCAAGAGCAAGGATAAAGTGGAAGGTGAATTGGAGCAATTTGGTATGCATATTCCACAGGCCATTCTTGGAATATAGAGGACCTGAAAAATAAGATGCGTATTGAACCTGAAGCCAGAACAGAAAAAAAAAAAAAAAACAAAAACAAAAAAAGCCAAAAAAAAACCAAACAAACCCAAAACAACCAAACCAAACCAAACCAAAACCCACAAACAACTGAAGAATAAGCTAATTAATGCTGACCTCTCTGAACTGAGATTTGTATAGAGACATGTCCCAAGAGGCTGTGGAAACTAGCAGTAGAGTATGGGAATAAACCAGTGCAAGAGGCTACATTTAGGAAAATAAAAAGTAAGATTACATCTTGAGCTAGTCAATTAGAAAAATGCATGTGAGGGTTGTCCAGTTTTGCTGTTGTTGTCTCTCATCACACAGAATACGATACCAGGAGCCTAGACCAGTGAAATCACAGCATGGATGCTTGCTCCTAGGGCAACCCGAAAGGAGGTGATACCCTATTTGAAACACAGCCAGGAAGAAAACAGAGGTCAGTATGCTCACTTGGGGTGTGGTTTTACTTGGGGAATACTCAAAAGCATTAAAAGACTCTGCTTATCTCATCCCGGCCACTAAATGGGCAATACTTGAGGAGTTTCAACCATTTTGAGACGAGCTCAGCAGTCTGCCAGGAAGTAAGATTACAGTAAACTCTGTCTCCTGACAAGCTCGCTCAGTGCCAAGTCAATCATGAATGAGTTTATGAAGCTGTCTGCTCCACTTAGGCTGCCCAACATAGTCCTGCAGGGTTTCTCTGAAGGAAATGAAAGAGCAGGCCTACTGTAATACCTAATGCATCTTTCTGACAGAGAAGAAATAAAATATCGCTCTGGATTTACCCCATGAATTCTACTGAAACCAAGGACTGATTGTGAAGCTGCCTAGAAGAATGCAGCCTGGGAGGGTAGCCTAACCCAATCCATCCATGAACTGAGGAAAGAATCTATCCTCCTTATGAAGAGGATATCTACAACCCTCCTGTCTCAATTTGATGGGATTATTAGTATCTTGTAAGACTAAAATCAGAAGGTTGTGGGAGTACGTGAGAGCTTCAGATGCCACCAAGACTGGTGGTTACCTCCAGCATGAAGCTTCATGTCCTGGTGCAGCAAAATATCACAGTGGTACACCAGCTGAACTCACCACCCACTAGGGAAAGATTTAAGAAACACATGAGGAAATTAGGTGCCAAACACTCCTTGATTTATATGCTGATTTGCAGTCTTTCTGAGATGAAGACATTATTTTATGGTCAGGATTGGTCCATTCTACCTCAATGCAATCTCAAAGGCAATGGTCTCTCTGTTCCCAAAAACGCCTAACACAAAACAAAACAAAATAAAAACACCTGGGTTTTATTATGGGGTGAGTTGTTTGCTTTCTTTCCTGTGACTGAGGTCTTTTATTTCTTCTCCTCTCATTCATCACCTCCCTTCACTTTTGTTTTCTTTTGGTATTCTAGAGCAGGAACAGGTAAATAGTCACACTGTAATTGAATAGTTCCTTGACAGCTGTCATTCTGACTCAGTTAAGAGAAAGGTACAAAAATCCTTGTAGATATTTCAGTTGGCCATAATACCGCAATCAAATTCCCAAAGGCTGAAAGGAATTGGATGTGAAGAGTGGAGATTTGTGACTCTTATTCTTTGATCTGAATATGTGAATGATAGTTCTGTTTATATTCCCTAATAGTGAAAGGCACCTGGAGGCAGAGGTCTCAGCAACATCCCCAAAGAGAATTTTATGGTGTCCAGGTTTTGCAGCTGTCCCTCTCCAAAGTGGTATAGTATGCCTGAATGATTTTCCTGACTCATAAAGGTGTGACAGAAATGAAATTCAGAGATTACTTCCCATCTGAAATTTGGGAAATAATCTTTTTGTCTGTCTTAAAATCCTAGAGCTGCCTCTTGAGATCCTTTCATGTTTGCACAAGAAAGTGGCCTTTCAGACAGATACCTTCAAACTCCCATCCTTCCTACAGCAGGTATGTTCATTCTTGAAAGCAAGGAGAAACAACACTCCAGTCACAGGAGACATCCCATCATGTCTCCATGGTGCCAATAAGATTGTAGCCCTTCAGGTGTACGCACATCTCCAGCTCCTCTTGTTTATTCCCATGCTACTCGCGTTTGCATAGAGGTATTTAAGTTGGGCCCCTGATAAAGCTGACTTACTGGCTGGAATTCCTTGGTGCTGCTCTTCAGGTGCTCTCCTGCTGATCTGTGACTCCTCTCCCGGCTCTGGGCATCTATTGCTGGCACTGACATCAAATAGTGGGATGGATTGAACTTCCCCTCCCCTGACAGATATTACTTAAGAAGGGAAGGGGAGGTACTCATAGTCCTGTTACTATAGAAAGGAAGGGATATAGCAATCCTTTTTCTTCACATATGTTGTTGAGCATACCTGAGAGACATCTCACAGTCATAATGGTCAAAGACTAAATTTCTCAGAAAAAGTATGCTAAAACTTATTCATCAGGTGAATATTTGCTTTCAGAAATGAACTCCTAAAACCCTGCTGAATATTTCTACAGACAACTAAGAGAAACGAAGTCTGAATCTCTCTGACTTCTGCATCTAGGCTAGTCACCTAGTTGTTTTCAAACACAAAAAGGAAACCTACAGAGGGTGGAAGCAAGGACACGTAGCCTGTAAGGAAGACAGAGAAACTGTCCAAGTAGCCAGGGATCAGGTTAGGAATGAAAAAGCTGTGATAGAATTAAATCTGTCCAGGGACATCAAGGACAAAAAGAAAAGCTTCTATAGACATGTTGGTAATAAAAAAGAAGACTAAAGAAATGGAAGATGTGGTTATCCTGGACATGAAAAAGGCTGAGGTACTCAACAATTTTTTTGCCTCAGCCTTCATTGGCAAGTGCTCCAGCCACACTGCCCAAGAGGCAGAAGGCAAAAGCAGGGACTGGGAGAATGAATAACCACCCACTATAGGAGAAGATCAAGATTGAGGCCATCTCAGGAACCTGAAGGTGTGCAAGTGCATGGGACCTGATGAAATGCATTCGTGGGTCCTGAGGGAAATGAGGGATGAAGTGACTAAATCACTCTCTATCATATTTGAGAAGTCGTGGTAATCCAGTGAAGTTCCTGTTGACTGCAAGATGAGAACCATATCTCCCATTTTTTAAAAGGGAAAAAGAAGACCTGGGGAACTACAGGCCAGTCAGTCTCACCTCTGTGTCTGGCAAGATCATAGAGTGGATCCTCCTGGAAACTATGCTAGGGCACATGGAAAATAAGGAGGTGATTGGTGACAGCCAGTGTGGTTTCACTAAGTGCAAATCGTGCCTGACAAATTTCGTGACCTTCTATGATGGGGTTACAGCATTGGTGGATAAGAGCAGAGCAACTGACGTCATCTACATGGACTTGTGAAAACATTTGACACCGTCCCACATGACATCCTTGTCTCTAAATTGGAGGGACATGAATCTGATGGATGGACCACTCAGTGGATAAGAAATTGGCTGGATGATCTCAAAGACTTGTGGTCAATGACTCAATGTCCAGGTGGAGAGCATTGATGAGTGGTGTTCTTCAGGGGTCGATGTTAGGACCAGAGCTGTTTTACATCTTTGTTGGTGACATGAACACTGGGATCGAGTGCACCTTCAGCAAGTTTGCCAACGACAACAATCGAGGTGGTGAGGTGACATGTTGGAGAGAAGAGATGCTATCCAGAGGGACCTGAACAGGCTGGAGTGGTAGGCCTGTGCAAACCTCATGAAGTTCAACAAGGCCAAGTGCAAGGCCCTGCCCATGGGTCAGGGCAATCCCAAGCACAAATACAGTCTGGGCAAGGAATGGATTGAGAGCAGCCCTGCGGAGAAGGACTTGAGGGTATTATTGGACAGAAAAATTACTATGAGCCAGTGATGTGTGCTTGCAGCCCAGAAAGCCAACTGTGTCCTGTTCATCAAGAGAAATGTGGGCAGCAGGTTGAGGGAGGGAATTCTCCCCCTCTGCTTTGCTCTTGTGAGACCCCCCCTGCAGTGCTGTGTCCAACTATGGGGCTTCCAACATAAAGAAGGACATGGACCTGATTGAGCAGGCCCCAGAGAAGGCCTCGAAGATGATCAGAGGGCTGGAGAACTCCCTTGTGAGGACAGACTGAGGGAGTTAGATGTGTTCAGCCTGGAGACGAGAAGGCTTCAGGGAGACTTTATAGCAACCTTCCAGTATTTAAAGGGGGCTACAGGAAAGATGGGGAGGGACGCTTTATCAGGGGGTGTAGAGATAGGACGAGGAGTAACAGTTTTTAACTGAAATAGGGTAGATTTAGATTAGTTATAAGGAAGAAATTCTTCACTGTAAGGGTGGTGAGGCACTGACACAGGTCTCCCCGAGAATTTGTGGATGCCCCCTTTTTGGAAGGGTTCAAGCCTAAGCTGGACAAGGCTTTGAGCAAATTGGTTTAGTGGAAGGTATCCCTGCCCGTGTCAGAGAGTTAGAACTAGATGATCTCTAATGTTCCTTCCAACCAAAACCATTCTACGATTCTATGATCTTCTTCCCCTTTCCCCACCAGAATATCTCTCTTCCTCACATGACAGTTAATATAAAAATCACAGTTCCTGTTTTAAACTGATTGTGTGTGATGTGATCATCTGCTTAAACACTTCTCCTGTCAACTCTGTCAACTCTTTGACTGTTTTTTTTTTTGCTCTCCCTTCAGATCAAACAGAGTGAGTCATTTGCATTTTCATGATGAGCAGCTTCCTACAGTCTGTGAATCTTTACAGGGTGCAATAATTGGACTCCACGGTTTTAAGGATCTTTTCCAGCCTAGATGATTCTATAATTAATCATGTCCTACCTGGCTTTCTGCATCTTCCTTTCTCTCACTTCTCTTCTTCCCAGCCAAAACATTCTAGTCTGCCTACCCTGGAAGGCATGAAAAAAGTATAATAAGATTTGTAGTGTACCTACCAAGGCCGATAAGGTTTTCTTTATGGCTTCTGGTCTTACAGAATGGTCTCCAAGTTGCAATTAAATCCTTTAAATTCACATGATCACTTGAAGAAATTGAGGGAGGTGAGAGATGTTGGAAATATTTCAACTGACAAAAGCACTTGACAAATGGGGGTTTGTTCTTGCTTTACTGCAGAGCAGTTATAAGAAGTGGAATCTACAGTACTGGCTTTAAACATGGTAACAGTGACAATTTGTATACATAACTTGATTTCCAAGTGCAATCAATGGGAGTCTCACCTCAGTGATTTTGTCTGTTCTATTACTGAGTCCTTGCTCTGCCAACCAAGGAGCAAGAGCTCATCTTGCTTTTAATTGGTAAATATTAAAGTAAACTACTCAGATTTTCTATTTTCCCTATTAAAGATTTGCAAACCCACAAGACAGGACTGGGAAGCCTCAACCTGCCTATATTGTCTTCAGATTCTGCTTCTGTGATAGATGTACATGCTTCACTGTGGACCATAGTATGCTTCTCTGAGCTAGCTGCCATTCGGATGTTCCTGGTGTGTACAACATGTGCAAAGCAGCATGGTCTGACACAGGGGTCAACAACCTTCCCTGAGTGACATGCCAGGCTGCTTTTCTTTCATAAATTACAGATGAGATGAGATGAAATGAGATGACATGAAATGAGATGAGATGAGATGAGATGAGATGAGATGAGATGAGATGAGATGAGATGAGATGAGATGAGATGAGATGAGATGATGAGACGAGATGAGATGAGATGGAAAAAATGTAACAGAAGCCAATGAAAGCAAAATGAAAAAGATATGGCTGGTCTACTGGTGGTTAGAACTTGCTTTTCTGCAAAGCGGTGGCTTCTGTTGGGTTTGGAGGTCCACAGGAGCTGCTGCAGGTATATGTTCAGGTTCTGCAGCTGTCAGCTACATATAGTGGCAGTTATGCTTTATGAAGCTCTCCAGGGAGTGACCACTGTTCCTCAGATAAATTATGTAACCTTATTCATATACCTACTACCTCTAGAGCATGGACTCTAAAGAGAAATGACTTTTTCCATGGCTGAGATTCATCAGCAAAGGAACTTTGCTTTTCTCCAAATTTGAAATCCCTGAAAAAAAAAAAAAAAAAAAAAAAAAAAAAAAAAAAAAAAAAAAGAGAACAAACAAGGGTACCCAAAGGTATGGTCTAGTGCCTAGATCACCACACTGAAATGTAGGTTTTCCCACTAGGTCTCTGGCATGCATGACATATGATGAAAAAATATCAGCTTCCTGCATCCAGATCATTTCTGCTCTTTGAAATTTGGAAATTAAAAGACTGGGTTTTAAATTCTGAATTCCAGTCACACAAAGGCAGGGCCATCTAAAATGTTAGAAGACACCATTGAGCATAAACTAGACCTTATCAAAGAAGGACATGACAAAGTAATTGAAACCATACACCAAGAACAAATCCAGCAAACAAAACCAACCAGAATGAGAAGTTCAGGTGTTTGTTCTGCTAGTTGTAAGCAGTATGTTTTTCACATTTCTATGACTAGATTTGAGCAGCAGAGACTGAAAGAAGAATGTAGGTTGATTCTGGAGAAGCACTAGCAGAGTGAATCAATTATTGAGGAATCTTTTATAACAGTAGTGAGTGCTTTTTCCATCCTTAGATTTCAAAAGTGCTCAGTGCATGTAAGAATAAACAGCATTTTAAGAAGCTCACTATGGGATTTTAAACTGTGGTGGCCTGGATTTATCACTTGATCTTGCAGTTCACATCCCTGTTGCCTATCCTCACCAAATCCCTGAATAACTTCTGCTAATAAGTGGATGTCCTTCTGTTGTACTCTGTGATGCTCTTTTTACCCCTGAAATAAGGTTCGGGGAACCATGTTTCTTCTTGTTCTTAACTGGTTTTAACCACACTTCAAAGTCAGGTCACGTACAGCCATTCTATTATCTTTGCCCAGTTCCAGAGTGACCGCATCTTATTTTTCAATCTGTGTTTAAATACATATCACGTATAGACTTGGAAATGTAAAACAGAATTCCCTTCTACTACAACAATTAGTCATTTAGCATTGATAGGTAGGGTCATTCAAGATGCTAAACTGTCAAACAGAGTCAATATAGATCTTGATTGCAAAACACAGAAGTTTAAAGCTACTCATTTCTTACAGTGTTTAATCTCTACACCACACACATGCACACACAAATTAGACAGGTGATGTCTACAATATACAGAAGATCCATGTGAGCTCCAGGAGCTAGTGTTTTCAGCAATATGATGATGAGCCATCCAAACACTCTAAAATTTCACTAGTCTGGCTGTAAGGGAAAAACAGTGCCAATTAATCACTTTACAGAGAAATAATTAAATTAAATATATTTTTTAAATGCTGTTAAGGTACTCTGTGGTAGATGCAAGAACATCTACTTCACACATTCCAGACTCAAAAGGACCATAAAGCTGTCTGTCTTAATTTTTCCAGGAGGTCCTTTTTATAGCCCTATTTTATGACAGACTGTCATGGTTTAACCTCAAGCAACAACTAAGCACCACACAGCTGCTCGCTCACTCTTCCCCTCCCCTGTTGGGATGGGGAGGACAACTGGAATAAAAAGGTATAACTGGTGGGTTGAGATAAGAACAGCTTAATGATTAAAATAAAATATATAATAATAATAACAACACTCATTCTCCAAATCACGTATTTTGAGAAAAAGTATACTGCATAGGTGTTGACAAGTAGATTTCGCAGAGTCTATCCTGTACACGACTGCACACAGTTGGCACTTATCACACAATGTACTTACCCATATTGAAATATCTTTTTCTAGTATCAACAGCATCCCTTCATTCATTCTAACATCTTCTCTGATTAAATTTAAACTTGCTGAGATTAAGCAAGACTCAAGTGGAGCTTGAAGGAGCAACAGCGTCATGGTGAACATATGCACTGAAAGAGCTTTGACATACTGAGATCTCTATTACCTGAACCGCATCCATCACCAGCAAACTCAGCCCAGACTGTATGCTTATTCATGAGCTTTGCCTATCTACAGCTGACTACTGGCTATGTAATATTTCCGTTTAAATCTCAGGATGTCTTTTTTTTCAAGAAAACTCAGAAAAAAAACAGTAACACACTGAGAATAAGAAAGTAGGACCTGGAGATGTCTGAAGCATCTTGGTGTCTGAACTTTGAAGTCTGTAAAGTTTGGTCTCTGGCATGCTTCTAGACATCACTGTTTTCACATCACTACAGATAATCTTTTCAGGAATTGAAATATGCACAGGTAAACAGGAAATACTTCTGCAGAGATATCAACCAAGCCACTGCAAATATCTATTGGCAGAAACATCCCAAATTCACTTAAGTGAAGACTTTCACTAATAGTTGAAGATATTTATTGCTTACTCTAGTTTCAGACCTGAAGTAAATGGAAGTAAATATTGAGTATGACATTGTTTTGACCCTGATAGGTCACTTCACAAGTGGCCCCTCCTTCACATTGAGAATCTTAATGCAGATCACATTGAAATCAATGGAGATCTTTCCATCCAATTAACTACACTTTGTGGCAGACTCAGAGGTCTTTGTTACAGACAGGTCAGCACTTGGTAATAGTGTTAATATACCTGGGCTAGCAGCCAAAGATTCCTGTTTTTGCTGATGTTGTACTGAAACCTTTTTCCTGCTGCAGTCAATGTATTCCTTACTTCAGTGATTTTCTAGGCCTCAGTGCATGGACCCACCAACTATAATAATGTACAGATGCTCCTCTACATCGCCATCTAAATTTAAATGTTCACCTGTATGCCATGGCTTTCACTAAATACATGAAGAACATGAAAGTTCTTGTGCTTTTTAATGTAGTAGAAATTATGCCAATAGGTCTGGGAGGCTTATCCATGACTGTCATCTTCTACGATGCCTGTGTAGGTTCAGATGGAGATGAGTGCCCACACAGTTATTAGAAGATGCTGGCATTCTCGGTTAGCAAGCTTCGTTCTCGAACAGAGCTGCATAATCATCTTCTGCCTGTTTATTTCTTCTGCCCAGAAAACTGAGGCTGGAGTCTTGGGTGACTGCAGTTCATTTCAAAATCTGTTTAGTCCTCAAGCACACCTGATACCCTCATCTTGCTTATTTCTCTTGACCAGGTGGAGTCTTCTAGGCGGTAGACCACATCCAAAATACAAAGCTCATTAGCCTTTCTCAGATCTGATGTGAAGGTAGGCTCTGAGGGAGGGAGTACTGGATATTATATGAGCCTTTCAGTACTTCAAGGGGGATTGTAAGAAAGATGGGGAAGAATGTATTAGCAGGGCCTATAATGATAGGAGAAAGGGTGATAGTTTAAAACTAAAAGGGGAGATTCTGACTAGATATAAAGAGGAAATATTTTACAATGAGGGTGGTGAAACACCGGAGCATGTTGCCTAGGGAGGTGGTAGATGTCCCATCCCTGGGAACATTCAAGGTCAGGTTGGACGGGGCTCTGAGCAACCTAATTTAATTGAAGATGTCGCTGCCCATGGCAGGGTGGTTGGACTAGAAGACCTACAAAGGTTCCTTCCAACCCAAAATATTCTATGATTCCATGATTCCTTATTCTTGGGGCATTCCACAGTCTTGAGACTGTGGGACAACCTTTCTCCCATAGTATTTTATGATGGTTTTTACATGGATTCAAAAACGTAATTGCTCTTCTTAAAACTCCAGATAAATTTTGCCTCTGGGAAAATTCTCAGTGCTCTTGAGACCTTGTTACACTGCTGAGATTTCTTGAACTCATTGTAGCTTCACCCTTCTCTGTAACTGGCCAGAGCACCTATAAAAAGAAGATACGGGTAAAACAATCAACTGACAAAAGAATCTTTGTTTGGGGTTGACAGCAATGACTTGGCTGAGATTGTTTGTTTTCTGGCATGTCCTCCTATCTACCTGAGCAGTCATTTCCTCTGACTTACCTTGGACTTTGTCAATTGAAACACTCCCACATATTAAGTAGCAAGACTCTCTGCAGCTATTTCAAGTATGAGTTTGACTGAATGACCTTAATAGAAAACTGCCAACAAAAGCACAAAAAGGTTAATTGAAATAAATCTAAATAATATGATCTGGAAGTTTTAACAGACGCTTATCTATTGACATTGTCTCGCAGTTAGAATAAAAGAACAAAGTCCTTGTTCTGCACTTATGCAGAGAAGGTGAATTTATAGTATAGAACAAAAAGAATCTGAAAGGCAAAGTCTTCATATAATCTTTTATCCGATATTAGAAAGTGAACATCAAAGGTACTGCTACTGAAGTGTGGAAACACTCATATTACAGGGACTTTGGTGTCCTGCAAGGTAGCACACAGAACGCATGTTCTTTATTTCATGTATAATAGAGTCAAATGTTGTAATAACGTCCCATGGGTACATTTTGTTGGTCTCAGCACAGGTATGACATATTTAAGATTATCTTCCTTTACATAGTAGGGGAAAGAGTTGAAAGGTGATTTTGATTTTTTTTTTTGAAGGCTATAAGAAAGAGAATAAGAACAGAAGACATACTCTGCTAAGTATCCCCTTGAATGTTGTAGCAACTCCATGTGTCCTCCTTGTTCAGATAGGGTATTCTATGATGTATTTATAGCCTGCCTGAACCATTCTGAGTATGACATATGACAACATTTAACTATACTCTTCATCTGCATACATATCTTTCCAGTCTTTTCCATGAGAGATGCATTCCCTTCTTTTTACTGTTGTAAGAGCATAAGCTTTTAGATAAGTTGGATGAGGGTTGACTGTTCACCATCTCTTCTGCTAGAACTAGGTGAATGAACACAGTGACTGGAAGCCAGATTCAAAGTAAACAAAAAGACATGATTCTTAAAAGAAACTGCTGTTGTGGTTTAACCCCAGACAACACCTCAGCCCCACACAGCTGCTCACTCACTTCTCCTCAGTGGGATGGTGAAGAGAACTGGAAGGTTAAAAGTGTGAAAACTCTTGAGTTGAAATAAAGACAGTTTAATAGGTAAAGCAAAAGCTGCATATGCAAGCAAAGCAAAATAATAAATTAATTCACTGTTTCTCATTAGCAGGTAGATGTTTAGCCATTTCCAGAAAAGCAAGGCCCCATCGCACATAACGGTGACCTGGGAAGACAAACATCATCACTTTGAACATCTCCCCTTCCTCCTTCCCCCAGTCCTTATTGCTGAGCATGACGTCATATGGTCTGGGATATCCCTTTGGTCAGTTGGGGTCAGCTGTCCCAGTGGTGTCCCCTCCTTACTCCTTGTGTACCTCCAGCCCCCTCGCTGGTGGGGTGGCATGAGGAACAGAAAAGACCTTGACTCTGTGTAAGCACTGCTCAGCAATAACTAAAACATGGGTCAGTTATCAACACTGTTGATTCAAATCCAAAACATAACACAATGCAAGCTACTATGAAGAAAATTAACTCTATCACTGCCAAAATCAGTACAGCCGTAGATCTGAAGAGCTTCTTCAAGGGATTTTTTGCTTGCAAGATGGCAGTTTGGGTTCAAGTCATCCTTTGAGTCTGCATTCTTGTTGCAGATTAATAAATATATGAGTTAAAACAGAATCAGGTGTGGAACTGAAAATGATTGGAGGATGGAAGAAAATTGAGTATGTAACATACCTGCCTGCTCTGTTCTTACTATTTCCCAGACATCCAGACCTGACTGATGCTGAAGACAGGTTATTTGTGCTTGGTCTAAACCAATTCCTCTGTCCTTATGTTCTCATAATTTCAACCTAGGCTGATAGAAATATACCTATGTGAATACTGTTGCCTTGATGAGATAGTTGGAACTTATCCTTTTTTGATTATTATTTTCAGTAGCAATTGCTGGGAGCTGCTATTTGTTAATATACAAATTCCCCCATGCCATTGCTTCAGAGATGAGGAAGTTGGAAATCAAATCATAAAAGTTAACATGAAGGGATTATTACAGTCCTTATAAGGACTTGGGGGAAATTATTATGCAAACAGATGGCACTCTGAAAAAGTGTTAAAAATACTTCAGATTAGTTTGTCTAGGTGATGAAAAGAACTGATATTAAAGGAATAGAGAGATATAATGATGTTAGAGAGAGATGAACTAAGTTTTTTAAATTCCTCATGGAGCTGTAGCATTTCCAACTTCTTTCTGTATTTTGTTCTGATTTCTTTTTCATTTAAGATCTCAGACTCCACTAATAATTGAAAAATTGCTGAGGTGTTATTAAACAGTGGGGATCTCAGCTATCAGAACAAGGGTTGCTTACTCCCTGTCTGTAATTTCAGCCCTTAGGTTTTGCATGGGTTTTGCCCTCTGTGCTTTTCTACAATCAGCTTTCCTTACTTGCCTGTTTTCTTGTACACAGCTCGAGCAGTCATCTGTAACAGCTTCTGATAATACTTGGCTATCAGTCTAAAACCATTTGCAACAGCTCATGGGTGTAATGTCAAATTGCAAAGGGTAATCCCTGGTTTCAGCTGTAAACCTGGACTCCCTCATCTCCTACTTCCATTTTTCACCTCTTCAACAGGGAAACCTGAATGGAGGAGGACAGACCTCTCCTTCCCCCACTGAGGTTGTACCAAGGATGGGTCACTCAACAGGGAAATCATCCGGCTAGAAAGATTCCCCTCATACTGATATTCTAGTGGTATAAATTCAGAAGGAAAAAGAAAGTAAAAATCTGTTCCCATTGAGGTTTTAAGAGGATGAATCTCAAGTAGATGTGTTTGACTTATTCCCTGACAGTACTGTCTTACCCTCACAAACTAGAGGATGAATGAAGGCCAAAGTCAAGACTTCTACTAACTACAAGAAACATCAGGGTTTCTTCCCATTAAACCCAAATCTACAACCCAGCAGGAGTGTTTTTTTTACTGAGTTGTCTCAATAAGGCATAATCCTTTACTCTTATTAAATTCTCTATCTTGCTGGATGCTGCTGATGAGCTCACTTTCCTTCTGTGTAACCTTCATTTTATTTAGCTTCTTTTCCATGCTTTTTGGATGAGCTCACCTCCTTGACCCACCTTCTAACATCTCCAGCTCGAGAGGAGAGGATTCACATGCAGCCTTCAGCATCTATATGTGCACATCTTTCTCGTCACCAGGCATCATAAACAATTACTTTCATGGGCAAACAAAGTCCACCTTTAATCAATTTCCACCAAATTAATTTCTACAAGTGTTATGTTATTACCAGGGAGGGAGATGAACAAAGGGAATGAAGACAGACAGAAAATCCCAGGATACCAGTGCCTTGCTCTGAGAGGCAAACATAATTAATTGTAGTGGTTTAATTTCTTCACCTTCTGCTTGCTCCCATGTCAAAGCCCAGGTGCCTTAACTGGCATGTTAATTAGTTCTGTGTTAGCAAATGGAGATGCCACGATTGTTAAAGGTATAACATTGCAAATGCAAAATGCTGCTGCCCTGGGCCAGCTGACAATTACCTGCCATATTTAAGCAGATTTATCAGTAATACAGAGCTCTGATGAGAATAAATGTCATGCAGTCCAGGACTCACCTGTTGCTTTGGGTTCATGTCATAACTCATTAGTCATGACCTGATGCTATCTCAGAACAACATGAGGGGGATTTTCCCATGACTGACCTGTCATTGATTTAACTGTTTCTGAAATCCATGTAGACTGGGTTGGATTGGAGGGAACATGACCAATGTGTGTGTATAAGAAGATTTGCTAGTTTTTTAATTAGATTCCATGTTCTGTCCCGGTTGATGGATTCACCTAATTTCCCATTGAATCCTTTTTAGTATGTAGCAGATATGAAAAAGGGAAAGGCATTTCTGCAATTCTCTTTATCCGCATCGTAACCTCATGAGTTGAAGAAATACCACTTTTGTTAGCAGCTGGGGAACTGAGGAAGTTCTTTTTTTGACACTACAAAGATTCTCTGGCAAGGCAATGAACTGAATCTACACCCTGTTTACTCTTGATAACCTCTGAAATACAAATCCAGCGATCCTCTCACACTGGAGGAGCCAATCACAACAACATCCTTCCCTAAACATGGGAAAATGAATAAAAAATTTGTTTAGGATGACATTGATCAGCTGAATTTTAATTTAATTCAAGAGGACTGTACACTAGAAAAAAACAAGAGCACCCACTACAATGTTAAAATACATATTCCTAAAGTATGGGTTTAATTAGGAAAACTGAACTGGCGTACATGGCATGAAAAGGGAATCTTAACTGGTTCCCAAGTTTATGAGTAGAGTAAAATAAACTGAGAATCTTATTCACACTCTTTAATATCTCTGCTTTTCATGCAACCCACCAATCATTCTTCAAATAAAATATAATTGAAAAGGAGCAAATTCTTTCTATTTTCATGCCAATGATGGAATAAAAGCCATAGAAGTTTTAAGGCACCCTATACTGAGACCCTACAGGCTTTTTCATGGTGAACTCTCCCATCAGTATGGAAATGAAAACTTTAAATTCATTTTGTTTTCACAATGGGAAAAAGTCAGTCTCACGGCAGTGAGGCTTTATGAAGTATGCAGAAATATACTAGCTGAAAGCAAAACTGGAGTGATATTATATATGTTCCAAGGATGAAACATCCCTTCAGAAATGAGCAATTCAACCCTTTGAAAATCCAAGCAAGGGCAGGAGATATCTTATGGAAATCTAACATTGTAGTAAAAAATGGAGAAAAATGCTAGTGCCATCTATTGGCATGAAAATATAAAGGAGAAAAAGGAGCTGGGCTCATCTGCGTATATCCAAACAGGGATAGAGGAGGCTGTTTGTTTTAATCACATCAAGTTAAGATATTTGTAAATATGCAGTTTTATGTTTAGTCTCTTTAATGATGTTGTATTTTGGGTAAATATGTTGACTTTAAAATTAATCACCGTTGTAATCAAGCTGCAGTGAAAGATGGGGATTTGAATGTAATGGGAATTAAGAGTCATTGCTGAGTGGATAAATGCTGGCATACTGACTAATGCTCTTAAGCAGGTTGCAATGTCATCACAGACTGTATCCAGGCTTGTAAACAGGTTTAAATTTCCCATGGAATAAAAAGTGGAGGAATTTCTAGTTCCTAGATGTTTCCTGGATTCCCTGGTCAGCTGCACCTGGAAAATATTTTCCTACTTGTATCTGGACTGAATCAAAGAAGGATTTCCATTCACAGAGAGTCAGTAAGAGGCAACCAGCCAAGATGAGCGTCTGACATTGAAATTCAAAGTGAATATCTCATTTTAATATCAGGGAGGCTAGATTAGCATCAAATGATCCTCAAATTTTCAAATTAAAATTAATCTCTCTCCCTGCATTCTCTCTTTGTCAGCAGGGCAAATCAGACCCCAGGTACTTGGGTTGTAATTTGGCAGCCCAGGGCCTTCCCAAGCCAGCATGAAGGACCTTATTTAAGGCATAAAGTTGTTGAGCTCTCTGCCTTTGGAACACCAATATGTAGACTTACAGTCATCATCCACCTCAAGATGATAACAGGATGAAAGGCAATACGTGAGTGATGCATGTTACACTGAGGTCAGGCTTGCTAAAGGCAGGAATACTTTCCCCACAGGTGGACAGTATGTCTCTGGAAAGCAGGCAAATGGGGACAGAGGCATTCCTCAAGGTTCACCTTCTTCATTATACTACAAAAAACAACATGGAGTAACCACACAGCCAGACCCCATTGAAGAAACAAAAACCTGACAGATCTGTGTATCCATAGTGGGATGTCCCTGAAGCCACTAAGTTATTTGAGAAATTGTCATGTCTGCAAATAATTCCTTTTTTCAAAAAATAGCAGTGTTTGATATCAAAATCCTTTGGTTTTGGAGAAGGAACTTCATCTCAATTAGTGTGTCCATTACTAATGAAGAGTTAAAGCTTGAAAGGACTTTGGGACATAGCAAGGGGTACTGAAGTCATCCAGGAATTTTTGTTATGGAGCCACTACCTTTTGATGGAGAAAATACTTATTTTTTAAGAGTGGCTTAGACTGAAAAATTCTGAACAATGCTGAACATCTTTTCCCTACATAGGTTTTTCCATTGAGTAGCTGTCTTCATGGTTAGGAATATGAAACTGATCTCTAAGCCACACATATCCAAGTGTCCAAGTTCAATATCCATCTCTTCAACCTTGTTGTATTCTACACTAGATGCAAAGTATTTAATCTTTGTTACCTCGCACACTTTTTTTTTTTTTTTTTCCCCCCAGTGAACATTCAGAGCTCCTATTATACACATAATGTCATATGAAGTTGATCTTCTGGAACATGTGTCATGAGCCCCTTAGAAATTAAATCTTCTGAGTCAAAAGTGCATTTTCTATGTTTTCTGAAATGTTCACCCTAAAGGCATCCTTACAGATGGTGATCAGGTAACTTCTTGGCTTTCTACTTGTTAAGGCAAAAAGCTTCCAAATCTTCTACCCTGAGATGGATGTTACAGACTTTCAAATGGCCCAGATGCTCAAAGGTTTGTCTTCTCTGTTATGTCAGCATTTTCTTCGTTTTGAGGTAGGACCCTTACAACTACTTCTGCCGTCCCATTACCTGGGATGGAGAGACATCACTTTGCAATCCTTTGCAAAATCCTTCTAAAAATGACTCTACAGTTTCACAGCCTGGCATACCAATAGAAATAAGAATTCAGAGGACATCTACTTTTGTCCTGAACATTGTTGAAACTTCAGACAACAGCCAATACTCTGGGAAAAGTATTGTTCTGAATTATCCCAAGATGAGGAGGATGCTGTGCAACAGTGATGTGTCATGAGAATGCAGCCTGAAACTTCTGGAAAACATCTTTCACTGTGATTATATCTCCTGCCCCCTCAGCAAATACTCATAAGCATGTTGTGTATTTCTCTAGGTGCTACTATGGTAATAATAAAAGTACCAAGACAAAACCATAGCTCTGTTGTGTTATATTACATGGATTTTTACACTTTCATAACTCCAGTGTCTCTTGATTAAGTCTGCAGTGATCTCATATGCTTCTGAGTTCTGGATGAGCTCTCTATCTTGGAAAAGGAAGGTTTTTATGTAAAAATGATAAACCAGCTTTTCAAATATGGATTTTTGACCCATCACTAGTTGGCTTAACCTCGGTGCAGAGGTGGGTCCAACTTGGAGCTGGGGGAGCTTTGAGAAGCTTTTCTCAGGAGCCAAATCTGTAGCCCCTCCCCTGCTACCAAAACCCCACCACACGCAAACCAAACCAAACACAACTTGATAATCACAGACAGATACCATGTCATCCTGGAAGTTAATCCTGTGACCCTTATTCCATGGAACTGAGGCATTTTCCATAGGGTTTGTTGCTGATAACACTTTACTGAGGTACTCCTTATGTCTAGCCGAAAGAAAAATAAAACTGCATTTTGCACCAATGAAGAAAGACCAAGTTACACAAGTAGTAGGGCTTTGATGTTCTGGCTTGATACCATCCAGCTGCCTGCAGACAATCATTTCTCTGGGTAAGGTCCTCCTTTCCCCTCATTTCCATTACTCATGGCAAGTAATGGATAGTTGTGCAACTTGTCCTTCTTTTGGGTCCCTCCATTTTGCATTGTACCCTTAGATCCTGCACCTTTCTATTACATTTCCCAGCCTCTTCACACATCCTCACTTCTGGTTGTCTGAACTCAGCTAGGCTCAGCAGTCAACTCTATTGGGTGGATGCATCTTTATACCCAAGGAGAATCCCTCACCCAGCAACATCAATGTTAGCAAACTCTCCAAAAAACTTTTTATCAGGTGATTATACTGTTATCCTTGGACCTGTACCAAGCTCACTGCAGGATTAAGCTAATGGCTTTCAGTGTCTCCTCACTCATATCTTTGGTGTATTGAAGAGCAGAAATAAAGTGTTTCATCCAGCACAGTAATGTGGTCATCCCATGGAGATAAGCTGTACTAGTCATTTGCTTTTTTTGCATTGGTGCAAAACTCATTCAAGTCTGAAAAATTAGTTCTTCCATTCTGTCCCTTTGTTTATTCTGATAGAGGAAATTAGTCTTAAAATGAAGGCATGTAAAATGGGTTTTTCTCTCTGTCTCTCTCTTAAATATTAATGTAACCCAAGAGTACATATCTCGCAAGAGGATCTGTTCTATCTTCGAATAAAAAAAAAGATAATAAAAGAAATTTATTCAGTCATATGCTTCCTTTGGTCACAGCTTATCTCTGGGAAGGGAGTGGGAATACAGAGAATGAGTTCTGCAGGGACTTTGATGGCCATAAGGAAGATATTTAGAGCACATGATCCTGAATGTCATAGTCATCTTTTCACTTCAGCACTGCACGTGACATCAGGTTACTGTGGCACACATTAGTCAATTCTGGGGAATCCCAGGTAATGTTGGAGCCTCTCAATATTAGTATCTTGCATGATTTTTTAAATTGTAATGCAGTTTGATGTTTATCTTCCTGTAGACAATTCTTAATAAATCAGAACAAAAGCCCGATACTGACTTCAGCTAGTATAATGAATTCCTTTCCTTTAGTAGCTGAAAAAGTAGGGCACTGGTTTATTTTATTTTAGGAGTCATTCTGTAAGAATATAGAAGTGCAGAAGCATAGATGCAGATTGGAAACTGAATATTGAGCTATGACTTATGTCTGGTGGATAAATACCTTTGAAATTAGCAAAGTTTTTCATCAAGAAGTCAGAAAATGTAGTCATCATCCATCCTGCGTGGTGTCTCAAATCTGGTCTGAAGCTCTAAAAACAATAAGCCTCCTCTCTTTGCATTGCACTCCTTGGGTGAAAGCCCTTCCTAATTTCCCCAGCAGCTGCTGCAATGCTATTAAAGGAAAACCTTGTGAGATTAATGTCTCCTTCACTTTGTTGATTTAAACAGAATTTAAGAAATCATTTTACAATGATTCTGACAGACATCTCAAGTCAGAAGTGCTGGCCTACCTGCTCTGGGCACTCCGTGGACCAGGCTGAGCAGAGATGGTCCTGCCCTGTCTCATATCTCCTCCAGCCTTGGCAGAGTAGAAGAACAGTACATTTTTATGTATCAAATTTCTTACTAGCACGATATTCCCAAAATACTGAAGAGGTCAAGGATCACAGGAGCATTAGAGAGACATTCATGCTCGTACATGAATGCAGAATCTTACAGTCAAGAAAGATAATGGGCAGGAAGATAATTCTTCGTAGAGGCAATCTTGCAAGGGGTATATGCTGTCAGACCAGTAGGACAGTGCTAGAGAAGCTTGAAGTATATTCGGTGCAAAGGGGTTCTCAAGAAAAAAACTTGCTATCAAAGGCTGATATCTGGCATAACTGACCATGTAAGATAGGAAAATATGAGGGACCAACCTGTGGCACCTCTTTATCTGTATGGTAAAAGATGCGGTTCTGACTCCAGTGCAGGTGACTTGTAATTTTCTATACTTCCCTCCAAATGGTAGAAGCACCAAAAGTCACAAAAGTGTGGGGTTTTTTTCTTTTTTTTCCCACTATTACATCAATAAAACACTGATTCTAGTAAATAAATTCTACCAGTTCCATTACTTTTTTTTTTTTTTTTTTTTTTTTTTTTTTGATAAAATCAGTGAACCCTTGTCGAGAGAAAAAAGGAGAGAGAGGGGAAAAAAATGCTTGAGGGAAAAACCTGGCAGGAAAGCCTGCATGTTAGTTCAATATTGACATTATTTTAAAACTTACATGGAAGGAGGTAAAAGCTCTTTATCAGGACATTAGGAAGGGGGGCTATCAGGTTTCGTGAAACTCATACTGATTAGTGGTATAATCTTGAAGCTAGTCACTTTGAACAAGTCTGAGCTCCCATTTCCCAGTCCAGAAATGGTTGCAATAACTTGCTTCACAGGAGTGATGTGGGGTTTGCTGTCCTCTGCACTGTGCTTTACCACAGGGCTTGATGGAAAGATAAAGAATTGTATCCACCAAAATGCCGTGACATTTTCAAATTGTTTAAGCATGTTCTCTTAGGTACTTCAAGTTCAATACCTGCTTAAAGGAAACCTTAAAATTAACCTTACAGAGAAATTGGAGTCTGAGTACCAGGACCTTCCACCCATCTTCTTGGCTCCTACGGTTCCAGGAACACCACCCAGCGGTCTGTGTCTCTTTGTGCATTGATCCCTGCAAAATCCAGGGGTAAGTATTGCCACTTTGCCAGTGAGCAGAAGCACAGAGGTGAGGATTTAACTGCCAACCACATGCACACACAAAGCCACTCTATCTTTTACCTCCTGTAAGCCAACACTCTGAATCCAGGTAAAGACAGCTAAAGGTTTTCCTCTCTGAGAGACCATTTTCTTTTTTTTTTTTATCATATCAATCCTCTTAATCTTTTTAATCTCCTTTAGAAGAAATGATAGCAATAGGTCACACACTAGAGTTGCAAATAAAAAACATTAAAGACAAAGGACTTAAAGTGTATGAGTTGTCACCTGAGTATAAAATGTAAATAAGAATCAATAAAGAAAATAAAATATCAGCCAAAAGAAACCCTGGCAAAACAAAAGAATTTTTAAAATAAATCAGGTACAGAATGTAGAGTGCAAAATCTCCTCCTCTATGGGAAATACCAACCAAGATGATTCATCTTTAACCATTCCATCTACATAACCAAAAAAAAAAGATAACTGAGACCATCTCTCAGGACCATCCACCCACATACTGAGCTCTTAAGGTTCTGAGACCATCACATGCATTACCCTAATAAGTTCCATGGCTGTGCTTCTGAAACTCCAAACGAAGAAGTACCACCATTCCTCTGCAGCTTTTTTATGAGTTACAGAGATAAGGTCTCAATGTCAGCTGCACCTTCCTTCCCTCACTGTCCCCCACTGTCTGTCCCCACTCTCAGGCCTGGTTTTGGCTTTGAGTATGGTTGGACACATTTTGAATGAGTTGGTTTTGCATAGCCTCAGTGCCAGGAGCTAAGTTTGAGCAGTCTCTTCTGCCTGCATTTCTCTTCCCGGGGACCCAGTCTTGCTCTTAACTCAAGCCAATGTATAGACTCTATGAACTAGCGAGGTGTTTTAGCTTGATGGATCCCAAACTGAACCACGAATAAACATTGCAACAAAGATATATCCTTCTACAGGGTGAATGCAGCAAGCAACTTTCTATAATGTAATAGACAGACATAAAGTACTTGTGATGGTGCGTTCTAGAGAGCAAAGTGACAATGCATCCAGTGTTACCTGTGTACTGACAGTGGAAAGAGAAAGAAGACCTATATTCCAAGTACCTACAAGTGAGGGACAAGAGTCAGAAGGGTGTGGGTAATGAAGCCCAAATGGAGATCAGGGGTAAATTGGGAAACTCTTTGGCTGGGGAGTGAAGAAGGACAAAGCCAGGCTGTAAGGACAATTAAGCATGGCTGGTATAAACCCCCTCTGTTGTACTCACCTTGATGTAAGACATCGCTGAGTATTTCTTGCAAGAGCCCTTGACATACAAGTGGCAGGAGAAAGCCCACGTACCATGTGTGTGCTGAGAGAGAGGAGAGAGAAAAAATTAACACTGTTTTCATGAATCTGGACCACGGCATGAAGGTCACCCCACAGAGCATTTCCTATGCACGGTAACCTTCCCCTCTGGAAGCTGGAGAGCTACAGAAGTGATGAAGCCATCCATTGAACTGTGGAAAAGTACCTTTCCATGGGTAACTTTCCACAAAGTATCTTTCCAAAAGTACCTTGAGTCTGGCTAAAACTGTGTTGCCTCTTTATTAATCAAGGTAGCTGCCCACTGGGATTGTGCATGAGTAGGTTTTCCTGAAGGTGCGTATCTGTTTTCTGCATCTGTTCCCCCAGAGCAGATTGCATATCTGGTGTGGTAAGAAAGCAGGCAGAAACTACTTAAATAAAAGATGGAAAATGCCCTCAAGCAAAATAACTATGACATATACAGGCAAGTATTTTGGGAAGTGCCTTTAGCATAACTTCAGACCACCGGACTCGGTGCCTGAAGAACCACCCTTGTTGCAGCTCAGCTCTTTCTCACCTCTACTGTTTGGTTTCTTGGTCTCTCATGCTCTCTATCTCAGTCTGCCCTCCATCTCTTTGTCATCCACATTTGGACACCTCACTTACCATACTCTCCATGCCTGGTAAACATCTAAACAGGATTTATCACTGAAGGCAGTTTGGGATGCAGATTACTGACGTTTACACACTGATGCTTAAGTGACCTTTTGAAATCTGTGGACATGAATTCTCTATCTCATTTCCTCTGGGAAATTGTTTACATATTGTTGAATTGGCTGAGCTTGCTGTTATCATGTTGCTACAGTGATTTACAAAACATTACCGGGAAATAAAATAATAATGATAAAAACCCCTAGCATTTGTCTGAATTGGAGCCTGAGAGCTGAGCCGTAAGATCCTGGGGCACGAACATCAGAGTACAGAATGAGAGCATGTATGTGGCATTCACCTCCCACTCGTGGGTACTCATCTGCTGCCTGCTCCATCTCAGTTTGTTGTAATTTATTCATACACTTTTGGAAAATAAGATTATATCTCCTAATAATTTGTGAATAGCCAGTTTTAAACAAGGGAGCTGATAATTCTCTGGGAAAATGAGTTTACTGGTAAACAGTCCTTAATTTATGGATGAGGGAGAGATTTATATTGCATTTCTTGGTACAGAGATGGAGGTGGAAGAGAGGAAGGGAGGGTGACCTTTGTGCTGTCTTTCTAGCACCATAAAATTTCATATCCTCACAACATCAAAATGGCCTGAACATCATTGTATTTTTCCATCCTCTTCACCCTGATTTCTGTCAAATGTTAGAAGGGAGAGAGATAACACTGAAAGGGGGAAAAGAAATTACAAACATAGCACATTCAGTGACCCTCCATCTGCTTCTCTTGACAAGATCTCTCAGATCGGGAGTGTGTTTGCTTGGTTGTGCCAAGTGGTGAAAGGGAACGAGTGGGACGAGTTTTTCTGGATATATCAAAAAGGGATATGGCTTGCATTATTTGCTGGAATTTGAGATTACTGTGTGAAACAGAGAGCTTGGAGGTAGAGAGATCTTCCACTAAGGTGGCTATAAAAAACACCAGTGGCTGTTGACCCATTTTAAAAGTACTGTTTTGTTGTTTTTTTGCTTTGCACCCACCTAAGAGCAAGTTTGTTGTCACATCTTTATGGGTATCACATAATGTATCACATTAGATAAAGATATGTATCTCATATCTTTAGGAGTATCTTTATGTCCTGCATTGTGATTACAGAGCATTGTGAAATCCTAGGGCTGCCAGATGCTGCTATATTATAGGTATCAAATACTCGTTCATTAACTGATAATTACTATATTTTTAGCACTTACCACTTAGTAATATTGTGGGACTTGAGTATATTTGGAGACTTTGAGACCATAGCACCATTCAGAGGAAGAAAGTTTGTGTTACAGCACTGAAGCAGTTGCTGCAGCTAGGATATATTCCTTGGTACTGCTTGCTTATTTTATTTGCTTTTTCTGCTCCTTGCAAAATGCATATTTTATCATAATTTAAGTAAGGCAAAAAGAAAGTAAAAAGAGTCTTTAGGCACCGAACACAATGTTTTGAGAAAACAAGTTAATAATCTGCAGACTCATTCAGACAATTCAGTTTCCAAAAAGCAGGGTCCTGCTTGAACAGGTCACATCTGCAGCAGATGAATCATAAATTGCACAGATTTCCCCATATGTCAAGGCATAAATTATTGTCATACAGGACTGAGCCTCCTGCTTCATCCAGCTGCTGTGCTGCTCTGGATATGAAACATGAGGTGGGCCACGATTATCAGAGGCTGGTTTATGGAGTCTCCATGCTATAGTCAATCTGGACTAGTCCCCCTGTCTCACAGCTTTCCATGTCCCCTGATTAGGGGATATTGCTTGAATCTGCTAAACAGTAAGTAGATATCCTTCAGTTCCTGGGAACATTCACCTCCCTCTGCTTACACAGTTCACTAAAATGAGGTGTACTCCCACCAGCTATCTCACCGGCTTCAGCATTCAGTCAACATGAAAACAGGGACCTCAAATCACTGTGATCAGTCCCTGAGGGCTGTTTGGTAGGACCTTGCTAGCTACTGGTTGAAGAACACAATGGGCTTGTTACCACTGGGTTCGCCCCTTATATCTTCTGCTACTGGCTCAAAACCCAAGGGTCAATCTGAAAAACAGGGCCATGAATAGTCCAGAGGAGTGCTTGCTGATACCCAATGTTCTCTCCTAGAGCTCCTGGGATTTCTGTAGTCCTCCCTGATGACAAGGAATTGTCTCTTTCCTCTCTCCATATAGGTGATCCAAAGCTGATTGATATTTATAGATAAAGTAATAATAATGTTCCTTCTTAAAGTGTGCCCCATCACACTCAGATTGAAAGAGCAGGAACTACACAAACCACCACAATTCCTGAAGGAGTCTGAAAAGCCTCACTTGTCCAGATTTTCACAGATATGTAGGCAGGATTTCTTAAAACGCAACATCCACATCTCTCACATAAATGAAATAGGGAAGAAAGTCAAGGGCTTCTGGCATGTCATGAGCAGAGGTCAGGCAAAGAGTTTTTTTCCTTTATATGTCACTGGGCTCAAAAAAAAAAAAAAAAAAATGATTTCGGCTTCCAATTCAGATCTGAACTAACTGAAGGGCCTGATCCCTGTTGCTTCCCAACACTGAGCTCAGAGAATGAAACTGTGAGTGCATGAAGGCATGGTGGTGGGTTGACCCTGGCTGGATGCCAGGTACCCATCAAAGCCGTTCTATCACTTTCCTCCTCAGCTGGACAAGGGAGAGAAAATAGAACGAAAGGCTGGTGGATCAAGATAAGGACAGGGAGAGATCACCCCCAATTACCATCATGGACAAAACAGACTTGAGTCAGGGAAAAAAAAAAATAAATAATTATTTATTATCAATCAAATCAGAGTAGGAGAATGAGAAATAAAACCAAATCTTTAAATAAACACCTTCCCCCCACCCCTCTTTTCTTCCCAGACTTAACTTGACTCCTGATTTCTGTACCTCTTCCTCTCATGCAGCGCAGGGGGTCAGGGAATGGGGGGTTGCGGTCAGTTCATCACATGTCTCTGCCGCTCCTTCCTCCTCAGACTCTTCCCCTGTTCCAGCATGGGGTCCCTCCCATGGGAGACAGTCCTCCATAAACTTCTCCAACAGGAGTCCTTCCCATGGGCTATAGTTCTTCACAAACTGCTCCAGCGTGGGTCCCTCTCATGGGGTACATCCTTCAGGAGCAGACGGCTCCAGTGTGGGTCCCCCATGGGGTCACAGTCTTCTTCAGGCATCCACTTGCTCTGGAGTGGGGTGCTCCACAAACTTCAGGTGGATGTCTGCTCCACTGTGGACCTCCATGGGATGCAGGGGGACAGCCTGCCTCATCATGGTCTTCACCAGGGGCTGCAGGGGAATCTCTGATCTGGCATCTGGAACATCTCCTCCCCCTCCTCCTTCACTGGTGTCTGCAGTGTTGTCTCTTCCATAAATTCTCACTCTTCTCTCTGGATGAAGTTTCCAGTTTTTTTTTTCCTTCCCCCTTCTTAAATATGTTGTCATAGAGGCACTACCACCTTTGCTGATGGGCTCAGCCTTGTTCTGGGATGGGTCCATCCAGGAGCCAGTTGACATTGGTGCTATCAGACATGGGGGAAGCTTCTGGCAGCTTCTCACACAATCCACCCTTGTAACTCCCCCACTACCAAAACCTTGTCACACAACTCAATACACTGGGAAAGGAAACCTCTTCGGGCTGTGGTGGAAGCTAACAATTCAAATCCTGCATCAGGTTGAGACCTGGCCAACTCATCTATAGCCAACAGAATTCCTGCAGGGAATCTCATCTTAACGAGCCTAGTTTGTCCACAAGTCCTTTCTGGGCCCTGAACATGGGGAAGATAACCACTTTTCAGCCAAAGATTCCTCTGTAAGTAACTGCATGGTGAATCTTACCTGGTCTGCCATTTAATTCTCCAAAGTTACAGTCTTCCACTGGTTTACATAGTCTCTTTTACTCAGGCAGAGATATATATATATTTTTTTTTTTTCTCTTCACAGCAGATAAAAAGCTAATGTATATCAGTACTTTACCTGGACATTTCTCCAGCAACACTTGAGTAGTTGCCAGAGCTGGGAGGCATGCTAGGCTGAAGAACAAGTCTTTAACAGAGGGAATTTATTCAGTTTAACAGGGTGCCAGTCGTGCACAAAGGTTACACGCATCTAGAAAATAGCTCTTTGTAGCCAGCAGTCTCTCTGTGGAGATGATGGATTTGGGGACATGATTCACCTTGTCCTGAAACAGATGTCTACTTTTGGATTAGCCAGAGGAAGCACACAGTGAATTGATCTGACCCTGTTGACTGCACCTCCATTATCCACACTGGGAACTCAATCAGTTGGCTCAGATGAAGAAATCTGTGTTGTAGCCACCTGCAGCTAAGTGTCTACGTGGGGATCCCACCCTGAAAGGTCTCAGAACTTACACAACTTGAAGTGTCATCTGCCCAAGTGAGTGTGTAACTTAAAAGGGAGAAGGCAGACGGAGGGTGTATGGGGGCATCTAAGACACAGTGTGTCTAAATTCAGGGCAGAGCTATGAACACATTCAGTGGGTCTCCTCCCCATAGAAGCTGGAGTGGTGGAGACTCAGTGAGCTTAAGCTGCACTAAGTCTGGGTTTTTACCAGATATTCTGCCTAAATTATAGAGGCTATGCAGGTATTCCAACAAATGAAACCAGAAACAGCAACATCTAAGAACAGCCTTTGGAGATTGCCTACATTTGACACCTGAAATAAGGACCTATTCCATATATCATATATTGTGAGTGACATCAGAGACACAAGCAGAGCAATCAAAAGAGAAAAGGATAAATCCTATCCTTTATTTATCAGAGTTTACAAGTATTTCAAATTAATTTAAGTTGCCAGATTTGGGGCTTGAGTCCTTCCTTTTCAGAAAGAATGTTTAAATGCTTGTTCATTTCCTATTGAAAGCAAGGCAATGCAGGCACCCACTTAAAGCTAAAAATAAGATTAAAGGAGTACATGACACTTTGCACCTCTCCAGAGGAAATAAGTGGGGCAATCACCATTCCTGTTAGCAAATGCAACCATGCATCTTGCATGAGCTTAATATCTCTGCCTCTTTCTTTCCACCTTTTAAGGCTATTGTGGAAGTATCAAAATAGGGCACAGAAGAATCTAAATAAGGTACAGGAAAAGTTTCACCTGCAGAAGTGTTGATCTAAGTGGTCCCATGTAGTTTTTTTGCACTAATAGTGGTGCCATAACCAGACTATCTGGAAGGAGAAGGGCACCTTGAAGCTTTCTGACCAAGAAAAGCCAGAGTGTAGAGGCAGTCCTACCTCCAGGCTTATACATTTTTCAACTTGCTCCAGGGTCCAGAAAGCACACAGCAGTTCCAAGTCCCCTCTTTGCTTTGAGGACTTACCTGGGAGGATATACAGTGAGGATCTTTTGTTTTCTGAAGCCGAAACAGTTCTATTACCCTAGGCTATAACTGAACCCAGCAACAAACTGAAAGGCCATTTCTCCTTAAGTGCTGTTTTGAAGCCATTTGGAAAGAGGGTTTTTTGTTTTCCTTTGAGGAAAATGGACCCATGATGAGTAATATGGGGAACAAGTAATAAATTCTTACAAAAATCATCCATTTTGAGAACATTTTTTTTAAAGAATAATGACTTCCAGTAGAAGAAAATCTCAAACATTGGACTTGATACCCACTTCAAATTTACTGACAATAACACAGGTAGGTTTCCTGGATGTGGTGAAACAGGTATTAAACAGTACTTGTAATCTTCTCAAAACCACCCTTTTCTTAAAGTGAATTTCCTAAAGGACTTCTGGGATGAAGGAAAAATCAGAGACAAAACACCTAGAGAAATGGGAACTTCCGTTGATATACATGGCACTCCATGAAATGTAAATTCTATTTTTTCTTGTAGTGAGCATTTGTATTTCCTAAAAAATCCGTCTGCAGACTGTTAGAAAGCTTTTTCCCCAAACAACTGGCTAATTCTCTGGGCTCAGAGAACTCCCCCAGATGAAATCAACAACCCAGTGCCTTGTAATGCTGTTCCAACTCTAAAACTCCCTCAAGAAAAGAAAAAAAAAAAAATCATCTAGTAGTTATTTTGGGGAAATCATTTGACTTCTCTGGGGATCCTGTCTTTCACGGTGGATCTTTGGGGTGCTCAGCTCTCTGTAGCAGGAAACCCTTTACTTTGTGGGCTTTGCAGTTCAGGCCTGTTATCTGAGCTCGAGAAGAACCTACTTAAATCCTGGAACAACTTCATGAGATAATGAAGGCAGCAGTGCCGATGGAGCTACCCATAACAACTTACATGAACTTCTGTTTCTGCCAATGGTTGGCCATGAGCAGATCTACTTTGTCCCACACTTTCTCTCTCTTTTAACTCTCCAGACTCCTGATAAAAGACTGACATAAACATTCAAGAGGCCAGCCCAAGCTCTCAGTATAATTATTTTGAGGGGTTGAAGTATTCGCTACCACTCATTCTGTTGTCAGCTTCCTTATCCCTTCCTGGTTTATGTTGCTGGAAAGACAAATTGATTTTAGCTCCCCTGTTCAAAACTCAGGTGGAGACAGTAGTTAACAAGGAGCTAATTAGTCTTTCCATGGTGAACACAACAAAGTCAATGGAGGAGGAGAGGGATCATGGGTTATTTTGAATGACAGCTTGAAGTGATAAGACAACTGAATAGGGAAAGGCTGCAGCACTTCCTATTGTCCACAAATTGTTCTCCCCCCTAATTCTTCAATATTCCAGTGCTGAGTTCAGAAATTTACTGTCAGTTAAACAACACCTTCGTGATGCATTAAATTGCAAATACTGTTAATGGCTGATCAAATCAAATTTTATAGCAGATAGAAACATAGTTATCTGGGATCAGTAGCCATTAAGTATCTCAGGAAACAAAACATGCCCTCTCAAGGCTGAATTTTGAAGAGGGCAGCATCTGTAAAGCAGTCAAAGTAAGAGTTATGGGGAATTGTGGGATCCTAACTTGAAGGAAACTAGTAAACATTTTCAATCCTTGCATCAGTCTTAACACAATGCACTGAGATTTTGGAGAAATGCATTTGTTTACCAGTAATTTTCCTCATCTTCTCTGAACATTAAGACAACTGGGGAATAAAACTCGAGAAAAAACTGATCAGGTAAAATCTTCACTTTCTCCCAAGATGATTTGTGGATAAATATAAAAATGTTTCCATGAGTATTTTCAGAACAAAACCTGGTTAGTCTCTGAAAGTTTTTCACCAGATCTATCATCAACATAATTTCCACCAGTGCAGAGATGAAGTCTGGAGCAGTGGTCAGCACACATAGACATGAGTAAGGGGAGACCTGGGGTCATTTCCCAGTTCAGACCACTGTCTCTCTGTGGATGGGTGACTTCTTTTCCTCCCTACTTTGAGATGGAGAAAACAGTTCCTATCCGTTCCTATTCTATAAGAGTAGAGTGAAAAGATGTTGTAGGATAAAGTCTGTACCATTGACTTCTTAGTTCTGAATAATGGTGTTGCGCATGTCACTTGGTGATTGTACTGTCTGCTAAGATCTTTCTCTTGGAAAGTATTTGTTGATCTTTAAAGAAATTGCTCTGTAATTACTAGGTTAGACAAGGCTCTACAGAAAAAGAATCTGTGAGTAGTGGGAAACATTTAATTGCATTGGGAACTTGTAATTTCATAAAGCAGAATCATTCTGTGGAAAAGCTTGGCATAGCAGTCCTTGAAAAAGAGGAGTATCTGCATCTCTGCTCCAGGCCTATACTGTCCTATACAAACAACCAATTACAATTAAAAATACACTCGGGCTCAAGGAATCAGCTTTTCTTCCACCAAGATCTGAGATTTAGGACACTAAACCAAAGTTTTACAAATGGTAATACAGAAAAAGACAGAAAAACTAAACTGACAATCCAAGGATTGATTCAACCCATATTTAGTTCATCTGGCTTCATAAGAAGACAACTGAAGAGGCACATCTATTTAATTTCCCTGGGAACATATGAATCTTATCCAGGTATTTCGACCCCATTAGAAAACTGATTCAAGCTTGTGATTTGGAGGAAAAATGATGACAGCATGAAGATGGATTATGATCCCTTAAAGTATAGATCTATTTGTTCCTGGTGATCTATACTACATTCTTTTCAATTCTTCATTTTAGTGTTGCTTTGCTACAAGATAAACCAGTTTGATTTGTATAAAAACAATGGTCAAAATTTGTTTCAGGTCAAGACTGTGATTCAGGAGATATTTAGTAATAGATCTCAGTAAAAAGGAGCCATCTTGAACTTCAAGATGTGCATATATATCTTTTATGCATCCCTTCACTTCTAGAATTAGTTTTTCAGCCTTAGAAATGCCTCAGGGCCATTTAGACGAGTGAAGTTTTGAAGTTATATCAGTATGGAGGTGGTAGTAACAGAACACAATTATGCATCAAAGTTAAATGGGTTTTTTGCTGTGAGAGAGATTAACGGAGGAGCCCCCGAAGCATCCAGGATCCATGTCGTGTACCCAGATGAGAATTATCCCCCTCAAATACTCCCTTTCTTCACCCCATGTTCTTCCTTTCATGCTCCATGCTGGTTCTGACATCCCCAGAAACACCTTCTGAGTAACTGCACCAAAACCTGGGGAATTTTCCTAAAACCAACAGGCTTCCCTGGGGAACAGATTGTCAGGGTCTTTTCATGTTGCTACTTCATTTTTCCTCCCTGTCAGAAAACATGAGGAGGATTTCAATCTTCAAAACTAGACCTGAATCCACCTGCTGAATTTGCCTCTTTCCTAACTCAGCAACTCAAGACCAATGGTTCAAACTCTCCTGTTTCTATTCCCTTCTCTTGGCTTCTGTCCACCTGAAAGCCACACAGCTCCCTGCCCACCATGCTGGGTATCAGGCATGAAATGAGATGGCTGTGGTAACATCCTGGCATTCCTCTCACGTCCTGACATCCATCCAGTTCATGACTCCCATTTGGTTTATGTTTTATCTTGAGCAATCCAGCTGTGCACTCAGTATTCTTTGCTAGCTCAGCCCTGCTAGCTGAAATAACCCCAGTCTGTCTTTCTTCCATGCCTCTGCTGTTTTTACATTCTCCCATTTTCACATTTGCTTTTGTTCTCAGCAGTTTCCCACCTAAGTTTTATTATTTTATAAGTCTTCACCTTGTTATGTCTGTTTTGGTACCCTGCTCACATAATAATATTTTATATTTGGATACTTCCATGCAACCTTTCAGTTTAGAGTGTTTTGTTTTTTTTTTTTTTCCACAAAGAAATGTGATGGTCTCTGGCATAGGATGAGATCATCACCTTGAAGTAGTACTGTTTCAAGGAAAAAAAATATAAATGAGAAAAACTATTGATGGTTTTGGAGGAAATTATAAACTGTACTTTTTTTTTGGAAATGAAGTGTGTGGTGTATCTCATGGTATGATATTTTTTAGCCAACCCTATGTAAAAGATCATATTAGCTGGTTGTCTCCTGCCCTGAATCCAGAAATAATTTGTTGCATAAATGTCTTAGGATAATGTCTCTGTGGAACAGATCTTTATAAGGGGTAAAATGGCAAGACTGCACCAGCTACTCACAGTGTTGGCCAATGTCTTTCACCTCCTGCAGGAATTCATTTTGAGCCCTTCCTGCTGGAGAACACCTCCTTGATTGCTTTCCTGAGGTGGATGGTATGAGATCTGAGAACCTTGGAGGCATTTGCTGCAAAATAATTCACTATGATTTGCTCTGAGGATAGTGACAGTCTCTTTCCTCTTTCACCCATTAGGTCTTATTTCTGAATTAGTTACTGCCATGAAAGGTCCTGGAAATATACCCATCACTGTGTCTTGATGATATTCTAGAGATAAATTGTGCTTTCATTCATCTGAGGTGCTAACTAAAAGGTCATGTCTGGGTAATATTTCCTCGTAACTAAGTTCCCTGAATCATCCTGCTTGCCCTTTCACATGCACTTGAACAATCACCAGTATCCTTCCCCTATTCACAGTGGAAACCTTCAGTTTTCAGTACAGAAGCTCCTGGGATCCTCATGTCTTTATCACTTCCAAATCATATCATGGCCAAATGAATGGACCAGCCAGCTTATGGGAGAATTCAATGGAAAATTGTGCTGTGAGACTTTTGATGCCTTTATGTGCTCGGCCTGGATGATGGTCCTCATGGTAGTTGTCCCTGTGGCATTGAAGCACATGTTCTAAATAATTTTGAATCAAAGCTTGACGCCCAAAGTGTCACTGTCCCAGAGAAAAGTCTGTCAATCCACCTCAGACAATTTTATCCCTTGTCCACACTTCTGCTGCTTCATCTGCTAGATTGGACTTGCATATTTGTTTGTAAATTGCCAGCTCATTCTTTAAAACACCTGGAAAAATATGCTTGATCTTTTCTCTGTCTTCTGGCTGAGAAAGGTAGGAGTATTGAACAACTGACATAGACCCTGTGTCTGTAGGTTGTGTCCACTTATTCATTCTCATTTGTGCCAAAGTAAGAGAAACAAGAGAGGTTTCCGAAATCCTCCTCTTTGTCTACAACTGTACATCATCCTTTTCCTTGAACTGGCTGTCACTTTATTTTTGTACTGTGTTCTCATTCTTTGACTATTTCACTGGTACAAGGGAGTTTACCTCTCAGCTATGGAAAAGTAGGGGGACACCATCTTCATCCACACCGATCTTCAGTGCCCACAAAGCAATAAATATGGTAAATCAAGCCCAGAGTGGACACGCATACAGGCTGCTTGGTCCTCAGGAGATAAGGGTCCTCATTTCATCACCAGTCTCGCAGGTGACCCTGACTTTAGGATCCAGCAGCCCCAGCAGAGAGCTGTTTAATCCTATTTCTGTAGTATGTGCCAGGGAAACACAAACACAGAGGATGTCTGGCCGGCCGCCAGCCCACTTCAGATGACGGGACACATATGGAACTGAAGGTGACCATACTGAACACTGCAGCATAGCTGCTCTCCCTAATTGCACCATCTGTGCCAGTACCTTGCAAGCCTGAGCAGGCTCGTTCCTTGCTTGCTGTGCAGGGTCGGTTTTGGAGCTCTGCTTGGACAACTTGAGGAGCTGTTCTGGTCCAGACACACCTGTAAGACTGACAAGGCTGGAAGCACATGGCTTGGATGTGTGCACAGCCTGAGGTTAACAACTAAGATACAGAAGACGATGTAGCTGAACTGGTTGCTCACTGGGTTTCTGTCACATACCCTTGGAGGAAGAGCTTGGGGATGTGATTTCAGGCACTTATCCAGATCCTGTCAATCCAGACGGTAGAAAGGTGAGAGAAGAGGTCAAGTAGCTTTGCTTAATTTATTGTGTCTTGGTGCTTTCCACAGGTTTAACAGAGTGTACATGCATTTCTTTGACTCAAGGAGTTTTCATTTTCCTCTCACAACTCTGTATATTAATTTCATAGAGAACAGCAAAAGCTGGCATCTAACCAGTAGCATTTTCAAGGCAGAGAGAACATTTTTGCTGGAGTCCTGCTTCTACATCTTTTCTCTTTCCCCTAAATAAATATTCAGGACGAGAGCCCTGTAGTTTGTGTAGTCCTGGAGCTTCACAGAGTTTCTGAGAGCCCATCCTATCCTCTGCAGTCCTGAGACACTGCAAAGCTGACATCCTCTGTAAAAGGGTCTTCTGTCCTTAATCCCTACAGAGGATGTAAGGGGACAGTATTTGACCCACTCTATTAAACAAGGCAGTGGTATTACATCCAGATGAACAAAAATCAAGCCTTATCTTTCCTCACTCATATTGGATAACAATAATCACCAATTACTGTCCTGTTTGTCTTCAGACTCCTGCTCCTTACTCTGTAAAATTCAACCCCCAGTCTCCTATGGCCTCTTATTCATTGTGAGGGGACAGAATAACTTATTGTTTTAATGTAAAAAATGGTTGGAGAAGAGACGCAACTTCACCATGCTATAATTAAAATGATCTGGAAACACACAACACCTGTACCCAGGTCTCAGAGTACATGGAAGATAGTCACTTGTACATGTAAAAAACCCAAGGCAATATCATGCCCAAGATGTTCCCAAATTACCTGTATACCTGGTCCTGCCCCTTAAGGTCTGAGACACACCAGAACTTCCTCAATATTTCAGATATGATTATCAATTCCCAGTCCTACACAGCCTGCTTTCTCTTTAAGTGTGGCACTCCACATGGTGGGCATTTGTAATTTTGTTTCTAACTGCACTCACTGGCTTTAAATGTGTGCATGTCCTTCACTGTTGAGGTTTCACCTGGCAGGCAGGTAGACACCACACAGCCATTCACTCAATTCCTCGGAGTGGGATGGGGGAGAGAATCAGAAAAAATATAAAACTCATGGGTTGAGTTAAAGACAGTTTAATAGGACAGAATAAAGGGGAAAATAATAATAATGATAAAAGAATATACAGAATGAGTGATGCACAATGTAATTGCTCATCACCCGTTGACGGATGCCCAGACAGTCCCAAACAGTGATCCAACCCACTCCCAGCCAATTCTCCCCAGTTTTACTGTTCATTATGACATCACATGGTATGGGATATCTCTTTGGCCAGTTTGGGTCAGATGTCATGGTTGTGTCTCCTCCCAGCTTCTTGTGCACGCCCAACAGTAGGAGAAGCTGAAAAGTCCTTGACTTAGTGTAAGCACCACTCAGCAACAACTAAAACATGCATGTGATATCAACATTATTCTCATCTAAAATTCAAAACACAGCACTATACCAGCTGTGGGGAAGAAAATTAACTCTGTCCAAACCAAAACCAGGACAATATCTACCCCTCATTCTACACCGTTTATGTCATGGCCAGGTCCCACACTTTCCAATACATCTGCTGTTAAAATGCCTTTGTAGTCTCTCTAACTCCTTCAGATATCCTTTTTCTTTCATCTCTTCACTACCAGGAATGGATTTCCCTTTCTCGCCTTCTACTTCTTAACATCTTTCCCCAGTCTCTTATTCTGAGCTTAAACTCCTACTGACTTTTGCATTTCCCATGGCTGCTTATGCTGTAAGTAACATTATTGTAGAAATCTCCACAGGCACTGGTAACTACTTTTGTTACACCCTCTGGTATACAAACCTTTGTTTTCCTTAAAATCCCTGAAGACCTAAGATTGCAAGGCTTACAGTATCTTCCCATCTTTACACTATAGATCTTGGAAATTACTTTTCCTGATAATAAACTCTTTTAATCACAGAGCTAAACAGAGGATTATGGGTCACATACTATAGCTACAGCAGGGAATATTGTAATCTGTGTTGAATGCATGCAGAATGAACCAAAACCTTTTACTACAAAAAGCTTTCAAACCAGGTCCATGACAGAAAAGATGACAGATGCTGGTAGATGGCTAGAGAGCACAATAAAAAAGGAAACATATTGGTCAGCCATGAACCACTCTTCCAAGCACATCATCTGCTAGTACTGCTGGCAAGCCCCCTTCCCTGTGGGGAAGAATGAACTCTCCTCTTCCAATTCCATACACTTGAAAAAGCTCAAACAGAGGCTGAATTTAGCTGTATAATTCTCCTTGTATCCCAGTCACTTTTTATTTAAGGTCCCACCAAAGACAAGTAATTTTGGGGGAAATATATTTTAAAAGATGCTTTCATAACCTTCTCTAGTAGGCTGCCTAAGGCACACTGTGAATGGAGCAACCCTAATGCTCTTTTTCAGTTGCAAACTAGGGAATATTTACTAGCTGTTACAAGCTGTCAATGCTAAGGTGACACTCATCTTTCCTTGGTTACACCTTTACATTACAACTACTTCTTGAAAATGTCAGGTATCATCCTTTGTTGAAACGGTGTTAGTCAAAATTTGATGGAAGTGTTCAGATTGTTTACAGAGTGCTTTGCTGGCTTCTATTCCTGTAAAGAAAGACTTCTGCTCATACCAAATGATAGCTCTGCCTTGATACAAACCCGAAGGAATCAACCTAAGATTTTTAAGCATCTACATAGGAAGGCAGCTCCTAGCCAGCTGGTCCTGCTAAAAAAAACCCAGATTCATAAGCATTTAGATGGAAAACAGTAAGCTGATAGATGCTGATGTCCATTTTGTAAGGCAGTTCAGCCTGTCACACTCATCACTCAATACTAATAGATTTTTGTTATAGTTCAGTGTGAATGCCTTCAGAAGCCCCCATAACTTGCACGGATCTCAGAAGAAGAACAGGATGCATTTTGGTCCAATCTGGGGAGGCACCAGTCTGCTCACTACCAAAGGGAAACTCTTGAAGAAGCTCCATAAATGTTTTCATGAAGGAGTTTGGGTTCACAAGGTTAGAAAGCCAGAAAGAACTGCACAAGCCACTAGTGCCTCTAGCCAGCAGGATAATATCCCTCAGTCTGAGATATCTCCATTTGTACTTTAATGTTAGAAATATATTTCATCTTACTGGGGCCATCCCAACGCTTTCTTGTAAGACCATTCCCCCCTATGGTGCTCACTTCCAGAACTCCTGGTTCCTAGTTGTTAGGAGGGCCAGCAGTGCAAAATGAGTTCAAACTTATCTATGCACTGTCTCTCTGAAGGCTTGAAGTTTTTTTCCCACATTCTGGTCAGAGCAATTTCCAGCTGTCTGTAGAGTATCTCCTTAGCTCCACTCCTCTTATTAGACTGGAAGGGCAACATCTGCAAAAAACAACTTCAAAAACATATAAACCAAATTGGATTTTAGGGGAAGGTTTAAAAGGATTTAGAGCACCTCAAGACAGTAGGAGATAGACAATAAATGCTGAGAAATAATAATGTAGAGAAGAGTAACTGAAGGTTTTCAAGTCTTGATACTAGACCATCTTTCTTGTTTCCAGTAGACAAGTGATACCTGAAAAAAAAAACCACATGTTTTTCAAATAGATCTTGTTTCATTTAGCCACCCCTGAAAGATCTTCTTTTGACTAGGGCTACCAGAATAACCTTTGAAACTCCATCTTCACATACTGCTTTTACCCATGTGATGAATTTGACCAAATGAACCACAACTTTCTCTCATTTAAACCAAGATTGTGAGTGCCTCCATTTTCCCAGGTGTGGGGGCAGAGGGAGGAGGAATCTGACTACACATCAGTCACTAGAGTTTTGAAGGACAATGCAGTTTAGGTAGGTAGGAGCACAGTAGCTCAGGCCTCAACATGCACTAACTACCCACCAGTGCATTCCCATATTAAAGCAATTCAAGAAAATTTAGCCAGCTGTCCCTTTCCCTAGCATCTTCCTCAGCAATCTATTCAGTCCAGCCCAAGCACATATCATGTTTCTGTCAAAGCAGACCAAGATGCTTCTCCCTCCTCATGTCTTCTCTTTCTCTGGTGCAGGAGATAGCAGTTGTATGGCTGCATTTTTTGCAAAATGGCTTTGGAGCAAGATAACCACTGAATCAACAGGTTTTTGGCACACCTGCAAATGGAACGGCTCCAGTTATCGACAACCGCAATTATTTAATGAAGTAAGGAGTTTCTATTGATTTTGTGACTCCAGATGGAAATTAGAAGGCTTGTTATAATTAGCCCTAAACTCTCCTATTTATTATTGAAAACAGCCGTACTTGTTAGAATCTCTGTGTTTGGAAATGACAGTACAGCTGCTGCCTTACACTCTGTGCGTTGATAATTCAAGTTCAGACCTACACTAGGGTAACAGAGTAGGCTGGAGGGGTCATTTTTTCCTTTGCCAAATGCTCTTATGACAGAAGCACAAGCCTCATGTGAAGAAATCTTAAGTGTTCATATCATAGCAATATACATGTGCAGGATGCAGTCCTCAAACTGGCGCAAGTGATGATTCCATGGGATCATAACTAGATCTCCAGGAGGATTTAAAAGATACTCAGAAAGGATATAGGACTTTCCATGGCCTCTGCTGCATGACCTTCCCTGGAAGCTCAAAATGCTTTATAACACTGACTGGGATGGATGCTAGAGAGCAGCCCGAATCTGCATCCCAAATGGCTTGTGTGAGCAATCTGACTACACAAGGAACTTGCTGTAAGATGCCTGCCACAGGTTTGTGGCTTGTTTTTCCAATGTTACCTCTGGCAGCAAAGGCAAAGATTGGTTTTGTGATGCCTTTCTTAGTGAAAGGGATCCACATTTGGCTTGGGTTCTGGAGAGAGATATCCTTAAGGGGGAAATAAAGGCACAAAATTTTAATCTGGTTGTGCAGACTCTGTCACCAGTGGAGATGAAGGTGATTCTTCAGATGAAGATACATGGAAACACTCTTCTTGGCAGCTCTGAATCACCGTTGGCTTTGGCTGTCTCTTGCCCTTAATGATGGAGATCTGTGAAGATCTCCATAGGGGATCGCTCCACATCTATTCACTATCTAGACAGGAGACATTTCCCTTAGCTATTTTTAGATATTGCTGGTAAAAATTCCAGTGTAACAGTCGGGATTTGAAACAGGAGTTGACAGGGTGTAGGACAGGCCAAGGCATTCATATGTAACCAAAGTCTGAGGCAGTGTGAACCGGATCTGAATCTCAGTGGACAGTGAAACAGAAGAAAACATGGGAAAGCCTGGAGTGGGAGCTGTGTGGTGATAAACTAGGGCTTCAGGACACATGAATAATTGAATATCTATCTAGAGGCTCTACCCTGACACTGAATTACTTTGGGTCCTTATAGGGGTGTATAGAACTCCCTATCCCAAAAGTACTAGCTGGACAAGACATCTGGAAGTCCCTCATCCAGCCTCTGACTTGAAGCAGGACAATTGCCAATGCTAGGTCGGGTCAGACACAGCTTTGTTTAATCAAATCCTTAAGATGTCCAATGAGATTTCACAAGATCTCTGGGTGGCCTTTTCCACCTAGGCAAAAAAGTTTTTCCCCCCTAATATCCAGCTTGAATCTTTTTATTGTAGGAATAGAGGTTTCTCATGCTCTCTGGAGTAGAAGCATTGACTGTTTTTAAATCAGCTTTAGTCTGTATCTGATGTGCAAAGAAAGAGAACTGTTTCAAAACTCTAAGTGTAGTTAATATTTCTCATTATATTAAGGTTAAGTTTTATCAAGTGTTGTCAGAAATCTGTAATGGTAGAAGCCAACCAAGCAGAGAGAATGTATAAATTAAATTATGTGCTAGAAATGTTAATTAAAAAGTGGAAAAGAGAAGGGAGAAGAGCTCTTCCCCCATGTGTTAGTGTGCAATGGCCCTGCGTCCACCACAAAGGAAGGATCAGGTGAAAAGAAGTGAGGTAGGAAAGAGTCATGTCACCTTGACCTAAAAAAGGAGCACAGTTTAGTATCAGAATCATCTTTCGTAAAGGGAAGGGGAAGATGTAGATCTAAGAAATCTTCAGGGTATACTTATAGGCCATGCAGGTTAATTACCCAGCCTCAGTAAGTAGCTGAGGTACCAGAGGTATCAAATAATTGACAAAATTGAATTATTCATAAATACATTTTCCTAAAGATGCTTTACTGCTTTAGTTTTTTTTTAAATTTTCCCTTATTCCAAAATGGTTTCTTTAAATCTCACCTGGTGATAAAGCTTACTCTGAGCAATGTGACTGCACTAGCCGTAGTACCCCTTCATGGTGCCAAATCCATTCTCATGGCTCAACTGACCTGTTTTTGGAACATCTAGTGGGACACATGTTCCCATGAATATCCCCCACTGAACAGCCAGAACCTGGTGCAGCAAATGAATAAATCTCTTTGGCAAACAGCAAGATGCTGATGAGAGAGGAAGATCCTGATCCTAGCACGCAACTCAAGCTGCTGTTGCCTGGAGTCACCAAACTCTCCTGCCTCCATGACATCTTCAGACAACCTCAATTCAGGCCTGCATGGAACCTTGCAAACATGAAGCAAACTGTTGTTCTCAGGGGCCTGAGTTTGTCCTCAGTTCATCCCATGATATCCACAGTTTCACAAGCACTATGGCAATATCTTCTTGGGCAAGAAAACTGAAAGTTTTACAGTGCATCATGTAACTAGACAGAAAGAAGAAAAGAGCAATTATGCAGATGCAATTTAATACTGAACTCTAATCACTTGGTTTTTTGTGTATGCATAAATGTTGAAGAATTCTGACATTATACTGTGAGATTAGGATATGATTGTTGTGGGGAAAAAAATTATTTCGTTAAATTCCTGTGATTTACATATCCACATGAGAGATTTCTCAGGGAAGTGAACAGTGGCACTTTTCTGGGGGCTATTCGTCAGGCCAGCAAGGAAGACCTTTCTCAGAAAAAAGCTGGAAAGTGGGAAAAAAATGTCCTCACACTAAGCAGACACCTCCCAGCTCCTCTCACTCCTCAGTGTGTTGTGCTTAGGCATTTTTATTCTAGGTCAAAGTCTGCCAGTAGTTAGCACTATTCCATCTTCCCATTTCTCTCTTTTCTTCAGCAAAAGTGTGTAATTTTTTACTAGTTTAAAAAAAAAAAAAAAAAAAATTCAGGACAACTTGTGGAATAGAAGACATGGCCAGAGAACAGATACAAATAGTTTTGTTCTTTTTTTTTTTTTTTTTTTTTTTTCTTCAAATTGTAACAAAAATAATAGTGAAGTTGTTGGGAATAGTTCAGAGGTATGATGAGAGATTGATCTGAAGTTGAAAGATAAGACCTTCAGTGACAGACAATCGGAGGCATGATTTCTTCAGTGAAGTGAAATGGAGATTAGCAGATGACTAGATTAGAGGTTCTAATTCCTTATCAGATACTTGCTCTCGTGAGTCAAGCAAAAAAGGACATAATAAATTAGCAGTGGCTGGAAATTTAAGTCAGCAAAATTAGAACTGAAATCATGGTGTACATCTTTAATCATGAAATTAAATCAACCTTCAGAACAGACAACCAGTGAACATGATAAATTTCCCCCTCTTTAGGGGATGTTTATCTATTTCTCTATATGAAAAAAAAAAAAAAAAATAAAACAAACAAACAAAAAAAAATTTCTATGTAGTTTAATCAAAAATAACTGGGCTAGTTTCTGGATATTGCTGAGGCAAAATTTCATACTCTGAACTATGTAGGTCAGACAATCTTCTCAGAAGGTTATGGGGTTTTTTAAGTTTGAAACTAAATCTGGGTTGATTTGCTGTCTCACATGTGCTTGAAAGGTAGTTTTCCTACTTGACAACATTCAGCCTTCAGCAGTAGCCTTTAATTTGTTACAAACAGAGAAAGCTGTGATTGCCCTCTCCTCCTGAGGATGCACACTGCAGCCTTCTCCACTCTGCCTGCACCCACCCAAGGCTGCAAGGTGGGTGATGAGACATGAAGTCTCTGACAGAACCTTTTGTGTGTTAAATATGGTGAGGGGTGAGTGAGAACTGTGCAACTCTCTTCTAAACCACTGCCTTTCTTGCACCCCAGTCTCCCTAAGGCCCCACTGCTTCACCACAAGGAGTTTGGATGAATTATCTAACCAAATCCGTTGGTCTTCTGGTAATATTCAATGCATAAACCACCAGGTTATGGATCGGCACCTGAAGTTTGACATTATAGCACTGATTCAGTGTAGTCTCCATGTGCACATCCAATGGAAAAGAGGACTGAAAGAGAAATGTTCTGGGACCTGCCAAGAACCACCAGTCCCTAGAGCAAGAATAAATGATATGCTCCATGAATGATGTGCCCCTGGAACATGGTTGCAGAGGATCTTCTCAAGGTTTTGCCTCCTAGAACTCATTGTGAACTTCAGTCCCTAAAAGACAGTAAATTCTGGTTGGTTTTTCATAGAAGACCATGCAAAATAAACTGGTCAATCTCTAAGAATCAACAGTAGTGAAACACTACAAAATTAATATATGAACTCATTATTTTCCTCTGGTGTTCATGTTCCATTGATATTGGTGACAGTGCTAGAATTACTTATGTTGTCATCAGAGCATTAGGGATGTTCAGTGATTGTCCAAAAAAATTAGATTTCATAACTGAAATAGTGAGCAAAGAACAAGAAGTGAAGCTGATCTGGGAAGCTCTGTACCTCTGAAGTCCCTGTGCTGAGTTGAGCACGTAGATTTTTGAAAGAAGGAATATCTGGGGTGCTAGAAAGATCTTAATAGCAAGGCTAGGAAAAAAAAAAATAGGACAGGAGGAGGAATGAATGGAAGTAGATGAATTTCTGCCAGGAAGTTACACACAAAAAAGCAAAAGACCAGCTGTCTCCTCAATTAACCTGCCTCTGTTGTCTTCATAAATCACTTTGCACTGAGGTATATTAGTCTCAGAAATCCAGAAAAGTATTTGTACACCTAATTCCTATTTAAGGCACTAAATCCCTTTTGAAATCCTTTGTCTAGTAACTAATTCTGTGGATTTGAGCGTTCTGGCTCTAATCTAAGAGGGGAAAAAAAATCAAGAAGCACACGTGTTAATTGCTGTTGTGTAAACCTAGATGATAAAGGATAAGCTAAAAACAAAATACTGAATGACCACACCGTGTCTGTAGGTGATTTTGGACAAGTTACCTGCAAAAGTCACCATGGGGCTGTATTGCACCTAAGTGAAGGAAGAACCCCATAAAATAAGGAATCCATGAGGTCCTGCATTTTGACACGTAGCCTACCACCTCCACACACATTAAGCACACAGTGACAGGATTTAGGACTGCCTACAGTGACGGTGATGGAAGCAGCTGTGAAAGGGGGATTAGATTGTTCAAAGCCAGTTTTTTTCTCTTCCTGATGCAGCATGGGCTTTAAGTCACCTACCTCCCATACAACCAGCTCCTTTCTCCACTGGTGTCTGCACTGCGGACAGAAATGAGCTGCTCCAAAGGACACTGCCCAAGGGTGGGACCTGCTCCTTATACCAGAGGGACTGGAGTCACACACAAAGTGAGGGCTAGACTTTCTCCTACACAATGGCCTTGCTGATCTGCACCACCACAACCCTGCAGAAGCTCTCTTTGGTAACAGGTTATCTGCTCTGAGCCCCTCAGTGGATTCAGTCTTGTTCTACAGTGGGGAGAAGCGCCCATCCTGGGCTCTCCAAGGACAAACATTGGATCTGGATGAGTAGGGAAAACCCACAAAACCCTGAATCAAAGGGTATCTCTTGCTCAAGCGGGCTGGCTGCCATTCATGGGACTATCCTCAGTGGTGTTTTCCAAAACCATCTTTCAGCTCATATCTGTGCTGAATGGTTAGACCTTACTTCTTGTCCCATGTTTGTACAGAAATCTGCACAAGAGGAATCTTGTCCAAGGTAGCCCTGAGGCCACCTAGTAAGAAATAATTACAACTAATCTGTCTCCTTACCATAGTAATCCTTTCTGTACCTACCACATCTCTCTCAGTACAGCACAGCTCATTATAAATAGTCAAATGCTAATAGCTTTCTAACAGAAAATTAGTTAAATCGATAATAAGAGTCAAACTAAAAGAAATGTGAGATTCTGGCATGAGGAGGAATAAATGTGATTTAAAATCTTGATCTGATCCCATAAAGTGAGTCTTCATCAGTAGAGAACATTTTCCCCCCACCTTAACATATATGCAGTACACAGCTAAAAGATTTTATGGAGACCTTCAAAACCCTGTTAATTTGTCCAATTTGGTTGGAGGAAATCCGAGTCTATCTAATTGTCATTAACATTTTGATACTCTCCGTGAAAAATACTTTTCTTAGCACATGAGAATCTAATTATACTAGCACATTTTAACCTTATTTCATTTTGGATGGCGTAATGCTGAGCTCACTAATTTGCAAAACTAATGAGTACAGTCTAACCCAGAGTTGTTTTTTACAGTGTCAATTTACCCAGTAAGTCTAGGAAGCTTGGGATCTTTATTTTTCTTTTTTCAGTGTTTGATTTGGATATGGTGAGCTCAAACCCCAATTAAAAACCTGCAAAGCAAAAGGATTCTAGAATTCTGCAAAAGCATAACTAAGTTTTCAAAGGCTTTGTAAAAAATGCTTCAGGAAATCCTTCTTCTCTCCCACCCCTCCTTTTTCTGAAAGACACACTATGGAGTTTAATCCAAGTCTTAGCTTTGTAAATTTTAATTCAGGAGTGGGAAGAAAGAGGAAGAAAGTAGACAGAGCATATGTATCACTGCAAGAATGAAATAAAGCTAAAGGAAACAAATAAATTGCAGTCATAATATTCAATTTTCCTTTCCAAGTCATCACAAAACACATCTCCTAACTGAAACAGTGTTGAATTCAATTTCTTCTACATTTTTCCCTGGCTAAATAATTTTCTTTTTTTAAATTTGACAGAAGCCAGATCCTGTCATGTGCATACAACTCTCCTCCACACCTTCCTGAAGAATTCCACTCTTACTTCTATGCACATCCCTATTCCTGCTTATTCCCACCTTCCCACAGTGTGATGCCACATGACCTCCTCAATGTCTTACTATAGGATTAATTTCCTGGTAGGAAAACAATGCTGAGGAGCAAGTGGGGAATGGGTAATATCCAGCCCTGTGCAATTTCCAGTGGTCACTTTGCTTGCTTTAGCCTTAAACTATCTACTCCAAAGTTTGTTTCGTTTTTATATGCCAGGAGTTCAGGGAACAAGGCCATGTCTGCCTCAGGGAGAATGACATAATGGCAAGGTTGTGAAATTCACACCACCGAGTAGCTGTCTTTCATCCCTCTTTTCCTTCCTACTATTCAGCACAGATGAATAATCTCTTGAGCTAGTGGGAGTTAAACGGGCTTGTAGGGATCGAAGAGACCAGAGAGAAGAGAAACCTCATCAATTCCACTCCTAATTGCATGCTGTATTTTACTTCTTTATTTTATTCTGTCTGAACCTGAAAAAGTCCAAGTCAGGCAGTGTAGATTTCTTTGTTTTTTGGCTCCTTTGAAGTCTGGAAATTTGAGAAGTCATTTGTACAGTATTATCAGTACTCATTTGATTCCTTTCTCCCCTGTTATAAAGTGTGGCAGACCTTTTCCCTAAAAGAACAGCCTTTATTACAATGCTCAGAAAAGATGCTTTTTGTGCTGTTGCTCCACCAGAGCACTGTAAGTGGAGCTACTTGAAGAAAACTTGATTTCATTAATTTCCCTCTAAAATTGTTGTTTCATTAATATTAAAATATTTTGCAGGACTACTTTATTTTCAATGATTTTTAGTGATTTTTTAAAAGAAGCAATTTCAGATGGAATTATTTTTCCTTTGGTGCATTCAGATAATCCCTTTTCAATTTAGATGTACATTACATTATATTAATCATACCATAATATACAGATTATAGAGATGTAATGTTTCTCTCAGTCCATTAATATGTTTCTGAATTAAGTTTTCAAAATCTGGTCCAGTTAGAAAAGAAAATAATATATATCTAAAAAAAAATTTGGAAAGTATAGAAACTTCACCTTTCAACTAAGAGTAAGTGGGAGCATAAAGAAAAATAGGCATTCAGAATGCAGTTCGTTTTGTGCAACTTTAATCTAATATCTCAACTAGTCCTCTGAGTCAGTGGAGAGAAATAAGCTTTTCTAGACAGTTCACATTGGGTTATTTTCTGTATCTGATTTAAGATAAGACAAATCATTCACAAGGAAACTTCCATGTAAGTCAAATGAGGTGAGTACCTTTCCTAAATCTGCTGATGAACAGACTCCAGGCTAATATCTTGGAGCTGCACCAGCTGGGACCTCAAATGGTTCAAGCACACATCAGACCTGTTATTTTCTCTAGCAAGCAGGGGCATGAACGTTGCTTTCTATAAATGAATTCACATGTACAACTAGTGGGAAAGACATTTCTCTGCGTTAGCAGTGAATAAGCTGAAAATCTCTGAGGCAGGATGCTCTACTGACCGGGGACTAATATCAACCCAGATTAATTTTCAAAATGCTCAAATAGCTTTCTTTTTATCCTCGCCTCTGTTCTTCAATAGGAGGGAGCAGAGAGAGGTGGTGGAGTGCAGCTCTGAATATTTAGCCAACAAAAGAGGCAGTGTCTGTGGTTTTCACGGACCAGAACATTCAGGTTGGATTTGGCAAGCCCTAATCACAGCTGAATCTGATTTTGGCCTGCACTGTTCACAGTGACTCAGGAACAGAATTTCAAGCAATAGGCTGTGAAGAAAGAAAGAGTCATAAAACATAAGAACATGGGGCTGGAAGTAACCTCGCAGGTCAACATGTGTAAAATGACTCTTTAAACATCAATATGTGGGAGGAAAATGATGCATCATTGTCAGTGTTATTGAGAAGTATATCGAGGGCTACTAATTTTTCCCAGACAAAAATATATTAAAGAAAGCTAAATAAAAACTCTCTGGCACTAATTAAACTTTGACCTGATTTCCAGGGATGAATTTTAATTGCAAAACACTGCATAGCTTTGATTTAATTTCCTTCTGTTGAATGCAATTGCATTTAACAAAATCACATTGCATTGATTGTTGCTTGTTTGGAGTGAATACTACTTAATTCCTCTGCAGCAAATTATTTTTAATGAAATTCCTGGAAATGCATTTAACTGTGTTGCAGTTGGTTGAAATAGATTGAATTAGGGGAAGCTGAATGAAAAAAAAAAAAAACACTGAAACCGGACCTGAATTAAGTTGCATTGAATTTTGTTAAATTTAATGGGACAGTGAATTTCATTTCCATTGAAGCAAGGACATGAAGGCAAGAAGAGCAAAATAAAGTCTGAAGGGAAGTCATCAGAGAAGGCAGGAAGCTGGAAGCAACTGGACAACAGGGAGTAAGGAGCTGATGGCAATAGCACTACAGAAGTGCTGGTATGTATTAGAGGAACATATCACACATTTCTGCACTAAACCCATCTAAATGCTTTCCTGGCTGCCTTCAGTAGACCCAAGCCACCTCCACCCACTGCCTGAGGGTGCTTTGCTCTCCCCAGTGGACCTTTCAGGACACAGTCATGCAGGGTTGCTGAATGTCTCATGGTGGATGGAGTCTTTCACAATATCTGCACAAAAGCACTATCCTTGACTGTACACCGGGCAACTGGATGGAAGATGAGATGGGTTTCTCACAAGTATCTCCCCCTCCGGAATCTGTTCTTGCAAGGCTTGAAAGTCTCAAAGAAATGAATTGAGAAGTAAATGACAATGAATCACACTTTTCATCTGCAATATGGGAAGGAGCAAAGTGTCAAGGAAGGCATGGAAACAACAACTTCTTTTTACATACAAGGAAACTCTTGTAAAAAAAAAAAAAAAATGAACACACTGAAGTCATATCAGAGCTTGGAATAAAATTGTGAAGAGAACTCAGGGCTGTCCAAACTTAGGGTTAAACTTTATATTTTGCTATAACTGATTTATATACCAACTCTTTCCAGTACTTTCTGGAACTGGTGTTAATTACAAATTTCAGAGGGTAAGGTTTGATGAACGAGTCAATCCCTGCTGATCTTTCTTTCTCCTATGTGACATTATACTGGTGGCAAAAAATCAGTCAATACCCCTTCCCAAAACACACGTTGTCATATTAAGGCCACAAAATCCTGAACACATGGTCACTGGAAAGCTCATCTTCTTTAAGCAAATTAAAATCTGTTTTTATTGTAGTGACACTAGGTTATATGTGGATGTGACATGTTCCTGTCTGGGACGCTGTGGGAACATAGATTAACTTCTGGTGACATCTCAACCAGGAGAATCAGAGCAACTGCACCTGGACACCAAGGATGGAGATGTCAGCAGATATCCATGTCAGCCTGATGCTTCACAGCCTAGGGGAAACTTAGACAAGTCAGAGAGGTTTGCAAGGAAGTATAGAACTTCTTTTGGTTTTCTTTCCTTTGGTCTCTATGAACATAGGAGGGAAAAACCAAGAGTGAAGGCAGAGGCAAGAAAGGAAGGAGAGATGCAGTAGTACAGCTTTATCTTTCAACACCCAGGAATCTGTGTGTCTTAGAAACAGGGAAAATGATGTGTGGGGGACATCTGTATCATCAAGTCTCTAACTAAGCTGTCTGCATTTTGAGGCTGGGTGTCCCTGCATTGGCAGTGGGAGGGCTATGAATCCTCTGCAGAAACCCACCTCCAGCATATGTGAAGTTTCCAAACGTAATCCGGAGGGCAGCTAGAAAGATGATCTACCTCACGTTGATGTGGCTTCCTTTGTATACCAGCTAGTTCATAGAATCATAAAATACTCTGGGTTGGAAGGAATCTAAAAGATCATCTAGTCCCAACCCCCCCTGCCATAGGCAGGGACATCTTCCACTAGATCAGCTTGATAAAAGACCTATCTAACCTAGCCTTGAACCCTTCCAGGGAGGGGGCAGCCACAGCTTCTCTGGACACCTGTTCCATCCTCACAGTGAAGAATTTCTTCCTTATATCTAATCTAAATCTACCTTCTTTCAGTTTAAAACCATTACCCCTCATCCTATCACTACAATCCCTGATAAAGAGTCCTTCCCCATCTTTCCTGTAGCCCCCTTTCAGTACTGGAAGGATGCTAGAAGGCTTCCCCAGAGCCTTCTCTTTACCAGGCTGAACACCCCCAACTCTCTCACCCTGTCCTCACAAGGAAGGTTCTCCAGATCCCTGATTATCTTCGTGGCCTCCTCTGGACCTGCTCAAGGAGGTCCATGTCCTTCTTTATGTTGGGGGTCCCCACAGCTGGACACAGCACTGAAAGGGGGGTCTCACAAGAGCAGAGTAGAGGGGGAGAATCCCCTCCCTCTACCTGCTGACCACACTTCTCTTGTTGCAGCCCAGGACACGGTTGGCTTTCTGGGCTGCAAATACACATTGCTGGGTCATGTTGAGCTTGTCAACCAACACCCCCAAGTCCTTCTCCGCAGGGCTGCTCTCAATCCACTCCTCGCCCAGCCTGTATCTGTGCTTGGGATTGCTCCGACCCATGTGCAGGACCTTGCACTTGGCCTTGTTGAACTTCATGAAATTTGCACAGGAGCACCTCTCCAGAATGTAAAGGTCCCTCTGAATGCATCCCTTCCCTCCAGCGTGTCACCTCAACACACAGTTTGGTGTTGTTGGCAAATTTGCTGAAGGTGTACTCAACCCCACTGTGCATGTCACCAACAATGTTTAACAGCACTGGGCCCAACACCAACCCCCGAAGAAGGCCACTTGTTCACCACTTTCCCCTTGGACATGGAGCCATTGACCACAACTCTTTGCAACCATCCAGCCAGTTCATTATCCACGGAGTGGTCCATCCACCAAGTCCATGTCTCTCTAATTTAGGGACAAAGATGTCATGCAGGACAGTATCAAATTTTTTGCAGAAATCCAGGTAGATGACATCAGTTGCTCTTCCTTTATTCACCAGCACTGTAATCCTGTCATAAAAGGCCACCAAATTTTTCAGGCACAATTTGCCCTTGGTGAAACCACATTGGCTGCTACCAATGACCTCCTTATTTTCTATGTGCATTAACTGTTTTGTTAATGATTTTAGTTAATATATAAATTAATTTGGTTTAGCTAGTCTTCCAGAACCACCTATTTCAACAAATATATCCATCTTCCTTCTGGTAGAGCGGAGTAGAGCCACACACATACACACTTTCTTGCAGTGACAGCATTTTCTACCCACCTGATGCAAGACTGATCACTGTTTATATCATACCCTCACCTTTGCTAAGTCAAATTTTACATGGCTCAGGAAACAGGAGTTTAGAACTCTTCCTTTGAAAAAAATAATTTATTTATGTGAATCCCTCTGGAAAGACATTCTTCTGTGACATCTCAAACAGACAACCATTCATCAGCTAAAACACGCATTTGAGCACAGGACCTTTCCAGCTATGGTAGAAATCATTGCCCACTGGCTGGAGAAATGGCTCTGCTCACCAACAACCAGGAGAAAATTGCCTGGTATTGCAGAAGGTATCAGTTACAAGGGAAACACAAGCTACCTGCCGTGCAAATTATGGACATGGGTGCTGGTTTTGGAGCTGTTTCCTACTTCCATCACCTGAACAGTACCCACTTTCCCCAATAGACCATGCTTTATAGCTGGTAAAGAAGAGAAGTGATTACACTGCATTGACATGCAAAATTGGTAGCCCCTGTTCCTCTGCCATCTGCCAGTATCATGTGAGAACCAGGCACCTCTGACAGGATTTGCAGACACGTTGCACCAGCAGCAGGTTTGAAAGTGAGCAGCTACATTGAAATCTATGTCGTAACATTTCAAAAGCTTCAGGAGACTTTTTTATTATTATTATTTGCTGTGGTTAAACTTCTTCTCTGCCACATTGTTCCGGTTCATCAAATTAATTGCTTTGAAGGAGGAGGGGTGCGGAAATACAGTATGCATTTCTTACAGATCAATTTAAGCTGTGTGATTCTTAAACAAGAATATTTAGTGCTTGTTCATAGATTTATTCAGTTAGAAATTTATATTTTTTTTAATGTAAATGACATCTCCTCATTCTCTACCTTTTTCTTCCACTATGGTAGCATTTCTGCTTAAAACCTGCCAGTTCTGACAAGCTATACATCACAGGTAAATAAAGAAAAAGTTCAGCCAGTCTCTCTTGTCAGCAAAGGGTGATCTCCCCTCCTTGCCCAAACATAACTCATTAGCTTCTCTGTGTTTAATTCTCCCATTTTGCACATTGTGCCAATTTTGGAGTACTCTAAATGTCAGCATAATATAACAATAACAGTTAATATCATCATTAACTGCAAGGCTTAGGGGAATAGGAATCATAGAGCAGCAATTCATTAGCAACGCTTCTTTATTTCTTGCTGGTAAACAGGGTTTTTCTCTGTACAGCTCAGTTTAATGGTGAAGAGAGTGACCATCATAAAGTTGCTCCTTTAACCCTAAAAATGAAGAAATGAGGTATGAGATCACTCATTCTCATCTGCCTTTGGACTCTCAGAAATAGTCTTTGAGTAGATCCTGGTGATATCTTCTCCAGAGCCCTTAGGAGATAAACAGCCTTCCTTGTCCTTAAATTTAACATTAGACATAGCACCTGCCTGAAGCCAAAGCATTGCTTCAAATCCATTTACATACAAAGAGGTAGTCAGGGCTAGTCAGAAAGAAGACTTGTTTATCTGCAACATTGCTTAAAAAAAAAAAAAAAAAAATAAAAATCCTTCAAATATACCCGAAAGCTGTTCTTTATGCAGAAAGCTCGGTAGGAGAACAGCAACACCAGCTTTGGAGTCAAATCCCAGAGGAATGAGCAGGCAGGCAAACAGATGGTAGGAACAAATTTTGTTTTAATAATTATATTAATAAGTAAGTTTATAGAATAAAAGCATTGGAGGACATGGATAGATGCATGTCTGGCTGCATGGATGAACAGAAATAAGAGATGCATCTAAAATAAGACGTTACCTTGTTTCTGGTCCATGAGACACTAACTCACACAAAAGCTTTTTTTCAGTGTGACAGAGCTTCTGCTTTGTCATGTAAGTTCTGCCTGCAGTGCCATCTTGGACACACATAGAAAAGGTTTCTGGCTGACATTTTAAGAAATGAAGTAAGGAAATACTTAAAATAGTCTTTTTTTTTTTTTTTTTTTTAATTAAGAGTTTGTTTGCATAACTGTGGGAGCACAAGTTGTAAATGAGGTTTCTATGTGTAGATCGTTGCACATTGCACAAGCTTTGCTTTTCCAGCCCTCTAGTGGAAATGCAGCTGATATGAGGAAAGGTTTCGCATCCTGGTAGAAACAGTATTTTATAGGATCTGCTTGAATAGCTTTTTTCAGCACATGTTGCAGCTCCTTCCCACTTCTCGCCTCCAAAACTACAGCAGAAAACTTCACAAAGAGGTCTTGTCTTTTTGTGCCGGTGAGTTGCATGCTCATGTTCCCTCCTGTGATCACACATGTCTTGTGGATCCACGTGCTTGTCAACATGTGGATGTGTTGGCAAGTGTGTCCATGCATCTGAGTCCATGTGAAAGTTTGTGTGATTTGGGATTAAGCCAAGCTTCTAGTGAAGTTTTCTATAAGCCTTTGCTAGCAGCTGTTCACAGGAGCAGCACTATGTAAATTAGTTTTGATGTTTAATCTTATTAGAAGTTATACGATGGCTCCTAATAATTAGAATATAAATATCTTTTATGGAGGCAGCATAATATCGGTGGGAGGGGGGACAATATGTAAAAATTGAGTTAGTGATGTAGGGAAAATCAAAGAATTAGATACACAATGAGGAGGAAACATGGAAAGGCTGAAAATCAAAGGACTCTGCTTCTAAGTTAATAGTGCTGACGGATGAAATACCACTGGTCTAACACATCCCATCTTGTTATGCCTCTGCTGTAAGGCAAATGGAGCTTGAACAGCCTCCCTCCCCCAGAGAGCAAATAAAAGAGATTTAATTCAAACAAAAGCTGCTGAGGACAAACAAGGGGAAGAGATACAGTGGAAACTGGGGAAGGAAAAACAGAAGGAGATAGGCAGGCAGTGTTAAATGAACAAATAACACACTGGCAGCGGGATACTTGTGCAGGGGGTAATTACCAAGAGAACTGGGAAGGAGGAGTCTCTGAACTGGAATAGCAGCCAAGAATTGACTTCTCTGGCAGATGCAATTGTCCCCAGGCCGTCCTCCTTGCATTTCACCACTGTGAGAAGATCAGAAGCATCACCTGAACCTGCCAGCATTTCCCTCCTCCCATCTTACTCGCTGGTCATCTCTTTTTCTTAACCTTGGACTGCGGTTGATTACATGAGGGCAGAAGACATGGCATGTTTGGTGGCTTTCTGCACCGGGAATGTAGGCAGGAATCTTTTCCGGCCTCAAACAGTCCCTGATCAACCCTGAAGCTTACATAAAATTATTGTTTTTAGGACCAATCCACCTTGCTCTGTTTCCTCCCTTCATTATTCACTGGCAGCATATGAATAGTCCAACACAGCCTGTGTATCAGAAAATTGAGTTTGCATATTTTTTCTCTTATAAACCATAAAAAAACCCCAGATGTTAAGAATTTGCTTTTCCCTACTTCTACCTTATCGCTCCATTTCTTCAAGAAGCACAATTCACTTTGCATGCAGCCTCTAGATCTTTGTCTTTGAACAGTTTCACTAGGCAGCTTTACAGATAAGCAAGTAGAAGTGGGTGAAAAACAAATCAGTCACAACTTATTCAAGCCTGAGAGAGAAAGAGAGAGAGCAGGGGAATGACAGAGCTTCAGCAGTAAGCCACATCTCAGTGAGGGCTGGCTGTCTATGTGACAGGGGTGGCCAACAAAACTTGCTGAGGGTGCACTCAATCCCGCCATCCATGTCTCCAACAAAGATGTTAAATAAGTAATTTAGAAAAACTTAAAAGCCGTGTGTTTCCTTTCTTTCTTTTTTCTCTCTGGCAGTCCTGCTCAGGCCAAGACTGGGTACAGTACTCAGATGTCAGAGATATTCAACAGCCATCTGCACATTGTCCTGGGCAACCTGCCCTTGATGGTCCTGTCTGAGCAGGGGAGTTGGACAAGGAAGTCTCCAAAGATCTCTGCCAAATTCAACCATTCTCTGAGTTTGTGACCACTACTAGTGCCACAGCTTTCTCTCTTCTTCAGCAGCACAGTGATGAAAGAGACTGGGCTACTGACCCTTTGCTTCTCATATCCATCTTCAAACAGTGTTAGGCTTCAGTTGTGGATAAAAGAATGGGGTTAAAAGGGTGTTACATACCTTTCAGCAAGGTTATCCATTCTCAACCCAGAAGGGAGTAGTCAGTTTGAGAAAGGAGAAAGTACACTTTGAGTCTCAGAGAAGTTGGGATCCTTGTGTCACTTTTGATTAATGTCTCATCTCAGAAAAGACCTAAAAGAACTTAGAAAGAGAAGTCATGTGCCTCTTTTCTTCCCCTCCTGTATCTATGATAGGACAAACTGGACAGTCAGAAAAGAAATATGACCTTCTGACTTGTCATAGAGAATTGTGACAGAAGTACTGAGACTTGTCTGAACAGAGAATGGTTGGGAACATCAATTGTGGAGGCAACAGAAGTAGCAAAGGACAGGAGAAGGGCTGTGAGGATGGCAATTGTTGGTGACACCTCAATTTCCAGCTCATTTAGATCCCAGCCTTAAACATGCAGCTTCTCTGGAAACCCACGTCAAAAGATAAAGGAGTGAGTAAATCCTGATGACTTGGATCCTGATGTCCTTCACATCCTGGAGGGGACAAAAAGAGGTTGATCTATGTCTCTGATTCTGTTATGAAACCGATTGCTTTCCTCTTTTTCTTGTGGCATTATCTGTTCTTTACCCAAGCACATTGACAATGTACGGTTTATTCTCACAATGCTGTATTGAAAAAAGTAAGAGTATGCCCATTTATACAGAGAAAGTCAAAACACAGAGAGGTGTTTGGTTACACAGGGTGCCTTTCAGAGAGCTAAAAAGCAGAACCAGGTCTACAAATCCCAGAGTATTCAAGATGTATTCAAGTTTATTTTAAATTCATTAACTCAAGTATGAGAGTATTAACTGATCCAGGATGGAATGAAGCATGAGCCAATTTATCCTTCTTGTGGGATTTTGCAGATACTGTTAGCTTTGTGCTGCATGGCTGCTTTAAGCTACCTCTGATATCATTGTGCACCACGACAATCTTGCAGCAAGTTTGCTGATGACATCAAGCTGTATGATGCAGTGGCATGGTGGAGGGAAGGGATGCCATCGAGGGGGACCTGGACGGGTTGGAGAGGTGGGCACATGCAAACCACATGAAGTTCAACAAAGCCAAGTGCAAGGTCCTGCACATGGGTTGGCAATCCCAAGCACAGATACAGGCTGGGCGAGGAGTGGATTGAGAGCAGCCCTGCGGAGAAGGACTTGGGGGTGTTGGTTGACAAGAAGCTCAACATGACCCAGCAATGTGTATTTGCAGCCCAGAAAGCCAACCGTGTCCTGGGCTGCAACAAGAGAAGTGTGGTCAGCAGGTAGAGGGAGGGGATTCTCCCCCTCTACTCTGCTCTTGTGAGACCCCCCTTTCAGTGCTGTGTCCAGCTGTGGGGACCCCCAATATAAAGAAGGACATGGACCTCCTTGAGCAGGTCCAGAGGAGGCCACGAAGATAATCAGGGATCTGGAGAACCTTCCTTGTGAGGACAGGGTGAGAGAGTTGGGGGTGTTCAGCCTGGCAAAGAGAAGGCTCTGGGGAGACCTTGTATAGTGTCCTCCCAGTGCTTAAAGGGGGCTACAAGAAAGATGAGGAGAGACTCTTTATCAGGGATTGTAGTGATAGGATGAGAGGTAATGGTCTTAAACTGAAAGAGGGCAGATTTAGATTAGATATAAGGAAGTAATTCTTGACTGTAAGAGTGGTGAGACACTGGCACAGGGTGCCCAAAGAAGCTGTGGCTGCCCCCTCCCTGGAAGGGTTCAAGGCCAGGTTGGACGGGGCTTGGAGCACCTTGGGCTGGGGGAAGGTGTCCTCTGTCCAAAACAGGAGGAATGGATCTAGATGATCTTTAAGGTCCCTTCAAACCCAAACTATTCTATGATTCTATGATTTTACCCATTGCTCCATCTAGTCCTCATCTGTCTCTTCTTCAAGGTAGGGCTGTGACCCTGGAGGCCTAAGCAGCAAGAAATTGTGTTTAGGATCTTTCCTGACATTTATTAAGGACAGCTATTCCTCTTTCAGATGAATATCCCTCACCGTTCTGAGAAATCAGAGTTTCATTTAAAAAAAAATCAGTAAAAGAGTAGAATAATAGTAAACCACAATAACATATGTTAAACTAGGCCCGGTAAGCATAGTATTCATGCACAAAGGGAAGTGAGTATCTAAGTGGCTGTTTAGCCAGCTGGTAATTCAGACAGTGCAGCTTTCCTAAAAATGTAAAAAAAAAAAAAAAAATAAAAGTGACAAAGTGGGGAGTTTAAAATTAATTGAGCATGCAGAGAAACAATGAGGATGATGGAATTATGTTGCCATTCTCCCCGAAATAAGGAAAAACCTAAACATTTTTGAAATTTAAAATTTTGTGGCGGTCTCCTACCAGTTCAGCTAATAATCAGAGTATCTCAGCAATTTAAAATAATTATTAAGAGTTAACCAATTATTTAAAAACATAATTAAAAATAAAGATGTTGGGATAAGTGCTGATGAATTTTGGGTCATATATATTCTAATTAACATCCACCAGTATACCTTTAACCTCAGATCTTGTCAACTACATGAGAAAAAAAAAAAATGTACCAATTTAACACATAAAGATGAGGAATGATGCACAGCTAATGACACTGTATGTACTTTGGAGGAGACATTAATTCATAACTGTAAAGTAATCTGAGATCCAGAATTAGAAGGCATCATATAAGTGTGTAAGTACTAATGTAAGTCCAAAATATGTAGACAGGCACACAATTTTGAAAAGATCAGTATTAAATCAAGATGAACCTATTGTGAAGTCCCACTTAGTGACACTGAATCGGATCTAAGACCTTCTGAAATCAGTAGGAATCTCTCCAAAGGGCTTTGGACTCCATCCATGCAAAGGTCTGCAGAAGAACTAAACCTAGAGCAAGTCTTCTCCATGAAAGTGGGGAGCTGTTAGGTCCCTTGTCCAGCCTAGGGTCAAAGATTTCAGGTTTAGCAAGAATTATTAGTTTATTCTCCTCTGATCCTCTGAGAATTTTCTCTTTGTTTTTCTCTCTATATATACACATATATATAGCTATATAATGTATGTACATAATCATGCTCATAATGTATGAGTTTACAGCCACAAAGCATTTGTTTTCCTTTCATTTTTTGGGGGGGGGCTTAGGTCATTGCATCTTGATGAAATGTAATGATAGGGAAATTGTCATCTCCCTGTGTAAGCTGTTCAAACATCTAATTATTTTGTCTGTAAAATGAAAAGAAATACGCATTTTGGGCTTGCATGCATCTATTTTGCCTGTGTCAAGCACCATTCTGATATCAAAAACAACTCATTGCAATTCTAGTGTGGTCAGGACAAATGTGCCAGCTTTACATCACTGGAAGTGAGAGGAGGATTCTACCTTACCCAGTGAAATGTATTCCCCATCCCTTAAGGTTGTTTTGACTTTATTCATACTAGCCCCAGGATATAAACTGAATGTATAAACATTTACATTCAATAAATCAGACAGTGAAAGCTAGTTTAAGCACTATCTTTACACAAAGTGCATCTTCTTATTAAGTCAAAACATATTACGCAATGACTATAATATGCCTCAGGTGCACTTTAAAATGTATGTATAAGTTTTCATCCCGTGCTCTGTTATTTATTACATGTAACAGTTGCTGGTATTTTGTAACCACGGGTGCCTGATGTATTTTGATATAATTTATAAACAGCTAATAAAACTAAAAGGTTTATAGAGGCTGCCTGGGAGGAATCTGAGGTCTAACAACTGCTCTCAGTCAGCTGGTCGGCAGGAGAAGACAAACAGTGCAGTTTGATGAGTCATTAAGAAGCAATTTTGCATAGATGTGGCTTGATTATATAAGCACAAATAATTCCAGCCCATATTTCCAGCCTTTCTGCTTGCTGGCCAATGCAGACAGTATCAAGAAAGAAAAACTGTTTCCACTTCATCGGAGCAAAGTGACCAGCTCTTCAGTGCATGGGACCTTTCATCTTCTCAGATAGTTTCTTACACCAAGCTCTTCCCTTGGATTCTGAGTGTTTCCTAAAACATTCCTTAAACCACTGACAGAAGATACTTTGGTCATTCCCAAGAAGTGGAGATGCAGTATTTTGTTCTAGGTGGGATACCCACAGCATCAGTGCAGTGCTGAGCATAGACTTCATGTTTGCTACTACCCTGGCACTGGAAGCTGCTCAGCCCCATCGACTGGAGCTTTACTCAAAGTGACCAGACTTCCCACCTTGGCACATCTTGTTGTGGGTGCAGACCTGATGTTACCAACACCCTTGGGACCCGTTTCTCAGAGCCCCAGGTGATTTTATCTGCTTGTTCAGGCTTAGCTGGATGATCCGTGACCTGTTCCATGCTGATCTGAAATGACGGTCTTCCTAAAACAGTCTGGAGTAGATGTATGGAGGCATGGACAATGGCCATGCAGGTACTGCCTTAGCAGAAGGGCATATGTTGAAGCGCCCTAGTCTCATGGACACCACGGCTCTGAATTGGGGAAAATAATCTTTCCTTCTCCCCTGGGGTCACTGCCAGAGCAAGTGGAAGGTGAGATGCTCTGCTATCCATATCAGGGTAGGACAAATACAGGAGCTGACTTGACTATTTTCCCCCTCAAGATAAAATTCTATAGGTTACAAACAGTTAATTATAGAGACATTTCAGCAGCAGGAATTTCTTCCATCACCTAGAGTATTGAACTTATCACTATTTTTTCTCATTGTCTCTCTTTGTTTTTTTTTAATCACCCAGAGAAGAAGACATTCATCCTTCACTGGTCAGAAAAGGAGAGTTTGACAGAGGGGCTGCGTGAAAACCACCCTGAGTTCTCCCAGACCGGTTGTCACAGATGGGAATTAGCAGAGCTTGGGATAAACAAGCAGACTGAATACTTCAGAGTGGTTTTTAAGAGCAATATGAATGTGCCTGCTTCTGTCCCACTGGGGAATAGACAAGCATTTCTTCTTCCCTGAGTGCACGCTAGAGCAGATGCCTGCTCCTTTGAAGCCACTGCAAAAGCATTGACTGACGTCAGTGGAGTCAGTCTATCACCTCCTGGATATGGTAGTTCAGGAACAGAGCATGGCTAAAACTTTGACAATTCCTTTAATCACCAGGTTGATTTAAGGCAGCATATGTACACACACACTTACATATAAGTATCTATGAAAGTAAAGAAAAAACAGCAAATGTGTCTTGATTGCTGAATAATTCTGTGGACTGTACCTTCAACTATGCAATCAAATTATCTTGTTCCGCATTCAGGTTTCAAGCTGAGAAAGAAACCACCTATTTCTTTCTAATCTGGCTTTTAAGTATACTGAAGTAGAAGTTTAAAGTGTAAACTTTCTCTTCCCTCTCTTTCATGGTGTGAAGGAAACTGCTTCTGACACATCCCATGGTTTCAGCTGATCAGTGATAAATGGTACTTAGACCACCTGTTAACTTACGTTCCTTCAGGTTTTAACTTTTATCAGAGGGGCCAATTGATAATGAATGTGTATTAAAGTGACTAACAATATCACCATCAAATTAGTTATCATAAACACATTTAAAAAGGTATTTGGCCTTTCTGATGACACTGTCACCAGAAGTTGCCATTCATTGCCAAGCAATAGAGAAGGGCCAGAAGAGCAGGGAGGACACAAGGAACTGGTCATATCCTCTGTCACAGCTCTTACTCAGTGAAAAAGAGTAACCCTGGAAAGTCTCGGGTACATTACTTACCTACTGCTGCTAATGGATTGCATGAGGAAGACAACTAGTGTGTCCTATCTGGGGCTTTCCAGTTCAAAAAAGACACTGGCATTCTGGAGTGGGTCAACCAGGATGGCTGGGGGAGCTCCACCACAGGATATAGAAGCGGAAGCTGGGAGAGGAAGTCTTGTTCAGACAAAAGGTGAAGGGAGATCTTATTACTGTCTGAAACTACCTAAGAGGAGAATGTAGAGAAGATTAATCCCAAATCTCCTCTACACATCAAACAAAAGAGAAGCAGTAAACCGAAGCTGTGGTAAGGGAGATTCAGATCGTGTAACCATGGCTGAAAAAGCCACTTCATGTTGGGGATGGTCAAACACTGGAACAGGTTATCCAGAAAGACTGTAGGTAACCTTGGAGATATCAAAAATTTGACTGGAAAAGTCATTGGATGACCTGAACTGCTTGGCCCTGCTTGGAACAGGGTTTTGGACTAGATACCTCAAAAAGTGATATCCAGCCTAAATTATTCTGAGTCTTTATGTAGAGGTGTCTATCTGAACTAGTCACTGAAAGCTTCCTTTAGAGCTGGTGAATGTTGAATCTGGGACATAAAATTCACTGGCTACACTGAACAGCCCTTCATTTTTGGGGACTCCACACATTTAGCTCAGAGACAGAAAGGCTACACAGTAGACACCAAATGTTGAAAGACAAAAACCCCATCAACCATTTTTCTGTTTCTCCATTCTCCCTGCTTTCTCCCTACCATCCTTCCTTTTTTAAGGATTTCTCAGCAACCTCTCTCTCCTCGCTCTGTCCTGTACTCCTTCCCCACTCCACAGAAACATTTCAACCCTTCCTGTCCCACTGTTAACATGTGTTTTGGTTTTGGGGTCCAGAGTATGCACTCATGAAGATTACAAATTAGTGTGTGCTGCTACTGCTGTCTCCTGGAATGATTTCACTACAGCAAAAGCTGGAACAGTTCATGTCAAAACATTTATTATCCGTTTACTACTGTCACTCTTCTCCTGATATGATGTCTCTTTCTTCATCCATATGGATGGAGAAACAGGATTTACTGAAGCTTTAGGCAACCAAGGATATCTAGTACAGCTACATATTGCTGGTCAAACCTGAATGCAGTACAGAGAACCAAGAGGAGACCCATTCCCTTCTACAGCCCATGCAGGACACTTTGAGACACCTAAAATAGTTCCAGAAACATATGATGCAACCAACTAATTGACTCAGTAGATCACTTCTGCAGTGATGATAGAGAGTCATGGGAGGTTAGCTCAAATATATATTAAAAACTCTCAGATTTTCACACCATAAATAAGTTTCCCAAGGTTAACTCCAGTACCAAAAGAGACAGAAACTGTGTCTTCTAGCACTTGGTATAATGTGCTATTCACTGTCTTCTGTGATACTTGAAGGGTCTCTGAAGAAAGAAGTATGAGTCTGAAAAAGAAATTGCCCATCCTTTATTCACAAGTTATTGTAATGTCTTGAGGAAGACCTCAAGAACGAAACTGCTCAAAAGCCTCCAGCTTTCTGGCAGGCTGTCACTCAGTGTGTGGCTGTCTAGGCTGCTAGCACAAGGCACTTGGATGTCTGTTTATTTGTATTATTTATTAAACAAATGATTTCTATGCATGGCATCTGGAAACACACCATAAATAAAACACAGCAGAGCCTTAAATTTAACTGCTATTCAGGCAGCCATAAAAATGTTCCTCGGCCTTCACTGCACTGACACAACTAACCTCTGTAAATAACATCCAGAGTTTACTGTCAGTATCAAAGGACAGATGCATTGCAGAGCAAGTCCTGCCTCCTGCCATCTTCTGAAGTAGACTTGGAAGAAGACATTGACACCAAAAACTCATCTCTTCTCCTCCAGGAAAAACTTTCTAGTAATGAGGAGAGTGGAGCACAGGAAAAGTAGATCCTATCTTACTTGTGGATTGACCAGATGACCTCTCAAGACACCTTCCATCTATCTCAGTCTATCTTCCAAATGGCATTGAGCAAGGCCATGAAAGTGAACTTTTCAGATACAGGTGTTTTCCTAAAGATCTGAAATCTCTCATGACCTACAACACAAGATCTATATCCACACACTGGGTCAAGTTGGGTCCAAGTGCAGACTGAGGTCCAGACTTGTACACTCCACATCAGCATTGACTGGAATATTTAATAATCAGAGCCAGGACCTCTCCAGAAGTGGGAGATCTTGAATAGTTTTTGATACCATAAAATGAGTCCAAGTTCGTTCACATGGTCTTGATGAACCAAGGGGAGCTAAGCAGACTGTAGGTTAGTTCATCCCAAACTACTTTTCGCAAGAATGGTTCAGGTGAGATTCCTAAAGTGTAGAAGTCAATCTTCTGCCTTATTATGTTGTTGGAATGGCCCATTTAATGTTGGGGGGGTGGGGGGTGGGGGGGGGGGGGTGTGGTGCTTGATGAGCTAACATTCTCCTAGAGAATTCCACGATATGATATGAGTGAAGGAAGTCTGTATACAGTCACCCTGGTTTTGGGGATAAAGAGGTTTAACATAAAGCCATTCTGTGTCAGTGGTCTTAGATATGGAGAACAGAGCTGGCAATTTTTAATAAACCAGCCCAGGCATAACCTCTGAGACTGAGCAACTGCTGGGTAAAACCCCGGATACATGATTGAAAAATAGAAACATTAAGGTGAAGCTGAAACCTGCTCTCAAGACCATTCCTCACCTTACAGTGGAGCCCAGAAAATACAAACCTAAGAAGTGTGACCAGATCCACGGGAAAAGAAGCAAGACAGTCTGTTCCTCACTGGGAAAATTCTTCAGAAGGTTTGGACAGAAATAACATGACACAAAAGGTGGCTGTTGGCATAACATGAGGCAGTAGGTCCTCTAGCAAATGGTCACCAGCACTGGAATGTGGGACACCACATCTGAAACAGTGCAGGAGGCCACCAACTCGACAGATGCAGTAACTGGTAACTCTTCATGCCTACACTATGAAGACTCAAAATATGTACCACGGACCGATTTATGGGACAAATAACATCCTGCATTTCACCTGTAAGTGCAGCAGAAGGCCTGGGTGAAAAAAAGGGATGCTCAAGGCACTTTATACTAAGGTCTCATCAGCCCTCTGCCATGGAAATTGTGCACAAAGCCAAAAAGTGATGTTGGCTGGAGTCCTGAAACTAGTGACTCTGGGATTTGTGGGACAGGCAATCTGGGACAGAACTAGGGAACTTCAATAAACCCTAATAATCCACTAGGACATTTGTTCTGTCTCTCTCACAGTCACACCTTCTCCTAAACTGGGATTGCTGCTGTGTGGCTCTTCCTTTTCCCACTACCCCTCCTCTCCTTCCAACTGTACCCCCAGGGAGGCATCGCTCATTCCTGAGCTCATTATGTTCAGGTATAGTTCAATAGGCTCAATAATTAACGACCCTCTGAGGAACCAGGACTGCAGTCAGACTGAAGCTCCTAGTCATTGCAGGAGTATCAGGGCTTGAAGTTAAAGGGCTTGTAATTAATGTCCTCTAAAATATGCAAATGAGATTTCCTTGCCCTTAGACCAAAGGCAACTGAATTAGTCAAACAAAAAGAGAAGAAGAACAGGAGGCAATGTTTAAATTAGAGAACAGAGGATGATGTTTTTATACCACAGTCATTTAGATTACAAATCTACTCTCCCCTGGACCAGTGAGCATTTCTGTCTACTTAGTTGCCTAATTTGTGCTTGGCTCAAAGGACAAAGTTATTTTGCTTATTTTTTTTCTTTTCCTCTACAACTTACAAGGCCTGGAACAGAAGCAGCTCTGGGAGGAAACAGCCAGGTTCAGAAAGCAAAGCAAAGCAAGACAACACCACAACAATCAGTGGGTTTATCTCTGAAAACAAATAGGAGCTCCTGGGATTCTTTCAACTAGGTGGTTTGGGAAAAATCTTTGGATAGAGGTAAAAAAATTGTCTTTTGCAACTTGAATAAATTCTCTTTGCTCCCAAGTCCTTACAGGAGGATAAAGAATGGAGTAAGTCATTCTCTGAGCAGAAAAGGAATGAGGATTGATGTCTATTAAAGCCACTAGATAGAGGGAGAAGGTATTTAGAGATAGTCACAGAAATATAAGACAGAAAAAAGAAAGAGCAGGATGTGATGTCCACATAGTGGGGTCCTTGAAGAGTGAAACTGGACCTCTCTCACTTCATTGCATTACCTTGTCACTGGTTTCATCCTCCATGTCTTCAGAAGTCTGCAAAACTACTGATCTACTCTGCTAAGAATAAGCTTCAACTGGCAGCATCAGGGTTAGGATCTCCACTTCCATGCCACTGCAAAACACTGGAGGACCACAGACCTGCAAATCCATCTTGCACTCAGCCGTTTTCTTTTCCATCTGCAGAGTTCAGTAAACAGCTCAATAAAAGATAGCATGGCCCTATGTTAAAGCTTGCAGGGATCTTAAGCAGGTAGGGCTGGGGGCTCAGGTCCATTGAGATGGATTTCATCTGGCCAGATGTTGACATATTCATCCAAATAGACAGCTAGAGGTGGGTTATTTTAAGGAAAAGGTGAGAATTAGGCACTTTTAGGAAACAAGGCACCTGATCTTAAGGAAATTGTCTAAACTAGGGCAGATTAATCTAAAATGGTTTACAAATGTATGAATAAGCAAGTGATTTTGGTTCTTTACAGTTTATACCTAATGCCCAATGCAGCAACATTGCATACTTTTATGATGTTTTCCAGTGTCACATTTTGCCTGTAAGGTAACACTCCTGGTTTCTTTATTTATATAAGAGGTCCATAAGTCTCCCTTTCTTTGGCACTTGTGGATAATGTCCCTCTGCAGAGAGCTCACTTTTCCATCCAACCAGGAGACAGGACAGACTGCTGAAGAGAACTGAGGCTGAATATCGTTGGCTCTATCAAGATAACTTGATAAATCACCTGCCTTCTCCATATTTCTTTCCTTCCCTGTCTCCACCTAGAGTGATTACTGAGGTTGTTACTCCTTCAAGGAAACAAAACCCACTTTTTTTTTTTTTTTTTTTTTTTTTTTTCCTGGGGATCCATATAGCAATGCCCATTTAATTCCATGTCTGTCTTTCTCTGGGCCCAGTTTATCTGGTTTATTTGGATTTCTTTCTGCACAAGTCACCATGCCTGGCTTGCCCACTAGGTGTCATGAAATCACGAGCTCTCAGAGCAGTGGGTGAAGGGGACTTTTAGCTGTTTCGTAGCAAACTGCTGGAGTTCCTCCCTGGCCATCTGCTTTCTGTAGGTAGCCCACTCAGTTGGGAACTGTGAGCAAAAGCATCAGCTGCTGCCAGCATCGGCCTATTTTCAGCTCCAAGGAATCACGATTGTTGGCTGTGCTGCCAGGAACAGAAGCACTTGGCATTTTCTGCATGTCGGTGGATAAAGGAGCAAACCCAGAGAGAAATGGGTTTGGCTTTAGCTGACCCACCATTAGACGTGGACAGTTCTGCATCCCTTCCAAGTCTTCATAACTGCAGCAGGAAGAAATTTGCTCCCCTTGTTTATAAACTGCTTGAAGAAACAAGTGTGCTGGAAGAAAAGAAGTTGTACATGGGATTGGTGAAGAAACCTTCCTGGAAAGGTATACTTGACAAAGAGAGAAAAACTATTAAGTTTGCAAGCTAGGGACATGACTCATACTCAGATCAGGAGATACAGGCTCTATACAGCTTCATATACAAAGGTCTTCAGAGTCTAAGAATTCCTTAATAGGTTTTGGATGTTTTTCTTATTTTTTCAGAACTGCCCTTTCATTTTTCTTTCATTCTTCATGTGATTAGCTATTATTTATCTACTTACCTCTCTTCTTTTTTAAGAGCTGTCTTCTCTTTTGACTGGCCTTCATTCAGGGGGTTCAAGTGTGCATAGGACACTTTGCATTAGTTGCTTCACTTAAGATAAAATAATTGTTAGTGTAGCTAGTTGTTTATTGCCAAGTGTTAGTTTTATTTCTTTGTTTGCAAAAGAAAGGAAAGGGAGAGACTTCAGCTCTTTGGTTTTCATCTGAGGGGTTTCCAAGATGGAATTAATCAAGTTGCCTTCAACAGAAGCAAGTTTTGTTAAAATGAGAGCCAACTCTGTGAAGGTTTGGACATCACCATACTAACATTAGAGACAGACTGCCAAGGGATAATCTGTCACCACAGCAGGATGCTTTTGCCCCTCTCCCTCATGCTGTTTTAATGCACAACATTGCACCAGGTAACCTTGCTCCCTTGGGCAAGGTCACTTGGTTGGAAGATCCTCTTCCAAAGATGATACCACATGAGTTGGAGAACAAGAACATCTTCACAGAGACTCATGTTAACAGTTGGGAAAATGTATGATTTTTCTGAGCCAAGAGCTTGTCAGACCCAAATAAGACTTCCACATTTCCTCTTCCATTGTCGGAAGCAAATCCCTCAGGGTGTTTTGCAAAGTGCTTTTCCCTGCCAATCTCCCTCTGTTGATGTTGTGGCCTAGTTTGTAACTTAGCTCAAGCCAGAGACAAGTCCCAAGATATGGAAGGGATGTGATCCCCTGATTTGAGGGTGAAAGGTATGATGAGAGTTTGTCCATAGAGAACAAATCTCCGTTAACACACATGGATACAGGGATTGAAAACAGATGCCAGCTCATTTTATTTGGTCTTCTAGACCTTAGCCTGCAGTTGTAGAGGTTCAGCAAGAGAGGAAAAGAAGCCCAGAGAGGAGAAGGGTCATATTCTAGGGCAGAGGGTGTTTGCTGTCAGAAGAAATCCTTTAAATCCCCTTCTGCCTGCTTGTAAAGTCATTTCAAAGCCCCACTCTTTGACAGATGTGAAAAATCTTGAACAAACCTGTGGAAGGTGAAAGTCCACTCTTCATGAGGAATGACCTGCAGCCTCTGTCCCCCATCTAAGAGGAGCAGGGGGGGACCTCCAGAGACAGATCCTGCGGAGTAACAAAACCACTTGGAAGCAAGAGCTGGTAGGCAGGAACCCAGTGGCTGTGATGATTCTGGGTGAGCATCTGCAGGCAACGTGGATGAGCCCATTTCCCCGAAAAGCAGTATCAAGCTGTGCATCTCACATCTGCCCTGCATCCCTGCACACCTTGCTGCCATTCTCATCTTTCCTGAGATGATTTCCTCTGGTTTTATCTGCTTTGAAGCCAGGAGAGGGCAGCAATGCTCGTAAACAGACGAACTAGTCCTGGTGCTGTCCCCAGCTCCTTCTCTGGGTGTCTGACAGTGGCATCCAGCACCCTGGTCATGTTCGGGTGGGAAACAGTCTACACGGGTGCCTCTGACACTTCTAGCTCGGATGGTACCATGTGGTATAAACCCCTTTTTATTGAAAAGGAAACTTCTCCTCTGCAGCTTGGTTTGCATGGAGCTGTGATTTAAAGACCCTGTCCAACATTACAGGCTGTGACCAAGCAGCCTGTCCCCTGTCTTTTCATGAAGATAAGACTCTGGAGACCTGTAATCAAGTGTATTTGACTTCATTAAACTTCTTTATGAACACTTAAATCCCTCTACGTCTTATAAATATTCAATAAACACACACTCCCACCCCCGCTTTCCCCACCCTCAAATGATGAATTTAAAAAAAAAAAAAAAAAAAAAAAGACACTTCTGAAATAAAGTCTTTCTCTTAATAAACATTAGCAAATTAGAGTCACATATGTCTGCCTGGGAGTGGGAGCATGAGTTGAAAGTGGACATATCAGAAGGGAGAACCATCTTACAGACCTCATTACAGTATGCCAGTACTTAAAGGCCAGCTACAAAGAAGACAGAGGCTCTCCATTCACAAGAAGACAAGGGGAAACAGGTACAAGTTACATCAGGACAGGTTTAATCTTAATATAAGAAAGAATTTTTTTATAGTGAGAACAATCAATCACTGGAACAACCTCCCCAGGGATGAGGTGGAGCACCCATCAAGATTCAATTGGACAGAGTGTTAGACAATTTCATCTAAGCTCCCTTCCGCACAAAAGTTTGGACCAGATGATGTTTAAAAGTCCCTTCTAAACTGGGCTGTTCTATGATTCTATAATTGTATCAATATAGCTGAAAATTTCCTTAGGAGCTGCGGCTCATTAATGGTCCTTGGCCTTGCCATCACCAAATTGGTTTCCTTTGGTTCATCCATTATTGGCTTTCCACTTGCAGCTGAGCAGCTTTGTTGAAGATACTCCCCTGGTAGAAATAGGAGATTTTTGATCAGCAAGATAAGTTTGAGGACCAGCACACATCTGTGCTATCTTAGTATAACTTTTGGGATTCCTACAAAAGTACAATAGATGCTACACTTAAAATATAGTCTCTTGCTTGGACCTTCCTAAGCTGATAGAGGACAAAAGTCTGACACCTCAGACTTACAAAATCCCAGTCACTGAAAGAGAACCTCAGGCAGCTGCTGCCTCCTGCTCAGCTCCAGCCAGCATGGATCTCAAGTAGATGAGAGCTATGGCCTCTCTCTTGCTTTAAGATCCCACATTCTGGACATAGGATGAGTATTTAGCACCTATTCTATTTTTAGTACTGATTGGTGTGGTATATAGGACTTGAGAGATGTCCCTCTGAATGACTGCCCTTTTGTGAGAGATCTCTCCTCCAAGGTGCCTGACTTTGGGCTGTGGCTCTGCCCTTGCTCTTGGTAGGTGGTGGCTGCCCCTATCCTCTAAAATCTCCTTCTGAGTTCATGACTCATATGCCAGGATGATCCTCAGAGACTTCCCTGCACCCTCTCCTTTCTCCAGCCAGGATGAGTCAAAGTGGCATTTGCTTTTGTGATCAGAGAGATCCATAGGCATAAAACCTGAGCTGTGGAGCTGTGCCAATCCAAAGGCAGGCAAGGTGAGAGGGAAATGACAAATGCCTCACTGATTTAAAAACTGCTACACGATTCTGCCTGGGAGAATGTGAAGCTGTTAAAACAAAAAAATAAAATTAAAAAAAAAAAGTAATGTTTTAAAAGGACACAGTGTTGATGGGGAGTTGGCAGGTTGTTTTGTGCCGGCTGTTTATTCTCATACAAAGCAATCCAAAAGTAGACCGGTTACCCAATGGGAACTCCTTGGCATTGTATCTGCTACTCTGAGCCTCACGCAGCTCATTCCTCACCAGCTGGAGCTCTGCAAAACACCTTTCTTAGTCACCGGTGTCCACCCACATCCAGATGCCACCAATCCTCAAAGAGCTGGAGGAGCAAGGATTGACCAGCATACCTTTCTAGTCAATGTCTAGGGCCCCTGACTTGCCATCCTGCTCTCTGTATCTGTCTTTAAGCTAATAAAAGGCAGGAGAAATACCGATTTAGTGGTAAGTTGGTACTCAATTCCTTGGTGTATGATTCTTTTGTCTCCCATGACAACAAGTCATGCCATTAAGGCCATATCCCTGTGATGGACAGTGACAAAACAGTGCTTTGCATCCATCAAAAGCACGAGGCTGTGCACTTGCAGTGCCAAGCTTGAGCAAATCTCCTCTGTCTCTCAACATGGCCCATTAGCCGGAGCTCAGGACCACATGAACCACAGCCATGTAATGGCTTTTCATCAGCCAGGACGTAGGCAGAAGCAACTGACATAGACATCCTGAACCCATTCCCTTACCAGTTTGGGAAACTCTTTAGCAGAATAAAGGTATTAAGGATGCTGAACTGTTCCTCTGTAATGATATATTTATAATAGTGTAACTATAAATCCTCTATAATGGTATGTCTATATACATACATGTATATAAAACTAAGCAGGTGAGGAATGAGAGAGGACCCAGGCTAGATCAGGCCACCAGGTCTATCTCAAAACCTTCAGCCATGCCTCTCCAACTCCTTAAGCACATCATCTCTCAGTTACTCTCTTTTAGGCTGAGATCTTCAGGGTGGCCGTACTTACCTATCAACCCTCTTACCCTCTACCTTGTGTTCCCTTCTCTAAATATTACCTTTCCTTACACCAGCCTGTGAAGACTCTCACTGGTGCCAAGGATCATGCAATAACTTCTTACCACTGAATCAGCTTAAAATATAATGCATAAAGGGGAAAATTTATTTTGCATGGCTTTTTCTTGCTCAGGTATATTTTGTTAGTCACTCTTCCTACTCTCAAAGATTTATCGCTTACCTCAATTTCACTTTCCCTGGGAATAAAACCTCCTCTCATTTAATTCGAAACTGAATTTCCTCAGCCCCCTTGCTGGTCCCAGCTAAGCCCCACTGAGCATGCTACCTCTCCCAATGCCAACAGATGACCTTCCTCAGAGCATCTATGGGGAGTTGCTCCCTCCTGCACTGAGCTTTAGATGAGAGGAAAGCCACACAGACATCAGCTCCTGCATATGTCAGTGTCGATTCATCTAAAGACTGTTGGACAAATTCCAGCACTTTATGCAGGGAAAAGAAAAAAAAAAAAAAAAAGAAAGAAAAAGAAATGAGGTGGCAGAGATAATGGGAAACAACAGAAATTTTTTTTTTTTTTTTTTCTGACTCTAGTGGTTTGGGGGGTTTTTTCCCCTTCGTTCTGTTGGTTTGTGGTATTACATTGGTTAAGCCCATGCCAACCTCATTGTTAATCTATTGTGCCACTTACTGATGAGCAAGCAAGCAGACAACTGCCAACTTTATGTCTGTCTTGAAAAGCTCTCACCACTGGCTTCATCACTGAGTTTGTACAACCAGCACATAACTGTTCAGGCTGTTTCTTGCTAACCAGATGGACTGCAGAGGACAGCTCTGGCTGCCCAAGGAAGTGCTCCACACACCTGAAGGACACGCTCGATGGAAGACAACTTGGTAGCCTCATATTATTCCCAGTGACATGCAGGGAAATGAAGCACAGAAGTCCTCTTCAAACCTAAAAATGGGAACATGGCAAAAATGCAGCAGCTGTAGCAATTAAATTCAGAACTATCTTTTAAAATTATTTTTTCCTAATACATCTATGACTTCATAACTTTTATGCTGCGAATTCTTTGAGATTATGTCTTTTATTGATAGTTTTTTATACAGCACTACAGTGTTAGTGTGTTGTTGGTAGTGGAAATGTTATCATATCAGTGGTGACTGCTTCATTTCCCTTTGGGTTCAGCTGTATGAGATGACCTGAGACAACTTATCAGCTGTCCATCTCCAAAAAAGATCCTACAACCTTCCACATGCCCCTACTTCCTCTCATTGCTCTTACAGACTTCTTTGATCCAGCAGTGTTGCTCTCCAGTCCCCTTGATGATCTGATTTATCTCACTCAGATACCAGAAAAAAAAAGATTATTAAAACAGCTGAACGTTTTTCTGTTGGGCGAGTGAGCTGCATCAGTTCATTTTGTCTAGGTACAGAATAATTCTAGAGTGGTTGCAAACATTATACCTGTTTACCTGGCTAAGTTGAGACATGAGAAGTGGCCACATGTATGCTCAGTCTGTTGGAAAGGGAAGTACAAGTAGGTAAATTAAACCATAATGAAGTTTTTCTTTCCTCTGTAAAGGACAACTGGTGTTGATGCAGACAGCTACTGTGCCTCAGGTGAAAGGTGGTAACCAGCTGAGAAGCCACCGTCTTTAGATAGTTCTCAGAGTCACAAGTTCCTTTTTGGTCACAGTTTATCACCATTGCAATCAAATCACAGGTCCTGGGTTTCTTTCACCTTTCATTCTAAAAAACAGCAGCAAGTTCTTGAGACCCTTTGGTTTCCAAAAAAGGGAAGTCCATCAAAGAAAGGTGTTCACTACTGCAAAAAAAGAACAAGAAAACCGGTTTGTTTTGAAAAGAAAGGAAACTGGACCAGATGAATCATCCCATCTTTAGATTCTTAATAAATGCAATGCAGCAGCACTTTGTGCAGTCTCAGACATGCACATCCCATTAGATAGCATTACCAAAGGACCTTTTCTGCTGAGGGTAAGAAAAAAAAAAGAGTCAAGAGCTGATGTCAGGAGAGCGGTGAATTTCAAGCTTTGAGTTTAAAAAAAAAAAAAAAAACAAAAAAACAAAAAAACAAAAAAGCGAAGTCTTCATTTGAGCCAAGGACATTACATTGTAGAAGGAAAGACAGTTGGCTGCTTGCAAGAGCCCAAGTCCAACTGTGAATACAAAAATGCGAAGGCTGTCTTTATGTCATGGTCAGGCTACACCAAAATACTGATGTTGCTGCTTTCTTATCTGAGGACATATCCAGACATACTGCACCCACCTTGTCTCAGAGAGGCCAGATTGATTCGTTGATTCCCTCCTTTCAGACACCCTCACTTGAACATCAGCCCTTTGTCAGGAATCGCCTGTGCCCTGAGTCTTGTCTCTAATTAGAGATCTATTTGCAGCAGCTTTCTCAAAATCATATGCTCTGGTGCAACCAACAATGAGATATTTCTCCCAGAACTGCTGCTGAACAGAAAGGACTGAATGTACCCATGACATCTGATTTCCACTGTGGAATTGTGCTAGTTCTGCACATCAAAATATCAAGCAAGTATTGTTAAACTGCAGAGGATGGTGTAGAACAACTAGAATTATTTTAAAAGTCAGGAGGGAGACAAGATTAAAAGGAAAAAATATGCACAATTTGTCTAATCTATGACTAAGGGGACCAGAACTGTCTACAAGAACTTGCAGAGTGCAAAAACAAAGAAGAATGAGAGATATTGGTTTAGAGTGGAACAAAGAGTATTATTAGGAGCTGTGGGAAGTGAAAGAAAGTATAGCCTGAATTGCTTAAGAGTTTAATGTATTCCGCTGTAAACATTCATATTATATAATGGTCTTTTTAAACACTTTATTTTTTCGTGGAAAACTCTGGCCTTTTGCAGAAATACATAATTTGTTGTTTTGTTTTGTTTTGTTTTGTTTTTCCCAGAATATCTGATCACAATTCATCATCTTTTTTTTTTTTTTTTTTTTTTTTTTTAATAGAAACAATAAAAAATATAGTTCTGGCTTTCAGTGGCTGACTTGGAAAGCAATGCCATCTGTAGTCTTATTTTTAATAAAAAGAATTATATGGTGAAAGGTTTTTGGCTGGAGCCCACTATGGTGCCTGGGTTCCTGGAAAGGCAGGAGGGCTCCAAGAGCTCCTCTGGACACACTGAGTCCATTTTAGAGTCACCTCAGAAACAGGACCATGAAGAACAAATCCTGGGGAGTTAATGGCAGAGAAAGAAATTGGTTGAATTCCTCAGAGCAACAATCACTGCAGGAGAAAGCCATCCTCTCAGAAATTTTATTCAGTGCCTTACTAACTTTATATATATATATGAATATATATATAGATATACAGACGCACATACGTATATTTATATACACACACACACGTATATATACACACATATATATACGCACATACATATATATAGGGAGCTGGTGATTTTCATGGGGAGTTTTATAGGAAATTAGTATCATACTTGCCAAATCTGGGTTGCAGGAGGTTGGATGGGGGGGGGGAATATTTCTTTTCTGATATTATGATGTGTGAGGTTCCCCCCACAAGCTGATGCAAAGTGTTCCAAAAGGCTTTCTGAATTTCTTGAAGAAAAATAGCTGCATGGATAGATAAGTAGGTAAGTACGTAGACAGATAGACAGGCAGACACATGGACTGTGCTTGTTCCAACACCTTTTAAATGTACACCACCTTCAAATGCTTCACAGAAAAAGTTGTTCCTTTTCTGATTAGCTTTAACATTTGGATTCACAGGAATTTCGTGGTTTTCCTGAAGTCAGAGTAATCTCAGCAGTTGATACCGGCAACATGGCCATCACTTTAACTGAAATTAAAATACACTGAAAGGGGTATCCCCTCTTGATCAAGAGAGTTCAAGACAGCCTTGTGTCCAAGTGAAGTTCCTGTTTTTCCCACATAAAAGTATGTGCTTAGCATATGGCATGAGCATGTTCATCTTAAAATATTAGGAATTGAGAAAGTACTTGAAAACATCTTTCCCAGGTAGTCAGAGCCAAGTAGTGGCCAACAAACCTGCTCCTGCTCTCCTGAAGATGTGAAAACCTCCCTGAACCACAAAGTTAATGGTACTCTTTCAATATAATGGTCATCCAGCAGGTAACCACAGGTAATGTCGAAGGGAGGTCATCACTCCTACCCACAAGCACAGCTCTTGTGAAAACTTCTCAAGATGAACCTGGCTCCTAAATGGGGCTCTCTTCAGTTCTGTTCCTCTTCACTCTTCAGTAAATCCCAGGAGAGTAGATGTGTCTGTCTTCTCTGACCTCTGTTCTGAGATAGGTTTTGATAATCGCTTCCCTGGGAGCCCAGTCCAATTTTAGGAAAAAAGAATCTCTCATCCCTTCCACTTTCACAATGGTCACCCCCAGTCATGTGATGGGACTTAGATTTGGGCCAGATTTTATTTATATCACCCTTTGCATCAGCCAGTGGTAGAAGCAACCTAAAGTACCCCATGAACCCACAGGCACAAAAATGTAAACATCATAACAAAAGGCAGCTGTTTTCTTCATGTTGTGTGTGTATATCCAGCCACTGGAAAGTCTATACATTTGCAATCCCATTTTATGGTCTGGTATGCACGTATAATCTCATAATATGTTCAGAAGAGATCCTTTTTTCCCTTGGAAAAAGCTTGTTTTATCAAATGGGTGGTAATACTTCCATTCACATGAGCAGGATGGACTTCAAGGGGAAGAAGATACCACAGATTTTAGGTGTTTACAGTGCAGGCATTGCTGTTTGAACCACTTTTCCAGCCAATTAAGGGGAGTTCCTGGGGTCTGCTCGAGCCTCTCTGCCTTACTGGATCTTTCCCTTTAACCCTCTGTGGTAGTATCCAGACAAATCACCTCACACACATACTGACTAATTAAGGTTCTTTGCCCAGTTGCCACATACCAATCCCCCCAAGCAGAAGCAAAACATCTGCACCTACTGAAATGATGGCCATGAGCTGAATCCAGAATGTGTCTCCTACTTCCAGTTCTCCTTGTAGTAAATCTGTGCTAGTCAGAGCTGTGCTTTCCTGTTCAAGCACATAATCAAACAGCTGACAGTAAACACACCCAACTGTGTTTCAGCTAATGCAGCCTCCTGAAACACAGTGTGGAGCAGAGGAGCTGACACAAGAAAGCCAACATGATTTCAGTCCCAAGGTTTATTATATGCCCTGCTTAATTGCGTATAATTCACATAAGGAAAACAATCATTTCTCCTTTCTTTCTTAATTGCACTCAAGTACTATGAATCCAACTGCATTTTTCCCTCTTTCAATCATTGGACCCAACTGTTATTATGACAGGGCTTTTTTCAATATTATTCTGCTATTGATTTGCATGGTGGATGGTTTATATTGCTAATTAGCATCTATTAAAGCCAATATCCCATTCAAGCCTTGATGAATGGAGATGAAAAGGATTAAGGCATCAAAATAAATCAGAGCATGAGAAACTTGAGTTCTCTTTTACTGTCTATTAGGAAATATCTGAGTTTAACTTGAATGTGCCCATATGTGTGCATATGAATATTATATATGCACCTTGTGTCATTCTTATTATGGTAGGTAACATATCTCTCAAGCATGTCATCCTATGTCTGGGTACTATAGAATATAGGAGTCATCATACTGGGTTCATCTGGATACGGTATCCTGTCTCCAGGATCCAACAAGCAACTGCAGATTTCCAGGGAGAAACATAAGCACTGAGAAAAAAATATGCATAACATACGACCAGTGTTCAGCAATCTTAAGTTCAAGGACTTCCCAAGCCAGAGTTGTTAACAGTCCCTGTTAGAAATTGTAGAAGTACAGTTACTGGGCAAAGATATCCTGGGAACGCAGAATATTTACAACCTGTGTAAATGGGAGAAGCAAAGGGAAGACCCTTTTACCTCCTCATGGAGTTGGGGAACTGAATCTTTTAAAGACTAAAGGCCAGTGCTTCAAAAGTGATGATTATTACATATGAAGTGAGTCTGCAAGTGGGATCACTGTTGAAGGGAAAATGGTTTCTAGGGCCAACTCATTAGATGGACTCTGAGAAGCCACACATGTCTGGGACTTGTAACATAGAAGAACATTTTATTTAATAAACCCAGAAGGGCAGAGCTGCAGTGGCTCTCTTAGGCATCACAGTGTATTGTCAAATCAGTGCTTAAATACCCTAAACACTTCACTAAGATGTTAGTACCTTTGACAATACAAGCCTGATTCCCTGGATATCATGGAAGTAGAGATGATAGATCCAGTAAGCCCAAGTAAACCTGAAGCTCCAGGTTTGGCTGGCAGGCTTTGATGTCTTCACCCTAGCAACCTTTACAGACATTCTGATGACTCAGAGCATTCACATGAGGAGTTACATGCTGGAAAACATTGAAATATGGTGGAAGGTGAGAGGAGAAGATGACAAAGCTGAAAGCTAAATTATGGTGATGATGCTTTTGATCAGGAAAGGATTTGGGACAATAGCATAGAATGATAGTCCTGATACAGAAATCTTTCCCCACGAAACATAGGAATCAGGAGTTTCTCCTTAACAAGATATTTATAAAGAAAACCAAGGAGAATATCCTGCCCCTTCAATTTTCCAACCCTTCCTCTGTCTGAGATCCCCATTTCTGGGGGTGGAGGGTGGCACAGGTATCTTTCTTGTTATACATGAGATGTCATAAAACCCAGCAGGTCTTTGATATAAACACTCACACAGAACAAACCATCTTTGTTATTCCATTCCATGGTGAAAAATTTATTTCAGCCCTTATTCTGTGCCTTTTTGCTTTAAGTCCGTGGTCTCTTGGTGGGATACATCAATACCGAATCTGCCTCACAGCTCCATGCAGTGAGGTTTCCTTCCTTTATTTGAATAAAACATTTCCATGTTTTCACATGGAATAAGACTCCATATGTGATTTAAGATGGCATAGTTTCAAAAAAGCTGGTGAGCTGGGCTATCAAATATGAGTCCTGGTGCTGGAGTGGTGTTCCGCTCTGTTGGAGATCTCCATGTAGCTCTGTCTGAGGAAGAAATCAATAAAAATGATCTGATGAACATGGTGAAAGTAATAGACTAGAGGGGGAATATAGAGACTGGTTGAGCACACAGGAATGGGGTTAGGAAAAACAAAGCCCATCTGGAATTAAATCTGGTGAGGGACATGAAGGACAGCAAGAAAATTTTATACAGGCATAGCAGCAGTAAAAGGAAGACCGAGAAAATATGGAGCTGCTCCTGAACAGAGCAGGGACTCTGGTGAAAAAGAGCATGAAAAAGGCCCAGGTATTCAAGGGCTTCTCTACTTAAGTCTTTACTGGTAAGATTGGCCTTCAGGAATCCCTGCTTCCTGAGGCCAGAACAAGGAAGACTTACCCTCAGGGGAGGAGGATCAGGTTAGGGACCAGCTAGACAAACTGGGCATACATAAATGCATGGGACATGACAGGACACACCCATGGGTGTTGATGTCTTTTCAAGATCATTCTCACTTATCTTTGAAAGATCATGATGGTCAAGGAAGGTTCCTAGAAGCGGGAAAAAAGCAAATGTCACTCCTACCTTCAGAAAGGACAAGGAGGGTAACTCAATCCAGTGAGTCCCATCTCAGTCCTTGGGAAGATGATGGAAATCCTGGAAAGGAAGGACAAGAACTATTCATTCCACTTCTATCCATGTATCTAGTCCTTACTTCAACAGTTTTTCTATGGGGATGTTATGGGACACAGTGTCAAAAGCCTTGCTAAAGCCAGAATAATCATAGCTGGCATCTTCGTGCTAAAGACCTGACAATATTTGAACTTCACTGAGGGAACTTAATGGTCATCATGGCCAATGTCTGTAGAGAACTGCACCAGAGGGTGAACTGATGGTGTTCTGCGGTCACTGCTTTTTGTGCTAACGTGTCTGACTGCTTGTCTATATCTTTTAACAGTTTGCAGACTGCTTTATGCAGGAACAATCTGTTTGTTCGGTATTCATTGCAGTGGAGGTTTGCTCCAAATCTGGATGGTTTTGTAACTAAAATGACATATATTCCAAATCAGAATAACCTTGGAAGATTACAGACTCCAGGGGCTTGAAGACCTGAATTTAAGAAGGGGTGAATGACCCACTTGAGAGGCCATTTTTTATAATAAATACAGAGGGATCTTAGACAGCCCCACCTAAAGCTCAAGACATCACTGTACTGACAAGATCTCCAGTAACTGTGGTTGGAATATAAGTGAGGAAATCAGATTATGCCTCAATATTCACTGGCAAGTGCTCCAGCCACACCGTCCAAGATGCAGTAGGAAAAGGTGGGGACTGGGAGAAAGAAGAACCACCTACTGTAGGAAAAGATCTGGTTCCAGACCATCTCAGGAACCTGAAGGTGTACAAGTGCATGAGACCTGATGAGATGCATCTGTGGGTCCTGAGGGAACTGGCAGATGAACTGGTTAAGCCACTTTACGTCATATATGAGAAATCATGGCAGTGAGTGTAGAGATAGGATGAGAGGTATATGGTTTTAAAACTGAAAGAATGTAGATTTAGATAGATATGAAAAATAAATTCTTTACTGTGAGGGTGGTGAGACACTAGATCAGACTGTCCAGAGAAGCTGTGGCTTCCCCTTCCCTGAGAGTGTTCAAAGCCAGGTTGGACGGGGTTTTGAGCAACCTCTTGTAGTGGAAGATGACCCTGCCCATGGCAGGGGAGGTTGGAACTAGGTGATTTTTAAGGTCCCTTCCACCCAAACCCTTCTAAGATTCTATTCTATGATCAGTGAGGAGAAAGGATAATACACCATTGTGCATGACAGTAAATAAGTCAAAACTCTGGGGATATAAACCAGTACATGGATAGTTAAAACAGAGACTCCATTTTAGATGTCTAACTAACAAAAGCCACTACAGGAACACTGAAAAAATTGTTCTGAAATACTATCTAGGTGTTACGTTAAAGAAAGCTATGGGTGCCTGGTGTGAAAGAAAAAATCTTGTGTTTCTTTGTTCACAGTGCTTATGCTTCTTAGAAAGTTTTGGACAGAGAAGCTGGAAGAAAACTAGTTTGTTTGACTAATATGCTGAACACTCTGTCAAAGGAACCTTCTGCTTCCATGTGTGCATTGAAAACAGATATAAAACAGTAAAGACCTGGCCAGGTGGGAATGTCAAGAATGAGCAGAAACTAGGAAACTCACAGAAAACATGCGACCAAGACTCATGAAATATAGAAGGAAAGAGGCTTCTCTCTAGGGACCCCAAATACAGTTTTGTTGCAATCCAGAAAATACTGGAAACTGTTTGACTAATGATAGGAGGAAAGAACTTGTTTTCTAAGATAATTGTCAAAGGACATATTTGTTTCCAAATCTAAATTTTTTTCCTTCTCCCCAGCAAATTAAAAGATATTTCTTTAAACAACATATTTATCTAGCTTGAGTTCAGGAAAGTATACTTTTGGAGATGCAGACAGCTCAATGCCTGCGTTTGTGATCCCTTTAATTCAACTTTTGGGAAGACCCACTCAAAACTCCTCCTGGCTCTAGGCCCCATCACATTGTCACTAAAGGGTCTCTCCAAGCCCTTCCAATTCTCTTGTGGCCATATTTTGGAGTTGCTCAGTAGGTTGCCTCTCATGCTCTGAGATATTATCAGGATGAGTGACATCTGTCTATTACTATTTAAGTCAACCATGTTAAGGTTTTTCTTTATAACTTTGAGCCAAGAGGCAAAACAGGAGTTGCACAAGGTTTTGAAGTAAGTGGAAGTGGAGTAGGGAAGATTAAGGAATAGCTGGAAAAGCCTGAAGGGATAGTGTTGATACAGATAGTAGACTGTTCTTAAGAGTTTGTAGAAAAAAAAGCATATATTTGAGTTTATTTATATAAGTATCTCTATGGATCTCCAATAATTTGAAAAGCTTTGTACATTTGTGTTGACTCTTATTTGGTAGATTTTGTGAGCTTTGCATTTTTGTTTGTATTATAGTAGACTCATTCGTTACATGCTTCATCCCCTGTAAGACACCAGCAGATGAAATCTGCCCTTTGGTCTAATGTCAAAATAATGATTCATTGGAGTAGTTGCTTTAGTTCCTGCAGTATCACAGAGATACCCTTTCATTCCATCCCTGAATCTTTTAATATTTTTCTTTCTCTTTCTCTTTCTCTTTCTCTTTCTCTTTCTCTTTCTCTTTCTCTTTCTCTTTCTCTTTCTCTTTCTCTTTCTCTTTCTCTTTCTCTTTCTCTTTCTCTTTCTCTTTCTCTTTCTCTTTCTCTTTCTCTTTCTCTTCCTCTTTCTCTTTCTCTTTCTCTTTCTCTTTCTCTTTCTCTCTCTCTTTCTCTCTCTCTTTCTCTCTCTCTTTCTCTCTCTCTTTCTCTCTTGCTTCTTCACTCCCTTCCTCTCTCCCTCCCTCCCTCTATTCCTTCCTTCTCTTCTCCTCTTCTTCCCTATCTCTCTGGGATTTTTGAGAGCTCAGGCAAGCTCTAAACCTTTGCTGACTCATGGGGATTGAGTTTGTTTCTCAGCTCTCAATTCAGTGTTTACACATTTTTAATCTCCAAATGGAAATCTTTATAAAGTAACATATGGCTGAGCATGTGACTTCAAGATCAAATCATCCAGTAGTGCAATTGTGCATAACAGCATGGAGATCAGTGATCTGTATGTCTTCATTTTGAGAATATGCCTCTTATTTTCTGGCTTGGAGAAGCCTCCACTGAATCCTTAGTATCCCCTCTACAGAAAACAAAAGTCATAGCTTGTGTCAGGGTTATGGGAACTGAAAAAGACCATAGTCTTTGGAAATGCTAATAACAGTGTCAAAATGATCCACCACCTTCATTCCTGTAAAGGTGACTTCTCCCTGTAAACTAGTGTATTGTGATGTGCAGGTGATGGTATCCCTGCAACAAGCAAGCAAGAATGGCTGAAGACTAAATTTTTAACTGATTTTAAATTAATCACCTGTACATAGGGAGGACAAATATATGGAAAGGGGGAGACTACCTGTACTTCTGAACACAAGGTTGTATCTACCAGGATTCTTTCTCAGTCTCTAAGGGCACTTCTCAACTCAGCTCATATGTGTATTCCCAACCACTGTTCCTCCCAGAAGAAGGTGACTAGATACAGAACATCTATTGGACATAGTCCTTAGTCTGTGCTGTTCCCTGAACTACACCTTGGGTTTGTCCTGGGTGAACTCTAGTTGGCACAAGCCAAAGCATTCCAGAATAACAGGATGGACTATCACAGGTCACCATTTGCACTTATGGGCATATTGTTATATTGAGATCACACAAAATGTTCTGTGGAACTGTTCATAGACCAGGTTGATCTCAATGGGTACAAATAGTGTTCAAAGAACTACCTTCTCTAAGTTCATTAATGTAGCATCTTCTAAATACAAGGAAGAAAGTTCATGGGTTTTGAAGTCTAACAGTACTTTATTTTGACAGCCAAAGACTGTAGACAACCAAGAGTAATTCACACAACAGGTAACAGGATATAACATGCCCAAAGAAGAATCTATTTCTTATGCTCTTATTGCTGCATCTCTCTAACCATGCCCTTTGTCAAAACAAGCAGCAGTGTTCCTACTCCAGTTTCTTTTTACTCCTTCATTGGTCTATCAAAAAAAAAAACAAAAATATGAAACTGCTTGTTTTGCACAAAAGACTAAGAAGGATGATACCTTCAGAGACTTGCTGTGTCCTTCCCACAAAGAAAAGAAAACTGGTGTATATAGGAAACCGCTATTTTTAGTGATCCTAATTCTGTTTCCTCTTCTTTGTGTGTCATTGACGCTGCTGGGGTGTTCACTGAGTGGAAATTTTGGCTGTCTGCACAAAGGCATAAAACATATGACCGTGGTAACTGCTGTACTTCGAGATGTCTTGGTTTACCACCTCTACGTGCTTTTGGTTACTTTCACAGTACACAGTGCACCCAAAGATGCACATACAAGAGTGACTGCTTACAGAAAATGAACTTTTATATTTCTCTTAGTGGATTTATGCTTTATAGTTGTCTCTGTTTTATGCTGGTGAATTGAAGCAGAACAACCTGAATTAAACACAGGCAGTCTAGGAAATGTGCCAGCTAATAAACACTACAGTAAACAGGAAATCCCACCTGCTTGCAGGTGTCTCTCTTGTTTTGTGCGACAAGAAAAATGTGTTGAATGCTATTATACTTTTATATGTCATTTCAATGAGCTCCCAAAGTAGAAGATTGCTATGGTGCAATCAGTATTGGCACAGATTTCTCCCAGTAGAGTTCAAAGTGGAACAGAAAGATATGGATACATGTGCATATTAGACAAAAAACAAACAAACAAACAAAAAAAAACAACAGAAAAAAAAAAAGGTAAAATTGTTCTTTGGAATAAACTCAGCATACAAGAAATTACATTCCCTGAACTATTTGTTTCTACTGTTAATAAAAAAAGAACCCCAAACCATACAAAAGTTTATTTTTTAACATCTTTGTGTGAGATACAGAAGGAGTGTTGTTTACCCACTGCCAGATTTGAAGAAAATTAAAAATGCAAAAATTTTTGTTGTTTGAAAACATCACAATTTTTCTAGTTACCTTCAAAGGAGAATTTCAGGGTAATCTGAAGGCAGTTAACCCCAAGTGCCAAAAACTATAAGTACAGATACCAGGAAATGTTAACACCCTTGAGAATGAGAGAGAACAGGCAATAGAAATCTTGCCGGTGGTGGACAAGCTAACCCAAAATATTGCATCTGCAGCAAGCACTTTCCATTTATTAATGGAAAGAATTGATCTCAATATTTTCCAGATATGGATTATTGGTTTCTTAGGCTGGGAGAGCTAAAAATATGCATCATTTTAGCTTTATTATACCCCTGTAATTGGTCTGCTTTCACATGTACTGTACATGCTTACAGTGATTTTAGACTAGATTCCTCTGCCTGAACAAGAACAACAGCCTGAGGTAAAAATCCATACTCCAGAGCCTCCAGGTTAAAAAAAAAAAAAAAAAAAAAAAAAAAAAAAAAATAACATCACTAGTTTTGGTGAGGAAAATGGGCTTTGTTGAGTGTGTCAGTATGACCTTCTGCACCTATCAGCTCTTAATTAAACCTCTCATCTTTCATTGGGGCAAAGTGTGGAGAAGCAGTTTGGAAGACTGAGAGTAATCAAAGCCCCAGGGAAATCAAACCTAGAATTTTATAATAAAATTCACATAGTTGGAAAGGACTTCCTGAGGTCTGTTATTCCAGGCTTTGCTATGAGGCATAGTCAGTTCCACGTAGGTTCACCCTAATTCACTCATGTGGTTTAGTTTAAATAGGATGTGCTGTTATTCTTCCCACACTAAGCACTTCCCATCCTTTCCAACAATCAATTCAGGTGCTTCTTTAGCCTTCCTGATAAAAGGACTTTGATATCTTCCAAGCTTATCTCCCCTGTTTGAATACAAAGTCTTTAATTTCTTGGGCCATCCCCCATGGACCTGGACTCTGGACTGTTCCTTTTGTCCCAGCAAAAGGCTTTTACATGCCTGAAGACTGTTTTATCAACTCCTTCTTTTATTAAGACTCACCACTGGTAACATATCGGAGGGCTCTCCTTTACATACTTATTGGCTAAGATCTTCCTGAGGTTTTGAACTGCAAATGACGGTGGGTGAACAGTTATCATAGCCTGCAGTACACTTGTTACAGGCCTAGAAATTTGCTCTTGTGTCTTCCTCTAGATAATTTTTTGATGGTATGGGCTGGGCATTCAGAGGAATTCAGATTTTTTTGGTAGCCTTTGGTGACATAAAAATAAAAGTCTGGGCCATCAGTCCCCACATCTCTGTCAGATTCTTGTTAGATTCTTGGCACCTATCTCAGGAGTAGATAAAATAACCCTGGTCAAACTGAAGACATGGTCCAAAACACCAATTCTGACTAGCCCAGAGCATTTCAGAATGACACTTCCCCATTACAAATCCATTAAGCCTGATATATGCATCCTGTCTTGAATATAACACCTTGAAGGGAGATCCTGGAAGACAGCAAAGCTTTACTTTGAGAACACGGAGGGAGGAAATTAAAGGGTTGAAGCCAACCACACTAGAGTCTAAGTTCAATTATTTGATCCTTTTTTCACATGAAAGTGAAAGGGGCAGATGTTGGAGGAAAAGCATTAGAGAAAAGGACAATGTTGCTAGTGAACCAGGTGCTCTGATAGATACTGGGGTGATGGTTCATACTACCTGTTAATCATACACTTACTTCCAATTGCTTCTTCCTTAATTTTTCTCTTTATAGCCTATTTAGGTATTCAACACATTTTTAATATTTTCACCATTCAGAAAACTCCTTCTCGCTCTTCAGTTTCAATGAGAGGATTTCTCTTCCATTGTGATTTTCGGACACTTCACATTAATATCCCGTAATAATTCTCACCAGAAAGATAGTCTCTTAAGTCACAATGTGCATAAGCGACATTTCAACATGACTGCTCTTCATTAACACACAGAGATTTTTCAAATCCTAATTAGGAACCAGAAGAGAAATCCATTCCAGTCCTTTCAAGACCTCCTTTCCCCCACAACTTCTGCTATAATTTTTAAATACCTTTCCCTCTGCCATTTTATCCTACACAAGTGCACCATATCAGCTTTTCTGGATATCCTTTGCATTTTCAGAGATTATGGGGCATGGAAGTTTCTAAATCATCTTCCATATCAAGAAGTGAAAGGTGTTGACAGCAGGTCAGGGAATCAGTGTGATGCTTAGATGACAATGATGTCCACAGCTGCACACTGGACCTCATTTTGTGATGTGGCATCACTTACACAGCCCCCATTACTTATTTTCCATGGTCTTGAAGCACTTTTCATCTTGGCTATTTCTTCTTATACAAGGAGCAAAAACTCCAGCAACACAGGGTAGGAACTGGAACTGGGAAACCTGTCATTTTCCTTAAGCTAAAAGAGAAATTTATATTATATTGTATATTGTATCTTACATTAACATGCCATGTCATATTGCATTGTAGCAAAGTACATTGTGTGCAATTGTGTTGTTGTCTACTGTATTACGCTGTTGTAGGCTGGATTGGACTGTAGCCTATTTTGTGGTAATATTTTATATCGTAGCATACCCACATCTCTTCTTACACACCAGACTGCATTGTACCCTGGCTGAACTGATTAACCAGACAGTCCCGATAACCCCATGCTAGAAAGTGGTTTTCATTTGTGAGAACAATCTAGACTCACTTGTCTCACTGCCAAGTTTGGGGCAGGGTGGGAAGGCAAAACTTTGTGCTCTGACTTCTTTCAGGTGTTCAGGTGGGATCACAAACACAGTTGTTCTGATGGCTTCTGGCAAGCTTCCAGAGGTTCAGAAAAATTCAGGAAGGATATTGCAAACATCTGGAAAATGCGTCTTTTCTGAAATGAAAAAAAGAAAAAGGGATAATTTTAATTTTTGGTGTTCCAGGCCAGCAAAACTGGGTAAACTCCACATTGATCATATTAGAAACAGGTAAGCTATACCTGCTCTTAATCACAGCTTCATGTGTTACAGAAAAAACATCTTGAGGCAATTCAGGCTGATTTCTGTTCTGAGGAGAAGGGTGAAACTAACCTGATCAGTGCATGCAGAGTAGGGAGCAGGCTTTGTATAGCAAGTGACTCTCTAACAAAAAAGCCTGTGCAATATCCAGCAACTGGAGGTGAAAGCCAGACATTTATCAAGTCAGTGTTAAACATGTACTTTTGCCCTCCCATCCTCTGCAAGGAGGTGAACATGGAGGAGGTATGGAGACCCAGAAGATAAAGAGACAGGGACAACTCCCAGGAAGGATTCTTTCCTCATTTCAAGAAGCATGGTGAAGCTTCATCTATGAAACCATAATACCTATTTTTTTAAATCATAAGAGCAACCTGCGTGCTGCAGCCATAGATAGAAGAGGCTGTGCATCAGGTTGGGATGATATGGCAGGGAGAGATAGCCGGCACATCCAGAAACTGGCCATTCCTGCTGCCTTCTCTCTTCCAGTGGGAAGTTGGATGGGGTGCATGGGGGATGCAGCAGGAGATGGCTTGCACAACTGGACTGCAGAGATGTTGGAGGTCCAAGCATGGCTGCAGAGAAGCCAACACTGATTCAGGCTGAGCTGTGCAAAAGCCAACACATTCGGCAAAGCATAACTTCAGCCTATGACGTTAAATGGTTTCTCCTGGGCAGTTGGTGGGTTGGTGAATCTGGCTCAGGTAGGCCATGTGTTTGCAGTTCAAACCTAGTTTCAGGCTGATCTCAATATTTAACTCAGAAAAAATGGCTTCTTCTGTTGGTTTTCAAGAAGTGATATTTCTATGAGAAATGCCTCCTTTCAGGGGATTTGTCTTTTTTAATAAACAAAACAAACAACCCTCTTTCCCCTTCACTCCAATTTCAAACCATCACTTGACATTTCTCAGTCTTCTACCAAAGCCCTCAAATCTTTACACTTTGTCTGAAAAAGGTGACAGTTCTGAACAAACTCTGAAACGTTCTATGAGAAAAATAAAGAAATGCGGCATCCCTTTTCCATGTTTTTTTCCTTGTTTTTTCCTGTAGGCTTTGTTACAATAAAATACATGAGTTTTTCTTGGTGCTGGTTCTAGGGAATTTTAATGATGTGGTGATCCGGATCCCAATTCCCCACTCCACTTTGCTAAACAGTTCTCTGTGTAGAGCACTGGCTGTTCGTTCCACTGTTGCTCCTCACTTGTACCACTGAGAGAAGAACCAGCCCTTGGGTTTTTTACATCAAGGTGGTCCTACAGTGGCATGGGCTAGGGTCCATCTGTGAGGTCTGCACGGCTCTTAGCATGTGTGTATGTGTGTGGGTGCACATACGTGTTCTCCTGCCCATGATCTTGTGTAAACATGTGGCCTTGCTTTTGCACGTCAGTGATCATGGTGCTTTCAAACGTCTCCAGGTATGCTTACATCTGTGCGTGCAGATGAGTGGCTGAATCTGTGTGAATCTGGGAATCTCCCTAAATGTAATTTTGGAAGGTTAAAAATCTTGTGCTATATATATATGCGCACTGTCCTGTGTGTCTGTGTGTGTGTTTGTATGTTGACACACTAAATATTTAAAGCCTCCATACAGTAAGGCTCACCTTCTATGTGATTTATACACTCCAACCCTGTCAGGGAAAGACATCTTTTTAAAAACTGGTGGGACCTCTGAATTCTACTTTCTTCCATAAATTCTGTTGAATTATCAATTAGTACACTGGAAAAACACAGCACAGGTCATGATTTGGCATGTCATAGCAGTGTTTGTGTCTTCACAGGAACATTATTCGTTGCTACTGTGCTCCTTATTACAGAATTAATGCATTAATCAGGAAAGAGAAGGGCATTTTGCAAAATCTGGTGTCATGGCAATTCAGTACATCTCTGTATTTATGCTGTTTTATATTACAGAGCATTTTAACATATGTTAGGGTGTCATTACAGTCATGGTGAATTACAGTTAAGGCTGGTTTTGCTTATCATGGGTGGCTTACCAGGGAGACCTGTCACTGTGCATATGGTGGATTATATCTAAGTCTTCCTTTATGGTCACTGCCCTGTACTTATATTTACAGCAAATGATGTCACAGTTTTTCATTCCGTATTCTATGCATATATTTACATAGGGAGTTGGAAAGAACATTGGTTTATTTTCTTTATTAATTTGTTGCTTTTAATGCTTGTCAGCTAGGTTTCCTTTTTGCAAATAAACAAAAGAAGGGATACGCAAATCCAGTTTATATTTCTGGAGGTTTCTCTATCTCAAAAGGATTCAAAATTAAAAGAAAAAAGAAGAGAGAAAACCTGAATGAATTTTATTTGGAAAAAACTCAAATATACTTCAGTATTTCTTTACATAGAATTCTTGGTTTTCCATCAAAAAACCCTCTCTTTCCATAAATCCTTACATTTTTCACCCAGAATGTCTTCAGGTATTGAAAAAACAAAGTATGTTTTTGGATATAGTTGCCAAAAATTAAAGCTGCTCATCTTTTAACCTTGAAAATCGAGTTCTCAGACTTTCCTGTTTTTAATTAAAACTTGAAGAATTCTGACAGATATGAACTGTTTGCATGAAAACTTTGATTTGACTAAAAAGGGTATTTTCTATCCCTGAATGTTTACTATTTCTTGCAGCAGTGCTTTGGAGTCATAGATGAGGCAGGAAACCTCTTACTCAGTATTGTGCAAAAGCATTTTCTAGAGAGTTTGGTCAAGTTGTCAAGTCGTTATTTCTTGTTTGCAAATAGGGATTGTAACATGACTTCCTGCAGCATGTATGATAACAAAGGACCTCATTGCACTAGATATTTTATACTGCGTTGCAAGAGTTACTCATTCACCCCCCAAGTGTACACCCTAAATAGAAAGAACAGACAAAGCATTTCTGCCTTTTTCCTTCCCCATATTTCATGACGATGAATGCAAAGCTTTGGACAATGAAATACCCTATCCATAACACTTTGTTTTTTCCCTCAGTAAACAGCAAGTAGATTTAGGAATATAAATTTTCTTCCCCTCCCCACAAACATATTTTTGAATAACAGTGGTGGATGTAATCTTCACACAGAAGACAATGACAACCAAATTACTCAGGTTTTTCACACAATGAGTGACTCTTCCTCCTCCCACCCTATCTTTTAACTGTTCAGGTTTTGCTTTTTTAGCTCTGGCAGAGGAACCAACCAATCTGGTTAATTGCAAAAGACTTCTTGTCCTTTTTTCAGTACAGTGACTGAAAAGCCAATTTACCTATGGAAACAGGCCAGTATATTAACCACCTCTACATTGCCCAGATTGGACTCTTGTTCTCCGAAGTGATGTAGGTCCAGCATGCAGATGAGTCCCCTTAAATCAGAGTCGCTTTTACTGATATCTTCCCTGGAGGAACTTTAAAACTGTTCAGCTTGCAGAATTTGTTTAAGTTTGCTAGTTAGATTAGAGATTGTGCTGAGACTTATTTCGATACTCCCCAAAGAGACATACCCGCTGTGCTTCTAAACAGCAGGAAAATGTTTACCCAAGCCTTACACAAATAAGAAGTTTTTATTGCTGTCATTGCTAATAGCATTCTTAAAATTTATAAATGGACTTTAGATTACATAAAAAAAAAAAAAAAAAAAGATGAAGAAGCAACATTATGAAAATCTTAACAAGAAATAGTGAAAACACTGTTGCAATATTTGTTTCCTGTAAACGTAGGCAAGCTTGTGAATGGGAAAACTGTGGACTCCAAATGTTTATATACAGCAAGCAAACCTCTATTTGTATTTTCACATCTCCAGGACATTTTGCAAAGGAAATTCTGAACCTTCACATATACCCACCCAGCACTGAAATGCACCCAAGTCTGGGGAAGGATTCATGTCATTGTGGAACAGGACCCATAATGAATATGAAGAAAGAGAACAGAATGATACAAGAGAGAATTCCAAAACCCCTGAGGATTCCTTCAACGCATTTCCATAGAGATTTGGCTTAAATGTCTTTCTCAGACAGCTGTATGACTAGACAGATTCTTCTGCACCTTGAAATTCATGGCTTTTTCTTAGACCTGCTCACAAGTGGATCACACACCATCCCAATCCTGCTGGGTGCTTTGGGAGGCTGTTCCAAAACCTCCCTTGGCTTTGATTTTTATAACTGTTTGCATTTCCAGCCAACATTCATTTGAGATGAGTTTTTAGCTCTTTGTCGTAGTGCCAGCTTCATCCTGCAGCTAAAATAATTCTGCCTCCTCCCTGCTGCTTGTCTAGAGGAAGAGTCTGTAGCCCAGGCACACTCCTACTCAGCTTTCAGTTCAGGCCAGGCTCTTCTAGTCTTTTCTATTAAAAGAAGCTCTTCTTAGCTCTGACAGTTCTTGCAGGCTTTTCCTCCATGCATTTCATGTTGCACCCCTCTTGTCTGAGTGAAGGTGAAGGGGCTGGTTTGTGACATTCCCAGTAAGATTTCAGCTTACATAAATATGAAAGCTTTGTGCTTGCTACAACAATATTATCTCCTGATACAGTGATAGAAGATCACATTCACCTTTTTCACAACTTCAATATGGTTATGGTTCATAACTGACTTGTGATTAGTTTGTAAGTCTTCTTTTTCTCCTTTTCAAATTGTGAGTCACAGAAATAAGTCAAGGAAGAACCAAGAGGAATGACTTAACCTATTTTTTCTTGAACAGATCCGTAAAGTTAGGAAGGGGATCTGCAAAACAACTGCAGGAGAGAAGCCCTCTTCATCCTCTCACCCTGCCACACACACTCAAATAGATACACACATTCTGCATTCACACAAATAGACAAATACATATGTAGGGGGAAATTAAAGCAAATTACTACCATACTTAAGACTAATTTACTTGACAGTAAATAAGTCATTATCTTACAGGCCTGTTCCTGATTTCAACGCAAAGCTTGTCTTTTATTTTAAAACCAAACCAAACTTGAAGGGTCCTCCTTGCATTTCAGAAATGGTTCTCTCTTCCTGCTTCAGCGTGAGAGCTTTTAGCCCAAACTTTTCCTGAAATTCCCCACTCCACTTATGGAAACTCATCTCCTTCCCCACCTATGCAGGGACTGACTGTCTTGCAGGGTGCTTCCCCTCACATCTACACCTTCCTTACTGCAGTTGTGGCTCATGACATCTCACCCTGTCCCTGGATACTTGCACAGTTCTTGTGTCCCATCCCTTTGGCACATTTAGGATATCACAGGGATGGCAGTTAAATGGAGCCATATTGATGGCAATATAATTTACTGAGAACTTTGTTTTGTGAAGCCATCCCAAGACAATGATAAAATTACGAACTGAAAATGGATAGAGGAACAATAGAAAAGATTAATCCCTGTTACTCGCCGAAGAGATGCTCCTTCCCATAACACTATTTTGGGACACTCCCTGTTGTGCTGCATCATTCTCGCCTTAACTCCTAATTATGCATTGTAGAAATATTTACTTTTTTGTGTTTGCACATATGTATGCATATGCCTCCTTGTTTTGGACTAACAAACTCTAACCCTTTGTTAAACTTACTTAGAAGAAGACTAAGAAAAGCTGGTAGGAGTTACAGAATGTTTTCAAGATGGTGTTTGTTGATGCAACTGGTTTGTCAGCCATTAGTGACTCCTTTCTCTTCTAACACATCTGAAACCAGCCAGCACACACTATTTCAGCGAGAAGAGAGGATCTCAGGCAACACGATCATCTCACCTGAGGCCCAAGGTCCCACGCTACCCACTTACACTGGGTGTATGAGCCATCTCCCAAGTCCTCCTGGATGCTTGCTTACAGCATAATAGAAACTAATTCCTTCAGTTAACAATCACCTATTTGCCAACCTCATTTGCATGGGGGTCGCTATGCAGTCACCACTGAAAATACGTGGAAAAAGGAGAAAAGGAAGAGTTGCCAACAGACTGGCATGTGTCAGACACCCCAACAGATCCCAGCGCAGCAAGGCAGAGACCTCTCCCCAAGACTTCTTGCTTGGCAGCAGAACACTGGGACTCTGCCCCCAAACAGATGAACCCATGACTCTAGCTCATTTGAAACCTCCCTTTTTAATTAGACAAGCATTTTTACAGAGCTGTTTTAGTTACTGTGTGTATAAGGCTGAGGTAGGTTATGATTTTTTAATGCCAAAAGAGGAAGAAGAAGCCTTTCACTCAAAAGTGACATTTTCTTTTCATTTTGTCCTTTGTGACTAAGATAAATAAAAGAAGCATTCCAATTTGAGGCTGCGGTTTGTTGTTCTGAACTCTCTTCCTCTAGAAACAATCCTGGAAGAAATTTTTTCTTCCATGAGACAGTTCAATTTCTGTGAAAACAAAGGTCTGTGGAAAAGAGAAAAGGAAAGTAATTTAATTTTTGTCTTTTATCAGCTGGTCACATGAGATATGACTGTACAGCCACTGATGTTCCTCAGTGCCATCCCCCAGAAGGCTCAAAAGCCTCATGAAACTCAAACTTATTGGCACTATAAGACCATTTCATCTGGGTCCCATCTAATATGGTTGGTGCTTTCAGTTTTCATTAGCTCAGGATTAGGTGAATAATGAACTGTAGACATCAGAACCTAAGTACCAAGACATTTCAAGCTTGTAAGCAACTCAAGCAAGACTTTTTTTTAAAAACAAACAAACAAACAAACAAACAAAACAAAAAACAAAAAACAAAACAAAAAAAAAAAAAAAAAAAAAAAACAAAAAAAAACAAAACACCAAAACTATTCTTGAATATAGATGTCTAAATTCTGCTTACTTGGCTATTTAGACAGATATCTGTTATTTCTTCTTTAAATAATCGGTGTCTGTTTTCTCTCAAGTTAAATGAGAATAAATAAGGTCATCACTTCAGAGGAAGAGGGAGGGAAAAGTATGCTTTGATCTTTCCAAAATGCTCTGAGGTCCACGGAGATTAAAATTCTTATATTGTCCATTCTTCAAGAGTTTCTATAATCAAGAAAGCTTGTCCCAGGCTCAGGTTGTCCTATATGATTCTTCAGCCACAGAGAATAAACCTCCTGATGTTGAGCACAGTCTAGAGACTCCAGCCCTCCATCGGGGTAAAGCTATAGACATGAACCAAGAGAGAAAAGTAAGTCTGGACATTAGTGCTGAGCTACAATTCAATAGTTTCATAGTCTTTCCAGGATAAGCTGAGGGCAAAACACACAGATAATTCCTGCTTTCCATCAGTGTCACTATGGGGAACAGAGAAAAATGAAGTGCAAACCCAAGCAAAGGAGGGTGGAGATGGGAGAACAAAGAAAGATGTAACAAGGGCAGACATAGGGTGGGAAAGCACATGATCTGACTCAACCCTCCAAGATACCCATTGTTCCCTGTTGCATAGGCTCCTGCCAGTAAGAAAGAAGCATTGTCAGCTCATAAACAAAACTGTGACAGGGAACATCTTACCCCCATTCACTCTCCCCAGATCTTATTCACTCCCATTGAAGAGGTGTGAGAAGCATGCAGGGCTTTCTAATGGAGAGAAGGGCAGAAGTGAGATCTGACTGCTTTCCCATCAGGGATAGATCTAAGATGGGTCTAAATTTGCATTTAGAAATGCTTTTTTTGACAGCAATGTTTTCTAGTGAGTGCCAAGAGACCTCTCTGGTCTTGAATTCTTTTTCAGGGTGAAAGAGCCAATAGCAGCTATTTCATAACCAGAAAGAAGAGATGGTATGGAGGAGTCCTGTAAAGACTGGAAGGGGCTGTAAATACTGGGGAAACAAGCCAGGGTTTGGATATGCTTCACAAGTTGCATCCTCTACCAGTGCAGAAGGAGGAGGGAGAGAGCGTTTGCATGGGTGTAGGGCAAGAAGAGCTTGTCCTCATATGTGCTGTGGGGACAGCACATGCCCTCAACATAATGGCAGCCATGGGATGTGGTCAAGTACATGTGTTATTGCTCCTGAGTAAGTCAGAAATATAGGATCAACAGAGCTACCATGGCAGGCTGGAGGTGTGATCTGTCTTCTTCAGAGGCTGTGACAGGTACACTGGAAGATGAAATGCTCTTCTAAGCCATCAAGGGTAACATCCTGCTGGAGGAAGTTTTCTTAGATGTTATAGATTTCTGTAAGGTGTGAAAGCCTATAAAATACACTTCTTCTGTATGATGGTATTCCTTATTTATAAATGTAGTGTTACCAACAGGAATATCTATGCTGTCTCATGTTTTTTTATTTTATTTTAATGATAGCCCAATGGCTAGGCATCCAGTCTTGTGGGATCAAATTAATCTAATTTCCTTTTAACTACCATAGTTATTTTCTTAACCTGAAAATTCAGTGTCTGGTCTGCAGAAATCATCGACTGTCTTTCCATCATTATTGGTGAGAGGGAGGTACTGTTCAACACACTGTCATGGGAACCCAGTTTAGGATGAGAGAGCTGCTAGTCTCTCTGCATGGATGACAGAGGGAGTCTGTAGTATTTATTCTAACATTAACTTCTCAGACTAAAGACACACAATGTACACAAATGTCCTTTCCCACTGTATTTAATATATCCATTGCTTCATTTATGTTCAAGAAAAAAAAAAAAAAAAAAAAAAAAAAAGGAAAACAAGGGGAAAAAAAAAAAGCAACAAAATCAGAGAGACTCAAAGAGTTAAAAATGAACCTACTCTTCATTAGGCACCTTATTAAGCAGTAAACTAATGTTGGATGCTTGAGGTAACAGACCTCAGCCCACATAATGAGCAATCCCCATTTGAAAAACCTTTTTCTTCCCTAGCTCTTATTTTTTGAAGATGCAGGCTGGGAGAAGAGATGAAAGCCAAAGAAATGTGCTGATGTGAACGCTCAGGTTAACGAGGGTCAGAGGCTGGGAGGGTGGATGAGGACTCTAACTGCAGATGAAGAGCAAGTGGAGCATAAGTCAAGGAGGAGAAGGTGATGTTAGCAGCAGGGCCAGGGAGCCAGCAGGGATCATGTCCCTTTTCTTGTAAAGTGAAAGGGTGAGAAAGGGGGAGGGAACTGTAGGAGAAAAACATCTATCCCCTCTCCCTCTGATACAGGCATGGTGGCCCCAGAAAGATCAGGGAAGTTCCCACTGCCCTAATGGTGTTCCCTCGTGTCTGTGACAGCCATGTAAACCTTTTAAAGCTGGTGTAAGACTCCATGTGGGGGAGCTGACAAAATTGTCCATGTTACCCTATTCAACTTGTTCTGGGAAAAAAAGACATCCCTCAGGAACATAGGTTCAGATCTCCATATAACTTCACCAAATACCTCCAGTGGGTGATGGAGGTGGGAAGACATGATGATAAACCTCATTTCTCCCTGTCCTCCTCCATCCTGGACACAAAGCAAAGCTTAGAAGATGGGATAGCATCTGAGATGACTGGATGTTCTAGCAGTGGTGTTACCTGGAGGAGCAGATTCACCTTGCAGACCTCTTGGTCAGGTTTGTTTTGACCCTGTGCATTGGGCCCTTATGTCAGCAACAAGCATCTGCCCTGTGGAGGTGAATGTTATGAACTGAGAAGGATGTTTCTTCCAGAGATGTTTTTCAGCGTGTAAGAACAATCAAAAAAACTGTTCCTCATTTGCAACACTCCAGTGAGGGCTCTTTGGATCTGATGACCTTTCAGGGACCAAGGATCAGACCCTTACACAGTGAGTCAAGCATTGTTACCCATATGTGAACTCTCAGTGCAATTTGCTCATGACCACTAGAGCTCTTACCTGGGAGACACTAGGCTCTAAGAAATCGATTGCAATGGGGTTTTGTAGCTCAGGATGGAAATATGTGGTTTCAGCTCTGGAATTGCTTTCATTGTTCAGATCTAAGAATATACAGACTTTTAAGTTCTCAGCATCAACACTGTTCCAGTCTATGTAGAATACCAAAATGGTACTGAACAGTATATTGATTTTTAGCTTCCTCTTAGAAAACAACAGAAGGAAAATTGTTCCAACTCTCCTGCAGCTCTGCTCCCATTAAGAACGTGAAATACCACTGTGCACAGAGAAGCAGTACACTTTGATCAGAAATGAGATGAAGATCTGTCTGGCAAAACTCAGCTGCTAATGTACAAGTAAGATAAAATGTACATTAAGCAACCTGAAATCTCTGGAAGATTGAAAAGGACAATGGATCACCCAGACAGTCTCTAAGGTGAAGGGATGAAATATTCACTGCCCTCAGACATAGACCTGTAGCACTGAGTGTAAAGAAATCTGTTAGGGCAGTCAGGGATAGATGAAGGAGCAAAGTACCATGAGGCAAAGCCGGAGCGCCTGGTGGGACCAAGCAGATTTTCATCTGACAGTGGGTACCATGAAGCTGGGTGAATCTTTGTTAAACATTAAATAGAACATAGATCAGATTTTTGTGAGCAAAAGACAGGGAGATAAAGGGTGGTTCTGAAACACTGAAATGATGGCAGACAGCTTTGACCAAAAGCCTTTTCTATGCTTGCTTACTAGCAAATGAAAAATTAAATAGCTCTCTACCAGACTGACATGATGATGTCAGAAATGTATCCTCAGAGGTGAATTTCAGTGAAAAAGGACCTCTAGAAGAACAAGACACCAAGAGAAGCACCCTGGAATAGTACATAACACCCTTTGCCTCTCGGTCATTAAAATCAATAGTAAGGGTGTGTCATCCAATGCATTGCTGCGTTGGCATTTGTCATCTGGGATGGTTTGGATGGTTTTGTGAGGTTCACCTCAACCAAAACATCTTGAAGATGGTTTAAGCTATTATATTTTACTACATACATGGGTCTTACTTAGGGTGTAAATAGAGTTGTGTACCTGGGCTCAGACAAATTTGGGCTGTATCAAAGTGATGACCATGGAGCAACCAATGAACTGCTGTCAAAGTAGGCATGAAATTACCTCAGACATTTTGCTCATTGCTGTAATTTCCAGCTCTTGCCTATTGCCAAGGGTTTGGGCTCAATCATTTGTAAAGAGTTGTAATTCACTCATAGATGAATGGTATCATATCATTGTCCATAGTCGGACCTGAAACAAACACTGAGCTAAAGCAGTCCAACCAAAATAGGTCTGACTTTGGTTCTTCTATTCATGTTGTGAATTCTGCTTCTAGATACACAGCTTCACTCCATATATGCTGATCTCATGTTCTGCTCTACATTTCATGTACTATTTATTTAAGACCGTACTCAGACCACTTATTGCAAACAGCTGATAGATGTGCAAGAGCCTACTACTGTGTGTAAAGTTTGAGACTGATGAATGAGTCTGCTAAAGAGAGAGGCCAGGCCTTGGATCACTACTCAGTCAGTAGAGGCAGGCACCCCATGGTAAAATATTGGAGCCCAGTCCTTACTCTCCTTCATTGACAGGGAGGATTCTAGTTTGCCAGCAATCTCCTGATCCACTTCTGCATCTGTCAAAACTGTGTTTCACTGAAAGACATTGGTTTATTGAAGCCAAAATGCTTCTTATATATCCTTTTTGATAGGAAGGTGTTTAAGTAGATTGTCTGATTAGGTTGACAGTGAAACACCTGAATCAAAAGGCAGCTGTTCATCACTCCAGTTTCTGAAAATAGAGGAGGTTTCGGGAGATCCAAAATTCTCCTGATTATGATTCCAGAGGTAAGAATCAATCATCTGTGCAGGAAAGCAGAAGAGAGCTGGTAGAACAGAGGGATGTCATACGCCAAAGACAGACACAGGTTTTGTCTTGCCTGCTTTTATTTTTAATCTTAAGTCTTGTAAATTTTCCATTTCTTCCTAAAGACTGATTTATATCTTGAGAATTCAGAAAAAAAATCAACCAAACAAACAAACAAAAGAGGGGAAGCTTCTCCTCCTTTTCTCACAGAAAGTAAATAAAACAATCTAGAATATAAACAAGTGATTTGGTTGAGGATATGACAGAGCAGAAGTGAAGCTCTTCAGGTCTCAGTCCAGAAATGCAAGGTCTACTGTCCAGCCCTTGGATCCAAAGCTAATTCCTAGTTGGATAGCTGGTCTTTGTGACATCCAAGGCAGCCAAAGTAGCACTATCTGTGTCCTTTCCTAGCATGCTATTTCCCATAGTCAGAGACTGACAACATTTTGAAGAGGCACTTTAGGCTTGGGATATAGGCTTTGTTTTGACTCCTCCAGTCGTAACAGATTAAAAGTAGAGTAAATATTCTTCCATTTGTTTTCAGATCTTGTCATTGGTGGTTTAGGAGAATAGCAGACTTATTGATGACTGATTGAGCCCAGAGGTACCGCAGCTCAATGTTTATCACTTCATTTCATTGCAGACAGCTGCCCCATCCCTTGCTGCAGTGTTTATATTTTGGGGTATTATTGCTGTGATGCATAGGATGCAACACACACCTTGCTATTCATCGCTTTTGTAAGGGGAGTAATATTAAGCCTGAAATATTGTCTCTGGTGATGATAAGTGAAATGACTATTTATGAGTGAAAAATCAGAAATGTCCTAATATATGAATGAGGGTTGTTCTGTCACAAACTATCTCTGGGTGTAATTATAGATGAAGGCTGCAATCCGGCTCAGCAGCAGCTGCTGACTGGCACTGTAGTCTTGCTTTATAGTTCGTAAGCAGTCACTGAGCATATGCATATTCATAAGTAGTATGTTGGGAGTGGTGATAAGAGGTTCAGAGATATTCATTCAATAGGGTCCAGACCAAACACCCACCAGCCCCAGTGCGTGGGTCTGCTCTCGAGTGAAAGAATCACAGTGGGGGAGTAGAGGGAGAGCTAAAGTGAGATAACTTGGCACAGAGAACAACGGAGTAAAAGAATGGTTTACTCCATGCCATGAAGTGAATCCCGGAGCACAGCAGAGAGGGAATGGCAGTGCTTCAGTTAAACAGCACAGTTGCTTGTAAATAAACAGTAGTTCAAGAAGGATTTTCAAAATCACAAGAAAACAAAAGAGAGGGAGTTTTGGCTTAGTTCATGGAGCAAGCTCACGTGGGAAGGAAGGAGATGATACAAGCTGGCAACAAATGGCTATGTCTTCACCTCCTGGGGAGGTGAAATAGTTGTGCTCACACAGTGGTAGATTGCCATACCTGTTGTTGGTACAGCCTAGGCACAAGTGTTTGCTCAGGGATGCTCGTTACATTGATGTCCTGCAGATGAGGCCCCGCAGACAGATGTACCCCACTGAGACACTGCAAAAACTTAGGGTGGAGCCGTGAAGAAGTCCTTTAATCATTCAAAATCAACAGGAAAAGTCACTCATTTCTAATGAACCTGGCTCCTTGTCCTGGGTTGAGTGAGTGGTGGAGTTTTTTGGTGGCAGGGGAGGGGGCTATCGGGGCGGTCCCCTGTGAGAAGCTTCTCGAAGCTCCCCCAGCTCCACGTCAGCTCCACTTCTGTTTGGAAAATTGAGCCAATCAGCTGCGCCTCTGCAATAACATATTTAAGAAGGGACGTGGTGACGGGCAGTGGGACTTGTGAGGAGGAGTTGCTGCAGCTGCGTGAACACCAAGGTCAGTGGAGGAACGGAGGAAGAAAGGAGGGGGGAGGTGTGCCGGAGCAGAGACCCTCCTGTATCCTGTGGTGAGATGGCAGGGCGGCCCCCCCTGCCACCCATGAAGATCTACAGTGGAGCAGACATTGATTTACGGCCTGTTGCTCCTGTTAGGATAATCAAGGTTCTGTGCCCGACGAAGGCCGGGGTCTCATGAGAAAAGGTAGCCTCACTGCTGTAATTCAGTGCTGGGAGGATTGCAGCATGTGGGGGAGTCCCACGCCGGAGCAGCTCGGGAAGGGCTGCAGCTGTGGGAAAGAATCCAGTCGGAGAAAGTTAGTGACCCATGACGGAGCAGTGTGGGGAATGCTGCGGCCCATGGGAGGAACTCATATTGGAGAAAATTTGTGGAGGACTGTCTCCTGTGAGAGGGGGACCACAATGGAACAGGAGGAACAAGTTCCGGACACTCCCCTCACCGAAGATGAAGGAAGTGGCAGTGCTGACTGAACCCCCCATTCCCTGCCCCTGTGCCGCTGGGGGAGGAGGTAGAGATATCGGGAGCAGAGCTGAGCCCAGGAAGAAGGGAGGGGTGGGGGGAAGGTGTTCTCAAGATGTGGCAATGCTTCTCATTGTCCTACTCTGTTATGTGTTGTTAGTGTCTGTAATAAATGTATGTTCTTTTTTTTCCTTCCCCTAACGAGTCTGCCTTTTGCTCGTGAACATAAAGGGGAGTTTTTCCCCATCCCAGTCCTATCTCGAACCCCAAGCCTGGCTCTCTGTCCCTTCTCATTGCCGGAGGGGAAGGGAGAGAGAGTTGCTGCATTGTGGTTGACTGCCAACCAGGCCTAAACCACGACACTCCTTGGCAGCAGTGAGTAGTGAATCCTACTTATTATTTTTGGCTGGGATACAGATAGTTTTCCTCACAGTAGCTGGTATGGGGCTGTCGTTCGGATTTCTGATGAAAACAGTGTTGATAAAACAGGATGTTTTCATCATTGCTGAGCAGTGCTCACACAGACTCAAGACCTTTTCTGCTTCTCATGCCAGCCACCAGTGAGTGGACTGAGGATGCACAGGGAGCTGGGGGGGGGGGGGGGCACAGCCGGGACAGCTGACCCCAACTGCCCCAAGGGATATCCCAGACCATATGACATCATGCTCAGTGTGTAAATCTGGCAGAAGAAGGAGGAGGGGAACAACATTCAGAGTGATGGTGTTTGTCTTCCCAAGTCACAGTTAAGCATGATGGAGCCCGGCTGTCCTGGAAATAGCTGAGCACCTGCCTGCCCATGGGAAGCAGTGAAAGAATTCCTTGGTTTGCTTTGCTTGTGTGCACTGGTTTTGCTTTACTTATTAAACTGTCTTTATCTCAACCCATGAGTTTTCTCTCTTTCACCCTTCTGCTTCTCTCCCCCATCCCACCAGGAGGGGAGTGAGGAAGTGGCTGTGTGGGGCTTAGTTGCCAGATGGGGTTAAACCACAATAGTTATCCATAGATAAGATCCTTGTATCCAGAAACGTGTTGTCTGCTGATGTCTGCCATGGACAGAAAGCTTTGGAGAGTGTGATTGTGCCCACTTGCCCTAATGAACTTGTCTAATGCAGGCTCTAAACCATGCCCATATTTTGTGTGGCGTTCATGTTGCATGTTCTCCCAAGCTTTCTGTGAAGGCTGCTTTGGTGGGGAATGCAAACAGGAACAACCACAGCATTGAGATACCAGTCTACCACACAGGGAAGCCAAATACACAGCTTGCACCCAGCAGCAGCTTCTCTTTATTATTATAGATATTACAGTAGCATTTAGCTCTGACTGGAGCCCTGTTGTGCTGGGCTTTGCATACACGTGTAATGAGGCAGTTTAGGAGAGATTCGTCAGACAAATGGAGCCATCTGTGACAGTCACCCTGAACTCCCTTTGCAATCATCAGGCACTTCCAGAGGGTAATTCCTCTCCTCCTAAAGTAGTCCTAAACAACGAGAGATGAATCCTGTTTTAAAATGTCTGGTTTTCTCCTTCTGTTAAGGGGCTTGGTTAGCTGAGCAGGAGAGATCTACAGTGCATTTATCTACAAGTATTAGAGCTGAATCACATATTCTTCTCCTTTCACAGGTGCTGAACTTGGGTGCAACAGCATTTGCTATAGGTCACATAGTGAGTAAGTGGCAGATGACTGTTTTCCTGCCTGTTCCCAAGGTGTTAAACTCATCCAAGACTGACCTTCTTCTTCCCAGGAAATATTTTCCACTCTGGCAACTCAAAGCAGTCTGCAAACATGAAAACATTATGCTCTGTTCCTCTGGGGTAGGCACTTGGTGCAGACCCACAGGGACATTTTGGCTTTGTCTACATTTGGAGATGGCAGGTAGAATTTATAATTTCTTAGAGTCCATCTTTCTGTGTTGGCACTAGAAAAATCAAACAGTGCAAGTGTGGGTCTCTCTGTACCCTCAGGTATCTGAAAGCCTGCAAGATCCTTACTTGCTGGTGGGCCAACAATGCAGTTAGATGTTGTGCTGAAAGAAGACAGTGGTGTCTTAGAAGTCAGGAATTTAGGTGTAGTGTCCTTAAAGGCAAAGACAGAGAAACAGCTCTGAACATTGGTTTCCTAATGGGCAAATCAGGAATAACAAACAAGCACTGGACTTGGGCATAATGACTGAGAGAGAAAATTGCAAAATGCCTGCTAGAGCTTTGAGCTAGAACTTGGTGTGGGTGGTAAGTAATGTTGACACCTGGGCAATCCCCTTGCCTTGCTAAAAGGGCTGAGGTTCCCATATATTGCATTCAGGTGACACACCTTAATGAGAAGTAGGTGTGTGAATTGTTTGGGATGTTCCTTCCTGATAAGTCCCTTTCAGAGCTGCCTGTTAAATCGGTCCCTTTCCAGGCCACACAGACACTTTAAAATATTCCTAGACACTCACTTGCTGCCTAAGAAGAAATCCACTACCCCAGCTGCATGCTAAAGAAAGGCTGTACACTCTCCTCATCTAACATCATTGCAACCCAGAGGCCAATTACATATCAAAACAATCACAAAAATATCTACAGGAGTGCAAAGGAGCCTCACCTGGGATAAGTCTTTGTCTGAGGACCCTGTGATATGATGTGAGCCTACTGAATTAGAAAGGAAGAACTTTAAAATCTGGCATGTCTTTATTGAGTTGACCTGATTAGCCTGGTTAGTTTTGGATCCTTGCCTCTCCAGAGCAGGAGAGGTTTCCTTGAAACTCTCTAATTTAAAAATACAGAATTATCCACAGGGTCTCTTAGATTATATACGTATATAATTTTGTCTTTCCTTATGTCTTCTTAATACCATCACTGGCAATTTTGCACTCAGACTTGGCTATAATTGAAAAGAGAAGTACCTCCTCCACAAGCAGCTATGGGCTCACTGCCTCCTCCTGTCCCTTAAAAAATATGTGTTCAGTCTGCAAAATCCAGAGGGATTTGAAAGCATGGTGCTGTCTCAGCTGCTAAGTCCTACCTCTTTGCAAACCCATGACTGAGTTACAATTTACCTTCATCTTCATTTCAGTGCCTATGGAAGGTACTGCGCTGCACTTAGAGTCTGGGACTTACTGTACTAAGGAGAAGAAAAAAAAAAATCACATCAAAGCTGTCATTCCCTTTGGCAAGCAATTGAATTATAGATGCATGAGGTGTGCTCTAAAGTCTCTCCCCATTTACTTCTCTATCTTCTGGCTGCTGCGGATTTCTCCAGCGCTCATTCATAATGAATGCTGCCATTTCATGGAAATGATCCATGTTGGGCTGCACCAGGATGGCGGTGTCTGTATGAATTACCTTTGGGAAGGTGTTAATAAGAGGTGGCAGGGTTATTACGGAGGCAAGCAGCTCTGGGGAAGAGCTACATTTCAGCTGAGCACACCTGGGATGCCCAGAGCTGACAGTGATCACATAATGCAATTAAAAACCAAAGTTCAGGAAGTGTCATGCTGTGCAGTGCTTGGTCTGTGAAGCATCCAGGAGAGCCTCCTTCACATCCCATTTATTGTGGAAGGGATACAGCTCAGGACTGACATCCCTTTTTACTCACCTGTATTGCCCCATTAGAAGAAGGATGCGCGAACTCAAAGCCACTCTAACCAAATACAGTTCCTGCTAAATACTTTAAACAATACTTAAATTCTATACACAGTCAGTAGATTTTCCCAATTACATTTCACTCTAACTTACCTTATGAGGTGTTGGGAGGTGAAGCAATTGTCAATAATTTAATGCTAAACTGGACTTAAGTAAGACAGGCCCCATGAGGGAGCTATTACAGCTCAGTGGGGTGGGGGAATCTTTCATTTGTTGCATAGTTGGATCGAAATCCAGGGCCTGGAAGCCAAGCATAGATACAAGCCGTCTAACAATATGGTACAAACAGAGGTTATTAGGATAAATAACCATGGGACTAGAATAGCTTTTCTATCTACTAGGTCTTTCTGAAAAAGCTGGGAGCATTTAAAAAGATAATTATTACAAAAGCACTCTCTGTTGGGTAGATATAGGAAATGTTGGGAGAATATAATAACCTATATCATGAAGTAGGTCAGGCCAAAATCTGAAGAAGTTAAGAGAGGTTGTTATGAAGTCAGCAAGTCTTTTCTAGATTTACACTTTCCTCAGTCTGGATAAAAACAGTTCAAATATGAAGCTCATGATCTATGATGGTCTTTCGAATGAACAACTTCAAAATGACCCTACACTTTGCCAAAACCTCTGCTAATGCAGATGATTCAAATCTACCTCTTTGTTCATAAAATAAAAGTAAAATCCACCTTTCCTTTTGTTTTTCTTGTTTGTTTTTGTGGGTTTCTTTGTTTGTTTGGGGTTTTTTGTTTGTTTGGATTTTGTTGGGGTTTTTGTTGTTGTTGTTGTTGTTTTAATATAATATTCACCAACACTCTGATTCAGCCCTAGAGAGGATAAATTTACCTTTATTGAATTCTACAGCTGAGGTGAGCATTGGCTGTATATTTTCATAAATGTTCTGTTACAGTCAGTGAAGAAAAAAAAGCTGATTCAGTTGTTGAATACCATTTAAAACACCAAGGATATTGTATTGTCCTGAATTTACCAGTCAGGAAAGTTATGGGTGGCAAATGAATTGACTCTCCGGAGTCAGCACAGAATATTTTTTGTGAGGAAAGCCATAGATCAGGGACTCTTCTGTGTTATTGCCCACTGAGCTCACATTCATTCCTCAGTTTGGAGTAAAAAATATTATGTGAAGTGCTAGTGACAATGACATACCAACACCTAATGTCAAATAAAATCCAGTTTTATAGCTGACTTTCTAGAAAGCTCACTAGTTAAAATAGGCATAAAATGATGGAGTATTATGTGTCAGAGAAAAATAATAAAACATTTTTTTAGGGAGGAAAGTCTAAAGTTCAATCTGGAAATAGAATGAACACTGTTTTATTAATTATTCTTCTGAGAGCTGACAAAATTAAGAAGGCTACAATAATAATAATTTCCTTTACCAACCTTCTACCAAACAGTCCCTATCTCTCCATATGCATAAAATGCCAGCTGGAAGTGTGTGTTGGGAACTGACATACAATTACTAGCACAACATGTATTTTTCTTTCCTTGAGAATGTCTATATCCAGCCTGGAACAGAGTGTACTATTCCTGTTTGTATTTATCTCATTAGTGCACTTACATGTTGACTGTCCTTTCTCCTCAAGAAAAACATGCAGTGGAGAATTCCAGGGCCAGATTCTCATTCTTTCTTTCTTTGAATACAAACCTTACCCCTAGGTATATTTTTCTAAAATTTCCAAACATCTGAAACAATTTCATAAATATGGATATCAATTGCCTTTAAAACATTTTGCTTCAAGGTTAAGTGCCCTTTCACTATGCTCTGTGAATGACTTTCCTGAAAGGAGCTGAAAGAGAATATATACATAATATTGTGTCAAACTCAGAAAGAAAACCTGAGAAAGTAACAACAACAAAACTAAATTTTGATTTAGGATACAGCCAAAAATAATAGTCTGGTTAACAACAGATGAGTTTGCAGCTCCTGGACACTGTTTCATTTCAAAGCTCCCAGGTACTTCCTTTTTCCCACCCATTAGGTTGAAATGCCTTTTGCAAAGATAGAATCCCTTTGATGTTATATTAACCATATCAGTATCCATCTGTGCCTGGCTACCTTGGCTGAACCAGGTTTTATATATAAATATATATATATACACACACGTGTGTTTGTGCATGTATATATATGTATATATATATTTAAAAATTGCCTTCTGATTTAATCCAGATCTGCAGCCAGATTCAGGTACAGCTAGGTTGTGGTATGAATTTGTGTTGCAATTTTATGTTTCTCCAGAGGGAATGAGCGGGGAAGGGAAACAAAATAAGAGCTTTTTCTTAACTTTCCTCTCCTCCTCACCAAAATCACCTTAAAAATGCCAGGAGCTCTGTAAGTGTTGTGTACTAAGCTCTGATTTCTGCTAGCTCACAGGTTGTCTGCTCACTGGAAAGTCATTTTACCACTTCTAGGTAACTTCTGTACACATTTCTAATAAAGTCTAAGTCTGGTTTTGTTGTTTGGTTGTTTGGTTGTTTGTTTTTTTTTTTTTTTTTTATTTCTTTTTTCCTTTTCATACCATCATGTCTTGTTGGTGAGAAACACCAAAACAAATACATAGTTTTCCTTATTAGAAAATTTAACCATCTCTTCTATCTGTGACTGTCCTTTCATTTACAGACAGCGATGGAATTGAATTGCTGCTGTTGGTTTTAAAGGACCATCCCATAGTCCAGTACAAATTCAAGGCTCTCTTGGATGAGGTGATGTGCAATGAAAAAAAAAAAAGACCCTCTTGGCCCTACAGAGCCGTCCAAGTAGACAAGATGAAGGGAGGAAATGGAGAGCTGGGGGACAAAGCAATTTTCCCAGGGTTTCAGAGCTAGCAAAGGAGGCAACACCTTCAAGACACTCCATTCAGTTCCTGCTGTAGTGGCCTGTACGTGTCCTCGTGCTCAGGGAAGATTTGCCTCTTCCATCTGCAGCTCCATCTGCTCCTACATTGCTCTTTCTCCTGCCCAGTTGAGGACAAGGAGAAACTGGGATACAAACAAGAAATGCTGGGTCTGGACCTTGGCCCGGCAATGTCTAAGGCTGGCAGTTGACATTGTTTATCATCTGTTATTGCTGCTCCAAGGCTTTTTGCTAGGGGATATCCAACTTGAGGGCATCCACGGGGCTCTCTTGGTTGGTTTTGGCCTCTGTCCTTTTTAGTGAACATCCCTAAAGGGAGCAGAGAGAGTAGTTATAGTTTCTAGGACTGGGATAAGAGCCCTTTTCTCCCCCTGGAAAGAGCATCCTGGTCTTCTTTTCCCTTTTCTCGGCTGCCGGCCCCGTTCCACGTGCACATACCCAATTAAGTCCAGAGATCCTTTTTCATTAACAGAGCTGAACTAATGTTGCCTGTTTTCCCCTTTATCATTTTGATAAGCTCCATCTGTCCCAAGGGGAGGGAGGGAAGAGTTTCAGAGTATAATGATGGACTGCTGGAGCCATCTGAGAAAGAAAAACAGAAAAAGGCAATGTGCACACACACAAAAAGAAAAGAGAACTATAAGGGGGGAATGTGGGGGGGAGTGGGGGTGTGGAATGGGGGGGCAATCATCCACAGTGTTGGCAAAGACAAGCTGGGTAATAGATTACTGACTGGTGCTCTGTCTTTACATGAGGCCATTAATCATGACTATTGCCTGGTTTGATTTATTTTTAAAGACTGCAGTAAGCAGGCAATATCTGTGAGGGAAAGTATTCAAGTTTCACATATGTCAGGCAGAAAGAGCAGAGCGAGATGGGAACAGGCAGCAGACGGTGAGCTTCAGAGGAACAGACAAATAAAAGCCCCCTGCACCAAAGAATGCCTCAGAGACAAACAGGAAGCCTGCAGCCTGCGATGCTATTCAGGAAGATTTCATTAGTAGGCTGTAAAACTCCAAGCAGGAGAGTTGGGATGGTCTGTTTTAGACGGACGTGGAGGAGAGTTTTAGACTATCCTAGGCAATTCTTAATCCCTGCCAAAACTAGATGTTTATCATATTGCAGACTCAACTGTATTGGTTTTGTCTGGCAAGGAACACTTCCATTCAAACTGGAGAAGAAATCTTATGGAGAGTAAGATGTTTGCAGTCCCCTTCCATTTCACAGTCTCACGTAGACAGGACTGGATATTAGGTATTTGTGGTGCAGCATCACAGACTCTCTCCTGTTTTGGGTGCTCACATGCCACTGGCTGACCTGACCTCAGCTAAGGACTGAGGACTCAGTCCTCTAATTAGGCCCTGTATCCATTAAAAGCACATGAAATAAGATATCTTTTGTTGCAGGAAAGCTATAAAATGCAAGAATATATACATATATATATATATATATATATATATATACACGCACACATATGAACTCACAGTCTGAATGGACCAAGATAGAAGAATAAGAGAGAAGAGTTGTTTCAACAAGAGCTGATTCTAAGAATGGGGTTTCTCTCATCCAGGTTTATCTGCTGAAAAGCTGAGGACTTAATACCTTTCAAAACTCACTTCTTTCTTAAGCAAAATCACGAGGTGGGACTAAAAGTTCTTGGGAGATGCCTTTCTCTGTTGTCCAGAGAGATAATCAAGATGTCTAATTTGCATCAGGTGGTTAACTTCTAGAGAAATTGCAACCTCTTGTTATGAGTTCTTGATTACCCCCCGTGTAGGTGGAGGTAGGAGAAATCAGTGGTCCTCTGGCTGCCTGAATTATTCAAGTAGGGCTGTAATGCAAGCCCACAGGTATTAGCTTTATGTTTCCACACTAACAACAGATCTGAGTTGACATGGGTTTGCTGAATAATTTAAACACCCAGCCTTGGGATAAAGCAAATCACCTGGAGGTTCTGAGTATAGCTTTGCAGAGCCACAGAGAACCTAGTAGCCTACCTGCTTTACTCCTTTCCTACAACTGGAACTGTTGCAATCTCCCATCTATAACCTATCCATAAAGATCCCCCTTTCACCAGAGGCTTGCAGTCTGTATATTAAAGATCATGGCTACAGGAAGTTGTTGCCTGGTACCTGCACCCCACCTAGGCTGCTAAAGATATTTTTATCTGAGGAAATAAAAATGTCCTAATGTCCTGCACGTCATGCATGAAGGTGGTGTTACTGTTAATTGCATTCAGAGGGATATGCCCTGATTAACCACAGGCAATCAAAACAAATTCAGCCAAGGCAAATTATCAGCATACCCAGCAAATGGAAAGTCCTAACCCTTCCTGCCACCCCCATTTGATAACTATTTGCTTTTTTGGGCTGCTACCACAGTGAAAGTCGAGTAGGTGGATTTCAGCCTTGTGGTGAGATTACCGAGGATAAACCAGTCACTTTTAGGGTATTATTCCATCCCAGAGCACCTGACTTTCTAGAAAAAGAGCAGGTTGAGGGTGAGAAGGGTTTGAAGGAGACACCAGATTGTCAGCCTGGGTGCCTGTGATTTCAATATAAACAACTCTTTCAGCATCACTGTGAATAGTTCATGAGCAGTCAGTGTCTGTGGAGTCTTCCTAGCATGATTTTCCCAGTTTAAAAAAAATATCCCAGTGGATCAACACCAGGAAAAGTATGTGATTGACAGGTCAACAAAGTAGCATCTCACATCAGACAAAACAGGCAGGTAAGCAATTCAGGGACTGGTGGGGAACCTGGGGTTCTCAGACAAAAATCCTTGTGAAGAACTGAGTCATCATAATAGCATTAATGATAGGGGATAAAGTCAGGGAAATAATGAGCAAATGCTTTTATTATGTCATTACAGAAAAAGGGCAAAATGCAAATTAGGCCACTATTGCTGAGAATTAGAGGTGAGAGGATGGATGTGTTTGATTAAAACTGGGAATTCAGGCAGGATAAAACTGCAGAATAATGCATTATTTTCCCTTGAAAAATCCCAAACCAAAGAAAAGATAAATACAAGCATTAAAGAGTTCACAATGCTCTCTTCCAAGGGTGACTTTGGACTCACTTGTTAGAGACATTTTAAAATGCCTAGCATATCACTCTAGATAAGTGGAAAAAATCTGGGGAATAAACTGTTAACTGTGATAGCTGTTTTACTATAAAACTCTTGAGATGGCCTAAAGGACACTAACAGAAGTAGAACAGGAAAAGACAACCCGATGGAATCCAGGGACAAGACTCTTTTGGGAAGACCTTTGACAGAAATATGTTCTCTGAGGTCTGAAAGTCCCTTGAGGTGCAATTTTAGGTCTGAATTCCTAAATCATTTCTCTGCAGTCATGTTGCTTCACCTCCTACAGCCAGCACAGCCATACCTGTCTTACATCTCTATTGACTCCTGAGCTGGTATAGTCAATCCCACACCTATAGCACACATGTAATCACCTCTTCATTAGAGGTATGAAGGAGCAGAACCTTGACCCAAAGCCTGTTTCACACAGTGTGAATCTTTCTATTGATGTGGGTAAGGCTCTAGAGTGGAGGATAAATGTGTGGAGACCTTTCACCACCTCAGCCCCCTGACTAGATCAGGGCTGAGATGTCTTGCTGGGAAGAGTAGAAAAGACATGAACTCCACCTGGATGCAGAGGGGTTCAGCTACTGGCCTATATATTTGCTGCACACAGAGAAAAGTGGTTCAGCAACTCTCTTCATCGTCCTCACTCCATATCTTGACTCAGACACATCATGACATCACATGACAAGAGCACCGGTATGGAAACCCCTTCTTAACCAAAAGCATGTGAAAAGAGTTTTGGGTTTATTTGCTTGTTGGTGTCTATAAGGGTATTTTCCCTTTTAAAATTCTGGTTCCATTTTTCTTTCTCCTCATCACTTAGTACCTGGGAGCCTAATTTCTAAAGAAGTTAATGGTAGGGGAGTACTCATCATGCAGATGCCAAGGAAGCAGTCTCCTTAGCAACAGCAGCCATGGAAGCACTCAGCTCTGATTAGCTCTTCAGTCCATTCATGTCCCTTGCACTCCCAGCAGTGTCTTGCCTGAGGGATAAATTGGCCTCTGTATTATTTAACATGTCCTGGGGTATAGATAATTCCCTGGAGAACATATGAGCTCACCCCTATCAGAAACCTTTCAGCTTCATAATTTCAAAATGCACCTGTTGAAAACTGAGCTTCAGTGTTCAGAAAGAATGCCAGCAAAGGTATGGAAAGAAGAATATCCTTGTATTATGCAGAAAACAGATACAAGTGGAAGCTAGGTAATTTTCCTCAGCAGTGGTCCTCTGCAATGATATAATTCCCTCAATGGAATCCAACCTTAGAAAGGAAGAAGCTTACTGTCTGAGGTCTATTTTTCCTCAGGAGGGGTGTTAGCTATTACAACAGAGAGATTTGCTTGTAGGCTACAGACAAATACTCTCCAAAACCATACCTGATGCTGCCAGATATTCTGGCAGCCAGCTATAGTCCAGTGGCAGCTGCTGTATCTGTCTAATGACCTATTGAGAAGACCTAGAACAACAACGGTGGAGTTGAGAGATTTATATCACTCAAAGGAGGACATTACCGGGTGTAAAATAAGCCTGATGAGTGGGAGAATGGACTAGACAAGAAAGGGGTATGTAGTGAATGAGTTCTGGTTCAGAAAGTATGTTTGATGAATTAATAAAGTCCATACAAAGTAAACAGATTGGATCACAGCAACAACCCTATTTAAATCGTGGTTCCATGGACAGTTGTATGAGCAAGCAGGGAAGGAGTCAAATTGAGTCGCCTGGATTTGAAAGAGAGAGTGTCAGTTATAAGAAGGAATGTGGGAAATTTTTACACCTATTTTTGCCACCCCATTTCCCATATTTTGAAACTATACCCTGAGGGGTGACATAGAATCATAGAATGGTTTGTGTTGGAAGGGATCATTAAAGGTCATCTAACCCAACCCCCCCTGCAATGAGCAGGGGCATCTTCAATGAGATCAGGTTGCTCAGAGCCCCATCCAACCTGACCTTGAATGTTTCCAGGGATGGGGCATCTACCACCTCTCTGGGCAACCTGGTCCAGTGTTTCACCACCCTCACTGTAAAAGATGTCTTCTTTTTATCTAGTCTGAATCTCCTCTTTTTTAGTTTAAAACCATTACCCTTTGTCTACCACTACAGGCCCTATTAAAATGTCTGTTCCCATCTTTCTTATAAGCCCCCCTTTAATTATTGAAAAGCCTCAATGAAGTGTCCCTGGAGCATTTTCTTCTCCAGGCTGAACAACCCCAACTCTCTCAGTGTCATGAGTCTACAGAGTAAGATCCTTTCAGTACAGAAAGGCTTTTGAAAACAGAAAGAGGCTGTCTTGTTCTCTCTAGCAATTGGTTAAAAAAGGCCTTATGTTAAATTATTTGGAGAAAGTGTGAGGTCTCTACCATTAGAAATGCTTTAAAAATGGTTTAGAACATGATTCGTGAGTTGCAGCATAACAACAAATAATGTTTTCCTAAACCAGGTGGACAATATGATTCCACAACACTGTGGATTTCTGGTCCCCCAACAAGTGAAGCAGAGTTTCCCAGAACTCCCTCTACAATGTCACTGAATATGCTCGCTCAAAACATCTGGCACCCTTGCAGAAGATAACACAGCAAATGGGAAGGTGGCCATTTCCCTTCTCATAGCATGGGATGAGCTATAGGAAAGTCTTCGCCAGGTTTTAGCAGGAGACAGGTTATGACTCATTGCATTCCAGGACCAAAGAGCAACAGGATTCGTAGTTGACACCATTCTCAACATCTCCTGCAAGGACACTTATTAAACCACTACCCCAGGGGTGACAGCTCCTGCTTGACTTGTAATCAGTTTTGGCAGGGACTTACTGAGTGTAAGTAGCAGGGATAAGGTCCTTGTGGACAGTCATCTCCACCTTCACTGCATGATAGTCATAGCCACGTCACACTGCTTTTTATATCTAACAAGCTTGTTAATTCTGACATTTGGCCCTTCACTATCTCCCCTTCGTGTTCCCTTGGCACTCCACAGTTCTGCCCTCAACATATTTACTGTTTAGGAGCTTTTTAATTTGAAGATTTGCCTTTAATCTTTCAGCCTTGTGCATGGCCAAACTCCATTTCAGATCCCAGACTCCACAATGACAGGCACAAAACAACTAATGAACTTCTTCCAGTGGCGAATTCATCCCTTCAGCTCCTCAAATCCAGTCAGGATGTTGAATAACTAACCAATTTCTCTTTTTCTCTGGCCCAAGAACAAGCAACTGAGCAACAAAAGAGAAAGGGAAACCACCCACATATCCACAGAGCAACTTTGATGGCTTTGTTTCCTGGCTGGCTTACGGCAAGAAAAACAAAGCAGCAGCAAAGGAACCATGAGAGGGATGTTCTTCTGGGGGATGTTCAGGATGAGATACTGGAGGGTCCTGAGATCACTCACCTAACAGTCAAATTTTGGGGTTTTGTTTCAGAGAATTCAGGGCTGGATGCAGTCATGATATGATATTCTTTGTGCTGGAGAGACTTCTTTATCATGTTCACTGAGAAATATATATGCTACACTGGGGGACCTTGTCTACTCCCAAAACATCCCCTCTGCTTGTACCTCCCTGTTTACAACCATCCTGGGAGGCTGCAAAACCTTGTTATATTCTGACATCCTCTATGGAGGGAAACTCATTAGATTGATTTTCCACCTACATCAATAATTTAAAAATTTATAATATGGTGGTAAATAAGTAAAACCAGTCAAAGGGTATAGTTCACTGACTGAGGTTACAGTGGAGAGAAGGAGAGAGGACAACAACGTCAGGCTCTGCAGTGCAGGGAAGCTAAAACATTTTTTATCCTTTCCAGAACCACAGTGGTATTAATATCTTCAGTAAATGTAAACTGTCAGGATGGGAATCTATGCAGAAAACCTCTACATAGGCACCGTCACCTCCGTCTCGTTTCCATAGAGACTTGGGTCCCTGCTTCCAGCAGCGAAAATCCTGATTGACACTTTGTACCTTCTGAGAGGTAGAGCCTCAGCGTCATAGAAACAAGCTCTGAATGTTTAATAAAGCCCTTCATGGCAGGGGCTGAGCTTTTCAGGGTTTCCTTATTTTATTTATTTTTAAAAGTTTTTTGGTTTTTTTTTTTAATCTTCCCAGGCTTTTCTCAT